>NC_037350.1:0-10000000 GCF_002263795.3 Bos taurus
ATATTTTTTTTTTTTAGTTCATGTGTGTGGTGATGAGTTTGTCTCATTTCCATTTGCCCTCAAAGTCTCTCTTTGTTTTCACTTTCGAAGAGAGTTTTTGTTGATATAGAATTCCAGGTTGGTGGTTATTTGTTTTTCAGCATTTTACAGATGCCAGTCCATTATCTCCTGACTTCCTTGTTCTTGGAAAGTCAGCTTTCAGTGTTGTTGTGCCATTAAAAGCCACATCTTTTTTCCTCTGAGCGCTTGAACATTTTCTTCTTGCCTTAGGCACCTGCAGAGCTGCTGAAACCAATGTGTGGTTTTCATTTTTGAGTCAATGATCTGATTCTTGAACCAACTCTTGCCACTGTCCCTGTCAGTCAGTTCAGTCACTCCATGTCTGACCCATTGCAACCCCATGGACTGCAGCACGCCAGGCTTCCCTGTCCATCACCAACCCCCGGACCTTGCTCAAGCTCATGTCCATCAAGTCAGTGATGCCATCCAACCTGCTCATCCTCTGTCGTCCCCTTCTCCTCCTGCCTTCAGTCTTCCCCATCATCAGGTTCTTTTCCAATGAGTCAGTTCTTTGCATCAGGTGGCCAAAGTATTGGAGCTTCAGCATCAGTCTTTCCAATGAATATTCAGGACTGATTTGCATTAGGATTGACTGACTGGATCTCCTAGTAGTCCATGGGGCTCTCAAGAGTCTTCTCCAACTCCCCAGTTCAGAAGCATTGATTCTTTGGCATTCAGCCTTCTTCATGGGCCAACTCTCACATCCATACATGACTACTGGAAAAACCATAGCTTTGACTAAATGAACCTTTGTTGGCAGAGTAATGTCTCTGCTTTTTAATATGCTGTCTAGATTTGTCATAGGTTTCCTTCCGAGGAGCAAGCATCTTTTAATTTCACCATCTGCAGTAATTTCGGAGCCCAAGAAAATAAAGTGTGTCACTGTTTCCACTGTTTCCCCATTTATTTGCCATGAAGTGATGGGGCTGGATGCTATGATCTTCATTTTTTGAATGTTGAGTTTTATGCCAGCTTTTTCACTCTCCCCTTTCACTTTCATTAAGAGGCTCTTTAGTTTCAACCCCTGGAGGCATTTCTTATTCCCCTTTCTGTCTTTTCTCCACCATGAGGGTCCCCATTTATAGTTTTTAACAACATAGTTTAACAACAGATTCCTTCAATACATTCTATCCCTTTTCCCTCTTATATATATATTGTAACCGATCCGTCCTTCAGTTCACTGATCGTCTCTTCAGCTACGTCCAATCTGATGTTAAGCCCAGAGACTGAGTTCTTAAATTCAGTCACTGTTATTGTAAAGTTCTAGATTGGTTTTGATTCTCAGAAATTTTTCCTTTTGTCAAGTATATTTTTGAACAGGTGACATTTGCATCTGATACCTCTAGCATACCTCTGATACGCTGATATATATCTCATACCTCTGGATCTGGTTCAGTTCTTTTTCTCTTGGTCCTGTTTGTTGTTACACCCTCTTTTGCTTCTTTGGTTGCATGTTGGACATTATGTTTGGAAAACCCTAGAGGTTCTGAGTGATGCTGCCTTCTCCAGAGTTTCCTCTGACGCAGACCTCCAGTGGGGACAGAGCTGTCTGTTCACTCAGGGCCTGAGGGACTTGAGGCTTGGGGGTCCTTTTAAGCTCAGTCTCAGCAGCCTTCACCCACCTTCCCCCCCGACCCCAGGGAGGAGCTTTCCAGCGTCTCCAGTGTCTGGAAGCCTGGGGTGCCTCCCAGGGCCCCGCGTTCTCGGCAGGTCCTGAAGCCCACCGTCTCTCCTGAGCACCACGAGGTGACTGATAGTCAGCGCTCAGCCGGTTTGGGCAGAGTGTTGGGTACGTTTTCTGACATCCGGACTGACTCGTCAGGCCTGCGCTTGACTTTTTGTCTCCACAGCCCAAGGAACCCTCCAGAGCTGTGTTAGCCAGCCCCCTCTGCTTGACTTTTTCCCTTCCTTTTCTTCACAGAGTCAGCTTTGCTCAGATGCCCCGAGGGAACGAGCGGCCCTCTCAGTCTCCAGCTCCCTCACTGAGCTTCGCTTGTGTTTGAAATCTTGGATTGTGGCTGCCTAAGGACCTCTTTTAAACCTTATTTAGCTTTTCTAGCTCTTGGTAGGCTGACCTACAAGATGCTTGCGTCTGTCACTGGAAGTGGAGACACCCTGGGGGGGGGGGTCTTCTGTCATCTGAAGCCACATGTAACAGTCACAGTAATTGTCTTGATCAAGTTTATTTGATACCAGGGAAAACAAGAACCAGGGGTCCTTGCTTGGTACCCATGGTTGTGTTTCTGGTCAGAGTCCCCAGCTTGCCTGGGCTGTTTCAGTGCCACGTGAACTTGGGAAGGAGGTGGAGCAGGCGGCCCACGCGGCCTGGAGACAGAGGAGCCGGTCTCCCCTCTGCCCTTGCCCCTGGCGGCCCAGGGCAGGCCTTGCAATGCCGGGCTGCTGGTGGTGGAGGCCAAGGCTGAGGAGGGAGGGGTTACGTGACCTGTATTCTGTGACATGGTCACATGTGGGTTTTCTTTTTCAGTTTGAAAAAATGACTGCTTTTAGTCTTCCCTCCAGTTTCACTTTAAGGTGGAAAATGAAGATTTTATTCGTAAAGTTGAGCACAGTGACCTTACAGTCTTTTTGAAAGCAACAGTTGATGTTTTAAGAACACATCTCAGAGAACTCCAGTAGATAAAGCTAAAAAAAGAGAACGTGTTCAGGGTGAACTGCGGGCAGGACCCCAAACTGTACCCTGTCTCTCCCAGAGTGTGTAATTGCTGAGATGGGTGGATATAGGACCCCAAGCACCCTGGGGACCGAGGTCCTCAAATGACAGCAGAGGTCCGGGCTGAGCCAGGAGCAAGTGGCCTGTGCCCTGGCGAGTGGAGAACCGCGAGGGTGGGAGTGGAGCCAGGAGAGGGGTGGGAGACTCAGGCGGGGTCTGGGAGGTGCTGGCTGTCGCGGCTCGAGGCAGGGACACCCCTGAACCTCCACCATGCAGTCCCCACGGGGCAGAGTCGTCTGGCAGCCGAGGGTCGAAGTAAAGAGGGCGAGTTCACAGCAGGTTGAATGAACCCCTGTACCCACTGTGGGTTCATTTTAAGTGCCTGGAGTGAGGTTGGTCAAGCCCTTGCTGAGCTCGAGTGAGGGAGTCTGACAGGGAGGACCGAGCTCAGGGTGAGAGTGAGGGGCAGCTAGCGTGGTGAGTCCTCCTCAGCTGAGTGGGTTCTGGGGACGCCCTTGAGTTCAGGGCTGCCCTTTCAGTAGCCTCACTGGAGGCTTGTTTGGGGGGTAGAGGGGGCAGAAGCCCACTTAGAAGACGTGCTCATTCCCAGGGGTGGTGGTTTCTGAAGGAGTTTATACTGGTTGGTTCGACTGTGACCCAGTACCTTGCAGGGTCGTGTTTGACAGGGGGCCTGAGCTGTGGGCACAGCCTGCCTTCTCCTGCACTCCACACTCAATTGTTGTCTTTTTGGCAGCCCCTCCCCCCTCTCTGCACCCTTGACAGTGGACCTGAGCCCAGCCCCCCTGTTGCCACGGAGCCCCTTGTGACCGAGTGGGTTCCAGTTCTGGGCTCCTGGGAGATGTGCTGGAGGCGGAGCCTTCATGCCATTTGGTGGTCATAGTGTGAGAGCAGTGGTCATAGTGTGAGAACGGTGTGTGTGAGAGTGGTGTGTGAGAGCAGTGTGTGTGAGAGTGGTGGTCGTAGTGTGAGATTGGTGGTGATAGCTCGGTAGCCGAGGTATCCTACCGTGAAACAGCGGTTGCCCCCGAGTCGGGGGCTGCCCCTATCCGCGAGGATGGGTCGCAGAAGGGCCCGCCTTTGGGCGTTATTCCAGCGCTGCAACCCCAAGGCAAAGGCGAAGACTAGGAAGGACTTGGCCTCGGCCCACGTCCTGGAAGCAGAGCGGCCTGAGGTGAGAGCAGCCGGGGGCTGGGCCCGTCAGATTGGCCCTCACCCGGCGAAGCATTGGGGTTGTGTTTCATTTTGTTAGCATGGTTGTGGGCCCTGCCGGCCAGGGCATTCTGGCCTTAGTGGGCAGGATCGACCCCAGCAGGTTTACCTTGTAAGAGGTTGTGCAGTTGCTGCATGGAGGATGGGCGGGGGCCCCACAAGAAGGGAAACACTGGCTGGAGAAGTCACTGGGGCACATGGACTGAGCTATAGAGTCAGTCCTTGAAGCAGAAAGGGTAAGGCCCTTAATGTCTCCCTTCTTGCAAAGAAAGGATATACGGGCTGGAGGAATCTCTGGGGCATGAGGATCGAGCTAGAGAGTCAGTCCTTGAAGCAGAACGGCTAAGCCCGTTAATGTCTCCCATGTTACAAAGCACAGACCAGTGTGTCCAGTATTTTAATGACAGGTACCTACTGCTTACGTGTATGACATACACCCTCATAGCTACACATGTCTACTGCATGCCTCTTACAAGTGCTGGGCACTGTTCTGGGTGCTGAACACTCAGTATGTAGTAGGGGATACGTAGCCCAGGATTTTTTTAATTTCTGCAAAGAAAAATAGAAGAACGAAAGACTCCGTGTGGTTCAGTTTGAGCAAGTTCACCACGTGGATGGCCCCGCATGCACGCAAATTGTGGTAAAGTACATATAACATAAATTTAACATTTTAACCAGTTGATTGAATGACTGGGTGGCTTCTGTGGAGTCAGGCTAACAGATGGCTTTGAGGTGCCATCCGCCTTTTTCCCAGAGGAACACTCCAAAGCCTCGTGGCCTTGTAGACCTTCCTTTTTTTCTTCACTTTCCCCAGTGGCTCCAGGTCTGTGTGTCGTTTAAGAATCTCTTTATCCACTTTGTTGTTAGGTTTACGTTTTGGAAAGTTTCTCAAATGTCCCTGGGTCTTGAGAAGGCAGGCTTGGATTCCAGGTTCTCTCCTGCCGCGTGCCTGCCAGGTCGAGGTGGAGGCTGAAGGCCGGTCTGAGTTGTGGTGGTCTGTGTGGTCTTGGGGTCAGTGGACCCCTCTTCTCTGGAGGGGCATGGAGATCCTTTGTGTGGAGCCTGGAGAGACTTGACAGGGTCAGTCTTCACAGTCTCGCTCTCTTTTTAATTTATGTTTGCATTTAGTTTCTCATTTAACTGTTTTCTAGGAATTTCCAACTCCCGAAGGATACACCTACAGGGAGCAGCTTTGTAAAGCCAAAGAGGAAATCGCTCAGCTGAAAGCTGAAAGAAACAACACCAGGGTCAGTAGGGGGATTCTCACGTGTTGACATTTGCCCCGCGGGGGTCACCGCTGGCCTCCGTGTGCTGTCTTTAAACTTTGTCTGATTTTCAAGTCATTTTCCACATCTTCCCACTGAACAGACCAGGGTGGATCAGTTCTGGGTTCTCATACCTTGCTTCAAATTTCTGATGAGAGCTAATGTAATTTTAGTACATATGAGGGGGGAGTTCTCTTAACTTACATTTTTGTCCACGCTACACTTTGTGTGGGATCTTAGTTCCCTGACCAGGGGTTAAAACCCATGATCCTTGAAGAAGTGTGGAGTCTTAACTACTGGACCCCTGGGGAAGTCCACTCTAACTTTCGACTGAACTGGCAGGATTCCGACGTGCCTTAGCATGTTTCCGGCTATAGCGTGAGGCTGAGAGGAGTTATCGGCCCAGAGTTCGAGCATGAGGTTGAAGGTGTTCCTTTGGCCCTGCCCTGCAGCTGCTGCTGGAGCACCTGGAGTGCCTGGTTTCGCGATATATTCCACCCGTCGGGATGACAGCAGGCAAGCGGCAGGCGCAGTCCCCAGCCGGCATGAGGAGTGAGGTGGAGGTGCTCAGGGCGCTGAAATGGCTCTTTGAACACCACAAGGCCCTGGACGAGAAGGTACCAGCCATCCGGCCGTCCTGGATTTGTACACTTGCTGCCTTGTTAGGCGGATGATGCACATATTTATGTAACTAGTTGACTTTTGAGCGTCTTGAATTCTTGTATATACATTTTTTTCTGTAAGAATTCAGAGTTTTATATGGTTAAAAAGCGTTGCCTGCATACATGCTCAGTCGTGTCCGAATCTTTGCAACCCTGTGGACTGTAGCCCACCATGCTCCTCTCTTCATGGGGCTTCCCAGTCATGAATACTGGAGTGGGTGGCCATCTTCTACTCCAGGGAATCTTCCTGACCCAGGGATCGAACCTGCCCTCGTGCATTGGCAGGCGGATTCTTTACCACTGAGCCACCTGGGAAGCCCCCAGTTAAAAAGTATTAGTTGGCATGAATGTCTCAAGATTTATTATATTCTGTATATCAATTTGCAGTTAAAAACTGGGTAATAATTAATTTAGGAGAACATTTTGTTCTCTCAAACTTAGAATTTAAAGCTGTTAACAAGCAGATTCTCTTGACGTTAAGATCAATGAGAGACATTCAAGGTATTCTGTGACAGTATCCATGTATTAGGGTGAGTATACACTAAGAAGTGTACTAACGTATATACACACATCAACACACAGTGACTCGGCCCCTTTGATTTGAGTTGAGAGCGTGATTACGAGTAGCACTCGAAAGGTGTAGTTTGTTAGAAGAAGAATTAGGTGCCACACATAAAGAGGTAAGTTTGATCAGTCTTTGTGTAATTTCCGTGAAGGGTTTGTCATTTGAATCCTTTCATTTTAAAAAAGAATGAAGGCTGTAGTGGTGGGCATCAGATGTTATTTATCTTTCTGATTGAGGACCCGCCCACCAGGGTTATTTTAATGACTAGTAAACTAGACTTGTGGCTCAGAGTTGCAGGATCTCTTAAGTACCCCTTTGTCCAGTAGAAGACAAATTCTGACTCTAATCACCTGGTGGTATTCGGGATGGATAGCATCACCATGTATTTTCTTTTTATGTTGTGTTTTCAGTTTAGAGTTGAGTTTTCCAGGTGGAGTTTTGCTGTCTTTACTTATTTCTTTACTCTGATTCAATTTTTTTGGTTTTAGCAGATGATTCTTTCAGAGGAGAATAACCAGGAAAAGATACTAACGGACAGGGTGCTTGATGTACATCATGAGCAAGAAAACATGCCAAGCGCCAATGGAAAGGCAAGTCCTTGGTCTCGCTCTCTGTCTGGTTCTCGTCTTACCATCCAGTCTGTGCGGGGCTGTTGGGACCTCTCACCGATGCACCATGTAGGTCTGAGTGGCCACGAGGGTCCTGTGAGCTCCCAGAGCGCAGAAGGCAGTTTTGACCTCACAGATTGCCCGGAAGTACTGTGTTCCCTCCCTCCCAAAACCAGGCTGTGTAAGGCTTCCTTTCCCCCTTAGAGACCCTCCGACGGCTCTCTAAGCCACAAGGAAGACATGGTTAAGAAGATGGAGCTCCAGGAAATCATAGAGAGGCAGTTGCGGGAGCAGAGCCAGATGGAGGAGCGCCTGGCAGCCCTCTCTGCCCACGTGAAACATCTGGAGGAGGACCTGGACACGGCCAGGAAGGACCTCCTCAAGTCCAAGAACATGAACAGAAAACTTGAGCAGGACATCCGCGAAGTGAGTGACTGCAGCTGTGTCTGTTGTCCTGAGGTGGAATGTGGGTTTCTTGTTCTCCCGGGGATCTCAGCCTTGGGATGGCTGCGTGAGTAAGAGCAGAGCACTGGACAGACCACAACTGGCTGCCTCCCTGCCTCCGCGTCGAGGTCTCTGGGGTAGAAGAGGCCTGGTCCAGGCGGTCCGTTGGCAGTGGACCAACATGAGGGCAGCCCTGACGCTGTGCCGCACCCTGGGTGTGGACTCCTCATTTCCACAAGTTCTAGGGGGCCCACTGTGTTCCTTTTTTAAAAATTCATTCATCCATTCATTCATTTATTGGCGTATAGTTGCTTTACACTGCTGTGTCAATTTCTGCTGTACAGCAAAGTGAATCAGTCATCTATCTATCTATCTATTTACGTGTCTGTCTCTCTTTTAGATTTCCTGCCCATTTGCTTCACCACAGAGCACTGAGCAGACTTCCCTGTGCTGTACACTAGGTCCTCACTCGTTGACTTTATGTGTAGTATCAGTGCTGTATATATGTCAACCCGAGTCTCCCGGTTCATCCCCGCCCCCCGCCCCCCGCAACTGCCTGTCGAATGTGTTCCTGATGATGCTGAAATTTGCTTCTGATTCACTCAGGCGAGTCTGGTGACACCTGTGGAGCCTGTTCTCTCGGAGAGATGGGAGCATGCTGTGTGGGCTCTGCTGAGGCAGCTTGCCTGGCCATCTTCTCGAGTTTTCTGAGGTTCCGCTCCTTGAAGGGATGTGTGACAGTGATACCGGCGGTCAGACAAGTCGAGTGGTGTTTGCTCACCCTCAGATCCTCAGGCCCGAGCTGTGTAACCATGTGGAATCGTGATGTCTCTGGCGGTCATGTCTGCGGGTGTCCTGATTTATGAGAAACTCCCTAGCGGTCACTGTGAAAACAGAGAGTGCTGGGGACTCAGGCCTCTTCCTGTGAGCCTCGCCTCTCCTCTGTGCACAGACAGACAGCACCCACCCGGCCCACCCCTCTCCCGTGAGACCGTCTCAGAGAGAACCCCTCCAACATGTGGTACAGCAGGTGTACTTGTTTAGTAGCTTGGTGTGAGTAATTCTGTGTGAGAACTCAAAACAGAAATATTTGCACAGGTTTGCATAAGCTATTCACACTACTCTTTGGCAACAGGAGATTAGGTGGCAGAGTTTAATACGTATAGAATTCTAGAAAACGCGTTTTCAAGACCTTTCACTTTTAAAGTTAGGACTTTGCTCTCACATTGGTTACTTAGTGACCAGGGAGGGACCTGAAGTGGATTTTGAAGTGGCGGACAGGAGTTGCACCAGCAGCAAGTTCTGGTCCTGGTTTGAGCGTTTCATCCATGTGGTGTAACTCTGCTTTTGAAGAACTAGGCTTGAGAAGGCTGCTCCCAGTTGTGTACAATTTGACTTCTGTTTCCACTCGTTAATATTCTACTTTAATTCTGAGGAAATTGCATGAGACTTTTCCAACTTTCACTCGAGGAAACGAGCCTCAGAGCTCCCCGTTGGATCTGTTGAAGGTCCCTCCTTGTTCTGGGTCAAGCCCGCCTGTATGGTGTAGCAGACAGAGGTCCTGACTTCATGCCAGATACCTTCCCTCCTGGAATTCTTGGAATAACAGGGTAGTTTAGTATACTTTTCGTTTGCTGTTTGGGTTTATGATGTAGAAAAGAAGCTTGGTAAACCAAGTGGCTGGACAGAACGTTAAGACAGATGGGTGCCAATCGTGACCTTTGGGATAGGCGCATTTTTGCTCACGTCCGAGAAAACTGCCGTGTCTAGGATTTTTATTCTGAGGATGTTAACTTTATGTTTGATTTGAAACTTAGGACGACATCAGTAATAAACTTGAAAATGAAATTGCAAATAAGGATTCTAGGCATCGACAGGTAATGGCTTTTATGAACCGTGTCTGACTTTTATAGTAGTGAATTACTGAGGAAGGAAGGTAAAGATCTTTCCATGTGACTCCCACATTGGAAATCAAGTCCCAGTGTAAAGTTCTTATGACCCTAAAATACTGTGTTCAAAAGTGTGGATGTACATCATGGTAAATCAGCTGTACTGGAAGGAAATACATTTTTAAAAAATTGCGGGTGACTGCAACTTACAGGTTTGAATTATTTGGGACTTGGTTTAACCATTTTGTGGAATTCCATTCCTGACTCTTTTGTTTTACTTGAAGGTGAATCTGTTGGCTTGTTAGAGTTGTTACCGAAAGAGTAGAGAGCAGCAGGGAACTTCACGGCAGCTGGCTGCCTGTTGGGAACTGGGGTCACTGTGACAAAAGGCAGGGTTAGAGCTCCGGTCTGATTAGGGTTTGTACTTCCTGTGGTGTGGTGAGCCTTACTCGCTCCTGTTCCCGAGTGGTCTCAGATAATCAGGACTTAACCAGGAAAACCAAATCTGGCTTCTCCAAAACAAAGTGAGTCAGTCTGGTGCGTGCCAAAGTGTATCATTGTCCCCACCCCAAAAATAAAATACTAGAAAGCCATTGAAAAGTATGATGGGGAATGCTAATTAAAAGCATCACGATATACAAAATAATGGCTGTAAAAGGCAGATCAGAAAATACTATGTACCATATGCTATTGTTTTCTGCGGGTTTTAAAGCATAGCATATTGTTTGTGTACGTACATAGAGGAATACGCACACAGAAAAAGTAAGAAAGCTGCTTAGAAACAAACGCTAACCTCTCAGGAACCTGAGCTTATAGATAGTTTAATTTTTTTCTTTTTTAAAAAAGAATCTGTCTAAATGTTCTACATTGAAAGTTTTTCAGAGTAAGAAGATCTGTTAAAAGAATAATCGTGCATTTACAAATACTAGTTGACTGGCATTTCACCAGGCATGCTCTTATCAGGTCTGTATTTCAGAGGAGATGAAAGCCATATTTTGGCTTACACGCCCGTAGCCATCTGCGGTCGGTAGGGTTCCCTCTAAATGATGATTCTGGTGACGTTTTAAGAAGGGTCTGTAGTGAACCCTTCTTCCCTTAACTTGTCAATAAGAATGAATAATTCTACAGATCTTCTTTAATATAGAAGAACTTTTTTTTTTTTTTTTAAGATGTCCTTGGGGAATGTTTAGGAAAAGCAAATACTCTGGCAGGAGGTGTTCTGCTCACTGAGACCAAGCCCAGGAACACTGAGAGAAAATATACCCTGAGGGAGCTTCCGAAACAGAATGAATCCACTAGACACGTGCATTTAGGTTTTGTCTCAGCTTACTTAAAGCGACAGTGGCTACACCTCTCGGCCTGTGTTGATCCTCTGCTCTCCCTTTGTAGACAGAGGATAAGAACCGCCAGTTGCAGGAGCGCCTGGAGCTGGTAGAGAAGCTGCAGCAGAGACTGCGGAGGGCAGAGACGCTGCCCGAGGTGGAGGCGGAGCAGGCGCAGAGGGTGGCCTCGCTCTCCAAGGTGCTGCTTTGGGTCCCTGGGGGGCGGGCACAGGGAGGGCCTGTTCCCCTGCTCTCCCACCGAGCCCCTGCCCATGCTGCTCAGTCCACACAGGAGCGCAGACATGGGGGTCGTGCTGCCCGTCTGAGATGGGAGCGCTCCCTGAGTGTCAGGCACGCCCCACTTCTGCGTCATCCCTACGTTAATTTCCCTCCAGTTTTGTCCCGAGTTCTGTGTGTCCCTAGGACGCTTCAGCTCCGAGTCACTGCTGCTCAGAGTTCAGTCAGCCACTCAAAGCCTAGCAGGATAGAGACCTAGAAAAATCCCATTCTCGTTTAAGAGATGGCCAAAATAGCTCTGTAATGAACACAGTTTTAAGTTGTTATCCATACACTTGTTAAAGAAGTCCCAGCAGGGCACGTGCAGACCCGAGGCCCCACTCCCCACTCGCCGTCCCCAGGAGCCCGCGGGTGAGAGGCCATGTCCTTGGGATGTGGCGCTGCTGGGGGCACCGACCCCATTGCCAGCCAGCCAGCCACCCTGTCCTTCTGACGGGAAAGGTGTTGCCCTGCGCTGCTGGTGGGCACTGGCTGAACATAGAGAGTCGGGCCGGGTCTGTGCTGACGCGGCTGTCGGAAGCCTTGCCAGGAGCTCAGTGAGTGCCCGAGGGGCCATCACGTCGCGGGAGGCCGCCGGTGTCCGGTGCTCACAGACCCTCCCAGAGCAGGGTCACTAACAGCCGCCAGGGGGCACCCTTCTGCCTGTGATCTTCCTCTCCAGGCTTGGTTTCTCCTCTCCCCTGGCATCTCTGCTGTCCATCCCCAGTCGGCCTTGTAGTCCGACCTTTTGTCTTCCGGAAGCTCTACCACTCAGGAGGCTAAACGGTTCGAACTTCCTTCCCAGCTTAGGAAGGTAGAACGTGTGCCTCGGGTTTGCCGCTGTCTGCTGCCCACGCGGGCTCGCCACAGGCAGTCCGAGGAGGGAGCGCAGCGGCCGTGGGTGTGGGGCCTGGGGCACGGGGAGCACGTCTCCTCTCACGAGCTGGTCACCAGCATCCTCCGTGAGCCATGTGTCACACACGAAGCCGCGCAGGCTGTGTGAGCAGGCATGCGGGCAGTGCCCCCGGCGAACCCAGGGCCCGTGGTTCGCACAGAGCATGGCCCGCTTGCCGCCCCTGCGATCACAGCCCGCGTGCTGTCAGGACAGGGTTGTTGTGAGCGGAGCTGACGCTGTTCTTGGCCGACAGGCAGGAGAGAGAGACACAGCAGCATCGAGGATAGGCTGCGCCAGATGGAGGCCCAACTGGAGGCAAAGAACAAGGAGCTGCAGCGGGTGCCTGTGCTGACAGGGAGGCGGCGTCTGGGCAGTAGACGTGGCTTGGGCGGGGGCCAGCACTGCCTTTCTCCACCAGTCCCGTCTCTGGCATCGAGTGTGTGCCTGTGTGGCCCCATCTGCTGATCCGGGCACCCACCTCCTTGGGAGCAGGGCCAGAGGTGGTCGCCCATAGGCAGTGGGTAGGAGCCAGGGCTTCCCCACATTCAAAGAGGCTGCTTGTTGCTCTGACCAGCCAGTCCGGGGAGCTGCTTGGGATACAGGTGGACCTCCCAACTGCCCCTCAGACAAACCTAGGGGTGCCAGCCTGGGGCCCATGAAACTGAAGGCATGGCACCCAGGTGTGGAGCCTGCTTGCCTCGGACGTGGCGCTGGAGTCCCACATGCCAAACCGCTGGTCCAGACACGGTGTATGTGTAGGATGGCTGCCTCTAGACAGGAGAACCGCAGTTGCCCTGCAACAGAAGGCGCATCAGGAAAGGGTGATGGTGGAGGCTCACATCACCGAGTCCTGAGAGAGGTTTCCTGGAAAGGTTGGCCACACGGCAATACAGGCCATCCAGGAAATGGAGTGGGGATCCCGGGTCCAGCCTCACGTGTCAGTACTGTCCCCACCATACCTGTGTTTTGGGCCTGGACTGCAGAGCCTCACAGGCGAACTTCCAGGGAGCAGTGGTTCTGACTCCCATCGTGAGACCCGCGGTGAGGCGCCCTCCCCGCTTAGGCAGAGAGCTCAATATCTGCCGATCAGGGGTGCACTTCTTACTTTCATAACTGCTGCTCAGAGGCTGTTGAGATCGGGATGCTGTTTATGACTAGACTAAGCCAATTCAAAGTCAACTTTTGTTTTGCTTTAAAAATCTTTGAATGCCGACGCCTTATTGTGGAAGCTGTGACAGGTTTTGTTTCCTTGGGCTCAAAAATCACTGCAGACGGTGACTGCAGCCATGAGATTAAAAAATGCTTGCTCCTTGGAAAGCTATGACAAACATAGACAGCATATTGAAAAGTAAGAGACATCACTTTGCCAACAAACCATATACTCAAACCATATATGACAAACCATATACTCAAAAACTATGGTTTTTCCGGTAGTAACATATGGGTGTGAGAGTTGGACCATAAAGAAGGCTGAGCACTGAAGAATTGATGCTTTCGAATTGTGTTGCTGGAGAAGACTCTGCTTTAACAGAAAATAAACTTTTTAAATGTATTACGATAGAGAATTGCAAACATGCACAAAAGTGGATGGAGTAGTATAATAAATACCCATGACCCGTCCCGTCAATTAGTCTCAGCAATTTCTCATACAGAGCCAATCTCAAATAGATCATTCTTTTGTCTTCTCTCCATTTTTTTTAATACAGTAGGTCCTAAAACAGCTTTTTAAACCTTGAAATTGATGCTCATCTTATAAAACACAGACTTGGCAACTTTGTTATTGCATTTAAAAATTGCTTGAGGTAATTATTTCCAGTTTTTTAATATGAATTTTCATATTGGAAAAGACCCTGATGCTGGGAAAGATTGAAGTCAGGAAGAGAGTGGATGACAGAGGATGAGATGGTTGGATGGCATCACCAACTCAGTGGACATGAGTTTGAGCAGATGCTTAGCAGAAGTCGAGTTCCATTTTCCTTATGGCTAATCCACTGCTATAACACGTATAGCACTTCTGGTTTTGAACACTGAATGTGTTTGCATTATAGATGGATTTAGAGTGTGTGGCTGTTGTGTGTGGTTCAGAATTCTGAGTAGTCCTTTCAGGGATCACCCAAAAGCTCAGACAAAGCGTGAGCCATTCACGTGGACTGTGCTGTGCGTCAGAAAGATAATACGAGCCACCTACACAATCTAAAATTTCCTAAAAACCAACGGGCTACTCGACGTCCTTCTTTCACCATGAGTCTTGAAATCCTCTGTGTGATTTCCACATCGGGCTTTGCACCAGCCTGTCTCACGTGCTCAGGGGCTGCACGAGGCGAGTGACTGCCGTGGCCGACAGCACAGAGCTTCCAGGTTGAGTTGAGTGACTCACAAACTTGGCCCGTTTGACTTGTTTTACCCCATGAGCAAGTGAAGTGGGCTGTAGAGGAATGAATGTGAGGAATGCAGGTGAGCTCCATGGAGACAGTTTAAAGCAGTGAGAGGAGGGAGGGCAATAGAGTGAGTCATGTCCCCCTGACCCGAAACCCCCGCCTGAAGTCTAGCTTCTCTCTACAGACTTCATCGTTGTTAATGGCTTGCCATGTTTCCTCCAGAGAAACCTTTTCTACACCTGAGATGGAACTTCCTCTTCATTATGGTTTATAAGGGTTAATATTGTTCTGAGTGTTTCTATTTGCTAGGGACTCTTAGAGAACATTTTCTCAGAATTACAATGTTGGGAGTTGATACCTACTGATGTAACCTGTTCTGCACATTTTGGTGCAAGTCACTTTACATCCAAAAAGCAAGCGGTGCAGGCTGTGTCATTTGCTGTTTCGTAGGACCAGCTGATTCTAAACCTGGAAACCCTGAGAGCCGAAGTGGACCAGACGAGACTGCGAGGGGCTCCCTTCCACCACAGGTAGGCTGCTCCCCCGGGCAGCTCCCCTCAGCGCTGTCGAGTGTGACAAGGGCCTGTCTGGTGTGTGGACAGTATGACTGGGTGTTGCTCATGGTCGCACCTCAAGGAGCCTGTAGCTTCGTGGCCAGCGAGAGGGAAGAGACAAGCATCGTTCCTTAGGGTCAAACTTGGTACCAGGGAGTGGTGTCACAGGATTGACAACACTCAAAACCACAGGCAGAGGTTTGGAAGTAGGGGGCCGACCAGTTGGTATTTGGGCGTATTCATCTGAGGGGCCTGACAGACTGTGACACTGACGTTTCTGAAGAGTCACAGAAGGTTAATGACCTGTAGTCTTTTGACTGCGGTGGGAGGAATCACCTGGCTTGTGAATGAGGAGAGCAGATTACTGAGCATCCTGATTTTTTCTTCCTCGTTGTTATAGGGGCGGTAATTCTTATTAAGTATTTAAATGTTTCTTTGGCTTCTTCACGGAAAATGGTCACAAGTGAGAGATAAACTTTAGCAAAGGTTATTAAGTGCTTACTGGTGACATTCATTCATCTGTAGGAAATGGACTACTGCTTGAATCCTGACTTAGGAGACAGTTTGGAGCCCATACGCATATTTCTGTGTTTGAGTGCTTAGGGGATCCTCGCAGTCCAGAGCCCCCACCCAGCCTTCTTCTAGAGAAAAGGAGATGTCATTTGAGACAAAGGCAGAGCCAGAAACTGGTCCTGTGTCTGAAACCATGGTGGGTGGAGTTCAAGGAGAGCACGTGCCCTACAGAACAGGAGGGGACGTGGCCGGACTTGGTGGCAGAGCTCCTCCAGGGTGAGGGGCTGGGGCTGTCAGAGGTGGGGAACCCCTGCTCCCAGGGTGGACGAGGTGAGTGTGAGGAGGACTGCGTAGACAGTGGAGGAAGAGGAGGTGGACACGGCCTCCTCCTCTTGGGGGTTTTTGGGTAACGAGGAGGGACCTGGTGCCAGGAACCGAGGCCTGACACAATTGGGGGCTTCAGATGGAGAAGCCTGGGGCCTGGTCACCAGTCCCGTGTGTGTCAGTGAGAGTGAGAGACGAGAAGAGGAAGCAGCCGCGGGGCAGGAGGAGCCGCTGTGCTCTGAAGACAGTGGGCCACAGCGGCCGGTGCGAGGGAGGGGTGTCTCCAGGAGGCAGCTCTGGAGGGGTCACAGCAGTGACTTAGCAGCACAGGTGGGGCCTCAGAGTGGGGCTTGTGGGCAGTGTGGGCTGGGTGGGGGGCACTGTGCTGCCTCAGGAGGGAGGGAGTGGGGACTGAAAACTGGCTCACAGGCAGGGCAGGCACGGCGTATTTGGTGGGACCTCCCAGAGGAATTGGTCACCTTGTCTCTGAGACCTTCTCCCGGAGGAAAGAGCTTCGGGTGAGGAGGGGGAGAGAGATGGAGGCTGCACCCCGCGAGGGGACTGGGAGGTGATGGTTGGGGGTCGACCCAACCCGGAGGCCTCTGTGGCCCTCAGAGGACCCTCGAGGGTCCCCAGTCCACAGCGGGACTGTGTCGTACCCCCCACTCAGTTCCCAAGTGTGCTCTAGCCCCAGGCCCTTGGGTGGAAGTGGAGCAGAGAAGGGAACAGTTCTGTCAGGAGGGAGGGGAGATGGGAGGGAAGACAGGTGTGGCTCCGGGAGATTCCAGACTTCCATCTCCTGTGCAGCACAGTGTTCGCAAAACCGTCGAGCAGAGCAGCGTGTGACCCCGAGCAGGCTGAGCTGGTGGTTGGCCCTGGCCACTCTGCAGACGTATGGGGTGTCCTGTCCTCGGAGGAAGGCCCTGTCTCCTGGGTTTAGGGAATCCTGCACATGGAGGCACCACCTTCGTCCCAGAGACAAGACTGAGCAGAACCCGGGCGGTCCTGCAGTGCAGGCTGCTCACAGTCAAGGCGGGGCTGCCCTGCCTCCCAGCAGGCCCCTGCTGAGTGAGCTCCTGGCACCTGCAGGCCCAGGCCTTAGTGCTCAGGGCCTGAGCATCTGTGCTGGGCCTTGTTCAGCCCAGACTCTGGTGACACGCTCACCTCTGCTTTAATGGGAGACACCAGTGGTGCTCAGCTCCGAGCTGTGGGTCCAAGGCTTTTCTGCTGCGGGTTGTCTGAGGCGCCTTTAAAAACACTGAGAGTGGTGCAGACAGTGTTCCAGGCAGACCAGCGATTGTGATCCACAAACTTCCCGTGAGAGAGGGAGGTCAGAGCAGGCGTGGGCCAAAGGGGAGGTGGGGTGCCAAGGGGAAAGCAGAGCAGGTGCACACCCTGCCCTGGGACCTGAGAGCGGGCTCCGGGGGACCCTGGACGCCCCAACCCCAGACAGCCGATCCTGTCCTAGTCAGCTCCACACCCTCGCGGCAGCACTGCCTTCCCCACATACGGGAGTTTTCCAGCTGCTGGGGATGAGCCCTGAGTGTCTGCAGAGCAGCGGGCGGCCTGTTGCTATTGGAGCCAGGAGGGCAGTGCCCTCCCGGGGGCCCTTTTGCTGTGAAATTGCCGATCTTCCAAATGGACAGGCTTTGGCTCGTCTGACAGAGTGAGCTCTCTTTTCTTCTAACAGCACTCTTCTTCCCCGTGTGTTTCAGCCGACCCCACTTGGGCAGCGCCCCGGACCTCAGGTTCCCTGTGGCGGACCGGCCGGCAGACTCCTTGGGCAACGGGGCGGTGCTGCGGTGCCCCCAGAAAGGCCGGCTGGCAGCGCTGCACGATGAGCCATCCGAGGCAAGGACCCCGCCGCCCCCTTCCCATCCCTGGTGGGCACCTTGTGAGGCACCTGCCCCCTCACACTGTGGTCCTGAGGTGGGTTTGGAACAAAGCGCTGATAGATTGCTTTACGTCTCCCCATTTTCCTTTTTCTGGCTAAGAGTTTACTTTGAAGGCATGCTTTTTTTCCTTAACCAATTTTGATTATTTGTGGCCTACTGTGAGGCCCAGCATGGTACTAATTAGCACAGTTTTGAAATCGTCCTACGAGTAAATGGATACACATATCCATCAGCTTATAGTGAGAAGAATTCTCATTGGGAGTTTAAGTGCCTTTATCTTTTCACCTCATTCATGCCATGTATTTGTTCATACATGTCTGTGTTTTGAGCTTCCACATTCAGTGAGCAGTTAGTTTGGGCCAGACATGGTCAAAAGTAGGACTCCAGCAGTGAATTAAAAACGATGTGTGTCCTTTATCCACTGCTACATAACGAATCATTGCAAAGCTTAGTGACTTCCCAGGGAGCAGCTCACAGTCCCCAGTGCCTGTGCATTGTAGCAGGCGGGCCTGATTCAGGGCCTCCTGAGGGCACAGACACGGGAAGGCCCCCCAAGGCTGGATGGCAGGCTTTCAGACTCACCTGGCTGCTGGGGACAGGCCGAGGTCCCTGCCGTGTGGCTTTCCCATGGCCTGGCTTTCCTCAGAACACCCTCTGAGAGCGAGAGTGCGGGGTTTAGCCCAGGGCCTTTCACACCCTGGTCTTGAGGCCGCACACCTTCACTTCTGTTTGTGAGAGTGAGCTGCCAAGTCCTGCCTCGCTCAGGGGCTGAGCAGGAGTTGCCTCTTCTGCCTCTTGAAGGGAGGAGGATGGAAGAATTTGTGGACCCCTTTTTAAACCCGCGCAGCCTGTTGAACAATAATGAGCAGGGAAAGGAGACCAGAGTGCCTGAGTTGTCCAAGGAGGAGGGGACGATCGTGTGTAAACAGGGTGGCCAGTGAGGTGACACCAGGAGGGTGACCTTGAACCAGAGACCCGGAGGCAGGAAGAGAAGTAGCCACTTGGAGATAGAAAAAGGGTCATGTCAACCAGCGGGGACAAGGGAGAGAGCGGGCCACATCAGGGAGGAGCCTGGGCTCAGGCCTGAGCAGTTCGAGGCCAGAGCCTATTTCCTGAGGTGAGGAGGGCTGCCGGGGCGGGGAGCTAAGAGCCGGGCCTCAGCCCTGTTGAGGTGGATGAGCCCATTGGGTGTTCCAGGGATGTGTCAGGAGAACAGCCGAGTGTTCCGGCCTGAATCCGGGAGAGAACTCATTCAGCTCAGGGTGGACTTGGGGTTGTGGGCGTACAGATGGCATTTAAAGGCATGAGCACGGTAAAGTCACCAGGCGGGTGCCGGTGGAAAGAGATGGGGTGCAAAGGTAGAGCTGTGGGGAACCCTGCATTCCAAGGTTGAGAAGGGGCACAAGGGACTGAGGAATAATCGCAAGGGAAGGCAGGGCCTGGAGCCCAGGGAGAGACATGCTGGGGGCGGGGCGGGGGGTGGCGTGGGGGAGGGCAAGGAAGGGAGGGGGCTTGGTAACATGGGTTCCTTGAGCCCCCGGGGAATTGCCCTGCAGGGCGGGGCTCACAACCTGCTGGCAGAGAAGTGGAGACCTGGCAGGGAGGGGGACCGTAGAGGCCACTCCCAAGGAGCTTTCAGAGACCCGCAGTGGGCGCTGCAGGGAGCCCTGGAGGAGGAATCTGCTGGTACCCCTTGTGCGATTGGAAGGCGAGAGAAGGGAGAGGACATGCCGACCGGGCTGATGGGGGTGAACCCATAGGCAGCTGGTTCACTGGAGCAGAGGAGGAATGATGGCAGGTGGTCCTGGAGCCAGCGAATGGGGTAGCCCAGCCCTGGGGTGGGGTCCTGATGAAGACAGGAGGCGAGGGCACTGGCCCCAGGGGTAGGGAGCCAACAAGCCAGCACCTCGAGGCTGCCCCTCAGTTCCTTTGAGGTCCTTTCTGGGAAAGAAGGCAGGACCTGGGTGACAGTGTGGCAGGGGGGACGTTTTCCGAGAGAAGGGTGTGAGGTGTGAGAGCGGGAGGGCGGCACGGGGCCCCGCTGGCAGTATCCCATGTGTCTCTGATGACAGAGCCACCCTTGCGGTGCGAGGAGCCATCCCCCAGAACAGCCCAAGGGCCTGTGTCCCGAGAGGAGAGCCACGGAGGGGCTGGCCCTCCCGTCTCCTGGCTGCCCCTGCTTGCACCTCTCTGTGGGTGTTCAGACCAGCCTGGGAAATGGAGGTCTGAGAGCCTGGGAGGACGGCACACTCTGGTGAACTGGTACCAGTGATGACCACTGATTAGGGACCCAGCGGCTGCCGAGCTGAAAGGTTCTTTTTTCTTATTTTGCTCCAGCCTGGCTGATGGAGGCATGGATGTATTTTTGTAATTTTCAGTTTCTGTCTCTGACTCCATCAGCCCACCCTTGTGAATAACCTCATAGGATTGCCTGCCGTCCACGCTGAGACCTGAGTGTCACCAGGCCATCAAGGAACTGCATTCTCCCCCTGCCTGTTTCTTGAGTCCTGTTCGCTTAAGAGATGGCAGTGTCTCATGAGCATGGCGCATTTATCCAGAGTCAGGGCTTCCATGTAAAATTGGGTTCAGTTCCTGATAGACTTGAGCTGCCCTGAATGTTGCTGACAAGACGTGGTCCTCTCGTGCCCAGGTGCAGACCCGAAAGGAGCAGGACTGCGAGCGCACGCAGCAAGCCAGCATGCTGGCCGACGTGGCCCAGGCTTTTGAGAGTGATGAGAGCGTGTCTGACGACGAGGGCGACAGGGTCACCCTCTTCAGCTCAGCCACTCAGCTGTCGCCCAGCAGGCAGGCCAATGCCAAGACTCTGACCGTGATGATGCAGGAGCAGCTGGACATCATCAATGAAGAGATCCGGTGGGTGATCCTGAACTCAGCACCAGAAACTCGGTTTCTCTGAGGAGCTGTCTTCTCCTAGGGATGTCTGAGTGTTCCATAGTAAGAAACCTGACCTCAGGTCTGCTTCAGGAATTTTCAGTTTTGAGATGGCCCTTGATTACAGAGCTCGGTCAGCTGGGGCGTTCTGTCTATGGTGTGGTTTCCGCACTCTGTGGGGGCGGCAGGAGGCGTTGTGGGGTATCCCCCCTCAGCTCTGAGCACCAAGGTGGGTGAGGTGCCGAGGTGGTGTCCCCTGCGGCCCGTGGACCCTCCTGTGTCCCTCAGAGCCCCCCATGTTCTGGTGAGAAGCCACCTGGTGAAAGCTGGGGTTTTGGGGTTGGCAAATTCCCACTCAGATCTGCATTTTCCTTTTTAACTTAATACAGTGTGAAGATTGGCTTGTTGTAAGACAGTGGTCCAAGGACATGTGTTTGAGTTTTTCTCATCTCATCAGTATATTTAAGATGTTTTCTTTAGACACCGTCTTGGCAGTTATAACAATTTTCAAAACAGGATAGAATCAAAAGGCCTGCCTCGTGGTGAGCAGGGGGCCTTGGGTCTGGGTGCAGCCAGGTGGCTGGGAGCCCCGAGGCCTGCCTGGTGCCACACCCACACATCTATGCCCGTGTCCCGAGTCCACATTCAGAGTGGCCGCAGGCCGGTGACCCTGCACAGGACCAGGCAGAGCTGCTGCTCAGACTGTTCTTGCCACGTCAGCCCAGGCCGAGGTGCCCGTTCCTGTAGGCCGAGCGGGATGCTCCGGGGGAAAGGCAGGGGGTGTACGGGACAACCAGCAAACGCAGGTGGTGTCACCTGCCCATTTGACGCCAAGACAGACAGCTTTGTGGGCCGTGTTTGAGCACAGATGAGCTCAGAAAGATGGTCTTTCCGTGTCCCTGCAGGAAGTATGGAATGGTTATAGATTAATATTTTTATTTTTACAGCAAGTTTTCAGGTAAAAGTGATTTTTCCTTATGCGACAAGTTGACTTGATGTAAATGGTCAATTCTGTCCATCAACTTGTTATCAACAGTGAAAAACTTTCCAGATGTATGAGTAGAAGTGAAGCTGGAGAGTTTACTTTCTGTAAGAATCTTGTATTTTAATCTGAAAATCATTTTATTTGCATAATCGTGTATTTAAACTGCTATATAAAAACATCCACCACACATTAGGGGAGAAGAGCAGAAACTGTGAATTCTAGGTTAATGCAGCACATTGACATGAATCCAGAAACTCACACAAAGCTGGTGGAGAACTTCATAAAGTGATGCATTTGTATATATACAACCTTAAAAAAAAAAAAAAAAAAAGATCAACTCAGCACTTCATCTGGTCTGGAGACTTGTGTTTAGAAACTGCAGCTTGTTTGTGAATTGCTGTTTTGATTATACAGAGTTCCTGATTCCCAGTGGAAAAGACTTGAGGCACTGACGTGCATGTCTGCCCTGAGAGCAGGGGAGGTAAGGGTTGTAAACTTGAGGTATCTCTTCACAGGAAAGAGAATTGCCACCAGGGCCCCTTCAGAATGTTAGAGTAAATAAGTGAAATCAAGCATGAATGATCAGGGCCAGTTTGGAAGACTCAATGCTAAGTTATTCTAAGTTTGAGAATATTCAAAAGAGGAAACGTAGAACCTTTTGGCTGAGATGTTCATTGAGCAACTGTTTCTGGAATTTGCTAATCATGACACAGAATGCCAGCCCAAATTTATTGTCCAGACAGGTCCCTCTGCTGACAAAGGCAGGTGATGTATTTTATTCTATTTTAGGTTGATCGAAGAAGAGAAGGAGAACACGGAGCAGCGGGCCGAGGAGACTGAGAGCAGGGAGGGCAGGGGGAGCTTAGGCAGCCTCCGTCGTTTTAAATCAGTGAGCTCCCTCAACCTGCTTTCCACCTCCTCGCATGCTGACTCCTGCCCGCCCCTGCCCAAGCCCAGAAGGAGGCAGCACAGCCTGGCGCAGGAGGGAGACCAGCTGGGCATCATGACTCTGGTATGTGTCTGCCTCCTCCCTGCCGCATCCCTCCCCCAGCACGCTGTTTTTTGTTTGTTTTTTGTTTTTTCTCTTTATACCCAGAAGAAAATCAGGTACATTTGCTACGCTCAGAGGTCTAAAAGTTTTTAAACTGCCTAGTCTTTAATCATTCCACAATGGCACAGTGACAAATTAGTCTTGATATTTGGACCACCAACTTAGCACGTCATCATGAACTCAGCCAGAGCCTGCCTCTGTAACGTTGCACCTGGCCTGTGCTGGGCACAGCAGCTGCAGGGAAGTTTCTGTTCTCAGGGAGCAGACAGCTTCATGAAAGTAACCATAGGGAGCTCTCATGGCATGGGAAAGCCGTACAGCACATTCTCCATTGGGGATGCCTGGCTGCAGGGTGCAGGGCATGCGGTGGGAACAAAACCAAGAATCTACACTGGTCTGCTTGTTGATGGACCTGGCCATGCGCTCAGTCCAGCTCTGTGTATGAAACCAGGTTAAAAGCCCAGGGCCCCAGGGCCCCAGGGAAGACGTCGGGCTGCCTCACTTTTCCGAGTCTAAAACTGGGATGACGACCTAGGGCTTTTGGTGACAGAGTGTGCGGCTCTAAAGCACATGTTCCAGCTTTCTTGCGTGTTTAGCTTAGGTGTTGTGAGTGTATTGCTGTTTACCCCGTGAAATCATGTGTACAAGATTCTGCTTTGTAACTGGACTTGTATTGTCTCTTTTTTCTGTTACCACCCATTTCATGTTAGCTGCATTGTTAGTCAGCTTGTAATTAAATTAACCGTGAATCATTTTAGCGGCCTGTGAAGTGGTAACTAGTCCACTTTGTGGTCTTTTGACACTGTTTTTATAATTTGCATCATTGGCTAATTAGTTGATATTTAAAATTCTTTGATGATTTCTCTGCGGATTCATGCTTGATTTCTTTCCAAATATTTGGAAAAGAACAATTCTGTATGTTTTCCTTGCTGTTGGAGTTCTCTGACAGTGTGTCTGCTTTCATCACTGGTTTTGATTCCCTCCCTCATCCTGTTGTCTGCTTATTCGTCATGAATCCAGATCCCCCACCAGCCCCCGAGGCTGTAGTTTACCCATCCATCTCTCCTCCCCCGTCCCCTCACTTGCTCTGGTCATAGCCGTGCTGTGGTCCACAGCGTGTGTCCCCTTAGTTGGGTTTGTGCTTTGTCTTCATGTCTCATTAAATGGTGTTTTTCCCCCATAGCAGTAAGTTGAATTGGTGTATCACTATGCAGTTACAGGAGAAGGCAATGGCAACCCACTCCAGTACTCTTGCCTGGAAAATCCCATGGACGGAGGAACCTGGTATGCTGAAGTCCATGGTGTCCCACAGAGTCGGACACGACTGAAGCAACTTAGCAGCAGCAGCACACAGTTATAAGCATAATATATGTAGATGGATCCTAAACTACATATCATGTGTAATTCATAAATGAGATTGTGCTTACATAAAGAAATGATCCTCTTAAGTGTAGAATTAATGGACTTTTAGATATGCAGATGACATCACCCTTAAGGCAGAAAGTGAGAGGAACTAGAAAGCCTCTTGATGAAAGTGAAAGAGGAGAGTGAAAAAGTTGGCTTAAAGCTCACCATTCAGAAAACTAAGATCATGGTATCTGGTCCCATCACTTCATAGGAAATAGATGGGGAAACAGTGTCAGACTTTATTTTTTGGGGCTCCAAAATCACTGCAGATGGTGACTGCAGCCATGAAATTAAAAGGCGCTTACTCCTTGGAAGCAAAGTTACGACCAACATAGATAGCGTATTCAAAAGCAGAGACATTACTTTGCCACCAAAGGTCCATCTAGTCAAGGCTATGGTTTTTCCAGTTGTCATGTATGGATATGAAAGTTGGACTGTGAAGAAAGCTGAGCATCACAGAATTGATGCTTTTGAGCTGTGGTGTTGGAGAAGACTCTTGAGAGTGAGTCCCTTGGACTGCAAGGAGATGCAACCAGTCCATTCTAAAGGAGATCAGTCCTGGGTGTTCATTGGAAGGACTGATGCTAAAGCTGAAACTCCAGCACTTTGGCCACCTCAAGTGAAGAGTTGACGCATTGGAAAAGACTCTCAGGCTGGGAGGAATTGGGGGAAGGAGGAGAAGGGGACGACAGAGGATGAATGGCTGGATGGCATCACCAACTCAGTGGACATGAGTTTGGGTGAACTCCAAGAGTTGGTGATGGACAGAGGGTCCTGGCATGCTGCGATTCATGGGGTCACAAAGAGTCGGACACAACTGAGCAACTGAACTGAACTGACACAATATCCTTTCTATGTTGGTGCTTGTATTTAAGACTGTAAATCTCATCAGCTTTTGCACAGTTAATGTCTCTATTAGACTCGTTAAAAAAGTATCTTCTATTGTTAATAAAATGTAAAAACTGCACCTGCTATTATGCTAGCTTTCATTCTTACATATTTTCACAGGGAACTTGCTTTAATGAATTTATTGTGAGAAGTTTTAAATCAAATTCTGTGTCAGGATTTTACATTAATGTCCAATAGGTGGTTAGATTTGTTCAGTGTTAAAATAGATATTATGGTAACTTCCTCATCAGTTAAATTAATAATTTAAAGTATAACATGTTTTTGATTAAGAGAAACTAACTTTTAGAGAGATTTGGCTGAGAATAGACACCTGTTAAGGCCCTTTGTTGTACAGAATGCTATGCTTTAATAAATCATGATGTTGTAATAGAATGGTATCTTCCTGAGTAATAATTTATAGTGTTTCTCTAAGTAAATCTTGAATAGCTTATTTAACTTCTGTGGTCAAAAAAAAATGTTCTGTTTCCAGTCACATGTTCTCTAAATCTTCATGTCACTTACATGTTTGCCATCATTTTTGCTTTACTGTATTTGCCTCTACGGATTCTTGAAGTTTTAGCTTCAAAGTCGCAATGAATCTGGTTTCTCTTCATTTCTTTGCATGCATCTATCAGCCTAGTGATTTAAGGAAGCAGCATCGAAAGGTAAACTATTTAGTAATTTAGCAGGCCTTTGTTTCTCTGTGAAGTATTGAAGAGTCCTTATCGTTTAACGTGAATGAACACTGTGTAGTTATGTCCTGGTGAATAATTGACGTTTTAATGGAAGTGATGAAACTCACCCACCACTTAAAATGTGCTGATGGTTCTGTTGGAAATAGGTCATTCGTTGGGACAATTGTAACAGTTTGCCTTTCTCCCACTTGTTTGCCTTCTGATCATCTCATGCTTGTTTATAATAGACATAGTATTATTTCTTTTCTTCCAATTTTATTTTATTTTTAAACTTTACATAATTGTATTAGTTTTGCCAAGTATTATTTCTTATTTTAAAAAATTTCTATACTTATGTTTTTGGCCATGCTGCACAGCTTATGGGATCTTAGTTCTCCAAGCAGGGATCAGACCAGTGTGCCGGCAGTGAAAGTGCCAAGTCTTAACCTTTGGACCACCATGGAATTTCTGCTTAGTGTTTTCATGTAAGAAATGACTGAGGCACACAGCCATCCATCCTCCCTTCCCCCTCTCTTCTCTGTTCTTCTCTCTAGGCCTCCATCTCCGCCGTCGGCCAGGGGGGCACAAAAAAGAAGAGAGAAAAAAAAAAAAAGAAATGACTGAATCAGAGCCATAGATGTTAGATTTGCGGGAAGCCAATTTAATGATGGTGGGTAGCAGTGTGCAGGAGACTCTGTGTGCCGGGCATGTGCTTTCCGAGTCTGTCATCTCATCCCCAGGTGAGGTCCAGGCTGCTGCTATCCCCATTCAGCAGACATAGACACTGAGGCTTAGCGAGGCCGGGCACCCTGCCCAGGCTCTCACACCCAGCAGCGTGGTGCGGACTGGTCTGATCAGAGCCTGGACACTTAACCATGGTGCTGTCCAGCCCGCTTTCCTCTAGAGGCTCTCGTGTCCATCACGGCATCCCTGATGGAGGGAGCATCAGGAGGGAGCTCTCTGCCTCTCCCCTCGGGTCACTTGGATGAGCCCCTGTTGTTGGAGTCCAGTGCCCCAAGGGCTGGCCTTCCTTGTCCCTCTCCTGCTCCCAGCCCGCTGACCGAGCACTCCTGGGCCTTCCCGCAGGACTGGGGTGGCCGTGCTCCAGTTCAGGCAGCTCAGTGCACAGGAGCCCTTCTGCTGAGCACAGCAGAGCAGCGCTGTCCCCCTGGGGTTGGTGACCTGGGTGTGCCGCTCGCCTGCTCTGTGGCCTGCTTTGCCCTCCTGTTCAGCGAGGACACGGCACTGCCCTTCCTAGCCACATGTGGCACCAGTGGGGCAGCTCCCATCCTGGGGGAGGGCAGCCAGGCCCAGACCCAGAGGCCTTCCTCAGGAGGAGGCCCGGGGGAAGGGGCTGGCCTGGGCCCTGACTCTGAGGCAGGTGTTTGTCTCCACTGAGTCCATAGTCAACCCAGGTGTGTCACTTCCCTGCTCTGTTCGTTGTTGTTTTCTGATTTTTATAAATGCTTATTTTTACTTGACTTTGAGATTGATCCCTGTTCAGTTCCATGTGGAAAATTTCTAGCCTTTGTAGCCTTCTGTTGTCTGAGGGTTCTTGTTAGAGCTCAGGGGAGGGAGCCCAGTTTATCCAGCTGCTCTTAAATGAGTTCAGCTGTATTTTGCACTAAGTTACTTTGTTGTCACCAAGCTCCTGTGGGGCTGCACGGGATCAGTATTCCTTACAGAATCCCACCAAAGAGGCACAGGTTAGTTGGTCAAAACAACACACTCATTGTTTATAACAATACATGCCATGCATGTTTCCTAAAACCTCCCCTGGTTTAACCACACACCGAAATGTATCAGTGAGACCTGTTTGGACCCTGCAGGGTTAATCTGTTCCCACACTGTCTTTCCTTTCCTCACACCCAGGACCAGCGGAAACGCTGGGAGTCCAAGAGAGATCATCTTCTTCTTCTTTTTTTTTAATTAGTTTATTTTTTAATTGAAAGGTAATTGCTTTACAGAATTTTCTTTTCTGTCAAACCTCAACAGGAATCAGCCATAGGTACCCATATATCTCCTCCCTTTTGAACCTCCCACCGCTCTAGGGTGATACAAGATCATCTCTTAGTGAAGACCTGGGGGCGCCTTATGGAATCCACTGTGAGCGAATGACACTCGAACTGCGTGTAAGTACTTCAGTGGGTAGTCCCCAGTCTGTATGTTACCGAGAAATACGATCCAGGCACATGGTGTTCGCGTGGAGGGGTTAGGTACCTTTTCTGTGTTTCTGTTGTTGTCATGGCTTCCAGTAACCTGCATCATCACTACAAATGATCTTGGATGGTGGCACAAGCTGTGTCTTTTTCTCCTTCAAACAGAAAGGTCTGGACGGCTTTGCTGAGAGGTTTTGTACTCTAGCTGTGGTGCTTCTGAGCAGCATCTGGTGATGAGCACAGTCCTTTCATCAGGGCAGTTCATGCCGTGCAGGATTCATGGTGCCAGCATCGCTCTGCTGTCCTGCCCCGCAGGGCCATCTGGTCGCTGGATTCCAGGGAGGGCCGAGGCCGGCTGCAGGGAGGCTCCCGTCCGGGGTCTCTGCACTCAGTCAGATGCTCTCACTGCCCCATAGCCCCGCATTTTTTGAACAAGACAGTCCTTTAAGATGGCATTAAGCTATAACAAGGGTTTTTTTGTACTTGGGGGAAAGCATAGCTAATAGATCTTCAAATAAGTTTCTGGTTATAATGTAAAGCCTGTGTGATTGCCTTTTTCAGAACAGTCTATTGTTAGCCAATTTGACACTTACCTCACTCCCTCAGCTGCCAGCTATACGGGAAGAGGTAGGAGATGACAAGACCTCCATCAAATGTGAAACCTCGACCCTCGCCTGGCCGCGGTCCCTTCAGCTGGGCCGCCTGCACACGGGGGCGCTGCGCACAGCCACCCATGAGGACCTCAGGGACGCCCACAAGTAAGCGACCTGTGTGTGCATCGTCAGTTTCAGGAGCCCTGCGCTGTGGGAGCGAGCTCCGCCTCTGGCAAAGGTCATGAGGAAGGAGGCTTGGCATACGCAAAGGCGGGATCAAGCCTCAGGAGTCTCCCTGGAAATTCTCGAGCAATCTACCCCCAAAACCAGAGTCTGCCTACTTTCTGCTTTGTGCTTTCACCTACACCTCTGACTTTACGGGGGGCTGTCCCCCACTACCTCTCTGAAAAAAGTTAGCTTACAGCTCCAGTTAATAATTCCTGGGTGTGACAGTGTTTAACCTACAAACGCCTTTGGAAATCCTCTAGCCTGCCTGAATAGGTTTTTCTGGCCACATGTGATTGTTCAGAGCCTCCCAACTGTGAGAGGCAGGAGATGTTCTAAACTGTCTAAACACAGATTCTTTTGAGTAGTTAAAAGATTGATTAGAAATTGTATTGGTGAAGGGATTTTCACTTGTGGGGCCAATGTTTGCTGCTAAGTCTCCATATCCCTTACCTGCTGTGTCCCTGGCAGTGTATTGATTAATATAATTGGTGTAAATAGTAGCTTTAATGTTTGTAACCTGGGACCCTTGAGTTAATTCTTTTTCTTGTTGTAGCCCACCACACCTTTGCTCTGTAGGAATGCAACTTTATCTAATGCTTTTGGAGGGTGGCTCCTGACCAATCACCTTTAGAGAAAAATAAGTTTTCTGAAGAAAAGGTCTTAAAATGTTAACAGGCCTCCGGGCCAGAAGATGATGCAAATCACCTAAGCTTTTGCATATGATAAGTTTGCAGGAAGAAAGCCTGGTTTGCTGCAAGACTCTACCCCTTCCCCCATTATCCTCTGTGCATAACTTAAGGTATAAAAACTACTTTGAAAAATAAAGTGCGGGCCTTGTTCACCGAAACTTGGTCTCACCATGTCGTTCTTTCTCTTACCTTCTGGCTGAATTATTCAGCCTCTTTTCTCCACTGAATTTCCTCACTGAGCTATCCTTATCTCAGCCTCTTTTCTCCACTGAATTTTCCTACTGAGCTATCCTCATTCTATTACTCTTTATATCCTTAATTAACGTTTAATCAAGCAATTGTTTCCTGATCTTCGCCTACGCCGTCTCTCCTTCGAATACCCTGGATCAGCCGGGGCTGGTCCCCGGCAGGTGGCGACCGAGACAGGGATTTTCGAAGGTAAGCTCCCCAAAGCAATCAGAGCCATCAGCCCTATTGCTCCCCGTTCTCGGAACAACTGGGTCACCAGCCCTCTTGTTCCCCCACGGAGCAGTTTGGGTGACCAGCCCTACTGCTCCTCCCTTGGAACAATTTGGGCCATCAGCCTACTGTTCCTCCCCCGGAACAATCTGGGTCACCAGCCCTATTGTTCTTCCAGTGTTCGGGACGGCTAGGACCCCACTCAAGGGTGCCGCGGACCCCCCTGTAGGATAGACAGGGCGAGAGGAGTGGGAAGTGTTGAAAGTGTTAAAAGAGTTAGACTTAGAGAGAGAAAACGGTTTCTAGAGTTAAAAGGCCAAAGAAAAGCCTGATCTTTTAAAAGCTAAAAGCTTTATCTTCTATTATACTTAATTTTCTGACATGGGTAACACGAAACTAAGAATGGCAACTCTTTATACAAGTAATCTTGAAACTGTTAAAGAAGCTACTGTTAATTTAGATACTTGGGTGAAGGTAAAAAACAACTAAAAACGTATCCTATAAATATGATTAAAAATGTTCTGGACCCTCGTCATGAGGCTGTGGGATAGTCTATGGGAGAGGCTATAGCGGTGGATGGTAGTGGGTCTCCACCTTCTGCATATTTTACGAAGAAAAGGAGGGAGACTGTGCTCTACCTCCGGAGGAAGGAGAGGGCTTACAGGACGCTGCGGCCGGGCGCCCTGGCGAGCCCCCTCCCCCTCTACACAAACCTTTAAAAATTTATCCAACAATTTCTGATTTAAGGTGACTACTCCACCTCCGCTTGCACTTCCCAGGGCCTAAAAATTCCCCAGTTTACATCCAAAGTCTCCCAGAGCATTGCCTAAAGCTGAAAAAGATAAAAAAGATTTCTTTTAAACAAAGGAGCTTTTAAAAAATACACAATATACAGAGCCTGCTCCTTGCAGAAAACCCCCTCAGGGGGGCCTCACCCAAACAACAACAACAAAATAATAATAATAAATAAAAATAGAAAAAAATAAAAAGAAAAAAAAAGTGAAAAAGAAAAAAAGAAAATAGAGAAAGATGTAAAGATAGAGAAAGAGCTAAAGAGTGAAAAGGAGAGGAACGGAGAAGGAAGGAATCAGGGAACGCAGCAAGATAGAGAAAGGAAGTTAAAAAAGTAGATAACAGAGAAAAAGATAGGGAGAAAAAAAAAAAAGATTAGGGAAGAGAAGAGGGTAAAGGGAAAGAAACAAAGGAAAGAGAAGGGTAGCGAAAAAGGAAGGGGGAGAGAAAAGCAGGAAGAGAGGAAGAGAGAGACAGACTGTAAGAGACGCTGTGACCAGGTGCCCTGGCGAGCTCCCACCCACCCTGCGCAAACCTTAAAAAAAAAAAAAAACAAAAAAAAACAACGTATCCACCACTTTCTGATTTAAGGCCATTGCTGCCGCCTCCGTTTGCGCCTTCCAGGGCCCAAAAGTTCCCCACTTTGCCCCCAAAGCCTCTCAAAGTGTTGCCTAAGCCTGAGGAAGATAAAAAGTTTTTTGAACAGTGGAGATTTTAAAACAGACTGCGTGCACATTATGCAGCGCTCTTTGGAGAAAACCCCCTCAGGGGCGTCTCACCCAGGCTAAGAAAAAAGCGAACGGTAAAGGGATTTAGTAACAATATTAACCCTGATATTCCGGTTGCTCCAATTCCAATGGGAGTGGCTGGCCCCCTGCCTGAGGTCATTGTAGGACTTGTGCTAGGGTGTAGCTCGCTTTCTTTTCAAGGAATTTGGGTGGTGTATGGTGTAGTAGATTCTGATTATATTGGAGAAATTAAAGTTTTGATCTCGCTGCCTACCAAAACTGTGCAAATTAATAAAGGTCAAAGAATAACACAGTTTTTGCTTTTACCTTAGTATCAGACAGGAAAAAACTTGACTTCTTAGGCTAAGAGCCACAGAGCATTTAGATCTAGTGATCTAGCCTTTTGGGTGCAGGAAAGTACAGCTCCAAGGCCTTTAAAAGATCTTTTAATTCAAGAAAATAAAATGTCAGGGCTATTAGACACAGGAACAGACGTCTCTTAACATTGCTGGGAAAGACTGACCCAGCTCCTGGCCAACACATACTACTAAAAATGAGTTGAGATTAGAGAAACTGGTATGCGGGGTGGGAATGCTGTAGAGAAAAAGGTGAGGGAGAGTTTAAAACCTTGAAGAGTAGTGAGTTTCCTGTTGTTGGAAGTATTCAAGCAAAGATTAGATGGTTGCTTGTCATCTAAAAAGCTATAGATCAGATTTAGGTTACAAAACGATAACTGGAGAAGACTATAAAGATGTTGTGCAACACCTCTTTACTTGCTTCTCATATTTAGGTTGGCCAAAAGTTTTAAAAAACTGATAATGCCCCTTTGAAGCTGTGGAGAAATTGTTTACTAACTTTAAATGATTTCCAAAAATTATTAGGGGACATTAATTGGATACGCCCTCATTTAAAACTGACTACTGCAGATTTAAAGCCTTTATTTGATTGCTTAAAAATTAATCCTAATTCCAGTTCTAAGAGAAAGTTGACTAATGAGACAGAGTTAGCTCTTGTTGAAGTGTATGAGACTTTAAATGATCAGTTAATTAGGATTAATATTACCAAAAAATGAGATTAAATTATTCTTCCAACAAAACATACACCTACAGGGTGCTTGTGACAAAAAGGCCCATTGGTTCCATCTACCAGTGACCCCAAGAAAAATAGTTTTATCTTATCCCAGCTTGGTGGCACAATTAATTATAAAAGGAGGAAAAAAGAAGTGTGGAACTTTTTAGAAAAGAAGTAGCAAATATAATAATTTCACTCAATAAGGATCAACTGCAAGTCTTTTACAAAATAGTGATGATTGTCAAGTTGCCCTGATAGATTTCAGGGGTCAAATTTTGTTTCATTTGCCCTCAAGCCCCCACAGTAGTTAAAAGTTCAAAAATGTTAGATTGGCAGTTTGAGGATACCTGTGGAACTTTCCAACCCTACGTAGTTCCTATGCTCCCCTTTACCCTATGGGGGAGGGACGTGCTGTCTCAAATAGGAGATACTCAGAGAAGGGTTTTCTCAATTTCTTAGTTATCAACAGGTGGTACAATTAACAATACTTTATATACTGCTATAAATACGTAATATAAATATATTTGCCTAACTACAGTTTGCCTAATTAGGTATGGGTATAAATAAAACATAATAAAGGTATGCCTAATTCTATTTATAGATCTGTACTTACTTAATTTGTATATAAATCAATATATGTATTATATATATACTGTATAATTAAATGTATATTGCAGTAATATAATGTATGTGGCTGATATTAATTGGTATGGATTGATGTGCTGTGATATATGTTCTGTATGCTGTATAATTATATTATATATGTGTGACATGTATTATTACAGTACATTGGTTTGTGTTGGTTGGTATTGGCTGTGTGCGTGTTGTATTGCTGTAATATATATGAATTAATATATTATAAGATTAATTCAAGTATATTGATTTATATATATTGTATGTCAATAAGTTTATACTTGTTGCCATATATAAATACATTTTGCATTTAGGTATATCTGTATATCAAAATGAGATAAGGAGGTTATACATTTATTATTTAAATTTATAGAGACCTAAACTAAACATTAGACCTAAATTAACATATCTCTAAATTTATGTTGTTAAAATGTAAATTTTTAAAAATTTTAAAAATTAAATTGACAACTGCTCGACAATTCCTTTGCCATAAAACCCCCATAGGTGTAATTGGGGTGGCCAGACAAAAAATTGGTTTTATAGCAAAACGGCCCCCTAGAGTGGGTCCATCTTCCCGCTCAAACTAAAAAGGTAGTGGCTTCTTATCCGGGATTGATAGCTACTTTGATATTAAAGGAAAAAAGTGGAGCATTAAATTATTTGGTAAAGAGCCATCAGAAATTGTAATTCCATATAATAAGGAACAACTTGATGCTCTTCTAATGTTTGAAAATTGGCAGATTGCTATAGGAAACTATTTTGGTCAAAATTTTTGCATCATTTACCCTCGCATGTTTTGCTGAATTTTATATCCAGACATCCAGTTATTTTTTCTGTCAGATGTAAACAATCTCCTATTCCAAATGCTCAAATAGTTTTTACTGATGGGTCAGCAAATGGTAAAGCCTCCATAGTTACTAAAAATCACCAAAAGGTTTTAGAAACACAGGAAACTTCAGCTCAAAGCGCTGAAATAACAACAGTCATAGAGGCTTTTCCTATGTTTGCAGATGAGGAATTTAATCTTTATTCTGATTCTCAGTATATTGTCAGGTTGTTTCCACACACTGAAACTGCGGGTTTTGTCTGAAAATAAAACTACCATATTTCATTTGTTAACTAAATTACAGCAACAAATTTGGAAAACAAATAAAATATTTTTCATTGGACATATTTGGGCTCATTCCAGATTGCCCGGCCCTTAAAATGCCTTTAATGATTTGGCTAACTTGTTAACCAGAAATACATGGCTACTGTGATTGAGGAGGCCAGAGCCTCTCACTCACTTCATCAATACGCTACTGCTTTAAGATATCAATTCCAAATTCCCAGAAAGACTGCTCGAGAAATTGTGCGTTCTTGCTTATATTGCCCCACTGTTTATAATAGTCTACCTATGGGAGTTAATCCTCGCGGTCTCAAACCTAACGTACTCTGGCAAATGGATGTAACTCATATCTCTTCATTTGGAAAACTGTCCTTTGTTCATGTAACTGTAGATACCTTTTCTCATTTTATTATTGCAACTGCTCGTACCGGAGAGGCAGTTAAAGATGTAATACAACATCTCTTTACTTGTTTTTCATATTTGAGCCTGCTAAAAGCTCTGAAAACTGACAATGCTCCTGCGTCTAAGTCTTTTCAGGAATTTTGTATAAAGTTTCAAATTAAACATAATACAGGCATCTCTTATAATCCCCAGGGACAGGCCATTGTTGAAAGAGCGCATCAAACATTAAAAATCCAAATTCAAAAACTAAAAGAAGGGGAGTTTAAGTATAGTTCTCCCCATCAAATCTTGCAACATGCTCTTTTCGTAATAAATATTCTAAATACTGATCTGGCTGGAACTACTGCAATGCTTCGTCATTGATGCCTGGAGCAATTAAATGCAAAACCATTAGTCAAATGGAAGGACCTCCTCTCAGGACAATGGAAGGGTCCTGACCCATTATTAACTAGCGGTCGAGGATGTGCTTGTATTTTTCCACAGGATGCAGATTCTCCAATTTAGATCCAAGACAGGTTGATTCTCCATGTTGCAGACCCCCAGACATCCAGTTCCCCCATTGCTTCGATCACAAAAGAGAAGCCCGCCAGAAGGGGAGGCAAGATAAACATTGAGATCCTGGCACGACCGATGGGGCTGCTGCAGCGCGAACTCCAACCAGAAAAATAATTCTACTTATTCTGTTTTGGCTTGTCTACCCTCTCCTTATGTTCTTCTCTTTACCAATGATTCTGGAAAACTTAATGTACATGTGACTTTCACTGGTGGACCCAATGTAGTGACTTGTGAACAATGCACGCTCTCATCTTGTTTAAACCCTCAATATAATGTTTGCTCCTTTGTAGTGTTACAACGTCCACCTTATCTTATGATGTAACCACTTATTGATATGTTAACTATAGTCTTGCTGTGTTACAACAACTACAAGATTTAATGTGATCACGACGATTTGTGGGCCTTACTTATTTTAGGAATATCAGCTTTAATAGCAGCAATTGCTTCTGTTACTGTGGCAGCAATATCATTGACTCAACAAGTGCATACTGCCCAATATGTTGATACTATGTCTAAAAATGTCTCTTTAAGTCTAGCAACACAGGAAATTATAGATAGAAAATTGGAGATGAGAGTAGATGCCTTAGAAGAGGCAATAATGCATACTGGGACTGAGTTACAGGCTTTAAAAGTGAAAATGGCTCTGTCTTGCCACGCTGATTACCGGTGGATATGCATGACATCTTTAAAGGTAAACGAGACAGATTATGAATGGGAAAAAATCAAAAAACATATCTCAGGTGTTTGCAACAGCTCTGACATTGGCCTGGACTTAGGGAAAGTTCATAATCAAATACAAGCCCTGGAACACTGCCGACTGGATTTTACCACCGCTGGAGCAGCTAATGACTTATTTCACACCTTCTCTAACTTTACTTCTGGAAAAAACATTCTGTCTAATATCTTTAGTTCTAATTTTGCTTCTCATAATCATTCTTCCTTGTATTGTCAGGATTCTTCGGCAGAACATTCAAAAGCTCGCGACTGAGCTGCCTCTGGCTGTTTTAAGAAATAAAAAAGGGGGAGATGTGGGGAGCGAGCTCCGCCTCTGGCAAAGGTCATGAGGAAGGAGGCTTGGCATACGCAAAGGCGGGATCAAGCCTCAGGAGTCTCCCTGGAAATTCTCGAGCAATCTACCCCCAAAACCAGAGTCTGCCTACTTTCTGCTTTGTGCTTTCACCTACACCTCTGACTTTACGGGGGGCTGTCCCCTACTACCTCTCTGAAAAAAGTTAGCTTACAGCTCCAGTTAATAATTCCTGGGTGTGACAGTGTTTAACCTACAAACGCCTTTGGAAATCCTCTAGCCTGCCTGAATAGGTTTTTCTGGCCACATGTGATTGTTCAGAGCCTCCCAACTGTGAGAGGCAGGAGATGTTCTAAACTGTCTAAACACAGATTCTTTTGAGTAGTTAAAAGATTGATTAGAAATTGTATTGGTGAAGGGATTTTCACTTGTGGGGCCAATGTTTGCTGCTAAGTCTCCATATCCCTTACCTGCTGTGTCCCTGGCAGTGTATTGATTAATATAATTGGTGTAAATAGTAGCTTTAATGTTTGTAACCTGGGACCCTTGAGTTAATTCTTTTTCTTGTTGTAGCCCACCACACCTTTGCTCTGTAGGAATGCAACTTTATCTAATGCTTTTGGAGGGTGGCTCCTGACCAATCACCTTTAGAGAAAAATAAGTTTTCTGAAGAAAAGGTCTTAAAATGTTAACAGGCCTCCGGGCCAGAAGATGATGCAAATCACCTAAGCTTTTGCATATGATAAGTTTGCAGGAAGAAAGCCTGGTTTGCTGCAGACTCTACCCCTTCCCCCATTATCCTCTGTGCATAACTTAAGGTATAAAAACTACTTTGAAAAATAAAGTGCGGGCCTTGTTCACCGAAACTTGGTCTCACCATGTCGTTCTTTCTCTTACCTTCTGGCTGAATTATTCAGCCTCTTTTCTCCACTGAATTTCCTCACTGAGCTATCCTTATCTCAGCCTCTTTTCTCCACTGAATTTTCCTACTGAGCTATCCTCATTCTATTACTCTTTATATCCTTAATTAACGTTTAATCAAGCAATTGTTTCCTGATCTTCGCCTACGCCGTCTCTCCTTCGAATACCCTGGATCAGCCGGGGCTGGTCCCCGGCACTGCGCCTCTTGTCTTGAAAGAGTTGCAAGGATGATTTTAAAGGAATACCACTGAGTTCGGTGCCTGTGTTTAGTGGTGAACTTCAGGTGCTGGGGAAGAAGAGCTCAGTGACCTCAGTGATTTTAGAAAACGTCCATCTCTACAGATTGACTCCTGTGGGAGCTTTCTTCCTGCTCTTGGTAGAGGTCTGCCCGGCCTGGGGCACGTTCCTGACAGTGACGGCCCCGTGCCTCTCGGGTTCGCTCTTGAGGGTCCCTCCCTTTTCTGCAGGGGTCTCCTCTCAGGAGACCCTGTCCCCTCCTGTGACTGACACTGTCCTCATTCAGACCACTACTTGCTGAGCTCCCGTCCTGAGCCAGGCAGCACTCGATGGGGGGCACGTGTGGTCACCTGACCAGCAGCCCTGCACGGTGACCGTCGCTCTCCTGCCACGGCCGGGGACGGTTACCCTGTGGGAGGCGGGGGGACCTACCCAGAGCAGGGGAGCTCGTCTTCTCCTGGAGCATCATCACCTGCCGAGCAGCGACCCTAAGGGAGGGTCAGAGCGCCCTCTGCACCAGCTGGCCTGGAGTCAAGCCCTCCTCGCGGGAGAGCTCGAGGCAGAGAATCTCAGCTTCCCGGTGCGGTTGTCTGACGCCGGGAGCCTGCATTGCTCGTGTGGAGTGTGGTTGGTGAAGGAGACTCCAACTGTCAGCTGCGAGGTTGAGGCGCGGGTGTTGCTGGGTGCCCGTTTCTATCAGTAGCTCTTGTGGAGGGGTGTGTGTTTGCACAAGGGTGCCAGTTAAAGGTCGTTTTCTCTCCCCGAAGCTCCACAGGCTCTCAGGACAGCCCCGGGAATAACCCCAGCAGCAGCACCAGCAGCCAGGGCTCGCTGCACAAAGCCCCAAAGAAGAAGGGCATCAAGTCCTCCATCAGCCGCTTGTTTCGCAAGAAGGAAAAGGGCCGGCCTGAACACCCCAGCAAGGAGGCGTTAGGACCAGGTGGGTGCTTCACCGTTCAGAGGGAGGAGGGCCTGCAGGCATCTCCCTTCTGTGTCTCCCCTGTCGTCCCCACGAGGCTCCTGTCAATCACGCTGGGGGTCCTCCTGGGAGCAGGAGTGGAGGAGGCGTCTGTCTTCTCAATGGGTCTGAGATGATCGGCTGAGTTAATGAGTGGATGGTTGGATGGATGGATTGATTAGTGAGTGGTGGATGGATGAACAGATGGCTGGCTGGATGGGTGGATGAACGGAGCATGGAAGGAATAAAGCAGATGATTGTACTCCAGTGCTAGAAACATATTCTACGAAATTGATTGAGTAGGAGCTGGGCGATGATTGTTTCATCCTAACAGTGACATGTGTTTGGAAACGGCCTAAGTGCTCCTCAGTGAGGGGTGAGGTACAATCTGTGGACACCCCACAAGGAACAGCCCGCCCTCCTTCCTGCCACCTTCCCCATCCCCAGGAGCTCATCAGGGGTTCTGCCCATGCCCCCCACCCCACCCGACAGCCACACAGGTCCTCCTGGGGTCCCCTCATCACACAGGGTTATCATCAGGCCCCCATATCACTCAGCTTCCTCTCCTTGAGGACAGCGTATGTTCCTGCCTCTTCAGCCACAAATGTGTTGAGTCTCGTTTGTGCTGGGTGTGGGATTTACAGGGGTAAGTAAAGCAGATGTGGTCTGGAGCACAGTTAAGTGACAAGAGAGAAAAAGGAGCAGATTATTAAATGCTATCCCTATTAGTAGTAAATACAATGCTGAGATGGATGGTGCATTGATTATGTACCAGATGCTGTGTGTGCCCCTTACCAAGCAGGTGCTGCCCCCTCCCGATTTACAGAGGACACAGTGACAGTCACGTGGTTAGGGAGCGGTTAGGGCAGGTTCACACCCACCCAGTGGGACCAGACACTTTGCCGAGCCCCAGCCACCTCTCTCGTGGATGAAACAGGAATGAGATGGCTCTATGGCATGATGATTCAATGGACATGAGTTGGAGCAAACTCCAGGAGATAGTGAAGGACAGGAAAGCCTGGAGTGCTGCAATCCAAGGAGTGACAAGAGTCGGACACAACTGAGCGACTGAACTAAAACCTGAGTGTGTGCTAACCTGTTTCAGTCGTGTCTGACTCTGCGACCCCAGGAACTGTAGCCCACTAGCTCCTCTGTCCATGGGATTCTCCAGGCAAGAAGACTGGAGTGGGTTGCCATGCTCTCTTCCAGGGCATCTTCTCAACCCAGGGATCGAACCCACATCTCTCATTATCTATTGCATTGGCAGGCAGGATCTTTACCCCTAGCGCCACCTGGAAAGCCCCAGTGAATGCTGACAACTAGAAATGCAGAAAATAAGGGCTGCTCCTAAGTTAAACTGGAAGAGCAGCAAGCACAGGTTGTAAAGAGGAAAACACACGATGAGCGACAACAGCGCCAACAGAAACAAGGGATGCGTTCACCCACAGAAAGAAAATGTCTGTGCCGTTCGGAAGAGGAGCCCGTCAGCCCTTGGAGGGACAGTTGGAACCAGAATGAAAACCGAGGCCATGGTCAGCAGTGCCCACCACACGGCCTGGGTGGCGTGGTGTCACTCACCAGGCTTCCTGTATCCCCAGAGCTGCTGGCAGTAACATCTCTGAGTGCCAGGCCGGGCAGCGTCCCCGAGTGAGCTAAGGCATCACTGCTCTCCTTCCAGTGCTGCTCCGGGGCCCTCTGTAGGCGGCCACCCTCATCCCCTGCCCTGCCACTTGCTGGGGCCCGGCTGTCCCCCTGGAATCCTTTCAGCCCTTGAGCTTGGGTGTTCCCAGCCCTCTGCCACACCGGACTGGGACGCAACTCAGGACTTGGGCTTGAGATATCAAGGAGACCGTGAATCTGGAAGGACACCACCCTGGGGCCTGTGAGAGAGCAGGAGAGCAAAGCCCCTACGGGGAGGAAGCAGAGCTGGGGGAACGTGCCCACAGCCTCCACTGCCTCCTGCACAAGTGCCTTTTCTTTGTCTCTCCTTGACCTGAAACAAAGCCCAGCTGCTGCTGCTCCGCAGGTGATTCCTAAAGATGCACCTCCTGCCAGAGCTATTGTCCTGCTGCTCTGGGGCTGCCTGAGTGTGCTCAGGAGTATCAGACAAGTAGGGCTGCCACACCTCATACTGGAGGTGGGGGGCCTGATACTGGGGAAGGGTCGGAGGTGGGGGGAGGGTTTGAGGGTCGGGGAGGGCCTGATGCTGGCCTAGGGCCGTGACGCTGGACTGGGGTCTGATGCTGGACTAGGGTCTGATGCTGGGGGAGGACCTGATGCTGGACTAGGGTGCATCATTTGGGTCCCCGTCAAGGTTGCCCTCGGACACCCCACCCTGTGACCGATGGCGAGCCTCGACACCTGAACTTTGTTCCCACCCTCGGCCCGCTGCCCACACCTCAGCAGCAGAGGGGCCCTGTCCCCGCAGATGCTGAAGTGATGGAGCCTCTTGTCTCCGGAGCCAAGGGCATGAACACACTGTCGGTCGTCCTCTAGGGACACCTATGCTTCCGCCTTCTGGCCTTTCCATTGCATCCGTCCGTTTCTCTTAACAGAATGTCCGTGTGATGACACGGGCTCCCATTACCAGCTCTGGTCTGTTCTCAGTGAGAGTACAGCTTACCCTCGGCACTCTTTATTGGCCCTGGGAAATTTTGCTTCAGTACTTTATTGAAAGAAAGCAATAAATAATACTGTGATAAAAATAGTTCAAAAGTAGACTGTACATACTTTGTCACATATTCGGGAAGTTCACAAAAGATTAATAGGAAAATAGAATGATAACAATGAATTGTACAAGTAAATTAAAGGCGGAACCCACATGTAAAGAAACATGCTGTCTCTGTCTACCAAGATACCAGCTGCATAATAAATATCACACTGTGACCTGAACGCATCTCTTGCTGGCTTTTTTAATGTGCCGCTGAAAAAGTAAAAATTACATTTGCTACTTATACAATCCAGAATGGCTATGTCATCACAATCTAAAAATGTACGCCTAGGTCCATTCTTTAAACATGTTTACAATCATGTAAAAAGATGATTTCCATAAAAATAAGGCCTTTGTCAGAGCTACACTACCCTGTCTGTCTGGGAAGTGGCACCTTCACTGTCCAGCTCGATGGCTCTGCAGCGGGTGCAGGGCATCGCGATTGGTCCCCAAAGAGTCTCACCGGAGAGGAGGGATCCGGGTCCACAGAGACTGGGTTACAGGAGAGATTTTCAGTCTTCTTCTAGGCATCCTTTCAGCCCAAATTTCATTAGAAGCTCACATTTAACACCCAGTACTTTTAAATCACTTCACGCTGTGGACAAAAAGCATTTCTTGCTAGAAAAAGTACAGTTTAGGCCAGTCGTTAACATCCAACAACAATTGGTTGAAATTAAGTTTGCTTATTTCAGAGTGATTGTTGGAGAGCTTGGTTACATTCTGGAAGGATAATAAAGCACACCGTGTCATGATGATTTTACAATCGCAGGAAAACCCCTTCTCTCATGGTTTAACATTGAAAAATTAAACAAGAATAATTACAATAAATGCATCATTTACAAAAGCCCTGTGTTTGTTCATAGGATTTATACAGACAAGCACTACAGTACATTCATTTGAAAGACTGAAATCAGGTATCAGAACATGAAATTGATCTGAAAGGATATTCATAGCCTGAATATACAAGAAAAAGGAAGGAATTATATAAATGAAGTCATAAGTTTACATAAATATCAGAAACATTAAATTCTAAAATATTTTCTCTATGGTATTCATGAATTTTTCACTAATTAAAAACCCTGTAATATCTTCGGGTCCATGTAACAAGTATTAACAGAGTAAAGATTCCATCGAGTTCAAAATGTAGTCTTTGTTGTATACTGGATGCTGTATAAACATCTGGAGAATTCGTGCAGGTAAACTGGAAACACACACACAGAAAAGTCAGTCCTGGGTTGGCAGCTGGTGCCCCAGCCCCTGCCCCTCCTGACACCCCCACCCCCCACCCCATTTGGGGCTTCAGCTGCTTTGAGAATTCAGAGAAACATGGAGGGCCAAGCAGATCAAGGAGAGAACTCTGTGGCTGACTTTATTCTGACATATAGCTAAAAGCTGCTGGTAAAAAAACCTCAAAAGCCCAATCCAGCTTTCTAGCTGAGATGTGAACAGGACAGAGCAGACAGCCTCCTGCCCTCAGAGTTGCTCGAGCAGGGCTGGGCCCCAGGGCCAGACCCACCAGAGGCCCACCCAGAGCAGCACCTGCAAGGGAGGGTGGCCCCTTAGCAGCAGCCGAGCCCCAGATGCCGGTGCACCTCCGTGTGAAACGCTGGCCTCCGTACGGAGAGGCCCAGGGCAGGGCAGCCTCGTGAACCCTGACGCTCTGGGCCCTGTTCCCTCCGAGAACGTGCACGCAGGGCGTGGCCGGCAGCACTGCCGCTGTGGGAGGGATACCCATGCGTCCCTATGCGAGGGGCCTTGGCCATGCTCTGACCACTCCGGCGGCAGTGGGGCGCCAAGGTCACGTTCTCTGCTGTGAGGGTTCTCCCAGGCTAACCTCCAGAGACCCACTGACCCTCCACTCCCTGGGGCGTGGGCTCCGTGCCCCCGCAGGACCAGGCCGGCCTGTACTCACCCCGAAGCACATCAGGAGCAAGTCCTGACTGTAGCAGAATCCAGCCCCTGCATTCCCGCCACGCTGCCTGGTCCCATGAGCGCGGGAGGAAGGGTGCAAACACAGAGTGCGGTTAGTCGTGCAACGTCACATGGGGCACGAGGACACACAACGCACACCCGCAGCAGTGCCCACTCCTACTGAGGGTCTGGGGAAACTTCTAGAGGGTGGATGAGCCAGAGAGAGCGAGCCTGGGGGCTGCCACGTGGGGGTCCCTGCCACCCGGGGTGGGGGAGGGCGGTCAATGGCACATTTGATGACGTAAACGCGGTCATGGGGACAGATACTCCACGTCGGCAGCTGCCAGTCTCTCCTTAGACCTACGGATTCACAGAGCTCCACATTCACAGATTCCACACAGTCTATTGTTATTCAATTTTACACTTACCTCATTCCCTCAGCTGCCAGCTTTACGAGAAAGAGGTAGGAGATGACAAGACCACCATCAAATGTGAGCCCTCGAGATCAGATGAGATCAGGCGCGTTCAGGGTGGTATGGCCGTAGAAGGAGGCGGCTGCCGCCGGGCGCCCTAAGAGCCCTGCGCTGTGCCTCCCTTTCGCTCTGACCTGCCGGTCGGGCCAGCAGGCCGCACCTCACCATGGGGGCGCGCGCTGTACTTGAGCCGAACGACCCGCGACCAGACTCCGCCGGCCAATGCCGCCACGCCCCCGAACACTGCCACCCCGCGGCCAGCAAACGCCTGGCCAGGTTCGGCAGCCCGGAGGGCTTCCGGGACCCCCAGCGGCATGCCAGGCGTGCGTGCGCACGGGGCCTGGGGGGTGGGCTGAGGGGCGCGGAGGTCTTGGCGCCCTCCACCCCGGGCCTCTCCAGGCCCGGCCGCGCTCGGCGAGCCGGGCCTCCCTCGATCCCGTTCGCTGCCCAGGGCCACGCGGCCCGGAGGTGTCTGGCTTTCGGCCCTGCCGCCGCCCGACCCCCGCGGCCCTCGGGCCTCTGAGCCTCCTGTGGGCCTAGGCGCAGCCCAGCCAGGGCCCTGAGCGCCCATCCTGCCCGACACCTGCCCGGTGCCCAAACCCACCGGGAGCCACGGAGGCGCGGTCCACCCGAGCGCCTCAGCCCCGCCCCTTCGCCCTACTGAGGCCCCCACCTTTCCCCCACGCCGCCGGACAAGCACACAACCTTCCTGCGAGAGCAGACGAGCGACAGGCAGGCACACGGACAGACACACAGACAGTCGACAGCCCGCCGTCGCAACCTCATCAGCCAGAGCCATAGCACCTGTGAGAGGCCGGGGCCAGAGGAACGGACGGGCCGCCGGGTGTCAGGAGAGACAGAGGCAGAAAGAGATGAAAGTTCAGAGATAGACTCCAGGACTGTGAGAGGGAGATACAGATAGACAGACAGACAGACGCGTGCGCGTGCGCGCACACACACACACACACACACACGGAGGCAGAGACAGAGGGAGACACAGAGCGAGCGACAGAGAGACAGCAAACAGGAGACAGGGGAGAGAGGATGGCATCGGATCTGAGACAGACACACTGGCACAGCCCGTGACGCACCTCAGAGGAAGGCCACGCGGAAGAAGCAGCTTCCCCAAGGGAGGGGGCGTCAGCTTTGGGCCGGGCCCGGCTGGACGCGGTGCCCTGGGGCTGGCGGTCACCCGTGGGGACCCCAAGACTTCCTTGAAGCCGAGGTCTCAAAGGTCCCCTTTGGCCTGGCTACCTAAGGCGAGACCCAGCCCCCACCCCCAGGCCAGAGGGTGAGTGTGTGAGAGTGTGTGTGAGTGTGTCGGTGGGTGAGGGTGAGGTCGGGTCGACTTGGGGCCGGGTGGATACCCAGAGTGGAGGGGGGAGGGTGTGGAGGCCGGGGGTTGGGAAGCTTGCGTGTCCTCTTGCTGTCTCTCTCTCCCTCTTTCTCCGTCTCCCTTACCTGTGGTTTCTAGCTCTTGACCTGTCTCGGCGGCAGGGTGTGTGTGTGTGTGTGTGTGTGTGTGTGTGTGTACCTCCAAACCCAAAGCAACTTTCTATGGAGACATAGTGAAGGGTAAATGCATTCTTACTCATCTGATATATCCTAAAACACTGGACATGTCTGGACTCAAACTTTCAGGGCCGCCTTCCTGCCACCTCTGGCAAGCATTGATGGTGCAACTGTAATCCTCTAAAGGACCAAAAGTCCTGTACAAGTCCAGACATCTGCTCTGTACAGTCTCTTCCTACAGTACAGAAAAGTATAGAACAGAATGACACATTCTTTGTTAATTGTACAGATGAATCAGCTGCTATCTGCTGCCTAGTCAACATGGTCAACATGAGGGAGTCAAGCAAGAGTTCCAAATCTCTTGAATGTGGTCCTTGGAAATACTTCTGTTCTTAGTTGCTCAGTTGTGCCCAACTTTTATGCTACCCATGGACTGTGGCCAGTCAGGCTCCTCTGTCCGTGGCATTTCCCAGTCAAGAATACTGGAGTGGTTTGCCATTTCTTTCTCCAGGGGATCTTCCCGACCCAGGGATCAAACCTGAGTCTCCTGCAGGTGGATGCCTTCCCATCTGAGCCACAATACAACTAATTGCCTAGTCAAAATACAAAGAAAAGAGCTAGTGTTCTACTAAGTGGAAAGATGATTTAAGAAACGGAAGCTTTCCTTTGTTGGTATATTTGAATCTTTATTTAGTTTTATTTTATTTTTACGATTAAGGCTACTTGAACAAGGCAATGGAGAAACCCCAGAGTTGAAAAGCAATTGACTTTTTAAAAGAAACATGTGGCAGGTGAAACTTTCTTCATTTTTTAGAGTTGGTTCAATGCAAAATCTTTATTCAACAAATATGACTCTTGTGAACTTTATTTCAAATCTCCACGATGAATCACTAAGGCATCAAGGAAGAAAGGAGTAGAGGTGGAGAAAAAAAGAGCAACCTTTCCCCTTGGCTCCATCTCAACCAGCTGCTTAGTTCCTTCATCTCATGGACTACGATCTGGGATAATCTTGTTTGTCTGATTTTTGTTTGGGGACCGTTTCTAGTCACAGGGCTAGAAACAGTGGAGGGGGTAAGCCCTTCTTTCCATTCCACATCAGACCCAGTGGGCAGTCCAGGCCCTGCCCACTGCATTGAGTCTGTAGCAACAGAATCACCAGTGATGCTGGTTAACAATGCATATTGCTGGAATCCACTCCATTCGCTACTGACTCTTTGAGGTGGTGGTCTGGAACCTATACCTGGAAACTTTCTTGATGATTCCAAATCACACCAAAGTCTGAGGACTATGGAAGATCTTCACATTTCTGGAAGAGCCGCACACCTCCAGAAGGAACCACAAGACTTGCCTGAAATGGTAAAGGTATAAGTATTGGACTGAAAGTTGGAAGGTCTCCACCTTTGCTATGTAAGTAAAATGATCTTTCTTTGAAATGAAAATGGATAATACTAAAAGTTCACATTGTTCTAGAGCATTAATTAAAAAAAAACCCTGAATTATAGAAATCTGATGTATGAGTTCCTGGAAAGCAAGAACCTATATTTATTGATATGTCTTCATGCCTTAGATCGTGCCTTGAATATAGTGTGCACATCAACAGAAGAAAGAAAAGAACTGAATCGACAAAGATACAAAGAGATCCAAAGTGCTGAGCCAAGTGAAAAGTTGAGGCTTCGCAGAACTTTTCTGTCTTTCACACACTGAATAAATATTGAGCACCTACTATGAGCTAGTAGGCATGCAATATGTTTCTGGAAATAGAATGCTGAGAGAAGAAGAAACACAGTTCCTTCTTTCACTGAGACTAATCTAATGATAAATAACAGGCAGATACTTTGAGAACTTCTATAGGGGCCTCTTCCCTCACCAAAAACTGGGTGTCAGAGAAGGCTTTTCAGACTAATAATTGAGTTGAGATCCATAGGTTGAACCAACGTCAACCAGGGTTGAGATGCAGGAAGAATTTCAGGCAGGTAAAATAGCATCTTGGAAGGCTACGTGACAAGGGAACCTTAGTACATTCAAGAAATGAAAAATGCCCTATGGGATGGAACCAAAAGAGTGCAGAGGGCATTCCAGTGAAAAGAAATCAGAGAAGAAAGTGGGGACCAAGCAATGAAGGGATTTGGTCATATCTTCACTATGATGGGAAAATACAAGAGCAGTTGGAGCAGGGAGGTGATAGAATTGCATCTGCATTTTAAAAAGGTCATCTTGCTCCACATCACTCATGATTGGACAGACTCAACTCCAAACTACAACGAGGTTCCACTTCACATTAGTCAGAATGGTCCTCATGGAAAAGTCTGTAGATAACAAATGCTGGAGAGGATGTGGAGAAAAGGGAACTCGCCTCCACCGTTAGTAGGAATGTGAGTTGGTAGAGCCACTATGGAAAAGAGTATGGAGGTTCCTGAAGGAACTAAAACTAGAAGTACCATATGATTCAGCAGTCCCACTCCCAGGCATATATCCACCAAAAGTATAACTGAACAAGATACATGCACCGTCTGTGCACATATATCTGTGTGTGCGCGCGCGGGTGCGCGCGAGCTCGGGCGTTCGCCTGCGAGGATGGGGGGTGGGCGGTGGGGCTGGGGGTAGGGCTGGGGCTGGGGCTGGGGCTGGGGCTGGAGCTGGTGCAGCCCCCCGGGATTGCCTGAGGCACGCCAAGGGAGCCCCAGACGGAGACCCGCGGGACGGTCGTCTGGTTTCCTGGAAGCCAAATGCGGAGGGGCTCGCGGGCCGCGCGGAGGCAACCCAGGTCTGCAGCGGGAGTCGGTGCCCTGGCCACCCACCCCCAGGAGGGGCTGGGGCTGCGGGAGCCCAAGAGTTGGGACGTGGGGCGGGGGCTAAAGGAGAGGGAAGGCAAAGAGCCTACAGCACCCGGTATGCCCAGGCGGTCTCCCACCCAAGTACTAACCAGGCCCGACCCTGCTTAGCTTCCGAGATCTGACGAGATAGGGCGCGTTCAGGGTGCTATGGCCTTAGACGGAGGCTGCTGCCGCCCGGCGCCCTAAGAGCCCTGCGCTGCACCTCCCTTTCGCTCTGACCTGCCGGTCAGCCATTCCGTCTACAAGTAATTTTACTCCCTCCCCTTTCTCTCCCTGCTTTCTGAGAGTCTCTCTCCTTCCATACTTGATGGTGTAATGAATGGATGCCTTAGATCATTTTCCCTCAACATTTTTTTCTCTTTATTTTTACATTGATTTCTATGAATTCATCTTCAAGTTTATGGATTATTTCTGCTAGCATCTCAAATGTGCTGTTGAACCTATCAATTTTTCATTTCAATTATTTTAGTTTTCAAATCCAGAATTTATGTTAGTTTCCTTTAAAAAAAAATAATTTGTAGCTCTTCATTGAGTCTCTCTGTTTGTTGACTTCGTATCATACTGTCATCTAATTCTTCAAACATGGTTCCATTATTTCATTTTGTAGTTATCATTATTTTGATATTTTATCTTTTGACCTTCATACTGAATTTATAAGTGATATACTTATATGAGTTATCAGTGGTATGTTATACAAATGCTTTACTCACCACCATTACAACATTAGAGTTTTCTGAGTTTAACTGTATACTTACCTGTCCCAGCAGGTTGATAAAGAGTCCAAGCCTAAAGCCCCTTTAAGGAGGAGGCAAGCTTGCTTTCTTTTTCACATTCTTTTGCCTAAGACAAGTAGGCATTGTAGGGAGCAGTATCTCAGGTTCAAGGACATTCCTCTTTTTGAGCTTTGGATGTATGTTATAGGAAAGGGTCTGGGCAAAACGCTCACATCCTTGAGATGTTTTTTGTCTATTCTCAGAGGCTAGTTGAGAAGTATATATGGCCCCACTTAAATTAGTGAGCCCCTTCTGATGTCTGTGTCAGAAGCTTTTTCTGTCACCTTCACTTTAAATAAAATATACACAAAGCTCTGAGTGACTGAGACTGTCTTTGGCCCCAGAGTAATATCTTCTTCTTAGACACCATGAATCCAGTGGCATCGGTCACCGTTGACTGCTAGGTTATCATCTTGGGGGCTTGTCCAAGATCTTCAAGACAAGGTAAGAACACTCAGAGTTGAGATTCTTTTGCTCTTTTACTGTGGTCTCTACTTTACTACGGAGAAGGCAATGGCACCCCACTCCAGTACTCTTGCCTGGAAAATCCCATGGGCGGAGGAGCCTGGTAGGCTGCAGTGCATGGGGTCGCTAAGAGTTGGACACGACTGAGTGACTTCACTTTCCCTTTTCACTTTCCTGCATTGGAGAAGGAAAGGGCAATCCACTACAGTACTCTTGCTTGGAGAATCCCAGGGGCGGGGGAGCCTGGTGGGCTGCCAACTCTGGGGTCTCACAGAGTCGGACACGACTGAAGCAACTTAGCAGCAGCAGCAGCTACTTTACTAAATCAGAAGCATGTGGACTGAATTTCTTTTCCCCAGTCAGCTTTTCCTGGTCCCTCTGACCATTTCATATCTGCTTGGGGAATTAAAGTTATTAACCTTGTGTGCCAGATTGTAGACTTTCAAGGGACTTGCAATCCATGCTGTTATTGTGCTTTTCTAGCAAGGCCCCCACTCCAAGTTTTACAGGACACTGCAGACAGGAGCACTTTAGGGAGCTAGCTGGAGCTCTAGCTCCAGGGACATCTCTCAGACTGGAAATCACCATCCTGACCCCACAGACACACAGGCAAGTTCTTGTCATGGCTATGCCTCTGGACTATATGGATTGAGGCATTGCTGGTGAGCATGAGATTCCTGAGGACACAGATTGGGACACCCCAGATTTGGGCAGATTGAAAGTGCATTGGGCTTCTTCCCTTAGTAACGCTAGCTCTTAGCAGAGCAGACGAAGCCCTCCAGTGGCTCTTGTCTCAACTCCTTAGGTATTCTTTTTGTACAGTCTGATGGACAGGAATAAAAAGGATGATGTTGGCACTCCATGAATATGAAGGATTAGTTTTTCCTCGCAGGCGGGCCCTCCATCGCCTCCTTTGTTATTAAATAGACTCGTGTGGCCACTCTCAGGAGGATGTCTTGGGTTTTCTGTTCATCCCTTTATGACTTGCCACTTATACTGTTATGAGGAATGTGCGCAGGTACACAGAAGTTGGGTGCTTCCCCTAGTGGTCTTGGCTCGGCAAGCATCCGGAAAACTACTCTGTTCCACCCCAGGTGGTGCCGGAATAAAAGGGAAATCAAACCAAGGTTTTAATGGTGAGGACCTGGACATCAATCTGGGATGCCATCAGGTCTAACCCTGGTGCATCTCCACCATGCCTGGGTGGTAGAACGAGGGGGGTTGGGAGTAGGACACCTTCACCTGTAAGAGACAGGTTAGCTCTGGCCAGGGAAGGAAGCTTAGGTGGAAAATCAGTCTCCAACCCCGTCTAGAGCAGGGGCAGACACCTCTGGTAGAAAAAAGCCATGGCACTGGGCACTGCTTTTTTCTCTCTTACAGATGGGGCCTAACAGTCCAGAACCACCCCCCTTGAATAATATCTTGAAAAACTGGGATAATTTTGATCCTCAAGGCCTAAAAATCCCTTATATATGGGGTTTCTTTGCTTTAAGAGAAGACCTCACCTGCCCAGAGAGAGAATCCCTGCTGGGACATCTTATCGATCAGTCTACCCCTGTCATCAGAGCCAATTTGAGCACTCTCTGGTTTAAAGTTTAGCTATGAAGCTATGACTACATGAAGGAGAAATGACATTTTGAACCCTGAATGGCCATGTGTATTCTTTAGACTCCGGAGAAAACTAGGTAAAATGGAATCTTTTTGAAATTGCAAAACTGGTTCTTTTTGCACATGTAATTACTAAAAGTTTGACTTGTGAAAATACTCTTTTGGGGAGCTCTGATCCTGCCTGAGAAACAGAAACATGCCTGGGGAAAAACCTGAGTTAACTCTTATCATGTCCTTGAGATACACAGCCCACTCTATCTGGGACTCCAGCCATGAGCTGGAACTCAAGCCAAGAAAATAAAAGGGACAAAGAGACATTTTAAATTTCAGGTGGAAAACTGTGAGGTTTCTGTCTGTCCAGATTTGTGTGTGTCTCGGTGTATGTCTCCATCCTTGGAAAAAATTGCTAAAGGCTAAGTGGTTCAATGAGCTCTAATTAATTGGCCTAAAGAGAAGTCAGTGCTTACAAATCAAACAATTCTAAATTCAAGAAAATTAAAGTAAATGAATTTGAGGCTTGTGTGATCTGGGAAATAATCATTACTGAATTGATACATGATATTGATGTTTGTTTATTGATCTAATTAACAGAGGCATTGTGAAGATACTTTTATAAATGATATAACTTTGGGTGATTTATCCTTACCAATCTACAGAATGATGATGTAAAGTACAAGTCATGGTTTCTGAAGAAAAGTAAGATGTGTGTTTTTAATAAAAAGTAATAAGGAATGGAATTACATTCTATTAAGGAAAAGCAAAGTAAGTCTAAACGTACAGGTGGCTGTCCTCTAAATGGACAAATGAAGTGATGAATACAGAAAGTGTAAACAGGTGTGTTGCAAGTGAAAGAAGAGTTTTGTGCATGCTACAAGTTTGTTAAGACATTAAACTGCCTTTGAAGTCTTATTGTTACTATGACTAAGTGAATAACTATTGTTTCACAGTGAATATAAGCTGTTACCAAACTGGAATTTGGTTTTCTCTCACTGATTAAAAGAACAAAGTTTTCTTGGAATGTGGCTTTTGAGAACAGACTACAGCACATATGAACAAAGCTCATTCTGCTTCTACAAAAGTTAACACGTCTTCAGGGAATTTAAAATGGATTAAAAATGGCCATAAACCAAAGAGTTGGGGCTATGAGAGGTCCAAGATGGCCACTTGGCTTTTCCTGGCTCCCTGACAAACCTCATTTTTATTTGATAATGCCTTTCCTGGCTTCAGGATTAATATCTCAGAATAGAAAAAATGGTTAAAAGGTGCTTTCCACAATCTCCAGTGATCAGGGCACCCACTTTGCTGGACAGGTCATACAGACGTTCACAAAAACTTCATGAGTCTCTTCGAGACTATTGCTTTCACTGATGTCCTTGGTCATTGGGCAAGGACAGCAGAACAAAGGGATCAATTGCATGGGATGGAGTAGACTGCTAAATATGACCACAATTTTCACGACTTTTTGTCTGACATATTGTTGACTTTTACTCTGTGTTTTCAGATATAAAGAAGCACTTCTCCTCGAGTTACTGATCGTTTAAAACAATCTAGTGATTTACTCCTATGGGTAAAATTATACCTTTTTTCTCTCTGCCTCATCCCTCCAGAAACTGGAGACACTTGGGTTCTGAACAGCCTTATCAGGTAAATAAAAAGACTGTCTCCCGACATATACAGAAATCTCAACGTATACTGGGGAGCTCTAAAAGAAAAATCCACCTAACTGATGTCAGGCCTATGGCATCTATTATGTTTCACTGAATATTAAGTTCCAGTTTTTTTAATTAAGGTCTGTATTTACTAAGACTCACTCCTTAGATAGTTCCTTGTGGTTATGTTACATTGCTAAGAGGTTGAATTAAGTTGTTAAAAAGGACATTCTGAGTTTGTTTCTAAAGCTTATCTCAATAACCAGTCTTTGAATAAAGATCAGATGCTCAGGATCTACAACCAGGATATCAACAGCAAGCTATAGTCATTTAGCAAACTAAGTCAGATGACATGGAGATGTCACTGGGCTACACCTAATAGAAGTTCTTGACTTAACTTCTTACTTATGATTCTACTACTACTGCTATTGTTTTCGATATTGCCTGTTTCAAGAAGTGTTGTTCCTTACATTATCAAGTGTGTGACTGAGCCACTAAGTGAGTCACTGTATGACTTAGCTGTAAAAAGAAGAGAAGTGAAAAGCAAAGGAGATAAGGAAAGATATAAGCATCTGAATGCAGAGTTCCAAAGAACAGCAAGGAGAGATAAGCAAGTCTTCCTCAGTGATCAATGCAAAGAAATAGAGGAAAACAACAGAATGGGAAAGACTAGAGATCTCTTCAAGAAAATTAGAGATACCAAGGGGACATTTCATGCAAAGATGGGCTCGATAAAGGACGGAAATGGTATGGACCTAACAGAAGCAGCAGATATTAAGAAGAGGTGGCAAGAATACACAGAAGAACTGTACAGAAAAGATCTGCATAACCCAGATAATCACGACGGTGTGATCACTGACCTAGAGCCAGACATCCTGGAATGTGAAGTCAAGTGGGCCTTAGAAAGCATCACTACGAACAAAGCTAGTGGAGGTGATGGAATTCCAGAGGAGCTATTTCAAATCCTGAAAGATGATGCTGTGAAAGTGCTGCACTCAATATGCCAGCAAATTTGGAAAACTCAGCAGTGGCCACAGGACTGGAAAAGGTCAGTTTTCATTCCAATCCCAAAGAAAGCAATGCCAAAGAATGCTCAAACTACCGCACAATTGCACTCATCTCACATGCTAGTAAAGTAATGCTCAAAATTCTCCAAGCCAGGCTTCAGCAATACACGAACTGTGAACTTCCAGATGTTCAAGCTGGATTTATATTTTCTTCTTTTTTGTAGCAAAGTCAGTTGTAGTTTATTTATTCCTTGATCATGTATACTTAATGTCAAACCCAGTTAAAATAGCAAGAGTTTGTGTGTGTATATATATATATACACACACATATATTTTCCCCAATACTTACAATGTTACTTCACAAACAGATCACACAGTGACTTGCGTTTCAGACTGTAAGACTTGCCATGTAGACTATAAGGCTGGACTTTACACTATGTTGTATTTAGATCTATATATTCTTTTCACTTAAGTAAAATAATCGCAGTTCACAAATACACACAAAAAAATCTCTAGGTACTTGATTAAAAGAAATCTAGAGTTGTAGGATACGAGGCTAGGTATATAGTTCTGAAAGGAGTTTGCAGTATGTGATTGTTCTTATTTTCCTATAACTGCCTTTTTGTTTTTGTTTAGTCGCTGAATCATGTCCAGCTATTTTGCATCCCCATGGGCTGTAGCCCACCAGATTCCTCTCTCCGTGGGATTTCCCAGGCAAAAACACTGGAGTAGGCAGCCATTTCCTTCTCCAGAGGATCTTCCTGGCCGAAGGATTGAACCTGTGTCTCCTGCATTAGCAGGTGGGTTCTTTAACTGTCTTTTACCTTTTAACATATTATTACCTTTTATACCTTGAGGCCAAGTATTTTGAGAGCGAGGTCTCCCCCAGGTTTAGCCTTCAATACAGGCAGGATCACTCTCCCTCCAGATTTTTCAGTGTGTTTTTACTCTGTAAAAAGTTTTCTTTTCTTTTCTTTTTTTTTTAAACAAAGGGGATTATTAGTGAAAAGTGAAATCAAGGAAAATGCATTGAGAGGAAAATAAAGAAGGAACCACTGAAGGCAAGCTGTTGTTGGAGGCTTGGCTTTTACACATTCTGAATGATTTTCCCATTAGCAGGAGAGAATCAGCAACAGAGGGAGTGATGAGAAGACAGTCACTGGCGTCAGAGACAAATGACCTTCAGATCATTAAGCTCCCTTCCCAGAACCTTTTATTGCACCAAACTCTTCTTATGGAATTTTTCATCTCCATGTTTCTAACTGTGTAGATAAGCGGGTTGAGCACGGGGACAATAATTGTGTAGAAGAGCGTAAACACTTTATCTTTTGGTAATGTGGCAGGTCTAATGTAAACAAAGATGACAGGTGTGAAAAAGAGGATCACGGGCTGTGATGTGGGAACTACAGGTGGAAAGTGCTTTATGGTGGCTTTCTGCAGAATATGTGCACACATTATACAGAATCAAAATGTAGGAGGCCATCAAAACCACAAAGAGCACCAGTCCCATCAAGCCAGAGTTGGCAATGACAAGAAAGCCAATTTTGTGTGTATCAGTGCAGGCTAGTTTCAACAAAAGATATGCATCACAGAAATAGTGATCTATTTCACTGGGGCCACAGAAAGGTAAAACAATCGCAAGAAGAAAGAGACCAAGAGAATGAAGAAGTCCCCCTGCACACGATGCTATGAGAATTGAGTGACGTTTTTGCCTGTTCATGGTGATGGCGTCGTGGAGAGGTTTGCTGACGGCCACATAGCAGTCACAGGCCATCCCTATGAGGATGAAGACCTCAATCTCCCCCCAAAGAAGTGGGTGGTGAAAAGCTGTGTCATGCAGTTTTTATAGGAAATGGCCTTTTTCTCCATCAGTAAGTCAGTCATGAGTTTGGGTGTCACAGTGGAGGTGTAGAAGAGGTCTGAGAGTGCAAGGCAGTTAAGGAAGAAGTACATGGGCTGGGTGATTAGCTGACTGCATGTAATAGAAATCACAGTGATCAAATTCCCCAACCAAATAGCCAGGTAACAGAATAAGAAAAATAAACAGCAGAGGATCTGGACTTTCTTGTCCATAGAAAGTTCTAAGAGGATAAATTCAGTAACATTATTTCTATCTTCCATGATATGATGTTCAAGAAAGTTATCTGAAATGACAAAACCAATGAAACGAATCATTGATGAGAAAATGGAAACCTAATATCTACTTAAAATGGCACCAATGCCTTTTAAAGACAAGTTATTTTGAGACCCACTGAAATCATTTTCATTTAATATGAGTCTTTTGAATATCTAGTACTAATATTCTTCTAAGAGCTAAGAATACAGTGATAAATTAGACAAAGTTCCAGTTTTTATATAATTTAAATTATTTTGTGAGGAAGCAAGGAATTATATTTGTCAAGAATTTAAAAAAAAAAAGAGATAATCTTAATAGTGTTAAGTAGAATGACATATAATGTGCCAATTTAGGATGTAAAATAGAGGCAACTGTAGAATTTGCTTGATTAAGTGGTTTCTAATGAAATTACAAAATTGGTGTAGGGTGTGTGGGTGGGTTTTGCAGTGCTGGCATAGAGTCAATGTTAAATAAATATCAATTAAATAAAAATCTGGAAAGTGAACAATGTGCTATAATTTTGAAGGAATAATACAATAAATAATCATCCTTTAGTCAGGTAATTCATGATAAAACTGAAGAACAAATCATTTTTATGAGTGGACTCATAATCCTTTTTGACTTTTAAGTTAGTTAAGTTGCTCAGTTGTGTCTGACTCTTGGTGACCCTGTGGACTGTAGCCCACCAGGCTCCTCCGTCCATGGGATTCTCCAGGCAAGAATACTGGAGTGGGTTGCCATTTCCTTCTCCAGGGGATCTTCCTGACTCAGGGGTCAAACCCAGGTCTTCTGCATTGCAGGCAGGTGCTTTAACCTCTGAGCCACCAGGGAAGCCCTTTTGACTTTTAAGAGGAAATAATTCCTTCATGTGAAATACTCCATGAAACTTTCATATTTCTTAAACTTTATTTGTAGCATCTCTAGGTTAATATATTTACAACTCTGCTTTTCCTATTTGTCTACATTTCTCTTGCAAGATTATTTCCTCTTTCAAAATAAATTAACATTCAGAAGTTATTTGAGTTACATCTTATCAGACTGTAATTATAGTTGCCTAGTTTGGAAATAATATACTGAGAAATGGGCTCCTCTAATTCCAAAATAGTTCCCCCAAACACAATACAATAAACAAGATGTAGCACTTCTTCCCTTAATTTCTTAGACAATTCACCCACACAATCTGCATGACTATATAGAGGAATCTCTTCGGTTCTCTAAAATAGAAACAGTTATACCTGTATTCATGTAATCATCTGGTAAATACACTATGTAAGTAGGCAAAATAGCTAGTTTTTTCCTCCCACTTTGTTGCTTAATTGTTCATTCCCTAGGATCCCAGGCTCCCATTCATAAAACAAAAGTGATTAGATAATCTCTGAAGATCTCCCCAGATTCCAATAATGTGTGACTTCTGATTCTCCATTAATTTGGGGAAGACATCTGTTTACCTCTCTCCTGCCTTCCCTTCTCTGCTTGATACATTGAAACTATAAAAAGTAACAAGTACAGTGGCAATTTCATTACAATTCCTGTGCCTCAGTTTACTTCTCTGTAAAATCAAGGTAAAGATAATATCTCTTTATATGGTGATTTTTTGAATAATTAGTTTCTAAATATGAAATTTCTTAAAGCAATATCTGGAAAGTACTATATATTTAATAGTTATTGGCCATCCTCAACAATTACTAAGGGCTTCCGTGGTAGCTTCGCTGGTAAAAATCTGCTTGCCATGAAGGAGACCAGGGTTCAATCCCTGGGTTGGGAAGATCTCCTGGAGAAGGGAATGGCTACACACTTCAATAAATATTTTTGCCTGGTGAATTCCATGGACAGAGGAGCCTGGTAGGCTATAGTCCACTGGGTCACAAAGAGTCAGATACAACTGAGCAAATAACACACACATGATTACTAACTATAAGATCAAGGCCCCAGAGAAAATGTGAGTACACCACCTCAGGAACTGTACCTTGTACTATCCTTCCCTGAACAAGATAGGAAATATTATTAACATTAATATCAGAAACTTCAGAGATAAGAGTTGTGTTCAGACACAGCTCTGATACTCAAATGCAAGACTCTTCACCTCCTTAAATACTTTTTTCCTTCTTCCTTAAAATAAGCATGCAGTGCCTAATTTACAGGATTACTGTGGAATGTAAATAAGCTTACATATACAGAACTTGATGCTCAAAAACATGTTAGTTTCCCCTCCTTCCTCTTGGAACCCCCATAGTGTTATAAATTTAGGAGGTCCTCACACTATTTGAGTGGTAGTAGAGTCTAGTAATTAAGGTTATGAGTTCTGGACCTACATAGAATGAGATACTGGCTCCAAAATTCACTTGGAGCATAATCACAGATAAAATATATAACCTCAGTTTCTTCATCTATAAAATGAATAATACTGTAATTAACTCTGGGATCTGCTGTAAAGATATGATGAGTTCACTTATATAACAGCTTAAGACAGAAACTGGTATATATTAAGATAAAACATTTAGTAAATATTCATTGTCATTGACATTATATTTGTCCTATCAATGGGTACACTGTATTATTCTTACTTTTTATTTTGAATCGCTTACTTAAAATATGTAATGTTGTAACATGGGATAAATATGGATAAGACATAGCAGAGTTTCCCTGCCATAAACAATGTGCTCTTTCTTACCTGAAGGCTGGGGTTGCTCACTGTGGGGAAACATCCTGTCATTAAGCCAAATCGTTCTCTTTGGTCAGGGTTGAGCTGACTTTCCACATTTCTGAAGATAAATGTACTGCTTATTTCATCCAGTTAATACTTTTGTTTTCTTTCTTTTGAATTAATTAACCTTATTGATGGACAGGTGCTGTGATTCATGGTGTCCTAGTCGGACACGACTGAGCGACTGAACTGGACTGAACGACTGAACTGAACTGAACTGAACTGATCTGAATTAGACAGATATTTATGTTCCCCTTTGATAATTTTTCTTCATCTCAACTAAGGAAAAAGAAACCTACCACTTAAATACTATCCATTCAAATAGCTTCTTTGAAAATTTCATCATATATTTTTGCTTCTGCATAATCTTAGAAGCATACTGGTGTTTTGATTTTAATTTTTTAAAATACATCTTCAGTTCCTTCACTGCAATACTGTCCACTTATCTGCTGGGCCAGTGCATTCTTCTTCATATTAAACTTTTTTCCATAATGGAATCCAAAGAGCTAATAATATGATTAAATTTTTGAAATATGAAAAGACAAATAAATCTAGCAATATTTTGAGAGCTGCTGAGAGACATGGCACTGATAATTTTAAGAGCTCATGTACAAATCACAAGTCATGATAGTTGAAGCCAGGTTTTCCCAAATAGTAAAAATAGCATTTTAAAGTTTCTGGAATTTTTCAAAGGTTAGTTAGAAGGCTTAGATCATAAATACAATCAGAATGATTCAAATATTCATTTTAAGGAAAATCACTATTATAATTACGAACTGGATTTAACTTACCAGCTGCTTAACTCATCAGACAGATTTCTTATAAGATGAGGCTTCATACCTAAGATAAAGTCAGAATTTAAAAAACTGGAATTTCCATGCAGTAATCCATCTCTAATTGCATAAAATCTTACAAGAGAACTTGTGAGTTCCACTGCTACAGATATGTTTGGTAAATTGAACTAATTTTGAGATTTTTTTTAACATGCAGTTTTTCCACTTCTAAAAAATAAATATGTGTCTCTCTGATATTTTGCCTTTGTCTCTATAGAAAAGTGACATATATACATATATATGTATCAGTTCAGTTCAGTCGCTCCATAGTGTCTGACTCTGCGACCCCATGAATCGCAGCACGCCAGGCTTCCCTGTGCATCACCAACTCCCGGAGTTCACTCAGACTCATGTCCATCAAGTCAGTGATGCCATCCAGCCATCTCATCCTCTGTCGTCCCCTTCTCCTCCTGCCCCCAATCCCTCCCAGCATCAGAGTCTTTTCCAGTGAGTCAACTCTTCGCATGAGGTGGCCAAAGTACTGGAGTTTCAGCTTTAACATCATTCCTTCCAAAGAAATCCCAGGGCTGATCTCCTTCAGAATGGACTGGTTGGATCTCCTTGCAGTCCAAGGGACTCTCAAGAGTCTTCTCCAACACCACAGTTCAAAAGCATCAATTCTTCGGCGCTCAGCCTTCTTCACAGTCCAACTCTCACATCCATACACGACCACAGGAAAAACCATAGCCTTGACTAGACGGACCTTTGTTGGCAAAGTAATGTCTCTGCTTTTGAATATTCTGCTTGATGTTAAATTGGCATTTAAGGAGAATTCTGACAAAATGTGTAATATAGAAAAGATCTCAATATCTCTAAAAATATAGAAATTTCCCATCAGTATACTTTGCCAAAGACGTAAATCATAGCTTCAATTTCTCAATTTCTACCTAATCAATAAATATGCCAAAGTTCTTAATTATATTTCCCTATTGCATCAACATCCAAAGCACTGAGATCAGACATGGGACATGGAGACTATGAGGAAATGGAGTATATGATGACTATGGACATGGAGTATATAATGCTCATTTGTCAGGACGGGGCAGAATCAGTTAGCTGAGGGAGACTGAAGTGAGCTGCCATGGGAAATACTGAGAGCCCTACAGCTAGAATTAAAAGTTCAGCGAGTAGACCCAGGATTTAAGACAATTCTTCCTGGGGAGGAAAAAAAATAAGCTTGTTAGGGCATTATAATTTCTGGCTGATGCCTGGAAAAGACTCCTATGCTTTACTCCTTTATTCATATAAAAATATTTACTATGTCCTAATTCTAAAAGGTCTGACTTGGACAAAACTTACTATGGAGAATGCATTTGTTGCTGTTTAGTCACTAAGATATGCCCCACTCCTTTGCAAACACACAGAATGTAGCCTGCCAGGCTCCTCTGTCCATGGAATTTTCCAGCAAGAATATTGGAGTGGGTTTCTGCAATATGTTTCCTTCTCCAGGGAAACTTCTTGACACAGATCAAACTCACATCTCCTGCATTGGCAAGTGGGTTCTTTACCGTAGAGCCACCAGGGAAGCCCTAGAGAATATATTTAGTGGTGAACAAAACAGCCTTTGTCCTCAGTGAGGCTGGAGACTAAGGAAAGAGATAGAAAATGAAATAAACAAGAAAATAAGCAAATGTATAATTACAAATAGTATATTTTAAATAAATGAATAGGAAGTTGTGGGTCATTTCTTTTTAATCTATACAAATTTTAATCTATAGACATTTTAGTCAAGTGTAAATCTTGGACATTCTTATGTTATACAGACATTTATTCCTCAGTTGCCTCTTGAATTTTACTTTATGTAATTCCATAAGACAATTGTATTTTCTCATCCATTTTTTACCTGCAAATGTAGTATTTATATTTGTTGAAAGTTGAAATCATATGATTGAATTCTTATTTTTAAAAATTTACTTAATCTTTATTGTTTGTCTAAAAGCTTCTAAGATCTTTTCATGTACCATTGAATTTTTTAAAACAGTCAGTGGGTATCTGTGAATGGATCTATTTCTATAGTTCTTTAAAGTTTACCATTTGTAAAAGGATACATTTTAAAAGAGAATATTATTGAATTTTTATGCAAATGATGAATGGACACATGTCAAAGATTCTATTGAATTTATTATTAATATTTAATGTAGAAACCAGTAAGATGTTACCATCAGTTCAGGCAACAGTTTACCACATATTTTTCATCAGTAAGGGGTGCTAAAATGAATTTATAAGTTGATGCAAAACTAGTCAAGTATCCAAAGGGCTATCATTACTTGCATTTCACCTGACACAATTTGAATTTCTATGGCCAGACATTGTTGACATTGATATTATTTTGTGTGAGTCAACTTCTCTATTTTGAGTTGTAAAATGTCTTAGCCAAAAATACTGAAAGATAGGTAATAACCTGAATGCAAGAACTAGTAGGTCACTCACTAAATTACAGAGAATCTCACTGCTCTTTCTTGATATTATATGTGCTATTAATGACTTAACTGAAGAGAGAAATATGGCTGATGCTCTTGAGAAGCTGAGAAGGGAGGAGATCACAGTGCAAAAGTGAAGGAGTTAATCATAATTCCCTAGTTAATGATTAATATTAACAATGAAGTGTTTGCTTGCTTATCTTATTAAACTATAGTTTATTTACAATGTTGTATTGGTTTGGGGTATATAGTCATGTGATTCAGTTCATATATATGTGGTTCATATATATGTATATTTTCCATCTCAGATTACTTTTCATTATAGGTTATTATAAGATATTGAGTATAGTTTCCTGTGCTATACAATAGATCATTGTTGTTTATCTATTTTATATTTGGTAGTCTGTATCTGTTAATCCCAAACTCCCAATTTATCCCTCCCCTCCCCCTTTTTCTTTTGGTAACCATAAGTTTGTTTTCTGTGTCTGTGAGTCTTTTTCTGTTTTGTAAATAAGTCCATCTGTGTAATTTTTTTTATAAACCACATATTAGTGATTATATGTGTTTGTTTTTCTCTTACTTTACTTAGTAAGATAATTTATTGGTCCATCCATGTTGCTGCAGACTCCAAGTATTTTAATAATCCACATTCACAACTTTTGTTCCAAGAATAAAAGTAAAACAGAAACATTCGTGTTAATTTTTGAAGTTTTATTTGTCAATAATACAAGTCTGGTTGGTTGGAGGATAGGGCTTCTGACGCAGAGGGAAACTTTGAGGGTTGGCTGGTCTTATTAAAGACCCTGCTTATTTCATACCAGAAAGTGATCTTTCACTTTCCTGCTCTGTTATGTTCTCTGATATGTATACTGTGCATGCCCTATCCAGGAGTTTTCAGAGAGCTGTCAAGAAGTAGGTTTAAAACAACAACAAGCAAATATGTTAGGATCTTTCTATAAGAATTTCTAGCACATAATATTTTTAGGTTTATTTGTTGGGCATTTTCAACTGAGTCATAGGACTATGCTATTTTTCTTTTTTATATTATGAACCCATCTTAAGAATCCTCAACATTGACAACTCATTTTTATCTAACCTGGCTCTCTCTACAACTTGAAAATAAATTCTCATGCAAGTACATCATATCCATGAAGCTTTGAGATTTTTTTGAGAGTTTTGAGATTCTACTCATTCCTAATCAGTTATCCAGTGGCCTGATCTTGCTCCTAGTCATTTCTGACATTGGGCAAAGGTGCTCCAGGGTGACTTTAAATTCCTACTGGAAAAACTGCTATTAACTTGAACAGTGCCAAAGATGTGATCATTGACTTTGAGTGATATTCTCCACTTGCCCACTCTAAGAAAAGATTAATTTCACCAGTAATAGGTGCCCATTGCACACTGTGCTGTGCTTAGTCACTCAGTCATGTCCTACTCTTTGTGACCCCCTGGACTGTAGCCTGCCAGGTACTTCTTTCCATGGGGATTCTCCAGGCAAGAATACTGTAACAGATTGTCATGAGCTCCTCCAAGGGATCTTCCCACCCAGGGATTGAACCCAGATCCCCCACATTGCAGGTGGATTCTTTACTGTCTGAGCCACCAGGGAAGCCTAGTAATAGGAGCATGACATTAATATGAGCCCCATTCTCACACCCTCACTGTTGCAAAGGAAAGTTATTATCAGAAGGGTTACATTTCTGATGCATAACAGGAGACTGGGCAATAAAATAGCTCATACGTGTTGAGCACTTACTGTGTGACCAACAGTGTTTCAGTCCTGCACGTATCCTCACTAGACTGGGTGCTGGGCTATTATTATCACTTGATGGATGGTTTGTTGAGCATATGTCCCAGTCCTCATAGTTAGTAAGCAATTCTGAGTCCAGAACACATGCCCATAACAAATATACACTATCAGGTGCTAGAATTAGCCAGAGTTGCAGTTCACGTTTACACGGACAGAGTTGGGAGAGACAGTTCCTTTGAACAAAAGAAAAGAGATTGATGTGGGACTTAGGTAAGAGTACTGGTGTTGGACATATGAGAAGCTCCAGATCACCATTGGCTACAAAATTATCAGAGTAGAAAGCTATATTTTTAAGAAATATAGTTGCAGGTCCAAAATTTGGTCTTTTAGAATATTCTTTAAATGATGCAAGTAAAATGTTGGAATTATCTTCTAAATCATTGCTACCTGGGACTGGCTTTATTGACTAAAGTCACATACAAGAATGGGCTGTATAGGTTCTCAGTGTTGATTTGTATTACATGATGCCTTTGATAGTCTACTGCTAAATATCTAAATTGATTACACAGCCAAAAGATCAGAGGGGAAGAGGAGCTATAAATAAGAAAACAAGAAAACTAGAAAAGAGCACAGCAGAGTCTGGACAAATCCAGGGAGTTGTAAGCTTTTGCTCATACTTAAACCTATATATTGCTAAAACAAAATGAAACAAAAAAGCATATAAGGCAAGCGTTATACATTTTAAAGTCTTCATTGTAGAAAATCCATATATTCAACCAAGTTCAGCAGTGAAAATCAGAGGTATATTTTAGTTCATTTCCTTTCTTACTGTGATATGGCACCAGAATTTCTTTATGTCATTCTTCATCTCCAAGTTTCTCAGTGTGTAGATTAGAGGATTGAGCATGGGAGCAATGATAGTATAAAAAAGAGCGAACACTTTGTCTTCTGGTAAAGTAGTTGCTGGTCGAATGTAAATGAAGAATAAAGGAGCAAAAAAGAGAACCATCACAGTGTTGTGGGAACTGCAGGTGGAGAGAGCTTTGTGGCGATTCTCTACAGAGTAGGACCTGACAGTGGACAAGATCACAGCGTAGGATACCAACAAGACCACAGAAGTCACCAGGCCCATGAGGCCCGAGTTGGCAATGACAGGGAGACCAATTCTGGTGGTGTCAGTGCAGGCCAGTTTCAGCAAATGATACACATGGGCCACAGTAGGGTAAAAAGATTGCCAGGAGAAACTGACCAAAGGAACGCAGGAACCCCCCAGCGCAGCAAGCAGCTATCATGGCAATGCACTTCTGTCTGGTCATGATCAGAGTATAGAACAGAGGTTTGAAGATGGTCACATAGCGGTCACAGGCCATCCCTATGAGGATGAAGACCTCAATCACCCCAAAAAAGTGCATGGTGAAGAGCTGTGTCATGCAGCCATGGTAGAAAATGATCTTCTTTGCTGCCAGCAAGTCAGCAATCAACTTGGGGGTCACAGTGGAGGTGTAACAAAGGTCTGCGAGGGAGAGGTGACTCAGAAAGAAACACATGGGCTGCTTCACAAGTTGACTGGAGGCGATAGAAATCGTGACAAGTAGGTTTCCAATCAGAATTGCAAAGTAACAAAGTAAGAACAGTAAAAACCAGAGAATTTCAATTTCCTTTTTCTGAGAAAGTCCTAAGAGAATAAATTCTGTGATGTTATTCCTATTTTCCATGACTCAGAGCAGTTTGTAGCCACTTGAAATTAAATAGTTATCAATCTTTACAAATATGTAAATACAATTATGTATATTATTCCTTATTATGGGCATTTTAAAATGGAAAGCATTCAAAACTTGAAGAAAAATATTTGATTTTTATTTGAAAGGCTTCCCTTGCATTCTTTTTGTCCCTCTCTGGAAAATATTAATTCCTGATAAACAACTTTGATACCTGATTTAAAAACTAACCCTGTAGAATGCAGCATATTTATGCAACCATTCTATTAGCATGTATTATCAAACATAACTGGATAATAGGCCCTGGTTGAATTCAAAAATGGTACTGTAGATAAAAATCAGTCATCCCTTTCCTATTCTCACTATTTGTTATTGAGAAAATAGACACAGAAATGAAACCTTGAGAGAAAATTAAAAAGCACTTATATGTGGATAATGCTATATGTGAGAAATTTCCTTGCATCCATCCTAGGTGGAAATGTGGTAAATAGAAAAAAATCAACCAATTTGGAATCATGAGGTATATCAGTTCAGTTCAGTCCCTCAGTCATGTCTGACTCTTTGCGACCCCATGAACCACAGCACGCCAGGCCTCCCTGTCCATCACCAACTCCCAGAGTTCACTCAAACTCACATCCATCAAGTCAGTGATGCCATCCAGCCATCTCATCCTCTGTCCTCCCCTTCTCCTCCTGCCCCCAATCCCTCCCAGCATCAGAGTCTTTTCCAATGAGTCAACTTTTCGCATGAGGTGGCCAAAGTACTATATACATGACCAAAATCAGCTATATATCTGTTGTACCTAATTTACAAATATTATTAATTTACAAATGTGCTTAATTTACAGATAGAATATTATATTTTATAGTCAAACAAAAGGATAACAAGCAAAGTATAATTACCTCTATTTTTTCAAAAGGTATCACCTCAAACTTTAAAAATATTTGTTTTTTACGTTCAGTAAGGCATTTGAGGTTAATAGTAGGTTTCACTTGAATTTTAGTCTCATACAGTGTCTTACTCACTTGCATAAATTGGCTTCTTTCTAAGCGATGTACTCAAGCTGTTCAACTCTTCCTAATAATCACTCATCCTGAAAACGTTTGCTTCTTTCTGTTCCTATATCATATGTCTTAGTATCTCAGGCTGGCTTTTCTCTCTTCCATTCCTGTTATTTTTACCTCCTCCTCCTTCTAGTCACTGCTGTAAAGTAATGTAAAACCAGCTCTAATAATATGCTCATAACTATTATGCCTTTGAACAAACCAATACCTTTCTCCTGGCAGAAGTTCAAGAAGCATAGACTAGGGAGAACTACTGAGAATTAATCATTCCACTAAATCACACCAAAATTCTCTACTTCAACTATATAAAACACAAGGCCTTAATATTTAAAATATTTTATTTCATTTACTCCAAACTTCAGAACCAATATATCCACAATTTATTTTCAAATCTGTAATGCTCCTCTCCTTATTTTTCATTTTCAGTGAAATTGCCATTCAAATCTGTGTACATAAAGTAGGGTTTGGAAGAGAAAAACTGCAAATCTATCTAGTGTGTGAGAGTCAACATCAGTGGCCACAAAATGACATTCAAGTATGTAACAACTGAATAGTGAAGAGAGGATATTTGTAGTGGTCAAATAAACCATCTCATTCAACTAACAATTACATTTTAGGCTTTTAAAATAATTCCCAATAATTTTAAAAAATTCAGGGCTCTATTCTAACTTCTCCCCTAAATTATATTCTTCTGATTTGGTGGGAAACACTGTAAGTTATATATTCAATCACAGATTATTCTTAATTTAATACTTGACTTACTGCTTGAATTGATCAATTAACTTATATCTTCTCAGCATCTTTTCCCTTACTATTTGTCTAAAATCCTACCTCTGAGATTCTTTATCAGATAGCAGGTCAAATCATATTTGAAAAAGACAATGTAAATGCCATTTTGGTAAGTGTATTTGCAGACTAAAAGTGGAAAATCAATGAAATGATTATGAATTACCAAGAAAATAAACAAAAGCTTTTAAAATGCAGATTCTTTTGTCTTACCAATACTTGAATATTTCAGACAGATTGAAAATTATTTAAAAAATTTTAATCTTGAAAATGCACTCAGTCTAGGCCATTAGAAAGAGAGGGAATATGTGAAAAATACCTAAAAATTAATTTGCATTTTAAAATATAAAAACTGTTTAATGCATGACTCAAAACCATAATCTATATTCCTGAACGACTTGAAAGCATTTTCCCTATTTTCAGGTATTTCTATGGAAAATAAGAAATCGTGCCTCCATCAAAGGAAACTATTAGCAAGGTGAAAAGACAGCCTTCAGAATGGGAGAAAATAATAGCAAATGAAGCAACTGACAAACAACTAATCTCAAAAATATACAAGCAACTCCTACAGCTCAACTCCAGAAAAATAAATGACCCAATCAAAAAATGGGCCAAAGAACTAAATAGACATTTCTCCAAAGAAGACATACAGATGGCTAACAAACACATGAAAAGATGCTCAACATCACTCATTATCAGAGAAATGCAAATCAAAACCACTATGAGGTACCATTTCACACCACTCAGAATGGCTGCGATTCAAAAGTCTACAAATAATAAATGCTGGAGAGGTTGTGGAGAAAAGGGAACCCTCTTTCACTGTTGGTGGGAATGCAAACTAGTACAGCCACTCTGGAGAACAGTGTGGAGAGTCCTTAAAAAACTGGAAATAGAACTGCCTTATGATCCAGCAATCCCACTGCTGGGCATACACACTGAGGAAACCAGAAGGGAAAGAGACACGTGTACCCCAATGTTCATCGCAGCACTGTTTATAATAGCCAGGACATGGAAGCAACCTAGATGTCCATCAGCAGATGAATGGATAAGAAAGCTGTAGTACACATACACAATGGAGTATTACTCAGCCATTAAAAAGAATACATTTGAATCAGTTCTAATGAGGTAGATTAAACTGGAGCCTATTATACAGAGTGAAGTAAGCCAGAAAGAAAAACACCAATACAGTATACTAATGCATATATATGGAATTTAGAAAGATGGTAACAATAACCCTGTGTACGAGACAGCAAAAGAGACACTGATGTATAGAACAGTCTTATGGATTCTGTGGGAGAGGGAGAGGGTGGGAAGATTTGGGAGAATGGCATTGAAACATGTAAAATATCATGTATGAAACGAGTTGCCAGTCCAGGTTCGATGCACGATACTGGATGCTTGGGCCTAGTGCACTGGGATGACCCAGAGGGATGGTATGGGGAGGGAGGATGGAGGAGGGTTCAGGATGGGGAACACATGTATACCTGTGGTGGATTCATTTTGATATTTGGCAAAACTAATACAATTATGTAAAGTTTAAAAATAAAATAAAATTTAAAAAAAAGGAAAAAAATTAAAAAAAAAGGAAGCGTGCCTCATTTGTCTATAAGCGTCATTTTCATATTTTAAAACATTAATAATTATATCAACAGAAGGTATTCTTTAAAATACTGGACTATTTGGAAAATGAAGCAAAATATTGTCTCCTTCATCTCGTTGTACTATTTTCTAACTTGTTGGCATGAGTATACCACATCCCTTTTTTGTATTTCAGTTTAGGCATCAATAAGCAATGGGAGTTAAACTATATGTTTAAGGATCTCTGCTGGACCCTAACTCCTTGTCCATGGTTCTGACATATATTTTGAGGAGTTAATAGCTGGATTTTGATGACTATTATTTTCCAAACAAATCAGAATAAATTTACAACTCCCCTCCAGGTTATTGTCTCTCATTTCCTTTAAGATTAACTGATCCAGTCTCAGAAAGAAACACAACTCCTCCAGCTTTCCTTTTCTTTGGATCCTTTATAGCCTGATATTTTAAATTCCCTTTATCCAATCCAAGTATATAGAAGGCTCCATCATCTATAGTTCAAACTTAAGTGTTCTTCTCTGGAATCCCTAATGATTCCCTGAAGTAGTGAACCTGGACTAGCAGTTTCAAACCAATCTTTGCTCAATACTATCACAGTGTATTAAACTCTGTGAAATCTACTACTTCCAGGTAGATTTCACTAACTACAGCCCACCATGCTATGGTTACTCAAATATTCTAAGTCTTGGGGTTCTTAGAACTATCTACCTTGCTTCATATTTTTTTTCTAATAATTACCAGATACTGTTAAGTGCTTTAGCTTATCTCTCTAAAACAATCTTATCTTGGTGAGAGTTAGGGCCAGTGCCTCATTTTCTCCCTAACCTGGACATAATGAAAAACAAAACCAAACAAAATTTATGCCATTCAAATCTATGTTGAACAGTGAATGTTTGACTTTGGAACAGATTATATAAACTTTCTGAGCCATCTTACTTGTTTGATCTCTAAAGAAAGGAAAATAAAGCTCATCTCTTTTGGATGAAGGTTCATCTAGTCAAGGCTATGTTTTTTTCTGTGTCCATGTATGGATGTGAGAGTTGGACTGTGAAGAAGGCTGAGCACCGAAGAATTGATGCTTTTGAACTGTGGTGTTGGAGAATACTCTTGAGAGTCCCTTGGACTGCAAGGAGACCCAACCAGTCCATTCTAAAGGAGATCAGCCCTGGGATTTCTTTGGAAGGAATGATGCTAAAGCTGAAACTCCAGTACTTTGGCCACCTCATGCGAAGAGTTGACTCATTGGAAAAGACTCTGATGCTGGGAGGTCTCGATGGAGGTGAGTCTGAGCAAACTCCGGGAGTTGGTGATGCACAGGGAGGCCTGGTGTGCTGCAATTCATGGGGTCACAAAGAGTCAGACACGACTGAGCGACTGATCTGATCTGATCTGATCTTGGATGTGGGAAAAGTTATTAACCAGTTATCAATTACTATGTGTCAAGAATTGTGCTAGGTGAAAAAAAGACTAAAATCATTCAGGAGGCTTTATTGAAATTCTCATTTAGTAAGTTAGTTATCTAGTTCTCCCATAATAAGGTTGTGACTGGATAATGACAAATTATCAAGGATTTGATGAATTAGGTTATACAAAACACTCCTCATTTAATCAATTATATGGCACTGTGTCTCATCATGAATTAAATTATTAATTCTGTTGTCTTTCCCATTATACCCTCACTCTATACTTTGATTATTTTAAGTATTCAGTATGCATTTGTCAAATAAATAAATTTTATTTCAATATTTGATAGAATGAAATGAAAATTCATTTTAATTACATGTCATTATCATTATAATTATTTTGTCATGTATTTAAGAGACATAAAAACACAGAATGCTTATAATAAAATTTACTTTAGAATGATAGAGACTCAGAAAGATCATCTTAGAATTGCTGTCAAATTTTTCCTAATATTCTATTAGAAAAAACCATTTGAAGGTCACATAAATCCATCCCTGTAACCTTCTCCCACTTCTCACTCCCTTGGCTTACTGTGGAGACTAGACCTTTAAGAGTAGTCTTATATATTAAAACTCAGTCACTTGCCCTAAAACCCTGGTTGTCTCCAACCTGGGTGGTCTCCAAACTGTACAGAACTAAATCTTCCCATGTACTATTAGCCACTCTCATTTATTCTGATATTTATTCAGATCATATTCATTAACCTCCTCTTTTAATAGACAGCCCTGTCTTGGCCAACTTGTAATAGAATAAGTGGTGTTTTTAAATACAGGAGTGAGAAACTCAAGCTACAAATATGGCACATTCAGGCAATTAATAGAAAGTTAGTGCAGAGTGATTTAATATACTTTGTACTTCTTGAGTTTTTCCTTAACAGATTTTCTGTATCCTTTACTGGAATTTAAGTCACAGACTTTCTGCTTTACTAGCTTCCCTTTAACATTCCCCAAGTTATGAAAAAATGTTTATCACTGTCATTTTTATTACTTTATGCAATTGACATAGGAAGGGTAAGTTATCACACATAAGTTGTACAAAAAATGTGTAGCCATGAAAGAGATGCTCTGTGTTACCAGGTAGATAGAGCAATAGTTTCAAATGTTGACTGTATGAAAATGTGGTTAAAGTTTTTTAACAAACATTAGCCAAGGGGCAAATGATCATTAAATTATATTTAAATAATAAATTCTAAAATCATATTGATCTGATTAATTGTGGATTGATTAAAGAAAAGTTAATTCATGTCCAACTCACTTGGCTTAAATCTCAGGTACATGTAATATTTCACAGTACCATAATGTAAATTAACCAGTAAATTCTATGACTATGAAGTAATATGTCTCATTATACAAATAATTCTCTAGAAATCTGAAAATAGAAGTTACCTGCTCTCTAAGGTAAAGTGTCCAGCTTTTTTCTTAAGCAAATTCAAAAGGCTTTTCCCAGTTTTATTTTAATATTTAAGAGAACAAAATGGTGCCATCATTTATGTTGGCAACTATTCTTTATTTCTCTTTAAATAACACTTTTATTATATTCTATGGTGAACATTAAAACAAAGACAGCATAATGTTCCTATCTGATTTCTAAGCAAGTTTACTAGGGAGATATTTAACTTGCAGACATTTATTGCAGTATCTCTGTGAGTTTGGAAATTCCCTTTGGGATAATGTGACCAAAGTGAAGCTGAACTTTTCTGAACATTATTCAAAGACCTAAAAATAATTATATCGACCAAATCATATTTTCCCTATGTGTATATGGAAACTAAGTACAACTTTCATTGGGGGACTATTGTGAGAAAACTCAGATGACCTGGAAAGAAAGCTCATAATACGCACACCTCAGAAAGAAGAGGCAAAGAAAGAGAAGGAAACTCTTTCTTTGTTGCAGGTAAAAGGAAAACATTGATGCTGCCTCAATTCAGTTTGTGGAGCATGCTGGCTATTTCAGCATGCATCTCCTGTAGTCTATCAATAATAAAACCACTTTGAAAAGTTACCACAATCTGTTGTCCATTTTTCCTCAATTTCTTTCACTGTTGATTTTTCTGTCCACAGTTTACCAAAATAGCTCCCTTATATACCTCATCCCTGTAATGGAAGGTAACACCAAGTCTTTTTGTGGTTACTTATGTTTTTCTTATTTCTCAGTAACATTTGGAGACAATATTTTCTCTTCTCTGACAGCATTTTATTCAAGCTCCAGAGACCATATTCCTCAAATGTTCACATTTTTAAAAAATGGCACTTGTAACAAATTTAAGTGCACAACTCAGTGGCATTGCTTATATTTACAATATGGTGTAATTGCTATATATTTCCAAAACTTTTTCATCACTCCAAACAGAAACTTCACACCCATTAAGTAATAACTCCTCATCCTCCTTTCCCTCTGCCACTGATATCCTTTAATATACTCTGCCTCTGTGAATCTTCTTCTATTTCATGTAAGGGAAATCATGCAATGTTTGTTTCTCCTATCTTTTTTTTTAATTACTTAGTTACCTTGGCTGTATCAGGTCTCAGCTGTGGCACAGGGATATCTCATTGCACTGCCTGGGCTCTTCACTGCAGTGGGGGGTGTCAGTTGCTCCTCCACAGGTGGGATCTCAGTTTCCAACAAGGGATTGAACCTGTGTTCCCTGTGTTGCAAGGTGGATTCTTAACCACTGAACCACCAAGGAAGTCCCCTATCCCTTTTTTTATACATTGCAATTTAATCTTGATTTCTCACAAAATTCTTTTTTTTTCTTTTTTTTTACAATCTCTTTCTTGAGTCCAACCAACTCCTTTTTGGCATAATCTCTTTTTTCTATTCATGTTTTGTTTTATATTTATGACATATTTTTAATATTTCCAAATAATATTTAAGGAGATTTTCATGCAAAGATGGGCTCGATAAAGGACAGAAATGGTATGGACCTAACAGAAGCAGCAGATATTAAGAAGAGGTGGCAAGAATACACAGAAGAACTGTACAAAAAAGATCTTCATGACCAAGATAATCACGATGGTATGATCACTGACCTAGAGCCAGACATCCTGGAATGTGAATTCAAGTGGGCCTTAGAAAGCATCACCACAAACAAAGCTAGTGGAGGTGATGGAATTCCAGTTGAGCTGTTTCAAATCCTGAAAGATGATGCTGTGAAAGTGCTGTACTCAATATGCCAGCAAATTTGGAAACCTCAGCAGTGGCCACAGGACTGGAAAAGGGCAGTTTTCATTCCAATCCCAAAGAAAGGCAGTGCCAGAGAATGCTCAAACTACCACACAACTGCACTCAATTCACACACTAGTAAAGTAATACTCGAAATTCTCCAAGCCAGGCTTCAGCAATACATAAACCGTGAACTTCCTGATGTTCAAGCTGGTTTTAGAAAAGGCAGAAGAACCAGAGATCAAATTGTCAACATCCACTGGATCATGGAAAAAGCAAGAGAGTTCCAGAAAAACATCTATTTCTGCTTTATTGACTATGCCAAAGCCTTTGACTGTGTGGATCACAATAACCTGTGGAAAATTCTGAAAGAGATGGGAATACCAGACCACCTGACCTGCCTCTTGAGAAACCTATGCAGGTCAGGAGGCAACAGTTAGAACTGGACATGGAACAACAGACTGGTTCCAAATAGGAAAAGGAGTACGTCAAGGCTGTTTATTGTCACCCTTCTTATTTAACTTCTATGCAGAGTACATCATGAGAAACGCTGGGCTGGAAGAAGCACAAGCTGGAATCAAGATTGCCAGGAGAAATATCAATAACCTCAGATATGCAGATGACACCACCCTTATGGCAGAAAGTGAAGAGGAACTAAAAAGCCTCTTGATGAAAGTGAAAGAGGAGAGTGAAAAAGTTGGCTTAAAGCTCAACATTCAGAAAACGAAGATCATGGCATCTGGTCCCATCACTTCATGGGAAATAGATGGGGAAACAGTGGAAACAATGTCAGACTTTATTTTTCGGGCTCCAATATCACTGCAGATGGTGACTGCAGCCATGAAATTAAAAGACGCTTACTCCTTGGAAGGAAAGTTATGACCAACCTAGATAGCATATTGAAAAGCAGAGACATTACTTTGCCAACAAAGGTCCATCTAGTCATTCCAGTTGTCATGTATGGATGTGAGAGTTGGACTGTGAAGAAAGTTGAGCACCGAAGAATTGATGCTTTTGAACTGTGATGTTGGAGACGACTCTTGAGAGTCCCTTGGACTGCAAGGAGATCCAATCAGTCCATTCTGAAGGAGATCAGCCCTGGGATTTCTTTGGAAGGAATGATGCTAAAGCTGAAACTCCAGTACTTTGGCCACCTCATGCGAAGAGTTGACTCATTGGAAAAGACTCTGATGCTGGGAGGGATTGGGGGCAGGAGGAGAAGGGGATGACAGAGGATGAGATGGCTGGATAGCATCACCGACTCGATGGACATGAGTTTGAGTGAACTCCGGGACTTGGTGATGGACAGGGAGGCCTGGCATGCTGCAATTCATGGGGTCTCAAAGAGTCGAATACGACTGAGTGACTGAACTGAACTGAATAAATGATATTTTTATTATTAAAATTGTTGTGTTTTACTTATGGGCTAAGACATAGTCAATTTTTTAAAACTTCTTAAGAAAGATTGGAAAAAATTCTATTCCTTATTAGTAGATTTCTGTAATGTAATTGTGTCATTTGGGATTATAACAGAAACACAATCACATATATATATATATATGTATACATATATACATATGTATACATACATATACACATACATATATATATATATATCATATATTGTTTTTAGTTTGAATTTAGAATCTTTTTATTTCTCCTCTCATCTCTTATAGTTTATGGCTTATTAATATTTTTGCTTTGTCATTGAATTATATATATATATGTTAATAAAATTATAACTTCATTATGCATTCTTGTTTTTGTAATATATTAATAGTATTTGCTTCTGTAAGATTTTAATATTTATACTAATATTTGCACATATTATTAACCATGTTTTTATGTATTTACTTCTTATAAAATTAATTGAGATGTATACATCAGTGTCTCTTTTGCTGTCTCGTACACAGGGTTATTGTTACCATCTTTCTAAATTCCATATATATGTGTTAGTATACTGTATTGGTGTTTTTCTTTCTGGCTTACTTCACTCTGTATAATAGGTTCCAGTTTTATCCATCTCATTAGAACTGATTCAAATGTATTCTTTTTAATGGCTGAGTAATACTCCATTGTGTATATGTACCACAGCTTTCTTATCCATTCATCTGCTCATGGGCATCTAGGTTGCTCTTATGGACTCTGTGGGAGAGGGAGAGGGTGGGGAGATTTGGGAGAATAGCATTGAAACATGTATAATATGTATGAAACGAGTCGCCAGTCCAGGTTCGATGCACGGTACTGGATGCTTGGGGCTGGTGCACTGGGACGACCCAGAGGGAGGGTAGGGGAGGGAGGAGGGAGGTGGGTTCAGGATGGGGAACGCGGGTATACCTGTGGCAGATTCATTTCGATATTTGGCAAAACTAATACAATATTGTAAAGTTTAAAAATAAATTAAAAAAAATTAATTGAGATGAAGTGTTAACACTCTTCATTACCTAAACTATGTGATTATGTATCACTCACAGTTCAAAAATGAAAATTGAAAAAACAAAGATAAAAATCAAAGGTGAACTGCTGCTTGAATGTGATCTAGTTAATTGCCATCATTGAACACTGGTTTCCTTATTCCTGAAAGAGACATGAAATTACTAACGGACCAAAAAACAAACAAACAACAACAACAAAACCTAAAAACAGAATTATTTTTTATTCAATGGACTTAAACCTAGAAAATAAGTGGCTTCCCTGGTGGCTCAGATAATAAATAATTCACCTGTAATGTAGGAGACCCAGGTTCAATCCCTAGGTCAGGAAGATCCCCTGGAGGAGGAATTGGCTACCCACTCCAATACTCTTGCCTGGAGAATCCCATGGACAGAGGAGCCTGGTGGGCTACAGTCCATCGGGTCACAAGAGTCGGACATGACTGAGCGGCCACGCACACACAAACCTGGAAGACAACTTCAGAGAAACTGCTCTGAAAAGGGAAACGAGGAGTCAGAATGTATATGCATTTTGCAACAAAAAACAGGTAGTCAGACCATCAGAAGATTATCGGAAATTAAAACCAGAATGCTCACGTTAATGAATTTAGGGCTTTTCTGTGCCTGGGAGAGGGAACAGTCTGGGCTCCTTGAAATCAACCTTTTGAGCTGCACCTTGACTACTTAGGGCCAGTGCCCTGCTCTTTTCTATCCTGTGTTCCCTCAGGGTGCAGCTCTGTTCCAGAGTTCCTCAGGGCTCAGCAGCCTGAGCGGGAGGTGGGGGTGCAGGAGCTGTGCAGATGGCTTGGTGGCCTCAGCATCCTCTGTCGGTCGACATGACAGAGCACATTTTTCATTCACGGAATAAAATGTTTTCAAAGTTATATTTAAACCACGAACATCTTGCTTTCTATCAGTTTCTGCTACTTTCTCTAAAGCAGTCAATCAATGCACATTATTTGTGCCTTGATTTAAATTACAGTGTCACTCTGCCATCTAGTGGATATGCTATTTGTATCACTTGCTGCTGCTGCTGCTGCTAAGTCGCTTAAGTCGCTTCGGTCGTGTCCGACTCTATGCGACCCCATAGACAGCAGCCCACCAGACTCTGCTGTCCCTGGGATTCTCCAGGCAAGAACACTGGAGTGGGCTTCCATTTCCTTCTCCAATGCATGAAAGTGAAAAGTGAAAGTGAAGTCGCTCGGTCGTGTCCGACTCTTAGTGACCCCATGGACTGCAGCCTACCAGGCTCCTCTGCCCATGGGATTTTCCAGGCAAGAGTACTGGAGTGGGGTGGGGTGCCATTGCATCACTTGTTAGGGAAAGACAAATTCATACTCTTTGCTACTAATTTGCAGAGGGATTTTATGCTACTTGAGGCTCAGAAGGTAAAGGATCCGTCTAGAATGTGAGAGATTCTGGATTCGATTCCTGGATTGGGAAGATACCCTGGGGAAGGGAACGGCAACCCACTCCAGTATTCTTGCCAGGAGAATTCCAGGCAGAGAGGAGGCTACAGTCCACAGGGTTGCAAAGAGTCAACCATGACTGAGCGATTAGCACTTTATACTCTTAGATCCTATGAAAAAATTCTATCAATTACTATGTAATTTTGCTGAGAATGAGACCACAAATAGATAATGTAGGGTCAAACTGGGAATGTTGGGGGAAATAAAACCAACATTTCCTTCCCATTGTGTCAAACTAGTATTTAAACTGTATACAAACTTAAGCGGAAAAAATAACCTCTTGTGTAATAAATGATACTGGACTGAGACTATCAGATTTACTTTAATCCTTTAATCTTTTCTGAATATGTGCCAGACTGGAGCCCCAGACCAGATCAAAGAAAGATAAATAAAAGTGCCTGTGTGCACACTAGACACCAGGGTGCCTGTGACAGCCTGCACTTCATACTTGCCATTCTCAGAGGTATCTACATATAAATACATGCAGGGAAAAAAGTGCAAGTGTTAGTTGCTCTGTCGTGTCTGACTCTTCATGACCTCATGGACTATAGCCCACCAGGCTCCTCCATTTATGGAATTTTCCAGGCAAGAATACTGGAGTGAGTAGCCATTCCCTTCTCCAGGGGATCTTCCCACTCTAGGGATAGAAGCCAGGTCTCCTGCATTGCAGGTCAAATCTTCACCATCCGAGCCACCAGGGATCTATCTAAAATTATGATTTACATGTCATACTGAATTTAGGAGGCTATTTTGAATTGAATTTCTTACTTTTTTTAAGCATGCTTTACCTATATACACTTATAGGAATGATCTCTTCAGTTATGTGCTGTGCTCAGTCACTCAGTTGTGTCTGACTCTTTGTGACTTCATGGACTAGAGCCCACCAAGCTCCTCTGTCCATGGGAATTCTCCAGGCAAAAATACTGGAGTGAGTTGCCATTCCCTCCTCCAGAGGATCTTCCCAACCCAGGGATCAAATCTGGGTCTTCTGCATTGCAGGAGGATTCTTAACCATCTGAGTCACCAGGGAAGCCCCTCCTCAATTATAGACAAAGATTAATAAAGTTTGTATTTAATCCAATCCTTATGTATTAAGGTGGTTAGAATGTACTACTTAGTTATAGTAATAGATTTTTTTATCAGATGGAGTAGTTAAGTCAACCTGTTACAGATGTGTAAATTATGGATTTTGAGAATTATACAGATAATTTTAAAACAGTATTTTGGGAACACCAAGCAAAAGGTGATCTTAGTGAAAGCTCTAGGCCAGTGTGAGGACCAGTCACAGAATATGGGAAATGTAGAGAGACATTGTGGAGTTTAATATCTTGTCTGCATTCTTCCGGAAGAGTCTCCCTTTTCCTTTTGTTTACATTAAAGTTTGTGTCTCTAGAGCCCCTTATATACTTTTAGTGAAACTGGGCAACCCAGAGACTCTGAGTCATTCACACTATTCTGTTCATTGACACTGGAGAAAAAAAAAGAAAATTCTTTTATTGTTGTTGGTCTGAAATTAGCTTCCTGCGGCTTTTAAAAGTTAATTCATTTAAAATTAAATTTCTGTTCTCAGGACACAGAAAAAAGGTCAGTGTTTCTTTCATACTTTAGCCTTGAAATATTTGAAGACAGTGGTAAGAGTCTCCTTTTGTTTTCCCTCTGTGTTCCAGATGTCTTCAGGCCTTTGATTTGTTTATCAGCTGCTCTAGCTCCCATATTACACCTCACTGTTTACTACTTCACATTGTAGGTGCCTGTGTAATTATTGTAGCTTCTGGGAATCATTGACTCGTCTGCAATGAGATGCTGTCAAGAACATAATGTTTGTTTCTGAAACAAAATGAAAATGGGAGTTACTTCTTTCTGTTTACATCAACTACTAATGCAACTGCATTGAATGCCATGATTATAATATTGAAACTGAGTCAATTTCATTCCCATTGTCGACACAGGTTTACAACCACACTCTCTTCATTACTACATACTTGTCCTGTGGGCATAGAACTCTATTTCAACTCTATTCAGCAATCGGTTTAGTTCAGTTCAGTTCAGTCACTCAGTCATGTCCGACTCTTTGCGACCCCATGAATCACAGCACACCAGGCCTCCCTGCCATCACCAACTCCCGGAGTTCACCCAGACTCACGTCCATCGAGTCAGTGATGCCATCCAGCCATCTCATCCTCTGTCGTCCCCTTCTCCTCCTGCCCCCAATCCCTCCCAGCATCAGTACTAATCCTAATTGCATTCTTTACACGATTTAGATTCTCTGGTCCTCTGATCGTATCTCATACTTTTTGTTGTTGTTCAGTCTTGCAGTCATGTAAGACTCTTTGCAACCCCATGTCCTGCAGCATGCCAGGCTTCTCTGTCCCTCACCATCTCCCAAAGTTTGCCCTGCAAAAACTCTACTTCTAATTGAAAAAAAAAAATTGAACATTCAAATTCCTACCTTGGTTCAGACTGTCTTCTCTGCTTAAAATGTCTTTTGTTTTTCTTTCTTATCCCTTCAATCTATCTTAACACTATGACTCAAAGTTCAAAGTCCTATTGTGATTTTATTGATCAGGAAATATCTTGGTCATTATTCAAGTATCTCAACATGTGAAGAACACTCTTAATATGCTTGACAAAAGGTTAATGAAAAATAAATAAGCAAAATAAAAATATTTTGCGCAGTGCAATGCAGAAAAGTGTAGTATTTTTTAAAGCAAATTATTATTTCTCTCACTACATTATAATTATACCATAACAATGCCATTGTTGAACTTCCCAGGTGGCGCTAGTGGTAAACAACCCAACTGCCAATCCAAGAGAGACAGGTTTGATCCCTGGGCTGGGAAGATTCCCTGGAGGAGAGCACTGCAACCCACTCCAGAATTCTGCCTGGAGAATCCCATGGACAGAAGAGCGTGGCAGGCTTCAGTCCATACCCTCTCACAGAGTTAGACACCACTAAAGTGACTTAACACACACGCACCCAGTCACATTATCATAAGCCATAATTGAGAACAAGCTTAAGTCTCTGCATTGCCACTCAGAGGACATCTGCCTACTGATCTTGAAATAATTTTAGATTTTGAACAGTCAAGAAATGCCTTCTATTCCATAGGTTGACAAGGTGTGTTCTGCAAACCAAATCTGTCCTACTGTCTTTTATAAATAAAATTTTATTGGAACAGAGTCATGCCTATTGATTTATATATTGCCTACAGGTGAATCCATGCTGCAAGATACAAAACAGCATAGCTGAAATTGAGACTATGTGGCCTACAAAGGCTAAAATATTTACTTTACAGCTTTTTCCACTTTTTTGTGCTGCTCCCTGTTCTATTAAATTAAGTCACTGGAGTTGAGATGTTTATATGTTAAGATATGACAGCTTCTTAAATAATAAATATACTATACTTCTCATAACCTAGACTACAAATTGAAAAACAGAATACCAGAATACTTTTTTGCAATTTCAATAATAAATGTAAGAATAAAAAAGAATTGTGCTCATATTTGTAATAGTAATGCAAGTTGTATTATCTTAAGAAAACCAATGGTTTTTACAGAAAATGAAACTCACAACACAATGTTAAAGAAAGGATAAAAAACACTATAATATTATTCATCTTGTATAAGTTTTACATCCAAACACATCAATATGTCCCTCAGATACAGAGAAAGTGAAAGTCGCTCAGTTGTGTCAGACTCTTTGTGACCCCATGGCCTGTACAGTCCATGGACTTCTCGAGGCCAGGATAATGGAGTGGGTAGCCTTTCCCTTCTCCACGGGATCTTCCCAACCCAGAGATCAACTCCAGATCTTCCACATTGCAGGTGGATTCTTCACCAGCTGAGCCACAAGGGAAGCCCAAGAATACTGAAGTGGGTATCCTATCCCTTTTCCAGGAGATCTGCCTGACCAGGAATTGAACTGGGGTTTCCTGAATTGCAAGAGGATTCTTTACCAACTGAGCTATGAGGGAAGCCCACAGATACAGGGGGACAACCAGAAATTCAACAAAAATTAAGAATCTTTGGATTGTTACCCAATAGCTGATTTTACTTTTTCATATTTCTGCATTTTGCAAGTATTTAAAGACAAAAATATAGTGTCTAGTTCAACATTTTAAAAAGATCAATGGACTAGAGTGCATGATGAAATTGTTCCCCAAACTTTGGGAAAAAAATGCATATGCAACCAAAGTGTCACAAGGGCATTATTTCATCTAATTGCCCCATTTGTGGTCTCAAGGCAATAGTTAAATAATATTCTCTAAGGTTAACCTCCTTAGGATTTTGGTGGCATATATATGTGACAATTTTATGTTAGGGTTCAGCTTTTTTGGTCTCCTTTTTTCTTGGTCAAGTCTGAATATATTTTTAATACATTATAAGAGAAATTCATTTTTATGAAATATTCATTGCAATATACTCTAGATTCCTGTTACTATTTTTCAGGCTTATTACTATATTAAAAAAAATGACTTCTCAGCAGAAATTTTCCTGGAATCCATTAAACTTAGAAAAGTTTTATTAAATAAGCCAGTCAAATTCTTCTACACTCAGGTGAGTTGATTTTTATTTCACTTTAAAAGGAATATAATATGTTCCTAATATACCCCATTAATCTTTGCAGGAGGCAAACAAGCACGTGTATATATCTAACTGCCAGGTTACCTGTTTAGTTGACTAGAAGTCTTTGATTATTTATCTTTCACCACATTTATTATTGTTCACCACACTACATCACAAGGAAATTTTTTTGTTTTTTCTGGATCACAATATTTTCATTCCCTTTATACATATAAACTTTAATAATAAACAAGAACTATAAGTTGTCATTTGTGCTTATATAGGTTATATCCTGGAATAATGCTCTAAGAAACAAATTGAGGCTGAGATTTTATAATTTTATAGTTTCTAAAATGCTTGTTACATGACTGAGTACATAGTGGGTCTGCAATGGGAAAATTATTCCAGACTAATTGCACAGAAAAGAAGATAAATACTATGCACAGCACCTGTGCTCACAGCTGAGCATGGCTGACACTTCCTGGGCCACATGAGTGATTGGGAACGTTGGCCTCAAGCCTGTTGACAAATACAGAGTGTGGGAGGTGGCATGAAAAGCTACAGGTGTGGAGAAGGAGTGTGGGGAAGAAGAAACAAGTGTGCATCAGAAATTGTATTCATCTTTGGAAATGAAGATTTCCCTTTCAACCCTGGACTACTCAAACTTTGTTACCATAGACATAGGGAACACATCCTGACTTTTTAAAAAAGTATTTTCAGTTAGAGAATATGTGCTCTATGATTTGTATGTTAAATTGAAACATACTTTCAGGATATCAGGAATTAATCACATGTTTAAGAATGTAAAGGAATAACTGAAGAAAAAGAGTGGGGGAATATGTGAATGACATAGTTATACATGTACAGGAAATCTTGAAGTGTTATATGTGTTCTTGGAGTATAAATTTATAAAACCTGAATGAAAATAACAGAGTGTTTAATTTCAACTCCTAATGAGATATAGAATTTTTAGAGAATTCTATGTGGAATGAACTTCCCTTTATACTGAGTGCCATTTCAGGTTTTGGTAAGAATTTAGGAAGTAGCTTTGAAAAGAATGAATTTTAATGTCAAAAAAAGACAGTAGAGGCATTTTGGAGGGAAAGAGGCTAATTAAAAAAAATAATAATTCAATGCACTCTTTTTCCCCATAAGTACTCTCAGTCTATGCCTACGTGAGGAAGATCCCCTGCAGGAGGGCATGATAACCCTTCCAGTGTTCTTGCCCAGAGAATCTCATGGACAGAGGAACCTGGCAGGCTACAGTCCATGGAGTTGCAAAAAAGTCCGACAATACTGAGGGAATAACATTATCTTTCATTCAAATTTTGCTTCAGATTTCTCTGAATCAACTTTTACATTCTGTCCACAGGAACCAAGAAAACCAGATTGCTGAAGTCACTTTCATTCTCTTGGGGTTCTCAGAATATCCAGAACTCCAGATACCCCTTGTCCTGTTATTCTTAACCATCTACTCCGTCACTGTGCTGGGGAACCTGGGCATGATTCTAATTATCAAGATAAATCCCAAACTCCACACCCCTATGTACTACTTCCTCAGATATTTGTCCTTTGTTGATCTCTGTTACTCAACAGTAGTTACACCCAAGCTACTAGAAAACTTGATTGTGGAAGACAGAACCATCTTCTTCATAGGATGTATCATGCAATTCTTCTTTGTCTGCATATTTGTGGTGACAGAGACATTCCTGTTGGCAGTGATGGCATATGACTGATTTGTGGCCGTTTGTAACCCTCTTCTCTACACAGTTGTCATGTCCCAGAAGGTTTGTTCCTTATTGGTGGGTGCATGATACTCTTGGGGTACAGTCTGTTCCCTGACTCTTACCCACTTTTTATCTGAATTGTCCTTTAGAGGGAATAATATCATAAATAACTTTATCTGTGAGCACGCGGCCATTGTTGCTGTTTCCTGCTCTGACCCCTACATTAGCCAGGGGATCATTTTAGTCTCTGCCACGTTTAATGAAATAAGCAGCCTGATGATTATTCTCACCTTCTATGTTTTCATTTCTATCACTGAGGATGCCTTCAACTGGGGGGCGCCACAAAGCCTTCTCCACCTGTGCCTCCTACCTGACCGCCATTACGATCTTCCCCGGGACCATCCTTTTCCTTTACTGTGTTCCTAACTCCAGAAGTTCATGGCTCATGGTCAAGGTGGCCTCTATCTTTTATGCAGTGGTCATCCCCATGCTGAACCCAGTGATCTACAGCCTCAGGAACAAAGATGTGAAAGAGACTGCTAGGAAGCTGGTCAATATCAAATTATTATGTCAATGAATGTAAAACGGCTTAGGTTTGCTTTTTCATTTACAAGAGCACTGTGGAAAACTGTCCAAGTTTTCTAGCATTTTTAATAGCATTTCAAATTCCAATTTTAAGGAAGGAAAACAGTGCACACATTTAACGAAATTCCCTTGTTGATACGTCATTCAACAACTTTAGTAAACTGTAGAGACTTAGCAATAAAATAATAAATAACACCTACTTAAAACCTAGACTATTTAAGTCTCTAGATAAAGCATTTGTCATGTAAAGATTTCTGAGTAAAGACACATTACCATTTGGCTGTTCAGGTGAGTCTTCTTTTTTCTTTTTTTTTAGTTTTTTTTTTTTTTTAATTTAATTTAATTTAATTTTTTTAAATTTTATTTTATTTTTAAACTTTACAATATTTTATTAGTTTTGCCAAATATCGAAATGAATGTGCCACAGGTATACCCGCGTTCTCCATCCTGAACCCTCCAACCTCCTCCCTACCCTCCCCTGCCTCTGGGTCGTCCCAGTGCACCAGCCCCAAGCATCCAGTACCGTGCATCGAACCTGGACTGGCAATTCATTTCATACATGATATTATACATGTTTCAATGCTATTCTCCCAAATCTCCCCACCCTCTCCCTCTCCCACAGAGTCCATAAGACTGATCTATACATCAGTGTCTCTTTTGCTGTCTCGTACACAGGGTTGTTGTTACCATCTTTCTAAATTCCATATATATGCATTAGTATACTGTATTGGTATTTTTCTTTCTAGCTTACTTCACTCTGTATAATAGGTTCCAGTTTCATCCATCTCATTAGAACTGATTCAAATGTATTCTTTTTAATGGCTGAGTAATACTCCATTGTGTATATGTACCACAGCTTTCTTAACCATTCATCTGCTGATGGGCATCTAGGTTGCTTCCATGTCCTGGCTATTATAAACAGTGCTGCGATGAACATTGGGGTACGTGTGTCTCTTTCCCTTCTGGTTTCCTCAGTGTGTATGCCCAGCAGTGGGATTGCTGGATCATAAGGCAGTTCTATTTCCAGTTTTTTAAGGACTCTCCACACTGTTCTCCAGAGTGGCTGTACTAGTTTGCATTCCCACCAACAGTGTAAGAGAGTTCCCTTTTCTCCACACCCTCTCCAGCATTTACTGTTTGTAGACTTATGGATCACAGCCATTCTGACTGGCATGAAATGGTACCTCATAGTGGTTTTGATTTGCATTTCTCTGATAATGAGTGATGTTGAGCATCTTTTCGTGTGTTTGTTAGCCATCAGTATGTCTTCTTTGGAGAAATGTCTATTTAGTTCTTTGGCCCATTTTTTGATTGGGTCATTTATTTTTCTGGAGTTGTGCTGTAGGAGTTGCTTGTATATTTTTGAGATTAGTTGTTTGTCCATTGCTTCATTTGCTATTATTTTCTTCCATTCTGAAGGCTGCCTTTTCACCTTGCTAATAGTTTCCTTTGTTGTGCAGAAGCTTTTAAGTTTAATTAGGTCCCATTTGTTTATTTTTGCTTTTATTTCCAATATTCTGGGAGATGGGTCATAGTGGATCCTGCTGTGATGTATGTCGGAGAGGGTTTTGCCTATGTTCTCCTCTAGGAGTTTTATAGTTTCTGGTCTTACATTTAGATCTTTAATCCATTTTGAGTTTATTTTTGTGTGTGGTGTTAGAAAGTGTTCTAGTTTCATTCTTTTACAAGTGGTTGACCAGTTTTCCCAGCACCACTTGTTAAAGAGATTGTCTTTAATCCATTGTATATTCTTGCCTCCTTTGTCAAAGATAAGGTGCCCATATGCTTGTGGATTTATCTCTGGGCTTTCTATTTTGTTCCATTGATCAATATTTCTGTCTTTGTGCCAGTACCATACTGTCTTGATAACTGTGGCTTTGTAGTAGAGCCTGAAGTCAGGTAGGTTGATTCCTCCAGTTCCATTCTTCTTTCTCAAGATCGCTTTGGCTATTCGAGGTTTTTTGTATTTCCATACAAATTGTGAAATTATTTGTTCTAGCTCTGTGAAGAATACCATTGGTAGCTTGATAGGGATTGCATTGAATCTATAAATTGCTTTGGGTAGTATACTCATTTTCACTATATTGATTCTTCCAATCCATGAACATGGTATATTTCTCCATCTATTAGTGTCCTCTTTGATTTCTTTCACCAGTGTTTTATAGTTTTCTATATATAGGTCTTTAGTTTCTTTAGGTAGATATATTCCTCAAGTATTTTATCCTTTCCGTTGCAATGGTGAATGGAATTGTTTCCTTAATTTCTCTTTCTGTTTTCTCATTATTAGTGTATAGGAATGAAAGGGATTTCTGTGTGTTTATTTTATATCCTGCAACTTTACTATAATCATTGATTAGTTCTAGTAATTTTCTGGTGGAGTCTTTAGGATTTTCTATGTAAAGGATCATGTCATCTGCAAACAGTGAGAGTTTTACTTCTTCTTTTCCAATTTGGATTCCTTTTATTTCTTTTTCTGCTCTGATTGCTGTGGCCAAAACTTCCAAAACTTATGTTGAATAGTAATGGTGAAAGTGGGCACCCTTGTCTTGTTCCTGAAATTAGAGGAAATGCTTTCAATTTTTCACCATTGAGGATAATGTTTGCTGTGGGTTTGTCATATATAGCTTTTATTATGTTGAGGTATGTTCCTTCTATTCCTGCTTTCTGGAGAGTTCTTATCATAAATGGATGTTGAATTTTGTCAAAGGCTTTCTCTGCATCTATTGAGATAATCATATGGTTTTTGTTTTTCAATTTGTTAATGTGGTGTATAACATTGACTGATTTGCGGATATTGAAGAATCCTTGCATTACTGGGATAAAGCCCACTTGGTCATGGTGTATGATCTTTTTAATGTGTTGTTGGATTCTGATTGCTAAAATTTTGTTAAGGATTTTTGCATCTATGTTCATCAGTGATATTGGCCTGTAGTTTTCTTTTTTTGTGGCATCTTTGTCAGGTTTTGGTATTAGGGTGGTGGTGGCCTCATAGAATGAGTTTGGAAGTTTACCTTCCACTGCAATTTTCTGGAAGAGTTTGAGCAGGATAGGTGTTAGCTCTTCTCTAAATTTTTGGTAGAATTCAGCTGTGAAGCCGTCTGAAAAGTGGAAAATAAAGGAATAGTAGAGGACTTAATTTTTTTTTTTCTCTAGGCTCACTTGTTCAGTCGCACTGAGGGGAGTTAGGGAGGGATGCTGCAAACAAATAACACTGGCGTGTGCTCGCACTGCCTCAGCCACACTGGGCCTGCCCTCTGTTCACGGCGCGTGTAGCCTCTCTGCCCACGCTGCTCAGGCTCTAGGTTGCTCTGCCGCGAACCATCCACGGCCGGCCTTGGGCTGCCTGTACTTCCCAGGTCCAAGCCGCTCAGGTTCAGGCACTTGGGTAGTCCTCAGAGGCGCAGACTCTCGGTTGGGCCTGCGTTTTGTGCCCTTCCCAGATCCGAGCAGCTCAGGTGATGAGGTGTTTTGCGCGCGCGCTTGCTGTGACTTATTTCCTCCCCGCCGCTCGGTTATCTAGTTGTGAACCGGCACACCTTCTCAGGCAGATGTTGACTGTCCAGACCCCCAAGAAGTTTTAGTTAGCAAAGAAGCCTGCTTACAGTTTTATAGATAATGTCTCTCTGAGGCTGCGATTGCCCCCTTCTGGCTCTGGCTGCCTGTCACCAGAGGGAGATGGTCTGCCGCCGGCTATCTCTGTTCAGTCCTTTGTTCTGTGCACGGGCCTGGTGGTGTCATAGGTTAGGGCTGGCTTTTCACGTGGTAGATATCCCACAGTCTGGTTTGCTAGCGCAAATTATTTCGCTCAGATAGTGCTTGGGGTATTCAGGCCAGATTCTTGCAATGCAGCCCGTGCCGCACCTCCTTGCCCAGCCCCTGCTTGCTAATGGCGTATGCAGGCGTCTGCGCTGCTTCTCTGCTGGGGGAATTACCGTAGGGCTTGCAATGTGCGGGTTTTAATTATTTATTTTTCCTCCCTGTTATGTTGCCCTCTGTGCTTCCAAGGCTCGGCACAGATTCGGCAGTGAGAAGGTTTCCTGGTGTTTGGAAACTTCTCTCTTTTTAAGACTCCCTTCCCAGGACGGAACTCCATCCCTCCCTCTTTTGTCCCTTTTTGTTTTTTGTCTTTTATATTTTTCCCTACCTCCTTTCGAAGACTTGGGTTGCCTTTCTGGGTGCCTGATGTCCTCTGCCGGCATTCAGAAGTTGTTTTGTGGAATTTACTCAGCGTTTAAATGTTCTTTTGATGAATTTGTGGGGGAGAAAGTGTTCTCCCCATCCTACTCCTCCACCATCTTCGCTCCTCCCTCCCTTTTTTTCTTTTCTTTAAGTCATTATAAGTCATTGAAGAATGGATTTGAGTTCTTATGAAAGTTTATAGTTAACCATGAGGGAGTTACATCAGTTGAATCATAGTAGCTAAGAGTTGTTCAACACTAAGACACTGAAGTTAAAAGGCATGCCTGTGCTTAGTTGCTCAGTTATGTCTGACTCTCTACAATTCTATGGGCTTTGGCCTGACAGGCTCCTGTGTCCATGGCAAGAATACTGGAGTGGGTAGTCATTCTCTTCTCCAGGGGATCTGCATGACCGGTAATCAAACCTATGTCTCCTGCATTGAAGGCAGATTTTTTGCCGTCTAAAGTATGAGGGAAGCCTAAATTTAAAGGATATATTTATTTAACACCACATAGAAAGAATTGGTACATTGTAAGTGCAAAGTACATTGTACCCCACGTCCAAGGTAAGAGAAACCCAAGTAAGACAGTAGGTGTTTCAAGAGGGCATCAGAGGGCAGACACACTGAAACCATACTCACAGAAAACTAGTCAATCTAATCACACTAAGACGACAGCCTTGTCTAACTCAATGAAACTAAGCCATGCCCGTTGGGCCACCCAAGATGGGCGGGTCATGGTGGAGAGGTCTGACAGGATGTGGTCCACTGGAGAAGGGAATGGCAAACCACTTTAGTATTCTTGCCTTGAGAACCCCATGAACAGTATGAAAAGGCAAAATGATAGAATCCTGAAAGAGGAACTCCCCGGGTCAGTAGGTACCCAATATGCTAGTGGAGATCAGTGGAGAAATAACTCCAGAAAGAATGAAGGGATGGAGCCAAAGCAAAAACAATACCCAGTTGTGGATGTGACTGGTGATAGAAGCAAGTTCCAATGCTGTAAAGAGCAATATTGCATAGGAACCTGGAATGCCAGGTCCATGAATCAAGGCAAATTGGAAGTGGTCAAACGACATGGCAAGAGGGAATGTCAACATTTTAGGAATCAGTGAACTAAAATGGACTGGAATGGGTGAATTTAATTCAGATAACCATTATATCTACTACTACGGGCAGGAATCCCTCAGAAGAAATGGAGTAGCCATCGTGGTCAACAAAAGAGTTTGAAATGCAGTACTTGGATGCAATCTCAAAAACAACAGGATGATCTCTGTTCGTTTCCAAGGCAAACCATTCAATATCACAGTAATCCAAGTCTATGCCCCAACCAGTAACGCTGAAGAAGCTGAAGTTGAACGGTTCTATGAAGACCTACAAGGCCTTTTAGAACTAACACCCCCCCTAAAATGTCCTTTTCATTATAGGGGACTGGAATGCAAAAGTAGGAAGTCAAGAAACACCTGGAGTAACAGGTAAATTTGGCCTTGGAATATGGAATGAAGCAGGGCAAACGCTAATAGAGTTTTGCCAAGAAAATGCACTGGTCATAGAAAACACCCTCTTCCAACAGCACAAGAGAAGACTCTACACATGGACATCACCAGATGGTCAACACCGAAATCAGATTGATTATATTCTTTGCAGCCAAAGATGGAGAAGCTCTATACAGTCAACAAAAAAAGACCAGGAGCTGACTGTGGCTCAGATCATGAACTCCTTATTGCCAAATTCAGACTGAAATTGAAGAAAGTAGGGAAAACCACTAGACCATTCAGGTATGACCTAAATCAAATGCCTTATGATTATACAGTGGAAGTGAGAAATAGATTTAAGGGACTAGATCTGATAGATAGAGTGCCTGATAAACTATGGACAGAGGTTCATGACATTGTACAGGAGACAGGGATCAAGACCATCCCCATGGAAAAGTAATGCAAAAAAGCAAAATGGTGTCTGGAGAGGCCTTACAAATAGCTATGAAAAGAAAAGAAGCGAAAAGCAAAGGATAAAAGTAAAGATATAAGTATCTGAATGCAGAGTTCCAAAGAATAGCAAGAAGAGATAAGAAAGCCTTCCTCAGCGACCAGTGCAAAAAAATAGAGGAAAAAAACACAATGGGAAAGACTAGAGATCTCTTCAAGAAAATTAGAGGTAACAAGGGAACATTTCATGGACCTAACAGAAACAGAAGATATGAAGAAGAGATGGCAAGAACACACAGAAGAACTGCACAAAAAAGATCTTCACAACCCAGATAATCACGATGGTGTGGTCACTGACCTAGAGCCAGACAACCTGGAATGTGAAGTCAAGTGGGCCTTAGAAAGCATCACTACCAACAAAGCTAGTGGACATGATGGAATTCCAGTTGAGCTATTTCAAATCCTGAAAGATGCAAGGATTAGGATCATAAAATCAGTTCCTGAAAATACCTAAATATCTAAAGACCTGTTCCACCAGTTTCCCTGGGGCACAGAGTGCCTCCCTCTCTACCCTGAGTTCCCCTCAGGGGTGTCGCAGGTCAGCAGCAGCTGCAGCACAGGGTTCAGTCTCCACAGAGGCGGATGGCAAAGGCCTTTGCTGTTGTTCAGTTGTTGGCAAAGATTTTGGCAAGAGATAATTTGTAGTTGACACCTCCATCAATATTCTCCTTCTCTAGTCAGAAGAAATCTAACAAAAATAAAATACATCCCTCTTTTCCAAATTCTTTGGATTGTTCATTGTGTTTTAGAAGCATTCTCCTTAACTACCTCATGTGGGGATATTACAACACTTTGATCATATTTATTTTTATTTAAATGTTATACACACACACACCATTAAATTCACTCTTTTCATATAAATAATTCTTTGGGTTTAAATATATGTTCAAGGTTGTTCACCCATCACCATTATCTCCTTCTGGAACATTTGCAGCAATGAGACACTCATGCTAATGTCTGTCACTACCTCTTCTTCCCTTCCCCAGCTCTGGCAACCACTAATCTGCTTTTTCAGTCTAAGTAATTGCATATCTGCCCATCTCATGTAAAAAGAATCATGAAATAATGTGTGTCTATGTGTGTGTGTGTCCTGTCAGGTTTCTTTTCTTCAGTTAAATATCTTTAAGGTTAAGTCATGTCGCTGAATGCATTGGAATTTTGTTTCAGTAAATGGCATAACAATATTGCATTTTACAGATACAGCACATTTTATTGATCCATTCTTCAGATGGATGAATGTTGGCTTGTCTCTACTTTTTATCTATTATGAATAATGATGTTTTAATATTTATGTCAATGTTGCCTTTCAAGTTCAGTTCAGTTCAGTTGCTCAGTTGTGTCCAACTCTTAGCGACTTCATGAATTGCAGCACGTCAGGCCTCCCTGTCCATCACCAACACCTGGAGCTCACTCAGACTCACGTCCATTGAGTTGGTGATGCCATCCAGCCATCTAATCCTCTGTCATCCCCTTCTCCTCCTGCGCCCAATCCCTCCCAGCATCCGAGTCTTTTCCAATGAGTCAACTCTTTGCACGAGGTGGCCAAAGTACTGGAGTTTCAGCTTTAGCATCATTCCTTACAAAGAAATCCCAGGGCTGATTTCCTTTAGAATGGACTGGTTGGATCCAAGTGTCTTGGTTGCAGTCCAAGAGACTCTCCAGAGTCTTCTCCAACACCACAGTTCAAGAGCATCAATTCTTCGGTGCTCAGCCTTCTTCACAGTCCAACTCTCACATCCATACATGACCACTGGAAAAACCATAGCCTTGACTAGATGGACCTTTGTTGGCAAAATAATGTCTCTGCTTTTCAATATGCTATCTATGTTGGTCATAACTTTTCTTCCCAGGAGTAAGCATCTTTTACTTTCATGGCTGCAGTCACCATCTGCAGTGATTTTGGAGCCCCCCAAAATAAAGTATGACACTGATTCCACTGTTTCCCCATCTATTTCCCATGAAGTGATGGGACCAGATGCCATGATCTTCATTTTCTGAATGTTGAGCTTTAAGCCAACTTTTTCACTCTCCTCTTTCACTTTCATCAAGAGGCTTTTTGGTTCCTCTTCACTTTCTGCCATAAGGGTGGTGTCATCTGATATCTGAGGTTATTGATATTTCTCCTGGCAATCTTGATTCCAGCTGTGCCTCTTCCAGCCCAGCGTTTCTCATGATGTACTCTGTATAGAAGTTAAATAAGAAGGGTGACAATAGACAGCCTTGACGTACTCCTTTTCCTATTTGGAACCAGTCTGTTGTTCCATGTCCAGTTCTAACTGTTGCCTCCTGACCTGCATAGGTTTCTCAAGAGGCAGGTCAGGTGGTCTGGTATTCCCATCTCTTTCAGAATTTTCCACAGGTTATTGTGATCCACACAGTCAAAGGCTTTGGCATAGTCAATAAAGCAGAAATAGATGTTTTTCTGGAACTCTCTTGCTTTTTTGATGATCCAGCGGATGTTGGCTGGATCTCTGATTTCTCTGCCTTTTCTAAAACCAGCTTGAACATCTGGAAGTCCACAGTTCATGTATTGCTGAAGCCTGGTTTGGAGAATTTTGAGCATTTTATTAGCGTTTGAGATGAGTGCAATTGTGCGGTAGTTTGAGTATTCTTTGGCATTGCCTTTCTTTGGGATTAGAATGAAAACTGACTGTTTCCAGTCCCATGGCCACTGCTGAGTTTTCCAAATTTGCTGGTATATTGAGTGCAGCACTTTCACAGCATCATCTTTCAGGATTTGAAATAGCTCAACTGGAATTCCATAACCTCCACCAGCTTTGTTGGTAGTGATGCTTTCTAAGGCCCACTTGACTTCACATTCCAGGTTGTCTGGCTCTAGGTCAGTGATCACACCATCGTGATTATCTGGGTCGTGAAGATCTTTTTTGTACAGTTCTTCTGTGTATTCTTGCCACCTCTTCTTAATATCTGCTGCTTCTGTTAGGTCCATACCATTTCTGTCCTTTATCGAGCCCATCTTTGCATGAAATGTTCCCTTGTTATCTCCAATTTTCTTGAAGAGATCTCTAGTCTTTCCCATTGTGTTGTTTTCCTCTATTTTTTTGCACTGGTCGCTGAGGAAGGCTTTCTTATCTCTTCTTGCTATTCTTTGGAACTCTGCATTCAGATGCTTATATCTTTCCTTTTCACTTCTTTTCTTTTCACAGCTATTTGTAAGGCCTCTCCAGACACCATTTTGCTTTTTTGCATTACTTTTCCATGGGGATGGTCTTGATCCCTGTCTCCTGTACAATGTCATGAACCTCTGTCCATAGTTTATCAGGCACTCTATCTATCAGATCTAGTCCCTTAAATCTATTTCTCACTTCCACTGTATAATCATAAGGCATTTGATTTAGGTCATACCTGAATGGTCTAGTGGTTTTCCCTACTTTCTTCAATTTCAGTCTGAATTTGGCAATAAGGAGTTCATGATCTGAGCCACAGTCAGCTCCTGGTCTTTTTTTGTTGACTGTATAGAGCTTCTCCATCTTTGGCTGCAAAGAATATAATCAATCTGATTTCGGTGTTGACCATCTGGTGATGTCCATGTGTAGAGTCTTCTCTTGTGCTGTTGGAAGAGGGTGTTTTCTATGACCAGTGCATTTTCTTGGCAAAACTCTATTAGCGTTTGCCCTGCTTCATTCCATATTCCAAGGCCAAATTTACCTGTTACTCCAGGTGTTTCTTGACTTCCTACTTTTGCATTCCAGTCCCCTATAATGAAAAGGACATTTTAGGGGGGGTGTTAGTTCTAAAAGGCCTTGTAGGTCTTCATAGAACCGTTCAACTTCAGCTTCTTCAGCGTTACTGGTTGGGGCATAGACTTGGATTACTGTGATATTGAATGGTTTGCCTTGGAAACGAACAGAGATCATCCTGTTGTTTTTGAGATTGCATCCAAGTACTGCATTTCAAACTCTTTTGTTGACCACGATGGCTACTCCATTTCTTCTGAGGGATTCCTGCCCGTAGTAGTAGATATAATGGTCGTCTGAGTCAAATTCACCCTTTCCAGTCTATTTTAGTTCGCTGGTTCCTAGAATGTTGACGTTCCCTCTTGCCATGTCCTGTTTGACCACTTCCAACTTGCCTTGATTCATGGACCTGGCATTCCAGGTTCCTATGCAATATTGATCTTTACAGCATCGAACCTTGCTTCTATCACCAGTCACATCCACAACTGGGTATTGTTTTTGCTTTGGCTCCATTCCTTTGTTCTTTCTGGAATTATTTCTTCACTCATCTCCAGTAGCGTATTGGGTACCTACTGACCTGGGGAGTTCCTCTTTCAGGATTCTATCATTTTGCCTTTTCATACTGTCATGAACATTACTGCTGTTCTATTTGTAAGTAGTTTACTTATATAGCCTAAAACAAGTATGAGTGTGTTTGTTCTTTGCATCAGACATTTATCAAATCTAACATTGCCTTGCCATGTTTCAGTTTAGTTCAGTCACTCAGTCATGGCCGACTCTTTGCAACCCCATGGACTGAAGTACGCCATGCTTCCCTGCCATCACCAACTCCTGGAGCTTCCTCAAACTCATGCCATTGAGTCAATGATTGCCATTTTTATGCTAAAGTATTTCAGTGGCAAGGATGAAGAAAGAGGTCAAGATATAGGAATTTGACTGCAATATTAAAAACATTATATCTCTCATTGATAAATTGCATTTGCACAATGATATTTTCCATGAGTCATTGGTGCATGTATGAGGAGAATATGATATGAAGACATTAAAATGGTAAAGAATGAAGAATACTGAAATTGACAAGCTCAAATAAATTTTGTGTTGTATTGTTCCATTTTTTTTCCCTCAGATTAATATCAGGAAAGAAGAATCATTTTGCCCAAATTCCTATCTGACTTAGAAATTATCTTTAAAATTTTCCATAATTTCTTGTTAATTTCTTCAATTCAAGGAGAGGAAGCCTACAATCAACAGAATCAGTTCTTTGGAAGTCCATTTAATGGGCTTAAAATTTTCTTCTCCTTACGTATTACTCACTAGATACAATAAAATGGGCTAGTATTCATATTGAATCAGTCTTTAGACTGATGTAAAACTAATCATATATATGAAGATGGATTAATTAGATCAATGTTTATTAATCTCTGAATTAATGGTAATCCATTGACACCCATTTTGATTAGCTATATTTCTGACCATGTTTGCTGTCATGTTGCTGCCTTGTTGTTGGAACAAGTCAAAAGAAGTTTGAATGAATTGATAAAGTATGCCAGGAGCACACATGTAAGTCTTTTATATTATTCAAGAATTTAGAGTTTTTCTTTACATGTCATAGTGTTTTACAAATACCACCTTGAACAACAGAGGAATTATGTAGGCTTTATTTTTCCATTCTGAAATATTGTCACACAAGGACATTTTACAATGGCAGCTAGAAAATTGAAGACCATCATAGGCTTTTAATTTTATAATTGCAATGAATAAATATCAGTCTCTTTCAGTACATTATGGTATTTAAAATACATTGTCACATCCTAGTTTTCTCAACAAACTAATTTAGTGCTTTAGCCTTCAGGAAGCCAGATCAAAGGCAGATGAAATAGTCAAATAGCAAGAACTTGGAGCTTATTCTTTCTAGTGAGGTTAATAAGCATGTCTTTATAGTATATTATCTTAATGTCCAAAACCATTTTATGTACCTTCCAAACAAACTTGTGTATATGTATTCAATATGTTAACTCTATCCCGATATACATTTTAAAGCTACTTATCAACCCCTCATTTAATTTTGCATTAAGGAAAGTGAAAGTGAAGTCACTCAGTTGTGTCTGAATAAAGATGAACACACTGAAATAACTCGAGAGGATCTCTCACAATTACAGAGGAAGAATCCCACTAAAAACTAGTGAGGAGAACCCAGTGCCAAAACTAGAGAGGACTCCCCACCCACGGAGACAATCCACCACAACTTGAGAGGAGATTCAACAAAACTCGACAAGAGCTCTGGGTCCTCAACTCAAGTGGAGCCTTCCACGGCAACTCAAGAGGAACTCTGAATTCCAAGCTGTAATCAAGAGGAACACCAAGTACCCGCTGCAAATCGAGAGAAGCCCTGAGTCCATTGCTGCAACTGGAGAGGTGGCACCAAAAGAACTTGAGAGGAGCTCTGAGTCCCCTGCCTCAACTCAAGAGAAGCTATCATGGCAAATCCAGATAAGACCTCAGCACAACTAGAGAGGAGCACCACACCACCACAAGAGAGGAACCCAGGCACACATCACTATAAGAGAGGATCACCCTCAATTAGAGACGTGCAGCTCTCCACAATTAGAGAGGAGTCCACACACCACATCTGGAGAAGAGCCCCACTACACATTGCAACTACTGGATCTGGAGGGCTCCTCTCTCATTGAGGATGGTGGCTTTCCAGGAGTTGCATTGTAGGGCTCCTCTAGAGTTTCTGCAGGGTACTCGGGTCTCCCTTTGAGTTGCGGGTGTTCCTCCTCTCAGGTTTGTCATGTGGGGGACTCCACAGTGAAGGGGGGTCTTCTCTACTTTTAGCACTAGGGGTTCCTCACTAACTTTGGTGGGGTTGACCCTCTCTATTGTGACAGGTGGTCAAGCCTCTAGTTGGGTTGTGGTGGTACCTGGCTAGTTGCATTGGGTGGGGATTTTCCACAACCCAAAGGGGTTGTGTGGGGCTCTTTTATGGGGTGTGTGGGGTTCTTCTCCACCTGAGGAATGCAGTCTCCTCTGGAGTTGTGGCAGGAGGCTTGTGTATTTTTGTGCCAGCGGGCTCTTCTCAAAGTCGAATTCCAGTGGCTCCTGTCTAGTTGTGCAGGTCTTCTCTCTAGTTTTGATGTGCAAGCTCCTCTGTAGTTGTGGCAGGGTTCGAGGTTCTTGTTGTGGCAGGGCACTCCAAACAATGCAATTAGAGAGGAGACCTCCACCACAAATAGAGACTTGACCACCCACTTCAAATAGAGAGTTACCCAACTGTAACAAGAGAGGAGCCTTCTGGATAAAACTATATTGGAAACCCCACCACAACTACAGAGCCGCCCGTTGCCAATAGCAAATAGAGTAACAAGTGTAACAACTCAAAGGAGCCACCAGATCACAAATAGTCAGAAACCTCTAGTATAGTGCACCTAGAGAGAGCCCCTGGACACAACTAGTGTGTTGACCAGGTGCCACAACTAGAGAGGAGCCTGAATACCACATCTTGACAAGAGGCCCCGCATCCTGTGATGATTGAGGGGCAACACTGCCCAACGCAACTATAGAGGAACCACCAAGTCCTGTGCTGCATCATGAGCAGAGCCACTGGCCACAATGACAGAGGAGCTACCCACCAAAACTGGAGAGGTTTCCTCAGCCACAAGTAGAGAGGAATCCATCACGACATCACACATAGAGAGGAGTGCCTCTGCTGCAAATAAAGACGAGCCCACTGAAGTAACTCAAGAGTAGGCCCTCAAAGTAGAGAGGAGCAATCATGCTACAATTTTGAGGAACACGTAGTTCCCAACGAAGATAGAACCCCACTGCAGAGCCCCCCATCACAACCTAAGAGGAAGCCCCAATACAAATCGAGGGGCCCCAAATCCACTGCCACAACTCAAGAGGAGGACTCCACCACTGCTCGAAAAAAGCCACCAGCCACAATGGAAGAGGATACCCCAGACAGCATACTTAGAAGGAGTCACTCTGCAGCAAATATAGATGAGACACCCCCTCCCCCGACCAAAAAAGAAAGGAGGCCCCTGAACATTGCAATGAGAGAGGACTCACTGAAGATATTGCAACTAAAGAGCCCCTCACCATAACTAGAAAGGAGCTAGCACACCACAACTATAGAGCAGCCCACCAGCACACCAGAACTAGAAAGGAGCAGCCACACTGCAGCTAGGGATATTCCCCCACAACAACTAAAGAGGAGACCTCACTGATACTCAAGAGGAGCTCACCAGCACACCACAACTATAAAGAAACCCCCAAGCTACGGAAAAGAGGAGTTGCTGACCACAACTAGAGAGGAGTCCTCCACCGAAACTCTAGAGGAGCCACTGGCTTCATCCGACAGGATCTGCTGCCTAATTTTAGAGGAGCCCCGAGGCCCCACAACAAATTGTTATGTGACTGCTGATACTATTACAGAGGAGCCAATCATTGCAAGTACAGAGATGCAACCACCACAACATGAGAGCCCTGTGAACAATGTAACTAGCTTGGAGTGCCCTGCCACAACAAGAACCTCGAACCCTGCCACAACTACAGAGGAGCTTGCACATCAAAACTAGAGAGAAGACCTGCACAACTAGACAGGAGCCACTGGAATTCGACTTTGAGAAGAGCCCGCTGGCACAAAAATACACAAGCCTCCTGCCACAACTCCAGAGGAGACTGCATTCCTCAGGTGGAGAAGAACCCCACACACCCCATAAAAGAGCCCCACACAACCCCTTTGGGTTGTGGAAAATCCCCACCCAATGCAACTAGCCAGGTACCCACCACAACCCAACTAGAGGCTTGACCACCTGTCACAATAGAGAGGGTCAACCCCACCAAAGTTAGTGAGGAACCCCTAGTGCTAAAAGTAGAGAAGACCCCCCTCACTGTGGAGTCCCCCACATGACAAACCTGAGAGGAGAAACACCCGCAACTCAAAGGGAGACCCGAGTACCCTGCAGAAACTCTAGAGGAGCCCTACAATGCAACTTCTGGAAAGCCACCATCCTCAATGAGAGAGGAGCCCTCCAGATCCAGAAAGGAGCTCTCATGGAACAATTAAACAAGTGCAGCTCACCATATGTAGAGAAGAGCCTGCACACCACATCTGGAGAAGAGTCCCACACATACCACAATGATTGAGGAACACCACTGCCCATGGCAACTAGAGAGAATCCACTAAGTCCTTTGCTGAAACAGCAGAGGAGCCACTGGCCCCAATGACAGAGGATCCCCCCACCAAAACTAGGGAAGTTTCCCTCACCACAAGTAGAGAGAAGTCCACCAAGACATCACACATAGATAGGAACACCTCTGCCGAAGATAGAGATGAACCCCCCTGAAGTAACTTGAGAGGAGGCCCTCACAAATACAGAGGAGTAACCACACACAAGTTTGTGAGGAAAACCTAGTGCCAAAAGAAGAGAGGACCACCCTGCACAGCCACCCATCAGAATATAAGAGCAGTGACAACTGAAACTCAAGAGGAGCCACAAGTCCACTGTCACAACTCAAGAGGAGGATGTCGCTGATACTTGAGAGAAGTCTCAGACCACAATACGAGAGGATGTGCCCAGATACTGTACCTAGAGATGAGTCACTCTGCAGCAATTATAAATGAGCCTCCCAACCACAACAAGAAAAAAGGCCCCTGCACATTGCAATGAGAGAGGATTCCCCTCAGATATTGCAACTAAAGAAACCCACACCACAACTAGAAGGGAGCCCACACACCAGAATTAGAGAGTAGTCCACCAGCACACCACAACTATGAAGAAGCAGCCACATCACAGCTGGAGAAAATTCCCCATACAAATAGAGTGGAGCTCCCACTGATACTTTAGAGGAGCTCACCAGAACACCACAATTAGAAAGAAACCCCCATGCCACATGTAGAGAGGAGTCCCCAACCATAATTAGAGAGGAGTCTTCCAATGAAACTTGAGAGGATCCACCTGCTTTATCTCAACGGGATTCCCTGCCTCCTTTTAGAGGAGCCTGAGCCCCCACAGCAAATTGATCTGTGCCTCCTGAGACAAAGAGAGAGGAGTCCACAACTGCAAGTACAAAGAGGCCCTCCACCACAACTCGAGAGCCCTGTGAATACCACAATTAGCTTGGAGTCCATTGCCACAATAAGAAAGTTGCACCCTGCCACCACTAGAGAGGAGCTCAAACATCACAACTAGAGAGAAGCACCCCCGCAACTAGACAGGAGCCTCTGGAAATTCACTTAGAGAGGAGCCAGCTGGCACAACAACACACAAGTCTTCTGCCACAACTCCAGAAGAGCCTGCATTCCTCATGTGGAGAAGAGCCACATACACACCACAACTATTGAGGAAAAGCCTCAGCATCAGAGAGCCACCCACCGAAACTGAAGAGATCACCAGCACACCACAACTGGAAAGGCAGCCCCACACCACAGCTAGATAGGAGTCCCCCACCATAATTACAGATGAGCCCCGCACAAAATCTTGAGAGGTGCCCCCTACAGCAATGTGAGAGATGCCTCTCACTACAGCTATAGAGGAGCTGCAGCCACAAGTTGAGAGCCCCGTGAACCCTGCAACGAACTTAGAGCCCACTGCCACAACTAGAAAGGATCAACCCTCCACAGCTAGAGAGAAATCTGCATACCACAACTAGAGAGGAGCCCATCCAACATAATTGAGTTGATATCCAACACCAACTACAGAGGATCCCCATGATGCAGGTAGTGTAGCCACCTACACACTGCAACTAAACAGAAACCACCCTGCACATTGCTACTACAGAGGACCACCCCACCACCACTGGAGTGCAGCCCCACCTCACCTTGAGAGGAATACCAAGGCCCCTGATGCAACCTCACTGGAGTCTCCCACCACAGCTTGAGAGGAACCCACACACTGCAACAAGAGAGGAGCCCACCTGGACACCACATGTGGAAAGAAGAACCCGAACCCTGAAACTAGGGAGGAGCAATTTTGCATACCACATCTTGAGAGGAGGCTCCCCACAACTACTAGAGAGTAGCCCATCAAACCACAAATAGAGATGAGTCAGCAAACTGCACCTAGAGAAGAGACACACAGCATAAAGCAACAAGACAGGAGTTACAACTCCACAAATAGAGAGGACTCCCCCAGGCACAGCACATCTAGGGAGGAGCACCCCAGCACATTACAACTATACAGAAGCCCAACCGCCAAAATAGAGAGTTGAATACATGCCAGAACTAGATAGGTAATCCTCGGATGCAACTATTGAGGAGCACACTGCAGACACTAGAGAGGTGCCCCCCAATACATCACATCTAGAATCTAGAACTACTGACACAACTGGAGTGGACACCCCTGCCATAGAAAAGTGCCTATGCACATCAAAACTAGAGTGGAACTACCATACATATCATAAGAAAAGAGGAGGCCAATACTGCAACTAGAGAGGCTACCCCTGCTTCAGTTAGATATAAGCCCCCCTGAACATCACCATTAGAGAGGAGCATATGCGCACATCCCAATTAGACAGAAGACCCCTGCCAAAAATAGAGAGGAGCCCACCATGCTACAACAAAAGAGGACTCCCACTGCCACAACTTGAGAGTAGCCTCCTGCACATCACAACTAGAAAACGTGTCCCTTTCCATCACACTGGAAAGGAGCCACCCCCATCACAATTTGAGAAGAGCACACTATTGCAACTAGAGAGGAGCTGACCCACCACAAATGAAGAGTGGAAACCTACTGCAACTAGAGTGGAGCCCCATGCTGCAACTAGAGAGTAGCATCCCACATATTCCCACCAGACAGAAGCCAGCCTGCACATCACTACTAGAGAGGATCTCTCCCACTGCAGCTAGAGAGGAGGCTCCAGCACAAATCTAAAGGAACCCTGAGTCACATGCTGCAACTCAAATGGAACCTCGAGTTCCCCACTGCAATTCTCTTGGAGCTCTGTGCTGTAACAAGGCAGGAAACTCTGGCAAAATGACATAGGAACCCCCCGGCCATTAGTGAAGTGGACTCCCCTGGCACTATCTGAGTGGACACCCAGAATATCACCTAGAGAGAAGCCCCTCTGCCACACATACAGATGAGCTCCCTGAAGTAAGTTGAGTGGAATTCCTCACAACTAGAGAGAAGAAGCCCCATTAATATTAGCAAGGAACCCCTAGCACCAAAATTACAGAGAACATACCCAGTGGAAATTCCCACACCCTAACCAGAGAGGACACAGCCCCACAACTTGAGAGGAGCCCTCCACCACAACTCAAGAAGAGCCCACTAGGCCTCACACATAGAGAAGAGCCCCTCTGCTGCTAATAGAGATGAACCTCATGACAAAACTAAAGAGGAGCTGTCACACCACAACTAGAGAGAATCGAACCCACCACAACTACAGAGTTTACCCTGAAAACAACTAGAAAAAAGACAAATGTCAAAACTAGCGACTAGCCATCCACATATTGCAACAAGACAGGAGCCATCCTGCACATCCCTGATAGAGATGAGCTGCCCCAAGGCAATTCAAGAGGAGGCCCCACTGTAACTTGAGAGGAAGCCACACCGCAACTAGAAAGGAATCCTGCATACTGCTCAACATGAGAGGAATCCCAAGATGCCCCCTTGGCTCAAGTGGAACCCTGAGTTCTGTGCTGCAACTGGAGAGGAACACAGTGGTCTTGCCACAACTTGAGAGGAGCTCTGAGTCCCCTGCCTCAACTCAAGAGGAGCCTTCCATGGCAACTAGAGAGGAAATCTGAGTTGTGCACTGTAACCAAGAGGAACACAGAATATCTGCTCCAACTCGTGAGAGGCCCCAATTCCACTGGTGCAACATGAGAGGAACCTGGAGCTTACCACCACAACTGAAAAGGACCCCAAGCCCCCTGCTGCAACTCCAGAGGAGGCACCACCAGAACTCTAGAGGAGCTCTGAGTCCCCTGCCTCAACTCAAGAGGAGGTCTCACAGCAAATTGAGCTAAGACCTCAGCACACTAGAGAGGAGCATCACACCATACAAGAGAGGAGTCCAGGCACACATCATTACAAGAGAGGAGCACCCATGGCACAACTAGAGAAGTGCAGCTCACCACAACTAGAGAGGCTCTCACACATCACATCTGGAGAAGAGACCCACCTCACATTGAAACTATTCAGGAAAAGCCCTGCCCAATGCAACTAGAGAGGAGATTCCTACAACAACTAGAGACAACCAAGAACCACAACTAGAGAGTTGACCCCCACAGGAACTAGAGGGGAGCCTTCTGGGTAAAACTAAATTGGATATCCCACCTTAACTAGAGAGTAGCACCTTGCCCACAGCAACTAGATTAATGACTGCAACAACTCAAAAGAGCAGCACACCACATCTAGAGAGAAACTCCTAGTACAGTGCAACTAGAGCTCCTGGCCTCAGCTAATGTGTTTACCACAAGCCATAGTGAGAGAAGCCTACACACCGCTTATGTAAAGTGTCCCCTGCATACCACAGTGACTGAGAAACACCATTGCCCAATGCAACTAGAGAGGTCCCACCGAGTCCTTCCCTGAAACATGAGACCTGACACTGGCCACAATGACAGAGGAGCCCTCCACCCAAACTGGAGAGGTTTCTCCCTCTACAAGTAGAGAGGAGTCCACCAAAGCATCACAGATAGAGATAAGCCCCTGAAGTAAGTTGAGAGGAGGCCCTCACAAGTAGAGAGGAGTAACCATGCTAAAATTTATGAGGAACACCTAGTGTCAAAAGAAGAGCAGAGCCACCCGCAGAGCTCCCCATCACAAAACTAAGAGGAGGGACTACTGCAACTCGAGAGGAGCCCTGAGTACACTGCCACAACTCAAGAAAAGAACTCCGAGCTACTCGAGAGAAGCCACTTGCCACAACATGAGAGGATGCCCATAGACATCATAAATAGAGAGGAGTCACTCTTCAGCAAATATAGATGAGGCCCTCCACCATAACCAGAAAGGAGCCCACATACCACAACTATAGTTTAGCCTATAAACACACCACAACTAGAAAGGAGAAGCCACACAACTGCTAGAGATAACCCCCCACCACAACTACAGAGGAGCCCACCAGCACACCATAACTAGAAAGAAACACCCATGACACAGTTAGAGAGGAGTCCCCAACCACAACTAGAGAGGTGCTTGCAAACCACAACTAGAGAGAATCAAAACCACCACAGCTACAGAATTAAATCTGACCCAAACTAGAGAAAAAAAACCCATGCCCAAACTACAGAGTAGCCACCTGCACATTGCAACAAGACAGGGGCCCCCCTCTGAACATCCTTGCTAGAGATGAGTCACACCACTACAACTTGAGAGGAGGCCCCATTGCAACTGGAGAGGAAACCTGAGTACACCTCAAATGGAGAGGAACCCTGAATTCCCTGACACAGATCGAGTGGAACACTGATTCTAGCGCTTCAACTTGAGAGGAATCCTGAGACCCCTCTGCAACTCAAGAGGAGCTCTGAGTCCCCTGCTGCAACTTGAGAGGTACCCCAACTTCCCAGCTGCAACTCAAGTGGAGGCCCAGGTCCCCTGTTACAACTTAATAGGAAGCCCGAGTTTTCTGCTGCAATTGGAGAGGAACTCTGAGTTTTCAGCTGCAATTCTAGTGGGCCATAGTCCCCTGTTGCAACTTGAGAGGAACCATGAGTTCTCTACCTCAACTTAAGAGGAGCATTGACTCTCTTCCTGCAACTCGAGAGGAATCTTGAGTTTCCCATTGAAAATTGAGACTAGATCCTAGCCCCCTAATGCAACTTGAGAGGATTCCCAAGACCCCAACCCCAGCTCAAGAGGAACTGGGAGAATCTGCCTCAGTTCAAGAGGAGCCCTATTCTGCATCATGAGGGAAGCCCCCAGCAACAAAGTCAGAGGCACTCCTATGCCAGAGTTGGAGGCCCCAGGACATCACACTTTATAGGGGTCACTCTGTCACAAATAGAGATGAGCCCATGAACTTGAACAGAGCCACTCAAAATTAGAGAGTAGCAATCCCATGAAAAACTAGTGAGGAGACCCCAGTGCCAAAAGTAGAGAGGACTCCCCACTCCACAGAGACAACACACCACAACTCAAGAGGAAGCATCACTGCAACATGAGAGAAGCTCTGAGTCCCCTGCCTCAAATCAAGAGGAGCCTTTCATGGCAACTTGAGAGGAAATCTGAGTTGTGCACTGTAATCCAGAGGAAAATCAAGTACCTGCCACAACTCAGATAGGAGATCTGGGTCCACTGCTGCAATTCGAGAGGAATCCCTAGTTCCCCAATGCAGTTCGAAAGGACCCCAACACCCCTGGTGCAACTTGAGAGGAGGCACCACCAGAACTCTAGAGGAGCTCTGAATCCATTGCCTCAACTCAAGAGGACCTCCCATGGCAAATCGAGATAAGACCTCAGCATGACTAGAGAGGAGCACCACACCACCACAAGAGGAACCCAGGCACATATAAATACAAGAAAGGAGCACCCACAGTACAATTAGAGAAGTGCAGCTCACCACAACTAGAGAGGTGCCCACATATCAAATTTGGAGAAGAGCCCCACCACACATAGCAGCTGTTGAGGAAAATCCCTGCCCGATTCAACTAGAGAGGGGAACCCCACCACAACTAGAGACTAGATCACCCACCGCAAATAGAGTGTTGACCTCCATTGCAACTAGAGAGGAGGCTTCTGGATAAAACTAGATTGGATATCCCACCTCAACTAGAGAGTAGCACCTTGCTCACAGCAACTAGAGTAACGACTACAACAACTCGAAAGAGCCACCACACCACAAGTAGAGAGAAACCCTTAGTATAGTGCAACTAGAGAGAGCCCCTGGCTACAGCTAGCTTGTTGACCACATGCCAAAATGAGAGAGGAGTCTGCACACCGCATATGTATACAGTCCCCTGCATACTGCAATAATTGAGAAATACCACTGCCAAGGAAACTAGAGAGGTACCACAGAGTTCTTTGCTGCAATACGAGAGGAGTCACTGGTCACAATGACAGAGACCTCCACCAAAACTGGAGAGGTTTCCCCCACCACAAGTAGAGAAGAGTTCACCAAGACATCACACATAGAGAATCACACATCTCCCCTCTGCTGCAAATAGAGGGGAGCCCCCTGAAGTAAGTCGAGAGGAGGCCCTCACAAGTAGAGAGGAGTAACCATGCTAAAATTTGTGAGGAACACCTAGTGTCAAAAGAAGAGTTTAGCCACCTGCAGAGCCCCCCATCACAACCTTAGAGGAGGGAATATTGCAACTTGGGAGGAGCCCTGAGTACACTGCCACAATTGAAGAAAAGAACTTCACCGCCACTCGAGAAAAGCCACTGGACACAATGCGAGACGATGTCCCTAAACATCATACCTAGAGTGGAGTCACACTGTGGCAAATGTTGATGAGTTACCCCACCACAAGAAAGGAAGCCTTTGCACATTGCAATGAGAGAGGACTCCCCTCAGATATTGCAACTAAAGAGACCCTCACTAGAAAGGATCCTGCACACCGCATCTAGAGAGTAGCCCACCAGCACACCACAGATAGAAGGGAGCAGCCACACTGCATCTAGAGATAATCACCCACCACAACTAGAGAAGAGCCCCCACTGATATTCGAGAGGAGCTCACCAGCACACCACAACTAGAAAGAAACCCCCATGCAACAGGTAGAGAGGAGTCCCCAACCACAATTAGAGAGGAGCCCCAAAGGAACTCCAGAGGAGCCCCCTGCTTCATCTTGACAGGATCCTCTGCCTCCTTTTAGAGGAGCCCTGAGCCCCCACAGCAAAATGATATGTGTCTCCTGAGACAAATAAGGAGGAGCCCACAATCGCAAATACAGAGATGCCCCCACCACAATTAGACAGCCCCATGAACAACACAACTAGCTTGGAGTCCTTTGCCACAATAAGAAAGTTTCACCCTGCCACAACTAGAGAGGAGCCCGCGCAACACAACTAGAGAGAAGCCCCCCACAACTAAACAAGAGTATCTGGAATTAGACTTAGAGTGGAGCCTGCCTTAACAACAATAGATAAGCCTCCCGCTGAAACTCCAGAGGAGACTGTGTTCCTCATGTGGAGAAGACCCCCAGACAAACCACAACTATTGAGGAAAAGCCCCCACACACACCAACGCAACTGGAGAGGAGCTCCATCACCACAACTAGAGAGTTGACCACCCATCAGAACTAGAGGGGGTCAACCCCACCAAGATGAGTGAGGAATCCATAGCGCAAAATTAGAGAAGACCCCTTGCCATGTAGGGCCCCCCCCCCACATGGCAAATGCTATAGGAGGCACAACTACATCTCAAGAGGGGTTCTGAGTACCCTGTGAAAATTCTAGAGGGGACCTTCCACCCAACTCGAGAGAAGCCCCAGTCTACAATGGGAGAGGAGCCCGCCGGACATCACATCTAGAGAGGAGGCCATTCACTGCAAAGAGAGACAAGCCTCACATCACAACTAGAGAGCAGACCCCCTGCACATTGCAATGAGAGAGGAATCCCCACAGACATCACAACTGAAGAAGAGCACCTCACTACAACTAGAGAGGACCCTGTGCACTGCAGCTAGAAAGAGGCCCCCTTATTACAGCCATAGATGAGCTAGCTAGAGAGGAGTTGCCCACTGAAACTTAAGTGGAGCTCACCAGCACAACACAACTAGAAAGGAGCCATGCCACAGCTAGAAAGGAGTCCCCCACCACAATTACAGATGATTGTGTGTTAACTGCTCAGTCATCTCCAACTCTTTGTGACCCCATGGACAGTGTAGCTAGCCAGGCTCTTCTGTCCATGGGATTCTACAGGCAAGAATACAAGAGTGGGTTGTCATGCACTTCTCCAGGGGATCTTTGTGACCCAGGGATCAAACCCAGGTCTCCTGCACCCCAGGCAGATTCTTTACCATCTTAGCCACAGGGGCCTATGATGAAAAGGGAAAGTGAAAGTGAATATGCTCAATAGTGTCTGACTTTTTGCAACCCCATGGACTGTAGCCTGCCAGGCTCCTCCATCTATGGGATTTTCCAGGCATGAGTACTGGAGTTGGTTGCCATTTACATCTCCAATTTCAGATGAGCCCCCCACCAAAACTCGAGAGGTGCTTCCTGCATTAACTTGAGAGGTGACTCATGCAACAACTGGAGAGGAGCCCCAGCCACAAGTTGAGAGCCTCGTACACCCTGCAGCTAGCTCAGAGCCCCTGTCACAACTAGAAAGGGGCACCCCTCCACAACTAGAGAAAAGGCCCCCACAACTAGAGAGGACCTTTCACTCAGATCATAATAAGAGAGGAGCCCCACACCACAACTAGAGGAGAGAACCCCACGGGAACTAGACATTAGCCCTGCTGATCATTGCCACTAGAGAGAACACCAACACATCACAGCTAAACATAAGCCCCCTGCTATGAGTCGAGAAGAGGCCAATACACCACAACAAAAGAGGATGTCCCTTGCTATGATTAGAGTATATTCCTTCAACTCACAACTGGAAAAAATGCCCTTTCACATCACAAGCAGAGAAGAAGCACCCTCACCACAATCCAAGAGGAGTATGTTACAACATCTGGAGAGGAATCCTCATACCACAACTAAAGAGGAGCCCTGCACCCCGCCACAACTGTAGACAAGTCTGCAAACCACAGCTAGAGGAGAGCAGAAACAAAAATGTCAGTTGACCCCCACTGCAACTAGAGTGGAACCCTATGCCGTAACTATACAGTAGCATACCACACATCACAACTAGACAGGAGCCAGCCTACTAATTGCTATTAGTGAGGAGCTGCCCCACACAGCTCAAGAGGATGCCCCTCCACAACTCTAAAGGAACCCCAAGTCACCTGTCACAACTCGAGAGGAACACCAAGTCCTCCACCACAACTTGACTGGAGTCCTTTGCAAGCACAAGGAAGGAGCCCCCAGCAATGAAACTAGGGGACCTCCCCTCATCAAAACTATAGAGAGTTTCCCTGCCAAAACTAGAGAGGAGCCCTCTGGCACATTGCGCCTAGAGAGGACCCCTGTGCCGCAAACAGTGATGAAGCAACTGAACTAATTCAAGAGAAGCCTGTCACAACTAGAGTGGAGCAACCCCATGAAAAGCAGTTAGGAGCCCCCAAACAACAAGTAGAGTGAACACCCACCCCACAGAGAACCCCCAGATGAGGCACCCTGTAATGAAAGAGGAGCCCAAACACCCCTCCTGAATTTGAGAGGAGGCCTATGCCACAATGAGAGAGAAGCCAACGGCCACAATGAGAGAGGAGCCTACCCACCAAAACTGGAGCGTATCACCCCTACCACAGCTAGAGAGGAGACCTCTGACATTGCACACAGAGAGGGTCACCTCCACAGCAAAAAGAGATGAACCCACTCCTGCAAGTCGAGTAGATGCCCCTACAAATGTTAGAGAGGAACAAATTAGCCAAAACTAGCAAGTAGACCACATGCCACAAATAGAGAGCAGCTCACTAAACATCAACACTTGAGAGGAGCATTCCAGCACAATGCAATTAGACACAAATCTCCTGTCAAAACAAGAGAGGAGGCACAGATGCCACAACTGAAGAGGAGGGGCCATGCCAAAATTAGAGAGTAGGCTTGCAGATACTGAACTTGGAAAGAGTGCCTGTGCACATCACTCGCAGAGAGTAAACCCCCACCACAATTGGAGAGGAACACTCCACCACAACTCTAGAGGTGCCCCCCAAATGCTACAACTAGGGAAGACTTCCCTTAACACAACTCGAGAGGAGTCTGCACACCACCACTAGAGAGGAGCCCATCCAACACAACTAAGTGTTGACCCCCCACACCAACTAGAGAGGAGCCCCATGCCACAGGTAGTTTAGCCACCCACACATCAAAATTAAACAGAAGCAACCCTGCACACTGCTACTAGAGAGGAGCAACCCCCCGAAAAACTCGAGTGGAGGCCCTACCTCAACTCGAGAGAAACAAGAAGTCCCCCAAAGCAACTCTATTGGAGTCTCCTACCACAACTTGGGAGGAGCCCAACACTGCAACAAGAGAGGAGCCAAACCGGACACTGCATGTAGAAAGGAGCCCCCACACCCCACCCCTAGAGAGAAGCAGTCTTGCACACCACATCTAGAGAGGAGGATCCACTCCAATACTAGAGAGTAGCCACTCAAACCACAAATAGAGATGAGCCAGCAAACTGCACCTAGAGAGGAGCAGCACAGCATAATGCAACAAGATAGGAGTTCTCACTCCGCAACTAGAGAGGACAACCTCAGGAAGCATACAACTAGGGAAGAGCACCACAGCACTTCACCACTAGAGTGAAGCCCAACTGCCAAAACTAGAGAGTTGAATACAAGGCACAACTAGATAGCTGACATTCAGGCATAAGGAGCATATTGCTGCAACTACATAGTAAAGAGCATATCGCTGCAACTACAGAGGTGCCACCCCCGCCTTAAATCACAACTAGAGTGGAGCACCACTGCCATAACTAGAGTCAATAACCCTTGCACAGATAGATAGGAGTGCACCCAAAACATCACAATTAGAGAAAAGTGCCCATGCACATCAAAACTAGAGTAGAACTCCCACATGGATCAAAAAGAAAGAGGAGGCCAACACTGTAACTAAAGAGGTGACTCTTGTCACAACTAGAGATAAGCCCCCATGAACATCACCATTAGAGAGGAGCATACCCACACATCACAATTAGACAGAAGCCCCTTGCTATGAGTAGAATGGAGCCCACCATATCACAGCTAAAGAAAACACTCACTACCACAACTAGAGAGTACATTGCAACTAGAAAAAGGCCCCTTAACATCACAACTAGAGAGGAGCCATACCCATCACAATTTGAGGAGAGCTCTTTACCACAACTGGAGAGGAGTCCAACTACATAACTAAGGAGGACTCCCCCCCCCCCCCGCCACAACTAGTGAGGAGGAGCCCCCCTGCCAAAGCTAGAGAGGAGTCTGCAAATGACAACTAGAGAAGAGCTGACCCACTACAAATAAAGAGTGGATCCCGACTGCAACTGGAGTTGAGCCCCATGCCGCAACTAGAGAGTAGAGTCCCACAAATTGCAACAAGACAGGAGTCAGCCTGCACATCATTTCTGTAGGATCTGCCCCAGTGCAGTTCAAGAGGAGGCTTGACCACAACTTAAAGGAACCCCAAGTCTCCTGCTGAAACTCAAGAAAAATGCCAAGTTCCCCACTGCAATCTGACAGGAACACTATGCTGTAACAAGAAAGGATAACCTGGCCAAATGACAGAGGAGCTCTCCTGGTAAAACTGTAGTGGATTCCCCAGGCAGAAATAGAGTGGAGTCCCCCAGGACATCACACCTAGAGAGAAGTCCCTCTGCGGCAAATAGAAGTAAGCTCCCTGAATTAAATCGAGTGGAGTCACTCACAACTAGAGAGAAGCAAGCCCACTAATATTAGAAACCTCTAGCACCAAAAGTAGAGAGGACCCTTCCCATGGAACCGTCCACACTCCAACCAGAGAGGACACAACCCCACAACTCAAGAGGAGCCCTTCACTATAACTTTAGAGGAACCTGCTGGACATCACACATAGAGAGGAACTCTTCTGCTGCTAATAGAGACGACCCTCACAACACAACTAGACAGGAGCTTGCAGACCACAACTAGAGAGAATAGAACCCACCACAACTACAGAGTTGATCCCAACCATATCCAGAGAGAAGTTTCATGCCAAAACTAGTGAGTAGTCACCTGCACATTGTAACAAGAGAAAAGCCAACCTGCACATCCCTACTAGAGACCAGTCGCCCCAAGACATCACGATAGGAGGCCCCAAAACAACATGAGAGGAACCATATGTAGCCCCCCAACTTGAGAAGAAAACTTAGTTCCCTGCCACAGCTCAAGTGGAACCCTGAGTCCTGCACTGCAAATAAAGAGGAACCCTGAGTTCTTGCCACAACTCGAGAGGAGTTCTGAGTACCCTGCTGTAACTTGAAAGGAACCCCAAGATTTACGCTGAAACTTGAGAGTAACCCAGTGTTACCAGCCACAACTCGAGTGGAAACCCAAGTCCCCTGTTGCAACTAGAGAGGAACCCTGAGTTCCCCCTTACAACTTGAGAGGAGGCCCAACTCCCCTGCTGCAATTCGAGAGGAAACCCAAGTTCCTCACCTCAACTCGAGAGACCTGACTCCCCTGTTACAACTCGAGATGAACCTCGAGTTTCCCCATCACAACTCAAGAGAAATCCTGAGTTTTCTGCTGAAATCTGAGAGGAACCCTGAGTTACCCACCTCAACTGGAGAAGAGGCCCGATTCCCCTGCTGTGACTTGAGAGGAACACCAAATTTCCCATCACAAATCGAGACGAGCCCCAAGCACTGAGGCAACTCGAGAGGATTCCCAAGAGGAGCCACCCCCACCACAATTCAAGAGGAGAACTCTACCACAACAAGAGAGGTAGCATCATACCACATACCCTAAAGAGGAGCCCTACCCTGCCACAACTATAGAGGAGTCTGCAAACCACAACTAGAGGAGTGGAAACAAAAAAGTCAGTTGACCCCATTGCAACTAGAGTGCAGCCCCATGCTGTAACTATACAGTAGCCTACTGCACATCACAAGTAGACAGGAGGCAGCCTGTTAATTGCTACTAGAGAGGAGCTGCCCCATGCATCTCAAGAGGAGGCTCCACCATGACTCTAAAGGAACCCCAAGTCATCTGTCCCAACTTGACAGGAACCCCAAGTCCTCCACTGCATCTCAAGAGGAGCCCTATGCCATCACAAGGAAGGAACCCCCAGGGACAAAGCTAGGAGCCTGCCCCCCACTGCCAAAACTGGAGAGGATTCCCCTGCAAAAATTAGATAGGAGCTCTCCAGCACATTGCACCTAGGGAGGAGCCCCTCTGCTGCAAATAGAGAGGAGGCCCTGAAGTAACTTGAGATAAGCCTGTCACAACTAGAGCAGAAGAACCCCATGAAAACTAGTGAGGAACCCCCAATGCTACAAATAGAGAGAACAAACTCCTCACATAGAACCCTTGGAAGAATCACCACCCCAACTAGAGAGGAGCCCCAAGTCCCCTCCTGAACTTGAGAGGAGGCCTATACCACAGCTCAAGAGAAGCCCATGGCCACAACAAGAGAGGAGCCCACCTGCCAAAACTGGAGAGTGTCCCACCACCACAACAGGAGAGGAAACCCTGGACATTTCACCTAGAGAGAGTCTGCTCCACTGCAAATAGAGACGATCCCTGGCTGCAAGTCGAGTTCATCCCCCTACCACCATCAGAGAGGAGTATCCTCGCCACATCTAGAGAGTAGACCCCATGTTGCAAATAGAGAGCAGCCTCTTGAACATCACCACTTGAGAAGAGCATTCCCACACATCACAATTACACAGAAGCCTCCTTCCACAACTAGAGAGGAGGCTCCCATGCCACAGATAAAGAGGAGGGGCCGTGCCAAAATTAGAGTAGGCTCACAAGTATCACACCTGGAAAGAGTACCTATGCACATCGTTACCAGAGAGGAAACCCCCTTCCCAATTCTAGAGGAATATTCCACTGCAGCTCTAGAGGTGCCCCCCAAACACCATAGAGAAGAGATCCCTAACACAACTTGAGAGGAGATTGCACACCACAACTAAAGAGAAGCCAAATCAACACAACTAAGAGTTGACCCCCCATACCAGCTAGAGAGGAGACCCATGCTGCAGGGAGTTTAGCTACCTACACATCACAGCTAAACAGAAGCCACCCTGTACAATGCTACTAGAGAGGAGCTACCCCACCAAAACTCGAGTGGAGGCCCCACCTCACCTCAAAAGGAATACCAAGTCTCCCGATGAAACTCAAGAGGAGTCCCCAACCACAACTAGAGAGGAGCCCACACACTGCAACAAGAAAGGAGCCCACCGAGACACTGCATGAAGAAAGAAGGCCCTGCACCCTGCTCCTAGAGAGGTGCAATCTCGTACACTTCGTCTAGAGAGGAGGCTCTCCACCACTACTAGAGAGTAGCCCATCAAACCACAAATAGAGATGAGCCAGAAAACTGCAACTAGAGAAGAGCTGCACAGCTTAATGCAACAAGATAGGAGTTCCCACTCCACAGCTAAAGAGGACTTCCCCAGGCACAGCAGTCCTAGAGAGAAGTGCCCTGGCACATCACAACTAGAGAGAAGTCCAACTGCCAAAACTGGAGATTTGACTACATGCCACAACTTGATAGTTGACCCTCAGGTGCAATTAGAGGAGCACACCACCGAAATTAGAGCAGTACCCTGCCCTCCCTTACATCACATTTAGAGTGGAGAACCACTGCCACAACTAGAGTGGAGACACCTCCCACAGGTAGATATGAGTGTGCCCCACACATTGCAATTAGAAAAAAGTGCCCATGCACATCACAACTAGAGTGGGATTCCCACACGGACCAAAACAAAAGAGGAGGCCAACACTGTAGCTAGAGAGGAGACCCCTGCCACATTTAGAGATGTTGTCTTAATCCCCTCTTAACATCACCATTAGAGAGGAGCATACACATCACAATTAGAAGAAGCCTCATTCCACAAGTAGAGTGGAGCTCACCATGTTACAACTAAAGAGGCCTCCCATTTTCACTAGAGAGTAGCCTCCTACACATTAAAGCTAGAAAAAGTGCCCCTTCACATCACAACCATATAGTAGCCGCCCCCATCACAGTTTGAGGAGAGCACTCTACCACAACTAGAGAGGAGCCCAACTACCACAACTAAAGAGGAGCCTCCCTGACACAACTAGAGAGGAGTCTGCAAATGACAAGTAGAGAGGAGCTGACCCACCACAAATAAAGAGTGGACCCCCACTGCAACTAGAGTGGCGCCCCATGCCACAACTAGAGAGTAGCCTCCCACACAATGGAGGTAGACAGGGACTAGCCTGCACAGCACTACTAGAGAGGATCTTCCCCACTGCCCCTCGAGAGGAGGCTCCATCACAACTCTAAAGGAACCCTGAGTCACCTGCTGTAACTCAAGAGGCACACAGTTCCCTGCTGCAATTTGACAGGAGCCCTAGGCAATAATAAGAAAAGGGGCCTCTGGCCATAATGATACTGGGGCTCCCTGGATAAAACTGAAGCGGATTCCCCCAGAAAAACTAGAGTGGATTCCCCCAGGACATCACACCTGAAGAGAAGCCACTCTGCCACAAATAGAGACGAGCTCCCTGAAGTAAGTTGAGTGGCATCCTTCACAACTAGAAAGAAGAAATCCCACTAATGTTAGTGAGGAACTCCTATCGCCAAAAATAGAGGACCTTCCCCATGGAGCCACCCACACTCCAACTAGAGAGAACATTGCCCTGCAACTCAAGAGGAACCCTCCACCACTATTCGAGAGGAACCCAATGGACATCATACATTGAGAGGAACCCCTCTGCTGCTAATAGAGATGAACCTCACACCACAACTAGAGAGGAGCTTGCACACCACAACTAGAGAGAATCGAACCCCCCACAACTACAGAGTTGACCCTGACCACAACTAGAAAAATCCTATGCCAAAACTAGTGAGCAGCCACCTGCACATTGCAACAAGAAAGGATCTGCCCTGCACATCCCTACTAGAGATTAATTGCCCCAAGGAAACTTGAGAGGAGGCTGCACCACAAGTTGAGAAGAACCCTGAGTAACCTCCAAACTCTAGAGGGACCCAAGTTCCCCACCACACCTCTAGTGGAACCCTGAGTTCCATTCTGCATTTGAAGAGGAACCCTGAGTTCCCGCTGCAACTAGAGGGGAGCTTTGAGTCCCCTGATACAACACAAGAGGAATCCCGAGTTTCCCACTGCAACTTGAGAGGAACCCCATGTTCCCTACTGCAACTCTAGAGGAACCTTGGGATCAGATTTCCACATTCTTCAGAGTGACACCCTTCACAGACCCTGAAGTGGGGTCACACATCCATGTTCACCAGGGTATAAACCCTCCCAGTTCATACACCTGGTCTCACATGTCCACAGTCTTCAGTGTGACCCCATGTCTCAGGCGCTGCACCTGGGGTCATGTGGCCACAGTCTCCAATGTGACTCCCTTCTTCCACCTGGGGTCACATGTTCATAGATTCCAGGGTGACACCCCTCCCAGAACCTGCAGTTGGGGCTACACATCCACAGTCTCCAGTGTGACCCCACCTCATCAAACTTTGTACCTCAGTTTACTTGGCCTCTGTCTCCAGGGTGAAACCATATCTCAGACCCTGTACCTGGGATCACATGTTCATGGTGGCCAGGATGACAACCATCCCCAGACACTGTAGCTGGTGTCACATGGGCACAGTTGCCAGGGTCACCCCAACTTCCAGACCCTGTACCTGGGGTCACACATACACAGTCTCTAAGGTGAGCCCCTTGCAGACACTCCCCCTGGAGTCACATATCCACAGTCTCCAGAGTGACTCATCCAAAATCCTGTACCTGGGGTCACACATCCAGTCTCCAGGGTGACTCTCTCCCAGACCCTGAACCTGGGATCATATGTCCACAGTCTCCTGTGTGATGTCACATCCCAGACACTGAACCTGTGGTCACAGGTCCACAGGCTCCAGTGTAACCCCCTTCCCAGACTCTGTAATTGGGATCATATGTCCTCAGTTTCCAGTGTGACCCCACCTCTCATAATTTGTACTTGGGGTTAGTTGTCCAGTTTCCAGGGTGACCCCACAGTTTCCAGGGTGACCCTACCCTGCCAGACCCTGTACTTGTTTCCACACATCCACAGTCTCCAGGGTGAATGCCCTCCCTTACCCTGCAGCTGGATTCACATGTCCACAGTCTCCAGCATGAACTCCATTTCACACACTGCACCTGGGCTCACATGTCCACATTCTCCAGGGTGACACCCCTTGAAGATGTCTTTACCTGTGGTTAAAAGTCTGCTGTCTGCAGAGGAACCTCCCCATACACTGTACCTGGGGTCACATGTCCAGAGTCTCCTGGGTCATTCCTGTCCCAGACCCTGTACCTGGGGTCAGATAGCCAAGTGTCTAGGGTGACCCCATTCAGATCCTGTATCTATGGTCACATGTCCAGTCTTCAGAATGATGTCCATCCCAGACAGTGCACTTGGGGTCACACTTCCACAATCTCCAGGGTGACCCTGCCACACTAGACCATGCACCTGGGGTCACATGTCCACAGTCTGTAGGGTGACCTCCCAAACACTATACTTAGGGTCACATAGCTACAGTCCCCTGGGTGATCCCTCCCAGACACTACCTGGAGTCACACGTCCACAGTCTCCAGGGTGACCCCTTCCCAAGCCCTGCAACTGGGCTCACAATTCTACAGTCTCCATGGTGGCCCCCTCCCGACTATTCCCCTGGGGTCACATATCCACATTCTCCAGGGTGACCACCCCAGTCCCTGTCCATGCGGTCACATACCCACAGTCTCCAGCGTGACACTCCTCCCCAGACCCTGAACCTGGGGTCACATGTCCACAGTTTCCAGGGTGACTGCATCCTCCAGACCAGAACCTGGGTCACACATCCACCGTCTTCATGGTGAACCTGCTCCCTAAGCCCTGCAACTGGGATCACATGTCCACAGTCTCCAGGGTGACTCCACCACCCAGATCCTGCACCCAAGGTCTCATGTCCACTGTCTCCAGGGTAACACCCCTCCCAGACTCTGAACCTGGAGTCACACGTCTTCAGTCTCTGGGGTGACAACACCTCACAGTGCCTCCGTCTGAGGTCAAATTTCCACAGTCTCCAAGGTTACCCACTCCTAGACCCTGTACCTGCAGGCACACGTCCACAGTCTCAAGGGTGACCTCATACTTCAGACCCTTTTCCTGGGGTCACGTATCCAGTCTCCATGGTGAAACCCTTCCCCAGGCCCTGTACACATATCCACTGTCTCAAAGGTGACATGCCTCCCCACATCCTGTACCAGTGATCACATGTTTAGTCTCCAGGGTGATCCCACCCTCAAGACCCTGTATCCGGCTTCACAAGTCCACACTCCCCGGGTGACCCCACCTCCCAGACTCCACACCTAGGCTCACACGTCCACAGTCTCCAGGTTGACCCCACCTCCTAGACCCTCTATTGGGGTCACACATCCACAGTCTCCATGGTGAACCCACCTCCCAGAACCTGTACCTGAGTAGCGGTTACAACAGACAATGCAGAAATACAAAGGATTATAATAGACTATTATGAACAACTATATGTCAATAAAATTGATAAATGGAAGAAATGGATAGATTCTTAGAAAAGTTCAACTATTCAAGACTGTCTCCACAGTATCCAAATTTGGTGAAGTTCAATCTTCACACCTGGCCAAGGAAGATAAAGAGATTATAAATAAGCATACAAGGGTATACTCAAGATGCTAATGAAATGCATGTACAGTCAACTTTGGAAGACAGTTTGGCACTTTTCTCCAAATCTAAAGAGTCTCACCCTAGGAATCAAGAAGTGCACCTCTTGTATTTAGACAACTGCTTTGGAAAACTGAAATAAAAACTAGCATCAAGTAATGTATGAGAGCGCTATTCATGATTCATAATAATTAAAAACTTTAAAATATCAGGATATCCTTCCATAGATGTGCATTCATAGGTAAATTAGGGCACAGACATTTCAAGGGGAGCACAAAACAGCACAACCAAAATATGCCCATTTGACAAAAGGATTATTTTAGATTGATTAATTAAAAAAAAAAAAAAAAACAGCAGCCCCTGGAGAATTTTTGAAAACCAAGTAGAAATGCCATTTTATGAAGTAGATTTACATTTATTAAGGACATCTCCATCTGTAAGGATGTGTCCCTCTATGGACAATGAAATGGAGGATGACTAAATATCAAGAATGACTTGACTTGGCTAAATATCAAGAAGATCTATGTACTGGACCTGGATGTTAATCTGCATAACCACCATACCTTTGTTTACTGTGCTTCACTTAAAAATCTCTCTTAAATAGCTTCTTCCATCCTCTAACCTCCTTCTTTCATTCTTAGCTGATGATAGCATTTAAGGTGAAGTCTTGGACCATTTCAGGAAATGACTCAGTTTTCCCACGTATCTTTAAACTATACAGGAGGTATGCATGGCATATATTAGACTTCTGATTGTTTTTCTCCAGTCCATCTCCCTTTCATTATGAGTATCTCAATGAAGAACATTAAGGGTAGAGGGAAAATTATTTTTCCTCTCATATAATGCAATACAATAGTATTCAGAGATATAAAGGAATGACCAATCAACCCATTTATAAAAAAAAAGAAAAGTAAAGCATATATCTAACACTTATATTACTAAGTGAAGGAATCCAGCCTCAAGTGTTACACACTGTATGACCTTATAAGATATTCTATAAAAAGTAAAATAGATATGATAAACAGTTTATGGAATAAGTGGCTGAAATATTTCACATGGTATTTTAGTGATGAATACCTGCCACTATGAATTTGTCTAAGCACATAGATTTTTGTTTTCAGAACCCAACAAGTAAATTATTAACTATTAACATTTATTTATTTATGATATGGGAACATCAAAGACTAGAATGAAGAATTTAACAAAGAATCTAACAGATTGAGAAGTATATGAAAAGCTTCAGACTTCCCTGGTGGGCCAGTGGTTAAGACTCCATGTTGCCAATGCAGGAGAGGTGGGTTCAGTTCCTGGTGAGGGACCTAAAATCCCACATGCCACAGCACAGCCAAGAGATTAAAAAAGAAGAAGAAAAGGTTTTATTTAAAAAACCACTCTTAGTATTAGGGCAAAATTATCTGACCTAAGCTCACTGTGGAAATGAATAGATTCTTCAGGCCAAAAGCAAAATGTGCCAAACATAAACAATTGGCTCTGTAAGTTCTTTCCACAGGAGGTTGTAGCTAACAGGTTTGAAACCACTGTTTCAGTCATCGAATGGAGCAAGCACTGAATTTGATAAATGACAAGTAGTGGAAACCAGGTTTCACTGGAGGGGGAAGTTATAGGCAGACAAAGGGAGAAGGTTATAATACTTGTCTCATGAAAATTAAGGTTGGAGACATCATTACAAACTATCTTTACCTAATACAGAAACACATAGCTCCATGTGAAAATCTTCATAACCATGTGTATGCATAGTCTGGAATACAGGCATATGTATTTCCATGCATTTTCTGCTGAGATTATTAAGCTCCCACATGCAAATTTTTTTAACATTCTTTAATAAAAAGGAACAAGGACTCTTTAAATATGTGGCTGATACTAGGACTGAGACAGTAAATATGTAAAGCAGCATAATCTTAAAATATGAGAAAGAAGAACCAAAAAAACCCATGAAAGCTGAATTATTTAAAATAAAAACAGGACAGCATGGAAGAAGCTCTCAATAGTCAAAGCAAGAATGAACTAAGAAGTCTAATTAGCTGGATTATAGTCAAAAGAAAGTGAAAGTGAAGTCTCTCAGTCGTGTTTGACTCTTTGAGACCCCATGGACCATAGCCTATGAGGCTCCTTCATCCATAAAGCTTTCCAGGCAAGAGTACTGGAGTGGTTTGCCATTTCCTTCTGCAGGGGATCTTTCCCATCCAGGGATTGAACCCAGGTCTCCTGCATTGCAAGCAGATGCTTTTACAGTCTGAGCCACTAGGGAAGCTCCCAAAACTTTAAAATAATTTTCAGGTGTCCAAACAGGTTAAAAAAAAAAATGGGAGAAAACAATAGCAAATGAAGCAACTGACAAACAACTAATCTCAAAAATATACAAGCAACTCCTACAGCTCAACTCCAGAAAAATAAATGACCCAATCAAAAAATGGGCCAAAGAACTAAATAGACATTTCTCCAAAGAAGACATACAGATAGCTAGCAAACACATGAATAGATGCTCAACATCACTCATTATCAGAGAAATGCAAATCAAAACCACTATGAGGTACCATTTCACGCCAGTCAGAATGGCTGTGATCCAAAAGTCTACAAGCAATAAATGCTGGAGAGGGTGTGGAGAAAAGGGAACTCTCTTACACTGTTGGTGGGAATGCAAACTAGTACAGCCACTATGGAGAACAGTGTGGAGAGTCCTTAAAAAACTGGAAATAGAACTGCCTTATGATCCAGCAATCCCACTGCTGGGCATACACACTGAGGAAACCAGAAGGGAAAGAGACACGTGCACCCCAATGTTCATCACAGCAGGGACATGGAAGCAACCTAGATGCCCATCAGCAGATGAATGGATAAGAAAGCTGTGGTACATATACACAATGGAGTATTACTCAGCCATTAAAAAGAATACATTTGAATCAGTTCTAATGAGATGGATGAAACTGGAACCTATTATACACAGTGAAGTAAGCCAGAAAGAAAAACACCAATACAGTATACTAACGCATATATATGGAATTTAGAAAGATGGTAACAATAACCCTGTGTACGAGACAGCAAAAGAGACACTGATGTATAGATCAGTCTTATGGACTCTGTGGGAGAGGGAGAGGGTGGGGAGATTTGGGAGAATGGCATTGAAACATGTATAATATCATGTATGAAACGAGTCGCCAGTCCAGGTTCAATGCACGGTACTGGATGCTTGGGGCTGGTGCACTGGGACGACCCAGAGGGATGGTATGGGGAGGGAGGAGGGAGGAGGGTTCAGGATGGGGAACACAGGTATACCTGTGGCGGATTCATTTTGATATTTGGCAAAACTAATAAAATATTGTAAAGTTTAAAAATAAAATAAAATTTAAAAAAACATAGGTTTTATGAGTAGTGTTGAACAAATATCTCTACATAGAAAGATTCTAAATAATTGATACAGACACTCAGCTGTCCATTAAGTATGTGAAGCTAACTCCCCTCTCCTCAAATGTAGGTCCTGCATTATGACTTCCTCTTTAATAAGGCACTCAGGATGGACGTGGGGGAAATCAACAATAAAGTCAAATGACAAATGTTGGGGGAAAATGTACAGAAATTGGAACTCAAACTTTACTTGTGGAGATGTAAAATGGTGCGATCTATGTGTGCAAAACCAGCATTTTCTCAAAAACATAAAAATGTAATTATCATATCACTCAGTAGTGGCCACAGGACTGAAAAAGTTCACTTTTCATTCCAATTCAAAAGAAAGGCAATGCCAAAGAATGTTCCAACTACCACACAGTTGCACTCATCTTACACATTAGCAAAGTAATGCTCAAAATTCTCCAAGCCAGGCTTCAACAGTATGTGAACCATCAAATTCCAGATGTTCAAGCTGGATTTAGAAAAGGCAGAGGAACCAGACTTCAAATTGCCAACATCCATTGGATCATTGAAAAAGCAAGAGAGAAAAACTTCCAGAAAAACATCTACTTCTGCTTTATTGACAACACCAAAGCATTTGACTGTGCAGAGCACCACAAACTGTGGAAAATTCTTAAAGAGATGGGAATACCAGACCACCTTACCTGCCTCCTGAGAAATCTGTATGCACGTCAAGAAGCAACAGTTAGAACTGGACATAGAACAACAGACTGGTTCCAAATTGGGAAAGGAGTATGGCAAGGCTGTATATTGTCACCCTGCTTATTTAACTTATATGCAGAATACATCATGTGAAATTCCAGGGCTGTATGAAGCACAAGCTGGAATCAAGACTGCCAGAAGAAATATCAATAATCTCAGATACACATATGACACCACTCTTATGCAGAAAGCAAAGAAGAACTAAAGAGCCTCTTGATGAAAGTGAAAGAGCAGAGTAAAAAATTGGCTTAAAACTCAGTATTCAGAAAACTAAGATCATGTCATCTGGTCCCATCACTTCATAGCAAATAGATGGGAAAACAATGGAAACAGTGACAGACTTTATTTTGGGGGGCTCCAAAATCACTGCAGATGGTGACTGCAGCCATGAAATTAAAAGATGCCTGCTCCTTGGAAGAAAAGTTATGACCAACCTAGACAGCATATTAAAAAGCAGAGACATTACCAACAAAGGTCTGTGTACTCAAAGATATGTTTTTTCCAGTAGTCATGTATACATGTTAGAGCTGGACTACAAAGAAAACTGAGTACCTAAGAAGTAATAGTTTTGAACTGTGGTGTTTGAAAAGACTCTTGAGAGTGCCTTGGACTGCAAGGAGATCCAACCAGTCAATCCTAAGGGAAATCAGCCCTGAATATTCATTGGAAGGACTGATGCTGAAGCTGAAACTGCAATACTTTGGCCACATGATGTGAAGAACTTATTCGTTGGGAAAGACCCTGATGCTGGATAAGACTGAGGGCAGGAGCAGAATGGGATAACAGGATGAGATGGTTGGATGGCATCACCAACTTGATGGACATGAGTTTAAGCAAGCTCTGGGAGTTGGTGATGGATAGGGAAGCCTGGTGTGCTGCAATCCATGGGGTCCCAAAGAGTCGGATATGATTTAGTGACTGAACTGAATTATCATATGTTTTGGCAACTCCTCTCCTAGATATACATCCAAAGAATTTAAAGCAGGTGTTCAAATATAAACTTGTACACCAATATTCCCTGCAACAGTGTTCTTGAGAGCCCAAGTTAAAAGCAATGAAAATGCCCACCAACAGGTTAATGGAAGAGCAAATAGGGTAGATCCATCCATAAGATGAATTACTCTACCATATAAAGGAATATAGTAAAATAGTGCCACGGCTGCAGAAAAGAGGGGGCTTCTCAAAAACATAAACACAGAGTTAACATAGAATCCATCCATTCAGGTCCAGGTTATACACCCAAAATATTTAAAACCAAGAACCGGAACAGATATTCGAGCCCTATATTCATAGCAGCATTATTCATAGTAGCCAAAAGGTGGAAGCAACACAAGTGTTAAACAGATGACTGGACAAGCACAATGTAGTATAAACACAATGGAATATGATTCAACCTTTAAAAACAAGATAACTCTCACACATGATATAATGTGGATGAAACTTCAAGTCATTAAGCCAAGTGAAAGAAGCCCGACACAAAAGGAAAACTGTTCTATGATTCCACTAGTATGAGATATCCATATAAGACAAATTCCAAGTAGAATAAGATGGCCAGGGGTTGAGTGTGGTTGAGTGTTTAATGGTTACAGTGCCACTTCAGGAAAAGGAAAAGATTCTGGAGATGTATATGGTGGGGAAATTTTTACAATGTGAGTGCAGTTAATGCTATAGAAGTACATACTTAAAATGAGTCAAATGATAAATGTTGTTATATGTCTGTAAGCTCAATGAAAAAATGACACGTGGAACAACATGGAAAAGCACTGAAAACATTCTCAGTGAAAGAAACCACACAGAAAAAGCCACCCAGATCATAGTCATCTTTTCACTTTAAATCCACGAAGGCTTTTAATATGAGGGAAAGCCCCAGTGATAGCTCCAGAAAATGAAAACTGCATTAGAATGGAGAAAGACATTTGCACAAAGCTTGGACAGCTGATTAAAGTTGAACTGCTCCTATGGATAAGATTGTAATATGGAACCATAATTATCCCCAATTTTGGGGTTATGGGCTGGTTCCCCAGGAAAGTGACCCTGTTTTGAGCAAAACACATTGCAGTATTTGGTGTGAATGTAGAAAAATTTGTACCACTATTTAAAGTTGAAGCATTTGAAAATTTACTAGAAAGTAAATTACTTTCAATACAACCATGTATGTCACATGCAGAAAATCAGAGATGACATTGAACATTGCAATAGAGGCCAAGACTTAACCAAACCAAATTCAATGAAAGTAGTCATGCTAATTGCCTTATACTAGTCCACATGGTATTAAAAGGCACTGTAGGAAGAGTATATTAGTAGACACCATGCCTTGGGTGCTGTGGATGACCCAGATAGAACTAAAACTATGAGATATCTTAATTCTAGTTTTCCCATAACACTACACCAAAGCAACTTTCAGAACTAAAAAGTTAATTCATGGACTTGCCTGGCAGTCCAGTGGTTAAGACTCTGCACTTCCACTACAGGGGATACAGGTTTGATCCTTTGTCAGGGAACTATGATCCAACATGTCAAGCTGCAGGGTCAAAAAGAAAAAAGAAAGTCAATAGAACTGCAAGATAATTTGTGATTCTCTACACTAATAATGAACTATTATAAAGAGAAATTAAGAAAATAATCCCTTTTACAATTGCATGCCCCCCCCCCAACCCCTGCAACCCAGCCAAAAAACTAGAAATCTAACCAAGGACTTGAAAGCCCTGCAAGCTAAAAATGACAAGACAATGATCAAAGAAACTGAATGGACACGAGTAAAAATATATCCCATGTTTAAGGGTGAAAATACCATTAAAATATCCATTCTAACCAAAGCAAAGTACACATTCATGCAATCACTGCCAACATTTCAATGACATTTTTCACAGAAACAAAAGCAATCTTCACATCTGTGTGGAGCCTCAAAGGAACCAGAAGAGCCAAAGGGACCTTGAGAAAGCAGAACAGGCTGGTGGCATGTCTATCCCTGACTTTAATCTAGAGTACGCACCTAAAGTCACCACAAGACGTGTGGAATTGGCACAGAAACAGGCACAGAGACAAGAGAGCTCCGAAGTAAACCTACAGGTACATGGTAATTAATTTACAAGAAAGGAACTAAGAACATTACACGCAGGAAAGGACAGCTCCCCCCCCTCCCCCCCCCCGCCCCCGCCAATAAACCATGCTGGGAAAAATGGAAACCACACACCAAGGAACAATACAGGACACCATCTTATACCACAGACAAAAACTGACTAAATTCTCACAACTTTCCACATCAAGCCCTAACAGTCCTGGGTTCTCATAAGGCAGACTTTCAGCAACAGCCACATACAGAAAGCTTCTTCCCAATTTTCCTCACATTTTCCTTCTCCAGCACCACCTCCTTGCAGGTCTTGAGGAAACTAGATTCCCGTTAGACTCGACTGAATCCCATGACGTCCCAAAGCTGAAGCCCCAGCAGGTCCTGAGGAGACCAGAGTCCTGTAAGCCTCAACTGAACCCCACAATGTCCAAAAACTGAAGCCCAAGTGGGTCCCCAGGGACCAGGCTCCCATCAGCCTCAACTGAACCCCACCATGCCCCCAAACTGAAGCTCAAGTGGGTCCTGAGGAGACCACATTCCATCAGCCTGAACTGAACCCCACAATGTCCTGAAGCTGAAGCCCCAGCAGGTCCTGAGGATACCAGATTCCATCAGCCTGAACTGAACCCCACAATGCCCCAAAACTGAAACCCCAGTGGGTTCTGAGGAGGCAAGACTTCCATCCAGCTGAGCTGAACCCCACCATGTCCCCATGAGCTGAAACCTCATGGGTCCTGTAGTGACCCATCTCCTGTCAGCCTGCACTGAACCTCACAGTCTCCTGAAGCTGAAGCCTCAGCGGGTCCTGAAGAGGCCAGAGTCCTCTCAGTGGCCACCCATAGCCACTGGAAGTGTTCCAGCAGAGCGGGGAGTTCCACTTGGCTGTGGTCGGGGGGGAGTGTCAGGGAGGCGGGCTCTGCATTACCATGGACAGGCATGATCAAGCAGGTTTGCAGGGGCGAGGACAAGGGTGAAGGAGGCAAGCTCCAGCTCCAAGTATTGTAAGTCCCCACTTTCTGAGACTGTGTAACCTACATGATCCAGACTTTGCAAGGAGCAAGCTGAGTTACAGAGGCAGAAGGAGCAGGAGGTGATGTAAAATTTTAACATTTCCTCTTCAGGTTCAGGAACATGAAGGCCTCCCAGGTTCCCAGTTCCTTGTGCCCTGGTGACTGTGAGCTCCTCCTCCAGGGCATATGGCCAACCCCCACACTAAGTCCCTCGACATCCACAGCCTTGGCCCAAGCCTAACCCCTCCATCAGGCCCTGATGAAGCTCCCTGCCACCATGGTGCATCTCTAACATGGTCTTTTTGACCATGGTCTTTTTGAATCCCACCTAACATGGTCTTTTTTTTTTTTAATTTTATTTTATTTTTAAACTTTACAATACTATATTGGTTTTGCCGAATATCAAAATGAATCTGCCACAGGTATACATGTGTTCCCCATCCTTAACCCTCCTCCCTCCCCATACCATCCCTCTGGGTCGTCCCAGTGCACCAGCCCCAAGCATCTTTTTGAATCCTGAATAAGGCATGCCCCTCTTCTCCCTGTGATTTCCCTCACCTGATGAAGCCAGGCCTTCATCTGTTCCAGGTGACTCCAAGGGCCTCATTCTCTATAGACTCCATGTGTGTGGCCACCGTCTGTACCCATCTATATGGGCCTGTGGTGATCTTCTAAAATGAGGGTTATTTGATACACAGAGAATGGGGTGAATTGTGGCCACCAAAGACATGTCCCCGCAGAACAGGGCCATATCTGGGAAAAGGGTCTTTGTAGATGTAGTTAAGGATATCAAGGTAAGGTGATCTAGGGTTAGGATGACCTTCATTCCAACTGACAGAGTCCTTCGAAGAGACAAAAGAGGACACAGAGGAGAAGCCTCTTAAATGCAGAGGCAGAGATGGGAGGGAGAGGGCCACAAGCCCAGGGACCCCTGAAGCCCCTGAAGCTGGAAAAGGCAGGAAGGACCCTATCCTGGAGCCTCTGGAGGGACCTCAGCCCTGTGCCACCTTGATCTCAGGTGTCTGGTCTCCAGGACTGGGGGAGGATGAACTCCTGTTGTTTTAACCCACCCAGCTTGTGATCATTTGTTAGAGAAGCCACAGAGCAGCCACACAGACCCTGCTTTTTAGGATCCTGCTGTTGCTGCTGCTACGTTGCTTCAGTAGTGTCCGACTCTGTGTGACCCCATAGATGGCAGCCCACTAGGGTTACCCCCGTCCCTGGGATTCTCCAGGCAAGAACACCGGAGTGGGTTGCCATTTCCTTCTCCAACGCATGAAAGTGAAAAGTGAAAGTGAAGTCGCTCAGTCATGTCCGACTCTTCGCGACCCCATGGACTGCAGCCTACCAGGCTCCTCTGTCGATGGGATTTGCCAGGCAAGAGTACTGGAGTGGGGTGCCATTGCTTTCTCCAGTAGGATCCTAGAAGTGTGGATATCACTAAAGGAAGATGGAGGGTGGATTACAGAACCTTAGAGTCAGCACTGGGCCCTCAGAAATGCTAAAGCAGTAGCTGGACATTAAAATGTTGAGGGGTCAAGTCTGAAGCCTGTCTCAAGGGGTACTGGCTGCACCCGCCTCCTCAGGTTCTTACACTGGTACATGTGGTATAACATCTCAGTCCTGACTGAGGACATTTTTTAAATCACTGTTCACAATGATAATTAAGAAACCACTAGTTACACAGGTGAAAACTGAATTAGGATGCTTGCTCCAGGGATGAACAATTCTGAAGATGGTCAGGGGTGAGGACTCACACATGTGCAGCCAGCAGCCCTTCCACACTCCCTACCCCCATCCCTCCTAATGAGGGTCTTCAGTGGGTAGCTGGGAGACTCCCATGGAGTCATCTCTAAGTAAATGCTGGCTGACCCCTAGGCTAGCCGCTCCTGAACCTCAACCACACTTCCCAAGTAAAACACTTGAATGAGGCAAAGACCTCACAGGCTGGAGAAAAGTTTTGGAGCCACTCCAGTGACAGCAGGCTTACCGAGTTGGCTCCTGTAGGTCAGGCAGGATGGTCCTAGCCTGGGTGATCTTCTGGAAGCTTCCCACTTTCTTACCTGAGTTACTTCTCCTGTCCTGCTCCCACTGCCTGTTTTCTTGCTTCCTCACCTCTGCCTGAAAAGATTTCCAACAGCAGGAACAGGCGACACAGCCCATTCTTAGCAAGTGACAGCCTAGCACCTCCTGAAGAAGGTCTAGCAGAGCCCCACACAGACCAGATCCCCTGAAATGCCATGGCCCCTCACTCTCTCTCACCAAACAGGCGCTGCAACGTCTAGGCAGAAAAGACGGCATCAAGTACAGCTGCAGGCACTTGAGTGGGTTTATCTACACCTAAACCCACGAACATGTACAAAGGGCAGGACAGCCAGGCCAGCCAATCATTGCCCACATGGGCTTGTGATTTCAGAAAATGGGCCTCATTGTGCTGGTCAAGGTTCCAGGAGCACCTGTGGGTCCTGAGGGTAAGGATGGATATAGGGCTGCAGCTCTGACTTGTTTTCTATTTTATCTGGCCCACAACTGGGAGAGAATTTCAGGAAGGACTTCTTCTAAATGAGAGAGACCCAGGAGTCAGGGAGAGGAGGGGTGGTGGGTGGAGACAGGCTCAGTGCCCAGGTGCAATGGAAGCCTCTGGAAAACCTGCTGGAAGGAGGCTGCACACAGTGAAGCACAGGGTCACAGACCTGTCCAGAAGCTGCTGTTTGTTACCTCAGGTCCTGCTCTGAGGGGCTCAAGGTCAGATCTGTCTAACAAAAGGGCTTGGGGTGCTCTGAAAAGAGGGCTTTGTGGAAAGTTCCGGGTGCTGAGCCCTGTGGGATAACTGCCCAGGTGAACCCCATATCCTGGGAGGCACCTGCCAGTAAGAATCCTGTGTTCCTGGGAGGTGCGAGTGAACAAGTATTCTCTCTGTGCAGTCATCACAGAGTAGCTTAGCGACTCTAATGTGGGCAGTGCTGGGATTAGATGAGAACAAGGACATGTTGGGGGATGTCCCCTGAAACACCCCCAGGCCCATCCAAAGTGAAGAGGTCAGTAGCAGGGTACTGGTTGCTGTGCTGGTGTGAGAGACTTCATGGGTACCTCTTGTTTCTTCCACCTGACACCGCAGAGGCATCTCCAGGACACAGAAGACAGCCTGCCCAGGAACAGTGGGAGTTCCTGGTGACCAGGCATGGGACGTGGGAGAGAAAGACCAGGCTGAGGGGGCCTTTCTGCTCTGAGCTGGGAGTGGACAACAAATGGTGAGTGTGATCCAGGAAAGAGGCCCTGGTGATGGGAGACTTGTTGAGGCAGTCTGAGCACGAGTTGGAAAAGAATTTCGAGACATAGAGTGTTTCAGAAGGGAGTGAGTTTTTATTAAGAACAAAGAGCAGAGATAAAGTGGGTACTGTGAGCATAGCAGGCCAGCCTGCTTACAGACTAAGGAAAGTCTGTAAGCTGTAAGACAGCTTTCATGGTTTCAAGACAAAGAAAATTCCTTCTGGAAGGTTGATGTTAGGTGATTGGTTGGGGCACCATAGGGTGTTTACTGGAGTTGGCATCTTTGCCTGGTAGGCAGTCAGGAAGCTTGTTCATGATGATCAGGGGCTTTTGGCAACAGTTGCAAAGGGACTCAGTCAGATTCACAGATGACCTTGGTTCTGGGCTCCACTTTTGTGGCCTTGTTGTGAGGCCTCCCAGCTGTGGCCTTGGGGAAGGACTCACCTCAAGACTCACCCTTGAGAGTAAAAGTTCCATCAAGTTATCTCTTTAGGAGAGATCCAGTGATCCTAGGTCTGTTTGGAAAATTCTTGGATACTGCAGGGACACATACTGAGTGTGAACCTGGTTATTGAACCTTGTTGGCAAAATTAGCATTTTCTCTCTGTTGGTGCTAAAAGGGTGTGGGCTGGCAGCTGACTGATAATCCAGTCAAATGATATTTTCCTACTTATGACATCAATAGGTTTGGTCAAACTTTTTTGATTTCTTGTGTAAGCAGGCAGCTTGCAACTCTTTTCTGCAGGATCATTTCCATTAGAATGTCAACTAATCAAGGTAACAACAATATGGCACTCAGCACTCCTAGACAATTTCCCAAGCCTGTTTCCTCAGGGGCAGACCCAATATGAGCTAGGAATGGGTTCACAAGGCTCAGAAAATGCAGGGTAATATACTGCCTATGACCCTGAAAATTAGGGGCTCTTGCAAACCTGGAGTTCTCACATCTTAGAATCTAGACAGTTGCTGATAGATAGATATCTGAAAAGCACTCTGTTTTTATGCGTTTCATTCATATGGGAGGCGGGGTCACCCTGAGGACTGTGTATGTGTGATTTAAAGTGCAGATTTAGGGGAGGATGATCTCCATGGAGACGGTGGACATGTCATCCAAGATGCATGCTTTAGGAGGGGGTCACCATAGAAACTGTGGATGTGTGACTCCAGGTGTAGGGTCTAGGAAGTGGGGTTATCCTGCTGATTATGGACATGTTTCCACAGGGGCAGGGTCTAGGAGATGGTGCCTGTATGACCCCAGGTACAGGGTCTGTGGAGATGTGCCAGCCTAGAGACTGGAATGTGACCCCAGGTGCAGGGTTGGGTGGGGGTCACCCTGGAGATAGTCATCTTGTGATCCTGGATGCATGGTCTAGGAAGGAGTCACCATGGATACTATGGATGTGTGACTACAGGCTTAGGTTTTGGGGTTACCCTGGACTGTGGATATGTACTCCTAGTTGTTCAGTCTGGGGGGTGGAGTCACCCTGGAGACTGTGGACATGTGACCCCAGATACAGTGTCTGCAGAGGGGTGTCACCCTAGACACTGGAAATGTGACCCCAGGTCCAGGGTCAAGAGGGTTCACCATGGATATTGTGGACATGTGACCCCAGGTGCAGGGTGTAGGAGGTGGGGTCACACTGGAGACTTTGGACATGTAACACCAGATGCAGGATATCTGAGGTGGGGTTTCCCTGGAGACTGTACACATGTCCCCCAGTACAGGTTCTGGGAGGTGGGTTCATTAGGAAACTGTGGACATGTGACCCAAAGTGCAGTGTCTGGGGAAGAGGCTGACCCTGGAGACTGTGGAATTATGACAATATGTATATAGTCTTGGAGGGGGTAACCCTGGACATTATGTACTTGTGACCACAGATGTAGGTTTGGGAGGGGTGTCACCTTGAGACTGTAGATGTGAGAACCCAGGTGCAAAGTCTGAGAGCTGGGATCACCCTGGAAACTATGGACATTTGACCTCAGGTACAGGGTCAAGGAGGTGGGGTCACCCTGGAGACTGTGGACATGTGACCCCAAGTCCAAGGTCTGGGAAGGGGACAGCTTGGAGCTTGTAGATGTGCCACCCCAGGTGAAGGGTCTGGGGGGTGGGGTAAGCCTGGAGACTGTGGATGTGTGACCCAAGGTTCAGGTTATGGGGAGGGTCTCACCCAGGAGATTGTGGACCTATGATCCCAGATACCTGGTCACTGAGATGGGGTCTGTGAGATGGGGTCACCCTGGAGACTGTGAATGTGTTACCTCAGGTGCAGGTTCTGGGAGGGGTTTACCCTGGAGACTGTGGTCATGAGAACCCAGGGGCAGGGTCTGTAAGGTTAGACCACCTCAAGACTGTGGTCCTGATACCCCAGACCAGGGTCAGTGAGGTTGGGTCACCCTGGAAAGCGTGGACGTGTGACCCCAAGTATACAATCTGGGGAAGATTGTCACCCTGAAGACTGTGGACATGTGGACACCAGGTACAGGGTATGGCAGGGGGGCTGTCACAATGGAGACCATGGACATATGACCCCAGGTGCAGGGTCTGGGAGAGGTGTCACCCTGGATACTGTGGACCTGTTAACCGAGGTGCAGGGTCTGGATGGGGTCACATAAGAGACTTTGGATATGTGAACCCAGGTGCAGGGCCTGGATAGGGTCACATAGAAGACTCTGGATATCTGAACCCAGGTGCAGTGTTAGGGAGTTGTCACCCTGGAGTCTGGATATGTGACCCCAGATACAGTGTTTGGGAAGGGTGTCACCCTGGAGACTATTCATGTGTGACTCCAGGTGCAGGGTGTGTGAGAGGGGTCACCTTTGAGACTGGACGTGTGACCCCAGGTACACGATCTGGGAGGGAAATCACACTGGTGAGTGTGGACATGTGACACCAGGGACAGGGTCTGGGAGAAGGGGTCACCCTGGGGTCTCTGGACCTGTGACCCCAGGTGCTGGATCATGGAGGTGTTCACCCTGGGAGACATGGATGTGTGTGCTGAGGTACAGGGTCTGGGAATGAGGTCACACTAGAGACTGTGCACAGGTGACACCAGGTGCAGGATCTGGCCGGGGATGTCATCCTGGATATTTTGTAACTGTGACCTCAGGTACAGGGTAGGAAGGGTGTCCTCTGGACATGGCAGATATTTGACCCCAGGTACAGGGTCTGGGTGAGGGTTCACACTTAAGACTGTGGACATGTGACCCAGGTACAAGATCCGGGAAATGACATCACCCCGGAGACTATGGACATGTGTCACCAGGTACTGGGTCTGGGAGAATGCACACAGTAGAGACTGGATATATGACCCCCAAATACTGTGCCTGGGAGAGGTAACCCTGGGGACTGAAGACATGTGATCTCAGATACGGGATCTGGGAGGGTGTCACCCTGGAAACTGTGGACATGTAACACCAGGGTATGGTCTTGGAGGAGAGCTCACAATGGAAACTGTGGCTGTGTCATCCCAGGTGCTCAGACTGATGTGGTAGTGTCACTCTGAAGTCTGTGGACTGTATCCACAGGTACGGGTCTTGGGGGGGTGTCACCCTGGAGACTGGAAATGTGACCAGAGGTTCAAAGTCTGGGAGTGGTGGTCACCCTGGAGACTGTGTACATGTGACCAGAGGTAAAAGCTCTGATGAGGTGGAGTCACCATGGAGAATGTGGACATGTGACCCCAGGTGTAGGGTCTGGGAGAGGCAGTTACCCTGGAAACAGGAAATGTAACCCCAGGTACAGGGTCTGGGCGAGGTGTCACCAAGGAAACTGTGGACATTTGACCCCAGGTGCTTGTATTTCAAAGGGATCACCCTTTAGCCTGTGGATGTGTGACCCCAGGTGAAAGGTCTGGGAGTAGGGCTCACTCTGGACTGTGGTTGTCTAACACCATGTGCAGGGTCTGGAGAGAGGGCTTTCTGGAGAATGTGGACATGTGACCCCAGGTGCAGGTTCTGTGAGGTGTTTTCTCCCTGGAGAAAGTGGACAGGTGACCCAAAATGCAGTGTCTGGGGTAGAGGCTGACCCTGGAGCCTGTGATATGTAAAGCCAGGTGAAGTTTCTGGGAGGTGGGGGTCACTGTGGAGACTGTGGACGTGTGAACCCAGGTGCAGGGTCTGGAAGAGTGTTCACCCTGGGGACTACGGACATGTGACCCTATGAATAGGGTCTATGAAGGGGTTCATCAGGGAAACTGTGGCCATGTGACATCAGGTAAATGATCTGATGTGGGGTGTGAACGTGGAGACTATGGTCATATAACCCCCGATGCAGGGGGGAAGGGAATCACCCTGGAAACTGTGGGTGTGTGATCCCAGGCACATGGTCTGGGAGGGGTTCATCATGGAGACTATGGATGTGAAATTCCAGGTATAGGATCTGGGAGGTGGGGTTACCATGCAGATTGTGTGCAGGTGTTTCTGGTTACTGGGTCTGGGTGGTGGGGTCACCCTGAGGACTATGGATGTGTGACCCAAAGTGCAGGGTCTGGGGAGGGGGCTCTCCCTGCATACTGTGGATGTGTGATCCCAGATGCAGGATCTGGGGTGTGGGGTCACTCTTGGGATTGTGGACATGTTACATCAGGTGAATGGTCTGGGAGGTGGTTACCCTGGAGACTCTGGACATGTTACCCTAAGTGCAGGGACTGGGAGGTGGTGTCACAGGACACTGTGGTCATGAGACCTCAGGTACAGAGTCTGGATGTTGGCTCATACTAGAGACTGTAGACATGTGATCCCATGTATGTGGTCTGGGAGGGAGTCACCCTGCACACTACAGAAATTTGACCCCAGGTACAGGGTCAAGAGGGGGTTACCCTGGAGACTGTTTATGTGTGACCCCACATGCAGTTTCTGGGAGGTGGAGTCACACTTTAGACTTTAGACATGTGACCCTGGTCCAGGGTGTGGGAGGGGGGTCACCCTGAATCTTGTGGACATGGGACCTTAGGTGCAGGGTCTGGGAAGTGGTGTCACTCTGGGGATTGTGGACATGTTACTCCAGGTGTTTGATCTGGGAGGGTTTTACCCTCGAGACTGTGGATGGGCAACCTTAGGTGCAGGGACTGGGAGGAGATGCCACACTGGGCACTGTGGTCATGTGACCCCAGGTACATAGTCTGGAGGTGGTTTCACCCTAGAGACTGTTTACGTGTGACCCCAGGTGCAGGCTTTGGGAGGGTGTCACCCAGATGAATGTGGACTTGTGAACCTGGTAAGATGTAGTCACCCTGGAGACTGTGGACCTGTGAACCCAAGTGTGGGGTGTGAACAGTGTCAACAAGGAGAATTTTGACATGTGACCCCAGATGCTGGTACTTCAAAGCAGTCAACATGGAGCCTGTGGATGTGTGAACCCAAGGCAAGGGTCTGGGAGGTGGGGTCACTCTTGAGACTGGATGTGTGACCCCAGGTGCAGGGTCTTGAGGTGGGTTCACCTTGGAAACTGTGGATATGTGACCCCAGGTTCCGGGTCTTGGAGGACATTCACCCTGCAGAATGTGGACATGTGATCCCTTGTACAGGGTCTGCAAAGGGAGACTGTGGCCCTGTGACACCTGGTATAGTGTCTGATAAGGGGTATCAGCATGGAGACTGTGGACATGTACACCAGGTGCTTGAATGTGGGCTGTGGTCACCATGGAGACTGTGCATGTGTGACCCAGTTTCAGTGTCTTATATGTTTGTCACCCTGGAGATGGTGCACCTTTGACTTCAGGTACAGGTTCTGGGGGGTGCTATCACCATGGGGACTGTGGACATATGACAGCAGGTATAGTGTCTAGGAGGTGGGGTACCTTAGAGACTTTGCACATGTGACTCCAGTTACAGGGTTTGTGAGGTGGGGTCTCCCAGGAGACTGTGTACATATGTTCCCAGTACAGGTTCTGGGAGGTGGGTTCATTTCTGGGACTGAATGTGTGACCTAAAGTTCAGTGTCTGGGGAAGAGGATGACCCTGGAGACTGTGGACTTGTGACAACATATATATGGCCTCGGGGGCTGGGTAACCCTGGAGACTATGTACATGTGGCCACAGCTGTAGGGTCTGGATGGAGGGTTCACCTTGAGACTGAATGTGAAAACCCACATGCTGGGTCTGAGACCTGGGGTAACCCTGGAGACTGTGGACATGAGGCCTCAGGTACAGGATCTCTGTGGTAGGGTCACCCTGGGGACTGTGGACATGTGACCCAAAGTGCAGTGTCTGGGGAAAAGGTTGACTCTGGAGATTGTGGATGTGTGACCAATACATATGGTCTGGGAGGGGTTCATCGTGGATACTGCAGACATTTGACATCAGGTATAGGATCTGGGAGGGGGGTCACAATGGAAACTGTGGCCATGTGACCCAAGTACAGGGTCTGGGCAGGGTTGTCATCTGGTGACTGTGAACATGTGACCCCAGATGCAGCATTTGGAGGGGGGTCACCCTGAAGACTATGGACATGTGACACTAGATGCAGGGTCTGGGAGGGGATCACCCTGTAGACTGAGGACATGTGAACTCAGTACTGGGTCTTGGAGGCAGGGTAACCCTGGAGATTATGTATCCGACCACAGGCTCAAGTCTGGGAGGTGGGGTCACCCAGGAGACTGTGGATGTGTGACTGAAAGTGCTGCATTTGGGGAGGGGGCTCTCCCTGGAGACTATGCACATGTGATCCAAGGTGAGTGATCTGAGAGGGGATCATCAAGGAGATGTGGACTTGCAACTCCAGGTATTGGGTCTAGGAGTTGGGGTTACTCTGGAGAGGGTGGACATGTGATCCCAGGTGCAGGGTCTGGTAGGTGGGGTCACCCTGGAGACTGTGGATGTGTGGTCCCAGGTACAGGGTCTGGGAGGTGGGATCACTTGGGGCCAGTGGACATGTGACCCCCAAGTGCAGGGTCAGGGAGGTGGGGTCACCCTGGAGACTATGGACATGTTATCTCAGGTACAGGGACTGGGATGGGTTTATCTTGGGCCATGGATATGAGAACCCAGGAACAGGGTCTGGGCGAGTGTCACTCGGGAGACTGCAGATATTTGACCCCAGGTACAGGGTCTGGGAAGGGAGTCACCCCAGAGAATGTGGACATGTGACCCAGGTACAGGGTCTGGGAATGGACATCATGATGGAAACTGTGGATGTGTGACCCCAGGTACAATGTCTGGGAGGATGTCACAGTAGAGACTGTGGATGTGTGACCCCAAATACAGTGCCTGGGCTTGGGCACTGAAGACATGTGATCTCGGGTACAGGGTCTGGGAGGGTGTCATCCTGGAAATGGTGGTCATGTGACCCCATGTGTAGTGACTGAGCGGGAGGTTAACCTGGAGGCTGTGGACATGTGATCCCAGGTGCTCAGATCAGTGTTGTGGGGTCACCCTGAAATCTGTGGACACGTAACCACAAGTTCAGCATCTTTGGTGGTGTCATCCTGGAGACTATGGATGTGTGACCACAGGTAAAAGTTCTAATGAGGTGGGGTCACCCTAGAGACTGTGGATATGTGACCCAATGTACAAGTTCTGGTGAAGTGCAGTCACACTGGAGACTGTGGAGGTGTGACCCCAGGTGCAGGATTTGGGGGGGTTTTCACCCTGGAGACATGGACGTGTGACCCCATGTGCAGGGTCTGGAAGTGAATTTACCCTTGAAACTGAAAATGTGACCCCAGATACAGTTTTAGAGAGGAGTCACCAAGGAGACTCTGGACATGTGACCCAGGTGCAGGTATTCCAAAGGGGTCACCCTAGAGCCTGTGGACGTGTGATGCCAGGTGAAGGGTCTGGGAGGTGGGGACACTGGAGACTGTGAACATATGACCCCAGGTGCAGGGTCTTGGGAGAGGGCTCTCCCTGGAGGCTGTGGATGTGTGACACCAGTTACAGGGTCTGGGGAGAGGGGATCACCCTGGAGACTGTTAACATGTGACCCCAAGTGCAGGGTTTGGTGTGTGGGATCATCGTAGAAACTGTGGAGTTTTGAAACCTGGTACAGGTTTTGGGAGGTGGGTTCATGCTGGAGATGGGACATGAGACCCTATGTTCATGGTTTTGGAAGGGGGTCACCCTGGATATGGTGGACATGTGACCTCAGGTGCATGGTCTGTGAGGGGGTTCACCCTGGAGACTGTGACCATGTGACTCCAGGTACAGGGTCTGAGCTGGGGTGTCAGCCTGGAAACTCTGGACATGTTACCCCAGGTGCAGGATCTGGAAGGAAGTCAACCTGGAGATTCTGGACATGTGATTCCAGGAACAGTGTCTAGGGATGTGTGTCACCCTATAGACAGTGGAAATGTTACCCCAGGTGCAGGTTTGGGAGGGGGGTCACCCTGAAGACTGTGAACATGTGACACAAGGTGCATGGTCTGCAAGGTGTGGTCTCCCTGGAGAGAGTGGACATGTGACCCCAGGTAAAGGGTCTTGGAAGTGGGGTCACCCTGGAGAATGTGGACATGTTACTTTGGGTGCAGGGTCTGGGAGGGATTTACCCTGGTGACCGTGGATGTTAGAATACAGGTGCAGGGTCTGGGAGTTTTGATCACCCTAGAGACAGTGGTTGTGATACCCCAGTACAGGGTCAGGGAGGTTGGGTCACCTGGAAAATGTGGATGTGTCACTCCAGACAGGATGTGGGGAGGATTGTCACCCTGGATACTGTGGACATGTATCCCCACATTCAGGGTCTGGGACGATGGTCCCAGTAGAGACTGCAAATTTGACCCCAGGTGTAGTGTCTGTGAGGGAAGGTTACCCTGGAGACTGTGGATGTATGATCCCAGGTGCGCAAACTGTAGTTGTGGGGTCACATTGAAGTCTGTGGACATGTGACCACAGGTTCAGTGTCCTGGACAGTGTCACCCTGGAGGCTGTGGATGTGTGACCCCAGGTACAGGGTCTGGGAGGATGGTCACAGTAGAGACTGTGGAAATGTAACCCCAGGTGTAGTGTCTGTGAGGGAAGGTTACCCTGGAGACTGTGGATCTGTGACCCAGGCGCTTGGACCATAGTTGTGGGGTCACCCTGAAGTCTGTGGATGTGTGACCACAGGTTCAGTGTCCTGGGAAGTGTCACCCTGGAGACTATGGACGAGTGAACAGATGTTCACCGCCTGGTAGTGGTGGTCACCCTGGAGACTAGAGGTGTGACCACAGGTAATAGTTCTGATGAGGTGGGGTCACCCTAGAGACTGTGGACATGTGACCCAAGGTACAAGTACTGGTAAGGTGCAGTCACCATGGAGGTTGTGGTGGTGTGACCCCAGATGCAGGGTCTGGGAGGGAAGGTTACTCTGGAAACTAGAAATGTGACCCCAGGTCATAGTGGGGTGTCACCAAGGAGACTCTGGACATGTGACCCAGGTGCAGGTATTTCAAAGGGGTCATCCTGGAACCTGTGGACTTGTGACCCTAGGTGAAAGGTCTAGGAGGTGGGGTCACCCTGGAGACTGTGGACGTGTAACCCTAGGTGCAGGGTCTGGCAAGAGGGTTCTCCCTGGAGACTGACATGTGACCCCAGGTGCAGGGTTTGCTGGTGTGGGACACTCTGCTACTGTGGACCTGTGACCCCAGGTGCAGGGCCAGAGAGGGGGGTAACCCTGGAAATTTCGGATGTGTGACCCCAGGTATAGTGTCTGGGAGGTGGGAATATACTGGAACTGTGGAGGTGGCTCAGACGAAAAGCGTCTGCCTGCAATGCAGGAGACCCATGTTCAATCCCTGGGTTGGGAAGATCCCCTGGAGAAGGAAATGACAACCCACTCCAGTACTCTTGCCTAGAAAATTCCATGGATGGAGGAGCCTGGTGGGCTACAGTCCATGGGGTCGCAAAGAGTCAGACACGACTGAGCGACTTCACTTTTACTTTCACTTTTCATACGGTCTGCGAGGTGGAGTCAGACTGGAGACTGGATATTAGACCCCATTTACGTGGTCTGGGAAGGGGGTCACCCTTGGACATGGTGGAGATGTGACCTCAGGTACAGGGTCTGTGTGGCGGTTCACCATGGTGACTGTGGCCATGTGACCCCAGGTACAGGGTTTAGGGTAGGGTGTCAGCCTGAAGACTCTGGACATGTTACCCCAGGTGCAGGTTCTGGAAGGGGGTCACCCTGGAGATTCTGGATGTTTTATTCCAGGTACAGCCTCTGGGTACATGTATCACCCTATAGACAGTAGAAATGTGACCTCAGGTGCAGGTTCAGGAAGGGGTCACCCTGGATACTGTGAATGTGTGATCCCAGGTGCATGGTCTGAGAGGTGTTGTCTCCCTGGAGACAGTGGGCGTGTGACTCCAGGCACAGGATCTGGGAGGTGGGGTCACTTGGGGACTGTGGACATGTGACTCCAAGTACAGGGTCTGGAAGGATGGTCAATGTAGAGACTGTGGACATGTGACCCCAATTACAGTGCTTGGGAGGGGTCACCCAGGGGGCTGAAGACATGTGACTTCAGGTACAGGGTCTGGGAGTGTGTCCTGGGAAACTGTGGACATGTGAGCCCAAATGCAGGATTTGGTGGGGGGTCACATAGGAGATTTTGGATATGGGAACCCAGGTGTTGTGTTTGGGAGTCGTCACCCTGGACTGTGGATGTGTGACCCCAGGTTCAGGGTCTTGGAGGGGTGTCACCCTGGAAACAGTGTACATTTGACCCCAGGTGCCGTGTGTTTGGAGGTGGGTCACCTTGGAGACTGTTGACGTGTGACTGCAGGTGCAGGGTCTGTTAAGGGGTGCCACACCAGAGACTACAGATATTTGACCCCAGGTACAGGGAGGCCTGGTGTGCTGCAATTCATGGGGTCGCAGAGTCGGACATGACTGAGAGACTGAACTGACTGACAGACTGACAGAGTCTGGGTCGGGGGGTCACACTAGACACTGTGAAAGTGTGATCCCAGGTGCAGGGTCTGGGAGGGAGGTAATGCTGGAAACTGTGGATATGTGACACCAGGTGCAGGATTGGGCAGGGGTGTCACCATGGATATTATGGAAGTGTGATCCCAGGTACAGAGTCTGGGAAAAGGCATCAGACTGGAGACTGTGGATGTGTGACCCAGGCACAGGTTCTGAAAAGGGTGTCAGCCTGGAGACAGGATGTGTGAACCAGGCACAGGGTCTGGGAAAGGGCGTCAAGCTGGAGATTGGACATGTGAACCTAATTACAGTGTCTGGGAGGATAGTCACAGTAGAGACTTGGATATATGACCTCAAGTACAGTGCCTAGGAGAGGACACCCTGGGATCTGAAAATGTGTGATCTCAGAAAAAGGGTCTGGGAGGGTGTCAACCTGGAAACTGGACATGTGACCCCAGGTGTAGGTCTGTTAGGGGTAGTTACCTTGGAGATTGTAGACATGTGATCCCAGGTGCTCAGATTGGTGTGGTGGGGTCACCCTGAAGTCTGTGGATGTGTGACTACAGGTACAGGGTCTGGGGGGGCAGGGTGTCACCCTGGAGACTGTGGGTGTGTGACCACAGCTAAAAGTTCTGATGAGGTGGGTTCACCCTGAAGCTTTGGACATGTGATCCCAGGTAAAGGGTCTAGAAGTTGGGGTCACCCTGTAGACTGTGGATGTATGACCTCATGTACTGGGACAGGATAGGGATCACATAGGAGACTTTGAGATATGTGAACTCAGGTGCAGTGATTGGGAGTCCTCACCCTAAAGACAGTAAACATGTGACTGCAGGTACAGTGCCTGGGCAGTGATGCCACCATAGAGACAATGGAAGTATGACCCACGTGCAGGTTTGGGAGGACATTGCCCTGGAGACTTTGGAAGTGTGACCCCAGGTACAGAGTCTGGGGAAGTGGGGTCACCCTGGAGACTGGACATGTGATCCCAGGTACAGGGTCTGGGAGGCGAGGTCTCTCGGGGACTGTGGACATGTGATCCCATATGCAGAGTCTGGGGAAGGGGCTCATCCGAGAGACTGTGGACATACGTCCCCAGGGACCTGGTCTGGGAGGTGGGGTCACCCTGGAGACTGTGAACATGTTACCTCAGGTGCAGGGTCTGGGAGTGGTTTACCGTGGAGACCGTGGACCTGTGACCCAGGTGCCAGGTCTGTGAGGTTTGGTTACTGCGGTCGTGATACCGCAGTACAGGGTCAGGGAGGTTAGGTCACCTGGAGAATGTGGATGTGTGACCTATGTACAAATCTGGTGAGGAGTGTCCATCGTGGACTGTGGACATGTGACCCCAGATGCAGGTTTGGAGACTGTGGATGTATGACCCCAGGTGCAGGGTCTGGGAGCGGCTGTCACCATGGAGACTGTGGACCTGTAACCCCAGGTATAGGGTCTGGGAGGGGTTCACCCTGGAGACCATGGATGTGTGAGCCGGGAAATGGGATCACTCTTGGGATTGCTGAAAGGTTACCCCAGGTGCATGGTGTGGGAAAGAGTCACCTTGTAGACCATGGATGTGCAATACTAGGTGCAGGGTCAGGGAGGTGCTGTCACCCTGAAAACTGTGGTCATGTGACCCCAGGTACAGGGTCTGGAGGTGGGCTTATCCAGGCAACTGTTGATGTGTGACCCCAGGTAAAGTGTCTGGGGTGGTTTGTCACCCTGTAGACTCTGGACATGTTACCAACGTGCAGGGTCTGGGAAGGGGTAACCATGGAGACTGTGGACATGTAACCCCAGGTACAGGTTCTGGGAGAGGTAAACCCTGGGACTGTGGGCATGTGACTCCAGGTGTAGGGACTCAGAGGTGGGCTCACCTTGAGACTGTGGACATGTGATCCCAGGAACATGGCCTGGGAGGAGGTCACCATGGAGACTGTGGATTACTCCAGGTATATGGCCTGGGAGGTGGGGTTACCCTGGACTGTGGATATGTGATCCAAGTTACTCAGTGTGAAAGGTGGGGTCACACTGGAGACTGTGGATGTGTGAGCCCAGATACAATGTTTGTGGAGGGGTATCACACTAGACACTGGAAATGTGACCCCAGGTCCAGGATCTAGAGGGTATCACACTGAAGACTGTAGACGTGACTCCAGGTGCAGGGTCTGGGAAGTGGGGTCACCCTGGAGACTGTGAACATGGGACCCCAGGTACTGGGTGTTGGAGGTGGGGTCACACAGTAGACTGTGGACATGTGACTCTAGGTACAGGGTATGCGAGGTGGGGTCACCCTGGAGACTGTGGACGTGTGACTAAAATTGAAGGATTTGGTGAGGCAGCTCTCCCCAGAGACTCTGACGTGTGATCCAAGGTGAATGGTCTGGGAGGGGATCACCATGGAGACTGTGGACTTGTGACTCCAGGTATAAGGTCTAGGAGTTGGGGTTACCCTAAGACTGTGAACATGTGACCCTGGTATAGGGTCTGAAGGTGGGCTCATCCTGGAAAGTGGAGGTGTGACACCATGTTTATGGTCTGAGGGGTGGAGTTTACCTGGGATACTGCAGATATTTGACCCCAGGTATGGGTCTGCAAGGGGGGTCACCATGGAGACTATGCACATGTGACCACAGGTACAGGACCTGGGAGAGGTATCACCCAGGGGACTGTAGAAATGTGACCCCAACTGCAGGATCAGGAGCAATCACCCTGGAGACTGTATAAGTGTGACTGCAGGTACAGGGTTGGGAGGTGGGGTCACCCTTCAAACTGTAGACATGAGACCCCAGTCCAGGGTCTGAAAGGGTGTCACCCTGGAGCCTGTGGACATGCAACCCAGATGCAGCGTTGGGAGGGTTTCACCGTGAAGACTGTGGACATGTGACTGCAGGTGCAGGGTCTGGGAGGTGGGTCACCCTGGAGATATCGGACGCGTGACCCCAGGTGTAGGGTGTGTGGAGGGGGGTCACCTTGGAGACTGGAAGTTTGATCCCAGGTACAGGGTCTGGGAAAGGGAGTTACCCAGGAGACTGTGGATGTTCTTCAGGGTAGGTTCTGGGAGGGGTTCATCACAGAGACTGTGGACATGTGACCCCAGGTGTAGATTCTGGGAGATGGAGTCACTCTGTGGAGTGTGGACATGTTCAGGGACTTGAGAGTGGATGTGTGACCCCAGGTATTGGGTATTGGAGGTGGGGTCACGTAGTAGTATCCAGGGACATGTGACGCCAGGAACAGAGTCTATGAGGTGAGGTCATTGTGGACATGTGACTAAAAGTGCAAAATTTGGTGAGGGGGCTCTCCCTGGAGAATCTGATCTGTGATTCAAGGTGCATAGTCTGGGAGGGGGTCACCATGGAGACTGTGATTCCAGGTAGAGGGCCTAGGAGTTGAAGTTACCCTGCAGACTGTGGACATGTGACCCCTGATGGAGGGTCTGGAGGTGGACTCATCCTGGAAACTGTGGAGGTGTGACCCCATGTTTATGATCTGGGGGGAGTTACACTGGATACTGCAGATATTTGACCCCAGGGACAGGGTCTGGGAGGGGTGTCATCCAGGGGACTGTAGATATGTGACCCCAGGTGCAGGATCAGGAGTGGTCACACTGGAAACTGCTAAAGTGTGAGCCAGGTGCAGGGCCTGGAAGGTGGGGTCACCCTTCAGACTGTAGACATGTGACCCCAGTCCAGGGTCTGGGAGGATGTTACCCTGGAGCTTGTGGATGTGTGACCCAGGTGCAGGGTTGGTAAGGGTTTCATGGTGGAGACTGTGGACATGTGACCCCAGGTGTAAGGTCTGGGAAGTGGGTTTACTCTGGAAACTGGAAATATAATGCCAGGTACATGGTCTGGGAGGTGGGTTCACCCTGGAGACTGTGGACGAGTGACATCAAGGTCAGGGTCTTGGAGGTGGGACCACCCTGGAGACTGTGGACGTTTGAACCCAGGTATAGGGTCTGGGAGGTGGAGTCACTCTGAGGAGTGTGGAAGTGTAACCCCAGGTGCAGGGACTAGAGAAGTTATTCACCCTGGAGTCAGTGACATCTGACCCCAGGTACATCATGTGGGAGGTGAGGTTACCTGGTGATGGTGTACATGTTACCCTAGGGGCAGGGTCTGAGGTAGGTCACACTGGAGACTGTGGATGTGTGACACCAGGTACAGTATCTGGGCAGGGAATCACCCTGGATTTTGTGGAAGTATGACAACAGGTATAGGGTCTGGGAGGGTTGTCACCCTGGAGACTGGACGTGTGACCCAGGTACAGTGTCTTGGAAAGGGCATCACCCTGGAGACTGTGGACATGTGACCCTGGGCACAGCATATGAGAGGAAGGTCACAGAAGAGACTGTGGATCTGTGAACCCAAAGACAGTGCTTAGGAGGGGTCACCTTGGGGACTGAAGACATGTGACCTCAGGTACAGGGTCTGAGAAGTTGTCACCCTGGAAGCTGTGGACATGTGACATCAGGTGTAGGGTTTGTGAGGGGCAGTTACCCTGAAGACTGTGGACAGATGATCCTAGGTGCTCAATCAGGTGTGGTGTGTCACCCTGAAGTCTGTGGACATGTGACCAGAGTTAAAAGTTCTGATGAGGTAAAGTCACTCTAGAGACTGTAGACATATGACCCAAAGTAAAAATTCTAGTGAGGTGGGGACACTCTGGAAACTGTACGTGTGACCCAACATGTAGGTTCTGGGAGGGGATGTTACTCTGGAAACTGGAAATGTGATCCCAGGTACAGAGTCTTGGAGGGATGTCATCAAGGAGACTGTGGACATGTGACCCCAGGTGCAGGTACTTCTGAAGGTTCAACCTGGAGTCTGTGGACATGTGACCCCAGGTGAAGGGTCTGGGAAGGGTTTACCCTGGAGACTGTGAATGTGAGAAGCCAGTTGCAGGGTCTGGGAGGATGGTCATCCTGAAAACTGTGGTTGTGATACCCTGTGCAGAGTCAGGGAGGTTGGGTCACCCTGGAGAATGTGGATGTGTGACCCCATGTACATAATCTGGGGGGTATTGTCACCCTGGAGACTGTGGTTAGGTGACCACAGGTGCAGGATCTGGTACATGGGTGTCACAATGGAGACTGTGGACATATAATCCCAGGAACAAGGTCTGGGAGGGTTGTCCCCCTAGAGAGTGTACATGTTTGACCCCAGGTGCTGGGTGTATGGAGATGGGTCACCTTGGAAACTGTCGACATGTGACCCTAGGTGCAGGTTCTGGGGAGGGAGCTCACCTGGGAGACTGTAGACATATGGCCCTAGGTACATGGTCTGGGATGTGGGGTCATCTTGGAGATAATGAACATATGACCCCAGGTGTAACATCTAGGAGGGGAGGTTCCCTGTAGACTGTGGTTGTAAGACTCCAGTACAGGGACAGGGAGGTTGGGTCACCCTGGAGAATGTGTATGTGACACCATGTACAAAATATGGGGAGTATTGTCACCCTGAAAACTGTGGACATGTAACCCCAGGTACAGGGTCTGGGATGGAGGTCATGCTAGAGACTCAGAACATGTGACACCAGGTTCAGGATCTGGGCAAGGCTGTCACATAGGATATTGTAGGAGTGTGACCCCAGTTACAGGGTCTGGGAGGGCATCACTCAGGAGACTGAAGATATTTCTTTCAAGGTACAGTGTCTGGGAGGGTGACCTGCCCTAGAGACTGTGGACATGTGTCCCAGGCACGGGTCTGGGAGGTGGGTTTACACTGGACACTGCGGACATGTGACCCCAGGTGCAGGTTCTGTGAGGTGGTGTCCTCCTGGAGACTGTACATGTGACCCTAGGTACAGGATCTGGGAAGTGTGGTCTCCCTGAGGACTGTGGATGTGTGATTCAAAGTGCATGGTTTGGGGAATGAGCTCTCCACAGACACTGTAGACATGAGATCCAAGTTGCATGCTATGGGAGGGGATCACCATAGGGACTGTGGACATGCGACTCCAGGTATAGGGTCTAGGAAGTAGAGTTACACTGCAGACTGTGGACATGTGACCCCAGGTGCAGGGTCTGGGAAAGGTGTCACCAAGCAGACTCTGAACATGTGACCTCAGGTGCAGGGTCTGGGGAGGTGTTCACCCTGAAGACTGTGGACATGTGTCCCAATGTACATGGTCTGTGAGGGGCTTCACCAGGGAGATTGTCCATGTGACACCAGGTAAAGTGTCTGAAGAGCGGTGTCAGTGTGGAGACTATGTATTTGTAACCCCTGGGCAGGGTCTGGAAGGGGCTCACCCTGGAGACAGTGGATGTGTGATTGCAGGTTCATGGTCTGGGTGGGGCTCACCGTGCAGACTGTGGATGTGTGAATCCAGGTCCAGGGTTGGGAGGGATCAACCTGGAGACTCTGGAAGTCTGACCCCAGGTGCAGGGTCTGAGAGATGGGGTCAGCCTGGGGATTGTGGACATGTGACCACAGGTCCAAGGTCAGGGAAGGGAGCTTGGAGCTTGTAAATGTGCCAACTCAGGTGCAGGATCTGGGAAGTGGTGTCTCTCTTGATACTGTTGAAGTGTGTCCCACATACAGGTTCTGGGAGGTGTCGTCACCCTTGAGACTGGAGGTGTTACCCCAGATACAGAGTCTGGGAGGGTGTCTCCCTGGAGAATGTGGACTGTGAACCCAGATGCTGGGTCTGGTTGGGAGTCACATAGGAAACTGGAAATGTGAATCCAGGTACAAGTTCTGATGAGTTGGGGTCACCCTGGAAACTGTCAACGTCTGAACCCAGGTTCATGGTCTAGGATGGTGTCACCAAAGAGAATCGACATATGACCCCAGGTGCAGGTACTTCAAAGGGGTCACCCTGGAGCTTGTGGACATGTGACCCCAGGTACAGGGCCTGGGAAGGGGTCACTGGAGGGGAGTACCCTGGGGACTATAGACCTGTGACCCAAGGCACAGGGTCTAGGGATTGGGCATCACCCTGGATACTTTGTGTGTGTGACCCCAGGTACAGTGCCTGGGAGGGGTCACCCTGGGGACTCTAAACATGTAACTTCAGGTACAGGGTCTGGGAACATGTCACCATGCAGACTGTGGACTTGTGACTCCAGTTGCAGGGTCTGGTGTGTGGGGTCACCGAGAAGATTGTGGACATGTGACCCCATTTATAGTATCTGGGTTGTGTCACCCTGGAAACTGTGGATCTGTGGTTCAGTGCTTAGAAGCAGTGGGCACCCTGGAGACTTGGACATGTGACCACAGTCAAAAGGTCTGGTGAAATGGGGTAACCTAGAGACTGTGGATATGTGCCTCCAGGTACAAGTTCTTGTAAGGTGGGGTCACCCTGGACACGGTGGACCTGAGAGACCAGGTGCAGTGTTTGGGAAGGTTGTCACCCTTGCGACTGTGGACGTGTGACCCAAGGAGCAGGTTCTGTGAGGGCTCACCATGGATACTGTGGACGTGTGATGCCAGTTTCAGTTTCTGGTGAGGGGGGGATCCCTGAAGACTTGGATGTGTGACCCCATTTACAGCGTCTGGTGGGTATCACCCTGGAGATTTTGGACATGTGGCCCCAGGTCCAAGCTCTGGGAGGGGTTCATGCTAGAACCTGTGGACCTGAGACACCAGGTGTAGGGTCAGGGAGGCAGGATCACCCTGGAGACTGAACATGTGACCCCAAGTTCAGTTTCGGGAGGGCTTCACCATGGAGACTCTGGACATGTGATGACAGGGGCAGCAACTGGAGACAGTGTATGTGTGTCCCCCGGTACAGGTTCTAGGAGGTGGTATTACCTGGAGACTGTGGATGTCTGACACCAAGTTCAGTGTCTGGGAGGAGGGGTCACCTTGGAGTCTATGGATGTTTGACCCCAGGTACAGAGGGTGTCACTCTGGAGAATTTAGATATTTGACCCCAAGAAGGATCAGGGAGATGATCACCCTAGGGACTGTGGACATGTGATCCCAGGTGCAGGGTCTGGGAGGTGGGGTCACCCTGGAGACAGTGGACATGTGACTGACTCTGGTCCTCGAAAGGCCCTGACTGTGGTTCTCACTGTTCCCTGATTCTGGTCTTCTCTATAGCCTAAATGTGGTCCTATTGGTCCCGAATCTGGTCCTGAATTGGCACTCACACTGGACCTCACTCTGCCCTGACTCTGGTCTTCACTAGGTCCTGACGCTCATCCTCACTATAGCCTATTTTGGTCCTTTCTATGGCCTGAATTTTGCCTAAGAGCTTCCTGATTCTTTGCCTCACTACAGCCTTACTCTTATCATCACTGGGGCCTGAATCGTTGTCTCACTGGGCCCTGACACCTGTCCTCACTACTGATTGACCCTGATCCTCACTGGACCCTAAATGTGGTTCTCTCTCTGGCTTGACTCTGGTCCTTTCCACGGCATGCCTGTCTATGGCCTGAATCTCGTCCTCAGTATGGTCTGATTCTTCTCCTCTCTCCAGCCTATTTATTTCCCTCACTTGGACTGATGCTTTCCTCACTGGGCCCTGCTGTTGGTCCTCACTGGGCCCTGAGTCTCGTCCTCTAGACAGTTTGACTCTGGTCTCACTATGGCCTGACCCTGTTCTTCACTACAACAAGATTCTGTTGCTTACTACAGCCTGACTCTGGTCCTCTCTAACAGTTGACTCTTTGTCTCACTCTGTCTTGAAGATTTGATCACTGGCCATAACTTGGGTCCTGTCTGGTCCTCACTGGGCACTGAATCTGTTCCTCTGTACATCCTGACTTGGGTCCTCACTACAGCCTGACTCTCATCCTCAATATGGCCTGACTTTTGTCCCCCCTACAACCAGACTCTTTGCTTCACAACAGCCTCACTTTTTACTTCACTGTGACCTGACTCTATGACCTTAGCTCACTAGGCCCCAGATCTGTTCCTCATTGGGCTCGGACGTGAGTCCACACTACGGACTGACTGGTTTTTCACTTCTGCCTGACACTGGTCCTCAATAGGGCCCGATTCTCATCCTCACTTGTGCCTGAATCTCACACTCTCTATGTCCTCTCCTGACTTGTGCTCACAAGGACACACTTGTCCTCATTAGATATTGACTCTTGTTTTCACTGCACCATGAGTCTGGTCTTCACTGGACTCTGACTTTGGTCCTCACTCTGGCTTGACTCTGGTTGTACTAGGGGCTGACTCTTCCACCTCATTTTGGCCCAACTCTCTTCCTTACCACAGCCTGACTCTTATTCTCACTGGGGCCTGACTCTGTAGACTATGGCCTGACACTGCCTCACTATGGCATGACTCTCATTCTCATTAGGGCCTGACTCTAGCTTCAGTTCCCCCAGACTCTGACCCTCACTAGGCACTGATTCTGTCCTCACTGGGCTCTGAACCTTGTCCTCTCTGTGCCATGACTGGTCCTCTATACAACCTGGCTTTTTGCCTAACTATGGCCTGATGCTTTGCCTCACTGACCCTGACTCTGGTCTTCACCACAGCTTGACTCTCATCATAACTATGGCGTGAGTCACATGCTCACTAGGGCCTTACTTTCGTCTCTGTATGGCTTCACTCTGGTCCTCACAGTACCCTCACTCTGGTCCTCACTATGTCCTCATTCTGGTCCTCACTATGAACTAACTCTGGTCCCTCTTCTTCCTCACTCTTTCCTCTCTATTACCTGACATGCTTCTCATTCTGCACTGCCTCTTCTCCTCAATTGTACTGACCCTGGTTTCTCACTCTGCTTTGAGTGTGGTCCTCTCTATGGCTTGACTCTGAACCTCTCTATGGACTGAAGCTGGTCCTGCCTACAGCCTGAATCAGTCCTCACTATGGCCGAACTGTGGTCCTCAGTACAGCCTGACTCTGTTCCTGTCTACAGACTGGATCTTTGACTCACTATGGTCTGATTCTTTGCCTCAGTGGGCCCTGACTTGGGTCCTCATTAGGCCCTTACTCTGGTCCTTTCTTGAGCCTGGCTCTGGTCCTCAATATGGCCTGACTCTGGTCCTCTCTACAACTTTACTCATTCCTCTCAGGGCCAGACCAAGTTTCACACTATTGCATGAGCCTGGTCTTCACTACAGCATGTCTCTGGTCCTCACTCATCCTCATTCTTTTCCTCCCAAGTACCTCAGTCTGATTCTATCTATGCCCTGACACTGTTTTTCACAATACCCTGACTTTTGTCCTCACTACGGGCTGACCCTGGTTCTCACTATAGCCTGACTCTGGTCCTCTCTGCATCCTGACTCTTAGCCTCACAACAGCTATTCTTTGCCTCACTGTGACCTGACTCTGATGCTCTCTATGTCTTGACACCCGTCCTCACTATACACTGTCTATGGTCCTCACTGTGCCCTGATTCTAGTCCTGACTACCACTTAACTCTTTTCCTTACCATGATCTGACTATTGTCCTCTCTGGCCTGACTCTTATCCTCACTAGTGCCTGAAACTCCCCTCCTCTCTACATCCTGACACTCATCCTCACTATATGCTGTTTATGGTCCTCACTGCACCCTGATTCTTGTTCTGACTACTGCTTGACTCTGTTCCTCACCTGGGCCTGACTACTGTCTTTCTTTGGCCTGGCTTTCATCCTTACTAGGGCTTGTCTCTCTTCCTGATTTTAGTGATTCTCACCACTGCCAGACTCTTATCCTCACAAAGGTCTGACTCTGTCCTATATGGTCTGACATTTTGCCTCACTATGACCTCACTCTTTGTTCACTAGGACCTGACTCCTGTCCTCACTGGAGATGGACAACATTCCTCACTAGGACCTGACTCTTGTCCTCACTATGCCCTGAATGGTTGTCACTCAGCCCTGAATCAGTTCCCCACTGAGCCCTGACACTGGTCCTCTATACAGCTTAACTCTGGTTCTCACTATGGACTGACTCCCTTCCTCCTTATGGGCTTTTTTCTTTGACTTGTTTCACACTTTGACTCACTGGGCCTGACTCTGGTCCTCACATAGCCCTGATTCTCATCCTCACTCTGTCCTGATTCTTGTTCTGGCTATGGTCTTAATCTTTACCTCACTACAGCCTGACTGTTTTCCACACAGGGACCTGACTGTGGAGCTTACTAGGCTCTGATTCTGTTCCTCACAGGGCTCTGATCCTGGACCACTCTACAGCTTGACTGGTCCTTTCTACAGCCTGCATCTGGTCCTCTCTATGGCCTGACTGTTTGCCTCACTACAGCCTGACCTTTTCCTCACTGGGGCCTGACTCTTTTCCTCTATGGAGACTGAAACAGTTCCTCACTGGGCCCTGTTTCTGGTCCTCACTGTGGCCTGACTCTGGTCCTAGTACAACATGACTCTCATCTTCACTAGGGTCTTACTCTTGTGTTTACCAGAGCCTGACAATCATCCTTTGTATGTCCTGAATCTGGTCCTCACAAGACCCAGGGTTTGTTCCTCACTAGTCTCTGACACTGGTACTAACTAGGCCCTATTTCTGGTCACTACAGACTGACTCTGTCCTCACTAAAGCAAGATTCTCATCATCACTAGGGCCTGAAATTATTGTGTACTAGGACCTGATTTTCTTCCTCATATGGCCTCACACATGTCCTCACTATGTCCTCACTGTTCCTCACTAAGTCCTCACTCTGGTCTTTTCTATGGCCTCACTCTGGTATTCACTAAAGCCTGACTCTGGTCCTCACTGTGGCCTGATTCTGGTCCTCACGGCCTCAAATTTGTCCTCTCTACAGCCTGACTCTTTACCTCACAATGGCCTGATGTTTGCCTAACTGGAACCTAACTGGTTCTCACTGGGCCCTGCATCTCTTCCTCACTGGGCTATGATGCTAGTCTTCACTACAGTTTGACTCTTGTCCTCACTATTGCCTGACTCTGGTCCTCACTAGGGTCTAGCTCTTTTCTTCACTAGGTCCTGACTCTTGTCCTCTCTATATTCTGACGTTCATCCTAATTAGACGCTGACTCAGGTTTTCACTGCACTCTGAGTCTGGCCCTAACTGGACCTGACTCTGGTCCTCACTACAGAATGACTATGGTCATCACTAGGGCCTGACTCTCATCTTCAGTAGAGCCAGAATCTCATCCTCACTTTGGCCTGACTATCATCCTCACTGTGGCCTGACTCCCTTCCTCTCCACGGCCTGACTCTGTACTCTATGCCCTGACACTTAGCATCACTACTGCTTGACTTTTTGCCTCACTGGGTCTTGAATCTTGTCCTCACTTGAAACTGACATTGTTCCTCACTGGGCTCTGATTTTGGTCCTCACTACAGCCTGACCCTTGTCCTAATTATGGCATGACTCTGCTCATTTTCAATAGGGCCTGGCTGTCATGCTCATTAGGCCCTGACTCTCAGCTCAGTACTCCTTGACTCTGGTCCTTACTAGGCACTGATTCTGTTCCACCTTGGGCTCTGTTCATGGTCTCTCTATGGCTTGACTCTGCTTCTTTCTACATTTTGAACATAGTCCTCTCTACAACCTGACTCTATTCCTCTATTTAGCCTGACTCTTTGCCTTATTGTGGTCTGATATTTTGCTTCACTGGGTGAAGGAGGACTCTGGTCCTCACTGCATCCTTACTCTTCGGCTCACTATGGCCTAACTCTTTATCTCACTGGGACTGACACTGGTCCTCAGTGGACCCTGATGCTGAACATCACTATGGCCTGGATATGGTCCTCACTATGTACTCATTCTTGTCCTCACTAGTGTCTGAATATCATCCTCACTAGGACCTGACTCTCATTTTCTCTAAGTCTTGACACTCGACCTCACTAGAGGCTAACTCTGGACCTCAGTGTACCCTCAATCTCCCTGATTCTTGTCCTCAATACATCTTGACTCTGATCATCACTAGGGCTTGACTCTCATTCTCACTTGGGCCTGACACTCATCCTCACTAGGGCTAGAGTTTCTTCCTCACTTTGTATGATAATGTCCTCTATGACCTGAACCTTTGCCTCACTATGGACTGACTCTGTCTCAGTGGGGCCTGACTCTTATCCTCACTGGAACTGACAGTGTTTCTCATTGATCCTTGATTCTGATCCTCCCTATGGCCTGTTTCTAGTCCTCACAATGGCATTACTCTCATCCTCACTAGAGCCCGCAATCGTGCTCACTACAACCTGATATTTTGTTGTTGTTGTTGTTGTTGCATTAAACCCTGACTTGACTTTGGTCCTCACTGTGCCCTGAATCTCTTCCTCACTTTACCTTGATGCTTGTGTCTGTACAGCTTGACTCTTGTCCTCACAACAGCCTGACTCTGGTCCTCTCTGGTCGTCTTACTGCTTGATTCTTTGGCTCACTATGGCTTGACACTTTGACACACTGTGGCTGGTGGTTCTCAGTGGGCCCTGACTCTGGTCCTCTCTATACCCTGACTTTTTGGCTCACTATGGTCTGACTCTTTGCCTCACTCAGATCTGACACTGGTCCTCAGTGGGCCCTGATGCTGGACATACTTGCAACCTGATTCTGGTCCTCACTAAAATCTGAGTCTCATTCTCACTAGGACCTGACTCTTGTCTTTTCTATCTCCTGACACTCGTCCTTGCGAACTTCTGAATCTGGACCTCACTCCATCCAGAGTCTGCTCCTCACTCAGGCCTGATTCTGGTCCTCACTACATCTAGACTCTGATCCTCACTAGGGCCTGACTCTCATCCTCACTTTGCTTGAAACTCTCATCTTGACCTGAGACTTTGCCTTACTACAGTCTGACTCATTGCCTCACTAGGACCTGACTCTTATCCTCATTGTGGCTGATAGTGTTCCTCACTGTTCCATGATTCAGGTCTTCCATACAGACTGATTCTAGTCCTGAATATATCATGACTCTAGTCCTCACTATAGCCTGCATGCGTGTTCACTACAGCCTGACGTTCATCCTCAGTAAGCCCTGACTTTGGTCCTCATAGTGCCCTGAGTCTGTTCCTCACTGGACCCTGAAACTGGTCTCTTTAAGGCTTGACCCTGGTCCTCACAACATCCTGACTCTGGTCCTCTCTATGGCCTGAGCTGTTCCTCTCAACTGCTTGACTCTCTGGCTCATAATGGCCTGGAACTTTAACACACAGGACTGCCTCTTGTCCTCAATAGGCCCTGACTCTCGTCTTCTCTACGGTTTGACTCTTTGCCTCATAGTGACCTGAGTATGGTACTCACAGTTGTCTGACTCTGGTCCTCTCTATGGCCTGACTCTGGTCCTCTCTAAGGCCTAACTCTTTGTCTAAGTACTCCCTGCAGCTTTGCCTCATTGGACCCTGAATTTGGTCCACACTATCCCCTGAGTTTGATCTTCAATAAGGCCTGAATCTTGTCCACACTATGGCATGACTCTTGTCCTTGGTAGGGAATGAATCTCATGTTCATTTAGGACCTGACTTTCATCCCTGCTATGCCCTGACTGGTCTTCAATGGACCCTGATTCTATTTCTTGCTGGGTTCTGCCTCTCATCCTCACTAGTAGGGCCTGGCTGTCATCCTCACTACAGATGACTCTGTCCTTTATGGCCTGGCAGTTTGACTCATTAAGACCTGACTCTCTGCCTCAGTGGGGCATGAATCTTGTGCTTACTGGAACCTGAAACTTCTTCACTGGCCCCTGGTTCTGTTCTTCACTATGGCCTGACTCTGCTCCTCCCTACGGCGTGAAATTCGTCCTCTCCACTGTCTTACTATCATTTTCACTATGCCCTGACTCTGGTCCTCACTGTGCTCTAGTCTGTTCCTACTGGGTCCTGAGTGTGGTCCTCACTACAGCCTGACTCTTGTCCTCATTAGGCCCTGATTCCATTCCTCACTACAGACCGACTCTGTCTGCACTACAGCATGATTCTCATCATCACTGGGGCCTGAAGCTCAAGTCTACTAGGGCCTGACTCTCGTCCTCACTAGGATATGACTTTCCTCCTCATTATGGTTTACACATTTCCTCACTACATGCTCACTCTAGTCCTCATTCTGGCCTCACTCTGTTCCTTACTATGGCATCACTGTGGTCCTAATTCCTCACTCTGGTCTTCTCTGTGGCCTCACTCTCATCGTTAATACTAACTGACTTTGGTTTTCACCAAAGCCTGACTTTGGGCCTCATTATGGCCTCAGTGTAGTCCTCTCTACAGCCTGACTTTTTGCCTCACTGGGACCTGACTCTGGTGCTCACTGTGTCCTGAGTCTTTTCCACACAGGACTCTGATGATTGTCTTCACTTCAGTCTGACTCTATTGCCTAACTTTGGTGCTCACTAGGGCCTGGCTCTCATCTTCATTAGGTTCTGACTTTTGTCCTCTCTACGTTCTGACACTCATCCCCATTAGATGCTGACCTAGGTTTTCACTGTGCCCTGAGTCTGGTCCTCACTGTGCCCTGAGTCTGGTCCTCACTATATTTTGACTCATCCTCACTAAGTACTGACTCTCATCCTCACTTTGGCTGACACTGTCCTCTATGACCTGACACTTTGTCTCCTTACAGCTTGACTCATTGCCTCACCGGGACATGACTCTTGTCCTCATTAGTGCTGACAATGTTCCTCATGGATCGCTGACTCTGTTTCTCTCAATGGCTTGAATTTAGCCTCATGACAACTTAAGTCTGCTTCTCAAAATTGGCTGACTCTGGTTTGCTCTAAGGCCTGACTCTTTGCCTCATTACCACCTGATACTTTGCCTCACTGGGCCCTGAACCCAGTCCACACTATGGCCTGACTACAATCCTCAATACAGGCTAACTCTTGTCCTCACTGCAGGCTGACACTGTTCATCACTGGGCCATGATTATGGTCCTAACTACGACCTGAATCTGCTCCGCACTATGTCATGACTCATCCTCAATGGAGCTGGACCTTCATGCTCATTTAGGCCTGACTCTCATCCTCACTTCAGTCTCACTAGCATCCTCATTACATTCCCAGTCTTGTCCATTCTCTGGCCTCACTCTTGTCATCAGTATAGACTCTGGTCCTCATTATGCCTCACTGTGATCTTCACTATAGCCTCACTTTTGTGCTCACTACATTGTTATTCTTTTTTTCTTTCAATTACCTGACATTGCTTCTCAATATGTCCTGACACCACTTCTCGCTGTGACCTGACTGTGGTCTTCACTATGCACGGACGCTTGTCCTCACTATGAACTGAGTTTGGTCCTCACTAGGCCCTGAATCTGGTCTTTTTAGGGCTTTAATCTGGTCCTCATAATGGACTGACTCTGAACCTCACGGAGTCTGATCCTCTCAACTGCTTGACTCTTTGCCTCACTACGGCCTGACAGTTTGCCACACTGGGCCTGACTCTGTTCCTCAATGGGCGCTGAATCTAGTCCTCTCTATGGCTTGACTTTTGCCTCACAATGACCTGACTCTGATTCTCACAATGGCCTGACTCTGGTCCTTTCTATGGCTTGACTCTGGTGCTCTTTACACCCTGAATCTTTGTCTCACTACCAACTGATGCTTTGCCTCACGGGGCCTGATTCTGCTCCCCAATGGGCTCTGAGTCAGTTCTTCACTGGGCCCTAAGTATGGTCCACAATATTGCCTGACTCTGATCCTCAATACAGCCTGAATCTGGTCCTCACTATGGCATAACTCTCGTCATCACTAGGACCTGACTGTCATGCTCACTAGGACCTGACTCGTGTCCCTACTACATCATGACTCTGGTCCTCAATGGGCCCTGATTCTGTTCCTCACTGGGTCCTGACACTTGTCCTCACTAGGGCCTCGTTTTTGTAATCACTATCACTGACTGTCCTCTATTGTCTGGACACTTTGTCTCATTATGACCTAACTCTTTGCCTCAAATGGGGCATGAATCTTGTGCTCACTGGAGCCTGAAACTGTTTTTAACTGGCCCTTTATTCCGGTTCTCACTATGCTGTGACTCTGATCCTCACTGTGCCCTAGTCTTTTCTTCACCGGGTCCTGACAGTGGTCCTCACTATGGCTTGACTCTGGTCATCACTGAGGCCTCACTCTGGTTCACTCCTAGGGCCTCACCATGGTCCTCTGTATGCCCTGACACACTGTTTCACTGGGTCTGTCTCTGGTCCTCATTAGGCCATGATTTTGCTCCTCATTCATACTAACTATCCTCACTGCAGCAAGATTCTCATCATAATTAGGGCCTGAAGCTTGGGTCTACTAGGGTCTGGCTCTGGTCCTCACTAGGGTCTGACTTTCTTCCTCACTATGATGAAACAGAAGCAGAAGATATTAAGAAGAGTTGGCAAGAATACACAGAAGAACTGTACAAAAAAGATCTTCATGACCCAGATAATCACAATGGTGTAATCACTCACCTAGAGCCAGACATTCTGGAATATGAAGTCAAGTGGGCCTTAGGAAGCATCACTGCGAACAAAGCTACTGGAGGTGATGGAATTCCAGTTGACCTATTTCAAATCCTGAAAAATGATGCTGTTAAAGTGCTACACTCAATATGCCATCAAATTTGGAAAACTCAGCAGTGACCACAGGACTGGAAAAGGTCAGTTTTCATTCCAATCCCACAGAAAGGCAATGTCAAAGAATGCTCAAACTACTGCACAATTGCACGGTAGTTTTTCATCATCACAGTTAATTCATCTCACACACTAGTAAAGTAATGCTCAAAATTCTCCAAGCCACGCTTCAGCAATACATGAACTGTGAACTTCCAGATGTTCAGGCTGGTTTTAGAAAAGGCAGAGGAACCAGAAATCAAATTGCCAACATCCGCTGGATCATCAAAAAAGCAAGAAAGTTCCAGAAAAACATCTATTTCTGCTTTATTGACTATGCCAAAGCCTTTGACTGTGTGAAAAACAATAAAATGTGGAAAATTCTGAAAGAGATGGGAATACCAGACCACCTGACCTGCCTCTTGAGAAACCTATATACAGGTCAGGAAGCAACGGTTGGAACTGGACATGGAACAACAGACTGGTTCCAAATAGGAAAAGGAGTATGTCAAGGCTGTATATTGTCACCCTGCTTACTTAACTTCTATGCAGAGTACTTCATGAGAAACACTGGGCTGGAAGAAGCACAAGCTGGAATCAAGATTGCCGGGAGAAATATCAACAACCTCAGATATGCAGATGACATCACCCTTATGGCAGAAAGTGAAGAGGAACTAAAGAGCCTCTTGAGGAAAGTGAAAGAGGAGAGTGAAAAAGTTGGCTTAAAGCTCAACATTCAGAAAACTAAGATCATGGCATCTGGTCCCAGCACTTCATGGGAAATAGATGGGGAAACAGTGTCAGGCTTTATTTTGGGGTGCTCCAAAATCACTGCAGACCATGATTGTAGCCATGAAATTAAAAGACGTTTACTCCTTAGAAGGAAAGTTATGACCAACCTTGACAGCATATTAAAAAGCGGAGACATTACTTTGCCAACAAAGGTCCATCTAGTCAAGGCTTGGTTTTTCCAGTAGTCATGTATGGATGTGAGAGTTAAACTGTGAAGAAAGCTGAGCCCTGAAGAATTGATGCTTTTGAACTGTGGTGTTGGAGAAGACTCTTGAGACTCCCTTGGACTGCAAGGAGATCCAACCAGTCCATTCTAAAGGAGATCAGTCCTGCGTGTTCATTGGAAGGACTGATGCTAAAGCTGAAACTCCAATACTTTGGCCACCTCATGTGAAGAGTTGATTCATTGGAAAAGATCCTGATGCTGGAAGGGATTGGGGGCAGGAGGAGAAGGGGACGACAGAGGATGAGATGGCTGGATGGCATCACCCACTCGATGGACATGAGTTTGAGTAAGCTCCTGGAGTTGGTGATGGACAGGGAGGCCTGGCATACTGTGATTTATGGGGTCGCAAAGATTCGCACATGACTGAGCAACTGAACTGAACTGAACTGATAGTCTCACACATGTCCTCACTGCATCCTCACTTGAGTCCTCAGTCTGGCATCACTGAGGTGTTTACGATGGCATCACTCTGGTCCTCATTAAGTCCTCACTCTCTTCCTCTCTATGGCCTCACTCTGGTCTTCAGTACTACCTGACTTTAGTCCTCACCAAGGCCTGGCTCAGGTCCTCAGTATGGCCTCAATCTAATCATCTCTACATTCTGACTATTTGCCTCAAAATGAACTGATACTTTGCCTCTCTGGGACCTGACTGTGGTCCTCATTGTGCTCCTAGTCTGTTCCTCACTGGGCTCTGATGCTTGTCTTCACTATGGCCTGACTCTGGTCCTCACTATTGCCTGCCCTCAGTTGTAACTAGGGCCTGACTCTCATCTTCATTAGGTCCTGACACACATCCTCTGTACATTCTGACACTCATCCTCATTAGACGATGACTCAGGTTTTCACTGTGACTTGAATCTGGTCCAACTGGTCCCTGACTCTGTTCCTCACTAGGGACTGACACTTTTCCTCACTTTGGCCTCACTCCCATCCTCACCACGGCCTGACTCTCCTCTATGGCCTGTCATGTTGCCTCCTTATGGTCTGATTTTTGCCTCACTGGGCCATGAATCTTGTCCTCTGTGGAGCCCGACATTGTTCCTCACTGGGCTCTGATTTTTTTCCTCATTACAGCATGACTCTCATTCTCAATAGGGCCTGAGTTTCATGCTTGCTAGGACCTGAATCTCATCCTCAGTACACCAATTCTGGTCCTCACTAGGCACTGATTCTCTTCCTCAATGTGCTCTGATCCTGGTCATCTCTATGGCTTGAATCTGGTCCTTTTTACATTCTGAATCTGGTCCTCACTATGGCCTACTCCTGTCCTGTCTATGGCCTGATTTCTTGCCTTGCTACAGCTTGACATTTCACTTCACTGGGCCTGACTCTTGTCCTCACTGAGCCCTAATCTTTGGCTCATTATGGCCTGACTTTTTGCTTCACTGGGACCTGACACTGATCCTCAGTGGGCCCTGACACTGGACATTCTGTGGCCTTAATATGGTCCTCACTATGTCCTGATTCTGGTCCTCACTAGGGTCTAAGTCTTGTTTTCGCTAGGGCATGACTCTCGTCTTCTCTACCTCCTGACACTCGTCCTCATTAGCCTCTGACCCTGGACCTCAATGTGTCCCAAGTCTGGTCCTCACTGGGCCCTGATTCTGGTTCTCAGTACACCTTGACTATGATCTTCACAGGGGCCAACTCTCCTTGAGGAGCTGACAATGTTCCTCACTTGTCCCAGATTATGGTCCTACCGATGGACTAATTCTAGTCCTCATTTTGTCATGACTCTCATCCTCAATAGAGCCTTCACTCGTGCTCACTAGGACCTATCTTTCATCCTCTGTAAGCCCTCACTGTGATCCTCACTGTGCCCTGAGTCTCTTCCTCACTGGGCTTGAATGCGGTCCTCACAATAGCCTGATCTGGTCCTCTCTATGGCCTGAGTCTGGTCCTTTCAACTGCTTGACTCTTTGCCTCACTAAGGCCTGGCACATTGCCACACTGGGCCTGACTATTCCTCAGTGGGCCCTGTCTCTTGTTCTCTCTATGGTTTGACTCTTTGCCTCACAACGACTGGACTCTGATTCTCACAATGGCCTGATTTTATTCCTCTCTATGGCCTATTTCTTTTTTTTTTTTTTTAATTTAATTTTATTTTTTAACTTTACAATATTGTATTGGTTTTGCCATATATCAAAATGAATCCACCACAGGTATACATGTGTTATCCATCCTGAACCCTCCTTCCTCCCCATACCATCCCTCTGGGTCGTCCCAGTGCACCAGCCCCAAGCATCCAGTATCGTGCATCGAACCTGGTCTATGGCCTATTTCATTCACTCGTAGAATGAATGCTTTCCTCACTGGGCCCTGAATTGGACCGTCACTGGGCCCTGTGTCCTGTACTCACTAGGCCCTGAGTCTGGTCTTTTCTACTGTCTGACTCTGGTCTCACTATGGCCTGATTCTGCTCCTTTCTATGGCCTGACTCTGCTACTTTTTACCATCTCACTCTTTGCCTCACTCTGGCTTGACGATTTGCCTCACTAGGCCATAACTTGGGTCCTGTCTTGTCCTCAATGAGCCCTGACTCTTGTCCTCTATACATCTTGACTCGGGTCCTCACTACAACCTGACTTTCATACTCAATACAGTATAACTCTGGTCCTCTCTACAAACTGACACTTTGCCTCACAACGGCCTCATTTTTTGCCTCACTATGACCTGACTCTGTTCCTCAAAGGGTCCTGAGTCTGTTCCTCACTGGGCTGTGATGTGAGTCCTCACTATGGCCTGACTCTGGTCCTCACAAGTGCCTGAATCATGTCCTCACTAGGGCCTGACTCTTGTCCACACTAGCAGTTGAATTTCATCCTATGTCCTCCAATTGTCCTCATTAGACGCTGGCTCTGGATCTAATTGCACCCTGAGTCTGGTCTTCACTGGACTCTCAATATTGTCTTCACTGTGGCTTGGCTCTTTTTCTTACTAGGGCCTGAATTTCCACCTCACTTGGCCTGACTCTTGTCCTCACCACAGCCTAACTCTTGTGCTCACCAAGGCCTGACTCTGTCCTCTGTGGACTGATACTTTGTGTCACTGTGGCCTGAGTCTTTGCTTCACTGGGGCATGAATCTTGTCCTCACTGGAGACTGACACTGTTCCTCACTGGCCCTGATTTTGTCCTGATTTCAGCCTGACTCTCAGCCTCACTAGAATCTGACTCTCGTGCTCCCTATGATGACCCTGACTCTGGTCCTTACTGGGCCCTGATACTGGTCCTTTCTATGTCCTGACTCTGGTCCTCTCTATGGTTTTACTCTAGCTTCTCTATGGCCTGACTCTGGCTCTTACTATGGCCTGACCATGTCCCTCACTTCAGCCAGACCCTGATCCTCACTAAGGCCTCACTCTAGTCCTCACTACATTCTCACTCTTTTTCTCTCTATTATATGACCTTGAAACTCACTATGCTCTGACACTGTTTTTCATTATGACTTTGGTCCTCATTATGGACTGACACCTGTCCTCACTTGGCACTGAGTCTGGTCTTCACTGAGCCCTGCCTTGATTATCTCTATGGCTTGACTCTTGTCCTCTATACAGACTGTTTCTGGCCTTCATTATGGCCTCACTCTTGTTTTCAGTATGTCTTGACCCTGATCATCTCTATATCCTGACTCTAGTCCTCTCTATGAACTAATGCTTTGCCTCACTGTGCCTGACTCTGGTCCTCACTGGGCCCTGAGTTGGGTCCTCACTGGGTTCTTACTTGGGTGCTCACTGGGACCTGAGTCTGGTCCTCACCATGGCCCTACTCTGATCCTCACGAAAGTCTATAATCATCTCACTAGAGCCTGACTCTGGTCCTCTCTATGGTCTGTCTTTTTGCCTCCAAATTGACTGTAGCTTTGCTTACTATGGCCTGAGTTTTTTCTTCACCTGACACTTTGTCTCAATGGGTCCTGACCCTTTCATCACAAAGCCTTAAAAATTCCTCACTAAGCACTGATTCTGGACCTTGCTAGAGGCCTAATATGGTCCACACTACCTGCTGAGTCTGGTTCTCACTGGGACCTGAGTCTGGTACTCACAAGGGCTTAACTCTGGTGTTCACCAGGACCTGATTCTCATCCTCTCTTTAGCCTGTTTCTCATCCTCACTTCGGCCTGACTCTTGTCCTCACTATGGCCTATGTCCAATATGTCTTGACCCTTTGCCTCATGACGGCCTGACACTTTGCCTCACTGGGGCCTGACTCTTTTCCTCTCTGGAGACTGACACAGTTCCTCACTGTGTCCTGATTCTGGTCCTCACTACAGCCTGATTCTGGTCTTAGTACAGCATGAATCTGGTCCTGACTAGGGTCTGACTCTCGTGATTACTAGAGCCTGACTCTCGTCCTTAGTATGTCCTGAATCTGGTCCTCACTTGGCCCAGACTTTGTTCCTCAGGTGACTCTGATACTGGTCTACTCTACAGCTTGCATCTGGTCCACTCTCTGGCCTGACTCTGGGTCTGTCTGCAACTGAATCTGGTCCTGTCTACAGCCTGAATAGGTCCTCCCTATGGTCAAACTCTGGTCCTCGCTATGGCCTGACTGTTCCTCTCTACAACCTGAATCTTTGACACAGTACTTACTGATGCTTTCCTCAATGGGCCCTGACTTGGGTCCTCAATGGTCCCTTAGACTTTTCCTTTGTAGATCCTGCCTCTGGTCCTGAATATAGCCTGAGCCTGGTCCTTTCTCTCTATAGCTTTACTCTTTCCTCTCCATGGCCTAAATTAGTTCTTCACTATGGCATGAACCTATTCTTCATGACTGCATGATTCTGGTTCTCATTACATCCTCACTCTTTTCCTCACAAGTACCTGAATCTGATTCTCTATATGGCCTGATATTGTTTCTCATGATACTCTGACTCTTCCCCTCACTAGGGACTGACCCTTGTTCTCGCTACACCCTGAATCTGGCCCTCTTGACTGCCTGACTCTTTGCCTCACAACAGCTTGATTCTTAGCCTCACTGGGACCTGACTCTCGTCCTCCCTGGGCTCTGAGCCAGGTCCTCAATGGGCACTTCCCTTGGTCCTCACAACAGCTAGACTCTGGTCCTCTCTAGGGCCTGACTCTGTTTCTCACTAGGGCTTGACTCTCATCCTCTCTATGTCCTGACACTCATCCTCACCATAGACCATCTATGGTCCTCACAGCAACCTGATTTTTTTCCTGACTATAACTTAACTCTGGTTCTCACTTGAGCCTGCTTATCTTCCTCACTTTGGCCTGACTCTTATACTCATGAGGGCTTGTCTCTCTTCCTCATTCTAAGCCTAACTCTTGTCTACGTGATGATTAGATTCCTGTCCTCACCATAGCCAGACTCTGTCCACTATGGTGTGACACTTTGTCTCAGTATGGCCAACTCTTTGCCTCTCTAGGACCTGACTCTCATCCTCACTGGAGACTTATACCATTCTTCACCAGTCCCTGATTCTGGTCCTAACTAGGACCTGACTCTTGTCCTCACTATGGCATGACTCTCCTCCTCACTAGGGCCTGACACTCGTCCTCATTTGTACTGAATCTGATTGTCACTTGGCCCTGATTCTGTTCCACACTGGACTCTGATGCTGGTCCTCTCTACAGCCTGACTCTGGTCTTTGTTATGACCTAGCTCTGGTTCTCTGTATGGTCTGACCCTTTGCCTCCCTGGGCCTGACTCTGGTCCTCACATAGCCCTGATTATCATCCTGATTCTTGTCCTGTCTAAGGCCTAAATCTTTCCCTCACTACTGACTGACTGTTTTCCACACAGGGACCTGATTCTGGCCCTCATTGGCCCAGATTCTTGTCCTGACTATATTCCTCACTACGACCTGACCCTGGTCTTCACTAGACCTGCCTCTGGTCCTATTATGAAATGACTAGGTCCTCACTAAGGACTAAATATTGTCCTCACTAGGTCCTCACTCTCGTCCCCACTCCATTCTGACACTCGTCCTCATCAGACAGTGATTCTGATCTCACTGGGTCCTGACTCTCTTCCTAACTAATACTTGACTCTTGTACTCACCAGGGCCTGACTTGCATCCTCACAATGACCTGACATTTTCCTATGTGGTCTGACTCTTTGCCTCACTATGACTGATATTTTGCTTCACTACAGCCTGCTTGTCCTCACTGGGGCCTGACCTTGTTCCTACTTGGCCCTGAATCTGGCCCTCACTATGACCTGTCTCTCATCCTGACTCTGGTAATAATCTTTTGTTTATTAGGTCCTGACTCTCGTGCTAACTAGGGCCTGATTCTCGTACTCACTACACCCTAACTCTGGTCCTCACTGTGACCTCACTCTGTTCCTAACTGTGGCATGTCTCTCATCATTAACTTGGCCTGCCTCTAGTCTTCTCTATGCTCTGACTCTTGTCCTCACTATGACCTGACACTTTGCCTCACTGGGCCTGACTCTGGTCCTCACTGGGTCCTGAATCAGGTTCTCACTGGACCCTGAGTCTGGTCTTCACTGGCCCTGACTATAGTCCTCTCTACAGCCTGTTGTGTCCTCACTATGGATTGACTGATGGCTTAACTCTTTCGTATCTACTGCCTGACACTTTTCTTCACTACACACTGATTCTTGTCTTAATGGTGCCTAACTCTGGCCATCAGTAGGCCATAAGTATTGTCCTTAGTGGCCCTGACTCAGATCCTCACTTTGACCTGACTCTGGTCCCCTCTACAGCCTGACTCTGGTCCTCTAATGGCCCGATACATTGCCTCACAGGTCCTGACTCTGGTCCTCTAATGGCCCTGATCTTGTCCTCACTACAGACTGACTCTGTCCTCACTAAAGCATGATCTTCATCATCACTAGGGCCTGAAATTTGTGTCTACAATGGCCTGACTTTTGTCTTCACTATGGCTTCAGACATGTCCTCAGTACATCCTCACTCTAGTCCTCACTCTGGCCTCATTCTGATCTCACTAAATCATCTCTTTGATCTGCTCTATGGTCTCACTCTGGTCTTCACTATGGCCTGACTCTCATCCTTACTTGGGCCTGACTCTCGTCTTCAGTAGGGCCAAACTCTTGTCCTCACTGTGGCCTGACTGTTTATCCTCATCATGGCCTGACTCTGTTCTCTATGACCTGACACTTTGCATCACTATGATTTGACTCTTTGACTCACTAGTTTATGAAGCCTGTCCTCACTGGAGATTGATACTGTTCTTCCCTGGGCCCTGACTATGGTCCTCACTATGGCCTGACTATGGTCCTGTCTTTGGCCTGACTGTGTACCTGTCTGAGACCTGATACATTGCCTCACTGGGCCTCACTCTGGTCCTTATTAGGCCCTGATTCTGGTCCTCACTACAGACTGACCCTTCCTCATATACAGCAACATTCTCATCATCATTAGGGCCAGAAAATCATATCTACTAGCCTGACTCTTATCCTCACTAGGGACCGATTTCATCCTCACTGTGGCCTCACACATGTCCTCACTATGTCCTCATGCTAGTCTTCAACCTGGCCTCACTCGGGTTCTCTCTGGCATCACTCTGATCTTCACTAAGTCCTCACATTTCTCCTCCCTGCAGCCTCACTCTGTTCTTCACTACTACCTGACTCTGGTCCTCACTGTGGCCTGATTCTTGTCCTCATTATGGTCTCAATCTAGTCCTGTCTATAGCCTGACACTTTGCCTCACTGGGACATGACCCTTTTCCTCACTGTGCCCTGATCCTTTTTCTCACTGGGCTCTGACACTAGTCTTCACAACAGCCTGGCTCTGGTCCTCACTATTGCCTGACCTTAGTCCTCACTAGGGCGTGACTCTTGTCTTCATTTGGTTCTGACTCTCATCCTCTCTGCCTCCTGAATCTTGTCTTCATTAGTCTCTGACACAGATTTTCACTGCACTGTGAGTCTGGTCCTAACTGAGCCCTGATTATAGTCCTCACTAGGGCCTGACACTTTTCCTCACTTTGTCCTGACTCTCGTCCTCAACAGGGCCTGACTCTGTCCTTTATGGCCTGACACTTTGCATCACTACTTCCTGACTCACTGCTTCACTGGGCCATGAAACTTATCCTCCCTGGAGACTGACATTCCTCACTGGGCTCTGATTTGGGTCCTTACTACAGCCTAACTCTGGTCCTGACCACATCAAGACTCCTGTTTCAAAAGGGCCTGATTGTCATGCTCACAAGGACCTGATTCTTGTCCTCTACACCCTAACTCTCTTCCTCTCTAGGCACTGATTCTGTTCCTCACTGGATCCGATCCTGGTCCACTCTATGGGCTTGAATCTGGTCCTTTCTACATCCTGAATCTGGTCTTCTATACAGTCTGACTCAGGTCTGACAGTGCAACTCTTTGCCTGACCATTGCCTGAAATTTTGTTTTAGTGGGTCTGACTTTGGTCCTTACAGCACCCTGACTCTTTGGCTCACTGGGAATTGACACTAGTCCTCAGTGGGCCCTAATGCTGGACATTACAAAAGCCTTAATATGACCCTCACTATGTCTTGATTCAGGTCCTCATTACAGTCTGAGTCTCATCCTATTAGGGCCTGACTGTTTTCTTGCCCACGTCTTGCCACTTGTCCTGACTACATCTGACACTGGACCTCAATGTGCCCTGAGTCTCATCCTCATTGGGCCATGATTTTTATCCCCACTACCTCTTGACTCTGATCCTCACTAGGGCTTGACTCCTGTCATCAGTTTGCCCTGACTTTCATTTTTACCACGGCCTGACTCTCGTCCTCACCATGGCCTGACTTTGTCCTCTATGGTTGAGGCTTTGCATCACTACAACCTGACTCTTTGCCTCACTCTGTCATAAATCTTGTCCTCACAGGACACTGACACTGCTGCTCACTCAGCTCTGAATCTCGTCCTTACTATGGCCTGACCCTGGTACTAAGTGGTACCTCACACTAGTCTTCACTATGGCATGACTTGGTCATCTCTAAGGCCTGGCACATTGCCTCACTTTGACTCTGGTCCTCATTAGGCCCTGATTCTGGTCCTCACACTGAATGATTCTGTCCTCACTACAACATGATCCTCACCATCACTAGGGCTTGAACCTTGTGTCTAATAGGGCCTGACTCTCATCCTTACTTTTGCCTGACTCATCCTCACCATGGCTTGAATCTGTACTCTATGGCCTGATACTTTGCATCACTACCTCCTGACTCTTTGCCTTACTGGCTCATGAATCTTGTCCTCACTGGAGACTGACACTGCTCCTCACTGGGCTCTGATTTTGGTCCTCATTACAGTCTGACTCTTGTCCTCACTATGGCACGAAACTTGTTCTCGATAGGGCCTGACTTGTGCTCACTAGGACATGAGTCTTACCTCAGTATGCACTGAGTTTGGTTCTCATTAGGCAGTGATTCTCTTCTCACTGGGCTCTGCTCTTGGTCAGCTGTATGGCTTGACTCTGGTCCTTTCTACATCCTGACTCTGGTCCTCTCTATGGCCTGACACTTTGACTCACCTCTGCCTGACATTTGTTTCGCTGGGCTTGGTCCTCCCTGTCCCCTGACTCTTTGGCTCACTACAGTCTGACTCTTTGCTTCACTGGGATCTGACACTGGTCCTCCATGGGCACTGATGCTGGACATCACTTAGCCTGAATATGGTCCCCACTATGTCCTGATTCTGGTCCTCACTAGGGTCTGAGTCTCATCCTCACTATGGCCTAAGTGAGCACGAAGGTCAGGCCCTAGTGAGGATGAGAGTCATCCATATTGTGGAACAGAATCAGATCATAGTTAAGACCATATTACAGCCCAGTAAGGAACAGTGTCAACATGCAGTGAGGACCAGAGTCAGGCCATATTGAGGATCAGAGTGAGGTATAGTGTGGACCAGACACAAGTCCCAATGAGGAATTAACACAGGGTCCTGTGAGAAGCAGAGTACTGAGCAATGAGGCAAAACACTCTGCATCCTGACACTTGTCCTCACTGGAGGCTGACTCTGGACCTCGGTGTGCCCTGAGCCTCATCCTCACTGGGTACTGATTCTGGTACTCACTACATATTGCCTGTGGTCCTCACTAGGGCTTGACTCTTGTCCTCACTTTGGCCTGACTCTCATCCTCACTAGTGCCTGACTCTCTTCCTCACTTTGGATGAAAATTTCCAAGTAATTGGTTACTCTCAGGAAAAAGAATGCTGGGAAACATATGTTCCTTTGTTGAATTAATGGCAATAAATAGAGTGTTTTTCAGGCATCTAGCTTTCAGCAAATGTCTAGATTCTAAGATGTGAGAGCACCACATTTCCACAGAGGCCCTAATTTTCAGAGTCACAGCCAGGATGTTGCCCTTCACTTTCTGAGCCTTGGGAACACAGTACTACATCATAATGGGACTACCCATGAGGAAACAGGCTGCAGGAGTGTATCCAACCGAGATGAGTGCCATACTGCTTTTACTTAGTTTAGTTGATGTTCCAGTGGAAATGAGCTTGCCACAAGGAGTTGCAAGCCACCTGCTTGCTTTAGAAAGCCCAGTGTTTTGATCACAGTGATTGCTGTCATAAATGGGAAAACAGCAATTAGACTGATTTTCAAGCAGGTACTAAGTTGGAGCCTACTATGGCCAAAAGAGAGAAAATGCTAATTTTGCCAATAAGATCTAGTATTCAGGTTCACACTCAGTATGTGTCCCTGAAGTATCCAAGAATTTTCCAGACAGACCTAGGATCACTGGATCCTTCCTACAGAGAAAAATTGATGAAACTTGGGTTTCTTTTGTGTGTGTGTGTGTGTGTTCATTTTTCCATGTAATTATCTAATCCTTCCCTTCTGTGTCACCTGTGAGGGGAAATTGTTACTTAAAGTTGATCTCCAAGCAGCGATTTCCAAGTAGTGGGTTACTCACAGCAAACAGAAGGCTGGGAAATGTACATTGCTTTGATGAATGAAAGGCAAGAAAAAAGAGTGCTCTTCAGGCATCTATCTATCAGCAACTGTCTAGATTCTAAGATGTGGGAACTCCAGGTTCGCACTCAGTATCCAGGTTCACACTCAGTGTGAGTCCCTGCAGTATCCAAGAATTTTCCAGATAGAACTAGGATCATTGGATCTCTCCTACATAGAAAACTAGATGGAACAGATGTTTGGATGTTTGTTTGTTTTTCCTTGTGAGTGTGGGGCCCTTCCCTATGGTAACATAGTCAGGGGAAATTGTTACTGAAAAATGACTTCCAAGCAAACATTTTCAAGCAGTGTGTTACTCTCAGGAAACAGAATGCTGGGAAAGCTATGTTCCTTCAATGAATGAAAGGCATAAAAAGAGAGTGTTTTTCAGGCATCTGCAAGGATTTCAGGCATCTTTAAGTCTGCAAGGATTCCGGTTTCATTAGGTGAAAATGCTGCTTTCTCTTCAGGTCCCGAGTTCTGTGTTCAGAAAAACGTTTCCCCACAGGGTCAGGGTTGTGCCAAGACACTACTAGACACTGTACCATTCCCTTAGAAAAGAGTTTAGGCGAGAGTGTTCTGTGAGTGCTTCTGCCATATCAGTTGTTACCCTGAGTGGGTGAAATTACACTGTCAGATGACTTTATAGTATTAATAAGCAGGAGCCAGTGCTTTCAGAAAACACAAATACTTAAGCCAAGCTGTGGTCAGAAAGAGGAGAAAACTGAGCCCGCGTGCACTTCTTTCAGGCTTATGACTGCAGCCACTCTGCAGCCACACAAAGAAATGCTGCTTCTGTCATTAGGCTCCAAATCCCATGTTAAGAAAAACAAACGTCCCTGTAGTTGAAAGTTATATAAGGGAGCCCAAGGACAGATTGCACTATTCCAAGAGTAAAGAGTTCAGTGGGGAGTGTTCTGTGAGTGCTGACTTCCACACCTGTTATCAGCCTAATTTGGTGAAATGGGACTGGGTGATGACTTGCCAGTAAGAAATGGCAAGGAGCATTGCAACAATCCAGCTTTCACAGGAAGAATACTGTGATTTTCCCTTATTGCCTGGATTTCCAGCTTGAAGATTATACATTTCCCTCCATATTTGCTGTTGCTGTTAAGTTGCTTCAGTCGTGTCTGACTCTGTGCGACCCCATAGACAGCAGCCCACTAGGCTCCTCTGTCCCTAGGATTCTCTGGGCAAGAATACTGGAGTGGGTTGCCATTTCCTTCTCCAGTACATGAAAGTGAAAAGTGAAAGTGAAGTCGCTCAGTCGTGCCTGACTCTTAGCGATCCCATGGACTGGAGCCTACCAGGCTCCTCCATCTATGGGATTTTCCAGGCAAGAGTACTGGAGTGGGGTGCCATTGCCTTCTCCATCCCTCCACATTTAGAGCTCTGTAAAGACACTCATAGCATACAGACAGTGTGCCATTTCTGAACAAAGATATCAGTGGAGAGTGCTCTGGGAACTTGGATGGCCAAGCCTGTTTTTACTCTGATTAGGTGAAATGTACTGTCAGATGACCTCCCAGCAAGAAGTGGCAAGCAGAATGATTCATGAGAAGTGAAGTTACTTTGCCGTGTGTGGCTCCTTCAGATCTCATGATTTGTAGCCTACCAGGATGGTCTGTCCATGGAATTTTCCAGGCAAGAATATTGGAATGGGTTGTCATTTCCTTCTCCAGAGGATCTTCCAGACCCAGGGGTGAACCCAGGTCTCCCACATGACAAGCAGACACTTTACCCTCTAAGCCACAAGGGAAGCCCCCTGGATTCATTAAAAACTCAGCTACTTAACCAAAGCTGTTCTAGGATTGAAGAGTAGAAGGAGCCTGTGTCTTTTTCTGGCAGGTTGGATGATGCAAACGATACAGTTTTCACAGAGGAACTGACTGCTTTTTGACATCATCCCCCTGTTCAATGTTCACAAAAGCACATCTCTCTGAATTCCCAAAGCTGTGTCAACTTATTCCTAGGACAAAATTTATAGTCCCTGAATGTTAACTTTTATATCTGTTTTTACCATGATCAGCTAAAACTATACTGTCAGAGGACTTCCCATCAAGAAATGGCAAGCAGTGTGTTTTATCAAACACAAACATGTGATGAAACTTTCTGTCATAAAAAAGGGAAAAATGCACCAATGTCTTTTTTCATCATATTTGAGACCACAAGGATTCCATTTTGTTAGGCAAAAATGCTGCTTTCTCTTCAGGCCCCAATTTCTGAATTCAGAAAAACCTTTCCCCACTGGGTCAGAGCTATGCCAAGACACTAGTAAAATATGCTGTACCATTCCCTTAGACAAGGATTCGGGAAAGAGTGTTCTGTGGGTGCTTCTGCCATATCAGTTGCTACCCCAAGTGGGTGAAATTACACTGTCAGATGACTATGTAGCATTAATAAGTAGGCGCCAGTGCTTCCAGAAAACAGATCCTTAAGCAAAGCTGCAGTCATAAGAAAGAGAAAAATGAACCCAGGTGCGTTTCTTTCAGACTGAAGACTTCAACCACCCTGCAGTCACAGGAAGAAAGGCTGCTTCTGACATGAGGCTCCAAATTCCATGTTAACAAAAACAAATGTCCCTGTAGTTAGAGAGCTGTGTAAGACAGCCCAAGGACAGATTGTACCATTCCAAGAGCAAAGAGTTCAGTGGGGAGTGTTCTGAGACTTCAGTGGGGAGGATTTTCTGAGTGTTGACTGCTGTACTTGTTGTCAGCCTAATTTGGTGAAACGGCCTGGGAGATGATTTCCCAGTAAGAAGTGGCAAGCAGCATGATCCTCTCAGCAAACTCAAATAATTGACCAAAGCTGTTGTCATAATGAACAGAGACATGCCCCCAGTGAGTTTTGAGTTATCCTGGCTGGTTGGAGGCTACAACTATTCTGCTTTCACAGGAGAAATATACTGATTTTGCCATATCAGCTGGATTTCCAACTTCAAGATAACACAATTTCCTGCACATTTAGAGCTGTGTAGACACTCCTAGTGTAAAGACACTGTACCGTGTGCTGAACAAAGATATCATTGAAGCGTGCTCTGTGAATGTGGATGTCCAAGCCTAATTTATTTTGATTAGGTGAAACTTAAATGTACTGTGAGATGACCTCCAGCAAGAAGTAGCAAGCAGCCTGATTCATGAGGTGTGAAGCTGCCCAGCCATGTGAGACTCTTTGCCATCCCTTGGACTATAGCTTGCAGGTAAGAATACTGGAGAGAGTTGCCATTTCCTTTTTCAGGGGATTTTCCTGACCCAGGGATCGAGCCCGGTCTCCCACATTGCAGTTCGATGCTTTACCCGCTGAGCCACCAGGAAAGCTGGCCTGATTCACTGAAAACTCAACTACTTAAAGAAAGCTGTTCTAGGATTGAAGAGTAGAATGAGCCTGTGTGTTTTTCTGACAGGTTGGGTGCTGCAACTATACAGGTTTCACAGGGGAAATGACTGCTTTCTAGGCAAGAGTACTGGAGTCAGTTGTCATTTCCTTCTCCAGGAGATCTTCCCAACCTGGGGATCAAACCCATGTCTCCCTCTCACATTTCAGGCAGACCAGGGAAGCCCGCTTGATTCCTTGAACCTTCAACTACTTCACCAAAACTATTCTAGGGTTGAGGAGTAGAATATGCCTGTGTGTTTCTCTGGCAGGTCAGATGCTGAAGCTATCCAGGTTATATGCAAGACAAATGACTGCTTTTTGACATCATACTCCAATTCCAGGTGCAGAAAAACACATCTCCCTCAGCTTCCCAGCTGAGTAAATTATTCCTAAGACACAATGTACTTATCTGTGAATGTTGACTTCTGTATCTGTTTTTACCCTGATGAGGATAAAACTGTACTGTCATGGGACATCCCAACAAGAAAGAGCAAGCTGCATGTTTCCCTCAGAAGACAGAAATACTTGGTGAAACTGGCTGTCATAAAGAAGGGGGAAATGTACCAACGTGTTTTTCCATCAGGTTGAAGACTGCAAGTATTCCAGATTCAGTTTGCGAAAATGCTGCTTTCTCTTCAAGCACCGAGTTCTAGGTTCAGAAAAATGTTTCCCTACAGTTGTGGAAATATGAAAAAGCACTCCAAGATCACACCAGACCTTTCATTCCCTTAGAAAAGTGTTCAGGGAAGAGTTTCTGTGAGTGTTTCTGCCCTACCTGTTGTTACCCTGAGTGGGTGAAATTACACTGTCAGGTGACTTTGTAGCATTGATAAGCCAGTGCTTGGGCTTTGAGAAGATGCAGATACTTCAGCAATGCTGTGGCCATAAGGAAGAGGAGAATGAATCTGTGTGCATTTCTTTTAGGCTTAAGATGACCACCATCCTGCAGTCGCATAAAGACATGCTGCCTCTGCAATTAGGCTGCAAATGCCATGCGAACAAAAATCAAATGTCCCTGTTGTTAGAAAGCTGTCTAAGAGAGCCCAAGGACAGATGACACCATTCCATGCAGTAAAACGTTCAGAGGGAAGTGTTCTGAGAGTCCAGCGGAGAGTGTTCTGTGAGCGTTGACTACCATACCTGTTGTAAACCTAATTCAGTGAAACTGGACTGGGTGATGACTTTCCAGTAAGAAGTGTCCAGCAACGTGTTTCTTTCAGAAAAATCAAATAAGAAACCAAAGGTGTTGTCATAATGCACAGAAAAATGACCCAGTGTGTTTTTGTGGCTGGTTTGAGGCTGCAAGTATCCTGCTTTCACAGGAGTAATATACTGATTTTGCCATATTTCCTGGAATCCCAGCTTCAAGGTAACCCATTTCCTTGCACATTTAGAGCTGTGTAAAGGCTCTTGTAGTGGACAGACACTGTACCATTTAAGAAGCAAAGATTTCAGTGGAGAGTGCTCTGTGAATGTGTATTGCCAAGTCTGTTTTTACCCTGATTAGGTGAAATGTAGTCAGGTGACCTTGCAGCAAGAAGCAGCAAGCAGACTGATTCATGAGAAGTGAAGTTGCTCAGTTGTGTACAACTCTCTGAGATCCCATTGATTGTAGCCTGCCAGACTCCTCATCCATAAAATTTTGCAGGCAAGAGTACTGGATTGGATTGCTATTTACTTCTCCAGGGGATCTTCTCGACCAGGGATCGAACTCAGATCTCCTGCCCACATTACAGACAGATGTTTTACCCTCTGAGCCACCAGGAAAGCCTGCCTGATTCCTTGAACCCTCAACTACTTCACCAAAGCTTTTCTAGAGTTAAGAGTAGAATGAGCCTATGTTTTGCTGGCAGGTTGGATGCTGCAGCTATCCAAGTTTCACAGGGCAAATGACGGCTTTTTGATGTCTTACTCCAATTCCAGGTGCACAAAAATGCATCTATCTCAGTTTCCAAGATGTGTAAATTCATTTCTAGGATACAAAGTATTTATCCGTGAATGTTGACTCCTGTATTTGTTTTTACCTTGATGAGGGTAAAACTGTATTGTCAGAGGACTTCCCAGCAAGAAAGGGTAAGCTGCGTGTTTCTCTCAGAAAACAGAAATACTTGATGAAAGTGGCTGTCATAAAGAAGGGAAAAATGCACCAGTGTGTTTTTTCCATCAAGTTGGAGACTGCAAGTATTCCTGATTCTTCGTTTGGTGAAAATGCTGCTTTCTCTTCAGGCACCGAGTTCTAGGTTCAGAAAAACATTTCCCCACAGGTGTGGAAATGTGCAAGGACACTCCTAGATTATACTGGACCATTCATTCCCTTAGAAAGCACTCAGGGAGGAGTATTTTGTGAGTTCTTCTGCCCTACCTGTTGTTACCCTGAGTGGGTGAAATTACACTGTCAGATGACTTTGTAGCATTAATAAGTTAGTGCCTGGGCTTTGAGAAGACACATATACTTCAGCAAAACTGTGATCCTAAGGAAGAGAAAAATGAACCCTTTTGCATTTCTTTCAGGCTTAAGATGGCAACCATCCTGCAATCACACAAAGACATGCTGCCTCTGCCATTAGGCTGCAAATCCCAAGCAAACAGAAACAAATGTCCCTGTAGTTAGAAAGTTGTCTGAGAGAGCCCAAGGACAGATGACCCCATTCCATGAGTAAAGCATTAAGTGGGGAGTGTTCTGAGAGTCCAGCAGGGAGTGTTCTGTGAGTGTTGACTCCTAATTCAGTGAAACTGAACTGGGTGATGACTTCCCAGTAAGAAGTGGCCAGCAATATGTTAATTTCAGAAAACTCAAATAATGGACAAAAGCTGTTGTCATAACTAACAGAAATATCAGCCAGTATGTTTCTGTGGCTGGTTTGAGGCTGCAACTATCCAGCTTTCACAGGAGGAGTATACCAATTTTGCCATAATGCCTTTATTTCCACCCTCAGGATAACACATTTCCCTGCACATTTAGAGCTGTGTGAAGACACTCCTCATGTACAACACTGTACTGTTTGCTGAGCAAAGATATCAGTGGAGAGTGCTTTGTCAATGTGGATGACCATGTCTATTTTTAACCCTAATTATGTCAAGCATACTGTCAGATGACCTCGCAGCAAGAAGTGACAAGCAGCCTGATTCATAAGTAGTGAAGTGCTTAGTCATGTGTGACTCTTTGGGATCTGATGGACTGTGGCCTACAAGTCCTCCATCTATGGAATTTTCCAGGCAAGAATACTGGAGTGGGTTGCCATCTCCTTCTCCAGGGGATCTTCCTGACCCAGGGACCAAACCCAGGTCTCCCACATTGCAGGCAGATGCTTTACCCTCTGAGCTACCAGGGAAGCCCACCTGGTTCATTGAAAACTCAACTACTTAACCATGACAAATATTTGGGGAAACTATGTAAACAGTGACAGACTTTATTTTCTTACACGTGTCTTACAAATCACTCATGGGTTAGACTAAGGTAGTTGCTGAGTTGAGTAAAGAAAAAGAAAAAGAAACCAAAGTTCTCTCCATCTCACTTGCATTCTATACCCACCTAGCTTTCCATGGCAGACGTATAGCTTTAGTGATGTGCTCGGATTCAGAGTCACACACAGCATATTTCTGAATGTTGTGGAGAGTTGAACAGGACACATTGGATCCTTCTTTGTGAACACTGGTTTGAACAGAATTCTGGGGCTACTTAGTACTATACTTCTGTTACCCTGGATAGGTGGCAATGGAATCTGAGATGAACTCCTAACAAGGAGTTAAAAGGAGGCTGTTTCTTAGAAAAAACTCAAGTGTCAGACTAAGAAAGCCATTGAACTGAATAAATCTAAAGAAATGAGATGCCAGTCCAGGTTCGATGCACGATACTGGATGCTTGGGGCTAGTGCACTGGGACGACCCAGAGGGATGGTATGGGGAGGGAGGAGGGAGGAGGGTTCAGGATGGGGAACACATGTATACCTGTGGTTGATTCATTTTGATATTTGGCAAAACTAATACAATATTGTAAAGTTTAAAAATAAAATAAAATTTAAAAAAATGAAGAAACCAAAGTGTTTTTTGCCTGTCAGTCTGCAACTAACTAGCTTTCAGAGGTAGATGGTACAACTTGAGTGATGAGGCTCGGATTCCAAGATTCACTCACAGCATGACTCTGAACAGTGCAGAAACTTAAACAGCACACGACAGATCTTTCCTTGGGAACACTGGTTAGAGCAGAATTATGAGACTAGTTCATGCTATATCTTTAAGTAATCTGGTTAGGTGGAAGTGTACTCTGAGATGTTCTCTTAACAAGGAGTTCCAAATGGCATGTTTCTTTCAGAAAACTCAAAGATTAGATGAAAGAATTTGTTGAACTGAATACAATAAAAGCAACCAATACGTTTTACAACATTCATACATAAAATGTTTCTGATGAATGTTAAGACATAAACAGAGCACACTGGTTCCTTCATTGTGAATATAGGTTCGAGCACAAAGTTCTGTAAGTAGCTAGTATTATATATACTAAGAACTAATCTGGTTAGGGGAAATATGCAGTCAGAGATGACCTCCTTGGATGATTATTTCCAAGCCAAGCAGCCCTTTCCTTTTGGAACACTCAAGGGTTAGCCTAAGGAAGCTGTGGAACTGAATAAAAGAAAAGCAATCAAACTGGTTTTCAACAAACTTTTAGTCTATTACTAACAGGCTTTCTGAGGCAGAAAATACAGCTTTAGGCAAAAAGGAACATCATTCAAGGCTCACTCACAGAAAGCTCCTGATGAATGAAAGATACAGACAAAGCACACTGCTTCCTTCAGGGAGAATGCTGGTTTGACCGGAGGGTTCTGTGACTAGTGAGTAACCCAGGTAGGTGAAAGGTCACTCTAAAGGTAGGTAACCCAGGTAGGTGAAAGGTCACTCTCAAGTGACCTCCTAACAAGGAGTTCCAGGCAGGGTGATTCTGACCTACAACTCAAGTGTTAGACTGAGGAAGCTGTTGACCTAATAAAACTAAAGAAACCAAAGTATTCATTGCCTGTCAGTCTGCACCTAACTAGCTTTCAGAGGTAGATGGTACTACTTTTTGATGAGGCTCTGATTTCAAAATTCACTCTGAACAGCATAGAAACTGAAACAGGAAACAATGGATCCTTCCTTGGGAACACTGGTTTGAGCAGAGATTGGGACTGGTTCATGCTAGAAGTAACAAAATTACGGGTTAGGCGAAATTGTACTCTGAGATGTCCTCCTAACAAAGAGTTCCATGCAGTGTGTTTCCTACATAAAATTCAAGGGTTAGATGAAGGAATTTGTTGAAATGAATACGATGAAAGCAACCAACAAATTTTACAACATTCACACGGTGTTCCTGATGAATGCAAAGACACAAACACAACACACGTTCCTTCATTGTGAATACAGGTTTGAGAACATAGTTCTGTGAGTAGCTAGTATTATATTCATAACTAACCTGGTTAGGGTAAAAATGAAATTAGAGAGAACCTCCTAACAAATTTTTCCAAGCAGCATGTTTCTTTAGGAAAACACAATGGTTGATCTAAGAAAATTGTTGAATGTAATACAACAAAAGCAACCAAAATGTTTTCCAACTAACTTTAATTCTATGATTATCAAGCTTTCAGAGGCAAACAAACAAACAAAACCCCAGCTTTATCCTAGAGCCTCTGATTTCATTGTTCACACACAGAATGTTCCTAATGAATAAATGCAAAGACAGAAATAAGACTTCTGGTTCTTTCAGTGAGAGTACTGATTTGACCAGAGAGTTGTGTGGCTAGTTAGTAGTATACTTTTAACTAACCTGGCTCAGTGAAAATATACTCTGAGAGGACATCCTAACAATTATTTCCAAGCCCATTCCTTTCATTATAGTCAAGGGTTAGACTAAGGAAGTGGTTGAACTGAATAGAACAAAAACAACCTGTATTTTTCAACTAATCAGTCTACAACTAACTAGCTTTCAGAAGCAGAGAATACAGCTTTAACCAACAGTTTCCAATTTTGAGATTCACACACAGCATGTTTCCAAACAGTGTAGAGACTTAAACAGGACACACTGGATCCTTCTTCGTGAACACTGTTTTGATCAGAGAGTTGTGTGAATAGTCAGTATTCTAACTATAACTAACCTGGTTTGGTGAAAATGTACTTTGAGATGACCACCTAACAAAGTTCCAAGAAAACTGTTTCTTTCAAAAACTCAAGAGTTAGACTAAGGAAGTTGTGGAACTGAATTAAACAACAATAACCAAAGCATTTTTCAAGGAACTTTCAGTCTACAACTAACTAGCTTTCAGAGGCACTAAATACAGCTTTGCCAAGAGTCTCAGATTTCAAGATTCTCACTCAGCATGTTTCTGAGCAGTGTAGAGACTCAAACAGGATACACCGGGTCCTTCTTTGTGAACAGTGCTTCGAGCAGAGCTTCTGTGACTAGTCAGTACTCTAGCTATAATTAACTTGGTTAAGTAAAATGGACTCTGAGTTGATCTCCTAACAAGGAGTTCCAGCAGTCTATTTCATTCAGAAAAATCACTTGTTAGGTTAAAGAAAGTGTTGCACTGAATAGTAGAAAAGCAATCAAAGAGTTTTCAAGTCACTTCTAGTGTGAAACTAACTAGCTTTCAGACATAGAGCTTTTACCAACAGACTCTGATTTCCAGGTTCACACACAGTTTGAGCAATGTAGAAACGAACACAGATCACGGTAGTAGTGAGCGCTGTGAGCAGTGATAGCCATTGAGAACAGAAGCCCTAGCTTGCACCTTGTTCTGGCTGTAACCCTTCCATGTCCAGCCATGCCTTCCACCAATGCAGTGAGTGAGTGAGTGAGTGAAAATCCCTCAGTTGTGCCTGACTCTTTGCAACCTCATGGACTATGCAATCCATGGAATTCTCCGGGCCAGAATACTGAAGTGGGTAGCCTTTCCCTTCTCCAGGGAATCAAACCCAGTTCTCCTGCATTACAGGCAGATTCTTTACCAGCTGAGCCACAAGAGAAGCTCCCACCAAGGCAGTGGCTACCAGCATACCCAGGAAAAGATGCACTGTATACACTTCAGTCCCATATCATAGCAAAGCTACAGAGACATAAAATGACATAAGGATGCTCCCACACAAGCACAGGCCTTCATGGCTGGGAGAGGTAATTTTTTACCTAATTTCATAAAGTTAAGTAAAAAAACAGAAGAATTTTCTTCAAACAAAAAAACAAAAAAGAAGAAGAATAGCAAACAAACAAAACCTTGAAAAACCAACAAATGAAACAAAAAGTCCAAAACAGTATTAAGAATGCTAACTGAATTAGGGGAAGCGTAGACAAATACAGGGAGATTTTAATAAGAAATTAGAGAACAAAAAAAGAACCAGTAACAACTGAAGAATATAGTACCTGAAATTGAAAATACAGTAGACAGGGACTTCCCTGACAGTCCAATATTTAAGACTCTGCCCCTCCACTGCAAGGGGTATGGGTTCAATCTTTGACCTGGGAACTAAGTTTCTGCATGCTGCACAGTGTGGCCAAGAAAAGAAGAAGAAAGAAATATATATATATTTTTTAATACAATAAGGAAAGTGAACAAGACGGTGGAGGAGTAGAAGCATATGGAATACATCTCTCTCCTTGGATGCACCAAGAATACCTTTTCAGAGGCAGAAGTTGTCACAGAGCACCAGCTGAGTATTGGCAAGTCTCCCTGACCACTGGAAAGGAATATATAGATCCATGCACAACTTGATAGGAAGAAGGGAGAAGGAAGAGCAGAGTGAGTGGAATTGGACCTGTACCTGGGGGTGGTACAGGTACCACCTGGAAGCTGAAGCAGAGGAGAGATCCTCACATCAGGACCAATTGGATGGGAGAGAAGGGAAGCATTTGAGGCTGTCAGAGAGTGACGCAACTGATTTGTGACAGTCTGAATGGTGTGAGAACCACATGGATGATCCATGCTGTGGCCCTACTTACAACAGACAGGGACCAGAGTCAACTGGTGGGCATGGTGACTGGGAGCTGGAGCATATGGATTGGAAAGAAATCTCGGGGTGAGGACTGCTGTTGATGTGGGCAGAGGGCACGAGGGGATGGTAGGGTGGAAATTTGCAGTGGGGAATGCATTTTGAGGAAACCCAGGTGGCCATGGAGGTAGAGTGCTACTGCTGAGTCACAATGGGGAATGAAACCACCATTATAGCCTCTCCCTCCCCACATGCCAGTTATGGGCAGCTGATCAATGGAGGAAGACCCCAGTGAGGGTAGACTTTTTAGTGTCTGATGTGTCAAGAAATAGAGAAAGACCAGCCTTAGAGACCCTTGAGTGCCAGCTGCAGAAGCTAGAAAAGACTCCTTATAGAGCCATATTTCCTGCACCCATAGCCATTGACTTCCCTGTGTACCTGGCACTGCTGAAGTCTCCATGATCCAAAGAGCCACACCACTTCCATGAATGGACCTCACTGGGGCAGACCCAACCCTCCAGGGCAGCCTTGGGTGCGAATTCCTATAGATGACCCACATAAACCCCCATGCCCCCATAAATTCCTATAGATGACCCGCATAAACAACAAATGAGCTCCAGGGGTGGAACAACTAAGGAAGGGATCCACCAGTTGTACAAGATGCAGATTAAATCCACATGATCAACTAGGTAGACTCTGTGTCTATGGAATATATAAAAGGACAATGAGTGTTCCCACAAAAGATAACACTCTAGCTCTGGCAGCTGTGGATGTTGGAAGCAAGTACACACAAATGTAGGACAAGAGTAGAGTCTGAGCTGTCCTCACAGTAGGTTCACAGACCAATCTTCCTCAGTACCAGAGGGACTCCTAGGTAGATGGAAGTAGGCTATGGCTCACAGTGGGGGAAAGGACACTGAGACCTGAGAAAAACATATATAATTTTTTATGTTTTGATTTGTTTTGCAGTTGATTCTGTTTTTTTTTTTTTCCTATTCTTTTTTTCTTTGTTGTTGTGGTTGCTGTTTACATTATTATCTCTAGGCTTTTGGGAATTATTTTTAATCACACATTTTGTTTCTTTTATATATTTCTACTTCTAGTTTGGCTTTCTGTGGTTTTCTGTTTTTGCTTTTTGTCTTTCTTTTTTTATTTTTTATTTATTTTCTTCTTGCAGTTTTCCCTTTTATTATGTATAAATCTTTTTATACATGTCTATTTATCTTTGTTTTTCTATTTTTTTTCTTTTTTTCATCATGTTTGTTTCTTTTATTTTCTTTGCTTTATCCCTCAATTGACACTTTAGTCTCTTGTTTTCTGTTTTGTGTTTTACTTAGCTTTGTTTTTAATTGATGATAGCATTTTTGGTTTCATTTGCTAGCTGAGTCACTCTCTTGTACTTTATTTTCTTTGGATGCTTTTGGTTTCATATGCATGTGTGTGTGTTACTTTATTTTCATTTCTATTTGTCTGATTTTGTTTTTATCTTTTGTGGATTTCATTTTGCTTCTTGCTTTTGCTTGTTTGTTTTAATCCCCTTTTATTACCATAATAAACTGCTTGTGGGACCTTGCTTCCCTGATCAGAAGTTGGGCCTGAGCCCAACTTGTTGAATCCTGGAGTTGTTGAGTCCAGGGCTCTAGACCATCAGATAATTCCTGACCCCTGGGAGTATTAATCAGTCAGAACTCCCACAGAGGTCTCCACTCAAATCCAGCATCCAGTACCACTCAAGTGCCTGCAGCATCCAGTGCTGGATGCTTCACCCAAACAACAAACAAGACAGGAATATAAACCAAGTTATCACAGACAGGCTGCAAGACACCCCAAAACACACCACATCACATGATCTTTCCCATCAGAGGGAAAAAGCTCACCTCCTCCCACCAGAATATGGGCACAGGTCCCTTCCAACACAAAGTTGACAGAAGCCACTGGACCAACCTTACCCACTGGGGTCAGAGACCAAAAGCAAGAAGAACTGTGACCCTATACCCTGAGGAATGGAGACCACAAACACAGTAAGTTAAACAAAATGAACAGACAGAGAAATATTGTGCAGATGAAGGAACAAGGTAAAAACCCACAAGACCAAATGAACAAAGAGGAAACAGGCAAACTACTCTGAAAAATAATTTAAAGTAATGATAGTAAAAATCTTCCAAAATCTCAAAAATAGAATGGGAAAAATGCAAGAATCATTTAGCACATTTAACAAGGATCTAGAAGAAATAAAGAGCAAGCAATCAGTGATGAACAACAAAATAACTGAAATTAAAATTTTTTCTATAAAAGATCAAAAGCAGAATAAATGAGATAGAAGAATGGATAAGTGTGCTGGAAGACAGAATTGTGGAAATAACTACTGAAGAGCAGAATATAGAATGGAGAATGTAAAGAATTAAAGATAGTCTCAGAGAGCTCTGGGATGATATTAAACACACCAACATTCGAATTACAGAGGTCCCAGAGAAAGAAAAGAAAAAGAAAGGAAAAATCCTACAAGATTACTCTACTCAGCAAGGACTTCATTCAAAATAAATAGAGAAATAAAAAGCTTTACAGACAAGCAAAAATTAGAATTCAGTACCACCAAACCAGCTTTTCAACAAATACTGAAGGGATTTCTCTCTGCATGAAACACAAAGGAAGAAAAAAGCCTACAAAAACAAAATAAAAACAATTAAGAAAATGACAATAAGTACATGCACTGTGTGCTCAGTCCTGTCTGACTCTTTATGATCCCATGGACTATAACCCTCCAGATTCATCTATCCATTAAATTTTCCAGGCAATAATCCTGGAGTGGATTGCCATTTTCTTCCTCAGGGGGTCTTTCTTGACCCAGGGATTGAATCCACTTCTCTTGCATCTCCTGCACAGGCAAATGGATTCTTTACCACTAGGGCCTTCTGGGGAGCCCACTAATAGATACATATATATCAATAATAGCTTCAAACATAAATGGATTAAACACCCCCGTAAAAAATGACATAGACAGACTGAATGGATACAAAAATAAGGGCAATTGGATTCTGGGGCATTAGGTCTACATTTGTTTTAAAGAGGCTTGTACGTTCTGAGACTGACCGATAAATGACAATGCTGCAAAACTTTGTTGTTATAAAGCTGAATTTTAAAATACAGCACAAAAAATCTATGAATAAAGATATGTATAAAAAGCAAGATAAAAGGAAGAGTGAAAATTAACTTCACTGAAAAGCATTACCTAAGTTATTTAATAAATTACCAAATTTCATATAAAATTCCATATTATTTTTTGCTATTGTTGTTCAGTCACTAAGTCATGTCTGACTCTGTGACCCATGGACTGCAGCATACCAGTCTTCCCTGTCCTTCACTATCTCTCGTAGTTTGCTCAAATTCATGTCCATCAAGTTGATGATGCTTTCTAACAATCTCATCTACTGCTGCCCCCTTCTCCTGTTACCTTCAATTATTCCCAACATCAGAATCTTTTCCAGTGAGTCAACTCTTTGCATCAGGTGGCCAAAGTATTGGAGCTTCAGTTTCAGTATCACTCCTTGTAGTGAATATTCAAGGATGATTTCCCTTAGGATTGACTAGTTTGAGCTCCTCACAGTTCAAAGGACTCTCAAGAGTCTTCTCCAGCACTACAACTGAAAAGCATCAATTGTTTGGTGCTCAGCCTTCTTTGGAGAAGGCAATGGCACCCCATTCCAGTACTCTTGCCTAAAAAATCCCATGGATGGAGGAGCCTGGTAGGCTTCAGTCCATGGGGTCGCTAAGTCGAACACGACTGAGCGACTTCACTTTCACTTTTCGCTTTCATGCATTGGAGAAGGAAATGGCAACCCACTCCAGTGTTCTTGCCTAGAGAATCCCAGGGATGGGGGAGCCTGGTGGGCTGCCATCTGTGGGGTCACACAGAGTCGGACACGACTGAAGTGACTTAGCAATAGCAATAGCAGCCTTCTTTATGGTCTAATTCTCACATCCATACATGACTACTGGAAAAACCATAGCTTTGATTTGGATATATATATGGACAAATATATGGATATTTGTCAGTAAAGGGACATTTCTTCTTTTTAACACACTGTCTGGGATTGTCATAGCTTTCCTTCCAAAGAGCAAATGTCTTTTCATTTCATGGCTGCAGTCACCATCTGCAGTGATTTTGGAGTCCAAGAATATAAATTTTGTCACTGCTTCCACTTTTTCCCCATCTATTTGCCATGAAGTGATGTTACTGTTTGCTGTGATCTTAGTTTTTTGAATGTCCATTTTTAAGCCAGACTTTTCACTCTTATCTTTCACCCTCATCAAGAATTCCTCTTCACTTTCTGAATTGGAGTGGTATCATCTGCTTATCTGGGTTGTTGATATTTCTCCTGGCAACTTTGATTCAAGCTTGTGATTCATCCAGCCAGGCATTTCACATGAGGTGCTTGGCATAGAAATTAAATAAGCATGGTGACAGTATACAGCCTTGTCATACTCCATTCCCAATACTGAACCAGACTGTTGTTCCATGTTCAGTTCTAACTGTTGCTTCCTGACCTGTATACAGGTTTCTTGGGGAACAGGTAAGGTGGTCTGGTTCTCCCATCTCTTCAAGAATTTTCCACAGTATGTTGTGATTGAAATAGTCCAATGTTCTATATAGTCAATGAAGCAAAAATAGATGTTTATCTGGAATTCCCTTACTTTTTCTATGATCTAACGAATGTTGGCAATTTGATCTCTGGTTCCTCTGCCTTTTCTAAACTCAGTTCTGTGCATCTGGTAGTTTTTGGTTCATGTACTGCCTAATTTGAAGGATTTTGAGCATTACTTTGGTAGCATTAAAATGAGTGCAATTGTACAGTAGTTTGAACATTCTTTGGCATTGCACTCCTTTGGGATTGGAATGAAAACTGATCTTTTCCAGTCCTGTGGCCACTGCTAAGTTTTCCAAACTTGCTGACAGTAGTTAGTGCAGCACTTTAACAGTGTCATCTTTTAGGATTTGAAATATCTCAGCTGGAATTCCATCATTTCCACTAGCTTTGTTCACCGTAATTCTTCTTAAGGTCCACTTGACTTCACATTTCAGGATGTCTGACTCTAGGTGAATGACTACATCATCATGGTTATCCAGGTCATTAACTTTTCTGTATAGTCCTTCTGTGTATTCTTATACCTCTGATTAATGCCTCCTGCTTCTGTGAGGACCATACTATTTCTGTCCTTTATTGTGCCCATTTTCCCATGTTATGTTCCCTTGGTATCTCCAATTCCTTAAAGAGATCTCCAGTCTTTCCCATTCTATTGTTTTCCTCTATCTTTTTTTTTTTTTTTTTGTATTGTTCACTTAAGAAGTCCTTCTCATCACTTTTTTATATTCTCTGGAACTCCTCTCTTCTTTAATCAGCTATTTGTAAAGCCTCCTTGTGGAAGTGGAAGTCACTCCGTTGTGTCAGACTCTTTGTGACCCCATGGACTATACAGTCCATGGAATTCTCTAGGCCAGAATACTAGAGTGGGTATCCTTTTCCTTCTTGAGGGGATCTTCCCAACCCAGGGATTGAACCCAGGTGTCCCTCATTGCAGACAGATTCTTTACCAGCTGAGACACAAGAGAAGCCTCCTGAGACAACCTTTTTGCCTTTACAAGAAGCATTTCTTTTTCTGGGGGACAGCTTTGGTCACCACTTCCTGTGGTGTTACCAACAATGTTATGACCCTTTGTCCAGTTCTTCATGCACTCTGTTTACCAGATCTAATCCCTTGAATCTATTGATCACCTCCACTGTATAATCTTAAGGGATTTGATTTAGGTCATACCTGAGTTGTCTAGTGGCTTTCACTTTCTTCAATTGAAGCCTGAATTTTGCAATAAGGAGCTCATTATCTGAACCACAGTCAGCTCCAGGTCTTGTTTTTGCTGACTGTATAGAGCTTCTCCATCTTTGGCTGCAAAGAATACAATCAATCTAACTTCAGTATTGTCCATCTGGTGATGTCCATGTATGGAGTTCTCTCTTGTATTGTTGGAAGAGAGCGTTTGTTATGACCAGCATGCTTCCTGATGAAACTCTGTTAACCTTTGCCCTGTTTTGTTTTGTACTACAAGGACAAACTTACCTGTTACTCCAGGTGTCTCTTGACTTCCTACTTTTGCATCCAATCCCTATGATCTTTTTTTGGTGTTAGTTCAAGAAGGTATTGTAGATCTTAGAACCATTCAACTTCAACTTCTTCAGCATCGGTAGTTGGTGCATAGACTTACTGGGATGTTGAATGGCTTATCTTGTATATGAACTGAGATCATTCTGTCATTTTTGAGACCACACACAAATGATGCATTTCAGACTCTTTTGTTGACTATGAGAGCTATTCCACTTCTAAAGGATTCTTGCCCACAGTAGTAGATATAATGGTCCTCTGAATTAAATTCACCCATTTCCATCCATTTTAGTTCACTGATTCCTAAGATGTTGATGTGCACTCTTGTCATGTTCTACTTAACAATGTCCAGTATACCTTGACTTAACATTTAATATTCCTAGGCAAAGATGTTCTTTATAGCATCAGACTTTCACCACCAGATACATCCACAACACAGCATTGCTTCCACTTTGGCAAAGTCTCTTAATTCTTTATGGAGCTATTAGTAATTGCCCTCTGCTCTTCCCCAGTAACATATAGGACTCCTTTTGGCCCGGGGGGGCTCATCTTCTGGTGTAATATCTTTTGCCTTTTACACTGTTCATGGGGGCTTTGTGGAGAGAATACTGAAGTGGATTGCCATTCCTTCCTCTAGTGAACTGGGTTTCCCTGGTGGTGCTAGTGGTAAAAATTCGCTTGCCAATGTAGAAAATGTAAGACATGCAAAATTGATTCCTGAGTTGGGATGATACCCCTGGAGGAGGGCACAGCAACCCACTTTAGTTCTTTCCTGGAGAAACCCTTGGACAGAGGAGCCTGGTGGGCAACAGTCCTTAGGGTCACAAAGAGTTAGACATGACTGAAGCGACTTAGCAAAGCATTTCTAGTGGATTATGTTTTGTCAGAACTCTCCACTATGACCCACCAGTCTTGGGTGATCTTGCATTGCATGGCTCATAACTTCATTGAGTTATGCAAATCCATTTGCCCTGACAAGGCTGTGATCCACAAAGGGGATATTTTTAACCACAGTCAATAGAAATATATTTTTACAGATCTTGCTTTGTCAAATACAGTCTTGTAGTGGTTCCATATTGCTAAAGCTTATGATTTTTCTCAAGTAGTATTTTCACCTACAGCTTTGTGTATCAATACTCATTAAAAAACACTCAGCAGGATTTTAAAAGTAACTTACATCAATTCAGAGGGATAGCAAAACTTTTTAGTGATATAATGGTCTGTAAAATGAGATGGCAACTGAAAAATTCAGCCATTTCTACTTTCTTAATCTTGCTTCTTAAATTAGTTGTTAAGCATTCTATTGAGCTGGTAAGAAATCAGATTAGTAGAAAGAAATGTACACATGTGTATATTTTAAACACATTTAGTTTCAAATTCTACAGTATATACTGTATGGTAAATATAGATCATCCTTGAACCAAAGTAAATTTAAGCAGTAAAGTTTAGCACAGTCACTCAGTCATGTCTGACTCTTTGGGACCCCATGGATTGCAGCACACCAGGCTTCCCTGTCCATCACCATCTCCTCAAGCTCAATCAAACTCATGTCCATCGGGTCGGTGATGCCATCCAACCATCTCATCCTCTGTTGTCCCCTTATCCTCCCGCCTTCAATCTTTCCCAGCATCAGGGTCTTTTCCAATGAGTCAGTTCTTTACATCAGGTGGCCAAAGTATTGGAGTTTCAGCTTCAGCATCATTTGTTCCAATGAATGTTCAGGGCTGATTTCCTTTAGGATTGACTGGTTGGATCTCCTTGAAGTCCAAGGTAATCTCAAGAGTCTTCTCCAACAACACAGTTCAAAAGCAGTAAAAGGAAGAGCCAAAACAGAGGTGAATGACTGCTTTCTGGTGAAGGTCCCCAACTCCAACTAATGGAGGGTCCAATCTTTTCCATGGTGAACATGATTGCCTTTTGAGGAAATTACCTGGAACCAAATAAGAAGTATGTGTTTAAGAAAGGCTTTGGGGGAAATTTGTCACATGAAATAATGTGTTGAATTATGGCAACAGTGCTGCATATTCCTGTGAGTGACAGTAAATTTAAAATGACGCCTAAAATGAGGAAATGTAGAATAGATTCCAACTGAGTATGTTTTCTATCTTAGGGTGTCCTCAGGCATTGGTTTTGAGAACAAATTTGCCAGAAGACTGTGGTAAGTGTGGGGAGCAGGAAAAGAGATTTCATTATATCACCAAGAGGGAATAGCTGAAGCTCTATACACAGAGAATAAAACTGTCCCAAAGAATGACATCTTGGAGTTTGGTGCATGTTTCTAGGGTTGAACTGAGTGATGAAGTCTTATGTCAGGATTCTGCATATACTTCATATTTGTATCATTTGATTCTTTGGCCTTTGAGACTCTTTAAGGAGAGACAATATTGCTTTAGAAACAAATTATTTTGATTCATGTTAGGAGCCCCAAGTCATGTCTCTTTCTTTTTCTGATGAGCATCTGAAATTACACTAGAAGTGGGAAGAAATATAAAAAGAAGGAGAGAAAGGAAGAATTTTACCTAGAAGTGAGGCATCAGTACATTTTTGGCACCAGAAACACAATGCATAATACTATAAATGTCATTTATTAAACAGTCATTTTTCAGCATTTCTGACATGGCAACACTTTAGTAGACATTTGAGCACTGGTATGACCCAGAGGGATGGTATGGGGAGGGAGGTGGGAGGGGGGTTCAGAATGGGGAACACTTGTACACCCATGGAGGACTCATGTTGATATACGGCAAAACAAATACAAAATTGTAAAGTAATTGGCCACCAATTAAAATAAATAAATTTAAAAAAATATGAATTGAAGGTGTTTCTGCCCAAAGCAGACATATTCTAATGGGGGATATGGACAGATAAGCAAAATGTGACAACAAAGTATCCTTTCTCTGATGAATTTGCTGGAGACATCTGGAAGGGGAGGGGGTACCTAACCCACATCAGGGACAAGGGGGAAGGATCAAAAATATTTTTTTAAAGGGGGAGGGTGAGCCAAGTTTCATTTTCAGATAAATGTACTTGGAATTTCTTCCACTGAGTTGTAACAAGTAATTATATCAATGCTATTTAAAGATGGGTTAGTATTAAGCCTTGAAAGTCAAACTAGGGGATTTAATTTGATAAAAAACGGGAGGTCATTTAAGTTTTTAAACTGGGAGTGAAAATATGATCAGTTCAGTCAGGTCAGTTACTGAGTCATGTCCAACTCTGTGACCCTGTGGACTGCAGCATGCCAGGCTGCCCTGTCAATCACCAATTCCCAGAGTTTACTCAAACTCATGCCCATCAAGTTGGTGATGCCATCCGACGATCTCACCCTCTCTCTCTCATGCCATTCTCCTCCTGCCTTCAATATTTCCGAGCATCAGGGCCTTTTCTAATGAGTCAGTTCTTCACATCAGGTGGCCAAAGTATGAGAGTTTCAGCTTTAGCATCAGTCCTTCCAATGAATATTCAGGGTTGATTTCCTTTAGGATTGACTGGTTTGATCTCCTTGCAGTCCAAGGGACTCTCAAGAGACTTCTCCAACAACACAGTTCAAAAGCATCAATTCTTTGGCACTCAGATTTCTTTATAGTCCAACTTTCACATCCGTAAATGACTACTGGAAAAACCATAGCTTTGACTAGATGGACCTTTTTCAGCAAATTAATGTCTCTGCTTTATAATATGCTGTCATGGTTGGTCATAGATTCCTTCCAAGGAGCAAGCTTCTTTTAATTTCATGGCTGCAGCCACCATCTGCAGTGATTTTGGTGCCCCAAGATATAAAGTCTGTCACTGTTTCCATTGTTTCCCCATCTATTTGCCACGAAGTGATGGGGCCTGATCATGGTCTTAGTTTCTTGAGTGTTGAGTTTTAAGCCAACATTAACATTCTCCTCTTTCACTTTCATCAAGAGGCTCTTTAGCTTTTCTTTGCTTTCTGCCATAAGGGTAGTGACAACTGCGTATCTGCGGTTATTGATATTTTTCCTGGCAATCTTGATTCCAGCTTGTGTTTCATCATGATATACTCTGTATATAAGTTAAATAAGCTGGGTGACAATATACAGCCTTGACGTACTCCTTTCCCAATTTAGAAGCAGTCTGTTGTTCCATGTCCAGTTCTAACTGTTTCTTCTTCACTTGCATACAGATTTCCACCTCATCTCATTCGGATCACCTCTAACTCCCTCCTTCCTCTTCTCTTCTCCATGTAATGCTTTGAACCTTTCTGGGTGACCCTCATGGTGGAGAAACTTTTCATCTTTAACCCAGATGTTTTATCAATGGTGCTGTATAGAAGGAGAAGTTTTGAGACTACTGTAAAAATAAGACGGATAACAGGAAGCAGGAGGCTCAAATCCAAACCCTGACTCCAGGGAATTCCTGACACCAGGGAACATTAATTGACAGGAGCTCATCAAATGCCTCCATACCTATACTGAAACCAAGCACCACACAAGGGCCAACAAGTTCCAGGGCAAGACATACCAAGCAAATTCTCCAGCAACAAAGGAACACAGCCCTGAGCTCCAATATACAGGTTGCCCAAAGTCACCCCAAAACCATAGACATCTCATAATTCATTACTGGACACTTCATTGAACGCCAGAGAGAAGAAATCCAGCTCCACCCACCAGAACACCGACACAAGCTTCCCTAACTAAAAAACCTTGACAAGCCACCTGTACAAACCCACACACAGCAAGGAAACACCACAAAAAAGAGAGCTCCACGAACTGCCAGAATACAGAAAGGACACCCCAAACTCAGCAATTTAAACGAGAGGAAGAGACAGAGAAATACACAGCAGGTAAAAGAACAGGATAAATGCCCACCAAACCAAACAAAAGAGGAAGAGATAGGGAATCTACCTGATAAAGAATTCCAAATAATGATAGTGAAATTGATCCAAAATCTTGAAATCAAAATGGAATCACAGATAAATAGCTTGGAGACAAGGACTGAGAAGATGCAAGAAAGGTTTAATAAGGACCTAGAAGAAACAAAAAAGAGTCAATATATAGCGAATAATGCAATAAATGAGATCAAAAACACTCTAGAGGCAACAAATAGTAGAATAACAGAGGCAGAAGATAGGATTAGTGAATTAGAAGATAGAATGGTAGAAATAAATGAATCAGAGAGGATAAAAGAAAAACGAATTAAAAGAAATGAGGACAATCTCAGAGACCTCCAGGACAATATTAAACGCTACAAAATTCGAATCATAGGGGTCCCAGGAGAAGAAGACTGAAAGAAAGACCATGAGAAAATACATGAGGAGATAATAGTTGAAAAATTCCCTAAAATGGGGGAGGAAATAATCACTCAAGGCCAAGAAACCCAGAGAGTCCCAAACAGGATAAACCCAAGGCAAAACACCCCAAGACACATATTATTCAAATTAACAAAGATCAAACATAAAGAACAAATAATAAAAGCAGCAAGGGAAAAACAACAAATAACACACAAGGGAATTCCCATAAGGATAACAGCTGATCTTTCAATAGAAACTCTTCAAGCCAGGAGGGAATGGCAAGACATACTTAAAGTGATGAAAGAAAACCTACAGCCCAGATTATTGTACCCAGCAAGGATCTCATTCAAATATGAAGGAGAAATCAAAAGCTTCTCAGACAAACAAAAGCTGAGAGAATTCTGCACCACCAAACCAGCTCTCCAACAAATACTAAAGGATATTCTCTAGACAGGAAACACAAAAACAGTGTATAAATTCGAACCCAAAACAATAAAGTAAATGGCAATGGGATCATACTTATCAATAATTACCTTAAACATAAATGGGTTGAATGCCCTAACCAAAAGACAAAGACTGGCTGAATGGATACAAAAACAAGACCCCTACATATGTTGTCTACAAGAGACCCACCTCAAAACAGGGGACACATACAGACTGAAAGTGAAGGGCTGGAAAAAGATTTTCCATGCAAATAGGGACCAAAAGAAAGCAGGAGTAGCAATACTCATATCAGATAAAATAGACTTTAAAACAAAGGCTGTGAAAAGATGCAAAGAAGGTCACTACATAATGATCAAAGGATCAATCCAAGAAGATATAACAATTATAAATATATATGCACCCAACATAGGAGCACCACAATATGTAAGACAAAGTATATATATGCTAACAAGTATGAAATGAGAAATTAACAATAACACAATAATTGTGGGAGACTTTAATACCTCACTCACACCTATAGATAGATCAACTAAACAGAAAATTAACAAGGAAACACAAACTTTAAACAATACAATAGACCGGTTAGACCTAATTGATATCTATAGGACATTTCATCCCAAAACAATGAATTTCACCTTTTTCTCAAGTGCCCATGGAACCTTCTCCAGGATAGATCACATCCTGGTCCATAAATCTAGCCTTGGTAAATCCAAAAAAATTGAAATCATTCCAAGCATCTTTTCTGACCACAATGCAGTAAGATTAGATCTCAATTACAGGAGAAAAGCTATTAAAAATTCCAACATATGGAGGATGAACAACACACTGCTGAATAACCAACAAATCACAGAAGAAATCAAAAAAGAAATCAAAATTTGCATAGAAATGAATGAAAATCAAAACATAACAACCCAAAACCTGTGGGACACAGTAAAAGCAGCCCTAAGGGGAAAGTTCATAACAATACAGGCATACCTCAAGAAACAAGAAAAAAGTCAAATAAATAACCAAACTCTACACCTAAAACAACTAGAAAAGGAAGAAATGAAGAACCCCAGGGTTAGTAGAAGGAAAGAAATCTTAAAAATTAGGACAGAAAGAAGTGAAAAAGAAACAAAAGAGACCATAGCAAAAATCAACAAAGCCAAAAGCTGGTTCTTTGAAAGGATAAATAAAATTGACAAACCATTAGCCAGACTCATCAAGAGACAAAGAGAGAAAAACCAAATCAAGAAAATTAGAAATGAAAATGGAGAGATCACAACAGATAACACAGAAATACAAAGGATCATAAGAGACTACTATCAGCATTTATATGCCAATAAAATGGACAACGGAGAAGAAATGGACAAATTCTTAGAAAATACAACTTTCCAAAACTGGACCAGGAAGAAATAGAAAATCTTAGCAGACCCATCACAAGCACGGAAGATGAAACTGTAATCAGAAATCTTCCAGCAAACAAAAGCCCAGGTCCAGACGGCTTCACAGCTGAATTCTACCAAAAATTTAGAGAAGAGCTAATACCTATCCTACTCAAACTCTTCCAGAAAATTGCAGAGGAAGGTAAACTTCCAAACTCATTCTATGAGGCCTCCACCCTAATACCAAAACCTGACAAAGATGCCACAAAAAAAGAAAACTACAGGCCAATATCACTGATGAACATTGATGCAAAAATTCTTAACAAAATTCTAGTAATCAGAATCCAACAACACATTAAAAAGATCATACACCATGACCAAGTGGGCTTGATCCCAGGGTTGCAAGGATTCTTCAATATCCAAAAATCAATCACTGTAATACACCACATTAACAAATTAAAAAATAAAAACCATATGATTATCTCAATAGATGCAGAAAAAGCCTTTGACAAAACTCAACATCCATTTATGATAAAAACTCTCCAGAAAGCAGGAATAGAAGGAACATACCTCAACATAATAAAAGCTATATATGACAAACCCACAGCAAACATTATCCTCAATGGTGAAAAATTGAAAGCATTTCCTCTAAAGTCAGGAACAAGACAAGGGTGCCCACTTTCACCATTACTATTCAACATAGTTTTGGAAGTTTTGGCCATAGCAATCAGAGCAGAAGAAGAAATAAAAGGAATCCAAATTGGAAAAGAAGAAGTAAAACTCTCACTGTTTGCAGATGACATGATCCTCTACATAGAAAACCCTGAAGACTCCACCAGAAAATTACTAGAACTAATCAATGAATATAGTGAAGTTGAAGGATATAAAATGAACACACAAAAATGCCTTGCATTCCTATGCACTAATAACGAGAAAATAGAAAGAAAAATTAAGGAAACAATTCCATTCACCATTGCAATGAAAAGAATAAAATACTTAGGAATATATCTACCTAAAGAAACTGAAAACCTATATATAGAAAACTATAAAACACTGGTGAAAGAAATCAAAGAGGACACTAATAGATGGAGAAATATACCATGTTCATGGATTGGAAGAATCAATATGGTGGAGATGAGTATACTACCTAAAGCAATTTATAGATTCAATTCAATCCCCATCAAGCTACAAACAGTATTCTTCACAGAGCTAGGACAAATAATTTCACAATTTGTATGGAAATACAAAAAAACCTCGAATAGCCAAAGCGATCCTGAGAAAGAAGAATGGAACTGGAGGAATCAACCTGCCTGACTTCAGGCTCTACTACAAAGCCACAGTTATCAAGACAGTATGGTACTGGCACAAAGACAGAAATATAGATCAATGGAACAAAATAGAAAGCCCAGAGATAAATCCACGCACATATGGACACCTTATCTTTGACAAAGGAGACAAGAATATACAATGGATTAAAGACAATCTCTTTAACAAGTCGTGCTGGGAAAACTGGTCAGCCACTTGTAAAAGAATGAAACTAAAGCACTTTCTAACACCATACACAAAAATAAACTCAACATGGATTAAAGATCTAAACGTAAGACCAGAAACTATAAAACTCCTAGAGGAGAACATAGGCAAAACACTCTCCGACATACATTACAGCAGGATCCTCTATGACCCATCTCCCAGAATATTGGAAATAAAAGCAAAAATAAACACATGTATACCTGTGGCAGATTCACTTTGATATTTGGCAAAACTAATACAATTATGTAAAGTTTAAAAATAAAATAAAATTGGAGAAAAAAGAAAAAAAAAAAAAATGGGACCTAATTAAACTTAAAAGCTTTTGCACAACAAAGGAAACTATAAGCAAGGTGAAAAGACAGCCTTCAGAATGGGAGAAAATAATACAAATGAAGCAAATGACAAGCAACTAATCTCAAAAATATACAAGCAACTCCTACAGCTCAATTCCAGAAAAATAAATGACCCAATCAAAAAATGGGCCAAAGAAATAAATAGACATTTCTCCAAAGAAGATATACAGATGTCTAACAAACACCTGAAAAGATGCTTAACATTACTCATTATCAGAGAAATGCAAATCAAAACCACTATGAGGTACCATTTCATGCCAGTCAGAATGGCTGCAATCCAAAAATTTACAAGCAATAAATGCTGGAGAGGGTGTGGAGAAAAGGGAACCCTCTTACACTGTTGGTGGGAATGCAAACTAGTACAGCCACTGTGGAGAACAGTGTGGAGATTCCTTAAAAAACTGGAAATAGAACTGCCTTATGATCCAGCAATCCCACTGCTGGGCATACACACTGAGGAAACCAGAAGGGAAAGAGACACGTGTACCCCAATGTTCATCGCAGCACTGTTTATAATAGCCAGGACATGGAAGCAACCTAGATGTCCATCAGCAGATGAATGGATAAAAAAGCTTTGATACATGTACACAATAGTGTATTACTCAGCCATTAAAAAGAATACATTTGAATCAGCTCTAATTAGGTGGATGAAACTGGAGCCTATTATACAGAGTGAAGTAAGCCAGAAAGAAAAACACCAATACAGTATACTAACGCATATATACGGAATTTAGAAAGATGGTAACAATAACCCTGTATATGAGACAGCAAAAGAGACACTGATGTATAGAACAGTCTTATGGACTCTGGGAGGGGGAGAGGGTGGGGTGATTTGGGAGAATGGCATTGAAATATGTATAATATCATATATGAAACGAGTCACCAGTCCAGGTTCGATGCACAATACTGGATACTTGGGGCTCGTGCACTGGGACGACCCAGAGAGATGGTATGGGTAGGGAGGAGAGTTCAGGATGGGGAACACATGTATACCTGTGACAGATTCATTTTGCTATATGGCAAAACCAATACAATATTGTAAAGTTAAGTAAAATATAATTTAAAAAAAATAGAGAGACATTACTTTGCCAACAAAGGTCCATATAGTCAAGGCTATGGTTTTTCCAGTAGTTGTGCATGGATGTGAGAGTTGGACTATAAAGAAAGCTGAGTGCCGAAGAATTGATAGTTTTGAACTGTGGTGTTGGAGAAGACTCTTGAGAGTCCCTTGGACTGCAATGAAATCCAACCAGTCCATCCTAAAGAAGATCAGTCCTGAGTGTTCATTGAAAGGACTGATGTTGAGGCTGAAACTCTAATACTTTGGCCACCTGATGTGAAGAGCTGACTCATTTGAAAAGACCCTCATGGTGGGAAAGATTGAAGGTGGGAGAAGGGGATGACAGAGGATGAGATGGTTGGATCACATCACCAAGTCAATGGATATGAGTTTGGGTAAACTCCGGGTGTTGGTGATGAACAGGGAGGCCTGGCGTGCTACTGTGTATGGAGTCTAAAGAATCTGACACGACTAAGTGTCTGAACTAAACTGAAGCACCAAGAAAGTAACAGAGCATCTACAAAGATGAAACATAGTTCTTTCATTAGAGAACTTTGAAATCTAATTTGAGATAGAAACAAATATATTTCACACAAATTATTTGGGGGCATGCACAGGGGTCAAGTGTGTAGGAAAATTCAGAGCATACTCCTGGAAAGATGGTTATTTGATTGAGAATTCATAACACAACAAAAGAAAATAGAAGGAAAAAGAATATCATTTCATTTAGGGGGAGCAAAACATGCATTGAGTTAGGATGGAGTGTAGGGGGAAATGCAAAAAAACATTTATAAAATGATATTTTTAGAAACTCAGCATTAATGAATATTTCAATGTTCGGAGTCCAAAATAAGTTTAATAAATACATGAACATATAACGCTAGCTTGATACCTCTGGTGTAAGAGAATAATTATAGAGCTAATTTAAACTCCCTAAAATCAATTTAAGATACGGAGTTGTTAAGTGGCCCAAAGTTACTTTCTTGCAAAGAAAGAAGGGATATAGTTTTAGAGTGGTAACATCTCACAGATGCATATTCTAGTCAGATACATGAAAATATTCATTTTTGGATACATTAAAATTATCTATAGGCTCTCTCATCCTTTGTGATTCTCTAGAAAGAGTAATAATGTCTGAGAAAACCACTACCTGTAAGTGAATTTCAGGGACATAACCTGAAGAAGGAGGCAGGCTGGGCTAACAAGTGTAATGGCTGAGGTTCTTCTTTTTTTCTTTTTAATTTAAATTTATTTATTTTAATTGGAGGCTAATTAATTTAAAATATTGTATTGGTTTAGAACAGTCTTATGGCTGAGGTTCTTGTGACTCTGATGTTAGCAGAAATAAAGAAAATTACTTTTTCTCTGACTCCATCTCAGATACATGGTGCAGAGCAGTCTCGAGGTAGAGCTGTCATTTAACTAAAGGAAAAGTGCTGTGAAGGGGAGAGTGACCTCAGAAGCTCATGCTACAGAAAGGCCTATGAGACCTTTGTGATGGATACAGAGGAGTTGTGCTTTCAACAGTGTCATGTGCCTGAGAATTCAGTTAACTAGGAGGCCTGTGTTAGATCTTGGGCCAATCAGGTTCCAGTCAAGGAAAACTGTATTCACCTATAATACTTCAATGTTGGCTTCTAACACAGGGAACTGATTAAAGCATAAAACAGATGATGGAAGGGATAGATGAAGCCAACCAGAGAAAAATGAGGCAACCCAGAAATTAGCAACAGGGGTAAGCCATACCAACCTTGGGCAGGAGGGTCACAAGGATCAGGAGTTGCTGCTATAAAATAGGAGTCTTGGATTACCTGATGAGAGCTGCAATCATGCAGGCAACAGTGGTGGGAAGTGGAGCATCGAAGAGACATAGCTCCTGATTAAGAAGGTGCAGGAGGCAAGTTGGCTGTTGGAAGAAACAGCTTGGTTCCTCTCTACCCCCTAACCCTCAGTCTTGTACCCCAACCCTCAGCCCGTATCAGCAGAGCCAGGTTTCCAGAACAGGAAGCCTCAGGGGTCAGATCTCGCTCCCCATCACTGACCCAGGGGATCCAAGCACAAAATCACCTGAGACTCAATTTAGAGAGATAACAGGACTATGTGGTTGAAAAAAAAAAAAGGAAGCCTGCAAAGACTAGGTTCTTATAAGTTCTGAGTGTAAGAAAATACATGTAAAACACATTCCCTCTCTTATTCAACAGTGCTTGACTAGAAGCAGTACTTGACTAGAAGGTCAACATAAAATGGGAACATCTGTATGCACACCCCCAAATTAGTTTTAATTTGGCTAGAAACACTCATCAGAAAAGACAATTGTTTTTTTTTTTCCTCTAAAGAAAATTACATTTTAATATCCTATTTTGCAAAATAGCCTGCATGTAAGATTTTCTCTTTGTTGTGCTAGTGCATTCTACAAATTAGAAGATCCTTGAATAATCAAAGGCTTACTTACCAAATTACAAAGCTGGCCTGACCCTGAGATGCAAAGTTTGATTTGAGTCTCTGTGCTTTTAGTGACCTGTAGTATTTTGATAAATGCCATTGCCTAAAACTACTCAGTAGAAGGTTTGGGCACCATTTATGTTTGTTTCTCTAGAAGCAGTAATATCTCCTAAAGGAAAATATGGTGCTTATTTCAAAGATGCAGTATAAATAAAATTCAAGATGATGCCTTTTACATAATTATTCAATCTTTCATTACATAGTGCTTTATGCATTTCAAAGTGATTTGATGTGTTTTCATTTAACTGATCATCACAAAATTTATGGAAGTTGGGTAAGGGCTTCTAAAATATACAAAAGCTCAACAAAGAAAATAACACAATTGAGGCAGGTTTTTACACCAGGTCTGTAAATAATCATACAGTCTTATTTATTGTTAATACTAGTAGAAAATACTTGCTGAGCACTTTATATGTGCCAGGCACTTTAAAAAGAGCACCACATAGGAGGTGGGAGGGGGGTTCAGGATTGGGAACACATGTACACCTGTGGCAGATTCATGTTGATGTATGGCAAAACCAATACAATATTGTAAAGTAATTAGCCTATAATTAAAATAAATAAATTTTAATTAAAAAAAAAACAGCATCACATATATTAATTCTTTGAGTCATCAGAACCATTCTATGAAGTAGTTATTATAATGTTTTTGTTTTAAGGATAGAAAAACTAAGACAAAAGGAGGTTAAATGATGGCTAATAACAAAGTGAGCTTTGGTAGTCTAATGAAATGCCTTCTCTTTAAAATAGTGTCTTTAAATATTTACTCAGCAAGCAATATTCTTAAGTACAAAACCATACATTTGTATTAGGACTCTTCTTCTAAAATGTGTATGTAATTCAGTGGTGTGCTGTCAAACTATTTCAGTGGCTCTCTGCAAAATAGAAAGCCCTGATTTGTTGAATGCTATGGTGGCTCAGTGGGTAAAGAATCTGCTTTCAAGGCAGGAGATGCAGGAGATGCAGGTTTGATCTCTGGGTTGGGAAGGTCCCTTGGAGAAGGAAATGGCAATCCATTTCGTATTCTTGCCTGGAGAATCCCATGAACAGAGGAGACTGGAGGGTTACAGTCCATAGCGTTGCAAAGAGTTGGACATGATTGAAGCGACTCAGCACTCATGCATAGTCTGAATGCTTGTGTTCACCATCCCCCCAAGTTCATGTATTGGAATTCGAATGCTCAATTTGATGATGTTAGAAGATGGAGCCTGTGGGAGGTAATTAGATCCTCTTGAAAGGGATTAGAGATCCCATTGAGCTCCTTATCTCCTTCCACCATGAAGAAAAGTGAAAGTGAAGTCGCTCAGTCCTGTCCAACTCTTTGCAACCCCATGGACTATAGCCCATCAGGCTCTTCTGTCCATGGGATTCTCCAGGCAAGAATACTGGAGTGGGTTGCCATTTCCTTCCACCATATAAGGATACAAAGAGAACTTTGCAATCTGGAAGAAGACTTACACTTGACCACACAGGCACCTGATCTGAGATATCAGCCTCCAGAACTGTGAGAAATAAATTTCAGTTTTTGATAAGCCACCTAGTCTGTGTCATTTTGTTGTAACAGCCCAAAGGGATTAAGAATCCTGTTTGCCAATTTCTGTGGTATAAAAATCCTATCTGGATCTACATAAAGCTACCAAAGTGAGGAGAGAAGCACACATTTGGAATGCATAGACCTGTGGCTCTAGCACACCCTTGTCTGATTAAAATTACTACTGTACCCAAGATGACATGTAAGGCCTTAAATGTGATAAACCACCCTTGAAAATATTAAAATACAAATTCATTTTATTTTCTGCTATTCTGTGCAACCTAATGTGAATTAAACTGTTTAAGATATGTTCATGTTCAGTCACTGCTTATGAAGAATTATGTTTATTTTTGATTTATTTTTTTTTTTTTTTACTGATTACAATCAGGCTTGTCTGGGATGAGGCAATCATGTAGCAGCGGAGGGGCCAAAAATTTGCCACAGTACGATGATCAGTAGATGTAATCCTTGAGTCAGGTGCCAGATACTTTCAAAATCATAGTTCCTGAGGTTATTTTGCAGCCAGAACAGTTACCAAGAGTCCAAATAGTACCTTGGAAGTCTTGAGTTTGGGTCTATGAATTACACGTTTGCCAAAGAATGTAGTTTCCCCACGAGTTCCTTCAGTAGTTCTTTAGGGGAAAATGGCCATTTATTTAGGTCCTTATAGCCTACAGCCATGTCAGCTGAACTAAAAGCAGCCAGTGGGACAGCCTGGACTTCTCCTGAATGGCACCAAGGTTGATCTCACAGGCATCTTGTTCTGTGACACCTCCTTCTGACCAAGCTCCCTCTTCTCTAATACCAGTATTGTCTATCCTTATTATTAAAGCTGCTGCACAATAAAACTATTTTATAAATACATGTCTGGAACTAAACACTGTCTAATGCTTTGCATTTTCTCCCTCTTTGTTCTCCAAAATACATATGTGAAAAATAAAATCAAAGTCTTCTGTCATCAGCTCACCATACTCTTCCCATCTGTGTTTTGTTTTCTGTTCATTCTTCTTATTCTGCCCCTGCCATGAAACTGTTCCAGAAGTATCATAAAACTCTCCTGAGGGAATGTGAATATCTTCTGACATTTTTTTCTGTAACAACAGTGCTGAAAGGATGTAATACAGCAAGATAAAAGTTCTTAGTGATCTTTTTTGCTGTCATGCCTTTACAATTCTATTAACATTTCAAATCTAAACAATGACAAAATCACCTTATTCTATGAAACTGTATGGCCAAGCTTGAGCAAGCTGGGAGGCCCTGCTGCTTTCTGCTAACATGTGGGTGACTCAGCTTACCGCACCCTCTGGAGAGACTGGTCTGAAGAGAAAGCTTTACCAGCTGGTGTATGTGTCCACATGGATGGAAAACTCCCCTGGTATTAGGATGCTTGGAACTCTTTTGCCTTTTCCATTGTTATTATTTTCCTTCAGTCTTTCATTGGGAAAGAAAAAGCCTAAAAGTTAATGATTGTTAAAAGTCTTTGCCAGCTCATTGGTTCTGGATTAATAAAGAAAAAACAAACCAAAACCATTATAAAATTCTTGTATCAAAGAATTTTATCAAGATTAAAATTCTTGATCTTTCAAATAGAGACTATTGAAATCTGCCCCACAACCAAGGTGGGATGAATTAACCAAGTAAACCCAAATATTTCATTCATTCAACAAACAAATGTATGTTATTCAGCTTCCAGATACCAATCCTATATTAAAGATCTAAGAATCCAAATTTGGATAAAACATCAATTGGCAATTTTTCATCCAAAATGCATTTACTAACTTTGATAAAATTTTCAAATTAATATATTAATGCTAATCTGTAGCAATTAGTGAATTTTCAAGCAAAATATTAAATCTGAGTTTCATGTAGCCACATCATGGATTTATGAGAAGCTAAACATTTCCTGGAATTTATTATTATAAGTTTTATTATCTATTCTAGATCAATCCAATTAGGAATCTGAAACACAGATAAAATTCTTAAAGGAAAGATTTTATTTTGAGCTAAAAAGTAAAAGAAAGTAGCCTGTTTCACCTACCTTCTGTCCATCTCATCTTTCATTCAAATCTCATCTCTTCTATGAAGCCATCTTTTAAAATTTCAGCCTAAATTAACCTCTTCTTTTTTAATCTGTGTATATAGTATATTAATGTTAAACCAATGATTGTTATTCCTAGTACACTTTATTTTTTTATTTTTTTTTAATTTTTCAGCACTTTATTATTTTTTTTTATTTGATAAATTTAACGCCTTTTATTGCCATACCTCATTTTACTGTGCTTTGCTTTAGTGAGCTTTATAGATACATGTTTTTGGTTTGTTTTTTTTTTTTCCTTGTTAATTTTCTGTTTAGTTGATCTATCCATAAGTGTGAGTGGGGTATTAAAGTCTCCCACTATTATTGTGTTATTGTTAATTTCTCCTTTCATACTTGTTAGGATTTGTCTTACATACTGCGGTGCTCCCATGTTGGGTGGATATATATTTATAATTGTTATATCTTCTTCTTGGATTGATCCTTTGATCATTATGTAGTGACCTTCTTCGTCTCTTTTCACAGCCTTTGTTTTAAAGTCTAATTTATCTGATACGAGTATTGTGACTCCTGCTTTCTTTTGGTCCCAATTTGCATGGAAAATCTTTTTCCAGCCCTTCACTTTCAGTCTGTATGTGTCCCCTGTTTTGAGGTGGGTCTCTTGTAGACAACATATGTAGGGGTCTTGTTTTTGTATCCATTCAGCCAGTCTTTGTCTTTTGGTTAGGGCATTCAACCCATTTAGGTTTAAGGTAATTACTAATAAGTATGATCCCGTTGCCATTTACTTTATTGTTTTGGGTTCGAGTTTATACACCATTTTTGTGTTTCCTGTCTAGAGAATATCCTTTAGTATTTGTTGGAGAGCTGGTTTGGTGGTGCAGAATTCTCTCAGCTTTTGCTTGTCTGAAAAGCTTTTGATTTCTCCTTCATACTTGAATGAGATCCTTACTGGGTACAATAATCTGGGCTGTAGGTTATTTTCTTTCATCATTTTAAGTATGTCTTGCCATTCCCTCCTGGCTTGAAGAGTTTCTATTGAAAGATCAGCTGTTATCCTTATGGGAATTCCTTTGTGTGTTATTTGTTGTTTTTCCCTGGCTGCTTTTAATATTTGTTCTTTGTGTTTGATCTTTGTTAATTTGATTAATATGTGTCTTGGGGTGTTTCTCCTTGGGTTTATCCTGTTTGGGACTCTCTGGGTTTCTTGGACTTGGGTGATTATTTCCTTCCCCATTTTAGGGAAGTTTTCAACTATTATCTCCTCAAGTATTTTCTCATGGTCTTTCTTTTTGTCTTCTTCTTCTGGAACCCCTATGATTCGAATGTTGTAGCGTTTAATATTGTCCTGGAGGTCTCTGAGATTGTCCTCATTTCTTTTAATTCGTTTTTCTTTTATCCTCTCTGATTCATTTATTTCTACCATTCTATCTTCTAATTCACTAATCCTATCTTCTGCCTCTGTTATTCTACTATTTGTTGCCTCCAGAGTGTTTTTGATCTCATTTATTGCATTATTCATTATATATTGACTCTTTTTTATTTCTTCTAGGTCCTTGTTAAACCTTTCTTGCATCTTCTCAGTCCTTGTCTCCAAGCTATTTATCTGTGATTCCATTTTAATTTCAAGATTTTGGATCAATTTCACTATCATTATTTGGAATTCTTTATCAGGTAGATTCCCTATCTCTTCCTCTTTTGTTTGGTTTGGTGGGCATTTATCCTGTTCCTTTATCTGCTGGGTATTCCTCTGTCTCTTCATCTTGTTTAAATTGCTGAGTTTGGGAGTCGTTTCTGTATTCTGGCAGTTTGTGGAGTTCTCTTTATTGTGGCGTTTCCTCGCTGTGTGTGGGTATGTAGAGGTGGCTTGTCAAGGTTTCCTGGTTAGGGAAGCTTGTGTCGGTGTTCTGGTGGGTGGAGCTGTATTTCTTCTCTTTGTTCAGTCGCGCTATGGGGAGGGAGGGAGGGATGCTGCAAACAAATGACACTGGCGTGCGCTCGCAGTGCCTCAGCCACACTGGGTCTGCCCCCGCTCACGGCGCGTGTAGCCTCCCTGCCCACACTGCTCAGGCTCTAGGTTGTTCCGCCGGGAACAATCCGAGGCTGGCCCTGGGTTGCATGCACCTCCCAGGTCCAAGCCGCTCAGGTTCAGGCACTCAGGTAGTCCTCAGAGGCGCAGACTCAGTTGGGGCTGCGTTTTGTGCTCTTCCCATGTCCGAGCAGCTCAGGTGATGAGGTGTTTGGCGAGCGCCAATGCTGCGACTTATCGCCTCCCCGCCACTTGGTTATCTGGGTGTAAAACCAGCGCACCTTCTCAGGCAGATGTTGACCGTCCAGACCCCCAATAAGTCTTAGTTAGCAAAGAAGCCAGTTTTATAGATAATGTCTCTCTGGGGCTGCGATTGCCCCCTTCCGGCTCTGGCTGCCTGTCACCGGAGGGGGAAGGTTTGCAGCCGGCTACCTCTGTTTAGTCCTTTGTTCCATGCGCGGGCTGGCGGTGTCTTAGGTTAGGGCTGGCTTTTCGCATGGTAGATATCCCACAGTCTGGTTTGCTAGCCCAAATTATTTCGCTCAGATCGTGCTCAGGGTATTCAGGCCAGATTCTTACTCTCAGCGATGCAGCCCCCGCCGTGCCTCCCTGCCCAGCCCCTGCTTGCTAATGGCGGATGCCAGCGTCTGCGCTGCTTCTCCGCTGGAGGAGTTACCGTAGGGCTCGCAATCTGCGAGTTTTAATTGTTTGTTTATTTTTTCTCCCTGTTATGTTGTCCTCTGTGCTTCCAAAGCTCGGCACGGATTCGGCAGTGAGAAGCTTTCCTGGTGTTTGGAAACTTGTCTCTTTTTAAGACTCCCTTCCCAGGACGGAACTCCATCCCTCCCTCTTTTGTCTCTTTTATTGTCTTTAATATTTTTTCCTACCTCCTTTCGAGGAGTTGGGTTGCTTTTCTGGGTGCCTGGTGTCCTCTGCCGGCATTCAGAAGTTGTTTTGTGGAATTTACTCGACGTTTAAATGCTCTTTTGATGAATTTGTGGGGGAGAAAGTGTTTTCCCCGTCCTACTCCTCCGCCATCTTGGCGCCTTCCCTACACTTTATATTTTTAATTTTATTTTATTTTTAAACTTTACCTAATTGTATTAGTTTTGCCAAATATCAAAATGAATCTGCCACAGGTATACATGTGTTCCCCATCCTGAACCCTCTTCCCTCCTCCCTCCCCATACCATCCCTCTGGGTGGTCCCAGTGCACTAGCCCCAAGCATCCAGTATTATGCATCGAACCTGGACTGGCAACTCGTTTCATACATGATATTATACATGTTTCAATGCCATTCTCCCAAGTCTTCCCACCCTCTCCCTCTCCTACAGAGTCCATAAGACTTCTATACATCAGTGTCTCTTTTGCTGTCTCATATACAGGGTTATTGTTACCATCTTTCTAAATTCCATATATATGCATTAGTATACTGTATTGGTGTTTTTCTTTCTGGCTTACTTCACTCTGTATAATAGGCTCCAGTTTCATCCATCTCATTAGAACTGATTCAAATGTATTCTTTTTAATGGCTGAGTAATACTCCATTGTGTACATGTATCAAAGCTTTTTTATCCATTCATCTGCTGATGGACATCTAGGTTGCTTCCATGTCCTGGCTATTATAAACAGTGCTGCAATGAACATTGGGGTACACGTGTCTCTTTCCCTTCTGGTTTCCTCAGAGTGTATGCCCAGCAGTGGGATTGCTGGATCATAAGGCAGTTCTATTTCCAGTTTTTTAAGGAATCTCCACAATGTTCTCCATAGTGGCTGTACTAGTTTGCATTCCCACCAACAGTTTAAGAGGGTTCCCTTTTCTCCACACCCTCTCCAGCATTTATTATTTGTAGACTTTTGGATCGCAGCCATTCTGACTGGTGTGAAATGGTACCTCATAGTGGTTTTGATTTGCATTTCTCTGATAATGAGTGATGTTGAACATCTTTTCATGTGTTTGTTAGCCATCTGTATGTCTTCTTTGGAAAAATGTCTATTTAGTTCTTAATCAACACACAGAAATCCCTAGTACACTTTAGAATCACCTGTCGAGTTTAAAATTACATGCACATTTCCAAGCTACAACCTTAGAAACTTACTTGGTAAACACATGTATGGTCCTGGCATTTGCATTTTTATTTTATTTTTTTTTTATTTTACAGAAAAAGTCTTTTATTTTACATTTGCATTTTTAAAACATACCACATATAACATATTCTTAGCTAAAAAGCACTATTCAAGTTACACTCTACAATTTGGTACTTTATAATAATACCTAATCTATATTTGTATTCTTGTATCCCAACTGAACTGTGACTATTGTTTGGGTACAAGCACAGACTCATATGTACTTTGTTCTTTGCAACACATGAAAACTTACTCTGAACGTGTAAGTATTTCCACACTACTTGTTTGAAAAAGTGGCAAGGAATTTCCTTTCAATACCTCTATATGATACACTTGTTTTTCTATTCATATTATGTATACAGTGGTGAATCATGTGTAAATGTTATTTATTCATTTACATTTAATATTGATTTTAAGAAAGTTTCCTAAATTAGAGAAGATACTAGAGAGTCAGAGAGGGATACTCTCTCTAGTATAGTGGAGTTAAACTTATATTGGATCAAATCCAAAATTTGGCCTTTTTTATTTTTATTTTTTATTGAAGGATAATTGCTTTACATAATTTGGTGTTTTCTGTCAAATCTCAACATGAATCAGCCATAGATATACATATACCCCTCCCTTTTGAACCCCCTCCCATCTCCCTCCACATCCCACCCCTCTAGCGTAATACAGAGTCCCTGTTCAAGTTTCCTCAGCCATACAGCAAATTCCCATTGGCTATGTAATTTGCATATGGTAATATAAGTTTCCATATTACTCTTTCCATACATCTCACCCTCTCCTCCTCTCTCTTCATGTACATAAGTCTATTCTCTATGTCTGTTTCTCCATTTCTACCCTGTAAATAAATTCCTCAGTATCATTTTTCTAGATTCGGTATATATGCATTGCTGTTGCTGCTGCTGCTGCTGCTAAGTCACTTCAGTCGTGTCCGACTCTGTGCGACCCTAGAGACAGCAGCCCACCAGGCTCCCCTGTCCCTGGGATTCTCCAGGCAAGCTCTGGAGTGGGTTGCTATTTCCCTCTCCAACGCATGAAAGTCAAAAGTGAAAGTGAAGTCGCTCAGTCGTGTCCAACTCCTAGCAACCTCATGGACTGCAGCCTACCAGGCTCCTCAGTCCATTTTCCAGGCAAGAGTACTGGAGTGGGTTGCCATTGCCTTCTCCAATATATGCATTAGAATATGGTATTTATATTTCTCTTTCTGACTTACTTCACTCTGTATAATAGGTTCTAGGTTCATCCACCTCATCAGAACCAACTCAAATGTGTTCCTTTTTATGGCTGAGTAGTATTCCAATGTGTACATGTACCACAACTTCTTTATGCATTCATCTGTCAATGGGCAAGTAGTTAGCTTCCATGTCCTAGCTATTGTAAATACTGCTGCAATGAACAAAGGGATACATGTGTCTTTAAAAAAAAGTATTTATTTTAATTGGAGGCTAATTATTTTAAAATATTGTGGTGGTTTTTGGCATACATTGACATGAATCAGCCATGGGGTACATGTGTTCCCCATCCTGAACTCCCGTCCCATCCCCTTCTCCATCCCATCCCTCAGGGTCGTCCCAGTGCACTGACTTTGATTGCCCTGTTTCATGCATCAAACCTGGACTGGTGATCTATTTCACATATGGTAATATACATGTTTCAGTGCTATTCTGTCAAATCATTCCACCCTCAACTTCTCCCACAGAGTCCAAAAGTCTGCTCTTTATATCTGTGTCTCTTTTGCTGTCTTACATATAGGGTCATTATTACCATCTTTCTAAACTCCATATGTATGTGTTAATATACTCTACTGATGTTTTTCTTTCTGACTTACTTCACTCTGTATAATAGGCTCCAGTATCATCCACCTCATGAGAAATGATTCAAATGTGTTCTTTTTAATAGCTGAGTAATATTCCATTGTGTATATGTACCACAGTGTTCTTATCCATTCATCTGCTAAAAGACATCTAGGTTGCTTCCGTGTCCTAGCTATTGTAAACAGTGCTGCGATGAACATTGGGGTGTACGTCTTTCTTTCAATTCTGGTTTCCTCAGTGTATATGCCCAGTAGTGGGATGTTGGGTTGTATGGCAGTTCTATTTCCAGTTTTTTAAGGAATTTCTACACTGTTCTCTATAGTGGCAGTACTAGTTTGCATTCCCACCAACAGCGTAAGAGGGTTTCCTTTTCTTGGCACACTCTACAACATTTATTGTTTGTAGATTTTTTGATAACAGCCATTTTGACCAGTGTGAGATGGTTCTTCATAGTGGTTTTGATTTGCATTTTTCTGATAATGAGTGATGTTGAGCATTTTTTCATGTTTCTTAACCATCTGTGTGTCTTCTTTGGAGAAATGTCTGTTTAGTTCTTTGGCCCATTTTTTGATTAGATCGTTTATTTTTCTGGAATTGAGCTGCAGGTGTTGCTTGTATATTTTTGAGTTCAATTCTTTGTCAGTCGCTTCATTTGTTGTTATTTTCTCCCATTCTGAACGCTGTCTTTTCACCTTGCTTATAGTTTCCTTTCCTTTACAAAAGCTTTTAAGTTTAATCAGGTCTGACCTGTTTACTTTTGTTTCTATTTCCATTACTCTAGGAGGTGAGTCATAGAGGATCTTGCTTTGATTTATGTCATTGAGTGTTCTGCTTATGTTTTCATCTAAGTGTTTTATAGTTTCTGGTCTTACATTCAGGTCTTTAATCCATTTTTAGTTTATCTTTGTCTATGGTGTTAAGAAGTATTCTAACTTCATTATTTTACATCTTGCTGTTGTGTCTTCGCAGGACTACTTTTTGAAGAAGTTGTCTTTTCCCCCATTGTATATTCTTGCCTCCTTTGTCAAAAATAAGGTACCCATAGGTGCATGGGCTTATTTCTGGGTTTTCTATCTTATTCCATTCATCTACATTTCTGTTTTTGTGCCAGTACCATACATGCTTATTTAACTTATGTACAGAGTACATCATGAGAAACTCTGGGCTGGAAGAAGCACAGACTGGAATCAAGATTGCTGACAGAAATACCAATAACCTCAGATATGCAGATGACACCACGCTTATGGCAGAAAGTGAAGAGGAACTAAAAGCCTCTTCATGAAAGTGAAAGAGGAGACTAAAATATTTGGCTTAAAGATCAACATTCAGAAAACTAAGATCATGGCAAATGGTCCCATCACTTCATGGCAAATAGATGGGGAAACAGTGGAAACAGTGTCAGACTTTATTTTGGGGTGCTCCAAAATCACTGCAGATGGTGGCTGCAACCATGAAATTAAAAGACACTTACTCCTTGGAAGGAAAGTCATGACCAACCTAGATAGCATATTCAAAAGCAGAGATATTACTTTGTCAACAAAGGTCTGTCTAGTCAAGGCTATGGTTTTTCCTGTGGTCATGTATGGATGTGAGAGTTGGACTGTGAAGAAAGCTGAGCACTGAAGAATTGATGCTTTTGAACTGTGGTGTTGGAGAAGACTCTTGAGATTCCCTTGGACTGCAAGGAAGTCCAACCAGTCCATCCTACAGGAGACCACTCATGGGTGTTCATTGGAAGGACTGATGCTGAAGCTGAAACTCCAATACTTTGGCCACCTCATGCAAAGAGTTGACTCATTGGAAAAGACCCTGATGCTGGGAGGGACTGCGGGCAGGAGGAGAAGGGGACAACAGAGGATGAGATGGCTGGATGGCATCACTGATTCGATGGACATGAGTTTGAGTAGACTCCAGGAGTTGGTGACGGACAGGGAGGCCTGCATGCTGCAATGCATGGGGTTGCAAAAAGTTGGACATGACTGAGCGACTGAACTGAACTGAACTGAACCATACTGTCTTGATTACGGTAGTTTTGCAGTATAATCTGAAGACAGGAAGGTTGATTCCTCCAGCCCCATTCTTCTTTCTCAAGACTGCTTTGGCTATTCGGGTTTTTTGTGTTTCCATATGAATTGTGAAATATTTTGTTCTAGTTCTGTGGAAAATGCCATTGGTAATTTGATAAGGATCACATTGAATCTATAGGTTGTATTTGGTAGTTCAGTTATTTTCACAAAATTGATTCTTCCTACCCAGAAACATAGTATATCTCTCCATCTGCTTATGTCATCTTTGGTTCTTTCATCAGTTCAGTTCAGTCACTCAGTCATGTCCGACTCTTTGTGACCCCATGAACCACAGCACGCCAGGCCTCCCTATCCATCACCAACTCCCAGAGTCCACCCAAACCCATGTCCATTGAGTCAGTGATGCCATCCAACAATCTCATCCTTTGTCTTCCCCTTCTCTCCCTGCCTTCAGTCTTTTCCAGCATCAAGGTCTTTTCCAGTGAGTCAGTTCTTCGCATCAGGTGGCCATAGTATTGGAGTTTCAGCTTCAGCATCAGCCCTTCCAGTGAACACCCAGGACTGATTTCCTTTAGGATTGACTGGTTAGATCTCCTTGCAGTCCAAGGGAATCTCAAGAGTCTTCTGCAACACCACAGTTCAAAAGCATCAATTCTTCGGCGCTCAGCTTTCTTTATAGTCTAACTCTCACATCCATACATGACTATGGAAAAACCTTAGCTTTGACTAGAGGGACCTTTATTGACTAAGTAATGTCTCTGCTTTTTAATATGCTGTCTAGGTTGGTCATAACTTTCCTTCCAAGGAGTAAGCATCTTTTAATTTCATGGCTGCAATCACCATCTCAGTGATTTTGGACCCCCCCAAAAAATAAAGTTAGCCACTGTTTCCACTGTTTTTCTATTTATTTTCCATGAAGTGCTGGGACCGGATGCCATGATCTTAGTTTTCTGAATGTTGATCTTTAAGTCAACTTTTTTACTCTCCTCTTTCACTTTCATCAGGAGGATCTTTAGCTGTTCTTCACTTTCTTTCATCATTGTCTTATAATTTTCAGTGTACAGTTCTTTTCTCTCCTTAGGTAAGTTTCTTCCTAGATATTATTTCTTTTTGTTGCAATGATGAATGGGATTGATTACTTACTTTCTCTGATTTTTCATTGTTAGTATATAGAAATGCAAATTATTTCTGTGTGTTGTTTTTTTATCTCACAACTTTGCTAAATTCACTAATTAGCTCTAGTAATTTTCTGATGCTATCTTTAGGGTTTTCTATGTGCAGTATCATGTCATCTGCACACAGTGAGAGCTTTACTTTTTCTTTTCTGATCTGAACTCCTTTTCCTTCTTTTTCTTTTCTGATTGCTGTAGCCAGGACTTCCAAAACTATGTTAAATAATAGTGGTTAAAGTGGGCACCCTTGTTTTCTTCCTGATCTTAGGGGAAATGCTTTCAATTTTTCACCATTGAGAATAACGTTTGCTATAGGGTTATCATATATGGTCCTTACTATGTTGAGGTAGGTTCCTTCTATGCCAATTTTTTAAAAAGTTTTAATCATAAATGAGTGCTGAATTTTGTCAAATGCTTTTTCTGCATCTGATGAGATTATCATATGATTTTTACCTTTCAATTTGTTAATATGGTGTATCATATTGATTGATTTGTGTATATTGAAGAATCCTTGCATTCCTGGAATAAACCCAAGTTGATCATGGTGTATGAGCTTTTTGATATGTTGCTGAATTCTGTTTGCTAAAAGTTTGTTGAGGATATTTACATCTATGTTCATCAGTGATATTGGCCTGTAGCTTTCTTTTTTGTGTTGTCTTTGTATGATTTTGGTATCAGGAAGATGGTGGCCTCAAAGAATGTGTTTGGAAATTTTCCTTCCTCTGCAATTTATTGATAGAGTTGTAGAAGGATAGGCATTAGCTCTTCTCTAAATGTTTGATTGAATTCTCCTGTGAAGACCCGTCTAGTCCTGGACTTCTGATTTTGGGGAGATTTTTGATCACATCTTCAATTTCAGTGCTTTTAATTGGGTTGTTCATAATTTCTATTTCTTCCTAGTTCAGTTTTGGAAGATCGAACTTTTCTAAAAATATGCCCCATTTCTTCCAGGTTAACCATTTTATTGACATATAGTTTTTCATAATAGTCTTATAATCCTTTGCATGTCATTTTCTGTTGTAACCTTTCCTTTTTCATTTCTAATTTTCTTGATTCTTCTCTCATTTTTCTTGATGAGTCTGGCTAAAGTCTTGTCAGTGTTGTTTATCTTCTCAAAACCAGCTTTTAGTTTTATTAATCTTTACTATCGCTTCTTTCATTTCTTTTTCATTTATTTCTGCTTGGATCTTTATGATTTTTTTCCTTCTAATAATTTTGAGTTTTTTTTCCCAGTTGTTTCAGGTGTAAAGTTAGGTTGTCTACTCAATGTTTTTCTTGTTCCCTAAGGTAGGATTGTATTGCTATAAACTGCATCCCATAGGTGTTGAGTTGTTGTGTTTTCATTGTTATTTGTTTCCAGAAAATTTTTTATTTCCCTTTTGATTTCTTCAGTAACCTGTTGGCTAGTTAGAAAAATGTTGTTTAACCTTCATGTGTTTGTGTTTCTTACAGTTTTTTTTCTTATAATGGATATCTAGTCTCATAGTGTTGTGGCCTAAGAAGATGTCTGATATGGTTTCAATTTTCTTAAATTTACTGAGGTTTGATTTGTGACACAAGATGTGGCCTATCCTGGAGAATGTTCCATGTGAACTTGAGAAGAAGGTGTATTCTTCTGCATTTGGATGGAATGTCCTGAAGATATCAATGAGATCAATCTCATCTAATGTATCATTTAAGACTTGTGTTTCCTTATTAATTTTCTGTTTTGATGTGCTGCAATTCATGGGTTCGCAAAGAGTCGGACACGACTGAGTGAACTGAACTTGATGATCTGTCCATTGGTAAGAGTAGAGTGTTAAAGTCTCTTACTATTATTGTGTAACTGTCAATTTCTCCTTTTATGTCTGTTCAGTTCAGTTTAGTCGCTCAGTTATGTCCGACAGTTGCGATCCCATGAACCACAGCATGCCAGGCCTCCCTGTCCATCACGAACTCCTGGAGTACACCCAAACCCATGTCCATTGAGTTGGTGATGCCATCCAACCATTTCATCCTCTGTTGTCCCCTTCTCCTCCTGCCCTCAGTCTTTCCCAGCATCAGGGTCTTTTCCAATGAGTCAGCTCTTCATATCAGGTGGCCAAAGTATTGGATTTCAGCTTCAACATCAGTCCTTCCAATAAATACCCAGGACTGATCTCCTTTAGGGTGGACTGGTTGGATCTCCTTGCAGTCCAAGGGACTCTCAAGAGTCTTCTCCAACACCACGGTTCAAAAGCATCAATTCTTCGGCATTCAGCTTTCTTTATAGTCCAACTCTCACATCCATATATGAACACTGGAAAAACCATAGCCTTGACTAGACGGACCTTTGTTGACAAAGTAACGTCTCTGCTTTTTAATATGCTGTCTAGGTTGGTCATAACTTTCCTTCCAAGGAGCAAATGTCTTTTAATTTAATGGCTGCAATCACCATCTGCAGTGATTTTGGAGCCCAGAAAAACAAAGTCAGCTACTGTTTCCCCATCTATTTGCCATGAAGTGATGGGATCGGATGCCATGATCTTCATTTTCTGAATATTGAGCTTTATGCCAACTTTTTTACTCTCCACTTTCACTTTCATCAAGAGGCTCTTTAGTTCTTCTTCACTTTCTTCCATAAAGGTGGTGTCATATGCATATCTGAAGTTATTGATATTTCTCCCAGCAATCTTGATTGCAGCTTGTGCTTCCTCCAGCCCAGCGTTTCTCATGATGTACTCTGCATATAAGTTAAATAAGCACGGTGACAATAGTGTTTGTGTTATATATTGAGGTACTCTTATCTTGGGTATATAGACATTTACAATTGTTAAGTTCCTCTTGGATTTATCCCTTCATCATTATGTAATGTCCTTCCTTATCTCTTGTAATCTTCTTTATTTTAAGATCTATTTGGTCTGATATGAGGATTGCTACTTGAGCTTTCTTTTGCTTCCCATTTGCATGAATATATTTTTCCATACTCTCACTTTTAGTCTATATGTGTCTTTAGGTCTGAAGTAGGTTTCTTGTAGACAGCATATATATGGGTCTTGTTTTTGTACCCATTCAGCTAGTCTGTGTCTTTTGGGTGGAGCATTTAATCCAGTTACATTTAAAGTAATTATATATATATATATATATATATATATATATATATATGTTCTGGTTGCCATTTTCTTAACTGTTTGGGGTTGATTTTACAGATCTCTTTTCTTCTCTTGTATTCCTTGACTATATACATCTCCTTAACATTTATTGTAAAGCTGGTTTGGTGGTCCTGAATTCTCTTAATGTTTGCCTGTCTAAAAAGTTTTTTAATTCTCCATCAATTTTGAATGAGATCCTTGTTGGGTATGGTAATCTTGGTTGTAGATTTTTCCCTTTTGGTACTTTAAATATATCCTGACATTCCCTTCTGGCCTGCAGAGTTTCTGCTGAAAGATCATTTGTTAAGCGTATGGATTTTCCCTTGTATGTTACTTGTTTTTTCTCCCTTGCTGCTTTTACTATTCTCTCTTTGTGTTCAGCCTTTGTTAGTTTGATTAGTATGTGGCTTGGCATGATTCTCCTTGGGTTTATCCTTTATGGGACTCTTTGCACCTCTTGGGTGATTGACTATTTCCTTTTCCATGTTGGGGACATTTTCAACTATAATCTCTTCAAAAATTTTTTCATACCATTTTTTATATTGTCCTAGAGGTTTCTGAGACTATCCTCAGTTATTTTCATTCTTTTTACTTTATTCTGCTCTTCAGAAGTGATTACCACTGTTTTATCTTCCAGCTCACTGATTCGTTCTTCTGCTTCAGATGTTCTGCTATTGATTCCTTCTAGAGTATTTTTAATTTCAGTCATTGTGCTGTTTGTCTCTGTTTGCTTATTCTTTAATTCTTGTATGTCTTTGATTCTTTCATTTTCTCTATTTTGTTTTCAAGGTTTTTGATGATCTTAACTATTATTATTCTGAATTCTTTTTCAGGTACTGCACCTATTTCCTCTTCATTTATTTGGACTTCTGTGTTTCCAGTTTTTTCCTTCATTTGTGTAGTATTTCTCTGCCCCCCCCCTTTTTTTTTGTTTGTTTTGTGTTTGAGGTGTCATTTTCCCAGGCTTCAAGGTTGAATCCTTTCTTCCTTTTAGTTTCTGCCATCCTAAGATTGGTCCAGTGATTTGTGCAAGTTTTGTATAGAGTGGGATTTGTGCTGAGTTTTTGTTTGCTTGTTTGTTTTTCCTCTGCTGGGCAAGACTTAGTGAGGTGGTAGTCCTGTCTGCTGATGATTGGTTTTGTATTTTTGTTTTATTTGTTGTTTAGATGAGGCATCCTGCACAGGGTGCAACTGTTGGTTGGGTGATGCTGGGTCTTTTATTCAAGTGGTTTCTTTTGTGTGGATTCTCACTATTTGATACTCCCTAGGTGACTATGCCAAAGCCTTTGACTGTGTGGATCACAATAAACTGTGAAAAATTCTGAAAGAGATGAGAATACCAGATCACCTGACCTGCCTCTTGAGAAACCTATATGCAGGTCAGGAAGCAACAGTTAGAACTGGACATGGAACAACAGACTGGTTCCAAATAGGAAAAGGAGTACATCAAGGCTGTATATTGTCACCCTGCTTATTTAACTTATATGCAGAGTACATCATGAGAAACACTGGGCTGGAAGAAGCACAAGCTGGAATCAAGATTGCCGTGAGAAATATCAATAACCTCAGATATGCATATGACACCACCCTTATGACAGAAAGTGAAGAGGAACTAAAAAGCCTATTGATGAAAGTGAAAGAGGAGAGTGAAAAAGTTGGCTTAAAGCTCAACATTCAGAAAATGAAAACCATGGCATCTGGTCCCATCACTTCATGGGAAACAGATGGGGAAACAGTGGAAACAGTGTCAGACTTTATTTTTTTTTTAATTTTTATTTATTTAAAGTATATATATCTATGTCTATATCTATATCTATATCTATATCTATATCTATATCTATATATATATTTACTTTACAATATTGTATTGGTTTTGCCATACATCAACATGCATCTGCCACGGGTGACTTTATTTTTGGGGGCTCCAAAATCACTGCAGATGGTGATTGCAGCCATGAAATTAAAAGACGCTTACTTCTTGGAAGGTAAGTTATGACCAATATAGATAGCATTCAAAAGCAGAGACATTACTTTGTCAACAAAGGTCCGTCTAGTCAAGGCTATGGTTTTTCCAATGGTCATGTATGGATGTGAGAGTTGGACTGTGAAGAAAGCTGAGCACCCAAGAATTGATGCTTTTGAACTGTAGTGTTGGAGAAGACTCTTGAGAGTCCTTTGGATTGCAAGGAGATCCAACCAATCCATTCTAAAGGAGATCTGTCCTGGGTGTTCTTTGGAAGTAATGATGCTAAAGCTGAAACTTCACTACTTTGGCCACCTCATGCGAAGAGTTGACTCATTGGATAAGATTCTGATGCTGGGAGGGATTGGGGCCAGGAGGAGAAGGGGACGACAGAGGATGAGATGGCTGGATGGCATCAATGACTCGATGGACGTGAGTTTGAGTGAACTCCGGGAGTTGGTGATGGACAGGGAGGCCTGGCGTACTGCAAATCACAGGGTTGCAAAGAGTCGGACACGACTGAGCGACCAAACTGAACTGAACTGAGGGTTAGTTCTCTGGTGGTCTAGGGTCTTGGAGTCAGTCCTCCCACTCCAAAGGCTCAGGGCTTGATCGCTGGTCAGGAACAAAGATTGCACAAGTGGTTTGTTATGGCATTAAGTAAGATTAAACAAAATCCAAAACTGAGAAACCAAAGATGAACCCCAGACAAATGGCAGTTATAAAATCAGGCAAATAATAATAAAATAATGGAATATACATATACAACTATGAGCAAAGTCAAAACAGTCCAACAAAAATAAAGTACAATTGATTGACCCAGCGAACAAAGGAAATCAAAAATTATATATAATTTACCACTTAACAAAACTAACTAAATAAAAAAATGGAAAACAAAACTAAAGCAAGGTGCCAAGTGAGGAATAAATCAGTGCAAACAAAATTAACAAATATGTTGAAAGGAAAGGAAGGAGAGAAAAGAAAGAATGAATAGATATGCAAAGTTAAAAAGAGGTAGATGAAAATTTATATACGTTAAAGATTAACTGCAAGGGGAAAATAACAATAGGAAAGGCAAACAAAGGAATAAATGTAGGAATAGCATAATACATTTTAAAAAATTAAAATTTAAAATTATAAATATGAGAAAAAAAAATGGAAGAAGAAAGAAAAAAAGGAAAAAATAAAAAGGAAAACTCTACAGAACTGCAAAGGCCCAATGTAGATGCAGAGGTTTATAACAAAAATAAAAAGTGTGAATGAATATACACATATACATATACAGCCATAAGCAAAATCAAAACAGTCCAACAAAAATAAAGTACAATAAATTGATCCAGTGAACAAAGGAAACAAAAAATCATGTATATCAGAACAAAACTAACTAAAGCACAAACTGGAAAACAAAACTAAAGGAAGGTGCCAATTGGTGAATAAAGCAATGAAAATAAAACTAATAAATATGTTGAGAGGAGAGGAAAGAAAGAAAGAATAGATATGCAAATTTAAATAGAAGTAGATAAAGAAGATTTATATACATTAAAGTTTAACTGCAAGGGAAAAAGAACAGTAGGGAAAGCAAACAAAGGAATAAATGTAGAAAAACAATAATAGGTTAAAAAATTAACAATTATAATTAAAAAAAGAGAAAAGAAAGTTAAAAAAAAGAAATGAGAAGACTCCCCAGAACTGCAAAAGCCTGTTGTAGAGGCAGAGGTTTATAACAACAATAAAAAATGTGTCTGAGAAAAAAAAGAAAAAAATTTCAAAAGCTTAATTAGATTTCATAGTACCAATGAAATCGACAACTACAACAGAGGGGGGAAAAGGGCAAAAAAAAAAAAAAAGAAAGAAAGAAAGAAAAAATCCAAAAGAATCTACAGAACAAATCAAAACATAATAAATGTTTTTCTTGAGTCAGTGCTGTCAGAGTCCTTTCATTTGCTGGGAGTCACAATCCACCTCACCAGCTTAGGATGCTCTCCTACACCGTACTGATCTCTGGACCTGTTGTGGGGGCAGCTCAGGTTCTAATCCGGTCCTACTTCTATGCCTCCAATGTCCACAGCTATCAGAACTAGTGCATTTTCATTTGTGGGAGCTCTCAATGTCCTTCTATATGTTCTTTAGACACAGAACCTGCCTAACTGATCATGTGGATTTAATCTGCAGCTTGTACTGCTGGTGGGAAACTTTTGTGTCTTCTTCCTTAGTCACACTGCCTCTGGGTTTGAATTGTGGTTTTATTTGCACTTCTGCATGTGGGTCGTCCACTAGGGTTTGCTCCTGAGGCTGCCCTGGAGGACTTGGGTTTGCCCCTGAGAGGGCCGGGTGTGGAGGTGGTGCAGCTGCTTGGGTCACAGGGGTTCTGGCAGTACCAGGTATTCAGGGGGGCTGGCGGCTAGGGCAGCAGGAATATAGTGCTCTACATGCTTATGGCAATCAGTATTGGCCAATATGTTTCAGTATTCTTGCCTGGAGAATCCCTTCTCCGACAGAGAAGCCTGGCAGGCCACAGGCCACAGGCCACATTCCACAGGGTCACAAAGAGTCAGACACGAAGATGCAAGATTTTCCCCCCCGCCCCTGTGGCAGCTCTGCCCCAGTGAGGGTTGAGCGTGAAGGTGGCTCAGCTGCTTGGCCCGGGGACCCTGGTGATGCCAAGTGTGCAGGGACACAGACTGCCTCCGTGGCAGGAGTTATGGCCCTATCAGAGTCTTTTTTTGAGCCTCTTATAGCTGGAGATCAGGCCTCTTTGGCCAGTCTTTCTCTGTAGCTCTGCTATTCAGACACTCAGAGGCCCCCCCTTACCTGAGGTCCTTCTCTATTGTTTGGCTTGTCAGGCATATAGAAGGGCCCCCCTGGCTGGGGTCCTACTCTGTAGATCGGGGCATCAGTCACTTAAAAGTTTCCCACCCCCCACCCCACCTGCCTCCGCACCTTGGAGTACTACTCTAGTTAGGCTCATCAGGTGCTTGATGGCTTGATGGGCCAGCCTCTCTATTGGTCAGCTACCAATGTTGACATGTGGGGAGAGAGAGGCTATGGTGATGGCTTCACCACCTACGTGTGACTCAGCAGTATCCATGGCTGTCTGGCTTTCCTCCACAGGAATTTTCCACCACAGTCTCCTTCCTCACTTTCCCTTAATCCATCTCTCCAGTCAACAGCAGCCCTCACCCTGGGATTGCTCCACAATCCACAAACTCCAGCTCCCAGCTGCTGCACCTTGAAGGGGATCTATGTCTCTGTCTGGCTATGGCAAGGACTGTCTGATTCTCATTTCATTTAGGCTGCCACAGATCAGCTGTCTCACTCTCAACCTTAAATGTTTCTCCTCTGACCCAGACAATTGCCGCAATGTGGGGATCGGATGCCTGTTCCAGTTTCCCCACCTGCTGGGTGCAGATCCAGTCCTACCAACACTCCCATTTCCCCCCTAGTTCCTTCATCCTACTCAGTTTTGCACGGGTCTATACATCTCCTCCACTGGTCAGATACTCCTGTCTGCTCTCAGCTGGTGTTCTGCATGCACTTCTGTGTCTGAAGGTGTATTCCTGATGCATCCATGGAGAGAGATGCACTCCACTTCCACCTATTCCTCTGCCAACTTGTTCTCCCCCCAATTTTCTTCTTATTTGGCTTATGGTGAGGAGAAAAAAAAAAGATAAAAGTTAGTAAAATTCATACCCCTTCCGAGTAAATGCTCAATATATATGATAGCTAATATAAATATAAGGTATTAGGGAAGTCGCTGCCCCCATGAATTTTCCTCAGCATTTAAATTCTATGCCTTACATACTGATATCAGAGATTGAGAGGCCTGCTGAAATTCTTTAATCCCCCAATCTTTGTTTTATATCTCTGAACCAATTCCAGGCTAAAGCAATTCAAACACATTTGTGGGGTGCAAATGCTCTGCTTCACAGATCTGTTATACGGGTCAATGAGAAAACACAGGGAAAATCCCATGTACAGTGCCTGGCATAAACTAGTTATTTAACAAGCCATCATTATTATCACTAAGTTGATGATAGTGGTATCCTGAACTACAAACCAGCTGACTTTTAGTTCAGTTCAATACTCTTTTTCTACCTCAAAATGAACTATATAAAATATGATTATAACAAGCTAAGAAGTATAACAAATTAGAACTATTGGGAATCTTTGGACTTTGTAAAGTAAAAGCAAGTTTATTATGTCAATCAGCAAATAGGAAGATAGTATATCACCTTCTGGCAACTATTGTTATAGAATCAGACTTTCATCAAGTTTCCTGACTTTGAGAAAAACCTTGCTGTTTAACTCTATCCATGTTCTATCTCATTGTTTCCTCAATTGTGAAAAACCTTTCTCATTGAGTTATTTCAAAGAATTCATTACATATGAAAGTATTTCAGTGTCTGACACATTGCAAGCTTCCAATAAAGGTTATCTTATTAGAATTTTATTATTATTTATTGATAAGTTAACTGTAATTCATCCTCTTAAATAGGACACCCCTGAGACTGAAAGGTGATGTTCTTAATAATTACACTGGGACAGGATGCATGGTCACCTTATCAACAACATATTTTATAACTCAAAACAAATTTATAAAAGAGTGTTATATTATGCAGGATAATTTACATCTTGTGTAAGTTAGAAAGATGTTATGTGTGGGTCAGATTCAAGGTGAGCATGAAATTATGGTGCTGCTTCCTTCCAAACTCCTCTGAGACAAAATGGAAGGAGGTGGGCTGTTTCTATAGTATTTATAACTGTCTTTCCTTTTTCTAATTTAATCTCACCCAAGTCATTTGTGAAGATCAGGTCCTGGGACATACACTTTCATTTTTAAAATTTTATGTACTTTCAAGTGAAAATTTCTGAGTGGTTTAGTTGCTAAGTTGTATCCAACTCTTGTGACCTCATAAACTGTAGCCCATCAGTCTCCTGTGTCCCTGGGATTTCCCAGGCAAGAAAATTGGAGTGGGTTGCCATTTCCTTCTCCAGGGAATCCTTCCTACTCAGGAATTGAACCCAGGTCTCCTGCATTGCTGGCAGATTCTTTACCTACTGAGCTACAAGGGAATTTCTGTACTATATATACCAATAACTAATCTGATTAGGGAAATATGCAGTCAGAGAGAACCACCTAACAATTATTTCCAAGCAGCCTGTTCCTTTCTTCTATAAAATTTCCTGTCTCATTAAACAAAGCTACTTTAATTTATATTTTAAGTTCTTTCTTATAAAAAATATGTATAAAGAAGGAATCAGGATCTTCTTTAGTTTTTCAACCATCTGTACCACTGACCACTCATCCAGTCATATATTTATTTTTCCTTATTAATTTTTAGAACAAATCAGACATTTAGGAGAGAACAAATAAGCATGGTCCTAGTCTATCATGTTCTGCTCCACTTTGCTCCATTTCAACCGATTTACTTCTTCAGACATATATTGGAAGCACACTATGTATTGACCTTCTGTCTAATAAAACTAAACTTTCCCTCTAATACAAAAATAGCATATTGGGAAGGATGACTATAATAACTCTTTAGACAAAGACTCCATGAAAATCCATCAGGTATGGTGGCTGACATTTCCTCTCTTCAGGAACTTTTTGTCTCCTACCCACTTATTACCAGAAATAGTGTGAATATTTACCACATTCTCTAAAAAACATGAATATTTCCTTATTAATTGATTTTTTGGTAAAATACAGAAATTCTCAACCTCAAATTCTGTTGATTAAGACATACGAAAATCATGTGCATAAAAGAATTGATATATTATGCTATGCTGCTACAATTAAGAATAAAACTAAAAGCTCCACACTTGTTTGACTTTAATTTAATGTCCCATTTAGCTTCTATCATATGCAAAGAGATGTCTCATCCATTTAAGACTTTCCTTTTGGGTCTATAATGAAGTGTTCCATATTTGTCTTGTAAACAGAGTGCATTCATGAAATCATAAAGGGACATGGGGACTAACTTTCATTGCCAAAAACATTGAACCTCCAAACAGCTATTGTCAGATTTATTCTAGTTTTTGTTTTCCTTTTTTTTTTTTAAACCATTTTCTTTATTTTATTTTTCTAAATTTTATTTTACTTTTAAACATTACAATATTGTATTGGTTTTGCCAAATATCAAAATGAATCTGCCACCGGTATACATGTGTTCCCCACCCTGAACCCTCCTCCCTCCTCCCTCCCCATACCATCCCTCTGGGTCTTCCCAGTGCACCAGCCCCAAGCATCCAGTATCGTGCATCGAACCTGGACTGGCGACTCGTTTCATATATGATATTATACGTATTTCAATGCCATTCTCCCATATCATCTCACCCTCTCCCTCTCCCACAGAGTCCAAAAGACTGTTCTATACATCAGTGTCTCTTTTGCTGTCTCCTATACAGGGTTATTGTTAGCATCTTTCTAAATTCCATATATATGTGTTAGTATACTGTATTGGTGTTTTTCTTTCTGGCTTATTTTACTCTGTATAACAGGCTCCAGTTTCATCCACCTCATTAGAACTGATTCAAATGTATTCTTTTTAATGGCTGAGTAATACTCCATTGTGTATATGTACCACAGCTTTCTTATCCATTCATCTGCTGATGGACATCTAGGTTGCTTCCATGTCCTGGCTATTATAAACAGTGCTGTGATGAACATTGGGGTACACGTGTCTCTTTCCCTTCTGGTTTCCTCAGTGTGTATGCCCAGCAGTGGGATTGCTGGATCATAAGGCAGTTCTATTTCCAGTTTTTTAAGGAATCTCTACACTGTTCTCCATAGTGGCTGTATTAGTTTGCATTCACACCAACAGTGTAAGAGACTCTTCCCTTTTCTCCACACCCTCTCCAGCATTTATTGCTTGTAGACTTTTGGATCGCAGCCATTCTGACTGGTGTGAAATGGTACCTCATAGTGGTTTTGATTTGCATTTCTCTGATAATGAGTGATGTTGAGCATCTTTTCATGTGTTTGTTAGCCATCTGCATATCTTCTTTGGAGAAGCGTCTAGTTCTTTGGCCCATTTTTTGATTGGGTCATTTATTTTTCTGGAATTGAGCTGTAGGAGTTGCTTGTATATTTTTGAGATTAGTTGTTTGTCAGTTGCTTCATTTGCTATTATTTTCTCCCATTCTGAAGGCTGTCTTTTCACCTTGCTTATAGTTTCCTTTGTTTTGCAGAAGCTTTTAAGTTTAATTAGGTCCCATCTGTTTATTTTTGCTTTTATTTCCAATATTCTGGGAGGTTGGTCATAGAGGATCCTGCTGTGATGTATGTCAGAGAGTGTTTTGCCTATGTTCTCCTCTAGGAGTTTTATAGTTTCTGGGCTTACGTTTAGATCTTTAATCCATTTTGATTTTATTTTTGTGTATGGTGTTAGAAAGTGTTCTACTAGTTCTAAAGTGTTCTAAAGTGTTTTACAAGCGATTGACCAATTTTCCCAGATCCACTTGTTAAAGAGATTGTCTTTAATCCATTGTATATTCTTGCCTCCTTTGTCAAAGATAAGGTGTCCATATGTGCGTGGATTTATCTCTGGGCTTTCTATTTTTTTTTCCCATTGATCTATATTTCTGTCTTTGTGCCAATACCATACTGTCTTGATGACTGTGGCTTTGTAGTAGAACCTGAAGTCAGACAGGTTGATTCCTCCAGTTTCATTCTTCTTTCTCAAGATTGCTTTGCTATTCGAGGTTTTTTGTATTTCCATACAAATTGTGAAATTATTTGTTCTAGCTCTGTGAAGAATACCGTTGGTAGCTTGATAGGGATTCCATTGAATCTATAAATTGCTTTGGGTAGTATACTCATTTTCACTATATTGATTCTTCCAATCCATGAACATGGTGTATTTATCCATCTATTAGTGTCCTCTTTGATTTCTTTCACCAGTGTTTTATAATTAGAGCTAATACCTATCCTACCCAAACTCTTCCAGAAAATTGCAGAGGAAGGTAAAGTTCCAAACTCATTCTTTGAGGCCACCTTCACCCTAATACCAAAACCTGATAAAGATGCCACAAATAAAGAAAACTACAGGCCAATATCATTGATGAACATAGATGCAAAAATCCTTAACAAAATTCTAGCAATCAGTATCCAACAACACATTAAAAAGATCATACACCATGACCAAGTGGGCTTTATCCCAGGGATGCAAGCATTCTTTAATACTAGCTTTTGTTTTTCTATCAAACATCTTTACCTATATTCCCCGATGAGCTGAACAACTTTAAAGCATTATGCAATCACACATGCAGGCTCTATAAGGCATTCCCATATGTGTGTTAGTCACTCTGTGTCCGACCCTTTGTGACCCCGAAGATTGTAGCCCACTAGGCTCCTCTGTCCATGGGAATCTCCAGGTAAGAATACTGGAGTAGATAGCCATTCCCTTCTTCAGGGGATCTCCCTGACCCAGGAATCTAACCCAGGTTTCCTGGATTACAGGTGGATTCTTTACAATGTGAGCCACCAGGGAAGCCCATGGCATTCACATATGGAATATCAGTTAGGTTCATGGCAAATTTAACAATGGTATCAGTTGTCAAACATATTCAAAGTAAATTATTCAATTCACCTCTTGTACTGTGTTTAATATTCCATTTTAAAAAACCGGTTTAACTTTTCGTATTCTAGCTATGATTTGTCTCTCCTGAGGAAGTATTTTATGAGATTTAGTGAGGACAATGACAACTGTTAGTCACTGCCATTAGCATAAGGCATGAGACACACTACAGCTAAGCCATGACAGTCAAAATATGACTTCCTCTATACCCCAGGCAAGCTTCTGAGCACAGCTGACATTTTATAAAGTGTGCCTCTAGGCTCAGTGTGGTAGGAGCACAGCTGATGGAACCTCAACTATTATTAAAAATTTCAAGGTTTCTATAGTAGCTCAAAGTATCAATTAAAGAATACAGAACATACATTGATATTCAAAAATCTTCTATTCTTCTACAAGGACAGAAAAGTCAAATGTCTGGAAGGAAATGACCTGTGTAGCTTGAACCTTGCTGCCTTCAAGTTGAAGATCAAAATAGAGTTAGAATAGAAATGACCTAGTCAAATCAAGTCAAAAATGAAAATTTTGTTTGTTAACAAACACTAATATAAACATTATATAATTTAATTACTTTCTTAACTTTTAACTTCACACCTATCATATAAGACTTAGCAGAAAGCACTAGTTGATTAACTGTATTAACTAAACACCCTCTGATAGAAGCTTTGTAAAATAACTGAAAATGCATTTTCACTGAAGAACTGTCATTTTCGCATTTGTGAAAAAAAAAATGACTTCTGACTTTTGTAGTTATATGGATGTAGCAGTACTCTATTCCTTCACCACTTTTCATTCTATTATAAGAACCATATTCTCACCAACACTAGGGAAATTAATTAATATTATCCCTTATTGTAGGGTCTCCCTGGTGACTCAGTGGTAAAGAATTCACCTGCAATGCAGCAGACTCCAGAAGCCTCGGTTCAATCCCTGGATCAGGAATATCCTCTGGAGCAGGACATGACAATGTGCTCAGTATTCTTATCTAGAGAATCCCATGGACAGCAGAGCCTGGTGGACTACAGTTCATGAAGTCGCAAAGACATGCAGGACAGAAGCGGCTGAGCACACATGAACACACACACTCCTTATTGTCCCAAATTAGCTGGGTACTATTAGATGCAAGAAAAAGAAAGAAAGGTAAAAAAGAAAACTGAAGACATAAGATATTGCACATTTCTTTATAGAAATTCGGGGTCCTTTAATACTATGAATAATAATATTTACAAATGCTGTGGTATAAATTTTATTAGGGCTGTGGCTGTCCTCTTATTTCTGTCTTACAGTTTAACATAATATCAACATGAGGCTCATTAACAGGGAAAAATGAGATAATAAGTTTAAAAAATATCAACTGTTCTTGACAACTTCCCACCAAGAAAACTGAGACATGACAGACTTGACACTAGGTTGCTTGAAGTTTAAAGCTCACTGCTTTTGATTGTAAGGTGATAAAGCTTTCATTTTTCAGTCTGTGATTCTTAAACATTGTTTCAATGAAATGTATGTAACTGAATTGATTTGAAGTTATAATTGGTAATACATAAAATTGGCTCTACTGTTTAAAGTACATTAAGAAACATTTTAGCAGAACAATTGATTTGCTTTCATTATCAGTTTAAAATATATAATTACTTGATATTTAAATGTATGCATTTAATGTGTAATTTCAACTTAGGTCATTTCAGTCACTAAGTCATGTACAACTGTGACCCCTTGGACTGCAGCACCTCTGTCCTTCACCATCTCCTGGAGATTTCTCCAAGTCATGCCAATTGAGTTGGTGATGCCATCCAGCCACCTCATCTTGTATGGTCCCTTTCTCCTCCTGCCTTCAATCTTTCCAAGCATTAGGGCCTTTTCTAATGACTTGGCTCTTTGCATCAGGTGGCCAAAGTATTGGAACTTCACCATCAGTCCTCCCAATGAATAGTCCAGGTTGATTTCCTTTAGGATTGACTAGTTTGATCTACTTGCTGTCCAAGGGGCTCTCAAGAGTCTCCTTCAGCACCACAGTTTAAAAGCATCAATTTTCAGGCACTCAGCCTTCTTTATGGTTCAACTCTCACATCCATACATGTTATTACTTGATAATTAAATTCATTGCAACTTAACTGGATATACTTTTCTAATTCTACATACTTTAGGTACTAATACTCATCTGGTCTAATTTTGAAGATACAGATCATGTGACAGAAATAACATGTGACAAAAATTTGAATGTGTTGGGTGAGCATTAGGAGGATAAACTGATTAGGAATGAAATAAAATATCCTAAATATTATTTGCAATTAAAAATACACATATTGTGTTTCTTCAGTTATTTTATATCTGATTTTCACAAGTCAAAAATTAGAGTAGAGGAAAATAGTTTTGGAAATAAAACAACAGGGATGTCTTGGGATTTATTATAAGACATGAATTATGAGTTATAAGACATGAATTATAGTGTTAGGTGCAGATAGAACTATTACATGATACTGAAGTGTTTTATGTTATACATATTTTCTATTAACTTCACTTTAAGGGTATATTTTGAGATGTGAAAGTAATTATATCACTTAGAAGTAATGCTTACATTCTCCACAAATGCAAAGTGAAGAAGAAAGTTCAGAACTTGATAGGTTATTTTGCAAGTGTCCTATTTTGAATTGCTTATGAGATCAACAGATAATACTTATTTCTCAACTTCATTGTTTTAAAACAGAAAAGGAAATATTATAAACTTTCATAAATGCTTAATCAATAAATTTGGAGGCAGGGTATGTACCCAATATGGAAAATAGAAGATATATACAAATTCAATTAAAATCTGAAATAAAATTCTTATCATTTACTCAAGTTCTGGTAAGGTTCTGAATATCTTTTGAAGGAACAATTATACCCAGAGTTAAAGATTTTGTGAAATTGCTATTTTATACAATATAAGCAAGACTTTATTTTGTTATTTTTAAAAACCTTGAAGATGATTAATAGCTTATTTTGTACTCGTTATTTGATTTTGAAATGTCATTTAATCATAATACATAGTTATTGACAAATTAACAAATTGTACTCTTCCTGAAATTCTGTTCTTAAACTCTATTTTCTTCTCTATTTGTAAAGCCAAATTTAGCTTCTGTACTGGCATCTGGCCCCATTACTTCTTGAGAAATAGATGGGCAAACAGTGGAAGGAGTGTCAGACTTTATTTTTGGGGCTCCAAAATCACTGCAGATGGTGATTGCAGCCATGAAATTAAAAGATGCTTACTCTTTAGAAGGAAAGTTATGACCAACCTAGATAGCATATTGAAAAGCAGAGATATTACTTTGCCAACAAAGGTCCATCTAGTCAAGCCTATGGTTTTTCTTGTGGTCATGTATGGACGTCAGAGTTGGACTATAAAGAAAGCTGAGCACCCGAGAATTGATGCTTTTGAACTGTGGTGGAGAAGACTCTTGAGAGTCCCTTGGACTGCAAGGAGATCTAACCAGTCCATCCGAAAGGAAATCAGTCCTGGGTGTTCGTTGGAAGGACTGATGCTGAAGCTTAAACTCCAATACTTTGGCCACCTGATGCAAAGAGTTGACTCATTGGAAAAGACTCTGATGCTGGGAGGGATTGGGGGCAGGAGAAGAAGGGGACGACAGAGGATGAGATGGCTGGATGGCATCACCGACTAGATGGACATGAGTTTGAGTGAACTCTGGGAGTTGGTGATGGACAGGGAGGCCTGGCATGCTGTGATTCATGGGGTCGCAAAGATTTGGACACGACTGAGTGACTGAACTGACTGACTGAACTGACCGTGACACCAAACTAAATCTCAGAGATGGAGTTTTGGATGAAGAAAAGAATAGCTTTAATTCTTTATCAAGAAAAGGGGGCCACTATGGATTAACATCCTCAAAACTGTGTGCCCTGAGCCAGGGGAGTTTGTGAGGGGTTTTATGGTTGGGGTTGGGGCTGCTACTAAGAATTGCAGTGCTATGCAGGGTCCACATTTCTTCAAACCATAAATCATGTGGTGTCAGGTAATGATGGGTAAACTGTGACCTCTGGAATGACAAATGCTTTATCAAATAGTTAACATCTTCCATTTTGTGGGGATTTCAGTTCTGCAGTAGAGTTTAAGGTTGTTGTTATGTGCATCCCTTGAGGCCCCTTCATGGATCACTGTCTTGTTGTTGTGCAGGGGGTTGCATAACTCAATGAAATTATGAGTCATGCCATGTAGGGGCACCCAAGATGGACAGGTCATACTGAAGAGTTCTGACAAGACATGATCCACTGAAACAGGGAAAGGAAATCAATTCCAGTACACTAGCTGTGAGAACCCCATGAGCTATATAAAAGGGCCCAAAAATATGACAACAAAAGATGAGCCCCCAGGTCAGAAGATGGCCAATATTCTACTGGAGAAAAGTGGAGGACAACTACTAAGCTCCAGGAAGAATGAAGCAGCTGAGCCAAACTGGAAATGATGCTCAGTTTGGATATGTTCAGTGATGAAAATAAAATCCAATGCTGTAAAGAACAGTATTGCATAGGAATCTGGAATGTTAGGTCCATGAATCAAGGTAAATTGAACATGGTCAAGCAGGAGATGGCAAGAGTAAACACTGACATCTTGGGAATCAGTGAAGTAAAATGGATGGGAATGGGTGAATTTAAGTCCAATGGCTATTATATCTACTACTGTTGGCAAGAATCACATAAAGTAAATAGAGTGGCCTTCATAATCAACAAGAAATGTGGTACTTGGTCAGTCAGTTCAGTTGCTCAGTCGTGTCCAACTTTTTGTGACCCCATGGACTGCAACACACCAGGTTTCCCTGTCCATCACCATCTTCCAGAGCTTACTCAAACTCATTTCTGTCAATTCAGTAATGCCATCCAACCATCTCATCCTCTGTCATCCCCTTCTCCTCCTGCCTTCAATTTCCCCCAGCATCAGGGTCTTTGCCAATAAGCCAGTTCCTTGCATCAGGTGGCCAAAGTATTGGAGTTTCAGCTTCAGCATCAGTCCTTCCAATGAATATTCAGGACTCATTTCCTTTAGGATGGGTTGGTTGGATCTCTTTGCCATCCAAGAGACTCTCAAGAGTCTTCTCCAACACTATATTTCAAAAGCATCAATTCTTTGGCACTCAGCTTTCTGTATAGTCCAACTCTCACATCCATACATGACTATTGGAAAAACCATAGCTTTGACTAGACAAACCTTCGTTGGAAAAGTAATGTCTCTGCTTTTTAATATGCTGTCTAGGTTGGTCATAACTTTTCTTCCAAGGAGTAAGCGTTTTTTTTAATTTCATGGCTGCAGTCACTGTCTGCAGTGATTTTGGGGCCCAAGAAAATAAAGTCTGTCACTGTTTCCATTGTTTCCCCATTTATTGGCATGATGTGATGGGACCAGATTCCATGATATTAGTTTTCTGAATGTTGAGTTTTAAGCCAACTGTTTCACTCTTCTCTTTCACTTTCATCAACAGGCTCTTTAGGTCATCACTTTCTGCTATAAGGGTGGTGTCATCTGCATATCTGAGGTTATTGATATTTCTCCCATCAATCTTGATTCCAGCTTGTGCTTCATCCAGCCTGGCATTTTTCATAATGTACTACTCTGCATATAAGTTAAATAATCAGGGTGACAATATGCATAGTTGACATGCTCCTGATTTGAAACCAGTCTGTTGTTCCATGTCCAGTTCTAACTGTTTCTTCTTGACCTGCATATAGATTTCTCAAAATGTAGGTAAGGTGGACTGGAAATCCCAAATCTTCAAGAATTTTCCACAGGTTGTTGTAATCCACACAGTCAAAGGCTTTGGCATATTTCAATAAAGCAGAAGTAGAGGTTTTTTCTGGAACTCTTGTTCTTTCAATGATCCAACCAATGTTGACAATTTCATTTCTGGTTCCTCTGCCTTTTCTAAATCCAGCTTGAACATCTGGAAGTTAACAGTTCATGTACTGTTGAAGCCTGGCTTGGCGAATTTGGGGCATTATTTTGCTAGCGTGTGAGATGATTGCAATTGTATTCTGGTTTGAATATTCTTTGCCATTGCCTTTCTTTGGGACTGGGATGAAAATGATCTTTTCCAGTCCTGTGGCCATTGCTGAGTTTTCAAACTTTGCTGGCATATTGAGTGCAGCACTTTCACAGCATCATCTCTTAGGATTGAAATACCTCAACTAGAATTCCATCACCTCCACGAGCTTTGTTCATAGTGATGCTTCCTAAGGACCGCTTGACTTTGCATTCCAAGATGTTTGACTCTAGGTGAGTAATCATATCATCGTGGTTATCTGGGTCATGAAGTTTTTTTGTATAGTTATCCTATGTATTCTTATCACCTCTTATTAACATCTTCTGCTTCTGTTAGGACAATACCATTTTTGTCCTTTATGGTGGTACCTGGATGAAACCTTAAAAATGACAGAATGATCTCAGTTCACTTCCAAGGCAAACCATTCAACATCACAGTAATCCAAGTCTATGCTCCAAAACTGACACCAAAGATGCTGAAGTCAATCAGTTCTATGAAGACCTAGAAGACTTCCTGGAACTAACATCAAAAAAAGATATCCTATTTATCATAGGGGATTGGAATGAAAAGTAGGAAATCAAGAAATACCTGAAGTAACAGACAAGTAAGTACTTAGAGTAAAAAATTAAGCAGGGCAAAAGCGAACAGAATTCTGCCAAGATAATGCACTGGTCATGGCAAACACCCCTTTTCAACAATACAAGAGACAACTTTATAGATGAACATCACCAAATGGTCAATATCAAAATCAGATTGACTACATTCTTTGTAGCTGAAGATGGAGAAACTGTATACAGTCAGCAAAAATAAGACCTGCAGCTGACTCTGGCTCAGATAATCAGCTACTCATAGCAAAATTCATGCTGAAACTAAAGAAAGTGGGGAAAACCACTAGGTCTGTCAGGTATGATTTAAATCAAATTCCCTATGAAAATACAATGGAGGTGACAAATAGATTCAATAGATTAGATCTAGTAAAAAGTGCCTGAAGGACTATGGACAGTAGTTAATAATCCTTTACAGGAGGCAGTGAACAAAATCATCTCAAAGGAAAAAAAATGCAAGAAGGCAAAGTTGTTATCTCAGGTGGCTTTACAAGCAGCTGAGGAAATAAGAGAAGTGAAAAGCAAGGGAGAAAGGGAATGGTACACCTACCTAAATGCAGAGTTCCAGAGAATGCCAAGAAGAGACAAGAAGGTCTTCATCAATGAACAATGCAAAGAAATAGAGGATGACAACAGAAAAGGTAAAGCTAGAGATCTCTTCAAGAACATTGGAAATATCAAGGGAACATTTCATCCAAAGATGGGCAAATAAAGGACAGAAATGGTAGAGACCTCATAGAAGCAGATGAGATGGAAAGAATAAACAGAAAAACTGTACAAAAAAGATCTTAATGACCCAGATAAGAATGATCTTGTAGTCTCTCCAGACATTCTGGTGTGTGAAGTCAAGAAGGCCTTAAGAAGCACTGCTGCCAATAAAGCTAGTGGAGGTGATGGAATTCCAGCAGAGCTATTTAAAATCCTAAAAGATGATGCTATTAAAGGGTGGCACTCAATATGTCAACAAATATGGAAAACCCAGTAGTAGCCACAGGACTGGAAAAGGTCAATACTCATCCCAATTTCCAAGAAGGGCAGTTTTTTGACAATTGCACTGGATAATTTCATTCATCTCCCATGCTAGTAAGAGTACGCTCAAAATCCTCCAAGCGAGGCTCAGCATTACATGAACCGAGAACTTCTAGATGAGCAAGCTAGAAATGGAAGAGAAACCAGAAATCAACTTGTCAACATTCACTGGATCATAGAGAAAGTAAGAGAATTCCAGGAAACATCTACTTCTGTTTCATTGTTTACACTAAATCCTTTCTGTGGATCATAACAAACTGTGGAAAACACTTAAAGAGGTGAGAATACCAGATCATCTTACCTGTCTCCTGAGAAACCTGTATGTGGGTCAAGAAGCAAGAATTAGAACCCTGTATGGAAAAACTGACTGGTTCAGGATTTAGAAAGGAGTAGAACAAGGCTGTGTTGTTGTCACTTAATTTAACTTATACACAGAGCACATCAAGAGAAATGCTGGGCTGGATGAGTTACAAGCTAGAATCAAGTTTGCCAGGAGAAATATTACCAACTTCAGATATGCAAATGATACCACTCTAATGGCATAAAGTGAAGAGGAACTAAAGAGACTGTTGATGAGCATGAAGGAGGAGAGTGAAAAAATTGGCTTAAAACTCAATATTAAAAAAAAAAAAAAAAAAACTAAGATCATCTTGTCCCATCCCTTCTTGGCAAATAAAAGGGGGGAAAGTGGAAGCAGTGACAGATTTCCTCTTCTTGGTCTCTAAAATCACTGTGGATGGTGACTTCAGCCATGAAATTTGGAGACAATTGCTTCTCGGAAAGAAAGCTATGACAAACATAGACATTGCATTAAAAAGCAAAGACATCACTTTGCCAACAAAGGTCCATTTAGTTAAGGTTACGGTCTTTCCAATAGTCATGTATGGATGTGAGAGCTGGAAAATAAAGAAGGCAGAACACTGAAGACTGATGCTTTCAAACTGTGGTGCTGGGGAAGACTCTTGAGAGTACCTTGGAAAGCAAGATCAAATTAATCAATCCTAAAGGATGTTGCCGGGGTCCAGCCCCAGTGGATCCAGGGAAATTCAAAGGAGAGACGGCATAGGCGAATACACTGGCTTTAATTAGATATTAATTAGAGACATAAAGAGTAATAGAATGAGGATAGCTCAGCAGGAAAATTCAGTGGAGAAAAGAGGCTGAGTAGCTTGGTTTACGCGGGAAACCAAAAAAACTTCAAGACAAGAAGCTTGCACCACTTACGTAGGCCGCAGGTGTCCTTCCATTCTCCTGAAGGAGAGGAGACACTGAGGCCTCCCCGGTCGGATCTTAGAAGCCCAGGCAAAATTAGTAAGCTTGGCGGGCTCCAGATGGAAACTCAGCCAGAGTTTGAGAGAGAGCGATATGGGGAGACCAGTATTTCGAGGAACTGATCCCAATTCTTTATTTTCCAGAGTCTGTTTTTATACACTGAGGTGTTATACAAAAGTCACATGGGGTCAGCAGTCCTGACTTTTATTAAAGTCAGGTGCTTCATACAGATGTATACAGAGGTCTTAGGGGTGTTACATCATCTTCTGGCCAGGGGGCCTGCTGACAATTTATGACCCTCTCCTTGTGACAGTGGTCAGTCAACCAGAACACTTATTTCTCCAGGGGTGATTATTCTTAAAACAGTTGCCACCTTCCGAAGGTACCAGATAAAGTTACATTCCTATAGGGTGAGGGTGTTGTGGGTTTTAATTAAGGAAATAATTTGCTTAGCCTAAGGTCTAACGTGATTAATATCAAAGGTTAATACTTATTTCTTCTATATATTCATTAATGTGTGTAAGGGCAGGGGATGTGGAGACTTAGCAGTAAACATTGGCTCAACAAATGATAAACCCTTCACCAACACAATTTCTAATCGGCCCACTATACTTATGATAATAGTTTTCTAACTTCTCTAAAGAACCTGTTTTTATAAGGTTTAAAGCATCTCGTGCCTCTCATGGTTGGGAGGCTGTGAGCAATCACATGTGGCCGGACAAGCCTGTCAAGCAGGCTAGAGAACCTTCAGAGGAGTTTGTAGGTTGAAACACTCCTATCACACCCAGGAATTATTATTAACTGGAGCTCTAAGTTAACTCCTTCTCTGAAAGAGGTGGTGGGGGACAGCCCTCAGTAAAGTCAGAGGTGTAGGTGGGAGCACAAAGTAGTAAAGTAGGCAGACTCTGGTTTGGGGGATAGATGCTCAAGAATTTCCAGGGGGACTCCTGAGGCTCGATCCTGCCTTTGCATATGTCGAGCCTCCTTCCTCATGACCTTTGCCACAGGTGGAGGTCCTTACGCCAGCTCCTGGCAGGATGTCAACCCTGAATACTCTTTGGGAGGACTGATGCTGAAAGTCCACTACTTTGGCCACTTGATGTAAATAACTGACTCATTGGCAAAGACCCTAATGCTGGGCAAGACTGAAGGCAGAAGGAGAAGACGGCAACAGAGGATGAGATGGTTGGATGGCATCACCAATTCAATGGTCATGAACTTGGGCAAATGGCAGGAGATGGTGAGGGAAAGGGAAGCCTGGCATGCTGCACTCCATGTGGTCATGAAGTCTCGAATATTACTTGGTGACTGAACAACAGCAATCCCTTGAAGGGGAACCAGGACCTTGCCCCAAGGCTGCACTATTATTTTCCGGCTGCTCCTCCTTTGTCTCTGAATTCTTTCCCTTCCCTGGTTAGCACCTGCCCATTGGAACTCAGTGAAGGACATGGAGGCTAAATCTTATTTTGTGCACACAAGAAAACAGGGGGGCACATAAAGGCTTTTGTGCCAGTGAGCCCCAGAATGTCTTGTTTGTCTTCAATCCTCACTTTTCTTTGATATCTTTCAATCCTAAAGAGAACAAGTACTGGACAAGAAAGGGGATAATTACTTTAGATAGAGACATTAATCACAAACTCAGCAGAGGAACTTGGTTTTAGTAGACTTGCTGTCAATTGCCCCTTTTAACCTTTTCCCAATCTTTCAGCGAATGGGACAACAATCACTCTGATTATTTCCTGTTGAATTAGGGCATGTGCTGTGTTGTACTCAGTTGTGTCCAACTCTTTAAAACCCTATGGACTGTAGCCTGCCAAGCTTCTCTGTCCATGGAATTTTCCAGGCAAGAATGTGGGAGGGGTTGCCATTTCCTACTCCAGGGGATCTTCCTGACCCATGGATAGAACCTATATCTCCTGCATCTCCTGCATTTGTAGGTGGATTCTTTATCAGTGTGCTATCTGGGGAGCTTGAAATGGGGATTAGTCCTGACTAAAATTGGGGAGTAAGGGAATGGATATCAAATTAGATATATCTGAGTACCAAGTCCTGGATCTGAGTCTTGAATGATTAATATCTCAATCCCTTGGTCCACAAATTTTGTGCAGCAGATCAAATTAGTAGTTGTTGGAGGAATGACAACTGGGATTTTAATAAGCAAAATAGATTTCGTTCTCTTTGGAATCAGGGAGAATTAGCCTGAAACCCAGTTAGGACCTGGCACATCAAGGGAGACTTGTGCCAGTTGTCTAACTATTCCCAAGTAGGTTTTAACTTCTGATATGGTATTAATATATACATAACAGAATTTATCAGTCACTACCCATTTCCTTTCTTGTTAATACCTGATCTAAAGCAATTTTATCATCTAAAATTTTTATAGTTGTTAGGAGACCTTGAAAGAGTAAGGTTACAACTGCCATCTGTAAGCAAGTGCTGCTTTGACAACGTCTGGTGCCATCCCCTATTCTGACACAGTTCAGAAAATTAAAGTCCTCAGCAATACAAGAATGTGCCTGAAAATTCACAGTAGCCACCTAGTTTTACCTTGACTGTCTGAACCATCATTAACTTCATTTTTTGACTTTTAATTGCATTTTTCTCCTTAATGTCCAAAGCATATGTCACTGTTAAGGTTTCAGTGTTTTTCTGGGTATGATAAGATATAAAAATTGGGCTCATAAAATCTTCTGAAATTTCTCACCATCTCAAGGCCTGTTCTGCCAGTTATTCCCAGAGTATGAGTGTCTCTTTCTTGACCTCCACCCTGAACTCCATTCAGGGGGTCTTGAAGGTCAGTGGCTGCAGTGGCCATTGACTTAATCCTTGCAGAGGTGGATGGCAAGTGCTATTTTTCAGTTGGCAGGGCCCCTTCAGGGTTATAAATTCAACCAGGACTTGGGAGGCATTCATGACTATTTCATACTGTGGTGCTAGGAATGCTCACTCCCAGATCTGACAAAGATTTGTTGATAGGCCACTCAGTGGCCTATTACTGAACTAAGCTTTATTAAGGTCCAGGTAGCCAAAGGTCTCCAGGCCACCTGTCTCTTACGATCTAGGATAATATTTTCTCTTTTTGCTTCTTTCCATATCTACAGTTACACTATTACAATTATTAATCTCATATGGAACTATACACCCTCAGTCACACATTTGGTAACACAAGAGACAACAATTTTGTAAAACAATTTAAAAATAATATAGCTAGCAGTATTAGTAAGGTCATAATTAAGAATTTAAATCAAATTTAAATTTAAATCAAGAACTTACATTAGGTGCAGTCTAGCATATTCCACAGAGAAGGCAATGGCACCCCACTCCAGTACTCTTGCCTGGCAAATCCCATGGATGGAGAAACCTGGTAGGCTGCAGTCCATGGGGTCGCTGGGAGTCAGACACGACTAAGTGACTTCATTTTAACTTTTCACTTTCATGCATTGGAGAAGGAAATGGCAACCCACTCCAGTGTTCTTGCCTGGAGAATTCCAGGGATGGGAAAGCCCGGTGGGCTGCCATCTCTGGGGTCGCACAGAGTCAGACACGACTGAAGCAACTTAGCAGCAGCAGCAGCAGCATATTCCAGGCCATTTGACTTAGTCTGATCTATACCAATCCTTTAAGATAAATTGTATATTGTTATTTTCCATAAGGCACCCAGCCCAATTTCTTAGTGTCACTAGGCCGGTTATCCGTAGTGTGGTTTAATTGTCCTCAATATTAGTGAACCTTTAAATTTAAATTACCTAGTATTAATCTTTTGGCTACAGACCATGGACCATCTGACCTTCATTCACAGGTAGAATCCTGAGATAAGTTTCAGATACAAATTTAGAGTATCTTTTTAATAACTCAAACGTTTCAAAAATATAGCAACAAGGAACTATCTGGGAAGTAAATTTTAGTGAATTCAGTTCAGTTCAGTTCAGTCGCTCAGTTGTGTCCAACTCTTTGTGACCCCATGAACTGCAGCATGCCAGGCCTCCCTGTCCATCACCAACTCCCGGAGTTCACTCAGACTCACGTCCATCGAGTCAGTGATGCCATCCAGCCATCTCATCCTCTGTCGTCCCCTTCTCCTCCTGCCCCCAATCCCTCCCAGCATCAGAGTCTTTTCCAGTGAGTCAACTCTTCACACAAGGTGGCCAAAATACTGGAGTTTCAGCTTTAGCATCATTCCTTCCAAAGAAATCCCAGGGCTGATCTCCTTCAAAATGGACTGGTTGGATCTCCTTGCAGTCCAAGACACTCTCAAGAGTCTTCTCCAACACCACAGTTCAAAGGTGTCAATTCTTCAGCACTCAGCCTTCTTCACAGTCCAACTCTCACATCCATACATGACCACAGGAAAACCATAGCCTTGACTAGAGGGACCTTTGTTGGCAAAGTAATGTCTCTGCTTTTGAATATGCTATCTAGGTTGGTCATGACTTTCCTCCCAAGGAGTAAGCGTCTTTTAGTTTCATGGCTGCAGTCACCATCTGCCGTGATTTTGGAGCCCCAAAAAATAAAGTCTGACACTGTTTCCACTGTTTCCCCATCTATTTCCCAGGAAGTGATGGGACCAGATGCCATAATACAGACCTCAATAAAGAGAATTAGAATTTCACACTTGCCGGGAGCCGGCGAGAAACATTCCACTTGTGACAAAGGTCATGAGGAAGGGGGCTCGGCATACTCAAAGGCGGGATCGAGCCTCGGGAGTCTCCCCAGATATTCTCGAGCATCTTCCCCCCAAAAAACAGAGTCTGCCTACTTTATTGCTTTGTGCTCTCACCTCTGACTTTACTGGGGGCTGTCCCCCACCACCATCTCGCTCTCTCTGTCAAAGAGTTAACTTACAGCTCCAATTAATAAAGTTCCTGGGCAATTAGGAGTGTTTAAATCCAAACCCCTCAGATGGCTCTCTAACTCGCCTGACAAGTTTACTCGGACTCCTACAGCTAGGCATACGATTGTTTACAGTCTCCCAGCCTCGAGAGGCACGGGAAACTTAAGATATTCAAATAGTTTAGAGCCTCTCAGAGAGTTAGAAACTGTCAGAATAAACTAGTAAAGGATTTCATTCATGAGCCAATGCTTGTTGCCAAGTTTTCACATCCCCTGAATTGTATCCTTGAATATGTGTTAATTAATAGTTGGTATGTAGAAAAAATAAGTAGTGGCCTCGGTGTTAGTAACTTTAGACCCTTAAGGTAATAAATTCTTTTCTTTGTTGTAAACCCATGACACATCTGCCCTATAGGAATGCAATTTTATCTTAGGAAGATGGTGCCAAACCTTAAAATAATTACTCTTAGAGAAAATAAGTCTTTGTTAATAAGTCCTTGTCAAGAGTCATAAAATGTTAGTAGGCCTTCTGGCCAGAAGGTGATGTAAATCACCTAAACCATTTGTATACGATAAATTTGCAGGAAAGAAACCCTGGTTTTTGATAAGACTGCTGACTTTGCATCCCCTATTATCCTCTATGTGTAACTTAGGGTATATAAGCCCCTGTTAAAAATAAAGCTACGGGCCTTGCTCACCAATGCTTGGTCTCCCCATGTCATTCTTCCCCTTAACTTCCGGTTGAAGTCTCCATCTGGAGCGTGGATATCCTCTGCAACCACTTATTTGCCTGGGCTTCTAAGACCCACTCAAGAAGGTGTCTAAGGTGGGGCACCTTCCGCTATTCGAGAGGGTGCCTGCGGCCTCCGTGGTCAGAGCTAACCTGGTGTCACGGGTTATATTGATTTTCCGCGTAAACCAAGCTACTCAGCCTCTTTTCTCCACTGAATTTTCCTACTGAGCTATCCTCATTCTATTACTCTTTATATCTCTAATTACCATTTGAATAGGTCACCGACGCCGTCTCCCCTTCGAATACCCTGGATCAGCCGGGGCTGGTCCCTGGCACACACCCACTGAAACATGTTATTTTCTCTGAAATTGCTCTCATTTCAACCAAACACAGCTAATCAGAACTCATCTGCTTGCAAAATAAGTCTGGTCAATTGACCATAAAGTCTCTTCCACACTGGCTGTGGTGGAACTCTAGGAGTCTCAGACTGAATTCCCAATAGGCCTCTCAAAGCCAAGAAAGCCAAGCCAAAAACCTGACATCAGGCTCCACCTCAGCGGAGTTTTCTTTTCTAGAGGTCCCCAAAATATTGAGAATCCTAAACATGAACAGGAGAGAGACAGTCTTTCCCATGCAGCTGATTAGGCTTCTCAGAATCCAAAAGTCTCCAATTTCTGGAGGGACCAGGTGGAGAAAAAAGAAAAAAAAAAAATCCTTAATTTTACCCACAAATGTAGTTTTAAAAATTGCTATAAATCATAACCAACATGAGGGTAAGGTCTTCCCTATACCTAAAAAACAAAACAAAATAACAACAACAACAACAACAAAAAGATCAAAACCAGTAACATTTCAGATAAAACCTATAAACATTAAAACCATATTCACCAATTCACTCAACCAATCCTCTAGTTAACTTGTAATGAAGCCATCAAATTTTCCCTTAGGAGTCTTTAATTTCTTACCCAGTTCTCCAGTATAATCTGAGATTTATCAGAGCATAACAATAATTGTGTATAAATCACAAAAAGACTTAAAAGGTCATGATTAAACATTGGTCTCAATGTAATTGAAAAAAGAATCTTTTTTTTTTTTTCATTTTCTGAATGTTAAGCTTTTTTTTTTTTTAATTTTATTTTATTTTTAAACTTTACATAATTGTATCAGTTTTGCCAAATATCAAAATGAATCTGCCACAGGTATACATGTGTTCCCCATCCTGAACCCTCCTCTGTCCTCCCTCCCCATACCATCCCTCTGGGTCGTCCCAGTGCACTAGCCCCAAGCATCCAGTATCGTGCATCGAACCTGGACTGGCAACTCGTTTCATACATGATATTATACATGTTTCAATGCCATTCTCCCAAATCTTCCCACCCTCTCCCTCTCCCACAGAGTCCATAAGACTGTTCTATACATCAGTGTCTCTTTTGCTCTCTCGTACACAGGGTTATTGTTAGCATCTTTCTAAATTCCATATATATGTGTTAGTATACTGTATTGGTGTTTTTCCTTCTGGCTTACTTCACTCTGTATAATAGGCTCCAGTTTCATCCATCTTATTAGAACTGATTCAAATGTATTCTTTTTAATGGCTGAGTAATACTCCATTGTGTATATGTACCACAGCTTTCTTATCCATTCATCTGCTGATGGACATCTAGGTTGCTTCCATGTCCTGGCTATTATAAACAGTGTTGCGATGAACACTGGGGTACACGTGTCTCTTTCCCTTCTGGTTTCCTCAGTGTGTATGCCCAGCAGTGGGATTGCTGGATCATAAGGCAGTTCTATTTCCAGTTTTTTAAGGAATCGCCACACTGTTCTCCATAGTGGCTGTACTAGTTTGCATTCCCACCAACAGTGTAAGAGGGTTCCCTTTTCTCCACACCCTCTCCAGCATTTATTATTTGTAGACTTTTGGATCGCAGCCATTCTGACTGGTATGAAATGGTACCTCATAGTGGTTTTGATTTGCATTTCTCTGATAATAGAAGAGCTAACACCTATCCTGCTCAAAATCTTCCAGAAAATTGCAGAGGAAGGTAAACTTCCAAACTCATTCTATGAGGCCACCATCACCCTAATACCAAAACCTGACAAAGATGCCACAAAAAAAGAAAACTACAGGCCAATATCACTGATGAACATAGATGCAAAAATCCTTAACAAAATTCTAGCAATCAGAATCCAACAACACATTAAAAAGTTCATACACCATGACCAAGTGCGCTTTATCCCAGGGATGCAAGGATCCTTCAGTATCCGCAAATCAATCAATGTAATACACCACATTAACAAATTGAAAAATAAAAACCATATGATTATCTCAATAGATGCAGAGAAAGTCTTTGACAAAATTCAACATCCATTTATGATAAAAACTCTCCAGAAAGCAGGAATAGAAGGAACATACCTCAACATAATAAAAGCTATATATGACAAACCCACAGCAAACATTATCCTCAATGGTGAAAAATTGAAAGCATTTCCTCTAAAGTCAGGAACAAGACAAGGGTGCCCACTTTCACCATTACTATTCAACATAGTTTTGGAAGTTTTGGCCACAGCAATCAGAGCAGAAAAAGAAATAAAAGGAATCCAAATTGGAAAAGAAGAAGTAAAACTCTCACTGTTTGCAGATGACATGATCCTCTACATAGAAAACCCTAAAGACTCCACCAGAAAATTACTAGAACTAATCAATGACTATAGTAAAGTTGCAGGATATAAAGTCAACACACAGAAATCCCTTGCATTCCTATACACTAATAATGAGAAAACAGAAAGAGAAATTAAGGAAACAATTCCATTCACCATTGCAACGGAAAGAATAACATACTTAGGAATATATCTACCTAAAGAAACTAAAGACGTATACATAGAAAACTATAAAACACTGATGAAAGAAATCAAAGAGGACATTAATAGATGGAGAAATATACCATGTTCATGGATTGGAAGAATCAATATAGTGAAAATGAGTATACTACCCAAAGCAATTTATAGATTCAATGCAATCCCTATCAAGCTACCAACAGTATTCTTCATAGAGCTAGAACAAATAATTTCACAATTTGTATGGAAATACAAAAAACCTCGAATAGCCAAGCGATCTTGAGAAAGAAGAATGGAACTGGAGGAATCAACCTGCCTGACTTCAGGCTCTACTACAAATCCACAGTCATCAAGACAGTATGGTACTGGCACAAAGACAGAAATATAGATCAACGGAACAAAATAGAAAGCCCAGAGATAAATCCACGCACATATGGACACCTTATCTTTGACAAAGGAGGAAAGAATATACAATGGGTTAAAGACAATCTCTTTAAAAAGTGGTGCTGGGAAATCTGGTCAACCACTTGTAAAAGAATGAAACTAGAACACTTTCTAACACCATACACAAAAATAAACTCAAAATGGATTAAAGATCTAAACATAAGACCAGAAACTATAAAACTCCTAGAGGAGAACATAGGCAAAACACTCTCTGACATACATCATAGCAGGATCCTCTATGACCCACCTCCCAGAATATTGGAAATAAAAACAAAAATAAACAAATGGGACCTAATTAAACTTAAAAGCTTCTGCACATCAAAGGAAACTATTAGCAAGGTGAAAAGACAGCCTTCAGAAAGGGAGAAAATAATAGCAAATGAAGCAACTGACAAACAACTAATCTCAAAAATATACAAGCAACTCCTATAGCTCAACTCCAGAAATATAAATGACCCAATCAAAAAATGGGCCAAAGAACTAAATAGACATTTCTCCAAAGAAGACATACAGATGGCTAACAAACACATGAAAAAATGCTCAACATCACTCATTATCAGAGACAAAAGAATCTTAGTAATTGCTGTGATAATTTTTTTTAATAACTAGAATTATGACAGATAACATTTTATCAGGACATACTAGACTTCTAAGAATTCTATGTAATTTAAAACAGCAATTAAATAATTTTGTTTGAGGTGACTTGGGGGCCACAAATTTAGCATCTCAAAATTAGCTGGAGGTCAAAACTGTTAGAATCCATGAACAGATTTCAAAAGCAAATACATATTACTTAAAGGCAGAGAAACTTAAGATCTTATCAGAAGTAGCTTAACATTTTAAGAAAACTTTTCTTCTTAACAGATAAAAGCCAAATTCAAGTTGTGCATGAGCTTATTTTTAAAATTTGTTTACTCAATTCAGTTTATTCTAAACTTGGCCAGTCTCAACCATACATGAAACTCTTTTCAAGATCCACTTTCCACAAAACCTCTATCACTTTCTGCATCCATACTAGCCTTTTCATTGTTCATCCAAAACCAAACAACTCCAAGACAGACTCACTTTCTTTTTCCTAAATGCAATGGGATTTCATTCCTCATACCTTCTTTTACTGAAAAAAAACACATCCTACTTTCTATAAGCAAGCATGAATTGTCTTCTATATCAGCACTCTGTAGACTGAACATAAATATCAATACTTTCTCATAGAGAAATGCTTTCTCATAGAGAACATCTCAGGGTGGTACCAAACATATTATTCATCAATAGTCCTAAATACCTTTAGTTTCTCTGTAAAAGGAAGCCCATATTCAGCAGTTAAATGTTTCAGTTAAATGTTTCATCTTATTTTATTTGGAAATGACTTACCTTTTAAATAAACTTCCATTATTTAACTTAATTTAGCACAACTTTGAATTTTAAACTACCAAATATCTGGGGAGATTATTCTTAAGTAGACATTACTAAAATAGTTATTCCTTAAGAGCTCACCCCGAAGTCCTTATTTTATTTTCATTTAATCTATATCAAACCAACTTATTTCTTTTTTTCTGCTAACAAATATTGCAGCAGAAGTAACATAAACTTATTGAACTTCAGTAAACCTAGTTATATATTGATAAAATAAACTAATAATCCACATTTAATAGCAGATATGGATTCAATACTGAATATTTCCTACATTATGTGGGCCTGAAACTCCTCTTGGCAAGTTTTCTAAATAATTAGACTTAATTTGTAAGCACTTACTTTTAAGCCAATTAAATAGAGCTCATTTACAAATTAACTTCATTATTATGCAAAGACAAAGGCACATGCTACGAGACAAATGGAGATCTCATTGTTTCATCTCAATGAAGTTTTTCTGGATTCTGAAGAATATTGTTGTCACATAGTGTTCCATATTTATAGGTTCATAGCTATAGGTAGAACAGTCTGTCATAATCTTCCTTAGGGAGCTATCAGATATAACTGAAGAAGTACTTCACATATGTGATCAAAAACACTCACATGCAAACTGAGAAAAACCAAAACTCTCACCAGCAGACAGAACACTTACAGTAGAAAAAGACAGCACAAAGCTCAGAGTGGCCACGTCCAAGTCCAAATAAACCCATGACCTTAGTACAAGCAGCACCTTGTATGTGTGTATGAGTGCACTTAGTTGTGTCCTACTCTTTGCAACCCCCTGGCCTTTAGCCCACCAGGCTCCTCTGTTAAGAATATTTGAGTACGTTGGAATTTTCCAGCCAAGAATATTGCAATTGGTTGCTATTTCCTAGCAGCACCTTACAGATGGGATTTCCAAAACAGAAAATCCACAGATGGGAACTGAATGTTCCCAGTATGAAAACAAAAGTTCCTCAGAGGTACAAGCTCAAAGGGGCCTTGGAATACATACCAGGGGACTTACCCAGATTCTGGCAGAGGTGTCATGACATAGACACTATCCTTCCTCTTCCCCAAAATAATTCCTCGAGTAGAAATTTTAGGCTGAGTAAGGCAGGAGGAAGAGTGAGTGTCCTCAAGGCAAAGGTATGACTGGGACTTGGCCTTTACAGGCAAGGTCCCGAGTGATCTAGCCTCTAAAGGAATTCTCCTACCCCTGACTTTCTTGAAAGAGGCTGGCATGGAGAAAACATTTGAGCATCTGATCAAACCAGGGGACCTTTCTTGGGCCATCTCCAAGTCATCCCCATGTTGGTACCAAAATTTGAAGCTGAAACTGACCTCTGTACCATGACACCAAATTAAAACTCAGAGACAAAGTTCTGGGTGAAGTAGAAAAGAATAGCTTTATTTCTTTGCCAAGCAAAGGGGGCCAATATGGGGTAATGCCTTCAAAACTGTGTGTCCAACATAGGGGGTTTGCTAGGAGCTTTATAGTCATGGGGCAAAGTTGATGATGATGGTCAGGGTGCTGTGGAGGGCCTGCATTCCTTCAGTCTAGGGACCATCTGGTGTCAGGTGACGATGAGGAAACCGTGACCTCTACAATGAAGAATGCTTCATCAAATAGTTAACAACTTCCATTCAGTGAGGGCTTTCGTTCTACCAAAGAGCTCAAAGATACTGCTATGTGTATCCCCTGAGGGAGGACCAGGGACTTGCCCCAAGGCTGCACTACTGTTTATATTTTTAAACTTTACCTAATTGTATTAGTTTTGCCAAATATCAAAATAAATCCGCCACTGGTATACATGTGTTCCCCATCCTGAACCCTCCTCCCTCCTCCCTCCCCATACCATCGCTCTGGGTCGTCCCAGTGCACTAGCCCAAAGCATCCAGTATCGTGCATCGAACCTGGACTGGCATCTCATTTCCTACATGATATTTTACATGTTTCAATGCCATTATCCCAAATCTTCCCACCCTCTCCCTCTCCCATAGAGTCCATAAGACCGTTCTATACGTCAGTGTCTCTTTTGCTGTCTCATACACAGGGTTATTGTTACCATCTTTCTAAATTCCATATATATGCGTTAGTATACTGTATTGGTGTTTTTCCTTCTGGCTTACTTCACTCTGTATAATAGGCTCCAGTTTCATCCACCTCATTAGGACTGATTCAAATGTATTCTTTTTAATGGCTGAGTAATACTCCATTGTGTATATGTACCACAGCTTTCTTATCCATTCATCTGCTGATGGACATCTAGGTTGCTTCCATGTCCTGGCTATTATAAACAGTGCTGCAATGAACATTGGGGTACACGTGTCTCTTTCCCTTCTGGTTTCCTCAGTGTGTATGCCCAGCAGTGGGATTGCTGGATCATAAGGCAGTTCTATTTCCAGTTTTTTAAGGAATCTCCACACTGTTCTCCAAAGTGGCTGGACTAGTTTGTATTCCCACCAACAGTGTAAGAGGGTTTCCTTTTCTCCACACCCTCTCCAGCATTTATTACTTGTAGACTTTTGGATCGCAGCCATTCTGACTGGCGTGAAATGGTACCTCATAGTGGTTTTGATTTGCATTTCTCTGATAATGAGTGATGTTGAGCATCCTTTCATGTGTTTGTTAGCCATCTCTATGTCTTCTTTGGAGAAATGTCTATTTAGTTCTTTGGCTCATTTTTTGATTGGGTCATTTATTTTTCTGGAATTGAGCTGTAGGAGTTGCTTGTATATTTTTGAGATTAGTTGTTTGTCAGTTGCTTCATTTGCTATTATTTTCTCCCTTTCTGAAGGCTGTCTTTTCACCTTGCTTATAGTTTCCTTTGTTGTGCAGAAGCTTTTAAGTTTAATTAGGTCCCATTTGTTTATTTTTGCTTGTATTTCCAATATTCTGGGAGATGGGTCATAGAGGATCCTGCTGTGATGTATGTCAGAGAGTGTTTTGCCTATGTTCTCCTCTAGGAGTTTTATAGTTTCTAGTCTTATGTTTAGAACTTTAATACATTTTGAGTTTATTTTTGTGTATGGTGTTAGAAAGTGTTCTAGTTTCATTCTTTTACAAGTGGTTGACCAGATTTCCCAGCACCACTTTTTAAAGAGATTGTCTTTAATCCATTGTATATTCTTTCCTCCTTTGTCAAAGATAAGGTGTCCATATGTGCGTGGATTTATCTCTGGGCTTTCTATTTTGTTCCATTCATCTATATGTCTGTCTTTGTGCCAGTACCATACTGTCTTGATGACTGTGGCTTTGTAGTAGAGCCTGAAGTCAGGTAGGTTGATTCCTCCAGTTCCATTCTTCTTTCTCAAGATCGCTTTGGCTATTCGAGGTTTTTTGTATTTCCATACAAATTGTGAAATTATTTGTTCTAGCTCTATGAAGAATACTGTTGGTAGCTTGATAGGGATTGCATTGAATCTATAAATTGCTTTGGGTAGTATACTCATTTTCACTATATTGATTCTTCCAATCCATGAACATGGTATATTTCTCCATCTATTAATGTCCTCTTTGATTTCTTTCATCAGTGTTTTATGGTTTTCTATATATAGGTCTTTAGTTTCTTTAGGTAAATATATTCCTAAGTATTTTATTCTTTCCGTTGCAATGGTGAATGGAATTGTTTCCTTAATTTCTCTTTCTGTTTTCTCATTATTAGTGTATAGGAATGCAAGGGATTTCTGTGTGTTGACTTTATATCCTGCAACTTTACTATAGTCATTGATTAGTTCTAGTAATTTTCTGGTGGAGTCTTTAGGGTTTTCTATGTAGAGGATCATGTCATCTGCAAACAGTGAGAGTTTTACTTCTTCTTTTCCAATTTGGATTCCTTTTATTTCTTTTTCTGCTCTGATTGCTGTGGCCAAAACTTCCAAAACTATGTTCAATAGTAATGGTGAAAGTGGGCACCCTTGTCTTGTTCCTGACTTTAGAGGAAATGCTTTCAATTTTTCACCATTGAGGATAATGTTTGCTGTGGGTTTGTCATATATAGCTTTTATTATGTTGAGGTATGTTCCTTCTATTCCTGCTTTCTGGAGAGTTTTTATCATAAATGGATGTTGAATTTTGTCAAAGACTTTCTCTGCATCTATTGAGATAATCATATGGTTTTTATTTTTCAATTTGTTAATGTGGTGTATTACATTGATTGATTTGCGGATATTGAAGGATCCTTGCATCCCTGGGATCAAGCCCACTTGGTCATGGTGTATGATCTTTTTAATGTGTTGTTGGATTCTGATTGCTAGAATTTTGTTAAGGATTTTTGCATCTATGTTCATCAGTGATATTGGCCTGTAGTTTTCTTTTTTTGTGGCATCTTTGTCAGGTTTTGGTATTAGGGTGATGGTGGCCTCATAGAATGAGTTTGGAAGTTTACCTTCCTCTGTAATTTTCTGGAAGAGTTTGAGCAGGATAGGTGTTAGCTCTTCTCTAAATTTTTGGTAGAATTCAGCTGTGAAGCCGTCTGGACCTGGGCTTTTGTTTGCTGGAAGATTTTTGATTACAGTTTCAATTTCCATGCTTGTGATGGATCTGTTAAAATTTTCTATTTCTTCCTGGTCGGGTTTTGGAAAGTTGTAGTTTTCTAAAAATTTGTCCATTTCTTCCACATTGTCCATTTTATTGACATATAATTGTTGATAATAGTCTCTTATGATCCTTTGTATTTCTGTGTTGTCTGTTGTGATCTCTCCGTTTTCATTTCTAATTTTATTGATTTGATTTTTCTCCCTTTGTTTCTTGATGAGTCTGGCTAATGGTTTGTCAATTTTATTTATCCTTTCAAAGAACCAGCTTTTGGCTTTGTTGATTTTTGTTATGGTCTCTTTTGTTTCTTTTGCATTTATTTCTGCTCTAATTTTTAAGATTTCTTTCCTTCTACTAACCCTGGGGTTCTTCATTTCTTCCTTTTCTAGTTACTCTAGGTGTAGAGTTAGGTTATTTATTTGACTTTTTTCTTTTTTCTTGAGGTGTGCCTGTATTGCTATGAACTCTTGCCTTAGGACTGCTTTTACTGTGTCCCACAGGTTTTGGGTTGTTGTGTTTTCATTTTCATTTGTTTCTATGCAAATTTTGATTTCTTTCTTGATGTCTTCTGTGATTTGTTGGTTATTCAGCAATGTGTTTTTCAGCCTCCATATGTTGGAATTTTTAATAGTTTTTCTCCTGTAATTGAGATCTAATCTTACTGCATTGTGGTCAGAAAAGATGCTTGGAATGATTTCTATTTTTTTGAATTTACCAAGGCTAGCTTTATGGCCCAGGATGTGATCTGTCCTGGAGAATGTCCCATGTGCACTTGAGAAACAGGTGAAATTCATTGTTTTGGGATGAAATGTCTTATCGATATCAATTAGGTCTAACTGGTCTATTGTATTGTTTAACGTTTGTGTTTCCTTGTTAATTTTCTGTTTAGTTGATCTATCCATAGGTGTGAGTGGGGCATTAAAGTCTCCCACTATTATTGTGTTATTGTTAATTTCTCCTTTCATACTTGTTAGCATTTGTCTTACATACTGCGGTGCTCCCGTGTTGGGTGCATATATATTTATAATTGTTATATCTTCTTCTTGGATTGATCCTTTGATCATTATGTAGTGACCTTCTTTGTCTCTTTTCACAGCCTTTGTTTTAAAGTCTATTTTATCTGATATGAGTATATTCTACTCCTGCTTTCTTTTGGTCCCTATTTGCATGGAAAATCTTTTTCCAGCCCTTCACTTTCAGTCTGTATGTGTCCCCTGTTTTGAGGTGGGTCTCCTGTAGACAACATATGTAGGGGTCTTGTTTTTGTATCCATTCAGCCAGTCTTTGTCTTTTGGTTGGGGCATTCAACCCATTTACATTTAAGGTAATTACTGATAAGTATGATCCCATTGCCATTTACTTTATTGTTTTGTGTTCGAGTTTATACACCGTTTTTGTGTTTCCTGTCTAGAGAATGTCCTTTAGTATTTGTTGGAGAGCTGGTTTGGTGGTGCAGAATTATCTCAGCTTTTGCTTGTCTGTAAAGCTTTTGATTTCTCCTTCATACTTGAATGAAATCCTTGCTGGGTACAATAATCTGGGCTGTAGGTTATTTTCTTTCATCACTTTAAGTATGTCTTGCTATTCCCTCCTGGCTTGAAGAGTTTCTATTGAAAGATCAGCTGTTATCCTTATGGGAATTCCCTTGTGTGTTATTTGTTGTTTTTCCCTGGCTGCTTTTAATATTTGTTCTTTGTGTTTGATCTTTGTTAATTTGATTAATATGTGTCTTGGGGTGTTTCGCCTTGGGTTTATCCTGTTTGGGACTCTCTGGGTTTCTTGGACTTGGGTGATTATTTCCTTCCCCATTTTAGGGAAGTTTTCAACTATTATCTCCTCAAGAATTTTCTCATGGTCTTTCTTTTTGTCTTCTTCTTCTGGGACCCCTATGATTCGAATGCTGTAGCATTTAATATTGTCCTGGAGGTCTCTGAGATCTTCCTCATTTCTTTTAATTTGTTTTTCTTTTATCCTCTCTGATTCATTTATTTCTACCATTCTATCTTCTAATTCACTAATCCTATCTTCTGCCTCTGTTATTCTACTATTTGTTGCCTCCAGAGTGTTTTTAATTTCATTTATTGCATTATTCATTGTTTTTCAGCATTTCCTTCCATTTTTAGCATCTGTTTAAACCAGCCTTTGAAACTCAGGGAAGGTCACGGAGGCTCAATGAAGCCTGTTTCCTATAATCCAGAAAAGAGGACACAGGAGGGGTTTTGTGCCCAGGAGTTCCATAGGGTGCTTCTGAGTTTCATTTGTACATTGAAGACAATTAAAGATAAACAAAACAAGTACTATATTTGGGAACAGTTATATTTTGTGTTGTCTGTCATCTTATTAACAATATAAATATTAGTTATAAATAAAAATCATTTGAGAATTGAGGTAGGTATCATTTCTATAAAATTTCTATAAAAGAGACTGAACACAGCAATGTATTAATGCTAAAAATCATGGTTACTTTGAGAGGTAAGGTACATTTCTACTATAGTAATAATGAAGTTTAATTAGAAAACAAATAAAACATTTATATTTTAACATGCTAAAAGCACGTTTAGCCAAAATAGGGAAAGAAATAATGCCCAACGGATATTTACCAAAATGGGGGCTTCCCTGGTGGCTCAGACGGTAAAGTGTCTGCCTGCAGAGCAGGAGAACGGGGTTTGATCCCTGGGTTGGGAAGATCCCCTGGAGAAGGAAATGGCAACCCACTCCAGTACTCTTGCCAGAAAATTCCATGGACTGAGGAGCCTGGTAGGCTACAGTCCATGGGGTCGCAAAGAGTCAGACATGACTGAGTGACTTCATTTTAATGTCAAATAATCTATCTTTAAAAATAAATACATGTTCTAGAAAAGTGACAGCATATTGAAATTTTACTACTTTTGTGTGAACATCACAGACATAAAGTCATCTCTCATTTATTCTGCATTTCTAGGCATTTCTTTCCTTTAAATTTGGGGGGGGAGGCAGCAAGGATCATTTCATCACAAACACATGTATTTGTTTCACTATTTACAACTTTTGTGCCATATCTTATTTACATAATTTGCCCTAATATTTTAATAGCTATTTACACTTAATAAAAAGTACATTTCCTGATCTCAGTAGTGCATCAGAAATATACAAGGTTCTGAGCACACCACAACCTGAAGTGTATAACAGAGTCCAGCTATCTGACCACAGAAGCAAGAATTCAGGAATTCATATCAAATTCAGAAATGAGGTTTGACCTGAAACTGAGTAAATCTAAGACCCTCAGTAATGTTAGTAAGAGGGTAACAGGCAGGAAGGACAGGGGTATCCAAATGGAGGAAACAGGTGGCAAATGTCAGACATTTTTTCTCTCTCCTTTAAGCGGCAGGAGGAAACAAACTACAAGTGTCAGATTTTTTTCTCTAAAAATTCTGTGTTGCCATGATGACACCTGGTTCCACCTGAACTTAACTTTTCTCAAACCTGGAAATGCTTTTCTTAAGCTATGTTAATGAAACTATGTATTTACTTTGGAATTTGCCTTTCTTCAAAATGGTTCCACCTAGGACTAACTTTTGGCTGATACTAGCTCAACAAACCAGTATTTATATCAATTGTTTTATGGCTGGGCGATGACACACCTCGTATCATCCTATCTCAAACGTGTGTGTTGTGGGAGAGGAAACAGGTGAAACTTCGTCACCATGAGGTGTCTCTCTTATCCAATTAATAGCTTTATTAACAGACATAAAAGAGCTTGCTAAACTAGCAAAGGGGGGCACTCTCCATCCCCTTTTGATATCCATGTCAGAAGCTTTCTCTGTCCCTTTTTCACTTTAATAAAACTCTGCTACACAAAAGCTCTTGAGTGATCAAGCCTGGTCACTGGTCCCACAGCTAAATCTTCTTCAGAGATCACAAATCCAACACTTCACTATAAGCTATCATTAGCATATAGGAAAAGGAGCTAGTATATTTCAACAATGCACCTGTGACAAATAGATATTTCTTGATCCTTTCTATACACTTTTACAATAAAGTGGATGGAGATAAATTGGACCAAATAGCAGAATCTTTCTAGATGTCTAAACTCTTAGGAAGAAACCCAACTCTTTGCACAGTTAAATGAAATTGCTTAAAATTAAATCAAGATCAATTTAACTGATCAAATGTTTAATTTAGACTCAAATGTTCTGGGATCTTTCTCTCAAAACAGTTTCTTGTTTTCAAATTAGGAATTTGCTGTGACTTTTTTTGGTCTTTGTAGACCAAGCCAAAATTAGATTTTTCAACTCACAGGCATTTAAAAATCTCAGTTATCCAATGCTCATAAATTCCAGTAAAAATAAGAGAGAATAATGTAAGACAATGATGGCCACAGTTATGCTAATACTTATCTAGTAGTACAATAATTACACATTTTTTTCTATTGAACTTCTTATAATCACAGATGGTAAAGAAATGGAGTCAAAATCTTGATCTATTATAAATAAAAATGAGAAGGTTTCCATTGATTTTTCTTAATTTCAATTCCATCTTCTTCCAGTTAAAATCAGAAAAATTATTAGTTAATTTCAATATTACAGATTCACTATACATCTTCATATTCATTAGGCTCTTGAACAATGTCATTGTATCAGAAACCAAAGGCTGTTTTGTAAAGTATTCAGTACTATGGCATATTTTAAGGAGAAGTCATATAGATGTTAATTATTAAAGTTCTGAGTAAATATTTATATATATAAATGTTGTAGTTGTCTAGTCGCTAAGTTGTGTCCAACTCTCTTGTGACCCCATGGACTGTAGCCCTCTAGGCTCCTCTGTCCATGGGATTTCTCAGGCAAGAATACTGGAGTTGGTTACCATTTCCTTCTCCAGGGGATCTTCCCAGACCAGGGATAAAAACCCACATCTCCAGCACTGAAAGGTGGATTGATTACCACTGAGCCACCTGGGAAGCCCAATACTTCTATCTCAAGACATTTGATTAAGTGTGCTTAGTTGCTCAGTCCTGTCGGACTCTTTGTGACCCCATGGACTGCAGCCCTCCAGGCTCCTCTGTCCATGGGGATTCTCCAGGCAAGAATACTGAAATGGGTTGCCATGCTCTCCTCTTTGGTTAAGTAGGAATTTATTAAGATATGTTAATAATTACTTCACATGAGTAGTGTTCTCTCATACAACTTGATCTCTTCCATCACTGGACACTGCTGCTGCTAAGTTGCTTCAGTTGTGTCCGACTCTGTACGACCCCATAGACTGCAGCCCACCAGGCTCGCCTGTCCCTGGAATTCTCAAGGCAAGAACACTGGAGTGGGTACTGTCACTTAGCAAAAAAAAAAAAAAAAAAAAATTGTTATTTATTTTGGAGAGGTAAATGTTGCAGATCAAATCATATGATTTTGCACAGACCTTTTAACCCTTTGAAGTATTATCTCCTCATTTTTAAAATGAGGATAGGAAAATTTGCCATTTTCATCATAGAGCTGTTGTGATAATATTACCTTAAACATTCTTAAAGTATAACTGCATATAAATAGTTATGTATGTACACATAATGTCATATATGGTATTAATATTTTATAAATAAATCAACTTAATTTCCATATATTCTAAATAGTACATAAGAAATATGATTAGAAAAAGATAGAGTCAAATTGATATTTATTAATTTAGTTGTATTTGATAAATGCCTTTCATCAATTTGTTTTTTATTTAATTTTATTACTATTATTATTATTATTTTTTTTACTTTACAATATTGTATTGGTTTTGCCATACATCAACATGCATCCACCACGGGTGTACACGTGTTCCCCATCCTGAACCCCCCTCCCACCTCCCTCCCTATGCCATCCCTCTGGGTCATCCCAGTGCACCAGCCCCAAGCTTCCATCAATTTGAATGAATATAGTAGATTGAGCCAAAGATTAAAATGTTAAGCCTTTTCTTTGGAGGGCTCTGATTTTGTTGTTGTTGTTGTTTTTATTAGAAAAGTAAAGCCTGACTTTTCTTTCCCAAAATATTTCTTTTTTTTTTTTTTTTGCACACCCAGCTGTATTTATTGTGAGCAACCATGTGTCTGACTAAAAATTAAGAATCCTAATACAATGTGAGAATGGTGGTAACAGATAACGGGCACAAGTAGCATATATCCATCAACATTTTTCCTATTACTTAACAAAGTATTTCCATCAGCCAACAAATGATATTTATACAGGCATCACTCTGACCTCTCTAAAGAATCATGCCAATGGTGTGAGTCACAAGAAAATCCAACTGATATATTGGGTAAAACACAGTGAATTGTAAAACTATTTTTCTTTCAAAGTTCTTTTCAGGGATACTCCTAGAGAATAATTTACAATGGTGGTTTTGCCTAAGGGCTCTTAAATCTCCTAAATGTTGCTCTCTAGACATTGGGTTGGCTAAAAATTTTGTTTGGATTTTTCCATAAGATGTTATGGAAAAAGCTGAATGAACATATTGGTCAACCCAGTATTTATATTCTTCATTCCTTCATGTATTGTCAGAAAATATAGAGCTAACAAAAAATATTTTCTCTATGTAAGAGGCTGGAGACATCACTATGACATTAGGAACTGCAAGGAACACCATCATGTTCCTGATCTATAATTTTCCTTTCACATACAATCCATTCTTGGATACCCACAGTAGTGGATTTTTAAAATTTTATTTAACAATATGGTCAACCCCAATCAAAACATTTAAAACTGCCTCCTTTTGTGCATTAGTCAAACTAAAACAAATTAGGGAAACATATATCCAGAAATACATTACAAAACCAAAGAGAAATTAGTTTAAAGTATTAAATGGCTTACTGCAAAGCGTATATTATTGTTTCCTTACATCATTGTGAAAAATGAGGGTATTGTAATTCCAAGACAATCTGCTTTTGATTGGTCCCAGTGGTTATTAGATGGCTATTATCAAATAATTCAGGCTACAGAGGTCAAGGCTTATAGATATGATTTGACATATTGCTACCCAGTTCATTTTCACATAAAGTCCTCCATTTTCACCCAGATACTTAGTCATCAGTTAGCATGACATAAATAAAACACAGTGAATCTTACAAAATTTCACCATAAAAGGACTCAGTCTGAGTTCACATAATCTTTTCATGATGTCATGTACTGCACTGTGCTTTTTTTTTTTTTTTTTCAAGTAAGGAATGTAAAATTCAAAGGCAAGGATTATAAGTGTTCTGTAAAGTATTTCAATGCCACACTCTCAGTGCTCAGTAAATTTTAAATAGCAAAAAGTAAAGTTACAAGTTCTAAAGTCTTATTCTGACATCCTAGAGTATGATAATATTAATATTTAAGATTTTGATCCTGTCGCCTATAAACAAATGCTGTAAGAGTGAACATCTTCAAACCAGGATGCTGCACTTGATGACATTTTTCTTTGCAATGTACTTAGCCCAGTGGACTATTGGGCACTCACTAAATATGCGCCCCCCCCCCCCCCCCCCGCAACACTGCCATTGTATGGACTGATGCTGAAGCTCTAAAACTTTTGCCACCTGATGCAAAGAGCCTGCTGTTGGAAACAATTGAAGGCAAAAGGAGAAAAGGATTGGCAGAAGATGAGATGGTTAGATAGCATTACTGACTGAATTTGACCAAACTCTGGGAGACAGTGAAGGACAGGTAAGCCTGTTGTGCTGCTGTCCATGGGGTCACAAAGAGTCAGACGTGCCATAGTGACTGAAGAAGAACAACAGCAAAATACGTTTTAGTTGCAAACTGTCATAAGGCCACTTTCTTTAGAACCTTTTTTAATTTAGTAACAGGCTCTTATTTCTATTATTATTTTCAGGTAAAAGTGTTTCCTTGAATAACATAATTAACTGCTATATTTAGAGACAGAAAACTATGTGGATTTGGTAAGTCATTTGAATTTTACTAAAAATACAAAAATACCTTGGACTTAAATCCTGAGAGAATTAATTAATGGTCTTCTCTTACTTCTGAACAATCAAACTCATGATCAAGTTTTACTTATTAGTGAATTAACCTTTATGATGCCCTATTTAGATATCCCCATAATAATCTTACTAGAGGAAACAATCCTTATTGAGAAAACATACAGTTAATGCTTCCAATAAGGTCTATTATTTTTATTTACTCATAGTAGCTACATAGTACAAAACTATATGTTTCTTAAAATATAGGTTGAAGGACAGTAACTCTCAAACCTCAAAGTACTTGTAAACCAATGTGATAAAATTATTTTGGTGTATACTTGATTTGTACATTTAGTACTCCTAATTTTTAAAATATATCTGAACAGTTCTGAAGTTCTATGTATCTAGTAATTTGTAATTTTCTAAAAGATCAAATTGGTACAAATTTTTGTTCTTGATAATCAACATTGGACACATAGAAATTTTCTTGAGGTTATTTAAAAAATAAAACAAAAAAAACAACTCTACTGGTGGAAGTGAAGGGTAAATGCAGTGGATCATGAGGGTGACTGTTCTGAGAAAGACAACAGACTCATGCAACAGTGACATGTTCTGTATTTGCTCTAGAGGAGAGGCACGTTTTTAATTTCTAAAGTCACTGCTTTTTGTGATAAACTGCCTGGTTGTGACTTAACGAGAATTTTCAAATGTTAGGGCACTCCAGTGTTTTAAGGTTGTAAGGGGTGGGTTATTTTACATTTTTTGTGTTACTACCTGTTTTAGCACTTCTAATAGGCCTTTCTCAACCTTTCAGCTATGTTACCTTCTAAACTGATTTTTTCCTTATTCTCATGTTCATTTTGGCATCCTTTCAAATATTTATAAAGTATAAATACATTATACATTTAAATGGCATGCTAAGTCGCTTCAGTTGTGTCTGACTTAGTGTGACACCACAGATGGCAGCCCACCAGGCTCTGCCATCCCCGGGATCCTCCAGGCAAGAACACTGGAGTGGGTTGCCATTAAATGGTATATATCATCTATATAGGATAAGAGACAATAAAGGAAAACATTTTTTAAATAATAATCACACAGATTTAGAGAAATCAATAGAGCATGTTGTTACAAGTAAGTGACCATGACTATTTTTCTAGACATATATTTATCCAGTTTATTTTTATTTTTCATTGATGGTTTATGTCAAGCTCCATGAAGTCTACATTCTATACTTAGAGATAACTTCCACTTAATCCATGGTAAGATGTGAAAATAAATATAGTCGGGCACAACCTACATCAAGTTAAGGTTACTAAGCAAGACTTACTTTCTAGATAATTCAGGAAAAAGAGATATTCTGAATACTTCAGCTTATGCAGATAGAGGCATTTAGAAAATTATCATTAGACTTCAAAGTTAGTACTGACTTTGCCACTACTCATGGTAAAAGAATTTATCTTAATTCTTTTACTAGCTTGAAGAATGAATTACATATCTGCATTTTGTTTTCCTCTAAAATTTAGTTTACTACAGAATCTGTGATCAAAGTAATAGAGCACAGTAAAGCATATGAACTAAAGATTAAGCCTCTGGGTTTAGTCCAACCCACTGGCCAGTTATGACCTTGGTGGGATTAATTCTCCTCTCAGGCTTAGTGCCCTCATTTAGAAAATGAGAATGCCCCAGAACTTATATCATGTGGCTGTTGAGAAAATATATGAAATAATTCCTAAAAATACCCAATACAATGTTTATGTGTTCACTCCATTATTGTAAATATCTGTTTATTCACATTATTATTACTACTGCTGAAATAGTTATACAAACTTATCGCTAGTTTTATCTTTGTTTTTAACCCTATTTCATTGTGAGCAAAATATATGCAACAGTATTATAAGATTCTTCTTCATAAACATATAATACATGTTATATATGTTATGCCCATATAATATACCCATTATACCCAATATATGCTTTCTTAATGCTATAATGATAATCATTTTTGCAACTGTGTTCTTTTTTTTTTCTCTAATTTTATTTTATTTTTAAACTTTACATAATTGTATTAGTTTTGCCAAATATCAAAATGAATCCGCCACAGGTATACATGTGTTCCCCATCCCAAACCCTTCTCCCTCCTCCCTCCCCATACCATCCCTCTGGGCCGTCCCAGTGCACCAGCCCCAAGCATCCAGCATCGTGCATCGAACCTGGACTGGCAACTTGTTTCCTACATGATATTTTACATGTTTCATTGCCATTCTCCCAAATCTTCCCACCCTCTCCCTCTCCCACAGAGTCCATAAGACTGTTCTATACATCAGTGTCTCTTTTGCTGTCTCGTACACCAGGTTATTGTTACCATCTTTCTAAATTCCATATATATGCATTAGTATACTGTATTTGTTTTTCCTTCTGGCTTACTTCACTCTGTATAATAGGCTCCAGTTTCATCCACCTCATTAGAACTGATTCAAATGTATTCTTTTTAATGGCTGAGTAATACTCCATTGTGTATATGTACCACAGCTTTCTTATCCATTCATCTGCTGATGGACATCTAGGTTGCTTCCATGTCTTGTGTACCCCAGTGTTCATCGCAGCACTGTTTATAATAGCCAAGACATGCAACTGTGTTCTAAAGCCTACATTACTTGATTTCAGTAAAGAATATTTTAAAAATGTTTAGGCTATAAATTGATTTGGGTAATAAGAATATTTTTATGGATTAAACTAGCTTCTATTCATGCATTTGATAAAAACCATGAAGATATTTTACAGTTAAAGTCTTTAGTCAAGGAAAAATAACTTGGGAAAGAATAACTAAATTTGGGAGAGGGATATATGTATGATTTTACTTTATATATGTCACAGTTATATGAGTATATACTATTAATTTTTTACCCAATTTTACCTATAAAAACTGAAACTCAAAAAGTGAAAGCAAGTTTGTTTACACTCTAGAGCATGTACTTTGGGTTAAAGTTCATAGTGTCACAATACAACTTTAATCCTCCACACAAACAAACATTAAGGGAATAGATCCCTTTTTCACAAAAGAACAAAATTCATCTCACTTCTGAAAGTTAAAATTGCACTTATGGATAAAGTAGAATTTCACTGCAAATGAATAAGTAACAAGCAATTGAGGAATGGAGGAAGGAGGGAAGTGAAACAAGATGAAGAAAATCAGAAGGCATATAAAGCAATCTATTAACAGAGTTGTCTCTAAGGGATAGGATTATAGACTTTTGATTTTTACATTACACATTTTACATTATACAATATAATTTTTAACCCTGACTGTGGATTAATTTGTAATAAAAAAGGAGACAGTATTAAAAAAGACACCCCCTCCCCCCAAATTACTAATTCACTGACAATTCTGACATTTTGTAAGACAATCATTACATGTTCCTGAATAATTTACTCACAAGAAATGAAGAAAGGTCTTTAAGAAGTTAAACCAATTTGTACTTTGAGGTTAACAATAATTAAACGGTTCCAAAGTATATCTGATGGATTACTTATTTTAAAATATATTGCCTTATAAGAAGGCAGCACATCTAATGTTAGCTCTAAATAAGTATGTATTGGTCAATAAATACATTTACATTCAAAGTTTCCAATAATAAAATTGAAAGAAACAGTTTAAAAAATGCAGCATTAATTTTATCATGAAGATTATCTTTATGTAACATTTAAATATAATCCTCCCTAGTTAAAGACATATAAAACTGGCTCCCTTCCAGTCACAGACACTATGCACTGATCTTTTTGAATTCCATTAGGAGGTTTATTTATTTGTAAGTTTAAGGTTTCTATTTTGAAATTGAGAACTTAGACTAATTGGACACATTTTCTTACCTATTGCATCACCTTCTACATTACAGGTAAGAAACCAAGATTTTGTGACCAGTAGGACTCCCCTGGTAGCTCAGTTAGTAAAAAATCCACCTGCAATACAGGAGACCCCAGTTCAGTTCCTGGGTAGGGAAGATCCCCTGGAGAAAGGATAGGCTACCCACTCCAGTATTTTGGGCTTCTCTGGTGGCTCAGCTGATCCACCTGCAACGTGGGAGATCTAGGTTCAATCCCTGGGTTGGGAAGTTCCCCTGGAGAAGGGAACCCTCTCCAGTATTCTGGCCTGGAGAATTCCATGGATTGTATAGTTCATGGGGTCGCAAAGAGTTGGACACTACTGAGCGACTTTCACTTATGACTCCCTAGGTGGTACTAGTGATAAAGAATCCACCTGCCAATGCAAGAGAAACAAAAGAGGTAGTTTCCACCCTTGGGCTGAGAAGATCCCTTGGGGTAGGAAATGGCAACCCGCTCCAGTATTCTTGCCTGGAAAATTCTGCGGACAGAAGAGCCTGGCGGGCTACAGAACAAGCCAGAAAGAGCTGGACGTAATGGGGGAACTGAGCACACACACAGGTTATAAATAAATGTGAACAGTTGTTCTTTTTCTGTTTTAAGTAAATACTTTTCATAGTTTTTAGCTTACAATGGGTATGTATTGGTTTCATAATTAATACAACGAACATTTCTTAATGTGGGGGAGGCCCTATTGTATAGATTGGGCACCACTCCCTTCTCTAGAGACATCGACTAATTGCCTTTTTCTTTTTCCTCTCATATCCCATGTGCCGTTGGGAAAACGACAGTGACAGCGACCTTGAGAAACGAGGGGTGAGATGGCATCAGAAAGGTTGAAAAATGTCCTGATCTAAAAAAAGGCAGGCTGTGAGGTCAGAATGCGGCAAATGCAGTGCACTTTTGTGGGGGCAGACAGAGACAGACAGGAGGGAGGGGACATTTTCCTGTTGGTGGAAGTCGTCCTGAGATGCATTAAGGGGACAGGAAACCTGTGTCCAGTGGTGACATTTCCTTCCAGTGAGGTTCTAGGACGAGGCTCCAAGAGTCTCCAAATTTCTCTTGGAAATAGATAATTGTCTATATCCCACTGTGACATATAAAATATGATGAAACAGAAGCTTGAACAAAATAAGCATTCAGTAGTTTGTTACCAATTTTTCAGATGGCTCATTCTGTACTTGTTTTTGGTAAAGGCAGCATACAGAATATTGAAGACTGATACTGCCAATCAATAAGAAAAGTGTCTTACTTTCAACTGAGATATTTTAATAGGAAATTAGAATGTCCAGGCACATGCTACACATTATATTGGCAACAGAAAATGTTTTGTTTAAAATATTTTAAATTGAGTAATAACTTCACTTTGTTTCTTAACACATGATTGCATGGTTTACACAAAGTATTTCTAATTTGAATGGACTCTCATACTTTAAAACAGAGTTCTGACTTATAGATTGAAGAATAAAAGCCTGAAATTTCTTTCATGCTTATTTATGTGAGGGTTTTTGATATTAAAACGGACCTTAAAAGTATAAATGAATCCATTTGTTCTACAAAGCACGGTAGCATTTGCCTCCATTTTCTATGGTGGAACTGTTGACAGAATGACAAAATTGAGGAAAGATCAAAGTAGATGCAAGTCAAGCTAAAATATTTTATCATAGCCTTTTAATTTTTTTTTTTCAATTTTCTGTTTTCTTTTTTTTTTTTTTTGACTTTTTCTTCATTTTATTTTTTAACTTTACAATATTGTATTGGTTTTGCCATACATCAAAATAAATCCACCACAGGTATATACCATGTTCATGGATTGGAAGAATCAATATAGTGAAAGTGAGTATACTACCCAAAGCAATTTATAGATTCAATGCAATCCCTATCAAGCTACCAACAGTATTCTTCATATAGCTAGAACAAATAATTTCACAATTTGTATGGAAATACAAAAAACCTCGAATAGCCAAAGCAATCTTGAGAAAGAAGAATGGAACTGGAGGAATCAACCTACCTGACTTCAGGCTCTACTACAAAGCCACTGTTATCAAGACAGTATGGTACTGGCACAAAGACAGAAATATAGATCAATGGGACAAAACAGAAAGCCCAGAGATAAATCCACACACATATGGACACCTTATCTTTGACAAAGGAGGCAAGAATATACAATGGATTAAAGACAATCTCTTTAACAAGTGGTGCTGGGAAAACTGGTCAACCACTTGTAAAAGGATGAAACTAGAACACTTTCTAACACCATACACAAAAATAAAATCAAAATGGATTAAAGATCTAAACGTAAGCCCAGAAACTATAAAACTCCTAGAGGAGAACATAGGCAAAACACTCTCCAACGTACATCACAGCAGGATCCTCTATGACCCACCTCCTAGAATATTGGAAATAAAAGCAAAAATAAACAAATGGGACCTAATTAAACTTAAAAGCTTCTGCACAACAAAGGAAACTATAAGAAAAGTGAAAAGACAGCCTTCAGAATGGGAGAAAATAATAGCAAATGAAGCAACTGACAAACAACTAATCTCAAAAATATACAAGTAACTCCTACAGCTCAACTCCAGAAAAATAAATGACCCAATCAAAAAATGAGCCAAAGAACTAAATAGACATTTCTCCAAAGAAGACATACAGATGGCTAACAAACACATGACAAGATGCTCAACATCACTCATTGTCAGAGAAATGCAAATCAAAACAACTATGAGGTACCATTTCACGCCAGTCAGAATGACTGTGATCCAAAAGTCTACAAGCAATAAATGCTAGAGAGGGTGTGGAGAAAAGGGAACCCTTTTACACTGTTGGTGGGAATGCAAACTAGTACAGCCACTTTGGAGAACAGTGTGGAGATTCCTTAAAAAACTGGAAATATAATAGCTTTTTTAGTAAGCTGCCACAAATAAAAATTATTCTATGGTTATCTGAGATTTTAGATTCACTTTGAATCAAATTCATTAAAAGTTGGGACTCATGACAGCATTTTGGGAAATGTATGTGCTATAAAATTTTGTTTTAAATACTGGTTTTCTTATATGTTAGTACTGTGACATTAGCTAAGTCGCTGAACTTTGACTTTCTCTTCTATAAAATGGGATTACCTGTTCTTCCTAGTACCTTGCCTGGTATGTACACTCAGAAAACTGATGGCCTCATTATTATTGTTGCTGTTATTCCTTGGCCTCATACATAATGTAAATAATGTGATCAGTTTTGTTAATTACTGTTCAATTGACTATTTGCAGTCATTCACTCCATAATTTTTCTGCAACAAAAATTAAGCTTTTCAATGGAACCTGAAGTTAACAATTTCTTGATACTAAAACTGATACTTGATATTCAATCAACTTGGGAGATTACCAATCACTGCTTTCTATTCCCTTTAAAGCCTCCCAAAGTAGACAAATTTCTGTAATTATTTTAACCAAGAGACACAGAGATTGAGATAAGGAAGAAAATGCTACATAATTAAAGGGTGACATTTTTAAGGGACATTTATGATTTCAAAATACAAACCTGTATATTTTTAAGTGGAAAACAAAAGGAACAAGAGTAATATTTTAATAATATAGTTTGAAAAGCAATTTCCTTGAAAGGAATTCATGAAAATCTTTAGCATGTCTTTCTGTGCCAAATGTATTTAAAAACTGTTAGTGTTTCAGCTGTTATTAAGCTAAATGGCCTTCAGTTCAGTTCAGTCACTCAGTTGTGGCCTGAGTTCCTTTAATCTACTGAAAGTGAAAATTATCTAAATATTACAAATAAGTCCTAAAAGTATTATCTGGTCTTATAATTGACATCAAAATGATTCTGATTTAATCCTACTGAAATGCCCTAAAACTTTTTGTTGGACATACATGAGTAGGTATAAAGACTTTCTTACTTATTAGTGTTTAGTGCCCAAACTAGCTACCTTTGGTGCTTTGTTGAGCTCCCTGATGTCACAGGATCATTAGTGTACCAAGAGCTATAGCATTATCTGAAAGACTGTGTGGAGGATGGACATGAATAATGTCAACTGTAATTTAGAGAGCTTGATATGTCATGTAACTTACACAGACAAATGTCAGACATGAGAATATCTATACAGACACTGGCTCCTGAACTGGCATAGTACCTGTTTCTGCCATCTTTGGAAGACAACACTTTGAAATGAGTGAGAGGGGACATGATTCCATGAAAGGATCCAATGGGACCAGTATCACTGACAAAAGAAAGCTCCCTCCAATTGGGCAGATGTCCACTAGTCAGGGCCACAATGAACAGTTTTCATTCTATCGAAAGTTTCTGCTGAGAGACCACTGACGTAGGGAAATTCTCATTCTCTGTTGCCAGAGAAACCTACTGTGTTCATTTCTGCTTATTTTGAGTTGGGAAAGTTATGTGATAAGTGACTGCAATGTTAATACATCATTATATTTATACATCCTGGTCAGTGCTGGTCAAAGCTAATGCTGCAACTTCCTTCCCTGCCTTCCGGCAGAGGTGTCTGTGAGTGGCTCTCTGCCACATAAGCTCCAAGCCTGCCAGCATGTAGAAACATTCTATACAAATGTTTTCTTAGATGATTGCACCTAAAATACACTGAGATGGGGAAATTCAGTGAAGCTGAACTCAGTGAATCCTCTCCAGGCTCCACTCTAGACAAATATTTCTTTTGTGTTCTAAGCCTATCTGAGCGTAAGGCTTTTATTGAATAATTGATTTAGTGTATAGACTCAGATTCAAGACCACACTGATGTCTTTATACTAGTATCTTAGATATTGCTATCTCTTGAGCTTTCTTCTCAGTCTGAACAATATTTGTCTTATAGATATATGGAGGTGGATAGGAGTCTTTATTAATTCATTAAATAATTTGTTCTTTATTTTTGGATAGGAGTCTTTAAAATATACTCTTTTATGTCTTATTCTGAACCTACTCAAAACACAGGTTTTGAAACTAAAAATCTCCTTTCTTACAAATCATTGTTTTTGAACTTTAAAAACTCTTACTTTTAACTTAAATAGCCAAGAATATTTTCTCTTGTTCAACATTGGCATTTCTGCTGTGATAGTCCTGCTCTGAGTTAATGCATTAGAAGATCAAGTCTGAATGATTAGAGAATCATGGCGTATACAATGACAATAACAGCAACATAAAATAATTACAGTGGAGACAAAAACATATTATTAATATATCCAAATAGTAACAAATTGCAACTGATTTCTCTATCTGGCTTTACAAAATAAAGCCTACTGTTTAAAAAGGATCAAAGAAGAAGAATATGCAGGATACTGGATTAAAGATTCCTCTCCCCTTGGTTTATAAAAAGAGTAATTTTTTAAACCTTTTTTAAAGTTAATTTTATTGAAGCATAGCTGCTTTGGGGTTCCCTCATGGCTCAGATTCTAAAGAACCTGCCTGCAATGTAGGAGATCTGAGTTTGATCCTTGCATCAGGAAGATTCCCTGGAGAAGGGAATGGCTACCCACTCCTGTATTCCTGTCTGGAGAATTCCATGAACAGAGGAGCCTGAAGAGTCAGATATGACTGATAGACTAGTATTTATTATAGTTGCTTTACAATGTTGTGTTAGTTTCTAAGGTATAGCAAAATGAATCAGTTATATGTATACATATATCTTCTCTTTTCTTGGATTTCTTTCCCATTTAGGTCACCATAGAGTACTAAGTAGGGTTCCCTAAGCTATACAGTAGGTTCTCATTATTTATTTATCTTATGTGCTTAGTCACTCGGTCATGTCTGACTGCAACTCCATGGACTGTAGCCTACCAGGCTGCTCTGTCCATGGGGATTCTCCAGGCAAGAATACTGGAGTGGGTTGCCATGCCTCTTCTCCAGGAGATCTTCCCAACCCAGGGATCAAGCCAGGTATCCTGCATTGCAGGCAGATTCTTTATCATCTGAGCCACCAGAGAAGCCCATGAATACTGGAGTGGGTAGCCTATCACTTCTCCAGGGGATCTTCCCAACCTAGGAATCAAACTGGGGTCTCCTGCATTACAGGTGGATTCTTTACTGCTGAGCCACCAGGAAATATAAGGTATTAAACAGTTATTTTAACAGTTTGGGTCTTAGAAAAGCTCGCTCAGATGTAAAGGCAGTTCTTAACTATAAGACTTAATGTAAGTTTTGCCTTATTTTCTTGGGAATATTTCTTCTGATTCAAACCTACAGTGGCTTCCTTTTATTTTTCCCATAAAATCTAAACAATTTAGTACAGTACTCAGGGACGACTCTGACTTGACTCAACCCCATCTCTCCAGGCTTTGCTTTTGCTCGGTGCCTTCATGAATTGGACCCTCATGGCCCATTGACCTGCTCCTCTAGGCACATCCTGAGCTGTTTGGACTCCAAGATCTGCTTCAGCCCATTCCCTCCCCAGGCAGCCCTCCCTTCCTCCTCCCTGCATACTGCTAAGTTGCTTCAGTCATGTCCAATTCTGTGCAACCCCATAGACAGCAGCCCACCAGGTTCCTCTATCCCTGGGATTCTCTAGGCAAGAACACCTGAGTGGGTTGCCATTTCCTTCTCCAATGCATGAAAGTGAAAAGGGAAAGTGAAGTCGTTCAGTCATGTCCGACTCTTCGTGACCTCATGGACTGTAGTCCACCAGGCTCCACCGTCCATGGGATTTTCCAGGCAAGAGTACTGGAGTGGGGTGCCATGCCTTCTCCTCCTCCCTGCATAAGCTGCCCCTATTAGTCCCTGAGTCTCTCAGCCTCTTTGCTCCGTCCAGTCATGAGAAATCTTCTAGCTCTCTCATCCCTTGCCTATGGCATTAGTTTAAGGCTACAATATATTAGGAATGCTTGTGTGGTGATAAGAGGACCAGACCCAGCAGGAGAAAACTTGGGTTTTATCTTGGTTTCAAGCATCCTGGCAAGATCATGTCAATTCTCAGGTCTGTCTGTGGATCCCAAAACTGGCAGTGCATTGTTTTCAGTCTGAGGTTTATTGACTAGAGATTTCTGCTCTTTGTGTATAGAACAATATTGTAAAGTAATTAACCTCCAATTAAAATAAATAAATTTATATTAAAAAAAAAAGAAATTAAGTTTCAGTTCCCAATAGTGCTTTGTACTTAGAAATATTTGCTGAATCAAATACAGCAACAGATAAGAAACAAGGAGTTTACTGATAAATTTAATGGGATAATGAGGAAAATGATGGTAAGTTTATTTATTTGACTAAATATCAATGTTAATAAATAGTATCTTATTGACAGAGAGTAGGCAAGGAGTTGGTTATGGGGCTTCCTTTCCCATCCCCTCTATCTCAGTCAACAATTGTGATTTCCTTTTCTTATACCTGCAGAATAAAATTGTTAACACTTTTTCTTTGTACAGTGAAGAAGAGGTAATATATAGAAGCTCATAGCAAAAGGGCTGTAGATTAACTACAAATTCATGTTTCATTTGACAAGCGTCTGACTAAGCTCAGAAAACTTTGCCAGTAAATACAAAATTAGATCACTTTATTCAAAAGAAGATACAAATATCTCAATTCCTAGACAACAAAGTAAACCTTTAGTATTTCAACAAGTGACATTTGGTGTTTTAGCTTGCTGCACAGCTTCATGTTGGTGAAGATTATCTATCTTTCTCTGGATAAAAATAATCTTACCTCTGTGCTTCTTAGCTCATCACACCTGTTATTCAACTATGTGCTCTTTGCTTGTGGTTACCTGAAATATTGAAAAAAAAATAGAGTACAAATTAAATACAACTCAATAGCACTTTGTGAAACATAAATGTTAGACATTTAATTGATGACAGACACATACTTCATAAAACTATCAGCATGCAACTCCAGCTGCAAAAACTGAACAGCAATATGCCTAAGCTGGTTAGCAGCAAAAAAGTAAACCAATTACATTGACAAAAGCCACCATAAACAAAAAAAAAAATCATTTTTAAGAGATTAACAGTTTTGGCATTCATCCCTACCACCGAGTCTTTCATTTTCTTTGTTCCATCAAAATTTAGCTTACATTTGATGTTAACAAGAGTTGCATTACTATTATTGTTAATTTTAGTTCTGTTTATTACCTTGAGGGTTATATATTGTAAAATAATTTTGGTGCCTCTAGTTAACGTTAATTAGTTGTTTTAATAACCTATATACCTATTTGTTATGTTTTTGTAGGTTTACTTTTTTAACTATCAGGAACTTAATAACTGAGAATATTTAACATTACTGTTGCATAGCAAAATTACAGAGTTACTATTAGTGTTACCTGTTTTAACGTTTAGTCATCCTTTGAGTCCTGCGACATATTTCGTTAACAATCATCAGCCATCAAGTCTGATAGTCTCAAAAGAAATATCAGCCCTCTAAACTGCCTTCAAGGGAGGTGATATTTAGCACTGAAAATTACAAATAGAGTTTTTGAGGTTGAATAGCAACAAGTGGCCAGTGACACTGATGATTTGTTTGTCAAAACAAATTGTTGTAAACTACGCAAATGAAGACCACATATTCCTTTGAGTGAAAACAATAAAGTGAATCTACGCAATGCTTACATGTTGGATGGGATATTTAATGTGCGGGAAACTCAAAGGTTGAAGAACTAGGCATTTAGACAGTGGTAAGTAGTAATCTTACCTCTTTATACTCCATTACTCTTTCTCACGAGAGACAAGCTAATGCAAACAAGTCAACCAGAATTTGTGTTTAGCAAGATAAAGCTTAGAGGATAGTTTAAAATCCATTTATTATTCTAAATCCATTTTTTTCCATTAACATGTTATACATTAGTGTCTACTAACCATGATTCATGTAACAGTTTAGTTTTCTAACTTTTAAATTATTTAACAACCATAAGTTATTAGTACACTTTTAATGTATTACACAAATATCTTAAAACAGGCTTGGGTTCATTTTTGTAATTTTTAAATAGAAAACATTTTAGGCATATCTTGAAGAAGAAATAAAGCAGGCATTTAAAGCTAGAAAACAAGTAATTCCAAATTTAGTTTTTACAAAAGCTTTCAGCTTTATTGACAAATTATGGCAAACATATTTGACAAATTGTGGTTTCCTATTTAGAGAAACTTACACATGGAACTTTATGTGTGTGTGTGTGTGTGTGTGTGTGTGTGTGTGTGTGTGTGTGTGTTTCCTTTTTAAACAAATACAGGTTAAAACACTAAACAAATTCAGTTAGCTACATACATACAGTAGCTTCTTGTTTGCAACCCCATTAAAACAGCATTTAAAATTAAATTTACAAACTTAATATCAAACAGCTTCATCTAACTAACAGATATTAAAAGACAGGTTAAAACATCTTATCTACAACTTTTATTATAGCTAGTTCAAATGTTGTGTTACAGTCTTTTAGTAAACTTAAACAAAGTTTTTCTGATGGAGACTCAAAGTCTGTTAAGAGATTCATGCTCTTTGTTAAATTTGAAAAAAAAAAAAAAAGAGAGAGAGAGAAAAAGATTACACACAACAATGAAAACAACCCAGAGCATATCATCCTACTGAATGATGGTTTATAGACGATGCTTGCCAACATCTTTTTTAGTCTGTCTTGTAAAATAATAATAGTGTCATTGTCATGCCAACTGTATAGGGGAAATACAAGAAATATATGGGAGCAATCATGGGCAGTTATCCCTAGAATAGGAACAAAAAAAAGGACTATTACTTGTCATGTTGTTGTTTATGTGGAGACCACAGGCTATGAACTGTCTTTGAGGTGAGGTCACAGGTGAGGAGAACCCTCAGTATCTACCATAGGGGTGCTCCCTGTATCCCCCTCGGGCTGACCTTGACGGAGGTGCTTTCAGGCTGGAGTGAGTCGTGGCCCATTCTTCTGGTGCTATGAACAACAGATAGATAGTAAAATTCATTTTGCTTCACAGTTATTGAAAGCAGTTACTTACAATGCAATAGTAGAAAAGAGAGTAAAGCATCTTAACACTGAAGGTCTAGCTTTACTACATGTTTCACATGGTGAGATCATCCAAAAAAGCATATATTTTGAAATGCAACCACTTAGAAATAAGCCAGCATGGCATTTGTCAAAGCACAGAAAGTTAAGAACATTTAAACAGAAAGTCCATATTAAAAAAAAAAAGAGGAGCATCAAGGTAAATCACCCCTTCCTTATTCTTTACACAGACTCCTAAAAGAAACTGGATAGGGGAAAACAGCAGTTTTTAGCCACTGATTAACATTAGAATAATCTAGAAATCTTGAAATGAAACCAGAACCAAAATGCCTAATGTCTGTTTTCTATCTCCAAAATCAAATGATTAGAAACTCTAAAGGTTGAGACCCAGGGTTTGGCATTTTTTACATGGTTCCCTAGATCAAGGGTCCCCAGCCTCTGGGCCATGGATTGGTACCTCCTGTCAGATCAGCAGCAGCATTAAGTTAGAAATAAAGTGCACTTGAATCATCCCCAAACCTTCCCACACCCCTGGTCTATGGAAACATTGTCTTCCATGAAACCAGTCCCTGATGCCATAAAGGTTGTGGCCACCGATCAGGGTCTAAGTTTGAGGTTCATTGTGCTAAACTATCCAAGTTAGTGAAAGTAAGTTTCAGTAGCCAAATAAGTAAAGAAAAATCTTCTATCAGTTTTTCCAATAAACAAGTTGGAAAATAAAGAGGTATTAGTACACTAGGACAATTCATCGTTTATGTTTATTCTGATTTCCAGTAACCTCAATGTTCTGGGACCTGGCCAACAGACAAGAAAAGCAACCAAGCTTTTGGGTATTGTGAAAAATAGTTTCTGTAAAGTCTGTGTACCCATAAGGGAAACATAGTGCTTTTCCAAAGGGCCAAGGGGTCTGTGGTGATTTATACAGTCCCAGAAGCTAGGTTATTTAGGCCTTTCAATCAGAATTCAGTTCTTTATTAGAAAGCAGACTGGATTTTGGTGGGAGGAAATATGGGACTAAGAAGAGGAATTACTAGAAAGACACACACTGACATCGATAGCTGATATAAAAGGTGGTGGTAATGGAAATAACTGGAAAATCACTGCAGACTGAGGGCATATACCTCTGGAAAGTTCAAGTGCCTCTAAAAAATGTCTTCAGCAAACATAATAAGAAAAAATTTAAATTGTACTTACTATAAGGCAAGGAATAATGACCTACAATATAGAAAAATGAACAAAAGTTGGATCAATGTAGGGGAAAATAGCATTAAAGGGGTGAACATTAGGTGTCTAAGGATATCCTTCATTAGAATACCTTCATTACAAATGATATATGATGATAAATGAAGGGTTTCATCTCTTTCACTATTTATTCTTTATTGTCTGAGCCACGAGGGAAATGCTTTAAGGTACATGCTTATGTTTATTGCAATATATGTTGAGGCATAAAAGTGAGACCCTAGATAAATATGAGAAATGTTACTTTGGGTCAGAATATAGATATACCTGGATCAGGGGTTGGAAAACTAAGACCTTTGAGCCAGATTTGGCCAGCTGTCTGTTTTAATAAATGCGGTTTTTTTAGAATACAAGTATGCTTATTTATTAAAACACTGTATGTGGTTGCCTTTTCTCTACAAAGGAAGACTTGCTTGATTACTTTCGTGATTGTGACCATACTGGCGCAAAGCCTAAAGTATTTACACTCTGGACTTTTACAGGAAACACTTACAGGCCACAGTCCAGATCATGTTTTTTTGATGGGGGATTGTAGGTATTGGTCTTTTTCACAGTATCTCTTGAAGACAGGAACTTAAGTCTGAGCTGCTGGACTTTCTCAACATAGACATTTTGGAGAATAATGTTATCTGTGTACTTCATTGGAATTAAAGAAAAGTTTCTTTGATGTACTGGAAGGGAAAATAAATCTTGCTTCGAAGCTTGAAAGTGCCTTGTCAGCCTCATATAATGTGAATTTTATATTTTGTCTATGAATTATCAAGAATATGTCAATTTCTTCACCCTCTGGTGGTAGAAGATAAAATCTACCCTATTCTATTACTGTATTTAACAAAGGGAATGTACCACCTTTTGCTTCATTTGGTCTAAGGTGTTGAAGATCCCTGAGTTGCAATTTATGTGTTTTAGGAGCTGCAAATAATATAGGCTTCAAGTTTCCCAGGGGGTGGAAGTCCTGGATTATTTCTTAGATGCTGAATGTTCCTGCAGAAGAGCGAAACAACACAGTCGTAACTGCCACATCTTCTCCCAGATTTGTCACATCTTTTAAACTGGCATAATCTTGGGGACGTGTCACAGAGCACATAATAAAAACTCACTGACTTAGTTTTATTTGACTTTATCTAAAGCTCCAGGAGGCTTCCTTGGTGGCTCAGTGATAGTCTGCCTGCAAATGTAGAATTCACCAGTTCAGTCCCTGGGTCAAGAAGTTATCCTGGAGAAGGAAATGACAATCCACTCCGGTATTCTTGCCTGAGAAATTCCATGAATGGAGGAACCTGGCGAGCTACATTCCATAGGGTCACAAAAGAGTCAGATATGACTTAGCAACTACATAACAACAACTCTGCTGTCGCTGCTGCTGCTAAGTCGCCTCAGTCGTGTCTGGCTCTGTGCGACCCCATAGACAGCAGCCCACCAGGCTCTGCCATCCCTGGGATTCTCCAGGCAAGAACACTGGAGTGCGTTGCCATTTCCTTCTCCAATGCAGGAAAGTGAAAAGTGGAAGTGAAGTCGCTCAGTCGTGTCTGACTCTTAGCGACCCCATGGACTGCAGCCTACCAGGCTCCTCAGTCCACGGGATTTTCCAGACAAGAGTACTGGAGTGGGTTGCCATTGCCTTCTCCAACAACAGCTCTCCCGAACAGCAAACTGATGGTGGAGGCGTGGTGGCTGGGCGCCACCACTAGGGGCCCCTGGGCCGTTCAAAATGATCCGGATTCAAGTAGGCCCCCGGGACCCGCCAAGGGATCTCACCGTCAGAGGCCTCCAGCACAGGGCCGGTCCGGGCACCCGCCCTGGGTGGCGGGGGGTGCCCCTCTCGGGGCTGGCAACCTCCAGCGCCAGTACCCGGAGCCGGGAGAACACTCCGGTACTGCTGTCCTACGCCCCCACGCGCAGCCTTGCGTGCCCAGCTGCCCCCAGGCACACGAAGGGCACTCCGCCCGGCGGGCCGCCGGCCAAGAGGCAGGGAGACTGCACCCCCGCGAGACGAGGCCAGTTCGGCGCCAGACTGGGGACGTGGGCGAGGTTGGCCCCTTGCGGGCCTGGGCAGTGCCGGCCGCGACTGGGGGCGGTGCGCCAGCACGGCGAGGGGCGCAGGCGCTCCGGGGGCCGGAAGACCGAGACGCGGCGGTCTGGCGGGAACACAGGCCACGCAGACACGGGGGTGGCCCGGGGGCGCCGGCCGGCCCAGCCACCCCGGAGCCTTCCGCGTCCCTGGCCCGCGGTCGGGGCCGGCGGGCGGCGGCCTCACCGCATGTAGCGGAGGCGCCCAGCCCGCCCTTCTCGCCTGTCTGTCCTCCGCAGAGCCGTCTTTTTCTAGCCCGACCCCAAGGCTCTCATCCTGGGGACACGCTCTCGAGCGAGGCGACCCAGCCGGGTCCGCACACAGGCTGCGGCTGGAGGCTCCTCAAGGCTGCGGGACTGCGGAGCCCGACCTCTCTTCCCCGCCCTGGGCTCACCACTGGGCCTGCCGGGCAAACCGAGTGGCCCCACTTGCCGGGTGCCTGGCGGGCCCAGCAGGACCCTCCCCCGACTGACGGAAGAGGCATGGGCCCAAGTCTGTTCTTTTCTGCTTCACCCCAAATTCAGTCTCTGAGATTTAATTTGGTGTCAGGCTACAAAGGCCATATTCCACTTCAATGTTAACAAAAAAGGCAAACTGAAGTCCTCGCAGTCTAAGCGTCCTTACCATTAGCAGAAGAAATCAATTTCACTTAATTCAGATCTTGGGCCCATTGTTTACATCTTTTCAATAATAAAAGGTCAGGGGAATACTATATCTATCTGTGCGTATTTCCTTGATCTATATTTTTCTTAATATCAGAATGGCTACATATAGTGAGTCACGTCTACACCACAATATAATAGAAGCCAGCTTCTCTCACTCAAGTTTTGGTCTTTGGGTCTGGACTGGAAAGCACTGACTCAATAAACAGTCTCCTTGGTCATGAATCATCTAGTGTGTCAGTGAGCCTTGTGTCGCCAGCCAATACCCTCACTGCTCACCAGAAGCTCTTGAATTAATTCAGAGAAATAAGTAATTTTTAGAAATTCAGAGTGATTTCAACTTAAGTCCACCATAGAACCTTGCACATAGGGATAGACAAATTATTATAAAGTGGTAATGATGGGAATTCTCTAAAATGTGAACTTACAAAGATCCAGGTGCACTTCGAATTTGTCTGTCTTCTTGCGGTTCTTCTATTTAGAAGATAGAGTAGATTTAAAATATTTTAGGACTCCATACAAATTTCGGAGTCCTGGTCAAATGTTTCAATTTCTATGAAGGATGCTATTAAAAAATCATTGCAGACAATAAAATTTAGAGATCTTTCTTTTTACTTTTGGAAAATGATAAAGTAAAATTCTCTCAATATCAAGATCATTGTTTCCCGAGAAGCACTAGCTACTCTATGCATATGAATAGAGCAAATAAATACATTTTTCCTTAGAAAAGGTAACACACTCACTGCCAAGTTGGAAATTACTGGAATGGTTTACTGAATTGTGACTCAGGAAAAAGCAAATAAAGATATGAGAAGTAGAGTTCAACTGATTTGATCAAATCCCTACCATTTCTGGTTGGGTTTCCCAATCCAGATTTTAATGTACCTTACAGTATGTAATGAAAGCTGAGCTCCAAAGAACTTATGCTTTTGAACTGTAGTGTTGGAGGAGACTCTTGAGAGTCCCTTGGACTGCAAGGAGATCCACTCAGTGTATCCTAAAGGAAATTAGTCCTGAATATTTGTTGGAAGGACTTACACTGAAGCTGAAACTCCAATACTTTGGCCACCTGATGCAAACTGACTCATTTGAAAAGACCATGATGCTGGGAAAGATTGAAGGTGGGAGGCGAAGGGGATGACAGAGGATGAGATGGTTGGATGGCATCACCAACTCAATGGACACGAATTTGGGTAAACTCTGAGAGTTGGTGATGGACAGGGAGCCTGGCATGCTGCAGTCCATGGAGTCACAAAGAGTCAGACAGGACTGAGTGACTGAACTGACTGACAGTATATGATAGGAAGGAAAGTAGGCAAATAAAGCATTCATTAAATAAAATTTTCTTATTTTTCCTTCAGATCTCATATGTGCCAGTCCTTATACTAAGCCCTGCATATGAAGATGGTTTAAAGAGCCTTGAGGAGATCACAGGACAACACTAACATGTCATAAATTACGACAGTTGTAATAGACATTTGAGGAAAACACTGAGGAAAGCCTGCAGAAGGGAGTTACTAACTTCCATCATTCAATTGACTTGGATTGAACTCTAACACTGAATCAAATAGCTTATTTTCTGAGTAAATATATGGCACGACTAAGAATTCAGGCCCTGTTTAACCCAGAGAACTCATATTCTTTAAAATGTTGCCTGTATTAATTATTTTGTACCGAAATGGAGCAGGACTCTATGATCCTTGCCCACATCCCCAACCCCAACCATGCCTTCTGCCTACCTTTTGCTTGTGGAAAACTTTAGTCAAAGAATAAATTTAATCAGAGAAGTGAGAAATGCTGAAGCAAAGGAAAACAGTCTAAGGAGACTAAATAATAATAACGTAGTCATTAAACATAGTCAAGGACGTTTAGTTGTTTCTCAAAGGCTATAGATAATATTCTGAGCCATATCCTGTGAGCTGTCTTATAGATACCAAAACACCAGGTGGAGAAGTTAACTACATGATGACCAGACTGTACCCAGGACTTGCAAGATGATGTTCTCTGATTGCTATAGAGATACTATGAACATTGAGGTTGTTAGAGGGGAAATGAAGCTCAGGAACAAGGTGCCAATTTATGAAAAGTCTGTATTATTTACCTGGAAAATAAAATTTTAATGTTTATGCTCCCAGTAGTAGGTTTAACATGCTATCTTCAGAGTAAATTGACATTAGAGAGCAGTTCAGAAAGAACATAGTGCGTCATAAAGATTATCTAGGGCATAGCTCTTATGCTCACATTTTGCTAGATAACTAGTTGCTTATATTTCTGAGATATGAAAAAGAATATCAAAATTTTTTAATCACACTGCAACAAAAAAGACAGCTCTTGTCACTTATTTTTCACATACTGCAAACCAATTTGCAAAAAGTGCAGATTAATGTGAGAAACCTAAATTGATCTCTATTATTACAAATCACAAGTGTCTGTAGTTTCCCATCATATAATCATAAAAGAGCATTATAACAGATTGATTAAAGTTCACATTGGCTCTGAGCCACTCAGTTTGTTGGACTCAGATTTCTCATTTCTTAAAGGAATATCATTCTATTTAAAAGCATCTTTCAAATATTTAAGAACATGTTGCTTTATGGCTATTTATTCCCAAAGAGAATATGTTAAGTTAGATGCTTTTTAGTTATTGTAAGACTCTATAATAATAATGCAAATTTTCATTATTTAATTATAAAATACCTATCCTGCTAAAAAGATGAAGATACACCTACTAGGGGTCATGTATAGTGCTAGGCATTTTATGTATTTTATTAGCAAATACAATTTTCTTGCAAGATAGTTGTTAGTGTTATCTTCCTTTAAGATGAGAAAGCAATAACTCAGAAAGTTTAGTAGCTTTCCTAACATATATATGGAATTCCTTGCTAAAATTTGGGACTTTATCTTAAATGTGCTACAAGAGTACAGAACGTATATATTTGTAATTGTCTCACCATCTTTCCACCCAGTGAGCAGACGGTAAAGCGTCTACCTGCAATGTGGGAGACCCGGGTTCGATCCCTGGATAAGGAAGATCCCTGTAGAAGGAAATGGAAACCCACTCCAGTACTCTTGCCTAGAAAATTCCATGGATGGAGGAGCCTGGTGGGCTACAGTCCATGGGGTCACAAAGAGTCGAACATGACTGAGCAACTTCACTTTCTTTCATTTTCTTTTATCTGAAGGAAGCCCCTGGATTCCATTCTCTTTTTACTTTGCTTGGTTAGCAAATAAGACAATTTATTTTACTCCTCTCTGATGGTATAATAATTGGTGAGTCCAACAACAAATAATTGATGAGCTAAATGTGTGAGAATGTAGCTTTAATTTTGTTAACCAAAATGTGGGCTGCTTGAAGTGAATTTGCTGAGGGGAAAATCTAGGTGTATATTTATCCAAAGTGAAAGTCATTTTTAGCCTATCTGCTCTGAACTTTTTATAATATTAATGAAATATTGGAACCTAAAGTTTCAACCATTTCTTTCACACAATTTGTATTGTCATTATATGTAATTGCAGAGTTTATTGTTTTAAGACATAGAGGGTAAAATCAAAGAGTAATGAGGGGGAAATATGACTGACCGATATCTCTTTTCAGAGATGAAAATAATGAGTTACGTTTTAAGAAGTGACAACTACAAATTGACAGTCGCCATCTACCACTAGAAGGACTAAACCATGTACTGCTGCAGCTGTTGATTTTCAACACCCCCTGAAAGAAGTGCATGATGGAGAGCAGAAATGAGGCATTCTTTGAGCAAAAACTAGAAGAACGGGTCTTCAGGTATCTAGGTATTTTCAGGAACCAATTTTATAAGCCTGATCTGCCTTTTCATGCCTAGCAAAGTACCAACATTCTTAATAGTGATGACTACTTCTTGTGACTGGCACAGAAAGTGAACGTGAAGTTGCTCAGTCATATCTGATTATTTGTGACCCCATGGACTGTAGCCTATCAGGTTCCTCAGTCCATGGGATTTTCCAGGCAAGAATATTGGAGTGGGTTGCCATTTCCTTCTCCAGGGGATCTTCCTGACCCAGGGATCAAACCCAGATCTCCCACATTGCAGGCAGACGCTTTACGGTCTGAGCCACCAGGGAAGTGACTGGCACAAGCCCTCAGAATAAGATATGTGCTTGACTGCATGTACTCCCGTCTTCATCAAAATTACATATATACTGATCTTCCCACCTAACCTCTTTGGAATTAGAAACAAGTAACACTTGGGATAATCCACTTAGAGAATAATTAAGCTATTCCAATCCAAACTCTATGGCTTAGAGGGTAAAGCGTCTGCCTGCAATGCAGGAGACCTGGGTTTGATCCCTGGGTAAGGAAGATCCCCTGAAGAAGGAAATGGCAACCCACTTCAGTACTCTTGCCTGGAAAATCCCATGGACAGAGAAGCCTGGTAGACTACAGTCCATGGGATCACAAAGAGTCAGACACGACTGAGCAGCTTCACATGATAGGTACTTGGTAATTGTTTATTGAATAAACTATTATATTTAAATATTTTGCATGTTCATTTTGTACCCAAAAAGAAGCCACAGGCTTCCCTCAGATGTATCCTTCAGCTTGAATGAAAGTCCTGTTAGTCCTAACCCATGGACAGAGGATCCTGGCAGATTCCTCTGTCCATGGGGGTCACAACAGTTGGATATGACTTAGCAACTAAGCAACAACAACAACAACCTGTTAGTCCTATAGCCAGTCCTGCGTTTGGGTTCTAGTTCTGCCTCTTTCTTGTGGAAAAGCATCTTTGACAAGTCAGCAAGTCTTTTCATCTACATATTGATGGTGTATTTTAATTGTCACAAACCATTGTGAGCTTCTGACATGCATATCTAAATGCCTGCGGAATATCTCCTCGAGTGTCTCAAAGTCATTTTTTTTTTAAATTAAACTCTTTCTCCATGCTACTTAATGCTCTAAATTGCATATTTTAGTGACTAGCACTATTACCAACAACTTACCTAGTTGCATATCAAAAACCCTCAGCATCCTCTGAAGTTTGCTCAGTATATCTAAGCAATCATCAGGCTTTATCTTTTCTCAACCATTTAATTCACCCATTTCTTTCTATTCCTACTAATCCTATCCATGCCAAGCCATTATCATCTTTGCCCAGAGTATATATACAATTACCTTGTTATTGTTTTGTTTTCCCATTATTTTAAGCATCTATACATGTATATGTAAGTATATATGTATATGCCATAATTATATATGTTTTATTATACATATGCACACACATTGTACACATACATATATATGTATTATATATATATACACACATATACAGTAGAGTGTATATATATATATATATATTCTCTACTGTTGTGTGTGTGTATACATTATTCTTCTCCATCTTCTTGAGAGAAGGACTTGTCCAAGTACAATTAGTTATTCTTATTCAGTTGCTCATGCAGCACACTTAAGATAAAGTCCCAAATTTTTAGTAAGGATTTCCATGCAGGGCCAAACATGGTCTGACTCTTGACTCTATTTTATAAAATTAGAGTTGATGATTTGGTGATCATGTGAAGAATATAAGTATTCTATATTGCTTATTGAAAAAAAATTCTATGGTTTCAAAATACAAGTAATGTTATTGATAAAGGTAAGACTTTAAAATCTTTTAAAAATGGAAAGTCATTTTATTATTGCAAGAAAATGGACAAATTAGGGAAAAGAATGAGTAGAATACATTAATTTAATATTTCAAGTACAAAAGACCCAACTTGAGATACATATTAAATATTGGCAAATGAAAAATTTCACTTCGCTTAATTTATTGAGAAAAACATTGCATTTTCCCTAACAATGAGCAAATATTATAGATTGTATTTTTTGATCACTTACTATTTTGGTTCATCTTAAGAATGATTATTTCTGGTAAAGCTCCCACAAGTTGGAGACGGGTTGGGTCTTTGGGAATTTTGAAGTGCTTCTCTTGGCTATTGAGATTGTTGTTATTTGGTCACTAAGTTGTGTTCAACTCTTTGTGACCTCATGAACTGCAGCACGACAGGCTTCTTTGTCCATCACTATTCCCCTGAATTTGCTCAAGCTCATGTCCATTGAGTCAATAATGACAGGAACTTATTCTGAATACTGATATTTTCCTGAAACACTGAGACCCATTTAAGTCTTTGAAGAAGTTCTTAGGTGAAGTCCCTAATGATTGGCATAACATCCCTCTCCTTTGTGCTTGTGCTATTTATTTTTATTTTTTAATTTATTGATTAAAAATAATTTATATTATAGTTGATTTATGATGTTGTTAGTTTCAGGTGTACAGCAAAGTGATTCATGTATCTATTCTTTTCAAATTATTTTATCATTTATATTGTTACATAATACTGAGTGGAATTTCCTATGTTATACATTAGGTTCTTGCTGGTTATCCATTTTAAACAGAGCAGTGTGTACATGTCAACCCCAAACTCCCTAACTATCCTTGCCCCCCACAACCATTCCACTTGGTAACCATAAGTTTGTTCTCTAAGTCAGTGAGTCTGTTTCTGTTCTGTATCATTTTTTAAAAGATTCTGCATATAAGTGATCTCATACAATATTTCTCTTTCTTTGTCTGACTTATTTCACTCCATGACAAATCTTTAGGTTCATCCATGTTGCTGCAAATGGTATTATTTCATTGTTTTTAATGGCTGAGTAATATTCCATTGTGTATATGTATATATATTCACATCTTTATCCATTTTTATTTCGATGGACATTTAAATTGCTTCCATACCTTGCCTATTGTAAACAGTGTGCTGTAATAAGCATTGGGGTGTATGTATCTTTTCAGACTATACTTTTCTCCAGATACATGCCAAGGAGTGGATTTGCAGGGTCATATGATAGCTCTGGGGAGAAGGCAAGGGCACCCCACTCCAGTACTGTTGCCTGGAAAATCCCATGGATGGAGGAACCTGGTAGGCTGCAGTCCATGGGGTCGCTAAGAGTCGGACATGACTGAGCGACTTCACTTTCACTTTCCACTTTCATGCATTGGAGAAGGAAATGGCTACCCACTCCAGAGTTCTTTCCTGGAGAATCCCATGGACGGAGCAGCCTGGTAGGCTGCAGTCCATGGGGTCGCACAGAGTCAGACACGACTGAAGTGACTTAGCAGCAGCATGATAGCTCTGGGTCTTCCCTGGTAGCTCAGCTGGTAAAGAATCCACCTGCAATGCAGGAGATCACAATTTGATTTCTGGGTCAGGAAGACCCCCTGGAGAAGGGTTAGGTTACTCACTCCAGTATTCTTGGGCTTCCCTGGTGGCTCAGATGGTAAAGAATCTGCAAGCAATGTGGGAGACCCGGATTCGACCCCTGGGTTGGGAAGATCCCATGGAGGAGAGCATGGCAACCCTCTCCAGTATCTTGCCTGGAGAAACCTGTGGACAGAAGAGCCTGGAGGGCTACAGTCCATGGGGTCACAAAGAGTTGAACACAACTGAGCGACTAAGCACAGTGCAGCACATGGTAGCTCTATTTTTAGTTTCTTAAGGAGCCTCCACACTGTTTTCCATAGTGGCCAACCCAATTCATATTCCCATGAACAGTGTAGGAGGGTTTCCATTTCTCCACACCTTGTCCAGCATTTATTGTTTGTGGATCTTTTGATGACAGCCATTCTGACAGGTGTGAGGTGATATCTCTTAGTTTGATTTGCATTTCTCTAATAATTAGCAGTGTTGAACATCTTTTCATGTGCCTCTTGGCTATCTATATGTCTTCTTTGGAGAAATGTCTGTTTAAATCTTCAGCCCATTCTTTGATTAGGTTGTTTGTTTTGATGATGGTAAGTCTCATGAGCTGCTTGTGCATGTTAGAAACTAATTCCTTGTTGGTCACAATGTTTGCAAATATTTTCTCCCATTCTGTGGGTTGTCTTTTTGCTTTGTTTATGGTTTCCTTTTCTGTATTAAAGCTTGTGTGTTTAATTAAGTCCTATTTGCTTTGCTTTTATTTCTATTACTCTGAGAGATGAATCTTTATCTTGATCCTGTGACTCATGTCAGAGACTGTTCTACCTATATTTTCATCTAAGAGTTTTATTATGTCCGGTTTCATATTAGATTTTTAATCCATTTTGAGTTTATTTTTGTGTATGGTGTTAAAGAATACTATAATTTCAATTTTTTTCTGCATAGTTGTCCAGTTTTATCAGCACCATTTATTGAAGAGAATGTCCTTTTCCCATTATATAGTCTTGGCTTCATCATCATAGATTCTTTGACCATAGGTGCATGGGATTATTTCTGAGCTTCTCCTGTTCTATTCATCTATATTTCCATTTTTGTGCCAACAACATACTGTTTTGATGACTATAGCATTGTAGTATAGTCTGAAGTCAGAGAGTCTGATTCCTCCAGCTCTATTTTCCTTTCTCAAGATTTCTTTGGGTATTTGGGGTTTCTTTTCTCTCCATACACATTAAATTTTGTCTCTAGTTCTATGAAAAATGGCACTGGCAATTTGATTGGGATTGCATTGCATCTGTAGATGGCTTTGGGTAGTATAGTCATTTTGACAGTACTAATCAAGAAGACTCTTGATAGTCCCTTGGACTGCAAGGAGATCCAGCCAGTCCATTCTAAAGGAGATCAGTCTTTTAGGGAGATATATTCCTAAGTATTTTATTCTTTTCCTTGCAATGGTGAATGGAATTTTTTCCTTAATTTCTCTATTTTCTCATTATTAGTGTATAGGAATGCAAGGGATTTCTGTGTGTTGATTATATATCCTGCAACTCTACTATATTCATTGATTAGTTCTAGTAATTTTCTGGTGGAGTCTTTAGGATTTTCTATATAGAGGATCATGTCATCTGCAAACAGTGAGTTTTACTTCTTCTTTTCCAACTTGGATTCCTTTTATTTCTTTTTCTGCTCTGATTGCTGTGGCCAAAACTTCCAAAACTATGTTGAATAGTAATGGTGAAAGTGGGCACTCTTGTCTTGTTCCTGACTTTAGAGGAAATGCTTTCAATTTTTCACCATTGAGGACAATGTTTGCTGTGGGTTTGTCATATATAGCTTTTATTATGTTGAGGTATGTTCCTTCTATTCCTGCTTTCTGGAGAGTTTTTATCATAAATGGATGTTGAATTTTGTCAAGGGCTTTCTCTGCATCTATTGAGATAATCATATGGTTTTTATTTTTCAATTTGTTAATGTGGTGTATTACATTGATTGATTTGCGGATATTGAAGAATCCTTGTATCCCTGGGATCAAGCCCACTTGGTCATGGTGTATGAACTTTTTAATGTGTTGTTGGATTCTGATTGCTAGAATTCTGTTAAGGATTTTTGCATCTATGTTCATCAGTGATATTGGCCTGTAGTTTTCTTTTTTTGTGGGATCTTTGTCAGGTTTTGGTATTAGGGTGATGGTGGCCTCATAGAATGAGTTTGGAAGTTTACCTTCCTCTGCAATTTTCTGGAAGAGTTTGAGCAGGATAGGTGTTAGCTCTTCCCTAAATTTTTGGTAGAATTCAGCTGTGAAGCCGTCTGGACCTAGGCTTTTGTTTGCTGGAAGATTTCTGGTTACAGTTTCAATTTCCATGCTTGTGATGCGTCTGCTAAGATTTTCTATTTCTTCCTGGCCCAGTTTTGGAAAGTTGTACTTTTCTAAGAATTTGTCCATTTCTTCCCTGTTGTCCATTTTATTGGCATATAAATGCTGATAGTAGTCTCTTATGATCCTTTGTATTTGTGTGTTATCTGTTGTGATCTCTCCATTTTCATTCTAATTTTATTGATTTGGTTTTTCTCCCTTTGTTTCTTGATGAGTCTGGCTAATGGTTTGTCAATTTTATTTATCCTTTCAAAGAACCAGCTTTTGGCTTTGTTGATTTTTTGCTATGGTCTCTTTTGTTTCTTTAGCATTTATTTCTGCCCTAATTTTTAAGATTTCTTTCCTTCTACTAACCCTGGGGTTCTTCATTTCTTCCTTTTCTAGTTGCTTTAGGTGTAGAGTTTGGTTATTTATTTGACTTGACACTATTAGGTGGAGAAATATGCCATGTTCATGGATTGGAAGAATCAATATAGTGAAAATGAGTATACTACCCAAAGCAATTTATAGATTCAATGCAATCCCTATCAAGCTACCAAAGGTATTCTTCACAGAGCTAGAACAAATAATTTCACAATTGGTATGGAAATACAAAAAACCGCGAAAAGCCAAAGCAATCTTGAGAAAGAAGAATGGAACTGGAGGAATCAACTTGCCTGACTTCAGGCTCTACTACAAAGCTACAGTCATCAAGACAGTATGGTATTGGCACAAAGACAGAAATATAGATCAATGGAACAAAATAGAAAGCCCAGAGATAAATCCACGCACAAATGGACACCTTAGGCAAGAATATACAATGGATTAAAGACAATCTCTTTAACAAGTGGTGCTGGGAAAACTGGTCAACCACTTGTAAAAGAATGAAGCCAGAACACTTTCTAACACCATACACCAAAACAAACTCAAAATGGATTAAAGATCTAAACATAAGATCAAAATGGATTAAAGACCAGAAACTATAAAACTTCTAGAGGAGAACACAGGCAAAACACTCTCTGACATAAATCACAGCAGGATCCTCTATGACCCACCTCCTAGAATATTGGAAATAAAAGCAAAAATAAACAAATGGGACCTAATTAAACTTAAAAGCTTCTGCACAACAAAGGAAACTATAAGCAAGGTGAAAAGACAGCCTTCAGAATGGGAGAAAATAATAGCAAATGAAGCAACTGACAAACAACTAATCTCAAAAATACCCAAGCAACTCCTACAGCTCAATTCCAGAAAAATAAATGACCCAACAAAAAATGGGCCAAAGAACTAAATAGACACTTCTCCAAAGAAGACATACAGATGGTTAACAAACACATGACAAGATACTCAACATCACTCATCAGAGAAATGCAAATCAAAACCACTACGAGGTACTCTTTCATGCCAGTCAGAATGGCTGCGATCCAAAAGTCTACAAGCAATAAATGCTGGAGAGGGTGTGGAGAAAAGGGAACCCTCTTACACTGTTGGTGGGGATGCAAACTAGTACAGCCACTATGGAGAACAGTGTGGAGATTCCTTAAAAAACTGGAAATAGAACTGCCTTATGATCCAGCAATCCCACTGCTGGGCATACACACTGAGGAAACCAGAAGGGAAAGAGACATGTGTACCACAATGTTCATTGCAGCACTGTTTATAATAGCCAGGACATGGAAGCAACCTAGATGTCCATCAGCAGATGAATGGATGAGAAAGTAGTGGTACATATACACAATGGAGTTTTACTCAGCCATTAAAAAGAATACATTTGAATCAGTTCTAATGAGGTGGATGAAACTTGAGCCTATTATACAGAGTGAAGTATGCCAGAAAGAAAAACACCAATACAGTATACTAATGCATATATATGAGATTTAGAAAGATGGTAACAATAACCCTGTGTACGAGACAGCAAAAGAGACACTGATGTATAGAACAGTCTTTTGGACTCTGTGGGAGAGGGAGAGGGTGGGATGATTTGGGAGAATGGCATTGAAATATGTATAATATCATATATGAAACGAGTCGCCAGTCCAGGTTTGATGCACGATACTGGATGCTTGGGGCTGGTGCACTGGGACGACCCAGAGGGATGGTATTGGGAGGGAGGAGGGAGGAGGGTTCAGGATGGGGGACACATGTATACCTGTGGCAGATTCATTTCTATATATAGCAATACCAATACAATATTGTAAAGTTAAAAAATAAAATTAAAAAAAAATAAAGGAGATCAGTCCTGGGTGTTCTTTAGAAGGAATGATGGTAAAGCTGAAACTCCAGTACTTTGGCCACCTCGTATGAAGAGTTGTATCACTGGAAAAGACTCTGATGTTGGGAGGGATTGGGGGCACGAGGAGAAGGGGACAACAGAGGATGAGATGGCTAGATGGCATCACCGACTCGATGGACGTGAGTTTGAGTGAACTCCAGGAGTTGGTGATGGACAGGGAGGCCTGGCGTGCTGCAATTCATGGGGTCGCAAAGAGTCAGACATGATTGAGTGACTGAACTGAACTGAACTGAACTGAATCCTTTCAATTGGAGAACATGGTATATCTTTTCATTTGTTTGTGTAATATTTAATTTCTTTCATCAACATATTATTGTTTCAGAGTACAATAAAATTGTTTCAGAGTACAATAAAATTGTCTCTTTAGGCATGCTTATTCCTAAATATGCATTTATTTAGAAATGGCAGATTTAGAAAAGGCAGGGGAAATAGAGATCAAACTGCCAATATCTGGTGAATTATAGAAAAGCAAGAGAGTCCCAGAAAAACATCTACTTCTGCTTTATTGAATATGCCAAAGCCTTTGTGTATACAACAAACTCTGGAAAATTCTTAAAGAAATGGGAATACCAGACCACCTTACCTGCCTCCTAAGAAATCTGTATGCAGGTCTAGAAGCAACAGTTAGAACTGGACATGGAACAACAGACTGGTTCCAAATTGGAAAAGGAGTACATCAAGGCGGTATATTGTCACCCTGATTATTTAACTTATACGCAGAGCACATCATGTGAAATGCTTGGCCGGATAAAGCACAAGCTGGAATCAAGATTGCTGGGGAAAATATCAATAACCTCAGATATGCAGATGACACCACCCTGATGGCAGAAAGTGAAAAGGAACTGAAGAGCTTCTTGATGAAAGTGAAAGAGAAAAGTGAAAAAGCTGGCTTAATACTCAACATTCAAAAAAAGATCATGGGGAGCACATGTATACGTGTGATGGATTCATTTTGATATTTGGCAAAACTAATACAATTATGTAAAGTTTAAAAATAAAATGAAAAAAAAAAAAAAAAAAGATCATGGCATCCAGTCCCATAACTTCATGGAAAATAAGTGGGGAAACAGAAACAGTGACAGACTTTATTTTCTTGGGCTCCAATATCACTGCAGATGGTGACTGCGGCCATGAGATTAAAAGATGCTTGTTCCTTGGAAGAAAAGCTATGACCAACCTAGACAGCATATTAAAAGCAGCGACATTACTTTGCAAACAGAGGTCTGTCTAGTCAAAGCTATGATTTTCCCAGTAGTCATGTATGGATGCGCTGCTGCTGCTGCTAAGTTGCTTCAGTCGTGTCCGACTCTGTGTGACCCCAAAGATGGCAGCCCACCAGGCTCCCCCATCCTTGGGATTCTCCAGGCAAGAACACTGGAATGGGTTGCCATTTCCTTCTCCAATGAGTGAAAGTGAAGTAGCTCAGTCGTGTCCGACTCTTAGCAACCCCATGGACTGCAGTGTGTGCATGTGAGAGTTGGACAATAAAGGAAGCTGAACACCAAAGAATTGATGCTTTTGAATTGTGGTGTTGGGGAAGACTCTTGAGAGTCCCTTGGACTGCAAGGACATCAAACCAGTCAGTCCTAAAGGAAATCAGTCCTGAATTTTCACTGGAAGGACTGATGCTGAAGCTGAAGCTACAATACTTTGACCATCTGATGTGAAGAACTGACTCTGGAAAAGATTGAAGGAGGGAGAGAAGGGGACAACAGAGGATGAGATCATTGGATGGCATCACTGATTCAATGGACATGAGTTTGAGCAAGCTTCAGGAGTTGGTGATGGACAGGAAAGCCTGGAGTGCTGCATGAAGTCCATGGGGTTGCAAAGAGCTTTACATGACTAAGTGATTGAATTGAACTGATTCCTAGGTATTTATTTTATTTTTTGGTAAAAAGGTAAATGGGATTGTTTCTTGAATTTCTTTCTTATCTTTTTATCTTTATCTTTTATCTTAACTATCATATTGTTAGTATGTTAGAAATGCAACAGTTTTGGGTATTAAATTTGTACCCTGCAAAGTTACCAAATACATTGATGAGGTCTAGTAGTTACTGATAGCCCCTTTAGGATTTTTTATGTATAGTATCATGTCATCTGCAAACAGCGACATATAATTTCTTCTTTTTATATTTGGATTCTTTTTATTTATTTTTTCCTCTCTGATTTCCATGGCTAGGGCTTCCAAAACTATGTTGAATAAAAGTGATAAGAGTAAGCATCCTGGTCTTCTTTCTGACCTTAGAGGAAATGCTTTTTGCTTTTCACCATTGAGAGTAATGTCTTCTGTAGCTTTGTCTCTATGACCTTTATTATTTTAATGTAGGTTCCTTCTATGCCTACTTTCTGGAGAGTTATTATCATACATGGGTGTTGAAATTTGTCCAAAGATTTATATGCATCTCTTGACATAATCCTATGATTTCTATTCTTTAAATTGTTGATGTTGTGTATCACATGGATTGATTTTTGAGAATGTTGAAAAATTCTTCACCCCAGACCTCATCATGGTGTATGATCTTTTTAATATATTGTGGGATTCAGATTACTAGTATTTTGTTGAGGGTTGTCCTATCTAGTTCATCAATGATATTAGTCTATAATTTTCTTTTGTTGTGTATCTTTTTCTGATTTTGGTATCAGTGTAATGGTGGTCTCTTAGAATGAGTATAAATGTTTTCCTTCCTCTGAGGTTTATTTTGTTTTTGTTTTTTTTAAATAGTTTCAGAAGGATAGATGTTAGCTCTTCCCAAAATGTTTGATTGAATTTGGCTGTGAAGATTCTGGAACTTTTTTTTTTTTTTTTGAGAATTTTAAAATTAAAATTTATACTTCAGTACTTGTGGTTAGTCTTTTTATATTTTCTATTTCTATCCATTTCAATCTTGGGTGATTGTACCTTTCTAAGAGTTTGCTCATTTCTCCAAAGTTGTTCGTTTTATTTACATACAGTTTCTTGAAGTAGTCTATTGTACTCATCTGTATTTGTGTGGAGTCTGTTGTAATTTTTCCTTTCTAATTTTATTGAATTGAGTTCTTTCCCTTTTTTTATGAGTCTAGCTAAAAGTTTAATAATATTTTTTTATCTTTTCAAAGAACCAGATTTTCATTTCATTGATCTTTGCTATTGTTTTCTTCATATTTATTTCGTTTAATTTTACTTTGATTTTTCTGATTTTTTTCCCTTTTACTAGCTTTAGGTTTTATTGTTCTTTCTATAGTTGTTTCAGGTGTAAGGTTAGATTTTGTTTATTTGTTTCCTGAGGTAAGATTGTACTGCTATTATAATAGCTTCCCTCTTAGAACTGCTGAGTTTTGCATCCCATAGGTTTTGGATCATTGTGTTTTTTGTTTTCATTTGTCTCTAGGCATTTTTTTTTTTAATTTTCCTTGACTTCTTCAGCGATCCATTGGTTGTTTAGTAGCATATTATTTAACCTCCACTTTTTGTGTGTTTTATGCAATTTTTTTTCCCTTGTAGTTTATTTGTGGTGGTTGGAATTATTGTGGTTGGAAAAGCATTGTGGTGTTTGATAGGATTTCAGTTTTCTTAAATTTACTGAGGCTCATTTTGTGGCCCAGCATGTGATCACTACTGGAGAATATTCCATGTACACAGGAGAAAATATATATTCTGCTGCTTTTGAATGGAATGCTATATAAATATCAATTAAGTCCATCTGTTGTAATGTTGTCATTTAACCCTATGTTTCCTTATTAATTTTCTATCTGGATGTTCTGTCCATTGATGTAAGTGAGGTGTCAATGTCTCCCATTGGGCAAACTCTGGAAGATAATGAGGAGTGCTGCAGTCCCTGGGGTCACAAAGAGTCAACAAATGTCTCCTACTATTACTGTGTTACTGTCAATTTCTCCTTATATGGCTTTTAGTATTTGCCTTATGTATTGAGGTTCTATGTTGGGTGCATATATATTTGCAATTGATAAATCTTCTTTTAGTATCCCTTGATCATTATGTAATGTCCCTCTGTTTATCTTATAGCAGTCTTCATTTTAAAGTCTATTTTATCTGTTTTGGGTATTGTCACTCCAACTTTCTTTAGATTTCTATTTACATGGAATATCTTTTATCATCCTCTTTACTTTCTGTCTATATGTATCCCTATGTCTGAAGTGCATCTTGTGTATACAGCATATATACAGGTCTTGTTTTAGTATCCATTCAGCAAGTCTTTGTCTTTTGGTTGGAGATTTTAATCCATTTAATTAAAAATAATTATCAATATAGATGTCCTATATGCATTTTCTTAATTGTTTTGGGTTTGTTTCTGTAGGTCATTTTTTTTTTCTTCTTCCTTATTCTCTTCTCTTGTGATGTGATGACCATCTTCAATGTTGTATTTAGGTTGCTTTTTCTTTATTATTTTTGTTTGTTTGCTTGTATCCACTGTAGTTTTGGGGTTTGCTGTTCTCATGAGATTTGATATAGCAGTCTCTATACGTACAAAGTCATTTTAATTTGCTGTCCTCTTTCCTGCCTAGAGAATCTCCTTTAGCATTTATTGAAAAGCTGGTCTAGTGGTGCTGAATTCTCTTACCTTATGCTTATCTGTGAAGCTTTTGATTTCTTTGTCAATTCTAAATGAGAGCCTTGCTGGGTAGAATATTCTTGATTATATTTTTTTCCCTTTATCATATTGACCATATCTGTCACTCCCTCTGATCTGCAGAATTCCTGCTGTGAAATTAGCTGATAATCTCATGGGAGTTTCTTTGTATATTACTTGTTGCTTTTATATTGGTGCTTTTAATACTTTTAATTTGAATTTTATTTTTGTCAATTTGATTACTTTTGTCTTGGCATGTTCCTTCTTGAGTTTATCCTGCCTGGTTTTCCCTATGCTTCCTGGGTGTAGGAGACAGTTTCCTTTTCCATGTTAGGGAAGTTTTCAGCGATTATCTCTTCAAATATTTTCTTGGGTCCTTTCTCTCTTCTCCTTCTAGGATCCCTATAATCTGAATGTTGGTATGTTTAATGTTGTCCCAGAGGTTTCTTAGACTGCCTTCATTCCTTTTAAATGTTTTTCCTTTATTCTGTTTTGCAGCAGTGATTTCTACCATTCTGTCTTCAAAATCACTTATCTGTTCTTCTTCCTCTGTTATTCTTCTTTCATTACTTCTATTGTATTTTTCAATTCAGTTATTATATTGTTCATCTCTATTTGCTTTTTAGTTCTTCTATGTGTTTGTTAAACATTTATTACATCTTCTCAATGCTTGCCTGCATTTTTTCCCCAAGATTCTGTATCATCTTCATTATTATTATACAATTTTTGGAGGGTTGCCTATCTCAACTTCGTTTACTTGTTTTACTGGGGTTTCATCGTGTTTCTTCATCTTAGACATATTCCTCTACCATTCCATTTTATCTACTTTCTGTGATTGTGGTATCAGTTCTAAAGGCTGAAGGATTGGTGGATGAGGCTATAAAAGAGGCTTGTGTAAGTTTCCTGATGGTTGTTGTGGTTCAGTCACTCAGTCGTATCCAACTCTTTGTGAACCCATGGACTGCACCATGCCAGGCTTCCTCTCCTGCCTTCACCATCCCCCAGAGTTTGCTCAAACTCTTGTCCATTGATTCAGTGATGCCATCCAACCATCTCATCCTTGATCATCCCCTTCTCCTCCTGCCTTCAATCTTTCCCAACACCAGGGTCTTTTCCAATGAGTCAATTCTTTGCATCAGGTGGCCAAAGTATTGGAGTTTCAGCATCAGTCCTTCCAATGAATATTCAGGATTGATTTCCTTTCTAATTGATTGGTTTGATCTTCTTGCAGTCCAAGGGACTCTCAATAATCTTCTCCAACACCATAGTTCAAAAGCATCAATTGTTCAGCGCTCAGCTTTCTCTATGGTCCAACTCTCACATCCATACCTGACTACTGGAAAAACCTTGACTAGCCTTGACTGCCTTTTAATATGCTGCAGACGGTAAAGCATTTCCCTACAATGAGGGAGATCTGGGTTCGATCCCTGGGTTGGGAAGATTCCCTGGAGAAGGAAATGACAACTCACTCAAGTGTTCTTGCCTGGAAAATCCCATGGAGTGACGAGCCTGGTAGGCTACAGTCCATGGGGTTGCAAAAGAGTCAGACACCACTGAGCAACTTCACTTCACTTCACTTCACTAGGTTTGTCATAGCTATTCTTCCAAGGAACAAGCGTCTTTCAAATTCATGACTGCAGTCAATATCTGCAGTGATTTTGGAGTCCAAGAAAATGAAGTCTGTCACTGTTTCCATTGTTTCCCCATCTATTTGCCATGAAGTGATGGGACCAAACGCCATGATCTTTATGTTATGAATGTTGAGTGGTAAGCCAGCTTTTTCACTCTCCTCTTACACTTTCATCAAGAGGCTCTTCAGTTCCTCTTTGCTTTCTGCCATGAGGGTGATATCATCTGCATATCTGAGGTTATTGATATTTTCCACAGAAATCTTGATTCCAGTTTGTACTTCATCCATCCTGGCATTTCACATGATGTGCTCTGTGTATATGTTAAATAAGCAGGGTGACAATATACAGCCTTGATTTACTCCTTTCCCAGTTTGGAACCAGTGTGTTGTTACATGTCTGGTTCTAACTGTTGCTTCTTGACCTGCATACAGGTTTCTCAGGAGGCAGTTGAGGCAATCTGGTATTCCCATCTCTCTAAGAATTTTCCACAGTTATTGTGATATACACAGTCCAAGAAGCTAGCATAATCAGTAAAGCAGAATTAGATGTTTTTATAGAATTCTCTTGCTTTTTCTTTGATCCAGTGCATCTTGGGAACTTGGCCTGAGTTCCTGTGCCTTTTCTAAATCCAGCTTGAACATCTTGAGGTTCTCAGTTCATGTACTGTTGAAGCCTCGCTTGGAGAATTTTGAGCATTACTTTGCTATAGGTGGACTTTTGACTGAGTGAATTTTAGACAAAATTAACTTTTAATTTAACTGTTTAAACATACTTCTTCAAAAAGGGACTAAATTTGCTCAAAAAGGGACTAAATTTGATTTTTCATTATTAAAATAAATTTTAAAATGCCCAGTTCCATAACACAATGTTCACTTATAAAATACTCAGTGTTCTAAAAGTAGCCTGTATAAAAATTGTATTACCTTCAAGAATGTATATGGCTGACACAGTTTTGACCCTTCATATTAAGACTGTGAGTCACATCAGAATGCTCCCATATACCCACCTAAAACTTATTATCAACCTTAACATCCAGGAAGACCACCCAGCAAACTTAACCAAGGACCATTTCTCAACTTAAAATATTTTGATAAAGCTCTACTGGGATGGTAACTGGACACTGGTATTTTTTTCAAACTTCACCAGCTGGTTTTAAAATGTAAAATTAAGGTTAAGAATCTCTGATCTAAAATACTGAAACACATGTTCCAGTGTTTCTAAAACTGTTGAATTCAGGAGTTCAGGATTCAAAACAAAATTGAAACCATTGTAAGCATATCTACCTTAAAATGAGTAATGCAAGCAGTGAAGTAGTGATGCCATGCTCATTTTGGCTGTTTCTTCCTAGGCAACATAGTCTGCATTTATTACTAGGATAGTTGGTTTAGATATCCATTTCATTGCAACCTCTGAAATAGTAAGGGACAGAAAACTAGCTTCTCCTTAAATTCTCTGATGGCTCAGATGGTAAAGGATCCACCTATAATGCAGGAGACCCGGGTTTGATCTCTGGGTTGGGAAGATCCCCCTGGAGAAGGGAAGGGCTACTCACTCTGTTATTCTTGCCTAGAGAATTCTGTGGACAGAGGAGCCTGGTGGGCTACAGCCCAAGGTCTTGAAAAGGTCAAACACAACTGGGCAACTAATACTTAAGTTAATTTTACAACTGGATTTTAAAAATACTTTAGAAGCACAATTTATTTAGTTCTTCTTTAGTTGAAAATAAAGTTTAAAAAAATTTAAAAAAAAGAAAATAAAGTTTAATAATCTGTATTAAAAGTAAAATTCGATATATCACAGTGACATTTTCTCAATATTTCTCAATAACATCAATATTAATAAATCCTACAATATTTTGTATACATTACTTTTAAAAATTACTGATACATTCTTGCTTATATTAAGAAAACTCATCTTTATTTGTAGAATCAATTTCCTCAAATTTCTATTTTTATTTAATATTGCAAATGAACAGTGATTGCTCATGAATCACATGGCAGTATGTTTGCCAAGTAGCTTCATTTTCCTTTGCTGTTTTCACAGCTTAATTGAAACAGGGTTCATTCAGCTCCTTGACACAAAATGAATGCATTTGTGTTCTGCAATCAGCTTGAAGTGAGGCACTCAAATGTCCTAGAATAGGGCACACAAATTTTTGCTTTCATTCATTTCAAGACAGTGTGTTAGTATTACCCTCCATGTTTCCATACAGCCGTCATCTAAAGTTCCACTATGAAATAGATCCATAATTAATTGTTCAGTTTGTACATTAGATACATTTTAACAAACGGCTCTCTTCTCTGAGAAGAGAATGTTACTGCCATTCTTAGCTAACAATCTCAGTTTAGAGGGTATTGATTACATAACGTACTCGTAAGACAAGCTGATACATTGTCTCTATTCAAAATGCGCCCTTATTGAATTATGAGCTATTTAGACTTATCCAAAGTAATTATAATGGACTCTAATAAACTAGGAAATATTTTAAAACTGTAAAAACTGTTTTGTGATTTCTGTAATTCAAATAGTCATGTGCCAAAAATAAGTTCAAGTTATTATAAATTTACCATTTAAATATTAATTTGACAATAATTTAGCATCAATGAAATGTTTAATAATAATTAATTCATTGATGGTTATTAAATATAAGTAGATTATTAAATATTATATTTCTATATTAAATAGAATTGTATATTTAATATTAATATTTATTTAAAATATTAAATATTTACATCATTGTAAGAAAATAGTTTAATATCCAAATTAAATTTTAGAAAAATATCTTGAATAATTTAATTGCAGTGAAGCCTAAAAGGATACATGATATTCACAAAAGTCAGCATATTTGTCACTTCAACATGAAATATGAGCCCAAAAGAGACAAATACAATTTCAATCTGGTGATATATGAAATATGATATGTAAAGATTCAGAGTGAAGTGTCATACTCAGTGACTAGATTTCTGCTTCCACTGGTTAATCTTGAAATATTTTGGAAGGAATCCTGAATAAGAGATTCCATCCATGAATCTTTTAATGCAGGATCCAATCATCCTGGGTAGCATTCCCTGTTCCTCTCTTGCAACTCAATCCTGAGATGAAGAGGAGGGTCTGGGGCAGCTGGTTGTGAGTCTCCTCACACCATTGTTCAAGTCTAGGTGTTGCCAGGAAACTGAGAATTGGGAGTTCTTTATTTTATAAAAATAGAGATCTGTATCCATGATACAACCAAAATGTAACAGAGAGGAATTAGTAATTCAAAATATAAGTGGATAAACAGAGATGCAAAGTTTACACTTCGAAGTAGATGTTATTAATTTAAAAGACTGCACATAGTTCATTACACATAAGCTATAAGTGGATACTTGGTAACATGTGAGGTATAGAAAATTAATGAAATGCATCAATCTATAATTTATATGAATGGGTCCTCAAATCATGTGTCCACATGCATATTTAAATGTTATCATCTGTCCATTTGGACACGGCAAGATGAGCAACCTATGGAACAAGAAGCAGAACTGAAAGCTCACTTTTCATAATAATCTAATACTAAAATCAGTGAGTCTAATGCATATTAATTTAATTAGCCTCCAAATTTATGATGCTCAACACTTACTATTTCTCATCATTTGACTATCCTTTTTCAATTGTCTGTATAGGGTATGGGAACATGAACACTCCCCAAATATAAATCTCATGACTATATACATTGACATGCAAACAGTTTCTTTAAAAAGAACAATTCTATGAAGACCTACAAAACCTTCTAGAACTAACACCCAAAAAAGATGTCCTTTTCATTATAGGGGACTGGAATGCAAAAGTAGGAAGTCAAGAAACACCTGGAGTAACAGGCAAATTTGGCCTTGGAATATGGAATGAAGCAGGGCAAGGGCTAATAGAGTTTTGCCAAGAAAATGCGCTGGTCATAGCAAACACCCTGTTTCAACAACAAAAGAGAAGACTCTACACATGGACATCACCAGATGGTTGACACTGAAATCAGATTGATTACATTCTTTGCAGCCAAAGATGGAGAAGCTCTATATAGTCAGCAAAAACAAGACCAGGAGAGGTGACTGTAGCTCGGATCATCAGTGCCTTACCAAATTCAGACTGAAATTGAAGAAGTTGACAAAACCACTATACCATTCAGGTATGACCTAAATCAAATCCCTTATGACTATACAGCAGAAATGAGAAATAGATTTAAGGGACTAGATGTGATAGACAGAGTGCCTGATGAACTATGGATGGAAGTTTGTGATATTGTACAGGAGGCAGGAATCAAGACCATTTGCAAAAAAAGAACTGCAAAAAAGCAAAATGGCTGTCTGGGGAAGGCTTACAAATAGCTGCGAAAGGAAGAGAAGCAAAAAGCAAAGGAGAAAAGGAAAGATATACCCATTTGAATGCAGAGTTCAAAAGAAGAGCAAGGAAAGATAAGACAGCCTTCCTCAGTGATCAATGCAAAGAAACAGAGGAAAACAATAGAATGGGAAAGACTAGAGATCTCATCAAGGATATTAGAGATACCAAGGGAACATTTCATGCAAAGATGGGCTCACTAAGGACAGAAATGGTAGGGACCTAACAGAAGCAGAAGATATTAAGAAGACATGGCAAGAATCCACGGAAGAACTGTACAAAAAAGATCTTAAGACCCAGATAATCACAATGGTGTGATCACTCTCCTAGAGCCAGACATCCTGGAATGTGAAGTCAAGTGGGCCGTAGGAACCATCACTACAAACAAAGCTAGTGGAAGTGATGGAATTCCAGTTGAGCTACTTCAAATCCTGAAAGACAATGCTGTGAAAGTGCTGCACTCAATATGCCAGCAAATTTGGAAAACTCAGCAGTGGCCACAGGACTGGAAAAGTCAGTTTCATTCCAATCCCAAAGAAAGGCAATGCCAAAGAATGCTCAAACTACCACACAATTGCACTCATTTCACATGCTAGTAAAGTAATGCTTAAAATTCTCCAAGCCAGGCTTCAGCAATACATGAACCATGAACTTCCACATGTTCAGGTTGGTTTTAGAAAAGGCAGAGGAACCAGAGATCAAATTGCCAACATTCACTGGATCATGGAAAAAGCAAGAGAGTTCCAGAAAAACATCTATTTCTGCTTTACTGAGTATGCCAGAGCCTTTGACTGTGTGGATCACAATAAACTGTGGAAAATTCTGAGAGATGGGAATACCAGACCCCCTGACCTGCCTCTTGAGAAACCTGTATGCAGGTCAGGAAACAACAGTTAGAACTGGACATGGAACAACAGACTGGTGCCAAATAGGAAAATGAGTATGTCAAGGCTGTATATTGCCACCCTGCTTATTTAACTTATATGCAGAGTACATCATGAGAAATCCTGGGCTGGAGGAAGCACAAGCTGGAATCAAGATTCCTGGGAGGAATATCAATAACCTAAGATATGCAGATGTCACCACTCTTATGGCAGAAAGTAAAGAAGAACAAAAAAGTGAAAGTGAAAGAGGAGAGTGAAAAAGTTGGCTTAAAGCTCAACATTCAGAAAACTAAGATCATTGCATCTGGTCCCATCACTTCATGGGAAATAGATGGGGAAACAATGGAAACAGTGGCTGACTTTATTTTTCTAGGCTCCAAAATCACTCTGGATGGTGATTGCAGCCATGAAATTAAAAGATGCTTACTCCTTGGAAGGAAAGTTATAACCAACCTAGACAGCATATTAAAAAGCAGAGACATTACTTTGCCAACAAAGGTCCATCTAGTAAAGGCTATCGTTTTTCCAGTGGTCATATATGGATGTGAGAGTTGGATTATAAAGAAAGCTGAGCACGGAAGTATTGATGCTTTTGAACTGTGGTGTTGGAGAAGACTCTTGAGTGTCCCTTGGACTGCAAGGAAATCCAACCAGTGCATCCTAAAGGAGATCAGTCCTGGGTGTTCATTGGAAGGACTTATGCTGAAGCTGAAACTCCAATACTTTGGCCACCTGATGCGAAGAGCTGACTCATTTGAAAAGACCCTGATGCTGGGAAAGATTGAGGGCAGGAGGAGAAGGGGACAAGAGAGGATGAGATGGTTGGATGGCATCACTGACTCGATGAATGTGGGTTTGGGTGGACTCTGGGAGTTGGTGATGGACAGGGAGGCCTGGCGTGCTGGGAGGTTCAAGGACAGGGAGGTTCATGGCGTCACAATGAGTTGGACACGACTGAGCAACTGAATTGAACTGAACTGAACTTAATCACTCATGTCTGACTCTTTGTGACCCCATGAACTGTAGCCCGCTGGGCTCCTCTATCCATGGAATTCTCCAGACAAGTATACTTGAGTGGGTTGCCAGGGGATCTTCCCACCCAGTCATCAAACCCGGGTGTCCTGCATTGCAGGCAGATTCTTTACCAACCGACTCATATGGGAAGCAGTTTCTTTATTTCCTGGTTATACAAAAGGAGCATCCTGTTTCAAATCTATATGTTCATAGATAATTATAACAGTACATATGAATATATATTAAATTTTACATTTTGTCAAATGCAGAACTAAAAGAAACTTTTATGATAGGAAAATCTTATAAGAAGCTTTAGAAAGCAGTCTATATTTTGTTTTTTTTTTAAATAAGATATGTATCATGATGGATTTAAAAATCAGTGAAACATATAACAAACAGTAAAGAATGAATAAATAAATGAGTATAATTTAAGTTTCCTTTTTTAACCTAAATTTTCTATAGTGTATACATATTATTTTTAGAGTAATAAAAATAACTTATTTTTAGGTTAGTCATACCTATGTATCTACTTACACTTCTTAACATCTGTGGCAAAATTTTTCTTATAATATGTAATTAATTTCACATGTGCAATGTGTAAAACACAGGCACTTTTGTTCATAGTTCCAAACTGCATTCTGTGGCCCAGTGCAGCAGAGATGGGTTATAGTGAGTGGATAATGGGATGGTGGAAGGGGCACTGAGATGCTGGAATCCTGATTTGTGAGTAGCCTCCTTTCTGTACTTCATTGTTTTCTATGAACTAAATCATGGAAAAGCATTGCAGTGCATTGGTTACTGTCTCTGGAATGTTATCTCCAGACTCCAACAAAAGAAACAAATTCTGTCAGAATAATTACCCTTCTGACATGAAAATCAAGAAACACTTCCTAAGTCAGCATGCATAAAGGGTTGATACATCAACATTTACAAACAGCGAGTCAAATTATCTTGAATGTGAAGTGTATTTTTGAACTAACATTTGCTCAACAATGTCAGAAAATGGCAAAAGAAGTTGGTGGCCAAAGAAAAAGTCAAGATCCTAAAGAGAAGTCTTCTTTTGGCCATAAATGTGTTTAATCTTTCAACATTAAGAATATGGCCAATTTGGCTGAAATATTAGGTAATAAAAGTTATTATATACAAATTCCTGACTCAAATCTTTCTTAGTGTGTCCAGATAAGCCAAACAATTTTCTACATTTTCCTCATCACTTAAGAAGTATTTTATTATTATTATTATTATCAATTGCTTTCTGTATGCAGAGAATCGCTTGTTGGTAAATTCTAATTTATTCAGAATGAAATCTAGTGTTTATGAGCAGGGTGGCTTATAAAATGATAAAGTCTATCTCTAGACTTGGCTGCAGCAGAAGAGCTAAACAAACATGAAAGAACAGAATAGGTTTCAGAAGTGAGCCCAGACCTCCTGACGATGGCTCCTGCAGCTCCATCAGAAGGTCTGAGAAGTAATTATTTATATTCACACATTTTCCCTATTGCCTTATTTACATGTATTAACATTTTAAATGTAAATAACTGAGAAATAGAAATAGATAGCCTGCATGGGCAAAGAATCTTTAAAAAAAAGAGTGGATATATGTGTATGTGTAACTGATCCACTTTGCTCTACACCTGAAATTAATAAAACATTGTAGATCAACTATACTGCAATAAAAAATAAAATGAGAATAAAGAAATATGAGAATAAAATGCAATGCTTACAGAAAGAAAATATTGATAGAAAAAGTGATACAATCTAAATAAACTCCCATCCTGTTACCAAATATGCAGTCACATATCATCAATTTCATCCTTGCCATTTTCTTCAGAGCATATAATTTTGTAAACTAAATCTCACAGGTGATGATTCTTCCTCAAATTTATGTGCCACATGTGAAAAGCAATTACTGTATTTTATAAATAAAAATTCCATTTGAAAAAGTGATCCATAAATAATAATGTATCTTCTACTTAGAATGTAAGCTTTAAAAGATTGTTCACTGAAGTATCTCCAGGATTGAGGTCAATGGCGTGCATGTGTTAGCCATTAATTAAGTATTTGTTGCATGAGTAATGATTTCTGGTCTTCTACTTCATCCCATGATTTATAGTCTGGCACAATTTTTAAATGTAGGAATACGTTTCTCAAAAGTAGACAGTAAGAACCAGGGAGGGACAATGTCTATTGTGTACACCATCATATTCCTAAAGCCTGACAATATCTTTGTGCTCAAAGGACAAACTCAATTTTTGGATAGAAATCATTATGATGGTGGCTCCTGTTTCTGAATTGACCTTATGATAGTCACCAGAGAAGTGAGTTGATTTGATGCCTCTGTTCTGAGGAGGGTGCACTTTCTCCCAATGTCTGAACACTTCCTTCCCTGTCCCAATGGAGTACTACACCTTCATTACATGGAGCCCCAAACACAGGCCACATTCATCATTTCTTTTACTGCTTCTCATAAAGAGGAACAGATTGGTCTTCATATTATTTTAATAAAAATCTAGGACTGGGAGTATTTAAGTGAATGCTATTTTTTCAAGGCAGTCAACTGGTGATACTGCATATATATTTTCAGGAACCATAAACTATACTTCTAAAGTAATGAACTGTATTGATATATCATAGGCACTCAATAATATTACTGAGTTGAAGTACAATTAACTTCAAATGGGTTTTAAATTAAATTATGTAGTTTTGAAATTAATTTATAGACTGATACGCTTACTATTAATTCTTATTAATCAATCATTATTTGGCACTTTCAGGAACTACATGCAATAAAAATAACTTGAAAGTTACAATTTCTGTCCTTAAAAGTTTATAAATCTTTTAACCATGTATTATTCTAATGAACTTTATGGTAACAGAAAGACAAAACATTGTTGTCATATCAATGAGTCAGACAATGGAAACAGTGAAACATTTAAGAAAGACACTATCCAGAATGTTCATTGTTGCTGTTGAAAATTATCTATGATTGTGGTTAATTGCTTTTGGAATTTTGATAAAAATTAATCTGTCCAATTTTCTGGCTCTTTAGGTAAAATCTCATCCTGTAATTACATAAATTAGTGTGACCTGGACTTCTAAAAAAAACTGGGGTTAGAAAGATAGAAGTAATTTCTGAGTTGTCAGTGACTGATGAATGTTTTGATTTCAGTTTTAGTAAAGAAAAGGTCTTACCGTAGCTGTCATAGGCATCCTCACTTACTCCATGACCATAGTCATAGTATTCAGGAACACTGCAATAGATTTAGACAGTAATCAATGTTACTGTATTTGGGAGGAATCAACCCTAAAACTTATATGGAATTTGAAATCAAAATGTGTACTAAGGTAATATCCCAAGAGTCTCTAGACATAAAACACATATTTGAACATAAATAATAATAGAATAATATTCACTGAATAATACAATTCTAACAAGAATATTCAGTAACCTGTGGCGGATTCATTTTGATATTTGGCAAAACTAATACAATTATGTAAAGTTTAAAAATAAAATAATATTTTAAAAAAATAAAAAATAAAAAAAAAGAATATTCAGTAAGAACAATACAGGTTATTGACAATGAGTGCTATAATTTTCTCATCCCACATTAGTACTTTATAAAAAATCTCTATCCTCCACTTATATAAATCAAATGTCCTCTAAAACACAAGTATGGACTTCAAGAGAAGAATTATGAAAGGTCTATTTCCAAGAAAAAGTGCTACAGAAGATGACAATCTGGTCAGTTGTGTATAACCTTTAATGCAATTAGCTTAAGAAATATACATAAATTTCATCTTCACTTTCATACACTGAAATTATACTCCTCTCCAACTTTTTCACAGCATAGGTCCATAGGTTTCTCACATATATAAGCTATTTCCTCTCATTTAATATTTTGCTAGATGCTTAGCATAATGTAACCAAGTTATAATTTTTAAAAATACTATACAAAAAGTGGAAAATATTTAAACTAACTTAATATTTGGATAATTAATGTGTATTATACATAAAAATCCACAATATTTTTGGTACACTATATTTTTTCACCCCAGCTCCTTCATCTAAAGATTTCTGCCTGAATAAATTTATGCTTATGTACATAAAATTTATATGTATATTCACATATATAATTTTATGTATAAATTTATAAATTCTATCACAATTATGAATTCTTATCAAGTATATAAAAGGGTAACAATAAAAGGGCTTAATATCAAATACCAAATTGTATAAGGGTGGAAGGTGTGTGATAAATTGCCAAAGGGTTAGGTTGGAAGGAAGACAGGAAGACCTAAAATTATTTGGTTGTCTTTATCCCTCAAGACAATCCCATAGGCCTAATTTTATAAAATACTTGAGACTTCATCAATAGTAAGGAATGAGAAGGGAAAAAGAAATGTCTATATATTAGAGGTGAAAAGAAAGATAGATGGAAGTTCTGTCAATTTTATATTTCTGGGAAGCAATTGATATGGAATAATTCATTTTAGTGTAATGTAGCTGGAAAAGAGAAAGATAACTTCATCTTCATTGGCAGGATAATTATATACAGACTCTCTAAGGAAAAAAAAAAACTTACAGTAATAAGTTTTCTCTGCATACTTCTAAGACTTGAGATTGTAGAAATCTAAGGCTGGTGGCTGGATGTTTATCTTCTTAGAAATGATGCAACCCAATTGAGAACCCACATATATGTGTAGCAAAGTCCTGAGAGTTTACACTGATTTCCAGGATTATCAAGAAGTGGCAGTCATGACTATCTAGCGGTGGTAATTTGTTTTTGAATGGATTTCAGTTTAATTTTAATTGACCAAGCTAAGATGGAAAAGGAACATGACTAAGAGAGACCATGACAAGAAGCTGAGTTATTGTCTAACATAAATGACATATTTACACAAAGAGGGAATTTTAACTTTCAAAACTCAGACCTTTGTTCCATCCCTCTGTCCATGGGATTCACCTTGCAAGAATAGTGGAAAGGGTTACCATGCCTTATTCCAGGGGATCTTCCAAACCCAGGGATCAAACCTATGTCTCTTATGTCTCCTATTGGCAGATGGGTTCTTTACCATTAGCACCAGCTGGGAAGTTGAAAATAATGGATAATGCAAAATAATGGGAGAATAATAGATAACAATCATAATGGACTCTTACAGAGTTCATGCTTTTACTTATCCAAATATTACTTCTCATTGCTTCCATAAGAAAATATTTTACATGAACAAATGGCCACACAGTGAATGAAATACACTCTCAACCAATCTAGAAGCAAGAAATGCCCTTGTGACTGTGTCAGGAAACATGGGATATGCACGAAAATAAGGGTGTTAACTTTGAGGTCATTTCCAAATGAAGAGCAAGCTCCTCATCTTGTTACTGTGCAGTCACCTCCTCAGATGGTAGAATGCACTAAAAAATATGATCTAGCATTTACCATGGAAATAAAGTTAATACCTAGGAAGTCTTTCACTGCAGCATATAAGGAACTTGTCTCTAAATTATTACATAGAAGCAGACTTACTCTAAATCACTGCCTACCTCAGGGATTGTTATGACAAAAAAAAAAAAAAATCTCAAATATAGACTATTAGTTCACTGGAAGAGCAGAATGTGTAAGAAAAAAGTACTGTTTGATAGAAAGCTGATGGCTCATTTTATACTATCACCAGTAAAACCTAAATGGCAGGCTATAAGCATATGTATTATAGCATTATGAGGAAAAACCAGAAAAAGCCCAATTATTGGTAATCCTTGCTGCTTTAAAAAAATGTTTAAAGAAGTTATGAACTCAAATAAGAATGTGCCATTTTTCCAGAAAAAACAAAAGTGAATAGAGATTTGTTAAGAGCGGCGGCAGCACAGGCACAGGAGGGCTGAGAGGAGCTACTCCACGTTCAAGGTCAGGAGGGGTGGCCGTAAGGGGATACCCCTTGTCCAAGGTAAGGAGCAGCCATGAAGCGATACTCCACGTCCAAGGTAAGAGAAACCCAAGTAAGATGGTAGGTGTTGGGAGAGGGCATCAGAGGGCAGACACAATGAAACCTTAATCACAGAAAACTAGTCAAGCATATCACACGGACCACAGCCTTGTTTAACTCAGTGAAACCAAGCCATGTTGTGTGGGGCCACCCAAGATGGGTGGGCAATGGTGGAGAGGTCTGACGGGATGTGGTCCACTGGAGAAGGGAATGACAAACCACTTCAGTATTCTTGCCTTGAGAACCCCATGAACAGTATGAAAAGGCAAAATGATAGGATACCGAAAGAGGAAATCCCCCGGTCGGTAGGTGCCCAATATGCTACTGGAGATCAGTGGAGAAATATCTCCAGAAAGAATGAAGGGATGGAGCCAGGCAAAAATAATACCCAGCTGTGGATGTGACTGGTGATAGAAGCAAGGTCTGATGCTGTAAAGAGCAATATTGCATAGGAACCTGGAATGTCAGGTCCATGAATTAAGGCAAATTGGAAGAAGTCAAACAGGAGATGGCAAGAGTGAACATCAACATTCTAGGAATCAGCAAACTAAAATGGACTGGAATGGGTGAATTTAACTCAGATGACCATTATATCTACTACTGTGGGCAGGAATCCCTTAGAGGAAATGGAGTGGCCATCATGGTCAACTAAAGAGTCCAAAATGCAGTACTTAGATGCAATCTCAGAAATGACAGAATGATCTCTGTTCGTTTCCAAGGCAAACCATTCAATATCATGGTAATTCAAGCCTATTCCCCAACCAGAAAGGCTGAAGAAGCTGAAGTTGAACGGTTCTATGAAGACCTACAAGACCTTTTAGAACTAACACTCAAAAAAGATGTCCTTTTCATTATAGGGGACTGGAATGCAAAAGCATGAAGTCAAGAAACACCTGGAGTAAGAGGCAAATTTGGCCTTGGAGTACAGAATGAAGCAGGGCAAAGGCTAATAGAGTTTTTCTAAGGGAACACCCTGGTCATAGCAAGCAACCACTTCCAAGAACACAAGAGAAGACTCTACACATGGACATCACCAGATGGTCAACACCGAAATCAGATCGATTATATTCTCTGCAGCCAAAGATGGAGAAGCTCTATACAGTCAGCAAAAACAAGACCAGGAGCTGACTGTATCTCATATCATGAACTCCTTATGCCAAATTCAGACTTAAATTGAAGAAAGTAGTGAAAACTACTAGACCATTCAGGTATGACCTAAATCAAATCCCTTATGATTATACAGTGGAAATGAGAAATAGATTTAAGGGACTAGATCTGATAGACAGAGTGCCTGATGAACTATGGATGGAGGTTTGTGACATTGTACAGGAGACAGGGGTCAAGACCATTCCCATAGAAAAGAAATGCAAAAAAGCAAAATGGCTGTCTGGGGAAGGCTTACAAATAGCTGTGAAAAGAAGAAATTTATTTGTTCAAATCTCAATCCCTATTGTGGTGGTATTAGGAGGTGAGACTTTTGGGTATTAAATTAGATTATGAGGGTGGAGCCCTATTAATGAGATTAGTGCCTTTAAAAAGGTGAAGCCCCAGAGAGCTCTCTTGCTCTCTTTCCTCCATATGAGGATACAAAGATACAGCAGTCTGCAACCCAGAAGGCTTCATCAGAACCCAACCATGCTGATATTCTGATCTAGGACTTACTGCCTCCAGAACTGAAAAAAAAAAATAAATATCTATTGTTTATAAAACCCCCAATCTATGGTATCATGTAGAGCAGCCTGAATTAAGACAGGTGGCATTCCATTTGCCTGGAACCCTGAATGGTGTCATGAAGCAAAGCCCACCTACTTGCCATGCTTTAGTGTGTGTGAAGGAGATAAGTGTTTCTCTTGTATGGGCAACTGAATTGTGGATCTTCTTATAAGAGAAGCTTAGCCCATATCCCAAATAATAGAATTGGCAATTAAAGAAATTCATTGAAGATAAACAGGTATTCAGAAAATATTTGTTGATGAATAAATGATTAAATAAAAGAATTCAAAATAATAAAACATTTGGCAAAAAAATCTTTAGAAAACTTTGCATATGCTTTAGAAATGCTGTCTACTTATATCAGTAGCAATGGAAACAGCAAAGAAGAAAAAGAACAAAAGAACCGATAGTTACAATAGCCAGGACATGGAAGCAACCTGCTGCTGCTGCTGCTAAGTCACTTCAGTCGTGTCTGACTCTATGTGACCCCATAGATGGCAGCCCACCAGGCTCCCCCGTTCCTGGGATTCTCCAGGCGAGAACACTGGAGTGGGTTGCCATTTCCTTCTCCAATGCATGAAAGTGAAAAGTGAAAGTGAAGTCGCTCAAGTCGTGCCGGACACTCAGGGACCCCATGGACTGCAGCCTACCAGGCTCCTCCATCCACAGGATTTCCAGGCAGGAGTACTGGAGTGGGGTGTCATTGCCTTCTCCAATGGAAGCAACCTAAATGTCCATAAACAGATGAGTGGATAAAAAAGATGTGGTACATGTACACAATGCAATAATACTCAGTCACAATAAAGAATAAAATTTGCAGCAACACAGATGCCACTAGAGATTATCATACTAAGTCAGTCAGAAAGTGAAGGACAAATACTGTAGGTCTTCATTTATATGTTGACTCTAAAAAAAAGGCAAACATAGCAATAAATGAATGGACTCACAGATACAAAGGACAAACTAGTGGTTACCAGCAGGCAGAAGAGTAGAGGCTTGTGCAAAATCAGTGAAGGGGATTAAAAAGTGCAAACAGGTGTAAAATAAGCATATAACATGTCAGTTACAAGGATGTAGTGCTCAGCACAGGGAATACAGTCAATATTTTATAGTAACTTTATTTTTTTATTTTTATTTTTTATTAAATTTTATTTCATTTTTAAACTTTACAAATTGTATTAGTTTTGTCAAATATCAAAATGAATTTGCCACAGGTATACATAATCTATAGAGATATTGAATGACTATACTACACATAAACTGAAACTAATAAAACATTTAAGACAAATATAATTCATTAATAAAAAGAAAAATCAGTTCAGTTCAGTTCAGTCACTCAGTCATGTCCGACTCTTTGTGACCCCATGAATCACAGCAGGCCTGATTAAAATTCAAATTAAAAGTTTAAAAATATTGTAACTGATGCATTTGTAATTTCTACAATGTTATGCTTTTTTTCAATCATTTTTAAATACATATATGATTTGGTTAGAGACAGTAAGCTATGTTATTGGCTCTATTCCTTCCTTTTCATTATTTCAGAAAGTTATATTGCATTATATTTATTTTAATTTATCATGTTGTTTAAATATGTTACATACAAGTTAAAAGTGGACAAATGAATTCAAGCACAATATGATCATTTACTTTGAATGGACATTATTATTCCACCTTATATTTTAGAAAATGTAGCAATCAAAGCTGGCAAACACAATTACAACTAGAGAAGTGTTAATTAAAATTAGGATAATTATTGGTGATTTGAAACTTGAAACTTTATTACTCCAGTGGTTAGAGCAGATATAATTTTCCTAGTAGCTGGTATATATGTAAAATCATGATAGAACACATTACCTGCATTAATGCATTAATCCTTGTCTAGTTATTCATTAAAAAAAATTATATACAACATTTTGGCTTTTTGACATCATGACTTAGACACTAATACATATATAGAAAAAGTACATAAAATTTCTGTCAGGAAAAATACCAGAATGCTCAAACTACTGGACAATTGCACTAATCTCACACACTAGTAAAGTAATGCTCAAAATTCTGCAAGCCAGGCTTCAGCAATATGTGAACCGTGAACTTCTTGGCATTCAAGCTGGTTTTAGAAAAGGCAGAGGTATTTGGCAAAACTAATACAATTATGTAAAGTTTAAAATTTAATAAAATAAAAAAAAAATAGAAAAGGCAGAGGAACCAGAGATCAAATTGCCAACATCCACTGGATCATGGAAAAAACAAGAGAGTTCCAGAAAAACATCTATTTCTGTTTTACTGAGTATGCCAGAGCCTTTGACTCTGTGGATCACAATAAACTGTGGAAAATTCTGAAAGAGAGGGTAATACCAGACCACCTGACCTGCCTCTTGAGAAATCTGTATGCAGGTCAGGAAGCAACAATTAGAACTGGATATGGAACAACAGACTGGTTCAAAATAGGAAAAGGAGTACGTCAAGGCTGTATATTATCACCCTGCTTATTTAACTTATATGCAGAGTACATCATGAGAAACGCTGCACTGGAAGAAACACAAGCTGGAATCAAGATTGCTGGGAGAAATATGAATAACGTCAGATATGCAGATGACACCACCCTTATGGCAGAACATGAAGAGGAACTAAAAAGCCTCTTGATGAAAGTGAAAGTGGAGAGTGAAAAAGTTGGCTTAAAGTTCAACATTCAGGAAACGAAGATCATGGCATCTGGTCCCATCACTTCATGGGAAATGGATGGGGAAATAGTGGAAAGAGTGTCAGACTTTATTTTGGGGGGCTCCAAAATCACCTCAGATGGCGACTGCAGCCATGAAATTAAAAGACGCTTACTCCTTGGAAGGAAAGTTATGACCAACCTAGATAGCATATTCAAAAGTAGAGACATTACTTTGCCAACAAAGGTCCATCTAGTCAAGGCTATGGTTTCTCCTGTGGTCATGTATGGATGTGAGAGTTGGACTGTGAAGAAGGCTGAGCGCTGAAGAGTTGATGCTTTTGAACTGTGGTGTTGGAGAAGACTCTTGAGAGTCTCTTGGACTGCAAGGAGATCCAACCAGTCCATTCTGAAGGAGATCAGCCCTGGGATTTCTTTGGAAGGGATGATGCTAAAGCTGAAACTCCAGTACTTTGGCCACCTCATGTGAAGAGTTGACTCATTGGAAAAGACTCTGATGCTGGGAGGGATTGGGGGCGGGAGGAGAAGGGGATGACAGAGGATGAGATGGCTGGATGGCATCACTGACTCGATGGACGTGAGTCTGAGTGAACTCCAGGAGTTGGTGATGGACAGGGAGGCCTGGCGTGCTGCGATTCATGGGGTCTCAGAGAGTCGGACATGACTGAGCGACTGAACAGAACTGAACTGAAGACAACTAATTAAATGGAAATTAAAACAATAGAAAAAAAGTAAGATAAAATTTAGTTTCTGGGGAAAGCTTCATTATAATCAAGCTAATTTTTGAAGTAAGTTCTTAGTGAGCCCATCAGTGTCATGATGAAACTGCCATTCCCATAGTGCTTCTCATCCAGCACTCGGTGCTCATGTTCCTGTGGCCAGAGAAACTGCACTGATGCTAGGATAAACCTGTTCACAGGTCAGTGAGACTAACCAAGCTTATAAACAAGTTTTTAGACATTCAATTATTGTGAATAGAGACATTGGCAGTAACAAAAATGAGATCTGTTCTATAGGTTTGTGTTCATATAATCAAACCAATTAGACCTGTAAATTTGGGAGGAATAGAGAATGAAATTTGTTAAAGAGCAACATTTACTTAACTTTTCAAACTATGTACTTTGGTAGGATATTAAAAAATATATCAGAGATGATTAAACACTCTACAGATACACCAGAGATTATTGTGGCCTCATAAGATTAAAGCTTTCACATTCACAGTTTTCAATTCATTTGGTTTATACCCTGTGTGTATTCCAATGTTTTTAAGCTGTAGATTTTTGGGTATAAAAGTAGAAAACACAGATGACTATGAATTTCAACTAAAGCTTTACTGACTATTTTCTGAATTGAAGAGAAGTAAAACTTATAAAATAATATTTCAGATGAAAGGATAAAGGGATTTAATGTATTAATATGAATGATTCATAACTATCTAACTATTCTTAGTGCTTAAGTGGGTTCTCTTAATATTTGTTTCTTCAGCATTTACCCTGAAACTTTGTTATATTGTGCATTTACACTGTATTTTCAGAGATAACTGTTAAGTAAAGACACATTTTCAGCCCAATCCCCACCTTCAAATCAAAAATTGTTAGTTCCCTTATTTTTAATCCATTGACATGATCATCAAGCCCATCTGTTAAATTCAATAAAGCTTCATACAAGTGCTATTTATAAAGCTCTTGAATCTAGTGTGTAGATTAATGGGTAAAACACACAGGTTTATGAATCAGTTCTTGCCACCAACCACAACCTTTCTCAGTGTCATCCAGGGCATTAACCAAACACTGGTGGGACAGAGACATTACAGACCCTTCATCAAATAGCTCAAGACTTCACAGCTTCCTTCAACATCATGTTACTGTAATGTTACCTGATAATTCTCATAGCTCTTCCCAGGTCTTCCTTTGGCAGTCATCTCCTATTATTTCCAACACTGAAGGTTAAGACTGCCAATAGGATCAACTTTATGCTTACATTAGAGAATGTGACCTATCTGCAAATAGATTCTTATAAATAATTTCCATTTTGACATCTTTTCCAGAACAAAATTTACTTTTCCATGGAAATTAGCTGCATTTTTCCCCTTCTCTCAGCACTCAATATATTCTTTGTTGTTCAATCACCCAGTCATTTCCAACTCTTTGCAATTCTGTGGACTACAGCACACCAGCTTTCCCAACTCCTGAACCTTTCTCAGACTCACGTCCATTGAGTCGGTGATGTCATCCAACCATGTTGTCCTCTGCCTTCTCCTCCTGCCTTCAATCTTTCCCAGAGTCAGGGTCTTATCCAATGAGTCAGTTCTTCACATCAGGTGGCAAAAGTATTGGAGTTTCCGCCTCAGCATCAGTCCTTCCAATGAATATTCAGGATTGATTTCTTTTAAAATTGATTGGTTTGATCTCCTTGCAATCCAAGGGACTCACGAGAATCTTCTCCAACACCACACTTCAAAAGCATCAATTCTTTGGTGTTCAGCCTTCTTTATGGTCCAACTCTCACATCCATACATGACTACTGGAAAAACCATAGTTTTGACTATAGGAACCTTTGTTGGCAAAATAATTTTTCTGCTTTTTAAATGCTGTCTAGGTTGGTCATAGCTTTTCTTCCAAGGAGCAAGCATCTTTTAATTTCATGGATGCAGTCACCATCTGCAGTGATTTTGGAGTCCAAGAAAATAAAGTCTGTCACTGCTTCCATTGTTTCCCCATCTATTTGCCATTAAGTGATGGAATTTAATGCTATGATCTTACTTTCTTGAATGTTGACTTTTAAGTAAGCCCTTTCACTTTTCTCTTTAACTTTCATCAGGAGACTATTTAGTTCCTCTTCACTTTCTGCCATAAAGGTGGTGTCATCTGCATATATGAGGTTATTGATATTTCTCCTGGCAATCTTAATTCCAGCTTGTGCTTCATCCAGCCCAACATTTCACATGATGTACTCTGCATATAAGTTAAATAAACATGGTGACATACTTGACGTACTCCTTTCCCAATTTTGAACCAGTCCATTGTACCATGTCTGGTTCTAACTGTTGCTTCTTGACCTGCATACAGGTTTCTCAGGGGGCAGGTAAGGTGATCTGGTATTCTTTAATTTTCATTATCTCTGCCTATACATGTAACAGTACAATAACCATTATAAAACATAGCAGTTCCATATAGATACATTCAGTCTATTTTGTAAAACACTAAAAATGAAACAAATGGCCCTGGAAAAGCCCTTATGAAAATTACAGTCTCACAGAAAAGCCACTAAGCAAGTGATAAGGAGTGACTTATTGGTTTTTCATTCATCAAATGACAAAACTGAAAAGAAGAAGAAATTAAGTGCTTAAATGAAAATGGAGTAAAGAAGGCTTAAGGGCAAGTCACTGGCACCAAGCAAAGTTCAGAGGTGATTAAAAGCATGGCATGGGCAGCTACTCCCCCAGAGCAGGTGCAGGCGGGTGTGAGCTAGACAGGGTGAAAAAGGAGGCAGGGGCCACGACTTGAAGGACCTTTATTAATCATGGTAAAGAGTTTGGAATGATTTAAAAAGGGGACAAACATAAGCATTTCTTGTCTTAAGCAAATCCCTCTGTTGGTGGTGTCTCATTCTTGTTGTTGTATCATCATTAACAGCCAGAGTATCAATCATATAGTAGGTACTCAAATATTTATTGGAAAAATGAATACCTGTACAATGAATATTTCTCTTCACAACTGCTTTCTCCCTTGTGTTTTTCCATCTCTATTTTCTTTATATCTATGTTCTTAGACTTTTTTTTGTTAAAACACGTGAGAAAATTCAAATATTAGGATAAATTATTTGAAGATAACTCACAACTATTTCATTTCATTAGATGTCACATTCAATAACTGCAGTTTGAATTGCTACACATCTAGGTTTTTTTTTTTTTTTTTTTTCCCTTACAACTTTACAGGTATTAAAAGGCAAGAAAAGAGGTTAATTCCAGGTTAACCTCACTCAGCAGTTTAAAAAGTATTTTGGAAGATTTGGTGGATCTTGAGAGTGATACATATATTAAGCCAGATGTTTTCGAGGCCCAAACTCAAATGCATGGGTTATAAACTACCATGATTTGTTTAATTCTCTTTTGCTAATATTTTTAATAACACTTGCAGTGAAAGACAGAACCTATATCACTTTATTTTCTTATTGATTTAAATCTTCTTTTCTATTTCCTAACCATTTTCACCACCTGATTTTTAGAACTGAGAAATTTAAAATGGAAAGGGGCCTTAAACAAGAAATTAGATTATTTGTCCTTTTGAAATTCTCCCACTCTTCCTTCCCAGAGGCCATAATAACTGTAATAACCATAAAAACAAACATTTAATACTTTTGTCATATTTAATACATCCCAAACTTTGCTAAGTTAAAACTGTCATATTTAATCATAACAACAATTTTTGAGTTAGTTGTATTGAGCAAAATACAGAACAGATAATCTGGGTTTATCTGATTAAGTTATTTGTCCTAAGCTAACCAGGTCTTTGGTGGTAAAACTGGAATTGAACTTTGGTGTATCTGATGACAGAATTCAGTGGACAACCTATACTTCATGTAGTCCATTATATCTATTCAAACAATCATTATCAACTTATCTACACAGTACTAGACAAAAAGACGGGAAATAATTTACCTAATGACATTTTGATCTTGACTTAACTGTGATTAGGAAGACCAGATGTGAGAGTTGTGAGAATCCCTCTGCATTTACCTGTCTTCCTCCTCAAAAAAAATCCCAACATGATCAAGAACAAGGCCTGACCCAAGCACACAAAATTTTCAAAACCCTCTTAATTTCCTGCTCAACTATTTCCTCCTCTAGGAAACCTTCTCAGATTCCAAATAACCTTATGATGTGTTCCAACAACTCTGTTTACCTCTCACATATATCATTGTCATTTTTGAATTTCACTTTTATGTGTGCTAGTAATTATTTATGTCTTTCCAAATAAAGCTTTATTTATAATATTCAGGGCTATTTGGACCATCATATATTTACAGGGAGTAACCCAGTGCCTGATATATGGTAAATGCTCAAAAATGTTGGCCAACTGAGTAAACTGATGTCTTGGAACTGATGAGTTTTATGCCAATTTCAGTTTAAACAGCTAACTTCTAATGTAGTTATCGTCCAACAATCTATTGCATTGGTTACATCCCTCACTACCTGTGTATTCATCCCTTAACTCCCCTTTCTATTTGGAGAATCTAATGCTATCTTATTCCACTGAGGTCTTAGCATTCAGTTCTATTTAGAACAGGTCTCCATTTTTTTTTTTTAAACCAATTTATTTGATCCTTACTTAACATAACTTCAATTAGAGTTATCTATTTATCTATCTTTCTCAGGCTATGTTAGTGGTAAAAAATCTGCCTGCCAATGCAGAAGTTAGAGACTCAGGTTCTATCCCTGGATGGGGAAGATCCCATGGAGGAGGAAATGGCAACCCACTCCAGTATTCTTGCAGGGAGAATTAAATTAACAGAGGAGCCTGGTGGGCTACAGTCCAAGGGACTGCAGTCAGTCATGACTGAGCATTTAAGGCACATCTATATATCCATCTATCTATCTACCTAAAGGTTTCAAGAGGTTTTATCAGGAAAAGTAGATTTGGTGCTTACTTAGAAAACTTCTATGTAGCAGAATAAAAGATTTTATTCACCTACAAAAGAATAGCACACAGGTTAAGGAACTTAGATAAGATGCCTTTAAGCCATTGCAGGCAGTTTGAACCTGGGGTTTTAAAGTATAGAGATTTTGAGTTTATTATTCTCCTTTTCAATTTCTTATGGGATTGAGGGTCAAAACTTTGCTTTCAGTGCACTGTAGACTGTCAGACTCCTCTGTCCATGGGATTTTCCAAGCAAGAATACTAGAGTGGGTTGCCATGCTCTCCTCCAGGGAGTCTTTCTGACCCAGGGATCAAACCCACATCTTGTGCATCTCCTACTCTGGCAGGCAGATTCTTTACCACCGAGAAGCTACCTAGAAAATTGTGACTACATTAAATCATTCAATAAATATTTACTGAACAGCAGTATCATCCTGAGAATACAAATAGGAGTTATATTAACATATTACTTAGATATGTTGGAATAATAAATGTAAGTACTACAAGGAAGTATGGGCTTTCCAGGTGGCACTCAGTTCAGTTCAGTCACTCAGTCATGTCCAACTCTTTGCAACTCCATGAACTGCAGCACGCCAGGCCTCCCTGTCCATCACCAACTCCCGGAGTTCACCCAAACCCATGTCCATCGAGTCAGTAATGACATACAACCGTCTCATCCTCTGTCATTCCCTTCTCCTCCTGCCCTCAATCTTTCCCAGCATCAGAGTCTTTTCAAATGAGTCAGCTCTTTGCCTCAGGTGGCCAAAGTATTGGAGCTTCAGCTTCAACATCAGTCCTTCCAATGAACACCCAGGACTGATCTCCTTTAAGATGGACTGGCTGGATCTCCAGATGGCACTAACAGTAAAGAATTAACCTGTGAATGCAGTAGATTTAAGCGATGTGTGTTCAATCCCTGGGTCAGGAAGATCCCCTGGAGGAAGAAATAGAAATCCACGCCAGTATTCTTGCCTGGAGAATCCCATTGGCAGAGGGCTACTGTCCATAGAGTTGAAAAGAGTCAGACAGAACTGAAGTGACTTAGCACACATGTACAAGGAAGTATAAATAGATGAATATTGTGGATATTTCCAACCTACTTTCTCTTCATTTATCTGACAAAATTTATTGAGAACCTATTATGTACCAGGCACCATTCTAAGTGCTAAGGACTACAGCAGTGAACAAAATAGACAAAGATGCCTGCCCTCACAGAGTTGAGAAGTAAAAAAGTTTAATAGTCATAAGTGCCAAAGAGAAAAGACTAAAGCTGGAAGAAGGACATCAAGTATTAAAATAGGGGGTAAAATCATAGTTAAAGTGGTCAAAGGAGTGGCCAGATGAGGTTGGCATGCTGCCAATCACTGAGTAAGACACAGCTTAGCATGTGAACAACAAAAGCGGTCAAAAAGTGCTTTTCTGTTAAATCAATATTAAACTGTTGGCTCTTTACCATCAGGTCAGATGGTAAAGAAGCTGCCTGCAAAGCAGGAGACTCATGTTCAATCCTTGGGCCAGGAACATCCCCTGGAGGAGGCAATGACAACCCACTCCAGTATTCTTGCCTCAAAAATTCCATGGACAGAGGAGCCTGGTAGGCTACAGTTCATGGGGTCACAAAGAGTTGAACATGACTGAGCAACTAACACGGCAATATTATACAAACACCTGTAGGAGATAAAGGAGCAAGTCTTAGAAATTTAGAGGAAGAGTATTCCAGAAAAAAACTAAAAAGACTATGAAGTAGGTGTGTGCTTAGCACATTTGAGTAATGGCAAGACAGCTAGTGTGGCAGGGCAGAGGTGGGTTTCAGGAGATGAAGTTGGAAGAATGGTCAAGGCGACAGATGCTTTTCCACATCCACCCATACATGTGGTCCTTCCCAAGGCTGTCTCCTGAGTTCAATTCCTCAACCTCTAATTCTTCACTTTTACTTCAGATCCATTCCCAAGACTCCACTGATCACAAACTAGGCAATGTCTATATAGAAGTTCTTAACATAAAAACAATGCTTGTTAGATTCTCCACATTAACATCAAGTAGTACAATTGGTTCAAATTATTAATTATCATGTTGTAAAAGTTAAAATGTACTTTATCATCCAAATATTAAAAGCTAATTATTTAATTTAAATGTAAAGCAACATAGTGGTTTATAGAAGGCATTATTTGAAAGCATATGTATATTGAAAGCATATATATCAAGCAAATGTGCTTGAATTTTGATAACAGACATTATAAATGAGTGGTGGTCTTTAAACTCACTGTCATGATTAATACTAATAGTAAATAGAATAAAGACTCAAAATATTTATTAGGTCATTAGCAAATATTTTCAAGAGTTTATAAATTAAACTCTCTTAATTATAAATCTGAATGCAGAGTTCCAAAGAATAGCAGGAGAGATAAGAAAGCCTTCCTCAGTGATCAATGCAAATAAATGGAGGAAAACAACAGAATGAGAAAGATTAGAGACCTATTCAAGAAAATTAGAGATACCAAGGGAATATTTCATGAAAATATGGGTACAAAAAAGGACAGAAATGGTATGGAATTAACAGAAGCAGAAGATATTAAGAAGAAGTGGCAAGAATAGACAGAAGAACTATACAAAAAGGGTCTTAATGACCTAGATAAACACGATGGTGTGATCACTCACTTAGAGCCAGCCATCTTGGAGTGTGAAGTCAAGTGGGCCTTAGGAACCATCACTATGATCAAATCTAGTGGAGGTTATTGAATTCCAGTTGAGCTATTTCAAATTCTAAAAGATGATGCTGTTAAAGTGCTGCACTCAATATGCCAGCAAATTTGTAAAACCCAGCAGTGGCCACAGGACTAGAAAAGGTCAGTTTTCTTTCCAATCACAAAGAAAGGCAGTGTGAAAAAATGTTCAAACTACCACACAATTGCACTCATTTCATGTGCTAGGATAGCAAAGTAATGCTCAAAATTTTCATATTCTAGCATAGCAAAGTAATGCTCAAAATTCTCCAAATTAGGCTTCAATAGTACATGAACTTAGAACTTTCAGATGCTCAAGCTGAACTTAGAAAAGGCTGAGGAACCAGAGATCAAATTGCCAACATCTGTTGGATCACAGAAAAAGCAAGAGAATTCCAGAAAAACAACTGCTTCTGCCTCATTGACTATGCTAAATCATTTGACTGTGTGGATCACAACAAATTATGGAAAATTCTTTAGGAGATGCTAATGCCAGACCACCTTATCTTCCTCCTGAGAAATCTGTATGCAGGTCAAGAAGTAGTAGTTAGAACTGGACATGGGATGATGGACCAGTTCCAAATTGGGAAAGGAATATGTCAAGGCTGTATTTTGTCATCCTGCTTATTTAACTTATATGCAGAAGACATCATATGAAATGCCAGACTGGGTGAAGCACACACTGGAATCAAGATTGCAGGGGGTAATAACCTCAGATATGCAGATGATTCCACCCTTACAACAGAAAGTGAAGAGGAACTGAAGAGCCTCTTGATGAAGGTGAAAGAGGAGAGTGAAAAAGCTGGCTTAAAACTCAACATCAAAAAACAAAGATCATGGCATCTGGTTTCATCACTTCATGATCAATAGATGAGGAAACAATGGAAACAGTCAGAGACTTTATTTTCTTGGGCTCCAAAAGCACTGAAGATGGTGACTGCATCCATAAAATTAAAAGATGCTTGCTCCTTGGAAGAAAAGTTATGACAAACCTAAATAGCATATTAAAAAACAGATATATTATTTGCCCACAAATGTCCATATAGTCAAAGCCATTGTTTTTCCAGTAGTCATGTATGTATGTGAGAGTTGGACCATAAAGACCGAGCACCAACGAATCAATGCTTTTGAACTGTGGTGTTGGAGAACACTCTTGAGAGCCCCTTGGACTGAGAAGAAACCAAACAAGTCAATCCTAAATGAATTTAATCCTGAATAGTCATCGGAAGGATGCTGAAGCTGAAGCTTCGATACTTTGGCCACCTGACGTGAAGAGCTGACTCATCAGAAAAGACCCTGATGCTCGGAAAGATCGAACACAGGAGAGAAGGGGACGACAGTGGATGAAATTTTTGGATGACATCATCTACCCAATGGACCTAAGTTTGAGCAAACTCCAGGAGGTGGTGAAGGACAGGGGAGCCTGGCATGGTGCTGTCCATTGGGTCTCAAAGAGCCAGACATGACTGAGTGACTGACCAACAAGTATGAAACACTATTTGATATATCCAGCCATAAAGCAAAAGAGAACATAGGAAAGAAAACATATACTACATGCAGTTGCCAATTATTAGTGAATTCATATATATAATTCAAAGCTCATAATCTCATATTTTTAGAATTAAAATCATAGGGACTAATATCATTGGAATTAATAAGTGATTTAAATATTAAAAATTTATAGCTTAAATTACTTAGCCACAATTGTGTACATATTTTATAACTTCATTTTCTGTTTAAGAATTTCTATGCTTAGAAACTTGCCTTTATTCTGAGGACAAAAGGAGGATTAAAATAAACAAATTAACCTTCCTTCACTAGAAATTAGTGTTTAAGCATAGCTGTTTTCTTTGTTGAGTATTCACTCTCAAAACTTGGTATTAAATATAAACCATATCAAAACTTTAAACTCTTCTGCATAACTTTTATTTCATACATTTCTAGTACAAAAATAATTAAAATGGATTTGAAAATGAAACTCAAAAGTAATTTTATTCAAAAATTGAAGGATGTTGATAATTTGATGTATGCGTTAAAAAATGTTAATTGAAATATGTTCCTTTTTGTGTGTATGTGTTAGCTAAAACATAAATACCTGTTTCCATACTCTACTGTCAGTGGTTTTCAGAGATATCTATCATGGGGAAAGAGAAATGATTTATATTCTATATTTCTAAAATACTCCTTCAAAATCCATCAAGATTCCATGAATAGTTTCAAAGTATCTTTGAAATTTACATTGTATCTTTTTTTTTTTTTTTAATTCATTGCATTCAACCATTCATATCACAGAAAAAGTACTGTGGTACAGAACAATCATGTTTGTGGATAAATAGAACATAAATATTGTCTCCTGAAATTAATCAGTAAACTAAATACATTAAACATAGATATACAGATAGATAGATAACACAACAAAGCTCTGTGGTTATTTTTCTGACCAGTTTGTTTTGAGAAAGTCAAAGCTATGAGTATTCCACTCAAAAGTAGCTCATTAAAAAGTCCACCATTTCAAGATATCCTTTGTCTGATCCATGCAGAGGAAAATCAGCATGTCTTGTAAAAAATGATACAGAATACAGAAAAAAAAAAAAAAAGATATTTGAACTGCAATTTGAGATCTGTTATCTTTCATTTTTATTGAACTGTTATCTGGACAAATCTCTTTGAACTCCATTTTTTCACCTTTATGGCAATGGTTATATTTCTCTCAAGTATTAATAAGAATCTGTGACAGCCCATGATAAGTGCTTAGTATATAGCAGACACTCAATAAATACTGATATTGGATAACTGTCCATCATTGAAGCCATAGATATAAAGATCCTATTTTCTATATTCATAAATGTTGCAGTATTGATAGAGAGATTCCCATCTTTCTTCTTGAAATATGCTGAAATGTAAAATAACCACAAATACCCTCTTAAGTTTCAACTGATGGTATTTGATATTCAGAAGATGAAATATAGGATGATTATTCATGAGGGAAGTGACATATTTGTTCTTCTCATAGACTAAGGATTAATATAAATGATACATATAAGGCATGTCATATAGAATTATGATCAGCTTTGCAGTGAATCCCTTTATAGAAAATAGATCTATTGAGAGTATAGCCTCATGCCTTAAATGAGAGAGAAAAACATTTAAATATGCTTTTTTTCCCATGATTCAGCACTGTGCATAAATTTATGAAAATAGTCTTTTATAAACACTTTAATCATTTTTTCTAATTCAAGTTATATTTTTTGCTTACTGTGATGCTTTATTACATAAGTGAGGAGTGAGCAATTTTTTAATAAAACATTAATTTTCTGTTTCATTGTGTGTAATAATCATTACTTAGTAGCAATTATTTTCTATAAATAAGACCTTCAACTGACTGATTCATTAAGCTCAAGAATACATGACATTAATAAATGCACTGTTGCTTACTTTTGGTACAAATACCTGGGTTCAAAGCTATTGAACCCTAGCTTGAAATGGACATAATTTTGACTGTGTATGCACATTTCTTTGGTTGAGTCATAATTCATGAGTATCAATAAGATTTTAGTGCTGTAAAAATCAGTATAATTTCTAATTATTTTAATACTTAATCTGGTTGCCTTTGAGACTAAATTCATTGGTACAAGCTGCACTATGTCTATTTAATAATAGTGATTTATATTATTTTCCATTTAAATCACAAATGAAATCTCACCTGTTTTGTGTAATGTCCCAAGATGATTTGCTACTTATTAAAGAGTTATTTTCATGCTCTAGACTTTGAAATTTCAAATAAGTAAGTTATTTAGTGTGTTAATCACACAGTTGAGTCTGACTCTTTGGAATCCCATGTACTGTAGCCCTCCAGGCTCCTCTGTTCATGGGTTTTCCATGCAAGAATACTGAAGTGGGTTGCCATGCCTTTCTCCAAAGGATCTTCCTGACCCAGGGATCAGGAAGATCTCTGATGTTCCTCTAGGTCTACCATGTTGCAGGTAGATTCTTTACTTCCTAAACCACCAGGGAAGCCCCAAAATTTGATAAGAGGGATTCTACTTCTTTAAGTCTTTTCTTTATGTGAGGAAACAAGGCTACATTTATTCAGAGACTCTAAGCATATAATGTGAGTCAGGTGCTATCTCCATGCGCCACCAGAGTAGCATCATGCTTTGAACTGAATTATAATTATGTATTTTCATGTCTTCCTTTTCTCCAATTCTGAGACTGAGTGATATTTCCTTAGTACAGCATACTAGTCCCTTTTCTATCTATGTTCTAATTATGCAGCCTCTTCCCTATTACTCCCCTATTTATATACCCTACACCCTGAAATGGTGGAGTCTGTCTCAAAGTTACAAATCTTTTCACAGCCGCATGCCCCTGACCATGGTTATCCTTCTATCTAGATGAAAATTCCTCTACTTCTTCACATAGGAAGGTATTCGTACTCTTCCCAAGATCCAACTCCACAGTCAGCATCTTATCAAAACTTTATTCAGGGACTGGAACCAAGATAACAGAGGGGAAAGACATGGAGTCCATGTTACCCCTACATCTAGGATACTCACCAGACTTTGGTGAGGGACTTCCAACAATCAGGCAGATAGAAAGAAACCCCCAGGCAACCAGGTACCATGTAGGGTGAGGGGGCAAGGAGGAGAGGGGAAGTCGAAGCCAGAGGGGACCAGTGTGGCTGAGGGGTGGCTAGGGAGGGGAGAAATTCAGGTATCAGGAGAGGAACACTTGCTTCCAGGAGACTGACAAGGAAGGAGGAGAGCCTCAGGGGTTGGAGGATCAATTGCAGGAAGTGCCTTGAATTCCCCCTACACTTAACCACAAGGAGCCTCTCGAGGCCCTGGCCCTGGTCCTCTGCCCTCCAGGGATCCCTCTATTTTTCAGGGTCCCTCTACCAGGGGTAGGTCCTGTGAGTGTGAGAGGAAGAGGGAAGGAGAAAAAGCCAGGATGCCTGGGAGAGGCTCCTTCAGGGTTTGAGGAGTGGGGAGCCACCTGGTGTTCTCCCTTCCACTTGGCCCTGAGGAGCATCCTGAGTCCTCAGGCCAAAGCCCTTTGCCCTCCAGGACCCCTCTGCCTTTCGGGAGCCATCTGCCTTCTGAGCCCCCTTTCTTCCTCTGGGGACCCCCTCTACCTTCCTGTCACTCATCCTCCTTCTGCCCACTGTGGCCCCCTCTGTAGTCCAGGGTTCCCTCAAAGGGCACCCTCTGTCCATGTATGTCTGGCAGGTGCAAGAGGAAGAGGAGAGGATAAACAGCCACCTGACCAGGAGAGAGTGCCTATAGGTGTGGAGGAACAGGAACCCATCAGGGGTCACCCCACCACTCAGCCCTGGGGTGCCCCCTGGTGCCCTGGGCCTGACACTCTGGAGGACCCCATGGCTGGTTTCAGCCTAGCCCCCACTTCCCCAGGCCCACATAAGACCTTTTCCTGAGGTGTGGGTCATGAGCAGGAGCCCACCCCTGCCTAGACTCTGCCTCCACGTAAACCTGACCACTGCCTAGGCCCTTCCCCATTTAAGCCCCAACAACAAAAACCAGAGATTTTTCTACCTTCCTTTTTTTCTTTTAACTCTTTGCCAGTAGAGTTCAATTTTACCTTCCAGTGCTTGTTTCACATTTATTTTTATTTTTTTTTCTATTTCTGTTAGTTTTCTAAATTTATTTTATTTTATATATTTGTTATTATTCTCCTCCTTCTAGTCTTTATCTATTAATATAATATATATAATATTAATATAATTATCATATATATATATATATATATTTATAATATATAATAATATATATTTCCCTCTCTTTGCTATTGGAGTCTGGTTTCATCCTCAAGGGGTTGTTTCATTTAGACTTTTATATTTTCTAATAGATCTGTTAGTTTTCTAAATTCACTTTATTTTTATTCTTTGATATTGTTATGCTCCCTTTTATTTTTTTATTATTTTTTTCTTTACTTTTGGAGCTCAGTTTTACTCTCTAGTGCCTATTTTATAGGTTCATATTTTCTCTAACATGTCTGTTAAATTCTAAATTTACTATATATATATATATATATATATATATATATATATATATATATATTGTCTGCTTCTGTTTTGTATTTTTCTTTTTTTGCAGTGCCCTACAGCTTATAGGATTCTGGTTCATGGGCCAGAGACCAGACCTAAGCTCCTGTGGCAGGAGTGCTGAGAGCCTGATCTGCTGCACTAACAGAGAACATCAGGCCCCAGGGGATATAAATCAGAGCATGGCATCCCTGAATTCTACATCTCAACACCAAGACCTGACCCTACCCAACATCCTGCAAGCTCCACTGCTGGAAACCTTAAGCCAAACAAATAGTAAGATAGGAACAGTCCCATTCATCAAAAATAAAGAAAATTACAAAAAAAAAAAAAATGCTACAGATGAAGGAGCAAGATAAAAACATATAAGACCAAATAAATGAAAAGGAAGTAGGTAACTTAACTGAAAAAGAATTTAGAGTAATGGCAGTAAAGAAGTTCCAAAATTTTGAAAATAGAATGGAGAAAATGTAAGAAACATTTAACATATTTAACAGGAATTTAGAAGAAATGAAAAACAAACAAACAGCAGTGAACAAAACAGTTACTGAAACTAAAAATGCCCTAGAAGGAATCAATAGCTAATTACTGAGAAGAGTGGATAAGTGAGCTGAAAGGTAGAATGACAGAATAACTGCTGAAGAAAAAAAAATTAAGAAAAAGGAATGAAAAGAACTGAAGACAGTCTCAGAAATCTCTGGAACAATATTAAATAAAAAAAACACTAGAATTATAGGGGTCCCAGAAGAAGAAAAGAGTTTGAGAAAATATTTGAAGAGATTATAGTTGAAAACACCCCTATCATGGGAAAGGAAATAACCACCCAAGTTCAGGAAGTGCAGAGAGTTCCATACAGGATAAACTGTAGAAGAAACACATCAAAATACATGCTAATCAAATTAACAAAAACTAAATACAAAGAAAAGAATATTAAAAGCAGCACAAGGAAAGGAAAAAATCAAAACAACAACAACAATAAAACAGCATACAAAGGAATTCACATAAGGCTATCACCTGATTTTTCAGCAGACACTCTGCAGGCCAGAAGGGAGTGATAGAATATATTTAAAGTGATGAAAGGGGAAGAAACCTACAACCAAGAATACTCTGCCCAACAAAGAACTCATGTAGGTTTGGCAGAAAAATTAAAAGCTTTGCAGACAAGCAAAAGTTAAGAGAATTCAGCACCACTAAACTAGCTGTACGACAAGTGCTAAAGCAGCATTTCTAGGCAGGAAACACAAGGCAAGGAAAAGAACCATGAAAACAAAGGCAAAACAAGAAAATAGCACCAGGAACACACATATAAATAATTATCTTAAGGGTAAATGGAAAAAAAAAAAAATGCCCCAACTAAAAGATACAGACTGCTTGAATGAATACAGAAAAAAGATCCATGTATATGTTGTCTACAAGAGACTCATTTCAGACCTAGGGACACATATAGCCTGAAAGTGAGAGGATGGAAAAAGATATTCTATACAAATGGAAATCAAAAGAAAGCTGGAGTAGCAATATTCATATCAGACAAAATAGACTTTAAAATAAACAGTTACAAGAGAGAAAGAAGGACACAAAATAATTACCAAGGGATGAATCCAAGAAGAAGAAATAACAGTTATACATATTTATGCACCCAACATGGTAACACTTCAACATATAAGACAAACGCTAACAACCACATCACATCAGATGGATCTAATTGATATCTACAGGATATTTCATACAAAAGCAGCAGAATACACTTTTTTTTTTTTCCCTCAAGTACATATGAAACATTCTGCAGGATAGATCACATATTGGGTCACAAGCCAAGCCTTGGTAAAATTAACAAAACTGGAATCGTATAAGTATCTGTTCTGACCAGAACACTAGCATATTAAATATCAATTACAGGAAAAATTCTGTAAAAAAAAAAAAAGTGGAAGCAAAAGAATATTATTCTAAATAACCAAGAAATCAAAGAGGAAATTTAAGAGAAATAGCTAGAATTACTTAACAGTGAAAACATGATGAGCCATGAAATTGAAAGACGCTTATTCCTTGGAAGGAAAGTTATGACCAACCTAGATAGCATATTCAAAAGCAGAGACATTACTTTGCCAACAAAGGCTTGTCTAGTCAAGGCTATGGTTTTTCCAGTGGTCATGTATGGATGTGAGAGTTGGACTGTGAAGAAGGCTGAGCACCGAAGAATTGATGCTTTTGAACTGTGGTGTTGGAGAAGACTCTTGAGAGTGTCTTGGACTGCAAGGAGATCCAACCAGTCCATTTTGAAGGAGATCAGCCCTGGGATTTCTTTGGAAGGAATGATGCTAAAGCTGAAACTCCAATACTTTGGCCACCTCATGCGAAGAGATGACTCATTGGAAAAGACTCTGATGCTGGGAGGGATTGGGGGCAAGAGGAGAAGGGGACGACAGAGGATGAGATGGCTGGATGGCATCGCTGACTCGATGGACATGAGTCTGAGTGAACTCCTGGAGTTGGTGATGGACAGGGAGGCCTGGTGTGCTGCAATTCATGGGGTCGCAAAGAGTCGGACACGACTGAGCGACTGATCTGATCTGAAAACATGATGACCCAAAACCTGTAGGATGCAGCAAAAACAGTTCTAAGAGGAAAGTTTAGAGCAATAGAACCTATCTCAAGAAATGAGAAAAAATCAAGTAGACAATCTAACCTTACACCTAAAACAACTAGAAAAAGAAAAAAAGGGGAAAAAATCAGTTAGTAGAAGAAAAGAAGTCATAAAGATCAGAGCAGAAATTAATGAATATGTAATGAAGAAAGCAAAAGTCAAAGATCAATACAATTAAAAACTGTTTCTTTGAGAGGATAAAAGAAAGAGAATGGGAAAATACACAAAACAATAAAATTAGAAATGAAATTCAAGAACTTAAAACAGAGAACACAGAAATATAATGAATCAAAAGAGACTACTACAAGCAACTATATGCCAATATAATGGACGAGTTGTAAAAATGGACAAATTCATATAAAAGTATAAGCATTTATGTTTGAAACAGGAAGAAACAGAAAATATGAACAGACCAATCACAAGCATGGAAATCGAAACTGTAATCAAACATCTTTCAACAAACAAAGCCCAGGACCAGTTGGCTTCACAGATGAATTCTACCAAAAATTTAGAAAAGACCTAGCACCTATCCTGCTCAAACTCTTCCAGAAAATTTCATAGGAAGGAAAACCCCCAAACTCTACAAGCCCACCATCACCCCGATACCAAGACAAAACAAAGATATCACTGAAAAAGAAAATTACATGCCGATATCACTGATGAACATAGATGCAAAACTCCTCAAGAAAATTCTAGCAAACAGAATCCAACAACATATTAAAATGATCATACATCATGACCAAGTGGACTTTATCTCAGGAATGCAAGCATTCTCCAATAGTCACAAATCAATTAATGTGATACACCACATTAACAAATTGAAAAATAAAAGCCATATGTTTATCTCAATATATGCAGAGAAAGCCTTTGACAAAATTCAACATCCATTTGTGATAAAAACCCTCTGGAAAGCAGGCACAGAAAGAACATACTTCAACATAATAAAAGCCATATATGATAAGCCCATGGCAAATATTATCCTTAATGGTGCAAAATTGAAAGCATTTCCCCTAAAGTCAGGAACAAAATAAGGGTGCCCATTCTCACCACTACTATTCAACAGAGTTTTGGAAGTTTTAACCACAGCAGTCAGAGAAGAAAAAGAAATAAAAGGAATCCTGATTGGAAAAGAAGAAGTAAAACTCTCACTGATGCAGATGACAAGTGTTGATGCTTTTGAACTATGGTGTTGGAGAAGACTCTTGAGAGTCCCTTGGACTACAAGGAGACTGAGCAACTGAACTGAACTGAACTGAAACAAACAAAATCAGTCGCTCAGTCGTGTCCGACTCTTTGCAGCCCCACGAATTGCAGCACGCCATGCCTCCCTGTCCATCACCAACTCCCAGAGTTTACCCAAATTCATGTCCATCAAGTTGGTGATGCCATCCAGCCATCTCATCCTCTGTCGTCCCCTTCTCCTCCTGCCCCCATTCAGTCCCAGCATCAGGATCTTTTCCAATGAGTCAACTCTTTGCATGAGGTGGCCAAAGTATTGGAGTTTCAGCTTTAGCATCAGTCCTTCCAATGAACACCCAGGACTGATTACCTTTAGGATGGACTGGTTGGATCTCCTTACAGTCCAAGGGACTCTCAAGAGTCTTCTCCAACACCACAGTTCAAAAGCATCAATTCCTTGGTGCTCAGCTTTCTTCACAGCCCAACTCTCACATCCATACATGACCACTGGAAAAACCATAGTCTTGACTAGATGGAACTTTATTGGCAAAGTAATGTCTCTGCTTTTTAACATGCTATCTAGGTTGGTCATAACTTTCCTTCCAAGGAGTAAGCATCTTTTAATTTCATAGAAAACTACAAAACACTGATGAAAGAAATCAAAGGTGACACAAATAGATGAAGAAATTTACCACATTTATTGATTGGAAGAATCAATGCAGTGAAAATGAGTATACTCCCCAAAGCAATCTCTAGATTCAATGCAATCCCTATCAAACTACCAATGGCATTTCTTAGAGAACTGCTGCTGCATCTCTTTAGTCGTGTCCGACTCTGTGAAACCCCATAGACGGCAGCCCACCAGTCTTCCCTTCACTGGCATTCTCCAGGCAAGAACACTGGAGTAGGTTGCCATTTCCTTCTCCAATGCATGAAAGTGAAGTCGCTCAGTTGTTTCCGACTCTAGCGACCCCATGGACTGCAGCCCAGCAGGCTCCTCCGTCCATAGGACTTTCCAGGCAAAAGTGCTGGAATGGGGTGACAATGGCATTTCTCAGAGAACTAGAACAAATAATTTCACAATCTGTATGGAAATACAAAAACCTTGTATATCCAAAGCAATCTTGAGAAAGAAGAATGGAATTGGAGGAATCAACCTTGCTGACTTTTGACTATACTACAAAGCTACAGTCATCAAGACAGTATGGTACTGGCACAAAGACAGAAACATAGATCAAGGGAACAAAATCCAAAGCCCAGAGATAAATCCACTCATCTATGGACACCTTATCTTTGACAAAGGAAGCAAGAATATACAACAGAGAAAAGACAATCTCTTTAATAAGTGGTGCTGGGAAAACTGGTCAACCACTTATAAAAGAATTAAACTAGAATACTTTTCTAACACTGTACACAAAAATAAAATGGATTAAAGATCTAAATGTTAAGACCAGAAACTATAAAACTCCTACAGGAAAACACAGGCAAAACACTCCTTGACATAAATCACAGCAGGATCCTCTATGACCCACCACCAAGAGAAATGGAAATAAAAGCAAAAATAAACAAATGGGACCTAATTAAGCTTAAAAGCTTCTGCACAATGAAGGAAACTATACGTGAGGTGAAAAGACAGCCTTCAGAATGGGAGAAAATAATAGCAAATGAAGCAATTGACAAAGAATTAATCTAAAAAATATACAAGCAGCTCATGCAGCTCAATTCAAGAAAAATAAGAGGCCTGATCAAAAAATTGGCCAAAGAATTAAATAGACATTTCTCCAAAGAAGACATGCATATGGCCAACAATCACATGAAAAGATGCTCAACATTACTCATTATCAGAGAAATGCAAGTCAAAAACCACAATGAGGTACCGTCTCACACTGATCAGAATGGCTGCTATTAAAAAGTCTATAAACAATTAATGCTAGAGAGGGTGTGGAGAAAAAAGAACCCTCTTACACTACTGGTGGGAATTCAAACTAGCACAGTCAGTATGGAGAACAATGTGAAGATTCCTTAAAACCTGGAAATAGAAGTGCCATACAATCCAGCAATCCCACTGCTGGGCATACACACTAAGGAAACCAGAATTGAAAGAGACACATGTACCCCCAATGTTCATCTCAGCACTGTTTACAATAGCCAGGACATGGAAGCAACCTAGATGTCCACCAGCAGATGAATGGATAAGAAAGCTGTGGTACATATACACAGTGGAATATTACTCAGCTTTTGAAAAGAATGCATTTGAATCAGTTCTAATGAAGTGGATGAAACTGGAGCCTATTATCCAGAATGAAGTAAATCAGAAAGAAAAATACCAATACAGTATACTAACACATATATATGGAATTTATAAAATGTTAACAATGACCCTATATGCGAGACAGCAAGAGACACAGATGTAAAGAACAGTCTTTTGGACTCTGTGGGAGAAGGCGAGGGTGGGATGATTTGAGAGAATAGCATTGAAACATGTATATTACTATATGTAAAACAGATCACCAGTCCAGGTTCGATGCATAAGACATGGTGCTCAGGGCCGGTGCACTGGGATGACTCTGATGGATGGGATGGGTAGGGAGGTGGGAGGGGGTACAGGATGGGGAACACATGCACACCCATGGCTAATTCATGTCAGTGTATGGCAAAAACCACTACAATATTGTAAAGTAATTAGCATCCAATTAAAATAAATTAATTAATTTCAAAAAAAAACCCAAGAACCTGGAAACAAAGAGGAAGAGTTGGTGACATTCCACCATTCATGTGGTTAAAAGCAAGAGTAGGATGTCTTTCTACTGTTGCTGAGAGGTCATGTAAACATGATGCAGTAGAAATAAACCAGCCTATACCTTTGTATTTGTGAGTGGGTTCTTCTAATGAGACCTGTCAGATGCTTGTTACTACAAAATAAACTCCTTTTGTCTGCTTTAAAAAAAAAGAAAAAGAAAATTGTATATTAACACATATATTTTGAATCTAGAAAAATGGTATTGATGAACCTATTTGCATGGAAGGTATGGAGACACAGATATAGAGATGGCTTGTGGACACAGCAGAGGAGGTAGAAAGGAAGACTAATGGATTAAGTAATGTGGGGAGCGAGCTCCGCCCGTGGCAAAGGTCATGAGGAAGGAGGCTTGACATACGCAAAGGCGGGATCAAGCCTCAGGAGTCTCCCTGGAAATTCTCGAGCAATCTACCCCCAAAACCAGAGTCTGCCTACTTTCTGCTTTGTGCTTTCACCTACACCTCTGACTTTACGGGGGCTGTCCCCACTACCTCTCTGAAAAAAGAGTTAGCTTACAGCTCCAGTTAATAATTCCTGGGTGTGACAGTGTTTAACCTACAAACTCCTTTGGAAATCCTCTAGCCTGCCTGAATAGGTTTTTCCGGCCACATGTGATTGTTCAGAGCCTCCCAACTGTGAGAGGCAGGAGATGTTCTAAACTGTGTAAACACAGATTCTTTTGAATAGTTAAAAGATTGATTAGAAATTGTATTGGTGAAGGGATTTTCACTTGTTGGGCCAATGTTTGCTGCTAAGTTTCCATATCCCTTACCTGCTGTGTCCCTGGCAGTGTATTGATTAATATAATTGGTGTAAATAGTAGCTTTAATGTTTGTAACCTGGGACCCTTAATTCTTTTTCTTGTTATAGCCCACCACACCTTTGCTCTGTAGGAATGCAACTTTATCTAATGCTTTTGGAGGGTGGCTCCTGACCAATCACCTTTAGAGAAAAATAAGTTTTCTGAAGAAAAGGTCTTAAAATGTTAACAGGCCTCCGGGCTAGAAGATGATGCAAATCACCTAAGCTTTTGCATACGATAAGTTTGCAGGAAGAAAGCCTGGCTTGCTGCCTGACTCTACCCCTTCCCCCATTATCCTCTATGCATAACTTAAGGTATAAAAACTACTTTGGAAAATAAAGTGCGGGGCCTTGTTCACCGAAACTTGGTCTCACCATGTCGTTCTTTCTCTTACCTTCTGGCTGAATTATTCAGCCTCTTTTCTCCACTGAATTTCCTCACTGAGCTATCCCTATTTCAGCCTCTTTTCTTCACTGAATTTTACTGAGCTATCCTCATTCTATTACTCTTTATATCCTTAATTAACATTTAATTAAGCAATTGTTTCCTGATCTTCGCCTACGCCGTCTCCCCTTCAAATACCCTGGATCAGCTGGGGCTAGTCCCCGGCAAAGTAACATCAACATATATACACTATCATGTTTAAAACGGATAGCTGGTGAGTGGTGGCTGTTTACCACAGGGAGCCCAGTCTCATGCTCTTTGATGAAACATGGTCTGTGATGACAGGGGTGGGATGGAAGAGGTGAGGGAAGCTCAAGAGGGAGGGGGTTTATGTATAATTATGTCTGATTTGTGTTATACAGCAGAAACTAACACAACATTGTAAAGTTGAAAAAACAGAAAAACAAAAAATAAAAAGTATCCTGAAAAAAAAAATATCCAAAAAGGTAGCTCAAAATCAACCACAGAAGGCTAAAAGCAAGGTGAATCTTCACAGTGATCAATGTACATTTATGTGTTTATTAAAAAAAAATTCTAAAGACACTGGATGGTGTTGGAACTGGTTCAACAGCAGTTCATATAGAAAGAGCCAAGATTTTCAGTTGAAAAGAAATTCAATAAAATCCAGTAACATGACATAGTCATTATGGAAAACTGCATGGTCAGATGATGTTGAGGGGCTTTAAAGCAAGAAGCAGAGGATGTAATGTATTTTGTTTGTGCCGGTCAACTCTCATCTAATAAAATATACCTCATGATCACTGCCATATTTTGAGATGAACAACAGGAATGCTTCTAGAAGAGAATAACTATGGTATTTGGTGAAGTAAGAATCATGATACACAAAAAACAATTGAGGAAACAATGCCTGTCTGGTGGGCATTCACTCTGGATACTGTTTTGCTATGGGTACAATAATGTTGCTTAATGAACAATCATAAAATATTAGCTTCATACAAAAATAAACAGTTATTTAGCTCATGTATTTTGGCTTGGCTGGGAGTTTGCTGACAGAGGCTGGGCTTGCTGGGGGCTCTGTCCCAGGCTGTGTGTGGTGCTGTGCTTGGCCTTGCTCAAGTTTGGGCTTTGTTCAATCTGTTCACTGTATTCACTCTGGAGCTCTGATTAAGGGCACAGCAATTACCTGGGGAAGCTCTTCTATGACAATGACAAAAGAGAAAGTGGGAAACACAGTCCTCTTAACAAACAGTCTAGGCTTAGAAAAGTCATTATTCTATTAGTCAAAGCAAGGTACACAATGATGAGGAATCAGGAAAACATACTCTTGCACTCTTGTTTTGAAAAGGCCTGAAAAAATCACACAGCAAAGGGTGTGAACACAGAAGGGATGAAGAATTGTAGTCAAGAGTGTACTGCAGTACACTCTGGATTGGATATCATTAGAGGAACATTATCTTCATAAAGAAAGGGTGAAAGTGGAAGAAAAACTTGTTTTGTGTAGCTTCACAAGGACAATTAGTGATCAATGTAAATAAATAGAAATTACAGAATAGGATATGTTACTTCTCTTTAAGTTTCCTAATAAGCTGATGTTTTTAAAAGTATGGTTAAAATTAAAAGGAAACAATATGGCAATAATACACGGGGCCAATCTTTGAAATTGGATAGGAATTACTTTAAAGCTTTGATATTTTGCCTATTAAGCTATAAAGTCCTGGGAAAGGTAACATTCAAGGTCTTCAGTTAAGTTCAGTTGCTCAGTTGTGTCCAACTCTTTGCAACCCCATGAATCACAGCATGTCAGGCCTCCCTGTCCATCACCAACTCCCGGAGTTCACCAAACTCATGTCCATCAAGCCGGTGATGCCACCCAGCCATCTCATCCTCTGTCGTCTTCTTCTCTTCCTTCCCCCAATCCCTCCCAGCATCAGGGTCTTTTCCAATGAGTCAACTCCTCGCATGAGGTGGCCAAAGTACTGGAGTTTCAGCTTTAGCATCAGTCCTTCCAAGGATCACCCAGGACTGATCTCCTTTAGGATGGACTAGTTGGATCTCCTTGCAGTCCATGGGACTCTCAAGAGTTTTCTCCAACACCACAGTTCAAAAGCATCAACTCTTTGGTGCTCAGCTTTCTTCACAGTCCAACTCTCACATCCACACACGACCACTGGAAAAACCATAGCCTTGACTAGACAGACCTTTGTGGGCAAAGTAATATCTCTGCTTTTCAATATACTATCTAGGTTGGTCATGACTTTCCTTCCAAGGAGTAAACGTCTTTTAATTTCATGGCTGCAGTCACCATCTGCAGTGATTTTGGAGCCCCAAAACATAAACTCTGACACTGTTTCCACTGTTTCCCCTTCTGTTTCCCATGAAGTGATGGGACCGGATGCCGTGATCTTTGTTTTCTGAATGTTGAGCTTTAAGCCAGCTTTTTCACTCTCCTCTTTCACCTTCATCAAGAGGCTCTTTAGTTCCTCTTCACGTTCTGCCATAAGGGTGGTGTCATCTGCATATCTGGGGTTATTGATATTCCTCCTGGAAATCTTGATTCCAGCTTGTGCTTCTTCCAGCCCAGCGTTTCTCATGATGTACTCTGCATAGAAGTTAAATAAGCAGGGTGACAATATACAGCCTTGATGTACTCCTTTTCCTATTTGGAACCAGTCTGTTGTTCCATGTCCAGTTTTAACTGTTGCTTCCTGACCTGCATATAGGTTTCTCAAGAGGCAGGTCAGGTGGTCTGGCTTTCCCATCTCTTTCAGAATTTTCCACAGTTTATTGTGATCCATACATTCAAAGGTTTTGGCATAGTTAATATAGCAGAAATAGATGTTTTTCTGGAACTCTCTTGCTTTTTTCATGATCCAGCGGATGATGGCAATTTGATCTCTGGTTCCTCTGCCTTTTCTAAGTTCGTGGTTCACATCCTGCTGAAGCTTGGCTTGGAGATTCTTTATTTATGACATGAAGATAAAAGTGTCTCCCTCATTCAGTAACTACCTAATATAGGTATTTGCACATAGCAACTGCTCTGTATTGTGGCCATTATTATTATTATTAGAGTCTAACTGTCTTTAAGAATGGTTGAGTGTTCCTTGACTGTGTGTGCTTAGTAGTTCTCTCGTGTCTGACTCTGTGGGACCCTATGGACTACAGCTTGTCAAGCTCCTTTGTTCATTTGGATTCTCCAGGCAAGAATACTGGAATGGGTTGCTATGCCCTTCTCCAGGGGATCTTCCCAAGCCAGGGATTGAACCCAGCTTTCCCACAATGCAGGTGGATTCTTTATCATCTGAGCCACAGGGAAGCCCTTGACTTTCTGTTTGAATTCCTCTCTTGCCTCTCACCTATAATTCAGAATTGAATGGCTACCCACTCTGGCATTCTTGGCTGGAGACTTCAATCCATGGAGTTGCAAAAAGTTGGACATGACTGAGCAACTAACACAAACACACACACACACACACACACACACGCTAAATATTATCAATATAAGAATACAAGTTCAGAATCACACTTGAATTCTAAGTCCAAAAACTTGGACATCAAAATTTGTTCTTTAATTGAGTGCATAAAATCATTAGGTAACCTAAATTCTGATCCAAAATAAGAAACTATTATAGACATTTATTGGAGAAGGCAATGGCACCCCACTCCAGTACTCTTGCCTGAAGAATCCCGTGGATGGAGGAGCCTGGTAGGCTGCAGTCCATGGGGTCGCTAAGAGTCGAACACGACTGAGCGACTTCACTTTCACTTTTCACTTTCCTGCATTGGAGAAGGAAATGGCAACCCACTCCAGTGTTCTTGCCTGAAGAATCCCAGGGACGGGGGAGCCTGGTGAGCTGCCTTCTATGGGGTCACACCGTTGGACACGACTGAAGTGACTTAGCAGCAGCATAGACATTTATAACCTGCTTAACTGTGAAGAAAGCTGAGCACCGAAGAATTGATGCTTTTGAACTGTGGTGTTGGAGAAGACTCTTGAGAGTCCCTTGGACTGCAAGGAGATCCAACCAGTCCACTCTAAAGGAGATCAGTCCTGGGATTTCTTTGGAAGGAATGATGCTAAAGGTGAAACTCCAGTACTTGGCCACCTCATGCGAAGAGTTGACTCATTGGAAAAGACTCTGATGCTGGGAGGGATTGGGGGCAGGAGGAAAAGGGGACGACAGAGGATGAGATGGCTGGATGGCATCACCGACTCGATGGACGTGAGTTTGAGTGAACTCCGGAAAATGGTGATGGATAGGGAGGCCTGGCATGTTGCGATTCATGGGGTCGCAAACAGTCGGACACGACTGAGCGACTGAACTAAACTGAACTGAACTGAATTTATTTATTCATATTTCAATACAATAGTATTGACATGTTGTGGCCTAGATGCCACTGGGAGTGATATGTAGTACCTGTGTTGTATTGCCATTCTAAAATACAAACATATCTGAATATGAAACATCTGGTCTGCATTATTGCAACTATAAGATTGTGAACCTCTACTGAAGTGCACCAAATTATTTATTTTTCTACTTCCATCACATAGAAAACAGTGCACCTTTAATAAACACTAATTTAATGAAACTGTAAAATAAGATATTGCAAATACTGTAGTAATCATGGAAAACAAATAATATCTGCATCTTCTTATAATTCTATTTCATGTGCATCCAAGATAAATTCTATTTCCTTTTCTGAAGTCATCAAAAGTGTCTTGTTTTTGGTATTCTAACCTTGAAACTTAATAGATCACAGATTACATTTTCATTCTTGATCACAGTATTATAAGAAAAAATATCTCCCCTCTTTCATTATCAGTGTGCAAGTGCAAAAAAGCAAGACCTGGAGGGTATTTTTTTTTTTTTTATTGTAAATTGACTAAGAAATGAAGGAAAACAAAGAAAGGAAAAAAAAGTTTTTCAGGAAAGGGGCAAAGTAGCAACTAAAAACTTAGTGCAAATGACCAAATCTGCCTGATATGGAAAAAGGATAATCATAATTTTCCCCAGTGATGATTAATTTCTGGACTTGAAGACAACCTCAGATCAGATCAGATCAGATCAGTCACTCAGTCGTGTCCAACTTTTTGCGACCCCATGAATTGCAGCATGCCAGGCTTCCCTGTCCATCACCAACTCCCGGAGTTCACTCAGACTCACATCCATCGAGTCAGTGATGCAATCCTGCCATCTCATCCTCTGTTGTCCCCTTCTCCTCTTGCCCCCAATCCCTCCCAGCATCAGAGTCTTTTCCAATGAGTCATCTCTTTGCATGAGGTGGCCAAAATACTGGAGTTTCAGCTTTAGCATCATTCCTTCCAAAGAAATCCCAGGGCTGATCTCCTTCAGAATGGACTGGTTGGATCTCCTTGCAGTCCAAGGGACTCTCAAGAGTCTTCTCCAACACCGCAGTTCAAAAGCATCAATTCTTCGGCACTCAGCCTTCTTCACAGTCCAACTCTCACATCCATACATGACCACAGGAAAAACCATAGCCTTGACTAGACGAATCTTTGTTGGCAAAGTAATGTCTCTGCTTTTTAACATGCTATCTAGGTTGGTCATAACTTTCTTTCCAAGGAGTAAGTGTCTTTTAATTTCATGGGTGCAATCACCATCTGCTCAGATTGTATCCAAATAGCATTCTTTTCTTACTTCTATATACAAGCTTTCTTGCTCCCTTTCTATTACATAGCTAAACGCCCTGCCACTGTTATAATCTGATTCACCTGAAGGACATGTGATTCTTTACTAATATATTTTCATTTCTTTCTCTTTGCACATGAGGATACACTTGCCTGGCTAAATTTTATTTCCCTGGTTAAATGGTAGCTTGGCATCAGTTCTTCTGAGGAGATTTTTGGTACTTTCTCTTAACCTTATACTTAGATGGCCTCCTATATACCCTCAAACCCTCTGGCACATCCTAGGATAGTACTCATCACAGGCTTATGCACTTGTTTGCATGTCTGCCTTCTTAATTGTCTGCAAATAAACCACCCTTGGACTTCAGAACATTCTTCAACAGACCATATAGTGCCCTCAGAGAGCTGTTCTGAAGGACTCCTTTTTTTTTACAATGCCCTTGGAAGCATTTTCTGAATATGTCTTCTTCTCTATTTTTATTTATTTATTTTTTGTTTTTGTAAGGCAGAATTTGGGAAACACTGTTATGTGTATGGCTACCTAACACTAGTCTCTAAAGTATTTAATTTAAAAAGGAATTTCATCATATAAAATTCAGAATATTGCACTGAAAAACTGATGTGTCAAGTTATATTTTCCAAAAAGGCCCATGATATAATTTTTCATCCTTGAACCATGCCAGTCCCCATTGTATGGTGATGTCTAATAAACCATCTGTTGAATCTGGCTGGACTTGTGACTTGCTTGTAACTAACAGAATGAGGCAAAGTCACAAAAGATGATATAACTTTTATTTTGTTCCTGGGGTATTCATATCTGGCAGCTCTGAGCTGCCAAATGATGAGGAAGCCTAAGTGACATGGAGAGCACTAAACATGAGTATTTCAAACAGCAGCCACAATTAAGATACCAACAGACATATAGCATCAACTGCTAAAGGAACCTCCAGATGATTCTAGCTTCCAGCTTTACCTTATTAGACTTCCCAGCTAAGGTCCCAGACACAGGAAAGTAGGAGCAACTCACATCTCCTGTGCCTTGTTAATATTCCTGATGTGAAAAATCCTCAAGATAATAAAGATGGTAAACTTGTACCACTTGGTTTTGAAGAGGTTTGTTATGTAGGAATAGTAACCAGAAAAGCTAGACTTCCAGATTTTCTTTGGAGGAAATAATGAACACTACTGAGTCCTTTACCATACATGGACCACGTGGCCACAATATCCTAAAGTTGAACAGGAGATGGTTGGTTTAGACAGAGTACATACTTTCCAGTTTGCAACAGGTTTATTGTTACACCTTGACAATTACACACATTCATGAACATTCACGACCCCTTAAGTATGTTGATTAACTATTTGTTCAATGTATTTCTTTTTTTTTTTTTTCTGTGAAACTAAACTTCTTTGTCTACCATTTAAGCCAGAATTTCACCTTGGATTCTTTAACTTGCTTTTTGAAACACATAAGGTTCTTCAAGAGTCTAAGCTGATCTCATATTACACATTTCTGAAGCTCTGATTGCACGCGGTATGCCTAATACATTCCTGATTCATGTTGCTGCTTGCTGCTGCTGCTGCTAATTCGCTTCAGTTGTGTCCGACTCTGTGCCACCCCATATACGGCAGCCCACCAGGCTCCCCCGTCCCTGGGATTCTTCAGGCAAGAACACTAGAGTGGGTTACCATTTCCTTCTCCAGTGAATGAAAGTGAAAAGTGAAAGTGAAGTCGCTCAGTCATGTCTGACTCTTAGCGACCCCATAGACGGCAGCCTACCAGGCTCCTCTGCCCATGGGATTTTCCAGGCAAGAGTACTGGAGTGGGTTGCCATTGCCTTCTCCGGATTCATGTTGAGGGCTGTCTATAAATCTAAATGAATTTTCTGACATGTGCTGATTTCAGCAACTGATTGAGCAGGTCTCAGGTACTAACTGTATGCTTCCTTAAGTCCTCTTAGGAAACTTGTTATTCAAATAATCAAGGAAAATTATTTTTATAACTCTTATTAGAGTCTTATGAAATGCACCTTAATGTATATTTTATATACAAACTGACTATTTAGACAAATAGTTACAATATCATTAAAATTAAATTAACAAAAATACAATGAATACATAATTAATAATTTTAAGAAACTCATTGCTTCTTTCCTAAAACTATCAGTTATCTTAGATACTTAAAATAAATATGTCAGATAATAATAATAGAAGAGTAGTGTGTATCAAGATATGGGTTCCCCCTCTGGTGAGATATTTTCAAACAGCACCAGATCCACTGTCTGTGTAGAGGTCTGTAGATGTGTGAGAAAGCCATGAATGGGGAAATATCTAAAATCAAAAAACCATCTGTAAGTTCAAACTCATTGCTGACTGTAGTTTAAGACATAAGAGAACTGAATTACAAATAAGGATGAGTCTTTCATTCTCATCAGGAGACTCTTTAGTTCCTCTTCACTTTCTGCTATTAGAGTTGTATTATCTGCATAACTGAGGTTGTTGATATTTCTCCCAGAAATCTTGATTCCAGCTTGTGATTCACCCAGCCCAGTATTTTACACGATGTACTCTGCATGTGATCTAAATAAACAAGGTTACAATATACAGCCTTGTCACACTACTTTCCCAATTTTGAACTAGTCTGTTGTTCCACGTCTGATTTTGTTGCTTCTTGACTTGCTTACAGGTTTCTCAGGAGACAGTTAAGTTGGTCTGGTATTCCCACCTCTTTAAGAATTTTCCACAGGATTTTGTGATCCACACAGTCAAAGGCTTTAGAGTAGTCAATGAAGCAGAAGTAGATGTTTTTCTGGAATTCTTTTGCTTTTTCCATGATCCAGTGAACGTTGGCAATTTGATCTCTGGTTCCTCTGCCTTCTCTAAGCCCAGCTTGTATATCTGGCAGTTTTTGGTTCACGGACTGATGAAGTCCAGATTGAAGAATTTTGAGCATGACCTTTCTAGCATGTAAAATGAGTGAAATTGTACTGTAGTTTCAACATTCTTTGACATTACCCTTCCTTGGATTTGGAATTAAAACTGACCTTTCCTAGTCCTGAGTGCAGCACTTTAACAGCCTCACTTTTAGGATTTAAATAGCTCAGATGGAATTCCATTATCCCCACTAGCTTTGTTCCCAGTAGTTCTGCCCAAGGCCCACTTGACTTCACACTCCTGGCTTCTAGGTGGAATAACATACTATTGTGGTTGTAGGGGACATTATTATTATTACAGTTCTTCTGTGTATTCATGTCACCTGTTCTTAATGTCTTCTATTTCTATTAAGTCCTTACCATTTCTGTTCTTTATTGTACCCATCCTTACATGAAATATTCCCTTGATATCTCCAATTTTCTTGAAGAGATCTCTAGTCTTTCCCATTCTATTATTTTCCTCTATTTTTTGCATCATTTACTTAAAAAGGCCTTCTTATTTCTCCTTGCTGTTCTTTGGAACTCTGCATTCAGTTGCGTATACCTTTCCAATTCTCCCTTTCTGTTCACTTTCTACTTTCCTCAGCTGTTTGTAAAGCTTCTTCAGACAACTACTTTGCCTCCTGTGTTTCTTTTTCTTTGATGTGGTTTTGGTCACTTCCTCCTGTACAATGTTACTAAGTTTCATGCATAGTTCTTCAGGCTCTCTCCCTACCAGTCCCTTGAATCTCTTCATTACCTCCACTGTATAATCATAGGAATTTGATTTTTGTCATACCTGAATGGTCCAGTGATTTTTCCCTACTTTCTTTGATTTATGCCTGAAGTAGCAATGAGGAGCACATGATCTGAGCTACAGTCAGCTCCAGGTCTTGTTTTGCTGACTATATAAAGCTTCTCCATCTTCAACAGCAAAAAATATAATCAATTTGATTTCAGTATTGAACATCATGTTCAGTATTGAACATGCTGCCCATGTGTAGAGTCATCTTTTGTGTAAAGAAAGAGTGTTTGCTATGACCAGTGTGTTCTCTTGACAAAACTGTTAGTCTTTTCCCTGCTTTATTTTATACCCCAAGGCCAAACTTTCCTGTTATTCTGGGTATATTGTGATTTCCTACTTGTACATTTCAATCCCCTATGATGCAAAGGACGTGTGTGTGTGTGTGTGTGTGTGTGTGTGTTAATTCTAGAAGATGTTACAGATCTTCACAGCACTAGTCAACTTCTGCTTCTTCAGCATCAGTGCTTGGGGGAAAGACTTGGATTACTGTGATGCTGAATTATTTGCCTTGGAAATGAACCAAGGTCATTCTGCTGTTTTTGAGGTTGCACTCAAGTACTGCATTTTGGACTCTTGTTGACTATGAGGCTACTTTAAGGGCTAATATTTCTTTTAAGGGATTCTTGACCATAATATTGAATATAATGTAAATCTGAATTAAATTTGTTTATTACAGTCCATTTTAGTTCAGTGATTCCTAAGATGTCGATGTTCAATCTTGCCATCTCCCACATGACCACATCCAATTCATAGACCTAACACTCCAGATTCCTATGAAATATCAAATACCATGGCTCACATTAAACTTATAGCCTAAAAAAAAATTTAAGCAATTTTATTTTTTCCTGCTTATTAGTATCCTTTCGGAGAAGGCAATGGCACCCCACTCCAGTATTCTTGCCTGGAAAATCCCATGGACAGAGGAGCCTGGTAGGCTGCAGTCCATGGGGTCGCTAAGAGTCGGACACAACTGAGCGACTTCACCTTCACTTTTCACTTTCATGCATTGGAGAAGGAAATGGCAACCCACTCCAGGGTTCTTGCCTGGAGAAACCCAGGGATGGGGGAGCCTGGTGGGCTGCCATCTATGGGGTCGCATAGAGTTGGACACGACTGAAGTGACTTAGCAGCAGCAGCAGCAGCAGTATCCTTTGGTCAGAGCCCTTTGAAAAGCATGCAAATAGCTCACTATATTGTTATTATATTAAAGCATATTCTACCTGGATTATTTGGGTATATAACAAGTCTGCTGAATCAATAAATCAATTTAGATTTTTCAGACAGTATTTATTAGTCTTTATGTCTCAAACATCTGGAGTTAGCAGATATGATTTTGAAGCCAACATTCACTACTTTATGAACAACGGAAAGTCATTTAACATTTTTAAGCTTCATTTTTTTCTGCCTCATGGTATTGCAAGGATTAAATGAGATAAAGATCCTAAACAATTAGCATAGAAACTAGCACAAAACTAATGCTAGTTATCATGAATCATGAGGTCCAAGCAGCCTCTGAAGAACAGAACAGTGGTCCCCACCCTGGATGCCCTGACCTTCAAGGAGCTAACCTGTGCCAGGAGATTCAAGAAGATATTAGCTCATGAATGTATAGTTTTATGTTCATGTATATTGTGACTTTTCAAGTAAAAAATCTTTGTCATTAATAAAATACAAATTTAAAAGCACTGCTGTTTCCATAGCAAATGCATGTCATTATATCGTCAAGCAACTGACACTAATATATACAATGAACTGTCATCAAATTTTGATAATCATTCTGGATGTTGTGTAGGGTCTCTTCCATTTGCCTCCCCTGCTTCCACCCTTCCCTCCACCCTGCTCTATACCCAGATGACTGCTGGCAACTTCATCTACTCAGTTTCTTGTCCTTTGCCTCCTAATGGGTTCAGCCAATGGGAACAAAGTGAGGTCAGGATATGAACACCTGAGCTTCTTCTATGTTGGTTGGCCATGGTTGCCACACTGATTCAAAGGAGAGGAGCCTTTTTCTATTAGGACAGCTCTCTGACAGTTTGCCATCTTCCTTCCATTCCTGGATTTTGGTGGTAAACACCTTGCCCCGGGATATACTCTGAAGAGAGTTCCCTCATTAAGATCTCTTTAAACTTTCATAATTTGTCTCATTTACACCTGACAGTTGTAAATATTCCAAGATGGTCTCCATTCTATAAAACTTTGGAAACTATTGTCTAATATATGTGAGATGGACCTTTATCTTTCCTCCCGTAGCACATTCCTCCATTAATCTAAAGAGGATTATTTTCCTAGTTTGTGTGAATTAAACACCTGATCATACAAGGAAAGCAAAGTCTTTCATTTTTATATTTGCCTATTACAATTCTGCACTTAGAAATTTATATTGAAAAACTACAAAATCTTAAAACTTCACAAAAATTACAAAATCTTAAAATCTTATAAGAATCAGGGCTGTGTTCCTTTGTTGCTGGAGAATTTGCTTGGTATGTCTTGCCCTGGAACTTGTTGGCCCTTGTGTGGTGCTTGGTTTCAGTGTCGGTATGGAGGTGTTTGATGAGCTCCTGTCTATTAATGTTCCTTGGAGTCAGGAGTTCCCTGGAGTCAGGGTTTGGACTTAAGCCTCCTGCTTCCAGTTATTGGTCTTATTTTTACAGTAGTTTCAAAACTTCTCCTTCGATACAGCACCATTGATAAAACATCTACTTTAAAGATGAAAAGTTTCTCTACTGTGAGTGTCACTCAGAGAGGTTCACAGCGTTACATGGAGAAGAGAAGAGGGAGGAGGGAGTTAGAGGTGACCCAAATGAGATGAGGTGAAATCAATTGTGGAGAGAGTGGGGTAGCCAGTAGTCACTTCCTTATGTGCACTCCACAACTGGACCACTCAGAGATGTTTACGGAGTTATACAGAGAAGAGAAGAAGGAGGAAGGAGACAGAGGTGGCCAGAAGGATAAAAGGGGGGAATGAAAAGGAGGGAGACAGATCCAGCCAGTAATCAGTTCCCTAAGTGTTCTCCACCATCTGGAACACACAGAAACTCACAGAGTTGGGTAGAGTAGAGAGGGGTTAAGGAGGAGACACAGGCCACCTGGTGGAGAAAAAGGAGAGTCCAAAGGGAGGGAGAGCAGTCAAGTCAGTAATCTCACTCCCTAGTGAAAAATGGGTCCTGAGGATTGGGTTCTTAAAGGTACAAAATTGGTAACAAATACATAAAAGCAAAAATTAAAAATCTAGAGTAGAGTTTGGAATTTCAAAAATACGATGTTAAAGAAAAGGAGAACGAAAAGAAAGAGAGAAAAAACGAACAAAGAAAAACAAACAAGGTCGTGAAAATTATAAAGAAAATACAGGTACAAAATTGATAACTAATACCAAAAAGCAAAAATTAAAAATCTAGAGTAGAGTTTGGAATTTCAAAAATACAATGTTAAAAAAAAAAGGAAGAAGAGACATAAAGAGAGAAAACAAACAAAAACAAACAATGTCGCAAAAATTATAAAGAAAATACAGGTACAAAATTAATATAAAATACCAAAAAGCATAAATTAAAAATCTAGAGTAGAGTTTGGAATTTCAGATATACAATGTTATATAAAAGAAGAAGAGAAAGAAACAGGAAAAAAAAAGTCACAGAAATTATAAAAAAAGCTATAGGTACAAAATTGATAACATATACCAAAACGCTAAAATTAAAAAATTAGAGTAGAGTTTGGAATTTCAAAAATACAATGTTAAAGAAAAGAAAAAAAAATATAACAAGGTCAAGAAATTATAATATATATATATATATATATATATATATATATATATATATGGAGTTTGCTGAAGAAGAAAAAAAATAGGGTCTTTTTTTTTTTTTTTTGCAAAGTAATAGGTTATAAAAGTGAAAATTAAAGGAACAATAGAGGACTAAAATTTTTTTTTTCTAAAAATTAAAAAAGAAAGAAAGAAAGAAAGAAAGAATGATCATAAAAATAGTAAAAATATATCTAGGACTTTTTCTGGTTTTATTGTGAGTATTGTGGGTTCAGTTCATTCATTTTTGGCTAGTTCCTTGGTCCGACTTATATTTCTCAAGATCTATAGGCCCCTTCCTATGTAGTCCGTAGTAACCACGGGGTTTTAATCTATTGCCTGTAGCTTCCAAGGCGTTTCCCTCTGTTATAACTTCTTCTGTTTGCTGGTCTCTTCAGCGTCTGGTTACCGCCCTGACACAAAGGGGACGGTGGGGGAAACTTTTTTTTTTTTAGGCTCACTTGTTCAGTCGCACTGTGGGGAGGGAGGGAGGGATGCTGCAAACAAATAACACTGGCATGCGCTCGCAGTGCCTCAGCCACACTGGGTCTGCCCCCACTCATGGCACATGTAGCCTCCCTGCCCATACTGCTCGGGCTCTAGGTTGTTCTGCTGGGAACAATCCGAGGCCAGCCCTGGGCTGCATGCACCTCCCAGGTCCAAGCCACTCAGGTTCAGGCACTCGGGTAGTCCTCAGAGGCGCAGACTCAGTTGGGCCTGCGTTTTGTGCTCTTCCCAGGTCCGAGCATCTCAGGTGATGAGGTGTATGGCGAGCGCCAATGCTGTGACTTATCGCCTCCCCGCCACTCGGTTATCTGGGTGTAAAACTGGCGCACCTTCTCGGGCAAGTGTTGACTGTCCAGACCCCCAAGAAGTTTTAGTTAGCAAGATACAAGCTGCCCAAAATCACCCCAAAACCATAGACATCTCATAACTCATTGCTGGACATTTCATTGCACTCCAGAGAGAAGAAATACAGCTCCACCCACCAGAACACCGACACAAGCTTCCCTAACCAGGAAACCTTGACAAGCCACCTGTACAAACCCACACACAGCGAGGAAAAGCCACAATAAAGAGAACTCCACAAACTGCCAGAATACAGAAAGGACACCCCAAACTCAGCAATTTAAACAAGATGAAGAGACAGAGGAATACCCAGCAGCTAAAGGAACAGGATAAATGCCCACCAAACCAAACAAAAGAGGAAGAGATAGGGAATCTACCTGATAAAGAATTCCGAATAATGATAGTGAAATTGATCCAAAATCTTGAAATTAAAATGGAATCACAGATAAATAGCCTGGAGACAAGGATTGAGAAGATGCAAGAAAGGTTTAACAAGGACCTAGAAGACATAAAAGAGAGTCAATATATAATGAATAATGCAATAAATGAAATTAAAAACACTCTGGAGGCAACAAATAGTAGAAAAACAGAGGCAGAAGACAGGATTAGTGAATTAGAAGATAGAATGGTAGAAATAAATGAATCAGAGAGGATAAAAGAAAAACGAATTAAAAGAAATGAGGACAATCTCAGAGACCTCCAGGACAATATTAAACGCTACAACATTCGAATCATAGGGGTCCCAGAAGAAGAAGACAAAAAGAAAGGCCATGAGAAAATACTTGAGGAGATAATAGTGGAAAACTTCCCTAAAATGGGGAAGGAAATAATCACCCAAGTCCAAGAAACCCAGAGAGTCCCAAACAGGATAAACCCAAGGCAAAACACCCCAAGACACATATTAATCAAATTAACAAAGATCAAACACAAAGAACAAATATTAAAAGCAGCAAGGGAAAAACAACAAATAACACACAAGGGAATTCCCATAAGGATAACAGCTGATCTTTCAATAGAAACTCTTCAAGCCAGGAGGGAATGGCAAGACATACTTAAAGTGATGGAAGAAAATAACCTACAGCCCAGATTATTGTACCCAGCAAGGATCTCATTCAAATATGAAGGAGAAATCAAAAGCTTCTCAGACAAGCAAAAGCTGAGAGAATTCTGCACCACCAAACCAGCTCTCCAACAAATACTAAAGGACATTCTCTAGGCAGGAAACACAAAAACGGTGTATAAATTCGAACCCAAAACAATAAAGTAAATGGCAACGGGAACATACTTATCAGTAATTACCTTAAACATAAATGGGTTGAATGCCCCAACCAAAAGACAAAGACTGGCTGAATGGATACAAAAACAAGACCCCTACATATGTTGTCTACAAGAGACCCACCTCAAAACAGGGGTCACATACAGACTGAAAGTGAAGGGCTGGAAAAAGATTTTCCATGTAAATAGGGACCAAAAGAAAGCAGGAGTAGCAATACCCATATCAGATAAAATAGACTTTAAAACAAAGGCTGTGAAAAGAGACAAAGAAGGTCACTATATAATGATCAAAGGATCAATCCAAGAAGAAGATATAACAATTATAAATATATATGCACCCAACACGGGAGTACTGCAGTATGTAAGACAAATGCTAACAAGTATGAAAGGAGAAATTAACAATAACACAATAATAGTGGGAGACTTTAATACTCCACTCACACCTATAGATAGATCAACTAAACAGAAAATTAACAAGGAAACACAAACTTTAAATGATACAATAGACCAGTTAGACCTAATTGATATCTATAGGACATTTCATTCCAAAACAATGAATTTCAGCTTTTTCTCAAGTGCACACGGAACCTTCTCCAGGATAGATCACATCCTGGGCCATAAAGCTAGCCTTGGTAAATTCAAAAAAATAGAAATCATCCCAAGCATCTTTTCTGACCATAATGCAGTAAGATTAGATCTCAATTACAGGAGAAAAACTATTAAAAATTCCAACATATGGAGGCTGAACAACACGCTGCTGAATAACCAACAAATCACAGAAGAAATCAAAAAAGAAATCAAAATTTGCATATAAACAAATGAAAATGAAAACACAACAACCCAAAACCTGTGGGACACGGTAAAAGCAGTGCTAAGGGGAAAGTTCATACCAATACAGGCACACCTCAAGAAACAAGAAAAAAGTCAAATAAATAACCTAACTCTACACCTAAACAACTAGAAAAGGAAGAAATGAAGAACCCCAGGGTTAGTAGAAGGAAAGAAATCTTAAAAATTAGGTCAGAAATAAATGCAAAAGAAACAAAAGAGACCATAGCAAAAATCAACAAAGCCAAAAGCTGGTTCTTTGAAAGGAAAAATAAAATTGACAAACCATTAGCCAGACTCATCAAGAAACAAAGGGAGAAAAATCAAATCAATAAAATTAGAAATGAAAAGGGAGAGATCACAACAGACAACACAGAACTACAAAGGATCATAAGAGACTACTATCAACAATTATATGCCAATAAAATGGACAATGTGGAAGAAATGGACAAATTCTCAGAAAAATACAACTTTCCAAAACTGGACCAGGAAGAAATAGAAAATCTCAACAGACCCATCACAAGCACGGAAATTGAAACTGTAATCAAAAATCTTCCAGCAAACAAAAGCCCAGGTCCAGACGGCTTCACAGCTGAATTCTACCAAAAATTTAGGGAAGAGCTAACACCTATCCTGCTCAAACTCTTCCAGAAAATTGCAGAGGAAGGTAAACTTCCAAACTCATTCTATGAGGCCACCATCACCCTAATACCAAAACCTGACAAAGATCCCACAAAAAAAGAAAACTACAGGCCAATATCACTGATGAACATAGATGCAAAAATCCTTAACAAAATTCTAGCAATCAGAATCCAACAACACATTAAAAAGATCATACACCATGACCAAGTGGGCTTGATCCCAGGGATGCAAGGATTCTTCAATATCTGCAAACCAATCAATGTAATACACCACATTGACAAATTGAAAAATAAAAACCATATGATTATCTCAATAGATGCAGAGAAAGCCTTTGACAAAATTCAAAACCCATTTATGATAAAAACTCTCCAGAAAGCAGGAATAGAAGGAACATACCTCAACATAATAAAAGCTATATATGACAAACCCACAGTAAACATTATCCTCAAAGGTGAAAAATTGAAAGCATTTCCTCTAAAGTCAGGAACAAGACAAGGGTGCCCACTTTCACCTTTACTATTCAACATAGTTTTGGAAGTTTTGGCCACAGCAATCAGAGCAGAAAAAGAAATAAAAGGAATCCAAATTGGAAAAGAAGAAGTAAAACTCTATTTGCAGATGACATGATCCTCTACATAGAAAACCCTAAAGACTCCACCAGAAAATTACTAGAACTAATCAATGACTATAGTAAAGTTGCAGGATATAAAGTCAACACACAGAAATCTCTTGCATTCCTATACACTAATAATGAGAAAACAGAAAGAGAATTTAAGGAAACAATTCCATTCACCATTGCAACGAAGGAATAAAATACTTGGGAATATATCTACCTAAAGAAACTAAAGACTTATATATAGAAAACTATAAAACACTGGTGAAAGAAATCAAAGAGGACACTAATAGATGGAGAAATATACCATGTTCATGGATTGGAAGAATCAATATAGTGAAAATGAGTACACTATCCAAAGCAATTTATAGATTCAATGCAATCCCTATCAAGCTACCAACAGTATTCTTCACAGAGCTAGAACAAATAATTTCACAATTTGCATGGAAATACAAAAAGCCTCGAATAGCCAAAGTGATCCTGAGAAAGAAGAATGGAACTGGAGGAATCAACCTACCTGACTTCAGGCTCTACTACAAAGCCACAGTTATCAAGACAGTATGGTACTGGCACAAAGACAGAAATATAGATCAATGGAACAAAATAGAAAGCCCAGAGATAAATCTACGCACATATGGACACCTTATCTTTGACAAAGGAGGCAAGAATATATAATGGATTAAAGACAATCTCTATAACAAGTGGTGCTGGGAAATCTGGTCAACCACTTGTAGAAGAATGAAACTAGAACACTTTCTAACAACATACACAAAAATAAACTCAAAATGGATTAAAGATCTAAACGTAAGACCAGAAACTATAAAACTCCTAGAGGTGAACATAGGCAAAACACTCTCTGACATACATCACAGCAGGATCCTCTATGACCCACCTCCCAGAATATTGGAAATAAAAGCAAAAATAAACAAATGGGACCTAATTAACCTTAAAAGCTTCTGCACATCAAAGGAAACTATTAGGAAGGTGAAAAGGCAGCCTTCAGAATGGGAGAAAATAATAGGAAATGAAGCAACTGACAAACAACTAATCTAAAAAATATAAAAGCAACTCCTATAGCTCAACTCCAGAAAAATAAATGACCCAATCAAAAAATGGGCCAAAGAACTAAATAGACATTTTTCCAAAGAAGACATACAGATGGCTAACAAACACATGAAAAGATGCTCAACATCACTCATTATCAGAGAAATGCAAATCAAAACCACTATGAGATACCATTTCACACCAGTCAGAATGGCTGCGATCCAAAAGTCTACAAATAATAAATGCTGGAGAGGGTGTGGAGAAAAGGGAACCCTCTTACACTGTTGGTGGGAATGCAAACTAGTACAGCCACTATGGAGAACAGTGTGGAGATTCCTTAAAAAACTGGAAATAGAACTGCCTTATGATCCAGCAATCCCACTGCTAGGCATACGCACTGAGGAAACCAGAAGGGAAAGAGACACGTGTACCCCAATGTTCATTGCAGCACTGTTTATAATACCCAGGACATGGAAGCAACCTAGATGCCCATCAGCAGATGAATGGATAAGAAAGCAGTGGTACATATACACAATGGAGTATTACTCAGCCATTAAAAAGAATACATTTGAATCAGTTCTAATGAGGTGGATGAAACTGGAGCCTATTATACAGAGTGAAGTAAGCCAGAAGGAAAAACACCAATACAGTATACTAACGCATATATATGGAATTTAGAAATGTGGTAACAATAACCCTGTGAACAAGACAGCAAAAGAGACAGTGATGTATAGAACAGTCTTATGGACTCTGTGGGAGAGGGAGAGGTGGGAATATTTGGGAGAATGGCATTGAAACATGTAAAATATCATGTATGAAAGGAGATGCCAGTCCAGGTTCGATGCGCGATTCTGGACGCTTGGGGCTAGTGCACTGGGACGACCCAGAGGGATGGTATGGGGAGGGAGGAGGGAGGAGGGTTCAGGATGGGGAACACATGTATACCTGTGGCGGATTCATTTTTATATTTGGCATAAAAATTAAATAAAATTAAAAAAAATCTTATAAGAATCAAAGATCAGAATTGATCTTTTGACTTTCATTTGCAAAATTACTATTTGCCTCTAAGTACATGAAAGTTACTTTTCTTCTGTATCTATTTGATTTGGTGTAGATTTTTGTGTTGGGGAAAAAAACAATTTGTTTGTAAAGACTTGTGAATTTACGTGATTACAGAGGACTGATTTCTGAGAATGTTAATGACTTTGAGGAGTAACAAAAAATAAGATATCAGAACATATACAGAATTTAATATTTGATCTAATTACAGGTGTTGATCACAGATGTTGATTCTATAGTTTGTCTCAAGCCATAGAATTCAAGTAATTGAGCTCCCCTGGAAACTGCAATACTAGCCCTGCAATTTGAAACGTATAGTAATCTTATTAATCTATTTCTTTACTTTTCCTTCTCATAGATGCAGGATAAGAGAAAAAGATGACTGGAAACCCTCCATATCATTTTCATCTTCATCAGACCTTAACGCATTATTTAGTTGAGCTGCCTCCTAAGGAATTTTTAGTAAAGCCCCTTTTATGATCCTTTTGAAATTTTCCACAACTAACTAACAACATCTTATAAGACAGTTGGGGGCTAATTGATGTCTTATAGTTTCTGAACTCCAGGTGAACATTTGTAGGGCTGTTACCTTGTGAACTTCTGTTAGATTCTCTACTAAAAATGAAATAATTATTCCATTTAGGCAACTTCCAGATCTGATTTTATAATCTCCACAAATTCTGTATTCACTTGTGCTGAGTAACTAGTCAATTAAGACCCATTTTATCTAAATAATTTTTTCCTTTTATCTCAGTTCTGCTAAGTCACACAAAACTTATAGTTTTACCTTCAAAGTTCTAAATCAGTGTTTCTTCTGATTTTACCACTACATTGTCAAAATAATACTCATATTATTTTTAAATAATAGATATGCTTTATGATCACATATTTCTCTAAAAGCTTTCTCCATTTGTCCTCATAAATCTAAACAATACTTTAAAAAGTCCAATTAAAGAACCACCAGCTGAAAACAGAACCAATTTCAAACTGATTTTTCTAGAAAGTAAACTTTTATTTCTAATTCTTAATAATTGTTTACTCTATAATAGCTGTTTCACGTATATTAATTTAAGTATATATGCAGCTTGCACATGACTCCTTCTCCAACACATTCTTAGGAGAAAATGTTAAAATACATTTACAAACTGAAAAATATTTATTGTCACTGTATGGTGAGTATATTCTCTGGCACAAGTAATCGTTTAACAAGTGCTTAATTATTATTACATACAGAGTACTAATATCACTGTAGTTAATTTCATGACCTCTTTCTTTCTGCTTTAGCACTGTTATTCAGAAATATATAAATATTTTGTTGGTAAAAATGATACATGTAATTCCAAATATTGGATTCTCTTTGAGGGATAAGGCTCTTATTTTTTATCCCCATCTTGTAGATACCTCTCAGGTCTCACATCCATGATTTCTATGATCATCTGTTCAGCACACACATCATGAAATGCTCAAAGATAGATTTTGTGAAAGACAAGAGGATGTATCAGACTAGGATTATAGGCAAGTAGTTAGAGTGAAAAGGGACAGGTACATAAATATTCCCAGCACAAGGCAGAGAGAGAAAATGTAAAGAAATAAAGATAGGGTGCTGTTGAAATTCAGCATAGAAACAGATTATTCACAAATATAGATTTAACAAAAGACTTCAGAAGTATTGGTTTTTGAACTTGGTCTAGGAATGTGGGAAGTATTTATCCATAAAAAATTGAATGGATAAGAAATGGAAAAGAGAAGGTAGTAGAGTGCATAGAAAATATATTTTACATATAAATTATATTTCATAAATACAAAGTGATTTTCAGGTTATTCTACATAGCCATTAAATTTTATACATGTGTGTGTGTGTTCAGTTACTTCAGTCAGACCCTTTGCAATCTTATGGACTGTAGGCCACCAGACTCCTCTGTCCAGGGGATTCTACAGACAAGAATACTGGAATGGGTTGCCATGCCCTCCTCCAGGGGATCTTCCTGACTCAGAGATTGAACCCGCATCTCATGCATTTTCTGCATTGCAGGCAGTTTCTTTACTGCTGAGCCACTGGGGAAGCCAAATTTTATTCATAATTATATCCAATTATTCTAGTATTCACTTTTCAAACATTCAAGATAAGTTATTATAATCTCCAATTTTTTCTTCTTCCTTGTTTATTAGAATAAACCATATCCAATTAAATCTAACCAGAATAAAGATGCAGAAAGTCATTCCAAAATTTCTACAAGTTGAATGTAACTGTAGAGCTACATAAAGAAATCATTTTACTCTATTTTAGCAGTGTTCATAGTATGTGGTAATTATGTTTTCTGTCAACACTTTCTGAAACATGGTACAGAACTTTATTATCACTGTTTTTATGCACTAATATACAGTGATGAAATATAAATTTGATTGAAAATATTAGCAAGTATTTTAAATAGCCAATTTGCATACAGTAGTCTATTTAAGGTTTGGGATGTGGTACAAAGCTTCTCCCCCACCCTAAGTAACTGCTGTGTTCCAATGTGTAATTGGAACAATTAAGTTATTACCTGAAGCAGTAGCTTTTGGTTCATGATGCCTTTTTTATTTACCCTGATACAAAGTAATCAAGAACTCAAAGCTGAAAATGGTCATTTCCTTAGTGATATCTTAAGTTACATTGAGTTTTACAGGCTTATGTTCACATGAGTTTTTTTTTTTTTTTTTCTAATTGTCTAAAGTGATTTCCCAAAATAGAATTCTCTGTCATACCTTTCACTATGCTGTCTCTCAGGCCATAAAACATTCACTATGTAATACAACACAGAGATGTCCTCCACTACTTAATGAACTTAAAGTGGTTTCTTTATTTGCCATTTCCCTCCTCCAAATATTACTTAATGCATTCAAATCTTTTTGGGTGTGAATAAACTGATCAGTAAATGATCAATGTTATCATGATTTTGTGACCTTTAGTCCTATTGTGTTTCTGTGAATCATATATGGGAAGAATCATTTAGCTAATAATCACATGGATTCCTACTTGCCCATGAAATTTGTAAATTATTTTCAGAAAAAAAATATACATGATTAACTTTTCTAAAGATGTATTTGTTTTATACCAACTTTATTCATAATTGCAAAATATAGAAATAACTCAAATGTCCTTAAACTGGTGAATGAGGACACTGTGGTACAGTGAAATGCCACACCATAGTAAAAAGGGAAAGAACACTAATACACACAACAACATGAATAGATATGGAGTGAATAAGAAGGCAGATTAAGAATTCTATACTTTTTATTGGTTCTTCTTATACAACTCTTGAAGATGGCAAACAATGGGCTGAAACAAAGGATTAGAATTGGGAGCTTGATGTTTAAGATTTACAAAACTTAATGAATTTGGAGGAAGTTCAAGTGAACTCTCAGGTGATGTTTTATAAGTTTGTAGCATTTATACTTCTACAAGTATCAGAGCTTCAAATTGCACAAAGACTTCAGGAGGATATTTTGTATCTTTATAGACTTGGCCACCTCTTTTTAAAATAGTGCTTTGTCTAAGTGGGCTGTTTATCTGCTTGAGCACCAAAGTTTCTTTTTTCTAGATTTAGTAAAGGAATTATGAACAACAGCATTAATTCTCCTGTAATAAATTGAAAGGAATTGGGCCCTAATAGTAGTCTTGCCTGGAAAATCCCATGGATGGAGGAGCCTCGTAGGCTGCAGTACATGGGATTGCTAGGAGTTGGACACAACTGACCGATGTCACTTTCACTTTTCACTTTCATGCATTGGAGAAAGAAATGGCAACCCACTCCAGTGTTCTTGCCTGGAGAATACCAGGGACGGGGGAGCCTGGTGGGCTGCCGTCTCTGGGGTTACACAGAATCGGACATGCTGAAGTGACTTAGCAGCATACGACATTCTAGAAAACTATAGTGACAAGGTGAATCATGGTTCCCAGGGCCTCGGGTGTGGAAAATGTTGACCCTAAAGACCAGTATGGAAATACTTGGGGTTGATTAAAAAGCCCTATATCATAATGTTGGCATAATAATGGATTGTATTGGTCAAACTTGTACAACTGTAGCCTAGATGGGCAAATTTTACCATATGTAAATATAATACTTCAATAAATCCAACTTTCAAAAAGTAGAAATTCATTTTATCACAGATTGTGAGTATATATAGAGATATTTATAAGATATTCACTAAGAAAGGAAAGAATTCTTTCTTTGCTTGCTTTTTTTTAATTGTAATTCACTTTTATTGTTGATGACCCCTCCAGTTCCTTCAGACTAAATTTTATGAAAATATGTTGTCTCTATGTAAGAACTGCAGGTATTTGAACACAAAAATGAGGGAAAAGGCTTGAAAAAAATACAATTTCTAAAGACTGAATATTTGTGTCCTAAAATTCATATATTGAGCCTATAATTCACTTTCTTAAAAGCATATTATATTAGAGTTGATTAACAACATTGCATTATTTTCAGGTGTAGAGAAAAGTGATTCAGTTATACATATGTATGCATCTATTCTTTTTCAAATTCTTTTCCCATTTAGGTTACTGTATAATATTGAACAGAGTTTCCTGTGCTAGACAGTAGGTTCATGTTCATTTAGTTCAATTCAGCCACTCCATCATGTCCGACTCTTTGCAATTCCATGGACTGTAGCACACCAGGCTTCCTTGTCCATCACCAACTCCCAGAGCTTGCTCAAACTCATGACCATTGAGTCAGTGACGCCATCCAACCATCTCATCTTCTCTTGTCCCCTTCTGCTCCTGCCTTCAATCTTTCCCAGCATCAGGGTCTTTTCTAATGAGTCAGCTCTTAGCATCAGGTGGCCAAATTATTGGAGCTTCAGCTTCAACATCAGTCCTTCCAATGAATATTCAGGGTTGGTTTCCTTTAGGATTGACTGGTTTGATCTCCTTGCAATCTAAGGGACTCTCAAGAGTCTTCATGTTGGTTATCCATTTTAAATACAGCAGTGTGTACATGTCAATCCCAAATTTCCAAACTCTCCCTTCCTCAACTCTTCACCCCTGGTAACCATAAATTCATTCTCTAAGTCTGTGATTCTGTTTATGTTTTGTAAATACATTCATTTGTATAATTTATTTTAGATTTTGTGTATAATCAGTCCCATATGATGTTTGTTTTGTCTGGCTTACTTTACTTAGTATGATAATTTCCAAATCTATTCATGTTGATGCAAATTAGATCATTTGATTATTTTTAAGCTGAGTAATATTTTATTGTATATATGTACCAATTTTTCTTTATCTACTTATCTATTTTTCTGTCAATGGGCATTCATGTTGCTTCCATGTCTTGGCTATTGCAATAAGCATTGGAATACATGCATCTATTCAAATCATGTTTTTCTCTGGATACAAGCTCAGGAGTTGGATTATTAATAATATGGTAGCTCTTTTAGTTTCTTTTTTTAATATAAATTTATTTATTTTAATTGGAGGTTAATTACTTTACAATATTGTATTGGAGCCATTAAAAAGAATACATTTGAATCAGTTCTAATGAGGTGGATGAAACTGGAGCCTATTATGCAGAGTGAAGTAAGCTCTTTTAGTTTCTTAAGGGACTTTCTTATTATACTCAATAGTGGTTTCACCAATTTACATTCCCACCAATTGTGTAAGAGGACTCCCTTTTCTCCACACCCTCTCCAGCATTTATTGTTGATAGGTGTTTTTTTGATAATAGCCATTCTGACTGATGTGAGGTGATACATCCTTGTAGTTTTGATTAGCATTTCTCTAATCATTAGTGATATCGAACACCTTTTCATTCACCTGTTAGCCATCTGTTGTCTTCTTCAGAGATATGTCTCTTTAAGAGCATCTTCTGCCCATTTTGGATTGCTACTTTTATGATATTAAGCTGTGTGACCTGTTTGTAGATTTTGGAGATTAATCCCTTGCTGGTCACATAATTTGCAAATATTTTCACCCATTTTGTGGGTTGTCTTTTCCTTTGCTTAGGTTTCTTTTTCTGTGCAAAAGATTTTGAGTTTGATTAGGTCCCATTTGTTTATTTTCATTTTTATGTCCCTTACTCTAAGAGACAGAGGGGAAAGTATATTGTTATGATTTATATAAAATAGTATTCTACCTATATTTTCCTCTAATAATTTTATAATATCGGGTCTTACATTTAGATCTTTGATCCGTTTTGAGTTTATTTTTGTGTATGGCATTAAAAAATGTTCTAATTTCCTTCTTTTGCACATAGCTGTTCAGTTTTCTCAGCACCACTTATTGAAGAGACTGTCTTTTCTTCATTATATATTCTTGCCTCCCTTATCATAGATTAATTGACCATAGGTGTGCGAGTTTATTTCTGGGCTTTCCACCCTGTTCTATTGATCTTTATTTCTGTTTTTGTGCCAGTATCACACTCTTTTGATGACTGTAGCTTTGTAGTATAGTCTGAAGTCAGGCAGCCTGATTTTTCCAGCTCCATTTTTGTTTGAAGATTTCTTTAACTATTTGAGGTCTTCTGTGTCTCCACAGAAATTTTAAGATTTAAAAAAATTCTAGTTCTGTGAAAAATGGCATTGGTCATTTGAGAGCAATTGCATTGAATCTGTAGATTTCCATGGGTAGTATATTCATTTTGACAATATTGATTCTTCAAATCCAAGAACTTGATATATCTTTACTCCATCCATTTGTGTAATCATTTCTTTCTTTCCTCCTTTCATTCTTTCTTTCTTATCATTTTCTTATAGTCTCTTGTAGTTTTCAGAGTAAAAGTATTTTGGCTCCCTAGATAGGTTTATACCAGGATATTTTATTTATTTATTTTTTTGCAGCAATTGGATGGTTTCCTTGGTTTCCCTTTCTTATCTTTGTTAGTGTGTAGAAATGCAACAGACTTCTGTGTGTTAATTTTGCACCCCAAAACACCAATTAGCCAAATTCATTGATTAGCAGATGGCACCACCCTTCTGGTAGAAAACAAAGAACCAAAGAACCTCTTGATAAAAGTGGAAGGAAGAGTGAAAAAGTTGGCTTAAAACTCAACATTCAGAAAACTAAGATCATGGCATCTGGTCCCATCACTTCATGGAAAATAGATGGGGAAACAATGGAAACAGTGACAAACTTTATTTGGGGGGGGGGGCTCCAAAATCACTGCAGATAGTGACTGCAGCCATAAAATTAAAAGATGCTTGCTCCCTGGAAGAAAAGCTATGACCAACCTAGACAGTATATTAAAAAGCAGAGACATTACTTTACCCACAAAGGTCCCTGTCTAGTCAAAGCTATGGTTTTTCCATTAGTCATGTATGGATGTGACAGTTGGACTATAAAGAAAGCTGAGCACAGAAGAATTGATGCTTCTGAACTGTGGTGTTGGAGAAGACTCTTGAGAGTCCCTTGGATTGCATGGAGAACTAACCTGTTAATCCTAAAGGAAATAAGTCCTGAATATTCATTGGAAAGACTGATGTTGAAGCTGAAACTCCAATACTTTGGCTATCTGGTGCAAAGAACTGACTCATTTGAAAAGACCCTGATGCTGGGAAAAATTAAAGGGGGGGAAATAAGGGGACAGCAGAGATGTTTGGATGGCATCACTGACTCAATGGACATGAGTTTGAGTAAGTTCCAGGGGTTGCTTATGGACAGGAAAGCCTGGTGTGCTGAAGTCTGTGGAGTTGAAAAACGTCAGACACAACTGAGTGACTGAACTGAACTGAACTGAGCCATCTGGTGGCATCTTTAGGATTTTCTACGTATAGTATCATATTGTACACAAATGATGACAGTTTCACTCCCCCGCCCCCAATTTGTGTTCCCATTATTTCTTTTATTTTTTCTCTGATTTCCAAATCTAAGACTTCCAAACCTATGTTAAATAAAAATGCAAGAGTGGAAATCCTTGTCTTGTTACCGATCTTAGAGAAAATGCTTTCAGTTTTTCACCATTGAGTATGAAGTTAGCTGTAGGTTAGTCATATATGGCCTCTATTATGTTGAGGTATGCTCCTTCTATGCCCACTTTCTGGAGAGTTATTGTCATAACTGAGTGTTGAATTTTGTAAAAAGCTTTTTATGTATCCATTGAAATGACAGTATGGTTAATATTCTCCAACTTGTTGATGTGGTGTATCACACATTGATTTGTTGATATTGAAAAGTCCTTGCATCCCTGGAATAAATACCACATGATCATGGTGTATGATGATTTAATGGAACGTGCTAGTATTTTGTACACGATTGTTTTCATCTATTTTCATCAGTGATATTGGCCATTAATTTTCTTTTCTTTTCTTTTTGCAGTATCTTTGTCTGGTATTGGTATCAGGGTACTAGTGGCCTCCTAGAATGAGTTTTGGAGTTTTCCTTTCTCTGAGACTTTTGGAATGATTTCAGAAGGACAGGTGTTAGTTCTTTGCTAAATGTTTTTTAGAGTTTGTTTGTGAAGCTGTCTGGTCTTATACTTTTGTTTGTTGGAAATTTTAAATCAATTAAAAGAAATAAATTCTTGATTCCATAAGATGTTTTAAGATTTTTTCTCTTTTCACAGCACCAATATTTTCCTATCTTTTGTCTTAAAAATAAAAATTAAATTTCTGGCAATATAGCCCCAATGAACAAGAGATTTGTTTTTATTATTGTCTTAATTATGAATTCACTAAAAATAAACTCTAATATTAACAGTATTTTTTAAAATATAAACTCATATAATGAGTTGATTAGTTATGATAATCACCTAGTTTTAAAACTGCATACTACTATTTCATTATTACCAATTGTAAGATCATTATCTTTTACTTCTCATAGTCTAGTAAGTAATTTGATAATTCAGAAGGACAATAAATTAAATCCACTGCTGGAAACTTTCACAAAATGTAACTAATATTCAGATACAAGAAACAAAATGGCATGATAAAAAATCATCCCAAGAAGGATGCTTTAGACAAAGTATACCTTACCTTTGTGCTTGGATGGGATAGCTATTGTCATAAGTCTCATAGATTTCATCATCATATTCACCCCCATAGCCATCATAACCCTGAGGCAAAAATGGTAAAAAGATATATTAGCAAACAGCTTGAGTAACTGATTAATCTGTTGTTCATTAATGAGATCTTAACTTAGTTTTTATGTTTGTTTAGTCACTTTACATCATATTTTACTAGGTAAACAATTTGTATGCAATGTCGAGTAATATTTCATGGTCCAAATTTTAATATATAATAATCAAACTCAACATATCATTGAAGCAGCAATGCCTATTCGAGGATTTATTTAGAATTTTGTTCAAGACAAATTTTAAAAATCATAATATTTTGTTAAATGCTATGAGAGAGTCCCTTGGACTGCAAGGAGATCCAACCAGTCCATTCTGAAGATCAGCCCTGGGATTTCTTTGGAAGGAATGATGCTAAAGCTGAAACTCCAGTACTTTGGCCACCTCATGCGAAGAGATGACTCATTGGAAAAGACTCTGATGCTGGGAGGGATTGGGGGCAAGAGGAAAAGGGGACGACAGAGGATGAGATGGCTGGATGGCATCACTGACTCAATGGACATGAGTCTGAGTGAACTCTGGGAATTGGTGATGGACAGGGAGGCCTGGCGTGCTGCGATTCATGGGGTCGCAAAGAGTCGGACACAACTGAGCGGCTGATCTGATCTGATCTGATGAGATAATATGAATAGTTATGATAACCTAATGGTGACAAAAATCTATTTGTTACAATGCTACTGGAATTTATTTCTTCCCATAATAATAATAATTAGACTGAATCTGAAATCTGGATTCTTAAACTTTTAGTAAAAAAGGTATAGTAATTATTGTTAAAAAAAATGAAAGGAGAAAGGAAAGAATGTATAATGTATACAAAGTATATATTCCAATTGTACATTGTTCTTTTAGTGATTTAGTTTTGTTTTCTTTTGTGGTCATTGACTTTATTTTAAACTCTTGCTATCCATCTCGATTACTCTGAACTTGTAAGAAAGCCTTTATTTTTTCTGTTCTGTATCTTTGTTGGTGCAATACTTTCTTTAGAATGTACATCCATCCCACCCTATCAATTTTATAACTCCATTTCAGTCTGGAGGCTTGCAAATCTCTCCTTATTGTGTTCATAAATTTAAACCAAAATATGTGTATTTTTCCACATTAATTTTGACTAAGATTTCTGAGTTAATTTAATCTGAAAACAAGTTTAATCAAGACCTAGCTTCCCCTTTAGCCAGTCTATCCCATCAGGAAGCTTCCATAAGCTTCTTATCCTTCTCCATCAGAGGGCAGTAGATTGAAAATCACAATCACAGAAAGTTAACCAATCTGATCACATGGACCACAGCCTTGTCTAACTCACTGAAACTATGAGCCATGCTGTGTAGGGCCACCCAAGATGGACAGGTCATGGTGGAGAGGTCTGGCAAAACGTGGTCCACTGGAGAAGGGAATGGCAAACTACTTCAGTATTCTTGCCTTGAGAACCCCATGAATAGGAAGAAAAGACAAAATGATAGGACACTGAAAGATGAACTCTCCAGGTCGGTAGGTGCCCAATATGCTACTGGAGATCAGTTGAGACCTAGCTCAAGGAAGAATGAAGAGACAGAGCCAAAGCAAAACCAACACCAAGTTGTGGACATGACTGGTGATGGAAGTAGAGTCCGATGGTGTAAAGAGCAATATTGCATAGGAACCTGGAATGTTAGGTCCATGAATCAAGTCAAATTGGAAGTGGTCAAACAGGAGATGGCAAGAGTGAACATAGACATTTTAGGGATCAGTGAACTAAAATTGACTGGAATGGGTGGATTTAACTCAGATGACCATTATATCTACTACCGTGGGCAAGAATCCCTTAAAAGAAATGGAGTAGCCATCATAGTCAATAAGAGTCTGAAATGCAGTACTTGGGTGCAACCTCAAAAATGACAGAATGATCTTTGTTCGTTTCCAAGGCAAACCATTCAATATAATGATAATCCAAGCCTATGCCCCAACCAGCAATGCTGAAGAAGCTGAAGTTAAACAATTCTATGAAGACTTACAGGGTCTTCTAGAACTAACACCAAAAAAAGATGTCTTCTACTTGATAGGGGACTGGAATACAAAATAAGAAAGTAAAAAAAATAACTGGAGTAACAGGCAAATTTGGCAATCAAGTACCGAAAAGGCAGGGCAAAGGCTAATAGACTTTTGCCAAGGGAACACTGGTCATAGCAAACACCCTGTTCCAAAAACACAAGAGAAGATTCTACACATGGATCACCAGATGGCCAAAACCAAATCAGATTGATTATATTCTTTGCAGCCAAAGATGGAGAAACTCTATACAGTCAGCAAAAACAAAACTGGGAGCTGACTGTGGCTCAGATCATGAACTTATTATTGCCAAATTCAGACTTAAATTGAAGAAAGTAGGGAAAACCACTAGACCATGTATGACCTAAATCAAATCCCTTATGATTATACAGTGGAAGTGACAAATAGATTCAAGGTATTAGATCTGATAGACAGGGTACCTGAATAACTATGGATGGAGGTTTGTGACATTGTACAGGAGATCATCCCCAAGAAAAAGAAGTGAAAAAAGGCAAAATGGTTGTCTGAGGAGGCCTTACAGATAACTATGAAAGGAAGAGAAGCAAATGGCAAAGGATAAAAGAAAAGATATACCCATTTGAATGCAGAGTTCCAAAGAATAGCAAGGAGAAATAAGAAAGCATTCCTCAGTGATCAATGAAAAGAAATAGAGGAAAACAACAGAATGGTAAAGACTAAAGATCTATTCAAGAAATTAGAGATAGCAAGGGAACATTTCATACAAAGATGGGCTTGATAAAGGACAGAAATGGTAGGGACCTAACAGAAGCAGAAGATATTAAGAAGAGGTGGCAAGAATACACAGAAGAACTGTACAAAAAAGATCTTCATGACCCAGATAATCACGATGGTGTGATCACTCACCTAGAGCCAGACATCCTGGAGTGTGAAGTCAAGTGGGGCTTAGGAAGCATCACTACAAACAAAGCTGGTGGAGGTGATGGAATTCCAGTTGAGCTATTTCAAATCCTAAAAGACGACGCTGTGAAAGTGCTACACTCAATATGCCAGCAAATGTGGAAAACTCAGCAGTGGCCACAGGACAGGAAAAGGTCAGTTTTCATTCCAATCCCAAAGAAATGCAATGCCAAAGAACGCTCAAATTACTGCACAATTGCACTCATCTCACATGCTAGTAAAGGAATGCTTAAAATTCTAAGCCAGGATTCAGCAATGCGTGAGCCATGAACTTCCAGATGTTCAAGCTGGTTTTAGAATATATGCCAATAAAATGCACAACTTGGAATAAATGGACAAATTCTTAGAAAAGTACAACTTTCCAAAACTGAACTTGGAAGAAATAGAAAATCTTAACAGACCCATCACAAGCACAGAAATTGAAACTGTAATCAGAGATCTTCCAGCAAAAAAAAAAAAAAAAAAAAGCCCAGGTCCAGACAGCTTCACAGCTGAATTCTACCAAAAATTTAGAGAAGAGCTAATACCTATCCTACTCAAACTCTTCTAGAAAATTACAGAGGAAGGTAAACTTTCAAACTTATTCTATGAGGCCACCATCACTCTAATACCAAAACCTGACAAAGATGCCACAAAAAAAGAAAACTACAGGCCTATATCACTGATGAACATCGATGCAAAAATCCGTAACAAAATTCTAGCAATAGAATCCAACAACACATTAAAAAGATCATACACCATGACCAAGGGGGCTTTATTCCAGAGATGCAAGGATTCTTCAATATCCACAAATCAATCAATGTAATATACCACATTAACAAATTTAAAAATAAAAGCCATATGACTATCTCAATAGATGCAGAGAAAGCTTTTAACAAAATTCAACATCCATTTATGATAAAAGCTCTCCAGAAAGCAGGAATAGAAGGAACATACCCCAACATAGTAAAAGCTATATGTGATAAACCAACAGCAAGCATTATCTTCAATGGTGAAAAATTGAAAGCATTTCCCATAAAGTCAGGAACAAGACAAGGGTGCCCACTCTCACTACTAGTTTATTCAATATAGTTTTGGAAGTTTTGGCCACAGCAATCAGAGCAGAAAAAGAAATAAAGGGAATCCAAGTTGAAAAAGAAGTAAAACTCTCACTGTTTGCAGATGACATGATCCTCTACATAGAAAACCCTAAAGACTCCACCGGAAAATTACTAGAGCTAATCAATGAATATAGAAAAGTTGCAGGATATAAAATCAACACACAGAAAACCCTTGCATTCCTATACTCTAATAATGAGAAAATAGAAAGATAAATTAAGGAAACAATTCCATTCACCAATTACAATGAAAAGAATAAAACATTTAGGAATCTATCTACCTAAGGAAACTAAAGACCTATATATATAGAAAACTATAAAACACTGCTGAAAGAAATCAAAAAGGACACTAATAGATGGAGAAATATACCATGTTCATGGATCGGAAGAATCTATATATTGAAAATGAGTATACTACTCAAAGCAATCTATAGATACAATGCAATCCCTATTAAGCTACCAACAGTATTTTTCACAGAGCTAGACAAATAATTTCACAATCTGTATTAAAACAAACAAACAAACAAACAAAAAAAAAAAAAAAAACTCAAATAGCCAAAGCTATCTTGAGAAAGAAGAATGGAACTGGAGGAATCAACCTGCCTGAATTCAGGCTGTACTACAAAGCCACAGTCATCAAGACAGTATGGTACTGGCACAAAGACAGAAGTATAGATCAATGGAAGAAAATAGAAAGCCCAGAGATAAATCCACACATTTATGGACACCTTATCTTTGACAAAGGAGGCAAGAATATACAATGGAGAAAAGACAATCTCTTTAACAAGTGGTGCTGGGAAACCTGGTCAGCCACTTGTAAAAGAATAAACTAGAACACTTTCTAACACCATACAAAAAGATAAACTCAAAATGGATTAAAGATCTAAATGTAAGACCAGAAACTATAAAACTCCTAGAGGAGAACATAGGCAAAACACTATCTGACATAAATCACAGCAGGATCCTCTATGACTCACCTCCCAGAACACTGGAAATAAAATAAAAAATAAATAAATTGGACCTAATTAAAACTAAAATCTTCTGCACAACAAAGAAAACTCTAAGCAAGGTGAAAAGACAGCCTTCAGAATGGGAGAAAATAATAGCAAATGAAGCAACTGACAAACAACTAATCTCAAAAATATACAAGCAACTTCTGCAGCTCAATTCCAGAAAAATAAAGGACCCAATCAAAAAATGGGCCAAAGAACTAAACAGACATTTATCCAAAGAAGACATACAGATAGTGAACAAACACATGAAAAGATGCTCAACATCACTCATTATCAGAGAAATGCAAATCAAAAACACGATGAGGTACCATTTCATGCCAGTCAGAATGGCTGCGATCCAAAAGTCTACAAGCAGTAAATGCTGGAGAGGGTGTGGAGAAAAGGGAACCCTCTTGCACTGTTGGTGGGAATGCAAACTAGTTCAGCCACTATGGAGAACAGTGTGGAGAGTCCTTAAAAAACTGGAAATAGAACCCTCTTACGACCCAGCAATCCCACTACTGAGCATACACACCGAGGAAACCAGAATTGAAAGAGACACAGGTTGTTTCCATGTCTTGGCTATTATAAACAGTGCTGCGATGAACATTGGGGTACACGTGTCTCTTTCCCTTCTGGTTTCCTCAGTGTGTATGCCCAGCAGTGGGATTGCTGGATCATAAGGCAGTTCTATTTCCAGTTTTTTAAGGAATCTCCACACTGTTCTCCATAGTGGCTGTACTAGTTTGCATTCCCACCAACAGTGTAAGAGGGTTCCCTTTTCTCCACACCCTCTCCGAACACATGTATACCTGTGGCGGATTCATTTTGATATTTGGCAAAACTAATACAATTATGTAAAGTTTAAAAATAAAATAAAATTAGAAAAAAAAAAGAAAGAGACACAGGTACCCCAATGTTCATTGTAGCACCATTTATAATAGCCAGGACATGGAAGCAACCTAGATGTCCATCAACAGATGAATGGATAAGAAAGCTGTGGTACATATACACAATGGAATATTACGCAGCCATTAAAAAGAATACATTTGAATCAGTTCTAATGAGGTGGATGAAACTGGAGCTGATTATACAGAGTGAAGTAAGCCAGAAAGAAAAACACCAATACAGTATACTAATGCATATATATGGAATTTAGAAAGATGGTAACAATAATGCTGCATGCGAGACAGCAAAAGAGACACAGATGTATAGAACAGTCTTTTGGACTCTGTGGGAGAGGGAGAGGGTGGGATGATTTGGAAGAATGGCATTGAAACATGCATAATATCAGATAAGAAATGAATCGCCAGTCCAGGTTTGATGCAGGATACAGGATGCTTGGGGCTGGTGCACTGGGATGACCCAGAGGGATGGTACGGGGAGGGAGGTGGGAGGGGGTTCAGGATGAGGAATATGTGTATACCCATGGTGGATTCATATTAATGTATGGCAAAACCAATACAATATTGTAAAGTAATTAGCCTCCAATTAAAATAAATAAATTTACATTAAAAAAAAAAGAAAAGTCAGAGGAACCAGAGATCAAATTGCCAACATCCGCTGGATCATCTAAAAAGCAAGAGAGTTCCAGAAAAACATCTATTTCTGCTTTATTGACTATGCCAAAGCCTTTGACTATGTGGGTCATAACAGACTGTGGACTCTTCAAGAGATGGGAATACCAAACCACCTCACCTGCCTCCTGAGGAATCTACACGCAGGTCAGGAAGAAATGGTTAGAACTTGACGTGGGACAAAAGACTGGTTCCAAATAGGAAAGGAGTATGTCAAAGCTGTATACTGTCACCCTGTTTATTTAACTTATATGCAGAGTACATCATGAAAAAAGGTGGAGTCAAGATTTCCCAAAGAAATATCAATAACCTCAGATATGCAGATGACACTACACTTGTGGTAGAAAGTGAAGAAGAACTAAAGAGCATCTTGATGAAAGTGAAAGAGGATGTGAAAAAGTTGGCTTAAAGCTCAACATTCAGAAAACGAAGATCATGGCATCTGGTCCCATCACTTTATGGCAAAAAGGTGGGGAAACAGTGGAAGCAGTGATAGACTTTATTTATTTGGGCTCCAAAATCACTGCAGATGGTAACTGCATCCATGAAATTAAAAGACACTTGCTCCTTGGAAGAAAAGTTATGACAACCTAGACACCATATTAAAAAGCAGAGGCATTACTTTGCCAACAAAGGTCCATCTAGTCAAAGCTATAGTTTTCCCAGTAGTCATATATGGATGTAAGAGTTGGACTATAAAGAAAGCTGAGCACCAAAGAATTGATGTTTTTGAACTGTGATGTTTGATAAGACTCTTGAGAGTCCCTTGGACTGCAAGGGGATCCAACCAGTCCATCCTAAAGGAAATCAGTCCTGAATATTCATTGGAAAGACTGATGCTGAAGCTGAATCTCTAATACTTTGGCCACCTAATGTGAAGAACTGACTTACTTGAAAAAAACTTTAAGCTGGAAAAGACTGAAGGCGGAAGGAGAAGGCGACGACAGAGGATGAGATGGTTGGATGGCATCATCGACTCAATGGACATGAGTTTTATTAAACTCCGAGAGTTGGTGATGGACAGGGAGGCCTGGCGTGCTGCGGTTCATGGGGTTGCAAAGAGTCGGACACAATTGAGCAACCGACCTGAACTGAATCTGAGAGCTACTATTTTTCATCAACAAAGAATATCTTAAAAACATTACTTCTTTATTACTCCCCCATTTGATTTACTCATATATAATGATAGTTTGGGTTTTTTCTGAGTCTGATCTCAATTATTTCTATTTTCTTGTACCTTTCTTGTATTTTTCTGTTAATGGTTTTGATTTCATCTTATTTATGCTCTGAAGTATGGACCAGTTCCTCAGTTTGATCTTTCAAGTTCCTAATTGTTTCTATTGAATTAAAAAAAAAATAGTGTCTGTATATAATATTGCATACAGATTGTTTTAAAATAGGGCCAAAGGATTTTTTTTTTTCCCCAAAACGCAACAGCTACTTTTCTTCTCCTTCTCCAACTTCCAGTTCTCATGTAGCTTTTCCACCTATTGTTTTAGTAGTATTTTAGTATTTCAGTTCAGTTCAGTTTGGTAGCTCACTTGTGTCCAACTTTTTTCGACCCCATGAATCACAGCACGCCACACCTCCCTGTGCATCACCAACTCCCATAGTTCACTCAAACTCATGTGCATCGAGTTGGTGATGCCATCCAGACAACTCATCCTCTGTCGACCCCTTCTCCTCCTGTCCCCAGCCCCTCCTAGCATCAGGGTATTTTCCAATGAGTCAACTCTTTGCATGAGGTGGCCAAAGTATTGGAGTTTCAGCCTCAGCATCAGTCCTTCCAATAAACACCCAGGACTGGTCTCTTTTAGGATGGACTGGCTGGATCTCCTTGCAGTCCAAGGGACTCACAAGGGCCAAAGGATTTTTTTTTTTTTCTCCAGCCCCACAGTTCAAAAGCATCAATTCTTTGGCATTCAGTTTTCCTTATAGTCCAATTCTCACATCCATAAATGTGATTTTATTTATTTTTGTGTTAAATAATATGTTTAAATTTATGCTGCTTGATTTACGAATGTTAGTCATCTTTCTCTTGACTGGCCATTCATTCTTTACAATAGTTCTTTAGAACTTTATTATAGACTCCACCAAACATGTCTTCCTAATATAGTTGCATCATAACTTTTCATTAAATTTTGCTTGTTACTGAGTAATAACTAATTATTATTCTCAAATGAGACAAAGAGTTCATAATATTTCTACCTTATTTTCATATCTTCTTGTTTCTTCTAAAGTTAATCATTGCTCATTAACTTTATTGTCTTCTTATTTTTCTATATGTTTAGAATTGTTTTACTTCAATTGTTCCAATAGTTACACTAATATAGCAATACTATTTCCACATATTCCCAAGTATCAGATAATCTCTCATATCCTTTTGTTCTCCATGGAGATCACCTCCTTCAGGACCAGATTATTGCACTGGTCTAGACTGTTGAACTCCTAGGTCTGAAGGCAGAGTATTTTTCCCAAACCTCCCCCACCCCTGCAGTTCATGTGGAGTTCCATTTTACCACATTCCATCTTCTGCTTGTTCTCATTTCTTCCTGAAACATGGCTTTCAGTAAACTCTGATAAGAGGTATATAGGAGAGAAATATCTATATTTTATCTCTCTTTCTCTCCTTTTTAGTTTTATATTCCCTCCATATCTAGCTTTTTTATTTTACTTTTCTTGGCATGAAAACTTTAATTATACAGAAAAGTTAAATAATAGTACAATGAACTCATCTACTCTTCATCTAGATACGTCAATTTTGTCCCATCTGTATTATCTCAATATATATATGCTAAACCATTCACAAGTCTACTCCAAGAATATGACATTTCATCATTAAACATCTCAGCTTCCAGCTCCTGAGTATATTATCCTACATAGATATAGTACTATTGCTCCCTCAAAATTGCTCACAATAATTTAATAATACCATTTACTGTGATACCATTTACTGTGTGTAGTTAAAATTCTGTTATTGTCAAAAACAGGGCTTTCTTTTACAGGTTTTTTTTTTTTTTTTTTTTTTGGAAGGATAATTGCTTTACATAATTTTGGTGCTTTCTGTCAACCCTCAACATGAATCAGCCATAGATATACATATATCTCCTCCCTTTTGAAACTTCCTCCCATCTCCCTCCACAACACACCCCTCTAGGTTGATACAGAGTCCTTGTTTGAGTTTTCTGAGCCATACAGCAAATTCTCCTTGGTTATCTATTTTACATATGGTAATATGTTACTCTTTTCATACATCTCATCCTCTCCTCCCCTCTCCCCATGTCCATAAGTCTATTCTCTATATCGGTTTCTCCATTGTTGCCCTGTAAATAGATTCTTCAGTACCATTTTTCTAAATTCCATATATGTGCATTAAAATACAATATTTATCTGTCTTTATGACTCACCTCACTCTGTATAATAGGTTCTAGGTTCATCCACCTCATCAGAACTGACTCAAATGTGTTCCTTTATATGGCTGAGTAGTATTCTATTGTGTATATGTACCACACCTTCTTTATCCATTCACCTGTCGATGGACATCTAGGCTGCTTCCATGTTCTAGATATTGTAAATAATCCCACTCCTAGGCATATACCCTGAGGAAACCAAAATTGAAAGACACAGGTATCCCATTGCTCACTGCAGCACTATTTACAATAGCTAGAACATGGAAGCAACCTTTTACAAGTATTTTTTAAAGATCAAAATCCAATGAAAATTCATGAATAGTATTTAGTCACCAAATCTGTTTAGTTTTTTTGGAACTATCATAGTCTCCAGCCATTTATTATTTTCTGTAGCATTAATTTTTGAGTAGTCCGGATAAGTTGTTTTTCAGACTGTCCAATATTCTTAATTTGCCTGATTAGTCTCATAATTATATTCCAACTGGATATTTTTGAAAGAATACTACATATGTGATATTGTGTTGAACATTTACAAAATTTAAAATTCTAGATTTACATTTGACTGATTGGCTGAGTATTAAACTTATACTGGGAGTTTTGGCTGAGAGTAAATCTTACACTGGGAGAAGGCTGGGACTTTCCTGGAGGTCCAGTGGCTAAGACTTCGTGCTCCTAATGCATGGAATATGGGCTGAATTTCTGGTTGGGGAATATCCTGCATGCCATGTCTCATGATTAAAAAAAAAAATCGTTTAAGCTGAAAATTATTTTCATTCAAAATTTCCCATTCTTTGATTCAATGTATTCTATCATTATATACATATGATGTTGGGAATTCTTGCTCTTGTATGTTACCTAGTTTCGTTTTGTCTCATTTCATTTTTTCCCCCCTTTCTAGATGCTTTTTACAACTTTTCTCTAATGTTCTGAAAATTTCCAATTCTGTGTTCATATGTTCACTTCCTTTCACTCCTTGTGCAGGGTACTTAATAAGCTCTTTCCATCTGGAAGCTTATGCTCTCCAGTTCTGGGAAGTGCTTCATTTTTGTTTTCAATTTCTTGAGCTCCTACTAGTGAAATGCTGGATCTTCTGGATTGGTGCATTAATTTTTATCTTTGTATCCTATGTGAAACCTCTTACTCTTTTTGTTTTACTAAAGTGAGACTTCTATAAGTTCATCTTCCAACCATTCTATAAAATATACACATGAACACTCATAACTATTAGGGTGTGGAGAGAAGATTTCCTTGTATTAACATCTTATCCTCATCTCTCCTCTGGTAGATTAAGAGTTAACATCACAGTTAGAATTTCTCAGTGCAGCAATGGGCAGTGCCTGGTCCCAGCTTTTTATCCTGGTATCCACCTGGGGCTGTACCTGGGAGATGAATGATATTTGCCACAGGTGTCTTTTTTTCCAGCACCTGAGCTATTGTTCCTCTGCCAAGCTTGTAAAAATTTAGCTTCAGTCATCTTTATGTCCTGCTCATGACTCAAGAGCTCAAGCATCCCACCGGAGGCAAGCAAGTTTTGTTTCATCTTGTTTCTTTGTATGTATGTGCGTGTCCTACAGCAAATGGCTAGAATAGCTATGGAGGGGCAGATGCATGTCTTTGGGGCCTCCAGTCTCCTGAATTCCCTTCCCTTGTCGTATTCCCATCTATTAAAATGCTACTGACTTCAAAAGGCCATTGAAATTACATAATTTCAAGAGATTTTCCTACTCTTACCAAGCATATGGTAACCCTCCATGCATGCTAAGTCTCTTCAGTTATATAAGATTCTTTGTGATGCTATGGACTGTAGCCTGTCAGTCTTCTCTCTCCATAGGATTCTCCAGGCTAGAATATGAGGGTTAGAATAAGAGGGTTTTTGTGCCCCCCTCCAATGATCTTCCCCACCCAAGGATCAAACCCACATCTCCTATATCTTCTTCAGTGCAAGCAGATTCCTTATCACTGAGCATTAGTAACTCTACCCTCTGAATTTTCATAGCCCATTGTTTTCTTCTCACTGCTACTGTGGATATCTAAACATATACCATATTTATTTTTCTATAATTTTCTCTTTTCAGAATTTAAGTTCCTGAAAAGCAAGTTAATCACTTTTTTGTTGCCTTGTGGTGTTTATCATAGTGTCTTCCACAGAGTATTTGCAGGGAGAGAGCAAATTAACCAAAATGGTGTGTCCAGGCTCTCTTGTCCCACATTGGCAAATAATGACTATGTAACAGCTGAGATCATTTATAGCACTGCACATGCTCATCAGGAGGTACTCACTTGGTCACGAACTACTTTGGGCTGTAGGGATATATCAGCTCACCTAGAAAGTGGTGGCATTTACTGCTGCATCACAGTTGGGTCATCCATGAGAGTAGAGAATATAGCGTGTCTAGTGCTACAGCTACTGCATCAACCAGGAGTGAATAATGTTATGGCCACTGTGCCAGCCAGGAGAGAATAAATGTGCTTGTAGTTCCTATGGCTTCGCTAGTCTCCTCCCAGCCCTCAAGCCTTGCCTACCCTGGGTTAAACGAACAGTGTGGACACTGTGAAGAGTGAGACAATTGTTGCTGTGAACAGGATCAGCAATACAGTATTTATTAAATAAATATGCACTGAGTTGTTAAATTAACACAAAGAAGACTATTTTCACCCAGTGTAGATACATGTTGACTCATATCAATCACTACTAATAGGCAAGTATTACAAATGATGAGTAGAAAGTAGCTTTATCTCTATTTATGAAGAATAGCTTTATCATTTGGCCTTTGGATGACTATTACATTTTTTCCCTTATTTACATTTACACTCTTTAAAAGTCTTAACACAAAAAATCCACAGAATAGATAGAGATTTTTCCTGGCAGCCCACAATTTCCTAAAGCACATAGAGCAGTCATCTATAATTACTTGTATGTTTGCACAAGAAAGATACTTATACTTAATATGTCTTTGTTTTGTAACAACTGATGTAAATGTTTCTGTGATTTTCTTAGGACAGGAAAAATATTGATCATGCTGGTGGTGTTCTAAGGTAAATCACTAATATAGATATGCTTTCAAAAGGGCCACTCAATATCTGCAAGACATTCAAATTAAATAAAAGCAAGAGAGTTTCAGAAAAACATCTGCTTCTTCTTTATTGTCTATGCCATAGCCTTTGAATGTGTTCAGTTCAGTTCAGTCGCTCAGTGCTGTCCACCTCTTTGTGACCTCATGGACTGCAGCATGTCAGGCCTCCCTGTCGATCACCAACTCCCAGAGTTTACTCAAACTCATGTCCATTGAGTCGGTGATGCCATCCAACCATCTCATCCTCTGTCGTCCCTGTCTCCTCCCACCTTCAGTCTTTCCTGTCTCCTCCCACCTTCAGTCTTTCCCAGCATCAGGACCTTTTCAAATGAGTCAGCTCTTCGCATCATGTGGCCAAGGTATTGGAGTTTCAGCTTCAACATCAGTCCTTCCAACGAATATTCAGGACTCATTTCCTTTAGGATGAACTGGTTGGATTTCCTTGCAATAGAAGGGACTCTCAAGAGTCCTTTGACTATGTGGAGTGTGTGGATCAGAACAAACTGTGGAAAATTCTCAAAGAGATGGGAATACCAGGCCACCTGAACTGCCTCCTGAGAAATCTGTATGCAGGTCAGGATGTAACAGTCAGAAATGGACATGGGACAACAGACTGGTTCCAAATCGGGAAAGGAGCACATCAAGGCTGTATATTGTCACGCTGCTTATTTAACTTATATGCAGAGTACATCATGAGAAATGCTGGACTGGATGGAGCACAAGCTGGAATCAAGATTGTCAGGAGAAATATAAATAACCTCAGATATGCAGATAACACCACCCTTATGGCAGAAACTGAAGAAGAACTAAAGAGGCTCTTGATGAAAGTAAAAGAGGAGAGAAAAAAATTTGGCTTAAAACTCCATATTCAGATAACTAAGACTATGGCATCTTGTCCCATCACTTCATGGCAAATAGATGGGGAAACAATGGAAACAGTGACAGACTTTATTTTTGGGGGCTCCAAAACTGCAGATGGTGACTGCAGCCATAAAATTAAAAGATGCTTGCTCCTTGGAAGAAAAGTTATGATCAACCTAGACAGCATATTAAAAGGCAGATACATTACTTTGCTAACAAAGATCCATCTAGTCAAAGCTATAGTTTTTCCAGTAGTCATGTATGGATGTGAGAGTTAGACTAAAAAGAAAGCTGAGCCCGGAAGAATTGATGCTTTTGAACTGTGGTGTTGAAGAAGACTCTTGAGAGTCCCTTGGACAGCAAGGAGATCCAACCAGTCCATCCTAAAGGAAATCAGTCCTGAATATTCATTGGAAGGATTGATGCTGAAGCTGAAACCCCAGTACTTTGGCCACCCGATGTCAAGAACTGACTCATTTGAAAAGACCCTGATGCTGGGAAAGATTGAAGGCAGGAGGAGAAGGGGATGACCGAGGATGAGATGGTTGGATGGCATCACCAACTCAATGGACATGAGTTTGAGTAAGCTCCGGGACAGGGAAGCCTGGTGTGCTGCAGTCCATGCAGTCATAAAGACTCTGACATGACTGAGTGACTGAACTGAACTGAATGGACAGCTGAAGTATGTATGAGATACAAAATTTTAAATATATTTGTGTAAGATAAAATATTAATATATATTAATATAAATATAAATTTATTACATCTAAATTATTAATGACATCATTCAAGATGCTCCTATTCTATTTTTCTGCAGTTTATAAAATATTCTCAAGAATACTAAATGTTAATATGTCTCACTATGATTTTGTATCTTTTTCTTTTCCCTTGTATTTCATCTGATTTTTGCTTTATGTATCTTTGTTTCTTTTTTAGGTGTCTAGCACCTATTATACAGAGTGAAGTAAGTCAGAAAGAGAAAGAAAAGTATTGTATATTGATGCATATATGTATGAAATCCAAATACTGATGCATTTATTTTTAGGACAGCAATAGAGAAACAGACATAGAGAACAGATATATGGACACAGGGGGATGGGAGGAGGGAGAGGGTGAGATGTATTGGTACAGTAACATTGATATTTACAATAGCATATATAAAATAGCCAATGGGAATTGATGTATGACTCAGGGAACTAAAACAGCAGAGGCTCTGTGGCAGTCTAGAAGGATGGGAAGGAGAGGGAAATGGGAGGCAGGTTCAGGAGGAGGGGAAATGGGTGTACCTATTGCTGATTCTTATTGATATCTGACAGAAAATGACAAATTCTGCAAAGCAATTATCTTTCAGTTAAAAATTAAGTTTAAAAAAGTCTTTATCATGATTAAGGTCATGAAATATAACACATTATTTGCTCAATAAACATTTTTATGACAAAACAACACAAATTTTATTGAAGGAATTTGTAAAATATTTTCAAAATTAAAGTAATTCATAATACTGACACTGCTAGAGAAAAGCAAAATCAAAGAATATGCTAAATCAAGCAAAGCTAACTTTATTGGCAGAGAAAAGGCAGGAGTTTATAAAGACAAAAAAATAAAACTGCAACGTTGCAAAATTTCTTTTCAAAAGATTATGGTTGGTGCTGCAAACTAAAGCTGTGCTTATCTGTATATGGTTAGCTGCTAAAAGCTATCACTAGAGGGAGGTAGAAGTCCAGTACTGAGACAAATTGCAGGTGTTCTTGAGTGTCCTTGGCACTGTTTTCCTTCCAGTGTTATTGAGATGTAATCAACATACAGTTCTGTTTAAGGTGTGCAGCATGATAATTTGACATATACATCATTAAATAAAATAAGTCTAGTGATCATCATCAATTATGGATACAAGATTAAATAAATATAAAAAAGTCTTTCCTTGTAAGGAGAACTCTTTGTATTTAGTCTCTTAGTAACTCTCATATATAACATGTAACAGTGTAAATTATGTGTATTAAATTGTATGTTACATATTAAGTATTTATCTTATAACTGGAAGCTTATACTTTGTGACTACTTTCTTCCAATTCACCCTCAGCCACCTGTTGCTTCTGGTAGTCACAAATCTGATCACTTCTATGAGTTTGTTTATTTGTTTTGGAAATATAATTAACCTAGAACACAATGTTATTTCCTGATATGTCACATAGACAATATTTCTCTACATTTCAAAATGTTCACCACAGTAAGTCAAGTTATGATATGTCACCATACAAAGTTACTACGAAGTTATTAACTCTGTATTCCATGCCCAGGAGTCACTTGTTTTGCAACTGGAAGTTTGTATCTCTGAAATCTCCTTCACCTATTGTTTTTTCTTTCTCCCATCCCACACCTGTTGCTTCTCTGTGTCTATAACTCTGTTTCACTTATGTTTGTTCATTTGTTTTGTTTTTTAGATTCCACGTGTAAGTGAAATTAGGCAGTATTTGTTTTTCTCTGATTTATAACAGTCTGGATAATATCCTCTAGGTCCATCCATGTATTTGCAAGTGGCAAAATTTCATTCCGTTTTCACGACTAATATTATATTATATATCTATACATATTATTTATCTATTTATCTACTGATGGGCACTTAGATGGCTTCCCAGGTGGCATTGGTGGTAAAGAACCTGCCTACTAATGCAGGGGATGTAAGAGACATGGGTTTGATCCCTAGGTCAGAAAGATCCCCTAGAGGAGGACATCGTGACCCACTCCAGAATTCTTGCCTGGAGAATCCCATGGATAGAGGAGCCTATTGGGCTACAGTCTATAGAGTTGCCAAAAGTTTAACACAACTGAAGTGACTTAGCATGCATGGGCAATTAGATTGCTTCTGTATCTTGATAATTACAAATAAGGCTACACTGAACATACAAGTCTATTTTTTTTTTGTTTTTTTGTTTTTGAAAATTAGTTTTCTTTTCTTTAGATAAACACACAAGAGTGGAATTGTTGGATAAAATGGTAGATTAAAAAATATATATATATTTTGAGTAATCTTTATATTGTTTTCCATAGTGGCTGCACTGATGTACATTCCCACCAACAGATTATGAGGATTCAATTTTTCTCCATATCCTCACTAACACTTGTAATTTTATATATTTTTGATAATTGCCATTCTGACAGGTGTGAGATATCTCACTTTTCTTTTGATTTGAATTTTTCTGATGATTAAAGATGGCAAGGGTCTTTTCATGTGCGATTGGCCATCTGTATATCTTCTTTGAGGAAAAAAGTATTTTCAGAACTTCTGCCTATATTTTAATCAGGTCATTTATTATATTTTCTTTTTAAATTTATATCAGTTCTTTGCATATTTTGAATATTAACCCCTTATCAGATATATCAATTTAAAATATACTCTGCCATTCAGTACGTGACCTTTTCATTTTCCTGAAAGTTTCCTTAATTTTGCAAAAGCTTTTTAGTTTGATGTGGTCTCACTTGTTTACTTTTGCTTTTACTTCCATTGTATGAGGATACACTCAAAATAAATATACTAAAACTAAAGAGTTTACTGCTTTTGTTTACTACTGGAGGTTTTATGGTTTCAAGTCTTACTTTTAAGTCTTTAATACATTTTTAATGTATTTTTGTGAATGGTGTGAGAGAGTAGTCTAGTTTCATTATTTTGTATGTAGTTGTCTAGTTTTCCCAACACCATTTATTGAAGAGGTGCTCTTTTACTGACAGTATATTATTGCCTCCTTTGTTTTAGGTTAATTGCCCAAATAAGTGTGGATACATTTCTGGGTGCCCAGTTCTGTTCCATTAATCTAATTGCCTCTTTGTTCCAGTTTCATCCTTTGTGGATTACTTTAGCTTGTAGTATAGACTAAAGTCTAGGACTATGGTAAGTCCAGCTTTGTTCTTCTTTCTCAAGATTGCTTTGACTATTCAGTCTTTTGTGTGTCTGTACAAATTTTAATATTTTATGTTCTAGATAAACAAAAAAAGCCATTGTAACTTGATGGGGATTGCACTGAATCTATCAGAGAAGGCAATGGAAACCCATTCAAGGACTCTTGCCTGGAAAATCCCATGGATGGAGGAGCCTGGTAGACTGCAGTCCATGGGGTCGCTAAGAGTCAGACAGGACTGAGCGACTTCTCTTTCACTTTTCACTTTCATGCATTGGATAAGGAAATGGCAACAGACTCTAGTGTTCTTGCCTTGAGAATCCCAGGGACGGGGGAGCCTGGTGGGCTGCTGTCTATGGGGTCACACAGAGTCGGACACGACTGAAGTGACTTAGCAGCAGTAGCAGCAGCCTTGAATCTACAGATTGCCTTCGGGAGTGTGATCATTTTAACAATATTAATTCTTGCAATCCATGAACATAGATTATCTTTCCAACTGTTTGTGTCATCGTCAGTTTCTTTCATCAATATCTTATAATCTTATTTTTAGGTATCTTGTTCTTTTTGATTTTATTGTAAGTGGGATTGTTTACTTAATTTCTCTTTCTGTTTTCTCAGTTTTGATGTATAGAAATCCATCAGATTTCTGTATTTTAGTTTTTGTATTCTATAAGTATACTGAAGTTTTTAATGAGTTCTAATAGATTTTTGATTTTTTACACACCAAAATCATACAGTATTTGTCTTTCTCCATTTGACTTATTTCAGTTAGTGTAATATCCTCTATGTCCATCCATGTTTTTGCAAATGACAAAATTTCATTCCTTTTTATGGTTGAGTAATATTTCATTATATAGCTATACGTTTTCTTTATTTATCTACTGATTTTTTATGTATATTATTCTATCAACTGCAAAGTGAGAGTTTTAATACTTTCTATATAATTTAGATACATTTTATTCCCTTTTCTAATTATTGTGTCTAGTATTTCTAATGCTATGTTGAATAAACCTTTGAGATTGGACTTGTCTTGCTCTTAATCTTAGAGGTTAGGGTCAGGGACAGCGGGCCAGAGGAGCTACCCTATGCCCCTAAGCCTGAGGCCAAGGGTGGCAGCAAGGAGGAGCAACTGCACGACCAAGGCCAGGGGCGGTGGCCGGGAGGACCAACCCCACGTCCAAGGAGCCATGGCTGTGCGGGCGCAGGAGGGCCTAGAGGAGCTACCCCACATTGAAGGTCAGGAAGGGCGGCAGTGAGGAGATACCCCTTGTCCAAGGTAAGGAGCAATGGCTGCACTTTGCTGGAGCAGCCGTGAAGAGATACCCCATGCCCAAGGTAAGAGAAACCCATGTAAGATGGTAGGTGTTGCAAGAGAGCATCAGGGCAAACACACTGAAACCATACTCACAGAAAACTAGTCAATCTAATCACACTAGGACAATGAAACTAAGCCATGCCCGTGGGGCAACCCAAGATGGGTGGGTCATGGTGGAAAGATTTGACAGGATGTGGTCCACTGGAGAAGGGAATGGCAAACCACTTTAGTATTCTTGCCTTGAGAACCCCATGAACAGTATGAAAAGGCAAAATGATAGGATACTGAAAGAGAAACTCCCCAGGTCAGTAGGTGCCCAATATGCTACTGGAGATCAGTGGAGAAATAACTCCAGAAAGAATGAAGGGATGGAGGCAAAGCAAAAAGAGTACCCAGCTGTGGACGGGACTGGTGATAGAAGCAAGGTCCGATGCTGTAAAGAGCAATATTGCATAGGAACCTGGAATGTCAGGTCCATGAATCAAGGCAAATAGGAAGTGGTCAAACAAGATATGGCAAGAGTGAATGTCGACATTCTAGGAATCAGTGAACTGAAATGGACTGGAATGGGTGAATTTAACTCAGATGACCATTATATCTATTACTGCGGGCAGGAATCCCTCAGAAGAAATGGAGTGGCCATCATGGTCAACAAAACAGTCCGAAATGTAGTACTTGGATGCAATCTCAAAAACGACAGAATGATCTCTGTTCGTTTCCAAGGCAAACCATTCAATATCACAGTAATCCAAGTCTATGCCCCAACCAGTAATGCTGAAGAAGCTGAAGTTGAACGGTTCTATGAAGACCTACAAGACCTTTTAGAACTAACACCCCCAAAAGATGTCCTTTTCATTATAGGGGACTGGAATGCAAAAGTAGGAAGTCAAGAAACACCTGGATGTATACCTGTGATGGATTCATTTTGATATTTGGCAAAACGAATACAATTATGTAAAGTTTAAAAATAAAATTAGAAAAAAAAAATAAATGTTAACCCCTTAAAAAAAAAAAAAAGAAAAAAAGAGAAAGAAACACCTGGAGTAACAGGCAAATTTGGCCTTGGAATATGGAATGAAGCAGGGCAAAGACTAATAGAGTTTTGCCAAGAAAATGCACTGGTCATAGCAAACACCCTCTTCCAACAACACAAGAGAAGACTACACATGGACATCACCAGATGGTCAACACTGAAATAAGATTGATTATATTCTTTGCAGCCAAAGATGGGGAAGCTCTATACAGTCAGCAAAAACAAGACGAGGAGCTGACTGTGGCTCAGATCATGAACTCCTTATTGACAAATTCAGACTGAAATTGAAGAAAGTAGGGAAAACCAGTAGACCATTCAGGTATGACCTATTCAAATCCCTTATGATTATACAGTGGAAGTGAGAAATAGATTTAAGGGCCTGGATCTGATAGATAGAGTGCCTGATGAACTATGGAATGAGGTTCGTGACAATGTACAGGAGACAGGGATCAAAACCATTCCCATAGAAAAGAAATGCAAAAAAGCAAAATGGCTGTCTGGGGAGGCCTTACAAATAGCTGTGAAAAGAAGAGAAGCGAAAAGCAAAGGAGAAAAAGAAAGATAAAAACATCTGAAAGCAGAATTCCAAAGAATAGCAAGAAGAGATAAGAAAGCCTTCTTCAGTGATCAATGCAAAGAAATAGAGGAAAACAACAGAATGGGAAAAACTAGGGATTTCTTCAAGAAAATCAGAGATACCAAAGGAACATTTCATGCAAAGATGAGCTCGATAAAGGACAGAAATGGTAGGGACCTAACAGAAGCAGAAGATATTGAGATGGCAAAAATACACAGAAGAACTGTACAAAAAAGATCTTCATGACCCAGATAATCACAATGGTGTGATCACTGACCTAGAGCCAGACATCCTGGAATGTGAAGTCAAGTGGGCCTTAGAAAGCATCACTATGAACAAAGCTAGTGGAGGTGATGGAATTCCAATTGAACTATTCCAAATCCTGAAAGATAATGCTGTGAAAGTGCTGCACTCAATATGCCAGCAAATTTGGAAAACTCAGCAGTGGTCACAGGACTGGAGAAGGTCAGTTTTCATTCCAATCCCAAAGAAAGGCAATGCCAAAGAATACTCAAACTACTGCACAATTGCACTCATCTCACATGCTAGTAAAGTAATGCTCAAAATTCTCCAAGCCAGGCTTCAGCAATATATGAACCGTGAACTTCCTGATGTTCAAGCTGGTTTTAGAAAAGGCAGAGGAACCAGAAATCAAATTGCCAACATCCGTTGGATCATAGGAAAAGCAAGAGAGTTCCAGAAAAACATCTGTTTCTGCTTTATTGACTATGCAGAGAATATATGAGGTTATAATTTGTACCAGTGAAACTTCTTTAGTTATGTGACATTATTAGAAAAGAATGATTAATTATGGTTAGTTTGCTCAGAGAACTCAATAGGTAGTTAAATATCTACTGTGAGGCTTGATATTCTTTCAAGGCTTTGCAGCATCAATTATAAATTGTGGTGCAGTAATTTTTACACTGTAGTATTTTGTTTCCAAAGTATCTTTTCCAAGGCATTATATATAAATATAAATGTATATGACTAAAGTATTAAATAAATGATCAGAGATATGAGGAGGCACAATAAAAGCTATAGAAGTGTTCTTTTTTTTTTTTTTTTTTCTTTCTTTTTATCATTTTGAGCATCTTGATGGTTTTTCCTTGCAGATTCTTACTGCTCTAATCTTAGGGGAAAAAAAAGTTCCTGATTTCTAAGCTTACTAAGACTTTTTCAGTTTGTGATTTTGTTCACAATTTATACATTAAATAAAATAACCAAGAGGGATTACTATCATTACGACACCTTAGTGAAACAAAGTAATGACTTATAATTTCTAAAATGAAATCAAACATTTTTTAAAGCACATAATCACAAAACCATTTTTGATTGATTATCTTTCCATTAGTCCCCTCCTGGACATGGAACAATGGACTGGTTCCAAATTGGGTAAAGAGTATGTCATGGCTGTATATTGTTACCCTGCTTATTTCACTTATATGCAGAGTACATCAGTGGAATGCTGTACTGGATGAAGCACAAGCTGGAATCAAGATTGCCGGGAGAAATATCAATAACTTCAGATACACAGATGATACTACATTAAGGCTCAAAATGAAGAGGAGCTAAACAGCCTCTTGAGGATAGTGAAAGAGGAAAGTGAAAAAGCTGGCTTAAAACCCAACATTCAAAAGACGAAGATCATGGCATCCTTGGAAGAAAAGCTATGACCAACCTTGACAACATATTAAAAGGCAGAGACATTAATTTTCCAGGAAACGTTCATATATTCAAAGCTATGGTTTTCCCAGTAGTCATGTATGGATGTGAGAATTGGACTATAAAGAAAGCTGAACAGCGAAGAATTGATGCTTTTTAAGTGTGGTGTTGGAGAAGACTCTTGAGAGTCCCTTGGATTGCAAGGAGATCAAACCAGTTAGTCCTAAGGGAAATTGTCCTGAATATTAATTGGAAGAACTAATGCTGCAGCTGGATCTCCAATACTTTGGCCACCTGATGTGAAGAGCTGACTCACTGGAAAAGACCCTAATGCTGGGAGAGATTGAAGGCAGGAGAAGAAGGGGACGACAGGGATTAGATGGTTGGATGGCATCACCGACTGGATGGACATGAGTTTGAGCAAGCTCCGGGAGTTGGTGATGCACAGGGCAGCCTGGTGTGCTACAGTCCATGGGGTCTCAAAGAGTTGGACACAACTGAGTGACTGAACTGAACTGAGTTAGCTTCTCAAATAAATCTCTTGACATATGATTTCAAAATATTCATCAAAAATAGTATGCCTCTATTTCTCCATTCATGCATGGAATGTACTAATATAAAGTGTAGAAGGAAAAAATAGCTGGATGGGCAGTAAAGATGGTTTTAGTATGTAATCTTAATTTAATTCATCCCTCTATTCCATCTCATACTTTCAACACTTTATGACTCCATTGTGGCTCAATAGTTTCATGAAATATTATTTATGAGTATTGATTATTGCACATGGAAGTTATAAAGTAGTAAGCTATGTGTATTAATCAAAACATATGTGTAGCTAAGTTACATGTATGCCTGTAAATAACACATTTCTAATAAGATTTCCTTTATAATATACCTACACGAATCACTGCAAAATGGCATTTTAGCATCTTTAGCTCAAGTTTGAATTTCTACTTATGCTGGTTGGACTTGTCCTAGTGTCTCTAAGTTTTTTATCCTTTGAGGTAGGAGACAGTTCTTGATCCCTGACTAATCTTAGCATAAATTGTTTACAAGAGAATGATTATGAAATTAAGTTCATATTTTTGTGATTCAAGTCCTATTCAGATGAACAGCACACCGCTTTGGACAGCACTCCTAATTCTAAACATCTGTGACTATGGCTCTGCTTTCTGATGCACACTGTTTTCAAGGATATTTAAATATCAAGAGCTCCCAGATTCTGTGTTTATATAGGACGTCCAGCTGCCTGTGAGGACGTCCTGGGTGCATGTGCTGATTTCATTTGTGTTGAGTATTTGTCTACAGGAATGTATCTATTTAATAATTTAATAATTTCACATCTTGTTTGTTATGCCAGGACATTTCTTGAGGATGATCAGTTCAGTTCAGTCACTCAGTCGTGTCTGACTCTTTGAGACCCCATGAATTGCAGCACGCCAGGCCTCCCTGTCCATCACCAACTCTCAGAGTTCACTCAAACTCATGTCCATTGAGTCAGTGATGCCATCCAGCCATTTCATCCTCTGTCGTCCCCTTCTCCTCCTGCCCTCAATCCCTCCCAGCATCAGAGCCTTTTCCAATGAGTCAACTCTTCGCATGAGGTGGCCAAAGTACTGGAGTTTCAGCTTTAGCATCAGTCCTTCCAAAGAACACCCAGGACTGATCTCCTTTAGAATGGACTGATTGACTCTCCTTGCAGTCCAAGGGACTCTCAAGAGTCTTCTCCAACACCACAGTTCAAAAGCATCAATTCTTTGGCACTCAGCTTTCTTCACAGTCCAACTCTCACATCCATACATGACCACTGGAAAAACCATAGCCTTGACTAGATGGACCTTTGTTGGCAAAGTAATGTCTTTGCTTTTGAATATGCTATCTAGGTTGGTCATAATAGGCATTATTTTTTATCCATAAAGAGTCTAAATGCTACTTGAAGAATAAAATATAAAAGTAGATGGCCCCAAAAGAGTACAAATATTCTTTAATTAAGCTGGAATAGAAAAAAGAAGGAAATGTCAGTAGAACTTTCTAGAGAAGGTGATGGCATTTATGTTGACTATTCATGATTATTATTTGAAACAATGTCCAGTGGAATTATACTCTGCCTTCATATTTCTTAACTTAAAGTGATAATTCAGAGACATTATATCTGATAAAGAAAGAACATCAATGAGCAGCTGTTTGGCCTCATTCACTTTAGCTGCATTTCAGCCAAAATTTGATCTAGGGTGTCACTGCTCCCCCTCCTGTGTTGGTGATGACTGTGATGACATCAGTGGTGTTGATGATGAGTGCTCTTATATTCCAAGAAGTTTGCTAAATGGCTTTATAGCCTTGCATACCAGATTCCATTTGGTTCTTGTAGTGGGTAGAATTTTAAGCTGGTCTCTGATTTCTGGCAACTGGTGTACATACAGCTTCTCCCAATATTCAAATACTAATCTAGGTATTTCCATGAAGGGGTTTAACAGCTATAATAAAGGCTTCAAGTCAGCTGACCTTAAGAGTATTATTTGGGTGAGCCTGAACTAATCATATGAGCCCTTTAAATCTGATCACAGAGAGAGAAATTTGGAGAGATCCAAAGTACAAGAAAGATTCACTGTGCCATTGCTGGCTTTGTGGAGCCTCATGGCAAGGAAGTGGGTGGCCTTCAGGATCTGAGAGTGACTCCTATATGACAAGAAGCAAGGATTCAAGGGTCTCAGATTTTACTCAACTGAGAAACTGAATTCTTCCATGACACATGAGCTTGAAAGAGGACTCTGAGCTCCAAATGATATCAGAGACTGATTGACACCATTGTTTTAGACTTATGATACTTGGAACAAAAGACAGTTGAGCACACCCAGGCTTCTGACTTACAGAAATGAGATAAGAAATAGATATTGTTTTGAGCTACTAGGTTTGTCATGAAAAAATAGAAAATAGACAATCATCCTAACCAATAAATTAGTAGCAGCATTTTACTCATTCTAAGATGAGAAAATTGAAAACTAAGGACTTTACCTATTTTGCTCATATTTATCATGTATCAGTATAGCTGGTAAGGCAAAACACAGAACTTCAATATTGCAAAGATAATACTTTCAAATTACACTAGTTTTATTTTCATGCTATGACTAAGAATTGTTGCCTGTTCAATATATTCATTAGAAGTTATATTTTTTTCATCACAAGTCTAGTTCCAAATATCGACAAATATGGACAAAGAATTGCAAAAACACTATTTAGAAAATGCTTCAAATTTTGTGGAGATGGGAATGGCAACCCACTCCAGTATTCTTGCCTGGAGAATCCCATGGACAGAGGAGCCTGGAGGGCTACAGTCCATGGAGTCACAAAGAGTCACATGCGACTGAATGACTAACACTGTCATTTTTCTAATTTTGTTTAAGGTGTCTTTTCTCCAGTACTTAATCTATAATTTTATACTTTTCCCTTGTGGCTCAGCTGGTAAAGAATCTACCTGCAATGTGGGACACCTGGGTTTGATCCTTGGGTTGGGAAGATACCCTGGAAAAGGGAAAGGCTACCCACTCCAGTATTCTGGCCTGGAGAATTCCATGAACTATATAGTTCATGGGGTCACAAAGAGTTGGACACGACAGAGTGACTTTCACTTCTTTTCACTTTATACATTTCCCTAGGTACAGTTTTTAGCTATGAGCTTCAGAAACTCCTTTTTCTCATTTATTCATTGGAAGATCTTTCTCATCAACTGAGGCTTGGATGGGTCATGGAAGAGGTAAGGAGAGTTAAATTCATGTCTTTATGCTCCCCTATCTTGAAATGATGGAAGAATGAGGAACAGATGGTAAGATGAAGTGTGTGTGTGTGTGTATGTGTGTGTGTGTGTGTGTGTGTGTGTGAGAGAGAGAGAGAGAGAGAGAGAGAGAGAGAGAGAGAGAGAAAAGGCAGAGACAGAAAATTATGGCTTTCCACATTCTGACAAAGAGCAGACATAAAGATTTAAGGCAATTATCTAAAAAATATATAAGGGTAAAAGAAGGGAAATTAGGTTTCTTTCCTTGAGCTTTTTTGACTACAACACTGCTGATTTACATCTTGACTTGTTTTTCACAGATTTTAAATATATTTTTATGGATTATGGACTGAATCATGCTTCCCCACTTCCTACTCCTTCTTCTCATTCTTTAGTTGTTCTGTACAATGGGAACTGAGAACAAAACAATTTGTCAATTGTTTGCAGACATAAAGATACAATTCTTTTACAGGCATCCTTGTTGTCTATGGAAACAATATTTATTAAGAAACATGAGAATTGAGGTCATTCCCAACACCCCCTTCCAGAGAGGGACTGAACACCTAAAAGCATCCTTGCAAGGAATAATATTAAAAGCCTACAAACTCTGGAGTTATAGTGGTGATTTAGACATACTATCTGATGTCAAAAATTCCACAGACTCATATGTTTATACTCTCAAACTTACTTGAACAAATAAAGCTAAATAATTATAACTGTAGACACTTACCTGTGCTTCTCAGGTGGCTCAGATGGTAAAATGTTTGCCTGCAATGCAGGAGACCTGGGTTTGATCCCTGGGTCGGGAAGATCCCCTGGAGAAGGAAATGACAACCCACTCCAGTACTCTTGCATGGAAAATTCCACGGACAGAGGAGCCTAGTAGGTTACAGTCCATGGTGTCACAAAGAGTCAAACACAACTGAGTGACTTCACTTTTACTTTCTTTTCACCTGTTCTTACTATATGCCAGACACCAGCTTATGGTAATTTTACACATATCATCTCATGTAATCTTGATAATATTTTTGGCTAGATGTAACTACATTCCCTTCTTAGAGATTGAGGCAGAGTGGTTCAATTTGTGCATGGTCCAGCTAGTGCTGGGACACAAACCCAAGAAGTCAGGCTTCAGAAACTCCTCTAACCATTGATGCTGGCAGAATTTATTTTCTAAAGATGTTTGCCACAATATTACATATCCAACTTGCTTTTCTTATAAAGTACTACTGACATACTTAACTTTAGCATATACTATTTTTTCTTAAATTGGAGCAGGGTTTGAGGCTAAGTTAGAAATGAGACTATGTAATATTTAAGATCAGATGATAAAGCTTTCATCTGATTCTCTGTTGAGCTATATACTTTTGCAGCCCTGAGCTGCCATGTAAAACAGTGTAATATCCCTGACATCCCATGATGTAAGGAAGCCCAATTTCATCAAAAAGAGAGATCACAGAGAGGGCTTGAACCTTCATGAAGATGGAGAGATGCTCAGGAAGCCCCTGGTGGCTTTAGCATCCCCAATACCTCAGCCACCATCCGAATCCAGCCACATGTGAGGCCTAAGTAACAGCTCCCTGGCCCAAACATCCCCAAATTTCTGACACAAAAGACCAAGAGACAATAAAACAGCTGTTGTTTTAAGCCATAACATTTGAGATGACTTGTTATATAGCAATGAATGATTGGAACATCCTTTTTATGGAAGATAAGTGAATTCAGTTAAAAATAAAGAATTATAATTGCTATTATACTACTTAAAATGACTTTTAATTGTAAGTTTATATTTGGTATATTTACTTGTTTCCTAGACAGAAATATTCCTACTATGGTATCATTTTTAAAGTTAATAATAATTTAAGAATTTGTATTTTCTATTAGAGTACAGTTGGCTAATGGGCTTCCCAGGTGGTGCTAGTGGTAGAGAACCCATCTGCCAATGCAGGAGACATAAGAGATGCAGGTTCAATCCCTGGGTTGGGAAGAACCCTTGGTGGAGAGCTTAGCAACCCAGTCCAGAATTCTTGCCTGGAGAATCTCATTGACATAGGAGGCTGGTAGACAAAAGTTCATGATTTTCAAAGAGTCAGACACAACTGAAGTGACTTAGCACATATGCATAGTTGATTAACAATGTTTTGTTAGTTTTAGGTGTACAGCAAGTTATACACATATATGTATCTATTCTTTTCCAAATTTACTTGCCATTTAGGTTGTTACTGAATATTAAGCAAAGTTTTATGTGCTATACAGTAGGTCCTTATTGGCTATCTACTTTAAGTATAGTAGTGTGTAACATTGTATGGGGACATAAAAGACCCAAAATAGCCAAAGTAATCTTGAGAAAGAACAATGGAGCTAGAGGAATCAGTTTTTCAAACTTTAGACTATATTACAAAGTATTACAAAAAACAGTATAGTAGTGGCACAAAAAAACTGAAATATAGATCAACGGAACTGGGTGGAAAGCCTGGAATTAAACCCATGCACCTAGGGTTAATTAATCCATGACCAGGGAGGGGAAAAAAAAAATGCAATGAAGAAGGGAAAATCTCTTTAATAAATGGTTCTGGGAAAAGTGGAAAGCTACATGTAAAAAATAAAATTAGAACATTCTTTAACAGCACATTCAAATATAAACTCAAAAATGGTTAAAGACCTAAAGGTAAGACCTGATACTATAAATCTCTTAAAGGAAACATTGGCAGAACACACTTTGATGTAAACTGCAACAATATCTTTTTCAATCAGTCATCTACAGCAAAGGGAATAAAAACAAAAACAAACAAATGGGACTCAAATAAACTCAAAAGCTTTTGCACAGCAAGGGAAACCATTAACAAAGCAAAAGACAACCACATAAGTAAATGATGTGACCAACAAGCATTGCCCTCTGAAAGTTACAAACAGCTCACTGCAGCTTAATATCAAAAAAGTAAACACCTAATCAGAAAATGGGCAGAAGACTTAAACAGACATTTCTCCAAAGGACACACACAACTGGCCAATGGGCACATGAAATGAGGCTCAATGTCAGTAATTATTAGAGAAATAATAATAATAAGAAAACTATAATGAGATATCACTTCACAAGGGTCAGGATGGAAATCATTAAAAGTCTACAAATAATAACGGCTGGAGAAGTTGTGGAGAAATGGAACCCTCCTGCACTGTTGGTGGGAATGCAGCATTAAGAAACTATGGAATTTTACTATATTCATTGATTAGTTCTAATAATTTTCTAGTGGAGTCTTTAGGGTTTTCTATGTAGAGGATCATGTCATCTACAAACAGTGAGAGTTTTACTTCTTCTTTTCCAATTTAGATTCCTTTTATTTCTTTTTCTGCTCCGATTGCTGTGGCCAAAACTTCCAAATCTATGTTGAATAGTAATGGTGAAAGTGGGCACCCTTGTCTTGTTACTGACTTTAGGGAAAATACTTTCAATTTTTCATCATTAAGGATAATGTTTGCTGTGGGTTTGTCATATATAGCTTTTATTATGTTGAGGTATGTTCCTTCTATTCCTGCTTTCTGGAGAGTTTTTTATCACAACTGGATGTTGAATTTTATCAAAGGCTTTCTCTGCATCTATTGAGATAATCTTATGGTTTTTATTTTTCAATTTGTTACTGTGGTGTATTACATTGATTGATTTGCAGATATTGAAGAATCCTTGCATCCCTGGGATCAAGCCCACTTGGTCATAGTGTATGATCTTTTTAATGTGTTGTTGGATTCTGATTGCTAGAATTTTGTTAAAGATTTTTGCATCTGTGTTCATCAGTGATATTGCCCTATAGTTTTCTTTTTTTTTTTTTTTTTTTGTGGCATCTTTGTCAGGTTTTGGTATTAGGGTGATGATGGCCTCATAGAATGAGTTTGGAAGTTTACCTTCCTCTGCACTTTTCTGGAAGAGTTTGAGCAGGATAGGTGTTAGCTATTCTCCAAATTTTTGATAGAATTCAGCTGTGATGCCGTCTGGACCTGGGCTTTTGTTTGCTGGAAGATTTCTGATTACAGTTTCAATTTCCGTGCTTGTGATGGGTCTGTTAAGATTTTCTATTTCTTCTGGTCCAGTTTTGGAAAGTTGTACTTTTCTAAGAATTTGTCCATTTCTTCCGTGTTGTCCATTTTATTGGCATATAATTGCTGATAGTAGTCTCTCATGATTCTCTGTATTTGTGTATTGTCTGTTGTGATCTCTCCATTTTCATTTCTAATTTTATTGATTTGATTTTTCTCCCTTTGTTTCTTGATGAGTCTGGCTAATGATTTATCAATTCTATTTATCCTTTCAAAGAACCAGCTTTTGGTTTTGTTGATTTTTGCTATGGTTCCTTTTGTTTCTTTAGCATTTATTTCTGCCCTAATTTTTAAGATTTCTTTCCTTCTACTAACCCTGGGGTTCTTCATTTCTTCCTTTTCTAGTTGTTTTAGGTGTAGAATTCGGTTATTTATTTGACTTTTTTCTTGTTTCTTGAGGTATGCCTGTATTGCTATAAGCTTTCCGCTTAGGAATGCTTTTACAGTGTCCCACAGGTTTTGGGTTGTTGTGTTTTCATTTTCATTCATTTCTATGCAAATTTTGATTTCTTTCTTGATTTCTTCTGTGATTTGTTGGTTATTTAGCAGCATGTTGTTTACGTGTACCCTAATGTTCATTGCAGCACTGTTTCAGCAGATGAATGGATAAGAAAGCTGTGATACATATACACAATGGAGTATTACTCAGCCATTAAAAAGAATACATTTGAATCAGTTCTAATGAGGTGGATGAAACTGGAGCCTATTATACAGAGTGAAGTAAGCCAGAAAGGAAAACACCAATACAGTATACTAATGCATATATATGGAATTTAGAAAGATGGTAACAATAACTCTGTATACAAGACAGCAAAAGAGACACTGAAGTATAGAACAGTCTTATGGACTCTGTGGGAGAAGGAGAGGGTGGGATGATTTGGGAGAATGGCATTGAAACATGTATAATATCATATATGAAATGAGTCGCCAGTCCAGGTTCGATGCACGATACTGGATGCCTGGGGCTGGTGCACCGGGACAACCCAGAGGGATGGTATGGGGAGGGAGGAGGGTTCAGGATGGGGAACACGTGTATACCTGTGGTGGATTCATATTGATATATGGCAAAACCAACACAATATTGTAAAGTTAAAAAATATTTTTTTTTAAGGAAAAAAAAAAAAAAAAAGAAACTATGGAAGAGGAACAAGATGGTGGAGGAGCAGGTGGATGTGGAGTACATCTCTCTCCATGGATACATCAGGTATACACCTTCAGACACTAAAGTGCTTTCAGAACACCAGCTGAGAGTGGGAAGGAGTACCTGTATACTGGAAAAGAATACACAGCACCAAGCAAAACTTGGTAGGACTCAGGAACTAAGGGAAGAAACAGGAAAGTTAGTAGGACTGGACCTGCCCTTGGTGGGTGGGGGAACTGAAGCAGGGGTCCAATTTCCACTCTGGGGCAATTGTTTGGGTCACAGGAGAAACATTTGAGGCTGAGAGTGAAGCAGCTGACCTGTGGCAGCCTAAATGAAATAAGAATCACACAGACAACACTTGCTGCAGACATACATACCCCGGACAGGGATGTGGGTCCCCTAGAAGGCACAGCAGCTGGGAGCTGGAAAGCAGGGGTTGTGGAGCAATCCCAGGGTGAGGTCCTCTACTGACTGTGGGGAGACCGCCTGAGGGGCATGAGGGAGGAGATTGTGGTGGGAAATGCCTGTGAAGGAAAGCTAGGCAGCCAAGGCAGCAAGGTGATACTACTGAGTCATGCGTATGGGGTGGAGCCATCACCTTAGCCTCTCTCCCCCCACAGACCACTAACGGCAGCTAAACAATAGAGAGGCTGGCCCTTTCAGTGCCTGATGCATAGAACAGCAGAGTAGGACCCCAGGGTGCCCTTTAAGTGCCTGACACACCAAACAGCAGAGAAGGACCCTAGTCAGGGGAGCCCTTTAGGTGCCTGATGAACTGAACATCAGAATAGGATCCCAGCCAGAGGGACGGCTTTATGTGCCTGACATGTCAAACAACAGAAAGGACCCAAGGCAAGGGAGCCCTTTAAGTGCCTGAAAAGGTGGAGCAACAGATAAGGACTATCCAAAGAGGCCCTCTGATCACCAGCTTCCAGAAGCTAGAAAATTATTCTGATAGGGCCACAACTTCTACAGCTGAGGCAGTCTGTATACCTGCACACTTGGTACGGCCAGGGTTTCCATGACACAAGCAGATGTGCCTCCTTCATGCTCGATCCACAGTGGGACAAAGCTGCTACAGGCTAGAAAAAGTACTGCCTGTGTATATGCAGGGTCATTTCAGTTGTGTCCAACTCTTTGCTACCCTGTGGCCTGACAGGCTTCTCTGTCCAAGAGATTCTCCAGGTAAGAATAAAAGTGTGGGTTGCCACATGCTTCTAGAAAACCATTTTTCTTGCTTCCTTATCCACCAGCATCCCTGAGTATGTGTTGCTTCCAGGGCCCCTGCGACGTAAGCAGCTGCAACACCTCCACACCTGGCACTCACTGGGGAAGACCCAAGCCCTCTAGGGCAGCCTCAAGAGCAAACCGCTGTGGATGACCCACATGCAGAGGTGGAGATAAAACCACAATTGAAACCCAGGGGCAGTGTGGCTAAGGAAGAGAATCCAAAACCTTTCCACCAGCTGTACAAGCTGAAGATTAAACCCACACTATCAACTAGGCTTCCCTGGTGGCTCAGATGGTAAAGAATCTGCCTGAAATGGAGACTTGGGTTTGATCCCTGAGTTGGAAGATCCTCTGGAGGAGGGCTTGGCAACCCCCTCCACTATTCTTGCCTGAAAAGTCCGCATGGACAGAGGAGCTTCGTGGGCAACTTGGGATCATGAAGAGTCAGACGAGACTGAATGACTAAGCACCCACATATCAACTAGGCAAATTGTGTGTCTATAGAATATATAAAAGGACATTGAGAGTTCTCACAAAAGAAAATGCATTAGTTCTGACAGCAGTGGACATTGGAGGCAAGAACATTCAGGAGTAGGACCAGATTAGAGTCTGAGCTGCTTCTACAGCAGGTCCAGAAACCAGCACAGTTGTTGGAGGGCATCTGAGACTCCCAGAGAGGGAAAGGACACTGACAGCAGAGACTCAAGAAAAACATTTATTATTTATGCTTTGACTTGTTCTGTACTTTCTTCTGAATTTCCCCCTTTTTTCCCTCTGTAGTTGTAGGATTTATTAGTATTAAATTATTTAAGATTTTTATAAAAATATTTTTAATCACACTTTATTTCTGTTATAAACTTCTGCCTCTATTGACAGAAGTTCTGCCTCTGTTGACCTTTTGTGGTTCTGTGTAGTTTTCCTTCCCCCCCACCCCCCCTCTCTTTTTTAATTTTAATTACTTTTTGAAATTTATTATTATTTTTTCTACATTTATTCTTTTGTTTGCTTTCCTACTGTTCTTTCACCCTTGTGGTTAATCTTTAATATACATAAACCTTTATCTACCTCTATTTAACTTTTAATTTTATTCTTTCTTTCCTTTCTTTGTCTCACCATATTTGTTAGTTTGTTTGGCTTTCATTGCTTTATTCCCCAGTTGGCTCTTGCTTTAATTTTGTTTTCCACTTTGTGCTTTAGTTAGTTTTGTTCTTAACTGGTGGATAATATTTTTGGTTTCCTTTGTTTACCAGGCCTATTGTACTATATTTTTCTTGAACTGTTGTGATTTTGCTTATTCGTGCATATGTGTGCAAGTATATTCCATTACTTTAGTGATTATTTGCCTGACTTTGTACTTGTCATTTGTCTGGGGTGCATCTTTTGCTTCTTGTTTTGAGGTATTTTTTTAAACCCTGCTTAATGACATAACCAACCACCTGTGGAATCTCTGTTCCCAGCCAGAGATCAAGACCTGAGCCTTTGCAATGGGAGTGCTGATTCTGAGATCCTAGATTACCAGAGAACTAATAACCCCAGGGAGTAGCAAATAATGAAAACTCCCACAAAGGCAACCACTTGTATACAAGACCCCATATCACCCAATGGCCAGTAGCACCCTGTGCAGGACACCTCATTCAAACAACAAACAAGAGAAAAATACAAACCCAGTCATCAGCAGAGAGGATTACCACCTCACTCAGCCTTTCCCACTGAGTTAGATTTGCATTCACTTGAAGGAAAAAAAAGCTTACCTACTCCCACCAGAATGCAAGCAAAAGTCACAACATACCCAAAGATTACACAAACTACTGGGCCAACCTCAAAAGGGCAGAAACCAAAAGGAAGAAAGAATTCAAACTTGGAGCCTAGGAAAAGGAGATCTCAAACACAGTAAGCATCCAATGCTGAGGAGGAGTCTGGCTCCAGCAGTGCCTCTGAGGAAGAAGACACAAAACTGAAGCCCACCAAGCAGAAACGGAAAGGGTCCTCTGCAGCGGGGTCTGACAGTGACTGAGGCCCTGTTCCCTGTCCACCTACAGTTGGGCTGCCCTCCCCTCCTTGGTGAATCAGAGGTTAACAGAGGCTGGAGAGATCGCAGGGGAAGCAGCCTGTCCCCATCCCAGAGCTCACCCGGGGAGAAGGACGGGCTGCCTCCTGGAGCCTAGCCCTCACGAGAAGCTGCCATGCAGCCCCAACCCCACCCCCTCCTCTCTGGGGCCTGCAGCCCTGGCACTGCTGCTCCCACTGAAGCCAGAGGCTGTGCGAAGCCTGGACTGTGGAGGAAGTCCTCGCCCCCTCCTCCAGCCTCCCCAAAAGCTATTTCAATAGAGGAGAGAAATGGCCGAGGGGTGGCCACAGAGGCTAGGATGAAAGTAAAAACTGTGCGTGCCCCTCCCTGCTCCCCTTTTGGGTCTTGATCTGCTCTGAATAGGCATCTTATAGTTGCCCTCTGTACATTGGTGTGAAATGAGCATTTAATCTGTGATGTGCTCACTTCACCTTTTCCTCTCCGAGGGCCAGATGCCACAGGTGTTCAGGAAGGAATCCGAGAGGGAGGCCACAGGGGTGTCCTGGAGGCTTGTGCTGACCCAAAGTTGCACCTCACGCCAGGCCAGAGCCCTGGGAGTCCCAGAGACATGTTCCACAGAACTGTCAAATGGTCCCATTTCCTTGGATCTGTCTGTCTTTTCTTTTTCTTTTTTGGTGGAGATAATCACATTTTAAAAGTTGTTTTTAAATGAGACTAGAACAAGCCAGAACCACACAAAAAAAGAAAAAGAAAAAGGAGGGAAATACTGCACAAATAAAGGAACAACCTAGAAACACACAAATCCAAATAAATGAAGAGGAAATAGGCAAACTACCTGAAAAATAATTCAGAATAATGATAGTAAAGATGATCTAAAACCTTGAAAATGGAATGCAGAAAAAGCAAGAATCAAAGCAAGAATAATTTAATGAGGATACAGAAGAATTAAATAATAAATATACAGAGACAAAAAACACAATTACAGAAATTAAAAATATCCTAGAAGGAATCAATAGCAGAATATCTGAAGCAGAAGAATGGATCAGAGAGCTGGAAGATAGAATGGGGGAAATAACTGCTGAAGAGCATAATAAAATAAAAACAATGAAAAGAAATAAGAATAGTCTCAGAGACCTCAGGGACAATATTAAATGCACCACCATTCGGTTTATAGGAGTCCCAGAAGAAGAAGAGAAAAAGAAAGGATGTGAGAAAATTTTTGAAGAGATTATAGCTGAAATTTTCCCCAATACCGGAAAGGAAATAGTCAATCAAATTCAAGAAGCACAAAGTATCCCATACAAGATACACCCAATGAGAAACACACCAAGACACATACTAATCAAACTGACAAAGATTAAACACAAAGAAAGAATATTAAAAGCAGCAAGGGAAAAGCAAACAGTAACATACAAAGGAAACACTATGTTTAATGGCTGATCTTTCAGCAGAAACTCTGCAGGGCAGAAGAGAATGGCAGGATATATTTAAAGTAGTGAAGGGGAAAAACCTACAGCCATGATTACTCTACCCAGCACAGATCTCATTAAAAACCTATGGAGAAATCAAAAGGTTTACAGACAAGGAAATGTTAAGAGAATTTAGCACCACCAAACCATCTTTACAACAAATATTAGAGGGAATTATATAGCCAGGAAACGCAAGAGAAGAAAAGAGATCTACAAAAACAAACCTCCAAAAATGAAGAAAATGTCAATAGGAACATATATATCAATAATTGCTTTAAGTGTAAATGAATTTAATGCTCCAAACAAAAGATACAAACTGGCTGAATGGATATATACATGTCCATTATATATGTCTATAAGAAACTCATTTAAGACCCAAAGCACATATATTCTGAGAGTGAGAGAATGGAAAAACATATTCCATGAAAATGGAAATAAAAAGAAAGCTGGAGCAGCAATCCTCATTTCAGACAAAATAGACTTTAAGGTAAAGAATATTACAAGAGATAAAGATAGACACTACATAATTATCAAGGGATCAATCCAAAAGGAAACATAACAGTAGTAATTATCTATGTACCCAACATAGGAGCATCTCAATGCATAAGACAAACAATAACAGACATGAAGGAGAAATTGACAGCAATAATAGTAGGATATGATAATTGACAGTAATAATAGTAGGAGACTTTAACACCCTACTTACACCAATGGACAGAAAATCAACAAGGAAACACTAGTCTTAAATGACACATTAGACCAGATGGATCACATTGATATCTTCAGGACATTCCATCCAAATGCAGAAAATCACACCTTCTTCTCAAGTGCACATGGAACATTCTACAGGATAGACCATCTCTTGGGTCACAAATCATGTCTCAGTAAATTTAAGAAAGTTGATATCATATCAAGCATGTTTTCTGACTACAACATTATAAAACTAGATATCAATTACAAGGAAAAAAAAACACAAAAAACACGGAGATCAAACAATATATTACTAAACAACAAAGAGGTTACTAAGGGAAAAAAAAAAATCCTAGAAACTAATGACAGTGAAAACATAATGACTCAAACCTAAGGGATGCACCAAAAGCAGTTCTAAGAGGGAAGTTTAACAGCAATACATTCCTACCTGAAGAAACAAGAATAACATCGAATAGATAACCTAATTTTACAACTAAAACAAGAGGAAAAAGAAGAAGAAGAACAACAACAACAACAAAAAAAACCCCTTATTTAGAAGAAGGAAAGAAATCATAAAGATCAGAGCAGAAATGAATAAAAAAGAAAAGAAAGGAAGATTAATAAAACTAAAAGCTGGTTCTTTGAGAAGATAAACAAAATTGACAAACCTTTAGTCAGACTAATCAAGAAAAAAGAGAATAATAAAATCAACAAAGTTATAAATGAAAAAGGAGAGGTTACAACAGACAATGTAGAAATAGAAAATCTGGAAATAGAACTTCCATATGACCCAGCAATCCCACTGCTGGGCATACACACTGAGGAAACAAGAATCGAAAGAGACACGTGTACCCCAACGTTCATCACAGCACTGTTTATAATAGCCAGGACATGGAAGCAACCTAGATGTCCATCAGCAGATGAATGGATGAGAAAGCTTTGGTACATATACACAATGGAGTATTACTCAGCCATTAAAAAGAATACATTTGAATCAGTTCTAATGAGGTGGATGAAACTGGAGCCGATTATACAGAGTGAAGTAAGCCAGAAAGAAAAACACCAATATAGTATACTAATGCATATATATGGAATTTAGAAAGGTGGTAACAATAACCCTGTATGTGAGACAGCAAAAGAGACACTGATGTATAGAACAGTCTTTTGGACTCTGTGGGAGAAGGAGAAGGTGGGATGATTTGGGAGAATGGCATTGAAATATGTATAATATCATATATGAAACGAGTCGCCAGTCCAGGTTCGATGTATGATACTGAATTGCTTGGGGATGGTGCACTGGGACGACCCAGAGGGATGATATGGGGAGGGAGGAGGGAGGAAGGTTCCGGATGGGGAACACAAGTATACCTGTGGCAGATTCATTTTGATATATGGCAAAACCAATATAATACTGTAAAGTTAAATAAAATTAAATTAAAAAAAGAAAATAAATTTACTAGCATCTCATTTAACTTAGTATGAACTTTGAAAAACAAAAGAATGTTCAGATATGAATGCTTCCTAAAATCAAAGTTCATTGCAGCAGGATAGGTACTGTCACCCAGAGACTTCAGTCAAATCCAGGCCCTGACACTTAGTAACTCTCCATCTGTGAGTAACCTCAGAGCTTCAACCTCCAAACAGTTAGGATGGAGATATAAACCTGCATTTCAATTGTCAACTCTCAGGCATAGAGCTTCTGTCAGTTGAATTCAGGCAGCTGCTGAAGGCAAGCTGAGGCAACGCTCCTTCAGAGAGAGAGGGGGCTCTGATGTGCTGGGGCTAAGAAGATCCAGAATGGCAGGGGTGCTTTAGAACATCACCCCTCCCCCAGATCACTGTTGTTATAACCAAAGGTTTTATTGTGTCCTCCAGACTCGTTCTTGTTGGAAAGGTTGTAAATAACTTGTTAAAGAATCTGAAAATGCCACTTGAACGGTCATCTTATGTTGTCAACTGGTTACAACATTGCTGAGAACCTCAAGGTTTCCATCCTAGATTCTTCTAAGAGTCTTCTGGCTGATCACCCATCTCCATTTTTTCTCTCAACCTTCAATAATGTTGTTAGCATCAACTATCCCACAAACAAATACTATTTTAACTTACTTGTCTAAAAACCTCTTCAAGAAAACTGAACAAAAAATATCCTCTACTTGCCTCACAATGTAAATTCTGTCAGCATTTGGATATTATAAGCTGAACTGTGTTTCTAAAAATCCATGTTGAAGTCCTAACCTGACCCAAGACCTCAGAATGTGATTGGTTTTGAAGAGGGGCCTGTAAAGAGGTATCTAAGGTGATAAAAGGCCATTTGTGTGCCTCTAATCCCATATTACTGGTGATCTTATTAGAAAATATTAGGACACAAACAACATACAGACTGAGGGGTAACCTGTGAGGACATGGAGAGGATTTGACCATCTGCAAGCCTATGTCTCAAGAGACAGGTCAGGTGGTCTGGTATTCTCATCTCTTTCAGAATTTTCCACAGTTTACTGTGATGCACACAGTCAAAGGACTTAGTTTCTTGAGAAACCTATATGCAGGTCAGGAAGCACCAGTAAGAACTGGACATGGAACAACAGACTGGTTCCAAGTAGGAAAAGGAGTACGCCAAGGCTGTATATTGTCGCCCTGCTTATTTAACTTATACGCAGAATATATCATGAGAAACGCTGGGCTGGAAGAAACACAAGCTGGAATCAAGATTGCCGGGAGAAATATCAATAACCTCAGATATGCAGATGACACCACCCTTATGGCAGAAAGTGAAGAGGAACTCAAAAGCCTCTTGATGAAAGTGAAAGAGGAGACTGAAAAAGTTGGCTTAAAGCTCAACATTCAGAAAACTAAGATCATGGCATCTGGTCCCATCACTTCCTGGCAAATAGATATGTCAGACTTTATTTTTCTGGGCTCCAAAATCACTGCAGATGGTGATTGCAGCCATGAAATTAAAAGACGCTTACTCCTTGGAAGGAAGGTTATGACCAACCTAGATAGCATATTCAAGAGCAGAGACATTCCTTTACCAACAAAGGTCTGTCTAGTCAAGGCTATGTTTTTTTCAGTAGTCATGTATGGATATGAGAGTTGGACTGTGAAGAAAGCTGAGCACCAAAGAACTGATGCTTTTGAACTGTGGTGTTGGAGAAGACTCTTGAGAGTCCCTTGGACTGCAAGGAGATCCAACCAGTCCATTCCAAAGGAGATCAGTCCTGGGTGTTCTTTGGAAGGAATGATGCTAAAGCTGAAACTCCAATACTTTGGCCACCTCATGCGTAGAGTTGACTCATTGGAAAAGACTCTGATGCTGGGAGGGATTGAGAGCAGGAGGAGAAGGGGACAACAGAGAATGAGATGGCTGGATGGCATCACTGACTCAATGGACGTGAGTTTGAGTGAACTCCGGGAGTTGGTGATGGACAGGGAGGCCTGGCATGCTGCAATTCATGGGGTCACAAATAGTCAGACACAACTGAGCGACTGAACTGAACTGAACTGAACTGAAGCCTATGTCTGTTGGATCATAGAAAAAGCAAGAGAATTCCAAAAAACATCTCCTTCTACTTCACTGACTACACTAAAGACTTTGTGTGGATCACAAGAAACTGTGGAAAATTCTTAAAGAGATGGGAATACCAGACTACCTTACCTGCCTCCTGAGAAATGAAGGAAAAGAAACAGCAGTTAGAACCAGACATCAAAGAACAGACTCGTTTAAAATTGGGAAAGTAGTACATCAACACTCTATATTGGCCCCTGCATGTTTAACTTATATGCAGAGTACATCATGTGAAGTTCTGGGCTAGATGAAGCATAAACTGGAATCAAGATTGCTGGGAGAAATATCAATAACCTCAGATATGCAGATGACACCACCCTTATGGCAGAAAGCAAAAGGAACTAAAAAGCTTCTTGATGAAGGTGAATGAGGAGAGTGAAAAAGCTGGCTTAAAACTTAACATTCAAATAACTAAGAGCATAGCATCTGGTCCCATCACTTCATGACAAATACATGGGGAAACAACAGAAACAGTAACAGATTTTATTTTCTTGGGCTCCAAAATCATTACAGATGGTGACTGAAGCCATGAAATTAAAAGACACTTGCTCCTTGGAAGAAAAACTATGACAAACCTAGACAGCATATTAAAAAGCAGAGACATTACTTTGACAACAAAAGTCCATATAGTCAAAGCTATGGTTTTTCCAGTAGTCACATATGGATGTGAGAGTCGAACCATAAAGAAGGCTGAGCACTGTGATGTTGGACAAGACTCTTGAGAGTCCCTTGAACTGCAAGGAGATCAAACCAATCTATCCTAAAGGAAATCAATCCTGAATATTCATTGGAAGGACTGATGGTGAAGCTGAAACTTCAATATTTTGGCCACCCAATGTGAAGATCTGACTCCTTGGAAAAGACCCTGATGCTGGGAAAGATTGAAGGCAGGAGGAGAATGGGATGGCATGGACGAGATGGTTGGATGGCATCACTGACTCAATGGATATGAGTTTGAGCAAGCTCTGGGAGATGGTAGAGGACAGGGAAGCCTGGCATGCTGCAGACCAGGGGACTGCAAAGAATCGGGCATGACTGAAGTTATTTAGCAGCAGCAGCAGGAAGGCTAGGAGTAGGCCTCAGAAGAAGTTAAACCTGCTGACACCTCATCCTAGAATCCTAGCCTCCATGACAGTGAGAAAATAAAATTTAAGGCCCTAGTCTGTGATATTTCCTTAGGACAACCCTAAGCAAACTGATACATACATCTTAAAGAAATAGTCACTAAGTTTTGTCCCTTATGTTGTTGTTTTTCATTCACTAAGTCATGTTGACTCTTTGCAACCCCATGAACTGCACTGCAGTACTACTGCACAAATGAAGCGTGCATTTGACAGATAAGCCAAGAATATTAATATACAATTAAAAACTAAAATTAGTACATAATGGTAAGAAAATATGCACTTTCTGTATTGATTAAACCAATGTAAACCAGAATAACATTGACTTAGTCACCTATCAAAGAATTTTTTTCCTTTTAATATTTCTGATAATATCAGTATGATTAAAGAAGAAGGTCAAATCTACCACTGGTAGAAGTCTCATTTGCTAGAAGCTTTACAGAAACCAACTGAGAAAATTTTATAAAGAATTAAAAAAACACACACACAAAAAGTGAAATATTGCCTAGCAATTCCATTTCTTCTAAATAATTCATGAAAGTAATCTAAAAAATTGAATGTGTGTTTGTGGGGGTGAGTGGGCTATGTTTTCTTTACTGAAATATTTATAAAGAAAAATTAAAAACCTCTTACAAATGTAACTGAGGATCACTTTCATCTTAACTCTGCCTGCCACATCTAACTGGTTAAGCAAAAACCTACTAAATGCCAAGACCCTGTTCCCTCCATCCTTGTACCCATGCACACAAGCATCCTCCCCACCCCAACATGCATATACAATTTTAAGATACTCTTGTGTTAGGATCCTGCCCTTGAGGTGGGAATCCCTCCTTGGTCAGTCCAGAGCTGGTCATGTTTGATGGTTTTCATTTCTTTGGCCTCCGTGGGCCCTGCCCTCCTCGTGATTCCCCACCCCTCCACCTTTGTGTCCTCTGCTCCTCTGGCTGTATGTTGTTCTAATGAGTTCTCTTTGCAGCCATAAACTGTCTAGAATTTATCCCCAAATCTAGTCAATGAGTCTCTTGCCTAACTAAACTATTCTTACACGTTCATACTTTATACCCATTACATTTACTTCCCATAGTTAAGTAAGTAAGTAAGTGTTCATCACTCAGTCATATCAGACTCTTTGTGACCTCATGGACTGTGGCCTGCCAGCCTCCTCTGTCCATGGAACTCTCTAAGCAAGAATAGTGGAGTGGGTAGCCAATCACTTATCCAGGGGATCTTCCTGATCCAGGGATGAAACCTGGGTCTCCTGCACTGCAGATGGATTCTTTACTGTCTGAGCCACCAGGGAAGCCCTTACTTCCCATATGCTTTAAAAACCTATTGCCATTAAAATGTATGTGTTGTTTTCTATGTGCTAAGGGCTGCCTTTGTGGTTCAGATGGTAAAGAATCCACCTGCAATGTGAGAGACCTGGGTTTGATCCCTGGGTTGAGAAGATCCCCTGGAAAAGGGAATGGTTACCCTCTCCAGTGTTCTGGCCTAGAGAATTCCATGGGCTATACACACCGTGGGGTCGCAAAGAGTCAGACACAACTGAGCAACTTTCACTTTCATTGGTATGTGCTAAGTCGCTTCAGTCATGTCTAACTCTTTGAGACCCTATGGGCTGTAGCTCACCAGGCTCCTCTGTCCATGGATTCTCCAGGCAAGAATACTGGAGAGTGTTGCCATGTCCAACTCGAGGGGATCCTCCTGACCCAGGGATCGAACCCATGTTTCTTAAGTCTCATGCATTAGCAGGCGGGTTCTTTACCACTAGTGCCACCTGGTATTAAAAGTTATGTCTTAAGTCTATGTAAATACCACAGAAAAATAATTTAAAGGCTGCATAAATATAATAACATTTATGTGACCAAAAATCTAGTCATTGGGAAAAAGAAGACTAGAAGGAAATAAACTAAAATATTAATAATGAGTTTCGTTTCCTACCTTCTTTCATCCTGCTGACAGTTGGGAATGTAAAAATATCTTGAAAAGTAATGGTTACCCAGGCAAGTTCATATACATATGCATACATATATATGTATACATATATATATATATATATATATATATATAATCATATATCTCAAATGTACATCAATATATACACTGACCTATATATCAACTATACATCAAATATGTGTGTGTGTGTATATATATATATATATATATATATATTAATTGATATAAGTCTGCAGCAACAGTGGCAATATTCTTATTTGCTTAATTTTGTCTCTGTGTCCAATAGGATTAGGTTCAAGGGCAGGAAACATAAAGCCCCAGATAGAGATAATTTAAAAATCATTCTGCCTAAAAGTCAAGGTGAATGCTTAAGTTTGCTGTGGTTTCCTAAACATCAGGTCCTTCTGTTGTTGCTTCCCTGTCCTGAAATACTTTGACCTCAAGGTCCACTAGGGATAGCATCTGCTTTTCTGAGAGTTGGCTGGATGAAATGGAGAATAAGAGAAAACAAAGATCTCTTACACTATCTTGAAAAACAATTTTAGAAACTCCTATTAGAATATTCTATCCTGGCCAGAACCTAGTCACAGGTCTCCCCTACCTGCAAGTATACCAGTGGCCCCAGCTATGAAACTTAGAGAATTATTGAAAAGAAAACTCATCATTTCTGGCACAGTCTCAACAATTTTGCAAATTTTGAAATATGATTGTGAAATTAAAGCTATGGGACTTTATACTTTTTCCATAGCAGTTTTACAATATACTCTAATTTTTCTTCTGCCTCTTTATTAATATCATCTTTGGCTTATATCATCTCGATTCGAATTTCTTAATTATTTTAGAATTAATTTATTCTTTAATGTATGGCTTTTATGACATAAATATTTGCTCAGAACCAGACCTATAAACCTGGGTGTTGGTTGTTGCTATTTTCTCTTGAAGCTTGGAGAAAGCACTCAGTCCATACAGGCACTTGGGACTCCAGGAAAGCATCTCATGCACTGTCGCAATGTCCCTTTCCTTTGGTGTATGTTCCTGAGGTGTCTTCCACATGGCTCTGGAGAGGACACCAGTGAGAATGAGCCACATCAGTAACCAGTTACACAATGCACCTTTTAGGGCTTTGTGTCCCTTCCCTTTCAGTCAGTTCAGTTGCTCAATTGTGGCCAACTCTTTGAGACCCCATGGACTGCAGCACACCAGGCTTCCGTGCCCATCACCAACTCCCGAAGCCTACTCAAACTCATTGTGTCAGGGATACCATCCAACCACCTCATCCTCTGTCATCCCTTTCTCCTCCTGCCTTCAATCTTTCCCAGCATCAGGGTCTTTTCCAATGAGTTAGCTCTTTGCATCAGGTGCCAAAGTACTGGAGTTTCAGCTTTAGCATCAGTCCTTCCAATGAATATTCAGGACTGATCTCCTTTAGGATGGACTGGTTGGATCTCCTTGCAGTCCAAGGGACTCTCAAGAGTCTTCTCCAACACCACAGTTCAAAAGCATCAATTCTTTGGTGTTCAGATTTCTTTATAGTTCAACAGTCACATCCATACATAGCTATTGGAAAAACCTTTACTAGATGGACCTTTGTTGGCAAAGTAATGTCTTTGCTTTTTTTTTTTTTTTTTTTTATTACTTTACAATAGTGTATTGGTTTTGCCATGCATCAACATGAATCTGCCATGGGTGTACACGTGTTCCCAACCCTTAACCGCCCACCCCCACCTCCCTCCCCATACCATCCTTCTAGGTCATCCCAGTGCACCAGCTCTGAGCATCCTGTATCATGTATGGAACCTGGACTGGCGATTGGGAACCCTGTTACACTGTTGGTGGGAATGTAAACTACTACAGCCACTATGGAGAACAGTGTGTAGATTCCTTAAAAAAATGGAAATAGAACTGCCTTATGACCCAGCAATCCCACTGCTGGACATATACACCAAGGAAACCAGAATTGAAAGAGACATGTGTACCCCAATGTTCATCACAGCAGTGTTTATAATAGCCAGGACATGGAAGCAACCTAGATGTTCACCAGCAGATGAATGGGTAAGAAAGCTGTGGTGCATATACACAATGGAGTATTACTCAGCCATTAAAAAGAATACATTTGAATCAGTTCTAATGAGGTAGATGAAACTGAAGCCTATTATGCACAGTGAAGTAAGCCAGAATGTCTCTGCTTTTTAATATGCTGTCTAGGTTTGTCATAGCTTTTCTTCCAAGGAGCAAGTGTCTTTTAATTTCATGGCTGCAGTCACCATCTGCAGTGATTTCAATCATACTACTCCTTAAATTTTGGCTATTGGATAAGCTACCTCACTTATATCCTTTTAAATAAACCATCTCTACCAAACTCCTTGTCTCCAGCTCTGATTTTTATCAGAACAAAAACTAAGAGCAACTTTACCATTCTCATGTTCAGTCTGAGCTATACCTGCCACCACCTTCTAATTCCAGTCTCACTTCCTTTTCCCTTTACTTGTGTATCAGTTCAGTTCAGTTCAGTCACTCAGTAGTGTCTGACTCTTTGCAACCCCATGAATTGCAGCATGCCAGGCCTCCCTTTCCATCTCCATCTCCCGGAGTTTAATCAAACTCACATCCATCGAGTCGGTGATGCCATCCAGCCATCTCATCCTCTGTCGTTCCCTTCTCCTGCTGCCCCCAATCCCTCCCAGCATCAGAGTCTTTTCCAATGAGTCAACTCTTCACATGAGGTGATGTGTATAGTGAGTTTTTATCCAGTTGATTTTTCCCACCTCTCTCATGTCTGACGTTAAATTTTCACTTTGTACTTTCATTCTCTATTTTGTATTTTAATTTCTCTGTGCCTCTCCTTCCCTGACCCTTTATTACATTCATGGTCCACAGTGGGATCCCTGACACACGTGTTCATGCTTTAATGTCTGAGCTTCACCGCTGGTGTGGTTGAGAGTAGATAATGCTGATTCAGCCCCAACCTGGTGACTAGTCTGTTGCCCTGCTAATAACAGAAACAAAACCACCTCGATTTTTGCTTCTATATCACATACCTATTTTTACCCAGGACAGATGACTGAATTTGAAGGAAGTCCCCCAATCTTTATAAATATGCTTAAAGTCTCATGGTTTTATCTGAAAATAGAAGAATATTGTGGGGTATAATGAAAAGCCCATGAAGCCCATGTTACAGTCATTTTATTTTGAAAGATAATTTTGTGCTATTTCTTAGTTTAGATGTAAGTTTTATTTTAAAGCTTTCCTTTTGCCTCTTCAGTTAGAAGATAGATTTAGGAGATTCTTTCCCAGGTTACTGAGTTATTGTGCTGTTTTGTAAAACCATTGTGTTTTTCCCTTATGCTTCCCCCTAGGAGTATGGGTGTATTTTCTGCTGAGACCTCAACAGCAGTGCTTTTTAAGGCTTGCAGGTGCTTGAAAAGGTCCAGGCACATTCCTGGAACTTCTGAGCAAGGCCAGCAATACAATACAGTGGCTGTTCATCCTGTGTTTTTGCATAGTTTTTCTGTCCAGAATATGAGAACAATCATGAGCAGCAAGTCCCTTCAAATATTGTGTTGATGAGTATAGCTCTAAACTTGCTTTGGACACATTTAATAATATGACATAGTAATTTCAGGCTTCCCTGGTGGCTCAGATGGTAAAGAATCTACCTGCAATACAGGAGTACTGGGTTTGATCCCTGAGTCGGGAAGATCCCCTGGAGAAAAGAATAGCAAACCACTCTAGTATTCTTGCTTGGATAACTCCATAGACAGAGGAGCTTGGTGGGCTACAACCCATGGTGCCTCAAAGAGCTGGACACCACTGAGCAACTTTCACTCACTCACTCATAGTAATTTCAGTAATGATAATAGTATAAATTAGACTTTAATTAAGTAACTGGCCTTCCTGGATTTGCCTCCCCCACCTTATTTTTAAGGTGGACTTAAAAATGGACTTAATGGACTCCAGACTTTATTTTTGGGGGGTCCAAAATCACTGCACATGGTGATTGCAGCCATGAAATTAAAAGATGCTTACTCCTTGGAAGGAAAGTTATGACCAACCTAGATAACACATTAAAAAGCAGAGACATTACTTTGCCAACAAAGGTCCATCTAGTCAAGGCTATGGTTTTTCCTGTGGTCATGTATGGATGTGAGAGTTGGACTGTGAAGAAAGCTGAGTGCTGAAGAACTGATGCTTTTGAACTGTGGTGTTGGAGAAGACTCTTGAGAGTCCCTTGGACTGCAAGGAGATCCAATCAGTCCATTATAAAGGAGATCAGTCCTGGGATTTCTTTGGAAGGACTGATACTAAGGCTGAAACTCCAATACTTGGCCACCTCATGTGAAGAGTTGACTCATTGGAAAAGACCCTGATGCTGGGAGGGATTGGGGACAGGAGGAGAAGGGGACGACAGGGGATGAGATGGCTGGATGGCATCACCGACTCGATGGACATGAGTTTGGGTAAACTCTGGGAGTTGGTGGTGGATAGGGAGGCCTGGCGTGCTGTGATTCATGGGGTCGCAAAGAGTTGGACACAACTGCGTGACTGAACTGAACTGAACTGAATGGACTCCAGTAATATTATAACTATGTATTTCACAAATATATGGAAAATATATGCCAGATTAGTCTTGGATATAATAGCATATTCATTTCAGTTTATGAAGTGAAATGACTACATAAATTAAGATGAATTGGAAAATATAACTTTCAGTATATAGGTTAAAAGAATGATTAAAATTTTCTCTAAAATCCCATGACATTTTCATGGTATCCCTTTTTGTATGTTATCATTTAACTGTAATTAAAGCTTTACAATTTTCACAAATTATCAACTAGCATTCAAAATAAGGAACGGGACAGAGGAGCCAAGATGGCGGAGGAGTAGGATGGGGAGAACACTTTCTCCCCCACAAATTCATCAAAAGAGCATTTAAACGTCGAGTAAATTCCACAAAACAACTTCTGAATGCCGGCAGAGGACATCAGGCACCCAGAAAAGCAACCCAACTCTTCGAAAGGAGGTAGGAAAAAATATTAAAGACAAAAAAAAAGAGACAAAAGAGGGAGGGACGGAGCTCCGTCCCGGGAAGGGAATCTTAAAAAGAGAGAAGTTTCCAAACACCAGGAAACCTTCTCACTGCCGAATCTGTGCCGAGCTTTGGAAGCACAGAGGGCAACATAACAGGGAGAAAAATAAATAAACAATTAAAACTCGCAGATTTCGAGCCCTACGGTAACTCCCCCAGCGGAGAAGCAGCACAGACGCCTGCATCCGCCATTAGCAAGCAGGGGATGGGCAGGGAGGCGCGGTGCGGGCTGCATCGCTGAGAGTAAGAATCTGACCTGAATACCCTGAGCGCTATCTGAGCAAAATAATTTGGGCTAGCAAACCAGACTGTGGGATATCTACCACGTGAAAAGCCAGTCCTAACCTAAAACCGCCAGGCCCGCGCACGGAACAAAGGACTGAACAGAGATAGCCGGCTGCAGACCTTCCCCCTCCGGTGACAGGCAGCCAGAGCCAGAAGGGGGCAATCGCAGCCCCAGAGAGACATTATCTATAAAACTGTAAGCGGGCTTCTTTGCTAACTAAAACTTCTTGGGGGTCTGAACGGTCAACATCTGCCTGAGAAGGTGCGCCGGTGTTACAACCAGAAAACCGAGTGGCAGGGAGGCGGTAAGTCGCAGCATTGGCGCTCGCCAAACACCTCATCACCTGAGCTGCTCGGACCTGGGAAGAGCACAAAACGCAGGCCCAACTGAGTCTGCGCCTCTGAGGACTACCCGAGTGCCTGAACCTGAGCGGCTTGGACCTGGGAGGTGCATGCAGCCCAGGGCCAGCCTCGGATTGTTCCCGGCGGAACAGCCTAGAGCCCGAGCAGTGTGGACAGGGAGGCTACACGCGCCGTGAGCGGGGGCAGACCCAGGGTGGCTGAGGCACTGCGAGCCCACGCCAGTGTTATTTGTTTGCAGCATTCCTCCCTCCCTTCCCACAGCGCGACTGAACAAGTAAGCCTAAAAAAAAAAAAAAAATTGTCCTCCACCGTCCCCTTTGTGTCAGGGCAGAAACCAGATACTGAAGAGACTAGCAAACAGAAGAAGATATAACAGAGGGAAACGCCTTGGAAGCTACAGGCAATAGACCAAAACCCTGTGGTTACTACGGACTACATAGGAAGGGGCCTATAGATCTTGAGAAATATAAGTCTGACCAAGGAACTAGCCAAAAATGAACTGAACACACAACACCACCAAGAAAGTCCTAGATATATTTTTATTATTTTTACGATCATTCTTTCTTTTTTTTTAATTAAAAAAAATTTTTTTAAGTCCTCTATTGTTCCTTTAATTTTCACTTTTATAACCTATTACTTTGCAAAAAAAAAAAAAAAAAAAGACCCTATTTTTTTCTTCTTCAGCAAACTTCATATATATATATTTTATAATTCTTTGACCTTGTTTTTTTTTTTTTTTCTTTTCTTTAACATTGTATTTTTGAAATTCTAAACTCTACTCTAGATTTTTAATTTTTGCTTTTTGGTATTTGTTATCAATTTTGTACCTATAGTTTATTTTTATATAATTTCTGTGACTTCTTTTTTTCTTCTTCTTTGTTTCTTTCTCTTCTTCTTCTATATAACATTGTATATCTGAATAATATCAATTTTGTACCTGTATTTTCTTTATAATTTTTGTGACATTGTTTGTTTTTGTTTGTCTGTTTTCTCTCTTTATTTTTCTTCTTCTTCTTCTTCTTTTTTTTTTTAACATTGTATTTTTGAAATTCCAAACTCTACTCTAGATTTTTAATTTTTGCTTTTTGGTATTAGTTATCAATTTTGTACCTGTACTTTCTTTACAATTTTCGCGACCTTGTTTGTTTTTGTTTGTTCGTTTTTTCTCTCTTTCTTTTCCTTCTTCTTTTCTTTAACATCGTATTTTTGAAATTCCAAACTCTACTCTAGATTTTTAATTCTTGCTTTTATGTACTTGTTACCAATTTTGTACCTTTAAGAACCCAATCTTCAGGACCCATTTTTCACTAGGGAGCAAGAATACTGGCTTGACTGCTCTCTCTCCCTTTAGACTCTCCTTTTTCTCCACCAGGTCGCCTGTGTCTCCTCCCTAACCCCTCTACTCTACCCAACTCTGTGAATTTCTGTGTGTTCCAGACAGTAGAGAACACTTAGGGAACTGATTACTGGCTGGATCTGTCTCCCTCCTTTTTATTCCCCCCTTTTATCCTTCTGGCCACCTCTGTCACCTTCCTCCTTCTTCTCTTCTCTGTATGACTCCGTGAACATCTCTGAGTGGTCTAGTTGTGGAGTGCACATAAAGAAGTGACTACTGGCTACCCTACTCTCTCCATTATTGATTCACCTCATCTCATTTGGGTCACCTCTAACACCCTCCTCCCTCTTCTCTTCTCCATGTAACCCTGTGAACCTCTCTGAGTGACCCTCATCGTAGAGAAACTTTTCATCTTTAATGTAGACGTTTTATCAATGGTGCTGTATCGAAGGAGAAGTTTTGAAACTACTGTAAAAATAAGACCAATAACCGGAAGCAGGAGACTTAAGTCCAAACCCTGACTCCAGGGAACTCCTGACTCCAAGGAACATTAATTGACAGGAGCTCATCAAATGCCTCCATACCGACACTGAAACCAAGCACCACACAAGGGCCAATAAGTCCCAGGGCAAGACATACCAAGCAAATTCTCCAGCAACAAAGGAACACAGCCCTGAGCTTCAAGATACAGGCTGCCCAAAGTCACCCCAAAACTATAGACATCTCATAACTCACTACCAGACATTTCATTGCACTCCAGAGAGAAGAAATACAGCTCCATCCACCAGAACACCGACACAAGCTTCCCTAACCAGGAAACCTTGACAAGCCACCTGTACAAACCCACACACAGTGAGGAAACGCCACAATAAAGAGAACTCCACAAACTGCCAGAATACATAAAGGACACCCCAAACTCAGCAATTTAAACAAGATGAAGAGACAGAGGAATACTCAGCAGATAAAGGAACAGGATAAATGCCCACCAAACCAAACAAAAGAGGAAGAGATAGGGAATCTACCTGATAAAGAATTCCGAATAATGATAGTGAAATTGATCCAAAATCTTGAAACAAAAATGGAATCACAGATAAATAGCCTGGAGACAAGGATTGAGAAGATGCTAGAAAGGTTTAACAAGGACCTAGAAGAAATAAAAAAGAGTCAATATATAATGAATAATGCAATAAATGAAATTAAAAACACTCTGGAGGCAACAAATAGTAGAATAACAGAGGCAGAAGACAGGATTAGTGAATTAGAAGATAGAATGGTAGAAATAAATGAATCAGAGAGGATAAAAGAAAAACGAATTAAAAGAAATGAGGACAATCTCAGAGACCTCCAGGACAATATTAAATGCTACAACATTCGAATAATAGGGGTTCCAGAAGAAGAAGACAAAAAGAAAAACCATGAGAAAATACTTGAGGAGATAATAGTGGAAAACTTCCCTAAAATGGGGAAGGAAATAATCACCCAAGTCCAAGAATCCCAGAGAGTCCCAAACAGGATAAACCCAAGGCAAAACACCCCAAGACACATATTAATCAAATTAACAAAGATCAAACACAAAGAACAAATATTAAAAGCAGCAAGGGAAAAACAACAAATAACACACAAGGGAATTCCCATAAGGATAACAGCTGATCTTTCAATAGAAACTCTTCAAGCCAGGAGGGAATGGCAAGACATACTTAAAATGATGAAAGAAAATAACCTACAGCCCAGATTATTGTACCCAGCAAGGATCTCATTCAAGTATGAAGGAGAAATCAAAAGCTTTTCAGACAAGCAAAAGCTGAGAGAATTCTGCACCACCAAACCAGCTCTCCAACAAATACTAAAGGATATTCTCTAGACAGGAAACACAAAAATGGTGTATGAACTCGAACCCAAAACAATAAATTAAATGGCAACGGGATCATACTTATCAGTAATTACCTTAAACGTAAATGGGTTGAATGCCCCAACCAAAAGACAAAGACTGGCTGAATGGATACAAAAACAAGACCCCTACATATGTTGTCTACAGGAGACCCACCTCAAAACAGGGGACACATACAGACTGAAAGTGAAGGGCTGGAAAAAGATTTTCCATGCAAATAGGGACCAAAAGAAAGCAGGAGTAGCAATACTCATATCAGATAAAATAGACTTTAAAACAAAGGCTGTGAAAAGAGACAAAGAAGGTCACTACATAATCATCAAAGGATCAATCCAAGAAGAAGATATAACAATTATAAATGTATATGCAACCAACACGGGAGCACCACAGTACGTAAGACAAATGCTAACAAGTATGAAAGGAGAAATTAACAATAACACAATAATAGTGGGAGACTTTAATACCCCACTCACACCTATGGATATATAAACTAAACAGAAAATTAACAAGGAAACACAAACTTTAAACGATACAATAGACCAGTTAGACCTAATTGATATATATAGGACATTTTATCCCAAAACAATGAATTTCACCTTTTTCTCAAGCGCACATGGAACCTTCTCCAGGATAGATCACATTCTGGGCCATAAAGCTAGCCTTGGTAAATTCAAAAAAATAGAAATCATCCCAAGCATTTTTTCTGACCACAATGCAGTAAGATTAGATCTCAATTACAGGAGAAAAACTATTAAAAATTCCAACATATGGAGGCTGAACAACACGCTGCTGAATAACCAACAAATCACAGAAGAAATCAAAAAAGAAATCAAAATTTGCATAGAAACGAATGAAAATGAAAACACAACAACCCAAAACCTGTGGGACACGGTAAAAGCAGTCCTAAGGGGAAAGTTCATAGCAATACAGGCAAACCTCAAGAAACAAGAAAAAAGTCAAATAAATAACCTAACTCTACACCTAAAGCAACTAGAAAAGGAAGAAATGAAGAACCCCAGGGTTAGTAGAAGGAAAGAAATCTTAAAAATTAGAGCAGAAATAAATGCAAAAGAAACAAAAGAGACCATAGCAAAAATCAACAAAACCAAAAGCTGGTTCTTTGAAAGGATAAATAAAATTGACAAACCATTAGCCAGACTCATCAAGAAACAAAGGGAGAAAAATCAAATCAACAAAATTAGAAACGAAAATGGAGAGATCACAACAGACAACACAGAAATACAAAGGATCATAAGAGACTACTATCAACAATTATATGCCAATAAAATGGACAACGTGGAAGAAATGGACAAATTCTTAGAAAAGTACAACTTTCCAAAACTAGACCAGGAAGAAATAGAAAATCTTAACAGACCCATCACAAGCATGGAAATTGAAACTGTAATCAAAAATCTTCCAGCAAACAAAAGCCCCGGTCCAGACGGCTTCACAGCTGAATTCTACCAAAAATTTAGAGAAGAGCTGACACCTATCCTGCTCAAACTCTTCCAAAAAATTGCAGAGGAAGGTAAACTTCCAAACTCATTCTATGAGGCCACCATCACCCTAATACCAAAACCTGACAAAGATGCCACAAAAAAAGAAAACTACAGGCCAATATCACTGATGAACATAGATGCAAAAATCCTTAACAAAATTCTAGCAATCAGAATCCAACAACACATTAAAAAGATCATACACCATGATCAAGTGGGCTTTATCCCAGGGATGCAAGGATTCTTCAATATCCGCAAATCAATCAATGTAATACACCACATTAACAAATTGAAAAATAAAAACCATATGATTATCTCAATAGATGCAGAGAAAGCCTTTGACAAAATTCAACATCCATTTATGATAAAAACTCTCCAGAAAGCAGGAATAGAAGGAACATACCTCAACATAATAAAAGCTATATATGACAAACCCACAGCAAACATTATCCTCAATGGTGAAAAATTGAAAGCATTTCCTCTAAAGTCAGGAACAAGACAAGGGTGCCCACTTTCACCATTACTATTCAACATAGTTTTGGAAGTTTTGGCCACAGCAATCAGAGCAGAAAAAGAAATAAAAGGAATCCAAATTGGAAAAGAAGAAGTAAAACTCTCACTATTTGCAGATGACATGATCCTCTACATAGAAAACCCTAAAGATTCCACCAGAAAATTACTAGAAATAATCAATGACTATAGTAAAGTTGCAGGATATAAAATCAACACACAGAAATCCCTTGCATTCCTATACACTAACAATGAGAAAACAGAGAGAGAAATTAAGGAAACAATTCCATTCACCATTGCAACGGAAAGAATAAAATACTTAGGAATATATCTACCTAAAGAAACTAAAGACCTATATATAGAAAACTATAAAACACTGGTGAAAGAAATCAAAGAGGACACTAATAGATGGAGAAATATACCATGTTCATGGATTGGAAGAATCAATATAGTGAAAATGAGTATACTACCCAAAGCAATTTATAGATTCAACGCAATCCCTATCAAGCTACCAACAGTATTCTTCACAGAGCTGGAACAAATAATTCCACAATTTGTATGGAAAAACAAAAAACCTCGAATAGCCAAAGCGATCTTGAGAAAGAAGATTGGAACTGGAGGAATCAACCTACCTGACAAGACAGTATGGTACTGGCACAAAGACAGATATATAGATCAGTGGAATAAAATAGAAAGCCCAGAGATAAATCCACGCACATATGGACACCTTATCTTTGACAAAGGAGGCAAGAATATACAATGGATTAAAGACAATCTCTTTAACAAGTGGTGCTGGGAAATCTGGTCAACCACGTGTAAAAGAATGAAACTAGACCACTTTCTAACACCATACACAAAAATAAACTCAAAATGGATTAAAGATCTAAACGTAAGACCAGAAACTATAAAACTCCTAGAGGAGAACATAGGCAAAACACTCTCTGACATACATCACAGCAGGATCCTCGATGACCCACCTCCCAGAATATTGGAAATAAAAGCAAAAATAAACAAATGGGACCTAATTAACCTTAAAAGCTTCTGCACATCAAAGGAAACTATTAGCAAGGTGAAAAGACAGCCTTCAGAATGGGAGAAAATAATAGCAAATGAAGCAACTGACAAACAACTAATCTCCAAAATATACAAGCAACTCCTACAGCTCAACTCCAGAAAAATAAATGACCGAATCAAAAAATGGGCCAAAGAACTAAATAGACATTTCTCCAAAGAAGACATACAGATGGCTAACAAACACATGAAAAGATGCTCAACATCACTCATTATCAGAGAAATGCAAATCAAAACCACTATGAGATACCATTTCACACCAGTCAGAATGGCTGCGATCCAAAAGTCTACAAATAATAAATGCTGGAGAGGGTGTGGAGAAAAGGGAACCCTCTTACACTGTTGGTGGGAATGCAAACTAGTACAGCCACTATGGAGAACAGTGTGGAGATTCCTTAAAAAACTGGAAACAGAACTGCCTTATGATCCAGCAATCCCACTGCTGGGCATACACACTGAGGAAACCAGAAGGGAAAGAGACATGTGTACCCCAATGTTCATCGCAGCACTGTTTATAATAGCCAGGACATGGAAGCAACCTAGATGTCCATCAGCAGATGAATGGATAAGAAAGCTGTGGTACATATACACAATGGAGTATTACTCAGTCATTAAAAAGAATACATTTGAATCAGTTCTAATGAGGTGGATGAAACTGGAGCCTATTATACAGAGTGAAGTAAGCCAGAAGGAAAAACAGAAATACAGTATACTAACGCATATATATGGAATTTAGAAAGATGGTAACAATAACCTGGTGTACGAGACAGCAAAAGAGACACTGATGTATAGAACAGTCTTATGGACTCTGTGGGAGAGGGAGATGGTGGGAAGATTTGGGAGAGTGACATTGAAACATGTAGAATATCATGTAAGAAACGAGTTGCCAGTCCAGGTTCGATGCGCCATACTGGATGCTTGGGGCTGGTGCACTGGGATGACCCAGAGGGATGGTGTGGGGAGGGAGGAGGGAGGAGGGTTCAGGATGGGGAACACATGTATGCCTGTGGCAGATTCATTTTGATATTTGGCAAAACTAATACAATTATGTAAAGTTTAAAAATAAAATAAAATTAAAAAAAAAAAAATAAGGAACGGGTATGCATAGCAAAGAAAGAAAAGAAAATTAAGACTGGTGTAAGAGTATGATTTTCTCTGGAGCCTCATAGAATCTATAATCAATCTTTCCATGGATAAAGGAAAATACAACTGTTTATTACATAAAAAAAAAAAAGACAATTGAAATTGCCACACCCCCTTTAAATAAAAAACATGTTAGTAACATACTGCAGGCTAATTTACCCAACCCCAAAGTGAACCCCCAGGCTACTTACATACATGTCGTTTACCTTCATGGCTTTTAGAATTGATTAAACAGTATGATGTATAGAACAGTCTTATGGACTCTGTGGGAGAGGGAGAGGGTGGGAAGATTTGGGAGAATGGCATTGAAACATGTGAAACGTCATGTATGAAACGAGATGCCAGTCCAGGTTCAATGCACGATGCTGGATGCTTGGGGCTGGTGCACTGGGACGACCCAGAGGGATGGTGTGGGGAGGGAGGAGGGAGGAGGGTTCAGGATGGGGAACACATGTATACTAATTAAATAATTTTCTATCAAAAAAAAAGAAAAAACAAAACTAAACAGTATGATCTCATAAATCTCAAGCAGGGTAATGTTGATGTGATCATAAATCATTTGTAGCAACTCTTGCTCCCTGTAATGCTTTGAAATTCTTGGTATATTGAAATTCTTGGTATACAACATGACATGGACTTTTCACTGTCAGATTGTCAAACAACCAGACTTATTTGGTTGATTGTTTTTTTTTTTTTTTTCTTTTAATCTCTGAAACAACTGAATGAGCACTTCAGAAGCATTTATTCCTACTTGATATTCTACATTACATTAACAGCTGTTTGTATTTGAGAGACTTAATGTTTCACTTCCAAAAATCTTCCTTTCCATTAAAAAAAAAGCAAAAATTGTGTGTTTTTGATGTAATGGTATATAAAGTTTTTGTTTCTTTATAATGTATAAGGACTAAATTTACTCATAAGGGACTATAAGAGTTAATATTGAATCTTCTTATTTCATTTTTGACTTTTATCATTTTTTTAAATTACTAACTTTGTAATATAATATACAACAGCCAGTTTTTACATAAGAGCTGTATGGTCACCAGATTCTCCAAGAACCTATGCAAATGATATAGTATATTTGCTCAGTATTCAACTCATAATATATATTGTAATGTATACATTTAAAGGCCTAGATCTGATAGATAGAGTGCCTGATGAACTATGGAATGAGGTTCATGACATTGTACAGGAGACAGGGATCAAGACCATTCCCATGGAAAAGAAATGCAAAAAAGCAAAATGGCTGTCTGGGGAGGCCTTTCAAATAGCTGTGAAAAGAAGACAAGTGTAAAGCAAAGGAGAGAAGGAAAGCTATAAACATCTGAATGCAGAGTTCCAAAGAATAGCAAGAAGAGATAAGAAAGCCTTCTTCAGCGATCAATGCAAAGAAATAGAGGAAAACAACAGAATGGGAAAGATTAGGGATCACTTCAAGAAAATCAGAGATACCAAAGGAACATTTCATGCAAAGATGAGCTCGATCAAGGACAGAAATGGTATGGACCTAACAGAAGCAGAAGATATTAAGAAGAGATGGCAAGAATACACAGAAGAACTGTACAAAAAAGATCTTCATGACCCAGATAATCACGATGGTGTGATCACTGACCTAGAGCCAGACATCCTGGAATGTGAAGTCAAGTGGGCCTTAGAAAGCATCACTACGAACAAAGCTAGTGGAGGTGATGGAATTCCAGTTCACCTATTCCAAATCCTGAAAGATGGTGCTGTGAAAGTGCTGCACTCAATATGCCAGCAAATTTGGAAAACTCAGCAGTGGCCACAAGGCTGGAAAAGGTCAGTTTTCATTCCAATCCCAAAGAAAGGCAATGCCAAAGAATACTCAAACTACTGCACAATTGCACTCATCTCACATGCTAGTAAAGTATGCTCAAAATTCTCCAAGCCAGGCTTCAGCAATATATGAACCGTGAACTTCCTGATGTTCAAGCTGGTTTTAGAAAAGGCAGAGGAACCAGAAATCAAATTGCCAACATCCGTTGGATCATAGGAAAAGCAAGAGAGTTCCAGAAAAGCATCTATTTCTGCTTTATTGACTATGCCAAAGCCTTTGACTGTGTGGATAACAATAAACTGGAAAATTCTGAAAGAGATGGGAGTACCAGACCACCTCATCTGCCTCTTGAGAAATTTGTATGATGGTCAGGAAGCAACAGTTAGAACTGGACATGGAACAACAGGCTGGTTTCAAATAGGAAAAGGAGTTCGTCAAGGCTGTATATTGTCACTCTGTTTATTTAACTTCTATGCAGAGTACATCATGAGAAACGCTGGACTGGAAGAAACACAAGCTGGAATCAAGACTTCCGGGATAAATATTAATAACCTCAGATATGCAGATAACACCACCCTTATAGCAGAAAGTGAAGAGGAACTCAAAAGCCTTTTGATGAAAGTGAAAGTGGAGAGTGAAAAAGTTGGCTTAAAGCCCAACATTCAGAAAACGAAGATCATGGCATCTGGACCCATCACTTCATGGGAAATAGATGGGGAAACAGTGGAAACAGTGTCAGACTTTATTATTTTCGGCTCCAAAATCATGACAGATGGTGACTGCAACGATGAAATTAAAAGACTCTTACACCTTGGAAGGAAAGTTATGACCAACCTAGATAGCATATTCAAAGCAGAGACATTACTTTGCCAACAAAGGTCCATCTAGTCAAGGCTATGGTTTTTCCTGTGGTCATGTATGGATGTGAGAGTTGGACTGTGAAGAAGGCTGAGCGCTGAAGAATTGATGCTTTTGAACTGTGGTGTTGGAGAAGACTCTTGGGAGTCCCTTGGACTGCAAGGAGATCCAACCAGTCCATTCTGAAGGAGATCAGCCCTGAGATTTCTTTGGAAAGAATGATGCTGAAGCTGAAACTGCAGTACTTTGGCCACCTCATGGGAAGATTTGACTCATTGGAAAAGACTGATGCTGGGAGGGGTTGGGGGCAAGAGGAGAAGGGGACGACAGAGGATGAGATGGCTGGATGGCATCACTGACCCAATGGACGTTAGTCTGAGTGAACTCTGGGAGTTGGTGATGGACAGGGAGGCCTGGCGTGCTGCAATTCATGGGGTCGCAAAGAGTCGGACACGACTGAGTGACTGATCTGATCTGATCTGATACATTTAAAATTATGTATAAATGTGGATAAAGGCTTCAAAAAATTTTTAGAAAGCTTTTCTCTTTTGGATGCTGGGTACTATGGATGAGAAATTCAGAAAAGCTTTTTAGACCTAAATATAAGGGACAAAATATATTTTAAAATGTGCATATGTGTGTGTGTTTAGTTGCTAAGTAGTGCCCAACTCTGTGTGATTCCATGGAATATAACCTACAAGGTTCCTTTGTCCATGGGATTTCCCAGGCAAGAATACTGAAGTGGGTTGCCATTTCCTCCTCCAGGGGATCTTCCTGACCCAAGGATCACACCTGAGTCTTCTACACTGCAGGCCATTGCCTTACCACTGAGTCTCGTGGAAAGCCCCTATTTTAAAATCTGTATTTTTAAATTATATAGGTGAGCATATGTAAAAATAAAGAAGCCCCAGATAGTTAGAAAATGGGATTTCAGAAAAGTGAGAAAGTTCTGTGCCCACAGGTATGGAAGCAACCTAAGCGCCCATCAACAGATGAATAGATAAAGAAGATGTAGTGCATATATACTATGGAATATTACTCAGTACAAAAAGAACAAAATAATGCCATTTCCAGCAACATAGATGGACTTGGAGGGCATTATGTTGAGTGAAATAAGTCAGACAGAGAAAGATCAATAGTGTATGATGTCACTTGTATGTAGAATCTAAACAAATACAACAAATTCGTGAATAAGGTGGGGGGGGGGAGTAGACTCACAAATATAGACAGCAAACCTAGTAGTTACCATTGGGGGTGGGAAGGGGAGAGGGGAAAAGTAGGGGTAGGGGGAAATAGTTTTATTATGGAATTATATGAAATTGTGTGTGTGAAACTTTTGAAAATTTTAAAGCACTACAGAATTTAAAGAACCTGTCATTCATTAAAAAAAAAAACAAAACAAAACCTCAGAACGCTATGGCCAAACTTTTCCCCTGGACTATGTACTTATACATGCTGCCTAATGCTTGATTTTTAATAGTCTGCATACATGCATCAATAGGAAATACAGTAACTTTTAGGACTGTTGCTGCTGCTGCTAAGTTGCTTCAGGCATGTCTGACTATGTGCGACCCCATAGACGGAAGCCCACCAGGCTCCCCCATCCCTGGGATTCTCCAGGCAAGAACACTGGAGTGGGTTGCCATTTCCTTCTCCAATGCATGAAAGTGAAAAGTGAAAGTGAAGTTGCTCAGTCGTGTCTGACTCTTAGCAACCTCATGGTTTGCAGCCTACCAGACTCCTCCATCCATGGGATTTTCCAGACAAGAGTACTGGAGTGGTAGAAAGGTCAAAATCAGGTTAAAAAAAATTTTTTTATAACTCACAAAATTTTGGAATCCTTTTAAAGATGACACTTTATTGGGTAATAAGGAAAAATCACCTAACAGAGAAAACCAATGCAAATACCTTCCAGAAAAGATCTTTGAGTAAAACTGACAAAAACAAACAAACAAACAAACAAAAAATCCTTCCATTCATATGGGATTTGGGACTATATTTATAATATCAACTGACTCAAAGCCTTTTAAGTTCCAGATTTGGTTAAATGGTTCTGTTTGGCAGTGCTCCCACAAGCCTGGGAAGCACTTCTGGCCTCAGTGTAGTTCCAGTGGTTCTGAGCTCACACTTCATCATGAAACAAGCCATCTCAAGTATGAACCAACACAGAAATCAAAGCTCAGAATGATGTTCAGAAAAACTTCAGGTATCAGAACTGCAGAAAGGATGGAGATGTGTTCAATGCTGCTGCTGCTGCTAAGTCGCTTCAGTCATGTCCGACTCTGTGCGACCCCATAGACAGGAGCCCACCAGGCTCCCCCTCCCTGAGAGTCTCCAGGCAAGAACAATGGAGTGGGTTGCCATTTCCTTCTCCAGTGCATGAAAGTGAAAAGTGAAAGTGAAGTTGCTCCATTGTGTCCAACTCTTCATGACCCCATGGACTGCAGCCTACCAAGCTCCTCTGCCCATGGGATTTTCCAGGCAAGAGTACTGGAGTGGAGTGCCATTCCCTTCTCCAGGTGTGTTCAATACATTTACATAAATAGAAATGGGTAACTGAGAAGAAGTAGGAGGCAGTAGAATGTGATTGGATTGAAACACAAAATATAAGTTAAAGATATAACTATTAAAGTAACCAAATATCAGATTAAATAAAGTAACATGGAAGAAAGATCTGAGAAATGAGATGAGATCTCATTCATGCAGATGAGAGGAATAGGAAAAAAATGAAAAAAATTCTGGTATAATCAATGTTTGAAAATGACATAACAAATGGAATAAAAAAGGGCAGTTTTGAAATTATAAGAGCTTCTAGAATTGTTGAAAAAACTAGCCCACAAATTTAGTAAGTCTAAAAAACCTAAAGAAGAATACATAAAAATAAATCCATACTTAGACATTTCAGGGTAAAAACAGTAGTATATCAAAGATGAAGAGAAAGTCTTAAAAGAAACCAGAGATAAATGGGTTCTCTATCAGTCAAGGCCGATTTCTGAATAACAACCATGAAAGCAAGGTGAATATCTTCAACGTAATGAGAGAAAATATTTGGTAACTCAGACTTCTATGTCCAGTGAAACTATCTTTCAGTGAACAAGGGTAAAAATGAAAACATATCAGACAGATTAAAAACTTAGAGAATTACTATTAAGAACTGACAAAATTAGCTTATAAGGAATGCATTTTAGACCGGAAATTTATCTTAAATTTTGAGAGTAAGGAAGCATGAATAATTCAGAAATAAAGTGAAAAATTACTGGAAAGTAGTCTAGGATTTGAGAAGTTCATAGGAATTAGTTAATTCTGTGTTATCACTTCATGGGAAATAGATGGGGAAACAGTGGAAACAGTGTCAGACTTTATTTTGGGGGGCTCCAAAATCACTGCAGATGGTGACTGCAACGATGAAATTAAAAGACTCTTTACTCCTTGTAAGGAAAGTTATGACCAACCTAGATAGCATATTCAAAAGCAGAGACATTACTTTGCCAACAAAGGTCCATCTAGTCAAGGCTATGGTTTTTCCTGTGGTCATGTATGGATGTGAGAGTTGACTGTGAAGAAAGCTGAGTGCCAAAGAATTGATGCTTTTGAACTGTGGTGTTGGAGAAGACTCTTGAGAGTCTCTTGGACTGCAAGGAGATACAAGCAGTCCATTCTGAAGGAGATCAGCCCTGGGATTTCTTTGGAAGGAATGATGCTAAAGCTGAAACTCCAGTACTTTGGCCACCTCATGCGAAGAGTTGACTCATTGGAGAAGACTCTGATGCTGGGAGGGATTGGGGGCAGGAGGAGAAGGGGATGACAGAGGATGAGATGGCTGGATGGCATCAATGACTCGATGTATGTGAGTCTGAGTGAACTCTGGGAGTTGGTGACGGACAGGGAGGCCTGGCGTGCTGTGATTCATGGGGTCGCAAAGAGTCGGACACGACTGAGCAACTGAACTGAACTGAACTGAACTGTGTTATAAGGGAGCAGTTTTAAAATATTTATAGACTTTTTTTTTAAGTATAATGCACACAGGTCCAAATTTCTGGGCTCAAAGAATCTTCAGACGCATTATTAGAATTAGCAAAAAGCTTTGTAATATTATAGGAGATTATATTCATATACAAGATTTAATTAAACTGCTTTATGGTAAAAACAAATCTTAGAATAATATGTTTTACAAGTTTACCATGTAATATGGAAGCCTAAAAGATATATATATATATATTTTTTTTTTTTTGGGGGGGGACATTTTATTTTATTTATTTATTTTATTGTATTTTTTAACTTTACAATAGACTGTTTACAAAAACATAAAACTTTATGAATGAAATTGGAAACTCAATCTCATAAAGATATTAATTCCTTCCCAAATAATATATCAGTGCTTTTTGTATGAAGGAAAACAGGCTCAGAGTAGTGTAGGATGTTCCTGAAGAGGGAACAAGAGGACTTGGGTGACTAGATACCAGGATTCAATAAAAAAAAAGTTATGAAAATTAGTCACTGTTGTATAGACTTGCAGAAAGAAAACTAAGGACCAGAGAACTTGGAAACAGATCTGCATGTTTGTATACATACACTTGTATATATGAGAACAGACTGCTCAATATATTGCGCTGATTTAATTGGTAATCATGGAAGGAAAAAAAATTGAAACGCTGTTCACATACCACACAAAACATCTGTTTCTGGTCATTCAATAGAGAAAGAAAAACAATATCACTTTCAAAAGACATCTAATGGAAAGATTTTTACTAGTTTAAAATAGGAGAGGATTTCTTATATAGGACACAAAAATCACATTCTGTAAAAGAAAAACTAACAAATGCTACCACATTCAAAGAATAACCTATATTCATCAAACATCATAAAAAAGAGTTAAAACCACAAACCAGGGGATGATTTAAAAAATAAATATAAATGACAAAAGGTTACTAACACATATATGCATATGTATACATAGAAAGAATTCTTAAAAATAAAGGCAAAAGACAACCCAAAAGAGGCAAACATCATGCAAACACATCCCCAAAGAGAAAATTGCATAAATATATGAAAATATAACAAATCATAAAAATGCAAGATAAAACCACAATAAAATTTGATTTATTCGATTAATTGAAAAGAATGTGGAGTAATGAGGACTCTAATAATACATTGGGTAACATATCTCAAGAAACTAAACATTCTCTTTTCCTATGGCACAGCCCCAGGAAACAAGCACAAGAATGTTCATAAAAGTAAAAAATGAGAAACTATCCGAATGAATTTTAAAAACTATGGTATATTCCCCACTGAAAATGAACAAGCTATAGCTACGTGTACCAGTATAAATAAACTTTAAAATTAAGAACAAGCATAGTCGGTATATAAAGTTTAAAAAGAAACAAAACTAAACAGCACATTATTTTGATATATAAGTGACAAAAGAGAAGCAAGGTGATGATTACTATTCAGTTCAGCCTATTACATGTGAAAGGGCTGTGATTAGATAGGGATGTATGGGGAGCTTCAGACTTGTAATGGTTAATTTTTTTGTCTCTGTGTTGTCCACGTATTTATTTTATGAATAATGTTATTCTTAATAAAAAATAAAAAAAAAATAAAAATAAAAAAAAATAAAAACTAAAAAAAAAAAATAAAAGCAATCAAGAGCTCTGAAAAAAAAAAAAAAAACTTCACATTAATGATATAAACTCTTATATGTATGAAAATCTCTACAGGGGAAAAAAAGAATAATGAAAGCAATTTAGGATAAGGGATGATTGCAGTATTAATTTTTGAAAATTGCCTTTGATTTTATAATGCTGCTTTTATATTAAATACCAGAGGAATTGATTCATTTGTATGATTTTTTTTTTCAGATAAGAAATAGCAGCTAAAAGACTGTTCTATACATCTGTGTCTCTTTTGCTGTCTCCCATACAGGGTTATCTTTACCATCTTTCTAAATTCCATATATATGCATTAGTATACTGTATTGGTGTTTTTCTTTCTGGATTACTTCACTCTGTATAATCGGCTCCAGTTTCATCCACCCATTGAAACATGTATAATATCATATAAGAAACAAATTGCCAGCCCAGGTTCGATGCAGGATACAGGAAGCTTGGGGCTGGTGCACTGGGATGACCCAGAGGGATGGCATGGGGAGGGAGGTGGGAGGGGGGTTCAGGATTGGGAACACGTGTACATCCATGGAAGATTTATGTTGATGTATGTCAAAACCAATACAATATTGTAAAGTAATTAGTCTCTAATTAAAACAAATGAATTTAATTTTAAAAAATTTAAAAAATTAAAAAAAAAGAAATAGCAGCTAACATTCATTACACATATGCACAAAACATAAGTTTAAATGTCCTCAAAAATAAATCCTGATAAATAATTTTCTTTTAAGAAACCTAGTAATTAACAGCCATTTCCACAAAGTGCTTCATTTAAAACTTTTGTCAGCATCATGTAAGAATTCATATTGTTTAAACAGAATAGCTGGCAAAGACACTCAGTCATGTCTGACTTTTTGTGACCCCCATGGACTACACAGTCCATGGAATTCTCCAGGCTAGAATACTGGAATGGGTAGCCTCTCCCTCCTGCAGGGGTCTTCCCAACCCAGGAATCAAACCCAGGTCTCCTGCATTGCAGGGAGATTCTTTACCAGCTGAGCCACAAGGGAAGCCCAAGAACACTGGAGTGGGTAGCCTATCCCTTCTCCAGCGGATCTTCCTGACCCAGGAATCAAACCAGTGTCTCCAGCATTGCAGGTGGATTCTTTATCAACTGAGCTATCAGGGAAGCCTGGCAAAATGAACACAAAGTAGTCTCTAGTTTACATCAGGAATCAATTGATGTGATTTAGCTCCCTTCTATCTAAATGGTATACTTTTTTTTTTCTCCTTTATCCAAATCATTAATTACTACTAAGAAAATACTTTATCTAATCAGTATTTAACCTAAATATTTGCTTAATTGCTTCTTTATTATTTGTGCCTGTATCACAAGGTTGATGCTGGTAAAGAAAATGATGTCTTATGAGAATACATAGCTCAACCCCAATGGGCACCTCATGTAGATGAATCTGAAGGTCTAAAGGAATGAGTAAAACACCTCTGGATAATGGAGGCAACTTGATGGACAGTAGCCTATACACAGATGGCTAGCCTTGCCCACCACACTCATCCCCAGTCAGTACTGGAGTCTAGTCAGAACTCCTGATGCCACAGTTTAAAAGCCTCTTGGGACTTTCACATCATTCTATCCCCTCACTGGGTTTCACATCTTTTTTCAAGTGACTGACTAGATTGATTATGGTTATTCATTTAATTGATTCTTCTTATTGGCTGCTTGTTTGTAAATAACATAGAAAATAAATGAGAATAAGCCATATGGTGTCCTCAGTGGGACTTACAATCTAGCAGAAGAAATAGTCAAGTGTGTAATTAATTATATTAAAGGCAGACTACATCCAGGATCACTTTTTAAGGTGTCACAGTTAAAGTAATGCTTGTGTAAATTCTGAGTTGGGAACCTGAAGGTTGAGTAGAACTTATGTGTAGATCTTTGTGTGTATATGTTTGAAAAGTAGAAAGAAACAGAACAAATGCAGGAGGTGTGAAAATGCACATAGTGTTGTGGGTTAGTAAATAGAAGCTAGGGTTTATAGAAGTAAGATGCAGGAGGAAATGAAGCAGAATGTCAAGCCAGCATTGAAATACCAGTTCCAGGGTAAACAAAAAACAACTCATCATATACCCATGTAACAGGTGCCAATGAGTAAAGTCCATTCAGTCTGTTTTACTCAGATCCCACTCTTGCCTGAAGGTGATGCTCTTCAGAAATTTACAATCTACACTGTTCAGGACTGATTCAGGTTCTCTGAGAAATTTGTTGCAATTATCTTTCTAAAACTGCCTGTCCTTCACAGACCACAGGGAGCCATGAACAAAGAACTTTCCACATGTCCATGAAATATTACATCTATGCTTCTATTGAATTCTGTCATGACTATAACATGTGCCACTAACATCAAGCTTCTAAAAGGTGTCACATACAAATATGACTTTTTCACCCTCTCTTATCAACTTGATAATTATTTAAATCTCCATGCCCATAATAGTTGATTCCATATTATTTTATTTCTAAAGCCAAACTAGCCTATTTGGTTATAACTCTCCAAATGTAAATTCAATTATAGTCATCTTATTGTACTTATTAATTGTTACATTCTTTTAAAAATCATTTGCTGTTTTTCTGCTGTCCTCTGTCCTCTGTGAAGATGGAATAATCTTAAAATCTTCAGATCTATCCTCCTTAGATTAAAAAAAAGTGCCGAGAAGGAAGACATTATTTATTTATTAGTTTGTACATGTGGGGAACCCTAGAGCAGCAGTAGGTGACAAATAAATGACCAACTTGAGAGATTAGGTTGGTAACCTGTTCCAATTTCTCAATTTATGCCTTTAGAACTATTACCTTGGAAGTCAGTTGTTGCCTCTCTGGCTTACTGATTGCCAAAGTCCCTAAGTGGCCTTAATGTCAAATCTAAGGTGCTAAATTTTACAACAAGATCAATTCCCACAAGACTTTTACTGCCAGATACATTTTTAAAAGTTTGCATTAAATTTGAGTCTGTCTGAGGCATGGTGGTGAATGAGTTCTTTCAGGAGAAAACAAGTAGTGCACTTTTGTGAATATTTATCTGACAGCAGGTTATAATACTAGATTAATACAAATGGCAGGGCTATAGCACTCCCAGTGAGGTGACAAAGAGGAGAATTTATCATCAGAAGTAGGTGGCATTATACAATATTAGTATTACTGTATCTACATTATTCTAAAAACCATGATGATCGAAGTTCACTTATCATTTAACAAGACACTCATCTGCATTATGCCTCCATTCCCCAGCCTTCAGAAACTCTGCTTAAAATGAGATATTTTTCTTCAGTGGTATTCAGCTGTTGTGGTGAGGTGTTTGTCAGTGTTCTTCATGACATAAGCATCTTTAAAAGGGCAGGAAGGGCTTGAAATGAAATTAATTTTATGTAAACAGCCATCTCTGAGAACTGATGGAGTAAATTTCATATGGTTTGTTGTAATATCTTACCCTTCTCTTTGGTAGGCAGCTCCTATGAGATCAGGGGCTGCCTCAGGTAATTTACTTGAGATAAAACTCCAGGGTCTTCTTTTTCCCACCATTGTAGTAATATGTTACTTGTAAATCTGATTCTGGTATGTGTTTTGGGATAAATGCAAAATGCAATGGCTGCTATACATTAAGCCAGTGGGCCAAATCAGCCCTGCCACATATTTTTTTGTTATTTTTTATTGGACACAGAAGTCACTTTCATTCATTTTTATGCTGTGCATGGCTGCTTTTGTGCTACAAAAGCAAATCTACGTAGTTCTGACAATTACTATGTTTCTCAAAAGCCAAAAATGGTGACTTTCTGGCCCTTTATAGTCAGAGCTTGCTGACCCCTGTGTTGGAATAGCTCCATTGTGTACTGTCCAGATGTTCTGGTGGTTCTGGCTGAAGAGCCTGAAAGAACAGAAAGGTAAGAGGCAAAGGAATGCAAATGCCTACAAAATACACTGGGGTAAAAACAATTCCACAATTCCTAAACATTGTAAATGTTTTCCTAAAAGTAGAAAGAAAATGTAATAGGTGATAACCAAAAGGAAGGTGGTCTATTACTCATCCCGGCTTCTCTTCCTCAAACTCCCCTCCTCACCCACATCACTTCCCCACTCAGGCTCAGCACTGCTCCTCCTCTCAGAGGTCATTGCTCCTTGGACCACACCATCCCCCCAGAGGAACTGCAGAAGCCCTGCAAACAGAAAAATGACCTCTGACACATAATGAAGATTAAACAGATGAACAGAACAAAACGAGAAACTTGTTCCCCACTATTATGTAACCAGAGCAAGGTCTAAAATTGCCTTTGACAGATGGGTGCCTCTAAAAAAAATAGTGTAAAAACCATGTTGTTATAGTGATGATATATCACTTGAAATATCACTTTAGAAAGTGGGTCAAGCATTTGGCTGAAGTGAAATCAGTAATCACTATAGGAGTACATTATATTATTTTACTTAAAGAAAAAAATGAATACAATTTTTCTTTTCTAAATCTCTTTTTTTAAAATCTCATTTAAAGTTGTGATTTTCATAAACAATTGTCTAAAATGTGTCTTAAATTAAGCTTTTATTATGATGTAGATATATTGGAAAACAAGACTTACAGTAAAAGAGAGTGAAAAAAAGTAATATTGAGAGTAGAGAAATGGGACGATGTTGGTCAAAGGAAATAAACTCCCACTTAAAAGATAAATAAGATTTATGGTCACAATAACAATAATGTGTTATATACTTGAAGGTTGTTAAGACAATAGATACTAAATGTTATCACCACACACAGAGAAATATTGCAATTATGTGAGAGGATGGAAGTGTTAACTAATCTAATTGTGATAATCAATTTGCAATATATAATCTATCTAATTATTGCATCATACATGTTATAATTGCATATGTTTTATGTCAGTAGTATCTCAACAGGGCTGGAAAAGAAACTGATTGCCACATATATAAATTTTTTAAAAGACATTTTCTATGATAAGCTGTTTTCAACCTGAAAATAGGGAAACAGAGATAGTAATGAATAGCAATTTATTTTTACATTACCTGAAGTGGTTTGCTGAACTGAAATTTTGAAATTAGTTCCAGAGTTCATAATTCACCATCTCTTTCATTCTCCCCTTTTGTCTATTCCCTCTTGTTGAGATCATGACACAGAGTTTTCCATGGTGTTTCCTGCCTCTGGTGTCTGCCTGCCTCAGTCCTTGCCTATTTGCACAGCCACATTAATCCCCGGGTGTCTTAGAAATGTTTAATCAGTCCCTACTAACGATCAACTTAAATCCTATATCTCCTTCCAGGCATTTCCCCACAATTCATTTTATTATTTGGCTCCAACACATGATCAAGCCTTCCCTCCTCATTCCATCCCTGACAGGTTCTTGATTGTATTTGTTCATTCTAGAACAGGTGGATTTACCAGGTGGTTTTCCGAAGTGTTTCACTCATTTCTTTTTCATTGGTATCATTTGCAAATAATTTTTCAAATGACTTTTTTTTTTTTTTTTGCTAGTTCCCTAGTTCCCTTAGAGACAGCAGAGCAAGGTGATGTGGATTGGAACCAGAAGGTTTGAAATCCCAGTTCTGCTGTTGGTTACCTGGGTGATGTTGGCTGAGCTACTCAATCTCAATCTATCCTATATGTAAGCTTTTGTTTCTAAGAAAGTAATAGTACCTAATGCATAGAGATGACAAGAGGGTCACTTGAATCTATGCACATAGAGTACTTAGGCAAGCACCTGCTGTGTACTATGGACCATGTTATAGCTTGAGAGCATGAGAACCATCCTTGGGTTCTTAAGAACACTTTGCTTTGTTGCTTACTGGCCATGTAACTTTGAGTGAACAATTTACCCTCTTTAAATCTCAGTTTCTTCAACTGTTAAATGGGAATAATGCCAACATAGTAAGACTGTTGTAAAAATTCAATGCTGAAGCTGAAGAATAGTGTGTAGTATCTGGCTGGTAATAAGTACTTTTATTATTAATAATTGTTTCTATTATCAATATTATCATTATTTATTATTGTCTTTGGACTTTTTGCTACTTTTTATTTTATGCTTCTGGAGAACTTGAGGATGTGCCCAACTGCCCCAGTTTTTTCTATTGACTACTATAAAGTTGAAGATTATTAGTTGCTTTCCTTCTAAATTTCTTTATTTGCAGGATATCAAATAGACAGCATTAGAACTAATAAGTTCACCAAACTTTCTGAGTGGAAGAAAAGCAAATTAAAAAATTACAAATATGTTTAGTTAGTGGGATTTCCAGCAAGTGTCATAACTACTTTACACCCAGTTTATTAAATAAATCAGAAAAATATCAGCATATTTCATACAATGAAGTCTTAATCCACTCTCAAAAATTCTACTCTGCCCTGAACTTGTGGAGTTTTGTCCAGGTGTTTTTTATCTGTTGTCCTTTTAAGCCAGGAGATTTGAATTTTGCATATTTATATCCAAATATGTATTACTTATGAAGACAGAGCTATCTGGTTCTGCTGTCAGATGGGTGACTGATAGAATTGTTTAATCCTCTGACCCCACAATTTCCTAATAGAAAAGCAAAGATTCTACCTCCTACCCTTTATGCTTGTTGTGAGATTATGTATGTAAATGTCTTAAAATACAACAGCCAACTATTAAAAGATACCACAGATTTTTTTTTTAAATCCCGCATTGCCTCTTCCTGTGGAAATTCACATAATATAGACTGAGCATTCAATAAGTGATAAGTTGAATTGAATCAACTAGCACAATACATTCTAATATGCTAAGCATTATGAAGTTGCTGATAACTGGATTGGCTATATAAATTTAGAACTTTTATCTCTTGTTTATTCATTTCTGTATTCATGTTCAAAATCTCATTTGAAAAGGAAACAAGGTTAATAGCAAGTAAGCACATAAAATTAGAGTGCTTCTCCTTCTAATAAAATTAAGAAGATGGACTTTTATTCTTTAGGCACCAGGGAGAGATTGTTGTTTTTTAACAAAGTAGTAACATTATGAATTCAGTATTTTAGTAAAACAAACCTGAATTTAGCAGTTAAAACAAAATAAAGAAACAAAATTGAGTGCAAATTGTGTGTGTGTGTGTGTACTCAGTCACTAAATTGTGTCCAACTCTTTGTGACCCCATGGACTGTAGCCTGCCAGGTTCCTCTGTCCATGAGATTTTTCAGACAAGAATATTGAGTAGGTTTCCATTTCCTTCTCCAGGGAATATTCTTGATGCAGGGATCAAGCGTGCATCTTCTGAGTCTCCTGCATTGGCAGGTGTATTCTTTACCATTGAGCCACTTGGAAATATTTTGAGGTTCAAATAAATAGAAGAAGACAAATCAGTAGAAACACTAAAATGGGAGACACTGATGGATAGTTTAGATGAGCATGCATAGGAAGAGAAAGGTGTTTGAGTGGAAAGCTCCACAAAGATTTGGAACCTCTAAAGACAAGTAGGTCCACGAGGAGAGTCAAAATTTAAGATAGTTTTGGAGATGGAAACTGAAAATGTTATGTTATGATAACCCAATAGAAAAAGTGGAATACAGCTAGATAAAACTCGGTTGTTTAGGAAGAAATTTTAATGGAAATGTTTAATGGAGGAAGGGGATTTGGTAGATTTATTTTAGAATGTTTATTTGCTGCCTAAATTACATATGAAAACTATCATACAGTATGGTTTCATTTAGAGGGAAAGTAAGATTTCCTATCTTCACTAATTAAGAGAAATTGCTTTAATTCAAATAATGAGCTTATTAAAAGTTATTGCAAAGAACACATAGTTTCACCAGTAAAAGGCTTTAGTTCATAAAATAGCATGGAAAATCATCACAAAAATCTGTAACTGATGGAAACAATTAGCAGCCACTATTTTCCACTGAATGAAGACACCAAAATGGAAGACAGCCAAAATATGGACAAGGACTTAATGCTATGTAACCATTTCAATTTTGAAAAACCATTGATAATCAAACTACCCATGCAAGTTGTATTTAATTAAGCTTTCTTTTACTGAAAGTTATAAAAGTGGTGTTGGCAAAACACACAGAATAATGCTTTTCAACCAGCAAAACAAAACAAACAAAAAAAAACTTTGGGATTCTTAAGTATGCTTAGGTATTTGTCACCTTTTACTGTGTCTTAATTTTTCATTGGACATATAATCATCAAAATCATAAACAATTCAGAAAAAAATTATATAAAAACTATTAGCTTGTACCCAAAGAGCCTTTCAAGAACATACCTATAGCAATAAATTAAGGCTCACCTCACTTTCATTATTAAACCTTAGGCCATGTTTAAAAACTAAAGATAACTAAAGATAAAAAAACTAACCTAATATATACTAATAATGGCGAAAAAACAAGGGAAAAACAACAGAATGGTAGACTTTCTCAACGTTGAAGTGGCAGTTTTGCTCGTCTCCCCACATAAGACACTATGAAAAGATCATAGCTGCAGAGTTTAGAAGAAGCTTTAAAATACTATTAATACATAAGATGTATTTTCTATCAGCTAAAATTTATCTTAAAAAGATGCAGAAAGAAAAATCTATTTTCATCCTTGCAAATGTTACAAAAGAAATTAATTATCATGGCAATTATAAGGTACAAGTTTGGGGGTGGGTCCCAGGATGGTGGAGGAATAGGATAGGGAGACCACTTTCTCCCCTACAAATTCTTCAAAAGATCATTTGAATATGGAACAACTTCCACAAAACCACTGAATGCTGGTGGAGGACTCCAGACACCAAGAAAGGCAGCCCAGTCTCTTTGAAAGGAGGTAGGACAAAATAGATGAAAACAGAGACAAAGGATTTAGGGATGGAGCCCAATCCTGGGGAGGGAGTCATGGGCGATAGGTTTCCAGACAACAGGAAACCCTCTCACAGGTGTGTCAGTGGGGAGCTTTGAAACCTCAGAGGGCAAAATAATTGGAATGTAAACACCCACAGAGTATGGGCCTAACTGCAGTTACCAGCGGAAGAGGGGCTCAGATGCTCATGTCCACCAGCAGCGAGTGTAGGCTGGTCAGGGAGGCGTAGGTTGCATCATTGGTCCTTAGGGTAAGGACTGGGCTTGAATGTCCTGAGAACAATGTGAGAGGGCTAATGTGACATAGCAACCCAAACTATGGGATGGCCAGAGAGACATTAAAACAACAACAACAACAACAACAACAACAACCTTTCCCATGAAAGGCTCTAATGCTGCACAGTGACACTTGGTGTGCTCACAGAACAAAGGATTGTGCCCTAGTGAGTAACAAAAGAGAAGAAGCTGGCTTCCATTTAGGGCTCTCCCTCCCTGGAGGCAGAAAGGCAGGTGCAACAGCCAGAGCCAGAAGGCTAGGGGCCATGGCAATCTCAGTCCCAGAGACCTCATGTTCTACCAAACTGTGAGCAGGCTGCCAGTTGTAAAGCACATCTTCCTGGGATCCTTGATGGTTCACATCCACCAGGAGTGTCACAGCTGGAGATCAGCTCCCCAGAGGAGACACATGGCATACTTGGGACTGTGCCCTCATGGTTCCCCCAGGAAACCAAGCAGCCAGGAACAGGGAGGTACATAAGATGCATAACCCACCTGGTACAGTGTGCTCACCAAGCACCTGATCACCTGAGAAGCTTGGACCTGGGAAGAGCACAAGATGCATAGCCCATCTCCGTCTGTGCCCTTGCAGAGCAGCTGAGAACCTGAGCACCTTAGACTTGGGAATGCATGAAACACAGGGTCCAGTTGGGACAGTGCCCGCATGGAACACCCTGGGAGCCGGAGCAGCGTGCACCCGGGAAATACACGCTGCCTTGGGCTATGGCTAACCCAGTGTGGTCCATCCACCGCGAGCACTCCCCACATACACCAGCAGTATTTGTTGCAGCGTTCCTCTCTCCACAGCACAACTGAACAAGTGAACTTAAAGAGTGGCCACTTTCACCCCATCATGTCAGGGCAGAAATTACACTGAAGAGACTTGTTAACAGAGGACGCCAAAATGAACAAAGAAGAAGGAACTGCTCTGGAAGTCACAGGTGCAACAGATTAAAACCCTCCGACATACATCACAGCAGGATCCTCTATGACCCACCTCCCAGAATATTGGAAATAAAAGCAAAAATAAACAAATGGGATCTAAATAAAATTAAAAGCTTCTGCACAACAACAGAAACTATAAGCAAGGTGAAAAGACAGCCTTCAGAATGGGAGAAAATAATAGCAAATGAAGCAACTGACAAACAACTAATCTCAAAAATATACAAGCAACTCCTGCAGCTCAATTCCAGAAAAATAAACGACCCAATCAAAAAGTGTAATCTCAAAAATATACAAACAACTCCTGCAGCTCAATTCCAGAAAAATAAACGACCCAATCAAAAAGTGGGCCAAAGAACTAAATAGACATTTCTCCAAAGAAGACATACAGATGGCTAACAAACACATGAAAAAATGCTCAACATCACTCATTATCAGAGAAATGCAAATCAAAACCACAATGAGGTACCATTTCATGCCAGTCAGAATGGCTGCGACCCAAAAGTCTACAAGCAATAAGTGCTGGAGAAAAGGGAACCCTCTTACACTGTTGATGGGAATGCAAACTAGTACAGCCACTATGGAGAACAGTGTGGAGAATCCTTAAAAAAAATGGAAAAAGAACTGCCATACGACCCAGCAATCCCACTGCTGGGCATACACACTGAGGAAACCAGAACGGAAAGAGACACGAGTACCCCAATGTTCATTGCAGCACTGTTTATAATAGCCAGGACATGGAAACAACCTAGATGTCCATCAGCAGATGAATGGATAAGAAAGCTTTGGTACATATACACAATGGAGTATTACTCAGCCATTAAAAAGAATACATTTGAATCATTTCTAATGAGGTGGATGAAACTGGAGCCTATTATACAGAGTGAAAGAATTTAGAAAGATGGTAACAACAACCCTGTATATGAGACAGCAAAAGAGACACAGATGTATAGAACAGTCTTTTGGGCTCTGTGGGAGAGGGAATGGGGGATGATTTGGGACAATGGCATTAAAACATGTATAATATCATATAAGAAATGAATCGCCAGTCCAGGTTCGATGCAGGATACAGGAAGCCTGGGGCTGGTGCACTGGGATGACCCAGAGGGATGGTATGGGGAAGGAGGTGGGAGGGGGGTTCAGGACGGGGAACACATGTACACCCGTGGCAGATGCATGTTGATGTATGGCAAAAACAATACAATATTGTAAAGTAAAAATAATAAGAAAAAAAAAAAAAAAAACACCCTACAGTTAATGCTGAGACTGCATTTGAGCAGCAACTATATACTTTGAGAACAAGTACAAGTAGGAACAAGGGATAATCTTACACTGAACTGACCCCACATTACCCACAACAGCTCCAGAGAAATTTCTAGATATATTTTTACTATTATCATTTTTTATTATTTTTTAAAATTTTAGTTATTACTTTTAACTTTCATTTTTATAGCCTACTAGCCTATTATAATCTTTCTTTAAAAAAAACTATTAAAAAACATATTCCACATTTTTTAAAATTTTTGTAGTCAATTCTGTTTTGTATTTTTTATATTGTATTTTCTAGAGTCTAACCTCTATTCTAGGTTTTTAATCTTTGCTTTTTGATATTTGTTATCAATTTTATACATTTAAGAATCTAACCTACATTATCTGTTATCACTTATGGATCTGATTACTGGCTTGATACATCTCTCCCACTTTGACTCTCCCTTATCTCCTCCTGGTCATCTCTATCTCCCCCTCCCTCCCTCTTCTCTTATTTAAATAATTCTGTGAATCTCTCTGGATGTTCTTGGCTGTGGAGAGCACTTAGGGAGTTGATTACTGGCTTGATTATTCTTTCCTCTTTTGACTCTCCCTTTTCTCCTGGTCACCTCTCTATCCCTCCTCCCACTTCTTCTTTCTATATAACTCTGTGAATCCTCTCTGGGTGTTCCTAGCTGTGGAGAGTTGTATCACAATTAATCTAGGGTTTTATGTTCTGTGCCGTATGGATGGAAAAGTATTGATCTACTGTAAGATGGGGACCAAAAGTCAGAGGCAGGAGGCTAAACTACAGAACTTTAGAATATCAGAGAATGTCTGACTCCAGGGAACATTAATAGATAAGAGCCCACACAAAAGTCTCCATACAAACACTGAAACCAAGCTCCACCCAAAAGGAAGCAAGTTCCACGGAAAGACAAACCATGCTAATTCTCCAGAAAATAGGAACACAACCTTGACCACTAAAAGATGGGCTGCCCAAAGCCATACCAAATTCACAGATACCCCAAAACACATTACTGGACATGTCATTACACTTCAGAGAGAGGAGATCGAGCTCCACACACCATAAGACAGAAACAAGTTCCAGCAACCAGGAAACATTCACAAGCCACTAGTCCAACCCCACCAACATGGAGCAGATTCAAAATTAAAAAGAACCAAGACTGTGAGCTGACAGTGGCTCAGATCATGAACTTCTTATTGCCAAATTCATACTGAAATTGAAGAAAGTGGAGTAAACCACTAGACCATTCAGGTATGACCTAAATAAAATCCCTTATGATTATACAGTGGAAGGGAGAAATAGATTTAAGGGACTAGATCTGATAGACAGAGTGCCTGATGAACTATGGATGGAGATTCATGACATTGTAGAGGAGACAGGAATCAAGACCATCTCCAAGAAAAAGAAATGCAAAAAAGCAAAATGGCTGTCTGAGGAGGACTTACTAGCTGTGAAAAGAAGAGAAGTGAAAAGCAAAGGAGAAAAGGAAAGACATAAGCATCTGAATGAAGAGTTCCAAAGAATAGCCAGGAGACATAAGAAAGCCTTCCTTAGTGATCAGTGCAAAGAAATAGAGGAAAATAATAGAATACGAAAGACTAGAAATCTCTTCAAGAAAATTAGAGATATTAAGGGAACATTTCATGCAAAGCTGGGCTCAATAAAGGACAGAAACTGTGTGGACCTAACAGAAGCAGAAGCTATTAAGAAGAGGTGGCAAGAATATACAAAAGGCTTGTACAAAAAAGATCTTTATGACCCAGATAATCATGATGGTGTTATCACTCACACTCACCTAGAGCCAGACATCCTGGAATGTGAAGTCAAGTGGGCCTTAGAAAGCATCACTATGAACAAAGCTAGTGGAGGTGATGGGATTTCAATTGAGCTATTTCAAATACTAAAAGATGATGCTGTGAAAGTGTTGCACTCAATATGTCAGCAAATTTGGAAACTCAGCAGTGTCCACAGGAATGGAAAAGTTCAGTTTTCATTCCAATCCCACAGAAGGGCAATGCCAAAGAATGCTCAAAGTACTGCACAATTGCACTCATCTCACACACTAGTCAAGTAATGCTCAAAATTCTCCAAGCTAGGCTTCAGCAATATGTGAACCATGAACTTCCAGATGTTCAAGATGGTTTTAGAAAAGGCAGAGGAAGCAGAGATCAAATTGCCAACGTCAGCTGGATCATCAAAAAAGCAAGACAGTTCCAGAAAAACATCTATTTCTGCTTTATTGACTATGCCAAAGCCTTTGACTGTGTTAATTACAATAAACTGTGGATAATTCTAAAAGAAATGGGAACACCAGACCACCTAACCTGCCTCTTGAGAAACATGTATGCAGGTCAGGAAGCAACAGTTAGAACTGGACATGAAACAACAGACTGGTTCCAAATAGGAAAAGGAGTATGTCAAGGCTGTATATTGTCACACTGTTTATTTAACTAACATGCAGATTATATCATGAGAAACGCTGGACTGGAGGAAGCACAAGCTAGAATCTAGATTGCCAGGAGAAATATTAATAACCTCCGCTATGCAGATGACACCACCCTTATGACAAAAGTGAAGAACTAAAGAGCCTCTTGAAGAAAGTGAAAGAGGAGACTGAAAAAGTTGGCTTAAAGCTCAACATTCAGAAAATTAAGATCATGGCATCTGGTCCCATCATTTCATGGCAAATAGATGGGGAAACAGTGGAAACAGTGGCTGACTTTATTTATTTGGCTCCAAAGTCACTGCAGATGGTGATTGCAGCCATGAAATTAAAAGACGCTTACTCCTTGGAAGGAAAGTTTTGACCAATCTAGACAGCATACTAAAAAGCAGACATTACTTTGTCAACAAAGTTCCGTCTAGTCAAGGCTGTGGTTTTTCCAATAGTCATGTATGGATGTAAGAATTGATGCTTTTGAACTGTGGTGTTGGAGAAGACTCTTGAGAGTCCCTGGGACTGCAAGAAGATCCAACCAGTCCATCCTAGAGGAGATCGGTCCTGCGTGTTCATTGGAAGGACTGATGCTGAAGCTGAAACTCCAATACTTTGGCCACCTGATGTGAAGAACTGACTCATTTGAAAAGACCCTGATGCTGGGAAAGATTGAGGGCAGGAGGACAAGGAGATGACAGAGGATGAGATGGCTGGATGGCATCACCAACTCAATGGACATGGGCTTGGGTAGACTCTGGCAGTTGGTGATGGATAGGGAGGCCTATCGTTCTGTGGTTCATGGAGTTGCAAAGATTTGGACACAACTGAGTGACTGAAATGAACTGAACTGATTATTTAACAGCCTGCAGAACGGGGCACCCCAAACACAGCATGTTAACAAAAAGAAAAGACAGAGAAATCCATCAGGTGAAGGAATATGATAAACAAACAAACAAACAAACAAAAAAAACCACCAAATCAAACAAAGAGAAGAAGATAGGGAGTTTACCTGAAAAATAATTCAGAAAAATACTGTTTAAGATGATCCAAAAATTTCAAAACAAAATGGAATTACAGATAACAGATTAGAGACAAAGATTGAGAAGAGACAAGGAATGTTTAACAAGAACCTAGAGAAATAAAAAAAGCCAATCAATAATGGGCAATGACATAACTGATGTTAAAAACACTCTGGAGGGAACTCAGTTCAGTTCAATTCAGTTCAGTCTCTCAGTCATGTCCGACTCTTTGTGACCCCATGAATTGCAGCACACCAGGCCTCCCTGTCCATCACTAACTCCCGGAGTTCACTCAAACTCACGTCCATCGAGTCGGTGATGCCATCCAGCCATCTCATCCTCTGTCGTCCCCTTCTCCTCCTGCCCCCAATCCCTCCCAGCATCGGAGTCTTTTTCAATGAGTCAACTCTTTGCATGAGGTGGCCAAAATACTGGAGTTTCATCTTCAGCATCATTCCTTGCAAAGAACATCCAGGACTGATCTGCTTTAGAATGGACTCATTGGATCTCCTTGCAGTCCAAGGGACTCTCAAGAGTCTTCTCTAACACCACAGTTCAAAAGCATCAATTCTTCAGCATTCAGCTTTCTTCACATTCCAACTCTCACATCCATACATGACTACTGGAAAAACCATAGCCTTGACTAGACGGACCTTTGTTGGCAAAGTAATGTCTCTGCTTTTGAAAATGCTATCTAGGTTGGTCATAACTTTCCTTCCAAGGAGTAAGTTTCTTTTAATTTCATGGCTGCAATAGAATAACTGAGACAGAAGAGAGGATAAGTGAGGTGGAAGATAGAATGTTGTAAATAAATGAAGCAGACAGGAAAAAAAAGATTAAAGAATTAAAATAAGTGAAGATAACCTCAGAGACCTCTGGAACACTGTTAAACACCGTTAAACACCATTAAACATTCAAATAATAGGTGTCCTAGGAGAAGATGAAAAGTTCATGAGAAAATACTTAAGAAGATAATAGGCAGAACTTCCATAAAATGGGGAAAGAAACAGCCACCCAAGGTCAAGAAACCCAGAGAGTCCCAAAATGGGTAAACACAAGGCAAAACACCCCAAAACACATATTAACCAGGCTAACAAAAACTAAACACAAAGAGCAAATATTAAAAGCAGCAGGGAAAAGCAACAAATAACACATGAGGGAATCCACATAAGGATAACATCTGATCTTTCAACGGAAACCTCAGGCAAGAAGGGAATGGCAGGACATATTTAAAATGAGGAAAGAGAAAAATGTACAACCAAGATTACTCTACTCAGCCAGGATCTCATTCATATTCAAAGGAGAAATCAAAAGCTTTATAGATAAACAAAAACTGAAAGAATTCATACCATCAAGCCATCTCTTCAAAATATGCTAAAGGATCTTCTCTAGACAGAAAATACATAAAAGGTTTATAAAAATGAACCCAAACAACAAAGTGAATGGTAAAGGGATCACACTTATCAATAATTACCTTAATTGCAAATAGGTTAAATGTTCCAACCCAAAGACAAAGGCTGGCCAATTGGATGCAAAAACAAAACTCCTATATATGCTGTCTCCATAAGACCCACGGAAAACCTAGTGACACATACAGACTGAAAGTGAGGGGTTGGGGAAAAGTTTTTTTTTAAGACCCACGGAAAACCTAGTGACACATACAGACTGAAAGTGAGGGGTTGGGGAAAACTTTTTTTTTTTTTTTTTTCACACAAATGCAGACCAAAAGAAAACAGGATCAGCAATGTTCATATCAGATAAAATAAAATTTGAAATAAAGAACATGATACCACATAATGATCAAGGGATCAATCCAAGAGAAAGATATAACAATTATAAGTATATATGCACCCAACATAGAAGCACCTCAATACGTAAGGCAAATATTCACAAATATGTAAGGGGAAATTAACAGTAACACGATAATAGTGGAGGACTTTAATTCCTCACTCACACCTATGAATACATCAACCAAACAGAAAATTAGCAAGAAAACATAATCTTTAAATGACACAAGAGACTAGTTAAACCTAACTGATATCTAAAGGACATTTTACCCAAAAGCAATGGATTTCACTCTTCTCAAGTGCACATGAGACATTCTCTAGGATACATCACACCCTGGGCCACAAATCTAGCCTTAGTAAATTAAAACAAAAACAACCACCACAACAACAACAAATTAAAACATTTCATGCATCTTTTCTGATCATAATGTAGTAAGATTAGATATGAACCAAAAACAAAAACCAAAAAATCTATGACCATATGGAGGCAAAACATATGAATAACCAAACACATCATGGAAGAAATCAAAAAGGAAATCAAAACATACAGAAGAGCAATGATAATAAAAATATGACAACCCAAAACTTATGGGATTAGTAAAAGCAGTACAAAGAGGGAGGTTCATAGCAATAGAAGTCTACCTCAAGAAACAACAGAAACATCAAATAAACAACCTAACATTACACCTAAAGCAACTAGAACAATAACAAGAGAACCCCAAAGTTAGTAGAAGGAAACAAATCATAAAAATCAGAGCAGAAATAAATAAAAAGTAAATAAAAGACACTATAGCTAAGATCAACAAAACTAAAAGATGGCTCATTGAGAAGATAAATAAAATAGACAAACTGTTAGCCAGACTCATCAAGGAAAAAAGGGAGAAGATTCAAACAAATAAAATTGGAAATGAAAATGGAGAAATCACAACAGACAGCACAGAAATAAAAAAGATCATAAGAGACTACTACGAGCAACTATATGCCAATAAAATGGACAACTTGGAAGAAATGGACAAATTCTTAGAAAAGTGTAACCTGAACAAGGAAAAATAGAAAACCTGGGGAGACCAATCACAACTGTAATAAAAAATCAAAGCTGTAATAAAAAATCTTCCAACAATCAAAAGCCCAGAACCAGGTGGGTTCACAGGTGAATTCTACCAAAAAATTAGAGGAGAGCTAACACCTATCCTACTCAAAATCTACAATAAAATTGAAGATGAAGGTAAACTCTCAAACACATCATGATCAAGATTTATTCCAGGGATTTAAAGATTCTTCAATATTTGCAAATGAATCAAGGTGATAAACCATATTAACAAATTCAAAGATAAAATACCATGATTTTCTTAATAGATGCAGAGAAAGCCTTTCACGAAATTCAACCCCCATTTATGACAAAAACTCTCCAGAAAGCAAACATACAAAGAACATACCTCAACATAATAAGCACCATATATGACAAACTCACAAGAAACATTATCCTCAATGGCAAAAAACTGAAAGCATTTCCTTTAAAATTAGGAACAAGACAAGCGTGCCCACTCTCACCATTACTATTCAACATAGTTTTGGAAGTCCTAACCACAGCAACCAGAGAAGAAAAATAAATAAAAGGAATCCTGGTTGGAAAAGAAGAGGTAAAACACTCACTGTTTGCAGATGACATGACCCTCTACATAGAAAACCCTAAAGAAACCTTGAGAAAATTACTAGAGCTAATCAATGAATATAGTAAACTAGCAGGATATAAAGTTCATACACAGAAATCTCTTGCATTCCTATACACTAACAATGAAAAAACAGAGAAATTAAGGAAACAATCCCATTCACCATTGCAATGAAAAGAATAAAATACTTAGAAATAATGTTGCCTAAAGAAATGAGAAGAGGTGACAAGAATACACAGAAGAATTGTACAAAAAAGATCTTCACGACCCAGATAATCATGATGGTGTCATCACTCACCTAGAGCCAAACATCCTGGAATGTGAAGTCAAGTGGGCCTTAGAAAGCATCACTACGAACAAAGCTAGTGGAGGTGATGGAATCCCAGTTGAGCTATTTCAGATCCTAAAAGATGATGCTGTGAAAGTGCTGTACTCAATATGCCAGCATATTTGGAAAACTCAGCAGTGGCCACAGGACTGGAAAAGTTCAGTTTTCATTCCAATCCCAAAGAAAAGCAATACCAAAGAATGCTCAAACTACTGCACAATTGCACTCATCTCACACGCTAGTCAAGTAATGCTTAAAAGTCTCCAAGCCAGGCTTCAGCAATATGTGAACCGTGAACTTCCAGATGTTCAAGCTGGTTTTAGAAAATGCAGAGGAACCAGAGATCAAATTGCCAACATCCGCTGGATCATTGAGAAAGCAAGAGAGTTCCTGAAAAACATATATTTCTGCTTGATCGACTATGCCAAAGCCTTTGACTGCATGGATCACAATAAACTGTGGAAAATTCTGAAAAAGATGGGAATATCAGACCACCTGAACTGCCTCTTGAGAAACCTATATGCAGGCCAGGAAGCAACAGTTAGAACTGGACATGGAACATACTGGTTCCAAATAGGAAAAGGAGTATGTCAAGGGTGTATATTGTCACCCTGTTTATTTAACTTATATGCAGAGTACATCATGAGAAATGCTGGGCTGGAAGAAGCACAAGCTGAAATCAAGATTGCTGGGAGAAATATCAATAACCTCAGATATGCAGATGACACCACTATTATGACAGAAAGAGAAGAGGAACTAAAAAGCCTCTTGATGAAAATGAAAGAGGAGAGTGAAAAAGTTGGCTTAAAGCTCAACATTCAGAAAACGAAGATCATGGCATATAGTCCCACCAATTTATGGGAAATAGATGGGGAAACTGTGGAAATAGTATACAACTTTATCTTTCTGGGAACCAAAATCACTGTAGATGGTGACTACAGCCATGAAATTAAAAGAGGCTTACTCCTTGGAAGGAAAGTTATGACCAATATAGATAGCATATTACAGTGCAGAGACATTACTTCGCCAACAAAGGTCCGTTTAGTCAAGGCTATGGTTTTTCCTGTGGTCATGTATGGGTGTGAGAGTTGGACTGTGAAGAAGGCTGAGCACCGAAGAATTGATGCTTTTGAACTGTGGTGTTGGAGAAGACTCTTGAGAGTCCCTTGGACTGCAAGGAGATCCAACCAGTCCATTCTGAAGGAGATCAGCCCTGGGATTTCTTTGGAAGGAATTATGCTAAAGGTGAAACTCCAGTACTTTGGCCACCTCATGCGAAGAGTTGACTCATTCGAAAAGACTCTCATGCTGGGCGGGGTTGAGGGCAGGAAAAGAAGGGGATGACAGAGGATGAGATGGCTGGATGCCATCCCTGACTCGATGGACATGAGTCTCAGTGAACTCTGGGAGTTGGTGATGGACAGGGAGGCCTGGCGTGCTGCGATTCATGGGGTCATAAAGAGTCAGACACGGCTGAGTGACTGAACTGAACTGAACTGAATTGATACAGAAAACTATAAAACACTGATGAAAGAACTCAAAGAGGACACAAATAGATGGAGAAGAATACCATGTCCATTCATTGGAAGAATCAATATAGTGAAAATGAGTATACTACCCAAAGCAATCTATAGATTCAATGCAATCCCTATCAAGCTACCAATGGTATTTTTCACAGAACTAGAACAAATAATTTCACAATTTGTATGGAAATACAAAAAACCTAGAATGGTCAAAGCAATCTTGAGACAGAAGATTGGAACTGGAAAAATCAACATGTCTGACTTCAGGTTATACTACAAAGCTACAGTCATCAGGACAGCATGGTCCTGGCATAAAGACAGAAAAGTAAATCAATGGAACAAAATAGAAAGCTCAGAGATAAATCCACACTCCTATGGACACCTTATCTTTGACAAAGGAGGCAAGAATATACAATGGAAAAAACACAATCTCTTTAAAAAGTGGTACTGGGAAAACTGGTCAACCACATGTAGAAGAATGAAACCAGAATACTTTCTTTCTTTCTTTCTTTTTTTTCAGAATACTTTCTAACACCATACACATAAATAAACTCAAATGGATTAAAGATCTAAATGTAAGACCAGAAACTATAAAGCTTTTAGAGGAAACATAAGGTTTTTCTCTATTATCTACCTCAGAGTAATGGAAGGTGGATCGCTCTATGATCCTCCTCCCAGAGTAATGGAAATAAAAGCAAAAATAAGCAAATGGTACCTAATTAAACTTAAAAGCTTTTGCACAAAAAAGGCAACTGTAAGCAAAGTGAAAAGGCAGCCTTCAGAATGGGAGAAAATAATAGCATAGGAAACTGACAAAATATTAATCTACAAAATATGCAAGCAGTTCACATAGCTCAATATCAGAAAAATGAGCAATTCAATAAAAAAGTGGGCAAAAGAACTAAACAGACATTTCTCTATAGAAGACATATAGATGGCTAATAAACTCACGAAAAGATGCTCAATATCATTCGTTTTTAGAGAAATGCAAATCAAAACCACGATGAGGTATCATCTCACGTTGGTCAGAATGGCTGTCATTAAAAAGTCTACAAACAACAAATACTGGAGAGGGTGTGAAAAAAGGGAACCCTCTTCCATTGTTGGTGGGAGTGCAAACTGGTACAGCCACTTTGGAGAACAATGTGGAGATTCCTTAAAAAAAAAAAAAAAAAAAACTGGAAATAGAACTGTCATATGGCCCAGCAATCCCACTGCTGGGCATGCACACAGAGGAAAGCAGAACTGAAAGAAACACATGGACCCCAATGTTCATTGCAACACTGTTTAAAAAATCTGGGACATGGAAGCAACCTAGGTGTCCATCTGCAGAAGAACTAATAAGGAAGTTGTGGTACATATACAAATGGAATATTACTCAGCTATAAAATGGAACACATTTAAGTGAGTTCTAATGATGTAGATGAAACTGGCGCCTATTATACAGAGTAAAGTGTCAGAAAGAGAAACACCAGTACTATATACTAACACATTAATATGGAATTTAGAAAGATGGTAACAATGATCCTATATGCAAGGCAGCAAAAGAGACACAGAAGTAAAGAACAGACTTTTGGACTCTGTGGGAGAAGGCAAGGTTGGGATGATTTGAGAGAAGAGCATTGAAACATTTATATTCAGATCAGATCAGATCAGTCAGTCAGTCATGTCTGACTCTTTGCGACCCCATGAATCGCAGCACGCCAGGCCTCCCTGTCCATCACCAACTCCCAGAGTTCACTGAGACTCACATCCATCGAGTCAGTGATGCCATCCAGCCATCTCATCCTCTGTTGTCCCCTTCTCCTCCTGCCCCCAATCCCTCCCAGCATCAGAGTCTTTTCCAATGAGTCAACTCTTTGCATGATGTGGCCAAAGTATTGGAGTTTCAGCTTTAGCGTCATTCCTTCCAAAGAAATCCCAGGGCTGATCTCCTTCAGACTGCACTGATTGGATCTCCTTGCAGTCCAAGGGGCTCTCAAGAGTCTTCTCCAACACCACAGTTCAAATGCATCAATTCTTCGGCACTCAGCCTTCTTCACAGTCCAACTCTCACATCCATACATGACCACTGGTAAAACCATAGCCTTGACTAGATGAACATTTGTTGGCAAAGTAATGTCTCTGCTTTTGAATATGCTATCTAGGTTGGTCATAACTTTCCTTCCAAGGAGTAAGCGTCTTTTAATTTCATGGCTGCAGTCACCATCTGCAGTGATTTTGGAGCCCAGTAAAATAAAGTCTGACACTGTTTCCCCATCTATTTCCCATGAAGTGATGGGACTGGATGCCATGATCTTCGTTTTCTGAATGCTGAGCTTTAAGCCAACTTTTTCTCTCTCCACTTTCACTTTCATCAAGAGGCTTTTGAGTTCCTCTTCGCTTTCTGCCATAAGGGTAGTGTCATCTGCCTATCTGAGGTTATTGATATTTCTCCCGAGGTAAGAGAAACCCAAGTAAGATGGTAAGTGTTGCAAGAGGGCATCAGAGGGCAAACACACTGAAACCATACTCACAGAAAACTAGTCAATCTAATCACACTAGGACCACAGCCTTGTCTAACTCAATGAAACTAAGCCATGCCCGTCAGGCAACCCAAGATGGGCAGGTCATGGTGGACAGATCTGACAGAATGTGGTCCACTGGAGAAGGGAATGGCAAACCACTTCAGTATTCTTGCCTTGAGAACCCCATGAACATTTATATTACCATATATATAATTGATGACCAGTGCAAGTTCAATGCATGAATCAGGGTGTTCAAGGCCGGTTGTCTGGATGGGGATTCAGGATAGGGGGAAACATGTGCATCCATGGCTGATTCATGCTAATATATGGCAAAAAAGCATCACAGTATTTTAAAGCAATAGTCCTCCAATTAAAATTAATTAAGAACATTAAGAACACCATTAAAAGAGTCAAATATGCCAAAGTTCAATTAATTTAAAAATTAAATTTCGTCCACTATTTGAGCTCTTATTTTTTCATTTATTGAGGGACTCCCTCACTTCTAGGGAGATACATTTACTGTCTTCCTATTTGCAAGTCTTATTTTGAATAAATGGAATTTTCTGGAAAAAAAAAAAAGCTGCAAGTACAATCTTTAAGTGTGTGGTAATTGAAGAATCTTAATCTGTTCTTATTGTTGTTGTTCAATCTCTAAATCATGTTTAACTCTTTGTGACCCCATGGACTGTAGCATTCCAAGCTTCTCTGGCCTGCTGTATCTCCCAGAGTTTAGTCAAGTCCATGTCCGTTGAGCTGGTAATGCTAAAACCTCAGTTATACCAACTCATTCTCTGCTGCCCCCTTCTCCTTTTTCCCTAAATCTTTGCCAGAATTAGGGCCTTTTCTAAGGTGGCTTAAAAATCTAAAACACGAGGCTAGAAGGATAGTTTATTCAAGGCTCAACCTTGAAAGAAAAAATGCACACAATTTTAAAAGACAGAAGTTATACTCTTTGGGAATATAATTTAATATTTAATACTGTTTAAATATCACTAACTTTCTATGAGCATTTGAACCACACTAGTATTATGCCCATATTATAGTTTCAAAAAATACTTCATTAACCTTACATGTTTTAGTTATTGCGAATGTTAGTTGTTGTTCCATCACTACATCGTTTTTGACTTTTTGAGATCCCATGGACAACAGCACACCAAGCTTCCCTGTCCTTAACTATCACCTGGAGTTTGCTCAAACTCATGTTCACTGAGTTGGTGATGACATCCAACCATCTCATTGTCTGTCATTCCCTTCTCCTCCTGCACTTAATCATTCCATTTCACAAAACAAAATTCTACAATGCATTCTGGTTAATTTGTCTCTACTAATGGGAGAGCTGAGTATGAAACTTAAACAAGAACATTTAATGGAATACAAATATCCAATCTAGAAACTCTAATAAGAATCTCCCTTCACTGGGTAATGGTTCTTAGCTATTACACAGAAAATTAACTAACACATGGCTCCTCCTAAAATGTGTTGTAAATCAGACTCATAATCTTTCCTTCCAAAAAATGGCACAAGAATTGATTTCAATGAGTATTTAATATTTATTTCCCTCCCTTTTCAAAAAAATGCTCCATACACATGAAATATAAGGTTGGCAGCCTGAATTCATTCATGGAACTTTTAAGGACTCTTCATTTACAGTGAATTTTCTAGTTCTATCAATGTTACTGGAAATCTGAAATAGATGGTAGGATGTGCTGAAGTGCCAATAGGCTTAGGGGAAGAAAAGCTTCTCAAAATTTTTCTAAAATGAATTTTATGAATTAGGTTAACATGATATTGTATATAACCAGTACCTCTAGCACAGAACTCAGCTGACAACATTCCTTGCTTTGCTTGCTCCCATACATGTCTCTGATGTCTGCGTATGAACTGTCAGCAAAACATCAGATAAAGTAATTAGCCTCCAATTAAAATAAGTTAATTAAAACAATAAAATAAAACAAAAATAAATTAGGTCTATGTCTTTGAAAGCTAGAAAGTATTTTGTGCATTGGAAGGGTTTTCTTTTTTTTTTAATTTATTTTTATTGGAGGCTAATTTCTTTACAATATTGTGGTGGTTTTTGCCATACATCGACATGAATCAGCCATGGGTGTACATGTGTCCCACCATCCTGAACCTCCTTCCCACCTCCCTCCCTTCCCCCTCCTTCTGGATTGTCCCAGAGCACCAGCTTTGGGTGCCCTGCTTCATGTATCGAATTTGCACTGGTTTGACTTCTTCTCTTGTTTGTTTTCATGTTATACCAACGCATAAGGTGCTAGAGGGTATTTATAGTGTTGGCAGTGTGTTTTCACAGAGTGTTAGGTTCCAGTGGGCACTTCCAAAATTGTGTGCCTTTACTTACATGCTCAATTCTCCCACAAAGGTTTTGTTAAAAGGACAGCATCTCCACCGGGAACAGCATACATATCAATAGTAGCAGCATGCAGTACTGGAAACAAACTAAGATTACACAGTTTTGTTTTTAAACAATACCCACTGGACCCCTCCAACCTTATATATACACTTTCCTATCAATGTTTCTATTGTTTTCCTCTATAGGATCCAGAGTTCATGGGTTTGAAGATAATAAAATTTTGCATTCTATCTTTAAGAAAAAAGGCTGCAAAATTATTAATGGAAGTTAAACACTAGAATGAACATTTATTTTGAGAGAGAAAAGCAATCAATACCAACTGCAAAATTTTAAAAGCTGATGATCATAAAATCCAGAAAATGACACAGTATTTTATTAACTACCTGATATAGCCCTAAACCTTTCCCTACTTTTTGACGCATAGTTCTTTTTCATCTCTAATATGACATAGTATTTTCTATGCAGAGGTGGAGAAATTCAAATTTTTCCCTTTAGTGTGATTGATAGAAAACATTTTTAACACTGATATTTTTGAAGCCTTTCTTTCAGTTTCACATCTCATTAGTGTTATGGTATATAGACTGTTAGAATTGTCAAATTGGGGGAAGCCTCTATCAAATTTCTTTCCCAACTGAGCTAAATGTCATAGAAGAGTTTTTGACAGATCATTTCTGGCCCCAAACAATTCAGTCCCTGTTACTCCAACACTAACCACATATTGCAGCACCAGTGCCGGAGGTCACAAATGCACAGCAGAATCAGACCTCCATCCATCAAGACAACAGAAGAGATGGGAAAAATATCCTTGGAGTCATTTCTACAAAAGAGTGCTACTTATAACTAAATCACACAAATAAAACTAGTCTGATAAATCCAAACTTACAGATCTCCAACAGAAACTCCACTTGGCATGATCCCACAAGCAACTTTGTTTACTCTAATACAACCCACCTAAGGGGAAGTGTGACAGATGGGCAAGTGATCACATCTGATAGCAGGTAAAACACTGTACTTTCCAAACAAGGAAACATGACCGTGTGAGCACCCTTGGCAGGCTCTTCCCTGAAGCTGGGAGGTCATTTCTTTACTGCTCACCCTCCCTGGCACAGCCTTCCTTTCTCCTGTCCCCCATGAGCAATCCCCCAAACACAGAGACACACCTCTGCTTGAGCCTAGACCACATGACCTGATTCCTTCCTCATCCCCCTGATGTCAGATTTTAGTGTTTCCATCTTCAGTGTTACCTTTGCCTGATTTGCAAGCCCATCATTGTGCATCTAGCCAAGGCCACATCTCAGTAAATCTCATAATGGTTGAATTCCTAAATATTTTCCCCTTTCTTTACTCTGTTCTCCAATCCTCCCTTAATCATTGAGAATTAGAAAATCCTCCCAAACCTTGCTGTATCCTCTGCCTAAAAACTTTCAGGTGGCCCTTAATTACAATCAGTAATGTTATAACCTCAGCCTTTGAGGTCATCTTTATCCCTGTATTATTTTCCCTGCTATTTTAAATGAATTCTGATTCTGCTAACTGTTTTCCCACATATTTTAGGTTTGCTTTAGAAAGTCCCTCTTCTTGTCTTGTATTCCACCCCCACTCCACTTTTTTTTTTTTTTTTTTGGCATGGAGCATCCTAGCTCTTTTCTCTCCTTTTCAAATAAACGTCTAAACTAATTGTAATTGAATATCAATGATATTATTGATCCTCAAATTTCTAGAATAAAAAGGTTTTCAAATAAAAAATAAAAGAACAAATATAATTGATTTATATTATGCTGGTTAAAAAGAAAAAAAAAAGTAATTCTTATTCATCTTGGTCTGCTGCTGTTTTGCTTACCATCTTTGGGATTTCTCTAAATACCTATAGTCATAAAGATAATTCTCTTTTCTGGAGAAGGTACAGTCTCTATTTGACACAATACATACTACGATGTGACAGGAAACAATAAAGGACTGAAATGGTATGGACCTAACAGAAGCAGAAGATATTAAGAAGAGGTGGCAAGAATACACAGAAGAACTATACAAAAAAGATCTTTATAACCCAGATAATCACAAAGATGTGATCACTCACCTAGAGCCAGAAATCCTGGAATGCAAAATGAAATGGGCCTTAGGAAGCATCATTATGAACAAAGCTAGTGGAGGTGATGGAATTCCAGTTGAGCTATTTCAAATCCGAAAAGATAATGCTGGCAAAGCGCTGCACTCAGTATGTCAACAAATTTGGAAAACTCAGCAGTGGCCATAGGACTGGAAGAGGTCAGTTTTCATTTCAACTCCAAAGAAAGGCAATGCCAAAGAATGATCAAACTACTATACAATTGCACCCATCTCACTCGCTAGTAATGTTCAAAATTCTCCAAGACAGGCTTCAACAATATGTGAACTGTGAACTTCGAGATATTCAAGCTGGTTTTAGAAAAGGCAGAGGAACCAGAGGTCAAATTGACAATATCCACTGGATCATCAAAAAAGCAAAAGAGTTCCAGAAAAACATCTATTTCTGCTTGATTAACTATGCCAAAGCCTTTGACTGTGTAGGTCACAATAAACTGTGGAAAATTATGAAAGATATGGGAATACCAGACCACTTGACCTGCCTCTTGAGAAATCTGTATGCAGGTCAGGAAGCAATAGCTAAAACTAGACATGGATCATCAGACTGATTCCAATAAGGAAAGCAGTACGCCAAGGTTGTGTATTGTCACCCTGCTTATTTAACTTATATGAAGAGTACATCATGAGAAATGCTGGGCTGGAAGAAGCACAAGCTGGAATCAAGATTGCCACGAGAAATATCAATAACCTCAGATATGCAGATGACACTATCCTTATGACAGAAAGTGAAGAAGAACTAAAGAGCCTCTTGATGAACGTGAAAGAGCAGAATGAAAAGTTGGCTTAAAATCCAATTAAAATAAATAAATTTACATTTAAAAAAATAAAAAAGTAAAAAAAAAAAAGAATAGAATGTAAAAAAAAAAAAAAAGTCCAGCATTCAGAAAACTAAGATCATGGCATCTGGTCCCATCACTTCATGGTTCCAATAAGGAAAGGACTAAGTCAAGCAGTTGCACCACCCTCATGCTCAATCCTCACTGGGCCAGAACTGCCACAGGCCAGGAAAAAAAAAAAAAAAAAAAAACACGAAGTCACATGCAGGGTCACTTCTGTCCTGTCTGACTCTTTGTGACTCTGTAGACTGTGGCCTTCAGGCTTCTCTGCCAGGGAAGAGGTTCTCCAGGCAAAAGCTCTACATTTCCTACTACCCTAGCTGCCAAGACTCTGAGTACCTGGTGCTGCCAGAACCCCTGCGACCCAAGCAGCTGCACCAGCTCCACACCTGGCCCTCACAGGGGCAAACCCAAGTCCTCCACGGTAGCCTCAGGAGCAAACCCCAGTGGAGGACCCATATCCAGAAGTGGAAATAAAATCACAATTGCAACCCAGGGGCAATGTGGCTAAGGAAGAAGATTCAAAACCTTCAGACCATTTGTACAAGCTGTAGAGTAAATCCACACAATCAAAAAGGCAGACAATGTGTCTATGGAATATATAAAAGGACATTGAGAATTCCCACAAAAGAAAATGAACTAGCTCTGACAGCTGTGGACATTGGAGGCAAGAGCACAGAGGCATAGGACCAGATGAGAATCTGAGCAGCTTCCATAGCAGGTCCAGAGATCAGTACAGTGTTGGAAGGCATCCTAGTGAGGTAAGCACAGGAAAGGACTCTGAGAACAGAGTCCTTTTAAGGACTCAAGACTCAAGAAAAACATTTATTATTCTTATTTTTTGACTTGTTCTGTAGATTCTTTGGATTTTTTTTTTCTTTTATTCCTTCCACTCCCCCACCCCCCACCCCCGCCCCGCATTGTAGTTGTTGATCTTACTGTCACTAAGAAATCCAATTAAAAGTTTGAGCTTTTTTTTCCCCTCAGTCACAATTTTTTATTGTTGTCATAAACCTCTACCTCTATGTTGGGCTTTTGCAGTTTTGTGGAGTTTTCTTTTCTCTTTTTCTAATTTTAAATTTTAATTTTTTAAAACTATTATTATTTTGTCTACATTTATTCCCTTGTGCACATTCCCTACTGTTCTTTTCCCCTTGCAGTTAATCTTTAATGTATATAAATCATCTTTATCTACCTCTATTTAACTTTGCATATTTCTTACTTCCATTTATTTCTCTCCTTTCCTCGCAACATATTTGTTATTTTTATTTTCATTGCTTTATTCTGCAATTGGCACCTTGCTTTAGTTTTCTTTTCCATTTTGTGTTTTAATTAGTTTTATTATGGTAGATATAATTTTTCATTTCCTTTGCTCACTGGGTCAATCTACTGTACTTAATTTTTGTTGGACTGTTTTGATTTTGCTTATGGATGTATATGTATATGTGTATATTCAGTCATACTTTCTATTATTTTCTTTTTATTAATCCTCTGTCAGATGTGTCTTTTGCAAATATTTTTTCTCAGTTTGTGGTTTCCTCATTCTCTTGGCATTATGTTTTACAGAGCAGAAGTTATTAATTTTAATGAAGTTCAATATCAATTCTTTCAAGATCTGTGCTTTGGTGTTGTATTTAAAGTCATTGCTCTATCCAAGGTAATCTAGTTTTTCTTCTATGTTACAATAACCCTGTGTACGAGACTGCAAGAGACACCGATGTATAGATCAGTCTTATGGACTCTGTGGGAGAGGGAGAGGGTGGGGAGATTTGGAAGAATAGCATTGAAACATGTATAATATCATGTATGAAACGAATCGCCAGCCCAGGTTCGATGCACGGTACTGGATGCTTGGGGCTGGTGCACTGGGATGACCCAGAGGGAGAGTAGGGGAGGGAGGAGGGAGGAGGGTTTAGGATGGGGAACGCGGGTATACCTGTGGCGGATTCATTTCGATATTTGGTAAAACTAATACAATATTGTAAAGTTTAAAAATAAAATAAAATTTAAAACAAAATAATAAAATAAAAGCATCTGGAACGGGAAAAAAAAATAATAATAAATGCAAAGGAGTGAATATAGATACAAGCCTTTTACACCCGTCACAAAAATTAACTGAAAATGAATCAAAGACCTAAATGTAAAATTATAAAGAATAACATAACATAACTTTCTATTATTTTTATAAATCTCTGCCTCTATATTGGGCTCTTGCAGTTCTGTGGAGTTCCCCCCACCCCCGACCCTGCCTTTTTCTTTCTTCTTCTGCTTTTTTGTTTCTCTTTTCTATGATTTTAATTTTTAAAACCTATTATATGTTTTCTACATTTATTCCTTCATTTGCCTTTCCTACTGTTCTTTTCTCCTTGCAGTTAATCTTTAATGTATATAAATCTTCCTCATCTACCTCTATTTACCTTTGCATATCTATTCTTTCTTTCCTTTCCTTTCAACTCTTTGTTAGTTTTGTTTTCATTGCTTTATTCACCACTTGGCACCTTGCTTTAGTCTTGTTTTCCAGTTTGTGCTTAAGCTAGTTTTGTTCTTAACTGGTAAATATAATTTTTTTATTCCCTTTGTTCGCTGGATCAATCTACTGTACTTTATTTTGTTGGACTGTTTTCACTTTGCACATAGGTGTATATGCATATGTGTATATTCCATTATTTTAATTATTATTTGCCTGATTTGGTAACTGCCATTAGTCTGGGGTTCATCTTTGGTTTCTTGTTTTTAGATATTTGTTTTACTCTCCCTTAATGCCATAACAAACCACTTATGGAACATTCATTCCTGACCAGAGATCAAAGCCTGAGCCTTTGCAGTGGGAACACTGACTACAAGACCCTAGATTACTAGAAAACTAACCCTAGGGAGTGTCAAATACTGAGAACTCACACAAAGGAAACCACCTGAATACAAAACCCAGCATCACCCAACCAACAGTAGCACCCCATGCAGGTCGCCTCATCTACACAACAACAACAATAACAAATACCAACCCAATCATCAGCATACAGGAGAACCATCTCATTCATCCTTGTCCATCAGAGGAAAAACAAACAAATAAAAACTGATCACAAATCTCACCCTATACAAAGCTCACACAAACCACTGTACCAACCTTAGGAGGACAGAAAACCAAAAGGAAGAAAGATTTCAACCTTCTTCAAGGAAATAATTCAACTTTCCTTTAAGCCTGGGAAAAGGAGACCTCAATAACTTAAAAAAAGAAAATGAAAAGGCAAAGAAATACTGCACAAATGAAGGAACAAACTAGAAACACAGAAGTCCAAATAAACACAGAGGAAATAGGAAAATTACCTGAAAAAGAATTCAGAAAAATGATAATAAAGATGATAAAAAACCTTGAGAACAAAATGGAGAAAATGAAAGAATCAATTAACAAAGACCTAGAGAAATTAAAGAATAAGAATAAAGAGACAAATAACACAATTACTGAAATTAAAAATACTCCAGAAGGAATCAATAGCAGAATAGCTAAAGCAGAAGAATGAGTCAGTGAGCTGGAAGATAAAATGGTGGAAATAACTTCTAAAGAGTAGAATAAAATAAAAAGAATGAAAAGAGCTGAGGACAGTCTCAGAGACCTTTGGGACCATATCAAATGCACCAACATTTGAACTAGAGGGGTCCCAGAAGAATAAAAGGGAAATAAAGGGTATAAGAAAATTTTTGAAGAGATTATAGTTGAAAATTTCCCCATCAAGGATGGGAAAAGGAAATAGCCCATCAATTACCAAGAGGCACAAAGAGTCCTATACAGGATAAACCCAAGGAGAAACATGCCAAGACACATACTAATCAAACTAATAAATACTAAGCACAGAGAAAGAATATTAAAAGCAGCAAGGGAAAAGCAACAAGTTACATACAAGGGAAACCCCATACTCTTAACAGCTGATCTTACAGCAGAAACTCTGCAGACCAGAAGGGAATGGCAGGATATATTTAAAGTACTGAAAAGGAAAAATCTACAACCAAGATTACTGTACCCAGCAAGGATCTCATTCAAAATTGATGGAGAAATAAAAAGCTTTTCAGACAAGCAAAAGTTAAGAGAATTCAGTACCACCAAACCAGCTTTATGACAAATGTTAAATGGACTTCTATAGTCAAGAAATACAACAGAAGAAAAAAGATCTACAAAATCAACCCCCAACAATTAGAAAATGGCAATAGAAACATATATATCAATAGTTACTTTAGTTATCCAAGATGAAGTTTTTTTTTTTTTTTTTTTTTAATATAAATGTATTTAAATTGTATGCAAGACAGCAAAAGAGACACAGATGTATAGAACTGTCTTTTGGACTCAATAGTTATTTTAAATGTAAATGGATTAAATGCTCCAACCAAAACAGACTGGCTGAATGAATACAAAAAACAAAACAAAACAAAAACCCACACATATGCTGTCTACAGGGAATCCATTTCAGACCTCAAGACACATATAGCCTGAAAGTGAGAGGAAAAATATATTCCACGCAAATGGGAAGCAAAAGAAAGCTGGAGTATCAATCCTATTATCAGACAAAACAGACCTTAAAATAAAGAAGATAACAAGAGATAAGGAAGGACAACACATAATGATAAAGGGATCAATCCAAGAGGAAGACATAACAATTGTAAATATCTATGCACCCAAATACAGTCCCTGTAGGCTTCCCTGGTGGCTCAGAGGTTAAAGCATCTGCCTGCAATGCGGAAGACCTGGGTTCGATTCCTGGGTCGGGAAGATCCCCTGGAGAAGGAAATGGCAACCCACTCCAGTATTCTTGCCTGGAGAATCCCATGGATGGAGGAGCTTGGTGGGCTACAGTCCATGGGGTCACAAAGAGTCGGACATGACTGAGCAACTCTACTTTCATGCACCCAAATAGGAGCACCTCAATACATAAAACAAACACTAACAGACATAAAAGGAGAAGTCAACAGTAACAAAATAATAGTGGGAGGCTTTACAACCCCACTCACACCAAAGGACAGATCATCAAACAGAAAATTAAGAAGAAAATGCAAGTCTTAAATGATACATTAGATGAAATGGATCTTATTGATATCTTCAGGACATTCCATCCAAATGCAGAGAAATACACCTTCTTCTCAAGTGCACTTGGAACATTCTCCAGGATAGACCACATCTTGGGTCACAAATAAAACCTCAGTAAATTTAAGAAAATTGAAACCGTATCAGACATCTTCTTCAACCACAATGCTATGAGACTAGATACCAATACAAGAAAAAGAACTAAGAATCACAAACACATGGAGATTATACAACACGTTTCTAAACAACCAACAGGTTACTGAAGAAATAAAAATGGAAATCAAACAAAACCAATACAATATTGTAAAGTAATTAACCTCCAATTAAAATAAATAACTTTATATTAAAAAAAAAGTTCTAGAAACAAATGACAATGAGAACACAACTCAATACCTATGGGATGTAGCAAAAGCAACTCTCAGAGGGAAGTTTAGGGCAATACAATCCTACCACAAGAAACAAGAAAAATATTTAACAGACAACCTAACCTTACACCTAAAGCAACTGGAAAAAAGAAGAACAAAAAACCTCAAAATTAATAGAAGGAAAGAAAGATCCGAGCAGAAATCAATGAAAAAGAAATCTAGGAAATGAGTAAAGATTAATAAAAATAAAAGCTGGGTCTTTGAGAAGATAAGCAAAATTGACAAAACCTTAAACATACTCATCAAGAAAAAAAGAGAGAAGAACCAAATCAACAAAATTAGAGAAAAAATGGCGGAGGAGTAGGACAGGGAGAACACTTTCTCCCCCCCAAATTCATCAAAAGAACATTTAAAAGCCGAGTAAATTCCACAAAACAACTTCTGAATGCTAGCAGAAGACATCAGACACCCAGAAAAGCAACCCAAGTCTTCGAAAGGAGGTAGGAAAAAACATAAAAGACAAAAAAAGAGACAAAAGAGGGAGGGAGGGAGTTCCATCCCGGGAAGGGAGTCTTAAAAAGAGAGAAGTTTCCAAACATCAGGAAACCTTCTCACTGCCAAATCTGTGCCGAGCTTTGGAAGCACAGAGGGCAACATAATGGAGAAAAAATAAATAAACAATTAAAACTCGCAGATTGCAAGCCCTATGGTAACTCCCCCAGTGGAGAAGCAGCGCAGACGCCTGCACACGCCATTAGCAAGCGGGGGCTGGGCAGGGAGGTGAGGCGCGGGCTGCATCGCTTAGAGTAAGGACCTGACCTGAATACCCTGAGCGCTATCTGAGCGAAATAATCTGGGCTAGCAAACCAGACTGTGGGGTATCTACCACGCGAAAAGCCAGCCCTAATCTAAGACACCGCCAGGCCCGTGCACGGAACAAAGGACTGAACAGAGATAACTGGCTGCAGACCTTCCCCCTCCAGTGACACGCAGCCAGAGCCAGAAGGGGGCAATCACAGCCCCAGAGAGACATTATCCATAAAACTGTAAGCAGGCTTCTTTGCTAACTAAAACTTCTTGGGGGTCTGGACGGTCAACATCTCCCTGAGAAGGTGCACCGGTTGTACACCTGGATAACTGAGCGGCCAGGAGGCGATAAGTCGCAGCAATCGCGCTTGCTAAAAACCTTATCACCTGAACTGCTCGGACCTGGGAAGGGCACAAAACGCAGGCCCAACCGAGTCTGCGCCTCTGAGGACTACCTGAGTGTCTGAACCTGAGCGGCTTGGACCTGGGAGGTTCAGGCAGTCCAGGGCCGGCCATGGATGGTTCCCGGCTGAACAACCTAGAGCCTGAGCAGTGTGAGCAAGGAGGCTACACGCGCCCTGAGTGGGGGCAGACCCAGTGTGGCAGAGGCACTCCGAGCACAAGCCAGTGTTACTTGTTTGCAGCGTCCCTCCTTCCCCACAGCGCGACTGAACAAGTGAGCCTAAAAAAAAAAAAAAAAAAAAAAAGTGTCCTCCACCATCCACTTTGTGTCCAGACACTGAAGAGTCCAGCAAACAGAAGAAGCTATAACAGAGGGAACCACCTTGGAAGCTACAGGCAGTAGATTAAAACCCTGTGGTTACTACTGACTACATAGGAAGGGGCCTATAGATCTTGAGAAATAAAAGTCGGACCAAGGAACTAGCCAAAAATGAGCTGAACCCACAATACTCACAACAAAACCAGAGAAAGTCCTCGATATATTTTTACTATTTTTATGATCATTCTTTTTTTAAAAAAATTAAGTCCTCTATTATTCCTTTAATTTTCACTTTTATAACCTATTACTTTGCAAAAAAAAAAAAAAGACCCTTTTTTTCTTCAGCAAATTTCATATATATATATATATTTATAATTTTTTTACCTTGTTTTTTTTTTCTTTTCTTCTTTTCTTTAACATTGTATTTTTGACATTCCAAACTCTACTCCAGATTTTTAACTTTAGCTTTTTAGTATTTGTTATCAATTTTGTACCTGTATTTTCTTTATAATTTTTGCGACATTGTTTGTTTGTTTCTCTTTCTTTTTCTTCTTCTTTTTTTATAACACTGTATTTTTGAAATTCCAAACTCTACTCTAGATTTTTAACTTTTGCTTTTTGGTATTAGTTATCAATTTTGTACCTATATTTTCTTTATAATTTTTGCGACCTTGTTTGTTTTGGTTTGTTAGTTTTTTCTCTCTTTCTTTTCCTTCTTCTTTTCTTTAACATCGTATTTTTAAAATTCCAAACTCTACTCTAGATTTTTAATTTTTGCTTTTATGTATTTGTTACCAATTTTTTACCTTTAAGAATCCAATCTTCAGTACCCATTTTTCACTAGGGAAAGAGATTACTGGCTTAACTGCTGTCTCTCCCTTTGGACTCTCCTTTTTCTCCACCAGGTCGCCTGTGTTTCCTCCCTAACCCCTCTCTACTCTACCCAACTCTGAATTTCTGTGTATTCCAGATGATGGAGAACACTTAGGGAATTGATTACTGGCTGGATTTGTCTCCCTCCTTTTCATTCCCCCCTTTTATCCTTCTGGCCATCTCTGTCTCCTTCCTCCGTCTTCTCGTCTCTGTATAACTCCATGAACATCTCTGAGCGGTCCAGTTGTGGAGTGCACATAAGGAAGTGATTATTGGCTAGCCCACTCTCTCCACTGTTGATTCCACCTCATCTCATTTGGGTCACCTCTAACTCCCTGCTCCCTCTTCTCTTCTCCATGTAATGCTGTGAACCTCTCTGTGTGACCCTCATGGTAGAGAAACTTTTCATCTTTAATGTAGGTGTTTTATCAGTGGTGCTGTATCGAAGGAGAAGTTTTGAAACTACTGTAAAAATAAGACCAATAACTGGAAGCAGGAGGCTTAAATCCAAACCCTGACTCCAGGGAACTCCTGACACCAGGGAACATTAATTGACAGAAGCTCATCAAACGCCTCCATACCTACACTGAAACCAAGCACCACACAAGGGCCAACAAGTTCCAGGGCAATACATACCAAGCAAATTCTCCAGCAACAAAGGAACACAGCCCTGAGCTTCAAGATACAGGCTGCCCAAAGTCACCCCAAAACCATAGAAATCTCATAACTCATTACTGGACACTTCATTGCACTCCAGAAAGAAGAAATACAGCTCCATCCACCAGAACACCAACACAAGCTTCCCTAACCAGGAAACCTTGACAAGCCACCTGTAAAAACCCACACACAGTGAGGAAACACCACAATAAAGAGAACTTCACAAACTGCCAGAATACAGAAAGGACACCCCAAACTCAGCAATTTAAACAAGATGAAGAGACAGAGGAATACCCAGCAGATAAAGGAACAGGATAAATGCCCACCAAACCAAACAAAAGAGGAAGAGATAGGGAATCTATCGGATAAAGAATTCTGAATAATTATAGTGAAATTGATCAAAAATCTTGAAATCAAAATGGAATCACAGATAAATAGCCTGAAGACAAGGATTGAGAAGATGCAAGAAAGGTTTAACAAGGACCTAGAAGAAATAAAAAAGAGTCAATATATAATGAATAATGCAATAAATGAAATTAAAAACTCGCTGGAGGTGACAAATAGTAGAATAACAGAGGCAGAAGATAGGATTAGTGAACTAGAAGATAGAATGGCAGAAATAAATGAATCAGAGAGGATAAAAGAAAAACGAATAAAAAGAAATGAGGACAATCTCAGAGACCTCCAGGACAATATTAAACGCTACAACATTCGAATAATAGGGGTCCCAGAAGAAGAAGACAAAAAGAAAGACCATGAGAAAATTCTTGAGGAGATAATAGTTGAAAACTTCCCTAAAATGGGGAAGGAAATAATCACCCAAATCCAAGAAACCCAGAGAGTCCCAAACAGGATAAACCCAAGGAGAAACACCCCAAGACACATATTAATCAAATTAACAAAGATCAAACACAAAGAACACATATTAAAAGCAGCCAGGGAAAAACAACAAATAACACACAAGGGAATTCCCATAAGGATAACAGCTGATCTTTCAATAGAAACTCTTCAAGCCAGGAGGGAATGGCAAGACATACTTAAAATGATGAAAGAAAATAACCTACAGCCCAGATTATTGTACCCAGCAAGGATCTCATTCAAGTATGAAGGAGAAATCAAAAGCTTTTCAGACAAGCAAAAGCTGAGAGAATTCTGCACCACCAAACCAGCTCTCCAGCAAATACTAAAGGATATTCTCTAGACAGGAAACACAAAAACGGTGTATAAATTCGAACCCAAAACAATAAAGTAAATGGCAACGTGATCATACTTATCAGTAATTACTTTAAACGTAAATGGGTTGAATGCCCCAACCAAAAGACAAAGACTGGCTGAATGGATACAAAAACAAGACCCCTACATATGTTGTCTACAAGAGACCAACCTCAGAGCAGGGGTCACATACAGACTGGAAGTGAAGGGCTAGAAAAAGATTTTCCATGCAAATAGCGACCAAAGGAAATCAGGAGTAGCAATACTCATATCAGATAAAATAGACTTTAAAACAAAGGCTGTGAAAAGAGACAAAGATGGTCACTACATAATGATCAAAGGATAGATCAACTAAACAGAAAATTAACAAGGAAACACAAAATTTAAACGATACAATAGACCAGTTAGACCTAATTGATATCTATAGGACATTTCATCCCAAAACAATGAATTTCACCTTTTTCTCAGGCACACATGGAACCTTCTCCAGGATAGATCACATCCTGGGCCATAAAGCTAGCCTTGGTAAATTCAAAAAAAATAGAAATCATTCCAAGCATCTTTTCTGACCACAATGCAGTAAGATTAGATCTCAATTACAGGAGAAAAACTATTAAAAATTCCAACATATGGAGGCTGAACAACACACTGCTGAATAACCAACAAATCACAGAAGAAATCAAAAAAGAAATCAAAATTTGCATAGAAATGAATGAAAATGAAAACACAACGACCCAAAACCTGTGGGACACTGTAAAAGAAGTCCTAAGGGGAAAGTTCATAGCAATACAGGCATACCTCAAGAAACAAGAAAACAGTCAAATAAATAACCCGACTCTACACCTAAAGCAACTAAAAAAGGAAGAGATGAAGAACCCCAGGGTTAGTAGAAGGAAAGAAATCTTAAAAATTAGGGCAGAAATAAATGCAAAAGAAAAAAAGAGATCATAGTAAAAATCAACAAAACCAAAAGCTGGTTCTTTAAAAGGATAAATAAAATTGACAAATCATTAGCCAGACTCATCAAGAAACAAAGGGAGAAAAATCAAATCAATAAAATTAGAAATGAAAATGGAGAGATCGCAACAGACAACACAGAAATACAAAGGATCATAAGAGACTACTATCAACAATTATATGCCAATAAAATGGACAACGTGGAAGAAATGGACAAATTCTTAGAAAAGTACAACTTTCCAAAACTGGACCAGGAAGAAATAGAAAATCTTAACAGACCCATCACAAGCATGGAAATTGAAACTGTAATCAAAAATCTTCCAGCAGACAAAAGCCCAGGCCCAGACGGCTTCACAGCTGAATTCTACGAAAAATTTAGAGAAGAGCTAACACCTATCCTGCTCAAACTCTTCCAGAAAAGTGCAGAGGAAGGTAAACTTCCAAACTCATTCTATGAGGCCACCATCACCCTAATACTAAAACCTGACAAAGATGCCACAAAAAAAGAAAACTACAGGCCAATATCACTGATGAACATAGATGCAAAAATCCTTAACAAAATTCTAGCAATCAGAATCCAAGAACACATTAAAAAGATCATACACCATGACCAAGTGGGCTTTATCCCAGGGATGCAAGGATTCTTCAATATCCACAAATCAATCAATGTAATACACATTAACAAACTGAAAAATAAAAACCATATGATTATCTCAATAGATGCGAGAAAGCCTTTGACGAAATTCAACATCCATTTATGATAAGAACTCTCCAGAAAGCAGGAATAGAAGGAACATACCTCAACATAATAAAAGCTATATATGACAAACCCACAGCAAACATTATCCTCAATGTTGAAAAATTGAAAGAATTCCCTGTAAAGTCAGGAACAAGACAAGGGTGCCCACTTTCACCATTACTATTCAACATAGTTTTGGAAGTTTTGGCCACAGCAATCAGAGCAGAAAAAGAAATAAAAGGAATCCAAGTTGGAAAAGAAGAAGTAAAACTCTCACTATTTGCAGATGACATGATCCTCTACATAGAAAACCCTAAAGACTCCACCAGAAAATTACTAGAACTAATCAATGATTATAGTAAAGTTGCACCATATAAAATCAACACACAGAAATCCCTTTCATTATTATACACTAATAATGAGAAAACAGAAAGAGAAATTAAGGAAACAATTCCATTCACCATTGCAATGGAAAGAATAAAATACTTAGGAATATATCTACCTAGAGAAACTAAAGACCTATATATAGAAAACTATAGAACACTGGGGAAAGAAATCAAAGAGGACACTAATAGATGGAGAAGTATACAATGTTCATGGATTGGAAGAATCAATATAGTTAAAATGAGTATACTACCCAAAGCAATTTACAGATTCAATGCAATCTCTATCAAGCTACCAATGGTATTCTTCACAGAGCTAGAACAAATAATTTCACAATTTGTATGGAAATACAAAAAAACCTTGAATAGCCAAAGCTATCTTGAGAAAGAAGAATGGAACTGGAGGAATCAACCTACCTGACTTCAGGGTCTACTACAAAGCCACAGTTATCAAGACAGTATGGTACTGGCACAAAGACAGAAATATTGATCAATGGAACAAAACAGAAAGCCCAGAGATAAATCCACGTACATATGGACATCTTATCTTTGACAAAGGAGGCAAGAATATACAATGGATTAAAGACAATCTCTTTAACAAGTGGTGCTGGGAAATCTGGTCAACCACTTGTAAAAGAATGAAACTAGAACACTTTCTAACACGATACACAAAAATAAACTCAAAATGGATTAAAGATCTCAACATAAGACCAGAAACTATAAAACTCCTAGAGGAGAACATAGCAAAACACTCTCTGACATACATCACAGCAGGATCCTCGATGACCCACCTCCCAGAATATTGGAAATAAAAGCAAAAATAAACAAATGGGACCTAATTAAACTTAAAAGCTTCTGCACAACAAACGAAACTATAAACAAGGTGAAAAGGCAGCCTTCAGAATTGGAGAAAATAATAGCAAATGAAGCAACTGACAAACAACTAATCTCAAAAATATACAAGCAACTCCTACAGCTCAACTCCAGAAAAGTAAATGACCCAATCAAAAAATGGGCCAAAGAACTAAATAGACATTTCTCCAAAGAAGACATACAGATGGCTAACAAACACATGAAAAGATGCTCAACATCACTCATTATCAGAGAAATGCAAATCAAAACCACTATGAGGTACCATTTCACACCAGTCAGAATGGCTGCGATCCAAAAGTCTACAAGCAATAAATGCTGGAGAGGGTGTGGAGAAAAGGGAACTGTCTTACACTGTTGGTGGGAATGCAAACTAGTACAGCCACTATGGACAACAATGTGGAGATTCCTTAAAAAAACTAGAAATAGAACTGCCTTGTGATCCAGCAATCCCACTGCTGGGCATACACACTGAGGAAACCAGAACTGAAAGAGACACGTGTACCCCAATGTTTACTGCAGCACTTTTTATAATAGCCAAGACATGGAAGCAACCTAGATGCCCATCAGCAGATGAATGGATAAGAAAGCTGTGGTACATATACACAATGGAGTATTACTCAGCCATTAAAAAGAATACATTTGAATCAGTTCTAATGAGGTGGATGAAACTGGAGCCTATTATACAGAGTGAAGAAAGCCAGAAAGAAAAATACCAATACAGTATACTAATGCATATATATGGAATTTAGAAAGATGCTAACAATAACCCTGTGTACAAGACAGCAAAAGAGACACTGATGTATAGAACAGTCTTATGGACTCTGTTGCAGAGGGAGAGGGTGGGGAGATTTGGGAGAATGGCATTGAAACATGTATAATACCATGTATGAAACGAGTTGCCAGTCCAGGTTCGATGCACGATACTGGGTGCTTGGGGCTAGTGCACTGGGACGACCCAGAGAGATTGTATGGGGAGGGAGGAGGGAGGAGGGTTCAGGATGGGGAACACGTGTATACCTGTGGCGGATTCATTTTGATATTTGGCAAAACTAATACAATTTGTAAAGTTTAAAAATAAAATAAAATTAAAAAAAAACACAAATAAATATTTTAAAAAATTAGAAATGAAAAAGGAGAGGTTACAACAGACTTGCAGAAATATAAGGGATTATAAGAGAATACTGTGAACAAGTATATGGCAATACAATATATAACCTGGAATAAATGGACACATTCTTAGAAAAGTTGAATCTTTCAACACTGAACCAGGAAGAAATAGAAATTATGAACAACCCAATTATAAGCACTGAAATTGAAGCTGTGATAAAAAAAAAAAAAAAACTCCCCCAAAAGCCCAGGACCAGATGGCTTCACAGAAGTCTATCAAACATTTAGAAAAGAGCTAATGCCTATCCTTCTAAAAGTCTTTCAAAAAATTGCAGAGGAAGGAACACTTCCAAATTCATTCTTCGAGGCCACCATCATCCTGATACCAAAACCAGATGAAGACAACACACAAAAAAAGGAAACTACAGGCCAACATCACTGATGAACATAGATGCAAAAATCCTCAACAAAATTTTAGCAAACAGAATTGAGCAACACATCAAAAAGCTCATACACCATGATCAGGTTGGTATTATTCCAGAGATGCAAGCATTCTTCAATATATGCAAATCAAACAATGTGATACACTATATTAATAAACAAAGATAAAAACCACATGATCATCTCAATAGATGCAGATAAAGCCTTTGACAAAATTAAGCACCTATTTATGATTAAAGTTCTTCAAAAAATGGGCATAGAAGGAACCTACCTCGACATAGTAAAGGCCCGGTATGATAAGCCTACAGCAAAAATTATTCTCAATGGTGAAAAACTGAAAGCATTCCCCCTAAGATCAGGATCACGACAAAACTGTCCACTTTCACCACTGTTATTCAACATAGTTCTAGAAATCCAAGTGACAGCAATCAGAGAAGAAAAAGAAATAAAAAAGAATCCAGATCAGAAAAGAAGAACTAAAGCTCTCACTGTTTGCAGATAACATGATACTGCACATAGAAAACCCTAAAGATAGTATCAGAAAACTATTACAGCTAATAAGTGAATTTAGCAAAGTTGTGGAATACAAAATCAATACGGAGAACTCAGTTGCATTTCTAGATATTAACACTGAAAATCAGAAAGAGCAATTAAAGAATCAATCCCATTCACCACTGCAAAAAAAAGCATTAGATATCTAGGAATAAACGTAGGCATCTGGTCCAATCACTACATGGGAAATAGAAGGGGAAACAGTGGAAACAGTGTCAGACTTTATTTTGGGGGGGCTCCAAAATCACTGCAGATGGTGATTGCAGCCATGAAATTAAAAGATGCTTACTCCTTGGAAGGAAAGTTATGACCAATCTAGATAGCATATTCAAAAGCAAAGACTTTGCCAAAAAAGGTCCATCTAGTCAAGGCTATGATTTTTCCAGTGGTCATGTATGGATGTGAGAGTTGGACTGTGAGGAAAGTTGAGCACCAAAGAACTGATGCTTTTGAACTGTGGTGTTGGAGGACTCTTGAGAGTCTCTTGGACTACAGGGAGATTCAACCAATCCATTCTAAAGGAGATCAGCCCTGGGATTTCTTTGGAAGGAATGATGCTAAAGCTGAAACTCCAATACTTTGGCCACCTCATGAAAAGAGTTGGCTCATTGAAAGAGACCCTGATCCTGGGAGGGATTGGGGGCAGGAGGAGAAGGGGACAACAGACGATGAGACGGCTGGATGCCATCACCAACTCGATGGACATGAGTTTGGGTGAACTCTGGGAGTCGGTGTTGGACAGGGAGGCCTGGCGTGCTGTGATTCATGGGGTTGCAAAGAGTCAGACACGATTGAGTGACTGAACTGAACTGAAGGAGATGAAAGAACTACACACATAAAATTATAAGACACTAATGAAAAAAATCAAAGATGACATAAACAGATGGAGGGATATTCATTGTTCCTGGGTAGAAAGAATCAATATTTTGAGAATGACTATACTATCAAATGATATCTACTGATTCTATTAGATCTCTATAAAATTTCCAATGGCATTTTTCACAGAACTGGAACAAAAAAATTCAGAATTCATATGGAAACACAAAAGACCCCGAATAGCCAAAGCAGTCTTGAGAAAGGAGATTGGAGCTGGAGAGAACAAGCTTAATGACTTCAGGTTATACTACAAAGCTACAGTCATCAAGACAGTATGGTACTGGCACAAAAATAGAAATATAGACCAAATAAACAAGATAGAAAGCCCAGAAATAAACTCATCCATCTATGGGTACTTTATTTTTGACAAATGGAGCAAGAATATTCAATGGGGCAAAGACAGCCTCTTCAATAAATGGTGCTGGGAATACTGGACAGCCATATGTAAAAGAGTGAAAGTAGAACACTTCCTAATTCCATACACAAAGATAAACTCAAAATGGATTAAAAACCTAAATGTAAGATCAGAAACTAGAAAACTTTTAGAGGAAAACATAGGCAAAACACTCGATGACATAAATCAATGCAAGATCGCCTATGATCCACCTCCTAGAGTAATACAAATAAAAACAAAAGTAAACAACTGGGACCTGATTAAACTTAAAAGCTTTTTCACATCAAAGGAAACTCTAAGCAATGTGGAAAAAAAAAAAAAAAAAAAAAAACCTCAGAATGGGAAAAAAAAACAATAGCAAAGGAAACAACTGACAAAGGATTAATTTCCAAAATATACAAGCAGCTCATGCAACTCAATACCAGAAAAATAAACAACCTAATCAAAAAGTGGGGAAAAGGCCTAAACCTAAAGACTATTCTTCTCCAAAGAATACATACAGATGGCTAACAAACACATGAAAAGATGCTCAACGTTGCTCATTATACAGTTCGGTTCAGTTCAGTCACTCAGTCGTGTCCGACTCTTTGCAAACCCATGAATCGCAGCACGCCAGGCCTCCCTGTCCATCACCAACTCCCAGAGTTCACTCAGACTCATGTCCATCTAGTCAGTGATGCCATCCAGCCATCCCATCCTCTGTCGTCCCCTTCTCCTCCTGCCCTCAACCCCTACCAGCATCAGAGTCTTTTCCAATGAGTCAACTCTTCTCATGAGGTGGCCAAAGTACTGGAGCTTCAGCTTCAGCATCATTCCTTCCAAAGAAATCCCAGGGCTGATTTTCAGAATGGACTGGTTGGATCTCCTTGCAGTCCAAGGGACTCTCAAGAGTCTTCTCCAACACCACAGTTAAAAAGCATCACTTCTTTGGCGCTCAGCCTTCTTCACAGTCCAACTCTCACATCCATACATGACCACTGGAAAAACCATAGCCTTGACTAGATGGACCTTTGTTGGCAAAGTAATGTCTCTGCTTTTGAATATGCTATCTAGGTTGGACATAACTTTCTTTCCAAGGAGTAAGCGTCTTTTAATGTCATGGCTCCAGTCACCATCTGCAGTGATTTGGAGCCCAGAAAAATAAAGTCTGACACTGTTTCCCCCGTTTCCCCATCTATTTCCCATGAAGTGATGGGACCCGATGCCATGATCTTCGTTTTCTGAGTGTTGAGCTTTAAGCCAGCTTTTTCACTCTCCTCTTTCACCTTCATCAAGAGGCTTTTTAGTTCCTCTTCACTTTCTGCCATAAGGGTGGTGTCATCTGCATATCTGAGGTTATTGATATTTCTCCTGGCAATCTTGATTCCAGCTTGTGCTTCTTCCAGCCCAGCATTTCTCATGTACTCTGCATATAAGTTAAATAAGCAGGGTGACAATATACAGCCTTGATATACTCCTTTTCCTATTTGGAACCTGTCTATTGTTCCATGGCCAGTTCTAACTGTTGCTTCCATATGACCCAACAATTCTACCCCTTGCCATATACCTTGAGGAAACCAAAACTGAAAGAGTCACATGTATCCCATTGTTCACTGCAGCACTATTTACAGTAGCTAGAACATGGAAGCTACCTAGATGTCCATCATTAGATGAATGGATAAAGAATTTTTGGCATATATACACAGTGAAATATTACTCAGCCATAAAAAGAATGCATTTGAGTCAGTTCTAATGAGGTGGATGAACCTAGAATCATTATACAGAGTGAAGTGAGTCAGAAAGAGAAAGATAAATACCGTATTCTAACACATATATACGGAATCTAGAAAAATGGTACTAATTTATTTACAGGGCAACAATGGAGAAACAGCCATAGAGAATAGACTTATGAACATGGGGAGAGGGGAGGAGAGGGTGAGATGTACAGAAAGAGTAACATGGAAACTTACGTTACCATATATGAAATAGATAGCCTATGAGAATTTGCTGTATGGCTCAGGACACTCAAACAGAGGCTCTGTATCAAACTAGGGGGGTGGGATGGGGAGGGAGATGGGAGGGAGTTTCAAAAGGGAGGATATATATGTATACCTATGGCGGATTCATGTTGAGGTTTTACAGAAAACAGCAAAATTCTACAAAGCAATTATCCTTCAAAAATTAATTTAAAAAAAAAAGAAATGAAAAACCATAGCTTTGACAAGACGAACCTTTATCAGCAAAGTAATGTCTAATACTAATGATGGTTTTAAACAGCAGTCTCATTGATGGTGAGCCACAAAGAGATGATCTGGCCACCTGTAGACAGTCATGTGACCAGAGCCTTAGCAGGGAAGGAAGAAAAATGTGAAGAGTGAATTGCTCTGTAGTGTCATTTATAATAAAGGGAAACTTGTCTAAGAAATTTTATCTTAAAGTGAAGAACTCCTTTGATATTTGCACCATAAACTTATCATGGTCCTGTTATTTTGCTACTGAGACACTTAAACTTTTGTTTAAGAGGAATCAATTGTTTAAAATTAAAGCAGAGAGCAGCAGCCTTTGAATGTTTGGATGGAGATATCAAAGACTAGTGTCAGAGATTATCAGCCAAGTGTTCAACTTTGTATGTATTCATTGGATTATTTATAGAAAAAATGAAAATATGACAGGTTTTAATAAAATATGTTTTTTAAGAGATAATATCTCCTTTTACTTATTATCAACAGTATGCTATTAAAGGTATAGTTAGGATATCTGCAAAATTTATAATATTTTTCTCCTTCTGTGGAAACTAATGTCTCTCCATATGACACTTGGAGCTGAGTCCCCAGGAACCGTGCTTGGATCCATGAACTTGTATCAGTGAACTTCACACCTGAACCACCCATGTCACTGGTGGCTAATGAGTGTAGATCCCAGATCTGATTTCCTGAAACTCTTGTTCTATAGTCATAGACACCTGGCATGCCCAAGTGAATATGATTCTCCTACCTAAGTATCTGAATTCTATTCAGCCAGCCAGCCAGTATCTGCAGGTGAGGAGAACTGGACGTGTAGATGTGGCAGTCCTAGGGTGGACGTATTTCACCACGAGCTGAGCCAAGTTGACCAGAGAAGCCAAATATCCAGTCTGTATGTTAGCATGGGATGAAAACATATGGGCACATAAAATAGAGAGGAAATGTGGGGAGACAATCCAGTGCCTCAGTCTAGCTGTTTCTTCAGCCCTGATGGCATTCCTATTACTGGACTTCATGACACCTGATAAAAGCAATGCTCACATGCTGAGGTGTAGGGAAGTCATTCTGGCCTATAAACATTAACTTGACTTTTTTGCTAACTAGAACAGTCAGTTTGATAACATACATTGTATATCTGCTTTAATTATTAAAGAAAAGAGTGCATTGACCAGAAGTAAAAAAATGTCCAAGTTTACAATAAGATTAAACGCTTCCCTTCCCAGGACACCAGTGTTAGTCCTGCTGGTTGATAAGATTCCCTTTGAATGTGCCAAGGCCATGCTGACTACCTGTGTATATGTTGATCTGGCTTTTCAGAAAACTTGAAGGGAAGAATCTCTAAATTGTTTGGTGCTCCTTCCTCTGACAAGACATAAAACTATGCTGAAAACCCTGCTTATCCTGAACAGTTCTTGAGAGTAATCTTGGAAGCTGTCTTCTGGGTTATTGTCTTAAGTTTGGCTCAAATAAAACTCTATTTTATTCCTATTATAGATAGTTTAGTGAATGTTTTCATCAACACAGCACCCCCCAGGTTTGTTTGTTCACTTATTTATTTATCATTAAAAGAAGATGATAGAGCTTCTCTATTTGAAAACAACTAATTTGCCCAGTTAATTTACAAAAAGTACCTAAATATTTGTGACTTCAGTGGGTCCATAATTTACCTAGGGAGAAACTGTAGAGTATGATACATAATGAAATTTTTATAATAGTTACTTCTTATTTACTGTCTATAATCTTCAGGGTACTCATGAATACTCATGTTTTAAGTGCTTATGGATGTTTATTTCTAATATTCAGTGCAGTCTTGTGAGGCTGAAATGATTATCCCCATTTTATAGAAGAGGAAACCCAGGACCCAGAGTGTTCTAAATTACACAGCTAGTGACACAGTTAGAATTCAAACTGTGGGATGCTGCTTTCTGTTTTGAAAGTCAGGTAAGGTCCACCCAGCAACACTACAGACTTTCCTGAAAGCCAAACACCACTAGCTCTCCAATGACCTTTCCATTCCCTCCACCCCCACCACCCTGTACTCAATTCAACAAATGACACCTCAATTTTATCTGGTTGGTAAGTTTAACCTGCGTTTCACAAAACTTCACAAAGTTATCTTTTACTCCTTTCTGTTTACACACATTCTCCCTCTGTGCCATCATCAAATCCTTCTAGATCATTTCCATAGACTCAGAATAGATCTCTTCTCACCCCTCTGAGCCTTGTTCTGTCCATGGGGATGTCACTAGCCTCCTTGTTTCTATTCCTGCGTCCATCTCATTGCATATTCTGTCCACTGCAATGTGTACAGAAGAAATCTTTTAAAACATAAACCTGCTCATGTGGCTTTCCTGCCTCAAACTCTCCAACAGCAACATGAATTGGCCTGCCCCACCCTTGTCCTTCTCTGTCTCCCCCACATACTCTCTAGCTCTGATGTTTTCCTAGCTGACCCCCAAACATTTTGAGCAGATTCTTCCCAGTGCCTTTCTGCTTGCTGTTTCCTTAACCATGGATGTGCTTATACAGATGCAGACCCTTGATCTAGACTCAGAGGTTTACTGAAACCTGAGTGAATGAACGAATTGATACTTTAAGTTTTAAAAAAATCAGATTTACAAGGCTCGACATACTTTCTTTACTTACTATAAGAACCATCCTCCTAAAATTTCCAATTCAGAATATAACCTTTTTCAGAATATACTCATGTTTCCGTAAAATCTTTATGCCTTTGCAGCTTACTGTTTTTGCCTTGCATTCCTTGATTTATTCACTACAAATTGGAATGAATGTGAAAGGCCACAATGCTTTTGTAGCTACATGAAAGACTACAGTTTTTCAAATCTTGTTCTCTTTTATTGTGCCATATAAGTGCTGTAAATTTATTTATTGATAACAATGTTGACTACTATTTCTCTCTTTTAATTTTCGAGATAAAGATCTGACTGTTTAGCTTTCTGTTTGGTAGACAAAAACATCATAGTGTCCATACACATGAATGTGGTAGACCTAGTTCCTCAGAGATTAAAAAAAGAAGACAAACAAAACAAAATAAAACAATTCCACTGTCCCTATTGTGGATTATTCATTCATTCATTTAAAAAGCACTTATTTCTGAAGCAGTACATATGTCTTACTGAAGAGACAGTAGGACCAGGACCAGGTTCTAAGTTTCTAGACCTATGGGCTTGTTCAGAAGGTAGAATACAACATCTGCTGCAGATTTTTCAATTTTTCAGACTAAGATTTTAAATATTGATAGCTGATGTTGTACAAAAGATACTTAGATGAACACATTTCCATTTTCCCATAGAAATGGATCGTTAAACTTAATATTTTTCTTCACTCTTAGAGACATTATTCCATGTTTCATATTTAATCAGTAACTTTCCTAAAAACTAACATGCTCTAACCATTAAAGTTCTTAGAGATGCCTAGCAAACATTTTTACTTTATTTTAGGATTAAGTTTTGCTTGATTATTGACCAATTCATAAAATATTTATATGCTTTTAATGAATAGAATGTGATGCTAACTGTCCCTGAAGAGTTTATATAACTAATAATTCACAAAGGACAGTGTATCTATGTTAGAATGAAGCAAACACCTAGGTTAGTGGATGGACATCTTGGAGAGGTTAAAGGCAAAATGTATCTGTTTCATAGGATGATAATCTGGTTGTGTCAATTCAATCAAACTTTTACAGTGGACTTATTATAGTTCCAAAAGTGAATAGGAAACTACCCCTTTTAACAAGTTTCACAATCCAGTAGGAGAAATGGAGACAGAAAGTAAAACATGTGATCAGCAGAAAGTTAACAACTCAGGTGAAAGGTTCAAAGGGAGTGTAACATAATACAGAGGATTAGAAGGGGAAAAGGTACTTAGAGACACTGCAATTCATATATTCATTCTGTACTGAGCTCTGAATTCACACCTGCCAATTCCTTATCTTTCATACACTCAGAGAGTAGGATATTTAAATGAAAAACCAACCACATGGTCTTAAATTACTAACAAAGTTTGTAATATAATCACATTATATTTGTCAAATATTTCTGAGTTATATTCATCTTTATCATGTCCCAGGAGAATCTTCTACATAATGACTATTCACATTATGTTCATAATTATTTCTTTTTGAAATGACTCAAGTCTTCTAAATATAAGAAAACCCCAAGATAGTTTGTTTTTTAAAATGTAAGCTATTTAACTGGTAATAACAAGTGATGGAACCTGTACAATGAAAGCTTTTTACAAAATGGCCTCATTTAAATGCACTACTACATTCTGTTGCAAATGACACTTGTTTCCTGCAACAAACATCATCTACTATACTGATGGTATATGAATGTCTTTGAAGATTAGCTTGATGCCCAACCAGTTTAACTCCTCCTAACAACTGATTTCTCAAGAGTACTTACATACGCTTCATACCCCTTGTGGGCTGGCAGAGGGGGTGCCCTGTATCCTGGCATGGTGGGTGACCCCCGGGCTCGCGGGGTAGGAACGCCTCTCGCTATAGGGGGCACTGGAAGAGCACCACGGGTCACAGTGGTCCCTCGAGGGGTGAGAATGCCTCGTCCAGGTGGTGGGGGAGGAGGAATGGCTCCCCCACGTCCCCTAGGAGAAACAGGCCAAGTACAGATGAGAAACAAGTGATGAGAGAAAGGAATTAAAGCTGGTGAATTTCTCATCTTACAGGCTGTATACAATGGGAAGAAAACCACATTAATTTCTGTATGTCTGAGAGTGTGAGTGTGTGTGTTTAATGGAGATTCTTTAAGATATAAAGCATTTTGACCTCCACAGAATAAGTTTTGTAAATATTGGGTATGACTTAGTTATCATGAAAACCGTATAAAATACTTTGATATTTTTTATAACACTAAAAATTTAAAGCAAAACAACCAAAAATTAACCCACTCTGATTTCTATTCCAAGTTTACCAAAAAGGCGAAAATGAGAGCAATGTCTAATATATGACTCACTGGTCCATTCAGAGCACCTAATTTTCAATGTCTCCTCCATGCTGGAGGTAACTGACAGTGATAGGTAATTTTGTCACTTAAAGAAAAAAAAAAACAAAAAACAAAAAAGCTGTATGCACTTTGACAATACTTGGAGCTAAGGGTATCATTCTGCTTATTATAGTAGCTTAGATTTAATTTAAGGTCACTTGAATCACAACTCATTGTCACTGATTTATTGTTATGCATGTAACCCTTTAAACAGCAGAGTCTCTGATATAATTTATTTCCTGGGGTAACTATGGTGCTAGTGAACACATGTGGACTCTGCTATAAAAATAATAACTGAGTACCTTGTACTGTAGTGCTGGACACAAAAGTAACTTGTACTAAAAGCATGAGATCAAATGGCTGCAGTTAATTGTTAAGTATTATGAGGCCTTTGGAAAGGTTGAATGTTTGTCTAAAATCTTTGGGCAAAACCATCATTATTTCACTTTTTATTTTGTCTGAAATTATGGCCTTCAGAAAGCACTACTTTCAGCAAGATCACTAAGCCTTTTAGGAAAATGATGATCATGGGATGTAGAATGGGAAAGACTAGAGGTCTCTTCAAGAAAATTAAAGATACCAAGGGAAATTTTCAGGCAAAAATGGGCACAATAAAGGACAGAAATGGTATGGACCTAACAGAAGCAGAAGATACTAAGAAGAGGTGACAAGAAAGCACAGAAGAACTATACAAAAAAGATTTTCATGATCCAGATAACCACAATGGTGTGACCACTCATCTAGAGCCAGGCATCCTGGAATTCAAAGTCAAGTGGGCCTTAGGAAGCATCACTATGAACAAAGCTAGTGGAGGTGATGGAATTCCAGTTGAGCTATTTCAAATCCTAAAAGATGATGCTGTTAAAGTGTTGCACACAACATGCCAGCAAATGTGGAAAATTCAGCTTTGGCCACAAGACTGCAAAAGGTCAGTTTTCATTCCAATCCCAAATAAAGACAATACCATAGGATACTCAACTACCACACAGTTGCACTCATTTCACATGCTAGCAAATAAATGCTCAAAATTCTGCAAGCAAGGCTTCAACAGTACATGAACTTCTAGATGTTCAGGCTGGATTTAGAAAAGGCAGAAGAATCAGAGATCAAATTGCCAACATCTGTTGGATCATCAAAAAAGCAAGAGTGTTCCAGAACAACATCTATTTCTGCTTTATTAACTATGCCAAAGCCTTTGACTGTGTGGATCACAATAAACTGTGGGAAATTCTTCAAAAGATGGGAATACCAGACCAACTCACCTGCCTCCTGAGAAATCTGTATGCAGGTCAGGAAGCAGCAGTTAGTATTGGACAGAACAACTGACTGGTTCCAAATAGGTAAAGGAGTACATCAAGGCTGTATATTGTCCCCCTGATTTTTTAACTTATATGCAAAATACATCATGATAAATGCTGTGCTGGATGAAGCACAAGCTGGAATCAAGATTTGAAGGAAAATATCAATAACCCCAGATATGCAGATGACACCACCCTTATGGCAGAAAGCAAAGAAGAACTAAAGAGCCTCTTGATGAACGTGAAAGAGAAGAGTGAAAAAGTTGACTTAAAGCTCAACATTCAGAAAACTAAGATCATGACATCTGGTCCCATTCAGAACAGATAAGATCAGATCAGTCACTCAGTCCTGTCTGACTCTTTGTGACCCCATGAATCGCAGCACGCCAGGCCTCCCTGTACATCACCAACTCCCAGAGTTCACTGAGACTCACATCCATCGAGTCAGTCATCTCATCCTCTGTCATCCCCTTCCCCTCTTACCCCCAATCCCTCCCAGCATCAGAGTCTTTTCCAATGAGTCAGCTCTTCGCATGAGGTGGCCAAAGTACTGGAGTTTCAGCTTCAGCATCATTCCTTCCAAAGAAATCCCAGGGCTGATCTCCTTCAGAATGGACTGGTTGGATCTCCTTGCGTCCAAGAGACTCTCAAGAGTCTTCTCCAACACCACAGTTCAAAAGCATCAACTCTTCGGCGCTCAGCCTTCTTCACAGTCCAACTCTCACATCCATACATAACCACAGGAAAAACCATAGCCGTGACTAGATGAACCTTTGTTGGCAAAGTAATGTCTCTGCTTTTGAATATGCTATCTAGGTTGGTCAACTTTCCTTCCAAGGAGTAAGCATCTTTTAATTTCATGGCTGCAGTCACCATCTGTAGTGATTTTGTAGCCCAGAAAAATAAAGTGTGCCACTGTTTCCACTGTTTCCCCATCTATTTCCCATGAAGTGATGGGACCGGATGCCATGATCTTCGTTTTCTGAATGTTGAGCTTTAAGCCAACTTTTTCACTCTCTACTTTCACTTTCATCAAGAGGCTTTTTAGTTCCTCTTCACTTTCTGCCATAAGGGCGGTGTCATCTGCATATTTGAGGTTATTGATATTTCTCCCGGCAATCTTGATTCCAGCTTGTGTTTCTTCCAGCCCAGCGTTTCTCATGATGTACTCTGCATAGAAGTTAAATAAACAGGGTGACAATATGCAGCCTTGACGTACTCCTTTTTCTATTTGGAACCAGTCTGTTGTTCCATGTCCAGTTCTAACTGTTGCTTCCTGACCTGCATACAAATTTCTCAAGAGGTAGATCAGGTGGTCTGGTATTCCCATCTCTTTCAGAATTTTCCACAGTTTATTGTGATCCACACAGTCAAAGGCTTTGGCATAAATAGATGTTTTTAATAAAGCAGAAATAGATGTTTTTCTGGAACTCTCTTGCTTTTTCCATGATCCAGTGGATGTTAGCAATTTGATCTCCGGTTCCTCTGCCTTTTCTAAAACCAGCTTGAACATCAGGAAGTTCACGGTTCACATATTGCTGAAGCCTGGCTTGGAGAATTTTGAGCATTACTTTACTAGCATGTGAGATGAGTGCAATTGTGTGGTAGTTTGAGCATTCTCTGGCATTCCCTTTCTTTGGGATTGGAATGAAAACTGACCTTTTCCAGTCCTGTGGCCACTGCTGAGTTTTCCAAATTTTCTGGCATATTGAGTGCAGCACTTTCACAGCATCGTCTTTCAGGATTTGTAATAGCTCAACTGGCATTCTATCACCTCCACTAGCTTTGTTCATAGTGATGCTTTCTAAGGCCCACTTGACTTGACATTCCAGGATGTCTGGCTCTAGGTCAGTGATCACACCATTGTGATGATCTGGGTCGTGAAGATCTTTTTCGTACAGTTCTGTGTATTCTTGCCATCTGGTCCCATTACATCATGGGAAATAGATCAGGAAACAATGAAAACAGTGACACACATTATTTTTACGCTCCAAAATAAAAAAATAGGCAAAAATTAGTTTATATTTCCATAGTGACTAAAGACATGTAGTTAAAAGATGCTTACTCTTTAGAAGGAAAGTTATGACCAATCTAGACAGCATATTAAAATGCAGAGACATTACTTTGCCATCAAAGTTCTGTCTAGTCAAAGCTATAGTTTTTCCAGTAGTCATGTATGGATGTGAGACTTGGACTCTAAAGAAAGCTGAGCACTGAAGAATTGATGGTTTTGAACTGTGGTGTTGGAGAAGATTTTTGAGAGTCCCTTGGACAGCAATGAGATCCAACCAGTCCATCCTAAAGGAAATCAGTCCTGAATATTTATTGGAAAAACTGCTGTTGAAACTCCAATTCTCTGGCCACCTGATTGTAAGAACTGACTCATTTGAAAAGACCCTGATGCTGGAAAGATTGAAGGCAGGAGAAGAAAGGGACAACAGAGGATGAGATGACTGGATGTCTTCACCAACTCAATGCACATGAGTTTGAGTAAACTCTGGGAGTTGGTGATGGACAGGGAGGCCTGCCTTGCTGTAGTCCATGGGGTCGCAAAGAGTCAGACAGGACTGCGTGACTGAATTGAATTGAACTGAACTGAACAGGTAGGAGTGTAGGTTATGCTTTCTGCTATGAATAGTAGGCAGTTGGCTTTTGTGGTAAATGAGCTTTAAGAATGAACAATAAGAATACTGGTAAAGCTTTTAAAAGTTTTCAATAGATTATAGAACTGATGAATAGAGAAATTATTAGGGAACTTATGGTGAATCTAATGTATAGAGAATGCTCTCCTATTTTGGGAGACCCTGAAAGGCCCAGTGCCCCCTTCAATCACAATATATCTAAGCCCATAATATTCTAAACTACTGTGATAACACAAAAGCCCATCTATAAAATGGAAATATAGACTAATTTTTGCCTTCACTGGGCTTCCTAACACTTCATATGTAAGATGTGCATATATCCAGGTTTGCCCAGTATAGTTCAGAATTATAACTGTTGTCCTAGTTTAGCATTTTAATACTTTTGAAAGTGTCCCTTGGGTGGGTAGTAAATCATGTCACCATACTTTAGCCACAAATTCTATTTATGCCATTGAACAATCACAGGTAAGTTGTTAAAACTCCCTGAGCCTGAGTTGTTATAACTGTTTTCTTAATGGGTAAAATAAGATTTCTGCTGCTGCTGCTGCTAAGTCACTTCAGTCGTGTCCGATTCTGTGCGACCCCATAGATGGCAGCCCACCAGGCTCCTCCGTCCCTGGGTTTCTCCAGGCAAGAACACTGGAGTGGGTTGTCATTTCCTTCTCCAATGCATGAAAGTGAAGTCGCTCAGTCGTGTCTGACCCTTCGTGACCCAATGAACTGCAGCCTACCAGGCTCCTCCATCCGTGGAATTCTCCAGGCAAGAGTACTGGAGTGGGGTGCCATTGCCTTCTTCCTGCTTTAGAATTACATTACGCTCACATCAAATCTAATTTCTCATTCCATTCCTTCATCAAGTGTCTCCCAGACAGAGCCTTGCCTGTCTCTTGAACCTGACTCATTATCTCTGATATCGTATGTTCTTACTCTGAAATATTAACCCTATATCTCTCATCAACTCAGATTTTCAATTCAACTCAAGATTGATATCACCTATTTAGAACATAGTGTTCCTGGCTGAACCAACACTATAGTGTTCTTTTCTCTACTTTTCTGACTTCTTGAAAGTTTTCTGTTCTTAATTCCATACTCCCTGCTCATTCCTGAATCAAATGAAATCTAGTTATTATTTTCTCCACTTTGTTGAAAATACTCTTGACTGGTGTCACCAGTATTTTACTAGTTTCCAAAGCCACTGGGTTCATTTACATAGTCCCATATCACAGTACCTGCTACATTTATCACTGTGGGTTATAAATGCCTTCTTTGGATATGTATAACTCTGCTTATCTTCCCAGTCTTCCTTTTTACTCTTCAGGTTTATTCACTGACATCTGCTCCTAGGCCCTACTTGGGAGATTATTGTCACTATTTTCTGTGCCTCACAGTGCACTTTGCAGTCTCTCACTCTGATGGCTGTTAGCACTTTCTTCCCTACCATACACCATAACCTGGACCATGTATCCTTAGCTGGTCTGCATGTTAGAGTCACCTAAAATTCGTTGAAAACGTCCAGACTCCAGACTCTACTCCACGATGATTAAATCACAGTCTCCAGCAGCAGTGATCTTCAGTGATTCCAATGTGCTAACCAGTTTGGCCATGGTGTCAGAGAGTCAGATATGACTGAGCAACTGAACTGAACAGAACCAGTTTGGGAAACAGTGCTTAACATGTGTCATCTAACTTAAAAATCTTGACAAAGTTGTCACATAGCTATTTCTAAGCTATTATAAAAGATTGAGAACCAAGTCACATAAAATACAAGTCATGTTCCCAAGGACACACCAGCAATCCATAGACCTAGGATCAATTATAGGAATAATTATATTCTTCATTAAACTTGGTCTTTTACCTAATTTTAATGGATGCCATTAATCTCTAACCAGGGCATACATCAGAGATTTATCCTGTGTAGGACCACTCTCTGATCTCCAACATCTAATCAGGTACTGAAAATAAAGTGAAAATGAAAGCCGCTCAGTTGTGTCTGACTCATTGCAACCCCATGGACTATACAGTCTGTGGAATTCTACAGGCCAGAATACTTAAGTGGGTAGCTTTCCCCTTCTTCAGGGGATCTTCCCATGGGTTGGGAATCCAGGTCTCCCACATTACAGGCAATTCTTTACCAGCTGAGCTAAATGGGCAGCCCAACCAGAAACTAATTCATAAAAATTTTCATCTCTAATCTCATCACTTACCTCTAATATTCTGAGCGGTATTTATTTCTGGGTGGAATAATGGACTTGCCTTTTCACTGGGTTCTCTGCCATGAGTGTCTATCTCTCTGTGTCTTTCTCTAATTTTTCTCTGTCATCACAGTGGTGATTGAGTCATCTTTCTTAGAAACAAATGTGATTACTCTTCTCTTTCACAAGCTCCATTTGTTCTATCTATTTGTCAGTTCTCATTTTTGCTGCTGCTGCTAAGTCGCTTCAGTCGTGTCCGACTCTGTGTGACCTCATAGATGGCAGCCCACAAGGCTCCCCCATCCCTGGGATTCTCCAGGCAAGAACACTGGAGTGGGTTGTCATTTCCTTCTCAATGCATGAAAGTGAAGACGCTCAGTAGTGTCTGACTCTTAGCGACCCCATGGACTGCAGCCTACCAGGCTCCTCCATCCATAGTTCTCATTGTAGCAAACAAACAAAAATTACTTCAAAGACTGCTTCAATATTTTTCTAATGTTCACATTCATCCAACATGTAGTGGTGATATATGTAAAGATCTTAAATCTTCAATTATGTAATGTTTTTATTGTTCAGTAGCTAAGTCATGTCCGACTCTTTGTGACCCCATGGACTATAGCACATCAGTGTCCTCTGACCTCCACTGTCTCCCAGAGTTTGCTCAAGTTTATGTCCATTGAGTTGGTGATGCTATCGAACCATCTCATCCTCTGTAGCCACCTTCTCCTTTTGATTCAATCTTTCCCAGTGTCAGGGTATTCAGCAATAAGCTAATTCTTCATATCAGATTTGTCATAGCTTTCTTTCCAAAAAGCAAGCATCTTTTGATGCTTATTCTTACAATTGCAGATGCATTTCATCATGTGGTCTGAAACAGAAGACATCAGAGTTCTGCTACATTTACTTTTATTAATGTTAATATATTAATGACATTAAGATGGCATTGAAATTAAGGTTTAATTTTCAATATTAGTTCTCTTTTTTACATATGCAGTATCAGATTAAGCAAAGCTTTCAATCAAATTTTTTCCAAGGTATTTAAAAACCAAGAATACAATGCTCTATCCTTTACTAAACAATTGGAGAAATTAATACTTTAGAGTAAAAACTCACTAAAGTTGAAATTTTATATGGCTTACTCAAATATGGCAGCTATATTATTATCTTAAGAAACATCAATAACAAAACAAAATCCTTTAATAGAATTATTTTATAATTTCAAAAACAGGTTAATGCATTATTTTTAAAAAATGGTCCCAATTCCAAGGAATATAGAATATAAAAAGACTAGTTCCCTGTATACTCGTTCAATACATACTTGGTGGTGGTGGTTTAGTTACTAAGTCATGTCCATCTCTTTTGACCCCATGGACTATAGCCCACCAGGCACCTCTGTCCATGGGATTTCCCAGACAAGAATACTGGAGTGGATTGCCATTTCCTTCTCCTTTAATACATAATTTACACAATAAAAAACTGCCAAAATTATCACTTTTTTAACTACAAAAATGACAATTTCATTATTTAAACACTAAGATATGATCAATTTAATATTAGTTGCAGTGATGTCATCCCCCAACCCATAAAAATGGGGTTAATATAAGGGTTTTATAAAAGGCTGATTCTATAAAAGGTATATCCATAAAAATAAACTGTTTCTGGGTAGCATTAGAATGCTCAATTATAAAAAAAAAAACTTTTAAAGAATAAAATGTAAAAATAATCACTGAAACATTTTCAGAAGGTTTTTCATTAGGCAAAGTAATTGCATAACTGCCAGGTTTTACATTTAGATAGTCAATTATTTCCTTGATACTTTATTTGGGGAATTTTTCATTCTTATTTTTTTCCTGATAAGTATAAACGTTTTGATGTGTGTGATTAAAGGTTAAAACCAATGATGGAAGGTGGTTAAAATATTTGGGACATAATTGAAAAAAAAAAAAAAAAGGCACAGTTCAGAGGGATAGGGTGAGGAAAGAGGTGGGAAGGATTTCAGGATGGAAGGATGCATATATAGCTGTGACTGATTCATGTTGATGTATGGCAAAAATTGTTACAAAATTGTTAAGTAATTATCCTCTAATTAAAATAAATAATTTAATTAAAAAAGAAAAATAAATTAATGATGATGTTAATAAAAGCAAATAAAAGGCAAATTGAATTAGTAAAGTATCTTGGAATCTCTGGAGATGGTTTCTAGGCATTATACTACTCTAATTCTAAGACATTTAAAGATTTGAAAGCCAACTTCAACAGAATAAAGAGGACAGAATTACACAGTCTCTGTGTGAAATGTGTGAGTATTTTTCATTTTACCTCTTTACAGAACAATGCTTTCTGTTGAAAGACTGACAAACACAGAATCCTACAAAACAAATTCTGATACAGAAAGATTCCAGTTTATTTGCGAAGTTAATAATATCAGATAAAATATTCTCTAATGACATTGCACAACCCAATATAACTAAACTTAAAGTATTTTTACACTCACCCATGTATGTAATATACATCTGGCTTTCTGGACTCTTTATTTATTTAAATATCTACTTACTTACCTCCATCTATCATTATCCTCATTTATCTTTATACCTATCTGGCAAGACTGTATCAATTCAAGGGCCACTTAAGGCACCAAAAATTTGAAGTTTTCTCTTTATGCAAGGTCATCCTGGTTCAAAGATGTGTATAACTATATCATCTGCTTGCCTTAATCCTGGGGACAAGACCAGAGTAAAAAGTCTCAGGTTTGCTCCTCTTTTCTTTTTGGAACAGTTATTAAGAGCTCAGACTCTGAATTTTGGAGTCAGACTGTTTATGTGTTCTCAGGCATATTGGTTACATCTTTATCAGTTGCTCACCTGTAGATAATGCTTAACAGTACGCTGGTGATAATTTATGTAAAGCTCTTATGAGCTGCGGGGAGCGAGCGCCTCTGGCAAAGGTCATGAGGAAGGAGGCTTGGCATACGCAAAGGCGGGATCAAGCCTCAGGAGTCTCCCTGGAAATTCTCGAGCAATCTACCCCCAAAGCCAGAGTCTGCCTACTTTCTGCTTTGTGCTTTCACCTACACCTCTGACTTTACGGGGGGCTGTCCCCCACGACCTCTCTGAAAAAAGAGTTAGCTTACAGCTCCAGTTAATAATTCCTGGGTGTGACAGTGTTTAACCTACAAACTCCTTTGGAAATCCTCTAGCCTGCCTGAATAGGTTTTTCCGGCCACATGTGATTGTTCAGAGCCTCCCAACTGTGAGAGGCAGGAGATGTTCTAAACAGTCTAAACACAGATTCTTTTGAGTAGTTAAAAGATTGATTAGAAATTGTATTGGTGAAGGGATTTTCACTTGTTGGGCCAATGTTTGCTGTTAAGTTTCCATATCCCTTACCTGCTGTGTCCCTGGCAGTGTATTGATTAATGTAGTTGGTGTAAGTAGTAGCTTTAATGTTTGTAACCTGGGACCCTTGAGTTAATTCTTTTTCTTGTTATAGCCCACCACACCTTTGCTCTGTAGGAATGCAACTTTATCTAATGCTTTTTGGAGGCTGGCGTCTGACTTGAGAATAATCACCTTTAGAGAAAAAGGCCTCTGGGCCAGAAGATGATGCAAATCACCTAAACTTTTGCATATGATATGTTTGCAGGAAGAAAGCCTGGCTTACTGCATGACTCTACCCCTTCCCCCATTATCCTCTATGCATAACTTAAGGTATAAAAACTACTTTGGAAAATAAAGTGCGGGCCTTGTTCACCGAAACTTGGTCTCACCATGTCGTTCTTTCTCTTACCTTCTGGCTGAATTATTCAGCCTCTTTTCTACACTGAATTTCCTCACTGAGCTATCCTTATTTCAGCCTCTTTTCTCCACTGAATTTTCCTACTGAGCTATCCTCATTCTATTACTCTTTATATCCTTAATTAACGTTTAATTAAGCAATTGTTTCCTGATCTTCGCCGACGCCGTTCCCGCTTCGAATTCCCTGGATCAGCCGGGGCTGGTCCCCGGCAATGAGCTATATAAGCATCTGTTGTTGTTGATTTTTTTGTCAGTGGTAGTTATTGTTGCTGATGTTGTTTATTCCTAGCTGTGATCATGACACAGAACAGGCCAGTGAGGGATTGCCATGCTTAGTGACTGTTAATTTATTTAAAGCAAGAAGTAATGTACCTTGATGGAGCTGTGGGGGCTATTCTTATCCCTCTGCCTCTAACACCTCTGCCACGACCAGAGTCCTCTGAGCCATTTAAGTAAGATAATTCACGTAGTTGTTCCTGACGAATTTCATCATTATAGTCCTAGGAAAAACAAAAAACAAAAAACACATGACCTGTTGAGTTAAAATGGGGCCTGGAGTTCTTAGAACTGAACAAACACAGTAAGAAAAAGTTGTTTTTTTTTTTTTTTTTATTTGCTGGAGGCACATACAAAAATCCAAAATGATGTAAAAGTAAACATACTGTAAGTTCTTAGTTTTATAGAGAGAAATTGAAATTGCTTCTTTTGTCAAGGAAGTACACAGCTGGAAATCAAATGAGATTTGCTGGGATATCACTTTATATGTTAGCCAGAAAAGAAAAGATAACAATACAGAACAAGATTTTAGAAGGTACCACGGTTATGGTTGCTCATAAGAGAAACAACTTTAGTAGAATGAGTATGTGCAGATTGTGTATGACTGCATAACACTCAATTATCCCTGACATAGACTGAAGAGGGTCAACTCCAAGGAGCAAAGTAGACATTGTGGTAAAATAATTTAAAAATTCAGTGAATGGCCAGTTTCAGACAACTTGAAAGCTGTGCAATTGAACTAAACAACTTGATGAGCAGTGTTTAAAAATAAATACTTTCCTATGTGTTCTAGCTATGGGCTGATGGAGAATAATAGCCAGAGCAGAAAGCAAGCTTCATAGCAGTCAGAGACTGGGTCAAAGTCAAAGAGACTAGCTTGGTCCTGCACCAGTGTGGAAACATACCTGTCATTTAAATAGGACCAAATAATGACCTGAGTCACTGAAGATGAATGCTATCTGCAAAAAACTAGTGTCAGTCTTACATGTTCCTCTTTTCACTGCTACACTTATGTGAATGTACACACACACACACACACACACTCCTGGTGGAGCAATGCAAAACTGGATAATTGGTATTTTTGCCAAATGGGCAATCCAAGTAAATTCTATTTCATTAAAGATGGGTTTAGGTGAAAGTCATGAGCTATCTAGGAATTGAGATGAGAAATATTTGTAGCAATGTTTGGGTTAACATAAATGATGTGTGAAGTCTTGTTGTGGACACTTGAGCCAGGTTAGCTCTATGCATGTGAGTTATAGTAACAGCACATGGAAACTGTGCACTCACCTGCATAGCCCAGCCTAGAAGATGGGGGAATGCATGCAATCTACAAACATTTCTAACACAAATTTTACCTCAAGCTCCCAAAACTATTTTGTTCACAAGTAAAAGTACTAGTCATCCCAAAGCATTTACTTTTTATTTTTAACATGTTGCTTTCATGTTCACCCTGTCCAGCACCTGACTATAGTGATAATGGATTCAGGAGAGTAGACTGACAGAAGAGCTATTGACAATTAACAAGTCATATATTACTCAATTTATACCTCTTATTTTTCACATTCATACAGCAATAAAACTGAAGAATTAACATGCCTAATATTTTATTAGGATTGGGGAATGTGACGAATTGCTACTTCTGATTGAAATGAGTAGTCACTATCAAATGAAAAATTAATTCCATAATGTTTCTCCCATGTAATATTCCTAATTTGACAGCAGATTTTTGCAGCTTCTTATCTAATGAAAATCCATGGGCCCCCAAAGTTGTTTTTATTTATTTTAATTGAAGAATAATTTCAATATTGTGATGGTTTTTGCCATACATTAATGTGAATTGGCCATAGGTATACATATATGTGTCTCTTCCATCCTGAATCCCCTCTTCCACTTCTCTCCCCACCCTATCCCTCCAGGTTGTCATGAATTAAAAAAAGAGACATATTCTAATTCTTGCAACATTGAAGACTGAGAAAAAGTTAACAAATTGCAGATAAATTTATACATGTAATATTACTTTAAAGCATATATTATGACAGAATTAGACAATGTACTATTATGAATATTAATGTCAAAAGTTGACACTAAAATTAAGTTAGCTCTTAGTGTAAGCAAAACACTATTGCTAATATGTAATCAAATTTCTTATGAGCTAGCTAGATATAATATATTTTAAAAACTGGATCATCTTCCAGGGTTGTGTTGGCCAACTGAACTCAGAGCTGTAACTGCAGATGTAACTGACAATAGAATTCCTCTTGCTTTGTTCTGAACTCATATTTCTCCCAAGGCCATCTACCCAAGAGCAACTCCCAGTGAATGATCAAATGTGATTGAAATGCTAAAATAAGTGATACCTGGGAGTTACAGGTCTCCTCTGCCTGTGCCACAAGGATTTCTAGACAGCCAAGCTGAATTTCCCTGTAATGCCATTTTCCCAGGCTGTCTAGGACCTCTCTTTACTTTGGGTCAGATATTCTATTGTGAGGGCTCTCCAGCCTTCCTTGGCTCCCTCTTTACTTACCGATTTATCTTTTTAGCCACAAAAACATTTTCCTTAATGAAGTCCTTATATGTCTAATCCAAGTTAATCCTGATTCTGGGAGAACCAGAACTAACATAGAGAATGCTGACAAAATCAAGCTCCCAACATTACAGGCTGAGAGCTTTGGTATATCCATTGATGTAAATGCTGGTGGAGCCTATTCTATTCAACATACCTTGTACTCTGATTAATTAGAATATTTGTCACTCTCTTATTTTAAAATGATTACATATAAATTAAACATGGAACAGATTGCTGATTAGCAAAATGTGTTAATTGCTCAGTCCTATCTGGCTCTTTGTGATGCCATGGATTATTGTCCACCAGGTTCCTCTATCTATGAAATTTTCCAGGCAAGAATACTGGAGTGGGTTGCCATTCCCTTTTCCTGGGTATCTTCTCAACCCAGAGTTCAAACCTGGTTTCCTTCATTGCAGGCAGGTTCTTTGTCATCTGAGCCATGAGAGAAGCCCCACTGACTAGCAAAAAGGATAGTAATTGATATTTTAAGAAAATAAATTGAATGTTGTCCACTTTTCTAAATCATTTCACTTAATAAAAAGGTATGGGAGAGTCACAGAATGAGCAAAACAAGACATGTTTTAGGCTTTAGCTAAGGTAGATGAATTGTGGAAACAATGAAATTCTATTTAGTATGTACCTGTGTGATGTAGTGAGAGAGGGTGGGCAACCACAAGCTCTTCAAGAATACCTTAGTGGAAGGTGTACAATATGACTTGGGAAGGTAGGAATAAAATACATTTTAATGCAGAAATGGCTATAAGTATAATGACACCATTAACCAGAGAAAGAAAGGAATGAAAAAAGTTTGAATGTAGAGAATTTACATTTGATCTTGATAACCTTAGTTTAAAATGCTAAGGAAACATTAAGGTTTATCTTAGAAATTCAGAGATGGGTTGGGGGAGTAATTCTGAATGTCATTTGCATGTTAAATTTGAATGTCAAATTTGGAGTAAATTTGAATGTCATTTGTGATAAATGAAACAGATATTGCATAAGAGAATTGCAAAGTAATAGGGACAAACATTTTTTAATCATACTTTTAATACAAATTTATATCATTGAAGAAAAATCAGTCGATACATTAATTACAATATTCAGTTCAGTTCAGTCACTCAGTCATGTCCGACTCTTTGTGACCCCATGAATTGCAGCACGCCAGGTCTCCCTGTCCATCACCAACTCCTGGAGTTCACTCAGACTCACATCCATCGAGTCAGTGATGCCATCCAGCCATCTCATGCTCTGTTATCCCCTTCTCCTCCTGCCCCCAATCCCTCCCAGCATCAGAGTCTTTTCCAATGAGTCAACTCTTCGCATGAGGTGGCCAAAGTGCTGGAGTTTCAGCTTTAGCATCATTCCTTCCAAAGAAATCCCAGGGCTGATCTCCTTCAGAACGGACTGGTTGGATCTCCTTGTAGTCCAAGGGACTCCCAAGAGTCTTCTCCAACAGTTCAAAAGCATCAATTCTTTGGCACTCAGCTTTCTTCACAGTCCAACTCTCACATCCACATATGACCACTGGTAAAACCATAGCCTTGAGTAGACAGACCTTTGTTGGCAAAGTAATGTTTCTGCTTTTGAATATGCTATCTAGGTTGGTCATAACTTTCCTTCCGAGGAGTAAGCATCTTTTAATTTCATGGCTGCAGTCACCATCTGCAGTGATTTTGGAGCCCCCCAAAAATAAAATCTGACAATGTTTCCACTGTTCCCCATCTATTTCCCATGAAGTGATGGGACCAGATGCCATGATCTTAGTTTTCTGAATGTTGAGCTTTAAGCCAACTTTTTCACTCTCCTCTTTCACCTTCATCAAGAGGCTTTTTAGTTCCTCTTCCCTTTCTGCCATAAGGGTGGTGTCATCTGAGGTTATTGCTATTTCTCCCAGCAATCTTGATTCCAGCTCTTGCTTCTTCCAGCCCAGCGTTTCTCATGATTACAATATTAGGACTATTAAATTACTAGGTTTTTAATAAACTCAAGTTTTTCTAAGTATGCAACTAAAGTATATATATATATCACTGTATTTATGGTAATAAAGTATCTAGCTCTTTAAAATAAATGATAAATAATTTTAAATGCCCAAATGTAAAGCTACTGAAACTCTAAGTATTCTCTAGACTAAATATATCTTGTGTATTATTTTCTTGATATAAATTTAATTTTCTAAACTCCAAAGCTTTTAAATGTGTATCATGTGCTCATATCCAGTTCCTCATTAAGCACAGATCAAACTTTGAATTAATCGTTCGTTACTAGGTCATGAATCCAGCTGAAACTAGAGCATCTTGCTGCTAAGTCACTTCAGTCGTGTCTGACTCTGTGCGACCCCATAGACGGCAGCCCACCAGGCTCCTTGTCCCTGGGATTCTCCAGGGAAGAACACTGGAGTGGGTTGCCATTTCCTTCTCCAGTGCCTGAAAGTGAAAAGTGAAAGTGAAGTTGCTCAGTCGTGTCCGACTCTTAGTGACCCCATGGACTGCAGCCTGCCAGGCTCCTCCGTCCATGGGATTTTCCAGGCAAGAGTCCTGGAGTGGGGTGCCATTGCCAACGTTTAATTGAAGCATATGTTCCTGATATTTTTGTTACTTAGAATCTTAAAATTACTAGTAAAAAAAGAAATGCTCCACGATTGCATTGCAAATGTGATATTATAAAAAATATACTACAACCTGAATTGGAGACAAGATATTTGAGTAGAAGGACTTGAGCTCATCTCCTCTGAAAAATAAGATAAAATAAAATAAAATTTAAAAACTCCACCAAAATCACAACTAAATATTGACCAAGCATCAACCAAAAATACTGGAACTAACAAAAATTGATAGTCTACCTCCAAAGACAAAGAAGCCACATTAAGATGGTAGGAGGTATGCATTTGTGATCTAATTAAATCCAATATCCACTGAGTAGGTGACCCACAAACTGGACAATAATTGTACTGCAGAAGCTCTCCTACAGAAGTGATCATTTTGAGACACACAGCAGGCTCCCAGGACTGGGGAGTCTGGCATTAGGAGGAGGAACTTCTAGAGCCTTTGGTTTGGAGGCCAGTGAGGCTTAATCTCAGGAGCTCCACAAAATTTGGGGAAAGAAAGTCTGCTTTTAGCAGCACAGACAAGCTCTTGTGCATGCTGGGACCCAGGGAAAAAGCAGTAACTTCACAGGAACATGAGCCAGACCATGGTTTTTAAGGGTCTCTTGTGGTGGCAGGGGCAGCTGTGGATCACTGTAGGAATGAGGACATTAATAATACAGGGGTCATAGAGTGCTAACTGGGATGAGCCTTCTGGAGGTTACTTTTTTGGCAATAAGATCTGGACTCACCCAATAGACTACAGTCTCCAGTGCTAGGATGCTTCAGGCCTAACAAGGAACAGGGCAGAAACGCAGATTCACACATCAGCAGATAGGCTGCCAAAAGTGCTACTGAGCTAACAGCCACTTGTAAACACACCATTTGGCATGGATCTTCCTACATGATATCTTGCTCACTAGTGGTCAGACACTAGTCCCTTCCACCAGGAAGCCTGCACAAAGTTCTGGTCCAGTCTCACTCACCAAGAGCAGACACTAGAAACAAGTGGAGCTACAATCCTGCATTTGTGGAATGGAGGCCATGAATACAGACAAAATGAGATAGCAGAGAAATATGTCCCAGATGAAAGGACAAAATAAAACCCCAGAAGAACAGGTAAGTGAAATGGAGGTAGGAAATCTACCCCAAAATAAATCAGAGTAATGATGGTAAAGATGACGCAAGGTCTTGGAGAAAATGGAGATACAGACCTAGAAGATACAAGAAATTTTTAACAAAGAGCTAGAAGATAGAAAGAACAAACAGCTGAAGAATAAAATAACTGAAATAGAACATACACTAGAAGGAATCAGGAGCAGAATAAATGAGGCAGGAAAACTGATAAGTGATCTGGAAGATAGAATGATGGAAATCATCAAGTGGAACAGAATAAAGCAAAAAGGACTGGAAAGAAATGAGGAAAGTTAAGAGACTTCCAATATTAAATGCACCAAGATTTGCATTATATAGTCCCAAAGGAGAAGATAGAGAAAGAGACTGAGAAAATATTTGAAGAGAAAATAAATGAAAACTTCACTAAAGGGGAAAGAAAACAGTCAAACAAGTTCAGAAAGTGCAGAGATTCCTATACAAGAAAAGCCAAGGAAGAACATTCCAAAACACATGTTAATCAAATTGACAAAACTTAAAGACAAAGAAAATATACTAAACTCAGCAAAGGAAAAGCAATAAATAACAAACAAGGGAATCCCATAAGACTATCATCTGATTTTGTTCATCAGAAACTTTGGAGACCAGAAGGGATTTGCATGATATATATAGAGTGGTGAAAGAGAAAAATTTTCAACCAAGAATACACAACAGAGCAAGGTTCTCATTCAGATATGAAGAGACCAAACGATCTATAACAAGCAAAAGCTAAGAAAATGGTAATAAAGATATTTTTTGTTGTTGTTCAGTCACTAAGTCATGTCTGACTCTTTGAAACCCCATGGGCTACAGTATGCCAGGTTTTCCTGTCCTCCACTATCTCCTAGAGTTTGCTTAAGTTCATGTCCATTGAATTGGTGATCTATCTAACTATTTCATAATATATATCAATAACTACTTTAGGTATAAGTGGATTAAATGCTCCAACCAAAAGACAGACTGGCTGAATGGATACAAAAACAAGACCCATATATACGGTGTCTACAAGAGACGTATTTCAGACCTAGGAACACAAGAAAACATACAGACTGCAAGTAAGGAGATGGAAGACATTGCTTCATGCAAATAGAATTCAAAAGAAAGCTGGAGTAGCAATACTAATATCAGACAAAATGGACTTTAAAATAAAGACTATTACAGGAGACAAGGAAGAACACCACATAATGATCAAGGAATCAATCTGAGAAGAAGATATAACAAATGTAAATATACATGCACCAAACATAGGAGCACTTCAATACATAAGGCAATGCTAAGAGTCATGAAAACCAAGAAGCAACAGTTAGAACTGGACATGGAACAACTGACTGGTTCCAAATCAAGAAAGGAGTATGCCGTCTATGGGGTCGCACAGAGTTGGGCACGACTGAAGCGACTTAGTAGCAGCAGCAGCAAGGCTGTATATTGTCACCTTGCTTAATTAATTTATATGTAGAGTAAATCATGGAAAATATTGGACTGAATGAAGCACAAACTGGGATCAAGATTGCCAGGAGAAATATCAGTAACCTCAGATACGAAGATGGCACCACCCTTATGTCAGAAAGTGAAGAAGGACTAAAGAGACTATTGATGAAAGTGAAAGAGGAGAGTGAAAAAGTTGGCTTAAAACTCAACATTCAGAAAAACAAGATCATGGCATGTGGTCCCATCATTTCATGGCAAATATAAAGGGAAACAGTGACACACTTTACTTTTTTGGGCTCCAAAATCACTGTAGATGATGACTGCAGCCATGATATTAAAAGACACTTGCTCCTCGGAAGGAAAGTTATGACCAACACAGACAGTATATTAAAATGCAGAGATATTACTTTTCCAACAAAGATCGGTCTCATCAAAGCTATGGTTTTTCCAGTAGTCATGCATGGGTGTGAGAGTTGGACTATAAAGAAAGTCAAGAGCTGAAGAATTGATGCCTTTGAACTGTGGTGTTGGAGAAGACTCTTGAGAGTCCCTTGGACTGCAAGGAGATCCAACCAGTCCATCCTCACAGAAATCAGTCCTGAATATTCATTGTAAGGACTGATGCTGAAACTGAAACTGCATTCCTTTGGCCACCTGATGTGAAGAACTGACTCATGTGAAAAAGTAGAAAAAAAAAAAAAAACAACCAGATGCTTGGAAAGATTGAAGGCGGGAGGATAAAGGGATGACAGAGAATGAGATGCTTGGATGGCATCACTGACTTGATGGACATGAGTTTGAGCAACCTCTGGGAGTTGGTGGTAGACAAGGAAGGCTGGCATTCTACAGTCCATGGGGTTGCAAACAGTTGGACACGACTGAACGACTGAGCTGAACTGAACTGAAAGCCATGAAAGGGGAAATTGACAGTGACTCAATAATAGTTGGGGGCTTTAATGTTCTTCTTACATCAATGGATAGACCATTCAGACAGAAAACTGTTAAGGAAACACAAGTTTTACATGACACATTAGACCAGATAGAATTAATGGGACATTCCATCCAAAAACAGCAGAATACATGCATACAGAATATTCTCTAGAATAGATCACATCTTGATACACAAATCAATCCTTGGTAAATACAAGAAAATTGAAGTCATACCAAGAATCTTTCTGATTACAACACTATGAGATTAGAAATCAACAACAAGAAATCAATCAAACTTTAGGAGTCAAAATATAGGAAGCAAACACATGGAGGCTAAACAATATGCTACTAAATAACCAATGGATCACTTAAGAAATCAAAGAAAAAAATAAAAAAGTACATAGAGACAAACGATAACAAAGGCAAGGTTATCCAAAACACGGGATGCAGCAAAGCTGTTATAAAAGGGATGTTTATAGCAAAACAAGGTTACCTCAGAAAACAAGAAAAATCACAAATAATCAACCTAATCTTTTCTTTAAAACAATTAGAGGAAGACGAACAAGCAAAACCCAAAGTTAGTAGAAGGAAAGGAATCATAAAAATCAAAGCAGAACTAAATGAAATACCAATGAAGAAAACAATAACAAAGCTTAATGACACTAAAAGTTGATTCTTTGGAAAGATAAACAAAATTGATAAACCTTCAGCCAGACTTATCAAGAAAAAAAGAAGAGGACTCAAATCAATAAAATTATTAATGAAAAAGAAGTTACCAGTGACATTGCAAAAATACAAAGGATCATAAAAGACTACTATAAGCAAGTATATGCCAATAAAATGGACAATCTAGAAGAAATGGATACATTCTTGAGAATTCCAAGTTCCAAGATTGGTTACGTTCCCAAGACTGAACCAGCAAGAAATAGATAATATGAAAATAATAATTATAAGTATGATTTAAAATCTTCCAACAGACAAAAATCCAGGAACACATGGCTTCATAGGTGAATTCTATCAAATATTTAGAAAAGACTTAACACTTATCCTTCTCAAATTCTTCTGAAAGCTTGCAAAGGGATGGATACTGCCAAGCTCATTCTACAAGGCCATAACTACCCTGATACCAAAATTGATAAATATATCACACAAAAAAAGAAAACTACAGGCAAATATCATTGATGAACATAGATCCAAAGTTTTCTTAAAAATATTAGTAAACAAAATCCAACAACACATTAAAAAGATCAGATAACATAGTTAAGTGGGATTTATCAAGTGCACAGATGCAAGGATTCTTCAGTATATGCAAATTAATAAATGTGATTCACCATACTAACAAACTAAAGAATGAAAACCATTCGAGCATCTCAGTGGATTCAGTAACAGCTTTTGACAAAATTAAATAAACATTTATGATAAAAACTTCCCAGAAAGTGGGCATAAAGGGAAATAACCTCAACACATTAAAGGCTATATATATATATATATATATATATATGAAAAATCCACAACAAACATCATTCTCAATGATAAAAATGGAATAATTTCATCTAAAAGCTGGAACAAGGCAAGAATGTCCTTTATTAATTACTCCAGCCTTTATTAATCAATACAGTTTGGAAGTCCTAGCGAAAGCAATCAGACAAGGAAAGGGAATAAACCAGAATGCATACTGGAAAATAATAAAACTGTCACTATTTGCAGATGACATGATATTACATGTAAAATATCCCAAAGATCCCGCCAGACACTACTAGTGATAATCAATGAATTTTGCATAGCTGCAGGATGTGAAATTAATATACAGAAATCTTTTTCATTTCTATACACTAAAGATGACAAATCTGAAAGAGAAATTAAGGAAACAATCCCTCTTACCATTGCTGCAAAAAGTAAAACACTTAGGAATAAATGTATGTAAGAAGGCAAAAGACGGGCACAGAATATGTGATACTGTTATAAGAAAGTAAAGATGACATAAGCAGATGCAGAGATAGACCATATTCTTGTATGGGAAGAATTAATATTTTGAAAGTGACTGTACTAGCCAAAGCAATCTACAGACTGAATGCAATCTCTGTCAAATTACCAATGGTATTTATCACAGAATTAGAAGAAAAAAAACTTTATAATTTGTATGGAACACAAAATACCTCAAATCGTTAAAATAATCTTTAGAAAGAAAAACGAAGCTGGAAGATTCAGGCTCCTTGATTTCACACTATACCGCAAAACTACAATAGTCAAGATAGCATGGTAAAGGCAGCAAAATGGAAATATAAATTGATTGTATTCTTTGCAGTTGATGATGAAGAGGCTCTATACTGTCAACAAAAACAAGACCTAAAGCTGACTGTGGCTCTTATCAAAACTCTTTATTGGAAATTTCAGGCTTATGTTAAGGAAAGTTGGGAAAGCCACTAAGCCATTCAGATGTAGCCTAAATCAAATCTTTTATGATTTTAGGCTGGAGATGACACATAGATTCAAGGGATTAGATCTGGTGGACAGAGTGTTGGAAAAACTACAGACAGAAGTTTGTAACATTGTACAGGAGGCAGTGATCAAAACCATCCCAAAGAAAAAGAAATTCAAGAAGGCAAAGTGATTATCTAAAGAAGTTTTACAAATATATGAGAAAAGAAGAAAAATGAAAGGCAAAGGAGAAAGAGAAATACATACCAAAATGAAGGCAGAGATCCAGAGAATAGAAAGGAGAGATAAGAAGGCCTTCTTAAATGTGCAATATGAAGAAATAGAGGAAAACAATAGAATGGGAAAGACTAGACATCTCTTCAAAAAAATTAGAGAAATCAAGGGAATATTTCATGCAAGTATGTGCGTGATAAAGGGCAGCAACAGTAAGGACCTAACAGAAGTAGAAAAGAAGGGTGGCAAGAATTACACAGAACTATATTAAAAACATCTTAGTGACTCAGATAACCACGATGGTTGTGGTCAGTCACCTAGAGCTAAATATCCTGGAATGTCAAGTCAAGTGGGCCTAAGGAAGAATTACTATGAACAAAGCTAGTGGAGGTGATGGAATTCCAAATGAACTATTTAAATTCTTATAAGATGTTGTTATTAAAGTACTGCACTCAATATGTCAGCAAATTTGTAAAAGTTAGCAGTGGCCACAGGACTGGAAATGGTCAGTTTTCATTCCAGTCCCAAATAAGGGGAGTGCCAAAGAAAGTTCAAACTACCACACGATTGTGCTCATTTCCCATACTAGAAAGGTTATGCTCAAAATCCTTCAAGCTAGGCTTCAGCAGTACATGAATCAAGAACTTCCAAATGAACAAGTTGGGTTTAGAAAAGGCAGGGGAAACAGAGATCAAATTGCCAACATTCATTGGATCATGCAGAAAGCCAGGGAATTCCAGAAAAACATCAGTTCCACTGACTATGCTAGGCTTCCCTGGTGGCTCAGAGGTTAAAGTGTCTGCCTGCAATGCGGGAGACCTGGGTTCGATCCCTGGGTCAGGAAGATCCCCTGGAGAAGGAAATGGCAACCCACTCCAGTATTCTTGCCTGGAGAATCCCATGGACGGAGGAGCCTGGTGGGCTATAGTCCACGGGGTCACAAAGAGTTGGACATGACTGAACGACTTCACTTTCACTTCACTCACTGACTATGCTAGAGCTTTGACTATGTGGATCACAACAAACTGGAAACTTCTTAAGATGGGAATACCATCTTTACCTGTCACTTTACCTGTCTCTTGAGAAACCTGTATGCAGATCAAGAAACAACACTTAGATCCCAACATGCAAAATGGGAAAGGAGTTTGATAAGGCTGTATATTGTCACCCAGCTTATTTACCTTGTATGTAGAGTATATTATGCCAAATGTCAGGCTGGTGAATCACAAACTCGAATCAAGATTTCTGGGAGAAATATCAACACTCTCAGATATGCAGATAATACCACTCTAATGGCATAAAGTGAAGAAGAACTAAAGAACCTCTTGAAAAAAGTGAAAGAGAAAAGTGAGAAAGCTGGTTCTACACTCAACATCCAAAAAAAAAAAAAAATATGGCATCCAATTCCCTTCATGACAAATAGAAGAGGAAAAATTGGAAGTGGTGACAGATTTTATTTTCTTGTACTTCAAAATCACTTGTGGACATGTGCTCTTTCTTAAAAGACAAAAAGCGGTCAAAGAATCTCACTCTACCATCGTTTCTAAATTGGTATTATTGTCATTCATGGTGGTGGTGGTGCTAATGTTGAATTTTTGACATGTGTGTAAAGTGTGTGATGGTAGCTGTCTGACTAAGGAATTGAGACAGGGGAAGAAAATGATTAGATAAGTATAGAAATCAGATCAATTTCTAGGCCTAAAAACAGGCATTTTGAGCTCTAGTTCAGATTCTGACTGTGTGACATTACGAAAATCAGCTTTCTCAGTCAGGGAAAGGTCAGCAAAAGCAACATAAGTGTGACTTGGGGCACAGAGAAATGGGATTTGTAGCTCACACTGTAGCAAAATGGGCAATAAATGACAGCATAGTCATTTTTAGTACGTTGGAAATTGACCAACAGAGGCTGATGAGATCTAAGTTCACAGTGTGACTAGATAAAACTGTTGTGTCAAAATTATTTACATGAACTGTCTAGCTCTAAGATTTTTTTTATTTTTATTTTTAATTCTCGTGGACTGGCTAGTTTGGCATAACGTGACTCTTCTTTAATATCTCCCTTCTAAAAGGTAGTCTTTTATCTAATTTCCTCATTTCAAATTATTTCTGGCCATGTCAACTGGCATAAATTCTAAAAAGAATAACCCCAAAACAGTCACATTTTCCAGAGTTTGAAAACCACTGGCTTATATATGAGGTAAGAAGAAAAGACCTACATTCCCTCTGTGGGAGCTGCAAGATCTGGCACATTCACATGGGGCTCAGAACTGATGTTTCAGAGAGATGAGGGGGTGAAATATCACTTAGTGCCTTTCTATCTACTTGTACAATTCTGAGTGGTGTGGAAAAAATCTATTTTTATGTATTTGAGTTGAGATGAAAATCATTTTCTACTTTACAAAAATGATACAAGACATTGAGAGCTTAAAGGGGAAATAACACATGATATGGCATCACTGTAAAATAATTGCGGCATTACTGTGCATTGGTAGGATTTAGGTTAATTTCATGATAAAAATATTTTATGAGCCATGGCAGTTTTCTGAAGAGTTAAGTTTTAAAACCATGAGCAAAAAATAAAATTATCTGTATACAACTCTGAAGACACAATGTCATGTACCAATTATTCATGTAAAATTTTGGTCCCATTGCCTGCCTGGGTCAGATTCTGGCATTGGTGCTGATTATCTGTGTGGTTTAATGTAAGAATTCAAGGCCATGAATTTTCTTATCAATAAATGAAATTAATAATAGTAATGAAACAGTATGACTATTTGGAGGATTAAATAAATAAGAATATGTAAACTGCTTGAGATAATGCCTTGCACATACTGATCACATGAAAAATGTTCACTATTGTTTTTCCATGCAGGTTACAGGATTCCCCAATCTGATATATTATCTACTTAAATGTTATATCAACCTCATTTTATTTCTTTGCAGAATTATTTTTTTTAGTTAAAAAGGAAATCTTCAAATATTGCATGCATGTGAATGTATTATATCACATAAGTTTCTAAAGTAGTAGAGACTTTTAGGACTATACTAAATCATGAAATATTAAAAATTTGCTATTGGTTATTTAGACTCAAAAGCTTAAGGCCTTGGGTGAAAATGTGTTAACAGGAAAACCCTTATTTGATGAATTCAGGAAGTTTCAGAGCCATGAAGTAGGACTGCTTTTTTGTACAGTAAATTTAACCTACAGTCAAGTCTGAAGTTAGTCTGACTGAATATCTGAAAAATATCCAGTCCTAAAAAGTCTGCAAGCTAGAGCATATTTAGACTTAGTGAGCATAATATCATTGGTATGAGATGAAGTCCTACGGACAATAAATAAAACAAAAATTTCTTGTTGTTTAGTTGCTAAGTCATGTCCCATACTTTTGCAACCTACTCACTTTTAAAAGAAGGTGAGAATGTAACTGGAAAAATAAAAGTGAAATGCTTGTGATGAAACAGAAGACTCATTTAAATCACTCCATAAAAGAAGTTAATAAAGTATCAACATAAGCAAAAATATTAGAACAGTGTGAGGAGGGACACTGTGAAGTCGCTAAGTTGTGTCTGATTCTGTTACCCTATGGACTGTAGCCTACCAGGCTCCTCTATGAGATTTTCCAGGCAAGAGTACTGGAGTGGGTTACCATTTCCTTCTCCAGGGGATCTTCCTGACCCAGGGATTGAACGCGGGTCTCCCGCATTGTAGGCAGATGCTGTACCATCTGAGCCACAAGGGAAGTCTCTCATGAAGAGGGACATTACCCATCTTAAAAATCAGATAAATTTTAAAAATAAAAAACTACAAAAGCCAAAAATTTTAAAGAAAACAAATATTTAAGAGAAAAGTTTAAATTCAATTTATTTATAAGGGGTATATAAACAAGGAAAACAAAATATCAGTTCACTAGGTCAAATCTCGGAGAAGGCAATGGCACCCCACTCCAGTACTCTTGCCTGGAAAATCCCATAGACGGAGGAGACTGGTAGGCTGCAGTCCATGGGGTCACTAAGAGTCGGACATAACTGAGGGACCTCCCTTTCACTTTTCACTTTCACGCATTGGAGAAGGAAATGGCAACCCACTCCAGTGTTCTTGCCTGGAGAATCCCAGGGATGAGGGAGCCTGGTGGGCTTCCATCTATGGGGTTGCACAGAGTCGGACACGACTGAAGTGACTTAGCAGTAGCAGCAGGTCAAATCTGTATTCTTACTTTACATTACATGATAAAATACTCAGGCAATGAGCATCACAGGTCAAAGTTACGGGATATGTTGCTGCTGCTGCTGCTAAGTCGCTTCAGTCGTGTCCAACTCTGTACGACCCAATAGATGGCAGCCCACCAAGTTCTGCCCTCCTTAGGATTCTCCAGGCAAGAACACTGGAGTGGGTTGCCATTTCCTTCTCCAATGCATGAAAGTGAAAAGTGAAAGCGAAGTCGCTCAGTCGTGTCCGACTCTTTGCGACCCCATGGACTGCAGCCTACCAGGCTTTTCCATCCATGGGATTTTCCAGGCAAGACTACAGGATTGGGTTGCCATTGTCTTTTCTACTGGATATGTTGAGGTACTTGTAAATGTTCCTGCCATTTCTAGTGCCTTAATCGTACCCATCTGCAACTGTTCTTGTATCATTTAACTAGTAAGTAACTTCTCTTGCAGTTATATTTAAATGGTATATTCTATACACTTCTCGTTTCATTCAATTCAGTTCAGTTCAGTCGCTCAGTCGTGTCTGACTCTTTGCGACCCCATGAATAGCAGCATGCCAGGCCTCCCTGTCCATCACCAACTCCAGGAGTTCACTCAAACTCACGTCCATCGAGTCGGTGATTCCATCCAGCCATCTCATCCTCTGTCGTCCCCTTCTCCTCCTGCCCCCAATCCCTCCCAGCATCAGGGTCTTTTCCAATGAGTCAACTCTTTACATGAGGTGGCCAAAGTATTGGAGTTTCAGCTTCAACATCAGTCATTCCAATGAACACCCAGGACTGATCTCCTTTAGGATGGACTGGTTGGATCTCCTTGCAGTCCAAGGGACTCTCAAGAGTCTTCTCGAACACCACAGTTTCATTACCTACACAATGAAGTGAACTTCCTTATTTATTTTATTTCACTCTTTGTGTAAATATTTTAGCAAATTATGTTTGACAATATGATTGGCAATATTCCTGGGATTTTCAAATTCTTATTAATTCTTAAGATTGAAAGCAATACTTGTTTAGAATAAAAGGCAATAGGTAATGAAAAAGTAAGTAATCTTTTAATGGCATCTCTCCAGCACACACTCCTGAAGTTTAAAAAAATAGAATGGTGTTTATTCTTTTGCTTTTTCCTCTATCATTTTATTTTTCCTAATAAAAATCATCAGAGTATTCATGTTGCTTAGTGAGTTTCTCTTTTAACTGAACAAGATATCATGACCAGTCTTCATGGTCACAGAGATAGACCTCACTCTTTTTAGTAGCTGATTAGGTTTCCATAGGGGGGGGGGGGGAAATATATATATATATATATATATAACTGATATGTTTTATCATTCTACTGCTTGTGGAAGCTTAAAAACTGTCTACTCCTTTGTGATTATTATTTTGTTGCATTATTTTTATGCTGAAATTAGATTCTCTGAAAAGGAATATTGAGTCAAATGATTTTTTTTTAATTGCCAGACTTTCCAAAATGGTTTGCATTAATTCACACTTGTACTAACAAGATATTAAAGTACTCATTATCCATAACTTTGCAAACAATAGTAAGTCATTATTTTTTAAAAATAATCATTTATGTGGGTAAAAGTTTTTAACTGATGGTGAATATCTTCTTCTTAGTCATTTGGATACCCTTCCTAAATACCCTATTCACGTTTCTATTGAGTTATTTTTAAATTTTAAAACTCTCTTTATAGTAATTCCTGTTTCAATTCATGATGAAGTAATGGGGAGTAAATTTATCTTTACAGCTGACAAAAATAACAAAATGAATGCACCATCATCTTTATTCCATTGCTTTGAAACTGTTGAGTTTTTAAAAATTTTTTCCATTCTCTTTCAAAATGAGAGAAATTTTTAAAAAACTCAACAGTTTCAAAGCAATGGAATAAAGGTGATGATGCATTGTCATCTATTAGTAACAGGAAACAAATCGGGTAAACTTTATGATTTATTGCCCTTTGAAATTTTCCAAGCCATGACATACATAAAAGAAATTGATGCAGAACCCAGAACACTTCCTGTGTTGTAAAGACATGGCTGAGGTTCCATGGAGACCAAAGTGGTTAGAGTTCCAGGGAAAGAGTAGTGAAGAGCTGCAAAATTAGACAACTCTGAAATATAAAGAGGATGACTTCTGAACATTCAACAGAGTCCATTTCAGTGACTGTTTGAGAAGAAACTACCCAGAGACAAGAAAAGCATCACCAGAAAAGACTAGAAGAAAATGCTGATGTTTCTTAGAGGACCAGGAGTGGAGATTGTCCAACTACACTGAAAGCTTTTAATTAACAACAATATTGGGTCAGGTACTGAGTCTTTCATTAGGTTGGGGAATTACTAGCCCTAGATTGACCCGTTCCTTGTCCTTGTCTAAAAAAACCTCAAAAGTGAGACTAAGAAGAATCAATCTGTTTAAAGTAACTTAACCACATTCCAGACTACAGTTCAACAATTAAGAAAATGGTAATAGGGATATGTATATCAATAATTACTTTAAATGTAAATGAATTAAATGCTTCAACCAAAAGACACAGACTAGCTTAATTTGTAACTCCATGGACTGTAGCCTGCCAGGCTCCTCTGTCCGTGGGATTTTCCAGGCAAGAATACTAAAGTGGATTCCCATTTCCTTCTCCAGGGGATCCTCCTTATCCAGGGATCAAACATGTGTCTCCTGCATTGCAGGCAGATTCTCTACTGACTGAGCCACCAGGCATGTCCTCAGTTCAGTTCAGTCACTCAGTCATGTCTGACTCTTTGTGACCCCATGAATCGCAGCATGCCAGGCCTCCCTGTCCATCACCAACTCCCAGAATTCACTCAAACTCACGTCCATCAAGTCGGTAATGCCATCTAGCCATCTCATCCTCTGTCGTCCCCGTTTCCTCCTGCCCCCAATCCCTCCCAGCATCTCTTTTCCAATGAGTCAACTCTTCGCATGAGGTGGCCAAAGTAATAGAGTTTTCACTTTAGCATCATTCCTTCCAAGGAACACCCAGGGCTGATCGCCTTTAGAATGGACTGGTTGGATCTCCTTGCAGTCCAAGGGACTCTCAAGAGTCTTCTCCAACACCACAGTTCAAAAGCATCAATTCTTTGGCACTCAGCTTTCTTCACAGTCCAATTCTCACATCCTTACATGACCACTGGAAAAACCATAGCCTTGACTAGACGGACCTTTGTTGGCAAAGTAATGTCTCTGCTTTTAAATATGCTCTCTAGGTTGGTCACAACTTTTCTCCCAAGGAGTAAGCGTCTTTTAATTTCACGGCTGCAGTCACGATCTGAAGTGATTTTGGAGCCCCCCAAAATAAAGTCTGATACTGTTTCCACTGTTTTCCAATCTATTTCCCGTGAAGTGATGGGACCAGATGCCATGATCTTAGTTTTCTGAATGTTGAGCTTTAAGCGGACTTTTTCACTCTCCTCTTTCACTTTCATCAAAAGGCTTTTTAGTTCCTCTTCACTAACATACTTAACATAGGTGCATTCAATACATAAAGCAAATGCTAACAACCATAAAGGGGGAAATTGACAGTAGAACAATAATAGTGGGAGACATTAACACCGTACTTGCAACAATGGACAGACCATGCAGAAAGAAATTTAGTAAAAGCATATAAGGCTTAAATGACTCATCAGATGAAAAAAGATTGGTATTTATAGTAATTCCATCTTAATGCAGAAGGATACACTCTCTACACAAATGCATGCAGAACTTTCTCCAGGATATATTTCATCTTGGATCACAATCAAGCCTCAGAAAATCTGAATAAAATCAAATTTTATCAAGCATCCTTTCTGACCACAAAACTATGAGATTAGAAATCAATTACTGGGGGAAAAAAAGGTGAAAAATACAAACACATGGAGTCTAAACAATATATCCCTAAATACATAGATGATTATAGAAGAAATTTCTAAAACTACATAGAAACAAATGACAAGGAAAACACAAAAACTCAGACCTATATGATGCAGCAAAAGAAGTTCTAAATAAAAACTACGTCAAAACAAACAAACAAACAAACAAACCCAAGAAAAATCTCAAATAAATAACCTAACTTTCCCCCAAAGCAGCTACAGAAATAAGAACAATATTATAAGTTAGTAAAAGAGAAGTCATAAAAATCAGAGCAGAAATAAATGACATAGAAATAAATAAAACAATAGCAAGATCAATGAAACCAAAAGCTGATTCTTTGAAAAGATAAACAGACTTTAGCCAGATTCACCAAGAAAAAAAGGATAGAACTCAAATCAGTTAAATTGGAAATTAAAGGAAGAAATTACTCCAGACAACATAGAAATACAAATGTAAGAGACTACTATTAGCAACTAGATGCCAATAAAATGAACAACCTGGAAGAAACAGACAAATTCTTAGAGTGCTACAATCTTCCAAGACTAAATCAGGAAGAAATAGAAAATGTGACCAGATGAATTACAAGTAATTAAATTGTAACTGATTAAAAATCTTCCTACAAACAAAGTTCAGGACCAGATGACTTTGCAGGTGAATTCTATCAAACATTTAGAAAACGGTTAACACCCATTCTTCTCAAACTCTTCCAAAAATTTGCAGGGAAAGAAATACACCAAAGTTAATTCTATGAGGCCACCATCACCCTGATACAAAAACAAGACAAAGAAGTCACAAAAAAAATTAAATAACAATATAGACACAAAACTTTTCAATAAATATTAGCAAGCAGAATCCAACAACACATCAAAAAGATCATAAACCATGATCAAGTGTGGTTTATACCAGGGATACAAGGATTCTTCAATAAATGCTGATAGATCAATGTGATACATCACATTAACAAATTAAAGAATAAAATCCACATAATAATCTCAATGGATGCAGAAAAAGCTTTTGACAATATTCAACATTCATGTATGATAAAAACTCTCCAGAAAGTGGACATAGAGGGAACCTACCTCAACATAATAAAGGCTATATATGACAAACTCACAGCAAACATCATTTTCAATTGTAAAAACTGAAAGCATTTCCTCTAAGTTCAGGAACAAGACAAGGAATTTCACTCTGGCCACTAGTAAGCAACATAGTTTTGGAAGTATAGCTATGGCAATCACAGAAGGAAAAGAAATAAAAGTAATCCAAATTGGAAAAAAAAAAAAAAAAACTGTCAGTGTTTTGCAGATGACCTAATATTATACATAGAATATCCTAAAGATACCATCAGAAAACTACTGGCACTAATCACAGAATTTAATAAAGTTTCAGGGTATAAAACTAATTCACAGAAATCTCTGCATTCCTGTACACTAGCAGCAAAAAATCAGCAAAAGAAGTTAAGGAGAAAATAATCTCATTTACCATTGCAACAAAGAGAATAAAACACCTAGGAATAAACTTATGTAAGGAGGGAAAAATCTGTACTCAGAAAACTCTAAGATACTGATGAAAACAATCAAAGATGACACAAACAGATGGAAAGATATAGCATATTCTTGGACTGGAAGAATCAATATTGTGAAAATGACTCAACTACCCGAGGCAATCTACAGATTCATTGCAATCCCTGTCAAATTACCAAGGGCATTTTTTCACAAAATTAGAACAAAAATTTTCACAGTTTTCATGGAAATACAAAAGACCCCAGATAGTCAAAGCAATCTTGAGGAAAAAGAAACAAACACACACAAAGCTGGAGGAATTAGGCCTTTTGACTTAAGGTTAAACTGCAAAGCTACAGTAATCAAGACAGTATGCTGCTGCTGCTGCTAAGGTGCTTCAGTTGTGTCTGACTCTGTGCGACCCCATAGATGGGAGCCCACCAGGCTCCCCCATCCCTGGGATTCTCCAGGTAAGAACACTGGAGTGGGTTGCCATTTCCTTCTCCAATGCATGAACGTGAAAAGTGAAAGTGAAGTCACTCAGTTGTGTCTGACTGTGACCCCATGGCCTGCAGCCTACCAGGCTCCTCCACCCATGGGATTTTCCAGGCAAGAGTACTGGAGTGGGGTGCTATTGCCTTCTCCAAGACAGTATGGTACTGGCCAAAATTTAGATCAATGAAATAGAATAGAAAGTCCAAAGTCAAATCTATGCACCTATTAATCCATGCATCACTTTATGACAAAGGAGTCAAGAATGGAGGAAATATAGCCTCTTCAATAAGTGGTGCTGGGAAAACTGGACAGCTATGTATAAAATAGTGAAACAAGAACACTTCCTTACAACATATACAAAAATAAACCTAAAATGGATTAACCATATATAGGTAAGGCCAGAAACTATAAAACTCTTAGAGGAAATATAGGCAGAACAGTCTTTGACATAAATTGCTGTAAGATTTTTTTGATACACCTCCTAGAGTAATGAAAATTTAAATAAATAAATAAGCAGATGGGACCTAGTTAAACTTTTACAGCAAAGGAAATCATAAACAATACGAAAAGATAACTCTCAGAACGGGAGAAAACATTTGCAAGTGAAGCAACTAACAGGAATTAATCTCCAAAACATAAAATAGCTAATGTAGGTCAGTATTATAAAAACAAACAACCCAATTAAAAAAAAAATGTCTGGAAGATCTAAATAGCCATTTCTCCAAAGAAGACATATGTTCATTATCACTAATATTTAGAAAAATGCAATGAGGTATCATCTCACACTGATCAGAATGGCCATTATCAAAAATATCTGCAAACAATAAATGCTGGAGAGGGTGTAGAGAAAAGGGAACTCTTACACTGTTAATACAGTCACTATGAAAAGTAGTATGGAGATTCCTTAAAACCCAAGCATAGAACTACCATATGACCCAGAAATTCCACTTTTGGGCATATGCCCCAGGAAAATCATAATTCTAAAATACACATGCACATCAATATTCACTGCAGCACTATTTGCACCACCAAGACATGGAACAACCTAAATGCCCATCAACAGAGGAATACATGAAGAAGATGTAGTACATATATACAACAGAATATTACTCAGTATAAAAAGGAAAAAAATGAGGACATTTATAGAGACATGGATTGACCTTTAGACTGTCATACAGAGTGAAGTAAGTCAGAGAGAGAAAAACAAATGTATATTAACCCATATATATGGAATCTATAAAAATGGTACAGATAAACCTAATTGCAAAGCATAAATAGTGATGCAGACATAGAGAACTAAGGTATGGTTGCCAAGGGGGTGAAGGGGGGTGGGATGAATTGGGATAGTGCATTTGGTATATATACAGTAATCATATGTACTAATGGTACGGATGTGAGAGTTGGACCATAAAGAAGGCTGAGAACTGAAGAACTGATGTTTTCAAATTGTGCTGCTGAAGAAGACAATTGAGAGTCCTTTGGACAGCAAGGAGATGAATCCTAAAGAAAATCAACCCTGAATACTCATTCGAAGGACTGATGCTGAAGCTCCAGTAATTTGGCCACCTGATGCAAAGACCCAATTCATTGTCAGAAAAAGATGAATGGCATTGAAAACATGGCAACAGCAACTGCATACCATAAACACAAGAAATAAAAAAGAATGAAGAAAAAAGGAACAGAAAAAGAGAAAACATGAATTACTAAGGTCAGAATCAAGAAAGGTAATATCAGTACAGATCTTACAGGTATTAAACCTACTAAGGAAATATTATAACCAAATTTATTGACAATATATATAATGACTTAGATAAAGGGGATAAATTCGTTGAAAGACAAAAGCCACCAAAGTTCACTTGAGATGATATAGATAATACAGATAATAATCTTTCTTTTCACAAAACTTCAATCTGAGATATCTTCACTGATGAAGTTAACTAAGTATTTAAACAAAAAATACTACCAATTCACCACAAAATCTTTCAGAAATTTGAAGAGCATGGGATACTTGTCTGACCAAAAACAAAGCAAAATAAAAAATAAAAATAAAAATGAAACCTTAACAAAATAAGAATAGAAGCAAACTTTCTTAACCTGTTAAAGGGCGAGGGTGGGATGATTTGAGGAATGGCACTGAAACATGTATAATATCATATGTGAAACGAATTTCCAGTTCAGGTTCAAAGCATGATACAGGATGCTCGGGGCTGGAGAACTGGGATGACCCAGGGGGATGGGGAACACGTGTACACACGTGGCAGACTCATGTTGATGCATGGCAAAACCAATACAATATTGTAAGCTAATTAGCCTCCAATTAAAATAAATAAATTTATATTAAAAAAGAACTATGAAAAGTCTATAACCAATATCATACTAATTATGAAAGATTGAATCATTCTGCTTCAAACCAGGGAAAAGGTAAGTCTGCTTGCATCACTTCTACTTAACACAATATTGAGGTTCTGGCTAATGAAACAGGACAGGAAAAAAAGAAGACATCCAAATTGAAATGTAAGAAGTTAAACTGCCTTTGTCCACAGATGACATATTTATTCATCTATATAAGGAATCTAATGGAATTTACTAAAAAGTTAATAAAACCTTTTTATGAATGAACTCAGGAATCCTGAATATATATAAAATACATATAAACTAAATTATATTTATGTGCTCAAAATAAATGATTAGAAATTAAAAATACAAAAGCATGTTCTTTGTAATAGCATCAAAAATATGAAATAGAGATAGTCTAGTAAAAGATGTAAGAAAATTTTACACGAAATTTATAAAACTGGCTAGAGAAATTAAGGAAAATCCAATAAATGGAGAAATAAACCATGCCATGGGTTGGGAGATCCAATATTGTTACATGGTCAATTTTTGTCAAATTGTTTTATTTCTTTAATGCAATCTAATCTATAGTGTCATCCTGGGGACAGTAAATGGACCATGTGGATAGCTGGGAGGAAGAGATTTTTTACAAAGATCTGTAAGGAAAATTTGGGGTGATGGAGATATTAATTATTTTGAGTGTTGTGATTGTTTCACAGCTGCATACATATGCCAAAATGTAAAAATTTTCACTTTAATTATGTTCAATTTTTAACAATCATAATGTATTTAATAAAAAATTTTAGATGTTCCTTTTACATTATAAATGTTAGTCCTTAAAGTGTAATGGACATTATAATTTTTGAAGTCTAACCATGGTCTTCAGATTTTATGATATATTAAAATAGGTCTAGTCAGATAAATATCCAGTTTTTTATTCATGAAATCTAGGATTCTTGGATTGCATTATGCTATGCTATGCTAAGTCACTTCAGTCGTGTCCGACTCTGTGTGACCCCATAGACGGCAGCCACCAGGCTCCCCAGTCCCTGGGATTCTCCAGGCAAGAACACTGGAGTGGGTTGCCATTTCCTTCTCCAATGTACGAAAGTGAAAAGTGAAAGTGAAGTCGCTCAGTTGTGTCCGACTCTTAGCGACCCCATGGATTGCAGCCTACCAGACTCCTCCATCCATGGGATTTTCCAGGCAAAAGTACTGGAGTGGGGTGCCATTGCCTTCTCCAGGATTGCATTAAATACTGTAAGAAACTAAAGTTATGTAAATGTTATCTCATAGTTTATTTAATATCATTGACATTAGATTTTATACAATTTAGAATTATTCATTAATTTAAAGATGTGTTAATTATGCATCATTTATTATAAGCAGTAATTGTACAGAAATAAATGTTAACTTGGACCATAATAGTTATGCTTAATTATCCCTACATTTCTTTTTTCTTTTTTTTTTTGCTATTCAATTAAATTATTCACTCAGTATTTATTGAAAGGCTATCATGTATCAATAAAGGAGTTCAGGAGTGAACTAAATTGACAAAAATTCTTGCCTGAAGTGAGTAAAAATTTTAGCGGTGTGGAGGTGATAGGCAAACAATTTATTTATTTTTGTTTTTTAAATTTTATTATTATTATTATTTTACTTTACAATATTGTATTGATTTTGCCATACATCAACATGCATCTGCCATGGGTGTATATGTGTTCTCCATCCTGAAACCCCCTCCCACCTCCCTCCCCATACCATCCCTCTGGGTCATCCCAGTGCACCACCCCCAAGCTTCTTGTATCCTGCATCGAACCTGGACTGGTGATTCGTTTCTTATATGATATTATACATGTTTAAATGCCATTCTCCCAAATCATCCCTCCCCTTCCTCTCCCACAGAATCCAAAAGACTGTTCTATACTTCTGTGTCTCTTTTGCTGTCTCACATACAGGGTTGTCGTTACCATCTTTCTAAATTAAAATAAATAATGTGATGAAGTGATGTATTAAATATTAAATATATGATGATACTGCTACACTAAAGAATGTGATGATATGTGCTATATGAAAAAATATGGTAGGAAAATAGAACCAGAAAATGTTGGAAAAGGTGATAGTAATCTGAATTTTTAAACAAGGTAAGGCCTTGTGGGCTAAGACTTACTGGGGTGAATGGAAAGCTCTGAGGAAGAACTTAAAGGAAGTAGAGAGAGGGAAGGCAGGGGGATATGTGGTGGGAATATGTCTGTCCTGCTTATGGGTATCAGTAAGGCCTGTGTGGCTTGAGTAGCCTTTGGTCTTTACTCTCAGCACACTAGAAGTCATTGAAGATTTTTAAACAGAGAAGTGCCAAGATATGACATATGCTTCAAAGGGATCACTAGATGTGCTGTGCTGAGGCTAAGTGATGAGCAAGAGGGAGGCTCTGAGTAGGATGGAGGTGAATTAGAACAGTCAGGAGGTCGGTTTACTTTAGCCTAAAAACATGGTGTCCAGATAAATGAGGTACATGGGAATGAAGCCAAATGAGGAGGAACACCTTTTCCCATGTGTTCTATAACACTCAGGGTTGCTCTGCATAGTTTCAATTAGCCCACTCTACTGAGCTGGTGGTAGTGAATCGAATGGATTGAATAAACCATGAAAATAACAAGGGTTTGGGTTAAAAACTGCTAATACTAAGATTAAGCCATTTACTTTTTTCACTTAAATGAACAGCTATTTTATAAAGTGGTGCAGGCTTGTGATTGAGTTGGTTGATGTTAGAACTTGCAAAATTTGCTACAAGCATGACCACTAAGATTTCTAACTAAACAGAGAACAGTCACATTGTACTGCTTCACAGGTATGCATTGCGTGTGGTCTTTGCAACATGATTTAAATCACTGCTTAACAGTGATTGTCATCCAAAATTTGTAAAATCCACACTTTCTGAAAAGAGAAATGGGATTAAAATTAGTGCTAATTGAAGTGTTAAGGAATAATAACAAACTTGTAAAAAAGAATTTATCACATAGTATGTGTCAGTAACAAGGAGATTTCTTGCAGTTACAAAGATGAATATTATCCTTATTAAAAGAATTCATAGTTTTGTGGGTTAAAGAAAGTTCCAATAGAGATAAATGCATGAATATTCCTCAGAATATTTATTGAGCACTCATTGTGTGCTGGGCATTTTGTTTCACATGTATTATATCTTCAATTTTATGTACCTATAAAGTAGGGATATATTCAAGAAAATTAGAGATACAAAGGGAACATTTCATGCAAAGATGGGTTCCATAAGGACAGAAATGGTAGGGACCTAACAGAAGCAGAAGATATTAAGAAGAGGTGACAAGAATACACATAAGAACTATACAAAAAAGATCTTAATGACCCAGATTACCATGATGCTATGATCACTCACCTAGAACCAGATATCCTGGAATTAGAAGTCAAGTGGGCCTTAGAAAGCATCAGTAAAAACAAAGCTAGTGGAGGTGAGGAATTCCAATTGAGCTATTTCAAATCCTAAAAGATGAAGCTGTTAAAGTGCTGCATTCAATATGCCAGCAAATTTGGAAAACTCAGCCGTGACCACAGGACTGGAAAAGGTCAGTTTTCATTCCAATTCCAAAGAAGGGCAATGCTAAAAAATGTTCAAATTACCACACAACTGCACTCATTTCACACACTAGCAAAGTAACACTCAAAATTCTCCAAGCCAGACTTCAACAGTTCATGAACAATGAACTTACAGATGTTCAAGTTGGATTTATAAAAGGCAGAGGAACCAGAGATAAAATTTCCAACATTAACTGGATCATAGAAAAAGCAAGAGAATTCCAGAAAAACATCTACTTCTGCTTTATTGATCATGCCAAAGCCTTTGGTTGTGTAGATTACAACAAACTGTATAAAATTCTTCAAGAGATGGGAATAGCAGATCTACTACCTGAGAAATCTGTATGCAGGTCAAGAAGCAACAGTTAGAACCAGACATGGAACAACAGATGGGTTCCAAACTGGGAAGGGAGTACATCAAAGTTGTATATTGTCACTCTGCTTATTTAACTTATATGAAGAGTATATCATGTGGCATGTTGGGCTGGATGAAGAACAAACAAGAATCAAGATTGCCAGAAGACATAGCAATAACCTCAGATACACATATGACACCACTCTTATAGCAGAAAGCAAAGAGAAACTGAAGACTCTTGATGAAAGTGAAAAAGGAGAGTGAAAAAACTGGCTTACAACTCAACATTCAGAAAACTAAGATCATGGCATCTGGTCCCAGCACTTCATGGCAAATAGATAGGGAAACAATGGAAACAGTGACAGACTTTATTTTCTTGGGCTCCAAAATCACTGCAGATGGTGCCTGCAACCTAGAAATTAAAACTTGCTCCTTGGAAGAAAACCTATGACCAAACTTGACAGCATATTAAAAAGCAGAGACATTACTTTGCCAACAAAGGTCCATCAAGTCAAAGCTATCACTGTTTCATAGTCAAGTATGTGAGTTCAGTTCAGTTCAGTTGCTCAGTCATGTCCGACTCTTTGTGACCCCATGGACTGAAGCAAGTCCCTGTCCATCACCAACTCCTGGAGTTTACTCAAATGCATATCCATTGAGTCAGTGATGCCATCCAACCATCTCATTCTCTGTCGTCCCCTTCTCCTCCTGCCTTCAATCTTTTCCAGCACCTCAGGGTCTTTTCCAATGAGTCAATTCTTCACATCAGCTGGCCAAAGTACTGGAGCTTCAGCTTCAGCATCAGTCCTTCCAATGAATATTCAGGACTGATTTCCTTTAGGATGGACTGGTTGGATCTCCTTACAGTACAAGGGACTCTCAAGAGTCTTCTCCAACACCACAATTCAAAAGCATCAATCCTGCGGTGCTCAGCTTTCTTCACAGTCCAACTCTCACATCCATACATGACTACTGGAAAAACTATAGCTTTGACTAGATGGACCTTTGTTGGCAAAGTAGGTCTCTGCTTTTTAATATGCCATCTAGGATGGTCATAACTTTTCTTCCAAGGAGCAAGCATCTTTTAACTTCATGACTTTTTCATGCTTCATCCAGCCCAGTGTTGGAAAAGAAGAAGTAAAACTCTCACTGTTTGCAGATGACATGATCCTCTACATTGAAAACCCTAAAGATGCCACCAGAAAATTACTAGAGCTAATCAATGAATATAGTAAAGTAGCAGCATATAAAGTTAATACACAGAAATCCCTTCCATTCTTATAAACTAACAATGAAAAATCAAAGAGTAATTAAGGAAACAAGCCCACTCACCATTACAATGAAAAGAATAAATTTACCTAAAGAAAGAAAACACCTGTATACAGAGAACTATAAAACACTAATGAAAGAAATCAAAGATGAAACAAATAGATGGAGAAATATGTCATGTTCTTGAATTGGAAAAATTCAATATAGCGAAAATTAGTATAGTACCCAAAGTAATCTATAGATTCAGTGCAATCCATATCAAACTAAAAACAGTTTTTGTTTTTGTTTTTTTTTTTAAACAGAACTAGCACAAATAATTTCACAATTTGTATGGTAACATAAAAGACGTTTCTGGAGGTTTCATTTGATTCTAAAGTGATCTTGAAGTGAAGAGTGATCTATCTGGCAGAAGAAATAAGAATGACACCTTAAGGAACCAAAGTGTTTGTGATTTCATATGATGTGACAGATGACAGACCAATCCTTATTTTTATGTTCTATAAATAACTAAGTTTTCCCCAGCTTTACTGAGGTATATTTGACAAACAAAGTTGTACGATACATGCAGTATACAATGTGAGGATTTGATACATATGTACATTGTGAAGGAATTCCCCTACTGAATTAATTAATGTCATATATTTATCTTCTTATCCCAAAGTCTTAATATTGTACCTAGCTACATGAGTACCCCATAACCATTTTAACCCTGACTTCATCTTTTTGGACGGTGGATTATATGATACATAAGAGGCCATGAACCACTGGAATAAAGTGAACATTCGTGGTTTCGAGATTTTATGTTTTTTTTTTTTCTTGTCTCTCCCTATCCTGTATTTAAAAGAAACATTTTAAAAGCATAAATAGATATTTATTCATTCATATATTTATAATTTATAAAAATCAAGCTAATTTAAGTAACACTGAGAACATATTTAAACAACACTAAGAACATATTTGGGCTTCCCTGGTGGCTCAGATGGTAAAAGTGTCTGCCTAAAATGCGGGATACCCGGGTTCGATCTGTGGGTTGGGAAGATCCCCTGGAGAAGGAAATGGCACCCCACTCCAGTACTCTTGCCTGGAAAATCCCAAGGATGAAGGAGCCTAGTAGACTACAGTCCATGGAGTCACAAAGAGCCATACAGTACTGAGCAACTTCACTTTCACTTTTCATTTTTAAGGACATATTTGAGTGATTTATCAAATAATTCCTGATACTTATTAAATGGATGGCTTAGTGTTATGAACTAAAGTATATCAAAATTATACATTTTCAATTGGAATACATTTTAAAGGACATTAGAATTTGTGCTATTTTCTTTTAAAATTTAAGAAATATCTTTTTCCGTTAAAGTCATACAAATATAACAACACATATAAAGTTACAGTTTCAATACTGTGTTATGTTTGAGTCACTGGAGAATAAAACAGTAATCCATTCAAGTATTCTTGCCTGGCAAATCCCATGAACAGAGAAACCTGGCGGACTGCAGTCCAGGGGGTTGCAAAGAGTTGGGCATGACTTAGCTAATAAACAAAAATGAAAAGGCTTTCCCTTCTCATGTTTACAAGAAATAAATAAATGCCTCTACTGAAACTTAAGAAAGAAAAGAAGGGGAAAAAAAGGAAGAAAAGTGAAGAGAGAAATACCTTATGGTAACAATATATCAGTGAAACTTGAGGCAGAAAAGAATTAGATTTGAAAGTGCTTTAATATTTAAGTCAATTTTCCAAGCTGTACGCCTTGAATCAGTAATCACAGATACATGCAGATGGACACCAAGGGCACATGGGAGCCACACTGGAAGGAGACCCAGAGGGTAGAGGGAGAAGAAAATGCAGTTGGAAGAGTCTGGAAGCCTCAGAAGAAGAACAGAGAGGGGTGGACATGACTGGTAATGGAGGCCTGGAAGGAAGTTAAGGAGAGACCAGACACACAGAGGGGTGGATTGTTTTTGTATTGAAAATGCTTCATGGATTCCCCTCAGTGCCTGGGACCCCCAAGATTAGGTTTTCTGTGAGGCCTCATCACTATGTTTCCTGATCTCAGATTGCCTTGAGAATCTGCCTTCAGTCTCTGTTTCTGACAATCTCTCTCCCCTTCCAACCCGCATTTGTTAACTTATTGGTAAATGATTTTACGATCTAACCCAAGTGAATCATTTCTCAAGGTGTCTAAATTAAATAGAATATCCTCTTCATAGTGAACTTTGTTAAATCTATGACTTCGTTGGTCTTCTCAGGTGACACTAGTGATAAAGAATCTGCCTGCCAAAGCATAAGACATAAGAGACATGCATTCTGTCCCAGGTTGGGGAAGATCCCATGGAAGAGGGTATGACAACCCACTCCAGTATTCTGGCAAGGAGAATCCTGAAAGGTTACAGCCATGAGCTGTGAGCAAATCTGGTATCCTTGGCCTCTGAAGAGGATTTTGATCTGGGGCCAGAGATGAGGCCAGATCACTCAGAGCTTTTGTGTAGTAGAGCTTTATTAAAGTGTAAAAGGTATAAGGAAAGTTTCTGAAATAGACATTGAAAGAGGACAGAAAGAGTGTCCCCTTGCTAGTTTTTAGCAAAGTGTTACATACTTGTTGCTGCTGCTGCTGCTGCTAAGTCGCTTCAGTCGTGTCCGACTCTGTGCGACCGCATAGATGGCAGCCCATTAGGGTCCTCTGTCCCTGGGATTCTCCAGGCAAGAACACTGGAGTGGGTTGCCATTTCCTTCTCCAATGCATGAAAGTGAAAAGGGAAAGTGAAGTCGCTCAGTCATGCCCGACTCTTCGTGACCCCATGGACTGCAGCCTACCAGGCCACTCCATCCATGGGATTTTCCAGGCAAGAGTACTAGAGTGGGGTGCCACTGCCTTAGCAAGCTGCTAATCAGGTAAAAGAAATGCCTCAAGACTGAAAGAATTGTACTAGGCTCCTCCCCCACAAAATATATTTAGAGAAAGAATGGTACAAGGGGAGTCATCTCCTGCCATAAAACAATTGACATGAATCTTGAAGAAAGGCAGGTTTCAAAGCAAATACATAGCTTCATTAACATAGCTTAAGAAAAACATTTCTATGACTGAGACTTGTTTACTGAGCCATTAACAGTTCAAGGTTTGAGAAAAGTTCAGTTTTAGGTGGAACTGATTTAAAGAAAGGCAGATTCCAAAGCAAATACATACTTTCATTCAGTTCAGTTCAGTTCAGTCGCTCAGTCCTGTCTGACTCTTTGCCATCCCATGAATCACAGCACGCCAGGCCTCCCTGTAAGTCACCAACTCCCATAGTTCACTCAAACTCATGTCCATCGAGTTGTTGATGCCATCCAGCCATCTCATCTTCTGTCGTCCCCTTCTCCTCCTGCCCCTAATCCCTCTCAGCATCAGAGTCTTTTCTAATGAGTCAACTCTTCGCACAAGGTGGCCAAAGTATAGGAGTTTCAGCTTTAGTATCATTCCTTCCAAAGAATACCCAGGACTGATCTCCCTTAGAATGGACTGGTTGGATCTCCTTGCAGTCCAAGGGGCTCTCAAGAGTCTTCTCCAACACCACAGTTCAAAAGCATTAATTCTTCAGCACTCAGCTTTCTTCACAGACCAACTCTCCCATCCATACATGACCACTGGAAAAACCATAACCTTAACTAGACCAACCTTTGTTGGCAAAGTAATGTCTCTTCTTTTGAATATGCTATCTAGGTTGGTCATAACTTTTCTTCAAAGGAGTAAGCGTCTTTTAATTTCATGGCTGCAATTATCATCTGCAGTGATTTTGGAGCCCCCCAAAATAAAGCCTGACACTGTTTCCACTGTTTCCCCATCTATTTCCCATGAAGTGATGGGACCAGATGCCATGATCTTAGTTTTCTGAATGTTGAGCTTTAAGCCAAGTTTTTCACCCTCCTCTTTCACTTTCATCAAGAGGATTTTTAGTTCCTCTTCACTTTCTGCCATAAGGGTGGTGTCATCTGCATATCTGAGATTATTGATATTTCTCCCAGCAATCTTGATTCCAGCTTGTGCTTCTTCCAGCCCAGCGTTTCTCATGATGTATTCTGCATAGAAGTTAAATAAGCAGGGTGACAATATACAGCCTTGACGTACTCCTTTTCCTATTTGGAACCAGTCTGTTTTTCAATGTCCAGTTCCAACTGTTGCTTCCTGACCTGCATACAGGTTTCTCAAGAGCCAAGTCAGGTGGTCTGGTACTCCCATCTCTTTCAGAATTTTCCACAGTTTATTGTGATCCACACAGTCAAAGGCTTTGGCATAGTCAATAAAGCAAAAATAGATGTTTTTCTGGAACTCTCTTGCTTTTTTGATGATTGAGCGGATGTTGGCAATTTGATCTCTGGTCCCTCTGCCTTTTCTAAAAGCAGCTTGAACATCTGGAAGTCGACAGCTATGCATTGCTGAAGCCTGGCTTGGAGAATTTTGAGCATTACTTTACTAGAGTGTGAGATGAGTGCAATTGTGCAGTAGTTTGAGCATTCTTTCACATTGCCTTCCTTTGGGATTAGAATGAAAACTGACCTTTTCTCGTCCTGTGGCCACTGCTGAGTTTTCCAAATTTGCTGACATATTGAGTGCAGCACTTTCACAGCATCATCTTTCAGGATTTAGAATAGATGAACTGGAATTCCATCACCTCCACTAGCTTTGTTCGTAGTGATGCTTTCTAAGGCCCACTTGACTTCACATTCCAGCACACCTGGCTGTAGGTGAGTTATCACATCATAGCGATTATCTTGGTCATGAAGATCTTTTTTGTACAGTTCTTCTGTGTATTCTTGCCACCTCTTCTTAATATCTTCTGCTTCTGTTAGGTCCATACCATTTCTGTCCTTTATCGAGCCCATCTTTGCATGAAATATTCCCTTGGTATCTCTAATTTTCTTGAAGAGATCTCTAGTTTTTCCCATTCTGTTGTTTTCTTCTATTTCTTTGCATTGATCACTGAGGAAGGATTTCTTATCTCTCCTTGTTATTCTTTGGAACTCTGCATTCAGATGCTTATATCTTTCCTTTTCTCCTTTGCATTTTGCGTCTATTCTTTTCACAGCTATTTCTTTTTTTTTTTTTTTTTTTTGGTTTTAGATATGTTTTTTTTTTTAATTTAATTTTATTTTTAAACTTTACATAATTGTATTAGTTTTGCCAAATATCAAAATGAATCCACCACAGGTATACATGTGTTCCCCATCCTGATCCCTCCTCCCTCCACAGCTATTTCTAAGGCATTCACAGACAGGCATTTTGCTTTTTGACATTTCCTTTCCATGGGGATGGTCTTGATCCCTGTCTCCTGTACAGTGTCACGAACCTCATTCCATAGTTCATCAGGCACTCTATCAGATCTAGGCCCTTAAATCTATTTCTCACTCCCACTGTATAACCATAAGGGATTTGATTTAGGTCATACCTGAATGGTCTAGTGGTTTTCCCCACTTTCTTCAATTTAAGTCTGAATTTGGCAATAAGGAGTTCATGATCTGAGCCACAGTCAGCTCCCAGTCTTGTTTTTGCTGACTGTATAGAGCTTCTCCATCTTTGGCTGCAAAGAATATAGTCAATCTGATTTCAGTGTTGACCATCGGGTGATGTCCATGTGTTGTCTTCTCTTGTGTTCTTGGAAGAGGGTGTTTGCTATGACCAGTGCATTCTCTTTGCAAAACTCTATTAGCCTTTGCCCTGCTTCATTCTGTATTCCAAGGCCAAATTTGCCTGTCACCCCATGTGTTTCTTGACTTCCTACTTTTGCATTCAGTCCCCTATAATGAAAAGGACATCATTTTTGGATGTTAGTTCTAAAAGGTCTTGTAGGTCTTCATAGAACCATTCAACTTCAGCTTCTTCAGTGTTACTGGTTGGGGCATAGACTTGGATTACTGTGATATTGAATGATTTGCCTTGGAAACAAACATAGATCATTCTATTATTTTGAGATTGCATCCAAGTACTGCATTTCAGACTCTTTTGTTGACCATGATGGCTACTCCATTTCTTCTGAGGGATTCCTGCCTGCAGTAGTAGATATGATGGTCATCTGAGTTAAATTCACCCATTCCAGTCCATTTTAGTTCGCTGATTCCTAATAATGTCGACATTCACTCTTGCCATCTCCTGTTTGACCACTTCCAATTTGCCTTGATTTATGGACTTAACATTCCAGGTTCCTATGCAATATTGCTCTTTACAGCATTGGACCTTGCTTCTATCACTAGTCACATACACAACTGGGTATTGTTTTTGCTTTGGCTCCATTTCCCCACTGATCTCCAGTAGCATATTGAACACCTACCGACCTGGGGAGTTCTTCTTTTAGTATCCTAACATTTTGCCTTTTCATACTTTTCATGAGGTTCTCAAGGCAAGAATACTGAAGTGGTTTGCCATTCCCTTCTCCAGTGCACCACATTCTGTCAGACCTCTCCACCATGACCCACCCGTCTTGGGTGGCCCCACATGGCATGGCCTAGTTTCATTGAGTTAGACATAATATTTAAATTTTTTTTTTAATTTTTAATTAAATTATTTTAATTGGATGATAATTGTTTTACAATATTGTGATGGTATTAGCCATATATCAACATAACACTTCTTTAAGTAAATAATAGTTCCTATACACTAGATCATTTATTCATTTCTTATTCAGTAAGTCTGTTTCATATTTATAAGTGTGTCTTGGATAAGAAAGCATGTGTATTTTGCATGAGGACTAACTTTAGCTGAAACCTTGTTTTGTCTATGGCTTGTCTATTTATAGGTTTCAGAGTGTAGGAGGTCCTCAAGAGAATTTGAGAATGTCAAGAGAATTTCACTTTGATTCTGATATATGTCCTTGCCTATGATGTTGTTTCTAAAGCTTCTCAAATTTCTCAAATAAGTAGATTAGGATGAAAAGGGAAAGGCAGAAAAATTAAACCAGATGGGGCTTTCTAGCTCTCAATGTGCTCTGGATAATAGATATGACCAATAAGGCAGGATAAAATTATGGCAAGATTTTGTGTGCTCAAATATTATTTTGACTTAGATGAGACATGTGGTTTAAATAGCAACCACCTAACATTCTAAGATTCCATTATTATTGTTAAAACAAAGTAAATTTTCTGTATTATATCAGCCAAGCTCTAAAATTCTAAACTTCAGAATAGGAAAAAAAAAAAAGAAAATGAAAAAAATGAAGAAGCAAAGGGCATCTGAGAAATGGTGACAATCTAAAAGTAATCAGGCTTTCAAAAATCTCACACTGCAAAGGACCAGTTTCAAAAGTTATTGATAGCAATGAACAGATTATTCATATATTTACAAAGTGATTTTTTTTTTTTTATGTTTGTACAGTGTCATAGTCCTGGTGGTTGACTAACCAAAATCCATTCTCAATAATTCAACATTTCAGTGCATATTACTTGACTGAGTCATTTGGAGAAAAGCTTCCTATTTGCATAAATAATGTGAAGAGCTGCCACACTGAAATTACTGAATATTTTTAGTCTCTTTCAAACACATTTTAAACAATCTCATAATTTTACTCATTCGTTTTCATAGAAACCTAAATATATACTATTTTTATCAATGTTAAAAGCAGTAACAACAAAAATTCCAGACATCCCTAATTTACCTTAAGCTAATTAAAGTTTTACATTTTTATACTCTGCATGTCAGGGTATACTCTCAAATACCAGATAATTAAGTTAATTAAATTATAATAGCTTTAACCCTTCCTTTCTTATTTATGACACTTAATGTGAAAAACTAAGAGTAACTACAAACTAAGTAGGGAAAGAGATCATTGTTAAGATAAATTTCTGCCAAACATCAGAGTTAGAAAATAGACTTTAAAAAATTGCCCTGTAATATTAGCATTTTTACAACAGCAAATTATTATCTTCTGGCAATTGTTCATCATATTTATCTCCAATCATCAGTGGTAAATAATATATGAAAACATGCAAAGATAATTTTTCCTATGTTTTATAAAAATTTAGTTTATGGAGAAGGAAATGGCAACCCACTCCAGTATTCTTGCCTGCAGATTCCCAGGGACAGAGGAGCCTGGTGGGCTTCTCTGTCTGTGGGGTCGCACAGAGTTGGACATGACTGAAACAACTTAGCAGCAGTTTATGCCACTTATCAATAGATTTGTGATTAAAGGGAGATGTCTAACTGGATCAAATCTTAGACAGCTTTTGTTTTTATTATCCACAATGAGAAAGCCCTGGACTGTCATGTCATATGAGCCATGCTGAGGGCCATGCTGCTGGTGTAGCTACAGCTGGTACTCAGATTGGGTCTCCTTACCTACATGATGATCACTACATGCCTTTCTCAGACTTGTTGTGAGGGTGAGAAAAGGTAATGCCTATAAGCCACCCACCAGATTACCTCGCAGTTCAGAGATTCTAACCTTCCATACTTTCCCTAAAGAAAAAGTTACAGGTGGAAGGTATGCAAAGAGAACAGAAATAAGGCACTAGCATCCTAATTTTTCCAATGAAAAACATTTTAAAATGAAATTTACCCTCAGAATTGACTATTAGTGAGAAATAAGAATTACTAATGACAGATTCATCACTTACACGAGTGCTTTGATTCCCATATAGGTTATCATAACAATCCTATCATTAGAGTGATACCTTCATTAGTATCTGTGCATATTAACTTGGCAGCATCTATGTAAGATATAGGGAAACAACTGTGTATCTAGTCTTTACAGAGGTAGATGTTCACAGAATCTTATGCTTTTTCTCTGTGAAACTTTTAATTTTAAATATATAATTTGTCATTTATCACAAAATAAAGTACTTAGAAAAGTTGCATGGTATACAGGGTTCAAATTTAAAAGCTCTGGTGCCTATAAACTTACTTCAGATGCTTTTTTCCATATGCTATATAAAAAGTGACCCCATTAAACTAAACTGTGAAAGATTTACTAATTCTGGGAAGATGGTGACCTAAATTCAGGTTTCTTCTCTTTCTTTACCAGTTCTAAAGCAGCAGCATGTTTTGGGGGAAATAGTGGCTAAGATCCTGAGAAGCTCATGTGCATGTCAGGCCTTGAGCTCTCTGAGAGACTCAGCTGACAGAATTGACTGGACTGGCCATATCACCCATGGGCTGAGTAAGTACATGAAACCTGGTGTTGAAAAATCCAGAATGGTCATGCTGGAGTAGATATTTGGGAAACAGTTTGGTTTGCACAGATATATACTTCATCCAAGTGGAAAGCTGCCACAGACCTACTGGAATCTGCCTATTCAACCTAGTGGGGAGGCCAAGAAGGACCAGAATGGGTGAGCCTTCAAGTCTGTGAGGGTGATGGGAGACTGGAGAAGGAGATTTATTTTAGGTTCTTACCACATTTTTGGTGGCCTGCTTAGTTAGACATTTTTGGTCCATGTTGGGGAGACTATTTCACTTTCTAACACTTTTGGGGGACTGCTGCTACTGCTAAGTCGCTTCAGTCGTGTCCGACTCTGTGTGACCCCATAGACGGCAGCCCACCAGGCTCCCCCGTCCTTGGGATTCTCCAGGCAAGAACACTGGAGTGGGTTGCCATTTCCTTCTCCAATGCATGAAAGTGAAAAGTGAAAGTCAAGTCGCTCAGTCGTGTCCGACTCCCAGCAACCCCATGGACTGCAGCCTACCAGGCTCCTCTGTCCATGGGATTTTCCAGGCAAGAGTACTGGAGTCGGGTGCCATTGCCTTAGCAACCTACATCAAGATACAAAGAAAACCTACACAGTGAAATAAAACTGCTGGAGATGATAGAAATAAACAGCAGAACAGAAGAACCACTTAAGACAATGTAGTTATAATGAATATTTTCTGAATAAATACAACAAAACAACTAAACTCTTCACCTGAACATGTGGCTTAGAAGACCATGGATACTGTATCTTTAACACTCATGACTAAAACGATAAGAAGATAGAAATCATTAGGAAAAGACAATTTGAAAAGAAGAACCAGGAGACTTGCCAAAAGTAGTAGGAGTAACCAAAGAAGAAAAGAGGAAAATATTTCAGAGAAAATATACAAAAAATAGGTAGAGCATTCTCCCGAAACAAAGACCTAATCCTGTCAGTGGGCAAAGCTCAGCAGTGGCTGGTGGATGGATGAGGACAGGACTGGATCTGCTAGATTCTGGTGAACCCTTCAGCCCCAGGTTCAGGTATAATAACCTTACAGGTACTTAGGATGGACAAGCTCACCTGCAGGAGGAAGGAGACCTGTAGCAAGAGGTACTGAAAGAAGGGGAACACTGTTTTGAGAAGGTGACTCCCTCCCCCAGTTCACTGGACTGAGAGGATGATGAGTTCTTTGATGACCAGCAACAATTCTGCAGCCAGTATTTGATGATCAGCAACAGTTTCAAAACCCATCATCCAAATAGTCCATCAGAGGATAGTACGTGAAGGATGACTCCAACAAACAAAACTCCCCAAGTTGAGATTTATAGTCCATCTTTCTCCAATTTCCTGATATCTCCTGCCCCACCTGCCAAGACCACCCACAAAGCTCCAGGAGCACCAAACCCTGCTGGTGGAGATGAGGTAGGAGATAATGGGTCTTTGGGCCAGACACCTGTAGTTTGTTAAGTGGAGTAAAATTCAAGCTGTGTTCTCACCCAGACACTCCAAGGACAAAACTCCTGGCAAAAGGTGAGCTCAGCTAAATCAAAGAGATAAGGTGCCCACTCCTGAGGTCAAGAAAGATTTCCTTGTCTGCACGTGCCCAGGAAGGTTTCCTCGGGGTCAAAAACGGAAGGGGCCCTACCTCATAATAAGTGCAGACAAGTACCCACTGCTTCTGCAGTGGGGTCCATCTTAGAAAAAAGTTGTACACACATCTTGGTAAGGGCCCATGGACCAGTCAGGTGTGAAGAAAGAAACAAGAGAATTGGCTAAAGGCAAAAGAATACCCAGAAGTGCTGTCCTCTGTAAGTGATTTACATCCCTCTTTATGGTGCTGCTCCTCATTCAGGATGTTAGCACTCCTCTCCGGGTGTGTATCTCTGCCTGGCTTCTGGCTTCTGACTTAGAGAAGACATCCCAACCCTTTCTTTCTGGGTGTGTATCTCTGCTTAGTTTTTGCCTTATTGCACTCCTCCCTCAGGATGTCCACACTCCGTTTTGGGTGTGTATTTCTGCCTTGCTTCTGCCTTAAATAAACAACCTGTTTCTCTGTGTGCACTCTCAAACATTGTGCAGTGTCTGTAATAATAAATTTGTACCTGCTTTTACAGCGTTTGCCTTCTTGAAATATTCTTGCTTTCAAACAGGGGAAAGGGCCAGGGACTTTGCTTCTAGCCTTTAGCCCTTGGCAGTGTGATGCCTAGGATTCCTCGTTTTCATCCAGGATACCAAGGTTCAATTCCTGGTCATGGAACTAAGATATCTCTTCAGGGTCACTCACTGCTCTTCCTTTGAGATGGAGGTAGTGGTCAGAGCTGAATGAGAAACCCACCCTCCTTCACCACTGCTCTGCTCTGGGCCATAGATTTCATAGATTTGAGGACAAGGGGAGTTTGAATTGGATTTTAAATCATAAATTGAAAGTATATAGACTTAAAACTTACATTATGTAAATTAAGAGACTCTTTAACAATGATAATGAGAATAAAGCTATGTAATTTGTTCAAACTGTTGGGAATAAATAAGGAAGAAAGATACTGACCTGCCTCTTGAGAAACCTTATATGCAGGTCAGGAAGCAACAGTTAGAACTGGGCATGGAACAACAGACTTGTTCCAAATAGGAAAAGGAGTATATCAAGGCTGTATATTGTCACCCTGCTTATTTAACTTATATGCAGAGTACATCACAAGAAACGCTGGGCTGAAAGAATCACAAGCTGGAATCAAGATTGCCGGGAGAAATATCAGTAACCTCAGATATGCAGATGACACCACCCTTATGGCAGAAAGTGAAGAGGAACTCAAAAGCCTCTTGATGAAAGTGAAAGAGGAGAGTGAAAAAGTTGGCTTAAAGCTCAACATTCAGAAAACAAAGATCATGGCATCTGGTCCCATCACTTCATGGGAAATAGATGGGGGAAAAGTGGAAACAATGGCTGACTTCATTTTGGGGGGCTCCAAAATCACTGCAGATGGTGATTGCAGCCATGAGATTAAAAGACCCTTACTCCTTGGAAGCAAAGTTATGACCAACCTAGATATCATATTAAAAAGCAGAGACATTACTTTGCCAAAAAAGGTCCATCTAGTCAAGGCTATGTTTTTTCCAGCGGTCATGTATGGATGTGAGAGTTGGACTGTAAAGAAGGCTGAGCACCAAAGAATTGATGCTTTTGAACTGTGGTGTTGGAGAAGACTCCTGAGAGTCCCTTGGACTGCAAGGAGATCCAACCAGTTCATTCTAAAGGAGATCAGTTATGGGTGTTCATTGGAAGCACTGATGCTAAAGCTGAAACTCCAGTACTTTGGCCACCTCATGTGTAGAGTTGACTCATTGTAAGAGACCCTGATGCTGGGAGGAATTGGGGGCAGGAGAAGAAGGGAACGACAGAGGATGAGATGGCTGAATGGCATCACCAACTAGATGGACATGAATTTGAGTGAACTCTGGGAGTTGGTGATGGACAGGGAGGCCTGGTGTGCTGTGATTCACGGGATCACAGAGTCAGACACGACTGAGTGACTGAACTGAACGTTTTGAAACAATAGAAAAATAAAACCAAGTCCACTTTGTACTATTCCTGAGTACTAGTAAGATGTTTACACTTGTATTTTAAGGAATTGTATATGGGTCCTTACACAAACTCCATAGAAAGATAGAATAGAGAAGGAAGAGAAAGGAACTAAAAGCAAGAAATAGAGATGAGATAAAATATACATTTCTTGGAGAAATGGGGATTCTTTCGATTTCCCTAGATATCTAGGTTAAATACTCTTTGGAGGAATCAAACCTTTTCCATTTTAGCTTGCTAAAAGAAGCTTCAGAACAGCAAAATGACAGCAGTTCTTTAAGGAAGAGCAATTAAAAATAAGCTTACAGACTTCCAATTCAAGATGGCAGAGTAGAAGGATATGCACTCATCTCCTCCTGTGAGAGCAACAACATTGCAACTAGCTGTTGAACAATCACTGAGTACTATTGGATGCTGGATCCCACAAAAACAAAACAAACAAACAAACACCTCACATCCAAAGGCAAAGAAGAAGCCACAGTGAGACAGTAGAAGGGGCTCAATCATGATAAAATCAAATTCTATACCCATTGGGTGGGTGATCCACAGACTGGAGAACAATAATGTCAAAGAAGTTCTTGCAGTATTGTGAAGGTTCTTAACCCCATGTCAGTCTTCCTAGACTGGAGATCCAACAAAGAGACTGGGAATCCCCAGGGAATCTGGCCTTGAGGGCCAGTGGGATTTGACTAGCACTTGCAGAGGACTAGGGGATACAGACACTCCAGTCTTGGAGAGCACAAACAAAATTTTGCAGGCACCAAGAACCAGAGAAGAGGATCAGTGACCCCATAGGAGACTGAAGCAAAACTACCTGCGAATGTTGGAGGGCCTCCTGTGGAGATGTGGGTCAGCCGGGGCTCACCACAGGGCTCACCACCCTGAGGGCTTGCCCTCAGGGATGAGGGCACCGGAAGGTCAGCCTACCAATAGAACCTGTAGAACCCAAGGCTGGGTCGCCTCAGGTAAAACAACTACCAGGGAGGGAGTACAACCACACCCATCAGCAGATAATTGGATTAAAGCCTTACTGAACAAGACCCTGCCCACCAGAGCAAGACCCAGTTTTTCTCACTGACAGTCCCTCCCATCAAGCTTACACAAGTTTCTTAGCCTATCCATGAAAGGACAGACAGAAGAAGCAAGAAGAAGCACAGTCTTACAGCAGCTTAAACAAAAACCATATTACAGAATCTTAATCATAATGAAAAAAACAGAAAGTTATGTCCCAGATGAAGGGACAAATTAAAATCCCAGAAAAACAAATAAATGAAGGGAGATAGGCAACCTTCCAGAAAAAGAATTCAGAATAATGATAGTGATGATGATATAGGATCTTGGGGGAAGAATGGAGGCAAAGATTGAGAAGAGGCAAGAAATATTTACAAAAGACCTAGAAGAACTAAAAAACAAACAAAGATGAATGATACACTAGAAGGAATCAAAAGATGAATAAATGAGGCAGAAGAATGGATAAATGACCTGGAGGACAGAATAGTGGAAATCACTGCTGCAGAACAGAATATAGAAAAAAGAATAAAAAGAAATGAAGACAGCCTAAGAGACTGCTGGGATAACATTAAACACACCAACATTTGCATTATAGGGGTCTGAGAAGGAGAAGAGAGAGAGAAAGGACCTAAGAAAATATTTGAAGAGATAATAGCTGAAAAATTCCTGAACATGGGAATGGAAATAGTTAATGAAGTCCAGGAAGCACAGAGAGTCCTAGGAAGGAAAAATCCAAGGAGGAATACACAAAGACTGACATAGTAATCAAACTGACAAGAATTAAAGACAGAAAAGTATTAAAAACAACAAGGGAAAAATTACAAATAATACACAAGGGAACTCCCTTCAGGCTATCAGCTGACTTCTCAACAGAAATAAGCCAGAAGAGAATGGCATGATATATTTAAAGTGATAAAAGGGAAGAAGCTACAACTGGGAATACCACTCAGCAAGACTCTCCTTCAGATTTAATGGGGAAGTCAAAAGCTTTCCAGACAAGCAAAAGTTAAGAGAATTCTGTACTACCAAACCAGATTTATGACAAATGCTAAAGGAATTTCTCTAGGCATGAAACACAAGAGAAGGAAAAGACCTACAGAAAATAAACCCCAAAACAATTAATAAAGTAGTAATAGGATCATATCTATCAGTATTTACCTTAAATGTAAATAGATTAAATGCACCAACCAAAAGACATATTCTAGTTGGGTGGATGAAAACACATGCATATATGCACTTTCACTTATCACATTACTCTGCTTGAAGCCCCAAATTGTGTGTAATTATTTTGTATTGTTAAGTTAATCATGTTCTCATTATGACTTGCAATTGTAATTATCTTTTCTTTTTTGTCTATCTATTGATTGTGAGACCTGATAAACATCTTTTACTATTGTATGTAACTATTACTCACTTAGTACCATTGTATCATGATTGGTCAACAGAAAAATAATAGAATTTTGTATCACCAAAATTAGCATCTAATAGGAAAACCTGTAATCACTTTTTAAAATCCAGATTCACAAAAGAATTATCTTGACAGTTTTTGAAAAATACAAATGTTCAGATATTCCTTTTTTGCTTGAGAGCCCCAGATGTTTCTAGTGAGTAGTCATGTTTAAAAACAACTGAACTATATGATGATCTTTTATCTAGTTTGTTTTACTTTTTCTATTTCATATCAGTGCTCCAATTTCATTTAGTATATGTTCTCCAATTTCTCTATCTCTCTTTTTTTTAATGTTCTTTCTCAATCTGTTATCAAGTCTAGTAGAAAAGCTTTTGTATAAATATATATATATATATATATATATATATATATGTTTATATGTGTTTTAGAAAACTTACAAATTTTTGCCTCACTAAAAAGTTTATGACATTTTGGTTCCACTTGTTTGACTTAGTATGAAAAGAATGCTAAGTTTATAATTAAAAAATAGATATGCAACAAGCAACAAAGGTTTATTGTATAGCATAGGGCACTATAGTCAATATCTTATAGTAACCTATGATGGAAAATAATTTCAAAATTATATATGTGTATTTGTATAACTGAATCACCTTGCTGTGCACTTGAAACATTGTAAATCAACTAAATTCAATAATATATATATATTAAAAAATAAGCTTACATTGTATCTTGTGGAATGGCAAAATAAACTCTGTAAAAAGTAAGAACTAATTGCAAGAACAAAAGTTGAAGACACATTTCAGAAATACGTAATTTTGCAAAAATACTCATTTTAAAAATATGATATTCTCTATAAGTTTTTCTTGTTGCATGACAATATATTTTGTCAACATGAAATTTATGGGTCATCAACATTCAAGAAGCTGATCAAAGCAATCTCTTTCTTTGTCCCCCACATCCTTCTCTCTTTTCGCTCTCTGTCTCAGGGAATAATTTACCATTGTCTGTATAGCAATAATCTTTGTCAACGATCAATTTTTTTGGCTCTAGAAATAATACTTTCTGTTTGATCACTGTTGCCTGGTCGATCATCACTATTGTTCATACTGTCTTCATTCTCCAACCTGGCCTGCCATTTCCAATACTCTCTTAAATATTTCTCCATAATGTTCACCTTTTAAGTCTTGAAAACATTTTCTAGCTCTTAAATTCTAGAAGGGGAGTGTACAATGTAACACAAATTCCTAGAATCATGCTTGGCATACATTTGATGCTTAGAAATATTCCTGGAATTTAAACAAACTGTCTTGCATTAGACAATACCACTTATGTTACTTAAATTAACTTTTACTTTTCATTAATTAATGTCATTTATTTTATTTATTTAAATTATTTAGTTAAAATTTATATATATTTATTTAACAGCTTCTGATTATTGAGGCACTTTTCTGACTTGTTTCCTTTCTTTGGATAAATTCCTTCAATAATCATGAGTCTTTTTTTTTCATCAATAACAGTATTTGCATGGACTGTTGTTGGCATGTGTTTATTATGCAGCTAAGCACAAGTGCATGATTCAGTCAGTTCAGTTCAGTCACTCAGTCGTGTCCGACTCTTTGCGACCCCATGAATCACAGCACACCAGGCCTCCCTGTCCATCACCAACTCCCGGAGTTCACCCAGACTCACGTCCATCGAGTCAGTGATGCCATCCAGCCATCTCATCCTCTGTCATCCCTTTCTCCTCCTGCCCCCAATCCCTCCCAGCATCAGAATCTTTTCCAATGTGTCAACTCTTTGCATGAGGTGGCCAAAGTACTGGAATTTCAGCTTTAGTATCATCCCTTCCAAAGAAATCCCAGGACTGATCTCCTTCAGAATGGACTGGTTGGATCTCCTTGCAGTCCAAGGGACTCTCAAGAGTCTTCTCCAACACCACAGTTCAAAAGCATCAATTCTTCGGCACTCAGCCTTCTTCACAGTCCAACTCTCACATCCATACATGACCACAAGAAAAACCATAGCCTTGACTAGACGAACCTTTGTTGGCAAAGTAATGTCTCTTGTTTTGAATATGCTATCTAGGTGGGTCATAACTTTTCTTCCAAGGAGTTAAGTGTCTTTTAATTTCATGGCTGCAGTCACCATCTGCAGTAATTTTGGAGCCCCAAAAAATAATTTCCCATGAAGTGATGGGACCGGATGCCATGATCTTCATTTTCTGAATGTTGAGCTTTAAGCCAACTTTTTCACTCTCCAGTGCATGATTAGCATTCAGTAAAGTTTCAGATAAAATACACAACTTCTATTTCATCTTCTAAGACTTTCCTTAATACTAAAATTACATAAAATTAATAGGTGATTTTCCCCTTAGAGATCAAACCTATATCCTTAGAAACTGCAGTCTGTAAAAACATACATAACTCATTAGAAATGCTGCTAAGCCTTCATGTTAATGACTAAATATGGAATTGGAAAGGCAGTTCTTTTGATTATAATATCACTTAATGCAGGAGAAGTAGCTCATCAACATGAAATCAAGGTACTCATATAAAGGGGAGAATCATGCTGAGCATCTAAAAAGAAATCACTGCTCATGAAAGCAGTAGCCTTAGAGAACTTGGAGGCCTGGCATCAAATGAGACCATATATAATTACTGATAACTTTTTTCTTAAGATAGAAAGCAGATGATCACATCCTGATCTTAGATGCATGAAGTGAACATTTGATTATCTGTAATAGAGAGGCCTGAGACAACACTTGTATTAAGGTTGGTAGAAAAATCACACTGAAAGAATCTATGGATGATTCCATCTGTTTTTAAGGTTATGTCAATCAATAAATATGCTAAAGTAGTCTTGGGTGTTAATAGTAATATTAAGAATAATAATGTCATATGTATTGTTAATAATAAACCATCTTATTATTGATTATACTATTGTTATTATTACTTCATTTTAAGAAAAAGTAATCGTTTGAATTCTTTTAAAATAATTGGCCTGTATTATCTATTACAATTTTTCACATAACAAGAAGTACTCGATATTAGATGATGATAAATGTTTCCAAATATAATCAGAATATGATCATAGTGCTATAGCAACACAGGAAACATTTCTGCTCAAGTAATAACTACACAAATGCATGGCTTTTCATTTAGGCTCTTAGCTACTACACTATTAGATTATGGTGGATGTTGTTCAGTTGCTAAGTGTATCCAAAGTTTGTAACCCCATGGACTGCAGTATGCCAGACTCCTCTGTACTTCACTATCTCCAGAGGTTTGCTCAAATTCATGTTCATTGAGTCAGTGATGGAATCTAACAATCTCATCCTTTGGTGCCCCCTTCTACTTTTGCCTTCAATCTTTTACAGCATCAGGGTCTTTTCCAATGTGTCAGCTCTTCCCATTAGGTGGCCAAAGTTTTGGAGCTTCAGCTTCAGCATCAGTCTTTCCAATGAATATTCAGGACTGATTCCCTTTAGGACGGACTGGTTTGATCTCTTTGCAGACCAAGGAACTCTCAAGAGTCTTCTCCAGCACCACAGTTTGAAAGCATCCATTTTTTGGCACTCAGGCTTCTTAATGACCCAACTTTCAATCCATATGTGAGCACTGAAAAGACCACAGTTTGACCTGTATGGACCTGTGTGGACAAAGTGATGTCTATACTTTTTAATATGTTGTCTAAGTTTGTCATAGCTTTGCTTCCAAGGAGCAAGTGTCTTTCGTTTTCATGGCTGCAGTCACCATCGACAATAATTTTGGAGACCAAGGAAAGGAAAGCTGTCACGGCTTCCACTTTTCCCCCTACTATTTTCTATGAAGGGATGGGGCTGGGGGGGGGGGGGCTTCTCTTATAGCTCAATTGGTAAAGAATCTGTCTGCAGAGTCCCTGGTTCGATTCCTGGGTCAGGAAGGTCCACTGGAGAAGGGATAGGCTACCCACTCCAGTATTCTTGGGCTTCCCTTGTGGCTCAGCTGGTGATGGTGCTGGAGGTCATGGTCTTAGCTTATTTTAATGTTGATATTTAAGCCAGCTTTTTCTCTTTCCTCTTAAGAGGCTGTTTAGTTCCTCTTCACTTTCTGCCATTAGAATGGTATCATTTGCATATCTGAGGTTGTTGATATTTCTCTTGGCAAACTTGATTCCAGATTGTGATTCATCCAGCCTGACATTTCACATGATGTACTCTGTATATGAATTAAATAAGTAGGGTGGCAATATACAGCCTTGTCATGTTCCTTTCCAAATTCTGAACCAGTGCATTGTTCCATGTCTGGTTCTAACTGTTGCTTCTTGATGGCATATAGGTTTCTCAGGTGAGATGGTCTGGTATTCTAATTTCTTTAAGAATTTTCCAGTCTGTGGTGGTCCAACAGTCACCATGTAGTCTTTAGTGTAGTCGATGAAGCAGAAGTAGATGTTTTTCTGGACTCCCATGCTATGGTTTTTCCAGTAGTCATGTATGGATGTGAGAGTTGGACTGTGAAGAAAGCTGAGCGCCAAAGGATTGATGCTTTTGAACTGTGGTGTTGGAGAAGATTTTTGAGAGTCCCTTGGACTGCAAAGAGATCCAACCAGTCCATCTTAAAGAAGATCAATCCTGAGTGTTCATTGGAAGGACTGATGTTGAAGCTGACATTCCAATACTTTGGCCACCTGATGTGAAGAACTGACTCATTTGAAAAGACTCTGATGCTGGGAAAGATTGAAGGTGGGAGGAGAAGGGGACGACAGAGGATGAGATGGTTGGATGGCATCATCGACTCAATGGACAGGAGTTTGGGCTAACTCTGGGAGTTGGTAATGGATAGGGGGGCCTGGCGTGCTGAAGTCCATGGAATCAAAAAGAATCAGACATGAATGAGCGACTGTACTGAACTGAACTGATTGATGCTTTCTTATGAACTAATGAATGGTGTCAATTTGACCTCTGATTCCTCTGCCTTTTCAAAACCCAGCTTGTACCTCTAGAAGTTCTCAGTTTGTATACTGCTGAAAGCTAACTTGAAAGATTTTGAGTATAAACCTACTAGTCTGTGAAATGAGTAAAGTTGCATAGAAGTTTTAACACTCTTGGCATTGCCCTAACTTGGGATTAGAATGAAAACTGAGGCTTTCCAGTCCTGTGGCCACTGGTGAATTTTCCAAATTTGCTTATATATCGTGTGCAGTACTTTAACAGCATCATCTTTTAGGATTTTCAATAGCTCAGCTGGATTTCCATCACCTCCACTACCTCGGTTCCTAGTAATATTTTCTAAGGCCCACTTGACTTTGTACTCCAGCATGTCGGGCTCTAAGTGAGTGACCACATCATCATGGTTATCTGGGTCATTAAGAAATTTTTTGAATAGTTCCAGTGTTCATTCTTGCTATCTCTTCTTAATTTCTTCTGCTTCTGTTAGGTCCATAACACTTTTGTTCTTTATTATGTCCATTTTTGCATAAAAAAGTTCCCTTGATATCTCCAATTTTCTTGAAGAGATATCTAGTTTTTACCATTCTATTGTTTTCCTCCATTTATTTGCATTGTTCATTTAAGAAGGCCTTCTTATCTCTCCTCTGGAACTCTGCATTCACTTGTGTATACCTTTCCCTTTCTCCCTTGACTTTCACTTCTCTCATTTTCTCAGCTTTTTGTAAAGACGATGAGACAACTACTTTGACTTCTTGCATTTCTTTGGGATGGTTTTAGTCCCTGCCTCCTGTACAATGTTTCGAACTTCCATGCATAGTTCTTCAGGCACTCTGTCTACCAGATTTGATTTCTTGAATCTATTTGTCACCTCCAGTGTATAGTCATTAGGGATTTGATTTAGGTCATACCTGAATGGCCTAGTGGTTTTCTTACTTTTGTCAATTTAATCTGAATTTTGCAATGAGGAGCTCAAGATCTGAGCCACAGTCAACTCCATGTCTTGATCTGGTGAGTGGATAGAAATTTCCATCTTTGGCTGCCAATAATATACTCAATCTGCTTTTGGTACTGACATTTTGGTGATTTCCATGGATATAGTCATCTCTTGTGTTGCTAGAAAAGGTTGTTTCCTATGACCAATGTGTTCTCTTGACAAAACTGTTACCTTTGTCTTGCTTCATTTCATATTTCAAGACCAAACTTGCCTGTTCATCCAGGTATCTCTTTCTACTTTTGCATTCTAATTCCCTGCGATTAAAAGGACATTTTTTCTGGTATTAGATTTAGAAGGTCTTGTAAGTCTTCATTGAACCAGTCAACTTTAACTTCTTCAGAAATAGTGGTTGAGTCAATAGACTTGGGTTACTGTGATGCTGAATGGTTTGCCTTGGAAAGGAACCAAGGGCATTCTGTTGTTTTTGAGACTGCACCAAATACTGTATTTTGGACTCTTCTGTTGACCATGAAGGTAATTTCATTTATTCTAAGGGATTCTTAAAGTAGCATAATGGTCATCTGAATTAAATTTTCTCATTCCCCATCGATTTTAGTTCACTAATTTCTAAGATGTCATTGATCACTGTTACCATTTCCTGCTTAAGTACATCCAACTTGATTTATGGACCTAAATTACCAGGTTCCTATGCAATATTATTCTTTACAGCATTGGACTTTACTTTCAACACCAGACACATCCACAACTGGAGTGTTGCTCCCTTAAAGCATCACAGTCTTTTTGTGGTGAAGGGACTTGCATAATTCAGTGAATCTCTGAGCCATGATGTGCAGGATCATCCAGGTCATACATAGAGAAGAGTTCTGACAAAACGTGGTCCACTGGAGGAGAGAATGGCAAATCACTGTATTATTTTTGCAATGACAACCCATGAACAGTTGTTGTTTTTAAGTTGCTCAGTCGTGTTCAACTCTTTGTGACCCCATGGACTGCAGAATGCCAGACTTTCCTGTCCTTCACCATCTCCTAGAGCTTGCTCAGATACATGTCCATTGAGTTGGTGATGCCATCCAAACATCTCATCTTCTGTCGTCTCCTTCTCCTCCTACTTTCAATCTTTCCCAGCATCAGAGTATTTTCCAAAGAGTCTGGTCTTTGCATCAGGTGGCCAAAACACTGGAGTTTCAGCTTCAGCATCAGTCCTTCAAATGAATATTCATGACTGATTTCCTTTAGGATTTACTGGTTTAATCTCCTTACAGTCCAAGGGACTCTCAACAGTCTTCTCCAACACCACAGTTTGAAAATATCAATTCTTCAATCCTCGGCCTTCTTTATGGTTTAACTCACATATCCATATGTGACTACTGAAAAACCATAGCTTTGACTATATGGACCCTTGTCAGCAAATTAATGTCTCTTCTTTTTAACATGCTGTCTAGATTTGTCATAGCTTTTCTTCCAAGAAGCAAGCATCTTTTAATTTCATGTCAGATCAGATCAGATCAGATCAGTCACTCAGTCATGTCCGACTCTTTGCGACCCCATGAATCACAGCACGTCAGGCCTCCCTGTCCATCACCAACTCCTGGAGTTCACTCAGACTCACGTCCATCGAGTCAGTTATGCCATCCAGCCATCTCATCCTCTGTCGTCCCCTTCTCCTTCTGCCCCCAATCCCTTCCAGCATCAGAGTCTTTTCCAATGAGTCAAATCTTCGCATGAGGTGGCCAAAGTACTGGAGTTTCAGCTTCAGCATCATTCCTCTCAAAGAAATCCCAGGACTGATCTCCTTCAGACTGGACTGGTTGGATCTCCTTGCAGTCCAAGGGACTCTCAAGAGTCTTCTCCAACACCACAGTTCACAGTTCAAAAGCATCAATTCTTCAGCGCTCAGCCTTCTTCACAGTCCAACTCTCACATCCATACATGAGCACAGGACAAACCATAGCCTTGACTAGACAAACCTTTGTTGGCAAAGTAATGTCTCTGCTTTTGAATATGCTATCTAGGTTGGTCATAACTTTCATGTAGGGAAAGGCAAAAAGATATGACACTGGAAGATGTGCCCCACAGGTCAGAAGGTGTCCAATATGCTATTGGGGAAGAGTGGAGGTCCATTACTAATAGAGCATGGTTAATAATGGGAAACAAAAGGGAATTCATTGGTTTGGAAGATAGAAATCTGTGGATACTTGATTACATTTTAACAACCACCATGACAATGAAAAATGACATCCAGGTTGTGAGTTCTCTTTCCCCTCTGCATTGAATGTTATTGTTTTACTCCATTCCCCATCATTCTCTTGCTTGCAGGATGTTGTTCCTTCTCTGTCAGTCAGACAAAACATACCTGCCATGGCCCAACTCATGGTCTTAATATATATCAATATTGCTTTAGCTAGCTGATGGGTTTTCCATATATATATATATATATATATATATATATATATATATATATGTTTCCATATATATTAACTTTGACCAAATTTTTACTTTTTCAAATTATTACTTTTTCAAATTATAGTATGAATTTGTATATATATTTCTATTATACTAGATCTATTTCTAAATATTCTTATGTTTATAATCTACCCAAATGCTATAAATCTTTTTTCAGTGCATGAAAATCTCCCCTTCATGGTTAACAGCCTTGTTGTGGTGAAAGGGCTTGCACAAGTCAATGAAGTTATAAGCTATGCCATGCAGGGCCACCCAAGACAGATGGGTATAGTGAAGATTTCTGACAACACATTGTCCACTGGAGGAAGGAAAGGTAAACCCTCCAGTATTCTTGCCTCGAAAACTCAATTAACAATATGAAAATGCAAAAAGATATGACACTGGAAGATGAGCCTGATCAGGTCAGAAAGTATCCAAATGCTACTGGGGAAGAGCAGAGGGCAATTACTAATCACTCCAGAAAAAATGAAGTGCCTGAGCCAAAGGGGAAATTACCTCAGCTATGCACATGTCCGGTGGTAAAAGTAAAGTCTGATGCTGTAAAGAACAATATTGCAAAGGAACCTGGAACGTTACATCCATGAGTCACGGTAAATAGGACACGGTCAAGCAGGAGATGGAAAGAGTGAACATTGACATCTTAAGAATTAGTGAACTAAAATGGACAGGAATGAGCAAATTTAATTCAGATTATCATTATATAGATAACTATGGGCAAGTATCCCTTAGAAGAAATGGAATTGTCATCATGGTCAACAAAAGAGTCCAAAATGCAGGAACGGGGTGCAATCCCCAAAATTACAGGATACCCTTCATTCCCAAGGCAAACCATTCAACATCACAGTAATCCAAGTCTATGCTCCAATCTTTAATGTTGAAGAAGCTGAAGTTGACTGGTTCTATGATGACTTACAAGACCTAAATCTAATACCAAAAAAAAAAGAAAAAGAAAAAGATATCCTTTTACACACAGGGGATTAGAATGCAAAAGTAGGAAGAGATACCTGGATTAACAGGCAAGTTTGCTCTTGGAGTACCAAATGAAGTAGGTAGGGCAAAGGTAACTGAGCTTTGTCAAGTGAACACATTGGTTATAGCAAACAATCTTTTCTAACAACACAAAAGATGACTCTATCCATGGAAATCATGAAAAGGTTGATAGCAAAAGCAGATTGAATGCATTCTTTGCAGCCAAAGATGGAGGATCTATACACTCAGGGGGAAAAAAAAAAAAAAAAAGACCTGGAGTTGACTGGCTCAGATCATGAGCTCCTCATTGCAAAAGTGAAAGTGAAAGTCATTCAGTCTTGTCTGATTCTGTGAATTCTCCAGGCCAGAATACTGGAGTGGGTAGCCTTTCTCTTCTCCAGGGGATCTTCCCAACCCAGCGATCAAATCCAGGTCTCTCACATTGTAGGCAGATTCTTTAGCAGCTGAGCCACAAGGGAAGCCCCATCATTGCAAAACTCAGGCTTAAATTGAAGTAAGTAGGGAACAGCAATAGGCCATTCAGGTATGACCTAAATCAAATCTCATGATTATACAGTGGAGGTAACACATAAATTTAAGGGATTAGATCTGGTATACAGAGTGCCTGAAGAACTATGGACAGAGGTTCATAACATTGTAGAGGAGGCAGTAACCAAAACCATCCCAAAGAAAAAGAAATGCAAGAAGGCAAAGTGGTTGTCTCAGGCAATTTATATTTAACTAAGGAAGAAACAGAACGGAAAGGCTGGGGGAAAAGTAAAGATATGCTCAAGTGAATGCAGAGTTCCAGAGAATAGCAAGGAGAGATAAGAAGGCCTTCTTAAATAAACAATGCAAAGAAATAGAGGAAAACAATAGAATTGAAAAAACTAGACATCTCTTCAAGAAAATTGGAGGTACCAAGGGAACATTTCATGCAAGGATGGGCATGATAAATGCCAGAAACTGTAAGGACCTAACAGAAGCAGAAGAGATTAAGAAGAGATGGCAAGAATACAAGGAAGAAAACCCAATCAAAAAATGGGCCAAAGATCTAAATAGACATTTCTCCAAAGAAGACATACAGATGGCTAACAAACACATGAAAAGATGCTCAACATCACTCATTATCAGAAAAATGCAAATCAAAACCACTATGAGGTACCATTTCACACCAGTCAGAATGGCTGCGATCCAAAAGTCTACAAATAATAATGCTGGAGAGGGTGTGGAGAAAAGGGAACCCTCTTACACTGTTGGTGGGAATGCAAACTAGTACAGCCACTATGGAGAACAGTGTGGAGATTCCTTAAAAAACTGGAAATAGAACTGCCTTATGATCCAGCAATCCCACTGCTGGACATACACACTAAGGAAACCAGAAGGGAAAGAGACACGTGTACCCCAATGTTCATCACAGCACTGTTTATAATAGCCAGGACATGGAAGCAACCTAGATGTCCATCAGCAGATGAATGGATAAGAAAGCTGTGGTACATATACACAATGGAGTATTACTCAGCCATTAAAAAGAATACATTTGAATCAGTTCTAATGAGGTGGATGAAACTGGAGCCTATTATACAGAGTGAAGTAAGCCAGAAGGAAAAACACCAATACAGTATACTAACGCATATATATGGAATTTAGAAAGATGGTAATGATAACCCTGTACACGAGACAGCAAAAGAGACACTAATGTATAGAACAGTCTTATGGACTCTGTGGGAGAGGGAGAGGGTGGGAAGATTTGGGAGAATGGCATTGAAACATGTAAAATATCATGTATGAAACGAGATGCCAGTCCAGGTTCAATGCACGATACTGGATGCTTGGGGCTGGTGCATGACCCAGAGGGATGGTATGGGGAGGGAGGAGGGAGGAGGGTTCAGGATGGGGAACACATGTATACCTGTGGTGGATTCATTTTGATATTTGGCAAAACTAATACAATTATGTAAAGTTCAAAAATAAAATAAAATTAATTAAAAAGAATACAAGGAAGAACTATACAAAAAAGGTCTTGATTACCTAGATAACCACAGTTGCGTGGTCACTCACTGAGAGCCAGACATTCTGTAGTGTGAAGTCAAATGGGCCTTAGGAAGCATAGCTACAAACAAAGCTAGTGGAGGTGATAGAATTCTGGCTGAGCTATTTAAAATCCTAAAAGATGGTGCTTTTAAAATACTGCACTCAGTATGTCAGCAAATTTATAAAACTCAGCAGTGTCCACAGCATGGGAACAGGTCAATTTTCTTTCCAGTCCCAAAGGAAGAAAATGCTAACTATCGTACAGTTGTGCTCATTTCACATGCTAGAAAGATAATGTACAAAGTCCTTCAAGGTAGGCTTCAGTAGTACATCAATGAAGAACTTCCAGGAGTACCAGCTGCATTTGGAAAAGACAGAGGAACAGAGATTAAATTGCCAACATCCATTGGATCATAGGGAAAGCAAGATAATTTCGTAGAAAATCATCTAATTTTTCTCCACTGATTATGCTCAAGCCATTGACTTTGTGGATCACAATAAACTGGAAAATTATTAAAGACATAGGAATACTAGACCTTACCTGCCTCCTGATAATCTTGTTTGTGGGTCAAGATGCAACACTTAGAACTGGACACAGAAGAACTGACTGGTTCAAAATTGGGAAAGAAGTACATCAAGGCTATATGTTGTCACCCTGATTATTTAACTTATATGCAGAGTACATCATGCAAAATGCCAGGCTGGATGAAGCACAAGCTGGAGTCAAGATTTCCAGGAGAAATATCAATAATCTCAGTTATTTAGATGACACCACCTTAATGGCAGAAAGTGAAGAAGAATAAAGAATCTCTTGAGGTAGGTGAAAAAGGAGAGTGAAAAAGCTGGCTTAAAACTCAACATTCAAAAAATAGAGATCATGTCATCTTGCCCCATCACTTCATGACAAATAGAAGGGGGGGAGGTTAAAAACAATGAGATTTTCTTTTATTGGGCTTCAAAATCACTGTAGACAGTGACTGCAACCATGAAATTACAAGACACTTGCTCCTTAGAAATAAAGCTATGGCAAACCTAGACAGCAAATTAAAAAGCAGAGACATCACTTTGCCAACAAAGGTCCATATAGTCAAAGCTGTGATGTTTTTAGTAGTCATATTCAAAAGCAGAAACATTACTTTGCCAACAAAGGTCTGTCTAGTCAAGGCTATGATTTTTCCAGTGGTCATGTATGGATGTGAGAGTTGGACTGTGAAGAAGGCTGAGCACTGAAGAATTGATGCTTTTGAACTGTGGTGTTGGAGAAGACTTTTGAGAGTCCCTTGGACTGCAAGGAGATCCAACCAGTCCATTCTGAAGATCAGCCCTGGGATTTCTTTGGAAGGAATGATGCTAAATCTGAAACTCCAGTACTTTGGCCACCTCATGCAAAGAGTTGACTCATTGGAAAAGACTCTGAGGCTGGGAGGCATTGGGGGCAGGAGGAGAAGGGGGCGACAGAAGATGAGATGGCTGGATGGCATCGCTGACTCGATGGATGTGAGTCTGAGTGAACTCTGGGAGTTGGTGATGGACAGGGAGGCCTGGCATGCTGTGATTCATGGGGTCTCAAAGAGTCCAACACGACTGAGTGACTGAACTGAAATGAACTGAACTGAACAGATTGAGAGTTGGGCCATGAAGAAGGCTGAGTGCAGAAGAATTGATGCTTTCAAACTGTGGTGCTGGAGAAGACTCTTGAGAGTCCCTTGGATTGAAATGAGATCAAACCAGTCAATGTTTTTACAAGGAGTGTTACAAAATGTAATAATGATAATACTTGTTTCCTTTTATATCTTATAAAGTGAGGAGAAGGGCATTCACATATTGAAATATGTATTAGTTTAGGGTTTTATATCCCTTTTGTCATTATTTGTCAAATAATTTATTTGATGCTTCTAACCTTGTTTGCAAGACAAGTTAGCTAATATATGGAAGTCCTTAATACAGTACCTTCTCAACACATTAGAGATTTAAAATCAGCAGAGTTCAATTTATTGATGCTTTATTGATCTGCCACTGTACTTGTTTTGATAAGACTGAATGGAAACTATCCAGCTGAAAATTTTCCACACAGCAATAATATTGAGTTATATGTTCTACAGTTGGCAGTCTTAGATGATTATGGCCCATTGTAGGACAAGCTATATAGATGTTGAGTGACACAGATAGAGGTGAAGGTTTTAACCATGGGAAGATGCTGCAAGTTAGAGGAGTGTTATGTAACATGAACAGAGGAATCTGACGTCAGTGGACGTCATCTGACAGTAGCCTTCTGTGTTGTTTCAGCTTGCCTCTTCCTGGGCATAATTCTTCACCTGCGATGTTTGTAAATATTAGTATCTTGATATGTTAGCATTTCTATGGACCTTCATATAAACATCAAAAGAAACATAAATCACTAAGTGATTCCAGATAAATGAAAAAGAACTGGCAGATAATTTTCACTCCTTGCAGTTCTGATGTTGAGTGAAGTGAACAGATGCTATCCTCTGCTTGGTGCTGAGACCAGCAAAGCAAAATGGGCAACATTTACCAAATAGTATTGCTTCATTGATTGTAAAATTTGCTAATTCAACATTGAGAGATATCAGAATATTTTTAAAGCTTTCTTCATTCATAAAAAACATTTATTAAGTGCTTCCTTATGTACCTGGCACAAAGTTATGAGGAAAATATATAAGTGAAGAGGGCCAGGGAGTGACAGGACAGTGAACTGCAGAAACTGAGTGTCAGACGGTGTTGCAGACACAATATAATAAGGCTGTACAAATACAGGGAGGCTGCTTTAGATTGTATGGTGAGGGAAGAATTTCCTGCAGTGCTACCCTGTGAGCTGGGACCTGTTGTCAATATTTTGGAGAAGAATTGTCAAAGGCCCTTAGTAAAGAGGAAGCCTGGAATGTTGGATGTACAGTGAGGAAGATTTGGATGGGCAAAGATAAAACTGAGAGGAAGCAGGAGCAGAACACACTGATCAAAGGAAGGTTTTCAACCACATGTAGATCTGTTTAGGGACAGCATGTTGACTGTTCCCCAAATCTCACCCAGATAGCTGTTTAACCCCTTGCATCATCTCCAGTGACTCCCTCCATCAGACTATCAAACAGTTAGTGTGCCAGGTATGAATCTAAATGTGGGTAGTATGAAAGGCGTGGCCAGGCCTGCCCTCACAGAGGATAATTCAGTGGAGAAGAAATAAATCAAATGATTACAAGTATCAAGAAGTCCAAGAGGTAAGTGAAATGTATCACTGGTATTTATAACAAAATAGGGTCAACCTAGCCTACAGACTAGGTCTAAAATCTTGTAGTAATGAAATAGTATTTCATCTTACATATTTCACTTTAAAATGTCATTCCAAGTTTCTACTACAATAATAAAATAGATTAAAAATGCAAATTTACTTATATATAATATATAATAAAACATATATCATCCTTTATAATTTTCTGTGTCCTTTCATATGCATTATCCCACTTAATATTCACAATGCTTGTTATTATTATTGTTCACAATAACGATATCTGCTATTTTTAGTATTCACAATACCTATTTTACTACCATCTTTTTAAAGATGAATAAGCTACAGTCAGTCTTAAAGGAAATCAGTCCTGAATATTCATGGGAAGGATTGATGTCACTGAAACTCCAATACTTTGGCCACCTGATGTGAAGAACTGACTCTTTGGAAAAGACTCTGATGCTGGAAAAGATTGAAAGCAGGAGGAGAAGGGGACGACAGAAGATGAGATTGTTGGATGGCATCACTGACTCAATGGACATGATTTTGAGCAAGCTCCAGGAGTTGGTGAAGTACAGGGAAGTCTGGCATGCTATAGTCCATGGGGTCACAAAGAATCAGACACAACTGAGCAATTGAACTGAACTGAAGCTAAAGTTGTGGAAATTTAACTGACTTGTCTACAGTCACAAAATGAATTAATAATGTAGGCAGTTCTAGTCTTTTTTGATACTGCTTAGATCACCAAAGGTTGGGCTGGTCTGAGCTAAATATAATAAAACTATTTACCCAACAGCACCAGGCATTTAGTTCAAAAACAAAAGGAAGAGAGGACATAGCATCCTCATTCTTAAGAAATATAGGATCTATTTAGGAAGATGTTCAGATAAGTACCAGATAATAAATTGGGCAGAAATTCTGGGTGTATACAAAGTTATGGAATAATCAGAGTGGTATGGGATTATTCTATAACCTCATCTTGACAGAAATTTTAAAACTGGGCATACACATAGGTTGTATGGTTATATTTTTGTACTTTTCTGTTGTGAAATTCTGTTGTTGTTGTTGTTTTCCCTATTTTCAAAATGACTGCCAATCAATAATCTTACCCACATTTCCTCTGAGTTTATTACTTAGTTTAGAAATCTATAGTGTTTCTCCATTGCACAGATAAATCTCAGCTACTCTTTTTTTCTCTCTGCTGAAGACATCTTCCAGGACAAATCCAGAAAACTTTACTCAGCATTCTCTAATTATTTTATTCCCAGGTCCAAGCCTGATGCCAAGCTTTCTGTTCAAACAACCTCTTCCTGGAATGCTAAATTGTTGACCTTTAGGAAAGCTTCATTATTTAACCTTCTTCTATTTCTTAGAAAATCAGTAGAAAATTCTATTCAAATGCAACCCTGAATATGCTGGCTTACGTTTTCTGAACACTGAATGTTCTGTTTCTCTCATACAGTGCAATGATTTTATTTTTCTGACTTTTGCATGATGTCAATAAATGTTTAGTTTTATTAATATTGATTATTTTACATTATGTTTTACAATGAATCAGCACCTGGAATACTATTGCATAAAAGTACATGATCATTCCAAATACTATCATTGTCATTACACATATTGCATATTGAGTCTCTTTCCCCTTCCACTATACCTGGAAATATTTTCTATGTTAATTAAAAGTTATGAATAATACATGTCAACCAACAAGTAATTAAGAAACAAAAGAAAAGTATACAACTTCAGTTATGTATTTAAGCTTTAGTGTTAATTGTCTTACTCTTCATGGCTGTGAAGGATCGCATGTAACATGCTGAAGAAAAACAATTGCCAAATCACCACTTGGTAGCAATATGCCAGAGCCTGTGCTAAGTGTTTTTTGTATGCCTTTTTATTTTCACTTTCACATTAACTCTACAAATAATTAATCTGCAACATAAACTTGTTTTCTAGAAAGTCAGTGAAGATCAAAGGCACATTTTTAATAGGAACTGATGAGAAATATCTTTGTAGAAAATGAAAAATACTTACGGGAACCAGAAATTTTTTAATCTCTTCCAAAGCATGGCTCATACGTGAATAAGCCTCCCCCGGTGGAGCAAACACTTCAATTAATACATGAAGTTCATCACTCAAGTGGGCATACTTGGCTTCCCCACTTTTTCTTAATTCTTCTTCCTGTGAAAAACGTTATTTTTATAAATACAAATCCACTCATTTTACATCGATTTAACATTTACTGAGGAGATGACAGAAGGATATAATCTAAGCAAATTTTCCCCAAATGGAAAGTAAAAATCTGGCATAAGTCATTTAAAGGCTTCAAAATAATTTTAAGAGTTTGATTTTTTTTTAATCTGACATAATTAGCTGCACATTTTAATCAGCTAAATGAAAAATACTAAATCCCCAAAAAGAAGCGATAGAAATGCCATTAACTCCACTGGAAGAAAAGTATTGCTTTTGTGTCTGACAAGTAATCATTTGCAGGCAATGAACCCACGATGCCACTGTTCTTTAAGAAAACCAGAATTTTATAGATACTTTTTGAGAGGTGGTGAAATGGTTACTTGCTCTCCATGAAAGTGAGCAAAACAGAGGCTTCTTTCACAGGCTCATTCCCATGGGAATAGGTCCTACCCTCACTCTGCTATCATTTGCCACTTCATACAGGAGTAAGTTAAAGCAATGGTTGTTAAGCATTATGTTGACCTTGATTCTGAGTGAGCTGCATACCCAAGATTTTTGTGAGCACTGCAACTGAGTTATTACACATGACTGATCAATTCAGTTCAGATGCTTCTGACTTTACTCATGTGTGCAAAGTTTTTCACTCATGTTGTCTCTAACCTTTCAATAACATTGCATAGCATTCACATAATTCAAATTAGGATATTGAGTTTAAAAGACTTAAGTAACCTCAGCAAAGTTGGGATTCAAGTCCAGCTCATTTTGCAAGGATTTCAGGGAAGTAAAATTCAGTGAAAAATTAACACATGCTTGCTCAGTCATGTCTGACTCTTTGCAACCTATAGGTTTTATCCTACATGGCTCCTCTGTCCATGAGACTCTCCGAGAAATAATACTGGAGTGGGTTGCCATTCTCTGCTCCAAGAAATCTTCCCAACTCAGGGGTCAAACCTAAGTCTCCTGCATTATAGGTGGATTGTTAATCTGCTGAGCATCCTGAGAAGCTCAAAAGTTACCATAAATAATATTAATTGTATTTTATTTTTCTTGACTCTCCTCTCCCAAACTAGCAATTGATTCACTAAATTTCAAAGGATTAAAAAAAAAAAAAAAAAAAAAGGATTGCTGCTGATTCCTGCTTCTTGGCTGAACATATAATGAGAGCATCACTTCAGGACCTTTTCTGTCAGACAAGCTTTCTGAGAAATCTGAAATAATTCTCATTTTGAACTTACAAAAAGACTAAGCCCTGAGCGTTTTCAGTGGGAGAACTGACTGCAAGACCCCAGACTACCAGAGAACTAACCCTAAGGAGTTTCCAATAGTGAGAACTCACATAGAGGAAACCACTTGAATATAATATCTGGTATCACACAACCTGTGCAAGACTCCTCATCTAAACAACAAACAAAACAAAAATACAAACCCAATCATCAGCAGACAGGATTACCACTTCACTCAGCCTTGTCCATCAGAGGAAAAACAAACAAACAAACAAACACATACACACACACACACACACACACACACACAACTGAGCACGAAGCTCACCCTATACAAAGCTTACACAAACAACTGGACCAACCTTAGAAAACCAGAAATAAAAAGGAAGGAAGAATTCATCCTTAAAGCCTGAGAAAAGGGGACCTCAAACACAATTTTTTTTTTTAATGATAAAAAGGCAGAGAAATACTACACAAATGAAGGAACAAACTAGAAACACAAAAGACCAAATAAATGAAGAGGAAATAGGCAAACTATCTGAAAAATAATTCAGAATAATGATAGTAAACATGATCAAAAACCTTAAAAACAGAATGGAGAAAATGAAAGAATCAGTTAACAAAGACCTAGAATAGTTAAAGAAAGGGTGTACAATTGCACTCATCTCACACGCTAGTAAAGTAATGCTCAAAATTCTCCAAATCAGGCTTCAGCAATACGTGAACCATGAACTTCCAATGCTCAAGCTGGTTTTAGCAAAGGCAGAGAAACCAGAGATAACATTGCCAACATCCCCTGGATCATAGAAAAACCAAGAGAGTTCCAGAAAACATCTATTCCTGCTTTATTGACTATGCAAAAGCTTTTGACTGTGTGGATTGCAATAAACTGTGGAAAATTCTGAAAGAGATGGGAATACCAGACCACCTGACCTGGCTCTTGAGAAACCTATATGCAGGTCAGGATGCAATAGTTAGAACTGGACATGAAACAACAGACTGGTTCCAAATAGGAAAAGGAGTATGTTGAAGCTGTATATTGTCACCCTGCTTATTTAACTTATATGCAGAGTACATCATGAGAAACGCTGGGCTAGAAGAAGCACTAGCTGGAATCAAGATTGCTGGGAGAAATATCAATAAACTCAGATATGTAGATTACATCACTCTTATGGCAGAAAGTGAAGAGGAACTAAAAAGCCTCTTGATGAAAGTGAAAGAGGAGAGTGAAAAAGTTGGCTTAAAGCTCAACATTCAGAAAACTAAGATCATGACATCTGGTCCCATTGCTTCATAGGAAATAGATGGGGAAACAATGGAAACAGTGTCAGACTTTATTTTTCTGGGCTCCAAAATCACTGCAGATGGTGATTGCAGCCATGAAATTAAAAGATTCTTACTCCTTGGAAGGAAAGTTATAACCAACCTAGATAGCATATTGAAAAGCATAGACATTACTTTGCCAACAAAGGTCCATCTAGCCAAGGGTATGGTTTTTCCAGTGGTCATGTATGGATGTGCGAGTTGGTCTGTGAAGAAAGCTGAGCACCAAAGAACTGATGCTTCTGAACTATGGTGTTGGAGAAGACTCTTGAGAGTCCCTTGGACTGCAAGGAGATCCAACCAGCCCATCCTAAAGGAGATCAGTCTTGGGTATTCATTGAAAGGACTGATGCTGAAGCTGAAGCTCCAATACTTTGGCTACCTCATGCGAAGAGTTGACTCATTGGAAAAGACCCTGATGCTGGGAGGGATTGGGGGCAGGAGGAGAAGGGGACGGCAGAGGATGAGATGGCTGGATGGCATCACCGACTCGATGGACATGAGTTTGGGTAGACTCCAGGAGTTGGTGATTGACAAGGAGGCCTGACATGCTGCAATTCATGGGGTCGCAAAGAGTCGAGCACAACTTAGTAACTGAACTGAACTGAAACATAGACAAACAAAACAATCACAGAAATTAAAAATACTCTAGAAGGAATCAATAGCAGAATATCTGAAGCAGAAGGATGAATCCGTGAACTGGAAGATAAAATGTTGGAAATAACTTCTGAAGAGCAGAATAAAGTAAAAAGAATGAGAAGAACTGAGGATAATCTCAGAGACCTCTGGAACAAAATCAAACACAACAGCATTCAAATTATAGGGGTCCCAGAAGAGTAAGAGAGAAAGAAAGTGTATGAAAAAAAGTTTTGAAGAGATTATAGTTGAAACATTTCCCCAGCATGGAAAAGGAAATAGTCAATCAAGTTCAAGAGGGACAAAGAGTCCCATACAGGGTAAACCCAAGCAGAAATATGCCAAGACCCATACTAATCAAACTAACAAAGACTAAACACAAAGAAATAATACTAAAATCATCAAGGGAAAAGCAACAAGTAAAACACTAGGGAAACCCCATATGTTTAACAGCTGATCTTTCAGCAGGAACTCTGCAGGCCAGAAGGGGATGGCAGGATATATTTGAAGTATGGGGAAAATGTACAACAAAGATTACTGTACCCAGAAAGGATCTCATTCAAAATTGATAGAGAAATAAAAAGCTTTTCAGATAAGCAAAATTTAAGGGAATTCAGTACTGGCAAACCAGCTTTAAAACAAATGTTAAAGGGACTTATATAGTCAAGAAACACAAGAGTTAGAAAAAGATCTGCAAAATCAACCCCAAACAATTAAGAAAATGGCAATAGGAACATATATATCAATAATTACTTTAAACATAAATGGATTAAATGCTCCAACCAAAAGAATGGATACATTCTTTTGGCAGAATGGATACAAAAACAAGACCCATACATATGATGTCTGGAAGAAACACACTTCAGACCTAAAGACAGATACAGACTGAAAGTGAGAGGATGGAAAAATATATTCCATGCAAATAGGAAGCAAAAGAAAGCTGAAGTAGCGATCCTCATATCAGACAAAATAGACCTTAAAATAAAGATTACAAGAGATAAAGAAGGAAACCACATAACCATCAAGGGATCAATCCAAGAGGAAGACATAGCATTGTAAATATCTAAGCCCCCAATATAGGAGCACCTCAATACATAAGACAAACACTAACAGACATAAAAGGAGAAATTAATAGTAACACAATAATAATCAGTTCAGTTCAGTTCACTCACTCAGTCGTGTCCGACTCTTTGTGACCCCATGAACTGCAACACGTCAGGCCTCCCTGTCCATCAACAACTCCTGGAGTCTACCCAAACCCATGTCCATTGAGTCGGTGATGACATCCAACCATCTCATCCTCTGTCACCCCCTTCTCCTCCTGGCCTCAATCTTTCCCAGCATCAGGGTCTTTTCAAATGAGTCAGCTCTTCCAATCAGTTGGCCAAAGTATTGGAGCTTCAGCTTCAACATCAGTCCTTCCAATGAACATCCAGGACTGATCTCCTTTAGGATGGACTGGTTGGATCTCCTTGCAGTCCAAGGGACTCTCAAGAGTCTTTTCAACATCACAGTTCAAAAACATCAATTCTTCACTGCTCAGCTTTCTGTATAGTTCAACTCTCACATCCGTACATGACTACTGGAAAAACCATAGCCTTGACTAGATGGACCTCTGCTGACAAAGTAATGTCTCTGCTTTTTAAAATGCTGTCTAGGTTGGTCATAACTATCCTTCCAAGGAGTAAGTGTGTTTTAATTTCATGACTACAATCGCCGTCTGCAGTGATTTTGGAGCCCCCAAAAATAAAGTCAGCTACTGTTTCCACTGTTTCCTCTCTTTCCCCATCCATTTGCCATGAAGTGATGGGATCAGATGCCATGATCTTAGTTTTCTGAATGTTGACCTTTAAGCCAACTTTTTCACTCTCTTCTTTCACTTTCATCAAGAGGCTTTTTAGTTCCTCTTCACTTTCTGCCATAAGGGTGGTGTCATCTGCATACATGAGGTTATTGATATTTCTCTGAATAATAATAATAACAATAATAATACAAGACTTTAAAACCCCACTCACGCCAATGGACAGATCATCAAAACAGAAAATTAATTAAAGAAACACAAGTCTTAAATGAGGCACTAGATGAGATGGATCTCATTGATATCTTCAGGACATTCCATTCAAATGCAGAAGAATACACCTTCTTCTCAAGTGCACATGGAACATTCTCCAGAATAGATCACATCTAGGGTCACAATTGAAACCGCAGTAAATTTAAGAAAATTGGAATTGTGTCAAACATCTTTTCTGACCACAATGCTATAAAAGTAGACATCAATTACAAGAAAAAACCTGTAAAAAAATACAAACAAATGGAGATTAAACAATACATTTATAAATAACCGATATGTTACTGAAGAAATCAAAAGGGAAATAAAAAAATGTCTATAAAAAAATGACAAGGAAAAGACAACAACTCAAAACCTATGCAGCAACAGCTGTTATAAGACGGAAGTTTATAGCAATACAATCCTACCTGAAGAAACAAGGAAAACATTGAATAGATAACCTAACTGTACACCTAAAACAACTGTAGAAAAAAGAACAAGAAGCCTCAAAATTAGTAGAAGGAAAGAAATCATAAAGAACTGAGCATAAATAAATGAAAATTAAATGAAAGCAACAATAGTAAAGATTAATAAAACTAAAAGTGGTTCTTTGAGAAGATAAACAAAAGTGACAAACCTTTAGCCAGACTCATCAAGAAAAAAAGAGAGAAGAATCAAGTCAACAAAATTAGAAATGAAACAGGAGAGGTTACAACAGGCAACACAGAAATACAAAGGATTGCAAAAGACTATTATGAACAACTATATGGCAATAAAATTGATAACCTGGAAGAAATGGACAGATTCTTAGAAAAGCTCAATCTTCCAAGACTGTACCAGGAAGAAATAGAAATTATGAAGAACCCAATTACAAGCACTGAAATTGAAGCTGTGTTCAAAAATCTCCCAAAAAACAAACACCCAGGACCAGATGGCTTCACAGAATTTTATCAAACATTTAGAGAAGAGCTAATGCCTATCCTAAAACTCTCAAAAAACTGCAGAGGAAGGAACACTTCCAAACTCATCCTATAAAGGCCACCATCACCCTGATACCAAAACCAGACAAAGACAACACAAAAAAAGAAAACTACATGCCAGTATCAATGATGAACATAGATGCAAAAATCCTCAACAAAATATTATCAAACGGAATTCAGCAAGACATCAAAAAGCTCATACACCATGATCAGACTGGGTTTATTCTAGGGATGCAAGAATTATTCAGTTCAGTTCAGTCACTCAGTGGGGTCCAACTCTTTGTGACCTCATGGACTGCAATACACCAGGCTTTCCTGTCCTTTACCATCTCCCCGAGCTTGTTCAAATTCATGTCCATTGAGTCAGTGATGCCATCCAACCATATCATCCTCTGTCATCCCATTCTCCTCCTGCCTTCTGTGTTCCCCAGCATCAGGGTCTTTTCCAATGAGTTGCCTCGTCACAGCAGGTGGCCACAGTATTGGAGCTTCAGCTTCAGTATCAGTCTTTCAATGAATATTCAGGATTGATTTCCTTTAGGATTGACTAGTTGGATTTCCTTGCAGTTCAAGGGACTCTCAAGAGTCTTCTCAAGGACCACAGTTTAAAAGCATCAATTCTTTGGTGTTTAGCCTTCTTTATGGCCCAGCTCTCACGTCCATACATGACTATTGGAAAAAGCTAATTATTATTAAATTAATTTAAATGTACTACTTTACTCCAAGAGATCATACATTTGAAAACTACTCTAAGCCAAAGAGCTCATGCGTTTCAGAATAAGAAAAAAAATCAAAATCACCATGTCTATGTTCTTGAATTTTAACTTTCAAATGAATCATACAGCACATCAAATGGATGATATAACTCTGAAAGAACACATGTCATATTAGCTTCGACAGTCCAGATTCTGATCATGGGTACTAGAGCAAAAATTGCAACTCTTCCCCTCAATAGTATATAAATTATGATAAGTGACCTCACTAGTTTTGACCTTCTAATTCTTCAATGGTAAACCGATGATAATAATAACAATAATAGCATTAGTCAAACATGACTTGCTAAATATTATTATGCTAAATATCTAAGGTTCAAAACAATATAAAAACAGATATGAACTAAAAAAGGCGATGCATTCAAATATCCTAATTATCCTCCTGAAAACTCTACCAGTGCCAGGAATAAGCTAAACAATAAAAGAAATGTTGGAAACACATAATACATAGTACACAAAAGTTTTATATTTTGGTTTTTACTTTAGCAATTACTCTTGTTATATTTTATCCTTAGAGTTATAATTTACTGAGTGTTTTCTGCAGATTTTTTTTTATTATTATTAATGCCCAGAGAACTTTCTTTTAATACAAATCCTCTTCAGTAATAAATAAGTCTCTTATCTGTACAACTTTCTCTGTCATGAAATTCAAATAGAAACAAATGAATTATTTATACCTTGGGCTGAATGGGATTGTCTGAATGATTAATTGAAAAGCATTTGTAACTACACTTATGTAGAAATTCTTTTCTAGTACGTTCATCCGTTCAAATTGCATCCTCACATAGGGATTTTGTACAAATGTATGTATGTGTATAAATGTATATATATATATATATGTGTGTGTGTGTGTGTACATATTTGTCTGTGGTAGAGATGCAATGGCTGACCCTGAAGAGGATCTCAGTTACTTTTGCCTTTGCCTTGCTCCCTGAGACTAAACAGGCAAGAACTCTCCTAGATTATAGCATCTGTGGCCCAAACAGTCAGCTCTGTAAGGAAATCTTGTCAGAGCTGTACCCTCACTCCTTTTTCTCGGAGCAATTTTTTGTTTTTCCCCCTCCCAGAGTCTTTAATTTAAAAAACTTCTGATTGTAAGTACTTTCTCCTCTCTTTGAAAAGTACATAAACCCTTTGGAAGATATAAGTTAGGCCTTTTGTCAGTTTTATGTCCTAGGAATGTCTTTCTCCTTTTAAATGCAAGCACCAAAACAAGCATCTGTCTTCTAGTTTCTGTGAGGGGATGGTAGAAGCCTAACTTTGGTAGGGGCCTTGCTCCAGGTTGCAAAACTACTTCCTGTCATAAAGATACGAGAAGTTTGCTTTTTCCTGGATGAACCCAATTAGCTAACCAATAATTATGCAAAGTTAGGATGCTCTCTGTGTGCTATCAGGACCTCTTATTTGGGGATTACTTGTTTTTTACATTGAGAACAAGTATGTAATGGTTTGTATCTGCTTGGCTATAAAAGGATGAGATCTCTCCCTGTCTTTTCATCTCTTGATGAATGGCCCATGATGCCCATCACATTCAGATCTAATGCTTAATAATAATAAAAGCATCTTCTTCTCTACAAAAAGAGTTCTTTTTGTAGACACAATTCTGGGCTGGGAGAAGATTTTCTTATTACATAAATTCCACCAATACTCTTTATAACAGATGCTGTGCATACTCTACCCATATTCATTGACTTCATTATCTTCATGTAACCAGCATTTATGTATTTTCTTGCTGGAGGCTTGATCTGGCCTTGAGGGATAGCCCTACTTAAGCACAGAGCAGGGAAGACACGCCAGGACTCAACTCTCTATGGACCAGTTGTCAACTAGTGATTGGAGAGAGCCAGCTTATAAACACCTCAGCCTGCTCCTCCCTTAGATGTGGTGCCAGCCATAGTTGCCCCATATGTTTGGTTGCTTAAGTTCAACTGCTAAGCTTCAGCTGCTTCAAAGAAAGCTTATCAGTTGCACAAAGCAACTGCTCTGTGCACAAGTGGAGGTATGTCTTTAGCCTGTTTGAGAATGCACATTACATGGGTTTCCTTACGTTTCTTATTTTACTTCCTTACTCCTATACTGAGGTTTCCAGAGTTTTCCTTCCAAATAAACTTCACATAACTAAATTTTTCTACATTGTCCTTGTCTAGGGGAACTCAAAGCAAGACAATACAGTAGTTTAAATTAAGGATAGATGACGGAAATCAGAAATTTTGTACAGAAAGATTAAATACAAAGCAAAGTACATGAATAGATAAAGATTATGAAGGAAATATCAGAGACATGTAAAATAGATCCAGTAAAGCTGATATGTAATAGTAAGAATTATACAAAGAGAAAACAAAACATAAGAAAAATAAATAAATAATAGAATAAAACTTTTTGCAGGATGCAGAATATAAGTGTTTACCTAATTCTATTCTGAACTTAAGAGAAAAGAGCCAAAGTGAGATGCATTTCAGGAAAATCCCTGAATTTTAAGAAAAGCAAGAATAAGCAAGCAAAAAATGAACAGAAATAAAAAATTACTATATGCCTCTAGAGCTGATCCAAAAAGGGAAAATATACAATCGACAATGGACTTCCCATGTACAAAATTTCAGATTTAGAAACAAGGATAGTAGGTTTGCCAGTGAGTATGCACTAGGTTCTGTGCTGAGGGCAACTTTCTGTTTACTGCCCCTGAAACAATCCAGGGCCTAAGAGTCTTCTGGAACACCAAGAACTGTCTGATTTCAGTTTCTGGGGCCATGGATGCTGATGATGTCATAAGATGATAATTCATTATTTTAACTATTCCACTATAATTTATGGCATTTGTTATGCTCTTCTAAGAAATACAATGTTCAGACTACCTGGAATTTGTCTGTTGAAAATTTTCACCACTGAAAAAGACAATGCCTATTCCCAAGAAGGCCCAGTAGTCTAGAATTCATGAGGAATTAAACTGTCTTGAGTGTATGGCGACTAAAGCAAAAAGCAAAATGAAAGATTCTTGACAAGACATCGTTAAAGATGGAAGCATGCTTCCAACTCTTTGAGACCCCATGGCTGCCAGGCTATTCTGTACATGGAATTCTCCAGGCAAGAATGCTGGAGCGGGTAGCCATTCCCTTATCCAGGGGATCTTCCCGATCTAGGGATTGAACCCAGGTGACCTGCATTGCAGGCAGATTATTTACCATTTGAGGCACCAGAGAACTGTATTTTACAAATCACTTAGAATGTTGATTCTCAGGGGGGCTGTATCCTGTTTCCATTTCAAGAAAACATATCTTCAAGGATAAAGTGTCTTAAGTAAAACCTGAACAGGAACCTGTTGAATTGGAATAGGGCTGTGGGAGAAAATTAAGAAGTGAAAACAACTAGTGAGCTGGTGAGGGGATTTCATTCAGTACAGTCACTTTTGACCCAGTAGATATGGTCAGATTTGCTTCTGAGCCTCATGATGCTCTAGCCAATGATGGAAAAGCAAGTACTAGTGAATCCCAGTTGGTAAGGAGCAAAGCCAAATGACTGGTTCTAAGAGAAAATGTGGAGGTGGGATATCAATTTGGGGAAGGTCACCTTGCACAGCCATTACTGTCTGTAGAGGAGATAGCAACAGGATACCAGACAGCAATGACAAGGGTGCTGAAGCCAGAGATTAAAAAAAAAAAAAAAAATAGAACAAAAGAAAGGCCACAAAACCTGCTGAAGACATTCAGAGGACCCTAGAGAGGCTGTCTCCTGCCCTTGAAAGGAAAGTAGCACACAAGGCAATTTGGCCTTGAAGGTAGGATTTGGAAGGCTTTACTTTAGACAATGCATTATGCTGTTCATCAAGCAGCCAGACCGAGAAGCAAACACATTAGGATTTATAAAGTGGCTAACCACTGAATAGAATACTTGTGGCGTCAGCACAGAATGGCATCCAAATTTACAACATATGGATGCAAAATTAATAAAAGGCACAGACAGAATAATCATTTTGACACTTTTAGCTTTCTGTAAAAAAATTTTCCAGATTATACCAGTTGCTGCTGACAAGCCTCTGCTGACATATTGTATACCTAAAATTCAATGATTTCCACATGGCATTACAGGATTTTTTCATCTGGTGCTGGCTGAGCTCAACAGCTTCATCTTCTGCATGCCCTCTGCAGATACTCACTAGAAAAACCTTACCTTTCTCTGAAATCATCATCTGCTTTCAACCCCCTGTGGACTTTTATTCGGAACAAATATATTCATCCAACTCCACATAGTCAGCAACATAGAAATGATTGCTCAATAGAATCTTAACTGCAACACCTTCTAAATATGATTATATCACAAATACTTGGTATTATATTACTAATATTGATAGTATACTTCAACAGAACATTTGGTTCCATGGATCCTTGAACACTAAGTGTTTTGCTGTTGGCATCATGTATGTGTGATTGGGGAGTGGATTATGGCAGAGTATACATAAATGATGTTTCTTAGATCATATCTAAATCTTAATAGAAAGTATAATCTCTATATACTTTTATATTAATTGCTTTATTCAAATAAATGGCTAAGTTTTCTGTTACCTGGTAATAAATACTTTCCAAAGGAAATGGGGAACATAAAAATTTGATCTTATAGATGTTGTCACTTTCCCTTTCTGTCCTTCATATTGTTTTAGCAAAAGTATACTTGATAATGTCTAAAAGGAAAATTTATTTTATAGACTAGACAAAAGAATGGAGAGAGTGAAGATATTTCTATTCCCTTCAAATAATTCAATTACATGGAAAGACTATATTTGTAGTAAGTGAATGTTAATTTTTAAAATTTTTATTTCTGATGAGTTTATCTCTGTTTCATTTTTATAGACTACAAAATGTTCTATCAGTGCTGGGAAATAGAAACAGCACAGAACCTCTGAAACACCTCAGAATCAAAGCAGAGTGGAGGCACTGTGTACACATACCTCTAGAACTCACTTCCAAGTGCTGCAGTTTACTAGGAATCTGAGCTTGGGTGTTTGGCACTGGAGCAACTATAAAACTTCTCCTGGATGTGGAAAGCCCTTCTGCATTTTTTTTTTTAAGTCTGTGAAATCAATGTTTTTGGAAAAGCATAAGGAAAAGTAATGAGCTCAGGACCTAGACTTGGACTGATCGTGACACTTTATATTGATCAAGGTTTGTTCTGCTTCATAGCACAGAATATGTCTTTCCCAGGAGAGGAGTTATTCCCGTCACTAATCCTGACAATTGTTACTTTCATGGTATGTCTGAAAATTTTCAATATCACCTACATACACTTAAGTGAATTTAGACTCACTCTTTCTTTATCTTAGGGCAACAAACCTTTTTGGATGTTGCATAAACACAAAAGTGGAGTCATAATGGTTTGATGTACTAGTGTTTGTCCTATAGCACTGGTACAGGATGTATGTAAAATATAAATAGAATCTATTAATCCAAAGTATTAATCCAACCTCTTAGCACAGTCCCCTCTCTGTCCCTGCTGGTCCAAGAGCAAGGATATGGAGTTAGCAAGGATGGAAACATTTGGAGAACATGGGTCAATGCAGGGAGGCTATGATGGCCCTCTAATCTTTCACACACACACACACACACACACACACACACACACACACACAGCATATTGTATACTAAATTAAGAGTATATTTTCAGCTGTCTTGCCCCAGTGCTAACACTGCTAGGCTCTTTGGGGAACAAAACAGAACATATATTGACTGACCACAAGATGCTGGGACTATACCAAGGATTTCCTCATCTGTGATTTAGTTAAGCTGCATCATAGGTTGGGCTTCCCAGGTCACTAAGTAGGCAAAGAATTTGCCAGCCAATGCGGTAGACATAGGAAATGTGGGTTTGATCCCTAGGTTGGGAATATTCCCTGGAGGAGGGCATGGCCACCCACTCCAGTATTCTTGCCTGGAAAATCCCTTGGATAGAGGAACCTGGCAGGCTACAGTCCACAGGGTTGTAAAGAATTGGACACGACTGAAGTGACTTAGCACGCAGCTCAATATCTGATTTAAAATTTAAAAACCATCAAATACATGCCAAGTTTCAGCAAAGCAGATAGCACACTACTTTCTATGAATGGAGAATCACTACAGGAATCGATTTAAAGTTGAGGATACAAAATCGCTTTGTATTGATTGGGGGTCCTCTTACTGTAACACTATGATTAGAAATGCTGCATATATTAGAAAAAGTTAAACACATTTCAAAATAGCACATACTTTTGAGAGAGTACTACAAAAGGCAAACTTGAAATTGTCCAGAGTAGAAAAAGTTTACTGAAAACCAAGATTAACAACGAAACAAAGTAAGCTTTAGTGATATCAGTGATTAAATTTTGGTAAATACATTCACTTCTAAACGTAATGCAAGTCATTCACAGAATCTGTTTATATTACTTTAAATTTATTAAATACCAGTGGAATAATTTGGCCTTTCCATGAAGCACAGCCATCAGGATCCATGAAAATATTAATGACACATACAAAAGATGAACTAAAGTGACACTGGGGTGAACAGATATTAGAATTGAAAAGTTTTTGGATTGTTGTTTCAATTTTCTTTGTGCTTACCACTAATGCATCTATTTCATCCTTAGGTTGAAGAGAGATGGATTCTGTGGCATTGCCTTTACTGAAAGAAGTTTATTTGAGACATTACTTGAAAGGAGCATGGGGACATTTGAAGCAGAACAAAGATAAAATTAAATTTTAGCACATTATGGCACTGTACTAACTTTAGATGAAGCACAGGAGGTATAATTTTTCTTGACCTCTCTAAGGTGCTTACCCAACAGTTAGAACATCTGCCGTCAGTAGACAGAAGGTGAAGACTATAGAAACCATTCATTTATGCTACTGTTCCCTATATCTACATTAAGTTTAGTGACTATAATGTTTCTTTCTTTTTTTTAATTTAATTGTAGGTGTTTAATACTTTTCTTCATGAGTCCCCCAGATTTTCCAGTATTGAAAGTTGGACCATGTGTAAAAGGAGATGATTCTCTCGGGTATGAGTGCTTTTCTTCATCCATTGCTATCATGGCAAATAATGAATAAAGTAAGAGCTAAGATATTTAAAAATATCTGTTACTCAACTGGAAATTGGAGAATTTTACTGAGAAAAATGCATCTTCAAATCTACTAATTTAATACCATAAATACCTGTCATGTCTACCATTTCTGTCTATAAAAATTGCTATGATAATGTTATAAAATTAGTTTTATCTAATTTCCTTTTTATTTTAATCTATTAAATACTATATATTTTGTTTTGAAATAAATTATTTATCAGAACATTTAAATTATCAGATCAGATCAGTCGCTCAGTCCTGTCTGACTCTTTGCGACCCCATGAATCGCAGCACGCCAGGCCTCCCTGTCCATCACCAACTCCCAGAGTTCACTCAGACTCACGTCCATCGAGTCAGTGATGCCATCCAGCCATCTCATCTTCTGTCGTCCCCTTCTCCTCTTGCCCCCAATCCCTCCCAGCATTAGAGTCTTTTCCAATGAATCAACTCTTCGCAAGAGGTGGCCAAAGTACTGGAGTTTCAGCTTTAGCATCATTCCTTCCAAAGAAATCCCAGGGCTGATCTCCTTCAGAATGGACTGGTTGGATCTCCTTGCAGTCCAAGGGACTCTCAAGAGTCTTCTCCAACACCACAGTTTAAAACCATCAATTCTTTGGCGCTCAGCCTTCTTCACAGTCCAACTCTCACATCCATACATGATCACAGGAAAAACCGTACACTTAAATAGTATAAAATCATTACAATTATTTTAAAACTATTGATTCAATAAAAATTACAAAGAAGGCATTATAAATTGCTATTATAAAATTCTCATTTAATTTATGCTTCTTTTGTGGGTGATTATACTTTATTGTTGCTGCTGCTTAGTTGTGTCAGTTATGTCTGACTCCGTCCAACCATATGGACTGTAGCCTGCCAGGCTCCTCTGTCCATGGGATTCTCTGGGCAAGAGTACTGGTGTAGGTTGCCATGCCCTCCCTCCTCCAGGGAATTTTCCTGACACAAGGATCGAACTCTGGTTTCCTGAAGTGAAGGCAGAGTCTTTACTGTGAGCCACCAGGGAAGCCTGTGATTATATTTCAATGACAAGTGAAAGCTGCTCAGTCATGTCTGACTCTTTGTGACCCCATGGAATTCTCCAGGCCAGAATGCTGAAGTGCGTAGCCGTTACCTTCTCTAGGGGATCTTCCCAATCCAGGGATCAAACACAGGTCTCCCACATTGTAGGCAGATTCTTTACCAGCTGAGCCACCAGGGAAGACCACTTTGCTCAGAAACAAAGAAATTGCAGTTCTTTCCAGCCAGTGCCGAGCGATGGGCATCTCTCGGGACAACTGGCACAAGCGCCATAAGACTGGGGGCAAGAGAAAGTCCTACCACAAGAAGCAGAAGTATGAGCTGGAACGCCCCGCTGCCAACACAAAGATTGGCCCCCGTGGCATACACACAGTCCGTGTGCAGGGAGGCAACAAGAGGTACCGGGCCTTAAGGCTGGACGTTGGGAACTTCTCCTGGGGCTCGGAGTGTTGTACACGCAAGGTAAGAATCAATTTATAGATTGAATGCAATCCCTATCAAGCTACCAACAGTATTTTTTAGAGAACGATAACAAATAATTTCACAATTTGTATGGAAATACAAAAAACCTCGAATCGCCAATGCAATCTTGAGAAAGAAGAATGGAACTGCAGGAATCAACCTGACTGACTTCAGTCTCTACTATAAAGCTACAGTCACGAAGACATTATGGTGCTGGCACAAAGACAGACATATAGATCAGTGGAACAAAATAGAAAGGCCAGAGGTAATTCCATGCACCTATGCATACCTTATCTTTGACAAAGGAGGCAAGAATATACAATGGAGAAAAGACAACCTCTTTAACAAGTGGTGCTGGGAAAACTGGTCAAAAACTTGTAAAAGAATAAAACTAGAACACTTTCTAACACCATACACAAAAATAAACTCAAAATGGATTAAAGATCTAAACGTAAGACCAGAAACTATTAAACTAGAAGAAAACATAGGCAAAACACTCTAGACATAAACCACAGCAGGATCCTCTATGACTCATCTCCCAGAATATTGGAAATAAAAGCAAAAATAAACAAATGGGATCTAATTAAACTTAAAAGCTTCTGCACAACAAAGGAAATTCTAAGCAAGGTGAAAAGACAGCCTTCAGAATGGGAGAAAACAATAGCAAATGAAGCAACTGACAAAGGACTAATCTCAAAAATATACAAGCAACTCCTGCAGCTCAATTCCAGAAAAATAAACAACCCAATCAAGAAATAGACCAAAGAACTAAATAGACATTTCTCCAAAGAAGACATACAGATGGCTAACAAACATATGAAAAGATGCTCAACATCACTCATTATCAGAGAAATGCAAATCAAAACCACAATGAGGTACGATTTCACCCCAGTAAGAATGGCTGTGATCCAAAAGTCTACAAGCAATAAATGCTGGAGAGGGTGTGGAGGAAAGGGAACCCTCTTACACTGTTGGTGGGAATGCAAACTAGTACAGCCACTATGGAGAACAGTGTGGAGATTCCTTAAAAACCTGAAATAGAACTGCCTTATGACCCAGAAATCCCACTACTGGGCATACACACTAAGGAAACCAGAATTGAAAGAGACATGTGTACCCCAATGTTCATTGCAGCACTGTTTATAATAGCCAGGAAATGGAAGCAACCTAGATGTCCATCAGCAGATGAATGGATAAGAAAGTAGTGGTACATATACACAATGGAGTATTACTCAGCCTTTAAAAAGAATACATTTGGTAAGATGGTAACAATAACCCCTGTGTACGAGACAGCAAAAGAGACACTGAAGTATAGATCAGTCTTATGGACTCTGTGGGAGAGGGAGAGGGAGGGGAGATTTGGGAGAATGGCATTGAAACATGTATAATATCATGTATGAAATGAGTCGCCAGTCCAGGTTCAATGCACGATACTGGATGCTTGGGGCTGGTGCACTGGGAGGACCCAGAGGGAGGATATGGGGAGGGAGGAAGGAGGAGGGTTCAGGATGGGGAACACAGGTATACCTGTGGCAGATTCATTTTGATAGTTGGCAAAACTAATACAATATTGTAAAGTTTAAAAATAAAATAAAATTAGAAAAAAAAAAAAAATGTTAACAGGCCTCCGGGCCAGAAGATGATGCAAATCACCTAAGCTTTTGCATATGATAAGTTTGCAGGAAGAAAGCCTGGCTTGCTGCATGACTCTACCCCTTCCCCCATTATCCTCTATGCATAACTTAAGGTATAAAAACTACTTTGGAAAATAAAGTGCGGGCCTTGTTCACCGAAAAAAAAAAAAAAAAAAATTAAATTAAATTAAATTAAAAAAAAAAAGAATACATTTGAATCAGTTCTAATGAGGTGGATGAAACTGGAGCCTATTAAAAAGAGTGAAGTAAGCCAGAAAGAAAAACACCAATGCAGTATACTACCATGTATATATGGAATTTAGAAAGAAGGTAACGATAACCCTGTATGTGAGACAGCAAAAGAGACACAGATGTATTGAACAGTCTTTTGGACTCTGTAGGAGAGGGCGAGAGTGGGATGATATGGGGAATGGCATTTAAACATGTAAAATATCATATGTAAAATGAATTGCCAGTCCATGTTTGATGCATGATACAGGGTGCTCGGGGCTGGTGCACTGGGATGACTCAGAGGAATGGGATGAGGAGAGAGGTGGGTGGGGGTTTCAGGATGGGGAACACGTGTACACTCATGGCAGATTCAAGTCAATGTATAGCATAACCACTACAATATTGTAAGGTAAAATAAATAAATTAATTAATTTAAAAAAGAAATCACAGTATTAATAAAATTCCTTATGATTTAATTTTATCTATGTCCTATATAGCAATAAATATGAGATTCTATTAAATCATTTAAAGATAATACCTTACGCAAGAAGGAAATGAAGGCAATTAAAATTTTATAACAAAACCATTTTGAGAATTTAGTATACCTGCTACTTCCTAACACCTAGTCACATGTAAACGTTTCATGGATAAACCTAAGATATATAAAACCTCCCTTTTCTTTTTGGCTAAATTACAGACATTTTTCTCTGATTTTCTAAATTATTTTCCTTTGTATGTAGTCATACTGTAAATTAAGACAAGAGTCCTTGTCTATCTTAATAGCACTGTCTTCAAGTAGTGGTTTCCTCCAAGTATTTGTTAATTAAAAAATTATCAAATGTATTAAAATATAAATACAATAACAGGAAAGCAAAATCATGTTATAAAAAATCCCTCCAATCCAAAATGAATAAAAAAAATTGAGAGAATGAATTTAATGGAACACTTAGCTTTATAGGGCACTAACCCTCTAACCCATCATATTATCATTTTAAGTAGTTTTTGGATATTAGAAATTTGTTTGCTTTAGTAATATGAAGGATAATATACTAACAACATAAAATTTCTCTCTGGAGAGAGTAACTTTTCCAGATATTGTCAGGGCTAAAATAATAGTCATTCTGGCAGATTCACTGAGCTGATATGTATATTTATTTGTATTGATTGTCTATAATACAACATTTATAGCACTAGCCCTATTCTCCTCTGACCTGAACTCTCTATAAAAATTATATTAAAACTTTCCATGTAGCTATGGAAATAGAGAGCACAAATTAAAAATTAATAATAAGAAAAGCAAAATTTAGTAAATGTTGATGGAATTAATGTTTGTTGATGCTCTTTCCAGTTTACAACAATCTGTCATTTGTTAGGATGTATTCATAGCAGAATATATCACTGTTCCTACAATGCCACCCTTTTCTACTTTTTCAATTAAATCAACATTGCCAAAGTAGAATTATTATGACTAGTACACAAAATAAAGCTGCTTCTAACACAATAAATACACTTTGTATCTACATAAATGTAGTTTATGTGGTAGAAATGGGAAAAAAAAAAAAAGATCACTTATCCAATGAAAATATCATTCTTATTAGCTAAACCAAAACTATTTGAGTAGAAAGTCTTTCACATCCATGGTTGAGAATTGTGTCTGTTTTTATTATTGTTATTATTGAGGCAAAGGCAAAACTCTTTCATTTTCAAAATTCACTTAAGAGATTTGATGATCTGATCACAATTTCTTAATATTATTGGGAAACATTGATGGCAAAAGGAGAAGGGGGTGGCAGAAGATGATTTGATTAGATATAATCACCAACTCAATAGACATTAGTTGAGCAAACTCCAGGAGATAGTGAAGGACAAGGAAGCCTGGCTTGCTGCAATCAATGGGGTCTCAAAGAGTCAACACAATTTAGTGACTGAACAAAAAGAGCAATGTGAATAAACCTGATAGCAAGGTTCTGTCTGCAAATATAACAAGTTGTTCAATCCACTCTTCTTCCTAATCAATAAAAGTAACATATGTAAAAAGGGCTACATCAATGGAAGTTATATATGCAAGTATAACTTCCACTGATTTACATTTTTGTTATTATTAATATTTTCATTATTTCTACTACTTGCCATCATCATTTGAAGCCACAACAATACTCTATGCTTTTTATAAAAAGAAGGATTAAAATTCATTTCTAATATGAAAAATAAAACAGAATCATCTCAATATGCTTTGGCAGTATGAAGGAATAGTTACTTTGAAGAACTGCCTCCCTAAACCATGAGTTGTCTTCATGTTGATATATGGCAAAACCAATACAATATTAAAGTTAAAAACTAAAATAAAATAAGTTTAAAAAAATTTTAAAAAGAAATAAAATCAGATATAATCAATACATTTATATACTTAGTAGAAAAGAGAAAATTTTAATTACCAAAAATTGAATTTAATTAAATATTGAAAATATACAAAACAAAACAAACTTCCTGAGACCTCAGAGGAGAGGCACTCACTTTTTGCTTTCCCTATCCTACACTCTTATGCCAGATCTCTTAGAGGACACTCGCATACATATCTGGAGCCCTAGATTTTATGTCTGGTACATGTTTTTTTATAGCTTCTTCCCAGGACATTCCCCTTGATTGCCTGGCTCTATTGGCCAGGGCTCCCTATGATCTTGGATCCCAGAGGACTCTAACAATTGGAGAGATAGTTCTTGGCTGTCTGTCACCTCAGGGCACTGTAACATCTTTCCAGCCTTTCTATGAAACAGAGTGAAGTAAGCCAGAAAGAAAAACACCAATAGAGTATACTAACACATATATATGGAATTTAGAAAGATGGTAATGATAACCCTGTATGCGAGACAGCAAAAGAGACACAGATGTATAGAACATTCTTTTGGACTCTGTGGGAGAGGGATAGGGTGGGATGATTTGGGGAAATGGCATTGTAACATGTATAATATCATATAGGAAATGAATCGCCAGTCCAAGTTCGATGCAGGATACAGGATGCTTGGGGCTGGTGCATTGGGATGACCCAGAGGGATGGTATGGGGAGGGAGGTGGGAGGGGGGTTCAGGATTGGGAACACGTGTACACCTGTGGCAGATTCATGTTGATGTATGGTAAAACCAATACACTATTGCAAAGTAAAAAAAATAATAATAATAATAAATAATAAATTTTAAAAAATGAAAACGAAAAAAAAAAAAACAAACATAGAAAATGACTTACTTGTCCTGGAATTTAGACCTGAAAGGCAGGCTTGAGGTCTAACACACATCAGAAGGCTATGAAGGTGTCCTTCAGGAACACAGGCGAGAGAATGCTGTCTTTGTGCTCTTGCTCTGCCTTGCTACAGCTGACTGGTGTCTTGTATAAAGGAGCTTCCACATTTGTCTGTTGCCCCAGTTCCTGTGACTATCATCCAGGGGTATTAGATATTTGCATTCTCTAAAAGATACTGTCTGGGGATCTAGTTTCCAATTAGTCTAAATCTGGTCATTAACTGAGATCCTACCCTTTGGCACACTGACTAGCATACCCATAACTACTGGTAGTTATTAAAGTAAAATAGGCTGTTTGGACAATCACATAGGTTTGAGAGACATCCAATAGCTAGTGCAGGGTTAAATGAGAAGTTTCATCTTTTACATAAGACCAGTTCTACAAGCCTTGTTATTTCATTTAATGCATAGAAACAAACACAGGGAGTCAAGAAAAATAAAGAAAGAGGTATATGTTCCAAATGAAAGAACAAGATAAAGCCTCGGGGGGAAAAAAAGCCTTATTGAAATGGAGATAAGTAATTTACCTGATAAAAGATAAAAGTATAGCCACAAAGATGCTCAAATATTGGTAGATGAAAACAGTGAAAATTTTAACAAAGAGATTAAAATCAAGAAAATAGCAGACAGAAGCCACAAAGCTAAATAATACAATTAGTGAACTGAAAAATACACAAGAAGGGACAAAAGCAGACTAGATGAACCAAGAGAAATGATGGGTTAATGAAAAAGCAGGGCAGAAGAACTCATCCAATTACAGCAGCAAAAGAAAAAGAAATGATTTTTTTTAATAAAGGTAACTTAAGAGACTTATAGAGCAAAGAGTGAACTAACATTTGCATTACCGAAGTCTTAGAAGGAAAAGAGAGAGAGAGAAAGGGGCAGAAAACTTATTCAGGAAAAAAAAAAAAAAATTCTGAAAACTTCCCTAAACTGTTGGCAATTTGATCTCTTGTTCCTCTGCCTTTTCTAAAACCAGCTTTAACATATGGAAGTTCATAGTTCATATATTGTTGAAGCCTGGCTTGGAGAATCTTGAGCATTACTTTACTAGCATGTGAGATGAGTGCAACTGTGTGGTAGTTTGAATATTCTTTGACATATTAGAATAGATAAAGTTAATTGACATACACAGAATGTTCTATCCAAAAGCAACAGAATACACATTCTTCCAAGTGACATGTAAGATTATCCAGGATAGATCATAGTTATGCCAAAAAATGTGTTAGCAAATTTAAAAGTTGAAGATCATATTAAGAATCTTTTCCAACAATAGCACTATGAAACTAGAAATAAAATACAAGAAGAAACCTGAAATACCAATATGTAAAGATTAAGCATAATGCTACTGCACAGCTCAATGAACAAATGAAAAGAGAAGTTAAAAAGATACTTTGAGGCAAATTAAAATGAAAATGAAAAACACCAATTAAGAGGAAACTTCCTGGAATAAATAACTACCTCAAGAAAGAAGGAAAATCTCAAATAACAAGCCAACTCTATACCTTAAAGAATTAGGAAAGGATTAATAAACAAAGCCCAAAGTCAGTATAAAGAAGGAAATGACTAAAAACAGAGCAAAAATAAAATAAATACAATGTAAAAAGATAATAGAAAAGATCAATGGAACTTAGATCTGGTTCCCTGAATATATCAAAATGTCAAAAACCCTTTAGTGAGACTCAGAAAAGAGAGAGAACTCAATCAAATAAATAAACTCAGAACTGAAAGAAAAAACATTACAATTGTATGCATACAAAGCATACAAAGACATTACAATTGCATAAATACAAAGGACCCAATAGGCTATGAACACATTGGACAAACTGAAATAAATAGATGCAATCCTAGAAACATATAACCATCTAAGTGTGAATCATGAAGAAAAAGAAAATCTGAACAGACTGATTAACAGTAAGGAGATTAAGTCAGTCATCAAAAACCTCTCAACAAATAGAAGTCTATTACCAGAGATGTTCACTGGAGAATTCTATCAAATGTTCAGAGAATCAATAGCAGTCCTTCTCAAACACTTTCAAAAGACACAAAGAAGAAAAGCACATTCAAACTCACTTTAGGAGGCCAGTACCACTCTGATACCAAAATCAGACAAGGGCATCACAAGAAAATAAGCTTATAGGCTAATATTCCTGAGAATGTGGATGTAAACATCCTCAACAAAATATTAGCAAAATGAATTCAACAATACTTTAAGAGGATTACAAACCATGATCAAGTTTGATTTATTCTAGGGATGCAGGAAATATATCTCAACATGAAAAAAGGCCATATACAACAAATTCACAGATACTATCCTCAATGTGAAAATCTGAAAGCTTTTCCTCTAAGTCCCAGAAAAAGAAAAGGATGCCCAATTTTCCCATTTTCAGTTAACATACTATTGAAGTCCTGGTCAGAGATATTAGACAAGAAAACATTCAAATTTGAAAGGGATAAATAAAACTATTATTATTTGTAGGTGCATATTATATACAGAAAACCATAGACTCCACCAGAAAGCTATTATAATTAATAATTTTTTTTTCAGTCATGTTGTAGGATACAAATTCAGTTGGTTACAGCTACTGGGAAAATAATATGGAGGTTTCTCAAAAAGAATTACAAAAGGAATGACAATATAATCCAGCATTTTCACTGCTGGTTGTTTATCTGGAAAAACTAAAAATACTGACGTGAAAAGTTGTATGCACCCCCTGCCCATTACAGGATTATTTATAATAATCAATATATAGGAGAAAGAAAGAATGAATTTGCTGGCTTGCTTAGATTGGAGAGTGGAAACAAGGCTTCTGCTTGGAAAGATGACTCAAGAGGGAGAGGAGTCAAGATGGAAGAATAGGAGGATGTGGATGTCATATCTCAAAAACATCAAGAATCCATCTACAAAAGAAACAGTTCTCAGGGAGCACGTGCTGACAATTAATGGAAGACTTCAGACATCTAAAAGGACAAGAAAAAGTCCCTCAGAAGCAGGTAGTATGAAAGAAGGGTTGGGTGAAAAAAGAAAAGAGGAATTTTAAAAAAGGCACTAGCAACACCAGTGGGAAGCTGAAGGTGAGGAGAAATCACTGCACTCAGAAAAACCACCTTATAGTGAGGAAATCAGTTGGTACAGAAAGGGACCTTAGGGAATTGAAAGATAATGTAGCCAATGGCCTGTGGAAGGAAGGACAAAATAAGAACTGTGTAAATTGCTGCATATTGAGTACAGCACTTTAATAGCATCATCTTACAGGATTTGAAATAGCTCAGGTGGAATTCCATCACCTCCACTAGCTTTGTAGTGATGCTTCCTAAGGCCCACATGACTTCACACTCCACGATGTCTGGCTGTAGGTGAGTGATCACACCACTGTGGTTATCTGGGTTATTAAGATCTTTTATCATATAGTTCTGTGTATTCTTGCCACATCTTCTTTTTTTTTTTTTTTGCCACATCTTCTTAACCGCTTTTGCTTCTGTGAGATCCATACCATTTCTGTCCTTTTTTGTGCCTATCTTTGCATGAAATGTCCCCTTGGTATCTCTATTTTTCTTGAAGAGATTTCTAGTTTTTCCCATTTTATTGTTTTCCTTTATTTCTTTGCATTAATCACTTAGGAAAGCTCTATCTCTCCTTACTATTCTTTGGAACTCTGCATTCAGATGAATATATCTTTCCTTTTCTCCTTTGCCTTTTGCTTCTCTTTTTTTCTCAGTTATTTGTAAGGCCTCCTTAGACAACCAATTTATCTATTGCATTTCTTTTTCTTGGGGATGTTTTTGATCTCTGCCTCTTGTATGATGTTGTGAACCTCTGTCCATAGTTCTTCAGGCATTCTATATATCAGATCTGATGCCTTGAATTGATTTGTCACTTCCACTGCATAATCATGAGGGATTTAATTTATCATGAGGTCCTATCTGAATGGTCCTATCATGAGGTCCTATCTGAATGGTCTAGAGGTTTCCCCCAATTTCTTCAAGTTAAGTCTGATTTTGACAATAAGACATTCATGTTCTGAGCTACAATCAGCTCCTGGTCTTGTTTTTGCTGACTGTATAGAGCTTCTGCATCTTTGGCTGCAAATAATATGATCAATCTGATTTCAGTATTGACTGTCTGGTGATGTCCATGTGTAGTTGTCTCTTGTGTTGTTGGAATAGGGTGTTTGCCATGACCCATGCATTTTCTTGGCAACACTTGGCAATCTGATTTCAGTATTGACCATCTGGTGATGTCCATGTGTAGCTGTCTCTTGTGTTGTTGGAATACAGTGTTTCCAATAACCCATGCGTTTTCTTGGCAAAGCTTTGTTAGCCTTTGCCCTTCTACATTTGTACTCCAAGGCCAAATTTGCATATTACTCCAGGTATCTCTTATCTTTCTATTTTTGCATTACAGTCCCCTACGATGAAAAGGACATCTTTTTTGGTGTTAGTTCTGGAAGGTTTTTGTAGGTCTCCATAGAACCATTTAACTTCAGCTTCTTCACCATTAGTGGTTGGTACATAGACTTGGATTACTGTGATATTGAATTATTTGTCTTGGCAACAATCAGAGATCATTCTACATTTTTGAGATTGCCCCCAAGTACTGCATTTTGGACACTTTTGTGGACTCTAAAGGCTACTTCATTTCCTCTAGTGTATTCTTGCCCACTGAAGTAAATATAATGGTTATCTGAATTAAATTTATCCATTCTGGTACATTTTAGTTCATGAATTCCTAAAAGGTCGTTAATTCAATTCAAAAATAGAATGCAGTGTAAGAGGGTTCCCTTTTCTCCACACTCTCTCCAACATTTATTATTTGTAGACTTTTGGACCTCAGCCATTCTGACTGGTGTGAAATGGTACCTCATAGTGGTTTTGATTTGCATTTCTCTGATAATGAGTGATGTTGAGCATCTTGTCATGTGTTTGTTAGCCATCTGTATGTCTTCTTTGGAGAAATGTCTATTTAGTTCTTTGGCCCATTTTTTGATTGGGTCATTTATTTTTCTGGAGTTGAGCTGTAGGAGTTGCTTGTATATTCTTGAGATTAGTAGTTTGTCAGTTGCTTCATTTGCTATTATTTTCTCCCATTCTGAAGACTGTCTTTTCACCTTGCTAATAGTTTCCTTTGATGTGCAGAAGCTTTTAAGGTTAATTAGGTCCCATTTGTTTATTTTTGCTTTTATTTCCAATATTCTGAGAGGTGGGACATAGAGGATCCTGCTGTGATGTATGTCAGAGAGAGTGTTGCCTATGTTCTCCTCTAGGAGTTTTATAGTTTCTGGTCTTACGTTTAGATCTTTAATCCATTTTGAGTTTATTTTTGTGTATGGTGTTAGAAAGTGGTCTAGTTTCATTTTTTTACAAGTGGTTGACCAGATTTCCCAGCACCACTTGAACCCTCTTACACTGTTGGTGGGAATGCAAACTAGTACAGCCACTATGGAGAACAGTGTGGAGATTCCTTAAAAAACTGGAAATAGAACTGCCTTATGATCCAGCAATCCCACTCCCAGGCATACACACTGAGGAAACCAGAAGGGAAAGAGACACGTGTACCCCAATGTTCATCACAGCACTGTTTATAATAGCCAGGACATGGAAGCAACCTAGATGTCCATCAGCAGTTGAATGGATAAGAAAGCTGTGGTACATATACACAATGGAGTATTACTCAGCCATTAAAAAGAATACATTTGAATCAGTTCTAATGAGTTGGATGAAACTGGAGCCTATTATACAGAGTAAAGTAAGCCAGAAGGAAAGACATCAATACAGTATACCAACACATATATATGGAATTTAGAAAGATGGTAACAATAACCTTTTGTACGAGACAGCAAAAGAGACACTGATGTATAGAACAGTCGTATGGACTCTGTGGGAGAGGGAGAGGGTGGGAAGATTTGGGAGAATGACATTGAAACATGTAAAATATCATGTAAGAAACGAGTTGCCAGTCCAGGTTCGATGCACGATACTGGATGCTTGGGGCTAGTGCACTGGGACGACCCAGAGGGATGTTATGGGGAGGGAGGAGGGAGGAGGGTTCAGGATGGGGAACACATGTATACCTGTGGCGGATTCATTTTGATATTTGGCAAAACTAATACAATTATGTAAAGTTTAAAAATAAAATTAAATGTTAACACGAAAAAAAAAATAGAATGCATTCATGGATCAAGAAGATACTAGAAGTTTTATAGTTTCTGGTCTTATGTTTAGATATTTAATCCATTTTGAGTTTATTTTTTTGTGTATGGTGTTAGAAAGTGTTCTAGTTTCATTCTTTTATAAATTGTTGAACAGCTTGCCCAGCACCACTTGTTTAAGAGATTGTCTTTTCTCCATTGTATATTCTTGCCTCCTTTGTCAAAGATAAGGTGTCCATATGTGTGTGGATTTATCTCTGGGCTTTTTATTTTGTTCCATTGATCTATATGTCTGTCTTTGTGCCAGTACCATACTGTCTTGATGACTGTGGCTTTGTAGTAGAGCCTGAAGTCAGGCAGGTTGATTCCTGCAGTTCCATTCTTCTTTCTCAAGATTGCTTTGGCTATTTGAGATGTTTTGTATTTCCATACAAATTTTGAAATTATTTGTTCTAGCTCTGTGAAAAATACCGTTGGTATCTTGATTGGGATTGCATTGAGTCTATGGATTGCTTTGGGTAGTATACTCATTTTCACTATATTGATTCTTCCAATCCATGAACATGGTATATTTCTCCATCTATTAGTGTCCTCTTTGATTTCTTTCACCAGTGTTTTATAGTTTTCTATATATAGGTCTTTAGTTTCTTTAGGTAGATATATTCCTAAGTATTTTATTATTTTCGTTGCAATGGTGAATGGAATTGTTTCCTTAATTTCTCTTTCTATCTTATCATTATTAGTGTATAGGAATGCAAGGGATTTCTGTGTGTTGATTTTACATCCTGCAACTTGACTATATTTATTGATTAGTTCTAGTAATTTTCTGGTGGAGTCTTTAGTGTTTTCTAGGTAGAGGATCATGTCACCTGCAAACAGTGAGAATTTTACTTCTTCTTTTCCAATTTGGATTCCTTTTATTTCTTTTTCTGCTCTGATTGCTGTGGCCAAAACTTCCAAAACTATGTTGAATAGTAATGGTGAGAGTGGGCACCCTTGTCTTGTTCCTGACTTTAGGGGAAATGCTTTCAATTTTTCACCACTGAGGGTAATGTTTGCTGTGGGTTTGTCGTATATAGCTTTTATTATGTTGAGGTATGTTCCTTCTATTCCTGCTTTCTGGAGAGTTTTTTTTTTTTATCATAAATGGATGTTGAATCTTGTCAAAGGCTTTCGCTGCATCTATTGAGATAATCATATGGCTTTTATTGTTCAATTTGTTAATGTGGTGTATTACATTGATTGATTTGCGGATATTGAAGAATCCTTGCATTCCTGGGATAAAGTCCACTTGGTCATGGTGTATGATCTTTCTAATGTATTGTTGGATTCTGATTGCTAGAATTTTGTTAAGGATTTTTGCATCTATGTTCATCAGTGATATTGGCCTGTAGTTTTCTTTTTTTGTGGGATCTTTGTCAGGTTTTGGTATTAGGGTGATGGTGGCCTCTTAGAATGAGTTTGGGAAGTTTACCTTCCTCTGCAATTTTCTGGAAGAGTTTGAATACGATAAGTGTTAGTTCTTCTATAAATTTTTGGTAGAATTCAGCTGTGAAGCCATCTGGACCTGGGCTTTTTTTTTTTTTTTTGCTGGAAGATTTCTGATTACAGTTTCAATTTCTGTGCTTGTGATGGGTCTGTTAAGATTCTCTATTTCTTCCTGGCCCAGTTTTGGAAAGTTGTACTTTTCTAAGAATTTTTCCATTTCTTCCAAGTCATCCATTTTATTGGTATATAATTGCTGATAGTAGTCTCTTATGATCCTTTGTATTTCTGTGTTGTCTGTTGTGGTCCCTCAATTTTCATTTCTAATTTTATTGATTTGATTGTTCTCCATTTGTTTCTTGATAAATCTGGCTAATGGTTTGTCAATTTTATTTATCCTTTCAAAGAACCAGCGTTTGGCTTTATTGATTTTTGCAATGGTCTCTTTTGTTTCTTCTGCATTTATTTCTGCCCTAATTTTTAAGATTTCTTTCCTTCTACTAACCCTGGGGTAAGACCGGAAACTATAAAACTCCTAGAGGAGAACATAGGCAAAACACTCTCCGACATAAATCACAGCAGGATCCTTTATGACCCATCTCCCAGAATATTGGAAATGAAAGCAAAAATAAACAAATGGGACCTAATTAAAATTAAAAGCTTCTGCACATCAAAGGAAACTATAAACAAGGTGAAAAGACAGCCTTCAGAATGGGAGAAAATAATAGCAAATGAAGCAACTGACAAAGGACTAATCTCAAAAATATACAAGCAACTCCTACAGCTCAATTCCAGAAAAATAAAGGACCCAATCAAAAAATGGGCCAAAGAACTAAACAGACATTTCTCCAAAGCAGACATACAGTTGGCTAACAAACACATGAAAAGATACTCAACATCACTCATTATCAGAAAAATGCAAATCAAAACCCACTATGAGGTACCATTTCACACCAGTCAGAATGGCTGCTATCCAAAAGTCTACAAGCAATAAATGCTGGAGAGGGTGTGGAGAAAAGGGAACCTTCTTACACTGTTGGTGGAATGCAAACGAGTACAGCCACTATGGAGAACAGTGTGTGCTAAGTCATGTCAGTCGTGTCCAACTCTGTGCGACCCCATAGACAGAAGCCCACCAGGGTCCTCTGTTCCTGGGATTCTCTGGCAAGAACACTGGAGTGGGTTGCCATTTCCTTCTCCATGAGCAGTATGTAGATTCCTTAAAAAACTGGAAATAGAACTTCCTTATGACCTAGCGATCCCACTACTAGGTATACACACTGAGGAAACCAGAAGGGAAAGAGACACGTGTACCCCAATGTTCATCACAGCACTGTTTATAATAGCCAGGACATGGAAGCAACCTAGATGTCCATCAGCAGTTGAATGGATAAGAAAGCTGTGGTACATATACACAATGGAGTATTACTCAGCCATTAAAAAGAATACATTTGAATCAGTTCTAATGAGGTGGATGAAACTGGAGCCTATTATACAGAGTGAAGTAAGCCAGAAGGAAAGACATCAATACAGTATACTAACGCATATATATGGAATTTAGAAAGAAGGTAACGATAACCCTGTATGCGAGACAGCAAAAGAGACACAGATGTATAGAACATTCTTTTGGACTCTGTGGGAGAGGGATAGGGTGGGATGATTTGGGAGAACGTCATTGAAACATGTATAATATCATATATGAAATGAATTGCCAGTCCAGGTTCGATGCATGATACAGGATGCTTGGGGCTGGTGCACTGGGATGACCCAGAGGGATGGTACGGGGAGGGAGGTGGGAGGGAGGTTCAGGATGGGGAACACGTGTACACTCGTGGTGGATTCATGTTGATGTATGGCAAAACCAATACAATACTGTAAAATAATTAACTTCCAATTAAAATAAATAAATTTATATTTAAAAAATAAAAAAAGAAGATACTAGAAATATTTAACAAGACGTAGAAGAACTAAAGAACAAGCACACAGAGAGGAACAACACAAAAACTGAAATGAAAAATACACTAGAAAGAATTAATTGAATAACTTAGGCAGAAGAATCGATAAGTGAGCTGTTGAGAAAGTGGCAGAAATAACTGCTGCCGAGTAAACAGAAAAAAAAAAAAAAAACTAGAAAATGGGAAGAATTAACAACAGCCACAGAGATATCTGGGACATCTCCACCAATAATGTTTCCTAGGAAATTGCTAGAAATATAGTTCAAGAATTAGGAAATGATCTTAAACAGCTGTTAAAATCCACCTGCAAATGAAACAAAAATGCATTTCCTGACTACTTGCCCAGTTTCCATCTCTTCTAGAGAGAGATAAGCTTAATCTAAATAATTTCATCTGATTGATGATTGTCATTTATAACTTTATTGCTACTTCTATCCTTGGTATTTCTTTGGAAATGGTGTATGGATTCATTGCATATTCTAACATATTGTCTATAGATTATAAAATAAAGTCAAGCATGTATGTGCTGATACTTTTTAAGTTGACTTGTCTTTATACTTAGACATGTCTCTTAATAGTAGGCTTCCGTTGTGGCTCAGATGGTAAAGAATCTGCCTGTGATGCAGGAGACCATTGTTTGATCTCTGGGTTGGGAAGACCCCCTGAAGAAGGAAATGGCAACCCACTCCAGTATTCTTGCCTGGAGAATTCCATGGACAAAGGAGCCTGGCAGGCTACAGTCCATGGGATCTCAAAGAGTCAGACATGACTGACTGTCATTCAGTCACTCTACAAATGCAGGGCACATAGGGGCTTTCCTACTGTCTCAGTGGTAAAGAACTCACCTGTCAATAAAGGACAAATCAGATCAGATCAGTCCTCAGTCATGTCCGACTCTGCAACCCCATGAATCACAGCACGCCAGGCCTCCCTGTCCATCACCAACTCCCAGAGTTCACTCAGACTCACGTCCATCGAGCCAGTGATGCCATCCAGCCATCTCATCCTCTGTTGTCCCTTTCTCCTCTTGCCCCCAATCCCTCCCAGCATCAGAGTCTTTTCCAATGAGTCAACTCTTCGCATGAGGTGGCCAAAGTACTGGAGTTTCAGCTTCAGCATCATTTCTTTCAAAGAAATCCCAGGGCTGATCTCCTTCAGAATGGACTGGTTGGATCTCCTTGCAGTCCAGGGGACTCTCAAGAGTCTTCTCCAACACCACAGTTCAAAAGCATCAATTCTTCAGTGCTCAGCCTTCTTCACAGTCCAACTCTCACATCCATACATGACCACAGGAAAAACCATAGCCTTGACTAGACGAACCTTTGTTGGCAAAGTAATGTCTCTGCTTTTGAATATGTTATCTAGGTTGGTAATAACTTTCCTTCCAAGGAGTAAGCGTCTTTTAATTTCATGGTTGCAGTCACCATCTGCAGTGATTTTGGAGCCCAGAAAAATAAAGTCTGACACTGTTTCCACTGTTTCCCCATCTATTTCCCATGAAGTGATGGGACCGGATGCCATGATCTTCGTTTTCTGAATGTTGAGCTTTAAGCCAACTTTTTCACTCTCCACTTTCACTTTCATCAAGAGGCTTTTGAGTTCCTCTTCACTTTCTGCCATAAGGGTGGTGTCATCTGCATATCTGAGGTTATTGATATTTCTCCTGGCCATCTTGATTCCAGCTTGTGTTTCTTCCAGCCCAGCGTTTCTCATGATGTACTCTGCATAGAAGTTAAATAAACAGGGTGACAGTATACAGCCTTGACGTACTCCTTTTCCTATTTGGAATCAGTCTGTTGTTCCATGTCCAGTTCTAACTGTTGCTTCCTGATCTGCATACAAATTTATCAAGAGGCAGGTCAAGTGGTCTGGTATTCCCATCTCTTTCAAAATTTTCCAGTTTATTGTGATCCACACAGTCAAAGGCTTTGGCATAGTCAATAACGCAGAAATAGATGATTTTCTGGAACTCTCTTAATTTTTTCATTATCCAGCAGATGTTGGAAATTTTATCTCTGGTTCCTCTGCCTTTTCTATAACCAGCTTGAACATCAGGAATTTCACAGTTCACATATTGATGAAGCCTGGCTTGAAGAATTTTGAGCATTACTTTACTAGTGTGTGAGATGAGTGCAATTGTGTGGTAGTTTGAGCATTCTTTGGCATTGCCTTTCTTTGGGATTGGAATGAAAACTGACTTTTTCCAGTCCTGTTGCCACTGCTGAGTTTTCCAAATTTGATGGCATATTGAGTGAAGCACTTTCACAGCATCATCTTTCAGGATTTGAAATAGCTCCACTGGAATTCCATCACCTCCACTAGCTTTGCACATAGTGATGCTTTCTAAGGCCCACTAAACTTCACATTCCAGGCTGTCTGGCTCTAGGTCAGTTATCACACCATCGTGATTATCTTGGGCACATGGGTTCTTATGAACAGTCTGAACAGTCCCACATGCTTCAGAGCAACAAAGTCCATGTGTCACAACTGTTGAGCCTAAAGCTTGTGTGCCTAGTGTCCCTGCTTCACAACAAGAGAAGCCACTACAATGAGAAGCCTGCACAGGGCAACTAGAGAGCAGCCTCCACTCACTGCAACTAGATAAAGCCTGCACAGTGACAAAGACCCAGAACAGACAAAAGTAAATAGATTAAAAAAAAAATTAAGTGTAGGGTGCCCAGGTTTCACACCTGGTCCTGGAGGATTTCACATACCACAGAGCAACTAAGTTCATGCACGATAACTGCTGAGCCTGAACATTCTAGAGCTTGTGCTCAGCAACAAGAGAAGTCACTGTATCAAGAATTCCCTACTATAGAGTAGCCCCTGTTCTCTGCAACTAGAGAAAGCCACAGCACAGCAACAAAGACCCAACATGGTTGTATACAATAAATAAATAATTTAAAAAACAGAGTAGAGATGCAAAGAGGAATGAGGAATGAAATATTTAAATATACTGGTGAATCTAATGAAGCATTACAATAAGGACAGGAATAGTAGTGCCCACAATGTGGTTTAGAACACACCAAGCACACACATACTCACACACAGGACTAAAACATTGGAACTTGTAAAATACAGATTCAATGGGCAATATTGAAGAGTCATTAATTCCTTTTGCAGTTCATGGATGGAGTTAAAATACTGATTGTATCTGTTAATTGGGTATAAAAAGAATTTCAAAGGTAGTTTATAGAGTTTGATATAGAGTATTCATTTTAATGATAACCCTGTATGTGAGACAGCAAAAGAGACACAGATGTATAGAACAGTCTTTTGGACTCTGTAGGAGAGGGTGAGGGTTGGATGATTTGGGAGAATGTCATTGAAACATGTATAATATCATATATGAAATGAATTGCCAGTCCAGGTTTGATGCATGATACAGGATGCTCGGGGCTGGTGCACTGGGATGACCCAGAGGGATGGTATGGGGAGGGAGGTAGGAGGGGGGCTCAGGATGGGGACACGTGTACACCCCTGGCGGATTCATGTTGATGTATAGCAAACCCAATACAATATTGTAAAGTAATTAGCCTCCAATTAAAATAAATAAATTTATATTTTAAAAAATAAACACATTTTTGAAAAATTGAATAATAAAAAATTTAATTGGAAAAGTTGGAATTTAAAAGAAGAAAAAAAGGAAAGTGAAACAAAGTAAAACAAATCAAGATAACTAAGACTAATAATAGAAAAGTTTAAATAACCAATAAGCATAATTATATAAAACCCCAAATTACAAGGCGGGAGTTGTTAGATTGTGTTAAACAACAACAAAAAATCCAGCTTTGTGATATGTACAAGAAACCCAAACAAATATTACAGCACAATAATATTGAAAGATAAAAGCATGGAAAGGGTTATGAAAGGCAATATTAGTCAAATAAAAACTTGTGTGTATACACACACACACACACACACACATAGGGATATAATACAAAATAGGGGTTATTTCTTTGACAAATAGGCTACTTCTCTGCTACCATTTTCTCCACTTTAAACATGGGAATTGTGAACTCCCCTTAAGAAGAAAAAAAAAAGGCATTAAATGTGTACAGTAAGATATTTTGAGAAAGAGAGGCCACATTTACATAACATATTTTACAATATACTGTTGCAATTGTTCTTTTTTTTTTCTTTTAACTTTTTATTTTGTATTGGAGTATAGCTGATTAACAAGGCTTCTCAGGTGGCTCTAGCAGTAAAGAACTGGCCTTCCAATGCAGGAGACATGAGAGATGCAGGTTTGATCTCTGGGTCAGGAAGATCCTCTGGAGGAGGACATGGCAATCCACTCCAGCAGTGTTGCCTGGAGAATCCCATGGACAGAAGAGCATAGTAGGCTATGGTCTACAGGGTCACAAAAAGTCGGACATGACTGAGTGACTTAGCAAGTACTCATAGCTGATTAACAATGTTAGGGTTTCAGGTGAACCACAAAGGGACTCAGCCATACATATACATATATTCATTCTCCCCAAACTCCTCTCCCATCCAGGCTGCCACATAACATTGAACAGAGTTCCCTGTGCTATACAGTAGGACCTTGTTGGTTATCCATTTTAAATATAGCAGTGTGAACAAGTACATTCCAAACTCTCGAACTACCCCTTCCCTGCCATGAACCAGAAATTCATTCTCTAACTCTATAATTGCTTTATTTTATGATTAGATACATTTTAAAGCTCTTACTGTGCCTGATTTATAAAGTAAACCTTACCACAGGCGTATATGTGCAGGATAAAACAGTATTTACAGGGTTTGGTACAGTTTTAGTCCTCCACTGGAGGTCTTGGAGTGTGTCCCCTATAGATAGGGGGAACTACTGTAGTTTCACTTTTAGTATTTTGTCCAGATTTTATAATTATGTCAGTGGGACACATATATTCAAAGAGTCAGAGGAAGAGTGTTTTGCTGTTTACAAATCCTAAAAAAAGTTTTGTCATGTACATCTTACATGGTTTTAAAACGTTCATGAATTTACTTCTCTGATTCATCAGATGTATGAAAATTTATGCCATGTATCACATTTTATTTATGCTTATATTCTCATGCAATTTTAATTTGTTGGATTATTACTTTTAAAAACAGAAAGTGAAACAGCATGCAATAAACATTCTGTAGAAAACCATTCAAACATACATATATGTTAATAAGGAACCAACACACATTGCATCTTCTATTCTTGCTGCTACTAAGTCGCTTCAGTCGTGTCCAACTCTTTGCAACCCCATAGACCACAGCCCACCAAGCTCCTCTGTCCCTGGGATTCTCCAGGCAAGAATACTGGAGTGGGTTGCCATGTCTTTCTCCAATGCATGAAAGTGAAAAGTGAAAGTGAAGTCACTCAGTCGTGCCCGACTCGTAGCGACCCCATGGACTGGAGCTTACCAGGCTCCTCCGTCCATGGGATTTTCCAGGCAAGAGTACTGGAGTGGGGTGCCATCGCCTTCTCCCTCTTCTATTCTTAGGCAATATCAAATATAAATCACTGCAGAGAAGTTTAGTGGCTGAAGTGAATGCTCAATCAGTGGCAAAACTTTTCTTTAACTCAAACCTTTAATATCGTACATTAAAAATAAAAACTTTGCCAATGTATGCCTTCAAACTTTTGTCAAATTCCTAAAGGAATATTTGATGCTGGAGAAACAAAAACTAGAATACACATGTTGTGCTAACTCCACTGTACAATGACAAAGTCCAGCAGAGAATATCTGTAAAAGTAAATACCAGGGAGAAACAAATTCCTTATTTTCCATATTAACAAATGACAAGGATTGATCATGAATAGACATGAAAACGTCAAATGAGATAGTTGAAAAAGTTATACATTCTGATTGAAATATCACACAATTTTACTATTTTTTTATCACAAATTTTCTAATTTAAGACAAAATATTGCTTACATTCCAGGTCACCTAAATCAAGTAAAATATAAATTACTAGCTAGGTATTACCTCCCTTAGAAAGGTATAATGTTGTTGCTGTTTAGTTGCTAAACTGTGTCTGACTCTTTTGTGACCCCATGGACAGCATCTCACTGGGTCGTCTGTCCTTGAGATTTTCCAGGCAACGAAACAGGATTGAGTTGCCATTCCTGATCCAGGAATCAAACCCAGGTCTCCTATATTGGCAGGAGTTACCTATAATAGTTAACTAGTAGTTAACTATTATGGTTATCCTAATATCTTTATTTAATATTTTTATTTTAATATCTTTATTTAATATCTTTATTTAAGACTAGAGATCTCTTCAAGAAAATTAGAGATATCAAAGGAACATTTCATGCAAAGATGGGCTCAATAAAGGACAGAAATGGTATGGACCTAACAGAAGCAGAAGATATTAAGAAGAGGTGGCAAGAATACACAGAAGAACTGTATAAAAAGGATCTTCATGACCCAGATAATCACGATAGTGTGATCACTGACCTAGAGCCAGATATCCTGGAATGTGAAGTCAAGCGGGCCTTAGAAAGCATCACTACGTACAAAGCTAGTGGAGGTGATGGAATTCCAGTTGAGCTATTCAAAATCCTGAAAGATGATGCTGTGAAAGTGCTGCACTCAATATGCCATCAAATTTGGAAAACTCAGCTGTGGCCACAGGACGGGAAAAGGTCAGTTTTCATTCCAATTCCAAAGAAAGGCAATGCCAAAGAATGCTCCAACAACCGCACAATTGCACTCATCTCACACGCTCGTAAAGTAATGCTCAAAATTCTCCAAACCAGGCTTCAGCAATATGTGAACCGTTAACTTCTGGATGTTCAAGCTGGTTTTAGAAAAGGTAGAGGAACCAGAGACCAAATTGCCAACATCTGCTGGATCATGGAAAAAGCAAGAGAGTTCCAGAAAAATATCTCACAGCCATACGTGACCACAGGAAAAACCATAGTCTTTTTTTTTTTCTTTCTTTAATAGAAAATTATTTAATTAGTATACATGTGTTCCCCATCCTGAACCCTCCTCCCTCCTCCCTCCCCACACCATCCCTCTAGTCTTGACTAGACGGACCTTTGTTGGCAAAGTAATGTCTCTGCTTTTGAATATGCTATCTAGGTTGGTCATAACTTTCCTTCCAAGGAGTAAGCGTCTTTTAATTCCATGGCTGCAGTCACCATCTCTAGTGATTTTGGAGCCCAGAAAAATAAAGTTTGACAGTGTTTCCACTGTTTCCCCATGTATTTGCCATGAAGTGATGGGACCAGATGCCATGGTCTTTGTTTTCTGAATGTTGAGTTTTAAGCCGACTTTTTCACTCTCCTCTTTCACCTTCATCAAGAGGCTTTTTAGTTCCTCTTCACTTTCTGCCATAAGGATGGTGTCATCTGCATATCTGAGGTTATTGATATTTCTCCTGGCCATCTTGATTCCAGCTTGTGTTTCTTCCAGTCCAGTGTTTTTCATGATGTACTCTGCATATAAGTTAAATAAACAGGGTGACAATATACAGCCTTGATGAACTCCTTTTCCTATTTGGAACCAGTCTGTTCCATGTCCAGTTCTAACTGTTGCTTCCTGATCTGCATACAAATTTCTCAAGAGGCAGATCAGGTGGTCTCGTATTCCCATCTCTTTCAGAATTTTCCACAGTTAATTACAATACCATCCTACAATTAGATCTGTCCTGTAATAAACAAGGGAAATGGGCAGAAATCCCCTATGTCCAAATTTTCTTCCAATTAAAACGTAAAGGAACTCTGTCTCAAGTGTGAGACTGATGCAAGCCTTGAGTGAACCTGCTAGACAAATGGTGTTACATGCAGACAAACAAGAAAAAGAAGCCCCCATGAAGATTCACCTCCCACTGCTCCAAAATTACCTAGTGCTCCCTCCTCAGGGTATCCAGAATTACTCCCTCTACGAGCTCAAGTGTGCCCTTTGGTCAAAATTGGAGGGGAATTCAGACTGACCTGGATCCATAAGCTCTCTCCCTGCCTAGAGCTAAGGCAAATCAAACAGGATTTGGGAAGCTACATGGATGACCCAGGTATATATATAGAGGCACTTCAACATATCACCTTGGCCTTTCACTGAACACGGAATGATGTCATAGTCATATTTAATCAAACCTTATCTGACCCCAAGGATGCTAGGGTCATAAGAGAGGCCCAAAAATATGTTACAGGGATTCATAGGTACTGGGCTATGTTGTGCTCAGTTGCTTCAGTCATGTCTGACTCTGCGACCCTAGGAACTATATAGCCTGCCGGTCTCCTCTGTCCAAAGGATTCTCCAGGCAAGAATACGGAAATGGTTGCCATGCTCTCCTTCAGGGAATCTCCCCAACACAAGGATGGAACAAATGTTTAAGTGTGTCTCCTGCATTGCAGGCAGAATCTTTACTGCTGAGCCACTGGGGAATCCCATAGGGATTTACATGTTAAGCAGTAAATATCCAGTGGGGGAAACAGCAGTTTTCTCTTTGGATACCAACTGGAATTACAATGACCCTGATCACATTGGGGAAAGAGACCATTTTCTTACCTATGTAAAGGCAGGACTGAAAGCAGCCCAACAGAAAATAATCAGCTGTGCCTGAGTCTCAGCAGTAACTCAGATGCCCAATGAAAACCCCATCACCTTTTTGGAAAGACTATAAAACGCCCTCCAATGTTCACCAACCTGGACCTAGAGTCCTATGAGGCACAGGTGATATTAAAAAACAAATTACTGACCCAATGTGCATCAAATATAAGAATAAAGTTACAGAAGTTACAACAACAGGACCCTGTGACCTTGTTGGATGAGATGATCCAGACAGCCACTAGTGCTTTTTACAATCAGGAGCAGGAAAGGGAGTCCAAGGCCCAGAAAATGGAAAAATGAAGGAGACAAGGCATGCTCAGATGCTGGCCACCCTCCAGGGATGCACTATGAAAAACTCAAATATCAAATCCTTAAAATACAGTTCAGTTTAGCCCCTCAGTTGTGTCCAACTCGTTGCAACCCCACAGAATGCAGTACCAGGCTTCCATGTCCATCACCGACTCCCAGAGCTTGCTCAAACTCATGTTCATCGAGTCGGTGGTATCGTCCAACCATCTCATCCTCTGTTGTCCCCTTCTCATTCAGCATCAGGGTGTTTTCCAATGAGTTAGTTCTTCACATCAGGTGGCCAAATTATTGGAGCTTCAGCTTCAGCATCAGCCCTTCCAGTGAATATTTGGGGCTGATTTCCTTGAGGATTAACTGGTTTTGTCTCCTTGCTGTCCAAGGGACTCTCAAGAGTCTTTTCTAACACCACAGTTCAAAAGCATCAATTCTTTTGTGTTCAGCCTTCTTTATGGTCCAACTCTCACATACATACATGACCACTGGAAAAACCATAGCCTTGACTAGATGGACCTTTGTTGGCAAAGTAATGTCTCTGCTTTTCAATATGCTCTCTAGGTTGGTCATAGATTTTTTCCCAAGAAGCAAGAGTCTTTTAATTTCATGGCTGCAGTCACCATCTGCAGTGATTTTGGAGCCCAAGAAAATAAAGTCTGGCACTGTTTCCATTGTCTCCCCATCTATTTGCCATGAAGTGATGGGACCAGATGCCATGATCTGAGTTTTTTCAATGTTGAGTTTAAGTCAACTTTTTACTCTCCTCTTTCACTTTGATCAAGAGGTTCTTTAGTTCTTCTTTACTCTCTTCCATAAGGGTGGTGTCAGCTGCATATCTGATGTTATTGATATTTCTCCTGGCAATCTTGATTCCAGCTTGTGCTTCATCCAGCCCAGCATTTCTCATGATGTACTCTGCATATTAATTAAATAAGCAGGGTGACAATATACAGCCTTGATGTATTCCTTTCCCAAATTGGAAATAGTCTGTTGTCCCATGTCCAGTTCTAGGTCTTGCTTTTTGACCTGCATATAGATTTCTCAAGAGGACGGTAAGGTGGTCTGGTATTCCTATTTCTTGAAGAATTTTCCACAGTTTGTTGTGGTCTACATAATCAAAGGCTTTGGCGTAGTCAATAAAGCAGAAGTAGATGTTTTTTCTGGAACCCTCTTGCTTTTTCTATGATCCAATGAAAATCCCTTCACCTTTTCGGAAAGACTAAAAGAGGTCCTTCAAAAGTTCACCAACCTGGACCTAGTGTCCTGTGAGGGACAGGTGATATTAAAGGACAAATTACTGACCCAATGTACATCAGAAATAACAATAAAGTTACAGAAGTTGTAACAACAGGACCCCATGACCTCATTGAATGAGATGATCTAGTAACAGCCATTAATGCCTTTTACAATTGGAAGCAGGAAAGGGAGTCCAAGGCCTTTCCTTAAAAGCAAGTTATAAAAATAAATAAATAAATGCCTGATCTATAGACAGGTGAAGCATTGGGCTAAAGCATGTCCAAATTGTGACAAGCCTCCTACCATGGCCTGCTTCAAATTCCATCAATCAGGACACTGGTTGGCACTTTGCCCTGGGGACCCAAGAACCCCAAAGTCAAGTGCTAAGCCATCCCTTGTGATGGCCCAGTGAGAATGAAGCAGCCCACTCCAGCCAGCCCTCCTGTCACAGATAACTTTTGCAGATTTGGAACCAAGGGTGCAACTGGATGTGGCAGGTGGGTCTGAGAATTTTCTGATCAACACTGGGACTGCCTACTCTGTCCTGACCTATTCTGGAGGCTTCTTCCCCAAATCCATACGATTTTGGTTGTCATAGGAAGAAGAGTTACTAAAAGATACACCCAGGCACTTCTATATTTCTGGGGTGAACAGAAATTCTCCCACCAGTTTCTGGTAGTTCCTGAGTGTCCCACACCATTGTTGGGAAGAGACATACTCTCCAAGCTGAGGAACACTTGTCATGGGAGGCATCTCAATACCCAAGGCTTTACAACTTCTGATGACAGCAGAGAAGACTCACTATCCCTCCAACAGGGAAAGCCCAAGAACCCTGGGAAAATTAAATTGACCCCCAAGTTTGGGACCACGGGGTCCCTGGGCAAGAACACCAAGCAAAGCCCATCATTATAGCCCTCAGAAACCCCACTCAGTTCCTCAGGTGGGAATGATATCCAGTAAAAAAAGGAAGCCAGGGTGGGACTACAACTACTGATATATAAATTCCGTTCCTGCAGACTATTAATTCCCACTAATGCAACATGGGATACCACAATTTTTCCTGTAAAGAAAAAGGGTGGAACATGGAATATGGTCCAGGACATAAGAGTCATAAATGATGTCGTGGTCTCACTGCACACAATGATCCTCAATCCATCTTTGGTAAGATCCCACCTGTTGCAAGGTTGTTTACTGTCCTAGATCTTAAAGATGCATTATTTTGCATATCACTGGCCAGAGAATCACAGTTTCCTTTTACCTTTTAGTGGTAGGCCCCAGGAGAAAAATATCAAGTAACTTGGATGGTATTACCCCAAGTATTGAGATAGTTCCCACCTGTAGGGTTTCCCTGGTGGTTCAGATAGTAGAGAATCCGTTTGCAATGCAGAAGACATGGGTTAAATACGTGGGTTGGGAAGATCTCCTGTAGATGGGAACAGCTACCCACTCCAGTATTCTTGCCTGGAGAATTCCATGGACAGAGGAACCTGGCATGCTACAGCCAGTGGGGTTTGCAAAAAGTTGGACACGAATGAGCAACTTTTACTTTTTAGCCAAGACCTTCTAGATCTAGAGTTGGGACTGGGAAGAAAAATAATATAGTATGTAGATATGTATTACTTTGCTCAGCTGATAAATAATGGGCTCACTAATACATGGTCCAGCTTCTAAACTTCCTGGTGGAACAAGGATATAAGGTCTCCTGTATCAAGGCACATTTAGTCTACCCAGAAGCAGTTTACTAAGGATACAAATTGCCCATGGACAAGAAGCATTTACTCAGATCAAGCACAGGGAATACTCCAAATACCCAGTCCTATGACCCATAAACAACTATGAACCTTTTTAGGGCTGAGTATTGCAGAATTTGGATACCCAGTTACTGTACTATATATAGCACAGCCCCTCTATGAGAGCCTAAAGGGACAAGAGGACACTATCCCATTGACATGGGGATCACCCTAGAAAAAAGAAATATCCACCTTAAAAGGAATTGATTAAGGCTCCTGCACTACTACCAGACCAAGAAAAGTCATTTCAACTGTATAGTCATGAAAGGGAAGGAATGATCTTGGGAGCCCTAACTCAGAGGTTGCAGTCCAAGCACTAGCCAGTGGGACACTTATCTAAAAAACTTGACCCAATAGCTTAGGGGTGGGCTTCTTGGCTTTGAAATACAGCTGCCATTGCATATTAGAGGGTGCCCTCAAGCTCTCACTGGGGGAAATCTAACCTCATTAACTAATCATTGGGGAAATCAACTCTTCAATGGAAAAGGTCATTTGTGGATGTCAGACCAGAGGATCCTCAGATATCAGGTAATGCTACTGGAAAACCTGGGACTGACCATAGTCTCCTGCAGGACACTCAATTCCACTACTCTCTTACCCTTACCAGAAGAGTCTCTCCCCTTCCACTCTTGTCTAGAGACCATAGACCATTGGACAAAGCCCTAAGAGGGATTATCAGTAGATCTTCTGATCAACCCTGAAGAGTTTGGTACACTGATGGGAGCAACTTGTCTTAGGTGGAAAAAGGAGAGCAGGATATGCTGTAGTTTCCAATCAAGAGACCATAGAGGCTAAACCTTTGCCACCAGAGACTTTAGCCCAATTGGCTGAGGTTATAGCTCTGACCTGAGGTTTAGAGCTGGGAAAAGGGAAAAGAGTAGCTATTCATACTGACTCCAACTATGCCTGCTTGCTGCCATTTGGAAAAAGAGAGGCCTCTTGACCACCCAAGGGTGCCCAATGAAGTATGGTGACCAAATCATCAGGCTCTTGGGAGCAGCCCATTTGCCTGTAAAGGTTTCAGTCCCACTGCAGGGGACATCAAAAAGGAAGTACAGAAGTGGCACAAGGGAACCAGGCTGCTAATCAGGCAGCTAAGAGAGCAGTACTACAGAGTAATGACCTAATAGGGGTTAGCACCCTAGTTTCACAGTCTACCCTGCCAGAAACTCCTTCATATATCGAAGATGAGACTCTCAAGACTAAAGCCTCAACTTAGAGCTTTCAACAAGATCAAAAGGAGGGAGATTTCATTCTTCCCAGGTACCTCCAATGGAAACCGGTTAACTCCCTACATGCCACCACTCATCTAGGGGACAAAGCTCGCCAAAGATAACCGGAAAGATGTATTGGAGGAATGGGCCTCCAAACAACTATATGGCAAGTGGTTTTCTCATCTCTCACTGCCAACTAAATAACTCCCAATGAGTTTGAAAGTCAGTAGACCCAGCATGTCCAACAGCAAGGAATATACCCAGGGGAAGATTGGCGGATACACTTTACCCAAATGCAGGCCTCTCAAGGATATAATTATCTACTGGTCATTTCAGATGCCTTCATAGGGTAGACTGAAGGCTTTCCTATTTGGGCTGAAGAAAGTAGTTAAAAAAAAAAAAAAGCTGCTTCATAAAATTATTCCAAGGTTTGATCTGTCCTGGTGGCTCATATGGTAAGGTCAACCTGCAATGCAGGAGACCTGGTTTAGATCCCTGGGTTAGGAAGATCCCCTGGAGAAGGAAATGGCAACCCACTCCAGTATTCTTGTCTGGGAAATCTCATGGACAGAGGAGACTGATGAGCGACAGTCCATGGGGTTGCGTGACTGAGGCACTAGCACTTTCACTTTCACTTTGTCTGTCCAGGTCACCTCAAAGTGACAATAGGACCTCATTTACTTCTAAAGTCACCCAAAGGTTTCAAAAGCATTGGGCATTATCTATTACCTCCACTGCACATGGAAGCTTCAATCCTCAGGAAAAGTATAAAAAGCCAGCAAATTCTTAAGATCAGCAATAAAAAAGATAACCCAGGAGACCTCCTTCAGTTTGGAGGAGGCTTTGCCAATAGCCCGTCTTTGCACTCACATGGCTCCTAAAGAACAGGTCAGTCTTAGCCCCTATGAGGTGCTATATGAGAGACTGTTTATGTTAATGACCTCCTTTTAGATCCAGAAACTCAGGCTCTCTGATCTTACACTATGGTGGTTGGACAATTCCGTCAAGAAATGCACTTGTGGCATGTCAACCAGCAGCCAAAAGACCGAGGAACTACCACTATATACCCCAGGGACCCAATTCCTAATCAAGGTGTGGAAAGATGGGCCCCTGAAGGCTCAATTCCAGCCCACATGAAAGGACCCATGACCTGTAAAACTTTCTACACCTACAGCAGTCTAAGTACCAAGGCACGACTCCTCTGTACACAACTCTTGAGTCAAGCCATGGAAGGGAAAAGGAGAAGACCCCCAGTACACCTGTGAGCTCCTGAGAGAACTTCAATACCTATATAAAACTATGGATAAATGCCATTCTGATGAACATCCAGGGAATTGAACTTCTCAGAATAAGCATACTGCTCTGTCTATATTTCATTACTATCTCTGTCTTGGTTTGCCTATCCCAAGGAAACCTCAACTCTACTATTCCCAAAGAACTGGGCCTCCTATCTCTTGAGGGGGGAAATGTTAGCCTGTTAGAGTAGGGAGAAAGGGGTCCAAAATGGGCAATTAGAGGAAGTGGCATTTAGAAGACCATGCACATGAAAGGTGGGAAGAAGAAGAGGAGGAGGAGGAGGAGGAGGAGAAGAAACTGCACACCTGAGTGAAGACTTCCAGCAGGAGAACGAGCCCAACACACCCTCTTCTATGATTGGTCTAGACATATGCCCTATTTGCATCTCCTTCCCTGATTGGTCTTAGGCATAACATACAGGGTGTTATTTGCACAGGACACAGGCAATCAGGCCCCAGGGACCACTCAGGGGTGGGAACAAGGGATATACAAAAGGGAAGTTAAAATGGGACAGGGCCAATCCTGCCAGGGTTGGTCTGCTCTCATGTCTTGAGGGTGTTTGCTATTGCCTACTGCTTTCCCAAATAAATCGTGCCTGCTTGAGCTCTGCTGGTCTGTCATTTAAATTCTTTACTATGATGAGACAAGAACCAAGGAAGAACTGACCCAACACTAGTTTTAATTAAGTATTGATATCTGAGTTATGTTAAACTATTATACAATGTATGTTGCTGCAATTGTATCTTTAAATTTAATATTTTTTAGTTTGGAAGTTTTGTCTTTTTATCAAAATAGATTCTTAGTCAGATGAAAAACCAGGTTAATTAAACTAGAAATTGTTACTACACTTAGTTGGTTGCTATTACAAAAGTTCACTTCTTATGGTGACTTTTTTTTTTAATTGGAGGATAATTGCTTTACAATACTGTGGTAGTTTCTGCCATATATCAACATGAATCAACCATACGTAACATATGACCCCTCTCTCTTGAACCTCCTTTCCACTTCCCACCCCATTCCACCCCTCTAGATTGTTACAGAACACCAGTTTGGACTCCCTGCATCATATAGAAAATTCCCATTGGTTATCTATTTTACATATGGTAATGTATGTCTTTCAATGGGCACCTTATCTTTGACAAAGGAGGCAAGAATATACAATGGAAAAAAGACAGTCTTTAATAAGTGGTGCTGGGAAAACTTAACAGCTCCATGTAAAAGAATGAAATTAAAACTTCTCCTAACACCACATACAAAAATAAATTCAAACTGGATTAAAGACTTAAAAGTAACGCCAGAAACTAAAAAAAAAAAAAAAAAAAAAAAAAAAAAAAAAAACCACTCCTGGGGGAAAGCACAGGCAGCACAGTCCCTGATGTAAATTATGGCAAGATCTTCTATGACCCACATCCTCGAATGATGGAAATAAAAACAAAAATAAACAAATATGGCCTAATTAAAGTTAAAATTTTTGCACAGTAAAGGACACTATAAACAAGGTAAAAGGATAACCATCAGAATGGGAGAAAATAATAGCAAATGAAACAACTGACAAAGGGTCGATCTCCAAAATATACAAGCAGCTCATGGAGCTCAAGACCAGAAAAACAGACATTTCAATCAAAAAGTAGGTAGACCACTCAATAGACATTTCTCTAATGTCTTCTCCTTCCAAAGAAGATATACAGATGGCTAATAAACACATGGAAAGATGCTCAGCATTGCTCATTATTCAGTTCAGTTGCCCAGTAGTATCTGCCTCTTTGTGATACCATGGACTGCTGGATACCAAACTTCCCTGTCTGTCACCAGCTCCTGGTGCTCTCTCAAACTCACGTCCATCAAGTCAGTGATGCCCTCCAACCATCCCATCCTCTTCATCCCCTTCTCCTCCTGCCATCAATCTTTCCCAGCATCAGGGTCTTTTCCAAAGAGTCACTTCTTTGCAACAGGGGGCCAAAGTATTGGAGCTTCAGCTTCAGCATCGGTCCTTCCAATGAATATTCGGGACTGATTTCCTTTAGGATTGACTGGTTTGATCTCCCTGCATTCCAAGGGGCTCTCAAGAGTCTTCTCCAATACCCCCAGTTCAAAAGCATCAATTCTTTGGTGCTCAGCTGTCTTTATTTTGCTCATTATTAGAGAAATGCAAATCAAAACTACAATGAGGTATTACCTCACACTTGTCAGAATGACCATCATCAAAAAATCTACAAACAACCAATCCTGGAGTAGGTATGGAGAAAAGGGAACCCTCTTGCTTTGCTGGTGGGTATGAAATTCACCTTTTAAAACTAATGAAGAGAAACATATAAACAACAACAAAAAATGAATATTTAACTCCATCTTCAGTGTTCCAAATATAAACACAATTATCTTTCTTACTACAGATTCTCACTTTTAGGTTCTGAGTTTTTTGTTTACCAATGCAGTTCTTTACTTTGTGGCTTTCAGTCAACAGCTCATTATTAGATAATAAGCCAACTTAAAAGGAGGGGTATGTGATGATAACTATAGTTCCCCCTAAAAATGTGCAATTATGCTGTTGTGAAGGATCATTCATAGCAGGATGCTGAACTCAAGGAGCACTTAGAATGCAGAATCAGTCAGATTGAAATGGATTTCTCTTCTTCAATGCTGACAAAAACTTGTCATGAAAAATCAAGTGACAGTATTGACCAACATGGATTCTATACTAGGAATCAACATTATAAAACAATGACACAATGCACATAAAAAAAAAAAAAAAAAAAACACTGAAAGTAAACCTTTATGCAGCTTAGTGACCTTCAACCAGTGATAAACATTTTGTGGTACAGTGCATTTTTGATGATTTTGAAGATACCAAGAAATAAATATAGAATTTATTTCTAGTCATATTAAAATAAATGTCCAATAAACTATATATGGACATAATTAAAATTTATTCTTATGTCCACCTCCAAAATCTTATGATTCATATCATCATACTGTATTGATAAGACCTGTGGTGGATTCATTTTGATATTTGGCAAAACTAATACAATTATGTAAAGTTTAAAAATAAAATAAAATTTAAAAAAAACAATAATAAGAAGGATCAAAAACAATCAAAAACAAGGATAATTCATATCCTCTCATTTAACACTGAACTCCACTCAATCATGTGAACAGGGACAATGACAGTGAGAAGAGCATGTGAAAAGCAAGATCATTGCTCTCTATAAACAGATGGATAATATTTACTCACTTAATTGCACATTAGTCACAAGCAAGGTCTGATTAATCCAATGATACATATGAGATGACCCTTGCTTTTCAGGGTAAGAAACATATAAGAATGTGACACAGTCACACACTTACATGTAACATAAGGGTACTAGCAACTGTAAGACCCATCCATGTTTAATGTGCCACTAAAAAGAAAAAAAAAAAATGCTTCAATTGGACCTCAAAACATTGCTTTCTTCTTCCTTAGAATTTTTATTTTATATTATTGACATAGCTCTTTTAGATTTATTTAGATAGATTTGTGCAAATGCAAACATTTCAATATCAACAAAATAAATTGTTTCAAGTATTTCAAATTTTTCACATTCAGAGATGAATGTTCTGAATCACTTTCAATTCAGAATCATTGATATTTGTTTCTTCCCCATAAGTATCAGCTAGCTTTTGCTGAATAACAAACTGCCTAAAACTCAAAGGCATACAACAATAAACTTCTGCTGAGTTCAGCAAATATGAAGCTAGCTGGGTGCTGGGTACAGGGTTTGTGTGATTTTAGGTAGATTTACTTAGACATCTGAGGCCAGTTGACTTTGGGCATGTGTGTCATCTTCACATGTGTCTCATCTTCCAGCAGGCTACTTTCAGAATGTTCTCACATTGATGGCTAATACTCCTTGTCAAGCCTATGTTTCCATCATGTACATTAATTCTCTACTGGTCAAAATAAGAGCCCAGTGCCTAAGTGTCAGTTAGGCCAATGCCACCACCATGGAAAGACACTGTAGAGTGACACTGCAGAGGGAGCTTCATGTTGAGAAGTTTGAGACCTTGAAATCATCCGTGTGTCCATCCCAGCACCTGGGTGTTTTCAGTGCCTCCAGGAATGTTTGATGAGTCAGCTTTTCTGGGAAAAAAAAAAAAACAGCTTTGATATTGTCCCAGGGCTTTATTCCAAATACACATTCTGTAAGTTTTAAAGCCCATGGATAATGACAACTATTTCATGACTGCTGTTTGCATTTTCATGATTAGAAATGTGGAAGAGTGAATATACATGTTAAAACAATGAAATATGGTGATATAATATTCCCTAAATAATATTCCATGTGGGAAAACTCTTTTATTATATAGTCCTGGGAAAATATTGTTTCCCTTGAAGAATTCTTTTCTCCTTTTTGACTAGAAGAATTATACCATATATATTAGTGGAAACTCGGTTCCATATTTGGTCCAGAGAGAGTAACATCATTAACACTTCTGGCTCTCACACTTGCTCTTTTAGCTTCCTAGTATTGATTTCTTAGTTTTTTTAGAAGTTACATCTTAGGACTGTTGTGATGACTAAGTTTGGTAACAAAGTTCTGAAGCACTTGTAGCAATGCCTGAAAAACACTAAGCACTCAGTAGAAGTTATATCTCATTATTACTATTTGTTTTATTTTTATTCCTTTTATAAACTGCCTCAAATATATTATGAAAAAATGAGTTCAACAAATATAAAGTTATGAAAAGTGTTTATAAAAGCAGCATAGATTTCAAAAGATGTAGCACAGCTTTAGGACAATATTTACACAAACAAAAGGAAGAAAGTGGCAGGGGATATTTCCAGAAAATAAGCAAACAGAAAATGGCATCTAATAAGTGTTTCTTGACATGAACAAAGAACTGATCCCTCCCAATATTTTTGGATTCATATTATAACATCTCCACTTCAAACTCTTCTTTCTGGCTGAAATATCCCATTTGATCTCAGTCTTGCTAGTGTCCTGACCTCATTTTGCACTCTTCACCCACTACATTCAAGGTAAAGTATTCACACACACTAAGCAGGTACTTTACTTTTTGGTCTTCACTGTAGCTCTTCCTCTACCTGGAATGCTCTGTTCCTGAACCGCAGGCATTGACTCTTTATTATGAGTCATCCTGGTACCTAAAACTTCAGTGCCAAACCTTAGATAGGTCTTTCCTGAAGACCTCTGCCCTAAATAAAGTATCCTTATCACATGACCTGATTTCCATCACCGTTGTAAGAACTTATCACAATTTGATGTGCTTTCTTGTCCTTACTTTCTTGTCTCTTATTCTTTTGCTTCCACTACACTTCTAAATAGAATTTAAGTTCAGTTAAAGCAGGGACATTGTTTGTCCTATTCTGGTAAGTCTCCAGCATCTACATTCCAGAGTACTAGTGGAACATGTAAGTTCTCAATGAGTATCTGCTGAAAAATAAACTAACCTAAAGAAAACTTATAGAAAGAAACTAACCTTATAGAAGCTATAAGACACTAATGAAAGAAATCAAAGATGATATAAACAGATGTGTCACATGATGTGTCACACATCACAAATTCAATGTTCTAGGGATTGGAAGTACCAGTATTATAAAAATGGACTATACTAACAAAAGCAATCTGTAGATTTAATGCAATCCTGATCAAACTACTAATGGCATTTTCACAGAACCAGAACAAATAATTTTACAATTTTTATGGAAATACAAAACACCCTGAATAGCCAAAGCAATCTTGAGAAGAAGAATGGAGCTGGATGAATTAACCTTCCTGACTTCAGACTATACTAAAAGCTACAATCATCAAGACATTAGGTATTGGCACAAACATAGAAATATAGACCAAGGTAAACAAGACAGAAAACCCAGAGATAAATATATGCAACTATGGGCACTTTATCTTTGACAAAGGAGGCAAAATATGCATTGGAGAAAAGACAGTCTCTTCCAAAAAATGGTCCTGGGAAAATTAGGCAGCAATGTGCAAAAGAGTGAAATTAGAATACTTTCTAAGATCATAAACAAAAAATAAACTAAAGATGGGTTTAAAAACCTAAATGTAAGACCCAGAAACTATAAAACTCTTAAAGGTAAACATAGGCAGAACACTCCTTACATAAACTACAGCAAGATCCTCTACCCACCTCCTTGAGTAATGGAAATAAAAAACAAAACTAAACAAATGGGACCTAATGAAACTTAAAAGATTTTACAACAACGAAGGAAACTTATAAAACAAGGTGAAAAAAGAAAATCCTCAGAATGGGAGAAAATAATAGTGAACGAAAGACCTGACAAAGGACTAGTCTCCAAAATATACAAGCAACTCATGAAAGCTCAAGACCAGAAAAACAAACACCCAATCAAAGGGATGTCAAAAGACAGAAATTTCTCCAAAGAAGACATACAGGTGGCCCAATAGACATTTGTTAATAGACGGATGAAAAGATGCTCAACATCACCCATTATTAGAGAAATGCAAATCAAAACCATATGAGGTATTATCTCACACTAGTCAGAATGGCCATCATCAAAAAGTCTACGAACAATAAATGCTGGAGAAAGTGTGGAGAAAGGTAACCTTCTTTCACTGTTGGTGTGAATGCAAATTGATATAGCCACTATTGAAAATAGTACGAGATTACTTCAAAACTTAGGAACAAAATTACAATATGGCCTAGCAATCTCACTACTGAGCATATCAGATCAGATCAGATCAGTCGCTCAGCTCGTGTCCAACTCTTTGCAACCCCATGAATCGCAGCACGCCAGGCCTCCCTGTCCATCACAAACTGCCGGAGTTCACTCAGACTCATGTCCATGCGAGTCAGTGATGCCATCCAGCCATCTCATCCTCTGTCGTCCCCTTCTCCTCTTGCCCCCAATCCCTCCGCAGCATCAGAGTCTTTTCCAATGAGTCAACTCTTCGCATGAGGTGGCCAAAGTACTGGAGTTTCAGCTTTAGCATCATTCCTTCCAAAGAAATCCCAGGGCTGATCTCCTTCAGAATGGACTGAGCATATACCTTGAAGAAATCGTAATTAAAAAAAAAATTATATATATATATATATATATATATATATATATATATAAAACCCAATGGTTATTGCAGCACTACTTACAATAGCTAGGGCATGGGGCAACATAGATGTCCATCAACAGATGAATAGATAAAGAAGTTATGGTACATACACACAATGGAATATTACTCAGCTATAAAAATAAATGCATTTGATTCAGTTTTAATGAGGTAGATGAACCTAGAGCCTATTATACAGAGTGAAGGAAGTCAGAAAGAGAAAGGCACATATTGCATATTCACACACACACACACACACACACACACACACACACACACACATAGAATCTAGAAAGATGATACTGATGAAACTCTACATTGCAGCAATGAAGATGCAGACATAGAAGACAGACTTTAGATACAGTGGCGGAGGGAGAAGGTGGGATGATTTGAGAAAGTAGTGTTGAAATACATGCATTACCATATGTAAAATAGCTATAGCCAGTGAGAATTTGTGGTATGACACAGAGAATCCAAATCTGTGTTCTGTGACAACCTAGAGGGGTGGGATGGAGAGGGAGATGCAAGGGAGGTTTTAAGAGGAAGAGGACTTTTATACATATTTATAAGTTTCTCTGATGAGACTGATTTCCTAAGTGTAATCAAGCAAACTGCTGAAAATAGACATTTTTTGGGGAAAAAAAAAGATTTGTCTACTAATAATTTGACTGAGTAACCTAGGAAATGACTAAGCATTTATCCTTCTTATATGTAAGGATTGCTTTCTTTAGGAGAAAAATGCATAAACGTATAAATATGGGTACAATTTTTAAAGGGAAAGAGGTAGTTGCACGGATTTTATATACATGTTGCTGCCGCTGCTGCTGCTGCTGCTGTCACTTCAGTCGTGTCCGACTCTGTGTGACCTCATAGACAGAAGCCCACCAGGCTCCCCTGTCCCTGGAATTCCCCAGGCAAGAACACTGGAGTGGGTTGCCATTTCTTTCTACAATGCATGAAAGTGAAAAGTGAAAGTGAAGTCGCTCAGTCGTGTCTGACTCTTAGTGATCCCATGGACTGCAGCCTACCAGGCTCTTCCACCCATGGGATTTTCCAGGCAAGAGTACTGGAGTGGGTTGCCATTGCTTTCTCCTTATATAAATGTGTGTGTGTGTGTGTGTGTGTGTGTGTGTGTGTACACAGTGTGTGTGTATGTATATATATACACTAACACATATGATTCATGTTAATGTATGGCAGAGACCAGCAAAATGTTGTAAAGTACTTATGCTGTAATTAAAAATAATATTTAAAAAAAGAAATGAATGGATAGTGCTATGGAAGAAGTGTCCCAAAACTATGCATTTAGTATAATTTAAAATCAGAGGAAAGATTATTTATGTTACTATTTTTTCATAGTACACATATTTTCATAAAAATGTGTATACTCCTACTCTTTACTAGTTGGTGACCATGGCTAACTTTCTTAACTTTTCTAAGGCTCAATTTTCACATCATGTAGAATGGTAATCTTTCACACAGGGTTCTGAGGGCTAAACTGGATCATGCACACACATAGCATAGTCTCTGACACAGAAAGAGCAAATGATAGACATTAGTTACTATTACCTTATTTAAGGAATAGATTTAAAGATTAGTGTGATAAAGTTGTTCTGCAAAAAATAATATATTAGTATAGTTTAGAAGGAGTTTATTTAAAGATTACAATGAAACATTTGATGAATATTAATGAACTAAAACAGAAAACAGATCTGTGTAGATATAGAGATAACTGAAGAAGGAAGTTGTGATAATAGGGTATAAGAATGGTGTTTAGAATGGGAGAACAAGTTGACAGCTACCAAAGAAGCAAAGGAATGAAAAAATTGGGGGTCAAAATGTGTTTCTCAAAAATTGATTGCTTCCATTTAAAGATATATTGGTTAGCTTTCAACTCAAAGTTGATATTTAAATAATCTGGACAATGCAGATTAAAACATGCATTTCATAACAGAACTATTTTAAAGAGAAGCAAAAACATGATCCAAACATTCAGCAATTGAAAGTATTTTTAACAACATAGTTGTTTAGGGAAGAGTTCTAATTTTGAATTTAATTAAATATAGCTACATATAGTGAATGTTAATAATATTTTCAATTAAAGGTATAATAGTATTAAGTGTTTATTTTGAGTGAAAATTACTTTCATCACATACATATCTTAATTTTAAATTATCAGTAGAACTATATATATATATATATATGTATATATTGACAGATAGATAGTTGGTAGATAGGTAGATAGATGGCAAATTAAAGCATCCTTATCATCAGAATTCCAGGTGATTTACTCCAAAGTTGTTCTTAATCAAGTGTTGGTGGCAACACTGGTTCTCTGGAAGGGCCATTGATCCCAATGAGAAGCTAGCGGCCAGGACTAATGCCCACCTCATTGCAGGGCTATACTGGTGACACTGGCACTGTTGTCTACCACCTAGCCCTAACCATACTCACAAGGGAATGCCAGAGCCCTTCCACAACCAACCCTCAGTTCAGAGCCCTCACCCCATCTCTGTGGGACAGCCAGCTCCTGCCCACATCTGCCCCCATGCTGACTTCAGGTTGGAGGAACTGACTCACAGCTTCAAGGGAGTCCATAAAAGGTAAGTTGGCTTTTCGGCCTCCAGATAAGAGGGATTTGAAAAGGGTATAGACTGAGTAAACATACTGTCTGTCATATTGTCCCCAACCACATCTTAAAAGAAATCTTAACATTAACAACAGGATGCCAAACTCCTGTTTGCTTTTATTTAAAAATGACACAACATCTGAGGCTCCTCTAGTAAAATCGGTATTCCTCTTTCCTCACCAAAATATTTCTGAGAGATTCAAGAGACACGTTATGATTCTAACCAATGTTCAAAATTCAAAGTCGCTTACCCAAGAAACTGCTTTGAGTCATGTTTACCCCAACTTCTGATGGCAAGGCCACGGGTCCTGCCTGGCTACTTCCATGTCCAAACTCCTCAGAATTATAACATTACAATCACAGCATGACTTTTATTATGAAGTGACCCTCAGTAGAGGTTTTCTCAAACGTTATCTTCTCTGTACCCTATAATAAACTCAGTCTGGTGGATAGTACCTTCCCACAGCATCACCAAACCCCCATTTCTATGAGCAAAAAGTACTAAGATGCACCAAAGCTCACCAAATGTGGCAAGTGGCAGAGCAAAATCTCAAAATCAGAACACCCTAGGGAAGTGACAGGCAACCATCAAGAGAAGGAAGAAAGGACCCCATCGTTGGCCCACTTCCCAGATCACAGAGCTGCCACAATGGTTCAGAGCTGCACTACAGACTTTTTGATGGAAAGATTTGGTAAAATAAGTGGAATTGTTCCAGTGAGATATAAATGACACTGATGATTAATATTAAGAAAATACTGGTAAAATGAGATTAAATTGCATGGTGTTGTACTAATTACAAATGTACTGTAAATAAATAAATATTACTTATTCTCTATATAAATTTTAGATGGTATCTTTACTCTAAATGAATACACAATTTCCATTATTTCCCCATTTATTTGCCATGAAATGATGGGACCAATGCCATGATATTAGTTTTCTGAAAGTTGAGTTTTAAGCCAAAGATTTCACTCCCCTCTTTCACTTTCATCAAGAGGTTCTTCAGTTCTTCTTCACTTTCTGCCATAAGGGTGGTGTCATTTGCATATCTGAGGTTATTGATATTTCCCCTGGCAATCTTGATTCCAGCTTGTGTTTCATCCAGGCCGGCATTTCACATGATATATTCTGCATATAAGTTAAATAAGAAGGGTTAAAATATACAATCTTGACATACTCCTTCCCTGATTTGGAACCAGTCTGTTGTTCCACGCCCAGTTCTAACAGTTGCTTCTTGACCTGCATACAGATTTCTTAGGAGGCAGGTAATGTGGTCTGGTATTCCCATCTCTCTTTTTTTTTTTTTTCAGTTTGATTATATATATTATTTTAAATTTTATTTTATTTTTAAACTTTACAATATTGTATTAGTTTTGTCCAACATCGAAATGAATCCGCCACAGGTATACCCGTGCTCCCCATCCTGAACCCTCTCCCTCCTCCCTCCCCATACCCTCCCTCTAGGCCGTCCCAGTGCACCAGCCCCAAGCATCCAGCATCGTGCATCAAATCTGGACTGGTGACTCATCTCATACATGATATTACATATGTTTCAAATTTTCAGAATTTGTTGTGATTCACACAGTCAAAGGCTTTGGTGTAGTCAATAAAGCAGAAGTATATGTTTTTCTGGAACTCACTTGTTTTTTGATAATCCAACTATTTTGATCTCTGGTTCCTCTGCCTTTTCTAAATACAGCTTGAACATCTGGAATTCATGTTCATGTACTGTTGAAGCCTGGCTTGGGAGAATTTTGAGCATTACTTTACTAACATGTGAGATGAGCATAATTGTTCAGTAGTTTGATCATTTTTTGGCATTGCCTTTCTTTGGGATTGGAATGAAAACTGACCTTTTCCCGGCCAGTGGCCACTGCTGAGTTTTCCAAGGTGCTGGCATATTGAGTTCAGCCCTTTCACAGCATCATCTTTTAGGATTTGAAAAAGCTCAGCTGGAATTCCATCACCTCCACTAGCTTTGTTCATAGTGAAGCTTCCTAAGGCCCGCTTGACTTTGCTCTCCAGGATGTCTGGCTCCAGGTGAGTGATTGCACCATTGTGGTTATTTGGATCATGATCATTTTTGTACAGCTCTTCTGAGTACTCTTGCCACCTCTTCTTAATATGTTCAACTTCTGTTAGGTCCATAATATTTCTTCCTTTATTGTGCCCATTTTTGCATGAAATGTTCCCTTGGTGTCTCTAATTTTCTTGAAGAGATCTTTATTCTTTCCCATTCTATTGTTTACCTCTATTTCTTTACATTAATCACTGAGGAAGGGTTTATCACTCCTTGCAATTCTTTGAACTCTGCATTCAAATTGGTATATCTTTCCTTTTCTCCTTTACCATTCACTTCTCTTCTTTTCTCAGCTATTTGTAAGACCTCCTCAGACAACCATTTTGCCTTTTTTGCATTCTTTTTCTTGGGGATGATCTTGATCCCTGACTTCTGTACAATATCATGAACCTCTGTCCATAGTTTCTCAGGCACTCTGTCTATCAGATCTAATACCTTGAATCTATTTGTCACTTTCACTTTATAATCTTAAGGAATTTGATTTATTTCATGCCTGAATGGCATATTGGTTTTCCCTACTTTCTTCAATTTATGTCTGAATTTGGCAATAAGGAGTCCATGATCTGAACACTCTGCATCATTTTGGCTGACTGTATAGAGCTTCCACATCTTCAGCTGCAAAGTAGATAATTAATCTTACTTTGGTATTGCTCATCTTGTGATGTCCATGTGTAGAGTCATCTCTTGTGTTGTTGGAAAAGGGTGTTTGCTATGATCAGTGCGTTATCTTGGCAAAACTCTGTTAGCCTTTGCCCTGCCTCATTTTGTACTCCCGAGGCCAAACTTGCCTGTTACTTCAGGTATCTCTTGACTTCCCACTTTTGCATTCCAGTCCCCTATAATGAAAAGAGCATCTTTTTGGGGTGTTAGTTCTAGAACGTCTTTAGGTCTGCAGAGAACCGTTCAACTTTAGCTTCTTCAGCATTACTGATCAAGGCATAGGCTTAGATTACTGTGATACTGAATGGTTCTCCTTGGAAAAGAAAAGTGATCATTTTGTCATTTTTGAGATTGTACCCAACTACTGCATTTGGACTCTTATTTTGATTATGAGGGCTACTCCATTGCTTCTGAGGGATTCTTGCCCACAATAGTAGATATAATGGTCATCTGAGTTACATTCACCCATTGCAGTCTATTTTAGTTCACAGATTCCTAAAATGTTGATGTTCACTCTTGCCATCTCCTGTTTGACCACTTCCAATTTACCTTGATTCATGGATCTAACATCCCAGGTTCCTATGCAATATTTTTCTTTACAGCATTGGATTTTACTTCCATCACCAGTCATATCCACAACTGGGTGTTGTTTTTGCTTCGGCTCTGTCTCTTAATTCTTTCTCGAATTATTTTCCCACTGTTCTCCAGTAGCATATTGGGCCCCTATCGACCTGAGCAATTCATTTTTCAGTGCCCTATCTTTTTGCCTTTTCATTCTGTTCATGGTGTTGTCACGGCAAGAATACTGAATTGATTTGAATTTCTCTTCTCCAGTGGACTACGTTTCTTCAGAACTCTCCACCATGGACCTGTCCTCCTTGGGTGCCCTACACAAAATGGCTCATAGTTTCATTGATTTAGACAAGACTGTGATCCATGTGATCATTTTGATTAGTTTTCAGTGATTGTGGTTTTCATTCTGTCTGTTGTCAGGGCTTCTCTGATAGCTCAAGGGCTTCCCCGATAGCTCAGTTATTACAGGATATGCCTATGATGCATGAGACCCTGGTAAGATCCCTGTGTGGGGATGATCTGCTGGAGAAGGGATAGGCTACCCAGTCCAGTATTTTTGGGCTTCCCTTGTGGCTCATCTGGTAAAGCATCTGCTTGCAATGCAGGAGCCTGGGTTCAATCCCTGGGTTGGGATCCCTGATTCCTCTGCCTTTTCTAAATCTAGCTCATACATCTGAAAATTCTTGGTTCACATACTGTTTAAGCCTACCTTGAAGGATTTTGAGCATTGCATTGCTAGCATGTGAAATGAGTGCAATTATGTGGTAGTTTGAAAGTTCTTTGGCATTGCTTTTCTTTGGAACTGGAATGAAAACTGAATCTTTCCAGTCCTGTGGCCACTGCTGAGGTTTCCAAATTTGCTTGCACATTGAGTGTGGTACTTTCACAGCATCATCTTTTAGGATTTGAAATAGCTCAGCTGGAATTCCATCACCTCCTCTAGCTTTGTTCATAGCAATGTTTCCTAAGGCCCACTTGACTTTACATTCCAAGATGTCAGTCTCTAGGTGAGGGACCACGCTGGTATGGTTTTCCATGTCATTAAGACCTTTTTTTTTGTACAGTTTTTTCTGTGTATTCTTGCCACCTCTTCTTAATCTGTTTTGCTTCTGTAAGGTCCTTGCTGTTGTCCTTTGTTGTGCCCATCTTTGCAAGAAACATTCCATTAGCATCTAATTTTCTTGAAGAGATCTGTAGTCTTACCTATTCTATCATTGTCCTCTATTTCTTTGTATTGTTTACTTAAGAAAACTTTCTTATCTCTCCCTGCTACTCTTTTGAAACTGCATTCAGTAGGGTATATCTTTCCCTTTCTCCTTTGCCTTTAGCTTCATATATTTTTTCAGCTATTTGTAAGGCCCTTCAAGCAACCAGTTTGCCTTCATGCATTTATTTTTCTTAGGGATGGTTTAGTCACTACCTCATGTAAAATAGAATGAACTTTCTGTAGTTCTTCAGGAGCTCAGTCTACCAGATCTAGTCCCTTGAATCTATTTGTCACCTGCACTGTGTAATCATAAGTGATTTGATTTACTGCATGGCCTTTCCTTACTTTCTTCAATTTAAGCCTGAATTTTGCAATAGGGAGCTGATGATCTGAATCACAGTCAGGTTCAGGTCTTGTTTTTTCTGACTATGTAGAGCTTCTCCATTTCCAGCTGTAAAGAATATAATCAATCTGATTCGTTATTGATCATCTGGTGATGTCCACGTGTAGTGTCATCTCTTGTGAGAGTGCTTGCTTAGAATCAGTGTTTGCTATGACCAGCCCATTCTCTTGGAAAAACTCTGATAGTCCTTTACCTTGTTTCATTTTGTACTCCAAAGCTAAAACTTGCCTTTTACTCCAGTTATCTCTTGACTTTGTACTTTTGCATTCCAGTACTCTATGATGAAAAGGACGTTATTTTATTTTATTTTATTTATTTATTTATTTGGTTGTTGTTGTTTAGGAGATCTTGTAGGTTTTTATAGAATCATTCAACTTTAGCTTCTTCAGCAGTAATGGTTGGGGCATAGACTTGGATTACTGTGATGTTGCATAGTTTGCCTTGGAAACAAATGGAGATCATTCTGTCGCTCTTGAGACTGCATCTAAACGCTGCATTTCAGACTTTTCTGTTGACTCTGAGGGGCTACTCCATTCCTTCTAAGGAATTCTTGCCCACAGTATAGATATAATGATCATCTGGATCAAATTCATGCATTCCCATCATTTTAGTTCACTGATTCTTAAACTGTTGATGTTCACTCTGCCATTTCCTGTTTGACCATTTCCAATTTACCTTTGATTCATGGACCTAACATTCTAGGTTCCTATGCAGTATTGCTCTTTATAGCATTCAGGCTGCCATCACCAGACATATGCACATCTAGATGTCCTTTTCTCTTTGGGTTCAGCCTCTTCATTCTTTCTGGAACTCTTTCTCCATTCTTGCCCTGTATCATATTGAACACCTACAGACCGGGGGCGGGGGGAGGTGTTCATATTTCAGTGTCATGTCTTTTTGCCTTTTCATACAGTTCATGCAGTTCTGATGGCAAGAATACTGAAGTGGTTTGCCACTCCCTTCTCCACTGGACCATATTTTGTCCTGCCCTGACTAGCAGAGACATGCCCTTCAGCCACCTCATGTAGGCTGAATGACATGCCTGGCACTCTGGTTGTCTCACTGCTGGTCCTCATTAAGTGTATAAAACTTCACCGGCCATTGGATGTTAGTCAACGTGCTGCCCCGGGGCTGAAGCACAGGCTCTACTGGGGTCACCAGGAAGGGTTGCATGGGAAGCTGGAGCTGATGTTGGAGAATGCGCAGGAGTGGAGGGCACCCCAGCCTCTCTGCTGCCATTAGCCATGGATATATTAGGGATGCTGCTGCTAAGTCGCTTCAGTCGTGTCCGACTCTGTGCGACCCCATAGTCGGCAGCCCACCAGGCCCCGCCGTCCCTGGGATTCTCCAGGCAAGAAACACTGGAGTGGGTTGCCATTTCCTCCTCCAATGAATGAAAGTGAAAAGTGAAAGTGAAGTCGCTCAGTCTTGTCCGACTCTTAGCGACCCCATGGACTGCAGCCTACCAGGCTCCTCCGTCCATGGGATTTTCCAGGCAAGAGTACTGGATTGGGGTGCCATTGCTTTCTCCCTATTAGGGATAGCAATAATGTTTATTTTCCAACATTAATATGATCAACTGGCATATAATATTGACATTTGAGGAAAAGAGGTTTTTTGATTTTATATTGTAACATAGATGAGGTATAGCACTAAACAAAACCTTCAAATAACTTTTAAGATCTGCCCAATTCATTTCACATCCTTCTATGAAACTGTTTCATAAAACATAGCAAACATTTTCTAATCAAATAAATTACCTGTCACCTACTATAATGTCCCCTAAATTCATGAATAAGTAACATTTATAGGGAAACATAACAAGATTTAGAAATTAACTTGTAACTCCCGTGCAGTATGTCATGGAAGACAAACACTTCCCCAAATAACTATCTAAATATGTCTGTCTTCATCACATAAAAGAGTTGAATGGTTAATCTGTGTCATTAACACAGCACAAGAGAGAGAAAAAAAAAATCAAACCTCTATGCAGCAAAAATAAAACAGGAGTATGGCATATTAACAGACTTGTGAATTTTCATAATAAATCAACCTCCAGGATTTTCCCTACTAAAGCAACCATATGAGATGTTAAATTAATAGATTATAATGACATGGATAAAATTCTATTAATGTTATACATAGACTTTGCATTTTATTTATTTTTAAGTGAAAGTACTTTTAGTAAGAACATTCTTTGAATGAGAGAGGAATGCAGACATTATATTCTGAAATAAGTCATCCACTTTCCATTAGAGAAAAGATGTCTTAGAGTTTCAAGAAAAAAAAAAAAAAAACATAAACACTGGACTTAATGACTACAGTTTAATTTTACAGTGGAGGAGAAAAGACAAGGCAGGCTTTTTTTTTTTTTTTTTTGAACAGCTACAAGAGATGCACACTAACTTGTCAGAGCTGAGAAGTGGGAAATCTTCTCCAATAGCAGATGGGCAGAAGAAGACCAGCCTTTCAGTCTCACCACTCTGCTGCACCAGCAATAAAATAAGGATCTTGCAGCATGTGTTCAAAGCCTGATGTAATTCTTCAGTGACTATCCCCTTAGACCAATATAATTTTCTAAAGTACCAACCCTAGAATGTGCAGTTCTTCAGAGAAATTTAAATTTTCTCAGTGATCAAGTTTTGAAAATGCCACTGCTAATTACATGGAAGTATTATACACTTCATGAATCAGTTTGGTAGAACTATTTAAATTGATGCAGGTGGCTTCATTTATCTAACAAATCAGCATCTCCATTTTGCTTCTGAACTTTGGAATCTTAATTGAGGTCATTGATGCAAAAATATCTCTAAAATCTTAATTTTATTTTATGTTTACATTTAATTAATTTATTTAATTGGAGGCTAATTACTTTACAATATTGTATTTAAAACATTAATTTTAAAATGATTACTTCTAGAATAAAAATTACATAGCTAATAAAAATTCTTACATAGAAATTAATAGGAAAGTGAAATTGGAGAGTGAAAAAGTTGGCTTAAAACTCAACATTCAGAAAACGAAGATCATGGCATCCAGTCCCACCACTTCATGGGAAATAGATGGGGAAACAGTGGAAACAGTGTCAGAATTTATTTTTCTGGGCTCCAAAATCACTACAGATGGTGACTGCAGCCATGAAATTAAAAGACGCTTACTCTTGGAAGGAAAGTTATGACCAACCTAGATAGCATATTCAAAAGCAGAGACATTACTTTGCCAACAAAGGTTCGTCTAGTCAAGGCTGTGGTTTTTCCTGTGGTCATGTATGGATGTGAGAGTTGGACTGTGGAAGAAGGCTGAGCGCCAAAGATTTGATGCTTTTGAACTGCGGTGTTGGAGAAGACTCTTTAGAGTCCCTTGGACTGCAAGGAGATCCAACCAGTCCATTCTTTTTTGTGTGTTGTGTTGTGTGTTTATTATTATTTATTTATTTATTTATTTATTTATTTATTTATTTATTTTTAGGCTGTTCAGGTATGATTTATTTATTTATTTATTTATTTTTAATTTCCTGACTTTTATTTTTTTTATTTTTTTATTTTTTTTAATTTTTATTTAACTAGTATACATGTGTTCCCCATCCTGAACCCTCCTCCCTCCTCCCTCCCCACACCATCCCTCTGGGTCGTCCCAGTGCACCAGCCCCAAGCATCCAGCATCGTGCATTGAACCTGGACTGGCATCTCGTTTCATACATGACGTTTCACATGTTTCAATGCCATTCTCCCAAATCTCCCCACCCTCTTTCTCTCCCACAGAGTCCATAAGACTGTTCTATACATCAGTGTCTCTTTTGCTGTCTCGCAACCAGTCCATTCTGAAGGAGATCAGCCCTGGGATTTCTTTGGAAGGAATGATGCTAAAGCTGAAACTCCAGTACTTTGGCTACCTCATGCGAAGAGTTGACTCATTGGAAAAGACTCTGATGCTGGGAGGGATTGGCGGCAGGAGAAGAAGGGGACGACAGAGGATGAGATGGCTGGATGGCATCACCGACTCGATGGACGTGAGTCTCAGTGAACTCCGGGAGTTGGTGATGGACAGGGAGGCCTGGCATGCTGTGATTCATGGGGTCGCAAAGAGTCAGACACGACTGATCAGATCTGATCTGATCTGATCCGAATGGCAAGTAAACCACACCAAAAAATCGGAGAGTAAATATACAACTGATGTTATTAGGAGAACTTCTTTAAAATTCTAAAAAAAAAAGGTATAATCTTGTGATAAATATGCTACATTATTTCTAAAAAAAGGTATAATCCTGTGATAAATATGCTACACTAATGGGAAAAATATATGAATGTCTTGTGCTTTAACTTTTGATGAATAATTTCCAAATCCTCTATTGTGAAATTATGTATTCATAGAAAAATTTACATATGGATCTTCATAACAGCCTTCAAACTATAGCTAATCTAAATTACCATGAAAAAGAATGGATAAACAAAATGTGGTATAGCATACCACAGAAAACTCTTCAGTAATAAAGAACAAACTCTTGATTCAGTCCTCAAAAATAAAAACATTGTTTTCAGTGAAAGAATGCAGGAGCAAGCCTATATACTGTATAAATCAGTTCATGAAATGCTAGACCAAAGGATAGTTGATAGTAACAGAAAGTAGATCAGTGGTTACCAGAGACCCGGGGTGCAGTGGCGATGAAAGGAAATTTTTGGTGCGACAAAAATATTTTTTATCTTGACTGTGATAATACAAGCATGACTGCATATATTTTTGTATGCTTTGAGAGGTAAATTTCCATGTATGTAAGTCACATCCTCATAGAAGTAAGGCAAAAAGGTGTAATGGCCTAACTCTGGTGGTTTAATAAAACCAATGGTTAAAGAAAATGTCTACACTAAAATGACATTTTTGCCTTATTATTTTGATGATAATTTGCAGCAATGTGAAATAAATTCTGCATAATGTGTGCAGTTAAATACACTGTCATTAATTTGCTACCCTATAAAATTCCACATAAATGAAGAAATGAGAACTTCCCCCTAAAAAGGAAGCTCTGGTGGCCAGGTTTGGAATTTCCCAAGGAGCCCGGAAAGCCTCTCATCTTCCCCCTGGGATGGGGTTAGAGTTGCCTAGTGGTGACCTCAGCTCTCTGTACCTGTTGTTACCAAATGGAGATGACCCACCATCCCTAGCCTGTAAGTGTGTTCTTTCCAGAACCTTTCCACCAGGACACACACAGAATGTGATAAAGAGGAAGAAGGAGGCATCCTGGCATTTTTCATAAATAAACTATATTGAAGCTACTTGGTTTTACAGAGACCAGACCCTGAGAAAGAATCATGGTCAAGTCAATCTTTTATATCCTACAGGTAATGTTAAACTATTTAAAACAATTTGGATGCATTTTCTATTTATTTTGGATATAATAGTTTAATAAAATGTAATAAAATCTATTTTTCCAATGATATGGTTCCTTGACACTAATATGCTAATTAAAGTAAGCTAAAGTAATGAAATTGGCTCTCATATTTATATTTTCTTTTTTACATCTAGTAATTAAATATTTTCTTCTAATTTTGTACCAATCTCAGGCAAATTATTGTCTCTTAGGCAGTGATACGTCATGAGAACGCTGGGCTGGAAGAAGCACAAGCTGGAATCAAGATTGCCGGGAAAAATATCAATAACCTCAGATATGCAGATGACACCACCCTTATGGCAGAAAGTGAAGAGGAACTAAAAAGCCTCCTGATGAAAGTGAAAGTAGAGAGTGAAAAAGTTGGCTTAAAGCTCAACATTCAGAAAACGAAGATCATGGCATCTGGTTCCATCACTTCATGGGAAACAGATGGGGAAAACAGTGGAAACGGTGTCAGATTTATTTGTTTTGGGCTCCAAAATCACTGCAGATGGTGACTGCAGCACGATACTGGATGCTTGGGGCTAGTGCACTGGGACCAGCCAGAGGGATGGTATGGGGAGGGAGGAGCGTTCAGTTTGGGGAACACATGTATACCTGTGGAGGATTCATTTTGATATTTGGCAAAACTAATACAATTATGTAACGTTTAAAAATAAAATAAAATTTAAAAAAAATAATAAAAGACACTTACTGCTTGGAAGAAAAGTTATGACCAACTAGATAGCATATTCAAAAGCAGGGACGTTACTTTGCCAACAAAGGTCCATCCAGTCAAGGCTATGGTTTTACCAGTGGTCATGTATGGATGTGAAAAGTTGGACTGTGAAGAAAGCTGAGCACCGAAGAATAGATGCTTTTGAACTGTGGTGTTGGAAAGATTCTTGAGAGTCCCTTGGACTGCAAGGAGATCCAACCAGTCCATTCTGAAGGAGATCAGCCCTGGGATTTCTTTGGAAGGAATGATGCTAAAGCTGAAACTCCAGTACTTTGGCCACCTCATGTGAAGAGTTGACTCATTGGAAAAGTCTCTGATGCTGGGAGGGATTGGCGGCAGGAGGAGAAGGGGACGACAGAGGATGAGATGGCTGGATGGCATCACCAACTCAATGGACGTGAGTCTGAGTGAACTCCGGGAGTTGGTGATGGACAGGGAGGCCTGGCGTGCTGCGATTCATGGGGTCGCAAAGAGTCATACATGATTGTGCTACTGAACTGAACTGAACTGAACAGAGGCAATGATATATCTTGGCGATAAAAACGAGTGAGTTAACTAACATCTTTATCTTCAATGCCTACTTGAAGACTGTATGAACTGACTTACCAGTGCATGTACACCTAGGACACGGAAGCACCAGTAGACTTCTGACCAGCTGGATGGAAATAACATGGCCCCACAGTCATCATCACATTATTTATGGTTGAGCAAGTTTAATTATTATGACACACATTATTATGTTCAAGCCATAGAGTTAGCAAAAAAAAAAAAAAAAAAGCATAGTTTTGCCTTACTCATTTTGTGAACTTCCATTAAGACTATCCTAATAAAAGCATCCACATACTTTTTTTTGGATGATTATTCCTATTGTCATTATTATTAAATAAACTGTGGATAAAATTTTAATCTCAACAGTATAGAATTATAATCCCGAAAATAGTAACTCAGTACAACATGGGCTACATCTATCCAGCTGATGGCTACTGTCTGTCTGTTTTTTTTTTTATTTTAATTATTTTTCATTGGGTGAAAACTACAGCTTGTTTTGCCCACACAACAAGGCAAATCAGCCATAATTATACATATATCACTTCCCTCTTGAGCATCCTTCCCCACTCCGCATCCCACCCCTCTAGGTCATCACAGACCACCAAGCTGGGGTCCCTATGTTATATAGCAACTTCTCAGAAGCTATCTATTTTACATTTAGTAGTGTATAATGTGGAGAAGGCAATGACTCCCAACTCCAGTACTCTTGCCTGGAAAATCCCATGGATGGAGGAGACTGGTAGGCTGTAGTCCATGGGGTCGCTAAGAGTCAGACTTGACTAGGCAACTTCACTTTCACTTTTCAGTTTCATGCATTGGAGAAGGAAATGGCAACCCACTCCAGTGTTCTTGCCTGGAGAATCCCAGGGACAGGGGAGCCTGGTGGGAGGCCGTCCGTGGGGTTGCATAGAGTCGGACACGACTGAAGCAACTTAGCAGCAGCAGCAGCAGCAGCGGCAGTGTATAATGTCGATGCCATTTTCTCCATTCGTCCCATTCTCTCCTTCTTCCACTTTGTTCACAAGTTCATTTTCTATATCTGAGTTTCTACTCCTTCCCTGCAAATAGGTTCATCAATACCATTCTCCTAAATTCCATATATATACATTAATATATTAGTTTTTGTGTTTCTGATTTGCCTAATATATCATTTAAAGCTTGTGCTTCCTTACTAATTTTCTGTCTGGATGATCTGTCCATTACTCAGAGTAGGGTGTTAAAATCCCCCACTATTATTGTGTCACTGTCAATTTCCCCTTTAATAGTTGTTAGCATTTGCCTTAGGTATTGAAGTTCTCCTATTTTGGGTGCAAATATATTTATAATTGTTATATCTCCTTCTTGGATTGATCTCTTGATCATTATGTAATGGCCTTTCTTTGTTTCTGGTAGCAGTCTTTACTTTAAAGTCTATGTAGTCTGATATGAGTATTACTATTCTTGCTTTCTTTTGATTTCTATTTCCATGTAATAACTTTTTCCAGTCCCTCGTTTTCAGTCTGTCTGTGTCCCTAGATCTGAAGATGGTCTCTTGTAGACTGCATATTCAAAGCTATTATTTTTATATCCATTCAGTGAATCTGTGTCTTTTCATTGGAGCATTTACCCCATTTACATTAAGGTAATTATTGATATGTATGATCCTATTATCATTTACCTTATTTTGGGAGGTCGGATTTTGTAGGCCTTTTCTTTTTCTTATGTTTCCTGTCTAGAGAAGCTCTTTTAGTATTATTGTAAAGCGGTTTTGTCGTGCTGAATTCTCTTAGTTTAGTTCAGTTCAGTTGCTCAGTGGTGTCCAACTCTTTGCAACACTCATGAACCGCAGCATGCCAGGCCTCCCTGTCCATTACCAACTCCTGGAGTTTGTCCAAACTCATGTGCATTGAGTCGGTGATGCCACCTAACCATCTCTTCTCCTCCTGCCTTCAATCTTTCCCAATATCAGCGTCTTTTCAAATGAGTCAGCTTTTCACATCAGGCAGCCAAAGTATGGAAGTTTCAGCTTCAATATTAGTCCTCCCAATGAACACTCAGGACTGATTTCCTTTAGGATAGACTGGTTGGATCTCCTTGCAGTCCAAGGGACTCTCAAGAGTCTTCTCCAACACCACAGTTCAAAAGCATCAATTCTTCAGCCCTCAGCTTTCTTTATAGTCCAACTCTCACATCCATACATGACTACTGGAAAAACCATAGCCTTGACTAGACAGACCTTTGTTAACAAAATAATGTCTCTGCTTTTTAATATGCTGTTTAGGTTGGTCATAACTTTCCTTCCAAGGAGTAAGCGCCTTTTAATTTCATGGCTGCAATCACCATCTACAGTGATTGTAGAGCCCCCCAAAATAAAGTCAGCCACTGTTTCCACTGTTTCCCCATCTACTTCCCATGAAGTGATGGGACCAGATGCAGTGATCTCAGTTTTTGGAATTATGAGCTTTAAGCCAACTTTTTCACTCTTCTCTTTCACTTTCATCAAGAGGCTCTTTAGTCTTCTTCACTTTCTGCCATAAGGGTGGTGTTATCTGCATATCTGAGGTTATTGATATTTCTCCCTGCAATCTTGATTCTAGCTTGTGCTTCATCCCAGCCCAGTTTTTGATTTACCCTTCAAATATGATGAGATCCTTGCTGGATAGAGTAACCTTGTTGTTGTTTAGTTACTAAGTCATATCTGATTTTTTGCAACTCCATGGACTCTGTTTACTGGATTTTCCAGGCGAGAATACTGAAGTGGATTGCTATTTCCTTCTCCAGGTGGTCTCCCTAATTTGGGGATTTGAACCTCGAGTTTTCTGCATTAAAATCTGTGCTGTCTTCTGCTTACAGGCAGATTCTTTACTGCTGAGTCACTGAGGATGTCACTACAGTATCTTATCCTTTCATCACTTTAAGGATTAATATACCCTGCTACTCTCTTTTGGTTATTACCACTATTCTATCTTCCAGCTCAGTTATTCATTCTTCTGCTTCAGTTATTCTGTTCTTGGTTTCCTCTAGTGTATTTTTAATCTCAGTTATTGTGTTGTTCATTTATTTATTATAAGTCCTTGTTAAATATTTCTTGTATTTTCTTGATCCATGCCTCTATTCTACTTATCTCTGTCTACATTTTATTTCCAAGATTTTCAATCATCTTTACTATCATTGCTTTGAATTCTTTTTCAGGTAAAACTGTCAGAAAGTTTTACCATGCTCCTTTATCTGCCGTATGTTTCTCTGTCTTTTTATTTTGTTTAATTTACTGTGTTTAGAAGATCATAGTTCCTCTTATTTGTGGAATCTTCCCCCTACGAATGGGTTTATGAAGTTTTCCTGGTTGGGGGACTTGTACCTGTGTTCTAGTGGATATAGCTGGATCTTATCTCTCTGAAGGGCAGTGCCAAGCCCAGTAGTGTGTTTTGGGGTTTCTATGGGCTTGATATGGCTTAAGGCAGCCTGTCTGTTAATTTCCAGGGTTGTGTTCCTGTTTTGCTAAAGGTTTGGTATGAGGCATCTGGCACTGGTGCTTGCTGTCCTTTGGGTGGGGCCTTGTTTAAGTGATATGATGGAGGCCTTTAGGAATGCTTTTGCAGATTAATATTCCATGGTATTGGAAGTTCTCTGTTTGTCCAAAGTTCTGGACTCATGTCTCTCACCTCTGAGGTTCAGGCCTGATCACTTACTATAGCACCAAGACTTCACAGGCCATGAAGCACCGAAGAGAAAATCCCTAGAAAGACCAATGGTGAAAGCAACACTCAACAGCCAATTACACGGAAAGAAATTAACACACAAATAGAAAAGAAGAGAGAAAAAGTAGGGGAAAAAAAGAATAAGAATAAATATCAGAATCAGAAAAGAAGAGAGCACTCATACTAATAAACAAACCCCATATTAAAAATGAATACTAAAAACTAGACTAGGAAAAATACAAAATCAAAAGCATGGAAAAAGCAATATAGTTATGGGAAGGGAGGTGGGAAGGGGGTACAGGATTGGGAACACGTGTACACCTGTGGTGGATTCATGTTGATGTATGGCAAAACCAATACAATATTGTAAAGTAATTATCCTCTAATTAAAATAAATAAATTTAATTTAAAAATAAAGAGTACTATAAAAATAGGAAAATGCAAAATTAACTTATCTAAAGATAAGATTTTTTTTGAAGGAAAAGGTAAGTTAAAAAGTAAGTAAAAGAGTGTTTTGCCTATGTACTCCTCTAGGAGTTTTATAGTTTCTGGTCTTACGTTTAGATCTTTAATCCATTTTGAGTTTATTTTTGTGTATGGTGTTAGAAAGTGGTCTAGTTTCATTCTTTTACAAGTGGTTGACCAGATTTCCCAGCACCACTTGTTAAAGAGATTGTCTTTAATCCATTGTATATTCTTGCCTCCTTTGTCAAAGATAAGGTGTCCATATGTGCGTGGATTTATCTCTGGGCTTTCTATTTTATTCCATTGATCTATATTTCTGTCTTTGTGCCAGTACCATACTGTCTTGATAACTGTGGCTTTGTAGTAGAGCCTGAAGTCAGGTAGGTTGATTCCTCCAGTTCCATTCTTCTTTCTCAAGATCGCTTTGGCTATTTGAGGTTTTTTGTATTTCCATACAAATTGTGAAATTATTTGTTCTAGCTCTGTGAAGAATACTGTTGGTAGCTTGATAGGGATTGCGTTGAATCTATAAATTGCTTTGGGTAGTATACTCATTTTCACTATATTGATTCTTCCAATCCATGAACATGGTATATTTCTCCATCTATTAGTGTCCTCTTTGATTTCTTTCACCAGTGGTTTATAGTTTTCTATATAAAGGTCTTTAGTTTCTTTAGGTAGATATATTCCTAAGTATTTTATTCTTTCCGTTGCAATGGTGAATGGAATTGTTTCCTTAATTTCTCTTTCTGTTTTCTCATTATTAGTGTATAGGAATGCAAGGGATTTCTGTGTGTTGATTTTATATCCTGCAACTGGCAAAACACTCTCTGACATACATCACAGCAGGATCCTCTATGACCCACCTCCCAGAATATTGGAAATAAAAGCAAAAATAAACAAATGGGACCTAATTAACCTTAAAAGCTTCTGCACATCAAAGGAAACTATTAGCAAGGTGAAAAGACAGCCTTCAGAATGGGAGAAAATAATAGCAAATGAAGCAACTGACAAACAACTAATCTCAAAAATATATAAGCAACTCCTACAGCTCAACTCCAGAAAAATAAATGACCCAATCAAAAAATGGGCCAAAGAACTAAATAGACATTTCTCCAACGAAGACATACAGATGGCTAACAAACACATGAAAAGATGCTCAACATCACTCATTATCAGAGAAATGGCAAATCAAAACCACTATGAGGTACCATTTCACACCAGTCAGAATGGCTGCCATCCAAAAGTCTACAAATAATAAATGCTGGAGAGGTGTGGAGAAAAGGGAACCCTCTTACACTGTTGGTGGGAATGCAAACTAGTATAGCCACTATGGGGAACAGTGTGGAGATTCCTTAAAAAACTGGAAATAGAAACTGCCTTATGATCCAGCAATCCCACTGCTGGGCATACACACTGAGGAAACCAGAAGGGAAAGAGACGCATGTACCCCAATGTTCATCGCAGCACTGTTTATAATAGCCAGGGCATGGAAGCAACCTAGATGTCCATCAGCAGTTGAATGGATAAGAAAGCTGTGGTACATATACACAATGGAGTATTACTCAGCCATTAAAAAGAATACATTTGAATCAGTTCTAATGAGGTGGATGAAACTGGAGCCTATTATACAGAGTGAAGTAAGCCAGAAGGAAAAACATAAATACAGTATAATAACACATATATATGGAATTTAGAAAGATGGTAACAATAACCCTTTGTACGAGACAGCAAAAGAGACACTGATGTATAGAACAGTCGTATGGACTCTGTGGGAGAGGGAGAGGGTGGGAAGATTTGGGGAGAATGACATTGAAACATGTAAAATATCATGTAAGAAACGAGTTGCCAGTCCAGGTTCGATGCACGATACTGGATGCTCGGGGCTAGTGCACTGGAACGACCCAGAGGGATGGTATGGGGAGGGAGGAGCGGGGAGGGTTCAGGATGGGGAACACATGTATACCTGTGGTGGATTCATTTCGATATTTGGCAAAACTAATACAATTATGTAAAGTTTAAAAATAAAATTTAAAAAAAGTAAGTAAAAATTAAAAGAATAATAATAAAAAAGAACAATATTAAAACAATACAAAAGCAAGCAAAGAAAGAAAAAATATGAAAGAGTGATAGAAGATTGTCATCGTGATTCCTTGGTTGTCCTCTCCACATAGTGATCACCAGTCAATCTGCTTACTCAGGAGGTCCTCTAATATTTCTAGGAAGTTCTCTGGACCTGCTGTCAGTGCTGTAAGGTCTGTTAAGACTCAGATCTGGGCTTACTCCAGCTTGAACTTTCTCCCAAAGTCCACAATTGACACAAGGTCCACAGTCTCAGACTACTTGTGGATATTTAATCTGTTGCACCTGTTGCTGCAAAGTGACTTTCCTTCCACTTTGCTCACACAGCCCCTGGTGCTCTGCTTTGGTTTTGGCCCCACCTCTGCTTATACCCTTCTGTGTCTATTCCCTGCCCAGAGCAAAGGGGATGAAAGTGGTGACTTATTAGGGCTCACTGCTCAGTCAGGCTGGTGAAAGGGAGGGTATGGCACTTTCAGTTATGGTGTTTGGGGAGGGCCTATTGTGCCCCAATGCCTGTGTGAAGCCACTATAGTCTGAGGTGGGTAATACACTCTCCTCTGGGGTTGTGGCTGCAACAAATGTGTTTTATCCCCTGCCTCCAGCACTCACCCTGGCTTTGGCAGTTCCCCAATCTGGGATTGTAAACTGCAGCTGAGTCTTGTTCTGCCTCTGGCACTCGTGCTGGCTTTAACAGTAGTTTTGGCCAGATGTATCTACCTCTGGGGTACAGCAGTTCACAGCCATTGCTCATCCCATCCATGCCATTCACACAGGCAAGTTTCTGTGTTCTGTGAGTGCAGGAGTTAGAGGGTCCCAGCAAGCAAGATCCCTTGCATCTCTGAGAGGCCCAAGCTTTTCCCTTGACCCCCTCAGTAGTGTCATACTAGCTCCATCAGAGTCTCTTTCATGGCAGGCAACCCTGATCTTCTGTCTGGGGTCCAACTCCTCAAGCCTGAGTCTCAGTATCCAGCCCCCACTCACTGCGGTGGTCATGCAAGCCACTTCTCAGCTGGGAAGTGTTGTTTGGCAATGATCTCTGTGGTGAATTCTCTGTTTTGCCTCCTGAGCACCTGCTGGTGCATTCCCCTCTGAGGTTCCAAAGCTCCCTCCATCCCCACCCATGAGGAGGTTTGAATGTGTGGAAACTCTTCCTCCTTTAGGACTCCTTCCCCAGGGTGCAAGTCCCCATCCTGAAATCTTTTGCCTCTTTTGTTTAACCTTTATCTGTTGCCCTACCTCATTCTGAAGATGAAACTCCAATAATTTGGCCACCTGATGCAAAGAGCTGACTCACTTGAAAAGACCCTGATGCTGGGAAAGACTGAGGGTGGAAGAAGAAGGGGATGACAGAGAAGATGGTTGTATAGCATCACTGACTCAGTGGACATGGGTTTGGGTGAATTTTGGCATTTGGTGATGGACAGGGAGGCCTGGCGTGCTGCGATTCATGGAGTCGCAAAGAGTCGGACGTGACTGAGCAACTGAACTGACTGAATCTTATTCTGAGGACATTGGCTTGCCTTTTAGAAAGTCTGTTCTGTCAGCGTTCAGAAGGTGTTCTGTAGTTGTTCCACATGCAGATTTATCTTTGATGTATTTGTGGGGAAGAAGATGATCTCCCCATCTTACTCCCCCACCATCTTGAAAGTCCAATGGCTACTATCTTATTCTTTCTCATTTGTACTCCTAAAATTGGAGGGTCAACTGTTGATTTTAAGTAGTTTTATTTAAATAAATGTGATAACAGTGGTGGTGCTGAAGAAGGAAACATCTCTCACACATTCTAGTTATATTCAAGAAAATAGAAATGAGAGTTCCTCAGGATTCAACATGGGAGAAATTATTCTGGTTTTATATTACTTTTGGCTTTTTTAAAGGTAGATAAATGAAGGCAAGAAAAAATGTAAAAGACTGGGGAAAACACGAAAATGTGCTAAATGATGGAAATAAAATATTTTTCAAAAATGTGTAAAACATTAAAAAGGAAGAGAAAAAGCAATACAATGAACCTACTATTTTAAAAAGAGGACACAGCATAGAGAGGCCATTATATGCTTAGAAATGTAATCATTAAGTTTTTTCGAGACATTCCAAATTCTCTTAATCAAAAGCCAAGTTAGTTTGCCTTTTTTTTTTTAGCACAATAGCAATGCTAGCATTGTAGGTGATTGCAATTATGTTCTTATAGGTTTGGGATGCTTCCTCTGGTATAAACCAGACAGAAGAACATGGGCACACCAATTGATAGTCTATCTCAAAACTCTGATCTCAAAAAGAAAAATAGTATTTTCAAAGTTTAAACAAATGCTCCATTTGAACAAACAACTTACAAAAAATACATATCTTTGTGGGATAACATTAAAAAAAATAAATGCATTTAGAAGGATTCTGGTTATTTGTACTGTTTAGATATTAATAAAAAATTACATGAAAGTGTTTCATTTATTGACATCTGGTAAGTTTGCTCCTGTAACTAGTTTAAGTTCTGGTGAGAGAATGTCTTGTGAATGTATCCCTGAAACTGTACAAAACATGGTCTTGGTTGCAAAAAGTAAATGGTTCAATTAATTGTGTTCATAGCAAAATATTGTGAAATAAAATGTATATTCCATGGCAAGATAGAAATTTAAATATAAAAATACTCTCTGCCCCTTGGTCTCCTCTCTCCCTGCGCTGTATCTGAATTAGGGCATCAACTAGACCTTCCTCATTGGCAGAAATGCCTGCTTAACCATAATGAACAACAGTTTCCCAGCACCAATGAGAGATGTGAAAAGGAAAGTAAAATTTGATAAAGATATATTTATATGTGCATGCTCAGTTGCTCAGGCTTCCCTAGTGGTTCAGGGTAAAGAATCCACCTGCAATGCTGGAGTCACAGGAGACACAGGTTCAATCCCTGGGTCAGGAAGATCCCCTGGAGGAGGGCACAGGCAACCCATTCCAGTATTATTACCTGGAGAATCCCATGGGCAGAGGAGCCTGGTGGGCTACAGTCAACAGGGTCAAAAAGAGTGACCAAAGTGCCTGAACACACACACACTGTTCCATGGGATTTTCCAGGCAAAAACAACTGAAACGGGTTGCCATTTCCTCCTCCAAGGGATCTCCTCGACCCAGGGATCAAACCCACATCGTCTGCATCTCCTGCATTGATAGGCAGATTGTTTACCACTGAGCTACCTATTATACCTACCAGAATATATTTATGCATATAAAAAAACAACCTAGTTTACCCATTTTTCACCATACAGTGAGACTACTAAATATATAATACCTATATAGCACTTAAATAACTTGAAATATAATGTACAAACATACATCACTACATTAAATCACCCTAGGATTCTTAGAAATTCTTCTCTAATACAGGAAATTGGAAAAAAGAAATCATATCAACAAGTACAGATATTGTAGATAATTATAATGATGCATCCATATGTATAACCTGCTCCCATATCTAAATTCTACCATGTGTAAGAACATAAGAACTGATGAGAAAGCAGAAATTTGGTTTATGTTCTCAGCACAAAAATGCCAGTGACCTTTTCTTGACTAAGACAAATCTTTAACTATTCTTACTTGGTCAAACAGAGGGACTAAGAAATAAAACTGTCCCAGTCTTGGTCTGGAGCAGTATTTTCAGTACAGTGCAATTTACATCCCATCTAGAAACCATTTGTTATTGTTCAGTCACACAGTCATGTCTGACTGTTTGTGAACCCATGGAAAGGCAGCTCCCATGGACGCCAGGCTTCCCTGTCCTTCATTATCTCCTGGAGATTGCTCGAGTTAGTGCTCATTGAGTTGGTGAGGCCATCTAACTATCTCAGCCTCTGTCATCCTCTTGTTCTCCTGCCTTCAATCTTTCCCAGCATCAGGGTCTTTTCTAATGAGCTCGCTCTTCACATCAGGTGGCCAAAGTATTGGAGCTTCAACTTCAGATTCAGTCTTTCAATGAATATTCAAGACTGATTTTCTTAGGAGTGTCTTGACTTGAACTCCTTGCAGTCCAAAGCATCCTCAAGAGTCTTCTCTAACACTCAGTTCAAAACCATCAGTTGTTCAGCACTCAGTCTTATTTATGGTCCAACTTTCACATCTATACATGACTAAAGGAAAGACATAGCTTTGACTTGATGGACATTTGTTAGCAAAGTGATGTCTCTGCTTCTTAATATGCTGCCTAGGTTTGCCACAGATTTTCTTTCAAGAAGCAAGTGCCTTTTAATTTCATGGCTGCCATCTCAATCTGCAGTGATTTTGGAGGCCAAACAAAATAAATTCTGTCCCTGTTTCCATTGTTTCCCATCTATTTGCCATGCAGTGATGGGACCAGATGCAATGATTCTTTGTTTCTGAATGTTGAGTTTAAGCCAGCCTTTTCCACTTTCCTCTTTCACTTTCATCAAGAGGCTCTTTAGTTCCTCTTTACGTTCTGCCATATGGGAGGTGTTATTTGCATATCTGAGGTTATTGCTATTTTCCCCAGCAATCTTGATTTCAGCTTGTGCTTCATCCAGCCCAGCATTTCATGTGATGTACACTGCATACAAGATAAATAAGTAGGATGACAATAAGCAGCCTTAACATACTCCTTTCCCGATTTGGAATCAGTCTATTGTTCCATGAAGGGTTCTGACTTGCTTCTTGACCTGTAATACAGGTTTCTCAGGAGGCAGATAAGGTGGCCTGGTATTCCCATCACTTTAAGACTTTTCCAGTTTGTTGTGATCCCACACAGTCAAAGGCTTTTGTGTAGTCAATGAAGTAAAGTAGATGTTTTTCTGGAATTCTCTCGCTTTTGGGATAGTCCAACAGATGTTGACAATGTGATCTCTGCTTCCTCTGCCTTTTCTATATCCAGCTTGAATATCTTGGAAGTTCTTGGTTCACATACTGTTGAAATCTCACTTGGAGAATTTTGAGCATTATTTTCTAGTATGTGAGATGAGTGCAATTGTGTGGTAGTTTGAATATTCTTTGGCATTGCCTTTCTTTGAGTTTGGAATGAAAATTGACATTTTCCAGTCCCGTGGCCACAGTGGAACTTTCTAAATTTGCTGGTATTTAAGTTCAGCACTTTAACAGCATCATCTTTTAGGATTTAAAATAGCTCAGCTGTAATTCCATCACCTCCACTAGCTTTGTTCATAGTGATGCTTCCTAAGGTTCATTTGACTTCACACTGGCATGATTTGTGGCTCTAGGTGAGTGATCACACCATCATGGTTATCTGGGTCATGTATAGTTCTTCTGTGTCTTCTTGCCCACCTGTTCTTAATATTGTCTGCTTCTGATAGATGCCATACCATTTCTGTCATTTATTGTGCCCATCTTTGCATGAAATGTTCTCTTGGTATCTCTAAATTTTCCTTGAGGATCTCTAGTCGTTCCCATTCTATTATTTTCCTCTATTAATTTGTATTGATCCACTTAGGAAGGCTTTATTTATCTCTCCTTGCTATTCTTGGGAACTGTACATTCATATAGACATATCTTTCCTTTTCTCCATTGCCTTTCACTTCTCTTCTTTTCTCTCCTATTTGTAAGGTCTCCTCAGGAAAACATTTTGCCTTTTGTATTTCTTTTTCTTGGGGATTGATTTTGATCACTGCCTCCTGTACAATGTTGCAAACCTCTGTCCATAGTTTCTTCAGACATTCTATCATTTCTAATCCCTTGAATCTGTTTTGTCACTTCCACTGTATAATCATCATGGTTTTGATTTAGATCATACCTGAATGGTCTAGTCCTTCTCCCAACTTTCTCCAGTTTATGTTCTGAATTTGGCAATAAGAAGCTCATTATCTGAGCCACCAGTCAGCTCCTGGTCTTACTTTTTGCTGACCTGTAGAGAGCTTCTCCATCTTCAGCTGCAAAGAATATAATTATTCTGATTTTGGTATTGACCACTAGTGATGTCCATGTGTAGAGTCATCTCTTGTGTTGATAAAAGAGGGTGTTTTGCTTGACAGTGTGTTTCTCTTGGTAAAACTCTGTTAGCCTTTGCCCTGCTTCATTTTTTACTCTAAGGCCTACTTGCCTGTTACTCCAGATATCTCTTGACGTCCTACTTTTGTATTCCAGTCTTCTATGATGAAAAGGACATCTTTTTTGTTTGTTTGTTTTTTGTTTCTTTATAGTCCTAGAATGGTCTTGTAGCTAGTCATAGAACCTTTCAACTTCATCTTTTCTAGCATTAATGGTTGAGGTTGTCAACTAAAAAATATAGTTACAACCTGAGAGTAGAGTTATTTTTTTTGGTGGGGATGTTTAGGACTCCAAGCCCAAAGACAGCATCTCAGTAGCTCTGAGAAAATTGTTCCCAAGGAGGCAGAAGCAGATGTCAGGCTATATACAAGTTTTGCAACAAAGGGAGCAGGCAGTCTGAACATCAAAAGATTGATATCTTAGTACTCTGTGTTTCTGAAGATGGAAGCCTCTGGCCTCACTGAATTCATTCCTTTCTTATGCACCTAGTTATCTGTGGCCAAATCCTGTTTCCTTGTTCACTTGGCTTCTTGCATTCTCCCAACTTCCTCAGCAATCAACATGGGTGGTGGCAGCATCCACTGGATCACAATTTTGGGAGACTCAATTCACATTTGGAGGCCAGAAATTGCTATGATTGTGGACATTTCTTGTTTATTATGGCAGCAGATATTTTCACTTCACAGGGCCATAGACTTGGATTACTGTGATGTTGAATGACTTGCATTGGAAAAGGAAATGAGATGAATCCCTCATTTTTGAGACTGCACCCTAGTATTGTGTTTCATATTCTTTTGTTGACTATGAGGGCTACTCTATTTCTTTCAAGGGATTTTTGCCCACAGTATACATAAAGTGGGTCATCTGAATTAAATTTGCCTCTTCTCACCCTTCTTAGTTCACTGATTCCTAAAATGTCAGTGTTCACTCTTGCCATCTCCTGTTTGAGCACTTCTAATTTACCTCTGTGTCCCCGGCATGTCTGTCAAGGAGCCTCCAGTGGGCAGGTGCATCTTGGGCAGTTCTTCTTTGCTTGTTTTCAGGCACCACATCTTAGGTCTCGATCTTCAAGTGGGAGGTGGGTCCTCAGGCTGGGTGTTTTTGTTCCAGTGGCCCACAACTGGAATCTCGGCCTTCACCAGAGTGTAGTAGAACTCCTGGACTTTCTCCTAGGCCCACCTGTGCCATACCTTGTCAAATACAGTTTTTGGCAAGAACTCTATGGTGTCAGAGGGGGTGCCAAGATGCAGCTACCACATGCCTTAGGTCAAGGCAGCAGCTGAGAGGATCTACCCCATGTCCCAAGGAGCAACAGCTGAGTGGAAACAGGAGGGCCGAGAGGAGCTACTCCCATGTTCAAGGTCAGGAGGGGTGGCAGTGAGGCGATACCCCTCGTACAAAGTAAGGAGCAGCGTCTGCACTTTGCTGGAGCATCCGTGAAGAGATACCCATGTCCAAGGTAAGAGACCCAAGTAAGATGTATGTGTTGCAAGAGGGCATCAAGGACAGACACACTGAACCATAATCACAGAAACACTAATATGAATCACATGACCACAGCCTTGTCTAAACTCAATGAAACTAAGCCATGCCATGTGGGGCTACCCAAGACGGATTGGATCATGGTGGAGAGGGCTGACAGAATGTGGTCCACTGGAGAAGGGAATGGCAAACCATTTCACTATTCTTGCCTTGAGAACCCCAATGAACAGTATGAAAAGGAAAAATGATAGGATATTGAAAGGGGAACTCCCCGGGTCGGTAGATGCCCAAATGCTACTGCAGATCAGTGGAGAATAACTCCAGAAAGAATGAAGGGATGGAGCCAAACAATACCCAGTTGTGGATGTGACTGGTGATAGAAGCAAGGTCCCAATGCTGTAAAGAGCAATATTGCATAGGAACCTGGAATGTCAGGTCCATGAATCAAGGCAAATTGGAAGTGCTCAAACAGGAGATGCCAAGACTGAACACTGACATTCTAAGAAATCAGTGAATTAAAATGGACTGGAATGGGTGAATTTAACTCAGATGACCATTATATCTACTACTGTTGGCAGGAATTCCTTAGAAGAAATTGAGTAGCCATCATGGTAAACAAAGAGTCCAAAATGCAGTAATTGGATGCAATCTCAAAAATGACAGAAATATTCTCTGTTCATTTCCAAGGCAAACCAATCAATATCACAGTAATCCAAGCCTATACTTCAATCCGTAACGCCTAGAGAAAGCTGAAGTTGAACGGTTCTCTGAAGACCTACAAGACCTTTTAGAACTAACACCACAAAACGATGTCTTTTTTTCCATTATAGGGACTATAGTGCAAAAGTAGGAAGTTAAGAAACACCTGGAATAACAGCAAATTTGGCTTGGGAATACGGAATGAAGCAGGGCTAAGGCTAAAAGAGTTTTGCCAAGAGAACGGACTGGTCATAGCAAACACCCTCTTCCAACAACATAAGAGAAGACTCTACACATGGATATCACCAGATGGTGAACACCAAAAGCAGGTTGATTATATTCTTTGCAGCCAAAGATGGAGAAAGCTCTATACAGTAAGCAAAAAAAAAAAAAAAGAGAGATTGGGAGCTGACTGTGGCTCAGATCATGAACTCATTATTGCCAAATTCAGACTTAAATTGAAGAATGTAGGGAAAACCACTCGACCCATTCAGGTATGCCCTAAATTAAAATCTCTTATGATTATACAGTGGAAGGTGAGAAATAGATTTAAGGGACTAGATCTGATAGACAGAGTGCCTGGTGAACTATGGACAGAGGTTTCATGACATTACACAGGAGACGAGGATCAAGATCACCCCCATGGAAAAGAAATCCAAAAAAGCAAAAATGGGTGTCTGATTGAGGACTTACAAATAGCCTGTAAAAAGAAGAGAAGTGAAAAGCAAAGGAGAAAAGGAAAGATATAAGCATCTGAATGCAGAGTTTCTCAAGAATAGCAAGAAGAGATAAGAACACTGTCCTTAGCAATCAATGCAAAGGAATAGAGGAAAACAGCAGAATGGGAAAGGCTGGAGATATCTTCAAGAAAATTAGAGATACCAAGGGAACATTTCAGGCAAACATGGGCTTGATAAAGGACAGAAATGGTATGGACCTAACAGAAGCAGAAGATATTAAGAAGAGGTGATAAGAATACACAGAAGAACTGTACAAAAAGAGCTTCCACGACCAAGATGACCACGATGGTGTGATCACTGACCTAGAGCCAGACATGCCTTGAACGTGCAGTCAAGTGAGCCTTAGAAAGCATCGCTATGAACAAAGCTAGTGTAGGTGATGGAATTCCAGTTGAGCTATTTCAAATCCTGAAGATGATGCTGTGAAAGTGCTTCACTCAATATGCCAGCAAATTTGGAATACTCAGCAGTGGCCACAAGGCTGGAAAAGGTGTTTTCCATTCCAATCCAAAGAAAGGCAATGCCAAAAGATGCTCAAACTACTGCACAAATGCACTCATCTCACACTCTAGTAAGTAATGCTCAAAGTTCTCCAAGCCAGGCTTCAGCAGTACGTGAACCACAGAATTCCAAATGCTCAAGCTGATTTTAGAAAAGGCAGAGGAACGCAGAGACCCAAATTGCCAACATCCGCCTGGATCATCGGAAAAAGGAAGTAAGTTCCCAGAAAACATCTGTTCTGCTTTATTGGACTATGGCCAAAACCTTTGACTGTATGGATCACAATAAAACTGTCAGAAAATTCTGAAAGAGATGGGAAATACTCAGAACCAACCTGACCTGGCCCTCTTGAGAAATCTGGTATGTAAGGTCAGGAAGCAACAAGTTAAGAACTAAACATGGAAAACAGACTGGTTCCAATAGGAAAAAGGAGTACAATCAACGGCCTGTAAACTGTCCACTCTGTTTAATTTAACTTCTGTGGCAGAGTACATCATCGAGGAATTGCGGGCTGGGAAAGAAGCACAAGCTGGAATCAAGATTTCTGGGAGAAATATAAATTTCCTCAGATATGCAGATGACACCACCCTTATGGCAGAAAGTGAAGAGGAACTAAAAACCCTCTTGATGAAGGTGAAAGTGGAGAGTGAAAATGTTGGCTTAAAGCTCAACATTCAGAAAGTGAAGATCATGGCATCTAGTCCCATCACTTCGTGGCAAATAGATGGGGAAACAGTGGAAACAGTGTCAGAATTTATTTTGGGGGGCTCCAAAATCACTGAAGATGGTGATTGCATCCATGAAATTGAAAGATGCTTACTCCTTGGAATGAAATTTATGGCCAACCTTGATAGCATATTCAAAAGCAGAGACACTACTTTGCCAACAAAGGTCCATCTAACCAAGGCTATGGTTTTTCCTGTGGTCATGTATGGATGTGAGAGTTGGACTGTGAAGAAAGCTGAGCACCAAAGAATTGATGCTTTTGAACTGGTGTTGGAGAAGACTCTTGAGAGTCCCTTGGACTGCAAGCAGATCCAACCAGTCCATTCTAAAGGAGATCAGTCCTGGGTGTTCTTTGGAAGGAATGATGCTGAAGCTGAAACTCCAGTACTTTGGCCACCTCATGCGAAGAGTTGACTCACTGGAAAAGACCCTGATACTGGGAGGGTTTGGGGGCAGGAGGAGAAGGGGACGACAGAAGATGAGATGGCTGGATGTCATCGCTGACTCGATGACATGAGTTTGAGTGAACTCCGGGAGTTGGTGATGGACAGAGAGGCCTGGCATGCTGCGATTCATGGGGTCGCAAGGAATCGGACACAACTCAGTGACTGGACTGAACTGAACTGAATTTACCTTGCCTCATGGGCCTAACATCTCGGTTCCTATGCAATATTGTGCTTTACATGATAGTGATTTACTTTCACCACCAGACACATCCACAACTGGGCGTTGTTTCTGCTGTGGCCCAGCCTCTTCATTCCTTCTGGAGCTATTTTTCTGCTCTTCTCCATTAATATATATTTATACCTACTGACCTTGGTGGGGTTTATCTTTCAGAGTCATTTCTTTTTCCTTTTCATTACTGGTCATGGAGTTCTCAAGGCAAGAAAGCTGAAGTGGTGTGTCATTCCCTTCTCCAGTGGACCACATTTTATCATAACTCTTCACCATGACCTGTCTGTCTTGGATGGCCCTACATGGCTTGTAGTTTCATTGAGTTACACAAGGTTATGATCCATGTGGTCATTCTGGATGCGGCTGAACTGAGAAGAATTAAAGAATAAACATGTGGTGAAAGTGGGCACCCTGTCTTGTTGCTGATGATAGATGGAATGCTTTCAGTTTTTCACCATTGAGAATAATGCTTGCTGTAGACTTAAAATATACGGCCTTTACTAAGCTGAGGTAGCTTCCTTCCATGCCTATTTTTCTGAAGCATTTTGATCATAAAAGCGTGCTGAATTTTGTCAAAGGCTTTTTCTGCGTCTATTGAGATGATCATGTTTCTTACCTCCAGTACTCTTGCCTAGAAAATCCCATGGACTGAGAAGCCTGGTAGGTTACAGTCCATGGGTCGCAAAGAGTCGGACACGACTGAGAGACTTCATTTCACTTCACTTCACCATTTTTCTAGATTCATATATATGCGTTAGAATACAATATTTATCTTTCTCTTTCTGACCTACTTTACTCCGTATAATAGGTTGTACATTCATCCACCTCATAGGAACTGAATCAAACATGCTCCTTTTTATGGCTGAGTAGCATTCCATTGTGTATTTGCACCACTACTTCTTTATCCATTCACCTGTGAATGGATATCTAGGTTGCTTCTATGTTCTAGCTATTGAAATAGTGCTAAAATGAATGATGGCATATACATGTGCTTTTTTCAATTTCTGTTTCCCCTGGTATATGCCTAGGAGTGAGATTGCTGGGTCATTCAGTGGTATTATTCCTAGTTTTTTAAGGAATATACATACCATCTTCCAAGGTGGATGTATCAATTTACATTCCCACCAACAGTGCAAGAGCATTCCCTTTTCTCCATGCACTTCCCAGAATTTTTTGCTTGTAGACTTTTGGAAGATGGCCATTCTGACTGGTGTGAGGTGATATTTAATTGCAGTTTTGATTTGAATTTCTCTAATAATGGACTTTCCAAATTTGCTGGCATATTGAGTGCAGCACTTTCACAGCATCATCTTTCAGGATTTGAAATAAGCTCAAACTGGAATTCCATCACCTCCACTAGCTTTTTTCATTGTGATGCTTTCTAAGGGCCCACTTGACTTCACATTCAAGGATATCTGGTTCTAGGGGAGTGATCACACCATCATGTTTACCTGGGTCGTGAAGATCATTTTTGTACAGTTCTTCAGTGTATTCTTGCCACCTCTTCTTATTATCCTCTGCTTCTATTAGGTCTATACCACTTCTGTCCTTTATCGAGCCCATGTTTGCATGAAATGTTCCCTTGGTAATCTCTAAATTTTCTTGAAGAGATCTGTAGTCTTCCCATTCTGTTGTTTTCCTCTATTTCTTTGCATTGATTGCTGAGGAAGGCTTCTTATCTATTCTTTGCTATCCTTTGGAACTCTGCATTCAGATGCTTATATCTTTCATTTTCTTCTTTGTGTTTTGCTTCTCTTCTTTTCCCAGCTACTTGTAAGTCCTCCTCAGACAGCCATTTTGCCTTTTCGGATTTCTTTTCCATGGGGATGGTCTTGCTCCCTGTCTCCTGTACAATGTCATGACCCTCAGTCCATAGTTCATCAGTCACTCTGTCTACCAGATCTAGTCCCTGAAATCTATTTCTCACTTCCACTGTATTATCATAAGGGATTTGATTTAGGTCACACCTGAATGGTCTAGTGGTTTTCCCTACTTTCTTCAATTTCAGTCTGACTTTGGCAATAAGGAGTTCATGATCTGAGCCACAGTCAGTTCCCAGTCTTATTTTTGTTGACTGTGTAGAGCTTCTCCATCGTTGGCTGCAAGGAATATAATCAATCTGATTTCGGTGATGACCATCTGGTAATTTCCACGTGTCGAGTCTTCCCTTGTGTTGTTGGAAGAGGGTGTTTGTTATGACCAGTGCATTTTCTTGGCAAAACTCTATTAGTCTTTGCTCTGCTTCATTCTGTATTCCAAGGCAAAATTTGCCTGTTACTCTTAAGTGTTTCTTGACTTCCTACTTTTTCATTCCAGTTCCCTATAATGAAAAGGGCATTTTTCGGGGGTTTAGTTCTAAAAGGTCTTGTAGGTCTTCATAGAACTGTTCAAATTCAGCTTCTTCAGCATTACTGGTTGGGGCATAGACTTGGATTACTGTGATATTGAATGGTTTGCCTTGGAAACGAACAGAGATCATTCTGTCGTTTTGGAGATTGCATCCAAGTACTGCATTTCAAACTCTTTTGTTGACCAGGATGGCTACTCCATTTCTTCTGAGGGATTCCTGCCTGCAATACTAGATATAATGGGCATCTGAGTTAAATGTACCCATTCCAGAAGGCGATGGCACCCCACTCCAGTACTCTTGCCTGGAAAATCCCATGGATGGAGGAGCCTGGTGGGCTACAGTCCATGGGGTCACTAAGAGTCGGACACGACTGAGTGACTTCACTTTCACTTTTCACTTTCATGCATTGGAGAAGGAAATGGCAACCCACTCCAGTGTTCTTGCCTGGAGAATCCCAGGGACTGGGGAGCCTGGTGGGCTGCCATCTATGAGATCGCACAGAGTCGGACACAACTGAAGCAACTTAGCAGCAGCAGCAGCAGTCCATTTTAGTTCGCTGATTCCTAGAATGTCGACATTCACTCCTGCCATCTCTTGTTTGACCACTTCCAATTTGCCTGAATTCATGGACCTGACATTCCAGGTTCTTATGCAATACTGCTCTTTACATCATCGGACCTTGCTTCCAACACCTGTCACATCCACAACTGGGTATTGTTTTTGCTTTGGATCCATCCCTTCATTCTTTCTGGAGTTATTTCTCCACTGATCTCCAGTAGCATATTGGGCACTTACTGACCTGGGGAGTTCCTCTTTCAGTATCCTATCATTTTGCCTTTTCATACGTTCATGGGGTTCTCAAGGCAAGAATACTGAAGTGGTTTGCCATTCCCTTCTCCAGTGGACCACATTCTGTCAGATCTCTCCACCATGACCCACCCGTATTGGGTGGCCCCATGAGAATGGCTTAGTTTCACTGAGTTAGACAAGGCTGTGGTCCTAGTGTAATTAGATTGACTAGTTTTCTGTGATTATGGTTTCAGTGTGTCTGCCCTCTGATTCCCTCTTGCAAACTTGGAAAACTCAGCAGTGGCCACAAGGCTGGAAAAGGTCAGTTTTCATTCCAATCCCAAAGAAAGGCAATGCCAAAGAATGCTCAAACTACCACACAACTGCACTCATCTCACACGCTAGTAAAGTAGTGCTCAAAATTCTCCAAGCCAGGCTTCAGCAATACGTGAACCGTGAACTTCCAGATGTTCAAGCTGGTCTTAGAAAAGGCAGAGGAACCAGAGACCAAATTGCCAACATCCGCTGGATCATGCAAAAAGCAAGAGAGTTCCAGAAAGACATCTATGTCCGCTTTATTGACTATATCAAAGCCTTTGACTGTGTGGATCACAATAAACTGTGGAACATTTTGAAAGAGGCAGAAATATCAGACCATCTGACCTGCCTCTTGAGAAATCTGTATGTAGGTCAGGAAGCAACAGTTAGAACTGGACATGGAACAACAGACTGGTTCCAAATAGGAAAAGAGTACGTCAAGGCTGTATACTGTCACCCTGTTTATTTAACTTATATGCAGAGTACATCATGAGAAATGCTGGGATGGAAGAAGCACAAGCTGGAATCATGATTGCCGGGAGAAATATCAATAACCTCAGATATGCATATGACACCACCCTTATGGCAGAAAGTGAAGAGGAACTAAAAAGCCTCTTGATGAAAGTGAAAGAGGAGTCTGAAAAAGTTGGCTTAAAGCTCAACATTCAGGAAACGAAAATCATGACATCTGGTCCCATCACTTCATGGCAAATAGATGGGGAAACAGTGGAAACAGTGTCAGCCTTTATTTTTTTTTGGCTCCAAAATCACTGCAGGTGGTGACTGCAGCCATGAAATTACAAGTGCTTACTCTTTGGAAGAAAAGTTATGGCCAACCTAGATAGCATATTCAAAAGCAGAGACATTACTTTGCCAACAAAGGTCCATCTAGTCAAGGCTATGGTTTTTCCAGTGGTCATGTGTGGATGTGAGATTTGGACTGTGAAGAAGGCTGAGCGCCAAAGAATTGATGCTTTTGAACTGTGGTGTTGGAGAAGATTCTTGAGAGTCCCTTGGACTGCAAGGAGATCCAACCAGTCCATTCTGAAGGAGATCAGCCCTGGGATTTCTTTGGAAGAGATTATGGTAAAGCTGAAACTCCAGTACTTTGGCCACCTCATGCAAAGTGTTGACTCTTTGGAAGAGACTCTGATGCTAGGAGGGATTGGGGGCAGGAGGAGAAGGGGACGACAGAGGATGAGATGGCTGGATGGCATCACTGACTCGATGGACGTGAGTCTGAGTGAACTCTGGGAGTTGGTGATGGACAGGGAGGCCTGGAATGCTGTGATTCATGGGCTCACAAAGAATCGGACACGACTGAGTGACTGAACTGAACTGAACTGAATAATGGACTTCCCTGGTGGCTCAGACGGTAGAAGCATCTGCCTACAATGTGGGAGACCCAGGTTCGATCCCTAGGTTGTGAAGATCACCCTGGAGAAGGAAATGGCAATCCACTCTCGTACTCTTGCCTGGAAAATCCCATGGATGGACGGAGGAGCTTAGTAGGCTACAGTCCATAGCGTTGCAAAGAATTGGACACCACTGAGCCACTTCACTTCATTTCACTGCATTTCAATAATGAGTGATGTTGACCATCTTTTCATGTGTTAGTTAGCCATCTGTATGTCTTCTTTGGAGAAATGTTTATTTAGGTCTTTTTCCTACTTTATGATTGGCTTGTTTTTCTGGCATTAAGTTGTATGAGCTGCTTGTATATTTTTGCAATTAATCCTTTGTTAGTTGTTTCATTTGCTATTATTTTCTCCCATTCTGAGGGTTGTGTTTTCAGCTTGCTATAGTTTCCTTTGCTGTGCAAAAGCTTTTAAATTTAATCAAGTCTTACTTTTTTACTTTTGTTTTTATTTCCTTTACTCTAACAGGTGGGTCATAGAGGTTCTTGTTTTGATTTATGTCATCGAGTGTTCTGCCTATGTTTTAGTCTCAGAGTTTTATAGTTTCTGGTCTTACATTTAGGTCTTTAAGCCATTTTGAGTTTACCTTTGTGTATGGTGTTAGGAAGACTTCCAATTTCATTCTTTTACATGTAGCTGTCCAGTTTTCCCAGCATGATTTATTAAAGAGGATGTCTTTGTCCCATTGTATATTCTTGCCTCCTTTGTCAAAAATGAGGTACCCATAGGTGCATGGGTTTATTTCTGGGTTTTCTATTTTGTTCATTGGTTTATGTTTCTGTTTTTGTGCCAGTACCATACTGCCTTGATGACTGTAGCTTTGTAGTATAATCTGACATCAGAAAGATTGATTCCTACAGCTCCATTCTTTCTCAAGACTGCTTTGGCTATTCAGGGTCTTTTGTGTTTCCATATGAATTGTGAAATGTTTTGTTCTAGTTCTGTGAAAAATGACATTGGTAATTTGATAGGGGTAGCACTGAATCTGTAAATTGCATTTGGAAGTACAGTCATTTTCACATTATTGATTCTTCCTACCTGGGAACATGGAATATCTTTCCATCTGGACTGGGTTGCTATGCCCTCCTCCAGGGGATCTCCCCGACTCAGAGATTCAACCTGCATCTCTTGCATTTCCTACACTGGCAGGCAAGTTCTTTACCACTAGTGCCACCTGGGAAGGTCCAAATGGGAATGCTATGCTATGCTAAGTCACTTCAGTCATGTCTGACTCTGTGCAACCCCATAGACGGCAGACCACCAGGCTCCCCCGTCCCTGGGATTCTCCAGGCAAGAACACTGGAATGGGTTGCCATTTCCTTCTCCAATGCATGAAAGTGAAAAGTAAAAGTGAAGTCACTCAGTCGTGTCCAACTCCTAGCGACCCCATGGATTGCAGACTAACAGGCTACGCCATCCATGGGATTTTCCAAGCAAGAGTACTGGAGTGGGGTGCCATTTCCTTCTCTGCCAAATGGGAATAAGCATGGTTATAAACAAAGATAGGGCTATGGCTGCCAGGATAGTTACAGATAAAGACATGAATTCTCCTTCAGAGACATCACTTGCATTCTCTCTTCTCTGATTTTCCTTGTGTTGGTCCCTTCTCCTTGTCCAGGGTTACACTTGATCATCATACCAAACTACTACTACCAGCATTAACATATTTCCCTTCCTCTGTTTTGTTTTAATCCATAACAGTTAACAATGTCTGAAAGTAGAAAATATATTTGTTCACTTATTTATTGTCTGTCTCTCCCATTGGAATGCAAACTCCAAGGAGAATTTTTTCCCCCTCACATTTATTACTGTGAACTAGAGCTGCAAAATCAGATAAGTTTTAATTATTTGCTAGAAAAATAAAATTACATAAAATATTCCTTTCTGTTCAGGTCATGTAGCAGAGACAAAGTTAGCAACATAGCAATAAAAAATTTACCAAGCATTTATTTTTATTTTAATGAAGTATTTACTAAGGTAAGTTTTTTTCACATCTACATCTGTGGTTTTATTTCAGCTGTGTTGTCTTTGGTAGTTAAGGTCTTATATAGAGTCTAACAAGCATATTTTATACTACTATATATTATTATTGATATTGTTGCTATTAAATGTTTCCATTTTCTTTCATTTTTAAAATGAAACAATGAAAATACTCATGAAAACATGATGGATCATTCAAAATGTAATCAATATAGAAACAGGATTTTAAATAACAGGTAAATTAGAGAAGGAAATGGCAACCCACTCCAGTATTCTTGCCTGGAAAATCCCCTTGGGCAGAGTACCCTGGTGGGCTACAGTCTATGGGGTTGCAAGAGTCAGACGTGACTGAGTGACTAAGCACACAGCACAATATTAGTAAACTAAACCTAACAGAAAGTTAATAGAATCAAATCTGTTTCTTGCTAGATTTTTCTAATAATTATGTTGGTAGCTAACCATGTTCACAGGAAAAATAGAATCCTATATAAAACTATATATGTGGAAATAAAAAATACACTTATTTGTTTTAAAAAGTACGAAGAGACTACATGGTGACTCTGGGTGTGCAAAGCTAACTAAGACATTTCTCTGGTCCATGAAAGTTAACAGTGTAATGAGTGAAACAGAAAATTTCAGTAAAATATGTTTTATGGTTAAGTAAGCCTATCACAGGGGTTAGGAAATCTCTGCCTGATCTAAATCTTAAAGACTATGTGAGAGTATAAAAACATACAAAATGAACTTTCTATTATATGACTTTGAGATATCTGGAAAACATATAACAAATAATTAAAGAATATATGAAAGAACAGATATAGATAATCATGTGTCAATTTATCCTCATATACACAGAAAACCTAAATATACTTACAGCAGAAGACAAAAGCTATCTCTTAAATACTTTTATTATTTCTTCTAAATATACTCTGATTAACTAGAAGCAGTACATTTGGCCAAAAAGTCATCCTTATGAAATTATACACAGTAGAAAGTAACTAAATTTTACTCAAAATTTAACACTTGCAAGTGGCATCCTTTGGCAAATTACAGAACTGATTATTATTTTTTATAAGTACCCATATAGCATGTCTATGGCACCCCACTCCAGTACTCTTGCCTGGAAAATCCCATGGACAGAGGAGCCTGGTAGGCTGCAGTCCATGGGATAGCGAAGAGTCGGACACGACTGAGCGACTTCACTTTCACTTTTCACCTTCATGCATTGGAGAAGGCAATGGCAACCCACTCCAGTGTTCTTGCCTGGAGAATCCCAGGGATGGCGGAGCCTGGTGGGCTGCTGTCTATGGGGTCGCACAGAGTTGGACACGACTGAAGCGACTTAGCAACAGTAGCATGTCTTGGTTAAACACCATACACAGCCTTGTTACAATAAAGATCAAACATGCATGGTACATTCACAAATTCAGTAACATTTCCCACTATGAATTTCTCCCTTTAATATTTCATCCTAATAGTTGAGCAACTCCTAAACTATCTCTAAGCAATTTTTATAATCATAATTAAAATGTATGATTATTTTATTTTCCCTGGTAACATATCAAATAAGAAAAAGTATGGCCAGGTCAAATGATACTACCATAAAACAGTCACACTTTCTCAATTAATTTTAAGAGATACTTTATGAATAAATATCTATAAATAGTTATTTCAACAAAACAAAAAAATCAAAAGTAGAGGCTATTTCCTATTTATAAAATGGGGAAATGATGTAGTTCAAATGTAATGTAAATCATTTCAAATATCCAAGTTGATATATTTATTAGCTTATTTGTCTTTGAGGATCAGTTAAGTCATTTAATATCACTGACACATTATAAAAAAAAAAAAATGGAACTCTCATGCATGCACGTGTGTGTGTGCTAGTAGCTTAGTTGTGTCCAACTCTTTGCAACCCCGTGGACTGTAGCCTGACAGGCTCCTCTATTCATGGGATTCTCCAAGCAACAGCACTGGAGTCGGTTGCCATTTCCTTCTCCAAAAATCTCTTAGATTTGCAGATAAATATGTGAAATTGCTTCAGGTAAGAGGATCGGAGTGAAGTGGAGTGGAAAGATAAAGTGAGGGAATGATACATGGGATGGGATCAGAAGATACAACTGAAGAAAGAAAAAGGATTCAGTTAGGGAATTAAAGAAAATGAGCACACACATACAGAAACATCCTACAGAGGACACGAAAGAAATGAACAGATTTGATAGCCACCTAAACAAAGGACTAAAAATTACATGCTTTGGTAGAAAAAGACCGGTAGCTTATTTTTATAAATAGAGAAGATATGAAGGTGAAGACTAGTCTTAAAAGGGTAAAGATAATGGGAACTGATTGGAGGAGAGCTCAGATGTGCTTGTGAATGTGGCCACCCTGTTACAGCTGATTCCCTGTGAATCTTTAGTACAAATTCAAAGTACATACCTTTGCTTTATCTCTCATTGATCCTTTGCCCAGGATAGACATTTTAGCACCTGTTTCTTCCTGTAGCCTCTTCAAGGAGTTTCCTCTCGGCCCGAGCAATTTGCCCACAAAATTGAACTAGGAAACAAAATCATTAGAATATCTATATTAAGTAGAGAAAAATAATGATTTAAACCAAGCAAAACTGATGGGTTATGGTTTTTCGAACTTTACCATGGAGAACAGAGTTATGCCTCTCACACACCTAAACACACACACACACACCCACACAGGAATCGACCCCAGACCTATGAACCCAGATCAGATCAGTTGCTCAGTTGTGTCTGAGTCTTTGTGACCCCATCAATCGCAGCACGCCAGGCCTCCCTGTCCATCACCGACTCCCGGAGTTCACTCAGACTCAAGTCCATCGAGTCAGTGATGCCATCCAGCCATCTCATCCTCTGTCGTCCCTTTCTCCTCTTGCCCCCAATCCCTCTCAGAATCAGAGTCTTTTCCAATGAGTCAACTCTTCGCATGAGGTGGCCAAAGTACTGGAGTTTCAGCTTTACCATAATCTCTTCCAAAGAAATCCCAGGGCTGATCTCCTTCAGAATGGACTGGTTGGATCTCCTTGCAGTCCAAGGGACTCTCAAGAATCTTCTCCAACACCACAGTTCAAAAGCATCAATTCTTTGGTGCTCAGCCTTCTTCACAGTCCAACTCTCACACCCATACATGACCACAGGAAAAACCATAGCCTTGACTAGACAAACCTTTGTTGGCAAAGTAATGTCTCTGCTTTTGAATATGCTATCTAGGTTGGTCATAACTTTCCTTCCAAGAAGTACGCGTCTTTTAATTTCATGGCTGCAGTCACCATCTGTAGTGATTTTGGAGCCCGGAAAAATAAAGTCTGACACTGTTTCCCCACCTATTTCCCATGAAGTGATGGGACCAGATGCCATGATCTTCGTTTTCTGAATGTTGAGTTTTAAGACAACTTTTTCACTCTTCACTTTCACTTTCATCAAGAGGCTTCTTAGTTCCTATGAGCTCAGATACACTTTTTTTTTTTTTAACTTTACAATATTGTATTGGTTTTGCTATACATCAACATGCACCCACCACAGGTGTACACGTGTAAAGAGATGCTTCTTCCTAAAGAAATGCTAACGTCAGTAATCTTTGAAAATATAATTTACTCATATAATTACATAAATTATTTAAAAAGGAATTAGGGAGATGTACTATGACTTATAAAATTTCTAAAGGGTTTTTCTCTCCAATCTGATTACTGAAATGAGGGAAAATTTTAACATGCCTGTGCATATTCAAAATTGCAAAAAAAAAATTATTTTAAATTAAAATTTAACATTCATGTTTGGCAAGTATTGTCTATGCACGTAAGAGTCCATTTCCAATTTCATGATTGGTAATAAAGAGATTCAACTGTTCTTCAACCTTACCTTCTTTGTGTTAAAGAGTTGTTCTAAAGATCAGCAAATAAGAGATGTGAACGCATACAAAAGGGTTTAAAATGCTAGAAAGAACATATATACAAAACAGTTTGCTTACATGCAAAATTCCAGGGTTAGGGGCATATATCCCCACTCCAGTACTCTTGCCTGGAAAATCCCATGGACGGAGGAGCCTGGTAGGCTGTAGTCCATGGGGTCGCTAACAGTCAGACACGACTGAGTGACTTCACTTTCACTTTTCACTTTCATGCATTGGAGAAGGAAATGGCAACCCACTCCAATGTTCTTGCCTGGAGAATCCCAGGGATGGCGGAGCCTGGTGGGCTTCCGTCTATGGGGTCACACAGAGTCGGACATGACTGAAGCAACTTAGCAGCAGCAGCAGGCGCATATATAACTGGTTTATTAATTATGAAATCTGGTTATAAACAAGGAAAATAAAGGCAGTTATCAGCATTTGTTGCCAACTACTAAATGAATATCACTACAAGAAATAACTGAGGTAATTACTCATTAATTAAAAAAAAAAAAAGGATTAGAACGTATTAAAGACTATGTTGGGCATGTGAAACAGAAATAAAATTAAGTAATTGTCTTCTATATCAGAGTTATTATATATTTTAAAATACCTAAAGTAAGAAATAAACCACACTTAATGGTGAAAAACTAAATACTTTCCCCATAAATACATGATAAAATCAAGATGCCTGTTCTCACTACACCTTTTCAGTGCTGCACTGGAGTGTGGCTATCTACAGGCATGTAAGATAAATGAAACAGAATAACGTTCAAAAAGACCACATTTAGATCAACTGATTCTCAACAAAAGTGCCAGAACAGTAATATTTGAAAAGTAAAATCTTTAACAAATGGTGCTGGAACAACTGGATATTCATATGCAAAAACCAAGCACAAAAAATGCCTTTACATTTTAACACATATTAAAGCAAAGTGAAGTTTCTCAGTCGTGTCTGACTCTTTGTGACCCTATGGACTGTAGCTCACCAAGCGCCTGCATTCATGGGATTTTTCCAGGCACGAATACTGGAGTGGGTTGCCATTTCCTTCTCCAGGGGATATTCCCAGCTCAGGGATCAAACTGGGTCTCCCACATTTCAGGCAGACTCTTTACCATATGAGCCACCAAGGAATCCCTGGTCTAGGAAGACATTCTGGAGGAGGGCATGGCAACCCACTCCAGTATTCCTGACTGGAGAATCCCCATGGACAGGGAGCCTGGGGGGCTACAGTCTATGGGGTCACAAAGAGTTGGACATGACTGAGCAACTTTCACAACACACATTAAGGCAACTCCTATTTTAAGGTCTACCATAGGCCTAAGCTAAGAAAGGATGAGAAGTGAGAGACAAAGGAGAAGAGGAAAAACTTACCCATCTGAATGCAGAGTTCCAAAGAATAGCAAGGAGAAATAGAAAGTCTTCTTAACTGAAAAAATACAAAGAAAGAGAGGAAAATAATAGAATGGGAAAGACTAGAGATCGCTTCTAGAAAATTAGAGATATAAAGGAAACATTTCAGAAATGGTAAGACCCTAACATAAACAGAAGATATTAAGAAGTAGTGGCAAGAATACACAGAACTGCACCAAAAAAGTCTTAATGACTCAGACAACCATGATAATGTGATCACTCCTCTAGAACCAGACATCCTGGAGTGTGAAGTCAAGCCGAGCTTAGGAAGCATTACTATGAACAAAGCTAGTGGAGGTTATAGAATTCAAGCTAAGCTATTTCAAATCCCAAAAGATGATGCTGTTTCAGTGTTGCACTCAAGATGCCAGCCAATTTGGAAAACTCAGCAGTGGCCACAGGACTGGAAAACGTGTTTTCATTTCAATTCCAAAGAAAGTCAATACCAAAGAATGTTCCAACTACTGCAAAATTGTGTTCATTTCACATGCTAGCAAGGTAATACACAAAATCCTTCAAGCTGAATTTCCCTGATAGCTCAGCTGGCAAAGAATCCACCTGCAATGCAGGAGACCCCATTTGATCCCCGGGTCAGGAAGATCCCCTGGAAAACGAAATGGCAACCTGCTCCTGTATTCTCACATGGAAAAACCCATGGACAGTGGAGCCTAGTAGACTACAATCCTTGAGGTCCCAAAGAGTCAGACACAACTGAGCAACTAACCATGAATGAATGAGGCACCAACAGTAGGTGAACTGAGAACTTGCAGACGTACAAGTTGGATTTAGAAAAGGCATAAGAAGTAGAGATCAAATTGCCAATATCCACTGGATCATAGAAAAAGCAAGGAAATTCCAGAAAGAAAAAAAAAAAAAATCTACCTCTGCTTCATTGACTACTCTAAAGACTTTGACTGTGTGAATCACAACAAACTGTGGAAAATTCTTAAAGACATGGGAATACCAGACCACCTGACCTGCCTCTTGAGAAATCTGTATGCAGGTCAGGAAGCAATAGTTAGAAATGGACATGGAACAATGGATTGGTTCCAAATTGGGAAAGGAGTACGTCAAGGCTATATATTGTCACCTTGCTTATATAACTTCTATGCAGAATATATCCTGTGAAATGCCAGGATGGATGAAGTTCAAGCTGGAATCAAGATTGCCAGGAGAAATATAATTAACCTCAGATATTCAGATGACACCACCCTTATGGCAGAAAGTGAAGAGGAACTGAAGAGATTCTGGATGAAAGTGAGAGAGGAGAGTGAAAAACCTGGTTTAAAACACAACATTCAAAACACTAAGATCATGGCATCCGGTCCCATCACTTCGCGGCAAATAGATGGGGAAAAATGGAAACAGTGGCAGACTTTGTTTTCTTGGGCTCCAAAATCACTGCAGATGATGAGTGTAGCCATGAAATTAAAAGATGGTTGTTTCTTGAAAGAAAAACTATGACAAACCTATACAGCATATTTAAAAGCTGAGACATCACTTTACCAAATAAGGTCTGTATAATAAAAGCTATTATTTTTCCAGTAGTCATGTATTGATGTGGGAGTTGGACTATAAAGAAGGCTGAGCACTGAAGAATTGATTTTTTCAAATGTGCTGGGAGAAGACTCTTGAGAGTCCCTTAGACAACAAGGAGTCAGACTAGTCAATCTTAAAGAAGTCAACCCTGAGTATTAATTGGAAAGACTGATGCTGAAGTTGAAGCTCCAATACTTTGGGCACCTTATGTGAAGAATGAAAATGAAATGAAAAAGCCCCTGATTGAGGGCAGGAGGAGGAAGGGGCAACAGACGGTAAGATGGTTGGATGGTATCATTGACTCAATGAATATGAGTTTGAGCCAACTCTGGGAGATGGTGAAGAGTGCAGAAATGAACTAGTAACCAAAATACGCTCTAACTCAAAGGATTGACACTGTATCATTAATAAAATTATGGAAGACAGGAAGAAAAGTTTTAAAGAAATTTAGTTGCTCTTCACATTGAGAACTCTAGGAACCATGAGTGAATAGACATCAAGAAAGATATTTAACAGGAAAATAAAAGTCTACCAATGTTCTCATAGGACCATTACTTACAGGCAAGAAATTAGTAAGGGAGAGGAATAAAAAAGGAGACCATGAATACATATATTCAGAAGAGAAAAATAAGAAAGAAGGGCAAAAGACTAGTTTCTGAAGGAACAGGAGGAATGAGAAACAGAAGAAAGGGAGTTTGTTTGTTTGTTTGTTTTTAAATAAATCACTCAACACACAAATATGTATCAAGTGACAATTATGCTCCAAGCACTGGCCCAGAAGAACTTTAGGATTTCACAGGAAAGTATAAATGAAGTCACTAAAAAACCTTTCCTGAAAAACAGCATTTAAACTGGGCTATGAGCTACAGGAAGTGAGGACAAGTCAGCCAGGGGGAGTTCTACTGGAGACAATCCAGGAAGAAGAAATAATGTGTGAGAAAATCCAAAGCAGGTAAGTTTGATAAACTGAAAGGAATTCATTTTGGAGATTTGAGAAATGGGGCTAGATGGGAAAAGTAGAGAAAATATTCATGTACTTACTGACTGTGTTAAGAATTTTGGTCTTTATCAGTTTATGAATTTTTAGCCTAATTTATGTTATTTATCCTCATTTTATTGAAATATAATTGATGTACAATGTTTTATAAGTTACAGGTGTACAATATAGTGATTCATAAATGTTAAAGGTTATGGGGAAGCTCATATTCCATTTATATGTATTGCAAAACGTTGACTATATCCCTGTGCTGTACAATATATACTTGTACTTTATTTTATACATGATAGTTTGCACCATTTAGCCCCTACATCTATGTTGCTCTTCCCCCCATTCCTCTTGCCACTGGTAAGCACAGTTCATTCTTTAAATCTGTGAGTCTGCTTCTTCTTTGTTCTATTTATTAGTTTTGAATTTTTAGATTCCACATATAAGTGATATCATACAGTATTTGTCTTTTTCTGTCAGACTTATTTCAATTGTGTGATACCCTCCATGTCTATCCATGTTGTTACAAATGGCAAAAATTTCATTCTTTTATGGCGAAGTACTATTCCATTGTATGTATATATACCATATCTTCATCCATTCGCGTGTTAATGGGCACTTAGGTTGCTTTCATATCTTGGCTACTGTAAACAGTGCTGCAATAAATACTTGGGTGCCTGTATCCTTTAAAGTTAGTGATTTTTTTTTTTTAATTTCTACTGAAGAGTGGAGTTGCTGAATCATGTGGTGTTTCTATTTTTAGATTTTTAAGAAATCTCCATACTGTTTTCCAAAGTTGCTGTACCAAATTTGCATTCCGACCTGCACTGTAAAAGTGTTCCTTTTCTGTACATCTTTGCCAAAACTTATCATTTGTGTTCTTTTTGATGATGGTCATTCTGACAGATGTGAAATGATATGTCATTGTGGTTTTGATTTGCATTTCCCAGATGATTAATGATATTGAACATCCTTTCATGTGCCTGTTGGCCATCTGCATTTCCTCTTTGGAAAAATGTCTACTCAGTTCCCCTGCACATTTTTTAAATGGGCTGTTTCTGTTTTTATTGAGTTGAGCTTCCTCAGTGGCTCAGCAGGTAAAGAATCTACCTATAAGGCAGGAGACACAGGAGACTTGGGTTTGATCCCTGGATCAGGAAGATCCTCTGGAAGAGGAAATGGCAACCCACTCCAATACTCTTGCCTGGAGAATCCCCATGGACAGAAGGGCCTGGTGGGCTTCAGTCCATGGGGTTGCAAAGAGTCCGACACAACTGAGTGACTAAGCATGCACATACACACATAAATAAAATATAGCATTTAACATTTATGAATCACTATATTGTACACCCATAACTTATAAAACATTGTACATCAATTATATTTCAATAAAATGGGAATAAATAACATAAATTAGGCCAAAAATTCCTAAATTGATAAGACTAAATGCGTATGATTTTACAGTTTTCTTTATTTAATTACTGTGTGTGATTATACCTTCTTTTTTTTTTATAATACTTTAATTATAAAAATTTTATTTTATTTTATTTTATTTTTTACATGGGTCTTTTTTATTTTTATTTTTTTCTAATTTTATTTTATTTTTAAACTTTACATAATTGTATTAGTTTTGCCAAATATCAAAATGAATCCGCCACAGGTATACATGTGTTCCCCATCCCGAACCCTCCTCCCTCCTCCCTCCCCATACCTTCCCTCTGGGCCGTCCCAGTGCACCAGCCCCAAGCATCCAGCATCGTGCATCGAACCTGGACTGGCAACTCGTTTCCTACATGATATTTTACATGTTTCAATGCCATTCTCCCAAATCTTCCCACCCTCTCCCTCTCCCACAGAGTCCATAAGACTGTTCTATACATCAGTGTCTCCTTTGCTGTCTCGTACACCGGGTTATTGTTACCATCTTTCTAAATTCCATATATATGCATTAGTATACTGTATTTATGTTTTTCCTTCTGGCTTACTTCACTCTGTATAATAGGCTCCAGTTTCATCCACCTCATTAGAACTGATTCAAATGAATTCTTTTTAATGGCTGAGTAATACTCCATTGTGTATATGTACCACTGCTTTCTTATCCATTCATCTGCTGATGGACATCTAGGCTGCTTCCAGGTCCTGGCTATTATAAACAGTGCTGCGATGAACATTGGGGTACACGTGTCTCTTTCCCTTCTGGTTTCCTCAGTGTGTATGCCCAGCAGAGGGATTGCTGGATCATAAGGCAGTTCTACTTCCAGTTTTTTAAGGAATCTCCACACTGTTCTCCATAGTGGCTGTACTAGTTTGCATTCCCACCAACAGTGTAAGAGGGTTCCTTTTCTCCACACCCTCTCCAGCATTTATTATTTGTAGATTTTTGGATTGCAGCCATTCTGACTGGTGTGAAATGGTACCTCATAGTGGTTTTGATTTGCATTTCTCTGATAATGAGTGATGTTGAGCATCTTTTCATGTGTTTGTTAGCCATCTGTATGTCTTCTTTGGAGAAATGTCTATTTAGTTCTTTGGCCCATTTTTTGATTGGGTCGTTTATTTTTCTGGAGTTGAGCTGTAGGAGTTGCTTGTATATTTTTCAGATTAGTTGTTTGTCGGTTGCTTCATTTGCTATTATTTTCTCCCATTCTGAAGGCTGTCTTTTCACCTTGCTAATAGTTTCCTTTGATGTGCAGAAGCTTTTAAGGTTAATTAGATCCCATTTGTTTATTTTTGCTTTTATTTCCAATATTCTGGGAGGTGGGTCATAGAGGATCCTGCTGTGATATATGTCGGAGAATGTTTTGCCTATGTTCTCCTCTAGGAGTTTTATAGTTTCTGGTCTTACGTTTAGATCTTTAATCCATTTTGAGTTTATTTTTGTGTATGGTGTTAGAAAGTGGTCTAGTTTCATTCTTTTACAAGTGGTTGACCAGATTTCCCAGCACCACTTGTTAAAGAGATTGTCTTTAATCCATTGTATATTCTTGCCTCCTTCGTCAAAGATAAGGTGTCCATATGTGTGTGGATTTATCTCTGGGCTTTCTATTTCATTCCATTGATCAATATTTTGATCTATTATTAGCTTATAAAGGTTTCCCACTTGAATAGGTTTTGCGACACCATGGACTATAACCTCTGTACATGGAATTCTCCAGGCAAGGATACTGGAGTTGGTAGTCATTCCTTTCTCCAGGGCATCTTCTTAACTCAGAGACTGAACCTGTGTCACCTGCATTGCAGGCAGATTCTTTACTGTCTGAGCCACTAGGGAACCCCCGACTAACACAAAGGTTTCCCATTTGAATATGGAAATGTTTAAGTGCTAAAGTTGAATGTTAAATAGACAAAGGAATACACCATAAAGGATGGCTTTATTTAAATCAGTAACCAGCAGATTAAGAGTTAGAAATCCTATAGGCATGCTATATGTTTTACATTAATTATCTTATTTAATTCTTAGCCAAACCTCTGAGGAGGTGCCGTTTTCCAGACAGTGCAGGGATGGAATTGTTAAGTAATGAACCCAGGCTCTGGGGCAATAATAGCAAAGGATATTTCAAGGACAGTTACTGTATTGGCACAAAGATTCAAGAAAACAAGGTGTTTGTAATCATGGGCATTAATTTAGAGATAACATATAGATTTTATAGGTGTAAAACTGAGCCCAAAGCCCTGTAATATAGCATCCATTACACTATTTTTCTCAAGCAAATAAGAAATAAAACTTAAGCAGTGACCTGATGGTCATACTTTGTTGCAACAACCTGAACTGAAATGCTGCCCATTAGTCATTCTTCTGGATTTCTGAATATGTACATTGAGACCCCCTTATTCTCCTCTATTCCATGTTATGTCCCTGAGTTTTTTGGAACCAACTGTCACGAGGCTCCTTGCCTTTTGCAACTGGTTGTGTTTGGTCAATAAGATAGGATTCAAATAACTGGAGTGTAGGACAGAGAAGCTGATGTGTTTATTTTCCTAGCTTCTTCCTTGATGTCCTGATTTGGCAGTGATTCTGTCCCTCTGTTACGGACACATCTCCTGTCTGCTGGCTCCTCTGTAGCTGTCTCTTCCCTTAGCCCTTCAGACTTTGGAGGAGCCAAGCTCCTCACTTTAACATGCCTAGATATCTCACTATTCCATGTTAGCACCTTTAATATGGATCATACTTTGTAAACTTTCCCTCAATAATCTCCTTGAACTAGTTTGCATTCTCACCAACAGTGTAAGAGGGTTCCCTTTTCTCCACACTCTCTCCAGCATTTACTGCTTGTAGACTTTTGGATCACATCCATTGTGACTGGCGTGAAATGGTACCTCATAGTGGCTTTGATTTGCATTTCTCTGATAATGAGTGATGTTGAGAATCTTTTCATGTGTTTGTTAGCCATCTGTATGTCTTCTTTGGAGAAATGTCTATTTAGTTCTTTGGCCCATTTTTTTTGATTGGGTCATTTATTTTTCTGGAATTGAGGTGTAGGAGTTGCTTGTGTATTTTTGAGATTAGTTGTTTGTCTGTTGCTTCATTTGCTATTATTTTCTCCCATTCTGAAGGCTGTCTTTTCACCTTACTTATAGTTTCCTTTATTGTGCAGAAGCTTTTAAGTTTAATTAGGTCCCATTTGTTTATTTTTGCTTTTATTTCCAATATTCTGGGAGGTGGGTCACAGAGGATCCTGCTGTGATGTATGTCGGAGAGTGTGTTGCTTATGTTCTCCTCTAGGAGTTTTATAGTTTCTGGTCTTACATTTAGATCTTTAATCCATTGTGAGTTTATTTTTGTGTATGGTGTTAGAAAGTGCTCTAGTTTCATTCTTTTACAAGTGGTTGACCAGTTTTCCCAGCACCATTTGTTAAAGAGATTGTCTTTATTTTTTTTTTAATTTTATTTTATTTTTAAACTTTACATAATTGTATTAGTTTTGCCAAATATCAAAATGAATCCGCCACAGGTATACATGTGTTCCCCATCCTGAACCCTCCTCCCTCCTCCCTCCCCATACCGTCCCTCTGGGTCGTCCCAGTGCACTAGCCCCAAGCATCCAGTATCGTGTATCGAACCTGGACTGGCAACTCGTTTCTTACATGATATTTTACATGTTTCAATGTCATTCTCCCAAATCTTCCCACCCTCTCCCTCTCCCACAGAGTCCATAAGACTGTTCTATACATCAGTGTCTCTTTTGCTGTCTCGTACACCAGGTTATTGTTACCATCTTCCTAAATTCCATATATATGCGTTAGTATACTGTATTGGTGTTTTTCCTTCTGGCTTACTTCACTCTGTATAATAGGCTCCAGTTTCACCCACCTCATTAGAACTGATTCAAATGTATTCTTTTTAATGGCTGAGTAATACTCCATTGTGTATATGTACCATAGCTTTCTTATCCATTCATCTGATGATGGACTTTAATCCATTGTATATTCTTGCCTCCTTTGTCAAGATAAGGTGTCCATATGTGCATGGATTTATCTCTGGGCTTTCTATTTTGTTCCATGGAGAATGGCATTGAAATATGTATAATATCATATATGAAACGAGTCACCAGTCCAGATTCAGTGCACGATACTGGATGCTTGGGGCTGGTGCACTGGGACGACCCAGAGGGACGGTATGGGGAGGGAGGAGGGAGGAGGATTCAGGATGGGGAACACATGTATACCTGTGGCAGATTCATTTTGATATATGGCAAAACCAATACAATATTGTAAAGTTAAATAAAATAAAAAAAATAATCTCCTGTTGACCACCATCTTTTGAGTGTGCTGTTTCTTTTTGAGAATCTGACCAAAAATAGGGTTAATATATTTTTCAAACTTATGCCTAAACAAGGTTTTCACTTAATAGAGGACTATGCCACGTTAGGAAAAGGAGTACGTCAAGGCTGTGTATTCTCACCCTGCTTATTTAACTTATATGCAGAGTACATCGTGAGAAATGCTGGGCTGGAAGAAGCACAAGCTGGAATCAAGATTTCCAGGAGAAATATCAATAACCACAGATATGCAGAAAGTGAAGAGGAACTAAAAAGTCTCTTGACGAAAGTGAAAGAGGAGAGTGAAAAAGTTGGCTTAAAGCTCAACATTCAGAAAACGAAGATCGTGGCATCTGGTCCCACCACTTCATGGCAAATAGATGGGGAAACAGTGGAAACATTGTCAGATTTTATTTTTGTGGGGCTCCAAAATCACTGCAGATGGTGATTGCAGCCATGAAATTAAAAGACACTTACTCCTTGGAAGGAAAGTTATGACCAACCTAGATAGCATATTCAAAAGCAGAGATATTACCTTGCCAACAAAGGTTCATCTAGTTAAGGTTATGGTTTTTCCAGTAGTCATGTATGCATGTGAGAGTTGGACTGTGAAGAAAGCTGAGCGCTGAAGAATTGATGCTTTTGAACTGTGGTGATGGAGAAGACTCTTGAGAGTCCCTTGGACTGCAAGCAGATCCAACCAGTCCATCCTAAAGGAGATCAGTCCTGGGTGTTCTTTGGAAGGAATGATGCTGAAGCTGAAACTCCAGTACTTTGGCCACCTCATGCGAAGAGTTGATTCATTTGAAAAAAACGCTGATGCTGGGAGGGACTGGGGGCAGGAGGAGAAGGGGACGACAGAGGATGAGATGGCTGGATGGCATCACCAACTCGATGAACATGAGTTTGAGTGAACTCTGGGAGTTGGTGATGGACAGGGAGACCTAGCGTGCTGCGATTCATGGGGTCGCAAATAGTCGGATATGACTGAGCGACTGAACTGACTGACTGACTGATGCCACATGTATTCAGTGATGTGCTAAGGAATGCAACATAAGTGAAAAAGGAATGTAAAAATAAAGTTCCATGGGACAAAAGAATAACCTAACTAAGGTCGTATCTATTTGGAGAGGTTTGGAAAATATTCTAGAAGAAAGCAAGGCTTCATGCTTAAAGATGAGGGAGGATTAAGATGTTTTCTAATATTGCTCAATGAGCAAAAATAATTTTCTTATATATTAAAGTCACATTAAGCATTAAATTTAAAATTTTCGAGAAAACATATGCTGTCAAAAATAGAAATTCAAGGCAACAAAAATTTACCAAAGCATCTCAAATGAAACCATGTAAAACTACAACTGAGTAAGAAAGAAAAATGAAATTGGGAATGAAATTAGAAATCAAAGAAAGGAATGACTTTCTAAAATCATGTAAATGTATTAAAAGATAAAGTGTTTAAGTTATTTATTCAAGCTAGAAAATATTTGTATATAAAAATCTTCATTACTAATAATGCAAGACCATACAATCAAAGTATTCCTTTTTTTCTTCTAATCTCTCCTCATTAGCTACTATCAGTATGTTTATTGCTAAGATTTTACATATTTTAAAATGTGCATATGCTTTTTAGAAAGGAAGAAAAATAAAATTTATATTATATATATAAACTTATTATTTCTCATTTTTATGTAGTATCAGATATAAATATCTAGTATAAGCAAAATATCAGGAATAAATAGAAACTGCTATTGCCATTGTTGGAAATAACTCAAGAAACTCTTTGACTTATTTCAAGTGGGGAGAAGATGGCAAAGGAATAGGTGGATGTGGAGTACTTCTTTCTCCATAGGTACATCAGGAATACATCTTCAGATGCAGAATATCTCACAGAGTACCAGCTAAGTGTTGGCAGGAGTCCCTGACCACCAGAAAGGAATATACAGATCCACACAAAACTCAGTAGGATGAAGGAAGAAAGGAAAACAGCAGAAGACAGTGAGTGGGACTGGGGGGTGGAAGAGCTGAAGTAGAGGTGAGATCCCTCCATGGGAGGAATAGTTTGAGATAGAGGAAAAGCATTTGAAGTTATTGGAGAGTGAAGCAGTGTCATTGATTTGTGACAATCTGAATGGAGTGAGAAGCACATAGACAATCCATGCCACAGCCCTATGTGCTCCAGTCAGGGATGCGAGTTCCTTGGTATGCATGGTGGCTGGGAGCTGGAGCATAGGGATTGGAGAGCAACCCCAGGGTGAGGACTGCTGTTTATTCTGGGGAGACAATCTTAGGGATGTGAGGGAGGTGATCTCAGCAAAGAATGCACTTAAAGGAAAGCCAGGCAGCCATAGAGGCAGGGAAACACTGCTGAGTCACGGGCATGGGGTGGAGTCCTCACTGCAGACTCTCTCCCCACATGCTGGCACTGGCATCTGACCAATGGAGAAAGACCTCAGAGAGGGTGGCCTTTTGAGTGATGCACAGAGGAATATAGAAGGACCACAGCCATGGGTGTCCTTTGAGTACCTGCAGTGCCAAACAACAAAGAAAGACCGGCTACCAGAGCCTAGGAAAAAAACCCTAATAGCACCATAGCCCCTGCGCCCATGGCCAGCGGTGTCCCTGAGCGCCTGGTGCTGCCAGAGTGTCCGTGATCCAAGCAGCCATGCCACCTGCTGAATAAAACTCATTTTGGTGATGTATCCCCTGCTGTTTCCACTTCTTTTTCCTTTAATGTTAGTATATTGAAAGTAAGCTAGATAATTCTCTAATAAATGTTGGCATTGTTTATTTGTATAAGAAAGAGTGGCTTATTTTGTTAACAAATCTTTGAACCTGAGAAGAAAGTGATAACATCCAATCAACAGTGGGTAACATGGCAATTGAAGATAACAGACATGACACACCCTTCACTGCAACCCAGCTGCTGTATTCCCCATGGGAATGTAGCTGCAGAACCACATGGGTGCCTGTCTGGGTGGTTGGAGAGCCCAGCACCATCAAGTTTACTATTGGGGTGGAGATGTTATGAGTGTTTGTAAAACCTTCAAGCTAAAATTGGACTTAGCAGTCACTGAGTTCATACGTGTAGATGCTAATCATCTATAGGATCATAACACTCTACATTTTTAGTTAGGCTGTATAGTATACATAAAGAACTATATTTTTCTAATAATTTTAGCATGAAATATCACTATTTAATCACCTTGCTGCTGCTTAGAAGGAAAATAAAAGTAATAGTAATTTGAAAATACAATCCCCTGGCATTTAATAGAAAGTTATTAAATTAATTTACTTAGATAAGTCATTCATTCCATGGTAATAGATATTTGAAATTATTCATTTTCTTTCTAGTATACAGTGTTTTACTAAAATCACTGGATAGCTCATATGATTACAATTCATGTTTGCAAGTCAGCTGTCGAGATTACCAATTAATAATAAATACTAACTTTTCATCAAAAAATGAACCAAGATTTATACATCATCTCAGGGCACAGAGGTGAAGATTACAGGTGCTGGAGTCCGATGATGTGGGTCCAATACTCTTTGCTTCCTAAGTCCTTGAACAAATCACTTATCCCCCACCCTATCCCCAACACTGCCTTCTTCACCCAGAGCTCAAGGTTGTTAATAGCACTGTGGTTTGTTATGAAAATTAGATGTAAAACATTAAGAACAATACTTTCCAATGCACACTGCATACTAAGTATTCATTTCAACTATATTTTATATTCTGGATTAGTGAATTCTTAGTAAACCAAGGGGCTCCCAGGTAGGTACAGGGAGTCAGTTGTGTAGGGAGACCACTGCAAAGACAGAATGAAATTATGTTCCTTGACCATAAGGCCTGTGGTTACTCCCTCAGGTCACATCCAATCACACATCCCAAAAGTCCTGCTTCCTGTGTTCTCCAGAGGTTTAGTGGGCCACTCTGTTCCCTACAGTTCTTTACTTCTCCCAGGATCAGAGGCTGCCTGTCTATTCCCCACAGTCAAACACAGTGGATTTGAGGTTTGGCCCCTGACCCCTCACTGCATAACTCACCCAAATGGAATTTACTATACACAGTAACCACAAAAGACCTATTGAATCATATTTTTGAGAATGACTTGATGAACACTACCTGGAAATAGATACTAACTTAAAGGAAATTAAACACACGTTCATCATCATCACAGCAGAAAGTAGTCCATGACCAAATGAGTACCTCCTGATGCACAGTGCTATAAGTGAGCTCAGCTGTTACACAACCATACGAAGTTATCATTTACAGAACACTGTGTGAGAAGGCATGAGAGCGTGGGGCAAGAGAGCCTGCCTGGCATCATCATGGCTAATTTGTTCTTTCCCTACGGTTGCCATGGAAAGATCCAATGTATGTTATTTATCTTGTTTCACTTTTGGCCTCTGCCCATGGGAAAAACAGGTATCTCATGCTAATAAAAAATGCCTACCTGACAGGGGATATAGAAAAATTATATACCTGATTAAAGGGAATATATTTTATTGTAATTTTATCTCTCCTATTACATGTTATCCTAAAACTTTCTTTCTCTAGAATAGATACAAATTTATAAATGACCTTTATCTTAATAATCCTCCTCTGATTCATTTATTTCTACCATTCTATCTTCTAATTCACTAATCCTATCTTCTGCCTCTGTTATTCTACTATTTGTTGCCTCCAGAGTGTTTTTAATTTCATTTATTGCATTATTCATTATATATTGACTCTTTTTTATTTCTTCTAGGTCCTTGTTAAACCTTTCTTGCATCTTCTCAATCCTTGTCTCCAAGCTATTTATCTGTGATTCCATTTTAATTTCAAGATTTTGGATCAACACCAATACAGTATACTAACGCATATATATGGAATTTAGAAAGATGGTAACGATAACCCTGTATACGAGACAGCAAAAGAGACACTGATGTATAGAACAGTCTTATGGACTCTGTGGGAGAGGGAGAGGGTGGGAAGATTTGGGAGAATGGCATTGAAACATGTGAAACGTCATGTATGAAACGAGATGCCAGTCCAGGTTCAATGCACAATGCTGGGATGCTTGGGGCTGGTGCACTGGGACGACCCAGAGGGATGGTGTGGGGAGGGAGGAGGGAGGAGGGTTCAGGATGGGGAACACATGTATACTAATTAAATAATTTTCCATTAAAGAAAAAAAAAAAGAAAATATACAGAGGTAACACACACACACATATGTGGAAGGAGACAAGAAAGATTATATTTAGAGATTTGGATGCTGAATAAAATTAATTTTCATCTTTGTAAAAAAAAAAAAAATCCTCCTCTGATTCTAACTTATAGGCAAAAATGGAAGATGCACTTAATTATGAAAGGGCAAGACAATCATTGATTTCCATCTCATAAAATGATACTGTACTTTTAGGACCAATTAGCAGCTAATTTGTGAGGGACATAAATGCTGGATAAGGATGAAATGAAGAAAATTCATTATCTTCCCTCCATTTTCATTCAAATGTTAATTTATATAAAATCACCTTGGACCATCAAGTAGGTTAATTTTTAAAAGCAAGATTTGGAGAATTGGAATTTATATGAATGATAAGCTTCAGGAAGTTCTCTATAAATACCACTCCCCAAGCTAAATTCAAACAGCCTAGATTGCTGATTAAAGCCACTCCTGGTGGCTCAGATGGTAAAGAATCTGCCTGCAATGCAGGAGGCCCAGGTTCAATCCCTGGATCAGGAAGATCCCATGGAGAAGGGAATGGAAACCCACTCCAATATTTTTGCCCATATTTAAACAGCTGGATGATTGGGAAAGTCCCTTATGCTGGGAAAGGTTGAGGGTAGAAGGAGAAGAGGGTATCAGAGGTTGACATAGCTGGAAAGTATCACTAGTGCCAAGTATACTAACGCATATATATGGAATTTAGAAAGATGGTAATGACATGAACTTTTTCAAATTCTGGGAGAAGGTCGGGGACAGGGAGGCCTGGTGTGCTGCAGTCTATGGGGTCACAAAGGGTCTGACACAACTGGGTGACTCAACAGCAAAAGGTTTTTTATTTTTATTTTTTTTATTTAATTTTATTTTTAAACTTTACATAATTGTATTAGTTTTGCCAAATATCAAAATGAATCCGCCACAAGCATACATGTGTTCCCCATCCTGAACCCTCCTCCCTCCTCTCTCCCCACACCATCCCTCTGGGTCGTCCCAGTGCACCAGCCCCAAGCATCCAGTATCACGCATCGAACCTGGACTGGCAACTCGTTTCTTACATGATATTCTACATGTTTCAATGTCACTCTCCCAAATCTTCCCACCCTCTCCCTCTCCCACAGAGTCCATAAGACTGTTCTATACATCAGTGTCTCTTTTGCTGTCTCGTACACCAGGTTACTGTTACCATCTTTCTAAATTCCATATATATGCGTTAGTATACTGTATTGGTGTTTTTCCTTCTGGCTTACTTCACTCTGTATAATAGGCTCCAGTTTCATCCACCTCATTAGAACTGATTCAAATGTATTCTTTTTAATGGCTGAGTAATACTCCATTGTGTATATGTACCACAGCTTGCTTATCCATTCATCTGCTGATGGACATCTAGGTTGCTTCCATGTCCTGGCTATTATAAACAGTGCTGCGATGAACATTGGGGTACACGTGTCTCTTTCCCTTCTGGTTTCCTCAGTGTGTATGCCCAGCAGTGGGATTGCTGGATCATAAGGCAGTTCTATTTCCAGTTTTTTAAGGAATCTCCACACTCTTCTCCATAGTGGCTGTACTAGTTTGCATTCCCACCAACAGTGTAAGAGGGTTCCCTTTTCTCCACACCCTCTCCAGCACTTATTATTTGTAGACTTTTGGATCGCAGCCATTCTGACTGGTGTGAAATGGTACCTCATAGTGGTTTTGATTTGCATTTCTCTGATAATGAGTGATGTTGAGCATCTTTTCATGTGTTTGTTAGCCATCTGTATGTCTTCTTTATTAAAGGCAGATTCACATTTGTTAAAAAAAAATTGGAAATAGAACTGCCTTATGATCCAGCAATCCCACTGCTGGGCATACACACTGAGGAAACCAGAAGGGAAAGAGACACGTGTACCCCAATGTTTATCACAGCACTGTTTATAATAGCCAGGACATGGAAGCAACCTAGATGTCCATCAGCAGATAAATGGATAAGAAAGCTGTGGCACATACACACAATGGAGTATTACTCAGCCATTAAAAAGAATACATTTGAATCTAATGAGGTGGATGAAACTGGAGCCTATTATACAGAGTGAAGTAAGCCAGAAGGAAAAACACCAATACAGTATACTAACGCATATATATGGAATTTAGAAAGATGGTAACAATAACCCTGTGTACGAGACAGCAAAAGAGACACTGATGTATAGAACAGTCTTATGGACTCTGTGGGAGAGGGAGAGGGTGGGAAGATTTGGGAGAATGGCATTGAAACATGTAAAATATCATGTATGAAACGAGATGCCAGTCCAGGTTCGATGCACGATACTGGATGCTTGGGGCTAGTGCACTGGGACGACCCAGAGGGATGGTATGGGGAGGGAGGAAGGAGGAGGGTTCAGGATGGGGAACCCATGTATACCTGTGGTGGATTCTTTTTGATATTTGGCAAAACTAATACCATTATGTAAAGTTTAAAAATAAAATAAAATTTAAAAAAAAGACTGATATTCTTTTATTTAAAGAAGGAAAAATAAATAGGATTGTTGTTGTTCAGTTGCTAAGTCATGTCCAACTCTTTGCAATGCCACAGACTGCAGCATGCCAGACCTCTCTGTCATTCACACCTTCACCCTTCACCTTCATCTCCTGGAGCTTGCTCAATTTCGTATCCATTGAGTTGAGAGAAACAAGTGGAAAAATTGTATTTACATGCCTCTTTCTGCCAGGAGAGAATTAGGCCAATTACCCAATTTTCTATTAAGGCCCCTACTTAATTTCTACCAACAAAACAAAGACATGATATAAATGGGCTTCCCTGATAGCTCAGTTGGTAAAGAATCTGCCTGCAATGCAGGAGACTCCAGTTTGATCCCTGAGTCAGGAAAATTCCCTGGAGAAAGGATAGGCTACCTATTCCAGCATTCTTGGGCTTCCCTTGTGATTCAGCTGGCAAAGAATCCACCTGCAACGGGAGAGACCTGGGTTTGGTCCCTGGGTTGGGAAGATCCCCCAGAGAAGGGAAAGGCTACCCACTCCAGTATTCTGGCTTGGATAATTCCATGGACTGTATAGTCTATGGGGTCGCACAGACTCAGACATGACTGAGCAGCTTTCACTTCACTTCACTCACATAATATGAATACAAGAAAATGCATATGTATCTGATATCCACAGTGTATGTGGGTAGTGGGTGGGATGGGGTGAGAAATAGTACCTGTTCAAATGTCCATCTCCAGCTTCCATTTTCAAACGTCTAAAGTAAGCATATCTAAACCAGAACTCATAAGCAACTTAAAATAACTTTCTTCCAATAATCATAATGCAGTAAAAGGCTCTACACTCCACATTCCAAGTAGTTGTGAAGGTCCAAACCTACAAATCCTTCCAGAAATATCTATTTTGCAGCAATACTCAATCCTGCTGATCTTTTTCTCACATACTTGCAACTTCCTTTCACATTTCTCCATCCCCATGGTTACCACCCTAATCCAGTAACCACCATCTCCTCCTGGCACAATGGATTGGCCTACAACCCAGTTTTATCATATTCCTTCTCTCCCCTTTTAAATCTATAACACACATGGCTTTAGTGTGACTATATTTAAAAAAAATAAAGATCATTCTCAAACTAAAACTCTTCAAAAGTGTGATTAGAATGAAGACTTCAATCCTTAAGCCATGCTCCAAGGTCCGTGGTCCCCCTCATCTGTCTCTGACCTCTCACCTTTCACTGCTCCAGCCACACCAGCCTCTGTCCCTTCTTGTTCCAGGACCCTCACTACTTTTCTATCTGGCCACATCACCCCTCCTAGACTATGCAGACTTACATTGTCTCTCATTTCAGATCTCAGTTCAAATCTCACTTTCCCACAGAAGATATATCTGATTATAGATGAGACTAAGTCCTTGTGATAAAATCCACTGAAGCCCCTATAGCTAAATATTTCTGTAACTATTTGACTACTGTCATTATTACCTACAAGAATATAAATTAACTAAAGGTATGATTTTTATTTTGCTCACCCAGCCTCTATCTCTGTTGTGTAACAGGCACAAAATAAATATTTGTTTCTTAAAGAAACAAATAAATGTTATTGTGTCTTAGCTTTAGACATTTTAAAAAACAAACAAAATGATGAGGATGGGAATGTAACACTCAGAGTAGTACTCTAATAGACTTACAGGCAGAAAATCTATCTCTAGTGTCTGAAAGAGTATGATTTTTCAAATTATTTTCACAGCAAGAGAGCTATAGCTCATTCATAATATGGCCTTGAGTTTGAAAGTTTCAAGTAGTTGATCAGGTAATTGATTGTTATTTATAATGTAGGAAAAATAAAGCATACAAATTCATACAGTCAAAATCATCAGGTTTATAACTAATATAGGCCTGTCCTAAAAGGCATCACTCACACTACCCAGATGCAACCACCAGTTGAGGTAATACTACACAATGCCAACAAGCACATGTCTTGCAAAGCCACAGACTCAAAGGAAGAGAGTGAGTTTGAAGCAGATTGTGCAGGCTTTTTAGGCAATTGTGAGGTCTTTGATTTTTATAAAGTAAATTGGGAACGTCTGTAAGTTTTGACCAGAGGGAAAAACACTCCACTTTAAAAGATCAGTTTGATTGCTGTGTTGTGAAGAGATGTCGACATACAGGAAGAGTAAGGAAATGAACTAGGAGATGGTGCCACAACCACGAGGAGGAGCAGAGAGCTCAGACAAGGCTGCTGGCTTTGGGGAAATAGAGAATCCCCAGTGTGGATTAAAGGTAGAGCTAGGGGATTTCTGGACTGACCAATGTGGGATGTGAGAGAAAGAGTCATTAAGTTGTTTTGGTCTGAGCAAGTGAAAAAATAAAAATAAAAAGTGAAGGAAATTTGGAGAGTGAGTAGAATATTATGAATTCATTTTTGCACATATTAAGGGGGTGTTTGTTTCATACATAAAAATATATAAAAAATCATACATTTCATACATTCAGGACCTAAAATTCAATGCAAGGGCCATACGACTTTTCTTTTTTGTTTCTGTATTGTTTTGTATTCCACATATCTTCAAAAAACCAAAGAATCAATCATAGTAATATAGCTTGATATTCTTACACTCCTAAAATGCACACACAAGCATTATCTGCCATTAGGTTTACTCGTATTAATGGAACATTTTTCCTGAGTCCAAAAGTCCTGAAATCTGAGCAAATGCACTAGTGATGTTACTGTTCTAGGTTCTCAGCAAGATTTTCTAATTAGAATAACGAAATCTAATGTTTTGCCAGCATTTATTTTTCCAATTATGTCTACAAGATAATAGTAGACACTATATTCTAATAGTGTCTACTAATAATTACTTAATAGGTCCCAGATGGTTCAGTGGTAAAGCATCCTCATACTAATACAGGAGATGCAAGAGACATGGGTTGGGAAGAGCCCCTAGCAGAGGAAATGCCAAACCACTCCAGTATTCTTATCAGGATAATCCCATAGGTTTTGGGTTGTTGTGTTTTCGTTTTCATTAATTTCTATGCATATTTTGATTTCTTCTGTGATTTGTTGGTTATTCAGCAGCATGTTGTTCAGCCTCCATATGTTGGGATTTTTAATAGTTTTTCTCCTGTAATTGACATCTAATCTTACTGCATTGTGGTCAGAAAAGATCCTTGGAATGATTTCAATTTTTTTGAATTTATCAAGGCTAGATTTATGGCCCAGGATGTGATCTATCCTGGAGAAGATTCCGTGTGCACTTGAGAAAAAAGTGAAATTCATTGTTTTGGGGTGAAATGTCCTATAGATATCAATTAGGTCTAACTGGTCTATTGTATCATTTAAATTTGGTATTTCCTTGTTAATTTTCTGTTTAGTTGATCTATCCATAGGTGTGAGTGGGGTATTAAAGTCTCCCACTATTATTGTGTTATTGTTAATTTTCCCTTTCATAATTGGTAGCATTTGCCTTACATATTGTGGTGCTCCTATGTTGGGTGCATATATATTTATAATTGTTATATCTTCTTCTTGGATTGGTCCTTTGATCATTATGTAGTGTCCTTCTTTGTCTCTTTTCATAGCCTTCATTTTAAAGTCTATTTTATCTGATATGAGTATCGCTACTCCTGCTTTCCTTTGGTCTCTATTTGCATGGCATGTCTTTTTCCAGCCCTTCACTTTCAGTCTGTATGTGTCCCTTGTTTTGAGGTAGGTGTCTTGTAGACAACATATATAGGGGTCTTGTTTTTGTACCCATTCAGCCAGTCTTTGTCTTTTGGTTGGGGTATTCAACCAACCCATTTACATTTAAGATAATTATTGATAAGCATGATCCCGTTGCCATTTACTTTGCTGTTTTGGGTTCGAGTTTATACACCCTTTCTTTGTTTCCTGTTTAGCAAAGATCCTTTAGCATTTGTTGAATAGCTGGTTTGGTGTTGGTAAATTCTCTCAGCTTTTATTTGTCTGTAAAGCTTTTGATTTCTTCCTCATATTGAATGAGATCCTTGCTGGGTACAGTAATCTGGGTTGTAGGTTTTTCTCTTTCATCACTTTAAGTATATCCTGCCATTCCCTTCTGGTATGACGAGTTTCTATTGAAAGATCAGCTGTTATCCTTATGGGAATCCCCTTGTGTGTTATTTGTTGTTTTTCCCTTGATGCTTTAAAAATTTGTTCTTTGTTTTTGATCTTTGTTAATATGTGTCTTAGGGCGTTTTACCTTGGGTTTATCCTGTTTGGGACTCTCTGGTTTTCTTGAATTTGGGTGACTATTTCCTTCTTCATTTTAGGGAAGTTTTCAACTATTATCTATTCAAGTATTTTCTCATGATCTTTCCTTATGTTTTTTCCTTGGACTCCTATGCTTCGAATGTTGGGACATTTAACATTGTCCCAAAGGTCGCTGAGGTTGTCCCAATTTCTTTTAATTCTTTTTTTCTTTTTTCCTCTCTGCTTCATTTATTTCTACCATTCTATCTTCTACCTAACTTATCCTAATCACAGAATAAATCAAAAAAGAAATCAAAATATGCATAGAAACAAATGAAAATGATAACACAACAACCCAAAACCTATGGGACACTGTAAAAGCAGTGCTAAGGGGAAGTTTCATAGCAATACAGGCTTACCACAAGAAACAAGAAAAAAGTCAAATAAATAACAACTCTACACCTCAAGCAAGTAGAAAGGAAGCAATAAAGAACCCCAGGGTTAGTAGAAGGAAAAAAATATTAAAGATTAGTGCAGAAATAAATGCAAAAGAAACAAAAGAGACCATAGCAAAAACCAACAAAGCTAAAAGCTGGTTCTTTGAGATGATAAATAAAATTAGCAAACCATTCGCCAAACTCATCAAGAAACAAAGGGAGAAGAATCAAATCAACAAAATTAGAAATGAAAATGGAGAGATCACAACAGACAACACAGAAATACAAAGGATCATAAGATAATACTATCAGCAATTATATGCCAATAAAATGGATAACTTGGATGAAATGGACAAATTCTTAGAAAAAGTACAACTTTCCAAAACTGGACCAGGAAGAAATAGAGAATCTTAACAGACCCATCACAAGCACAGAAATTGAAACTGTAATCAGAAATCTTCCAGCAAACAAAAGCCCAGGTCCAGACGGCTTCACAGCTGAATTCTACCAAAAATTTAGAGAAGAGCTAACACCTATCCTACACAAACTCTTCCAGAAAATTGCACAGGAAGATAAACTTCCCAAACTCATTCTATGAGGCCACCATCACCCTAATACCAAAACCTGACAAAGATGGCACAAAAAAAGAAAATTACATGCCAATATCACGGATGAACATAGATGCAAAAATCCTTAACAAAATTCTAGTAAACAGAATCCAACAAAATATTAAAAAGATCATATATCATGACCAAGTGGGCTTTATCCCAGGGATGCAAGGATTCTTCAATATCCACAAATCAATCAACATAATACACCACATTAACAAACTGAAAGATAAAAACCATATAATTATCTCAATAGATGCAGAGAAAGCCTTTGACAAAATTCAACATCCATTTATGATAAAAACCCTCCAGAAAGCAGGAATAGAGGGAATATACCTCAATATAATAAAAGCCATATATGACAAACCCACAGCAAACATTACCCTCAATGGTGAAAAATTGAAAGCATTTCCCCTAAAGTCAGGAACAAGACAAGGGTGCCCACTTTCACCATTACTATTCAACATAGTTTTGGAAGTTTTGGATACAGCAATGAGAGCAGAAAAAGAAATAAAAAGAATCCAGATTGGAAAAGAAGAAGTAAAATTTTCACTGTTTGCAGATGACATGATCTTCTACATAGAAAACCCTAAAGACTCCACCAGAAAATTACTAGAGCTAATCAATGAATATGGTAATGTTTCAGGATATAAAATTAACACACAGAAATCCTTTGCATTTCTGTACATTAACAATGAGAAAACAGAAAGAGAAATTAAGGGGAAAATTCCATTCACCATTGCAACGAAAAGAATAAAATACTTAGGAACATATATACCTGAAGAAACAAAAGAACTATATATGGAATACTATAAAACACTGATTAAAGAAATCAAAGAGGACACAAAGAAATGAAGAAATATACCATGTTCATGGATTGGAAGAATCAATATAGTGAAAATGAGCATACTACGCAAAGCAATCTATAGATTCAATGCAATCCCTATCAAGTTACCAACGGTATTTTTCACAGAACTAGAACAAATAAGTTCACAATTTGTATGGAAATACAAAAACCGTCGAATAGCCAAAGCAATCTTGAAAAGAAGAATGGGACTAGAGAAATCAACCTGCCTGACTCTGGGCTATACTACAAAGCTACAGTCATCAAGACAGTATGGTACTGGCACAAAGACAGAAACATAGATCAATGGAATAAAATAGAAAGCCCAGAGATAAACCAACACAACCATGGACAACTTATCTTTGACAAAGGAGGCAAGAATATACAATGGAGAAAAGACAATCTCTTTAACAAATGGTGTTGGGAAAACTAGTCAACCACTTGTAAAAAAATGAAACTAAAACACTTTCTAACACCATACACAAAAATAAACTCAAAATGGATTAAAGATCTAAATGTAAGACCAGAAACTATAAAACTCCTAGAGGAGAACATAGGCAAAACTCTCTCCAACATAAACCACAGCAGGATCCTCTATGACCCACGTCCCAGAGCATTGGAAATAAAAGCAAAAATAAACAAATGGGACTTAATTAAACTTAAAAGTTTTGCACAACAAAGGAAACTATAAACAAAGTGAAAAGACAGCCTTCAGAATGGGAGAAAATAATAGCAAATGAAGCAATTAACAAATAATTAATCTCAAAAATACACATGCAAGTCTTGCAGCTCAATTCCAGAAAAATAAATGACCCAATCAAAAAATGGGCCAAAGAACTAAACAGACATATCTCCAAAGAAGACATACAGATGGCTAACAAAGACATGAAAAGATGCTCAACATCACTCATTAACAGATAAATGCAAATCAAAACCACAATGAGGTACCACTTCACGCCAGTCAGAATGGCTACTATCCAAAAGTCTACAAGCAATAAATGCTGGAGAGGGTGTGGAAGAAAGGGAGAGGGTGTGGAGAAAAGGGAACCCTCTTACACTGTTGGTGGGAATGCAAACTCGTACAGCCACTATGGAGAAAAGTGTGGAGATTCCTTAAAATACTGGAAATAGAACTGCCATATGACTCAGCAATGCTGCTGCTGGGCATACACACCGAGGAAAACCAGAATTGAAAGAGACATGTACCCCAATGTTCATCGCAGCACTGTTTATAACAGCCAGGACATGGAAGCAACCTAGATGTCCATTGGCAGATGAATGGATAAGAAAGCTGTGGTACATATACACAATGGAGTATTACTCAGCCATTAAAAAGAATACATTTGAATCAGTTCTAATGAGGTGGATGAAACTGAAGCCTATTATACAGAGTAAAGTAAGCCAGAAAGTAAAACACCAATACAGTATCCTAACACATATATATGGAATTTAGAAAGATGGTAACAATAACCCTATATGAGAGACAGCAAAAGAGACACAGATGTATAGAACAGTCTTTTGGACTCTGGGAGAGGGCGAGGGTGGGATGATTTGGGAGAATGACATTGAAACATGTATATTATCATATGTGAAAAGGATCACCTGTCCAGGTTCAATGCATGAGACAGGGTGCTTGGGGCTGTTGCACTGGGATGATCTAGAGGGATGGGATGGGAAGTGAGGAGAGAGGGGGGTTCAGGATGTGGAACACATTTATACCTGGGGTGTATCCATGTCAATGTATGGCAAAGCAGCTACAATATTGTAAAGTAATTAGCCTCCAATTAAAATAAATAAATTTATATTAAAAAAAAAAAAAGGATAATCCCATGGACAGAGGAGTCTGGCAGGTTTCAGTCCAAGGGGGTCTCAAAGAGATGGATGCAACTCAGGATATACACAACTAAAAATGTAGAATTCTTTCACATTATCAATTAATTATTAATTGCTAATTATTAATTAACAAATTTTGAATATAATTAAAAAGATTCTCAAAAACCTACCACAACATTTAAATATTTATAATTGAGTGCTTAAAATGTTTATATATGTACCCATTTAATTTTTATTTTTAGAAATTATATCATTATATAATACATTATTTTAAAATAAGTATATATTGTTTTGATTCAAATGTTTTCAAATAAAGAAAATAACTGTAATAAATAGTAATTTAAATATATCAGTTAACAGAATAATGACCAAACATATATGCAGAGACAACAAAAGTGCAAAATAATACTTGCTCATTTGGGTCAAATTTATTCAGCCAACAATTTTAACCTTTTTCAGTATAACTTAACACAATTATATAACTTATACACAGATATAAACTTATACATATCTGTGTATAAGTATAACTTATACACAGATATAAACTACCAATAATAGTTTCTAGTTTTCCATGAGAAAACAAAAATGAAATAAAACTACATATTGCCAATGGTTAAAAGAAATGCAATTTTGAAATAAGCCATGCAAGGTCAACTTAAACCAGTAAAGCTGGGCAAGCTTTAAGCTGCTGCATAGTATAAGATATACCAAAATGCGCTAGGCAAAGAAAATGCTATACAGTTGGGTCTTCTCAGATGGCTCTTGTAAAGAATTCTCAGGAGGAAACAGCAAATCACACCAGTATTCTTGCCTGGAAAATTTCATGGACAGAGAAGCCTGGTGGGTTAGTCCATGGAGTCACAAAGAATTAGACACAACTGAACACACACAATGTTTTTGCTGTCTTAAATAGGGGTTTTATTTTATATTGAACAAGATGATTTAGTATGGGAAAGCTCCATGAAAAATTAAGGAATGCAGCTTTTCAAGTTCCGGGCAAGACAGAGGAAAACAGGATTGGATTTACCCTTCTGAATCTCCCAAAAATTAATTAGAAAAAGAAATAATATGAAGGTGAAACAAAACAAAACACTTCTCAAAATAGCACTTATCGGGTAATAAAGGAAAGATTGCTGAGAAATAGGAAATAAATTAGGTAAAGCCCAAGTTTTCCCTAGCTTACTGCTTGTCAGGGTTTAAGGGAATGAGGTAGGATGGGAATCCAGGCAGAATGGAATGTATCCCCTGAGTGCAGGAGACAAAGTTGAGAGTCCAGGAAGACCAAAGCAAGTAGAATTTCCAGGAGAATCACAAGAGAGCACTGAGGTAGGCAGAGTGTCCCCTGTTTTTCAGCTTGATACTGATTCACAAATGAATTCAAAGAAACCACCTTAAGCAAGGAAAACAAAAACCTGAAAAGATTAAAGAGAACAATGCCCTTTAATGCGGTGGAAACGGTACTTGCTGCCATGAGTCAGCTCAGAAAAACTAAAAATTCACACAGGCTGGATGTAGTACCTGGGAATATAATGCCTTAGTAGTGGAAAATAGTGCCTCTAGCTGTGCCCTAGATGGAGAACTGCTCCAAGATATATCATTAAAGCAAGACCTAGAAGAATCAAACTGTCTCCAAATAGCTCAACTGCAACTCATAATAAAAAGAAAAAAATGCCTCCAGGATATTTATAGCAATACAAAAATTTCCAAAACCCAACAAAATTCATAATCTGGCATTCAACCAAATTTCCAAGCAGGCAAAAAAACAAGAAAGCATGATCCATTATGAGAAGAATTATCAATCAAATGAAATGAACCCAAAGCTAATACAGATGATAGAATCAATAGACAAGGACATGAAAGCATTTATTCTGTATATTCAAAAATTTAGATATAGAAGATTTTAAAAAGATTCAATGAACTTCAAGAGGTGAAAGTTAAAAAAAAAAACAGGATGAAAAATACACTGAATAGGATGAGTGGCAGATTAAACACCAGAGAGTAAGAAATAAGTGAACTTGAAGACATAGCAATTAAGGTTACAGTAATCCTCCTTTTTTCATGGTTTTACTTTCCCCAGTTTCAGTTACCTTCAGTCAACAGTAGTCTGAAAATTAAATGGAAAGTTCCAGAAACAAACAATTCACAGACATTAAATTCCATGCCATTCTGAGTAGTGTAACAAAATCTTGCACCATCCCGCTCCATCCTAGATGTAAGTCATCCCTTTTTCCAGCACATCCAAGCTGTATACACTACCTGCCCATTAATCACTATTAGTAGTCATCCTGGTTTTCAGATTGATTGTCATGATACCACAGTGCTTGTGCTCAAGTAATCCTTGTTTTATTTAATAATGAAATCAAAGCATAAATGTAGTGAAGCTGGCAATTCAAATATGACAAAGAGAAGCCTTAAGTCAACGTAGTGAGAAAAAAAGAAACGTTCTAAAGTTGCTAAGATCTACAGTAAGAATGAATCCATGAAATTGTGATGGAAAAAGAATTCATGTTATTTTTTCTGTCATACCTAAAACTGTAAGTTATGACCTCAGTGCATAAGTGCTCCAGTTAAGATGGAAAAGGCATTTTATCTGTGTAAAATGATTTTTGAGAGATCACACTCACTTTTATTAAAACATATTTTTGTAATTGTCATATTTTTATAGCTTTTGTTGCTAATTCTGTACTGTTTAATTTATATTAAAAATTGCATCATAGGTAATTATATAAAGGAAGAGAATTCCACACACACACACACAAATCTCCTGCTTCATTAACTATGCTAAATATTTTGCTGGTGTGGATCACAAAAAAACTATGGAAAATTCTTTAAGAGATGAAAATATCAGATCATCTTACTTGCCTCCTGATAAATCTGTATGCAGGTCAAGAAGCAACAGTTAGAACCAGACATGGAACAACAGACTGGTTCCAAATTGTTGTCACCCTGCTTACTTAACTTATATGCAGAGAACATCATGTGAAATGCTTGGCTGGATGAAGCACACGCTGGAATCAATATTGCCAAAACAAATATCAATAACTTTAGATATGCAGATAACACCATCCTTATGGCACAAGGTAAAGAGAAACTAAGAAACCTCTTAATGAAAGTGAATGAGGAGAGTGAAAAAGTTGGCTTAGAAATCAATATTCAGAAAACCAAGATCATGGCAGTCTGGCTCAATATCTTCATGGCAAATAGATGGGGAAACAATGGAAACAGTGACAGACTTTACGTTCTTGGGCTCCAAAATCACTTCAGAGGGTGACAGCATCCATGAAAATAAAATAGGCTTGCCCATTGGAAGAAAAGCTATGACTAACCTAGACAGCATATTAAAATGCAGAGACATTAATTTGCTATCAAAGGTCTATCTAGTCAAAGCTATGATTTTTCTAGTAGTCATGTATGGATGTGAGACTTGGACCATAAAGAAAGCTGAGTGCTAAAGAATTGATGCTTTTGAACTGAGAAGACTAGATCAAACTGAGATGACTAGGAGATCAAACCAGCCAATCCTAAAGGAAATCAGTCCTGAACATTCCATTGGAAGGTCTGATGCTGAAGCTCCAATACTTTGGCCACCTGATATGAAGAACTGACTCATTGGAAAAGATGCTGATGCTGGGAAAGATTGAAGGCAGGAGAAGGGAATGACAGAGGATGAGATAGTTGGATGGCATCACTAAATTGATAGATATGAGTTTGCACAAGCTCCAGCAGTTGGTGATGGACAGGGAAGCCTTGTATGCTGCAGTCCATGGGGTCACAAAGATTCGGACATGGCTGAGTGACTGAAGTGAACTTATTCAGTTTCAGGCATCCACAGGGAATCTTGGAATCCTTCCCTGGAAGATAAGGAAGCAGGAGGGGGCGACTGTATCCAAAGTGAAGCATAGAAGAAAAAAAGTTAAAAATAAATTAAGAGTATCAATAATCTGTGAGATATTTTCAGGAATCCAAATATTTATGTAACTGTAACTGAAATACCTAAGATGGAAAAAAAAATCTGAAAATGATATTTTTCCAAGTCAGTTTGAAGTATAAGCCCAAAAGGAAAGAAGGTCATTGCTCACCAGAAACATGAAGAAAACTATACCAAGTTATTAAAAAATTGAATTGCTCAAACCAGTGATAAAGAGAAAATTTTAAAGCAGTTAGAAAATTAAAAGGTGTTGGAGCAAACAATAAGGGGAATGACACATTTCCCATTAGAAATACTTCAAGAAAGGACAAAGTGAAGAAGCATTTTCAAATTAATGGGAAAAAAAAAAAAAAAACACAACTGCCAACTTAAAATTCTATACAAAGTGAGGTATGTCATAAAAATATTGGTGAAATAAAGGTATTTTTGACATACTGAAAATTTTCATCAATAGAGATGTTCACGTAACCAGAGCTGTAAAAATATACCCTCCAGACAAAAGAAAAAGGTTATCATAGGAAATGTAGGTCTACATAAAGGAATTGAGGAGCATTGGGGATTGCATCCAGATGGGAAAATGTAGAAGACATTTATTATTGAAATCACTTTGAAGGACAATTAATTCCTTAAACGAAGCACAAATTCTGCAAGAATCAGTAAGAAATTAGAAGACTTGAACAAAGCTATCAACCACTTCAACCTAAGTGACATCTTCAGAACACTCTAACAAGAGCACATACATATCCTTCCCATGTATATATGGAAAATTGACCAAGATAAACCATGATATGATTATTCATCAAGCCTCATTAAACTTAAAATGATTCAAATCATTCAAGGTTTGTTATATAATTACAATGGAATTAAACTGAATATCTGTAACAGAAGGACATTTTGATTATTCCCAACATTTGATTCATCTGAAAAGACACTGAGCTGGGAAAGAGTGAAGGTGGGAGGAGAAGGGGATGACGGAAGATAAGATGATTGGGTGACATCACCGACTCAACGGACATGAGTTTGAGTAAACTCCAGGAGTTGGTGATGGACAGGGAAGCCTGGCATGCTGCAGTCCATGGGTCACCAAGAGTCAGACATGAATGAGCCACTGAACTGAACTGAACATATGGAAAATAAACATACTTCTTCATAATGTATGGTCAAAATATAATCTAAAGATAAAAAAGGTATTGCTAACTAAATGAAAATAAAATCTCAATAAATTAGATCTGTGGGGTCTTCAGGGGAATTCATGTCAGCATGTGCCTAAAGTAAAACAATTGAAGTAGCAAGGGAGTTCCAGAAAAACATCTGTTTCTGCTTTATTGACTATGCCAAAGCCTTTGTGTGGGCCACAATATACTGTGGAAAATTCTGAAAGAGATGGGAATACCAGACTATCTGACCTGTGTCTTGAGAAAGCTGTAGGCAAGTCAAGAACCAACAGTTAGAACTGGACATGGAACAACAGACTGGTTCCACATAGGAAAAGGAGTACATCAAGACTGTATATTGTCACCCTGCTTATTTAACTTATATGCAGAGTACATCATGAGAAACACTGGGATGGATGAAGCACAAATTGGAATCAAGATTACCGGGAGAATTATCAATAACCTCAGATATGCCGATGACACCACCCTTCTGGCAGAGAGTGAAGAAGAACTAAAGAGCCTCTTGAGGAAAGTGAAAGAGGAGAGTGAAAAAGTTGACTTAAAGCTAAACATTTAGAAAACTAAGATCATGGCATCCGATCCCATAACTTCATGGCAAATAGATGGGGAAACAGTGGCAGACTTTATTTGGGGGGAAGGGGCTCCAAAATCACTGCAGATGGTGACTGAAGCCATGAAATTAAAAGATGCTTACTCCTTGGGAGAAAAGTTATGACCAACCTAGACAATCTATTAAAAAGCAGAGATATTACTTTGCCAACAAAGTTCCATATAGTCAAGGCTATTGTTTTTCCAGTTGTCATGTATGGATGTGAGAGATGGAGTAAAAAGAAAGCTGAGTGCCGAAGAATTGTTGCTTTTGAACTGTGGTGTTGGAGAAGACTCTTGAGAGTCCCTTGGACTTCAATAAGATCCAACCAGTTCATCTTAGGTGTTCACTGGAAGGACTGATGTTGAAGCTGAAACTCCAATACTTTGGCCACCTGATGTGAAGAGCTAACTCATTTGAAAATACCCTGATGCTGGGAAAGATTGAAGGTGGGAGGAGAAGGGGATGACAGAAAAGGAGATGTTTGGATGGCATCACCGACTCAATGGACATGAGTTGAGTAAACTCCTGGCATTGATGATGGACAGGGAGGCCTGGCATGTTGCAGTCTGTGAGGTTACAAAGAGCTGGACACGACTGAGCGACTGAACTGAACTGAACTGAAAGTAAAACAGAAGGTCTGAAATCAATGACCTCAGATTCCAACTTAAGAAACTGTAAAAGGATGAACAAATTAAATCCAGCAGGAAAAATGTCAGTGGAAATAAATAAAAAGGAAAAAATCATAAAAGTAGAAAAAAACACAACGAAACAAAGATCTTCTGTCTGAAGATCAGTAACAGTGATAAAACTTCAGACACACCATTTAGAAAAAAAAATAACAAACTACAAGAAAAAAATAACAACCCACAAGAAAAAAAAGCGACATTATTACAGAATCTAGAGTTATTTAAAGTGAAGTAAAGAACTATTATAATACTGTGCCTATAAATTTGACAACACAGAAGATATGAACAAATTACGCTAAATAATATCATCAAAAAGAATGTGATAATCTGTACAGTCCTGAGTCAATTGAACAGAATTATTTTTTAGCTAACTGTTTTTCTCATAAATAAAACTGCAAGTCAAGATGGATTCAGTGGTGAATTTATCATACATTTAAGGAGGAAATAATACTGATCATACACAAACTGTTCCATTAAATTCAAGAAGGGAAAAATATGTCCAACTCATTCCATCAGGCCAGAATTACTCTGAGCCCATAAGTAGACAACAATACTATATGGAAACTCATATTAACATGCCTCACGAATATAAATCCTGGACTTCTAAACAATATTTTAGTTAATAGAAGCCAAACATATTTTTTCAATAGCCAAGGGTTTTTACCCTAGAAATGCAAGATTGTTTTAATGTTTGAAAATGAATCAATGTAATTCATCATAATATAATAATAATCTAAAAAAGAGAAATGATAGAATCATTCCAATCATCTCACCAAGATAAAAAAAAAAAAAAAAAAAAAAACAGGTTGATGATCTGTGATGACCTATAAGAGGGGATGGGATTGTGGGATATATGTATACATATAGCTGATTCACTTTGTGGTACAACAGAAACTAACACAACATTGTAAAGCAATTATACTCCAATTTAAAAAAAAAGGTGAAAAAATATTTGAGAAAATCCAACATCTATTCCTGGTAAAATAGTGACCATTAAACTAGGAAGAGGAGGAAAATTCCTCTATATTATAAAGGGAATATCCCTAAACCCTACAGCTAATATATCATTTAGTGGAGTAAAAGGTAATGTACAGGATGTCTGACTTCACCACTGCTACTCTGTCTTGACCTGGAGGTTTTAGTCAGTGTGGTGTGTGTGTGTGTGTGTGTGTGTGTGTGTGTGCACGCGTGCATGTGTGCACTCAGTTGCTAAGTCATGTGTGACTCTATCTTTGTGACCCATGGACTGTAGTCCACCAGGCTCCTCTGTCCATGGAATTTTGCAGGCAAGAACAGTGGGGCAGGCTGTCATTTCCTACTCCAGGGGATCTTCCCAACCCAGGGATCAAACCCACATCTATTGAATCTCCTGCACTGGCAGGGAGATTCTTTACTATGGTGCCACCTGGGAACCCTCCTGCCAGTGCTGGAAACATAAGAGACACTGGTTCAATTATTGGGTCAGAAAGATCTCCTGGAGGAAGGCATGGTAACCCACTTCAGTATTCAGGCCTGGACATTCCCACTGACAGAGTAGCTGGTGGACTATGATCCATAGGGTTGAAAAGAGTCAGACATGACTGAAGCAGTTTAGCACACACCTGGGAAGCCCTCTAGCTGGTGATATCAGGTTAGTAAAAAGAAAGGCATTCACATTTAAAAACATAGGCAAAACATTTTATACACAGATAATATTACAAATTATGTAGAAAATCCAATAGAATCTACAAACTAGCTACAAATAGGTGAGATTAGCAGGGTTATAAGATTTAAGATCAATATACAAAAAATCTGTATTTGTATGGTGGCAATGAACAATAAAGAATTAAAATTTAGTGGCTGAGTAATACTCCATTGTGTATATGTACCACAGCTTTCTTATCCATTCATCTGCTGATGGACATCTAGGTTGCTTCCACGTCCTGGCTATTATAAACAGTGCTGTGATGAACATTGGGGTACACGTGTCTCTTTCCCTTCTGGTTTCCTCAGTGTGTATGCCCAGCAGTGGGATTGCTGGATCATAAGGCAGTTCTATTTCCAGTTTTTTAAGGACTCTCCACACTGTTCTCCATAGTGGCTGTACTAGTTTGCATTCCCACCAACAGTGTAAGAGAGTTCCCTTTTCTCCACACCCTCTCCAGCATTTATTGCTTGTAGACTTTTGGATCGCAGCCATTCTGACTGGTGTGAAATGGTACCTCATAGTGGTTTTGATTTGCATTCCTCTGATAATCAGTGATGTTGAGCATCTTTTCATGTGTTTGTTAGCCATCTGTATGTCTTCTTTAGAGAAATGTCTATTTAGTTCTTTGGCCCATTTTTTGATTGGGTCATTTATTTTCCTGGAGTTGAGCTGTAGGAGTTGCTTGTATATTTTGGAGATTAGTTGTTTGTCAGTTGCTTCATTTGCTATTATTTTCTCCCATTCTGAAGGCTGCTTTTTCACCTTGCTAATAGTTTCCTTTGATGTGCAGAAGCTTTTAAGTTTGAATCAGTTCTTTTTTTTTTTTTTTTTTTTGACTCAAGAAAAACATTTATTATTCTTGTTTTTTGACTTGTTCTTTTGGATTTTTCCCCCCTTCCCACCCCCCACCCCTGGTTATAGTTGTCGATTTTATTGGCACTAAGAAATCCAATTAGGCTTTTGAACTTTTTTTTTCCTCAGTCACATTTTTTATTGTCATAGACCTCTGCCTCTACACTGGGCTTTTGCATGTCTGTGGAGTTTTCCTTGTTTCTTTCTTTTCTCTTTTTTTAATTTTAATTTTTTGAACCTGTTGTTATTTTTTTCTACATTTATTCCTTTGTTTGCTTTTCCTACTGTTCTTTTCCCCTTGCAGTTAACCTTTAATGTATATAAATCTTCTTTATCTACCTCTATTTAACTTTGCATATCTATTCTTTCTTTCTCTCTTTTCCTCTCAATGTATTTGTTAGTTTTATTTTCATTGCTTTATTCCCCAATTGACACCTTGCTTTAGTTTTGTTTTCCAGTTTGTGCTTCAATTAGCTTTGTTCTGGTAGATGTAATTTTTGTTTTTTTTGTTCACTGGGGCAATTTATTGTACTTTATTTTTGTTGGACTATTTTGATTTTGCTTATGGATGTATATGTGTAAGTGTATATTCAGTCACACTTTCTATTGTTGTTATAAACCTCTGCCTGTACACTGGGCTTTTGCAGTTCTGTGGAGTTTTCCTTTTTTTTTTTTTCCTTTTTTCTTTCTTCTTCCATGTTTTTCTTTTCTCTTTTTTATAATTTTAATCTTTTAAACCTATTATATTTTTTCTACATTTATTCCTTTGTTTGCTTTTCCTACTGTTCTTTTCCTCTTGCAGTTAATCTTTAATGAATATAAATCTTCTTCATCTACCTCTGTTTAACTTTTATTGACTTACTTTATTTCTTTTCTTTCTTTCCTTTCCTCTCAAGATATTTGTTAATTTAGTTTCCATTGCTTTATTCCCCACTTGGCACCTTGCATTAGTTTTGTTTTCCAGTTTGTGCTTAAAAGGTAGTTTTGTTCTTAACAGGTAAATATAATTTTTAATTTCCTTTGTTCACCAGGTCAATATACTGTACTTTATTTTTGTTGGACTGTTTTGACTTTGCTCATGGGTGTATATGTGTATATGCCATTATTTTAATTATTATTTGCCTGATTTTGTAACAGCCATTTGTCTGGGGTTCATCTTTGATTTCTTATTTTTGGATATCTGTTTTAATCTCACTTAATGCCATACAAACCACATGTGGAATCTTTGTTCCTGACCAGAGATCAAGCCCTGAGCCTTTGGAATGGGAGCACTGACTCCAAGACTCTAGACTACCAGAGAAATAACCCTGCTGCTGCTGCTGCTGCTAAGTCGCTTCAGTCATGTCCAACTCTGTGCGACCCCATAGACAGCAGCCCACCAGGCTCTGCCGTCCCTGGGATTCTCCAGGCAAGAACACTGGAGTGGGTTGCCATTTCCATCTCCAATGCATGAAAATGAAAAGTGAAAGTGAGTCGCTCAGTTGTGTCCGACCCTCAGTGACCCCGTGGACTGCAGCCTTCCAGGCTCCTCCGTCCATGGGATTTTCCAGGCAAGAGTACTGGAGTGGGGTGCCATTGCCTTCTCCATGAATCAGTTCTAATGAGGTGGATGAAACTGGAGCCTATTATACAGAGTGAAGTAAGCCAGAAAGAAAAACACCAATACAGTATACTAACGCATATATACGGAATTTAGAAAGATGCTAACAATAACCCTGTGTACAAGACAGCAAAAGAGACAGTGATGTATAGAACAGTCTTATGGACTCTGTTGGAGAGGGAGAGGGTGGGAAGATTTGGGAGAATGACATTGAAACATGTATAATATCATGTATGAAACGAGTTGCCAGTCCAGGTTTGATGCACGATACTGGATGCTTGGGGCTAGTGCACTGGGACGACCCAGAGGGATGGTATGGGGAGGGAGGAAGGAGGAGGGTTCAGGATGGGGAACACATGTATACCTGTGGAGGATTCATTTTGATATTTGGCAAAAGTAATACAATTTGTAAAGTTTAAAAATAAAATAAAATTAATTAAAAAAAAAGAATTAAAATTTAAAATGCCATTTAAAACAGCATCCAAAAATAATAAATACTTAGATGTACATTTGAAAAAACACATAGGGAACTACAAAATATTGCTGATGAAAAATAAAGAAGTTTTACATAAATGGAAAGATATAGTATGTTCAAAGATCAGAAGACTCCATATGTCTAATATGTCAATTTTTCCAAATATATTTCATCTACATTCATCTACAGATTCAACATAATCCCAATCAAAAGCCCAGCAGTCTTTTTTCCTCTGGAAATTCAAAGAAAGTAGAATATCATAAACATCACTGAAAAAAGAAAATCAGAGTGGTATGAGCACTTACTTTGAAGCTTATGATAAAGATGTGAAAATAGACAAACCAGAACAAAACAGAGTTTAGGAACAAATCTACTCATATATGGCAACTGCTTTTCCAACAAAGGTTTTTTTTTTTTTTTTTTATTCTTCCAATTTTATTTTATTTTTAAACTTTACATAATTGTATTAGTTTTGCCAAATATCAAAATGAATCCACCACAGGTATACATGTGTTCCCCATCCCGAACCTGGTTTAAGGTTTAGTTTAAAACAACAGTATGCTGTCACTCCTCTGCTTGATATAACATAAAAAGAAAAGTTTTAGGAGTCAGAATTAGATAATATAGTTTTGACTTGGTTACTATGCAGCTTGTGACCTTGAGTAACTCACTACCTTTTGTATCCTGCCTTTCTTTATCTGTTACACTGTGATAGTTAAAGTTTTTTAGGCTCTGAAAATCTGATTTGATTCACAGTAGGTTATTCACTGCTACTGCTACTGCCGCTAAGTCACTTCAGTCGTGTCCGACTCTGTGCGACCCAATAGACGGCAGCCCACCAGGCTCGCTCGTCCCTGGGATTCTCCAGGCAAGAACACTGGAGTGGGTTGCCATTTCCTTCTCCAATGCATGAAAGTGAAAATTTAAAGTGAAATCGCTTAGTCGTGTCTGACTCTTAGTGACCCCATGGACTGCAGCCTACCAGGGTCCTCCATCAATGGGATTTTCCAGGCAAGAGTACTGGAGTGGGGTGCCATTGCCTTCTCCAGGTTATTCACAGTCATCATAAATATATGTGAGATTCTTTAACTTTTAAGTAGTAGAAAGGATATTACTGATTGTACTAACAGAACGTGACTAAATACAGCATGATAATTTTTCTGTAATCCTTTTTCAAGTAAAATCTAATTATAATTGTAAAATTTTAAGCTTTTGCTTTTACAGAATAAAATATGTAATACATTTATCGAAACCTAATTAATTCTTTGGGATAGTTTCCTATGTGATAGAAACATTTAAAAAGTACTTTAAAACTTATTTGGCATGATACTTGTTAGTTTTTTTTTTTTTTTTTTTTTTAACTGGTGGGTTTTGAAATCACTTTGCAAGTTTTAAATTTTTAGACTTAGGTATTCTAGATTAAAGTCAATTTTGTTAGTCATGTAGTAGCGTCGTTATTCTGTTATTTCTGGTAATTATGTAAAATCTTAAATTAGAAAAAAAAAAAAAAATCATGTGCAGTGTGTAATTTAAATGCCACACAGAGTAACTTTGGGGATTTCCTGGTGGCTCAGAGAGTAAAGAGTCTGGTCTGCCTGTAATGCAGGAGACCCGGGTTCAATACCTGTGTCAAGAAGATTCCCCTGGAGAAGGAAATGGCAACCTATCCAGTAGTCTTGCCTGGAAAATGCCATGGTTGGAGGAGCCTGGAAGGCTACAGTCCATTGAGTCGCAAAGAGTTGGACATGATTGAGTGACTTCACTTCACTTAAAGTCAATTCAGTGAAGCAATGATAGTTTTTTTTCAATGAAAGGTACCTGAAATATTCGATATCTACTTGCAAAAAAATATGAAGATGGATGCATGTGTGTATATGACTGAGTCCCTTTGGTGTTCACCTGAAACTATCACATTGTTAATCAGCTATATTCCACTATAAATAAAAAGGTTTTTTGTTTTTTTTTTCCTTTCTTTTTTTTTTAATGTGGTGAGAAAAGGAAAGGAAGGAAGAAAGGAAAAGAAAAATTCCTAGGTAAACTTTGCATCACATGTAGAAATGGACCATATACCTAAAGTTAAACCTAAGAATTTAAACTTTTAAGAGAAAATATAATGAGAAAATCTTTGTGATCTTAGGTTAAGAAAATATTTCTTAAGTATAAAACCAAAACAAAACATTAATGCATGTATAAAAATAGATTGGCTCAAGATTAAGATTTCTGCTTTCCAGAAGAAATTATTATAAGAGGATAAAAAGATAAGTCAGAGATCAGGATAAAATATTTTCAAAGCATGTTTTTGTATACAGAATATGTAAAGAAAGTTAAAAGTGCAATAATAAGAAAGCAATAAAATTTTGAAAAACAGTCAAGAAAATCTGAACACATAGCCATCAAAAACATATACAGATGGCAAGTAAGCATATGAAAATATGTTCTATATCACCAGTCACTATGGAATTGTAAAACAAAAATACAGTGTGATACTCACTGAGTAGAATGGTTAAAATTAAAAGGAATGATCATACCAAATGTTGGTGATGATATGAAGGAACTCCTGTACAATGCTAATGGAAACACAAGATGGTACAACTATTCTGGAAATAATTTAATGATTTCATAAAATGCCAAATTTTAAGAAAAACTGTGGAAAATTCTTAAAAAAGATGTGAGTACCACACTACCTTACTTGACCCCTGAGAAATTTGTATGCAGATCAAGAAGCAACAGTTAGAACTGGACATGGAAAAACAGACTGGTTCCAAACTGGGATGGAAATGAGGTTGAGCAAGCTCCAGGAGTTGTTAATGGACAAGGAAGCCTAGCAAGCTGCAGTCCATGGGGTCGCAAAGAGTTGGACACGACTGAGTGACTGAACTGAACTGACTGTGCACTTAAAATATCATATTGTATTATGATTATATATATGAAAGTCTTTTGCTAAAACTTAGCTAGTACTACCAAATTTTTGTATTTACACTTCCAATATTTCTTCAGAAATCATGGAAAAAAATATATAATTCCCAAATCTGACTGACTTCCCAATAATGGGAGAAACATAGAAACTTTCATGGGGCAAATAACTTTACTGTATATTTGAGCATTCTTGTGTCTTGAGACATTTCTATCTCTACACTAAGAATATTAAAATATCACAGAGGTATATCAGAATCAGAAGTGACCACTTGGACTGAGAAGACACAGGCAACACTGAATAAATTGGGCATCTACACTGGGATTTACACATCACAGATCAGCTCAGTGAGTTCCCATGAGGAGGAGAGTAAAACAGAAGGCAGGGACTAAAAAAGAAAAAAGTAATAAAATCAACTCCATGTCTCATATCTTTTCCAAAAATGAAAAGAATTATATAGTGAAATGATGGTAGCAAAACTTAAAAAGATGATAAATTACTTTGAAATTTCCCTGTGTATTTTATCTCACTCATACAGACTTTTTGGTGACAAACAAGAATGACTGTCCATCAGAAAAGTTCAGATTGCATGTCTTAGCAAAGTTATACAACATGTTTTTAGAATAACAGAGCGGCCAGTATTTCAAAATTCTATTTAGCTAGAGATCTTGTTTGAAATTTTCATATAAGTGGAAATATTTCACAGAGAAACTAAAATATTAACTAAAGTTGTGATGGCCATCCTTATCACCATCCATTCATCTATCCATCCACACACCCATGTATCTATATAGTCAGCTATCATTTCTTTCTTGTTGAGTACTGCTGCTAAGTCGCTTCAGTCGTGTCCAACTCCGTGTGATCCCATAGATGGCAGCCCACCAGGCTTCCCCATCCCTGAGATTCTCCAGGCTGGAGTGGATTGCCATTTCCTTCTCCAGGGCATGAAAGTGAAAGTGAATTTGTTCAGTTGTGTCTGACTCTTTGCGACCCCATGGACAGCAGCCTACCAAGCTCCTCGGTCAATGGGATTTTCCAGGCAAGGGTACTGGAGTGGGGTGCCATTGTTAAGTAGTATTTGTTTCTAATACATGGCATACAAAAATGCTTTGAGTTCGTTTGCTTAAAGCCAGCAAAGCTGTCCAATAGATGGACTGCCCCAAATATCTTGTGATTTAGCAGAAATGAATTGTGCCAGTACAAACTTATACACCACTGTATGGCAATCATATCTCAATAAAAGTGGGGGGAAAATAATTTTCCCATCTAAGCCATCAAAAATGCAATAGAGAACACCCATAATGGATCAAGGGAAGAAAGATTCTATGATTCAGAGGATAGAAACTTTGAAATTATCTAGCCAGAGGAGAAGAAAGGAATTTGAATGAAAAAGGGTTAAAAAAGTTAGTTCACTCAGATAGCACTCAGGGCATTCAGGCCAGATCCTTACTCTAAGCTATGCAGCCCGCGCCTCCCTGCCCAGCCCCCGCTTACTAGTGGCGGGTGCAGGCGTCTGTGCTGCTTCTCCGCTGGGGGAGTTACCGCTGGGCTCGTAATCTGTGGGTTTTAATTATTTATTTTTCCTCCCTGTTATGTTTCCCTCTGTGCTTCAAAGGCTCTCCACAGACTTGGCAGTGAGAGTGTTTCCTGGTGTTTGGAAACCTCTCTTTTTAAGACTCCCTTCCCAGGATAGAGCTCCATGCCTCCCTCTTTTGTCTCTTTTTTTGTCTTTTATATTTTTTCCTACCTCCTTTTGAAGACAATGGGCTGCTTTTCTGAGTGCCTGATGTCCTCTGCCAGCATTCAGAAGTTGTTTCATGGAATTTACTCGGCTTTTAAATGTTCTTTTGATGAATTTGTGGGGGAGAAAGTGATCTCCCTGTCCTATTCCTCCACCATCTTAGCTCCTCCTTCAACATCACTCATTATCAGGGAAATGTAAATCAAAACCACAATGAGGTACCATTTCATGCCAGTCAGAATGGCTGCGATCCAAAAGTCTACAAGCAATAAGTGCTGGAGAGGGTGTGGAGAAAAGGGGACCCTCTTACACTGTTGGTGGGAATGCAAACTAGTACAGCCACTATGGAGAACAGTGTAGAGATTCCTTAAAAAACTAGAAATAGAACTGCCTTATGATCCAGCAATCCCACTGCTGGGCATACACACTGAGGAACCCAGAACTGAAAGAGACACATGTACCCCAATGTTCATCACAGCACTGTTTATAATAGCCAGACCGTGGAAGCAACCTAGGTGTCCATCAGCAGATGAATGGATAAGAAAGCTGTGGTACATATACACAATGGAGTATTACTCAGCCATTAAAAAGAATACATTTGAATCAGTTCTAATGAGGTGGATGAAACTGGAGCCTATTATACAGAGTGAAGTAAGCCAGAAGGAAAAACATAAATACAGTATTCTAACGCATATATATGGAATTTAGAAAGATGGTAACAATAACCCTGTGTACGAGACAGCAAAAGAGACACTGATGTATAGATCAGTCTTTTGGACTCTGTGGGAGAGGGAGAGGGTGGGATGATTTGGGAGAATGGCATTGAAACATGTATAATATCATATATGAAAAGAGTCACCAGTCCAGGTTCGATGCACGATACTGGATGCTTGGGGCTGGTGCACTGGGATGACCCAGAGGGATGGTATGGGGAGGGAGGAGGGAGGAGGGTTCAGGATGGGGAACGCGTGTATACCTGTGGTGGATTCATGTTGATACATGGCAAAACCAACACAATATTGTAAAGTTAAAAAATAAAATAAATTAAAAAAAGGCAAATGCAAAAAAATAAATAAATAAAGGGTTAAAAAAATCTATGAATTATGGTATACTTAGAATTCATGAATCATTGAACTTCCAGAAGAAGAGAGGTAAGGGGGCACAAAAAAAGATTATTTACTGAAATAATGGTGGAAAACTTCCCCAATCTGAGAAGTTTAGATATCCAAGTTCATGAAGTTCATGGGTCATTAAATGAAATCGACTTAGATATCCTTTCTAAGAAATATTCAGACAAGAATTGTCAAAATCAAAGACAAAGAGTGAATCTTCAAAACAGCAAAAGAAAAGAAACCTATAACCTAAAAAGAATCCTGAAAGGCTATCAGCAGATTTCTTAGCAGAAGCCTTACACACCTAGAGACTGTAGGATAATATATTCAAAGTGCTGAATGGAAAATCATCATCCAGAAATGTTTTATCCATCAAAGCTATCCTTCAGAAATGAAAAAGACATAAATATTTTTCCAGAGAAACGTGAAAGAGTTCATCACCACAAGACATGCATTACAAAAAGTGTTTAAAAAGAGTTCTTCAAGATGAAAGGCTACAAACCAGTAACATGAAAATAGAAAATGTGACACATAAAAGGAACAAGGGAGGGGAATTCAGAATATGATATATTGTTATATAGTGGCCTTAACCACTTAATAAAGTTGAAGGAAAAGAGCATTAAACATATCAATATCTACAACAAGTTGTTAATGAATACAAAATATTTTCCAAAACGGTAAATTGTGATATTAAAAACATAAAAGAGGGGGCAAAAAAAAAAAAAAAAAAGTTAAATCAAGATGCTGCTCTTGTTCAGTCACTGTCATGTCTGACTTCTTGTGACCCCATAGGACTGAAACATGCTAGGCTCCTCTGTTCTCCATTATCTCCCAGAATTTGTTCAAATTCATGTCCATAGAGTCAGCAATACTATCTAACCATTTCATCCCTTCTCCTTTCGCCTTCAATCTTACCCAGCAGCAGGGTCTTTTCCAATGAGTTGGCTCTTCACATCACGTGGCAAACCCAGCTGTCATTAATCATGCATCAAATGAGCTGTTAACAGACTAAAAAGTTGAAGTAAATGTTTGCAGGCTTATGTTGGCATTTCTTTTTGCCTTTTAAATAAATGATGGTATAACCAGCTGAATATGAAATAGCTCTACAACTACAACTATATAATCAAGCCATAACTTGAAAACTTGGAAACCTCAGAATACATTACCCTAGCTAAAATCAGGTCACCTGAATCTCCTTTCTACAACTAGAAAATACAAAAATGAATAAAAGAGAAAACTCTCTGGAGGTTCCATCTTTGTATTGCTGATCCTGTTCATAGCGCCAATTGTTTCACTGTGTCTCACTGTGTGCACTGTTCACTGAACACATGGCATGCACGTGTGAGCTAAGAGGCTGGAAGAGAATGAGAGGAGTCATAGGAACTGCAGATGCACTTATTCTCTCCTGATTGGCCCAGCAGCTGTAGTAGCCGAGGTAAAATAGTACAACATAACAGCACACAACCCTATAGGGCTTTTCCATGTGAAGCTTATATATACTTACAGAACAAAAGTAGCCTGTGGCCAAGTGAGTACCTTGTGATGCCCATGTGCAGTGCTATAAGTGATCTCAGCTGTTCTACAGCAATGCAAAGTCATTGTTTACAGAACATGGGGTGAGGGGTTGGGGCAAGAGAGCCTGACTGGCTCCCGTGTTAATCTCCGCACAATCTAGAAGCAAAATTTGTTTGTTTCTTATGAGAAAAAATAAAACAAAACAGGCCCTGTATACGAGACAACAAGAGAGACACTAATGTATAGAACAGTCTTTTGGACTCTCTGGGAGAGGGAGAGGATGGGATGATTTGGGAGAATGGCATTGAAACATGTATAATATCATATATGAAACGAGTCGCCAATCCAGGTTCGATGCAGGATACTGGATGCTTCAGGCTGGTGCACTGGGACGACCCAGAGGGATGGTATGGGGAGGGAGGAGGGTTCAGGATGGGGAACACGTGTATACCTGTGGCAGATTCATGTTGATATATGGCAAAACCAATACAATATTGTAAAGTTAAAAAATAAAATAAAATTTAAAAAACCGGAATGTAAACAACCCTGGTTAAAATATAACGCGGAATAAATTATTAATCTTATGAATTTGACATCATTAAATGTACCAAGTATCTGAAAAATGGGACTATTTGTGCTTTTCCCCTCCAGTTTTATATTCTAGATGCTTCCATCACCCAGTGCCAGGGACTTTCTACTATGCAGTCTCCATGCAGAAGAGCAGAGTCTAATGTTAGCAAAGGCAATGTCATTATCATTTACAATACAAATAAATTTGGGGGTGAAAAAAAAGAACAAAACACTGACCCGTGTAACAAGTCAAGTCAATTTGATGAAACTCAAATCAAATATCCTTCGACGCTTTGACACTATCTTGGCTTATTTAAATCCCATCAAAAATCATTGACACAATTAAGATGTTATCAGCATAAAATAGAGTTTAATATCTATAAAGTATTTATAGGATTATCATGGTAACCACAAATCAAAAATTTACAGCACATATGCAAATGGCCAAAAGAAAGTACCACAAGCATGCCACAATGGAAAATAATCAATTCACAAAGACAGGCAGCAAGAGAGAAAGAAGGAACAAAATAGACAAAAAAAAAAAAAAAAAACACACACACACAATAAAATGACATTAGAAAGTCCATAAATATCATCATCATTATTATGAATTATTCTGAATACAAATGGATTAGATTCTCTGATCAAAAAACACAGAGTGACTGGAGGCATTAAAAATGAAAAAGGCACAATTATACGCAACCTTCCAGAGATTCACTTCTGCTTTAAGGAACATATAGGATTAAAGTGAATGATAGAAAAAGATATTCTAAGCAAGTGGAAACCAAATGAGAGCAAAAGTAGCTATACTTATATAATTCAAAACACACTTTAAGCCAGTAACAACAGTTATAAAGAAGATCACTATATAATGAAAATAGGGCCAACAATAAAGAAGCTTTAATAATTATAAATATATATGTACCCAACATCAATGTACCTAACATATTAATCAAATATTAATGGATCTGAAGGGTGAAATAGACAACAGTAAATAAGAATAGGGGACAAAGATACACCAATTTGAACACTGACTGGACCATCCAGGCAGAAAATCAACACAGAAACAATGAACCTGAACCATATTTTTAACCAAATGGCACTAGCATAGTACACAGAACATTCCACACAGCTGCAGAATACACATTCTTCTCAAGTTCATGGGGAAAATCCTGTAAAATAAATCACATGGCAGGACAGAAGTCTTAGCAAATTTAAGAAGATTAGAATCATATCAAGTAATTTTTTGGTCACAATATAAGCTAGAAGTTAATAACAGAATGAAAGCTAAAAATTCACAAACACATGATAATTGACATTGGCACATCTGAACAATTGATAGGCAGGAGAAGAAATCAAAAGGAAAACCAAAAACATCTAGAAATAAATGACATTGGAAACACAGCACACCAATGGGATATAACAAAAGCAGTTCTATGAAATAAGTTTATGGCAATGAACACTTACATTAAGGAAAAGGAAAGATCTCAAGAAGCCCCTAATTTAATACCCCTAAGAAACTAGTAAAAGAAAATAACAATAAAAATTCCAAATGTACCAGAAGAAAGGAAATAGCAAACATCAAAATATTAAAAAAAATGAAACAGAGAACAGAAAACTAATACATAAGGTCGATAAAATTAACAGCTGTTTTTAACATATAAAATCGACAAATTTATAGATAGATTAAGCAACTAAAAAAAGAGAATACTAAAATAAAAACAGACATGAAAAGCACATACGATATAACTTATACTCACAGAAACACTAAGGATCATAAAAGGCTACTATGAAAATGATACACCAACAAAATGGATAACCTAGAAGTAGAAAAATTCCTAGAAAATTGCAAACTACCAAATTGAATCATAAAAAAAAAAAAATAGAAAATTGGAGAAGACTAATTGCTAAAAGAAGATGGATTGATTTAGTAATCAAAAACCATCCACCACAGAAAAGCATAGGACCATATATTTTCTTTAGTGAATTTTACCACATGTTTAAGGAAGATTTAACATCAATAATTCTCAACTATTCAAAAATTGGAAGAGGAGGAAGGACATCCAAATTCACTTCAGATAATAACAACACAGCAAAAGAAAATTACAGCCTAATATTTGTTGTTGTTCAGTTGCTCAGTCGTGAGAGAAATATCAATAGATCAACTCTTTGTGACCCCATGGACTGCAACACACCAGACTTCCCTGTTCTTCACCATCTCCCCAGGTTTGCTCAAACTCATGTCCACTGAGTGGGTGAGGACATCCAACCATCTTATCCTCTGTCACCTCCTACTCCTAAAATCAACATTTCCCAGCTTCAGGGTCTTTTCCAATGAGTCAGTTCTTCGCATCAGGTAGCCAAAATATCAGAGCTTCAGCATCAGTTCTTCCAATGAATATTTCAGGACTGATTTCCTTTAGGATTGACCAATTTGATCTCCTTGCAGTCTAAGGGACTCTCAAGAGTCTTCTCCAATACCACAGGTGGAAAGCATCAATACTTCCATGTTCAGGCTTCTTTACGGTCCAATTCTCATGTCTGTGCATGACTATTAGGAAAATCATAGACTTGACTATGCGAGTCTTTGTCAGCAATGTGATGTCTCTGCTTTTTTTAATACACAGTCTAGGTTTGTCATAGCTTTTCTTCCAAGGAACAAGTGTCTTAATTTCATGGCTGCAGTCACCATCTGCAGTGATTTTGGAGCCCGATAAAATAAAGTCTGTCACTGTTTCCATTGTTTCCCCATCTATTTCCCATGGAGTGATGGGACTGGATGTCATGGCCTTAGTTTTTTGAATGTTGAGTTTTAAGCCATCTTTTTCACTCTCCTCTTTCACCTTCATCAAGTGGCTCTTTAGTTCCTTTCTGCCACAAGGGTGGTATTATCCACATTTCTGAGGTTACTGATATTTCTCCCAGCATCCTTGATTCGAGCGTGTGCTTCATCCTGCCTGGCATTTCACATGATGTATTCTGCATATAAGTTAAATAAGCAGGTACAATATACAGCCTTTACATACACCTTTTCCAACTTGGAACCAGTCTGTTGTTCCATGTCCAGTTCTAACTTGCATGAACTTGTTCTAATTTATTGCTTCTTGACTTGCATACAGAATTATCCAGAGACAGGTATAGTGGTATCGTATTCCCATATATTTAAGAATTTTCCACAGTTTCTTGTGATCCACACAGTCAAACGCTTTAGCATAGTCAGTGAAGCAGAAGTAGATGTTTTTCTGGAATTCTCTTGCAGTTTTTATTGCCAACAGTGTTGCCAATTTGATCTCTGGTTTCTCTTTTTCTAAATCCAGTTTGAGAATCTGGAAGTTCTCAGTTAACATACTATTGAAGCCCACCTTCAAGGATTTTGAGCATTACCTTGCTAGCATGTGAAATGAGTGTAATTGTGTGGTAGTTTGAATAACCTAAAATAATTGGTATATATAGATTCAAAAATTTTCAGATGCATTAGTACACTGATTTCAGGATTACACTTGAAAGATCAAACTGTTTTTCTTCCTGATTTTTAAAGACTGTTCAGCATATGCAAAACAATGTGAGACACCACATTAACAAAATAATGAATAAAAATCATACAATCATCTCAATAGATGCAGAAAAAGCTTTTCCTAAAACTCAAAATTCATTTGTGATAAACAGTCTCAATAAAATGTGTATATAGGAAATGTGCCTCAATATAATAAAGGCCACATATGACAAGCTCACATTTAACATCATGGTCAACAGTGAAAGGTTGAAGGCTTTTCCCCTAAGATCAGGAAATAGATAAATATTCCCATCCCTAACACTTGTATTCAACATACTGCTGGAAGTACTACTCAGAGGAATTAAGCAAAAAAAAAAAAAAAAAAAGAAAGAAAGAAAGAAAAGACATACAAATTTGAAAAAAGGAAATAAAACTGTCTCTGTAGATGTCGTGATCATGTATATGAAAAACTCTAAAGACTCAACCAAATAAACTCAAAACTAATAAATGAATTCAGTAAAGTTGCAGAATACAAAATCAATATACAGAAATCTGTTGTTTCTATACACTAATAACAAACTGTAAGAAAGAGAAATTAAGAAAATTCATCTCATTTACAATTTCATAAAAAAAAAATACCTATGAATAATCTTCAAACAAAGAGGTGACACAAGAAAAGACTCCACACATGGACATCACCAGATGGTCAACACCAAAATCAGATTGATTATATGCTTTGCAGCCAAAGATGGAGAAGCTCTATACAGTCAGCAAAAACAAGACTGGGAGTTGACTGGTTCAGATCATGAACTCCTTATTGCCAAATTCAGAAATAAACTGAAGAATGTAGGGGAAACCATTAAACCATTCAGGTATGACCTAAATCAAATCCCTAATGACTATACAGTGGAAGTGAGAAATAGATTTAAGGGACTAGATCTGACAGACAAGAGAGCCTGATGAACTATCGACAGAGGTTTGTGACATTGTACAGGAGACAGGGAGCAAGACCATCCCCAAGAAAAAGAACGCAAAAAAGCAAAATGGCTTTCTGATGAGGCCTTACAAATAGCTGTGAAAAGAAGAGAAGCTAAAACAAAGGAGTAAAGGAAAGATGTAACTATCTGAATGCAGAGTTCCAAAGAATAGCAAGGGGAGATAAGGAAGCCTTCCTCGGAGATCAATCCAAAGAAATAGAGGAAAACAATAGAATGGGAAAGACTAGATACCTCTTCAAGAAAATTAGAGATGCCAAGGGAACATTTCATGGAAAGATGGGTTCAATAAAGGACAGAAATGGTATGGACCTAACAGAAGCAGAAGATATTAAGAAGAGGTGGCAAGAATACACAGAAGAACTGTACAAAAAAAAAGATCTTTACAACCCAGATAATCACGATGGTGTGATCACTCACCTAGAGACGTCAACTGGGAATTAGGAAACATCATTACAAATAAAGATAGTGGAAGTGATGAAATTCCAATTAAGCTATTTCAAATCCTAAAACATGATGGCATAAAAGTGATGCACTCAACATGTTAGCATATTTTGGAAAACTCAGCAGTGGCCATAGGACTGGAAAAGGTCAGTTTTCATTCCAATCCCTAAGAAAGGCGATGCCAAAGAATACTCATCTCATAAATGCACTCATCTCACATGCTAGTAAAGTAATGCTCCAAATTCTCCAAGCCAGGCTTCAACAATATGTGAACCGTGAACTTTCAGACATTCAAGCTCGTTTTAGAAAAGGCAGAAGAATCAGAGATCAAATTCCCATCATCTGCTAGATCATCAAAAAAGCAAGAGAGTTCCAGGAAAACATCTATTTCTGCTTTATTGACTATGACAAAGCCTTTGACTGTGTGGATTACAATAAACTGTGGAAAATTCTGAAACTGGTAGGAAAACCAGACCACCCGACCTAACTCTTGAGAAATCTGCATGCAGGTCAGGAAGCAAGAGCTAAAACTGGACATGGAACAAAAGACTTGTTCCAAATAGGAAAAGGAGTATGTCAAGGCTGTATAATGTCACCCTTCTTATTTAAGTTATATGCAGAGTACATCATGAGAAACCCTGGGCTGGATGAAGTGTAAGCTGGGAACAAGATTGCTGGTAGAAATATCAATAACCTCAGATATGCAGATGACATCACCCTTACAGCAGAAAGTGAAGAAGCCTCTTGATGAAAGTGAAAGAGGAGAATGAAAAAGTTGGCTTAAAGCTAATCATTCAGAAAACGAAGATCATGGCATCCAGTCCCATCACTTCATAGCAAACAGATGGGGAAACTGGAAACAGTGGCAGACTTTTTTGGGGCTCCAAAGTCACTGCAGATGGTGATTCAGCCATGAAATTATAAGATGCTTACTCCTTGGAAGGAAAGTTATGACCAACCTAGGTAGCATATTAAAAAGCAGAGACAATACTTTGCCAACAAAGGTCCGTCTAGTCAAGGCTATTGTTTTTCCAGTAGTCATGTATGGATGTGAAAGTTGGACTATAAAGAAAGTTGAGCACCGAAGAATTGATACTTTTAAACTGTGGTGTTGGAGAAGACTCTTGAGAGTCTCTCAAGAGTCCTTGGACTGCAAGAAGATCCAACCAGTCCATCCTAAAGGAGATCAGTCCTGAGTGTACATTAGAAGGACTGATGTTTAAGCTAAAACTCTAATACTTTGGCCACCTGATGAGAAGAACTGACTCATTTGAAAAGATCCTGATGCTGGGAAAGATAGAGGGCAGGAAGAGAAGGGCACAGCAGAGGATGAGATGGTTGGATGGCATCACCGACTCAATGGACATGAGTTTGGGTAAACTCTGGGAGTTGGTGATGGAGAGGGAGGTCTGGCATGCTGCAGTCCATGAGGTTTCAAAGTGTCGGATATGTCTGACTGAACTGAACTGAACTGAACTGAAAGAGGTGACCCCCTTCCCAAATCACAGCCATTTCATGGAAACAGAGCTTGTGTTACTCAATAAAGCTATAAACCATGGCATGTAGTGTCACCCAAAACAGATGATTCATAGTGAATAGTTCTGACAAAATGTGATCCACTGGAGGAGGGAATGGCAAAGTACTTCAGTATTCTTGCCTGGAAAATGCCATAAACAATTTGAAAAGGAAAAAAAAAAATATGACATAGAAAATTAGTCTCCCACATCAGAAAGTGTCCAATGTACTATTTGGGAAGAGTAGAGGTCAATTATTAATAGCTCCAGAAGAATGAATTCCAAAGCAGAATGATGCTCAATTTTGGATGTGTCTGGTGGTGAAAGTAAAGTCCAGTTGCTAAAAGTCAGTATTATATAGGAATTTAGAATGTTAGGTCCATGAATCAAGGTAAGTTGGAAGTGGTCAAGCAGGAGATGACAATATTGAACATCAACATCTTAGGAGTCAGTGAACTAAAATGGACAGGAATGGGCAAATTTAAATCAGGTGACCTTTATATTACGTACTGTGGGCAAAAATCCCTTAAAAGAAATGGAGAAGCCCTAATAAACAACAAAAGAGTCTGAAATGCAGTACTTGTGTACAACTTCAAAGATAACAGAATGATCTCAATTTGCTTCCAAGGCAAACCATTCAATATCACAGTAATACAAATCTATGCCCCAGTCACTGATGCCTAGGAAGGTGAAGTTTACTGGTTCTATGAAGTCCTATATTTTCTAGAACTTAAACAGTAAAAAGATGTTATTTTCATGATAAGGGGTAAAATGCAAAACTGATAAATCAACAGATATCCAGAATAATAAGCAAGTTTGGCCTTGAAATACAAAATTAAGCAGGACAAAGTCTAAAAGAGTTTTGTCAAGAGGAAATGTTGGTCATAGCAAACACCCTTTTCCAAAAACACAAGAAATAATTCTACACATGAACAACATCAGATAATCAATATTGGTATCAGATCAATTATATTGTTTGCAGTTAAAGATGGAGAAGTTCTATGCAGTTAGCAAAAACAAGATCTGGAGCTGACTGTGGCTCAGATCATGATCTCCTTATTGCAAACTTCAGGCTTCAATTGAAAAAAGTAGGGAAAACCACTAGGCAATTCAGGTATGACTTAAATAAATCAAATCCCTTAAACAGTGGAGATGTCAAATAGACTCAAGGGATTAGATCTGGTAGACAGAGTGCCTGAAGAACTATGAACAGAAGTTCCTAACATTGTACTAGAGGCAATGACCAAAACCATCCAAAGAAAAAGAAATTCAGGAAGGCAAAGTGGTTGTCTGAGAAAGCTTTAAGAATAGCTGAAGAAAGAAGAGAAGGGAAAGACAAGGGAGAAAGGGAAAGATATACCCAAATGAATGCAGAGTTCTTAAGAATAATAAGGAGAAATAAGGCCTTCTTAAATGAACAATACAAAGAAATAGATGTAAACAACAGAGTGGGAAAGAATAGAAATCTCTTCCAAAAACCTGGAAAGATCAAGGGAACATTTCATGCAAGGACGGGCATGATAAAGGACAGACATGGTTAGGACTTAAAAGAAGCAGAGAAATAAAGAAGAGATGGAAAGACTACACAGAAGAACTACACAAAAAGTCTTAATGATCTAGGCAACCACAATGGTGCACTCACCTAGAGCTGGATATCCTGGACTGTGTTTGTGTAGTCAAGTGGACCTTAGAAAGGCCCACTATTATGAACAAAGGTAGTGGAGGTGATGGAATTCCAGCTGAGCTACTGAAAATCGTAAAAGGCAAGATGGTGGAGGAATAGGACAGGGAGACCAATTTTTCCCTCACAAATTCTTCAAAAGATCATTTGAATGTTGAGCAACTTACACAAAACAACTTCTTAACACTGGCAGAGGACACCAGGCACCCAGAATGGCACCCTAATTAATCTCTTCAAAAGGAGGTAGGACAAAATATAATAGACCAAAACTGACTTAGTGACAAAAGACTTAGGGACAGGGAGCCATCTTGGGGAGGGAGTTGGTAAGGAGGAGAAGTCTCCTTCTCCTGTGAGAGAGGTGGGAAACCCTTTCACAGGTGTGTTTTTAGGGAGATTTGGAATCTCAGAGGGCAACATAACTAGGAGGAAAAAGAAAGGAAAAAAAAAAAAAAAAAAACCACATACAATATATGCTTCACCACAACTGCCAGCTAGGAAGTGGCCCAGACACTCGTGACAGCCAGCAGTGAGTGGGGGCTGGCGAGGGAGGCACGGGCTGCATCATCCATCCTTAGGGTAAGGACCTGAATACCCCAAGGACAATCGAGGGAGCTAATGTGAGACAGCAACCTAAACCAAGGGATGGCCAGAGAGGCAAAATAATAAGACCTTTCATGCAAAAGTCTCATGGTGACTTTGGGCACACTCACAGAACAAAGGATTGAGCAAATACTAAAGGAGAGCAAGCCAGCTATAAGTCCCTCCCTCCCCAGAGGCAGAGAGGCAGGCAAGCAACAGCCAGAGCTGGAAGGCAAGGAGATCAGCTCCCCAGAAGAGATACACAGCACGCCTGGGGCTGTGCTTTTGTGGTGCACCCAGGAAACCAAGTGGTGGGAACTGGGATGGTGAATAAGACTTTTGGCCTACCTGGGATGGTGTGCTTGCCAAGCACCCAGTCATCTGAGCTGCTTGGACATAGGAAGGGCACAAAATGCACAACCCATCCATGTCTGTGCCCTTGCGGAGCACCCGAGAGCCTGAGTGGCTTAGACCTGGAAAATGCAGGGCCCACTTGGGACAGTGCTCTTGCAGAGCACCCTGGAGACTGAGGAATATAGACCCAGGAAGTGCATGCCACCTTGGGTTATGGCAAACCCAGTGTAGCCCATTCACTGCTAGCACTCCCCACACATGCCAGTAGTATTTGTTTGCAGTGTCCCTCCCTCCGCCATAACACAGCTAAACAAGTGAGTCTAAATAAGTAGACACCTTCACTCCCTTGTGTCAGGGCAGAAATTAGACCTTAAAGAGACTTGCAAACAGTGGAAGCCAAAATAAACAAAGAAGGGGGAACCACTTTGGAAGCAACAGCTGCAACATATTTAAACCCTGCACTTAATACTGGTTACATTTTAGGGGCACCTATAGACCTTGAGATGCAGAAGGTGATGGCACCCCACTCCAGTACTCTTGCCTGGCAAATCCCATGGACGGAGGAGGCTGGTAGGCTGCAGTGCATGGGTTCGCTAAGAGTCGGACACAACTGAGTGACTTCACTTTCACTTTTCACTTTCATGCATTGGAGAAGGAAATGGCAACCCACTCCAGTGTTCTTTCCTGGAGAATCCCAGGGACGGGGGAGCCTGGTGGGCTGCCATCTATGGGGTCACACAGAGTTGGACACGACTGAAGTGACTTAGCAGCATAGACCTTGAGAACAAGTACAAGCAGGAATAAGGGACTATCTGACACTGAACTGACCCCACACAGCCCACAACAGCTCCAGAGAAATTCCTATATATAATTTTACTATTCACTTTTTAATTAAAAAAAAAAAGCTTCATTATTACTCCTTTAGCTTTCATTTTTATAGCCTATTATTACCTTTCACCCCCCAAAAAAACCTATTTAAAAAATATTCCATATTTTAAAAATTATTGTGATTTATTATGTTTTATATTTTTATATTGTATTTTTGAGAGTCTAATCTCTGTTCTAGGTTTTTAATCTTTGTTTTTTGATATTATCAATTTTGTACCTCTAAAAATCTATCTTCAGTATCCATTTTCACTTAAGGATTTGATTACTGGCTTGATTGCTCTCTCCCCTTTTGACTCTCCTTTTTCTCCTCCAGGTCATCTCTATATCCTTCCTCCCTCTTCTCTTCTGTACATAACTCTGTGAATCTTTCTGGGTGTTCCAGACTGTGGAGAGCACTTAGGGATTAGATTAATGACTAGATTGTTCTCTCCACCTTTGATTCCCCTTTTTCTCCTCCTGGTTACCTCTATCTCCCTTCTCTCTCTTCTCTATGTAACTCTGTGAATCTCTCTGAGTGTTCCTGGATGTGGAGAATTGTTTCACCAATAAACCTAAGGGTTTGATCTACACTGTAAGGATGGAGAAATCTTGAGGCTACTGTAAGAGAAGGACTGAAAGCCAGAAGCAGGAGGCTTAACTCCAAAGCTTAGAAGATCAGAGAACTCCTGACTCCAGGGAACATTATAGACAGGAGCTCACCGAAAAGTCTCCACACTTACACTGAAAGCAGTCTCCACACAAGAGCCAACAAGATCCAGTACAAGACACAGCACGATAATTCTCAAGCAAAACAGGAACACAATACTGAACATTAAAAGACAAGCTGCCCAAAGCCATGCTAAACCCATAGAAACCCCAGAACTCACTATGGGACACTTTGTTGCAATCCAGAGAAAAGAGATCCAGTTCCACATACCAGAACACAGACACAAGCTCCCTCAACCAGAAAACCTTAACAAGCCATTAGTCCAACCCCTTTCACAGGGAGCAGACGCCACAATTAAGAGGAACCATGAACTTCCAGCCTGAAGAAAGGGCACCCCAAACACAGCAATATAAACAAAATGGGGGAGATAGAGTCTAACTAAAAAAATAATTTAGAATAAGGATAGTAAAGTTGATCCAAAATCATAAAACCAAATGGAGATACAGATAAATAGACTAGAGACAAGTATTGAGAATATATAAGAAATACTTAACAAGGACCTAGAATAAATAAATAAGAATCTATCAATAATGAATAAGGCAATAACAGACAATGGCACTCTGGAGGGAACCAAGAGTAGAATAACTGAGGCACAAGATAGGATAAGTGAGGTGGAAGATAGCATAGTGGAAACAAACAGAGAGGAAAAAACAAAAAGGAATTAAAAGAAATGAGGGAAACTTCAGAGACTTCTGTAACAAGGTTCAATGTCAAATATTAGAATCATAGGTGTCCCAGAAGAAGAAGAAGAAAAAAAGAAAAGGCATGAGAAAATACTTGAGATAATAGTCGAAAACTTCCCTAAAATGGGGAAGGAAAGAGCCACCCAAGTCCAAGATACCCAGAGAGTCCCAAACAGGATTAAACCCAAGGCAAAACAACCCAAGACATATTAATCAAACTAACAAAGATCAAATACAAAGAGCAAATATTAAAAACAAGGGAAAAACAACAAATAACACACAAGGAGATCCCCATAAGGATAACAACTGATCTTTCAATAAAAGTCTCCAGGTCAGAAAGGAATTGCAGGACAGACTTAAAGTGGTGAAATAGAAAAACCTACAACCAAGATTACTCTACCCATAAAGGATTTCATTCAGATACAAAGGGGAAATCAAAAGCTTTACAGACAAGCAAAATCTGAAAGAATTCAGTACCACCAAATAATCTCTTCAACAAATGCTAAAGGATCTTCTCTAGACAGGAAACACAGTAAAGGTTTATAAAAATGAACCCAAAACAACCAAGTAAATGTTAATGGGATCATACTTATCAATAATTATCTTAAATGTAAATGCATTAAATGCTCCAACCAAAAGACCAAGACTGGCTGAATGGATACAAACACAAGACCCCTATATATGTTATCTGCAAGAGATGCACCTGAAACCTAGGGATACATACGGACTGAAAGTTAAGGGCTGGAAAAAGTTATTTTATGCAAATGGGGACCTAAAGAAAGCAGGAGTAACAATACTTAATCAGACAAATTAAACTTTGAAATAAAGACCATGATAAGACACAAAGATGAATACTACATAATGATCAAAGATCAATCCAAGAAGATATAACCATTATAAATATATATTCCCCCAACATTTGTAAGGCAAATGCTAACAAGTATGAAAGGGAAAATTAACAGTAACACAATAATAGTGGGGACACACCTATAATCAACCAAACAGAAAATTAACAAGGAAACACAAGCTCTAGATGATACAATGTAACATATAGACCTAATTTATATCTATAGGCATTTCACACAAAACAATGGAACTCACCTTTTTCTCAAGTGCACACGGTATATTCTCCAGGATAGATCACATTCTGGGCCATGAATCTAGCCTTGGTAAATCCAAAAAATTGAAATCATTTCACGCATCTTTTTCAATCACAATGCAGTAAGATTAGAAGCCAACTACAGGAAAATAATTCTTAAAAATACAAACATATGGAGGCTCAGCAACACGTTTCTGAATAACCAACAAATAATGGAAGAAATCAAAAAGGAAATCAAAATATGCATAGAAACAAATGAAAATGAAAACACAACAACCCAAAACCTATGGGATTCAGTAAAACAGTGCTAAGAGGGAGATTCATAGTAGTACAAGCCTACATCAATGAACAAAAGAAATATCAAATAAACAACCTAACTTTACATCCAAACTAGATGCAAAGAAAAAAAAAAAAAAAAAAAACTAGAGAGAAAAAGAAAAGAAGAACTCCAAAGTTAGTAGAAGGAAAGAAATTATAAAAATCGGAGAAAAAGTAAATGAAAAATAAATGAAGGAGACTACAGCAAAAATCAACAAAACTAAAAGCTGGTTCTTTGAGAAGATAAATAAAATAGACAAACCATTCGCCAGACTCATCAAGAAAAAAAGGTAAAAGAATCAAATTAATAAAATTAGAAATGAAAATGGAGACATCATAAGAGACAACACAGATATATAAAAGATCATAAAAGACTACTATGAGCAATTATATGCCAATAAAATGGACAACTTGGAAGATATGGACAAATTCTTAGAAAAGTATAACCTTCCAAAACTGAACCAGGAAGAAATAGAAAATCTTATCAGATCCATCACAAGCACAGAAATTGAAGCCGTAATCAAAAACCTTTCAACAAATGAAAGCCCAGGACCAGATGCCTTCACAGGTGAATTCTACTAAAAATTTAGAGAACTAACACCTATATTATTCAAACTCTTCCAGAAAATTGAAGAGGAAGGCAAAGTCCCAAATTCATTCTATGAGTCCATCACCATCCTAATATCAAAACCAGACAAAGATGCCACAAAACAAATAAACAAACAAACTACAGGCCAATATCATTGATAAACATAGATGCAAAAATCCTCAACAAAATTCTAGGAAACTGAATCTAACAACATATTAAAAAGATCATACATCATGACCAAGTGGGCCTTATGGTAGGGATGCAAGGATTCTTCAATATTCACAAATTAATGAATGTGATACACCATATTAACATATTGAAAGATTAGGAAAAAAAAACATGATTATCTCAATAGATGCAGAGAAGGACTTTGAGAAAATTCAACACCCATTTATGATTTTAAAAAAAAAAATTCTCCTGAAAGCAGGCATAAAAGGAGCATACATCAACAAAATAAAAGCCATATATGACAAACCCATAGCAAGCATTATCCTCAATGGCAAGAAATTGAAAGCATTTCCTCAAAAATCAGGAACAAGATAAAGTTGCCTACCCTCACCACTGGTATCCCACATAGTTTTGGAAGTCCTAGCCACAGCAATCAGAGAATAAAAGGAAATAAAAGGAATCCATATTGGGAAAGAAGAATTAAAACTCTCACTGTTTGCAGATGACATAATCTTCAATATAGAAAACCCTAAAGATACCACCAGAAAATTACTAGAGCTAGTTAATAAATATAGTAAAGTTTCAGGATATAAAATTAAAACACAAATCCTTTGCATTTCTATACCCTAACAATGAGAAAACAGAAATAGAAATTAAGGAAACAATCACATTCACTATTGCAACAAAATAAAATAAAATACTTAGGAATAAATTCACCTAAAGAAACAAAAGACCTATATATAGAAAACTATAAGATACTGATGAAATAGATAAACAATGACACAAATATATGGAGAAATATATAATGTTCGTGGATTGGAAGAATCAATATAGGGAAAATGAGTATACCACCCAAAGGAATCTATAGATTCAACGCAATCCCTATCAAGCTACCAACAGTATTTCTAACAGAACTAGAACAATTAATTTCACAATTTGTATGGAAACACAAAAACCCTCGATTAGCACAAAGCAATATTGAGAAAGAAGAATGGAACTGGAGGAATAAAGCTGCCTGACTTCAGACTATACTACAAAGCTACAGTCATCAAGACAGTATGGTACTGGCACAAAGACAGGAATATATGTCAATGGAACAAAATAGAAGACCAGAGATAAATCCACACACCAATGGACACCTTATCTTTGACAAATGAGTCAAAGATATACAATAGAGAGAAGACAATCTCTTTAATTGGGTGCTGGGGAAACTGGACAAGGAATGAAACTGGAAGACTTTCTAACACCATACACAGAAACAAAGTTAAAATGGATTAAAAATCTAGATGTAGGAACAGAAACTATAAAACTCCTAGAGGAAAATATAGGTAGAACACTCCCTCACATAAATCACAGCAAGGTCCTCTATGATCCACCTCCCAGAGTAATGGAAATAAAAACAAAAATTTAAAAATGGGAACTAATTAAACTTAAAAGCTTTTGCACAACAAAGGAAACTATAAGAAAGGTGAAAGAAAGCCTTCAGAATGGGAGAAAATAATAGAAAATGAAGCAACTGACAAAGAATCAATCTCCAAAATATACAAGAAGAACATGCAGCTCAATACCAGAAAAATAAACAACTCAATCAAAAAATGGGTCAAAGAACGTAACAGACATTTCTCTAAAGAAGACATGCAGATGGCTAACACATGAAAAGATACTCGACACCACTCATTATCAGAGAAATGCAAATCAAAACCACAATGAGGTACCATCTCACACTTGTCAGAATGGCTGCGATCAAAAAGTCTACAAACAATAAATGCTGGAGAGGGTGTGCAGAAAAGGAAACTCTCTTACACTGTTGGGGGAAATGCAAACTAGTACAGCCACTATGAAAAACTGTGGAGATTCCTTAAAAAACTGGAAATAGAACTGCCATACTACCCAGCAATTCCACTGCTGTGCATACACACTGAGGAAACCAGAATTGAAAGAGACACATGTACCCCAATGTTCATTGCAGCACTGTTTATAATAGTTTGGAAATGGAAGCAACCTAGATGTCCATTGGTACATTAATACATGAGGAAGTTGTGGTACATATTCATGATGGAATATTACTCAACTGTAAAAATACATATGAGTCAGTTCTAATGAGGTGGATAAAATAAGAGCCTACTATACAGAGTGTGCTGCTGCTGCTGCTAAGTCGCTTCAGTCATGTCCAACCCTGTGCGACCCCATAGACGGCAGCCCACCAGGCTCCCCCATCCCTGGGATTCTACAGGCAAGAATACTGGATTGGGTTGCCATTTCCTTCTCCAGTGCATGAAAGTGAAAAGTGAAAGTGAAGTCGCTCAGTCGTGTCCGACTCCCAGCAACCCCATAGACTGCAGCCTACCAGGCTCCCCCATCCATGGAATTTTCCAGGCAAGAGTACTGGAGTGGGGTGTCATTGCCTTCTCCATACAGAGTGTAGTAAGCCAGAAAGAGAAACACCAATACAGTGTATTACCACATATATATGAAATTTAGAAAGACAGTAATGACAACCCTATATGCAAGAGAGCAAAAGAGACACAGATGTAAAGAACAGACTTTTGGACTATGTGGAAGAAGGTGAGGGTGGGACGATATGAGAGAATGGCACTGAAACATGTATATTACCATATGTAAAATGGATGACCAGTACAAGTTTGATGCATGAAGCAGGGCACTCAAAGCTGGTGATCTGGGACAACCCAAGGGATGGGGTAGGGAGGGAGGTGGGATGGGGATTCAGGATGGTGGGACACATGTACACCCATGACTGATTCATGTCAATGTATTGCAAAAACCATCACAATATTGTAAAGTAATCAGCCTCCAATTAAAATGAATAAATTAATTAAAAAACAAGAAAATTCTAAAAGATGATGCTGTATAAGTGCTGCATTCAATATATCAGCAAATTTGGAAAACTCAGCAGTGGTCACAGGACTGGAAAATGTCAGTTTTCATACCAGTCCCAAAGAAGGGCAATGTCACATAATGTTAAAACTACAATACTATTGCATTCATTTCAGATGCTAGAAAGGTGATGCTCAAAATCTTTCAAGCTAGGCTTCAGCAGTATGTGAACCAAGAACTTCCAGATGTAAAATCTGGGTTTGGAAAAGATAGAGTAACCAGAGGTCAAATTGCCAGCATTCATTGCATCATGCAGAAGGCAAAGAAATTACAGGAAAATATCTACTTCTGCTTCATTGACTCTACTAGAGCTTTTGACTGTGTGGATCACAAGAATTCTCAAGGAAATATTAATGCCAGACCACCTTTCTTGTCTACTGAGAAAACTGTATGTAGATAAAGAAGTAATGGTTAGAACCAGACATGGAACAACGGACTGGTTTAAAATTAGGAAAGAAATACAAGGCTGTATAATGTCACCCTGCTTATTTAACTTCTATGCAGAATACATCATGCAAAATGGTGGGCTGGAAGAATCACAAGCTGGAATATAGATTGCTGGGAGAAATAACTACCTCAAATATGCAGATGATACCACTTGATTGGCAGAAAATGAAAAGGAACTAAACAGCCCCTTCATGAAGGTAAAAAATCAGAGTGAAAAAGCTGGTTTGAAACTCAACATTCAAAAAAGTAAGATCATGACTTCCAGTCCCAACACTTCATGGCAGATAGAAGGGGAAATAGTGAAGCAGTGACAAATTTTAATTTTGGGTGCTTCCAAAATCACTGGGGATGGTGACTGAACCCATGAAATTCAAAGTTGTTTGCTTCTTGGAAGAAAAGCTATGACAAAAACTAGACAGTGTATTAAAAATCAGAGACATCACTTTACCAACAATGGTCCACGTAGGCAAATTTGTGGTATTTCCAGTAGTTAAGTATGGATGTGAATGCTGGACCATAAAGAAGGCTGAATGTCAAAGAATTCATGCTTTCGAATTATAATGCTAGACAAAACTCTTGAGAGTCCCCTGGACTACAAAGAGATCAAACTAGTCAATCCTAAAGAAAATCAGCCCAACCCAATATTCCTTCAAAGGACTGATGCTGAAATTGAAGCTCCAATAACTTGGCCACCTGCTGCTGGTAAAGACTGAAAGCAAAATGAGAAGGGGGTGGCAGAAGATGAGATAGTTAGATAGCATCACCAATATGACTCAATGAATTTGAGCAAACCTGGGGAGGCAATGGAGGACAAAGTAGCCTGGCATGCTGCAGTTCCCAGGGTCACAAAGTTGGACTTGACTTAGCAACTGGACAACAACAACAATAAGGAGGTGTAAGACCTGTAAGCCCAAAAATTATAAGACACGGATGAAAGAAACTGAAGATAGTAACACTAACAGCTGGAAAGAAATATCATGTTCATGAATGGAAGAATTAGCAATGTTAAATGTTCATACTACCCAAATCATTATACACATTTAATGGAATCCCTATCAAATTACCAATGCCATTTTGGACAAAACTGGAATAAATAATCCCAAAATCAGTATGCAATACTGATTGCATAGACTCTGAATAGTCCAAGCAATCTTAAGAAAGAAGAAGAAAGCTGGATGTATCACAATCATTGATCTTAAACTAATATTGCTGATGCTAAGTCACTTTAGTCGTGTCTGACTCTGTGCGACCCCATAGACCACAGCCCACCAGGCTCCCCTATCCCTGGGATTCTCCAGGCAAGAACATCAGAGTGGGTTTCGATTTCCTTCTCCAGTGCATGAAAGTGAAAAATGAAAGTGAAGTCGCTCAGTCATGTCCGACTCTTAGCGACCCCATGGACTGCAGCCCACCAGGTTCCTCCATCCATGGGGTTTTCCAGACAAGAGTACTGGAGTGGGATGCCACTGACTTCTCCTAAACTAATACTACAAAGTTATAATAATAAATAGCATATTGCTAGCACAAAAAAAAAAAAAAAAAAAAAAATCGGAGAAGGCAATGGCACCCCACTCCAGGACTTTTGCCTAGAAAATCCCATGGACAGAGGAGCCTGGTGGACTGCAGTCCATGGAGTCGCTAGAGTCGGACACGACTGAGCGATCTCACTTTCACGTTTCACTTTCATGCACTGGAGAAGGAAACGGCAACCCACTCCAGTGTTCTTGCCTGGAGAATCCCGTGGACAGGGGAGCCTGGTAGGCTGCCCTCTATGGGGTTGCACAGAGTCACACATGACTGAAGCGACTTAGCAGCAGCAGCAGCAGCATAAAAATACACACACATCCACCAATAAACAGAGTCAAATGCCCAGAATTAAACACCCCCATAAACAGTCAACTAATATTTGACAAGGGAACCAAAAATATTCAATGAGTAAAGTTAGTCTCTTCAATAAATGGTTATAACAAGACTGGATAAATACATGCAAAAAAATGAAGCTGGACTCCTATCTTACACTATACAGAAAAATTAACATCTGAACCCATAAAGCTCCTAGAAGAAAACATAGCAAGTAAGCCATTTTATTTTAGTCTTCGTGATTATTTCTTTGATTTGACACTAAAACCAAAGGCAACAAATACAAAAATAAATAAATGTGACTACATCAAACTAAAAGGCTTATGCACAGCAAAATAAATAATCGATGGAATGAAAAGGGAAGCAACAGAATGTGAGAAAATATTTGCAAATCATATATGTTTTAGGGGATCAATATCCAAATTGTGTAAAGAACTAGTACAAAACAACAGCAACAATAACAAAAATAATTCTACTTGAAAAGTATGAACAGAGGACCTGAATAAATTTTTTTACAAAAAAAAAAAATCCAAATGGCCATCAGGTTCAGGAAAAGATGCTCAACATCACTAATCATCACAGAAATGCTAATCAAAGCTACAGTGAGATGCCATCCTACACCAGTCAGAATGTTTATTACAAAAAAGGCAAGAGATAGTAAACATTGATAAAGGATATGAGAAGAGAAACATTTGTGCACTGTTAGTGGGAATGTAAGTTTGTGCAGCCACTATGAACAAACAGTACACAGGTTTCTCAAAATATGAAAAACAGAACATAAAATTTAACTGTGACTATATATTCAAGGCAAATAAAACCAAGATATTTAAGAGATACTTGTACCTCCCTGGAGAAGGAAATGGCACACCACTCTAGTACTCTTGCCTGGAAAATCCCATGGACGGAGGAGCCTGATAGGCTGCAGTCCATGGGGTCGCTAAGAGTCAGACATGACTGAGCGACTTCCCTTTCACTTTTCACTTTTCATGCATTGGAGAAGGAAATGGCAACCCACTCCAGTGTTCTTGCCTGGAGAATCCCAGGCACTGGGGAACCTGGTGGGCTTCCGTCTATGGGGTCGCACAGAGTCGGACACGACTGTAGTGACTTAGCAGCAGCACCAACCATGTTCACTGACGTATATTATTCACAACACCCAAAATATGGAAGCAACCTTAGTGTCCAGGCAGGAAAGTTTAAATACGTGATACACAAGCAGTCAGTCACTCAGTCAGTTCAGTCACTCAGTCAGTTCAGTCACTCAGTCAGTTCAGTCGCTCAGTCATGTCCGACTCTTTGTGACCTCATGGACTGCAGCACGTCAGGCCTCCTTGTCCATTGCCAACTTCCAGAGTTTACTTAAACTGATGTCCTTTGAGTTGGTGATGCCATCCAACCATCTCATCCTCTGTCATTCCCTTCTCCTCCTGCTTTCAATCTTTACCAGCATTAGGGTCTTTTCAAATGAGGCAATTCTTCATATCAAGTGGCCAAAGTATTGGAGCTTCAGCTTCAGCATTAGTCCTTCCAATGAATATTCAGGACTGATTTCCTTTAGGATGGATTGATTGGATCTCCTTGCAGTCCAAGGGACACTCAAGAGTCTTCTTCAACAACACACAGAGGCCAAAAGCAGCAATTATTCAGCACTCAGCTTTCTTTATACTCCAACTATCACAAGCATACATGATTACTGGAAAAACCATAGCTTTGACTGGATGGACCTTTTTGGGCAAAGTAATGTCTCTGCTTTTTAATATGCTGCCTAGGTTGGTCATCACTTTTCTTACAAGGAGTAAGTGTCTTTTAATTTCATGGTTGCAGTCACCTATTCAGTGATTTTGGAGCCCCCCAAAATAAAGTCAGTCACTGTCTCCACAGTTTCCCCATCTGTTTCCTGTGAAGTGATGGGCCCAGATGCAATGATCTTAGTTTTCTGAATGTTGAGTTTTAAGCCAATTTTTTCACTTTCCTCTTTTACTTTCATCAAGAGGCTCTTTAGTTCTTCTTCTCTTTTTGCCATAAGGGTGGTGTTATCTGCATATCTGAGGTTACTGATATTTCTCCTGGCAATCTTGATTTCAGCTTGTGCTTCATCCAGCTCAGCATTTCTCATGATTTACTCTGCATATAAGTTAAATAAGCAGGGTGACATATACAGACTTGATGTACTCCTTACCCAATTTGAAACCAGTTGGTTTCAATTTGGAACCAGTCTTTCCCAATTTGGATCCAGTCTGATACAAACACGAGCACATGTAAACACCCAACTGAATATTTTTCCGCCATGAGATATAAGAAAATGCTGCCATTTGTGACAACATGAATGAGCCAGGAGGGCTTTATTCTAGGTGAAATAAGTGAGAAAGAGAAAGAAAAGACTATATGGTATCAATTATATGTGGAATGTAAACGAGCTGAACTCATAGAAATGATACTGTGGCTATGTCATGTGATGAGCTGATTCATTGGAAAAGACCGTGATGTTGGAAAGATTGAAGGCAGGAGAAGAAGGGGACGACAGAGGATGAGATGTTTAGATGGCATCATTGACTCAATGGACATGAGTTTGAGCAAACTGCAGAGATGGTGAAGGACAGTTCATGAGGTTGCAAAGAGTTGGATATGATTTAGCAACTGAACAACAACAACACTATAGAAACAGAGAAGAATGATGATTGAAAGGGGCTGGGGAATGGGGAAATGGGGAGATGTCAGTTAAAAGGCACAAAGTTCCAATTATAAAACAAATATGTTCTAAGGATATAATGTTCAGCATGGTGCTTATAATTAAAAACACTGTATTAAATATTTGTAAGCTGCTAATGCCAACGAATGATCAAACTACAGCACAATTGCACTCATCTCACACGCTAGTAAAGTAATGCTCAAAATCCTCCAAGCCAGGCTTCAGCAATACGTGAACCATGAACTTCCAGATATTCAAGCTGGTTTTAGAAAAGGCAGAAGAACCAGAGATCAAAGTGCCAACATCTGCTGGATCATGGAAAAAGCAAGAGAGTTCCAGAAAAACATCTATTTCTGCTTGATCAACTATGCCAAAGCCTTTGACTGTGTGGATCACAATAAACTGTGGAAAATTCTGAAAGAGAAGGGAATACCAGAGCACCTGACCTGCCTCTTGAGAAATCTGTATGCAGGTCAGGAAGCAACAGTTAGAACTGGACATGGAAAAACAGACTGATTCCAAATAGGAAAAGGAGTATGTCAAGGCTGTATATTGTCACCCTGCTTATTTAACTTCTATGCAGAGTACATCATGAGAAACGCTGGACTGGAAGAAACACTAGCTGGAATCAAGATTGCCAGGAGAAATATCAATAGCCTAGATATGCAGATGACACCACCCTTATGGCAGAAAGTGAAGAGGAACTCAAAACCCTCTTGTTGAAAGTGAAAGTGGAGAGTGAAAAAGTTGGCTTAAAGCTCAACATTCAGAAAACGAAGATCATGACATCCGGTCCCATCACTTCATGGGAAATAGATGGGGAAACAGTGGAAATAGTGTCAGACTTTATTTTGGGGGGCTCCAAAATCACTGCAGATGGTGACTGCAGCCATGAAATTAAAACACACTTACTCCTTGGAAGGAATGTTATGACCAACCTAGACAGCATATTCAAAAGCAGAGACATTACTTTGCCAGCAAAGGTCCATCTAGTCAAGGCTATGGTTTTTCCAGTGGTCACGTATGGATGTGAGAGTTGGACTGTGAAGAAGGCTGAGCACCGAAGAATTGATGCTTTTGAAGTATGGTGTTGGAGAAGACTCTTGAGAGTTCCTTGGACTTCAAGGAGATCCAACCAGTCCATTCTGAAGGAGATCAGCCCTGGGATTTCTTTGGAAGGAATGATGCTAAAGCTGAAACTCCAGTACTTTAGCCACCTCATGCGAAGAGTTGACTCACTGGAAAAAACCCTGATGCTGGGAGGGATTGGGGGCAGGAGGAGAAGGGGACAATAGAGGATGAGATGACTGGATGACATCACTGATTTGATGAACGTGAGTCTGAGTGAACTCCGGGAGTTGGTGATGGACAGGGAGGCATGGCGTGCTGCGATTCATGGGGTCACAAAGAGTTGAACACGACTGAGCGACTGAAATGAACTGAACTGAACTCATATTCATGGAATCTAGAAAGATGGGACTATATGTATGGGATCACAGAAAATTAACCAATCTAATCACATGTGCCACAGCCTCATCTAACTGAATGAAACTGTGAGCCATGCCTTGCAGGGCCACCCAAGACAAATGGGTCAGGGTGAAGAGTTCTGACAAAATGTGGTCCACTGGAGAAGGGAATGGCAAACTACTTCAGCATTCTTGCCTTGAGAACTCCATGAACAGTATGAAAAGGCAAAAGTTTAGGAGACTGAAAGATGAACTCCCCAGGTTGGTAGGTGCCCAATATGCTACTGGAGAAAAATGGAGAAATAATTTCACAAAGAATGAAGAGATGCAACCAAAGCAAAAACAACAACCAATTGTGGGAGGGACTGGTGATGGAAGCAAGGTCCAATACTGTAAACAGCAAATAGGAATCTGGAATGTTAGTCCATGAATCAAGGCAAACTGGAAGGCTGCATACAGGAGATAGCAAGAGTGTACATTGACATTTTAGGAATCAGCGAACTAAAATGGACTGGAATGGGTGAATTTAACTCAGATGACCATTATATCTACTACAATAGGCAAGAATCCCTTAGAAGAAATAGAGTAGACATCATAGTCAATAAAAGATTCAGAAATGCAGTACTTGGATATAATCTCAAACAAACAAACAAACTAACGAAACAAAACAAACAAAACAAAACAAACAAACAAAAAAGCACAGAATGATTGCTGTTCATTTCCAAGGCAAACCATTCAATATCAGAGTAATCCAAGTCTAAGCCCCAATCGGTAATGCCGAAGAAGCTGAAATTGAACGGCTCTATGAAGACCTACAAGACCTTCTAGAAATAACATACAAAAAAGAAGTCCTCTTTATTACAGTAGACTGGAATGCAAAAGTAAGAAGTCAAGAAACACCTGGAATAACAGGCAAATTTGGGCTTGGAGTACAGAATGAAACAGGGCAAAGGCTAATAGAGTTTTAGCCAAGAGAATGCACTGGTCATAGCAAACACCCTCTTCCAGTAACATAAGAGAAGACTCTACACATGGACATCACCAGATGGTCAACACTGAAATCACATTGGTTCCATTCTTTGCAGCCAAAGATGCACAAGCTCTAAACAGTCAGCAAAAACAAGACCAGGAGCTGACTGTGGCTCAGATCATATACTCCTTATTTCCAAATTCAGACTTAAATTGAAGAAACTGAGGAAAACCACTAGACCATTCAGGTATGACCTAAATCAAATCCCTAACGATTATACAGTGGAAGTGAGAAATAGATTTAAGGGACTAGATCTGATATACAGAGTGCCTGATGAACTATGGGTGGAGGTTTGTGACATTGTACAGGAGACAGGGAGGAAGACCATCCCCAAGAAAAAGAAATATAAAAACACAAAATGGCTGCCTGAGGATGCCTTACAAATAGCTGTGAAAAGAAGAAAAGTGAAAAGCAAAGGAGAAAAGGAAAGATATAAGCATCTGAATCCAGAGTTCCAAAGAAGAGCAAGGAGAGATTAGAAAGCCTTCCTCAGCGATCAATGCAAAGAAATAGAGGAAAACAATAGAATGGGAAACACTAGATCTCTTCAAGAGAATTAGAGATACCAAGGGAATATTTCATGCAAAGATGGGCTCAATAAAGGACAGAAATATTATGGATGTAACTGAAGAAGAAGATATTAAGAAGTCTGAATTTGGCGCTAAGAATTTCATTATCTTATGGGAAAAGGATGGAAAAACACTGGAAACAGTGTCAGACTTTATTTTGGGGGGCTCCAAAATCACTGCAGATGGTGACTGCAGCCATGAAATTAAAAGACTCTCACTACTTGAAAGAAAAGTTATGACCAACCTAGATAGCATATTCAAGAGCAGAGACATTACTTTGCCAACAAAGGTCCATCTAGTCAAGGCTATGGTTTTTCCAGTGGTCATGTATGGATGTGAGAGTTGGACTGTGAAGAAAGCTGAGCACCAAAGAATTGATGCTTTTGAACTGTGGTGTTGAAGCAGACTCTTGAGAGTGCTTTGGACTGCAAGGAGATCCAATCAGTCCATTCTGAAGATCAGTCCTGAATATCCTTTGGAAGGACTGATATTGAAGCTGAAACTCCAGTTCTTTGGCCACCTGATGAGAAGAATTGACTCATTGGAAAAGACTCTGATCCTGGGAAAGATTGAAGGCGGGAGGAGAAGGGGAAGACAGAGAATGAGATTGTTGGATGGGATCACCAACTCAATGGACATGAGTTTGAGTGAACTCCGAGAGTTGGTGATGGACAGGGAGGCCTGGCATGCTGCAGTCCATGGGACCGCAGAGAGTCAGACATGACTGAGTGACTGAACTCTAAAAGATGGTACTGATGGAATAATTTGCAGGGCAGCAATGGAGACACAGCCATGGAGAACAGACTTAAGGATCATTGGAATGCAGGTGGTGGGGGTGGAGGAAGGAGAAGGTGGAGTGTATGGGAAGAGTAACATGGAAACTTACATTACCATATATAAAATTGATAGCCAGTGAGCATTTCTGTGTGACTCAGGGAACTCAAACCGTGCCTCTGCAACAACCCAGAGGAGTGAAATGTGGAGAGGGATAGGAGGGTGGTCCAAGAGCGAGGGGACATATGTATACCTATGGCTGATTCATGCTGATGTTTGGCAGAAACAAACATAATTCTGTAAGCCAACTATCCTTCAATAAAAAACAAGTATTTTTTTGAACAACCATACAGAAAAAAAAAAAAAATTCAAAACACCAGCCTCCATGACTGGTGAAAAGCAAGCATTTTAAACAAGGACACCTTCACTAGCATCACCAAACTAACTGAAGATAGATTGTATGTTTTTGTTTACAAAGACATGCTACAAATTTATCCCGAACGCTTAAATTCTTCATTTTTATAAAAAATTATAGTCAGACCCCTAATGTCTTAGAATTATTTATACAATTTTATGTTTTACATTGCACACCACTCAATAAATTACATTTACTCAAAGTTGGGCTTAATTCTTTAAATGACAACCCTTAAACCTCATCACTGATGCTACGCCAAGTGCTCTATATTCTTGTAATTACACTTGTGTTCAGGTGTGTGAATCCCACGTTGCTATTTGATATCTGGTAGTACCCATTCTGCGGGGATTTACAAGCACTGTTCCTCTGTCATTGTTTTCATGAGCAGACTTGCATTTGTCAGTTATAATACAAAGCAATAATGATATGTTTTTTGTAAAATAATTGCTCTTTTGAGTCTTTATAAGATGCTAAGAAAAAGGAATGATGCTAAAGCTGAAACTCCAGTACTTTGGCCACCTCATGCGAAGAGTTGACTCATTGGAAAAGACTCTGATGCTGGGAGGGATTGGGGGCAGGAGGAGAAGGGGACGATAGAGGATGAGATGGCTGGATGGCATCACCGACTCGACGGACGTGAGTTTGAGTGAACTCCGGGAGTTGGTGATGGACAGGGAGGTCTGGCGTGCTGCAATTCATGGTGTCGCAAAGAGTCGGACACAACTGAGCGACTGAACTGAACTGAAGACAAAATATCACACTAACTCATTGTTTTTTATATGTGCCTTTTGCAGTGCGTATGTTTAAACTGCTTTGGTAAATGTTACAAATTGCTAAATTTGATGGACACTTTTTTGTTCTCATCTTTCTTGTTTGTGTAGATTCTAAATAACAGCATCTCCAAGGATGAATGTGGGCACCTGAGTGACCCTGTTTACTTTCTTGGCTTTGTCTTTGGCTAAGTGTCACACAGTAAATGTTTACCTGGAACCTCATTCTGAGCACCAATATCAAGCAGTTTGCAACTTCCTAAAGGACAGAGTTTGCCCATGACTCTGAGTTACCTGTGAGATCATGTCCAAGCTTTTTAGAAATGGATACATGACTCTTGTTTGAATTGGGGGTCACCCCTACTCCCTGGAGTGTTCCTCTGACTCCACATGACTCAGAACTCTGTGCTGTGCTTAGGCCCTCAGTCATGTTCGACTCTTTGAAACCCCATGGACTGTAGCCCACCAGGCTCTTCTCTCCATGGGAATTCTCCAGGCAAGAATACTGGAGTGGGTTGCCATGCCCTCCTCCAGGGGATCTTCCCAACCCAGGGTCAAACCCAGGTCTCCCACATTGCAGGTGGGTTCTTTCCTGTGTTGCAAGAGAAAAAAAATAAAAAAGAACACTTAGAATTTTCTAGTATGCAAAACTGCACCATGTCTTATTCACATCTTTCCCTTTTCCTGGAACGTCTTAATTCTATAAAATCTTGCTAAATTTAAGGATCAATTCTAATAGAAAATCTTTCCTAATCTCTCCTTCTCTTAACAGTCTCCTCTGGGCCTGGCAGCTACCACACCAGACTTCATTGTAAGTCTACAAGTGGCCTCATGTTTCAAAACAGGTAACTCTTTATTTATGTATTTACTTTTTTATGCAGGTGATTCAACTAACATTTTATTGTCCCTTAGTCTTCATGTCAGGCAATCTTGATACACCCAGGAAAAGTCATTTTATTTATTCATTTATTATTATTATTTTTTACTTTACAATATTGTATTGGTTTTGCAGGTAACTCTTAAAGTCAGGGATGGAACTTCTGTTTTTTGTCTCAGACCATGTTGTTCAATAGTACATAGAGATGTTCAGTAATTACAAAGAATAAAGGCCACCATGCTTAACTCTAGTGCTGACATTTGCATCCTATCAACAGTGATATCCACATAATCTATAATATTCATGAAGAATTGGGTTTGGCTAAAGGGGGTTTTGTGTAAATCAGATCAGATCAGATTAGATCAGTCTCTCAGTCATGTTAAACTCTTTGCGACCCCATGAATCACAGTACGCCAGGCCTCCCTGTCCATCACCAACTCCCGGAGTTCACTTAGACTCACGTCCATTGAGTCAGTGATGCCATCCAGCCATCTCACCCTCTGTCACCCCCTTCTCCTCCTGCCCCCAATCCCTCCCAGCATCAGAGTCTTTTCCAATGAGTCTTCGCATGAGGTGGCCAAAGTACTGGAGTTTCAGCTTTAGCATCATTCCTTCCAAAGATATCCCAGGCCTGATCTCCTTCAGAATGGACTGGTTGGATCTCCTTGCAGTCCAAGGGACTCTCAAGAGTCTTCTGCAACACCACAGTTCAAAGGCATCAATTCTTCGGCACTCAGCCTTCTTCACAGTCCAACTCTCACATCCATACATGACTACAGGAAAAGCCATAGCATTGACTAGGCGGACCTTTGTTGGCAAAGTAATGTCTCTGCTTTTGAATATGCTATCTAGGTTGTCATAACTTTCCTTTCAAGGAGCAACTGTCTTTTAATTTCATGGCTGCAGTTACCATCTGTAGTGATTTTGGACCCCAGAAAAGTAAAGTCTGATACTGTTTCCACTGCTTCCCCATCTATTTCCCATGAAGTGATGAGACCGGATGCCATGATCTTCGTTTTCTGAATGTTGAGCTTTAAGCCAACTTTTCACTCTCTACTTTCACCTTCATCAAGAGGCTTTTTAGTTCCTCTTCACTTTCTGCCATAAGGGTGGTGTCATCTGCATATCTGAGGTTATTGATATTTCTCCTGGCAATCTTGATTCCAGCTTGTGTTTCTTCCAGTCCAGCGTTTCTCATGATGTACTCTGCATATAAGTTAAATAAACAGGGTGACAATATACAGCCGTGACGTACTCTTTTTCCTATATGGAACCAGTGTGTTGTTCCATGTCCAGTTTTAACTTTTGCTTCCTGACCTGCATACAGATTTCTCAAGAGGCAGATCAGATGGTCTGATATTCCCAACTCTTTCAGAATTTTCCACAGTTTATTGTGATCCACACAGTCAAAGGCTTTGGCATAGTCAATAAAGCAGAAATAGATGCTTTTCTGGAACTCTCTCAGTTTTCCATGGTCCAGCGGATGTTGGCAATTTGATCTCTGGTTCCTCTGCCTTTTCTAAAACCAGCTTGAACATCAGGAAGTTCACGGTTCACATATTGCTGAAGCCTGACTTGGAGAATTTTAAGCATTACTTGACTAGCGTGTGAGATGAGTGCAATTGTGCGGTAGTTTGAGCTTTCTTTGGTATTGCCTTTCATTGGGATTGGAATGAAAACTGACCTTTTCCAGTCCTGTGGCCACTGCTGAGTTTTCCAAATTTGCTGGCATATTGAGTGCAACACTTTCACAGCATCATCTTTCAGGATTTGGAATAGCTCAACTGGAATTCCATCACCTCCACTAGCTTTGTTCATAGTGATGCTTTCCAAGGCCCACTTGACTACACATTGCAGGATGTCTGGCTCTAGGTCAGTGATCACAGCATCGTGATTATCTGGGTTTTGAAGGTCATTTTTGTACAGTTCTTCTGTGTATTCTTGCCACCTCCTCTTAATATCTTCTGCTTCTGTTAGATCCATACCATTTCTGTCCTTTATTGAGCCCATCTTGGCATGTAATATTCCTTTGGTAGCTCTGATTTTCTTGAAGAGATCCCTAGTCTTTCCCGTTGTGTTGTTTTCCTCTCTTTCTTTGCATTGATCGCTGAAGAAGGCTTTCTTATCTCTTCTTGCTATTCTTTGGTACACTGCATTCAGATGTTTATATCTTTCCTTTCCTCCTTTGCTTTTCGCTTCTCTTCTTTTCACAGGTATTTGTAAGGCCTCCCCAGACAGCCATTTTGCTTTCTTGCATTTCTTTTCCATGGGGATGGTCTTGATCCCTGTCTCCTGTATAATGTCATGAACCTCATTCCATAGCTCATCAGGCACTCTATCAGATCTAGGCCCTTAAATCTATTTCTCACTGCCACTGTATAATCATAAGGGATTTGATTTAGGTCATACCTGAAGGGTCTAGTGGTTTTCCATACTTTCTTCAATTTAAGTTTGAATTTGGCAATAAGGAGTTCATGGTCTGTGACACAGTCAGCTCCTGGTCTTGTTTTTGCTGACTGTATAGAGCTTCTCTATCTTTGGCTGCAAATAATATAATCAATCTGATTTTGGTGTTGATCATCTGGTGATGTCCATGTAAAGAGTCTTCTCTTGTGTTGTTGGAAGAGGGTGTTTGTTACGACCAGTGCATTTTCTTGGCAAAACTTTATTAGTCTTTGCCCTGCTTCATTCCTTATTCCAAGGCAAAATTTGCCTGTTACTCCAGGTGTTTCTTAACTTCCTACTTTTGCATTCCAGTCCCCTATAATGAAAAGGACATCTTTTTGGGGTGTTAGTTCTAAAAGGTCTTGTAGGTCTTCATAGAACCGTTCAACTTCAGCTTCTTCAGCGTTACTGGTTGGGGCATAGACTTGGATTACTGTCATATTGAATGGTTTGCCTTGGAAACAAACAGAGATCATCCTGTTGATTTTCAGATTGCATCCAAGTACTGCATTTCGGACTCTTTTGTTGACCATGATGGCCACTCCATTTCTTCTGAGGGATTCCTGCCCGCAGTAGTAGATATAATGGTCATCTGAGTTAAATTCACCCATTCCAGACCATTTCAGTTCACTGATTCCTAGAACGTCAACATTCACTCTTGCCATCTCTTGTTTGACCACTTCCAATTTGCCTTGATTCATGGACCTGACATTCCAGGTTCCTATGCAATATTGCTCTTTACAGCATTGGACCTTGCTTCTATCACCAGTCACATCCACAGCTGGGATTGTTTTTGCTTTGGCTCCATCCCTTCATTCTTTCTGGAGTTACTTCTCCACTGATCTCCAGTAGCATATTGGGCACCTACTGACCTGGGGAGTTTCTCTTTCAGTATCCTATCATTTTGCCTTTTTATACTGTTTATGGGGTTCTCAAGGCAAGAATGTTGAAGTGGTTTGCCATTCCCTTCTCCAGTGGACCACATTCGGTCAGATCTCTCCACTATGACCCGCCCATCTTGGGTTGCCCCACAGGCATGGGTTAGTTTCATTGAGTTAGACAAGGCTGTGGTCCTAGTGTGATTAAATTGACTAGTTCTCTGTGAGTATGGTTTCAGTGTGTTTGCCCTCTGATGCCCTCTTGCAACACCTACCGTCTTATTTGGGTTTCCATAATTGTGTTTGTCTTTATGGTTTCTTTTGCATCCATCCTTTCCTCTGATTCATAAACTTTCAATTCATAGTTCAAGAGTATTTAATATTATCCTAACATTAACAACAATCGTATGAGGTACCTTAATAAATCAGTTACTATTTATAGACCTCAGGCATATTCCATCTCCTTCCTAAGAAGAATACCTCTTCCATGAAAAACTTTTCACTTCTTCCGCATCTCAAAGTTTTCCATTCCTCATGAAGCTAAAAAGATTCCCTCACTTTATCATACTTTTTTTTTTTTTTTTTAATCCCTGAGGCTGCTCTTTTGCTGCTTTTTCCATCAAAGTGAAAATCTGTGAAAATTAGCTTCAGGACCCTGATTTCTTTAACATTATAAAGGGAATATGCACGCCCTTTAAACATTGAGTTCTCCTGTATCCCTTCCCTTTTGTCCCTTTTGTCAAATTAGCCATCCTCTGAATGGCTGAATGAGTGAGTCATGAAATAGTACTTTGACATCTTTTATGATATGAGGAAGACATGTATGGTGATTGAGGACCTGTTTAAAGAGAGGGTTTTCATTGGGTGGGGTTTGGAGTGGTGAAGGACAGGAAAGCCTGGCATGCTGCAGTCCATGGGGTCTTGCGTCAGACATGACTGAGTGACTGAACAATAAAAAGTGGAGGAAGGATAAGAAGGGAGTCATTTACTCTGATGCAATTAAAGATGAAAAAACTAAGATACTGAAATAGAATGAAAAGTAATGCATAATGACATGTATATGCTGAAAATGAATTTAGAATAGAAATACTTGTGCTACCAATGTTCTTTTGATTTGTGTATTGAGCCTCCCTTTGGAACATGGTTTTCAAAAGAAATTTAAAAAAAATACTTTAACATTGTTTTTTATTTTTACTTTATGTAGTTTTTTTTTTTTTGGATTGTGAAGACATTTCAACTCTACTCTCTAAGGAAACTTAAATTATCTAACACAATGTTAGCCAATAGCTACTAGATTTTACATTGGATTCTCAGAACTTATTGCTGAAAGTTTGTATCCTTTTACTATTTTCTCCTTTATTTCCTCTACCCACCAGGCTTTGGCCACCACTTCTCTACTCTCTGCATCTGTAAGTTTGACTTTTTTAAAGGTTCTGCCTAGAAGTGATACCAGGCAGTATTTGACTTTGGCTAATTTCACTTAGCATGATGCCTTTGAGTTTCATTCATATTGTTGCTCACTGTAAGATTTCCTACTTTCTCATGGTTGAATAATATTCAGTTGTATACACTTATCACATCTTTATCTGTTCATCCTTATACAGATACTTAGGCTGTTTACATATGTGGGCTATTTTGAATAATGCTGCAATGTGGGAATGCAGCTGTTTCTCCATATTTCATCCCCTTTGAATAAATGCCCAGAAGTAGAATTGCTAGATCATAAAATAGTTCCAAAATCACTGCAGATGGTGATTGCAACCATGAAATTAAAAAACGCTTACTCCTTGGAAGGAAAGTTATGACCAAACTAGATAGCATATTCAAAAGCAGAGACACCACTTTGCCAAAAAAAGGTCTAGTCAAGGCTATGGTTTTTCCAGTGGTTATGTATAGATGTGAGAGTTGGACTGTGAAGAAAGCTGAGCACCGAAGAATTTATGCTTTTGAACTGAGGTGTTGGAGAAGACTCTTGAGAGTCCCTTGGACTGCAAGGAGATCCAACCAGTCCATCCTAAAGATCTGTCCTGGGTGTTCACTGGAAGGACTGATGCTGAGGCTGAAACTCCAATACTTTGGCCACCTCATGTGAAGAGTTGACTCATTGGAAAAGACTCTGATGCTGGGAGGGATTGGGACCAGGAGGAGAAAGGGATGGCAGAGGATGAGATGGCTGGATGGCATCACCGACTCGATGGACATGAGTTTGGGTAAACTCCAGGAATTGGTGATGGACAGGGAAACCTGGTGTGCTGTGATTCATGAGGTCGAAAGAGTTGGACACGACTGAGCGACTGAAGTAAACTGAACTGAAAATAGTTCTATTTTTAACTTTTAAGAACACTCATTACTGTTTTCCATAGTGACTAAATTAACATTTCCACCAACAGTGCACAAGGGTTTCTTTTTCTCCACATCCTCACCGATACTTGTTATCTATTGTCTTTTTCATCATAGCCCTTCTAAAATATGTGTAACTGGTATCTTACTGTAGTTTGATCTGCATTTCTTTGATTATTAGTGATGCTGAGCATCTTTTCATGTACCTGTTCACCATTTGTGTGTCTCCTTTGGAAAAAATGCCAATTCTGATGCTCTACCCAGTTTTGTTTTCCTTTTTAAAAAGTTATTTCTTTTGCATTACCAAACTTCTTAGTTTGATGTAGTCCCACTTTCATGTTTCCTTTGTTGACTTTGTTTTTGGTGTTACATCCAAAAAGTCATTGCCAAAATTATGTCAAGTTGCTTACCCACTATGTTTTCTGCTAGGAGTTTTATGATTTCAGGTTTTATATGCAAGTTGTTAACACTATTTGAGTTGATTTTTATGTATGGTGTGAGATCAAAGTCCAGTGTTTTACTTTTGCATGCAGTTATCCAGTCTCCCCAATACCATTTATTGGGGAAAGAAGCTATTCTTTCCTCTTTATAAATTTTTGGCATCCTTGTCATGAATTAATTGATCATATACCCATGGGTTTATTTCTGAGATCTTTATTCTGTTCCACTGAACTATGCATCTGTTTTCATCCCAATACCATATTATTTTGATTACTGTAGCTTTGTGATACAGGTCGAAATCTAGAAGTATGATACTTCAAGCTTTGTTCTTTCTCAGAATGCTTTGGCCAATCAGGGTCTTGCACACTCTGTGAGTTTTGGCAAATACATAATGACAGGTACTCATTGTTTCAGTACCATACAAAGTATTTTCACTGCCTTAAAAATCCTCTGTACTCCACCTGTTCATCCTTCCTTCTCCTCCACCAACTATGGGAGACTACTGATCTTGTTGCCTCCATAGGTTTTTCCTTTTCCAGAATGCTATATAGCTGGAATCATACAGATTTCAAATTGGCATATTTCACTTAGTAATGCATGCTGGGTGCATGCTAAGTCACTTCAATCATGTCTGACTCTTTGTGACCCTATGGGCTGAGGCCTGCCAGGCTCCTCTGTCCATGGGATTCTCCAGGCAAGAATACTGAAGTAGTTTGCCATTTCCTCCTCCAGGGGATCATGCCAACCCACAAGTTTGAACCCACATCTCTTATGTCTCCTGAATTGACAGGCAGGTTCTTTACCACTAGTGCCACCTGTGAAGCCCTCTTAAAAAATATGTTCCCCAACATTAGTAACCTCACTCTTGTGCATTGAAATTTTTTAAGCATTTGAGAGACAAATGAACTTAAGCATTTAAGAGATAATTTATTTCTGAATTGGTCATATAAAAATATTTACTCTGAAGGAGGAGCTAAGATGGCCGAGGAATAGAACAGGGAGAACACTTTCTCCCCCACAAATTCATCAAAAGAACATTTAAACACCAAGTAAATTCCACAAAACAACTTCTGAATGTCAGCAGAGGACATCAGGCACCCAGAAAAGCAACCCATTGTCTTTGAAAGGACGTAGGAAAAAATATAAAAGACCAAAAAAGAGACAAAAGAGGGAGGAACAGAGCTCCATCCCAGGAAGGGAGTCTTAAAAAGAGAGAAGTTTCCAAACACCAGGAAACAGTCTCACTGCCGAGTCTGTGCCGAGGCTTGGAAGCACAGAGGGCAACATAACAGGGAGGAAAAATAAATAAACAATTAAACCCCACAGATTACGAGCCCTATGGTAACTCCCCCAGTGGAGAAGCAGTGCAGACGCCTGCATCCACCATTAGCAAGAGGGGGCTGGGCAGGGAGGTGTGGCACGGGCTGCATCGCTTAGAGTAAGGATCTGGCCTGAATACCCCGAGTGCTACCTGAGCGAAATAATTTGGGCTAGCAAACCAGACTGTGGGATATCTACCACGCAAAAAGCCAGCCCTAACCTAAGACACCATCAGGCCTGCGCACGGAACAAAGGACTGTACAGAGATAGCCGGCTGCAGACTGTCCCCCTCCAGTGACAGGCAGCCAGAGCCAGAAGGGGGCAATCACAGCCCCAGAGAGACATTATCTACAAAACTGTAAGCAGGCTTTTTTGCTAACTAAAACTTCTTGGGGTTCTGGACAGTCAACATCCGCCTGAGAAGGTGCGCCGGTTGTACACCCAGATAACCGAGCGGTGGGGAGGCAATAAGTCACAGCAACCGTGCTCGCCAAACACCTCATCACCTGAGCTGCTCGGACCTGGGAAGGGCACAAAACGCAAACCCAGCTGAGTCTGTGCCTCTGAGGACTACCCGAGTGCCTGAACCTGAGCGGCTTAGACCTGGGAGGTGCAAGCAGCCCAGGGCCGGCCGCAGTTGGTTCCCAGCGGAGCAACCTAGAGCCTGAGCAGTGTGGGCAGGGAGGCTACACGCGCCGTGAGAGGGGGCACGCTCAGTGTGGCTGAGGCACTGTGAGCACACACCAGTCTTATTTATTTGTAGCATCGCTCCCTCCCCGCAGCATGACTGAACAAGTGAGCCTTAAAAAAAAAAACAAAAAAAAACAGCAAAAAAAGGTGTCCACCACCGCCCCCTTTGTATCAGGGCGGAAATCAGACACCGAAGAGACCAGCAAACAGAAGAAGCTATAACAGAGGGAACTGACTTGGAAGCGACAGGCAATAGATTAGAACCCCATGGTTAGTACCAACTACATAGGAAGGGGCCTGTAGATCTTGAGAAATATAAGCCGGAACAAGGAACTAGCCGAAAATGAACTGAACACACAATACCCACAACAACATCAGAGAAAGTCCTATATATTTTTACTATTTTTACGATCATTCTTTCTTTCTTTTTTTTAATTTTTTAAAAATTTAAGTCCTCTATTACTCCTTTAATTTTCACTTTTATAATCTACTATTACTTTGCAAAAAAAAAAGACCCTTTTTAAAAAAGCAAACTTCATATATGTATTTTCTTATAACTTTTGTGACCTTGTTTTTTTTTCTTCTTCTTCTTCTTTTCTTTAACATTGTATTTTTGAAATTCCAAACTCTGCTCTAGATTTTTAATTTTAGCTTTTTGGTATTTGTTATCAATTTTGTACCTATATATATATATTTTATAACTTTTGTGACTTTTTTTTTTCTTTCTTTCTTTCTCTTCATCTTTTCTTTAACATTGTATTCCTGAAATTCCAAACTCTACTCTAGATTTTTAATTTATGCTTTTTGGTATTTGTTATCAATTTTGTACCTATATCTTTTTTATAATTTTTGTGATTTTGTTTGTTTTTGATTTGTTTTGTTTTTTTCCTCTTTCTTTTTCTTCTTCTTTTCTTTAACATTGTATTTTTGAAATTCCAAACTCTACTCTAGATTTTTAACTTTTGCTTTTTGGTATTTGTTATCAATTTTGTACCTATATTTTCTTTCTAATTTTTTTGACTTTTTTTTTTTCTTTTTCCTTTTCTCTCTTTCTTTTCCTTCTTCTTTTCTTTAACATTGTATCTTTGAAATTCCAAACTCGACTCTAGATTTTTAATTTTTGCTTTTAGGTATTTGTTACCAATTTTGTACCTTTAAGAACCCAATCTTCAGTACCCATTTTTTACTAGGAGTGAGATTACTGGCTTGACTGCTCTCTCCCCCTTTGGACTCTCCTTTTTCTTCCACCAGTTCGCCTGTGTCTCCTCCCTAACCCTTCTGTACTCTACCCAACTCTGTGAATTTCTGTGTGTTCCAGATGGTGGAGAATACTTAGGGAACTGATTACTGGCTGGATCTGTCTCTCTCCTTCTCATTCCCTTCTTTTATCCTCCTGGCCACCTCTGTCTCCTTCCTCCCTCTTCTCTTCTCTGTATAACTCAGTGAACATCTCTGAGCTGTCCAGTTGTGGAGTGCACATAAGGAAGTCATTACTGGTTAGCCCGCTCTCTCCTCTATTGATTCCACCTCATCTCATTCGGGTCATCTCTAACTCCCTCCCCGCTTTTCTCTTCTCCATGTAATTCTGTGGACCTCTCTGGGTGACCCTCATGGTGGAGAAACTTTTCATCTTTAACCTAGATGTTTTATCAATGGTGCTGTATAGAAGGAGAAGTTTTGAGACTACTGTAAAAATAAGACCGATAACTGCAAGCAGGAGGCTTAAGTCCAAACCCTGACTCCAGGGAACATTAACTGACAGGAGCTCATCAAATGCCTCCATACCTACACTGAAATCAAGCATCACACAAGGGCCAACAAATTCCAGGGCAAGACATACCAAGCAAATTCTCCAGCAACACAGGAACACAGCCCTGAGCTCCAATATACAGGCTGCTCAAAGTCACCCCAAAACCATAGACATCTCATAACTCATTACTGGACACTTCATTGCACTCCAGAGAGAAGAAATCAAGCTCCACCCACAAGAACACCGACACACACTTCCCTAACCAAGAAACCTTGACAAGCCACCTGTACAAACTGACACACAGTGAGGAAATGCCACAATAAAGAGAACACCACAAACTGCCAGAATACAGAAAGGACACCCCAAACTCAGCTATTTAAATAAGATGAAGAGACAGAGGAATACCCAGCAGGTAAAGGAACAGGATAAATGCCCACCAAACCAAACAAAAGAAGAAAAGATAGGGAATCCACCTGATAGAATTCTGAATGATGATAGGGAAATTGACCCAAAATCTTGAAATCAAAATGGAATCACAGATAAATAGCCTGGAGACAAGGATTGAGAAGATGCAAGAAAGGTTTAACAAGGACCTAGAAGAAATAAAAAAAAGTCAATATATAATGAATAATGAAATAAATGAGATAAAAAACACTCTGGAGGCAACAAATAGTAGAATAACAGAGGCAGAAGATAGGACTAGTGAATTAGAAGACAGAATGGTAGAAATAAATGAATCAGAGAGGATAAAAGAAAAATGAATTAAAATAAATGAGGACAATCTCAGAGACCTCCAGGACAATATTAAACGCTACAACATTCTAATCATAGGGGTCCCAGAAGAAGAAGACAAAAAGAAAGACCATGGGAAAATACTTGAGGAGATAATAGTTGAAAACTTCCCTAAAATGGGGAAGGAAATAATCACCCAAGAAACCCAGAGAGTCCCAAACAGGATAAACCCAAGGCGAAACACCCCAAGACACATATTTATCAAATTAACAAAGATCAAACACAAAGAACAAATATTAAAAGCAGCAAGGGAAAAACAACAAATAACACACAAGGGAATTCCCATAAGGCTAACAGCTGATCTTTCAATAGAAACTCTCCAAGCCAGGAGGGAATGGCAAGACATACTTAAAGTGAAGAAAGAAAATAACCAACAGCCCAGATTATTGTAGCCAGAAAGGATCTCGTTCAAATATGAAGGAGAAATCAAAAGCGTTACAGACAAGCAAAAGATGAGAGAATTCAGCACCACCAAACCAGCTCTCCAACAAATACTAACAAATATTCTCTAGACAGGAAACACAAAAACGGTGTATAAATTCGAACCCAAAACAATAAAGTAAACGGCAATGGGATCATATTTATCAACAATTACCTTAAACGTAAATGGGTTGAATGCCCCAACCAAAAGACAAAGACTGGCTGAATGGATACAAAAACAAGACCCCTACAATATGTTGTCTACAAGAGACCCACCTCAATACAGGGGACACATACAGACTGAACGTGAAGGGCTGGAAAAGGATTTCCTATGCAAATAGGGACCAAAAGAAAGCAGGAGTAGCAATACTCATATCAGATAAAATAGACTTTAAAACAAAGGCTGTGAAGAGACACAAAGAAGGATACTACATAATGATCAAAGGATCAGTCCAAGAAGAAGATATAACAATTATGTACGACAAATACTAACAAGTATGAAAGGAGAAATTAACAATAACACAGTAATAGTGGGAGACTTTAATACCCCACTCACACCTATGGATAGATCAATTAAACAGAAAATTAACAAGGAAACACAAACTTTAAATGATACAATAGACCAGTTAGACCTAATTGATATGTATAGGACATTTCATCCCAAAACAATGAATTTCACCTTTTTCTCAAGCACACACGGAACCTTCTCCAGGATAGATCACATCCTGGGCCATAAATCTAGCCTTGGTAAATTCAAAAAAACTGAAATCATTCCAAGCATCTTTTCTGACCACAATGCAGTAAGATTAGATCTCAATTACAGGAAAAAAACTATTAAAAATTCCAACATATGGAGGCTGAACAACATGCTGCTGAATAACCAACAAATCACAGGAGAAATCAAAAAAGAAATCAAAATTTACATAGAAACGAATGAAAATGAAAACACAACAACCCAAAACCTGTGGGACACGGTAAAAGCAGTCCTAAGGGGGAAGTTCATAGCAATACAGGCACACCTCAAGAAACAAGAAAAAAGTCAAATAAATAACCTAACTCTACACCTAAAGCAACTAGAAAAGGAAGAAATGAAGAACCCCAGGGTTAGTAGAAGGAAAGAAATCTTAAAAATTAGGGAAGAAATAAATGCAAAAGAAACAAAAGAGACCATAGCAAAAATCAACAAAGCCAAAAGTTGGTTCTTTGAAAGGACAAATAAAATTGACAAACCATTAGCCAGACTCATCAAAAGGCAAAGGGAGAAAAATCAAATCGATAAAATTAGAAATGAAAATGAAGAGACCACAACAGACAACACAGAAATACAAAGGATCATAAGAGACTACTATCAGCAATTATATGCCAATAAAATGGATAACGTGGAAAAAATGGACAAATCCTTAGAAAAGTAAAACTTTCCAAAACTGGACCAGGAAGAAATAGAAAATCTTAACAGACCCATCACAAGCATGGAAATTGAAACTGTAATCAGAAATCTTCCAGCAAACAAAAGCCCAGGTCCAGACGGCTTCACAGCTGAATTCTACCAAAAACTTAGAGCAGAGCTAAAACCTATCCTACTCAAACTCTTCCAGATAATTGCAGAGGAAGGTAAACTTCCAAACTCATTCTATGAGGCCACCATCACCCTAATACCAAAACCTGACAAAGATCCCACAAAAAAAGAAAACTACAGGCCAATACCACTGATGAACATAGATGCAAAAATCCTTAACAAAATTCTAGTAAACAGAATCCAACAACACATTAAAAAGATCATACACCATGACCAAGTGGGCTTGATCCCAGGGATACAAGGATTCTTCAATATCCGCAAATCAACCGTGTAATGCACCACATTAACAAATTGAAAAATAAAAACAATACACTTATTTCAATAGATGCAGAGAAAGCCTTTGACAAAATTCAACATCCATTTATGATAAAAACTCTCCAGAAAGCAGGAATAGAAGGAACATACCTCAACATAATAAAAGCTATATACGACAAACCCACAGCAAACATTATCCTCAATGGTGAAAAATTGAAAGCATTTCCTCTAAAGTCAGGAACAAGATAAGGGTGCCCACTTTCACCATTACTATTCAACATAGTTTTGGAAGTTTTGGCCACAGCAATCAGAGCAGAAAAAGAAATAAAAGGAATCCAAATTAGAAAAGAAGAAGTAAAACTCTCACTGTTTGCAGATGACATGATCCTCTATATAGAAAACCCTAAAGACTCCACCAGAAAATTACTAGAACTAATCAATGACTATAGTAAAGTTGCAGGATATAAAATCAACACACAGAAATCCCTTGCATTCCTATACACTAATAATGAGAAAACAGAAAGAGAAATTAAGGAAACAATTCCATTCACCATTGCAACAGAAAGAATAAAATACTTAGGAATATATCTACCTAAAGAAACTAAAGACCTATATATAGAAAACTATAAAACACTGGTGAAAGAAATCAAAGAGGACACTAATAGATGGAGAAATATACCATGTTCATGGATTGGAAGAATCAATATAGTGAAAATGAGTATACTACTCAAAGCAATTTATGGATTCAATGCAATCCCTATCAAGCTACCAACAGTATTCTTCACAGAGCTAGAACAAATAATTCCACAATTTGTATGTAAATACAAAAAACCTTGAATAGCCAAAGCTATCTTGAGAAAGAAGAATGGAACTGGAGGAATCATCCTACCTGACTTCAGGCTCTACTACAAAGCCACATTCATCAAGACAGTATGGTGCTGGCACAAAGACAGAAATATAGAAAAATGGAACAAAATAGAAAGCCCAGAGATAAATCCACGCACATATGGACACCTTATCTTTGACAAAGAAGACAAGAATATACAATGGATTAAAGACAACCTCTTTAACAAGTGGTGCTGGGAAAACTGGTCAACCACTTGTAAAAGAATGAAACTAGAGCACTTTCTAACACCATACACAAAAATAAACTCAAAATGGATTAAAGATCTAAATGTAAGACCAGAAACTATAAAACTCCTAGAGGAGAACATAGGCAAAACACTCTCTGACATACATCACAGCAGGATCCTCTATGACCCACCTCCCAGAATATTGGAAATAAAAGCAAAAATAAACAAATGGGACCTAATTAAACTTAAAAACTTCTGCACAACAAAGGAAACTATAAACAAGGTGAAAAGACAGCCTTCAGAATGGGAGAAAATAATAGCAAATGAAGCAACTGACAAACAACTAATCTCAAAAATATACAAGCAACTCCTACAGCTCAATTCCAGAAAAATAAAGGACCCATCAAAAAATGGGCCAAAGAACTAAATAGACATTTCTCCAAAGAAGACATACAGATGGCTAACAAACACATGAAAAGATGCTCAACATCACTCATTATCAGAGAAATGCAAATCAAAACCACTATGAGGTACCATTTCACACCAGTCAGAATGGCTGCGATCCAAAAGTCTACAAGCAATAAATGCTGGAGAGGGTGTGGAGAAAAGGGAACCCTCTTACACTGTTGGTGGGAATGCAAACTAGTACAGCCACTATGGAGAACAGTGTGGAGAGTCCTTAAAAAACTGGAAATAGAACTGCTTTATGATCCAGCAACCCCACTGCTGGGCATACACACTGAGGAAACCAGAAGGGAAAGAGACACGTGTACCCCAATGTTCATCACAGCACTGTTTATAATAGCCAGGACATGGAAGCAACCTAGATGTCCATCAGCAGATGAATGGATAAGAAAGCAGTGGTACATATACACAATGGAATATTACTCAGCCATTAAAAAGAATACATTTGAATCAGTTCTAATGAGGTGGATGAAACTGGAGCCTATTATACAGAGTGAAGTAAGCCAGAAAGAAAAACACCAATACAGTATATTAACGCATATATATGGAATTTAGAAAGATGGTAACAATAACCCTGTATATGAGACAGCAAAAGAGACACTGATGTATATAACAGTCTTTTGGACTCTGTGGGAGAGGGAGAGGGTGGGATTATTTGGTAGAATGGCATTGAAATATGTATAATATCATATATGAAACGAGTCACCAGTCCAGGATCAATGCATGATACTGGATACTTGGGGCTGGTGCACTGGGACGACCCAGAGGGATGGTATGGGGAGGGAGGAGGGAGGAGGGAGGAGAGTTCAGGATGGGGAACACATGTATACCTGTGGCAGATTCATCTTTATATATGGCAAAACCAATACAATATTGTAACATTAAATTAAATAAAATTAAATATATATATATATATATATATATATATATATATATATATTGCATTAATAGGTTAAAAACTGATGGGTCTAAAATATACACAATTTGAAAAGAACCAAAGTTTAATTATACTAAGTTTTTTTACATTTCATAAATTAAGATGCAAATGAGAATAATTCTTAGGTAAGTCTTTCTTATTGTTGTTATTTAATCACTAAGTCATTTCTGACTCTTTTGTGACCCCATGGACTTTAGCTCACTAGGCTCCTCTGTGCATGGGATTCCCCATGCAAGAATACTGGAGTGGGTTGACATTTCTTCTCTTAGGTGTCTTCCCAACCCAGGGATCAAAACTGCATCTCCTGTGCTGGCAGGTGCATTCTTTTACCACTGAGCCACCAGAGAAGCCCAAGTCTTTCTTACTTTGTGTCAGATTTGCTGTATTTTAAGTGATACTAATTTGTCCTACTCTTGCCTTCTGAAGTCATACAGGAAAAATCTACCTGGTTTTCAATTATCTGAAAGAGTTTTACTAGTAAGTAGATTATCTTTCTTTTAAGGTTAATATTATTAGTTTTCTCATAACATTTCAAGATCCCTTGAACACTCTGATTATGATTTTCTGTAAAGTCTCCCATTTACTAATAGATTCATTGACTAACTAATTTATTTATTCAATCTGTAATTATTACATACCTAGACTCTGCCAGGCCCCATGGCTTGTGCTGAGAAGCCACTGAAAATAGCTGATCACTAACTTAAAAAAGAAAAAAAAAAAAAAAAACAGTTTCTGTCTTATCTCCTCCCCACCTTTTATAGAATTAGCAACTTTCTCTTTGATGCATTTATAGCAGCTTATGTAAGTCTAATCAAGTACCTTTTCTCCATTTAATTGCTCACAAATCTATCCTCTCCTGTTAGTCTACAGTTTGTCTCAGGGTAGGGACAGTTAAGCATTTTACAGAGAGCTTAGGTTAAGGGCATGGACTCAGAAGCCAAAGCAGGTTCAAATCATGCTCTGCCTCCTACTCCCCAAGGACCCCAGGTAAACAGTCCTATGCAGGTAAGTGGGGATGTGATCAGTGTCTACTTCACAGGCCACTGTGGGGACTCCTGTTGCTGAACCGGCCAAACTATCTCCTTTGGTCTCATACTGTATTTGGTAAAAATATTTCTGTGATTCTGAATATAGATAGATTGTGAGTCCAATACTCACTGTGCAGATTTTCTCTTTAGTGATGTGTTTTATGGGCTATTTTAGTAGAAATGCAGAAGAGATGATTTTTAGGAGCTAGACACTAAGTGAAAGACTCCAAATTTAACTTAAACATTGCCTCTTATGAACAAGAAAGCATTATATCTTCTCAAAATAATAACTGCCTTTCAAATTTATTTGATAAATGAACTGCATTAATTTTGTTTTTACATCAGCTTGATAAATTTAAGATTTATATCTTTCTAAATACATTTTCAGTGTAGATGTTTGTAAGCATGACAGAACTGATAACTTCTTCCAGATGACAATAATTATAAAAACACATTAAGAACATCAATATTTTAAAACCACATCCTAGCCAACAAACATTAATACAAAGTTATATTTTAAGTAGTTATAGTCTTCCTATATACTTAACATAATTATAAGTGCTTTTACTATATAATTATTATGTAGTAAGACAAAAGAGTTTCAGAAAATAATATTCTTTTATGGATATGATAAATATATATGTGTATGACTATCAATGCATGATAAATAGGGCCTTTTTTATTCATGAAGTTGGATGTCAAACTCAACTGAAAAATGTGTATCATATTCAACGTATTTATTCCAAGGCTTATTAAAATTATTCTACTTTGCTGCAGATGGATAAAATAACAATCACTTTTCTATGTTTTATGGATTAAAATGGTGTAAAATGATGACTTAAAACTTCCTATGTTTACAATTTTATTAAAACCCCAAGTTATATGCTTGATTAATATTTATAAAGATGCACTGCAGTGCCTTCTTAATAGTAACTGTCATGATTTCATGGGGTGCTGCTCAAATATTGAAGTACTCTGACAACATCCATCATAGCTACAAAAAAGAAAGTTCCAACATGGATAAAATGCAGTCATAAAATATCTAACACAAGATCAAAAAATAATAGATAATTAGACACTGAATACATAAAACATCAACAATATATTTTTGGCACACTGGGTTAAGTTTAAATAGCAGTAGAAAAAGAGCAAGTAATAAAGAAAGTCTAAATCTGTTAATGATTTTAATATCTTAACCATTCCAAATATAAAAAGAACACAACTTGATTTAAAAGATTATTTAAATATGTCAACTAAAGAAGCAGTGATCAGAGAATGCTGTTAAATGAGAAATCCAGAACTATGCAATCCAACATTATGGCCACTAGTCACATGTGACTATTTAAATTTAATCAATTGAAATTAATTAGCATTCAAAATTCAGCTGATTGGTCACATTAGCTAGGCTTCAAGTGCCCAAAGCCACATGTAGGTGGTGACTAATAAAAGTGACAGCACAGACAGAACATTTCCAACAACACAGATATCTCTGTTGGAGAACTTTAACTGGAATATTTTAGAGTTTTAGGAAAACACTACTATGGAGAGTTGAGAATATAGAATTAAATTTTTATTATCACGTGAAGCCAATGTTCCAGGTATTTATTATGATATTTTAGAATAGAAAAGTTAGCAAATTAACTCAGGTTCACTGTATATGACTAGTTGAAAGAATGATTGTACATTTTAATAATGGACACATGTCATCCATAACTACTAAACCCAGGTATAAAGAAACTAGCTTCATCACTCATGCTTATCATTTTTAAAATTCCAAAGTGCTTAGAAAAGCTACAATTCTGTCCAATAAAATTAACAAAGAACAACAACAATGAGAATAACAACAACAAAAACTAGTGGTATTATTCCTTTCACAGTTCTTGGGATGAGGAAGTAAATTAAGAATTCCATGGCTATAATCATAGTAAACTCATTCTCTTTAAATAACTAGATACACATGATTAGTGAGAAAACTGACAGGCGGTGAGATTGGTATTCAGTTGCAGCTTACTATAAATGTCAAAGTGAGTTTCATAGAGGGACATTCTAGAGCCTGGGCTCATGAACAGATACACAAGTCATGCATTGAAGTATATACACTTAGGTACTGATAAGTTACTTAAATTCTCCATCAGTTTCTTGATCTGTAAAAAGGCAGTTCAGTCCTGGAGGAATCAACATGCCTGACTTCAGAATATACTAAACAGCTACAGTTATCATCAAGACATTATGGTACTGGCACAAAGACATAAATATAGATCAACGGAACAAAATTGAAAGCCCAGAGATAAATCCATGTATCTATGGATGGACACCTTATCTTTGACAAAGGAGGCAACAACATACACTGGACAAAAGACAATCTCTTTAACCAGTGGTGCTGGGAAAACTGGTCAACCACTTGTTAAAAAAAAAAAAAAAAAAAACTAGAACACTTTCTAACACCATACACAAAAATAAACTCAAAATGGATTAAAGATCTAAATGTAAGACCAGAAACTATAAAACTCCTAGAGGAAAACAGGCAAAACACTCACTGACATAAATCACAGCAGGATCCTCTAGGAACCACCTCACAGAATAATGGAAATAAAAGCAAAAATAAACAAATGGGACCTAATTAAACTTAAAAGCTTTTGCACAATGAAGGAACTATAAGCAAGGTGAAAAGACAGCCTTCAGAATGGGAAAAAATAATAGCAAATGAAGCAACTGACAAAGAATTAATCTCAAAAATAAACAAGCAGCTCATGTAGCTCAATTCAAGAAAAATAAATGACCCAATCAAAAAATGGGCCAAAGAACTTAACAGACATTTCTCTAAAGAAGACATATAGATAGTTAACAAACACATGAAAAGATGCTAAGCACCATTCATTATTAGAGAAATGCAAATCAAAACCACAATGATACACCATCTCATGCCAGTCAGAATGGCTGCTATCAAAAAGTCTACGAACTGTAAGTGCTGGAGAGGGTGTGGAAAAATGAACCCTCTTACACTGTTGGTGGGAATGTAAACTAGTACAGCCACTATAGAGAACAGAACAGACATTCCTTAAAAAAAAAAACTGGAAATAGAACTGCCATACAACCCAGCAATTCCACTGCTGATCACACACACCAAGGAAACCAGAACTGAAAGAGACACATGTACCCCCAATGTTCACCGCAGCACTGTTTACAATAGCTAGGACATGGAAGCAATTTAGATGTCTATCCTCAGACGAATGCATAAGAAAGCTATGGTACAGATACACAGTGGAATATTACTCAGCTATTAAAGAAAATTCATTTGAATCAGTTCTAATGAGGTGGATGAAATTGGACCCTAATATATAGGGTGAAGTAAGTCAGAAAGAAAAACACCAATACTGTATATTAACGCATATATATGAAATTTAGAAAGATGGTAATGATGACCTTATATGCGAGATAGCTAAAGAGACACAGATGTAAAGAACAGACTTTTGGACTCTGTGGGAGAAGGCAAGGGTGCGATGATTTGAGAGAACAGCATTGAAAAGTGTGTATTACTGTATGTGAAACAGATTGCCAATTTAGGTTCAATACGTGAGACAGGGAGCTCAGGGCTGGTGCAATGTGACGACCATGAGGGATGGGATGGGGAGGGAGGGGAATGGGGATTCAGGATGGGAAACACATGTACACCCATGGCTGATTCATGGCAACGTATGCCAAAAATCACTACAATATTGAAAAGTAATCAGCCTTCCATTAAAATAAATAAATACATGTTTAAAAAAGGAAGAAAAAAAAAAAAGAGTTCAGTTCAGTTCAGTCACTCAACTTTTTCTGACTTTTTGCAGCATTATGGACTGCAGTATGCCAGGCTTCCCTGTCCATCACCAACTCCCGGAGGCTGCTTTAACTCATACCCATCAAGTAGGTGAGGCCACCCAACCATTTCATCCTGCCATCCCCTTCTCCTCCTGCATTCAATCTTTCTCAACATCATTGTCTTTTCCAATGAGTAAGTTCTTGGCATCAGTTGGCTAAAGTATTGGAGGTTCAGCTTCAGCATCAGTGCTTCCAATGAACATTGAGGACTGATTTCCTTTATGATTTACTGGTTTGATCTCCTTGCAGTCCAGGGATGCTGAAGAGTCTTCTCCAACACCCCAGTCCAAAAGTATCAATTTTTCAGTACTCAGCTTTCTTTACGGTCCAACTTACACATCCATACATGAATACTGGAAAAACCATAGCTTTGACTAGACAGACATTTGTCAGCAAACTAATGTCTCTCCTTTTTAATATGCTGCCTAGGTTTGTCACAGTTTTTCTTCCAAGGAGCAAGCATATTTTAATTTCATGGCTGCAATCACCATCTGCAGTGATTTTGGAGCCAAAGAAAATAAAATCTGTCACTGTTTCCATTGTTTCCCTTTCTATTTAACATGAAGTGATGAGACTGGATGCCATGATCTTTGTTTTTTGAATGCTCAGTTTTAAGCCAGCTGTTTCACTCTCCTCTTTCACTTTCATCAAGGGGCTCTTTAGTTCCTCTTTGCTTTCTGCCATAAGGGTGGTGTCATCTGCATATCTGAGATTATTGATATTTCTTCATGCAATCTTGATTCCAGCTTGTGCTTCATCCAGCCCAGCATTTCACACGATGTACCCTGCATATATGTTAAATAAGCAGGATGGTGCAGCCTTGATGTATTCCTTTCCCAAGTTGGAACCAGTCTGTTGTTTGAAGTCCAGTTCTAACTGTAGCTTCTTGACCTGCATACAGATTTCTCAGGAGGAGGTAATGTTGTTTGGTATTCCCATCTCTTGAAGAATTTTCCACAGTTCATTGTGATCCACACAGTCAAAGGCTTTGGAGTAGTCAATAAAAAAAGGAGATGTTTTTCTGGAACTCTCTTACTTTTTCTACAATCAAATGGATGCCGGCAATTTGATCTCTGGTTTCTCTGCATTTTCTAAATCCAGCTTGAACATCTGGAAGTTCTCATTTCAAGTACTGTTGAAGTCTGCCTTTGATAATTTTGAGCATTATTTGCTAGCGTGTGAGATGAGTGCAATTGTGTGATAGTTTGAACAATCTTCGGCATTGCCTTTCTTTGGGATTGGAATGAAAACTGACCTTTTCCAGTCCTTCATCCACTGCCGAATTTTCAGAATTTGCTGGTGTATTGAGTGCCAACACTCTCATAGCACTATCTTTTAGGATTTGAAATAACTAAACAAGAATTTTATCACCTCCACTAGCTTTGTTCCCAGTGATACTTCTGAAGGACCACTTAACTTCGCATTCTAGGACGTCTGGCTCTAGGTGAATGATCACACCATCATCTTTATCTGGGTCATTAAGATCTTTGTGTGTGTGTGTGTGTGTGTGTGTGTGTGTGTGTAGTTCTTTTTTGTATTCTTACCATCTTTTCTTAGTATCTTCTGCTTCTGTTATGTCCATACCATTTCTGTCCTTTACTGAGCCCATCTTTGCATGAAATATTCCCTTGTTATGTCTGATTTTCTTGAAGAGATCTCCAGCCTTTCCCAGTCTACTGTTTTACTCTATTTCTTTGCATTGATCACTGGGGAAGGCTTTCTTATCTCTCTTTGCTATTCTTTAGAACTGTGCATTCAGATGGGTATATCTTTCCTTTTCTCCTTTGCCTTTCACTCTTCTTTTTCTCAGCTCTTTGCAAGACCTCCTCAGACAACTGTTTTGCTTCTTTGCATTTCTTTTTCTTGGGAATGGTCTTGATCACTGCCTCCTGTATAATGCCACGAACCTCTGACCATAGTTCTTCAGGAACTCTATCTATAAGATCTAATCCCTTAATCTGTTTGTCACTTCTACTCTATAACTGTAAGGGATTTAATTTAGGTCATACCTGAATGGTCTAGTGGTTTTCCCTACTTCCTTCAATTTAAGTCTGAATTTTGCAATAAGGATTCCATGACCTGAACCAGAGTTTGTGTCTTGTCTTTTTTTTTTTTTTTTTCCTGACTGTATAGAGCTTCTCCATTTTCAACTGGAAAGAATATAATCAAGCTGATTTGGTATTGACCATCTGGTGATATCCATGTGCAGTGTTGTTTCTTGTGTTGTTGGAAGAGGGTGTTTGCTATGAACAGTTCCTTCTCTTGGCAAATCTCTGTTAGCCTTTCCCCTGGTTCATTTTGTACTCCAAGGCTAAACTTGCCTGTTACCCCAGGTATCTCTTGACTTCAGACTTTTGCATTCCAATTCCCTCTGATGAAAAATACTTCTTTTTAGGTGTTAGTTCTAGAAGGTCTTGTAGGTCTTCATAGAACCATTCAACTTTAGCTTCTTCAGCATTAGCAGTTGGTTCATAGATTTGGATTACCTTGATATTGAATGGTTTCCCTGGAAACTAGCAGAGTCCATTCTGTCGTTTTTGAGATGCACCCAAGTACTGCGTTTTGGGCTCTTTTTTTGAGTATGAGTGCCATTTCATTTCTTCTAAGGGACTCTTGCCCATATTAGTAGATATAATGGTCATCTGAATTAAATTTGCCCATTCTGGTCCATTTTAGTTCATTGATTCCTAAAATGTCGTTGTTCACTCTTGCCATCTCCTGTTTGAAAACTTCCAATTCACCTTGATTCATGGACCTAACATGAAGAGATAAGAGTTACATATTCTTCATTTTGATTTTTATGAAGATGCCAGCTAATAGAGAACATGTGGTAGTGGTTTAGTTGCTAAGTTGTGTCCAACTTTTGCAACTCTTTAACTATAGCCTGTCAGGCTCCTCTGTCCAAGCAATTTCCCAGGCAAGAATACTGGAATAGGTTGTCATTTCTTTCTCCAGGGAGAGAATATAACAAATGTTAATTAGTAGTGGTATTTAGAAATATAATGAAATTAGTATTACTATTATTTTTATATACAGAAAAAAACAGCTTATTTTAAAGTGTAGGTTTCCAATATTTATCCTATATACTAGAATCAGAATTTTTGTTGAGGAGGAAGCTTATTAATCAATATGTTTTACAAATTCCCCAAGTAATCCTTCTTTGTACTAACATTTGAGAAACTTTAAGATCAGAAAGTTTTTACACTTAGGAATTAGGACTGAATTTGAATCTAGACAATGCCATTTCTTAGAGCCTTAGTTTCCTCATCTGTAAAATGGTAGGATAATATTTATTTCATAAGATCATCATGAGGGTGCTATTATTACTTAGGATACCAAGAAGATCCACTGAAATTGTTGATAATTGTTTCATCACCCATCATTCACAGGTCATTTTTTCACCACTGAGCAAATATCTTAATGCTGTGATTTTTCAAACGTGGTCACTGAACTAAGCTGCTGAATCAGCATCGCTGGTGAACTTGTTAGAAATGCAAATGGAAAGGACTCTTCCCCAGTCCTACTAAGTCAGAAATCCTGTGGCTAGGGCCCAGGCATCTGGTTCTTTCCAAGTGCTCCAGGTGAGCACTGATGCAGCTAGTCTGAGAGCAACTCTTTTTTTTTATTTTTTTATTTTATTTTTATTTTTATTGTGGAATTTATTTATTTTTTAAATTTTATTTTATTTTTAAACTTTACAATATTGTATTAGTTTTGCCAAGTATCGAAATGAATCCGCCACAGGTATACCCGCGTTCCCCATCCTGAACCATCCTTCTTATGCACGGTACTGAGAGCAACTCTTTCAATGGATTATTTTTAATCAACTGTTGGCAGCCACCAAAGCTGAAAACCAAGTATCTGAAAAAACCCAAAACATAATGATAGGGACTTTTCTATAGTTTTAGTCTGATTTAAAATGATACATTTGTCACCATGTTAGCTTACTCACCATTATGTCTTTTTTCTCCCAAAACATAAAGCACAGTGATATTACTATTTTTATTAACCCATTAATTGCAATGTGCTTAAAATAAATCAGGTCTCATTCTCTTCCCTTCTAGTGGATTTTAGAGAACCCCATAAACTGCATCATGACCAGAAATCAAGCATTTTAACATGAGATGCAAATAGTTTTGAACCAAATTAACATGGCCTGCTTTGGTCTGATTTGCTCAGGCAAATTCATGGAATATTTAAGGCATGGGTCAACATTTTATTTTCTGTAAAGAGTCAGGCAACAAATATTTGGTGTTTATCAGATCATATGGCCTCTTGGAATTACTCAACTACTCCTGTAGCACAAAATTGCTATAGAAAATAAATAAACAAATGTGTATAATTATGTTCTAATAAAACTGTACCAAAAGAGGTCATGGATTTGATCCATGGGTTCATCAATGCTTGTGGACTAAAAACTCATGACAATATTTTACACATGAAAATGGAACTAAGGCAGCTAAAAAATTTTATTTAAGTCATATAGCTTAATAAGAGGAAGTTTCACTAAATGATTCCCAATCAGGAGATATGCCCCTTTAAGTATGAGTAACTCATTATATCTAAAGGTTCAGTGCCACTTCATTACTATATAAATATGTTTTCGTCCATTATAGTGTATTCAAGATTATCTTAATTTTGTAAGAGTACTACATAAGCAATATTATTTGCTTTTGCTTAGGTAGTAGATTTGATTTGATGATATTAAGGCTTTGCTTTGATTTTTTTTTTCTCCCCTAGGAAAAAACATTATAAAACCAATTACCATGTAAGGCTATCACTAATGTTAAGATGTCAGTGAGTGGTTACCAGAGAGAACAACCACTATGATGTGAGAGTTTTGGCTCCTGCCTGCCTGCAAATGGTTGTCAGGCACTTAAAGCATAGCAATTTAGACACAGAGTCTTTTAGTCCATTCCCTGAGGCAAAGCTAGTAGCTCTTTGGTAACACATTGAAGAACTAACAGGACCTTTGAAGTCTGCCTTGCCTCCCTATTTGAAATGCATTCCTCTCCTTCCCCACAGTCTGGCAGAAGCCCCTGGATGCTAAACCTCACCACACAGAGATTTTCAGCTCTTTCTAAAATCAATGTAATACTCAGATTCTGAGACTGATTGTTTCATCTTCTAGATTTCTGGCATCTAAAGCACATGATTTTGGGGGGATAACTCACGTTAGGCATGTAAGCCAGGTATAAATCAAAAAGCACTGCAAGATTTATACTAAGTGACAAGTGACACTTGACCTCAGTGTCAGTGAGCAGCAAGGAGTGATGGAGCCTTGGGAAGACCAGAGGGAGCACAGACCATCTAAGGGAGGAGTCACACTGTCTCACCAATTGATTAGTGACCTCATGATATAAAAGCCCAGTAACACCCTCTTTTCCAATTTTTTTCATAAAATAATTTTTTAACAGAATAGATTTTCTAGGTGAAATATGCAAGTTGAGATCCCGCCCACTAATCTTATTTGTTAAATACTAAAAGGATTGAACACACACTTCATGAGCTGCCACTTTAGAAACACTGGCCTGTTTCAGTCACTTATTTTAGATGTTTTCATCCATATCCTGATGTTTCCAAAGCTAAATGTACAGTTTCCTCAAAGCAGTGGAATTGTGTGTTCAATGGGCCTTATTCAGCTGGGACCCTTAAATTACATCAAATATCCACAGTGTGTTACCTGGCCACATTTGCTGTCCTGCATTCTGGCTTTGCTGCCCTGTTCACTTGCTCATGTCCTGTTCCTTTGCTGACCAGACCTGAAGTTGATTGATGTTAATAACAGATTTGTGGGCTGACTCTTCTATGGCCAGGAAGCACAATCATGATTGATCCCCATGTTCTGAATAGGACTTAGAGCCAAAGCAACAGCATGCAAAGGCACTCAGCAAACTTCTGTCTGTTTGACTCTCAATACTCTGTGCATAAGGGTTATCACAGCCTCTTTTCCAACCATCTAGGTGCTCTTGACAAGCTCCAATTATTCGGTAATTGCATCCATTTTTCAACAGCTATGCCCTTGGAATGCATTTGCACTTTTAACTAATCAGATAACTGGAAAATGCAGTGCCACTTCTGCAATAAAACCAATACTGATAAGAATCATTTGGTATCTTAAAAAATCCATATTTCAGAAGAAAATTATACTATCAACTGCAATATATGTGAAATTTTTGTTATATGTAAAGCAAATGACCCTCTAAATTTCTATGTATGTAAAATTCAACCAAAAAAAAAAAAATGTTATCTATTACTACTTTGGCTAATTCAAAGGCTAATAATAAAGAAAAAAGGGAGTGATTCTAGAGTTAGTTGCTTGTATTGCACTTTAACTCAATCTTAAAAGAGCAGTCTGCTGTCAAACAAAAGAATTACCAAAGCTTGTCAAGACCAACTACAAGGAGGTTGATTAAACACAGAATTAGTTCTGTGTGAAATTGACTGTGAACTAGATTTTATGAATCCATTATACTTTTCAGATATGACAGATATAACTTCATCAAGAAAAATTCAAGGAAAATAGAGATATGTCACCAAAAACTATATGTGTTACCATTACAACAAAGTATAAGGTCAAATATAAACCTGCATATTTAATGTTTTATCTTAGAAATCTGAAATATTTTTACAAGAAGAATGTAAAAGTGGATATTATTTTTTTTCCAAGGCAGTGCATAAAATGGTCACTGGCAAATCATAAGAAATTGTTTGCTATGCACTTGTCCCTCAGCAAATATAGTGCTGCTCTTTTAATCCTGAAAAGGACAGAGCTAAAAACAAATTAAATGACTTTTATTAAAAGATGGAAGGCAATTTGAAAAATTAGTATTTTGTTTTAAATATTTAGTTTAAGGTTTTATTAGTTTTCAAAAAGTCCTTGACAAAAATTTTCAAAAACAATATTTCACTTGATGCCACTAGAAAGGCAATAGAGAATCCTGCTGTGATGTATGTCGGAGAGTGTTTTGCCTATGTTCTCCTCTAGGAGTTTTATAGTTTCTGGTCTTACATTTAGATCTTTAATCCATTTTGAGTTTATTTTTGTGTATGGTGTTAGAAAGTGGTCCAGTTTCATTCTTTTAAAAGTGGTTGACCAGATTTCCCAGCACCACTTGTTAAAGAGATTGTCTTTAATCCATTGTATATTCTTGCCTCCTTTGTCAAAGATAAGTTGTCCATATGTGCGTGGATTTATCTCTGGGCTTTCTATTTTATTCCATTGATCAATATTTCTGTCTTTGTGCCAGTACCATACTGTCTTGATAACTGTGGCTTTGTAGTAGAGCCTGAAGTCAGGTAGGTTGATTCCTCCAGTTCCATTCTTCTTTCTCAAGATCGCTTTGGCTATTCGAGGTTTTTTGTATTTCCATACAAATTGTGGAATTATTTGTTCTAGCTCTGTGAAGAATACTGTTGGTAGCTTGATAGGGATTGCATTGAATCTATAAATTGCTTTGGGTAGTATACTCATTTTCACTATATTGATTCTTCCAATCCATGAACATAGTATATTTCTCCATCTATTAGTGTCCTCTTTGATTTCTTTCACCAGTGTTTTATAGTTTTCTATATATAGGTCTTTAGTTTCTTTAGGTAGATATATTCCTAAGTATTTTATTCTTTCTGTTGCAATGGTGAATGGAATTGTTTCCTTAATTTCTCTTTCTGTTTTCTCATTATTAGTGTATAGGAATGCAAGGGATTTCTGTGTGTTGATTTTATATCCTGCAACTTTACTATAGTCATTGATTATTTCTAGTAATTTTCTGGTGGAATCTTTAGGGTTTTCTATGTAGAGGATCATGTCATCTGCAAATAGTGAGAGTTTTACTTCTTCTTTTCCAATTTGGATTCCTTTTATTTCTTTTTCTGCTCTGATTGCTGTGGCCAAAACTTCCAAAACTATGTTGAATAGTAATGGTGAAAGTGGGCACCCTTGTCTTGTTCCTGACTTTAGAGGAAATGCTTTCAATTTTTCACCACTGAGGATAATGTTTGCTGTGGGTTTGTCATATATAGCTTTTATTATGTTGAGGTATGTTCCTTCTATTCCTGCTTTCTGGAGAGTTTTTATCATAAATGGATGTTGAATTTTGTCAAAGGCTTTCTCTGCATCTCTTGAGATAATCATATGGTTTTTATTTTTCAATTTGTTAATGTGGTGTATTACATTGATTGATTTGCGGATATTGAAGAATCCTTGCATCCCTGGGATAAAGCCCACTTGATCATGGTGTATGATCTTTTTAATGTGTTGTTGGATTCTGATTGCTAGAATTTTGTTAAGGATTTTTGCATCTATGTTCATCAGTGATACTGGCCTGTAGTTTTCTTTTTTTGTGGCATTTTTATGAGGTTTTGGTATTAGGGTGATGGTGGCCTCATAGAATGAGTTTGGAAGTTTACCTTCCTCTTCAATTATCTGGAAGAGTTTGAGTAGGATAGGTGTTAGCTCTGCTCTAAATTTTTGGTGGAATTCAGCTGTGAAGCCGTCTGGACCTGGGCTTTTGTTTGCTGGAAGATTTTTGATTACAGTTTCAATTTCCATGCTTGTGATGGGTCTGTTAAGATTTTCTATTTCTTCCTGGTCCAGTTTTGGAAAGTTGTACTTTTCTAAGAATTTGTCCATTTCTTCCACGTTGTCCATTTTATTGGCATATAATTGTTGATAGTAGTCTCTTATGATCCTTTGTATTTCTGTGTTGTCTGTTGTGATCTCTCCATTTTCGTTTCTAATTTTGTTGATTTGATTTTTCTCCCTTTGTTTCTTGATGAGTCTGGCTAATGGTTTGTCAATTTTATTTATCCTTTCAAAGAACCAGCTTTTGGTTTGGTTGATTTTTGCATTTATTTCTGCTCTAATTTTTAAGATTTCTTTCCTTCTACTAACCCTGGGGTTCGTCATTTCTTCCTTTTCTAGTTGCTTTAGGTGTAGAGTTAGGTTATTTATTTGCTTTTTTCTTGTTTCTTGAGGTGTGCCTGTATTGCTATGAACTTTCCCCTTAGGACTGCTTTTACCGTGTCCCACAGGTTTTGGGTTGTTGTGTTTTCATTTTCATTCGTTTCTATGCAAATTTTTATTTCTTTTTTGATTTCTTCTGTGATTTGTTGGTTATTTAGCAGTGTGTTGTTCAGCCTCCATATGTTGGAATTTTTAATAGTTTTTCTCCTGTAATTGAGATCTAATCTTACTGCATTGTGGTCAGAAAAAATGCTTGGAATGATTTCTGTTTTTTTGAATTTACCAAGGCTCCTCTATGACCCACCTCCCAGAATATTGGAAATAAAAGCAAAAATAAACAAATGGGACCTAATTAACCTTAAAAGCTTCTGCACACCAAAGGAAACTATTAGCAAGGTGAAAAGACAGCCTTCAGAATGGGAGAAAATAATAGCAAATGAAGCAACCGACAAACAACTAATCTCAAAAATATACAAGCAACTCCTACAGCTCAACGCCAGAAAAATAAATGACCCAATCAAAAAATGGGCCAAAGAACTAAATAGACATTTCTCCAAAGAAGACATACAGATGGCTAACAAACACATGAAAAGATGCTCAACATCACTCATTATCAGAGAAATGCAAATCAAAACCACTATGAGGTACCATTTCACACCAGTCAGAATGGCTGCGATCCAAAAGTCTACAAATAATAAATGCTGGAGAGGGTGTGGAGAAAAGGGAACCCTCTTACACTGTTGGTGGGAATGCAAACTAGTACAGCCACTATGGAGAACAGTGTGGAGATTCCTTAAAAAACTGGAAATAGAACTGCCTTATGATCCAGCAATCCCACTGATGGGCATACACACTGAGGAAACCAGAAGGGAAAGAGACACGTGTACCCCAATGTTCATCGCAGCACTGTTTATAATAGCCAAGACATGGAAGCAACCTAGATGTCCATCAGCAGATGAATGGATAAGAAAGCAGTGGTACATATACACAATGGAATATTACTCAGCCATTAAAAAGAATACATTTGAATCAGTTCTAATGAGGTGGATGAAACTGGAGCCTATTATACAGAGTGAAGTAAGCCAGAAGGAAAAACATCAATACAGTATACTAATGCATATATATGGAATTTAGAAAGAGGGTAACAATAACCTGGTGTACGAGACAGCAAAAGAGACACTGATGTATAGAACAGTCTTATGGACTCTGTGGGAGAGGGAGAGGGTGGGAAGATTTGGGAGAATGGCAATGAAACATGTAAAATATCATGTAGGAAATGAGTTGCCAGTCCAGGTTCGATGCACGATGCTGGATGCTTGGGGCTGGTGCACTAGGACGGCCCAGAGGGAGGGTATGGGGAGGGAGGAGGGAGGAGGGTTCGGGATGGGGAACACATGTATACCTGTGGCGGATTCATTTTGATATTTGGCAAAACTAATACAATTATGTAAAGTTTAAAAATAAAATAAAATAAAATAAAAATAAAGTAAAAAATAAATAAATAAAGTGATTATTGATATTAAAAAAAAGAAAGGCAATAGAGAGAATGTATATTACTTTATTAAAATTACTTTGTTAATTTGAGTTTAAAAACTTTTTATCATTTATATATATATTGAAAGGTACAGAAGAAATATAACTAAATTCTGAGGCTACCATTTATTGGCCCATCTCCTAGAGCTGATTTAATCTACATAGTACTCATTATATAGCACAGTGTACACTTAATCACAGTGATTAGAAACTGATGAGAACAGTGACAAAGTCACTGATTTTTATCTACTTCTCTTTTATGGAGGTTTGATTGAGTTACAGTACTGTGTTAGTTTCAGATGTATAGCATCAGTTCAGTTCAGTCGCTCAGTTGTGTCCAACTCTTTGTGACCCCATGAATCGCAGCAAGCCAGGCCTCCCTGTCCATCACCAACTCCCGGAGTTCACTCAGACTCACGTCCATCAAGTCAGTGATGCCATCCAGCCATCTCATCCTCTGTCGTCCCCTTCTCCTCCTGCCCCCAATCCCTCCCAGCATCAGAATCTTTTCCAATGAGTCAACTCTTCGCATGAGGTGGCCAAAGTACTGGAGTTTCAGCTTTAGCATCATTCCTTCCAAAGAAATCCCAGGGCTGATCTCCTTCAGAATGGACTGGTTGGATCTCCTTGCAGTCCAAGGGACTCTCAAGAGTCTTCTCCAACACCACAGTTCAAAAGCATCAATTCTTCAGCACTCAGCTTTCTTCACAGTCCAGCTCTCACATTCATACATGACCACTGGAAAAACCATAGCCTTGACTAGACAGACCTTTTGTGGCAAAGTAATGTCTCTGATTTTGAATATGCTATCTAGGTCATAACTTTCCTTCCAAGGAGTAAGTGTGTTTTAATTTCATGGCTGCAGTCACCATCTGTAGTGATTTTGGAGCCAAAAAAATAGTCTGACACTGTTTCCACTGTTTCCCCATCTATTTCCCATGAAGTGATGGGACCAGATGCCATGATCTTCGTTTTCTGAATGCTGAGTTTTAAGCCACCTTTTTCACTCTCCTCTTTCACCTTCATCAAGAGGGTTTTTAGTTCCTCTTCACTTTCTGCCATAAGGGTGGTGTCATCTGCATATCTGAGGTTATTGATATTTCTCCTGGCAATCTTGATTCCAGCTTGTGTTTCTTCCAGCCCAGCATTTCTCATGATGTACTCTGCATCAAAGTTAAATAAGCAGGGTGACAATATACAGCCTTGACGTACTCCTTTTCCTATTTGGAACCAGACTGTTGTTCCATGTCCAGTTCTAACTGTTGCTTCCTGACCTGCATACAGATTTCTCAAGAGGCAGGTCAGGTGCTCTGGTATTCCCATCTCTTTCAGAATTTTCCACAGTTTATTGTGAATCACACAACATAAGGGATTCAGTATTTTGGCAAACTGTATTCCATTATATGTTATTACAAATGAATGATTTTTAAGCCATTAGAGTAACAGGAGATATGTCAAACTTGCATTTTTCTTAGCTCTCAATTACTTCATTTTCTTGCCTTTAAGTAATTACTTTAGAGATAGATTTTAAAAGAAGAAAATTTAAAAGTTTAAAGCTTCTCTTACATGATTTTTAACTTGGAATTATGGCTTATACATAAGTTTCTACAGACTGGATTCACATTCTTGTAAAACATTTTCTCTGCTGCAGTGTTTTCATTTACTGCTAAGGTTTCTTATTCACAGAGTAATCAACAGTCTTGCTAAAAAAAAAAAAAAAAAAAAAAAAGGAGGGGACTTCTCTGGTTGTCCCGTAGTCCTGAGCTCCTAATTCGGGGGGCACAGGTTTGATCCCTGGTCAGGGAACTAATTGCTGCATTCTGTGCAGTGTGGCCAAATAGATAAATGATCAATTAAAAAAAAAAGAATGGAAAGAAAGGGGGCACATGCGCACAAAAACTCCATTTATGTGTTAACATGTAAAGCAACTAAAAGAACCCATCTCCTAAATCATAATTATATCTGTCATAAGTATTTCCAAACTGAGTACTTAAACACAGGACCAAGCATAGCACTGTGTCCTGTGGCAGAAGAGCATAATTTGTCTCCTCCACACCAGTCCCTATTCAAGGGTTTAAGAAAAATGACACCTCTACACATCTATGATAAGTGCTAACTTTTCAAGTATCAGCAAACAAATTCACATGCAGATATGAACTTTTCTGTGTAACAATATCCTCCATTGCCACTGTGAGAGGCTACACTTTTATGCACAAATGCACGCCCTGAGCAGCTGTACCTTCATTCAGTTATAGAGATGTCTTCCTATCAAAACTGCTTACAACATAAGATCTACAGAAGGATAGTCACAAGACCATCTGTGCACTTATTTATCCTCTGATTGGTTCCTCTTCAGAGGTTGCACTTCAGGTATTTTTGCTTGCAGAGTGACCTAGTCCCATGAATTTAGAAGTTTGCACTATGTTACCTCAACTTACCGAGGACAATCAATCCTAGGAATTCAAAGACTTTGGAGATGGCCCAATCTGAAGTAAGAATTTTTTCTACCTTTTCCCAGAAATGCTCTACTAAGCATTAAATCTGCCAAAATTAACAATATTTAATAGGCTAGTATTTTCTCATTTTATAAATTATATCTTTTAAAAAGAGAAAAAGAAATTATCCCACTTCTGATAAGTCACTGGTCATTGCTGCTAAGTCACCTCAGTCGTGTCCGACTCTGTGCGACCCCATAGACGGCAGCCCAAGAGGCTCCCCCGTCCCTGGGATTCTCCAGGAAAGAACACTGGAGTGGGTTGCCATTTCCTTCTCCAATGCATGAAAGTGAAAAGTGAAAGTGAAGTCGCTCAGTCGTGTCTGACCCTCATCGACTCCATAGACTGCAGCCTACCAGGCTCCTCCGTCCATGGGATTTTCTAGGCAAGAGTACTGGAGTGGGGTGCCATTGCTTTCTCCGGAGCCACTGGTCATTGGATGCTGCTAAATTTCACTTTATTCAGTTCAATCAGGATTTCTCCTCTTTTCAGTCAGTTTGGGCTCTACCTGTGCCTCTTCCCAAATACCATGAAAGAAGTCACTACTCAAAGGTCTTTTACAGTAATATTATGTTAAAAGGGGGATGCATAATAACAAAGAACTCGATTAATTCATAAACCCTAGGAACTGCTAACACTTCTAAGGGTGTCCCAGGATAACATGGCAAGTGCTGGGCTGGAGCAGGTAATGAATGTGATGATTAACTACTTGCAGTGCCATTAAGACGGGCTGTATCTGGGTGTGATGATGCTGATAGCATCTCTTCTCTTTACACCAAGGGTTCTTAGCTTGGTGAGGGTCTAGGCTGAGGTCAAGACTGAGGGTCTAAGGAAGTCAGACATCCAGTGGTTGAGTAACTCATTTCAATACTGAAAGCCTGCTTGTGAAAGGCTAATACAAAGCTCTTACAAGTAGAACTAGGAGCAAATAAATAAGGACAGCTGTGCTCCACAGCATTTAAATAGAGAAAACATGTTCTGAAGAAAGCAAACTGGGGTTGTAAGTACTGTTCATTTATGTAAATGAGTTTAGACACATTTTTTTACATTCACATTTACAGAACTGACTGACTTAATAAATTGACTTTGGAAATTAATAAAAAGTTTGCAATTGAATTATCTTGGGGCATATTTTTGATTATTGCCGGTATACAAATAAAAGCAACATCCTGGTGTCCTCTTTCTAAAAGGCCTATTTATTCTCTGACCCTAGACTAAACCTCTAGTTTTTATTATTTACCAATATAAACAACAAGGCCCATGACATGGATGGTAATTACTCCACTGATGGACTGTTGACAGGCCTAGGAGACTGGACCCTGCTTGGAACTAAGAGGAAGGAGGTAAAGACAGTCTTTAGCCTCAGGAACCCCATGAGTCCCGGAAACAAACAGCTGCACGTTAATAGAGATTCCCAGGGCAATGCGACAAGCATGATGATGTAAGGAAGCACAGGGGCCATTTTAAGAACTAAAAAAGGTAAATTCTCTCTTTTGCATGCAAAGTTGCTTTAACAACAATAGACAGGCCTTGAGTGTTCACTAAGATATCCACAAGGCTCTCACCCCTTCATCAATGCCTATCTCTTGTCCCTCCCCCTCCACACATTAATTCATTAATGTCTTAAATTTCTCTCAGACCCTCTGAGGAGCTATTCCTCATGCTGGAGACCTGCACAAGGACAAACTTCCATGCTTCCAGCCCCTAAAGCTCACCTGCCACCACAGGGGCAGCTGACACAGACCTGTGTCACAGGGGCAGCTACCTGTCGGTTTCCCAAGCAGAACGCTCTGCCAAGCAAAAGTGATCATTTAAAAAAAAAAAAAAGATTACTACTGGTGTTTGATGAACCACTGTCTAGCATAGCACAAACCAAAAGTTATTTGCTCAACAAATATTTATTAAGTACATTAACTTATGGAGAACATAACTATCAACTACAAATTGGAACTTGCCTGTCAACTGAAAATTGACACTTCCCAAAAGTATTTGTCAGTGACTGACTTTCTGCAACTAACACCAAAAAAACAGATGTCTTTTTCAACACATGAGACTGGAATGAAAAAGTAGGAAGTCAAGAGATACCTGGAGTAACAGGCAAGTTTAGCCTTGGAGTACAAAATGAAGCAGGGAAAAGGATAACAGAGTTTGGCCAAGGGAATGCACTGGTCATAGCAAACACCCTCTTCCAACAAGAGACAACTCTACAAATGGACATCACCAGATGGTTAAAACCAAATCAGCAAAAACAAAGCAAAACAAAACAAAAAAACAACCAAATCAGCTTGATTACATTGTTTCCAGTTGAAAATGGAAAAGCTCTAAATAGTCAGCAAAAACAAGACCAAGAGCAAACCATGGCTCAGATCATGAACTCCTTATTGTAAAATTCAGACTTAAATTGAAGAAAGTAGGGAAAACTAGTAGAACATTTAGGTATGACCTAAATAAAATCCCTTACAATTATACAGTGGAAGTGAGAAAGATTCAAGGGAACAGATATGATAGACAGAGTTTCTGAAGAACTATAGATGGAGGTTCCTAACATTGTACAGGAGGCGGTGATCAAAACCATCCCCAAGAAAAAGAAAGGCAAAAAGGCAAAACGGCTATCTGAGGAGGCCTTACAAATAGCTGAGAAAAGAAGAGAAGTGAAAGGCAAAGAAGAAAAAGAAAGACATGCTTATCTGAATGCAGAGTTCCAAAGAATAGCAAGGAGAGTTAAGAAAGCCTTTCTCAGTGATCAAAGCAAATAAAAAAAAAAAAAATAGAGAAAAACAATAGCATGAGAAAGACTAGAGACCTCTTTAACAAAATTAGAGATACAAAGGTCACATTTCAGGCAAAAATAGGCACAATAAAGGACAGGGATGGTATGGACCTAAAAGTAGCAGAAGATATTAAGAAAAGGTGGCAAGAATAGACAGGAGAACTATGCGAGAAAGATCTTAATGACCCAGATAACCATGATGGTGGTGTGGTCAATCACCTAGAGCCAGACATCCTGGAACGCGAGGTCAAGTGGGCCTTAGGAAGCATCACTATGAGCAAAGCTAGTGGAGGTGATAGAATTCTAGCTGTTATTTCAAATCCTAAAAGATGTTCCTGTGAAAATGCTTCACTCAATATGCCAGCAAACTTGGAAAACTCAGCAGTGGTTATGGGACTGGAAAAGGTCAGTTTTCATTCCAGTCCCAAAGCAGAGAAATGCCAAAGAGTGTTCAAACTACTGCACAATTGCACTCATCTCACACGTTACCAAAGTAATACTCAATATTCTCCAAGCGCGTCAATAGTACATGAAGCGAGAACTTTCAGATGTTCAAACTGGATTTAGAAAAGGCAGAGGAACCACAGATCAAATTGCCAACATCTGTTGGATCATAGAAAGAGCAAGACAATTCCAGCAAACATCTACTTCTGTTTCATTGACTACACTAAAGGCTTTGACTATGTGGATCACAACAAACTGTGGAAAATTCTTCAAGAGATGGGGATATTAGACCTCCTTACATCAAGGCTGTATACTGTCACCCTGCTTATTTAACTTCTATGCAGAGTACATCATGAGAAACATTGGACTGGAAGAAACACAAGCTGGAATCAAGATTGCCTGGAGAAAAATCAATAACCGCAGGTATGGAGATGACACCAGCCTTATGGCAGAAAGTGAAGAGGAACTAAAAAGCCCCTTGATGAAAGTGAAAGTGGAGAGTGAAAAAGTTGGCTTAAAGCTCAACATTCAGAAAATGAAGATCATGGCATCTGGTCCTATCACTTCATGGAAAATAGATGGGGAAACAGTAGAAACAATGTCAGACTTTATTTTTGGGGCTCCAAAATCACTGCAGATGGTGACTGCAGCCATGAAATTAAAACACACTTACTCCTTGGAAGGAAAGTTATGACCAAACTAGATAGCATATTCAAAATCAGAGACATTACTTTGCTACCAAAGGTCTGTCTAGTCAAGGCTATGGTTTTTCCTGTGGTCATGTATGGATGTGAGAGTTGGACTGTGAAGAAGGCTGAGCACTGAAGAATTGATGCTTTTGAACTGTGGTGTTGGAAAAGACTCTTGAGAGTCCTTTGGACTGCAAGGAGATCCAATCAGTCCATTCTGAAGGAGATCAGCCCTGGGATTTCTTTGGAAGGAATGATGCTAAAGCTGAAACTCCAGTACTTTGGCCACCTCATGTGAAGAGTTGACTCATTGGAAAAGACTCTGATGCTGGGAGGGATTGGGGGCAGGAGGAGAAGGCGACGCCAGAGGATGAGATGGCTGGATGGCATCACTGACTCGATGGACGTGAGTCTGAGTGAACTCCGGGAGTTGGTGATGGACAGGAAGGCCTGGCATGCTGCTATTCATGGGGTCCCAAAGAGTTGGACATGACTGAGCGATTGAACTGAACTGAACTGAACCTGCCTCCTGAGAAATCTGTATGCAAGTCAAGAAGCGACAGTTAGAAATAGACCTAGAACAATGGACTGGTTCCAAATTGGGAAAGGAGTACATCAAGGCTGTGTATTGTCACCCTGCTTATTTAACTTATATACAGAGTATATTATGTGAAATGCCGCACTGGATGAAACACAAGCTGGATTCAAGATTGCAGGGGAAAATATCAGTAACCTCAGATATGCAGATGACACCACCCTTATGGCAGGAAGTGAAGAGGAACTAAAGTGCCTCTTGATGAAAGTGAAAGAGGAGAGTGAAAAAGCTGGTTTAAAACTCAACATTCAAAAATCTAAGATCATGGCATCTGGCCCAATCACTCCATGGCAAACAGATGGGGAAAGAACAAAAACAGTGACAGACTTTATTTTCTTAGGCTCCAGAATCACTGCACATGGGACTGTAGCCATGAAAATAAAAGATGCCTGCTTCTTGCAAGAAAAGCTATGACCAACCTAAACAGCATATTAAAAAGCAGAGTCATTACTTTACCGACAATGGCTGAATGTGAGAGTTGGACCATACAGAAAGCTGAGAACTGAAGAATTGATGCTTTTGAACTGTGGTGTTGGAGAAGACTCTTGAGAGTCCCTTGGACTGCAAGGAGATCCAACCAGTCCATCCTAAAGGAAATCAGTCCTGAATATTCATTGGAAGCACTGATGCTGAAGCTTCAATACTTTGCCCACCTGTTGTGAAGAACTGACTCATTGAAAAAGACCCTGATGCTGGGAAAGATTGAAGGCAGTAGGAGAAGTGGACACCAGAGGACGAGATGGTTGGATGGCATCGACTTGATGGACATGAGTTTGAGTAAGCTCTGGTGATGGACAGGAAGCCTGGCATGCTGCAGACCATGGGGGTCACAGAGTCAGACACGACTGAGTGAATGAACTGAACCTACTGATGGACTGAAGTTCCCTTGTTTTCAGGATTTTTCACCTGCAATCAACAGCCTGGTGCTGTCAAACTAATATCCTCACCTCTCAGAGGAACAATACCTGCTGGGACAATTTTTAATCAGCCCGTTGCCCTTGTTATCATGGACAATTTCAGCAGTATACGGTCCAAATTTTGGCTATGAAGCTATGACCACAGAAAAATAAAGATGATGTTTGACAAAGTCGTCATAATATTCTTTAGACTCCAGAGAAAGCTTGAAGGGAAAACTTGTTCTCCTTGTAGCCCAAGGGACTCTCAAGAGTCTTTGCCAACCCCACAGTTCAAAGGCATCAATTCTTCAACACTCAGCCTTCTTTATGGTTCAGCTCTCACATCCCTACATACTACTAGAAAAACCACAGCTTAGACTATATGGACCTTTGTTGGTAAAGTGATATCTCTTCTTTTTAATATCTCTTTAGGATTTTTGCCCTGAGAGAATAATTTCACTATGCCTTTTTAATTTCTCTTATTATAACTGTTATTTTCAATCAGTGAGTTTTATATTGTGATATCTTAGTCATAACTTAGTTTGAAGAACAAAGCTATGAGATCTCTTGTTATGCCAATACAGATATATGTAAGTCTCAGTATGTGTCTTTGTCTTTTGATAATATTGCTGATTGCTGAGGTTAGTTTATAAATGAGCTCTAATTTAATTGACCTAAAGAAAAGTAAGTGTTTACAAATCAAACAATTCTAAATACAAGAGAAATCAACCTAAATTAATTTCAGGTTTATGTGAATTGAGAAATATTTGGTATTAAATTAATATCTAGCATTAATGTTTGCTGTTGGTCTAACTAATATAGACTTTTTAAGAGTTAATAACATTAATATTTTCATTGTGCCTAGGTTTAATATGAGTTAAGTACTGTTATATCTGTTACAATTTGTCAGCAAGGAAAGTAATTCCAGTAAAGAAACTTCTAACGAGAGAAAAATGTGAGATCAGATCTTTTCGAATAATTATGCTTCAGGAGTGTCTATTTACAAGTCTCTCCTCACACACACCAAGTATCTCCAGACTTGGGTAATTTGAATTTCTAGGGTTGTGCTAAACTGAGTGATGAAAATTTATTGAATAGCTAGGTAATTTCCAAATAAAGTAATATTCTGAAGCACTGATTACTGAAAACTAACTTCCTCTTACAGAGAAACAAAAGAGATTTTAGATTGATTGTGTGTGTGAAGTAGCTTCAGTCGTGTTTGACTCTTTGCAAGCCCATGAACTGTAGATGGCCAGGGTCCTCTGTCCATAAGATTCTCCAGGCAAGAATACTGGACTGAGTTGCCATTTCCTATTCCAAGGGATCTTCCCAAATCAGGGATTGAACCATCTCATGTCTCCTGCATTGGCAGGCCAGTTCTTACCACTTGTCACCTTGGAAGCCTAATTTTAGATTACTAATGAATAATGTTGGGTGCTATACTGAGATGTTCAATTTTTTTAAAAATTATCACTGATTTATGTTTATCACTGTTTATGTTCACCAATCTACAGAATGCTAATATAAAGGAAAAATAAATTTAACTAGGTAAATGAATTTGAAATTAAGCTGGTGCAACACCTGACTGTGGCTTCTCTGTTTAGAGGATAAGCTTTCTTCAGATGTTGAATTGCCTTTGATAATAGAATTAATTTCTTCACCTCTTAGGTGATCTGTTCTGTATTTTCCCTTGAAATCTTTTATTATTACTCCAGCTAAGTGAATAGCTTTTGTTTCACAATGACTTACGGTCCCATCTGACTTGAGTATTCTAAACCCATTTGATCCTTATTGACAAAACTTCCTAAATCAAATTATAATGAAGCACTTTTGACCTCTGGCTAACTGTGATGCCTCAGAAGGCCCATGAAACACCCCAAAGAGATATATGAAACTAATTAGGTTCATTTGGTAGGTTGAATTACATGTAAAGTATCATCAAGAGAGTAATAAATCTCAGGTTATATCATATGGTAAATGTTACTAATAAAGCTATCCTAAAAATAGTATAGAGCTTATAAAATTCTGATGTATGTCCTGATAAAATGTTATCATTCATAATTCTAGTTACTATCTTAAAGTGTCTGCAAAAAATGCTTCCTCTTCAAGAAGATTAACAAAAGGACTGAACTGGTGAATATGCTTATAACTTTTATGATTTCTAACTGTAAAAAAAAAAAAAATACTGATTTGAATCCGTGTTTTCCAAGTGCAATGAAAAGCTTCACCTAATCATGACTTATAATAATTTGGTAAAATTATACTTTTGTAAGCAAAACTGAAACATTTAATTTTTTTATCTATCTGATCCCTCCAGAGATTAGAAACTTGTAGGTTTCCAGTAGTTTATCAGATAAATTAGGAAGGCTATCTCATTTATAGGTACAAAAATCTGCAGGAATTTTGGAGACTCTGAGAAGGGAAGAATTCACCTAGATCTGTTAGGCAAAAATTGGTGAGAAGTCTTTGGCATGACTCCACCTCCAGATACAGAAGCTCCAATACTCTAGCCACCTGATGTGAAGGACTGATTCATTGGTAAAGACCCTGATCCTGGGAAAAAATGAAGGCAGGAGGAGAAGAGGACCACAGAGGATGAAATGGTTGGTTGGCATCACAGACTTGATAGACATGATTCTGAGCAAGCTGTGGGAGCTGGTGATGGACAGGAAAGCCTGGTGTGCTGCAGTCCATGGGGTTGCAGTCGAACACAACTGAACAACTGAACTGAACTGAGTCCTGTTCTGGAGATATGATTAAGAAACACAAAACAATATTACCACTGTTATCTATTTTCCAACCTAACCATTTTGGGAAAAAGCAGCAGGGGAAAAAAAGACAAAGCCTTTGGTTTTAACAATGAGGCTTGTTAACAATTAAACAAGGTAAGAAGCAATGGCCCCCAGAAGCCTGTGTCTCTGCATGTGGGAGCTGGACTTGAGTAGCACCTCCCCAGGAGCCTGGGTTCCCAGCTCAGGGCACTCATCCACCAGCAGAGCTGAAGCTTCATCTTTGGTTAATTTCACTGAGTTGCCACCAGTTTTAAAACTGTGCTCTTCTTGGCAAAATTAGCCACATGGCATATAACATTTGTTATTTTAAGTTGTTTGAAAAGCAATGCCCATCAAAATATGTGAATGCTGTGCATCATTTTAGTTGACATAACTGATATAATACAAGTAAAGCACTTTACAAGAATTCAACATCAGTTCTTGTAAAGCCACATATACATGGTGCAGCATGTAAGTACTTACTTAATAAGTCATAGCAAAAAAAATAAAAAATAAAATAAATAATAATAATTAAAAAAAAGCCACCCTAGTTAAAAGAACACCAGAAACTTGGTGATAAAAGCTGACTACTATCTGCTTCACCCCACAAACCTGTCAAGTAATACAATGCTGTGTTCTAAGCACCGGATGGTAAGCAATCTATCTGATTCAACCGAATTCAATTTTTCTGTTTCACATGTAAAACTAAGCTGTTGTGTCTATATCATAAAGTGTTAAAAAAAGACCGAATGAGGTAACAGATGAGAAGCATTTAGCTCTGTGGCTGGCATGCTGTCCATCCTGAATCCACACTCATCTTTTATCCACTCTGCATCCATGGTAACAATAGCTCTGCCTGGGGTGGTGGCAAGCATCCTAATCTGTTATCTAGAAAAGGGGAAAACAGTACATTCCGTGTAGCTACGCGGGGCTGCGTCCTTGTCAGATTCCAGGCGGCTCTGGTGCTGTGTGTGCTGCCACCATGTGGTTGGTGGCAGTCCATACAGGGATCATGCTTAGATGTTTAAAAAATCTTCAGAAATTAAGATAGACGGAGGAGCCTGGTAGGCTACAGTCCATGGGGTCGCAAAGAGTCGGACTCGACTGAGAGACTTTACTTTCACTTTCACTTTCAGAAATTATAGCGCACACTGGGAACTTGCTTACCATTGTTTAGAAGGTGTGCTAATGTTTGATATGTATTTTCTCACTTAGTTTATTAAGAAAAGAAAAGCCTGTGGTGCCATCTTAAAGACGGGCAGTAGTTACTGCCTTGGGAAGGGCCGCCTACTGCCTACATCCTTGCTAGAGCAGTATTTGCATTCAGAGCAAATTTCAATTCCAGCACCTGAACATCAAACCATAAAGCTGTCCTTTCTAAGTGATTTTCCACTGAAGATTGAAATAAGAATTATTTAGAAAAGTATTTTATCCAAATGAACAATTTTCAAAGCAACTTTACCTCCACCATCCCCCCCCCCAAAAAAGAAAAAAAGCTGGTTCCTCTCCTTAACTTACTTGGGTATTTTGCTCTAATGCATAAACTGCTTATCCTACATGGAGTTTGTCAGTCCTTTAAGATCTAGGGCTGGTCATAGAAGTTTTTCTATTCCCAGAATACAGTTTTTTTTTGTTTTTTTTTTTTTTAATGAAGGAGACATCAAATTAATGTGCTAATGATTTTAATTTATAGTTCTATAAGCAACTGGCAGATCTCTATCTTATTCTTACATCAGATAAAGATAATCCCTCTCTATTAGCCATGCTTGATCTTCATTTGTTCTCAATTTTCCTAGAACAACCTGTCAGATTCACGGGGTCATTTTCATCCTGGCCCTCTCTCTGCCCCCAGGGTGATTCCACCTGTATCTTTTCTAATGAGGCAGCAAGGGAGCAGAGAGCACAGGTGGGCTTTTACTCAGACCCTCACATTCTGACTCAGCTACACAGTAATGATGGGATTTCCAGATGTTTAATTAATTTCCCTTAGCCTTGGTTTCTTCATCTCTAAATTGGGTACAAGAACTTACTATCCTAACACAGCCAAACAACTGCATTGCTATTTTAAAACCCAAATACTAATAGACCAAATTAAACAAATAAATAAAATAAAATAAAAATAACTACTTACTATGTCAGACTTTCCCCTTAATATATAGTCAATAGACACTCTCCCTTCATCTAGCTTCCCTGGTCTGGTGGCTCAGACGGTAAAGCATCTGCCTGCAACGTGGGAGACCTGGGTTCAATTCTTGGGTCGGGAAGATCCTCTGGAGAAGGAAATGGCAACCCACTCCAATACCTTAGGCTAGCAAATCCCATGGACAGAGGAGCCTGGTATGCTACAGTCCATGGGGTCGCAAAGAATCAGACATGATTGAACAACTTCACTTTTCACTTTACTTAATCTAGTGCATGCGCGCATACACACACAACAAATAGAATTCACATACCATCTCATAAAACCCACCTGTTTCTATGTTTCACAATCACCATCCCAGAATTAATATTTTCCTTTTTAGGAATATTCTTGAAATGCTGCTTTTTAAAACCATAAGCAATAGGGTTGCTTCTATTAATAGATTTAAGATTCTTCTCTTCAGTGATGAATAGGGCTTCCTTTAAACCTTAAGTAAAAAGAAAAAAAATGTCTAAGTTTGTAGGAAAAAATGCTACTTGGTCTTATCTAGGCCTATATACTCTAAAATGGAGAGTGACACTCATCTTGCAGACACAAGTCATCTAAACAGATACTGAAGGAAATGTCAGCTGGACACTCAAGCCAGTGGTGAACTGAAGTCCCTGTTAGCACTAGAAGACAGTTTGTGCATGTGCATGCGCATATTTGGTGGTTCAGATGGTAAAGCGTTTGTCTACAATGCGGGAGACCCGGGTTTGAGCCCTGGGTTGGAAAGATCCCCTGGAGAAGGAAATGGCACTCCACTCCAGTACTATTCCCTGGAAAATCCCAGGGACAGAGGAGCCTGGTAGGCTACAGTCTATGGGGTCGCAAAGAGTCGGACACAACTGAGCAACTTCACTTTAATTTTCACTTTCATGCACATTTTAAAAATATATAAAATGTATTGTATGCAACAAATATTAATCATATGGGTAAAGATGTAAAGAAGAGATGAAAACTGTGTACAACTATAAGAGCAGCTAATAGACACATATGGACTGCAGCCAAGGGCCTGATTTGAGACCAACATCATATCTTGATATTTATGTGATTAGGCAACACATTTTCCTTCTTTATGCCTTGTGTCCTCATCTGTTAAGTTGGAATAAGACATCATATAAGGGATTATGTGAGGCTAGTGCCTGGCCCTCAATAAGAATTCAGTAAATGTTAGTTTTCATGCATATTAAGACAAATGGAGTATCTTGCTTTAGAAAAGGTACTATTTTATTTACTTAATCCACTGACCCTCAATAGAATATATAATCGACATAAAAACTCTTCTTAGTGTGATATATAACTACTCACTTAACCAGGTTATTTCAAAAGTTGAAGGCACAGCATTTTTGTGAGACTGTCTAATAGGTAATTAGAAATGATGATGGAAAATCTATAATTGAGTCCTGACCTCAGTTCCTCTCTGCACTCACTGATACCTCTGCCACTTGCCAGCTGTCACAGAATGGCTGTAGGTGGCACTGGGGCTGTCATCCACACACATTATGCCTTAGGAATGACTGCACATGGCAAGCAACCTCAGGGAACATAGCTCAGACTTGAGAAAAACAAAGTAGCATCTTCACCCTGCAACAAGTTCTTTAAATTGCATACTCAAAGCTCAAGAACACAGCAGGGTAAAGTAAAAAGCCCTGGGTCCATCCAACAGCATGGGGCTTGAACACACCAGTGATTATATATGGGAATGAAGGGTTTGGCAGGCATAACATGGATTGAGAAATGGGATTTCACAGTTTATGGCTTCCTCAATGGGATAAACCTTAAACTTCACATTGTAAGGTCCTATCTCAAGGATTAGCTTCACTCTCTTCTAAGTCTTAAATTCTTTACCGCAAACTGTAAATGAACTGAGCCTTAGGGGATAAACTTGTTTAGTGTTTTAACCAAAACACAGTCAAATGTCAAGTCCAAATTTCAATATACATTATTTTTTATTTCATTTTATTTTTAAACTTTACAAATTGTATTAGTTTTGCCAAATATCAAAATGAATCCGCCACAGGTATACATGTGTTCCCCATCCTGAACCTTCCTCCCTCTTCTCTCCCCATACCATCCCTCTGGGTCATCCCAGTGCACTAGCCCCAAGCATCCAGTATCGTGTATCGAAACTGGATTGGCAACTCATTTCATACATGATATTATACATGTTTCAATGCCATTCTCCCAAATCTTCCTACCCTCTCCCTCTGCAACAGAGTCCATAAGACTGTTCTATACATCTGTGTCTCTTTTGCTGTCTCGTACACAGGGTTATTGTTAGCATCTTTCTAAATTCCATATATATGCGTTAGTATACTGTATTGGTGTTTTTCTTTCTGGCTTACTTCACTCTGTATAATAGGCTCCAGTTTCATCCACCTCATTAGAACTGATTCAAATGTATTCTTTTTAATGGCTGAGTAATATTCCATTGTGTATATGTACCACAGCTTTCTTATCCATTCATCTGCTGATGGACATCTAGGTTGCTTCCATGTCCTGGCTATTATAAACAGTGCTGTGATGAACATTGGGGTACACGTGTCTCTTTCAATTCTGGTTTCCTCGGTGTGTATGCCCAGCAGTGGGATTGCTGGATCATAAGGCAGTTCTATTTCCAGTTTTTTAAGGAATCTCCACACTGTTCTCCATAGTGGCTGTACTAGTTTGCATTCCCACCAACAGTGTAAGAGGGTTCCCTTTTCTCCACGTCCTCTCCAGCATTTATTGCTTGTAGACTTTTGGATCACAGCCATTATGACTAGTGTGAAATGGTACTTCATAGTGGTTTTGATTTGCATTTCTCTGATAATGAGTGATGTTGAGCATCTTTTCATGTGTTTGTTAGCCATCTGTATGTCTTCTTTGGAGAAATGTCTATTTAGTTCTTTGGCCCATTTTTTGATTGGGTCCTTTATTTTTCTGGAATTGAGCTGTAGGAGTTGCTTGTATATTTTGGAGATTAGTTGTTTGTCAGTTGCTTCATTTGCTATTATTTTCTCCCATTCTGAAGGCTGCCTTTTCACCTTGCTAATAGTTTCTTTTGATGTGCAGAAGCTTTTAAGTTTAATTAGGTCCCATTTGTTTATTTTTGCTTTTATTTCCAATATTCTGGGAGGTGGGTCATAGAGGATCCTGCTGTGATGTATGTCAGAGAGTGTTTTGCCTATATTCTCCTCTAGGAGTTTTATAGTTTCTGGTTTTACATTCGGATCTTTAATTCATTTTGAGTTTATTTTTGTGTATGGTGTTAGAAAGTGCTCTAGTTTCACTCTTTTACAAGTGGTTGACCAGATTTCCCAGCACCACTTGTTAAAGAGATTGTCTTTAATCCATTGTATATTCTTGCCTCCTTTGTCAAAGATAAGGTGTCCATATGTGCGTGGATTTATCTCTGGGCTTTCTATTTTGTTCCATTGCTGAACAAATTGATGTACATCCTTAATGCCTATTCACTGTAAAGAAAATATACTTATTAATTAAAAAATTAGCATAGAGAGAGTCATATTTTGGAAGCCCCTGCAAATTTCATCTTAAATAGAAAAAAAAGCACTATCTTTTTGTGTTCTGCTATCCTGGAGAGTGAAGTCAAGTACGCCTTAGGAAGCATCACTATGAACAAAGCTAGTGGAGGTAATGGAATTCCAGCTGAGCTATTTTCAAATCCTAAAAGACGATGCTGTGAAAGTGCTGCACTCAATATGCCAGCAAGTTTTGGAAAGCTCAGCAGTGGACACAGGACTGGAAACGGTCAGTTTTCTTTTTTTTCTGTTTATTTATTTTGCTGCACATTTTCATTCCAATTCCAAAAAAAGACAATGCCAAAGAATGCTCAAACTACTGCACAACTGCACTCATCTCACACACAAGCAAAGTAATGCTCAAAATTCTTGAAGCCTGGCTTCAACAGTATGTGAAGTGAGAACTTCCAGTTGTTCAAGCTAGATTCAGAAAGTGCAGAGGAACCAGAGATTAAATTGCCAACATCGTTGGATCATAGAAAAGGCAAGAGAATTCCATTAAAAAAAAAACATCTACTTCTGCTTCAGTGATTATGCTAAAGTCATTGTCTATGTACATCAAAACAAACTGTAGAAACTTCTTAAAGAGATGGGAATACCAGACCACCTTACCTGCCTCCTGAGAACTCTATATACAGGTCAAGAAGCAATAGTTGAAACCTGACATGGAATAGTGGACTGGTTCCAAATTGGGAAAGTATAACAAGGCTGTATATTGTCACTCTGTTTATTTAACTTATATGCAGAGTACATCACGCAAAATACTGGGCTGGAGGAAGCACAAGCTGGAATCAAGATTGCCAGGAGAAAAATCAATAACCTCAGATATGCAGATGACACCACCCCCATGGCAGAAAGCAAAGACGAACTAAAGAGCCTCTTGATGAAAGTGAAAGAGGAGAGTGAAAAAGTTGGCTTAAAACTCAACATTCAGAAAACTAGGATCATGGCATCCAGTCCCATCATTTCATGGCAAATAAATGGGGAAACAGTGCAAACAGTGAAAGCCTTTATTTTCTTCAGCTCTAAAATCACTGCAGATGGTGACTGCAGCCATGAAATTAAAAATGCTTGTTCCTTGGAAGAAAAGCTATGACAAACTTACACAGCATATTAAAAAGCAGAGACATTACTTTGCCAACAAATGTCTGTTTACTCAAAGCTATGGTTTTTTGCAGTAGTCATGTAAGAGTTGGGCCATAAAGAAAGCTGAGCACCAAAGAACTGATGCTTTTGAACTGTGGTGTTGGAGGAGACTCTCAAGAGTCCCTTGGACTGCAAAGAGATCCAACCAGTCAATCATAAAGGAAGTTAGTCCTGAATACTCATTGGAAAAACTGATGCTGAAGCTGAAGGTCAAATAGTTTGGCTACCTGATTGCAAAAAGCCAACTGATTGGAAAAGACCCTGATGCTGGGAAAGACTGAAGGCAGGAGGAGAAGGGGATGACAGAGGTTGAGATGGTTGGATGACATTACTGACTCTGTATACATAAGTTTGAGCAAGCTGTAGGAATTGGTGATGGACAGGGAAGCCTGGCATGCTGCAGTCCATGTGGTCACAAAGAGTCAGACATGACTGACTGAACTGAACTGAACTGAAATGATGCTTGGTGCTGTGATAAACCATATCCTGAGAAAAGCACAATTCTGTGTTTAACTTATTTAATCCTGTAAATACCCAATGAAATGAATATTCTCCTCCATTTTTTTAATCAAAAAAATAGTTTACTCACAATTTTATGTTACTTTCAGGTAGAGGACATGTAATCTGATACCCTACATATTATACTGCATATGATGTTACTATGGGTTTCCCAAGTGGCACTAGGGGTAAAGAACCCATCTGCCAAAGCAGGAGACATAAGAGACACAGGTTCAATCTTTGATTTGGGAAGTTCCCTTAGAGTGGAAAATGGCAACAAACTCCAGTACCCTTGCCTGGAAAATCCCATGGACAGACGAGCCTGGAGGGCTGCAGTCCATGGAGTCACAAAGAGTCGGACACAACTGAAGTGATTCAGCATGCACGCACATGATGTTACTATACTATATTGACAATATTCCCTGTGCTAAGCACTGTATTTTAGGAACTCATTTATCTCACACCCAGTAGCTTGTCCTTCTTAACCCCCTTCAACTTACATTGCCCATCCCCCCTCTCTCTACACTCTTGGAACAATTAGTTTGTTTTCTGTATCTATGGGGCTTCGTGAGCGGCTTAGATGGGAAGAATTCGCCTGTAATGCAGAAGACACAAGAGACACGGGTTTGATCCCTGTGTGTTGGGAAGACTCCCTGAAGAAAAGAATGGCTACTCACACCAGTATTCCTGCCTGCAGAATTCCATGGAGAGTGGAGCCTGTATCTCTGGATGTGTTTCTGTTTTGTTATAGTTGTTTGTTTTGTTTTTAGAGTCCACGTATAAGTGAACACATACAGTTCTCCTTTTAAAAAGAGGATTCATTTAAATAAAAATGATATAAATATTAATTGCAATATTTATCTTTGTTGATATTATTTTAAAACAAGAAATAAATCAGTAAAAGGCGATCAGTGTCCTAGGGCCATAGTTACAACATGATGTGATGGGCAGAAAAGCCGGGGACTGAGAGCAGCTGCTGTCAGACTTACTCAATTTGCCTTCTGCCCTTTTTAAAGGCCTGGCACAATTGCACCCAGTCCTCTTGAACCGCAAGGATAGCCTCCGCCACCAGAAGTCCTCCATTGAGACTCTGTCTGAAGCATTGATAGCATGACTTTAATGACAACAAGCTCACACCTCGCCCTGGCATGAGGCTTCATCATATCCCTACTCCTCTGCCCTAAAGTCACAAAACAAACGTTTCTTAAGGACTTTGGGATATAAGAGTCCTGGGCACATGGCCCTTTTTTTTTTTTCCCTAGCGGAATATTTTTTTTTTTTTTCCTTTATCACTGGGTTAGTCATCTTGGTAGTAAAATACCACTTCCTGGACAAGACAAAGTGGAGGAAGAAATTAGGCATTGAGAGTCTGCACCAGAAGATACTTTGCATGGTAAAGGTCAGAGGACATCAGCACAGAGGTAGGGCACATACCAGGCTCCAGGACACACCACCACCAGCAGCACTGGAATCAGCCTGCATTCTTTCCTGCTATATCCTTCTCCTTTTTTCTTTTTTTAATAAATATTTCACCTCTTTTTTGGATTTCCTTCCCATTTAGGTTACCACCAAGCATTAAGTAGAGTTCCCTAAGCTGTAGAGTAGGCGAAAGTATCTGTTTTATCAGTATAGTTCAGTCTCTCAGTTGTGTCTTTGACTCTTTGCAATCCCATGGATTACAGCACGCCAGTCTTCCCTGTCCATCACCAACTCCCAGAGTTTGCTCAGACTCATGCCCATCATGTTGGTGATGCCATACAGCCATCTCATCCTGCCTTGAACCTTTCCTAGCATCAGGGTCTTTTCAATGAGTCAGTTCTTCACATCAGCTGGCCAAAGAATTGGAGTTTAGCTTTAGCATTAGTCCTTCCATTGAATATTCAGGACTGATCTCCTTTAGGATGGACTGGTTGGATCTCCTTGCAGTCCAAGGGACTCTCAAGAGTCTTCTCCAACACCACAGTTCTAAAGCATCAATTCTTCGGTGCTCAGCTTTCGTTATAGTCCAACTCTCACAACCATACATGACTACTGGAGAAACCATAGCCTTGACTAGATGGACCTTTGCTGAAAAAGTAATGTCTCTGCTTTTTAATATGCTGTCTAGGTTGGTCTTAATCCTTCCAAGGACTGTCTTTTAATTTTATGGCTGCAATCACCATCTGCTGTGATTTTGGAGCCCCAAAAATAAAGTCTGTCACTGTTTCCCCATCTATTTCCGATGAAGTGATGGGACCGGATGTCATAATCTTTGCTTTCTGAATGTTGAGCTTTAAGCCAACTTTTTCACTCTCCTCTTTCACTTTCATCAAGAGGCTCTTTAGTTCTTCACTTTCTCCCATAAGGGTGGTGTTGTCTGCATATCTGAGGTTATTGATATTTCTCCTGGAATCTTGATTCCAGCTTAGGCTTCATCCAGCCCAGCATTTCTCATGACATACTCTGCATATAAGATAAATAAGCACAGTGACAATATACAGCCTTGACATACTTCTTTCCCAATTTGGAACCAGTTTGTTGTTCTATGTCCAGTTCTAACTGTTCCTTCTTGACCTGCATACAGATTTCTCAGGAGGCAGGTAAGGTGGTCTGGTATTCCCAACTCTTGAAGAATGTTCCACAGTTTGTTGTGACCCACAGAGTCAAAGGGTTTAGTGTAGTCAATAAAAGACAAGTAGATGTTTTTTGGAAACTCCATTGATTTTTTGACGATGCAATGGATGTTGGCAATTTGATCTCTGGTTCCTCTGCATTTTCTGAATCCAGCTTGAACATCTGGAAGTTCTCACTTCATGTACTGTGAAAGCCTGACTTGTAGAATTTTGAGCATAACTTTGCTAGCGTGTGAGATGAGTGCAATTGTGTGGTAGTTTGAACATTCTTTGGCCTTGCCTTTCTTTGGGATTAGAATGAAAACTGACCTTTTCTAGTTCCTGTGTCCACTGCTGAGTTTTCCAAATGTGCTGGTATATTGAATCTAGTACTTTCATAGCATCATCTTTTAGGATTTGAAATAGCTCAACTGGAATTCCATCACCTCCACTAGCTTTGTTCATAGTGATGCTTCCTAAGGCCCACTTGACTATGCATTCCAGGATGTCTGGCTCTAGGTGGGTGATTTCACCATCCTGGTTATCTGGGTCATGAAGACATTTTTTTCATAGTTCTTCTGTGTAGTCTTGTTACCTCTTCTTAATATCTTCTCCATCTGTTAGGTCCATACCATATCTGTCCTTTATTGAGCCCATCTTTGCATGCAATAATCCCTTACTATCTCTAATTTTCTTGAAGAGATGTCTAGTCTTCCCATTCTATTGTTTTCTTCTATTTCTTTGCATTGGTCACTGAGGAAGGCTTTCTTATCTCTCCTTGCTATTCTTGAAATTCTGCATTCAATCAGTTTTATACCTAGCATCAGCAGTGTATATATGTTAATCTCAATCTCCCAATTCATTCCACCCTGCTTCCTCCATTTGGTGTCCAAATGTTTCTTCTTTACATCTGTGTCTCCAATTCTGTTTTGCACATAAGATTGTCTATACTATTTTTCTAGATTCCAGCCACATGCATTAATATATATTGTTTTTCTCTTTCTGATTTACTTCACTCTGTATGATAGTCTCTAGGTCCATCCATGTCTATATAAAAGACTCAATTTTGTTCCTTTTATGTTGGAGAGTCTTCCATTGTATATACATACCACATCTTCTTTATCCATTCCTCTGTTGATGGACATTTAGGTTGCTTCCATGTACTGGTATTGTAAATAGTGTGGCTGTGGGGAACATGTCTTTTAGGATTATGATTTTTCTCTGGTATGTGCCCAGGAGTGGGATTGCTGGGTTACATGGCAGTTCTATGTTTAGTTTTCTTAAGGAGCGTCCACACTGTCCTCTACCACTCCCATCTTCTCCTGCCTTATTTCATCTGCTGCATTGCTTACTAACCTAGATTTGAAGAGAAGAAAAGGGGAATGACAAGCCCTGAAACTATTTCACCAAAGTGACTTATAGAACATCTAGCCAGAATATTTTTAGAATATATCAAAAAGTAATCAAAAATAGCACATAATACAAGCCCTGGTGCTTGGCCTATATAATAAAAAAAAAAAAAAAGAAAAGATTCTGACTTGAATATTCTCTCCATCTTTGCTAATTTTCTCTTTGTAGAAGGATCATTTCTCAGTATCCCCTCAGTTTCCCCTATCTATCTTAAGAAATGTAGGGGGAAAAAATAAAAAGGAATTAAAGTTTCACAAGCAAAGAGGTTAAAGTAACATCATGGGAACAAAAAACAAAATTGCAAGTATATGGCAAATAACGTTGAAGAGAAAAATCTCAACTTTTATAAGTTCACTGTTTTACAAGTACAAGATGACATAACTTTATTTCATTTTCATTTTGGTTATATATTCACACTGAGGATTAGTCATGCCACAAATATACCAGAGACAGAATCAAGGTGGTGGCAGGATTCAAGGGAAAATGAACTATTCAAATCATATGAGAAGTAACATGGAGACTGGATTTAGGCAGTGGAGAAACCCTGAAAGTTCTTATGCAGGAGAAAATGACATTATCTAAAAATATTGTCTCAAAATCCTTTGTGAAGAATGCATCAGAAAGTGAAAGGCTAAATTCTGCAAAATATGTCAGAAAGCTCTTGCAGAAATGAATGTCAGGGCTGATTGTGGCCTGGAAGAAGGGGCAGCAGTGGGACTGGGGAAACAGGAATGTATTTGAATTGTGTTTAGGAGGTAATAATATACAAGGTCTGGTGACTGGAAAGTCAAGGAGTCAAAGATGCTCCTCAAATTTCTATTTTTGCCACAAAGAGGATGGTGTCTGTTTCACTGAAACAGAAGCAAAAACATGAGAGCAGATTCTAATGAAGAGCACTATTTTGGTTTTTGTCTTGCTGGGAGTTTGAGTTATCTCCAGAATATTCAGATGAAGATATCAAATACTGAATGCATAAACCTGGAGATCAAGAAGAGGTATCTACTAAAGCTAAGGAGCGGGGGTCATCCCTAAAAGTATGGCCCTGAAGATAATGGGGCAGGAAACCATTGGGGACCAGGAGGAAGCCACACATGGGACCTGGGCAGAGACCACAGTGCCTGAATCCCTTGCCTCATCTACAGACTTCAAGGTCTGGCTCTATTCCCTATGCTGCCCAGAGTGGCCAAATGCACATGCATCATTTAATTCAGCTTCATGACTAAGCTATTATATTCCCTTAATGCATAAACACTATTCACATAATAAAAAAGTTTTCCTCCTGCAGTTGTTTTTAGCACAAAACAGGCTATTCTCAGATCTGTCTTCCACAGATTATAGAAAGACAAGAATTCATGTAAATCATTTGCAAGAATGATGGAAATGGGGAAAATAGTAATATTTGCTGCATAATATTTCCATTTTTGTGAAGATTGGAGCATTTTATCCCACTGGTGTGTGTTGGGGGAAATCTCATCATATTTTCATAGGATATAATGGGCTCATTACAGGCTCATTTTCAAATTGGGAAAGGAGTATGTCAAGGCTGTATATTGTCACCCTGCTTATTTAATTTTTATGTAGAGTATATTATGAGAAATGTCAGGCTGAATGAAGCACAAGCTGGAATCAAGATGGCTGGGAGAAATATCAGTAACCTCAGATATGCAGATGACACCACCCTCATGGTAGAAAGAGAAGAGGAACTAAAGAAACTAGATGAAGGTGAAAGAGAAGAATGAAAAAGCTGGCTTAAAACTCGACATTCAGAAAACTAAGATCATGGCATCTGGTTCCATCACTTCATGGCAAATAGATGGGGAAACAATGGCAACGGTGACAGACTTTATTTTCTTGGGCTTCAAAAATCACTGCAGATAGTGACTTTAGCCATGAAGTTAAAAGACATTTGCCCCTTGGAAGAAAAGCTATGACAAACCTAGACAGCATATTAAAAGCAGAGATATTACTCTGCCAAAAATATCCATATACTCAAAGATATGGTTTTCCCAGTAGTCATGTATGGATATGAAAGTTAGACCACAGAGAAGGTCTAGTGCCAAAGAACTGATGAGCGATGGTATGGGGAAGGAGGAGGGAGGAGGGTTCGGGATGGGGAACACATGTATACCTGTGGCGGATTCATTTTGATATTTGGCAAAACTAATACAATTATGTAAATTTAAAAATAAAATAAAATTAATCCTAAAAAAAAATAATAAAGTATAGTATTGGAGAAGACTTGAAAAATCTCTTGGACTGCAAGGAGATGAAAGCAGTCAATCCTAAAGGAAATAAACCCTGAATATTCATTAGAAGGACTGATGCTGAAGCTGAAGCTCCAATACTTTGGCTACCTAATGTGAAGAGCCAACTCACTGGGAAAAAACTCTGATGCTGGGAAAGATTGAAGGCAGGAGGAGAAGGGGTTGGCTGAGAGTGAGATGTTTGGATTGCATCACTGATTCAAAGGGCATGAGTTTGAGCAAGCTCTGGAGATTGGTGATGGACAGGGAAGCCTGGCATGCTGCAGTCCATGGGGTTGCAAAGAGTAGGACATGAACAACAGCAACAATGGGCTCAACCTTCTTTGCACATGTGTGAAATATGGTTGCAGCAATCTCTCTGTCCACTTAGATAGCATATTTTTTGGCAGAAAAATGCTGTGTGTTTCTTTAATGCCTGTCTCCATACATTTCCCAGGGTGTAGCCAGAAACAATTTTTTATGTACTGAACAATAAAAGGTTTTTTTGTGATGCCATCAATCAAATTACATCTGATAGCTCAGGTACAGAATCACTTGTGTGTAAAGAAGATTTTAATATTTTCAAACCATCTGTAATGTGAATATAAAAATGTCAAACATGTGAAAAATGTTTTCCAAGTTCCAATAAGCCGTTTTGGGTCTATACTATATATATATTTTTTTTATCAATCCAAAAGTTACATATTTTAAGTCAATTTGAGAGAGAATTTTTGAAGACTGCATTAAATCTTACCCTAAAATATTTAACTAGTTCAGCAGACTCAGACTGACCTAAAGCAAGATTTAAAAATGGGGTAGATGAACAAATGTTGATAATAAAGTCAACTGCATGATTAATATGAAACTGTGACATCAAAAACTATTTTAAGACCTTGAAATTAGACTCCAAAAGATAACCAAAACTTGCAAAAGTTTTCATAAATTTCAGAATGTTTTGAACTTTATGAAAATTCAGATGGCAATTGGCCACTTCATTAATTAAATTTTCCTCATTAAAACTTGATCTTAAAATATAAATCCCATTTTGATCTAATGTTAGTATTCTATATTTACAGCAATAAATCAGAGTGTATAAATGGAAATACTCTTCTAAGCATTTTGCTAGATTCTATTTCTTAAAAAGCAAAACAAAAAATATTATCAGTTTTCTTTGGCAGTGAGAGTTACTCTTTCAAATGTTGATCTTTCAGTTTTATATGGCACTATGAAATTAATAATTTTTTCCATTCAGCTAAATATAATATCTTACTCTAAAAGAATAAAATAAAAATTAGGGAAGCTGAGCCCAACATGGGCTATGATTTCTAATTTCATATTACGTAGCCTATCATATCAATGAAGCACAAGTGATAATGAAGAATTCTCTGAGGCTCCAACACTTGCTTCACAGTCCTGGAACCATGCACACACATCCAATTTCACTCTCAGCTATAATAGTTAGATTCAGTATAGGAATTTAAAAGTAGACCAGCAAAAGCATTAATTCCTACCTCTGAAAAGATGGGTCTTCAGATGGTAACACAGGAAGTAAACAAAATATACTGTCAGGGATGTACTCATATGTCTTAACACAATGCAGTATGTAACCATGAGTCAAAAATCTAATATATAAAATATAATAGTAATATTGTTATTTAAACATTAATCATTGAATATTCCATGCATAATATTCATTTTTACATTTATGAAATTTCACAAATTTCAATCGCATATTCCAAACACTGAACAAGGAGGAGGGTATACATTAAGAATGCTTTAGAATTGTATTTAAATAAACAAGGATGAAATTTACCTTGTAAATAAACATTGTGGTGAAGATAATTTTCATGCCTAAGTTTTCTCCCTTTTTCATCTTGGTTCATTATTAAATGTCTATGTAAATAATTTAATTTTACCTATGCCTAAATTTCCTTCTCCATTATAGTCTGAATTCCATAGAATATTAAGTGAAATAAATCAAGTAATAATATAAGTCATAGAAAATATCACTTGGTACATAGTAAAGAGTCAATAAAGAAAAAAACTTTATTATGGCCAATGTAATTGTAACCCCCTTTTAGTCATTTTATCTCTATTTTTATTAATGTATTAATTGTTCTCCCTTTCAGGAGTGAAGCTATAGTACTCTCAGGGAAATAATTCCAATGATTTGTTTTAACACATATACACAGGCAAAGAATAGGTGCTTCCCCATCAAAAAGAGTATTATTAAGTGAAAAAAAAAAAAAGAAGAAGAAGAAGACAATATTTATTCAGTGGTTATACAAGCTGTACAAGCTTTTGTGATATGCTGATACTATGCCAAGTATGAACAGTTATTCTCACATGTCCCTGATGAAACCTCTGAGCACATGATTACATTCAGGTTGCACCTGAAAAACTTGGGTGATGAAAATGTTAATGGAAATTTCCATGGTCATAGCTGGGAAAAAGTAGAACTGTGACTCATACTTAGGTATTTCTGGGTCAAAATTCTACTATTTTCCCATTATATTACACTATATCTTCACAGCAATCTTTAGCATCTCAAGAAGATCTACATTTTAATATATCCTTATAGATTTCTTTCCAAAAACAGAGAAACTCTACAAAAGAAGCCTGGTCTGAAAATTATCACAATGCAAAAACAACCATATAAATGAAGGTTTCTCTTCTGAGAGGACTTGAAAGTAAGATGATCACCCTGACTCTACATTCTGCACCTCTCAACCCTACACCCCAAATGATGCTCAAGCTCTCTTTCTCTACTCTGCTATGCTTTTCAAATACTAGTTTAGCTTTTCTGTATCCTTGTCTTCTTTTCATGCCTTAGCCTCTAAAATTTAACAAACAAAATGTTAAAGACTATCTAACACAGTCCCAAAGCTTCTGGATTCATCCTAGTATAAAGCCATGTTAGAACATCTGTTTAAATCTACTGCAAGACTTCTTAAGACTAGCAAAAGCATCTTTTATAATTTTCCACTTATGAGTTGAATACCAAGTGACTACTATATAGATCTAATACATGTATCCTTAATGACAATGAATAAACTGGAATTAATATTTATACTAATGATATGGAGGCCTTGTAGGCTCTTTTGTAAAAGGTCAAATAATGTTTAATATACTGTAGTTAATAAAATGGATAATTAATAAAACATGATATTCAGAGTTGACTTAATTTGAGTTAAACTTTAAAAAAAATTTTTATTATTATTATTTTTTTTTTACTTTACAATATAGTATTGGTTTTGCCATACATAAACATCCATCCGCCATGGGTGTACACATGTTAAACTTTTAACTTGATTTTAATTAGAAAATTTGGTAAAGCAAAGTAAGTGACTATAGGCATCAGAATTGAGTAAAATTTTCACTATGATTACTTTCTTCTTATGTTTGAACTCTCTGCTAAGACTAGTACTGAGACTGGAATGAGAACAGTGATGCTGTGTCTCTCCCAGAGGATGTGTAATGTCACTGTGATGACTATAATAGGTGCCCTGCAAATTCTTTAAAAAGAGGCAGGTGTTGAGAACACAGAGATCTTTTTCTGGATAACTACAATAATTGTGGAGAAGGCAATGGCACCCCACTCCAGTACTTTTGCCTATAAAATCCCATGGATGGAGGAGCCTGGTGGGCTGCAGTCCATGGGGTCGCGAAGAGTCAGACATGACTGAGCAACTTCACTTTCACTTTTCAGTTTCATGCATTGAAGAAGGAAATGGCAACCCACTCCAGTGTTCTTGCCTGGAGAATCCCAGGGACGGGGGAGCCTGGTGGGCTGACGTCTATGGGGTCAAACAGAGTCAGACATGACTGAAGTGACTTAGCAGCAGAAGCAGCTACAATAATTGATTTCCTTCAGCAGGAGTGTCTTAGAGAAGAAGCTGTGTAATTACATTGACTTAGCAAATGTTAGTAGCCACTTAACTCTTGATGCATATTGAGGATAAAATGACCGAACATTCCTAGCAGGTGGGATGGGGTGTGTGGGAGAGAGAGGTGTCAGGGAGGAGTCCATACCTAGTGAGGTAAAAGGACAGCACTGCCAACAACTGAGACAGGTAGGTGACAGACAGGCAAAGGACATGTGGGCAGGAAGAATGCCAACCGAGCCTGGACTGTCCAGACAGCTACGTGCTGGTGTCCAGTAGGCAGCTCCACATGTAAGTCTTGGAGAGTGGTCTTGACTGAACCGTCAGCCACATAAAGCCAAACCCAGATAAAACCATGCCACAGGGGACTGAAGGTGTGTGCATGTAGACAGGATGGAGTATCATGGACAGTCCTGGGGACTCAGTATTATGAAATTGCGTGGAAGAGCACAGACCAGCAGAGGAGACTGAGAAATGGAACCTCTATTGTAACAGGAGACAAAAACAAATTGTGTGCCCCAAAACCAAATGAAAACCATGTGTCAGTGATAATTTAGGCAAGACCATGGTTCAAGTGTTTCAAGTCAGTTCTTTAGTGACACAGAAATCCAATAGCAGCTTTCAGGCATAAAGATCATCTTTCAATGAGAAAAAGAAATTGAACAGCAATGTCTACACATTATTAGTTATAAAAGTTGTATATGTAGTGAACTTTCTTTCACTAGAGGTATTAGTAGACATGCTAATCAGTATCACAGATATTGTAGAAATGATCCGTAAATTGAGTAGAAGATTAGACCGCAGCAACTGTGAGATACACTCCAACTAATGAGTCTATCATTTCTGCCTCACTTAACACTAGAGGAGAAAGACATCTGCTTTTCCATCTGTGAAACTTTGCAATCCTAGCTGTGTCCAAAATTATCTCAACACCTCTTCCAATAAAATAAAATGAAACACAGCAATGATTTAATGCAAAGAAGAGAGGCTCTGTAGCCAGTGGACCTGAGCTCCAACATTAACACTATTATTAACATACTGAGTGGCTTTAGGAAAATTCCTTAAATACTTTTAAAGTATAGTCTCTCTGATAATGAGTGATGTTGAGCATCTTTTCATGTGTTTGTTAGCCATCTGTACATCTTCAAATCAAAACCACTATGAGGTACCATTTCACGCCAGTCAGAATGGCTGCGATCCAAAACTCTACAAGAAATAAGTGCTGGAGAGGGTGTGGAGAAAAGGGAACCCTCTTACACTGTTGGTGGGAATGCAAACTAGTACAGCCACTATGGAGAACAGTGTGGAGATTCCTTAAAAAACTGGAAATAGAACTGCCTTATGACCCAGCAATCCCACTGCTGGGCATACACATCGAGGAAACCAGAATTGAAAGAGACACGTGTACCCCAATGTTCATCACAGCACTGTTTATAATAGCCAGGACATGGAAGCAACCTAGATGTCCATCAGCAGATGAATGGATAAGAAAGCTTTGGGACATATACACAGTGGAGTATTACTCAGCCATTAAAAAGAATACATTTGAATCAGTTCTAATAAGGTGGGTGAAACTGGAGCCGATTATATAGAGTGAAGTAAGCCAGAAAGAAAAACACCAATACAATATACTAACGCATATATATGGAATTTAGAAAGATGGTAACAATAACCCTGTATGCGAGACAGCAAAAGAGACACAGATGTATAGAACAGTCTTTTGGACTCTGTGGGAGAGGGAGAGGGTGGGATGATTTGGGAGAATGGCATTGAAACATGTATAATATCATATATGAAACGAGTCGCCAGTCCAGGTTCGATGCATGATACTGGATGCTTGGGGCTGGTGCACTGGATCGACCCAGAGGGATGGTACGGGGAGGGAGGAGGGAGGAGGGTTCAGGATGGGGAACACGTGTATAACTGTGGCAGATTCATGTTGATATATGGCAAAACCAATACAATATTTTAAAGTTAAAAAATAAAATAAAGAAAAATTGGCAAAAAAAAAAAAAAAAAGAAGTATAGTCTCTTCAGAACTCAACCAGTATTCTTCAGAGAATAAAACCTTTCATTGTGCTTTGCTGAGTGTTTGATAAACAATGGTTATTTGCAAAAACTTTAATTCTGTGAGGTCCCAGATTGAAGGACTAGTTTATAATGCTTTAGTTGGTCACCTGAACTTCAGTTTTATGCTGTGCAGTTCACGTAAGAACTATTTCTACTCATCAACCAGAAAAAGGAGTGTATGATTTATTTCATGAAATCAGTATTTTCATTTTTTTTTTATAAATTCATACTATATTTTGATGAGTCATATTTGGCACCAAATTTTATAATGGATATTTTAGGATATCACTTACAGTATAGGAATAGAAAAACAATACAAAGAGGCAAAGTCAGTTCTTTGCACCAGGAGGCCAAAGAATTGGAGTTTCAGCTTCAGCATCAGTCCTTCCAATAAATATTCAGAACTGATTTCCTTTAGGATTGACTGATTTGATCTCCTTGCAGTCCAAGGGACTCTCAAGAGTTTTCTCCAACACCACAGTTCAAAAGCATCAATTATTTGGTGCTAAGCTTTCTTTATGGGCTTCCCTTGTGGCTCATCTGGTAAAAGATCCACCTGCAATGCAGTTGACCTGAGTTTGAACCCTGGATTGGGAAGACTGCCTTGAGAAGTAAATGGCTATCCACTCCAGTATTCTGGCCTAGTGAATACCATGGACTGTATAGCCCATGGGGTTGCAAAGAGCTGGACATAATCAAGAGACTTTCACAGTTTTCTTTATGGCCCAATGCTCATATCCATACATGACTACTAGAAAAACCATAGCTTTGAATAGATGGAACTTTGCGGACAAAGTAATGTCTCTACTTTTTAATATGCTGTCTAGGTTGGTTATAGCTCTTCTTCCAAGGAGCAAGCATCTCTTAATTTCATGGCTGCAGTCACCATGTGCAGTGATTTTGGAGCCCAAGAAAATAAAGTCTGTCACTATTTCCTTAAAACACATATCTATAAAAATATATTAATTCTAAAATAAATCACTAGATATTCAACTGACTCCAAGTCTGTGCCTTTGTGATTTTCATTGATTTTGCAAAAGTGCTCCATAAAATGGTTGCATTTCCACCACCTGACTGGCCTCCTGTGAAATCTGTATGCAGGTCAGGAAGCAACAGCTAAAGAGCCTCTTGATGAAAGTGAAGGAGACTGGAAAAGTTGGCTTAAAACTCAATATTCATAAAAATAAGATCATGGCACCTGGTCCCATCATTTGATGGCAAATAGATCAGGAAACAATGGAAACAGTGACAGACTTTATTTTGGGGGGCTCCAAAATCACTGCAGACGGTGACTACAGGAATGAAATTAAAAGACGCTGCAAGGAGATCCAACCAGTCCCTCCCAAAGGAAACCAGTCCTGATTATTCATTGGAAAGACTGATGCTGAAGCTGAAACTCCAATACTTTGGCCACCTGATACGAAGAACTGGCTGATTTAAAAAGACCCTGATGCTGGGAATGATTGAAAGTGGGAGGAGAAGGGGATGACAGAGCATGATATGGTTGGATGGCATCATGGATTCAGTGGACATGAGTTTGAGTAACCTCTGGGAGTTGGTGATGGACAAGGAGGACTGACATGCTGCAGTCCATGGGGTTACAAACAGTCAGACATGACTGAGTGACTGAACTGAACTGAACTGAACTTCCCTCCCCATACTCTAATACTGTTATAGAAAGGAGTATGGGGTCAGGCTGCTTGCTGCTCAAAAACCAATAAAAGATCAGGTTGTTGGAAAAGAAATTTTGCTTTATTTCAGATGCCATCAACTGTCCTATGGCTGACTCCTCCCAACTCTGACAAGCAGGGGTTGAGAGTTTTTATATACAGGTAGGAGTGGGTCACTACATGCAGAAACAGCACATTCATCTCTAACAGTTATCTTCAAATTGGTCATCAGTGGTCTGACCAGCATCATCTCAGTTATTTTAGGTAGAGTTAATCTTCAGTTCCAGGGTCCATTTACTCACATTTCTTTGCAATCAAGTCTCAGAATTTGGAAGCTCATGCCCTGGGTAGAGTCTGAAGACCATGTAGTTAGCTTCCACACCCTGGGGTTTCAGTATCTCTAAGACAGCTCACAGGATATGGCTCAGAATATTATCTACAGTCCTTGAGAAGGAACTAAAGATCTTTGACTATGCTTAATGATAACATTATTATTACTTGGTCTCCTTTGACTGATTTCCTTTGTTTTCACATGTTGTGATTTCTCTGATTAAACTTATACTTTGACTAAAGTTTTCCATGGACAAAAGAGAGGCAGGGATCATATGGGTAGGGCAAGGACCATAGGGTCCTGCTCCATTTCAATACCACTATTAGTTAGAATTAAACTTTGTTGTTGTTGTTGTTGTTGTTTGATCAGTCTTCTAGAAAACAGAAGCATTTCAAATTTATCTGAATTTTTCTCTTAAGTGAGGTCGGGTTTTTTTTTTTTTTTCTATTTGCTTTAAATGGTTGTCACATGTGTGACAACTGTCTGTTGTATCATTGGCTTCTTGTTGAATTTAGAATAAGTGGGGAATATATCTCTACATATGGCTGAATCACAGTGTTGTCTATCAGAAACTAACACAACATTGTAAAGCAATTATATTTCAAAGTGAGACCATTACATATAAATAAAAAGAATGTTCTGTCATTTGTTTCAAATTTTTCTCAAATACTGATCCAATTAGGTATTTTAATTGTGACTTCTTATTTTGTGGTACCCATCATCATTATTTTTGCTTATGCATAAGTTTTAGTTTTCTGGTGTAAAGTATTTTAGTTATTTACTTATGGCTTCATCTATTTTCTATATATTTAAAAAATACTTTCCATCAAATAAATATTATAAAATAAATCTGCCACAAGTTATTCCAATTTTTTTTTTTCTTTTGCATTTAATCTTATACCCTGTTGAGATTTATGCTGGTACAAAAGATGGATTAGGGATTTAGTCTTCATCTTCTTTTGCCCCATATGCCTCACTAAGGTTCTCTCTAACACTTAATGAATAAATGATTTATTCACACTGATTCCAAATATATAATTATCTTAGTCTATGTTCATTTCATGACGAATGGAAAATTGATGTTATCAAATGCTAGATTTGATCCTAAAATTTAGGGACTTTTTCTGTATCTTTTAAAAAATAATTAATTGTAATTGGAGGGTAATTACTTTAAAATACTGTGGTGATTTTGCCATACGATGACATGAATCAGCTTTGGGTGTACATTTGTCCCAATACCCTGAACCCCACTCCAACCTCCATCCCCAAAACTTCCCTCTGGGTTGGCTCAGAGCATAAGTTTTGAGTGCCCTTCTTCAGGTATCAGACTTACACTGTTCATGTATTTCACATATGGTAATAGAAGACTCTACACACAGACATCACTAGATATTCAACACTGAAATCAGAGTGATTATATTCTTTGCAGCCAAAGATGGAGAAGCTCTATACAGTCAGCCAAAAAAAAAAAAAAAAAAAAGACTGGGAGCTGACTGTGGCTCAGATCGTAAACTCGTTATTGTCAAATTCAGACTTAAATTGAAGAAAGTAGGGAAAATCATTAGATCATTCAGGTATGACCTAAATCAAATTCCTTATGATTATACAGTGGAAGTTGAGAAATAGATTTAAGGGACTACATCTGATAGAGTGTCTGATGAACTGTGGACGGAGGTTCGTGACATTGCATAGGAGAAAGGGATCAAGACTATCCCCATGGAAAAGAAATGCAAAAAAGCAAAATGGCTGTCTGGGGAGGCTTATAAATAGCTGTGCAAAGAAGAAAAGCAAAAAGCAAAGGAGAAAAGGAAAGATATAAGCATCAGAATGCACAGTTCCAAAGAAGAGCAAGGAGAGATAAGAAAGCCTTCTTCAGCGATCTGCAAAGAAATAGAGGAAAACAAAACAATGGGAAAGACTATACATCTCTTCCAGAAAATTAGAGATGCCAAGGGAACATTTCATGCAAAGATAGGCTCGAAATAGGAGAGAAATGGTATAGACCTGACAGAAGCAGAAGATATCAAGAAAAGTTGGAAAGAATACACAGTAGAACTGTACAAAAGAGATCTTCATGACTAAGATAATCACGATGGTGTAATCACTCACCTAGAGCCAGATATACTGGAATGCAAAGTCAAGTGTACCTTAGACAGCGTCACTACAAACAAAGATAGTGGAGGTGATGGAATTCCAGTTGAGCTATTTCAAATCCTGGAAGATGATGTTGTCAAAGTGCTGCACTCAATATGCCAACAAATTTGGAAAACTCAGCAGTGGCCACAGGACTGAAAAAGGTCAGTTTTCATTCCAATTCCAAAGAAAGGCAATGCCAAAGAATGTTCAAACTACTGCACAGTTGCACTCATCTCAGTTCAGTTCAGTTCAGTCACTCAGTCGTGTCCAACTTTTTGCGACCCCATGAATCACAGCACGCCAGGCTTCCCTGTCCATCACCAACTCCCAGAGTTCACTCAGACTCACGTCCATCAGGTCAGTGATGCCAACCAGCCATCTCATCCTCTGTCGTCCCCTTCTCCTCCTGCCCCTAATCCCTCCCAGCATCAGAGTCTTTTACAATGAGTCAACTCTTCACATGAGGTAGCCAAAGTACTGGAGTTTCAGCTTTAGCATCATTCCTTCCAAAGAAATCCCAGGGCTGATCTCCTTCAGAATGGACTGGTTGGATCTCCTTGCAGACCAAGCGACTCTCAAGAGTCTTCTCCAACACCACAGTTTAAAAGCATCAATTCATCGGCGCTCAGCCTTCTTCACAGTCCAACACTCATATCCATACATGACCACAGGAAAAACGATAGCCTTGACTAGATGAATCTTTGTTGGCAAAGTAATGTCTCTGCTTTTGAATATGCTATCTAGGTTGGTCATAACTTTCCTTCCAAGGAGTAAGCGTCTTTTAATTTCATGGCTGCAGTCACCATCTGCAGTGATTTTGGAGCCAAAAAAAAAAAATAAAGGCTGACACTGTTTCCACTGTTTCCCCATCTATTTCCCATGAAGTGATGGGACCAGATGCCATGATCTTTGTTTTCTGAATGTTGAGCTTTAAGCCAACTTTTTCACTCTCCACTTTCACTTTCATCAAGAGGCTTTTTAGTTCCTCTTCACTTTCTGCCGTAAGGGTGGTGTCATCTGCATATCTGAGATTATTGATATTTCTCCCGGCAATCTTGATTCCAGCTTGTGCTTCTTCCAGCCCAGCGTTTCTCATGATGTACTCTGTATATAAGTTAAATAAGCAGGGTGACAATATACAGCCTTGACGTTCTCCTTTTCCTATTTGGAACCAGTCTGCTGTTCCATACCCAGTTCTAACTGTTGCTTCCTGACCTTCATATAGATTTCTCAAAAGGCAGATCAGGTGGTCTGGTATTCCCATCTCTTTCAGAATTTTCCAGTTTATTGTGATCCACACTCATCTCACAGGCTAGTAAAGTAATGCTCAAAATTCTCGAAGCCAGGCTTCAGCAATACGTGAAATGTGAACTTCCAGATGTTCTAGCTGGTTTTAGAAAAGGCAGAGGAACCAGAGATCAAAGTGCCAACATCCGCTGGATCATGGAAAAAGCAAGAGAGTTTCAAAAAACATATATTTCTGCTTTATTGACTATGTCAAAGCCTTTGACTGTGTGGATCACAATAAACTGTGGAGGACTGATCCTGAAGCTGAAACTCCAATACTTTGGCCACCTTACGCAAAGAGTTGACTCATTGGAAAAGTCTCTGATGATGGGAGGGATTGGGTCGGGAGGAGAAGGGGACAACAGAGCATCAGATGGCTGAATGGCATTACCGACTTGATGGACATGAGTTTGGGTGACTTCCGGGGGTTGGTGATGGGCAGGGAGGCCTGGTGTGCTGCCATTCATGGGGTCGCAAAGAGTTGGACATGACTGAGCGACTGAACTGAATATACATGTTTCAATGCTATTCTCTCATATCATCCCAACCTCGCCTTCTCCCACATAGTCCAAAAGTCTGTTCTTTACATTTGTGTCTATTTTGCTGTCTTGCATTTGGGTAGTTATTAACGTCTTTCTAAATTCCATATATATGTGTTAATATACTGTATTGGTGTTTGTCTTTCCGGCTAACTTCATTCTGTGTAATAGTCTCCAGTTTCATCCACCTCATTAGAACGGACTCAAACATTTTTTTTTTTTTTTAATAGCTGAGTAGTATTCCATTGTGTATACGTACCACTGCTTTCTTATCCATTCTTCTGCTGATGGACATTTAGGTTGCTTTCATGTCCTAGCTATTGTAAACAGTGCTGCAATGAATATTGGAGTACATGTGTCTCTTTCAATTCTGGTTTCCTCAGTGTGTAGCCCAGCAGTGGGATTGCTGGGTCATAAGGCAGTTCTATTTCCAGTTTTTAAAGGAATCTCCACACTGTTCTCCATAGTGGCTGTACTAGTTTGCATTGCCACCAACAGTGTAAGAGGGTTCCCTTTTCTCCACAACCTCTACAACATTTATTGTTTGTAGACTATTTGATAGCAGTTATTCTGACCAGTGTGAGATTGTTTTCATTTCACTGTTGTTTTCATTTGCATTTCTCTGATAATGAGTGATATTGAGCATCATTTAATGTGTTTGTTAGCCATCTGTGTGTCTTCCTTGAAGAGATGTCTGTTTAGTTCTTTTGCCCATTTTTGACTGAGTCATTTATTTTTCTGGAATTGAGCTGCATGAGCTACTTGTATATTTTGGAGATTGTCAGTTGCTTCACTTGCTGTTATTTTTTCTCATTCTGAAGGCTTTCTTTTTCATCTTGCCTATAGTTTCCTTCATTCTGCAAAAACTTTTAAAGTACTAAACTAATTTTGTATTTCTATAATGAAACTATATATGTGTATAGTTTATTTTGTGTGTAATATGTTGTTAAAACACATTTGGTAATATTTGTGTAACATTTTCATTGCAATAAAATAAATACAAAATAAAATTTACTACTTAAAAAGTGGAATTTAGTGGCATTAATTAGATTCACAAGGTTGTGAAATCACAGCACATCCATTCCCAGAACTTTTTCATCTTACCAAAGAGAAACTCTACATACATTAAACACAAATACTCCATCCATCTCCCTCCACAGCCCCTGAGGACCTCGCTTCCACTTTCAGCATCTATGAACGTGCCTGTTCTAAATATCTTTCTTAAGTGGAATCATACAATATTTGTCCTCTCGTGTCTGACTTTTTCTCTTATTAATGTGTTTTTCAGTCACTCAGTTCAGTTCAGTTCAGTTGCTTAGTCGTGTCCGACTCTTTGTGACCACATGAATCGCAGCACGCCAGGTCTCCCTGTCCATCACCAATTCCCGGAGTTCACTCAAACTCACCTCCATCGAGTCGGTGATGCCATCTCATCCTCTGTCGTCCCCTTTTCCTCCCGCCCCCAATCCCTCCCAGCATCAGAGTCTTTTCCAATAAGTCAGCTCTTGGCATGAAGTGGACAAAGTACTGGAGTCAGTCACTCAGTCATGTCCAAATCTTTGTGATCCCATGGACTGCAGCTTGCCAGGGTTCTCTGCCCTTCATTATCTCCCAGACTTTGTTCAAACTCATCTACACTGAGTTGAAGATGCCATCAAACCACCCCATTCACTGTCACCCTCTTCTACTCCTGCCCTCAATCTTTCCCAGAATCAGGATTTTTTCCAATGAGTTGGCTCTTCTTATCAAGTAGCAAAAGTACTGGAGCTTCAACTCCAGCATCAGTCCCTCTAGTGAATATCCAGTATTGGTTTTCTCTAGGATTGACTGATTTGATCTCCTTGCAGCTCAAGGGACTCTCAAGTGTGTTCTCCAAGACCACAGTTCAAAAGCATCAATTTTTCGACACTCAGCTTTCTTTATGGTCCATCCATACATGACTACTGGAAAAACCTTAGCTTTGACTGATGGACTTTTGTTGGCAAAGTAATGTCTCTGTTTTTTTAATATGATGTCTAGGTTGGTCATAGCTTTTCTTTCAAGGAGTAAGCATCTTTTAATTTAATGGCTGCAATCACCATCCCCAGTGATTTTGGAGCCAAATAAAATAATGTCTGTCACTGTTTCCATTGTTTCTCCATCTATTTGTCAATAAATTATGGAACTGGATGCCATGATCTTAGTTTTTTTCAAGGATGAGTTTTAGGTCAGCCTTTTCAGTCTTCTCTTTCACATTCATCAAGAGACTCTACTTCCTCTTCACTTCCTGCCATTAGGATAGTGCCATCTGCATATATGAGGTTACTGTTATTTCTTCTGGCAATCTTCATTTCAACTTGAGCTTCCTCCAGCCTGGCATTTTGCATAATGTACTCTGCATAGAAGTTAAATAAGCAGGGTGACAATATACAGCACTGATGTACTTCTTTCCCAATTTGGAACCAGTCCACTGTTTCATGTCCAGTTCTAAGTGTTGCTTCTTGGACTGCATTCAGGTTTCTCAGGAGACAGGTAAGGTGGTCTGGTATTCCCATCTCTTTAAGAATTTTTCACAGATTGTTGTGATCCACACAGTCAAAAGCTTAGCATAGTCAATAAAGCAGAAGTAGATGTTTTTCTGGAATTTTCTTGCCTTTTCTATGATCCAAGGAATGTTGGCAATTTGATCTTTTGTTCCTCCACCTTTTCTAAATTCAGCTTGTACATCTGGAATTTCTTGGTTCATGTACTATTGAAGCCTAGGTTGAAGGATTTTGAGCATTACCTTGCTAGCATGTGAAATGAGTGCAATTGTGAAGTATTCTGAACATTATTTGACATTGCCCTTCTTTGGAATTGAAATGAAAACTGACCTTTTCCAGTCCTGTGACCACTGCTGAGTTTTCCATATTTGCTGGCATATTGAGTGCAGCACTTTAACAACATCATCTTTTAGGACTTTAAATAGTTTAGCTGAAATTCTATCACCTCCACTAGCTTTGTTTGTAGTGATGCTTCCTAAGGCCCACTTGACTTTGCATTCCAGGATGTCTGGCTCTAGGTGAGTGATCACACCATCATGGTTATCCAGGTCACTAAGACCTTTATTTATTTATTTATATTTTTTACAGTTTTCTGTGTATTCTTGCCACCTCTTCTTAATATCTTCTGCTTCTGCTGGGTCCATACCATTTCTGTCCTTTATTGTGCCTATTTTTACATGAAATGTTCCCTTGGTAACTCTGATTTTCATGAAGGGATCTCTAGTCTTTCCCATTCTTCTGTTTTCCTCAATTTCTTTGCATTGTTCACTTAAGAAAGCTTTATCATCTCTCTTTGCTATTCTTTGGAACTCTGAATTAAGATGAGTATATCTTTCTTTTCTTCCTTTGGAGAAATACCTATACCTGGAGGAATAGGTATCTCTTGACCTTAACTTTGCTTTCCAGTACCCTGTGATGTAAGGGACATCTTTTTTGGTGTTAGTTCTAGAAAGTATTTTAGGTCTTCATAGAACTTCTTCAGTTGCAGCTTCTTTGGCATTAGTGATTATGGCATAGACTTGGATTACTGTAATGTTGTAATGGTTTGCCTTAGAAACAAACCAAGATCACTCTCGAATTTTTGAGATTGTGCCCAACTACTTCATTTTGAACTCCTTTTTTTTTTTTTTTTTTCCACTATGAGGGCTACTTCATTTCTTTTAAGGGATTCTTACCCACACTAGTAGATATAATGGTAATCTAAATTAAATTCACCCATTCCTGTCCATTTTAGTTCACTGATCATTAAAATATCAATGTTCACTCTTGCCATCTCCTATTTGACCACTTCCAATTTACCTTGATTCAATAAATATTTATCCATGTGTTAACATGTATCCAAATTTCATCATTCTTTATGGCTGAATAATATTCCATTGTGTATATACCACATTTTGTGTAACCATGCATCACCTGAGGATATTTGAGTTGTTTCTGTCTTTTGGCACTTGTGAATAATGGTGCTGTGAATATTTATATACAACATTTGGTAACATTTTTAACGTTTTTGGATTGATATTCATAATTTAATTATTGATATACTTGTAAAACCCATATATTTAAAGAAAATTCCTCATAAAATGGTAGAAATATAAATATGTTACACAAATTTCTTTTGGTTGCTTGTGTGCTAAGTCACTTCAGTCATCCAACTATTTGAGACCCTATGGACTTTAGCCCACCAGGTTCTTATGCTCATAGTATGTTCCAGGCAAGAATACTAGAGTGTGTTGCTGTGCCCTGCTCCATGGAAAATTTCCTACCCAGGGACTGAATGTACATGTCTTATGTCTCTTGCATTGGCAGGTGGGTTCTTTACCACTAGTGCCATTTGGGAAGCTCAAATTTCTTTCAACAACTACTTAAATTTGAAAAAGTAAATAAAAGTCACTCACAACTTTTCTACATGCATCTAAATTTTTTTCAAGTAATTGGTTGTAGTCAGGTCCTAACTTAGTATTATAAGTAGTAATAATCCCTTATCTAAATGTTTCTGGAGGTAAGGAGGAGATGCATTAATTTCTATTTCTTGTACCCTTTCCAGAGAAAGTTTTTTCTTCCCACGCCAATCTCAAGGTATTTAATAGTGCTTGAATTTATATCAAATTTGCTTGTTTCCATATGTCAGTATGTCCTTCAAAGTCAATAATAATATGAGAATTCATTCAATTTATGATGTAATACCTCTTGATTTTACCAGTGATCTTTCTCCTCTACCCTCTTGAAAATCTGTCTACATAAAAATCCATTTCTACCAAAACATCAAAACAAATGGCAGAAGGCCCATCTATGCTCTATTGGGTATAGAAAAATTTACTGAAAGGTCACTGAATTAAACAAATGAACAATGACTCACAGGAAGACTGGCAAGATTATAGAAGGGATGTGGGAGTGAAGATCCTTTGGTTCTCAAAGGACCCCTGAGCAAGGATACCTGTTTGGACACATTTCAAAAGGCACTAGATTTTAACTATCCTTTTGAAATAGTTTCCAGTTTTACAGTTAAGGGTGAGTGTGAAATAAACTGGAGGAACAGAAACAGTAGGTTAAAACAGACTGAAGGTGACCTAGAAGGTGTAGATTCAGAAAAGAAGGTGAGGTCATTTTGTGAAGTGTAAGCACACATTTCATGAGGAGGTACTGAGCTCCTAAAAAAGAGGGGAGGGAAAGGCATATTCAACTCAATATTAGGAACACATGGGTCAAAGAAGACAAAGAGGTTTAAGTGCTGAATGGGAAAATGGGATTTAAATACATGAGATGAGCATTAATTTAAAAGTCGTTGGAAAAAATAAACACTAGACAGAATATCTATGCAAATTTCTAAATTTTGCTGGAAAATAGGGTTATTTCAAGTTCCTCTCTATTTAAGAGAATGCACTGTATAAGCACGTTGGAATTATTTTCTTTCTCTCATCAAAAATGTAACACTTCACCTAGGAGAGTCATTATCTTCTCAATTAAGATTTAAATTCACAAGAGATCAGGAAACTGATATGAATGAAACCAAAATCGGAAGACCATCAAATCCTCTTTTCTGTTTCCTTTAGAAACATAAAAAACAACTGATACTATGCAGCTGTCTCCAAGAAAGATAAAACAAGCTTAAGATGTAAGCTACACAGTGGCTTTTAAAAAACCACATTGCTTTTATTTCCAATATTCTGGGAGGTGGGTCATAGAGGATCCTGCTGTGATGTATGTCAGAGAGTGTTTTGCCTATGTTCTCCTCTAGGAGTTTTATAGTTTCTGGTCTTAGGTTTAGATCTTTAATCCATTTTGAGTTTATTTTGTGTATGGTGTTAGAAAGTGCTCTAGTTTCATTCTTTTACAAGTGGTTGACCAGTTTTCCCAGCACCACTTGTTAAAGAGATTATCTTTAATCCCTTGTATATTCTTGCCTCCTTTGTCAAAGATAAGGTGTCCATATGTGCGTGGATTTATCTCTGGGCTTTCTATTTTGTTCCATTGATCTATATTTCTGTCTTTGTGCCAGTACCATACTGTCTTACCCCAATGTTCATCGCAGCACTGTTTATAATAGCCAGGACATGGAAGCAACCTAGATGTCCATCAACAGATGAATGGATAAGAAAGCTGTGGTACATATACACAATGGAGTATTACTCAGCCATTAAAAAGAATACATTTGAATCAGTTCTAATGAGGTGGATGAAACTGGAGCCTATTATACAGAGTGAAGTAAGCCAGAAAGAAAAACACCAATACAGTATACTAATGCATATATATGGAATTTAGAAAAATGGTAACAATAACCCTGTGTACGAGACAGCAAAAGAGACACTGATGTATAGAACAGTCTTATGGATTCTGTGGGAGAGGGAGAGGGTGGGATGATTTGGGAGAATGGCATTGAAATACGTATAATATCATATATGGAACGAGTCGCCAGTCCAGGTTCGATACATAGTACTGGATGCTTGGGGCTGGTGCACTGGGATGACCCAGAGGGATGATATAGGGAGGGAGGAGGGAGGAGGGTTCAGGATGGGGAACACATGTATACCTGTGGTGGATTCATTTCGATATTTGGCAAAACCAATACAATATTGTAAAGTTTAAACATAAAATAAAATTAAAACAAACAAACAAACACACTGCTTAGAAAAATAGAGTTGTTTCTAAACTGGTAAGTGTAATTCTGGGTCTGAAATGTGGTTACAGTTTTCACAATTAGTAATGTTGGGTTTATATTAACCATTCTTAAATGTTCTGATAATTACTCACAAAGTTAGGAAGAAAGAGAGAGAGAAAAAAAAAAAAAAAAAAACTCATCAAGGCTTTGGATTTCGGTTTTCACCTTTAGAAGTACAAAGAAGGAAACAGGCAGGCTGTGCAGAATGCTTCCCACCAGACACAGAAGGCAGTCCCACTTTCTGGGACCAAACAGGCAAACACAAAATACAGAGCAAGCACAGCACTTTTGAACATATTTTGGAACTTTAATTTCTGCATCAATTTACATAAGAAATTGATTTCAAAAGCAGCACTGGAGAACATGGCTGCTTTGATCTTAAAAGGGGCCAAATTTGGGGGCTGATTTACACTCCTGGTAGTTTATTGCTTTAAAAACTTGTAAGTAACTGGAGTTGAGAAATGAAAAGTGGGCCTTGGGGTAAACTTAATTGAATAAAATATCTGATATTTTTCAGAGGATTCTGAAGGCAACATCATAAAATGTAATTTTAAAAGACATTGAGCAACTGAATTGCCCATGTGGATGAACAGGTACCATAGTAACAAGCAGACCTCCAGCAGGTGGAATAGCACCGCCTACCTTTCGACACACGTCACTGTGCCCATGCACGTGGTACTCATCCTTTGAGCAGAACAAAACAGAGTGCAGCATCTGACATTTTGTGTATCTTACTTCCCTAGGTACTGTAAGGTACTTGTTTGTTGAGATCAAGAAATTTTGGCCTTTTTTTTTTTTTCTTTTTCATTCTCTTTTAAAATTTTCATTGGGGTACAGCTGATTTACACTGTTGTGATATTTTCTTCTGTACGGCAAAGTGAATCAGTTATGTGTGCTTGCCTATACTCAGTTGCTTAGTCATGTCCAGCTCTTTGCGGCCCCATGAACTGTAGCCCACCAAGTCCCTCTGTCCATGGGATTATCCCATGGACAAGAATACTGAAGTGGGTTGCCATTTCCTCCTCCAGGGTATCTTCCTGACTCGGGGATCAAACCCACATCTCCTGCATCAGCAGGCATATTCTTTGCCACTGAGGCACATGGAGATCCTATGAATCATATATCCATATATCCACTCTTCTTTACATTCTTTTCCCATGTAGGACATTACAGAGTATTGAGTAGAATTCCCTGTACTATACAGTAGGTTCTTGCTGATTATCTATTTTTTTAATCATTTTATATATAGTCATGTGTACATGTCAATCCCCATCTTCAAGGATGAATATGTCTTCATTAATACCAAATTTATACCCCAAGGTTCAGTTTTGTTCTTTTTCTGTATATATCATCACTTTGCGTGCCAACACTAAATTATAATGCCATCTTTGAAGACACTTTCAAAAACAACTAAACTCAATACACATATTTCAAACACTACAAACAACATAAAAAGCCATGACCAAGTTCACATGTGCAAAGTTTACAGACAAAAACAGTGAGTTACAGCCACCAACAACCTGATAGAGACTGCATACTGATTCTAAGATGTGTAAGAGCTGGAAACATCCAGATTTGAAAAAAAAACTAAATTAATATTGGACTATAGAGTACGTCTTTGAATTCAGATAGAAAGAGCTAATGTTAAAGGTGGTGAATTTTCCACATGAATCTCAGGATCATAGAGTAACATAATGATTGATGTTGCCTCCTTAGAGACATGATTATGAAGAAATAAAGGCTCTGATTCTAAAACATTTTCAAATGTAAACAACGGATGTATAAAGTCTATTTATTTACTAACCTTACTACGAATAAAAACATTGAAAACAAACAAGAAAAACAGTCCACGAAAATAATTTGGTAACATAGCACATTTTCTCCAAATTAAGTGATTAATCACAAAACATTAGATAAATCATTCTTAATGTGTTTGTAAAGCATTCTTATGTTTTTTATTATTTAAAATCTTAAAGTTCTCTCAATTCTTTGACTTACTGAATTAAATCAGTAAATTAACTTGAATTAGAGTCTAACTGAAAGAAAATCTATCCAAAAAAGCCAAGTAGTAAAATTAGGATAAGGCCATTTCCTCAAGTATGCCCCTAATTCTTCTTTGCTCTTTGTATGGGAGGACAGTGTCATTGCCACATAGACTGTCAGTCTGCACAGCAGGTGTCAAGGGCAGAGACAGCCCTGGAGGAAGTTGAGAAGGCAATCCTAGCCCTGATGAGATACAAAGAGTAAGTCACTTTTTATTTTAAAAGAGTGAAACTTGAACCCATAAATACTGTTGTGTGCTGCTAAACAGTTCACAGGATCACACCACACTACATGTGCTACAGCTTACAGTACACAGCAAATACAGCTCAGGCTGAGTGCTTATAATCTTACCCCACAGCAGAGAATCATCACTTTAGAAATAATATACCTTTATCAAAAGGTTGATTTTAATTTTATTGTTACAGTATAAAAAGCAAAAACAAATGTAGGTCAAGTTGATAGATGATTGTGTTTGTCAGTATTCTTTTTTATGTAAAAGGTTCTAATATATGAAATTCATATCATTCATAAATAATTTGTTTGGCATTATATTCATAGAAACTGTACATTTTCTAAGGCATACATTGTTATTTGATAATATTCCATAAAACTATTAATCATTAGGAGCTATTATTTTTCATAATCTTCCACATTATACATGAAAAAGTAATGCAAAATGTGAGCATTACGGGGAAGGAGGAGGGAGGAGGGTTCAGGACGGGGAACATGTGTGTACCTGTGGCGGATTCATGTTGATATATGGCAAAATCAATACAATATTGTAAAGTTAAAAAATAAAATAAAATAAATGCAAAGACTCACAAAAAATAAAGGATTTAAAATAACATCAAATTTTAAAAGTATCCCATCACTTACACCATCATTTAGCATTATTTAGGACTTGAAATGCCAGCACATCTTGATCAGAGATTCAGAGCTGCATTTTATGAGAAGTAGATACTGAGTCTATTACAAGCTTTTCCATGTCCAAAGAATAGATAAGGATTATCCCAAGAAACAGTATCAAGTAATATATATATATTTAAATATATGATTTCAAGACTGAAGCTGTACTCCATCTAGACTTTAACAGTTTTAATTAACCAAGTTCCTTTAAAGAGTTACATTTGCCTTAAGACCCTATCATATTTCTACCTTATTTCATTATTATGTAAAATTTTTCATGTACATTTCTATGACAGGCCAACTTGATATTCATTAAAACAATTGTAAATTTAATAAAACTTAAATTACAAATACTGGAGAAGGCAATGGCACCCCACTCCAGTACTCTTGCCTGGAAAATCCCATGGATGGAGGAGCCTGGTGGGCTGCAGTCCATGGTGTCGCAAAGAGTCGGACACGACTGAGCGACTTCACTTTCACTTTTCACTTCTATGCACTGGAGAAGGAAATGGCAACCCACTCCAGTGTTCTTGCCTGGAGAATCCCAGGGACGGGGGAGCCTCTTGGGCTGCCGTCTATGGGGTCGCACAGAGTCGGACACGACTGAAGCGACTTAGCAGCAAATTATAAATACATATTCATTGTATGTGGTGATCTTGCAATAGTGTAAGTCTAGCTCAAAATAAGCACAAAATCCAAAAGCTTACATATCCAAAACCTCACCTGAAAGTTAAATGTTTTGATGTGCTGTTAACTTATTTGAAATAATTATAAACACACCTTCTACTTAATTATATTTACCAAAATTTATCATATTAGAAGCCATTTGGTAAACTATAGCATTTATTTCTGTACTCTTTCTTCTTAGGATAATTACATGGGCTTTCCTTCAAACTCTTCAGAAAGTTAACTACCAGCTTAAATGTTTGAGTTTCCATTTTTCTGCTTAGGCAATTTACTTGGAAAAAAAATAAGAAACTGTTTTCAACCATTGGAATATATGAACATAAATAATGAAAGCAAGCCATTGAATGCTATATTTTATAATCATGATTCTGGTGATAAAAACATCATGTAATGACAAAATATCTAATGAAAAGTTATTTTCAAGAGAATAATATCATAATCATTATATAAATGGACCCTGAATATAGAAGAGTAGAGGTTACAACCCAAGTGTCTAATAAAGATTATATTGCCTTCCTAGATAAAAAGATTCTCAGCTATTTGCCTCATGCTGTATATTTTGTAGAATTAATTCTACACTCTTATAATAAAATGTACATTTTAACATGAACCAAAACATTATTGATTGAGCATATTTGGACAAATTGCTGAACTACTTACATGTTAAATGATGAAAATATCTAATTTTGTTTCCTGTATTCACAGAATAAAGTGTTGCACCCATCAACAGAAAATTGTTATACTTTCAAAGAGTTTTCCTTCTTCTATGTTAGTATCATATATTTGTATATATTAATAAAATGAAGATTTGCACATTTATTTCGTAACGGCAATGAACAAAACATCATCTTATTTTCATCATTTTTTTTAATTCAATGAGGTTAAAAAGCATATATTGTAGTACCTTTGGATACTGTTTGACAGGAATCAATACCCTTTCTGAGAGCTTTATATTTTTGTTGCTGATGACATCAAGATATTTCTCTTCTTCATCTTCACTTTTTCCATCAGAACCTTGAAATTTTTCAATTTCTGAAAACAAAATTCACAAGAAAAACATTAAATGAAATGTGAAACCATTATAAATATGCTGGTTGTTCTTATTACTCCTCTTATTAAATAAGATTTTGAAGAATCTTGATAAAGGCTGAAACAGCACCTTTGTGAATCACATCAATGCCACTATTGTCTGCACAATGATCTGTTCTCAACTGAAACTAAAAAGCAGTGATTGAAGATATGACTAATGTGAAAAAAAAATGTGAAGATATGGTCTAATGTGAAAAAAGGATGCATCTGATTAAAATTTAACATGTTCCAACAAAATTTGAGAAATATACCCTTGAAATATTTAAAAATATTTAAGCCAGCATAAATTTTCTAGGAGGAATGAAGAGAACAAGTATATTTTGAGGTTAAATGTTTCATTTTTATTCAAAATTGTTCCTAAGAAAACATAATTTAAAATAAAAATCATTCATTACCTATAATAGAGTAGTATAGATGAATAGAGATAAGTAGTAAAGAAAAGGCAGAGGAAAAAGAGATCAAATCGCCAACATCAATTGGATCAGCTGGATCATTGAAAAAGCGAGAAAGTTCCAGAAAAACATCTATTTAAGCTTTACTGACTATGACAAAGTCTTTGACTGTGTGTCACAACAAATTGTAGAAAATTCTGAAAGAGATGGGAATACCAGACCACCTGACTTGACTCTTGAGAAATCTGTATGCAGGTCAGGAAGCAACAGTTAGAACTGGACATGGAACAAGAGACTGGTTCCAAATCAGGAAAGGAGTACATCAAGGCTGCATATTGTCACCCTGCTTATTTAACTTATATGCAGAGTACCTCATGAGAAATGCTGGGTTGGATGAAATACAAGCTGGAATCAAGATTGCAGGGAGAAATATCAATAACCTCAGATATGCAGATGACACCACCCTTATGGCAGAAAGTGAAGAACTAAAGAACCTCTTGGTGAAAATGAAAGAGGAGAGTTAAAAAGTTGGCTTAAAACTCAACATTCAGAAAACTAAGATCATGGCATCCAGTCCCGTCACTTAATGGAAAATAGATGGGGCAATAGTGGAAAGAGTGAGAGACTTTATTTTGGGGGGCTCCAAAATCACTGCAGATGGTGACTGCAGCCATGAAATTAAAAGATGCTTGCTCCTTGGGAGAAAATTTATGACCAACTTAGACAGCATATTAAAAAGCAGAGACATTACTTTGCCAACAAAGGTCCATCTGGTCAAAGCTTTGGTTTTTCCAGTAGTCATGTATGGATGTGAGAATTGGACTACAAAGAAAGCTGAGTGCCAAGCATTGGTGCTTTTGAATTCTGGTATTGGAGGAGACACTTGAGAGTCCCTTGGACTGCAAAAAAGACCCAACCAGTCTATCCAAATGGAAATAAGTCATAAATATTCATTGGAAGGACTGATGCTGAAGCTGAAACTCCAATACTTTGGCCACCTGATGGGAAGAACTGACTCATCTGAAAAGACCCTGATGCTGGGAAAGATTGAAGGCAGGAAGAGAAGGGGATGACAGAGGATGAGATGGTTGGATCTCAACACTGACTCAATGGATATGAGTTTGAATAAACTCCAGGAGTTTGTGATGGGCAGGGAATCCTGGCATACTGCAGTCCATGGGGTTGCAATGAGTCAGACACAACGGTGTGACTGAACTGAATTGAACTGAACTGAACTGGGAGATAAATAGTGTGATACCATATACCCCAAACAAACTTAAATACAATTAAAAGGGGGATATCATGAAATAGTCCTATAAAGAATTAAATCTGTAATTGATGTCACTCATATTCATCAACATGAAATTACCTACCTAGAGGTTTAAGAAGAACTGGTAACTTTCCCTATAAGAATGCTCCCAGGAGAAGAAGATGGCATAGAGTAGGCAGATGTGGAGTGCATCTCTCTCCAGGGATACATCATGAATCCACCTTCAGATACAGAAATGCATGCAGAACATCAGCTGAGAGCAGGCAGGAGTGCCTGACCAGTGAAAAAGAAAATATAGACCCACACAAAACTTGGTAAGACAAAGGAATTAGGGGGAACTAATTCTAGGACTGGACCTGCCCTCGGCAGTGGGGGGAACTGAAGCAGGGATCCAATCCCCACAGAGGGGCAATTGTCTAAGTCAGAAGAGAAACATTTAAGGCTGAGAGTGAAATAGGTGATCTGTGGCAGCCTAAATGGAATGAGAATCAGACAGTCCTTGCCACAGTCATTCATACACGAGGCAGGAACACGGATCTCCTGGAAGTGGCAGTGGCTGGGAACTGTAGTTTAGGGGTTGTGGAGCAGTCCCAGGGCGAGGGCTGCTGTTGACTGTGGAGAAATGGATAGAGGGGATGTGAGGGAGAAGATCGTGGTTGGAAATGCCTATGGAACAAAGCTAGGCAGCCATGGAAGGCAATACAGATGAGTGACGCGTAGGGGGTGGAGCCATCACAATAGCCTCTCTCTCTCCACATGAAAGTATCAGCAGCTGAACATTAGAGAGGCTGGCCCACCAAATGTCTGACACACTGAACTACAGAGCAGGACCCCACCCATGGTGCTCCTTTCAGTGACTGATGGGCCAAACTACAGAGTAGGACCCAAGTTGGGGGACCCCTCTCTGCGACTGACACTCAGAACAACAGAGAAGGACCCCAGGCAAGGGAATCTTCTAAATGCCTGAACGGGCGGACCTAGAGAGAAAGACTGGCCAGAGAGGTCTTCCAATCCCCAGCTACAAGAGGCTCGAAAAAAAGACTCTGATAGGGCCATAACTCCTGCCACAGAGGCAGTCTGTGTCCCTGCACACTCTTCACCACCAGGGTCTCCACAAGCCAAGAAGCGGCACCACCTTCATGCTCAACTCTCACTGGGGAAGAGCTGCCACAGGCAAAAAAAAAAAGAAGAAGAAGTCTTGTGTTTATGCACGCAGAGTCACTTCAGTCCTGTCTGACTCTGCAACCCTGTAGACTGTGGCCTGCCAGGCTTCCCTGTCAGAGAAGGGGTTCTCCAGGCAATAATACTGGGGCATATTGGCCAATACTGGTTGCCATAGGCTTCTTAGAGCACTGTATTTCTTGCTACCCTAGCCACCAACCCCCTCTGAGTACCTGGTGCTGCCAAAACCCCTGTGATCCAAGCAGCTGCACCATCTCCACACCTGGCCCTCACAGAGGCAAACCCAAGCCCTCCAGGGTAGTTTAAGGAGCTAACCCCCAGTAGACAACCCACATGCAGAAGTAGAAATAAAATCGCAATTGAAACCTGGGAGCAGTTTGGCTAAGGAAGAAGATCCAAAACCTTCAGACCATCTGTAAAAGCTGCAGATTAAATCCAGATGATCAACTAGGCAGACTCTGTGCCTATGGAATATCTAAAAGGACATTGAGAGCCCCCACAAAAGAAAATGCACTAGCTCTGATAACAGTGGACATTGGAAGTGAGAACACAGAGGAGTAGGACCATATTAGAATCTGAACAGCCTCCACAGGAGGTCCAGAGATCAGCACAGTGTTGTAGGGCATCCTAGGAAGGTGAGGTGGACTGTTATTCCCAGTGAGGGAAAGCACTCTGACAGCAGTGACTCAAGAAAACCGTTTATTATACTTATTTTTTGACGTGTTTTGTAGATTCTTTCGGATTTTTTTTGCCCTTCCCCTCACCTCCGTCTTGTAGTTGCTGATTTTATTGGCACTGATAAATCTGATTAAACTTTTGAGCTTTTTTTCCCCCCAGTCACATTTATTATTGTTGCCATAAACCTCTGCCTCTACGTTGGGCTTCTGCAGTTCTGTGGAGTTTCTCTCTCTCTCTCTCTCTCTCTTCTTTTTTTTCTTGTCTCTTTTTTAAATTTTTAAAACCAATTAATATTTTTTTCTAATTTATTCCTTTGTTCGATTTTCCTACTGTTCTTTTCCCCTTGCTAAACTTCAACATATATAAATCTTCCTTATCTACCTCTATTTAACTTTGCACCACGCAGAAGCGCTGCGTCTGTGATGGACCACGAAAAAGCATGGTGGACCACCCAGAAATGCCACTGAGAGGAGCTACCCCACGACCAAGGTCAGGGGCGGCGACCTAGAGTGCCAGGCTGCAATGGTGCAGGAGCGGCCCGGAGAAGCTATCCCACGTCCGAGGTCAGGGGCAACAGCCAAGAGAAGCTACCCCACGTCCAAGGAGTGGCAGCTGTGTGGGTACAGAAGGGTTGCGAGGAGCTATTCCATATTCAAGGTCAGGAGAAACGACCTCGTTCAAGGTAAGGTGCAGCGGCAGCGCTTTGCTGGAGCAGCAGTGAAGAGATATTCCATATCCAAGGTAAGAGAAACCCAAGTAAGATGGTAGGTTGTTGTGAAAGGGCATCAGAGGACAGATATACTGAAATCATTATTACAGAAAACTAGCCAATCTGATCACGTGGACCACAGCCTTGTCTAACTCAATGAAACTAAGCCATGCCATGAGGGGGTCACTCAAAACGGACGGGTCATGGTGGAGAGGCAAACAACTTCAGTATTCTTGCCTTGAGAACCCCATGAACAGTATGAAAAGGCAAAATAATACAATACTGAAAGAGGAACTCCCCAGGTTGGTAAGTGCCCAATATGCTACTGGAGATCGGTGGAGAAATAATGCCAGAGAGAATGAAGGGATGGGGCCAAAGCAAAAACAATACCCAGTTGTGGATGTGACTGGTGGTAGAAGTAATGTCCAATGCTGTAAAGAGCAATACTGCATAGGAACCTGGAATGTTAGGTCCATGAATCAAGGCAAATTGGAAGTGGTCAAACAGGAGACAGCAAGAGTGAACGTTGACATTCTAGGAATCAGCGAACTAAAATGGACTGGAATGGGTGAATTTAACTCAGATGACCATTATAGCTACTACTTTGGGAAAGAATCCCTTAGAAGAAATGGAGTAGTCATCACCCTAACCACTAATGCTGAAGAAGCTGAAGTTAAACAGTCTTATGAAGACCAACAAGACCTTTTAGAACTAACACCCCAAAAGACGTCCTTTTCATTATAGGGGACTGGAATGCAAAAGTAGGAAGTCAAGAAACACTTGGAGTAACAGGCAAATGTGGCCTTGGAGTACAGAATGAAGCTGGGCAAAGGCTAACAGACTTTTGCCAAGAGAACGCACTGGTCATAGCAAACACCCTCTTCAAACAACATAAAAGAAGACTCTACATATGGACACCACCAGATGGTCAACACCAAAATCAGATTGATTATATGCTTTGCAGCCAAAGATGGAGAAGCTCTATACAGTCAGCAAAAACAAGGCTGGGAGCTGATTGTGGCTCAGATCATGAACTCCTTATTGTCAAACTCAGATTTAAATTGAAGCAAGTGGGGAAAACCACTAGATCATTCAGGTACGACCTAATCAAATCCCTTACGACTATACAGTGGAAGTGAGAAATAGATTTAAGAGACTAGATCTGATAGAGTGACTGAAGAACTATGGACGGAGGTTCGTGACATCATACAGAGGAGAGGAATGAAGAGGAAATTCATTTTTTTTTTTTTTTGAAAAAAATTCATTTTTTTCAAGGAATTTTTTTTTGAAAAAATTCATTTTTTTCAAAGAAAAAAAAATGCAAAAAAGCAAAATGGCTGTCTCAGGAGGCCTTACAAATAGCTGTGAAAAGAAGAGAAGTGAAAAGCAAAGGAAAAAAGGAAAGATATATGCATCTGAATGTAGAGTTCCAAAGAACAGCAAGGAGAGATAAGAAAGCCTTCCTCAGTGATAAATGCAAAGAAATAGAGGAATACAACAGAATGGGAAAGACTAGAGATCTCTTCAAGAAAATTAGAGACACCAAGGGAACATTTCATGCAAAGATGGGTTCGATAAAGGACAGAAATGGTATGGACCTAACAGAAGCAGAATATATTAGAAATAGGTGGCAAAAATACACAGAAGAATTATACAAAAAAGATCTTCATGACCCAGATATCATGATGGTGTGATCACTCACCTAGAGCCAGACATCCTGCAACGTGAAGTCAAGTGGGCCTTAGAAAGCATCACTACAAACAAAGCTAGTGGAGGTGATGGAATTCCACTTGAACTATTTCAAATCCTGGAAGATGATGCTGTGAAAGTGCTGCACTCAACATGCCAGCAAATTTGGAAAACTCAGCAGTAGCCACAGGACTGGAAAAGGTTAATTTTCATTCCAATCCCAAAGAAAGGCAATGCCGAAGAATGCTCAAACTACCGCACAATTGCACTCATCTCACACGATATTAAAGTAATGCTCAAAATTCTCCAAGCCAGGCTTCAGCAATACATGAACTGTGAACTTCCAGATGTTCAAGCTGGTTTTAGAAAAGGCAGAGGAACCAGAGATCAAATTTCCAACATCTGCTGGATAATTGAAAAAGCAAGAGAGTTCCAAAAAAAGCACCTATTTCTGCTTTATTGACTATGCAAAAGGCTTTGACTGTGTGGATCACAATAAACTGTGGAAAATTCTTTAAGAGATGGGAATAACAGACCACCTGACCTGCCTCTTGAGAAACCTAGATGCAGGTCAGGAAGCAACAGTTAGAACTGGACATCAAAGTTATGTTAGTTGCTCCGCCTTCAAATTAAAATTTTAGTTTCTAAGAAAAAAATGTTTTCTCCTTTTTGAATTTGAATGCAGAATCCAATCTTTAATGATTAGTTCTAATAAAATGGAGTACAATATAGTAGAATAATAAACTCTCTCAAATCTATCTCATAAATAACTGATAAAGACCACTTTATTTTAGGGCTTCAGCAGTGGCTCAGGGTTAAAGAATCTGCCAGCAAAGGTGGAGATGCTGGAGACATGGGTTCAATCCCTGAGTCAGGAAGATCCCCTGAAGGAGGAAATGGCAACCCACTTATAATATTCTTGCCAGGAAAGTCCCATGGACAGAGAAGACTTGTGGGCTACAGTCCATAAGGTCACAAAGAGTCAAATAATATTGGGCAGTCACTCCCTCACCACTTTATTTTAAAATCATTTAATATTCTGCATTAATAACTATTAAATCAACAATCTCTACTAATTTAAAATTTTTTGAGCTCTGTTTGTGGTTTTTGGAGTCAAATTTGAGTGCTAAAATAGCTTTGTCACTTGCTGTGGTGGTTTAGTCACTAAGTCATGCCCGACTCTTGCAACCTCATGGACTGTCATGCCTGACAAGTCTCCTCTGTTCATGTGATTTTCCAGGAAAGAATACTGGAGTGAGTTGACATTTCCTTCTCCAGGGGATCTTCCCAACACAGGAATTGAACTCAGGTCTCCTGCATTGCAAGCAGATTCTTTAATGACTGAGCTATGAGGGAAGTTCCTCTTGCTATTAAGCAAGTTAATTAGCCTCAGTTCCTTCTTTTTTTATTTTTTTGAGTAAAGTACATCTATCAAGTGATGACATTATATGAACTAGCATTTTGTATCTATTTCTCTGGCAATAATTATCACATTGTTTTGAGGTCATAATGTTTCGTATCTGTCTCTCTATATATTATAAACTGAGCAGAAGGTTTATTTTATTTACTCTCATGGCCTCTGTACTTAGCCCAGTGACTAACAAGATAGAAATTAATCTCTAAGCCCTGTGTTTTTCACCAAAGAAAAATGAAATGGGTCATTTCTTATAAGTCAGAGCTTAAATGATAAGAGGGATAACCTTCAGTTCAGTTCAGTTCAGTCGCTCAGTTATGTCTGACTCTTTGTGACCTCATGAATTACAGCACACCAGGCCTCCCTGTCCATCACCAACTCCCAGAGTTCACTCAAACTCACATCCATTGAGTCCATGTTGCCATCCAGCCATCTCATCCTCTGTCGTCTCTCGGGAGCCACTTTAGGCATTACTGACAAAATGGAGGCACAGCCCCAGCCCCCTCTCCTCATTCCTCAGGCACGGACCTGGGATGAAGGAGTTAGGCCTTGTAATTCTGACTTGTTTTTTCCTCTCCTTGGCTGAGTTGACTGAAAAGGAATATTAAGGTGCTTATTGTTCTTGAGAGGAGCATGAGAAGGCACAAAGCCTTCTGCAGCTGTGCTCAGAGAATAATTAATAAAGTTAATCACTGACATTTGTTTAAGGACTTTTACAAAAGAGTCTTCCAGGATGAGCACATAGGCCACAGCTTGAGGCCATGGGATGGATTGCTATCTGAAGCCTATTATTTGTGAGGAAAATGTTTATGGCAAAGGAATTTACTGCATTTAGGGCTTAGAAATAATTAAAATAGTTAGAAGTTAAAGATATAAGGAATGTTGTAAAGTTAGCATATTTTACTATAGCTTATAGAAGTTAGGAATTTTTAGAGACACTATAACTAGAATCCCTTTTAAGAGATAGTGAGCTCAGGATGTTAGGCGCAAACGGGATTTAGGAAGATAAATAGTAAACTGAGGAATATAGCATGAGTTACAATGTAATCACAAGTTAACTATAGGACACATAAGAGGAAGTAGATAACAGATAGTAAAGCTGATTTCGAGAGAATCACTGAAGCAGGAACTCTGAAGAGCAACAATGATTTATGGAGATAATAAATCTGGGTTAGGGGGAACTGAAAATGTCAAACCTCTGACCTAATGTTTTTCTAAAAGTATAAAAGATAATCTTAAACTTGAAATAAATAGGCAGTCCAAGAAAATAGAGGCTGCCTCATTTTCCTTGCCAACACCGTCCATCTCTTCAGGTTGATTCCTTGGCTGCTGGAGCTGGACTCCAGCAGTCGTCCCCTTTTCCTCCTGCCCCCAATCCCTCCCAGCATCAGAATCTTTTCCAATGAGTCAACTCTTCACATGAGGTGGCCAAAGTACTGGAGTTTCAGCTTCAGCATCATTCCTTCCAAAGAACACCCAGGACTGATCTCCTTTAGAATGGACTGGCTGGATCTCCTTGCAGTCCATGGGACTCTCAAGAGTCTTCTCCAGCACCGCAGTTCAAAAGCATCAATTCTTCGGAACTCAGCTTTCTTCACAGTCCAACTCTCACATCCATACATGACTACTGGAAAAACCATAGCCTTGACTAGACGGACCTTTGGTGGCAAAGTAACGTCTCTGCTTTTGAATATGCTATCTAGGTTGGTCGTAACTTTGCTTCCAAGGAGTAAGCGTCTTTTAATTTCATGGCTGTAATCACCATCTGCCGTGATTTTGGAGCCCCAAAAAATAAATTCTGACACTGTTTCCACAGTTTACCCATCTATTTCCCATGAAGTGATGGGACCGGATGCCATGATCTTCGTTTTCTGAATGTTGAGCTTTAAGCCAACTTTTTCACTCTCCACTTTTACTTTCATCAAAAGACTTTTTAGTTCCTCTTCACTTTCTGCCATAAGGGTGGTGTCATCTGCATATCTGAGGTTATTGATATTTCTCCTGGCAATCTTGATTCCAGCTTGTGTTTCTTCCAGCCCAGCGTTTCTCATGATGTACTCTGCATATAAGTTAAATAAGCAGGGTGACAATATACAGTCTTGAAGTACTCCTTTTCCTATTGGAACCTTACATGTGAACAATGATGGCAGGAAAGCAGATGTAAATAATGGATCACTCAGATACAAGGTCAGCAGATCGAGTGGATAACTTAAGACATGGGAAGTGGTTCTTAAACATGGAATAATATGTTCCTTTTCATTGTAGGCAAGAATATTTCAGATCCACTGAAAATAAATTACTAGTAAAAATTTGCAAGTAATTTAAACCTACCTACACAAGTAATTATTTTGGTGAATGAAATAAAAAGTGGTAAAATTGATTATAAAATAATCAAAGTGGTTTTCAACAAGATACATCATAATACAGTTAGCTATTTTAATTACTATTAATGCATTTTAAGACCCTGAACATACTAAAACTGAAACCATCAGATACCACTCTGCCCTAAGTGTCAGCTCACCAGTCCTCTCCCCACGGAACATATAGCATGGCTCCCAGGGAGCTCTGTTCAGGCCCCCACCTATCACTTACTTCTCATGTCATACATTCAGTCAGTACATTTCAGCCCTCACACCAGGCATGTCTTAACCCTGTGGCTGTGAACAAATCAATGTTGCACTCTGGGCCTCGTCTTTTCCTGCTCACAACTAATTCACCGACCCTTAAATGGCATTCAAATTTTATAAAATCTTAGTATATTCTAAACTTCACAGACCTCCTGACACAGTATTGTACCTGTCACCTATTAGCTGTATAGCACTTGGCATCAGGGATGATGATAGCTATTGCTTTCTACAAAGTTTCTATATGCCAAGAAGTAGTCTAATTCTTCCCCTTAGCTAGTTCATTTAATCATTTTACTTAAATTTTCTGTCATGCTGCTCACTTCTAAAAATGGGTTTAAAATCTCCATAAAGTTCTTGTGAGGCTTAAATGAATCAAGTCATTAAAATAACTTAGAGCATTACATGCACATAATAAAGGCATGATAGCATGATAAATGTTAGTTATTATCATCCTATTTCCTTGTATTTGGGGCTGGACACAAGCCTTCATAGAACTCTATCCCATTATTCAAATGGAAGATCATGAAGCCAATGTTGTATTTCACATGATTACACCATGTATTCAGGGACACTTAACATGAGGACAAATCCATTAATCATACTTAAAAGTTTGCTGAATTAGACTAATAACATATTGTTCTTGTATTGTTGTGAGAAGCAGTGTCTGACTATTTGAGACCCCGTGGACTGTACCATGCCAGGCTCCTCTGTCTACCACTATCTCCTGGAGGTTGTTCAAATTCGTGTCCATTGAGTTGGTGATGCTATCTAACAATCTCATCCTCTGCCACCCTCTTCTTTTACCTTCACTCTATCCTAGTATCAGGGACTTTTCCAGTGAGTTTGCTCTTTGAATGAGGTGGCAAAAATATTAGAGCTTCAGCAACAGTTCTACCAAGGAATATTCAGGGCCGATTTCCTTTTGGATTGGTTGGTTTGATCTCCTTGCAGTCCAAGGGATTGTCAAGAGTCTTCTTCAGTACCACTAATTCAAAAGCATCAAATTTTCATATCTAAGCCTTCTTTTCGGTACAAATCTCATATCTGTACATGACTACTGGAAAAACTATAGCTCTGACCATATGAAATATGTCACCAAAGCGATGACTCTGCTTTTTAATATGCTGTCTAGTTTTGTCATAGCTTTCCTTCCAGGGGCAAGTATCATTTAATTTCATGGCTACAGTTAATGTCCACAGTGATTTTGGAGGTCAAGAAAATAAAATCTGTCAATGCTTCCACTTTTTCTGTTTCTATTTGCCATGAAGTGATGGGACCAGAAGACATGATCTTAGTTTTCTGAATGTTGAGTTTCAAGCCAGCATTTTTAGTTTCCTCTTTCAGCCTCATCAAGAGGCTCTTTAGTTCCTCTTCACTTTTTGCCATTAGAGTGGTGCATATCTGAGACCATTGATATTTCTCCTGGCAACCTTGATTCCAGCTTGTAATTCATCCAGCTCATCTTTACATGTACTAAACACAGAAGTTAAATGAGCAGGAAGATGATATACAGCCTTTACGTACTTCTTCCCCTATTTTGAATCAGTCCATTGTTCCGTGTCCGGTTATAACTGTTGCTTCTTGTCCTACATACAGGTTCCTCAGAAGATAGGTAAGGTGGTCCAGTACTCCCGTTCCTTTAATAATTTTCCACAGTTTGTTGTGATCCACACAGTCAAAGGTTTTAGCGTAGTCAATGAAGCAGAAGTAGATATATTTTCTTGAATTCCCTGCTTTCCTCATGATCCAATGCACACTGGCAATTTGATTTGTTTCCTCTGCCTCTTTGAAATGTAGCTTATACAACTGGACTTTTCAGTTCATGTACCCCTGAAGTCTAGGTAGAAGGATTTTAAGCACAACCTTGCTAGCATGTGAAATGAGCACAATTGTACAGTAGTTTGAACATTCTTTGGCACTGGCTTTCTCTGAGACTGGATTGAAAACTTACATTTTCTTTCCTGTGGCCACTGTCAGAATATTTCAAATTTGCTGAAATATTGAGCACAACACGTTAACAGCACCGTCTTTTAGGATTTTCAATAGCTCAGCTGGAATTCCATCACCTCCACTAGGTTTGTTTGTAGTAATGATTCCTAAGGCCCAATTGACTTCTCACACGAGGATATCTGGTTCTAGGTGATTGAACACACCAGTGGTTACCAAGGGCATTAAGAACTGTCTTGTATAATTCTTCTGTTTATTCTTGCCACTTCCTCTAATCTCTTCTGCTTCTGTTAGGTCCTTACTCTTTCCATACTTCATCATGCCCATCCTTGCATGAAATGTTCCCTTGAATCTCAAATTTTCTTGAAGAGATCTCTAGTCTTTCCCATTCTATAGTTTTCCTCCATTTCTTTTCATTGCTCATTTAAGAAGACCTTCTTATCTTCCTTGGGCTTCCCTTGTGTCTCAGCTGGTATAGAATCCGCCTGCAATGTAGGAGACCTGGGTCTGATCCTTGGGTTGGGAAGATCCCCTGGAGAAGGGGAAGGCTACCCACTCCAGTATTCTGGTCTGGAGAATTCCATGGACAGTATAGTCAATGGGGTCACAAAAAGTTGGACACAACTGAGTATAAATGCTGTGCATATCTCATCTTCCCTTGCTATTCTCTGGATCTCGGCTTTCAGTTGGGTGTATCTTTCCCTTTCTCCATTGCCTTTCACTTCTCTTCTTTCCTCAGCCATTTGTAGCCTCCTCCGACAACCACTTGGATTTCTTTTTCTTTGGCACGGTTTTGGTCACTGCCTCCTCTACAATGCTATTAACTTCAACCCATAGTTCTTCAGTTACTCTGTCTACTAGATCTAATCCCTTGAATCTGTTCATTACCTCAACTGTATAATCATAAGAGATTTGATTTAGGTCATACCTGAAAGGCCTAGTAGTTTTCTCTACTTTGTTCAATTTAAACCTGAATTTTGCAATGAGAGCTCAAGATCTGAGCCACAGTCAGCTCCAGTAAGCTTGCTGATGGTATAGAGCTTTTCCATTCATCTGAAAAGAGCAAAATCAATTTGATTTAAATATTAACCATCTGGTGATGTCCACATAGAGAACCGTTTCTTGGGTTGTTGGAAAAGCATGTTTGCTATGACCAACATGTTCTCTTGACAAGTCTGTTAGCCTTTGTCCTCCTTCATTTTGTACTCCAAGGTTCAACTTGCCTTTGACCTTGGAAGTCAAGGTATCTCTTGACTTCCTACTTTTATATTCCAATCCCTCATGATGAAAAGAACATCTTTTTTAATGTTAATTCTAGAAGATGTTGTAGGTCTTCATAGAACTGTTCAACTTCAGTTTCTTCAGCATCAGTAGTTGGTGCATAGACTTGGATTACTGTGATGGTAGTATGTCTTGGAAACAAACTGAGATCATTCTGTTATTTTTGAGGTTGCACATAGTTACTGCATTTCAAACATTTTTGTTGACCATGAAGGTGACTCCATTTCTTGTAAGGGATTCTTACCCACAGTAGTTCAGTTCAGTTCAGTTCAGTCCCTCAGTCATGTCTGACTCTTTGCGACTCCATGAATTGCAGCACGCCAGGCCTCCCTATCCATCACCACCTCCCAGAGTTCACTCAATCTCACGTTCATTGAGTCGGTGATGCCATCCAGCCATCTCGTCCTCTGTTGTCCTCTTCTCCTCTTGCCCCCAATCCCTCCCAGCATCAGAGGCTTTTCCAATGAGTTAACTCTTAGCATGAGGTGGCCAAAGTACTGGAGTTTCAGCTTCAGTATCATACCTTCGAAAGAACACCCAGGGCTGATCTCCTTTAGAATGGACTGGTTGGATCTCCTTGCAATCCAAGGGACACTCAAGAGCTTCTCAAACACCACAGTTCAAAAGCACCAATTCTTCACCACTCAGCTTTCTTCACAGTCCAACTCTACATCTGTACATGACTACTGGAAAAACCGTAGCCTTGACTAGACAGACCTTTGTTGGCAAAGTAGGTCATCTGAATTAAATTCGCCCATTCTGTCCATTTTAGTTTACTGACTCCTAAGATACTGATGTTCTTGCCATTTCCAGCTTGACCACATCATATTTACCTTGATTCATGGACATAACATTCCAGGTTTATATGCAATATTATTCTTTACAGCATTAGACTTTACTTTTACCACCAGACACGTCCACAACTGAGAATCTTTTCCACTTTGTCCAGCTGCTTCATTTTCTCTGGAATTATTAGTATTTGCCCTCCACTCTTCCACAGTAGCATATTGGACACCTTCTGATCTATGGAGCTCATCTTCTGATGTAATTTTTTTTTTTTTTTTTTTTTTTACATTTTCGTACTGTCCATGGGGTTCTCCTTGCAAGAATACTGGAGTGGCTTACCATTTTCTCCTCCAGAGGTCACATTTTGTCAAAACTCTTCACTATGATCTGTCCGTCTTGAATGGTCCTGCTTGTGGCTCATAGCTTCACTGAGTTATGCAAGCCCCTTCACCACAAGGCTGTGATCCATGAAGGGGATCACATACCATTTTGCATGTGTTTAAAAGCTCTCATACATATTGATTTAAATAAAAAAATGGAACAAAATGAAAAAATGCATGAGGAGTATTATGCCAGTAATAACAAGTACAGGATGTAGAATAAATCTGCTGAAACATCATCAAAAACACATTAACTTTGGATAGTACTGTCATCTAAGGGTGGACGATTGCACTTCATGAAAAGCAGGAGTGCAAGTTCCCTTCTTTTTTTAACCTTGTCAACTGCCAGACACAAAGTCTTACAAATTAAGGTTAGTGTCTTTTCAAAAGAAGCAAGTATTTTATTGAAATGTGTTCTGAATATATTTCAGGCACAGTCCTACTTTGAATGCATGCAAGGTTTGATTTTAGTTCTTAAGTTAAACACACATAGAATTGCACACAACAGAACAGTGCAGGATATATATTTCTGCTTGCTGAGCAACTATAATGTCACCATACAGGAAAGCGAGAAAGTTCACATCTCTAACCTGCTGCTTGGATGTGGGTCCATGAAGCATCACTCTGACAAAGGCCATGTGACTTACTGGAAAATTTGGAAAGTAAGTCGGTTGCTTATCCTATTTCCTCAGCTCTGTACTCAGGGCAAGGAATTTTCCAAGTAATTTGTATGTATTGTCAGAGAAGGCAATGGCACCCCACTCCAATACTCTTTGCCTGGAAAATCCAATGGATGGAGGAGCCTGGTAGGCTGCAGTCCATGGGGTTGCTAAGAGTCAGACACAACTGAGCGACTTCATTTTCACTTTTTCCTTTCATGCATTGGAGAAGGAAATGGAAACCCACTCCAGTATTCTTGCCTGGAGAATCCGAGGGGCAGTGGAGCTTGTTGGGTTGCCAGTCTATGGGGTCGCAGAGTCGGATATGACTGAGGCGACTTAGCAGCAGCAATTGTATCTATTCTAACACTCAAACCTCACTTTAACTCAATATAACAGTCCCAGTTATAACTTTAGTATACAAAAAGGAAACCCCAAGATTAATATCCCCAGTTGCATGGCTAGCAATGTAATGCACAGGGATTTGAATCTCAAAGCTCACATAATTTTTTAAAGCATATTTTCACAGTTTTTTTTTTTTAATTTAAATTTATTTTAATTGGATGTTAATTACTTTACAATATTTTATTGGTTTTGCCATACATCAATATGAATCCACCACGGGTATACACGTGCTCCCCATCCTGAACCCCCCACCCACCTCCCTCCCTGTACCATCCTTCTGGATCATCCTAATGCACCAGCCTCAAGCATCCTGTATCCTGCATTGAACCTGGACTGGCGATTCATTTCTTATACGATATTATACATGTTTCGATGCCATTCTCCCAAATCATCCCACCTTCTCCCTCTCCCACAGAGTCCAAAAGACTGTTCTATACATCTGTGTCTCTTTTGCTGTCTCGCATACAGGATTATCGTTACCATCTTTCTAAATTCCATATATATGCGTTAGTATACTGTATTGGTGTTTTTCTTTCTGGCTTACTTCACTCTGTATAATAGGCTCCAGTTTCATCCACCTCGTTAGAACTGATTCAAATGTATTTTTAATGGCTGAGTAATACTCCATTGTGTAAATGTACCAAAGCTTTCTTATCCATTCATCTGCTGATGGACATCTAGGTTGCTTCCATGTCCTGGCTACTATAAACAGTGCTGTGATGAACATTGGGGCACACGTGTCTCTTTCAGTTCTGGTTTCCTCGGTGTGTATGCCCAGCAGTGGGATTGCTGGATCATAAGGCAGTTCTATTTCCAGTTTTTTAAGGAATCTCCACACTGTTCTCCATAGTGGCTCTACTAGTTTGCACTCCCACCAACAGTGTAAGAGGGTTCCCTTTTCTCCACACCCTCTCCAGCATTTATTGCTTGCAGACCTTTGGATGGCAGCCATTCTGACTGGCGTGAAATAGTACATTATAGTGGTTTTGATTTGCATTTCTCTGATAATGAGTGATGTTGAGCACCTTTTCATGTGTTTGTTAGCCATCTGTATATATGTCTAAAGACCTATATATAGAAAACTATAAAACACTGGTGAAAGAAATCAAAGAGGACACTAATAGATAAGAGAAATATACCATGTTCATGGATCGAAAGAATCAATATAGTGAAAGTGAGTATACTACCCAAAGCAATCTATAGATTCCATGCAATCCTTATCAAGCTACCAATGGTATTTTTCACAGAGCTAGAGCAAATAATTTAACAATTTGTATGGAAATACAAAAAAACCTCGATTAGCCAAAGCAATCTTGAAAAAGAAGAATGGAACTGGAGGAATCAACCTGCCTGACTTCAGGCTCTACTACAAACTACAGTCATCAAGACAGTATGGTACTGGCACAAAGACATAAATATAGAACAATGGAACAAAATAGAAAGCCCAAAGATAAATCCACACACCTATGGACACCTTATCTTTGACAAAGGAGGCAAGAATATACAATGGAGAAAAGACAATCTCTTTAACAAGTGCTGCTGGGAAACTGGTCATGTACTTGTAAAAGAATGAAACTAGAACACTTTCTAACACCATATACCAAAATAAACTCAAAATGGATTAAAGATCTAAACGTAAGACCAGAAAATAAAAAACCGCTAGAGGAGAACATAGGCAAAACACTCTCTGACATACATCACAGCAGGATCCTCTATGACCCACCTCCCAGAACACTGGAAATAAAAGCAAAAATAAACAAATGGGACCTAATTAAAATTAAAAGCTTCTGCACAACGAAGGAAACTAAGCAAGGTGAAAAGATAGCCTTCAGAATGGGAGAAAATAATAGCAAATGAAGCAACTGACAAAGAACTAACCTCAAAAATATACAAGCAAGTCCTGCAGCTCAATACCAGAAAAATAAATGACCCAATAAAAAAATGGGCCAAAGAACTAAATAGACATTTCTCCAAAAAAGCTCACATTTTTTATAACAAGAGTCCCTCACCCTCTCTCTCATTCAGCCCTTCTGTGTGCCAGGCACCATTCCAGGAACTAGATGCACTGTGATGAAGTAGTCAGAACCCCTTTGCTCTTGAATCCTCTAGACAAATGAGGTAGGAATGAAAGAATAAGTAAATTAATATATAACTGGCATAGGCGTAAGTGATTCAAAGAACAATGCAGGATAACATAAAGAAAGTGGGGGGAATGGTGTGATATTTAGAAGGGGTGACTTAGAAAAGCCTCTTTGAGGAAGTAATAGTTTATCAGAGACCTGGATTAAGTACAGGGGTGTGCTCACGAATATCTGGCAGCCAAGTTTTACAGGCAGAGGGAACTGAAAAGAATATGGAATCATAAGAAGCTGTCAGAGGACAGCATGATTAAAGGAGAGATTATACATGAGAAAATGGCAGATGATGAGGTGGTGGAGGCAGGCAGGGTCACGTCATGAAGCCCAGAGAGCTCACAGAGTTTCAGTGACTAGAATACAGCAGAGGTGATGGTGGATGACTTCCGAGACTAAGTCACAGGAGGCTAGGGGTTAGTCTTGACCCTCGTGGTGGGGTTGCAGGTCTAGAGAGAGTCAGCTACCCTGCCTTGAGTGTGCTCTCCTAACAGCCCTGTCAGAAAGCCACTCTGGAGGCAGAAGCTCTGCCCCCAGTAAATCCTGGCAATGCTTACAGCTTCTTCAGAGACTCTAAAGTAGAACCACCCATCTAATGTTCTTCCCAATTCCTCATTTACATAAAAGGTGAGAAGATGTTATGTTTTGAGGTAATTTGTTAGGTAGCAAAAGAATACATTTTGATACAGAATTTTTATTTTATAAGTATATGTAAATATTTTGAAGAGTCTTATTGCAGTTGTCATCAAATTTGTGTTTTTCTTAAGGATTTTATTGGGGTATAGTTGATTTACAATGTTGGGTTAGTTTCAGGTATAAAGCAAAGTAAATCATTTATATATATACATGTATCCAAATCTTTTTAGATGATTTTCCCCATAGGTCATTAAAGAGTATTGGATAGAGTTCCCTGTGCTATACAGTTGGTCTTAGTTATTTATTTCATATATACTATTGTGTATATCTGTGGACAAGAATTCCATAGAAGAAATGGAGTAACCTCATAATCAACAAAATAGTCCAAAATGCAGTACTTGCATACAACCTCAAAAGTGGCAGAAAGATCTTGGTTGGGTTCCAGGGCAAACTATTCAACATCACAGTAATTCAAGTCTATGCCCCAACCACAGATGCCAAAGAAGCTGATATCAATCAGTTCTATGAAGACCTAGAAGACCTCCTGGAACTAACACACACAAAAATGTCCTATTCAACATAGGGGGCTGGAATGCAAAAGTAGAAAGTCAAGAGATACTTGAAGTAACAGGCACGTTTGGCCTTACAGTACAAAATGAGGCAGGGCAAGAGCTAACAGAATTGTGCATGAATTTTCAGCAACACAAGAGATGACTTCACATGTGGACATCACCAAGTGGTCAATACCGAAATCAGTTGGATTACATTCTTTGTAGCCGAAGATGGAGAAGCTGTATACAATCAGCAAAAACAAGATCCAGAGCTGACTGTGTCTCAGATCATCAGTTTTTCATAACAAAATTCAGGTTTAAACTAAAGAAAGCAGGAAAAACCACAAGGCCAGCCAGGTATGACTTAAACCAAATCTCGTATGAATATACAATGGAGGTGAAGAGTAGATTCAAGGGATTAGATCTAGTAAACAGAGTGCCCAAAGAACTATGGACATAGATCTGTGATATTGTATAGGAGGCAGCAAACAAAACCATACCCAAAAATGGAAAAGCAAGAAGGCTAAATGGTTGTTTGAGAAGGCTTTACAGATAGTGGGTGAAAGAAGAGAAGTGAAAAGAAAGGGATAAAGGGGAAAGTACACCCAACTAAACATGAAATTCCAGAGACTAGTGGGGAGAGAAAAGAAAGCCTTCTTAAATAAACAATGCAAAGAAATAGAGGAAAACAACAGAAGGGGAAAAACCAGAGATCTCTTTAAGAAAACTGGAAATATCAAAGGCACATTTCATCCAAAGATGGGCACAATGAAGGACAGAAATGGTAACAACTTAATAGAAGCAGAAGAGAAAAAGAACAGATAGAAAGAAAACACAGAACTGTATTAAAAAGATCTTAATGACCGAGATGACCATGATGGTGTGGTTACTCACCCAGAGCCAGACATTCTGGATTGCAAAGTCAAGTGGGCCTTAGGAAGTACTGCTGTTAATAAAACTAGTGGAGGTGATGGGATTTCAGCAGAGCTATTAAAAATCATAAAAGATGATGCTATTAAAGTGTGGCACTCAATGTATCAGCAAATTTGGAAAACCCAACTGTGGCCACAGGACTGGAAAAGACTAATCCTTACCCTAATTCTCAAGAAAGGCAGTACTAAAGAATACTCAAACCACCAGACAATTGCACTCATCTCCCATGCTAGTAAGGTTATGTTTAAAATACTACATGCTAGACTTCAGTATTATCTGAACTGAGAACTTCCAGATACCCAAGCTGGATTTAGAAAAGGCAGAGGAACCAGACATCAAATTGCCAACATTCACTGGGTCATAGAGAAAGCAAGGGAATTCGAGAAAAACATCTACTTCTGCTTCACTGACTATACTAAAGCCTTTCACTGTGTGAACCATAAAAAATCTGTGGAAAGCTCTTAAAGAGATGAGAATAACAGACCATCTTTCCTGTCCTGAGAAACCTGTATGCAGGTCAAGAATTATGAGTTAGAACCTTGTATGGGACAACTAACTGGTTCAAGGTTGATAAAGGAGTATAAAGTACTACAAATCTGTTTATTGTCACCCTATTTATTTAACTTATATGCAGAGCACATCATGAGAAATGCCAGGCTGGATGAGTTACAAGCTGGAGTCAAGACTGCCTGAAGTATCAACAACCTCAGATACGCAGATGATACCACACTAATGGCAGAAAGCAAAGAGAAACTAAAGAACCTCTTGATGAGTGTGAAGGGGGAAAGTGAAAAAGCTGGCTTAAAACTAAATATTAAAAAAAAAAAAGGCTACAATCACGGCATCCGGCCCCATCACTTCATGACAAATAGAAGGGGAAGAGGTGGAAGCAGTGACCAATTTCATCTTCATAGGCTCTAAAGTCACTGCAGACTGTACCCATGAAATTAGAAAATTATTGCTTCTTGGCAGGAAAACTATGACAGAGACAGTGTGTTAGAAAGCAAAGATATCACTTTGTTAACAAAGGTCTATGTGGTCAAGGCTATGATCCTTCCAGTAGTCATGTACAGTTGTGAGAGCTGGATCTTAAAGAAGGCAGAGAGTCGAAGAATTGATGCTTATGAACTGTGGTGTTGGAGAAGACTCTTGAGAGTCCCTTGGATTGCAAGGCGATCCAACCACTCCATCCTAAATGGAATCAGTCCTGAATATTCATTGAAAGGACTGATGCTGAAACTGAAGCTCCAACACTTTGGCCACCTGATGCAAACAGCTGACTCACTGGAAAAGACCCTGATGCTAGGGAAGATTGACAGCAGAAGGATAAGAGGATGATAGAGGATGAGATGGTTGGATGGCATCACTGATGCAATGGATGTGAACTTGGGCAAACTCAGGGAGATGGTGAGGGACAGGAAGCTTGGCATGCTACAGTCCATGGGCTTGGTAAGAGTTGGACACGACTTGGTGACTGAACAACAATTATGTATATGTCAATCCCAATCTCCCAACTTATCCCTTCCCCATATCTTCCTTCCCCCTGGTAAGCATGACTTTCATTTTTACATTTGTAATTCTACTTGTGTTTTATAAATAAGTCATTTTTACAATAGTTTTATATTCCACATGCCAATATAAGCAATATCATATGATATTTATCTTTCTCTGTTTGACATTTAAGTCAGTATGCTAATTTCTAGATTGACCCATGTTGCTACAAATGGCATTACTTTGTTCTTTTTATGGCTGAGTAATATTCTATTGCATATATGTACATATCCTTTTATCCATTTCTCTACTGATAGACATATAGCTTGCTTCCAAACTTTGGCTATTATGAATAGTGCTGCTATGAACATTGGGGTGCATTTATCTTTTGAATTATGATTTTCGTTGCATATATGCCCAAGAGAGGGGTTGCTAAGTCTTATGGTAGCTTTAGTTGTAGTTGTTAAAGGAACCTTCTTAGTGGCTGTGTCAATCTACATTCCCACCAACAGTGCTTGGTGGGAATGTACCGTTCCCACCAGTGCAACACCTGCACCGTTTTTCTCCAGAAAAGGTGTTGCACATTTTCTCCACATCCTCTTCAGCATTTATTTTTTGCAGATTTTTTAATGATGGCCATTCTGACCAATGTGAGGTGATATCTAAATGTAATTTTGATTTGCATTTTTCTAAGTGAGGTTGACCATCTTTTCATGTGCTTTTTGGCTAACGGTATGTCTTCATTGGAGAAACGTCTTATTAGATCTTTTGCACATTTTTTTATTGGGTTGTTTGTTTTTTCATATTAAGTGTTTGGATTGTACCATAGTGTTTTGATGATTATAGATTTGTAATATAGTCTGAAGTCAGGGACTCTATTTCTCCAGCTCTATTTTTCTTTTTCCTTAAGATTTTGGCGATTTGGGGTCTTTTTTCATACAAATTGTAAATTTTTTTGTTCTAATTCTGTGAAGAATGACATTACTAATTGTCCTGAATCTGTAGATTGCTTTGAGTAGTATATTGACTTTTAACAATATTGATTCTTTAAATAAAAGAATGTGGTATATCTCTCCATCTGCTTGTGTCATATTTTATTTCTTTCACCACTACCCTATAGTTTTCAGAATGCAGGTCTTTTGCTTCCTTGCTGCTGATATTGCTGCTAAGTTGCCCCAGTTGTGTCCGACTCTGTGCGACCCCACAGACGGCAGTCCACCAGGCTCCCCCATCCCTGGGATGCTCCAGGCAAGAACACTGGAGTGGGTTGCCATTTCCTTCTCCAATGCATGAAAGTGAAAAGTGAAAGTGATGTCGCTCAGTCGTGTCTGACTCTTAATGACCTCATGGACTGCAGCCTACCAGGCTCCTTCGTCCATGGGATTCTCCAGGATAGGGTACTGCAGTGGGGTGCCATTGCCTTCTCCTTAGGTAAGTTCATTTACCGTCGTTTTATTTTTTAATGCAATGGTAAATGGGATTGTTGCCTTAATTTCTCTTTCTGATCTTTCATTGTTTGGGTGTGTGTGTGTGTGTGTGTGTGTGTGTGTGTGTGTGTGTGTGTAACATGTGTGCTCAGAGTCACTCAGTTCACTTCAGTTCAGTCACTCAGTCGTGTCCAACTCTTAGCAACCCCATGAATTGCAGCATGCCAGGCCTCCTTGTCCATCACCAACTCCCAGAGTTCACTCAGATTCACGTCCATCAAGTCAGTGATGCCATCCAGCCATCTCATCCTCTGTCATCCCCTTCTCCTCCTGCCCCCCAATCCCTCCCAGCATCAGAGTCTTTTCCAGTGAGTCAACTCTTCGCATGAGGTAGCCAAAGTACTGGAGTTTCAGCTTTAGCATCATTCCTTCCAAAGAAATCCCAGGTCTGATCTCCTTCAGAATGGACTGGTTGGATCTCCTTGCAGTCCAAGGGACTCTCAAGAGTCTTCTCCAACACTACAGTTCAAAAGCATCAATTCTTCGGTCCTCAGCCTTCTTCACAGTCCAACTCTCACATCCATACGTGACCACAGGAAAAACCATAGCCGTGACTAGACGAACCTTTGTTGGCAAAGTAATGTCTCTGCTTTTGAATATGCTATCTAGGTTGGTCATAACTTTCCTTCCAAGGAGTAAGCGTCTTTTAATTCCATGGCTGCAGTCACCATCTGCAGTGACTTTGGAGCCCCCAAAAAATAAAGTCTGACACTGTTTCCACAGTTTACCCATCTATTTCCCATGAAGTGATGGGACCATGGATGCCTTGATCTTCGTTTTCTGAATGTTGAGCTTTAAGCCAACTTTTTCACTCTCCACTTTCACTTTCATCAAGGGGCTCTTTAGTTCCTCTTCACTTTCTGCCATAAAGCTGGTGTCATCTGCTTATCTGTGGTTATTGATATTTCTCCTGGCAATCTTGATTCCAGCTTGTGTCCAATTCTTTGTGACCCCATGGACTGTAGCCCACCAGGCTCCTCTTGTCTGTGGAACTTTTCAGGCAAGAATATTAGAGTGATTGCCATTTTCCTCCACTAGGTGATCTTTCCCACCCAGGGATCAAATCCATGTTTTTTGCATCTACCGCTCTAGCAGGCAGATTCTTTACCACTAGGGCTAACTGGGAAACTTCCACTTTTACAATGCACGACATTTCTATGTATTAATTTTGCATCTTGCAACTTTACCAAATTCATTGATGAGATCTAGTAGTTTTCTGTTAGTATCTTTAGGATTTTCTATTTATAGTATCACGTCATCTGCAAACAGTGACGGTTTTACTTCTTTTCCAATTTGTATTCCTTTTGTTTCTTTCTCTTCTCTGATTGGCATGGCTAGGACTTCATAAACTATGTTGAGTAAAAGTGGCAAGAGTGAATATGTTTGTCTTGTTCCTGATCTTAGGGGAAATGTTTTCAGTTATTTTTCCATTGAGAATGATGTTTCTTGTGGGTTTGCTGTATGTGGTCTTTGTTATGTTGAGATAGGTTCCCTATATGCCCACTTTCTAGAGAAGTTTTATCATAGAAGTTTTATCATAAATGGATGTTGAATTTTGTCAAAAGTTTTTTTCTGCCATCATTTGAGGTGATCATATGATTTTATCCTTTAGTTTGTTGACATGATTTATCACATTGACTGATCTGCATATATTGCAGAATTCTTGCTCCCTTGAGAAAAATTCCAAATGATCATGGTGTATTATCCTTTTAATGTGTTGTTGGATTCAGGCTAGTATTTTGTTGATGATTTTTGAATTTATGTTCATCAGTGATACTGGTCTGTAATTTTATTTTGGTGTGTGTGATATCTTTGATTGTGGTATCACGGTTATGCTGGCTTAGAAAAATAAGCTGGCAAGTGTTTTTCTGACACAGTTTTTGGAAGAGTTTGAGAAGATAAGTGTAGCTTGTCTCTAAATGTTTGATAAAATTCACCTTTGAAGCCATCTGGTTCTGAACTTTGGTTTGTTGGGAGTTTTAAAATCACAATTTCAAATTTAGTAGCTGTGACTTCTCTGATCATACAATTTTTTTCCTGATGCAGTCTTTGGAGAGTGTATGTTTCTAAGAATTTGTGTCAGAGTTGTTTCCTTAAGAGGTTACTCTGGCAGTCCAATTCAGGAGGGCCAGAGTGGGGGCAAGGAGACAAGGCATATGGCAGTTACACTGGACCTGGCTGGATATGGTGAAGGCTGAGGTGCTTATTTAACTTATACCCAGAGTACATTATGTGAAATGCTGGGCTGGAAGAAGCACAAACTGGAATCAAGATTGCCAGGAGAAATATCAATAACCTCAGATATGCAGACAACATCACCCTTATGGCAGAAAGTGAAAAACTAAAGAACTACTTGATGAAAGTGAAAGAGGAAAGTGAAAAAGTTGGCTTGAAAATCAACATTCAGAAAACTAAGGTCACGGCATCTGGTCCCATCACTTCATGGCAAATAGATTTGGAAACAGTGAGAGACTTCATTTTCAGGGTCTCCAAAATCACTGCAGATGGTAATTGCAGCCATTAAATTAAAAGACACTTGCTCCTTGGAAGAAAAGCTATGACCAAACTAGACAGCATGTTAAAAAGCAGAGACATTAATTTGCCAACAAAGGTCCATCTAGTTCAAGCTATGGTTTTCCCAGTAGTCATGTATGGATGTGAGAGTTGGACTCCAAAGAAAGCTGAGCACCGAAGAACTGATGCTTTTGAAATGTGGTTTTGGAGAAGACTCTTGAGAGTGCCTTGGACTACAAGGAGTTCCAACCAGTCAACCTAAAGGAAATCAGTCCTGAATATTCATTGAAAGGACTGATGCTGAAGCTGAAACTCCAATACTTTCACCACCTGATGCAAAGAACTGACTCATTTGAAAAGACCCTGATGCCAGGAAAGATTGAAGACAGGAGGAGTGGGGGATGACAGAGGATGAGATGGTTGGATGGCATCACTGACTCGATGGACAATAGTTTGAGAAATCTCCAGGAGTTGGTGATGAACAGGGAAGCCTGGCATGCTCCCATCCATGGGGTTGCAAAAGGTCAGACATGACTGAATGACTAAACTGAACTGAACTGAGGTGTTCCAAGTGTGGGTCTAAAATCAGATGGATTATTTTGAAGGTATACATTTGCTATAGATTGTAACATTTATGCTTGGGTTTTACCTTTAGCAAGCAAGTGAAGAAGAACAGCCTCTACTAGCCAGAAACAGAATCATGGGCATAGAGAACAGACTGGTGATTGCCAAGAGGGAGTGGATGGAAGAAGGTAGGAGTGAGATGCTGGGATTAGTGAAAAGTATTGTGAAAGTGTTAGTCACTCAGTCCTGTCCAGCTGTTTGTGATCCCATGGACTGTAACCCACCAGGCTGCTCTGTCCATAGTTCTACAGGCAAGAGTACTGGAGTGGGTTGTCATTCCTTTCTCCAGGGGATCTTCTAGACCCAGGGATCAAGCCTGTTCTGCAGTACTTCAGGAAGATTCTTTACCATCTGAGTGACCAGGGAAGACTCTGGGATTAGTAGATGAAAACTATTATATATAGAATGGATAAACAACAAGGTCCTACCATACAGCACAGGGAACTATATTCAACATCCAGTGATAAGTCATAATGGAAAAGAATATAAAAAATGGTGTACATATATGTATAACTGAATCACTTTGCTATACAGCAGCAATTAACACAACATTGTAAATTAACTATGCTTCAATTAAAAAAAAAAAAGAGTGGAAAAAAAAAATCTCCTTGAGACTAATATGCACTACAGCTCCTTCAACCTTTCCTCTTTCTTTCTATCCTTGGAAGGAAATCAGTTTCTTAGGAGTGACCTGAGTAAGCACACTTTCAGATGGTCTCAGCCAGTGTCACCATCCACATCAACCACCTTTAACCTTTACAGATATTGAGTCCAAACTATCTTCCTGAGTTCTAAAACTTCTCACTTGACATTTCCACCTTAAACTTCTCAAGAAGCATGAAACTCAAACTCATGATGCATCTTATAAATCCTACTCTTTCTAGTCACCAGAGAACAAGAACGCAGATCTTGGGCATCACCCATGAGCTGCTGCCTGGCCCTCAGCTCTATTCAGGCAGCCATCACCAAGTACCTGTGGTCCCACTGGGCTCCCCCAACTCCAGTCTCCTCTAAGGGGCTCTCCCTTAATGTCTTTTCATCCACTTCCCCCAATGGCACCAGCCTTTAAACTAGTTTCCTCAAAGACCATACATGACATTTTTTTGCATTCCAGCTATGTTTTAAAAATAAAAGATCCCCTTTTCTATTGCAATGTGGTACTTTTATCATGTTTATTCCCTGGCTCTACTGAGCATTCAGATATTCTTTGTTGGGTGAATGAGTATCACTACTCTGACAAGGACCTGCTTCTCATTGCCTGAAATTTAAATCATTAATTTTTCCTGTCACTAGTAAGCAATCAGCCATTCATTTCTCGTCTCTGTCTCACACAGCATTCACTCCTCCTCAGACCCTTAGCAGACGGTGTGCTTCTAACTTTCTTAGGCTTCTGCTCCTATCCCTACTCTGTCCTCTGATAAGGGGAGGGTGACTTTCCTCTCTAATGCAGGCCCAGCTCAAACAGTCATCTTGCATGATTATCTCATCCTGGATCTCCCATAACTCTTTGTATTTTTTAAAACAACATTTTTATCACTTTTTAATGTTCTGTGTACAATTGTTTACCACAATGAAACTGTGACTTCTTTGAAGCCAGGGACCACATCACTTTTATTATTATTATTATTTTTTTTACTCTCAGTACATATTATAATAAATGTATAAATTCAAAATTAAACTAATTATCAGACATTACAAATAAATTTTTCTAAATGAAAGTCTCTTGGGTTTTAAGACAAAAAATCCACTGTATACAATATGATGATTTTTAGATTGCTGCTTATATGGGAAAACTTTTATTTATTTCCACAAAAAAAACCACAATATTTTAAAGTTCACATTTATTTCCACAAAATGCAATAAAATAGTTTTATATTCTGGTGTGAATTTAATTTCATGTAATCTCACTTAATCACACGTCAGTCAGTTCAGTAGATCAGCTGAGTCCGATTGTTTTAGAACCCATGGACTGCAGCATGAAAGGCCTCCCTATCCATCACCAACTTCTGGAGTTTAATCAAACTCATGTTCATTGAGTTGGTGATGTCATCCAACCATCTCATCCTCTGTCGTCCCCTTCTCCCACCTTCAATCGTTACTAGCATAAGGGTCTTTTTAAATGAGTCAGTTCTTCACATCAGGGAGCCAAAGTATTTGAGTTTCAGTTTCAGCATTAGTCCTTCCAATGAATACTCAGGACTGATTTCCTTTAGGATTGACTGGCTTGACCGCCTTGCAGTCCAAGGGACTCTCAAGAGTTTTCTCCAACACCACAGTTCAAAACCATCAATTCTTCAGCACTCAGCTTTCTTTGGAATCCAACTCTCACAACCATACATGACTACTGGAAAAGTTGTAGCTTTGACTAGATGGACCTTTGTTGGCAAAGCAATGTCTCTGCTTTTTAATATGCTGCATAGGTTTGTAACTTTTCTTCCAAGGAGCAAGCGTATTTTAATTTCATGTTTGCAGTCACCATCTTCGGTGATTCTGGAGCCCCCAACGATAAAGTCTGTCACTGTTTTCATTGTTTCCCGATCTATTTGTTATGAATTGACGGGACAAGATGCCATGATCTTAGTTTTCTGAATGTTGAGTTTTAAGCCAACTTTTTCACTTTTCTCTTTCATTTTCATCATGAGGCTTGTCTGCCATAAAGGTGGTGTCATCTGAAAATCTGAGCAATCTTGCAGCAATCTTGATTCCAACTTGTGCTTCATCCAGTCTAGTGTTTCTCATGATGTACTGTGCATATAAGTTAAATAAGCAGGGTGACAAAAAAACAACTTTGATGTTCTCCTTTCCCAATTTGGACCAGCCTGTTCTTCCATGTACAGTTCTAACTGTTGCTTCTTGACCTGCATACAGACTTCTCAGATGGCAGGTAAGCCCATCTGGTATTTCCATCTCTTGAAGAATTTTCAATCATTTGTTGTGATCTACACAGTCAAAGGCTTTGGCATAGTCAATAAAGCAGAAATAGATTTTTTTCTGGAACCCTTTTGCTTTTTCAATGATCCAGCAGATGTTGGCAATTTGATCTCTGGTTCCTCAACTTTTCTAAATCCAGCTTGAACATCTGGAAGTTCTCGGTTCACTTACTGTTGAAGCCTGGCTTTGAGAATTTTGAGCATTAATTCACTAGTGTGTGAGATGAGTCCAATTGTGTGGTAGTTTGAACATTCTTTGGAATTGCCTTTCTTTGAGTTTGGAATGAAAGCTGGCCTTTTCCAGTCCTGTGGCCATTGCTGCATTTTCCTAATTTCCTGGCATATTGAGTGAAGCACTTTCACAGCATCATCTTTTAGGATTTGAAAAAGCTCAACTGAAATTCCATCATCTCCACTAGCTTTGTCTGTAGTGATGCTTCCTAGGCTCACTTGACTTCACATTCCAGGATGTCTGGCTCTGGGTAAGTGATCACACCATTGTGGTTATCTTGGTCATGAAGACCTTTTTGTATATTTCTGCTATGTATTCTTGCCACCTCTTCTTAATATCTTCTGCTTCTGTCAGTTCCACACAGTTTCTGTCCTTTATCAAGCCCATCTTTGCATGAAATGTTCCCATGGTATCTCTAATTTTACTGAAGATATCTCTAGTCTTTCCCATTCTATATTTTCCTCTATTTCTCTGCAATGATCACCGAGGAAGGTTTTCTTATCTCTCCTTGTTATTCTTTGGAACTCTGTATTCAGATGGGTATATCTTTCCTTTTTGCCTCTGTCTTTCACTTCCCTTCTTTTCTGAGGTATTTGTAAGGCCTCCTGAAACAATTATTTTGCCTTTTGCATTTCTTTTTCTTAGGGATAGTCTTTATCTCTTCCTCTTGTACAGTGTCATGAACCTCTGACCATAGTTCTTCAGGCACTCTGTCTATTAAATCTAATCCCTTGAATCTATTTGTCACTTCCACTGTATAACTGTAAGGGATTTGATTTAGGTCATACCTGAATGGTCTAGTGGTTTTCCCTACTTTCTTCAATATGAGTCTGAATCTGGCAATAAGGAGTTCATGATCTGAGCTACAGTCACCTCCTGGTCTTGCTTTTGCTAACTGTATAGAGCTTCTTCATGTTTGGCTGCAAAGAATATAGTCAATCTGATTTTGGTATTGACCATCTGGTTATGTTCATGTGTTTAGTCTTCTCTGTGTTGTTGGAAGAGCGTGTTTGCTATGGCCAGTGCATTCCCATGGCAAAACTCTGTTAGCCTTTGATCTGCTTCATTTTGTACTCCAAGGCCAAATTTGCCTGTTACTCCAGGTGTTTCTTGACTTCCTACTTTTGCATTCCAGTCCCCTATAATGAAAAGGACATCTTTTTGGGGTGTCAGTTCTAGAAGGTCTTGTAGATCTACATAGAACCATTCAACTTCAGCTCTTTAATCATTACTGCTTGAGGCATAGACTTGGATTACTGTTTTATGGAATTTTTTGTCTTGGAAACAAGCAGAGGTCATTCTGTCGTTTTTGAGATTACATCCAGGTACTGTATTTCAGGCTCTTTTGTTGACTATGATGGCTACTCCATTTTTTCGAAGGGATTCCTCCCACAGTAGTAGATTAATGGTAATCTGAGTTAAATTCATCCATTCCAGTCCATTCTGATTCACCAATTCCTAAAATGTCAATGTTCACTCTTGTCATCTTCTGCTTGACCACTTCCAATTTACTTTGATTCATGGACCTAACATTTCAGGTTCCTATGCAATATTGCTCTTTACAGCATCGGAGTTTATTTCCATCACCAGTTACATCCACAACAGGATGTTACTTTTGCTTTGGCTCCATCTCTTCATTCTTTTTGAAGTTATTTTTCCACTCTTCTCCAGTAGCAATATTGGGAACCTACCGACCTGGGGAGTTCATCTTTCAGTGTCCTATTTTTTGCCTTTTCATACGGTTCTTGGTGTTCTCAAGGCAAGAATATTGAAGTGGTTTGCCATTCCCTTCTCCAGTGGACAACATTTTGTCAGAACTCTCCATCACGACCTGTCCGTCTTGGGTGGCCCTACATGGCATGGCTCAGTTTCATTGAGTTAGACAAGGTTGTGGTCTATGTGATCAGTTTGGTTAGTTTTTTGTGATTGTGGTTTTCATTTGTCTGCTCTCTGATGGATAAGCATAAAAGGCTTATGTTAGCTTCCTGGTGGGAGAGACTGACTGAGGGGGAAACTTGGTCTTGTTCTGATGGGCACGGTCATGCTCAGTAAATCTGTAATCCAATATCCTGTTGATGGACAGGGATGTGTTCCCTCCCTGTTGTTCAACCTGAGGCCAAACTATGATGGAGGTGTCTCCTTCAAAAAGTCCCACGTACACACTGCTGCACTTGGTGTCCCCAACCCTGCAGCAGGCCACCACTGACCCACACCTCCACTGGAGACTCCTGGACAGTCATGGGCAAGTCTGGGTCAGTCTCTTGTGGGGTCACTGCTCCTTCCTCCTGGGTCCTGGTGTGCACAAGGTTGTTTTTGTTTGTTTGGTTATTTGCTTTTTTAATTGGTGGCCTCTTGAGAATAAATTACTATAATTAGCTTCCAATTAAAATAAATAAATTTATATTAAAAATAAAAATAATATAAATAAAAATTTGTATTTTCCTGAGGAAAAACTGTGGTACAGTAAACTCAGCATGAATTCTAACTATTGTCATATGTTATACATGCCCAATCACTTATAGAAACTGTTCCTTAAGGTTATTCTAAGAACATTGCTTCTAAAAAAATGGGTCTGGAAGGAGTTTACTATTCTAGTATGATACATATAGCCAATATGACTATTTATCATGTTAAGCATTAAAAAATGAACTTTCCTGAACTCAGTCTTTCACACTAATTAACATGAAAGTCCCCTAGTGTGTCTAGTGAAGACAATGCCCATGAATTTATGAGTACAGATTTTAGAGGCAAGAATTCTAATGCTTATATAAATAGATGGGAAATGCTTATATAAATATAGAACAGAAAAGGTACGATTAAGGTGTGCCAGATATGGCAAACTTTTGAGAGGCATTTTGAAAATTGTAAGAAAGGGAATTAAATGTTAAAAACACTTACAACTATAGTATGTAGCTCATAGTAAAGTGTCCCAGATGGCATCTGGCTAGTACAACAGAATACAAAGAACTACACTTACACAAATACATAATTTTAACAAAACAATTAATTAGTGAATCGAACTTTCACTTTTGTTTGGACAAATAGATTAGAAAAATAGAACATGTCATCCAATAATGTTAAAACACTAGCCACTGTTATAAAATCACCTGTGTTTAACAATTTAATCTAGTGGGGAGAAGACTATTTCTATGAAAGACAGCCAACATTGAGCAATGTCAGTGTTCACACATTTCAAAATTATGCACTTTCATAAAATTAAAGACATAAGTGTTTGGGGTATGTGTGATATGGAACAATAGAATGGTTCCAAATAGGAAAAGGAGTACGTTAAGGATGCATATTGTCACCCTGCTTATTTAAATTATATGCAGAGTACATCATGAGAAACGCTGGGCTGGAAGAAGCACAAGTTGGAATCAAGATTGCGGGGAGAAATATCAATAACCTCAGATATGCAGATCACACCACCCTTATGACAGAAAGCGAAGAGGAACTAAAAAGCCTCTTGATGAAAGTGAAAGTGGAGAGTGAAAAAGTTGGCCTAAAGCTCAACATTCAGAAAACGAAGATCATGGAATCTGGTCCCATTACTTCATGGGAAATAGATGGGGAAACAGTGTCAGACTTTATTTTGGGGGGCTCCAAAATCACTGCAGATGGTGATTGCAGCCATGAAATTAAAAGATGCTTACTCCTTGGAGGGAAAGTTATGACCAACTTAGATAACATATTAAAAAGCAGAGAACATTACTTTGCCAACAGGGTCCGTCTAGTCAAGGCTATGGTTTTTCCAGTGGTCATGTATAGATGTGAGAGTTGGACTGTGAAGAAAGCTGAGCACCGAAGAATTGATGCTTTAGAACTGTGGTGTTGGAGAAGACTCTTGAGAGTCCCTTGGACTGCAAAGAGATCCAACCAGTCCATCCTAAAGGAGATCAGTCCTGGGTGTTCACTGGGAGGACTGATGCTGAAGCTGAGACTCCAATAGTTTGGCCACCTCATGCGAACAGTTGACTCATTGGAAAAGACCCTGATGCTGGGAGGGATTGGGGGCAGAAGAAGGGAACGACAGAGGATGAGATGGTTGGATGGCATCACCAACTTGATGGCCATGAGTGAGTAAACTCCGGGAGTTGGTGATGGACAGGGGGGCCTGGTGTGCTGCGATTCATTGGGTCGCAAAGAGTCAGACATGACTGAGCGACTGAGCTGAACTGAATAGAATCTATCTCCTTGATAGTAGAAATATTTTTCCTTTTAGATATCCAAGAAGTTACCTTTTAATAACACTTTGGGTAAAAAAATCTACATCGTTATGTAAATGCATGTGTAGTCAGTATTTGCTATTTAAGATGTAGTTTCCAAGCAATATGCAAAAAAAACTTTATTTTAAAATAAATCAGCACTAAGTAGTATAGGCCTTGTTTTTATTCCAATTATACATTTAAACTAATGGACATATTCTATTATAGGTGCAAATAATATTTTATAATAGTTACATCATTTCCCAAGTCAGAATTTTGTATTTAATTTTCAGAAACTGTGTTCCTCAGATTCTCACACCAACTTTGACTAACAATTGACAACTCAGTTCAACTTTATTATCTGTGGGTACCTCAGAAACGGAAATGTGGCAATTTCCCTGATCTTTTATCTCTTTATCCTTTTATAGCAAAGACATTACTCAGTCTTTCCAGTTTCATCTTTAAATATTTTTAGGATACAAATATAAACACACAAGTAATTCTAGTATTATGTGTTTCATATTCACAAAAAAGATAAGAAGCATTATGCTACATAAAATAAACATAGATAACATAGAAATAGATATATGATTGATAGATACACAAATACGTAATAGAAAAGGATGGATGGATGGCACTGTCCCCTACTGATTTTCTGTCCTTACGGCATATGTAGACACATAGCTACTGGCATGTCTTTTCCATGTTCAGATACTCAAAGTAAGATGTAGGCACAGACACTATTTAACAAATCAAGCCTATAAGCTTCCACCTAACCATATTTAACTCATATGTATCCACATACCCACAAATACATAAAGTATCTATACTATATAATACATGTTATCAGTAGAGAAAGAATAACATATTATACAACCTAGGAAAGAGTAGAACAGAAAAATTAAATAATCTAACAGCTGCTATTATCAAACTTCTATCTATGCATCCAAATTTCAAATATGATTTTTCTATACTCAACAAGCATCAATTATCTATTCTGGAACAGACACTGTTCAACGTGATTATGAAATATCAGTGAATAAAAAACAAAAAACTTTGTAAGCCATAATATAAAAAATTAGAATACCATATATTTATTCCATATATACATACACATTAATAATAAAGCATTTATTTTAAATGGTATAATTTGCTATCCAGAGAAGTATTCCAATACTTTTTGTAAATGCTGTTTTATCCAAAAAAATCAAAATTATATGACTAGCAAAACTGATGTCTCTGTTGGCTAAAAGAATGGCAGCCTGTATACTTACATTACAAAACCCAATACCTATTTAGTCATGAAGGGAGTGGATAAATAGTCTATCAATTTATTTCACAAAAGGCTTGAAGCCAAAGTGAAAATCCATGTGAAAGTTAATTTTTAAATTTGAAAAAAACTTTACAACAAATAAAAGAAGTACATAATATAAAATCTAAGGAAATTTAAGAGTTTCACAAAACTTCTGTTATCTAAACAGTATCATATGAAGGCATGCTATCTTTGATATCTGCCATCCCAGCTCATTACCATTTGCTAACCACAATGCCATCTTTGTATTCTGAGGATCATTACATGCAAAGATTATTGAGGAAGACACCGGCATTTTCACAAGAAGAAGTAGAAAATGCAAAGTAGGAAGAACAAAAAGTGTTTCTGCATCTCTCACTCTTGTCACTTTCATTTCTGGTATGTGAGAATAGAAATAAAGGGAAGATTAGAAGACTAGAATCAAAGAAAAAAATAATATATTTTGTGAAAGTGGATGAGCTTCATTTTTGATGATTCAAGGAAAATTCCTTAAAGTGTGGCATAAGGTCTTATACACCCCATATGAACATGTATGAACCTCAGATATGCAGATGACAACACCCTTATGGAAGAAAGTGAAAAAGAACCAAAGATGAAAGTGAAAGAGGAGAGTGAAGAGGGTGGCTTAAAACTCAACATTCAAAAAACTAAGATCATGGCATCCGGTCCCATTACTTAATGGCAAATAGGTGGCAAAAACAATGGAAACATTGACAGACGTTATTTTGAGGGGTTCCAAAATCACTGCAGGTGGTGACTGCACCCACGAAATTAAAAGATGTTTGTTCCTTGGGAAAAAGTTATGACAACCCAAACAGCATATTAAAAAGCAGAGAAGTTAATTTGTCAAAAAAAAAAAAAAAGTCCATCTAGTGAAAGCTATGGTTTCTTCAGTAGTCATGTATGGATGTGAGAGTTGAACTACAAAGAAAGCTGAGTGCCAAAGAATTGATGCTTTTGAACTGTGGTGTTAAAGAAGACTCTTGAGAATCCTTTGGACTGCAAGGACATCAAACCAGTTAATCCTAAAGGAAATCCGTCCTGAATATTCATTGGAAGGACTGATGCTGAAGTTGAAGCTCCAACACTTTGGCCATCTGATGCAAAAAACTGAGTCACTGGAAAAGACCCTGATGCTGGGAAAGATTGAAGGCAGGAGGAGAAGGGGATGACAGGGGATGAGATGATTGGAGGGCATCATCGACTTGATGGACATGAGTTTGAGTAAACTCTGGGAGTTGGTGATGGACAGGGAAGCCTGGAGTGCTGGAGTCCATGGGGTCACAAAGATTCAGATATGACTGAACTGACTGATGAATATGTATGCACATGTGTAAACCCACTCACTCACTAACACAGTACTATCAGATATTGAGAATACAACACAAAATGCCATTTACAACTAACATCTCCTAATCAAGAAATACTGAAAATTGGCTTTTACTTATCTGTTAAGATAAATTATTATCAAAGAGTCTTAGACAACTCACTTTTATTGGATGGAACTCACAGAAGCAGAAGAGATTAAGAAGTGGCAAGAATACACAGAAAACTACACACACACACACAAATATTTTAATGATCCAGATAATTACGATGGTGTGGTCATTCACCTAGAGACAGACATCCTGGAATGTGAAGTCAAGTGGGTCTTAGCATCACTGCAAACACAGCTAGAGGAGGTAATGGAATTCCAGCTGAGCTACTTCAAATTTTGAAAGATGATAGCATTTGGAAAACGCAGCAGTGGCCACAGAAATGGAAAAGGTCAGTTTTCTTTACAATCCCTAAGAAAGGCAATGCCAAAGAATGTTTGAACTACTGCACAATTGTGCTCATTTCACATGTTAGCAAGGTAAACCTCAAAATCCTTCAAACAAGGCTTCAATGGTACATGAATTAAGAACGTCCAGATATACAAGATGGATTTAGAAAAGGCACAGGAATCAGAGATCAAATTGCCAACATCCAATGGATCATAGAAAAAGCAAGAGAATTCCAGAAAAATCTATTTCTGCTTCCTTGACTACACTAATCTGTAGAAAATTCTTCAAGATATGGGAATACCAGATGACCTTACCTGTCTCTTGAGAAAACTATATGTGGGTCAAGAAGCAATAGTTAGAACCAGACATGGAACAACAGACTGGTTCAAAATTGGGAAAGGAGTACATCAAGGCTGTATATTGTCACCTTGTTTACTTAACTTATATGCAGAGTACATTTTGTGAAAGGCTGGGCTGGATGAATCACAAGCAAGACAGCCAGGAGAAATATCAATAACCTTAGACATGCAGATGATACCACTCTTATGGAAGAAAGTGAAGATGATCTCAAGGGCCTCTTGATGAATGTGAAAGGAGAGTGAAAAAGCTGGCTTAAAATTCAACATTCAAAAAACTAAGTTCATGGCATCTGGATCTATCTTTATGACAAATAAATGGAGAAAAAATGGAAACAATGATAGATTATATTTTCTTGGGCTCCCAAATCACTGTGGATGGAAATTGCAGTCAAGAAATTAAAAGACACTTGCTCCTTGGACTAAAAGGTATGACAAACTATGGCTGCTGCTAAGTCGCTTCAGTCATGTCCGACTCTGTGCGGCCCCAGAGACGGCAGCCCACCAGGCTCCACCGTCCCTGGGATTCTCCAGGCAAGAACACTGGAGTGGGTTGCCATTTCCTTCTCCAATGCATGAAGTGAAAAGTGAAAGTGAAGTCCCTCAGTCGTGTCCGACTCTTCTCGACCCCATGGACTGCAGCCTTCCAGGCTCCTCCATCCATGGGATTTTCCAGGCAAGAGTACTGGAGTGGGGTGCTATTACCTTCTCCACAAACTATGGCAGCATATTAAAAAGCAGAGACATAATTTTGCTGACAAAGGTCTGTCTAGTCAAAGTTGTGGTTTTTCTAGTAGTCATGTAGAGATGTGAGAGTTGGACCATAATAGAAGGCTAAGTACCGAAGAACTGATATTTTGAAACTATGGTGCTGCAGAAGACTTTTGAGAGTTCCTTGGAGAGCAAGGAGATCAAACCAGTCAATTCTAAAGGAAATCAACCCTGAATATTCATTGGAAGGGATGATAACTGAAACTGAAGTTCCAATACTTTGGCTAGCTGATGTGAAAAGCCGACTCATTGGAAAAGATTCTGATGCTGGGAAAGATTGAGGGCATGAGGAGATGGCAGAGGATAAGAGGGTTGGATGGCATCACCAACTCAATGGACATGAATTGGTGCAAACCCTGGGAGATAGTGAAGGACAGGGAAGCATGATGTGCCACACTCCATGGCGTCTCAGAGTGTTGGACATGACAGATAGACTGAACAACAACAAAGTAGAAAATAGAGATGATGTTCCTAATAATTATCTGCCTTGATAATAAATTCCTGATAAATACTTAATACTTGCTCATCCCTGCTGTTGCTGCTGCTAAGTCGCTGCGGGGAGCTGCCCGTGAGAACGGGGTCCTTTGTCCAAAGGACACAGCTCTGGGAGCTGCCTCAGTCCTTGAGGGTTTGCTTGCAAACATAGCTCTCTGTCCCGCCACCCCAGAGATTAGGCGCTTATTTACTGCAGGCACCTGGAGTTCTGTGCAAACTTCTCACGCACAGAGAAATGTTATCTGGTGTAAGAAATAATAACAGGGAGCCATTCCCATGCTCTCAAGATTTCTTGTGACTGTTTGTAAGATGTATAGGCTAACCAAGAAAAAATGTCAACTGTTTTGTCTTTCTCACGCTTTTCTGTATAAATATGAGATGTTGAATAAAGTTGGTGTCAGACTGCGTCCCTTCGTGTTGACGTGTCTGAACCTCTCGACCCCATCTTTGTAGTCTCTTGCTTTAGTTTCTTTCTTAGCCCCGCCGTGCAAGTTCTCGGGACCTGATCGACTTTGCCGGCTGGCTCCGGCAGGTGGCGCCCGAACAGGGACTCGAGAATCAGAGTGCGACGACGGGCGCTGCCCGCCAAGATTGAGGTAAGTAAAGAGGAATTCCTAAGTAATTAAAAGTAAAGGGCAGGGAGGGTGATTGTCGAGAGTAATAAATCATGGGACAAGGCAACAGCCGCCAGTTATTTGTACATATGTTGAAAACTATGTTAAAAGGTAGGGGAATTCATGTAAATAAGTTACAGCTAGAAAAGTTTTTACTTTTTATAGAGGAGGTTTGTCCTTGGTTTCCAGAGGAAGGAACAGTTAGTCTGGAAACTTGGGAAAAAGTAGGAAAACAATTGCAGACATATTATTCCTTACATGGTCCCAATCGTGTTCCTGTGGATGCTTTTTCTTTGTGGACTCTCATAAATGAGAGACTGCCTGGATCCTGAACATGAGGGACATAAAATTCAAACGGCTCTCAGGGATTCCACAGGACCCGAAGTTACAGAGCCTTCTGCCCCTCCACCTGAGCCGCTTTATGCTGTGCCTGAGGGAACAGCTTATAAGGCTGGAGGGAGTGATGATGTGTTAAGCTCTGATGAACAGAAAGAGTTAAATGAACAAGCGGCTCAGTACCATAGAGAGGATATGCCTTGGGAGATGATGGTTAACATGGAATCCCCCCCCCCCCCGGGAAAAGGGGAATTAAAGCATTCAGGGCTTTCTGAAGAACAGCTGGAGAATTTAATTCAGAAGATTGTTATAGCAGTAAAAAAGGATGCACAGGGAGACTCCCACTCCAGCCAGCCTGCGCCTCCAGCATATCCTCCCTCGGTTCTTGCTGGACTCGATCCACCTCCGCCTTTCGTAGAACCGCGAGAGCTTATATCTATCCTTGCTTCTTTGGCCGGTGAAAACATAAAAATTAAAAGTGAGATATTATTATCTCCTCTTCAACAAGCAATTAAGCGAGCTAATGAAGAAGGAGAACATATTCCCGGGTTTTCAGGAATCTATCCAGTGTTTGAAAATGCTCAACAGCAGAGGTATTATGAGCCGTTGCCCTTTAAGCAACTGAAAGAGTTAAAAATGGCTTGTGCACAATATGGCCCAACTGCGCCGTTTACTCAGGCTATTATAGAGGCTTTAGGAAATCAAAATCTGCCACCTAATGATTGGAAACAGGTTGCTCGAGCTTGTTTATCTGGAGGAGATTATTTACTATGGAAATCTGAGTTTGCTGAGCAATGTGGGATCACAGCCGATATCAATCGGCGACAGGGACTGAACACCACTTATGAAATGATGGTGGGAGAGGGAGAATATCGAGACACTAATAGTCAACTTAATTATTTACCTGGAGCCTACCCTCAGATTAGTGCTGCGGCTCTACAAGCATGGAAAAAGCTTCCAAATTCTGATAAAGAGACTGAAGATTTATCTAAAATTCGCCAGGGGCCAGATGAGCCATATCAGGATTTTGTTGCCCGCCTGCTTGAGACAATTGGTAAAATGATAGGGGATGAGCAGGCGGGGATGGTGTTGACTAAACAGCTTGCTTATGAGAATGCCAATTCGGCTGGCATACTAATTATAAGTCTGCTCAAGAAGTAGAACTATTTGCCGTTTTTCAGGCTTTATTACAAATTTCTGCTCCATTTAATTTATATTCTGACAGTCAATATATCATAAGAGCCTTAAACACTATTGAGACTGTTCCATTTATTGGTACCCTGAATTCTACTATCCAAACTCTTTTTCGTGATATACAACATTTAATTTGCTCCAGAGTTAATAAATGCTATTTTGGTCATATTCGTGCTCACTCTGGACTTCCTGGACCTTTAGCACGAGGCAATGCTTTGGCTGATGAAGCTACACATATGATATTTCCTTCACTGGAACAAATGGCAAAAACTTCCCACAGCTTACACCATCAAAACAGCAATAGCTTAAGACTTCAATTTGGCATTACTCGAGAAGCTGCCAAACAGATTGTTAAGCAATGTCAAACATGTCCTCAGTTTTTTAGCGTCCCCCACTATGGAGTTAATCCTCGAGGATTGTTGCCAAACGATATATGGCAAATGGATGTTACCCATATTCCTGAATTTGGCAAACAAAAATTTGTTCATGTTACTATTGACACCTTCTCCGGCTTTTTACATGCCTCTCTACAATCCAGAGAAGCTAGCAAACATTGTATAGCTCATTGCATTAAATGTTTTGCTGTATGGGAACCCCTAAAACCATAAAAACAGACAATGGTCCAGGATACACTGGAAAAAATTTTCAATTATTCTGTACGCAATTGTCTATCTCACATAAAACAGGTATCCCTTATAATCCTCAAGGTCAAGGAATTATTGAACAGGCACATCAAACTCTCAAACATCAATTGCAAAAACTAAAGAAGGGGGAATTGTATCCCAATACCCCCTCCAACTCTCTAAACCATGCTTTATTTGTTCTAAATTTTTTACAATTGGATATAAGTGGCCGTTCAGCAGCACAGCGATTTTGGAACTTTGATGCACAAAAAATAAGACCTAAAGTCTTTTGGAAAGATCCACTTGTGGGAAAATGGTATGGACCAGATCCAGTACTAATCTGGGGACGAGGGCATGTTTGTGTTTTCCCACAGGATGCCGAAGCGCCGCGCTGGCTGCCGGAAAGGTTGGTACACACAGCGGAGACAGTCTCTAGCAAATCAGATGAGGAGATTGACAATTCAAGAGCATGATGAATTACCATCTCGGCAACAACTTCAGGCATTGATGCGAGAGGCACAGAATCGTGTTGCAGTGCAGGGCAATCCGATATCGCCTTTAAGCTTCCTGATAACCTTATTAATTATCTTAAATCAGATTAACACTGCACACTCTGAAGAATATTCAAATGCTTACTGGGCTTATTTTCCTGACCCTCCCCTTCTCCAACCTGTGGGCTGGGAGGGTCAGTCCATTCCCATATACACTAATAAAACTGTTTTATTTCTTGCACCTTGTTTAATTAAAAAACTGATTGATGATCTATGGATCATAAAGGCTTCCATCTATGGAAATGGTCTGCAGTTAAAGGAACATAAGCGTGCGCCTATATAAAAAGAAAGGGGGAGATGCGGGGAGCTGCCCGTGAGAACGGGGTGCTTTGTCCGAAGGACACAGCTCTGGGAGCTGCCTCAGTCCTTGAGGGTTTGCTTGCAAACATAGCTCTCTGTTCCGCCACCCCAGAGATTAGGCGCTTATTTACTGCAGGCACCTGGAGTTCTGTGCAAACTTCTCACGCACAGAGAAATGTTATCTGGTGTAAGAAATAATAACAGGGAGCCATTCCCATGCTCTCAAGATTTCTTGTGACTGTTTGTAAGATGTATAGGCTAACCAAGAAAAAATGTCAACTGTTTTGTCTTTCTCACGCTTTTCTGTATAAATATGAGATGTTGAATAAAGTTGGTGTCAGACTGCGTCCCTTCGTGTTGACGTGTCTGAACCTCTCGACCCCATCTTTGTAGTCTCTTGCTTTAGTTTCTTTCTTAGCCCCGCCGTGCAAGTTCTCGGGACCTGATCGACTTTGCCGGCTGGCTCCGGCAAGTCGCTTCAGTCGTGTCTGACTCTCTGCGACCCCATAGACGGCAGCCCACCAGGCAAGAACACTGGAGTGGGTTGCCATTTCCCTCTTCAATGCATGAAAATGAAAAGTGAAAGTGAAGTCGCTCAGTCGTGTCTGACTCTTTGCGACCTCATGGACTGCAGCCCACCAGGCTCCTCCATCCATGGGATTTTCCAGGCAAGAGTACTGGAGTGGGGTGCTATTGCCTTCTCCGTTGCTCATCCCTATAGAATAATAAAAGCCTATTATTTTAGCATTTTTAAAATCATCAGTAAATAGGTTATCTCTTTTCTAGAAATGTCATATTTCTTCATATGCTTCCAGTTAAGAAATATTCACAGGATAAATTACTTTACCAGAGAAACCTGAACATGAATGATTAGATTAACACTCTGATCCACAAATAGCAACACAGTCACTGATTTTCTTTCAATAATTTTAGAGATGAGGTTAAGAAACTCCACCAGAGTTAGTCTCTAAAGATAGAGAAGAAAATTAGGCAGAGGTACAAGTCAACAAGCCACTGAACTTTTTCTCTTTCTTTTCTTTTTTTTTTTTTAATTGGAGTTTAGTTGCTCCACAATATTTAGTTTTTCCTGTAAAGGAAAGTGAATTAACTATGTATACACATATCCCCTCTTTGTCACCACAGAGTATTGAGTTGAGTTCCCTGGAATATATAGTAGGTTTTCATTAGTTATCTATTTTATACATGGTGTGTGTGTGTGTGTGTGTGTGTGTGTGTGTGTGTGTGTGTGTTTATGTATATATAGTGAAGTGAAGTGAAGTCGCTCAGTTGTGTCTGACTCTTTGCTATACCATGGACTGTAGCCTATCAGGCTCCTCCGTCCATGGGATTTTCCAGGCAAGAGTGCTGGAGTGGATTGCCATTTCCTTTTCCAGGGGATCTTCCCAACCGAGGAATCGAATCCGGGTCTCCTGCATTGCAGGCAGACGCTTTACCATCTGAGCCACCAGGGAAGCCCTATGTGTATGTGTATATGTATTATGCATGTATGTATATATATATATGTATATGTGTGTATGTATATATATGTATATGTGTGTATGTATATATATATATATATATATATATATATAAAAATATAAAATTCCCTGTTAGTTCAGATGGTAAAGAATCACCTGGAATGTGGGAGACCTTGGTTAGATCCTTGGGTTGGGAAGATCCCCTCAAGGAGAGCATGGCAACCCACTCTAGTATCCATGCCTGAAGAATCCCCAGCTCCACTGCTGATGATGTCGCAAAGAGTTGGACACAACTGAGCAACTAACCACACAGAACATATGCAAAGCAGAAAAAAATACACAGCTGTAGAAAACAAATGAACAGACATCAAGAGGAGAAATGAAGAGTTGAGTGAATTGAGAGATTGGGATTTACATATATACACTCTTTATTAACACACTTAAAGGAAAAGCTATGACTAACCGAGACAGCATATTAAAAAAACAGAGACACTGCATTTCCAAAAAAGGTCCATCTAGTCAAAGCTATAGTTTTTGTAGTAGTCATGTATGGATGTGAAAGCTGGGCCATAAAGAAAGCTCAGCACTAAATAATTGATACTTTTGAGCTGTGGTGTTGGAGAAGACTCTTGAGAGTGTCTTCAACTGCAAGGGGATCAAACTGGTAAAGGAAATCAGTCCTGAATATACATTGGAAGGACTGATGCTGAAGTTGAAGCTCCAACACTTTGGCAACCTGATGCGAAGAACTGACTCATTGGAAAAGACCCTGATGCTGGGAAAGATTGAAGGCAGGAGAAGGGGACGACAGAGGATGAGACAGTTGCATGGTATCACCAACTCAAAGGACATGAGTTTGAGCAAGATCTGGGAGTTGGTGATGGACAGGGAAGCCTGGTGTGCTACAGTCCTTGGGGTCAGAAAGAGTTGGACACCACTGAGCAACTGAACTGGACTGAATAACATGCTAAAGCATTCAACTGGTACAAAAGTAGTCATGGTTTTGCATTGTTGAACTTTGCTGTTTGCTGTTGGAAAACTTTCTGAAATAAATGTGCTTATGTTATACACTGTTTTCATGTGAATTTCTCATTTTATGGGCTTTTTGCTAGTGTCATTACTTGCTGTGTAATTTATATTTATTTTAGACTGTGAAAAATATTTTAGACAAAAAACAAAGTTGGGTAATTTTCTTATTTGAGTTTAAAATTGTTCATAAAGCAGTGGAGAAACTTGCAGTATCAATAATGCATTTGGTGAAGAACTGCTAAAAAATCTACAGTGTGGCCATGGTTCAAATTTGTAAAGGAGACGAGAGCCTTGAAGATGGCAGGCCATTGGAAGTTGACAACAACCAACTGAGAAAAATCACTGAAGCTGATCCTCTTTTAAATACATGAGAAATTGCTGAGGACCTCAGCATTGACCATTCTACAGTTGTTCAGCATTTGAAGTAAAATGGAAGGGTGAAAAAGATGAATAAGTGAGTGCCTCATGAACTGACCAAAAAAAGAAAAAAAAAAAAAATCATCATTGTGAAATGACATCTCTTATTCTATGCATCAATAATGAATCATGTCTTGATTGGATTGTGATGTGTGATGAAAAGTGGGTTTTATATGACAACCAGTGATGAATAGCTCAGTGGTTAGACCACGAAGAAGCTCCAAAGCACTTCCCAAAGCCAAACTTGCACACACACACACACACACACACACACACACACACACACACAAAACAACCTGGTCACTGTTTGGTGGTCTGCTGCCCATCTAATCCACTGCAGCTTTCTGAATTCTGGAAATACATTACATTCAAGAAGTATGCTCAGAAAATCTGAGATCCACTGAAGACTTCAACACCTGCAGCCAGCAGTGGTCAACAGAAAGGGGCCAAATCTCAAAACAACACTCCCAACACACAGCGCAATCAATGCTTCAAAAGTGGAATGAATTCGGCTACGAAATTGTGCCTCATCGACCATATTCACCTGACCTCTTGCCAACAGACTACCACGTCTTCAAGCATCTTGACAACATTTTGCAGAGAAAATGCTTTCACAATCAACAGGATGCAGAAAATGCTTTCCTAGTGTTCTTTGAATCTTGAAACATGGATTTTTATGCTACAGGAATGAACGAACTCTTTCTCATTAGCAAAAATGTGTTGATTGTAACGGTTCCCATTTTGATGAACAAAGATGTGTTTGAGCCTAGTATAAGTGATTTAAAATTCATGGTTCAAAACTGCAATTGCATTTGCAGAAACCTATTAATAAGAAGTTCCATCTACAATGAATACTCTAAAACGGCTATGCAAATTTCAAACCCAACCCCAATTCTCTTTCTCTAAATATACATAAATGCAAACATTCACACCCAGTTCTAAAGGTACCCTTTGGTATCTCCAAAAAACAAACATGTCATAAATTAAGAATTAGAGTTGTTAAAAAAAAAAAAAATTTAGTCATTATCAAAACAAGTAGTGTACTCATCAAATAAGATTATTGTAGAATATTACCTTTTTAAAAAACAAAATATACAGATTTAATAGAGTCATGCAGAAAAAAAAAAAGGAGCCATACTGTAGTAATATTTCAGAGATGAAAGGGGACTGGGATATAATATCGTTGTTGTAATAGAAAATTATTATCTTGAACTTTTTATTCTACTGCATGTGTGTTTAATTTTCTTAAATAGGTTTTAGGTCAAGAGACAAGAGTAATGACAGAACACTTTGGTATATATTACAAGATAAAATATATTTAGAAGATAACTATAAAACTCTGAGATTCTGTCCATTGGAAACTAGACAGCCATACCTTGGTACTCTTGCAGGTCTATCTCTCTGAATGTTCAAAACCTGGTTTTGGCCTTTCGATGTTTCACTTGTTTACTTTTATTTGATTTACACTGAAGAAAATAATCCATGGCAAAATTTACTTGTGCAAAAAATACTATTGTTGGATTGTTGATATGCTTTGTTTTTTGAACTCCACTACAAACATGTTATATCATTCCACCACAAGCAGAAGTGGATTATATATCACATTAGAATTATCACTCATGATAACATAAATACAAATAAGAAATTTTAATATTTTATGGGACCTTTAAGTATCAAATAAAATTGTGATCTCCAACATATCTCCCCAACAATGGGTTCCACAAAGAGCTGTGACTTATTACTTGAAATTATTAGCCTTTGCTATTCAGTCTTGTTGCTTCATAGCAAATAGATGGGGAAACAGTGGGAACAGTGAAAGACTTTATTTCCTTGGGCTCCAAAATCACTCCAGATGGTTACTGCAGCCATGAAATTAAAAGACGCTTGCTCCTTAGAAAAAAAGCTTCGAGCAACATAGTCAGCTATTAAAAATCAGAGACATTACTTTGCTGACAAAAGTCTGTCTAGTCAAAGCTCAGGTTTTTCCAGGAGTCATGTATGGATGTAAGAGTTGGACTATAAAGAAAGCTGATCACTGAAGAATTGATGCTTTTGAACTCTGGTGTTGGAAAAGACTCTTGAGAGTGCCTTGGATAGCAAGGTGATCAAATCAGTCAATCCTAAATGAAATCAGTCCTGAATATTCAATGGAAGGACTGACTGATGCTGAAACTCAAGATCCAATACTTTGGCCACTTGATGAGAAGAATTGACTCACTGCAAAATACAATGATGTTGAGAAAGATTAAAGGCAGAAGGACAAGGGGACGACAGAGGATGAGATAGTTGCATGGTATTACTGACTCAATGGACATGAGTGTGAGCAAGCTCTAGGAGTTGGTGATGGACAGTGAAGCCTAGTGTGCTACAGTCCTTGGGGTCAGAAAGAGTCAGACACGACTGAGCAACTGAACTGAATAACACACTAAAGCATTCAGTTGGTGCAAAAGTAGTTACAGTTTTGGATTGTTGAACATTGCTGTTTGATATTAGAATACATTCTTAAATAAATGTAGTTATGTTATACATCATTTTAATGTATATTTCTCATTTTATGGTTTCTTTGCTAATGACATTACTTGCAGTGTGATTTATATTTTAGACTACTAAAATGATGTTAGACAAAAAGCAAAGTCAAATAATTTTCTTATTTGAGTTCAAAATTTTTCATAGAGCAGTGGAGACAACTTGCAATATCAACAATGTATTTGGTGAGGAATTGCTAACAAATGTACAGTGCCGTCATGGTTCAAAGGAGACAAGAGCCTTGAAGATGAGAAATACAGTGGCAGGCCATTGGAATCTGACAACAACCAACTGACAACAATCACTGTAGCTGACCTCTTTCAACTACATGAGAAGTTACCAAGGACTATAGCATTGACCATTATATAGTTCTTTGGCATTTGAAGTAAATTGGAGGCGTGAAAAAGATGAATAAGTGGGTGTCTCATAAGCTGACCAAAAGGAAAAATAAATCATTGTGAAATATCATCTCTTATTTTATGCAGCAATAATGAATCATTTCTAGATCGGATTGTGTCACGTGATGAAAAGTGGGTTTTATATGACAACCAGTGATGATCAGCTCAGTGGTTGGACCAAGAAGAAGCTCCAAAGCACTTCTCAAAGCCAAACTTGCACCAAAAACCAAACAAAACAAATACTGGTCATTGTTTGGTGGTCTGCTGCCAATTTGATCCATTGCAACTTTCTAAATTCTGGCAATACCATTACATCTAAGAAGTATGATCAGGAAATCGGAGATGCAACAAAAACTGCAAAAAACTACAGCCAGCAGTGGTCAACAGAAAGGGCCCAATTCTTCAAAACAACACCCCAATGCAAAGCATAACCAATGCTTCAAAAGTTGAATGAACTGGGCTACAAAAATGTGTCTCATTCACCATATTCACATAACCTTTTGCCAACAGACTACCACTTCTTCAAGCATCTTGACAACTTTTTGCAGAGAAATCCTTTCACAATCGACAGGATGCAGAAAAATTTTTCCCAGCGTTCTTCCAATCTTGAAATATGTATTTGTATGCTACAGGAATAATGAACGAACTCTTTCTCACTGGCAACAATGTGTTGCTTATAACGCTTACTATTTTGATTAATAAAGATGTGTTTGAACCTAGTTATGGTGGCTCAGAGGATGAAGCGTCTGCCTGCAATGCAGGAGACCTGGGTTCGATCCCTGGGTTGGGAAGATCCCCTGGAGAAGGAAATGGCAACCCTCTCCAGTACTCTTGCCCGGAGAATCCCATGGATGGAGGAGCCTGGCAGGCTACAGTCCACAAGGTCTCAAAGAGTCGGACACGACTGAGCGACTTCACTTTCTCTTTCACTTTAACTTTGACCCTAGTAATACTGATTTAAAATCATGGTTCACAACGGAAATTGCATTTGTATAACCCTAATACTACCAAGTTCCTAGATAGCATATTGAAAAGCAGAGACATTACTTTACCAACAAAGGTCCATCTAGTCAAGGTTATGGTTTTTCCAGTGGTCATGTATGGATGTGAGAGTTGGACTGTGAAGAAAGATGAACACCAAAGAATGTATGCTTTTGAACTGTGGTGTGGCAGAAGACTCTTGAGAGTCCCTTGGACTGCAAGGAGATCCAACCAGCCCATTCTAAAGGAGATCAACCCTGGGTGTTCTTTGGAAGGAATGATGCTAAAGCTGAAACTCCAGTACTTTGGCCACCTCATGCGAAGAGTTGACTCATTGGAAAAGACTCTGATGCTGGGAGGGATTGGGGGCAGGAGGAAGAGGGGACAACAGGATGAGATAGCTGGATGGCATCACCGACTCGATGGACGTGAGTTTGAGTGAACTCCGGGAGATGGTGATGGACAGGGAGGCCTGGTGTGCTGCAATTCATGGGGTTGCAAAGTCGGACACGACTGAGCAACTAAACTGAACTAAACTGAACCAAATTCCATCTAAAATGAATACTTAAAATACAAGTTATGCAAATTTCAAACCCAACCCAAATTCTTTCTTTCTCTTTCTCTAAATATAAATGTATGCAAACATTTGGACCCAGTTCTCACAAGCTAGTAAAGTAATGCTCAAAATTCTCCAAGTCAGGCTTCAACAGTACATGAACCATGAAATTCCAGTTGTTCAAAGTATTTAGAAAAGGCAGAGGAACCAGAGATCAAATTGCCAATATCCATTGGATAATCAATAAAGCAAGAGAGTTCCAGAAAAAAACATCTACTTTTGCTTTATTGACTATGCCTTTGACTATGTAGACCACTAAAAACACTAGAAAATTCTTAAAGTCATGGGAATACCAGATCACCTGACCTGCCACTTGAGAAATTTGTATGTAGGTCATGAAGCAACATTTAGAACTGGACATGAAAAACAGACTGGTTCCAAATAGGTAAAGGTGAACATCAAGGCTACATATTGCCATCCTGCTTAATTAACTTATATGTAGGGTACATCATGAGAAAAGCTGGGCTGGATGAAGCACAAGTTGGAATCAAGATATGCAGATGACACCATCCTTATGGCATACAGTGAAGAAGAACTAAAGAGCGTCTTGATGAAAGTGAAAGAGGAGAGTGAAAAAGTTGGCTTAAAACTCAACATTCAGAAAACTAAGATCATGGCATCCAGTCCCATCACTTCCTGGCAAATAGATGGGGAAACAGTGGAAACAGGGAAGAGACTTTATTTTCTTGGGCTCCAAAATCACTCCAGATGGTGACTGCAGCCATGAAATTAAAAGACGCTTGCTCCTTGGAAGAAAAGCTATGACCTGCCTAGACAGCCTATTATAAAGCAGAATCGTTACTTTGCCAAAAAAGGTCTGTCTAATCAAAGCTTTGGTGTTTCCAGTATTGAATGAGAGCTTATTTTTTACAAAAGAGACAAGAATATACAATGGGGAAAAGACAATCTCTTTGGTAAATGGTGCTGGAAACACTGTACAGCTACATATAAATGAATGGAATTAGAACACTTCCTAATACCATACACAAAGATAAACTCAAAATGAATTAAAGACCTAAATGCAAGATGAGAAAGTATAAAACTCCTAAAGGAAAACATAGGCAGGACACTTGATAACATGAATCAAAGCAAGATCCTCTATGACTCATGTCCTAGAATAATAGAAATAAAAACAAAAGTAAACAAGTGGGATATGACTAAGCTTAAACTCTTTTGCACAGCAAAGGAAACTATAAGCAAGCTAAAAATACAATCCTCAGAATGGGAGAAAATAAAACCAAATGAAATAACTGAAAAAGGATTAATTTCCAAAATATAAAAGCAGCTCATACAACTCAATACCAGAAAAACAAACAATCTAATCAAAAAGTGGGGGAAAAAACCCTGAACAGTCATTTCTCCAAAAAACACATACAGATTTCTAACAAACACATGAGAAGATGCTCAACATTATTCATTATTAGAGAAATGCAAATCAAGACTACACTTAGATATCACCTCACACCAGTCAGAATGGCCATCTTCAAAGTCTACAAATAATAAATTTTGGGAAGGACATGGAGGAAAGGGAACACTCTTGCACTATGGGTGGCCATGTAAATTGATACAGCCACTATGGAAAACTGTATGGAGATTCCTTAAAATAACTAGGAATAAAACCACCATATGACCCAGCAATCCTACTCCTAGACATATACCCTGAGGAAACCAGGGTTGAAAAAGACACATTTATCCCATTGTTCATTACAGTAATATTTAAAATAGCTAGAACATGGAAGCAAACTAAATGCCCATTGACAGAAGAATGGATAAAGAAGTTGTGGTACACAAAAAAATACTATCAGCCATAAAAAGGAACATATTTGAGTCCATTCTAATGAGGTGGATGAACTTAGTATTGTACAGAGTGAAATAAGTCAAAAAGAGAAAGATAAATATTGTATACTAAGGCATATTTATGGAATCTTGAAAAGCCGTACTGAAGAATTTATTTGCAGGGCAGCAGTGGAGAAATAGACATAGACAATAGATTTATGGACACAGGGGGGAGGGGAGGAGAGAGTGAGATGTATGGAGAGAGTAACATGGAAACTTAAATTCCGTTCAGTTTAGTTCAGTCACTCAGTCGTGTCTGACTCTTTGCGACCCCATGAATCGCAGCACGCCAGGCCTCCCTGTCCATCACCAACTCCCGGAGTTCACTCAAACTCACGTCCATCGAGTCAGTGATGCCATCCAGCCATCTCATCCTCTGTCGTCCCCTTCTCCTCCTGACCCCAATCCCTCCCAGCATCAGAGTCTTTTCCAATGAGTCAACTCTTTGCATGAGGTGGCCAAAGTGCTGGAGTTTCAGCTTCAGCATCATTCCTTCCAAAGAAATCCCAGGGCTGATCTCCTTCAGAATGGACTGGTTGGATCTCCTTGCAGTCCAAGGGACTCTCAAGAGTCTTCTCCAACACCACAGTTCAAAAGCATCAATTCTTCAGCACTCAGCCTTCTTCACAGTCCAGCTCTCACATCCATACATGACCACAGGAAAAACCATAGCCTTGACTAGACAGACCTTTGTTGGCAAAGTAATGTCTCTGATTTTGAATATGCTGTCTAGGTTGGTCATAACTTTCCTTCCAAGGAGTAAGCGTCTTTTAATTTCATGGCGGCAGTCACTATCTGCAGGGATTTTGGAGCCCCCCAAAATAAAGTCTGACACTGTTTCCACTGTTTCCCCATCTATTTCCCATGAAGTGATGGGACCAGATGCCATCATCTTCGTTTTCTGATTGTTGAGCTTTAAGCCAAATTTTTCACTCTCTTCTTTCACTTTCATCAAGAGGTTTTTGAGTTCCTCTTCACTTTCTGCCATAAGGATGGTGTCATCTGCATATCTGAGGTTATTGATATTTCTCCCAGTAATCTTGATTCCAGCTTGTGCTTCTTCCAGTCCAGCGTTTCTCATGATGTACTCTGCATATAAGTTAAATAAGCAGGGTGACAATACACAGCCTTGACATACTCCTTTGCCTATTTGGAACAAGTCTGTTGTTCCATGTCCAGTTCTAACTGTTGCTTCCTGACCCGCATACAGATTTCTCAAGAGGCAGGTCAGGTGGTCTGGTATTCCCATCTCTTTCAGAATTTTCCAAACTTTATTGTGATCCACACAGTCAAAGGCTTTGGCATAGTCAATAAAGCAGAAATAGATGTTTTTCTGGAACTCTGTTGCTTTTTCCATGATCCAGCAGATGTTGGCAATTTGATCTCTGGTTCCTCTGCCTTTTCTAAAACCAGCTTGAACATCAGGAAGTTACATTACCATATGTAAAATAGATAGCCAACAAGAATTTGCTGTATGTCTCAGGGAACTCAAACAAGGGCTCTGTATCAATCTAGAGGTTTGGGATGAGGAGAGACATGGGAGGGAGGTTCAAAATGGAGGGGATATATGTAAACCTACGGCTGATTCATGTTCAGGTTTGACAGAAAACAACACAATTCTGTAAAGTGAAACTGAAGGTCACTCAGTTGTGTCTGACTCTTTGTGATCCCTTGGACTACACAGTCCATGGAATTCTCCAGGCTAGAATAGTGGAATGGGTAGTCTTTCCCTTCTCTAGGGGATCTTCCTGACCCAGGTATTGAACTCAGGTATCCTGCGTTGCAGGTGGATTCTTTACTGGCTGAGCCACAAGGGAAGCCCTGTAAAGCAATTATCCTTCAATTAAAAAATAAATTAAAAAAAAAAAAAGAAATACAGGGAAAATTTAAAGTGGAAAATAAAATGTCTTATGTCACTTAGGATATTTTGAGTTTAGAAACTTCAGGATAAATATTTCAGCACATTAGAATGACCATTTAGAATTTCTAGTTTTGTTTCATGTTCACTAATTTGCAAACCACAGATAACATTTAAAACAATGTCAGTCATTGCAAACTTTCACCTTATAACTTAATACATTTGTAGGTAAATAAGATTTTATGACAGTTTATACACCATGAACTATCTCTCCACAAAGTTTGCATCCCATTTGGAAATAATGATAAAAAGAAAACTTTCACATTGTATAATTTTAAAAAAATCATTAAACATTTTGGACATAAATATTTTTATACATGTTGATTTAATGAAATCCTCAGAGGCTCAATATTTTAAGTTCTATATGAGTTATAAAAACTTTAATTTAAAACTCATTTTGGGTTTACCCTTAAACAACAAAAAGCTTCAGAAGAGTGACTTTCAAGTACTAGAAGCACTGTTTATGAAAATGTCTACAGTGTTACATAAAATATCCAGTCACTATTTCGAATAATTTGACAAAAGATTTAAAAATAGGTTCAAGAATAAAGTTGAACCCTTCAAGATGCTGGAGGAGCAAGACACAGAAATTATCTTCGTCCCCACAAATTCATCAAAAATACATCTGATCATTAAACACCTTCCACAGAACAGCTGGGCTAGAAGAAGCACAAGCTGGAATCAAGATTGCTGGAAGAAATATCAATAACCTCAGGTATGCAGATAACACCACCCTTATGGCAGAAAGTGAAGAGGAACTAAAAAGCCTCTTGATGAAAGTGAAAGAGAAGAGTGAAAAGGTTGGCTTAAACCTCAACATTCAAAAAACGAAGATCATGGAATCTGGTCCCATCTCTGCATGGGAAATAGATGGGGAAACAGTGGAAACAGTGTCAGACTTTATTTTTGGGGGTTCCAAAATCACTGCAGATGGTGATTGCAGCCATGAAATTAAAAGACGCTTACTCCTTGGAAGGAAAGTTATGACCAACCTAGATAGCATATTCAAAAGCTGAGACATTACTTTGCCAACAAAGGTCCGTCTAGTCAAGGCTATGGTTTTTCCAGTGGTCACGTATGGATGTGAGAGTTGGACTGTGAAGAAGGCTGAGCACTGAAGAATTGATGCTTTTGAACTGTGGTGTTGGAGAAGACTCTTGAGAGTCCCTTGGACTGCAAGGAGATCCAACCAGTCCATTCTGAAGGAGATCAGCCCTGGGATTTCTTTGGAAGGAATGATGCTGAAGCTAAAACCCTGGTACTTTGGCCACCTCATGCGAAGATTTGACTCACTGGAAAAGACTCTGATGCTGGGAGGGATTGGGAGCAGGAGGAGAAGGGGACGGCAGAGGTTGAGACGGCTGGATGGCATCACTGACTCGATGGACGTGAGTCTGAGTGAACTCTGGGAGTTGGTGATGGACAGGGGGGCCTGGCATGCTGCGATTCATGGGGTCACAAAGAGTCATATACGACTGAATGACTGAACTGAACTTAACTGAACAGAACAGCTACTGAATGCTGGCAAAAGTCCTCAGACTTCCAAAAAGGCAAGCTAATCTCCACATTATGGGGTACAGCAAAAGAAATAAAACAGATAAAGAAAAAGAGACAAATGTTTCACGACAGAACTTGCACATTTGGGAAGGAACTGTGAAGGAGGAAAATTTTCCACCCACTTGGAAACCCGCTCATGAGCAGGGACAGGAAGGACTTTCAAAATCTTAGAGGAGAGGCAGCAGCAGATGTGCAGAAGGCAAACCAGAGGGAATTCTGCAGAGAGATAGGTGCCAATCAGCACTCCCCAAACTGAGATGCTTGTTTGCACTAAGGAAAGAAATCATGAAGATCAGAGCAGAAATAAATGAAAAAGAAATAAAGGAGGCAATAGCAAAAATCAATAAAACTGGAAGACAAACAAAATTGACAGACCTTAGCCAGCATCATCAAGAAAATAAGGGAGAAGACTCAAGTCAATAAAATTAGAAATGAAATCAATAAAATGACATGAATGAAAATGAAATCAACAAAATCAGAAAATTCAGAAATAAAATAATCATGAGAGTACTATGAGCAAACATGTGCCAATAAAATGGACAGCCTGGGAGAAATGAAAAAATTCTTAGAAAGGAACTGTCTCCCAAGACTGAACCAAGAAGAAATAGAAAATATCAACAGACTTATACAGGGTGACTCAAGAGACATGGACTTGATCCCTGGGTCAGGGGTATTCTCTAGAAAAGGAAATGGCAACTCACTCCATTATTTTTGCCTAGGAAATCCCATGGACAAAGAAGCCTAGTGGGCTATAGTCCATGGAGTCAGAAAGAGTGGGATGTGACTGAGTGTTCATACATACAATCACAAGCACTGAAATCAAAACTGTGATTTAAAAAAAAAAAGAAAAAAATCTTACAACAAACAAAAGCTCAGGGCCAGATGGCTTCACAGGTGAATTCTATCAAATGTATAGAGAGGATCAAACAACCTATCCTGCTCAAACTCATTCAAAACATTGCAGAGGAAGAAACACTCCAAAACTCACTCTTTGAGGTCACTATCACCCTGACACCAGAACCAGACAAAGATATCACACAAAAAATAAATAAATAAACTTGCAGGCTCAAAACTCTGGTGAACGTAGATGCAAAAATCCTCAACAAAATTCTAGCAAACAGAATCCAACAACACATTAAAAGGATCATACACCAACATCAAGTGGGGTTCATCCAAGTATGCAAGGACTGGATGCAAATCAATGTGATAGACAATATTAGCAAACTGAAAGTAAAAAACCATATGATCATCTCAACAGATTGAGAGAAAGCTTTTGACAAAATTCAACACCAATTTATTATGAAAACTCTCCAAAATTTCTGCATGGAAGGAAACTATCTCAACATAACAAAGGATAAACTCATAGCAAACATGATTCTCAACTGTGAAAAAATGATAGCATGTCATCTTAAATCAGGAAAAAGACAAGTGTGCCCAATTGTGCCACTATTATTCAGTATAGTTTTGGAAGCCCTAGCCATGGCGACCAGAGAAGAAAGAGAAACATAGGCAATTCAGACTGAAAAATAAGAAGTAAAACTCACCTTTGTTTGAAGATGACATGGTACTATACATAGAAAACCCTAAAGATGCCACCAGAAAATTACTAGAGCTAATCAATGAATCGAGTAAAGTTGCAGGATACAAAATTAATACACATAAATCCTTTGTGTTCATATAAATTAACACTGAAAAATCAGAAAGGGAAATTAAGAAAACAATCTCATTCACCACAGTACAAAGAATAAAATACCTATGAATAAACCTACCTAAAGAGACAAAGATCTATATGCAGAAAGTATAAGACACTAATGAAAAAAATCAGAGACAATACAAACAGATGGAGAGATATGCCGTGTTCTTGGGTTGGAAGAATTAATTTTGTGAAAATAAATATGCTACCCCACACAATCTCCAGACCCAATGCAATCTCTATCAAATTACCAATGGCATACATCCCAGAACTAGAGCAAAACATGGTTACAATTTGTATGCAAACACATAAGATAGGCAAAGCAACCTTGAGAAAGAAAAAAGGAAAAAAAAAAAAAAACAGAGAAATAAAAGAATAAAAAAACAAAGCTGGAGGATTCAACCTTCCTGACTTCAAAGTATACTATAAAGCTATGGTCATCAAGACAGTATGATACTGACACAAAAACAGAAATATAAACCAAAAGAACAAGATAAAAATACCAGAGATAAACCCATGAACCTTTGGGTAACTTATCTTTCACAAAGGAAGTAAGATTACACTGTGGAAAAAACACAGCTTCTTCAATAAGTCGTGCTGGGAAAAGTGGACATCTTGTATAGCAGAATGAAAGCAGAACACGTTCTAATACCACACACAAAAATAAACTCAAAATGGATTAAAGACTTAAATATAAGGCCAGAAACTACAAAACTCAGGGAAAACCACAAATAAAACATTCCTTGACATTAATTTCAACAATATCCTCTATAATCCACCTTCTAAAGAAATAGAAATAAGAACAAAAATTAAAAAAAAAAAAAAAAACATCTAATTAAAAGCTTTGGCATGGTGAAGAATAAACATAATGAAGACAACCCCCAGAATGGAAGAAAATAACTGCAAGTGAAACAATTCAGTATCAGTTCAGTCACTCAGTCGTATCCATCTTTGTAACCCCATAAACTGCAGTATGCCAGGCCTCCTTGTCCATCACCAACACCCGGAGTCAACCCAAATCCATGTCCATTGTGTCAGAGATGCCATCCAACCATCTCATCCTCTGTCATCCCCTTCTCCTCCGGCCCTCAATCTTTCCCAACATCAGGGTTTTTAAAAATGTGGGGAGGGAGGAGGGAGGAGGGTTCAGGATGGGGAGCATATGTATACCTGTGATGGATTCATTTTGATATTTGGCAAAACTAATACAATTATGTAAAGTTTAAAAATAAAATAAAATTAAAATTACAAAAAAAAAAAAAAAATGTGTCAGCTCTCTGAATCAGGTGGCCAAAGAATTGGAGTTTCAGCTTCAACATCAGTCCTTCCAATGAACACCAAGGACTGATCTCCTTTAGGATGGATTGATTGGATCTCCTTGCAGTTCAAGGGACTCTCAAGAGTCTTCTCCAAAGAAAAGCATCAATTCTTTGGCGCTCAGCCTTCTTTATACTCCAACTCTCATATCCATTACATGACCACTGGAAAAACCATAGCCTTGACTAGATGGACCTTTGTTGACAAAGAAATGTCTCTGATTTTTAATATGCTCTCTAGGTTGGTCATAATGTTCCTTCCAAGAGTCAAGCGTTTTTTAATTTCATGGTGGCAATCACCATCCGTAGTGATTTTGGAGCCCAGAATAATAAAGTCAGCCACTGTTTCCACTGTTTCCCCATCTATTTGCCATGAAGTGATGGGACCGGATGCCATGATCTTAGTTTTCTGAATGTTGAGCTTTAAGCCAACTTTTTCACTGTCTTCTTTCACTTTTATCAAGAGGTTCTTTAGTTCTTCACTTTCTACCATAAGGGTGGCGTCATCTGAATATCTGAGGTTATTGATATATCTCCTGGCTATATTGATTCCAGCTTGTGCTTCTTCCAGCCCAGCGTTTCTCATGATGTACTCTGCATATAAGTTAAATAAGCAGGGTGACAATATACAGCCTTGACACACCTTTTTGGAACCAGTCTGTTGTTCCATGTCCACTTCTAACTGTTGCTTCCTGACCTGTATAAAGGTTTCTCAAGAGGCAGGTCAGGAGGTCTGGTATTCCCATCTCTTTCAGAATTTTCCACAGTTTATTGTGTTTCACATAATCAAAGGCTTTGGCATAGTCAATAAAGCAGAAATAGATATTTTTCTGGAACTCTCTTGTTTTTTTGATAATCCATCGGATGTTGGCAATTTGATCTCTGGCCCCTCTGCCTTTTCTAAAACCAGCTTGAACATCTGGTAGTTCACGGTTCACGTATTGCTGAAGCCTGGCTTGGAGAATTTTGAGCATTACTTTACTTGTGTGTGAGATGAGTGCAATTGTGCAGTAGTTTGAAGATTATTTGGCATTACACTTCTTTGGGATTGGAATGAAAACTGACCTTTTCCAGTCCTGTGGCCACTGCTGAGTTTTCCAAATTTGCTGACATATTGAGTGCAGCACTTTCACAGCATCATCAGTTAACAAAGAATTAATCTCCAAAGCAGTGCATGCAGCTAAATATCAGAAAAACATACTGCCCAATCAAAAAATGGACAGAAGACCTAAAAAGATATTTTTTCAAAGAAGACTTAAGCATGTCCAATAAACATATGAAAATATGCTCAACATCGCTCATTATTAGACAAATGCAAATCAAATGTACAACAAGGTATTGCTTCACACCAATCAGAATGGCCATCATCAAAAAAATCAACAAAAATTAAATGCTGGAGAAGATTAGGAAAAAAGGGAATCCTCTCGCTCTGTTAGTGGAAATATAAATTGATACAAGCACTATGGGGCATAGTATGGACAGTTCTTAAAAATCTAGGAACAAAAACTACCATATGACTCAGCATTCCCTCTACTGAGAATATACCCAGAGAAAACCATAACTGACAAGGCACATGTACTTCAATGTTCACTGCAGCACTATTTACAATAGCCAGAAGATTAACCAAACTTTATGTGTCAGTCAACAGATTAATGGACAAAGAAGTTGTGGTACATAATGAATTTGAGTCAGTTTTAGTGAGGTAGATGAACCTAAAGATTGTTATGCAGAATGAAGTAAGTTAGAAAAACAAATATCATATACTATGCATAAATATAGTATCTAGAAAAATGGTACTGGTGAACCCCTTTGCAAGGATGGAATAGAGGCACAGATATAGCAAACGGATTTGTGGTCACAGCAGGGGAAGGGAAGGGTGGGACAAATTGAGAAAGTAGCACTGATATATACAGTGGCATGAGTAAAATAGCCAGTGGGAAGATGCTATGTAACACAGGGAACCCAGCCTAGCATGCTATGATGATCTAGAGGGGAAGGATGGTTGTGGTGGGAGGGAGGCTGAAGACGGAGGGGATGTATTATAGTTATGATTGATGGCTTTTGTTGTATCAGTTCAGTTCAGTCGCTCAGTTGTGTCCGACTCTTTGCGACCCCATGCACTGCAGCACGCCAGGCTTCCCGGTCCATCACCAACCCTTGGAGCTTGCGCAAACTCATGTCCATTGAGTTGGTGATGCCACCCAACCATCTCATCCTGTCATCTCCTTTTGCTCCCACCTTGAATCATTCCTAGCATCATGATCTTTTCAAATGAGTCAGTTCTTTGCATCAGGTGGCCAAAGTATTGGATTTTCAGTTTCAGTCCTTCCAATGAATACTCAGGACTGATTTCCTTTAGAATGAACTGGTTGGAAACCAATACAACATTGTAAAGCAATTCAGTTCAGTTGCTCAGTCATGTCCAACTATTTGCAACCCCATGAACCACAGCACATCAGGCCTCCTGTCCATCACCAACTCCCAGAGTTTACCTAAACTCATGTCCATTGAGTTGGTGATGCCATCCAACCATCTCATCCTCTGTGGTCCCCTTCTTCTCCTGCCCCCAATCCCTCCCAGCATCAGGGTCTTATCAAATGAGTCAGTTCTTCGCATTGGGTGGCAAAACTATTCGAGTTTCAGCTTCAATATCAGTCCTTCCAATGAACACCCAGGGCTGATGTCCTTTAGGATGGACTAGTTGGACCTCCTTGCAGTCCAACGGACTCTCAACAGTCTTCTCCAACACCACAGTTCAAAAGCATCAATTCTTCAGCACTCAGCTTTCTTTATAGTCTAACTCTGACATCCATACATAACAACTGGAAAAACCACAGTCTTGACTAGACGGACCTTTGTTGACAAAGTAATGTCTCTGCTTTTTAATATGCTGTCTAGTTTGGTCATAAATTTCCTTCCAAGGAGTAAGCATCTTTTAATTTCATGGCTGCAATCACCATCTGCAGTGATTTTAGAGCCCAAAAAATAAAGTCAGCCACTGTTTCCCCATCTATTTGCCATGAAGTGATGGGACCAGATGCCATGATCTTAGTTTTCTGAATGTTGTTTTTTTTTTTTTTTTCTTTAATAGAAAATTATTTAATTAGTATACATGTGTTCCCCATCCTAAACCCTCCTCCCTCCTCCCTCCCCACACCATCCCTCTGGGTCGTCCCAGTGCACTGGGACGTGCACGTGCATCCAGCATCGTGCATTGAACCTGGACTGGCATCTCGTTTCATACATGACGTTTCACATGTTGAGTTTTAAGCCAACTTTGTCAGTCTCCTCTTTCATTTTCATCAAGAGGCTCTTTAGTTCTTCACTTTCTACCATAAGGGTGGTATCATCTGCATATCTGAGGTTATTGATATTTCTCCCGGCAATCTTGATTCCAGCTTGTGCTTCCTCCAGCCCAGCGTTTCTCATGATGCACTCTGCATAGAAGTTAAATAAGCCGGGTGACAATATATAGCCTTGACGTACTCCTTTGGAACCAGTCTGTTGTTCCATGTCCAGTTCTAACTGTTGCTCCGTGATCTGTATACAGGTTTCTCAAGCAATTATCCTATTAAAAAAATTAAAAATGTCTGCAGGATATAATAAACATCAAATAAAGTACAGTATGTCCATCTAAAAGAAATTCATAAATTTGAGTGAAACTTCTAAATAGAACTTTGGGGGGGGGGTGATTTAGGAGAATGGCACTGAAACATGTATAATATCATATAAGAAACGAATTGCCAGTCCAGGTTCGATGCAAGATACAGGATACTTGGGGCTGGTGCACTGGGATGACCCAGAGGGATGGTATAGGGAGGGAGGTGGGAGGGGGGTTCAGGATTGGGAACACGTGTACACCCGTGGTGGATTCATGTTGATGTATGGCAAAACCAGTACAATATTGTAAAGTAATTAGCCTCTAATTAAAATAAATAAATTTAAATTTAAAAATAAATAAATAAAAAGAACTATTGGCACAATGATTTATTCTGCGGACCTTTAAAATCTCTCAATTTTAAAGAGCATATCTAATCTGTTTTATCATAAAATGTAAAAGCTTTTATGAAATATGCAGAAATGTTTATATGTAAGGAAAGCATTAGATCATTTAAATGTTAGTAAACTAAAAGGGCTGAAAACACAACCTAAGCATTTAAAGTATATTTGTTCCAAAAGTCTCTGCGAGACTAAAGTTCCATAGATTACTACAGTTATGCACTACAGTTATGGTGGTGGTCTTTCAAAGCAAAGAAGAAGTCACATAAGCAAGGTCTAATCCACTTTCTTAAAAGAATTTGAACATGTTTCTTTTTCTTCCTTCTTCACTTTTTCTTATTCAGCACTTGTTTTGCTCCTAGTGGAAGAAGAGAAAGTCTCAAGCAGAGAAGAACAGACACAAATAGATTTAAGCCTGGGTCCCCAAGACTTGGCCAGATATAAAAACCCTAAGTCTGCACTGGGACACATTTGTCCAGACACCTTTAGTATTTAGTTCCTGCAGAGCCAAGTGCTATTATTAAAACCAGGGACCTAACAATTGATGCTTTTGAACTGTGGTGTTGGAGAAGAGTCTTGAGACTCCCTTGGACTACAAGGAGATCCAACCAGTCCATCCTAAAGGAGATCAGTCCTGGGTGTTCATTGGAAGGACTGATGCTGAAGCTGCAACTCCAATACTTTGGCCACCTCATGCGAAGAGCTAACTCACTGGAAAAGACCCTGAAGCTGGGAGGGATTGGGGGCAGGAGGAGAAGGGGATGACAGAGGAGGAGATAGCTGGATGGCATCACCAACTTGATGGACATGAGTTTGAGTGGGGTATGGACAGGGAGGCCTGGCACGCTGTGATTCATGGGGTCACAAAGAGTTGGACACGACTGAGCAACTGAAATGAACTGAACTGAAAATCTGTGACAGTGGTTACAGGGGCTGCAACCAACAGCAGGTAGACTAGCAGACTATGGAAACTGTATAGAATGAAGTTCTTCAAATCTTAAATAGAGATTATCTGATAAAATTAGGTGTCAAAGAACAAAATTTGAGACTACGTTCTTGTAATCTTCAATATCTCTACTACACTTTTATTTATTCTGAACACTGAATCAATTCAAAAAGAAAAATACATGCACTTAAACAATGTAGAAAAAGAAATGTTTCTATGCCTTTTTCAAGAGAGGTGGGTCTCTCACAAATCTAAAACTCCATACTAAAAGACAGTGAGAGTACGTTTGATCAATCAACCCTATATTCAAAGTAGCAGAAAAAATAAAGGAGCCTTTAGCAACTGGTTTCTGGTTTTAATATACAAAGGATTTTTTGAATTTTTTATATCATATCACTGATAATTTTTAATTAGTATTTCTGATTTAGAAGTAAATTTTTAATATATTTAAACATTTATAATGTGCTTACTAAATTCCAGATGCTATGCTAAACTCTGTCAACAATATTAACTATTTATTATTGAAGAGCTATTTCCAAACATATAATTGTAATGTAATATAGAAAATGTGATGAGAGGAATTAGCAAAATATCAAGAGAGCAGAGAACAAAAAATGCGCTAGAATACTTACAAATAGACTCATAAGTACAATGATATTTAAGCTACATTTGCTAGAAGAGTGACCAACTGATCTCTTGATTAGAACAGATTTATTATAAAAGAGTCTGTCTCATAGTGGTTTTGATTTGCATTTCTCTGATAATGAGTGATGTTGAGCATCTTTTCATGTGTTTGTTAGCTATCTGTATGTCTTCTTTGGAGAAATGTCTATTTAGTTCTTTGGCCCATTTTTTGATTGGGTCATTTATTTTTCTGGAGTTGAGCTGTAGGAGTTGCAGTGGTGGATTCATTTCGATATTTGGCAAAACTAATACAATATTGTAAAGTTTAAAAATAAAATAAAATTTAAAAAAAATTAAAAAAAAGAATCTGTCATATTGTCTAAAATATGTAGCGTGGAAACATATCTTGATTCCCATAACTGTAACTTATTTTTAAAGCAAAAGGGAAAATATAGTAACACAGAAGCATAAAGTATCAAAATATAGAATCCTAAAGTTTAAACAAATGATGTTTTAAACCGTATTACTGATTAGTATTGGGATAGAGATTCTGCTTTCACGGAGAGTAGATTGGATAACTTGAATCAATCCTCCTACTGGAGTTAAAATTTACAAAATCTTAAATGTCTAGTGGAGAGAGAAAAGAATTTCTGGGCCCACTGCCAGTGGAAGAGTGAAATTTGGAGCAGTCAGCTGGGCATTTTGGTTTGCTTTAGCCCTTGGATCATCTGTCAACACAGGGACCAGACTGATTGTGTTGAGCTACACAGAAAAATGTGGAATTGTGCTGGGTAAAGGGGAAAAGAATAAAGGAACACTCAAAGAATAGACATCAGACAGGCCACTAATCATCTGAGGAGTTCAGAAATACCTCAGGTCCCAAATTGTCACTAATGTGATTTTTGAATCTCTAGTGTGCTTGGCAACTGACAGAGCAAAGGTTTATAATCTTTGGAATAAGATATCATCATCCTAGAAAAATGTTGATTTCTTCAAGTATTTTTAAATAACAATGTCCAGCAACAAATAAAATCATGTACAAAGATAAAGACAATATGAACAGAACACAAACTACAGAAACAGGCACAGACTCATAAGTACAGAAATAAAAAAAGATTCAAAAGACAAATATTTTATATTTATGGTTTTATATTTATAATATTATGCTTTTATTAAGATAAAATCTAGAACTAAACCTTCAGACAAGATTTTGTAACATTTAAAGATTTGGAAGAGAATATTCAGAATATAAATATTCAATAATTAAATACAGAAGGAAGCATGAAGGAAAAAAAGAAAATATATATGTGAATATGTGGTGGTTGAGTCACTAAGTTGTGTCTGACTCTTTGTGACCCCATGGACTGTAGCCTTCCTCTGTCCACGGATTTCCCAGAAAGAATACTGGAGTGGATTGCCATTACTTTGGGGAGAAGGAAATGGCAACCCACTCCACTATTCTTGCCTAGAGAATTCCGTGGACAGAGGAGCCTGGTGGGCTGCTGCCCAAGGGGTCGCACAGAGTCAGACACGACTGAAGCGACTTAGCATGCGTGCATGTATTGGAGAAGGAAATGGCAACCCATTTCATTATTCTTGCCTGGAGAATCCCAGGGACAGAGGAGCCTGGTGGGCTGCAGTCTATGGGGTTGCACAGAGTCGGACACGATTGAAACGACTTAGCAGCAGCAGCAGCCATTACTTCTAAAAGCAGAGAGAAGGGTTTAACACAAATGTATTTGAAGTACCAGAGAGAAGAGAGTAAAGGAGTAAAAGCAAAATAATAATAATAATAATGGCTAAGAGGATTCTAAAACAGATGACAGGCATCAAGCCACACATTTGACATTCCAATCAATCCCAAGAAAAATAAATAAAAGGTTCAATGCACGATACTGGATGCTTGGGGCTAGAGCACTGGGACGACCCAGAGGGATGGTATGGGGAGGGAGGAGAGAGGAGGGTTCAAGATGGGGAACACATGTATACCTGTGGCGGATTCATTTTGATATTTGGCAAAACTAATACAATTATGTAAAGTTTAAAAATAAAAGAAAAGAAAAGGAAAAAAAATAAATATAAAAATAAAATAAAATTTAAAAAATAAATAAATAAATAAATTTATGCCTGATTATATCAACATGTATCAGAAAATTAAAGATAAAGAGAATATGGTATAAATCACTAGAGTAAACAAGATGTACTGACGGAAGCATAAGTTCTCAAAACAGCATTGCCATCCAGCAAGTTTATTGACATAATTTTTCCTACAGTATTCACTCTCTTACTCTGAGTTACATTTTGGTAATTGTCACAGTATTTCAAGTTTTTTATTATTATATTTATTATGATGATCAATGATCAACGAATTTTTTCCATATAGTTGATTTTTTTTTATATAGTTGATTTTTTTTTTATTGGAGTAAAATTGCTTTACAATGTCATGTTTGTTTCTGCTATATAACATCATGAATCAACTATATAACTATCTATATTACACTTGATAGAGTAAGTACATCAATGCTACTCTCCCAGATCATCCCATCCTCCATTCCTCTCCTATGCTCACATATTCATTCTCTACATCTGTGTCTCTCTCTAGTCCTGCCCTGCAAATAAGTTCATCTGTATCATTTTTCTAGATTCCACATAAATGCATTAATATATGATGATATTAGTTTTCCTTTCTCTGACTTATTTCAACCTATATTACAGACTCTAGGCCCATTCACATCTCTATAAATGGCACAATTCTACTTTTTATGGTTGAATAATATCCCATTGCATATATGTACCATTATTTCATTATCCATTCATCTGTTGATGGACATTGAGATTTGCTACTGGTTTCACGCCTTGCCAACTGGACATAAGTGTTGAAACAAAAACTGAGGGGACATGGATCTTTTTTTTTTTTTTTTTAATATAAATTTATTTATTTTAATTGGAGGCTAATTACTTTACCATATTGTATTGGTTTTGCCATACATCAACATGAATCCGCCACGGGTGTACACGTGTTCCCCATCCTGAATCCCCCTCCCACTTCCCTCCCCATCCCATCCCTCAGGGTCATCCCAGTGCACCAGCCCCGAGCATCCTGTATCATGCATCAAACCTGGACTGGTGATTCATTTCACATATGATATTATACATTTTTCAATGCCATTCTCCCAAATCATCCCACCCTCACCCTCTCCCACAGAGTCCAAAAGACTGTTCTATACATCTGTGTCTCTTTGGCTGTCTCGCATACAGGGTTATCGTTACCATCTTTCTAAATTCCATATATATGTGTTAGTATACTATATTGGTGTTTTTCTTTCTGGCTTACTTCACTCTGTATAATAGGCTACAGTTTCATCCACCTCATTAGAACTGATTCAAATGTATTCTTTTTAATGGCTGAGTAATACTCCATTGTGTATATGTACCACAGCTTTCTTATACATTCGACGACATGGATCTTTTTGAATTATGGTTTTCTCCAGCTCTAGGCCCAGCAGTAGGATTGCTGAGTCATATGGTAGCTCTCAGTTCAGTTCAGTCGCTGAGTCGTGTCCGAATTGTTGCGACCCTATGGACTGCAGCATGCCAGGCTGCCCTGTCCATCACCAACTCCCAGAGCTTGCTCAAACTCATGTCGGTTGACTTGGTGATGCCATCCAACTATCTTAATCTCTGGCGTCCCCTTCTTCTCCTGCTTTTAATCTTTCCCAGCATCAGGGTCTTTCCCAATGAGTCAGGTGGCCAAAGCATTGGAGCTTCAGATTCCCAGCATTTATTTTTTTGTAGATTTTTTGATGATGGCCATTCTGACTGGTGTGAGGTCTGAGTGGTGTGAGAATAGTCTCATTGTAGTTTTGATCTGCATTTCTCTAATAATTAGTAATATGGAGCATCTTTTCATGTGTCTCATGGCTATTTGTGTATCTTCTTTAGACAAATATCTATTTATATCTTCTGCCTGGTTTTTTATTGCTGTTGTTGTTATTGTTTATTTTTTCCAGTTGAGGTTCATGAGCTCTTTGTATATTCTGAAAATAAGTCTCTGGTCAAGTTTAATTTGCAAATATTTTCTCCCATTCTGAGGCTTGTCTTTTTGTCTAATGTATCATGTTCTTTGCTATGTAAAAGGTTTTAATTTAAATAAGGCCCCATTTGTTTATTTTTGATTTTCATTATTCTAGGATACAGGTCAAAATTGATCTTGCCATGGTTTACATCAAAGAGTGTTTTTCCTATATTTTCTATGAGTTCATATAGTCTGGTATTACATTTAGGTCTTCAATCCATTTTTAGTTCATGTATGGTGTTAGGTAGTGTTCCAATGTCATTCTTTTACATCTAGCTGTCCAGTATTCCCAGTACCACTTATTGAAAAGGATGTTGCTTCCCCACAGTATACTCTTTCTTCCTTTGTCCTAGATTAAGTGACCACCAGTGCATCGGTTTATCTCTGGGCTTTCCATCCTGTTTCATGGATTATTTCTGTTTTTGTGCCACTACTATACTGTCCTGATTATTCTGGCTTTCATAGTTTTTGAAGTTGTGGAGCCTGATTCTTTCAGCTCCATCTTCCTTTCTCAAGATTGCTTTGGCTATTAGGATATTTTGTCTGTCTGTACAAATGTAAAGTTTTGTCCTAAGTCTGTGAAGAATGTCATAGGTAATTTGATAGTGACTCCATCGAATATGTAGATTGCTTTGGATAATAAATCATTTTGACAATATTGATTCTTCCAAAATAAGAACATAGTATATCTGTCTGTTTGTGTCATCTCTGATTTCTTTTATCAGTGTTTTACAGTTTTCAGAGTATAGGTGTTTTGCTTCTGAGGGTGGGTTTATTCCTAGATATTTTATTTTTTGTTGAGATGGTAAATGGAATTGCTTCCTTAATTTCTCTTTATGATCATTCATTCTTTAGTGTACAGGGATGCAGGAGATATATGTATAATAATTTTGTATCCTGCAACTTTTCTAAATTTATGGATTAGCTCTAATAGATTTCTGTTATCATGTTAAGGATTTTCTATGTATAGTATAGCATGCAATTTGCAAACAGTGACAGTTTTAATCTTCTATTCCAACTTATATTCCTTTATTTTTCTTTCCTGATTGCTGTGGCTAGGATTTCTAAAACTATGTTGAATAAGAGTGGTGAGAATAGGCACCCTGTCATGTTCCTGAACTTAGTTTCCTTCAAGTTTTCAGCATTGAGAATAATGTTTGCTGTGGGTTTCTCATTTATGGCCTGTGTTAAGTTGAAATAGTTTCCCTCTATGCCCACTTTGGGGAGAGTTTTTATCATAAATCCGTGTTGAATTTTGTTGAAACCTTTCTCTGCATCTATTGAAGTGATTATATGGTTTTAATGTCTCAAGTTGTTAATATGGTGTATCGCATTGATTGATTCGCATATATTGAATAATCTTTGCTTCCATGGGATAAACCCCACTTGATCATGGTGTATGATCCTTTTAATGCATTGTGGGATTCGGTTTGCTAGCATTTTGAAGAACTATGTTCATTAGTGATAATGGCCTATAATTTTGTTTTTTGTGTGTGTGATACTGTCTGCTTTTGGTATCAAGGTGATGGTGCCTTTGTAGAATGAGGGTGGGAGTGTTTCTTTGTCTGCAGTTTTTGGAAGAGCCTGAGAAGTTTATCTGTTAGCTCTTCTTTCCTTTTTTGATAGAATTCACCTATGAAGTCATCCGTTTCTGGACTATTGTTTGCTGGAAGATTTTTTTAAATATAATTTTATTTATTTATTTTTGGCTGTACTGGGCCCTTATTGCTACACAGACTTTTCTCTAGCTGTGGTAATTGAGGGCTAATCTTTGTTGCAGTGTGTAGGCTTCTCATTTCAGTGATTTCTCTTGTTCTGTAGCACAGGTTCTAGGGCATGGGGCTTCAGTGGTTATGGTATGTGGACTCCATAGTTTCAGCTCCTGGACTCTAAAGCACAATAGTTGTGGTGGAAAGGCTTAATTGCTCCGTGGCATGTGGGATCTTCCTAGAGCAGAGCTTGAAACTTTGTCTCCTGCAATGGCAGGCAAAGTCTTTATCACTGAGCCACCAGGGAAGCCCATGTTGGAAGAATTTTAATAACAGTTTAATTTCCTTACTTGTGTTTGGTCTGTTTATATTTTGTAATTCTTCCTGGTTCAGTCTTAGAAAGTTGCACCATTCCAAGAATTTGTTAATTTCTCCCAGACTGTCCATTTTATTGGCATATTCTTGCTGTGCTGTGCTATACTTAGTTGCTCAGTCATGTCTTACTGTTTGCGACCCCTTGGACTATAACCCACCAGGCTCCCATGTCCATGGGGATTCTACAGGCAAGAATACTGGAGTGGGTTGTCATGCCCTCCTCCAGGGGATCTTCCTAACTCAGGGATCGAACCGAGGTTTCCCACATTGCAGGCAGATTATTTACTGTTTGAGCCACTAACGTATCCAGTAATCTCTTACTACTTTGCATTTGTGTTATCTGTTTTAATTTCTTCTTATTCATTTCTAAATTTGTTGATGAGTCATCTCTGTTTTTCCTGATGAGTCTGGCTAAAGGTTTATCAGTTGTGTTTATCTTCTCATAAAACAATCTTTTAGTTTTATTTACCTTTGATATTATTTTCTTCACTTCTGTTTCACTTATTTCTGCATTATGATTTATTTCCTTCTATTTACTTTGGGTTTTATTTGTTCTTTTCATAGTTGCTTTAGGTGTAAGGTTAGATTGTTCATTTGAAATTTTTGTTACTAAGGTGAGACTAAATTGCTATAAACTTCACTCTCCCTGGTGGCTCAGACAGTAAAGCATCTGCCTGCAATGCAGGAGACCTGGGTTCAATCCCTGGGTCAGGAAGATCCCCTGGAGAAGGAAATGGCAACCCACTCCAGTACTCTTGACTGGAAAATTCCATAGATGGAAGAACCTGATGGGCTACAATCCATGGGATCTCAAAGAGTTGGACACAACTGAGCAACTTCACTTTCACTTTTCACACTTAGAACAGTTTTTGCCACATCTCATAGGTTTTCCGTCATTGTGTTTTCATTGTCAGTTGTTTCTAGGTATTTTAAAATTTTGTCTTCGTTTTCTTCCATAATCCCTTGGTTATATAGCACTGCTCACAACCTTTGTGTTTTGCAAACATTCTTGCAGTTTTTACATCCCCACTCCCCCGTAACTGTTTCCTAATCTCATAGTCTTGTGGTCAGAAAAAGATGTTTGATATAATTTCAATTCTCTTAAAATTTCTGAGGCTTTATTTGTGACCTAAGATGTGATCCATCTTGGATAATGTTCCCTGTGAACTTGAGAAGAAATTTTATTCTGCAGCTTTCAATTGGAATGTCCCACAGATAACAATTAAATCTGTCTACTGTGCCATTTAAAATTGATGTTTATTTATCTTCTGTCAGATGATCTGTTCATCATGTAAATAGGATGTTAAAGTCCCCCACTATATTGTGCTATTTTCAATATTCCCTTCTATGGCGGTTAGCACTTGCCTTATATATTGAGGTGGTCCTATGATGTCTGCTTAAATATTCATAGTTTTCATTTCTTCTTGGAATGATCCTTTTATTACTTTGTAGTGTTCTTCTTTATCTGTTGTAACAGTCTTTATTTTAAAGTCCATTTTATCTAATATGGGTATTGCTATTCCAGATTTCTTTTGATTTCCATTTGCAAGGAATATCATTTTCCATCACCTCACTTTTGGTCTGTATGTGTCCCTAGGTCAGAAGTGGTTCTCTTGTAGACAGCATATACATGGATCTTGTTTTTGTACCCATTCAGCTAGTCTGTGTCTTCTGTTTGGAGCATTTAATCCATTTACATTCAATGTAATTATAAATATGTATATAGCCATTTAAAATTGTTTTGAGTTTCTTTTGTGGATCTATTACTTTTCTTGTGTTTCCTGTCTAGAGATATTCCTTTAGCATTTGTTGTAATGCTGGTTTGGTGGTACTGAATTTTCTTAGCTTTTCTTTTTCTGTAAAGCTTTTCATTTCTCCACTGAACCTGAGATTCTTGCTGAATAGATTAATTTTGGTTGTAGGTTCTTCCCTTTCATCACTTTAAATGCATCCTGCCACTCCCTTCTGGCCTGCCAATTTTCTTCTGAAAAACCAGTTTAAAATCTTCTGGGTATTTCCTTATTTTGTTTTTCTTTTCTCCTGCTTCTTTTGTTTTTCTTTGAATTTAATTTTTGCTAGCTTGATTTAAAATATGTGTCTTGATGCATTTCTCCTAGGATTTATCTCTGCACCTCCTGAACTTGGGTAGTTATTCCCTTTCCCATGATAGGGAAGTTTTCATCTATAATCTTTTGAATATTTTCTCAGATCCTTTCTCTTTCTCTCCTTTTTCTGGAACCCTTATAATCTGAATATGTTGCCTATTTTCTCTTCATTTATTTGTTTTTGTGGGTGTTTACCTTGTTTCTTCATCTGGAACATAATTTTTGGCCTTTTTTTTTTTTTTTTTTTTCTGATGGGTGGGACTGTGTTCCTGTCTTAATGGTTGTTTGGACTGACTTCCAACATTGGAGTTTGCAGACAGTTGGGAAGATCCAAGTCTTGGTGCTGAGATGAGAACCTCTGGGAGACTTCATTTCAGTTAATGCTTCCTGGGGTCTAAGCTTCTCTGTTAATCCAGTGGTTTGGGCTCAGTGCTCCTACCAAAGGAATTCAAGCCTGACCCCCTGGCCCATGAACCAATATCCCACAAATTGCAAAAACCCAATACAAACAAAGGCACTAACTCTCTTCAATTCTATGAAGATTGAGAAAGGTGAGGAAGCTGTAGAGGAAAAGTTCAAATCTATCAGAGATACATTCATGTGGTTTAAATAAAGAAGCCATCTCCATAACGTAAAAGTGAAAGGTGAAGCAATAAGTGCTGATGTAGAAGATGCATCAAGTTATTCAGAAGATGTATTTAAAATAATTCATGAAGGGAGTTACACCAAATAACAGATTTACAATATAAATTAAAAAGGTTTTCTTGGAAGAAGATGTCATCTAGGACTTTCATAGCTGGACAGAAGTCAATGCCTGGCTTCAAAGGATAGGCTGACTATCTTGTTAGGGCTTGATGCAGCTGGTGACTTTAAGTTGAACCTAATGCCCATTTGTTATTCTGAAAATGGAGAGTCCTTTGTAATTATGCTAAATCTATTCTGCCTATGCTCTATAAAGGGAAATACATAGTCTAGATGACAGCACATCTGTTTACAACATGATTTACTCAATGTTTTGAGCCTGTCGCTGAGACCTACTTGGGGGTGGGGGTGGCAGGTGGTGGGAAGAGCTCTTTCAAAATGGTACCGCTCATTGACAGTGAACCTGGGAACATAAGCTCTTTGATGGAGATAGACAATGAGATTCATGTTGTTTTCATGTCTGCTAATGCAATATTCATCCAGCAGACCCTAAATTAAAGATTATTAATAAATTCAACTGCCAAGTCTTATAGTTTAAGAAATACATTTCATAAGGTTATGACTGCCATAGATGGTGATTCCTCTGATAGGTCTGGGCAAAATGAACTGAAAACCTTCTGGAAAGGATTCACTATTCTGGTAGCCATTAAAAACATCTGTGATTCATGGGAAGAAGTCAAAACACCAACATTAACATCAGTTTGGAAGAAGTTGATTCCAACCTTCATGAATGACTTTGAAGGGTTCAAGACTTCAGTGAAGGAAATAATTACGGATGTAGTGGGAAATAGTAATAGAATTAGAATTAGAAACGAAGCCTGAAGATATGATTTAATTGCTTCAATCTCATGATAAAACTTGCAAGGAAGAGGAAGTGTTTTTCATGGAGTTGTTAGGGAAATTAAGTGGAAGTAGTCTTGTTTAGGCTTCAGGGACAAGAAAGCAGAGCAGGCCTCTAACCTCGCTTTTGAACTGTCTGGACACTGTTCTGACTATTTGCCTGCTTGCAAGTGCACTGGTTTTTACCAGTGAGATGAGTAGCAAAATAGATAAGATAAGAAGCAGGTCTTAGTATTACTGAGCCCCTAGAAGAGATTGGCCAACCATATCCCCGACCTAACAAAATCCTGACTTGCAAGATAAAACAAACAGCATTGTGAAAGAGATTAAAGTGAAACCAGAGCTGCAATTTATAAGTGGGAACCTCCAAAACGGCAATTTTGAAATCTCACCTGTGGGGGGAGGGGTGGATGTACCACCTGGGATCTTTTCCCAAGTGGGACTTAAGATTGCTGATAATTGGGACTTTCCAGTGTTGTTTGAGTCTAGATGCGAGTCGGTCCCAATTAGGTGATGTATTTGCTATTACTCTCCTCTCTGTTTCTATTCCATTTTTCTTTTAATGATTACATATCAAAAGTAAGTTAGATAATTCTCTAGTGAATACTGATTCTTTCTTTTTTACTTTTAATGATTATATATTGAAAATAAGTTAGATAATTCTCTATTAAAATTGAAATTATTTATTTAAGTATTATAAGTGATTTCTTTTGTTAACAAATCCTTTGAATCTGAAACAAAAGCTAAAACTTCTGGCAAAACAGGACCAAAGAAAGTAATTTAATATGATGGAATCTACTCCTATGAAGATGCTGCTTCTATTGTTGAAATGATAACAAAGGATTTAGAATACTACATAAGTTTAGCTGGTCAAACAGTGGCAGGCTATGAGGACATTGATTCCAGTTTTGAAAGATTTCCCACTATGGGTAAAAGGTTACAGAGAAATAATTCACGAAAGGAAGAGGCAATTAATATGGAAAACTTCATTGCTGTCTTATTTTTAGAAACTACAGCAGCCACCCCAACCTTTAGGAACCACCTCCCTAATCATTCACCAGTCATAAACATGAAAGCAAGAACCTCCACCAGCAAAAATGTTAGGACTTGCTGAAGGCTCAGGTGACAGCACATTTTAGCAGTAAAGTAATTTTTATAAGTAAGTGTATTGACATATTTTCTAGAGATAATACTGTTACCCACTTAAAAAACTACAGTATAGTATATACATAACTTTATCTGAACTGAGAAACCAAAACATTCATTTACTCACTTCACTGTGCCATTCACTTCATTATGGTAGTCTGGAACAGAACCTGTGATATTTTAGAGGTACACAGGTATATTCTTTTGACTAAGCCACTGCCCACTTATGCAATTAAAGAGAGTCCAAAACAAGAAAATGTACCAGTCACTCTCCCTTTGAAACAAAATGCAATCTGAAACTCACACACTTGAAACTTATACACACTTACTTGAAACAGGCACACATAACTGAAACCCACACACTATCTAAACTTGCCTCCTCAGACTGAGCCAGGAAATTAGTTTCATATTTTCTTTTACACTATTTTCTATTCTGAAAACTATTCTACCAAAATGCCTTATAAGAATCAGTTAGATTGGAAGAATTTACATAAATGACCATACTACCCAAGGAAATACAGATTCAATGCAATCACTAGCAAATTACCATTGGCATCTTCACAGAACTATAACAAATAATTTTTGAATTTGTATGGAAACAGAATAGATCTTATATCGCCAAAGCAATCTTGAGAAAGAAAAACAGAGCTGGAGAAATCATGCTCCCTGACTTCAGACTGTACTACAAAGTTACAGTCATCAAAGCAATGTGATATTGGCACAAAAACAGACAAATAGTTCAATGGAACAAAGTAGAGAACCCCCAAACAAACCCACACAGTATAGTCCATTATCTACAACAAATGAAGCAAGAATATACAATGGAGAAAGGCAGCCTATTCAATAATTGATGCTGGGAGATCTGGACATCTCCATGTAAAAATAAAATTAGAGGAATTGGTTCAAGATGGAAGAGTAGGACATGCACTCATCTCCTCCTGTGAGTGCACCAAAATCACAGCTAGCTGTTAAATAACCACTGACAGGAGGACACTGGAATCCACCAAAAAAAAAAAAAGAGAGAGAGAGAGAGAGAGAAAGAAAAAAACACATCCAAAGACAAAGGAGTAGCTGTAATGAGATAGTAGGAGGGGTGCAATCACAATGAAAACAAATTGCATACCCAGCAGGTAGGTGACTTACAATAATACAAAACAATAGAGAACAATAATACCAAAGACGTTCTCCCACTGTTATGAAGGTTCTGAACCCCACGTCAGGCCTCCCAGCCTGGGGATTTGTCAGAGAAACTAGAATCCCCAGGGAATCTAATTTTGAAGTACAGTGGGATTTGATCACAGGACTTTCACATGACTGGGGGAAAGCCCTCTTGAAGGGCATAAACAAAATCTTGTGTGCACCAGGACCCATGGGAAAAGAGAAGTGACCTCACAGGAGATTCAACTAGACATACCTGCTAGTGATGGAGGATCATCTGTGGAGTCATGGGTTGCCAGTGGCTTGCTGCAGGGATGGGGTCGCTGGCAGCAGCAGTCCTGGGAGGTTCCCCTTGGTGTGAGCACTCTCAGAGGTCACAATTAATCCTATCATAAAGTCTGTAGGGGCTTCCCTGGTAGCTCAGACGGTAATGCGTCTGCCTGCAATGCGGGGACCTGGGTTCAATCCCCAGGTTGGGAAGATCCATTGGAGAAGGAAATGGCAATCCACTTCAGTACTCTTGCCTGGGAAGTTCCATGGATGGAGGAGCCTAGTAGGCTACAGTCCATGGGATGTCAAAGAGTTGGATGACTGAACAACTTCACTGTCACTAAAGCCTGTAGATTCCAGGGCTGGGTTGTCTCAGGCCAAACAGATAACATGGAGGGAGTGCAGCCCCACCCTTTAGCAGATGATCAGATTAAAGTTTTACTGAGCATCCTCCTGCCCAGGAGCACAAGACCCAGTTTTTCCCACTACTGGTTCCTCCCATCAAGAAACTCACACAATCCTCTTAGCCTCATCCATCAGAGGGCAGACAGAAGAAGCAAGAATACAATCCTGCAGCAGCTATAAGGGAAATCACATCACAGGATGAAAAAGCAAAAGATTAAGTTCCAGATGAAGAAACAGATAAAACCACAGGAAAACAACTAACTGGAGTGGAAAAATAATTTCTAGAAAAATAATTCAAAATAATGATAATGATGATGATTCAGGATCTCAGAAAAAGAATGAAAAGAATGGAGAGGAAATGCAAGACATGCTTACTAAAGACCAAAGAAGAACTAAAGAACAAACCGATGAACAATACACTATGAAAGGATTACTCATCAGTCAGGTCTCAGTAGGGAGGCCACAGGTCCCTGAGGAAGAGAAGTAAATGGAACACGTCTTATTTATTTATTTTTCCCTGTATTCCTTTATTCTGCAGGAGGTTTCTCAAGTCCTGTGTTGCTAAATGACTATCTGAAATTAAGTTTTTCAAGACCTGAGCTGCTAACTGCTCAGCAAAACAGTTTATCTTGCTCCTGAGAATGTCTTTTATAAGCTATGTTAATGAAACAATTGCATCTTGCTTGTAAACTTGCTTTTCTTCAAAAACTTATGTCGGTTGCTTTTTGGATACAATATATTTTGCCCAGGGACACCTCACCAGAGATGGCTCTCCTCCTGCAGATGCTATCTCAGAATGTATGTTGTGGGAGAGGAGTCTGGTGCAGTATTCTCAGCCTTGAGGTGTTTCTTTTATCTATGATTACCATCTCACTAAAGCCTTTGACTGTGTGGATCACAATAAACTGTGGAAAATTCTGAAAGAGATGGGAATACCAGACGACCTGATCTGCCTCTTGAGAAATTTGTATGCAGGTCAGGAAGCAACAGTTAGAACTGGACATGGAACAACAGACTGGTTCCAAATAGGAAAAGGAATACATCAAGGCTGTATATTGTCACCCTGTTTATTTAACTTATATGCAGAGTACATCATGAGAAACGCTGGGCTGGAAGAAGCACATGCTGGAATCAAGATTGCCGGGAGAAATATCAATAATCTCAGATATGCAGATGACACCACCCTTATGGCAGAACGTGAAGAGGAACTCAAAAGCCTCTTGATGAAAGTGAAAGTGGAGAGTGAAAAAGTTGGCTTAAAGCTCAACATTCAGAAAATGAAGATCATGGCATCTGGTCCCACCACTTCATGGGAAATAGATGGGGCAACAGTGGAAACAGTGTCAGACTTTATTTTCTGGGCTCCAAAATCACTGCAGATGGTGACTGCAACCATGAAATTAAAAGACGCTTACTCCTTGGAAGGAAAGTTATGACCAACCTAGATAGCATATTCAAAAGCAGACATTACTTTGCTAACAAAGGTTCGTCTAGTCAAGGCTATGGTTTTTCCTGTAGTCATGTATGGATGTGAGAGTTGGACTGTGAAGAAGGCTGAGCGCCAAAGAATTGATGCTTTTGAACTGTGGTGTTGGAGAAGACTCCTGAGAGTTCCTTGGACTGCAAGATCTAACCAGTCCAGTCTTAAGGAGATCAGCCCTGGTATTTCTTTGAAGGGAATGATGCTAAAGCTGAAACTCCAGTACTTTGGCTACCTCATGCGAAGAGTTGACTCATTGGAAAAGACTGATGCTGGGAGGGATTGGGGGCAGGAGGAGAAGGGGACGACAAAGGATGAGATGGCTGGATGGCATCACTGACTCAATGGACATGAGTCTGAGTGAACTCCGGGAGTTGGTGATAGACAGGGAGGCCTGGCGTGCTGCGATTCATGGGGTTGCGAAGAGTCAGACACGACTGAGCGACTGATCTGATCTGATCTCTGGCCATCTTGCTAACAAGTATATAACACCTTGCTAAAGACTAACAAGGGGGTCCTCTCCTGCCCCCTTCTAGTGCCTCTTACTGGAAGTCTTTCTCTATGCCTTTTACTTTAATAAAACTTTGCTATCAGAAGCTCTGAGTGATGAAGCCTCATCTCTGGCCCTGGATTGAAGTTCTCTCTTCCAGAGACCAAGAAGACCAGCTTTGCTCATAATTCATGGCCATAACCTTTCAATTACAAGGAATCAAATGCAAAATAACTGAGCCAGAAGAACAGATAAGTGACATGGAAGACAGAATGGTGGAAATCACTGCCACAAAACACAATATAGAAAAAAGAATGAAAAAAAAAAAAATGAAGATAGCCTAAAGACATCTCTGGGACAACAATACAAGCACCAATATTCATCACTATAGGGGTTCCAGAAGGATAAGAGAGAGAGAAAAGACCTGAGAAAATATCTTAAGAGATAATAGCTAGAAACTTCCCTAGCATATAAGAGGAAACAGCCAACTAAGTCCAAGAAACAGAGAGAGTCCCAGGCAGAAAAAACCCAAGGAAGAACACGCTGAGACACAAGGTAATCAGACTGACAAAAATTAAAGACAAAGATAAAATATTAAATGCAATAAGGGAAAAACAACAAATAACATGCAAGGGAATCCCCATAATGTTATCAGCTGATTTTGCAACAGAAACTCTGTAAGCCAGAAGGGAATGGCACAATATATTCAAAGTGTTGAAAGGGAAGATCCTGCAGCCAAGAATATTCTACCCAGTTACACTCTCATTCATATTTGATGGAGAAATCAAAAGCTTTCCAGACAAGCAAAAGTTAAGAGAATTAAGCACCATTAAATCAGCTTTACAACAAATGCTCAAGGAATTTCTCTAGGAAGGAAACACAACAGAAGGAAAAGACCTAAGCAAAATAAACCCAAAACGATTACAAAAATAGTAATAGGATCACCAACCAAGAGACACAGACTGGCTGGGTGGATGAAAACATGTACATCCACATGAAAACAAATGCATGTGTATGCACTTCCACTTATCACATCACTGTATTTAAACCCCTTCCCAAATTGTATGCAACTATTTTATATTGTTAGGTTAATCATGTTTCCATTATGACTTGCAAATATAATAATCTTTTATTTTTCCTCTGGTTATTGATTGTGAAAATTGATAAATATCTTTTACTATTGTGATGATCTCTCTTGGTACTTGTCACATTGTACTTGAAAATATGTGGATTATTTTCAAATATTTTTAATAGTGATTTCTAACATAATTCCATAGTGTTAAGGAACTGACTCTGTATGATTTCAATACGCTGGTAAGTAAACCAAGTAAAGTTGCTCAGTCATGTCTGACTTTGCGACCCCATGGTCTGTAGCCTACCAGGCCCCTCTGTCCATGGGATTTTTCAGGCAAGAGTACTGGAGTGGGTTTCCATTTCCTTCTCCAGAGGATATTCCCAACCCAAGGATCGAACCCAGGTCTCCAGCACTGCAGACAGATGCTTTACCATCTGAGCCAATGAGGGAAGCCCTCAATACCCTTAGACCATGAAATTTTTGCACCTTGTTTTATGTCCCTGGATATGTTCCAGTGTCTCCTGGTTTATAGTCTATGGGAACTTGAATAGAATTTGTATCTTGCTCTTGTGTGAGAATTGTATAAATCTTAATTATGTTGAATTGGTTCAAAGTATTTTTCAGGTCTTCTGTATCCTTTTCTGTTTATTCATTCTATTAATTTTTGAGAGCTTGATACTAAAACACCAACTAAAACCTTAATTTATCTACTTAAAACATTGTAATATATACTGGAACTAAATATAACTTTCTTCTGTATTTTCCAAGATTCCTGTAAATGTGATATCATACCTCCATAATTTAAGAAATGGAAAAAGTTTAAACTCAACCAGACTCCATATAAAAGTTCAATTAAAAATAGAAAATTAGAAAATTCTCTAATATCATATACAAAAATAAACTCAATATGGATTAAAGACCTAAATGTAAGACCTTCTACTGTAAAACTACTATGGAAAAACATAGAACACTATTTGATAGAAATCACAGCAGTATTTTTTTTTATTCATCTCCTAAAATAATGGAAGCAAAAGTGATAATAAACAAATGAAACCCAATTATAATTTAAGTGTTTTTGCACAGCAAAGTAAATCACAAACAAAAATATAACCTATTTAATGGGAGAAAATTTTTGCAAACTATGAGACAACAAGAAATTAATTTTCAAAATATGCCCACAGCTGATAAAGGTTATAAATAATTCAAAACACTGGGGAAAACACCTAGATACACATATTTCTAAAGCCATACAGATGGCTAGTAAGCACATGAAAAGATATTTAGGACTGCTGATTATTAGAGAAATGCAAATCAAAACTATAATAAGGTTTCACTTCACACCAGTCAGAATGGCCACCATAAAAAAAAAAAAAAATCTACAAATAATAAATGCTGGAGATGGTGTGGAGAAAGGGGAACCCTTCTATACTGCTGGTAATGTAGATTAGTGCACCACTGTGGAGAAGAGTATGGAGTTCCTTAAAAAAATTAAAAAAGTAGAGCTACCATATGAACTGCAATTGTAATCCTGGCCATATATCCAGCGAAAATGCTAATTAGAGAATATGCATGCACCCAAATGATCATAGCAGCACTACTTACAACAGTCAAGATATGAAAGCAAGTTAACTGTTCATTAACAGATGAATGGATAAAGATGTGGTACACACATACAAACACATTACTCAATCACAAAATAAATGAAATAATGCCATTTCCAGAAACATGGATGAATCTAGAGATTATCATACTAAGTGAAGTCAGAAAAAGGAAAATATATGATATCACTTATATGAATATATGGAAACTAAAACATAGTAAAAATGAAAGTACAATACAGGAATAGACTCATAGACATGGAAAATAAACTTATGGTTAACAAAAGGGGAAAGGGGGTGATAAATTGGGGACTTGGGATTAACATACACACACTACTATATATAAAATAGATAAACAACAAGGACCTAACTTATAGTGAAAATGAATCCGAAAAAGAATATATATATATATATACACACACACACATATGTATATATTCATATATAATTCATTTTATATATATATATATATATATATATATATATATATATATATATATATATCAGATCAGTCGCTTAGTCGTGTCTGACTCTTTGCGACCCCATGAATCGCAGCATGCCAGGCCTCATAAATAAAGCATTTTGCTGTATACCTGAAACTAACACAATTTTGTATGTCAACTATAATAAAAAAATTAAAAAATCATTTAGGTTGGATTTAGCTTATAGTAACAGAAAACAAACTCTAAAAAGTTTCAGTAAGGAAACTCAGTATTTGACATATTAAGATATAAAGATTTAAAGCAAGCCAATAACAACTAGAGTCCACCATAAAAGGAGGACTAGGTCACAGAGAACTTAATTTTCCCTGCTTTGCCACCCAACCAAAGAAGAACACTTAACAGGACTGGCTCATTGCTACATCTTACATAAAGAGAAAGAAACCTCTCTGGGAACCAGGATCATAATCCCTCCTTTCAGTTTTACTGGACTATATTAGACTGTCCACAGTTGGTAGAAAAGTGTCATATGATAACTGGTATAGATTAACTGAGATCCAGCCATAAGCCAGTGAGAAGACCGGCTTTCTCAGAAGTGCAGAGCTATGTGAAGGAGGCTCAGATACCAGAGAAAGTTCTGTCTTCTGGAAAGAAAGAAGACATGATGGGCAAACAGGCTGTTGACCACACCGATAGTCTCCTCTTCAGTTCTGGACTCCACCCGGTATTGTCTCAATGTTTCTAGACTCCTGAAAGTCTAAACTGGAAATTTAACAGATTTTTCTTCCAAAAACTATCAGAATCACAGAAAACAAAGATGCATTTTTTCATATCCAATCGATACATTTAGTCTTCAAGTTTTAAAAACATTTAAAAGAAATATAACATATAGTGTCTTTAGGAAGAGCATAGTTTTTAAAAATCTAGTCAATTAAAGTGACATATGACCAGAACTATTAATAGCTTCCAGGTAGATAATTGCCTATAATCCTTATGAAAACAAGCCCTGTCTGGATCTCCTTAGGATCTTCAAAAAATTGCACTTTTCATCTACTCTCAGTTACATCAAGATCAGCATTAAAAAAAGATGATAAACAGCACCTTTACTGCTGACAGGGCCCAACTGGAGAATGCCCTTTGAGTCTGTTAGTTAAATGTGCTTTTTAACCCATAAAAGCTTCACAAAGAGATCCATCCCATGGGAAACTGATCTAGATGAAGCAAGGGCAGGTGGGCTAAGCATTCACAGGCTTATGCACCAGATCTGAGTCCACTTGCAGGGTGGAGTCCACAAGAGTTCAGAGTTATACCACAGACCACCAGCAAATGACAGTTGTTCTCTGCCTTGGGTATACTTTCTTATGCAGTGATCACCAGGGTAAAAATTAATAGCTGGAAACAGATGTCAAATCATTAAGCTGCACACATGAAACTTATATATTTTACAAGTAAATTAGAGAGAAGTGTTTCATATCTAAGGAATTAATCATAGATTCAGATTAAGTTCTGATGAACAAAACAAAAAAATTCTATCATGGCTACACATGTGAGCATTGCAAATATTTAAAGATGGGTTTAATTCAATAGCCATGTTCTGTTAGAGAGAATAGACTATGTCACCAAAATTTCCACTGCTCCTTTGGTCCTGACAGTGTCCCTCCCTGACCTGCAGTGAGAGGTTTCCAGTTCACAGGAGTGCTTGAGCATAAATCACCCAGGAGCTTCTAGCACCACCATGAAATCATTATCTATTGCCATCTCTAATGACTAAAACAGGTTTGACAAGGATTAAAGTTGAGTTCCTGGGACAGGGTGAAGCCCAATGTGTTTCTCTTTCTGCATCAAAACCCAGCTAAAATAAGACTTTCAACTTAAAGTGATTATTTTTAAATGGTATAGTACCTCATGTTAAAGTGGCTTGGTTGATAATTTTGAACACCTAGTAAAATATTTAACACAAATTATCCTATGAAATTATAGAATGTTTATTATGTTACAAAGTGGGGCTATAACCATCTCCTGTAGGCCTTTTAGAGCTAGCTCAATAAAATAAAGCTCTACATTTTTGTTTTTAAGTTCTCAGTTTAAGATGGCCACATACTGTACCCCTTGGGATGTAAACTGTTGAAGAGAAACCTCTCTTTTCTATCATCTAATTCATATCCCCTCTTTCCTCTGTTTTAAATTTCTCTCTCCATCGATTCCTGATTGTTGTTGTTTAGTCACTAAGTTGTGCCCAAATCTTTGAGACTTCGTGGACTGTAGACTGCCATGCTCTTCTGATCATGGGATTTACCAGACAAGAATACTAGAGTGGGTTGTCATTTCCTTCTCCACCATTGATTCTTGATATTCTCAAACTATTTTTATCTTAATGTTCTACTTATTCCTAATCCACCTGTTTGCCAGCTAACATGCTGTTTCTTCTTTAGTAACATGCCAACTGAAAGTCACATTACCTTCTAAAATCTTTCTGAGGATAATTATTACAGAGAATTTTATTTTTTAATTCTATCTTTGGCCCCAGTATTATATTTATTTCCTTTGGGACAGGATTATATTTATTTGTCTTGTGTTTTCTCAATGAATATTACCAATGATATTCCCAGGAAAGCAGTAGAAATGCAAAATTTCCCCTGAGAATTTGATGATAATATAAAGATATCAGTGAAATACAAAAGAATTCTGAATTCATTTAAAATTTAACAAAATAAATGGTTAAATAAGCAAAGTATTTCCCTCCTTCACTATCCACCTCCCCAAAATAAACAAACCTCAATTCTACCATAGTGCAATTTTGGAGTTGATATAACATAAAAACCATGCTAATTACCTTGAAAATAGTTTGTGAGTCTGCAAAAATGACAGATCAAACATTCTGAGTTTCCTAGAATTTTTTTTTTTTTTTTTTTTTTAGCATTATAGTCTCAGGTAAGTCATATAACCAGTTGGAACTACCACTTTTTAGTGCAAAGGAGGAAAATCAGATCATAATTTTTTTTTTAATTGGGAAGTAGTAGTGTTTGTATCTTATTTTTTTTTATTATTATTTAATTAGTATACATGTGTTCCCCATCCTGAACCCTCCTCCCTCCTCCCTCTCCACACCATCCCTCTGGGTCGTCCCAGTGCACCAGCCCCAAGCATCCAGCATCGTGCATTGAACCTGGACTGGAATCTCGTTTCATACATGACGTTTCACATGTTTCAATGCCATTCTCCCAAATCTTCCCACCCTCTCCCTCTCCCACAGATCATATTTTAAGGCCTTTCCATATTTTCTTTCTGTTTAGAGAGTCGGTTTAATGGAAATAATCATCAAAATTTTTCATTGTATTGACACAGGCCACTAACTCATTATCAAAAGAATTCTCAATGACTATTTTTCACATACTATAGAAACACTTCTTAATATAATGCACTAGAGTTCTCCATGAACTGCTTATGTATAGCACTCCTTATACCTCAATAATAAAAGAGATCATAAAAATATTTCATCTACAATATGTACCAGGTGATGAAAGGGAGTGAGAAAATGTGAGAAAATGTACCAATTGTTGCTGCTAGTGGGTGAGGATACTGTTCCATCATTGCTCTGTCTTATCCAAGAAAAGTGTGGGTGCAGTACCTTGGACAGAACAAAGAGATCTAAATTAGAATTTCATAAAGACCAGAAAAATGTAAAGGAATGATTCTAAAGAGATGGAAACTCAGGGGTTTCTAAGGACTCAGTTTACCAATACAGTACCATAAACAGAAAACAGTAGTAGATGCCAAAGGGAAGTGTTGAAATGTTATTTAACTATCAAGAAGCTTATATATTACCTATAATAGAGAAAGACAAGGGTACATAATATATATAAATTTTAGCTTAAAAATTTTAGGAAACAACTCTCAGCAGCACCTGCCTTCCCACATCACCTATTGGGAGCCTGGCCTCCTCAGGACGTGTAAGGAGGTGATGCTGCTGAAGGAAAAGTCACAAACTTAGCATGTGAGATCTTAGTACTCTGATGATATCCCTTGCAGTGAGTGGAAGTGCAGGGTCTTAACTGCTGGATCACCAAATCATCTGCAGGACTCAAGATTTAGTAGCTACTAACACCCTCTTCCCATAATGCCTCTTAATATTAATAACATATGGACTCCTACAAGGGAAATAAGTATCACAACTTTGGTTGAACATGGTCTGGAGATCAAGCCCTGAGCCTCTGGAGTGGGAGCACTGAGTCCAAGACTCTAGACTACCAGAGAACTAACCCTAGGGAGTATCAAATAGTGAGAACTGACACAAAGGAAACCACTTGAATTCAAGACCCAGTATCACCCAACCACCATTAGTACTCTGGGCAGGATGCCTAATCTAAACAACAAACAAACAAAAAATACAAACCCAATCATCAGCCAACATCCACTGGATCATGGAAAAAACAAGAGAGTTCCAGAAAAAACATCTATTTATGCTTTATTGACTATACCAAAGCCTTTCACTGTGTGGATCATAATAAACTGTGGAAAATTCTGAAAGAGATGGGAATACAGGACCACCCGACCTGCATCTTGAGAAGACTATATGCAGGACAGGAAGCAACAGTTAGAACTGGACATGGAACAACAGACTGGTTCCAAATAGGAAAAGGAGTACGTCAAGGCTGTATATTGTCATCCTGATTATATAACTTATATGCAGAGCACATCATGAGAAACGCTGGGCTGGAAGAAGCACAAGCTGGAATCAAGATTGCCGGGACAAATATCAATAACCTCAGATATGCAGATGACACCACCCTTATGGCAGAAAGTGAAGAGGAATTAAAAAGCCTCTTGATGAAGGTGAAAGAGGAGAGTGAAAAAGTTGGCTTAAAGCTCAACATTCAGAAAATGAAGATCATGGCATCTGGTCCCATCACTTCATGGCAAATAGATGGGGAAACAGTGGAAACAGTGTCAGACTTTATATTTTTGGGCTCCAAAATCACTGCAGATGATGACTGCAGCCATGAAATTAAAAGACGCTTACTCCTTGGAAGGAAAGTTATGACCAAACTAGATAGCATATTGAAAAGCAGAGACACTACTTTGCCAACAAAGGTCCGTGTAGTCAAGGCTATGGCTTTTCCAGTGGTCATTTATGGATGTGAGAGTTAGACTGTGAAGAAAGGTGAATGCCAAAGAATTGATGCTTTTGAACTGTGGTGTTGGAGAAGACTCTTGAGAGTCGCTTGGACTGCAAGGAGATCCAACCAGTTCATTCTAAAGGAGATCAGTCCTGGATGTTCTTTGGAAGAAATGATGCTAAAACTGAAACTCCCATACTTCGGCCACCTCATGCGAAGATTTGACTCATTGGAAAAGACTCTGATGCTGGGAGGGATTGGGAGCAGGAGGAAAAGGGGACGACAGAGGATGAGATGGCTGGATGTTATCACCGACTCGATGGACATGAGTTTGAGTGAACTCCGGGAGTTGGTGATGGACAGGGAGGCCTGGCATGCTGCTATTCATGGGGTCGCAAAGAGTCGGACAGGATTGAGTGACTGAACTGAACTGAATCATCAGCAGACAGGATTATCACCCTACTCAGCCTTGCCTATCAAAGGAAAATCAAACAAAAACTCAGCACAAATCTAACCCTATGCAAAGCTTGCACAAACCACTGGACCAAGCTTAGGAGGGTAAAAAACAAAAGGAAGAAAGAATTCAACCTTCTTCAAGGACAGAATTCAACTTTCCTTGAAGCCTGGGAAAAGGAAACCTCAAACACAATAACGTAACAAAAAAGAAAGAAAGAAAAGGCAGAGGACTACTACACAAATAAAGGAACAAGCTGGAAACACAGAAAGCAAAAAAAAAAAAAAAAAGAAGAAGAAGAAGAGTAAATAGGCAAACTACCTGAAAAATAATTCAGAATAATGATAGTAAAAATGATCAAAAACCTTGGAAACAAATTGGAGAAAATGCAAGAATCAATTAGCAAAGACCTAGAAGAAGGAAAAAAAAAAAAAAACAATAAACATACAGAGACAAACAACACAATTACTGAAATTAAAAATACTCTAGAAGGAATCAATAGCAGAATATCTGAAGAAGAAGAATGAATCAGTGAGATGGAAGGTAAAATGGTGGAAATAACTTCTGAAGAGCAGAATAAAGTAAAAAGAATGAAAAGAACTGAGGATAGGCTCAGAAACCACTGGGACAATATCAAACGCACCAACATTCTAATCATTGGGGTCGCAGAAGAAGAAGAGAAAAAGAAAGGGTATGAGAAAATTTTTGAAGAGATTTATAGTTGAAAATTTCCCCAACATGGAAGAGGAAACAGTTAATCAAGTCCAAGAGGCACAAAGAGTCCCATAAAGGATAAACGTAAGGAGAAACATGCCAAGACACATACTAATGAAACTAACAAAGACTAAACACAAAGAAAGACTATTAAAAGCAGCAAGGGAGAAGCAACAAGTAACATACAAGGGAAATTCTATATGTTTAACAGCTGATCTATCAGAAGAAACTCTGCAGTTCAGAAGAGAATGACAGGATATATTTAAAATACTGAAAGGGAAAAGTATCCAATCAAGATTATTGTACCCAGCAAGGATCTCATTCAATATTGATGGAGAATACAAAGCTCTTCAGACAAGAAAAAGTTAAGAGAATTCGGTACCACCAAACCAGATTCACGACAAATGTTAAAGGGACTGATATAGTCAAAAAATACAAGGGAAGAAAAACGATCTACAAAATCAACCCCAAACAATTAAGAAAATAGAAACTGGTACATGTATATCTATATTTACTTTAAATGTATATGGATTAAATGTTACAACCAAAAGACACAGACTGGCTGAATGGATACAAAAACAAGATCCATATATATTTATTCTATGAGAAACCCACTTCAGACCTAAAGACACATACAGACTGAAAGTGAGAGAAAGCAAAATGTATTCAATGCAAATTGGAAGCAAAAGAAAGTTGGAGTAGCAATCCTCATATCAGACAAAAGAGACATTAAAATCAAAAAGATTACAAGAGATAAGGAAGGACACTATATAATTACCAAGGGATAAATCCACAAGGAAGACATATGACTGTTAATATCTGTTGTCCCAACATAGTAGTACCTCAATACATAAGACAAACAGTAACAAACAAAAATGGAGAAATTGACAGCCACACAATAATAGTAGGAGACTTGAACACCTCACTTACACCAATGGAGAGATCACTAAAGAGAAAATTAATAGGAAATACTAGTCTTAAATGAAACATCAGAAGAGATGAATCTCACTGATATTTTTAGGACATTACGCCCAAGGTAAGAGAAACCCAAGTAAGACAGTAGGTGTTGCAAGAGGGCATCAGAGGGCAAAAACACTGAAACCATACTCACAGAAAACTAGTCAATCTAATCACACTAGGACCACAGCCTTGTCTAACTCAATAAAATTAAGCCATGCCTGTAGGGCAACCAAGACGGGTGGGTCATGGTGGAGACATCTAACAAAATGTGGTCCGCTGGAGAAGGAATGGCAAACCACTTCAGTATTCTTGCCTTGAGAACCCCATGAACAGTATGAAAAGGCAAAATGATAGGATACTGAAAGAGAAACTCCCCAGCTCAGTAGGTGCCCAATATGCCACTGGAGATCAGTGGAGAAATAACTTCAGAAAGAATGAAGGGATGGAGCCAAAGCAAAAACAATCCCAGCTGTGGATGTGACTGGTGATAGCAGCAAGGTCCGATGCTGGAAAGAGCAATATTTCAAAGGAACCTGGAATGTCAGGTCCATGAATCAAGGCAAATTGGAAGTGGTCAAACAAGAGATGGCAAGAGTGAATGTCGACATTCTAGGAATTAGCAAACTGAAATGGACTGGAAAGGGTGAATTTAACTCAGATGACCATTATATCTACTACAGTGGGCAGGAATCCCTCAGAAGAAATGGAGTCGCCATCATGGTAAACAAAAGAGTCCGAAATGCAGTACTTGGATGCAATCTCAAAAACGACAGAATGATTTCTGTTCGTTTCCAAGGCACACCATTCAATATCACAGTAATCCAAGTCTATACCCCAACCAGTAATGCTGAAGAAGCTGAAGTTGAACAGTTCTATGAAGATCTACAAGACCTTTTAGAACTAACAGACAAAAAAGATGTCCTTTTCATTATAGGGGACTGGAATGCAAAAGTAGGAAGTCAAGAAACACCTGGAGTAACAGGCAAATTTGGCCTTGGAATATGGAATGAAGCATGGCAAAGACTAACAGACTTTTGCCAAGAAAATGCACTGGTCATAACAAACACCCTCTTCCAACAACACAAGAGAGGACTCTATACATGGACATCACCATATGGTCAACACCAAAATCAGATTGATTATATTATTTGCAGCCAAAGATGGAGAAGCTCTATTCAGTCAACAAAAACAAGACCAGGAGCTGACTTTGGCTCAGACCATGAACTCCTTATGCCAAATTCAGACTTAAATTGAAGAAAGTAGGGAAAACCACTAGACCATTCAGGTATGACCTAAATCAAATCCCTTATGATTATACAATGGAAGTGAGAAATAGATTTAAGGGCCTAGATCTGATAGATAGAGTGCCTAATGAACTATGGAATGAGGTTCGTGACATTGTAAAGGAGACAGGGATCAAGACCATCCCCATGGAAAAGAAATGCAAAAAAGCAAAATGGCTGTCTGGGGAGGCCTTACAAATAGCTGCAAAAAGAAGACAAGTGAAAAGCAAAGGAGGAAAGGAAAGATATAAAAATCTGAATGCAGAGTTCCAAAGAATAGCAAGAAGAGATAAGAAAGCCTTCTTCAGTGATCAATGCAAAGAAATATAGGAAAATAACAGAATGGGAAAGGCTAGGGATCTCTTCAAGAAAATCAGAGATACCAAAGGAATATTTCATGCAAATATGGGCTCGATAAAGGACAGAAATGGTATGGACCTAACAGAAGCAGAAGATATTAAGAAGAAATGGCAAGAATACACAGAAGAACTGTACAAAAAAGATCTTCACGACCCAGATAACCACAATGGTGTGATCACTGACCTAGAGCCAGACATCCTGGAATGTGAAGTCAAGTGAGCCTTAGAAAGCATCACTGTGAACAAAGCTAGTGGAGGTGATGGAATTCCAGTTGAGCTATTTCAAATCCTGAAAGATGATGCTGTGAAAGTGCTGCACTCAATATGCCAGCAAATTTGGAAAATTCAGCAGTGGCCACAGGACTAAAAAAGGTCAGTTTTCACTCCAATCCCAAAGAAAGGCAAAGCCAAAGAATGGTCAAACTACTGCACAATTGCACTTATCTCACATGCTAGTAAAGTAATGCTCAAAATTCTCCAAGCCAGGCTTCAGCAATATGTGAACTGTGAAATTCCTGATGTTCAAGCTGGTTTTAGAAAAGGCAGAGGAACCAGAGATCAAATTGCCAACATCCACTGGATCATGGAAAAAGTAACAGAGTTCCAGAAAAATATCTATTTCTGCTTTATTGACTATGCCAAAGCCTTTGACTGTGTGGATCACAATAAACTGTGGAAAATTCTGAAAGAGATGGGAATACCAGACCACCTGACCTGCCTCTTGAGAAATTTGTATGCAGGTCAGGAAGCAACAGTTAAAACTGGACATGGAACAACAGACTGATTCCAAATAAGAAAAGGAATACATCAAGGCTGTATATTGTCACCCTGTTTATTTAACTTATATGCAGAGTACATCATGAGAAACACTGGACTGGAAGAAACACAAGCTGGAATCAAGATTGCCAGGAGAAATATCAATAACCTCAGATATGCAGATGGCACCACCCTTATGACAGAAAGGGAAGAGGAACTAAAAAGCCTCTTGATGAAAGTGAAAGTGGAGAGTGAAAAAGTTGGCTTAAAGCTCAACATTCAGAAAACGAAGATCATGGCATCTGGTCCCATCACTTCATGGGCTATAGATCGGGAAACAGTGTCAGACTTTATTTTTCTGGGCTCCAAAATCACTACAGATGGTGACTGCAGCCATCAAATTAAAAGACGCTTACTCCTTGGAAGGAAATTTATGACCAACCTAGATAGCATATTCAAAAGCAGAGACATTACTTTGCCAGCAAAGGTCCGTGTAGTCAAGGCTATGGTTTTTCCAGTGGTCATGTTTGGACCTGAGAGTTGGACTCTGAAGAAAGCTGAGCACAGAAGAATTGATGCTTTCGAACTGTGGTGTTGGAGTAGACTCTTGAGAGTCCCTTGGACTGCAAGGAGATCCAACCAGTCCATTCTGAAGGAGATCAGCCCTGGGATTTCTTTGGAAGGAATGATGCTAAAGCTGAAACTCCAGTACTTTGGCCACCTCATGCGAAGATTTGACTCATTGGAAAAGACTCTGATGCTGGGAGGGATTAGGGGCAGGAGGAGAAGGGGACGACAGAGGATGAGATGGCTGGATGGTATCACCAACTCAATGGAGGTGAGTTTGAGTGAACTCCGCATAATGGTGATGGACAGGGAGGCCTGGTATGCTGTGATTCATGGGGTCGCAAAGAGTCAGACACGACTGAGCGACTCAACTAAACTGACTGAAATGACCAACAGGTTACTGAAGAAATCAAAAGGGAAATCAAAAAATTCTAGAAACAAATTACAATGAAAACAAGACAACTCAAAACCAATGGGATGTAGGAAAAGCAGTTCTAAGAGGGAAGTTTACAGCAATACAATCTTACCTCAAGAAACAAGAAAAACATTGAATAGACAACCTAATTTTAAACCTAAAACAACTGTGAAAGAAGAACAAAAAAAATTGTAGAAGGAAATAAATTATAAAGATTTGAGAAAAAATAAATGAAAAAGAAATGAAAGCAACAACAGTAAAGATTAATAAAACTAAAATCTGGTTCTTTGAGAAGATACACATAATTGACAAACCTTTAGCCAGACCCATCAAGAAGAAAAGAGAAGAATCAAATCAAGAAAACTAGAAATGAAAAAAGAGGTTACAACAGACAAGGCAGAAATACAAATAATTATAAGCGATTATTATGAACAACTATGAGGCAATAATGTATATAACCTGGAAGAAATGGACAGTTCCTTAGAAAAGTTCAATACTCCAAGACTGAACCAGGAAGAAATAGAAATTTTGAACAATCCATTTACAAGCATTGAAACTGAGCTGTGATCAAAAATCTCTCAAAAAACAAAAGCCGAAGACCAGATGGCTTCACAGGCGAATTCTATCAAATATTTAGAGAAGAGTTAATGCCTCTCCTCTTAAAATTCTTTCAAAAAGTTGCAGAGGAAGGAACCCTTCCAAACTCATTCTATGAGGTCACCATCACCCTGATACCAAAACCAGAAAAGGACAACAAAAAAGAGAAAACTACACATCAGTATCACTGATGAACATAGATGCAATAATCCTCAACAAAATTGTAGCAAATAGAATTCAGCAACACATCAAAAAGTTCATACACCATGATCAAGTTGGATTTATTTAAGGGATACAAGGATTATTCAATATACAGAGATCAATCAACATGATACACCATATTAACAAATTGAAAGATAAAAACCATATGATAATCTCAATAGATGCAGGAAAAACCTTTGACAAAATTCAGCACCGATTTATGATTAAAACTCCTCAAAAATGGGCATAGAAGGAACCTACTTCAACATAGCAAAGACCATATATGATAAGCCTACAGCAAATATTATTCTCAAAGGTGAAAAACTGAAAAGTATTCTCCCTAAGAACAAGAACAAGATTAGGGTGCCCATTTACCCCACTGTTACTCAACATAGTTCTAGAAGTAACTATACAACTATCAAGAAGGAAAATAAATAAAATGTATCCAGGTTGGAAAAGAAGTAAACCTCTCACTGACTGCAGATGACATGATAGTGTATATAGAAAACCGTAAAGATGTATCAGAAAATTACTAGAGCTAATCAGTGAATTTAGCAAAGCTGCTGTGGCTAAGTCACTTCAGTCGTGCCCGACTCTGTGAGACCCCATAGACGGCAGCCCACCAGGCTCCCCCGTCCCTGGGATAATCAATACACAGAAATCACTTGCATTTCTATATACTAAGAATGAAAAATCATCAAAAGAAATTAAGTAATCAATCCCATTCACCAGTGCAACAAAAATAATTAAATATCTAGGAATAAACTTACCTAAGGAGACAAAAGAACTGTACACAGAAAATTATCAGACACTGATGAAAGAAATCAAATGTGACATAAACAGATAGAGAGATATTCCATGTTCCTGGGTAGGAAAAATCAATGTTGTGAAAATGACTATACTATCAAATGCAACCTACAGATTCAATGCAATCTCTATCAAATTACCAATGGCATTTTTCACAGAACAAGAACAAAAAATTTCCCAATTCATATGGAAATACAAAAGACCCCGAATAGCCAAAGCAGTCTTGAGAAAGATGAATGGAGCTGGAGGAATCAACCTTCCAGACTTCAGATTATACTACAAAACTACAGTCATAAAGACACTATGGTACTGGCACAAAAATAGATGTATAGACAAATGGAACAAGATAGAAAGCCCAGAAATAAACCCATGCATCTATGGGTAGCTTATTTTTGACAAAGGAGGTAAGAATATACAATGGGGCAAAGACAGCATCTTTAATAAATGGTCCTGTGAAAACTGGACTTTCGCTTGTAAAAGAATGAAATTAGAACACTTTCTAACACTGTACACAAAGTATAAACTCAAAATGCATTAAAGACCTAAATGCAAGACCAGAAACTATGAAACTCTTAAAGGAAAACATTGGTAGAACACTTGATGATATAAAGCAAAATCCTCTATGACCCACCTCCTGGAGTAATGGAAATAAAAACAAAAGTAAACAAGTGGGACCTGACTAAATGCAAAAGCTTTTACACAACAAAGGAAATTATAAGAAAGGTGAAAAGACAACCTCAGAATGGGAGAAAATAATTCCAAGTGAAACAACAGAGGATTAACTTAAAAAATATAGAAGCAGCTCATGCAACTCAATACCAGAAAAAAAAAAAAAATCAAAAAGTGGGGGAAAGACCTAAACAGACATTTATCTAAAGATATACAGATGATTAACAAACACATGAAAACATGCTCAACATTGCTCATTATTCAGCTCAGTGCAGTTCAGTTCCGTTCAGTCACTCGGTCGTATCTGACTCTTTGCAACCCCATGGACTGCAGCATGCCAGTCCTCCCTGTCCATCACCAACTCCTGGAGTTCACTCAAACTCATGTTCATTGAGTTGGTGATGTCATCCAACCATCTCATCTTCTGTTGTCCCCTTCCCCTCCTGCCTTCAATCTTTCCCAGCATCAGGGTCTTTTCAAATGAGTCAGTTCTTCATATCAGGTGGCCAATATATTGAAGTTTCAGCTTCAGCATCAGTCCTTACAATGAATATTCAGGACTGATTTCCTTTAGGATGGACTGGTTGTACACTTAGGATAGACATTATTAGAGAAATGCATATCACATCTATAATGAGATATCACCTCACACCAGTCAGAATGGCCATCATCAAAAAGTACAAATAATAAATGCTGGAGAGTATGTGGAGAAAAGGGAACACTCTTGTTGGTGGGAATGTAAATTGATACAGCCACTCTGGCAGATGGTATGGAGTTCCCTTTAAAAACCAGGAATAATACCATCTTACAACCCAGCAATCTGACTCCTACGCATATACCCTGAGGAGACCAAAATCGAAAAAGATGCATGTATTCCATTGTTCATTGCAGCACTATTTACATTAGCTAGAATATGGAAGCAACCTACATATACATTGACAGATGAATGGATAAAGAAATTATGGTACATATAAACAATAGAATATTACTCAGCCATAAAACGGAGAAGGCAATGGCACCCCACTCCAGTACTCTTGCCTGGAAAATCTCATGGATGGAGGAGGCTGATAGGCTGCAGTCCGTGGGCTCGCGAAGAGTTGGACACGACTGAGCGACTTCACTTTCACTTTTCACTTTCATTCATTGAAGAAGAAAATGGCAACCCACTCCAGCGTTCTTGCCTGGAGAATCCCAGGGACGGGGGAGCTTGGTGGGCTGCCGTCATGGGTCGCACAGAGTCAGACATGACTGAAGTGACTTAGCAGCAGCAGCCATAAAAAGGAATGTGTTCGGATCTGTTCTAATGAGGTGGATGAACCTAGAATCTATTATACAGAGTGAAGTAAATCAGAAAGAGAAAGATAAATATCGTATTCTAACACATATATATGGAATCTAGAAAAATGTTACTGAAGAATTAATTTATAGGGCAACATGGAGAAAAAGACCTAGAGAATATACTTATGTACTTGGGGAGAGGGGAGGAGAGGGTGAAATGTATGAAAATTGTAACATGGAAACTTACATTATGTAAAATAGATAGCCAAGGAGAATTTGCTGTATGGCTCAGGAAACTCAAACAGAGGCTCTGTATCACCCTAGAGGGGTGGGGTGGGGTGAGGAAGGAAATGGGATGGAGTTTCAAAAGGGAGGGGATATGTGTGTATCTATGGCTGATTCATGTTGAGGTTTGGCAGAAAACAGCAAAATTCTGTAAAGCAATTATCCTTCAGTGAAAAATAAATAAATTTGAAAAGAAAATAATTACAAAGCAATCTGCTTCTTTGCTTGACAGTTTTTGTTTTTCTCTGAAACAAGTTCTGATTTCAATACTCAAGACAGAAAACAAACAAGTAACTCAATCATTGATACTTTCTACTACAGCACCCCTGAGATTTTAAACTGAGGAACATTTCATGGACAGAGGAGCCTGGTGTGCTACAGTCCATGGGGTTTCAAAGAGTTGGACAGGACTGATCAACTGATACTATCAGAAAGAACTAAATCACAGCCTAAGCTAATGTAATAAGCAGTCATGGATATCAGCAACACTAAGTGTTTTCTTTGACCTCTCAATATCCAGCTGCATGACCTTGGACAAGGCATTAAAACACTGTGAACCTCAGTTTCATCACGATTAAAATTTAGGAACATGATTATAAGATCAAATGATCTGGTCAAAACCAGAGCTTTAAAATCATGCATTTCCAATAAAACATCCTTTTGTAAGGGACAAACACACTCTTTAGGTGGAGGAAACACAGAAAAGAGTTAAAAATAATGTCAGCAATTCCAAGCAAGCTGAAGTCCAAAGTATGTATGAACAAATAAACAGCCAGCGGTATTTGATTTTATTTGTCATAAAGATACTGAAAAGAAAGTCACTTTTTACTATTGACAAATATTTATATGGTTTCAAAACGTGTGGAATTTTTATAAAATTTCTAAATGCCAGCCCTGTAAAATTCCCCATGGATATGTGTGCGTGTGTGTGTGTGTGTGTGTGTGTGTGTGTGTGTGTGTGTGTGTATATAATCTGTATATGTTAATGCTTACATTTTGATATAATATAATAAGATATAATCTGAAGTAGAAGATTCTATTACATAAAGGAAAAAACATTTTCCTTTCATAAACAAAATACACTCAAGCTCATGAACTAGACCACAGTCAATCTTTGAATGCATTAAAGAGAATTTACATTACCCTAAAGCACTCATTATTCTAAAGAATGCATTATTCCAACATGGTTTCAGGACATTATTTTATCATGAGTTAAATTAAGACTGTTTTCTGATTAAAGCAAAAAAAAAAACCTCCAAAGCACTTAATTTGCCCTTAAAATCTAGGAAATACTGCACATGAATCATAAACTGATTAAAGCACTAATAATGATGCATTTTATACACACTGACCATTAACTGTCAAACCTGAAAAAAAAGCAGACTCAAGATATGGTGGATTAGACTCAGATCAACATAAAAGATGAAAACATCATAAAGTTATTTAATATAAAGTCCATTTGTTACATATTAATTTATATGCCTGCATATTCTTGTTTACCTTATTTTCCATACTATTTCACCAATACCCATGAATGAAATGCATGCATCTTAATGTACCAGGACTTCATCCAGGATTGCAAGGTACTCATTTTGTATGAGGCCTGAGTTATACAAATATTGATCTAATTCACATCTCATCTATACAGCTTATTCTGGATTAATGTTTATCATAAAGTTTGGCTACTGTTGTCCCTAACCCAAGCCAAGTTGGTGAATTTAATTTTTCACTTATGAATGGGCTGTGACTGTACTTTTATGAAATGATACTGAAAGCAAATCTGTCCTTAGACATTAGACAAAAATGAGAAAATAAATAAAATAAATAAATAAAACTAATTGAAACATTTTTAGGCTGAAACTTTATGAGGTCAAGGTAAGGAAGTATTGACAAAAGAAGCACCAATATTTCCCATGAGGGCACATCTAAATCAAAACTGACTCTGCTTCCATGCAGCCCAATTCCTCCTCCTGGTTCTAAATGGCATTTAATGCAACACTTTTGTGTAGAAACGTTAGATTTTCCTTCTGTTAGGAAAGTTGTCTGTTTTGTCAATGGTTTCATTTGCTGTACAGAAGTTTTTAAGTTTATTAGGTCCCATTTGCTTGTTTTTGCTTTTATTTTCTTTGCTTTAGGAAACTGATCCAAAAACATTGATATGATTTATGTCTAAAAGTGTTCTTCTTATTTATTATCCTAAGAGTTTTAGGGAAAAGTCAGTTTTAATTCCAATCCCAAAGAAAGATAATGTGAAAGCATGTTCAAACTACTGCACAATTGCTCATCTCACATGCTAGCAAAGTAATGCTCAAAATTCTCGAAGCTAGGCTTCAACAGTTTGTGAATTGAGAACATCCAGATGTTCAAGCTGGATTTAGAAAAGGTAGAGGAACCAGAGATCAAATTGCCAACATCCATTGGATCATAGAAAAAGCAAGAGAATTCCAGTAAAACACTACTTTGCTTCATTGACTAGGCTAAAGCTCTTGACTGTGTGGATCACAACAAACTGTGGAAAATTCTTAAAGTGATGGAAATACAAGACCATCTTATCTTCCTCCTGAGAAATCTGTATGCAGGTCAAGAAGCAATAGTTAGAACTAGACATGGAACAATGGACTGATTCCAAATTGGTAAAGGAGTACGACAAGGCTGTATATCGTCACCCTGTTTATTTAACTTATAAGAAGAGTATATCGTGTGAAATGCCAAGATGAATGAAGCACAAGCTGGAATCACGACTGCCAGGGGAAATATCAATAACCTCAGATATGCAGATGACACCACCCTCATGGCAGAAAACAAAGATGAACTAAAGAGCCTCCTGATGAAAGTGAAAGGAGAGAGTGAAAAAGCTGGCTTAATACTTAACGTTTGAAAATGAAGATCATGGAATCCAGTCCTATCAATTCATGGCAAATAGATGGAGAAACAATGAAAAAAAGTGACAAACTTTATTTTCTTGGGCTCCAATGTCACAGCAGATAGTGACTGCAACCATGAAATTAAAAGACACTTGCTCCCTGGAAGAAAAGCTATGACCAACATAGACAGCATATTAAAAAGCAGAGACATTACTTTACTGACCAAAGTCCATCTAGTCAACGCTATGGTTTTCCCAGTAGTCATGTATGGATGTGAGAGCTGGACCATAAAGAAAGTTGAGTGCCGAAGAATTGATGCTTTTGATCTGTGGTGTTGGAGAAGATCCTTGAGAATCTCTTGGATTGCAAGGATGATCAAACCAGTCAATCATAAAGGAAATCAGTTCTGAATGTTTATTGGAAGGACAGTTGCTGGAGCTGAAGCTTTAATACTTTGGCCACTTGATGTGAAGAACTGACTTACTGGAAGAGACCCTAATGCTGGGAAAGATTGAAGGCAGGAGGAGAAGGGGATGACAGAGGATGAGATGGTTGGATGGCATCACCGACTCAATTGACATGAGTGTGAACAAGCTCTGGGAGTTGGTGATGGACAGGAAAGTGTGGCGTGCTGTAGTGCATGGGGTTGCAAAGAGTTGAGCACAAATAAGTTACTGAACTAAACTGAACTGGAGAGTTTCATAGTATCCAGACTTACATTTAGGTCTGTGATGTTTTGAGTTTATTTTTGTGTATGGTATTAGAGAATGTTCAAGTTTCATTCTATGTAGCTGTCCAGCACCACTTATTGAAGAGACCATCTTTTCTCCATTGTATATTCTTACCTCCTTTGTCATAGATTAATTGTCCATTAGATTTGTGAACATTCTACCCTCTTTCATTGATTTATTTGTCTATTTTTTATGCCAGTATTTTATTGTTTTGATGACTCTAGCTTTGGATTGATAGTAGTTTGAAGACAGGGAACCTGATTCCTCCAGCTGTGTTCTTTCTCAAGATTGTTTTAGCTATTAATGGTCTTTTGTGTTTCTGTATAATTTTAAAATTACTTGTTCTAGTTCTGTGAAAATGACATTGGAAATTTGACAGGAATTGCATTGAGCCTGGAGAAAGAAATGACAATACAGCCTAGTATTTTTACCTGGAAAATCCCATGGACAGAGGAACCTGGCAGGGCTACAGTCCGTAAGGTCACAGGTAGTCGGATATGACTGAAGCGACTTAGCATGCATGCATTGAACCTGTAGATTGCTTTGGGTAGTATAGTCATTTTATGAAAACTGATTATTCCAATCCAAGAAAACAATTATCTTCCTGTTTGTATCCTCTTTAATTTCTTTCACTTCTATCTTTAATTTCTTACAGTTTTCAGAGTACTGGTCTTTTGCCTCCTTCAGTAGATTTATTTATTCCTATGTTATTCTTTTTGGTGTGATGGTAAATGGGATTGCTTCTTTAATTTCTCTCTCTGATATATTATTGTTAGTGTATAGAAATACAACAGATTTTTGTATATGAATTCCATATCCTGTGAATGCCAAATTCATTAATGAGGTATAGTAGTTTTCTGGCAGCATCATTAGGATTTTCTATGTAAAGTATCTTGTCATCTACAAACAATGGCAGTTTTACTTTTTCCTTTGCAACTTGGATTTCTTTTTCTTCTCTGATTAACATGGCCAGGACTTCTAAAAACTATGTTGAATAAGAGTGGTGAGAGTAGGCATCCTTGTCTTATTCTTAATCTTAGAGGAAATGCTATCAGCTTTTCACTGTTGAGTATGATGTTAGCTGTGGGTTTGTCATATATAGCCTTTATTATGTTGAGGTATATATCTTCTGGAGAAGGCAATGGCACCCCACTCCAGTACTCTCGCCTGGAGAATCCCATGGACGGAGGAGCCTGGTGGGCTGCAGTCCATGGGGTTGCTAAGAGTCGGACACGACTGAGCGACTTCACTTTAACTTTTCACTTTCATGCTTTGGAGAAGGAAATGGCAACCCACTCCAGTGTTCTTGCCTGGAGAATCCCAGGGACTGGGGAGCCTGGTGGGCTACCAACTATGGGGTCGCAGAGAGGCAGACACTACTGAAGCGACTTAGCAGCAGCAGCAGCAGCATGTTCCCTCTATGTCTGCTTTCTGGAAAGTTTTTTTTTTTTTTTTTTTAACATAAATGCAAGTTGTGTTTTACTAAAAGATTTTTCAGCATCTACTGTGATGATTTTTTTTTCATTTATTTTAATTAGAGGATAATTACTTTACAACATTGTGATGGTTTTTGCCATACATCAGTATGAATCAGCCATAGGTATACATGTCTGCTCCATCCTGAAATCCCTCCCATCTCCCTCCCCACCCTATATTCCTCAATGTTAAAGGGTGTATCACATTAATTGATTTGTGAACACTGAAAAATCCTTGAATTCCCAGGATAAACTTACTGCATGGGAGAAAATGTTCACAAGTTTTATGATCAAAAAAGGATTAATATCCAACATATATAAATAGCTCCTACAACTTAACATCAAAAAAAATTTTTTAATGTGAAGAAGAACTGAATGTACATTTTTCCAAATAGGAAATGTAGATGGCCAACTGGCACATGAGAAGATGCTCAACATCACTAATCATTAGGGTAATGCAAATCAAAACCACAATGAGGTATCACTCCAGAAGGGTCAGGTGGCTATCATTAAAAACAACACAAATAGCAAATGTCAGCAAGGATGTGGAGAAAAAGGAATCCTCATACTCTGTTGGTGGGAATGTAAATTGTTACAGACACAGTAGCAAACAGTATGGAGGATTTGAACTACCATACGACCCAGAAATTCTACTCCTGGGTTATATCCAAATAAAACCCCACTAATTCAAAAAGATACATGCACTCCAATGTTCACAGCAGTCTTATTACAATTGCCAAGATATAGAAGCAACACAAGTGTACATCAACAGGTGAATGGATAAATGGTAAATATATATAATGCACTGCTACTGCTAAGTCACTTCAGTTGTGTCTGACTCTGTGTGACCCCATAGACGGCAGCCCACCAGGCACCCCAGTCCCTGGGATTCTCCAGGCAAGAACACTGGAGTGGGTTGCTATTTCCTTCTCCAATGCATGAAAGTGAAAAGTTAAAGTGAAGTCGCTCAGTCATGTCCGACTCTTAGCGACCCCATGGACTGCAGCCCACCAGGCTCCTCCGTCTATGGGATTTTCCAGGCGAGAGTACTGGAGTGGGGTGCCATTGCCTCCTTCTTCTTCTACATCAACAGATGAATGGATAAATGGTAAATATATATAATGCACTACTACTCAGCTAATATATACCAAAAAAAAAAAAAAAAAGGAAATTTTTCCATTTACATCAACATAGAAAAATTTGCAGGGCGTTATGCCAAGTGAAGTAAATCAGACAGCGAAAGACAAATATTGTATAATGCATATGTGGAATCTAAAAGCTACAGCAAACTAGTGAATATATCAAAAAAGAAGCAGATTCACAGATTGAAAGAACATTAGTGGTTACCAGTGAAGGGCAGAACATATAGGTAGTGGACTGGGAGGTACAAACTGTTTTGTGCAAGAGAGGCTACAAGGAGGTATTGTGCAACATGGGGAATACAGCCAATGTTTTGCAATAACTGTAAATAGAGTATAAACTTTAAAAATTGTATAATTTTTTCAAGTTAAAAAAAAACAGAATTGTGTGTCTCTTTATTTTATCTTTTCCTTCATTTATCTTAGAAAAGTCAGATTTACTTTTAGGGAAAAAAAAAAAAAGAACAAAGCTTTTTTTGGTCATAATCCCAAATGAATATGTCAGTAGAGCTATTTTCAACCTACCCCCCAAAATATAATTTTTTGTCTTAATTTTAGTATTTTTTTATATTTTTTCAGAAGACAGTGTCATTTTAAAAAAAGAAAAGCATTTCATTAGATACAATATTTTGGGATTATCACCTTAAAAAGGAACAAAATGAATAAGGTGATTAAATTTTTTAAAAAATTGGAAAGTTGGGAAGTTTCTTCTAAAGTTACAAAAACACTTCATGGTACTTACTCAAGTAAAGTGAAAACTATGTTCACACAAACACTTATAAGAAAATATCCAGTGATTTACTCAGAAAACCAGAGACAGAACAGGTAAATGAATAAACAGGCTATGATGCATTCATGCCATGAAACACAACTCAGCAACAGAAAGGAACAAACTCCTGATTCATGCAAGACAGGGATGGAAAAACTAGACGTTGTATGTTTAGCTTAGAAAGATATTCTGAATGATACAGAAATATAGGAATTGGTGTTTCACTTGGTTTAAAATTAATGAAAATAAAAATTCTAAAACCACATATAAGGAAACAAATATGCCTCACAGAATACCAAAGTTAATAACATAAACATAGCTACATACAGAAGTAATTCAAGCTACTTTAGATTTAGTGTTTTTATCCTATATCTTTATTAGATATACAGTAGGAATATAAAGAACTGCCAAGGCTTATCCTAAAATTACCAAAACCAGAAATGGATCAGAATGATCTTGAAACAAAAGGACGGCTTTATCATTTGCAGGTTTGCAAATCAGGGATGCATAGCCTAGAGCTATAGAGTGAACACCTCCCTAGAGGTGAAGGGGAGTTAAAGCCTAAACTCCAGAAACACTGCGAGATTCTAAGGGGGTTGGGAGTGACATTTACAGCCTGGTCGCATGTCCTCATGATGGGCTCTTACCCTGCTTTTTGCTGGGGACTTTCCAAGCAGGAACCCTGGTAAAGGCAGGAGTTCTTATGGCTTCCTCGGTGGGAATTTTTGTTTTGTGTTGAAGGCATAAAGTAGTGATGAAGCTCAGGTCTGCCCTGGTTGCCAGGCTACACATTCGTCTGGGCCTGGTTTTTCATGTTCTTTCCTCAAGGGCATTTTACATTATTGTAACACAAGCAATCTTAAATTTAATTAGTAGGGTTTTAATGGAGAAGGCAATGGCACCCCACTCCAGTACTCTTGCCTGGAAAATCCCATGGACAGAGGAGCCTGGTAGGCTGCAGTCCATGGAGTCGCTGGGAGTCGGACATGACTGAGTGACTTCACTTTCACTTTCATGCATTGGAGAAGGAAACGGCAACCCACTCCAGTGTTCTTGCCTGGAGAATCCCAGGGACGGGGGAGCCTGGTGGGCTGCAGTCTATGGGGTCGCACAGAGTTGGACACGACTGAAGTGACTTAGCAGCAGCAGCAGCAGGGTTTTTAAAATGAGAAGTGACATCAGTGTAGACATTCAGCAACTAGTTCAAGTATACAGCATATGAGTACATGTACTGATATCTGCAGAACCAGAACTTTTACCATGGAAACAGGAGGACACAGATATGTAACGTGGGGTGAACTGTAAATTGCTATATTTGAATAACAGCAGTGAAAATCATCTCATGTTATTTAAATACACACACACACACACACACACATATATATTCACATATATGTGTCTGATTCTGGCATGGGTAGGTATACCTGTGTGTATTTCATAGCTATGTATCCTAAAAGTCACCCCAGTAACAATAAACACACCCATCACCCTGAATTTTATTTTAAAAATAAATTAGAAAAAAAATCTAATATTTTTAGAGAAATGTTTGATTCCAGGGTGATAGTGTACCTTCTTGTGCATGTGGCTCCTCCTTGCCAAAGTTGGGACAATGTGAATAGGAAAAGAACAATGGAAGGAACAGAGTGTCAAATAGGAAATAGAAATTATTTGAAATCACAGCAATACTCAAACGTGTATTTAAGAGGGAAGGGAAGATGCATTTAAAGAAGACTGCAAGTTACTAAATGTAGAAGAAAACTGACAGAATCATAAAATAGCCAAAGTAATAAATGATTCAGCAAAGACCATCAATAGGTGCTAAGACAATTGGGTAGAAGATCTGTAGGAACAAGATATATATATGCACAGTCCCAAACTACAGTCCAGAGATTGCTTATGAATTACATCAGGAAAATATTATTTTAAATTAATATAAAAAGGGGAAATCAACAGTAACACAATAATAGTAGGGGATTTTAACATCGCACTCACAACAATGAAAAGGTCATCCAGACAGAAAAGGTGACATATCATAGACAAAGGAAAGATTGATAAACTTCTGATAAAACGCTCACTCTTTCTAGTAATTAAGTAACTGAGAATTAAAAATAATAATAATAATAATAAATCTCAACACTTTAAGTGAGCAAACTCAGTAGAAGCAATAATGGGACACATTGAAATCATGTGCCTTCCACTGTGATACCATGGAAATTTTCCCATGTAGCATTTTGCGGAAAAAAAAAAAAAACATTTAATATGAATCTAATCATAAGTAAACTATCCAAAGTAAGGATACTATAAAATAGCTAGAATGAACTGTAAAACAATTCTTTCTACATTATAAAAGACAAGGAAGGTAAGAGAACTCAGATTAAAGGGGATTAAAAGGCATTTATACTGTATTGGTGTTTTTCTTTCTGGCTTACTTCACTCTGTATAATAGGCTCCAGTTTCATCCACCTCATTAGAACTGATTCAAATGTATTCTTTTTAATGGCTGAGTAATACTCCATTGTGTATATGTTTTCTTGGGGATGGTGCACTAGGATGACCCAGAGGGATGGTATGGGGAGGGAAGAGGGAGAGGGGTTCAGGATGGGGAACATGTGTGTACCTGTGGCAGATTCATGTTGATGTATGGCAAAACCAATACAATATTGTAAAGTAATTAACCTCCAATTAAAAAATAATAATAAATAAAAAATAAATAAAAGGCATTTATACTAAATGAAATATATTAGCTTCGATTCCATCCTGATTCTTCTTAAATAGATTGTGTCAATGAAATGTTATGAATTCAATGTTGAATTCCTCAGTGTTAATGTGGCACTGCTGTGTAGAACGTCCTTGTTCACAGGAGAACATGCCACAGTGGCAAGGGGAGGGCTAAGAGTTTTGAGGTCAATCACTTACCTTCAAATAGCTCATGGAAATGCTTAACCCACACTCACTCTAACACAGAGATTCAGAGTACAAATCCAGAGGACAGTCATTTTGTTTTTAAACTTTTTAAACATATTATTTTAGAGTAGACTTAGTGGAAAAAAGTTGTGAAGGTGGGATAGACAGTTTCCACATACCACACACTCAGTTTCTCTCATTATTGACAACTTCTGTTATATGATCTGGATAACCATGATATGGTCACACAGTGAGAGCCAGACATCCTGGAATGTGAAGTCAAGTGGGACTTAGGGAGCATTAGTAGGAACAAAGCTAGTGGATGTGATGGAAATCCAGCTGAGCTATTGAAAATCCTAAAAGATTATGCTGTTAAAGTGCTGCAATCAATATGCCAGCAAATTTGGAAAACTCAGCAGTGACCACAGGAATGGAAAAGGCCAATTTTCATTCCAATCCCAGAAAGACAATGTCAAAGAATGTTCAAACTACTGTAAAATTGCACTCATTTCCCATGCTAGCAAGGTAATTCTCAAAATCTTCAAGTTGGCTCCAACAGTACGTAAATTGGGAACTTCCAGATGTACAAGCTGCATTCAGAATTTGGACTCTGTTGGGGAGGGGAGGATGATTTGGGAGAATGGCATTGAAACATGTATAATATAATATAATAAGTGAATCACCAGTCCAGGTTTGATGCAGGATATACGAAGCTTGGGGCTGGTGCACTGGAATGACCCAGAGGGTTGGTATGGGGAGGGAGGTGGGAGGGGGGTTCAGGATTGGGAACACATGTACACCCGTGGCAGATTCATGTTGATGTATGGCAAAACCAATACAATATTGTAAAGTAATTAGCCTCTAATTAAAATAAATAAATTAAAATTAAAAAAAAAAAGTTAGAGGAACCAGAAATCAAATTCTCAACAACTGCTGGATCATAAAAAAGCAGGAAAATTTCAGAAAAAAATATTTACTTCTGTTTCACTGACTATGTGAAAGTCTTTGACTGTGTGGATCACAACAAACTGTGGAAAATTCTTAAAGAGATGGGAATACCAGACTACCATACCTGCCTCCTGAGAAACCTGTATGCAGGTCAAGAAGTAACAGTTAAAACTGGACATGTAATAATGGACTAGTTCAAAATTGGGAAAGGAGATATGCAGAGTACATCATGTAAAATGCCAGGCTGGATGAATTACAAGGTGGAATCAAGATTTCCAGGAGAAATATCAACAACCTTAGATATGCAGATGGTAACATCCTTATGGCAAAAAGTGAAGAGGAACTAAAGAGTCTCTTGATGCAGGTGAAAGAGGGAGAGGGTGGGATGATTTGGGAGAATGGCATTGAAACATGTATAATACCATATATGAAATGAGTTGCCAGTCCAGGTTCGATGCATGATACTGGATGCTTGGGGCTGGTGCACTGGGACGACCCAGAGGGAGGGTACGGGGAGGGAGGAGGGAGGAGGGTTCAAGATGGGGAACACATGTATACCTGTGGCGGATTCATGTTGATATATGGCAAAATCAATACAATATTGTAAAGTTAAAAAATAAAATAAAATTAACTAAAATAAAAAAATAAAAAAACATTCAAAAAACGAAGATCATGGCATCTGATCTGATCATTCCATGGCAAATAGATGGAGAAACAATGAAAAAACTGACAAACTTTATTTTCTTGGGCTCCAATATCACTACAGATAATGACTGCAACCATGAAATTAAAAGACATTTGCTCCTTGGAAGAAAAGCTATGACCAACATAGACAGCATATTAAAAAGCAGAGACATTACTTTGCTGACAAAGGTTTGTATAGTCAAAGTTATGGTTTTTCAAGTACTCATGTAGAGATGTGACAGTCAGACCATAAAGAAGGCTGAGCACTGAAGAACTGATGCTTTTGAACTGTGGTTCTGCAGAAGACTTGTGAGAGTCCCTTGGACAGCAAGGAGATCAAACCAGTCAATCTAAAGGAAATAAACCCTGAATCTTCATTGGAAGTACCCCTGGAGCTGAAGCTCCGATATTTCAGCCACCTGATGCAAAGAACTGACTCATTGGAAAAGATTCTAATACTGGGAAAGGTTGAAGGCAGGAGGAGACAGGGATGACAGAGGATGAGATGGTTGGATGGCATCATCAACTCAATGGACACACATTTGAGCAAACTCTGAGAGCCTATAAAGGACAGGGAAGCTTGGTGTGCTACAGTCCATGGGGCCACAAAAACTTGAACAACAGTTAGTAACTGAACATGCACCAAAACCAATACACTATTATTAACTAAAATTTGTGCTTAATTTTCTTAGCTTATGCCTAATGTCCTTTTTCTCTTTCAGTATCCCAGTAAAATACATATGGTTGTCAGTCTCCTTAGGCTTCTCTTGGTTGGGATATTGTTAGGATTTTATTTTATTTTATTTTATTTTATTTTTGATCCCCTTGACAGTTTTGAAGTGTACTGGTTAAAGGTTTTATAAAATACAAATAATTGGCATTTGCCTGATGCTTTCCTCATGACTGCACTGGAGTGATGTGTGTTAGGGTGAAGTGACAAACTCATTACATTATAACAAGGATACATAATATGACTGATGTTACCCTGATTACCCAGCTAAGGTAGCATTCATCAGATTTCTTCACTGGAAAGGTGCTCTTTTCCTCATTGCCCATACTGCAGTCTTTGGAAGTTATCATACAGTCAATACTTCAGTGAGAAGTAATGCTTTACTTCCTTCCTCCTTGAGGGCAAACTATCTGCATAAATTATTTAGAATTCTCTTGAACAGGACTGTTCATGGGGTTCTGAAGAAATGGTTTCCAAGGAAAACTATTCAGTATCACAGTAATCCAAGTCTATGCCCTGACCAATAATTATGAAGAAGCAGAAGTTGAATGGTTCTATGAAGACCTACAAGACCTTCTAGAACTAACACTTAAAATAAATGTCCTTTTCATTAGAGGGGACTGGAATGCAAAAGTAAGAAATCAAGAAACAGTTGGAGTAACAGGCAAATTTGGCTTTGGAGTACAGAATGAAGCAGGGCAAAGGCTAATAGAGTTCTGCCAAGAGAATGCACTGGTCATATAGCAAATATTCTCTTCCAACAACAAAAGAGAAGATTCGACACATGGACATCACCAGATAGTCAACACCGAATCATATTTTTGCAGCCAAAGATGGAGAAGCTCTATACAGTCACCAAAAACAAGACTAGAAGCTGACTGTGGCTCAGATCATGAACTCCTTATTCAGGCCTAAATAAAAGAAATTAGGGAAAACCACTAGACCATTCAGGAATCACCTATATAAAACCCCATATGATTATACAGTGGAAATGACAAATAGATTCAAGGGATTAGATCTGATAGAGTGCTTGAAGAATTATGGGTGGAGGTTCGTGACATTCTATAAAAGGCAGGGATCAAGACGAACACCACATAAGGTAATGCAAAAAGATAAAATGGTTGTATGAGGAGGCCTTAAATATAGCTGTAAATAGAAGAGAAGCGAAAGGCAAAGGAGAAAAGGGAAGATATATCCATGTGAATGCAGAGTTCCAAAGAATAGCAAGGAGAGATAATAAAGGCTTCCTCAGTGATCAACACAAAGAAATAGAGGAAAACAAAAAAATGGGAAAGGCTAGAGATGTCTTCAAGAAAATTAGATACCAAGGGAACATTTCATGCAAAGATGGGCATAATAAAAGGACAGAAATGGTACAGACCTAACAGAAGCACAAGATATTAACAAGAGATAGCAAGAATACACAAAAGAACTATACAAAAAAGATCTTCACGACCCAGATAATCATGATGGTGTGATCACCAACCTAGAGCCAGACATCCTGGAATGTGAAGTCATGTGGGCTTTAGGAAGCATCACTATGAACAAAGCTAGTGGAGGTGATAGAATTCCAGGTGAGCTATTTCAAATCCAAAAGATAATGGTGTGAAAATGCCACACTCATTATGTCAGCAAATTTGGAAAACTCAGTGGCCACAGGACTGGAAAAGGTCAGCTTTCATTCCAATCCCAAAGAAAGGTAATGCCAAAGAATGCTCGAACTACAGCAAAATTGCACTCATCTCAAACACTAGCAAAAAAATGCTCAAAATTCTTCAAACCAGGCTTCAACAGTATGTGAACTGTGAAATTCCAGATGTTCAAACTAGATTTAGAAAAGCCAGAGGAACCAGAGACCAAATTGCCAACATGCATTAGATCATTGAAAAAGCAAGAGAGGGCCAGAAAAACATCTACTTCTGCTTTATTTACTATGCCAAAGCCTCTGACTGTGTGGACCACAATAAACTGTGGAAAATTCTGAAAGAGATGGGAATACCAGAGCACCTGACCTGCCTCTTGAGAAATCTGTATGCAGGTCAGGAAGCAATAGTTAGAACTGGACAAGGAACAAGAGACTGGTTCCAAATAGGAAAAGGAGTACATCAAGGCTGCATATTTTCACCCTGCTTATTTAATTTATATGCAGAGTACATCATGAGAAATACTGGGTTGGATGAAACACAAGCTGGAATCAAGATTGCTGGGAGAAATATCAATAACCTCAGATATGCAGATGGCACATCCTTATGGTAGAAAGTGAAGAAGTACTAAAGAGCCTCTTGATGAAAGTGAAGGAGGACAGTGTAACAGTTATCTTAAAATTCAACATTCAGAAAACTAAGATAATGGCATCTGGTCCCATCATTTCATGGCAAATATATGGGGAAACAGTGGAAACAGTGACAGACTTTATTTTGGGGGGCTCCAAAATCACTGCAGATGGTGACTGCTGCCATGAAATTAAAAGATGCTTGTTCCTTGGAGGAAAAGTTATGACCAACCTGGACAGCATACTAAAAAGCAGAGACATCACTTTGCTAACAAAGGTCCTTCTAGTCAAAGCTATGGTTTTTCCAGTAGTCATGTATGGATGTGAGAGTTGGACTATAAAGTAAGCTGAGCACTAAAGAATTAATGCTTTTGAACTGTGGTGTTGGAGAAGACTCTTGAGAGTCCCTTGGACTGCAAGGAGACCCAACCAGTTCATCCTAAAGGAAACCAGTCCTGAATATTCATTGGAAGGACTGATGCTGAAGCTGAAACTCCAATACTTTGGCCACCTGATACGAACAACTGACTCCCTACAAAAGACCGTGATGCTGGGAAAGATTGAAGGTTGGAGGAGAAGGGGATTACAGAGGATGAGATGGTTGGATGGCATCACCGACTGAATGGACATAAGTTTGAGTAAACTCCTGGAATTGCTTATGGGCAGGGAAGCCTGACACACTGCAGTCCACGGGGTTGGACACGACTGAGTGACTGAAATGAACTGAACAGGACATTCGTGTGTTTTTCCCACTTAATTATTTATCAGTGACAGTGTGGACTAACAGATATTTATTTTATGTTGGGCATTATAATCCAACATGACTTCACTTTTTTTTTTAATTCAAATCGCTACTGATTTGTTGTCTGGAGTTCTCTCTGTGGGCCTCAGTGTCATTTTGACACATTCTTGTCATTGTGGACTTCCTGTGAAGAACTTCTTTACTTTTTCACACTTTAAAATGCTCAGGTTAACCTGCTTTATGTCTTGCCCTATCCTATAATCAGGCTTTCCTCCAAGGAGCTTGGTTTCTTTTATAATAAGTAGAAAGATATTAAAAAGTAGAATCTGGGTACTGAATATGCTCATGTCCCTGAGGTGTCACTGCTTCTCGGCTCAAGAGACAGAGCAAGGAAATACGTGTGTATGTTATTCATGTATATACAACACATATAAAGCCATATACAATGAAATACTACTCAGTTATACAAAAGAATGAAATGATGCCATTTATAACAATATGGATGGACCCAGAGATTTTATTGAGGTAATTAAGATAGAGAAAGGCAAATACCGTATGATATCACTTATAAGTGGAATAAAATATAATACAAATGAACTTATTTTCAAAACAGAAACAGACTCATAGACATAGAGAAGAGACTGGTGGTTGCCAATGGGGAGAGGTTGGGGAGTGATGGATTGGGAGATTGGGCTTAACAGGTGCAAAACATTACACACAGAAAGGATGGACAACAAGGTCCTACTGTATAGCACAGAGAACTATATTCAATATCCTATGATAAACCATAATGAAAAGAATATTAAAAAGAACATATATGCATGTAACTAAATCATCTTGCTGTGAAACAGAAAATGGCACAACGTTGTAAATCAACCATACTTTAAATTAAAAAAAAAAAAAAGTTTTAAAGGTCATCTGTATATTTAACACCAGTAGTCAAGTACAGATATGAGAAGTGAAAGTGAAGTCGCTCAGTCATGTCCGGCTCTGTGACCCCGTGGACTGTGTAGCCCACCAGGCTCCTCCATCCATGGGATTCTCCAGGCAAGAATACTGAAGTGGGTTGCCATTTCCTTCTCCAGGGGAATCTTCCCGACCCAGGGATCGAACCCAGGTCTCCTGCATTGCAGGCAGACGCTTTAATCTCTGAGCCACCAGATATGAGAGGCGGTCCATAAAGAAGGCTGAGTGTCAAAGAATTGATGCTTTTGAACTGTGGTGCTGGAGAAGACTCTTGAGAGTCCTTTAGATTGGAAGGAGATCAAATCTGTCAATCCTAAAGGAAATCAACCCTGAATATTCATTGGAAGGACTGATGCTGAAGCTGAAGCTACAATACTTTGACCACCTGATGTGAAGAGCTGACTCACTGGAAAAACCCTGATGCGGGGAAAGATTGAAGGCAGGAGGAGAAGAGAGAAGCAGAGGATGAGATGGTTCAACAGCATTGCTAACTCAATGAACATGAATTTGAACAAACTCCAGGAGACAGTGGAGGACAGAGCAGCTGGCATGCTACAGTCCATGGGTCACAGAGTCAGACACCAGTTATTGACTGAAAAATGACAAAAAATAACATAACAGAATGTAGCATCATATATATTATACCAAACATGAGTCATACTTAGTCTTCACCTGAATCTCTTACTGCAGGAATTATCCTGGCCATCTCCCTTCAAATGGCTGAAGCCTCTCATCTAACAGTTAACACTGTGGCCCTAACCACCCCCTACACTGACCACATATCTAATCCCAGCATACAGGTGTTTTCAGAAGTGTTACTCTATTTCCATAATACACCTTCATTAACAGAGCATAAGGTTTCATGCAGGTTCTTCTGCCTTTGGACTTATAGCCTGCACTTATGCCCAAAGTTACTTAGATCAGCCCTTTTCCCCTATGGATATTTTTCTTGCTTTGTCTTTCTGTATGTATTTATATTTTATACTTCAAAATTAAAAAAAAGTTGAAAGAATAAAGTAAAATTTTCTCATTTCAGAAAATGCATAAAATCAAAACCATTGGAGCACATTGCTAGGGGCCCTACCAGAGCCTTGAAAACAACATATAAAAGACCCTGAAGCAAAACTGTTATTAACTTCTTAGCATTTTCATGGTTACTTTATGAGGAAAAACTAAAATGAAGATGAGACTAGACATCATATATGGATACAAAAGAAGATATTCATCAAGAATCAATAGAAAACCCCAATAATTCGTTTTCCTTATTTCTTTCTCCTATGACAAAACTGAATAGTCATATATTTGAAATAAGAAGTTCTGGATAAACTTTAGGAAAGTGCTTGAAGGCACTAGTTAGTTCATCTGAAAGTAGAAGGAAAAAATAAAACATATTGGTTATTAAGTAAACCTGGTGAGGTTGGAAAATATATTTAAATCTGTAATAGATCACACAGTTCTGTGTGATTTTTTTTCCAACAAGTGCTGTTATCCCAAAAAAGAATGTTGAAGGCAGGTATCTGTAACCAGAGAGGCAGCATACCACCATGGTTAAGAGCACATGTTCTGGGACCAGATGGTTTGAATCTCAGTCCCACCATTATTGTGAGTGAAACTTTAGATAAATTACTAAAGTGCTGCATGTCTAATTTTTATTTGTAAATGGGGATAATGAAACATTTGTTATGGTGCTTGGAACATAGTGATTGCTCAAAAAGTGTTAGCAATCATTATCATGAAAATGTAGGGTCTCAGATTTGGGAGTCAAGTACAGCAAAAACAAAAATAGCCCTGACTACCAAACCTTTCAGTCAGATTATTCATTTTTCTTGATGATCTCTTCATCTCTATTTACTAAAATTAAAAATCAGAATACAGTTTTGAGCAGGGTTTCTTCACTAGTGAGTGATATGCTGGGACAGAAGTATTTTGTTGTGGTTGTGGCATACTTAGCAGCATTCTGGGCTCTACCTACTGGGTGCCAGTAGCATCTCCCACAAAACCCCACTAGGATGAGCAAAATGTCTCTAGATAGCCAATGGCCCCTGGAGAGACAGTACCCCAGCTGAGAACCAAACCTCTAGAGGACTGGTAGTTACTAAATTTAAATAGAAGATAATACAGCAAAGGAAAAAAAAATCTTTGTTTAAAAGAGCCTTTTTCTAGGAGCAACTTCTATTTCAATAGAGTCAACCTCTGCAGCACCAAAGGAAAAAAGAAAACTACATCTCTTTCATAAATCACATCCTCACAAGTAGAGAACTGAACAGTGCACTGTCTCTCAAAATCAGTGTTTTCTTGTTTATTTAAAGATATCTGCCCTTATGGTATTGACACGATTTCACATCCAGCCCAAAGCCAGCCTGCATGTTTGCTTATAGGACATGGCTCTTTGCTTTTATACATTTTGTTAGATGCCACAAATACAACCCTCACAGATGATGAAAAATGTGAAAGAAGCAGTATGTTTACTAGATCACTTTCTCACAAATGCCTTCCTCATTTTGTGAGCTGAGCCTCAGCTCAGTCCCTGGGTCTGAAATTAAAGGGAAGTGACACAGTGGTCCAAATAAAGGATGCAGGGCTACCTGTGTGGGCACAGGACAAGTGGCTCCAGCAACACTCATCTACACACAGCTTAACAGAATATTTTTTTGAGAAAATTTTAGTGATTTTTAAGATAGGAAGCATTCAGTTTCTATGCACTTCTACAATGGTCAAAAAAACCTCTTGGTAAATATTGACATGATGCAGTCATATGTACTTGTGTATCAATTTCAAATTTATATGCAAATATTACTCCAGGAGAGTAGAGTCTCTAAGATTCAGTAGCCTCAGCATAGAAACCTAACATAAGACAAATCTGGCTCTGAGTCAGTCTTATAAACCAACTGCAGACATGTGAGGTGATGATACTGAGAGGTCCACCATCCAGAGTAGTCTTCTTAGATTTCACCTTTACTCTGAAGTATAAGAAAAGCACAATGTTCAGCAGACTTAAAAATAAAATATAATAGCTCCCTGAAAAATAATTTTTAAAAGGTCATTCTTTTTTAAAACTATTTATTTTAACTGGAGGATAATTACTCTAATTGGAGGATAATTACTTTACAATATTGTGATGGTTTCTGCCATATATCAACATGAATTGGCCATAGGTATACATGTATCACTCCCCCCCATTCTGAACCCCCCACCTCCCTCCCACCCTATCCCTCTGGGTGGTCCCAGAGCCCTGGCTTTGGGTGCTCTGCTTCAAGCATTGAACTTGCATTGGTCATTTATTTTAGATATGGTAAATGTATCTGTTTCAACACTGTTCTCTCAAATCATCCCAACCCTCGCTTTCTCCCATTGAATACAAGTCTGTCTTTCACCTCTGTGTCTCCTTTGCTGCCCTGCATAAATATATAGATATAATTCTTAACAGAAGTTCATAATAAGGAGCTAAAGAAAAGCATGGACTCCAGACTCAGACTGTGGGCTTAGACTCCATATATCAATGCATAACCCTTGGGGTCTTTGTGTATAAAATAAAGACACCATCGGTGGCCTTAATGAGTGCTGGGGGGATGGAAAGATAGGTCAGGAAGTAAGTAAAATGCCAGCTATCTAAAATGCTTGAAACAGATGCTCACTAAATGGTAACTGTGAGCAAAGCAGGTAAAGGAAGTCCCTTATGCACAGTGTACTAATAATCCATTAGACCTTTTCAAATACCTTTTTTGAGTTTTTGAAAGTATCCCATGTCTTCTTTTCCTCTTTAATCAATTAGTATGATAAATTAAATGAATTGTATTTCTAATTATTGAATCACACTACCATTCCTGGAACAAAACAGAAACAAAATATTCCTTGTTCCTGTCACCTGCTACTTTTAAAAGAGATTTCCATCTAAATTATACATGAAAGTATCCTTTTGGCTTGCTTTATGTTGGGTTCTGTGCTGGGTTTTGCTAGCTAGCATAAACATAATAAGTTGAAATATCTCCATATTTTTTTTATGTTAGAAAAGTGTGTATGTGTGTGTATGTATATATATATATATATATATATATATATATATATATATATAAAAAGCTTGGGCTCTTTTATTTATATATATATATATATATATATATATACACACACATAAACAATCATGTTATTTATTATATATATATAATATATGTTATATATACATATATATAGTATAAGAGAAGAGAAAGCAATGGCACCCCACTCCAGTACTGTTGCCTGGAAAATCCCATGGATGGAGGAGCCTGGTAGGCTGCAGTCCATGGGGTCACTAAGAGTCGGACACGACTGAGCGACTTCACTTTCACTTCTCACTTTCATGCATTGGAGAAGGAAATGACAACCCAATCCAGTGTTCTTTCCGGGAGAATCCCAGGGACAGGGGAGCCTGGTGGGCTGCCATCTATGGGGTCGCACAGAGTTGGACACGACTGAAGCGACTTAGCAGCAGCAGCATAGTTTATAAAATGAACATAAGTTCAAGGAAAAATGGAAGGGATTAGTCTCTTTTTAAATGGGTCATTAATTGCTAAGCAACTGTAATTTTAAAAAAAAATTATTTAAAGGCATTTGAAGTCCATACATCTGCAAGGACTCCTCAAGGTCTCAAATTGATTTAAAAATCAAAGGCAGAGAAAGGAGCAACATGTCAATGCTACCATAATAAAGGAAGCACAAATGTGCTGTTCAGTGGCAATTAAAAGACTATTTAGAGAATTACTTAAAGACAATGAACTGGACCTCAGGAGAACCATCACACAGGTATAAAGGAGAAATGTGTTGCACTGGAAATTTAGTCAATATTTTACACTATGTAATAATTCTTCATGGTGTGTAATGTATAAAAATATTGAATCACCATGCTGTACAGCTGAACTAATATTGCAAGTCAGCTATCAGTTCAGTTCAGTTGCTTGATCCCGTCCAACTCTTTGCAACCCCATGCAATGCAGCACTCCAGGCTTCCCTGTCCAAATCCTGGAGCTTGCTCAAACTCATGTCCATTGAATTGGTGATGCTATCCAATCATCTCATTCTCTGTCGTCAACTTTTCTTCCTGCCTTCAATCTTTCCCAGCATCAGGGTCTTTTCTAAAGAGTCAATTCTTTGCATGAGGTAGCCAAAGTATTGGAGCTTCAGCTTCAGCATCAGTTCTTCCAGTGAAAATTCAGGACTAATTTCCTTTAGGATAGACTGGCTGAATCTCCTTGCAGTTCAAGGGACGCTCAGGAGTCTTCTCCAACACCACAGTTCAAAAGCGTCAGTTCTTCAGCACTCAGCTTTCTTTATGGTTCAACTCTCACATCCATACATGACTACTGGGAAAACCATAGCTTTGACTAGACAGACCTTTTCAGCAAAGTAATGTCTCTGCTTTTTAATACACTGTCTAGGTTGGTCATAGTTTTTCTTCCAAGGAACAAACATCTTTTAATTTCATGGCTGCAGTCAAAATCTGCAGTGATTTTGAAGCCCAAGAAAATAAAATCTGTCAGTGTTCCCCATCTATTGCCATCAAACCAGATGCCATGATCTTTGTTTTTTGAATGCTGAATTTTAAGCCAGCTTTTTCATTCTCTTTTACTTTCAACAAGAGGCTCTTTAGTTCCTTTTTGCTTTCTGCCATTAGGGTGGTGTTATCTGCATATCTAAGGGTATTGACATTTCTCCCAGCAAACTTGATTCCAGCTTGTGCTTCATCAAGACCAGCATTTTGCATGATATACTCTGCATATAAGTTAAATAATCAGGGTGACAACATACAGTCTTGACGTACTCCTTTCCCAATTTGGAACCAGTCCATTTCTCCATGTCCAGTTCTAACTGTTGCTTCTTGACCTGCATATAGATTTCTCAGGAGGCAGGAAAGGTGGTCTGGTATTCCCATTTCTTTAAGAATTTACCACAGTTTGTTGTGATCCACACAGTCAAAGGCTTTGGCATTTTCAATAAAGCTGAAGTAGATGTTTTTCTGAAACTCTCTTGCTTTTTCTATGACTCAATGGATATTAGTATTTTGATCTCTGGTTCCTCAGCCTTTTATATTGCAGCTGGAACATCTGGAACTCCTTAATGTAAAATTCAGACTTAAATTGAAAAACGTAGGGAAAACCACTAAAACATTCAGGTATGACCTAAATCAAATCCCTTAAGATTATACAGTGGAACTGACAATAGGTTCAAGGGATTATATCTGATAGACAGATATCCTTCCTAAATGCAAAGAAATAGAGGAAAACAATAGAATAGGAAATACTAGAGATCTCATCAAGAAAATTAGATATCAAGGGGATATTTCATGCAAAGATGGGCAAAATAAAGGACAGAAATGGTATGGACCTAACAGAAGATATTAAGAAGAGGTGGCAAAAATACACAGAATAGCTATATAAAAAAGATCTTAATGACCCAGATAATCATGATGGTGTGATCAGCCACCTAGAGGCAGACATCCTGCAATGTAAAGTCAAGTGGCCTTAGGAAAGTACACTGTGAACAAAGCTAATGGAGGTGATGGAATTCCAGCCAAGCTATTTCAAATCCTAAAAGATGATACTCTTAAAGTACTACACTTAAGTGTAGCCAGCAAATTTGGAAAATTTAGCAGTGGCCACAGGACTGGAAAAATTAACTATACTCCAATATTTTTTTCTTTGATATAAAGTTATTTAATTGGAGGCCAATTACTTTAAAATATTGTATTACTTTTGCCATACATCAACATGAATCCGCCACGGGTGTACACGTGTTCCCCATCCTGAAACCACCTACCACCTCCCTCCCCGTACCATCCCTCTGGGTCATCCCAGTGCACCAGCAAAGAAACTTTTTTTTTTCTGACAGCCAACATCTAAGTGGGTAGCTGCACTGAGTCACCATGTTATCAGTCCAGTGTCCACTGTAGATTGATGGGTAGAAATAGAATAACCAACAGATTTAATCTGTTTCTGATGATTTCCATTGCAGATTTCTGAACTGGGCCTGCTTACATACAAACCCCATGTCTCTGAATGGGATCTCTATATAATGCAGCAGTGGTACTACCCTGCCATGCTTCAGCCCTCCCATGTGGTTCATTATGTCCCTATTTAGTGGACAACAGGCAGATCAGCTGAACAATATCTGCACCTCACAACCTTTGGACTGCTGTCTCCCAGGCCACATAGCCTAGTACAACCCTGTTCACACCAATGAATAAAGGTAGCTTCTGCTCAGGAAGTGATGGGAATTATGGCACTTAAGAGTTCTAAGCCTTCTTCTCAAGGTCTTCATGTACTACAAAGCTAAGACATAGCCAACATAGTCATGCAGCTGGAAAGGTTTCTGAGGACTGGAAGGGTTTCAGGACTACAAATCTGAACCCAGGGTGGAGAGGGCAATTCAGAAACATTCCTCATCCTATTACTGTTTACAGGAAGGCCGTCTTCTCTTTGTTTCTGCAATTCTCAGCTATTCTTAAACACAGATCTTTTGTTGCTTTTTTAGCATTTTATTCTCATAAATGTCATCTCTGGGGCCCAGATATCTTAAAAAGGAAATTCTAATTAAATGTTCTAAATCTATGCAAGTTTCACAAGGAAAATCTTGGCTTCAGTGCTCTAAAAGACACTGTATTGGATATTGTTTTCAGTGTAGTCCCTCTCAATTCAAACTTGTGGCCAAACTGTAGAAAACTCAACATCAAATAATTAAATTTGATTTTTTAATTAATTAATTTCTTTTAATTGGATGCTAATTACTTCCCAATATCGTGGTGGGTTTTGCCATACATCAACATGAATCAGCCATGGGTGTACATGTGTCCCACCATCTTGTTTCTGCTTTAAGCACTTTCAGTTGAAAGCAAGGCTGCTGTTGTTTCAGTTCAATTCCGTTCAGTTGCTCAGTAATGTCCGACTCTTTGTGACCCTATGAACTGCAGCACTCCAGGCCTCCCTGTCCATCACCAACTCCCAGAGTTTACCCAAACTCATGTCCATTGAGTCGATGATACCATCCAGCCATCTCATCCTCTGTCGTCCCCTTCTCCTCAGCCTTCAATCATTCCCAGCATCAGGGTCTTTTCCAATGAGTCAGCTCTTCGCGTCAGGTCGCCAAAGTATTGGAGTTTCAGCCTCAGCATCAGTCCTTCCAATGAACACCCAGGACTGATCCCCTTTAGGATTGACTGGATGGATCTTCTTGCTGTCCAAGGGACTCTCAAGAGTCTTCTCCAACACCACAGTTCAAAAGCATCAATTCTTTGGTGCTCAGCCTTTTTCACAGTCCAACTGGAAAATGACCACTGGAAAGACCATAGCCTTGACTAGACAGACCTTTGTTGGCAAAGTAATGTCTCTGCTTTTTAATATGCTGTCCAGGTTGGTCCTAACTTGCTGTTGCTTAATTGCTAAGTCAAATCATGTCTGATCTTTTGCAACCCCATGAACTGTAGCCCACCAGCCTCCTCTGCCCATGTGATCTTCCAGGAAAGAATACTAGAGTGGGTTGCCATTTCCTTCTGTTCTAAATATATGTGATTATTGAAATAACTTCTGGCAAGAACCAGCTCAATATCTATTTACACCTTAAAAGAGTCAATCTACATTTTAAATATTAATAGAAAATAGAAACCATGTGCCAAAACCTATTTGTTGAGAGGAATTTCTACAAATATGACAGTCATAACATTTACAAACACACATACACATAGACAGATTTATCACCAAACAATATGTTCTAATTGGAGATTTTAGAGATCTTAATATAATTAATTATTTGATACATAAAATTAAGTGCTCAAGTTGCCCCTATAAGCTAGTAACTAACCTCTCTGTTAGTTTCTATGTAAAACGTTTACTTTTCTATGTAAAAGTTTCACCAAATCAGAGGAATGAGTATTACAATAAAGGACTCTTGTTATAGAGAACTGTCTGCAAAAGAGGACAAGGGAGTGTGAACCCCAGAGGACGAGAGCAAAAGGTCATCACTGGGCTCAAGCGGTCCGTGATGTGGACAAGATATTTTTGATAATTCAGCAACTTCCATAAACTAGCTGGAGTTTTGTGATTTTGCACCTTTGAAAACTTATTGTCTCACCTGAAATAAATTCCAGAAACTTGTACACGAAAAACCTCCACTCCCCTCTCTTCTGAACCCTAACATTTCATTTTTGAAATGTGGTTTCCCAGATGCTCTTATCAGCTGGACTGGAAAGATGTGTAATAGGAATTCTGTTCTTTGCAATCTACAGCATGCAACTTTAAATATCCTCTTTAACAAAGTAAGAAACTTTTCAGTGCATAGTATACAGGGCATTTAATCAAAGTCAGCTTTCAAAAGAAAGACATACAGCCATTTTCAAATGCTGACAAAGTAGGAAAAGAAAAATGAACCCTCATGCATCTTTAATGAAACTTTCAGGGGAAATAGATCTATACATATCTTAGTGGCTTCTGATTTTCTTTTTTTATATTTTTTCCTAATTTGGCAAAGCAAGATATTATACTGTCATGCTCCCCACCAAATGATTTTAGTTTTAATCAAATATAAAGGATTGTTTTTAAGTATAAGAAACATAATTGATCAGGCAAGTCATAAGAAGAGGCAACACTAAATAATTAACTGATGGTGAATAAAGTTTTTCTGAATAAATATGTAGATCACTGAACCCTAAACCTAGGTTTGACTGAGATAACTAAAATCAAAACAAACAAACAAAAAAAAAACAAACCCAACTCTTGTTAAAATTGAAGGCTGTCTGCTCAATTGCCCCACACACTAATACACAGAAATTATCTCCTTGGGGAGAAGAGAGAGATTTGCTCTAAAAGCTGAGAAAACAACCACTTGCTCTGCTCTGACCCTCTGGTGAACAGCAGTATTGAGTTGAATGTTTCTGGTACTTTCTGTGGTTTTTTTTTTTTTTTTTTTTTTTGGTTTAATTCTTTGAAAGACTTCATTTTTTAGAGCAGCTTTTAGTTAACAGAAGAACTGAATAGATGGTACAGAGAGTTCTCATATGACGGAAGGTGGGTTTTGATTTATTTTAATTTATATATTTATTCAAAATTATGAAAGTATGATAACACATTAACAAGAAACGTGGAAAATACAGAAAAGGTTACATAAAGTTTTATTATATGTTACAATTAGTTTTTTAAGTAAATAAATTAAGATTTTTAGTTGAAGTTTCAATATCATAGTATTAAAAATTAAAAGAATACATACACGGAGGAACAGAAGAATATAGTAGCCCTAAAAAGCACTGTGAACCAAATCCACATAATTAAGATTGATACAATTTTCACACAACAGTAGAATACAAATTATATTCAAGTTCCCATAAGACACTGGAACATACCCAGGGAAACAAATCAAAATACAAAAATTTCATGATCTAAAGGTATTGAAATCATAATCATACAGAGCTGTTATCTTATCACTGTGGAATTATGTTAGAAATCAATATCAAAAGATATTTGAAAATAACCCACATATTTCCAAGTGCAAAGTGACATTTACCAAGAGAGATTTAGCTATCAAAGGCCTCAATAAAGTAAGACTGAAAAAAACACAGATGGTGATTTCAGATAAGAAAGCATTTAAATGAAAAACTAGTATTAAAAAGATGAATTAATATTAAAGATACTTCAAACAAAATCCCATGTATTTGGAATTAAATGTCCACTTTTAAATGATGGGTGTATCTAAGAAGCAATAGCAAGGATATTTAGAAAATATTTGTAATGGAATAAAAATGAAAAAAGAAGTTACCAGGATTTGTTGCATGTATTGAGGCTGCTCAATGCAGTTATATACAAGGTGGAGTCTTGAATAAGGTATGAAGACAAATAATGGACATTAGCATAAAATTTTGTGAAATGTGAACAAAATCTGTAGTTAATAATACTGCATCACTTAATTTCCTATTGCTTTTACAACATAGTATTTGTTTATATTTTCAGAATTGGATTAGAAGTTTCAAGCTTCATTCAAATTTTTTTAATCACTATAATAATAATTTTTTATACTTTTAGCTGTGTATTACATGGAACTATATCAAAGATCAGCGTGAATATAAATAAGAAATCTAGCATTCTAGTCATACTAAGTCTAACAAGTGGAATCAAACTGTCATGAATTTATTCAGCTAGGCAAAAATACAGAAGTTTTCTAAAATATATTATATTATACATACTAATGCTTTACTACTGAACTTGATAAAGGCTTGAGATAGAACAACAATAAAAAAAAAAAAAACAGAAATATAAACTAAATGAAATGGAAGCATTGACTATAAAATACAAAAAGTGAAAAAAAAAACAGATAAACATAAAAGATCATCAGATAGCCCAGTTGTTTTTAAACAGGATTGCTTTTTAGATTTTGGAGAAAAACAGCAATATCTGGGAATTAGTATTTTTCAAATAGTCCAAAAAAATTCTGATATGCATCTGGATTTTAAAAAGTGAGTACATGTTTTTCTATTAAGTGGTAGTTTAGTGATACAGAATTCTATATGAGATTTGTGCTGAGTTTTTGTTTGTTTTTCCTGGGATGGGCAAGGCTGAGTGAGGATGTAATCCTGTCTGCTGATGATTGGATTTGTATTTTTGTTTTCTTTGTTGTTTAGATGAGGTGTCCTGCACAGGGTGCTACTGGTGATTGGGTGATGCCAGGTCTTGTATTCAAGTGGTTTCCTTTATGTGAGTTCTCACTATTTAATATCCCCTCGGGTTGTTTCTTTGGTATTCTATGGTCTTAGAGTCAGGCTCAGGGCTTGATCTTCAGTCTTTGGTCTATGAGGATTCAAGGATCTCCTTGGAGAAGTGTGACCAAGGCACGGACCTCCCTTAATGGCTATTGTGAGACTCCCAGAAGGAAAGGCCACCATCAGTCCACAGTCCTGGCAGATTGTAATATCAACAGCAATATATGCCAAATGGGTCTAGAAATGCCCAGGGGACCAGGATTCTGAGTCCTATGATCTACCTGTCACAGGACAGCTGCCTCCCAGTGAGCATCCCATCTTGCAATTGATGGGAGTCTTCTTGGGGGTGAAATATGAACATTGACCTGTCCTCACTGGCATGGCTAGTGCTCAATGTTCTTGTCCTCAGGCTCCCAGTAGCAACTTGTCCTCCTGTGTGTTTTTAACCTCAGTTATTGCATTGTTCATTATTGATAGACTCTCCTTTATTTCTTCTAGGTCCTTGGTTAAACATTTCTCGCATCTTCTCAATCCATGTCTCTAGTATATTTATCTGTAACTCCATTTTGTTTTCAAGATTTTAGGTCATCTTTACTATCATTATTCTGAATTTTTTTTTTTCTTTGATTTTTTTTTCTCTTTTATTAAATAAAATAAAAATACATGTGTTCCCCATCCTGAACCCTCCTCCCTCCTCCCTCCCCATACCATCCCTCTGGGTCGTCCCAGTGCACCAGCCCCAAGCATCCAGTATCGTGGATCGAACCTGGACTGGCAACTCGTTTCTTACATGATATTTTACATGTTACAATGTCATTCTCCCAAATCTTCCCATCCTCTCCCTCTCCCACAGAGTCCATAAGACTGTTCTATACATCAGTGTCTCTTTTGCTGTCTCGTACACAGGGTTATTGTTACCATCTTTCTAAATTCCATATATATGCGTTAGAATACTGTATTTATGTTTTTCCTTCTGGCTTACTTCACTCTGTATAATAGGCTCCAGTTTCATCCACCTCATTAGAACTGATTCAAATGTATTCTTTTTAATGGCTGAGTAATACTCCATTGTGTATATGTACCACAGCTTGCTTATCCATTCATCTGCTGATGGACATCTAGGTTGCTTCCATGTCTTGGCTATTATAAACAGTGCTGCGATGAATATTGGGGTACACGTGTCTCTTTCCCTTCTGGTTTCCTCAGTGTGTATGCCCAGCAGTGGGGTTGCTGGATCATAAGGCAGTTCTATTTCCAGTTTTTTAAGGAATCTCCACACTGTTCTCCATAGTGGCTGTACTAGTTTGCATTCCCACCAACAGTGTAAGAGGGTTCCCTTTTCTCCACACCCTCTCCAGCATTTATTATTTGTAGACTTTTGGATCGCAGCCATTCTGACTGGTGTGAAATGGTACCTCATAGTGGTTTTGATTTGCATTTCTCTGATAATGAGTGATGTTGAGCATCTTTTCATGTGTTTGTTAGCCATCTGTATGTCTTTTTTGGAGAAATGTCTATTTAGTTCTTTGGCCCATTTTTTGATTGGGTGGTTTATTTTTCTGGAGTTGAGCTGTAGGAGTTGCTTGTATATTTTTGAGATTAGTTGTTTGTCAGTTGCTTCATTTGCTATTATTTTCTCCCATTCTGAAGGCTGTCTTTTCACCTTGCTAATAGTTTCCTTTGATGTGCAGAAGCTTTTAAGGTTAATTAGGTCCCATTTGTTTATTTTTGCTTTTATTTCCAATATTCTGGGAGGTGGGTCATAGAGGATCCTGCTGTGATGTATGTTGGAGAGTGTTTTGCCTATGTTCTCCTCTAGGAGTTTTATAGTTTCTGGTCTTACGTTTAGATCTTTAATCCATTTTGAGTTTATTTTTGTGTATGGTGTTAGAAAGTGGTCCAGTTTCATTCTTTTACAAGTGGTTGACCAGATTTCCCAGCACCACTTGTTAAAGAGATTGTCTTTAATCCATTGTATATTCTTGCCTCCTTTGTCGAAGATAAGGTGTCCATATGTGTCGAAGATAAGGTGTCCATATGTGTCGAAGATAAGGTGTCCATATGTGAATTCTTTTTTAGGTAGACTCCCTGTCTCTTCTGTTTGGTTTGGTGGTTTTTGTTATGTTCCTTCACCTGCTGGACATTTCACTGCCTTTCATTTTGTTTACATTGCTGTGTTTGGGGTGCCCTTTCTGCAGGCTGGGAGGTCATGGTTCCTCTTAATTATAGAGTCTGCTCCCTGTGTGCAGGGTTGGACCAGTGTCTTGTCAAGGTTTCCTGGTTGAGGGAACTTTTGTCTGTGTTCTGCTGGGTGGAGATGGATCTCTTCTCTCTGGAGTGCAGTGAATTGTCTTGTAGTGAGTTTTGGGGTGTCTACGGGTTTGCTATGGCTTTGGGCATCCCATCTTTTAATGTTTAGGCTTGCATTCTTGTTTTGCTGAAGAATTACTGTGGTGTCTTTTGCACTGGAACTTGCTGGCTCTTGTGTGGAGCTTGGTTTTAGTGAAGGTATGGAAACTTTTTGGTAGGCTCTTATCTATTAATTTTCCCTGGAGTCAGGAGTTCTCTGATGTTCTAAAGTTCTGGAGTTTAGCCTCCTAACTCTGGGTTTCAGTCCCCCTTTGTACAGTAGCCTCAAGACTTCTCCAGACACACAGCAAAGAAAATAAAACTTCTAGGTTTTATAAGAACTCCAGGTACTAAAACCCTAATCTACATACACATTGAACATTTTACATTTGATAAAACCACACATTATGGAAGTTAGTTTCAAAACCAAAATAAAAATAATGTTTCTTACACCCATGCAAGGTATCACCTTTTTACTTAAAATTCAATTATTAAGAAAGACAACAGTAAAAGTAGTTTTAAAGGGAAGAGAATAAATATTTTAAGTTGTGAAACTAGTAAGATTTCTATGGAAGGCTAAATGTTCACAGTAATGTAAAATCTGATTCCATTACCATATATAATATCTCATAGTGGGATATTGTTAACATCACCAAATAATTTACTTGCTACCAAGGAGGAGGACACTCCTGGCTTAGCACCTCATGTAACAATACCTGTCCACTGAATTTATAAGAGGATAGGTATAAGAAATGTGTTAGGAATGTGTTCTTCACCTCAGGTTCTAATATTTCTAGTAGGCTCTGATAAACAGTAACATAATATTCATTGCCACACAGCAATGCAGAGCCCAGATGCCCTCTGGGGAGCATCACAGAAGCCAGTCTGCAGCTACACTTCCTGCTTCCAGGGGTCTCTGCTCCCATTATATCATCTGCCAACCAGAGACACAGCATACCCTCTCTGTTCATCTCTTAAAAGAATTTCTTCTCTTTAAAGAAAACTTTTCCTATTTCAGACCCAAATGCTTTCATTCATTTATCAATAAATTCCAAATTCTAGTATGCCTTCTCATTACTGTGAATAGATTATTTAAGCCTTATTTTAGAAATTGGAATTTTTTAACCAGTTTTATTATTTCCAACCAAACTGATTATAAACCAGGACATAAGTAAAATGTTTTTATTTTAATCATAATGCCTAATAGCCTCTGGATGAATTAATTCAATATTTATGTACTGATTTTATTTTTAATTTGTCCCAAAGTTTCATAAAGAAAGCTAAAATGACTTTAACCTTGTTTGACAATACTGCTGATGATTTAAAAGAAGACAAATGTCAAGAATGTTCCTCTTCTATCCAATTGTGAATTCACATGTGAAGTAGCTCAGTCGTGTCCGACTCTGTGACCTCATGGACTGTAGCCTATCAGGCTCCTCAGTCCATGGAATATTCCAGGCAAGAGTACTGGAGTGGGTTGCCATTTCCTTCTCCATGGGATCTTCCCAACCCAGGGATCGAACCCGGGTCACCCAAATTGTGGGCAGAAGCTTTACAGTCTGAGCCACCAGGGAAGCTCAACTCAGTTCAAAGAAAGGCCTTATAAAATGTTTCAGACATAGAGAACAGACTTGTGGTTTCCAAGGGGGAGTGATGGACTGGAAATTTGAGATTAGCAGACACAGACTACTACATACAGCATGGATAAACAACAAGGTCCTACTGTATACAGCACAGCACCTGGAACTATGTTCAGTATCCTGTTAAGAAACCACATGGAAATTAATACGAAAAATCATGTATATACATATATAGCTGAATAACTTTGCTGTGCAGCAAAAATTAGCAGAACATTGTAAATCAACTATACTTCAATAAAATTTTAGAAAAGAAAATAAAATTTAAAAAATATTCCAGTTACACTTTGTCTTCTCCTAGTTGGTATGTTGATAATTTGAATCTGAATATCAGGCCTGTACTTAAGGTGTGAAATAAAAACAAACCAAAAAGTGTATATAAAATACAATCATAACTATAAAAAGGACAAATTATACTATAAAGCTACCACAATGGCAAATATAAACATTTTCAGTACAGGTTCCAAGTAGCAAGACTATCTTCATGTTTTAACTAGAGGAGGGCTTTTGCTTAATGTATGCTTACACATGAATTATACAACATTTATGCACATTCACACAAAATAATGGACACCCAAAAATATGAAATCTTTACTGTTTTTCTCCTCTCGCCCCTCTGTTGGAAAGAGCTGGTTGAGACCATATGTTCAATATACCCCTCCAAGACATTTTGCGGGGGATCAGAAAAATTATTAAGGTAATATATTTCTCTTTACTCTCATTAAGGTAATATATCTCATTATTTTGCCAACAAAGATCCATCTAGTCAAAGCTATGGTTTTTCCAGTAGTCATGTATGGATGTGAGAGGTGGACTATAAACAAAGCTGAGTGCCAAAGAATTGATGCTTTTGAACTGTGGTGTTGGAGAAAACTCTTGAGAGTCCTTTGGACTGCAAGGAGATCCAACCAGTCAATCCTAAAGGAAATCAGTCCTGAATATTCATTGGAAGGACTAATGCTGAAGCTGAAACTTTAATACTTTGGGCACCTGATGCGAAGAACTGACTCATTTGAAAAGACCCTGATGCTGGGAAAGATTGAAGGTGGGAGAAGGGGACGACAGAGGATGAGATGATTGGATGGCATCGCTGACTGAATGGATATGAGTCTGAGTAAACTCTGGGAACTGGTGATGTACGGGGAGGCCTGGCATGCTGCAGTCCATGGGGTCACAAAGAGTCAGACACGACTGAGTGACTGAACTGATCTGAATATATCTCTCTTTCCATTCTGTCTCTGTCTCTGTTTTTTTCTCCCTTTCAAATAAAGCTACAGGGTGTACAACTTGAAAACTGCTTGACACTCAGGTTCCATTTGATTTAAAAAATTACCTATAATGTGGATAAATAAAATTGACTCACCAAAGAAGGAAAAGGAAGAATACGAGAAAGAGAAAATCCTATTATCACCTTAATACATTTGCAACAATTCTTACAAGCTATCTTGTGACAATTTATAATTATTCTACTTTGTGTTATTGGAGTACATATTTTCATCTCATCTTGATAACCCAAATGTCTTTCACCTTTCCTTAAATGATTTTAAATGACTTTGAATGTTAGACTTATAAACTACTACAATTAGCAGTACTTTTTTTGAAATAGTAAAACTTTGCTCTTTCTGGTATAACTGTGGGCACACACATCACCCTGGAACCTGATGCCCAAGGACTCTGTGTGGAGCATCCTCCTGCCAGTTAGCAGCCATGCAGAACAGCACAGGTAAGAAAGCCCAACTCTCAACACAGACTGGAAACACTTACCCAGAGCATAACTGTCACAGAAACACATACCTTGGAGGTAAGAGGTGCAAGAGGAACCCAAACATGGTGTTTCTTCCTTGCAAAAGGGTGAGAAAATAAAACCAATGTGGCAAATCTATTACATTATAACTTGCACAGTTTTCTTCCAGTTGTCAATCAGGCATTTGATGTTCTCTTATCTTTGAGGAGAGTGGGCTTGGACTCATAGTGTTGCCTCTTCACCAGCTCCAGGATGATAGACAGACACAGTTTGTAACCTTTCTAAACTGTGTCTAGTCAATCATTCCACAAATATGTGCAGGCTTAGCATATGCCAAGTACTTTTTCAGATACAGTGAACCACAGCAAGAAAGAATTCTGCAGTCATGGAATTTACAGTGCATAAAAGGAGACAACAGGGCAGTAAGAATAGACGTAAGTTAATGATTTAAGTTTGTGACAAATGTTTTCAATCGAAGAAAAGATGGTAATGGGAGAGAGGGTCAGGCAGAAGACTTCCTGATTTAAGCTGGTGTGGACAGTCATTCAGAGCTGAGGCAAGAGTGAGGAAAGGTGGTCAGTCATGCAGAGCTCTGGGGATCGTGCTTCCACAGGAAAGTAAATGGTACAAAGGTTCTAAGATAGGAAAGAACAAACAGTTACACAGGAAGAGAAAAGAAACCAGTGCTACTGTACAATCATAAGCCGTGGAATGAACATGGTGTGAAGTCAGATGAGAACAGGACAAGGGCAGAGAAGCCGTGACTTAAATACTGCACACTTTTCCAGAGCTATGTCCCCTGAGGCTTCTGAAAGTGGCTGGATTACAGAGGGACCATGAAAGAACAGTAATGATACCACCATGGAACTGTTAAATTGATGATGTGTGTAGTAAAGTGTTACAAACCACATGGCATATTCTAAGTCCAAAATTAATGTTAGAGACAAAAAGCTATTGTCAGGACTTCACTGCCAATACAGTAGTTAGGACTCAGCACTTTCATTGCCCCCTAGTGGCTGAAAGTCAATCCTTGGTCATGAAACTAAGATCCTACAAACTGTGGCATGGCCTAAAAAAAAAAAAAAAAGTCATTGTCAATTTCTTCACAAATTCTCAAATCTGCATAGGGAGTCATAACATAATCCTGAGCTTCAAAGTGAAGGTCAACTCCACTCAGGTCCAAGCAAATGTAATTGCTTCACAGGTGATTTTATAAAATAAGAAAAATAAACAGGCAGGTTCCAAAAGCAAGCGGATCATCTTCAAGTTCACTCATATATCAGTTACCAGAAACTAATGGAGGATGTTCTCATAGAAATGATTAATGCTAACTATTTTCAAGGTAGCTCTGAGAATTTTATTTAATGTAGCATGTGTTAATACTCCCACCCCATAGTTTTGATGTGGGAGTCAGAAGTTCATGTGACATATAAGAGGAAAATACAGTGAAGGCCACCATGTAAGACACTAATAAAGGCTGGTAAATAACCAGACCACATTCAGGTACCGTTGCAGAATGGGGAGTCAAAATCAGACATTTTAAGCCAAGTTTGTTCTCTTTTAAACCCTAACAATCATGCAATAGTCTATTTACTCTTATTCTTCATGCTTTAAAAAATATCCTGTAGGAACAGTCATTATTTGTCTGTGAATCCTTAGGCTTTTTGGAATGTATCCCTATACCCTGGTAAACAGGGCATCCTACTGCACTATCCCAGGTAAAACCACCCTACAAACTTTTACATGATAAGGTTAAATTAGTAGACTGAATCTTTAATAAAATCCTGTATTGATACAAATTATAAAACAAACTCCAAGCAAAAACTTTCATGTGAGGGCTGAAGAAGAACCTTAAACTTTGAAAAGCAGCTCCTGGGGGCCCTTCTGGCTGAGTAACCCAAGGGAATCATCTGTTACTGTTTTTCCCAGTTTCTTACCTGCATCTACATTTGAAGAATTGTACTTTTTCTCCACAATTTCCAGAGGGACAGCAATGCTAACTCAGCAGCAGGGGAAGGGACTGAAGCACTCATTTTCATGCATTCATGATGCACAAGAGGAGAAAAGATACAGAATGAAAAGATGGAAACATGGGATTCAGATAAACTAAGCAACTATAGGCTAGTTGCATATAGTCTTTAATCCTCAGTCTCCCCAAGTAGGGCTAAGACAGTGTTCATCTAACAAGCTGCTGTATAGATGAGGAAAAACCAGGTCGCAAGGAGGAGGAGCAGCAGCTACTTCACTAAGTGCATCCCGTGTATCATGCACTTTATCAGCGATGCAGACGGCTCTACCTTCAGAACTACAAGCGTTAGCTCAGATGTAATCTCCATTTTACAGATGAGAAAACAAGATGTGTAGAATGATAAGAAATTTCTCAAAGATTATAGAGTCTAAGCACTGCCACTGGGATCTGAACACAACATCTGAATCTCAGTCTCAACGTTAACCATTAGGTGCAGCCTCTCCTCTACTAAGACCACCACAAAGTGCAGCCTGACAAATTCCCATTATCAGCCTTCTTCTCAGGCTACTGGATAGGTTAAGAACATATAAAACACTAGACATGGATCTGCACATAACCAGTGTTTTATAAGCTAATTGCCTTCTCTGTTCCATAAACACTGTATTATCTGTTTGGATTTATTAAAACCATCAAAAATAAGAATATTTTAAATAAATATGAAAGCAGATTAATTTTACAGAAATGTGAGGCAATTAACCCTTTATAATAGAGATTTGAATCATTTATTACTAATTATTTTTACTTTAATAAATCATATTTATTTTGAAAACTCACTGTGAATATTAAGTTAGTGCCAGAAAAACATAAGACCAGGTCCACAGTTTTCTTGGTGACAAGCAGACAAATTCTGCATACTCCTTTTCTCCTGACCTGCTCAAGAGTTTCAAACTTCTTATTCAACCTGGTCTTTAACAAGCTTTTTTTTTTTTTTTTTTTTTTAACAGTTGAGCCATGTAGCTTGCTTCTTCCCAGAAGCTTAAGCTCACATCTATCTCCTGTCTTTACCTGATTACAAGAAATATTTTTATCCTGTAATTCCTGGGACAACCTGGCTTGACCTGAAGCCCAGGGCAGGTCTGACAGTTAGCAATTGATCTACACAAGTAGTGCTACCAGTAGTGGTCCCAGGGAGGCAGCTCAAATCTCCCACGTTTTGTCAGGTTAACTTCTCAGGTAAGGTATCATCCTGGACAGTGCCAGCGTGAGGGGAGACACAGACCTCAGGTAATCAGGTGCAATGTTTCCTTTCACAGAGACAAGAAGGAGCAAGAAAAAAAAAAACCTTTTTCAAGGTTCCAGGTTCCAAAGCCCAAGCCCAGTCCAGGAGAGAAGCAGTCTCTGCTCTCAAAGTATTCTTAGATATACAAGCTTTGAGTTGGTACTTTCAACAGGTATAATTCTCTGGCTGTTGAGGCACATCCAGCTCTTAGAGAATTACGCCTTTTGAAAGTACCAACTCAAAGCTTGAATATCTAAGAATACTTTTCTGATTAAAAAAAAAAAAATACACGTATACCTGTGGCGGATTCATTTTGATATTTGGCAAAACTAATACAATTATGTAAAGTTTAAAAATAAAATAAAATTAGAAAAAAAAAAAATACAGTCACTAGAAAATTTAGGAATTACTAAAAATATAATGAAAATAATCATGGATAATTCCAGAATTTAGAGAGAACTTCTAGTGCACACAATCCAATATTTATGTCAGTGGCACTCTGGCTATGAAGTCTCTTTTCCAAGGCAACTCAAAGGGATTGATATCACACAGGACAGTCTGTTACCTGTTGGTATAGGTGAGTAACTGGGCTGCCCAGCTGCCCACAGGAAGACTCTTCAGTGCTTGGTGGGGAACAGGGGTGCACTGTCCAGTGGCTCTGGGGTACAGGCCAAGTGTGAACTTTCAGGCCTGAGCTCCAATGTCAGTGAGATGCAATCACTGCTACACATTTTGCAAAGATCTGTTTGAAGCTCAAATGATATATCAGTAATACTAACATGAACATTAATCTTAAAGACTCAGATTTATGTATATCATGCTTAATTATATATAATTTATGTATACTATGTATATTTACATATATAATGTATATTATTAATTTATGCATAATTTGCTTAATTATACATTAATTAATAACATTAATCTTAAAGACTCAGATTTATGTATGCTTCTGGATAGAAGGGAAGAATGACTTTCTCATTAAATACAATTATTGATCCCATAATCCAAATCTGATTGTCAGAGGAGCTTGAGCTAAGTTATGTGTTTAGACTGAATGGGACTCAGTGGCAGCCACTTTCCTACGTCACAACAGCCAACTTGTATGTCACCTCCAGTGCTTCAGAGAAAATGAAGATGCCACTACACTCTCAAGCAGCCCTTAACCTCTGCTTCTTTACTCCTGAGCAAATGAAAGACATCTGAGCTTTTCATCTGAAATTCCCAGTGACCCCTCATAAGACTGATACAGTACCTTAGATAAATTTATCAAATTTGGAAGCTATATTCTACAGGAAAATCATTTTAAAAAGTTTCACACTCTCTGTGACAAAACTAATCATGAGGTCCCCTTAATTTTTAGGTCTTAGCATTTCCATTTCTACTGCTCTATCACCTTTATTTTGATTATAATGAATCAGCATAATACCTAATACATTTTTCAGAACCAAAATTAAGAAATGAGGAAAAGTAGTGACAATTCATAACAGAGCTAGTGTAGTTTTGTTTTCCTGTATCCTGTTTTAAGGACTTTATTTCCTTTTCTCACAGCCAGAGTTCTCTCCTCCTGAAAGCCAGATACTGGCAATACATCTACTTCTAGGTTAGAAAACAAAAACACTTGCTCTTAGTAGTCCATATTGCTAGCTTTTCATGAGAAAAACAGAAGAGATCTCAAATCAATGTACTACAGTTGTTTAAGTAGCAGTGTTTAAGTAGATTTTAAAAAATTGATAATTTTGCTATTTATTTAAGACCTAAAATTGCTCCTTTACACAAGCTGGAATCAAGATTTTCAGGAGAAATATCGATAACCTCAGATATGCAGATGACACCACCCTCATGGAAAAAAGCAAAGAAGAACTAAACAGCCTCTTGATGAAAGTGAAAGAGGAGAGTGAAATGTTGGCTTAAAACTCAACATTCAGAAAACTAAGATCATAGCGTCCAATCCCATCACTTCATGGCAAATAGATGGAGAAACAATGTAAACAGTGAGAAACTTTAATTTGGGGGGCTCCAAAATCACTGTAGATAGTGACTGCAACCATGAAATTAAAAGATGCTTGCTCCTTGGAAGAAAAGCTATGACTAATCTAGACAGCATATTAAAAAGCAGAGACATTAATTTGCCAACAAAGGTGCATCTAGTCAAAGCTATGGTTTTTCCAGTAGTCACATATGGATGTGAGAGCTGGACTATAAAGAAAGCTGAGCACCAAAGAATTGATACTTTTGAACTGTAGTGTTGGAGAAGACTCTTGAGAGTCCCTTATACTGCAAGGAGATCCAACCCGTCCATCCTAAAGTAAATTAGTTCTGAATATTCATTGGAAGGACTGATGCTGAAACTCCAACACTTTGGTCACCTGATGTGAAGAACTGACTCATTTGAAAAGCCCCTGATACTGGGAAAGACTAAAAGCAGGAGAAGGGGATGACAGAGGATGAGATGGTTGGATGGCATCAGTGACTCTATGGACATGAGCTTGAGTAAGCTCCAGGAGTTGATAATGGACAGGGAAAACCGGCCTGCCACCGTCCCTCAGGTTGCAGAGTCGGACACGACTGAGCGACTGAACTGTCTGATTAAAAGGATAAATGCTTAACTAATTAGGGCATGAATTTCTTCATGACTTTGTCCCTAACAGCTTCTATGGTCTAACCTGTTCCATACGTGCCTCTATGCTCCAGAGATCAGAATTAGCAGCAACAGCAGTTTTCCATTTTGATAGAAACACATTTGTGTCAATGAGTCATAACTAGTTAGGCACCCAACTTTACAGTATGAGAAATGTGCTACTAAAATTATAACAGAAGTCACTACAGACAGTCACAACTAAGTACATACACGTATGTTTTACACAATGCTACTAAAGCAGCTAAAAGAAAGGCGGACTTGGGAGAAGAAAGATAAGCCACTTTCCATTCACTGCAGAGTTAGACAGCAAGAGTTCTTAAAGCAGAAAGCAAGCAATGTCCTTTGTTACAATTTTAAATAAATCAGATGAGATTGTAAGAAATAACATTTTAAAATCATATATTACTCAATGCACCACAGGCTGATAGCATATGAATTTCTGGATTTAGTGTTTTAATCCAATAAATATTAATTCTAAGTTCTTTGTTACTATCTTAAACACAGAGTATTAAACAGTTAATAAATTAGGTAATAATTCTGAAAGCATTATGTAGCAATGAAATTTTTCTCTACCCCCAAAGAGCCAAAACAAGCTTAAGAATAAAGAACAAAGCTGAAGGTACCATACTCTCTGATTTCAAAGTATACTACAAAGCTACAGTAATCAAAAGAGTATAATACTGGCACAGCAAAAGACATAGAACAATGGTACAGAATAGAGAGACCAGAAATGAACCCACACTAAAATGGTCAATAATCTACAACAAAGGAGGCAAGAACACATGATGGGGAAAAGGCAGCCTCTTCAACAAATAGTGTTGAAAAAACTTGACAACTACATGCAAAAGAATCAACCTAGACTACTTTCCCACATCATGCACACAAATAAACTCAAACTGTATTAAACACTTTGGAAACAATCTAGATGTTCATCAGCAGATGAATGGATAAGAAAGCTGTGATACATATACACAATGGAATATTACTCAGCTATTAAAAAAATACATTTGAATCAGTTCTAATGAGGTGGATGAAACTGGAGCCAATTATACAGAGTGAAGTAAGCCAGAAAGAAAAACACCAATACAGTATACTAACACATATATATGGAATTTAGAAAGATGGTAACAATAACCCTGTAAGGGAGACAGCAAAAGAGACACAGATGTATCAGTTCAGTTCAGTTCAGTCACTCAGTCATGTCCGACTCTTTGTGACCCCATGAATCAAAGCGTGCCAGGCCTCCCTGTCCATCACAAACTGCTGGAGTTCACTGAGACTCACGTCCATCGAGTCAGTAATGCCATCCAGCCATCTCATCCTCTGTCGTCCCCTTCTCCTCTTGCCCGTAATCCCTCCCAGCATCAGAGTCTTTTCCAATGAGTCAACTCTTCGCATGAGGTGGGAAAGTACTGGAGTTTCAGCTTTAGCATCATTCCTTCCAAAGAAATCCCAGGGCTGACCTCCTTCAGAATGGACTGGTTGGATCTTCGTGCAGTCCAAGGGACTCTCAAGAGTCTCAAGAGTCTTCTCCAATACCACAGTTCAAAAGCATCAATTATTCGGCACTCAGCTTCCTTCGTAGTCTAACTCTCACATCCATACATGACTACTGGAAAAACCATAGCCTTGACTAGGCGGACCTTTGTTGGCAAAGTAATGTCTATGCTTTTGAATATGCAATCTAGGTTGGTCATAACTTTTCTTCCAAGGAGTAAGTGTCTTTTAATTTCATGGCTGCAGTCACCATCTGCAGTGATTTTGGAGCCCAAAAAAATAAAGTCTGACACTGTTTCCACTGTTTCCCTATCTATTTCCCATGAAGTGATGGGACCAGATGCCATGATCTTCGGTTTCTGAATGTTGAGTTTTAAGCCAACTTTTTCACTCTCCTCTTTTACCTTCATGACAGGCTTTTTAGTTCCTCTTCACTTTCTGCCATAAAGGTGGTGTCATCTGCATATCTGAGGTTATTGATATTTCTCCCAGCAATCTTGATTCCAGCTTGTGTTTCTTCCAGCCCAGTGTTTCTCATGATGTACTCTGCATATAAGTTAAATAAACAGGGTGACAATATACAGCCTTGACGTACTCCTTTTCCTATTTGGAACTAGTCTGTTGCTCCATGTCCAGTTCTAACTGTTGCTTCCTGACCTGCATATAGGTTTCTCAAGAGGCAGGTCAGGTGGTCTGGTATTCCCATCTCTTTCAGAATTTTCCACAGTTGATTGTGATCCACACAGCCAAAGGCTTTGGCATAGTCAATAAAGCAGAAATAGATGTTTTTCTGGAACTCTCTTGTTTTTCCATGATCTAGCGGATGTTGGCAATTTGATCTCTGGCTCCTCTGCCTTTTCTAAAACCAGCTTGAACATCTGGAAGTTCACGGTTCAGGTATTGCTGAAGCCTGGCTTGGAGAATTTTGATCATTATTTTACTAGCATGGGAGATGAGTGCAATTGTGCGGTAGTTTGAGCATTCTTTGGCATTGCCTTTCTTTGGGATTGGAATGAAAACTGACCTTTTCCAGTCTTGTGGCCATTGCTGAGTTTTCCAAATTTGCTGGCATATTGAGTGCACCACTTTCACAGCATCATCTTTCAGGGTTTGAAATAGCTGAGTGATCACACTATCGTGATTATCTGCGTCCTGAAGATCTTTTTTGTACAGTTCTTCTGTGTATTCTTGCCACCTCTTCTTAACATCTTCTGCTTCTGTTAGGTCCATACCATTTCTGTCCTTTATCGAGCCCATCTTTCAATGAAATGATCCCTTGGTATCTCTAATTTTCTTGAAGAGATCCCTAGTCTTTCCCATTCTGTTGTTTTCCTCTATTTCTTTGCATTGATCGCTGAGGAAGGCTTTCTTATCTCTTCCTGCTATTCTTTGGAACTCTGCATTCAGATGCTTATATCTTTCCTTTTGTCCTTTGTTTTTGGCTTCTCTTCTTTTCACAGCTATTTGTGAGGCCTCCCCAGACAGCCATTTTGCTTTTTTGCATTTCTTTTCCATGGGGATGGTCTTGATCCCTGTCTCCTGTACAATGTCATGAACCTAATTCCATAGTTCATCATACACTCTATCTATCAGATCTAGGCCCTTAAATCTATTTCTCACTTCCACTGTATAATCATAAGGAATTTGATTTAGGTCATACCTGACTGGTCTAGTGTTCTTCCATACTTTCTTCAATTTCAGTCTGAATTTGGCAATAAGGAGTTCATGATCTGAGCCACAGTCACCTCTGGTCTTGTTTTTGTTGACTGTATATAGCTTCTCCGTCTTTGGCTGCAAAGAATATAATCAATCTGATTTCGGTGTTGACCATCTGATGATGTCCATGTGTAGAGTCTTCTCTTGTGTTGTTCAAGAGGGTGTTTGCTATGACCAGTGCATTTTCTTGACAAAACTCTTTTGGACTCTGTGGGAGAGGGAGGGGCGTATGATTTGGCAGAATGGCATTGAAACATGTATAATATAATATAAGAAATGAATCGCCAGTCCAGGTTTGATGCAGGATACAGGAAGCTTGGGAATGGTGCACTGGGATGACCCAGAGGGATCGTATGGGGAGCGAGGTGGGGGTGGGGTATTCAGGATGGGAACACGTGTACACCCATGGCAGATTCATGTTGATGTATGGCAAAACCAATACAATATTGTAATTAGCCTCTAATTAAAATAAATAAATAATAATAAATAAATAAAGAAGACTTAAATGTAAAACCTGAAAGTATAAAAATGCTAGAAGAATGCATAGGCAATAAACACTTTACATCACTCTTAGCAATATTTTTTAAATCTGTCTCCTCAGGTAAACTGTGTCCAAATCTTTAAGACTGCATGGACTGTAGCCTACTAGGCTCCCCTGTCCAAGGGATTTCCCAGGCAAGAAAACTGGAGTGGGTTTCCAATTCCTTCTCCAGAGGATCTTCCATGCCCAGGGATAGAACCCAGTTTCCTCCATTGGAAGGCAGATTCTTAACCACTGAACCATTAGGCTTCCCCAGTAGCACTAGTTGTAAAGAACCTGCTTGCAAATGCAGGAGTTGTGAGAGACACGAGTTTGATCCCTGGGTTAAGAAGATCCTCTAGAGGAAGGCATGTAAACCCACTCCAGTATTCATGCCTGGAGAATACCCAAGGACCCAGGAGCCTGGAAGGCTACAGTCCATAGGGTCACGGAGTTGGACACAACTGAAGCAACAGTATGCACATTCCTCAAGGAAAGAATTTTTGCGAAGAAGATATATACATGGCCAACAGGCACATGAAAAGATGCTCAACATCACTATTCTTTAGGTAAATGCAAATCAAAACCACCATGAGATGTCACCTAACACCTTTCAGAATGAAAGTGAAAGTCAGTCACTCAGCCATGTCCACTCTTTGCCTGCCATTTCCTCTGTCCACAGAATTCCCAGGCAAGAATACTAGAGTGGGTTGCCATTCCTTTTTCCAGGGAAAATTCCCAATGCAAGGTCCAAACCCAGGTCTCCTGCATTGCTGGCAGATTCATTACCATCTGAGCTACCAGGGAAGCCCCCTTTCAGCATGGCCACCATCGAAAAGTCTACAGGTAACCAGATAGCAAATGTTGATAAGGATGTACAGAAAAGAGAACCCTTGTGCACTACGGGTCGGAATGTAAATTGGTGCAATCACTGTGGAAAACAGTATGGAGGGTCTTCAAAAATAAAAGCAGAACTATGATATGTTCCAGAAATTGTACTCCTGGTTATTTACCTGAAAAAATCAAAAGCACGCATTTGAAAAGATATATGGATCTCTATGTTCATAGTGGCATTATTTACAATAGCCAAAATAGGGAAACAGCATAAGTTTCCATCAAGAGATGAATGGATAAAGAAGATGTGACATAAATATGCAATGGAATATTATTGATTCATAAAAATATGTAATTTTTCTATTTGGGACAACATGGATGGACCTAGAGAATATCATGCTATGAGAAACAAGTTCAGACAAAGATAATTACTGTATGATTTTATTGATATGTAGAATCTAAAAACAAACAAATGAAAAACCAAACAAATATAATAAAACAGAAACAAGGCATAGACACAGCGAGCAAACAGGTAGTTGCCAATGGGAGGGAAGTGAGGAAAGGAGAGATAGATAAGGGAGATTAAGAGACACAAACTTTAACTTACAAAATAAATGAGTCACAGGTATGAAATGTACAAAGGGGGAAATATAGTCAATAATTACTTAACACCTCTGTGTTGGTGACAAGGTAATTAGACTTACCTTGGTGATCATGTTGAAACACACAGAAATATCAAATCACTGTGCTTTGTAACAGAAGCTTGCAGGTCAATTATACTTCAAACACAAATAAACAAGATTATAGAAAAAGAGATCAAATTCGTGATTATCACAAGCATGCGGGAGGGATAGAGGGAACTGGATGAAGGTGGTCAAAATTATAAAATAAATACTAGAGATATAATATACAACATGATACATATAAACAACACAACTGTATGTTATGTGTGAAAGTTGTTAAAAGTAAATCCTAAGAGTTCTCATAACAATAACAAAAATTTTTATCTAAGTTTGTATCAATGTGAGATGATGAATGTTCACTAAACTTACTGTGATAATCATTTCACGATATATGTGAGTCAAACCATTATGCTATACATCTTAAACTTACACAGTGCTGAATGTCAATTACATTACAACAAAACTGGAGGAAAAGAGAGATCAAACTTTGACTATGTGCATAAACATAAAAACCATATGAAAGAAACTTGATATTCATACAGTACCATACACAGCATTTGCCAAGAAAATTCAAAAAAAGAATTCATTAGTAACATACTTTTATATTTGCATCTTGTGGTAAATTTGTTTTAACTTAATTTTAAAAAGCACATTAAGTGATATGAAATTTCCATAGAAAAAAGCTAATCTACTTTCTATGGCAATTTTATAACATTTCTTACAAATGTGTAATTCAGCACAAGATGTAGAATGCCTTTTATGCTTAAACATGCAGAATATACTTTAGTATTTTTACAGTTTAGAAGGCTGTTATAATATCAACTCATTTTTCCATTAAACAAATTATCAACTATATTTATCAAAAATATTTTAAAAAATAAGAATTGCAACATTTTGTCTCAACCATACTAATACTTGACTAAAGGTCCATTGCAGTGAAAAGTGAAAGTCACTCAGTCGTGTCCGACTCTTTGCGACCCCATGGACTATACAGTTCATACAATTCTCCAGGCAAGAATACTGGAGTGGATAGCCTTTCCCTTCTCCAGGGGATCTTCCCAACCGAGGGATTGAACGCAGATCTCATGCAGGTGGATTCTTTACCAGCTGAGCCACAGGGAAGCCCAAGAATACTGGAGTGGGTAGCCTATCCCTTCTCCAGTGTATCTTCCTGACCCAGGAATCAAACCGGGGTCACCTGCATTGCAGGCAGATTCTTTACCAACTGAGCTATCAGGGAACAGAAATTTTCACTATTCATTCCTTTCATCAGATTCTCCATGACTCAAAGAAATACATCCAAAACTTTTTGATTCTAAGCACTCTAATATTGATATTATATTCATTTCAAAATAAAACTTATTTGCTTGCATCAGACCAGATCAGATCAGTCGCTCAGTCGTGTCCAACTCTTTGCGACCCCATGAATCGCAGCACGCCAGGCCTCCCTGTCCATTGCCAACTCCCGGAGTTCATCGAGACTCACGTCCATCGAGTCAGTGATGCCATCCAGCCATCTCATCCTCTGTCGTCCCCTTCTTTGCTTGCATAGAGAATCTCAAATTCAATGTGCTGGCTTTCTGAAGCACACACAGGGCATGGACACTCCAGCAGACCACAGGCTGGCTCTTCTACTCTTTACCTCAGCCTTCATCCTCTTATAGTTTTAGAGATCTTTCTTTCTGTAAGCACTCAACCAGAACTGTTCACAGTTTTGAGTTACCTTATTCTCTTTGTGAAATGTGACAGTGGATTAGATTTGCATTTGTTCAGACTCTCTGTAACAGCAGAGTTTTCAGCCATGTCATTCCAATCTCACAGATTGGTCATTGAGTCTTTCCTTCCCCCTTTTCCCTACTTTTTGAAATCTAACAAATTTAAACTTATTTTCCTTATTATCCAATTTATAGAGACTATATTTTTTATTATTCCTTATTAGAATCAAAGGCTTCCCAGAGGGTGCTAGTGGTAAAGGATCTGCATGCCAATGCAGAAGACACAAGAGACACAGGTCTGATCCCTGGCGGGAAGATCCTCTGGAGAAGGAAATGGCAGCCTACTTCAGTATTTGTGCCCAGGAAATTCCATGGACAGAAGAGCCTGTTGCCTATAGACCATGGGGTCACAAACAGTCGGACATGACTGAGTGATTGAGCACTTTATAATCAAAATAAATGAATAAAAAAAATAAAAAAAAAAACAGTGAGTCTATAAGCTGAAAAGGAGCTCAAAGATTAACTGGCATTCAAAGTTGAACTGTCTGTCCAGAAAACCCCACTAATGTAATTTTGCATGGCTAACACTGAAAAACAAGTCTCAGGTCCCTATTCCTACATACTAAAATCCATCATCTTTTCATGTGTTTGTTAGCCATCTGTATGTCTTTTTTGGAGAAATGTCTATTTAGTTCTTTGGCCCATTTTTTGATTGGGTCGTTTATTTTTCTGGAGTTGAGCTGTAGGAGTTGCTTGTATATTTTTGAGATTAGTTGTTTGTCGGTTGCTTCATTTGCTATTATTTTCTCCCATTCTGAAGGCTGTCTTTTCACCTTGCTAATAGTTTCCTTTGATGTGCAGAAGCTTTTAAGGTTAATTAGGTCCCATTTGTTTATTTTTGCTTTTATTTCCAATATTCTGGGAGGTGGGTCATAGAGGATCCTGCTGTGATGTATGTCGGAGAGTGTTTTGCCTATGTTCTCCTCTAGGAGTTTTATAGTTTCTGGTCTTACGTTTAGATCTTTAATCCATTTTGAGTTTATTTTTGTGTATGGTGTTAGAAAGTGGTCCAGTTTCATTCTTTTACAAGTGGTTGACCAGATTTCCCAGCACCACTTGTTAAAGAGATTGTCTTTAATCCATTGTATATTCTTGCCTCCTTTGTCGAAGATAAGGTGTCCATATGTGCGTGGATTTATCTCTGGGCTTTCTATTTTATTCCATTGATCAATATTTCTGTCTTTGTGCCAGTACCATACTGTCTTTGCAGCACTGTTTATAATAGCCAAGACATGGAAGCAACCTAGATGTCCATCAGCAGATGAATGGATAAGAAAGCTGTGGTACATATACACAATGGAGTATTACTCAGCCATTAAAAAGAATACATTTGAATCAGTTCTAATGAGGTGGATGAAACTGGAGCCTATTATACAGAGTGAAGTAAGCCAGAAGGAAAAACATAAATACAGTATACTAACGCATATATATGGAATTTAGAAAGATGGTAACAATAACCCGGTGTACGAGACAGCAAAAGAGACACTGATGTATAGAACAGTCTTATGGACTCTGTGGGAGAGGGAGAGGGTGGGAAGATTTGGGAGAATGGCAATGAAACATGTAAAATATCATGTAGGAAACGAGTTGCCAGTCCAGGTTCGATGCACGATGCTGGATGCTTGGGGCTGGTGCACTGGGACGGCCCAGAGGGATGGTATGGGGAGGGAGGAGGGAGGAGGGTTCGGGATGGGGAACACATGTATACCTGTGGTGGATTCATTTTGATATTTGGCAAAACTAATACAATTATGTAAAGTTTAAAAATAAAATAAAATTGGAAGAATAAAAAAAAAATAAAATAAAAAAAAAAAATAAAATAAAATCCATCAGATCAACAATTCCAAAAGTAGGCAAAATGAAAATAAACTCTAAAGCACAATAGATCCAGAAAATTTATATTTTGGTTAATGTCAGTAATGTAAAGAATTTCTTTTATTAAGTTGGGGTTCACAAATTTTCAGAGAATTAGTAAACTGAAAGTTTCATTAATACTTAATACACTGTTGGGGCTTCCCAGGTGATGCTAGTGGTAAAGAACATGCCTGCCAATGCAGGAGACATAAGAGACGCAAGTTCAGTCTCTGGGTTAGGAAGACAGGAGAAGGAAATGGCAACCCACTCCAGTATTCTTGCCTGGAGATTCCCATGGACAAGGAGGCTGGGGGGGCTATAGTGCATAGGGTTGCACAGAGTTGGACACGACTAAGCAACTCAGCACACAAAACATTAGGTAAACTAAGAGAATAGGAATTCCACAAATGCATGTTGTGGTGCAACATGCATTACAACATTATTTAGACAGAAAATGAATTTATTTGTTGGTCTGCCGACACAGTAGGTCATTAAATGACCAGAGGTTGAAGATAAAACAAAACCCTGGAAAAGATGTCTCCTGCATTACCCTTGCTAAACAAACTGCTATCTCCTCTCAAATATAAGCCAATTGTGTTTTGTTATTTAGCTTCTATTGTGATGGGCAGAAATGACAGAATTCCTCTAACAAGAATGTGTGTGTGCCTCTCCTACAAGCCATGCATGTACTTGCATGTGTGTTTGTATGTAGACATTTTTTGTCATGTCATTAGTAATTAAAAGTGCTGTGCTGTGCTTAGTCACTCAGTCATGTCTGACACTTCCAAATTTACCATGCAAAAAAGATATGGAATTTTTTTTTAATAAGAAAGTTAATTGATGAAGGTTTAAGAAAGTGAATTAGCTAAATGTTATATTTTCAATTACAATTAGTTTAACCAGCCTGAAATTCTATGAGTATTACAATCGGAAACAAGAGACCTTGTTTCACAAAGTTTTTTTCACATTTTCTTCTTCAATTAGGAACATCTATTCCCCTGCTCACTGTAGGCTTTCTGTTCCCGCAGCAAACAGAAAGGCAGCATGTGGCAACAGGCGTTTTGAAACCAAAAGACAAGACTGTCACTCCCAAACTATCAGCTCTTTCCTTTTTGAATACAAACATACTATTTGAAGTAATTCATGCAGTTTTTACTAAAAGGCACCTTGTATAACCTTGTAAGTGGTGATTTGTCATGTGGCAGGCTGTTATCAGGCAGCTACAATATTTTGCCTCAGTTCAAATAAAGACCAGCAATATTCTAAACTTCATTCAACATTACAGAGGAGGGATTCGCCAGATTTAGTTCATTTTTATCCCGTGTTATAGGTGGGCAGAATGAAGTTGGGTAGAGGAACCATCTTCCTCCCTATTTGGCTGACTCTTTTTGTGACTCACAAGTGACTCTGGCACTTTCTGTCTGTCCTATACAGACCACACATGGACTAAAATGACCTACATTACAACATGCTATACACTGCATACCTGCCCAGCTTCTAAAGCCAGGATCTATACAGTCTAGTTCAGTTCAGTTGCTCAGTTGTGTCCAACTCTTTGTGACCCTATGGCCTCCCTGTCCATCACCAACTCCAGGAGCTTGCTCAAATTCATGTCCATAGAGTCAGTGATGCCATCCAACCATCTCATCCTCTGTGACCCCTTCTTCTCCCACCTTCAATCTTTCCCAGCATCAGGGCCTTTTCCAATGAGTCAGTTCTTTGCATCAAGTGGCCAAAGTATTGGAGTTTCAGCTTCAGCATCAGTCCTTCCAATGAATACTCAGGACTAATTTCCTTTAGGATTGACTGGTTGGATCTCCCTGCAGTCCAAGGGACTCTCAAGAGTCTTCTCCAACACCACAGTTCAAAAGGATCAGTTCTTTGGCACTCAGGTTTCTTTATAGTCCAATTCTCACATCTATACATGACTACTGGAAAAAAACATAGCTTTGACTAGACAGACCTTTGCTGGCAAAGTAATGTCTCTGCTTTTTAATATGCTATCTAGGTTGGCCATAGCTTTTCTTCCAAGGAACAAGCATCTTTTAATTTCATGGCTGCATTCACCATGGCAGATTCACCACCTGCAGTGATTTTGGAGGCCCCAAAATTAAAGTTTCTCACTGTTTCCATTGTTTCCCCATCTATTTGCCATGAAGTGATGGGACTGGATGCCATGATCTTAGTTTTCTGAATGTTGAGTTTTAAGCCACCTTTTTCACTCTCCTCTTTCACTTTCATGAAGAGCCTATTTAGTTCTTCACTTTCTGCCTTGAGGGTGGTGTCATCTGCATATCTGAGGTTATTGATATAATAACCTATACAGTCCTTGCCTAAAGGCTGTCACTGGCAGATAGAGTCTGCTTTTTGCCCCTAAGTTACATGTTTGTGTTACAGTGGTGCCCCAAATGTCCCAGTGTGATTAAGCATCGGTTGCCTACACTAGTAACTTGACTGTTAAAAAAAAAAAAACTTTAGTGACTGCTTTTCCTCCATGTCTAACTTCCCCATTTCTCAAGATCACTTTCAAAATAAATTAATTGCATGCTCTTATTTGTTTCCAGGTCTACTTCTGGAGAAGATTCTAAGATATTATGCACCTCTTATTAAATAAGTTTGAACTTAAAGTCACTGTAAATGAAGAGGGCAAATCTGAAATACCTGCTTATCCTAACATGCCAATGAAGATTCAACAGAGAACAGGAAAATCTAATGTCTGTTTTTTTTTTTTTTTTTTTGTCCTGCTTACCCATCACCTAGGATTAATAGGGTTTGAAAGGAAAATATTCTAAATAATGATGTATACTTAACATAAGCATTTTCAATTTAAACATAATTATAACTCTATTCAAGCATTCAAACAAACAAAGAAAATGCCATCTCTTTAATGATTATCAAATGTGCTTTGGCTTTTCAGTGCTGGCAATTAGTGCCAGGACAAGTAAGTTTCTACATTCAAATCCTCATCTCAAGGTCTCCTTTTAGAGGAACACAAACTAAACATTACACAAGATTGCTATTATCCTAAGACCAGTTCTGTTTTCTCTGAAAGTTTTTTGGTTTCAAATAACATAAAACAAATGGAAACCACGTTAAATAATTATCAGAAAGTGTATATCTCGGAAAAAAACCTGGAGCTTCTCCAGAAACCAAGGTTAGCTGGGACCCTGGATAGACCTCCTTGGAATGGCCTCAGTCTGTGTATCTGTTCTGCTCTATCTGACTTAGAACGCCAGAGTTTACTTTTCTCCTGTATTAGGAACCAACCAAATCAGATGGCTTTGTCTCTCCTTTAACGCCAATTTCTCACCAGAAGCAATCAGGTGGCTGCTCTGAGCCCTTTGACTGAAGCTGAGTGGACAAGTGTCAGTAATTCAGTGCCTTGAAGAAGAAGGTTGGGGTTTTAAGAGAATATGAGTCAAACAAACAGAAAATACTGTGAAACATCAATTATATGATATCAGTTATCAAGGACTAGAAAGTGAATTGCATCTAAGAAAGGTTGTACTTGGTTTTTCATTTCTAACTGGAAGTGGTCAAAATGAGCTACTGATGGTAAACATCAGACACTTCAGACTTTCCTTATTTATCCATTGTGAAACTTAAACTAATACTGTGAAAGTCTGATTATATGTATATATGTGTATATATATATATATATATATATATACACACATATATATATATGTATATCTATCTATATATCTATCTATCTATCTATATATATATATATATATATAGATATATGACACATTTTCTTTCAGGGATTTAAACATATCTATGAACTACTATTTAACAAAAGTCATACGCTAACATTTCATGTTTGGACAAATTTCAAAAGCAAATCTCAATCTGAACTGTACAAAAAAGATCCTAATGAACCGGATAACTATGATGGGTGTGGTCAGTCACCCACAGCAGACATTCTGGAGTGTGAAGTCAAGTGTGCTTTAGTGAGCAATCCTGTTAATAAAGCTAGTGGATGTGATGGAATTCCAGTAGAGCTATTCAAAACCCTAAAAGACGATGCTATCAAAGTGCTGCACATCTAGAAGACACAGCAGTGGCCATGGGACTGGAAAAGGTCAATCCTCATCCCAATTCCCAAGAAGGGCAGTACTAGAGAATGTTCTAACCGTTGGACAGTTGCACTTATCTCCCACGCTAGTAAGGTCATGCTTAAAATCTTGCATGCTAAGCTTCAGCATTACTTGAACCAAGAACTTCCAGACATCAAAACCGGGTTTAGAAAAGGCAGAGGAACCAGAGATCAAATTGCCAACATTTGCTGCATCACAGAGAAAGCAAGGGAATTCCAGAAAAACATTTATCTCTGTTACATTGACTATACTAAAGTCTTTGACTGTGTGGATCATAACAAACTGTGGAAAGCTCTTAAAGATATGGGGATACCAGACCATCTTATCTGTCTCCCAAGAAACCTATATGCATGTCAAGAAGCAAGTTAGAACTCTGTATAGAACAACTGATTGGTTCAGACTGAGAAAGTATGACAGGGCTGTCCTCACCATGATTTAATGTATACACTGAGAACATCCTGAGAAATGCTAGATTGGATTAGTTACAAGCTGGAATTAAGATAGGCAGGAGAAACATCAACAACCTCAGAAGCTGAAGCTCCAGTATTTTGGTCACCTGTTGTGAACAGCTGACTCACTGGAAAAGTCCCTGGTGCTGGGAGAGATAGAGAGCAGAAGAAGAGGGTGTCAGAGGATGAGATAGGTGGATGGCATCACCAATGCAATGGACATGAACTTGGGCAAACTTTGGGAGATGGTGAGGAACAGGGAGGCCTGGCATGCTGCAGTCCACGGGGTTGCAAAGAGTCAGATATGATCATATGACTGAACAACAACAACAAATAAATTAGTAGTTAACCTAAATCATACACTAACATTTCATGTTTAGACAAACTTCAAAAGCAGTTTTCCTTTACGGTAACAAAGAATTATTGTCCAATACTATGAAATTTTAAAAATGTAAGATAAAGTGGACATTCATAAATTTTCTAATCCAAACTTTCATTTCCAAGGAATTATCAATACATATCTTTTGAGAAAAGCAAAACAGCTATTTTTCCTTTTTGCAACTTTTTATCAGAGGTTTTTTAAAATACTTTCATAGGAAGAGATTTCAGCACTTCACAAGGTTCTGTCACTTGATGACATCTTTATTCATTTTTTTTTCCTTGTTCAAATCCAAGCAGAAATTGTCCATTGCATCTCTAACTTCTAAAATGCAGAACAAAACTAATTGCCTTCCCCTGTGTAAACACATTGTCCCAGGAATTACCTTGCCAGAATCCAGCACTGATGTACTGTTTCAGTCTGGATCATTATTAAATCTCTTTTTTGGCTGTTAGTATTGACATGATAGGTACCTACGTGTTTACAAAATCATAGTGGTATGGTATCTGTGCTTTAGGGATTAATCTAAAGTCATCAGTCACTTATGCCTTTAGGAAATTTCTAAAACTATGCCACATTTCAGGGTGATAGTGATGCTGGCTTTTAATATGCCACAGAAGATCAAGAGGTAATGGGCCATCACTGTGGGTGGAGATGCAGGTCATACTTTTTTATCTGTAGGTATATCTATTTCACCCAGGGCAGGTTTCTCAATTCTGTACAGTGTACTGTTTCAATACATACATTTTTTACCTGCAAAAATAGAAAAAGCATGTAACCAATACTATGAAATTTTTTTAATATAAAATATGGTCTTATATTTTATAAAATATTGTAATATAATATAGTATCTTATATTTTATAAGATAAAATATAAAATAAAATTATATGGTCTTTTTTAAAATTAAATGTTTAATGAATATACTTTGCTTGCTTCTGTGTGATACTAGAACCTACTTTGCTACTGAGGATAGTGCAGTTGTTCAGGTTTCATAAGACTTCATTACCACTGAGTAGCAACAAAAGCCTTACTTTATTGAATGTTATCCTTGTCAGAGTCAGTAAACTTCAAGGTCTCTGGGATGGCTAGTCTCCTCCTCAAAAAAGTAAGAAAAGTGCATCCATGTGTCCTTAAAGGATTATGTTCTAAATTCTGACGACATGGGAAAAGTTTCATATAGCTATATATAATTTTAAAGCACAGTCTACACATGTCATGCTTAATAAATCTAAGGCGCTCATGATTCCCTTTTGTATTAAAACAGATACATTGAGGGTCAATATTGTAGACATTTCACATATACTTAGACACTAAGTATCTTACGTGTACCCCAATGTTCACCACAGCACTGTTTATAATAGCCAGAACATGGAAGCAACATGTCCATCAGCAGATGAATGGATAAGAAAGCTGTGGTACATATACACAATGGAGTATTACTCAGCCATTAAAAAGAATACATTTGAATCAGTTCTAATGAGGTGGGTGAAACTAGAGCCTATTATACAGAGTGAAGTAAGCCAGAAAGAAAAACGCCAATATAGTATACTAAAGCATATATATGGAATTTAGAAAGATGGTAACAATAACCCTGTATGAGAGGCAGCAAAAGAGACACAGATGTACAGAACAGTTTTTTGGACTCTGTGGGAGAGGGAGAGGGTGGGATGATTTGGAAGAATGGCATTTAAACATGTATAATATCATGTATGAAACGAATCGCCAGTCCAGGTTCAATGCATGATACAGGATGCTTGGGACTGGTGCACTGGGACGACCCAGAGGGAGGTACAGGGAGGGAGATGGGAGGAGGGCTCAGGATGGGAAACACGTGTACACCCATGGCAGATTCATGTTGATGTATGGCAAAACCAATACAATATTGTAAAGTAATTAGCCTCCAATTAAAATAAATTTATATTATAAAAAGTATAAAAAACATAGATATTTATTTTTCTATACTTTATGTGCTTAAACACTATATGTTTATCATATTTATACTGTATCTTTTAATACATTAAACATGATAATGAACAAAGGAAAATCCTTTCAGTAAGTGATACTGGATATTTAAATTTAAAAAAAAAGAACCGACCCTATGTTGAAATTATAAACAAAAGTTATCTCTGGATGTGTCATAAACTTAAAGCTAAAACCATAAAGCTCCTAGAAAAAATACTGAAAAGATCCTCTGTGACTTTGAGGTAGGCAAAGAAGTACTAGAGAGGACACAATATGAAGTATAAGAAAAAACATGTATAATATCATATATGAAACGAGTTGCCAGTCCAGGTTCGATGCACGATACTGGATGCTTGGGGCTGGTGCACTGGGACGACCCAGAGGGATGGTACAGGGAGGGAGGTGGGAGGACGATTCAGGATGGGGAACACGTGTATACCTGTGGTGGATTCATGTTGATATAGGGCAAAACCAATACAATATTGTTAAGTTTAAAAATAAAATAAAATAAAAAGAAAAATAAATAAATTATAGCAGTAAAAAAAGAAAAAACAAAGGATTATACTTCAGAAAAAAAGTAACAACTGGGGCTCTTCAAAGGACCCTCAAGAATTAAAAATTTGTCAACATTCTAGCCAATTGTTTCAAGTAATAACATGTCCAACATCAGTAATCATCAAGGAACTAAAAACTAAAAGGGGAAGAGAGGGAGGGATAAATTAGGAGTTTGGGATTAACACATACACACTTCTATATATGAACTAGATAACCAAGGACCTACCGCATAGCACAGGAAACCATATTCAAAATCTTATAATAACTTTAATGAAAAATAATCTGGAAAAAATATATTTAATACAGATATATGTGCATGTGTGTGTGTCACACTTTGTGTGTCAAACTGAATCACTTTGCTGTATATCAGAAACTACAACACTGTAAATCAACTATTTGTGTGAGTGTGTGTGAAGGTCGCTCAGTCGTGTCCAACCCTTTGCAATCCCATGGATTATACAATCCATGGAATTTTCCAGGCCAGAATATTGGAGTGGGGAGCCTTTCCCTTCTCCAGGGGATCTTCCCAACCCAGAGATCGAACTCAGGTCTCCTACATTGCAGGGGGATTCTATACCAGCTGAACCACAAGGAAGCCCATACTTCAATTAAAAAAAATAAAATAAAATAAAAAACACAATTTAAAAATGATTCAAACAAACAAAATACACAATGTTACCACTGAAATACTAGAATAGCTGTTGTTAAAAAGACTGAGAACTTCAAGTGGTGCCATGCAAGTGGAACTACCAGACTTTTCATGCAATGTTGGTGAGAGACAAAACAGTGCAATCACTGTAGGAAATTATTTTGCAACCTCATACAATGTGTGTATGTGTGTGTGTGTGGGGTGTATATATATATACATGGTTAACCTTATTTACATTTTATATATATATATATATATATTTATAAAATATACACATACATTCACATTCTAAGACCCAGCAATTCTGCTTCATATAGAGAATGCATGTCTGCATAAATCTAGCACATGAATATTCATAGCAGTCTGCTCATAAGCTAACCCTGAAGACAATCCAGATGTCCATGTACAAGATATATGACTATTAAATTGTGAGACATTGATACAATGGAACATTACACAGCAAGAAAAATGAACTACTGACAAATGCAGCAACATGGATAACTTTCAACACTATACTGACCTTAAGAAGAAGGAAGAATGCACACTCTTTGAACCTCTGATTCTCTCCTAATCCAACATCTACTGCAGGTACCTACTTTTTCCTCCAAGGGTTCTTACTGACTTATTGTCTTATGTGACTCTGTTGACCAGTGCCACTTTCTTATTTTCCCCTTGAATTTGTGATTCTACAGTCAATGTAGAAATTTAGACTTTCCATTTTGATCAGTGATCCACAGTGAGCACAAGATGACCACCAGAATGTGCTGGACATTTAGATTTTTAAAGCTTATATTAGGAACATTTCTCTACACTAAGCAGCATTACAGTGTGAAAAGAGACATGTATTTTGTTTCCAAGATTTCTGGTTGAAATATTAACTATATAGTAAAGGTTTATTACAGAGTGACATCCTCAGGAATTAAGAATGGAAGAGATGACCAGGTCAGATCTAGGAAAGGGTGCAGAGCTTCCAAGCCCTGTGGGAGCACCCCATTCTCCCCAGATCTCCTTGAGCTATGGGTCTGGATGCAATCTGAACCCAGTTCCTCCATGCACTAATATCAAGGTTTCATTACACCGGCACAGTTGATTAAATCAGCATGGCCACTGGCAACTGATTCAACCTCCAGTCCCTCTCCTCAAAGGTCTGTGGGGTAGTAAGGAAGAGAGGTGCAAAAAGTTCCTATCCTCTAATTACAAGCTGGTTCCCCTGGCAACCAGCCTCTGTCCTTAAGTTTCCTACTTCAAAAAGTCACTTTATTTGTATTAAAAAAGATTCCTTTCTAGTGAAGAAGGAATTCATAGGGCCTGGACTCCATCTTAGGCCTGTTCATGCTGATCATGCTCGGCCACCTTTCCAATGTACTGTGAACTCTGTGTTTAGTGTCTATGAAAACAACAACAGAAGGATAAGACCCCCTCCAGACAGGGGAACCTTGAAGATTGTATCTAGGTTACTCATCGCCTAAGACAAAACATACACTAATCACCCCTTCCTCCAAACAGGCCATAAATTTTTCTGTATCTATTGGAGTGTAACCTTGGGTTTATTGATTATTGGATAATTGTTTGAGCACGTGAACACATAGCACGTGAATGATGGGGTTATTGGGATTGTATTTCCTTAGTTTATGTAAGTCTCAAGGAATTTGGAGTGGTGGGTTCAGACACGTACACATGGGTTATAGAAGATTTTCACAAATGCTGGTTGGGGTCCTTCACTAAGAGGAGACTTTGCCTTGGGCCCACCGGTGTAATAAACTGCACTCCACCATCTGCATTGTCCATCTGAGTGAGTTTGTTTCCCAGAACGCGTGGCTACAACACCAGCTCTTCTCACTTAGGATATTCCACAGTGGATATAGGGGCTGTGGCCAGAAACAGGTAAGATGACCAAACATATAAATATATTTATTTATTTATTTTTAAGCAATATATTTATTTTTTTATGTATAACATCCTTTTTTTTTTTTTTTTTTACTTAACAATATTGTATTGGTTTTGCCATACACCAACATGTATCTGCCACGGGTGTACATGTGTTTCCCATCCTGAACCCCTCTCCCACCTCCCTCCCCATACCATCCCTCTGGGTCATCCCAGTGCACCAGCCCCAGGCTTCCTGTATCCTGCATTGAACCTGGACTGGCGATTCATTTCTTATATTATATTATACATGTTTTAATGCCATTCTCACAAATCATCCCCCTCTCCCTCTCCCACAGAGTCCAAAAGACTGTTCTATACATCTGTGTCTCTTTTGCCATCTCGCATACAGGGTTGTCATTACCATCTTTCTAAATTGTAAATCATAAAAATCACACAAAGTCTACCCATTTTTAAAAGTTTTTTTTTTTTTTTCCCCAGGTTTTGGAAGTGTTGTTTCCTGTATCTGTATATCCTTCTTCTAGATTAAAACCCCTCCTTCACTGAATCCCCACCATATCTTACTTGTGCTTTACATCTCAGCTAATATGGTCCTTCCATTGAGCCTACCCATGATCTCTGTGGGCTGCTAAAGCATTATCTATGTGCCTTATCACTGCATTTCTCCAATCCTATGGAGATTGTGTATTTAATTAGCTGTAAGTCTGTCCTCTATCCCTTGTCCTCCATCTAAGTGTAGGTCTCAGATAGTAATACAGACTACAGGTCCATAGCAACCAACTGGCCAAGTCTGTATTGTTTCTCATTTATCACCTGGTTAGTTTTTGCTTCACACACACACACACACACACACACACACACACACACAGTCTGCTCATTTTACTCAAAGAGAAACAATTTGGGTTATTCACCTCATTCCAAATGCTTATCACCTCATCTAATTCCATTAAATGGCTCTTAATTATCACAATGATTTTTCTACCAGATTTTCTTTATATAGATATGATATAATTTTCAATCTTTCACTAATTTCAGAATACTAGCTTTTACAGAGTCATGTCTCCTCTTGAAGTCCATTTCAAAACACCTGCATGTAACAGAAGCGTCATTTGCCTCAGCCTGTCAAAATGCTCCATCTTCACACAATTCTTTAGGCTTTCCTGGTGGCTCAGCTGGTAAAGAATCCATCCACAATGTGGGAGACCTGGGTTCAATCCCTGGGTTGGGAAGATCCCCTGGAGAAGCGAACAACTACACACCACAGCATTTTAGCCCTGAGAATCCCAAGGACTGTATAGACCACTGGGTCGCAAGAGTCAAACACGACTGAGCAACTTTTACTTCACTCACACAATTCCTTAACACCCCCCTTTTCCACCAGATCTTGGATGGACAAAAATACATCTAGTTTTTGACTTATAGGAAGGAAAACTTAGATTATGTGGAGATATGGATGACACCTAATTCAACACTCACATAAATTTCTCCATTTACAACATTCACATGCCTAAACAGTCACAACTAAATTCTATTATGTATTCATGCTACTGTTTCCATTTTATAGTCAGATCTTATATAATGAGTGTATTGCTGTATGTGAATCAAATTTCTAAACAATCAAATTCCTTAAATTTTCTGAAGGAAATTACTTTAAAGGAAAAATATTATCTAGTAATAGACATTTAACTCTCCTAAAAGTTTTTATAGCAAGCTCTTGGTTCTTACTTAAACAACTCATATTCTGCAGTATCTTTAACATATCAGTGTTTAATGGTTGCTTTATGACACCTTCACATTAAAACTGGACATTTATGAAACCTTTGACTTCTTACTTTAAAACTCCAAATGAATTATGCTACCCTGCAATCTGCCTCTTTATCTTTCCCATAATATAGGGACAATACCACCTGCCTTTTTGGATATAATGTAAGGACATGACCCATAGTGTGTGCTCAAGAAAAACAATTATTACTCTAGTCATCCCCCCTTTCTCAAAATGAACAGGATTCTCCTTCAGCCTCTGCGGAGTTTCTGTCACACAGGCTCTGTCTCCTGAGTTGCATCAGGGCTTATCATTTTCTGACATACAGTGAACCTGCTAAAAATAGCTATAATTGAGAGGAAACACATTCTGCTTTTCTATTAGAAAAGTAAAATCTAATATTCAATGATTTTAAGGAAATGGGCATCAATTGTGCAATCCTGATAACAGTGCATAATACTGACCATTCTGCTTCAAAGAATAAATATTAAGCTTCAGAACCTATAGAAAACATTTGAACAAGGCCATGCTGCTGAGCTCTCAAGTTCTGACAACATGCAAATTCTGCTAAACTATTAAATTTTAAACAAACACTCCCTCAAGACACAAGAGAGGGGCTCCTCAAGACACAAGAGAGGGGCTACGGTTGTTCTTCCTTCCTAGAAGAATTTAGCAAGTTAAACAGTTCTCCTTAAAGGAAAAAAAAAAAAATGTAGAGAAAAATGTCTCAACAAATCACAGAAACTTCTCCAATCCTTTAGATCCAAAAAAAGAACTGCCATATTCCCCTACTCTGGCCTCCTAAACCCCAAACTTCCTGAGAAACAACTGTGAGTGTAAGACATTCTGAAAAGTTAGGCTTTCCCAATAATCCTTAACACAATTCTGTACTAAGGTAGTTTCACTGAGTTAGGATTGGGGTGGAGAGTACTGACAAAACGTGGTCCACTGGAGAAGGAATGGCAAACCACTTCAGTATTCTTGCCTTGAGAACCCCATGAACAGTATGAAAAGGCAAAAAGATAGGACACTGAAAGATGAACTCCCCAGGTCAGCAGGTGCCCAATATGCTACAGGAGATGAGTGGAGAACTAACTCCAGAAAGACTGAAAGGATAGAGCCAAAGCAAAAACAATACCCATTTGTGGACATGACTGGAGATGGAAGTATAGTCTGATTGTGTAAAGAGCAATATTGCATAGGAACCTGGAAAGTTAGGTCCATGAATCAAGGCAAATTGGAAGTAATCAAACATGAGATAGCAAGAGCGAACATCAACATTTTAGAAACCAGAGAACTAAAATGGACTGGAAAAGGTGAATTTAACTCAGATGACCATTATACCTACTACTATGGGCAAGAATACCTTAGAAGAAATGGAGTAACCATCACCGTCAACAAAACAGTCCAAAATGAAGTACTTGGATGCAATTTCAAAAACGACAAACTGATCTCTGTTTGTTTTCAACGTACACCATTCAAATTCACAGTAATCCAAGTCTATGCCCCAACCAATAATGCTGAAAGGTGAGGCTCAGTAGATCTATGGAGACCTACAAGACCTTCCAGAACTAACACCCAAAAAAGATGTCCTTTTAATTATAGAGGACTAGAATGCAAAAGTAGGAAGTCAAGAGATAGCTGGAGTAACAGGCAAATTTGGTCTTGGAGTACAGAATTAAACAGGGCAAAGGCTAATAAGAGTTTTGCCAAGAAAATGCAATGGTCATAGCAAACACCCTCTTCCAACAACGCAAGAGAAAACTCCACACAGGAACATCACCAGATGGTCAACATTGAAATCAGATTGATTATATTCTTTGCAGTCAAAGATGGAGAAGCTATACATGGTCAGCAAAAACAAGACCGGGAGCTGACTGTGGCTAAGATCATGAACTTCTTATTGCCAAATTCAGACTTAGATTGAAAAAAGTGGGGAAAACCACTAGACCATTCAGGTATGACCTAAATCAAATCCCTTACGATTATACAGTGGAGGTGAGACATAGATTCAAGGAATTAGATTTGATAGACAGAGTGCCTGAAGAACTATGGACAGAGGTTCGTGACATTTTATAGGAGGCAGGGATCAAGACCATCGCCAAGAAAAAAGTGCAAAAAGGCAAAACGGTTGTCAGAGGCCTTACAAATAATTGTGAAAAGAAGAGAAGTGAAAGGCAAAGGAGAAAAGGAAAGATATAACCATTTGAATGAAGAGTTTGAAAAAATATAAAGGAGAAATAAAAAAGCCTTCCTCAGTGATCAATGCAAAGAAATGAGGAAAACAACAGAATGGGAAAGACTAGAGATCTCAAAAAATTAGAGATACCAATGGAACATTTCATGCAAAGATGCACTCAATAAGGACAGAAACGGTATGGACCTGACAGAAGCAGAAGATATTAAGGAGAGGTGGCAAGAATACACAGAAGAACTATACACAAAATATTTTCACAACTCAGATAATCACAATGGTGTGATCACTCACCTACAGCCAGACAGAATGTGAATTCAAGTGGGCCTTAGGAACAAAGTTAGTGGTGGTGATGGAATTCCAGTTGAGCTATTTCAAATTCTAAAAGATGATATTGTGAAAATGCTGCATTCAATATGCCAGCAAATTTGGAAAACTCAGCAATGGCCACAGGACTGGAAATGATCAGTTTTCATTCCAGTCCCAAAGAAACGCAATGTCAAAGAATTCTCAAACTACTGCAAAATTGCACTCATCTCAAAGTAATGCTCAAAATTCTCCAAGCCAAGCTTAAACAGTACATAAACTGTGAACTCCCAGGTGTTCAAGCTGGATTTAGAAAAGGCAGAGGAACCAGAGATCAAATTGCCAACATCCACTGGATCATGGAAAAAGCAACAGAGTTCCAGAAAAACATCTATTTCTTCTTTACTGACTACGCCAAAGCCTTTGACTGTGTGGATCACAACAAATTGTGGAAAATTCTGAAAGAGATGGGAATACCAGACAACCTGATCTGCCTCCTGAGAAATCTGTATGCAAGTCAGGAAGCAACAGTTAGAACTGGACATGGAACAACAGACTAATTACAAGTCGGAAAAGGAGTACATCAAGGCTGTATATTGCCACCCTACTTATTTAACTTATATGTAGGGTACATCACGGAGAAGGTGATGGCATATCACTCCAGTACTCTTGCCTGGAAAATCCCATGGATGGAGGAGCCTGGTGGGCTGCAGTCCATGGGGTCGCTAAGACTTGGACATGACTGAGTGACTTCACTTTCACTTTTCACTTTCACGCATTGGAGAAGGAAATAGCAACCCACTCTAGTGTTCTTGCCTGGAGAATCCCAGGGACAGGGGAGCCTGGTGGGCTACCAACTATGGGGTCGCATAGAGTTGGACATGACTGAAGTGACTTAGCAGCAGGGTACATCATGAGAAACACTGTGCTGGATGAAACACAAGCTGGAATCAAGATTGCCAGGAGAAATATCAATAAGCTCAGATATGCAGAACATCACACTTATGGCAAAAATGGAAGAAGAAGAAAGTGAAAGAGGAGAGTGAAAAAGTTGGCTTAAAACTCAATATTCAGAAAACTAAGATCATGGAATCTGGTCCAATCACTTTATAGCAAATAGATGGGGAAACAGTGACTGACTTTATTTTGGGGGGCTCTAAAATCACTGAAGATGGTGACTGCAGCCATGAAATTAAAGATGCTTGCTCCTTGGAAGAAAAGCTATGATCAACCTAGACAGCATATTGAAAAGCAGAAACATTACTTTGACAACAAAGATCCATCTCATCAAAGCTATGGTTTTTCCAGTAGTTATGTATGGATGTGAGAGTTGGACAATAAAGCTGAGCACCAAAGAATTAATGCTTTTGAACTGTGGTGTTGGAAGAGACTCATGAGAGTCCCTTGGACTGCAAGGAGATCCAACCAGTTCATCCTAAAGGAGATCAGTCCTGGGTGTTCATTGGAAGGACTGATGCTGAAGCTGAAACTCCAATACTTTGGCCACCTGATGTGAAGAGCTGACTCATTGGAAAAGACCCTCATGCTTGGAAAGATTGAAGGTGAGAGTAGAAGGGGATTACAGAGGATGAGATGGTTGGATGGCATCACTGACTCAATGGACATGAGTTTGAGTAAACTCCAGGGGTTGATGATGGACAGAGAGGCCTGGCGTGCTACAGTCCATGGGATCACGAAGAGTTGGACACAATAGAGCAACTGAACTGAACTGTACTAAGGTAAATTTCCTTCTTTATACATGTACTAACCTTTTATAAACTATACTTATTTAAAGATGCTGTGGAAGAATTCACCCAATATTCCCATTCAGAAACATATTTCAGAAATTACGGGTACCACTACACTGATCTCCTTGACTTACTTTGCATGTTAACATTTGACCTTCCTATAAGGCTTGCATTTCTCCCACAGGAGACAGGATGTTTTGACCACTTCAGGAGCCTCTGGATGAGAAAACCTGGGTTTCAGCTTTATGATTTGCTTGCTGAGTGATCTGAAATAAATTAACTTGCTTAATTGTTAATTTTTCTCATTTGTAAGACAGGGTAACACTAATAACGATCTCATAGGATTATAAATGGATTAACAGTGGTAGACATGTTGACATCTAGTTTCAGTTCAGTTCAGTTAAGTCACTCAGTCGTGTCCGACTCTTTGCAACCCCATGAATCACAGCATGCCAGGCCTCCCTGTCCATCACCAACTCCCGGAGTTCACCCAGATTCACGCCCATCGAGTCAGTAATGCCATCCAGCCATCTCATCCTCTGTCGTCCCCTTCTTCTCCTGCCCCCAATCCCTCCCAGCATCAGAGTCTTTTACAATGAGTCAGCTCTTCGCATGAGGTGGCCAAAGTACTGGAGTTTCAGCTTCAGCATCATTCCCTCAAAAGAAATCCCAGGGCTGATCTCCTTCAGAATGGACTGGTTGGATCTCCTTGCAGTCCAAGGGACTCTCAAGAGTCTTCTCCAACACCACAGTTCAAAAGCATCAATTCTTCGGCACTGAGCCTTCTTCACAGTCCAACTCTCACATCCATACATGACTACTGGAAAAACCATAGCCTTGACTAGAAGTACCTTTGTTGGCAAAGTAATGTTTCTGCTTTTGAATATGCTATCTAGGTTGGTCATAACTTTCCTTCCAAGGAGTAAGCGTCTTTTAATTTCATGGCTGCAGTCACCATCTGCAGTGATTTTGAGCCCCAAAAAATAAAGTCTGACACTGATTCCACTGTTTCCCCATCTATTTCCCATGAAGTGATGGGACCAGATGCTTTCTGAATGTTTTCTGAATGTTGAGCTTTAAGCCAACTTTTTCACTCTCCTCTTTCACTTTCATCAAGAGGCTTTTGAGTTCCTCTTCACTTTCTGCCATAAGGCTGGCATCATCTGCATATCTGAGGTTATTGATATTTCTCCTGGCAGTCTTGATTCCAGCTTGTGCTTCTTCCAGTCCAGCATTTCTCATGATGTACTCTGCATATAAGTTAAATAAGCAGGGTGACAATATACAACCTTGACATACTTCTTTTCCTATTTGGAACCAGTCTGTTGTTCCATGTCCAGTTCTAACTGTTGCTTCCTGACCTGCATACAGATTTCTCAAGAGGCAGGTCAGGTGGTCTGGTATTCCCATCTCTTTTAGAATTTTCCACAGTTTATTGTAATCCACACAGTCAAAGGCTTTGGCATAGTCAATCAAACAGAAATAGATGTTTTTCTGGAACTCTCTTGCTTTTTCCATGATCCAGCAGATATTGGCAATTTGATCTCTGGTTCCTCTGCCTTTTCTAAAACCAGCTTGAACATCAGAAAGTTCATGGTTGACATATTGCTGAAGCCTGGCTTGGAGAATTTTGAGCATTACTTTACTAGCATGTGAGATGAGTGCAATTGTGCGGTAGTTTGAGCATTCTTTGGCATTGCCTGTCTTTGGGATTGGAATGAACACTGACGTTTTCCAGTCTTGTGGCCATTGCTGAGTTTTCCAAATTTGTTGGCATATTGAGTACAGCACTTTCACAGCATCATCTTTCAGGATTTGAAATAGCTCCACTGGAATTCCATCACCTCCACTAGCTGTGTTCGTAGTGATGCTTTCTAAGGCCCACTTGACTTCACATTCCAGGATGTCTGGCTCTAGGTGAGTGACCACACCTTCGTGATTATCTGGGTCGTGAAGATCTTTTTTGTACAGTTCTTCTGTGGTATTCTTGCCACCTCTTTTTAACATCTTCTGCTTCTGTTAGGTCCATACCATTTCTGTCCTTTATCGAGCCCATCTTTGCATGAAATGTTCCCTTGGTATCTCTGATTTTCTTGAAGAGATCTCTAGTCTTTCCCATTCTGTTGTTTTCCTCTATTTCTTTGCATTGATCGCTGAGGAAGGCTTTCTTATCTCTTCTTGCTATTCTTTGGAACTCTGCATTCAGATGCTTATATCTTTCCTTTTCTCCTTTGCTTTTTGCTTCTCTTCTTTTCACAGCTATTTGTAAGGCCTCCCCTGATAGCCATTTTATTTTTTTGCATTTCTTTTCCATGGGGATGGTCTTGATCCCTGTCTCCTGTACAATGTCACGAACCTCATTCCAGAGTTCATCAGGCACTCTATCTATCAGATCTAGGCCCTTAAATCTATTTCTGACTTCCACTGTATAGTTTAGTGACTGACAAAGAGTATCTCCCCATCAATGATGATGACAGAGAGATGATGAGGACAAAGATCTATGATCACCATGACTTCCTCAGAATCCCTGTACCACTAACAGTCTGTAAACTCCAGCAGTTGTCACCATATACTGCTAATTTATATCATGTATATTTTTAAAAACTAACAAATTAAACATCTGACATCTCTTCACATACCAATAACACACACCGAGTGTTACCAACACACATCCAAGGGCAAATGTAATCACATAGTTCAGTGTGGTAGAGTTCTTGCCCTACAAACTGACCCCCAGACTTTACCTGAACTATATGTATAGTAAGGGACCTAAAACTTTGTCATTCATTTGTTCTTGAATTTTTTTTAATCACTCTCTACTGCAGAAATTTTTTGGAAGTAGTGTTTCAGAGGGTAAGGTAAGCACTGGAGAATATGCTACAAATTATTTGCTTCCAAAAATAGTTTTTAAAAATTGAGCAAAAGGATATGGAGCTGTGACATCTCAACTTTTTGACAAACAAAATGTGACTATTTCAGAACACCCATTGGATAAAATGAAAAAGTCATGTAACATGGGTATTTGCTAACATTCATTTCAGAGATCAGTTATTAACCAGCACTCTATTATTATTTTTAATCTATTTCTATTTCAGTTCAGTCGCTCAGTCATGTTCGACTCTTTGCAACCCCATGAATCACAGCACGCCAGGCCTCCCTGTCCATCACCAACTCCCGGAGTTCACTCAAACTCATGTCCATCGAGTCAGTGATGCCATCCAGCCATCTCATCCTCTGTTGTTCCCTTCTCTTCCTTCCTGCAATCCCCGCCAGCATCAGGGTCTTTTCCAATGAGTCAACTCTTCGCATGAGGTGGCCAAAGTATCGGAGTTTCAGCTTTAGCATCAGTCCTTCCAATGAACAACTAGGACTGATCTCCTTTAGGATGGACTGGTTGGACCTCCTTACAGTCCAAGGGACTCTTCAGAGTCTTCTCCAACACCACAGTTCAAAAGCATCAATTCTTCAGCGCTCAGCTTTCTTCACAGTCCAACTCTCACATCCATACATGACCACTGGAAAAACCATAGCCTTGACTAGACAGACCTTTGTTGGCAAAGTAATGTCTCTGCTTTTTAATATGCTATCTAGGTTGTTCATAACTTTCCTTCCAAAGAGTAAGCGTCTTTTAATTTCATGGCTACAATTACCATCTGTGGTGATTTCAGAGCCCCAAAAAATATTTCATTGAAATTCACCATTGCTTTAAGAAAAGGATTATATTACAATCTATTAATATATTGTCTTACACTGATAATAGCTTTAAACAAACCAACTGGTCTTAATGTAATTCCAATTAAGCTACATTTCTTCTCTGTATTCAGACAAGAACAAATACGGACATAGGAAAGGCTGGTGACATTATGGAATCATCTCCAAGGGTTACTAAAATATCTTTCCTTTCTACAGCTGCCATGGGGACACAGAGCTCCAGTCTAGATTTATACTTAATTAAACCAAAAATCTGGATCTCATATTGCATTCTGATTACCCAAATGGATTTATCCTGGTCATGCTAATTCTTACATAAATAATTAATGAAATATTAATGTATAAGAATGAACCTACCTTCACAAGAAAACCTTATAAAGAAATATATTATAACACAAATGAATGGCGACGGGTTATTATACATAAAATAAACACAAAAGACTTTGTGGAAGAAGGCAGCCCTGCTGGGTACCATGGGGACTAGGTAGTGGTTTCCCCAGATTTTCTTGTGCTTCATATACACCAAAGTGGGAGCTAAAGAGGTTAGCAAACCAAAAACATTGACAGAAAGAGACAAAAACAAAGGCTCAAGCAAAGCCTGCTCTTTCCAGCAGCAGGACTAGAAAGAGGGCAACCTTGCATGACAGAAAAAATTTAAATGACAAACACCCTCCCTTAGCCAAAGAACAGACATAGAAAACAAAACCAGGCCCCAAAACCAGTGTCTCATGCTCACCTCAGTCAAGAAAGGTAAATAGGGAGCTGAGGTGTCCAGCTTTTCCCTGCTGTGAAGGGGCACCCCTTCTCTTTAGAAGAACTGGAGGCCTGAATGGGCAACGAGGGTTCTGTTCCACTGGCAGTGGGGACAGAGGCCATGTGGAGACCCAGGTGTCCACCCTCAGGAGCAGGAGCAATGCATACTCCCCCTCCAAGCCAGTGGGTGTCAGAGCAGCTTTCACCCCTGCTGGAACTTCTCCCCACCCATCTTGGTGTCACTAGAGGTCACATGGGGATCAACAAGAAGGGCCCTTCACTCTCCTGGGCACCTGGGAGAGCCTGGATTCTCCCTGCCCTGGGAACATCCAGGAGGCACCCCCACCCCCCACCCCTCTCCTCTGCTGGCCTGTGGTCTGAGACAGCCTGCCTTCCAGAACAGCATTTAAAGGTATGATGTGGTTAGACCTTGCCTTTAAATGAACCATTCTGATAGGGTGTGTGTGCTGGGGTGATGATGAAAAAGAGGGAGGATTCTGAGAGTAACAGAGAGAAGAGAAAACCAACAGTGTGTAGTGTTCAAAAGCCAAGGGAGAAACCAAAAAATTGGGAAAAGACCAACAGTGAAAAATACACCCAAGTACCCTCATGAGAGGTCAGAAACATCTTATTGGATTTGGTAATTAGATGATTCTCATTGGAGCCTCTGGTTGCAGGACAAAATGGGAGGCTGCAACCAGAACAGAGCTGTGGAAGGTAAACTGAGAAAGTGAGCAGCAGCAATACAGACTCACAGCATCAGAAACTGGAAGGAAACAAGGGAGGAAAAGTGTCTAGAAAGATTATTTTTGGAAATATTACTTTTGGAAAGTGAAATAAGTATTCTATTTTTTTTAAAGTGATTCTAGTTGAATCATGTTTACAAGCTGCCCCAAGGAAAGATGGGGAAGAAGAAGGTGGAGCCACTAAAGAAAGGACATAATGACAGGACAGGCCTGGGGGAAGAGGGACACCAGGGTTAAGGATGCTGAGAACAAGTCAGCCTTGAACAAAAAGAGGCATTTCATCCTTGGGGAATGAAAAGAGTACAGGAGTTTCTAGGTAGTAGGAGGCTGAAGAACGTTGGAAGAGACAGATCCACTTCCCTTGATAAAAAAGAAGGATGAAATCAGCTGCCCAGAGTGACAGCCAAGCAAATGTGGAATTAGTCTTGAGCTACCTATGTCCTGGTCCAATCAGGCTCAAGTCAGACATGGACAAGCAAGCACTGACAGAAGGAACATATTTTAAAAACACTCATTAGAACCATCTTCCATAAGATAATTTATTTCATAATTTGGCTTATGAGTTAAAATTTCACTCAGCAATAATTCAAAAAATTAAGTACTAACGTGAGTCAATGTTCATGTTATTAAAAAATCAAACTTCAATTTGACGTCAAGTCCATAATGTCATTAAAATGCTAAGGACAATCTTAGAAGTATTATCTTATATTTTCTGCTTCAGTTTTTGCTTTGGTTGTATAAAATCTATATTTTAAAATATAGCTTACATGTCACAAACAGTATTTTTTTTAACCCTAAAAGAACCATGCCTGATGGATATTAGTTTTGTTGTTTTACCAATGAAGAAACTGAGGATCAGAAAGTAAATAAATGAAATATCCTTTATTTCTTAGTTGGCAGGGGTGTCAAGATTCTATCCCAAGTGTTTTATTTGTTAAAGCAGAATTTCTCCACTACATAATAAATATGTTTTAACTGCAGATCAAAGATATCTTTCAAATCAAAGAAAATCTTTAAGTTAATTTTTTCCATTTTTTGTTTTAAGAAACATAAATAGGATTATCCCAAATTTATTGGGAAAGCAAAGCGATTACACTGATCAAAGGAAAAGTCACATGAATACTAGTTTTTATCAGAAGTGGGTTTTAGATATTATACCAATACCTTTATCTTAAGAACACACCATATTTAAATATTTCAAGGAACACATTCAAAATTAAAAATAATCCTTACTGAAAATCTAAATGTAGTTAAACCACTATGAGTCAGCGTTTGTAAAAAATTATTGATCCTTGTTCTTCTCATTCACCCACACCTGCAAACAGGCCAATCCTAAATGGAAGGGCAAAATTTTCACAAAAGTTTGAAAAAAGCATTCAGAGTTTTTTAAAAATACTTGAACTGTTGGGATATTAGCAATATTTGACTTTATCATATGATGAGTAAACCAAAACAATGATGAATTTTCCAATATTTGTGAAGAGACAGAGAACTCAAACACTCTGAATTGGATAATAATTTATTAATCCTTCTAAAGGTATGGAATTACCATAATTGAACATATACATTTGAACAGATGCAAAAAAGAATATTTCCATGTATATACATTTTTAACTCCCAAGCATTGAAAATAGTTCAGTAAGAACATAAATCTGTCCCCAGTGCCCAAAATAATGTGTATGCCTCAAACTGCAATACAATGCAATAAACATATTATTAATCATTAACCTAAGAAATGGAAAAAGTTTCCAAAAGGTTTAACCACTGATTTTGGTATTCTGAATATACAAACTGCACTCCTTTGCATCAGGAGGAGTCCCAGATTTAATTAGAATTACAAAGAAGCATACAGATCATCTAGTCCAGCTCCTCAATTTGAAAGACAAGAAAACTGGCCCAGGGAAGAGAAATTTACCAAGATTCATTTTAGGCAAAAGTGGAATTAAAATCCAGGTATCTGGATTCACAGTTTAGTGTGCTTCCCTGAAGTATCATAGATATAAATAACCTCATCTAATTTCATCTGGCAAGCAAATTCAGAGACTGAGTGGAACTTCAAGGATTGTGCTGAATCTGCTCTTTTATCATACTTCAAAGCACCTTCCATACAAATAGATAATAAATAATATTATAATCCAGAAGAAAATTATTTGAATTACTCAAGCAATATTATACTATTCAAAACATATTATTCAAGATCTTTTCTAAGTAACAACATAGTACATATAATGTTCAGGCTCTTCTATCAGCTTTGTCAGACTCATTCCTATTGAAAGCACCCAGCCAAAACAAAGTGAAGTAATAAACTACAACAAAAATAACAAAATAACCAGCAAACTAGCACTTTTAACCCCATGACCTTCAATTCTAAGTCTGTAGTCACAATGGCACACTGATTTGCATCTACCACCAATCAAAACAGCAAAACAAATCATTATGAATGCTCAGTGGCTTACATCACTGACCTTGTATATATTACCTTCCAGAAAATCATTCTGAAGAACTGAATCATCTGGATCATTTTTATTACACACTCAGTCTTGAGACAGTCTGAACAGTGCTGGCTGAAATGTACTTCTTGGAACACCTTCTTTCCAAACGAACATCTATGTCAGGTGTATTTATAGCCACTGCCTTCAATCAGTACATTTCCAGGGGTGAGAAATAAAATTATCTCAACAACAATTTCCTATAGAGATTTGAAATAAGACCTAAGAATCTAGGTAGACGGCCTTTGAAAAGACAATGAAAGATCTGTAATGTAAAATGTACGTTAAGGTTTATTCAGAAGGACACTGTTCCATGAGAACATGAAGAGGCTTGGGTACAATCAGAGAATTTAGATCTTGTGGATCTTTCAGCCAGTTGCAAAGAGTCTCTTTATATACTCAAGATTATTATCATTACTCACCTCCTCCTCCTCCTCCTCCTCCTCCTTATGATTCCTCTGAAATGTGGACACCTATCTTTGTTTCTTCCTTAGACATTTCTCTATTTAGGCATTTTTTACTTCTAATTCGTTACAAAAGCAGAACATGCTTCCCCCTACTGGGAAAATATTAAATTACAAAGTACATAGGAACATGTTCCTAAGTATCAAAAAACCAAATTTCTGAGAAAAATAAAATGTTAAGGAAATGTTAAGGAACCAGGTGCACTTTTCTGACTATTTTACCACAGAGAAATACTTCCATACTCTGTTTAGAGCTCCTCACATGCATTGCTTTAGTTTGGCAGTTTTCAGTACACTAACTCTCATTAATGACTGATGAATTAATCATCTAGCCTACTGTCCCCAAAAGAAGTCCAATTAGCAGGTCTGAGAAAATGATTAATTTGTAAATTTTTCTATTTTAAAGACTTTGCCAGCTAAATGAAGACATTTCTGGAAAATGCATTGAAATAGATGATTTAAGAAGACAATTGCATTTTTAATCATTTTGAACATTTGTTAATCCATTAATTTTCAATGTCCCTATTATTTCATGTAGTTTATTTATTTTTAATAGAGTACAGGGAGAGTTTAATTTTTTAACTGACTTTCATTTACAATTTTAGGTTTCATTTTTTTATTCAGTAACCAAGAAAGTAGTAAGAATGACTGCATTTTCCATCCCAAACCCTCTACAAAATCAACTTGTCCCCTGAAAAGTAGTTTATTTGTTTCACACGTTCAATATTTCAATTGTTGTTTTTCTTAATTACTTAATATACAAAATAGAAAAATATCTGATACTTTATTGTTGCAAATAATAATCCATCAATAAAACATTTAAATAAGTGTAATGCCTATTTAATTCGTACATGGAGGATTAGAATTTCTCTTTCCATGTAAAACTAAATCTCACAAAAGAAAACATTTCTTTTGATGCTGAAGGGCTGAGGAGAAGAAAGTTACTACTTTTAGTTTTGCTAAGTTCCTAAGAACCTAAGCAACAAAACTGCATTGTAGTCAATTTCATGATGAAGCAACTCATTATTGAGACATTCATCCCCCCCCAAAAAAAAAGCCTTTAGTTTTTATAAAGGTAAATGTAGATTGCTACAGATATCTTGGGTATCTTTAGCAGTTAGATAGCACTGTTTCAAGATAAATGGAAGTAATTAGGTTAATATTTCTATCATACAGAAGTTCCTGTGTGTGTGTGTTTAAACAACCCTTCAAGAGAACACAAAAGACAAGATATTTATGTTCCTCGGGGAATTAAATCTCTTTTAACATTAAGGCACACACACACACAAACTGCACACTTGGTACAACAGTTGATCAATCGTGGAGGGTTCCCAGGGACCAGCATCTCCCAGAGCACCCAATCATCACACCTCAAATAAACGGATATGCATTTCAGACACTTCCACATTCACAAACAGAACACGCATAATTTAATCTAGGGTAATACTAAGACTTTCCATAGGAAAGACTGTAATTAGACTAAGGAAATCAAAATCACTTCTCAATCAGAACGGAGAGAGAAATAAGAGAAAAGTGAGGAAAGGGAAAGAAAAAGAAATACTGATTTGTAGATAAGAAGCTCATCGAACACCACATTGATCACCATTCACTCCAAACTGACTTCCCTTCCCTTGGCGGAGTTAAAACATCCCGGTGGACCACTCAGCTCCTTAACGTCGCTCCATCAGTGATCCTAAAGTGCACTGTCTTCACAGCCAGCGCCCGCCGCTCCGGGCTACCCGGATTCAGCCGCGGATGGAGTGAGGGAGTAGCACCCGCCTCCCAAGGACCAGCTCCGCCGCGGCTCTGGGCGAGCATCTTCCAGGGCAGTTTCCGCGAAGGAGACAGGCGTCCTCCCGGACTCCGCTCCCCGAGCCCCGCCGCGGCTACGGGGGCCGGCGGTCTACGCCCACCCGGGGGCAAGTCCTACCTTCGGCCAGCAGGCGCGAGGCGTGCACGAAGGACGGGTCCAGGCTGTCTCTCTCTGCCATCAGCTCAGGCAAGTACTTCTCCTCTTCCATAGCGCGGACTTCGTACGGCCCCCGGCCAGGCTCAGGGCTCCGTGCGCCGGACGCACGTTCCCGCCGTCCTGCTCGCCCACCGCCCGCCCGCCTCAGCTACGGCCGGGGTCTGGCGCCCTCTCTGGGCCGTCGCCGCCCGCCCCGCAGAGGGCTGAAGCGGTGCGGAGCCTCCCGGCCGGTCGAGCGGCCGTACCTCGCTCCAGCCCAGGACGGCTTGCTCCGGCGGCCTGGACGGGGAGGCGGGCACAGGGCTCGTCCCGCCCTTGCCAAGCGCTCATTGGCGGGTGTGCCTTAAGGGGCGGGGCCCGCAGCGGCTGAGAGTCGCCATTGGGCAGCATCGCACGTCGGTCGGCCGAACTGGCAGGAGGCGGGGCCGCCGGGAGGAGAGCAAGGAAGGTGCGCGCGCTTTCTCCTCACAGCCGGCGCCCTCAGGCTGTTAGGCGCGCTCAGCTGTGGAGCCCAGGTGTAAGGAGCGGTCTGTCTTCTGCGGAGGCGCGAGCGTAGAAGAGCAGGAAAGGCCGTAACCGAGAAGCCGGAGTCCGAGACAGCGGGGAGATGGGGCGAGGAAGCGCGCAGCGAGGACGGGAGAGCGCCGGGAGCGCCTCAGGAGCGCAGAGGCGACTTCTCCCGCATCCGGAGGCTCAGGTGTTCCCTCTCCTGCCTGCACACGCGCTCGGTGCGCAGAGATCGGCGTCGCTCCCTCTCTGGAAATACAGTGAAGACTGCTTGTGATGGGTGGCTGCTGTTTCCAGTGGGCTTGACCTGTATCTAGGGGATGCAGTAGATGCTGCATTGATGAACAAATTGATGAACATCATTGATGAACAAATAAAGCGGCTCCGCGGCTGTATCGCCGCACAGCAACGCGCCTCCACTGGACAGTCACAGCGGGACTGACTGGGTTTCTTCCGTCCGTTCCTCCTTCCCCAGTCCCTATCTATAGGGGCCTTCTGGAAGGGGGCTGAATTTTAAAACTAAAAAGCCACATAATCAGTCTGTGAAAGAATTAGAAAAACATGTGGAAGAAGGAAGGGACTAGGAAGCAGGCAACGACAGTTGCTCCGCCCTCCCCGTTTCTCCGTCATTTAGGATGTGCAGTCTCTTTCGCCAAGTGCAATTGCTATTCCTCTTCTGATAAAGCAGAGTTAAACCCCCCGGGTATCACCAACACTGCCCAGCCTTGTCTCACAAATGCACTTGAAAATGCAGCTTAAGTACTTTGGATATTACAAAATAAATTTTTCCACCATCTCTTTGCATAAAGTCATTTTCTAATTCGCCTCTCCCCCATCATTTTTGTTTGTGGAAGAAGGAGGGCTAACTTCCCTATAAATAAAGCATGATGAAACTTTTCCAAGTTATCTTATTCTATTCTGAATTTTCTTATTTATTTTTCAAGATAAGGTTGGAAATTATCTTTTATATCTTATAAATATAATTATATATCATATAATAAATATATTTATAAATGTATATTGTAAAATAAAATTGAATATTATATGAATAATATATATTATATAAATAATATAAATTAAATGTTATTTTAACATTTATTTAAACCTGGCACAAGTATTACTTTCTTTGTTTTACAGTTGTGGAAACAGAGAAGGTCAGTGGCCCAGAAGTGACAAATATGCACTCATGTGACACCAATCACCATCCCTCACCCAGAAGTTAAATGTATGCTACCACATGACCAATGGAAAGGACTATGTCACCAATACATGTTGTAGGAATGCTAAAAGTTCATGAAATAAGCTGGGAGAATCATGACTCAGTGATAATTTTAGTTTTAGCTTGTAAGGAAGAAAATCACATTTCCTCAGGATTTTTTTTTTTTAATCAAGAACTTTCCTGTATAGCACTTGAAAATGATCTGTGTTCCCTGTATTATTGTTACCCTAGAGTATACGAATATGGAGTATAAGAGTATCTTGTGATGTGTGTGTGCACTGTTTTAGTCATATCCAACTCTTTGTGACCCTGTGGACTGTAGCCCGACAGGCTCTTCTGTCCACAGGATTCTCCAGGCATCAGTACTGGAGTGAGTTGCCATGCCCTCCTCAGGGGATCTTCCTGACCTGGGATGAAACCTGGGTTTCTTATGTCTCCTATATTGACAGGCAGTTCTTTACCATTAGTGCCACCTGGAAAGCCCTCAAATTCAAGTCTACTAGGTACCATTTGCACTGCTTTAGCCTACCTTTTTGTAACTAAATATTTAATTTACTTATGCATGTTTGCATTCAATAGTACTTACTAAATATTGAAAAGAGCCTAGAGAGAAATTGGAAAAATACTGCTGAATGAACCCTGCCATCATTTAGATGATCTTTGAATGGGGAAAAATAAAAACCAAGTATACAAGAGAACAGGTAATTACTGCACACATCAAGGCCAAAAGGGAACTAAGGAAGGAGTCAAGGAAGAGAATAAGGGAATAAAGGAAAGCCTTGTTGTTTTTTTTTTAAATTTTTTGCCAGGATAGATGTGCAGTCTTGCTAAGGAGTTGACATTTAAAACAAAATCTAGTGGAAAGGAAGGAACTTTCTATATAAAATGAACAGAGATGAGTATTCCAGGCAGCCGGATTTGCCCTTGAGAAAGTCATGTGATCTGATAGAGCTTGGCTTCTTCCCAGGACAGACTGAGGTCCTGTGGCTGCAGTCATCTAGGAGACATGGGACAGATAAGAGTGGGGGATGAATGGAGACAGACTACTTAAGAGACAAATTACTTAAGATTTGCTGGATAAAATAAATATATATGTGTGTGCATATATATCAGGCTTTATTCCAAATGTTAGGGGCACCATAAAGAAATATCATCACTTTTTAGATGAGCTTCTCAAATGATCTCTTCTGGCAGGATGTTTAGTAGTTGAAGGATCCTGTTTCTGTGGGAAACATGCTACCAGTCCATAGAAAGGTGGCTGGGAACTGATATAGCAGCAGAGAATGGGTAAAACACCAACCACAGCTAATAAATTGTAAGTGTTGTGGAATGAATTATAAATTAGGAAAATTATTGTGCAATAATTGCAATTACATTTTGCTTTGCAGCCTACCAAGAGATTAAAAGAATATGGTACTGATGGGAATAAGCACAAATCCAGTTTCATGAATCAAAAAGATGAAGTAACTCTTGTTCTGTCAAGTCACAGCAATTACATTACCCATTCATAGTTCTGTTTTCCTTGATTAAAGGTGCACTAAAGAGATACAATGAAGAGCTATTCAAATGTGTGACTTTATTATACAATGAATCTGGATATCTGGGTCATTAATACAAATGGTAAGCTAGCTTTCACTTGTCTTCCTTATTATCAAAAAATATTTATAATTTTATTTCCTTTGGTAAACATTCAACAAATGCCTAAAATATATTCTAACAGAAAAAAAAGTATATTTATGTAGCTTTAAAGAACTAAAAGAAAACTAATATTAACCTAATCTTTAGGATAGTTTGTATGTTTAACACATGATGGGCATCATAGACTAAAAGTATAGAAGTTATATTGCCCCTTAATAATCAATATGCTTCATAATTGAATCACAGATATTGCTTGTTTACAAACAAAATATGGCTGAGTAAAGGCAAACTGTCCAATTTCCTCACATGTACACTTATCCAGCATCAGATTCATGTGTTTTCAGTAGATGACTCTGTGTTCCCCATTTACTTCACATATAAATATTTTATGGGTACCACAATTGTTTGGTGGATTTTTCACAGCAACCCTAATAATGCAAACATTTTATAAATACAAATGTAAATAAATTGAGAGCCTTCTATAGATGATTGTTGAATTGAGAGTATTAAGTGCCTATACATGAATTTATGATTACTGGTAAAAGACTATCTCCCCTACTAATAGTGTGAATAACTTAACCAAACTCATCAGTGAATTAATTCATGTACCTTAGATAAAGATTTATCTTGTTTTAACCATGAGTTCTAATTCTAAAGGGTTATTTTCAATAGCATTCCATTTACTGCATTATAATTTCAACAATTTCAGAGCTATCATCAACTTTAGGGAAACCTTACTAGCCTACTTACCCCAAGGATTAGTAGAATCCAATCACAATAACTATGGCTTAACAAAATTGTAGCAGCCCAGTCATTTATGTAATGACTCTAAGACAGAGTGTAATGGAGGACTAAGATATTGACTGACTCGTCACCTCCTGAAGAATACTGCAAAGCCCATTACACTGAAGATGCTCCTTTATTATTTCTATTCATTGTAGTTATAACATCCATGATATATTTTAGGGTTGAGAGAAGGGAGTGGGGACTTAGCTCTGCTGACAACCAAGCAGTAGTAGCACGTGCAGCAAATGATCTATCATATATAGTGTGTTTAGAGTTGAAATTATGCTATGTGCTAATATGCCATGGCACAAAATGAATATTCGCCACTCAAAGCTGAGCTATATATATGTGTATGCTGCGAAGTCGCTTCAGTCGTGTCCGACTCTGTGCGACCCCATGGACTGCAGCCTACCAGGCTTCTCCATCCATGGGATTCTCCAGGCAAGAACACTGGAGTGGGTTGCCATTTCCTTCTCCAATATATATGTATAGGCATACATATATACACACATATATGTATACACATATACATACATACAGGGTAAAAAAAGTGTTTTCTGATTGGAACACTTTAAAATTAATGTATTATATGGGATTTAAGCTGATACAATGGTGTAGTTAAAGGGCAGAAGAAAAGAGAGAAATGAACTGATATTTGTCAAAGACTTAACAGTGTGTTTGGAATACTGCTATTTTGAATCCTCAAAAATGTAAGCTATTTTTAATTCTAAAGTGGCCCAACAACTCAAATAAACCATTTCTGATATTGAAATTATCTCTGTTTGGAGACTGATCAAGTTCTTCAGGCTGTGTCTCTGTGGTCAGTCACTGCACTGACACATGTGGGCTGGTCTCCCTGGAACGCAAGGAGTAGTCACTACATTTGGGACAGGGGAAGGAAGCTGTGGTTCCAAGGTGAAATTACTGTCTTTTTAAAGTTAAATCCTTAAGTTGTTGAATTGAAGTTCGTGTATTGATTATTTCTGGAGGTCAATGTGTTGTTGTTCAGTTGCTAAGTCATGTCCAAATCTCTGTGACCCAGTGGACTGTAGCACGCCAGGCTTCCCTGTCATTTACTATCTCCCAGAATTTGCTGAAACTCATGTCCATTAATCGGTGATGCCATACAACCAGCTCATCCTCTACTGCCCTCTTCTCCTCCTGCGCTCAGTCTTTCCTAGCATCAGGGTCTTTTTCAATTGATCGGGTCTTCACATCAGGTGGGCAAAGTATCGGAGCTTCCAGTTTTAGCATCAGTCCTTCCAATGAATATTCAGGGTTGATTTCCTTTAAGATTGACTGGTTTGATCTCATTGCTGTCCTAGGGATTCTCAAGAATCCAGCACCACAGTTTGAAAGCACCCATTCTTCGGTGCTCAGACTTCCTTATGATCCAACTCTCACATCCGTACATGACTACTGAAAAAAATCATAACTTTGAATATATGGATCTTTGTCAGCAAAGTGATGTTTCTGCTTTTTAATACACTGTCTAGGTTTATCATAGCTTTTCTTCCAAGGAGCAACCATCTTTTAATTTTGTGGCTGTAATCACTGTCCGTACTGAATTTTCCAGTTTGCTGTGATCCACACATGTCAGTAATGCCTAACGCAGATGAGTCAGAGGCTACATCATCATCGCCAACACCGTCCATCTCTTCAGGTTGAATTCCTAGCTGCTGGAGCTGGACTCCGGCACTCACAGCCAAAGGCTTTAGCATGGTAGATGAAGCAGAACTAAATGTTTTTTCTGGCATTCTCTTGCTTTTTCTATGATCTAATGATGCTGGCAATTTCATCTGTGGTTTCTCTGCCTTTTCTAAATCCAGCTTTTACATATGGAAGTTCTTGGTTTATGTACTGTTGAAGCCTAGCTTGAAGATCAGTATATTAAGGTAAAAAAATCACATCAGTAAAATATTTTTCATACATAGCAAATATAGATCTGATGCCTGTTGTATTTAGTATAAGTTGATGAAATCTAAGAGATGATTTAATAAAGACAGGCTTCAAGTATACTAAAACTTCTGCCACAGACATAAACATATTAGCAATTTGTTTTATATCATGATTAAATCAAAGGAATAAAGAGTGGATTAAGATTTAGTTGGAGGGATTATTTTAAAAATTCACAGAAAGAATTAGTTAATATTGAAATAGTATTTTAAGAGAATATCATTCCATTCAAGTTTTTTGTTTTGTTTTATTCTGTTTTTTGGCCACTTTCCCTCTCATTTGATGCTAAGTTTAGTAAAATACCAAGTGGGGATGGGTGGGGATGGGGAGCCATTAAACATCTTAAAAATACTATAGATACTTGTTTGGTATAATTTTTAAAATCATTCCGGTCTCTCAAATTATATTACCCTACAGGAAGCAATCATTATGACATCCTACTGTATAGAATAGTTCTTACAAAGCAAGTGCAAGCTGTTTGAAGAGAATGATAATGAAATAGAAAACAGTTCCAGAGCTAAGATTTCCTCAATCCAACACAAGAGAGTCAACAAATAAAAAATTAAAATACATAGACATTGTGTAAGATGTTGAGTGATACCATAACCGTTCAACTACCAAGGAGCTAACAAGTATCATGAAAAGCGTCTCAGTACACAACAACTAAACACAAAGTGTAATTCTAGATTAGATCCTGGATGAGTTTGTTTTTATTTTGCATTTATTTTTACCATAAAGGACAGAGATGAGATAATTGGAAAAATGTAAATAAGGTCTATTATATTAGTTTTTGGATTTTTCCAATGGTATTAGGTTTATACAGCTGAATGTCTGTGATTTTAAGCATACACAATAAAGTATTTGGGGGCTTCCCACATGGCTTAGTGGTAAAGAATCTGCCTGCCAATGTAGGAGACACAGATTTGATCCCTGGGTTGGGAAGATCCCCTGAAGAAGGAAATTGCAAACCACTCCAGTATTCTTGCTGGAAAATTCCATGGACAAAGGAGCCTAGCAGGTTATACCATCTGTGGGGTCACAAAGAATTGGACACAACTGAGCCCATACATTGGAGAAGGAAATGGTAACCCACTCCAGTATTCTTGCCTGGAGAATTCTGTGGATGGAGGAGCCTGGTGGACTGCTGTCCATGGGGTCGCACAGAGTCGGACACGACTGAAGCAACTTAGCATGCGTGCATGCATTGGAGAGGGAAATGGCCACCCACTCCAGTATTCTTGCCTGGAAAATCCCAGGGACAGAGGAGCCCGGTGGGCTGTGGTCTATGGGGTCGCACAGAGTCGGACACAACTGAAGTGACTTAGCAGCAGCAGCAGCGAGCCCATATGTATGTATCAATAAAGTATTTAAAAGGTAAAAGAGCCCTATGTGTGTAACTTGCTCTCAAATAATTAAGAAAAACATATATACTTACATGTGTATACAGAGAAAAGTAGAGGGAGAGACAAAGATACAGAGAGAGAGAGAGAATATAATAAACTGATAGATCAAATGTATAAAATAATAACATTTGGAGAAATTGGATGAAGGATATGTTGAAATTTTCTCTATTCTTTTAGCGACTTTTCCACAAATCTGAAATTACTTAAAAAAAAAAAAAAACTTAGAAAGATCTAGATATGACCAAAAACAACCTCAAAGTATCTTATTCAAACTTCAGTTTACTAGCTAGCCATGGAGAGCCAGAGCCACACTTACTTCATATAACCCATACTATAGCATGTAATGGATTAATTAATTTGGCCACATATCACCAAACCTTTTAAATAACTTTACAAATCTTAGTAAAAATACCAAACACATAGGTGTGAATTACTCACTTATTTCTTTCCAAATGAAAAATGATACAATAATTAAGTTGGCTCAATTATTCTATTTAAAATAACAGTTGCATAAATTTACTATAAAGCCACTTTAAAAGAATTAGTCAGTGAAGGATTGTCTTCTTTTAAGTGAAAATAATTTTATGTATGAAATGACCATTATGATGTCCTGGTGGCTCTGTGTAAAGAGTCTGCCTGCATCACGGGAGATGCCTGGGTTGTGAAGACCCCATGGGGAAGGAAAAGACAACCCACTCCATTGCTCTCCCCTGGGAAATCCCATGGACAGAGGAGCCTGGTGGGCTGCAGTCCATGGGGTCACAAGAGTCTGACATGACTTAGCTACTAAACCACCAACAACCACCACCATGTAGCTGTAAATTTGGTTAAAAAATGTAATTGGGCTTCCCCAGGTGGCACAGTTGTAAAGAGTCTGCCTGTCAGTGCAAGAGATACAATAGATGTGGGTTTGATCCCTGGGTCAGGAAGATCCCCTGGAGTTGGAAATGGCAACTACTCCAGTATTCTAACCTGGGAAATCCCATGGACATAGGAGCTGAGCAGGCTACTGTCCATGGGATTGCAAATGAATCAAACGAGACTGAGCAGCAGGCATGGCATTCCACCATTACATCAAAGAAGTATTCACTTGCCCAGGCTGGGTAATGGCTTTCAAAAGCTTTGTCCTTTCTTAAAAGTTTCTGATAAATCCTTCATAAAAAGAAAAATTATTTCTACAAAGCAGCCAAATGGAAATGTGACCAAACTCAAAATGTATAGTATTCTCCCATGAATACTAATAATCCTTCCATTAAAAATAAAATATAGCTCAGCTAAAAGGTTTGACAGTGTACTGTTTCACCAATATTTATAACCTGTCTGGCATAGGTTTAAAAAATTAAAAAATGTACTGAAGTCTCAAATATGGCTTGTAGAAAGTAAAATAAAGATAAATTTAAGTCTCCTGCAAGGCAAACCAAAAGAACAAATGAAACCAGATTAATAATGATAAAAAAAAATGAGAAAAATCTAAATGGTACACCAATATCATATGACAGAAAAAATCTTTAAATAAAACTAATCAAAGTACAGACAGAAACAGCTAAGAGCACTGAGAATAATGTTATTCATGTTATTGATTTCAATTTTTTTATTCATTAGTGAAGGTAATTTTTTATATTCTTTTTAATATTCATTATAGAAAGTAAAAGTGTCATTTGATGGAAGGCAAAACCTGACTATTGACAATGGAACACAAAGCTAGTTTAAAGAGATGTTTAGGATTGACAAACTTTCATAAGATATGCAGGTATTCATCCAATTGAATTGATTTCCAGGGAAAATACATGAGTTTATATTCAGCAAAACACTTTTATATTCATTACTGTATAGGCAGAAGTCCTTGTAATATATTTGGGTTCCTTATAAACAATTACAGCAGCAGATAGGGCACTGTATAAGACATTCATAAATATAATCCCTATATTTCTGTGCCTGGACTTTCAGAGAAGTCTGTTAGTCTTGACCCATAAACATGATTCTAAAATGTATGCAAAGTATTTTCTTGGGAGGCAGTAAATAAACATTTTTAAAATTTGGATTTGCCTGTTTCATTTTCACTTGAAGAGTTGAATCCAATATGAATTTCAAAATATTTCACAAGTGTTTTAAGATCAATTTTGATTGTTTCCACAGTTAAGATAAAATTACTCAATTAATATTGAACTGACTGTATTTTCTTTTTCTGAACCATAACTTTGAGTCATGAGTTATATTCCATATAAAATGGAATAATGACTAATAGGAAGATGAAAGCCAAACCAGCAAGCCCTCCTTAAAGATTAGCATCCCTAGGTTTTCAAAAGGATTTATATTGTATATTTTCTTTCCTTAATCCCTTCCTTCTTTCCTTTTCAATTTTTTTTACTAATAGCTATTGGGCTTCTACTGTGTAGCAGCACTGTACACTGAGAATAAAAGTTAGTTCCCACCCTTATAGATCTTTTAGACTAGTGGATAAAATAGAGAGAAATCTAGAAAAATTACAGATAAATGTTATTAATGGTTAGTGTCATCAAGAAAAAAATTGTATCCTCTGAGAGAGAGGAACAAGGGGTTGATGGAAGGGGAAACTTTAATTGGATTATCAGAGAAGTGATATTAAAGCAGTACCTGAAAGATAAGGCATTATTAGGCGAGGAATGGAATTAAAAGCCTCTGAGCAGATAGCACAGTTTGTGCTAACACACTGTGTACAAGAAGTAGTTTAGTACCTCCCTGGATATTATTACTGGGCCATAAAGAATGCAGAACACCAAAGAATTGTTGCCTTCGAACTACTGTGCTAAAGACGACTCCTGAATGTCCCTTGAGCAGCAAGGAGATCAAACCAGTCAATCCTAAAGGAAGTCAGCCATGCGTACTCATTGAAAGGACTGATGCTGAAAAAAGCTCCAGTGTTTTGGTCGTCTGATCCAAACAGCCGACTCATTGGAAAAGTCCCTGATGCTGGGAAAGATTAAGGGCAGAAGGAGAAGAGGGCATCAGAGGATGAGATGGCTGGATGACATCACTGATGCAATGGACATGAACTTGGGCAAACGTTGGGAGATGGTCAGGGACAGGAAGGTCTGGCGTGCTGCAGTCTATGGAGTTGCAAAGAGCCAGACACGACTGGGCAATTGAACAACAACAACAAATATTATTACATGGGAACATAGTGGGAGCATTCTACAGCCTCATGTGTTGGGGGGAGACAAGAAGAAAACAGATAGAAACCACCCCAGCTATTAGCTGGTCACATTGACCTTAAAATATTTTCCAGGTCCCCTTGAAACTAGTGACACATGATTAATTTCTGGCCAATGTGGCACAAAATGAAGCATCATGTGTACTTTTAGGTAGTCCCTAAAGAAAAGAGTTGTGTACTTTTGCCCTCTGTTAAAACACTGCTGCTTCTCTGCCTGGAGTTCTGACTCTCTGGTAGCTTCTTAGGATCTCGTGGCAGCTCTGGGTTACTTACCTCTATGTTTTTTTTTGTTTTTTTGTTTTTGTTTTTTGTTGTTGTTGTTGTTGTTGTTTTTTGTTTTTTTATCTTAGAGAGGAAACAAATGACTTTTAAAAAGCACTGGTTACTTTGAGTGTTTCTGTTATTGCAGCCAATACCTCCTCTAGGAGACTGATATAACAGTTCCAATGGGAGAGGACAGTGGCTTATTCTCTAAAGACAGTGGATGTGGAGCAAAAAATGAAATATTCAAGGTATATTCTGGAGGTAGAGAACAAAGGGCTTAGCAGGAGTCTAGATACAGCCCGGTGAGAAGACTAGAAATGAACACTAATCCAGGCAAGAGTGTGAGCAACCACTTGGTAGGTGATGTCACCATCCCTAAGTGGGACAGAGAAGGGGGCACAGACTTGGGGGAAATAAAGACTTCACTTTAGATATATTTCAGAAATACTAAGTTCCTCCTTCATATTTATTTTAAATCTGTGCTAAATTAATCAAGTAATATGTATGTACATGTTCATATACAGTCCTGAATGAATATATATGATTGGGAAATGGTGAAGGACAGAGAAGCCGGGCATGCTGCAGTCCATGGGGTCGCAAAGAGTCAGACACAACTGAGTGACCTAACAACAACAACAACAACAATATTATATACAGAAATGAACATATTTGTTAAATGCATTATAAAATTCATACTTACTCATAATTTTACTAAAAGATCTATAGCCAGTTTAGGAATTCTCACTAAACTTGGGTTTTCTTTTGTCTTTATGTTATTCATACACAGATTAAGTTGCTGAACAAACAAGTCATTTTCTTTTGGTTGTTACGCATTCTAGATAGGAAAAAGACAAGAGGGCCTATATTTAAACAAGTAGTTTCTAATTTTTCTCTTAAGGGGACTGCTAATGGTTTTGAAGGCTGGTGATTTACAATGTGATCTTACTCAGACCTTAGTCATAGGGCTTGTCATCATTATTTTCCATATGAATAACTCAGAGAAGTTAAATAATGTCACCAAGATTACATAGCCAGGAAAAAAAAAAAAAAAAAGCAGAACAAGAATTCAAAGCTTGATTAGCCAAATCCAAGGCTGAGTTCTTACTGCTAAAAATTGCTTCCTTTTTGTATGTCAATCCAATAAATAAAGTCAAACAAATTCCAAGATACTGTCTTAATGCTAATTAGTTCTAATGATGAAAATTACTTTTGCAAATATATTTACATTTTTATTCACACATATTCATGTATATGCATGCTGCAAATTTTCCAATAAGGAACAATATATAAAGAGTTCAACTAGAGTAGAACTTTTCATGAGAAACCCTGTATCTCTGGGTAGCCTCTGGCATTGATTAAATTGAAGTTTAAAAAATTATAATTTAGTTCTATCTTCAGACAGCCCATTATCAAAACATAATGCCTTTTAAATGACTTGAAAAAAGCCCATAGGCAGTAAAAAGTAGTAAAATCAGAAGTGATAGTCTAGTGCAAGATATTAAAATGAGAAGCAAGAGAAGTAAATAAAAGGGCACTGCCAATTCCAGCCAGGAGAAATGACAGTGCAATTCCTGGGGAGAGACTATAATATATTGTTATAGAAAAAAATAATAGTTTAGAGAGAGAGAGAGTTCTTTCCCCTAGATTCCTTCTTTTTAAAGTGTCATGCTTTTCTATTGTATGTCAATTGCTCAATGTCCTGGAATTTAGTTCTTGCAATACCTATACAGTGCAAACTAGCATGAAAACTGCTTGTCCTAAGTATTAGATTCAAATGTAAAGAGGTTATATCAAAGTACAATTCTATCACACTTAGAGTCATCAGAAACTCTTTATATGAAAGGATTTGCACTAAGTGATGAGTGAAAACAAAAAAGAAACTGTTACCTTAAAAAGTTCACATACCAGTGAAAGTAATGCACAGACACCAGCTCAGAAAACTGTACACCAGTGAAGGCTGTCAGTATGTGTATGCTGTGTCTAAGTTGACAAAAACAAGCCTCAATGTTCATGAAATTACGTAGTATATGGTTCACTGCTCATGGTTGTGTGAGAAAAATAAACAAAAATGTAATATCAAATAAATTATAGATCTTTATATGTGGTCTCTGCATTATACTCACTGGGCATATTTGAACATTCTATCTTGAAAACCCAAACATTTTAAATGCTAAATGGGTGTATAAATTTATATTAAAAAATATACATAAAAAATAAATGCTAAATGGGGTCTTTTTGAGACAGGCTAGGCCCTGCAACCATTTGCTGTAGGGCTTCACCTGGATAAATGTCTCCTCCAGCAGCAACATACAAATAAATCATAAGGGACTATAAAGGACTGCATGCATGAATATTTGAGACAAATTATGGATAAAAAAATACAAAAAGACAAAAAAAAGAAACCCACCAACTACCACTTCTGAAGAGCTGATAGCAAAAGTGGGATGCATGCCCTTGTACCCAATGCCAACAAAGGGATGAGCAAACCGCCTAAACCACCTCTCCAGCCTGAACCTTGTACACACCCCTACCCTAACCCCATGTAAGGAACCAGCTTGCCCATTTTGGGCAATGAGCAAGGAAACCTGTGCAGCAGTTCAGTTCAGTTCAGTCACTCAGTTGTGTCCCACTCTTCATGACCCCATTGACTGCAGCATGCCAGGCCTCCCTGTCCATCAGCAACTCCCAGAGTTTAGTCAAATTCATATCCATTGAGTTGGTGATGCCATCCAACCATCTCATCCTCGGTCATCCCCTTCTACTCCAGCCTTCAATCTTTCCTAGCACCAGGGTCTTTCTTTCTTTCTTTTTTAATATAAATTTATTTATTTTAATTGGAGGCTAATTACTTTACAATATTGTATTGGTTTTGCCATACATTGACATGAATCCACCATGGATGTATATGTGTTCCCCATTCTGAACCCCTCTCCCACCTCCCTCCCCATCCCATCCCTCTGGGACATCCCAGTGCACCAGCCCTGAGCGCCCTGTCTCATGCATCAAACCTGGACTGTTGATCCTTTTCACATATGATAATATGCATATTTCAATGCCATTCTCCCAAATCATCCCACCCTCACCCTCTCCCACAGAGCCCAAAAGATTGTTCTGTACATCTGTGTCTCTTTTGCTGTCTCACATGTGGTGTTATCGTTACCACCTTTCTAAATTCCATATATATGCGTTAGTATACTGTATTGGTGTTTTTCTTTTTGGCTTACTTCACCCTGTATAATAGGCTCCAGTTTCATCCACCTCATTAGAACTGATTCAAATGTATTCTTTTTAATGGCTGAGTAATATCCTATTGTGTATATGTACCACAGCTTTCTTATCCATTTGTCTCCTGATGGGCATCTAGGTTGCTTCCATGTCCTGGCTATTATAAACAGTGTTGTGATGAACACTGGGGTACACGTGTCTCTTTCAATTCTGGTTTCCTCAGTGTGTATGCACAGCAATGGTATTGCTGGGTCATATGGCAGTTCTATTTCCAGTTTTTTAAGGAATCTTCACACTGTTCTCCATAGTGGCTGTACTAGTTTGCATTCCCACCAACAGTGTAAGAAGGTTCCCTTTTCTCCACACCCTCTCTAGCATTCATTACTTGTAAACTTTTGTATAGCAGCCATTCTGACTGGTGTGAAATGGTACCTTATTGTGGTTTTGATTTGCGTTTCTCTGATAATGAGTGATGTTGAGCATCTTTTCATGTGTTTCTTAGCCATCTGTATGTCTTCTTTGGAGAAATGTCTGTTTAGTTCTTTGGCCCATTTTTTGATTGGGTCGTTTATTTTTCTGGAATTGAGCTGCAGGAGTTGCTTGTATATTTTTGAGATTAATTCTTTGTCAGTTGCTTCATTTGCTATTATTTTCTCCCATTCTGAAGGCTGTCTTTTCACATTTCTTATAGTTTCCTTTGTTGTGCCGAAGCTGTTAATTTTAATTAGGTCCCATTTGTTTATTTTTGCTTTTATTTCCAATATTCTGTGAGGTGGGTCCTAGAGGATCCTGATGTGATTTATGTCAGAAAGTGTTTTGCCTATGTTTTCCTCTAGGAGTTTTATAGTTTCTGGTCTTATGTTGAGATCTTTAATCCATTTTGAGTTTATTTTTGTGTATGGTGTTAGAAAGTGTTCTACTTTCATTCTTTTACAAGCGGTTGACCAGTTTTTCCAGCACCACTTGTTAAAGAGATTGTCTTTTCTCCATTGTATATTCTCGTCTCCTCTGTCAAAGATAAGATGTCCATAGGTGCATGGATTTATCTCTGGGCTTTCTATTTTGTTCCATTGATCTATATTTCTGTCTTTGTGCCAGTACCATACTGTCTTGATGATTGTGGCTTTGTAGTAGAGCCTGAAGTCAGGCAGGTTGATTCTTCCAGTTCCATTCTTCTTTCTCAAGAATGCTTTGGCTATTCGAGGTTTTTTGTATTTCCATACAAATTGTGAAATTATTTGTTCTAGCTCTGCAAAAATTACCATTGGTAGCTTGATAGGGATTGCATTGAATCTATAGATTGCTTTGGGTAGAATACTCATTTTCAGTATATAGATTCTTCCAATCCATGAACATGGTATATTTCTCCATCTATTTGTGTCCTCTTTGATTTCTTTCATCAGTGTTTTATAGTTTTTGATATATAGGTCTTTTGTTTTTTTGTTTTTTTTTTCCCAAGACTATTATTTTTCCTTTTTTTAAATTTCTTTTTTAATTTAATTTTATATTTTAACTTTACAATATCGTATTGGTTTTGCCATATATCAAAATGAATCTGCCAATGGAGGTCTTTTGGTTTTTTAGGCAGATATATTCCTAAGTATTTTATTCTTTTCGTTGCAATGGTGAATGGAATTGTTTCCTTAATTTCTCTTTCTGTTTTCTCATTATTAGTGTATAGGAATGCAAGGGATTTCTGTGTGTTGATTTTATATCCTGCAACTTTACTCTAGTCACTGATTAGCTCTAGTAATTTTCTGGTGGAGTCTTTAGGGTTTTCTGTATATAGGACCATGTCATCTGCAAACAGTGAGAGTTTTACTTCTTCTTTTTCAATCTGGATTCCTTTTATTTCTTTTTCTGCTCTGATTGCTGTGGCCAAAACTTCCAAAACTATGTTGACTAGTAGTGGTGAGAGTGGGCACCCCTGTCTTGTTCCTAACTTTAGGGGAAATGCTTTCAATTTTTCACCATTGAGGATAATGTTTGCTGTGGGTTTGTCATATATAGCTTTTATTATTTTGAGGTATGCTTTCTGGAGGGTTTTTGTTATAAATGGATGTTGAATTTTGTCAAAGGCTTTCTCTGCATCTATTGAGATAATCATATGGTTTTTATCTTTCAATTTGTTAATGTGGTGTATTACATTGATTGATTTGCGGATATTAAAGAATCCTTGCATCCCTGGGTTAAAGCCCACTTGGTCATGATGTATGATCTTTTTAATATGTTGTTGGATTCTGTTTGCTAGAATTTTGTTAAGGATTTTTGCATCTATGTTCATCAGTTATATTGGCCCATAGTTTTCTTTTTTGTGTGTGGCATCTTTGTCAGGTTTTGGTATTAGGGGGATGGTGGCCTCATAGAATGAGTTTGAAAGTTTACCTTCCTCTACAATTTTCTGGGAGAGTTTGAGTATGATAGGCATTAGCTCTTCTCTAAATTTATGGTAGAATTCATCTGTGAAGTTGTCTGGTCCTGGGCTTTTGTTTGCTGGAAGATTTCTGATTACAGTTTCAATTTCCGTGCTTGTGATGGGTCTGTTAAGAATTTCTATTTCTTCCTGGTTCAGTGTTGGAAAGTTGTACTTTTCTAAGAATTTGTCCATTTCTTCCAAGTTGTCCATTTTATTGGCATATAGTTGCTGATAGTAGTCTCTTATGATCTTTTGTATTTCTGTGTTATCTGTTGTAATCTCTCCATTTTAATTTCTAATTTTGTTGATTTGATTCTTCTCCCTTTGTTTCTTGATGAGTCTGCCTAATGGTTTGTCAATTTTATTTATCTTCTCAAAAATACAGCTTATGGCTTTGTTGGTTTTTGCTATGGTCTCTTTTGTTTCTTTTGCATTTATTTCTGCCCTAATTTTTAATATTTCTTTCTTTCTGCTAATCCTGGGGTTCTTAATTTCTTCCTGTGTTTGTTGCTTTAGGTGTAGAGTTAAGTTATTTATTTCATTTTTTTCTTGTTTCTTGAGGTAAGCCTGATTTGCTATGAACCTTCCCCTTAGCATTGCTTTTACAGTATCTCATATGTTTAGGGTTGTTGTGTTATCATTTTCACTCGTTACTATGCATATTTTTATTTCATTTTTGATTTCTTCTGTGATTTGTTGGTTATTCAGCAGCGTGTTGTTCAGCCTCCATATGTTAGAATTTTTAATAGTTTTTCTCGTGTAATTGACATATAATCTTACTGCATTGTGTTCAGAAAAGATGCTTAGAAAGATTTCAATTTTTTTTTTAATTTACCAAGGCTAGATTTATGGCCCAGGATGTGATCTATCCCAGAGAAATTCCACGTGCACTTGAGAAAAAGGTGAAATTCATTGTTTTGGGGTGAAATGTCCTATAGATATCAATTAGGTCTAACTGGTCTAATGTATCATTTAAATTTGGTGTTTCCTTGTTAATTTTCTGTTTAGTTGATCTATCCATAGGTGTGAGTGGGGTATTAAAGTCTCCCACTATTATTGTGTTGTTCTTAATTTCTGCTTTCATACTTGTTAGCATTTGTCTTACGTACTGCAGTGCTCCTATGTTGGGTGCATATATATTTATAATTGTTATATCTTCTTCTTGGGTTGATCCTTTGATCATCATGTAGTTTCCTTCTTTGTCTCTTTTCACAGCCTTTATTTTAAAGTCTATTTTATCAGATATGAGTATTGCTACTCCTGCTTTCTTTTGGTCTCTATTTGTATGGAAAATCTTTTTCCAGCCCTTCACTTTCAGTCTGTATGTGTCCCTTGTTTTTAGGTGGGTCTCTTGTAGACAACATATATGGGGGTCTTGTTTTTGTATCCATTCAGCCAGTCTTTGTCTTTTGGTTGGGGCATTCAGTCCATTTACATTTAAGGTAATTATTGATAGGTATGATCCTGTTGCCATTTACTTTGTTGTTTAAGGTTCGAGTTTATACACCCTTTCTGTGTTTCCTGTCTAGAGAAGATCCTTTAGCATTTGTTGGAGAGCTGGTTTGGTGGTGCTGAATTCTCTCAGCTTTTGCTTGTCTGTAAAGCTTTTTATTTCTCCTTCATATTTGAATGAGATCCTTGCTCGGTACAGTAATCTGGGCTGTAGGTTATTTTCTTTCATCACTTTAAGTATGTCCTGCCATTCCCTGCTGGCCTGAAGAGTTTCTATTGAAAGATCAGCTGTTATCCTTAGGGGAATCCCCTTGCGCATTATTTGTTCTTTTTCCCTTGCTGCTTTTAATATTTGTTCCTTGTGTTTGATGTTTGTTAATTTGATTAATATGTGCCTTGGGGTATTTCACCTTGGGTTTATCTTGTTTGGAACTCTCTAGGTTTCTTGGATTTGGGTAATTATTCCCTTCCCCATTTTAGGGAAGTTTTCAACGATTATCTCCTCAAGTATTTTCTCATGGCCTTTCTTTTTGTCTTCTTCTTCTGTGACTCCTATGATGCAAATTTTGGGATGTTTAACATTGTCCCAGAGTTCTCTGAAGTTGCCCTCACTTCTTTTAATTCTTTTTTCTTTTTTCCTCTCTGTTTTATTTATTTCTATCATTCTATCTTCAACCTCACTTATCCTATTTTCTGCCTCTGTTATTCTACTGTTGGTTCCCTCCAGAGTATTTTTTATATCATTTGTTGCATTATTCATTATATATTGACTTTTTTTTTTTTTTCTTCTCGGTCTTTGTTAAACCTTTCTTGAATCTTCTCAATCCTTGTCTCCAAGATATTTATTTGTAACTCCATTTTGTTTTCTAGATTTGGGATCATTTTCACTATCATTATTTGGAATTCTTTATCAAGTAGATTCCCTATCTCTTCCTCTTTTGTTTGGTTTGGTGGGCATTTATCCTGTTCCTTTACCTGCTGGGTATTTCTCTGCTTTTTCATCTTGTTTATATTGCTGGTTTTGGGGTGGCATTTCCATTTTTGGGCAGTTTGTGGAATTATCTTTATTGTGGAGTTTCCTCACTGTGGGTGGGATGGGATAGGTGGCTTGTCAAGGTTTCCTGGTTAGTGAAGCTTGTGTCGGTGTTCTGGTGAGTGGAGCTGGATTTCTTCTCTCTGGAGTGCAATGAAGTGTCCAGTAATGAGTTTTGAGATGTCAATGGGTTTGGTGTGATTTTGGACAGCCTGTATATTGAAGCTCAGGGCTATGTTCTTGTGTTGCTGGAAAATTTGCATGGTATGTATTGATGAGAAGTTTCTCCACAGTGAGTGACACACGGAGAGGTACACACAGTTACATGGAGAAGAGAAGAGGGAGATAGAGATGACCAGGAGGAGAAGAGGGGGAATCAAAAGGGGAGAGACAGATCTAGCCAGTAATCAGTTCCCTAAGTGTTCTACACAGTCTGGATCCCTCAGAGATGTTTATGAAGTTACAGAAAAGAGACAGGAAGGAGATAGAGGTGGCCAGGAGGATAATATGAGGAATCAAAAGGAGAGAGACAGATCCAGCCAGTAGTCAGTTGCCTAAGTGTTTTCCACAGCCTGGAACACACAAAGAGATTCATAGAATTGGGTAGAGAAGAGAAGGGGGAGGGAGGAGATAGAGGCTACCTAGTGGAGAAAAAGGAGAGTACAAAGAGGGAGAGAGCAGTCAAGCCAGTAATCTCGCTCCCAAGTAAAAATGGGTACTGAAGATTTGGGTTCTTAAAGGTACAAAATTAATAACAAATACCAAAAAGCAAAGATTAAAAATCTAGAGTAGAGGTTGGATTCTCAAAAAAAAAAAAAAAATTAAAGAAAAGAACAAAGTCACAAAAATTATTATATATATGTATATATATATATATATATATATATATATATATATATATATATAATTTGCTTTAAAAATAGGGTCTTTCTGTTTGAAAAGTAATAGTAGGTTATAAAAATGAAACTTGAAGGAGTAATAGAGGACTTAAAAATAATTTTTTTAATTAAAAAAATGATAACAGTAAAAATATATCTAGGACTTTCTCTGGTGTTGTTGTGGACAGTGTGGGGTCAGTTCATTTTCAGATAGTTCCTTGATCTGGCTTATACTTCTCAAGATCTATAGGCCCCTTCCTATGTAGTTGGTGCTAACTGCAGGGTTTTAATCTATTGCACCTGTCACTTCCAAAGAGGTTCCCTCTGTTTATTTTAGCTCCTTCTGTTTGCTGGTCTCTTCAGTGTCTAATTTCTGCCCTGACACAAGGGGGCGGTGGTGGTCACTTTTTTAGGCTTACTTGTTCAGTGTACTGTGGGGAGGGAGGAACACTACAAACAAATATCACTGGTGTGTGTGGGGAGTGCTCGCAGTGTCTCATCCACACTGGGTTTGCTCCCGCTCACGGCGTGTGTGCCTTCCCAGTCTACACTGTTCAGGCTCTAGGTTGCTCTGCCAGGAATTGTCTGAGGCAGGCTCTGGGTTGCATGCATTTCCCAGGTCTAAGCCACTCAGGTTCAGGTTCTTGGGTACTCCACAAAGGCGCAGACTTGTTTGGGACTGCATTTTGTGCCCTTCCCAGGTCTGAGCAGCTCAGGTGACCAAGTCCTTGGCGAGCGTGGTCGCCTCCAGTTGGGGGCTGCATCTTATCACCTTCTCCATCCCAGTTGCTCAGGTTTCTAGGTGTACAATGGTGGTGCCGTGTGTCTCTTCTGGGGAGCTGATCTCTGGCTGTGACCCTCCCAGCGGATGTCAACCATCCAGAACCCCAAGAAGTCTTGGTTAGCAACGAAGCCTGCTTGCAGTTTGGTAGGTGATGCCTTTCTGGGCCCACAATTACCCACTTCCAGCTCTGGCTGCCCTCGCCTGCCTGTCTCTGGTAGGGGATGGACCGGTCTGCAGTCAACTAGCTCTGCTCATTCCTTTGCTCTGTGAGTGGGCCTAACGGTGTCTTAGGGTAGGGTTTTTCCCGGGATAGCTATCCCACAGACTGGATTGTTATCTCAAGTTAGTTCCCTGAGATGCCCTTGGGGCATTCAGGCCCGGTCCTTAGCAATGCACCCCATGCCTCCCTGTCCAGGCCCAGCTTGCTAGTGGATACGAAAGGCTGGGCTGCTTCTCCACTGGGAGTTGCCCTTAGGCATGTAATCTGTGGGTTTTAATTATTTATTTACTTTTCCTCCCGGTTATGTTGCCCTCTGAGGTTCCAAGGCTAACCACAGACTCACCACAGACTCGCTGGTTAGAGTGTTTCCTGGTGTTTGGAAACTTCTCTTTTAAGACTCCCTTCCTGGGACGGATCTCCATCCCCACCTCTTTTGTCTCTCTTTTTATCTTTTATATTTTTTCCTATCTCCTTTTGAAGACAATGGGCTGACTTTCTGGGTGACTGATGTTCTCTGCCAGCATTCAGAAGTTGTTTTGTGGAATTTACTCAGCGTTCAAATGTTCTTTTGATGAATTTGTGGGGGAGAAAGTGGTCTCCCTGTCCTATTTCTCCACCATTGTAGAACCCCCCGGTCCCCCCAGGGTCTTTTCAAATGAGCCAGTTCTTCGCATCAAGTGGCCAAAGTATTGGAATTTCAGCTTCAGCATCAGGCCTTCCAATGAATATTCAGGACTGATTACCTTTAAGATGGACTGGTTGGATCTCCTCGCTATCCAAAAGACTCTCAAGAGTCTTCTTTAACACCACAGTTCAAAAGCATTGATTATTTGGTGCTCAGCTTTCTTTATAGTCCAAATCTTACATCCATACATGACTACTGGAAAAACCATAGCTTTGACTAGATACACCTTTGTTGACAAAGTAATGTCTCTGCTTTTTAATATACTGTCTAGGTTGGTCATAACTTTTCTTCCAAGGAGCAAGTGTCTTTTAATTTAATGGCTGCAGTCACCATCTGCAGTGATTTTGGAGCCCTCAAAAATAAATTCTGTTGTGATCTCTCCATTTTCGTTTCTAATTTTGTTGATTTGATTTTTCTCCCTTTGTTTCTTGATGAGTCTGGCTAATGGTTTGTCAATAACACCTATCCTGCTCAAACTCTTCCAGAAAATTGCAGAGGAAGGTAAACTTCCAAACTCATTCTATGAGGCCACCATCACCCTAATACCAAAACCTGACAAAGATGCCACAAAAAAAGAAAACTACAGGCCAATATCACTGATGAACATAGATGCAAAAATCCTTAACAAAATTCTAGCAATCAGAATCCAACAACACATTAAAAAGATCATACACCATGATCAAGTGGGCTTTATCCCAGGGATGCAAGGATTCTTCAATATCCGCAAATCAATCAATGTAATACACCACATTAACAAATTGAAAAATAAAAACCATATGATTATCTCAATAGATGCAGAGAGAGCCTTTGACAAAATTCAACATCCATTTATGATAAAAACTCTCCAGAAAGCAGGAATAGAAGGAACATACCTCAACATAATAAAAGCTATATATGACAAACCCACAGCAAACATTATCCTCAATGGTGAAAAATTGAAAGCATTTCCTCTAAAGTCAGGAACAAGACAAGGGTGCCCACTTTCACCATTACTATTCAACATAGTTTTGGAAGTTTTGGCCACAGCAATCAGAGCAGAAAAAGAAATAAAAGGAATCCAAATTGGGAAAGAAGAAGTAAAACTCTCACTGTTTGCAGATGACATGATCCTCTACATAGAAAACCCTAAAGAGTCCACCAAAAAATTACTAGAAATAATCAATGACTACAGTAAAGTTGCAGGATATAAAATCAACACACAGAAATCCCTTGCATTCCTATACACTAATAATGAGAAAACAGAAAGAGAAATTAAGGAAACAATTCCATTCACCATTGCAACGGAAAGAATAAAATACTTAGGAATATATCTACCTAAAGAAACTAAAGACCTATATATAGAAAACTATAAAACACTGGTGAAAGAAATCAAAGAGGACACTAATAGATGGAGAAATATACCATGTTCATGGATTGGAAGAATCAATATAGTGAAAATGAGTATACTACCCAAAGCAATTTATAGATTCAACGCAATCCCTATCAAGCTACCAACAGTATTCTTCACAGAGCTAGAACAAATAATTTCACAATTTGTATGGAAATACAAAAAACCTCGAATAGCCAAAGCGATCTTGAGAAAGAAGAATGGAACTGGAGGAATCAACCTACCTGACTTCAGGCTCTACTACAAAGCCACAGTTATCAAGACAGTATGGTACTGGCACAAAGACAGAAATATTGATCAATGGAATAAAATAGAAAGCCCAGAGATAAATCCAGGCACATATGGACACCTTATCTTCGACAAAGGAGGCAAGAATATACAATGGATTAAAGACAATCTCTTTAACAAGTGGTGCTGGGAAATCTGGTCAACCACTTGTAAAAGAATGAAACTAGAACACTTTATAACACCATACACAAAAATAAACTCAAAATGGATTAAAGATCTAAACGTAAGACCAGAAACTATAAAACTCCTAGAGGAGAACATAGGCAAAACACTCTCTGACATACATCACAGCAGGATCCTCTATGACCCACCTCCCAGAATATCGGAAATAAAAGCAAAAATAAACAAATGGGACCTAATTAACCTTAAAAGCTTCTGCACATCAAAGGAAACTATTAGCAAGGTGAAAAGACAGCCTTCAGAATGGGAGAAAATAATAGCAAATGAAGCAACTGACAAACAACTAATCTCAAAAATATACAAGCAACTCCTACAGCTCAACTCCAGAAAAATAAATGACCCAATCAAAAAATGGGCCAAAGAACTAAATAGACATTTCTCCAAAGAAGACATACAGATGGCTAACAAACACATGAAAAGATGCTCAACATCACTCATTATCAGAGAAATGCAAATCAAAACCACTATGAGGTACCATTTCACACCAGTCAGAATGGCTGCGATCCAAAAGTCTACAAATAATAAATGCTGGAGAGGGTGTGGAGAAAAGGGAACCCTCTTACACTGTTGGTGGGAATGCAAACTAGTACAGCCACTATGGAGAACAGTGTGGAGATTCCTTAAAAAACTGGAAATAGAACTGCCTTATGATCCAGCAACCCCACTGCTGGGCATACACACTGAGGAAACCAGAATTGAAAGAGACACGTGTACCCCAATGTTCATCGCAGCACTGTTTATAATAGCCAAGACATGGAAGCAACCTAGATGTCCATCAGCAGATGAATGGATAAGCAAGCTGTGGTACATATACACAATGGAGTATTACTCAGCCATTAAAAAGAATACATTTGAATCAGTTCTAATGAGGTGGATGAAACTTGAGCCTATTATACAGAGTGAAGTAAGCCAGAAGGAAAAACATAAATACAGTATACTAACGCATATATATGGAATTTAGAAAGATGGTAACAATAACCCGGTGTACGCGACAGCAAAAGAGACACTGATGTATAGAACAGTCTTATGGACTCTGTGGGAGAGGGAGAGGGTGGGAAGATTTGGGAGAATGGCAATGAAACATGTAAAATATCATGTAGGAAACGAGTTGCCAGTCCAGGTTCGATGCATGATGCTGGATGCTTGGGGCTGGTGCACTGGGACGGCCCAGAGGGATGGTATGGGGAGGGAGGAGGGAGGAGGGTTCGGGATGGGGAACACATGTATACCTGTGGCGGATTCATTTTGATATTTGGCAAAACTAATACAATTATGTAAAGTTTAAAAACAAAATAAAATTAGAGAGAAAAAAAAAATAAATAAATTCTGCCACTGTTTCCCCATCTATTTGCCATGAAGTGATGGGACCAGATGCTATGATCTTAGTTTTCTGAATGTTGAGTTTTAAGCCAACTTCTTCACTCTCCTCTTTCACTTTCATCAAGAGACTCTTTAGTTCTTCTTAGCTTTCTGCCATAAGCATGGTGTCATCTTCATATCTGAGATCATTGACATTTCTCCTGGCAATCTTGATTCCAGCTTTTGCTTCATCCTGCCCAGTGTTTCTCATGATGTACTCTGAATATAAGTTAAATAAGCAGGGTTAAAATATAAACCCTTGACGTACTCATTTCCTGGTTTGTAACCAGTCTGTTGTTCCATGTCCAGTTCTAAGTGTTGCTTTGACCTGCCTACCGAAGGCAGTGTCACAATAAAACGTTGCCTGAACTTCTTCTCTTGCCTCTGGTCAATTTCTATTGATTAAGGAGGAACTTCCAGATGTTCAAGCTGGTTTTAGAAAAGGCAGAGGAACCAGAGATCAAATTGCCAACATCCGCTGGATCATGGAAAAAGCAAGAGTTCCAGAAAAACATCTATTTCTGCTTTATTGACTATGCCAAGGCCTTTGACTGTGTGGAACACAATAAACTGTGGGAAATTCTGAAAGAGATGTGAATACCAGACCACCTGACCTGCCTCTTGAGAAACCTATATGCAGGTCAGGAAGCAACAGTTAGAACTGGACATGGAACAACAGACTGGTTCCAAATAGGAACAGGAGTAAGTCAAGGCTGTATATTGTCACCCTGCTTATTTAACTGATATGCAGAGTACATCATGAGAAACGCTGGGCTGGAAGAAGCACAAGCTGGAATCAAGATTGCCAGGAGAAATATCAATAACCTCAGATATGCAAATGACACCAGCCTTATGGTAGAAAGTGAAGAGGAACTAAAAAGCCTCTTGAAAGTGGAAGAGTTGGCTTAAAGCTCAACATTCAGAAAATGAAGATCATGGCATTTTAGTTTGCTGATTCCTAGAACGTTGACATTCAATCTTGCCATCTCCTGTTTCACCACTTCCAATTTGCCTTGATTCATGGACCTGACATTCCAGGTTCCTATGCAATATTGCTCTTCACAGCATCAGACCTTGCTTCTATCACCAGTCACATCCACAACTGTGTATTGTTTTTGGTTTGGCTCCACCCCTTCATTAGTTCTGGAGTTATTTCTCCACTGATCTCCAGTAGCATATTGGGCGCCTACAGATCCGGGGAGTTCCCCCTCAGTATACTATCATTTTGCCATTTCATACTGTTTATGGGGTTCTCAAGGTAAGAATACTGAAGTGGCTTGCCATTCCCTTCTCCAGTGGACCACATTCTGTCAGACCTCTCCACCATGACCCTCCTGTCTTGGGTGGCCCCACATGGCATGCCTTAGTTTCACTGAGTTAGACAAGGCTGTGGTCTGTGTGATCAGATTGGCTAGTTTTCTGTGATTATGGTTTCAGTGTGTCTGCTCTTTGATAGCCTCTAGCAACACTTACCATCTTACTTGGGTTTCTCTTACCTTGGACGTGGGGTATCTCTTCACACTGGCTCCAGCAAAGCACAGCGGCTGTTCCTTGCCTTGGACAAGGGGTATCCCCTCATGGCCACCTCTCCTGTCACTGAACATGGAGTAGCTCTTCTCGGTCCTCCTGCACCTGCGCAGCCGCTGCTCCTTGGATGTGGGGTAGCTCTTCTCGGCCGCCTCCCCTCACCTCCGGCGTGTGGTAGTGCAGAATTCCAAAGAATAGCAAGGAGAGAAAGAAAGCCTTCTTCAGCGATCAATGCAAAGAAATAGAGGAAAACAATAGAATGGGAAAGACTAGATATCTCTTCAAGAAAATTAGAGATACCAAGGGAATATTTCATGCAAAGATGGGCTTAATAAAGGACAAAAATGGTATGGATCTAACAGAAGCAGAAGGTATTAAGAAGTGGCAAGAATACACAGAAGAGCTATACAAAAAAGAGCTTCATGACCTTGATAATCATGATGGCGTGATCACTCATCTAGAGCCAGACATCCTGGAATGTGAAGTCAATTGGGCCTTAGAAAGAATCATTATGAACAAAGCTAGTGGAGATGATGGAACTCCAGTTGAGCTATTTCAAATCCTGAAAGATGATGCTGTGAAAGTGCTGCATTCAATATGCCAGCAAATTTGGAAAACTCAGCAGTGGCCACAGGACTTGAAAAGGTCAGTTTCATTTCAATCTCAAAGAAAGGCAATGCCAAAGAATACTCAAACTGCCACACAATTGCACTTATCTCACACGCTAGTAAAGTAATGCCCAAATTCTCCAAGCCAGGCTTCAACAATGGGTGAACTGTGAGCTTCCAGATGTTCAAGCTGGTTTTAGAAAGGGCAGAGGAACCAGAGATCAAATTGCCAACATCTGCTGGATCATGGAAAAAGCAAGAGAGTTCCAGAAAAACATCTATTTCTGCTTTATTGACTATGCCAAAGTCTTTGACTGTGTGGATCACAATAAACTGTGGAAAATTCTGAAAGAGGTGGGAATACCAGACCACCTGACCTGCCTCTTGAGAAACCTATATGCAGGACAGGAAGCAACAGTTAGAAATGGACATGGAACAACAGACTGGTTCCAAATAGAAACAAGTGTTGTCAAGGCTGTATATCGTCACTCTGCTTATTTAACTTACATGCAGAGTACATCATGAGAAACACTATGCTGGAGGAAGCACAAGCTGGAATCAAGATTGCTGGGACAAATATCAGTAACCTCAGATATGCAGATGACACCACCCTTATGGCAGAAGTGAAGAAGAACTAAAGAGCCTCTTGATGAAAGTGAAAGAGGAGAGTGAAAAAGTTGGCTTAAAGCTCAACATTCAGAAAACTAAGATCATGGCATCTGGTCCCATCGTTTCATGGAAAATAGATGGGGAAACAGTGGAAACAGTGTCAGACTTTATTTTTCTGGGCTCCAAAATCACTTCAGATGGTGATTGCAGCCATGAAACTAAAATATGCTTGCTCGTTGGAAGGAAACTTATGACCAACCTAGACAGCATATTTAAAAGCAGAGACATTACTTTGTCAATAAAGGTTTGTCTAGTCAAGGCTATATATTTTCCAGTGGTCATGTATGGATATGAGCGTTGGACTGTGAAGAAAGCTGAATGCTGAAGAATTGATGCTTTTTGAACTGTGGTGCTAGAGATGACTCTTGAGAGTCCCTTGGACTGCAAAGAGATCCAACCAGTCCATTCTAAAGGAGATCAGTCTTGGGTTTTCATTGGAAGGAGTGATGCTAAAGCTGAAACTCCAATATTTTGGGCACATCATGTGAACATTGGAAAAGTCCCTGATGCTAGGAGGGATTGAGGACAGGAGGAGAAGGGGACGACAGAAGATGAGATGGCTGGATGACATCACCGACTCAATAGACATGAGTTTAAGTGAACTCCAGGAGTTGGTGATGGACAGGGAGGCCTGGTGTGCTGTGATTCATGGGGTCACAAAGAGTCTGACAAGACTGAGTGACTGAACTGAACAGAAGCAATGTTTTAATTGAATCTTACTGAATAGTAGTCTGCAGCTTGTATATACTGAGTTATTTTCATTTAATCTAATTATTTATAATTTACTTCAAGATTATTCTTCTCATAAATTAAAAAGAAGTATTTGTTTGTAGTCTAAATATTTGAAGATTTTGGAATATTTTTCTGATATTGGTTCCTAAATTGATTTTGCTATGATAGAGAACATACTATGACATAAATCATTCTAAAATTATTGAGGCACATTTTATTTTGTATGCTGCATGTGTGTGGTAAATGGGTATTTATCTGTCTATGCAGATAGGATAAATGGATATTTATGAGATAGATAAATGGGAAGAAAATATGATATATTAAGCTCTATAAATTATTCCTCAGGTTTTTAAGCTTAGGTTCATACACATTTAGGGTTTTCATAGTCTGTTGATAAATTGACTCCATTATTATTATGAAATGATGTTCTTTATTGTTTTATACAATATTGCCACTATAAATTTCTTATGATTAAGGTTTTCATAGTTTCACTTTTAGCTTTTTTTTAAATTTTAAAGTTAGTTTACTTAAAGACTGCATAAAGTTGGTTCTTTGGATTTATTGACTATTGGAATAATTATATCATTCATTTTTAATTTAATCATATATATATATATCATATATATATATATACATATATATATATATATATATATATATATATACACACACATACACACACACACATATGCTTCTATCTACCTTATTGATAGTCCTTTTCTGTTGTACCATATTCTTCCTGCCCCCTTTCTCTGCTTGTTTTTTCTTCTTCTATACTTAGTCAGGTGGTTCTGAAGCATTGATAATTCTGGGTCCCCTCATTCTCTATTTCTGGGGTGAGACTTCCTGAGCACTCTACCCAATATTCTATAAATTATGGGGTTTTATTCATTCTGGTTGGGTGGAATGGGCATTATTGTTGTTCCTCCTGGATATGGGGCACTGGTTGCCAGCCTCCACATCACTGGGCTCTGCAGTTTCTCTTGAAGACTTGAGGGAGACCCTCTTCAGTAATTCCCTGGGGTTCTCCCTAGGCTGAGCCCTCCTCCCTGGTCTCTGTCTTATGAACTCAAGTTTCCTCATCTTTCTGCATGTCATCTCCACCTCCAGGTGGCAGCTCTTCAGGTGACTACCTTGGCTTAGAAGCTGGTGCTGCTAAATCGCTTCAGTCATGTCCAACTCTTTGCAACTCCATGAACTGTAGCCTGCCAGGCTCCTCTGTCCATGGGATTCTCCAGTTAAGAATTCCAGAATGGGCTGCCATATTCTCCTCCAGTGGATTTTTCCAACCCAGAGATTAAACCCACTTCTCTTATGTCTCCTGCCTTGGCAAATGAGTTCTTTACCATTAGTGCCACCTGAGAAGCTCAAAATGTTTGAATGATCACAGAACTCGCCATTTTTGTTTCCTGTCTCTCAAGGATCATTGTCCATTACTACCTTATTTTTCATTTCTCAATTTTTCTTGTTTTAGCAGCAGAATAAATTTTTGTCCCACTTTCATGGTGGAAAGCAGAATTCTGCAATTAAAATTTTAAAATACAAAACTAAACATACCCATTTCAATTAGGGTTCCAACAGAAGTGGATGGCAAACAAACAAATTAGAAAAATTCCAAAGGGTTATTTATTGAGATTTCGTGACATATAAGGAGCCAATAATAGACAGTATAGCAACCCTAGGCCAATACAAGCAAAGTTATCACTAGCCATAGGCTCTGGGGCCTGGGACAGATGATGGTGTTTGCTAGAACTTGGGGAGGTTGTGGGTGAGAAGGCTTGACCAGGGATATATACTGACCTCACTCTTTTGCATTTTTGTTTCTTCTGCCTGTGTGATAAATCTAAGCCAGAGGGCAGAGGCATGGTAGAGGGTGGAACAGTTTGCAAAGGCCAGCTTCTCAGAGCACAGGGTGAGGTGGCATTGCAAAGGCACTGGGATACACTGACCAGTGTCTGTCCATGCAGTGGTTGTGATCTCCTTCAGCTGTCCTGCCTGTCACGTCCCCATTCCAGATGGCCGCCAATTCTGTACATTTTACTTTTACTATGTTGCATATTTATTGCTTCCTCACCAACATAACATGCACTGTGTTAACACTGATGCCATGCGTTCACTTTTCTCACAGTCTCCTGACCATGTCCTGGCTTCCCACCTCCAGTCTGCCTTCCTCATTCCATCCAATTCTTCAGAAATAATAGGATAGATTATTTTTAATCTTGTTTTAATTTAAGTTGTATCACCCACCATTTTCAATCTTTGTATTTTCCAATTACTCAAATATTTTTGTGTGTGTTTCAAGACAATTTGTTTTCTGCCTTCTATCATTGTCATCCCTTACAATTATACAGTGGAAGTGACAAATAGATTCAAGGGATTAGATCTGATAGAGTGCCTGAAGAATTATGTGTTTTTTTTTTTCTAATTTTATTTTATTTTTAAACTTTACATAATTGTATTAGTTTTGCCAAATATCAAAATGAATCCACCACAGATGGTATGGGGAGGGAGGAGGGAGGAGGGTTCGGGATGGGGAACACATGTATACCTGTTTTTTTTTTTTTTTTTTTCTGAAGAATTATGAACAGAAGTTCATTACATTTTATAGGAGGCAGTGATCAAGACCATCCACAAGAAAAACAAATTCAAAAAGGCAAAATGTTTGTCTGAAGAGGCCTTACATTCCAGAGAAAACAAAGAGAAGATAAAGGCAAAGAAGAAAAGGAAAGATAAGCCACTTGAATGCGGAGTTCCAAAGAATAGCAAGGAGAGATAAGAAAGCCTTCCTCAGGGATCAATGCAAAGAAATGGAGGAAAACAATAGAATGGGAAAGACTATCGATCTCATCAAGAAAATTAAAGATGCCAAGGGAATATTTCCTGCAAAGATGGGCACAATAAAGGGCAAAAATGGTATGGCCCTAATAGAAGCAGAAGATATTAAGAAGAGGTGGCAAGAATACACAGAAGAGCTATACAAAAATGTTCTTTATGACCCAGAAAATCACGATGGTATGATCAGTCACCTAGAGCCAGACATCCTGGAATGTGAAGTCAAGTCAGCCTTAGGAAGCATCACTACGAACAAAGCTAGTAGAGGTGGTGGAATTCCAGCTGAGCTATTCCAAGTCCTAGAAGATGATTCTGTGAAAGTGCTGTACCTGATATGTCAGCAAATTTGGAAAACTAAGCAGTGGCCACAGGACTGGAAAAAGTCAGTTTTCATTCCAGTCCCTAAGAAAGGCATTACCAAAGAATGTTCAAACTACCACACAGTTGTACTCATCTCACATGCTAGAAAAGTAATTCTCAAAATTCTCCAAAGGAGGCTTCAGCAGGACATGCACCGAGAACTTCAAGATGTTTAAACTGGATTAGAAAAGGCAGAGGAACCAGAGATAATGTTGTCAACATATGTTGGATCATCAAAAAAAACCCACAAAATTCCAGAAAAAAAAACCCATCTACTTCTGCTTTATTGACAATGCCAAAGCCTTTGATTCTGTGGATCACAACAAACTGGAAAATTCTTAAAGAGATGGTAATACCAGAACACTTTACCTGCCTCCTGAGAAATCTGTATGCAGGTCAAGAAGCAACAGTTAGAGCCAGATATGGAACAATGGACTTGTTCCAAATCGGGGAAGGAGTACGTCAAGGCTGTATATTGTCACCCTGCTTATTTAGCTTATATGCAGAGGAAATCATGTAAAATGCTGGGATGGATGAAGCACAAGCTGGAATCAAGATTGACTGGAAAAATATCAATAACCTCAGCTATGCAGATGAAACCACCCTTATAGCAGAAAGTGAAGAGAAACTAAAGGGCTTCTTGATGAGGCTGAAAGAAGAGAGTGAGGAAGTTGGCTTAAAACTCAATATTCAAAAGACAAAGACCATGGCATCTGGTCCCATCACTTCATGACAAATAGATGGGGAAAAAATGGAAACCATGACAGACTTTATCTTCTTGCACTCCAAAATCACTGCAGATGTGACTGTAGCCATGAAATTAAAAGATGCTTGCTCCTTGGAAGAAAAGCTATGACCAACCTAGACAGCATATTAAAAAGCAGTGCCATTATTTTGCCACAAAATTCTGTATAGTCAAAGCTATGGTTTTTCCAGTAGTCATGTATGGACGTGAGCATTGGACCATAAAGAAAACTGAGCATTTAACTGATGCTTTTGAATTGTGATGTTGGAGTAGACTGAGAGTCCCTTGGACTGCAAGGAGCTCCAACCAGTCCATCCTAAAGGAAATCAGTCCTGAATATTCATTGGAAGGACTGATGTTGAAGCTGAAACTCCAATACTTTGGTCACATGATGTGAAGAACTGATTCATTGCAAAAGACCCTGATGCTGGGCAAGATTGAAGGCTGGAGGAGAAGGGGACGACAATGGATAAGATGGTTGGATGGCATCACCGACTCGATGGACATGAGTTTGAGCAAGTTCCGAGAGTTGGTGATGGACAGGGAAGCCTAGTGTGCTGCAGCCCATGGGGTGGCAAAGTGTCAGAACCAACTGAACTGAACTGAACTGATCATTGTCACCGTCTTAAGCAAGAAGAAATCATAGTAAAATTTTTTTTAAAAAATTTAAAAAGCTCATTAGTTTTCATAAATTTCCCTTAACTTCTGATCTCCTTGTGTTTTGAATGTCATCAGTCTTGTGTTGCAACTGTTACTATGCTACCATTTCTTCATAATAGTAAACTAGCTCCCTATGTCAACCAATTGATGTCTTTCTTGCACTCACTAAACTATGAATTACTTCTACTCATATTATATTATTTCTTTAATAAAAAAGACTGCTTTTTATGTAGGTCATGCCTTATATCAAATTCAGATGTGAACTAGTTTCTCATTCTTAAACTATTCAGGATCATACTTAATTCACTTTATTGCTTAGTGAATCTTCAATTAATTCAGTTTCTAATCCAATTTTTATTTTATGTGCACAATGAAACACTTTATGTAGTATCTTAACACTTAAATCATTTAAATGTTAATAGTTAAGCACTTTATATAGTATCTTATCATTAAAATCTTGCCTGCAGAGTATACATTTGATCCATTTTTAAAATATCTCAAATACTCAGATATTGTTCCAGTGACACTTCATTTACCTACCTCAGTTTAGGATTGTAGAAGTCACTTGCCATGTTCAGAGGGGAGCAGAGGCCTTGGTGAACAGAGATTGGGAAAAGTGATGTGAACATACAGGTCCAGCTTCCCCACTGGAGTTTCTGTTTGACTAAAATTCCACCCCTCACAACAGTAGTCTCATTTTTATATTCTGTTCCTTCTGAAGTTTAGTCATTTCTGGACTGCCTAGCATTTCATCTGATTCCACGGCTTATTACACTTATTAGCTTGTGACCTTGAACAATCTTCTTTGGATCTGTTTTCTTATCACTAAATGTGAATAATAACTCCTACTCTAGGACAGTTTTGTGAGAAATGACTGAATTAACACATTAATGCTTAGAGCAGGGTTTGGAATCTAGGAAGCAATTGGCAATGTTGTTATTATTTAATCAAATACAGATACTCTCTGTCCTTCTTCCTCTCTAAGGCCAATCCATTAGCCTGATCTGTCTCTTGCTGCTCATAAACTGACATCTTATGCAGTGTCTCACTTGATCATCAACTGTCAACATTCCGGTCCCAGGTTGAGGAGGACCTGGAGTAACCAAGTTTATCACCTGAAAGCAGGAATTGGGCCCTGAAAATACTGCGGGATAGTCTCTCCTGTTTGCTTCTCAGGGCAGGGGATCCTATATATCTATGTTCTGTGAGGGCTTAATTCAGTCACTGTCATAGGGTATGTATCAGCAAACATGAATTGAAAGATTAATAAAAATAATAGAAAAGGCACGGCATGAATCACAAGCAACAGGACAGATATTTAGTTAATAGCTTGTCAGCCCCAGGTCAGAGTAGGATTAATATATGGTTGAGTTTAGGCTGTCTTACCGAACTACAGAAATAGAACACTTCTTAATTTTCCTACTTAAAAATAGAGGGCCAGGGCTGAAACCCTGGTAGTTCATTTACATACAAATCCTTTAAAAATGTTATAGTGTAAAGATCTTGTATATTTACTGGTGAAGAGAAGTGCTCATTGGCTGTCTCTAAAAATCAGTGTTTGTTCTATGCAGGTGTGGGTATTGCAAAAAATATATATAATTATGTGATATAGAAGATAATTTTAAAAATTAAAGCGCATACAGTGGGTGGAGAAGGCAATGGCACCCCACTCCAGTACTCTTGTCTGGAAAAACCCATGAACGGAGGAGGCTGGAGGGCTGCAGTCCGTGGGGTCGCTGGGAGTCAGACACGACTGAACGACTTCACTTTCACTTTTCACTTTCATGCATTGGAGAAGGAAATAGCAACCCACTCCAGTGTTCTTGCCTGGAGAGTCCCGGGACAGGATTCCCAACTCCCGGAGTTCAGTCAAACTCATGTCCATCAAGTTGTTGATGCCATCCAGCCATCTCATCCTCTGTCGTCCCTTTCTCCTCCTGCCCCCAATCCCTCCAAGCATCAGGGTCTTTACAAATGAGTCAACTCTTCGCATGAGGTGGCCAAAGTATTGGAGTTTCAGCTTCAGCATCAGTCCTTCCAATGAACACCCAGGATTGATCTCCTTTAGAATGGACTGATTGGATCTCCTTGCAGTCCAAGGGACTCTCAAGAGTCTTCTCCAACACCACAGTTCAAAAACATCAAATCTTCGCCACTCAGCTTTCTTCACAGTCCAACTCTCACATCCATACATGATCACTGGAAAAACCATAACCTTGACTGGATGGACCTTTGTTGGAAAAGTAACGTCTCTGCTTTTTAATATGCTATCTTTATTTTACCCAGTGGTTAATTAAATAGCTATGAATTATATACTGAATTAGGCTGAGCTGATAGAAGTCTGAGGGAAAGGTGTCTGATGTGGGAAATAACTGAACAGAGGTGAAGAGCCACAGAGCCAAGAGGAATGCTAACATTTAAAGGAGGCTGGAGTCTACATGACCCAGGGGCTCCAAGGCAGGAGAGACAGGGCAGAGATGCAACCCTATCCTTGGCACCATCAGTTGTGGGCTGGAGGAAAAGTAGAATTAGTGGATGATGCTACCAGGATGTTCTGCAATAGTACAAAGAGTGTTAGGACAGAGATATTTTGAAGGAAAAAAGGAAATTTGTGGAACTCACACTGAATTACTTGATTTTATCAATATGTTGCCAACAAATCCATCTTCTAGGGTTAAAGAAGAGAGAATGAATTGATGACTAACAGGGAAGGGAATAAGTTTACAGTATTTTCGATGGGGAAGGACACAAAAATCCACAAAAATGAATGAAAATATTGGTCCACAACATTGAGAACCACCTGAAGGAAGATAAAATCAATCCTAGTGAACCCAGTCAACATGATTTTCTTACTTTTATCCACAACACTTAGACCTTATAACAGTTATTGTTACCATATAACACTACAAAAAATTGCATAGAAACAATTAAAATATTGAATGTAGGTTTTTAATAAATAAGGTGGTGTGGTGCATGTGAATGTGTACACACAGTCGATTCTTACACTATGTTGTTGTTAATTGTATTAAATAGTGTATTTACAGAGGTAAGATAGATATGCTGTTGCTTAGACACTGCGTCATGTCTGATTCTTTTGCAACCCTATGGACTGTATCCTGCCAGGTTCCTCTGTCCATGGACTTCTCCAAACAAGAATACTGGAGCAGGTTGCCATTCTCTTCTCTGGAGGATCTTCCCAACTTTTCCCAATCTGGGTCTCCTGCATTGTATGCAGATTCTTGCATTGCAAGCTGAGACACCAGGGAAGCCCAAGATATATATGTACATACATATCAATTAAACATGTAATATAATTAAGTTATGTATCTTAACATGTGCATATACAACACATGGAACATACATATAACAATTAAAGGTCACATTACAGATGAGGGGAGAAAGTAATAAAATTACGCTTCTTCTGAAAAAGTATTATGTTCATATTCAAATGCAGCTGCTTGTAACGAAAATAAGTCTATTTGACTAGGAAGATAATGATTCAAATATTGCAAAATGTTATCACTTTTCTACATAAAAGCTATGTTATTTAATGATCAAAACTTCTTGAGAGTTGCTTGGACTGCAAGGAGATCCAACTAGTCCATTCTAAAGGAGATCAGTCCTGGGTGTTCTTTGGAAGGACTGACGCTGGAGCTGAAACTCCAATACTTTGGCCACCTCATTCGAAGAGTTGACTCATTGGAAAAGACCCTGATGCTTGGAGGGATTGGGGTCAGGAGGAGAAGGGGACAACAGAGGATGAGATGCCTGGATGGCATCAATAACTCTATGGATATGAGTTTGAGTGAACTCCGGGGGTTGGTGATGGACAGGGATGCCTGGTGTGCTGCAATTCATGGGGTCACAAAGAGTCGGACATGACTGAACGACTGAACTGAATTGAAAATAAAGATGGATATAACTAGTAAGGCCAAATTCCTCTATTAAGCAATTTGCTCTCTGATAAGCTGAATAGTACCCATATACACCGTGACTACCACAAAACTGAGTTAAGGGGTTTTACTGATGCACAGATCAAATCAAACAGGGGCCCAAGAAAGAGAATGCTCCCCTGTCTACAAAGATTTTCTCAGGAACACATTAATCATTGTGTTTTCATTTCAAAAAGATAGACTAGGAAGTTCATAGCATGACAATCAAGGCAGAACGATCTTAGGCACTGAGCTACAGTACCAGAAAAATGACGTAGATTGCTTAGGAATTGTCATCTAGGAAAAACAGTCTATGCGAGGCCAACATAATTGGAGTTTCACATTATAACAATTTTTCAAACAGCAAGTTTAGGATAAATCACTGTCAAGAGTGACTGTACCAAAGGACAGGATGTAAGCAGTTCAGTTCAGTTCAGTTCAGTCGCTCGGTCCTGTCCTACTCCTTGCGACCCCATGGACTGCAGCACACCATGTCAATCACCAACCCTTGGAGTTTATCCAAACTCACCTTCACTGAGTCGGTGATGCTGTCCTACCATCTCATCCTCTGTCATCCCCTTCTCTTCCTGCCTTCAATCTTTCCCAGCATCAGGGGCTTTCCAATGAGTCAGCTGTTTGCATCAAAGTTTTGGAGTTTCAGCTTCAACATCAGTCACCCCAGTGAACACTCAGGACTGATTTCCTTTAGGATGGACTCGTTGGATCTCCTTGCAGTCCAAGGGACTCTCAAGAGTCTTCTCCAACACTACAGTTCAAAAGTATCAATTCTTCGGGGCTCAGATTTCTTTAAAGTCCAACTCTCACATCCATACCTGACTACTGGGAAAACCATACTTTTACTAGGCAGACCTTTGTTGGCAAAGTAATGTCTCTGCTTTTTAAATGCTATTTAGGTTGGTCATAGCTTTTCTTCCATGGAGCAGGCTTCTTTTAATTTCATGTCTGCAGTCACCATCTGCAGTGATTTTGGAGCCCCCAAAATAATCTGCCACTGTTGCCACTATTTCCCCATCTATTTGCCATGAAGTGATGGGACTGGATGCCATGATCTTCGTATTATGAATGTTGAGATTTAAGCCAACTTTTTCATTCTCCTCTTTCGTTTTCATCAAGAGACATTTTAGTTCCTCTTCACTTTCTGCCATAAGGGTGGTATCATCTGAAAATATGATGTTATTGATATTTCTCCTGGCAATCTTGATTCGATCTTGTGCTTCATCCAGTCTAGTGTTTCTCATGATGTACTCTGCATATAAGTTAAATAAGCAGGGTGACAATATACAGCCCTGACGTATTCCTTTTCCTATTTGGAACCAATCTGTTGTTCCATGTCCAGTTCTAACTGTTGCTTCCTGACCTGCATACAGACTTCGCAAGAGGCAGGTCAGGTGGTCTGGTATTTCCACGTCTTTCAGAATTTTCCACAGTTTATTGTGATCCACACAATCAAAGGCTTAGGCATAGTCAATAAAGCAGAAATAGATGTTTTTCTGGAACTCTCTTGCTTTTTCAATGATCCAGTGGATGTTGGCAATTTGGTCTCTGGTTCCTCTGCCTTTCCTAAAACCAGCTTGAACAACTGGAAGTTCACGGTTCACGTATTGCTGAATCCCAGCTTGGAGAATTTTGAGCATTACTTTACTAGCATGTGAGGTGAGTGCAATTGTGCAGTAGTTTGAACATTCTTTGGCATTGGCTCTCTGTGGGATTGGAATGAAAACTTAACTTTCCCAGTCCTGTGGCCACTGCTGAGTTTTCCAAATTTGATGGCTTACTGAGTGCAGCACTTTCACAGCATCATCTTTCAAGATTTGAAATAGCTCAACTGGAATTCCATCACCTCCACTAGCTTTATTCGTAGTGATGCTTCTTAAGGCCCACTTGACTTCACATCTCAGGATGTCTGGGTCTAGGTGAATGATCACACCACTGTGATTATCTGGGTCATGAAGATCTTTATCGTACAGTTCTTCTGTGTATTATTGCCACCTCTTCTTAATATCTTCTGCTTCTGTTAGGTCCATACCATTTCTGTCCTTTATTGAGCCCATCTTTGCATGAAATGTTCCCTTGGTATCTCCAATTTTCTTGAAGAAATCTCTAGTCTTCCATTCTATCATTTCCCTCTATTTCTTTATACTGATCACTGAGGAAGGCTTTCTTATCTCTCCTTGCTATTCTTTGGAACTCTGCATTCAAATATGCATATCTTTCCTTTTCTCCTTTCCTTTTCACTTCTATTCTTTTCACAGCTATTGGTAGGGCCTCCTCAGACAGTCATTTTGCTTTTTAGTATTTCTTTTTCTTGGGGATGGTCTTGATTCCTGTCTCCTGTAGAATGTCATGAACCTCTATCCATAGTTCATCAGGCACTCTGTCTATCAGATCTAGTCCCTTAAATCTATTTGTCACTTCCACTGTATAATTGTAAGGGATTTGATTTAGGCCATACCTGACTAGTCTAGTGGTTTTCCCCACTTTCTTCAATTTAAGTCTGAATTTGGCAATAAGGAGTTCGTGATCTTAGCCACTGTCAGCTCCCAGTCTTGTTTTTGCTGACTGTATAGAGTTTCTCCATTTTTGGCTGCAAAGAATATAATCAGTCTGATTTCATTTTTGACCATCTGGTGATATCCATGTGTAGAGTCTTCTCTTGTGTTGTTGGAAGAGGCTGTTTGCTATGAGCAGTGCATTCTCTTGGCAAAACACTATTAGCCTTTGCCCTGCTTCATTCTGTACTCCAAGGCCAAATTTACCTGCTACTCCAGGTGTTTCTTGACTTCCTAATTTTGCTTCCAGTCCCCTATAATGAAAAGGACATCTTTTTGGGTGTTAGTTCTAAAACGTCTTGTAGTTCTTCATAGAACCATTCAACTTCAGGTTCTTCAGCATTACTGGTCGGGTCATAGACTTGGATTACTATGATATTGAATGGTTTGCCTTGGAAACAAACAGATTATTCTGTCATTGCTGAGATTGCATCATTCTGTCATTTTTTGAGATGTAGGCAGAAGTCTGTTTAAATGTGTCTGTGGAAGGCAAATGTGCACACGTGTAAGATTTTGGGTTTTTGAGTGGGCTTGGTTTGCTCAACTCCTGACTCAGATGTCAGCAGATGAGAGGACCTTGTCTTTTTTTTGCAGAAAGAAATCCAGAAAGAGATATTGTAAAGCAGGCACAGAGTTTATTGGAAGAACAGTATGTGTAAAGAGATTTAAAATGCAGTTTATTTAGAGCAGATGCAAAGCAGGAGTACCTACCCAAAGAAGAATGTGAGTCCTCTCTAATGAGGAGTGTGCCAGAGATGTGATTTAAATCACTTATATTCAATAGTTCTTCTAGGTCTTTGTTTTCCTCTGGTCAATCATCTCATTTCGTTTCACACTTCTGACCTGCCCCAAGGCCCTTCCCAATATGCGTGTGCACATTTTAGCCAAGATGGATCCCAGTGTGGGGATCCTTGGGAGGTTGATAGAACTTATTATGGGTTAGTGTCCCCCCTGCCCCCCCGCTTTTTGACCCCGAAGAAGTTTCTTTGCACATGTGTAGTTGAGGTGGTCTCCTTGACAGCAAGAATGACAGATGTGATCATCTCCTCTTAACTTCAGCAGATCTCATCTCCTCTCTGCTCCTGTCATTAACAGTTGTTCTTGAAGTGTCAAGGGAAGCAAACCCCAATTTACTCCACTTGACAAACTTCAAATGCTCAGCCCAGGAACCCATCTACCGCCTACTTCAACTCCGTTTTGTATTACCTTGGCTACTTAAAGCAAATCTCTTCAAGGACTACTTTCCTCATCTGGAAAAGAGAAACCGCACCAATTCCTCCCGTTTGGATTATTTGGTGAATGAGGATGGTAAAGTCACCTTGCTCATCAAATAGTCACAGCTTTTGTTGTCACGAATACTGTAACTGAAACATGGTGGCAGGAGGAAACTACAAGTAGAATGTGAAAGTAAAAAGCATTTTGGAAGGTAACTGAGGACATTTTTAACTTATCAAGTAGAAATGGAAAGAGTCAGAGATGTCTCAGAAGTTTCATTCTGGGTAAGCCAGAGACTGCATGTGCTAATAATCAAAACATGCAAGTCACTAAGAGTTGCTGCTTTGGAGCCAAAGCAATAAATTTGGGTTTGCACGTGCTGATTTCAAAGTACAAGTAGGTCATACAGGTAGAGCAATTATTATGCAGTTGAGATGAATTTTACAAATCAGGGATAGAAATATAAATCCTAGAATTGCAGAGAAAGCCTGAAATTCTGAGAAAGAAGAAAACCCCTTGTAGAATAAATGACGTTTTCAGAAGTGAAGGAATCACATCTCACCCACCCTCAAGGCTTCCCTCTGAACTGTGAGCTAACACAGATTTTGTGAGAAAATCCTCTCACTTTCTCTGTAGTGGGACCACCACTTCTGCATATCTGCTTTAGTTTGTTAATTCATAAGTCATTTTTCTCTTAATGCCAAGAATCCAGCCACCTGCATCAGCATGACTGTGTTGGCACAAAGCATTTGGAAGAACAGACAACATATCTCTTGATTCAGTGTCAATGGACTTGCTTTCAGGATTTCCTACCCCTCCCCTGACACTCTGAGTTAGACTGGAAAATCACTCACATGGCACTCATTGTGCTATATGCAGGACCTCTATTCTTATAATGAATATTTTCCCAGGGGATTCTGAAATTCATACTATAATTTTAATTCATCCATTCAAATAGACATCTTGGGCTCAGTGGAATTTCCCCCAGTATATTCTGTTTCCTGTTTCATACACTTATCTCTGGGAGTGAGCTCCTGGATCACTTCCACTCTGAAAGATTATGTATTTTGACATCATTGCTGCCCAGGTTTAAGGATTTTTCTTTTTTATTTTCAGAGGTGTTTTCTCAGAACTGTATGCCACTCACTCCGACTCTTTCAGACCCTATAGAATGTAGCCTGCCAGGGTCTTCCATGGGGATTCCATGTCCATGGGGATTCTCCAGGCAAGAACATTGGAGTCCGTTGCCAAGCCCTCCTCTAGCGGATTTTCCCAACACAGGAACTCCAGCAAACCCTTCTCCCACACTGCCCACACTGGATTTTTTTACTATCTGAGCCACCAGGGAAGCCCCCTCCTACTATTAGGGGAATCAAATAGTCTTGTTTAGGCTTCAGAGACACCTTGCTTCTCACCTGCCTGGATGCTACCCTGACAGCCAGTGACTGTGAGTGACTGTCTGCTATGAGGGCAAGACTTGTGTGACCATATAAGATGGGGGAGAAATCTTGAGACTGTTGAGCCCTGAGGGGGTCTGGCCAGCCAAGCTCCAGGCTTAACTGCATTCCATGTTTTGTATAACAAAATAAACAGCATTAACATGAAACCACAGCTGCAATTTGGTCACAGATTGATGATAATATCAGTTAGCATCTTGAGATTATAAACTGGAATCCAAACTGCAACTTTGTTTGAAATCAAAATTTCACCTTTGGAACAGACATGCTGCCAGGGACCTTTTCCCAATTGGGACCCAGATGTGCCTTGACCATGGGACCTCCCAGTGCTGTTTAAATCTGGATGTGGGTCAAAATTCAATTTGGTGATGTATCATCTGCTCTTTCTATTTCTCTTTTCTTCTACTATTAGTATATTGAAAGTAAGCTCGATAATTCTATAAAAATGTATTATTTATTTTATGTAATGAGTGGCTTATTTTGTTAACAAATCCTTTGAATCTGAATGAAAGTGAAAGTAAAAGTGAAAGTTTTCAGGAAAGTGAAACACCTGCTTAGTCTACTTTCCTGGAAGTAGCCTTTGCATTAAATGTGGTTTGTGAAGTTGAGTGTTGAGTTCAGCTCAGTTCAGTGGCTCAGTTGTGTCTGACTCTTTGCGACCCCATGGACTGCAGCAACCTAGGATTCCCTGACCATCACTAACTCCCGGAGCTTACTCAAACTCATGTCCATCGAGTCAGTGATGCTATCCAACCATCTCATCCTCTTTCATCCCGTTCTCCTCCAGCCTTCAATTTTTCCCAGCATCAGGGTTTTTTCAATGAGTCAGTTCTTCACATCAGGTGGCCAAGTATTAGAGTTTCAGCTTCAGCTAACGTTAGTCCTTCCAATGAATATTCAGGACTGATTTCCTTTAGAATACACTGGTTGGAACTCCTTGCAGTCCAAGGAACTCTCAAGAGGCTTCTCAAACACCACAGTTCAAAAGTATGAATTCTTCGGCACTCAGCTTTCTTTATAGTCCAACACTCACATCCATACATAATTTCTGGAAAAACCATAGCTTTGGCTATACAGAATTTCCTGGCAAAGTAATGGTTCTGCTTGTTAATATGCCGTCTAAATTGGTCATAGCTTTTCATCCAAGGAGCAAGCATATTTTAATTTAATGGCTGCAGTGACCATTTGCAGCGATTTTGGAGCTGCCCAAAAATAAACTCTGTCACTGTTTCCATTCTTTCCCCATCTACTTGCCATGAAATAATGGGACCAGATGCCATGATCTTCATTTTATGAATGTTCAGTTTTAAGTGGACTTTATCACTCTCCTCTTTCACTTTCATCAAGAGACTCTTTATTCTTCTTCACTTTCTGCCATAAGGCTGATACCATTTGTGTATATGAGGTTATTGATATTTCTCCAAGCGATCTTCATTCCAGTTTGTGCTTTATACAGCCTGGCATTTCACATGATGTACTCTGCATATTAGTTAAATAAGCAGGGTGACAATATACAGCCTTGACGTACTCCTTTCCCGATTTGGAGCCAGTCTGTTCCATGTCCAGTTCTTTTTTTTTTTTTTTTTTCCCACTTTTTTTTTTTTTTTTTTCATGTCCAGTTCTAACTGTTGCTTCTTGACCTGCATACAGATTTCTCAGGAGGCAAGTAAGGTGGTCTGGTTCCCATCTCTTGAAGAATTTTTCACAGTTTGTTGTGATCCACACAGTGAAAGGTTTTGACATAGTCACTAAAGCAGAAGTAGATGTTTTTCTGGAAATCTCTTGCTTTTTCATGATCCATCGGATGTTGGCAATTTGATCTCTGGTTCCTCTACCTTTTCTAAAACCAGTTTGAACATCTGAAAGTTCACAGTTCACATATTGGTGAAGCCTGGAGCCTTGGAGAATTTTGAGCATTACTTTACTAGCATGTGAGATGAGTCAATTGTGCAGTAGTTTGAGCATTCTTTGGCATTGTCTTTCTTTGGGATTGTGATGAAAATGGTCTTTGTCCAGTCCTGTGGCCACTGCTGAGTTTTCCAGATTTGCTAGCATATTGAGTGCAACACTTTCACAGCATCATCTTTCAGGATTTGACATAGCTCAATTGGAATTCCATCCCCTCCACTAACTTTGTTCGTCAAGATGCTTCCTAAGGCCCACTTGATGTCACATTCCAGGATGTCTGGCTCTAGGTGACTGACCATACCATCGCAATTATCTAAGTCATAAAGGTCTTTTGTGTATAGCTCTTCTGTGTATTCTCGCCACCTCATCTTAATATCTTATGCTTCTGTTAGGTCCATACCATTTCTGTCCTTTATTGAGCCCATCTTTGCATGAACTGCTCCCTTGGTATGTTTACTTTTCTTGAAGAGATCTCTAGTCTTTCCTCTTCTATTGTTTTCCTCTATTTCTTTGCATTAATCACTGAGGAAGGTTTTCTTATCTCTCCTTGCTATTCTTTGGAACTCTGCATTCATATGGTTATATCTTTCCCTTTCTCCCTTGCCTTTCTCTTCTCTGCTATTTGTAAGGCCTCCTCAGACAACCATTTTGCCTTTTTGAATTTATTTTTCTTGGGGGTGGTCATGATAACTGCCTCCTGTACAATGTTATGAACCTCTGCCCATAGTTCTTTAGGCACTCTGTCTATCAGATCTGATCCCTTTCATCTATTTGTCTATATGCTACTGGAGAACAGTGGAAAATAGCTCCAGAAATAATGAAGAGATGGAGTCAAAGCAAAATCAATACCAAGTTGTGGATATCACGGTGATGGAAGTAAAGTCTGATGCTATAAAGAGCAGTCTTGTATAAGAACCTGGAATGTTAGGTCCATGAATCAAGACAAATTGGAAGTGATCAAGAGGAAATGGTAAGAATGAACATCAACATTTTAGGAAATAGTGAACTAAAATCAACTGGTACTGGTGAGTTTAACTCAGATGATCTTTATAACTACTACTGTGGGTAAGAATCCCTTAGAAGAAGTGGAGTAGCCATCATAGTCAACAAAAGAGTCTGAAATGCAGTACTTGGATGCAATCTCAAAAATGACAGAATGATCTTTGTTCGTTTCCAAGGCAAACCATTCAATATCATGGTATTCCAAGTCTATACCCCGACCAGTAATGGTGAAGAAGCTGAAGTTGAATGGTTCTCTGAAGACCTACAAGACCTTCTAGAACTAACAACCCCCAAATATGTGCTTTTCATTATAGCAAAAGTAGGAAGTCAAGGGATATCTGGAGTAACAGGCAAAATTGGCCTTGGAGTACAAAATGAAGCAGGGCAAAGATTAGCAGAGTTCTGACAAGAGAATGCACTGGTCATAGCAAATACCCTCTTTCAACAACAAAAGAGAAGACTCTACACATGGTCATCACCAGATTGTCAATACTGAAACCAGACTGATTATATTCTTTGCAGCCAAAGATGTAGAAGCTCTATACCATTGGTAAAAATAAGACTGGAGCTGACTCTGGGTCAGATCATGAATGTTATAGAAGCTCTATTTCTGACTCTTTGTAACTGAGAAATTAGCAACAGGATCAGCTGCAAACTACCTTAGTAGCTCAGGTGAAATGTGAAATCGGTAATATGAGGCTGAAAACCTTACAATAAAAAATGATGCAAGAAAGTTAATAACATTTTTAGACCCTATATTTCTAAGATAATTACTTCGCTATTTCTAGATCTGAAATACTCAATCGAGATTTTAGAAATTTTCTTGGTTTTGGCCTGAGATATTAAAGTTATTGCTAAACTTTTTTCTTATATTTAATAAATCTGTTATTTTTGCTTTGTACAACCCCAGCAAGCATTTGTGTGCAATAAAGAGGTTGGTGTACTGACAATCATATCTCTTTTTTCTACTTCTAAATAAAAATTTGGTTCATTTTTCTTCTAGCCCCAAAGTGAGGTATTTGATCTAAGAGTAGCATAAGGTCAGTCTTTGCCATGGATATTGTGGACACGCAAAGCTCAAGACCCTGAGCACAAAATGACTGCTCAGAGGGTCATCAGCGTCTCAGGCTCCACACAAACCTCAGCCACAGACACAAAACCAAAAGGAAACACAACTCATTGGTGCCAGGACTGTGCTTAGTTCACCTTTGTAAAATGAAACTCCCTGCCCTAATGCTAGTTTTTCCTTGTACGTACTATTTGCTTGTCTCGAGATTTGAGGGAAAAGAAAAAGTAGAGGTTTTGTCATACTCTAAGAATGTCTCAGGAGTTAGTAGAGTTAATCAGAGATCACAGCACATAACTATGTATAAACACAGATACAGCCTTGGAATCCAAATATATTAGATTTAGGTCTTATTTATTTATTTGCCAGTTCTATTGAAAGTGAGTAAAAGAAAAATAATTTTCATTTTGTTTAGTCAATGGCAAAACATATGGTCAAATAAGACTTAAATAATTTCATAAGCTTTAACTTAATTGTTAAATATTTCTTTTGCTTTTGTCTCCAAGTGTATGACTCAATTTTCTAGAGAAAATGATGACTCAGTAAATATTATAAGGTAGTGTTATACCCTTGATAAATACTACTTTCGGAGGAGATATAAGCTCCAAAATTACCTGTATTAATATTTTTATAATTTTGATGTTGTACAGATATTGAGTGTCTATTTTATGCCAGATGTTTACAAGTCCTTGAGTATAGAATACTGACAAAACAAACATCAATCATTGGATTCTTAGAATGGGAGTCTAATGTACAATTCTTGTGTATTTATTCTATGGACTGAACTATGGAGGTAAGTCAATAGTAGCTTAGCTCATAAAAGCCAAATCTACACACAGAGATCAATCATAGTTTTCAATATTAAGATAAATACTGTTAACTGGGGGAAAATGTGTAACAAAGCAAATAAAACTTAGCTTTTCAATAAAATTTTACCATTAACAAGGTGATCTTTAATTATGACTTTAAAGGAAAAGGAAATATTTGCACTGATATATAGCAATACATTGCTAACCATTAATGGTTATTTATCCTCTAATTCTATTTATTTTTAGTTGGAATATGGTAATTTTTATAATGGAAAATCATATCTGTAACTTCTTAAATATGGTAATTCATTGCTTTCAGTTCAATTTTCTAAACATGTATTCAACACTTTCTACCTGCCAGGCATGTGGTCAGTGTTGAAACTACAAATATACCAAAGGCAAGCATTTCCCTTATAAGAAATGAACAATCTAATATGTCCATGGCCTTCAGAATGTCTCTAAGAGTTATTTGTCTCTGTGATAAATATTTAGCCAATCCTAAAATACAATGCTAAAATTAAATTTTAATTTACAATGTTTAATAAACCTAATGAAAATAGTTTGAATGAAATGAATAGTTTGAATGAAATGAAATGAAAATTCGTATTGTTTGTTGCAATTAGATTGTAGGCAAAGAAAAAAGATCCATGATGGCAAGTTTTGGAAATGTAATTAATTTAGCTTATTGATTTCAATAATATATTTAGGATCACTAGAGCACCTATAGATTTTTATCTACTTATTGGCTCTAAGCTAATTATTAATGATTATATCTACTACCGTAGGCAAGAATCCCTTAGAAGAAAAGGAGTAGTCCACATAGTCAACAAGAGAATCTGAAGAGCAGTACTTGGGTGCAATCTCAAAAGCAATAGAATGATCGTTCGTTTCTAAAGCAAACCGTTCAACATCAGAAAAGTCCAAGCCTATGTCTCAATCATTAATGTCAAAGAAGTTTATGTTGAATTGCTCTATGAAGACCTATAAGACATTCCAGAACTAAGACCAAAAAATAAAGAAAGAAAGAAAAGAAATATCTTTTTCATCACGGGTACTGGAACACAAAATGCAAAAATAGGAAGTCAAGAGATACCTGGATTAACAAGCAACTTTAGCCATGGAGTACAAAATGAAGCAGGGCAAAGGCTAACAGAATTTTGCCAAGAGAAAACACTACTCATAGCAAACACCCATTTTCAACAATACAAGCGACAACTCTACATATGGACATCACTAGATGGTCGATACTGAAATCAGATTGATTATATTCTTTGCAGCCAAAGATGAAAAAACTCTATTCAAACAGCAAAAAATAAGACAAGGAGCTGACTGCAGCTCAGATTATGAGCCCCTTATTCCAAAATTCAGGCTTAAATTGAAAAAAAGTATAAAAAATCACTAATCAGGTATGACATAAATCAAATCCCTTATGATTATACAGTGGACGTGACAAATAGATTCAAGGGATTAGATCTGGTAGAGTGCCTGAAGAACTATGTACAGAGGGTCGTGACCAAAACCAACCCAAAGAAAAAGAAATGCAAGAAGGCAAAGTGGTTGTCTGAGGAAGTGGTTGTCTTACAAAAGCTGGGAGAAAAAGTAAAGAAGGAAAAGAGAAGTGAAAGGCAAAGGAGAAAGGGAAAGGTATACTCAACTGAATGCAGAGTTCCACAGAAGAGCAAGGAGTGATAAGAAAACCTTCTTAATTAAACAATACAAAGAAATAGAGCAAAATAATAGAATGGGAAAAACAGAGATTGTGTCAAGAAAATTGGAAATACCAAGGGAATATTTCATGCCAAAAATGGATACAATAGAGGACAGAAATGGCAAGGACCTAACAGAAGAAGAGAATAATAAAAGGTGGCAAGAATACATAGAACTAAAAAAAATGTTTCAATGACCAGGATAATCATGATAAGGTGGTCACTTACCTAGGGCCAGACATGTTGGAGTTTGAAATCAAGTGAGCCTTAGGAAACATTCCTATGAACTAAGCTAGCAGAGGTGATGGAATTCCAGCTAAGCCATTTCAGCTCCTAAAAGATGATGATGTTAAAGTGCCTCACTCAATACATCAGCAAATTTGTACAATTCATCAGTAGCCACAGTAATGGAAAAGATCAGTTTTCATTCCAGTACCAGAGAAAGGAAATGCCAAGGGTACTGTTCAAACAACTGTGTACAGTTGTGCTGATTTCACATGCTAGCAAGGTAATGCTCAAAATCCTTCAAGCTAGTCTTCAACAGTACATGAGAATTTCCAGATGTTAAAGCTGGATTTATAAAAGGCTGAGGAACCAGAGACCAAATTGACAAGATCAGTTAAATCATAGAAGAAGCAAGAGAATTCCAAAACCATTTACTTCTGCTTCACTGACTATGCTAAAGCCTTTGACTGTGTGGATCACAACAAACTGGAAAATTGGGAATTGCAGACCACCTTATCTGTCTCCTGAAAAAACTGTATGCTGCTTAAGAAGCAACAGTTCGAACTGGACATGAAGCAACAGACTGGTTCAAAATTGTGAAAAGAGTATGTCACGACTGTATATTGTAATCCTGCTTATTTAACTTTTATGCACAGTACATCATTCCAAATGCCAGGCAGGATTAATGACAAGCTGGAATCAAGATTCCTGGGAGAAATATCAACAATCTCAGATATGCAGATGATACCACTCTAGTGGTAGAAAGCATAGAGGAACTGAAGAACCTTTTGGTGAAGGCAAAGGACAGTGAAAAATCTGGCTTAAAATTCAACATTCAAAAAGCTAAGATGATGGCATATAGTCCCATCACTTCACAGAAAATTAATGGGGGGAAAAGTGGAAATGGTGATGAATTTTCTTTTCCTGGGCTCCAAAATCACTGAGGACTGTGACTGTAGTCATGAAATTAAAAGATGCTTGCTCCTTTGAAGAAAAGCTATGACAAACCTAGGCAGCAAAGTGAAAAGTAGACACATCACTTTGCTGACAAATTTCCATATAGGCAAACCTATGGTTTTTCTGGTAGTCACGTACAGATGTGAGAGTCAGATTATAAAGGAGGCTAAACACCAAAGAATTATTGCTTTTGAACTGTGGTTCTGGAAAAGATTCTTGAGGGTCCCTTGGACTGCAAGGTGCTCAAAGCAGTCAATCCTAAAGGAAATCAACTCTGAATATTCATTGGAAAGATTCATGCTGAAGGTGAAGTATTGATACTTTGGCCACTTGTTAGGAAGAACTGACTCATGGAAAACACTCTGATAATAGAAAATATTGAGGGCAGGAGGAGATGGAGTGGCAGAGGATGAGATGGTTGGATGGCATCACTGACTCAATGGACATGAGTTTGAGCAACCTCCAGGAGAAAGTGAAGGACAGGGAAGCACAGTATGCTGCAGCCCATGGGGTTGCAAAGAGTCAGACAGGACTTATCAACTGAACATTTGTTGATGAATCTTTCAGTTGAGTGCTAAAACTCATTTGTTTATACTCAGCTTTGAAAAAGCACTAAAAGTTAGAAAAACACATAACATTAATTAATCACTTGAAGACTACCTTAAGAAATGCCTCCTAAATTTCAATACAACATTAACAGTTCCATTATCTCAGAAAGTCTCTTAAGCCGTTAGTAGCTATGAGTTTAAACTTGCAAATAATTTTGTCTGAGTCTACTTTGGCCACCTCATGCGAAGAGTTGACTCATTGGAAAAGACTCCAATGCTGGGAGGGATGGAAAGCAGGAGGAGAAGGGGAGGACAGAGGCTGAGATGGCTGGATGGTATCGCTGACTCAATGGACATGAGTTTGAGTGAATTCCGGGAATTGCTGACGGACAGGGAGGCCTGGCGTGCTGCGATTCATGGGGTCGCAAAGAGTCAGACACGACTGAGCGACTGAACTGAACTGAGTTAACTCATATAATATTTTTAATTTACCCAAATTTCAGTCTTTCCTGTCTTCTGCATTCCTTAATTGGACTTTCACTTGGCGCCATTTTGAATCTTCCGTGTGAGCACCTAAAAAACCCCCGGGGTGGGAACAGTCTACAATGCTAATAACGCTATGCTGCTGCTGCTGCTGCTGCGTCACTTCAGTCTTGTCCGACTCTCTGTGACCCCATAGAGGGTAGTCCACCAGGCTTCCCCATCCCTGGGATTCTCCAGGCAGGAACAATGGAGTGGGTTGCCATTTCCTTCTCCAATGCATGAAAGTGAAAAGTGAAAGTGAAGTCACTCAGTCATGTTCGACCCTCAGCAACCCCATGGACTGCAGCCTTCCAGGCTCATCCATCCATGGGATTTTCCAGGCAAGAGTACTGGAGTGGGGTGCCATTGCCTGCTATAATGACATTAAAATGTGGATAAGCTCACTAGATGACTTGAAACCCCTCTGCACATGTGTTAGGCTGAGAAATCCTCTCCATCACAAAAATGAGGCGTCTGTGAGTGGGCTGCTTTTTTCCTTCATTCAACCAGGGCACATCGTTCCCATTGGCAGTTTATCTCAGATCAGTGTGAACCTGGCTAAATTAGTTAACTTATGTTATTTGTACCTTATGGCCTATCCATACCTATCTCATTTTGAAGCATGAACATTTTAATTTTGATGGTATTTGTCTTTTTTTTTTTTCCCCCGCTTGTTGCTGTACTTGTGCTGTTACTGCCTAGGAACCATTTGCCAGAACCTAAGCTCATGCAGATTTGTTCCTATGTTTTCTTCTGAGTTTTATAGTTTCTGCATTTAATTCTTCTTCTTCTTCTTTCTCTCTCTCTCTCTCTCTCTCTCTCTCTCTCTCTCTCTCTCTCTCTGTCTCTCTCTTGCTGGGATACTCTTCCCTGAACACTTTCCTCTCCACATATTTCTCTGTTTCAACCAACATTGTTATCTTCACAGCAGCTTTCACAATCAGAAACCATGCTATTCATTCTTAATTTGCTTACTTACCCTCTTAGTTGTTGTCAATTTCTGGCCACTGAAATTTAATCTCCCAAAGTGCTGTGTTACTCTTGAATTAGTGCTAGCACTATTTAGGTGCTCAATAAATAATACACTAATACATAGCAAGCAATAAAAATGGAAATTGGTGCAGGGTTCCAGATCAGAGACAGGAAAACATCCTTGGTGAGTCTAATAGTGATTATGTTGATATATTCCTCTATTAATCAGATATCTTAATGTTGAATTCTACCTATATGCAGATGTCAGGGTTAGTCACTGCCTTCAATATCCAAACATAAGTTCAGGAAAAAGAAGTATGTAAATAAAAGAGATCATGATACACCATGTCTTCATTTTCTTAATTTTCTAACAGTTAAAAAATATTGATGATTGGAAAGTAAAAAATCAGAAAATGAGGCTGATATTTAAAGATCATCTTGAGACTATTGATCTAGTCACAAAAGGTCAACTATTTGAATACACAAGTGATTTACACAAATTTAATGCATTTGAGTGCATTAAAACCTGAAATTATTTCCACATTTTAATGTGTATGCCTCTAGAATTTTCATTAAAAAATAAACTATAATGAAACTGCTCTTTGGATACCAAATCTTGCTTTTTATCTGAGACCTTGAGAAACTCTCCAGTTTTCAGAAATGTGACTGTGAATACTCTTCTTTGACCTCCTCCCACAGAATTTCTTCACCCTCCACTCTCCACCTGCTACCCAGATGTCCTCCCTAAAGAGGTGAAATACAGTAAAGAGGGCCTTTGTTTTTCTCTGGCCAATCAACTTGCTTCTTTCCCCACTTCTGACTTGGTTCAGGGCCCTCTCCAATATGTGTGCACATCTTTTAGCCAAGATGGGTTGTAGCATGGGGGTCCATGGGAGATTATCAACACAAATTATGGGATGGTGACCCCTTTGCTTCTGACTCCCAAGGAACCTTCCTGGGCATGTACATTTGGGGAAGTTCTCTTGACCTCAGGAGTGACAGATGTGGTCATCTTATATCTTTATTCCAGCAGAGTTCAGCTCCTTTATTCTTGGAGTGTCAGGGAAAACAAAGTTCCACTTTATTCTGCTTGACAAACTCCACCTATTCAGCCCAGGAGACCATCTACTTCCTATGTCATCAAGACCAATCCTCCCCTGCCCATTCTGTCTCCCCAATCTAAAACACCCTTTCCTCTCTCTACAGTCTAAATTCCACTTTGTTTTTATTGTTTTTCCTAGTTCAGGTCTCCCCAACCTCAGCCCTTAGCTCCATGCACCTGGGACCATAGGTATCTTGAGAGGCTCAGTCTCCTCACCACTGATCCAATCCTTAAAAGAGTAAAAATCTTTAAATAGCATCAGTTTCAAAATGGCATAAATCAAAGAATCAGATGTTTTTAAGCATGTTTTTTTTCTGTGTATGAACAAATAGAAACAGGAAAAGAAAGCAATTAAGCTTACAGGTGAGACAGAAGAACTCCAAACACACTGTGAGAAATGAAATGGAGATGGCCTGGTGGTGATGGTCAGCAGGGAGGTTCAGGAGAATACACTCTCCAGTGAGGTTACAGAAGAAAGAGGGCAAAGTGTGTCTCTATTAAGAGAGACTTGAGGCTTTGAGAAAGTTACAGAAGTTCTTGTCAAGGTGATAAAGCTTGGAAGCCCTGATATGAGAAATGCACAAAGCAGTAAAGTGGAGAAGTTTATGTGTATCAGGCTTAAATAGAAAATATCTTTATGGTGTGCCAGTCTCTGGAAGTTTCCAAAATTAGGTTTGTCACATTTATTATGGAGATGCCAAAACTTTGCTGCTGCTACTGTTTAGTTGCTTCAGTTCTGTCTGTCTCTGTGAGACCCTATGGACTGTAGCCCGCCAGGCTCCTCTGTCCGTGGAATTCTCCAGGCAAGAGTACTGGTGTGGGTTGCCATGCCTTCCTCCAGGGGATCTTGCCAAACCAGGGATCAAACCTGGTCTCCTGCACTTCAGGCAGATTCTTTACCACTGAACCACCAGGGAAGCCCGACAAAACTTTACTCCTATCATTAACTCAGGCTCCTGGACAAACAAGGTCACTGGGCTCGACTGGGTGTCCTAATCTGTTGATTGAATCTTTGTGAGGATGGGGAAGTAGTGGATGTGAATTGTTGTACTTAGTACAAAGGCATGTGGCTGATCACAGAGGATTTTCTGACCATTGTTAATCAGACAATTTTCTTCAATACCGACCATTCCCTGAAACATTTGCAGTTATTTTGATGAGAACCAGAGAGTTCCAGAAAAATATGCTTCTGAAAACATAATTATAAATACATCAAAGAAAATATTTCCCACTTGACAAGAGATGGACAAATAAAAAAGGTACATAACTTGAGTTTATATTTTTGCAGTATGTTTTCTTTCTTTTTTTTAATTTTGTTTTTTAACTTTACAATATTGTACTGGTTTTGCCATATATCAACATGAATCCACCACAAGTATACACATGTTCCCCATCTTGAACCCTCCTCCCTCCTCCCTCCCCATACCATCCCTTTGGGTTGTCCCAGTGCACCAGCCCCAAGCATCCAGTATCATGCATCGAACCTGGACTGGTGACTCATTTCATATATGATATTATACATGTTTCAATGCCATTCTCCCAAATCATCCCACTCTCTCCCTCTCCCACAGAGTCCAAAAGACTGTTCTATACATCTGTGTCTCTTTTGCTGTCTTGTATACAGGGTTATTGTTACCATCTTTCTAAATTCCATATATATGCATTAGAATACTGTATTGGTGTTTTTCTTTCTGGCTTACTTCACTCTGTATAATAGGCTCCAGTTTCATCTACCTCATTAGAACTGATTCAAATGTATTCTTTTTAATGGCTGAGTAATACTCCATTGTGTACATGTACCACAGCTTTCTTATCCAGTATGTTTAAAACTGACCCAAGCCTCCTCATTGTAATTGTCATTTCTTCCTAATTATATATATATATATATATATATATATATATATATACACACACACATATATATATGTGTGTGTGTGTGTGTGTGTGTGTGTGTGTGTGTGTGTGTTGGACTCTTTCATTTATAGTATTATTTTCCAGAGAAAACATTTGCTAAAGTATTTAACATTGTTAAAGTATTTGTTGAAATTCTAAATTTCTTTAATTAAAAAGAATGGTAGGGGTCATGGGCAAATCTATGGCTGATTCATGTTGATGTTTGGTAGAAATGCCAAAGCCTTTGACTGTGTGGATCACAATAAATTGTGGAAAATTCTGAAAGAGATGGGAACACCAGAGCACCTGATCTGCCTCTTGAGAAATTTGTATGCAGGTCAGGAAGCAACAGTTAGAACTGGATATGGAAAAACATTGGTTCCAAATAGGAAAAGGAGTACATCAAGGCTGTATATGGTCACCCTGTTTATTTAACTTATATGCAGAGTACATCATGAGAAATGCTGGACTGGAAGAAACACAGGCTGGAATCAAGATTGCCGGGAGAAATATCAATAACCTCAGATATGCAGATGACACCACCCTTATGGCAGAAAGTGAAGAGGAACTCAAAAGCCTCTTGATGAAAGTGAAAGAGGAGAGTGAAAGAGTTGGCTTAAAGCTCAACATTCAGAAAATGAAGATCATGGCATCCGGTCCCATCACTTCATGGGAAATAGATGGGGAAACAGTGGAAACAGTGTCAGACTTTATTTTTCTGGGCTCCAAAATCACTGCAGATGGTGATTGCAGCCATGAAATTAAAAGACACTTACTCCTTGGAACTAACACCTTTTAGAACTAACACCCAAAAAAGATGTCATTTTCATTATAGAGGACTGGAATGCAAAAGTAGGAAGTCAAGAAACACCTGGAGTAACAGGCAAATTTGGCCTTGGAATACGAATGAAGCAGGGAAAAGACTAATAGAGTTTTGCCAAGAAAATGCACCGGTCATAGCAAACACCCACTTCCAACAACACAAGAGAAGACTATATACATGGACATCACCAGATGATCAACACTGAAATCAGATTGATTATATTCTTTGCAGCCAAAGATGGAGAAGCTCTATACAGTCAGCAAAAACAAGACCAGGAGCTGACTGTGGCTCAGATCATAAACTCCTTATTGCCAAATTCAGACTTAAATGGAATAAAGTAGGGAAAACCACTAGACCATTCAGTTATGACCTAAATCAAATCCCTTATGATTATACAGTGGAAGTGAGAAATAGATTTAAGGGCATAGATCTGATAGACAGAGTACCTGATGAGCTATGGAATGAGGTTCATGACATTGTACAGGAGACAGGGATCAAGACCATCCCCATGGAAAAGAAATGCAAAAAAGCAAAATGGCTGTCTGGGGAGGCCTTACAAATGGCTGTGAAAAGAAGAGAAGAGAAAAGCAAAGGAGAAAAGGCAAGATATAAACAACTGAATGCAGAGTTCCAAAGAATAGCAAGGAGAGATAAAAAAGCCTTCTTCAGCAATTAATGCAAAGAAATAGAGGAAAACAACAGAATGGGAAAGACTAGGGATCCCTTCAAGACAATCAGAGATACCAAAGGAACATTTCATGCAAAGATGGGCTCGATAAAGGACAGAAATGGTATGGATCTAACAGAAGCAGAAGATATTAAGAAGAGATGGCAAGAACACACAGAAAAACTGTACAAAAAAAGATCTTCACGACCCAGATAATCACGATGGTGTGATCACTGACCTAGAGCCAGACATCCTGGAATGTGAAGTCAAGTGGGCCTTAGAAAACATCACTACAAACAAAGCTAGTGGAGGTGATGGAACTCCAGTTGAGCTATTCCAAATCCTGAAAGATGATGCTGTGAAAGTGCTGCACTCAATATGCCAGCAAATTTGGAAATCTCAGCAGTGGCCACAGGACTGGAAAAGATCAGTTTTCATTCCAATCCCAAAGAAAGGCAATGCCAAAGAATGCTTAAGCTACCGTACAATTGCACTCATCTCACACGCTAGTAAAGTAATGCTCAAAATTCTCTAAGCCAGGCTTCAGCAATACGTGAATCATGAACTTCCTGATGGTCAAGCTGGTTTTAGAAAAGGCAGAGGAACCAGAGATCAAATAGCCCACATCCGCTGGATCATGGAAAAAGAGAGTTCCAGAAAAGCATCTATTTCTGCTTTATTGACTATGCCAAAGCCTTTGACTGTGTACATCACAATAAACTGTGGAAAATTCTGAAAGAGATGGGAATACCATACTACCTGATCTGCCTCTTGAGAAATCTGTATGCAGGTCAGGAAGCAACAGTTAGAACTGGACATGAAACAACAGACTGGTTCCAAATAAGAAAAGGAGTTCCTCAAGGCTGTATATTGTCACCCTGTTTATTTAACTTATATGCAGAGTACATCATGAGGAATGCTGGACTGGAAGAAACACAGGCTGGAATCAAGATTGCCGGGAGAAATATCAATAACCTCAGATATGCAGATGACACCGCCCTGATGGCAGACAGTGAAGAGGAACTAAAAAGCCTCTTGATGAAAGTGAAAGTGGAGAGTGAAAAAGTTGGTTTAAAGCTCAACATTCAGAAAATGAAGATCATGGCATCCAGTCCCACCACTTCATGGGAAATAGATGGGGAAACAGTGGAAACAGTGTCAGATTTTATTTTTCTGGGCTCCAAAATCACTGCAGATGGTGACTGCAGCCATGAAATTAAAAGATGCTTGCTCCTTGGAAGGAAAGTTATGACCAACCTAGATAGCATATTCAAAAGCAGAGACATTACTTTCTCACTTTGGAAGGAATGATGCTAAAGCTGAAACTCCAATATTTTGGCCACCTCATGGGAAGAGTTTACTCATTGGAAAAGACTCTGATGCTGGGAGGGATTGGGGGCAGGAGGAGAAGGGGAAGACAGAGGGTGGGATGGCTGGAAGGCATCACTGACTCGACGGGCGTGAGTCTGAGTGAACTCCGGGAGTTGGTGATGGACAGGGCGGCCTGGCATGCTGCGATTCTTGGGGTCTCAAAGAGTCAGACATGACTGAGCGACTGATCTGATCTGAATGGAATACTATAAAACAATTATTCTTCAGTTAAACATAAATAGATCAAAAACGTTGTAAAAAGAACAACAAAAAAAGAAAATACATACGCAGGACATGTTCATGATCTCACAGGTAACATATCAAGTCAATAGAAAGAAATTAATTTTTAATTTATTATTTTATTATTATTATTTTTTACTTTACAATATTGTTGGTTTTGCCATACATCAACATGCATCTGCCACGGGTGTACACGTGTTCCCCATCCTGAACTTCCCTCCCCATAGCAAATGATTTTGAAATTGTATGACATTGGGGTCCTGTAATTCAATAGACCATGGAAATTATCAACAAGGATATCAGACAAATAAAATTAATACTTTATGGCTTAAAGAGAGGAACACTACAAGTTGATAAATAAGTTCTGGGAATTATCCAAATTCTGAAAGCAGCATGTTAGGGCTTAAAATTTGTTCTAATGTTATCAAAACCACTATAGTAAAATGCATCAATTTGTTCAAGACAAATGGAATAAACAGAAGATGCGGTAGGTATTGGAGGAGAGAGACCCTAGAGACAGGAGACTCAACAGGTCAGCCATGCTTTTGGCTGAAATAATGAATCTTTAAATGTCTAGAGCAAATGTTTCATTTGAAAAATAAATCTCTCCAACCAGTGTCTGTTCTGTATCTAAAAGTCAACCAGAGCTAATCAGGAAGTGGTTGTGTTGCTTGTGAGATACTGAAGAGATTTTTCTTCTCCTTTTCATCTTTAAAATTTATTTATTTAAAGTGGAGGCTAATTACTTTACAATATTTTAGTGGTTTTTGCCATACATTGACATGAATCAGCCATGGGTGTACATGTGTTCCCCCTCCTGAACCCCTCTCCCACCTCCCTCCCCATTATTTTTAATGATACAGGTGTTCTACTAACACTGAACTAGAGGGATGGAGGGGACAAGTTTTTTGACTATGACCACAAAACCCAGGAGTGTGTCTGGCTTCTTGCAAACCCATTCTGGCAACCCCCAGACTGGGTCCACACAGACACTCTCACCTCCTGCTTAGCCCCTAGAAACTGCCCAGGGCAATGACCAGCATGACCACCCTAAACTATCGGGCAGTAGAAGTCAATTCTGAAGCACTCAGAATATAGGATCCTCCAGATGGTCTTGTGGGATTAACCACCTCTCACTCTAGTCATCGGCCACCCCAAGGCAAATGCACCTGGATCTTCATCTGCTCCCTTCTACTCACATACCCCTCACTCTTCCTGCTAAGATTATATCCCTATAAACCACACACATGCATCTCTCTCAGGCTCTGATGTGGATGGACTTAGGCTAAGAGAGAGCAGCTGTTTCTGCCTTTGATGTAATAGTTAAAAATAAGTTTTTTTTTCTTTCTCAGAAATGATCCAAATTTGTTTGCCCAGATGTATAGCTTTTAAACATGTTTTCTCTGATTGGTTTATCTGTTTGTGTAAAAAGACAAATGATAGGAAATGAAGTTAATTTAAACTTACTTTATGAGGGAAAAAACATGAAAACTAGCACCAGCGTCATTCTTTCTGTAAACATGAATTTCACCTATTGCTCACGTGTGATGATTAAGTTTGTGTGTCATGTTGGCATAGGACCCAGCTACAGAATTACACACTGAGTGTTGCTGTGAAGGTATTTTGCAAGCATGGTTAACATCTACAATCACCTGACCCCAAGTAAAGAAAATTATTCTGGACAATGTGGGTGGGCTTCATCTAATCAGTTGAAAGCTTTTAAAAGTTAAGAACTATGGTTTCCTAAAGATGAAATTCCACCTTAAGGATGTAGCATCAACTATTGCTCAAGAACTTAAAGCCTCCTGGCAGCCCTGTTTCAAACTTGCTGGCCCACATAACCACCAGAGCCTATTATTTAAATTAATGCTCTCTCATTATGTATATGTATGTATGTACACAAGCATATGTACATAGGTATATTTGTATCTTATTGGTTCTGTTTCCCTGGAAAACCTTGGCTAATACATCATGTAATATTTTAAACTTGACATATTGTATAATATATAATATGAAAGAAAATTTGCCCTCAAGATCATATTTACATTGAATAAATAAAGGGGAAAGAAAATATAAATCCTTCTTACAGAAGAATTCAAAACCATGTGTAAATATACTCCCCTCAAGGAGGGTGTGATGGACTTACTGATTCACTTTCAAAAATTGAGAAAGGAAAGGGAAGAGCCTACCTGGACCCGGTTATGAAACCCGGCCCCACGAGGGTTGCAGTGAGGATGCCACGTATCACCAAGGCGATGTGACAAAGAAAAAAGCCTCACATCTGTGCTATTCTTTACCAAAAGACTATAACCCCAGGCAAAGTGTAGGAACATCAGACAAACCCGTATTGGGGGACATTCCACAGGACACCTGGATACGGATCTTCAAACTGCTGTGAACTTGAAAACCACATCAAGAGAGAAAAAGTGACAGACCAGAGATATAACAATTAAATGCACTGCAGTATCTTGAATTTAATCTTGGAAAAGAAACAGGACATTAATGAAACAATTGGTAAAAGAGTTTATTTAATAGTAATGTACCAATATGGTTTCTTGGGCTTCCCAGGTGGTAAAACCCTGCCTGCCAATGAAGAAGACATTAAGAGACCCAGTTTGATCCCTGAGCTGGAAAAATCCCCTGAAGAAAGGCGTGGCAACCCTCTCCATTATTCTTGCCTGGAGAAAGTTATGGACAGAGGAGCCTTGTGGGTGTCAGTACTTAGTATCACAAAATTTCGGACATGACTGAAGCAACTTAGCATGCAAATATGGTTTCTTAGCTCTAACAAAAGGATCACAGAAAAGTAAGATGTTAAAATGGGAGTCAGTGGACGCAACTGTATATAGCACCTAATTTTTTGCTACTTTTATGAAGTTTAAAATTATCACCAAATAAAAATTTGCTTTAAAAAGAAAATAATATTTACTTATATTAACTGTACTGTCACAATTTTAAGAAACATTTTTGACATAAATGTTTTGAAAAAATTCAGTGGTTAAAATTTTTTATTTAATAAAAAGATTCTACTATTTAATAACCATGAAAGTTACATTATGCTTACAAATGGAAAGACCTTCATATAAAAGACAAATCTTTTTTTTTACTTTACAATATTGTATTGGTTCTGCCACACATCAACATGAATCCGCCACGGGCGTACACGTGTTCCCCCCTGCCCCACCCCCCCAAAAAAAAGTAAAAGACAAACCTGACATCAGTTGATTTTAGAGGAAAAATTTTAGATGTTAAAATTGCGGAGCGGAATATCATATAATATATATTGTGACTTTTCTGCTTTTATTTCATCTCAATTTATTCTGTAAGTTCAAAATTGAAATTTTATTAATGATCATATAAATTCTGTTATAGTATTATTAATAATAAAAGTGATATATAAACAAACCCAATTTTTTTACATATTTGTTCTAAGTTTTAGTTATGAAATATTGGGAGTAAAGATCTATTTTGATATCAGAAACAGCTTGTTTGAAATAAAGATTAAAAAGCATAAATTTAATATAATATTAGACTCTACATTTATATCATTGATATCTCAACTTGCATTGGCAAAATATGTTCCATGAGAGGGCTAAAAATATTTCTGGATCATTTTCTTTTTATTTTATACCTTCATAAGATAGTAAGAAAAATAACACATTTTTTGGTGAAGTAGTACTGAGCTGGCTGAGTTCACTTCATATTTGACTCATAATGTCATCAAAATGTATAGAAACAGTATATAAATAAATGACACCATGAAAAATTGTTTCTATTTGACAATCTTGTAGATTCACTAAAACAAGATTCTACGTCTACCCTCTGCCTTTTCTTAAGACAGACCTTCCTTGTTTCCTAATTATCTTTTTTCTGCAGGCTTTGTTTAGGGCAATATGACAAGTGAAAATTCTTGCATCTCCAGACTGTCTTGAAATTAGTGGTGCATCTGGGATTTTGCTATGTGCAACACGTTGCAAACACGTATCTACTGAGAACAAAATTCTGGGAACAGTTTCTCTAATAAAGAAAGCATTAACTAGCATGTGTCTTTTGTTCTCTGCCCTTTTCACTTTTCTGTGCCTCAGACATTGAACCAGTTTCTGAAGATTGATCAATCAGCTTGAATCATTGAGACAAAGTGCACATGTCTTGGAAAGTGGAACAAGAAGCTTAAATAAATCAGAATCTTTGCTTATATACCAGAGCAATTTAATTAACTCTGGGCAGCCTGCTTGAAGATTTCTTATAACTGATACATATAAACCAGTATTTTGCCAAATGCTATCATCAAATTTCTGTTGCATGCAAATTCCCTCATCCTTTATGCCATCTTTTGTACCAGAAATTTACTATAGATCAGTATTCTCATTCTTAGTCTGAAATTATAGCTCATTCAGTTATTTAATCTCTTGATCATCCAAAAGGTGGGGAAAAGTTCTGTAGCATCTTTCACTGTGGTTGGTAATTTGAGAAACATAGTGACAATTCTTCAAGACATACAAACCACCAGGGCCATTTCAAAACTTTCTCTTGGTTGAACGTGGCATAAATAAGATGAAAATCTCTCATGCTGAGAGAGCCTGGAGATGAGGAGTCCAAATATATATGGTGGTTTTATGCTAACATCAGAGTAAAGTCTCTGTAGGAGATAGTATCTGTAGTAAAGAATTTGGCCTAACCTAGGGAAAGGCAATGGCAACCCACTCCAGTGTTCTTGCCTGGAGAATCCCAGGGATAGGGGAGCCTCATAGGTTGCCATCTATGGGGTCGCACAGAATTGGACACAACTGAAGTGACTTAGCAGCAGTAGCAGCAGCGGGGAAAGGTATGAGTTACTTCTTTGGCTCCTGAGAGGTAATTTCTAAGTGGTCAGAGTACTCTGTCTAATAAAAATGACTTTGTTTGTCTCAGGGCCTTGGACTAGTTGTATGTGAGAATGTGATTTAGACTGAGAGCTTTGTAATACACAAATAAAAAGGTAATTTTATTTAGGGGCCTGGGGTCAGGCCAGGTATGAACACAGTGATTTAGAAGCTTTGGGTGATATGCTGTCAAAGGATTTCCAAAGGAATTGGGGTCTGAAGTCAGCCACATGGGTGTTTAACAAGGTTTGCATCATCCACTTCCTGTTAATATCCTGACATAAAGGCTCTGGTAAACTTCCTGGCTGGACTACCCCATTCATCTTGTCACACATCACAGGTGGTAGTCTACACCTCCATCAGAAGAAGACAGAATACTGGCAGCTGAAAGCCCAGGCATTTGAATTTGCCTGGGCTCTTTCTATGTGCCTCTTTCCTTGGTTGATTTTAATCTGTTTACTTTAACTATAATATATCATAACCATGAGCTTTCAGTGAGGTTTATGAGTCACTCTGGCAAATTATTGAACCAAACAGTGGTCTTGGAGACCTCTGCATTTGAAACTGGTGTTGGAAGTGAGAGTGTTCTTATGGACTGCTCCCTTCAACCTGGCAGGGACCCACCTCCCATTCTCATTCTATCCAGACACAAGGCTTTTGTCTTCTACATTACCTTATAGCCCAGGCTGCTGCTGAAATTTTATTATCACTGAAGACTGAAAGGAACGTAAAAGTCATATTTGCGGTTAGTTGTCCCTCCAAGCTTACGTAAACATGACCAAAGCAGCTTCCCCCAAATTCCTAACAGCATGTCTAGTCACAATTCTGGCTGGTACTTAATCATATGGCCACATTTAACTGCAATGGGATTTGGGAAGTCTTGATTCAGTAACAATGTACTTAGTAAAAACATTAAAATTCTGTGGCTTAAGAAAGTGAGAAACATGAAATTTGAATTAGAAGACTACTGATTTGAAACATGATTTATATGCTGTATATTTAATGCAGCATAAAAATCATATTTAAATAAACTGATTGCTGAATAAAATATTTTAACATCATTTCAATTATGAAAATAAAAATTTTGAATGTTTGATAGCTAGTTTTAAAAATGAATTATGTGAAGGTACATAAGAAAAATGAAAACATAATGTCCATATAGGTTCATACATAGATCATCATATTTATAATTTCCAAAAACTTGAAATGATTAAAATACCTGTCTATTGAAATAATTTACTTTTAAAATATAGTAAATCTGCACAAAGGACTAATATTGGTCAGTGAAAAGGAACAAACCACTGATACATGATATAACATGGATAGGTCTCAAATCATTTTGTTAAATCAAAGAAACCAGACCAAGAAAAATCACACAGTGAATGATTACATTTACATGAAATGTAAAGAAAAAGGAAAGACATTGAGACAGAAAGCAAGTAGCAGACTCCAAAGAGCATAAGGAAGCTTTTGAAGTAATGGGTATATCCTAAAGTCTGATGGTAATAATGATTACCACAATTTAATGAATTCAGTAAAAAATCTTGAGTTGTATTCTTACAATAGATGTATCTTACTAAATGTACTTTTTCATCCCAATACATATTTAAAAATACATAAGTTATGTGAGCTTCCAGGGAAGATGTGTAAAAGAATTTCCTTAGCAAAAGTACAGCTGTATGAGTTTGAATGTTTTGTAGCATCTGTCTGACACAGTGATTCTTAAATGTAGCCTAAAGACTCCTTTTCATTAGTATTTTATAGTGAAGTTTGTTACAGATGTTCTTGTATCCCACCCCAGCATCCTGTGTAGGAACCAGACAATTTTCATTTTAGTGCGTTCTTCCAGTGATTATTTTTTTCACACTAACATTTATAAATGAGTCCCTGATTAAAATAGCTATGTAATTAACGTTAATGACATCAGACATTAAGGATTTGGATGAGGGGTAAGTGGAAAATGACTAGTTTTAAGCTTAACTGGGATTTCATTTTATACCACATTGTTTATGTCAAACATTTTTTAAAAATCATAATTTTTCATGTTAATAGAAGTAAAATTCTCTTAAGTTTCAAAACAAAAGTACCTTATAAAATAATATAAGCCTACAGCATAAGGTAAATATCTCACACACAGTAAGTGTTTTTGATTCAATGGAGAGAGGTTGAGAAAAGAAAGGAAGAATTTTGGGTGGGAGTGTGTGGGATTTAATTATAACAAATCAAAGAGAAGTTGCTTAAGCTGTTGATATAGTTCTTATTTTAAATCTCAGAAATATAATTCAAAGTTTCTAAAGTTAGAAAAACAAATTAAGGACAGTGCAAATTAACACTAATTTTGTCTATGCTCAAGGGAGAAATATAATACAAGGTAGTTTCAGAATAGAACTTTAGTTTAATCAAGGTTAAGAGTAAGTACTGATGTTGTTTTTGGACTAGGTGTATAATCGATAGTCTTCAAAAAGCAGAAAATGTGTGTCCACTTTTGGAGAGAAACTTGCCAATTCAAAGAAAGAAGACAGAAAATTTTTTTTAAAATATGATAATGGTGATCTATTCATGTGTGACTGGATGGATAGTGGTAGTTAAGTGGTAAAAAATTGGGTTAGAGAGTTAAAAAGCTTTGGGAAGCAAATAATTCTTCCTCAAGGGAAATCAATGACAAATGGGGTTACTAGTTTTCCCATAAAAAATTCCATGTCATTCTGAAGACAAAGCAAATCACAAGCAATTTCTTAGAACTGAAAACTCATCTCTTAAAAAGTTCTTTGCTTGAAAATTTAATTAGTGAAAGGTTAATTATTACCTCAGAGTGGTGAAGAGAAAGATCAAGTGTTCACAGAAGGTACCTAAAATAATCTGGGTTCCAATACATTGTATCAGTAAGAATTTGGACAAGTAAGTTTATTTCTTTATTTTTATTTCCTCACTCTGTAAAATGGGGCTGGTAATACTATGCAATTCAAATGATTTTTTGAAGATAAAATTGGATAGAGAGTACTTGGTGCAATGTCTGGTACATAAGCCTTCAACAAATGTTATTATATAGTATAAATTATGGCATATAATATGATGCTATGCATATTATGTTACATTTGCATGTGTTATTCTATACTATATTAGGCTATACTGCACATGTCTATTTAATATGCTGCTATTTATTATACTTATTAATGACTGTTCTCCCAAAAAGTCACATTTTTTAAACTTTTATTTTATTCTTAAACTTGACAAAATTGTATTAGTTTTGCCAAATATCACATTTTTAAAAAGATATTTAATTCAAAAGAAAAAACAACCATGATTTTAGTTACCATATTCTAAGACATTATAAATACTGGTCCTTCCTTGGTGCTGAATTGAGTGCTTCAGCAAACCTGGAATGTCATGGTATCAGTGGTGCCTATTCTAGCTGATTCATGTTGCCCTCTGCTTCTAATCATGTTTTTTTTTCCCCCTCTGCTTGAATTTCTATTTCTTCCAGCTTCTCCCCTCTTTTCTAACTGCTCAGATTTCCAGTGTTTTCTTAGTCTTTCCTCCCTAACCACCATTTATAGCCCACCACTGATTCATCATACTCTTTTATAAGTGTCTATGTCAGCTGTCTTTCTTAAGATAGAGGCTGCTGTTATGTCTGTGTGGCAGTGGTTAGAATAGAGACCATTTTACCTTAAGCACCTGGTAAATATTGTTTGAATTTGATTGGTTTGAATCAGTGTCTGGAAACTGTTAAAGCTGTGATACAATTTTAAATATTTGAAAAACACATAGGTGAATGACTTACAATGACATAAGAAATGAATAAAAAAGCATATATTTATTTAAGTATCATTTTATAAAGAATATTGCCCTCTAGGCAAATGTCCTGCTATTAAATGTGTTTGGAACATTCAATTATGTAAACTGTGCATCTTTCTCATTTTGATATTTCTTAAGTTTGGGGTATTTTCTCTCTACTAATTTCCCAATCATTAGCCAAAACTAGTAATAGTCAAGCAAAATTAACTAGGTTTATATAGCCCTTTGATTCTTCATAAAATAAATGTTTGCTTTGATAATGTTTTATTGTATCCAAAAGTTTTCCTTGCTCTTTCAAGTTTCAATTCTTCCATAATTTGAAATATGTGTCCAACAAAACATGAAACATACAAAATGATTCATTACTCAAGTGATTTTTACTTTTCATACAGCCATAACTCATTTTGTTTGATTTTCAGATATTCCTTTTTTTTTTTTTTAACAAAGTGAAGGTTTTGGGGAACCCTCCCTAAATCAAGTTGTTTCATATCATTTTTCCAACAACATTTGCTCACTTTGTATTTGTTCAGATTATGGTAATTTTTGCAATATTTAAAACTTTTTCATTATTATTATATTTGTTATGATGCTCTGTGATCAGTGATGTTTGATATTGCTAGTCTAATTGGTTTGGGACATCATGAACCACACCCCTAACCCAGTGAGCTTAAGGAATGTTGTGTGTGTTCTGAATGCTCCACCAATTGGCAATTCCCCCATCTTTCTCCCTCTCCTTAGACCTCCCTATTGCTTGAGATACAATATTGAAATTAGGCCAAACAATAACCCTGCAATGGCCTCCAAATGTTCAAGTGAATGGAGGACTCACATTTTCTCATTTTAGATCAAAAGCTAGCAATGATTAAGCTCAATGAGGAAGGTATGTCAAAACCCAAGATAGCTGAAAGCTAGGCCTATACCAAACAGTTAACCAAGCTGTGAATGCAAAGGAAAAGTTCATAAAGGAAATACAAAGTGCTACTACACAAGTGAACAAATAAATTAGAAGAAGGTGAAACAACTTTATTGCTGATACGGAGAAAGATTTAGTCTCTGGATGGAAGATCAAATGACCCCAGCATTCCCTTAGTCCAAAGCCTAATCCAGAGCAAGATCCTAACTCCCGTCAATTCTGTGGAGGCTGAGAGATGTGAGAAAGCTATAGAAGAAAAGTCTGAAGACAACAGAGTTGGTTCATGTGGTTTAAGGAAAGAAGACATCTCCATAATGTAAAAGTGCAAGATGAAGCAGTAAGTGTTCATGTAGAAGCTGCAGCATGTTGTCCAGAGGATTTAGGTAAGGTAATTTGTGAAGGTGGCTGCAATAAACAACAGATTTCAATATAGACAAAACAGCCATCTGTTGGAAGATGTCAATTTAGGACTTTCATAGCTGGAGAAGAGAAGTCAGTGCCAGTCTTCAAAGCTTCAAATGACAGGCTGACTTTCTTGTTAGGTGGTGATTCAGCAGGTGACTTTAAGGTGAAGACAAGACTCATTTATTATTCTGAATATTCTAAATCTACCCTGCCTGTTCTCCATAAGTAGAACAAAATTTGATGACAGAACATGTGTTTACAACATGGTTTACTGAATTTTTGAGCTCGCTGTTGAGACCTACTCCTCAGAGAAAAAGAATGCTTTAAAATGATTACTGCTCATGGAAAATACACCTGGTCACCCCAGAACTCTGATAGAGATGTGCAATGAGATTCATGTTGTTTTCCTTGTTTAATAACACAACATCCAATCCTTAACCAGTGGATCAATGAGCAGTTTTTGTCTTTCAGGTCTTATTATTTAAGAAATACATTTTGCAATGCTATAGCTGTCATAGATAATGACTCCTTTGATGGATTTGGGCAAAGTTAATTGAAATTCTAGAAATAATTAATTATTCTGGATGCCATGAAAAACATGTATGATTCATGGAAGAAGGTCAGAATACCAACATGGACAGGAGTTTGGAAGAAGATGATTCCAATCCTCATGCATGATTTTGAAAGATTCAAGACTTCAGTGGAGAAGGTAACACCAGACATGGTGGAAATAGCAAGAGAACTAGAATTAGAAGAGGAGCCTGAAGATGTGACTGAATTGCTGCCATCTCATGATAAAGATTTAATTGATAAGGGGTTGCTTCTTATGGATGAGCAATAAAACTGGTATCTTGAAATGGTCTCTACTTATGTGAAGATTACTGAAATTACAAGAAATAATTACAAAAAAGTTGCAAGAAAAAATATTACATAAACTTGGTTAATAAAGCAACAGCAGTATTTGAGAGGATTGACTCCAATTTTGAAAGAAGATCTTCTGTGGATAAAATGCTACCACACAACATTGCAGATTACAGAGAAATCACTCAAGAATGAAAGAGTCAATTGATGTTCCAAACTTCACTGTTGCCTCACTAAGAAATTGCCATCCCATCCTTTAGCAACCACCACTCTGATCAGTTGGCTACAGTTCATGGGTTTGCAAGAGTTGGACATGACTTAGAGACTAAACCACTCTCATCAGTCAACACTGAGGGAAAACCTTCCACCAGCCAAAAGATGATGATTTGCTAAAGATGATGGTTAGCATTTTAAAGCAATAAGGTGTTTTTAAATTAAGGTATGTATATTTTTGGACGTAGAGATATTGCATACTTAAGAGTCTATAATATGGTATAAAAACAACTTTTATATGCACTGAGAAACCAAAAAATTTATGTAACTTGCTTTTTTACAAAAGTCGCTTTACTATAATGGATCTGGAACAGAACACACAATATCTTCGAGCTTGCTAACCCTGCAGTAATTTGCATAGCAAAATCCAAATTTCCTTCTTTTTTTTAATAAAAATTCTTTCTGGAACATGTTCCATTTAATTGATGTTGAAAACTTTACATTACGTTCAGTCCAATTAGTGTATATTTAATTCATTAAGGCAAAAGTAACTAAGATGTGGTCTGCTTTTATATAATATCAAATCTAGAAAGATGTTTATTCATTGATATAATATTTCACCCCCTTCTCTCATCAAAGGATCTGAAGTGTTATTACTGGCAAATCTGATTTCGGTATTGACCATCTGGTGATGTCCATGTGTATAGTCTTCTCTTGTGTTGTTGGAAGAGGGTGTTCGCTATGACCAGTGTGTTCGCTTGGCAGAACTCTATTAGCCTTTGCTCTGCTTCATTCTGTAATCCAAGGCCAAATTTGCCTGTTACTCCAGGTGTTTCTTGACTTCCTACTTTTGATTTTCAGTCTCCTATAATGAAAAGAACATCTTTAGACTTAGTTCTAGAAGGTTTTGTAGGTCTTCATAGAACAGTTCAACTTTGGCTTCAGCATTACTGGTCGGGGCACAGACTTGGATTACCGTGATATTGAATAGTATGCTTGGAAACAGAGATCATTCTGTCGTTTTTGAGATTGTATCCAAGTACTGAATTTCAGACTCTTTTGTTGACTATGATGGCTACTCCATTTCTTCTAAGGGATTCTTGCCCACTGTAGTAGATATAATAGTCATCTGAATTAAATTCACCCATTCCAGTCCATTTTAGTTTGCTGATTTCTAAAATGTCGACATTCACTCTTGCCATCTCCTGTTTGATCTCTTCAAATTTGCCTTGATTCATGGACCTATCATTCCAGATTCCTATGCAATATTGCTCTTTACAACATTGGGGTTTGCTTCTGTCACCAGTCACATCCACAACTTGGTGTTGTTTTTGCTTTGGCTCTATCTCTTCATTTTTTCTGAAGTTATTTCTCCACTGATCTCCAGTAGCATGTTGGGCACCTGCTGACCTGGGGAGTTCGTCTTTCAGTGTCCTGTCTTTTTGTCTTTTCATTCCGTTCATGGGGTTCTCAAGGCAAGAACACTGGTTTGCCACTTCTCCAGTGGGCCACATTTTGCCAGAACTCTCCATCATGACCCATCCATCTTGGGTGTTCTTACATGGCATGGCTGATAATTTCATTGAGTTAAACAAAGCTGTGGTCCATGTGATCAGTTTGGTTAGTTTACTGTGATTGTGGTTTTTAATCTGTTTGCCCTCTGATGGAGAAGGATAAGAGGCTTATGGAAGCTTCCTGGTGGTAGAGACTGACTAAGGGGGAAATTGGGTCTTGTTCTGATGGGCAGGGCCATGATCAGTATATCTTTAATCCAATTTTCTGTTGATGAGTGAACCTGTGTTCTCTCCCTGCTATTTACCTGGGGCCAAACTATGGTGGGGGTAATGAAGATAATGGCGATCCCCTTCAAAAGATCCCATTCATGTACTGCTACACTCAGTAACCCCAACCCTGCAACAGGCCACCACCAACCTACCACTCCACTGGAGACTCCTGAGCACTCTTGGAAAAGTCTGGGTCAGTCTCTCGTGGGGTCACTGCTCCTTTCTTCTTGGTCCTGGTGCACACAAAGTTCTGTTTGTGCCCTCCAAGAGTCTATTTCCAAGTCCTGTGTAAGTTCTGGAAGTTCTATGTTGGGGTTAGTGGTGACCTCCTCCAAGAGGGCTTATGCCATACCCAAGTCTGCTGCACTTTATTTTTGGGGGCTCCAAAATCACTGAAGATGGTGACTGTAGCCATGAAATTAAAAGATGCTTGCTCATTGGAAGAAGAGCTATGACCAACCTAGACAGCATATTAGAAAGCAGAGGTGTTACTTTGCCAACAAAGGTCCATCTAGTCAAGGCTATGGTTTTTCCAGTAGTCATGTATGGGTGTGAGAGATGGACTATAAAGAAAGTTGAGTGCTAAAGAATTGATGCTTTTGAACTGCCGTGTTGGAGAAGACTTTTGAGAGTCCCTTGGACTGCAAGGAGATCCAACCAGTCCGTCCTAAAGGAAATCAGTTCTGAATATTCATTGGAAGGACTGATGTTGAAGCTGAAACTCCAATACTCTGGCCACCTGATGTGAAGAACTGACTCATTGGAAAAGCCCCTCATTCTGGGAAAGATTGAAGATAGGAAGGGAAGGGGACGACAGAGGATGAGATGTTTGGATGACATCACTGACTCAATGGACATGAGTTTGAGTAAACTCCAGGAGTTGGTGATGGACAGGGAGACCTGGCATGCTGCAGTCCATGGGATCACAAAGAGTCTGACATGACTGAGTGATTGAACTGAACTACTGGCAAATATCTGTACCAAAAATAATGATAATAAATAGCAGTTGAATAAACTTCAAGGCTAGGGGGAGAAAAGCAAGCAATGAAATATGACACAAGAGGAAAATGAAATCTTATCATAATATACTAGGTGGTATCAGAATACAAAACAAGAAATAGTTGGTTCAGGGTGGAACTTCCCAGTAGCTCAGAAAACAAAGAATCTGCCTGCAAAGCAGGAGACCCAGGTTTGATGCCTGGGCTGGGCTGGTCCTCTGGAGAAGGAAATGGCAATCCACTCCAGTATTCTTGCCTGGAGAATCCCATGGACAGAGGAGTCTGGGGGGCTACAGTCCGTGGGGTTGCAAGGAGTCAGAAGCGACTGAGCAATTAACACTACTAGAAAGAAATGAAAGAAGACTTCTTAAAAGAGGTGGGGTTTGAATCTGAATATGATGGCCAAGAAGGCATTATAAATGCATAAAGGCATGTAGCATCAAAGGAATAGCTAATACGTCACCAAATTATTATGGAATGGGTATTTTGGTGATGTGAGTGAATAGTGTGCATGGGTGGGATGTTGGTAAAGGTGAAACTAGAGAAGACAACTGGAGTCACATACTAAAAAAAATGTGGACTGTCTGCTAAAGCAGTTCAGGGCAAGAGGGAAACAAAATATTTGGAGGACATTGTGACAGAAAATTCTGGTGATTTTAAGTAGAAAGAGTTGAGTGAAGAAAGAAGAGTTAGGTAAACATTTTAACAGCCAAGGTAAGAAAACGTGTGACTCAGAACTGGGTCATTGAAACATGTATAATATCATATATGAAATGAGTCTCCAGTCCAGGTTCAATGCACGATACTGGATGCTTGGGGCTGGTGCACTGGGAAGACCCAGAGGGATGGTATGGGGAGGGAGGAGGGAGGAGGGTTCAGGATGGGGAATACGTGTATTCCTGCAGCGGATTCATGTTGATATATGGCAAAACCAATACAATATTGTAAAGTTAAATAATAAAATCAAAAAAAATAATGTAAAAAAAATTAAAAAAGAAAGATACTAAAACAAAAAAAAAGAACTGGGTCATTGGCAATCACATCAGATCAGTCGCTCAGTCGCGTCCGACTCTTTGCGACCCCATGAATTGCAGCATGCCAGGCCTCCCTGTCCATCACCAACTCCCGGAGTTCACTGAGACCCACGCCCGTCGAGTCAGTGATGCCATCCAGCCATCTCACTCTCTCTCATCCCCTTCTCCTCCTGCCCCCAATCCCTCCCAGCATCAGGGTCTTTTCCAATGCGTCAACTCTTCACATGAGGTGGCCAAAGTACTGGAGTTTCAGCTTTAGCATCATTCCTTCCAAAGAAATCCCGGGGCTGATCTCTTTCAGAATGGACTGGTTGGATCTCCTTGCAGTCCAAGGGACTTTCAAGAGTCTTCTCCAACACCACGGTTCAAAAGCATCAATTCTTCGGTGCTCAGCCTTCTTCACAATCGAACTCTCACATCCATACATGACCACAGGAAAAACCATAGCCTTGACTGGATGGACCTTTGTTGGCAAAGTAACGTCTCTGCTTTTGAATATGCTATCTAGGTTTGTCATAACTTTCCTTCCAAGGAGTAAGCGTCTTTTAATTTCATGGCTGCAGTCACCATCTGAACAGGAACTTCATTTCTTATATTTCATAATGCCTAACAAATGTCTTGCATAAAATCAGTGCTTGATGGAAGGATATGATTTTAAGTGAGTTAATCCATCTCTTTATTCTCTTTTCAGCATAAAGTATGACTTATTTCATTACATTTTGAGTCAACTTCTAGAATCTTCTTATTTTCAGGAATAGCAACAATTCCTGGAAAATATGCATATATTAACTTGTATACATTATTGAAAGAATGTAGGCTGCCAATATGAATTTGAGTACAGAATTTAGATTGTTGACTTAAAAAGCTGAAAGTGTCCCATATAGAGAAGTAATTTACTCCAGTGACTAGATTTTGAAAAAGAGAAACCATCTGAAAGAATAATGTCAATAATTTATTTCAATAAATGAAGATTATTAGCCTTATTTGTTACCAAACATTCAAAATATAAGAACCACTTTACTGAATAACTGATTGCAATAAATTATCTTCTGAGTATAACATATAACACTATTTCCATTTTATCTATTTTTCCCCTATTCCTCTTCACTATTAGTTGAATAATTGGTGATTGACAGGAAGCCTGGTGTGCTGCAGACCATGGGGACTGAGTGACTGAACTAAATGTAACTGATTCACTATTAAACAAACCAACAAAGTTTGTAACATGGAAGATGCAAGTATTCATTTTGAGTTATATTCTTAAGGCTGAGTCAGTCTTTCTGTTAGATACTGGAACTGAAAGATTATTCTCTGGAATCCAGAAATTACTGGGAGCAGTGCTTCATACCTCACCTCTGGTTGGGTGACTTAGTCCATCTCCTTACTGCCAACAGTGCCAACTTGCCCATTGTAGATAAAACCAACTGGAATATTTGTTTGGATATTGGTGAATAGAAGCTGTCAGAAAGAATTTAAACAGTTAAGTACTCCTGAAATGTTATATTTCCCCCTCTTCCAAGCTTTCATTATCTACACTTACCACATCCACTCACTGGTATCCGTGGCCCAGTTCTAGAGCAGGCTGTCTCTGCTTCATGTGAAGTGTAGAAACTACACAAATATTATCTACAATTTCCCCGATACTCCCAGCATAAGCTCTGTTTAAAAAAAATATGTATTTTAGTTGTAGGCTAATTACTTTACAATATTGTACTGGTTTTTGCTATACATTGATATGAGTCAACCATGAATTTACATATGTTCCCCATCCCCAGCATAAGCTCTTCAACCAATAACTCTTGAGAGCTTTAAGGAAAGTATATATTTATTTATTTTTCAAACTTTGTATTTATTTTCAGCATTTTATATTCTCTTCTGATTTTGTTTTCTTCATGATTTTTATCAAAGCTGAGACTCTGAATTATTTTTTGCTACAAGTAACTCTTTAAGATCAAGATTAAAGGCAAATATGAAAAAGTGCAATATTGACAATAATGTCTTCAATAAGGAACACAAAGTGTGTATCTAATATCATATGAATGAAAAAAATTATTTACATTGAAGTTGAAAGTGGAAAATCCCTTGTCAATGAAAACCTGAACTTGCATATTAATTCCTATGGGTGGCATGAAGATTAATACTTAAAGTAATGTTCTTTCAGCTTTTCTTAAAAATAAACAAAGCTCTCAAGCAAAACTATTCCTCTTGAAAAAGAAAAAAGGCTCAATTTCTTTGTTTCATCAGCAGAAAACCATCCAAGTTAGCTTTGAATAAAAGTTAAAGCTACATTTTTTTTTTTTTTTTTTTTAGAAACATGATTTCTCAGTGGAAAGGTTTTTGGGAGTCTAGAAGTGATGGCTAACTCTGGCAGGTATGCAACCACACACACCTACTTCATACAAGCTGCAGCCTCAATCAGTGAAGGGACATCTTGTTATGTTTTAAAACTCCAACATCATGAAAGTGATAAAAGACCAAAAGTAGAGTTATTTTACATTCCAGAACTTCATATAAAGTCACACTCAAGAATACATGTAGTCTGTTTGATTTCAAATATAAAATTGTGAATGAATGAAGGGTTCATATACAGAGTATGTCAACATCCCCTCTTCTCTCCTTGTAACTTTCAAGGGAGTCACCAACTATAACAAATGGAGAGCTTATATTGATCTGTGGAGAACTGAGAGCAACAACAAATTTAACTGAGGATCAGTTCAGTTCAGTCACTCAGTGATGTCCACCTCTTTGAGACCCCACGGACTGCACCATGCCAGGCTTCCCTGTCCATCACCAACTCCCTGAATTTACTCAAACTCACGTTCATTGAGTCGGTGATGTCATCCAAACATCTTATCATCTGTCGTCCCCTTCTCCTCCTACCTTCAATCTTTCGCAGCATGAGAGGCTTTTCCAATGAGTCAGTTCTTCACATTAGGTGGCCAGAGTATTGGAGTTTCAGCTTCAACATCAGTCCTTCCAATGAATATTCAGGACTGATTTCCTTTAGGATGGACTGGTTGGATCTCCTTGCAGTCCAAGAGACTCCTTAGAATCTTCTCCAACACCACAGTTCAAAAGCATAAGTTCTTCGGTGCTCAGCTTTCTTCACAGTCCATCTCTCACACCCATACATGACTACTAGAAAAACCATAGTCTTGACTAGATGGACATTTGTTGGCAAAGTAATGTCTCTGCTTTTGAATATGCTGTCTAGATTGGTCATAGCTTTTCTTCCAAGGAGCAAGCATCTTTTAATTTCATGGTTCCAGTCACCATCTTCAGTGATTTTGGAGTCCCCCAAAATAAGGTCTGTCACTGTTTCCAGTGTTTCCCCATTTATTTGCCATGAAGCTATTGGACCAGATGCCATGATAGTTTTCTGAGTGTTGAGCTTTAAGCCAACTTTTTCACTCTCTTCTTTCACTTTCATCAAGAGGCTCTTTTGTTCCTCTTTGCTTTCTGCCATAAGGGTGGTGTCATCTCCATATCTGAGGTTATTGATATTTCTCCTGGAAATCTTGATTCCAGCTTGTGCTTCAGCCAGGCCAGCGTTTCTGATGATATATAAGTTAAAACATACAAATAAACAAACAAAAAACAGGGTGACAATATACAACTTTGACGTACACCTTTTCCTATTTGGACCAGTCTGTTCCATGTTCTAACTGTTGCTTCCTGACCTGCATACAGATTTCTCAGGAGACAGGTCAGGTGGTCTGATATTCCCATCTCTTTCAGAATGTTCCACAGTTTGTTGTGATCCACACAGTCAAAGGCTTTGGCATAATCAATAAAGCAGAAATAGATGTTTTTCTGGAATTATCTTGCTTTTTAGATAATTCAACGGATGTTGACAATTTATCTCTGGTTCCTCTGTCTTTTCTAAAACGAGGTTAAACATCTGGAAGTTCATGGTTCATGTACTGTTGAATCCTGGCTTGGGGAATTTTGAACATTACTTTACTAGTGTGTGAAATGAATGCACTTGTGCGGTACTTTGAGCAATCTTTGGTAATGCCTTTCTTCAGGATTGGAATGATAACTGACCTTTTCTAGCCCTGTGGCCACTGCTACATTTTCCAAATTTACTGGCATATTGAGCACAGTACTTTCACAGCAGCATCTTTTAGGATTTGAAATAGCTCAGCTGGAATTCCTTCACCTCCACTAGCTTTGTCCGTAGTGATGCTTCCTAAGGCCCACTTGACTTCACATTCCAGGATGCCTGGCTCTAGGTGAGTGATCACACCATGGTGATTATCTGGGTCATAAAGCTCTTTATCGTACAGTTCTTCTGTGTATTCTTGCCACCTCTTCTTAACATCTTCTGCTTCTGCTAGGTCCATACCATTTCTGTCCTTTATTGAGCCTATCTTTGCATGAAATATTCCCTTAGTATCTCTAAATTTATGGCTAGTATTGCCAAATATAAGGGATAATGCTACCAAGTTTCACATTGTCTGGCCTTTTTTGGTCTTTAATTAAATATTTTCAGATTTGGGGAGAAATAATTCCTAAAATACAGTGGCCATTTGTTCTGGTACACTTCTCTTTTAGACTGAATTTTCCTTTGTATTTAAGCTACAAATATGATCATTTAAATTGTTACAGCTCAGGCAGAGACTAATAAGAAGTGTTCAGTTAGACTCTGAAAATCACTTTGAAATGGTGTTAAAGAAGTGGAGCAATAAAATCAGTTTTCAATCCAATCAAAGTAAAATAAATATTATTTAATATAGAATAAAAGGAAAACTAAACTACTATCCAAAGATTAAAAAAAAGAGGGAAATATTTATTCAAAATTGTTGTGCCATGATTACTTGAAAGCCACCATTAATGTTTAAGTTTTCTCTAGGTAAAAGAGGAATGCTGTATTATTTTAGAAAATACATTTCTAGAAGGCCCTTTATATGCATGGTTGACTGTATTCACTGTTCACCTGAAACTATCATTTTTAATTAGCTACATTGCGATACAAAATAAAAAGTTGAAAAAACATCTTTTGGGGACATATCATATATCATATTTACTTTCTGATATATGTATATAAACAATATATACACACATTATATATATATAATATTCACACATATACTAGGAAGAAGTAAAGACCATTTGTGTCCACAAAGAATAAAAAAATATCCTGATAGGTGCAGATGTCTGAATATATTACTGATAAAATAAGTTTTATCAAAATCTGTGACTTACCAGCCATATTTCAATGGCAGATGCCTAAAGCTAAACTCAGAGTCCTTACTTTTTATAAATTGGTGTTATAAAAATTTAATTTCCAAGGGAAAAGTTCATATACACAGATGTAGGTTAATTGTGATTTCCTTCTGTGTTACTAGAGAATTCAAATGTTTAAATTTGGATTTTACCTAAATTCCTATTTGCAATACTTCAAATGTTGTCTTCTAAATGTGTGATATTTTTTTCAATTAGAGTTATGCATAACCAATGTTGCTATTTTTTAGATTTTGTTAGAATATTTATTTACACTCACACTTGAATTAGTTTTGTTGTCAGTCAACTAATTTTCAGGTTGGTTGTTTCAGAGTCTTCCAGATAACTGGCCTAATCCTGTGGAATAGGAAAACGTGTGTTAGTTTGGTGTTCTGGCCTTGTTTGTTCATGTTAAGTCGCTTCTATCTTGTCTGACTCTTTACAACCTTATGGACTATATAGCCCACCAGCCTCCTCTGTCCATGGATTTTCCAGGCAAGAATATTGGAGTGCATTGCCATTCCTTTCTCCAGGATTTTCCCAACCCAGGTATTCAACCCAAGTATCCTATTTCTCCTTCATTGCAAGCAGATTCTTTATTGCTGAGCCATGGTGAAAGCCTGCTCTATCTTTGGCTTGCCCATATTTTCCTCAAGATCACAGTGATACCAGGGCTTTTGATCTTTCCTGACTTGCTGGGGCTACTCTCACCACTCTCATTCACTCACTCTTTGCCTCTCCTCTGGCTTCTTTTTTGTGCAATTTTAAATTGCACAAAATCTCAATTCAGATTTAAAATACCTGTCTTGATTCATACCTGTGGTGGATTCATTTCGATGTTGGGCAAAACTAATACAATACTGTAAAGTTTAAAAATAAAATATAAAATAAAAAAAAACAAAAATGGTTGTGCTGTTTTTCTCTTTTTTGTTTTTCTTTTCATCTCAAAACTCTGGAAAGAATAATCCACAAATTCAGATATCCTTTACTCATACCTCTCCACCCTTGATCTCTAATGTGAATTCTGTGCACAGAACTGAATCCAAATTTCTCATTTACCAGTTTTAGTGTTTTTGTCTCAGTTTTCACTTCTTAAACTTCTCTGACTTACAGGACATTTACTCTCATAATTTCTTTCCTATACACATGAAAGATTTCTATATTAACTGTTTATCTGGCCTTCTTAAGTATTAACAGTAAAATGACATGTGATATTATTCCAAGGTTAATCTTTAGAGCTATACATTTATAAATTTTCTATCTTAGAGAATTCAATGATTATCATGGAATTAATATGATTTTTTTTCCTTTCAAACTTCTTCTTTAATATGATCAGTGTTTCATCTGCAAAAATTACCATCATTCATGATATACTTTTTTTTATTTGAAAAACCCAAGGTCATCAAGTTTTAAAAAGTCTATGTAAAACAATGAGAGAATTTGGTGAGATGTATGCTGACAAAAATTATAGAATATTTACAAGAGTGATAACAGATTCTGGAAATAAACCAAGCTAAACATCAGCTTCACCTCTATATAGAAAAAATTCCACAGGGATCAAAGATTGTTTATAATAATGAACCTGTGATTTCTAGAGGGAAATATGGATAAGTTATTTATGACATTAGAGTGGTGAAAAACAAAACAGAATAATTATGATATGCCATAAATGAATCAACAATTATCTTCCTATAAAGGAATTTACAAGTAGTTATGAAAATCAATATTATACAAGTCAATAAAAAAGGAGCAAAGTAAATGTATAAACATGATGCTGAGAGAGAAGTAGAAACACTACTGTTAAGTGAATACATATGAAAATGTTCAATCTCACTTGAACTAAAGAAACAAGATACTGTGTGTGTATGAATGCTGAGTCATGTCTAACTCTTTATGATCCTGTGGACTGTAGCCCACCAGGCTTCTCTGTACATAGAATTTTTCCAGCCAAGAATACTGGAGTGGGTTTCCATTTCCTACTCCAGGGGACCTTACCAACCAGGGACCAAACCTACATCTCTTGCATCTCCCACATTGGTAGGTGGATTCTTTACCACCCTGCCACCCTGACAAATAAATAAGATATTAGTTTTTATCAATCATAAGTAATACTTGATTCTGCCAAAAATATGTGTATATGATGAGGGGAACACTTTTGTGGGTTTGTGATAGTGAAAGTACTACAAAAATTTTGAGGGATAATTTGAGTATGTCTACAAAAATTTAAAATGTGCATCATTTTGATACAACTATTTTCACTAATGAAATATACATACATACATATACATACATATATGTATGCATACATAAAAATACACCTATAAAGGTAGTAATAGCAAGAAGAAACATAAATTTTCATTAAAATAGTTAAATTTACTATGTCTGTATAATAATTTTAAATCTAAATACAGTACATTTTCTAATATAGAAAGAACTCTAAGATAGATTATTAAGTAAAAACAGGATGTAGATCACATATTAGTTTGAGTCACATAAAACTGCTGGTGAATAGTGAGCAATTCATGTTTCAAATTAATATACTCCTATCCCTGGTGGCTCAGATGGTAAAGCGTCTCCCTACAATGCGGGATACCCGGATTCAATCCCTGGGTCGGGAAGATCTCCTGGAGAAGGAAATGGCAACCCACTCCAGTATTCTTGCCTGGAAAATCCCTTGGACGGAGGAGCATGGTAGGCTACAGTCCATGGGGTCACAAAGAGTCAGACATGACTGAGTGAGTTCACTTTCACTTTTTAACTTTATGTATAATGAAATTTAAGTTAACATAAGAAATTCTCAAAGTGTTTATGTTTAGAAGAGAATAGGCTTTGAGACAGAGTTTTACTTGTTAATTAATTTTCTAATTACATAGACATTTAGCTTTTATTTTAACAAATCAAAATGAACTGCCTGGCTAATGAGCTTACAAATAATTTTGCTTCCTTCATGACTTTGTGTATGTGCATATATGTGTATATATATTTATAGTATTAAATATTTTAAAAATTATTTTTACTACTAGAAAAATGCCACGGCCATTGGACTTCCAAACCCAATACTTACTATGAATATTGACTTTTCTATCAGAATGTTTGTTAACAAGTTTTACTAGTGTATTTAAATATCATCATCTTATTGTCGTTGAACATATTAAAAAGAAGTACAAGTTAATGGAGTGCCCTTTAAAAATATATTTTCTTTCTTATTTTTAAGCCTTTGGATTATTGCAAAATAAATAGTTTTGTTAAAATAAATATTAAAATATCTACTAAAATTGCAGGTGGATTTGAATTGACATATTAATAAAAAGGAATTTTGGTAAGTGTGGTGCTTTTAAAGGGAATATAGTAAACCCTAATCTGAAATGTGGGGCAAACATATTATTAATGTTAGAGACATATGACTCTACATGAGACTTTTCTTATGTGACTTTTTGTTTAGCTAGCGACTCAATTGTAAGTACTTGAAAGCTAAGCATCAATATATTCACTTAACACATATATACTATTTAAATGTATGCACTCTATCATTGTTATTATCTATTTACCATTTGTATCAGTATTGGTACAAATCAATATTTTTATATGTTTTGACTAAAGATGAACTAGGGCATGGTGACAGTGTGCCCAAGGCAACAGAATATTTCTATAAATATATTTCTATTGTTAGCCTCTTTTTTATCCAGAGTATTACACAATAAGTCATGTAGAAGAGTGGTTTAATAATCTTTGAAACTTCCCGTTCTATGTCAGATAGATCCCATCTGTGGATTGAACTGTGTCCCACAAAATTCAAGTGTAGATACCAAGCCCCTACTGTGACAGTATATAGAGATAGGCCTTTAAGGAAGTTATTCAGGTCAAATAAGGTCAAAAGGATGAATCACTAATCCAATGGGACTGGGATGCTTATAAGAAGAGGAATGTGAGAGCACAAAAATTGCAACCAGCTGTTGAATAACCATTGACAAGAGGATGTTGGAACCTACCAAAAAACAAAAAATGATACCCCATATCCAAAGATAGAGCTGTGATGAGACAGTAGGAGGGGTGCAATCAGAATAAAATCAAATTCCATACCCACTGGGTGGGCGACCCATAAACTGGAGAACAATAGTAACAAAGAAGATCTCCTACTGTTGTGAAGGTTCTGAGCCCCACATCAGACTTCCCAGCCTGGGGAGTTGGAATAATGACTGGGGGTCCTCAGGGAATCTGACTTTGAAGGCCAGTGGGATTTGATTACCTGGCTTCCACAGAACTAGGGGAAACAGAGACTCCACCCTTGGAGGGTGCATCAAGACCCAAGGGAAAGAAGCAGTGACTCCACAGAAGACTAGACATATCTCATAGTGTTGGAAGGGGTCTCCTGTGGAGGTGTGGGTTGGCAGTGGTTTGCTGAGAGGATATGAACACAGGCAGAAACAGTCCTGGAAGGTGCTCCTTGATATAAGTCATCTTGGGGTGATTTTGCCATTAACCCTACCACAGACCCCAGAACAACTAACCCACCCACCATCAGACAATTAAAGTTTTACTGAGTATGGCCCACTGAGTATCAGAGCAAGACCACTTTTTCCCATGCCAGTCCCTCCCATCAGGAATCTTAAACAAGCCTCTTGGCCTCATCCACCAGAGGGTATACAAAAGATGCAAGAAGAACCACAATCCCACAGCAGCTAGAATGAAAGTCACATCAGAAAAAGTTAATCAGAGAGGGTTCTGTTCCAGATGGAGGGAAAAGATAAAACCCCAGAAAAACAAGTAAATGAAGTAAGATAGGCAATATTCCAGAAAAAGAGAATTCAGAATAGTGATAGTGAAGATGATCCAGCATCTTGGAAGAAGAATAGAGAAGATGCATAAATGTTTACCAAAGACCCAGAAGAACTAAAGAATAAACAAACAGAGATGATCAACACACTAGAAAGAATCAATAGCAGAATAGCTGAGGCAGAAGAACAGATAAGTGACATGGAAGACAGAATGGTAGAAATCACTACTACAGCACAGAATATAGAAAGAAAAAAAAAAGACAGCCCCAAAGACCTCTAAGACAATAGTTAATGCACCAACATTTACATTTTAGGGGTCCCAGAAGGAGAAGAAACAGAGAGAAAGGACCTGAGAAAATATTTGAAGAGATAGTAGCTGAAGACTTCCCTAACATGGGAAAGGATATAATCAACTCAGTCCAGGAAACACAGAGTCCCCCAAGACACATAGTAAGCAAAATGATGAAAATTAAAGACAAAGATAAAATATTAAATGCAACAAGGGAAAAACAACAGATAACGTACAAGGAAACTTCCACAAGGTAATCAGCTGATTTCTCAATAGAAACTCTATGAGTTAGAAGAGAAGAGCATGATACATTTAAAGTGGTGAAATGGAAGAACCACAACCAAGAACACTACCCAGCAAGACTCTCATTCAGATTAGATAGAGAAATCAAAAGCTTCCTAGACAAGCACAAATTAAAAGAATGCAGCAGCATTAAACCAGCTTTACAACAAATGCTAAAGGAACTGCTCTAGGTAGGAAACATAAGACAAGGAAAAGACCTAAGCAAAATAAACCCAAAACAATTAAGAAAATGATAATAGGATCATACATATTGATGATAAGCTTAAAAGTAAATGGATTAAATACATCCACCAAAAGACATAGACTGGCTGTGTGGATGAAAGCATGTGCATGTATTCACTTCCACTTACCATATCACTCTACTTAATCTCCTAAATTGTGTGCAATTATTTTATATAGCTAGGTTAACTATGTTTCCATTTCTGCTTGCAACTGTAATTATCTTTTATTTTTTGTTTAGCTATTGATTGTGAAAACTAATAAGCATCTTTAATTGTTGAGGTTATGTAACTATTATTTGCTTAATACCATTGTATAGGAGAAGGCAATGGCACCCCACTCCAGTACTCTTGCCTGGAAAATCCCACGGACAGAAGAGCCTGGAAGGCTGCACTCCATGGGGTTGCTGAGGGTCGGACACGACTGAGCGACTTCACTTTCACTTTTCACTTTCATGCATTGGAGAAGGCAATGGCACCCCACTCCAGTACTCTTGCCTGGAAAATCCCACGGACAGAAGAGCCTGGAAGGCTGCACTCCATGGGGTTGCTGAGGGTCGGACACGACTGAGCGACTTCACTTTCACTTTTCACTTTCATGCATTGGAGAAGGAAATGGCAACCCACTCCAGTGTTCTTGCCTGGAGAATCCCAGGGACGGGGGAGCCTGGTGGGCTGCCTTCTCTGGGGTCCCACAGAGTCGGACACGACTGAAGTGACTTAGCAGCACTATTGTATAATTGGTCAAAAAAAAAAAATAGAATTATGTCAATAAAAGCATTATTTAATGTAAGAATCTAAAAAACAAGAAAAACCTGCAGTCACTTTTTAAAATCAAGATGTATATCAGAATTGTCTAGGAATTTTTTGAAGAAAAAAAAAAAAAAAAAAAGCCCAGATACTGTGTTTTTTGTTCCAAAATTCCAGATGTGTTTCTAATCAGCATCCATGTTTCAAAACAACTGGATTATATACATATTTTTTACTTTTATCTAGTTTATTTAACCTTTTCTGTTTCATATTCAGTATTCCTATTTAATTTAGCTTATATTTTCCAATTTTTCCATCACCTTTTGCTGTTGTTGTTCTTTCCCAAGACTTTATCAAGTGTAGTACAAAAGTTTTTGTACACATACACACACACACACACACACACACACACACACACACATATATCAGTTCAGTTCAGTTGCTCAATCGTGTCCGACTCTTTGCAACCCATGAATCACAGCACACCGGGACTCCCTGTCCATCACCAACTCCTGGAGTTCACTCAGACTCATGTCCATTGAGTCGGTGACGCCATTCAGCCATCTCATCCTCTGTCGTCCACTTCTCCACATGCCCCCAAACCCTCCCAGCATTAGGATCTTTTCCAATGAGTCAGCACTTTGCATGAGGTGGCCAAAGTACTGGATTTTCAGCTTTAGCATCAGTCCTTCCAGTGAACACCCAGGACTGATCTCCTTTAGGATGGACTGGTTGGATCTCCCTGCAGTCGAAGGGACCCTCAAGAGTCTTCTCCAACACCACAGTTCAAAAATTTCAATTCTTCACTCAAAGCTCTCAGCTTTCTTCATGTCCAACTCTCACATCCATACATGACTACTGGAAAAACCATAGACTTGACTAGACAGACCTTTGTTGGCAAAGTAATATCTCTGCTTTTGAATGTGCTATCTAGGTTGGTCATAATTTTCCTTCCAAGGAGTAAGCGTCTTTTAATTTCATGGCTGTAATCACCATCTGCAGTGATTTTGGAGCCCAGAAAAACAAAGTCTGACACTGCTTCCACAGTTTCCCCATCTATTTCCCGTGAAGTGATGGGACCAGTTGCCATGATCTTCGTTTTCTGAATGTTGAGCTTTAAGCCAATCTTTTCTCTCTCCTCTTTCACTTTCATCAAGAGGCTTTTGAGTTCCTCTTCACTTTCTGCCATAAGGATGGTGTCATCTGCATATCTGAGGTTATTGATGTTTTTCCCAGGAATCGTGATTCCAGCTTGTGCTTCTTCCAGCCAAGCATTTCTCATGATGTACTCTGCATGTAAGTTAAATAAGCAGGGTGACAATATACAGCCTTGACGTACTCCTTTTCCTATTTGGAACCAGTCTGTTGTTCCATGTCCAGTTCTAACTGTTGCTTCCTGACCTGCATATAGGTTTCTCAAGAGGCAGATCAGGTGGTCTGGTATTCCCATCTCTTTCAGAATTTTCCACACTTTATTGTGATCCACACAGTCAAAGGCTTTGGCATAGTCTATAAAGCAGAAATAGATGTTTTTTTTCTAGAACTCTCTTGCTTTTTCGATGATCCAGCGGATGTTGGCAATTTGATCTCTGGTTCCTCTGCCTTTTTAAAACCAACTTGAACATCTGAGACTTCATGGTTCATGTATTGCTGAAGCCTGGCTTGGAGAATTTTGAGCATTACTTTACTAGCATGTGAAATGAGTGCAGTTGTGCAGTAGTTTGAGCATTCCTTGGCATTGCCTTTCTTTGGGATTGGAATGAAAACTGACCTTTTCCAGTCCTGTGGCCACTGCTGAGTTTTCCAAATTTTCTGGCATATTGAGTGCAGCACTTTCACAGCATCATCTTTCAGGAATTGAAATAGCTCAACTGGAATTTCATCACCTCCACTAGCTTTGTTCATAGTGATGCTTTCTACGTCTCACTTGACTTCACATTCCTGGATGCCTGGTTCTAGGTGAGTGATCACACCATGGTGATTATCTGGGTCATAAAGCTCTTTATCGTACAGTTCTTCTGTGTATTCTTGCCACCTCTTCTTAATATCTTCTGCTTCTGTTAGGTCCATACAATTTCTGTCCTTTCTGGAGCCCATCTTTGAATGAAATGTTCCCTTGGTATCTCTAATTTTCTTGAAGAGATCTCTAATCTTTCCCATTCTGTTGTTTTCCTCTATTTCTTTGCATTGATTGCTGAGGAAGGCATTCTTATCTCTCCTTGCTATTCTTTGGAACTCTGCATTCAGATGCTTATATCTTTCCTTTTCTCCTTTGCTTTTCACTTCTCTTCTTTTGCAGCTATTTGTAAGGACTCCTCAGACAGCCGTTTTGCTTTTTTGCATTTCTTCTCCATGGGGATGGTCTTGATCCCTGTCTCTTGTACAATGTCACAAACCTCTGTCCATAGTTCATCAAGGACTCTGTCTACCAGATCTAGTCCCTTAAATCTATTTCCACTTCCACTGTATAATCATAAGGGATTTGATTTAAGTTATACTTGAATGGCCTAGTGGTTTTCAACACTTTCTTCAATTTTAGTCTGAATTTGGCAATAAGGAGTTCATGATCTGAGCCATAGCTCCCAGTCTTGTTTTTTCTGACTGTATAGAGCTTCTCCATCTTTGGCTGCAAAGAATATGCTCAGTCTGATTTTGGTGTGGACCATCTGGTGATGTCCACGTGTAGAGTCTTCTCTTGTGTTATTGGAAGAGGGTGTTTGCTGTGACCAGTGCGTTCTCTTGGCAAAACTTTATCAGCCTTTGCCCTACTTCATTCTGTACTCCAAGGCCAAATGTGCCTGTTACTCCAGGTGTTTCTTGACTTCCTACTTTTGCATTCCAGTCCCCTATAATGAAAACGAGATCTTTTTTGGGTATTAGTTCTAAAAGGTCTTGTAGGTCTTCATAGAACCGTCCAACTTCAGCTTCTTCAGCATTACTGGTTGGGGTATCAGCTTGGATTACCGTGATATTGAATGGTTTGCTTGGAAACAAACAGAGATCATTCTGTCATATTTGAGATTGCATCCAAGTACTGCATTTTGGACTCTTGTTGACCATGATGGCTACTCCATTTCTTCTAAGGGATTCCTGCCCACAGTAGTAGATATAATGGTCATCTGAGTTAAATTCACCCATCCCAGTCCATTTCTATTCACTCATTCCTAGAATGTCAAAGTTCACTCTTGCTATCTCCTGTTGACCACTTCCAATTTGCCTCGATTCACGGACCTGACATTCCAGGTTCCTATGCAATATTGCTCTTTATAGCATTGGACCTTGCTTCTATCACTAGTCACATTCACAACTGGGTATTGTTTTTGCTTTGGCTCCATGCCTTCATTCTTTCTGGAGTTATTTCTCCACTGATCTCCAGTGGCATATTGGCCACCTACCAACCAGGGGAGTTCCCTTTTCAATATCCTATCATTTTGCCTTTTCATACTGTTCATGGGGTTCTCAAGGCAAGAATACTGAAATGGTTTCCCATTCCCTTCTCCAGTGGACCTCATTCTGTCAGACCTCTCCACCATGACCCTTCCGTCTTGGATGACCCCACATGGCATGACTTAGTTTCATTGAGTTACACAAGACTGTGGTCCATGTGATCAGATTGGCTAGTTTTCTGTGATTATGGTTTCAGTGTGTCTGCCCTCTGATGCCCTCTCGCAATACGTACCGTCTTACTTGGGTTTTCCTTACCTTGGAAGTGGGATATCTCTTCACAGCTGCTCCAGCAAAGCACAGCCGCTGCTCCTTACATTGGATGAGGGGTATCTCCTCACAGCCACCACTCCTGACCTTGAGCATGGAGTAGCTCCTCTTAGCCCTCCTGTGCCCACACAGTCGCCGCTCCTTTGACGAGGGGTTGCACCTCTCGGCCACCTCCCCTGACCTCGGGCATGTGATAGCTCCTCTTTATATGTAATATATTATACACACTGTATAATGTATAATGTAGCATAATATCGGAGAAGGCAATGGCAACCCACTCAGTACTCTTGCCTGGAGAATCCCATGGATGGAGGTGCCTGGTAGGCTGCAGTCCATGGGGTCGTGAAGAGTCGTGCACAACTGAGCGACTTCATTTTCACTTTTCACTTTCATGCATTGGAGAAGGAAACGGCAACCCACTCCAGTGTTCTTGCCTGGAGAATCCCAGGGACGGGGGAGCATGGTGGGCTGCCGTCTATGAGGTCGCACAGAGTTGGACACGACTGAAGTGACTTAGCAGCAGCAGCAGCATAATATATATTTTAGAAACATGAATTTCTTCCTAGCTAAAATATTTATGACATTTTGATTCCAGTTTTTTGACTTAGTATGAACGGAATCCTAGATCTCTAATGTATATTCACTCAAAATTGTGTTATTTTTTCATGAATTTTGGCATCCAACATTACTGCTGAAAAACTAGAAATTTTATTATCTTAGTGATTAAAAAAATTTTTTTAGTGAGGCTTGAAACTTCTCATCCAATTCTGAGACTATAAAGAAATACCATGTTGTGAAAAAAACAGGAAATTAGCATGGGATACAGTATTATTAACTAAAATACAGTTTTTCTTAAAATCAAAGAAGAAAAAAACCTAAAAATAAAGTCCCAATATTGAATATATGCCCAAAGCTTCTCACTGAAAATGCAGACACACTATTATTCCCAAACCAGGAATTAGTAAAACAATAATGAATACACTAGATTTTGGCTGCCAGGATGAAATCGCTCATTAAAAAATAAAGAATAAACTAAATATAAGAAACAAACTGCTTGACTAAAACTTTTCAGAAATCCTCAGTTTATTACAACTAACCATTTCAAACAAAATATCTTTAAACTTTTTAAATAAATAATATTTTCCAGTAAATTGGTAAATTTGGCAAATTGACAATTCAGAACATTGATCATTCAGCCTATACAGGAAATACTTCTAAAGATTCAGTCATTTTGCAACTGTTGCACATTTTATCTTGAGCGAATTGAACTAAAATCATGCATTCATTTATCTTCATTGGAATATCATGAATAATCCAAACTAGTCTCTCCTCTCCTTCCCTTCCCCCTTTTCTCCTCCCCCACCACCATCCTCATCCCTCTCCTCTTATCTTCAATAAGTGGTGCTGGGGAAACTTGACAGCTATATGTACAAGAATAAAATTAGAACACTTCCTAACACCATACACAAAATTAAACTCAAAATAGATTACAGACCTAAATGTAAGGCCAGAAACTATAAAACTCATAGAGGAAAACATAGGCAGAACACTCTATGACCTAAATCACAGAAAGATCCTCTATGACTGACTTTCTAGATTAATGGAAATAAAAATAAACAAATGGGACTTAATTACACTTGAAAAGTTCTACATAGCAAAGGAAACTATAAACAAAGCGAAAAGACAACCATCAGAATGGGAGAAAATAATAGCAAATGAAACAACTGGCAAAGGATTTGTCTTCAAAATATACAAGCAGGTCATGCACCACAATACCAGAAAAGCAAACAACTCAATTAAAAAAACAAAAATGTGAGCAGAAAACCTCGACAGACATATCTCCAAAGAAGATGTACAGATGGCTAATAGACACATGAAATGATGCTCAACATGGCTCATTATTAGAGAAAAGGAAATAAAAACTACAGTGAGGTATCACCTCACATCAGTCAGAAAGACCACCATCAAAAAAAATGTACCATAATTTTTTTTTGCCATAGAGGATGTGGTGAAATGGGAACCTTCTTGCACTGTTGGTGGGAATGTAAATTGATACAGCCAGTGTGGAAAATAGTGTGGAGATTTCTTAAATAACTATGAATAAAGCTACAATATGGCCCACAATCCCACTACTGGACATACACCCTGAGGAAAAAATAATTGAAAATAAAATACGTACCCTAATGTTCATTGTATAACAATATTTACCAAAGCTAGAACATGGAAGCAACTTAGATGAATGGATAAAGAAGTTGTGGTCCATATATACAATGGGCTATTACTCAACCATAAAAAGGAATGCATTTGAGTTAGTTCTATTGTGATGGATTAACCTAGAGTCTATTGTACAGAGTGAAGTTAAGGAGAAAGAGAAAAATATCATATTTTAAAACATATATGGAATCTAGAAAGAACTGATGAACCTATTTGCAGGACAGTAGTGGAGACACAGACCTAGAGAACAGATTTGTGGACATGTTGGGGAAAAAAGAGGGTGGGACGAATTGAGAGAGTAGCATTGAAACATATACATTACTGCATGTAAAATAGACAGTTGGAATTTGCTGTATGATGCAAGGACCTCAAACCCAGTGCTCTGTGACAATCTGGAGGGTGACAAGGAGTGGGAGGTGGAAGCGAGTTTCAAGAGGGAGGGGACATATGTATACCGATAACTGATTCATGCTGAGGTATGGCAGAAACGAACACAATATTGCAAGGCAATTATTCTTCCATTAAAAATAAATTAATTAATAAAAGCAATAGATATATATGGCCTTTATTATATTGAGGTAGGTTACCTCTATGCCAATTTTCTGGGGAAGTTTTTTTTTTTTTTTTTTAAATCATAAATGATTGCTGTATTTCATAGAAAGTTTTCTCTGCATCTATTGAGATGATCATATGATTTTTGTCCTTCATTTTGTTAATATGGTGCATCACCTTGGCCAATTAGCAAATGCTGAAGAATCGTTGCATCCCTAGAGTAAACCCCACCGATCATGGTGTATGAATTTTTTTAAAGTATTGGATCTTCACTGGAGCTTTATTAAACATTTTTGCATCTATGTTCATCTATGATATTGACCTGCAATTTTCTTTTGGTGTGGTGTATTTTTCTGCTTTGATATGAAGGTGATGGTGACCCTGTAGAATAAGTTTGGGGGTTTTCCTCCCAAATTTTTGGAACAGTTTGAGCAGGATTGGTGTTAGCTCTTCTCTAAACATTGAAAGGATTTGCGTGTGAAGCCAACTTCTCCTAGACTTTTGTTTGTTGATAGATTTTTAATCACAGTTTCAATTTCAGTGATTATGATTTGTCTATTCATATTTTCTAATTCTTCCTGGTTCAGTCTTGGAAGCTTGTATTTTTCTAATAATTTGTCCATATCTTCCAGGTTATCCAATTTATTGGCATATATTTGTTCAAAGCAGTCTCTTATGATCCTTTTCACTTTTGCATTGTCTGTTTTAACTTCTTTTTCATTTGTAATGTTATTGATTTGAATCTTCTCCCTTTTTTCTCGATAATTCTGGCTAATGGCTTGTCAAATTTATCTATCTTTTCAAAGAATCAGCCTTTAGTTTTATTGATATTTGTTATTGTTTCTTTCATATTTTTTTTCATTTATTCCTGCTTGGATATTTATGATTTCTTTCCTTTTACTAACTTTCTTTTTAAATTTAATTTAATTTTATTTTTAACTTTATAATATTGTATTGGTTTTGCCATATATCAAAATGAACCCGCCACAAGTATACGTGTGTTCTCCATCCTGAACTCTCCTCCCTCCTCCCTCCCCATACCATCCCTCTGGGTCGTCCCAGTGCACCATCCCCAAGCACTGTTCTCCATAGTGGCTGTATTAGTTTGCATTCCCACCAACAGTGTAAGAGGATTTCCTTTTTTCCACACGCTCTCCAGCATTTATCGCTTGTAGACTTTGGATCACAGCCATTCTGACTGGCGTGAAATGGTACCTTATAGTGGTTTTGATTTGCATTTCTCTGATAATGAGTGATGTTGAGCATCTTTTCATGTGTTTGTTAGCCATCTGCATGTCTTCTTTGGAGAAATGTCTATTTAGTTTTTTGGCCTATTTTTTGATTGGGTCATTTATTTTTCTGGAATTGAGCTGTAGGTGTTGCTTGTATATTTTTGAGATTAGTTGTTTGTCAGTTGCTTCATTTGCTATTATTTTTCTCCCATTCTGAAGGCTGTCTTTTCACCTTGCTTATAGTTTCCTTTGTTGTGCAGAAGCTTTTAAGTTTAATTAGGTCCCATTTGTTTATTTTTGTTTTTATTTTCAATATTCTGGGAGGTGGGTCATAGAGGATCCTGCTGTGATGCTTGGATATTTATGATTTCTTTCCTTTTACTAACTTTTTTTTTAATTTTTTTTTTTTTTTTTTTTTTTTTTACTGCTTTAGGTATAAGGTTAGGTGGTTTATTTATTTTTTTTTTTTCATTTTTTGAGATGTGCTTGTATTCCTATAAACTTCCCTCTTAGCACTGATTTTACTGGAGCTCACAGTATTCAGTTGGTGAGATTTTGTTGTGATTTTTTCTAGGCATTTTTTTTTTTATTTCCTCTTTGATTTCTTCAGTAATATCTTGGCAACATAGAAATCTGTTGTTTAGCCTCCATGTGCTTGTGTTTTATACAGTTGTTTCCTGTAATTGATATCTAATCTTATAGCACTGTGGTCAGAAATTGGATGATATAATTTCAATTTTCTTAAATTTACCAAGGATTGATTTGTGATGCAAGATGTGATCTATCCTGAAAAATGTTCCATGTTCCCTTGATAAAAAAAAAGTGTGTCCTATACATATCAATTAGGTCTATCTCATCCAATATGTCCTTTAAGATTTGTGTTTCCTTATTAATTTTCTGTCTGGAGGATCTGTCCATTGTTGTGAGTGGGGTGTTAAATTCCCCCACTATTATTGTGTTACTGTCAATTTCCCCTTTAATAATTGTTAGCATTTGCTTTACATATTGAGGTGCTCCTATGTTGGATGCATCAGTTCAGATCAGATCAGTTGCTCAGTCGTATCAGATTCTTTGTGACCCCATGGAATGCAGCATGCCAGTCATCCCTGTCCACCACCAATTCTGGAAGTTTACTCAAAGTCATGTCCATTGAGTCGATGAGGCCATCTAACTATGTCATCCTCTGTAGTCCTCTACTCCTCCTGCCTTCAATCTTTCCTAGCATCAGGGTCTTTTCTAGTGAGTCAGTTCTTCACATCAGATGGCCGAAGTATTGGAATTTCACCTTCAGCATGAGTCCTTCCAATGAATATTCAGGAGTGATTTCCTTTAGGATGGACTGGTTGGATCTCCTTGTAGTCCAAGGGACTCTCAAGTGTCTTTTCCAACACCAAAGATCAAAAGCATCACTTTTTTGGTGTTCAGCTTTCTTTATAGTTCAACTCTCACATCCATACATGACTACTAGAAAGTTGATGTATGGCAAAACCAATACAATATTGTAAAGTAAAAAAAAAAATAATAATAATTAAAAAAAATAAAGAAAAAAAAGAAAAGAAAAACCATAGCTTTGACTAGATGGACTTCTGTTGGCAAAGTAATGTCTCTGCTTTTTAATATGCTGTCTAGGTTGATCATAACTTTTCTACCAAGGAGCAAACCTCTTTTAATTTCATGGCTGCAGTGATCATCTGCAGTGATTTTGGAGCCCCCCAAAAATAGTCTGCCAGTTTCCATTGTTTCCCAGTCTATTTGGCATGAACTGATGGGATCAGATGCTATGATGTTAGTTTTCTGAATGTTGAGTTTTAAGCCAACTTTTTCACTCTCCTCTTTCACATTCATCAAAAGGCTCTTTAATTCTTTACTTTCTGCCATAAGGGTGGTGTCATCTGCATATCTGAGGTTATTGGTATTTCTCCCAGAAATCTTGATTCCAGCTTGTTCTTCATTCATTCCAGCGTTTCTCATGATGTACTCTTCATTTAAGTTAAATAAGCAGGGTGATAATATACAGCCTTGACATACTCCTTTCCCAATTTGGAACCAGTCTGTTTTTCCATATCCAGTTCTAGCTGTTGCTTCCTGACATGCACACGGATTTCTCAAGAGGCTACTCAGGTGGTCTGGTATCCCAATCTCTTTCACAATTTTCCACAGATTGTTGTGATCTAAACAGTCAAAGGCTTTGACATAGTCAGTAAACCAGAAATAGTTGTTTTTCTGGAGCTCTCTTGCTTTCTAATGATCCAACGAATGTTGGCAATTTGATCTCTGGTTCCACTGCCTTTCCTAAATCCAGTTTGAACGTTTGGAATTTCATGGTTCATGTACTGTTGAAGGCTGGGTTGGAAAATTTTTAGTGTTACGTTGCCACCGTATGAGATGAGTGCAATTGTGCAGTAGTTTACATATTCTTTGGCATTGCCTTTCTTTGGAATTGGAATGAAAACTGACCTTTTCCAGTCCTGTGGCCACTGATGAGTTTCCAAATTTGCTGGAATACTGAGTGCAGGACTGTCACAGCATCATCTTTTAGGATTTGAAAGAGCTCAACTGGAATTCCTTCACCTCCACTAGCTTTGTTCATAGTGATGCTTCCTCAGGGCCACTTGACTTCGAATTCCAGGATGTCCGTCCCTAGGTGAGTGATCATACCATCACAATGATCTGGGTTATAAAGATCTTTTCTGTATCGATCTTTTGTGTATTCTTGCCACCTCTTCTTAACATCTTATGCTTCTTTTAGGTCCACAGCATTCCTGTCTTTTATCGAGCCCATCTTTGCATGAAATGTTCGTTTGGTATCTCCAATTTTCTTGAAGAGATCTCTAGTCTTTCCCATTCTGTTGTTTTCCTCTATTTCTTTGCATTGATCACCGAAGAAGGATTTATCTCTTCTTGCTATTCTTTGGAACTCTGCATTCAAATGGGTATATCTTTCCTTTTCTCCTTTGCTTTTCACTTCTCTTCTTTTCACAGCTATTTGGAAGGCCTCCTCAGACAGTCATTTTGCTTTTTTGCATTTCCTTTTCTTGGGGATGATCTTGATCCCTGTCTCCTGTACAATGTCACGAATCTCCATCCACAGTTCATCAGGGACACTGTCTATCAGATCTAGTCCCTTAAATCTATTTCTCACTTCCACTGTATAATTGTAAGGGATTTGATTTAGGTCTTACCTGAATGGTGTACTGGTTTTCTCCATTTTCTTCAATTTCAGTCTGAATTTGGCAATAAAGAATTCATGATCTGAGCCACAGTCAGCTCCCTGTCTTGTTTTTGCTGACTGTATAGAACTTCTCCATCTTTGGCTGCAAAGAATATAATCAATCTGATTTTGGTGTTCATCATCTGGTGATGTCCATGTGTAGAGTCTTCTCTTGTGTGGTTGGCAGAGGGTGTATCCTTTCACCAGTGCATTATCTTGGCAAAACTCTATTAGCCTTTGCCTTGCTTCATTCTGTACTCTAAGGCCAAATTTGCCTGTTACTCCAGGTGTTTCTTGATGTCCTACTTTTGCATTCCAATCCCCTATAATGAAAAGGACATCTTTTTTGCTGTTATTTCTAGAAGGTCTTATAGGTCATCATAGACTTATCAGGGCATAGACTTGGATTACTGTGATATTGAATGATTTGCCTTGGAAATGAACAGAGATCATTCTATTGTTGAGATTGCATCCCAGTACTGCATTTTGGACCATTTTTTCCACTCTGATGGCTAGTACATTTCATCTAAGGAATTTTTTTTCCCACAGTAGTAGATATAATGGTCATCTGAGTTAAATACACCTATTCCAGTCCATTTTAGTTCTCTAATTCCTAAAATGTTGATGTTCACTATTGACATTTCCTGTTTTATCACTTCCAATTTGCATTGATTCATGGACTTAACACCCCAGGTTTCTATGCAATATTGCTCTTTACAACAATCAGAGTTTGCTTCCATCATCAGTCATATCCACAACTGGGTGTTGCTTTTTCTTTGGCTCTGTCTCTTCATTGTTTCTGGAGTTATTTCTCCACTTATCTCCAGTAGCATATTGGGCACCTACTGACTCATCTTTCTGTGCCCCCTTTTTTGCTTTTTCATACTGTTCATGGCGTTCTCAAGGCAAGAATACTGAAGTGATTTGCCATTCCCTTCTCCAGTGGACCACGTTTTGTCAGAGCTATCCACTATGACCTGTCCACTGAGTTAGACAAGGCAGTGGTATGTGATCATATTGGTTAGTTTTCTGTGACTGTGGTTTTCATTCTGCTTATTCTCTAATGGAGAAGTACAAGAGGCTTATGGAAGCTTCCTGATGGGAGAGACTGACTGAGGGGGAAACTGGATCTTGTTCTGATGGGTGGGGCCATGCTCAGTTAGTTCTTTAATACAGTTTTCTGTTGATGGGTGGAGCTGTGTCCCCCCCTCACCCCCCGTTATTTACCTGGGGCCAAACTATGGTGGAGGTAATGAAGATAATGGCTACCTCCTTCAAAAGGTCCCATGCATATACTGTTGGATGCATCAGTTCAGTCGCTCAGTTGTGTCTGACTCTGCGACACCATGAATCGCAGCATGCCAGGCCTCCCTGTCCATCACCAACTCCCGGAGTTCACTCAAACTCACGTCCATCGAGTTGGTGATGCTTTCCAGCCATCTCATCCACTGTCGTCCCCTTTTCCTCCAGCTCCCAATCCCTCCCAACATCAGAGTCTTTTCCAATGAGTCAACTCTTCGCATGAGGTGGCCAAAGTACTGGAGTTTCAGCTTTAGCATCATTCTTTCCAAAGAACACCCCGGGCTGATCTCCTTTAGAATGGACTCATTGAATCTCCTTGCAGTCCAATGGACTCTCAAGAGTCTTCTCCAACATTACAGTTCAAAAGCATCAATTCTTTGGTACTCAGCTTTCTTCACAGTCCAACTCTCACATCCATACATGACTACTGGGAAAACCATAGCCTTGACTAGACTACTTTGTTGGCAAAGTAGTGTCTCTGCTTTTGAATATGCTATCTAGGTTGATCATAACTTTCCTTCCAAGGAGTAAGCGTCTTTTAATTTCATGGCTGCAGTCACCATCTGCAGTAATTTTGGAGTCCCCCAAAATATAGTCTGACACTGTTTCCACTGTTTCCCCATCTATTTCCCATGAAGTGATGGGGCCAGATGCCATGATCTTCGTTCTCTGAATGTTGAGCTTTAAGCCAACTTTTTCACTCTCCTCTCACTTTCATTAAGAAGCTTTTTAGTTCCTCTTCACTTTCTGCCATAAGGGTGGTGTCATCTGCATATCTGAGGTTATTGATATTTCTCCTGGCAATCTTGATTCCAGCTTGTACTTCTTCCAGCCTAGCGTTTCTCATGATGTACTCTGCATTGAAGTTATATAAGCAGAGTGACAATATACAGCCTTGACGTACTCCTTTTCCTATTTGGAACCAGTCTGTTGTTCCATGTCCAGTCCTAACTGTTGCTTCCTAACCTGCATATAGGTTTCTCAAGAGGCAGGTCAGGTGGTCTGGTATTCCCATCTCTTGAAGAACTTCCCACATATTGGATGCATATATATTTATAATTTTTATATCTTCTTGGAGTGATGCCTTAACCATTATGCAGAATCTTTCCTTTGTATCTTGTAACAGACTTTTTAAATCTAATATGAATGTTGCTGCTCCAACTTTGTTTTGATTTCTATTTGCATGTAATAGGTTTTCAGTCTATATGTGTCCCTAGATCTGAAATGGGTCTCTTGCAGGCAGAATATATATATGGGTCTTGTTTTTGTATCTGTTCAGCCAATCTGTATCTTTTAGTTGGAGCGTTTATTCTATTTGCATTTAAGGTAATTATTGATATGTATGATCCTATTAACATTTACCTTATTGATTTGGGTTTGTTTCCGTAGGTCTTTTCTTTCTTTCATGTTTCCCAGAGGTAACATTTCTGATTTCATAAAAGATAAAAATTACCTTTAAAATGTTTAGCAAAGAAATGAGAATATTAAGCATGATTCCATGAGAAGTTGGTGTCTTGTTAATAAGAGCTGTCATTTATGAAGCACTTATGTGTCACTTTCTGTGGAAGACAGGTTTCCTATATTATTTCATATCATTCACACAGAATTTCTTGGAAAAGTGGATATTGTCTTCCTTGCCATATATTTCAAAATTTTTGAAATAAAGTCTTTTAATAATTTTCCTCACAGTTCAGAGTGAGAATGTAGAAATATTGATATTGATCTTTTGGTTCTCCAGTCCATAGTTCTTCCAATATAAAATGTTGTTTTTCATTTCATTTACACTTTATTTACATTTTGTGTCATTATCATGTGTGTGGATTATTCTGATGAAGAGAAATGTGTTTAAGCTAAACCAATACAAATTCACTAAATATTGAGTTACATGAGAGTCTTGAAATAAAAGCAGAAAATGGTTTGCAAATGGACAAAGAAATACTTTTGAAGAATAAAATCTGTTTTCTCTAAGTGGTTATATTAATTTGTCTCTGTTTCATAAATATTCTTTCATGGCTAATAACTTCTCATATCTAGAGTAAAGTACATACGGTCTTCTGTTTTGCAGAAAACAGTTTCAGCTTTAGAATTCAGACTATTATCAGAAACCATGAAATAAGCCTCAACTACTATTAAATTAACAATTAACATTCATGTTTCTGCAATCTTTGTCAAAATTGTCCACTATTTAATTCTTACAAAATCCTTCATTTCAGAGATAACAGAAAACCAGAAAATTGAGTCCCCAGAGGAAGCAAGTGGCAGAATAAGCCTACAGTTTGATACTTCTAACTCCAAATTTTGTTGTACAGCACATAGCCTCAACACAGCAAATGAAGGGAGTGTGTATAAAATAACACAAAATGCATACATTGTAAAATCAGAATTATTTTCAGGAATTCATCAAGAGTAAAAATACTGATGTTGAGATTTTGAGTCTAGCAGGTAGTGGTCTTGGTGGTGCCCTTTTCCAGCTGAATATCCTCAAAATGCTACATGATTGCAGATGGAAAATCTGTCATTTGCAAGGTCACTTTTTTTTATTTTTATATTTTATTAGTAATTCTATTCTACAAAGAGAAATAGAACAATAGAACTTTCACTGTTTCCATCTGAAGAAATTCTGTACAGTTTTTCTTACACAGACTTGTTTGGTATAGTGCATTGAGCTAATTTATCATCAAGGTTGTGGTGAAAATGTGCTTTTTATAGAAATATGGTTTAAAGCTTTAATAAGTAAAAATAGTTTTATACAACAAATACCCCAATAGGTGTGATTTCTTATAACTAACATCCTCTAAAGTTTATACATCAATAATGACTTGATGAAAGTGAAAGAGGAGAGTGAAAAAGTTGGCTTAAGGCTCAACATTCAGAAAACTAAGATCATGGCATCTGGTCCCATCACTTCATGGAAAATAGATGGGGAAACAGTGGAAACAGTGTCGGACTTTATTTTTGGGGACTTCAAAATCACTGCAGATGGTGACTGCAGCCATGAAATTAAAAGACACTTACTCCTTGGAAGGAAAGTTATGACCAACCTAGATAGCAAATTCAAAAGCAGAAACATTACTTTGCTAACAAATGTCCATCTAGTCAAGGCTATGGTTTTTCCAGTGGTCATGTATGGGTGTGAAAGTTGGACTGTGAAGAAAGCTGAGCACCAAAGAACTGATGCTTTTGAACTGTGGTGTTGGAGAAGACTCTTGAGAGTCCATTGGACTGCAAGGAGATTCAATGAGTCCATTCTAAAGGAGATCAGTCCTGGGCGTTCTTTGGAAGGAATGATGCTAAAGCTGAAACTCCAGTACTTTGGCCACCTCATGTGAAAAGTTGACTCAATTGAAAAGACTGATGCTGGGATGGACTGGGGGCAGGAGGAGAAGGGGACGACTGTGGATGAGATGGCTGGATGACATCACTGACTCGATGGACATGAATTTGAGTGAACTCTGGGAGTTGGTGATGGACAGGGAGGCCTGGCATGCTGCAATTCATGGGGTCATTAAGAGTCAGACACGAATGAGCGACTGAACTGAATGTCTGACAATAGTAATACTAATATTTCAACGTTCCTTGTTAGTATTGATATTAGTATTATTTTACCATTAATATTTCTACATAGTTAACTCTGCCATGATTAACAAATAGATTTAGATGGAAGCTTAAATTTATGATTCCCCAATACAGAATGCGTTTAACTTAAAGTTTAAGATGAAAGTGAATATTTGTTAAACACTTTTTAAGCTGTTCTTCAGCAAAATAAACTGTCTAGCTTGTGCAGTGTTTTCTCAAATTGCTTATGTCAACAGTCTATTACTCCTGACTTCTGGTCTTCTGCTAAGGTGGGAAAGGGACTCCAACATTTTCTTCCCATATGACGTGGAGTGTTGGAGGTGCAGACTGGAAGGCTACCTGTGAGAAGCTTCCTCCCGACTTTTAACATATCTTAGAATTCTCGACCCCTGACACCTGTGGACCCACCACATCAATCCTTCCTGGCCATAATAAATCTTTACACATTTAGTTAGAAGAAAGTTATTCCTTTTGATGTGATATCAGTTGTTCAGTTCCTGGTTTTCATTACGTGAACTGCACAGAAGTCTTTCCAGAAACAAGGCATAATCGCGAATATTAATGGTCCTAACCTACTGAACTCTACAAGCCTGTGTTAGGGCATTTCAAACTGCGAACCAGAAATCCACAGGCTTGGAGAGACCTAGGATCTTTTGGCTGATGTTGATTTAGGTAAGAAAACGCACTTAAGTGCAGTCAAATTTGAACAGTGAATGCTGCAAAACCAACAACTTCATAGTATCAATAGCATAAACTGCCAGATGTCTTTTAGAGATCAAGCCCTGAGCTTTTGGAGTGGGGGAATGAGTCCAAGACCGTAGACTACCAGAGAACTATCCCTAGGGAGTATCAAATAGTGAGAACTCCCACAAAGGAAACCACTTGAATACAAGACCCACCATCACCCAATCACCAGTAGTACTCTGTGCAGGACGCCTCATCTAAACAACAAGCAAAACAAAAATACAAGCCCAATCATCAGCAGGCAGGATTACTACTCTTTCAGCCTTACCCATCAGAGGGGGAAAAACAAAAACAAAAACTTAGCATAAAACTCACCCTATACAAAGCTTACACAAACCACTACAGCAATAGGAGGGCAGAAACCAAAAGGAAGAAAGAATTCAACCTCAAAGCCTGAGAAAAGGAGACCTCAAACACAATAAGTTTTAAAAAAGTAATGAAAAGGCAGAGATATACTACACAAATGAAGGAACAAACTAGAAACATAGAAGTCCAAATAAATGAAGAGGAAATAGGCAAATTACCTGAAAAAGAATAAAAATTATCAAAAACCTTGAAAACAGAATGGAGAAAATGCAAGAATCAATTAACAAAGACCTGGGAGAATTAAAGAATAAACATACAGAGACAAAAGACAAAATTACTGAAATTAAAAATACTCTAGAAGGAATCAATAGCAGGATATCTGAAGCAGAAGAATGAATCAGTGAGCTGGAAGATATAATGGTGGAAATAACTTCTGAAGAGTAGAATAAAGTAAAAAGAATGAAAAGAACTGAGTGTAGTCTCAGAGATCTCTGGGACAATATCAAACGTGGTATATATACACAATGGAATATTACTCAGCCATAGAAAGGAACACATTTAGTCAGTTCTAAAGAGGTGGATGAACCTAAAGCCTATTATACAGAATGAAGACAGAAAGACAAAGATAAATATCAAATACTAACATATACATATGGAATCTAGAAAAATGGTACTGAAGAATTTATTTGCAAGGCAGCAATGGAGAAACAGAAAAATTAAATAAATTAATTTTTTTAAAAAATCTACTACTCCTTCAAGGTTTTTTATTAACCAATGGAAAATTATACTTCCTAATCATGGCCAAACTAAAGAACACAAGAATCGTAATTCTGTCTCTTCATATCCAAAGCTAGTCTGTAAAATTTAATACTAAGATAGCCCTGGGGAGTGGTTGAGCATTAATTGGAGATAGATATACTTGAGAGTAAGAAAAATATCTTAGCAAATTATTTTTAAATTTCCAATTTGAATGTGTATATGCAGAGAATGTGAGTATATAACTTCACATGATGGTTAATTGTTCTATTTCTCCTCTGTGTCCTTGCTTTTTTTCCCCCTTATTCTTCACCATTGCCAAGAGTACAATGCAAACATTAACTTTGTGTAGAAAAAATAATTTAAAAAATTAAATGATCTGATTAAATTAATAAAAATTCTCCTCTTTCCTTTGATTCTGTACTTCTCTTTAAAAGAATCCTACTTTAATGAATGTTTAGAAATTGTTATTCAAAATTTAAAATGATAATGAGTCTGAAATCCATCAAAATGGGACATTCCATCACAGTGTAAGAATTTGGGGGAGATGAAAAAGTTAAAAATGATTATTGAATGTTACTATTTTGGCATAACATCATTAAGCAGCATGTCATTCAAGAAATAGACAGTAGAATAAAGCCAACATGTTCCCAGAAAGGTTAGCTGGCAAAATATGAAACCAAGAGAGTAAAATGCTCATGGCTGAGCCACTGGACCCAGTGTCGCTGAAGTGTGTGTTTGTAATTTGTCCATAAAGTGTAGATTTCCACAGATGTGAAATATCAGTCCTTCCACCAGTGAAAGCAGGGTAAGCCTTAGATACAACCAAGAGCTGTGTCACCATTGAGACACACATTAGGTAAATAATATGTTGCATTAAACTGACTCAGGGATCATGAGGTTTGCTCAAGTCCATGAGCAGTAGGGGTGTCACAAGGCTAGCATCTGCCATTAACAAGACAAGCTCTCAAAAATCCTATGCCAACCAAATCTTTGGGACATTCAATTCTGCTGCAGTGGAAGAAATTTAGTGTAAAAATGGATTACTGCTTTATGCAAAATTGAGAACAACCAAAATCACTGTAGAAAGATACAATTCCATAAGGACATGCCTAAGCATAATTTCAAGCAACAGGGCCCAGCCAGTTGCTGCTGGGAAACCATAGCAACAGGCAGATCAAGCTGGCATGTTAGTAATCTGACCTGGGATGGTTCTTGTGAAGGAGGAAGCTGAGCTGTAAGCGGGATCAAGCCTGTAAAACTAAAACAAATACACTTTCTCTCTTACAGAAAAGAAAGCAGCCTTGGTTACAATATTCTGAGAGATGATAGCAAGAGTAAAAGTGACATTAAACAAGGGTCATACTGGGGTCTTCTTCACCTTTAGAATCCATGTATCAAGACTACATTATAAAGAAATAATTTTTGGCAACTCAGTAATTTATCCCTCTTGGATGATACTTGAGGAAAAAAAAATTATCAGAAGCAATAGTAAAGAATACTAGAATAAGGCTCTAATATGTATCATCTAAGTTAAATGGCAAATAATTTTATTTGGTGGTCTACATTTATAAATTGAGGGTGTACAAAAAGTGCTATAAGTGACAGATTTTTTAGATGAAACATGGAGATTCAAAATATAAGCTATTCATAAAAAATGGAACATAGCATAAATCCTGAGGACACAAGGAACATATAAATTTGCAGAAACAGAAATATTAGGATTCACTTTCACGAAGGAAAATTATTTCTTCTTTTCCATGGCAACTCTAAGATATCTAAACTACAGCATAAGGTAAAAAAGAACCACTGAGCACTAATAAGATGCAAGGTGCTCTCTGTATTTTGTTTGTCTCATTATCACTGTCTTTAATATTTATAAAACTGGACTACACATTTTCCTGCATGAATTAGCTGTAAATCTCCAGTCATATTTCAGCCAAGTAAATACATCTTTAAGGAAATATATTTAAAGAAGAGAAAAAATGGGATTTAAAAGCCAAATTTTAAGTCTAACTCCCTAGATAGTATTCGGTTTGAGAACTTTACTGTGCTATAAGAGAGAAAATCACTTTGAAGATGATCACTTTTAGGAATTGAGACTGAAAGTGGGTTGATCCATACTTATTTCCAACAGAATAAAATAAATTTTGTAAAAGTATGATCATATTAATTTTTTAAAAATCACTATTTTTAAAAGTTATTAAAAATCTTAACCATTACTAAAAGGTAATTTTAAATACAGGTCTAAACTTGACAATATGGGGATATTTTTACTTTCTTTGCTTTTGCTCTCAAATAAAATTAGACGAATTAAACATAGACAAAGAAACTTTTCTTTAATGAAACTGAAAAGAGATCAAAACCTCAGTGCAAAAATTGTGTTAAAAATGCTGTCAAGTACTCTGAAATTAGCACCAATATGCAGGGGGCCACGAGAAGCTTACCTGTGCTTCCTCAGATATGAGGGGGCAAGAAGGGATTAAAATGGGCCTCATCGTGTATGTCAGGCTCCTGAGAGGTGTTTCCAGTGGCTGACATAGATCTAGGTGGTCATAGACATGTGAGTTTTGCCTCAGTTCAGCACTTTATAAATTCAGTGGCACCAAATAAGTAACTATAATAGCATTAGGTTTTAAAATTTGAGACAGTTTCTTACTGAAGGAGTTTGTCAAAATGAATTGCAAAAATAGATGGTTGAAAAACAGTTATAATAACATGAACACTCAGTGAATTGAGGGGCTTTGTTACATGTAATATCAACCAGCTGAATGAAAACAGCCTAGTGGGCAAAAAAAAAAAAAAAAAAAAACTTAGTGTCTTAGTGATCATGACCATCATCAAATGTCTGCCCTCCACACCATCCCACACTGTTGTTCAGCAAGTGGCTGGCTTGAGTTACAAATGGGCAATCATAAGGAAGGAACCACAATTGTGTATACTTATATCTATATGGGTATGACCAAAAGTCAAGGGATGAAGAATGAAAAATCAATACAATTAAGGTGAAGAATATGGTAAATCTAAAGAGAAAAACAATAATCTAAATAATATCTCCTTAGTTTTTATGTAATAACACACAACACATTTTCCGTAAAGAATGGATCCTACAACTGCAAGAACAACAACTGTAACAAAACAACAGCACATGGAAGAGAACAACTTGAGATAAATGGCAAGAAGTTGTACTTGAGAAGCAGACCTGATGGTGGCTTAAAGTAACTAACATCAGAGCATAAATTGTACTAAAAACACTGTTAAGTACTCTGAAATTAACAACAAATACAGGGGAACTTGAGAAGCCTACCTGTGCTTCTCGTGTGGCTACTGTGGCAGAACATAATAGATGTGGGAACCATGTATATGGAACACTGACTCTAAGTCATACATGGATTTTTGGCTCACAGAGTCAGCTGCCCTAGCTCTGCACTCTCTAAGGGTCAACTCTATTTAGGCTCAAGATAGATATTGGATAAGTGAGCAGTTTAAAGGATCCAAAATATTTTAACAAAAATTTACGGTGAAGAGTGTCGAGTATTCATAGCTTTTGTTTCCCTGATCCTCCTAATGTAATAACACTGTTTTGATTCATATATTTTTTGTTCCCCAAACTAGCCCATCTGACTTCCTGGAAGCTGGCCTCATTTTCACTTTTAGGGCTGATGCCAATTGGTCATAATCCATCATGTTAGTTCTTTACTAATTTCCAGTTACAAAATTTCAATTTTAAGCAAATTAGCATTTGACATATTTTCCTGATTAAAGGTACTGGCCCTTTAATGTAGTCACATGACAAAATTTGGCACAATCATAGTAAAGAAAAAAACTTATTTTCAGAAGAGAAAATAAATTTGCCTTCCACAGGGTGAAAATATCTTGTATATGTTGATTGTTCTCTGTGCTCAGTCAGTCATTTCTGACTCCTTGCAATCGTATGGACTGTAGCCTGCCAGGCTTCTCTGTCATGGGATTTTTCCAGGCAAGAATAATGGAGTGGGTTGCTATTTCCTCCTTCAGGAGATCTTCCCTACCCAGGGTTCAAATCCATATCTCCTGTGTCTTCTGCATTGGCAGGTGGATTTTCTACCACTATGCCACTTGGGAAGCCACATAAGTTGATTAGGCAGTTGAAAAACTGCCTAAAAACAAGTCTGTTTTTAATATTAAGTCTAAATATATTAAACTTGGAATCAATTTCTTATACAGTGTTAGTATGTTGAATAAGATGAACTCATAGGATTGATTTGTAAAAGGCACTTTGTTTTAAAACAAATTTTTAAAATGAGAGACTATTCTGAGTCTTGAATAACTACTGGGTTTTCAATTTACTAGGAATGTCATAGTATATCAACAAAAGCTGATATAAAACAAAGTTCCTTTTACAAATCAATCCTATGAGCTCATTTTATTCAATGTGCCAACACTGTATAAGAAATTGATTTCCAGTTTAATATACTTAAACTTAATATTAAATTCAGGGCTTCCCTTGGGGCTCAGTGGTAAAGAATCCGCCTGCAATACTGGAGACCTGGGACCGATCCCTGGATTGGGAAGATCCTCTGGAAAAGGTAAAGGCTACCCACTCCAGTATTCTGGCCTGGAGAATTCCATGGACTGTATAGTCTATGGAGTCACAAAGTGTTGGACATGACTGAACGATTTTCACTTCATTTCACTTCACGTCTCTAATTTAAATTTAATTTTAGTAGTGAGATAAGTTCATTCTGTCCCTCCGTTACTTCTCTGCTGGTCCCTTGATGGGGATGGATAATGCTCCCCACTTTTCCTTCTACCTCTAATCCCACTAACTGGCATTTCAAATCAGGACCCATCAGGAAGAAGGAGCCAATTTAAGTGTTATTACACAAGTGTATGGATGTGAGAGTTGGACTGTGAAGAAAGCTGAGCACCAAAGAATTGATACTTTTGAACTGTGGTGTTGGAGAAGACTCTTGAGAGTCTCTTGGACTGCAAGGAGATCCAATCAGTCCATTCTAAAGGAGATCAGTCCTGGGCGTTCTTTGGAAGGAATGATGCTAAAGCTGAAACTCCAGTACTTTAGCCACCTCATGCGAAGAGTTGACTCATTGGAAAAGACTCTGATGCTGGGAAGGATTGGGGGCAGGAGGAGAAGGGGACAGCAGTGGATGAGATGGCTGGATGGCATCACTGACTCGATGGACGTGGGTTTGAGTGAACTCCAGGAGTTGGTGATGGACAGAGAGGCCTGGCGTGCTGCAATTCACGGGGTCGCAAAGAGTCAGACACAACTGAGAGACTGAACTGAACTGAACCGAACACAAGCTGATAAGTGTCTAAGATGGATTTGTGTTCTCTGGGTCTGGTGTGTATTTAAAGATGACTTTCAAAGCTTCTTTATGGCCCATGCTTGTGATTTCTGACTGCACATAATGAAATGCAGGATATTCATTTCCTGGATCCTTCTTAATTTCACCCCACTCCTTCCTAGGTTGTTTTTCCTTTTCTGGAAACTTTCTTAGAGGATGAAACTGGCCTCAGGTTATCTTTCTTTCCTCACTGGCCTCTGATCTGTGGAAAATGCTCAGGTATTTTGTCTGGACAATTTCCAGAACCCAGGCCAATTCCAACATAGTATTTCTCCCCTCTTCTTTCATCCCATAGTCAACCAATGCATCTTACACTTGCAACCAGGCCCCAAATGGAATCAAGTACCAATACACTTAGCCCCACTAACTTCACCAAATACACATTAAACTCTTAAACAGAATTAATTAAAGTATGACTTCTCTGATTCAAAAACCCAACAAATATCAATCAGGATAATTAAAAGAAAGATACAGCTAGATAGGTCATGAAAGGACTGTTGATTATCTCTTTATGTCTGTACCTTTGTCTCAGTATCCTATTTGCTGTATAATTTCTTCAGATATAACTCCCAAATGACTAATACTCTTCTAATGGTGTTTAATGAAAGTAGTAGGGTAAGGGTGAAGGGTACATCTCTGAAGCCAACCTGACTCAGCTAAATTCTACATCTTCTATTTACCAATCACACAGTGTGGGGTCAAACACTTAACATTATTGGTTTTACCTTTTCTGATTGTTTCTGGCCTCAGAGAGGTTTCCTTCTTTTTCTGCCAACTCAATTTTGCATAGACAGAAAGATGACAGAGTCAGAAATTAATATCTAAAATTTAGGCAGTGGGAAGACAAGATATATAAGTAAATAATATTATTAGAATCACAGAGAAGAAACTTTATGTATAAGCAGTGAGGTGACTGCATTGGACATTGTAACTGGTGACCCTAATTATATCCTAAGGAATACTTAAAAATCCAATAAGAGGTATTAAGAACTTATTCGTCATTGGTAAGGATAGGACTAAAAATAGGATGAGTCATTTAAATAACATTGTAAAAAAATAATTGCATATAAGGAGGGAGGGGCCAAATATTAAGATCTGGGACAAAAGAACCAAATAGAAACTGTGCATAGTGTGGGCACATTATGTTTGAAGTCTCAAGATGATAATCAGGATAAGGTGTCTATCATGGCATTATGTGTGTAGATTTTAGCTCAGAAGGAGATAAAATACACACAGAAATAATAGCTAACTCTGAGGAGGAGAGTGTCATGAAAAAAAGTTATAGACAAAGACAGAAGGCATATCCAAGAAGTTAGTGGTTCTTCTGAGCCCTTCACTTGCACAGACCCGTTCCAAGGCCATGAATATCTTCACATGGTCCCTTTGTGAAAAATTGTAAAACTAAACTTTTTTGTTTTTGTTCATTTCTTTGAAGAGAGCTCCCCTCCCTTATTTTCTAAGTGCCATACCTTATAAAACATATGTCTACTTATCTTAAGAGTTACATTTTCTTGAGAGCAGAAGATAAAGACTAATGAAGGTCATTTATTTGGAAGATGATCCCAGAAAGCAAGCAAGAGAGAGCAGGAAAAGTTGGGTAGGGAAGAAGGAAAAGCCAACATAAAGATGAATTATCAAGGTCATTGTTGTAAATAATAGGACTCAGATCCCCCAGGACTTGCAAGCGAAATAAAAATTGTGTCCTAGAATTCTACTAAAAGCCAGAGGCTAGAGCTTTTGTCTTCTAGTTCCAATAACTCTACAGCCATTGGTAGGGAAGAGCTCCCAGAGGGTAACTCTTGTTGAATTTCTAGGGTGCTCCCTGAGTTAACTACCCTTTTCTGGGAAACCTGAGGAAAACTGCTGAAAGACAGGCACACGAAAGGAACGGAGCAGACAGGATGAGTCTGAGGATGCTCTGAGCTATGAGAAGTAGGCTGAAGATAGAGCACACATTCATGAGGTGAGTCTATGTCAACCCCTTGGGTAGGAGCATAAATGCCAGAATGCCTTTCTGTAGGGCACAAGAGAAAGAGCATAAAAAGAAAATAGGAGCAGCTAAATCAAAGCAATATTAAAGAAACAAAAAAGGAGATGATATCAGAAGGAAACTGGTCAAGTATGACATTTTTCAAGCAGCTCAGGAATTATATGTTTTAAAACTATTGAATTAGATTAAAGAGAAAAGATAATTAACTTTACAGAGAAATTTCATTGAAACGTGGGTCAGAAAAGTACATTAAAAGCCATAATTACTTTATTTTCCTGCATTTTGAACAGCAAATCATTTTCCTGAAAATCAAACACCTTTGTTTCTATTAGGTTTGAGTCAGTTAATACATGTAAGGGGCTTAGAACTATCTCCAGGCAATCATGGGAACATTGGAACAGTTTTGCATTGTTATTATTTATTATTATTATTAGAGAGTGGAAATAAGAGAGTGAAAATAAGAGAAGTGAAAGGTAAAACAGAAAAGGAAAGATATACCCATTTGAATGCAGAGTTCCAAAAAATAGCCAGGAGAGATAAGAAAGCCTTCCTCAGTGATAAATGTAAATAAATAGAGGAAAACAATAGAATGAGAAAGACTAGAGATCTCTTCAAGAAAATTAGAGATATCAAAAGTACATTTCATACAAAGATGGGCTCAATAAAGGACAGAAATGGTATGGACCTAACAGAAGAAGAAGATATTAAGAAGAGGTGGCAAGAATACACAGAAGAACTGTACAAAAAAGATCTTCATTACCCAGATAATCACGATGGTGTGACCTAGAGCCAGACATCCTGGAATGTGAAGTCAAGTCGGCCTTAGAAAGCATCACTATGAACAAGGCTAGTGGAGGTGAGGGAATTCCAGTTGAGCTATTTCAAATACTGAAAGAAGATGCTGTGAAAGTGCTGCACTCAATAGGCCAGGAAATTTGGAAAACTCAAAAGTGGCCACATGACTGGAAAAGGTCAGTTTTCATTTCAGTACCAAAGAAAGGCAATGTCAAAGAATGCTCAAACTACCACACAGTTGCACTAATCTCACACACTGGTAAAGCAATCCTCAAAATTCTTCAAGCCAGGCTTCAGAAATACATGAACCATGAACCATGAACTTCCAGATATTTAAGCTGGATTTAGAAAAGGCAGAGGAACCAGAGATCAAAATGCCAACATCAGTTTTCTTTTTTTGTGGCATCTTTGTCATATTTTGGTATTAGGGTGATGGTGGCCTCATAGAATGAGTTTGGGAGTTTACCTTCCTTTGCAATTTTCTGGAAGAGTTTGAGTATTATAGGTGTTAGCTGTTCTCTAAATTTTTGGTAGAATTCAGCTGTGAAGCCGTCTGGACCTAGGCTTTTGTTTGCTGGAAGATTTCTTATTACAGTTTCAATTTCCATGCTTGTGATGGATCTGTTAAGATTTTCTATTTCTTCCTGGTTCCGTTCTGGAAAGTTGTACTTATCTAAGAATTTGTCCATTTCTTCCACGTTGTCCATTTTACTGGCATATAATTGCTGATAGTAGTCTCTTATGATCCTTTGCATTTCTGTGTTGTCTGTTGTGATCTCTCCATTTTCATTTCTAATTTTATTGATTTGATATTTCTCTCTTTGTTTCTTGATGAGTCTGGCTAATGTTTTGTCAATTTTATTTATCCTTTCAAAGAACCAGCTTTTGGCTTTGTTGATTTTTGTTATGGTCTCTTTTGTTTCTTTTGCATTAATTTCTGCTCTAATTTTTAAGATTTCTTTCCTTCTACTAACCCTGGGCTTCTTCATTTCTTCCTTTTCTAGTTGCTTTAGGTGTAGAGTTAGGTTATTTATTTGACTTTTTTCTTGTTTCTTGAGATCTGCCTGTACTGTTATGAACTTTCCCCTTAGCACTGCTTTTACAGTGTCCCATAGGTTTTGGGCTGTTGTTTTTTCATTTTCATTCCTTTCTATGCAAATTTTGATTTCTTTTTGATTTCTTCTGTGATTTGTTGGTTATTCAGCAGCATGTTGCTCAGCCTCCATATGTTGGAATTTTTAATAGTTCTTCTCCTGTAATTGAGATCTAATCTTACTGCATTGTGGTCAGCAAAGATGCTTGGAATGATTTAAATTTTTTTGAATTTACCAAGGCTAGATTTATGGCCAAGAATGTGATCTATCCTGGAGAAGTTTCCGTGTGAGCTTGAGAAAAAGGTGAAATTCATTGTTTTGGGGTGAAATGTCCTAATACCAAAACCTGACAAAGATGCCACAAAAAAAGAAAACTACAGGCCAGTATCACTGATGAACATAGATGAAAAAATCCTTAACAAAATTCTAGCAATCAGAATCCAACAAAACATTAAAAAGATCATACACTATGACCAAGTGGGCTTTATCCCAGGGATGCAAGGATTCTTCAATATCCACAAATCAATCAATGTAATACACCACATCAACAAATTGATAAATAAAAGACATATGATTATCTTAATAGATGCATAGAAAGCCTTTGACAAAATTCAACATCCATTTATGATTAAAAAAAAAAAAAAACTCTCCAGAAAGCAGGAATAGAAGGAACATACCTCAACATAATAAAAGTTATACATGACAAACCCACATAAACATTATCTTCAATGGTGAAAAATTGAAAGCATTTCCCCTAAAGTCAGGAACAAGACAAGGGTGCCCACTTTCACCACTACTATTCAACATAGTTTTGGAAGTTTGGGGCACAGCAATCAGAGCAGAAAAAGAAATAAAAGGAATCCAAATTGGAAAAGAAGAAGTAAAACTCTCACTGTTTGCAGATGACATAATCCTCTACATAGAAAACCCTAAAGACTCCATGAGAAAATTACTACAGCTAATCAATGAATATAGTAAAGTTGCAGGATATAAAACCAACACACAGAAATACCTTGCATTCCTATACACTAATAATGAGAAAATAGAAAGAGAAATTAAGGAAACAATCCCATTCACCATTGCAATGAAAAGAATAAAATACTTAGGAATATATCTACCTAAAGAAACTAAAGACCTATATATAGAAAACTATAAAACACTGGTGAAAGAAATCAAAGAGGACACTAATAGATGGAGAAACATACCATGTTCATGGATCAGAAGAATCAATATAGTGAAAATGATTACATTATCCAAAGCAATTTATACATTCAATGCCATCCCTATCAATCTACCAACGGTGTTTTTCACACAGCTAGAACAAATAATTTCACAATTTGTATGGAAATACAAAAAGCCTTGAATAGCCAAAGCAATCTAAAGAGAAAGAAGAATGCAACTGGAGGAATCAACCTGCCTGACTTCAGGCTCTACTACAAAGCCACAGTCATCAAGACAGTATGGTACTGGCACAAAGACAGAAATATAGATCAATGGAACAAAATAGACAGCCCAGAGATAAACCCATGCACCTATGGACACCTTATCTTTGACAAAGGAGGCAAGAATATACAATGGAGAAAAGACAATCTCTTTAACAAGGGGTGCTGGGGAAACTGGTCAACAAATTGTACAAGAATGAAAATAGAACACTTTCTAACACCATCCAAAAAAAATAAATGAATAAACTCAAAATGGATAAAGATCTAAACTTAAGACCAGAAACTATTAAACTCCTAGAGGAGAACATAGGCAAACACTCTCTGACATACATCACAGCAGGATCCTCTATGATCCACCTTCCAGAATATTGGAAATAAAAGCAAAAATAAACAAATGGGATCTAATTAAAATTAAAAGCTTCTGCACAGCAAAAGAAACTATAAGCGAGGTGAAAATACAGCCTTCAGAATGGGAGAAAAATAATAGCAAATGAAGCAACTGACAAACAACTAATCTCAAAAATATACAAACAACTCCTACAGCTCAATTCCAGAGAAATAAATGACCCAATCAAAAAATGGGCCAAAGAACTAAATAGACAATTCTCCAAAGAATACATACAGATGACTAACAAACACATGAAAAGATGCTCAACATCACTCATTATCAGAGAAATGCAAATCAAAACCACAATGAGGTACCATTTCACACCAGTCAGAATGGCTGTGATCGAAGTCTACAAGCAATAAATGCTGGAGAGGGTGTGGAAAAAAGGGAACCCTCTTACACTGTTGGTGGGAATGCAAACTAGTACAGCCACTATGGAGAACAGTGTGGAGATTCCTTAAAAAACTGAAAATAGAACTGCCATACGACCCAGCAATCCCAGTGCTGGGCATACACACTGAGGAAACCAGAATTGAAAGAGACACATGTACCTCAATGTTCATCACAGCACTGTTTATAATAGCCAGGACATGGAAGAAACCTAGATCTCGATCAGCAGATGAATGGATAAGAAAGCTGTGGTACATATACACAATGGAGTATTACTCAGCCATTAAAAAGAATACATTTGAATCAGTTCTAATGAGGTAGTCAAAACTGGAGCCGATTATACAGAGTGAAGTAAGCCAGAAAGAAAAACACCAATACAGTATACTAACGCATATATATGGAATTTAGAAAGATGGTAACGATAACCCCGTATGCAAGACAGCAAAAGAGACACAGATGTACAGAACAGTCCTTTGGACTCTGTGGGAGAGAGGTGGGGATGATTTGGGAGAATGGCATTGAAACATATATAATATCATATAAGAAACGATTTGCCAGTCCAGGTTTGATGCAAGATACAGAATGCTTGGGTCTGGTGCACTGGAATGACCCAGAAGGATGGTATGGGGAGGGAGGTGGGGGAGGGGCTCAGGATGGGGAACACATGTATACCCGTGGCGGATTCATGTTGATGTATGGCAAAACCAATACAATATTGTAAAGTAATTAGCCTCTAATTAAAATAAATAAATTAAAAAATGTCAACATCATTTGAATCATTGAAAAAGCAAGAGAGTTTCAGAAAAAACATTTATTTCTGCTTTATTGATTATGCCATAGCCTTTGAATGTGTGGATTACAATAAACTGTGGAAAAATTCTGAAAGAGATGGGAATACCAGACCACCTGACCTGCTTCTTGAGAAATCTGTATGCAAGTCAGGGAGTAACAAGTTAGAACTGGACATGGAGCATCAGACTGGTTCCAAATAGGAAAAAGATTCCAAAAGGAAAAGAATTTCCAAAAAGGAAAAATATCAAGGCTATATATTGTCACCCTGCTTTTTTAGCTTGTATGCAGAGTACATCATGAGACACACTGGGCTGGACGAAGCACAAGCTGGAATCAAGATTGCCAGGAGAAATATCAATAACCTCAGATATGCAGATGACACCACCCTTATGGCAGAATGTGAAGAACTAAAGAGCCTCTTGATGAACGTGAATGAGGAGAGAGAAAATGTTGGCTTAAAGTTCAACATTCAGAAAACTAAGATCATGGCATCTGGTCCCACCACTTCATGACAAATAGGTGGGGAAACGGTGGAAACAGTGGCTAACTTTATTTCGGGGGGCTCCAAAATCACTGCAGATGGTGGTTCCAACCATGAAATTAACTCCTTGGAAGGAAAGTTATGACCAACCTAGACAGCATATTCAAAAGCAGAGACATTACTTTGCCAACAAAGCTCCATCTAGTCAAGACTATGGTTTTTCTTGTGGTCATGTATGGATGTGAGAGTTGGACTGTGAAGAAGGCTATAGCTGAAACTCCAGTACTTTGGCCACCTCATGCAAAGAGTTGATTCACTGGAAAAGAGTCTGATGCTTGGAGGGATTGGGGGCAGGAGGAGAAGGGGACGACAGAGGATGGGATGGCTGGATGGCATCACTGACTCAATGGACGTGAGTTTGAGTGAACTCCGTGTGTTGGTGATGGACAGGGAGGCCTGGCGTGCTGCAATTCATGGGGTCGCAAACAGTCGGACAAGGCTGAACTGAACTGAGACAGCATATTAACAAGCAGAGACATTATTTTGCCAACAGAGGTCCGTCTAGTCAAAGCTGTGGTTTTTCTTTTCTTTTTTTTTTTTTAAAGCTGTGGTTTTTCAAGTAGTCATGTATGGATGTGAGAGTTGGGCCATAAAGAAAGCTGAGCACCAAAGAATTTATGCTTTTGAACTGTGGCTTTGGAGAAGACTCTTGAGAGTCCCTTGGACTTCAAGGTGATCCAACCAGTACATCCTAAAGTAAATCAGTTATGGGTTTTCACTGGAAGGACTGATACTGAAGCTGAAACTCCAATATATTGACCACCTGATGCGAAGAACTGACTCATTGGAAAAGAATCTGATGCTGGTAAAGATTGAAGGCGGGAGGAGAAGGGGACGACAGAGGATGAGCTGGTTGGATGGCATCATCAACTCAATGGACATGGGTTTGAGTACACTCTGGGAGCTGGTGATGGACAGGAAACCCTGGTGTGCTTCAGTCCATGGGGTTGGAAAGAGTCAGATATAACTGAGTGACTGAATTGAACTGAGCTGAAAGACATTGTGAACAATGTAATAACTCAAGTAGAGACAAAGATTATTAAGAAAATAGCAGATTCTTCTAGAGTCAAAGAAGATTATTTTATGATGAGGTAAGAAGGGCTCAGGAGCTCAGGATCTCTCTCTCTCTCTCACACACACACACACCCCACACACACACATGCATTCACACGCATGATGCTCATGTGCTATGCTATGCTAAGTCACTTCAGTCGTGTCCGACTCTGTGCGACCCCATAGACGGCAGCCCACCAGGCTCCCCCGTCCCTGGGATTCTCCAGGCAAGAACACTGGAGTGGGCTGCCATTTCCTTCTCCAATGCATGAAAGTGAAAAGTGAAAGTGAAATCGCTTAGTGTGTCCGACTCTTAGCGACCCCATGGATTGCAGCCTAACAGGCTCCTCCATCCATGGGATTTTCCAAGCAAGAGTACTGGAGTGGGGTGCCATTGCCTTCTCCCCGCATGATGCTCAGGGAAATATAATTTCTAGGGACAGAAGCCAAGAGGTTCTGGATAAGGCTCAGAGATTAGAATAGTGAATGGGGGTGGGTAAAGGCTGCTTGTAGATGATCAAAGATCAGATATGCAAAGAGAGAACAGATGGAGCTATGGAGATGCCCTTCAGAGCATAACTGCAAAAATGGAGATATTAGAACAATTCTAAAATCCATAGGCCTGATATACAAATGGAATGAACATTCCAGACGTAGTCACATAATATTAATATAAACTTATACTTAAAGCTTACAGCACCTCATACTTCAAAGTAATGCTTATTTATGCAAGACACATTCATATGTATATATATGTGCATTCTATATGCTTATATACATGCAAAATGCACTATATACATGAGGATATTTACTATCTTAAATTAGTTGGAAACCAAAATATTGGAAAGATAGTTAGTAAGAATAGATAGTTTAACTTATGATTCTACTAGGATTTCACTAATGATTGTTCCTTCAATCCTTTATTCTTATTAATAAAACACAGCAGTGACCTTACAGATATCATTTTTTAATTAAAGGCATTTTACTGAAATATTTTAAATCTTCTTACAGAATTAAATAAAAATACAAAGTTCTCAATGACCATGACCAATATGCTCTAACTGACACTCATGTTTCTTTAGTTTAATTTTTGGCTCATTATATTTCTATGCATTGATGTCATTTTATAATTTTAAATGTTCAAAGAGATCTCTCTTATGTTTCTTTCATTTACTTTGTATTTCAAATAATGAATTCAACTTGTCACAACTGAATACTTTTTGGTCTTTACAGCAGTTGTTTCCATACACTCTCAGTGTCTGTGTAAGAAATATATGCTACTTTATTTTTCCCATCAATGAGTAAATATCAGAATTTTGAAAATATCTCTCATTTCACTACACAAAATATTTCTGAGATTATAAACATAAGTCTCTTACATTTTTCACTAGTATTAAACATTATACTCAAAGATACATTCACCTCAATGCCTTCCAGTTTTCTCAAAATATTATTTCAAAATGAGTTTTTTTAATACAAAAAAGTGAATACAAATGTCACCATGGTATTGATTATTGCAGGTCAATATGAATACACTCTTACCATGCAAACAAGAATGGCACCTTGTGTTCCCAAATGAGCAACAAATCCAGATTAAATCTCTATTGCAGAAAATTAATTTCATATAAGTTAGTCTATGAATCAACTAGCTACTATCTTCTATTAATACAGGATATCTTATGGAAATATCTCTTCCGTGAACTTTGAGCACAAATCACCAAAATGAAGAGCAGAAAGACATCTGTTTTATTTTGCTAGAAAAAGAGGAAAATGAACTTTTCTTATCCTTTAGAGAAAATTTTAACAAAATAGTTTAAAGCCTATTTTGGAAATTTATTGAATTTATTTGCTTTATCAAATTAGTAGCAAAATAAGAAACTGTACTGATTAGAAGATACTTTTCAACTTAGGGATGTAAATTACCGAGAAAGATGCTTATTTATGAATAGCTAGTTACTCCAATTAACTTTCTGTTAAACATGAATTATGTTTCACTTCCAATGTTCTGTTATAAATGGTGAAAATTACTTTATTCATTTATTTGTTGGTCAGCCAATAAATACTGAATAACCACTACCTGTGTGTTTTGAACTTCTGAACTTTGGGAGTTACAAATTTTTCAGTAATTAAAGAACATAAAATCTAATAGGAAATAAAAAGTATACACATAAATAACTAAAATATAGTTTTTGTTGTTTAATCACCAAGTCGTGTCTGATTCTTTTGTGACCCTATGAACTGTAGCTCTCCAGACTCCTCTGCCCATGGGATTTCCCAGGCGAGAATACTGGAGTGAGTTGCCATTTGCTTCTCCAGAGGATCTTCCTGACCCAGGGATCCATCTCATGTCTCCTGAATTGGCAGGCAGATTCTTTACCACTGAGCTGCTGCTGCTACTGCTGCTAAGTCACTTCAATCGTGTCCAACTCTGTGTGACCCCATAGATGGCAGCCCACCAGGCTCCCCCATCCCTGGGATTCTCCTGGCAAGAACACTGGAGTGGGTTGCCATTTCCTTCTCCAATGCAGGAAAGTGAAAAGTGAAAGGGAAGTTGCTCATGTCTGACTCTTCACGACCCCATGGACTGCAGTCTACCAGGTTCCTCCATCCATGGGATTTTCCAGGCAAGAGTACTGGAGTGGGGTGCCATTGCCTTCTCCAACCACTGAGCTACCAAAGCCAAAAATAAAATATAGTAAATTTTAAATTGATAATTATATTCAAAAATGAAAAATATTATCTTAATTTTATGTTTTTCCCCATCATCATCACTATAATAAGTTTTCTTAGATATCTAACGTTTAAAATTTTAATTGACCTATTCTTGATAATATCGTACTCTTAGTAAAGATGATGGTCGTGGTGACAATGATATTATTTAACAGTTATTGGGGGTAGCAAAGAGTCAGACACAATTGAGTGACTGAACAACAACAATATTGGACAATATTCCCAGTCACTGATCTAAGTAACTAATGTGTATTAACTAGGAAAATCCTCATAAAATCTCTTGGAATTAAGTGTTATTATATTCACCACCTATAGAAAGGAAATCTGAACATCACAGAGCTTAGGCAGTCTATAGGCAGCTAGGCAGTAAAATTTGGCTAGCTGGTGCTAGAGGTCAGATTGTCAAGCACCACAAAATATTTGCGCTTAAATCATAGATAGAAAAAATACTTACATATTTGTAACTGTATAATATATATATATATATTTACATATATATATTAATATATATGTGTGTGTGTATATATATATATATACACACACACACACTATAGTAGGGTTGACAAACTTTTCCTGTAAAGAGGCTCAGTTCAGTTCAGTTTTTCAATCGTGTCTGACTCTTTGTGACCCTGTGGACACCAGCACGCCAGGTTTCCCTATCCATCACCAACTCCTGGAGCCTACTCAAACTTATGTCCATCACATTAGTGATGCCATCCAACCATCTCATCCTCTGTCATCCCCTTCTCCTCCTGCTTTCAATCTTTACCAGCATCAGGGTCTTTTCCAAAGAGTTGGCTCTTCCCATTAGGTGGCCAAAGTACTGGAGTTTCAGCTTCAGCATGTCCTTCCAATGAATACTCAGTACTTATTTCCTTTGGAATGACTGGTTGGATTTTCTTGCAGTCCAAGGGTCACAAGCGTCTTCTCCAACACCACAGTTTTCAAAAGCATCAATTCTTTGGCCCTTGGCTATCTTTACAGTCCAACTCTCACATCCATACATGACTACTGGAAAAACCATAGCTTTGACTAGATGGACCCTTGTTGGTAAAGTAATGTCTCTGCTTTTTAATATGCTGTCTAGGTTAGTCATAGTGTTTCTTCCAAGGAGCAAGTTTCTTTTAATTTCATGGCTGCAGTCACCATCTGCAGTGATTTTGGAGCCCCCCAAAAAAGAGTCTTTCACTGTTTCCATTATTTCCCCATCTATTTGCCATCAAGTGATGGGACTGGATGCCATTATCTTCATTTTCTGAATATTGAGTTTTAAGCCACCCTCTTCACTCTCCTCTTTCACTTTCATCAAGAAGCCCTTTAGTTCTTCTTTGCTTTCTGCCACAAGGGTATTGTCATCTGCATATCTGAGGTTATTGATATTTCTCCCAGAAATCTTGATTCCAGCCTGTGCTTCATTTAGCCTGGCATTTCACATGATGTACTCTGCATGTAAGTTCAATAAGCAGTGTGACAATATATAGCCTTGATATTATTCCTTTTTGGAAATCGTTTCCCAATTTGGAACCAGTCTGCTGTTCCACATCAAGTTCTAACTGTTGCTTCTTTACCTGAATACAGATTTCTTAGGAGGTGGGTCAGGTGGTTTGGTATCCCCATCTCTTTAAGAACTTTCCACAGTTTGTTGTAATCCACAGAGTCAAAGGCTTTGGTGTAGTTAATAAAGCAATATAGATGTTTTTCTGAGACTGTCTTGCATTTTGATAAACCAGTGGATGTTGACATTCCGATCTCTGGTTCTTCTGCCTTTCTAAATTGAGATTGAACATGTGAAAGCTCTCGGTACACATACTGTTGAAGCCTGGCTTGGAGAGTTTGAAGCATTACTTTGCTAGTGTGTGAGATGAGAACAATTGTACGGTAGTTTGAACACTCTTGGGCATTACCTTTCTTTGGGATTGGAATTACAACTGACCTTTTCCAGTTCTGTGGCCACTGCTGAGTTTCCCAGATTTGCTGGCATATTGAGTGCAGCACTTTCACAGCATCATATTCCAGGATTTGAAATAGTTCAGCTGGAATTCCATCCCCTCCACTAGCTTTGTTCATAGTGATGCTTCCTAAGGCCCACTTGCCTTCGCATTCCAGGATGTCTGGCTCTAGGTGAGTGATCACACTGTCATGGTTATCTGGGCCATGAAGATATTTTTCGAATCGTTCTTCTGTGTATTCTTGCCACCTCTTTTTAATGTGTTCTGCTTCTGTTAGGTCCATAACATTTCTGTCCTTTAGTGAGCCATATTTGCATAAAATTTTCCCTTGGTATCTCTAATTTTCTTAAAGAGATCTCTAGTCTTTTCCATTCTATTGCTTTCATCTATTTCTTTGCATTGATCATGGAGGAAGGCTTTCTTATCTCTCCTTTCTATTCTTTGGAACTTTGCATTCAAATAGGTATATGTTTACTTTTCTCCTTTGTCTTTAGAGTCTCTTCTTTTCTCAGCTATTTGTAAGGCCTCATCAGACAACCATTTTGCTTTTTTGTATTTCTTTTTCTTGGGGATGGTCTTGATCCCTGCCTCCTGTACAATATCACAAAACTCAGTCCATAGTTTTTCAGGCATTCTGTCTATCAGATCTAGTCCCTTAAATCTATCTGTCACTTCCACTGTTTAATTGTAAGGGATTTGATTTAGGTCATACCTGAATGGTGTATTGGATTTCCATACTTTCTTCAACTTAAGTCTGAATTTGGTAATAAGAAGTTCATGATCTGAGCCACAGTCAGCTCCAGGTCTTGTTTTTGTTGACTGTATAGAGCTTCTCCATCTTTGGCTGCAAAGAAATTAATCAGTCAGATTTCTGTATTGACCATCTGGTGATGTCCATGTATAGAGTCTTCTCTTGTGTTGTTGGAAGTGGATGTTTGCTATAACCAGTGTGTTCTCTTGGCAAAACTCTGTTAGCTTTGATCTGCTTCATTTTGTACTCCAAGGCCAAATTTGCCTGTTACTCCAGGTATTTCTTGACTTCCTACTTTTGCATTCCAGTCCCCTATAAGGTACAGGACATTTTGGGGTTGGGGGTATTAGTTCTAGAAGGTCTTATAGGTCTTCATAGAGTTGTTCAACTTCAGCTTCTTCAGCATTACTGGTTGGGGCATAACTTGGATTACTGTGATGTTAAAAGTCTTGCCTTGGAAATAAACAGAGATCATTCTGTTTTGTTGACTTTTTTTGTCGATTGTGGTGGCTACTCCATTTCTTTCAAGGGATTCTTGCCCACAGTAGTAGATATAATGGTCATCTGAGTTAAATTCACCAATTCCAGTCCATTTTAATTCTCTGATTCCTAAAATTTCGATGTTCACTCTTGCTATCTCCTATTTGACCACTTCCAATTTGCCTTGGACTTAAGCTTCCAGGTTCCTATGCAATATTGCTCTTTACAGAATTGGACTTTACTTCTATCACCAGTCACATCCACAACTTGGTGTTGTTTTTGCTTTAGCTCCATCTCTTCATTCTTTCTGGAGTTATATCTCCATTCTTCTCCAGTAGCATATTGGGCACCTACTGACCTGGGGTGTTCATCTTTCAGTATCATATCTTTTTGTCTTTTCATAATTTTCACGGGGTTCTCAAGGCAAGAATACTGAAGTGGCTTGACATTCCCTTCGCCAGTGGACCACGTCTTGTCATAACACTCCACCAGGACCCATCCATCTTGGGTAGCTCTAAATGGCATGACTCATAGTTTCATTGAGCTAGACAAGGCTGTAGTCCATGTGATCAGTTTGGTCAGTTTTCTGTGAGTGTGGTTTTCATTCTGTCTGCCCTCTGATGGATAAGGATAAGAGGCTTATGGAAGCTTCCTGGTGGGACAGACTGAAGGAAAAATTGGGCCTTGTTCTGATGGGAAGGGCCATGTTCAGTTCAGTTCAGTTGAGTCGCTCAGTCGTGTCCGACTCTTTGCAACCTCATGAATTGCAACAAGCCAGGCCTCATCAACTCCCGGAGTTCACTCAAACTCATGTCCATCGAGTTGGTGATGCCATCCAGCCATCTCATCCTCTGTCGTCCCCTTCTCCTTCTGCCCCCAATCCCTCCCAGCATCAGAGTCTTTTCCAATGAGTCAACTCTTTGCAAGAAGTGGCCAAAGTACTGAAGTTTCAGCTTTAGCATCATTCCTTCCAAAGAACACCCAGGACTGATCCCCTTTAGGATGGACTGGTTGGGTCTCCCTGCAGTCCAAGGGACCCTCAAGAGTCTTCTCCAACACCACAGTTCAAAAGCATCAATTCTTCGGCGCTCAGCTTTCTCCACAGTCTCACATCCATACATGACCACAGGAAAAACAGCCTTGAAAAATGGACCTTTGTTGGCAAAGTAATGTCTCTGCTTTTCAATATGCTATCTAGGTTGGTCATAACTTTTCTTCCAAGGAGTAACCGTCTTTTAATTTCATGGCTGCTGTTACCATCTGCAGTGATTTTGGAGCCCCCCAAAATAAAGTCTGACACTGCTTCCACTGTTTCTCCATCTATTTGCCATGAAGTGTTGGGACCATATGCCATGATCTTCGTTTTCTGAATGTTGAATTGTAAGCCAACGTTTTCAGTCTCCTCTTTCACTTCCATCAAGAGGCTTTTTAGGTGCTCTTCACTTTCTGCCATAAGGGTGGTGTCATCTGCATATCTGAGGTTATCGATACTTCTCCTGGCAATCTTGATTCCAGCTTGTGTTTCTTCCAGCCCAGCGTTTCTCATGATGTACTCTGCATATAAGTTACATAAGCAGGGTGACAATATACAGCCTTGACGTACTCCTTTTCCTATCTGGAACCAGTCTGTTGTTCCATGTCCAGTTCTAACTGTTGCTTCCTGACCTGTATATAGGTTTCTCAAGAAGCAGGTCAGGTGGTCTTGTATTCCCATCTCTTTCAGAATGCTCCACAGTTTATTGTGATCCACACAGTCAAAGGCTTTGGCATAGTCAATCAAGCAGAAATAGATGTTTTTCTGGAACTCTCTTGCTTTTTCCATGATCCAACAGATGTTGGCAATTTGATCTCTGGTTCCTCTGCCTTTTCTAAAATCAACTTGAATAACTGGAAGTTCACAGTTCACGTATTGCTGAAGCCTGGCTTGGAGAATTTTAAGCATTACTTTACTAGTGTGTGAGATAAGTGCAATTGTGCGGTAGTTTGAGCATTCTTAGGTATTGCCTTTCTTTAGGATTGGAATGCAAACTGACCTTTTCCAGTCCTGTGGCCACTGCTGAGTTTTCCAAATTTGCTGACATACTGAGTGCAGCACTTTCACAGCATTATCTTTCAGGACTTGAAATAGCTCAACTGGAATGCCATCACCTCCACTAGCTTTGTTTGTAGTAATGCTTCCAAAGGCCCACTTGACTTCACATTCCAGGATATCTGGCTATAGGTGAGTGATCACACCTCTTGATTATCTTGGTCGTGAAGATCTTTTTTGTACGGTTCTTCTTTATATTCTTTCCACCTCTTCTTAATATCTTCTGCTTCTGTAGGTCCATACCATTTCTGTCCTTTTTCGAGCCCATCGTTGCATGAAATGTTCCCTTGGTATCTCTAATTTTATTGAAGAGATCTCTAGTCTTTCCCATTCTGTTGTTTTCCTCTATTTCTTTGCATTGATCACTGAGGAAGGCTTTCTTACCTCTTCTTGATATTCTTGGGAACTGGGCTATGTTCAGTAAATCTTTAATCCAATTTTCTGTTGATGGGTGGGGCTATGTTCCCTCCCTCTTGCTTGACCTGAGGCCAAACTACAGTGGAGGCAATGAAGATAATGGTGCCCTCCTTCTAAAGGTCCCATGCAGCCACTGGTGTACTCACCACCCCTGACCCCACAGCAGGCCACCAGGCACACTCACTTCCACCGGAGACTCCTGGACACTCATAGGCATGTCTAGGTCAGTCTCTTGTGGGGTCACTGCTCCATTCTCCTGGGTCTTGGTGTGCACAGGGTTTTGTTTGTGCCCTCCAAGAGTCTGTTTCCCCAGTCCTGTGTAAGTTCCAGTGGTTCTTTGGTGGAATTAATGTCAGCCTCCTCCAAGAGAGCTTATGCCATACCCAGGTCTGCTGTATCCAGAGCCCATACCTCTGCAGCAGGCCATTGCTGACCCATACCTCCACAGGAGACACTCAGACAGTTCTGACTCAGTCTCTGTGGGTTGAGCATGCATTTTGTGCCCTTTCCAGATCTGAGCAGCTCAGGCAACCAGGTGCTTGGCAAGTGCACTGTTTCAGGTGGACCATGCATCTTAATCACCTCCCCTGTCCCAGCTGCTCAGTTTCCCGGGTTTCCTGCAAGAGCACTGTCTCAGGTGTTGTATGTCTCCTCTAGATAGCTGATCTCAGGCTGCGACCATCCTGGCAGATGTCAATCACCCAGAGTCTCAGGAAGATGTGATTAGTAGCTGGGAGTCTGCTCACAGTTTGGTGGAAAATGCTGTCTCTGGGGCTGAGATTGCAGCAGCCCTTGCCTTCTGGCTCTGGCCACCACCAGCCTGCCTCTCTGCCTCAGGGCGAGCAGGGGCCAGTAAGCAGCCTGGCTAGGTCTTCTTCCGTATTCACTCAATCCTTTGCTCTGTGAGTGGGCCAGGCTGTGCCTTAGGTTGTTAGATTAGAGCCTTTAGCAGGAAGGTTCTGTGTTCCATAGTTGCGGTTAGGTGTGTATTTGGTGGGGAGAACAACTGAGAGGTGGCCTCTGGTGCAATACCAGGGTGCAAGGGTGCCTGGTGGGCCAGCAATAATAAATCCCAGTTGGCTGATGAAGGGATCCAGCTCAGACAGGAAAGCAGAAAGAAGTGCCTGGAAAGGACTGAGGGGCTTGAGATGGTAGAGGTTTAGTGGAATACGAGGCTCTGTGAGAGTCAGAAGATGGCTTACTGTGTGTGGCGGTGAGAGATTGAGACGCATCTGATCGGTATCAGGCTCAGGTCACTGAGTGCCTGGCATCTCAAATGTGGGCATTGAGATCAATAAATTAAGGAGGGATAAAAATGGACAAACAATTTGCAAAGGTTGCAATATTTCTGTCATGCTCAGCAATATTTATCAGGCATTCCATCACTGAAGGACTCTGCAGCAAGCAACCAAAAGAATGGACTTCAGAGGAATATGTACTGTTCTGCTCCTTTGTCAGGGGGCAGAGATGCCTGGATTTCTAAATTCAGAACTACCTCCTACAAATCAGGAAGCAGTCCAAGATATACAATATATACTTGTAAAACATCTATCTCCTTGAGGCCCGGGAACCACGTGGCACCCAGTACCCACAACGCCAAACCCAAGTCGGGAGGTGTGCAGGGGATCGCGTGTGTGTCTGGTGGTCAGGAATGTGAATCTCAGCAGCGAGGGTGGCCCCAGAAGCAAACGCTCAGAGTCCTGCCACCGTATCGCCCGCTAACAGAATCTGGGGGCCAACTCCAGTGTCGCCGCAGGCAAGGCCCTGGCATGCAGCCAGGCTAATGGCAGCGCTGGGGGCAGGGCAGGGCCGAGCAGATGGCGAGCTGGTGTCCCGGCCAGGCCTCCCTGAGCCTGCCCAGTGCCAGCCCTGCACTGCCTTCTTCCTTCCAGCTGATGCCCGGTCGAGCCCCTGCAGAGCCGACACGTATAGTGAATATGTTAAGTTTTGTGAATCACACAATCACTGTTGCAAATACTAAATTCTACTGTCCTAATGCAAAGTAGTAGCCATAAGTTCAGTTCAGTTCACTAGCTCAGTTGCTTCTGACTCTTTGCAAGCCCCTGGACTATAGTATGCCAGGGTCCCCTGTCCACCACCAACTCCCAGAGTTTACTCAAATTCATGTCCATTGAGTCAGTGAGGCCATCCAACAATCTCATTCTCTGTTTTCCCCTTCTTCTCCTGACTTCAATCTTTCCCAGCATCAGGGGCTTTTCCAGTGAGTCAGTTCTTTGCATCAGGTGGCCAAAGTATTGGAGTTTCAGCTTCAACATCAATCCTCCCAATAAATATTCAGGACGGATTTCCTTTAGGATGGACTGGTTGAATCTCGTTGCAGTCCAAGGGACTCTCAAGAGCCTTCTCCAAAACCACAGTTCAAAAGCATAAATTCTTCTGTGCTCAGCTTTCTTTATAGTCCAACTCTCACATTCATACATGACTACTGGAAAAACCATAGCTTTGACTAGATGCACCTTTGTTGGCAAAATAATGTCTCTGCTTTTTAATAGGTTGACTAGGTTGTTCATAACTTTTCTTCCAAGGAGCAAGTGTCTTTTAATTTCATGGCTGTAGTCACCATCCACAGTGATTTTGGAGCCCCCTTAAAGTAAAGACTTTTAAAATAGCAATAACTTGATTGAACTAGACTCCTCAAAATTAAAAAAAAAAAAAAAATTAATTCTCTCACATCTTCAGTTGGTTCCTTGCAATCATTCTTCAGTAACCATTCAGATCAGATCAGATCAGTGGCTCAGTTGTGTCCGACTCTTTGCGACCCCATGAATCGCAGCACGCCAGGCCTCCCTGTCCATCACCAACTCCCGGAGTTCACTGAGACTCACGTTCATCGAGTCAGTGATGCCATCCAGCCATCTCATCCTCTGTCGTCCCCTTCTCTTGCCCCCATCCCTCCCAGCATCAGAGTCTTTTCCAATGAGTCAACTCTTCGCATGAGGTGGCCAAAGTACTGGAGTTTCAGCTTCAGCATCATTCCTTCCAAAGAAATCCCAGGGCTGATCTCCTTCAGAATGGACTGGTTGGATTTCCTTGCAGTCCAAGGGACTCTCAAGAGTCTTCTCCAACACCACAGTTCAAAAGCATCAATTCTTTGGTGCTCAGCCTTCTTCACAGTCCAGCTCTCACATCCATACATGACCACAGGAAAAACCACAGCCTTGACTAGATGAACCTTTGTTGGCAAAGTAATGTCTCTGCTTTTGAATATCCTATCTAGGTTGGTCATAACCTTCCTTCCAAGGAGTAAGTGTCTTTTAATTTCATGTCTGCAGTCACCAGCTGTAGTGATTTTGGAGCCCAGAAAAATAAAATCTGACACTGTTTCCACTGTTTCCCCATCTATTTCCCATAATACTCGATTAACTGCTTGTACTCCATCTGCTGTGTGACCCTTGAGAATCTAATGTTTAGAAAACTGAGAAATTTCCCAGTATGTTAAATGGAGTTAATAATAAAATTGTCCTACCTAAGCTCACGTTTTCATGCAACTCAGAATGTGTTTTATCAGGTCAAAATTACCCCTTAATTGAATTATTCAAAAATTGCCATTCTTTTCTTAAAACAAATTTTTTGAAGCATAATTTAAATACAGTGACATATATTGTATGAGGCATACATCGTGATGATTTTTGAGTTATATGCCAACATATATAACACAGAATTCAAGATACAAAACATCTCCATCACCATCTACAGGCATTTCAGCCACTTTCTAGGAGAACACCACTCCCACCTCTACTATCAGTCAACAAGTAATATGTGTTCTTTCACAATAGGTTAAATTGTTTTTCTTATCCTACAGTTTCATGTATAAATACTTACAAAGAATATAAAGTCTTATGAATCTTGCATCTGTTGCTCTGCAAAATAATTTAGAATTTCGTTAAGATTGCTGTTTGGTTTTGAAGGACATCACTTTGTACCAGAAATTTTTACTCATGTTTTTGTTGGCGAAAACATGGTTTGTTTCTAGTTTGGGACTTTTATTAATAAAAGTACTATGAATATTCATATACAGATCTTTGTGTGAATATATATTTCAATTTTCCTAAAGTGAAACTCATGATCTTATGGTATGTCTGATTGCAACTTTATGTAAGAAATGTCCAAATGTTTATGTGTCCAAATATAGTGCATTGGCTCTACTTGAGGTTTCCACATGTTCTAGCTTCTTGCCAACATTTTATATTTTAAGGGTTTATAATCTTAATAAATGTGTAATGGTATCTCATTTTGGTTTTAATTAATTTCCATCACCCTTGTTGTTCAGTCACTAAGTCCTGTTTAACTCTCTGTGACCCCATGAAATGCAGCATGTCAGGATTCCCTCTCCTTCACTATATTTTGGAGTTTGTGAAAACCTATGTACATTGAGTCAGTGATGCCACCCAGTCATCTCATCCTCTGTTCCCACCTTGCCCTCCTGCCCTCAGCTTACCCAGCATCAGGGTACTTTCCAATGAGTCACCTCTTCGCATCAGGTGGACAAAGTATTGGAGGTTCAGCTTCAGCATCAGTCCTTCCAGTTCAGGGTTGATTTCCATTAAGATTGACTGGTTTGATCTACTTGCAGTCCCAGGGACTCTCAAAAGTCTTCTCTAGCACCACGTTTTGAAAGTATCAGTCCTTCAGTGCTTGGCCTTCTTTATAATTCAAATCTCACATCTGTACATGACTACTGGAAAAAACAAAATTTGACTCTACAGACCATTGTCAGCAAAGTGATGTCTCTGGTTTTTAATATGCTGTCTGGTTTTGTTATATCTGTTTTCCAAGGAGCAAGTGTCTTTTACTTTCATGGCTGCAATCACCATCTGCAGTAATTTTGGAGCCCAAGAAAATAAAACCTGTCACTGCTTCCACTTTTTCTCCATCTATTTGCTATGAAGGGTTGGGACTGAATGCCATGATCTCAGTTTTTTTGAATGCAGAATTTTAAGCAAGCTTTTTTTAAGTCTCCTCTTTCAACTCATCAAGAGGCTCTTTAGTTCCTCTTCACTTTCTGCCATTAGAATGGTATCTGCATATTAGATTGCTGCTATTTCTCCTGACAATTTTTATTCCAGCTTGTGATTCATCCAGCCCAGCATTTCGCATATAGTCTGCTATGCATACAGCTTAAATACTCTGCACACAGCTTAAATAAGCAGGGTGACAAAATAACACCTTGACTTACTCCTTTCCCAATTTTGAACCAATCCATTGTTTTGTGTACGGTTCTAACTATTGCTTCTTGACCTGCTTACAGTTTCTCAGGAGGCAGGTATTGTGGTCTGGTATTTCAATCACTTTCAGAATTTTCCACAGTTTGTTGTGATCAACACAGTCAAAGACTTAAGCATAGCCAATGAAGCAGAAGTAGATTTAAAAAAAAAAAAAAATTCCTTTGCTTTTTTGATCCAATAGATGTAGACAATTTGATCTCTGGTTCAACTGCCTTTTCTAAATCCAGCATGTACATCTGGAAGTTCTCAGTTCACCTACTGTGGAAGTTCTCAGTTCACCTACTGTTGAAGCCCACCTTGAAGGATTTTGAGCATCACCTTGCTAGCACATGAAATATGCTCTATTGTATGGTAGTTTGAACATTCTTTGACATTGCTCTTCTTTGGGATTGGGAAAAAAAAAAAAAAAAACAGATATTGTCCACTCCTGTGGCCACTTCTGAGTTTTCCAAATTTGCTCACATATTGAATGCAGCATCAGCTTTTAGGGTTTGAAATAGCTCATCTGGAATTCCATCACCTCCATTAACTTTGCTCAAAGTAATGCTTTGTAATGTTCATTTCACTTCACACACCAGGATGTCTGTCTCTGGGTGAATGACCACACCATCATGGTTGTTATTAAGACCTTTTTTGTATAGTTCTTTTGTGTATTCTTTCCACCTCCTCTTAATCTCTGCTTCTTTTAGGTCCTTGCCTTTTCTGTCTTTTATTGTGCCCATCATGCATGAAATGTTCCCTTGATACCTCCAGTTTTTTGAAGCAATCTTTGGTCTTTCCCATTCCATTATTTTCCTCTATTTCTTTGCACTTTTCATTTAAGAAGGCTTTCTTATCTCTCCTTCCTATTCTCTGTAACTCTGCATTCAGATGGGTATAACTTTCCCTTCTTCCCTTGACTTTCACTTCTCTTCTGTTGTCACTTGTTTGTAAGGCCTCCTCAGTCAACCACATTATCTTTTTGCATTTCTTTTTCTTGGGGGTGGTTTTGGTCACCACCTCCTGTGCAATGTTAAGAACCTTCATCCATAGTTCTCAGACACTCTATCAGATCTAAAATCTGTCACTTCCACTGTATAATTGTAAGGGATTTTATTTAGGTCTTACCTGAATAGCTTAGTAGTTTTCCCTGCTGTCTTCAATTTAAGCCTGAATTTTGTAATAAGGAGCTTATGATCTGAGCCACAGTCATTTCCAGGTCTTGTTTTTTGCAGACTGTATAGAGCTTCTTCATCTTTGGCTTCAAGGAATATAATCTATCAGATTTTAGTGTTGACTTTCCAGTGATGGCCATGTGTAGAGTCATATTTTGTGTTGTTGAAATAGGGTGTTTACTATGACCAATGTGTTCTCTTGGCAAAGCTCTGTTAACCCTTGCTCTGCTTCATGTTTTACTCCAAGGTCAAACTTGCCTGTTACTTCAGGTATATCTTGATTTCTTACTTTTGCATTCTAATCCCCTATGCTGAAATATCTTTTTTGGGTGTTCATTCTAGAAGGTCTTATAGGTCTTCATAGAGTCATTCAACTTCAGCTTCTTTTGCATTAGTGATTGGGACACTGACTTGGATTACTGTAATACTGAGTGGTTTGCCTTGAAAATGAACTGAGTTCATTCTGTCTTTTTTGAGATTGTACCCAAGTACTGCTCTTTAGACTCTTGTTGACTATGAGGGCAACTCCATTTTCTAAGGAATTCTTTTCCACAGCATTAAATATACTGGCAGCAGCTGTCCTGGGAGTTGAATACTTGCATAAGTTCTTTTTGAGGACTACCACTCTCCAGTAGCCCTACCATAGAGCCTGTAGACTCCAGGACTGGGTCACCTCAGGCCAAACGACTAACAGGAAGGGATCACAGCCCCACAAATAAACAGACAATTGGATTAAAGATTTACTAAGCATGGCCCTGCCCACCAGAGCAAGACCCAGTTTTCCCCATAGCCAGTGCCTCCCAACAGGAAGTTAGCACAAGTCTCTTATCTTCATCCATCAGAGGGCAGACAAAAGGAGCAAGAACTATGATTTCACAAGCTTTAGCTCTAAACCCACAATCATAGAAAGCTCACCAAAATGATTATGTGTATCACTGCCTTGTTTAATTCAATGAAGTTATGAGCCATGCCATGCAGGGCAACCCAAAATGAATGGGTCATGGTAGAGATTTCTGGCAAAATGTGATCCACTGGAGAGGAGAATGGCAAACCACTTTAGTATTCTTTCCTTGAGAGCCTTATGCACAGTATGAAAAGGCAAAAAGATATTACACTGGTAGATGAGCCCCTCAGGTCAGTAGGTTTCCCATATGCCACTGGGGAAGAGTGGAGAAATAACCCCAGAAAAGAATGAAAAAGATGGACCAAAGTGAAAATGATGTTCACTTGTGGATGTGTCTGGTGGTGAAAGTAAAGTTTGATGCTGTAAAGAACAATATTCCATAGGAACCTGGAATCTTAGGTCCACGAATCAAGGTAAATTGGATGTGGTCAAGCAGGAGATGGCAAGAGTGAACATTTACATTTTAGAGATCAGTAAGATAAAATGAACAGGAATGGGTGGAGTTAATTCAGATGACCATTATATCTACTACTGTGTGTAAGAATGCATTACCCTAATGGCATATGAATCTTCAATGACTTTACATTTCAATGACTTAAACTTTTTTCTATTTTATTATGCAGGTTTTGCTTTAATCTTATTGAGTTGTAGGAGGTCTTTATATATTCTGGACATTCATTTATTCAGATTCAAGTTGATGTTTCATATATTTTTTCTACTTGCAGCACTTCTCTGAACATTTATTGTAATGCAGGTCTGCTGATAATAAATTCTCTCAGCTGTTGATTTTTTAAAAAGGTCTTTTTCTTTTTGTCCTTTATTTTTTTTTAATTTTATTTTATTTTTAAACTTTACAAATTGTATTAGTTTTGCCAAATATCAAAATGAATCTGCCACAGGTATACACGTGTCCTTTATTTTTGAAAGAGATTTTCCCTGGATTACAATTTCATATTGAAGACTTTTCTTTATTGAAAATGGTTTCTTTTCTTGTCCTATAAAAGATGCCAATTTTCTTCTTGCTTATTTAGTTTCTGAAGCAATGTTTGCTTTGTATTTAATCATTTTGTTTTTCTATATGTAATGTGTTCTTTTTTTCTGGGTACCTTTAAGATTTTGTCTTTAATTTGGTTTTCTGTTCTTTGAATATGAGTGCATGTGCTCACCCTGCTTGGTGTTCTCTGAGATTGGCAATGTAGTCTAGGGCCATCCACTATTATTGTATCTTTCTTGATCTATTCATCATCACCATTTCAAATTTTCTTCCCTACTCTCTGTCTTTTCCTTCTGAGATTCTAGTTAAAAGAAGGCTAGATTATTTCATATTGTCACAGCTTTTTTATACTCTGTTCCCTCTCAATTCCACCCTTACCCAAACTTTCACCTCTCTTTGTGTTTCAATTTGCAGAATCACTCAAATTCCCAAAGAAAGGCAGTGTCAAACAATGTTGAAACTACCGCACAATTGCACTCATCTCACATGCTAGCAAAGTAATGCTCAAATTCTCCAAACCAGGCTACAACAGTATGAACTGTGCACTTCAAGATGTTGAAGTTGGATTTAGAAAAGGCAGAAGAATCAGCGATCAAATTGCCAACATCTGTTGGATCATCAAAAAACCAAGAGAGTTCCAGAAAAACATCTTCTTCTGCTTTATTGACTATGCCAAAGCCTTTGCCTCTGTGGATCACAACCAACTGTGGAAAATTCTAAAAGATATGGGAATACCAGACCACTTCACCTGTCTCCTGAGAAATCTGTATGCAGGTAAAGAAGAAACAGAACTGGACATAGAACAACAGACTGGCTCCAAATCAGGAAAGGAGTATGTCAAGGCTGTATATTGTCACCCTGCTTATTCAACTTATATGCAGAGTACATTATGTGAAATGTCGGACTAGATGAATCACAAGCTGGAGTCAAGATTGCCAGGACAAATATCAATAACCTCAGATATGCAGATGACACCAGCCTTATGGCAGAAAGCAAAGAAGAACTATAGAGCCTCTTGATGAAAGTAAAAGAGGAGACTGAAAAAGGTAGCTTTAAACTCAACATTCAGAAAACTAAGATCATGGCATCCGGTCCCATCATTTCATGGCAAATAGATGGGGGAACAATGGAAACAGTGAGAGACTTTATTTTCTTTGGCTCCAAAATCACTGCAGATGGTGATTGCAGCCACGAAATTAAAAGATGCTTGCTCCTCAGAAGAAAAGTTATGACCAACCTAGGCAGCATATTAAAAAACAGAGACATTACCTTGCCAACAAAGGTCCATCTAGTCAAAGCTATGGTTTTTCCAGTAGTCGTGTATGGATGTGAGAGTTGGACTATAAAGAAAGCTGAATACTTAAGAATTGATGCATTTGAACTGTGGTGTTGGAAAAGACTCTTGAGAGTTTCTTGTACAGCAAGAAGAGCCAACCTGTCAATCCTAAAAGAAATAAGTCCTGAATATTCATTGGAAGGACTGATGCTGCAGCTAAAACTTCAATATTTTGGCCACCTGATCCAAAGATCAGGAAAGACCCTGGGAAAGATTGAAGGTGGGAGGATAAGGGGATGACAAAGGATGAGATGGTTGGATCGCATCACCGACGTGATGGACATGAGATTAAGTAAGCTCTGGGAGTTGGTGATGGACAGGGAAGCCTGGCTTGCTGCAGTCCATGGGGTCACAAAGAGTCGGACTCAACTGAGCGACTGAACTGAACTCAACTCCAGGAAATGCTACTGAGCATACTGCAGATTCACTGTTTCTAGGCAGTCCAAGTCTGTATCCCACGCACTGATGAGTTTTTTTAGGGCATTCTTCATTTTTGTTACTTTATTTTTCCTCTGACATTTCAAATGTACTCTTTCTTTAAAAAATGATTTATTTTAAATGAAGGATAATTACTTTACAATATTGTGATGGCCTCTGCCATATATCAACATGAATCGGCCATAGGCATACGTGTGACTCCTCCATCTGAGCATCCCTCCTGCCTCATTCCCCACCCCATCTTTCCAGGTTGTCACAGAGCACTGGCTTTGGGCTTCCTGAGTCATACATTAAACTCCCACTGGCTCTCTATTTTACATATGGTATGTATATGTTTCTAAGCTATTCTCTCAGATCATCCCACTCTCCCTTTCTTCCACTGTGTCCAAAAGTTTGTTCTTTATGTCTGTGTCTCCTTTACTGTCCTCTAGGTAGGATCATTATTACTATCTTTCTACAGTCCATATATATGCATTAATACATGACATTTGTCTTTCTCTATCTGACTTACTTCATTCTGTAAAATAAGCTCTAGGTTCATCTACCTCATACATGTACCCCAATGTTCATTGCAGCACTATTTATAATATCTAGGGCATGGAAGCAACCTAGATGTCCATCAGCAGATGAATAAGCAGATAAGGAAGTTGTGGTACATATACACATATATTAAGCAGTAGTATGTGCCTCAGCCATTAAAATAAATGTATTTGAGTCAGTTCAAAGGTTCTCTTTCTTATAGTTTCCATCTTTCTCCTGACATTGCCCATCTTCTATTGCATGTTCTATACCTTTTCTATACCTTTTCAGACTCTCTACCACATTAATTGCAATTATTTAAAATTTTTGTTGAAAGTTCCAACATCTGGGTGACTTCTCAATCTTTTTATTCAACACTTTGTATTTTTAGTGAGTTGTTTATGTTTCCATTCTGTGCATCATGTATTTTGTTGTTATTGGTCTTGTTGTTGTTGCTGTGATTTAAATTTATCATTGGGTGGATGAGGTGGCACTAGTAGTAAAGAACCCACCTGCCAATGCAGGAGACATAAGAGACATGGGTTCAGTCCCTGGGTTGGTAAGATCCCCTGGAGAAGGAAATGGCTACTTACTCCAGTGTTCTTGCCTGGAGAATCCCATGTACAGAGGAAACTTGCAGACTTCTGTCCATAGGGCCGCACAGAGGTGGACACAACTGAAGAGACTTAGCATGAGCACATGCAGATGACAACAGTGACAAAATAATTTATTTTCTGACCTGGAAACAGCCATACCTCTTTCTAACTGTGAAGGTAGAGTCAATCTAGTTACATGTTGAGTTGATTTTGGCTTTTGTTTTTATTATAGCTATTCTTACTGCACTTCTAGCCTCAAATTCTCCCACTTTTGCCTTATATTTCTAGTGAGGACTTGATTGCTGGAAAATTTGCTCTGTTTTCTTATTTCATCTTCACTGTTTCATGAACTCTTTCTAGATGTTTGCTACTTCCAGGACTAAAAGCAGAATGTCAGCTTCTTGGTACTTGCTAGCTAAGTGTTGCAAAACTGGGATCTGTTCTGATGTCCTGATCCAGTCTCTGTCTTAAGCAGATGCTGTGTCTATGTGTCTTCATGGTGGGACTTTTGAAATAACAGTCCATTCTCCAGCTGTAAGAAATTGCTGATGGTCTGGACTCAGGATGATTTCCCACTCCTTTCTAAGGAATTTTTCCTATTCTCCTCTTCAGATACAAGGGATCTTCATATGTTTCTTGGTGTCAGTATTGTTTGCTTTCCTCCCCCCAGAAGATGAAGGCTTTGTTCTGTAGGAAAAGTGGGGGTTCCTGACTTTCCCAAGGCAGAAAGTGCTCTCTTCCTCCAAACTTGCAAAATAAGGGCAGTTTCTTGAGAAAACCATCATATTCTCACTATTTTCATGTAGAGAGGAACTGAATAAATGCAGATCTCCCTGTGCCTTGTGTGAAGAGTGCTTCTGCACTCTGACATGACTTACATAGAGCATTCATTATAAGTTTTAGCTGAATTACTTCCCCATGTGTATGGAAATGTCACTCCCCTCTGTGGTCTGCCCATCTATGCTAACATTCATGCCTCTTTCCACAATAAAGAGTCTACCTTGGGTCAGAGACTGATTAATTTCCCCATGATCTGACCCCTATGATGATTTGAAAGAAAGTTATAAGTTTTGTAGATTATTTGTTTTCTATATGCTAAGGAAAACCCCAAAGTCTTTCCTTTTATATACATCATTATTAATCTTTACTAAAACACTGGATATTGTTTATTATTAGTATCTCCATATTATGCATAAGGAAACTGAGCTGTAGAGAATTTAAATTATTGCCCATTACCTTTTAGCAACTAAATGACAAGACCCAGTTCATTGGCTTCAAGATCAGTTCATTGTATAAAGTCAGCTATACCATGGGTATAAAAATGAAAAGTAAATGTAGTGATATTTTACCATAGTCCAGGATGTTTCTTGGGTAGTTGGAGACTCTATGGATTTCAAAAAATGAATATTTCAGCTTTCCTCCCATATTGTGCTCGTGATAACAATAAATTATGCTGAGCAAAAGAAGACAGGCATAAATAAGTATACACCATATAATTGAATTTATATTTAGTTCCAGAGTAGAAAAAACTAGTCTCTAGTAATATAAACAAGAACATCAGTGGCCTCTGGGAGGGAGAGGAAGGTGGAGAATGTCTGACAATGAAACAAAGGAAATTTATTATATGATAATTGACTTTTAAGGTGGATAATGATATTGACTTTTAAGGTGGATAATGATATATATTTTAAAAACTCAGTGTAGTTAGTATACATTTAAAATATGCGTATTTCATTATATATACATTTTACTTCAGTAAATTTTAGTTACACACAGATTAAAAATAGGAGAGAAGATAAGTGCAGGTTATAATGATCTTGAAAAATAATGAGGTCAATAGAGAGTTTTACTTCTATAAGAAATACTTGTAATTTTAACATATTTTAATGTGCACTGTTTTGTTTAATCTTTACTGTACTGGGAAATGTTTGTTATTATTAAGGCCATTTTACACATGAGGCCTTCTGACTAGTTCTGTTGAAAGAGTTGACTATAATCTGAATTAAAATATTGCAAGTAAGACAAAAGCATTAATATTTTACTGTAATCCTCAGCACCATATGAGATTTTTGCAATTCCCATGGTAGGAAAAATAGAACATATTCACTTTCCCCTCGTATTAACACAGGTAACAATGAAGATCCCACTTTCATTACAGAAACCTCCATACCCTCAGTAAATATGGGAATATTCTTGAGTAAATGTCTGCAATAGAAATGCATTATTATTATTTCCCTTAACAATTTAAGTGATAAGAGCATTTATGGCCAATCAAACTGAGTTCTTTCAAAACACCAACCACACAATATACCTGTCCTGTTATCAGGTTAATGAAAAATATTTATTTTACTGTTATTGTGTTCATTTACATGCCATCTGTTGCCAGAGTAATTTGATAAGACAATCTTCACACAAATTATAGTAAGAAGCACTAACCATATAATTATTCAAATAAAACATAACATCAATAAACTAGAGACCATTATTAAAGTAGCTCTCACATGGTCAGGCACTGAATCATAAATTATGGGTACGTTCAGTATATGCTATAATCACTTTATAATATGGTTTTTAGTCTTATCTTTCATTAATGGAAGGTGTTATTGCTTATTTAAGTTCTCTTTGACTCAATGTTCACACAAAGCCCTTGCTCTCAAAAATGATCTTCAGCTCTAATTTGGTAATCATGGTGCACTGGTAGTTTCAAAGGTGCAGTACCACATCCACATAGCTGCTTACTGACTGAAACTCATGTTTCAGAATCCAACAGTCACCACTGTCACTGAGTATTCACATGTCTTGCACTTTTCCCATCTGCTCAAAGGTGAATCTGTGTGCGGAGATGTGTCTGATGGTGACTCATGGGCTTAAACTTCAAAGGCTCACCCATAACATGTCCCACATGTGGCAGCGTAACTTAGCTCTCAAAAGAGGCTTTCTCATCTCCAGTTATGGCTCCCACGTTGTTATTCCCGTTACTACTTGTTCAAAATGAACTTCCTTGTGCTGTTTGCTCTTGTTTCTGCCTGCTGGGCTTGAGCAAAGCAAAGCCCAATGGAAGTGAGCAGTTATTCAGTGTCAGGATATTGACTGCTTCCCAAGAAATCATTCCATTTGGTGCTATTATAAGGTTTCCTTGATGGTTCAGATGGTAAAGAATCCATCTGCAGTGCAGGAGACCCAGATTTAATCCCCAGGTCAGGGAAGATCTGGAGAAGGGAATGGCTACCCACTCCGGTATTCTTGCATAGAGAATCCAAAGGACAGAGGAGCCTGGTGGGCCATGGGGTTGCAAAGGGTTGGACACAGCTAAGTGACTAACACTTTCACTTTTCATAGTGTCCAGAGCCACTGGCAAATTATTTTCAGAAGAACCATATGACTTTATTTTCTAAGTAAGGTTTAGACTATAATTTGAAGGTATCTTTAATATAATTTCAGGGTGGAGTAGTTGCCAATTTCTTCTCTGACAGGATTGCTTATATTTTATTTACTTAAAAATCTGTGTTCCGTTCTGGTCTTCTAGTATAATAAGAGAGACTGGCCATGACTCTTGAGATCACAAAGCTGGTCTTTACCCTCCTGGATCAGAAGAAGGTAGCCAGTGCCCACCAAAATGTTAAAGCTATCTCTCCTAGTGTGATACTTAGAAATTGCACTCTGGACCAGAGTCGTCTTCCTGCCTTGAGTTCCTTGGTTCCAATTAGCCTTCTCATCAATCAGTGCAGTGCTGTGACTGCTGATGAAAGAGTAAATTAAATAATAATTCCTCTTTTTAATTTACCAGCTTAAACTATTATTCCTAAGAGTATGGCTTTTGAAGTACTATATATAACTGAAGTTATTTATTGAATTAAAAAAAAAAGAAACCTACAAATCTCTGCAAGCAGAATGTATTTTCTCCTGATTTTTTCTTTCTAAAACATTGTAATTAGAAACTACAGGCCATATGTAGCAATGACAAAGCAGAAATAAAGAGTTATTCTATTTATTTATTTTTTAACTTTACAATAGCAACATCAAACATCTTAGATTGTGTTTCAGTCTCATGTTCTGGGCAATGAATAATGAAACTTTGCCTTTATTTTTGATGGTCAGTAGTTCTTTCAGGTGTGTCCTTAATGAAATCAACACACGATTTTTCAATACTTTCAAAAACACTTGTTCAAAAGACAACCTACACATGTTTTTCAAAGTCCAAATCCTCTTTGGGTGTTTGGTTGAATCTTGAGAGGTATATTCTTCACCCCTTCAACACTGTGGACACAACCATGGCAGATAAGAAAAGGTACTAATTCTGAAGTGGACCTAATTTCAAGTTTCCTATCAAACAGTTATTAAGTGATATGAAATAAGGTGAATAATGTTTGTGTGTTTGAAATCCTTCTTTATAGAATGTGAAAATTCCTTGTCTCACAAGATAATTTGGGGAATGGAATGGTGTGAGACATTGTGATCTGTAATTAATATGTAGTAGACAAATATAAATTTTGCTATAGTAGAATTCAATTTTATTTATAAATTGATTTTTTAATAAATCTCATTGTAGTAGAGTCCTAGCTAACTATTCTTATAACCATGAAGATGTGACTATATTATTATTAACAATAATATAACATATATTATGATTATAAATTTACCTTTATAAGAAAAGAAACATAACCCTTCTTTAATATTTAAATGTTTTTGTGTTTTGTTTGCTTGTTGGGTTTTGCTTTTTTTGGTATGTAGTGATAATCAGGATAGAGAAAGCTCCCAGAATTCTAGGCACTTCCAAAAGCCGCATCTCCAGGTTCATATTCGCATAGTAAACCATCTTCTCTGGGAACAGCATTGACAGTAATTTAAGATTGTGTCACAACTCTGGTGCCTCTTTTTGGAAAATTAAAAGATGTTATGCTTCATTCATATCAAATTTGGTGTTAAGTGATGGCAGAAATGCTAGTGTTACTACCAGAAAACCACTTTTCTTCTCTGTGACAATGAGAAAACAAGCCCTGCCCCTCAGAGGCATAAGTGTGGTGACAACAATCTGTCAATCTGAGAAGTTCAGAAAGCACCAGAATACTGAAATGGCATGTTTTCCCTCACTCTGATTTAAACTTCTGAATACCTTTCCTTTGCTTAACTGCTGGTGTTGTTTATTCGAGTTACAGTAGATGGAATAAACTTATAAATTTACTATAGCAAAGTATTTCTAATTACATAGTTAACAATTACTAAAACATTCACACAAAGCAATCATTTTAAAAGCCTTCACAAGAAGCAGTGTAAGATGCCTACATTTTATGAAATTACATAGCTCATTCTTCATCTTTCTTGAGAGAATTTTGCGTGAGATAATAACTTCAGAAAATGATATTAATTCATCTGATGCCACAGCTATTACCAATCCTAATTTGCACCTTTCGTGCTACTTTGAATATTTTATTCATGCTGAAATGTCAACTATGCAACTGAAAATGGCCCCAAAGGAACATTAGCCATTCATCTCTTTAGATAGAATTGCTCAATATCATCCCTGAAAATATGAAATAGTCAAAGACACAGGTTTGCATACTTTCTGTATTTATAGATGATTGCAGAGGATTGAAAATCCCATAGATAACTTACACCTATTTTCAGGAGTCTCCCACACAGCAGTATACTTGTATGTGTTTACAAGTTGATACTGGTTGAGATCCATGTTTTTGGAAAATGTGGTGGCTAACTCGAATAATGCAGTGATACAAGTGCAGATACCAAACTTCCTAAGTGATCCAGAGTCAGAAGAATACTTGAATCTTCATATAAAATTCTTATGTTCTCTGGTATAGGACTCTTTAGGAAGAGGTGGCAAGAATACATAGAAGAACTATACAAAAACTATCTTCACGACCAGATAATCATGATGCTGTGATCACTCACCTAGAGCCAGGCATCCTGGAATGTGAAGTCAAGTGGCCCTTAGGAAGTATCACTATGAACAAAACTAGTGGAGGTGATGGAATTTCAGTTGAGCTATTCAAATCCTGAAAAATGATGCTGTGAAAGTGCTGCACTCAATATGCCAGAAAATTTGGAAAACTCAGCAGTGGCCACACGACTGGAAAAGGTCAGTTTTCATTCCAATCTCAAAGAAAGGCAATGCCAAAGAATACTCAAACTGCCACACAATTGCACTCATCTCACATGCTAGTAAAGTAATGCTCAAAATTCTCCAAGTCAGGCTTCAGCAATATGTGAACCATGAACTTCCAGATGTTCAAGCTGGTTTTAGAAAAGGCAGAGGAACCAGAGGTCAAATTGCCAACATCTGCTGGATCATCAAAAAAGCAAGAGAGTTCCAGAAAAACTTCTACTTCTGCTTTAGTGACTATGTCAAAGCCTTTGACTGTGTGGATAACAGTAAACTGTGGAAAATTCTGAAAGAGATGGGAATACCAGACCACCTGACCTGCCTCTTGAGAAACCTATATGCAGGTCAGGAAGCAACAGTTAGAACTGGACATGGAACAACAGACTGGTTCCAAATAGGAAAAGGAGTACATCAAGGCCGTATATTGTCACCCTGCTTATTTAACTTCGATGCAGAGTACATCATGAGAAACGCTGGGCTGGAGGAAGCACAAGCTGGAGTCAAGATTGCCAGGAGAAATATCAATAGCCTCAGATATGCAGATGACACCACCCTTATGGCAGAAAGTGAAGAAGAACTAAAGAGCCTCTTGATGAAGGTGAAAGAGGAGAGTGAAGAAGTTGGCTTAAAGCTCAACATTCAGAAAATGAAGATCATGGCATCTGTTCCCATCACTTCATGGGAAATAGATGGGGAAACAGTGGAAACAGTGTCAGACTGTATTTTTCTGGGCTCCAAAATCACTGCAGCTGGTGACTGAAGCCATGAAATTAAAAGACGCTTACTCCTTGGAAGGAAAGTTATGACCAACCTAGACAGCATATTCAAAAGCAGGGACATTACTTTGCAACAAAAGTTCGTTTAGTCAAGGCTGTGGTTTTTCCTGTGGTCATATATGGATGTGAGAGTTGGACTGTGAAGAAGGCTGAGTGCTGAAGAATTGATGCTTTTGAACTGTGGTGTTGGAGAAGACTCTTGAGAGTCCCTTGGACTGCAAGGAGATCCGACCAGTCCATTCTGAAGGAGATCAGCCCTGGGATTTCTTTATAAGGAATGATGCTAAAGCTGAAACTCCAGTACTTTGGCCACCTCATGCGAAGGGTTGACTCATTGGAAAAGACTCTGATGCTGGGAGGGATTGGGGGCAAGAGGAGAAGGGGACGACAGAGGATGAGATGGCTGGATGGCATCGCTGACTCGATGGACGTGATTCTCAGTGAACTCCAGGAATTGGTGATGAACAGGGAGGCCTGGCATACTGTGATTCATGGGGTCGCAAAGAGTCGGACACGACTGAGGGACTGATCTGACCTGATCTAATCTGATCTTATCATCTGATTCCATTGTGACCCTCTGAACTGTTTTGTATAATGCCTTCTTCAATAGTCAAGCTATTTTACCCATAGAGGAAAGGGTAAGCTTTTTTTTAGTGACTGATCTTTTGAGAAACATTAGTGAAAGTTCCTTATTTTTATTGTATCTTTCTGCTTTTTGTTTGTTTCTCTATATCTTGTGTGTATCATTTCCTCTCTGTATCTTTCTAGTCCTTCTCTCCTTCCTCCCTTGCCTCATGTTTCCTCCTACCACTTCCTCCTCCTCCAGATTCTTCTTCTACTTCTGCTTCTGCTACTCTTCCTCCTTCTTCACACACACACACACACACACACACACACACACTTCATGATGTGTCGATCACTCAGTTGGATATGAAACGAGATCATATATATAAAACTAAATGAAAGGCAATGTATTAGTTTATATTTTAGTTTTCATAGTAAACGGATTCTGGAAATGGATGATACCAAAAAATATTTATTTAATCCTATGCTGTTTTTCATTGTCAAAAAGGTTCCACCACTAGCCACAGTAAAGTTAAAATACAAAAATATACAAACAACTCCTACAGCTCAACTCCAGAAAAATAAATGACCCAATCAAAAAATGGGCCAAAGAACTAAATAGACATTTCTCCAAAGAAGACATGCAGATGGCTAACAAACACATGAAAAGATGCTCAACATCACTCATTATCAGAGAAATGCAAATCAAAACCACTGTTAGGTACCATTTCATGCCAGTCAGAATGGCTGCGATCCAAAAGTCTACAAGCATAGATGCTGGAGAGGGTGTGGAGAAAAGGGAACTCTCTTACACTGTTGGTGGGAATGCAAACTAGTACAGCCACTATGGAGAACAGTGTGGAGATTCCTTAAAAAACTGGAAGTAGAACTGCCTTATGATCCAGCAATCCCACTGCTGGGCATACACACTGAGGAAACCAGAAGGTAAAGAGACACGTGTACCCCAATGTTCATCACAGCACTGTTTATAATAGCCAAGACATGGAAGCAACCTAGATGCCCATCAGCAGATGAATGGATAAGAAAGCTGTGGTACATATACACAATGGAGTATTACTCAGCCATTAAAAAGAATACATTTGAATCAGTTCTAATGAGATGGATGAAACTGGAACCTATTATACAGAGTGAAGTAAGCCAGAAAGAAAAACACCAATACAGTATACTAATGCATATATATGGAATTTAGAAAGATGGTAACAATAACCCTGTGTATGAGACAGCAAAAGAGACACTGATGTATAGATCAGTCTTATGGACTCTGTGGGAGAGGGAGAGGGTGGGGAGATTTGGGAGAATAGCATTGAAACATGTATAATATCATGTATGAAATGAGTCACCAGTCCAGGTTCGATGCACGGTACTGGATGCTTGGGCCTGGTGCACTGGGACGACCCAGAGGGAGGGTATGGGGAGGGAGGAGGGAGGAGGGTTCAGGATGGGGAACACAGGTATACCTGTGGTGGATTCATTTCGATATTTGGCAAAACTAACACAATATTGTAAAGTTTAAAAATAAAATAAAATTTTTAAAAATACAAAAATAAATAAATAAATAAAATTTAAAGTCAAATAGTTTATTTCCCACTAAACTTCAAAAATATATAAATAATTTCTACTTTAGTTGATCTATTATTTATTGGAAATCTACAAGTCTATGGTAACTACCAGTTTGATTAAAATGAGATATCAAATAATCTATATATTAAAAAGTGTTTTGCAGTTTCATAGCCCTTCAGAAGAAAATAAGTCTCAAATTTGATTACAAGGCATCATTCCAAAGTTAAAATATGGCAAAGGATAAGTCATTTTGAGGATGAACTTATATTTTATACAATATATATCTTACTCATTAAAAATATATGGTGAACAGTTGCTTGTTTCATGAGAATTAAAGGTTCTTGAATATTAGTACAAGGAAGAAAATCAAAAAATAATGTTTGGACCATTATGGAGATACAGTTTACAAGCTCTGCTGTGAGATGTAACACTACTTTAAGTGACTGCTAGTGAGATGGGCCTTGCCGCTAGGAGCACACATCCATTTTTTTCTGTTTGTTCAAATGGAAATACGATTTTTAGAAAAGGTCAAGTGATTAGTGATTACTTTCAACAGAATCAGCATGTAGCTACTTCAATAAGGTTTTTTTTTTTTTTTTTTTTTTTGTAAATAAAAGTTCTGCTTCATTCTTTCCCATCATAAAGTATTTAGACCCCCTTTAATCAAAACTTGCCAGGATATAAAATTATGATTTGCTATTATATATAATTCAGACTTAAATTGAAGAAATTAGGGAAAACCACTAGACCATTCAGGTATGACTTAAATCAAATCCCTTATGATTATACAGTGGAAGTGAGAAATAGATTTAAGGGATTAGATCTGATAGAGTGCCTGATGAACTATAGACAGAGGTTTGTGAAATTGTACAGGAGACAGGGATCAAGACCATCCCCATGGAAAAATATTGCAAAAAAGCAAAATGGCTGTCTGGCGAGGCCTTACAATAGCTATGAAAAGAAGAAAAGCAAAAAGCAAAGGGGAAAAGGACAGATATAAGCATCTGAATGCAGAGTTCCAAAGAATAGCAAGGAGAGATAAGAAAGCCTTCCTCAGCAATCAGTGCAAAGAAATAGAGGAAAACAACAGAATGGGAAAGACTAGAGATCTCTTCAAGAAAATTAGAGATACCAAGGGAACATTTCATGCAAAGATGGGCTCCATAAAGGACAGAAATGGTATGGACTTAACAGAAGCAGAAGATATTAGAAGAAGTGGCAAGAATACACAGAAGAACTGTACAAAAAAGAGCTTCATGGCCCAGATAATCATGATGGTGTGATCACTCACCTAGAGCCAGACATCCTGGAATGTGAAGTCAAGTGGGCCTTAGAAAGGATCACTATGAACAAAACTAGTGGAGATGATGGCATTCCAGTTGACCTATTTCAAATCCTGAAAGATGATGCTGTGAAAGTGCTGCACTCAATATCCCAGCAAATTTGGAAAACTCAGCAGTAGTCACAGGACTGGAAAAGGTCAGTTTTCATTCCAATCTCAAAGAAAGGCAATGCCAAAGAATGCTCAAACTACTGCACAACTTCACTCATCTCACACACTAGTAAAGTAATGCTCAAAATTCTCCAAGTCAGGCTTCAGCAATATGTGAATCGTGAACTTACAGATGTTCAAGCTGGTTTTAGAAAAGGCAGAGGAACCAGAGATCAAATTGCCAACATCTGCTGGATCATCAAAAAAGCAAGAGAGTTCCAGAAAAACATCTATTTCTGCTTTATAGACCATGCCAAAGCCTTTGACTGTATGGATCACAATAAACTGTGGAAAATTCTGAAAGAGAAGGGAATACCAGGCCACATGACCTGCCTCTTGAGAAACCTATATGCAGGTCAGGAAGCAACAGTTAGAACTGGACATGGAACAACAGACTGGTTCCAAATAGGAAAAGGAGTACATCAAGGCTGTATATTGTCACCCTGCTTATTTAACTTACATGCAGAGTACATCATGAGAAACGCTGGGCTGGAAGAAGCACAAGCTGGAGTCAAGATTGCCAGGAGAAATATCAATAACCTCAGATATGCAGATGACACCATCCTTATGGCAGAAAGTGAATAAGAACTAAAAAGCCTCTTGATGAAGGTGAAAGAGGAGAGTGAAAAAGTTGGCTTAAAGCTCAACATTCAGAAAACGAAGATCATGGCATCTGGTCCCATCACTTCATGGGAAATAGATGGGGAAATAGTGGAAACAGTGGCTAACTTTATTTTTTGGGCTCCAAAATCACTGCAGATGTTGACTGCAGCAATGAAATTAAAAGAGGCTTATTCCTTGGAAAGTAAGTTATGACCAACCTATATAGCATATTCAAAAGCAGAGACATTACTTTGCCAACAAAGATCCGTCAAAGCTATAGTTTTTCCAGTAGTCATGTACAGATATGAGAGTTGGACTGTGAAGAAATCTGAGCACCAAAGAATTGATGCTTTTGAACTGTGGTTTTGGAGAAGACTCTTGAGAGTCCCTTGGACTGCAGGGAAATCCAACCAGTCCATCCTAAAGGAGATCAGTCCTGGGTATTCATTGTAAGGACTGATGCTAAAGCTGAAATTCCAATACTTTGTCCACTTCATGTGAAGAGTTGACTCATTGGAGAAGAGCCTGATGCTAAGAGGGATTGGTGGCAGGAGGAGAAGGAAACGACAGAGGATGAGATGGCTGGTTGGCATCACTGACTTGATGGAATAAGTCTGAGTAAACTCCAGTAGTTGGTGATGGACAGGGAGGCCTGGCATGCTGTGATTCATGGGGTTGCAGAGTTGGACATGACTGATCGACTGAACTGAACTGAAAATTGCCCCAGAGGTCTCTGAAATGCTCCTCCTTCTTTTCATTCTTTTTCCTTTATTCTGCTCTTGTTCAGTTATTCCCACCATTCTTTCATTTCTCTTTTCCATTCTTCTGCCTCATTTATTCTGGTATTGGTTCTCTCTAGTGTATGTTTAATCTTAGTAATTGAAGCAGAAGTGATTAAGAAGAGGTGGCAAGAATACACAGAAGTATTAAAAAAAAAAAAAAAAAAAAGTCTTAATGACCTAGATAACCTCAATGGTGGTAGCTACTCACCTCCACCCAGTTATTCTGGAGTGTCAAGTCAAGTGGGCCTTAGGAAGAATTCCTATGAGCAAAGCTAGTGTTGGTGGTGGAATTCCAGCTGAACTATTTCAAATCCTAAAAGATGTTGTTGCAGTGCCATACTAACTAACTAAATTGGAAAATTCAGCAGTACATACAGGAATGGAAAAGGTCAATTTTTATTCCAATCCCAAAGAAAGGCAATTCCAAAGAATATTCAAGCTGCCATACAGTTGGAATCATTTTACATGCTAGCAAGGTAATGCTCAAAATTGTCAAGCTAGGCTTCAACAGTACATGAAGTGAGAACTTCCAGATGTACAAGCTAGATTTGGAAAAGGCAGAGGAACCAGAGATCAAATTGCAAACATCTATTGGATCATATGAAAAGCAAGGGGATGCCAGAAAAACATTTACTTCTGCTTCATTGACTATGCTAAAGCCTTTAACTGTGTGGATCACAATAAATTGTGGAAAATTATTCAAGAGATGGGAATACCAGCTCATTTTACCTATCTCCTTAGAATCCTGTATGCAGATCAAGAGGCTAAAGTTAGAACTGGACAGGGAACAATGGACTGGTTCAAAATTTGGAAAGGAGTATATCAATGTTGTATATTCTAACCCTACTTATTTAACTTCTATGCAGAGTACATCATATTAAATCCTCGGCTGGATGAAGCACAAAGTGAAATCAAGATTGCTGGGAGAAATAACAATAAACTCAGATATGCAGATGACACCACCCAAATGGCAGAAAGTAAAGAGGAACTAAAGAGCCTCTTGAAGAGGATTAAAGAGGAGAGTGAAAAAGGTGGCTTAAACACCACACTCAAAAAACTAAGATTATGGCATATGGTCCCATTACATAATAGCAAATAGATGGGAATGAAGTGGAAACAGCAATACATTTCATTTTCTTAGACTCCAAAATTACTGCCATCAGTGACTGCAGCTGTGAAATTAAAAAATGTTTTCTCTTTGGATGAAAAGCTATGACATAACTAGAAAGCATATTAAAAGCAGAGACATCAGTTTGCTGACAAAGGTCCATATAGTCAAAGCTATGATTTTTCCAGTAGTCTTGTATGGATGTGAGAGTTCGATCATACAGAAGGCTGAGTATTGAAGAATTGATGCTTTCAAATTGTGGTGCTGCAAAGGACCCTTGAGAGTTCCTTGCACAGCAAGGAGTTGAAACTAGTCTATCCTAAAGGAAGCAAACAATTAATATTCATTGGAAGGACTGATGCTGAAGTTGAAACTTCAATACCTTGGTCATTGATGTGAAGAGCCGACTTATTGGGAAAACCCTGATGCTGGGAAAGATTGAGGGCAGGAGGAGAGGGGATGACAGAGGATGAGATGGTTGGATGGAATCACTGATTCAATGGACATAGGTTGAGCAATCTCTGGGAGATAGTAAGGATTGGGAAGCCTGGCCTGCTGCAGTCCATGGGGTCACAAAGAGTCAGACAGGATTTAGAGACTGAAAAACAAATTATGTAATTTTCTGCCCTTTATTTCTTCTGGGTCCTTGTTAAACATCTTATATCTTCTTGTTCTCTGCTTCCATTCTATTCATCTGTTCCTCTATGTTATTTCCAAAATTTTGGATCATCTTTACTATCATTACTCTGAGTTCTTTTTCAGGTAGACTGCCTATTTCCTTTTCATTTGTTTGGTTTTGAGGATTTTTACCATGATCTTTCATCTGCTGCATGTTTGTCTGTCTTTTTATTTTGTTTAATTTACTGTGTTTGGAGTCTTCTTTCTGTAGGCTGGAAGGTCATAGTTCCTGTTATTTGTGGGGTCTGCCCTCCAAGGTTGGGTCGGATAAGTGCTTTATGAAGTTTTCCTGGTTGGCAGGAGTTATGCCTACTTTCTTTTGGATACAGCTAGATCTTTTCTTTCCAAAAAGCAATGCTCTGTCCAGTAGTTTGTTTTGCAGTTTCTATAGTCTTGGTATGGCTTTGGCAGCCTTTCTGCTAATGGCAGGGTTGTATTTCCTCTTTTGATGAATGTTTGGCATGAGGCATCTGGCATTGGAGCTTGCTGGCTTTTGGATGGGTCCTCGTCTTTGTATTGAGTTGGAAGCCTTTGTGAGAGCACTCACTGATAAATGCTCCATATGGTCAGGAGTTCTCAGGTGGTCCTAAGTCCTGGACTCAGGTCTCCCTTCTCAGAAGTTCAGGCCTGACCCTTACTATAGCACCAAAACTTCACAGGCTACATAGCACTGAAGACAAAAGCCAAGCCTAATGGTGAAAGCAACACTCAACAGCCAATAATATCCAAAGAAACATACACTTACAAAGAGAAAAGAGTGGGGAAAAAAGAATATAAACAAGAATCAGAAGAGAGCAATGAAGCCAGTAAGCAAATCCAAAAGTGAAAATGAATACTAAAAACTAGATTAATAAAAATAAAAGATAAAAAAATAAATGGAAAAAGTGCAGTATAACTGAAGAGTGCTGTAAAAATTGTAATAAAATAACTTTATTTTTAAAAATGATGTTTTTTAGGAAGCAAAAAGTAAGTTAAAATTAAAATTAAAGAAATAATTTAAAAGTACAATTAGATGTATAGAACAGTCTTATGGACTCTGTGGGAGAGGGAGAGGGTGGGAAGATTTGGGAGAATGGCAATGAAACATGTAAAATATCATGTAGGAAACGAGTTGCCAGTCCAGGTTCGATGCATGATGCTGGATGCTTGGGGCTGGTGCACTGGGACGGCCCAGAGGGATGGTATGGGGAGGGAGGAGGGAGGAGGGTTCGGGATGGGGAACACATGTATACCTGTGGCAGATTCATTTTGATATTTGGCAAAACTAATACAATTATGTAAAGTTTAAAAATAAAATAAAATTGGAAGATTTAAAAAAAAAAAAAGTACAATTAGAATAATATAAAAAAGAAAAAAAAATACATATATAGTGAGGATGGTATTAAGAAGAATGTCCTCCCTAGTCCTCCTTTGACCTCTCTGCACAGCACACACCAACCAATCTGCCTACTCAGGAAGCCCTCCAATAATTCTACAAAAGTTTCTGGACCTTCTTTGGATGCTGTGGGGTCAACCAAGAAGCAAGAATCTTTTAGTTTCATGGCTGATGTCACCTTCCATAGTGACTTTGGAACTGAAGAAAATAAAACTGGTCACTGCTTCCACTTTTTCTTCAATTTGCCATGAAGTGATAGGACCAGATGCCATGATCTTATTTTTCTCTTATTATTAGAGAAATAAAAATCAAAACTACAATGAGGTATCATCTCATACTAGTCAGAAATCCCATCATCAGAAAGTTTATGAATTACTCAATTGTCTTTAAAATGAAAACAGAAAGCATCAAACTCAGAATTTAATACAGGTAAATTTGAAAGGAGAAAAATTGGAGCCCCTATGAATGAGTTCCCCCCTGCCTTTTTTTTTTTCTTTTAATAGAGGCAAGAGTTGTACTCCTCAGAGCAGATAAAAGTGCTGTTGAAGCTGATTTTCAGTGCAGAAAGAAGCATGGTTCTCTAAGAAGTTTCACCAGTTAAAAGAAGAGAACAAGTTTGACTGATTTTTTAGTATTAACTTGCTTTGTAAGATTTATTTTAGGAAAAAGAAATCTACTCAACGATTCATGCTAAATATACACTTGTATTTCCATGAGAATTTGCCTTTTTAATTTATCTCCTTTTTCTTAATAGATGATCTTAATATAAGGTTTTCAACTTTTAGTGAAATGTTTCAGTTTCAAGAAAGTGAGAACCTTGATCTAAGGAAGACTCCAAGCCTCAAGCTAAGCAATCTGCTCAAGGTCATTAAATAAAGGAAATGAAAATCAATTCAAACCAGATTTTGTGTATTTCAAATTACTATATTGCCTTATCTTCGAAAATTACTCTGTGTAAAATCCAATAACACTATGAGAAGACCAAGCATGGAGATAAGATATCATTCCCTACCCCACTTCTCTGAACTTGCCTCCTTTCAAGTCCAGCCCCAGGATTTGCAGTGCTGTTTCCCTGCTGGGATCTCTCCTATCTCAGATTTCTATCTCTCTCCTATCTCTACTCACTTCTCTCCCCTAAAGAGAGGCTGTTTATTTAGATTGCCATCACTCCCTATTTTTTGAGCCTCTTTGCACATGTCTCTCTGGCAATTGTAGTATTCACTGCTTAAACTACATCCCCATAAACTCCATGAAGTTTAAGATTTTGTTTTATTCACTATTTTATTCTCAGGTTTTAGAGAAATCCTGAGCTCATAGCAGGTACCCATGAGACACTTGTAGAATGAATGAACAAGTAATTCATTATATCAATTGTTGGAGAGAAAGACTTTTGGAAAAAAATGCCTAATTGTGAAATAGAGAGAAATATATACCTTAATATCATAATTAGACCTGTAAACAAAACCCTGTGGGATTCCAAATAAGGAAGCAATTATTTCCAATTTGAGATTTATGGAAGGCATCATGAGTGAGATGAAATTGAAGTTGTTTTGGAAAAGGGATATTTCGGATAAGAGGCATGTTGAGAGTATAGGAAGGGGGAAGCACATTATGGAACCATTTATGAAAGATTCTCAAGAAAAATTAGGCTGGAATTACAAGTTTGCCTTGAGTTTCATGGCAAACCAATCAGACACCTGCAAGTGGGCCTGTCTCACCAACTGACCCAAGTTGACACCAAGGGGCAGCCTGCTAACCTCAGAGACAAGTGAACAGAGGTCAGGTCCTAATGATTCTAAGTTCTTGTCTATTCATTTGACAAACTGAGAACACTAGTTCTAGTCTTATATGGTTGCTTATTTATATTTATATCAAAAAATATATATTGATATATATTACATATCTATCTATCTATCTATCTATATATTATTATATGCTTATTTATATTTATACCAGTGAAGCTCACTGGTTCTGTTTAGCTAGTATGTAGATATACTTACAATTATGTCACTACTGAGATATGAACTAACTGAACTCAGAGTTTTTGTTAAATTTAAGACTGTATCACAAAGAAAAAGACCACATTCCAGGATGCTATCAATAATTTGATAGATGAAGAGAATTTTATGCCCTGATCTCCTTGATATTTAAAATGAAAATAATCACTACTATATGCTTCTAATCATAAGAAATGAAATAGTTATTGCATATAAAGTATTATTCAAGTGAAAATATTAGTAAACAGTACAGACAATAAGATACATATGTGCTAGGGAAGTGCTTTTGCTGATATTTGCTAACAAATACATTTTATTCTTCTACTTTTAAATTATCAATATTCATATTTAAAATGTTTTCAAACATATTGTTTTTAAAATATGTGGTAGACATCACACTCTGAAATGAATAATATAGTGCTTGATCCTCAATAATTCACTTCTAAGTGCAAAAAAATGCATTTAGATGACAGGTTGAACTTTAAAATCTGAACTAATAAAATGAGCAAAAAAACAGAATCAAACATTTCTTACATTGATATATTGAATGGATATTTATACTAAATAAGGATTTTTATTAATAAAGGACAAAATTAATTCATTGGTAGCATGACCTACATTCTTAAGAATTATTATGTAAAGGATATATGTGTGTGTCTGTATATGTGTGTGTGTATATATATATATATATATACACACATATATAAGAAGGGTAGAATGGTCTAACCACTGGACAATTACACTTATCTCTCATGTTAATAATGTCATGCTTAAAATCTTCATGCTAGGCTCCAGCATCATGTGAAACAAGAGCTTCCAGACATCTGAGCTGAGTTTAGAAAAGGAAGAGGAACCAGAGATCAAATTGCTAACATTTGCTGGATCATAGAGAAAGCAAGGGAATTTCAGAAAACATCTACCTCTGTTTCATTGACTATATTAAAGCCTTTGATAGTGTGGATCATAACAAACTGTGTAAACTCTTAAAGACCATCTTATCTGTCTCCTGAGAAACTTGTATGCGGGTCACGAAGCAACAGTTAGAACCTTGTATGGAACAACTGACTGGTTCAAGATTGAGAAAGAAGTATGACAGGGACGTCTACTGTCACCCTGCTTGTTTAACCTATGCACTGAGCACATCATGAGAAATTCCAGGCTGGATGAGCTACAAAGTGGAATCTAGATAGGCAGAAGAAACAACAACAACCTCAGATATGCAGGTGATAACCACTGTAAAGGCAGAAAGTGAAGAGGAACTAAAGAGCCTCTTGATGAGGGTAGAGAAGAGTGAAAGAGCTGGTTTAAGACTAAATATTAAAAAATTAAGATCATGGCATCTGGCCCCATTACTTCATAGCAAAGAGAAGGGGAAAAGGTGGAAGTAGTGACAGATTTCCTCTTCTTGGGATCTAAAATCACTGCAGATGGTGACTGCAGCTATGAAATCAGAAGACATTTGCTTCTTGGCAGGAAAGCTATAATTGTGCGAAAGCTATCTAGACAGTTTATTGAAAAGCAGAGACATTATTCTGCCAAAAAATGTCCACGTGTCAAAGCTGTGGTCTTCCCAGTGGCCATGTATGATTGTGAGAGTGAACCATAAATAACGCAGAGCACCAAAGAATTGATGCCTTTAAACTATGGTGCTGGAGAAGACTCTTGAAAGTCACTTGAACAGCAAGGAGATCAAAGCAGTCAATTTTAAGGGAAATTAGCCTTAAATAATCATTGGAAGGACTGATGCTGAAACTGAAGCTCCAGAATTTTGGTCATCTGATCTGAACAGCTTATTGACTGGAAAAGTTCTTGATGCTGGGAAGGATTGAGGGCAGCAGATGAGGGACTCAGAGGATGAGATGGTTGGATGGCATTACCAATGCAATGGACGTGAATTTGGGCAAACTTGGGGACATGGAGGTCCCCATGGACATGCTTCAGTCCATGGGGTCACAAGGAGTTGGCCATGACTGGGCAACCAAACAACAACAACTTTATATATATATAGACATACACATATACTGCTGCTAAGTCACTTCAGTCATGTCCGACTCTGTACGACCCCACAGACAGCAGCCCACCAGGCTCCCCCATCCCTGGGATTCTCCAGGAAAGAACACTGGAGTGGGTTGAAATTTCCTTCTCCAATGCATGAAAGTGAAAAGTGAAAATGAAGTCGCTCAGTCGTGTCCGACTCCTAGCGACCCCATGGACTGCAGCCTACCAGGCTCCTCCATCACTAGGATTTTCCAAGCAAGAGAACTGGAGTGGGTTGCCATTGCCTTCTCCATGATCTAGTGTTTCTGCTGCTGCTGCTAAGTTGCTTCAGTCGTCTCCAGCTCTGTGCGACCCCATGGACGGCAGCCTACCAGGATCCCCCGTCCCTGGGATTCTCCAGGCAAGAACACTGGAGTGGGTTGCCATTTCCTTCTCCAATGCATGAAAGTGAAAAGTGAAAGTGAAGTAGCTCAGTCGTGTCCAACTCCTAGTGACCCCATGGACTGCAGCCTACCAGGCCCCTCCACCCATGGGATTTTCCAGGCAAGAGTGCTGGAGTGGGTTGCCATTGCCTTCTCCAATACATATTTATGCTTTCAACTCTTTCTCTATTTGCATGAGACTCAGAAGGTATAGAAATAAACAAAATAAAGTCAGTGGCCCAGTTAATGAAAATTAGTTTGCATTAGGTTCCATATTGCTATTAGCACCTTTATAATGTAGTTACTTTCTTTTAATAGATAGACTTGAGTAATATATATATATATTATACTCAAGTCTATCCATTAAAATAAAATTATATATATTATATAATATTATGTATTATATAATATAATATTATATGATATATCATTATATATTATATATAATATATATGTACATAATATATTATATAATCATTTTGAGCAGAGTTCCCTATGCTATACAATAAGTCCTTGTTGGTTATCCATTTTAAAAATAGCAGTGTGTCCATGTCAGTCCCAAACTCTGTTATTGTCTCTTTGGAAAATGTTTTGATTTTACCACTAGGAGCAATGAAATTATGCCATAAATGTGAAGAAAGCAGATTTGGCTACCTTTTCTTTATAGAAGCCTATTCTGTATACCTGGACCCAGATAGTTCTGAATCATACAAAGTCTTGGTAATTTCATCCTATTTTAATTGTGTACAAAGAATGTTACTTGTCTGTTTTAAAAATTTGTTTTAAAATCTTAGATCAGCAATATATAATATAATATATAATATAATATTATATATTAAAATACAATATATCATATATAATGTCATATATAATACTATATATTATAATATATATTTATTAACAGTCCATTCTGAAGGAGATCAGCCCTTGGATTTCTTTGGAAGGAATGATGCTAAAGCTGAAACTCCAGTACTTTGGCCACCTCATGTGAAGAGTTGACTCATTGGAAAAGACTCTGATGCTGGGAGGGATAGTGCAATCATGGGGTCGCAAAGAGTCGGACATGACTGAGAGACTGTACTGAACTGAACTGAACTGATTAATATATATTAATATATAATATTTATTATAATATAATATAAGATATACTATATAATTATATATATTATATTACATATAATATATATGTAATTACAATTATATAATATATAATCTATATTATGTGTTATATAATATATTATATATTTTATATTATATTATATTACACTACATTATATCACTTATATATATTGTATTATATATACATATTATATATATATTATACATGCATTATATATGTATATATACATACATATATAATGTATACATGTATATATGTATATATACATATATAATGTATATATACATTATATATACATATATATTATATTACAAATATATTATATTACATATATATTATATTATATTACATTAGATCACACACATAGATAACATAATATGTATAATTATAATTATAATGTAAATATATATAATATATATCATTACAATATAATATATATTATATTTATACATATTATGTAATATATATAATATTATATATAATGTATTATATTAAATATTATATTTTATATACTATATAATATTATGCAAATAATATATAATATATAAATATATATTTATATATGTTATATATAATATTATATGTTATATTTTATTTTATGTATAAAATAATATATTATACTTTATACTCTTTATATATTTATTATATATAATTTATATATATAATTTACATGTATATTATATATACATATATTATAATATAATATATATAATACATTATACATATTATATGATTATAATTACAACTATAATTATATGTTATAATATATAATTATATATATTACATGTAATATATATAATTATAATATATATTATTATCAGATCAAATCAGTCACTCAGTCATGTCCAACTCTTTGTGACCCCAAGAATCACAGCACGCCAGGCCTCCCTGTCCATCACCAACTCCTGGAGTTCACCCAGACTCATGTCCATTGAGTCAGTGATGCCATCCAGCCATCTCATCCTCTGTCGTCCTCTTCTCCTCCCGCCCCCAATCCCTCCCAGCAGCAGAGTCTTTTCCAATGAGTCAACTCTTTGCATGAGGTGGCCAAAGTACTGGAGTTTCAGCTTTAGCATCATTCCCTCCAAAGAGATCCCAGGGCTGATCTCCTTCAGAATGGACTGGTTGGATCTCCTTGCAGTCCAAGGGACTCTCAAGAGTCTTCTCCAACACCACAGTTCAAAAGCATCAATTCTTCGGCGCTCAGTCTTCTTCACAGTCCAGCTCTCACATCCATACATGACCACAGGCAAAACCATAGCCTTTACTAGATGAACCTTTGTTGGCAAAGTAATGTCTCTGCTTTTGAATACGCTATCTAGGTTGGTCATAACTTTCCTTCCAAGGAGTAAGCGTCTTTTAATTTCATGGCTGCAGTCACCATCTGTAGTGATTTTGGAGCCCCCAAAAATAAAGTCTGACACTGTTTCCACTGTTTCCCCATCTATTTTCCATGAAGTGGTGGGACCGGATGCCATGATCTTCATTTTCTGAATGTTGAGCTTTAAGCCAACTTTTTCACTCTCCACTTTCACTTTCATCAAGATGCTTTTTAGTTCTTCTTCACTTTCTGCCATAAGGGTGGTGTCATCTGCATATCTAAGGTTATTGATATTTCTCCTGTCAATCTTGATTCCAGCTTGTGTTTCTTCCAGTCCAGCGTTTCTCATGATGTACTCTGCATATAAGTTAAATAAACAGGGTGACAGCATACAGCCTTGACATACTCCTTTTCCTATTTGGAACCAGTCTGTTGTTCCATGTCCAGTTCTAACTGTTGCTCCCTACCTGCATACAAATTTCTGAAGAGGCAGATCAGGTGGTCTGGTATTCCCATCTCTTTCAGAATTTTCCACAGTTTATTGTGATCCACACAGTGAAAGGCTTTGGCATAGTCAATAAAGCAGAAATAGATGTTTTCCTGGAACTCTCCTGCTTTTTCTATGATCCAGTGGATGTTGGCAATTTGATCTCTGGTTCCTCTGCCTTTTCCAAAACCAGCTTGAACATCTGGAAGTTCATGGTTCACATATTGCTGAATCCTGGCTTGGAGAATTTTGAGCATTACTTTACTAGCATGTGAGTTGAATGCAATTGTGCGGTAGTTTGAGTATTCTTTGGCATTGCCTTTCTTAGGGATTGGAATGAAAACTGACCTTTTCCAGTCCTGTGGCCACTGCTGAGTTTTCCAAATTTGCTGGCATATTGAGTGCAGCTCTTTCACAGCATCATCTTTCATTTTAATATATATATAATTAAATATTATAAAATAATGTTATATATATAATATTATATATTATAAAAATATATCATATAATTATAAATTATAAATTTATAATATAATAAAATATAATATATATTATATAATATATATTATATATAACATATATAATATATATTATAATATATAACATATATAATATATAATATAATGTTTAAGTGTTAATTACATAGTAACACAACCTTAGCATTGTTTGTGTAGGATGTTTTTTTAAAATGTAGGTCATTTTGTAGTTATCAATAAACTAATTTTGGGAGAAGCATTTTGGGTGTAATGTTTGTGTGATCTTGGGCAAATAAGCCTATCTGTACTCCCACTATACGACAAAAGGCAGAATGTAAGAAAAATGTTACAGAGCACAAAATAAAGTGTGAGACCCAAAACAGCAGACCAGAACGTTGGAAGAGAGATTTTCTAGTCAAATGTTACAGATCAGGTAAAATTTGAGCTACATTAGGAAAGTTTCCAGGGAAAAAGCCTTCCAGGCATAAGAAGCAGCATGTACAAAGGCATGAAATGAAGCAAAATAAAAGAAAAAACACAAATACAAGAGAATGTAAAGCATATCAGAATTGCAAGAGGTCGAGTGTAACTGGAGGGTAGCTGAGTGATGAGCCAAACTCATAATAGGCCTGGTGACTGAGGCTAAGACATTTGGATTGTGAAAAAGCTAAAGAGAAGACAGTAAGAATTTTTAATAAAGAATAATGTATTGGATCTGTATTTTAAAAAGATCTCTGGCAGCAGGTGTGTGGAGAATGAATTGGTTGAGGGGGTGGGGTGAGACACTAGGTACAAGAAAATCACTTAGAAGGCTAAAAATAATGCACTAGGTAGCAGAAGAGAAGATGGGGCAGATGAGAGGGATTAGAGTGATATTAAAAGCTATTTTGGAGGTGAACTGGTTGAAGCTATTTTGGAGGTGAACTTGTTGAACTGAAGAGGAGACGGGGTGTCTTTTTCTCAGAGACTAAATAAAAGGAAGCAATGTTATAGCAAATTTGTCAATTTTGTTATTATAATTTTGAACTTGAAGGATGTGCAAAAATTAACTGACAACATGGAGTCAGTCAGGCTCTCCTGCCCCACTCTCTCAGGGCCTCATACCTCATGTTCTGCAAGCGATGGTGCTGACCCGGATAGCACTGGGCCTGTGTGTGCACTTGGCCATGGGCCCTTCTGTCTGTCTTAGTGTATCAGTTGTCTTTGAAGACTAACTGCTGCTGTTGCCCAGAGAAAATAAACATGTCTGCAGTCCCCACAGCTCCTGGAGTCTTCTTCCGTCTTCCTGGTAATGCCTTATCTACCCCGGGATCAGTGAACAGTGTGAGCGCAAGACAAAGAAGTTCATGGCTAATGAATTCAATTTAACTCATGGTTTTAAAGCTAGAGAAAGTTTACTGACAATGAGTGTGGCGAGTTGAGAAAAGGCTTAAACGAAGGGTAAAGCTTGGAAAGATGATCGAAGAGAAAGAGTGACATCATGAGCTCAGTAAGACAAAAAAAGATTTTCAAAGGACACGGAGGATTCAACTGAGACTGATTACTCTATATTTGTCATGGTTCTGATGTACAGGGTTATGTTATTCTCCTCCCAGCAGTTGCTTAATCTTTTAGTTAATGCATATATTGGAGTCAGATCATAGTGCTTATCAGGGGAGATTTTTCAGGTGATGCAGCAAGGTAAATGTGTGAGGAGGCAGGATTTGAGGTGTGACAATTTGTGAAAGTGATCCAGACCACGAGGAAGGGAAAGGAGTGAGGAAGGCAAAGTGGGTAAAACCTAGAGAAAAGTAAATAGGTTCTGGAAATCTTGACGATGTCAAAGATTAGTGACAGAGCTAGTGCTGGAGCAATACAGAAAGGGTGATTAGCAAACAAAACATATGTCTCCTTGCTCAGATGTGGAAAAGTGTGGAGCCATAGACATATTAAAGAAGCAGTGCGTAGTTCACTTGCAAATCAGTGGTTAAAGGGTTACAAGTGGTCAGAGGGAATGAAAATCAGATGTGATCCTGGAGGTCTCAGTGGAGAAAGGTACACCTGAGCTGGAAAGATGAAAAGTTAACTTAGGCAGAAGAACAGACAGAAAATATCTCTCACTCTCCTCTTTAACCTGGGAACTACAAGAAATGGTGGTGACAGGGTGCATTTGTAGGACCTGAAGTTTTTGTTAAAACAAAAAAATTTTTGAAAGACAAATAGAAGATAAAACATGAAGCATTGTTAAAGACAGAATTCAAGCCTTTGAATGAATGGGCAGTGGCGTTATGCTAGAAACATTCTGATTAATAAATTTTAATAGAAGCTCCTCAAGTATTTTTATCTGCCTTTTACTCAAGCTTCAGAATTATCAATACAAAACATCAGATTTTCATGAGTTTCTCAGAAATTAAATTTCACTGTCAGTTTGATGACTTTGTACTATTTACAATAGACTCAGCATCATTCTGGCTTATGGGACAATTGATTGTTAGCAAAGAGCCCAAATTTATGTTCTCTATGACATTTTCAACTGGGAAACTGTCAGAAGAACACATTATCAAACTCATCTATTTAATTATCTGGTGAAATGTGCAACAAAACTGGTAAGTATGCTTAAAGGAATATCACATTATCTGACAGTTTTAGTGTCTAGTATAACTTTTTTAGCTGTTTTAAAGTTATATGTAAAAATTTTTATCATAGAAGTTATATGCTATGTTATAATATTTTAACAAAATACATCTAACTAGATTGTTTATAGAATAATATTATAATATATTTTATAAATAATGTTTTATGAAAGTAGTTATTGTAAAGATTTCATTTCTTTCAGTAAAAAATGGAGGCAGAAAGATAATGGATCATATTTATTATTTTGTACTCTCAGTTCAGTTCAGTTCAGTTGCTCAGTCGTGTCTGACTCATTGCGAACCCATGAATCACAGCACACCAGGCCTCCCTGTCCATCACCAACTCCCGGAGTTCACTCAGACTCAAGTCCATCGAGTCAGTGATACCATCCAGCCATCTCATCCTCTGTCATCCCCTTCTCCTCTTGCCCCAATCCTTCCCAGCAGCAGAGTCTTTTCCAATGAGTCAACACTTCACATGAGGTGGCCAAAGTACTGGAGTTTCAGCTTCAGCATCATTCCCTCCAAAGAAATCCCAGGGCTGATCTCCTTCAGAATGGACTGGTTGGATCTCCTTGCAGTCCAAGGGACTCTCAAGAGTCTTCAAAAGCAACAATTCTTCAGTGCTCAGCTTTCTTCACAGTCCAACTCTCACATCCATACATGAACTACTGTAAAAACCATAGCCTTGACTAGACGGACCTTTGTTGGCAAAGTAATGTCTCTGCTTTTCAATATGCTATCTAAGTTCATCACAACTTTCCTTCCAAGGAGTAAGCATCTTTTAATTTCATGGCTGCAGTCACCATCTGCAGCCCAAAAAAAAAACAAAGTCTGACAATGTTTACACTGTTTCCCCATCTATTTCCCATGAAGTGATGGGAACAGATGCCATGATCTTCATTTTCTGCATGTTGAGCTAAGCCAACTTTTTCACTCTCCACTTTCACTTTCATCAAGAGGCTTTTTAGTTCCTCTTCACTTTCTGCCATAAGGGTGGTGTCATCTGCATATCTGAGGTTATTGATATTTCTCCCAGCAATCTTGATTCCAGCTTGTGCTTCTTCCAGCCCAGCATTTCTCATGATGTACTCTGCATATAAGTTAAATAAGCAGGGTGACAATATACAGCCTTGATGTACTCCTTTTCCTATTTGGAACTAGTCCGTTGTTCCATGTCCAGTTCTAACTGTTGCTTTCTGACCTGCATATAGGTTCCTCAAGAGGCAGGTGAGGTGCTCTGGTATTCCCATCTCTTTCAGAATGTTCCACAGTTTATTGTGATCCACACAGTCAAAGGCTTTGGCATAGTCAATAAAGCAGAAATAGATGTTTTTCTGGAACTCTCTTGCTTTTTCCATGATCCAGCAGATGTTGGCAACTTGATCTCTGGTTCCTCTGCCTTTTCTAAAACCAGCTTGAACATCTGGAAGTTCATGTTTCACGTATTGCTGAAGCCTGGCTTGGAGAATTTTGAGCATTACTTTACTAGCGTGTGAGATGAGTGCAATTGTGCAGTAGTTTGAGTATTCTTTAGCATTGCCTTTCTTTCTTTAAAAAATCCCTTTATATTTAATGTTTAAATCTACCAAGTAACTAAAAAAAAAAATATATGCAAGATTCTTAAAACCAAAACTAATTCAAAACTAGAATAAATATTCTCAGAGTAAAAGAAAATTCAATTAAGCCAAAAAGCAACTTTTTCTCACATCAAATGTAAATACACAATCAACACTGAGTAATGAAAAACTAACCCCACAGACTGATCATACAGACTGGGAATAATCAACTTATATTCATATCTGAATAAATATTTCTGACCTCTTGGGATATTTGAAGAATCTAGACATTCAGTCTGTCCTCAGTTAACTTTTACAATAATTAGAGAATTTAATCAATTTGATTTATAACTAAAATGCAAGATACAAAGCCAAATACAGTATGAAAATTATATAAGTAATTTCATATGAACATGGATTCATTTGCTTTTTCTAGAAGAAAGTAAGGCACCATATAAGGCACCATATAAAAAAAGGAGAAAGGATAATTTTCTCAAAAAGAACCTGAAAGCAGGCCTTTTACTTTGCCTTTTTTTTGGGGGGTGGAGGATTTTAATTGAAGTAAAACTGCAAGTATATAGACTTAAATTCTCTTGCTAGAGAAGGGGAACATTGACTCTCTCATGTCAATGATGCCTACATTAGCTATTAAAATTGGGATAAAGGAAGAAAGATTAATTTTAAAAAATTTCCCTGGCTCCTCTGAATAATTTCATTTCAATACTAGCCATTTACAATAGAAATATGAGTATTTTCAATGATGTTGGATTTAATAAGAAATATTAAAGGACCCCCAAATGTCTATTTCGGTTAATCAATCCTGGTGCCAGAGAAAACCAACCTCATAGTGTGAGCATTCTGCATTTGGGTTGCTGCTGAGTTGACAGATTCTTCTGGCTTTCAGGTTACCCTCTTTCACCCCAGGAGCTTCTGTTTGGAGGTTATTGGTGTTAGAGTTGGGGGAGCTGGTCAAAGGAGGGTTAAAGCAAAGTATATGATGGAAGATAGTCAGGAAGCTCTTGCTTCCTGCCCCACCAAATCTAGGCTTGGTGGGGCATGAAGCTCATACAATTTCTCATATTCTACTTGTGCAAAAAGAACCCGCAATAGGCATAAAGTGGAATGCCTATATAAAATGAGAAAATATTTCACAAAATTAGAAAATATGAAGCTGATAAGCATTCAGATCATCACAAAATCTAAGGAAAAAAACCAACATATTAATTATTTACCTGCCTAATCTATCCTCTTATTAATATTTCAATTTTTTGTTTTACCTTTTATTTATTTTATTTATTATATTTTTTTACTTTACAATATTGTATTGGTTTTGCCATACCTCAACATTAATCTGCCACAGGTGTACACATGTTCTACATTTTGTTGGCTACAGACACTGGTAGCTTGTTCAATAAGATAGCAAATTGAGAGAATAAAAAAGCAATTTTGCTCTAGCATAATTGATCAAAATAGTTTCTTATTATTGATAGTTTAACATTTCAAAAACTAATATCGTAACATCTGGTCCCATTCAGTTCAGTTCAGTCACTCACCTGTGTCCGACTCTTTGCGACCACATGAATCGCAGCACTCCAGGCCTCCCTGTCCATCACCAACTCCCGGAGTTCACTCAGACTCACGTCCATCGAGTCAGTGATGCCATCCAGCCATCTCATCCTCTGTCGTCCCCTTCTTCTCCCGCCCCCAATCCCTCCCAGCATCAGAGTCTTTTCCAATGAGTCAACTCTTCACATGAGGTGGCCAAAGTACTGTAGTTTCAGCTTTAGCATCATTCCTTCCAAAGAAATCCCAGGGCTGATCTCCTTTAGAATGGACTGGTTGGATCTCCTTGCAGTCCAAGGGACTCTCAAGAGTCCTCTCCAACACCACAGTTAAAAAGCATCAATTCTGGTCCCATTGCTTCATGGCAAATAGATGGGGGGAAAAGGAAACAGCGACAGACTTTATTTTCTTGGGCTCCAAAATCACTGATAAAGGTGACGGCTGCCATGAAATGAAAAGATGCTTGGTCCTGGGAAGAAAAGTTATGACAAACATAGCATATTGAAAGCAGAGATTTCACTTTGCTGACAAAGGTCTGTATAGTCAAAGCTATGGTTTTTCCAATAGTCATGTATGGATGTGAGAGTTGAGAAAGCTGAGTGCTGAAGAACTGATGCTTTCAAACTGTGGTGCTGAAGAAGACTTTTGAGAGTCCCTCGGACAGTAAGGTGATCAAACCAGTCAATCCTGAAGGAAATCAACCCTGAATATTCATTGAAAGGACCGATGCTGAAGCTGAAGCTCCAATACTTTGTTCATCTGGTCCGACTCATTGGAAAAGATCCTGATGCTAGGAAAGATTGAGGGTCTGAGGAGAAGAGGGTAACAGAGAATGAGATAGTTGGTTGGCATCATCAACTCAATGGACATGAGTTGAGAAAACCCTGGGAAATAGTGAAGGACAAGGAGGTCTGGCATGCTACAGTTAGCAGGATCACAAAGAGTCAGACACAACTGAGCAACTGAATAACAACAACAATAATAGATAATTTAGAAAGTTAACTTCACCTTAACAACTCACTGGTTGCCATAAGAGGCAAGTATTTAGAACTACCATCAAATTATTCTCACAAACTAGTTTGGAGGCCTTCTGCAGAGCTCAGGCTCCTGGCATTTCAAACTCCATTTCTCTTCCACTACATACCTAGTTGAAAATAAATGAGACATCCTTTTCTTGTAAAGGATATAGATCATAATAAGAATTTTTTAAAAGAAAAAAATTCATAAGTTATATAGTAAGATATTAAACTGCATATTTTTCAAAATAGTACCCAATTAAATAATAATATCAGTAGGACTAAGTTTTCAAACTATTATTTTGCATGAAGAATAAGATAAATTTATTTTTCTTCTATTTATTTTCTCATGGGAAAATAACCAATGAAAACTGAAGGCAAAATACATGAATAATTGATTTAAGTAGGGAAACCATCAATAGACCAAACTATATATTTTTTTATATTTATTTATTTTTAATTGAAGGATAATTGCTTTACAGTATTGCATTGGTTTCTACCAAACATCAACATGAATCATCCATAGGTTTACCCATGTACCCTCCCACATGAACATCCTTCCCACTTCCCTACCCACTTCACACCTCTAGGTTGTTATTGAGTACTGGCTTGAGCTTCCTGAATCATATAGCAAATTCTGATTGGCTATCTATTTTACATGTGGTAATGTATGTTTCATTATTACTGTCTCCATGCCTCCCACCCTCTCCTTCTTTCCCCCAGCCATGTCCATAAGTCTCTTCTCAATGTCTGGGTCTCTATTGGTGTTCTGCAAATAAGTACATCACTACCATCTTTCTAGATTCCATATACGTATGTTAGTATATGGTAGTTGCTTTTCTAACATATTTCACCCTGTTTAATAGGCTCTAGGTCATCCATCTAATTAGGACAGACTCAAATGAATACCTTTTTATGACTGAGTAATATTTCACTGTATATGTGTACCACATCTTCTTTATCCATTCATCTGTTGATGGGCTTCTAGGTTACTTCCATGTCCTCAATTCAGTTCAGTTGTTCACTCATGTCTAACTCTTTGGACCTCATGAACTGCAGCATGCCAGGCTTCTATGTCTATCACTAACACCCATAGCTTGATAAAACTCATGTCCATTGAGTCAGTGATGCCATTCAAACATCACATCCTCTGTCATCCCCTTCTCCTGCCTTGATATTTGCCAGCATCTGGGTTTTTTCAAATGAGTCAGCTCTTCGCATCAGATGGCTAAAGTCTTGGAGTTTTAGCTTCAAAATCAGTCGTTCAAATATATATCCAGGACTGATCTCCTTTAGAGTGGGCTGGTTGGATCTCCTTGCAGTCCAAGGGATTCTCAAGAGTTTTCTCCAACACCACAGTTCAAAAGCATCAGTTCTTTGGCACCCAGCTTTTTTATGGTCCAACACTCATATTCATACATGACTACTGGGAAAAATCATAGCTTTCACTAGATAGAACTTTGCCAGCAGAGTGATGTCTCTACTTTTTAATATGCTCTCTAGATTGGTCATAGCTTTTCTTCCAAGGAGCAAGTGTCTTTTAATTTCATGGCTGCAGCCAAATCTGGAGGGATTTGGGGGCTCATGAAAATAGTCACTGTTTCCCTATCTATTTGCCATGAAGTGATGGGATTGAAAGCCATGATCTTCATTTTTCTGAATGTTGAGTTTTAAGCCAGCTTTTTCACTCTCCTCTTTCACTTTTATCAATTATTAGTGTATATTGCCTTCAGTTTTCTCTTTGCTTTCTGCCATAAGGGTGATGTCATCTGCATATCTGAGGTTATTTATATTTTTCCCTGTAATCTTGACTCCAGCTTGTGCTTCATCCAGCCCTGCATTTCACGTGATGTATGCTGCATATAAGTTAAATAAACAGGATGACAATATACAGCCTTGACGTACTCTTTTCCCAATTTGGAAGCAGTCCATTGTTCCATGTCTGGTTCTAATTGTTGCTTCTTAACCTGCAAACAGATTTCTCAGGAGACAGGTAAGGTGGTCTGGCATTTCCATCTCTTGAAGAATTTTCTAGTGTTTGTTCTGATCTAAAGAGTCAAACTTCCGCAGTGACTCAGACGGTAAAGCCTCTTCCTGCAATGTGGGAGACCTGGGTTCGATCCCTGGGTTGGGAAGATCCCCTGGAGAAGGAAATGGCAACCCATTCCAGTACTCTTGCCTGGAAAATTCCATGGAAAGGTGAGGCTTGTAGGCTACAGTACATGGAGTTGCAAAGAGTTGGACATGACTGAGTGACTTCACTCACTCACTCAAACAGTCAAAGGCTTTGGAATAATCAATAAAGCAGAAGTAGATGGTTTTCTGGAACTCTCTTGCTTTTTCTATGATCCAACAGATGTTGGTAATTTCATTTCTGGTTCCTCTACCTTTTCTAAATCCAGCTTGAACATCTGGAATTTCTTGGTTCATGTGCTGTTGAGGCCTGGCTTGGAGAATTTTGAGCATTACTTTGCTAATGTGTGAGATGAGTGCAATTATGCAGTAGTTTGAACATTTCTTGGCATTGCCTTTCTTTGAGATTGGATTTAAAACTGACCTTTTCCCATCCTGTGGCCAGTGCTGAGTTTTCCAAATGTACTGGCATATTGAGCGCAGCACTTTCACAGCATCATCTTTTAGGATAGCTTTGTTCGTAGTGATGCTTCCTAAGGCCCACTTGACTTCACATTCCAGGATGTCTGGCTCTAGATGACTGATCATACCATCGTGGTTATCTGAATAATTGAGATTTTTTTGCATAGTTCTTTTGTGTATTCTTGCCACTTCTTCTTAATATCTTCTATTTCTCTTAGTTCCATACTGTTTCTGTGCTTTATTATGCCCATCTTTGCATGAAATGTTCCCTTTTTATCTCTAGCTTTCTTGAGGAGATCTCTAGTCTTTTCCATTCTATTTCTTAGCATTTATCGCCAAGGAAGTTTCTGAATTCTGCTTGCTATTCTTTGTAACTCTGTATTTAGATGGATATATCTTTCCTTTTCTCCTTTGCCTTTTGCTCCTCTTCTTTCCTTGGCTACTTTAAGCCCTCCTCAGACAACCATTTTGCTTTTTGCATTTATTTTTCTTGGGGATGGTCTTGATCACTGCCTCCTATATAATTCATAGTTATTCAAACACTGTATCAGATCTAATCCCTTGAATCTGTTTGTCACTTCCACTGTATAATCGTCACAGATTTAGGTTCTACCTGAATGGTCTAGTGGTTTTCCCTGCTTGCTTCAATTTAAGCCTGAATTTGGCAATAAGGAGTTCATGATCACAATCACTCCTGGTCTTGATTGTGCCTACTGTACAGAGTTTCTTCATCTTTGACTGCAAAGAATATAAACTATACGATTTTTGTATCAACCATCGGGTGATGCCCATGTGTAGAGTCATCTCTTGTGTTGTTGGAAGAGGGTGTTTGCTATGACCAGTGCATTCTCTGGGCAAAACTCTGTTAGCCTTTGCCCTGTTTCACTGTGCACTCCAAGTCCAAACTTGTGTGTTATTCCAGGTGTCTCTTGACTTGCTACTTTGGCATTCCAGTCCACTATGATGAAAAGTACATTTGTGTGTCTGTGTGTGTGTGTGTGTGTGTGTGTGTGTGTGTGTGTGTTAGTTCTAGAACGTCTTGTAGGTCATCATTGAACTGTTAAACTTCAGCTTCTTTGACCTTAGTAGTTGGGCATAGACTTTGATTACTGTGATATTGAATGGTTTGCCTTGGAAATGGACAGAGGTCATTCTGTCATTTTTGAGATTGCACACAAGTCCTGCATTTTGGACTCTTTTGTTGACTATGAGGGCTACTGCATTTCTTCTAAGGGTTTCTTGCTTACAGTAGTAAATGTAATTGTCATCTGAATTAAATTTGCACATTCTGATCCATAAAGTTCACTGATTCCTAAAATGTCAGTGTTCACTCTTGCCATCTTCTGTTTGACCAGTTTAAATTTACCTTGATTCATGCACCTAACATGCCAGGCTCCTATCAATATTGTTCTTTACAGCATTGGACTTTACTTCCATCACCAGTCACATCCACAACTGGGCATTGTTTTTGCTATGGCTCTGTCTCATCATTATTTCTGGAGTTATTTCTCCACTGTTCTCCAGCAGCATATTGGGCACCTGGGGAGTTCCACTTCCAGTGTCATAACTTTTTGAATTTTCGTATTTTTCATGGGCTCTCAAAGGAATAAAACTGAAGTGGATTGCCATTCCCTTCACCAGTGGGCCACTTTCTGTCAGAAACCTCCACAATGGCCTGTCAAACTTGGGTGGCACTACACAATATGGCTCAAAGTTTCATAGTTTCCTTCCATTTCCTAGCTGTTGTAAATAGAGCTGCAAGAAACTTTGGGTTACATATTTCTTTTTCCATTTCCATAAACCTCAAGGTCTATGCCTAGGAGTGGGAATCTTGGGTAGTATGCTGGTTTTCTTCCTAATTTTCTAAGGAATCTCCTTATTATTCTCTATAGTGACTGCATCAATTTGCATTTCTTCACATCCTATCCTGCATTTATTTTTCATAGATATTTAGATGATGGCCATTCTGACCAGTTTGAGATGATATAGAATCATAGTTTTGACTTACATTTCTCTAATAATGAATGAGGTTGAGTATCTTTTCATTTGGTTATTAGTCATTGGAGAAATGTCTGTTTTGGTATTCTGCACACTTTTTGATTGGGTTGTTTTTCTGGTATTGACTTGTGTGAGCTGCTTACATATTTCTGAAATTAATGCTGGTCAGTTATTTCAGTTTATTTCAGTTCAGTTGCTGGGTCGTGTTTGACTCTTTGCAACCCCATGGACTGCAACATGCCAAGCTGCCCTGTCCATCACCAAATCTCAGAGGTTACTCAGACTCATGTCTATTGAGTCAGTGATGCCATCCAACCGTCTCATCCTCTGCCATACCCTTCTCCTCCTGCCTTCAGTCTTTCCCAGGATCAGGGTCTTTTCAAATGGGTCAGTTCTTTGCATCAGGTGGCCAATGTATTGGAGTTTCAGCTTCAGCATCAGTCCTTCCAATGAATATTAAGGACTCATTTCCCTTAGGATGGACTGGCTGGATCTCCTTGCAGTCCAAGGGTCTCTCAAGAGTCTTCTCCAACACCACAGTTCAAAAGCATCAATTCTTTGGTGCTCAGCTATCTTTATAGTCCAAATCTCAAACCCATACATGACTACTGGAAAAACCATAGCTTTGACTAGACGGACCACTGTTGGCAAAGTAATCTCTCTCCTTTTTAATATGCTGTCTAAGTTAGTCATAACTTTTCTCCCAGGAAGTAAGCATCTTTCAATTTCATGGCTGGAGTCACCATCTGCAGTGATTTTGGAGCCCCATAAAATAAATTCTGTCACTGTTTCCACTGTTTTTCCTTAATTTGCCATGAATTAATGGAACCAGATGCCATAATCTTAGTTTTCTAAATGTTGAGCTTTAAGCCAACTTCTTCACTCTCCTCTTTCACTTTGATCAAGAGGCTCTTTAGTTCTTCGTTTCCTGCCATAATGATGGGACCATCTGCATATCTGGGGTTAATGAAATTTCTCCAGGCAATCTCTTGTGCTTCATCCAGCCCAGCGTTTCTCATGATGCACTCTGCATGTAAGTTAAATAAGCAGGGTGACAATATGTAGCCTTGAGGTACTCCTTTCCCTCTTTGGAAGCAGTCTGTTGTTTCGAGTCCAATTCTCGTTGCTGCTCCCTGACCTACATACAGATTTCTCAAGTGGCATGTCAGGTGTCTGGTATTCTGATATCTTGAAGAGTTTTCCAGAGTTTCCTGTGATCCACACAGTCAAAGGCTTTGGCATAGTCAATAAAGCAGAAGTAGATATTTTTTTCTGGAACTCTCTTTCTTTTCAGTGATCCAAGGGATGTTGGCAATTTGATCTCTGGTTCCTCTGCCTTTCGTAAAACCAGCTTGAACATCTTGAAATTCATGGTTCATGGCTTGCTGATGCCTGGCTTGGAGAATTTGAGCATTACTTTATTAGCGTGTGAAATGAGTGCAATTGTGCGGTAGTTTGAGCATTCTTTGGCATTGCCTTTCTTGGATTGGAATGAAAACTTACCTTTTCCAGTCCTGTGGCCACTGCTGAGTTTTCCAAATTTGCTGGCATATCGAGTGCAGCACTTTCACAGCATCATCTTAGGATTTGAAATAGCTCAACTGGAATTCCATCCCCTCCACTAGCTTTGTTCGTAGTGATGCTTCCTAAGGCCCATTTGACTTTGCATCACAGAATGTCAGGATATAGGTAATTGATCACACCATCATGATTATCTGTGTCATGAAGATCTTTTTTGTACAGTTCTTCTGTGTATTCTTGCCACCTCTTATTAATATCTTCTGGTTCTGTTAGGTCCATACAATTTCTGTTCTTTATTGTGCCCATCTTTGCATGAAATTTTCCCTTGATATCTCTAATTTTCTTGACGAGAACTCTAGACTTTCCATTCTATTGTTTTCCTCTATTTTTTGCAATGATCACTGAGGAAGGCTTTCTTATCTCTCCTTGCTATTATTTGGAACTCTGCATTTAAATGGGTATGTGTTTCCTTTTCTCCTTTGCCTTTCACTTCCCTTCTATTCACAGCTATTTGTAAGGCCTTCTCAGACATCCATTTGGCCTTTTTGCATTTCTTTATCTTGGGGATGGTCTTATCCCTGCCTCCAGTACAATGTCATGAGCCTCTGTCCATAGTTCTTCAGGCACCTTGTCTATCAGATCTGACCCCTTGAATCTATTTGTCACTTACACTGTATAGCTGTAGGGGATTTTATTTAGGTCATACATGAATGGTCTAGTGGTCAGTTATTTCATTTGCTATTATTTTTCCCATTCTGAGGTCTGTCTTTTCACTTTGTTTATAGTTTCCATTGCTGTTCAGAAGATTTAAGTTTTATTAGGACACAATGGAACATTTCATGTAAAGATGGGCTCAATAAAGGACAGAAATGGTATGGACCTAACAGAAGCAGAAGATATTAAAAAGAGGTGGCAAGAGTACACAGAAGAACTGTACAAAAATATTCTTCATGATGCAGATAGTGATGATAGTGTGATCAGTCACCTAGAGCCAGATATCCTGGAATGTGAAGTCAAGTGGGCCTTAGAAAGCATCACTACGAACAAAGCTAGTGGAGGGGATGGAATTTCAGTAGAGCTATTTCAAATCCTAAGATGATGCTGTGTAAGTGCTGCACTCAATATGCCAGCAAATTTGAAAAACTCAGCAGTGGCCACAGGACTAGAAAAGATCAGTTTTCATTCCAGTCCCAAAGAATGGCAATGCCAAAGAATACTCAAAATACTGGACAATTGCACTAATCTCATGCTCCAAAATTAATGCTCCAAAATTCTTCAAGCCAGGCTTCATCAATACGTGAACTCTGAACTTCCAGATGTTCAAGTTGGTTTTAGGAAAGGCAAAGGAACCAGAGATCAAGTTGCCAACATCCACAGAAACATAGAAAAAGCAAGAGAGTTCCAGAAAAACATCTATTTCTGCTTTATTGACTATGCCAAAGTCTTTGACTATGTGGATTACAATAAACTGTGGAAAATCTGAAAGACATGGGAATACCAGACCACTTGACCTGCCTCTTGAGAAACCTATATGCAATTCAGGAAGCAACAGTTAGAACTGGGCATAGAACAACAGACTAGTTCCAAATAGGAAAAGGAGTACATCAAGGCTGTATATTGTCACCCTGTTTATTTAACTTATATGCAGAGTACATTATGAGAAACACTGGGCTGAAAGAAACACAAGCTGGAATCAAGATTGCCAGGAGAAATATCAATAACCTCAGATATGCAGATGACACCACCCCTATTTCAGAAAATGAAGAAGAACTAAAGAGCCTCTTGATGAAAGTGAAAGGGCAGAGTGAAGAAATCCGCTTAAAGCTCAACATTCAGAAGACTAAGATCATGGCATCTTGTCCCATCACTTCATAGCAAATAGATGTGGAAACAGTGGCTGACTTCATTTTTGGGGGCTCCAAAATCATTGCAGAGGGTGATTGCAGCTATGAAATTAAAAGATACTCCTTGAAATAAAGTTATGACCAATCTAGACAGAATATTAAAAAGCAGAAATTACTTTTTCAACAAAGATCTGTCTAATCAAGGCTATGGTTTTTCCTGTAGTCATGTATGGATGTGAGAATTGGGCTATAAAGAAAGCTGAGAGACAAAGAATTGATGCTTTTGAACTGTGGTGTTGGAGAAGACTCTTGAGAGTCCTTTGGACTGCAAGGAGATCCAACCTGTCCATCCTAAAGAAGATCAGTCCTGGGTGTTCATTGGAAGGACTGATGTTGAAGCTGAAAACTCCAATACTTTAGCCACCTGATGGGAAGAGCTGACTCATTTGAAAAGACCCTGATGCTGGGAAAGATTGACGGCAGGAGGAGAAGGGGATAACAGAGGATGAGATAGTTGGATGGCATCACCAACTCAATGGACATAGGTTTGGGTAAACTTCAGGAGTTGGTGATGGACAGGGAGGCCTAGTGTGCTGCGGTTGGTGGGAACGCAAAGAGTTGGACACAACTTAGCTATCTAACTGAACTGAACTGAGGACACACTTCTTTATGTTCCTTTTTCCCCCTTTACTCTAAGAGGTTGGTCATAGAGAATCTTGCTGTGATTTATCTCATGGAGTATTCTGCCTGTGTTTTCCTCTATGAATTTTTTAGTTTCTGGTCTTACATTTACAGCTTTAATCCATTTTAAGTTTATCTTTGTGTATCATGTTAGAAAGTTCTCTACTTTCATTCTTTGACATGTAGCAGCCCAGTTTTTCTATCACCACTCATTGAAGAGACTATCTTTTCCCCATTATATATTTTTGACTTCTTTCTCAAAAGTAAGTTATCCATAGGTTCACGGGTCTATGTCTGGAACTTCTATCCTATACCATTGTTCTGTATTTTTGTTTTTGTTCCCATACCATACTCTCCTGATGACTGTAGCTTTGTGTTATAGTCTGAAGTCAGGAAGGTTGATTCCTCCATCTTCATTCTTTCTCAAGAATGTTTTGTCTATTCAGAGTCTTTTGTGTTTCCATATGGATTGTGCGATTTTTGTTCTATTTCTGTGAAAAATATCATTGGTAATTTGATATGGATTGCATTGAATCTGTAGATTACATTTGGTAGTACAGTCTCTTTCACAATATTTTTTCATCCAACCCAGGAACATGGAATATATCTCCATCTGTTCATGTTGTTTTCAGTTCTTTCATCAGTGTCTTTTAGTTTTCTGTATTCAGGTCTTTTGTCTCCTTAGTATTTTACTCTTTTAGGTGCAATAGCAAGTGGGATTGATTCCCTTCCTGATATTTAATTGTTAGTGTATAGAAATGCAAGTGATTTCTGTGCATTAATTTTGTATCCTGCCACATTGTCTATTTTGCTGATTACCTCTAGTAATTTTCTGATGGTATGTTTAGGGTTTTCTATGTATGGTATCTTGTCTTCGCAAACAGTGAGAATTTAACTTGTTGTTTTCAAATCTGAATTCCTTTTATTTCTTTTTCTTCTCTGGTTTCGATAGCTAGTGCTTCCAAAACTATATTGAATAATAGTGGTGAGAGTGGGCACCATTGTCTTTTTCCTAATCTGACAGGAGATGCTTTCAATGTTTCACCATTGAGAATAATGTTTGCTGTGAGTTTATCATATATGATATGAGTTTATCATATATGCTGTGAATTTATCATATATGAGGTAGGGTCCTTCCATGTCAATCTTTGGAATTTTTACCATAAATGGGTATTGTATATTGTCAAAATCTTTTTCTGCATCTACTGAGATTATCATATGGCTTTTATGTTTCAGTTTGTTAATATGGTGTATCACATTGATTAGTTTATGCATATTGAATCATTGCATCCCTGAAGTAAACCCTACTTGATCATGGTGTGTTGTCTTTATAATATGTTGTTGTATTATTTTTGCTGGGATTTTTTTTTTGAAGATTTTTACATCTATATTCATCAGTGATATTGGCTTATAATTTTAATTTTTTTTTTTTTTTTGCCTTGTTTTGGTATCAGGGTAATGGTGGCCTCATAGAATGAGTTTGCAAGTGTTCCTTCCTCTAAAAATTTTTGCAAGAGTTTTAGAAGGATAGAAATTAGTTCTTCTCTACATGTTTGATACAATTCACCTATGAAACAATATGGTCCTGAAGTTTTGTTTTTGTGGAGAGTTTTTATCACAGTTTCAATTTTAGTGCTTGTAATTATATTGCTCATAATTTCCATTTCTTCCTGGCTCAGTCTTGGAAGATTAAACTTTTCTAAGAATGTGTCCATTTCTTACAGCTTGTCCATTTTATTGGCATACAATTGTTTCTAGTAGTTTCTCATGATTCTTTGTATTTCTGTATTGTCTATGGTAACCTCTCCTTTTCACTTCTAATTTTGTTGATTCGATTCTTCTCCCCCCACCTTTTTTGTTTTTTGTTTTTTTTCTGGATGAGTCTATCTAATAGTTTGTCAATTTTGTTTATCTTCTCAAAGAACCAACTTTATTGTTTCCTTCCTTTCTTTTTCACTTTTTCAGCTCTGATTTTTATTTATTTCCTTCTACTATGGATTTTTTTCATTCTTTCTCCAGTTGTTTTAAGTGTAAAGTTAGACAGTCTGTTCAGTATTTTTCTTGCTTCTTGAGGTAGGATTGTATAAACTTCCTTCTTAGAACTGTTTTTGCTGCATCTCATAGGCTTTGAGTTGCTATGTTTTCATTGTCATTTGTTTCTAGGATTTTTTTTTCCCCATTTGGTTTCTTCAGTAACCTGTTCATTATTTAGACATGTGTTGTTTAGTCTCCCTGTGTTCCCCCCTCTGCCTCCCCCCCCCCCCCCCCCCCGTAATTGATATCTAGTCTCAGCATTGTGGTCAGAAAAGATGCTTGATATGACTTCATTTTTTTTTTTTTTTATTTTACTGAGGTTTCACTTATGACCTAAGATATGGTCTATCCTGGAGAATATTTCATGTACACTTTAGAAGAAAGTGTATTTGTACTCATTTGAGTGTAAAGTTCTGATGATTTCAATTAGGTCAATTTGGTCTACTGTTTCATTTAAGGTTTGTGTTTCCTTATTACTTTTCTGTTTTGATGATTTCTCCATTGGTGTAAGTGAGGTGTTTAATCTCCTACTATTATTGTGATGCTGTCAATTTCCCCTTTTATGTCTATTAGTATTTACCTTATTTTTTGAGGTTCTCTTATGTTGGGTGCATAGATATTTACAAATGTTGCATCTTCTTGGATTGATCCTTTGATCATTATATAGCGTCCTTCTTTACCTGTTGTAATATTCTTTATTTAAGGTCCATTTATTTAAGCTGTCAGTTTAAAGGGTTTAATAGATATTTATATTTTTTTAATTTTATTTTATTTTTAAACTTTACATAATTGTATTAGTTTTGCCAATTATCAAAATGAATCCGCCACAGGTACACATGTGTTCCCCATCCTGAACCCTCCTCCCTCGTCCCTCCCCATACCATCCCTCTGGGTCGTCTCAGTGCACTAGTCCCAAGCATCCAGTATCGTGCATCGAACCTGGACTGGCATCTCGTTTCATACATGATATTTTACATGTTTCAATGCCATTCTCCCAAATCTTCCCACCCTCTCCCTCTCCCACAGAGTCCATAAGCCTGTTCTATACATCAGTGTCTCTTTTGCTGTCTCGTACACAGGGTTATTGTTACCATCTTTCTAAATTCCATATATATGCATTATTATACTATATTGGTGTTTTTCCCTCTGGCTTACTTCACTCTGTATAATAGGCTCCAGTTTCATCCACCTCATTAGAACTGATTCAAATGTTTTCTTTTTAATGGCTGAGTAATACTCCATTGTGTATATGTACCATAGCTTTCTTATCCATTCATCTGCTGATGGACATCTAGGTTGCTTCCATGTCCTGGCTATTATAAACAGTGCTGCGATGAACATTGGGGTACACGTGTCTCTTTCCCTTCTGGTTTCCTCAGTGTGTATGCCCAGCAGTGGGATTGCTGGATCATAAGGCAGTTCTACTTCCAGTTTTTTAAGGAATCTCCACACTGTTCTCCATAGTGGCTGTACTAGTTAAAAGGTTTAATAGATATTTATGACAAATGCATCTGTGTTCCTATTGATGGATTTAGGACATTGGGGTGATTCACTGTCTCAAGCTAACACAATCCAAAGCAGGAACTCCTAAGAAGATAATACTTCCTCAGATCTCAGTGATGCTTTATTGTGACTGTGCTGCTAAGTGTGATTATCATCTTGATTTTACACACTTTCATCAGCCTTTTGGAAAAGGAAATGCTGGAGTGGCAACTCACTCCCGTATTCTTGCCTGGAGAATCCCATGGACAGAGGAGCCTGGTAGGCTACAGTCCATGAGGTTGCAGAATGAGACACAACTGAGCGACTAACACACACACACACACACACACACACACACACACACACACACACACACAAGGTTCATTTTGGCTGAAATGATAATTTCAACTCCAGTTTTATTTTGATTTCCATTTTCATGGAATATCCTTTTTCCATCCTTTTACTTTCAGTCTGTATGTGTCTCTGTGTCTGAAGTGGGTCTCTTGTAGACAGCATATGTATGGATCTTATTTTTGTATCCATTATTTTGTATCCATTCAGCCAGTCTGTGTCTTTTGGTTGGAGCATTTAATCCATTTACATTTAAAGTAAATATTGATACATATGTTCCCATTGGCATTTTCTTAATTGTTTTGGGCTTGTTTTTGTAAGTCTTTCCTTTCTTTTGTGTTTATTGCCTATATAAGCCCCTTTAGTATTGTTGTAAAGTTGATTTGGTGGTTCTAAATTCTCTTCAATTTTGCTTGTCTGTAAAGTTTTTGATTTCTCCATCAATTTTGAATGAGATCCTTGCCATGTAGAGTAATCTTGATTGTAGATTTTTTCCTTTCAGTACTTTAAATATATGGTGCCATTCCCTGCTGGCCTGCAGAGTTTCCACTGAAAGTTCCACTGTTAATCCTACAGATTTCCCTTGTATGTTACATGTTGCTTTTCCCTTGCCACTTTTCATATTCTTTCTTTGTGTTTAATCTCTGTTAAGCTTGATTAGTATCTGTCTTGACATTTTTCTTCTTGGGTTTATCCTGTATCCTCTTGGATTTGATTGAGTATTTCCTTTCCTATGCTGGGGAAGTTTTCAACTATAATCTCTTCAAAATTTTTTTCAGTGCCTTTCTCATTGTCTTCTTCCTTTGGAACCCTTGCAACTAGAATGTTGGTGTGTTCAACATTGTTCCAGAAGTCTCTGAGGCTTTCCTCAATTATTCTCATTCATTTCCCTTTATTTTGCTTTTCGGCAGTTATTTCCACAATTCCATCTTCCAGATCAATTCTACTTCTACTTCCATTAACCTACTATTAGTTCCTTCCAGAGTATTTTTTAATTTCAATAATTGAATTACTCATTTTGTTTGCTTAAGATTTGTTTCTTCTACGTCCTTGGTAATGGTGTTAATCATGTCGATTGCTTCTTGAATTTTCTTCATTCTATTTTTGAGGTTTTGGAACATCTTTACTATCATTATTCTGAATTATTTTTCAAAAAGTTTGGCTATTTCCTCTTCATTTAGTTGGTCTTGTGTGTTTCTAGGTTTTGCCTTCATTTGTGCAATACTTCTCTGCATTTTCATTTTTTAAAAAAATATTGTGTTTTTTATCTCCTTGTCTTAGGCTTTGATATCAAATTCCTTCTTCCTTTTAGTCCTCCCCGCCCCGCCCCCCCCCCCCCCAACCCTACCCCTGGTCGGTAGGGTTGGTTCAGTGGCCTGTGTAGGTTTCTGTTGGGTGTGACTTGTACTTGTCCTCTTGTGGGATAAAGTAAGTTGTTGTTTGTTTTTTCCCCCTCTGGTGGTCATGGTTGTATGAGGTGGTAATCTTGTTTGCTGATGATTGGGTTTGTGTTTTTGTCTTGTTTGTTGTTTCAGTGAGGTGTTCTGCACTGGGTGCTGCCAGCAGTTGGCTGATGACAGTTCTTATATACAGGTGGAAGTCTTTGTGGGAGTTCTCACTAATTAATACTCTCTGGGGTTAGGAGTTTTCTGGTAGTCTAGAGTCTTGTCAAGAAGGCAATGGCAACCCACTCCAGTACTCTTGCCTGGAAAATCACATGGACAGAGGAGCCTGGTGGGCTGCAGTCCATGGGGTCACGACTGAGTGACTTCACTTTCACTTTTCACTTTCATGCATTGGAGAAAGAAATGGCAGCCCACTCCAGTATTCTTGCGTGGAGAATCCCAGGGATGGTGGAGCCTGGTGGTCTGCTGTCTATGGGGTCGCACAGAGTCGGACATGACTGAAGCTATTTAGCAACAGCAGCAGCAGAGTCTTGTCAGCACTCCCACTCCAAAGGCTCAGGGCCTGATGTCTCTCCAGGGAACTGAGATTCCATAGGTGATTTGCTATGGTATTAAAGGGGATTAAAACTAAAACAGGAACACTAAAACAGGATTAACACTAAAACAGGAAAAGTATGCAAACCCCAGGCAAATGGCAAATGCAAAATCAGGCTAATACTAGCATAAAATAATAGAATATATATATACACACACACACATAAACAAAACCAAAACAGTCCAAAAAGAGAGAGAGAAAAGAAAGTAGAGGAGATTGACCTGGTGAGAAAAGGAAAGTAAAAATGATATCAACCACTACCTAAAGCACAAACTGGAAAACAAAATCAAAGCAATGTGCCAACTGGGGAAAAAAGAAATGATAGCAAAACAGATGAGTAAACATGGTGAAAAAGAACAGAGAAAAAGAAAAAAGAAAAAAAAAGTTACATAGAGGTAGATAAAGGAGATTTACATATATACAAGAATAGCTGCAACAGGAAAAGAATAAGAAAAGCAAACAAAATAATATATTATAAAAATAATATATTAAAAAATTAATTAAAAAAGGGGAGAAAACCCTTAAAACAGCAAAAGGCTAATGTAGAGACAGATATATTTAAAGGAAATAAAAAGTGTGATAAATACATAATTTAAAAATTCTTAAAAGCATAAATAGATTTAATAGTACTAATAAAATCAGCAACTACTGTAGCAACAGAGTGGAGGAAAAGGAAAAAAGAAAAGAAAATCCAGAAGCAACTATGGAACAATTTAAAATATAAAGATAATAAATGTTTTTCTTGTATCTCAGTTGTCAGTGTCCTTCCCCTCTCTCTGAGTCAAGTCCACTTGCCTCCAATACTGGGCTGGTCTCTGGATCTGTTGTGGGGACACCTGAGACTCTAATCTGGTCCTACTCCCCCTTCTTCTTGCCTCTAATGTCCGCATCTGGTACTGTGCTTTCTGTTGTGGGACCTTTCAACTTCCTTTTGTATATTCAGACACAAAGTTTGCCTGGTTGATTGTGTGGATTTAATCTGCAGCTTGTACCACTGGTTGGAAGGTTTTGGGTTCAATTCCTTAGTCACACTTCCCCTGGGTTTCAACTGTGGTTTCTTCTCCACCTCTGCATGTGAGTCATCTCCTCAGGCTGCCCTAGAGGACTTGGATCTGCCCCAGAGAGGACCGGGTGTGGAGGTGGTGTAGCTGACTGGGTCACAGGGGCCCTGGTAGTACCAGGTACTCAGGGAAGCTGGCAGCTAGGAAAGCAGGTAATATGGTGTTCTTAGGGTTTTTTCCTAGCAACTGGCTGCTCTGTCCCAGTGAAGATCGCCCAAGGGGGTGTCAAGGGCCCTTGGATCATGAGTACCCTGGTAATACTGGATGTGCCGGGGTGACAGTGACAGTTGTTACAGGAAGTATAACACTATTAGGGGTTTTAGTAGCTTCTAGCAGCTCTGGCCCAGTGAGGACTGAACATGGAGATGGCACAGATTCTAGGATTGTGGGTACACTGGCAGCACCAAGTCTGTAGGGATTCCAACTGTCTCAGCTACAAGAGCTATGGTACTATTAGTGTTTTCCTAGCCTCTGGCAGCTGGCCATCAGAAGGCCTCTTTGGCTGGTCATTCTCTGTTGCTTGGAACATCAGGCACTTCTCTTTTTTTTGGCTCGTCAGATGCTTAAAGGGCCACCCTCTCTGGGGTCTTTCATCTGTCCAGTGCTGATGTGTGTGGAGAGAGAGGCTATAGAGTTGGCTCCACCCCCTGTGTGTAACTCAGCAGTGTCACCCTGCCTCCATGTTTGCCTGGCTTTCTTTCACAAGCATTTCTCATCATAATCTCCTCTCTCATATCCCCTCAGGCCATCTTCCCACAGTCAACAGCAGACCTGGCCCTGAGATTGCTCACTAATATTTATGCTCAGCTCCCAGCTGCTGAACTTTCTAGGGGACTTGCATCCCTGTCCAAGGTATGTATGGCTGTGGCAAGGATTATCTGTGTACACCCATGACGGATTCATGTTGATGTATGGCAAAACCAATACAATATTGTAAAGTAATTAGCTTCCAATTAAAATAAATAAATTTATATTTAAAAAACAAAATAAATGTTGCTCCAAAGAGTATATACAAATGGCCAGTAAGCACAAGAAGCTCAATGTCTTTAGCCATTAGGAAATGCAAATTAAAACCACAATGAGATACCACCCTATACACTTCAGATAGCTATAATTAAAAAAAAAAATATTGCTGGTAAATTGTAAAAGGGTACAGCCACTTTGGAAGAAAAGGTTTGGCATTTCCTCAAATTTTCACACCTTATTTTATCATATGTCTAAGGACCTCTAGGTATTCATCCAAGAGAAATAAAGACATGTCCACACAAATATGAGTGTAAATGTGAGTTATAATGCTTATAACAGCATCATTCATAGCAACCAAAATGTGGCAATAACCAAAAAGACTATCAATTCATGAATGGATAAATAATAATGCACAAGAGAGTTTTACTCAACAATAAAAAGGAATAAAGTTTTAACACATGTTACAACATAGGCAGGGCTTCCCTGGTGGCTCAGATGGTAAATAATACATCTGCAATTTAGGAGGCCTGGGTTCAATCCCTGGATTGGGAAGGTCCCATGGAGGAGGGAATGGCAACACATCTCAGTATTCTTGGAGGATCCTGATGGACAGAGGAGCCTGGTGGGCTAGAGTCCATGGGGGTCACAAAGAATCAGACAACTGAGCAACCAAGCAAAACACGACATAGATCAACCTTGAAAAAAAGCTTCTATTTAAAGAAGCCAGTTGAAAAACTCTGTATATTTTATGATTCCACTTTTCTTTTTATTTTCTTTTCTTTTATTTTTAAACTTTACAATATTGTATTAGTTTTGCCAAATATCGAAATGAATCCGCCACAGGTATACCTGCGTTCCCCATCCTGAACCCTCCTCCCTCCTCCCTCCCTTACCCTCCCTCTGGGTCGTCCCAGTGCACCAGCCCCAAGCATCCAGTACCGTGCATCAAACCTGGATGGCGACTCGTTTCATACATGATATTATACATGTTTCAATGCTATTCTCCCAAATCTCCCCACCATCTTCCTCTCCCACAGAGTCCATAAGACTGATCTATACATCAGTGTCTCTTTTGCTGTCTCGTACACAGGGTTATTGTTACCATCTTTCTAAATTCCATATATATGCGTTAGTATACTGTATTGGTGTTTTTCTTTCTGGCTTACTTCACTGTGTATAATAGGTTCCAGTTTCATCCATCTCATTAGAACTGATTCAAATGTATTCTTTTTAATGGCTGAGTAATACTCCATTGTGTATATGAAATGTATTGAACAGGGAAACTTATAGAGATAGAATGTAAATTAGTGGTTGCATAGGACTAAGAGGTGAGGGAATAAAGAGTGACTGCTAACAGTCACATTTGTGGAAAAATGAAAATATTCTAACTGTAGATTGTGGTGATGGTAATACAATTGTGTAAAAATAATAGGTTATCTAACTGTATAATTTTGATGAGTGAGTTTTATGATATGTTAACTAGATATCAATAAAAATATTTTTTAAAAAATAGCAGAATAGATTCTTGTCCCTGAGAAGAAACACCAGGTAAGGTTTCTGCAGATTGTCTGAATCCCAGTAATCTGAACACAACCTTTTATAGGAAACTATTACACTAAATGGTATTGAAGACAGGAAATCAATTTCATATCATGGCAAAATGTGGAGATAAAAGGAAGTTGTGGTTTGTTGGCCCTTTATAAGCCATTGGACTTGCTCCAGGTCAATAAATTGCACCAGCCTGCTACTTTGATAGCACCCAATAAACTACCTAAGTGCATAGTTCTCTTAAACCTGTGCTGGCCATGTGACCTGCTTTAATCAATGCAATATGGAGAGTAAGTAATGCTCAGCCAATTATGAGTGTAAAGCTTAATAAGGCCTGGAAGTTTCTACTATAATGCTCTTGGAAACCACTGCCACAATGTAATGCAGGAACAGTCCCAGGTTCCCAGCTGAGCCCCTAGACAGTAGCTAACAGCTGCTGTAAGAAAGCTGGGCTTTGCAGATGGTTCAGTGGTATAAAATCTACCTGCCAATGCAGGAGATGTGATTTCAGTACCTATGTTGGGAAGATCCCCTGGATAAGGAAATGGAAAACCACTTTAGTATTCTTGTCTGGGAAATCCCATGGACAGAGGAGCCTGGCAGGCTATAGTGATGGGATGGCAAAAAGAGCTGGACATGACTTAGTGACTAAACAGCAGCAACAATTATGAGAAAGCTACTTGGATATTCAGGCCCAAGAGAGCTTCCCGATGACAGCAACCTAGATAATAACTTGTGGAGCAGAAGAACTTTCCAGATTAGCCCATCTGGGAAGTCAATTCATAAAATCATGAAAAAAAAATAGTTTCTGTTTCAATTTAATAAGTTAAGATCACACAGATAATTGAAATATGAAGCATGGTATAACTCAGATCTACTTGCTAATGGGGATGAAGCATCTATTAACTTATTAGATATTTTGATGTACTGGTCAACTCTGAGACACGTAACTGTGCAGTTGATTGAAAAGGTAGTTATAGTTATCTACCTAATACATATGGTATGTAACTTTAGATTCCGAATAAAGCATTCAGGTAATCATTGAAAAAACTCAAAATCTGTGTTTCCTTTTGATTAAAATAAGAAAATATTAAGGTTACCCTCAGTCACTTAATTAACAAATATCTATGAAATTCTTATTTTGTCTTGGGAAATGTGCTAAGGACAGAACACAACCTTAAAGTAAAAGGGATAATTTTACTCCCTACACAGAGCTGCTGGCTTTGGTGATGCATGGTCCTAAGTCTCTTCAGTCACATCTGACTCTGTGCAAACCTATGGGCTGTAGCCCACCAGGTTCCTTTGTCCATGGGATTCTCCAGGCAAGAATACTGGAGTGGGTTGCTATGCCATCCTCCAGGAAATCTTCCTGATCCAGGGTTTGAACTCACATCTCTTACATATCCTGCATTGGCAAGAGGGTCTTTACCATTAAGGTCATCTGGGAAGCTGTTTATGATAATTCATGGGAGTAACATGGGAAATAAAAAGAAGTGGGAGACAGAAAGATGGGAGAAGGTCCAATATATGTATAATTTAAATGATATGAGTTTCTAATTAATTAAATCTGGCATGAGAGAGAAATGAAGGTTAGCTATTGGGTTTTCAACTGAAAAAATAGAATTGGAGCAAATTGCTTTTCTCTGTTTTATCCACTTTAAGATTTCCTTGGGATAGCTAGAGATATATTCAGAAGAGAATTAGAAGTATGAGCCTAAAGCTTATAAAAGAGACATGGGCTAGAATTACAGTTTGTAGTCATCATAATACAGATGTAGATAAACCTATGGGGAAGACTGGCTGCCCAGAGAATATTACAAGGAGAAAGACCAGAGAGTTTGAAATGAAAACAAGGACATTAAAGACTTGACAGAAAAAGAGTAGACACGAGTAACAGGAGAGCCAGAGATGTATCACATCAGACTCTGCCAAATGCATCTGAGAGAATATATAAGATAAGAGCCGTAAAATATCAACTGGATTTACAAAAAAAATCCAATTATTGGTGACTGAAAAAGGTAAATCCAGTAGGACAGTATAATTTCAATGAGGAAACAAATACACTGATCATAGAAAATACTTTCAAGTTGCTTGTTTGGGAAGGAAAAATAAGAAATATGGGTGTAGAGTAGCTGTAATGAGCTAGGGGGTGATTAAGGCATGCAGGCTGTGACTTTGCATTGTCTGTAGAGAATTTTGACCAATAGTAAAATGGACTAAACCTATCAGAGCAGACCACTTATCTCCACTATTTTCTCCCAGCACATTGTATAGGCAAAGGAAGATGAGCAGTTAAAGAAAGATTTTTTATTTGTTTTGTTTGCTGGTATAAGAAGGAAAACACACACACCTCGGCTAGACTAAATTTTATATAGATTTTTTTCTTGCCTCTAGGCCTCCCTTTTCTTAGTGCATGTATATGAGAAAAGTTGTAATTGCAAATTTTCTCTCTGTCCCTTTGAGACATAAATAGTTTTAAAAGCCTTTTACTAGTTTTATAACCCAGGACTGTCTCTCATGGACCTGGAAACAATCCTTTTGAAATTTAATCACCAAGGATGATGGAGCCATATTCCCAGTCCCTTAGGGAGGTTTGGAAGCTAAGAGAAAGGATCTTACTTCAAATTAAAAAGCTGCCTCCTATCCTGAACATACCAAAATTTTATTTTTCTTTTGGGTAAGTTTAACTACCAAATGTAGGTGGCTTAGAATCCTCCCTCACCCCAGTTCTTAAAGGCTATCATGTTCATTGTTTCAGGAGAATTAACACTGTGTTCTGATCTCTTTCCTCTATTGCACTAGCCTTGATGAAAGTTTTCTTTACCTATTTAACTTCAGAAGTGCATTTTCTGCTTTGACAAGAAGAAGTGAACAAAGTTTGTAGATTTAGGTGAGTGAAGAGATAATCAATAGAACAGAGTTTCCAAAAAAAAAAACAAAAAACAAAAACTGAATAAAAGATATGTAGAGAGATTGACTTTAGCCTAGAGTACAGACATCCCCTATTGTAATCTACATTTGTAATCTACAAATGTATAATCTACAAATCTATTGTAATTCTTCAAATGTGTCTAATATTCTCCAGAATGGGAGTAGGTAATGACACTTATTCTTTGGCAAATAAGCAGCTATTTGACATCTTCATGTTGTGTTGACCTAAAACAAAAAGGCTGCCAGTTATTTCTCTACCCAAAAATGGGTTTATTGGAGATCAATAAAAAATTGCATTTCAGGGCTGCAACCATGGCATGCCACAGGTAAATGCCCACATAGAAGGGGAAGGAGAACTGTTTTAAAAGGATAGGGGGAAAAAAAAGAAGTTGGGAGAGTTATAGTAAACAAAAAGTCAATTGAGAATCCAAATTACAGTGGCTTCTCATTATCTGAGTTGTGACAGTCTCATTGTTGAGCTCTTACCAGACCAGACAAGAAGTTTTTCTTCTTCCTGTTGTGCTCTGCTAACATTGTAAGGTAAGAGAGTTCCCACTTCTGGCCTCCCAACTCTATTTTAATTGAGGTTTCTCTTTATTAATTTTTGATTCCCCCCTTTTTTTCTGGATCTTTCTCTGAAGGCATTACTGATTGAGTCTGGTTTTCCAGTTTCAATGGTTTCTTTCCCCCTCAATTGAAAACTTATTGAGGCTGCATTCAAGTAACAAGAAAGGAAAGCTCTCAGATACTTTTAATATAAAGTTCATATATCATCAAGTTCATAGACCTTAGAGTCTCATTAAAGCATTACATCATCATCAAAAGTTTGATGACAAACTTCCAACAAGCCTGGTCTGAACATCCTGGGAAAGCTGTCTCATTGCATGTTGTCTGTTTCAATTCTAGAAAAATGTAATTTCAGAACAATAAATGATGTGCAAATCCAATCAGGGTTTGGTGCTTTCTTCAGATGAGCTGTGTGGATCCAAGAGTCTGTTCCCTAGAGTTTAGCAGCACAAGAGATTGTTAGCAAAATTTGACTGAGGCCTTTCCAGAGAGGATTAAGATAGTTCTACTGGAGGTGTCTTTTCCAATAGATGAAACCTCCAGATTGCAAGATGTGATGTTTAAGGTCTTCCTCTTGCAAAAACACACTGTGAAAAGATTGTTCTACCAAAATATGATTATTTTAACAGAAGCAATTAGGCCATTACAATATTGGAGTATCTCTCTTTTTATCAGATGTGGGTCAAAAGAGGCAGGAGTCAAGGGCATTGTGTGTCCTGTGACTATCTCAAAGGCCAAGAGTTTATGAGTTCCAAAAGGGGTCGAACTAAGATTTAGAAGGACCAATGGCAATGCTTTTGGCCACAGTATTTTGGGGGCTTCTACAAATTTTGCCAATTGAGTCTTAATTATGCTATCATTTCATTCAACTAAACCAGAGATTGAGTGTGATAAGTGTAGTGAAAGTGCTGTAAAATAAGCCAAATAGCACAGACTTGTCAAAGCACCTGACCAGTACAATGGATTTTCTATCATATGAAGTTTGAAAGAGTTCCCCAGGTAGGGAAAACCATTTCCAAAAGGACTTTAGCCAAAGAACAAGAAAGGCTTCACTCAAGTGTATAAACACACAGATCATGGCTAAAACATATTTCTATCTGTGATATGTAGGAAGTTAGATTAAATCCATTTGCCAGATCTCATATGGTCCACTAGGTAGTTTAAAGACTCAGATGGCAGTATTAACAAGCTTCTCTTAGTTGTACTTTGGACAAGTCGGACAAGTGAGGTAGGCAGTTTTTGTAGCCTTGTGAATAGATCAATAGTTTAATGCATGTAAAGCAGTGATGAATGGAAATTTTAGAATCCCTGGGAAAATTGGGTTGCTATTTTATCCAAATTAATGTTTTCTCTTTTTAACAGACCAGCAATTATTGAATTTTTTATACTTGTTTTTCATCTTCTGAGATCAATTGTTGGCTTCTTTAGCCAGTTTTTCCCTAAGTTATCATTAAGGGAAATATACTTTTGGACAATGACAGAGATTTAGCTGTTGTTGCTTCCTTTAAGGATAGTATTCATTGTGAAAATGTCAGCAAGGTGACTTCTGTTAATTTCAAGAGAGTCAAATTTAGAACACCTGGAATATTAATAAGAGTTAAAGTGATAGGTAAAAGCATTGCACCTATTAATTCCTGCATGTAAGAACTATTTAAAGTCTTACTTCTGCTGAAAATAAGGAAGCCACATTGGTTGAGTAATATCCAAAATCATGAACTATTCTGAAAGTGTATTTACTATTGGTCTAAAAATTGGCAATTTTGGTCTTGGCTAAAGTAAAAGCCTGTGTAACAATGTATAATTCCACCTATTGGGCCAAAGTAGCCATAGTTAAAAGTGCTGCCTCAACAACATCAAAGGCAGTTGCACAAGCATGTCCAGGACATTTGCTATAGCCACATTTTAAGAAAGAACCATGAGTGAATCAGAAGTCAGCATTACCCAAAGGAATTTTCTGCAGATCATCATGAGGAGTCAAGAGATGATCCATCAGTGTCAAGCAGTGACTAGGTACTGAGTTGGTGAAGGACAGGAGAAGAATGGTTATTATGATGTAAAAAAGTTCCCTGAAGGCAAGTTAACCAAAGGACTTCACAGAAGGTGAGGTGGCTGACTGAAAAATGTTCAATGTAATGAGAATTAAGGAGAATTTCTAATGTATGAGGTACAAAAGAAGGATCCGTGAAAGATTTACTCGGTGGCCTTAACCAAAAAGGAAGGTAACAATGCAAGGGAGATCCCTGTGCTCCAGGCTTTAGTTGCCGGTTATTAAACCCTATTGACTGATGGTGCTTCTAGTGTTTTTGGGTGAGTACTGGACATGGAACAACAGACTGGTTCCAAAGAGGAAAAGGAGTACGTCAAGGCTGTATATTGTCACCTCACATATTTAACTTATATGCAGAGTACATCATGAGAAACGCTGGACTGGAAGAAACACAAGCTGGAATCAAGATTGCCGGGAGAAATATCAATAACCTCAGATATGCAGATGACAGCACCCTTATGGCAGAAAGTGAAGAGGAACTAAAAAGCCTCTTGATGAAAGTGAAAGTGGAGAGTGAAAAAGTTGGCTTAAAGCTCAACATTCAGAAAACTAAGATCATGGCATCTGGTCCCATCACTTCATGAGAAATAGATGGGGAAACAGTGGAAACAGTGTCAGACTTCATTTTTGGGGGCTCCAAAATCACTGTAGATGGTGACTGCAGCCATGAAATTAAAAGACGCTTACTCCTTGGAAGGAAAGTTATGACCAACCTAGATAGCGTATTCAAAAGCAGAGACATTACTTTGCCAACAAAGGTTCATCTAGTCAAAGCTATGTTTTTTCCTGTGGTCATGTATGGATGTGATAGTGGACTGTGAAGAAGGCTGAGCACCAAAGAATTGATGCTTTTGAACTGTGGTGTTGGAGAAGACTCTTGAGAGTCCCTTGGACTGCAAGGAGATCCAACCAGTCCATTCTGAAGGAGATCAGCCCTGGGATTTCTTTGGAAAGAATGATGCTAAAGCTGAAAGTCCAATACTTTGGCCACCTCATGCGAAGAGTTGACTCATTGGAAAAGACTCTGATGCTGGGAGGGATTGGGGGCAGGAGGAGAAGGGGACGACAGAGGCTGAGATGGCTGGATGGCATCACTGACTTGATGGACCTGAGTCTCATTGAACTCCGGGAGTTGGTGATGGACAGGGAGGCCTGGCATGCTGCCATTCATGGGGTCGCAAAGAGTCGGGCATGACTGAGCGAATGAACTGAACAGAACCCCAAGGTTGTTCTCTTGCTTTTCATATACAAAAAAGAAGAGAAAATCTGTTAACTGGGATGCCCTAGGGGAGGTAGGTTCAAAGAATTCTTCTCTAGCAAATTGTTATTGCTGTTCAGTCATGTCTGACACTTTGTTACCCCCATAGACTGCAGTATGCCAGGCTTCCCTGTCCTCTACTATCTTCCAAAGTATGCTCAAACTCAGGTTCATTGAGTCAGTGATTCCATCCAACCATTTCATCCTCTGTCACAATCTTCTCCTCCCACCCTCAATCTTTCCCAGTTTCAGGATTTTTTCCAATGAATTGGCACTTCACATCAGGTGGCCATGTACTAAAACTTAAGTATCAGTCCTTTCAATGAATACTCAGAGTTGATATCCTTTGGGAATTATGGCCTTGATCTTCTTGCAGTGCAAGGGATTTTCAAGAGTTTTCTCCAGCACCACAGTTCAAAAGCATGAATTCATCAGTGCCCAGCTTTCTTTATGGCCCAACTCTCACATTCATACATGACTACTAGAAAAACCACAGCTTTGACTATACGGACCTTTGTTGGTAAAGTGATGTCTCTGCTTTTTGATACACTGTCTAGGTTTGCCGTATCTTTTCTTCCAAGGAGCAAGTGGGTTTTTTTGTTTGTTTATTTTAATTTCATGGCTGCAGTTACCATCTGCAGTGATTTTCAGTTCAGTTCAGATGCTCAGTCATGTCCAACTCTTTGTGACCCCATGAACAGCAAGCCAGGCCTCCCTGTCTATCACCAACTCCCAGAGTCCACCCAAATCTATGTCCATTGAGTCAATGATGCCATCCAACCATCTCATCATCTGTCATCCCCTTCTCCTCCTGCCATAGGTCCATACCATTTCTGTCCTTTATTGAGCCCATCTTTGCATTCAATGTTCCCTTGGTATCTCTAATTTTCTTGAAGAGATCTCTAGTCTTTCCCATTCTGTTGTTTTCCTCTATTTCTTTGTATTGGTCTCCAAGGAAGGCTTTCTTATCTCTCCTTGCTATTCTTTGGAACTCTGCATTCAAATGGGTATATCTTTCCTTTTCTCCTTTGTTTTTCACTTCCCGTCTTTTCACAGCTTTTTGTAAGGCCCCCTCAGACAGCCATTTTGCTTTTTTGTCTTTCTTTTTCTTGGGGATGGTCTTGATCCCTGTCTCCTGTATAATGTCATCAACCTCCATTCATAGTTCATCAGGCAGTCTGTCTATCAGATCTAGTTCCTTAAGTCTATTTTTCACTTCCACTGTATAATCATAAGGGATTTGATTTAGGTCATACCTGAATGCTCTAGTGGTTTTCCTTACTTTCTTCAATTTCAGTCTGAATCTGGCAATAAGGAGTTCATGATGTGAGCCACCATCAGCTCCTGGTCTTGTTTTTGCTGACTGTATAGAGCTTCTCCATCTTTGGTTGCAAAGAATATAATCAATCTGATTTCAGTGTCAACCATCTGGTGATGTCCATTTGTAGTGATTTTGGAGCCCAAGAAATTAAAATCTGTCACTTTACCATTTTTCTCTTCCCATCTACCTGCCATGAATGATTTGACTGGATGCCATGATTTCAGTCTTTTTAATATTAAGTTTTAAGCCAGAGTTTTAAGAGTTTTCCCCTCTTCTCTTTCACCTTCATGAAGAGGCTCTTTAATTCCACTTCACTTTCTGCCATTAGGGTGGTGTAATCTGCATATTCGAATTTGTTGATATTTCTCCCAGCAATCTTGATTCCAGCTTGTGCTTCATCCAGCCCAGCATTTTGCATGATGTACTCTGCATACAAGTTAAACAAGCAGGGTGACAATACACAGCCTTGACATAGTCCTTTCCCAATTTTGAACCAGTCCATTGTTCCATATGTAGTTCTAACTGTTGCTTCTTCACCTGTGTACAGGTTTCCCAGGAGGCAAGTAAGGTGGTCTGGTATTCCCGTCTCTTGAAGAATTTTCCACAGTTTGTTGTGATCCACACAGCCAAGACTTTAGCATAGTCAATGAAGCAGAAGTAGATGCCTTTCTGGAATTCCCTTGCCTTTTCTATGATCCCACACATGTTGGAAATTTGATCTCTGGTTCCTCTGACTTTTCTAAACCTAGCTTGTACATCTGGACATTCTTGTTTCATGTACTGTTGAAGCCTTACTTGAAGGATTTTGAGCATTACCTTTGCTAGCATATGAATGCAGCTGTATGGTAATGTAAACATTCTTTGGCATTGCCCTTCTTTGGGACTGGAATGCTACATTATATCATTCTTCCTGTAAAACTCAGTTGGGATTGCTATTCTTTAGTAAAACAAATGAGGTTTGACTATAAATGAAATTTGCAATCCAATTTCAGCAATAATCCACTAGCTCAAGAAAACCTCATGGTTGGCACTTGATTTTGGGTTTTGGGAAACTTAGGATACTATGAAGCCTACCTGGATCTAGATTCAATCTTTGTTATGAAATTAGATGCCCTAAATATAAAACTTGGGTTTGGGCAAGCTAGAATTTTTCCTTGGCAAGCTTATGTCCCTTTAAGACTGGAATATTACTCAGCCATTAAAAACAATACATTTGAATCAGTTCTAATGAGGTAGATGAAACTGGAGCCGATTATACAGAGTGAAGTAAGCCAGAAAGAAAAACACCAATACAGTATACTAATGCATATATATGGAATTTAGAAAGATGGTAATGATAACCCTGTAAGTGAGACAGCAAAAGAGACACAGATGTATAGAACAGTCTTTTGGACTCTGTGGGAGAGGGAAGGGGGGATGATTTGAGAGAATGGCATTGAAACATGTAGAATATCATACAAGAAACGAATCACCAGTCCAGGTTCGATGCAGGATACAGGATACTTGGGGCTGGTGCAATGGGATGACCCAGAAGGATGGTATGGGGAAGGAAGTGGAAGGGGAGTTCAGGATTGGGAACATGTGTACACCGGTGGCGGATTCATGTTGATGTATGGCAAAACCAATATAATATTGTAAAGTAATTAGCCTCTAATTAAAATAAATAAATTTAAATTAAAAAAATAAAAATTTTAGTAAATGAATAATGTCTTTCTATGAGGGGACTTGAGGGAGAGAACAGAGAAGAAAATCACCTATGTATTACATCAAAGGGAAACCCAGATCAGTCTCTAGAATTTGTGAGAAATAAAAATTCTCAGTAAAGCCTTGAGACATTATGTTCCAGGTGAATTTTTTTTTTTCTTCCCAAATGAAGGAAAAAATACATTGCCTTAATCAACTTGAATACTAAGGAATGGACTGCATATAGCAATTACAGTAAGGAATTTACCTCTGGTGGGAATTGATGCTACTAACATATGAAGGTCAGAGAACAGGGCATTGAAGGATAAAAATATTATCTATTTCTTGCACGTCTTAGACAAACCTCCAGCCTCAACAGTTAGATTTTGCCACCAGTGGAATAGGAGTAAATAGAGGAACCAGTACAAGTGTCAATGAGACCCTGAGCCTTGTAGTCTTCTATTTGGGTTTTATACTTTGAAGTGATTCTTTAATTTAATTTGATTGTAGGGTGTTGATTAATTCTGGGGAGAGTTTTTGAAAGATCTATTTGTATCTTGATGGGGGGTGCTCTGTAAATTCTGCCAACACCATTTGAATATTTTTTTTTCCATTAAGGAGGCTCATAGCTGATTCAAGAGGAACAAATAACAAAAGTCTCCAAAATATGCTGTAGGATTGTCAGAGCAAATAAAAGGTGCCAAAGTGTCATTTAATTCACCTGGTTGGTTACTTGATGACAACTGTCAACTTCTAGAATTATTCCCTTCTTTTTGGAGAAAGAAATTGTGGCATGATAATTTTCTAAGAAGTCTTAGCCTAAGAAATGAAAAAGAACCAAGAAGAAAAGAATCTAAACATAAGTTCAGAAACAGAAACTTCTTGAAGTTCATTAGAGATTCCCACTATTTCAACTGTTTCAGTTCTCCAAGGCAGGGCTGCTGGGGGACTGAACACTGAATGTGGCCCTGGTATCAGTTAATACTGGGAGAGAATCATCTTTGATCAGAGAATGGTTTCTCTGAGCCAATTAAGAGAGAGGGTTGGTTAGAGGGCTCAAGGTACCTTAAGTGCTCATATTTGTAAGAATCTCTTGGAAGCCATTTTATCTTTAGTCAATTGTTTGTCTCAGTTAACCTTAAAATGTTACTTTGCAGAGATGCAAATTTAGTGTCCTGATGAGGTTTGGAACCCTCAAAATACCAATCAAAACAGATGTTTCATTCATTTGGAAAATTCAGAGATACGGTTGCCCAATTTAGATTTAAGAAATTAAGTTTAGGGACTTCAGAAGTTCCCTGTGAGCACTGATGTTCTAAATTGCCTTTGAGCAGGTTTATCCACTTAATTATAAATGGGCATGAGAAAGGGCAACAGATTTTAAAAATAAAAGTGGCCAGTGTCTCAGGGGAGAGGGACTCAAAATATTTAAATAACTGGTATACCATTTCTCACAATTTTTTATCTAGTGTAAACGATAATTTTCAAACAGCCTAAACAGTTTAAACAGCTCAACTGTTTATAGGCTTAATGCCAGTCAGTTCTAATGGGACAGTCTAGTCCCAAAGGATCCAGGCTGAAGGCTGCTCAGCTCAGCTCTGAGGGAACAGCTTAATCCTGGGGGAGGAAAACTGAAAACTTAATAGCACAGTTCCAGTAAAACAGCCCCGGTTCCAAAATGTATGGGCTGAAGTCTAGCAAGTTCCAACTGGAACAGCTTAAGTTCAAAAATCAGTACTTGCTGACAGAACAAGGTGCTAACCAAAAAGAATGAAACCTTAAAATAGGTAAAACCCAGATAGCATTAAAACACAAAGAGAAGATCAGATCTATAAAAAAGACAACCTCAAACCCCATGGTTAGTGAGAAAAGCAGAAGCATCAGTGGGCTCAGTGTGTACCACATCTGTTTCCTTAACACCCTCAGCATCATCGGGGGTCTTCTCTGGCCCCTACTTGGGCTTCCACAATGCTGACCTAAAATGAATAGACTGCCAGTTATTTTTCCAGCAAAAATGGATTTATTTGGGATCAACAAAGACTTGTAATTTGGAGTCTGCAACCATGGTGAGCTACCTTCAGGTCCTCTTGCACAGAAGAGGAGTACTCTTTAAAAGAAGGAAATAGGGAGTGGTGGTGCTGTAATAAACAAAGAGTACATTGGAGGGATTGAGAGTCTAAAGTATAGTGGCTTGTCATTGGCTGAGCTGAGGCTGTCTCCTATTGACTGTCTCTTACCAGGAAAAAAAAGGAGTCAGTCTTTTTCCTGTTGGGCTCTGCTGTCATCATGGGGCAAGAGAGTTCCAACTTCTAGCCTCCAGACTCCTTTTTTTTTTTTTTTTTCAGAAGGGAAAATTTCAGTTTATTGTAACATTAATCTCACAAATAAACCCAGCACAGCCAGAAACACTGAATAGATAAAGTGCCATTGCAGGGGCCTGGTGACAAAGGAGGGAAGAATCCAGTTTATCTTCTCCACGTGCCCAGCCTGGAAAGATACTCTTATTATAGAAGCATAAGGCAGCTGACATGCCAAACGATCCAGCTATAGACACTATGAGCTAAAGTACAGAAAATCTTACCAAAAGGTGTCTGTGCAAGGCCAGGAAATAGAAAAGTCAGGAAACGTTGATTCCTCAAATAAGTTAGGCATAGAAAGACCAAATGACAAAAATAGTATTTTTAAAACTCCCTGTGTCTTATTTGGAAGTCTAATAAGGAATAAGAGGGTTACAGTTCTACAGAGTTACTTCCTGATACTGCCTGTCTTCAGAACTGTGACCTCTTCAGAACATTGACACTCTCTTCCACACCCTCAGTCAGAGGTACAAGAGACAATTTTCTAGGATTCTGGGAAGAGCTGACCTTACTCACTTGCCAAACCAGCCTGAGAAAAATGGAGTGTATTTTTAATTAATTTTTACAATTATACAATTAGCTGCTCTGGTAGGCTTAGTTTGTAAAGAATCCTCCTGCAATGCAGGAGACTGCAATACAGGAGACCTGGGCTCAATCTGTGGGTTGGGAAGTTCCCTTGGAGAAGGAAATGGCAACCCAGTCTTCAAGTAGTCTAGTCAAGCTTTAATTTAGATAATAATTGAGGGAAAACACTAACTGATTCTTTACTTACCATTTACTCAGTTTATTTTTGTATATTTCAAAGCACTTTTTACAAAGATATGGATGGTGTTTATTTAATTGAACTAAATCCCTACTTTTCATTAAGACATCATAGTGAAGTATCAATACCATTGTATCTCGAATAGCAAAACACTTCATTATTGAATTAATGTTGAATATTGTGCTCCTTATTATTTAATATTAATCAATATAAGACTTGCTCATTTATACAAAAATTTCTGCTCAATAAAATGAAAAATTTTCTCATAATTAAACTTTCCAATAATGGGATCATTTGCTTTTCAAAGGAATGAAATTTCTGTTCCTGGAAGTGTCAGGAAAAGATCAAGCTTTTTTTTTTTTTTTTTAATTTTTTTTCCCCCATCACTTTTCTCTTTTTTTTTAAATTTTATTTTATTTAACTTTACAATATTGCATTGGTTTTGCCATATATCAAAATGAATCTGCCACAGGTATACATGTGTTCCCCATCCTGAACCCTCCTCCCTCCTCCGTCCCCGTACCATCCCTCTGGGTCGTCCCAGTGCACCAGCCCCAAGCATCCAGTATCATGCATTTGATCAGTGATAGGAAGTCCATTGATTTGATATTGGTCCTCCTTTCTGTTTTCTTGGCCCTGTCACTGCATGCACCCCTACCCCTCAGCTATACCTCCTGGATGACCCTCTAGAAGCAGAAACAGAACTAACTTGCCATCAGATCCCTGAAACAGGGCTGCTGGGAGGCTGGCCAGGCCCTCTTGAGGCTCCCTAAGCCCCAGGATCCCCCCTGGTTCTGGTCCCTCCTAAAAGGTGTGAACTGAACACATTACATAGCTTTACTGAGTTTCAATTTATTCTTAAGTAATTTACTCATGAACTAATAAGTTCAAATAAGCTAACATATAGCTTATTTTAAAAATTATAAATAAATATATTGCAGTCAGTGTTTTATCAGTAGTTACCACTATATATTTATTTATGAAAGTATACTCTTCTAGGTAATTACATAAACAAATACCCTAACTATGATATACATCTTTTAAGAGACATCAGGCTCATTTCCAGCCACTACTGATCCTAGACCATACTGTGTGTGGTACCAAGCATTTATCCTCAGTTTCCTTTCCTAGTGTTTTCTAAAAGTGAAGTGAAAGTGGGATTCTCAGAATTTCCAGGTGTATCTTCACTTGGTGTTATTCAAGGATGAGCAGAAACAAGAGCGGCAGTACAGGTGGTGATATTAGTTCTAGGACTAAGGTTCCTGTTGCCAAGAGTAGAAATGCTCGCTATAGTTTGCTCTGCTGTGCTTAATCATGTCCGACTCTTTGCAACCCCATGGACTATAGATTGCCAGGTTCCTCTACCCATGGGGATTCTCCAGGCAAGAATACTGGAGTGGGTTTCCATGCCCTCCTTCTGGGGATCTTCCCAACTCTGGCAATAAGAGCTATACAATCATGGCTGATGCATTCTGGTAATTATACTTTATTTTTGCTTTGCGAACATACCATAATGTCTCAGTTGCATTTCTCAGTCATGCCTTTGAATTAAGAACATGCAATTCTGGGAGAAGAACAGGAGTGGTGTCCAAAAAAAGTAAATACCCTTTATCATTCTTAAATTATTTCTACTGAAACTTTACACTTTTCCCACAATAGACACAAAACACATTGATATTCATTTAAAAATAGGAGTTGAGACATCCTAGCCTCTCAAGAATCCAGGCATTTGATAATAGACATGAAGTAGTGTTCAAAGAGATAACTAGTCCCATAAAAGATCAGGAAAACCATTTGCTGAAGGATAAAATGTCCAATGGCCATTCTGTCCTTTAAAAGTAAGGTAACTATAAGAAATAATTACACTTTGGAGACCCAGGTGCTTTAGATAACACACTTTTAAAACTGGAACTTGCAACTATATTTAAAGTCTCCTAATGAAGGACACAGTTGTCTCACTTTTCCCTCTTATCTTCCTAGAATTTGTCTAAGGTGAATTCCATTGGTTTAGGTACTAAAATCATTGGAACTCTAAAATGAAGTTTGACATCTCAACCTGTGTCAAGGTAGATTCTGCTAAATAGCCCTACCCCCAAGTAGCCACTGATAGATCAGGCATAGCTATAAGCTCTCATGGATACTATATTCTTCCTCACATGGCAGCCACCAGGTATGACCATACATATGTCAATACACATGTCAATAATAATGACATCGTCCTCAAATTTCCCTCAATATTTTGGTGGTGTTAATGGAAGGGGTGTAATGTCCTGTGTAAATGCTAATATTAGCTTTGTAAAATAAAAATTCTGAGGTAATATTTCAAGTTTTCAAAAGAAAAAAGCAATAAGAACCATAATATTAATAGGTTTTATAAGAAAAGATAAATAAACATTACAGGAGATTAAATTTGAGTTACCAGATTTTACATTTGCATGTTGGTTATCCTCGTGCTTTTCTCTTTCTCTTTCTACATTGATGGGCTTCCCTTGGGGCTCAGCTGGTAAAGAATCCACCTGCATTGTGGGAGACCTGGGTTCAATCCCTGACTTGGGAAGATCCCCTGGAGAAGGAAAAGGCTGCCCACTCCAGCATTCTGGCCTGGAGAATTCCATGGAGTCACAAAGAGTCGGACACGACTGAGCGACTTTCACTTTCTACACTGATAGCACACATTCCACATTTGTCTTTAATTTTGTGAGCCACATATAATTGCACATCCAGCTAGTAACATTTCATAATTTGTAATAAAATTGTCACTTTTCAGTATTAACTATTCTTGTCATTTATTTGAAAAACCAAGTAATATCAAATCATAAACTGTTGAAGTTTAGGAAAATTAATATTGGTATCAAGTAAATATATATATATTTTTTATTCACCTATACCATACATTTGGAGAAGGCAATGGCACCCCACTCCAGTACTCTTGCCTGGAAAATCCCATGGATGGAGGAGCCTGATAGGCTGCGGTCCATGGGGTCGCTAAGAGTTGGACACGACTGAGCGACTTCACTTTCACTTTTCACTTTCATGCATTGGAAAAGGAAATGGCAACCCATTCCAGTGTTCTTGCCTGGAGAATCCCAGGGTTGGGGGAGCCTGGTGGGCTGCTGTCTATGGGGTCGCACAGAGTCAGACACAACTGAAGTGACTTACCTTATACCATACATTACGAGTCTTCTCTTACAGATATTTTATTATACCGTATCTGCAAATATGTATTCTAGGCTTGCTTTCTCGTGTATTTAAATATATGATGGAATAATTTTATGAGTATACAATCACATCTAAAACTTTTTATTACTTTAATTTAAGATATTACTTTCTTTTTAAATTGTGTCATTTGATACCAAATAGTCCTTGTCATCCATTTATTAGGGAAGGAAACTAGTAAGAGATATAAGACAGAATTCAAAGTAGGATATGGTGCTCAAGAAAGATTTGAAACATTTTTAAATGAAAGGAGACACAAATTTTGATCCAGTTCACTAAACAGCCTCACGATCTTTGGAAGAGTCATCTCTTCTTAGTTAAGAGAGAAAGGAAGGCTCTTGAATATGCAAATTAACAGTATTAATTAGCTCCAGCAGCCATATATTTTAACTTTAAGTTTTAGAACTTAGCTATGGCAATAAGACCAAAACAAGTCTCGGTAATTTACTTTTTTATAGTTCTTAAAGCAATCTACGATTGACTGTACTGCTAAGATAGGGCATCAACTAGTATGTAAAATACTCTGCAATCTTGGCTTTGTAACTAAGTGTAATCTCATCGATTTTCAAGATATCTGCTTTTTTTTTTTTTTTTTAACTTTACAATATTGTAGTGGTTTTGCCATATATCGAAATGAATCCGCCACAGGTATACACGTGTTCCCCATCCTGAGCCCTCCTCCCTCCTCCCCCCCCCCATATCATCCTTCTGGGTCGTCCCAATGCACCAGCCCCAAGCAGCCAGTATCATGCATCAAACCTGGACCAGTGACTCGTTTCATGTATGATATTATACATGTTTCAATGCCATTCTCCCAAATCATCCCACCATTTTTAAAAGGCATACTCGTTTCTGGGTTGTTCAGTTCAGTTCAATACTCAGTCGTGTCCGACTCATTGTGAACCCATGGACTGCAGCATGCCTGGTCTGCCTGTCCATCACCAACTCCCAGAGCTTACTCAGACTCATGTCCATCAAGTCAGTGATGTTATCCAACCATCTCATCCTCTGTCGTGCTCTTCTCTTCCCGTCTTCAATCTTTCCCAGCATCAGATTTTTTACAATGGATCAGATCTTCGTATTAGGTAGCCAAAGTATTGGAGTTTCAGCTTCAGCATCAGTCCTTCCAATAAATATTCAGGACTGATTTTCTTTAGGATAGATGGCTTGGATCTCCTTGCAGTCCAAGGAACTCTCAAGTGTCTTCTCCAACACCACAGTTCAAAAGCATCAATTCTTTGGTGTTCAGCTTTCCTTATAGTCTAACCCTCACATCCATACATGACTACTGGAAAAGCCACAGTTTTGAGTCAGTTTAGTTCAGTTCAGTTGCTCAGTCATGTCAGACTCTTTGCTACTCCATGGACTGCAGCATTGCCAGGCCTCCCTATCCATCACCAACTCCCGGGGTGTACTCAAACTCATGTCTATTGAGTCAGTGATGCTATCTAACCATCTCATTCTGTTGTCCCCTTCTCCTTCTGCCCTCAGTCTTTCCCAGCATCAGGGTCTTTTCAGATGAGTCAACTCTTCGCATCACGTGGCCAAAGTATTGGAGTTTCAGCTTCAACATCAGTCCTTCCAATAGATATTCAGGGCTGATATATAGCTTTGACTAGATGAACCTTTGTTGGCAAAGTAATGTCTCTGCTTTTAATATTCTGTCTAGTTTAGTCATAACTTTTCTCCTAAGGAGCAAGAGTCTTAATTTCATGGTTGCAGTTACCATCTGAATTGATTTTGGAGCCCAAGAAAATAAAGTATCTCACTGTTTCCATTATTTCCCCATCTATTTGCCATGAAGTGATGGGACCAGACGCCATGATCTTAGTTTTCTGAACGTTGAGTTTTAAGATAATTTTTACACTCTCCTCTTTCACTTTCATCAAGAGGCTCTTTAGTTCTTCTTCGCATTCTGCCATAAGAGTAGTATCATCTGCATATCTGAGGTTATTCATATTTCTCCCAGTAATCTTGATTCCAGTCAGCTTGTGCTTCATTCAGCCCAGCATTTTGAATGATGTGCTCTGCATATGAGTTAAATAAGCAGAGTGCCAATATACAGCATTGACGTACTCCTTTCCTGATTTGGAACCAGTCTGTTGTTCCATGTCCAGTTCTAACTGTTGCTTTTGGACCTGCATACAGATTTCTCAGGAGGCAGGTCAGGTTGTCTGGTATTCGCATCTCTTTCAGAATGTTCCACAGTTTATTGTGATCCACACAGGCAAAAGCTTTGGGGTAATAATAAAACAGAGTAGATGGTTTTCTAGAACTCTCTTGCTTTTTCAATGATCCAATGGATGTTGACAATTTGATCTCTGGTTCCTCTACCTTTCCTAACTCCAGCTTGAACATCTGGAAGTTCATGGTTCACAGACTGTTGAAGCCTGGCATGGAGAATTTTGTGCATTTCTTTGCTAGCATGTGAGATGAGTGCAATTGGGTTGTAGTTTTAATGTTCTTTGGCATTGGCCTTCTTTGGGTTTGTAATGAAAACTGACTTTTTCCAGTCCTGTGGCCACTGCTGAGTTTTCCAAATTTGCTGGCATATTGAGTGCAACACTTTCACAGCATCATCTTTTCAGATTTGAAATAGCTCAATTGGAATTTCATCACCTCCAGTAGCTTTGTTTGGAGTGATGCTAAGTGATCCTATGGCCCTCTTGACTTCACATTGCAGAATGTCTGGCTCTAAGGGAATGATCACACCATTATGGTTATCTGGGTCATGAAGATCCATTTTGTACAGTTCATCTGGGTATTCTTGCTGCCTCTTCTTAATATCTTCTACTTCTGTTAGGCCCACACCATTTCTGTCCTTTATTGTGCCCATCTTTGCATGAAATGTTCCCTTGGTATATCTAATTTTTTTGAAGAGATCTCTAGTCTTTCCCATTCTATTGTTTTCCTCTATTTCTCTTCTTTGATTGCTGAAGAAGGCATTCTTATCTCTCGTTGCTATTCTTTGGAACTCTGCATTGAGATGGTTATCTTTCCTTTTCTCCTTTGCCTTTAGTTTCCCTTCTTTTCTCAGCTATTTGTAAGGCCTCCTCAGACAGCCATTTTGCCTTTTAGCATTTCTTTTTCTTAGGGATTTTCTTGATCACTGCCTCTTATACAATGTCACAAAGTTCCATTCATAGTTCTTCAGGCACTCTGACTCTCAGATGTAATCATTGGAATCTATTTGTCACTTTCACTGTATTATCATAAGGGATTTGACTTAGGTCATAACTAAATGATCTATTGGTTTTCACTACTTTCTTCCATTTACCTCTCAATTTGGGAATAAGGAGTTCATTATCTGAGACACAGTCATCTCCTGGTCTTGATTTTGCTGACTGTATAGAGCTTCTCCATCTTTGGCTGCAAAGAATATAATCAATCTGATTTTGATAGTGACCATCTGGTGATGTCCATGTGTAGAGTCTTCTCTTGTCTTGTTGGAAGAGGGTGTTTACTATGACCAGTGTGTTCTCTTGTCCAAACTCTGTTAGCCTTTGACCTGCTTCACTTTGTACTCCAAGGCCAAATTTGCCTGTCATTCCAGGTATCTCTTGACTCCCTACTTTTGCATTCCAGTCCCCTATAATGAAAAGAATATCTTTTTTTTTGGGGGGGGGGGGTGTTAGTTCCAGAATGTCTTGTAGGTCTTCATAGAACCATTCAGCTTCAGCCTCTTCAGCATTACTGGTCGGGGCATAGATTTGGATTACTGCAATATTAAATGGTTTGCCTTGGAAATGAACAGAGATCATTCTGTCATTTTTGGGATTGCATCCAAGTACTGCATTTGGACTCTTTTGTTGACTGTGATGGCTATTCCATTTCTTCTAAGGGATTCCTGCCCACAGTAGTAGATATAATGGTCATCTGAGAAAATTCAACACCTCAGTCCTTTTTAGTTCGTTGATTCCTGAAATGACAATGTTTGCTCTTGCCATTTCCTGTTTGACCACTTCCAAGTTGCCTTTCATTTTTTGGACTCCAAAATAATTTCATTTGGTGATTGCAGCCATGAAATGAAAAGACACTTACTCCTTGGAAGAAAAGTTATGACCAACCTAGACAGTATATTAAAAAGCAGAGACAGTACTTTGCCAACAAAGGTCCATCTAGTCAAAGCTATGGTTTTTCCAGTGGTCATGTATGGATGTGAGATTTGGACTATAAAGAAAGCTGAATGCTGAAGAAGAATTGATGCTTTTGAACTGTGGTGTTAGAGGAGACTCTTGAGAGTCCCTTGGACTGCAAGGAGATCCACCCAGTCCATCTGAAAGAAAATCAGGCCTGATTATTCATTGGAAAGACTGATACTGAAGCTGAAACTCCAATACTTTGGTCACACAATGCGAAGAACAGACTCATTTGAAAAGACCCTGATGCTGGGAAAGATTGAAGGTGGGAAGAGAAGGGGGTGACAGAGGATGAGATGGTTGGATGGCATCACCAACTCAATGGACATGAATTTGAGTAAACTCCAGGAGTTAGTGATGGACAGGAAGACCTGGTGTGCTGCAGTCCATGGGGTCGCCATGAGCCAGATATGACATAGGACTGAACTGAATTTGCCTTGATTCATGGACCTAACATTCCCAGTTCATACGAAAAGTGCTCTTTACAGCACTGGACTTTACTTCCATCAACACGTCACATACAAAACTGCATGTTGTTTTTGCTTTCCCTCCATCTCTTCATTCTTTCTGTAGTTATTTCTCCAGTGATCTCCTGTGGCATATTGGGCACCTACCGACCTGGGGAGTTCATCTTTCAGTATCCTATCATTTTGCCTTCTCATATTGTTCATTGAGTTCTCAAGCCAAGAGTACTGAAGTGGTTTGCCATTTCCTTCTCCAAAAAAGTGAAAGTTGCTTAGTTTTGTCCAAGTCTTTGTGACCCTATGGACTATACAGTCCATGGAATTCTGCAAGCCAGAATACTGGTGTGGGTAGCCTTTCCCTTCTCCAGGAAATCTTCCCAATCTGGGAATTGAACCCAGGTGTTCCCCATTGCAGGCAGATTCTTTACCAGCTGAACCACAAGGAAAGCCCTGGATTGTTAAACTATGGTAAATAGGACTTCTGAAATCAAGTAACATTTTAAAGTGACAAGAGTATTTCTTTTTCTTTGGAATCTGTTCATTTTTCTCTGGCTGTTTTCATTTTCTTCATTGCTGTGCCCTTAAGTCACAAACAAGAGTCTCCTTTAAAAATATTTTAAACTCATACCCAGCATCAAAGCTAATGAGGATCCAGGACTGAACTGGCTTTAAGTATGTCCTTGTATTTGTTTTTCAGTATGTTTCTCAGAGTTCTAACTAAGCCACCCTCAGTCTTATTGGATGTAATTTTATCCTATATAGAGAGAGTGTGAAGTCACTGAACATAATGTTCTATTCATTTTGGCTATGCAACAGATTTAGAGAAAACTTAAAGTGGCTCATTTCACAAAGGCAAAAATTTCAGCCTCATTCAGCTGCACTGCATGATTGCAGAACACTAACTTTCTCTTAGAGAATCCTTGTGTTTATCCAGGGGCAGTAATCAGCAATTGCCTATCACAAAAGGACAATGTTAAAATGCTATACTGCTGTCTTCTAGACAGGCAATTTTCAGGAGTGTAAGTTCCTCATGGATATTTCAAAGGATGGAGTTTCTTAAAGTGTATCTTGAAAAGGTTTATTTCATCTCACATTATTTTTACTGTATTTTAAAGTAGACTCCTTCCCTCTGAGACCCCTATAAGTGTGTCCTCATTTCCAACACATTTATTCCAAATTACTTCTGATGGGATAAGGTTAAGCCAACCAGATTTCACATCAATGGACTCCCTGGAAAAACATCAGTTGCAAAAAGGAAGTAGAAACACCCGAGCCACAATTTGAAGAGTGATATGGGAGAAACATCAGCAATGATCCATGGCTTCAGTGCTTTGCATCATGCAGATTGTGTGTTATGCTATTGCAGGTAATTTCTTTTCAACAAGCACATTTGAAGCCATAAGACAGAGACATTTGTTACTCTTCAAGGCTCATTGGAGTTTTCAACATCATATTACTCTTATTTCCTAAGAAGGTTTTCCTTTTTTTAATGGCTCAGAATCAGCACTGCCCTCTTCTACATTACTGAGGTTAGGGTATCACAAAACTGTCCAAGCACAGAGAAAATTTGAACCAGAGAGTCCACTAGGACATGGGGTGAAGCTTTGCTTCTGGTTTGGGAGCAGGGAGTTGAAGGTATGTTTAAACCTATCATGGTAGTGTCATCCTTGACTCTACCAAGTCAAGGTAGAGTTGACTACCAACTCTACCAATTGCAATATTCCATCCCCAATTAATAACTATAAATGAAAATAAGGTCATATTTTTGCTTAATCATAAATAAACAATGTCTGATACTTCAGCATAATGACAAATTAATAACCCAAACATGTTTCTTAAGAATTTAAAACAAACGTTATATCTAAACATCAAGAAGTGGTTGAATCAAGAAAGAAACCCTGATCATTATTTAGTAAAAGTGACTCTGAGCACTAGTCTCAAAATTCAGTAACAGCATTAACTACTAAATTTACATTCTTTTCTGGGAAAAATATCTACATATTGTTCTCCAAATACCAGAGTTTTCTTTACAGGATAAATCTTTTTTTTTTTTTTTTTTTTTTTTAATAAGCCAAGGAAGCCTTAAGAATTTTAATTATTAAACATCTTTAAAAAATAGTTTGCGTGTCAATAGAACTGCATTGTTTATAAAGCAGGTGAGGATTTTTGAAAATAATAAAGAGGAAGATAAGCCATCTGTCAGAATCCAGTGACTTCATTTATCTAGAAATACACTGAGCCAGTTCTTGTGTATTTTTCCTAAGAGTCTAAGATACAGCTCTGCCTTTAAAAATCTATTAATTTTAAGAAACAAACCCTCCCTACTGCAGGGCCACTGGTGTACTGGTTTATGTCAAAAGGGTGAGCAGCTTCTCTTCAGATTTTTCATAGCTACTATTTAACTCAATTTTGAGTGTGCCTTACTCACAGCATGTCTGCATTACAAAATAATTTCTGTTATAAAGTCTTTGGTTAACATTACACTTTAAAATTGACCCACTAATTGTAACACCAACTCTCTATTCTGAGGCTTTGAGAATAATTTCACATGTTCTCCCATCTTTCTGGCTTTCTGTCCATACTCAGCACCCATAATCTCCTCGTTCCATGTGTTTATAGTATTAGTATCTGACTGCAAGTTGGCCTCAGTTACCAGCTGTAAGTTCTATTGGAAATTGAATATATTTTGTTATTTACATGCACTTCAGAGGACGGGCAAGTAGTCTGATTTGTGGAGTCAGCAAGAGTTATCATATTCAACAGAGACTAATGGCAAGGAAGTTTATCCCAATATTTCCCTCTTTTCACTTACAGGCATTTCCAAACTATCCCACACTGTGTTTCCACCACTTCCTCCCCACTTATAGACTTGACTAGTTTACAGTTCAACACTAGACTTAAAACCTGACATGTGAAAAAGCTCTCTTCTGGCAAATGACCTGCAAATTGTCAAATCTTGCATTTTTCCCACATCAGTCCTTACTGTTGATTTGCCAACTTTCTGCTGATTTGGTTTGGGATCCCCCAGAAGTATATCGTGAGACAAGGATTCAAGTGCAAGGGGTATATGTGGAAGTAGAAGAAACCCTGGCAGCAGACTGGGGGCCTGGGGCAGGAGAGGGAAGGCAGCCACTAAAGAGCATCATTAAGCCAGCCAGCACAGGCAACAAGAGCTCAAACATGGAGAAACTCTGGGATACAGTGTAGACATCACCATTTATCCAAGAGGGGAGAGAACTGAGGTGTTTATACACCAGCCCTCAAGTTATAAAGTGAGGGTTAATGTGGTTCTTAACCAGGAGCAATGTTAATTCATAAATACTGCAGCCTGTCATGAACAAATGCCGAGTAACTACAGTGGAAGGTTATAGCCCTGAAAATCCCCCTGCAGACCCTGAAGGGTTGTTGTTGTTTAGTCACTAAGTCTTGTTCAACTCTTTTGGGACCCCATGAACTGAGCAACCCACAAAGTTTCTCTGCCCATGGAATTTTTTCAGGCAAGAATACTGGAACAGGTTGTCATTTTCTCCTCCAGGGGACCTTCCAGACCCAGGGATCAAACCCACATCTCCTGCATTGACAGGTGATTTTTTTAAACCACCAAACCACCAGGTACTATGGCTAAAAGTATGGGTGGGGCTCCCATAAGCTTTGTTATACTTGCAATTGACACCATTCTCTGATGGTGACATATTTCCCTTCTCCAAAGAAGTCTTTTACTAAGTTTCTCTATGTATATTCTTTAGGTCTTCTTAAAGTTGAGTTTATCTAGGTTTCCATGTTTGGCTATCTTTTCCGTACTCTTCTTTGACTGGACCTAAAAGCATCAATTATCTATTCCTCACAGATGACTCTTCAAATTCTATCAGCATCCCAGCTTAAATATCTCTTCCTTCAGGACAGTTCTTCTGATGATCACACTCTCTTCATCAGTGTACTCATAGTGTTTGGCTTACAAAGTACTTGGCTATATTTTTCTTATATATGTCATCCTCTCCAATGACTTCCAGAGCAGATCAATTTTAGAGTGAGATGAGAGGCATTAGCACATTTTCTTGGGAACAAATTTATTTTCAGAATGATGTAAATTGCATTGTTTGTCATAAATAATCATTTAACTACAGCAATTGTTTTAGTTAAAAAAAATCACTGTAACATGATGATAAGTATATTTTTATAAGGCCTTGCAGGCTTTTTGGTTTTGCATTTTTAAAAGTGATATCTATTTTTAATTTTAAATTATACTATATACATATAAAAGAAAATTTATTAGAAAATAGAATAGATAGTAATATGAGAAATAAAGTAAAAATCACTAGAAATCTTAGTAAGCAGAGATAACTGCTATTACTTATTGATAATGATGATCTTGTATAGATATTTATATATGTAATCATAGGCAATGATAGTTTCCTGACACATGTACTTTTTTTGATGCAATTGTCAGTAATAGATATTTTTCAAATTTTTAAAGTATTATAAGAATGTAATTAGGCTTAGAGTTTTGCCAAGAAAATACACTGGTCATAGCAAATACCCTCTTCAAACAACACAAGAGAAGACTCTACACATGGACATCACAAGATGGTCAACAGCAAAATCAAATTGATTATATTCTTTGCAGCCAAAGATGGAGAAGCTCTATACAGTCAACAAAAACAAGACCAGGAGCTGACTGTGGCTCAGACCATGAACTCCTTATTGCCAAATTCAGACTTAAATTGAAGAAAGTAGGGAAAAACCACTAGAATATTCAGGTATGACCTAAATCACACCCCTTATGATTATACAGTGGAAGTGAGAAATAGATTTAAGGGCCTAGATCTGATAGATAGACTGACTGATGAACTATGGAATGAGGTTCATGACATTGTACAGGAGACAGGGATCAAGACCATCCCCATGGAAAAGAAATGCAAAAAAGCAAAATGGCTGTCTGGGAGGCCTTACAAATAGGTGCGAAAAGAAGAGAAGCGAAAAGCAAAGGAGAAAAGGAAAGATATAAACATCTGAATGCAGAGTTCCAAAGAATAGCAACAAGAGATAAGAAAGCCTTCCTCAGTGATCAATGCAAAGAACTAGAGGAAAACAACCGAATGGGAAAGACTAGAGATCTCTTCAAGAAAATCAGAGATACCAAGGGGATGTTTCATGCAAAGATGGGCTTGATAAAGGACAGAAATGGTATGGACCTAACAGAAGCAGGAGGCATTAAGAAGAAGTGGCAAGAATACACAGAAGAACTGTACAAAAAAGATCCTCATGACCCAGATAATCACAGTGGTGTGATCACTGACCTAGAGCCAGATATCCTGGAATGTGAAGTCAAGTGGGCCTTAAAAAGCATCACTACAAACAAAGCTAGTGGAGGTGATAGAATTCCAGTTGACCTATTTCAAATCCTGAAAGATGATGTTGTGAAAGTGCTGCACTCAATATGCCATCAAATTTGGAAAACTCAGCAGTGCCCACTGGAAAAGGTCAGTTTTCATTCCAATCCCAAAGAAAGGCAATGTCAAATAATGCTCAAACTACCGCACAATTGCATTCATCTCACACGCTAGTAAAGTAATGCTCAAAATTCTCCAAAGCAGGCTTTAGCAATACGTGAACCATGAAGTTCCTGATGTTCAAGCCGGTTTTAGAAAAGGCAGAGGAACCAGAGATCAAATTGCCAACATCTGCTGGATCATGGAAAAAGCAAGAGAGTTCCAGAAAAACATCTATTTCTGCTTTACTGACTATGCCAAAGCCTTTGACTGTGTGGATCACAATAAACTATGGAAAATTCTGAAAGAGATGGGAATACCAGACCACCTGACCTGCCTCTTGGGAAATCTGTATGCAGGTCAGGAAGCAACAGTTAGAACTGGACATGGAACAAGAGACTGGTTCCAAATAGGAAAAGGAGCACGTGAAGGTTGTAAATTGTCACCCTGCTTATTTAACTTATATGCAGAGTACATCATGAGAAACGCTGGACTGGGAGAAATGCTGGACTGGAAGAAACACAGGTGGAATCAAGATTGCTGGGAGAAATATCAATAACCTCAGATATGCAGATGACACCACCCTTATGACAGAAAGTAAAGAGGAACTAAAAAGCCCCTTGATGAAAGTGAAAGTGGAGAATGAAAAAGTTGGCTTAAAGCTCAACATTCAGAAAATGAAGATCATGGCATCCGGTCCCATCACTTCATGGGAAATAGATGGGGAAACAGTGGAAATAGTGTCAGACTTTATTTTTGGGGGCTCCAACGTCACTGCAGATGGTGGCTGCAGCCATGAAATTAAAAGACGCTTACTCCTTGGAAGGAAAGTTATGACCAAACTAGATAGCATATTCAAAAGCAAAGACACTACTTTGCCAACAAAGGTCCATCTATTCAAGGCTATGGTTTTTCCTGTGGTCATGTATGAATGTGAGAGTTGGACTCTGAAGAAAGCTGAGCACTGAAGAATTGATGCTTTTAAACTGTGGTGTTGGAGAAGACTCTTGAGAGTCCCTTGGACTGCAAGGAGATACAACCAGTCCATTCTGAAGGAGATCAGCCCTGGGATTTCTTTGGAAGGAATGATGCTAAAGGTGAAACTCCAGTAGTTTGGCCACCTCATGCGAAGAGTTGACTCATTGGAAAAGACTCTGATGCTGGGAGGGATTGGGGGCAGGAGGAGAAGGGGACGACAGAGGCTGAGATGGCTGGATGGCATCACTGACTCGATGGACGTGAGTCTCAGGGAACTCTGGGAGTTGGTGATGGACAGTGAGGCCTGGCGTGCTGCGATTCATGGGGCACAAAGAGTCGGACACCACTGACTGCCTGAATTGAACTGAACTGAATTAGGCTTATGTAGATTCTAGATTTATTCTCAGATACTCTAAGTGACATCCTGTTACAATTGTATTTCCTGTTTGATTCTAGTAAATAAAAACACAACTTGTTTTTGTATACTTGTTTATTTCCTGCAGTAACCTTATTCAATTACCATTTGCTCAATTATTAGTTTCAATAGTTTATTTAGAGTGTTTTTCATACTTTATATGCAAATAACCAAAACATCTGCAAATGATGACAATCTTGAGTGTAATCGTTTTTTCCTCCTTATTTCACTGTACTGGCTTAGACTTCCTAGATTAAATAAAAGTGGAAATATAGACTTTTGCCATTTTATTGACAGTATTCCCAAAGGATTTTATGCTCAAGTTATCATACTTGCATATGAGTGTGAAGATGACAATTTAGTATGGGAATGACGTTTCTTAATTTCCTGTTACTCACCTATTGAATTACTGAGTTAATCTTTATCAGAGTAAATTAACTCTAAGATGTGGTTAGGTTCCATATACAAATATGTTAAGGTCTTTGGATTTATACTCCTGAGTCACATTTTTTTATACTTTTTCATTTTATATCATTTTGTTTGCTTTAGAATCAAGGTTAGATGAATCATGTACAATAAATTTTGAGAGTATTCGTGTATTTGGTTCTCAATGGTGATGAGCTTCTGTGGATTGGAGCCCCTTGGAGAATCTGATGAAATCTCTCTGGCGCTCCCTGGCTGGTGAACACCAGGAGGGCTGCAAGTCTCACACTCAGAGAAGGCAGGGGAGCACCAGGCTCCTTCCCACACATTCTCTCTCTGAATCTCTCCCATCTGGCTGTGCCTGAGTTTTATCTGTCAAGAGCCGTGTTAGGCATTACTGACAAAATGGAGACATGGTCCCAGCCCCCTCTCTTCATTCCAGATGAATGGATCCCGGGATGAAGGAGTTCAGATCAGATCAGTCTCAGTCATGTCCGACTCTTTGCGACCCCATGAATCGCAGCATGCCAGGCCTCCCTGTCCATTACCAACTCCTGGAGTTCACTGAGACTCACGTCCATCGAGTCAGTGATGCCATCCAGCCATCTCAGCCTCTGTCGTCCCCTTCTCCTCCTGCCCCCAATCCCTCCCAGCATCAGAGTCTTTTCCAATGAGTCAACTCTTCGCATGAGGTGGCCAAAGTACTGGAGTTTCAGCTTCAGCATCATTCCTTCCAAAGAAATCCCAGGGCTGATCTCCTTCAGAATGGACTGGTTGGATCTCCTTGCAGTCCAAGGGGCTCTCAAGAGTCTTCTCCAACACCACAGTTCAAAAGCATCAATTCTTCAGCGCTCAGCTTTCTTCAGAGTCCAACTCTCACATTCATACATGACCACAGGAAAAACCATAGCCTTGACTAAATGAACCTTTGTTGGCAAAGTAGTGTCTTTGCTTTTGAATATGCTATCTAGTTTGGTCATACTTTCCTTCCAAGAAGTAAGCGTCTTTTAATTTCATGGCTGCATTCACCATCTGCAGTGAAGGTGGAGCCCCCAAAAATAAAGTCTGACACTGTTTCCACTGTTTCCCCATCTATTTCCCATGAAGTGATGGGACCGGATGCCATGATCTTCATTTCCTGAATGTTGAGTTTTAAGCCAACTTTTTCACTCTCCACTTTCACTTTCATCAAGAGGCTTTTTACTTCCTCTTCACTTTCTGTCATAAGGGTGGTGTCATCTGCATATCTGAGGTTATTGATATTTCTCCCAGTAATCTTGATTCCAGCTTATGTTTCTTCCAGTCTAGCGTTTCTAATGATGTACTCTGCATATAAGTTAAATAAACAGGGTGACAATATACAGCTTTGACGTACTCCTTTTCCTATTTGGAACGTCTGTTGTTCCATGTCCAGTTCTAATTGTTGCTTCCTGACCTGCATACAGATTTCCCAAGAGGCAGGTCAGGTGGTCTGGTATTCCCATCTCTTTCAGAATTTTCCACAGTTTATTGTGATCCACACAGTCAAAGGCTTTGGCATAGTCTATAAAGCAGAAATAGATGTTTTTCTGGAACTCTCTTGCTTTTTCCATGATCCAGAGGATGTTGGAAATTTGATCTCTGGTTCCTCTGCCTTTGCTAAAACCAGCTTGAACATCTGGAAGTTCACGGTTCGCATATTGCTGAAGCCTGGCTTGGAGAATTTTGAGCATTACTTTACTAGCGTGTGAGATGAGTGCAGTTGTGTGGTAGTTTGAGCATTCTTTGGTATAGCCTTTCTTTGGGATTGGAATGAAAACTGACCTTTTCCAGTCCTGTGGCCACTGCTGAGTTTTCCAAATTTGATGGCATATTGAGTGCAGCACTTTCACAACATCATCTTTCAGGATTTGGAATAGTTCAACTGGAATTCTATCACCTCCACTAGTTTTGTTTGTAGTGATGCTTTCTAAGGCCCACTTGACTTCACATTCCAGGATATCTGGCTCTAGGTCAGTGATCACACCACTGTGATTATCTGGGTCATGAAGATCTTTTTTGTACAGTTCTTCTGTGTATTCTTGCCACTTCTTCTTAATATCTTCTGCTTCTATTAGGTCCATACCATTTCTGTCCTTTATCAAGCCCATCTTTGCATGAAATGTTTCTTTGGTATCTCTGATTTTCTTGAAGAGATCTCTAGTCTTTCCCATTCGGTTGTTTTCCTCTAGTTCTTTGCATTGATCACTGAGGAAGGCTTTCTTATCTCTTCTTGCTATGCTTTGGAACTCTGCATTCGGATGTTTATATCTTTCCTTTTCTCCTTTGCTTTTCGCTTCTCTTCTTTTCGCACCTATTTGTAAGGCCTCCCCGAACAGCCATTTTGCTTTTTTGCATTTCTTTTCCATGGGGATGGTGTTGATCCCTGTCTCCTGTACAATGTCACAAACCTCATTCCATAGGTCATCAGTCAGTCTATCTATCAGATCTAGGCCCTTAAATCTATTTCTCACTTCCACTGTATAATCATAAGGGGTGTGATTTAGGTCATACCTGAATATTCTAGTGGTTTTCCCTACTTCTTCAATTTAAGTCTGAATTTGGCAATAAGGAGTTCATGGTCTGAGCCACAGTCAGTTCCTGGTCTTGTTTTTGTTGACTGTATAGAGCTTCTCCATCTTTGGCTGCAAAGAATATAATCAATTTGATTTCGCTGTTGACCATCTTGTGATGTCCATGTGTAGAGTCTTCTCTTGTGTTGTTGGAAGAGGGTGTTTGTTATGACCAGTGCATTTTCTTGGCAAAATTCTATTAGTCTTTGTCCTGCTTCTTTCTGTATTCCAAGGCCACATTTACCTGTTACTCCAGGTGTTTCTTAACTTCCTACTTTTGCATTCCAGTCCCCTATAATGAAAAGGACATCTTTTTTGGGTGTTAGTTCTAGAAGGTCTTGTAGGTCTTCATAGAACCGTTCAACTTCAGGTTATTCAGCATTACTGGTTGGGGAATAGACTTGGATTACTGTGATATTGAATGGTTTGCCTTGGAAATGAACAGAGTTCATTCTGTTGATTTTCAGATTGCATCCAAGTACTGTATTTCAGACTCTTTTGTTGACCATGATGTCTACTCCATTTCTTCTGAGGGATTCCTGCCTGCAGTAGTAGATATAATGATCATCTGAGTTAAATTCACCCATTTCAGTCCATTTCAGTTCACTGATTCCTAGAATGTTGACATTCACTCTTGCCATCACTTGTTTGACCACTTCCAATTTGCCTTGATTCATGGACATGACATTCCAGGTTCCAATGCAATATTGCTTTTTACAGCATCGGACCTTGCTTCTATCATCAGACATATCCACAGCTGGGTATTCTTTTTTCTTTGGCTCCATCCCTTCATTCTTTCTGGAGTTATTTCTCCACTGATCTCCAGTAGCATATTGGGCACCTACTGCCCTCGGAGTTTCTCTTTCAGTATCCTATCATTTTGCCTTTTCATACTGTTCATGGGGTTCTCAAGACAAGAATACCAAAGTGGTTTGCCATTCCTTCATCCTGGGATGAAGGAGTTAGGCCTTGTAATCCTGACTTGTTTTTTCCTCTCCTCAGCTGAGTTGACTGAAAAGGAATATTAAGGTGCTTATTGTTCTTGAGAGGAGCATGAAAAGGCACAGATCCTTCTGCAGCATTGCTCAAAAAATAATTCATAAAGTTAATCATTGACATTTTTTCAAGGACTTTTACAAAGGAGTGTTCCAGGATGAGCAAATAGGCCATAGTTTGAGGCCATGGGAGGGATTGTATCTGAAGCATATTTGTGAAGAGAATGTTTATGGCAAAGGAGTTTACTGAATTTAGGGCTTAGAAATAATTAAAACAGTCAGAAGTTAAAGATTTAAGGAATGTTGTAAAGTTAGCATATTTTACTATAGCTTATAGAAGTTAGGAATTTTTAGAGACACTATAGCTAGAAGCCTTTTTAAGAGATAATGAGCTCAGGATGTTAGGGGCAAACAGGATTTAGGAAGATAAGTAGTAAACTGAGGAATGTAGCATGAGTTACAATGTAATCACAAGTTAACTATTGGACACGTTAGAGGAGGTAGATAATAGATGATAAGGCTGATTCTGAGAGAATCACTGAAGCAGGAACTCTGTTTAAAGAGCAACAATGATTTATGGAGACAATAAATCTGGGAGAGGGGGATCTGAAAATGTCAAACCTCTGGCCTAATGTTTTTGTAAAAGTATAAAAGAGAATCTTAAACTTGAAATAAACAGGCAGTCCATACAAAACTGAGAGGCTGTCTCATTGGCCGACATCGTCGTCTCTTCAGGTTGAATCTCTGGTTGCTGGAGTTGGAATCAGGCATGTATCCTTTCACAATGAACTGGGAATCTAGTGAAAAGAAAGAAAGAAAAAGAAAAGAAACCTGTCTATGCTCTGCCCAGTGAAACCCACAGGAATCAACACAACTGTTTCATCCATACTGAGAGAGCTTATTGCCCTACTGGAGATTTTCCACTGGCCAGTAAGGGTGCCTATCGTGACCCTAGATCAGTGTCTCAGTTCAGGATTATAAAAGTATTACATTATAAAAGTAGGGGTGTTATAGTGTTATATGTGGCTTTCTTTTTTATAATTGATTTGCCTCTATATTTTTACAATGTAGATTTAGTAAGTTTATCATCATAAAAAAAGAAAAAAAAAGTTTATCATCAGAAAAAAAGCAAGCAATGAGTGCTACAAGAGTATCTGCTTAAGGTTGAATGTGCCACTTGAAGAATGTGTCAGCAATAAAAAAAAAAAAAGCAAGATTGCAAAACTCACTGCATGGGAGCGTAAATGGCCTTGTCATTTTGCAATAGGTCTATCAACATGGCATGGTATTTGAAGCTGATGTGGACACAAACAAAAGCTCTCAAAAGATGAGAGGAAAATTGCAGCATATATCTTCATTACCAGAGCAAACAGTAAAACAGACATAGCAGATACAGAAATCTATGTCTCACCAAGGCCCTATCCTGTTCCCCTATATTGCATGGTCTCCTTCTTAGCTCTGAGGATCTATGAAGGCCATGGCTTCCTTATTTCATGTATAACATTTTCAGTGTCCTGGATATGTGTAAGAAAAGCATTCTATAGTAAAGATTTTGTGGGAAGCAAACTGAAAGTAATCTCATGGTCAACTTTCCAGAGTCTGTCATTATTATTAATGTCTGACAGTACATAAATATTAGGCCTTTATTTTTTATTTATCATTGAATACCATGAGCTCCATCAATAGAATTTATTACAAAAGTTAATTATATTGAAAGCCTAACTAAAGACAATTTTTTAAAAGCAATAAGAACAAAGTTAACAGTGTTGTGTAAAGATGTCATAAAAATTAAAACAAAAAGTTTAGGAAAGAAAAAAATGACTAATAAAAATACTCAATCACAGGAAAGTACAAATTAATGTAATACGATACTATTTTGATCTTTTAGGATATTGAATAGTTTTAATGTAATCATTGTTGGAAAGGGAGTGCTTGGATGCTAATGAGGGGATTGTAAATTGATAATATTTCTGAAGTCAATTTTTCAATATCCATCAATATCCATGCAGTTTACCTGGATTCAAAGATATATAAGCAAGTACATCATTGCTTCCAAGTGTGTAGTAGTTAACATTGTATGTAATTTATATTTCCTTCAGTGAGGACTTATTACAAATATTATATATGTACAGTGAAATACTGAGCAATAATCTCAAAGGAAGGCATAGAGACATGGAATTATTTCATGGATGTTAGGATATGTATGGCTTGGGTATATTATAAGTTGAAAGGTAAGTTTCACATAATACTTAGTAGTTTTCGTACGGGGGAAATATGTGAATAGATATGCATATATATTCATGAATAAAAGCTTAAAATGATTTAGGTCTGTAAAAACAACACCAAGGTCATTAATAATGTTTCCGTGTGTGCTAAGTTGCTTCAGTCTTGTCCACTGAAGAAGGGAATGGCAAATCAATTCAGTATTCTTGCCTTGAGAACCCCATGAAGAGTATCAAAAAGGCAAAAAAAATAGGACTCTGAAAGATGAATTACCTAGGTCGGTAGGTGCCCAATATGCTACTGGAGATCAGGGGAGACATAACTCCAGAAAGAATGAAGGGATGGAGCCAAAGCAAAAAACAATACCCAGTTGTGGATGTGACTGGTGATAGAAGCAAGGTCCAATGCTGTAAAGAGCAATATTGCATAGGAACCTGGAATTGGAAATTAGAAATTCCAAGTTTCCACGAATTGGAAATTGGAATTTCCAATTGCAAATTGGAAATGGTCAAGCAGGAGATGGCAAGAGTGAACGTCGACATTCTAGGAATCAGCGAACTAAGATGGACTGGAATGGATGAATTTAACTCAGATGATCGTTATATCTACTACTGTGGGCAGGAATCCCTTAGAAGAAATGGAGTAGCCATCATGGTCAACAAAAGAGTCTGAAATGCAGTACTTAGATGCAAACTCAAAAATGACAGAATGATCTCTGTTCATTTCTAAGGCAAACCACTCAATATCATGGTAATCCAAGCCTATGCCCCAAACAGTAATGCTGAAGAAACTGAAGTTGAACAGTTCTATGAAGACCTACAAGACCTTTTAGAACTAACATCCAAAAAAGTTGTCCTTTTCATTATAGGGGACTGGAATGCAAAAGTAGGAGGTCAGGAAACACCTGGAGTAACAGGCACATTTGGCCTTGGATTCCAGAATGAAGCAGGGCAAAGGCTAATAGTTTTGCCAAGAGAACACACTGGTCATAGCAAACACCTTCTTCCAACAACACAAGAGAAGACTCTACACATGGACATCACCAGATGGTCAACACCGAAAGCAGACTGGTTAAATTCTTTGCAGCCAAAGATGGAGAAGCTCTATACAGTCAGCAAAAAACAAGACTGGGAGCTGACTGTGGCTCAGATCATAAACTCCTTATTGCCAAATTCAGACTTAAATTGAAGAAAGTAGGGTAAACCACTAGATCATTCAGGTATATCCCTTATGATTATATCCCTTGTGATTACACAGTGGATGTCAGAAATAGATTTAAGGGACTAGATCTGATAGACAGATTGCCTGTTGAACTGTGTATGGAGGTTCATGATTGTACAGGAGACAGGGATTAAGACCATCGCCATGGAAAAGAAATGCAAAAAAGCAAAATGGTTGTCTGCGGAGGCCTTACAAATAGCTGTGAAAAGATGGGAAGTGAAAAGCAAAGGAGAAGAGGAAAGACATTCCCATCTGAATGCAGAGTTCCAAAGAATAGCAGGGAGAGATTAAAAAAAAAAAAAAAGCTTCCTTAGTGATCAACACAAAGAAATAGAGGAAAACAACAGAATGTGGAAGACTAGAGATCTCTTCAAGAAAATTAGAAATACCAAGGGAACATTTCATGCAAAGATGGGTTCGATAAAGGACAGGAATGGTGTGGACCTAACAGAGGCAGAAGATATTAAGAAGAGGTGGCAAGAATACACAGAAGATCTATACAAAAAGATCTTCATGACCCAGATAATCATGATGGTGTGATCACTAACCTAGAGCCAGACATCCTGGAATGTGAAGTCAAGTGAGCCTTAGAAAGCATCACTGTGAACAAAACTAGTGGAAGTGATGGAATTCCAGGTGAGCTATTTCAAATCCTGAAAGATGATGCTGTGAAAGTGCTGCACTCAATAAGCCAGCAAATTTGGAAAACCCAGCAGTGGCCACAGGACTAGAAAAGGTCAGTTCTCATTCCAATCCCAAAGAAAGGCTATACTAAAGAATGCTCAAACTACCATACAATTGCATTCATCTCACAGGATAGTAAAGTAACGCTCAAAATTCTCCAAGCCAGGCTTCAGCAATACGTGAACAGTGAAATTCCAGATGTTCAAGCTGGTTTTAGAAAAGGCAGAGGAACCAGAGATCAAATTGCCAACATCCGCTGGATCATGGAAAAAGCAAGCGAATTCCAGAAAGACATCTATTTCTGCTGTATTGACTATGCCAAAGCCTTTGACTGTGTGGATCACAATAAACTGTGGAAAATTCTGAAATAGATGGGAATACCAGACCACCTGACCTGCCTCTTGAGAAACCTATATGCAGATCAGGAAGTAGCAGTTAGAACTGGACATGGAACAAGAGACTGTTTCCAAATAGGAAAAGGAGTACGTCAAAGTTGTATATTGTCACCCTGCTTATTTAACTTATATGCAGAGTACATTATGAGAAATGCTGGGCTGGAAGAAGAACAAACTGGAATCAAGACTGCCGGGAGAAATATCAATAACCTCAGATATGCAGATGACACCACCCTGATAGCAGAAAGTGAAGGGGAACAAAAAAGCCTCTTGATTAAAGTGAAGGACGAGAGTGAAAAAGTTTACTTAAAGCTCAACATTCAGAAAACTAAGATCATGGCATCTGGTCCCATCACTTCGTGGAAATAGATGGAGAAACAGTGTCAGACTTTATTTTTCTGCGCTCCAAAATCACTGCAGATGGTGACTGCAGCCATGAAATTAAAAGATGCTTACTCCTTGGAAGGAAAGTTATGACCAACCTAGACGGCACATTTAAAAGAAGAGACATTACATTGCCCCCAAAGGTCTGTCTAGTCAAGGCTATGGTTTTTCCAGTGGTCGTGTATGGATGTGAGTGTTGGACTGTGAAGAAGGCCGAGCGCCGAAAAATTGATGCTTTTGAACTGTGGTGTTGGAGGAGACTCTTGAGAGTCCCTTGGACTGCAAGAAGATCCAACCAGTCCATCCTAAAGGAGATCAGTCTTGGGTGTTCATTGGAAGGACTAATGTTGAAGCTGAACCTTCAATATTTTGGCCATCTGATGCGAAAAGTTGACTCATTGGAAAAGACCCTAATGCCGGGAAGGATTGGAGGCAGGAGGAGAAGGGGACAGAGAATGAGATGGCTGGATGGCATCACAAATTCAATGGACATGGGTTCAGGTAGACTCCAGGAGCTGGTTATGGACTGGGAGGCCCGGAGTGCTGTGATTCATGGGGTCACAAAGAGTCGGACATGACTGAGTGACTGAACTGACTGACCTATTGTCCACTCTCTGCAGCCCGTGGACTGTAGCCTGCCAGGCTCCACTATCTATGGGATTGTTCAGGCAAGTATACTGGCATGGGTTGCCATGCCCTAGTCCAGGGTGTCTTCCCAACTTAAGGATCAAACCCACATCTCTTATGCCTCCTGCATTGGCAGGCCGGTTCTTTACTACTAGCGCCACCTAGGAAGCCCTAACAATTTTATATCTAAAGAGAAAAACATGAGGGTGGGATGATTTGGGAGAATGACATTGAAATATGTATAATATCATATATGAAACAAGTCGCCAGTCCAGGTTCGATGCACGATACTGGATGCTTGGGGCTGGTGCACTAGGATGACCCAGAGGGATGGTATGGGGAGGGAGGAGGGAGGAGGGTTCAGGATGGGGAACACGTGTATACCTGTGGCAGATTCATTTCGATATATGGCAAAACCAATACAATATTGTAAAGTTAAAAAATAAAATTAAATTTAAAAAAATAAAGATAAAAACAAAGTAGATACAAGCTACAGTGAAGGCACACTTTCTGTTCTATATTTTCTGTACAATTTGACATTTAGAACAAGAACATATTTGATTATAATTTGTATAATTCACAATACATTAAACAGTAGATAAACTAGATAAAACTCATTATATTACATTATAAATTATTTTCTGCATTGTTCACATGCATTCTTACATAGACTGCTGTTTTGACTTACATGTAATCATACTTATAAGTAAATTTAACCTAATAAACCTATCAACATTAATGTATAAATTACTACTGCAGCTTTCATATCACTGTCTTAAATTTATAAATTACTTATAATCTTAAACATACTTTATATATCAATAAGAAAGTATTCTTTTGACAATGCAGTTGCCTAAACTAGAGAAAATTATTATTAACATTTTGAAGGTCTTCATTTGCTTTAAAATGCTCTCAGAGAAATTAAATCTGCTAATTTCAAGAAAATCATTTTTCTATATCAAAGCAGCTTAACTTTCTGGTCGGTTACTCTCCAGTTGTAAGTATGTAAATACAGATATGAGAGAATATGACTCCACATAAAGTGTAAAATTCAAGAAAAACAAGGGCTCTAATTTGCAATATCCTTAAGCAATCCAACCTAAATTCAGATTCTTGATTCTCTTTAAAGTTATCCAGAGTCTAGCAAAGGTGGGTCTAAATCTGGGAAAATAAATGCTTATGTCGTTAACCCACAAAAAGTGTATTCATTTAATATTCACTCAATAGAACAGATTTCTGAATTGCAGATTAATTAGCAAATGCAGTTAATTTTTCAGAATGCATTTTTAAGACAATTACATTTTTGTATTTGTTTTCAGTATTACTCTGCCTTTGAAAATTAAGCTGTGGAAAGATTAGTCTCTCTCTATGCTGGAGAAGGTAATGGCAACCCACTCCAGTACTCTCGCCTGGAAAATCCCATGGACGGAGGAGCTTGGTAGGCTGCTGTCCATTGGGTTGCTAAGGGTCGGACACGACTGAGCGACTTCAATTTCACTTTTCACTTTCATGCATTGGAGAAAGAAATGGCAACCCACTCCAGTGTTCTTGCCTGGAGGATCCCAGGGACGGGGAGCCTGGTGGGCTGCCGTCTACAGAGTCGGACACGACTGAAGCGACTTAGCAGCAGCAGCAGCATGATTATTGTTATGAATGCAAATCATTAGCTCTGCCATCATGCATTATATATATGTTAGATTTTTCCTTAATTGAATTTTTAACCATTACTGTAAGTACTCTAATTTAATTTGTTCTAAAGTGTCTTATTTAACAATGTTGACTTATTATAGAGGTGAATAAGCTTTTAAACTGTGATTTAATTTAAAAGAAGAAAATAAAGTAGCTTTTTTTTTTTTTTGCTTTTAGTTGTTTTACCTTTATAAGTAATTTCAAACTTATGGAAAAATTGCAAGAACAGAGCAAGAAAATCCTAAATAACCTGAATTCCAGTTGATGAACTGGCAACATTTTGTCTCATTTGATATTCTTTCCTCCCGTACCCTCTCCTTCCCTTCCCCTCTCTTCATCTCCCCTCCTCTCCGCTCCCCTCTCTGTGTTTCTCTCTTGTTTTGGGAGCCATATTTGCACATATATTTTACTACTTTTTGTTGCCTGACTGGTCATTGGGGCTCTAGCCACTGTTAAAAATATTGCATTTTCCTTTCTATCCTTCAGGAAGGATAATTTCTATTGCTGTTTTTTCACACTCACTCACCACTTTTGTTTCCATTTCCACCAGGCCATTGAGGAAGATCTTGTTTCATTTCACATACTTTACTTTTTAGTTTTGCAATTTCTACTAGCTGTTTTAGTGTTTTATGTTTCTCAGTTGAGATTCTCCATCTGTTTATTTCTTACCACAGTAATTCTCTTTAAGTTCAAACATTTTCATAATTGCTGGTTTGAAGGTCTTATTTCTTAATTTCAGCTTCAATATTTGTGTAATTTCAGGTTTGATTGCTCTTGATTACTTTTTATTTTATCTACTTGCCTTATTTTCCTTCTAATTCACATGTTCAATGTTTGTTTTGTTTTGGTAATTGGTAACTGGACACTGTGAATAGTAATTGTAGATACTCTGAGTTCATTTAGCTTCCTTTGAAGACTGTTGAGTTTTGTTCTATCAGGTAGTTAATTTGACTGAATGTAAACTCAGTTTTTGTTTTTTTTTTTTTTTGCAGTGGGGAAGCAGGTAAAATCTCTGTATGATGTGTGTAACTTTCCATCCATTGCTATCTGCAGAGCACCTGCTCCAAATACATAGTTTATGGAAGAACCAAAAAGGGAGGCAAAGTGTATGCACTCCTTTTGAGTCTCTCTTTTCCATGGATACTCTTTACCAAAATCTTCCTGACAGAATAATTCCTCTGGTAAGGCTGAACTCTGGTCTCACCTTTGCAAACTAGTTAAATTCTGAATTTCTGCTTATATTCAGGTTACCCCTCCATTGTATGATGAGAAACATCACATAAAAATTCACATATCATGAAGTGCAATTCCCCTTTTCAATAATTATATACCTTAAAATTCTACCTGATTTAGGTTTTTCTCCTTAGTATTTTCAATAGTCATTTTAAAAAATATTTTCCCAGTTTTTAATTTCTGTCTCTAAATAGATGAGCCTCATATAAGACACTACACCATAATCAAAAGCAGAACTGCTTTGCTATTAAGTAATCGATCAAATCTGTTTTCAATTCTGCATGCATTGCCATTTGAGACACCAAATACTGATGCTATGCCTATTTTGTACAAGATTTTAGCTCAGCATTTGAGTCATAAATAATTAAGTCATATTCTTTTACTTCCCCCACCTCCTCACAAAAGGAGTAAAGTAAAATAGAAGCTCAACATAGGGACCATTATTGCACCATCAACTCTGAAATCATTAACAAGTACCAAATGAGGTTAGTAATTTACTATTTTATGATGATTAGCTGAGGTTCAGGAATGAGATACAGGGCAAAGGGCTAGACTCTACCTCAAATAACTCATTCGGAATTCCAGAATAACCTAAACATGCTAAAACTTCAATTAAAATCTTTTGGGAAATATAATTCTATTCATTTTAATGAGACTACATCTCAAAAATGAATTTTCCTATAAACTTAAAACAAACAAACAAAAAAATATTGACTAATAAATAAAAAAATGATACAGCTTTTCCCAGTTGTATTGAAAGGCAACTGACATATCAGTACAGTTCAGTTCAGTTCAGTCGCTCAGTCGTCTCTAACTCTTTGTGACCCCATGGACTGCAGCACTACAAGCTTCCCTGTCCATCACCAACTTGCGGAGTTTACTCAAACCCATGTCCATTGAGGGAGTGATGCCATCCAACCATCTCAACCTCTGTCATCCCCTTCTCCTCCCACCTTCAATCTTTCCAAGTACCAGGGTCTTATCAAATGAGTTAGTTCTTCACATCAGTGGCCAAAGTATTGGAGTTTCAGCTTCAGCATCAGTTCTCCAAATTAATATTCAGGACTGATTTCCTTTAGTATGGACTGGTTGGATCTCCTTGCAGTCCAAGGGACTCTCAAGAGTCTTCTTCAACACCACAGTTCAAAAGCATTAATTCTTCAGCACTCAGCTTTCTTTATGGTCCAACTCTTACATCCATACATGACTACAGGAAAAACCATAGCCTTGACTAGACAGACCTTTGTTGAAACTAATGTCTCTGCTTTTTAATATGCTATCTAGGTTGGTCATAAATTTCCTCCAAAGGAGTATATGTCTGTTAATTTCATGGCTGCAGTCACCATCTGAAGTGATATTAGAGCCCCCAAAAATGAAGTTTGCCACTGTTTCCACTGTTTCCCCATTTATTTGCCATGAAGTGATGGGACCAGATGCCATGATTTTAGTTTTCTGAATGTTGAGCTTTGAGCCAACTTTTTCATTCTCCTCTTTCACTTTCATCAAGAGGCTCTTTAGCTCTTCTTCATTTTCTACCATAAGGGTGGTGTCATCTGCATGTCTAAGGCTATTGATATCTCTTCCAGAAATCTCGATTCCAGCTTGTGCTTCATCCAGCCCACAATTTATCATGATGTACTCTGCATGTAAGTTAAATAAGCACAGTGCCAATATACAGTGTTGACTTATTCCTTTTCTTATTTGGAACTAGTCTGTTGTTATATGTCCAGTACTAACTGTTGCTTCCTGATCTGCATATATATTTATCAAGAGGCAGGTCAGGTGGTTTGGTATTCCCATCTCTTGAAGAATTTTCCAGAGTTTGTTGCACACAGTCAAGGGCTTTGGCATAGTCAATAAAGCAGAAATATATGTTTTTTTCTGGAACTCTCTTGCTTTTTCCATGATCCAGCGGATGTTGGCAATCTGATCTCTGGTTCCTCTGCCTTTTCTAAAACCAGCTTGAACATCTGGAAGTTCATGGTTCATGTATTTTTGAAGCCTCACTTGGGGAATTTTGAGCATTACTTTACTAACGTGTGAGATGAGTAAAATTGTGTGGTACTTTGAGCATTCCTTGGCATTGCATTTGTTTGGGATTGGAATGAAAACTGATGTTTTCCAGTACTGTGGTTACTGCTGAGTTTTCCAAATTTGCTGGCATATTAGGTGCAGCACTTTCAGAACATCATCTTTCAGGATTTGAAATAGCTCAACTGGAATTCCATCACCTCCACTAGCTTTGTTCATAGAACCATTCAGCTTCAGCTTCTTCAGTGTTACTGCTTGGGGCATAGACTTGAATTACTGTGATATTGAATGGTTTGTCTTAGCAGCAAACAGAGATCACTCCGTCGTTTTTGAGAGTGCATCCAAATACTGCATTTCGGACTCTTTTGTTTACTATGATGGCTACTCCCTTTCTTCTAAGGAATTTCTGCCCATATTAGTAGATATAATGCTCAACTGAGTTAAATTCACCCATTCCAGTCTATTTTAGTTCATTGATTCTTAAAATGTCGATGTTCATTCTTGCCATCTCCTGTTTGACCACTTCCAATTTGCCTTGATTCATGGACCTGACATTCCAGGTTCCTATGCAATATTGCTCTTTACAGCATTGGACCTTGCTTCCATCACCAGTCTCATCCAGAAGTGTGTGCTGTTTTTGCTTTGACTCCATCCTTTCATTCTTTCTGGAGTTATTTCACCACTGATCTACAGTAGCATATTGGGCACCTACTGACCTGGAGAGCTAACCTTTCAGTGTCCTATTGTTTTTGCCTTTTCATACTGTTCATGGAGTTCTCAAGGCAAGAATACTGAAGTGGTTTGCCATTCCCTTCTCCAGTGGACTACATTGTGTCAGAACTCTCCACTGTGGCCCATCCGTCTTGGGTGGCCCTATACAGCATGACTCATAGTTTCACTGAGTTAGACAATTAGATTACAGATTTATTGAGCATGGCCCGCCAATGAGAACAAGACCCAGTTTCCCCCTTAATCAGTCTGTCCCATCAGGAAGCTTCCATAGACCTCTTATCCTTCTCCATCAGAGGGTAATCAGACTGAAATGGACATATATCACTGTAAAAATTTAAGGCATACAGACCAAGAGGGTTTGATTTACATGTATTGCAAAATGATTACCAATAGGTTCAGCTAAAACCCATCTTCTCATATAGTTACAATGAAAAGGACAGAAAGAAGAGAAGAAAAAACAGAAATAATTTCTCTTTGTGAAGTCTTAGGATTTACTCTCTTAACTTTCCTGTACATAATCCATCAGTGTTAACTATAGTCATCATATTGTACATATGGTTTTTAAATTAAAACACCATGGGAGTCATATGAAATATCCTTTGGCACTAACTGGAATGACCAAAAGTAAGATATTCATCTAAATTCATGATAAAGTTTTTATTCTTCTGAATTTTGTCCACAATTTGTTCTCTTTTTTATGCTTATAATATTGGTGTCAAAATGGAGAAATTAATGAGCTGACTCATTATGAATCTGACAGTTTTGTTGGGCTTTTGGACTGAATCCCTCTATATCAGCAAATATAGAACCTGGTTCTAGGTTTTCTACATCCACTTATCTCAGAAAAACTTCTAATCTCATCATCATCACAGTCACAAACTCAATAACAGGCTGTCAGAAAGTCAGATTCACCATTTCATCTAACTGTTTGGGCAAACAAATCTGTCCATAAATTGGGAAAGTTTAGATTTGACTATGTCCAATCTCAACTCAATCTTTTTTATTAGTTTGGAGGCAAGCGCTCAATAGAATAATCATTTATCATTTTTTACTGTCTCTCTCTTTCCTATACACATGCACATACTACACAGTATCATATAATATATATGGATTCAATTCTAGGATTATTGAAGAAACCAAAGGAGGTAGCAATTAATTTTATTTGTAAATGTCACTTAAGTAACATTTAAGTGAAACTTTAAGATGAGAGGGGCTGATCATCAGTAAAGGAAAAGATTTTATTATTTACTGTATACAGAACAACATCAAAAATGGCATGAAGTTACCAGTGAACTATGGGGATTTGAACCAGAAATCTTTGCTAAATACAGAGTGTCTGAAGCAGATAAAACAGGAATTAATGCTGGGCAAACAAAATGGGATGGCACTGTGAAAGGCCTTAAATGTTACATTCAGGTGTTTAAAACTGTCCCCAGAGGCTATGGGATACCATCTCAGGATAGCCTTGTTACTTTTTCCCAAAATGGAAAAAAGGTTTATAACTAATATTTCTAATTGTAAATGTGATATATGCTTTTTAGTTAAAACATAAAATACCAGAAATATAAATGAGAATTAAATGTTTAAAGTCACACTAGGCAGAACAACAGCCAACCCCTTGCTGTATGCCTTCCACGTATGTTTGTCCTTATGACAAGTATCTACATACCATTGAAATAGTTTTACCAACTCTATCAGAACTTGTTAAATGTATAAAGGGTTTTATTGGTAAAAATTCAACAAAAAGGTAAATATTCGTAAAAACTCAACAGAAAGATAAGTATATATCATCTTTCTTTTCCCCATTTTTCCAAGTTCATTGTCCCCAAATTACAAATCTGATATATAATTTCAGAAATGGCTACCCATATAGAAGGACAACTATATAATTTTGTTCCCTTTTTAAACATATTGTATCATTGTATAATGTGTAAAATGAAACACTACACTACACCTTGTTTTTTTCACACAATTTCCTCTAAAAATAATTAAATGTTAAGACTCAGGTTTTGAAATAAAGGTAGAGAGAAGTGAGAAGTAACATAAGTGTGTGAATTATTCATTTTTTGCTTAAGGACTTTCTGACTAACTTGTTGTATTTTTATATTATAATCAACACACAATGTTTGTAGCATTTTTAACATTTTGAATTTTGTCATTTCTTTTCAAATACTGTGACTGTTTTATGGATACTTAGAAATTTAAATTCTATGCTTAGTTGAACTGTACCAGTTAGATCAATATAAACAATAGGATTATTTTTAGATCTTACTTTTTTTCTAATTCAATCTATTATAGGCTAAGAATGACCCATACAAACGAATTTTTGTTTCTTTTTTGTTTGTTTGTTTTCAGCCACATGACTTGTGGGGACTTAGTTCCCAGCAAGATTTTTTGTGCAATTAATGCAATTATTTTATAGCACAGAAAGTCAAAGTGAAGTCGCTCAGTCGTGTCTGACTCTTTGCGACCCCGTGGACTGTAGCCCACCAGGCTCCTCCATCCATGGGATTCTCCAGGCAAGAATACTGGAGTGGGTTGCCATTTATAGCATGTATACTATAAAATAATTTGTGTTATTTTAGATATGAACTATGTATATTTAAAAGGCTTATAGTTTTTAAAGCTATTGTGGTTCTTCATAATTGTGCCTCATTTAGTGGAATTCATCTTTCCTGTGCTCACGAGGCACCTACTCCCTTCCACCTCAGATCCCATTGTCCCACAGTACGCTGTTGATTCCATAACCCCTGGCTTTTTGACAGTTACCTTCATGCATTCAGACACACTCATACCTCTTACCTGACTTTCAAAATGTATGTAATTCACCTTTTCCCCCCACACTCTCCTGTAGCTGAAACTGCTTCCCACTCACAGGTTTCTTACAACCTGGCATGCAGTGCAGCAATGGTGGATTTCTTTAATCACTTCAGCCCTCTTGCAATCTCCTAGCATAAAATATTAATAAATGTGAGAGAAGTTTCCACCACGGTTCTCATCACTGAAATGAGTGTGCTTTTCAGAGTAAGGGAATATTGACCTTGCCTTCAGAATAGCCCTTTACCTTTGAGAAGCCCACCCTAGCACTTCTGCACCAACACACATGCTTGTTAGGCAGGCATCCTCATCCTTGTGTTGTTTTACCACAAAAAGATATATATATATATATTTCTTGTAATCAAGATAATTTCCATTTCTCGTTCTCATTCCTCTTATTTCCTGCTAGAGTCAGGAAGGAAAAAAAAAAAAAGAGAGAGAGAGAGAGAGAAAGATGTCTTTATTTTTTCATCTTAAAGCCAGAAGTCCATTTAAAAATATAAGGTTGAGGATGGTCATACACACAAGTGTTTTAGAAAGATAACCATAAGAATATAAAATCATTGCCACATACATTGATTCAGTTGTGATTCTTAAACATGTGCAAACATTTCAGATATCTGAGTTTATCTAGTCTTTTATCTTCAAGACACCTAAAATACAGTAATTTGTGTAGACAACTAAAAATATAGTAATCTGTGTATTTCATACAGGAAGTGATTTAAGAAATCCAATCATGGTATGATACCCTAGAAATTTGTGAAACTTCATTTCTAGCTAATACCTAAACTTCTACTCTTAGTACTTAACAGCCTATGTTTATTATTTGGATCATTTTAAATCTAAAAACACCACTTTACTAAAAACACAATAACTGACAATCATTAACTTACATCTTAATGTTAATACAATTTTTGAGAATCTTTTTTGGGAGATAATTGAATAAAAATAAGAAGGATACAGATTCTGAGGAGTATGAGACATAAATATGCAGGATGGAATATATTTCTCCAAGTTGAGATTTGGAGAGGATCACCAGCTATGAGATTTTGATGACATTAATTTAAGAGATATTTTGATATTAAAGTTATATCATAAGATGTTTAGCTGTTTTAAGGCAATGGGGCATATTTGAAGAAAGTGAATTTTAGACTGAGGGAAAGCTTCTTTAAGTCACAGAAATACTGAAAATATGAGTGATTAACCAGAGTAGGCTGAAAAACAATATAAAAATGGATGGGTTCATTTGTCAGACACTTTGGATGAAAGTGACAGGAATTAAATTTAAATAAAATTAGTCTTAAAGGAGAATGTGTCATCTCTTATATCTAAAAGGCAGGAAAGTCATATGACAAGCCCATGACTAACATAAAACTTGGTAATAAAGGTTCAAAGATTTTCATGTAAGATCAGGAACAAGACAGGGGTGCCAATTCTCCCTCTTCCTACTCACTTGAAACTGGAAGTCCCAGCCAGAACAACCAGACATAAAAAATGTGTGAAAGGCATCTGAACTGAAAAGAAAGGAGCAAATAGGCAAAAAAAAAAAAAAAAAGGTGATGTGTACAGAGACACTGTTTTCAGATGACATAATCTTATATAAAGAAAATCCTAAATATTATGTCAAAAAACTGTTAGAACTAATCAATAAATTCAGAAATGTTGCAGAATGCAAAATCAGCACAGAAAACAGTAGCATTTCTATACACTAACAAAGATCTATCTGAAAAAGAAATAAAGAAAATAATCTCATTTATAATACCATTCAAAACAATAAAATATTTGGAAAAAAGCCAAGAGATAAAAGATCTGCATGCTGAAAATTATAAAATACTGTTGAAATACATTGAATAAATCACAAATAAATGGAAATATATACAAAGAATTGGAGTTTAGCTTTAGCATTAGTCCTTCCATTAAATATTCAGGACTGATCTCCTTTAGGATGGATTGGTTGGATCTCCTTGCAGTCCAAGGGACTCTCAAGAGTCTTCTCCAACACCACAGTTCAAAAGCATCAATTCTTCAGTGCTCAGCCTTCTTCACAGTCCAACTCTCACATCCATACATGACCACAAAAACACCATAGCCTTGATTAGACAAACCTTTGTTGGCAAAGTAATGTCTCTGCTTTTGAATATGCTATCTAGGTTGGTCATAACCTTCCTTCCAAGGAGTGAGAGTCTTTTAATTTCATGGCTGCAGTCACCATCTGCAGTGATTTTGGAGCCCCCAAAAATAAAGTCTGACACTGTTTCCACTGTTTCCCCATCTATTTCCCATAAAAGACTTCAAATAGCCAAAACAATATTGAGGAAAAAAAATAAATAAATAAAGCCAGTGGTATGACACTTTCTGATTTCAAACTATATTCACAGAGCTATAGTAATCAAAACAGTATGGTATTGGAATAAAAACTAACACACAGACCAAGAGAACAGAATTGAGAGTCCAGAAATAAACTTTTACATGTATTGTCAACCAATATTTGACAAGTGAGCCAAGAACACTCAATGAAGCAAAAATAATCTACTCAGTAAATGTTGTTGGGAAAACTGAATATTGACATGAAAAATAAAGAAACTGAGCCCCAATCTTACATCACACACAAAAATTAATTCAAAATGAATCAAAGACTGAAGCCATTAAACTCTATACTAAAACATAGGGGAGAATAGAATCCCTTGACATTAATCTTGGCTATGATTTTTATGGCTATGACATCAAAAACACAAACAATAAAAGCAAAAATCAACATCCAGGACTATATCAAACTTCAAAGCTTCACACAACAGAAGACACAATCTACAAAATGAAAAGGCAGCCTGAGAAAACATTTGCAAACCATATATCTGATAAGGGGTTAACATCTAAAAAGAAAATTATACAGCTCAAAAGCAAGCAAGCAATCTAATTTTTTTTTTTTTAAAGAGTAAGTGATCTAAACATAATTTTTTCCAAAGAAGATACTCAAATGGCCGACAGGTACCTGAAAAGAAGGATACAGATTCTGGGAGACAGGATGCATTAAAACACAGAATCATTCTAAAGTCCAAGTTTGAAGAAAATCATCAGGTACAAGAAAAAGTCACCAATCATCATTAATCATCAGGGAAATGCAGATAAAAACCATAATTACCTCATACCTATCAGAATGACTATTACCAGAAAGAGAAGAGTAAAATGCTAGATGGAGACATTATGGAGAAAAAGGAACATTTGTGCACTATTGGTAGGATTGGAAATGGATACAACCTCTATAAAAAAACAGTAAAAAGTTTCCCACAAAAAATAAAAATAGAACTACTATATGATCCAACAATTCCACTTCTGGGTAAATATCTGAAGAAAATGAACCACTGTTTCAGAGATATCTATACCTCCATGTTCATTGCATCATTGTTTATAATAACTAAGGCATGGAAACAGACTACGTGTCCATCAGCAGATGAAAAGATAAAGAAAAATTACAAGTATTATTCATATAGTTGGAACCTGATGGGAACAGATTCTATCTTTTTATGTTGTTGCAAAATTATTTTCTAGCTTTTATGGCTACACCCATTGCATTACCTGGCCGTTCCTTCCTCTGTCTTCAAAGATATAAGTAAGTGTAGAATCTCAAATCTCTGCTCTGTTTTCACACCACCTCTGTCCTTCTGATCCCTCATTTTCTTCTTATAGGAATCCCTGTGGTTATATCAGATGTCCCTGGATAAGCCAGTATCATCTCCCCTCTCAAGATCTTCATCTTGACCATATCTGCCAAGTCCCTACTGCCATGAAAAAGAACACTCACAGATTCCAAGGATTGGCAAATTCTTCCCTCAGCACAGTTATATGTGGGGGATGTCCATTACCCAGCCTACCACACACTTTATGCTTTTAAGCCATGTATACTACCATTAACAAAATAAGCTTCAGTAGCCTCACTTGAAAAAGATGTATCTTTTTAATGAGTAGGCACTGAAAAGCTAAATATAGGTTTACAATCACCAAATATGTGACAAATAATTATTAGATTTCATCAGAAACCAATTCTTCATATGATCAACATGGTGTAAATATCAGTATATTAATTTGACATTAATGTCTTTCAGTTACTAGAGAGTTTATTGATTGCCTTGTAAGTAGTTGGCATTTTATATACTTTTAAGATAAATATAAATGAATTTTGAATATAATATTTAAAATATTAATTAAATTAGTACCTAGATTTATTTTTTGGAAGATTATCTGATGGGATTGAGGCTAATCTACTGTGCTAGATTCATGATTTCTGGCACTCTTCCATCAGCACAGAGCAGGGCGCAATGCCCATGACACTCAGAAAACATCCTAGAAAGAATTAACTTTCACTAAAACGTGGATGCAAAATTCATCAGCAACAGAGTAATGACTAGTGTACTACTGTGTCAAGTTATCTAAGAATAGAAAAGTCAACTTTTAAATATCATTGCCTAATTTCTCCTGAAACAATTTATCTTGAATTACCAATTAAATTGTGAGATGGCACTCAAAATGGTGAGTGAGAAAATGCCACACCACCAAACACCATGGCTGAGGGCCTATCCCCAGAATTTAAGAAGAATTTTCACCCATTAAAAGATCAAAATATTGAATTAAAAAAATTACCAAAGACTGCATATTTTTTAGTTCATGTAAAGAGCCATGGTAAATAAACAAAGATAGGAAGATACACTATAAATTCCTTATTGTCTGATCCCTAACCCAAATATTGCACCTGTATGTGAATAATGTTTTTTGAAGAATTTGATGCATGTGTTTAACTTCATCAATTTTCTGTACTTTTTGCCATTCTGGAAAATAACTGGCAGAGGTTAAGAAAGTGCTATAGTGAATCAATGCCTCCCAAACATAAAGTTGGTGCTTACAATGAGGTCACTGAATGAATGAGTGGTTGTACTTATTATCATATAACTAAATCAGTTTTGATGTACAAAGAGAAATAAATACTCCCCAAAGAGTATGTGACCACTGGAACTGCATTCAGCATAAAATTAAAATAATAATAATAATAATAATTTACAGTAGGTTCACTAAGTAGGAGCTGTTTTTCTTGTGAAGAAAAAAAAAAAAAAATTGAAACAAGTCTCCAGTCCATCTGATGCCAGAGATCCACCTTCAGGCAGCTTTCAAACTCCCTCCTCTGTTTGTGTCTTTCATTCCTAAATCTTGTGGTGTTGACATCCCTCATGAGATGGCTATTAAATGTCATTTGATCTACATTGAAGAATGGAGCAAAAGGAAGGACCTGGTTTATGTGAACATTTTTTAAAAAAGCAAAACTTTCCCAGAAATCCTTGCAACAGACTTTCTGTTAGGCTTCATTGGTTAGAAATAGGTGTAGGTCTGCAAAAGATTTTACAAATAAAATGATAAGGCACACAGTCAAATTGGGATTTCAGATAAATTATGACTAATGTTTCCTATAAGTATGTCCAATGTAATATTTGGGACTGATATAAAAATTAGTAATTATTAATTTTAGATTCAAATTTAACTAGACATCCTATACTTTACCTGGCAGTTCTAACTGTGTCACTCAACTACTCTGTTCCAAGAGAAGTTGGGAAACTAGTTAATACAGTCACGACTGTCTTAAGCCAATTATGATTCATCATTTAGGCCCAATCACAGTGCCTGTCTGAAAAAAAATATTTTTTTTTCAAGAAAAAGAGAGGCCATAAACTGCAGCACACAAGGCTCCCCTGTCCTTTACCATCTCCCAGAGTTTGCTCAAACTCATGTCCATTGAATCAGTGATGCCATCCAACCATCTCATCCTCTGTTGCTTCCTTCTTTGTCTTCTCACCCTCAATCTTTCCCAGCATTGGGGTCTTTTCCAATGAGTCAACCCTTTGCATCAGGTGGCCAAATTATTGGAGCTTCAGCATCAGTCCTTCCAATAAATATTCAGGGTGGATTTCCCTTAGCATTGACTGGTTTGATCTTGCAGTCCAAGGGACTCTCAAAAGTCTTCTCCAGTGCCACAGTTCAAAAGTATCAAGTGAATAAAATGTAATTTTTACCTGTCACGTTTCCAACCCATGATAAAGAAGCATTTTTTTTTTTTAAGATGAGCACCCTTGTATACTAACAGTAGAGGCAAAGGTTAATGCTAAATTCCTGTAAAGTAATTTAAAATATGTATGAAACAATCAAACGGCATACACATTGAATAAGCAGTTCTGAATCTAGTAACCACTTCTTAGAAATTAATCATTTTGTAGATAATTAATTCTGTTGTAATCTCATTTCTTAATATGAAATAATAAGAAAACAATTAAAATAGAAGTAAAAATGAATGATGCTGGCCTTCTCTGGTGGGTCAGTGGTAAAGAATCTGCCTGACAGTGCAGGAGATGTGGGTTCGATCCATGGGTTGGGAAGATCCCCTGGAGAAAAAAGATTGCAACACACTCCAGTATAGTTGCCTGGGAAATCATGTGGACCAAAGAGCCTGGTGGGCAATAGTCCATTAGGTCATGAAGAGTCAGACACAACTTAGCAACTAAACAACAACAACAAAAATGATAGTACCCATTTACTTGACATTCTGGAAAAAGTGAAGCTATAGGAACAAAGGACAGATTAGTGGTCACCAAGGATCAGAAGTAGAAAAAGGGTTCTTTGGGGTGTGGAATTGTTCTTTACTCTTTTGGAGACAGAGTTATCTGCATCTACACATTTGTTAAAACTCATACAGCAGTAAATCAGAAGAAGAAAAGAAGAAAAAGAGGAGAAAGAAGAGGAGGATAGAAATATTTTATTGCTTGTAAATTTTAGAAAGTATTTAGAAGTTTTAGAAAGTAATCTTTAGAAAGATAAATATTAGGGAAAAATTTTTTTAAAGCACTAAGTTTTTAGTACCGTTTCCTCAAGATAGCACAGTTAACAGCTAGAAACCTCTAGATAAGTTTCTAGACAGCTTTTGCTCTATATTTGTGTATCTATATCTATGGATATATATTTGGACCATATTGTATTTAGTATCTTTATTATTTTATCAGTATTTTTCTTTATAATATCATATTTTATGTACACATGCATCATGTAATGGTTGAACATCTATAATTTAATTTAGCTAACCATTTTATATAATTGATACAATGATTAGGTATGATGTTTACATTTTGTATTTATGTACATATATATGTATATATATACACAGTAAATAGATATATAATATATAACTTTTAATCAGAAGAGATATATTTTTAATAAACACATGATGATATTCTTAGAGGAGTTGCTACAGTGATTTTGTGTTAGGTATAAACAGAGTTTTAGGGTATTATTATAGTCCTTTTTCACACCTGCCAAGGTGTTTCCAGAAGAGCCTGTCTGCTATGATATACTGTCCATTTTGCTGTCAACTACAAATGTCATGATTATAGCAAGATGGTCATCTTTAATACTTTTTGCACACTCAATGGATTCAGAAAGAACAATGAAATAACTATCCAGGAAGATGTATTAGTCTTTTAACCTTATCAAAATATAGAATCTGAAAGGTCTAATATTTGCAGATATTATATACTGTTAGATAACTTAAATTATGTGGTATACTTCTAAATTCTTCATGATGCAACAGTTTTAAAGACATATAAGAACTATTATGCCCTTATAACAGGAAGGAAGAGAGACCAGAAAATCAATGGACACAAAATTCAATAGTAAAGTTTATTTCACTCAAGATGGAGCTCAGATTGGAAAGAGAGGTCATTTCCACACATATATGCTTATATACCAGGCAGTAACTCAGATGTCAGGGGAGGCACTGTCCTTTCCTCCAAATGTAGCTCAAGACCAGAAAGCTATACCATAATATCCAAGTGGGAATGGAACATGTCAGATGTGGATATTGTTTGTCAGAGCAATTTAAATTCCAGCCTGGTTATCATGCCCAAGCAGACAGATGAGGGGCTAGACCCAGGATAAGTCTTTCCCTGAATACAAACTATGAAGTGAGAAAGCAGTCCCTAGGCAGCAATATGGCACCTACCAGGATGGCAAAGACCACTACTCCAGCTTCTGGGACTGTTTATTACTTATAGCAACAGGAGGATCATCATGGGGTAATCTCCCCACCTCCCAAGTCCCACAGGAAGATACCAAACAGGAGGGGCCAAAAAATGGGCAGAGGATTACTCCAATGCTGAAAAATTAACTCTAAACTCTAATCCCAGGGTAATTAAAGCCTGCAGTTGTACCCTGAAAGAGGACATGGTACAAAGTCCTATGCTCAACTGAAATTAGGGACATGGAATAGGGACGATGTTGTGACACTTTCACCAAGGTAGGAGGGTGGGTGAGAAACAACCCTGTGGCAAGGGCTCACCAATGTCTTTATCTGTATTTGTCCATAGAAATCACAGGGCGTTTTACAAAGATGTGGATTAGACTGTCATTCATCCTTGCCTGCAAAGTCTATGTAGACGTATGCAAAATTGCCAGTGCACATGATGGTACTGTTCTTCTACAGAGAATGACTCATGGGATGATAGGTATAAAAAATAAAAAAAGCTACAGTTTGTTTTTTTTTAAATCAAATACATGAGTGTGTGCTAAGTGAATGAATTTTTAATCATGACACTGGCAGGTTTTGACATACCAGTGAACAACATATGAAGAAAACAGATTGCAAAAGGGAACATATGTTTTTAAATCAAATTAATGTAAGCTCTGAGCTGCTACTTAGTAGCCAAACCCTGTTGACCCTAAGCCACAATTAATTTGCAAATAGATTAGTAAACTAATATATTTTTGTCACTCAACTTGAACTAGTGAAGATATTATACCTTGGGAGCAGCCCAGCCTCTCAGACTGTATAAAAGTCCTTGTGTCTACACTAGACATATGATCTCTGCTTGAAAACTTTTGAATCACTACTTCATAGAAGATTGTTCTCCATTGTTAAACAATTCTAATGATCAGGAAGGCATTGCCCCTTAGTTTGTGACCAATTCTGCAACTTTCAACTTATCTCTAGATACTAAGTTTATTTAATTTCTTTTTCTTTTTTTCCTACTGGAAAACACTGGATAAAGATGCCGTCTTTTCCAAATGGTTATTCCAAACAAACTAGGACACATAAATCTTCACTTTCTGATTATTATCTCCCTGAAATGTGGGGGTCAGAGAAAAGAGTGCTCCAGAGTTGGCAACTTTCTCCAGCACAGCTACTGGATGCTCTGAATTTCAAAAATTAAGTCCAGGGCAATATCAGAGAATCTAAAAGAGGTGAAAATACAAAAGGGCACCTTGAGGTGGGATCAAGATGGCAGAGCATGAGGATCTTGAGCTCACTTTCCCCATGAAAACATCAAAACAACAACTACCTGAGAGCAATTTTCTCAGAGGACAATCTAAAGATGAGGAGATGGCTCTTCTACAACCAAGGTTATAAAGAACCACATGATGTCTAGTAGGAAAGAGAAGAAACTATCTAGTTGGGATGCTCACACCTGGCAGAGGAGGAGGGAAATCAGTGACTCTAAGATCCCCCCAAAGACATCAGGGTTGTCCAAGCCCCACAGTTCAGTAACCCTGGCATCAGACTGGGAAGACAAGTCTCATTAACTGGTTTGAAAACAGTAAGACTCACTAGGGGGCTGTATGAAAATTGGAGACTCCACCTTGGAAGAAAACATACACAGACTCAATTGTTCCCAGTCTAGCACAGAAGCAGTAGACTGAAAACTTCCTGGTGCCCTGGCTAGCCTGCCAGGACACCCTAGCAAGCCCTCCAACCCCCACTAGGGGGCCATTTCTGGCCTTTTCTGCAATGGTGCAGCTCCCCAGTAAGTTGGAGACTGCCATTGAACACACTGGGGAGAACAAAACTGTCTCAGAACTGCATTTACAGTACCACAGGCCTTGTCGCATCCCCAAATAAGGTGGAAACTGCCATCTTGCTAGGGAGAAGACCAAAACAATCAGGGTTCCTGTTCTACCTCTTGGGGCCCTGGGCTGAGGGGCTTCCACCTGTAGGGCAGCAGCTACCATGAAGGCTGGGAGAAACCTTCATTCACACTGGCCCACAGCTCTGTTCCCATGACTCCAGCTCTACTTCCCACCAAGGCAGTGCCTGTCAGTACATCCTGGAAGAACAAGTGGCCTACGATCACCTCAGATCCAGCTCTCCCACCAAAGCCATGGGGCACAGCAGAATGCATTGGGACACTCCCCCACAAAAGATGTACCTTCAAGACTGGAATAGATAAATATTTCCCCTAATTTCATAGAGACCAGAGATAAAGTCAAACAAAATGAGAAGACAAAGGAATATGTTCCAAATGAAAGAACAAGGTAAAACTCCAGAAAAATCCTAATAAAGTGGAAATAAATATTTTTTATCTGATAAAGTAAGAGTTGATTATCAGATTGATTATATTCTTTGAAGTAAAAGAAAGAAAGTTCTATGCAGTCAGCCAAAACAAGACTGGGAGTTGAATTGGCTCAGATCATCAACACCTTATTGCAAATTCAGACTTATACTGAAGAAAGTAGGGGAAAATCACTAGATCATTCAGGTATGACCTAAATCTAATCCCTTATGATTATACAGTGGAAGTGAGAAATAGGTTCAAGGGATTAGATCTGATAGACAAAGATCCTGAAGAACTGTGGACAGAGGTTTGTGACTGTACATGAGGCAGTGATCAAGACCATTCTCAAGAAAAAGAAATGCTAAAAGGAAAAATGTTTGTCTGAAAAGGCCTTACAAATAGTTGAGAGAAAAAGAGAATCTAAAGGCAAAGGAGAAAATGAAAGATATACCCATTTGAATGCAGAGTTCCAGAGAATAGCAAGGAGAGATAAGAAAGCCTTTCTCAGTGATCAGAGCAAAGGAATAGAGGAAAACAACAGAATGGGAAAGACTAGAGATCTCTTCAAGAAAATTAGAGATGCCAAGGGAATATTTCATGCAAAGATGGGCACAATAAAGGACCTAACAGAAGCAGAAGATATTAAGAAGAGGTGACAAGAATACACAGAAGAACTATACAAACGAGATCTTCATGGCCCAGATAACCACGATGCTGTGATCATTCACCTAGAGCCAGACATCCTGGAATGTGAAGTCAAGAGGGCCTTAGGAAGTTTCACTACAAACAAAGCTAGTGGAGGTGATGGAATTCCAGTTGAGCTATTTCAAATCCTAAAAGATGATGCTGTGAAAGTGCTGCACTCAATATGTCAGCAAATTTGGAAAACTCAGCAGTGGCCACAGGACTGGAAAAGGTCAGTTTTCATTCCAATCCCAAAAAAGGGCAATGACAAAGAATACTCAAACTACTGCACAATTGCACACATCTCACACACTAGCAAAGTAATGTTCAAAATTCTCCAAGCCAGGGTTCAACAGTACATGAACTGTGAAATTCCAGATGCTCAAGCTGGATTTAGAAAAGGTAGAGTAATCAGAGATCAAATTGTCAACATCCGTTGGATCATCAAAAAAGCAAGAAAGTTCCAGGAAACATTTTGCTTTATTGACGATGCCAAAGCCTTTGACTATGTACACCACAACAAACTGTGGGAAATTCTTCAAGAGATGGGAATATCAGACCACCTGACCTGCCTCTTGAGAAATCTGTATTCGGGACAGGAAGCAACAGTTACAACTGGACATGGAATAAGACTGGTTTCAAATCAGAAGAGGAGTACATCAAGGCTATATATTGTCACCCTGTTTATTTAACTTATATGCAGATTACATCATGTGAAATGTTGGACTGGATGAGGCACAAGCTGGTATCAAGATTGCCAGGAGATATATCAATAACCTTAAATATGCAGAAGATACCACACTTAAGGCACAAAGTAAGGAGCTGACGAGCCTCTTGATAAAAGTGAAAGAGGAGAGTGAAAAAGTTAGCTTAAAACTCAACATTCAGAAAACTAATATCATGGCATCCTACTTCATCACTTTATGGCAAATAGATGGGGAAACAATGGAAGTAGTGAGAGACTTTATTTTCTTGGGCTCCAAAATCACTGCAGATGATGATTATAACCATAAAATTAAAAGACACTTACTCCTTGGAAGAAAAGCTATGACCAACCTACACAGCATATTAAAAAACAGAGACATTACTTTGCCAACAAAGGTCCATCTAGTCAAAGCCATGGATTTTCCAGTAGTCATGTATGGATATGAGAGTTGGACTCTAAAGAATGCTGAGTGTCGAAGAATTGATGCTTTTGAACTGTGGTGTTGGAGAAGACTTGAGAGTCTTTTGTACTGCTGCTGCTGCTGCTGAGTCACTTCAGTCATGTCCGACTCTGTGCGACTCCATAGACAGAAGCCCACCAGGCTTCCCAGTCCCTGGGATTCTCCAGGCAAGAACACTGGAGTGGGTTGCCATTTCCTTCTCCAATGCATGAAAGTGAAAAGTGAAATTGAAGTTGCTCAGTCGTGTCCGACCCTCAGCGACCCCATGGACTGCAGGCTACGAGGCTCCTCCATCCATGGGATTTTCCAGGCAAGAGTATTGGAGTGGGGTGCCATTACCTTCTCTGTCTTGTACTGCAAGGAGATCCAACCAGTCAATTCTAAAGGAAATCAGCCCTGAATATTCATTGGAAGGACTGATGCTGAATCTGAAATTCCAATTCTTTGGCCACCTGATGAGAAGAAATGACTCATTGGAAAAGATCCTGATGCTGGGAAAGATTGAAGGCAGAAGGACAGGGGATGACAGAGGATGAGATCGTTGGATGGACATGAGTTTGAGCAAGTTCTGGGAGTTGGTGATGTACTGGGAAGCCTGGCATGTTGCACCCACAGGGTTGCAAGAAGTCAGACATGACTGAACGATGAAACTGAACTGAAAGTAAGAGGAATAAAAATAGTCACTGGACAAGGAAAAAGTATAGATCAACAAGTGAGAACTTCAACAAAAAAAAACTAGAAAATATAAAAATAATCAAAGCTGAAGAATATAATAACTGAAATGAAAACTGAACTAGGAGGAATTAATAGCAAGTTACATAATAAAGAGGAATACATAAGTGATCAGGAATAACAATAGTGTAAATCACCCAATCAAAGTAGCAAAAGAAAAAAATAAAACAATGAGAATAATTTTAAGGACCTCTGGGACAAGATAAAGCATACGAAGATTTGCACTTAAGGGTCCCAGAAGGAGGAGAGAGAGACAAAGGCACAGAAAACATATTTGATTAAAACTATGGCTGAAATTTTCCATAACTTGAAAAAGAAACATATATCCATGTTCAAAAAGCAAAGAAACTCCCCCAAGAAGATGAACCCAAAGAGATTCACACCAATATATATCACAATTAAAACAGCAAGTTTAAAGAGAGGATTTTAAAGGCAGCAAGAGGGGGAAAAAAAGGTACATACAAGGAATCTTCTAAGGTTAAAAGCTGATTTTTTTTGGAGACACTTTATAGGCCAGAAGGGAATGGCATGAAATATTAAAAGTACTAAAGGGAAAAAAATCCACGACCAAGAATACCCTATATGGCAAAGCTATTTGAAAGATAAATAATTGAAAGATAGATAATTTCCGAAATATCAAAAGGGGAAGCCCATCACCACTAAACCAGTCTTCCTGGAAATGCTAAACGGTGTTCTTTAAGTGCAAAATAAAAAACTATAACAAGAAATAATAAAATATATGAAGAAAATCTCACTGGTGAAAGTAAACATAAAAGCAGTTATTCAAGTACTTAAATAAACTAGAGAAAGATTAATATACAAAAAATTATAAAATCAACTATAACCACTAAAAGTAATTAAGTCATAGACTTAAATATGTAAAGCATTTAAAAGAAAACATAAAACATAGGGAAAGGAGAATAAAAAATGTAGAACTTTGAGAATGTATTTTCTTAAATGATTAACAGTTTAAGATGAGTATATATCATTATATATCTACATTATATACATTAGATAATTAGATATACATTATATATTATTATATATCTACATTGTATATCTACATTATATCTTTCTGGAGGGATTTTTGGCTCCATCCCTTCATTCTTTCTGGAGATATTTCTCCACTGATCTCCAGTAGCATATTGGGCACCTACTGACCTGGGGAGTTCTGCTTTCAGTATCCTATCATTTTGCCTTTTCATACTGTTCATGGGGTTCTCAAGGCAAGAATACTGAAGTGGCTTGCCATTCCCTTCTCCAGTGGACCACATTCTGTCAGAAAATGTCATAACTCCAGAAAGAATGAAGGGATGGAGCCAAAGCAAAAACAATACCCAGCTATGGATGTGCTATGGATGTGACTGGTGATAGAAGCAAGGTCCAATGCTGTAAAGAGCAATATTGCATAGGAACCTGGAATGTTAGGTCCATGAATCAAGGAAACTGGAAGTGGTCAAACAGGAGATGGCAAGAGTGAACGTTGACATTCTAGGAATCAGTGAACTAAAATGGACTGGAATGGGTGTATTTAACTCAGATGACCATTATATCTACTACACTGGGCAGGAATACCTTAGAAGAAATGGAGTAGCCATCATGGTAAACAGAAGAGTCTGAAATGCAGTACTTGGATGCAATCTCAAAAACGACAGAATGATCTCTGTTCGTTTCCAAGGCAAACCACTCAATATCACAGTAATCCAAGACTATGCCCCAACTAGTAATGCTAAGAAGCTGAGGTTGAATGGTTCTATGAAGACCTACAAGACCTTTTAGAACTAACACCCAAAAAAGATGTCCTTTTCATTATAGGGGACTGGAATGCAAAAGTAGGAAGTCAAGAAAAGCCTGGAGTAACAAGCAAATTTGGCCTTGGAATACGGAATGAAGCAGGACAAAGACTAAGACAGTTTTGCCAAGAAAATGCACTGGTCATAGCAAACACCCTCTTCCAACAACACAAGAGAAGACTCTACACATGGACATCACCAGGTGGTCAACACTGAAATCAGATTGATTATATTCTTTGCAGCCAAAGATGGAGAAGCTCTATACAGTCAACAAAAACAACACCAGGAGCTGACTGTGGCCCAGATCATGAACTCCTTATTGCCAAATTCAGACTGAAATTGAAGATAGTAGGGAAAACCACTAGACCATTCAGGTATGACCTAAATCAAATCCCTTATGATTATACAGTGGAAGTGAGAAATAGATTTAACAGCTTAGATCTGATAGATAGAGTGCCTGATGAACTATAGTCAGAGGTTTGTGACATTGTACATGAGACAGGGATCAAGACCATCCCCATGGAAAAGAAATGCAAAAAAGCAAAATACCTGTCTGAGGAGGCCTTACAAATAGCTCTGAAAAGAAGAGAAGTGAAAAGCAGAGGAGAAAAGGAAGGATATAAGCATCTGAATGCAGAGTTCCAAAGAATAGCCAGAAAAGTTAAGAAAGCATTCCTCAGTTATCAATGCAAATAAATAGAGGAAAAAAAAAAAAAACCAGAATGGGAAAGACTAGAGATCTCTTCAAGAAAATTAGAGCTATCAAGGGAACATTTCATGGGAAGACGGGCTCAATAAAGGACAGAAATGGTATAGACCTAACAGAAGCAGAAGATATTAAGAAAAGGTGGCAGGAATACACAGAACTATACAAAAAAGATCTTCATGACCAAAATAATCATGATGTTGTTATCACTCATCTAGAGCCAAACATCCTGGAATGTGAAGTCAAGTGGGCCTTAGGAAGCATCACTATGAGCAAAGCTAGTGGAGGTGATGGAATTCCAGTGGAGCTATTTCAAATCCTGAAAGATGATGATGTGAAAGTGCTGCACTCATATGCCAGCAAATTTGGAAAACTCAGCAGTAGCCACAGGACTGGAAAAGGTTTTCATTCCAATCCCAAAGAAAGGCAATGCCAAAGAATGCTCATACTACCACACAATTGCACTCATCTCACATGCTAGTAAAATAATGCTCAAAATTCTCCAAGCCAGGCTTCAGAAATACGTGAACTGTGAACTTCCAGATGTTCAAGCTGATTTTAGAAAAGGCAGAGGAACCAGAGATCAAATTGCCAACATCTGCTGGATCATGGAAAAAGCAAGAGAGTTCAAGAAAAACATCTATGCCTGCTTTATAGACTATTCCAAAGTCTTTGACTGTGTGGATCACAATAAACTGTGGAACATTCTGAAAGAGATGGGAATACCAGAATACCTGACCTGCCCCTTGAGAAACCTATATGCAGGTCAGGAAGCAACAGTTAAAACTGGACATGGAACAACAGGCTGGTTCCAAATAAGAAAAGAAGTACGTCAAGGCTGTATATTGTCACCCTGCTTATTTAACTTATATGCAGAGTACATCATGAGAAACCCTGGACTGGAAGAAACATAAGCTGGAATCAAGATTGCTGGGAGAAATATCAATAACCTCAGATATGCAGATGACACCACCCTTATGGCAGAAAGTGAAGAGGGACTAAAAAGCCTCTTGAGAAAGTGAAAGTGGAGAGTGAAAAAGTTGGCTTAAAGCTCAACATTCAGAAGATGAAGATCATGGCATCTGGTCCCATCACTTTATGGGAAATAGATGGCAAAACAGTGGAAAAGTGTCAGACTGTATTTTTTGGGCTCCAGAATCACTGCAGATGGTGACTGCAGCCATGAAATTAAAAGACACTTACTCCTTGGAAGAAAAGTTATGACCAACCTAGATAGCACATTCAAAAGCATGCTTTTGCCAACAAAGGTCCATCTAGTCAAGGCTATTGTTTTTCCTGTGGTCATGTATAGATGTGAGAATTGGGCTGTGAAGAAGGCTGAGCACTGAAGAATTGATGCTTTTGAACTGTGGTGTTGGAGAAGACTCTTGAGAGTCCCTTGGACTGCAAGGAGATCCAACCAGTCCATTCTGAAGGAGATCAGCCCTGGGATTTCTTTGGAAGGAATGATGCTAGAGCTGAAAATCCAGTACTTTGGCTACTTCATGCGAAGTGTTGACTCATTGGAAAAGACTCTGATGCTGGTAGGGATTGCAGACAGAAGGAGAAGGAGACAACAGACGATGAGATGGCTGGATGGCATCACTGACTCGATGGACGTGAGTCTGAGTGAACTCTGGGTGTTGGTGATGAATAGGGAGGCCTGGTGTGCTGCGATTCATGGGGTCCCAAAGAGTAGGACACAACTGAGTGACTGAACTGAACTGAACATTGTATCTACTCCCATACTTTGCTCAAACTCATGTCCATTGAATCAGTGATGTCTTCCAACCATCTTATCCTCTGTCATTCCCTTCTCCTCTTGCCCTCAGTCTTTCCCCGCATCAGTGTCTTTTCTAGTCAGCCAGCTCTTCACATCAGGTGCCCAAAATTTTGGAGCCTCAGCTTCAGCCTGTCTTCCAATTAACATATGGGGTTGATTTCCTTTAGGATTGACTGGTTTGATGTCCTTGCAGTCCAAGGTACTCTCAAGATTCTTCCCCAATACCACAATTCAAAAGCATCAATTCCTCAGTTCTCAGCCTTCTTTCTGGTCCAAATCTCACATATGTAGCTGACTACTGGCAAAAACATGGTTTTGACTATGTGGACCTTTGCTGGCACAGTGATGCCTTTGTGTTAAATACTATGTATAGGTTTATTTTTGCTTTTCTTCCAAGGAGAAAGCGTCCTTTAATTTCATGACTGCAGTCCCCATCCACAGTGATTTGGAAGTCCAGAAAAATAAAATTTGTTACTGTTTCCATTTTTCCCCCATCTATTTGCCATGAAGTGATATATATCCATCAATAATATCTTTAAATGTAAGACTGACTTGTGGTTCAAGATGGCAACATAGAAGGAATGGCACTCATCTCCTCTTATGATAGTACCAAAATTTCAACTAGCTGTTGAACAACCATTGAAAGGAGAAAACTGGAACCCACCAAAAAGATACTCCACTTCCAAAGACAAAGAAGAAACCACAGTGAGATGGTAGGAAAGGCAAGATCATGATAAAACAAACCCCATAACCACTGGGTGGATGATCCACAAACAGGAGGACAATAATACCAAAGAAGTTCTCCCACTGTTATTAAGGTTCTGAACACCATGTCAGTCTTCCCAGCTTGGGGATCCAAAAAAAGGACGGGGAAGCCCCAGGGAATCTGACCTTGAAGACCACCAGGATTTGATTATAGGACTTCCACAGGACTGAGGGAAACAGAGACTCCAATCTTGGAGGAGAAAAACAATCTTGTGTGCATCAATACTGAGTGGAAAGGAGAAGTGATCCCAAGAAAACTGAATCAAAACTACCTGCTTTGTGTTGGAGGGTCTCCTGTGGAGTTGTGGCTTGGCAGGAGCACACTTTTGATTCCCCCCTTTATCCTCCTGGCCACCTCTGTCTCCTTCCTCCCTCTTCTCTTCTCTGTATAACTCCGTGAATATCTCTGAGCAATCCAGACTGTGGAGCACACATAAGGGAGTGATTATTGGCTAACTTGCTCTCTCCTCTTTTGATTCCACCTCATCTCATTCTGGTCACCTCTATTTCCCTCCTCCCTCTTCTCATCTCCATGTAACTCTACGAACCTCTCTGGGTGTCCCTCAATGTGGAGAAACTTTTCATCTTTAACCTAGATGCTTTATCAATGGTGCTGTATAGATGGAGAAGTCTTGAGGCTACTGTAAAAATAAGACTGAAAACCAGAAGCAGGAGGTTTAAGTCCAAATCCTGAGAACACCATGGAACTCCTGACTCCAGGGAACATTAATCGACAGAAGCTCATCAAACACCTCCATACCTACACTGAAACCAACCTTTACCCAAGGGCCAACAAGTTCCAGAGCGAGACATACAATGCAAATTCTCCAGCAACACAGGAACATAGACCTGAGCTTCAATATATAGGCTGCCCAAAATCACTCCAAACCCATACACATCCCAAAACTCATTACTGGACACTTCAATGTACCCCAGAGAGAAGAAATCCAGCTCCACCCACCAGAACACCGACACAAGCTTCCCTAACCAGGAAACCTTGACAAGCCACACGTACAACCCCACCTACAGTGAGGAAACTCCACAAAAAGAGAACACCACAAACTGCCAGAATAGAGAAAGGCCACCCCAAACACAGCAATATAAACAAGATGAAGAGACAGAGGAATACCCAGCAGGTAAAGGAACAGGATAAATGCCCACCAAACCAAACAAAAGAAGAAGAGATAGGGAATCTATCTGATAAAGAATTCCGAATAATGATAGTGAAAATGATCCAAAATCTTGAAATTAAAATGGGATCACAGATAAATAGTCTGGAGACAAGGAATGAGAAGATGCAAGAAAGGTTTAACAAGGACCTAGAAGAAATAAAAAAGAGTCAATATATAATGAATAATGCAATAAATGAAATTAAAAACTCTCTGGAGGTGACAAATAGTAGAATAACAGAGGCAGAAGATAGGATTAGTGAACTAGAAGATAGAATGGCAGAAATAAATGAATCAGAGAGGATAAAAGAAAAACGAATTAAAAGAAATGAGGACAATCTCAGAGACCTCCAGGACAATATTAAACGCTACAACATTCGAATCATAGGGGTCCCAGAAGAAGAAGACAAAAAGAAAGACCATGAGAAAATACTTGAGGAGATAATAGTTGAAAACTTCCCTAAAATGGGGAAGGAAATAATCACCCAAGTCCAAGAAACCCAGAGAGTCCCAAACAGGATAAACCCAAGGAGAAACACCCCAAGACACATATTAATCAAATTAACAAAGATCAAACACAAAGAACAAATATTAAAAGCAGCAAGGGAAAAACAACAAATAACACACAAGGGAATTCCCATAAGGATAACAGCTGATCTTTCAATAGAAACTCTTCAAGCCAGGAGGGAATGGCAAGACATACTTAAAATGATGAAAGAAAATAACCTACAGCCCAGATTATTGTACCCATCAAGGATCTCATTCAAGTATGAAGGAGAAATCAAAAGCTTTTCAGACAAGCAAAAGCTGAGAGAATTCTGCACCACCAAACCAGCTCTCCAACAAATGCTAAAGGATCTTCTCTAGACAGGAAACACAAAAAGGGTGTATAAACTCTAACCCAAAACAATAAATAAAATGGCAACGGGATCAAACTTATCAATACTTACCTTAAACATAAATGGGTTGAATGCCCCAACCAAAAGACAAAGACTGGCTGAATGGATACAAAAGCAAGACCTCTATATATGTTGTCTACAAGAGACCCACCTCAAAACAAGGACACAGACAGACTGAAAGTGAAGGGCTGGAAAAAGATATTCCATGCAAATAGAGACCAAGAGAAAGCAGGAATAGCAATATTCATATCAGATAAAATAGACTTTAAAACAAAGGCTGTGAAAAGACACAAAGAAGGATACTACATAATGATCAAAGGATCAATCCAAGAAGAAGATATAACAATGATAAATATATATGCACCTAACATAGGAGCACCACAATATGTAAGACAAATGCTAACAAGTATGAAAGGGGAAATTAACAATAACACAATAATAGTGGGAGACTTTAATATCCCACTCACACCTATGGATAGATCAACTAAACAGAAAATTAACAAAGAAACACAAACTTTAAATCATACAATAGGCCAGTTAGACCTAATTGATATCTATAGAACATTTCACCCCAAAACAATGAATTTCACCTTTTTCTCAAGCTCACACGGAACCTTCTCCAGGATAGATCACATCCTAGGCCATAAATCTAGCCTTGGTAAATTAAAAAAAAATTGAAATCATTCCAAGCATCTTTTCTGACCACAATGCAGTAAGATTAGATCTCAATTACAGGAAAGACACTATTAAAAATCCCAACATATGGAGGCTGAACAACATGCTGCTGAATAACCAATAAATCACAGAAGAAATCAAAAAAGAAATAAAAATATGCTTAGAAATGAATGAAAATGAAAACAAAACAACCCAAAACCCGTGAGACACTGTAAAAGCAGTGCTAAGGGGAAAGTTCATGGCAATACAGGCATACTTCAAGAAACAAGAAAAAGGTCAAATAAATAACCTAACTCTACGCCTAAAGCAACTAGAAAAGGAAGAAATGAAGAACCTCAGGGTTAGTAGAAGGAAAGAAATCTTAAAAAATTAGGGCAGAAATAAATGCAAAAGAAACAAAAGAGATCACAGCAAAAATCAACAAAGCCAAAACCTGGTTGAGAGGATAAATAAAATTGACAAACTATTAGCCAGACTCATCAAGAAACAAAGGGAGAAAAATCAAATCAATAAAATTAGAAATGAAAATGGAGTGATCACAACAGACAACAGAAATACAAAGAATCCCTGGTAGCTCAGAGGTTAAAGCAATTGCCTAGAATGCAGGAGACCCAGGTTTGATCCCTGGGTCGGGAAGATCCCCTGGAGAAGGAAATGGCAACCCACTCCAGTATTCTTGCCTGGAGAATCCCACGGACAGAGGAGCCTGGCGGGCTACAATCCATGGAGTCCCAAAGAGTTGAACACGACTGAGCATCTTCACTTTCACTTTCACATAGTAGTGAAGTCATTCAGTCGTGTCTGACTCTTTGCAATCCTGTGGACTATAGCATACCAGGCTTCTCCGTCCATGGGATTCTCCAGGCAAGAATACGGGAGTGGGTTACCATTATAAGACTACTATCAGCAATTATATGCCAATAAAATGGACAACTTGGAAGAAATGGACAAATTCTTAGAAAAGTACAACTTTCCAAAATGGAACCAGGAAGAAATAGAAAATCTTAACAGACCCATCACAAGCATAGAAATTGAAACTGTAATCAGAAATCTTCCAGCAAACAAAAGTCCAGGTCCAGACGGCTTCACAGCTGAATTCTACTAAAAATTAAGAGAAGAGCTAACACCTATCCTACTAAAACTCTTCCAGAAAATTGCAGAGGAAGGTAAACTTCCTAACTCATTCTATGAGGCCACCATCCCCTTAATACCAAAACCTGCCAAAGATGTCACACAAAAAAAAAAAAAAAGAAAGAAAGAAAGAAAGAAAACTACAGGCCAATAGCACAGATGGACATAGATGCAAAAATCCTTAATAAAATTCTAGCAATCAGAATCCAACAAAACATTTTTAACATACATCATGACCAAGTGGTCTTTATCCCATGGATGCAAGGATTCTTCAATATCCACAAATCAATCAATGTAATATACCACATTAAATGATTATCTCAATAGATGCAGGGAAAGCCTTTAACAAAATTCAAATCCATTTATGATAAAAACTCTCCAGAAAGCAGGAATAGAAGGAACATACCTCAACATAATAAAAGCTATATATGACAAACCCACAGCAAACATTATCCTCAATGGTGAAAATTTGAAAGCATTTTCCCTAAAGTCAGAAACAAGACAAGGGTGCCCATTTTCACCACTACTATTCAACATAGTTTTGGAAGTTTTGGCCACAGCAATCAGAGCAGAAAAAGAAATTAAAGGAATCCAGACTGGAAAAGAAGAAGTAAAACTCTCACTGTTTGCAGATCACATGATCCTCTACATAGAAAACCCTAAAGACGTCACCAGAAAATTACTAGAGCTAATCAATGAATATAGTAAAGTTTCAGGATATAAAATTAACACACAGAAATCCCTTGCATTCCTATACACTAAAAATGAGAAAATAGAAAGAGAAATTAAGGAAACAATTCCATTCACCATTGCAACAAAAAGAATAAAATACTTAGGAATATATCTACTTAAGGAAATGAAAGACCTATATATAGAAAACTATAAAACACTGGTGAAAGAAATCAAAGAGGAAACTAATAGATGGAGAAATATACCGTGTTCATGGATCAGAAGAATCAATATAGTGAAAATGATTATACTACCCAAAGCAATCTATAGATTCAATGCAATCCCTATCAAGCTACCAACAGTATTCTTCACAGAGCTAGAACAAATAATTTCACAATTTGTATGGAAATACAAAAAACCTCGAATACCCAAAGCGATCTTGAGAAAGAAGAATGGAACTGGAGGAATCAACCTACCTGACTTCAGGCTCTACTACAAAGCCACAGTTATCAAGACAGTATGGTACTGGCACAAAGACAGAAATATAGATCAATGGAACAAAATAGAAAGCCCAGAGATAAACCCATGCACCTATGGACACCTTATCTTTGACAAAGAAGGCAAGAATATACAATAGAGAAAAGACAATCTCTTTAACAAGTGGTGCTGGCAAAACTGGTCAACCACTTGTAAAAGAATGAAACTAGTACACTTTATAACACCATAACAAAAATAAACTCAAAATGGATTAAAGATCTAAATGTAAGACCAAAATCTATAAAACTCCTAGAGGAGAACATAGGCAAAACACTCTCCAACATAAATCACAGCAGGATCCTCTATGACCCACCTTCCAGAATATTGGAAATAAAAGCAAAAATAAACAAATGGGACCTAATTAAAATTAAAAGCTTCTGCACAACAAAGGAAAATATAAGAAATGTGAAAAGACAGCCTTCAGAATGGGAGAAAATAATAGCAAATGAAGCAACTGACAAAGAATTAATCTCAAAAATATACAAGCAACTCCTGCAGCTCAGTTCCAGAAAAATAAACTACCCCATCAAAAAATGGGTCAAAAAACTAAACAGAAATTTCTCCAAAGAAGGCATACAGTTGGCTAACAAACACATGAAAAGGTGCTCAAGATCACTCATTATCAGAGAAATGCAAATCAAAACCACAATGAGGTACCATTTCATGCTAGTCAGAATGGCTGCTATCTAAAAGCTACAAGCAAAAATGCTGGAGAGGGTGTGGAGAAAAGAGAACCCTTTTACACTGTTGGTGACAATACAAACTGGTACAGCCACTATGGAGAACAGCGTGGAAGATTCCTTTAAAAAAAAAAAAAAAAAAACTGGAAATAGAACTGCCATACGACCCAGCAATCCCAGTGCTGGGCATACACACTGAGGAAACCATAATTGAAAGAGACATGGCTACCCCAATGTTCATCACAGCACTGTTTATAATAGCCAGGACATGGAAGCAACCTAGATGTCTATCAGCAGATGAATGGATAAGAAAGCAGTGGTACATATACACAATGGAGTATTACTCAGCCATTAAAAAGAATACATTTGAATCAGTTCTAATGAGGTGGATGAAACTGGAGCCTATTATACAGAGTGAAGTAAGCCAGAAAGAAAAACACCAATACAGTATACTAATGCATATATATGGAATTTAGAAAGATGGTAATGATAACCCTGTATGCGAGACAGCAAAAGAGACAGAAATGTATAGAACAGTCTTTTGGACTCTGTGGGAGAGGGCGAGGGTGTGATGATTTAGGAGAATGCCATTGAAACATATATAATATCATATGTGAAACTAATCACCAGTCCAGATTCAATGCATGATACAGGATGCTCGGGGCTGGTGCACTGGGTGACCCAGAGGGATGGTATGGGGAAGGAGATGGGAGAGGGGTTCAGGATGGGGAACACGTGTACACCTGTGGCAGATTCATGTTGATATATGGAAAAACCAATACAATATTGTAAAGTAATTATACTCCAATTAAAATAAATAAATTTATATTAAAAAACAGAGACGAATAATACACTAGAAGGAACCAATAGGATAATAACTGAGACATAAGAATGAATAAATGAACTGGAGGGCAGAATGGTGGAAATCATGGCCACACAATAGACTATAGAAAAAACAATAGGGAAAAAAAAATGAAGATAGAGTAAGAGACTTCTGGGACAACATTAAATGTTCCAACATTCTCTTTATAGGGGGCCCAGAATGAGAAAAGATCAAGAAAGGACCTGAGAAAATATGAAGAGATAACAGCTGAAAACTTCCCTAACATGGGAAAGGGAAATAATCAACCAAGCCCGAGAAGCACAGAGAGTTCCATGAAGGATAAACCAATGGAGGAACACACTGAGACACATAGTAATCAAACTGACAAAAATGAAAGACAAAGTTAAAAATAAAATATTAAAATCAACAAGGGGAAAACAACAAATAACGTATAAGGGAACTCCCATAATCTCTCAGCTGATTTCTCAAAAGAAACTCTACAAGCCAGAAGGTAATGGCATGATATATTTCAAGTGATGAAAGAGAACAAACTGCAACCAAAAATACCTTACTTCAGGAAAGCTCTCATTCAATTCGATGAAGAAATCAAAAGATTTCCAGACAAGCAAAAGTTAAGAGAATTCAACATCACCAAACCAGCTTTACAACAAATGCTAAAGAAACTTCTTTAGATAGGAAAGACAAGCGAAAGAAAAGACCAGCCTACAGAAAATAAGCCCAAAATAATTTAAAAAATGGTAATAAGATCATACATAGCAATAATTACCTTAAATGTAAATGGATTAAATGCACCAACCAAAAGACATAGACTGGCTGGGCAGATGAAAACATATACCTGTATCCACTGCCACTTACCACATCACTAGATACAGTTTGACTCTGCAAACTGTATCTAATTATTTTATATTGTTAGGTTAATAATGTTCGCATTTTGGTTTTCAATTTCAATTATCTTTTATTTTTTTGTCTGGTTATTGATTGTGAAAATTGATAAACATATTTTACTATTGTGATTATGTAACTATTACTTAATACCACTGTAAAATGATTGGCCAACAGCAAAATAATAGAATTGTATGTCATCAAAACTTCCATTTAATAGAAAACCTTGTAGTCACTTTTTAAAATCCAGGTGCATATTGGTGTTATCTTGAAACTTTTTGAAAACTGTAAATGCCCAGTTATTACTTATTTTACTCCAAACCTCCAGATATGTTTCTAATGAACAGCTGTGTTTAAAAACAGCTGGACTATATGATGATCCTTTACTTTTCGTTTGTTTCACTTTTTCTATTTCATATTAAGTGTTTCCATTTCATTTAGATTATGTTTTCCAATTTCTCCATCTCTTCTTCTTCTTTTCTTCATTTTCTCACAAACCTTTATCAATCATTGTAGAAAAGCTTTTGGATGCATATATGTAAATTGCCTGTATTATATATATATATATATGCATTTTAGAAAACTTATGAACTTTTGACTTACTAAAATATTTACAACATTTTTGGGTAACATTTATGTGACTTAGTATGATAGAATTCTAGATTTCTAATAAAAAATAGATTGCTACAAAGGTTTACTGTATCTTTTATACTATATCTTGTCAGTATCTTATAATAAGGTATACTGGAAAAATCTGAAAAATAGCATATGTTCATATGTATAATTGAATCACCTTGCTGTGTACCTGAAACAATGTTTAAGTCAACTTTACTTCAATAAAATACATAAAATGAAAATAATAAAATAATCAACACTAAGAAAAATGTAAATGGACTAAATTCTCCAATCAAAAATAAAAGATTGGCTGAATGTATTTAAAAATCACAAGACTGTTCATGCACTGTCTACAAGACACTTCAGATATAAGGACACACACAGACTGAAAGTGAGGAGATAGAAAAAGATATTCCATGCAAATATAAATGAAAAGAAAGCTCAATTTTAATACTTACATCAGACAAAATATAACTTAAAATAAAGCAAAAAAACAAGAGGATATTATATAATAATAACAGGGTCAATCCACAGAAAGGATATAACATTTGTAAGAATACATATATGTAATGAAGAGTACATGAACCAAATATAAACAGACATAAAGGGAGAAATTTAAAGTAATATGAAAATAGTAGGGGCTAACATCCCACTCATATCAATGTTAGGTCATCTAGACATAAAATCAAAAAGTAAACTTTGTCTAATGACACATTAGACGGGATGCACCTAATAGACAACTACAGAAGATTCCATCCAGTAGAATACACATTATTTTCAAGTGTACATGAAACTTTCTCCAGGATTGATCACATACTATGCCACAAGACAAGTTTCAGTAACTAAGACAATTGAAGTCATATCAAGCATTTTTCCCCCCTGAGGCTAGAAATCAATTAAGAGAGAGAGAGAGAAAAGAAAAAAACCCTTCAAAACCCAGAAGTACATAGGAGCTAATTTTTTTTTTTTTTTTTTTTTTACTAAATAGCCAATGAGTCAATGAAGAAATCAAAGAAGAAATCAGAAAATATATTGATGTAAATAAAAGTAGAAACACAACTTTCCAAAATTTATGGGACACAGCAAAAGCAGTTCTAAGAGGGAAGTTTATAGTGATACAATCACTAAATAAATCTTAAATAAACAATCTAATTTTCCGTAGAAAGGATTTAGAAGAACAAACAAAGCCCCAAGTCAGCAGAAGCTTAGAAATTACAAAGATCAGAGCAGAAATAAATGAGACCAAAAAAAAAAAAAAAGACAGAAAGAAAGAAAGAAATGCCCAAGAGATACTAACCATGGAATAGAAATTACAACCAATATTTCAAAAATACAGTCATAAGAGAATCTTGCAAGCTGTTATATGTCAACAAACTGGACCACTTAGAAGAAATGGGTAAACCATTAGCAAGATGCAAACTTCCAAGACTAAATAAGGAACAAATGCAAAAAAGTTCAGACTTTTTGCTAGTACTGAACTTGTATCAATAATTTTTAAATTCCCAACAAAAGTTCTAGACCAGAAAGCTTCACAAGGGAATTCTCAGTTCAGTTCAGTCATTCAGTTGTGTCCGACTCTTTGCGACCCCATGAATTGCAGCATGCCAGGCCTCCCTGTCCATCGCCAACACCCGGAGTTCACTCAGACTCACGTCCATAGACTCAATGATGCCATCCAGCCATCTCATCCTCTGTCTTCCCCTTCTCTTCCTGCCCTCTATCCCTCCCAGCATAGGAGTCTTTTCCAATGAGTCAACTCTTTGCATGAGGTGACCAAAGTACTGGAGTTTCAGCTTTCGCATCATTCCTTCCAAAGAAATCCCAGGGCTGATCTCCTTCAGAATGGACTGGTTGGATCTCCTTGCAGTCCAAGGGACTCTCAAGAGTCTTCTCCAACACCACAGTTCAAAAGCATCAAGTCTTCGGCGCTCAGCCTTCTTCACAGTCCAACTCTCACATTCATACATGATCACAGGAAAAATCATAGCCTTGACTAGACGAACCTTTGTTGGCAAAGTAATGTCTCTGCTTTTCAATATGCTATCTAGGTTGGTCATAAATTTCCTTCCAAGGAGTAAGCGTCTTTTAATTTCATGGCTGCAGTCACCATCTGCACTGATTTTGGAGCGCAGAAAAATAAAGTCTGACACCATTTCACTGTTTCCCCATCTATTTCCCATGAAGTGATGGGACTGGATGCCATGATCTTCCTCTTCTGAATGTTGAGCTTTAAGTCAACTTTTTCACTCTCCTCTTTCATTTTCATCAAGAAGCTTTTGAGTTCCTCTTCACTTTCTGCCATAAGGGTGGTGTCATCTGCATATCTGAGGTTATTGATATTCCTCCTGGCAATCTTGATTCCAGCTTGTGCTTCATTCAGTCCAAAGTTTCTCATGGTGTACTCTGCATATAAGTTAAATAAGTAGGGTGACAATATTCAGCCTTGACGAACTCCTTTTCCTATTTGGAACCAGTCTGTTGTTCCATGTTCAGTTTTAACTGCTGCTTCCTGACCTGTATACAGGTTTCTTAAGAGGCAGGTCAGGTGTTCTGGTATTCCCATCTCTTTCAGAATTTTCCACAATTTATTGTGATCCACACAGTCAAAGGCTTTGGTATAGTCAATAAAACAGAAATAGATGTTTTTCTGGAACTCTCTTGCTTTTTTGATGATCCAGTGGATGTTGGCAATTTGATCTCTGGTTCCTCTGCCTTTTCTAAAACCAGCTTGAACATCAGGAAGTTCATGGTTCACGTATTGCTGAAGCCTGGCTTGGAGAATTTTGAGCATTACTTTACTAGCGTGTGAGATGAGTGCAATTGTGTGGTAGTTTGAGCAGCCTTTGGCATTGCCTTTCTTTGGGATTGGAATGAAAACTGACCTTTTCCAGTCCTGTGGCCACTGCTGAGTTTTCCAAATTTGCTGGCATATTGAGTACAGCACTTTCACAGCATCATCTTTCAGGATTTGAAATAGGTCAACTGGAATTCCATCACCTCCACTAGCTGTGTTCATAGTGATGCTTTCTAAGGCCCACTTAACTTCACATTCCAGGATGTCTGGCTCTAGGTCAGTGATCACATCATCATGATTATCTGGGTCATGAAGGTCTTTTTTGTATAGTTCTTCTGTGTATTCTTGCCACCTCTTCTTAATATCTTCTGCTTCTGTTAGGTCCATACAATTTCTGTCCTTTATCGAGCCCATGTTTGCATGAAATGTTCCCTTGGTATCTCTAATTTTCTTGAAGAGATCTCTAGTCTTTCCCATTTTGTTGTTTTCCTCTATTTCTTTGCATTGATTGCTGAGGAAGGCTTACTTATCTCTTCTTGCAATTCTTTGGAACTCTGCATTCAGATGCTTATATCTTTCCTTTTCTCCTTTGCTCTTTGCAAGGGAATTCTACCAAATATTTAAACAAGAGTTAATACTTATCCTTTTCAAAGTATTCCAAAGAATCAAAAAAGGTAACATATCTAAGCTCATTCTATGAGGTCAGCATTACACTGATACCAAAATGAGGTAAAGACACTAAAAAAAAAAAAAAAAAAAAGTAAAAGAAAGAAAGAAAATTACATGCCAGCATCCCTAATGAACAAAGATGCAGAAATCCTCAACAAAATATTATTACCAAAGTCAAAAATATAAGAGAAAGATCATACATCTTGATAAAGTGACATTTATTATAGGAATGGAAAGATGTTGGCATATCCACAAATCAATCAACATGAAACACACACTATATTGACAAATCAAAGTATAAAAATCACAATAGACATTGAAAAGCATTTGACAGCATTCGACATCCATTTGTAACAAAAATTCTAAACACAGTTTTTGTAGAGGGGTCATATTTAGCATATTCTGCATAATAAAGGACATTTATGAAAAATCCATAGTTAACATAATATTCAGTGGTATAAAGCTGAAAGCTTTTCCTGTAAGATCAGAAAAAAACAAGGATGCCCAATTCACACCATTGATATTTAACAAAGTATTAGAAGTCCTAGTTACAACAAACAATAAATACCACTGCTGGTATTTACAGAAATAAAAACATTCATTTGAAAAGATATATGTACCACAATGTTCATCGCATCATTATTTACAATAGCAAAGAAATGGAAATAACTTTAATGTCCATCAACAGACCAATAAATAAAGAAGATGTTACACACATACACACACACACACAACAATGGAGTATTACTCAGTTATAAAAAATACAATTTTGCTATTTGGAACAACATGGATGAATCTGGAGGTTATTATGTTTGTGAAATAAGTCAGAGAAAGGCAAATATGGTATGTTTTCACTTACATGTGGAATTTTAAAAATAAAGCATACAAGCAAATAATAACAAAGCAGAAACTTACTCATAGACAAAAAGAACAAACTACTTGTAGGAAGGCAAGGAGAAAAGTAAGTAAAGGAAATTAAGCAGTATAAACTACTAGGTGTAAAATTACAATGATGTACATAGACAAAAATATGTAGCACAGGGAATGCAGCCAATATTTTCTAATAATTTTATATGGAGTAAAATCCATAAATATATAAAATTACTATCTGTATACCAAAAACAGTGGGCTTCCCTGATTGCTCAGTTCGTTAAGCATCTGCCTGCAATGCAGGAGACCACAGTTCAATTCCTGGGTTTGGAAGTTCCCCTGGGTAATGGATAGGCTAACCTCTCCAGTGTTCTTGGGCTTCTTTTGTGGCTCAGCTGGTAAAGAATCCACCTGCAATGCAGGAGACATGGGTTTGATCCCTGGGTTGGGAGGACCACCTGGAGAAGGGAAAGACTGCCCACTTCAGTACTCTGGCCTAGAGAATTCCATGGACTGTATAGTCCTAGAGGTCGCAAGGAGTCAGACATGATTGAGGGACTTTCACTTTTACTTTCACTTACTTTCATACCTAAAGCAAATATAACATTGGAAGTTAACTATACTTCAATTTTAGGAAGTGCATGTCCATGATATTGCAACTATGGGAAGCAACCATAAAAAAGTGTTCAGTTCAGTTCAGTCGCTCAGTCGTGTCCGACTCTTGGCGACCCCATGAGCTGCAGCACGCCAGGCTTCCCTGCTGCTGCTGCTGCTAAGTCACTTCAGTCGTGTTGGACTCTGACGACCCCATAGAAGGCAGCTCACCAGGCTCCCCCATCCCTGGGATGCTCCAGGCAAGAACACTGGAGTGGGTTGCCATTTCCTTCAATGCATAAAAGTGAAAAGTGAAAATGAAGTCACTCAGTCGTGTCAGAATCTTGACTACCCCATGGACTTCAGCCTACAAGGCTCCTCCAACCATGGGACTTTCCAGGCAAGAGTACTGGAGTGGGCGGGCCATTGTCTTCTCCGCCAGGTTTCCCTATCCATCACCAACTCCCGGAGTTCACTCAAACTCATGTCCATCGAGTCAGTGATGCCATCCAGCCATCTCATCCTCTGTCATCCCCTTCTCCTCCTGCCCCCAATCTCTCCCAGCATCAGAATCTTTTCCAATGAGTCAACACTTTGCATGAGGTGGCCAAAGTACTGGAGTTTCAGCTTTAGCCTCAGTCCTTCCAATGAATACCCAGGACTGATCTCCTTTAGAATGGACTGATTGGATCTCCTTGCAGTCCAAGGGACTCTCAAGAGTCTTCTCCAACACCACAGTTCAAAAGCATCAATTCTTTGGTGCTAAGCTTTCTTCAGAGTCCAACTCTCACATCCATACATGACTACTGAAAAAACCATAGCCTTGACTAGACAGACCTTTGTTGGCAAAGTAATGTCTCTGCTTTTGAATATGCTATCTAGGTTGGTCATAACCCTCCTTCCAAGGAATAAGTGTCTTTTAATTTCATGGCTGCAGTCATCATCTGCAATGATTTTGGAGCCCCCCAAAAATACAGTCTGACACTGTTTCCATTGTTTCCCCATCTATTTGCCATGAAGTGATGGGACCAGATGCCATGATCTTTGTTTTCCGAATGTTAAGCTTTAAGCCAACTTTTTCCACTCTCCTCTTTCACTTTCACCAAGAGGCTTTTTAGTTCCTCTTCACTTTCTGCCATAAGGGTGGTGTCATCTGCATATCTGAGATTAGGAAAGTTAAATAAATAGTCTTATTTAGGCTTCAGAGACAAACCAGAGCAGGCATCTAACCTTGCTTCTAATCTGTCTGGAGACTCCCCTGACTGTGAGTGCCCTCAGATTGATGATCATCCATGGATGATACCTGAGAAACAGAACTGCAATTTCTGAAGTCTCACCCACAGAGTGAACATACTGCCTGGGATCTTTTCCCAATGAGGACTTTAGTTGTGCTCTCTCAAGGGAATTCCCAGTGCTATTTTGTATATGAAAGCTGGTCAAAATCCAATTTGAAGATATATCCTCTGCTGTTTCTATTTCACCATCTTTTAATGATAGTATAATGAAAGCAAGCTGGATAATTTTCTAATGAATATTAGTATTATTTATTTTTTTATAATGAGTTTCAAAGAATAGTAAGGAGAGATAAGAGAGCCTTCCTCAGTGATCAATGCAAAGAAATAAGGAACAATAGAATAGGAAAGACTAGAGATCTCATCAAGAAAATTGGAGATACCAAGGGAATATTTCATGCAAAGATGGGCTCAATAAAGGGCAGAAATGATACGGACTAACAGAAGCAGAAGACATTATGAAGAGGTGGCAAGAATACACAGAAGAACTATATAAAAAAGATCTTCATAACCCAGATAATCATGATGGTGTGATCACTCATCTAGAGAAGTCAGATAGGCCTTAGGAAATATCACTAGGAACAAAGCTAGTGGAGGTGATGAAATTCCAGTTGAGCTATTTCAAATCCTAAAACATGATGGCATGTCAGTGCTGCACTCAACATGCTAGCATATTTTGGAAAACTCAGGAGTGGCCACAGGACTGGAAAAGGTCAGTTTTCATTCCAATCCCAAACAAAGGCAATGCCAAAGAATGCTCAAACTACCACACAATTGAACTCATCTCACACGCTAGTAAAGTAATGCTCAAAATTCTCCAAGCCAGGCTTCCCAATACATGAACTGTGAATTTCCAGATGTTCAAGCTGGTTTTAGAAAAGGCAGAGGAACCAGAGATCAAATTGCCAACATCCACTGGATCATCGAAAAAGCAAGAGAGTTCCAGAAAAACATCTATTTCTGTTTTATTGACTATGCCAAAGCCTTTGACTGTATGGATCACAATAAACTGTGGAACATTCTGAAAGAGATGAGAATACCAGACCACCTGACCTGCCTCTTGAGAAACCTATATGCAGGTCAGGAAGCAATAGTTAGAATGGGACATGGAACAACAGACTGGTTCCAAATAGGAAAAGGAGTATGTCAAGGCTGTATATTGTTACCCTGCTTATTTAGCTTATATGCAGAGTACATCATGAGAAACGCTGTGCTGAAAGAAGCACAAGCTGGAATCAAGATTGCCAAGAGGAATATCAATAACCTCAGATATGCAGATGACACCACCATTATCGCAGAAAATGAAAAAGAACTAACGAGTCTCTTGATGACAGTGAAAGAGGAGAGTGAAAATGTTGGCTTAAAATTCAACATTCAGAAAACGATGATCATGGCATCCGGTCGCATCACGTCATTGGAAATAGATGGGGAAACAGTGGAAACAGTGGTTGACTTTATGTTTCTGAGCTCCAAAATCACTACAGATGGGCATTGCAGCCATGAAATTAAAAGATGCTTACTCCTTGGAAGAAAAGTTATGACCAACCTAGACAGTATATTAGAAAGCAGAAACATTACTTTGTCAACAAAGGTCCATCTAGTCAAGGTTATGGTCTTTCCTGTAGTCATGTATGGATGTGAGAGTCATACAATAAAGAAAGCTGAGTGCCAAAGAATTGATACTTTTTACTGTGGTGTTGGGAAGACTCTTGAGAGTCCCTTGGACTGCAAGGAGATCCAACCGGTCCATCCTAAAGGAAATCAGTCCTCGGTGTTCATTGGAAGGACTGATGTTGAAGCTGAAACTCCAATATTTTGGCCACCTGATACAAAAAGCTGACTCATTTGAAAAGACCGTGATGTTGGGAAAGATTGAAGGCAGCAGGAGAATGGTACAACAGAGGATGAGATCATTGAATGGTATCACCGACTCAATTGACTGGAGTTTGGGTAAACTCCAGGAATTGGTGATGGACAGAGAGGCCTGGCATGCTTCAGTTGATGTGGTCACAAAGAGTCGGACACCACTGAGCGATTGAACTGAACTGAACTGAGTGGCTTATTTTGTTAACGGATCCTTTGAACCTGAGACAAATGTGAAAATTTTCGGCAAAACACTAAGTCATGTTTGACACTTTTTCTACTTAAATTTATATCATGAAACTCTGAATCCATCTGTTTAGTCAGCATACATATATTAAGGAATGCTGGGCACCATTGTTAATTTCTGCCTTTAGTAATTATGACTTATGTGGGAGACAATCAACAATTTAATAGAGATAATTTCAAGAATTCACAACTGCAGTGAAATACATGAAATCAGTGACCTGGCAGAGTTTCCACAAGGCCTCCTGTATCTCAGGTTCAGGATCTTCACTATCAGCAACTAAATATCTTTACAGGAAGAACAACCAAAATAAAGAGATTTCTGTATAAGTAGAATTGTATATGTTGCAAGTTTGTATTCAAATATATAAATTCAATTTATCCAAGATATCTAGGAAATATTATGGATCTATTGAATGTAAGAAAACTTATAGAAAACCCTAATTGTACCTATTGGATCCAAGCAAGAACCTATTTGACTTTGTGTTCTTTCAATCTATATTGAATTTACTTTCTTGGGCTCCAAAATCACTGCAGATGATGACTGCAGCAAAGAAACTTGTTCCTTGGAAGAAAAGCGATGGCCAACCTAGACAGCATATAAAAAAGCAGAGGCATTACTTTGCCAACAAAGGTCCATCTAGTGAGAGTTGGACTATAAAGAAAGCTGAGAGCTGAAGAACTGATGTTTTTGAACTGTGGTGTTGGAGAAGACCCTTGAGAGTCCCTTGGACTGCAAGGAGATCAAACCAGCCAATTCTATTTTTGTTTTTGTTTTTGTTTTTTTTTTTTAATTTATTTATTTCAAATGGAGGCTAATTACAATATTGTAGTGGTTTTTGCCATTCATTGACAGGAATAAGCCATGTGTGTACATGTGTTCCCCATCCTGAACCCCCCCTCCCTCTTCCCTCCCCATCCCATCCCTCAGGTTTATCCCAGTGCACCAGCCCTGAGCACCCTGTCTCATGAATCTAACCTGGACTGGTGATCTATTTCACATACGATAATATACATGTTTCAATGTTATTCTCTCAAATCATCCCACCCTCGCTTTCTCCCACAGAGTCCAAAAGACTACATCTGTGTCTCTTCTGCTGTCTCACATATAGGGTCATTGTTACCATCTTTCTAAATTCCATATATATGTGTTAATATACTGTATTGGTCAAACCAGTGAATTGTAAAGGAAATCAGTCCAGAATTTTCATTGGAAGGACTAATGCTCAAGCTGAAACTCCAATACTTTGGCCACCTGATGCAAAGAGCTGACTCATTTAATAAGACCCTGATCCTGGGAAAGATTGAAGGCAGGAGAATAAGGGGAAGACAGGATGAGATGGTTGGATGGCATCACCAACTCAGTGGACATGAGTTTGAGCAAGCTCAGGACAGGGAAGCCTGGCATTCTGCAGTCCATGAGGCTGCAAAGGATCAGACATGACTGAGCAACTGAACTGAACTGAATGTGTATTGAAATTGTCTTCATTTTATAATTTTACAGAGCAATAATCATCTTTCCCATTCTTTAACCTTGACAGCTTTTACACATTTTTCAGAGTGAGTTTAAATTCCATTTTGTAAGCAAGACTTTCTTGTTCTTCCAGTTCTGTCTAAACTCCAAGCTGGCAGCCATGGTCAGCCACCTGTCAGGAATAAAGTAACACATGAACTAATGATCAGCTGAGCAATGTGGGAGGTCACATGCCATCTCACCGTTATAGAGCTAAATTCTTAAACTAATGTTGGTGGCAACCTCATGCATGACTCACCTTACAAATTTAAGCTTCAAGTCAAAAACCGTATGTTTCATATTTACTAGAAAAAGTTTTAATTATTTTAATTTTAAAAATTACTTATTTTAAAATTAAAGTACAACTGGCTTACAATCTTATGTAAATCCATATGTATAGCATACTGATTCAATATTTTTATACATTAAAAATAATCACCACTGTGAGGCTAGATAGCATCTATCACCATACAAAGGTATTACAACATTATTGACTATATTCTCTGTGCTGCGTATTACATCTTCATGACCTATTTATTTTACAACTGAAAGTTTGTACCTCTTGGGCTTCCCTGGTGGCTAAGATGGTAAAGAATCTGCCTGCAACACCAGAGAACTGAATTTGATCCTTGGGTCAGGAAGATCTACTGGAGAATTGGAATGGCTATTCACTCCAGTATCCCTGCTTGGAGAATTCCATGGACAGAGTAGACTGGTGAGCTATAGTACATGGTGTAACAAAGTGTCAGACATGACTGAGCCACTAACACTTTCAGTTTCACTTTGTACTTCTTAATCTTTTTCATTTCTTTCATCCATCCATCTCCCTGTTCCCAATGCTACCATCTGTTTGTTCTCTGTATCGATGAGTCTGTTTCTGTTTTGTTATGTTTCTTCATTTGTTTTGCTTTTTAGATTCCCAATGTAAGAAAAATCATATGGTATTTGTCTTTCTCTGTCTGCCTCATTTCATTTAGCATAATAACCTCTAGGTCCATCTGTGTTATTTAAAGTGGCAAGGTATCACTATTTTTTATGTGAGTTGTTTTTCAGTCGCTCAGTCATGTCCAACTCTTTGCAACCCTCTGGACTACAGCACACCAGGCTTCTCTGTTCTGAGTAATATTCCACTATATATGTATATATATATGTACCACATCTTCTTTATCCATTCATCTGTTGATGGATGCTTAGATTATTTCTGTTTTCTCTATTGTGAATAATGCTACAACAGACATCACATATCTTTTAGAATCAGTGTTTTCATTTTCTCCAGTTAAATGCCCAGCAGTGCTAGATCATCTGGTAGCTCTATTTTAAATTTTTGAGAACCCTCCATATTGTTTCCAGTATTGACTACAACAGTTTATATTCCTACCAACAGCTCACTAGGGTTTCTTTTTATCCACATATTCACCAACACTTAATATTATTTGTCTTTTTTACTACAGTCAGCCTGATGGGTTTAAAGTGATATTTCAGTGTGGTTTTGATTTGAATTTCCCTGATGATTAGTGATGTTGAGTATCCATTCCTGTGTCAACCGGCCATCTGTATGTCTTTTTTTTTTTTTTTAATATCTAGATTCCTTGCCCATTTAAAAAAAAAAAAAATGGGTTGTGTGTTTCTCTTTGATGTTGAATTGTGTGTGCTCTTTATAAATTTCAGATATAAACCATGTATTGACAGATATCTACTCCCATTCATTAGGTTGTCTTTTCATTGTGTTGTTGGTTTCCTTCACTGTGCAAAAGATTTTTAAGTTTAATTATATCCCATTTGTTTATTTATGCTTGTTTCCCTTGCCTGAAGAAAAAATTATTGCTAAGACTAATATCAAAGAACTTATTGCCTGAGCTTTCTTCTGAGTTTTATGGTTTCATATCCTATGTTTAATTCTCTAATCCATTTTGAATTTATGTTTGCATATGGTATGAGAATATGTTTTCTTTATTCTTTTACATGTAGCTCTGCAGTTTTCCCAACACTACGTATTGAAAAGACTGGAATTTTTCCAGTGTCTATTCTTGGTTTTTTGAGTCATAGATTAATTGACCATAAGTGTATGGGCTTATTCCTGGGCTTTTTATCCTGTTCCACTGATACATGTGTCTGTTTTTGTGCCAGTAGCATACTGTTTTATTACTGTAGCTTTCAAAATTCAGTTTAGAGATAGTTTTACTTCTAAAGGTCTGGACGTTTTCTCTTTGTAGATAATGAAAACTATGAAACTAACACTTCTTTTTTTTTGTTATGACACTTTTGGATATTAGATACAAATTTATGTTTCAACTATGGAACCATTTTGGACTTTATGTCTGCTCATCTGTGTTCTCTTTTCCACATTGATCTGTTTCTCATATTCTAATTTATATTTCCTTGGTTCTAATATTTTATTTATGCTTTAATATTTTGGTAGTTATGTTTTTACAAGCCATGTGAATCCTTTGTGGATTAACTAAGGATATAGTTAGGTTCCTTGGTGGCTTAAATGGTAAACAATCTGCCTTCAAGGCAGAAGACCCAGGTTAGATTCCTAGGTTGGGAAGATCTCCTGTAGAAGGGAATGGTTATTCACTCCAGTATTCTTTCCTGGAGAATTCCATGGAGAGAGGAATTCCACCGAGCCTGGTGGACTACAGTCCGTGGGTTTGCAAAGAGTCAGACATAACTGAGGGACTTTTTATTTTATTTTATTTAAGGATATGAATAAGCTCCTTGCTCAAAATTATACTGAGTACAATAGCTGTGCCATTTCTAAACCCCATGACTTCTCTGTTTGTTTGTTTCTCTCTCTCTCTCTCAGGTTTTTAAGTTCTATTTTTCTTCCTAAGTTTCTCTCCAGGAAACAGTAAGCTTAAAAATTTTGTACTTGCTGATTACCTAACTTTACTTGTGAAAAAAAAAAAAAAAAAAAAAACTTAAATTTTAAACACTACTAAATTTTATTCTCTTAATTCTAAACCACTCTCAAAAATCCCAGGACTGTTTTAAGTGTTATTTTGAATTATTCCTTCAAAGGCTTATTATTCACATCTCATTTTTCTTTTAGTTTGCATCTTCACATTTATGAATTCTATTTTATTTTATTCCTACATATGACTGGATTTGTTCATATACCTAAAAATATGTATCATTTTTGTTTGATAATCTTAGGATCTGGTTTGACCCTAATAAAATAATTTAAAACAAAACACAGAAAATAGCTTAGGAGCTATTGATATGTTTGCATATATAAATTTTAAATAGATGCATGGGAAAAGAATCACATAGGAACATTCAAAAGAAAAAAAAAATCTGGTAAAATTAATTCACATGGTTAACTAAGAGAGAATTTCTTCAATGCATGAGCAGCTTTTGCAAATTTCTGAAAAAAAAGAAAAAGACTGAGAACTCAAAAGATAAATGGTCAAAGTATGTTTACTTGGAAGTCACAGGAAAATAAATAAATATATGGAAAAATGTGTAAGTTTCATAATAGACGAAATGGAAACATAAATATAAATAACCATGAGATACCATTTTTTTTTATTTATCCAATAGGCAGATATTAAGTTGTTTGATAATGATGAGTTTTATCCAAGGTACTGAGAAATAACCCCTCTCACATGCTGTTGGTGAGAGTGCACATTGACATGAATTTCAAACAGCAACATTTATCACCATTTAAAAATGTACATGTTCTTTAATCCAGCCAGTTAATTCCTGGGGATTTTTTACACATATGTTTGAATTATAGAAATAATAAAAATGCTAATTCCAGTATTAAGTGTAATCCCATTTGGTCACTTACTTAGTTAGCAATTATTGCCTCATATGCCAGGCCACCTGATGAGAAGAGCTGACTCATTGGAACAGACCCTTATTCTAGGGAAGAAGGCAAAAGGAGAAGAGGATGGCAAAGGATGAGATGGTTAGATAGCATCACCGACTCAATGGACATGAATGTGAACAAACTCTGGGAGATAGTGAAGGACAGGGGAGCCTGGTGTGCTGCAGTTCATGAGGTTGCAAATAGTCAGACATGACTTAGTGAGTGAACAACAGCAAACATAAGCCAAGTTTAGTTATTACAGGCAAACTTTATAATCCAAAGTGAACAAGATAAAAACATACATTAACAGGGGTCATGGAAAACAAATTAGTAACAAGTAAATACATTTATGTACATATCAGATTGTAATATATATTATGAAGAAAACAAAATTTAGGAGCACGACAGGGGAAACTGGTGGCTTTTATTAGACAGGGTGGCCAAGGAAGGACTCTGAGGAGGAGATATTTGAGATGTAACAGGGGAGGCAGGATACAGGCCCTGTAGTGACAAGGGGAAGAGGGTATGGCACATTCATACAAAGCTGCCATTAAAATTAAGGAGAACCTTTATAAAAGCATTCGCTTGCCTTTGTTGTGAAGGAACTTTCACATGACTCCTATGGTTGCAGACCTTGAAATGGAATTCTCAGTTGATCCTGAATAAATGCCTTTTTTTTTTTTTTTACTGGCAAAATATCTGTCAAATAATTTGTTTAAGACAAACAAGAGGTATTTCTCTCAGGATGATTTGAACCTTGGGTTTCACTCGTATCTAGTTTAGATGATACTTAGATGAGATTTTGAACTTAACTAGAGTGAAATAAGACTTCTAGGGATGATGGGAAGGAATGAATATACTTTGCATGTGACAAATAACGTGTTTTGAGTCAAGGGCAGAATGTTATAACCTGTGAGAACTATCTTCAGAACTATATGAAATAAATTAGTAATTTATTAAAAAGTAAGTTAAGAGATCTAGATGGATTCTCATAGGATGTTGTAATGCTAATCATCCTGTTTGTGATGCCAATTGCCTCACTGTTCACACTGTTTACTGAACACAGGATAGGCAAGGCACAAGCTAAGAGGCTGGAAGAAGACTCAAGGAGCCATAGGAACTACAGACACATTTATTCTCTCCTGGCTAATGCAGCAGCCATAGCAGTAGATACACTGTATTTTCTCCTCTCATGGCTGATCCAATGGACACAGCCATGACACAGCAATAATCCCATCAGTTCTTTAGGTGGAGCTCATATATGCATACCACACACAACCCATGACCAAGCGAGCACCTTGTGATGCACAGGTGCAGTGCTACAAATGATCTCAGTTGTTACATAGTCATTATTTACAAAACATGGGATGAGACAGCATGAACACACCATCTTTTTCTCTCTTCCCACAGATGTGTTCTGTAATCTGTCTTCCTAAGAAGTTGTTAATTATTGACAAATGTGACAGAATGGCATGTAGTACAGAATCCTATTTGTCTACATGAATTTGTGCAACTGAGTCTGTGTTTTTGTTTCGTGTGTACAAGCATATGTATATCCATAGAAAACTTATAAAAATATCTCCCAGAATTGACAGTGATGGTATTTTCAAGGGCTAGGATTTATTATAGATATCAGAGGCCTTTGAGTTTTCATCTTATACCCACACATTTCATACACATCCTTATTTTAAGAAGGGTTATTTTAAAATAGTAATTTTATACATCTGTGTCTCTTTTGCTGCCTTGCATATAGAGTTATCATTACCATCTTTCTAAATTCCATATATATGCATTAGTATACTATATTAGGATGACCCAGAGGGATGGCATGGGGAGGGAGGTGGGAAGGGGGTTCAGGATGGGGAACATGTGTACACACGTGGCAGATTCATGTTGATGTATGGCAAAACCAATACAATATTGTAAAGTAATTAGCCTTCAATTAAAATAAATAAATTAAAAAATAAAATAATAATTTAAAAATTTATATGTATATATTTATGTATATGTTAGTATATATAAAATTATGTGTAGAACTAAGAAATACAATTTTGAAACAGTCCTTTCTGAATTTGATTATAGGTTTTCAGGTTTTTCTTTTTTTTTTTTTAATTTTTAATTTTATTTTATTTTTAAACTTTACATAATTGTATTAGTTTTGCCAAATATCAAAATGAATCCATCACAGGTATACATGTGCTCCCCATCCTGAACCCTCCTCCCTCCTCCCTCCCCATACCATCCCTCTGGGTCATCCCAGTGCACTAGCCCCAAGCATCCAGTATCGTGCATTGAACCTGGACTGGCATCTCTGGCTTTGACACTTAATAAGCTTCTCATTGGCCAATTTGTCTGTCAGTTTACATTTGGATGAATGTATTGTTTACAAACTCAAACTGATAAATTTCACCATCTAATTTACTGAAGTGATATTACATTTTATGTTCCAACAAGCATATCATTAATGTTTAAGAATTCATCCTAGCATTTAAATATAGTATCAATGTGGTTGTGACAAATGGATTTCTTTAATGAATTGTAGCACTAACCTTACACAAGAGTCAGTTCTTTTAATCACCTATTAATTGTGTCTTGTTTAAAGAACCACCAGAAAGCCTTTTCTTTTATAAATAGTATAAACATCTTCTGCAAAGCACCTCTATTTTTGTCTCAGTTTGAAGTTGCTTCTTTGACAAATGCATTTCTGACTCTCCCAGGCAGGATTAGTTCTCCCCTCAGTAGGGCAAACTGTCTTGGTTCTATTGTTTCCTTTGCTCTCTAATTATAGTCTATACCGATCCCATTGTTTGACACACACCCCTAGAATACCATAAGCTCCCATAGGAAAATTGATATGCTTCTTACAGCAAAAACAAGTTGTACAAGACTTTATTCCCTTAAACCAAAAGTTCTTCAAATCTAAAGTTAAACAAATAAGCAACCAGAAAGTAGGTATAATCCTACAATGAAAAAAATTACTATTTTCCTCACATCTTAAAATCTTTTTATACAATTATAATTTGTGCATACCTAAAAATATTTTCCAAAATATTACTCTATATTTACTTTTACAAAACTTGCATTTTTTGACTAATGAATATATCATGAATATATTTTCATAGTAAAGTATTATTCTACAACACATTTAATAGCAATACAATTTCTTTGTATATGTATCAGTTTTATTTTAATCAATCTTTTCATGTTAGAGTTTTGGGGCTTTTCTATTTTTTTTTTTTTTCCTGAAGCATATGATTAGGTTAGATTTAAAATAAAAAAGGTTAATTTTGAGAATAAAGAGAAAACACACATCTGGAAGCAACTAAGAGCTGTCTTCCCTTCACTCAGTATTTTGCATTTTCTGCTCTCTAGCCTCCACCCAACCTTCCCAACCCAGGACACTCACTTCCAAGTTTTGTCATTTCTGGGGTCACTTTTGATGTACTAAGGTCTACTTCATTTCCATTCCTTCGCATGGGAACATAAAAATCCTAGTTGTCTCTTTTCCAGGACATGATAAGGGTGGGTCTTATCAAATTTGTAGTTATTTAAGCCATGCACAAAAGAGTATTTAATGTTTTAATTCTGTAAATTGCACAAAATCCTAGGAAAATTTCTCTTATCTTTGGCTTTTCCTGGGCTAGATGTATAGGTAATGTAACTCCTTTTAAATGATTGCAAAACTCCTAATCAGTAAAACTGTGGTCAAAATCCTTATTTTTTCCAGTGATGAGAACTATATTAAATTAGAATGTCTTCAGGTAATTGAGTTGATGAAAGAAGTTTTCACATACTGAGGTATGTGGAAGTCATTCTGGCTTTTATATGATTTGGTGTGAACTTTATACTAACTACAGAGCCAAGTTCATTTAAAATAAGGATATGTGTTACAGTAAGTTTTACAGTGTTATAATGAATGGGGTAATGACCTCTTGTCTCTTTGAAATTCTATTCTGAGGAGGTCTATTATCTCAGAAATATGGCAAAAAAGAGGTTTTTAAATAGTGAGAAAATGCTTAAAGTATTGAAGGCTTTTGTTCCTATTGCTAACTATTTTTTCATCTGTCAATCTATATTTGCATGCTTTATTTCCTTCTTAAAATACATCTTTACATGAAAAACAGTTGTTTTAATTTTAAAATCAATGCATTTTAATGAAATTAATAGAGCTGAATATCACATATTCAACTGATATGTTCAGAACACAATTTGGCTTCTGCTTAACTCAAGTCTAGAACAACCTCAAACTAAACCACAGTAAAGAACATGTTCTCCACCTCAAGCAACATTGTTCTCTAATGAATAAGTGTGTCCTGGACAAATTTGCAACAGATGTCTTAAATGTTCACCATCATCATTTCAATGTGTTTTCCACTTTTAAATGTTCCTTCCTTCTTTGTAGGCATTGGATTCTCATTCTGTACTCCTTGTGGGAACTTTCCACCCAGGAATCATTTCCTGTCTGGAAGCATGAATCTGCTGAATTTCTGACTTATGCAGAAAACTTTCTTTCTTTTTTTTTTTTTCCAAAAAGAATTGCCAAGGATAAGGCAAAGTTTAACACAAAAGAAAAAATGTAACAACATTTTGAAAGAGCAGACACTACTAAACAACTTGATATTTCATTATTTGAAAGGACAGGGAGTCCTTCTATTCATCCTGCAATTCATTTTGCATTAGGCTCTTGTTTTGGATCTTTGATGAAGTGCACGTATTTCCCAAATAATAAGATTTGCTTGAGATTAGAGTGATAGGTAATGAAAGAGCTGAGTCTCTACTTTGATTAGATTACACTAAACAAGAAATTTTATTGAAACCATTATTCTTTTATATCTAATTTTGATCATTTTACTTCCTCTCCATCTGTTTATCTACAGATTTTCATTAAAAATAAATATCCAAGGCAAGTGCTTTGACATCATACGTATTTGTTATTATTATATATCATTGTCATTCTTTGTAAATGTTTTTATATTTTGTCTGTGCATCAATGATGCTGGATGAATAGGCCTAAGTCTGGTTAAAAACATCTGAAAAATAATTGATTTTTATTTCAGTGTTAATATTTTTACTGTAAAGTTATTTTTAACAGTTTTAAACAAGAATTCTAACCTTGCACGGAAAGCACACTTATTACAGAATACTTATTTACAAGCACAATGATAATTTTAATATGATGGTCTTAGAGTCTCATGTTTATTAGTGTCTTGTGCACTGTCTTATGTCAAGCTTTTATTGTATATTGATATCAATCTATGAATATAATTTTTACTTGGTAATGTGATTCTATATGATTGTAAGTTATGTCATCTTGGAAGTCTTACTAAATTCTCCTAATGATATATTTTAGACTTCCCTGGTGGCTCAGAGTAAAACAGGAAACAATGCAGGAGACCCGTGTTCGATCTCTGGGTTGGGAAGATCCCCTGGAGAAGGAAATGGCAATCCACTCCAGGACTATTGCCTGGAAAATCCCATGGACAGAGGAGCCTGGTAGGCTACAGTTCATGGGGTTGCAAAGAGTTGGACATGACTGAGAGACTTCACTTCACTTCAGTGATATATTTTAAAAATAAATTCATTATTTTTTGGCATTTGTTACAATGGTTTTGGTTTTATATGAAAAGACATTTTTAATTTAAATACTAGTAAAACACAAAGTTAAATTGTACTATCCCCATTAGTTCTCTAAGTTTGGGTTTATTCTTATGTTGTGTTTCCCTTTGTTTTCAGATCTCTCACAACTCCAGTCTTCACTGAACTCATGCAACCAGTTATTAGCAAAAGTATCATTATTTTCCAGGGTAAAGTATTTAGTACTATGTGACAATTTATTCTGGAGGTGAAGACTTGTCCGAATAAATTTAGAAATTCAGAGTGATTTATCAAAGTTCAGAAGAAATATATATATATATATAAGTGTATATAAATATATATATACATACATACATATACATGTATGTATACCTATGGCTGATTCATGTTGAGGTTTGACAGAAAACAGCAAAATTCTGTAAAGCAAATATCTTTCAATAAAAAACTAATTAATTAAAAAAGTTAAATAAAAAGAAATAGTCTCAAAGAGATGTGGGAAATTGACAACTAGAGTAATGGTATCACCTTTCTATTCTTATTAGTACAGCAAGAATGTTAATATTTTGAGGACAGAAAAAAACACCGGCTGACTAGAGCACTTTTTTACTTAGGATCCTTCCTGTTAAATTAACAAATGACTTTTTTTTCTTCCTCTTCTTTTTTTTTTTTTTTTTACTATTTTTTTCTTTTGAAACATTGTACCAAGGAGCAGTGGCTGTGCAGGTGCAGGAGGACCAAGAGGAGCTACTCCACATTCAAGGTCAGGAGGGGTGAACTCGTACAAGGTAAGAAGCAGTGGCTTCGCTTTGCTGGGGAAGCCGTGAAGAGATATGCCACATCCAATGTAAGAGAAACCCAAATAAGATGGTAGGTGTTGTGAGAGGGCTCAGAGGGCAGATATACTGAAACCATAATCACAGAAAACTAGCCAATCTGATCACACAGACCACAGCCTTGTCTAACTCAATGAAACTAAGAAATGCTGTGTGGGGCCACCCAGGACAGGCGGGTCATGGTGGAGAGGTCTAACAGAATGTGGTCCACTGGAGGAGGGAATGGCAAACCACTTCAGTATTCTTGCCTTGAGAACCCCATGAACAGTATGAAAAGGCAAAATGATAGGATACTGAAAGAGGAACTCCCCGGGTCGGTAGGTGCCCAACATGCTTCAGGAGATGAGTGGAGAAATAACTCCAGAAAGAATGAAGGGATGAAGTCAAAGCAAAAAACAATACCCTGTTGTGGATGTCACTGGTGATAGAAGCAAGGCCTGATGCTGCAAAGAGCAATATTGCATAAGAACCTGGAATATCGGGTCCATGAATCAAGGCAAATTGGAAGTGGTCAAACAGGACATGGCAAGACTGAACATCGACATTCTAGGAATCAGCAAACATTTTAGTTTGGGACTGGAATGGGTGAATTTAACTCAGATGACCATTATACCTACTACTGTGGGAAGGAATCCTTTAGAAGAAATGGAGTAGCCATCATGGTCAACAAAAGAGTCCAAAAGCAGTACTTGGATGCAATTTCAAAACGACAGAATCATCTCTGTTCGTTTCCAAGGCAAACCATTCAATATCACGATAATCCAAGCCTATGCCCCAACCAGTAAAGCTGAAGAAGCTGAAGTTGAACGGTTCTATGAAGACCTACAAGACCTTTTAGAACTAACACTCCAAAAACTAACACTCCCCTTTTCATTATAGGGGACTGGAATGCAAAAGCAGGAAGTCAAGAAACATCTGGAGTAACCGGCAAATTTGGCCTTGGGATACGGAATGAAGCAGGGCAAAGGCTAATTGAATTTTGTCAAGAGAATGCACTAGTCATAGCAAACACCCTCTTCCAACACCACAAGAACAGACTCTACACATGGACATCACCAGATGGTCAACAGCGAAATCAGATTGATTATATTCTTTGCAGCCAAAGATGGAGAAGCTCTATATAGTCAACAAAAACAAGACCAGGAGCTGACTGTGGCTCAGATCATGAACTCCTTATTGCCAAATTCAGTCTTAAATTGAAGAAAGTAGGGAAAACCACTATACCATTCAGGTGTGACCTAAATCATATTCCTTATGATTATACAGTAGAAGTAAGAAATAGATTTAAGGGACTATATCTGATAGACAGACTGCCTGATGAACTATAGACTGAGGTTCATGACATTGTACAGGAGACAAGGATCAAGACCATCCCCATGGAAAAGTAATACAAACAAGCAAAATGGCTGTCTGAGGAAGCCTTACAAATAGCTGTGAAAAGAAGAGAAGCAAAAAGTAAAGGGGCAAAGGAAAGATATAAGCATCTGAATGCAAAGTTCCAAAGAATGACAAAGAGAGATAAGAAAGCCTTCCTCGGTGATCAATGCAAAGAAATAGAGGAAAACAACAGAATGGAAAAAGACTAGAGATCTTTTCAAGAAAATAGAAATACCAAGGGAACATTTCATACAAAGATGGGCTCGATAAAGGACACAAATAGTATGGACCTAACAGAAGCAGAAGATATTAAGAAAAGGTGGCAAGAATACACAGAAGAACTGTACAAAAAAGATCTTCATGACCCAGATAATCACAATGGTGTGATCACTCACCTAGAGTAGGACATCCTGGAATGTGAAGTCAAGTGGACCCTAGGAAGCATCACTATGAACAAAGCTAGTGGAGTTGATGGAATTCCAGTTGAGCTATTCCAAATCCTGAAAGATGATGCTGTGAAAGTGCTGCACTCAATATGCCAGCAAATTTGGAAAACTCAGCAGTGGCCACAGGACTGGAAAAGGTCAGTTTTCATTCCAATCCCAAGAAAAGGCAATGCCAAAGAATGCTCAAATTACCGCACAGTTGCACTCACCTCATATGCTAGTAAAGTAATGCTCAAATTCTCCAAGCCAGGCTTCAGCAACATGTGAATGGTGAACTTCCAGATGTTCAAGCTGGTTTTAGAAAAGGCAGAGGAACCAGAGGTCAAATTGCCAACATCCGCTGGATCATGGATAAAGCAAGAAAGTTCCAGAAAAACATCTATTTCTGCTTTACTGACTATGCCAAAACCTTTGACTGTGTGGATCACAATAAACTGTGGACAATTCTGAAAGAGATGGAAATACCAGACCACCTGACCTGCCTCTTGAGAAACCTATATGCAGGTCAGGAAGCAACAGTTAGAACTGGACATGGAACAGAAGACTGGTTCCAAATAGGAAAAGGAGTATGTCAAGGCTTTATATTGTCACCCTGCTTATTTAACTTATATGCAGTGTACATCATGAGAAATGCTGGGCTAGATGAAGCACAAGCTGGAATCAAGATTGCTGGGAGAAATATCAATAACCTCAGATATGCAGATAACACCACCCTTATGGCAGAAAGTGAAGAGGAACTAGAAAGCCTCTTGATAACAGTGAAAGAGGAAAGTGAAAAAGTTGGCTTTAAGCTCAACATTCAGAAAACGAAGATCATGGCATCTGGTCCCATTATTTTATGGGAAATAGATGGGGAAACAGTGGAAACAGTGTCAGACTTTTTTTTTTTTTTTGGCTCCAAAATCACTGCAGATGGCGACTGCAGCCATGAAATTAAAAGAAGCTTACTCCTTGGAAGAAAAGTTATGACCAACCTAGATAGCATATTCAAAAGCACAGGTATTCCTTTGCCAACAAAGGTCCATCTAGTCAAGGCTATGGTTTTTCCAGTGGTCATGTATGGATGCGAAAGTTGGACTGTGAAGAAACCTGAGCGCTGAAGAATTGATGCTTTTGAACTGTGGTATTGGAGCAGACTCTTGAGAGTCCCTTGGACTGCAAGGGGATCCAACCAGTCCATTCCAAAGAGATCAGCCCTGGGATTTCTTTGGAAGGAATGATGCTAAAGCTGAAACTTTAGTACTTTGGCCACCTCATGTGAAGTGTTGACTCATTGGAAAAGACTCTGATGCTGGGAGGGATTGGGGGCAGGAGGAGAAGGGGATGACAGAGGATGAGATGGCTGGATGGCATCACTGACTCAATGGACGTGAGTTTGAGTGAACTCTGGGAGATGATGTACAGGGAGGCCTGGCGTGCTGCGATTCATGGGGTTGCAAAGAGTCAGACACGACTGAGCAATTGAACTGAACTGAACTTACTAACGTGTGAGATGAGTGCAATTGTGTGGTAGTTGGAGCATTCTTTGGCATTACCTTTCTTTGAGATTGGAATGAAAACTGACCTTTTCCAGTCCTGTGGCCACTGCTGACATGACGATTAGGAGTATTATAAAGGAAGCAGAGAATAAAGAGAATGGATACTTTTCATCTACGAAGTCTGTGCATCTCATTTCTGTTATGTGTATCTTGAGGACATAGGAAAACTTGTGAATGGGTAGTTGGGTTTCAAATGAAGTTAACTGGTGCTGCCATGAGAGTTATGGGGGATATTATTTCTAGGACGATTACTGAAGCAGGCTTTGGAACTGTGGTAGAGTGAAGTAAGGGGCTTCCTTTTCTTTTTATAATCTGGAATAGGTCCCTGATTATAAAATTTTACATGTCCCGGAACAATTTCAAGGATGCCATTCAGCTGTTCCTCACCACCTGAAAGTTTGGGAATAAGGTCATTCATCAAGTGAGCGTGTGTGCGTGTGTGCTAAACCGTTTCAGTCGTGCCAGACTCTTTGGAACCCATGGACTGTAGCCTGCCAGGCTCCTTTGTCCATGGGATTCTCCAAGCAAAAATACTGGAATGGGTTGCCATGCCCTCCTCCAGGGGATCTTCTGGACCCAGGGATGGAATCTGGGTCTCCTGCGTCTCCTGCATTGCAGGTAGATTCTTTATCGCTGAGCCACCAGGAAAGCCCAAGTGAGTATACAGTTCATCAATGATGCAAACAGCTGCAAACTAGTGAAAAGAAGCGGTCTCGAAGGCAGCAAGATTTGGGCACTCAAAAGCAAGACTCACAATGAATCTCTGTCATAATCAATTGCAGGAAACAGCAAGTGATTTCCAACAGGAAGTTGTCACAAGAACTGTGTGCCCAGTGTTCAAGAATGAATCCCCTAAACATCCCTCTAGAAGAGCTACCAGTGTCACATAAGGATGGGGCTGTGTGGAGGTTCTCCCCACACTGTCGGGCTCAGGCACTCACTGATGAAATGACATCCCTCGAAGGTACCTACATCTCATCAACTCCAAAGCTGACAGCCAGAACCCTGCTACTGGGAACCCCAGAACCCTACTGCAGGAACCGCCAGGTGGCCACACTTTGGCAGTCAGGGCAGCAGTTGTTCACCACATCCACCAGGAATGTGCATGATAATCAGACACACACATACATCTAGAGCTGCTGCTCCCCCGCCCCCCACACCCCCAGGAGCTGCAGCACCAGGGCCACCAGCAAACAGCAAACTTGGGGAGGGGCCGGTGTCCTGGGGGAGAAGCATGGGGGCAAAGGAGTGGAGGGCTGGAGAACAGATCCTTATCATCAGTTGAGCAAGGTAAGGCACTTGCTCTAACAGCTTGTTTATATGAAGGGAATATTAATACAGTTTTATTATTTTGTTATAGATTGTTGACTTCGGATGTATGGGTACCTTACAGTTCCTATACTTTCCATTAAAAGGAAATGAGTGTGAAAGTCACTCAGTCATGTCGACTCTTTGAGACCCCATAGACTATACAGTCTATGGAATTCTTCAGGCCAGAATACTGGAGTGGGTAGCCTTTCCCTTCTCCAGGGAATCTTCCCAATCCAGGGGTCAAATGCACATCTTCTGCATTGCAGGCGGATTCTCTACCAGCTGAGCCACAAGGGAAGCCCAACTAAAAGGAAAGATGAGCTCAAACTTCAACAGGTCTTAATGAAGATGTAATATAATCTATTCTAGAATTCTAAAGCCTAAACCAAACAGGGCTATAAATTAAAGCTTAGAAACATTTTAAAATCCATTCCAAATATTAAGGAAATATGCGAAGAGTTGACTCACTGGAAAAGACTCTGATGCTGGGAGGGATTGGGGGCAGGAGGAGAAGGGGACGACAGAGGATGAGATGGCTGGATGGCATCACTGACTCGATGGACGTGAGTCTGAGTGAACTCCAGGAGTTGGTGATGGACAGGGAGGCCTGGTGTGCTGCGATTCATGGGGTCGCAAAGAGTCGGACATGACTGAGCGACTGATCTGATCTGATCTGAAAACTATAAAGCAGTTGTTATGTCAAGCAAGTATTGAAACAAAATGACACAATTTTCCTTAGTTATGAGAGTATGCAACAGGTCATTTTAAAATTAGGCAACATTGGATCACCTTCTAAGTGTAGCACTTGGCATAAATGATGAACACAGATGATGAAGCTGCTCTGAAGTCCATCTGGGTGTTACTTACAGGTGTTGCTGAGGGTGAAAATATGAGCCTATGGGATTGTGCTGCTTTGTGGGTGGGATTAAAAACAAATTGATAAATAAAATTCCTTTTGAAATAAAAAACTAATCATATTGCAGCTATATTATTAGCTTTTCTTTTCGTGAGAAAACTAATATGCAAAAGCCCTCTAATTATTCTCAGCTGTGCTGTTGTATTTAACATAAAGCTTTATAAATGAATATTCTTTGACTTTGGTAAAATAGTGTACATAGATGGGATTTAATACCAAGAGCTAGGGATGATTTTGCATAAAGTTAATCATGTAAACTCTATTGAACTGAAATCTGGACTCAGCCTCATTATCTCTATCAAGCTCTTACTAACTCTGCCTTTCACACAATTCCCTGTTCTTTCTATTGCATCTTGGGTTTTCTTCTTCTGTTGTTGGTTGTCTGGAATGCAGACTTCTGGTGTGAATTCCTGTCTACATCTGTAGACTGGTCTATGAGGTCAATGTTTCTGTTTTATTCTGCTTTGAATCCCAACATCAAAAGCATAATGTCTTGCATCAAGTAGGTGCTCAACAAAAATAAGCTGAATGACTCTCTATGATCACTTATGTCTTTGGCTTATTTATTCAGTTTCTCATGTTATGCTTTATTCAGTATGAAAATACGCTTTAGGTACTATAGGAGATTACCAAAGAGCATGGCTAACATTCCTGCCTGAATTTGTGTTGGAGAAAAAAAATGCTAACATACCATAAAGAAATTTATATAAACAACTAAAGCTGTACAATCTATGACTTGGCTTCCCTGGTGGCTCAGACAGTAAAGTATCTGCCCACAATGCAGAAGACCTGGATTCGATCCCTGGGTTGGGAAGATCCCCTGGAAAAGGAAATGGCAAACCACTCCAGTTTTATTGCCTGGAAAATTCCATGGATGGAGATGCCTGGTAGGCTACAGTCCACAGGATCGCAAAGAGTCCAACATGACTAAGCAACTTCACTGGTTCACTGGTACAATCTAATCTATGTGATGGATTCAGGACTTCAGTATAGCAACTAAGATAACTCAAAAGGATAGACAGTAACAGATATGTGTGCAGATAAATGATAAAATTATTTCTGTATGGAGTAGTCCATTGAGGTAACTGATCTAACTGGAGATTTCTCAAATTTTTACACAGGTAAATATCTGGTTGTTACCCATTGGGGAAGATATCATGATGGTTTCATAACTAATTCCAAAATATAGTAACACTGGCTCTCAACTTACAGGAAGTAACCTTCCAGAAATCTCAGTGATAAAAAGGAGGAAGTAAAATTGGAAATGCCGGAGACCCTGAAACTACTGCAGAATTTGTTTCTGTGAAGCTCTGCTCATGAATTATGCATGTGCCTAAGTGAACCCCAGAAGAGGTCTGAGTTATTACAAACACAAACAGCTCCTGTCCTGACACCTAAGAAAACAGCAGTCTCTGGTCAAAATCATTCACCTGAAAAACAAGTAATAGACTAAAAAAAAAAAGAAAGAGATAGGACTCCAGGTGGAAAAAGTCTGAACATTAATAATGACAAAATTATCAAACTAGGTTTATAAGGAATTAATTGCACTATCTGAATTAGATACTTTTTTCTTATTTGAATTTTAGGTATTTGACTAAAGTTAAAATTATTGTAAATTTACATTAATTAAATTTTAGTTTTACTTCACTCCATCTTCCTTTCTACCTTCTGAAATAACTTTGAAAACAGTAAATAGTCAATGCAATTAACATATTCAGTATTCCATATTAAATCAAATAAATAATGTACAATTAATTTTTCCATGGATACTCACTTTCAGGTCATTACTTTTCTCTCTTACTTTGGTGACATAGAATATTCTTAAGTAGCATCAATATCATCACCAATCAATTGAATGACATACATTATTTATTATGTATTAGAACAAATTCAATCCCTATTTGATATTAAAGAAGCATAATTGATGAAATACTAGGAAGATACATGGCAATAAAGTCTTCTACAGAATCTGAAAAAAAAGTGAAATATTGAATCGAATACTTTGGCAAGAAACTGGATCTGCATTTTCAAAGAGAAATGAAACTATACCTGTATGTATATCAAACATTAATCACTAAAACCTTATTATATATAAGAAAATACTTTTTATACATTCTTCCCACATCTGTATCTCCATGTACTTGCTAATTTTCAATGCAAGATGGTTTCCCAAAGGAGCCAATATGAAAACAAACTAAGATATGATATTTTTATGGAGTATTTTTGAGTTATTATACATTATTTTGAGTGAATTATTTGAGTTTAGCATTGTGTTACCTAAGAAACAAAATTCACAACATTATGAAGATGATATAGCATTCAGGAACCTAGATTCTCTGAACTTGCTTAAAGCAAGTGACTATCAGCTCATTTTCAAAATATTCTGAGATTTTAAAATGAAATAATTTGAAGATTATGTGGCCATTTTAACCTAAAAAAAATGATTTTGTTGTTTTCTTTTCCTAGAAGTATCAAAAATTTCCTTATTACCAAATAGGCTGTGTTTCCTTCTTAAGAGCATCTTGCTGAGTTTTCTCTTGTTAGAAAAATAATAACTAATCATTGTAGAACATGTATCTTGAGTTGATGGATGTCAGAGGGTCAGTGAATCTTCTGAAACAGTGTGAGAAATACTACCTGTACCTGCTCATGTCCATATTCTTACAGAGTCTTAAACTAGTTTGTGGAGGGGAAAAAAAAAAAAAATTCAATGGCTCTCAAGCCACTGGTTACTAAATACCTCTTGGTGTTGAAGTGTTTGTGCCTTTTTGGTCTTCATATTGTATCCATCTCCATTTCTGTCTGTCTCTCTCCCTCTGCACCTTTATAGTTACTAATGTCAAGTATGGCAAAGAAATCATTGTTTAAAAAAAAAAAGAGAGAGAGAGGGAGAATAGTAGCATCTACCTGCTTGCGTGTTATTTATGTATTTGTGATTTTAATGTATGCATCTGTGTATATTAATTAACTGATTTAATTTTCTTTCACTTTCTCCCTTTTACCTATTTTTAATTAATTAATTTATTTTGCTTGCTAAGTCTCTTCAGTCGTATCCGACTCTGTGCGACCCTATAGACAGCAGCCCACCAGGCTCTCCGTCCCTGGGATTCTCCAGGCAAGAACACTGGAGTGGGTTGCCATTTCCTTCTCCAATGCATGGAAGTGAAAAGTGAAAGTGAAGTCACTCAGTCGTGTCTGACTCCTAGTGACTCCATGGACTACAGCCTACCAGGCCCCTCCGTCCATGGGGTTTTCCAGGCAGAGGTACTGGAGTGGGTTGCCATTGCCTTCTCTGGACTTTACTATATTGTAGTGGTTTTTGCCATACATTGACATGAATCAGCCATGGGTGATTCATGTACACATGGGTGTACATGTGTCCCCCATCCTGAATACCCCTCCAACCTCCCTCCCCATTCCATCCCTCAGGGTCATCCCAGTGCACGAGCCCTGAGCACCCTGTCTCATGCATTGAACCTGGACTGGCAATCTATTTCACATATGATAGTATACATATTTCAATGCTATTCTCTCAAATCATCCCACCCTTGCCTTTTCCCACAAAGTCCAAAAGTCTGTTCTTTACATCTGTGTCTCTTGCTATATCGCATATAGGGTGATTGTTACCATCTTTCTAAATTCCATATATATGTGTTAATATACTGAATTGGTGTTTTTCTTTCTGACTTCTTCACTCTGTATAATAGGCTTACCTATTCTTTTATGTAAGTAGTGTTTGTTGTACTTCACATAGGCTTTAGTTTGCTGAATACACAGGATGGATAGTGAATGAACTAGAAAGGAAATTAACGTCATACAGAAATACTTACGGAAATTTCTGGGTCCTTATATTTCCCCTTAATCTGAGAACAATTTAATTTATACAAAAAATACTTGCTTATTAGGTTAAAATTATGAAGTGCTTCTGTATACTATGTATCAGAGGTTAATATGGGTGCAATAGTAAGAATAAATGCTCAGGAACTATAGACATAAATCATCAGGCCCATATTAGATCTCAGATTCATTCCCATCCTTCCATGCTTTCTGATGAACAGGAGGCTGAAAGGCCGCAAACTACATACCCAGATCCCCAGACCCCCAGCCACTGTCTGCTAATGGAAGTCCTGGTCTGAATGCAAAAGATTGGAAGGGAAATGATTTTTTTTCTTTTTCTGGGATGCTTCCAGTAGCAGCAGAAGCAATGGCAAATCTGGGTTTCAGGGTCATTCTCCAGCACTGAGGTTCTAATCACAGGGGCTGCAGGAGTGCCAGAAGGACCTCTGCAGGGCAGAGTCACTGGGCTCTGGCCATGGCCAAGGCAGTGATGGTTGCAGGCAGATGAGATTGTTTCCATCACCGAGTCCAAGCTTGCTCTGCTTGCTGCATGAGACGCCAATTAATCTGAGAGAAGAGGTGTTGAGGCAAGGAATACGACTGTATTTGGAGAGCTGGCTGACCAAGAAGAAGGTAGACTAACATCTCAAAATAACCATCTTACAGGGGTCTGGATGCCAGGTTCTTTTATAGATCAAAGATGGGGGAAGGTAAGGAAACAAAGCACTAAGGCTATTAATCTTGCAAATATTTCATAGAATGGCAAGCCTCAGGCAAGAGAATGTGTTAATGCCTTCCTTTTTACCATCTACACATAGACTTCTTTGATAACTCAGTTGGTAAAGAATCTACCTGCAAAGCAGGAGACCCTGGTTCAATTTCTGGGTTGGGAAGATCCACTGGAGAATGGATAGGCTACCCACTCCTGTATTCTTGGGATTCCCTTTTGGCTCAGTTGGCAAAGAATCTGCCTGCTATGTGGGAGACCTGCATTTGATCCCTGGGTTGGAAAGATCCCCTGGAGAAGGGAAAGTCTACCCACTCCAGTATTCTGGTCTGGAGAATTCCATGGACTATATAGTCCATGGGGTCACAAAGAGTTGGACACAGCTGAGCAACTTTCACTGACTCTCTCACCATCTAAAGGTAGACAGGGTTCTGAACAAAGGCACTTTAGTTTAGCAGTAAAGCAGAGGGGCAGAATTCTCTGAGGCAGGCCATTAGGTATGATTATAATAACAAAAGCAATGGAAAGCAAGTCAAAGAAACAGTTCCAATATAGAGTCAGAATTGACTTTTCCCTGCAACAATTCCTCACTGTCAGTTCCTTCCACAATCTTGTGGAAAAGGGGGCAATGACCCTTCCAACTGCTATGTCAGGTGGGTCTTTCTGGGAGTGTCCACCAACATTGCCAGTGTTCCAAGTGTTCAGATTTGTCTTTATTTGTTCTTCTTGGAAAAGTATATATTTTATACATATAGATTTGGAAATATTGAGCTTCAAATCTGGGAGGCAGCATTTGAAGTTAAGGAATTTAGCACTTTTATATGTTTGTGAAGTTGCAAGAGTTAGAGCTCACTAAAATAATTTCTTTATTAGTACCTCAGCTATGCGGGGCCTGCAGTTTCCTCAAGATTTACCATAGGGAGTGGCCACAGGATGATGACTTCCAGTTGGCAGTCTCCTTCCTTGAGGCTCACTACCTCATGTTTGAGGGCTGCAATTGCTGATTATTTTCCTCAGGTTTTCCCCTCTTGGTCAGGAATTTGACTAATATTTGAGAGATGTTTTATGATCAATTTTTGTCTCCTGGTGCTGGCAGGCTCATCCAAGATCAGGCAAAAAATTCTTGATATGCCACACTAGGTGTTAAGTTTTGGAACAGGCCTTGTCAATAATTTAAATTCTCTGGACTCTGTCTAACTATAATCCAGGAGACATTTTCCTTTGTGGTTCTTCCCATACCTAGAATCATATGAGCACAATTATTTTATGTTATAAAGTTGATTTTCTCAAAATATTTAGCCTATGATTAAAGTTTTGTTAGGGGCCTGATTACACATTGTAAGAAATAAAAATCTTATAAATTAGACAGGATATAACTAATGCAGTTAGTAACATTGATAATGATACAGTGCAGCAGGCAAACAGCAAAACAAGATTTAAAAGTAAACAACAATTTAAAAAGTGATTAGTATAACTAGTTGTAATTCAGTTGCAATAATCAAGTGACCAAATAAGTCATAATTGACTTAATGGGCCTTCTTCAGTTTCATTGTGCCTGCCATTCACACTTGTGCATGGCTTAATCTTTGAGGCAAGCATATGCTACTGACAGGATCAACCAGGTAGAAAGAAAAAGATAAATGCTTCAATTTTGCTCACAAAAGGTATAATTTACCAAGTTATTGTAAGTCATAATTAGTTTAAGGAGAAGGATTTTCTTACACCTGAAAACTCAGATTTAAACCAATAATCTTTTTAGTTAGAAACCATAAAAATTACAACTGTATTTTCCAGTTTGCTCAGTCCTATGTAGCTAATATTTTTGTTAATAGCTTTATGAAGTTATCAGGTTTCCCACTGGAATTCTTCAATTTCTTACTCACTTCAGCATTATGGTCTGAAAATCAGAAACTCATATTTATCTAGAAATCCTTTGTATAAATCTTGAAGAGGAGGAATTTTTGCAAAGGCATCAGAGTGAAACCAAAACTATCTATAGTAACAAAAGACTTAAGAAAGCATGTTTAAATCTGATTACAGTCAATGCATTTGACAAAGCAACCCAGTTACTGCTGTTACATACAACATTTTCAGAAAATAAATATAATCATGACTGATAATATACTACCAGGACATATTCAATTTTAGGAACTCCATACAATTTCTAGAATATGTGTATTAAATTCCATATAATTTAAAATTTATTACCAAATTAACATACCAAGTATGAATCTAATTAGTTTAATATTTACCTTTGGGGTGTTTCAGGGACCTTTTGAAGCACCCAAAGTTAGCTAGAGCTCAAAGGAACTTTATAATAATTTGACTTTGGAAGTTTTGTCAAAAGAACCCTCCCCCAAAACATTTTAAAACATAACAGGTTCATACGTCACTATATCCATGCTCAGTCGTGTCTGACTCCTTGTGACCCTCTAAACTGCCTACCAGGCCCTCTCTTCATGGAATTTCCCAGGTAAGAATGTTGGAGTGGGTTGTCATTTCCTACTCCAGGGGCTCTTCCTGATCCAGAAATGGAACCTGCATCTCCTATATTTTCTGCATTGCAGAGGGTTTCTTTTCCCCATCTCTATGCAGTAAGCAGTAGCTGTGCAGCACTGGAGCGAATGAGAGGAGATACCCCACATCCAAGGTCAGGAATGGCAGCTACATTGGTGGAGCAGCCCGTGAAGAGACATCCCACATTCAAGGTCAGGAGTGACAGCTGTGCTTCGCTGGACTGGCTGTGTGGAGATATCCCACATCCAGGGTCAGAGAAACCCCAGTAAGACAGTAGGCACTGAAACAGCTGTGAGGAAATACCCCACATCCAAGGGCAAAGGAGAAGCCCCAGAAAGATGGTAGGAGGGGCGAATTCACTTTTAGAATCAAACCCCATTCCTGCCAGAGATGCTCAGAGGGCTCAAACAAACCTTCTGCACACCAGGACTCAGGGATCCTACAGAGACTGGGATAGAACTATGAGTGTCTCCTGTGGGGGAATGGGTTGGCGGTTGTCTGCCACAGGGACAGGGTCTCTGGGTGCAGCAGACTTGGGTATGGCATAAGCCCTCTTGGAGGAGGTCACCATTAGCCACACAGTAGAGATGCCAGAACTTACACAGTCCTAGGAAATAGACTTTTGGAGGGCACAACAGAAGCCTGTGCACCAGGAACCCAGGAGAAAAGAGCAGTGACCCCACAGGAGACTGTCCCATTGCCTGTGGGTGTCTGGGAGTCTCTGGTGGAGGCATGGGTCGGTGGTGGCCTGCTGCACGGTTGAGTGCACTGAGTGTAGCAATACATAAATGGAATCTTTGAGGGAGGTCGTCATTATCTTCATTATCTCCACCATATCTTGGTCCCAGGTAAATAGCAGGGAGGAAACACAGGTCCATTCATCAACAGAAAATTGGATTAATGATTTACCGAGCATGGCTTTGCCCATCAGAACAAGGCCCACTTTAACCCTCAGTCAGTCTCTCTCATCAGGAAATTTCCATAAGCCTCTTGCCCTTCTCCATCAGAGGGCAGACAGACTGAAAACCAAAATCACAGAAAACTAAACAATATAATCACATGGACCGTGAGTGAGTGAGTGAGTTAGTGAATGAAGTCGCTCAGTCATGTCCGAATCTTTGCAACCCCATGGACTGTAGCCTACCAGGCTCCTCTGTCCATGGAATTCTCCAGGCAAGAGTACTGGAGTGGGTTGCCATTTCCTTCTTCAAGGGATCTTCCTGACCCAGGGATCAAACAAGGGTCTCCTGCATTGCAGGCAGATGCTTTACCATCTGAGGCACCCGGAATGGAACTATGAGCCATGCCATGTAGGACCACCCAAGATGGGCAGGTAATGATTGAGAGTTCTGACACAGTGAGGTCCACTGGAGAAGTGAGTGGCAAACCACGTCAGTATTCTTGTCTTGTGAACCCCTTGAACAGTATGAAAAGGCAAAAAGATAGGACACTGAAAGACACTCTCAAAGTCAGTAGGTGCCCAATATGCTACTGGAGATCAATGGAGAAATAACTCCAGAAAGAATGAAGAGATGGAGCCAAAGCAAAAACAATGCCCAGTTGTGGATGTGACTGGTGAGAGAAGCAAGATACTATGCTGTAAAGAGCAATATTGAGTAGGAACCTGGAATGTTAGGTCGGTGAATCAAGAAAATTTGGAAGTGCTCAAATGGGATATGGCAAGAGTGAACGTTGACATTCTAGGAATCAGTGAAATAAATGGACTGGAATGGGTGAATTTAACTCAGATGACCATTATATCTACTACTGTGAGCAGGAATTCCTTAGAAGAAATGGAGTAGCCATCATGGTCAACAAGAGAGTCCTAAATGCAGCACTTGGATGGAATCTCAAAAACAACAGAATGATCTCTGTTTGCTTCCAAAGCAAACCATTCAATGTCAGAGTAATCCAAGTTTATGCCCCAACCAGTAATGCAAAGAAGCTGAAGTTGAACGGTTCTATGAAGACCTACAAGACCTTCTAGAACTAACACCCAAAAAAGATGTCCTTTTCATTATAGGGGACTGGAATGAAAAAGCAGGAAGTCAAGAAACACCTGGAGTAGCAGGCAAATTTGGCCTTGGAATATGTAATGAAGCAGGGCAAAGGCTAATTGAAATTTGTCAAGAGAACACACTAGTCATAGCAAACACCCTCTTCCAACAACACAAGAGAAGACTCTACACCTGGACATCACAGATGGTCAACACTGAAATCAGACTGATTATATTCTTTGTAGCCAAAGATGGAGAAGCTCTATACAGTCAGCAAGAAAAGACCAGGAGCTGACTGTGGCTCAGATCATGAACTCCTTATTGCCAAATTCAGACTTTAACTGAAGACAGTAGGGAAAACCACTAAGCCATTCGGTATGACCTAAATCAAATCCCTTGTGATTATACAATGGAAGTAAGAAATAGATTTAAGGGACTAGATCTGATAGACAGAGTGCCTGATGAACTATGGAGAGGTTCGTGACATTGTACAGGAGACAGGGATCAAGACCACCCCCAAGAAAAAGAAATGCAAAAGAGCAAAATGGTCGTCTGAGGAGGCCTTATAAATAGCTGTGAAAAGAAGAGAAGCAAAAACTGAAGGAGAAAAGGAAAGATACACCCATTTGAATGCAGAGTTCCAAAGAATAGCAAGGACAGATAAGAAAGCCTTCCTCTGTGATCAGTTCAATGAAATAGAGGAAAACAACAGAATGGGCAAGACTAGAGATCTCTTCAAGAAAATCAGAGATACCAAAGGAACATTTCATGCAAAGATAGGCTCAATAAAGGGCAGAAATGGTATGGACCTAGCAGAAGCAGAAGATATTAAGAAGAGGTAGCAAGAATACACAGAAGAACTGTACAAAAAAAATCTTCACGACTCAGATAATCATGATGGTGTGATCACTCACATAGAGACAGACATCCTGGAATGCGAAGTCAAGTGGGTATTAGGAAGCATCACTATGAACAAAGCTAGTGGAAGTGATGGAATTCCAGTTGAGCTATTTCAAATTTGAAAAGATGATGCTGTGAAAATGTTGCACTCAATATGCCAGCAAATTTGGAAAACTCAGCAGTGGCCACAGGACTGGAAAAGGTCAGTTTTCATTCCAATCCCAAAGAAAGGCAATGCCAAAGACTGCTCAAACTACCATACAATTGCAGTCATCTCACATACTAGTAAAGTAATGCTAAAAATTATCCAACCTAGGCATCAACAGTATGTGAACCGTGAACTTCCTGATGTTCAAGCTGGTTTTAGAAAAGGCAGAGGAACGAGAGATCAAATTGCCAACATCCACTGGATCATGGAAAAAGCAAGAGAGCTCCAGAAAAACATCTATTTCTGCTTTATTGACTATGCCAGAACCTTTGACTGTGTGAATCACAATAAACTGAGGAAGATTCTGAAAGTAATGGGAATACAAGACCACCTGACCTGCCTCTTGAGAAACCTATATGCAGGTCAGGAAGCAACAGAACTGGACATGGAACAACAGACTGGTTCCAAATAGGAAAAGGAGTACGTCAAGGCTGTATATTGTCACCCTGCTTATTTAACTTCTATGCAGAGTACATCATGAGAAACGCTGGGCTGGAAGAAGCACAAGCTGGAATCAAGATTGCTGGGAGAAATATCAATAACCTCAGATATGCAGATGACACCACCCTTATGGCAGAAAGTGAAGAGGAACAAAAAGCCTCTTGATGAAAGTGAAAGAGGAGAGTGAAAAAGTTGGCTTAAAGCTCAACATTCAGAAAACTGAGGTCATGGCATCTGGTCCCATCACTTCACGGCAAATAGATGGAGAAACAGTGCAACAGCAGCAGACTTTATTTTTGGGCTCCAAAATCACTGTAGATGGTGATTGCAACCATGAAAGTAAAAGACACTTACTCCTTGGAAGTAATGTCCAACCTAGACAGCATATTAAAAAGCAGAGACATTACTTTGCCAACAAAGGTCTGTCTAGTCAAGGCTACAATTTTTCCAGTGGTGATGTATGGATGTGAGAGTTGGACTATAAAGAAAGCTGAGCGCCAAAGAATTGATGCTTTTGAACTGTGGTGTTGGAGAAGACACTTGAGAGTCCCTTAGACTGCAAGGAGATCCAACCAGTCCATCATAAGGAAATCAGTCCTGAATATTCGATAGAAGGACTGATGCTGAAGCTGAAAGTCCAATGCTTTGGCCTTGTGATGCAAAGTGCTGACTCATTTGAAAAGACTCTGATGCTGTGAAAGACGAAGGCAGGAGAAGGGGATGACAGAGGATGAGATGGTTGGATGGCATCGCCGACTCAATGGGCATGAGTTTGATGGATTCTGGGAGTTGGTGATGGACAGGGATGCCTGACCTGCTGCAGTCCATGGGGTCACAAAGATTCAGACTCAGTTGAGTGACTGAATTGAACTGAAGAAACATAGCCAAAGTGACAATAAAAGATTTCAAAGGTTAATGCAGATTGCTTTAAAGGTAAATAAACTTAAAATCCATTATCAAAGGCAGTTCAACATCTTCAATAAACTTGTCCTTTCTAAAGAGAGAATAAAGCCAAATTTAAATTTTGCACTAGCTTTCTTCCATGGTTCATTTACTCAAATTTGTTTTAAAACTTAATCAGTCCTGACTGATCATATATAAAACTCCTTTTTTGAGAATTTTCATAAACTTTGCATCAATTAATTTATTGTAGCGCAATTTTAACTTTCAAGTTGTTGAATATCTGGAGAGATATCAAAGTATAATTATTTCTAAAACTTTACTCAAACTTCTTTTCTCATTAGCATTTTTCCTCAAAAGTTTCTTCATATTGAGTTACTTTCCTAGTTGACAAATTTGTATCATATAATTAGATCCTATTTAGCCTATATATTCTTGGTCTTCCATTGTGACTCAGCTGGTAAAAGATCCACCTGCAATGCAGAAGACCTGGGTTCTATCCCTGGGTTAAAAAGATCCTCTGGAAAAGAGAATGGCTACCGACTCCAGTATCCTGGCCTGGAGCGTTCCATTGGACTGTATAGTTCATGGGGTCGCAAAGAGTCAGACTCGACTGAATGACTTTCACTTCACTGCTGCTGCTGCTCCTGTTGCTACTAAATCACTTCAGTCGTGTCCGACTCTGTGTGACACTATAGACGGCATCCCATCAGGCTTCCCCGTCTCTGGGATTCTCCAGGCAAGAACACTGGAGTGGGTTGCCATTTCCTTCTCCAATGCATGAAAGTAAAAAGTGAAAGAAAAAGTGAAGTCGCTGAGTCGCGTCTGGCTCTTAGCGACACCATGGACTGCAGCCTACCAGGTTTCTCCGTCCATGGATTTTCCAGGCAAGAGTACTGGAGTGGGGTGCCATTCACTTCACTAGCTTATATTAAACCTAGGCACAATGTAATGTTGATGACTCAAGACATGTCTATATTAATTAGATCAACAAACTTAAACATTAATACCAGGTCCTAATATAATATTGAATATTTTATATTCAATATAAAACTAAAATATCCCAGTTTACGTAAACCTGAAAGGCATCTTGACAAGTTTCTCTTTTATTAAAATTAAATAGAGCTCTTTATCTTTGCCAGCAAATATCATGGACAGAGGAGCCTGGTGGGCTACAGTCCATGGGGTTGCAAGAGACACAACTGAGCAACTAACATTTTATAAATTCAGTTCTAATAATACTTCTTAGGAGTAGAGATATCTCATATGTATAATGTGTACACAGATTAAAAGGCAAACTAGAGATATGAACCAGGTATTACAATATAAATTTACAACTTACAAACAGAATATATTAAGGTTCCTTACTCAGATTACTAAGGCCTACTATCTGTAATTTTGGCTAAGGGAGCCTTATCAGAGTTATGAGTTTAAAAGTGTCGCTTTTTTCCCCTTGGTTTCAGCTCCTATCTGCTTGAGCTAATTCAAGTCCTGTGGCCTGTATTTATATTTCCAGCTTTTAGACATTTGCAAGAAAAACACACTTGATTTAGTTTCCCAAAGAACATTTTTGTCACCTAAAGTTACTGAGATCAGTGACAAAATTTTTAATTAAACTGAAATTTGTTTTAAGAATTGCATGTTCTAAAATTTAGAGCTTAATTTATCATATATTTGAAGGTCTGAATAAGGCTTTCAGCAAAGGCCTTTTTGAGTGTAACCCAAAGCAAAAATCACTCTTTTTATTTTTATTAGCCCTTGCATGTTAGTTCTGGTTTTGCTTATTTGTATGACTCAGATAACTCTATTGGTTACTACATTCAGTAATTTTTTTTTTTTTTTTTTAGAATTTTTTTGTAAGTGCTTCCTTTTATTTCAGCCAATTAAATAGAGCTCTTTTACAAATCAACTGCAGCAATGTTATACAAAGATACATGCAACCACACAAACAGAGAGGTCTCAGTTCTTATTTTAAGATTTCAGTCCTGAGTCAGATAAAGCAATGTAAAAGCCATGTTAAGAAAAGAGATTGGATTAGAAGTGGGTTTCTCACAGATAGAAAAAGTCAAAGCTCACTGGATTGGTCAGCTAAATTTCTGCGAAAAAGCACTTAGGATTTCTAATTACCTTGAAGAAGCCAACTTCAAAATTACTTTGCTCTCTCAGAAATTTGCATTTTAAAAATGCCACAGAGATGAGGGTTTCCAAGAAGACCAGATAGGAAATTTACATCTCAAAGATACAAGCAAGTTCTTCAAAGGATGACTTTGTTTCTCTTTTGTTTAATACCAGAAGGGAAAGTGGTGAAAGTAACAGGAAAGACAAGGGCTGAGGAATCTGTCTCAGAGTCCTGCCAGGCATACCTTACCTGAGGTACTTCTCACTTTAGCTCAAGCAGTTAGTACCAGATGTCTATGTATTACCAAAGTAACCAGAATAAACCAAAACCTAGTCAGCAAGAAAGTTATATTAACATGACTGATAGGGCCCACATGGGGTCTCATTGATAAGATGGCTCATTATGTCTAACTTGAAAACAAAGAAATAAATCACAGTGATCCATGAGACTGACCAAATTGCCCAAATGGCATCCTGTTATCTCACTGGCATTTATCTTTGCAGAGCTGCGAGTCCACCAGATTCCAGACCTCTGGTTATGTGACCATCCCTTCAGAGAATTTTTCATTGGTGGGATATAAGAAGGACGCCATCAGAAAGGGAGGGCACTGGTTCTCGTTAAGGGCTAGTAACCTCCTCTTTTCCCTCTAATAAATTTCCCTTTCCTTGCCTGATTGCCTGGCTCACTCTGTTTTTCTCTGAACTCACCTTACAATGACTTCGCAGTCCCATTAGATCTGTGACCTTTGTCCCAAGTGCCTTATAAATGGAGTTTTCCTTCACAGGGACAACACCCCAAATTGGAGCCAAAGCTATTCGCTCAATGCTATTCCCGCAAATCATCCCATCCTCGCCTTCTCCCACAGAGTCCAAAAGTCTGTTCTTTATATTGGTGTCTCTTTTGCTGTCTCACATATAGGGTCACTGTTACCATATTTCTAAATTTCATATATATACATTAATATACTATATTGGTGTTTTTCTTTCTGACTTATTTCACTTTGTATAATAGGTCCCAGTTTCATCCACCTCATTAGAACTGATTTAAATGACTTCTTTTTAATAGCTGAATAATATTCCATTGTGTCTGTACCACAGCTTTCTTATCCATTCGTCTGCCGATGGACATCTAGGCTGTTTCCATGTCCTAGCTATTGTAAAAAGTGCTGCAATGAACATTGTGGTACACATCTCTCTTTCAATTCTGGTTTCTTCAGTGTGCATGCCCAGCAGAGGGATTGCTGGGTCGTATGGCAGTTCTATTTCCAGTTTTTTAAGGAATCTCCATACTGTTCTCCATAGTGGCTGTACTAGTTTGCATTCCCACCAATAGTGTAAGAGGGTTCCCTTTTCTCTACACCCTCTCCAGCATTTATTTTTTGTAGACTTTTGGATAGCAGCCATTCTGACCAGCGTGAGATGGTACCTCATTGTGATTTTGATTTGCATTTCTCTGATAATAAATCATGTTGAGCATTTTTTCATGTGTTTCTTAGCCATCTGTATGTCTTCTTTGGAGAAATATCTGTTTATTTCTTTGGCCCATTTTTTGATTGGGTCGTTTATTTTTCTGGTATTGAGCTGCATGTGCTGCTTGTTTATTTTTGAGATTAATGATTTGTCAGTTGCTGCATTTGTTATTATTTTCTCCTATTCTGAAGGCTGTCTTTTCACTTTGCTTATAGTTTCCTTCGTTGTGCAAAATCTTTTAAGTTTAGGTCCCATTTGTTTATCTTTGGTTTTATTTCCATTACTCTGGGAGGTGGGTCATAGAGCATCCTGCTGTGATTTATGTCAGAGAGTGTTTTGCCTATGTTTTCCTCTAGGAGTCTTATAGTTTCTGGTTTTACATTTAGGTCTTTAATCATTTTGAGTTTATTTTTGTGTATGGTGTTAGAAAGTGTTCTAGTTTCATTCTTTTACAGGTGATTGACCAGTTTTCCCAGCACCACTTGTCAAAGAGATTGTCTTTTCTCCATTGTATATTCTTGCCTCCTTTGTCAAAGAAAAGGGGTCCATTGGTGCATGGATTTATCTCTGGACTTTCTATTTTATTCCATTGATCTATATTTCTGTCTTTGTGCCAGTACCATAGTTCTTTGATGACTGTAGCTTTGTAGTAGAGCCTGATGTCAAGCAGTTTGATTCCTCCAGTTCCTTTCTTCATTCTCAAGATTGCTCTGGCTGTTCAAGTTATTTTTGTTTCTTTGTTTCCATACAAATTGTGAGATTAATTATTCTAGTTCTGTTATATAATTTATACATTGCTTTAGGTAGTATACTCATTTTCACCATATTAATTCTTCCAATCCATGAACATGGTTTATTTCTCCATTTGTTTGTGTTATTTTTTATTTCTTTCATCAGTGTCTTATAGTTTTCTATACATAGGCCTTTTGTATCTTTAGGTAGATTTATTCTTACGTATTTTATTCTTTGTGTCAAAATAGTGAATGAAATTGTTTCCTTAATTTCTCTTTGTGTTTTCTCATTGTTAGTGTATAGGAATGCAAGGGATTTCTGTGTATTGATTCTATATATTGCAACTTTACTATATTCATTGACTAGCTCTAGTAATTTTCTGGTTGTGTCTTTAGGGTTTTCTATGTAGAGGATCATGTCATCTGCAAACAGTGAGAGTTTTATTTCTTCTTTTCCAATCTAGATTCCTCTTATTTCTTTTTCTGCTCTGATTGCTGTGGCTAAAACTTCCATAGCTATGGTGAATACTAGTAGTGAGAGTGGGCACCATTGTCTTGTTCCTGACTTTAGGGGAAATGCTTTCAATTTTTCACCTTTGAGGATAATATTTGCTGTGGGTTTGTCATATATGGCTTTTACTATGTTGAGGTATGTTCCTTCTATGCCTGGTTTTTGGAAGGTTTTTTTTATCATAAATAGATGTTGTATTTTGTCAAAGGCTTTCTCTGCATCTATTGAGATAATCATATGGTTTTTATCTTTCAATTTGTTAATGTGGTGTATCACATTGATTGATTTGCAAATATTGAAGTATCCTTGCATCCCTGGGATAAAGCTGACTTGGTCATGATGTATGATCTTTTTACTATGTTGTTGGATTCTGTTTGCTAGAATTTTGTTGAGGATTTTTGTGTCTATGTTCATCAGTGAAATTGGCTTGTAGTTTTCCTTTTTTGTGTCATCTTTGTCTGGTTTTGGTATTAAGATGATGGTTGGGAGTTTACCTTCCTCTGCAATTTTCTGGAAGAGTTTGAGTAGGATAGATGTTAGCCCTTCTCTAAATTCTTGGTAGAATTCCCTGTGAAGCCATCTGGTCCTGGGTTTTGGTTTGTTGGAAGATTTTTTATTACAGTTTCAGTTTCCGTGTTGTGATGGGTCTGTTGAGAGTTTCTGTCTCTTCCTGATTCAGTTTTGGAAGGTTATATTTTTCTAATAATTCATCCATTTCTTCCAAGTTGTCCATCTTATTGTCATATAGTTGCTGATGGGAGTTTCTTATGATCCTTTGTATTTCTGTGTCTGTTATAATTTCTCCATTTTCATTTCTAATTTTGTTGATTTGATTCTTCTCCCTTTTTTTCTTGATGAGTCTGGCTAATGCTAACATTTGTTCCTTGGAAGAAAAGTTATGACCAACCTAGACAGCATATTAAAAAACAGAAACATTACCTTGCCAACAACAGTCCCTCTAGTCAAAGCTATGGTTTTCCAGTAGTCACGTATGGATGTGAGAGCTGGACTTTAAAGAAAGCTGAGGACCAAAAAATTGATGCTTTTGAACTGTGGTGGAGAAAACTCTTGAGAATCCCTGGGATTGCAAGGAGATACAACCAGTCCATCCTAAAAAAAAATCAGTCCTGAATATTCATTGGAAGGACTTATGCTGAAGCTGAAACTTCAATACTTTGGCCACCTGATGCAAAGAGCTGCCTCATTTGAAAAGATCCAGATGCAGGGAAAGATTGAAGGTGAGAGGAAAAGGGGATGACAGAGGATGTATGGCTGGATGGCATCACCGAATCAATGGACATGAGTTTGAGTAAACTCTGGGAGTTGGTGATGTACAGGAAGGCCTGGTGTGCTGCAGTCCATGGGGTCACAAAGAGTTGGACACAGCTGAGTGACTGAACTGAACTGAACTGGCTAGTGTTTTATCTATTTTATTTATCTTCTTAAAGAACCAGCTTTTAGTTTTGTTGATGTTTGAAAATTGCTATAGTCTAATTTGTTTTTTCCTCATTTATTTCTTCCCTAATTTTTACGATTTCTTCCTTCTACTAACACTGGGGTTCTTCATTTCTCCTTTTTCTAGTTGCTTTATGTGTAAAGTTAGGTTATTTATTTGATTTTTCTCTTGTTTCTTGAGGTAAGCTTTTACTGCTATGAACCTTCCCCTTAGCACTGCTTTTACTGAATCCCATGGATTTTGGGTTGTCATGTTTTCATTGTCATTTGTTTCTATGCATATTCTGATTTCTTTCTTGATTTCTTCTGTAATTTGTTGGTTATTCAGAAGTGTGTATTTTAACCTCAATATGTTTCCATTTTTAATAGTTTTTTTTTTCTTTTCCTGTAGTTGACATGTAACCTTACCACATTGTTATCAGAAAAGATGCTTGAAATGATTTCAATTTTTTTTTTAAATTTACCAAGGCTAGATTTATGGACCAGGATGTGATCTACCCTGGAGAATGTTCCATGTGCACTTGGAATAAAGGTGAAATTCATTGTTTTGGGGTGAAATTTCCGATAGGTATCAAATAGGTCCAACTGGTCCATTGTATTTTTTAAAGTTTGTATTTCCATGCTAATTTTCTGTTTGTTTGATCTATCCGTATGTGTGAGTGGGGTATTAAAGTCTACCACTATTATTGTGTTACTGTTAATTTCCCCATTCCTACTTGGTAGCATTTGCCTTACATATTGTACTGTTCCTATGTTGGGTGCATATATATTTATAATTGCTATATCTTCTTATTGGAATGATCATTTGATCATTATACAGTGTCCTTCTTTGTCTCTTTTCATGGCCTTTATTTCAAAGTCTATTTTATTTGATATTAGTATTGCTATTCTGCTTTCTTTGGGTCTCCATTTATATGAAATTCCAATCCTAAAGAAAGGTAATGCCAAAGAATGCTCAAATTATCACACTATTGCACGCATCTCACATGCAAATAAAGTAATGCTCAAAATTCTCCAAGCCAGGATTCAGCAATACGTGAACTGTGAACTTCCAGATGTTCAAGCTGGTTTTAGAAAAGGCAGAGGAACCACAGATCAAATTGCTAACATCCACTGGATCATGGAAAAAGCAAGAGAGCTCTAGAAAAACATATATTTCTGCTTTATTGACAATGCCAAAGCCTTTGATTGTGTGGATCACAATAAACTGTGGAACATTCTGAAAGAAATGGGAATACCAGACCACCTGACCTGCCTCTTGAGAAACCTGTATGTAGGTCAGGAAGCAATAGTTAGAACTGAACATGAAACAACAGACTGGTTCCAAATAGGAAAAGGAGTACATCAAGGCTGTATGTTGTCACCCTGCTTATTTAACTTATATGCAGAGTACATCATGAGAAATGCTGGGCTGGAAGAAGCACAAGCTGGCATCAAGATTGCCGGGAGAAATATCAATAACCTCAGATATGCAGATGACACCACCCTTATGGCAGAAGAGCCACTTATTGAAAGTGAAAGAGGAGAGTGAAGATATTGGCTTAAAGCTCAACATTAAGAAAACTAAGATCATGGCATCTGGTCCCATCACTTCATGGCAAATAGATGGGGAAACAGGGGCAACAGTGTCACTACCTTAAATGTAAATGGGTTGAATGCACCAACCAAAAGACAAAGACTGGTGAATGGACACACAAAAAAAGACCCCTATATATACTGTCTACAAGAGACTCACCTAAAATCAAGGGACACATACAGACTGAAAGTGAAAGGCTGGAGAGATAGTACATGCAGTTTCAATTCAGTCACTCGGTCGTGTCCGACTCTTTGCAACCCCATGAAATGAACAACAGCACGCCAGGCCTCCCTGTCCATCACCAACTCCCAGAGTTCACTAAAACTCATGTCCATTGAGTTGGTGATGCCATCGAACCATCTCATCCTCTGTCGTCCCCCTCTCCTTCTGCCCTCAATCTCTCCTAGCATCAGGGTTTTTTTCCAATGAGTCAGCTCTTCGCATTAGGTGGCCAAAGTTTGGAGTTTCAGCTTCAACATCACTCCTTCCAATGAACACCCAGGACTGATCTCCTTTAGGATGGACTGGTTGGATCTCCTTGCAGTCCAAGGGACTCTCAAGAGTCTTCTCCAACACCACACTTCAAAAGCATCAATTCTTCAGTGCTCAACTTTCTTTATAGTCCAACTGTCACATCCATACATACACTGGAAAAACCATAGCCTTGACTAGATGGACCTTGGTTGGCAACGTAATATCTCTGCTTTTTAATATGCAGTCTAGGTTGGTCATAACTTTCCTTCCAAGGAGTAACTGTCATTTAATTTTATGGCTGCAATCACCATCTGCAGTGATTTTGGAGCCCAGAAAAATAAAGTCTTATTGATAAGTATAATCCCGTTGCCATTTACTTTGCTGTTTTGGGTTCAGGCTTATAAACCTATTCTGTTTCCTGTCAGCAAAGATCCTTTAGCATTTGTTGAAAAGCTGATTTGGTGGTGCTGAATTCTCTCAGCTTTTGCTTGTCTGTAAAGCTTTTGATTTCTCCTTCATATTTGAGTGAGATCCTTGCTGGGTAGAGTTATCTGGGTTGTAGGTTTTTTTTTTCTTTCATCACTTTAAGTATGTCCGCAAGATGGGCGGGTCATGGTGGAGAGATCTGACAGAATGTGGTCCACTGGAGAAGGGAATGGCAAACCACTCCAGTATTCTTGCCTTGAGAACCCCATGAACAGTATGAAAAGGCAAAATAATAGGGTACTGAAAAAGGAACTCCCCAGGTCAGTAGAGGCCCAATATGCTACTGGAGATCAGTGGAGAAATAACTCCAGAAAGAATGAAGGGATGGAGCCAAAGCAAAAAGAATACCCAGCTGTGTATGTGACTCGTGATAGAAGTAAGGTCTGATGCTGTAAAGACCAATATTGCATAGGAACCTGGAATGTTAGGTCCATGAATCAAGGCAAATTGGAAGTGCTCAAAAAAGAGATGGCAAGAGTGAACATCAACATTCTAGGAATCAGCGAACTGAAATGGACTGGAATGGGTGAATTTAACTCAGATGACCATTATATCTACTACTGCAGGCAGGAATCCCTCAGAAGAAATGGAGTGACCATCATGGTCAACAAGAGTCCGAAATGCTATACTTGGATGCAATCTCAAAAACGACAGAATGATCTCTGTTCGTTTCCAAGGCAAACCATTCAATATCACACTAATCGAAGTCTATGCCCCAACCAGTAATGCTGAATAAGCTGAAGTTGAACGGTTCTATGAAGACCTACAAGACCTTTTAGAACTAACACCCAAAAAAGATGTCCTTTTCATTATAGGGGACTGGAATATAAAAGTAGGAAGTCAAGAAACACCTGGAGTAACAGGTAAATTTGGCCTTGGAATACAGAATGAAGCAGGACAAAGACTAATGGAGTTTTGCCAAGAAAATGCACTGGTCATAACAAACACCCTCTTCCAACAACACAAGAACAGACTGTACACATGGACATCATCAGATGGTCAACACCAAAATCAGATTGATTATATTCTTTGCAGCCAAAGATGGAGAAGCTCTATACAGTCAGCAAAACAAGACTAGGAGTTGACTGTGGCTCAGACCATGAACTCCTTATTGCCAAATTCAGACTTAAATTGAAGAAAGTAGGGAAAACCACTAGACCATTCAGGTATGACCTAAATCAAATCCCTTATGATTATACAGTGGAAGTGAGAAATAGATTTAAGGGCCTAGATCTGATAGATAGAGTGCCTGATGAACTATGGAATGAGGTTTGTGACATTGTACAGGAGACAGGGATCAAGACCATTCCCATAGAAAAGAAATGCAAAAAAGAAAAATGACTGACTGGGGAGGCCTTACAAATAGCTATGAAAAGAAGAGAAGTGAAAAGCAAAGGAGAAAAGGAAAGATATAAATATCTGAATGCAGAGTTCCAAAGAATAGCAAGAAGAGATAAGAAAGCCTTCTTCAGTGATCAATGCAGAGAAATAGAGGAAAACAACGGAATGGGAAAGACTAGGGATCTCTTCAAGAAAATCAGAGATACCAAAGGAACATTTCATGCAAAGATGGGCTCGATAAAGGACAGAAATGGTATGGACCTAACAGAAGCAGAAGATATTAAGAAGAGGTAGCAAGAATACACAGAAGAACTGTACAAAAAAGATCTTCACGACTCAGATAATCATGATGGTGTGATCACTCATATAGAGCCAGACATCCTGGAGTGTGAAGTCAAGTGGGCCTTAGAAAGCATCACTATGAACAAAGCTAGTGGAGGGGATGGAATTCCAGTTGAGCCATTCCAAATCCTGAAAGATGATGCTGTGAATGTGCTGCACTCAATATGCCAGAAAATTTGGAAAACTCAGCAGTGGCCACAGGGCTGGAAAAGGTCAGTTTTCATTCCAATCCCAAAGAAAGGCAATGCCAAAGAATTCTCAAACTACTGCACAACTTCACTCATCTCACACACTAGTAAAGTAGTGCTCAAAATTCTCCAAGCCAGGCTTCAGCAATATGTGAACCGTGAACTTCCTGATGTTCAAGCTGGTTTTAGAAAAGGTAGAGGAACCAGAGATCAAATTGCCAACATCTGTTGGATTATGGAAAAAGCAAGAGAGTTTCAGAAAAACATCTATTTCTGCTTTATTGACTATGCCAAAACCTTTGACTGTGTGGATCACAATAAACTGTGGAAAATTCTGAAAGAGATGGGAATACCAGACCACCTTATCTGCCTCTTGAGAAATTTGTATGCAGGTCAGGAAGCAACAGTTAGAACTGGACATGGAACAACAGACTGGTTCCAAATAGGAAAAGGAGTTTGTCAAGGCTGTATATTGTCACCCTGCTTATTTAACTTATATGCAGAGTACATCATGAGAAACGCTGGACTGGAAGAAACACAAGCTGGAGTCAAGATTGCTGGGAGAAATATCAATAACCTCAAATATGCAGATGACACCATCCTTATGGCAGAAAGTGAAGAGGAACTAAAAAGCCTCTTGATGAAAGTGAAAGAGGAGAGTGAAAAAGTTGGCTTAAAGCTCAGCATTCAAAAGACGAAGATCATGGCATCCCGTCCCATCACTTCATGGGAAATAGATGGGGAAACAGTGTCAGACTTTATTTTTCTGGTCTCCAAAATCACTGCATATGGTGATTTCAGCCATGAAATTAAAAGACGTTTACTCCTTGGAAGGAAAGTTATGACCAACCTAGATAGCATATTGAAAAGCAGAGACATTACTTTGCCAACAAAGGTTCGTCTAGTCAAGGCTATGGTTTTTCCTGTGGTCATGTATGGATGTGAGAGTTGGACTGTGAAGAAGGCTGAACTGTGGTGTTGGAGCAGACTCTTGAGAGTCCCTTGGACTGCAAGGAGACCCAACTAGTCCATTCTGAAGGAGATCAGCCCTGGGATTTCTTTGGAAGGAATGATGCTAAAGCTGAAGCTCCAGTACTTTGGCCACCTCATGCGAAGAGTTGACTCATTGGAAAATACTCTGATGCTGGGAGGGATTGGGTGCAAGAGGAGAAGGGGACGACAGAGGATGAGATGGCTGGATGGCATCAATGACTTGATGGACGTGAGTCTGAGTGAACTCCGGGAGTCGGTGATGGACAGGGAGGCCTGGCGTGCTCCGATTCATGGGGTCACAAAGAGTCGGACACGACTGAGCGACTGATCTGATCTGATCTGATCTGTCATTCCCTTCTGGCCTGAAGAGTTTCTATTGAAAGATCAGCTGTTATCCTTATGAAGATTCCCTTCTGTGTTATTTGTTGCTTTTCCTTTGCTCCCTCTACTGTTGGTAGAATCCAGCACCATTTCCCCTCTCCAACATGGTACTCCTAATAAATTGGCTTGTTCTGTAAAGGAAAAGCCCAAATTGAGGAGGGACTCTTTTCCCAGTGTGCACACCAGAGTGACTTAGCCTATAAATTGAATCTGTCAACTTGTAACACAAAACAGCACACACAACCACAAACAAATGAACTGGCTATTGAATTAGGTAGTCTTCCCTATGAAATTGCAGAGAAGGCAATGACACCCACTCCAGTACTCTTACCTGGAAAATCCCATGGTTGGAGGAGCCTGGTGGGCTGTAGTCCATGGGGTTGCAAAGAGTCGGGCACAACTGAACGACTTCACTTTCACTTTTCACTTTCATGCATTGGAGAAGGAAATGGCAACCCACTCCAGTGTTCTTGCCTGGAGAATCCCAAGGACGGCAGTGCCCAGTGTATGGGGTCCCATAGAGTCAGACACGACTGAAGCAACTTAGCCCTATGAAATTGAGTCCTTTGACTCATAGAAATTTCTCAGTTCCTTGCTTCAACTGGCATGTGCTGGGGCAGCTGGCACTGCTTCAGGGAATCCTGAAGGGAAGATCTTCAAGACAAATGGTCCCAGCAGCTTACTCAAATTTTCCCTGCCCAAGTCCATCTAGCCATGAGCAACAAGCCTCCTGGCTGACTTGTCAAATTTGTTACTGAGTCCAAGCTCTCTCTGCTCACCACCCATGAGGTCAATTAATTTGAGAAATAAGATGTTGAGGCAAGGAATATGACTTTATTCAGAGAGCTGGCTAACTAAGAAGATGACAGACTAATGTCTCAAAATAACCATCTTACTGAGGTCTGGATGTCAGTTTATTTATAGACTTGAGATCACGCAGAAGTGAGAAAACAGAGTGAAAAAAGCCATTAATCTTGAAAATTTCTCATAGAATACAAGCTTCAGACAGGAGTATGTGTTAATTTCTTCCTTCCTACCATCTACAGGTGAACAAGGTTCTAAAGAAAAGCACTTTAGTTTAAAAGTCAGGCAGAGGGGCAGAATTCTCTGAGACTGGCCATTATGTATGATTATAGTAACAAAAGCAATGGAAAGCAAAACCAAAGAAACAATTCGAATATGGAGTCAGAATTGACTTCTCCAGACAATAAGATCTTCCTCCATGAGTACGGACACATGAATGACATCTATGTAGACTGCAGGTGGAAATATATCCCTCAGTGAACTGGGAAAATAAGAGGAATAGAGAAACAGACCAAAAGCAATGAGTTTAATCTTTATAAACACGCTGTGTTTAATCAAATCAGTGTGCTAGTATGTATGTATGATTTAGGAACACAAAATCTAGCAAGAAAATGATTTTAATAAGCATTTCAAAGTTACATATTAAAGAAAAACCTTGTATGAATGTTATTTAACAAAGTTAAATTAGCACGTTTTATATAATTGTGGGAGTCACACACAAAGTTAATTGTGTCTTACTTAAAATGAGTATTTATTTCAAAATAATGCTTCAAGAAGCAGGTTGCAAGCTGCCAAGAAAGCCACTTTTCAAGAACAAAATTATATAATGAATCATTTTTATAGAATGAAGATTACCTTAGAAATCACCAGATCAACACTTTTCTTCCAAGTGAACAAAAGCATAGCTCTGACACTGATTTGTTAAAATTCGCAAGACCAGCTCATAGTAAACCAAGAAAAACATCCACATTTCTTTTTGTATAATTGCTACATTGTTGCTGGAAGCAGAGTGGTCAGAACAAAAGGATTCTGAACTTAGGTGGGTTTGCTGAAATTCTAAAGGCACATGGACCCTGCAACCCTTCCAGATCAGCAGGGAGAAGAGAGAAAATGTTGATGCTTTGGGAAAATTGTGAATTCACATAATTACAGGCTTTAATGACTGCATTTTATAAATGACATTAGGCAATTTCACATGTCTGTAAAGTTTCCCTTGCTCAACTGATGTTCTTAGATGACTTTGCTTCAGCTTTTAGGAAGCTATTTTGTTGAATGTTTTACAATTGCTATTCTTTAGGCCCCAAATTGTCAAGTATCTGCAATTTTGTATGATTCATTCTAATAAAAAGAGTAGTTATTCCCATTAGACCTTTTTGATTTAAGAAAAATTCAAGAGGTTCCAAATGTGTCATATCATATAAGCTTTTGTTAATATTATCTTAGAGGCAGAAATTCTCTAAAATCTTCAAAGACCTTTTGGTTTTTATGCTTATCCTCTTACCCTGTATCTGTGGACAATCAATCTGCTAACCAAATATTTAATCAGTTGTTGCAGAGGATTTATTAAGGTTATGGGTGGGGAAACACCCATAGACGGTCACTGGGACACATTGTCTAGAATACAACAGAGGGCTTATATGATTAGGTCTTGGTATGATTTCAGGCAGGCTTCCTTGATGGCTCAGTTGGTAAAGAAACCAATGCAGGAGAACACAAGACATGGGCTCAATCCCCAGGCTGGGAAGATTACCTGGAGGAGGAAATGGCAACCCACTCCACTATTCTTGCCTGAAAAATCCCATGGTCAGAGTAGTATGGCAGGCTACAGTCCACAGGGTCACAGAGTCAGACACAACTGAGTGACTAAGCACACACACACACACACATACGAGTTCAGGCATGACCCCCTCCCCCCCCAAAAAAAAAAAAAAATATACATATAGAGGGGACCCCCTCCCAAGGTGGATGTCAAGGTCCAAGAGCAAGAGCACAGTGTGTAGATAATTCATAAAATCAACAATTTATGTAACCTTTCCTTTATGTATCAAATAGCTAAGTTTGTAAAATAAAATTGCAAAAAAAAATTTCCATTTCCACTGACTTCTGTTTCCTTTTGTCAGCTCCCCTCCATGCTTTCTTATGTGTGCTGAAAGAACTCTTTACCACAGATGATATTAAACTATGCAATTTTTGAACAGATAAAGCCCCAAATTCAGGCTAATCGGAGACACTAAGAAAGGCTACTTGTCTACTCAAATGTATCATTAGATATCAAGATACAGACAAATGTATTCATTATAATTCAGTCTTAATGGTGAACATGAATCAACCTGGTAGATAAATCTGTATCTGGACAGTTCATTAAAAAAGGCATTAACAGTTTTAAAGGTATCATTGACCATTTTATTACCCTTACCTATTGGCTTGAAAACTCAATAAGTAAGAAAAAATATCTAAATTAATACACATTTCTATTTTGTAGTGTATGTATTTTGATTTAGTTTTAAGCTAATTAGAATATTTTTATTAATAAATGCCAGGATCAGCATTATAGGATTAAAATATGTCTCTAAGTATAAATACTGTATATTGCTAACAATTAAATATCTTTTATAGAATTTAATTTTTTGCTTTTTCTTAAATCATCTTTGCTGTGATTTTGAGAGCATGTTAAGTAATTAGCCTCCAGTTAAAATAAATTAATTAAGTAAAAATAAAATAAAATAGGTTACTATACATATGTGTGTGTGTGTTGTAGGGGAATTATATCCTTAAAATTGTGAAGTTTAATATATTAATTGAGAGTCCCTTGGACTGCAAGGAGATCCAACCAGTCCATCCTAAAGGAGATCAGTCCTGGGTATTCATTGGTAGGACTGATGTTGAAGCTGAAACTCCAATACTTTGACCACCTGATGCGAAGAGCTGACTCATTTGAAAAGACCCTGATGCTGGGAAAGATTGAGGGCAGGAGGAGAAGGGGACGACAGATGAGATGGTTGGATGGCATCACTGACCAATGGACATGGGTTTGGGTGAACTCCAGGAGTTGGTTATGGACAAGGAGGTCTGCGTGCTGCGGTTCATGGGGTCGCAAAGAGTCAGACACGACTGAACGACTGAACTGAACTGAAGTGAATATATTAATTTAGGATTGTGTTATAAGAAAAATATAATGATCATATTTTCTGAAAACTAGATACAAAAAAAAGATATTATTTTAAGAAAGTGATAGGGGTTTTAACATTATTTATTCCTAATTCTACCAGTTAGGATCCAGGTAGGCAAACAGAAACCACTTTACCTCTTCAAATCATGAGAAATTGAGTAAAAGATATTGCTTCTTCAGATAATGGGAAAACTGTGAAACCAGAGAGAGAACCTCCTCCTTGCTAATGGAGAGAAGGCGAGTCTTATGTCCTCAGCTCCTTCCCCTGTGTTTGAATCACATCTCTGCAGGGCTGTACCCAGCCAACTGGCATAGCAGAGGTGCTTACACAGGTCCATTCTGAAAGATGTGGGACTTTCTAAAAGCAGGACTGAAGCTGGAGAACCTATGCACCTACTCAAGTTTCCTTTGCACTGCACTTGTGTTTACCTCCTAATGGACATCATTAACATCTTAAGGTGCCCTACCTTCCCTGGCACGTCTATTTTTTTTTTTTCCTTTCATAAGCACCCTTCAATAAATTTCTTTCAAGTGACTTTGGTGGCTTACAAAGAGGCCTTTATTTCCTACAGTGGAATAGCTGATGCACTGAGCAGGAATGGAGCTCTGATAACTAGGCATAAAGCTCTAATGACATTTAAAAGGTCATTAAAGGCAGAGACCTCATGCTTTGGGCAGGCTTCTGGCTAAGAAAACTGTGTAACAGGACTGTAAAACACATGAAGGGGATACTACTGTGGCCCCAAGCTCTAGAGATAGCCCCTTCGCTGCTTAAGGCTGACATAGTTAGAATTAGGGTCAAGGTCAGAGTCAGGGTCAGGATCAGGGTTAGGCTTAGGCTTAGGGGCAGGGTTAGTCTCTCCTGTGCTGGGAGACTGAAGAGGCCTCATTCGTCTGGTGCTAACAGGCATCTGCACTTAGGGGTCACCCATCCCCTTCTAGAAGACAGACCTATAACTACTGTAAAATGCCTCCATAGCCTTTCTGAGAAGTCACTGTGCCTAACAAAACAAAAAGAGAATATACACCAAAGGAAATATAAGAACTCCTTGTAGGTAAGCTTGTACCTGCAGGAACTAGGGGAGGATTGTGAATGCTTGGTCAAGGGGCAGTGACATGAGATTGGGTAACTTATGGGCACATCTCAGGACAGAAAACTTGATACTTGAGAACATACTTCAGAGGATGAGGTCAAGTTGGCTGACAGGTGATCTTAGAAGAATGAAGAATGAAGAGTCACTGCTGCAGCAGGAGTGCCTGAGTTGCCTGGTGGATGCAGAGGAAGATGTGAGGGCTGAGGAAGGGGCTCATGAGAATGAATGGATTGTGGAAGGCCACATGGCCCAGCCTACACTGCCTTCTCCAAGGCCACATGCTACTGAGAACACCTGGGTATCACTGTGGGTCTAACAGGGATGATTGCAGGAGAGAGGACCACACAGCTGGGCTTATAATACACAGGGAAATTATGTTCTCTTCCCTTCCCCACATCCCAGTCACAGAGGGCAGGAAGCAATATTCACCTCACTGCTTGACACTTGGGTCCAGAAGTACTAAGACAACTGGCAGGATCATGGGGGCACCCAGGGGGTGGAGTGGCTTGGAGGCTTGCCTCAGGGTCAAGAATAGGCAGCAGGAAAGGTCCGTGCTGAGTGTTTACAGCCAGCAAAAGGAAGAGCAAGAGGCCCAGGAATGTCTCCCCAGAAGAAAGTCATCATACATTTTCCCCTTTCATTTCTGAAGCTGAGTCGATTTCCAAATCCAGGTCACATGTGTGGACCACCAGTTGGCATTTGTCACTGGGATTGCCATATTGGACAATCAGAATAACCTCCACATCAACTCCTTCATATTTATCACGGTAGGGAAAACCAAGTGAAATCACTTAAACTACCCTAATCCCTTTGGCCAAAAGAGGACTCATAAATAATATTGGATCCCATCTCCTAACTCTGGACTCTCACAGATAAAAGTTCTAGTGCCCTAAGGACTGTAAGAACTATAATTTATGGACCTGCCTCCAGAGTAATCTGGATTCTTGTATCCAGGGATCAGTAGCTGTAAAGAGGAATCACCATCTTGTTGGGATAGTTGGCCCTAGGACTACTGGTTCACAACAGGATAGGGAGAGGATGTGTGGATCTCAAGTGGTGATCAAGAGCCTCTGGTAAACTTTGAAGCATTGTAACTGTGAATTGATACATGCAAAAACCCCAGCTTGAAAAAATTAATTATTACTGAGTTCTCAGACTTGACAGCGATGGAAGTTTGGGATCACATCAGAGAGGAGTTATCAAGACCTGCCAAGGTGATGGCAAAGATGAGTTTCTTTCTGAGACCACTTAGAAAGAGAAGCAAGAGGAAACACAGGGGAAGACGCTGTTGAAGTAGATGTTAGCATTCTTGGAATGGACTGTGGGCACCACAAATATACTTTGTTCAGGTCTTCTGCTCAGGAGCACAGCTGACTGACAGCCTCAGCTGTTCCTTCTGTACCCACCTGACCCCCACTGTGTGTGTCTTATGAGAGTCCTCCCCTTGTCTAGTCTTTTCTAGAAAATGGCTGCAAAAGACTTTAGAACATTTTTGAAACCTAAAATCTGTATCTGCCTTCATTCATTCATTGTTATGTTTGCAATTCATCCATGTGACTGTAGGCAGCAGGATTTTTCCCATTTCCATATTGTTCTATTATGTGGATGTTTATCAATTTGTCAGTTTCTCTTTTTGATGGAAATTTGTGTCATTGCTACCCAGTTATTTTAAAAATAAGTGCTTAAAGCATAGAAAGAAAGTGAAAGTGAAGTTGCTTAGTCATGTCCAACTCTCTGAGACCCCATGGACTGTAGCCTAAGAGGTTCCTCCATAAATGGAATTTTCCAGGCAAGCATACTGGAGTGGTTTGCCATTTCCTACTCCAGGGGATATTCTCTACTCAGGGATCGAACTGGGGACTCCTCCATTGCAAGCAGATATTTTTACCATCTGAGCAGCCAGGGAAGCTCCTGCTTAAAGCATAGAATGTTATATAATTTATTATTTTATTTCCTATTTTCAGCAAGAAATACAATTGAGAGATATGTAGCCCAAATATATATGAAAGACCAAAATGTAAACTTAAATATTTGATTTGAGCACTGCTAAAGTGCTAATCTCCTAACCTACAGGTTTTTGTTTCCACTCCTATTTCAAACTCTAACATCAATAAGAAATTCCCTAATTTTGTTCTTCTCCAATGTTCTTAAAATATTATGACTTTGTGGCTAACTTGTATGGTTAGTAAATTATTTTATTAATGTATTGTGGCTTAAGTTTAAGAAAATCCATAAATGAAAGTTCTGCACTGAAATGATGAACTGAATATTGATTCAGTTCATTCGTTCAGTCGTGTTCAGCTCTTTGTGAACCCATGGACCACAGCACGCCAGACCTAACTGTGCATGACCAACTCACTAAGTTTACTCAAACTCATGTCCATTGAGTCAGTGATGCCATCCAAACACCATACTCTGTTGTATCCATTTCCTCCCGCCTTCAATCTTTCCCAGGATCAGGGTCTTTTCCAAGCAGTCAGTTCTTTGCATCAGGTGTCCAAAGTATTGGAGTTTCAGCTTCAGTATCAGTCCTTCCAATCAATGTTCAGGAGCTATTTCCTTTAGGATGGACTGGTTGGATCGCCTTGCAGTCCAAGGGACTCTCAAAAGTCTTCTCCAACACCACAGTTCAAAAGCATCAATTCTTCAGTGATCAACTTTCTTTATGGTTCAACTCTCACATCCACACATGACTAATGGAAAAATCATAGCCTTGACAGGATGGACTTTTGTTGACAAGCTAATGTTGCTGCTTTTTAATATGCTGTCTAGGTTGGTCATAACTGTTCTCCCAAGGAGAAAGCGTATTTTAATTTCATGGCTGCAATTACCATCTGCAGTGATTTTGAAGCCCCCCCCAAAATAAAGTCTGACACTGTTTCCCCTCTTTATGCATCTATTTCCCATGAAGTGATGAGACCGGAGGCCATGATCTTCATTTTCTGAATGTTGAGCTTTAAGCCAACTTTTTCACTCTCCTCTTTCACTTTCATCAAGAGGCTCTGTTGTTCTTCACTTTCTTCCATAAGAGTAGTGTCATCCACATATCTGAAGTTATTGACATTTCTCCCAGCCATCTTGATTCCAGCTTGTGCTTCCTCCAGCCCAGCATTTCTCATGAGTTGCTCTGCATATAAGTTAAATAAGCAGGGTGACATATACAGCTTTGATGTAATCCTTTCCAATTTGGAACCAGTCTGTTGTTCCATGTCCAGTTCTAACTGTTGCTTCCTGACTTGCATACAGGTTTCTCAAGAGGCAGGTCAGGTGGTTTGGTACTCCCAACTCTTTCAGAATATTCCACAGTTCATTGTGGGTCACACAGTCAAAAGTTTGCATAGTCAACAAAACAGAAGTAGATGTTTTTCTGGAACTCTCTTGATTTTTCAATGATCCAATGAATACTGGCAATTTGATTTCTGGTTCCTCTGCCTTTTCTAAAACCAACTTGAACATCTGGAAGTTCACAGTTCATGTACTGTTGAAGCCTGGCTTGAAGAATTTTGAGCATTACTTTACTAGTGTGTGAGATGAGTGCAATTGTGCAGTAGTTTGAGCATTCTTTGGCATTGCCTTTCTTTGGGATTGGAATGAAAACTGACCTTTTCCAGTCCTGTGGCCACTGCTGAGTTTTCCAAATTTGCTGGCATATTGAGTGCAGCACTTTCACAGCATCATCTTTTCAAATTTGAAATAGCTCAACTGGAATTCCATAACCTCCACTAGCTTTGCTCATAGTGATGCTTCCTAAGGCCTACTTGACTTTTCATTCCAGGATGTTTGGCTCTAGATGAGTGATCACACCATCGTGATTATCTAGGTTGTGAAGATCTTTTTTATATAGTTCTTCTATGTATTTTTGCCACCTTTGGTAATAGCTTCTGCTTCTGTTAGGTCCATACCACTTCTGTCCTTTATTGTGCCTATCTTTGTATGAAATATTCCCTTCATATCTCTAATTTTCTTGATGAGATCTCTAGTCTTTCTCATTCGATTGTTTCCCTCTGTTTCTTTGAACTGATCCCTGAGGAAGGCTTTCTTATCTCTCCTTGCTATTCTTTGGAACTCTGCATTCAGATGGATATCTCTTTCCTTTTCTTCTTTCCTGTTAGCATCTCTTCTTTTCTCAGCTATTTGTAAGGCCTCCTTAGACAGCCATTTTGCTTTTTTACATTTCTTTATTTTGCGGATGGTCTTGAGCTCAGTCTCCTGTACAATATCATGAACCTCAAGCCATAGTTCTTCACACACTCTTTCTATCAGATCTAATCCCTTAAATGTATCTCTACTTCCTCTGTATAAAAGTAAGGGGTTGATTTAGGTCATACCTGAATGGTCTGGTGGTTTCCCCCACTTTCTTCAGTTTAACTCTGAATTTGGCAATAAAGAGTTCATGATCTGAGTCACAGTCACCTCCCGGCTTTGTTTTTGCTGACTGTATAGAGCTTCTCCATCTTTGGCTGCAAAGAATATAATCAATCTGATTTTAGTGTTGACCATCTGGTGGTGTCCATGTGTAGAGTCTTCTCTTGTGTGGTTGGAAGAGTGTGTTTGCTGTGACCAGTGTATTTTGTTGGCAAAACTCTATTAGTCTTTGCCCTGCTTCATTCTGTACTCCGAGGCCAAAGTTGCCTGTTACTCCAGGTGTTTCTTGACATCCTACTTTTGCATTCCAGTCCCCTATAATGAAAAGGACATCTTTTTTGGGTGTTAGTTCTAGAAGGTCCTGTAGGTCTTCATAGAACTGTTTGACTTCAGCTTCTTCAGCATTACTGGCTGGGGCATAGATTTGGATTATTGTGATATTGAATGGTTTGCCTTGGAAATGAACAGAGATCATTTTGTTGTTTTTGAGATTGCATCCAAGTACTGTATTTTGGACTCCTTTGTTGACTATGTTGACTACTCCATTTCTTCTAAGGGATTATTGCCCACAGTAGTAGATATAATGATCATCTGAGTTAAATTCACCCATTCCAGTTCATTTTAGTTCACTGATTCCAACAATGTCAGTGTTCACTCTTGCCATCTCCTGTTTGAGCACTTCCAAATTGCCTTGATTCACTGACCTAACATTCCAGGTTCTATGCAATAGTGCTCTTTATAGCTTTGAACTTTGCTTCTATCACCCATCGCATCCACAATTGGGTGTTGTTGTTTTGGCTCCATCTCTTCATTCTTTATGGAGTTATTTCTCCATTAATCTCCAGCAGGATATTGGGCACCTACCAACTTGGTGAGTTAATCTTTCAGTGTCCTATCTTTTCATCTTTTCATACTGTTCATGGGGTTTTCAAGGCAAGAATACTGAAGTGATTTTCCATTCCCTTTTCCATTGGACCACATTTTGTCAGAACTCTCCACCATCACCAGTCCATCTTGGGTGGCCCTACATGGCATGGCTCATAGTTTCTTTTAGTTAGACAAGGCTGTGGTTCATGTGATCAGATTGATTAGTTTTCTGTGATTATGATTTTCAGTCAGTCTTCCCTCTGATGTAGAAGGATAAGAGGCTTATGGAAGCTTCCTGATGGGAGAGACTGACTGAGGGGGAAAGTGGTCTTGTTCTCATGGGCAGGGCCATGCTCAGTAAATCTTGATATTGAGAATATTGATTAGAAAGACAGAAATCATAATTTAACCATAATTTTCTCAACTATGAGTGTGAGGAGAGCTTATTAGCCAAGATTGTGTGTTCAGGCTCTGTTATTTCATGTTTTGTACATAATGACTATGCAACCACTGAAATCACTGAGTACCACATATGTGTGTCTTGAGGTGCTCTCATGCTACTTTGTGCTGTATTGATGTGTAAGCCCCACCTAGAAAGCAGGGTTATTTACTGCTGCATCATGGCAGTTTCTGTTGGGTCAGCCATGAGAGGGGAGAATATAGTGTCTACTGCTATGTCTACTGGTCAGTCAGGAGAGAATACTGTTATGGCTGCTGTGCCAGCCAGGGGAGAAGTTGTGTTGTGTTAGGTTATGCTATGGCTGCTGTGTCAGCCAGGAGAGAATAAACATGTCTGCAGTTCCTGCAGCTATTTGAGTCTTCTTCTAGTCTATTGTCCATGCTTTGCCTACCTTGGGTTCAATGATGAGTATGAATAGTGTGAATAGTAAGACATTTGGCATCAGGAACAGGATAAGTGATACAATGAGCATTTTAAAAGTGCCTCCACTTCCAAATTCCATGAATTAAGAGACACCAGCCTCTTTCAAGAAAAAGTGAGCATTTAGACCATTATTTCTAGGATTGTAATAGTTCCTTGATTCATCTACTATATTTTGCATAATCAACACCATCTAGTTGATGTTTGAAGTTGAAGTATTGGATCCTAGAAGTTGTTAGAAAAGTAAATTTACATTCACTGACAATCTATCTTATGAAGCAGAGTTAATGGTTCTATGGATGAGCTAGAACTGTTCCCAATGGAAGAAGTTATTTGAGAAATCTCTTTCTAGGAGGTCAGATGTTTTTCTATCAATGTGCAGAACTTCCCTCCATTTCTTGCTTGAACCCCCTAATACTTTCTTCCTTGAGTTTCTGTAGCAACATCTGGCCTGCTCAGAGCCCAGGCCTGCTCTATTGCCAAATCAATCTAGAATTAAGCAGCCCAGATTTAGATGTTTGAGAGCTGGATGCTTATGGTGACCAAGCTCTGAAGTGATAACACGTGGGTTTTTACAGTCAAGACTCTGAAGCCAATAGTTCAAGGCAAACACTTTGGGTGTGGGTGTTGTGTTACTTACAGAGTCATATTTACCCTCCCAATCACTCATCCTCCAAACCTCCTCTGCCAAGTCTTGCCTCCAAACACACACCTTCTCACTGGCTCAGTTTAAAGAACCAAAGATGAAACACTTTTTTACTTCTTCATCTATCCTGTTCCCCACTTCTAACCTGGATGTGTGAAAACACCAGGCTGTGGGTTGAGGAACTTTATCCAAGCTGATTTTTACCTTCTTCTCTCTGAGAACAGAACCAGGCTATGCATCTTAGCCCAAGGTTGAAGATGAGAATAAACTCAAGCTCCACTTCATGAAGCCTTATGTATTAACTATGGTGGGGATTCCCTGATACTATGCTCTGCTCATATTAAATTTTTCGTATCTCAGACCATCCTCAAATTAAGACCTCTTTAGTGATAGAGTCTAGCCTTTGCAGCCACTCTGGGTCTCATCTTTGAAGAGAGTCTGTTGTCTGGACCCACACTTCTGCACAGGCCTACTTCCAGCTCCCTCACATGCTTATTGTAAAAGGATGAAAAAAAAAAAAAAAAAAACTGTCCTGACATAAAAAAGATGCCATTAACTATACTCCATTAAGAAAAGTAAGTACTAAATTTTAATAGTGATTTCAATAGATGGGCGAGAGAAAAAAAAAAAAATCCAATGTTGAATTCTACTTAATCAGCTTTTTATAAATCACAGCATGAATATGTTCATCACTGACTCCTTGAAAGTAATTATCAGGAAAAATTATTTCCTTTTGATTACTAGAAAAGCATCTTTTAAATTATTAAACTCTTCAAATACAAAACTTATAATTATGCATTTAAAAATAAGAAAGTATTTCACAGCCATTAAGACACCTTCTCCAGAGGAAGTCAGTGGTGTTGCTATTATTCAGGCTATAAAACACAGGACAAAGATGGGGCCTGGAGAGTCGTAAAAATTGAATATGCACAAAAAGATTTTCATGTGGAATGTGGTCTACATGGTTGATCCAAAGTCCCACATGTCTAGTTGAACTAACAGACATATAAGTATTAAAAATTTGGTATATAAAGTAACAGACATATAAAGTATAAAAAATTTGGTATATAAAGTAACAGACATATAAAGTATAAAAAATTTGGTAAAGACTACCAAATTATCCATGCCAAGGAAATATGCAATCTGAATAATTCACGTTGATCAATTCTTTCTGAAGTTAAGTGAGGAGGCCACAAAGCCTCCAACATGTGGAATAGTCTAAGAATTCTATACTATATTTACTATCACTACTTATTCATTCTTTATATCATACACAGAAAATTATTTTACTGGAAGTAAATTATGAGATATCCTGAATATGTCATTACCCAGAGGAGCAGTTTAACAATGCTTGAACAGAGTGAGTGTTGTAGAAAATTATTGTGACTGATTGACTATATATTGACATATTGTTGTTGTTCAGTTGCTAAGTCATGTCCAACTCTGTGACCTCATGGACTGCAGCACACAAGGCTTTCCTGTCCTTCACTTCTACCAAAGTTTGCACAAATTCTTGTCCATTGAGTTGATGATGGCATCCAATCATCTCATCCTCTGTTACCCACTTCTACTGTTGCCCTCAATCTTTCCCAGTATCAGGGTCTTTTCCAATGAGTTGGCTCTTCACATCAGGTGGCCAAAGTTTTGGAGCTTCACTTTCAGGAAGCTTTCAATGAATATTCAGAGTGAATTTCCTTTGGGATCAACTGGCTTGGGCTCCTTGCTGCCCAAGGGACTCTCAAGAGTCTTCTCCAGCACCACAATTTGAAAGCATCATTTGGTACTCAGCCTCCTTTATGCTCCAAAGCTCACGTTTGCATGACTACTGGAAAAACCATGGTTTTGACTATACAGACCTTTGTCAGCAAACTGATGTCTCTGCTTTTTAATATTCTGTCTATAGCTTTTCTTCCAAAAGCAAATGTCTTAATTTCATGGCTGCATTCCTCACCTGTAGTGATTTTGGAGCCCAAGAAAATAAAGTCTGTCACTGTTTCCATTTTATCCCCATCTATTTGCCCACGAAGTGTTGGGACTGGATGGATAATCTTAGTTTTTTGAATGCTGAGTTTTAAGCCAGCTTTTTCACTCTCTTTTTTCACCTTCATCAAGAGACTCTTTAGTTCCTCTTCGCTTTCTGCCATTAGAATGGTATCTGCATATCTGTGGTTGTTGGTATTTATCTCAGCAATCTTGATACCAGCTTGTATCTCATCCAGCCCAGGATTTCACATGAGGTACTTTGCATATAAGTTAAATAACCAGAGTGACAAAAATACAGCCTTGATATGCTCTGTTCCCAATTTTGAACCAGTCCATTTTTCCATGTCTGGTTCTTACTCTTGCCTCTTGACCTGCATGCAGGTTTCTCAGGAGGAACGTAAGGTGGTCTGGTATTTTCAACTCTTTGAGAATTTTCCACAGTTTCTTGTGATCCACACAGTCAAAGATTTCACATAGTCAATGATCTATACATTTGCATATTAAAAAGCATTTAAAATATGTAGCATATCTAGAAAATGATTCAAGAGGTAATGAAATCTATATAAAAACTTTAATTTTTTAATGAAAGAATGAAAAATATCAAGGATAAAAATATATTTTCAATGCTATAATTCACAGAACAAGAGAAGTACAAATAAAGGTGAGGTATATATAAAAATTTTAGTTTAGTAAATTTTTATAGTCTTCCTGGTATGGCCATTGCTACATTAATATTATTTTCTAAGTTGAAAACAACACAAAAATATTTTCTCATGTCATGATTTGGTCATAATCTAATCCAACCATTATAATGAATATAACTAAGCTATAATTTACCACTTCTTGAAATTTTCATAGTTAAGTAAAAAAAAAAGAAAAAGAAAAATATTTTCTATATTAGTTAGTCTTACTAATAGCTTCAGTAAGAATGAAATAAGTAGCTGGGCCAAGGTCAAAATGAAATTCAGCTGTGGATATGTCTGGTGATGAAAGTAAAGTTTGAAGCTCTAAAGAACAATATTGTAAATGAACCTGGGATGTTAGGCCCATGAATCTATGTAAATTGGATATGGTCAAGCAGAAGGATGGTAAGACCTAACATTGGCATCTTAGGAATCAGTGAAATAAAATGGATGGAAATGGTTGAATTTAACTCAAATGACTGTTATTTCTACTACTGTAGGCAAGAATCCCTTAGGAGAAATGGAGTAGCTCTAGTAGTTAACAGAAGAACCTGAAATATTCTTGTGTGCCACCTCAAAAAAGACAAAGTGATCTTGGTTTGTTTCCAAGGCAAAGCATTCAACCTCACAGTAATTCAAGTCTGTATCCCAACCACTGATGCTGAGGAAACTGAAATTGACAGATTCGATAAAGACCTACAAGACCTTCTAGAACTAACACCAAAAAAAAAAAAAAAAGCATGATAGGGGATTGGAATGCAAAAGTAGGAAGTCAATAGATACTCAGGGAAGAGGGTGCATTTAACTTCTTAAAACTATCAGCCCGTGTTTGGTGGACATTGCTTCTGCTTACATTTCATCGCAAGAGTAGCTGTCTGGCCACCCTGGGTACAGTATGCTGTGAGAACAAACCTGTGTGAGTTGGCTAGAAATGAACACCACTTGGAGGAGTGCTGTCATCCCAAACCAGGACCATTCAGGGAAGCCAGCACCTACTTCAGATCAGATCAGTCGCTCAGTCGTGTCCGACTTTTTGCGACCCCATGAATCACAGCACGCCAGGCCTCCCTGTCCATCACCAACTCCTGGAGTTCACTCAGACTCACGTCCATCGAGTCAGTGATGCCATCCAGCCATCTCATCCTCTGTCGTCCCCTTCTCCTCCTGCCCCCAATCCCTCCCAGCATCAGAGTCTTTTCCAATGTGTCAACTCTTCGCATGAGGTGGCCAAAGTACTGGAGCTTCAGCTTTAAGCATCATTCCTTCCAAAGAAATCCCAGGGCTGATCTCCTTCAGAATGGACTAGTTGGATCTCCTCGCAGTCCAAGGGACTCTCAAGAGTCTTCTCCAACACCACAGTTCAAAAGCATCAATTCTTCGGCGCTCAGTATTCTTCACAGTCCAACTCTCACATCCATACATGACCACAGGAAAAGCCATAGCCTTGACTAGACGAACCTTTGTTGGCAAAGTAATGTCTCTGCTTCACCTGTCAGCTAACTTCAGATACACGAGTGAGCTGAGCTGAGGTCAGGCCAACAGAGTCCAGCTCTGCTGAAGCATTTCACTAGTCAACTCACAGACAGGAGTCAGGAGACGAGACTGTCACCACATCCTGACTGTCTTCTGCCACATAGTGACATGTCACTCCAGGACCTTCTTTCAGAGATCAAGCCTTGAGCCTTTGGAGTGGGAGCATAGATTCCAAGACTGCAGACTACCAGAGATCTCCTAACCCTAGGGAGTATCAAATAGTGAGAACTCCCACCAAGGAAACCACATGAATGCATGACCTGGCATCACCCAACCACCAGTAGCATCCTGTGCAGGACTCCTCATCCAAACAACAAACAAGACAAAAATACGAATTCAATCATCAGCAGACAGGATTAGCACCTCACTCAGCCCTGTCCATCAGAGGGGAAATAAAAAACTCAGCACAAATATCACCCTATATGAAGCTCACAGAAACCACTGGACCAAAGTTAGGAGGGCAGAAACCAAAAGGAAGAAAGAATTCAACCTTGAACCCTCAGAAAAGGAGGCCTCAAGCACAGTGTTTAAAAAAAAAAAAAAAAGAGAGAGAAAAGAAAAGGCAGAGAAATACTGCATAAACGAAGGAACAAACTAGAAACACAGAAATAGAAATAAATGAAGAGGAAATAGGCAAACTACTTGAAAAATAATTCGTAATAATGATAGTAAAGATGATCAGTTCAGTTCAGTTGCTCAGTCGCGTCCGACTCTTTGCGACCCCATGAATCGCAGAACACCAGACCTCCCTGTCCATCACCAACTCCCAGAGTTCACCCAAACCCATGTCCATCGAGTCAGTGATGCCATCCAACCATCTCATCCTCTGTCGTCCCCTTCTCCTCCTGCCTTCAGTCTTTCCCAGCATCAGGGTCTTTTCAAATGAGTCAGCTCTTCGCATCAGTTGGCCAAAGTATTGGAGTTTCAGCTTCAACATCAGTCCCACCAATGAACACCCAGGACTGATCTCCTTTAGGATGGACTGGTTGGATCTCCTTGCAGTCCAAGGGATTCTCAAGAATCTTTTCCAACACCACAGTTCAAAAGTATCAATTCTTTGGCACTCAGCTTTCTTTATTATCCAACTCTCACATTCATACATGACCACTGGAAAAACATAGCCTTGACTAGACAGACCTTTGATGACAAAGTAATGTCTCTGCTTTTAAATATGCTGTCTAAGTTGGTCATAACTTTCCTTCTGAGGAGTAAGCATCTTTTAATTTTATGGCTGCAATCACCATCTGCAGTGATTTTGGAGCCCAGAAAAATAAAGATGATCAAAATCATAAAATGAAAATGGAGAAAATGCAAGAATCAACTAACAAAGACCTAGAAGAATTTAAGAATAAGCATACAGAGACAAACAAATTACTGAATTTAAAAATACTGTAGAAGGAATCAATAGCAGAGTATCTGAAGCAGAAGAATGGATCAGTGACCTGGAAGATAAAAAGGTAGAAATAAATGCTTAAGAGCAGAATGAAGTAAAAAGAATGAAAAGAACTGAGGATAGTCTCAGAGACCTCTGGTATGATATCAAATGCACCAACATTCGAATTATAGGGGTCCCAGAAGGAAAAGAGAAAAAGGTTATGAGAACATTTATCAAGAGATTATAGTTGAAAATTTCCCCAACATTGAAAAGGAGATAATCAATCAAGTCCAAGAGATGCAAAGAATCTATACAAGCTAAGCACAAGGAGAAACACACCAAGACACATACTAATCAAACTAACAAAGATTAAACAGAAAGAATATTAAGAGCAGGAAGGGAAAAACAACAAATACAAGGGAAACCCCAAACGTTTAATAGCTGTTCTTCCAGTAGAAACGCTGAAGTTCAGAAAGGAATGGCAGAATATATTTAAAGTAGAGAAAAGGAAAAAAATCTACAACCAAGATTACTCTACCTGGCAAGGATCTCATTCAAAATTAATGGCGACATCAAAAGCTTTCAGACAAGCAAAAATTATGCAAATTCAGTACCATAAAACCAGCTTTACAACAAATGTTAAGGACTTATATAGTCAGGAAATACAAAAGAAGAAAAAGATCTACAAAAACAAACCCCAAACAATTAAGAAAATAACAATAGGAACATATATATCCATAGTTACTTTAAATGTAAACGGTTAAATGCTACAACCAAAACACACAGACTTGCTGAATGGCTACAAATCAAGACCCATATATATGTTGTCTACAAGAAATCCACTTCAGACCTAAACATACACATAAAATGAAAGTGAAAGGATGGAAATATATATTCCATGCAAATGGAAGCAAAAGAAAGCTGAGGTAGCAAACCTTGTCTTAGACAATGTAGACGTTAAAATAAAGAATATTATTAGAGGTAAGAAAGGACACTGTATAATGATCAAGGGATCAATCCAAGAGGAAAATATAACAATTGCAAATATCTGTGCACACAACATAGTAGCACCTCAAGACATAAGACAAACACTAACAGACATAAAAGGAGAAATGGACAGTAACACAATAATAGTAGAAGATTTTAACACTCCACTTATACCAATGGACACATCATTAAAGCAGAAAATTAATAAAGGAACATATCTTAAATGATACATTAGATGAGATGGATCTCATTGATATCTTCATGACATTCCATCCAAATGCAGAAGACTACACATTCTTCTCAAGTGCACATGCAATATTCTCCAGGATAGATGACATCTTGGGTCACAAATCAAACTTCAGTAAATTTAAGAAGATTGAAATCCTATTAAGCATCTTTTCTGATCATAATGCTATGAAACTAGACATCAATTACAAGAAGAAAAAAAAAACTGTAAAAAGTACAAACAAATGTAGATTAAACAAAACATTTCTAAATAACCAACAGGTTACTGAAGAAATCAAAAGAGATAAAAAAATTCCTCGAAACAAATGACAATAACACAACAACTCAAAACCTACCTGTGGGGTGTAGCAAAAGCAGTTCTAAGAGGGAAGTTTATAGCAATAAAATCCTACCTCAAGGAACAAGAAAAATATCAAGTAGACAACCTAAATTTATGTCTAAAACAACTGAAAAAGAACAAAAAAACTCCCAAAATTAGCAGAAGGAAAGAAATCATAAAGATCTGAGCAGAAATAACTAAAAAAGTAATGAAAGAAACAATAGTAAAGATTAATAAAACTAAAAGGTAAACACCTTTTTTTTTTTTTTTGAGAAGATAAATAAAATCAACAAATATTTAGCCAAACTCATCAAGAAAAAGGAGAGAAAAATCAAATCAACAAAATTAAGAATGAAAAAGGAGAGATTACAAGAAACAATGCAGAAATACAAAGGATTATAAGAGACTATTATGAGCAACTCTATGGCAATAAAATAGATAACCTGAAAAAAATGGACAGATTCTAAGAAAAGTCCAATCTTCCAAGATTGAACCAGGAAGAAATAGAAATTATGAACAACCCAATTACAAGCACTGAAATCGAAGTTGTGATCAAAAATCTCCCCCAAAACAAAAGCCCAGGACCAGATGGCTTCATAAGTGAATTCTGTCAAACATCTAGAGAAGAGCTAATGCCTATCCTTCTAAAACTCTTTCAAAAAATTGCAGAGGAAGGCACACTTCCAAACTCATTCTATGAGGCGACCATCACCCTGATACCAAAACCAGACAAAGACAACACACAAAAAAGAAAACCACAGGCCAATATAACTGATGAACATAGATGCAAACATCCTCAACAGCATTTTAGTAAACAGAATTAAACAACACATTAAAGAAGCTCATGCAACATGTTTAAGTTGGGTTTATTCCAGGGATGCAAGGATTCTTCAATATATGCAAATCAATCAACACAGCATATTAGCAAATTGAAAGATAAAAACTATATGATAATATCAAAAGATGCAGAAAAAGCCTTTGACAAAATCCAGCACTCATTTACGATTAAAACCTTTCAAAAATGCACATAGAAGGAACCTACATAAACAAAGTAAAGGTCATATATGATAATTTCACAGCAAACATTATTCTCAATGGTGAAAAACTGAGAGCATTTCCCCTAAGATCAGGAACAAGACAAGGGTGTCCATTTTCACCACTATTATTCAGTGTAGTTTCAGAAGTCCTGGCTACAGCAATCAGAGAAGAAAAAGAAATAAAAGGAACCCAGATTGGAAAAGAAGAAGTAAAATTCTCACTGTTGGCAGATGACATGATACTATACATAGAAAACCCTTAAGTTACTATCAGAAAACTACTAGAGCTAATCAGTGAATTTACCAAAGTCTCAGGATACAAAATCAATACACAGAAATCATTTGCATTCCTGTATAACAACAATGAAAAATCAGAAAGAGAAATTAAGAAATCAATCCCATTCACCATTACAACAGAAAGAATAAAATATCTAGGAATAAACTTACCTTAAAAGACAAAAAAACCGTATACAGAAAAATATAAGACATTGATGAAAGAAATCAAAGATGACATAAACAGATGAAAAAATATTCCATGTTCCTGGGTAGGATGAACCAATATTGTGAAAATGATTATACTACCAAATGCAATCTACATTTCAATGTTCAGTTCAGTTCAGTCGCTCAGTCGTGGCCGACTCTTTGCGACCCCTGAAACTCAGCACGCCAGGCCTCCATGTCCATTACCAACTCCTGGAGTCTACCCAAAGCCATGTTCATTAATGCCATCCAACCATCTCATCCTCTGTCATCCCTTCTCCTCCTGCCCTCAATCTTTCCCAGTATCAGGGTCTTTTCAAATGAGTCAGCTCTTTGCATCAGGTGGCCAAAGTATTAGAGTTTCTGCTTCAGCATCAGTCCTTCCAATGAATATTCAGGACTGATTTCCTTTAGGATGGATCCCTATTAAACTACCAATGGCATTTTTCACAGAAGTAAAACAAAAAAAAAATTCACAATTCATATGGAAACAAAAGATCCTGAATAGCCAAAGCAGTCTTGAGATGGAAGAATGGAGCTAGAGGAATCAACCTTCCTGTCTTTAGATTATGCTACAAATCTACAGTCATCAATATGGTATGATACTGGCACAAAACCAGAAATATAGACAAATGGAACAGGATAGAAAGCCCAGAAATAAACCCATGAATCTATGGGTATCTTATATTTTACAAAGGAGGCAAGAATATACAATGGAACAAAGACAGCCTCTTCAACAAATGGTGCTGGGAAAACTGGGCAGCTACATGTAAAAGAATGAAAGTAGAACACTTCCTAACACCATACACAAAGATAAGCTTAAAATGGATTAAAGACCTAAAACTATAAAATTTTTACAGAATTTTATTGTTATAAAAGAAACTGTAAAATTCTTACAGAATTTTATTGTTCTAAAAGAAACTATAAAATTCTTAAAGGAAAACACTTTAAGAACACTCTCTGACATAAATTACAGCAAGATCCTCTATTACTCATCTTGTAGAATACTGGAAATTAAAAAAAAAAAAAAAAAAAGGACCTAATTAAACTTAAAAGCTTTTGCATAATGAAGGAAACTCTAAGGAAGGTGAAAAAACAGCTCTCAAAATGGGAGAAAATAATAGTAAATGAAACAGCTGACAAAGAATACGTTTTCAAAGTATAAAAGCAACTCACACAACTCAATACCAGAAAAACAAATAATCCAATCAAAAAGTGGGCAGATAACCTAAACAGACATTTCTCCAAAGAAGATGTACAGATGGCTAATAAATGCATGAAAAGTTGCTCAATATTGCTCGTCATTCAGTTCAGTTCAGTTCAATCACTCAGTCGTGTCCGACTCTTTGCAATCCCATGAATCGCAGCACGCCAGGCCTCCCTGTCCATCACCAACTCCCGGAGTTCACTCAGACTCATGTCCATCGAGTCAGTGACGCCATCCAACCATCTCATCCTCTGTCGTCCCCTTCTCCTCCTGCCCTCAATCCCTCCCAGCACCAGAGTCTTTTCCAATGAGTCAACTCTTCACATGACGTGGCCAAAGTACTGGAGTTTCAGATTTAGCATTAGAGAAATGCAAATCAAAACTGAAATGATGTATCATCTTACATCAGCCAGAATGATCATCATCAAAAGGTCTACAAACAATAAATTCTGGAGAGGATGTGGAGAAAAGGGAACTCTCCTAAAGCCACTGTGGAGAACAGTGTTGAGATTCCTTAAAAAAAAAAAAAAAAAAAAATTGGGAATAAAACTGCCACATGACAAGTAATTCCACTATTAGGTATATATCCTGAGGAAATTATAATTGAAAAAGACACATGTATCCCAAAGTTCATTGTAGCAATATTTACAATAGCTAGGACATGGAAGCAAGCTAGATATCCAACACCAGATGAATGGATAAGGAAGTTGGAAGTTGTGGTATATATACACAATGGAATACTTAGCTATAAAAATGAATGAACTTTTGTCAGCTCTAATGAAGTACATGAAGCTAGAGCCTATTCAGTTCAGTTCAGTTCAGTTCAGTCACTCAGTCATGTCCGACTCTTTGCCACCCCATGAATCACAGGACGCCAGGCCTCCCTGTCCATCACCAACTCCCGGAGTTCACTCAGACTCACGTCCATCGAGTCAGTGACGCCATCCAGCCATCTCATCCTCTGTCGTCCCCTTCTCCTCCTGCCCCCAATCCCTCCCAGCATCAGAGTCTTTTCCAATGAGTCAACTCTTCACACGACGTGGCCAAAGTACTGGAGTTTCAGATTTAGCATTAGAGAAATGCAAATCAAAACTGAAATGATGTATCATCTTACATCAGCCAGAATGATCATCATCAAAAGGTCTACAAACAATAAATTCTGGAGAGGATGTGGAGAAAAGGGAACTCTCCTAAGGCCACTGTGGAGAATAGTGTTGAGATTCCTTTAAAAAAAAAAAAAAATTGTGAATAAAACTGCCACATGACAAGTAATTGCACTATTAGGTATATACCCTGAGAAAATTAAAATTGAAAAAGACACATGTACCACAAAGTTCATAGTAGCAATATTTACAATAGCTAGGACATGGAAGCAAGCTAGATATCCAACACCAGATGAATGGATAAGGAAGTTGGAAGTTGTGGTATATATACACAATGGAATACTTAGCTATAAAAATGAATGAACTTTTGTCAGCTCTAATGAAGTACATGAAGCTAGAGCCTATTCAGTTCAGTTCAGTTCAGTCACTCAGTCATGTCTGACTCTTTGCCACCCCATGAATCACAGCACACCAGGCCTCCATGTCCATCACCAACTCCCGGAGTTCACTCAGACTCACGTCCATCGAGTCAGTGATGCCATCCAGCCATCTCATCCTCTGTCGTCCCCTTCTCCTCCTGCCCCCAATCCCTCCCAGCATCAGAGTCTTTTCCAATGAGTCAACTCTTCGCATGAGGTGGCCAAAGTATGGAGTTTCAGCTTTAGCGTCGTTCCTTCCAAAGAAATCCCAGGGCTGGTCTTCAGAATGGACTGGTTGGATCTCCTTGCAGTCCAAGGGACTCTCAAGAGTCTTTTCCAACACCACAGTTCAAAAGCATCATTTCTTTGGCGCTCAGCTTTCTTCACAGTCTAACTCTCACATCCATACATGACCATTGGAAAAACCATAGCCTTGACTAGACGGACCTTTGTTGGCAAAATAATGTCTCTGCTTTTCAATATGCTATCTAGGTTGGTCATAACTTTTCTTCCAAGGAGTAAGCATCTTTTAATTTCATGGCTGCAGTCACCATCTACAGTGATTTTGGAGCCCCCAAAAAATAAAGTCTGACACCGTTTCCACTGTTTCCCCATCTATTTCCCATAAAGTGATCGACCAGATGCCATGATCTTCATTTTCTGAATGTTGAACTTTAAGCCAACTTTTTCACTCTCCTCCTTCACTTTCATTGAGTCATTTTAGTTCCTCTTCACTTTCTGCCATAAGGGTGGTGTCATCTACATATCTGAGGTTATTGATATTTCTCCTGGCAATCTTGATTCCAGCTTGAGCTTCTTCCAGCCCAGCGTTTCTCATGATGTGCTCTGCATATAAAATAAATAAGCAGGGTGACAATATACAGCCTTGACGTACTCCTTTTCCTATTTGGAACCAGTCTGTTGTTCCATGTCCAGTTCTATCTGTTGCTTCCTGACCTGCATATACAGAGTGAAGTAACTCAGATAGCGAAAGATACATTTCAAATATTAATGTATATATACAGAATACAGAAAGATAGTACTGAGGATCCTATTTGTTGGTCAGCAAAGGAGGCAGGCAGTGAAATAAAGAATGGACACAGTGGGAGAAGGGAAGGATGGGATGCTTTGAGATAATAGCATTGAAACATATACATTACTATATATAAAATAGATAGACAGTGGGAGTTTGATATATGATGCAGGGAATCCAAAGCCAGTGCTCTCTGACAACCTAGAGGAATAGGATGAAGGAGGTGGGAGTGGGGCTCAAGAAGGAGGGGATATATGTATAACTATGGCCGATTCAGTTGATGAATGGCAAAAGTCACAATATTGTTAAGCAATTATCTTCTAAATTAACTTTTTTAATTAAAAATGATGGGAGAAACTTTTTCTTACAATAGAATTCCAAAGAATAAATGTATATGGTATGACAGAAATAGAAAATTACCATTTGATCATCACAGGCAAGAATTATTAAGGGATTTGAAAGTATGATGAGAAGCATGATATTTATATAATCTTAAAGCATTTCCTGACAAGATGTTTATTAACTGCAAAGGGGGAAACAATAACTTTTTAGTGAAGAATGCTTACAGAGAGCACCTCACCCAAATGACCAAAGTTAACAACAGCAGCAATGAAACCTATCAGTATCACATTCCTCCTCATAGGATGAACTGAGACAGACATAACTTCCCTGTGGTATTTTTGTCAAAGATGTATAGCTTAAGTTCATTCATGAGGAGACATCAAACACACTCATTTTGAGGAACTACAAAATAACTGGCCAGTGTTCTTCAAAAGTGTTAAGATTGTGAGAGAAATGACCACAGACTGAGGAATGGCCACAAACCAGAAGATACTAAGGAAGAGTGTGATCCTGGGCTGGATGCCAAATTGGACTCTGGAACTGAAAAAAAAAAGACAATAGTGAGACAACAGAAAAAGTTTGACCAGTGCATCTCAAAAGAGCTGATAGCATTGTAGTTTTGATGTCTCTACAATGGCTTATCAGATAATAATATCTGAGGAAGGTGGATGAAGTCTATGTATCTATCTACTATTTATGTAATTGATGGGGTGGGGGGAGTCAGTGAGAAAGTGAAAGTGGCTCAGTCATATCCAACTCTTTGCAACTCCATGGACTGTATAGTCCAGGTCAGAATACTGGAGTGGGTAGCCTTTCCCTTCTCCAAGGGATCTTCCCAACCCAGGGATCGAACCCATGTCTCCTGCATTGCAGGTGGATTCTTTACCAGCTGAGCCACAAGGTCAGTGAGAAGGAGGTCTGCAATTATTTCAAATGAAAAGGGAAAATATAAAAACAAAATTTTCCACCATAAAAAAAGGAAAGTGTGAGAGTATTGTACATTCAAGTACAATACTTTTTTTTGCTAAAATAAATCCACATCTCAATGCCATTTTATGTCACATGAGAAGATAACATTACAATCTCTAGGAATATGTAAAGTGAGCACTGGATTCATTTTTTTCCAAAATTGCAATTGGTTAAGCCATTCTTTAATTCATAAGTGGTAAATTATGGTTTTGCAAAGGGAGTGTCAATTCCTGGATTTCTGGAGTTGAAAGTTCATGGTCTTTTGAGTCAGATACATTTATATTTAAATCTTAACTACACTGCTATCTTGTATAATTTGAAGAAAATACTCTCTCTCCATTCATGCATTTTCCTATATGTAAAACAGGAGTAATAGTACCAGTTTCAGGAACTTTTATGAGAATTAAGTAAAATGTTTGAAAAGATTCTGTATTCAGATCTCTTTTCTTCGCCATATGATACATACTGATACACAAAATTTATCCCGGGATTTGAAAATAAAAACACTGCATTATCTATGACGAAGATGACAAAGCTGGTTTTTAGAGTGAAAGGTTAATTGTAAACTAATCAGCTTCCAATTAAAATAAATAAATTTATATTAAAAAATAAAACCTAGATGGTTGAAGGTGATTGTTGTTAACTCTACTGGCTAAACTGTTTCTGCACATTTTCTCTGAAGTCTGAATCCTCCTGGACCATAAAGGACCTAGAGCTAGTGTGAAAGGTTGAATGTGATAACTTTTCATGCCACTTGGAGACAGTAAAGCCAAAATGTCAGATAGTGACTGAAGTTTGTGTATCCACATTTCAGAAAAGGGATCTAGGCTGAGAAACTAGACTTGGAAATCATCCACCTATGTTGACAACTGCATCTCCATGATGGATAAATGCCCAGGAAGAGTGCACAGAGAGGACAATGTGGCTTAAGATTCTCTGTGTCAAAGATTCTCTGTGGTGTGATCACTCACCTAAAGCCAGACATCCTGAAATGTGAAGTCAGGTGGGCCTTAGGAAACATCACTATGAACAAAGCTAGTGGAGGCAATGGAATTCCAGCTGAGCTATTTCAAATCCTAAAAGATGATGCTCTGAAAGTGCTGCATTCAATATGCTAGCAAATTTGGAAAAGTCAACAGTGCCCACATGACTGGAAAAGGTCAGTTTTCATTCCAATCCCAAAGAAAGGCAATGCTAAAAAATGCTCATAGTACTGCATAATTGTACTCATCTCACACATTAGTAAAGTAATGCTCAAAATTATCCAAGCCAGGCTTCAACAATATGTGAACCGTGAACTTCCAGATGTACAAGATGGATTTAGAAAAGGGAGAGGAACCAGAGATCAAATTGCCAACATCCATGGGATCATTGAAAAAGCATGAGAGTTCCAGAAAAACATCTACTTGTGCTTTATTGACTACACCAAAGCCTTTGACTGTGTGGATCACAACAAACTGTGAAAAATTCTTCAATAAATGGAAATACCAGACCACCTTACCTGCATTCTGAGAAATCTGTATGCAGATCAAGATGCAACAGTTAGAACTGGACATGGAACAACAGAATGGTTCCAAATTGGGAAAGGAGTATGTCAAGGTTGTGTATTGTCACCCTGCTTATTTAACTTATATGCAGAGTACATCATGCAAAATGCTGGGCTGAATGAAGCACAAGTCAGAATCAAGATTGCTGAGAGAACTATCAATTACCTCAGATATGCAGATGACATCACCTTTATGGCAGAAAGTGAAGAAAGACTAAAGAGCTTCTTGATGAAAGTGAAAGAAGAGAGTGAAAAAATTGGCTTAAAGTTCAGCATTCAGAAAACTAAGATCATGGCATCCAGTCCCATCACTTAACAGCAAATACATGGTGAAACAATGGAAACAGTGAGAGACTTCATTTTCTTTGGCTCCAAAATCACTGTAGATGGTGACTGCAGCCATGAAATTAAAAGATACTTGCTCCTTGGAAGAAAAGCTATGACCAACCTAGAGAGTATATTAAAAAGCAGAGACATTACTTAACCAATAAAGGTCTGTCTAGTCAAAGCTATGGTTTTTCCTGTAGTCGTGTATGGATGTGAGAGTTGAACTATAAAGAAAACTGAGCACTGAAGAATTGATGCTTTTGAACTGTGGTGTTGGAGAAGACTCTTGAGCATCCCTTGGACTGCAAGGAGATACAACCAGTCCACCCTAAAGGAGATCAGTCTTGAATATTCATTGGAAGGACTGATGCTGAAGCTGAAACTTCAGTACTTTGGCCACCTGATGCAAAGAACTGACTCATTTGAAAAGATCCTGATGCTGGGAAAGATTGAAGGCAGGAGGAGAAGAGGATGACAGAGGATGAGATGATTGGATGGCATCACTGACTCAATGGACATGAGTCTGAGCATGCTCCAGGATTTGGTGATGGACAGGGAAGCCTGGCATGCTGCAGTCCTACAGGTTCCCATAGTTGGACATGGCTGACTGGCTGAACTGAACTGAACTGTGTCAGTTCAGAGTGGAGTAAATCAAGGGGACTCATGGTCAACCAAGACCTCACCACTGCATCAGACACATCTGAAATAAAGTCACTGTGGTGGTAAGGCACCACCATTTATATTTGATTGAAATGTGTCTCCTGTAAAATTCTTAATTTTGTTCCCAGGCACTTCAGATCATAGGCCACATTTCTTCTTCAGAGAAACTTCAGTTCTTCTTTCATGGCATAACAACATGCCTTGATAAGGCCCACTGAGATTACTAAGATTAATCTCCTTTATTTAAAGTTGACTTATTGTAGATGTTGGTCATGTCTGCAGTACTTGGATTAGTGTTGGGTGTGTAACTGGGTGCTGTAGCCTTACCAAGTTGACACATGAAATAGCTGTCACCCCTGGCTTCTATGCCACCTAAAAGCAAGAGATTTGTTACACTAAACCCACTTCTCCTGCTCACAAAAGAAGAGATAGATTCTTTTGTTATATAACTAGGTGCTAAAAATTTAGTATTCTATTAAGTGTACTTTAGATGCCATATAGATGTACCGCTACTACTAAGTCACTTCAGTCATGTCCAACTCTGTGCAACCCCATAGACAGCAGCCCACAAGGCTCCCCTGTCCCTGCGATTCTCCAGGCAAGAACACTGGAGTGGGTTGCCATTTCCTTCTCCAATGCACGAAAGTGAAAAGTAAAAGTGAAGTCGCTCAGTCGTGTCCGACCCTCAGTGACCCCATGGCCTGCAGCCTTCCAGGCTCCTCCGTCCATGGGATTTTCCAGACAAGAGTACTGGAGTGGGGTGCAATTGTCTTCTCTAATAGATGTACTATATACATGTAAAAGTTCGTTGACTTTCACATTTAAGGTTTGTACACTTTATCTATGTTTCACTTCAATAAAAAAATTTTAAAAAGTATATATGAAGTCTTTGAATGACTTTTATTATAAAGAATTTTAAGTACACATGTATATGACACTGACATTTTTAAACAAAGTATTTTTTTTCATATATCCTGGAAAATACTTCTCATAGGTTGCAGGTGTAATTATTTTACATCTACATATCAATAAACATCTGCATTAGTAATTAGTTGCAAAACACTAGAAATATACTACCCCTGTCCATCCTGAGCCCCTGAAATCTAAATGTTTTGTGATGAACCCAGCATATCATGATTTTTAATAATATATTACATCATGTAGAAAAACATAATAATCCTTTGTAGGATATAAAAGAATAAATTCCTATTCACAGTATAAGCAAGATCATCTATAATTCCTCCAGAATATCATGGTATGGATGGTAACTGGGTATTAAATCCTATAAATTATTTATTGCTACCAGATATTATGAAAAACAAAGTTGGAATCCAAAGAGAAAGCATATTCTGCCTTTCAGAATCTCCTAGAAAGAACTGCAATAAAATCTCAAGGTAGAAATATGTTTCCAACAGAGTAGTCTGTAACACCTTTGCATTGTTTCAGGGGATCAGCACTTATGTGAATTGATAGCTACATAGTAGGATTCCATGTCGACTGCATCAGTGGTATTGAGATGCAGAACAATGAAACAGTTGTCAGTGTTTAAGAGCAGCCAGGTCCCAGCCCATAAATTATGAAAAAATAGAGTTATAAACCTGAGCCTAAGTGCTATGAGATATTCTGCCAAACTTCAAAATGTGTCTTAAAACACTCAACTCATTATGAAAAATATGTTTACAAAGGTACTTTCTCCAAGATTTATGGAACGGATAAGTTAAGATAGTAATAAATAGATTTTCAAGGGAAAAAGTACCTATAAACTACATTAAACATATTCCAAGCTTTTGATCATCATTGTCATAATTTCTGGCATGCCTGTAATTAATCATAATAATTATATTTAAAGGAAGAAAATTCACAGATATATAGAGACACTCTCTCAACTTTAAATGCATTTTTTAAAAATTTATTTTGTCAATAATTTATACATCATTTATCATAAGGGAAAATGTATGAATTGCACTTAGAAAAGGTGAGAGCAGCAATATATACAGATCTGGTCCCTTAAGACTCTGAAATAATGACACAAATAGGTGGAGAAATGCACCATGTTCATGGATTGGAAGAATCAATATAGTGAAAATGAGTATACTACCCAAAGCAATTTATAAATTCAATGTAATCCCTATCAAGCTACACTACCAATGGCATTTTTCAAAAAGTAGAACAAATGATTTCACAATTTGTATAGAAACACAAAAAACCTTGAATAGCCAAAGCAGTCTTGAGAAAGAAGAATGAAATTGGAGGACTCAACCTGCCTGACTTCAGACTATACTACAAAGCTATGATCAAGAGAGTATGGTATGGGCACAAAGACAGAAATATAGATCAATGAAACAAAATAGAAAGCCCAGAGATAAATCCACGTACCTATAGATACCTTATCTTCGACAAACAAGGTAAGAATATACAATGAAGAAAAGACAATCTCTTTAACAATTAGTGCTGGGAAAACTGGTCAACCATCTGTAAAAAGAAACTAGAACACTTTCTAACGCCACACACAAGAATAAACTCAAAATTGATTAAAGACCTAAATATAAGACCAGAAACTATAAAACTCTTACTGGAAAGCATAGGCAGAACACTCTCTGACATATATCATGGCAAGATCTTCTATGACCCACCTACCAGGGTAATGGAAATAAAAACAAAAGTAAAAACATTGGACCTAATTAAACTTAAATGATAAATGAAACAACTGACAAAGAATTCATCTCCAAAATATACAACCAGCTCATGCAGCTCAATAGCAGAAATATAAACAACCCAATAAAAAAAATGGGCCAAAGAACTAAAAAAACATTTCTCCAGAAAAGATATACAGATGGCTAACAAATGCATGAAAAGATGATCAACATCACTCATTATCAGAGAAATGCAAATTATTATTTATTTGGTAATGCCATTCTTTAACCTCCACACAGCAACCAGCACAGTGCTACACATCATCAGGGGTGAAATATACATAAAATTTTAAAATCATAGACTATTTGAGATAAAGGAGACATTATCTTGTCAATGACTTGCTTTACAGCTACTGTAAAGTATTCAGATTTTATCTGTACAATGCCATGGCCATGCTCAAATTTCATGGTGACTGAGTTCATGTGAAAAAGCAGATCTTCTAACTTGTGATGTGGAACCACAATGAGCACCATCTCACACTAGTCAGAATGGCTGCCACCAAAAAGTCTACAAACAATAAATGTTGGAGAGGGCATGGAGAAGAGGGAACTCTCCTACACTGCTGGTGGAAATGGAAACTAGTACAGCCACTATGGAGAAAGGTGTGGAGATTGCTTAAAAACCTGGAGATAGAACTGCCATGAGACCCAGCAATCCCACTGTTGACCATACACACCAGAATTGAAATAGACACATATACTCCAATGTTCATTGCAGCACTGTTTAAAATAGCTAGGACATGTAAGCAACCTAGATGTCCATCAGCCTACCAATGGATAAATAATTTCTGGTATATGTACGCAATGGAATATTACTCAGCTGTAAAAAAAGAACACATCTGAGTCCGTTCTAATGAGGTGAATGAAGCTGGAGCCTATTATACAGAGTGAAGTAAGTCAGAAAGAGAAACACCAATACAGTACATTAATGCATATGTATGGACTTTAGAAAGATGGTAACAACAACCCTATATGCAAGACAGCAAAAGAGACACAAATGTAAAGAACAGACTTTTGAACTATGTGGGAGAAGGTGAGGGTGGGACGATATGAGAGAATAGCATTGAAACATGTATATTACCATATGCAAAATAGACGACCAGTGCAAGTTCAATGCATGAAGCAGGGCATTCAAAGCTGGTGCTCTGTGACAACCCAGAGGGATGGAATGGGGAAGGAGGTGAGAAGGGGGTTCAGGATGGTGGGACATATGTACACCCATTGCTGATTCATGTTGATGTATGGCAAAAACCACCCCAATGTTGTAAAACCTTATTCATGCCTTCTTTGAAGATGAATAGTATTAAAAACAAAAGAACTGCCTAAGTGGTAAAAAGAAAAAAAACTCTAAAATACATGAAGATTTGGTCCATCCCTTATTTGTCCAAATTTTCCAGGTACTTGTAAAACTTGTAAAGACCCTTATGTTGCAAGATGTGCCTCACATTATGAGCTAATCTAGCAATTGCTACAATCACCAAGGAGTGAGTTGGGCTTTCTTTCTTTCTTTTTTGCTCAGGGCCCTATTGCAATGAAGATACAATAATACATACAGTAAAATGATAAATGAAGAGCCCCTTAAATATAGTGTTTGGATATTAACTAAAATAATGTAGTTTCTGAGAACTCCAAAACAATCCCTTATTTTCTTAGTGACTCTCTAAATAAAACTTACAGGTTGTTTAACCAGGAAAAATAATCAAGCTTGAGATTGCCTTCCCAGAACAGGGGGGCAGTTATGAGTACCAAGTTAGGAATACACAATGAATGCCACATGATGGCCAGCATCCCTGAGGATATACATGTTCTCATTTAGGGACTCTTTAATCAGAATGTCCTCAATTTTTTAGCTCTCAAAACTGTTAGAGTTTAAAAAAAAAAAAAAAAAAAACCTTACTTGTCAATCTATTAAGAGAAGCATCTTGATATAGTATACAATGTTCCACATCACAAGTTAGAAGATCTGCTTTTTCACATGAACTCAGTTACCATGAAATTTGAGCATGGCCATGGCATTGTACAGATAAAATCTGAATACTTTACAGTAGCTGTAAAGCAAATCATTGACAAGATGTCTCCTTTATCTCAAATAGTCTATGATTTTAAAATTTTATGTACATTTCACCTGTGATGATGTCTAGCACTGTGCTGGTTGCTGTGTGGAGGTTAAAGAATGGCATTACCAAGTAAATAATAATGATATTGTCTTCAATCAATTCAAGGTAGCAAAGACACACTCAGAAGGACTATTCCATAGTGGAGAAAAAGTTTAGAAGCAGAATGAACAGAAGTTACTCAAGAGATGATTGCAAAAAAGATTATGAGGAGAAAGAAAGATACCCAGATACTCCCCTGGGATGAGTAACACTGTTTGTGGATACTTAAATAAATAAAAACATATACTTTGGCTACCTGATGCGAAAAACTGACTCATTTGAAAAGACCCTGGTGCCTGGAAAGATTGAAGGAGGGAGGCGAAGGGGACGGCATGGTTGGATGGCCTCACTGACTCGATGGACATGAGTTTAGGTAAACTCTGGGAGTTGGTGATGGGCAGGGAGGCCTGGCATGCTGCAGTCCATGGTGTCGCAAAGAGTTGGACACAACTGAGCAACTGAACTGAACTGAACTTATCCACAAAAAGACCTGTATAGGCATAGTCATGGTTGCCTTACCCATAATAACTAGGAAGAAACCAAAGGTTCATTAATAAATGAATAAATTTGTTTATAGAGATAAACTGTGATACAACTGAATAATACTCAGCAGCAAAAATTGATTAATTATGAAAAATTAAACATGATTAATCTCATAAGTGTCTTGATATTAAAACCCAGTTTCTATAGTGTTAGTCACTCAGTCGTGCCTGACTCTTTGTGACCCCATGGACTGCAGCCCACCAGGCTCCTCTGTCCATGAGATTTTCCAGGCAATGATATTGGAGTGGATTGCCACTTCCTTCTCCAGGGCATCTTCCCAACCCAGGGATCGAACCCTGGTCTCCTGCACTGCAGGCAGATTCTTTATCGAGTGAGCCCAGTTTCTATATGTATGTATTAAATCATCACATTTAGATGATTTCCATAAAGAGGCAAAACTAATACCTCAATAAATATTATATATACTCCCTTGGAGAAAGGAATGGCTACCAACTCCAGTATTCTTGCCTGGAGAATTCCATGGACAGAAAGGAACCTGGTGGGTCCATGGGTCCACAAGAGTCAGACATGACTGAGTAACTAGCACTTTCATTAGCTTTCATTCATACTTCTCTATAAATACATATAAATATTGTTGCTTTTAGGGCTGGGAAAATTGCCTGGCAGGGGACACAGGGAAATTTTATGAGGAGTGGACATATTTTTTGCTTATGGGTATGGGTTACAGGGGGCTTCCCTGGTGGCTCAGAGATTAAAGCGTCTGCCTGGAATGCGGGAGACCCGGATTCAATCCCTGGGTCGGGAAGATCCCCTGGGGAAGGAAATGGCAACCCACTCCAGAACTCTTGCCTGAAGAATCCCATGGAGGGAGGAGCCTGGTAGGCTGCAGTCCATGGGGTTGCAAAGAGTTGGACACGACTGAGCAACTTCACTTTCACTTTCATGGGTTACATGGGTGAATAAAAATGTTACAATTCATCAAAAGAGAACAGGTAAGATCTCAGGATTTTAAGTGTGTAAATTATACCTCTAAATAAAATTAAAAGATGATTTGTAGGCTAGTACAGAAATTTAAAAAAGATTATTTAGTTTAAATATATATAGCAGCAAAAGTCCAAGATAGCAGAGTAGAAAGATGTGCACTCATCTTCTGTGAGAACTCCAAAATTGCAAGTCTCTGCTGAAGAACCATCGAGAGGAGAATGTTGGATCCTACAAATAAAAGATACCCCATGTCCAAGGCCAAAGGATAAGCCCCAACAAGATGGTGGTGGGGGGGTGAAATTGCTTTTAGAATCAAAACCCCATATCCACTAGGGCTCAAATAAAGCCTTTCATGCATCAAGACCCAGAGATCCCATAGAGATAAGGCAGAGCTGCCTTTGAGTGTTTGCATGTCTCCTGTGGAAGCATGGGTCAGTGGTGGCCTGCCACAGGGACAGGAGCTCTGGCTGTAGCACACCTAAGAGGCACACCATGTGGCATAAATCCTTTGGAGGAGGTCTTCATTAGCCCCACCCCAGAGTCACCGAGTGGACAACCCACAAACTGGAGAACAATTATATCAAACAAGTTCTCACACTGTTATGAAAGTTCTAAGACTCACAACAGATTTCTCAACCTGGAGATCCAGCAAAGTGCTGAGAAGCCCCAGGGAATGTGACTGGAAGCCGGTGGGATTTGATTAGAGAACTTCCACAGGATGGGGATACAGACTCTTGGAGGGCACAAACGGAACCTTGTGAGCAGCAAGACCCAAGAGAAAGGAGTAGTGACCCACAGTAGACTGACCCAGACTTGCCTGTAAGTGTCCAGGAGTCTCCATTGGAGGCATGGGTTGAGAGTGGCCTGCAGCAGGGTCAGGAGCACTGAATAAAATAGTGCTATCATAAGTTTTTTTGAAGGAGATCTCCATTACCACCATTGTCTCTACCATAGTTTGGTCTCAGGCCAAAAAGCAGGGAGGGCCCACAGCTCCACCCATCAACAGAAAATTGGACTAAAGATGTACTGAGCATGGCCATCAGAACAAGACCCAGATTCTCCCACAGCCAGTCTCTCTCATCAGAGAGTTTACACAAACCTCATCCTTATCCCTCAGAGGTCACACAGAATGAAAACCACAATCACAGAAAACTAGCCAAACTGTTCACATGGATCACAGCTTTGTCTAATTCAATGAAACTATGAGCCATGCTGTGTAGGGCCACCCAAGATGGGTGGGTCACGGTGGAGAGTTCTGAAAAAACGTGGTCCACTGAAAAAGGGAATAGTATGAATAGTATGAAAAGACAAAAAGATATTACATTGAAAGATGAACTCCCCAGGGCTATCGGTGTCCAATATACTGCTGGAGAAGAGTGGAGAAATAGCTCCAGAAAGAATGAAGAGACCAAGCCAAAGCAAAAACATTGCCCAGCTATGGATGTAACTGGTGATGAAAGCATAGCCCAATGCTCTAAAGAACAATATTGCTTAGGAACCTGGAATGTTAGGTCCATGAATCAAGGTAAACTGAAAGGGGTCAAACAGGAAATGGCAAGAGTGAACATCAACATTTTAAGAATCAGCAAACTACAATGGAACAGAATGGGTGAATTTGATTCAGATGACCATTATATATACTACTCTGGGCAAGAATCCCTTAAAAGAAATGAAGTACACCTCATAGTCAACAAAAGAGTCTGAAATGCAGTACTTGGATGCAATCTCAAAAACAACAGAATGATCTCTATTTGTTTCCAAGGCAAGTCATTCAATATTACAGTAATCCAAGTCTATGCCCCAGCCAGTAATGCTGAAGAAGCTGAAGTTGAATGGTTCTCTGAAGACCTACAAGACCTTCTAGAACTAACACCAAAAAAAGATGTCCTTTTCATCATAGAGAACTGGAATGCAAAAGTAGGAAGTGAGGAGATACCTGGAGTAACAGGCAAGTTTGTCCTTATAGTACAAAATGAAGCAGGGCAAAGGGTAACAGAGTTTTGCCAAGAAAATGCATTGATCATAGCAAACGCCCTCTTCCAACCACACAAGAGAAGACTCTACACATGGACATCACCAGATGGTGAATAATGAAATCATTATAGTTTTTGCAGCCAAAGATGGAGAAACTATACAGTCAGCAAAAACAAGACAGGGAGAGAACTGTGGCTCAGATCATGAACTCCTTATTGCTAAATTCAGACTTAAATTGAAGAAAGTGGGAAAACCACTAGACCATTCAGGTATGACCTAAATCAAATCCCTTACGCTTATACAGTGGAAGTGAGAAATAGGTTCAAGGCATTAGATCTAATAGACTGAGTGCCTAAAGAACTATGGACAGAGGTTTGTAACATCGTACAGGAAGCAGTGATCAAAACCACCCCCAGGAAAAAGAAATGCAAAAAAGCAAAATGGTGTCTGAGGTGGCCTTACAAATAGTTGAGAAAAGAAGAGAAGTGAAAGGCAAAGGAGAAAAGGAAAGATATATCCATCTGAATACAGAGTTCCAAAGAATAGCAGGAAAGATAGGAAAGCCTTCCTCACTAATTAATGCAAAGAAATAGAGGAAAGCAATAGAATGAGAAAGATTAGAAATTTCTTGAAGATTTCATCAAATTTAGAGATACCAAAGGAACATTTAATGTAAAGATGGGAAAAATAAAGGATAGAAACAGTATAGACTTAACAGAAGTAGAAAATATTAAGAAGAGGTGTCAAGAATACACAGAAGAACTGTACAAAAAAGATTTTCATGACCGAGATAACCACGATGGTGTGATCACTCACCTAGTGCCAAATGTCCTGCAATGCAAATTCAAGTGGGCCTTAGGAAGCATCAGTATGAACAAAGCTAGTCTAGGTGATGGAATTCCAGGTGAGTTATTTCAAATCCTAAAAGATGATGCTCTGAAAGTGCCACACTCAATATGTCAGCAAAGTTGGAAAACTCAGCAGTGGTCACCAGACAGGAAAACGTCAGTTTTCATTTCAATCCCAAAGAAAGGCAATGCCAAAGAATGTTCAAACTACCGCACAATTGCACTCATCTCACATGATAGCAAAGTAATGCTCAAAATTCTCCAAGTTATTCTTAAACAGTATGTAAACAGAATTTCCAGATGTTCAAGCTGGATTTAGAAAAGGCAGAGGAATCAGAGCTCAAATTGCCAACAATCTACTGGATCATAGAAAAAGCAAGAGAATTCCAGAAAAAGTTTGTATTTCCAGAAAAACATCAGCAAATAACTGACTCATTGAAAAAAACCCTGATGCTGGGAAAGATTGAAGGCAGGAGTAGAAGGGGATGAAAGAGGATGAGATGGTTGGATGGCATCACTGACTCAATGGACATGAGTTTGAGCAAGCTCCAGGATTTGGTGATGGACAGGGAAGCCTGCATACTGCAGTCCATGGGGTTGCAAAGAATTGGACACAACCGAGCACTGAACTGAGCTGCAAAAGGAGAGATTGATTACTTAAAATATTGAAGAAAAATGTATACATATTACTACTCTTAAAATGTGTCTGAAACTTCCAGTTTCCAACCTAGTGTGTAAGAAGATGTATATTACCATGTTACACTAACAAGTAAAAAGCTAAACAAACTGGAAAAAAAAAATCAATTTCTATCAAACCCATAGAGAGGCTGAGTTATGGGTAAACCACAGTTCTGCAAGTTAGAGACAAACAGGTCAATTAGAAGAATGGTGACTTAACCAAAGCATTAAATCTCCACAGGACCCATCACCTTGGTAGGGAAATAACTATAACTGACACTCTGCTGTAAGCTTAGCATGCAGAAGTCTGAGACATAAAACTTCAGATTACCTGTCATTGGAGGCTTCCACACTTTTGTTGTTTTACCTTTAGGAACTTGAGCAGGTTCTCACAGTGAATACTGGATAAAAATCCCTTTGTGTTTCTGGAAAGAGAGGGGGAGTGGAACCATTCTGAAATAAACTAGAGTAATCTGTTCTAAATTCCTGCCCATAATAGAAACTATTGTTAGATAGGTAGAATAGGGAAAAGGAGTCCAAAATGGCGGTGGCTAAAAGACAAGGAAGGTCTGAGGACCAGAGTGAAGACTTCAGGCAGAACAAACAGAACAAACAGCACTCCTGGCTAAGCCCAATTTGCATAGGGCAGGCCCAGGTGGAGGAAAAAACATATAAAAGGAGGAGCCAAAGCACTTTCTCTTCGGACTCTCTCCCGCGTGCGTGCGCTCTTTTCTCTCTCTCTCTCTCTTTCTCTCACTCTCCTGCTATCTTCTAAATAAAATAGAGCTGTAACACTGATTTGCCTAAGAACTGTAACACGGTTTGTCCAAGACCTGAGAGCTGTGATGCGCCGAGGGCTTTAATGTCCGTTGCTCCAAATCTTTGTTGTGACGAGACAAAGAACCGAGGAACATATACTCCTGTGACATTTATGGTGCCGTGACTTGGGTTTAAACTGGCTGAAACAACCTCTACGTGGAAGAGGCCAAGCACAACAGGAGCCCAACTCAGCAAAGCTCCCGCGCTAGAAGTGGAAGGCGAAGAAACCCAGAGCAGGGGAAGGCCCATCGTGCTGGAAACCTGGACAGCGAAAAACGAACTCAGCAGAAAGCTCACACGACCCAGTCTCAGATTCCAGAAGACCTCCAGTTAAGGTAAGAGGTCCTCGCTCCTATGGCTGGAGGGACCCTTACAATCTCTCGTTTCTTGTTTCCTCGAACCTCCCGCAAACAGGTGGGTGGCAAGGGGCACAGTTGAGGGACTCTGGAGAGGCTACTCCTCAGCGTGTCCCAAAGGCGCTATCTGCTGAGCCCCAGTAGCTGTTACACAAGCCAGTGGGGGTTCTTCTGTCCTTTCTCTTCTCTGTGCCAAAGATTAGACCAATGAAACTGTGAGCACCGGTCAGATATTTAGCAAATTTTCTGGCGGGCTATGAAGGGGATTCCTTGGCATATTTTTCCCACTGCTTTTTCCTCCTGTCCTTCAGCTCTCTGGGACTCAAGCCCGGCCAAAACTAGTGAAATTCAGGCTCTGATGTCTCATTGCAAAAATTCATTGAGAGACAAAGCGATAAGAGGTAGATTTGTTAGGATCCAGAGAGAAGCCACCCTTCAGGGTGTGAACGATTGCCAAGGGCAAGGGCTTCGGCAATGGAATTAGGCCTGGCTAGGTTTTGTGAGGGGATGGAATTCATATGCTAATGAGTGAGAGGATCATCCCAGCCATTGGGGAACCACCCATTCCTCCCTCTTCTGACCTTGTGCCTTGGAGCTGTCTTGCCACCTCTGGGTGTGTCTGCTGGTTTATAGATTGGGGATTAAGGTTTACTTGAATTGACTTGTCATCTTGGACCCAATGGATTTTAATTGGTTTACATTACACCCTTGTGCTATGTCATTCTTTCAAAGGTTGTGCTCTGCCCCCTTCCCTCCTGTTTCATGCTCTTTTCCTGAGCCCCATCCAGACCCACAAGACTGCCTCTACAATCTTCTGGAGAGACAACCAGAAAATAGCTGGCCTTGGGAGGGAAATACTCTATAATATCCAATCCCCTAATCCTACCCAATATTGGTCAAACTGGAGATCTTGGGGACGCCCAAACTCCAGTCCAGGGGGTCCCAGGAGGTCATCACGCCTTGACCTGCCTAGGGATTGGTCTTCGAGAGGTTGTCATGCCTCAACCTGCTCGGGGATCCTCTAGTCCCAGGGGTCCCAGGAGGTCGTCATGCCTCGACCTGCCCAGGGACCCAATCCTCAGGAGGCTGTCACGCCTCGACCTGCCCGGGGATTCGATCTCTAGGAGGCTGTCATGCCTCAGTCTGCCTGGGGATCTGCACCCTGACCCGGGGATGCCTGGCTCTCAGGTTGCAACAGTTCTGGGTAAGATGAACTTAGATCATATCTATTCCCGTCCACGGTGGGCAAACTAGCAATGAGTTACAAATCTCTTAAATCTACCCAGCATTGGTCACACTGGAGATCTTGGGGACGCCCAAACTCCAGTCCGGGGGTGTCAGGAGGTCATCACGCCTTGACCTGCCTAGGGATTGGTCTTTGAGAGGTTGTCACGCCTCAACCTGCTTGGGGATCCTCTAGTCCCAGGGGTCCCAGGAGGTCATCATGCCTCGACCTGCCCAGGGACCCAATTCTTGGGAGGCCGTCACACCTCGACCTGCCCGGGGATTTGATCTCTAGGAGGCTGTCACGCCTCAGCCTGCCTGGGGATCTGCACCCTGACCCAGGGACGCCTGGCTCTCAGGTTGCAACCGTTCTGGGTAGGATAAGCTTCAGAAAGACTCACCCCTAAGGAAGTCTACCTATGGAAACATAAGCCTATTACTTGTGGGACTGTGCCCAGTCTCAGCAATAACTCAGGAGCCCAATAAGAACCCCATTGCCTTTCTGAAGAGGCTAAAAGAGGCACTCCAAAAGTTTACCAACCTGGACTTAAACTCTTACGAGGGATGGGTGATTTTGAAGGACAAATTCCTGTCCCAATGTGCATCAGATATCAGAATTAAGTTACAGCAGCTACAACAGCAGGGCCCTGCTGCCTCTTTAGATGAGATGATCCAGACAGCCACCAATACCTTTTATAACAGAGAACAGGGGAAGGAGGCCAAGGCCCAGGAGAAGGAGAGAAAGAAAGAGACAAGGCATGCCCAGATGCTGGCTGCCCTCCAGAGAAGCCCTATGGCAAACCCCGAGTCCTTGAGGGACAAGGCACGAGACAGATGCCTGATCTGTAGGCAAGTGGGGCATTGGGCCAAAGAGTGTTCAAACCGCGACAAGTCTCCTAGAACGGCTTGCCACAAATGCCATCAACTGGGACATTGGGCGGCACTCTGCCCTCGGGACCCAAGAGCCTCAAGGTCAAGTGCCAAACCTACCCTCACGATGGTTCAAGAGGACTGAAGCGGCCCGCTCCAGCCAGCCCGCCTGTCACAGATAACCATCATGGGGCTGGAGCCAAGGGTGTAACTGGATATGGCAGGTAGGTCTGAGAATTTCTTGGTTGACAGAGGGGCTACCTACTCTGTCTTGATCTCCTACTCCGGAGCCTTGTCCTCCCAAACCTGTACCATTTTGGGTGCTACAGGAAAAGCAACTACTAAAAGATTCGCCCGAGCACTTCTTTGTTGCTGGGATGGACAAATATTTTCCCACCAGTTTCTGGTGGTCCCTGAGTGTCCTACCCCCTTATTGGGAAGAGATATACTCACTAAACCGGGGACCACCCTTGTGATGGGAAGTTTTTCAGCCCCTAGAGCTCTACAGCTCCTGGTTACTACTGAAGAACCCATTACGCCCTCAATAGAGAGGGACCAAAAACTATGGGAAGACAAAATTAACCCCCAGGTGTGGGACCAGGGGATTCCTGGACAAGCCCACCAAGCTGAACCGGTCATCATTGTCCTCTGAGATCCCATTCGGTTTCCTAACTGGAAACAATATCCTCTCAAAAGAAAGGCTCAGGAGGGACTACAGCCTTTAATAAATAAATTCCTTGCTTGTGGGCTACTGGTCCCTACCAGTTCGCCATGTAACACCCCAATCCTTTCAGTAAAGAAAAAAGATGGAATCTGGCGAATGGTTCAAGATCTCTGGATCATAAATGAAGCTGTAGTCCCCCTCCATCCCACAGTACCCAATCCCTATGTAATCTTGGGAGAAATCCCACCCAGTGCCAAATGGTTTACTGTCTTGGATCTCAAAAATGCATTTTTTTGCATACCACTGGCTAAAGAATCCCAATACCTTTTTGCCTTTGAGTGGGAGGCCCCAGGAGAAAAACACCAACAGATAACTTGGACAGTATTACCTCAGGGGTTCAGAGATAGCCCCCACCTGTTTGGACAAGCCCTTAGTCGGGATCTCCTAGATCTGGACCTGAGACCTAATGGGAAAATATTACAATACGTAGATGACCTACTAATCTGCTCTCCAGATGAGAAAAGTGCCCAACAACATGCAATTCAGGTTCTAAACTTCTTGGCAGAAAGGGGATATAAAGTCTCCCGTGCTAAGGCACAGATGGTCGAGACAAAGGTCACTTACCTGGGAGTTCAGATTACACACGGGTCCAGGAGGCTGTCCTCTGATTGGGTACAAGGAATTCTCCAGTTGCCCTCCCCCACAACTCAAAAACAATTGCGAGCTTTCCTGGGGCTAACTGGTTATTGTAGAATCTGGATACCCAATTATGGTCTAATTGCCCAGCCCTTATATGAAAGCTTAAAGGGACGAGATGATTCAATCCCACTGATGTGGGGAACTCCTCAAAAGGAGGCAGAGGCTACACTAAAACAGGCCTTAACTCAGGCACCTGCCTTGAGGTTGCCAGACCCAGAAAAAGCATTCCAACTTTATGTCCATGAAAGAGAGGGAGTAGCCTTGGGAGTGTTAACTCAAAGGTTGGGATCTGAGCCCCAGCCTGTAGCTTACTTATCCAAGAGGCTCGATCCAACTTCCCGAGGCTGGCCCCCCTGCCTTCGAAATCTTGCAGCTATTGCAATCATGATAGAAGATGCTTTAAAACTCTCCTTTCAGGGCAAACTAACTATTTTTACCAGCCACCAAGTAAAACAACTCCTAAATGGGAGAGGCCATTTATGGGTGTCTGATCAAAGAATCCTCAGATATCAAGTAATGCTGATGGGAAATCAAGCCTCACTATTTCCCTTTGTGAGGTTCTTAACCCAGCCACCCTCCTACCCACCCCCAAGGGCTCTCTCCCCTTTCACTCTTGTCTAGAAACCTTGGACCACTGGACAAAACCCCGAGAGGGATTGTCAGATCCTCTGACCAATCCTGAGGAAATCTGGTACACTGATGGAAGCAGCTTTGTCTTGGATGGAAAGAGAAGAGCCGGGTATGCAGTAGTCTCCAATTTTGAGACCATAGAGGCTAAGCCTCTGCCACCAGGTACTTCAACCCAATTAGCTGAGCTCATAGCCCTGACTCGAGATTTAGAGCTGGAAAAAGGAAAAAGAATAGCCATTTACACTGACTCCAAGTATGCCTTTCTGGTGCTACATGCACCTGCGGCTGTTTGGAAAGAAAGGGGCCACTTGACCACCCGAGGGTCCCCCAGTCAAATATGGTGATCAGATTCTTCGACTCTTGGAGGCAGTCCATCTGCCCACTGAGGTTTCAGTCTCCCACTGTAAAGGACACCAAAAAGGGAACACGAAAGTGGCATGAGGGAACCAAGCAGTTGATCAGGCAGCTAGGAGAGCAACATTACACAACCATGACCTAATAGGGATTGCCACGTTAGTTCCACAGACTAATTTACCAGAAACTCCTTCATATACTGAAGGTGAGACTTAAAGCTAAGAGCGAGGGCTTTCAAGATCATATGGGGTGGTTCCAAAAGGAGGGACTCCTTTTTCTGCCTGGAAACCTCCAATGGAAGTTGGTTACCTCCTTACATGCCACTATTCATTTAGGAGAAAAGGCCCTCCAAATATTACTAGAAAGGTCCTTCAGAGGAACAGGCCTCCAAACAACTATAAGACAGGTGGTCTCCTCTTGTCCCATTTGCCAAATAAACAACCCCCAAGGAGCTCGAAGACCCCAGCTGTCCCAGCCCATCCAACGACGTGGGGCCTACCCAGGAGAGGACTGGCAGATGGACTTCACCCAGATGCCAGTTTCTCAAGGGTATAAATACCTATTAGTCATGATAGATACATTCACAGGATGGATTGAAGGCTTTCCCAACTGGACTGAGAGGCTAAGGAGGTGGTAAAAACACTGCTCCATGAAATCATTCCAAGATTTGGTCTGCCCAGGTCATTACAAAGTGACAATGGGACATCATTTACTTCTAAGGTTACCCAGGGGGTCTCGAAAGCATTGGGCATTACTTATTATCTCCATTGTGCCTGGAGGCCTCAATCTTCAGGAAAAGTAGAAAGAGCCAATCAATTCTTAAAATCAGCGATAAAAAAAGATAACCCAGAAGATGGCGGAGGAGTAGGATGGGGAGAACACTTTCTCCCCCACAAATTCATCAAAAGAGCATTTAAACGTCAAGTAAATTCCACAGAACAACTTCTGAATGCCGGCAGAGGACATCAGGCACCCAGAAAAGCAACCCAACTCTTCTAAAGGAGGTAGGAAAAAATATAAAAGACAAAAAGAGAGACAAAAGAGGGAGGGACGGAGTTCCATCCCAGGAAGGGAGTCTTAAAAAGAGAGAAGTTTCCAAACCCCAGGAAACCTTCTCACTGCTGAATCTGTGCTGAGCTTTGGAAGCACAGACAGCAACATAACAGGGAGAAAAAATAAATAAACAATTAAAACTCGCAGATTGTGAGCCCTACGGTAACTCCCCCAGTGGAGAAGTAGCACAGACGCCTGCACACGCCATTAGCAAGCGGGGGCTGGGCAGGGAGGCGCTGCACGGGCTGCATCGCTGAGAGTAAGAATCTGGCCTGAATACCCTGAGCGCTATCTGAGCGAAATAATTTGGGCCAGCAAACCAGACTGTGGGATATCTACCACGCGAAAAGCCAGCCCTAACCTAAGACACCGCCAGGCCCACGCATGGTACAAAGGACTGAACAGAGATAGCCGGCTACAGACCGTCCCCCTCTGGTGACAGGCAACCAGAGCCGGAAGGGGGCAGTTGCAACCCCAGAGAGACATTATCTATAAAACTGTAAGCAGGCTTCTTTGCTAACTAAAACTTATTGGGGGTCTGGACGGTCAACATCTGCCTGAGAAGGTGTGCCGGTTTTACACCCAGATAACCGAGTGGCGGGGAGGCGATAAGTCGCAGCATTGGTGCTCACCAAACACCTCATCACCTGAGCTGCTCGGACCTGGGAAGAGCACAAAACGCGGCCCCAACTGAGTCTGAGCCTCTGAGGGCTACCCGAGTGCCTGAACCTGAGCGGCTTGGACCTGGGAGGTACATGCAGCCCAGGGCCGGCCTCGGATTGTTCCCGGTGGAACAACCTAGAGCCCGAGCAGTGTGGGCAGGGAGGCTACATGCGCCATGAGCGGGGGCAGACCCGGTGTGGCCGAGGCACTGCGAGCGCACGCCAGTGTTATTTGTTTGCAGCATCCCTCCCTTCCTCCCCACAGCGCGACTGAACAAGTGAGCCTAAAAAAAAAAAAAAAAAAGTGTCCTCCACCGTCCCCTTTGTGTCAGGGTGGAAACCAGACACTGAAGAGACTGAGAGGGTAACAGGCAGGAAGGCCAGGGGTCTCCAAATAGAGGAAATAGCCTGCAAGTGTCAGACATTTTTATCTCTCTTAAGCGGCAGGAGGAAACAAACTAGCAATATTTTTTCCTTCTCTATACAAATTTAAAGGGAGGTTTCTCTTAAAATACTGTGTTGCCATAATGACACCCGGTTTCGCCTGAAGTTAGCTATTCTCGAGCCTAGAGATAACCAATGCCTTTTTCTTATGGAAATGTTTGTCTTAAGCTATGCTAATGTACTATGCCTTTACCCCAAACTCTGTCTCCAAGTCGGTTCTGCCTCTTGGCCCAGAACCTACTTGACAAACCAGTATGGATATTGTTCCCCTAATCTATGTAAATGAAACTATTTGTATAGTGGTCTGCCCTTCTTCAAGATTCAAGTTAATCATTTTATGGCCCAGGATAAACCATTTGGTGCCAAGATTATCCCAAAATGCATCTTATGGGTGAGGGGCCTGTGCCATTCTGAATTTTAAGACACTCCTTTCTTTCATTAACAGACTGCTAGTGACTATATAACATCCAGCTAAAGACTAGCAGGGGGGTACTCTTTCTGCCCCCTTCTGATGCCTATGTCAGAAGCTTTCTCTATCTCCTTTATACTTTAATAAAACTTTATTACACAAAAGCTCTGAGCGATCAAGCCTCGTCTCTGGCCCTGGATTGAATTCTTCTCCTCCGGGGGCCAAGAATCCTGGTGTATTCGCGTGATTCAACAACAACCTTTCAAGACCAGCAAACAGAAGAAGTTGTAACAGGGAAACGCCTTGGAAGCTACAGGCAATAGATTAAACCCTGTGGTTACTACAGACTACATAGGAAGGGGCCTATAGATCTTGAGAAATATAAATCAGACCAAGGAACTAGCCAAAAATGAACTGAACCCACAATACTCACAACAAAACCAAAGAAAGTCCTAGATATATTTTTACTATTTTTACGATAATTCGTTCTTTTTTTTTTAATTTTTATTTTTTTTAAATTTTAAGTCCTCTATTGTTCCTTTAATTTTCACTTTTATAACCTAATACTTTGCAAAAAAAGAAAAAAGACCCTATTTTTTTCTTCTTCAGTAAACTTCATATATATATATATTTTATAATTTTTTGACCTTGTTTTTTTTTTTTCTTTTCTTTTCTTTAACATTGTATTTTTGAAATTCCAAAATCTACTCTAGATTTTTAATTTTAGCTTTTCGGTATATGTTATCAATTTTGTACCTATAGTTTTTTTATATAATTTCTGTGACTTTTTTTTTTTCTCTGTTTTTGTCTCTTCTTCTTTTATATAACATTGTATATCTGAAATTCCAAACTCTACTCTAGATTTTTAATTTATGCTTTTTGGTATTTGATATCAATTTTGTACCTGTATTTTCTTTATAATTTTTGTGACACTGTTTGTTTTTGTTTGTTTGTTTCTTTTCTCTTTATTTTTCTTCTTCTTTATTTTAACATTGTATTTTTGAAATTCCAAACTCTACTCTAGATTTTTAATTGTTGCTTTTTGGTATTAGTTATCAATTTTGTACCTGTATTTTCTTTATAATTTTTGTGACACTGTTTGTTTTTGTTTGTTGTTTTTTCTCTCTTTCTCTTCCTTATTCTTTTCTTTAACATCGTATTTTTGAAATTCCAATCTCTACTCTAGATTTTTAATTTTTGCTTTTATGTATTTGTTACCAATTTTGCACCTTTAAGAACCCAATCTTCAGGACCCATTTTTCACTAGGGAGTGAGATTACTGGCTTGACTGCTCTCTCTCCCTTTGAACTCTCCTTTTTCTCCACCAGGTCGCCTGTGTCTCCTTCCTAACCCCTCTCTACTCTACCCAACTCTGTGAATTTCTGTGTGTTCCAGACGGTAGAGAACACTTAGGGAACTTATTACTGGCTGGATCATTCCCCCCTTTTATCCTTCTGGCCACCTCTGTCACCTTCCTCCTTCTTCTCTTCCCTGTATAACTCCGTGAACATCTCTGAGTGGTCCAGTTGTGGAGTGCACATAAGGAAGTGACTACTGGCAAGCCCACTCTCTCCACTATTGATTCCACCTCATCTCATTTGGGTCACCTCTATCTCCCTTCTCCCTCTTCTCTTCTCCATGTAATGCTGTGAACCTCTCTGAGTGACCCTCACAGTAGAGAAACTTTTCATCTTTAACGTAGATGTTTTATCAATGGTGCTGTATAGAAGGAGAAGTTTTGAAACTACTGTAAAAATAAGACCGATAACTGGAAGCAGGAGGCTTAAGTCCAAACCCTGACGCCAGGGAACTCCTGACTCCAAGGAACATTAATTGACAGGAGATCATCAAACACCTCCATATCGACACTGAAACCAAGCACCACACAAGGGCCAACAAGTTCCAGGGCAAGACATACCAAGCAAATTCTCCAGCAACAAAGGAACACAGCCCTGAGCTTCAAGATACAGGCTGCCCAAAGTCACCCCAAAACCACAGACATCTCATAACTCATTACTGGACATTTCATTGCACTCCAGAGAGAAGAAATACAGCTCCACCCACCAGAACACCGACACAAGCTTCCCTAACCAGGAAACCTTGACAAGCCACCTGCACAAACCCACACACAGTGAGGAAACACCACAATAAAGAGAACTCCACAAACTGACAGAATACAGAAAGGACACCCCAAACTCAGCAATTTAAACAAGATGAAGAGACAGAGGAATACCCAGCAGATAAAGGAACAGGATAAATGCCCACCAAACCAAACAAAAGAGGAAGAGATAGGGAATCTACCTGATAAAGAATTCCAAATAATGATAGTGAAATTGATCCAAAATCTTGAAATTAAAATGGAATCACAGATAAATAGCCTGGAGACAAGGATTGGGAAGATGCAAGAAAGGTTTAACAAGGACCTTGAAGAAATAAAAAAGAGTCAATATATAATGAATAATGTAATAAATGAAATTAAAAACACTCTGGAGGCAACAAATAGTAGAATAACAGAGGCAGAAGATAGGATTAGTGAATTAGAAGATAGAATGGTAGAAATAAATGAATCAGAGACGATAAAAGAAAAACGAATTAAAAGAAATGAGGACAATCTCAGAGACCTCCAGGACAATATTAAACGCTACAACATTCGAATCATAGGGGTTCCAGAAGAAGAAGACAAAAAGAAAGACCATGAGCAAATACTTGAGGAGATAATACTTGAAAACTTCCCTAAAATGAGGAAGGAAATAATCACCCAAGTCCAAGAAACCCAGAGAGTCCCAAACAGGATAAACCCAAGGAGAAACACCCCAAGACACATATTAATCAAATTAACAAAGATCAAACACAAAGAACAAATATTAAAAGCAGCAAGGGAAAAACAACAAATAACACACAAGGGAATTCCCATAAGGATAACAGCTGATCTTTCAATAGAAACTCTTCAAGCCAGGAGGGAATGGCAAGACATACTTAAAATGATGAAAGAAAATAACCTACAGCCCAGATTATTGTACCCATCAAGGATCTCATTCAAGTATGAAGGAGAAATCAAAAGCTTTTCAGACAAGCAAAAGCTGAGAGAATTCTGCACCACCAAGCCAGCTCTCCAACAAATACTAAAAGATATTCTCTAGACAGGAAACACAAAAACGGTGTATAAATTCGAACCCAAAACAATAAAGTAAATGGAAATGGGATCATACTTATGAGTATGATAAACATAAATGGGTTGAATGCTCCATCCAAAAGACAAAGACTGGCTGAATGGATACAAAAACAAGACCCCTACATATGTTGTCTACAAGAGACCCACCTCAAATCAGGGGACACATACAGACTGAAAGTGAAGGGCTGGAAAAAGATTTTCCATGCAAATAGGGACCAAAAGAAAGCAGGAGTAGCAATACTCATATCAGATAAAATAGACTTTAAAACAAAGGCTGTGAAAAGAGACAAAGAAGGTCACTACATAATGATCAAAGGATCAATCCAAGAAGAAGATATAACAATTATAAATATATATGCACCCAACATGGGAGCACCACAGTATGTAACACAAATGCTAACAAGTATGAAAGGGGAAATTAACAATAACACAAAAATAGTGGGAGACTTTAATACCCCACTCAAACCTATGGATAGACCAACTAAACAGAAAATTAACAAGAAAACACAAACTTTAAATTATATAATAGACCAGTTAGACCTAATTGATATCTATAGGAGATTTCATCCCAAAACAATGAATTTCACCTTTTTCTCAAGTGCACATGGAACCTTCTCCAGGATAAATCACATCCTGGGCCATAAAGCTAGCCTTGGTAAATTCAAAAAAATAGAAATCATTCCAACCATCTTTTCTGACCACAATGCAGTAAGATTAGATCTCAATTAGAGGAGAAAAACTATTAAAAATTCCAACATATGGAGGCTGAACAACACGCTGCTGAATAACCAACAAATCACAGAAGAAATAAAAAAAAGATATCAAAATTTGCATAGCAATGAATGAAAATGAAAACACAACCCAAAACCTGTGGGACATGGTAAAAGCAGTCCTAAGGGGAAAGTTCATAGCAATACAGGCACACCTCAAGAAACAAGAAAAAAGTCAAATAAATAACCTAACTCTACACCTAAAGCAACTAGAAAAGGAAGAAATGAAGAACCCCAGGGTTAGTAGAAGGAAAGAAATCTTAAAAATTAGAGCAGAAATAAATGCAAAAGAAACAAAAGAGACCATAGCAAAAATCAACAAAACCAAAAGCTGGTTCTTTAAAGGATAAATAAAACTGACAAACCATTAGCCAGACTCATCAAGAAACAAAGGGAGAAAAATCAAATCAATAAAATTAGAAATGAAAATGGAGAGATCACAACAGACAACACACAAATACAAAGGATCATAAGAGACTACTATCAACAATTATATGCCAATAAAATGGACAACGTGGAAGAAATGGACAAATTCTTAGAAAAGTACAACTTTCCAAAACTGGACCAGGAAGAAATAGAAAATCTTAACAGACCCATCACAAGCACGGAAATTGAAACTGTAATCAGAAATCTTCCAGCAAACAAAAGCCCAGGTCCAGACGGCTTCACAGCTGAATTCTACCAAAAATTTAGAGAAGAGTTAAAACCTATCCTGCTCAAACTCTTCCAGAAAATTGCAGAGGAAGGTAAACCTCCAAAACTCATTCTATGAGGCTACCATCACCCTAACACCAAAACCTGACAAAGACGCCACAAAAACAGAAAACTACAGGCCAATATCACTGATGAACATAGATGCAAAAATCCTTAACAAAATTCTAGTAATCAGAATCCAAAAACACATTAAAAAGATCATACACCATGACGAAGTGGGCTTTATCCCAGGGATGCGAGGATTCTTCAATATCGGCAAATCAATGTAATACACCACATTAACAAATTGAAAAACAAAAACCATATGATTATCTCAATAGATGCAGAGAGAGCCTTTGTCAAAATTCAACATCCATTTATGATAAGAACTCTCCAGAAAGCAGGAATAGAAGGAACATACCTCAACATAATAAAAGCTATATATGACAAACCCACAGCAAACATTATCCTCAATGGTGAAAAATTGAAAGCATTTCCTCTAAAGTCAGGAACAAGACAAGGATGCCCACTTTCACCATTAGTATTCAACATAGTTTTGGAAGTTTTGGCCACAGCAATCAGAGCAGAAAAAGAAATAAAAGGAATCCAAATTGGAAAAGAAGAAGTAAAACTCTCACTGTTTGCAGATCACATGATCCTCTACATAGAAAACCCTAAAGACTCCACCAGAAAATTACTAGAACTAATCAATGACTATAGTAAAGTTGCAGGATATAAAATCAACACACAGAAATCCCTTGCATTCTTATACACTAATAATGAGAAAACAGAAAGAGAAATTAAGGAAACAATTCCATTCACCATTGCAATGGAAAGAATAAAATACTTAGGAATATATCTACTTAAGGAAATGAAAGACCTATATATAGAAAACTATAAAACACTGGTGAAAGAAATCAAAGAGGAAACCAATAGATGGAGAAATATACCGTGTTCATGGATCGGAAGAATCAATATAGTGAAAATGAGTATACTACTCAAAGCAATCTATAGATTCAATGCAATCCCTATCAAGCTACCAACAGTATTCTTCACAGAGCTAGAACAAATAATTTCACAATTTGTATGGAAATACAAAAAACCTCGAATAGCCAAAGCGATCTTGAGAAAGAAGAATGGAACTGGAGGAATCAACCTACCTGACTTCAGGCTCTACTACAAAGCCACAGTTATCAAGACAGTATGGTACTGGCACAAAGACAGAAATATAGATCAATGGAACAAAATAGAAAGCCCAGAGATAAATCCCCGCACATATGGACACTTTATCTTTGACAAAGGAGGCAAGAATATACAAGGGATTAAAGACAATCTCTTTAACAAGTGGTGCTGGGAAAACTGGTCAACCACTTGTAAAAGAATGAAACTAGAACACTTTCTAACACCATACACAAAAATAAACTCAAAATGGATTAAAGATCTAAACATAAGACCAGAAACTATAAAACTCCTAGAGGAGAACATAGGCAAAACACTCTCTGACATACATCACAGCAGGATCCTCTATGACCCACCTCCCAGAATATTGGAAATAAAAGCAAAAATAAACAAATGGGACCTAATTAACCCTAAAAGCTTCTGCACATCAAAGGAAACTATTAGCAAGGTGAAAAGACAGCCTTCAGAATGGGAGAAAATAATAGCAAATGAAGCAACTGACAAACAACTAATCTCAAAAATATACAAGCAACTCCTACAGCTCAACTCCAGAAAAATAAATGACCCAATCAAAAAATGGGCCAAAGAACTAAATAGACATTTCTCCAACGAAGACATACAGATGGCTAACAAACACATGAAAAGATGCTCAACATCACTCATTATCAGAGAAATGCAAATCAAAACCACCATGAGGTACCATTTCACACCAGGCAGAATGGCTGCAATCCAAAAGTCTACAAATAATAAATGCTAGAGAGCGTGTGGAGAAAAGGGAACCCTCTTACACTGTTGGTGGGAATGCAAACTAGTACAGCCACTATGGAGAACAGTGTGGAGATTCCTTAAAAAACTGGAAATAGAACTGCCTTATGATCCAGCAATCCCACTGCTGGGCATACACACTGAGGAAACCTGAAGGGAAAGAGACACGTGTACCCCAATGTTCATCGCAGCACTGTTTATAATAGCCAGGACATGGAAGCAACCTAGATGTCCATCAGCAGATGAATGGATAAGAAAGCTGTGGTACATATACACAATGGAGTATTACTCAGCCATTAAAAAGAATACATTTGAATCAGTTCTAATGAGGTGGATGAAACTGGAGCCTATTATACAGAGTGAAGTAAGCCAGAAGGAAAAACACCAATACAGTACACTAAGGCATATATATGGAATTTAGAAAGATGGTAACAATAACCCTGTGTACGAGACAGCAAAAGAGACACTGATGTATAGAACAGTCTTATGGACTCTGTGGGAGCAGGAGAGGGAGAGGGTGGGAAGATTTGGGAGAATGGCATTGAAACATGTAAAATATCATGTAAGAAACGAGTTGCCAGTCCAGGTTCGATGCACGGTACTGGATGCTTGGGGCTAGTGCACTGGGACTACCCAGAGGGATGGTATGGGGAGGGAGGAGGGAGGAGGTTTCAGGATGGGGAACACATGTATACCTGTGGTGGATTCATTTTGATATTTGGCAAAACTAATACAATTATGTAAAGTTCAAAAATAATATAAAATTAAAAAAATAAAAAGAGATAACCCAGGAGACCTCCCTGTGATGGAAGGAGGCTTTACCAATAGCTCTCCTCCGCACCCGCATTTCCCCTAAAGAACAGGTTGGTCTTAGTCCTTATGAGATGCTATATGGGAGACCTTTTTTTTATGTCAATGACCTCTTTCTAGATCCAGAGGTTCAGACCCTCCAGTCTTATACCATGGCCATTGGGCAATTCCAACAGGATATACGCTTGTGGGGTATGAACCAGGACTCAAAAGATTCTAAAGGGTCACCACTATATGCTCCAGGACCTCAAGTCCTAATTAAAGTCTGGAAACATGGGTCCCCAAAGGCTCAACTCCAGCCCACATGGAAGGGCCCCTACCCTGTAATACTTTCTACCCCCATAGCAGTCAAGGTACCAGGACATGACTCCTGGATTCACTACTCACGAGTCAAGCTGTAGAAGAAAACAGAAGAGGACACTCGATACACCTGTGAGCCCCTGGGAGATCTCAAATACCTATTCAGAACTACCAATGAGTGCCATTCTAATGAAGACCCCCAAAATCTGGTTTCTGGGGATAAGATTTCTCAGGATAACTCTAAGGAGCCAACACAGCTTGACAGAGACTGTACTCCAAAACAGACAGGAGATAGCTCTTCTGATTCCTGAACAAAGAGGGACTTGAGCTATCTTGGCGATGTGAATTTAAAATTGACCAATGTCCCTACTAGTCCTCGTTATGCTATATTGATGATGCCTATGATTATTCCATGTACTGTCAATTGTCTAACCTGTTTTGTCTCTGCCCAGGTCAACCAGCTACAACATGCAGTGCCAGTTCAACAAAGATATAAAACTACAGCTGACCACAGAAAATATCACACACCCTTGGACACCGCTATAAGGACTCTGAGGATTGAGACTAGCAAGAGGGGGAGGCCCAATACCTCTCGCCACCCCAGTTCAGCAGGAAGTAGCCAGAAAGACCTCGACGCCCCTATTCCCAAAGAATTGGGCCTCCCATCTCTTGAGGGGGGAATGTTAGGTAGGTAGAATAGGGAAAAGGAGTCCAAACTGGCGGTGGCTAAAAGACAAGGAAGGTCCGAGGACCAGAGTGAAGACTTCAGGCAGAACAAACAGAACAAACAGCACTCCTGGCTAAGCCCAATTTGCATAGGGCAGGCCCAGGTGGAGGAAAAAACATATAAAAGGAGGAGCCAAAGTGCTTTCTCTCGGACTCTCTCTCCCGCCTGCATGCACTCTTCTCTCTCTCTCTCTCTCTCTCTCTCTCACTCTCCTGATATCTTCTAAATAAAATAGAGCTGTAACACTGATTTGCCTAAGAGCTATAGCACGGTTTGTCCAAGACCTGAGAGCTGTGACACGCTGAGGGCTTTAATGTCCGTTGCTCCAAATCTTTGTTGTGACGAAACAAAGAACCGAGGAACATACACTCACGTGACACTATTAAACCAGAGCCTAACTTGCTGAAGGTTTAGCAGAGCCTCACAGAACTAAGGGAAAGAAGAAAACCCAACTCCAGTCCCTCTAACTCTCTTGTTCCATCAAAGAGGGATGTGAGGGGGAGAGAACCAAGAACAAGAATGAGGAGTATGTGTGAAAAGTTCACAGTTCACAGCTCACTAAAGACTGAGAGCTACTCACAAAATATAGAACAATACCCCTCCCCCTACACCTTATCACCACATTACTAATAAAGGCCAATTATATCAGTTTCTTTCACCCAGTACATTACATCCAGTTATCAAAAAAAAAAAAACTTCAAGACATACTTAAGAAGCACACACACACAGAGTTTCAAAAGACAGAACAAACATCAGGACAAAATTCACATATGGCAGGAATATTGAAATTATCAGGCTAGGGATTTAGAACAATTGTGATTAAGATGTTGAGGGGCTTAATGGATGTCAACTACAAATTGGTACTTGCCAAGGGCATTTGTCATCTACCTCTGCAGCTGTTGACCTGTGATATGCCCTGAAGGGACTTCAGGGTTGAGAATAAGGCACTTTGTGCTCCAGAAAAATTGGTGGAATGGGTCTTTAGATAGTTAGATATTTTCAGGAACTGACTTCATGATCCCAATCTTTGTATCTCCCCTCATATCTAGAAAAGCACTAAATCCCCTCATAGTGACATCAACTCATGACTAGTAGAAAACCTTTTGTAAGATAAGTGCTTGATTGTGTAAATTCTCCCTTTACCAAAATCACATATATTGACCTTCTGCCACTATCTTTTTGGAGCCGTTTCTCAGAACTATCTGAGGTGTTGTTTTGAGGTAAGAGTGAGATCAAAGCCCCCAATTAACATTAACAACCTTTTGCTTTCCCTTCCTTTATCTTGTGTTAACAGCTTCTGCTCATCAATTACTGCTTCTGTGTCTGTGATCTTGGTTACTCTTACAACTAAGGAACTTGGGCTACCTGGGAAGGGGAGGGATCTGAGCTGTTTGAGTGGGAAGTTTATGGCATATAAAAGATATCCAGAACAAAGCCAGGGCACTCAACCTCTGGAGGCAATTCCTCTGAGCCCGCGCTGGTGCTGAATAAACCCTGTTGTTCTAAATCTTTGAGTGCCACTTGTCTCTTTCCCACACCACGGTTTCTGGTGTATTGGCCAGAAAGTCAAGTCAACAACCAAGCTGGCCCCTTGTGCTACAATTGTCGGAGTACCAGAGAAAGCCATGGCCACTGACATGGTGACAGAGAGGTGGCACCTGGACATTTGCTGGATGCCAACTCTCACTCGAGCTGCACTGGCCTCAGCCCATATGGCTTTCTGAATGGACTCAGGACAGCAGAAGCAAGACACAGGACGTCAGACAGGTGAGTGCCCAAGGGACATTTGCTCAAGTCAGGACCTGCCATATGATGGAAGGGGAGCCTGATCACCTCCCAGTGACTGGAGAGTCACTCAAAATAGGGTTTGTTCTCTCAGGTGGTCTGTCAATTCTGGTGTGTATGTGAAAGAGTGACTGAGCAGGGAGAGCCCATGCTCCACCATCTTCAGACTTTGAAGCTTGAGTAGGTCCTAACCTAAAGTTCCATGACAACCTCATATGGCTCAGGGCAGCACCAGCCTCTAGGGGATTTAATCCCTCCCTGCAAGTCTGGTCCTGGTCTGTGGTTTGTACTGACCAGCCAATGCTAAGAGGTGTCTAAATCTCCATAAGGGGAGTGGCCAGGCAGTGAGTGCTTCCCTTTGTTTCATTGTGTGACACTCCCTCAGGGTGGGAACTTTCACATAATGGGCAATTGGACTTCTAAGTCCACTGTCTTAGAGTGTATGGTTAAGAATTTTAATAAAGGATTTTCTGGGGATTATGGTGTAAAATTGAGTCCTGAAAAACTGCACATTCTTTGTACCCTGGAGTGGCCCTCCTTTGGGGACAGATGGCCCCCAGAAGGAAACTTAGATGTGCCCACTGTATGAACAGTGCAGAGTTATAATGGGAGACCCCAGCCACCCACACCAAGTCTCATGTATCAATCAATGTTTGGAAATTGCCCAGTTAAGACCCCTTTGGCTTTGATTCTTTGCCACAAATCAGGGACAGTGTAAGGTCTTAGTAGCTCAAGTGAAGGAAAGGACCTTGTGCCAAGAGAAGGAACCACCTATCTTCCAGGGTGAGGCTGAAGAAATGCCTCCAAAGCCCCTACCTTATATCCCCATGACTCCTCTACTGATAGCAGCAGATCCACATTTATCATGCAGTCCACTGCCTTCCATTTCACTTCCTCCTCTTGATGCTCCCGAAGCTATTGTGCCCCCATGGCCAGCCATCCCAGAACTGACGGGTAGATGCTTCCAGTTGGCTTAAGCAGCAGTTGCCTGAGCACTACAAATGTGCTTATGAAAGACTCAAGGGCCACAGTGTTGCTACCAATGGGCTCCTACAAGATGGGGAACCCATTTTTTACTACCAGCCTTTCTCCATGACTTATCTCCTTAACTGGAAACATCACACCCCCTCATACTCTGAAAAGCCCCAAACGCAAGTTGATCTCTTAGAATCCATCTTCCAGACCCACTGCTCCACCTGAGTAGACTGCCACTGGGTAGGCAGCTTCTTCTCACCCTATTCAATACAGAGGAGTTCAAATGAGTCACAACAGAGGCTTAAAAATGGCTCCAGACCAATGCCTCAGGGGGTCAATTAGATGCAGAGAACTGGGCTCAGGAGAACTTCCTGAAGAAAGAGCCTCACCGGACCCCAATACCTAGCGGGGAAGAAACCAGTTGGATAGGTATCAACAGGCCCTCTTACAAGGGGTAAAAGCCAAGGCTAAGAAGCTTACTAACATGGCTAAGACCACTGAGGTGCTACAAAAACCAGATAAAAGCCCAGCCAATTTCTATGAAAAGCTATGTGAGGCCTTCCAGGTCTTCACCTCTTTTGATCCTGGAGCTCCTGAAAAATCAATGTATGATAAATGCAGCCTTTGTAGGACAGGCCCAATCAGACATCCAAAGAAATTATAGAAGTTAGAAGGGTTTGCTGGTAAAAATGCCATAGAACTGCTAGAAATAACCAATAAAGTCTGTCAATCAAGATCAAACAGCATGCCAAGAAGCGGGAAAGGAGATGAAGCAAAAAGCCACACTCTTGGCAGCTGCCTTCTCAAAACCTGCACTCCTAGTAAGGCAAGAGGCCCAGATCTGAAAAGAATTCCCCTCAGCCATGATTAGTATGCCTTTTGAAAGGAAGGCAGACACTGGAAAAATTAGTGTCCCAGTCTCCCTGAGAAGAAAACCAAAGCGGCAGGCCCACTGAGCTGATACCATCCCAAGCCACCCAGTGCTAATCTGATCAGGCTAACTGTAACAGAATCCAACTAGAGAGGACAAGGCTGTCTCAAACTGGGCCCCTGAGAGCCCATGGTCAGAATTCAAGTACGGGGCCATCCAATGGACTTTATTGTGATCACAGGCCCTGAGCATTCAGTGGTGACCCAACAAATAGCCCCCCTCTTGGGAAAAGAAACTACCATCATCAGGGCCACAGGCACTGAGAGCCGCAGACCATTTTGCGGTCCTTAACAATGCTGACTTGGTGTCGGGGGGGGGGGGGGTGGCATGAGGTAGTGCATGGATTCCTCTACCTGCCCGACTGTCCTGTCCCTTTAATAGGAAGTGACCTGCTTGCTAAGATGGGGACTCAAATTTCTTTTCTGCTGATGGATCAGCTAAAGCTAGCAGGACCGCCATTCTGCTTGATTATGACTCTCATTGTAAGGAGAGAAGAAGAATAATGACTGTATTCCTCCCCTCCAAGATAAGGGACCATTCCTCCTAAATTAGAGACTGAGAACCCACTAGTTTGGGCCAAGGAAAATCCTCCTGGTCTGGCAAAACACCATGCTCCCATCCTGATTGATCCAGGAGCTCAGCTTGTAAAATTACAACAGTATCTGATTCCCTGGGAGGCCCAAATAGGAATCCAGGCTCATTTAGACAGACTACTCCAAAATGAACTTCTGAGGAAATGCCAGTCACCCTGGAACACCTCATCACTACCCGTGAAGAAGCCAGGGACACATGACTACTGTCCAGTTCAGGACTTAAGAGCTGTAAACGAGGCAACAGTTACTCTGCACCTAGCAGTGCCTAATCCGTACAGCTTACTAGGACTGATGCCTTCCACAGCCAAATGGTTTACTTGCTTGGACTTGAAAGATGTCTTCTTCTGACTCTTGGTTGCACCAGTCAGTCAACCACTATTTGCCTTTGAATGGGAAAACCCACACATGGGAAACAAGGAACAGCTCACTTGGACAAGGCTTCCTCAGGGGTTCAAGAACTCCTCTACTCTCTTCAATGGAGCATTGGCCACCAACTTGACTAAATTTCCTGGACATAAGTTAGACTGTGTCCTATTGTAATACATCAATGAACTTCTGCTGGCCAGCACAACACAGGCTCGATGCCTAGAAGGAACAAAGTCCCTCTCTCCTTGTTAATGGAAGCTGGGTACCAGGTATCTAAGAAAAGGGCACTCCTGAAAGTCATTGTTCCCAGATACGGAATGCCTCTGACCACAAGGTCAGACAATGGACTGGCATTTGTAGCCAAGACAGTACAACAGGTGGCAAGGGCTTTGAAGATCTGGTAGAAATTGCATACTGCCTACTGTCCCCAGAGCTCAGGCAAAGTGAAACTCTTGAATTGAACCCTCAAACAAACCCTAGCAAAACTATACCAGAAGATCAGCTTATCTTGGGTAGACATGTTACCTCTGGCCCACTTAAAGGTAAGGTGTTCACTGTGGGCAGGGATAGGGTTTTCACCCTTTGAAATCCTGTATGGACGACCACCCCTGCTAGTCAACTTGAAGGGAGACACCAGAGAACTGGGAAACTTGCACTTACATAGGCAGCTACAAGGGTTAGGACACACAATCTCTCAGACACTTAAATGGGAAATTGATAGAATATCCATATCTGTAGGCATAACAGTACATCCCCACTAACCAGGGGACCAGGTTTGGGTAAAAGGTTGGAAAAAAGAGCCTTTAAAACCCTTGACAGGAATAGACGCTTGGATCCATTACTCCAGAGTCAAACCTGCAAGTCCAACCAATAGCTAAGGAAAATGGGAAATGGCCCTCAGTCCAGAGGAACCCCTGTGCCTAACTTTGCAAAGAAGGAAGCAACCACCCCAAAGCTCTGCTCTGGCCACACTGGAAGCTGGTCAGTCAATGCACGGCTGAAGCTTGAGGAACCAACAAGACAGACAAAAGGCAAATGTACTGGTTAGTAAGTGTACTGGGACTCCCCTATTCATTTTATTAGGAATAGGGCTTTACTCTCTGTTTCCCCTGGAGTTGACTTGTACCCAAAACTCTCCCTCTACTTTGTCTACTTTTTCATAGTTCTTGTTTTTTGGAGTCTCTTCCTACTGTGATGAGCTTAAATGTAAAAACAGTGTATTTTTGCCTTATAATTCTGTTAAGTTATAAAATCCCCTCCTCATCCAAGAGTTAGGATGATTGTTCTGAATGTATGAAATATTTCTACCATGTGGGAAAATGGATCTGAGGATTCACTTACAATACATATCAATTGGCTGCATGTTATAGTTCAGCTTCCCCATGCACTAGGGAAGGGAAACATTACTGGAAGGGAAAAATTAGAGCCCATGGTATGAATGGTCTAACGTGCTATGGCACCCCAAGATAGATGACCTGCTGGACTTGACAGACTCATTTTGAGATGTCAGATGCAAAGAGGGGTGGGGGTAGGGGGTGGTCAGGACCAGGAAAGAAGTGGTCCAAGAGGTGGTCAAATGGCAAAGGCCCAAGTAACCAAGCCAGACTCATTGGCATCAGTTCCAAAGCTGTGATCCACTGGACTATACAATCAGCTTTGAGCCTCCCTCAAAGATAAGTTAGTGGTACACAGGCTCGGTTGCTCTGTAGCATGTGGGATCTTCCCAGACCAGGGATCAAACTCAAGTCCCTGGCATTGCAGGGCAGATTCTTGACCACTCAACCACCACTGAAGCCCTGCCCCTTATTTTTTTCCCTACCCAGAAACAACCAGCTCCAAGACAAAAATTACTTTATTTTCCCTTTGTTGTTGGGTCACCAGGTCGTGTCCTTCTCTGCAACACCATGAACTGCAGCACACCAGACCTTCTTGTCTTTCACTGTCTCCAAGAGTTTGCTCAGGCTTGTGTCCATTGGGTTGGTGGTGCCATCCAGCCATCTCATCCTCTGTCACCCCCTTCTCCTGCCCTCGGTCTTTCCCAGCATCAGGGTCTTTTCCAGTGAACTGGCTCTTCACATTGGATGGGTGGGGTATTGGGGCTTCAGCTTCAGCATTGGACCTTCTAGTGAATATTCAGGTTTCTTTTCCCTTAACAAAATGCAAGTCCATTCCTCATACTTTCTTTTACTGAAAACACACTTCTTATTTTGTTACTATATATACTGAAATGTTTCATTTATTATTTCTAGTAGCTTTGATTACATACTTAAGTTAGAATCCACAACTGTTAAAACCTTACTTTCTAGTGAGGACTAAGAACTAGGCAATTATGAACTGTCATTTACATTTTCATTCTGTAAATTGACAAACATAAATACCAGCAATAATTTATAAAGAACTGTGTTCTTTTTATAGAAAATATCTTTATGTGGTACCAAATATTTGGTTTTGTTCCTCTGTTAAAGAAAGCCAATAATCATTAACTAATGTTTCAGTATCTTATTTTATTAGGGAATGACTTAGGTATTCAATGACCTAGGTATACTTTCATCATTTCACTTATTTAGCACAACTTTAAAATTTAAAGTTGCAAGGGTTCTTCCTTGGTGGTCAAGCGGTTAGGAATCCAACATGCAATCCAGGGGATGCAAGTTCAATCCCTTGAAAGGAAACTAAGATCCCACATGCTGCAGAGCAACTAAGCCTACACAGCACAACCAAAGAGCCCTTGTGCCACAACTACTGAAGCCTTTTGCTCTGGAGCCCACATGTTGCAGCTGCTGACCTCACATTCCACAACTACAGTCTTGGTATGCTGTAATGAAAGATCCTGTAGAATATTACAAAGATCCTACATGCTGCAATTAAGACCCAAATCATCTGAAGAAATAAAGATTTCAAGCTAAATAAATCTAGTCACAGACATAGAGAACAGACTTATGGACATGAGTAGGGGCAGGAGGAGGAAGGAGAAGATGAGATGAATGGAGAAAGGAGCATGGAAGCATATACACTACCATGTGTAAAATAGATAGCCAATGGAAATTTTCTGTATGCCTCAGGGAATAAAAACTGGGGTTTTGTAACAATCTAGCAGGGTGACAAAGGATGGGAGGTGGGAAAGAGGTTCAAGACAGAGGGTACATATATGTATATATATGGCTAATATCATAAAGCAATTATCATTCAATTAAAAATACATTATTTTTTTTTAAGTTATAAATGCCCACTATTGGAAATAAACTTCTTATCCATCTAGCTGAGGAGATGGCCTAGTAATTAAATGTCACTAGCTGCTGGGTTTGTGGAGAGACCCTGATGAAGGAATCATGGCCCCAGAATGGTACTGGATGGGATACCTTTCTGCTATTCCAGTGGAATCTAAAAATTAGCAGGCAAGCAGAGGGTCCTATTCAGAGTTGGACCCTGTCCATGGAGACAGTAGGCAAAGAATGTCTGAGCTGAGAATGGATAAGTTATACCTGGGCCAGACAGATAAAATGCAGAAGAGCCCTGATCTATAATGATACCAGTAAGAGCCTTTTGTGGTGGACAGGGGCCCCAATCTGGCATTGGGCTCCCCCAAAAGGAGGGAATGGAAATCACACTTGCATTCCCTTCAACTCCACCTCCAGGATTCTAGTGCAGAACTGTACAGGAAATCAACCTGATATTAACCCCTTTCTTGCAATCCCAGGCATTAGCCCATATTGAAACCATCTTAACTCCACAAATCCAGACATACAGCAGGCCCAAGAGGGGCTTTTTTGGATTTGTGGGAGAAAGACCTACTCTTGGCTCCCATCCAGATGGGAAAGGACCTGTACCATAGCAGTAATTCAGCCAGGTTTTTTTCTCTTATCTCACTCACAAGGAGACACACTGGGCATCCCAATCTACAACAACCTCAGACATAGAGAAAAATGATCTCTCAAACTAAGGGGAAAACAAAACTGGGGCAAAGATGAGTGCCCCCTCCAACAGATAATCCAATATTATGGTCTGGCCACATGGGCACAAGATGGGAGTTGAGTATACAGGATCGCCATTAACATGCTCAACTGAAAAATCCAACTGCAGGCAGTACTTGAGAATATAACTAATGAAACTGGAACTATTGGCATGGCAACAATCCCAGATGAGGACTGCCATCTATCAAAATCGGTTAGCACTAGACTACCTCCTAGCAGAGGAAGGAGGAGTTTGTGGGAAATTCAACCAAACTGGCTGTTATATCCAAATAGATGATAATTGAAAAGCTGTGAAGACATAGCTAACAATATCAGGAAGATTGTCCATGTTCTGTTTCAGACCTGGAAGGGATGGGATACAGATGACCTCTTTGGAGGACGGTTCTCTTGGCTAGAGGGTTTAAAACAATGATTGGGATGGTCATAGTCATACTCCCTGGATGTCTGCTTATTTCCTGCCTCATACCCCTCCTGATCAGAGTTGTAACAGGGTTCATAGAGACAGATGTCAAATGGAGAATGGCTACCCAGGTGTTGCTTTTAAAGGGATACCAGAAATTGCCAGAAGATAATGTTCTCTGAAGGCTGCAGATGCACCCTAAACATCAAGAGTGGGGAATAAGATAGGAGTGAGATAAAAACTCCCAGTTAAAGTAACAACCTTTTGCTTACTCTTCCTTTATCTTGTGTTAACAGCTACTGCCCATCAATCACTGCTTCTACGTCTGTGATCTACATCCGAAGGAACTTGGGCTACCTGGGGGAAGGGAGGGATCTGAGCTGTTTGAGCAGGAAGTTCATGGTGTATAAAAGATACCCAGACCAAAGCCTGGGTGCTCAGCTTTTGGAGAAGACTCCACTGAGCCCTCACCAGTGCTGAATAAACCCTGCTGTTCTGCATCTTCAAGTGCTGCTTGTCTCTTTCCAATGCTGTGCTTTCTACTACAGTTTCCCAGGCTACAATTCTCATTTTGCCCCAAATTAAACAGCTCACAATTTCTCACTTTATGTATTTTTGCTAATGACTTACTGAAAGTGTGTCAGTCACTCAGTCCTGTACAATGCTTCATGACCCCATGACCTGTAGCTAGCCAGAATTCCATGGAATTTTCAAAGAAAGAATACTGGAGTTGGTAGCCATTTCATTCTCCAGGATGTCTTCCCAACCCAGAGATCAAACCGGGGCCTCCTACATTCCAGGCAGATATTTTACCACCTGAGTCACCAATGACTTATTACTTGCTGTTTATCTTATATTTATTTTAGATGATAGAAATAATTTTAGACAAAAGGCAAATTTGAGCTATTTGCTTATTTGAGTTCAGAATGGGTTGTAAAGCAGCTGAGACAACTCAGAACATCAACAATTCATTTGGTCCAGGAATTGCTAATGAATGTACAGAGTAGTGGTGATTTAAGAAGTTTTGCAAAGGAGACAAGAGCCTTGACGATGACGAATGCAATGACTGGCCTTTGGAAGTTGACAATGGCCAACTAAGAGGATCATTAAAGCTGACCCTCAGAGAACAAGATGGCAGAGGGATAGGTGGAAATGGAGTACATCTCTCTCCACAGATACATCAGGAATACACCTTCAGACACAGAAGTGCATGCAGAACACCAGCTGAGAGCAGACAAGAGTACCTGCCCAGTGGAAAAGAATATATAGAACCATGCAAAACTCGGTAGGATGAAGGAACTAGGGGGAAAACAGGAGTGTTAGTAGGACTGGATCTGCCCTTGGAGCTTGGGGGAACTGAACTAAGGATCTGATCCCCACATCAGGGCAATTGTTTTAGGCTGAGAGTGAAACAGCTGATCTGTGGCAGCCTAAATGGAATGAGAATCAGATCGTCCTTGCCACAGCCATACGTGTCCCAGACAGGGACACAGGTCCCCTAGAAGGTGCAGTGGCTGGGAGCTGGAGTTTAGGGATTGTGGGGCAATCCCCAGGTGAGGGCTGCTGTTGACTGTGGAGAGACCAATGGAGAAGATGTGAGGGAGGAGACTGTGGTGGAAAATGCCTTTGGTGGAAAGCCGGGCAGCCAAGGAAGCAAGGTGATACTGATGAGTCACACGTAGGAAGTGGAGCCACCACCAGAGCCTCTCTTTCCCCACATGCCAGCATTGGTAGCTGAATAATAGAGAGGCTGGCCAACCAAACGTCTGATGCACCGAAATACAGAGTAGGCCCACACACAGGGTGCTTCTTTAAGTGACTGATGTGTACTAACTACAGAGTAGGACCCCAGCCAAAGGGGCCCCTCCATGTGCCTGACACACCAAACAACAGAGAAGAACCCCAGGAAAGGGAGCCCTCCCAGGAAAGGGAGTATCTGAATGGATGGAGCTACAGAGAAAGACTGGCCTAAGAGGCCTTCTGATAACCAAAAAGAGGCCCAGAAAAAGATTCTGATAGGGCCATAACTCCTGTGGCTGAGGCAGTCCGTGTCCCTGCACACTTGGCACCTCCAGGGTCTCCACGAGCCAAGCAGCTGCGCCACCTTCACTCTCAACTCTCACTGGGGCAGAGTGGCCACAAGCAACAAAACGTCTTGCATCTATATGTACAGGGTCGCTTCGGTCGTGTCCAACTCTTTGTGACCATGTAGACTGTGGTGTGCCAGGCTTCTCTTTCAAGGGGGTTCTTCAGGCAAGAATAATGGAGCATATTAGCTAATACAGGTTACCATACCCTTCTAGAGCACTATATTTCCTGCTGCCCTCGCTGCCAACCCCCCTGAGTACCTGGCACTGCCAGAAACCCTGAGACCCAAGCAGCTGCACCACCTCCACACCTGGCCCTCACAGAGGCAAGCCCAAGTTCTCCAGGGCAGCCTCAGGAGCAAACCCTAGTGGAAAATCCGCTTGAAGAGGTGGAAATAAACCACAGTTGAAAGCCAGGGGCAGTGTGGCTAAGGAAGAAGACCCTAAACCTTCCTAACAGCTATACAAGCTGCAGATTAAATCCACATGATCAACTAGGCAGACTCTGTGTCTATGGAATATATAAAAGGACATTGAGAGCTCCCACAAAAGAAAGCACACTAGTTCTGAGAGGTGTGGACATTGGAGGCAAGAACACAGAGGTGTAGGACCAGATTAGAATCTGAGCAAGCCTCACAGCAGGTCTAGAGATCAGCACATTGTTAGAGGGCATCCTAGGAAGGTGAGGTGGACTGTGACTCCCAACGAGGGAAAGGACTCTGACATCAGTGACTCAAGAAAAATATTTATTATTCTTATGTTTTGACTAGTTCTGTAGGTTCTTTTGGATTCCCCCCCACCCCCTTTTTCCTCCCTCAGTTGTAGTTGGCAATTTTATTGGCACTATGAAATCTAATTAAGCTTTTGAGCTTTTTATTTTTTCTCAGTCATATTTTTCTATTGTTGTTATAAACCTATGGCACCCCACTCCAGTACTCTTGGCTGGAAAATCCCATGGATGGAGGAGCCTTGTGGGCTACAGTCCATGGGGTGGTTAAGAGTCGGACACGACTGAGCGACTTCACTTTCACTTTCATGCATTGGAGAAGGAAATGGCAACCCACTCCAGTGTTCTTGCCTGGAGAATCCCAGGGACGGCGGAGCCTGGTGGGCTGCCATCTATGGGGTCACACAGAGTCAGACACGACTGAAACAACTTAGCAGCAACAGCAGCAGCATGCCTCTACATTGGGCTTTTGCAGTTCTGTGGAGTTTTCCTTTTCTTTTTTCATTTTAACTTTTAAAACCTAATATTATTTTTTCTACATTTATTCCATTGCTTTTCCTACTGTTCTTTTCCCCTTATAGCTAATCTTTTATGTATATAAATCTTCTTGTCTACCTCTTTTTAGCTTTGCATATCTATTCTGTCTTTCTTTCCTTCCCTCTCAACATATTTGCTAGTTTTATTTTCATTGCTTTATAGCCCACTTGGCACCTTTCTTTAGTTTTATTTTCCAGTTTGTGCTTTAGTAAGTTTTGTTCTTAACTGGTAAATTTAATTTTTGATTTCCTTTGTTTGCCAAGTCAATCTACTGTACTTTATTTTAGTTGGACTCCTTTGTCTTTGTTTATGGTTGTGTACGTATATGTGTACATTCCATTATTTTAAGTATTGTTTGCCTGATTTTGTAACTGCCATTTTCCTGAGGTTAATCTTTGTTTTCTCATTTTGGGGTATTCTTTTTAATCTTACTTAATGCCATAACAAACCACTTGTGGAATCTTTGTTCCTAACCAGAGATCAAACCCTGAGCCTTTAGACTGGGAGCATTGATCCCAAGACCCTAGACTACCAGAGAACTAACTCCATGGAGTATCAAATAATGAGACCTCACACATGGAAAACCACTTGAATACAAGACCTGGCATCACCCAACCACCAATAGCACCCTGTGCAGGATGCCTCATCTAAGCAACAAACAAAACAAAAATACAAACCCAGTCATCAGCAGACATGATTACCACCTCACTCAGCCTTGCTGATCAGAGGAAAAACAAACAAAAAACTAGTAACAAATCTCACCCTATATGAAACTTACACAAACCATTGGACCAATCTTAGGAGGGCAAAAACCAAAAGGAAAAAAGAATTCAATTGTGAACCCTGAGAAAAGGAGACCGCAAATGCAATAAGTTAAAAAAAAAAAAAAATAACGAAAAGGCAGAGAAATACTACACAAATTAAGGAACAAATTAGAAACACAGAAGTCCAAATAAATGAAGAGGAAATAGGCAAACTACCTGAAAAAGAATTCAGAATAATGATAATGAAGATGATCAAAACCCTTGAAAACAAAATGGAGAAAAAGCAAGAATCAATTAACAAAGATCTAGAAGAATTAAAGAATAAACACACAGAGACAAACAACCCAATTACTGAAATTAAAAATACTCTGGAAAGAATCAATACCAAAATATCTGAAGCAGAAGAACGAATCAGTGAGCTGGAGGATAAAATGATGGCAATAACTTCTGAAGAGCAGAATAAAGTAAAAAGAATGAAAAGAAGGGAGGATAGTCTCAGAGACCTTTGGGACAATATAAACACAACATTCGAGTCATAAGGGTCTAAGAAGAAGAAGAGAAAAAAGAAAGGGTATGAGAAAATTTTTGAAGAAATTATAGTTTAAAATTTCCCCAACATGGAAAAGGAAATAGCCTAATCATGTCCATTTGGAGCAAAGAGTCCCATACAGGATAAACCCAAGGAGAAACATGCCAAGACACATACTAATCAAACTAACAAAGGCTAAACACAAAGAAAGAATGTTAAAAGCAACAAGGGAAAAGGAACAAGTAACATACCAGGGAAACCCCATTCATTTAACAGTTACTCTTTCAGCAGAAGCTCTGCAGGCCAGAAGGGAATGACAGGACATATTTAAAGTATTGAAAGGAGAAAATATACAACCAAGATTAGTCTACCTGGCAAGGACCTCACTTAAAATTTATGTAGAAATAAAAAAAGTTTTCAGATAAGCAAAAGTTCAAAGAATTCACTACCATCAAACCAGCTTTACAACAAATGTTAGGGACTTATATGGTCAAGAAATAAAGAGAAGAAAAAAGATCTACAAAATAAACCCCAAACAATTAAGAAAATGGCAATAGGAACATATATGTCAATAACTACTTTAAATGTAAATGGATTAAATGCTCCAACCAAAAGACGCAGACTGGGTGAATGCCTACAAAACAAGACCCATATACATGCTATCTACAAGAAACCCACCTCAGACCTAAAGATACATATAGAGTGAAAGTGAGAGGATGGAAAAATATATTCCATACAAATGGGAAGGAAAAGAAAGCAGGAGTAGCAATCCACATATCAGACAAAATAGACCTTAAAATAAAGATTACCAGAGATAAGGAAGGACACTGAATAATGATCAAGGGAACAATGCAAGAGAAAGACATAACAATTGTAAATATCTAGGCACCCAACATAGAAGCACCTCATACTAAAAGGTAAACACTAACAGACATAAAAGGAGAAATTGACAGTGACACAATAGTAGTAAGAGATTTTAACGCCCCACTCACACCAATGGACAGATCATCAAAACAGAAAATTAATAACGAAACACAAGTCTCTTAAATAACACATTAGATGAAATGGATCTCATTGACATCTTCAGGACATTCCACCCAAATGCAGAAGAATACACTTTCTCAAGTGCACATTGAACATTCTCCATGACAGACCACATCTTGGGTCTCAAATCAAACCACAGTAAATTTAAGAAAATTTAAATCATATCAAGCATTTTCTCTGACCACGTACTATGAGATTAGATATTAATTCTAAGGGGGGGAGGGGTAGAAACATAAACACATGGAGATTAAACAATACATTTCTAAATAATCAACAGGTTACTGAAGAAATCAAAAGAGAAATTTTAAAAATTCAAGAAAGAAATGACAATGAGAACACAACAACACAAAACCTATGGAATGCAGCTAAAGCGGTTCTAAGAGGAAATCGTATAGCAATACAATCCTACCTCAAGAAACAAGAAAAACATAGAATAGACAATCTAACCTGACACCTAAAACAACTGGAAAAAAGAAGAAAAACGACAAAAAATTAATAGAAGAAAATAATAAAAATCAGAGCATAAATATCTTAAAAAGAAATGAAAGAAACAATAGTAAAGATTAATAAAACTAAAAGGTGGTTCTTTGAGAAGATAAACAAAATTGACAAGCCTTTAGCCAGACTCATCATGAAAAAAAGAGAGAAGAATCAAATTAACAAAATTAGAAATGAAAAAGGAGAGGTTACAAGAGACAATGCAGAAATATGAAGGATTGTAAGAGGCTATTATGAACAACAATATGACAATGAAAAGGATAACCTAAAAGAAATGGATTCATTCTTAGATAAGTTCAGTCTTCCAAGACTGAACCAGGAAGAAATAGAAATTAAGAACAACCAAATTACAAGCTGTGATCAAAAATCTCCCAAAAAACAAAAGCCCAGGACCAGATGGCTTCACAGGAGAATTCCATCAAACATTTAGAGAAGATCTAATGCCTATCCTTCTAAAACTCTTTCAAAAAATTTCAGATGAAGGGACACTTCCAAACTTATTCCACGAGGCCACCATCACCCTGATACCAAAACCAGGCAAAGACAACACACACACACACACACACACACACACACACACACAAAACTACAGGCCAATATCATTGATAAAAATAGATGTGAAAATCCTCGACAAAATTTTAACAAACAGAATTCAGCAACACATCAAAATGTGAAGTTGGGTTTACCCCAGGAATGCAAGGAGTCTTCAATATACACAAGTTATTCAATATGATACACAATGTTAACAAACTGAAAGATAAAATCCATATGATAATTGCAATAGGTGTAGAAAAAGCCTTTGACAAAATTCAGTGCCCATTTATGATTAAAACTCTTCAAAAATGGGCATAGAAGAAACCTAACTCAACATAGTAGAGGCCTTATATAGTAAGCCTATAGGAAACATTATTCTCAATGGTGAAAAACTGAAAGCACTCCCCCTAAAATCAGGAACAAGACAAGGGTGTCCACTTTCACCAGTATTATTCAAAATAGTTCCAGAATTCCTAGCTATAGCTATCAGAGAAGAAAAAGAAATAAAATGAATCCAAATTGTAAAAGAAGAAGTAAACCTCTCACTGTTTGCAGATAACAAGATACTGTACATAGAAAACCCTAAAGACATTATCAGAAAACTACTAGAGCTAATCAGTGAATTTAGCAAAGTTGCAGGATACAAAATCCATACACAGAAATCACTTGTATTTCTCTATTCTAACAATGAAAATTCAGAAAGAGAAATTAAGGAATCAATCCCATTTAGCATTGAAACAAAAAGAATTAAATATGTAGGAATAAACTTACCTTATGAGACAAAAGATTTGTACACACAAAATTATAAGACAGTAATGACAGAAATTAAAGGTGACATAAAAAGATGTCATGGGATGTTCCTGGGTAGGAAGAATTGATATTGTGAAAATGAATATACTACCAAACAGAATCTGCAGATTAAATGTGATCCCTATCAAATTATCAATGGCGTTTGTTTGTTTTTTTGTTGTTGTTGTTGTTGTTGTTGTTTTTTACAGAACTAGAACAAAAAATTTCACAATTCATATGGAAACACAAACGATCCTGAATAGCCAAAGCAGTCTTGAGAAAGAAGAATGGAGCTGGAGGAATCAACCTTCCTGGCTTCAGATTATACTACAAAACTACAGTTATCAAGACAGTATGGTACTGGTACAAAAGCAGAAATATAGACCAATGGAATGAGATAGAAAGCCCAGAAATAAACCCGTGCACCCATGGGCACCTTATTTTTGACAAAGGAGGCAAGAATATACAATGAGGCAAAGACAGCCTCTTCAATAAGTGGTGGTAAGAAAACTGGACAGCTACATGTAAAAGAATGAAATTAAAACACTTCCTAACACCATACACAAAGATAAACTCAAAATGGATTAAAAACCTAAATGTAAGACCAGAAAGTACAAAATTCTTAGAGGAAAACATAGGCAGAACATTTGATGACATAAATCAAAGCAAGATCCTCTATGATCCAGCTTCTAGAGTAACGGAAATAAAAACAGAAGTAAAAAAAGTGGGACCTGATTAAATTTAAATTTTTTACACAGCAAAGGAAACAATAAGCAAGGTGAAAAGACAACCCTCAGAATGGGAGAAAATAACAGTTAATGAAACTGACAAAGGATTAATTTCCAAAACATATAAGAAGCTCATACAACTCAATACCAGAAAAACAAACAATCCAATCAAAAAGTGGGGAAAAGACCTAAACAGACATTTCCCCAAAGAAGACATATAGATGACTAACAAACACATGAAAAAATGCTCAATGTTGCTCGTTAGTAGAGAAATGCAAGTCAAAAGTACAATGAGTTATCACCTCATACCAGTCAGAATGGCCACTATCAAAATGTCTACAAACAATAAATGCTAGAAAGGGTGTGGAGAAGAGGGAACACTCTTGCACTGTTGGTGGGAATGTAAATTGATACAACCCTTATGGAAGATGGTATGGAGACTCCTTAAAAAACTAGGAATAAAACCACCATATGATGCTGCAATCCCACTCCTAGGCACATACCCGGAGGAAACCAAAACTGAATAAGACACATGTATCCATTGTTCATTGCAACACTATTTACAATAGCTAGAACATGAAAGCAACCTAGATGTCCATCAACAGATGAAAGGATAAAGAAGCAGTGGTACATATACACAATGGACTATTACTCAGCCATAAAAAGGAACATCTTTGAGTCAGTCCTAATGAGATGGATGAACCTGGAACCTATTATACAGAGTGAAGTAAGTCAGAAATAGAGAGTTAAATATCATATTCTAATATATATATGTGTGTGGAATCTAGAAAAATGATACTGAAGAATTTACAGGGCAGCAACATAGAAACAAACATAGAGGATAGACTTATGGACATGGGAAGAGGGGAGGAAAGGGTGAGATGTATCGAAAATGTAACATGGAAATTTACATTACCATATGTAAAATAGATAGCCAACAGGAATTTGCTGTATGGCTCAGGAAACTCAAACAAGGACTCTATATTAATCTAGAGAGGTAGGATGGGAAGGGAGATGGGAGGAAGTTTCAAAAAGAAGGGAATATATGTATATCTATGCCTGATTCATGTTGAGTTTTGACAGAAAACAACAAAATTCTGTAAAGTGATTATCCTTCAATAAAAAAGTTAATAAATTAGAAAAAGCTTATCTCCTTGTAACTATACAAAAATGTTGCTGAAGAATTCAACATTAACCATTGTACAGTCATTTGGCTTTTGAAGCAATTTAGAAAGGTGAAAGAGCTTGATGAGTGGGTGCCTCATAAGCTGAATGAAAATAAAAATTTTAAAAAACATCCTTTTGAAGTGTCGTCTTCTCTTATTCTATGCAACGTCAATGAACCATTTCTCAAATAGATTGAGATATGTGATGAAAAGTGGATTTTATATGACAACTGGCAATGACCAGTTTGGTGGTTGTACCAAGAAGCTCCAAAGCACTTTCCAAAGTGAAACTTGCACCAAAAAAAGATTGTGGTTACTGTTTGGTGGTCTTCTGCCTGTTTAATCCACTACAGTTTTCTGAGTCCCAGCAAATCATTACATCTGAGAAGTATGCTCAGTAATCAATAAAATGCACTGAAAACTGCAATGGCTGCATCCAGTATTGGTCAACAGAATGGGCCCAATTCTCCATGATGATGCCTGACCATGTTTCACAACCAATGCTTCAAAAGTTGAACAAATTGGGCTGCAAAATTTTACCTCATCCTCCATATTCAACTGCCTCTTACCAACTGACTACCACTTCTTAAAGCATATTGACAACTTTTTGCAGAGAAAGCATATCTACAATCAGCAGGAGGTAGAAAATGCTTTCCAAGTGCTCATCAAATCCCGAAGGATGGATTTTTACACTACAGAAACAAACAAACTTATTTCTCATTGGCAAAAGTGCATTGATTGTAATGGTTCCTATTTTGATTAATAAAAATGTGTTTGAGCCTAGTTAGAATGATTTAAAATTCATGGTCTGAAACTGCAATTGCTTTTTCATCAACCTAATAACTTCTTTTTTTTTTTTTTAATTGCCAATCCATTATTCAAACATCACTCACTGAATAAGACAGATATTAGATGACATTTTGATCTTATCCAGAATTCCATATTGGATTTCCTCAGCCTTCATACCTTTCATAGTTGAACACTGTATTCTACATTCTGATACCTTCAACCCAATGTTACCTGGGGCTCTCAGGTATGAGATGACAAGTGCTTTGAATGTCTTTATCCTTCTCTTGATAGATAGCTGAGAGTTCTACGTCAGGATAATTGTTATACCTATCTTTTCAAGTAATCTGTGCATTACTCTATTCCTTATTTTAAAAATAGTGAACAAATAAACAAACAAAAAACCCAACGTGTTAGAACAAATAATAAGAGGCTAATAATTGTTGCAACCCAGCTGAGACAAAGAGGAAATTATTAAATGTGTAGAAAGTTAAAAAAAAAACAAAAAACAAAAACTCATACTTCACCTTGTGCATCTTTATTTATTTGATCATTATGGCAACCAATGAAGCAACCCTATGTAGACTTCCTTCTTTTCACTGAACTCTGTGAGGAATTGGAGCTTTGTTACCTGCAGTGGCCACTTGTGTCCATCCACCTCCTCAGAGAGTCCAGATGAATTTAGATAAGTCTCTCCTTGTTCTTGTATCTTCTGTGTTGGTTGATGATCCTGAGTTTTATTTGGCACTAGAGGAGATTACCTGTCTTATCCCAGTTGAAAGATACTGGGGAGCACAGTTGGAATATACCAGGGCATATCAATTCAGTGTCTAGATGCTGAATGGGGCTTGGTTGAAAGATACCAAGGAATGGCAACCCAGCTGAAATATACTGGAGGGATCTGGCTGAAAGATATCAAGGGAATACCCACCCAGTGGAAAGGTATGGGGGGCTCTCAGTTAAAAGATACTGAGGAATATCCAGGGCTCAGTTGAAAGCTACCAAGGTTTCTCAGTTTTAGTAGACTGAGTGGTTTGTGCTGTGTGGTTAGTTAAGAGGGTGATCTGATGCTTTTCCTCAATTCTTAATGGAATAGAATAGAATGGAATTTGTCAGGATAAAATTGAAGATATTACGTGAGAGCTTTGTTCCAAGGAAAAGTAATAAGACTCTTCCTGGTTTGTTATGGTTTTCTCAGGCAACTGGTGCTGGAGTCCAGCTCCAACAGCCAGGGAATCAGCCTGAAGGGATGAGCGGTGTCGGCGGGTGATGATGTAGCCTCTGACTCATAGTACGGAATTTCTCACTTCAGGTTTTCTTTTATATTTTGACAAAAGCATTAGGTCAGAGGTTTGACGTTTTTAGTTCCCCCCACCCAGATTTACTTTCTCCTGAAATCATTGTTTCCCTACAAACAGAGCTCCTGCTTCAGCGATTCTCTCAGAATCTGCTTTACTATTTATTATCTACTTTCTCTTATGTGTCCTATACTTAACTTGTGATTACATTGTAACTCATACTACATTCCTCAGTTTATTTATCTTTCTAAATCCTGTTTGCCCCTAGCATCTTAAGATCACTATCTCCTAAAAAGTCTTCTAGCTATTTTTTATTATTCCTAAACCCTAAACTCAGCAAACTTCTTTTGCCATAAATATTTCCCTCACAAACAGGTCTCAGAAAACAATACTTCCCATGGCCTCAAGCTATGGCCTACATGCTTATCCTAGAACATTCTTTGTAAAGATCCTTGAACAAATGTCAGTGGTTATTTTATAGATTATTTTCTGGGCACAACTGTAGAAGGCTTTGTGCTTTCTCATGCTTCTCTCAAGCACCTTAACATTCTTTCCATCCAACTCAATGGAAGAAAGGAAAGAACAAGTCAGAATCACAAGAGCTAACCCCTTCATCCCAGGACCGTGCCTGCGAGATGAGGAGAGGGGGTTGAGGCCATGTCTCCATTTTGTCAGTAATGCCTAATGCGGATCCCTACAAACTGGGATACTTACGGGAGTGGTAGAGGTTGAGTTCTGAACTGTGCAGTGGTCCCACAGGGAAAACACACTCATTACTTAAAACACTAGCTCACCTGAAGGTCACAATAAGAATTAGCCATTCAGCCATCCAAGCACCCATGGTGGTCTTTTGCGGCCAGAAGGAGAAACTAAGACACGTAAGATAAGCTGAAAAGACTCCGGGGTGTCTCCTGGAGGAGTTAGGCTCACAGGCAGCACACTGGCCCACCACACAATTTCACTATTGAATTTTATCCATGAAAATTTCAACTTAAAATGGGAAATATAGCCTCTCAAACATAGAAACAAGGTGCATCAGAAAGCAGCCTCTAACACTCCAACCAGGTTTGTATGTACAATACTTTTACTTGCAAGTACCTACTTAATTGGGGAAATTATACTATAGGAGATTTCAATATAAAATGACCAAATTGGGGTTCTTTTGATATTCTTAAATTGATATTTTTTCATGCACAGTTAGAAAAATGTGGCTATATTATCAAGAAGACTAAATGGAATGCTTACTTTGGTATCTAGAAGGTTCTAAAAGAGGATATTATCAAGTAAATTCTTTGCAGGAAACCAACAAGAAATTGCTTGATACTGTATCAGAACTGAGAAAGACCCCGGTACTGACTCTGCCTCTCCCTCTGCTCCTCCCATGTATCCTCTTCTATCTGAACTCCCTGGCCCAGATGCTTTTTCTCTTCCAAAATTTCTTCCTCCTCCTGCTCTCCTTTCCTCAGCAAAGGAGGATTAAAAAAAAAAAAAAAAAATCAGAAAGGACCATAACTCTCTTAAGGAGAAACCTGCTACAGGGAGAATTGAATCATCTTCAATGCTTACCTATACACCCAGGACCCAAGCAGAATTTAGAGCCCTAGCTAAGGAATTTTCCCATCCAAGTGAGGATCCATTGGGATTTGCTAAGGAATCTGAAATAACCATCTGAACCTATGAACCTGGGTTTTCAGATCTATATCAACTAATACAGCTGTTAGCTTCTGAAAGTAAAGCAAGGTAATGAATAGAGAAAACAGGATGGAAATATCCCTTAATGGACTTTGAATCACATAGTCCAGAGGCTTTCACTGAATGCAAGCAATTAGCTTGGAAATTACTCAAACCTATTCCAAAACTTTCTCTAAAAGCTGTAAATTGGACAAAGATTCAACAATGCAAGCAAAGATCAGATGAGTCAATCTGGACTATTATGGGAGACTGGGGGAAAAAAAAAAAAAAAAAAAACTTTTAAGTAATATTCTTGTTTGACACCTGAATTTTTCCCTAACCACTAAAATGATCCTTTGCTTAACTTCACTTTTAAAGGAGGCTTAGATGAGGATTTTATTACTCTAGTCAAAAAGATAACCTAGGTTTGTCTGAGTTACACACAAAATACCCTTGTTATACTGTCTGACCAACTTTTCAAAACCATTAAAAAGAAAGTAAATGGGGTATCTATGAAAGTTATGAAACTTCAATTGTGCCAATTAAGTACACAATACCAGTAGAAGGTTAATTGCCCCCAACCGGTTTAATTCCCAAACAGTAGAGAAAGTTAGAAGGAAAAAAAGAAAAAATATATATATCTTTAGAATTCTTGCCCTGAGGGAATACTCCTACTAGGAGAACCTGATTTTCACTCCCTATGCCTTGAGACCAGAGTTCTCTGGATCACTCATTTAGACTATCTCTTTAATTCCTGAAGCTGAGAAAAAAAGGAATGAAACTTTCTAAAAGGTTATTATTCCAACTGTTGGCTATAGTTGGTGATATCTAATTCATGAATAAGTTTAGAAAATGAAGCTAGATCTATACACTGTGTCTGTCTGGATATGTGTATGTGTCAGTATGCCTTTGGATTAATATTGCTGGGGTTAATTTGCAAATGAGTCCTTATCTAATTGGCCTAAAGAAAAGTAAGCACTTACAAATCAAACAATTCTAAATACAAGAGAAATTAAACTAAATAAATTTCAGGTTTATGTGAACTGGGAAACATTCCACTCCAGTATTCTTGCCTGGAGAATCCTAGGGATAGAGGAGCCTGGTGGGCTGCCATCTATGGGGTCGCACAGAGTCGGACATGACTGAAGCGACTTAGCAGCAGCAGCAGGGAAACATTCAGTATAAAATTCCTGATATTAATGATTTTTTGTTAATCTAGTTATTAATAATATAGACATATCTAAAGGTCACTAACATTAAGCATAGCATTTTCATTGTGCCTAATTTAATATAAGTTAAATAAAATTTTACTATGTCTGCTACAGGTTTGTCAGCGGGAAAATAACTCGAGTGAAGAAACTTTTAAGAAAATAAAATGTAATGAAATAGCAGCTTTTACATAAACTTTTAAGAATAATTAAACTTTAGGAATGTCTTTCTAAAATAATCTTTCCAGATATGGGTGACTTAGAATATCTAGGGTTGTGCTAAACTAAGTAATGAAGGTTTATTGAATAGCTAGGTCATTTCCAAATAAAATAAGATTCTGAAACATTAATTACTTAACACTAACTTCCTCTTACAGAGAAACTAAAGAGATTTTGGACTATTAATGAATAACATTTGGTGCCATCCTGAGATGTTCTCTATAAAAAAGCAAATGTTTTTAGAAATTATCACTGGTATTTATGTTGACCAATCTACAGAATTGGTGTAAAGGACAGCTTAAGGAAAGTAGGATGTGTGTTTTTAGTAGAAAAAGTACATCAAGGGTATATATTGTCACCCTGCTTATTTAACTTATATGCAGAGTACATCATGAGAAACTCTGGGCTGGAAGAAGCACAAGCTGGAATCAAGATTGCCGGGAGAAATATCAATAAGCTCAGATATGCAGATGACACCATCCTTATGGCAGAAAGTGAAGAGGAACTAAAAAGCCTCTTGATGAAGGTGAAAGAGGACAGGGAAAAGTGCAAAAGTTGACTTAAAGCTCAACATTCAGAAAACGAAGATCATGGCATCTGGTCCCATCACTTCATGAGAAATAGATGGGGAAACAGTATAAACAGTGTCAGACTGTTTTTTGTGTTTTTTTTGGTGGTGGGGGTAGTGGGCTCCAAAATCACAGCAGATGGTGATTGCGGCCATGAAATTAAAAGACACTTACTCCTTGGAAGGAGGGTTATGACCAGCCTAGATAGCATATTCAAAAGCAGAGACATTACTTTGCCAACAAAGGTCCATCTAGTCAAGGCTATGGTTGTTCCAGTGGTCATGTATGGATGTGAGAGTTGGACTGTGAAGAAAGCTGAGTGCCAAAAAATTGATGCTTTTGAACTGTGGTGTTGAAGAAGACTTGAGAGTCCCTTGGACTTCAAGGAGATCCAACCAGTCCATTCTAAAGGAGATCAACCCTGAGTGTTCTTTGGAAGGAATGATGCTAGAGCTGAAACTCCAGTACTTTGGCCACCTCATGGGAAGAGTTGACTCATTGGAAAGACTCTGATGCTGGGAGGGATTGGGGGCAGGAGGAGAAGGGGGCGACAGAGGATGAGATGGCTGGATGGCATCACTGACTCAATGGACATGAGTTTGAGTGAACTCTGGGAGTTTTTGATGGACAGGGAGGCCTGGCATGCTGCAATTCATGGGGTCACAAACAGTTGGACACGACTGAGCGACTGAACTGACTGACTGATTGAAAGGAAAAGAAGATAGACCTGACTTATAGGGGTTTATTTCTGAATTGGAAAATAAAATTATGAATACAGAAAGTGATTTTTTTTTTTTTTTTAATGTTTGTGAAAAGTGGACCCTGTGAAAAGAGTTTTGCGCATGGTCAGGATTGACTAAGTTTAAAATAAACTTAATTGAGTAAATTAATTTAAAATAAACTGTTGCAAATCTTGAATTTGGCTTTTCTAAGAGGACAGTCTTTCTTCAGATGTTGAACTGCCTTTGATAATAGACTTTTAAGTTTCTTCACTTCTTAAATGATCTGTTCTGTGTCTTTGAAATCTCTTATTGTTATTTTGCTTAAGTGAATAACTATAGTTTCATGGTGACCTGTGATAGTATCTGACTGAGTGTCTTAAATTATTTTGGCATTTATTGACAAAACTTCCTAATTTAAAACAAATTCTATTGAAATTCTTTTGACCTCTAGCTAACTTGTGTTTTGCCAAAAGTTTATATTTTCATCTCAGGTTCAAAGGATTTAATAACAAAATAAGTCACTCATCCTATACAAATAAATAATACAAATATTTATTAGAGAATTATTTAGCTTGCTTTCAATATGCTAATATTAAAAGAAAAGAGAAATAGAAAGAGCAGGGGATACATAACCAAACTGGGTTTTGACCGACATCCAGACTTAAACAGTCCTCGGAAGTCCCGTGTCACAGCACATCTGGAGTCCCAGTTGGGGAAAGTTCCCAAGGAGCATGTCCTTTTCATGGATGAGGAGTGAGACTTCAAAGACTGAAGTTTGGGATTACTGTTTGTAAACTCCAGGCCACAAACTGATAGTTTCACCAATCTATTACCAAATTGTAGCTCTGGTTTCATGTTAATATTGTTTATTTTGTCTTGTGAAACTTGGACTGTTGTTAAGCCTGGATCTTGGCTGGCCAGCCCCCCCACCCCCACCCCAACAGGGGCTCAGCAATCTCAAAATCCTTCCCCCATCTTATCTATGGTACTGCAAGTCTTGCACTCATAGCAGGCAGTCATTCCCAGTCACTCTCAGTCAGAGCAGGGTCCAGGTTAGAAACAAGGTCAGAGGCTTGCTCTGCTTTGTCTCTGAAACCTAAACAAGACTATTTAATTTCTCTAACACTTTGCAATGCTTCAAAGGGCTCTTGAAACATCCCAAAGAGATATATTAAACTAATTAGGTTTATTTGATATGTTGAATTATATGGAAAACATTATCAAATGAGTAATAAATCTCCTCAAGCTATATAGTATGGTAAATGTTATGAATATAGATATTCTAGAAATTACATGGAGTTCCTAAAATTCTGATATGTCCTGGTAAAATATTATTAGTCAGAATTCTAATTATTCTTTTAAAGCATTGCCACAGCAGTAACCAAGTTTCTTTGTCAATTGCATTGTAATCAGATTTTAAACATGCTTTCTTAAGACTTTTGTTATTGTAGACAGTTATTGTTTTATTCTGATGCTCTTGCAAAAATGCTTCCTCTTCAAGAAGATTTCTGAAAGGACTTTTGGATAAATACAAGTTTCTAACTTTCAGACCATAAATCTGAACTGGATAAGAAATTAAAAGATTCTAACAGAAAGCCTGATTCCTTTGCTTCACAAAGATTAACAAAAGGACTAAATAAACTGGTAAATATGCTTATCACTTTTATGGTTTTGAATCTGTGTTTTCCAAAGACTTATTTCCTAGAAAATTCTTTGCTGTTGTGCTATATTAGTGTAAAATTTAATTTAATTATTAAAGGATACTCTAAGTTTATTTCTGAAGCTTATCTCAGTAATCATTTTGGATGAAGATCATATACCTCACGACCTGCAACCAAGACTGGAAATGGACCTAATTTAAGAGACTGTCTCTGACCCAGATGGAAGTACCATTTTATCAGAGGAAACTACACAAATCAAGATGAGAAGAGGACATCAGAAGTAGATAGCTTAATCAAGATGCTCGACCTGACTGGCATGATCATTTATATTTTCTTGACTTCCTGGTCCTTTGCCTATAAATAAAATGTTTTCTATCATGGACACAATCTTATGCTAGTTTTAAAACCCAACCCAATTGTTGAGTTTTTGGCCAGTTACCTATGTCTAATACTTATAAATTACCTTGGTGGATTTTTCCATTCCAACTCTCTAATTGGTTGGCCCTTTATGAACTTTATTTTAGAAGAGCGTTCAGTCCTATCCTGTCTACTCGTGATATTACTAAATGTTCTTTCTACTCATGATATTACTAAATGGGATCCTCTCACCTGACCAATTAATAATCCTACTCGGACCCTGGTCATCAATTCAAATTTTTTCTTAGGGCCAGTCAAAGTCAATCAGAATGATGAGCTAAGTCTCAATAAAAAATTATAACCTCTCTTCTAGTAAAAGGAAAATTCCCACAATTATGGGATGGATCTACATAGCTAAAACCAGACTATTGCAATTTAAGTTTAAAAGCTCCTCTATGTTGGAAATAATTAAATCACACTAAGATAAACAGCCTAGTTATATTAGGGAACTAGGTTGGATGCCTTATGAACAATGCCTCCACATTATTAAATTTAAAGAAAGTGATTGGTATGGAACTGACTGGATCAGATGATCAGAGATTCACTGTGCTGCACCTAATGGAAATCATTGGATTGTGGTACTAATTTATTGCCATGGTTTCCACCTGGATGGACAGGAAGGTATACTATGGGATTTCCATGAATTCAAGGTCATATGCAAAACAAATTACAAGTGATTTCAGGCAAACCATTCAATATCACAGTAATCCAAGTCTGTGCCCCAACCACTAATGCTGAAGAAGCTGAAGTTGAACGGTTCTACGAAGACCTACAAGACCTTTTAGAATTAACACCCATAAAAGTTGCCCTTTTCATTGTAGAGGACTGGAATGCAAAAGTAGGAAGTTAAGAAACATCTGGAGTAACAGGCAGATTTGGCCTTGAAATACAGAATGAAGCAGGGCAAAGACTAATAGAGTTTTGCAACAAAATCCACTGGTCATAGCAAACACCCTCTTCCAACAACACAAGAGACGACTCTGCACATGGACATCACCAGATGGTCAACACTGAAATCAGACTGATTATATTCTTTGCAGTCAAAGATGGAGAAGCTCTATACAGTCAACAAAAACAAGACCAGGAGCTGACTGTGGCTTACATCATGAACTCTTTATTGCCAAATTCAGACTGAAATTGAAGAAAGTAGGGAAAACCACTAGACCATTCAGGTATGACCTAAATCAAATCCCTTATGATTATACAGTGGAAGTGAGAAATAGATCTAAGGGACTAGATCTGATAGATAGAGTGCCTGATGAGCTATGGAATGAGGTTCATGACATTGTACAGGAGACAGGGATCAAGACCACCCCCATGGAAAAGAAATGCAAAAAAGCAAAATGGCTGTTTGGGGAGGCTTTACAAATAGCTGTGAAAAGAAGACAAGTGAAAAGCAAAGGAGAAAAGGAAAGATATAAGCATCTTAATGCAGAGTTCCAAAGAATAGTAAGAAGAGATATGAAAGCCTTCCTCAGCAATCAATGCAAAGATATAGAGGAAAACAATGGAAGGGAAAGACTAGGGATCTCTTCAAGAAAATTAGAGATATCAAGGGAACATTTCATGCAATGATGGGCTCGATAAAGGACAGAAATGGTATGGACCTAACAGAAGCAGAAGATATTAAGAAGAGGTGGCAAAAAATACACAGAAGAACAGTACAAAAAAGATCTTCATGACCCAGATAATCATGGTGGTGTGATCATTGACCTAAGCCAGACATGCTGGAATGTAAAGTCAAGTGGGCCTTAGAAAGTATCACTACGAACAAATCTAGTAGAGGTGATGGAATTCCAGTTGAGCTATTTCAAATCCTGAAAGATGATGCTGTGAAAGTGCTGCAACAATATGCCAGCAAATTTGGAAAACTCAGCAATGGCCACAGGACTGGAAAAGGTCAGTTTTCATTCTAATCCCAAAGAAAGGCAATGCCAAAGAATGCTCAAACTACCGCACAATTGCACTCATCTCACACGCTAGTAAAGTAATGCTCAAAATTCTCCAAGCCAGGCTTCAGCAATACGTGAACGGTGAAATTCCAGTTGTTCAAGCTGGTCTGAGAAAAGGCAGAGGAACCAGAGACCAAATTGCCAACATCCAGTGGATCATTGAAAAAGCAAGAAAGTTCCAGAAAAACATCTATTTCTGCTTTTTTGACTATGCCAAAGCCTTTGACTGTGTGGATCACAATAAACTGGAAAATTCTGAAAGAGATGGGAATAACGGACCACCTGACCTGCCTCTTGAGAATCCTGTATGCATGTCAGGAAGCAATAGTTAGAACTGGACATGGAACAACAGACTGGTTCCAAATAGGAAAAGTAGTACATCAAGGCTGTATATTGTCACCCTGCTTATTTAACTTATATGCACAGTACATCATGAGAAATGCTGGGCTGGAGGAAATACAAGCTGGAATCAAGATTTCCGGGAGAAATGTCAATAACCTCAGATATGCAGATGATACCACCCTTATGGCAGAAAGTGAAGAGGAACTAAAAAGCCTCTTGATGAAGGTGAAAGAGAACAGTGAAAAAGTTGGCTTAAAACTCAACATTCAGAAAACGAAGATCATGGCATCCCGTCCCATCACTTCATGGGAAATAGATGGGGAAACAGTGGAAACAGTGTCAGACTTTATTTTTCTGGTCTCCAAAATCACTGCAGATGGTGACTGCAGCCATGAAATTAAAAGACGCTTACTCCTTGAAAGGAAAGTTATGACCAACCTAGATAGAATATTCAAAAGCAGAGACATTACTTTGTCAACAAAGGTACTTCTAGTCAAGGCTATGGTTTTTCCTGTGGTCATGTATGAATGTCAGAGTTGGACTCTGAAGAAAGCTGAGCGCCGAAGAATTGATGCTTTTGAACTGTGGTGTTGGAGAAGACTCTTGAGAGCCCCTTGGACTGCAAGGAGATCCAAGCAGTCCATTCTGAAGGAGATCAGCCCTGGGATTTCTTTGGAAGGAATGATGCTAAAGCTGAAACTCCAGTACTTTGGCCACCTCATGCGAAGAGTTGACTCATTGGTAAAGACTCTGATGCTGGGAGGGATTGAAGGCAGGAGGATGACAGAGGATGAGATGGCTGGATGGCATCACTGACTCGATGGATGTGAGCCTGGGTGAACTCTGGGAGTTGGTGATAGACAGGGAGGCCTGACATGCTGCGATTCATGGGGTCACAAAGAGTCGGACACAACTGAGCGATTGAACTGAACTGAAATAACACGAGTCAAAGAAGAAATCTCAAGATAAACTTTAAAATACGTGGAACTAAATTGAGAGGGTAATAGGCAGGATTACTAGGGGTGCCCAATGGAGGAAATAGACTTCAAGTGTCATGTTTTTTTCCCCCTCTTAAGTGGCAGGAGGAAACAAACTGTCAGATTTTTTTTCCCCTTCTGTATACAACATCAAAAGGAGGATTCTTTTAAATTCTGTGTTCCCAGGACAATACCACATTCCACCTGAACTTAATTTTTCTCAAACCTTGAGCTAACCAATGCATTTTTCTTATGAAAATTATTTTCTTAAGCTATGCCAATGAACTATGTATTTACCTTAGAATCTGCCTTTCCTCAAGTCCTTTAGCCTAAGATTCAGAACTAATAATGGCACAATAAACTATGTTTTACTCATGGAATTATTCTCTTAAGCTATATTAATGAAATCATGTATTTGCTTAGAAATCTGTTTTTCTTTAAGATTCATGTCAATTGTTTTATGGCCTGGGATGACTCACTTTGTTCCAATGCTATCTCAAAATGCGTGTTTTTGGTGAGGTGCCTGGTGCCACTCTCAGTTTTGATGCATTTATTTTCTCTAATTAGCAGCTTGCTAATATGTATATAATTCCTTGCTAAAAACTAGCAAGGAGGCACTTTCTGTCTGCTTCTGATGTCTATGTCAGAAGCTTTCTCTATCTCTTTTGTACTTTAATAAAACTTTTTACTTAAAACCTTTGAGCCATCAAGCCTCATCACTGGCCCCAGATTGAATTCCTCTCCTCCAGAGGCCAAGAATCCTGGCATCTTTCACAGCTCGTAGTAACAACTTTTCAAAATGAAAACAAATGTACAACTTATCAAAATTTGTGGAAGGAACTGAAATCAGTACTTATAGGGCAGTTTATAGCAAAAATTAGAAAAGAAGGATCTAAATCAGTCACTTATCTTTATCTTAGGAAAGTAAAAATAGAAGAACAAATTAAATTCAAAGTAAGCAGAAGAAAAGAAATCATAACTCTAAAATGATGAAATAAATCAAAGAACTTACTAAATGGAGGGGTATTCTATATTCATGGATTCAGTAATCTTAAAATGTATTCTTAAAATGTCAATTTTCCCCAAGTTTGTCTATAGATTCAGTGTAATCCCAATTCAACTCCCAGAAAATTACTTTTTGGAGACTGACAAATTGATTCTAAAATTTTTACAAACAGGCAAAAGACCAGAGTAGCCAATATAGTACTAATGTCATACTAAAGGAGAAGAAAAAAGTCAGAGGACTGATGCTACCAACTTCAAGCCTTACAGTAATCAAGACAGTATAGTATTGTTGAAAGAAGAGACAAATGGATCAATGGAATAAATTAAGGAGCCCAGAAATGTATTGCTGTAAATATAGTCCACTGATCTTTGACAAAGGAGCTAGAGCAATACAATGGTAAACCTAGATACATTTTACACTAAATAAGATTTTATATTCTTTACAAAAATTAACTCAAGTTGAACCACAGATCTAAATGTAAAATTTAAATCACTAAAAGATAATATGGGAGAAAACCTAGATGCTATTAAGTATGGTGATTCTGTTAGGTAGGTAGAATAGGGAAAAGGAATCCAAAATGGCGGTGGCTAAAAGACAAGGAAGGTCCGAGGACCAGAGTGAAGACTTCAGGCAGAACAAACAGAACAAACAGCACTCTTGGCTAAGCTCAATTTGCATAGGGCAGGCCCAGGTGGAGGAAAAAAACATATAAAAGGAGGAGCCAAAGCTCTTTCTCTCGGACTGTCTCTCCCATGTGCGTGCGCTCTTTTCTCTCTCTCTCTCTTTCTCTTTCTCTCTCTCTCTCTCTCTCACTCTCCTGCTATCTTCTAAATAAAATAGAGCTGTAACACTGATTTGCCTAAGAGCTGTAGCACGGTTTGTCCAAGACCCAAGAGCTGTGATGCGCCGAGGGCTTTAATGTCCGTTGCTCCAAATCTTTGTTGTGACAAGACAAAGAACCAAGGAACATACACTCGCATGACAATTCCTATAGATATAACACCAAAGACACAGTCCATGAAGAAATAATTGATAAGCTGAACTTCATTAAAATCTAAAACCTGCTCTGCAAAAGAGAATGTCAAGACAATGCAAAAAAGAGCCACAGGCTTAGAGAAGATATTTATGAAAGCCACATCTGATAAAAAAAAAAAAAAAAAAAAACTGTTATCCAAAATACTCAAAAAAGACTCATCTATAAGGACTCAAACAACTCAGTTAAAAGTTGAGGCACAGACCTTAACAGACCTCAGCAAAGAAGATATACAGATACCAAATTAACACATGAAAATATGCTCCACATCATATGTCATCAAAGAAATGAAAATATGACCATGAGATACCTCCATGCAGCTATTATAATGGCCAAATCCAGAGCATATTAAATAGTGACGAAGATGTGGAATAACAGGATCTCTCATTCCATTGCCATGGGAAGGCAAAATAGTACAGCAACTTAGAAAGACAATTTGGCAGCTTTCTATAAAACCATGCAATTCAACAATTATACTCCTTGGTATTTACCCAAAGGAGTTGAAGTTAGATCCACACAAAAACCTGCACATGGATGTTTATGGCAGCTTTATTCATAAATGTCAAAATTTTGAAGCAACCAAGATGTTCTTCAGCAGGTGAATGGATAAATAAACTGTGGTCCGTCCAGACAATGAAATATTGTATAGTGTTAAAAATAAATGAGCTTCCAAGCCATGAAAATACATGTAGGAACAAAGTGTCAATTCTTAAAGTAGTCTGATAAGGAGTCTTGGGGGTCCTGAAGAGGAGGAAGGGGTCCAGGGCCCTCTAAAAGGAGAAAAGAACAAATGTTTTTTTCTATATTCCGTGTCTTAGCCACATTTTTTTTTTTTTTCTTTAACATCAGAACTAATGATTACACAACAAAACAGTTTATCTTCCTCAAGGGTATGTTTTGGCTTAAACTCTGTACCAATTATTATATAACAACATTTCCTGCTCTAGGAAATTTCTCCTCAAGTACCTTCTAACTAATCTTGTTATCTTAAAATGCATGTTATGGGAGTGGGTCTGGTAAGACCTTTATAACCTTAAGACATTATTTTGATTTATTGTTAATAAGCAATTGGAAAAGTAAATAGCTCCTTTGCTAAGACAAGGGATGGGGCATTCTCTGCCCCCTTCTGATGTCTATGTCAGAAACTTTCCCTGTCCCTTTTTCACTGTAATAAAACTTCTGCCACATGAAGCTTCATATGCTTGAAGCCTTGTCTCTGGACCCAAAGCTAAATTCTCTTCTTTGGAGGTCATGAATCTGACACCATTCCCTGTAAGCTATCAGAACCTTAAATGCATATTACTAAGTTAACAAGGAAGATCTGAAAATGAGAAATACTGTATGATTCCAACTACATGATAGACCGGAGAAGGCAAAAAAACGTGGAAACAGTAAAATCATCAGTGGTTGCCAGGGACTGAGGGAGCTAGGAGAGGGATGAATCAGATTACAAGGCAGTGAAAATACACCATGTCACACCTTAACACTAGGCACATGTTGTTAATCCACAGAAAGTATACTGAGAGCAAAATGTAACATAATTTTTGGACTTCTGGTGACAATGATGTGTCAAAGCAGGCTCAAAAGGTGTAACAGATGCCCCCTCTGGTGGGATGTTGATGATGGAGCATCTATTAATGTGTAGGGACAGGGTAGATGGGAAATCTCTGTACTTTCTACTCAACTTTGCTCTGAATTTATTGATAAAAACTACTGTAACAAATAAATATATAAAAAACGAAAGAATATGTCCAAATTACATTTGTTAGAGAACTGGGAAGAAATGTGATCAGGATCAAAGAAAAAACAATTTATTGGTCAGATTAGGGAAAGAATGTATTAGAATTTTAGAAGAGAGAAGACAGGATAAGTTCATGGCTGGCACGAGTGCTGTGGTTTTACTGTCAGAGAGAGAACACAGAAGCCCCACGAAAGAAGCCCCATGTCAGTTACAGGCTAAAGAGACAGGCAAGGTGTTTGCTGCATTTACATACATTCTACCATAAAGCAAGGTTAATCAGAGCTGCAAGACACTTGCATAATATAAGTTTAGACAGAATAAAGCTAATGGGCTAATTTTACCTCAAACACTTACAATTCTTCACATATCTAGAACTATATTAGAAGAAATTTGAGATTTCTTATCTGAATTTGTCTGCCTTTAATTGACTTTTTGATTTCTGCTAAAATCACAAAATGTTTCAAAACAAGTCAGTTTAAGAATAATCTCTTACTAGGTAAATATGAGGTAACTATAAACTGAAGTTCTTTGGTATCATCAATCATAATGTGCTTTCAGGTTGTGTGGAACACAATCTCAAATCTAGTCCATTCGACCATAACTGACAGCAATTACTGTTGAAGAAAAATGTGGAAGTTATTTGATTTTAATGTTGAACCACTGATGAATCCCACAAAAATGGTGAATTGACCCGCTCTCCAAAGAAGCACTGTGCCTGAGACATTTATTACTCAATTTGCTCAAGCATTTGTTAATGTTTTCCTTTGTAATATGCTTTGAACTCATTTGCAAAACAAAACAAAACAAATCTGAGTTTAGAGATGACAACATAAATCAACTATTCAAATTATTACGTATTATCCATACCTAAGGAAGGGAGTGGAAATTCCTTGGGCCACTGACTTTTTTCAGTCCATGGTTAACGGTACTGATGGCTTGATGATGATGATAATGTAATCCTACTGTAAGTAGCTGCTCTGCTGGCAGCTTCCTCTTTCCATTCTTTTCCTTTGCTTCCATCTCCATTCCCAGTGGCCTAATTCAATCAGGCCTTCTATGCAAAGATGCTAGAATAACATTTTGTCTTTCTGTATTCAAACAACTAAAAGCTACACATAAAGTCAGATCATCAGGATGTGATTTTTTTTCTGTTAAGAATTTCATTAATGCAAACAACTGCTACATGACATGTTGTTGGACCTCTAAAACATTATCTTCACTTATTTTGTACATTTTAGGGCAGAGACTCCAGAGTGTTAGCTATAGGTAGCAATATTTTGTTGCTGTATAGAATATACTTTTTCCTTATCTCTTGAAAGAAGTAAATTGTCTTTCTTACAAATCTAATTTGCTATAAACCAAATACAACTTAATCTTGTCAACTTCTTTCTATTGCTATTAAATGCTTACACAAGCCCTCCTGACACATTTAAACAAATTCTGCCTATTAGAGCAAGTCCAGTTAGTCCCCACCCAGAGCCATTTCTGCCCCTCACCCCATGAATATGATAAGCAGCTTTATTTGTATCTTCATTTTTCGGTTAAGCTTTTACTGACATCTTGCTCTTTCCCAAATGTGTAAGTGTAACCTCAATGTCAAGAATAATGGCAATTTTCTTAACCTGGGGTTATTTGTTCCTTCTTTTGAGTACTGGGTTCAGTCCAGTCATTTTTTACTCTTTCACTGTAACTAGAAACAAAGTTGTTGGCCCTCTGTCTGGAGATGGCCCCATGATATTATCCAATATAAGTTTAGGGAAAAAAAATTGTTTTGAAGTGATCTAAATGAATGATAATAATTGAAACTACTGAATTAAAAGAGAAATTCCCAATTCCCACCAAGATTCTCTGTGACACTTAGGGGCTCAGCTCTTGAATACTGAGCTGGTATATCAGTTCAGGCAGTAAAGAATCTGTCTGCAATACAAGAGACCAGTGTTTGATCCCTGAGTTGAAAAAATCCCCTGGAGAAGGAAATGGTAACCCACTCCAGCATTCTTGCCTGGGAAATCCCATGGACAGAGGAACCTGGTGGGGGCTCACAAAGAGTCAGACATGACTGAAGTAACTAACACTTACTGTATCAGTTATATCTTCAAGTGTTACCCTTATTTCCTTGAAGAGATTTAATTTCCTAAAAAAATTGTTTACTTGTTTTGTCCAAGTTTGGGACATGAAAGGCTCCTGAACTCATCTATTACTACAGACACAAAAAACCCTACATTTATGCTCAGAGCAATTCCCTCTGAAGAAAATTCAGAAATTGATACCAAATCCAGTCTCTGTGCCCTGACACTGAATTAAATCTTTGAGACAGAGTTTTGGGTGAAGTAGAAAACAATAGCTTTATTGTTTTGCTAGGCAAAGGGGTTCACAGTGGGCCAATGTTTTCAAGACTGTGCGACTCACTCTGGAGGGTGTAGTAAGGAGTTTTTTATAGAAATGATTCAATGACAGTGTGATCAGTTCATGGACATTCTTCTGATTCACTGGTGGTGAGGTAAGTGTGAATCAGCATCATGAACCTTCTGTTTCCAACCGATCTGGGGTCTAAGTGTTGTGGACAGCATACAGTTAACTTCTCCCGTTTGGTGGGGGTTTCAGTATCTGCAAAATTGCTCAAAGATATTGTTGTGTGTATCCCTTGAGGAGGAATATTTTCCTAAGGCGGCACTACTGTTCATTGACTGTTCCTCCTAGTCTCTACATCCCTTCTCTTCCCTGATTAGCAACTTTTTGATTCTGCCTGTTGAAACTCATGAAAGTTTATGGAGGCTGAATGAAGCTTATTTCCTGTAATCAGAAAATGAGGGACCCAGAAATGGTTTTGTGTCCAGGAGTCCCAGAGGATTCTTCTGGTTTTAAAACTAGTGTGAAATAAAACTATCTCCTGCATATTAATCAACAAGAAATATCACAGCTATCAGCAATTTATGGCATCCAAATGTGAATGAGGCTCCCAAAACTGAGATCCAGCAGATACTGCCATCCCACACCCCCACCCCTGTATGATGATGGCTGAGGAATTGAGGGAAAGCAAGAAACAAGGTGAATAAGGAAACAAGACTGGCCCCAGATAGCTAAGGTGCATATGAAAGGAATGATTTCAGTGGGCACAAAAGCTTGCCTCCTCCTATAAATAGAATGCTAAATTCCTTAGCTTGATACCTGATCTTTGATGTTCAGACTGCCTGCTCCCTTTGTTGCAAGCTTGTATACATCCTGACTTCTTCCCTGCCTCCTTGGAGCAGTTTTCTCAGAGCTACTGAGATGTTGTCTCCTGGTTTCTGAGTTCTAAACATTCCCATCAAATAAAAACTCTCTACTTTCATGTTGTGATTATATTTTTTAGTCAACAGTTTTGGCAACCAACTTGAAGTGGCACAGAACAAATTTCTCTCCTCTGTTTGAACTCTATGAGACACTGGAGCCATAGGACCAGCAAACACCCATTGTGCCCATCCATTTCTTCAGGAATTTGGGACATGAGTGACTGAAAGTTGTTCAGTCGTGTCTGACTCTTTGTGACCCCATGAACTATACAGTCCATAGAATTCTCCAGGCCAGAATACTGGAGTGGGTAGCCTTTCCCTTCTCTAGGGGATCTGCCAAACCCAGAGACTGAACCCAGGTCTCCTGCATTGTGGGGCGGATTCTTTACCAGCTGAGCCATGGGATGGATTTGAGTAAGTCTCTCCTGGTCCCTGGATCTCCCATATTGGATGAGATCCTGAATTTTTATTTGGTGGAGTTAGCAGGTACCTGCCCCCTCTCAGTAAGGTACTTGGGGGGGGAGGTGTTGGTGGTGGGAAGACACCAGGAAATACCCACCCAGGATCTAGATACTGGGTGGGGCTCGGTTGGAAGATACTGAAAGAATTCCCACCCAGTTGAAAGACACTGGGAGGGGGAGGGAGTCAGTTAAGGTCACTCAGGTCTGGGTTGAAACACTCAGATAAAAACCCATCTGTGAAAAGGCACAGGTGAGGGCAGCCAGTTTTTACCAAGAAATACTCGGGGCTTGGATGAAAGACACTGGGGAGGGAGGTGGCTCCCTTGTAGAAAGACATAAGGAATGGAGCTCATACTTGCAAGTATCTAATGAACTGTAGAAATTAAATCTCACCCTAAATATTGAGAGGGTTCTTTAATGCCTATGCAGTTAAAGATTAAAAGCTGGCTTGGTAAAACCTTAAGTAAGGCCTTCTAGAGAAGCTCAGATTTCTCTGTGTCTTTGAGATGTAAATATCCTATCTGATCTCCCAAGGTTGTTCTATTGTGTGTTTGTTAATATTAGGCTTATAAGAGATCACTTTGAATTTTTAATTGGTGGCCAAATAATGTATCCTTTTAAAATTAGAGAAGAAAAATTTTAAATCTCATTGTAAACAACTTTTTTGTTGGTACCTATAAAACAAAAGTCAAATTAAACTAAGAACTTTTTTTGAAAGAGAAAAACTGGTTTAGGAAGCTTCACTAAGGCCTTCTCAATGGGCCTTACAGATGCTAATAAGAAAATTAAGAATATCAATAAAAAACTTGGAAAAAAACAAACCAAAAAAAAAAAAGGTCTAGCTATGATTTCAACCGTATTTTTTTTTTTTTTTTCTTTTCTTTTACAAAAAAGGAGTCACCACAATTGAATTTTTAAAAAGATTCTTTGGATGGTTATTTATAATGGGATAAATAAAATAGACATTTATGTAATTAAAACAGGATTTTATATTATTACACAACCTAAAGTTGGCCTCCCTGGTGGCTTAAATTGTAAAGAATCTGCCTGCCAATGCAGGAGACACAGGTTCAATCCTTGGGTCAGAAAGATTCCCTGGAGAAGGGAATGGCAACCCACTCCAGTATTCTTGCCTGGAGAATTCCATAGACAAAGGAGTCTGGCAGGCTACAGTCCATGGGGTCACAAATAATCTGACATGACTGATGACTAACACTTTCAATTTTACCTAAAGTTAATGAGCCAAGAGGGACCCTCTACTGGCCCCCAACATTAAAAATTAAACAAGTCTATACTATTTCCCCCAGTTCTAAGTTATATATTTTAGAGTCTAGAAAAATTTATACTGAGATATCTGACCAGTTATTTTGGGCCAAATAGGCTAAGGCCTGAATTCCTCGGTTCTACCCAACTCTAGGGATCCCAGAGCCTTTTATATAAAAGTAGGTAAAATAGGAAACAAACAAACAAAAAAGTCATCTAAACTCTCCTTTAAGATGAAAGTTTGTTGACTGTATCTTTATGAAAGCTAAATTAAAAGTATAAAAGTTGGTAGAATCTAGATCAGTTCAGTTCAGTCACTCAGTTGTGTCCAACTCTTTGTGACCCCATGGACTGCAGCACACCCGTCTTCCCTGTCCATCACCAAATCCTGGAGCGTGCTCAAACTCATGTTCATTTAGTTGGTGATGCCATCCAACCATCTCATGTTCTGTCATCTGAAAGTAGTCTGAATTGGTTATTTCGCATCTGAAAGACAGTGATGACAGGGAGGAAAAGAAAAAAGAAAAAAAACCCTAATAGGCCTCCTTCAATTTCCATGGGTGGACTTCCTTAGGGGTGAGTCTTCTTAAAGTTTATCCTACCTAGTACTGTTGTAACATGAGAGCCAGGCATCCCCAGGTCAGGGTGCAGATCCCCAGGCAGGCTGAGGCATGACAGCCTACTGGAGATCGAATCCCCAGGCAGGTCGAGACAGGTCAGCCTCCCGAGAATTGGATTCCTGGGCAGGTCAAGGCATGTCGACCTCCTAGGACTCTGGACTGGCAGATCCCCAAGCAGACTGAGGTGTGACAACTTTCAAGGACCAGATCCCTACCGCCTGCAAGGCGGGAGACCTGGGTTTAATCCCTGGGTTGGGAAGATCCCCTGGAGAAGGGAAAGGCTACCCACTCCAGTATTCTGGCCTGGAGAATTTCATGGACTGTATAGTCCATGGGGTCACAAAGAGTTGGACTTGATTGAGCGGTTTTCACTTCACTTCTTCCACCATGGGAGTTTTCACGGAGTTGGGCTTCTGCTGTGATTGGCCTCCCCATCACGGGGGTAAGCCAAGGTTAAACTGGTTTCAGCCAGTTAAAACTGAGAAACAGCACCATAGATGTTGGGGGAGTTTGTGATTTCCTCGGTTCTGTCTCATTGCAACAAAAATTTGAAACAATGGACGGACCAGTGCTATTACAGCCCCATGTAAATTTCTTCGAAGGACCAGTGTTACAGCCCTATGTTAAAGTTCAGTTGGGATTCTCCAGGCAAGAACACTGGAGTGGGTTGCCATTTCCTTCTCCAGTGCATGAAAGTGAAAAGTGAAAGTGAAGTCGCTCAGTCATGTCCGACTCTTCGCGACCCCATGGACTGCAGCCTACCAGGTTCCTCCGTCCATAGGATTTTCCAGGCAAGAGTACTGGAGTGGGGTGCCATCGCCTTCTCCAAAAGGACAATATATCCTTGAGGCGTGAGGGAATGCCAACCCAAAATATTCGAAAAGAGGAGCCGCCGCCCCTACTCTCCTCCCCCTCGCCCCCTACCCACCCAGCCGCATTTTGGCTCTTCTTTTTATATGTTTTTTCTCCTCTCCCTGAGCCTCCCCTATGTAAATTGGCCTAGCCAGGAAGGCTGTCTGTGTTACCTGAGGTTCTCATTCCAGTCCTCAGACCTTCCTTCATTCTATTTTCGTGGGCTTTCCCCTTCTTTGCCTTTTAGCCACTGCCATTCTGAACTCCTTTTTCCTACTCTAACTACTTACCAGTTAGGACTAAGTTTAAAGTAAATTTAATTGAGTTTACCTTTAAATGAATTTAAAAGTAACTTGGTGCAAAAAAATACAGCAACTTGAATTTGGCTTTTCTCTCTGTTAAGAGGACACACTTTCTTCAGATGTTGAAATGCCTTTGATAATAGATTTAAGTTTATTTATCTCTTAAATGATCTATATTTGCCTCTGAAATTCTTTATTGTTACTTTGGCTAAGTGAATAAGTATTGTTTGACAATGATCTGTAGTCCTATCTATAGATATCTATCTATAGATAGATACAGACTGAGTGTTCTAAACATTTTTGATATTTGTTAACAAAACTTCCTAATCATTCTAATGACGCACTTTTAACTTCTAGCTAACTTTGGGTTGATTCAGAGGGCCCCTGAAACATCCCAAAGAGAGATATTATATTAATTAGGTTCATAATTTTATATGCAGAATTACATGGGAAGTATTGTCAATTGAGTAATAAATCTCTGGTTATATTGTATGGTAAAAGTTACTTACATAGATATCCTAGAAACTATATGGAGTTCCTAAAATTCTTATAAGTTCAGGTAAAATGCTATCAGTTACAATCCTAGTTACTTACTATCTTAGTGTTGTCACAGCACTAACCAAGTTTCTCGCAAAAATGATTCTTCTTCAAAAAGATTTATTGGAAGAACTTTTGGATAAATACAAGTTTCTGAACTGGGTAAGAAATTAAGCCATTCTAATGGAAAACCTGATGACTTCAGAAAAGTTAAAGAAAATGCACTAAATGAATTGAGTTTCTGTGCCCTTAAATGATCTATAATCTATATTTATTTTCTTTGTGGCCTTGATTAAATGAATAGGTAGTAGCCTATGATCCTGTGTTTTAAAATCTTTCTCATATTTCTAAAAACTTCCCACATACCAAAATCTACCCAACCTTTTTAGCCTCCAGCTGACTATGGGATGGATCCTTTCAGGAAACATCTCTGAGGAAACAGAGACGAATGTTAAACTTATTTGGTATTTTTAATTCAAAGACCTTGTCAAGTGCAAACTTTATGTTGTAATATATAGATAAATATCATTAATACAACTATTTCAAATTTTACATGGAATCCCTAACATCTGCCATGTTCTGATATAATGTTTTTAGTTATAATTCTAGTGATAATACTAAAATGTTTTATGTTGCAAGAATATCCAAGTTTCCTAACTGCATTGTTTTCAAATCTTTAACCACGCAGAAGAGCCATGGCACAATCTGTAAAAGAGTTGCTTTTAGAAAGATGGATTTCCATCTGGAGAATTCCCTCTGAACTACACAGTGACAGAGGGACCCATTTTTCTGGACAAATTGTTAAGGGAATTTGTAAAATGTGGATGATTATGCAACATTTCCATTGTGCATGTCACCCTCAGACTTCTGGGTTAATAGAAAAGACAAATGGAACAATAAAACTCAGTTGGCTAAAATTACAAATGTTTATTCCGTCCCTTGACTTAAGGCCCTTCCATTGGTTCTCAACCTGGGATCTACTCCTTTGACAAATATCACTTGTCTCCCTTTGAAATTATTGCAGGAAGACCAATGAGATAATAGATCATATGATCCTATATCACTTAAGGTTTTTGTTTGAGCCCTCCGAGACTCTCTGGTGGGTATGGAAAGTGAAAGTGAAAATCACTCTGTCGTGTCCGACTCTTTGTGATGCCATGAACTATACAGTCCATGGAATTCTCCAGGTCAGATTACTGGTTTGGGGAGCCTTGCTCTTCTCCAGGAGATCTTCCCAACTCAGAGATCAAACCCAGGTCTCCCGCATTGCAGGTGGATTCTTTACCAGTGGAGCCACAAGGGCAGCCCAGCAGGTATGGGGTTTGATTTTAAATGTGATTTCATCCCTCCTACCATCTTACTGGGCTTCTCCTTTGCCCTTGGATGTGGGGTATTTTCTTTTTGGTGAGATCCAACATTCTCCTTTCAATGGATGTTCTGCAGCAAGTTATAATTTTGGAGTTCTCACAGCAGAAGGTGAGTGCATGTCTTTCTACTCTGCCGATTTGCCAGATGAAACTGCAGATCGTGACTGCAGCCATGAAATTAAAAGATGCTTGCTCCTTGGAAGAAAAGCTATGAACAAAATAGATAGCATATTTAAAAGCAGAGACATTACTATGCCAATGAAGGTCTGTCTAGTCAAAGATACGGTTTTTTCAGTAGTCATGTATGGATGTGAGAGTTGGACCATAAAAAAATCTGAGTGCCAAAGAATTGATGCTTTTGAACTGTGGTGTTGGAGAAGACTCTTGAGAGTGCCTTGGACTGCAAGGAGACAAAGCCAGTTAATCCTCAAGGAAATCAGTCCTGAATATTCATTGGAAGGATTGATGTCAAAGCTGAAACTCCAATACTTTGGCCACCTGATGCAAAGAACTGACTCATTGGAAAAGATCCTGATGCTGGGAAAGATTTAAGGCAGGAGGAGAAGGGGATGACAGAGGATGAGATAGTTGGATGGCATCACTGACTTGATAGACATGAGTTTGAGCAAGCCCCGGGAGTGGTAACTGACAGGGAGACCTGGTGTGCTTCAGTCCATGGGGTCACAAAGAGTCGGAAATCACTGAGTGACTGAACTGAACTGAATCAATATTACTTAAAGAAGATATATTGTATTATTGCAAGGGTTTAATAAAATTACTGACAAGTCATTCTAAACATGTTTCTAAGCTTATTGTAGTAATCTACCCTCAAATGAAGATCAGATGTCCCAAGACTTACAACCAGGAGATTATGTATATTAAAAAAGACATCATTTAAAGGACTCCCTCCAAACTAGATGGAAGGGCCCTTATCAGGTTCTTTCAAGTAGTGCAGTGAAACTAAAAGGAATTGACTCTTGGATTCATATTTCCCACCTAAAAAGGGCTTCTGCACCAGGCTAGTCTATAGAGAGAAATGATGACCTTCAAACTCACCTTAAAACAGTGCTCTGATAATAAGGAAATACCGATGCCAGGAAGAGAAGAAGATAACATCAGAAACAGCTGTCTCAAGATTCCAGACCAGACCCATATGATTATTCATGTTTTCTTCTTAGTTTCTTGGGCTCTTATACATGAAAAAAAAAAAAAAATGTTTTTTCTATCATGGGCATGATCTTATGCAAATTTTTAAAATCAATCAAATTATTGGGTTTTTGGTTGATTACCTGCAGCCAGTACTTCTGGTTTACCCTGGTTTACCCTGATGGGTTTCTCCCCTCCAAGGCTCAGATTCAACAGCCTTTAGAAAGTTTATTTTGAAAGAAAAGAATTACAGTTCTATTTGGGCTACTACTGATATCACTAGATGGGACCCACTCACTTGGCCAATCAAACATACTTATTCTGAACCTGACATAAATATGTTTTCCCTTAAAGTTACTCAATCTCAGTAAGAGCAATAAGTTGAATGCCAGTCAAAAAATGTAAACTGTAGACTATTAGGAGAGACATTTCCTCAGTTATGGGATGGATTATCTGGCTAACACCAGTCTATGGTAATCTAAGCCTAAACTATGGTAATCTAACCCCTATGCTGAAAACAATTAAATCATACCAAAGATAATCAACCTAATAGCACTAGAAAATTAGGCTGGGTGTCTTATGAAAATTGCTAATATACCATTTCTCTTAAAGACAGTGATTGGTAAGAAACAGATTGGATCATATGTCCAAAAATATACTGACTGGCACCTAACAGGATTCAATGGCTTTGTGGGTCCAATCTATGATTGTGGCTTCTACCAGGCTGGCTAAGAAGATATACTTTGGGGTTCCCTTGGGCTCAAGACTACTTATGAACAATCTTAGATGTGACTCCAGCAAATTTACCATTAATATGAACCCTATGGACCAAGAGATCTGTATTTCACTGGCGTGATCACTTAGTAGCTATTTGTGCCTTCAATAGGATTGGAAAATGTTATTTCTCACATTGAAGCCTTAACAAAATTCACTCAAAAGGCATTAAATGATAGCAACCAGACTATTAATCTACTAAATTCTGAGGTCTCTATGATAAGAAATGCTGTCTTACAAAATTATATGGCCCTTGATGTCCTTACAGCATCTCAAGGGGGCACCTGTACTGTAATTCAAACTGAATGTTGTGTTTATATACTAGATGAGCCCTCAAATAGGTGATGTTTTTGAAAGACAGTTTGGTTCTAGAAACTCATGGCTTAAATCCCAATTTGTAACTTTAATCGTGCTATTAGCTTATTACTTGTAATCTTTTTAATTTATAAGATTGTTGCCTTTTGTATTCCATGATATATAACCAGCCTCTGGCCAAATTAATGATAGCTAAGTATCTTAAAGAAATAGATCATATTCATAATGTAAAATATTTGTAATAACGTGGTTCTAGATATAAGTAGAAGCAACCATAGAAATATCATTTGGATCCCATTATGTTATAAGATAAAGGATCCAGAGAATGTTTTATTATTTATTTTTCAATGGGCCTAATCTAGAAATTGACACCCCTGCCAGTGCTTGCCTTCTGTAGTTAAGAGATATTTGAAAGCTGTCTAGATAATGAAACAAATGACTGTCATAAAAATATAGAAATAGAACCCTGGGATGGAAGAGAGTGTGTCCTGTTTTACAGTGGGAAGGATCTTAAAAAGTGAAATGGTATTTGATGTTTATGGAATATTTAATAATGTTCCAACTGAGAGTAAAAGCATGAGAAAGAAGGATGACATTCAAGGTAAATAACTAAATGTCAGCAGACAAGGTAGGGGCTTGGCAGTACTTGAGTTCTCAATTTCAGTTTAAGTAGAGAAGGCCTTATGATTTTCTGTTTTATTATAGCCTCTGACATTTTTTAATGAGTAATATAAATTTGTGGTTGTTTAGTTGCTAAGTCGTTTCCAACTCTTTGCAACCCCATGGATTGTAGCACACCAGGCTGTCCTCCACTGTATCCCAAAATTTGCTCAAATTCATGTCCATTGACAAAATAAATACATTTATTATATTAATAATATAATGTAAGTAATATAACACATGTATTCAAATAAATCATCACTCTCTTCCCAATAAGAGTCAAGCCACCTATCCACTATTAACTGAACAAGATGAAAAGTATGCTATTAAACAGTTGTCATTCGGTAGCTTAAAATAATAGCTAAACAGGTTTCAAGAGGAAATGATTGCTTTTTTTTACATAAGCATTCAACAATGTGGCTGGATTCAAACCCTCAAACTACATCATTGGACTCTGTCCATCTGTGTGACTCGAATAGTCTTTTTTTGTAAGATGGACCCAATGAGGTTGTATCCTCCAGCTTATCCATCATAAAAAAAGATATTCTTCCTTGATAGCTCAGGGAGAAACTCCAAAAAAAGTCTTTGATTGGTCAGTCTCTGTCACAGGCACTCCTTTGCTAATGTGATTCTAATCAGTTAGACATAGCTCAACATATCTTCATAAATGATTTAAATTCATGCTTTAATTTCATTTATATTATTACATTTGATTGCAATTCTTTAACTAAAGCCAGCGATGATTGTTATACTTCCTCCACTGTGAAAAAAGTTGAGGCTTGACAATATGATGGATATTGTGAATGATGAAATTTAACTGAGATTTTTTCAAATTCCAGCAATGAGCAGAACTGAGTATTTGGAGGATGTATCTATGAGGACTGGAATGTGCTAAAGAACTAGACCACAGACCACAGACCACTCCAGAGACATGAAATAGAAGGCACAGGGCAGACAGTTTCTAGGCAGAGAGAGTAATAAATGCTGCACAAGTTCAAGAACAGAACTGGAGACAAAATCACCAGATATTAAATATTTATGTGAGGGCAGGAAGTTGCAGTACAATGAAGACATGTTGGGAAACTTTGGGATCTTGGAATTTGACTTTTCTTTAGCTTAAGAAAAGTGCTTAAAAAAAAAAAAAAGTAACAACATCATAGCTAAAAAAAGCAGCAGCAATGAGGAATAAAGGAAATTTTGTTTTGATTTTAGAAGAGTAGAGATCAATTTTGATGTCATATGAACAATGAAATAAGCATAATATGTATTGAAAATATTGTTCAAGCTGGCTTGAATAATAGGTGTCATCCAATGTATTCAATGATGAGCTTGTTAAAAATTCATCTCCTTACTTGCTATTTGACTTCCCTCATCCTACGAGAGGACTTCCATGGTGGTTCAGCTGTAAAGTACATGTTTCCAATGAGGGAGACACCAGACTGATCCTTGAGTCTGGAAGATCTCCTGAAGAAATAAATGGCAACCCACTCCAGTATTCTTGCCTAGGAAATCTCATGGACAGAGGATCCTGACAGGCCATATAGTCCATGAGGCCACAAAAGACTTGGGTATGATTTAGTAACAAAACAACAACAATCCTGTGACAAACCACTAACAAGAAACAGATTCAAGGTTTCCTATGATCTGAAGTCTAAATAGCAGTGACCATGTCTACATCTGTTATTACTTACTGATTGTAGCAGAACAAAAAACAGCTAGAGGTTATCAAGGGTAAATTTCTTACCTTTATTAAACTGTCACAAGCTTGCAATTTAGTGACTTTTGTCAATAGGCTGTCTTCTTTTGAATTGCCTAGCATTATTTCTAGTGTCATTCTGAGGCATTCACCTAATATTCCTAAGCTACAACATTTTAACTAGACCTTTTGCTCTTTTTTCATTAAGTCTGACAGGTGACAAGTGCTCAATTAGTTTGAGCCATTGGAAAGAATAAAAGCACTGTGAAATGAGATGATGGCTGCATTTAGCAAACTTTTTTCTTTCCTTGGTTCTGACTTTGGGTTGGATGTATATTTGACTTTAGACTGCTTTTTGTAAATGATTTTTCCTTGCACTCCCAAAGAGACTGTGCCTTCTTGGAAGCATTTTAGTCTGGGATAATTCTGAGAGGCAGTGCAAGGTTAAAATGGTAAACCTCTAAGGAAAGGGGAATCCAATTTTGGGCACGACTTTTATTTTCCTTGCTTGTATCATTTTTGTATGTGTCATGTTTTTAATATACTGATTACAAGTAACAGTGTATTTTTGGCAAGGGAAAAATTGATGGGTGAATAGAAAGAAGACATACTGATGCTGTGGGCCACATACTTTGCTTCAATTCCTGAATTTTAAAAAATAAACATAATATAGTTAAGTTTTATGAAATCAATCATAATTGATTTCATACTTTTATACAATATAGAGCTTTTTTTCAACAAAATCCTACAGAGATTGTTCCCCAAATTTGGCCTCTGTACATTGGTGCTGTATTAAATCTCAATGATAGAGTTTTGGGTGATGTAAAAAGAAATAGCTTTATTACTTCGCCAGGTAAAGGGACCACAGTGAGCTAATGCCCTCAAAACTGTGGGTATGTAGTGAGGAGATTTATAGTAATGGTTCATAGAGGGAGTGGTCAACTCGTGGACATTCTTTTGATTGGTTGGTGGTGAGGCAAGTGGGAATCAGCGTCATCAACCTTCTGGTTTCAACCAGTCTGGGGGTCAATCTGCTAAATATAGTTAACTTCTCCCACTTGGTGGAAATTTCAGTATCTGCAAAACAGTTCAAAGGACATGGCCCAGAATATTATCTGTAATTTGAGGAAGATCCAAAGGTCCTCTACTTTGTTTAATGGCTAAAGTATTATTTTCCTGTTTGACCATTTTCTTTTCTTTCTGTATTTTCTCACTTTTCTGATTATATTTATTCTTTGGCTAAGTTTTTCTACAGACTAAAGGCAGGGAGAAGGCATTGGTGGGGGATTGTATTCTGTGAAGACTTCATAGGGTCCCTCTCAGTTACAAGATCACCAAACAGGTAAAAAGTCTTTTTGAAAGAGAAAGATATCAGAGTCCTACTTGATTATTTTTCATAGTCTTAAAACCCTGAATTGAGCATAAAGTATCTAAAATAAGTCATCTCTGAAATTTCATGGGCAATATGCTAACAGTGTTGACCTTGGATTTTAAGTAGGTGTGGAGGGGAGAGGAGAGAAATATATGGTTTGAGCATGTGTAATATAGTCAAAGCTTTATTCTGTTGAGCAGAGTAGATATAGTATATATAACCCTCCAAATTAGAGAGTATTCACTTGGAGAAGCATTCTTTACTCTTCTTTTAGAAATACAAAAAGCATATCTTGGCTGAGTTGTGGCAAAGTCTACTTTATGTGAGCACAGAGTCGGAGACAGCCCAACTTCAGGGATGAGAAAAGATGCATCTCCAGATGAGAAGAATTTCACTCTGGCAGCAGTCAGAAGGTCTTTTTTTTCCTGGAGAAATTCTCTTTGGTCAAAGAGCTTCCCAAAGGAGACTGCCAGCGTGACAGCTACAATAAAAAGTGGGCAGTCTTTGGAAGTGAAGCATCTTGATTTAACATTTAGTGAAAATATATTTGGGTCCTGATGAATAACTGCTTCTAAGGTATGAACAGGGGCATTTGTAGACTAGCCAGGTAGTTCAAAGCTTTTCCAAACCATCCAATCTGAAGATTAGCCCTTGTGTCAATCTCTTTTATTACCCTGGGTTTTCATCCAAAGAATGTATCACAATTTTTGAAATTATGTGTTTACATACTTTTTGAATTTAGGTATTCAGTACCTCTTTCTCCTACTCTTTAAGTTTGCACAGAACATAACATTTAGAATTGTTCAATTTTTTTTTTTTTGAGTGAATAAATAAATGAGTGAATAATAGTGAGTGCCATAATGAACTACAGAACCCTGGAAACTGGAGCTGCCTGAAGGGGCTGTGAAAGGGTTCACAGGTAAACCCACCAGTGGAGATCAAAGGTTAATATATTCACCTGCTTTCAATTCAATGTCTTCATTTAATTCTTTCCCTGGAGCAGAAATTTTTTCATGTCAACTTATTACAATAGACTTGACCATCCATGGCAGATAATTTACTTTCACTTCCACTGAGTAATAAATTTGAGACACACATGGAGGGATAGAAAGAAGGAACAAGATGTTCTTCTAGCTCTCATGTGTAGAGTGGGAAACGCCTACTTTACACCACAGTGAAGTGCTGTTTTTCTCTGTTAATTGGTACAAACAACTTTCATATTATTTTTGTCCATTTTATAGAGATAAACACAAGGAAAACAGAACTCTGTGAAACATGACTCAAGCAAAATGCATTTAACCACATTTATAAGTGACTCTTTTGTTACAGTTATTAAAGATTTAATGAGTATCCACACATCCTTTTCAAATACTTTGTGAGAAAAAGCACTTACTATAGAGATATTAAAGACTTTGAGAATTCCCAATAAATACATATCCTTAATAAATGTCAATGAGCTACTAAGTAATTTCAAAATTCAAGTTCGTCAAGATGCAATGAGATAGCTAAACATCCACATAAATATCATTAAGGGAAGCACAGTTGTGTATGAGAGAGCTTATTTCTTTACTACTGAATCCCAGAATAAGTTACTCTTTCTTTCTTTGTTTCAAAACTCAGACTTTCTAGTTGCTTTTACAACTTCTGTGCTTCATATTCAGTATCCATAGTAATTTAGGAAATGTTCATGTTGGAAAAAATATTCGAGGGAAAGAAAAGGATGGAAATGCATCTAACTGTGTGCCCTGTAGCCTACAGTCTAATTGCTTTAAAAACCAGGGAATGGAAAGCAGTTAAAGTGTTATGCTGCCATCCATCTTACAAGGATTCGAAGTTATCATTTTTCAGACTTGCACAGGGCAGTTTGTTTCAGTGTGGCACACTGCCATGTGGTGATGTATTTGCCTGCAGAGATCATGCTGAGGTGGTATAATACACAGTTCTGCTTTGAATTTCCCCTACAGGCAGACACAATCACTAGAACAATCATGATAAATTGTGTGGCACTATGTTCAAGAGCAAGAAATTCCTCCAAATTTTCCAACAGTTTGAAATAAGTTGACTTCTCTTGTGGCTCAGCTGTTACAGAATCCACCTGCAATGTGGAAGACCTATGTTCGATCCCTGGATTGGGAAGATCCCCTGGAGAAAGGAAAGGCTGCCCACTCCAGTTTTCTGACCTGGAGAATTCCATGGACTGGATAGTCCATAGGGTAGCAAAGAGTAACACACAACTGAGTGATTTTCACTCACTTGAAGCAAGTTGTCCTTGCTGGGTTTGTTTCTTTGTTTGCTTTTGCTTTTTTTAGTTTTTCAATTGTATTATCAAAAGATAAAACTGGTTCATGAATTTAATTTTGTAAATAGTGGTAACAAACATTTTCTTCTGGCCTTTAACATTTTTTGCCAAAATATTTTGAATTTGAATCCATCAATTGGTTAAGGGAATGGGTATTTTTTTTTTTATTTTAGTAGAAATTTAGCTTTGAATTTTGTCTATTTTTTAGTGAGAAAAAAAATTTGACTACTCAGTTCATTTCAGTTGAAAATGACAAGTGCCTTCTATGTGCCAAATAAGGTATTAACTGTTGAAGAAATAGAAATGAACAGGACCCATTCCTAGCCATCAATTAATTTTGAATCTGGAGGGTTTTCTGGTGTATTTAACATCATCATGTGATCTTCTTAGTCTTTCAATAACTCACAAATGAACCCACAATTCATTAACTTCTTCCACTTCTGTTATGTTCTCCATTATGTTTCTGCAGCACCTAAGCACTATCAAAACCTCATCAAATTCAGAAACAATTTTTGCATCTGAATATGGATCAAAACTGACAGAATGTGGTCCACTGGAAAAGGGAATGGCAAACCACTTCAGTATTCTTGCCTTGAGAACCCCATGAACAGTATGACAAGGCAAAATGATAGGATACTGAAAGAGGAACTATCCAGGTTGGAAGGTGCCCAATATGCTACTGGAGATCAGGGGAGAAATAACTCCAGAAAGAATGAAGGGATGGAGCCAAAGCAAAAACAATACCCAGCTGTGGATGTGACTGGTGATAGAAGCAAGGTCCGATGCTGTAAAGAGCAATATTGCATAGGAACCTTGAATGTCAGGTCCATGAATCAAGGCAAATTGGAAGTGGTCAAACAGGAGATGCCAAGAGTGAGTGTTGACATTCTAGGAATCAGCGAACTAAAATGGACTGGAATGGGTGAATTTAAGTCAGATGACCATTATACCTACTACCGCGGGCAGGAATCCCTTAGAAGAAATGGAGTAGCCATCATGGTCAACAAAAGAGTCTGAAATGCAGTACTTGGATGCAATCTCAAAAACGACAGAATGATCTCTGTTCGTTTCCAAGCTAAACCATTCAATATCACAGTAATCCAAGTTTATGCCCCAATCAATACCACTGAAGAACCTGAACAGTTTTATTAAGACCTACAAGACCTTTTAGAACTAACACCCATAAAAGTTGCCCTTTTCATTATAGGGGACTGGAATGCAAAAGTAGGAAGTCAAGAAACACCTGGAGTAACAGGCAAATTTGGCCTTGGAATACGGAATGAAGCAGGGCAAAGACTAATAGAGTTTTGCCAAAAGAACACACTGGTCATAGTAAACACCCTCTTCCAACAACACAAGAGAAGATTCTACACATGGACATCACCAGATGGTCTACACCAAAATCAGATTGATTATATTCTTTGCAGCCAAAGATGGAGAAGCTCTATACAGTCAGCAAAAACAAGACCGGGAGCTGACTGTGGCTCAGACCATGAACCACTTATTGACAAATTCAGACTTAAATTGAAGAAAGTAGGGAAAACTACTAGACCATTCAGGTATAACTTAAATCATATCCCTTATGATTATACAGTGGAAGTGAGAAATAGATTTCAGGGCCTAGATCTGATAGATAGAGTGCCTGGTGAACTATGAACAGAGGTTCATGACATTGTACAGGAGACAGGGATCAAGACCATCCCCATGGAAAAGAAATGAAAAAAAAAAAAGCAAACTACTGTCTGAGGAGGCCTAACAAATAGCTGTGAAAAGAAGAAAAGCAAAAAGCAAAGGAGAAAAGGAAAGATATAAACATCTGAGTGAAGACTTCCAAAGAATAGCAAGGAGAGATAAGAAAGCCTTCTTCAGCGATCAATGCAAAGAAATAGAGGAAAACCACAGAATGGGAAAGATAAGAGATCTCTTCAAGAAAATTAGAGATACCAAGGGAACATTTCATGCAAAGATGGACTCGATAAAGGACAGAAATGGTATGGACCTAACAGAAGCAGAACATATTAAGAAGAGGTGACAAGAATACACAGAAGAACTGTACAAAAAGATCTTCACAACCAAGATAATCACGATGGTGTGATCAATCACCTAGAGCCAGACATCTTGGAATGTGAAGTCAAGTGGGCCTTAGAAAGCATCACTACGAACAAAGCTAGTGGAGATGATGAGATTCTAGGTGAGCTATTTCAAATACTGAAAGATGATGCTGTGAAAGTGCTGCACTCAATATGCCAGCAAATTTGGAAAACTCAGCAGTGGACACAGGACTGGAAAAGGTCAGTTTTCATTCCAATCCCAAAGAAAGGCAATGCCAAAGAATGCTCAAACTACCGCACAATTGCACTCATCTCACACTCTAGTAAAGTAATGCTCAAAATTCTCCAAGCCAGGTTTCAGCAATATGTGAACTGTGAACTTCCAGATGTTCAAGCTGGTTTTAGAAAAGGCAGTGTAACCAGAGATCAAATTGCCAACATCCGCTGGATCATCAAAAAAGCAAGAGAGTTCCAGAAAAACATCTATTTCTGCTTTTTTGACTATGCCAAAGCCTTTGAATGTGTGGATCACAATAAACTGTGGAAAATTCTGAAAGAGATGGGAATACCAGACCACCTGACCTGCCTCTTGAGAAACCTATATGCAGGTCAGAAAGAAACAGTTAGATCTGGACATGGAACAATAGAATGGTTCCAAATAGGAAAAGAAGTACATCAACGCTGTATACTGTCACCCTGTTTATTTAACTTATATGCAGAGTACATCATGAGAAACGCTGGGCTGGAAGAAGTGCAAGCTGGAATCAAAATTGATGGGAGAAATATCAATAAGCTCAGATATGCAGATGACACCACCCTTATGGCAGAAAGTGAAGAGGAACTAAAAAGCCTCTTGGTGAAAGTGAAAGTGGAGAGTAGAAAAAGTTGGCTTAAAGCTTAACATTCAGAAAACAAAGATCATGGCATCTAGTCTCATCACTTCATGGCAAATAGATGGGGAAAATTGGAAACCATATCAGACTTTATTTCTTTGGGCTCCAAAATCACTGCAGCTGGTGACTGCAGCCACGAAATTAAAAGATGCTTACTCCTTGGAAGGAAAGTTATGACCAACCAAGATAGCATATTCAAAAGCAGAGATATCACTTTGCCAACAAAGGTCCGTCTTGTCAAGGCTATAGTTTTTCCAGTGGTCATGTATGGATGCAGAGTTGGACTGTGAAGAAAGCTGATTGCCAAAGTATTGATGCGTTTGAACTGTGGTGTTGGGGAAGACTCTTGAGAGTCCCTTGGACTGCAAGGAGGTCCAACCAGTCCATTATAAAAGAGATCAGTCCTGGGTTTTCATTGGAAGGACTGATGCTAAAGCTGAAACTCCAATACTTTGTCCATCTCATGCAAAGAGTTGACTCATTGGAAAAGACTCTGATGCTGGGAGGGATGGGGGGCAGGAGGAGAAGGGGATGACAGAGGATGTGATGGCCGGATGTCATCACCAACTCAATGGACATGAGTTTGAGCGAACTCTGGGAATTTTTGATGGACAGAGAGGCCTGGCGTTCTGCGATTCATGGGGTCACAGAGTCGGACATGACTGAGTGACTCAAGTGAACGGAACTTATTTATCAAAACAGAAAAAAATGTAGAAAAGACCCAAGTATATGTTCAAGTGAGGATAACACTTTAAATTACCAGCTTCATTAGACTAGACTTTGATTTCAAAAACTGAGAAGGATCATATGAAGTAAACATATCTGTACATTACAATCATAACTAAACAAATAAAGAGAACAATTTGATTCCACAGAGAAGGGATTCCTTTCCCATATAGACAACAAAGGGAAAAGAACAGTCAATATCCTGCAAACTGCAGTCCAAGGAGATTTGTGAGGAGGGGTCAGAAGTGATAAAAGGAGTTTTCCATCAAATTATCAAGACTAGACTTCATGAGAAAGTAAAGTTTGTTGTAAATGTGACATCCAGCCAACATATCCAAAGAAGCCAGAAGCATCACAAAGACAAAATTCTCGAAAAGTTTTTTTTTTTTTTCTTTTCCTATTTGAATACTTCTTTTGTTAGTATTTTAACCATATATTGTGCATGCATGTGTGCTAAGTCCCTCAGTCATGTCCAACTCCGTATGACCCTATGGACTGTAGCCTGCCAGGCTCTTCTATCCATGGAATTCTCCAGGTAAGAATACTTGAGTGGTTTGTCATGGCCTCCTCAAGGGCATCTTTCTGATGGTACCAATTCTTACTTTTAGGTTGTACATCTAGAACCACTCTTCAAAATATCCTTTGGAAATCTTACTTAGATATTTAGCAGTTTAAATGTATTCTGTGAAAAAGGGGGCTTCCCAGGTGGCTTAGTGGTAAAGAACACACCTTCCAATGAACGAAATGTGAGTTTGATCCTTGGGTCAGGAAGATCCCCTGTAGAAGGAACTGGCAACCTACTTTTGTATTCTTGCCTGGGAAATTCCATGCACAGAGATGACTAGCAGGCTACAATACATGAGATCACAAAAGATTTGGACATAGTGTCTAAACAACAACAAATGAAAACTGAATTTGATATTTCTTTCTGTTCAGAGCACAAGTCATTTCAAAAGACTTAAATTCAAAATTCCCCATTCTTCTCTTTTGTTCCTACATATAATACATTGTGAAATTAGTTTCCATATTGTCCTCCTTCTCTGTTCTTCTCACTTCTTTCAGATTCTGTCAAGATAGACACAGCATTTGGAAAGACCATAGGTTTGCAGAAAGGTAAACCTTGCTTTGAATTGATTTCCATCTCTCTGTTGCTGCTGCTGCTGCTAAGTCGCTTCAGTCATGTCCAACTCTGTGTGACCCCAGAGACGGCAGCCCACCAGGCTCCCCCGTCCCTGGGATTCTCCAGGCAAGAATACTGGAGTGGGTTGCCATTTCCTTCTCCAATGCATGAAAGTGAAAAGTGAAAGTGAAGTCGCTCAGTCGTGTCCACTCTTAGCGACCCCATGGACTGCAGCCCACCAGGCTCCTCCATCCATGTGATTTTCCAGGCAAGAGTACTGGAGTGGGGTGCCATTGCCTTCTCCAATCTCTCTGTTATGTGACTCTATAAAATAATTTCATCTCCCTAGGCCTCACTGTGGTCATCTTTAGTAAGTACAGAGTATAGCCTAGTGTTAAAGAAATGATTCTCTTTTATATACAGGAAGGATAAACAACAAGGTCCTACTGTATGGCACAAAGAACTACATTCAATTTCTTATGAGATATATACATATATAATCTGAATCACTTTGCTGTACAGTAGAAAATAATGCAACACTGTAAATCGACTATGCTTCAATAAAATTTTTTTTCACTGACTCTCTTGGATGGATAGGGTGTCATCCCACTGGTGCATGAGTTTATTTATTCTTTCACAAATATACATCAAGTGCCTACAGTAAACTAGGAACTATGTCAGCCCTGGAATTGTTCAACCTGGGTGCCATTAACTGGGATGAGGAGTGTTGGAAGTTGCCTTGATTGGTGGCATAGATCAGGAGAGCTGAGAGAGGACATATATCTGTATAAGACCTTTGTCTACAGGGAATAGAATATAGAGAAAAACACTAGTATTACTCATAATGGACCCCAACATTTCCTAATAGAAAAAAGTGAGTATGCAAATGATCAAAAAATCAGGGAAATCAAAGAGACTACTGTGTCACAGAGGTCAAGCTGAGAGATTCTCTCAAGAAGGAAATAAACTCCCCATTGTTGCTGAGAGAAACAATGGGAGAAATACAGAAAAAAGGCCCATTGGATTTAAATTCATGGATATAGTCATCAATTTTACTGAAACTTCTTTTGAAGGAGAAAATACAAAACTGGAATATTTGGCATATTCTGCTGTGTTCTCCCGTATCCAGTCTCTTCTCCTGCAGAGTAATAGAACTTCCAGTGTTTAGCTGTGTACATGACCTGCTAAATTAAACCAACATTTCTCAACTACTACTGCAGAGAAATGTGGTCATATTATTAATTTATAGATAACATAACAGATCTATTACCCTTTGTTCTTTCAGTATCATGAAGTACTGATGTGAATTGCTTTGATGTAAAGCTTTTACCCATGTCACTTCTGGGATATATTTATCTTTCTATCACAACTATTTCCTGTCATCATTTATGTCGTTAAGTGCACCTTCAACAAGTTCCTCTCCATGTATTTCTCAAACAGTTGACATCAACATTCCTATGATCAGCTATCTCTTCATGGCTCCATGTATGTTTGATATGAATTCTGAAAAGTTATTTGCAAAGTATAGTAAAAATATGCCACGGTGATGAATATTATTCTTCCCACCATCATGCTTGAATGTTTTCCATTGCATGCTATAAGTCATATTTTTTCCCAAAATTTATCTAAGGAAATTTTGTGACCTGTTTCATCTGTGATAACAGGCTTTAAAGTTGAAATAAATTCTGGTTTATTAGCTGGATTGATAAAGCTTCATTTTGTGGGGGAAAAAAATGTTCAGGAGTTCGATCAGGATGGCGGAGAAGTAGGAAGCAGAGTTCACCTCCTTCAACAAAAACACTGAAAATACATCTACAAGGGAACAGTTCACACTCTACAGTTATGGAGCAATGAAAGAAGATGCCAGATGTCTGAAAAAGACAAGAAAATGTCCACATAACTGGATAGGACAAAAGTCAAAAGAAAAAGAAGGAATCAGGATGGGGCCTGAACCCTAGGGAGGGAATTGTGAAGGAGGAATTTTTCCCATACTAGGGAAGTCTTCTCACTAGCTGGGAAATCAGTCTAGATGGAGAGGGGGATCTGAAGCCTCAGAGAAGAGAGCAGGATTAGTTTGTGTGAGGCAGAGCAGAGATTAAACTTCACAGAGGATCAATACCATCACCCTGCACTCCCCAAACTGAGATAACCCCTGTCTGTGTAGATGGGGTTGGATGACAAAGCTCAGACTCTGGCAGTCAAACCCAGGAGGAGGGCCAGGGTTGAATGTGGAAACAGCCTGAAACCATCAGGCTATTGCAACTGAGGGTGTACTAGGAGGGAGCATGGGCCTGCCAGAGAGGCAGAGGACTATTAGTGGGAGGCACAGGAGGAGAGACGTGGAACCACCATAAGAACTTCTATCTCTGTGAGAACTCCCAGGCAACAGGAGCTCCAGGGGCAGGTGTGAGTTGCTTCTGCCAACTTGGGTTCTATAGCTGGGCAGTGGCTGTCTCTTCCATACCTAAAAGCAGACACCAGGCCCCACCTCTGCTGAACTGGAAAGGCACAGACAGCTTCTCTCACTAGGAATTCCACCAACAGGACATAGGACCTGCCCACATTGTCATAGGGGGATGAAGAGAACTTCTATGACCAGGAAATCTGTCAGTGGTGCCAGGACCCACCTTGTGTCAGAAAGTCACAGATAGCACCCCACACAAGAAAATCTGCTGATAGACTGAAAACATGGCTGAGTTCCAGGGGCTGAGTGACTAAGGAAGAAGTGTTGAAATCTCTCCTCTCAGATGCAGGAATTGCAAAGTCACACCTCTGTTGATGGCACCTGTAGGACATCTGAAAGGATAAAATGCTTCTGCAGCTGGGGTGGGTCTTGCTTAAGCAGCTGTGGGCTTTGTGGGCATATACACGTGGGATATGGGTCAGACCAGACTCTATGCTCCCTTCATAGCTCCCACAGCAAGTCCTGATGCACAACTACTGCAGTTCTGGGACCTGAGCTTAGTGGATTAGCACCAGTGACCTCGAGAATTACAGGCATACCCATAGTTGAGTCAGGACCAAGAGCAATGTCAACAACAGTGTACTGTACAAGCCCACAGCATGGGCACAAGGGAACACATTAGAGTTCACTCACAGGTGAACAGTTCCAGAGGAGGGATATTAAGTGGCTTCTTTCCTAGTGGGAATGCTCCAATTCAACCTACTTTGGACCATGGGTAAGAATCACAGCTAAAAAACAGATCTTGGGCCTCTACTACAATAACTATGGAGCAGACCCCACCTCTGGTAAGGAAGTGACAATGGCAGAGCAAAGAGGAGGCCATGTTCAATATCTAGGGAAGGTTCTTTTCATTATAATATGAGTCAAATTTCCTAAAAGGGGATGATGGCACAGATCTCTGGATCAAACTCATTCACTAGGGGACAGAAGCCAGAGGAGCTACGATCCTACAGTCTGAGCAAAGGGGGCTACAGATGAAATGACAAAGATGAAGGACAAAGATTAAAAACCTATAACAAAAGCTAAATGAATAAGAGATAGGCGATCTACTTGAAAAAGAATTCAGAGTAATAATGGTAGAGATGTTCCAAGGTCTCAGAAAAAGACTGGAGGCACAGATTGAGAAGATACAAAAAATATTTAACAAGAAGGGAATGGCAACCTATTCCCATATTTTTGCCTGAAGAATTCCAAAGACAGAGGGGCCTGGTGGGCTACAGTCCATGGGATCACAAAGAATTGGACACAACTGAGCAAGTAAAACACACAGAAGAACTCAACAACAAACAGAGATAAACAAAACAACTGAAATAAAAAATACACTAAAAAGAAACAATAGCAGAATAACTCAGGCAAAATAATGGATAAGTCGTCTGGAAGACAAAATTGTGGAAATCTCTACCATGGAACAGAATAAAGAAAAAAGAATGAAAAGAAATGAAAACACTCTCAAGGACCACAGGGACAACATTAAATGAAACATCATTCAAATTATAGGGGTCCTAGAAGAAAAAGAAAAAGAGAAAGGACCTGAGAAAATATTTGTAGAGATTAAAATCGAAAACTTCCCTAACATGGGAAAGGAAATAATCACCCAAATCCAGGAAATGCAAAGAGTTCCATGCAGGATAAACACTAGGAGAAACACGTCAAGAGACATATTAATGAAACTAACAAAAAACAAATGCAAAGAAAAATATTAAAAGCAACAAGGGAAACAGAAAAAATAACACATAAGGAAATGTCCATAAGGTTGATTTTTTAGCAGAAACTCTGCAGGTCAGAAGAGAGTGGCGGGAAATTGTTCAAGTAATAAAAGGGGAAAACTTACACCAGGAATACTCTACCTAGCAAGGCTTTCACTTAGATTTGATGGAGAGCTCAAAAGCTTTCAGTTCAGTTCAGTTCAGTTGCTCACTCGTGCCTGACTTTGTGACCTCATGGACTGCAGCACGCCAGGCCTCTCTGTCCATTACCAACTCCCAGAGCTTACTCAGACTCATGTCCATTGAGTTGGTGATACCATCCAACCATCTCGTCCTCTGTGATCCCCTTCTCCTCCTCCCTTCAATCTTTCCCAGCATCAGGGTCTTTTCAAATGAGTTAGTTATTTGCATCAGGTGGCCAAAGTATTGGAGTTTCAGCTTCAGCATTAGTCCTTCCAATGAACATTCAGGACTGATTTCCTTTAGGATGGACTGGTTGGATCCCCTTACAATCCAAAGGACTCTCAAGAGTCTCTCCAACACAACAGTTCAAAAGCATCAATTCTTTGGCGCTCAGCTTTCTTTATAGTCCAACTCTCACATCCATCCATACTACTAGAAAAACCATAGCCAGACCCTTGTTAGCAAAGTAATGTCTCTACTTTTAAATATGCTGTCTATGTTGGTCATAGCTCTTCTTCCAAGAAATGTCTTTTAATTTCAAGGCTGCAATCACCATCTACAGTGATTTTGGAGCCCCCCCAAATAAAGTCTGTCACTGTTTCCACTGTTTCCCCATCTATTTGTCATGAAGTGATGGGACTGAAAGGTTGTTGCTAAACCATGAAAGACGTTGGGATTCTTGGCCTCTGGAGGAGAAGAATTCAATCTGGGGCAAGAGACAAGGCTCGATCACTCAGAGCTTTTGTATAATAAAGTTTTATTAAAGTATAAAAGACATAGAGAAAGCTTCTGACTTAGACATCAGAAGGGGCCAGAAAGAGTGCCCCCTCCCTAGTGTTAGCAAAGGAGTTATATATTTTTTAATTACTTACTACAATGAATAAAAAGAATGTCTGGAGGTTGTAAAGACATCACTAGACCCACTCTCATAATTTACATTTTAAGATAACAGGATTAGCCAGAAGGTTTTTTCCAGAGACTGTCCTCAAGCAGGATACATTATTGTTATATAATCCTAAGGACTGTAGAGAAAAAAACAAAAAAGTTGAAAGCATTTCCTCTAAAGTCAGGAGCAAGACAAGGGTGCCCAATTTCACCATTACTATTCAACATAGTTTTGGCCACAGGAATCAGAGCAGAAAAAGAAATAAAAGGAATCCAAATTGGAAAAGAAGAAGTCAAACTCTCACTGTTTGCAGATGACATGATCCTCTACATAGAAAACCCTAAAGACTCCACCAGAAAATTACTAGAACTAATCAATGACTATAGTAAAGTTGCAGGATATAAAATCAACACAGAGAAATCCCTTGCATTCCTATATACTAAAAAAAAAAAAAAAAACAGAAAAATAAATTAAGGAAAAAGTTCCATTCATCATTGCAATGAAAAGAATAAAATACTTAGGAATATATCTACCTAAAGAAACTAAAGACCTATATGTAGAAAACTATAAAACACTGGTGCAAGAAATCAAAGAGGACACTAATAGATGGAGAAAAATACCATGTTCATGGATTGGAAGAATCAATATAGTGAAAATGAGCATACTACCCAAAGCAATTTATAGATTCAATGCAATCCCTATCAAGCTACCAATGGTATTCCTCACAGAGCTAGAACAAATAATTTCACAAATTGTATGGAAATACAAAAAAACCTCGAATAGCCAAAGCAATCTTGAGAAAGAAGAATGGAACTGGAGGAATCAACCTGCCTGACTTCAGGCTCTACAACAAAGCCACAGTCATCAAGACAGTATGGTACTGGCACAAAGACAGAAATATAGGTCAATGGAACAAAATAGAAAGCCCAGAGATAAACCCACGCACCTATGGACACCTTATCTTTGACAAAGGAGGCAAGAATATACAATAAATTAAAGACAATCTCTTTAACAAGTGGTGCTGGGAAAACTGGTCAACCACTTGTAAAAGAATGAAACTAGGAAACTTTCTAACACCATACACAAAAATAAACTCAAAATGGATTAAAGATCTAAACGTAAGGCCAGAAACTATAAAACTCCTAGAGGAAAACATAGGCAAAACATTCTCCAACATACATCACAGCAGGATCCTCTATGACCGACCTCCCAGAATATTGGAAATAAAAGCAAAAATAAACAAATGGTATCTAATTAAAATTAAAAGCTTCTGCACAACAAAGGAAACTATTAGCAAGGTGAAAAGACAGCCTTCAGAATGGGAGAAAATAATAGCAAATGAAGCAATGGACAAACAACTAATCTCAAAAATATACAAGCAACTCCTACAGCTAAATTCCAGAAAAATAAATGGCCAAATCAAAAAATGGGCCAAAGAACTAAATAGACATTTCTCCAAAGAAGAAATACAGATGGCTAACAAACACATGAAAAGATGCTCAACATCACTCATTATCAGAGAAATACAAATCAATACCACTTTGAGGTACCATTTTATGCCAGTCAGATTGGCTGTGAGCCAAAAAGTCTGCAAGCAATAAATGCTGGAGAGGATGTGGAGAAAAGGGAACCCTCTTACACTGTTGGTGGGAATGCAAACTAGTCCAGCCACTATAGAGAACAGTGTGGAGATTCCTTAAAAAACTGGAAATAGAGCTGCCTTATGATCCAGCAATCCTATTGCTGGGCGTACACACTGAGGAAACCAGAAGGGAAAAAGACATGTGTACCCCAATGTTCATTGCAGCACTGTTTATAATAGCCAGGACATGGAAGCAACCTAGATGTCCATCAGCAGATGAATGGATAAGAAAGCTGTAGTACATATACACAATAGACTATTACTCAGCCATTAAAAAGAAGAGATTTGAATCAGTTCTAATGAGGTGGATGAAACTGGAGCCGATTATACAGAGTGAAGTAAGCCAGAAAGAAAAACACCAATAAAGTGTACTAACACATATATATGGAATTTAGAAAGATGGTAACAATAACCCTGTATACGGGACAGCAGAGCAGACACTGATGTATAGAACAGTCTTTTGGACTCTGTGGGAGAGGGAGAGGGTGGGATGATTCGGGAGAATGGCATTGAAACATGTATAATATCATATATGAAACGAGCCACCAGTCCGGGTTCAAGGCACGATACTGGATGCTTGGGGCTGGTGCACTGGGACTACCCAAGGGGTGGTATGGGGGAGGGGGAGGAGGGTTCAGGATCTGGAACACGTGTATACCTGTGGTGGATTCATTTTGATATATGGCTAAACCAATACAATATTGTAAAGTTAAAAAATAAAATAAAAAGTTTGTCCTTTCCTCCTTCTTGAAAATTCCAGACCCCTCTCTCCTTGGGGACCCTCGGACTTCTTATTAACCTGCCTAGGAATTGACTCTCTCAGGATCATATGTCATGATCTTTTTTTCTGAATGTTGAGTTTTAAGCCAGATTTTTCACTCTCCTCTTTCACTTTCATCAAGAGGATCTTTAGCGTTCTTCACTTTCTTCAGTTCTTCACTTCTTCACTAACACACAATAAAGGTGGTGTTATCTGCATATCTGAGGTTATTTATGTTTCTCTAAGCAATCTTGATTTCAGCTTGTGCTTGATCCAGTCCAGTGTTTCTCATGATGTACTGTGTATATAAATTAAATAAGCAGGGTGACAATATACAGCTTTGACATACTTCTTTTCCTGTTTGGAACCAGTCTGTTGTTCCATGACCAGTTCTAACTGTTGCTTCCTGACCTGCATACAGATTTCTCAAGAGGCAGATCAGGTGGTCTGGGTCTGATATTTTCATCTCTTTCATAGTTTTCCACCGTTTGTTGTGATCCACACAGCCAAAGTCTTTGGCATAATCAATAAAGCAAAAGTAGATGTTTTTCTGGAACTCTCTTGCTTTTTCAATGATCCAGCAGATGTTGGCATTTTGATCTCTGGTTCCTTTTCCTTTTCTAAAACCAGCTCGAACATCTGGAAGTAGATGGTTTACATGCTGTTGAAGCCTGGCTTGGAGAATTTTGAGCATTACTTTACTAGCATGTGAGATGAGAGCAATGTGCAATAGTTTGAATATTCTTTGGCATTGCCTTTCTTTAGGGTTGGAATGAAAGCTGACCATTTCCAGTCCTGTGGCCACTGCTGAGTTTTCCAGATTTGCTGACATATTTAGTGCAGCACTTTCACAGCATCTCCTTTGGAGGTACGAGTCAGCAGTGGACTGACACAGGGGCAGGGGCTCTGGGTGAAGAAGACTTGGGTATGGCATAAGCCCTCTTGGAAGAGGTCGCCATTAACCAGAGCTGACAGAACTTACACAGGACTGGGAAATAGACTCTTGGAGCATGCAAACAGAACCTTGTGCACACCAGGACCCAGGAGAAAGGAGTAGTGATCCCACAAGAGTCTGACCCAGGCTTTCCCAGGAGTGTCCAAGAGTCTCCAGCGGAGGCGTGGGTTGGTGATGGCCTACTGCAGGGTTGGGGGCACAGAGTGTAGCAGTACATGCATGAGACCTTTTGAAGGAGGTCGCCATTACCTTCAAAAGCTTTACAGACAAGCAAAAGCTAAGAGAATTCAGCACCATCAAACTAGCACTACAACAAATGTGAAACGAATTTCTCTAGGCAGAAAACACAAGAGAGGAGAACAAAAGAGAAAAGGAAGGAAAAACACCTGAAGAAAACCCAAAACAATTAAGGAAATGAGAATAGGACCACATTTCAATAATTACCTGAAATGTAAATGGTTTAAATGCTCCAACCAAAAGACATGGAATAGCTGAATGGATTAAAAAAAAAAAAAAAAAAAACAAGATCCATATATATATATACTGTCTACAAATGACCCATTTCAAACCCAAGGGCACCTATAAATGGAAAGTGAGGGGATGAAAAATTATATTTCATACAAGTGGAAATCAATAGAAAGTTGGGATAACAACACTCAAATCTGTCCAGATAGATTTCAAAATAAAGACTGTTTCAAGAGACAAGGAAAACAGTACATAATGATCAAAGGATCATTTCAAGAAGAAAAATAACAATTGTTAATATATATATACCCAACATGTGTTATTATTGCTCAGTCACTAACTCATACCTGACTCTCTGTGACCCCATGAGCTACAACAGGCTTCCCTGTCCTTCACCATCTTGCAGAGATTGCTCAGATTCATGTTCATTGAGTTGGTGATGCTATCTAACCATCTCATCCTCTGCTGTAACCTTCTCATTTTGCTTTCAACCTTTCCCAGGACCAGGGTCTTTTCCGATGAGTCATCCCTTCGCACCAGGTGAACCAACATAGGAACAACTTAGTATATAAGGCAAATGGTAATAGTCATAAAAGGGGAAATCTGCAGTGACACAAAAATAGTGGGCGAGTTTACAACCCCATTTATAACAATTGATAGATCATCCAGATAGAAAATTAATATGGAAACACAAACATTAAGTGACACATTAGATAAGACAGATTCAATGGGTATTTTTAGGACATTACATCAAAAGCAGCAGAATACACTTTCTTCTCATGTGCACATAAAACATTCTTCAGGATAAATCACATCTTGGTTAACAAATCAAGCCTTCGTAAATTTAAAAAAAAATGGAAATCATATCATGCATCTTTTCCAAATACAGTGATATGAGATTAAACATCATTTACCAGAAAAAAAGGAGAAAAAAGAAAAAAGAAACTGTAAAAACACACAAACACATGGGGGCTAAACAATATGCTACTAAGTAAACAGCAGATCACTGAAGAAATCAAAGAGGAAAAAAAATTCTTAGAGACAAATAAAACACAATGATCCAAAAACTAGGGGAAACAGCAAAAGCAGTTCTAAGAAGGAAGTTTATAACAACACACTCTTACATCAGGAAACAAGAAAAATCCCAAGTAGAAAACCTAACCTTACACTGAAAGCAACTAGAGAATGAAGAAAAAGACAAAACCCAAATTTAGTAGAAGAAAAGAAATCACAAATATCAGAGCAAAACTAAATGAAATAGAGTTGAAGAAAGCAATAGCAAAGATCAATGAAACAAAAAGCTGATTCTTTGAGAAGACAAAGAAAATTGAAAAAAAAAAAAAAAAAAAACTTTAGCAAGACTCATCAAGAAAAAAAGGGAGAGGACTCAATCAATAAAATTAGAAATGAAGGAGGAGAAATGATAGAAACACAAGGGATCGTAAAAAGCAACTACAAGCAGCTATATGCCAATCAAATGGACAACGTGGAAGTAATGGACAAATTGGCAGAAAGGTACAAACTTACAAACCTGAACCAGGAAAATATAGAAAATATGAACACACCAATCAGAAGTAATGAAATAAAAACTGTGATTAAAAATCTTTCAATAAAGAAAAACAGGAACGGATGGCTTCACAGGTAAATTCTATCTAACATTTAGAGAAGAGCTAATATTTACCCTTCTCAAACTCTTCCCAAAACTACAGAGTAAGAAACCTCCCAGGCTCAGTCTATGAGGCCTTCATTTCAGTTGCTCAGTCATGCCCAACTCTTTGCGACCCCATGGACTGCAGCACATCGGGCTTCCCTGTCCATCACCAACTCCCAGAGCTTGCTCAAACTCATGTGCATCGAGTTGGTGATGCCATCCAACTATCTCATTCTCTGTCATTCCCTTCTCCTCCTCCCTTCAATCTTTCCCAGCATGAGGGTCTTTTCAAATGGGTCAGTTCTTTGCATCAGGTGGCTGAAGTATTGGAGTATCAGCATCAGTCCTTCCAGTGAATATTCAGGACTGATTTCCTTTAGAATGGACTGGTTGGATTTCCTTGCAGTCCAAGGGACTCTCAAGAGTCTTCTCCAACACCAGAGTTCAGAAGCATCATTTCTTCAGTGCTCAGCTTTCTTTATAGGCCAACTCTCACATCCATACATGACTACTGGAAAAACCATAACCTTCACTAGATGGACCTTTGTTGGCAAAGTAATGTCTCTTCTTTTTAATATGCTGTCTAGGTTGGTCATAGCTCTTCTTCCAAGAAGTAAGTGTCTGTTAATTTCAAGGCTGCAGTGACCACCTGCAGTGAAATTGGAGTCCCCCCAAAATAAAGTCTCTCACTGTTTCCATCATTCCCCCATCTCTACAATGAAGTGATGGGACTGGATGCCATGACCTTAGTATTTTGAATATTGAGTTTTAAGCCAACGTTTTTACTCTCCCCTTTCATTTTCATCAAGAGGCTCTTTAGTTCTACTTCACTTTTTGCCATAAGGATGTTGTCATTTGCATATCTGAGGTTATTGATGTTTCTTGCAGCAATCTTGATTCCAGATTTCACTTCATCCAGCCTGGCATTTCTCATGATGTACTCTGGATATAAGTTAAATAAGCAGGATGACAATGTAGAGCCTTGACGTGCTCCTTTCCCAATTTGGAACCAATTCATTGTTCCACATATGGTTCTAACTCTTTCTTCTTGATCTGCATACAGATTTCTCAGGAGACAGGTAAGGTGGTCTGGTATTCCCATCTCTTTAAGAATTTTTCACATTTTGTTGTGATCCATACAGTCAAAGGCTTTGTCAATGAAGCAAAAGATGTTTTTCTGGAACATAGTTTTCTTGGAACTGTCTTTCTGGAACACGCTTGCTTTTTCAATGATCCAGCAGATGTTGGTAATTTGATCTCTGGTTCCTGTGCCTTTTCTAAAACCAGCTTGAACATCTAGAAGTTCACATTTCACATACTATTGAAGCCTGGCTTGGAGAATTTTGACCATTACTTTGCTAGCATGTGAAATGACTGCAATTATCCGGTAGTTTGAACATTCTTTGGCATTGCCTTTCTTTGGGTTTGGAATGAAAACTGACTTTTCCAGTCCTGTGGACACTGCTGGGTTTTCCAAATTTGCTGGCATATTGAGGGCAGCAGCTGCACAGCATGATCTTTTAGGATTTGAAATAGCTCAACTGGAATTCCATCACCTCCACTAGCTTTGTTTATAGGCCCACTTGACTTCACATTCCAGGATGTTTGGCTTTAGGTGAGTGATCACACCATGGTGATTATCTGGGTCATGAAGATCTGTTTGTCTAGTTCTTCTGTGTATTCTTGCCAGATCTTCTTAATATCTTCTGCTTCTGTTAGATGCATATCATTTTGTTCCTTTATTGTGCCTATATTCACATGAAATGTTTCCTTGGCATCTCTAATTTTCTTGAAGAGATCTATAATCTTTCCCATTCTATTGTTTTTGTCCATTTCTTTGCATTAATCACTGAGGAAGGCTTTCTTATCTGTCTATGATATTCTTTGGAACTCTGCATTCAAACGGGCGTATCTTTACTGATGCTTCCATTAGAAACAAATTAATATATTTTAAATACAAGAGCTGGCAGAGAACAGATGAAAATCACAACTCCCAGAACACATGATTTACTGGAACCATGTATGATCACCCAATTTGTTTGTTGTTAGCTTCCATCCTAATTGTGCCTTCATCAAAAATTCTTTATGACCAAATTACATTTTTGCAAAAACACATGAATAATCCTGTAGCAATGCCCATATAGTATCTTGTAATCTACTTTTTCTAAAAGTCTAGTGCCAATCAAAATTAAATTTGTTTAATTATTTTCATTATGAACTGCTAACATATTGTATCAAAATTCATGCAAGTACTCATATCACGTGGATGGTAACAAAGAGACAAAAGTTCATAGAAAACTAAAAATAGATCTTGTGGGATATCCCTTTAATCTCTGCCTGTTAAGTCACATTTTTCTCTGAGGTCACAGATAGTTTTACTCATTGTAACCCAATACGTTTCATTCATTAATACTTCTTTTTCAATTGCAATGGCACTCAAGTGTCACCACAGCCTTTTATTTTATTTATTTATTTATTTTCTTAACATTATACTAAACTTCCTTCACCCACTCACACTTTCTCATCTGGCAAAAACCCAGCCTGGAGTGAAACCACCTGTGTGCTGTCTCTGTGGTTGCCCCTGAGCCTCCGTGTCTGCTGGAGAAAATGACACAATAGGCAGACTGTTGTCAGTATATAGTCAGCATCACCTCCTTCAAATGGGTTCTTCTTAACACAGCCCAGCCATCCTGGGGCTTCTCACTTGACTTGCTTTCCTATAGTCCATGATGAAAGCTTCAAAGCCTCTCCAGTCTTTTCAGATCTCTGACTTTCTCACCTTCTGCCTTTTTTTCCAGTAGACAGCTGTGACTCCTCTCCCTCAGAAAATCCAAGCTTTTGGATCAAACCTTATTCAGTTTTCTGGTACAAAACCTGCCACCCTGCTACTTCCATATCCACTCTCTCAATGCTCCCTCTTATGGCTTCAGAAGAGGCCAGTCCTCCCATGAGGGTTGTAAGATACCCTCTCCAGAAGTGTGATGTTATTTAATTGTCTTCTCTCCTGTATATTATTTAACCTCTTTCACTCAGCTGAATTGTTCCCATCCAATCTAAATATACTCACATCTTTTCCATCTAAAACCATACGAACAAATATGAACAGAACATTATAGTCTAGATCACGGTCCTTTTTAACTGCTCTCATTAAACTGTGTTCCTCATCTTTAAAAGACACATTTTAGTTTCAGTTATGTATTCATTACTGTGGGTATTTAGCTCATGCCTGCTCCTCCAATGGAGTTTAAGCCATATGAAAGGTCATTTCTGTGTTAAGTTTTTGCTTTCTATTGTCTTCCCAGGTGCTCAGATCCACAGCTGCTTGAACAGAGTTGACATTTAATCAATAGATATTTTGTGTTGAATTCCTTCATCCATTCAATACTTAATTTTTTTTTCAATACTTAATTTTTGACCAGCTTCCAGGCACTGAATTAAGCACCAAAGATAAAAATTTGCCTTGCCTCCAAGAACTCAAGTTCAGTGAGGAAAAAAGATCAAACCCTTGAGTGATTTCAATATAATGTGATATGTACCATGAAAAGTCATACACAGGCTTCAACTTCAGCCTGGGTGGGAGTGGAGAGTGAGAAAAGGCAGATAAAGGCAGTTGAGAAAGGGTTCCAAGAAGAGGTACCTACTGTGTTGAGTCCTAAGAGCCAACGAGGTGGCAGTTGCCCAGTGAGTGATGAGGAAGACAGGCAACAGCATGTACACTGGCCCCAGGGCCATGACCTTTAATTGCAAAAGACCTCTAACTGTAAGGAGTTCAGTGAGTCTCCAGACTGTGTAAGAACGTGGAAGGAGCTGGGACATGAAGAGATTTGGAATGCCAAGGAACCACTGATGGTCTTTATACTTGGAAGCACAACTGCACCTCTAAAGCTATTGTTGAAAGGTTGTTGTTGAATCACGTGAAGACACCGGGATTCTTGGGCCCCGGAGGAGAAGAATTCAATCCGGGGCCAGAGACGAGGCTTGATCGCTGAGAGCTTTTGTGTAATAAAGTTTTATTAAAGTATAAAGGATATAGAGAAAGCTTCTGACATAGGCATCAGAAGGGGGCAGAAAGAGTACCCTCACCACAGCCTTTTAAAATTACAAACAGGCATGAAATCACATACTTCTCCAAAAAGATAAAATGATTCCCCATTAAGTGACCTTGTCAAGTGTCCCTTCTACAGCTTACAAATCCCATCACTTCAAAACCCTGCTACCTGGCAGGCCTTCAGGTCTCACTAGCAAATCAGCTGAGAATGAGAGTGAGACCTCATTATCTCTCATACTAAACAATTTTCACAAAATGTGTTGGAAGAAATTTGCTAGTCTACCCTAAAGCATTCTCAAGAATTGATACCAAGCTACATTTGTGAAGCTAAATGAACAAAGCAAATTTTGTGATGTGGTCTTGATCACTTTAAGTCACATTTGCTGGCTTGTTCACTAATTCATAAAACTTGGTAATTGGCAGTAGGTTTCTGTCAAGTGTGCAAAGCTAACCAGATCATCTATAACTTTAAAATAAAAACAAGTGTATAATTTTGTGGCTATTTTTATATTTAAAATGTAAATATTCATAATTATCTGATTATTGAATAGAGTATGGTCAACACCGAAATCAGATTGATTATATTCTTTGCAGCCAAAGATGGAGAAACTCTATACAGTCAGCAAAAACAAGGCCAGGAGCTGACTGTGGCTCAGATCATGAACTCCTTATTGCCAAATTCAGATTTAAATTGAAGAAAGTAGGGAAAACCACTAGACCATTCAGGTATGACCTAAATCAAATCCCTTATGATAATACAGGGAAAGTGAGAAATAGATTTAAGGGACTAGATCTGATAGATAGAGTACCTGATGAACTATGGAATGAGGTTCGTGACATTGTACAGGAGACAGGGATCAAGAACATCCCCATGGAAAAGAAATGCAAAAAAGCAAAATGGCTGTCTGGGGAGGCCTTACAAATAGCTGTGAAAAGAAGAGAAGCGAAAAGCAAAGGAGAAAAGGAAATATATAAACATCTGAATGCAGAGTTCCAAAGAATAGCAAGAAGAGATAAGAAAGCCTTCTTCAGCGATCAATGCAAAGAACTAGAGGAAAACAACAGAATGGGAAAGACTAGAGATCTCTTCAAGAAAATCAGAGATACTAAGGGAACATTTCATGCAATGATGGGCTCGATAAAGGACAGAAATGGTATGGACCTAACAGAAGCAGAAGATGTTAAGAAGAGGTGGCAAGAATACACAGAAGAACTGTACAAAAAAGAGCTTCATGACCCAGATAATCACGATGGTGTGATCACTCACCTAGAGCCAGACATCCTGGAATGTGAAGTCAAGTCAGCCTTAGAAAGCATCACTATGAACAAAGCTAGTGGAGGTGATAGAATTCCAGTTGAGCTATTTTAAATCCTGAAAGATGATGCTGTGAAAGTGCTGCACTCAATAGGCCAGCAAATTTGGAAAACTCAGCAGTGGCCACAGGACTGGAAAAGGTCAGTTTTCATTCCAATCCCAAAGAAAGGCAATGCCAAAGAATCCTCAAACTACAGCACAATTTCCCTCATCTCACATGCTAGTAAAGTAATGCTCAAAATTCTCCAAGCCAGGCTTCAGCAATATGTGAACCGTGAACTTCCTCATGTTCAAGCTGGTTTTAGAAAAGGCAGAGGAACCAGAGATCAAATTGCCAATATCCGCTGAATCATGGAAAAAGCAAGAGAGTTCCAGAAAAACATCTATTTCTGGTTTATTGACTATGCCAAAGCCTTTTACTGTGTGGACCACAATAAGCTGTGGAAAATTCTGAAAGAGATGGGAATACCAGACCACCTGATCTGCCTCTTGAGAAATTTGTATGCAGGTCAGGAAGCAACAGTTAGAACTGGACATGGAACAACAGACTGGTTCCAAATAGGAAAAGGAGTTCGTCAAGGCTGTATATTGTCACCCTGTTTATTTAACTTCTATGCTGAGTACATCATGAGAAACGCTGGACTGGAAGAAACACAAGCTGGAATCAAGATTGCCGGGAGAAATGTCAATAACCTCAGATATGCAGATGACACCACCCTTATGGCAGAAAGTGAAGAGGAACTCAAAAGCCTCTTGATGAAAGTGAAAGTGGAGAGTGAAAAAATTGGCTTAAAGCTCAACATCCAGAACACGAAGATCATGGCATCCGGTCCCATCACTTCATGGGAAATAGATGGGGAAACAGCGGAAACAGTGTCAGACTTTATTTTTCTGGTCTCCAAAATCACTGCAGATGATGACTGCCACCATGAAATTAAAAGACGCTTACTCCTTGGAAGGAAAGTTATGAGCAACCTAGATAGCATATTCAAAAGCAGAGACATTACTTTGCCAACAAAGGTTCGTCTAGTCAAGGCTATGTTTTTTCCTGTGGTCATGTGTGGATGTGAGAGTTGGACTGTGGCTGAGCACCAAAGAATTGATGCTTTTAAACTGTGGTGTTGGAGAAGACTCTTGAGAGTCCCTTGGACTGCAAGGAGATCCAACCAGTCCATTCTGAAGGAGATCAGCCCTTGGATTTCTTTGGAAGGAATGATGCTAAAGCTGAAACTCCAGTACTTTGGCCACCTCATGCAAAGAGTTGACTCATTGGAAAAGACTCTGATGCTGGGAGGGATTGGGGGCAAGAGGAGAAGAGAAGGGGACGACAGAGGATGAGATGGCTGGATGGCATCACTGACTCGATGGACGTGAGTCTGAGTGAACTCCAGGAGTTGGTGATGGACAGGGAGGCCCAGCATACTGTGATTCATGGGGTCGCAAAGTGTCGGACATGACTGAGCCACTGATCTGATCTGATAGTACAGCTTGCAAGGGAAAAGACACTATTTCTAAAAATAAGTACTATCTTCTAAATATAATTATATTATAGTAAATATCTTTGAATAAAATAATTAATACAAAATAAAAGATAAGAATCTAAGAAATATATGAAAATTTACTAAACGTGTTAACATGTAAAGAATGCTTACAAATTAATGAGGACTGGAAATTCAATATACAAATGGGCAAAGAAAAAGGAAAATATAACGGGCAACAAACTTGAAAGGAAATCTCATTATAATTAAATATTGTAAAATAAAATAACAATGAGATGCTGTTATTCACCTATACAAAGTTTTAAAATATACTCATATTTGGTGAGAATGAAAAACAAACCAGCCTACAGACATTGTTAACAGAAGTATAAAGTCATACATTTCTTTTTGAGAAGTATTTGGGCAAACACAAATAAAAGAACAGCTAAATTTGCTTTCTCATTAACCAAGTTAGTTTTCTTCAGGGCAGATAGAGATGCAGATATATTTACATATATTTTGTGAGTAAATATGCCTAAGTAAATGTGCAAAACTCTAGTATAAAATGTTTCTAAGTAATTCTTCACTAGTCAAAAAGATCAAAGAATAATCAGTGTTCATAAGTAGCAAATTTGTTCAATAAGTTACCATCATTTAGTTGCTGATATCAGGCTGCTCACCACTCAAAAGCCAATAACTTGAGAGACAAATGTCAGGAGAAAAGAAAGGTGCTTTAATTGTAAAAGTGGGCCATCTGGGGAGAGGGTGGACTCATGTCCAGAGACCAGTTCCAAAGATTCTGCCCAGCCAGGACGGTTTTTAAGGGAAACAAGGGGGGAAAATCTTAGTAAATTATCCAGGCAGGAGGGTCCATCTCCAAGAGTGCAGGCTGGGAGACTCTTTCAGATGTTTTCTTGTTTACTGTGATCAGGATTGCTTAGAGAAGTGTTGTGGGTAGACGTCTAGTCAGTTTTAACTGCTAAATTATCATTCTTACTTCTTTTAATCTAGGAAAAGAACAAGCAGGTTAGGCAACGCATAGTGTGCATACAGGAGAGCGTAAGTCAGGAGTTAGTATCAATTGTTTAGTGATCTCATGTGTATAATTAGGTTTTTAAGATTAGAGAGGAACAGAAATGGGCAAACAGTAAAGGGGCGAAAGAGTTGTCTCTTTCTTAAAATTGCAAATATGCACATGTTTTGCCTGTTCTATGAAAGCACATTTATGATTAGGCTATGTTTGTATGTGTGCAATGTCACTCCATGGTAATAGTGGCCCACTCCCTAAAGTTGGATTCAAATGGGATTCTATTTTTGAAGAAGAAACCAAGACTGGAAATTTTAGCTTTACTTTAAGCCCTATGTTTCTTTATTGCTATATATATATTGTTATATATATATATATATATAACTCAGTTGTCATCTTCTTCTATGATAATCTTTTTCTTGGTACTCTAATGCTATTAATACTTAATGAGGAAAATGCATTTTAATTTTTGTTGTGTGAGTTCAAAGTTGAAATGGAAAGATAAAAACAGGTTACCTTTCCATCTAAAATACCCATAAAGAATTATCTTTTTATGTGATCTCTATTTTGACATTTAAAAAATGCAAAACTCAAAATTATATCAGTTACTAGTCAAGAGAGAAATAATACTAAGGACGTGTTTAAGTTGAACAAAATAAACCTTTGCAGCATTGCCCTTACTGCATGTGCAAACTGCTCCACATGACCTCAGACAATAAATGTAAAATCACCACCAGATGATCAGGCTTATTACTAGGAAATGTAATTAGACCTAACTACACTCAAGATTATTTTCCCTGATTTTTTATTCTCCAGGTACTCCTGTATATTTATTATACCACATAATCATGGGCTTACTGATTTGTTGCCTTTTAAATGGTCTCTAGTGTTTCACTGATGTATATTTCTTTTCCCAGTATCACTGTGGGGATTTTAAAAGTGCGTTCTCCATATTCCTTAATACAAATGACAATCATGAAATGTTTCTTTAATGAAAACATGGTGAAGCAGAAGCTTTTCAGTGTGCCCTACTAAGACACTTAATTAAAAAGGATATACCTATTAGCAAAGGTAAGATTCAGGTTGTCAATTTGGATAATAGTAAAAAAGAAATAAAGCAAAAGTTGTGTAGGCAAGGATGAACCAGAGAATCTAGGTTCAGTAAGTTAAATGGGAAGTGAGGGATGGTCACAAAAAAATAATTTTGAATAAATATTTCTAGTCACAAAAGGGGGCAAAATAATGCTAACAATTCACATAGTTTACTTTTGATCACTAAATACAAATTTTTTCATGATCTATAATAAAATGTAAAAAATTATGAAATCCTCTTAACTAAAATGACAACTTAGATTCAACATTTTTAAGTTATTCCTATAATATTTTTCCTAATAAGTTTCTTTTGTTTCATAAAAGAATAGGGTAACATTGTCTAAATTATTTACATTTTAATCTCTGTGATAGAGAATATACTAACACATTTCAATCTTTGGTATTGAAGAGGATTTTGAGAGTAGTAAAATTAAATTATAAATAAAATCATACATATACCTAAAGCCTTATAAAATGTATTGAAAAATGTTAGTACATAGGCAATACATGGGAGTCTCAGATACTTGGAAAAACTGTTTAATTTTAAAATCTAACTTATTGAATCTTGCTAAAGGCTTTTGTCTACATAAATTGCTAATTCCATCTCCAGATTAAAATTTTAACAGATATGATATGCCTCAGATGAAATATATTATGAAATGTTTCTGGGAACTCATAAACACTCATTGACAAAGTATACAAATATTTCACCCAGTCACTTTTATTTATTGGATAATTGAAATTACATTTTGTTTCTATCTATGCATAATTAAAATAAAAACAGTGTTTTGCTGAAGTTAATTTGTAAATATCTTTCCCTTTCTCTATGAAAGTTGAGTATGATTCTTTTGAACTACAGGAAAATATTGATATCAACCATGAGTCAAAATTGATAACTTTGTGAGGAAAGCGTTCATCTTTGGGCCCCATATCTTATCCCAGACATTTATATAGGACATAGCATGTGTTAGTGCCATTATCAGTACATAAGTCATCTTAACTTGCTTAACCTTCCTGCAGTTCTAAGATATAGGTCTTATAACCTCTACTGTGCAGGTGAGGAACTGAGGCAAAGCGGTAACTCAGGGTCTCACAGCCAGGATGTGAGCATTTAAACAGTTAGGGCTATACAGATTTTGTGTTCTTAACCACATAAAATGTTTCTTTTCTATAAACTCTGACAATATGGTTAAATAAGACAACTATCCAAGGGAGTTAGCCCAGTTTTATATAAACCCAGGGTGAATTCCCAAATTGGTAGCTTTGCTAAATATGTTATGTGTTTGTGTAAGTTGCTTCAGTTGTGTCTGACTTTGTGGCCCTATGGACTGTAAATGCCAGGTTCATCTGCCCATGGGATTCTCCACGTAGAATACTTGACTGGGTTGCCATGCCCTACTTCAGGGGATGTTCCCAACCCAGGGATCAAACCTGCCTTTGTTACATCTCCTACATTGGCAGGTGGGGTTTTTTTTTACCACTAGTGCCACCTGGGAAGACCAATATTATACATGAAAGTGAAAGGGGCTCAGTTGTGTCTGACTGTTTGTGACCCCATGGACTACACAGTCCATGGAATTCTCCAGGCCACAAAACTGGAGTGGGTAGCCGTTCCCTTCTCCATGGGATCTTCCCAACCCAGGGATCCAACCCAGGTCTCTTGCATTACAGGTGGATTCTTTACCAGCTGAGCCACAAGGGAAGCATATCATCCATATGACTTGCTTATTTATAAACTGCCACTTCCTAACTCAGGACTGGAATTCAGCAAAATTACTCTTGGGAAACCTACCTTGAGTAACTAAATTTATCATTGTGATATAGTTTGTGGAAAATAGATCACAATAATAAACTTAGATGTATATGCACACATACACACAGATGTAAAATAAAAATCATTTGTACAATAACTCTACAAGATTTTGTTTTTTGCCCTAAGTAAGGAGTCATAATTATCTGATCAATGATAGCTTACTTTTATCCTGATGAGAACAGTATCTGACTAAGACATTCACTGCACTCAGATGCACTCAGAATCCTTCTCAACATAAAATTCTAGTCACCATCACCAAATTATTGAAGGCGTAATTCTGAGAGAAAACGACTCATCTCTGCAATGTAATCACCAAAATAATAATTAATTACAATATTTTTAAAGTTCTGGTATCAACTGTGATACTCATTTCATAGAAACCACTTAATGTTTCTTTTCTTTTTATGTTTTTCAATATTTGAAATATCTGAGATCATTTACTCTTTAAAGAGGGAAGTGAGGGATGGTCACAAAAAAATTCATGATATTTGGATCATTTATGATATTTGGAGCATACATATATGCTACACTGTTTATAAACATTGTGAGTGGCAGTGAATAATGGTTTATTTTTTATTCAATGTTTTTGCACTCAAAACTAGCTTGTCTAATAGCAAAAAATTCCACTTTCTTTTTGCTTGCAGTAGTCTACATGCTTGTTGCTTTTTTATTTGTTTTTAACTTTTCTTAATCAACTTGCTTAGGTTTATGTCTATAGCATAGAGTTGGTTTTTGCTTTGAAAGACAATCTGGAAATGATTCTAATAGGTGAGCCATTCTTATTTACATTATTGATATAATCAGTACATATGTAAATATTACTTTGACTTATTTTAAAATAACATATGCAGCTTGTTTTTCATTATGATGTAGCTCTGATATTTAATAAGGTTCATACTTTTGTTCTAGAAATTACATTTATACTAGCATATAGTGTATTTTGTTTATTTCTTTCAGTATTTCCTCGTGTGAGCAAAGCAAAATAAAATTGTTACCCTTTTATCGTTTTACTTGATTTTATTTAGTCAAGTTATTTTACTTAGTGTTTTTCTTCTTTTTTAAAAAATTTTATTTTATTTTTAAACTTTACAATATTGTAGTGTTTTTCTTATATGTACTTAAGATTCTATTATTTGATTTATCAACTTATATGTACTTAAGATTCTATTATTTGATTTATCAACTTTAAGTGATATGTTTATCTTACATCTATTACCTAGGAGGTAATAACGTGGGATACTTTATTTTTTATCATTTTCTCTACTTTTTTTCCTATTAAAACAAAATGTTTGCTCTTTTCTTCTTTGTCAAATTATATTCTATATATCTAGCAACACTTCATCCTCATATATCCTTTGTTTAGCTTTATTTTCCAATATAAATAATATTCCCAATGCTGAATACAAAGTATTTGACATACAAAATATATTAAGGGTTTGTCAGCATTGCTGAAGTTTCCTAGTTGTCATTGCTTAATGAAGTTTATTGTCTGGTACCCTGTGTTCAGAAAGAAGCACAGAGCTCATTGTCAGTCTTTGTATTTCAAAGCAGTATATATATATCACAGTTGAGAACACTGGTCCTATGCTCATGCACCAGAATATGATGCCCAGTTTTAGAATTATCTGGAAAGGATAATAAACCCTATAGATTTCTGAAAAGCCTCAATAGGATAATTACAATGCAGACCTTTAGGATTCCATAGGTATTCTACACTGTCTATTTGAAAAAGAGCTCCTGATGGAATTCAGAGATCTGGGATAAGAGTCTGGAGAAGAGATACATGGAGGGTCTGTGGGACCATCTGAAAGGCCTTTAGGTGCTTGTGTCCCTCCAGAGGATGTCCACTGTAGAGGCATATGACTGTCCTGTGAACCTCAACAAGATGTCCCCTACAATATGGTCTCAGAACAAAAGGCCCATTTTTTAGGGGGAAAAATGTAAGGGGGACACAAGATTACATGATTCATTGTCTTAAAACGTACCCTATACCTAGAACAGCTAGCTGACTCCTAACAGCATGACTCCTAACAGCATTCCAGAAAGAATGAAGGGATGGAGCCAAAGCAAAAACAATACCCAGTTGTGGATGTGACTGATAATAGAAGAAAGGTCCGATGCTGTAAGGAGCAATATTGCATAGGAACCTGGAATGTCAGGTCCATGAATCAAGGCAAATTGGAAGTGGTCAAACAAGAGATGGCAAGAGATGACAACATTCTAGGAATCAGCGAACTAAAATGGACTGGAATGGGTGAATTTAACTCAGATGACCACTATATCTACTACTGCGGGCAGGAATCCCTCAGAGGAAATGAAGTAGCCATCATGGTCAACAAAAGAGTCCGAAATGCAGTACTTGGATACAATCTCAAAAACAACAGAATGATCTCTGTTCATTTCCAAGGCAAACCATTCAATATCACAGTAATCCAAGTCTATGTCCCAACCAGTAACACTGAAGAAGCTGAAATTGAACAGTTCTATGAAGACCTACAAGACCTTTTAAACTAACACCCAAAAAAGGTGTCCTTTTCATTATAGGGGACTGGAATGCAAAAGAATGAAGTCAAGAAACACCTGGAGTAAAAGGCAAATGTGGCCTTAGAATACAGAATGAAGCTGGGCAAAGACTAATAGAGTTTTGCCAAGAGAATGCACTGGTCATAGCAAACACCATCTTCCAACAACAGAGAAGACTCTATCATGGACATCACCAGATGGTCAACACTGAAATCAGACTGATTATATTCTTTGTAGCCAAAAATGGAGAAGCTCTATACAGTCAACAAAAACAAGACCAGGAGCTGATTGTGGCTCAGATCATGAACTCCTTATTGCCAAATTCAGACTGAAATTGAAGAAAGTAGGGAAAACCACTAGACCATTCAGGTATGGCCTAAATCAAATCCCTTATGATTATACAGTGGAAGTGAGAAATAGATTTAAGGGACTAGATCTGATAGATAGAGTGCCTGATGAACTATGGACTGAGATTCATGCCATTGTACAGGAGACAGGGATCAAGACCATCCCCATGGAAAAGAAATGCAAAAAAGCAAAATGGCTGTCTGGGGAGGCCTTACAAATAGCTGTGAAAAGCAGAGAAGTGAAAGCAAAGGAGAAAAGGAAAGATATAAGCATCTGAATGCAGAGTCCCAAAGAATAGCAAGGACAGATAAGAAAGCCTTCCTCAGCGATCAAAGCAAAAAAAAAAAATAGTGGAAAACAACAGAATGGGAAAGACTAGAGATCTCTTCAAGAAAATCAGAGATACTAAGGGAACATTTCATGCAAAGATGGGCTCGATAAAGGACAGAAATGGTATGGACCTAACAGAAGCAGAAGATATTAAGAAGAGGTGGCAAGAATACACAGAAGAACTGTACAAAAAAGATCTTCATGACCAAGATAATCACGATGGTGTGATCACTCACCTAGAGCCAGACATCCTGGAATGTGAAGTCAAGTCAGCCTTAGAAAGCATCACTATGAACAAAGCTAGTGGAAGTGATGGAATTCCAGTGGAACTATTTAAAATCCTGGAAGACGATGCTGTGAAAGTGCTGCACTCAATATGTCAGCAAATTTGGAAAACTCAGCAATGGCCACAGGGCTGGAAAAGGTCAGTTTTCATTCCAATCCCAAAGAAAGGCAATGCCAAAGAATGCTCAAACTACCGCACAATTGCACTCATCTCACACGCTAGTAAAGTAATGCTCAAAATTCTCCAAGCCAAGCTTCGTAATACGTAAACCGTGAACTTCCTGATGTTCAAGCTGGTTTTAGAAAAGGCAGAGGAACCAGAGATCAAATTGCCAACATCTGCTGGATCATCGAAAAAACAAGAGAGTTCCAGAAAAACATCTATTTCTGTTTTATTGATTATGCCAAAGCCTTTGACTGTGTGTACCACAATAAACTGTGGAAAATTCTGAAAGAGATGGGAATACCAGACCACCTGACCTGCCTCTTGAGAAATCTGTATGCAGGTCAGGAAGCAATAGTTAGAACTGGACATGGAACAATAGACTGGTTCCAAATAGGAAAAGGAGTACGTCAAGGCTGTATATTGTCACCCTGCATATTTAATTATATGCAGAGTACATCATGAGAAACGCTGGGCTGGAGGAAGCACAAGCTGGAATCAAGATTGCCGGGAGAAATAATAATAACCTCAGATATGCATATGACACCACCCTTATGGCAGAAAGTGAAGAGGAACTCAAAAGCCTCTTGATGAAAGTGAAAGTGGAGAGTGAAAAAGTTGGCTTAAAGCTCAACATCCAGAAAACGAAGACCATGGCATCTGGTCCCATCGCTTCATGGGAAATAGATGGGGAAACAGTGGAAACAGTGTCAGACTTTATTTTTCTGGTCTCCAAAATCACTGCAGATGGTGATTGCAGCCATGAAATTAAAAGACCCTTACTCCTTGGAAGAAAAGTTATGACCAACCTAGGTAGCATATTGAAAAGCAGAGACATTACTTTGCCAACAAAGGTCCATCTAGTCAAGGCTATGGATTTTCCAAGGGTCATGTATGGGTGTGAAAGTTGGACTGTGAAGAAAGCTGAGCGCCGAAGAATTGATGCTTTTGAACTGTGGTATTGGAGAAGACTCTTAAGAGTCCCTTGGACTGCAAGGAAATCCAACCAGTCCATTCTGAAGCAGATCAACCCTGGGATTTCTTTGGAAGGAATGATGTTAAAGCTGAAACTCCAGTACTTTGGCCATCTCATCTGAAGAGTTGACTCATTGGAAAAGACTCTGATGCTGGGAGGGATTGGGGGCAGGAGGAGAAGGGGACGACGGAGGATGAGATGGCTGGATGGCATCACTGACTCGATGGACGTGAGTCTGAGTGAACTCCAGGAGTTGGTGATGGACAGGGTGGCCTGACATGCTGCGATTCATGGGGTGGCAAATAGTCGGGCACGACTGAGTGACTGAACTGAACTGAACTCAACAGCATAACAGGAGGAAACTGTCCATGTGCTGAATTAAAACTCAACATACAGTGTGCACTGTATTCCTGATAGAAAATAAGGTTCAGGAACAAAGGACTGGTTACTCTCAGTCACCTGCAATAATGTTCCCATCTCACTCAAATTAGGGTCTACCAGATTTGAAGTCCTAGTTACTCGTGCCTATAGGATAAACAGAGAATCAACCACTGAAATTGAAGTTGGGATTGCCACCTGATCATTATTGGTTTTACTCATACCTGCACACCAAAAGAAAAGAATTTCTAAATGGGATAGGGGTCATGAACTTAGGTTACCACTAGGAAGCATCACTGATATTACACTGTGGGATCAGGAAAGAATGTGTAAAGAAGCCATAGGATTTCCTGGGTTTATCTGTGCCCTATTTTACATTGTGGTGATGAGACAGTTACGGGAACCACAATCCAACAATCTCAAGGCAACTAATGGTTCAAATCAGTTGAAATCCTGACTGAGTATAAGAAAAACAGAGTAATAAGTGGAAAACTGAGATCTTGAATATCATTTGTGTCCCTGAAACATGTTGAAGCAGTAAGAATTGTAGCTTATTTATTATCATAATACTTTAAGTCTCTGCAGAGATTGCAACCAGTTACCTCTCCAAAAGAAACTCTGGGAAATTTCTGTGAGATTACATGGGAAATTCTGAGTGGTACAAATGGTGAGCATTGTTGAACATCTCTTTAAGCACATATTAGATTCTGTTGGTTTAACTTATTTTTTTCCACTTCTGTGAAAATGAGCTTCTTGTGGAGTCAGTAGAGTTGCACAGGTACAGCCTGACCTAAACACATCTCCAGTCTTGTTTCTGCACTCTTCTGGCTCACAGCTCCAGAAATTTGCAGTTGACATAATGATGGTGAACATCTTGACAAATAGTTCAAAATTCATGCCTATGTAGCCTGCCCCTTTGAGACACTCAACTGATTGTTAAGTGAGCAGAGCTAATGAATAAATGCTTTCTCCTTCCCTCCTTGGACAGAGAATCATAGTTCCTCAAAAATTCTCAAGGGATTGACCAAGCAAGCAATTAGTGGTCGCCAATTCAATAGCTTATCTTTGTATGGCTCTCTGTCCTGCCTGCTTTGTTTTGCTCTCACTCTTGCTTCTTAAATGATGCTATTGTTGCTGTTCAGTTACTAAGTCATGTTCAACTCTTTGCAGTCTCATGGATTGGTACCTTGCCAGGCTCCTCTGCCCATGGGATATCCCAGGCCAGAATACTGGAGTAGGTTGCCATTGCCTCCTCCAGGGGATCTTCCCAGGTCAGGGATCAAACTAGAGTCTTCTGTGGCTCCCGCATTGGAAGGTGGATTCTTTACCACTGAGCCACCAGGGAAGCCCCAGCAAAATCCTCACATCTGACCATTCTTTTTAGGTTCTGATTTCTGAGGAACAAAAGAACAGAATTTCAAGAGATTAATTGTATCATCATTCTTATTAGTTTAAGAAATGAAAACAACTACCACAAGAGGAATGATTAAACATAATTTGGTATGTCCTTATTATGGAATGTTATTCAACTGTTAAAAAGATCAAGTTACTGCAAAGCTTTTGTACAATAAGGGAAGCCATAAATAAGACCAAAGAAAACACTCAGAATGGGATAAAATATTTGCAAATGAAGCAACTGACAAAAGATTAATCTCCAAAATACATAAGCAACTCATACAGCTCTACATAAAAAAAAAAAAAAAATTACACAAATGGGCAGAAAACCTAAACAGACATTTCTACAAAGAAAATATACCAATGGCCAACAAATACATTAAAAGATGCTCAACATCACTCATTATTATAGAAACTCAAATGGAAACTATAATAAGGTATCACCTCACATCAGTCAGAATTGTCATCATCAAAAATCTACAAACAGTAAATGTTGGAGAGGATGTGGAGAAAAGAGTACCTCTTTGCACTGTTGGTAGAAATATAGATTGTTATAACCACTATGGAGAACAGCATGGAAGTTCCATAAAAAACTAGGAATAAAACTAACATATGACCCAGCAGCCTCACTATTGAGCATACACCCGGAGAAAATCATAATTAAAAACAACACATGCACCCCCAAAAGTTCACTGCAGCACTATTTACAATAGCCAGAGTATGGATACAACCTAGATGTCTATCAACAGAGGAATGGATAAAATATTTGTTGTACATATATGCAATGGAATATTACTTACTATAAAAACAAATAAAATTGAATCATTTGTAGTGATGTGAATGAACCTAGAGCTGGTCACACAGAGTGAAATAAGCCAGAAAGAGAAAAACAAATACTGTATATGAGCACATATATATGGAATCCAGAAAAATGGTACTGATTAACCTATTTGCAGGCAGGAATAGAGACACAGACATAGAGAATGGACTTTTGGACATAACAGCATAGGAAAGGGTGGGATGTAAAGTAGCTAGCTAGCTGTAAGCTACTGGACAGCACAGGGAGCTTAGCTTGGTGTTCTGTGATAACCTAGGTGGGTGAGATGCAGGGAAGTGGAAAGGAGACTCAAGAGGGAGGGGATATATGTATGCACATAGCTGATACACAGTGTTATACAGCAGAAAATAACACAATAATGTAAAGAAATTATACTCCAATAAAAAAAAAAAAAACTAGGTTAAATCTACATACATCAGAAGGCATACATAAATCATGAGACTCTTTTATAGTATAATTCCATTTTTTTTTAAACCAAACCAAACTGTATACATGAAATCATGCAATGTTGTATAAAAACAGAAAAACAGGAAGAAGTTTGACAATAGGTTTTTGATTGCTTATCTCAGGAAATAGATGGTCCTTAAGTGTTTCTTTATTCAACTTTGAATTTATCTCTTTTGTGTAAAAGCAAAGTAACAATTTGGAATTTCAAAAAATAAAACAGAGAAAATGATTGGGTCATGATTATAAGAGCTAAGCTTCTATCATGGAATTTTGCAGCGCAGTCATTTCAAGGAGTGGTTAAGATCAAGACAGAGGCATGATCAGAACAATCTAAAGAGAACAACAAGAGGTGAGATGTAGAAAGTGTAGTGCATCTGCACTTCTGTGTACTTTGCTACAAAGGACAGTTGGCACATGAGGCAGTTGGACGGGAAATGGGTTCACAGAAGGGAATTACTAGGTTATGAAAATAGGAACTTACCTCTTATTCTCATAGGAAGAATCTTAGTAAGGGAATGGGATCTAGTGCAGGAGGGGAAGCATTGGCCTGGGGCGGGGGTGTAGGGGGTGGAGCGCAGTCAGGAGGCCATTGAGAGGGCACAGGCACAAAGGCTTGGGTGGTTAGCTGCCATTGCTTACATTGTTTTCTCAGTGAAATAAAAAGTGAGGTCACCAGTCACGAGTAGGAGACTGGGAAAAGAGATGGAATTTTGAAGAAAGAAAGACAAAGAATGTGGAATCCAGAGAGAGAGCACACTAGGTGGGGTAATAAGATTTATGATATAAGATTTATGATTTAACACGAGTCTTTTTTGGTTTGTTTTTTATTTTTTATTTTTTTTACTTTATTGTATATTGTATTGGTTTTGCCATACATCAACATGCATCCGCCACGAGTGTACACGTGTTCCCCATCCTGAACCCCCCTCCCACCTCCCTCCTCCCCATACCATCCCTCTGGGTCATCCCAGTGCACCAGCCCTAAGCTTCCTGTATCCTGCATCGAACCTGGACTGGCGATTCATTTCTTATATGATATTATACATGTTTTAATGTCATTCTCCCAAATCATCCCCACCTCCCTCTCCCACAGAGTCCAAAAGACTGTTCTATACATCTGTGTCTCTTTTGCTGTCTCACATACAGGGTTGTCGTTACCATCTTTCTAAATTCCATATATATGCATTAGTATACTGTATTGGTGTTTTTCTTTCTGGCTTACTTCACTCTGTATAATCGGCTCCAGTTTCGTCCACCTCATTAGAACTGATTCAAATGTATTCTTTTTAATGGCTAATACTCCATTGTGTATATGTACCACAGATTTCTTATCCATTCATCTGCTGATGGACATCTAGGTTGCTTCCATGTCCTGGCTATTATAAACAGTGCTCTGACGAACATTGGGGTACACATGTCTCTCAATTCTGGTTTCCTCGGTGTGTATGCCCAGCAGTGGGATTGCTGGGTCATATAGCAGTTCTATTTCCAGTTTTTTAAGGAATCTCCACACTGTTCTCCATAGTGGCTGTACTAGTTTGCATTCCCACCAAATGTGTAAGAGGGTTCCCTTTTCTCCACATCCTCTCCAGCATTTATTGCTTGTAGACTTTTGGACTGCAGCCATCCTGACTGGCATGAAATGGTACCTCATTGTGGTTTTGATTTGCATTTCTCTGATAATGAGTGATGTTGAGCATTTTTTCATGTGTTTGTTAGCCATCTGTATGTCTTCTTTGGAGCAATGTCTGTTTAGTTCTTTGCCCATTTTTTGATTGGATCGTTTATTTTTCTGAAATTGAGCTGCAGGAGTTGCTTGTATATTTCTGAGATTAGTTGTTTGTCAGTTGCTTCATTTGCTATTATTTTCTCCCATTCTGAAGGCTGTCTTTTCACCTTGCTTATAGTTTCTTTTATTGTGCAGAAGCTTTTAATTTTAATTAGATCCCATTTGTTTATTTTTGCTTTTATTTCCAATATTCTGGGAGGTGAGTCATAGAGGTTCCTGCTGTGACGTATGTCGGAGAGTGTTTTGCCTATGTTCTCCTCTAAGACTTTTATAGTTTCTGGTCTTATGTTTAGATCTTTAATCCATTTTGAGTTTATTTTTGTGTATGATATTAGAAAGTGTTCTAGTTTCATTCTTTTACAGGTGGTTGGCCAGTTTTCCCAGCACCATTTGTTAAAGAGATTGTCTTTTCTCCATTGTGTATTCTTGCCTCTTTTGTCAAAGATAAGGTGTCTGTAGGTGCATGGGTTCATCTCTGGGCTTTCTATTTTGTTCCATTGACCTATATTTCTGTCTTTGTGCCAGTACCATACTGTCTTGATGACTGTGGCTTTGTAGTAGAGCCTGAAGTCAGGCAGATTGATTCCTCCAGTTCCATTCTTCTTTCTCAAAATTGCTTTGGCTATTCGAGGTTTTTTGTATTTCCATACAAATTGTAAAATTATTTGTTCTAGCTCTGTGAAAAATACCATTGGTAGCTTGAGAGGGATTGCATTGAATCTGTAGATTGCTTTGGGTAGTATGCTCATTTTCACTATATTGATTCTTCTGATCCATGAACATGATATATTTCTCCATCTATTAGTGGTCTCTTTGATTTCTTTCATCAGTGTTTTATAGTTTTCTATATATAGGTCTTTAGTTTCTTTAGGTAGATATATTCCTAAGTATTTTATTCTTTTCATTGCAATGGTGAATAGAGCCCCGATTACTGTACCCAGCAAGGATCTCATTCAAATATGAAGGAGGAATCAAAAGCTTTACAGACAAGCAAAAGCTGAAAGAATTCAGCACCACCAAACCAGCTCTCCAACAAATGCTAAAGGCTATTCTCTAGACAGGAGACACAAAAACGGTGTATAAACTTGAACCCAAAACAATAAAGTAAATGGCAACAGGATCATACTTATCAATAATTACCTTAAATGTAAATGGGTTGAATGCCCCAACCAGAAGACAAAGACTGCCTGAATGGGTACAAAAACAAGAGCCCTATATATGTTGTCTACAAGAGACCCACCTCAAAACAGGGGACACACAGACTGAAAGTGAAGGGCTTGAAAAGGATTTTCCATGCAAATAGAGATCAAAAGAAAGCAGGAGTAGCAATACTTATATCAGATAAAATAGACTTTTAAAAAGGCTGTAAAAAGAGACAAAGAAGTACACTCCATAATGATCAAAGGATGAATCCAAGAAGAAGATACAACAATTATAAATATATATGCACCCAACATAGGAGCACCACAATATGTAAGACAAATGCTAACAAGTAATAAAGGGGAAATTAACAATAACACAATAATAGCAGGAGACATTAATACCCCACTCACACCTATGGATAGATCAACTAAACAGAAAATTAACAAAGAAACACAAACTTTAAATGATACAATAGACCAGTTAGACCTAATTGATATCTATAGGACATTTCATCCCCAAAAAATGAATTTCACCTTTTTCTCAAGTGCACACGGAACCTTCTCCAGGATAGATCACATCCTGGGCCATAAATCTAGCCTTGGTAAATTAAAAAAAAATTGAAATCATTCCAAGCATCTTTTCTGACCACAATGCAGTAAGATTAGATGTCAATTACAGGAGTAAAAATATTAAAAATTCCAACATATGGAGGCTGAACAACACGCTGCTGAATATCCAACAAATCACAGAAGAAATAAAAAAAGAAATCAAAATATGCATAGAAGTGAATGAAAATGAAAACACAACAACCCAAAACCTATGGGACACTGTAAAAGTAGTGCTAAGGGGAAAGTTCATAGCAATACAGGCATACCTCAAGAAACAAGAAAAAAGTCAAATAAATAACCTAACTCTATACCTAAAGCAACTAGAAAAGGAAGAAATGAAGAACCCCAGGGTTAGTAGAAGGAAAAAAATCTTAAAAATTAGGGCAGAAATAAATGCAAAAGAAACAAAGGAGACCATAGCAAAAATCAACAAAGCCAAAAGCTGGTTCTTTGAAAGGATAAATAAAATTGACAAACCATTAGCCAGACTCATCAAGAAACAAAGGGGAGAAAATCAAATCAATAAAATTAGTAATGAAAATGGAGAGATCACAACAGACAACACACAAATACAAAGGATCATAAGAGACTACTATCAGCAATTATATGCCAATAAAACGGACAACGTGGAAGAAATGGACAAATTCTTAGAAAAGTACAACTTTTCAAAACTGGACCAGGAAGAAATAGAAAGTCTTAACAGACCCATCACAAGCACGGAAATTGAAACTGTAATCAGAAATCTTCCAGCAAATAAAAGCCCAGGTCCAGATGGCTTCACAGCTGAATTCTACCAAAAGTTTAGAGAAGAGCTGACATCTATCCTACTCAAACTCTTCCAGAAAATTGCAGAGGAATGTAAACTCCCAAACTCATTCTATGAGGCCACCATCACCCTAATACCAAAACCTGCAAAGATGCCAATGAAAAAAGAAAACTACAGGCCAATATCACTGATGAACATAGATGCAAAAATCCTTAACAAAATTCTAGCAATCAGAATCCAAAAACACATTAAAAAATCATACACCATGACCAAGTGGGCTTTATCCCAGGGATGCAAGGATTCTTCAATACCCGCAAATCAATCAATGTAATACACCACATTAACAAATTGAAAAATAAAAGCCATATGATTATCTCAATAGATGCAGAGAAAGCCTTTGATAAAGTTCAACATCCATTTATGATAAAAACTCTCCAGAAAGCAGGAATAGAAGGAACATACCTCAACATAATAAAAGCTATATATAACAACCCACAGCAAACATTATCGTCAATGGTGAAAAATTGAAAGCATTTCCCCTAAAGTCAGGAACAAGACAAGGGTGCCCACTCTCACCACTACTATTCAACATAGTTTTGGAAGTTTTGGTCACAGCAATCAGAGCAGGAAAAGAAATAAAAGGAATACAAATTGGAAAAAAAGAAGTAAAACTCTCACTGTTTGCAGATGACAGGATCCTCTACATAGAAAACCCTAAAGACTCCACCAGAAAATTACTAGAGCTAATCAATGAATATAGTAAAGTTGCAGGATATAAAACCAACACACAGAAATACCTTGCATTCCTATACACTAATAATGAGAAAATAGGAAGAGAAATTAAGGAAACAATTCCATAGCATGAGTCTTTAGAATCACCGTTGGTTTACTTTTCCAGTCATAGTCACTTGCGTTGGTCTAGCATGGGTCTAGCGTATGTCTAGGCAAAGAGGTGGGTTTAGGCAAAGCAAACACAAGGGAAAATGAACTGAAACAGGGGCTTTTGCACTCAGAGTTCAGCAACCACATTTATAGTGTCTTTTTATTGCTAGTTCTCCTTACTTCTGCTGCAATAAATTGCGTGTAGCACAAGCAATGAGAGGTATGGTTCACTTGAAACAGCTTCCAGGTGCCTGAGAGTTTTCTTTGCCCAGAAATGTTGGGGAGTGTCTCATGGTCTTTTGTAGGTTTGGGCCAGAGATTAGTGATTTTGAGGCTAAAGTGCTCCCTGGAAGACCTCCGCATAATGTAAGGATGCCACCATGATTTTTTTATCTTATGATGTGCTTCTTTGTTTTAATCTTTTGTCTTAAAGCTTTAATCTTTGTTTCTATCTTTTGTCTTAAAGCTTTTGTAACTCAGTGAGCTGAAAGAAGGCAGTTGTATTTTGTTCCTCACTACCTGTGGCTTATATTAATTCATAAAAAGTTTAATTAAAGCAATACTTTGGGGATCTACCATGGCATTAGTAGAAATAAATGTGTATTCATACAAAGTCATGTCATGTAAAATGTGCAGTGTTTCTTATAAATCACTTGACTCCAGAGAAAAATCACTTTCTTAATAACCAGTAATATATTGTTTGGGTGCAGTTGTTAGAATTTTGCATCCATCTTAAGTTTTGACAAAATATGTTACAAATTAGTCATCAAGTTATATTTACTTTTTGTCTGTTTATATGACATGTTGGGTTGCATCATCAACTCGTTGGACACGAATTTGGCAAACTCTGGGAGACAGGGAGAAGGACAGGGAAGCCGGGTGTGTTGCAGTCCATGGGGTCACAGAATCAGACACAACTGAGTGACCGAACAACAACAACAATAACAGTGTATATCTAGATAAGTTTTATTCAGCACATAACGTTTTAAAAAATGTTTTCTGCTTTCTCACATTTCATTATGGAGCTTGAACCTTTATAATAAAGGAATTTCCCTAATGATTAGTGATGTTGAGTATCTTTTAATGTGCTTATTGGCCATTTGTGTGTGTATATATGTGTGTGTATATATATATATATATATATATGTTTTTGAGAAATGTCTAGTCAAATCCTTTGACCAGTTTTAATCACTTTTTTTTTTTTTGCTGTTGTTAAATTTCAGGAATTCTTTATATATCCTGGGTATTAACATCCAGGATAATAAAGTTACATCCAGAATATTAACCTGGATAATGTGTTATTTTCTCACATTCTGTGGATTGTTTTTTCATTCTGCTCAAAATATCCTTTAATGCACAAAGTTTCTTTTAAAAAAATGTGTTTATCAAACTTCCTCTAAAGTGGAAAAATAATTTGAAAGTCAAGTTTAAATTTAGCTTTAGTCCTGTTATTTCTCTGCGCTATTGGGTTTGGAAAGGTATGCCATAGTAGATGAGTTTAAGCAGAAATCATACAAGTAAAGTCTGTGCTTCTGAAGACATCATCACTTAATTTTGACATTGAAAAAAAGATATTTACAATCTTAAATATGTTTGGATCATGTTTTTTGGTGTTTCTTTAAATAGAATTACTGAAAAAAGAATAGAAGAATAATGACTTGAGCTTAGTAGGTGAAGGGATCTGTGAATTTACATACCTGTAGTATTAACTTTGTGCCTTCCTTCAGGGGCTCAGATGGTAAAGAATCTGTCTGCAATGTGGGAGACCCGGGTTCTATCTCTGGTTCAGGAAGATCACCTGGAGAAGAAAATAGCAACCCACTCCAGTATTCTTTGTCTTAGAGGAGTAGGAGCCTGGCAGGCACAAAGAGTCAGACACGACTGAGTGACTAATACTTTCACACTTTCAGTACCAACACCAATAACAGCCAAAGTCCACTATCAAAATGTCAAATAACATTTATGAAACCTAAGTGTTTGCTATCCTAGGATCTTTATATTTGATTCTCAGCTGGGAGCATAGTTTTTCCATAGCCTTACATACTTGATTCCAACTCAACATTCAGAACCCATCTCCAACATGATCTCTTAAAGAGATCTTGGCTAATCTTGGCTAATCTAGCTGAATGAAAAAGCCCCACTTCCACCCTATGTCATTGTTTAACCCAATCAGATCTACTGCACTTACAATAGGCTAAAATTATCTGTGTTTATGTGGGGATTTTCTGCTACTTATTCTCACTAGATGTGTGCTCCACAGAGGAGCTGGTCTGTCTTATTTATCAGGACCCTCAGTACTGGAATACAGTAGGTAATGAATAAAGTATTTACAGAATAAATGAGATGAAATGATGTTATGCTAAGAATTCTAATGAACTCATATCTTCCCCAAAATTTTTAGTCATGAATATTTTTTCCATTAATTACACAGTCAAATATAAAATGACTACATATGAATCAATTTTCGGTTATTCTACAAGAGTCATTCATGGCTTTGTTTATTGACCATTATGGAAAATACATTGCCGACATCTTACCATTTATGGTGAATGGATATCTCATAACTAGTTTTTTCAGAGTCCAGGCAAAACTTTATTTCTTTACTTCTTTTAGGCCTCTTGTACACAGAAAAATTAGCTTTCCCTCTGATATTGAGAAAAAACATTTTGTGATTTTCTAAGCTTTTGAGAGTCCTTTTATTTTCCCTATCTTTAATCCCTTAGTTCAGAAGTGCTCAGTAGTAAATCAGTCTCTACTTCAAAAAACCCTGTATGAAACATAAATGAGACATTTAATAGCATGGTAGCATTTTTCAAAGTCTGAAATGCTATTTTTAACATTACTAGTAAAGCTTATGATTGAAGTGTGTTAGGTATTAATTTGAATTTTATTTTTCCAAGTCTATTAAAAGAGCTACACATATATTAAATAATTAGACGTTTTGAATACCATAATTATAGAAAGCTTCAGCTTTTAATACATCTTACAACACATCAATTTAAAGGGAAACTGGCTGCTGTTGCTTCATCTTCTTAGACACTATTAAGATCTTTTTTTTTTTTTTTTTCAATTCTTTGTTAATAAAAACCCCAGGTTCTTCTTTTTTTTTAAGTACTCTTTTATTTTAGCAGAATGATACATTGGAAACAATCCTACCCATCTTGAAATACTAAATACCAGGGTGATTATTGAACCATGGAGTGTTTCCATTACTTTTTGTCATGCAGACTTTTTTTGTATCATTAATTTTTTAGTGCTAACAGAGTATTGCAACATTCTAAAGTGCAACCATTTCCCCAATGAATCTCATAAATCTCATGGCCACAGTGGTTGGAAAGCAAGGGGGTTTTATAATTGCATATATTTATGGTCTAGAGACAAATGTCTTTCACAGGATTTATTTGTGTTGTTATATGGCATAGTGTGATGGTCTCTGGGTAAGTAATCTGCAAACATCGGCTCTGACTGATTCTGGGTCACTGGCTGGCTTAAATGCTGGTTTAAATGCTAATAATGCTTATATGGCTTAATAATGCTTATATGACTTAAATGCTAATAATGCTTTCTATGGGCTTCCCTGGTAGTTCAGATGGTAAAGAATCCATCTGCAATGCAGGAGATCTGGGTTTGACCCCTTGGTTGGGAAGTTCCCCCTGGAGAAGGGAAAAGCTACCCACTTCAGTATTCTGGCCTGGAGATTTCCATGCATTGTATAGTCCATGGGGGCCCAAGGAGTCAGACATGACTGAGCAGCTTTCAAGTTCAATGCTTCTAATTGGTTTGATAATATTAGGTACATTGATATACTATGATGTTTTTCATAGAGGAGGAGCAAAATGTTTTATATAAAATAAAAGCATGATTTTCTAGCAAGGCTAGGCTCTTCCTTAACAAGTTTGATACTTCTGACTTAAGTTAGGACAATTCTATCTAGCTTCATGTCGGGGGTGAGAGGTGGAATGAGACGATAGGGTAATTACCAGGTGGACTCTAATTTGGATCTGTCTTCAAATTTTGGGTCTCTTGAGTTGGTAATACCTTGCATATTAACATGGGAGTAGTAGTTTCTTGTACTCCAATATAGATGTCTAAAGATTGAAAAAAAATTATTTTCAACCCCAAAGAAAAGCTTCTACAAATGAAAATGAGTGCCCCTGAAAGTAGCCTCCAGAAGATCTACCTAAAGTAGATAATAATAGCTAATAGTATCCCTAACTTTCTGCCTGCTGATTTTCAAATGAAGGATATGAGCCATTAGCAGTGCATTGGCAGCACAGATATGTGTCTACCACCATGTCTGTAGAGGCCAGATATATTCAGGAGGTTAGCAGTAGGTAAACAGAAGATATTCAGTAAAGTTCAGAAACAATTTATAAAAGCAGATAAGAGGCAAATATTTTACTAGGTAATCTTTTCAGGATAACAAATATATTAGTATAACTCACAAATCACATTTAGTTCTTCATTTTTAAATTCAGGATGGAAGATACATTTAATAAAGCATTTTACTGGAGTAAAATGCATTTGATTATTGCTTTGATACAAATAGGCTAAAATCTTTTGGATAATATGCATTTTTAAAAGCTTATAATTTTATTAAAAAGAACCAACATGTTGGCAATTATTTGAGACATGTTTTAAAAATATATTAGTGAATTGAGTTAAATGAGACACACTTTTTTTTTTTTTTGAGCCACACATTTTAAGTTCTATACATTGACTTTTGACTGTGTATTTTTGTTCATTATTTTTTTCAGAATTATTTTCATCATTAACATAATTTTATTTTCTACAAAGACTACATTAATGATGCTTAAATGCTTTATCTTTTATTTATGCTTTGAGTCAGCCATAGCATCATATTAATTAGTAATGAAAATGAGTAAAATACTTTAAGAACTTCAAAATATAAATGTATTAGATAGTTTTCACAATGATTTAAAATTTTGTTACTAAAAAAACCTATCAGAAGGGTGAGCATACTAGGCTTTTATATAGGTACAGATTGATAATTATGAAATAAGGTAAAACACTCAAGAATAAATGGAACAATGTGTGAACACCAGAAAAAATAACATAAAATTGCCCAAAGTACAACAACATGAAAAATCTCTATTCATACATTGATTATTAAATGTGATCTTTTTTGTCATTTTAAAAATTAATAATACATTAGTGCTACTCACCTTAGGTAAGCATTATGTCAACTGCTAATTTTCTCTTCAAAAACTATTTTCAAATTACCAAATGAATTAAATCCTTAAAATACCACCATTGCAAAAAACACATATAGTTACTCAAGTTAAACTGAATCTCTGAATTCATTACATTCGTTTGTCTATAAGTTAAATTTTTGTCATCCAGACTGAGCCAACCTGGAGAAAGAAAAATGATCAATTATATAGTCTCTGCAACTTTTTAAACAATGACTCTTTTTAGAATCCTTAGCTGAAACTTACTTTTCATATAGATTTTTAAGATTATAAATAATATTGACTGCTGTAAAGGATAACTAACTTTATTATAAAACACTTTAAATTTAAAATAAATAGTACACATGTAGTGTTTGATAAAATTCTAAGGCTATTTTTCATCTTGATTAGTGTTTATGAAGCTTCCACAGTTTGCCTTTGTCATCCATCAAACAGGTGATCTTTCTTGTCATTTGTTCTATATTCAACGAACTGTATAAACATTGAAAATTTATTAAGAATTTTGAGGAAATGTACCTTTTTATGTCAGAAACGAAGATCATGGCATCCGGTCCCATCACTTCATGGGAAATAGATGGGGAAACAGTGGAAACAGTGTCAGACTTCATTTTTGGGGGCTCCAAAATCACTGCAGATGGTGACTGTAGCCATGAAATTAAAAGACGCTTACTCCTTGGAAGGAAAGTTTTGACCAACCTAGATAGCATATTCAAAAGCAGAGACATTACTTTGCCAACAAAGGTTCATCTAGTCAAGGCTATGGTTTCTCCTGTGGTCATGTATGGATGTGAGAGTTGGACTGTGAAGAAGGCTGAGCGCTGAAGAATTGATGCTTTTGAACTGTGGTGTTGGAGAAGACTCTTGAGAGTCCCTTGGACTGCAAGGAGATCCAACCAGTCCATTCTGAAGGAGATCAGCCCTGGGATTTCTTTGGAAGGAATGGTGCTAAAGCTGAAATTCCAGTACTTTGGCCACCTCATGAGAAGAGTTGACTCACTGGAAAAGACTCTGATGCTGGGAGGGATTGGGGGAAGAGGAGAAGGGGACGACAGAGGATGAGATGCCTGGATGACACCACTGACTCGGTGGACATGAGTCTGAGTGAACTCCGGGAGTTGGTGATGGACAGGGAGGCCTGGCGTGCTGCGATTCATGGGTTTGCAAAGAGTCGGGCACAACTAAGTGACTGATCTGATCTGATGTTAAAAAACAAAAGGATGTTCTTTATATTTTATCTTCCCTAGGAATTTTCAAAAATGAATAATAAAAAATAATTGATTGTTGTCTTATTCTTTCACTAGAGAAAAAGTTGAAGTTATATATTGTTTCAGATTTATATACTGAAGAAAGTGAAAGTGTTAGTGGTTCAGTCGTATCTGACTCTGTGATCCCATGGACTGTAGCCTATTAGGCGTCTCCATCTGTGGAATTCTCCAGGCAAGAATTCTAGAGTGGGTAGCCATTCTTTTCTCCAGGGGATCTTCCTGACCCAGGAATAGAACACAGATCTCCTGCATTGCAGGTGGATTCTTTATCATCTGAGCCATCAGGTAAGTCCTTTGTGTATAGTAGCCATTTATAATGTGTCTTATTGAGCTCAATTGTGGCATCAGGAGGTAGGAAATGTTCACTGAGAATTCTCTCCAAGATTTGACATAACTCTTCCACCAAAAACTGTACTAGTGTCACTGATGATGAAATTTCAAAATTACTAACAGTATAACTTTGTCTTTTGTTCCTTACCTTTCATGTTTTTGTAAAGAAAAGTGAAAGATAAAAACTTAAGGAAGGTCATTGCAGAATAAGATAAATGAAAAACCTTTGTTTATCACTCAATAAGTAAACACAACTGGAAATCTTTTTTTATTTTTTTAAGAATTAACCTGCTAAATCAATTATTGACTCATAAAATCATTGGAGTATAATGAAGGAAAAAAAAAAAAAGTTAAAGAAGTAAGCCAGCCATTAGAACAGGAAATGCTTTTTACCTTTTCTAAGGCTCTGGTGTGTGCAGTACAGGAAATCCATCTGCCAAACTCTGTACCAATGAACACCCAATTTATCATATTAACAGTATACTCCTACTCCTTTCTATCAAATCTTTTCTTCTTCAAATGTGATTTCAACCTCATCAGCTGCTTTCAAATTGTCAAAATCAAAGGTCATTTGTTTGCCCTCAAGTTATTCAGTCTCTCAGCACAAAGGGCCACTCTCTTCTTGAAATGCTTTCTACCCTGGTATTCTACAAAGTAAGTCCTTGATCTCCTTGAATTGTAGGCAGTTCTTCGACAATTGCCTCTCTTGAATTCTTCCATTATGACCTTAAATGTTAGGTTAAGCCAAAGTTGTTGTTGTTGTTTTTTTTTTTTTTTTTTTAACTTTTCCTTTATCTATGTTATTTCCTTGTGATCTTGACTTTGCAAATTATTTGTACTTAGCTGAATCATAATTGTGTACATCATCACTGTGCTTCCCTTGGAGGTACAGGCACCTTCCACAATCTCATTTGGCTTAATAATAGTCACTTCAGATTGAATATGTTGAACACAGGACTCTTGTTTCACCCCATTCAGTACTCAAACCTATATATGCCATCCTTGGTCTTCCCCATCACGGTAAATGGAAGATTAGGTAAAATTAGGTAAAAGTCTAGAAGAGCATCCCTTGATTAAACTCTTTCTCCTTCTGTGTATCCAATTAATCATCCAATTTTGTTGACTTGATTTCCAAAATATATCTTAAATAGGTTTCTCTCCTTCTGCACTGTCACCCTGTTCCATCTTAAACAAATGATCTGAAATCACCACCTTACACTTACACATCTCCACACTTGCCCCCCACAATCCATTCTTCAAAGAACAGAGATAATAATCTGGAAACAAGTTGAACCTCTCACTATCTTGATTAAAATCATCTTCTTAGATCCAGACTCCCTCTCAAATCCAGATTCCTTGACAATATTATATGTCCCTTGTACTTGCAGATCTATTTAATATTATATCCCAGACCTCTGCTTCTATCTCCTAACCTGTTCTTTGAGCACATTAAGCTCCTTCCATCTCAGTGTCTTTGCACGTACTGTTCTTCCCACTTGGAATTCTCTTACTTAGGCTTCACCACTCAGAGAAACTTTTCTGGATGCAACTATGAGAGACAGTCTCAACCCACACCCTCCAAGAGTGGGGCACCTTGTCTGTGGGAGCGAGCCTCACCTCTAAAAAATCTCAGAAAAGTATTAGAAATGTATTTAAACTGAAATGTAAACAGCAGTCAAGAAACATTTCTAACCTATTATTAAATTCTTAAACTTATGAAACAAAATAAATTAGGTATTATTAACAGAAATATGAGTTGCCTTTATCAAATAGTTGTGAGGTTTGAGTTGTATGTCATCAGCCATGCTGGAAACTTCAAATTATTGCACATAAACCATTCTTTCAAGCTTTCCTACAAAAGTATCCAAAGAAATTGCACTTGAATTTTCCATTATTTTCATTTTCCAATTTGCTTCACTTTTAATTCATTAAGAGTTAAAAAATACTACATTAAAGAAAATCAGCCTAAAACACCAACACCACAACTTAGAAATATTTACATATCCATGCTTTGTAAATATGATTTAAATATATGCTATTCAAGTATGGAAACTAACAACACTTAACCATATGAATTATGAAGTTATGATTCCACTGATGAAATTTCAAGGGTCGTGTCTTACTGTAGATATTAATATGAAACTCTTTTCACAGTTAGGGAAGTTCTACTGAAAACTAAGAAGACAGGTTTTGAATTAATAGTCATAAAATGCATTGTTCTATGAACCTCATTTAGAATTAATAAAAGAAATAAAAGAAATATGAGTCTGGCTATGAGAGAGGTAGGTGTATTTTCTGGTTTAGTTCCAGCATCATTTTTCAGAATTAGAGCATAATGCTGTAATTTTCTTCAGGCTATAATAACTGTTTTCAAAATTTTTGTCTTACTCAAATGAGTAATTCCTTTGCAGATAAAACATTTGGGGGTTGGGGATGCTAGGAAGTGAGGTTCTGCCCTGGAGACAGATGGATGGTCTATTTTACTGGGTGTGTGCTAATAGCACATACACACAATTTTAAACTGAAGGTTTATTTACCCTTTGGGGTGGCTGAAGATTGGCATGGGTTAGATGATTAATCATTTCAGTCTCTCTCTCTCTCTCTCTTTTTTTTACGTATGAGAATATAAGTCTGATGACAGAGGGTGAGATGGTTGGATGGTATCATCGACTCAATGGACATGAGTTTGAGTAAGGTCTGGAAGTTGGTGATGGATAGGGAAGCCTGGTGTACTGCAGTCCATAGGGTTGCAAAGAGTCAGACACGACTGAGTGACTGAACTGACTGATATGAGTCTGAAATAAGTTAAATGACAAATGAAAAGAACTGGGGTTTGGAATCAGAGTACTCAGCTTTGATGTCACCCAAGTAATGGTGAAAGCTTTCCAAATTGCTCACCCTCCCTAATCTACTTTCTTAATCTCTCAAGAGAGAATAATATGTAAGGTTAAAGATAAGTTTATTTTAAAAAATGAGTTAATGTATAAAAATGTATAGTAAACTAAGATGGTGGAGTAGAAGGACATGAGCTCATCTTCTTCTGTAAGAACTCCAAAATTCCAAATAACTGTTGAACAACCATAGACAGGAGAATGTTGGATCCCACCAAAAGATGATACCCATGTCCAAAGGCAAAGGAGAAGCCCCATCCAGACAAACTGTGGAAACAGACCTTTGGAGGGCACAAAAAAATCCTTGTATGCATAAGGAGCCAGGAGAAAGAGTAGTGACCCCAAAAGAAACAGAGCCAGACTTGCCTGTGAGTGTTCAGGAGTCTCCAGGAGAGGTGTGGGTCAATAGTGGCCTGCCATGGGGTCAGGGGCACTGAATACAACAGTCCTGGCATAATTCCTTAAGTTTGACCTCAGGTCAAACTACAGGGAGGGAACACAGCCCCACCCATCAATAGAAAATTGGATTAGAGATTTACTGAGCATGGACCTGCCCATCAGAGCAAGACCCAAATTCCCTTACATTAATTCCCTCCCATTAGGAAGTTTCCACAAGCCTCTTATCCTTATTTATCAGAGGAAAGACAGAATGGAAACCACAATTGCAGAAAGAAACCAAACTGATCACTTGGATCACAGCCTTGTCTAACTCAATGAAACTATGAGCTAGGTTGTGTAGGGCCACCCAAGATGGATGAGTCATGGTGGAGAGTTCTGACAAAACATGGTTCACTGGAGAAGGGAATGGCAAACCACTTCAGTATTCTTGCCTTGAGAATCCCATGAAGAGTATGAAAAGGCAAAAAGATAAGACACTAAAAGATGAACTCCCCGGATTGGTAGGTGCCCAATAAGCTACTGGAGAAGAGTGGAGGAATAGCTTCAGAATGAATGGAGAGGCTGAGCCAAAGCAAAACAACATCCAGTTGTGGATGTGACTGGGGATGGAAGTAGAGTCCAATGCTATAAAGAACAATATTGCATAGGAACCTGGAATACTATGTTCATAAATCAAGGTAAACTGGAAGTGGTCAAACAGAAGATGGCAAGAGTGAACTTCTACATTTCAGGAACCAGCGAACTAAAATGGACTGGAAAGGGAGAATTCAATTCAGATGAACATTATGTCTACTACTGTGGGCAAGAACCCCTTAGAACAAATGGAGTAGATCTCATAGTCAATGAAAGAGTCCAAAATGCAGTACTTGGGTGCAGTCTTAAAACCGACAGAATGATCTGCTTTCATTTCCAAGGGAAACCATTCAATATCACAGTAATCCAAGTTTATGACCCAACTACTAATGCTGAAGAAGCTGAAGTTGAATGGTTCTATGAAGACCTACATGACCTTCTAGAACACCAAACAAAAATGTTCTTTTCATCACAGAGGACTGGAATGCCAAAGTAGGAAGCCAAGAGACACCTAGAGTAACAGGCAAGTTTGGCCTTCATTAACTATGCTAAAACCTTTGTGTGGATCACAACAAACCATTGAAATTCTTAAAGAGATGGGAATACCAGGCCACCTTAATTGCCTCCTGAGAAATCTGTATTCAGGTCAAGAGGAAACAGGTAGAATTGGACATGGAGCAGTGGACTGGTTCCAAATTGGGAAAGGAATACATCAAGGCTGTATATTGTAACCTTGGTTATTTAAGTTATATGCAAAGTACATCATGTGAAATGCTGCTCTGGATGAAGCACAAGCTGGAATCAAGACTGCTTGGAGAAATATCAATAATGTCAGATATGCAGATGACACCATCCTTATGGCAGAAAGGAACTAAAGAGCTTCTTGATGAAAGTGAAAGAAGTGAGTGAAAAAGCTGGCTTAAAACTCAACATTCAAAAAACTAAGATTATGGCAAAAACTAAGATTTGCCATTCAGTTCAGTTCAGTTCAGTCTCTCAGTTGTGTCCAGCTCTTTCCGACCCCCTGAATCGCAGCATGCCAGGCTTCCCTGTCCATCACCAACTCCAGGAGTTCACTGAGACTCACGTCCATCAAGCCAGTGATGTCATCCAGCCATCTCATCCTCTGTCGTCCCCTTCTCCTCCTGCCCCCAATCTCTCGCAGCAGCAGAGTCTTTTCCAGTGACTCAGCTCTTCCCATGAGGTGGCCAAAGTACTGGAATTTCAGCTCTAGCATCATTCCTTCCAAAGAAACCCCAGGGCTGATCTCCTTCAGAATGGACTGGTTGGATCTCCTTGCAGTCCAAGGGACTCTCAACAGTCTTCTCCAACACCACAGTTCAAAAGCATCAATTCTTCAGCCCTCAGCCTTCTTCACAGTCCAACTCTCACATCCATAAATGATCACTGGAAAAACTATAGCTTTGATTAGATGGAACTTTGTTGGCAAAGAAATGTCTTTGCTTTTCAATATGCTATCTAGGTTGGTCATAACTTTCCTTCCAAGGAGTAAGCGTCTTTTAATTTCATGGCTGCAGTCACCATCTGCAGTGATTTTGGAGACCAGAAAAATAAAGTCTGACACTGTTTCCACTGTTTCCCCATCTATTTCCCATGAAGTGATGGGACCAGATGCCATGATCTTCGTTTTCTGGATGTTGAGCTTTAAGCCAACTTTTTCACTCTCCACTTTCACTTTCATCAAGAGGTTTTTGAGTTCCTCTTCACTTTCTGCCATAAGAGTGGTGTCATCTGCATATCTGAGGCTATTGATATTTCTCCTGGCAATCTTGATTCCAGCTTGTGCTTCTTCCAGCCCAGGGTTTCCCATGATGTACTCTGCATAGAAGTTAAATAAGCAGGGTGACAATATACAGCCTTGACGTACTCCTTTTCCTATTTGGAACCAGTCTATTGTTCCATGCCTAGTTCTAACTGTTGCTTCCTGACCTGCATACAGATTTCTCAAGAGGCAGATCAGGTGGTCTGGTATTCCCATCTCTTTTAGAATTTTCCACAGTTTATTGTGATCCACACAGTCAAAGGCTTTGGCATAGTCAATAAAGCAGAAATAGATGTTTTTCTGGAACTCTCTTGCTTTTTTCCATGATCCAGCAGATGTTGGCAATTTGAGCTCTGGTTTGTCTGCCTTTTCTAAAGCCAGCTTGAACATCTGGAAGTTCAGGGTTCACATATTGCTGAAGCCTGGCTTGGAGAATTTTGAGCATTACTTTACTAGCCTGTGAGATGAGTGCAATTGTGCAGTAGTTTGAACATTCTTTGGCATTGCCTTTCTTTGTGATTGGAATGAAAACTGACTTCATGGTAAATAGATGGGGAAACAATCAAACGGTGGGCTCCAAAATCACTGCAGATGGTGACTGAAGCCATGAAATTAAAAGATGCTTGCTCCTTGAAAGAAAAGCTATGACCAACCTAGACAGCATATTAAAAAAACAGAGACATTACTTTACCTACAGTGGTCCATATAGTCCAAACTATGTTTTTTTTCCAGTAGTCATGTGTGGATGTGAGAGTTGGACCATAAAGCAAACTGAGCACCAAAGAATTAATGCTTTTTAATTGTCGTGTTGGAGAAGACCCTTGAGAGTCCCTTGGACAATAAGATCAAACCAGTCAATCCTAAAGGAATCAGTCCTGAATATTCACTGGGAGGACTGATGCTGAAGCTGAAGCTTAATACTTTGACCACCTGATGTGAAGAACTGACTCATTGGAAAAAGACCCTGATGCTGAGCAAGATTGAATGCAGGAGGAGAAGGGGACAACTGAAGATGAGATGGTTGGATGGCATCACTGACTTGATGGACATGAGTTTCAGTAAACTTCAGGAGTTGTTGATGGTCAGGGAAGCCTGGCGTGCTGCAGTACATGGGCCACAAAGAGTCAAACATGACTGAGCAACTGAACTAAACTTAACTGAGAAAGTAATTATTTGGGCTACATGTTTCAGAAAGAATGATCATAGCAACATTCATCTGCCTTTGCTCATTTTTCTGAAACTGACTTTGTTTATTCAAGGGAGCTTTTTCTTAGGGCTTAGAATCTATGGACACAGAATGGATCATAATTTACTTACAAAATAATGTCTTAGCTGCATGCTTGTCCATTCTACCTTATTGAGAAATTGTGATATATATTTTTATTTTAGTTATCCTTCTCAATTTTGGTTTCTGTGCATTTTCTTGAGTCTCTGAACTCTGCATGGAGGCAAAGACTGTTATCCACTAATGCCATAATCTTTCCTGGGCTGTGCCCCTGACTTTGTTCTCATACATTTTCATACACACAGAGAAACTGATGAAATCTACAAGAATAGGTACAGTATATTGTTTACTTACAAACATGAATTTTGTTTCTTTATATGCATGACAAACCTGGAGACTGAAACTTTTTAAAAATCCAGCACTATATATAATATCACAAAAAATAGAAAATAATTATGGATGTTGATGTAGGGCAAAACCAATACAATACTGTAAAGTAATTAGCCTCCAATTAAAATAAATAAATTTAAATTAAAAATTAAGAAAAGAAAATAATTATGGAAAAAATTTTAAAATATACGAACAAAACTCTTACACTGAAAACCCCAAAATATTGCTGAGAAAAATTAAAGATACAAAAATGTGGAGAGATACAATGTCTTCCAGAATTGAAGGGCATGATGTTTTTAAGATGCTAATTTCCCCCAAATTGATTTCTAGAGCTATCACAGTTCCATTCAAAATCCAATAGGAATTTAGCAAAAAAAAAAAAAAAAAAGACAAGGTGATTCTAAAGTTAATATGTAAGTGCAAAAGGCATAGAATAGTCAAAACTACTGTAAACAAGAAAAGATCATGCTTTGGAATTCTAATGATTCATGGTTTGAACACTTACTCTAAAGCTAGTTATTATGACAGTGCTACAATGGCATAAACATAGGCAAGCAGATCAATTTAACAGAATTCAAGAATAGCTGATTTCCTTTTAAGCAAAGATGTAAAGACATTTCAGTAGAGAAAGGATAGTCTTTTCAAGAAATGTTGCAGGAACAATTGTTTATCCATATGTGAAAAAAAAAAAAAAAGGATTTGTATATATTTTTGTACCATGTATAAAATATTACTCAAAATGGTTCACAGACCTAAATGTAAAATCTAAAACTGTAAAGTTTCTAAAAGAAAATTTCTGAGAAAATGTTTATGAATATTTAAAGATTTCTCAGTATTTAGAAAGTATAATCCATAAAATAAATTTGCATTAAAATTAAAAACTGATCTTTGTAACAACATTATTAAGATGATTAACAAATAAGCCACGGATAGGGAGAAAATGTTTGCATATCGTGTATCTGATAGAGAACTTGTGTCACAAATGTGAAAAATAGGAAGTCAAATAATTTTTTTTAATGTGCGAAGACTTAGAAGATACTCCAAAGACAAATGTGTGCAAAGAAGCCCAAGAAAGAAATGCTTAACATTAGTACTTAAGATAATGCAAGCTAAACCCACAGTGTGATACCACCGTATACCCAGAGAATGTTGAAAGTTGAATAGATTGACCAGGTTGTGGAGGTATTAAAATTTCCATGCATTTCTGTTGGAAACTCAAAATGGCACAACCCTTTTGGAAAAAGTGTTTAGAAATTTCTGAAAATGTTAAGCATATGCCTAGATATATTCCAGCCATTTTACTCCTGCTAAGCTGCTAAGTCACTTCAGTTGTGTCTGACTCTGTGTGACCCCATAGACGGAAGCCCACCAGGCTCCCCTGTCCCTGGGATTCTCCAGGAAAGAACACTGGAGTGGGTTGCCATTTCCTTCTCCAATGCATGAAAGTGAAAAGTGAAAGGGAAGTCGCTCAGCGGTGTCTGACTCTTAGTGACTCCATGGACTGCAGCCTACCAGGCTCCTCCGTCCATGGGATTTTCCAGGCAAGAGTACTGGAGTGGGGTGCCATTGCCTTCTCCAATTTTACTTCTAGATATTTACAAAAAAGATAAGAAAATATGTCTATACCAAAATATGTGGTAGCCCCAACTGAAAGCAACCTAAAATGTGCATAGTAGGTGAATGAATAGCGAATCGTGGACTATCTATGCAGTGTAATACTACTAACAATAAGATGACAGAACTATTGAGCCATGCATTCATTTGGATAAATCACAAAATACTATGCCAAATCAAAAAAAAAAAAAAAAAACAGAAAAAAATGAAAACAGAGACTGTCTAATTACATACATACTAAATTCTAAAAAATACAAACAAATTAATAATGGCAGAAAATAGATCAATGTTTGCCTAGAAATGCAGGTGGTTGCAGTGAGGTTTGTTTTAGAAGGGAGAGATTCCCACAGGGCATGAGGAAAATTTTAGGGGTGATTGATATGTTTACTTTTGTGATAGGTTCACTAATATAGATGTAGTCAAACATCAAATTATAAATTTTATGTGCAGTTTATTGCATGTGAGTTATACCTCAACAATACTGTTAAAATCAAATTAAAAAAACATTAAAGACAGTATGAAGTAAAATTGTAGAAGGCAAAAGTATACAGTATAATTGACACATTTGCTTTTTTAAAGATTTTTTATGTGGATCATTTTTAAAGTCTTTGTTGAAATCGTTACAATAAATTAAACACATTTATTTTCTTCTCTTTTATGTTTTGATATTTTGGGCCCAAGGCATGTGGGATCTTAACTCCCTGACCAGGTATCAAACCTGTACTCCCTGCATTGGAAGGTGATGTGTTGACCACTGAATCACCAGGGAAATCCTGATATGCATATTTTAAATGACATTTTGTGATGTTCATTCATCCCTACTCTGACTATTAATTTTTTTTCTTTCGCACTTCACAATGCTAATTTATAGTTTAACACCTCTAGTGAAAGACACATACTACATCGTAACATGATCTTTTCACAGTTAGAAATATCCTCCATGAGCCAGAATCCTTTTTATTTGACTTCTGTCAGTTGAAGTAGTACTGTCTTTCTAAACACCAGAAAAAATCATCTTCCTTTTCCATTGATACACCTGGTAATAGTTGAAGGACGGTATTATATACTCTTGAAGCCATCCCTAAGATAAAAATATACCCAGTTTATTCACGATTTTACAAATGATTTTCTACCCTATTCATCTCACTCAGGATTCCCTTAAGTTTGCTAGTGTCACTTGCAAAGTTTAGAATCCCAAACCAGAAACATAATCTGGATTTTATACACCTACACAGAACACAGGGAAGCTGTAATCTCCTTTGTGTGAAACAGACAGCAGCCGGAGATCGGATTACCATTTTTAACAACAGTGCCATGCTGTCAGTTCCTATTGAACTTGAAGCTAAATAAAACTTCACATTTCACTTTTTCAGTAGAACTGCTATAAATCCTGTTTTTCCACTTTTTACTTATATAAAACCAACTGTTTGAATCTAAATGTAGAGATCTATATTTGCTCCTGTGAAATTACATCTTGCTGTATGCATCTCATTTCTGCCTAATGAGATCCTTTTGAATCAGAACCATCTACTATATATATAGTTCCTCTTAGCTATGGAAGCACATAAATCTCATAATTGTGTTTTACTTCATGCACTCCACATCAGCCTTCTGTTCCCCTCTGGATGCCAATTCACCTTTCACCTGCACTTTACAATTACAAAAGACATGTAATATTTATCTCCCCATGTACCTTTCTTTAAGGAATCATTTATTCTCTTTATGGAACTGGAAACTTTAGCAAACTACTCATCCACCACCAGAGAAAATATGATCTATGAAGGTCAATTTGAATACTCTATTTCCAAGGCAACAGTTATGGGTTAATGATAGCATACAAAACCCACACAAGAGCACTCAGAATCCTCTGCAAGAGTTCTACACTAGATCAAATGTAAAACACACTTCCTTGGTATTGAGGTTATATTAACCAGGAGAATGTGATCATATATTTAGCATAAAGCTGGAAAGTTGTTGGCATTAAGAGAGCATAAAATCAATGCATAGTCATGGGAGGAGTTTTGGGGAGAAGAGGGCTTTGACAGCTGGTGTGAACTTTGGCATGAACTATAACTAAGGCAAGAGATGATTCTAACATAGACATCACAAGATGGTCAATAACAAAATCAGATTGATTATATTATTTGCAGCAAAAGATGGAGAATCAACACCAGGAGCTGACTGTGGCTCAGATAATGAGTTCTTTATTGCAAAATTCAGACTTAAATTGAAGAAAGTAGGGAAAACCATTAGACTGTTCAGGTATGACTTAAATCAAATCCCTTATGATTTTACAGTGAAAGTGACAAATAGATTCAAGGGATTAGATCTGATAGATAGAGTGCCTAAAGAGCTATGGATGGAGGTTCATAACACTGTACAGGAGGCAGTGATCAAAACCATCCCCAAGAAGAAGAAGCGAAAAAGGCAAATGGACGCCTTTGAGGATGCCTTACAAATAGCTGAGAAAAGAAGAGAAGTGAAAGGCAAAGAAGAAAAGGAAAGATATATCCATCTGAATGCAGAGCTCCAAAGAATAACAAGGAAAGATAAGAAAACCTTCCTGTGATCAATGCAAAGAAAAAGTGGAAAACAATAAAATAGGAAAGACTAGAGATCTCTTCAAGAAAATTAGGGAAAACAAGCGAACATTTCATGCAAAGATGAACACAATAAAGGACAGTAATGGTATTGGCCTAACAGAAGCAGAAGAATAGACGGCAATAATACACAGAAACTATACAAAAAAAAAGATCTTAATGACCCAGACAACCATGACGGTGTGATCACTCAACTGGAGTCAGACTTCCTGGAATGAGAAGTCAAGAGGGCCTTAGGAAGCATTACTATGAGCAAAGCTAGTGGAAATGATGGAATTCCAGCTGAAATACTTCAAATCCTAAAAGGTGATGCTGTGAAAGTGCTGCATGCAATATGCCAGCAAATTAGGAAAATTCAGCAGTGGCCACAGGACTGGAAAAGATCAGTTTTCATTTCAATCCCAAAGAAAGGTAATGCCAAAGAATGTTCAAACTACTGCACAATTGTATTCATCTCACAGGCTAGTAAAGTTATGCTTAAAATTCTCCAAGGTAGGCTTCAACAGTCCATGAAGCAAGAACTTCCAGATGTTCAAGGCAGATTTAGAAGAGGCAGAGGAACCAGATAACAAATTGCCAACCGCCTTTGGATCATAGAAAAAGCAAGAGAATTCCAGAAATGCATCTACTTCTGCGTCATCAACAATGCTAAAGCCTTTGACTGTGTGGATCATAACAAACTGTGGAAAATTTTTCAAGAGATGGGAATGCCAGACCACCTTACCTGCCTGTCAGGGAATGTGTAGCAGGAGGATTCCTATGTGCAGGTTCACATAAATCTTCTGTTTCTTATCAGTTGCTGGCAACAGAAACGAGTGGAAGGGCACACTGCTCCCAGGACTGAGGTCGTAGAATGAGACAGGCTTGAATCTCCTTCAGTAAACATTCTCTTTATGACAAAACTGCTTAGTCTCAATCCTCTTTCTTGAGATATGGATTGTCTCCTAATCTTGAGACCATTATTAATCCCTTGTTCCTTGGTAACAGTTGCTGTACATTTGGTTTTCTGATCTTTATCATTGTCAAAAGAAATTTCTTGTACAACAGCCTATATATACTCACAGAAAGATCATTAAAGCACCCTTCCTCCACCAAAGGTCCCTGTGTCTCTCTCTGTCTACCTCCACCTTTGGCTAATTCTCTGGAGCGTAGAAACCCACCAAGCTCATTCTCCTGCCCGGGCTTCCAAGACCCCCTCAAGAGGACGCCCTGTGCCTTCGTGAGCGGTGCAAGCCCTGTTCAAGGATTTTATTGGTTCTCTGTGTAAACCAGGGAATATTAGCTTCTTTCTCTCTTTCACTTTCTTACTGTCAACTCCAGATGGGCAGGTTCCAGTTCATTAAAGGACCACAACACCTGCCTCCTGAGAAATCTGTATGCAGGTCAAGAAGAAACAGTTAGAACCAGACATGGAACAACAGACTGGTTCAAAATTTGGGAAAGGAATACATCAAGACAATAAATTGTCACCTTGTTTATTTAACTTCTATGCAGAGTATATCATGTGAAATGCCCAGCTGGATGAAGCACACGCTGGAATCAAGATTGCAAGGAGATGCATCAACCTCAGATATGCAGATGACACCACGCTTATTTCAGAAAGTGAAGAGGAACTAAAGAGCCTCTTGATGAAAGCAAAAGAGGAGAGTGAAAAAGCTGGCTTAAAACTCAACATTCAAAAAACTAAGATTATGGCATCCGGTCCCATTACTTCATGGCAAATAGATGGGGAAACAATAGAAATCATGAGAGACTCTATTTTCTTGGGCTGCAAAAGCACTGTAGATGAAATTAAATTCATGGTGACTGCAGCCATGAAATTAAAAGATGTTTGCTCCTTGAAAGTAAAGCTATGACGATCCTAGACAGCATATTACAAAGCAGAGACATTACTTTGCCAACAAAGGTCCTTCTAGTCAAAGCTATGGTTTCTCCAGTAGTCAAGTATGAATGTGAGAGTTGGACCATAAAGAAAACTGAGTGCCAAAGAATTGATGCTTTTGAACTGTGGTGTTGGAGAAGACTCTTGAGAGTCCCTTGGACTGCAAGGAGATCCAACCACTCCATCCTAAAGGAAATCAGTCCTGAATATTCATTGGAAGGACTGATGATGAAGCTGAAACTCCAATATTTTGGCCAACTGATGTAAAGAACCAATTCTTTAGAAAAGTCTTCAGTGCTGGTAAAGATTGAAGGAAGAAGGAGAAGGGGACAACAGAGGATGAATGTTAGGATGGCATCACTGACTCGATGAACATGAGTATGAGCAAGGTCCAGGAGATGGTGATGGACAGGGAAGCCTGGTGTGCTGCAGTCCATGGGGTTGCAAAGAGTCAGACACGACTGAACAACTGTACTGACTGACTGACTGATAAGTAAAGACATAATGCCTGAGGATCCTTGTAATGTTAGCAAATTAAACTTGTTTTCATATGAACTATTTTGAATTGGATATTATATGTCTTTATTTTTTGTTTTAATAATTAGTAATAAGGGTAATAGCTTTTCATTATTAAAATTGCAAGACATTAGCAAGCAAAGATATATAATACATTCACAGAAGGCAATGGCAGTCTACTCTAGGACTCTTGTCTGGAAAATCCCATGGACGGAGGAGCCTCGTAGGCTGCAGTCCACGGGGTCGCTAGGAGTCGGACACGACTCAGTGACTTCACTTTCATTTTTCACTTTCATGCATTGGAGATGGAAATGGCAACCCACTCCAGTGTTCTTGCCTGGAGAATCCCAGGGATGGGGAAGCCCGGTGGGCTGCTCTCTATGGGGTCGCACAGAGTCGGACATGACTGAAGCGACTTAGCAGCAGCAGTAGCATAATACATTATTATAGATATATATTTAAATATTTCTTCTAAACCCAAGAAGCGTCACAAAAACATGTAAATTTTATTCATTGATTCTACTCTGTGGAAGAAGACAGTTTTCAGATGAGCGGATACTCTCAGTGGTTAATTCTGTGGTTCTAGAACCTAAGCTTCTGAGTGAGCTTTGCACATAGCAAAGAATCACTTATAATTTTCCAGCTGCATGGTTTTTGAAAGCAGTTTGCAATCAGTAAAAACCCTACTTCAGATTCTGAACGTGGTCTTCCTCTGGGCTGGTGATACATTCATGATACTTTCAGGGTGCTGGTGGCATCAGAATCAGGGTCCTCATCAGCACATGATCACAAGGGTGAAGAACAGGTAACTTACAACCCTGCTGTCTCTCATTTCAGTAGAGTATTCAGCCAATTACTGGAGATATTCAGGATGCTGTTATAAAATAGGCCTTGTTAGATGATTTTGTCCAAATCTAGGCTAATCTAAGTGTTCTGAGCACATTTGAGGTGGACTGGGCTAAGCTATGCTGTTCATTCAGAAGATTGGTGTATTCAATGTATTTTCAATTTACAATATTTTCAACTTTTGATGGGTTTATCAGGACATAATCCCATTGTAAGTCAAGGAAGATCTGTATACTTTTGTAATTCCTGGTCTTACATTTAGATCTTTAATCCATCTCGAATTTATCTTGGTGTATGTGTTAGGAAGTATTCTAATTTCATTATTTTACAAGTAGTTGTCGAGTTTTCTCAATACGACTTTTGAAGAGACTGTCTTTTCTCCATTGCATATTCTCACCTCCTTTGTCAAAGATCAGGTTCCCACATGAGTGTGCATTTATCTCTGGGCTTTCCATCTTGTTCCATTGTCTATATTTCTGTTTTTGTGCCTGTACCATACTGTCTAGATGACTGTAGCTTTGTATTATAGTCTTAAGTCTGGAGGGTTGATTTCTCCAGCTCTATTCTTCTTTCTCAAGATTACTTTGGTTATTCAGGGTCTTTTGTGTTTCTACGTGAACTGTGAAATCTTTGTTCTAGTTCTGTAGAAAATGGCATTGGTAATTTGACAGGGATTGCATTGAATCTGTAGATTGCTTTTGGTAGAATAGTGATTTTCAAAATATTGGTGCTTTCAACCAAGGAACATGGAATATCTCTCCATCTATTTATTTGATTTTTGATTCCCTTCATCAGTGTCTTACAGTTTTCTGTTTACAGATTTTTTGTCTCTTTAGGTAGGTTTATTCCTCAGTATTATATTATTTTTGTTGCAATGGTAAATGGGATTGATTCCTTAATTTCCCTTTCTGGTTTTTCATTGTTAGTGTATAGGGATGCAAGTAATTTCTGTGTATTGATTTTGTATCCTACTATTTTGCTAAGTTCCTTGATTAGCTCTAATAATTTTCTGATAGTATCTTTAGGTTTTTCTATGTATGGTATCATTTCATTTGCAAACAGTGAGAGTCTTCCTTCTTATTTTTCCAATCTGGATTTCTTTCATTTCTTCTCAGATTACAGTGAGTAAGACTTCCAAAATTTATGTTGAATAATAGTGGTGCAAATTGACACTTTTGTCTTCTTCATAATCTTAAAGGAAATACTTTCAGTTGTCCACCATTGAGAAGCAGGATGTTTCACCCAAACAACAAGCAAGACAAAAATACAAACGTAACCATCATCAAACAGGCTTTCCACAAATACCCAAAAACATACCACCTCACACAGTCCTGCCCATAAGAGGCAAAAATCTCACCTTCTCCAATCAAAATGTAGGCACAAGTCCCTCCCAACATGAAGTCTACACAAACAACCGGACCAACCTCACCCATTGAGGGCTGAAAACAAAAGGAAGAAATATTATGGCCTTAAAGTCTTGCCTCCGACTAAAAAGAGACCTCAAACATAGTAAGTTAGAAGAAAAATAAATAAATAAAAAAGGAAGTAAATAGAAATATTGTGCAAATAAAAGAAAAAGGTAAAAATTCACAAAACCAAATAAAGAGGAATTAGGCAAGCTATCTGAAAAAGAATTCAGAATAATTATAGTAAACATGATCCAAAACCTCAAAAATAGAATGAAGAAAGTGCAAAAATCAATTAAAATATTTGATAAAGACCTAGAAGAAATAAAGAATAAACAGAGATGAACATAATTACTGAAATTAAAAATACTATAGAAATAATCTATTAGCAGTATAATTGTGACAGAAGAATGGGTAAGTGAGCGAGAAGATAGACAGTTGGTCATAACTGCTGAAGAACAGAATAAAGGTATTTTTCTAATTTCTTACTTAAGTAATCCTTGGTTTCTTTCTTTTCTTCTAAAAATAAAATAAATACTCAAAGCTCATTGTTTCTAATTATTTTTAGGCATTTTACTATCTTCTGTTCTCCTGAGGTTAATGGTATCTGTGTCATGGAGATCCTCCATAGCAGGATGCTACAGGGCAGCTCTTCCCAACTCTTATTCAGCAACTGGGACAGCTGGGATCAGCTACCATGGGAGGGTTCACACCATAGACATGGGCCAACACTGCAAGCCCAGCTTCTCCCCCATCCATATGTTTATGAACAATTCATCAGCACTAGAAGTCACAAAGAATTGAACATGACTGAGCAACTAACACACACATATACCATTTGGTCCTCATGCTTTAAATTGTTGCTCAGCTGCTTGGTCATGCCTGATTCTTTGCAACCTCTTGGACTGAAGCACACCACGCCTCCCTGTCCCTCACCAACTCCCAGAGTTTGCCCAAGTTCATGTTCATTGTATCAGTGAGGCCCTCCAGCCATCTTATCCTATGATGCCCTCTTCTTCTGCCCTAAATCTTTCCCAGCATCAGGGACATTTCCAATGAGTCTTCTGTTCACATCAGATGATCAAAATACTGGAGCTTCAGATTCAGCATCAGTCTTTTCTGTGAATATTCAGGGCTGATCTCCCTTAAAATTGACTGGTTTGACTTCCTTACTGTCCAAGGGACTTTCAGGAGTCTTCTCCAGCACCACAGATTGAAGGCATACATTTTTGTCATTTTTCTTTCTTTACAGTACAGCTCTCACAACTGTACATGACCACTTGGAAGACCATAGCCTTGACTGTATGGACTTTTGTCATCAAAGTAATGTCTCTGCTTTTCAACACACTCTCTAGGTTTGTCATTGCTTTCCTGCCAAGAAGCAACTGTCTTCTGATTTCATGGCTGTCACTATCTGCAGTGATTTTGAAGCCCAAGAAGAGGAAATCTGTCACTACTTCCATCATTTCCCCTTCTATTTGACATGAAGTAATGCGGCCATGATCTACGTTTTTTTTAATATTTAGTTTTAAGCCAGCTATTTCACTCTCCTCCCTTACCTTCATCAAGAGGCTCTTTAGTTCCTCTTCACTTTCTGCCATTAGAGTAGTATCATCCACATATCTGAGGTTGTTAATGCTTCTCCAGCCTATCTTGATTCCTGCTTGTAGCACATCCAGCTTGGCACTTCTCATGATGTGCTCAGTGTAAAGGTTAAATGAACAGAGTAACTTCAGACAGCTGCTGTATTCCTTTCTCAGTCTTGAACCACTCAGTTGTTCCAAACAGGGTTCTAACTGTTGCTTCTTGACCTGAATACAGGTTTCTCAGGAGACAGGTAAGATGGTCTGGTATTACCATCTCTCTGAGAGCCTTCCTCATTTTGTCATGATACACAGAGTCAAAGGCTTTAGTGTAATTGATGAAACAGAGATAGATGTTTTTCTCTGAAACTCCCTTGCTTTCTCTATAATTCAACAAATGTTGGCAATTTGATCTCTAGTTCCTCTTCCTTTTATAAACCTAACTTGGACATCTGGAAGTTCTTGGTTCACACAAGGCTGAAGCCTAGCATCCAAGATTTTAAACATGACCTTACTAGCATTGGAGATGAATTCAATTGTCTGATGGTTATCACATTCTTTAGTACTGAAGAACATGGGTTTGTATACTTACTCATAAGTGAAAACATCCGTTTGGATACTCACTCATAAAAAAGTCTTTCTTATGAAACTTGAAACATTTTTTAAATTCAATAAAGAAGGTAACTTAATATAAATGAAAATGCAGTTCAATTATTTCCTTCATGTCAATGGAAAAGACAGAGCTAGTCTTAACAGGTTATAATCATGATTGTGTTGATTGATCATGTTGACAACATGCATAAAGTACTGAAATCATACAGAAGGTCCTACACACATACCCTGCCTACACTTATCTGCAAGTCTTGGGTGTATGAACTCATTTTCTTATTTTACACCTAGGTAAAATGGGGCTCAGAAATTTAAGTGACCTGTCCAAGACCATCTGGTTGGTTTCAGATCTATGATTTATATTTTATATTTAAGTTTGGTGCTATCTAGAATTGTGTATGTTTTCACCAGTAAAGAAACACCATCAGAGTTTATGGGAGATATTTCTGATATCGGTTAAATACCCACAGTAAAAAAAAGTGAAAGTTTACCTGATGCTAAACTCTTTTCCATTATATTGTGCTAACTCTCTTACACACTGAAACCATACTCACAGAAAACTAGTCAACCTAATCACACTAGGACCACAGGCTTGTCTAACCCAATGAACTAAGCCATGCCCGTGGGGCAACCCAAGATGGGCGGGTCATGGTGGAGAGGTCTGAAAGAATGTGATCGACTGGAGAAGGGAATGGCAAACCATTTCAGTTTTCTTGCCTTGAGAACCCCATGAACAGTATGAAAAGGCAAAATGATAGGATACTGAAAGAGGAATTCCCCAGGTCAGTAGGTGCCCAATATGCTACTGGAGATCAGTGGAGAAATAACTCCAGAAAGAATGAAGGGATGGAGCCAAAGCAAAACAATACCCAGCTGTGGATGTGACTGGTGATAGAAGCAAGGTCTGATGCTGTAAAGAGCAATATTTCATAGGAACCTGGAATGTCAGGTCCATGAATCAAGGCAAATTGGAAGTAATGGACTGGAAAGGGTGAATTTAACTCAGATGACCATTATATCTATGACTGTGGGCAGGAATCCCTCAGAAGAAATGGAGTAGCCATCATCGTCAACAAAAGAGTCCAAAATGCAGTACTTGGATGCAATCTTAAAAATGACAGAATGGTCTCTGTTTGTTTCCAAGGCAAACCATTCAATATCACATTAATCTAAGTCTATGCCCCAACCAGTAACACTGAAGAAGCTGAAGTGGAATGGTTCTATGAAGACCTATAAGACATTTAGAACTAACACCCAGAAAAGATGTCCTTTTCATTATAGGGGACTGGAATGCAAAAGTACGAAGTCAAGAAACACCTGGAGTAACAGGCAAATTTGGCCTTGGAATATGGAATGAAGCAGGGTAAAAACTAACAGACTTTTGCCAAGAAAATGCACTGATCATAGCAAACACCCTCTTCCAACAACACAAGAGAAGACTCTACACATGGACATTACCAGATGGTCTACACTGAAATCAGGTTGATTATATTCTTTGCAGCCAAAGATGGAGAAGCTCTATACAGTCAACAAAAACAAGACCAGGAGCTGATTGTGGCTCAAATCATGAACTCCTTACTGCCGAATTCAGACTTAAATTGAAGAAAGTAGGGAAAACCACTAGACCTAAATCAAATCCCTCACTATTATACAGTAGAAGTGAGAAATAGATTTAAGGGCCTAGATCTGATAGATAGAGTGCCTGATGAACTATGGACTGAGGTTTGTGACATTGTACAGGAGACAAGGACTAAGACCATCCCCATGGAAAAGAAATGCAAAAAGGCAAAATGGCTGTCTGGGGAGGCCTTACAAATAGCAGTGAAAAGAAGAGAAGCAAAAGGCAAAGGAGAAAAGGAAAGATATAAACATCTGAATGCAGAGTTCCAAAGAATAGCAAGAAGAGACAAGAAAGCTTTCTTCAGTGATCAATGCAAAGAAATAGAGGAAAACAACAAAATGGGAAAGACTAGAGATCTCTTCAAGAAAATTAGAGATACAAGGGAATATTTCATGCAAAGATGGGTTCGATAAAGGACAGAAATGGTATGGAACTAACAGAAGCATAAGATATTAAGAAGAGGTGGCAAGAATACACAGAAGAACTGTACAAAAAACATCTTCACAATCCAGATAATCACGATGGTGTGATCACTCATATAGAGCCAGACATCCTGGAATGTGAAGTCAAGTGGGCCTTAGAAAGCATCACTATGAACAAAGCTAGTGGAGGTGATGGAATTCCAGTTGAGCCATTTCAAATCCTGAAAGATGATGCTGTGAAAATGCTGCACTCAGTATGCCAGCAAATTTGGAAAACTCAGCAGTGGCCACAGGACTGGAAAAGGTCAGTTTTCATTCCAATTCCAAAGAAAGGCAATGCCAAAGAATGCTCAAACTACCACACAATTGCACTTATCTGACATGCTAGTAAAGTAATGCTCAAAATTCTCCAAGCCAGGCTTCAGTAATACCTGAACTGTGAACTTCCTGATGTTCAAGCTGGTTTTAGAAAGGGCAGAGGAACCAGAGATCAAATTACCAACATTCGCTGGATCATGGGAAAAGCAAGAGAGTTCCAGAAAAACATCTATTTCTGCTTTATTGACTATGCCAAAGCCTTTGACTGTGTGGAAAATTCTGAAAGAGAGGGAATACCAGACCACCTGACCTGCCTCTTGAGAAATCTGTATGCAGATCAGGAAGCAACAGTTAGAACTGGACATGGAACAACAGACAGGTTCCAAATAGGAAAAGGAGTATGTCAAGGCTGTATATTGTCACCCTGCTTATTTAACTTCTATGCTGAGTACATCATGAGAAACGCTGGATTGGAAGAAACACAAGCTGGAATCAAGATTGCCGGGAGAAACATCAATAACCTCAGATATGCAGATGACACCACCCTTATGGCAAAAAGTGAAGAGGAACTAAAAAGCCTCTTGATGAAAGTGAAAGTGGAGAGTGAAAAAGTTGGCTTAAAGCTCAACATTCAGAAAATGAAGATCATGGCATCTAGTCCCATCTCTTCATGGGAAATAGATGGGGAAACAGTGGAAACAGTGTCAGACTTTGTTTTTCTGTGCTCCAAAATCACTGCAGATGGTGACTGCGGCCATGAAATTAAAAGACACTTATTCCTTGGAAGGAAAGTTATGACCAACCTAGATAGCATATTCAAAAGCAGAGACAGTACTTTGTCAACAAAGGTCCGTCTAGTCAAGGCTATGGTTTTTCCTGTGGTCATGTATGGATGTGAGAGTTGGACTGTGAAGAAAGCTGAGCGCCGAAGAATTGATGCCTTTGAACTGTGGTGTTGGAGAAGACTCTTGAGAGTCCCTTGGACTGCAAGGAGATCTAACCAGTCCATTCTGTAGGAGATCAGCCCTGGGATTTCTTTGGAAGGAATGATGCTAAAGCTGAAACTCCAAAACTTTGGCCGCCTCATGAGAAGAGTTGACTCATTGGAAAAGCCTCTGATGCTGGGAGGGATTGGGAACAGGAGAAGAAGGGAACGACAGAGGATGATATAGCTGGATGGTATCACCGAGTCGATGGACGTGAGTCTGAGTGAACTCCTGGAGTTGGTGATGGACAGGGAGGCCTGACATGCTGCAATTCATGGGGTCGCAAAGAGTCGGGCACGACTGAACGACTGAACTGAACTGAACTGAACTGTGCTAACTATGCATATCTAAATTTGGGAGTCCAAATATTTTGAACTTAAAGAATTAACTTTAACTATTCAAATTCACGGGAGAAGGCAATGGCACCCCACTCCAGTACTCTTGTCTGGAAAATCCCATGGACGGCGGAGCCTGGTAAGCTGCAGTCCATGGGGTCCCTAAGAGTTGGACATGACGAGCCACTTCCCTTCACTTTTCACTTTCAAGGATTGAAGGGAATGGCAGTCCACTCCAGTGTTCTTGCCTGGAGAATCTCAGGGATGGGGGAGCCTGGTGGGCCTCCATCTATGGGGTTGTACAGAGTTGGACAAAACCGAAGCGACTTAGAAGCAGCAGCAGCAGCAGCAGCAGCATGCAAATTCACAAAAGGATGTAAAATTCTCTAGATCCAAATCTGTGTCATATTTATACAATAGACCACTGGAAATTTTGTATTTAATCACACATATTGATAGATGGGGTTTTCCCTGGTTCAGTGGTAAAAAATCTGTCTGCAATGCAAGATATCCAGGTTCGATCCCTGGATCAGGAAGATCCCCTGGAGGAGGGCATGGCAACCCATTCCAGTATTGTGGAGAATCCCATGGACAAATCCTGGTAGGCTATAGTCCATAGAGTTGCAAAGAGTAGAACATAACTGAAGCGACTGAGTACAGCATAACACAGCACATAAATAGATGGATGGTTGGATGGATAGATTTTTACCTCCAGCCTTTGGTGCTTAGTAAAATTAAGAAATTATGCCTTACCATCCTGGATATACAAATATAATATTATGAAAACCATTTTCAACTTGTCTGATGAGAAAACAGGAAAGAAAAATAGCAAAGGGAAAGCTGTCATCTCTTTTATGCATAAATGTAATTTAAATTGATGTGATAGTCAAAACATATTCCTTAATGATTAGCACACTACACTAGATTTAAGTTGGATTAATTAGTTTGCCCTACTTATTACAAATATAATTTCTCATATTACTTCTAATGACATTTTTAGGTTGTTAAATTGCCAGTGAATGTAGAACTTGAAATAACAACATTCTTTCAAAATTTTAATTTTACAAATTATGAAGGGAAGTATTACACTGTGTAAAGAACATGGAACTTGGAATCTAAAGACCATGTATCAAATCCTGAATCTGACATTTACTTAATTATTTGCTAAATTATTTCATTTCTATGACTTAGTTTTTTCTTTATTGAAATTGTGAGAAACAGTATTTCTAAAATGAGATAATGAAAGTATTTCAGAAGCTATAAAGTATTCCAAAATGAAAAAAAAAAATCTTTGTGATTATTTGTTACCTAGAAATAATTGAGCTGATGTTTAGTTTAGATCTTATTGAAATAAACTCAGAAATGACTTTCTGCAATTATTTTATATCGAATATGATTTAGGTTCATGTGTCCATATGTAAGTAATTTGAAGCCAATAGGATAACTGGTAACTTCTGAAACAAAAAGAAAAATTAGCAAAACAGCCAGTACGAAATAAAAAGAACTTTTAGTAGGATGGATTTTTAAGAAATTGAAGTATAAAATGCATAAAATAAATTATGGTGTTTCCTTTAAACCCTTCCAAGAATCACTGATATTTTACTTATAAATTTATAATAATTACTAATATTTATTGAATTCTTACTTTTTTCAATCAATTTATAATCATTTTGACACATGTATTTCTTTATATCCTAGACCAACTCTATGTGTAAATATAAATTATTATAATCCTCATTTTATAGATGAGCAATGAGATTAGGTAATTTATATGTGGAAGTAAGTGTGTGTGAAAGTCACTCAGTCATATCCAACTCTTTGAGACCCCATGGAATTCTCCAGGCCAGAATACTGGAGTGGGAAGCCTTCCCTTTCTCTAGGGTATCTTCCCAACCCAGGGATCCAACCCAGGTCTCCCACATTGCAGGTGGATTCTTTACCAGCTGAGCCACAAGGAAAGCACGTGGAAGTAAATAGTATTAATAATCAACACTTACTGAGAATTTATATCATAGACTATTTTAAGCACTATATAATATTCAGTTCTCACCACAATACTATGAATTAGGCACTATTAGTATTTCCATTTTATAGCTGTGGCCCAGAAGAGTATAAAGTTTTCTGAATTCACATACTTTGTAAATGATCATCTGGCCCCAGAGCCCTCACTTGAATACAGTTCCTCATCCATATTACTGTTAGAGTGATGACATCAGGGTAGAAGCTGGGCAGGCTACTTACTCTGTGCTTAGTATTATTTACCACCAGACCATGTGTATCTATGAAGGCCTCCTGACAGAGATGAGCCTCTGTTCTCTGGAGGTGGGATGTGTGCATGCTCAGTTGTGTCTGACTCTGCAACCCCATAGACTGTAGCCCATCAGGTTCCTCTGTTCATGGGCAAGAATACTGGGGTGAGTTGTCATTTCCTCCTCCAGGGGATATTCCAAGCCCAGGGGTCGAATCTATTGTCCCCTGCATTGGCAGAAAGATACTTTACCACTGAGCCACATAGGAAGTTCCTGCTCTCTAGAGCATCATAGCAAATGGGAGACTGACTTGTTGAGAACATTTATTCTTCCTCTATGTTGTAAGATTTTTGCACCATGCATTTTGTGTAAGTTCAAGTACTTTGGTCCTTTGCTATTTGAGTTTTACTTTCAGTGATTCTCAAATTCATATACATACCTGTCTTTACTGTTTTCCTCATCATAGTCATCTCGAGCATTTCTGGAATTGTGTTACTTGGGAGGCTCTGTGTGGGCATGGTGTACTCATGTTATTCCATCCAGTTCTGCCCCCTAACAGTGAAGGATAGGTATGAGCAGAAGAGGCAGAGAGCATGCTGGATCCCCAATGTTTCTTTCTAGTTGCAGGAAAAAGATCACAGTCCTCATAGATTCTAACCTGGCAGCAGCAGACTGTAGGCAGAGAGATGGCAGACACAGACACTGGTGCTGGGAGTTACTTATCAACCAGGTCCCCTGGTGAATTCTGCACCATGTGCAGGTAAGAGGTCTGGGGTTCAGTGAGGGTCAGTGATGTGACTGAGTCAGGCTAAGGCAAGATATGCTCAGTAACAGAAGTCCCTGTACTCGCTGCAACTTTTCAGAATAACCCTGATAGCCACCAGGATTCTTGGCCTTCCTCAATCAATGGAAATTGACTGGAGAGCAGAGAAGCAATTTATGCAAGGCCTTATTAGGGCTCCTGCTGTGGCAGAAGGGAGGGATCACAAACAGATTCCATTGCTGGCTCCCAAGGAGGTGAGCTGGTTCCTTATATGGGCTCAGGGTTGGGATGTGTCCAGGGGTGGGGCCAGAAGCATGGCTTAGGTGGTTTGCCTACCCATCAGGTGGTGTTATGTTCAGGGTGCATACACAGTACCTTGCTTTTGTTCTGGGCTCTTCAGAAGTGGCAGTTGGGTTTTTGGTTTCTTTTGTATCTTTTATGTTCAGGTATATACAGAAAGTTACTCTGAAACACATTCAGCTAAGTGTAAGTTTTGTGGTTTTTGTTTCCCTAAGGGAAGGCTATTATCAAATATTTTACATATTTAATGTACACATTTTTATAAGTTTAGACATATATACACCCTCACCACAATCAAGGTATTGAATATACTGATCATTCCCAGAAATTTCCTTGGGCTCTTCAGTGTAATACCTGTTAGCCTGCAGCCACAGTGGCTGTTGAGGAGGTCAGTAACTTTGTAAAGAAGAAAGCCTGTGGGATTCGTTGACTCCCAGACCTTCACTTCTTCCCTTTGTAATTCAATGTTAGAAAATTTTCTTTGAAAAATTATGTCCACTGTTAGGAAATAGAATCAAGAAAACTCAGTGTGAAGAAAGGTGTGTTAATATGGCCTGGAGTCTTGAGCTCCAGAGTGGCTGTACACAGCTTCCTGTAAACAAATCTGCAGAAGCCTAGAGGCTTAAGACAGCAGTCACTTGGCTCTCCAGCATGTCTTAGCAGATGGTTGACCCTCATTTGGGCCACCATGACCCTCCGCTAGACTTACTGTTTCTTCCTTGCAGGATATTCATCTGCACACTTGCAGGTTTATTATTCTCATTTTACAGAGGAGAAAACTGAGAGTGTGGTGGATAAAGAATTTTGACCTGCTCAGACCATGTAGCTAATAGTGTAGTCAGAGCACAGTACAATCATAATCAATTCTGATTCTTGTCTCAAAACTGTTCTGCCCACTTCATGTGATGTTAGTATTCTTTTCTTAGTTTTTCTGCTACTGGTTAAACCAGCATCATCCTGGCTATTCAAACATTCTCATTCATCCTGTATTTATTGGGAGTGTGCTAAGTGCCAGGCATAGTGCTGGATGCTGGGGAGGCAGTGTTGAATAGTCCAAAAGAGACTCCGCTCTCATGGAGTTTGCAGTCTAATAGGGGGAGGTGCAGTCAGGAGATGGACACTGATTTTATAACATAAGTGAAAATAACAAACAAATGACAACAACCACTTGGTATTGTCCATGAGGCTATGGTTAGTCACTTGGTTCTGCTGATCTGGGCCAGACGTGAATGATCTTACAGAGGGCTTCCTTTGTCTCTCTGATGGGTTGGCTAGGGACTAGCTCATCCTGGAGACCTCAACTCACTAGAGAGTCTGATGGTGGGGTGACATGTCTTTCTTCATTCAGCTGCTGGCCTGCGTGAGTTCAGATGGCAGCAGCAGGATTCTAAGAGAAAGAAAAGAAGACTGCAAGGCCCTCAGAGACTTAGGTTTGGAGTTGCTGTAGCAAAACTACCACGATCTTTTGTTGCTCAAAGCAAGAAACAAGACCATCACAGATCAAAAGGTGGAGGAATAAACTCATTTTAAGCTGGGAGGAACTGTAAAGCCCCACATCAAATGATAAAGTATTTGGGAAGAGTAGGAAATTGTGCCCCCCCCCCCTTTTTTTTTTAAGCACCTTATTATAGAGGATGTGATTTAGGAACAATGTCTGTGCAAGTCCCTTTGGAATAAAAAGCTGTAACCTCAGGCAATAAAATATGTGAAGCACAGAGAAATCTGTGAAAATGACTTTGCAGGGAGAATTTTCAACAATGCCCCAGTGAAGATTTGGCAAGGCAAAAACAGTGAAATGACCCTCCAATTTCCTCTTCACCTGGTACTTGGTGAAGTACCAGGGGCAATATGATTGACCCTTTTTTGATTGAACAGTTTTGAGTTCCTTGGGTAATTCAAGTTCAAAGAGGACTTCCTAAGATCTGGATATCCTGATATCATTTGAGAGAGATGCTGGAGCAATTAATCTGAGAGACAAAACATTTTCACAATATTCACACCCCACAGTTGGCACAGCTGCTTATGTTAGTAACAAAAGTGTTAGAGATTTGTGCTGGGGTCCAGCCCTGGCTGATCCAGGGAGTTCGAAGCAGGGACGGCGTTGGCAAGGATCAGGATACAATAGCTTCAATTAGGTATTAATTAGAGATATAAAGAGTAATAGGATGAGGATAGCTCAGTAGGAAAATTCAGTGGAGAAAAGAGGCTGAGTAGCTTGGTTTACACAGGAGACCAATAAAATTTCAAGACAAGAAGCTTGCACCACTTACATAGGCCGCAGGCGTCCTTCCATTCTCCCGAAGGAGAGGAGACACTGAGGCCTCCCTGGTCGGATCTTAGAAGCCCAGGCATAATTAGTAAGCATGGCGGGTTCCGCGCTCCAGATGGAGACTCAGCCAGAGTTTGAGAGAGAGAGAGACATGGGGAGACCAGTCTTTCGAGAACTGATCCCAATTCTTTATTTTCCATGGTCTACTTTTATACACTGAGATGTTATGCAAAAGTCATGTGGGGTCATCAGTCCTGACTTTTATCAAAGTCAGGTGCTTCATACAAATGTATACAGAGGTCTTAGGGGTGTTACATCATCTTCTGGCCAAGGGGCCTGCTGACAATTTATGACCCTCTCCTTGTGACAGCAGTCAGTCAACCAGGACACTTATTTCTCCAGGGGTGATGATTCTTAAAAAAGACTCCACCTTCTGAAGGTACCAGATAAAGTTACATTCCTATAGGGTGAGGGTGTAGTGGGTTTTAATTAAGGAAAGAATTTACTTAGCCTAAGGTCTAACGTGATTTATATCAAAGGTTAATATTTATTTCTTCTATATATTCATTAATGTGTGTAAGGGCAGGGGATGTGGAGACCTAGCAGTAAACACTGGCTTAACAAATGAAAAACCCCTCACCAATACAATTTCTAATCAGCCCACTATACTTATACTAATGGTTTTCTAACTTTTCTAAGGAACCTCTTTTTAGAAAGTTTAAAGCATCTCGTGCCTCTCATGGTTGGGAGGCTGTGAACAATCACATGTGGCCAGACAAGCCTGTCAGGCAGGCTAGAGAACCTTCAGAGGAGTTTGTAGGTTGAAACACTCCTATCACGCCCAGGAATTATTATTAACTGGAGCTTTAAATTAACTCCTTCTCTGAAAGAGGTGGTGGGGGACAGCCCCCCGTAAAGTCAGAGGTGTAGGTGGGAGCACAAAGTAGTAAAGTAGGCAGACTCTGGTTATGGGGGTAGATGCTCGAGGATTTCCAGGGGGACTCCTGAGGCTCGATCCCGCCTTTGTGTATGTCGAGCCTCCTTCCTCATGACCCTTGCCATGGGTGGAGTGCCTCACTCTGGCCCCCAACAGATTTGGGCATTTGTCAGTGAGTCTCCCTTGAGATTATAACTGAGCCCCACATTCTCCTATCACATCCTCTTTTCTGTCACAAAATGTTTATTATCCCTTCATTCCTATTTGTGTGGTTTTAGCATTAACTCATAAATATTATGCTACAAACTTGACAGAACATATTTAACTATATAAGTTGTTCAATCTTAAAATTGGATTAAGTCCTCTGTATTCTCTACTAACAGGGCTTACCAGGTGGCTCAGTGGGTAAAGAATCTGCCTACAGTACAAGAGATGCCAGAGACTTAGGTTCGATATCTGGGTTGGGAAGATTCCCTGGAGGAAGACACGGTAACCCACTCCAGTATTCTTGCCTGGAGAATCCCATGGACAGAGAAGCCTGGCGGGCTACAGTCCATGGGGTCACAAAGAGTTGGACACGACTGAGCAACTGAGCATGCACACACACACATCCTCTCTTAATGCATATATATGGAATCTAGAAAAATGATATAGATGCACCTAGTACTAGGGCAAAACAGAGACACAGACATAGAGAAAGGATGTGTGGATATGATGAGGGGGTGGATAGGGGATGGTGGGATGAACTGGGAAATTAGGTTTGACATATGTACACTACCATGTATGCAGCAAAGAGCTCGTGAGAGCCTGTTGTGTAGCACAGGGAGTTCAGCTTGGTGCTCTGCCATGATCTAGAGGGATGGGATGGGCAGGGGGAATGAGAGGGAGGTTCAAGAGGAAGAGGATGTATGTGTACAAATGGCTGATTCATGATGTTGTACAGCAGAAACTAATGCAAAATTGTAAAGGAACTCTACCCTAATAAAAGATTTAAATTGCAAAAAAAATTTAATTAAGTCTATAGTGATCTTACATTTTATATTTTACCAAGGCACAAAGTATATGTTAACAGATTATAGCTATGTTTTACTCAGGGCTAAAGTAATTTTTTTTAAAGGTATATTAATAGTTCCTAAAACTAATAAAAAGCTAAAGTAATGTGACATGGAGTACATGGCTACTTTGTAGTTTTAATACTTTAAAAATTATTTTATGAAGATAGTACATATTACAAAGAAATGGGGAATATCAAACTTTATTTTTGGGGGCTCCAAAATCACTGCAGATGGTTACTGCAGCCATGAAATTAAAAGATGCTTACTCCTTGGAAGGAAAGTTATGACCAACCTAGATAACATATTCAAAAACAGAGACATTGCTTTGCCAACAAAGGTCCATCTAGTAAAGGCTATGGTATTTCCAATGGTCATGTATGGATGTGAGAGTTGGACTGTGAACAAAGCTGAGCGCCGAAGAATTGATGTTTTTGAACTGTGGTGTTGGAGAAGACTCTTGAGAGTCCCTTGGACTGCAAGGAGATCCAACCAGTCCATTCTGAAGGAGATCGCCCTGGGTGTTCTTTGGAATGAATGATGCTAAAGCTGAAACTCCAGTACTTTGGCTACCTCATGCTAAGAGTTGACTCATTGGAAAAGACTCTGATGCTGGGAGGGATTAGGGGCAGGAGGAGAAGGGGACGACAGAGGATGAGATGGCTGGATGGCATTACCGACTCAATGGACATGAGTTTGAGTGAACTCCGGGAGTTGGTGATGGACAGGGAGGCCTGGGGTGCTGCAATTGATGGAGTCGCAAAGAATCAGACACGACAGAGCAACTGAATTGAACTGAACAGAGTATTTGGGAAAGGGGAAAAGCACAAAGAAGAAAGTTGAAATTAATCATAGTCACTCAGAATGCCGTTATTAATATTTTGATGTTAATAGCAATCTTTATAGAGGATATTTTATTTCCTAAAAAGTACATTTGTGGCAGAGTAACTCCCTGCTGCTGCGTCGCTTCAGTCGTGTCCGACTCTGTGCGACCCCATAGATGGCAGCCCACCAGGCTTCCCGTCCCTGGGATTCTCCAGGCAAGAACACTGGAGTGGGTTGCCATTTCCTTCTCCAATGCATGAAAGTGAAAAGTGAAAGTGAAGTCGCTCAGTCGTGTCCAACTCTAGCGACCCCATGGACTGCAGCCTACCAGGCTCCTCCGTCCATGGGATTTTCTAGGCAAAAGTACTGGAGTGGGGTGCCATTGGATCTCTTAAATGTATATGTGAGCTGTGGGACTAGTTCTGGATGATAGATATGGTGGTGAAGAACACACCTCACCTTCTGGTCAAGCCAGCTAAGATTTGGTGCAGCTCCCTCACCTCTCCTTCGAGCCACAATGATCTCAGAGACCATACGTGCCACCACCAAGGGTTTCAAGAGGAAGGAGGGCTCCCTGACCCACAGCAGCCTCTATGTGTATGAGTAATCGAAGATTCAAACTCTGTGTTGGACTGCAAAATGGGAAATCTTGGTAAATGCCATTTCACAAAAGTGTAATCATTCTACATATCAACCTTGTATTTTGGTTATTTTCACTGAACATTATGTACAAATGCATTCAGTGAGATACACATTATATAGCACATATATACCGTATGTACTATATAGATCCCTTATTAGAAAACATACTTTAAATAATAATTTAAATAGCCATAAGTAGTGTGTGTATATATATACACACACATACAGTAGAATAATATATGTAGTAGTAATAATAGTAAACTAATATATATATGTTATTCCTGATGATTTAAATTATTATTTTGCTACTATTATAAATATACTACTATTTATGTATACATGTAAATAGTATAATCATGTATATATTATTTATATATATTTTATATTATATATATCCTATTTTATTGCAAGCAATTCAAGCATATATATGTTACATACATTCTATTATTGAGTGTGTAAGTGGATGTATTTTATGTCAGACTACATAATCATATCCTCTGAAGCTAGGAATTCCATGCTTAGTTTCCCTTTTCCTGCAGAATTATTGTATTTTCTAATGTTAACAAGGATCCCAAGGAGAAGGCAATGGCACCCCACTCCAGTACTCTTGCCTGGAAAATCCCATGGACGGAGGAGCCTGGTGGGCTTCAGTCCATGGGGTCTCTAAGAGTCGGACACGACTGAGTGACTTCCCTTTCACTTTTTACTTTCATGCATTGGAGAAGGAAATGGCAACCCACTCCAGTGTTCTTGCCTGGAGAATCCCAGGGATAGGGAGCCTGGTGGGTTGCCGTCTGTGGGGTCGCACAGAGTCAGACATGACTGAAGTGACTTAAAAAAGGATGCCAAAGTGAGTCTCACATGCATTGTATAGTCTTCTTGATTAACTCAAACTATCCCAACCACAGTCCTCAAATTCAGTTGAAAGCTCTTTATCGTTCCTGAGTGATGCTGTAATAGATGTCCAAAACAAAATGTCACTTTGTTTTGGTGGATAATTAAATTATGTGATACTTTTTCCAATTCAGAGTGTAAAATACAGCATTTTACCTGGCACACTATTGCAGGTGAAAAAATTTTAATATCTTATTTATTAATTTGATTTTTTTAATATACCACTCATTTAATCAAAAAGAAACTGAGTAGATATTAGGTAATCTAAGGCACACATTCATTTCTAAAATAAGCCTGATAAAGCTAGACATCTAAAGCTACTCTTCCTCTAAGAATGAGTATCTTGCATCTCCATCAGAATCAAACTCTCTCAAATGTTCTGGTTCTGGCATAACAGAATCTAAGGAGTTCCTGATTTCCTGGTAAGTCAGCTTCCCATCCATATCACAGTCAGTGCTATGGAGCAAGTCCTGAAGATCTTCAATACTAGAAATTACTGATAGGGAGACAAGTTTTACCTGGGCAGATTTCTCAATATGATCTCCAAGAGACTGTGGGAATTTTGGCAATGCTGAAGGCTTTGACCTGAAACCCTGTACTTGTTCTTCATTTGGTAGTTTCTGGAGGCCTGCTGCTTTCAGGTTTGTCTGTGAGAGCACTGATCAGCTACAGTTTCTCTCTGAGCTTGAATACCTGAGAATCTGAACTAACTTCTTTGTTGTTGCTATTCAATCACCCAGTGGTGTCTTTTTGTAACTCCCTGGACTGCAGCAACACATCAGGCCTCCCTGTCCCTCACAATCTCCCAGAGTTTGCCCAAGTTCATGTCCACTGCATTGGTGATGCTATCCGACCATCCCATCCTCTTATGCCCTCTTCTTCCTTTAAGCCCTGGGATTTTACAAACTGTATTCTGCTGGTCACTTGATGCAAAGACTCTTTTTGGAGAGATAACTGGAGGACAGGTTCACTTGCTTTTCTACCTTGCTTATAGCAACCAGAATTCTTTCTATCAAGTTGACTCTCTGGGTAAGATTATTAACTGCCTCATTCATTCCCTTGAGCTTAAGTTACTTCCATCTCTGGTACTCCCCTGGGGCACTGTTTACCTCCTCTAAAAAACTATGGAGGTACAGGATATCCTGCTTCAAACTCGCACTGTGTGTTTTATTGTCAAGTTCAGATATAGCTGGAAGTGATGGAATGATCTGGTTGTTTCCATTGGTCTCCTTTAAGGCATGCTGATTCATGCCACTCTGCAGTAACTTCATGGTTTTCTTGTATTCATCCACAGTCTTCTGTATTGCCTCCACAGCAAGACAGATGTTGTTTAAAGTGTTGCTAATAGAAGTTACACTCTTCTGAAGTCCCTCTACAGTGCCAGGCAGGCTAATTAAGTCTGCAGCTAACTTGACATTGGCTTTGATGTGGTTTATTGCGGAAGTCAACAGAGAAATCTGCTTATTCATTTCTGTGATGTTTATCCAGATTTTGTTCAACCCCAGCTCTTCAGATTCAATCTTCCTAAGTTGTTTTTGTAGTTGCTAAGTAGCTCTTCCTTAACTTTTGGAACTTCTTGGAACAGCTTTTCTAATTAGATTTCATTGTTCTAAACTTTTCCTTGCTGTTGTTGTCATTTAGTTGCTCAGTCATGTCTGACTCTTTGTGACCCCATGGACTGCAGCATGCTATGCTTCCCTGTCCTCCATCATTTCCTGGAACTTCCTCAGACTCATGTCCATCGAGTCAGTGATGCCATCCAAACATCTCTTCCTCTGTCGTCCCCTTCTCCTTATGTCTTCAATCTTTCCCAGCATCAGGGTCTTTTCTAATGAGTTGGTTATTTGCAGCAGGTGGCCAAAGTATTGGAGCTTCAGCTTCAGCAGCAGTCCTTTCAGTGAATATCCAGGACTGATCTCCTTTAGAATGGACTGGTTGTATCTCTTTGGAGTCCAAGGGACTGCAAGAGTCTTGTCCACAATCACAGTTCAAAAGCATCAATTCTTTGGCACTCAGCTTTCTTTATGGTCCAACTCTCACATACATACATGACTACTGCAAAAATCATAACTTTGACTATACATACTTTTGTTGACAAAGTAATGTCTCTGTTTTTTAATGTGCTGTTTAGGTTGGTCATAGCTTTTCTTCCAAGGACTAAATGTCTTTTCACTTCATGTGTTCAGTCAACATCTACAATGATTTTGGAGCCTAAGAAAATAAAGTCTGTCACTGTTTCCTTTGTTTCCCCAACTATTTGCTATGAAGTGATACTGGAGTGGGAAGTCAAGTGGGCCTTAGGAAGCATCCCTGTGAACAAAGCTAGTGGAGGTGATGGAATTTCAGCTGAGCTATTTCAAATCCTATAAGATGATGCTGTGAAAGTGCTGTACCCAATATGCCAGCAAATTTGGAAAACTCAGCAGTGGCCACAGGACTGGAAAAGGTCAGTTTTCATTCCAATCCCAAAGAAAGGCAATGGTAAAAAGTGTTCAAACTATTGCACAATTCCACTCATTTCACATGCTAGCAAAGTAATGCTCAAAATTCTTCAAGCTAGGCTACAACAGTACTTGAACCTAGAACTTCCAGATGTTCAAGTTGGATATAGAACAAGCCAAGGAATAAGAGATCAAATTGCCAACATCCACTGGATCATAGAAAAAGCAAGGTAATTCCAGAAAAAACATCTACTTCTGCTTCACTGACTACATTAACGCCTTTGACTGTGCAGATCACAACAAACTGTGGAAAACTCTTAAAAGGATGGGAATACCAGACCACCTTACCAGCTTGTTGAGAATTCTGTATGCAGCACAATTTGCATAGACACCAAGCCAACACAGGCCAGGACACAGGTGACAAGGATGACAAAAGCACAGAGGGGATACCAGATCTTGCAGTATCATAAATAGTCTCCCTTGACAAGGCAAGAGTGATTCTAGCTGCACCAAATTTCTCTTCTTCCTCTTAGCTAGACTCAGAATCAGGAGGCTCAGTGCAAAGCAGGCAATGGCCTGAGCCTTTCTTGGGCTTCTTTTTTCACTTGTACCCAGCCAAGCCTTTCAATTCATTGAGCTTTGCACTTTTTCATCTTCTTGTGTGGGGTAAGTGAAACACCCACTCTTGAGCTGCCAGGTTCTACCAGACATCCAGTTCCCTTGCCTCCTTAAAGCTGTCTTCCAGGGTGAGAAATCCTGGGTCAGAGCCCTTTTGGTCAGTCCCACTGGGACTGCCCAGATCTAGTGGGAGCTGGAAGTTGGAGTCCAGAGGGAACTGAAATTCACATGGGTGGGGATAATCACATAAAGATAGCCAGGGAGCTTGTGATCCAAATTGATAAAACCCTAGGCATGGACTGTCAGTTACTTAGGATATTGGGGAGGGGGGCAACCTTTGTCTCAAAGATGAAAAGTCAAGTCAAGAATGAGAGTTTCTGAACCTTGGTCAGTAGATAGTATTTCTAAAAGTACTCTAGGAACTGGGGAAGTACACACAGATAGATGTTTTGGACTTCAGGCAGAATTTCCAATGGAGAGAAAAAAAGAAACTTGTTCTTGAATGGGAGGAGGGGGATGCCAAGTGAGACTTTGGGAATGTGCTGGTCCTTCCCTAGCAGTCAGCAGGAGGGGGCTCCTAACCACTACAATCCCGGCAGAGAAAGCACCCAAGTCTGAGATGATCACATCCTCCCACCTCGATCCTGAGTGTGAAAGGAGCCAAGGAAGACCCAGAGCTTGGCCTGGAGGACTGGGCCTGAGAGGAGTGAGTTCCAAGCCTGGGGAGATCCCAGTCCTGTGGTCTGGGCCTGGGGGTGTGGTGAGGAAGGGTGATGGCAGCTCAGCCCACCTGAAGCACCCCTTCCCAGAGTTCGAGTAGCTCCAGCTCAGGTGACTCTGAGCAATTCACATGCAAGTCCTCAACTCTGGCCTCCACTTGGGCTATGGCCTCATATGCTTCCAACCTGTTGGTGGCAGGAGCAGCAGTGGCCGTGGGCTTTAGACCTTTCCCAGCTGCTCCAGCCCCAGCTTCCTTCCTCTTTGGCAGTGGCTGCGGGTCTGTTTTTTTTTTTTTTTTTTTCTTTCTTTCTTTCTTAATTTTTATTTATTTGTTTATTTGAGGCTGTGCTAGGCCTTCATTGATACACGCAGGCTTTCTCTAGTTGCAGTTTGTGGGAACTACTCTCTAGTTACAGTGCAGAGGCTTCTCACTGCAGTGGGCTCCCTTGTTTCCCTGAGACTCTAAGTGCATTGGCTTCAGTAGTTGCAGCAAATGGGCTTATTTGCTCCATGGCGTGTGGAGTGCTCCCTGACCAGGGATTGAACCTGTGTCCCCCGACACTGGCAGACAGATTCTTAACCACTGGACCCTGAGGGAAGTCTGTGTTTCTGTGTAGAATTTCCAGAAAGCACTGAGGGGAGTCCTGTAATGCCATCCTGCAGTGTAAATATTTTTATGACTTTAACTATGATGATGGTCCTGTGATATTTCACTTGGCCCAGTATTAGCCAGAAACACATAGGTTGAAAGGACTGGTGGAGATCAATGAAGTAGCTTCTGGGCAGGAAGATGAAAAATCAAACAGGGCAAACACCAAGAGCTAAGCCAACAATTTTAGGGGGATGGTTATCAGCCTGACATTGCTGATAATGTGTATTAGCTCACCATCCAAGAGGAGGAACTGTTTGGAGAAATGGATAATTCTCTAGTTCTTTCTGAATGTTTGATTTATTATTTAATTCTAATGTGATTAATTCATACAATGCTAGATATCCAAATACCCTTAAATATTAAAAAGAAGAGTCCAAACTACTTGTCTTTCTTCTTCAACCTTTGACAAAAGGGGTACACAAATTTGAGGTTAAATACCAAATAAATCTTTCATTCTTCATCTACCTCCAGTAATGCTCATCAAATATTCATGTTTTCATCTAGTATATATCAGACTTGCACTAGCTTTTCATAAAATTAATAAGGCAACTTTAGGGGTTCTTTTCATGACACTGGAGAAGAGAATGACAAACCACTTCAGTATTCTTGTCTTGAGAACCCCATGGACAGTATGAAAAGGCAAAAAGAAAGCCTGGCGTGCTGTGGTCCATGGGGTCACAAAAAGTCAGACATGACTGAACTGATTGAGGGGTTCTTTTCATGAGAACTTAAAGTTATTTCCATCAGAGTTTGTAACCTGGTAAATGTGCTGCACTTCCTAGTTCTTGACTGAAAGACTTGTTGTGAGTCTCAAAATTATTTTTGAAGTAAGTAGGGTGGTAACAGATCATTAACAGACAAAGAGATACAAAAAAAAAAAAAAAATAGACATACTGATATACAAATAGATAAAGCATAGAATCATAAAGGGTATAACATCCTGTAAAAGTCAAAATTTTAAAAATCTGCAATTTATATCCATTATTGCTGATACTTACAGGTAAATCTTCTTAAATTTGAGAATTATGTTTTCTAAAACCATACAAAATTCTCTGTAAGTCAGATTTTTAAAAATACTTCCCCTTACATAACATTAACCAAGAGTAGACCTTGATCTGTTATTTGTGTCTTAATAGGCACATCACCAACGGATTCATCCCTAAAGGCAGTGGCATTCAAGTGTGTTCAATGTGGATGCATTTGAATCATTCTTTAGCTCACAAAATAAATGTAACTATAGGAAAGTAGGTATCTTCTTGAAATATTTTACTCTAAATATAAAATATTTGCATGTTTTTTCATGTTACATAGTAATAATTTAATACATTCTATTAATCAGAAAATTTTGTGTTTTCAACAATTTTAATGTTCTTTTGTCATTGTGATAAAGTAATAGTTTATAGGAAAACAGCTTCCAGCAGCCTAAGAATCTTTTCCATAAAGAGTGCTCAATAAATATGGTAGTGTTAATAGTTTTATAATTGAGTAGAGAAACACAATTTTTATCAACCATTATCGAAGCTATGTATTCCTCAAAAGGCTGTACTTCTTTTAAAGAAAAGTATTTTTTCAATTCTGTTTGTAATTCTTTTAAAAGCACATCATTTCTTAATTTTGTTTATGTTACCTTTTGATGCAAAAAAGAAAGACAAATCACCCTGAGTAAAATTCTGTTGAGAATTAACATTGAGTATTTTAGTATGTTATCCCCTTTTTGCCTGCATATCTGAAAATAAGTCATATTGGAAAATGCTTACACTTTTTCAATTTTAGCACTTAAAATACACACAAAAAAATCAGGTTTTGGAAACTGCTTCCCTTCATGATGATATATTAGTCATTAAAGCTGGCAAAAGAAGAATAAGAAACCAATCATGGTCACTGAAAAGAGATATTTATAATGTTGTGATTTTCATTAAAATATATCTTTGCTGGTTTTTAAAATTAGTCAAGTACATTAAGGGTTTAAAAAGATGAAATGAGCCAAAACATTTTAAGGAAAAGCTATTTTAGAAAGTTTAAAATTTTTTCAAAAAACTTTTACTCATTAGTACAATATCAGATTTAATTTCAAGAAGAATTTATATTTCAAAAGAGATTTACTGGAGTAACAGCAGCAGCACAGTGGAGTAGGAAGCCTCAGGCCCACATTCCCCTGTAGAAACACTGACTTCACAACAATATATGCCCATAGTGCCTTCACGAGAACCCAGAAGCCAGCTAAGTGGCTGCAGCACCCCAGGTGAGTGTAAAGCCAGAGAGAACTGAACAGAATCCAGTAAGGGGGTTCCTGGCATTTGCCCACCTGGTCCTGCACAGTATAGACTGATGTGGAGAAAGCTCCTACATTCCAGGCTCCTATCCCTACTCAAGAGGGAAGGAGAAGGTCAGCTGTGATCCTATTGCTCTGGCTTTCAGAGGGCTGCCCAAGGAAAAGATTTCGTCCAGCCTGACTCTGAGCACCAAGCATGGACTTGATTGGCTGTTAGGTGCCAGACTGAGGGTTTCTGTGACACCATCAGAGAGACTGTGTTATTGCAGAAAGACCCAAGGCAGAGCAAAAGTTTACAGGACCCAGAGGAGGGGGGTCAACTTTCACTGGGAAAGTACTTGCACAAGCCCAGAAAAGATATAGCTTTAGAAGGCTTTAGACACTCCCCAAATCTCCAGCTGGGATCATTAGTGAACATTTTCCTAGTATAAAAGTAGTAAAGGCTGAGAGGTGTGACTGTTTTATTTGTTTGGAAAAAAAAAAAAACATTTAAATATTTTTATTTCTTTTAGAGCAGATTTAGGTTCACAGCAAAATTGAAGGGAAAGTAGAGAGATTCCCCAGATTGCTCCTCTCCTGAAAATGCACAGCCTCCCCCATCATTCACATCCCCTACCAGAGGGGCACATTTATTAAAACTGATGAACCTATATTGAGAAATCATAATCACTCAAAGTCCATTATTTACATTATAATTCTCTCTGGCTGTTGTGTGGGCTTCCCTGGTGGCTCAGCTGGTAAGGAATCCTCCTGCAATGCAAGAGACCTGGGTTCAATCCCTGGGTTGGAAAGATCCCCTGGAGAAGAGAAGGGCTACCCACTCCAGTATTCTGGCCTGGAGAATTCCATGGACTGTATAGTCCCTGGAGTCGCAAAGAGTTGGACATGACTGAATGACTTTCACTCACTTTTCACTCACTCTGGCTGTTGTACATTCAGTAGGTTTGGACAAATATATGACAAGTATGAATAACTACAGTATCCTACAGATATTTTCATTACCCTAAAAATTATCTGTAATCTATCCATCCTTTCCTCCAACCTATGAAAACCACTATTTTTTTTTTTTTGTCTCTGTAACTTGCTTTTTCCAGAATGACATATAGGAATCTTATAGTACATAGCTGTTTCAGATTAGCTTCTTTAACTTACGAATATGCATTTAAAGTTCCTCCATGTCTCTTCATAGTTTGACAGCTCATTTCTCATTAGTGCTGAATAATATTCTACTGTCTGGATATACCACAGTTTGTTTATCATTCAAGGGCATCTTGGTTGCTTCCAAGTTTGGGCAATTATGATTAAGACTTCCCTGGCTCAAATGGTAAAAGAATCTGCCTATAATGTGGGAGACCTGGGTTTGATCCCTGGGTAGGAAAGATCCCCTGGAAAAGGAGATGGCAATCCACTCCAGTACTCTTTCCTGGAAAACCCCATGGACTGAGAAGCCTGGTAGGCTACAGTCCATGAGGTCACAAAGAGTTGGACACAAAGAGTCTGGATATACCACAGTTTGTTTATCATTCAAGGACATCTTGGTTGCTTCCAAGTTTTGGCAATTATGAAAAAATATACTATAAATATCTTGGTGTGAGTTTTTGTGTGGACATAAGTTTTCACATCTTTTGGATAAATACCAAGAAGTGTGATTGCTTGATATTATGGTAAGAGTATGTTCATTTTTCTTAGAAACTACCAAATTGCCTCCAAAGTGACTGTACCATTTTGCACTCCTACCAATGAAGAATGAGAGTTCCTGATGCTCCACACCAATGTCAGCATTTGGTATTGTCAGTGCTCTGGATTTGGGCCATTCCAATAGGTGCAGAATGATAGCTCATTATTTTGATTTGCATTTCCCTGATGACACATGACAGGCAGCATCCTTTCATATGCTTATTTTCCATTTGTATATCTTCTTTGGTGAGGTGTCTGCTAAATGCCTTGGCCCATTCTTTAATTGGTCTGTTTGCGTTCTTACTGGCTTTTAAGAGTTCTTTGAATATTTTGGATTACAGTCTTTTGTCAGAATGTCTTTGCAAATACTTTCTCCTGGTATATGGCCTATTTTCTCATTCTCTCAACATTGTCTTTCACAGAGCAGTTTCAATTTTGATGATATCCAACTTACCAGTTATTCATTTTATGGATAATGCCATAGACATTGTGTTGCCATACCCAAGGTCATTTATATTTTCTCATCTGTTATATTTAGAACTTTTATTTTATATTTGCATATTACAAGGGTTACTGTACATTTAGGACTATGATCCATTTTAAGTTATTTTTTGTGAAGGTTGTAAGGTCTAGATTCATTTTTTAAAATGTGGATGTCCAACTTTTCTAGCATCATTTGTTGAAAAGACTATCTTTTCTCGATGACCTTTACTTCTTATTGAAGATCAGTTCACTATATTTATATGAATCTATTTCTGGGTTCTCTATTGTGTTCCATTGCTTTATTTATCTATTACTTTACCCATACTACACTGTCTTGATTACTATAGCTTTATAATAAGTCTCAAAGTCAAATAGCATCAGTCTCCCAACTTTATTTTTCTCCAATATTGTGTTACTTATTCTGGATCTTATACCTCACCATATATATTTTAGAATCAATTTGTAAATATTCATAAAATAGCTTGCTGAGATTTTGATTGGAAGGAAGAACTAACATTTTGACAATACTGAGTTTTCCTATTCATTAATTTAGGTCTTTTTTGATTTATTTTTATCAGTGTTTTATAGCTTTTCTCATCTAGATCTTATATATATATATATATATATATATATATATATATATATATATATTGTTGTTGTTGTTAGACTTGTAGCTAAGTATTTTATTTTGAGATTTGTAAATGTCAATGATACTGTGCTTTTAATTTCAAATTCTACTTGTTCATTGCTGATATACAGGAAAAAAATTGACTTTAGTATATCAACCTTGTGTACTGCAACTTTGTTAAAATTGCATCTTTTTTTTTCTTTTCAAATGCCCAAATATCAACAAAAGATCACAGGTACACAAAAAAACTGGGGAAATGGCCCAATCAAATTAACAAAATAAATGTCCAGAAACTGACCATAAGGAAACAGAAATCTATGAATACTTTACAATGAATTCAATTAAGTATCTTAAATGTGTTTAATATGTTAAATAGAATATAGACAACTAAATAAAATCAGGATAGCAGTGTGTAAAAAATGGAAATATCAGGAGAGATATTTTACATAAAAGTCATAAAAAAGAACCAAATAGAAATTCCAGAGCTAAGGAATACAATAATTTAATTGGCATGTTCACTAGAGAAAGTCAGCAAGATTTTATCAAGCAGAAGATAGAATGAGAGAACTTAAAAATAGATCACTTGAAATTAATGAATCAGAGATGCTAAAAGAAAATAAATGAAGTCAAGAGAGCATAAGCACTATGAGATATTGTCAGGGAAACCAATATATGCATTATACAAGTCTCAAGAGAAGAGAATTAGCAAGGAGCTGAAAGTCCATTGAATATATAATGATCAAAACCTTTACAAATTTGAGGAAGGAAGAACATGCAAATTCAAAAAGCTCTATGAATTTCCACTAATATAAATCTAAACAGACTCACACCAACACACTATAATCAAGCTAACAAATCACAAATAGATAATACTGAAAACAGAAAGAGAAAATGATTAATTACATACAAAGAGCATCTAAAAGGTTATCAAAGTAGAAACTACAGAACAGAAGGGTATGCATTGATATATTCAAAATGCTGAGAGAAAAAAACATAAAAACAAAAATTCCAACCAAGAATACTGTACCCAGAAAATTACTATTCAAATATGAAGGATATTTGCATTTCCCTGGTGATTTGTGATGTTGAGCCCTTTTTCTATAACTGTTATCTATGTGTATGTCTTGTTTGGAGGAACGTCTGTTCAGGTCCCTGGTTCATTATTAAATCAGATTATGTATTTATTTTTGTTATTGAGTTGTAAGCATTGCTTATATATTTGGATGGTAACATCTTATCAGATGAGGTGCTGTGTTTAGTCGCTCAGTCATGCCCCATCTTTGTGACCCTATGGACTGTAACCCACCAGGCTCCTTTGTCCATGGAATTCTCAAGAAAAGAATACTAGAGTGGGTTGCCATACCCTCCTCCAGTGATCTTCCCCACACAGGGATTGAACCTACGTGTCTTATGCCTCCTGCATTGGCAAGCAGGTTCTTTACCACTAGGGTTATCTGGGAAGCCCTTTTTCTGTAGAGAAGATTTTTAATTTGGTACAATCCCACTTGATTATTTTGATCTTGTTGCATGTGTTTATGGGGTCATATAAAACATATATCATTGCCAAGACCAATGCCAAGAACCCTTTACTCAATGTTTTATTCTTTTAGTTTTACAGTTTCACATCTTATATTTAAGTTGCTAAACCATTTTGAGTTGATTTTTATAAGTGGTGTGAGATCAGGATCCAATTTGGGCTTCTCTGGTAGCACAGCTGGTAAAGAATCACCTCCAGTGCAGGAGACCCTGGTTCTATTCCTGGGTTCGGAAGATCCCCTGGAGAAAAGAGTGGTATTCTGGCCTGGAGAGTTCCATGAACTGTATAGTCAGATGGGGTCCCAAAGAGTTGGACATGACTGAGTGACTGAGTGACTTTCACACAAGGATCCAATTGTTTTGCATGTAGTTTTGCCAACACCATTTATTGAAAAGGCTATTCTTTTCTCATTGTATAGTCTTGGCAACCTTGTTAATGGCTATTATCAGAAAGACAAAAGATAACAAGTGTTAGTGAGGATTTATAGAAAAGGAAATCCTTGTACCTTGTTGATAGGAAAGTAAATTGGTATAATAACAATTACAAAAGCAGAATGGAAGTTCTTAAAAAAAATTAAAAATAGAACCTTCTGATCCAGTGATCTATTTTGGTTTTATATATATATGTATATATATTTTTTATGAAATTATTATCTGAAGAGACATTTACACTCCCACATTCAATCCAGCATTATTCACAATAAGGTGAATGGTATGGAAACAACCTAAATATGTATCAATGAACAATATTGATAAACAAATATATGTTAATGGAGAAACACCTTTAATATATGTTGATGCAGGTTTATATTTACATCTTATATATATATAACTATATATATGTAAATGATATACACTCAGATAAATCCCATTCCATCATAAAAAGAAGGAAATCTAGCCATTTGTGACAACATAGAAGAACCTGGAAGACATAATGCTAAGTGAAATACACCAAACACAGACAGACAAATACTGTATGATCTTAGTCATATCTGGAAACTAAAATAGTCAACCTCACAGAAGCAGAGACCAAAATTTGCCAGGGTCCAGGGAATGAAGGAAATAAGAAGATGTAGATGAAAGGGTATAAAGTTTCAGTTATGCAGAATGAATAAGTTCTGAGCATCTAATGTAAAGCAATGTAACTATGGTTAACAATACCTTATTTTATACTTCACCAAACTGTTTTGCCAAAAGTTTTCATTTTCATCTCAAGTTCAAAGGATTTGTTAACAAAATAAGCCACTCATTCTATACACATAAGTAATACCAATATTTATTAGAGAATTATCTAGCAGGAGACCCTGGTTCAATTCCTGGGTCGGGAAGATCTGCTGGAGAAGGGATAGGCTACCCACTCCAGTATTCTTAGGCTTCCCTTGTGGCTCAGCTGGTAAAGAATCTCCCCACAATGAGGGTGACCTGGGTTCAATCCCTGGGTTGGAAAGATATCCTGGAGAAGGAGAAGGTTACCCACTCCAGTATTCTGGCCTGGAGAATTCCATGAACTGTATAGTCCATGGGGTCACAAAGAGTTGGAAATAACTGAGGGACTTTCACTTTCACTTTATTTAGCTTAGTTTCAATATACTAATGCTAAAAGAAACAGAAACAGAAAAGGACACGTTACCAAATTGGGTTTTGACAAACATCCAGACTCAAATAGTGCTGGGAAGTCTCAGATCACAGCACTTCTGGAGTGCCAATTGGGAAAAGGTCCCAGGCATCAATCACACATGCTCTGTGGGTGAGACTTCAAGATGACAGAATTCAATATAATCCCAGGATGCAAAGTGATATCATCATCAATCTGTGAGCAAATTGCAGCTCTGGTTTCCTAGTAATGCTGTTTGCTTTGTCACGTAAAATTTGGAATGTTATTAAGCCTGGGGTTTGGGTGGCCAGGCTCCCTCCAGTTCATTTCAGTTCAGTTCAGTCACTCAGTCCTGTCCGACTCTTTGAGACCCCAAGAATCACAGCACACCAGGCCTCCCTGTCCATCACAAACTTCCGGAGTTCACTCAAACTCACGTCCATCGAGTCAGTGATGCCATCCAGCCATCTCATCCTCTGTCGTCCCCTTCTCCTCCTGCCCCCAATCCCTCCCAGCATCAGAGGCTTTTCCAGTGAGTCAACTCTTCACATGAGGTGGCCAAAGTACTGGAGTTTCAGCTTCAGCATCATTCCCTCAAAAGAAACCCCAGGGCTGATCTCCTTTAGAATGGACTGGTCGGATCTCCTTGCAGTCCAAGGGACTCTCAAGAGTCTTCTCCAACACCACAGTTCAAAAGCATCAATTCTTTGCTGCTCAGCCTTCTTCACAGTCCAACTCTCACATCCATACATGACCACAGGAAAAAACATAGCATTGACTAGGTGGACCTTTGTTGGCAAAGTAATGTCTCTGCTTTTGAATATGCTATCTAGGTTGATCATAATTTTCCTTCCAAAGAGTAAGCATCTTTTAATTTCATGGCTGCAGTCACCATCTGCAGTGATTTTGGAGCCCCCCAAAATAAAGTTTGACACTGTTTCCATTGTTTCCCCATCTATTTCCCATGAAGAGATGGGACCAGATGCCATGATCTTCATTTTCTGAATGTTGAGCTTTAAGCCAAGTTTTTCACTCTCCACTTTCACTTTCATCAAGAGGCTCTTTAGTTCCTCTTCACTTTCTGCCATAAGGGTGGTGTCATCTGCATATCTGAGGTTATGGATATTTCTCTCAGCAATCTTGATTCCAGCTTGTTTTTCTTCCAGTCCAGCATTTCTCATGATGTACTCTGCATATAAGTTAAATAAGCAGGGTGACAATATGCAGCCTTGACATACTCCTTTTCGTATTTGGAACCAATCTGTTGTTCCATGTCCATTGAGTTGGTGATGCCATCGAACTATCTCATCCTCTGTCATCCCCTTCTCCTCCTCCCTTCAATTTTGCCCAGCATCAGGGTCTTTTTGTAATGAGTCAGTTCTCCACCTCAGGTGGCTACAGTATTGGACTTTCAGCTTCGGCATCAGTCCTTCCAATGAATATTCAGGATTGATTTCCTTTAGGATTGACTGGTTGGATCTCCTTGCAGTCCAAGGGACTCACAAGTGTCTTCTCCAACACCACAGTTCAAAAACATCAATTCTTCTGTGTTCAGCTCTCTTTGTAGTACAACTCTCATATCCTTATATGACTCCTGGAGAAACCATAGCTTTGACTAGACAAACCTTTGTTGGCAAAATAATGTCTCTGTTTTTTAATATGCTATCCAGGATGGTCATAGCTTTTCTTCCAAGGAGCAAGCATCTTTTAATTTCATGGCTGTAGGAACCATCTGCAGTGAATTTGGAGCCCCCAAATATAAATTCTACCAATGTTTCCATCATTTCCCCATCTCTGCCATAAAGTGGTGGGATTGGATGCCATGATCTTAGTTTTTTGAATGTTGAGTTTTAAGCCAACTTTTTACTTTCCTCTTTCACTTTCATCAAGAGTCTCTTTAGTTGTTCTTCACTTTCTGCCATAAAGTTGGTGTCATCTGCATATCTGAGGTTATTGATATTTCTCCTGGCAATCTTGATTCCAGCTTGTGCTTCATCCAGCCTGGCATTTCCCATGATGTACTCTGCATATAAGTTAAATAAGCAGAGTGACAATATACAGCCTTGACATACTCCTTTCCTGATTTGAAACCAGTCTCTTGTTCCATGTCCACTTCTAGCTGTTGCTTCTTGATCTACACACAGATTTCTCAGGAGACAGGTAAGGTGCTCTGGTATTCCCATCTCTTTAAGTATTTTTCAAAGTTTGTTGTGGTCCACACAGTCAAAGGCTTTGGCATAGTCAATAAAGCAGAGGTAGATGTTTTTCTGGAATTCTCTTGCTTTTTCGACAATCCAATGACCACAAGTCTTGCACTCACAGCAGACAGTCAACCACAGTCAGGGAGGTTTCCAGACATGTTAGATACAATGTTCTGCTCTACTCTGTCTCTGAAGCCTAAATGAGACTATTTATTTAATTTCCCTCATACACGCATGTCCTGACCTGGGGTACTCATCTTTTGGTGGCGTATCTTTTTGTCCTTTTAACCAGTTCATGAGGTTCTCATGACATGTATACTGGGGTGGTTTGCCATTCCCTCCCCGAGTTGATCATGTTTTGTCAGAACTCTCTGCTATGACCCATCCATCTTGGGTGGCCCTGCATGGCATGGCTCATAGTTTCCTTGAGTTCCAGAAGCCTTTTCGCCTTAACAAGGCAGTGATCCATGAAGAGGAATACAGCATCAGAGGATGAGATGGCTGTATGGCATCACCAATGTAACAGACATGAACTTGGGCAAACTTCAGTAGATGATGGGGGAAAGGGAGGCCTGGCATGCTGCAGACCATGGGGTTGCAAAGAATCACATATGACTGGGTGACTGAACAACAGCAACACACACAGCCTACAATGATAACTATGTAACATGAAGGACATATTTATTAACTTGAGTATGGTGGTTATCTCACAATGTATATGTATGAATTTTACATGCTAAATACATACAATTTTTATTTGTCAGCTATAATAAAGCTTGAAAAAAATGAAAGATACATTAATACTTTCCCAGATAAACAAAAGCTGAGGTTATACATCTCCATACAAGGAGTTCCTTCAAGTAGGAACAAAAAGAAACTGAATAGCAACATGAAACATATGAAATTATAAAGTCATCTGGTAAAGATAAATATCTACACAGGTGAATAATCCTGAAGTATTGTAATGTTGGCAGTTAAATCACTCTTTATTCTGTATATAATTTAAAAGATAAAAGCACAAAAGTAACCATCAATTTATGTTAATGCTATACAATATAAATAGATGTAATTTATAAAATCAGTAAATAAAGCAGGGGGCAGAGACATAAAAGGGAATAAAGTTTTTATGCCATCGAAGTTAAGTTGCTATCAATTTAAAATAGATTGTATAACTTTAAGATATTCTATGTAATCTTCACAGTAAACACAAAGAAAATGCTCACAGAACATACAGCAAAGGAAATGGGAAAAGAATCAAAGCATTTTAAAAAATCAATAAATAGGGGGAAAAAATCAGAAAGAGAGGAAAATGAAGAACAAAAAAATTACAGAAATAAAACAGAAACAAAATGGGGATTAATGTAAATGGATAGACTCCCCTCCCCCCATTCAAAAGGCATAGAGACATAGATTGACTAAATTGACTAAAAACAGACAAAATAACAAACCTAAAACAAAAATCCAGCTCCAACTATATGCTGTCTAATAAAGAGGTTCACTTTAGATTCAAGGGCACACATAGGCTGAGAGTGATAGAATGGATAAAGATACATCATGCAAATGATGTCCAAAAGATGAGGGATGGCTATATTACATCAGGTGAAATAGAATTTCTTTTCTCACAAGAGAAAGAAAAGATCAATTCGCAGGAGTCATCTGTGTTGTAACCTGTGATAGGATTTCTTTCTTTTTTAAAAGGCTGAATAAAATTACATTGTATATGCATACACATTTTGTTCATCCATTCACCTATGGATGAATATCTGGCTGGCTTCTACTCCCTCTTGACTATTGTGAGCAATGCTGTAATGAACGAGTGGACCAGTATCTCTTAGAGACCATTTTAATTATTTTGGATATATATCTAGAAATGGGATTGCTGGATCTTGAGGTGATTCTGTCTTATAATTTTGGGAAATATCTTTACTGTTTTCCAAAGTGGTTATAAAATTTTACATTCCCACTTAAAATACACATGATTTCTATTTTCCCCACGTCTCCTCAACATTTGCCATTTTGTTTATTTTTGGTAATAGCCATCTTCTCAATGGGTGTGAAGTAATACCTCACTGAAGTTTGAACTTGTTTTATCTAATAAAGAGTAATGTTTGGCATCATTTTTACATGCTTTTTAGAAAATTGTACATATTCTTTAAGGAAATTCTGTCTATTCAAGCCTTTTGCCCATTATTTAATCAGTTTATTTGGCTTTTGGTTGCTTAGTTGTAGGAGTTATTTATATATTCTAGATATCAACTCATCATAAAAAATGATTTTTGAATATTTTCTTTCACACTGTAGCTTGCCTTTTCCTTTCTAGTCTGTTGACTGTTTTCTGTGATTCACAGAAGCTTATGTAGTCCTATTTTTGCTTTTTTGCCTGTGCCTTATGTTTTATATTGAAGAAATTGTCTTGAAAACCAATGCCCATAGATGTTTATCTACATTTTCTTCTATAACTTTTATAGTTGTAGGCCTTTAACTAATGCTAATTTTTCTCTGGTATAAGGTAAGATTCCAGCTTCCTTCTTGTGCATGTTGAAAATCCAGCTGCCTAGCAGGAGTTTTGCAAGATGAAAAAGTTCTAGAGATTTGTTGCGTAACAATGTGAATATAGTTAATACCACTAAACTGTACTGAACTGTACAACTGAAAATGGATAAGATGATAAATTTTATGTGACATGTTTTTCATCACAATTTGTTAAAAAAAAATTGAATATAGTTTTTGCTACAATGTTTACTCTTCACTTTGGGCTTTCCTGGTGGCTCAGAGGATAAAAAACCTCCCTGCAATGCAGGAGACCCAGGTTTGACCCCTGGGTTGAGAACACCCTCTGGAGGAAGAAATGGCAGTCTACTTCAGTATTCTTGCCTGGAGAATTCCATGGACAGAGGAGTCTGGCAAACCTCAGTCCATGGGCTTGCAAAGAGTCAGACATGACTGAGTAACTAACACTTTCACTTTTGCTTCCATGAAGTCATATGATTTGCAGAATGATGTACCCTACACTGCTAATTCTATAAAATACATAGGGATCCTTTTTAGAGGATCTGTGAGGTTAAAATTATTTTTGAGTATACTAAGATGTGATTTGCCTTTTATATTTTTTAGTCTGTTTCAGGTACACAGTGAAGGCCACATAATGAATCCACAATTATTTGGAGAGGTTATTAGAATATATTCATTTTTTCTAAATTACATATTTATACAAAACCAGAATTTCTTCATACACTTTCACCAAACAACATATTTTATTACAATGAATGCAAAGTTGATATGAGATTTTAACATCTCTTATTAAGCTAGACATTAAAGAAATGTCTTAAAAATGTAAACCAATGATACTTTTAATTTAATAGAACTTGGGGGAAAATTGCTTTTATTTTTCAAAATAAATGAATACTTATTTTGCATTAAAAACACATTGCTTATATCACCATGTACAGTATTTATTATTGTCATCTAAAGTGAATTAATGTTATAAACACTGTGACTATACTTAACAATAGTAAATTGCACATTCAAAAGTGGTTAAGACTGTAAATTTTATTTTGTGTATTTTACCACAGAAATAAATTAAAAATGAGCTAATAAATATTTTAAAGTGAGTCAGTTTAAATTTCTAGTCACATTATTGTTGTTCAGTCCCTAAATTGTGTCCAACTCTTTGTGACACTATGGACTATAGCATGCCAGGCTCCTCTGTCCTACAATATGTCCTACAGAATTTTCTCAGATGCATGTCCATTGAGCTGGTGATGCTATCTAACCATCTGATCCTCTGCTACCCCCTTCTATTTTGCCTTCAGTCTTTCTCAGTCCCAGGATATTTTCCAATGGGTCGATTCTTTGCATCAGATGGCTAAAGTGTTGGAGCTTCAACTTCAACATCAGCCTTTCCAATGAATATTCAGGGTGATTTCCTTTAGGATTGGCTGGTTTGATGTCCTTGCAGTCCAAGAGACTCTCAAGAGTCTTCTCCAGCACCAAATTCAAAAGCATCATTCTTCAGCTCTCAGTCTTCTTTATGGTCCAACTCTCACAGCCTTACATGACTACTGGAAAAACCACGGCTTTGATTATATAGACTTTTGTCAGCAAAGTGATGTCTCTGCTTATTAACATACTGTCTAGGTTTGTCATAGCTCTCCTTCCAAGGAGCAAACATCTTTTCATTTCATGATTACAGTCACCATCCACAGTAATTTTGGATCCCAAGAAAAGAATATCTGTCGCTGCTTCCACTTTTCCCCCAATTATTTGCCATGACATGATGGAACCAGATGCCGTGATCTTAGCTTTTGGAACTTTGAGTTTTAAGCCAGCTTCTTTACTCTTCTCTTTCACTTTCATCAAGTGGATTTTTAATTCCTTTTCACTTTCTGCTGTTAGAGTGGTATCATCTGCATGCCAGAGGTTGATATTTCTCTGGGAAATCTGGATTCCAGTTTATGATTCATCCAGCTTGGCAGTTTGCATGACATACTCAGCATATAAGCAGGATAACAATATACAGCCTTTGTACATTTTTCCCAATTTTGAACCAGTTTCATGTCTGCTTCTAACTGCTTCTTCTTGATCTGTATACAGGTTTCTCAGAAGGCAGGTAAGGTGGTCTGGTATTCCCATCTTTTTAAGAATTTTCCAGTTTGTTGTGATCCACACAGTCAAAGGCTTTAGTGTAGTCAATGAAGCAGAAGCAGATGCTTTTCTGGAACCCCCTTGCTTTCTCCATGATCCAATAAATGTTGGCAATTTAATCTTTTGTTTTCCTGTCTGTTCAAAATATGTGTATTTAGTAGCAAAAACATGAATAATAGATTTAATCCACATAAACAGAAGACTCCTTGAAGCCCTCAGTAAGTTTTGAGTGGGAATGTGTCTAGAGATCACAAAGTCTGAGAAATGCTATTCTCAACTCCTGTGCTGTGCTGGCCTATTATTAAATTAGAATTAAATCTATTGCAAAAAATGAAAGAGGCATAATCCATTCAAAAATTTAAAAATAATTGTCTTGAAACAAGTGAAAATTGACTTTTTAAAAACTGATCAGTTCAGCTTTGTAAACAAAAGATGCAGCAGCTGTGATGGCAGCAGCAACAATAGCTGGATGTTCAGCACCCAGAGTGAGCTCATCCATCACTGCACCACACAACTCAGGTTCTTCTCCTGGGTTTATAAGGTATGATGCCATGGAGTTTTCATGGATGAGACAGAAAGCTCTTCTCCAAAAGAGAGAAAATGGATATCCCCCTAAATAAATGCCACAAATTTCAGTCTCTAAATAAATAATAGTACATGTGGCATGTAATGACCTGAATTTCTCATCCAGTTTGCCTTTATGCTGTGGTCTCAGGAAGCAGCAATTTTCTTTCACAGAGCTTCAAAACAATGTGATTATAATAAAAGTGGGTGACAATGAGACGATGACAACAGCCTATTTCTTACTGCCTTGGTAAAAAAAATTATAGTTGTTAACACTTGTTTGTCATTTTTCTTACTAATTGTATCTATATTAGTTCAGTGCATAAAAAGAAATATTTCTTCCCAAGGCAACAGCCAAAAACATTACTGCTATAGAATTTAGAAGAGAACAACTTTTTATTTGAAAAAAAGGGAATGCAATATTGAATGATAGCATGTTCAGATAAGCTCTCCATCGACAGTAGAGTTCACAGGCTGTTTGTTTCATGAGGCCCATGAGGTCTTGTTCTGCTGTATCTCTGCCCCTAACTCCTCCCAGATTCATCTGTCCTCTACTCACAGAATATGTATTACCTTCCAGCTGTGCGGTTCCCATGCATAGCAGTGCTCTTAGAACAGGTAAGACAGACTTTTCATTAAAGGCCACACAGTAAATATATTCGACTTTGGGGCAGAGGCCATCTTTGCAGCAACTACTCAGCTCTGTCATTGTGCTGTAAAGACAACCATGTGATAATGTGTATGTTTCCCTGGTAGTATCTCGATTCGTCACCCCGCTCACCTTCTTCCCCTACTGTGTCCACAAGTCTGTTCTCTATGTCTGTGTCTCCACTGCTGGCCTGAAAATAGGTTCATCATTACCGTAAAATAGATCACCAGTGGGGATTTGCTATATGACACCGGGAGCTCAAACCAGTGCTCTGTGATGACCTAGATGGGTGTGATGGGGTGTGAGGTGGGAGGCAGGTTCAAGAGGGAAGTGACATATGTATACCTATGGCTGATTCATGTTGTAATGGCAGAAACCAATGCAATCTTGTAAAGCAATTATCCTCCAATTAAAAATAAATAACTTAAAAAAAATTTGAAAACCAGCAACAACAACAGCCATGTGCTCAGTTGCTAAGTCATGTCTGCCTCTTAGCAACCCCATGGATTATAATCCACCAGGGTCCTTTGTCCACAGGATTTCCCAGACAAGAATCCTAGAGTGGGCTGCCATTTCTTTCTCCAAGGGATCTTCCAGACCCAGGGATCAAACCCTTATTGAACCTGGATATCCTGAATCTCTGGCTTGGCAAGTGAATTCTTTTACCACTGAGCCTCCTAGGAAGCCCCCAAACAGCAGTAGGTACCCACAAATTATTGTGTATGGCTGTGTTTCAATAAAATTGTATTTATAGAAAGAGGCTGGAGGGGGATATATTTGGCTCATGAGCCATAGTTCAAGGACCCCAGACTTGGACTTGTGCTCCTATTCTGTCCCCATCAGTAAGTTTGTGTGAAGTAATTAAACCATTGGTGTTTCCATGCCAGAATGCACTCATCCCAGGCAGTGACAGCAACAGATAAGTGTTGACATGAATTGATCACTAGAAATTCATTAAACATATTTGAAATTTTGTTGTTCTTTATCACTGTTCTTTGAACTCCCTTACTTGTAAATTTTTTATTTTGGCCCAGAAACATGAACATTTCCAGCTCACACTTTCATGCTGATCTGAATTTCACTTAGTTTAAGCATGCACCAGCATTGACAACCAAAAATTAATGGAGATAACTTTGTAAACCAGTCAAGATTGTAAAGAATTTCCCCCCCCATTTTCTATACTTGCTAAAGGACACATATAGAAAACAGAATGTCCCAAATTCTCAACCCACCGAAAAGTATACCCTGTAGTCAGTGAGTCTCCCACAGTCATAAACACTGTTCTAGTCTTGCCATTTGGAAATTTACTGCATTTCACAGTCCAGTGGCTCAGTAAAAGCAGTTTTTATTTTGACCTCCTGTATAAACCTGTGTGAAAATCTTTCCATGTCAGAGAGGCAGTAGGAGGTAGACATTAAAGCACTTTTTAATTTTACTGTTAGAAAAATATGCTTCAGAACACTAATCTCAAAATGTTGACAGCTGAAGAACCAGCAGGAGGTAGTCTAAAGCAGATTACCCCACTGCAATAAATGCTAACACATTAAAACATTATTAATATCAGATTGCTAGAAATCATTAACAGAGCTCCAGCTCTTCTAGCTTACCTAGGTATTTATTTACTTCTTTTCCTATTTCTATCCCTCCAGTTTTTCCCCTCCACCTACTGTTCTTTTCTACCTCAAACTACAATTCTTACATTATTACCAAGGGTCCTGTTCAAACAAAACCACTCAAGTTTATAAATCACAGGTGGAAATTCAAAGTCCACTGAGGGCTAGAATAGAGGTTTGAGTTTTTTAACTGCTGTAGAAATCAGTTTTCTTTTCTTTTCTCTATTTCTTTTATCTCTTATCCTGCACTGGTCTTTCTCCAATTTATTCAAGCTTTGGTAGTCAAAAGCTTCCAGACTCCCAGTGTTTCTCTTTTATCACATGTAAGCTATCTTCGTGTCTTCCAAGGTCATCAGTAGTTTAGTCCCACCATCATTATCCAGTCACAGGATGTTTTTCTACTTAACACCAGGTGCCTTACCATCACGGCCTCTAAAGTAATTCCTACTATGTCTTTGCTGGTATTGTGCTATTATTCTATCCACCCACCTGAACCTGGTGGAAATTTCACATCTTGTATTTATTCTTTCTCAGATTCTGAAACAAACAAATGGCCAGATATTTCTCCACTGAAGACGGGTTTATTCAGGATCAGCAGAGAATGACAGTTTGGGTTCTGCAGATGTAGGCAGCCAAGGGCAAGTCCCCATATTGCAAGGGAGGGAGCTGCTTTTATAGTAGGGAAAGGAAGGTGGAAGGGCTATAAATAAAGATTCCATGGCTTTTCATTGTCTGAGCCCTGGTCTCAGGGAGGAAGTAAGTCTTCCTTCTTCCTGATGGACTCTACTGTTATTGCAGGGCTCGAGAGCCTCCACTGCTAGATCTATTTAATTGGGGTTTTTGTTTATTCATGTTTTACACTTTCTACCTACTTCTTGATTTCTATCCCTTGTTATCACTCCAGGTGAAAGCCAAAGTTCTCACAATGACCTACATTTAGTGATCTGATTCCCTATTCTTCCTTGAACATACTTCTGCCTCAGTGTTTTTGCACTTGACAGCCCCTCTGCCTGGAATGTATTTTCCCAGTTATCTGCATGGCTGGTTAATTTCCTTCACTTCCTTCAGATTCCTAGACAGTTCATCTTTCACACTCTATCTAAATTCCTCACCAAACCCCAACGTGTCTTGGGCCCCTCTCCTCCTCATTGTCTATATTTAGCTTTCTTTACTCTTTAGTGTGTCTACTTATTTATCTTGCTGATTGTCTGCTCTGTGGCACCATGGGCCACCTAAGAGCAGGTATGTCATCAGCTCTGTTCAATGCTGTATGCTCAGCCCTAGAAGAGCATCTGAGGCAAGGGGCCCCATTGATGTTTGCTGGGTGAAGACATATCATGAGGGTGATTTACTCTCGCATCCCATCTTGTGTGCCTGGCCCTTGTATTTCCCTAAGTGATGCTAGTCAGTCCCATTTAGATTGTCAGGACTTGAGGTCACGGTCTAGGTTTCACCTTTTTACATTCCCGTAACATCTAGAAAGGTGCTGGTAATATGGAAAAATTATATGTATATACACACATACACACATACAAACACACACACACATATATTGATTTTTAAGCTCTTATAAGTGAAAAAAAAGAATATAAATTGTCCAAAAGTAGAGCGAGTTCATTGTTTGGTTGTGAGATGTTCTGGGAAATATATTTCTGGTTGGAATGAAGATTCTAAGAACCCATTTCAATTTACTACTGTCTCTCCTCAGTAATGATCTATAACTATTTAAATGCTGAGTTGGGACATTGTAAAGTGCAAAGAAGACAAAGATAAACAGGCCAAGAGAAAACTGAGGAATGGCTGACGGGAGCTTTAAAAATTCTTTAACAAAATTTCTGTCAATATCCCATCAAGAATGAATATAATGGAAAAACAAGTGTCAACATCTATCTCCTTGGACTTCCCAGGTAGCACTAGCTGTAAACAACCTGCCTGCCATTGCAGGAGACAGAAGAGACATGAGCTAAATCCCTGGGTCTGGAAGATCCCCTGGAGTAGAGGATGGCAACCAACTTCAATATTCTTGCCTGGAGAATGCCATGGACAGAAGAGCTGGGCAGGCCACAGTCCATACTGTCACAAAGAGTGAAGTGGCTTAGCACACATGTATCTATCTCCTTAATCTTGACCTGTTGTGAAGATACTGCAACTCCTGTGGTTGGGTTGAGGTAGAAAATTGGAAAAATGTTGCCCCTAGGTACTAGGTACTGTGAGGGAGAGATGAATGGCAACAGGGTGTTTGGTGGTACCCGGGTTCCTGGCTTAGCCAGTAGAGGATGCTGCTGCTGTCACCACTGTTGCTATCTTCCCCACCAACTAAGAAATGGATCTTAGTTTTATGTTTGAGTGGGATCTTGCTTTATTCCGAATTTTAACTTCTGTTACTTAGCACAGAAGTTTGAGAAATTGGTGTGACATAGTCCTTCAACTCTTAGAGTAAACTAAGCATTTCTTTACAAAATAATGCATGCCCTTAATGTTAAAAATGCAATTTTATTTTCAAAACATTCATTAATACATGACTTTCAGAAGCAGTTCATTTCTTTTCCAAGGTTCCTTGCATTATGCCAAATAAATAATAGGCCAGCCATTAATACTTGCGGGCTGATTGAGTTCATCTAAGTTTGCAGAGTGAAGTGTGTCTCGTGTCTTCTTTCGCATTAAGTGCACTGTGAGAACAAAAATGCTCCAGGGAGTGGAACAGGAATTGAGTGGATGCTAATTGTGTGTGTCAAGCTTCTAGATGATTCATAATGGCTGACCTCGTGAAAATCACTCTTATCAATGCTTCAGTTTCCCATCTGTCAAATGGGGGTAATAATACTGATCTATTTCACAGGGGTGTTGTGAGGCACTATAAATCATAGTCAACAGAATACATTTAGAGTCCTTGATGGAGGCTGCCTTGAGCTGAAGTCTATGCCTGCTATTGGCTTTTGTTCTTGCTAAGCTGTCCCAATCTTGGAACTACTTATTGACTTCAGCAAGTTCTTTGGCCCCACCACTCATCAAAGCTGCTCGTTCAGATGTTGACAGTGTTTTCCTGAGTTTTGGAATCTTAATAGTCCAGACTTATTTAGGATATACAGGGGAAGGAACTTAGTATTTTCTATGTCTTTCATCCACAGAGAGAGGCTGTTTGAGATCTAAGATTTCTCCGCAGGTTGGGAGTTGGGGTTTCATTCCCTATGGACTTGGAACAGACTGGAGCTGTCTCAGGAGCAAAGTTCACACAGTGTACATGATTTATATACTTGTTTATTGCTCTCTGAACTGATCCCAGAAGAGCTAGATCACTTCACCCGTTTGTAATGTCTGTACCCAAGCCTCTGCCTCCTCATAGGAACCAGCTGGTTCAATCTTCCTCCATCCTCCATCAAAAAAGGGCAACATTAGGGAAAAAAAAATGTTTTTTTTTTCCTAGAGACAGGTTTAACCCTCAGACTTGGGCACTGATACTCCTGAAAACTTCATCCAGTTCACTGTATTCAGCATCTGTCACTTCTCTGTCAGTGTCCAGAATCTGAACTTGGCTTCAACCATTTTTCCCTCTGGTTTGGGAAACCTTCACAAACTATTTCTATTTGCCCAGGTGTGGACTCAAGAGCCTTACTCTCCATCCCAGTTCAGGGGCTTGGCCAGATCCTCTTCCCAATAGGGTTTGTTCTCCTCTCCTTCTCCTTAGCCCTAGGTGTGTAACCCACAAACAGGCACAATGTCCTGGCCTCTTGCCACAGTCACATTCCAGTTCTCAGTGTTTTATGGACTCTGCTCCTCTGTTCACTGCACTGAGAGCACCAGGAGGTTCTAGGGACTCCTGGAGAGAACAATCAGACATCCTGCCAAGTAGCCAGGAGTTGATTTGCCCATGATCCACAGGCCTTCCCACCCCTTTCCACAGGACAGGAGCTGAGAGGAGCCTGAGTCTGGGTTTCTTTCAGCTTTTGGTACCATCCTGAGTAACAAAACAAATCATACTTTGTTGTCAGATTTTTGAATGTAAAAATGGGAAATTGAATTCTGTATGGATATTTTTGGTTTGTGGGAGAGTTTTGATTGTGTTTCTTGTTTTTAATTTCAGCTAAATATGTCTAATTTTGATTTATTTGAGGCAAAGTGATATATATAATCATATATGATTATATTATATTATTATATATTATATATAATTATACACATTTATATATTTACATATATTATATATTAATATTATATGTTATTATAACACTACATATATTATATAATACATAATATATAAAATATATAATATAATTATGTATATATAATTATATACTATATAATTATGTAATGTATAATACAAAATATAATAATACATAAAATATAATAATGTAATATATTATAATACAATAATTATATAATATTATATACAATAATATAATTATATATTATATAATTATATTATATATTAATTATATAATCACCTCTTCCATTTCTCCTTCTCAATGAAAACACTCTTTCTCTTGGTCTTTCACAGTATTGACCTTTTCTGTAGTATTGATATTTACTGCAATGTTATATTAAAGATCTTTGTGTCATTTCACCAAATAAATTATATAATATTATAAAATATAATAATAATATATTAATTATATGTAATTATAACATAATTATAATAATATACCTTAACATGTATAATAATATATAATATAATAAAACATAATGTATATATAATATATATAAATTTATATATAAATATTTAACATAATCAATAGTATATAATGTTATATTAGATCATATTATGCTATATTATAACATATATAATATATATAGGCAAGAGATGTATATAATATATTATAATATTGTGTATTATATGTAGATACATAATATATAATAATATATAATAACATAAAATATATTATATATATAATATATTATATATATATATATACACACACATATATATTCACAACTGACATCTGATGCAGACCTCATTCTCTTCCCCCTTCCAATCTCCTCTCTTCCTACTTTTCATACTCCTGTATTGGTTCTAATAAACAGTTGCTTTTCAAAAAAAAGAGAATGAAAATAACTTCATGCCATATTAAATAATCTCTTACCAATTTCAGAACCTATAGATGTAACACTTTAATTGTATGCAAACTTACATTTGGTTTGTGTTTCTAATATTTGCCCCACTTAGGAACAGTATTACCTAGTGGAAGCCCTTCAATTGTATACATTGACCTCAGTATAGCAGTTACAGGAATCTGCGTCTTAAACATGTACAATAGCTGGTGCAATAATAAATCAACTCCAATTAGAGCAGTAGTGACTACAGAAGTTAGAAATCTGTAGATCCAACCTTAACAAAGCTCACCTGCTGAGAATATTGAATTGTCTACAGTTTAGCTGTTAAGCTCATTTTGTCTTCATCTGCTGCTTGGTGTATGAGAGCCGACCTTCACCTCCTATGCTGAATCAGCTAGAGAGGAAACTGCTGTTTGTCTAAAAGGCCTCCCTACATAAGGTCTGAGAGAAGGTACTGCTGGTGTGGAGGGATTTGTTTAGAAACAGGGCTCTGAATCTGTAAATTATGTATTTGGGCAACAATTTAAATTATGGCACAGAGAAGTAAGATTCAGAATTGTGAAAAAGAAACACTGAAAAGAAGCTAGAGTGCACGTGGGTATGTTTGAGTGTACAAACACACACACACACTCCCATACCCCCCACCCTTTCTCATCACTTTAAATTGTTCCAATCAGACATCTAGTTTTATCTCATCATCTGACCACCTCAAGGACATTGTTTCCTGTTAGGATTTCTTTCTGATCCCATAACTGAGACTCCATCCCTCTCTATTCCTCTCATATATAAAATCATTTTTTGATCATTTTTTTGTCCTCTGCTCTTCTGAAATGTTGTTCATTACACCTTCAATAATCTTATCCTCCTGCCCTTTCACAGGAAACATCTGGCAAAAATTGTAATCGTGACTCAATTTCAGTCCCTTTCCTTATACCTAAGTGGTTTCCTAAGCTCTGCTGTGTAAAACCAAGTGACCATATAGATCAGAACAACAGAATAATGATTTTCACACAGAGCTGGGACCTCAAATCTCAGTTATTTGTTTTCTTTTTTTTATTTATTTATTTATTTATTTTTTGGTTTATTATGTATTTTTTATTTATTTTTTTAATTTTATTTTATTTTTAAACTTTACATAATTGTATTAGTTTTGCCAAATATCAAAATGAATCTGCCACAGGTATACATGTGTTCCCCATCCTGAACCCTCCTCCCTCCTCCCTCCCCAAGTTTTCAACACCACCTTCTTTCCCCTCACCGACTGTCCCATTTTCAAGCTTATCCCGCCCCACACTCTTTTGGTAATTCTATCTCAACTGGAAAACTGAAGCAATTAAAGGGGGATAACAGACTGGTTCCAAATAGGAAAAGGAGTACATCAAGGCTGTATATTGTCACCCTGCTTATTTAACTTCTATGCAGAATACATCATGAGAGATGCTGGGCTAGAAGAAACACAAGCTGGAATCAAGATTGCTGGGAGAAATACAAATAACCTCAGCTATGCAGGTGACACCACCCTTATGGCAGAAAGTGAAGAGGAATTAAACAGCCTGTTGATGAAAATGAAAGAGGAGAGTGAAAAAGTTGGCTTAAAGCTCAACATTCAGCAAACAAAGATCATGGCATCTGGTCCCATCACTTCATGGGAAATAGATGGGGAAACAGTGTCAGACTTTATTTTTTTTGGGGGGGGGGGCTCCAAAATCACTGCAGATAGTGATTGCAGCCATGAAATTAAAAGACGCTTACTCCTTGGAAGGAAAGTTATGACCAACCTAGATAGCATATTGAAAAGCAGAGACATTAGTTTGCCAACAAAGGTCCGTCTAGTCAAGGCTATGATTTTTCCAGTGGTCATGTATGGATGTGAGAGTTGGACTGTGAAGAAAGCTGAGCACTGAAGAATTGATGCTTTTGAACTGTGGTATTGGAGAAGACTCTTGAGAGTCCCTTGGACTGCAAGGAGATCCAACCAGTCCATTCTGAAGGAGATCAGTCCTGGGTGTTCATTGGAAGGACTGATGCTAAAGCTGAAACTCCAATACTTTGGCCACCTCATGTGAAAAGTTGACTCACTGGAGAAGACCCTGATGCTGGGAGGGATTGGGGGCAGGAGGAGAAGGGGATGACAGAGGATAAGATGGCTGGATGGCATCACCGACTCAATGGACATGAGTCTTAGTGAACTCCAGGAGTTGGTGATGGACAGGGAGGCCTGGCGTGCTGCAGTTCATGGGGTCGCAAAGAGTCGGACACAACTGAGAGACTGCACTGAACTGAACTGATTCCAATTTCCTGTCACTTTTATTTATCAACATATCCTTATCCATCCGTGTGTTCCTTCTTTCTTCTAGACTGAGCTGAAGAAGAATCCCTCTTTCTACTCAAAGCTGGGCCCCCACTCTCCCTGGGCAGAGAAACTCTGCCTCTGCTGAGACAATCCTTCCCCACATTGAGTATTTCTCCTTCCTCCCAGCCCTCCCTCCTGACTCTTCTCCCTCAGCCTTGAGACTCTTCGCTGCTCACCTAAGCATCTCTATCCCATCACAGCAAAGTTTCATAAAGAATATTACCTACCTACCTCACATCCATCTTCAGTCTATTTTTCATTCATTCATCCACTGAAATTACCTTATTCTTCCTTCACTTTTCCCTCCATGGGCACTGACTTGGAAATAAACTTCACCTTGAGTGGACACAGAAGAAGTCTACTCTCTCTTCATCCTGGGCTTTGTGTCACTGCTGTGCCGTCAGGTTTTCAAGTCTCAGTCTCCCTGGTGGTACCATCCTGAGCTGACCTCATTAGCCCACCCTAACCCTCTGTCTCACCTCACTCCTTCCTGACATTGCCAGCTGTCCATTCCCTACCTTCATTCTTATTACCTCTTCCATTTTTCCTTTTCAATGAAAGCACTCTTTCTTTCTCTTGGTCTTTCACTGTATTGTTACCTTTTCTGTAGTATTGATATTTACCGTAATGTTATATTAAAGATCTTTGTGTCATTTCACCAAATAAATTATAAATGCCTAGGTGACAGATATCTGATTGTGTTCATCTCTCTAGCCTATAACATTTGGATCTTTGGACTAAGTACTGCTCAATAAATTGAACTAAATGTAAGTTTCATGCACTCCTTGTCACTTAGCCTACATTTTTCAAAAGCCAGACCTCAACAGTAATTACATTACACAACATTGATATTTTTAGATACTCTCAAGGAAATTCCCCTGCTATTACCAGGCAGTAAATTTTCCTTCTCACAGAAAGATTTTCTCCTCTACACTCAGGAATTATCCAGCATGCCTCTCTTGAAAGGGAAGTTTAATGTCTATAAAATCACTTGCTTAAACATTTTCACTTTTGAAGCCTACCTACCTTTCCTGCAAAGAATTTGGGGAGAAATTTATCACATTTTTATTTGTATTTCAAAAGAGAGGTAGAGATTGTAGCCTGCCAAGCTCTATCCATGGAATTCTCCAGGCAGGAACACTGGAGTGGAGGCCATTTCCTTCGAAACGCTGCTGATCAATTTTCAGTTCTAACTCTTTTTAGCCCTGTGTCTTTAATCAAATTAAATAATGTTTCTAAACTTCATATGCAGCATGGTCACAAAAATAACTACTTTTTGACAAGGAATTTCTTATAACTAAGTGAGATGATGCTCCTAGACGTATTTTGAAGATATAATACACCACTAGGCTATTTATTATTATTTCTATTTTAAATTTTGCTTCTTTTGTATAGTCTTCCTACTTATCCCTCTAAGCCACCCTATTGGATCCAGTTAGCGATTTTTTGCTACTACAGAGTGACAAAGGTCACTGATTTAATTTTCCATACATCAGTTCTGATAGTGTTTCTCCATACAGACAGTTCCACAGATGTTAAGCTTCTTCTGTTTAGAGTTGGCTAAATATCACCCTGTGACAGATTTATTTTTAAGAACCATTTTTGTATCTTCCATATGTTTTTTGAACCATCACTGGAAAATACTGGGGGAAACATCCTTGGAAATTTACTAATGACACCTCCCTGACAGATGTTCAACATAAACCAGTTGAAAATACCATTTAGTGATATATCATGGAAACCTGTTGCTTTATAATAATGGCTTGGGAGCCACAAGTATCATGTTCATATTTAGTCAATGTAGACAGATTTCATTATTTAGGCCTCAGATTTTTGGATGATTTCTCCAGTGTCTGTAGTCATTGTCCAAAGGTCTAATATGGAGTTTATCACTTTCATTACTAACGACTTAATAAAAGCTATAGTTATGACATTCTGTTATTAATCATTGTCATTTACAAAGACAGCAATAGTACCTCTGGAAATCTTCAAAACACATTCAGTGCAACCTGGGAATAGCCCATAGATTCAAGTATTTAATTTTTGGCAACAATTTAAAGAAATTATCATTCAAGCAAGGTCTTATAAATCCCCCTTATATGCCAAGTACAAAATGTATTTTCTTCAGCATGTGCAGAAACACAATTTAAGCAAGTAATCTGTGGATACAGCTATCAGAGCTCTTAAAACACACACACACACACACACACACACACAATGTTGCTTTTCTTTCCATTGCATGTACCTAACTGTTGCATAGTCTGAGAAAAAACTAAATCTCCTTTGGCAATTTGAACACAGAGGATGCCATGATATCATGATGGATGGATAACTAGATCCAAAGAGCTAAGAGGTCTGTTTTAGACTGGAAAATTGTTTTTGTTTAGATAGATTTAGGAATCTTAAATATATACTGTTAAATATCAGAGTTTAGGTGGCAGGATTCATTTCTTTGTTACTGATTTAATAATACCTACATCCCAAGAAGTTTTATTGAAAAATTAGGTGCTACATCCTCTAGGAGTCAGTCATAACTTGTTTTGTGTTTTCTTCTTAGATATTCCTACAATATCCCCTACATAGCTCCACATTTGCATTGAATATGTATTCTCTGTTTATGTGACTATGTCTTTAGATATGAACTCTGTGACTGAAAGGTCTTCTTATTTATCTTCAAAACTCTTGCACCCGGTATACCATTCGGCATGCAGGATATATGAAGAAAACAAGAAGTGTTAAGTGAATAAATTAATAAACTGTAGCTTAGCATCTAAAATAAAAGTAATTGTATTACTCTCGATTTTCACTCATTTATCTTATTTCCTTATTCATTCCACTTACAGTTCTGAGAATATTACTGCAATATTTTATAAACCTAAAAAAATACATTTGAATCTTGATCAGAAACTATCATCATACAATCATGCTAGGTCAAGACTGATCCCGTGGCTTGTGAATCTGTAATAGCCAGCTCTAGATACGGGGAAAGAAGGAAGAGAGAAAGAAAAAGAAAGGCAAGCTTGATTTGTAGCATTTCTGACCTACAATGGCCAATTTCAAACTACCAATATATCACCAATGTACTATTGGGAAAGAAGGTGAACCCCTGCCTTTTCTCAGTGGTGAATAAACTTCCTTGACTTCACTGGTTGCTTCTATACCCTGTCTTGTTTTATTCACTTCAACCAGTTTTGCTGAATTGCCTTCTTCTACAAGTTTTCAAGAAGGGCTTCCCAGGTGGTGCTAATGGTAAAGAACATGCCTGCCAATGCAGGAGACATAAGAGATGCAAGTTCGATTCCTGGATCCCCTGGAGGAGGAAATGGCAACCCACTTCAGTATTCTTGCCTGCAGAATCCCCATGGACAGAAGAGCCTGGTGGGCTACAGTACACAGGATTATAAAGAGTCAGACACAACTGAAGCAACTGAGCATGCAAGCACAAGTTATCATTCAAAGACTGATTTCTATGCAGAGAGGTAATAAGTAAACATTAGAGCAGTTGCCTGCCATGTTCCTTAAAAATGTTATCTTTAAACACAATCTTCAGGATCACCAATAAACCACAAGACAAATTACCTGTACTTTTTTTTTAGGAAGCATATTTTAAAACTCATAAAATTATGCAATGGATACTTTTGGAGTTTGTTTTGATTTGTATTGGGGAAGGCTATATTATAATTAAAATTTTTATCCTTTTAGGGGGATAAAAGTTGACCATTATCTCTAAAAACAAGTCTGCGTTGTTTTTCAACTACTTCCTCCTTTCTCAATTAAGTTAAGCTTAGTTTGTCTTTGCAGGTAAAGCTCCAGAGCTTTTAACATTTGAGGTGAACCATGTGTTTCAATATTTATGTATTTTAAGTATGTTGATTTCTGTCTCACAGTTGTTCTAATGAGAAAAGACTGCTCAGTAATTCTTTGCATATCTTACTGACTGAGGCTTTGAAATAAACCAAAAGTAATGAGAGTTGCCCAATCCATAACCTGGCCACTGGTAATTTACTGTTTCCTTTTTTTAAACATATGGGCTAAATGGAAAAATTCTAAGATATTTTATTAGTGAAATCATGATAATCATTTATACACAGGGAAGAAAAGATATTTCAAGTAGACATTTGTTAATGTCTTCACTACCCAATCTCTCAAAAGTAATTTGAAATATTTGTTTAAAATCTTGAATTATGAGGACCTCCCTGGTGGTCAAGTAGTTAAGATCTCACCTTCCCATGTAGGGGGTACAGGTTTGATCACTCAGGAAGCTAAGATTCCACAAACCTCACAGCTAAAAAACCAAAACATAAAACATAAGCAATATTGTAAGAAATTTAATAAAGACTTTAAAAGTGGTCCATATCAAGTATCTTAAAAAAAAAATAAAAATAAATAAAATCTTGAAATATGTAAAACTTTCAATAGTCAAAATACATACTGATAGCAATGTGTTTGTAATTTTGATGCCTACAAGTCACCTATGGAGTTCAGCAAACAGTCTCATTTTCTTCTAATACTTCAAACTCAGTATATTTTTAGCAGAAATAGGATAATTCATTGATTTCTGGGTGTTCATACTAAGTTGAGAAGTCATACCTCTCTGACAAAGTAGTAAACATACCCAAGTAAACCTTGGGTATGAGGTATCATACTGCATCAAACTATAGGTAAATTAAAAATAAAACAGTATAATTGTAGTTGGTTTGTACCAGATTACACAAGATAAAAATTGGAAATATCATATTAAAATAAATAAATAATCAGAATATCCCAAGACCCTTCAGTGCAAGTTTAATAGCCATGCTTGTGTTGTAGGATGATGACTTATCAGGGAAAGGTTGATTATGAACAACATATCTGTTTATTGAGGGTCTTTCAGCCCTCTGAGAATACCAAGAGTAGTCTGATCCTGGGAGAGGGCCCTCAGATGACCAAGATGACACCCTGGTCTCAGACTTCCAGCCTCTAGAACTAGAGTTAGAGAGGGGCTTCCCAAGCTGGGGACCTGACAAAGGGACTGAGAATTCTCAGGGAATCTGACCTGGGAGACCAACAGGATTTGATTATAGGACTTCCACAGGACTGGGGGAAACAGAGACTTCAGTATTGACGTGCACAAACAAAATCTTGCACACACCAAGACAGAAGGGAAAGGCACAGAGACTCCACAGAAGACTGAACCAAAACTACCTGCTAGTGTTGGAGAGTCTCCAGGTGGAGGTGTGGGATGGCAGGGTCTCATCACAGGGACAGGGGCACCGGCAGCAGCAGTCTGGGAAGGTTCCTCTAGGTGTAAGCCCTCTTGGAGGTCGTCATTAACCACAGTTAATGCCCATAGACATAGTGCCTATAGACACCAGGGCTGGGTCACCTCAGGCCAAATAACTATCAGGGTGGGATCACAACCCTAATAATCAGTGGATAATTGGATTAAAGCTTTACTGAGCAAGGCCCTAACCACCAGAGCAAGACTCAGTTTTTCCCACCACCAGTCCCTACCATGAGGAAGCTTACACAAGCCCCTTAGCCTCCTCCATCAGAGGGAAGACAGAAGAAAGAAGAATCCCAGTCCCACAGTGGCTGAAACAAAAACCACATACCAGAAATTTAATCAGGATGAAAAAGCAGAAAGCTATGTCACAGATGAAGGGACAAGATAAAACCCCTTGGGGGGGGGGGGCGGGGACTAAAGAAAATGGAGACAGGCAAATTTCCAGAATAAGAATTCAGAATAATGATAGTGAAGATGATCCAGGATCTTCAGAAAACAATGGAGAAGATACAAGAAATGTTTACCAAAGACCTAGAAGAACCAAAGAACAAACAAACAGAGATGAATAATACATTAGAAAGAATCAGTAGCAGAATAACTGAGGCAGAACAAATAAATGACTTGGAGGACAGAGTGGTAGAAATAACTGCTGCACAATGGAATATGGAAAAAAGAATGAAAAAAAAAAAAATGAAGACAGTCTGAGAGACTTCTAGGACAACATTAAATGTACCTACATTCACATTACAGAGGTCCCAAGGAGAAGAGAGAGAGAAAGAACCTGGGACAATATTTTTAGAGATAATGGCTGAAATCTTCCCTAATAAGGGGCTTCCCTTGTCGCTCAGCTGGTAAAGAATCTGCCTGCAATGTGGGAGACACAGGTTTGATCTCTGGGTTGGGAAGATCCCCTGGAGAAGGGAACAGCTACCCACTCTAGTATTCTGGCCTGGAGAATTCCATGAACTATACAGTCCAGGGGTTGCAAAGTGTTGGGCATGACTGAGTGACTTTCACTTTCTTTCCCTAACAAAGAAAAGAAAATAGAAAACCAAGTCCAGAAAGCACAGAGTGTCCCAGGCAGGACAAACCCAAGGAGGAACACACTAAGATACATAGTAATCAAGCTGACAAAAATTAAAGACAAAGATAAAATATTAAAAGCAGCAAGGGAAAAATGACAAATAACATACATGGGAACCCCCATCATGTTGTCAGCTGATTTTTCAACAGAAACTCTACAAGTCAGAAGGGAATGACATGATATATTTAAAGTGATGAAATGGAAGAGCCTACAACCAAGAATATTACACTTAGGAAGACTTTCATTCAGATTTGATGGAGAAATCAAAAGCTTTCCAGACAAGCAAAAGTTAAGAGAATTCAGCACCACCAAACCAACTTCACAACAAATGCTAAAATAACTTCTTTAGGCAGGAAACACAAGAGAAGGAAAAGACCTATCTACCGAAAATAAACCCAAAACAATTAAGAAAATGATAACAGGATCACCAGTCAATTCTAAAGGAAATGAGTCCTGAATATTCTTTGGAAGGACTGATGCTGAAGCTGAAGCTCCAACACTTTGGCCACCTGGTGCAAAGAACTGACTCATTGGAAAAAAACACTGATGCTGGGAAAGATTGAAGACAGGAGGAGAAGGGGACAACACAGGATGAGGTGGTTTGATGGCATCACTGATTCAATGGATATGAGTTTGAGCAAGCTCTGGGAGTTGGTAATGGACAGGGAAACCTGGCATGCTGCAGTCCATGGGGCCACAAAGTGTTGGGCACGACTGAGCAACTGAACTGAACTGAACTAAGATCACTCATATTGATAATTACCTTAAATGTAAATGGATTAAATTCACCAAACAAAAGACATAGACTGGCTGGGCAGATTAAAACATGTGCATGTACGCACTTCCACATACCACATCACTCTGCTTGACCCCCAAATTATATGTAATTAGTTTATATTGTTAAGCTAATCATGCTCCCATTATGGCTTGCAGTTGTAATTATCTTTAATTTTTTGTCTGGATATTGATTCTGAAAACTGATAAACATCTTTTACTATTGTGCTCAGGTGACTAATACTCAATACCATTGTCTTATGATTGGTCAACAGAAAATTAATAGAACTCTATATCACCAAAACTATCAGAAAAACCTGCAATCACTTTTTAAAATCCAAATGCATATCGGAATTATTTTGGAATTTTTTTGAAAAATACAAATGTCTAGGTATTGCTTCCCTCCCCACCCCCCACCCCCCGCCCCCAACCCAGGACTCCAGATATGTCTCTAATGAGCAGTCACATTAAAAAAAAAAAAAAAAAAAAACTGGATTATATGATGTTCCTTTACTTTAATCCAGTTTGTTTCACCTTTTTCTATTTCATATTCAGTGCTCCCAATCATTTAGGTTATGTTTTCCAACTTCTCCATCTTTTCTCTTTTTTGATGTTTTTCTTTTTTAAAACCCTTATCAAGCTTAGTAAAAAAGCTTTTATATACACATATATATAAATAATATGTATAATATATGTATTTTAGAAAATTTATGAAATTTTGCCTAACTAAAAATTTTATGACATTTAGATTCCACTTGTTTGATTTAGTATGAGTCAAATGCTAGACTTATAATTAAAAAAAATAGATATACAGCAAGTGGCAAAGATTTACTGTATAGTACAGTCAATATCTTGTAATAACCTATAATGTAAAATAATTTCAAAAGTAATGTATGTATATATGTATGACTGAATCAGCTTGCTGTGCACCTGAAGCATTGTAACTCAACTGTACTTTAATAAATATATATATTAAGAAAAAAATCTTATTGAGGCATAAATGCATGCAATATATTCAAATAATTATATAGCCATATATACATTTATATGAATATGTATATTATACATGGTGTAAAGGAAAATTTCACTAAGACATTTTTATAACTGTCGATCATATTTTTATTTTATGAAGCCTAGATTTTGCCAATTTGTACTATTTGAAATATCAAAAGCATATATTTCATTTCCCTTACTTTGAACACCAAATTTATTTCTTTATAAGTTTGCTGTTCCATATAACTGGTGAATAACATGTGAAAACCTCGAAATCACTTGTTTTAATGTGAATATGGGTCAATTAAATTCTGCACATAATCTGGCTTTCTTTAATCTTAATGTGTCTGGACTTTAGCATTACCTGTTTTGTCTGTCCCAAATTTGTACATATAATTGATTGACTAAATGAAAATTTAATTAAAGTGGTAAAATTAATTTAAAAATGTAAATAAAGTAGTATAATTTGAGTTCTTTGAAGCATTTTAAGTAGCATAACATAGAAGACTAAAGGGGTAGGGGAATCACCAAAGTTGCTGGGCAACAAAAATGTCAAGAACAATTATCCCTAAATAAATAATATCTGTGTTAGGTTGAATTGAATAAATGACATACCTTATGGATTATGTAATATATAATCTTGGTGAGAAAAAAAAACCTACATATTTTATCTATATTACAAAAAAATATATAATCTTAGAAAAAAGTAATAATACCACTAAGGTTTATTAACTGCTTTTCATGTGCCAAGATGGCCTCTGCCAAGTACTTTAGGTGAATTAGTGGGCAATTATTTCAAACCTTTTTACAAAACCGATATTTCCATTAGAAAATTTAAGAATTTGAAATATAGAGAACTGGCTAATCAAGTCATACTGCTGGGAAAGGATTGATTGAATTCCAAAATAACAGTGGGGTTAGCAAATGTAAGCTATTATATGAATATATGCTGCTAAGTCACTTCAGTCGTGTCCAACTCTGTGCGACCCCATAGACGGCAGCCCACCGGGCTCCCCTGTCCCTGGGATTCTCTAGGCAAGAACACTGGAGTGGGTTGCCGTTTCCTTCTCCAATGCATGAAAGTGAAAAGTGAAAGTGAAGTCACTCAGTTGTGTCCAACCCTCAGCGACCCCATGGACCGCAGCCTTCCAGGTTCCTCCATCCATGGGATTTTCCAGGCAAGAGTACTGGAGTGGGGTGCCATTGCCTTCTCCTATATCGATATATAGGATGGATAAACAACAATGTCCTAGTCTATAGCACAGGAAACTATATTCAATATCCTGTGATAAACCAAAATGGAAAACAATATGAAAAAGAATGTGTTGGTTAAGTCACTTTGCTGTGAAGCAGAAATTAACACAACATTATAAATCAACTGTGTTTCAAAAAATTCAAAATTAAGACTGAAAATTAAAAAACAAAACAGCACAGTGACAATTCAGTCACAATTGAAGCATATTTGAACACTGAAGTTCAAAGGTTAACAAGCTATGGCTCGAGGGTCAAATCCAGCCTGTTGCTTGCCTTGTAAGTTTCATGGACCATGGCCACACTATTGGTTCCAAGGCTGTCTATAGATGTTTTACTGCAACCGAATTGAGCTGCAGTAGAGACTATGCAGCCTGTAAAGCCTAAAATATTCACTATCTCGTGCTTTACAGGAAAAGCTCAGCAACTTGTGTTTTAGATTTCTAATCTGAAATTGGGAATCAATATTGCATGCTTTTAGATATTTCCTGCAATTTCTACTTATCTGACTTAAAGGGTTCATTTGGTTGAAATAATCATATATTTAGTTTTTGTTGTTTAGTCACTAGGTCGCATCTGACTCTTTGAGACCCCATGGACTGTGACTTGCCAGGCTTGTCTGTCCATGAGATTCCCCAGGCAAGAACACTGTAGTGGGTTGCCATTTCTTTCTCTGGGGGATCCATCCTACCCAGGATCGAACCCAGGTCTCCTGCTTTGGCAAGCTGATTCTTTACCTCTGAGCTGCCAGGGAAGCACCACATATTTATTACATACATCCATATTATATGATTAAAACTGAAATTCTAACAGTTCCTCTAAAGAGAAACAAATAGCAAAGAGTATAAAATGTAACCACTTATCACAAAATTAAGATCTTTTCTTATACATCCCATAATGAAAATTGTTGTTTTATATGAATGGATTATTTATTACTATTATGGTTCAATCTAAGAATTTTTATGGTTTAAAAGTGAGCATATTGGTGCCAAAACTTAGCTGTATATGTATTAAAAAATGATAAAACCCTAAAGAAATCAATCAAAATAAAAATGAGATCTCATTGATATCCTTAAAATAGTATAAAATAAACTATCAACACTGGCTTAAATTTTATTGAAGAGGTTAGTTACTTATAAGAAACTTAGTTATTAAAAGTAATTCTAGTTATACAGGAAATAATGAACAAAGTACTTTGTTTATTACAAAAGATGCAGTACCGTAATCATTCTTGCAGATCTGTTAATTCAAAATTAAATCTGAATTTCTCAACATATTCTTTTACAGTAGAAGTTTAAAAAATTTTGAGCATAATATAATCTAAAGCAACATCTCACACACACGCACACACACACACACACAAACGCTAGCTGAGCCCCTGGGCCATTTGCACACATGGCATTCTCTTGGTAAATTCTTCACCATCTGACATCTGGTCTTTAATTTATAAAACTGACTTGACAGTCCACTGAGTGTGTTACCTCTTATGAGTTGGCATACATTAAGTATGCAGAAATGGTTGCATAAACTAAACTGCTATTTTATTTATATTCATTTAAAAAATATAACTGCTGAGCAGAGGAGGCTCTGACTTCTTTTTATTTTTTATTTTATTTTATTTTATTTTTAAACTTTACATAATTTTATTAGTTTTGCCAAATATCAAAATGAATCCATCACAGGTATACATGTGCTCCCCTTCTTGAACCCTCCTCCCTCCGCCCTCCCCATACTATCCCTCTGGGTCATCCCAGTGCACTAGCCCCAAGCATCCAGTATCGTGCATTGAACCTGGACTGGCATCTCGTTTCATACATGATATTTTACATGTTTCAATGCTATTCTCCCAAATCTTCCCACCCTCTTCCTCTCCCATTGAGTCCATAAGACTGTTCCATACATCAGTGTCTCTTTTGCTGTCTCGTACACAGGGTTATTGTTAGCATCTTTCTAAATTCCATATATATGCGTTAGTATACTGTATTGGTGTTTTTCCTTCTGGCTTACTTCACTCTGTATAATAGGCTCCAGTTTCATCCACCTCATTAGAACTGATTCAAATGAATTCTTTTTAATGGCTGAGCAATACTCCATTGTGTATATGTACCATAGTTTTCTTATCCATTCATCTGCTGATGGACATCTAGGTTGCTTCCATGTCCTGGCTATTATAAACAGTGCTGCGATGAACATTGGGGTACACGTGTCTCTTTCCCTTCTGGTTTCCTCAGTGTGTATGCCCAGCAGTGGGATTGCTGGATCATAAGGCAGTTCTATTTCCAGTTTTTTAAGGAATCTCCACACTGTTCTCCATAGTGGCTGTACTAGTTTGCATTCCCACCAACAGTGTAAGAGGGTTCCCTTTTCTCCACACCCTCTCCAACATTTATTATTTGTAGACTTTTGAATCGCAGCCATTCTGACTGGTGTGAAATGGTACCTCATAGTGGTCTTGATTTGCATTTCTCTGATAATGAGTGATGTCGAGCATCTTTTCATGTGTTTGTTAGCCATCTGTATGTCTTCGTTGGAGAAATGTCTATTTAGTTCTTTGGCCCATTTTTTGATTGGGTCATTTATTTTTCTGGAGTTGAGCTGTAGGAGTTGCTTGTATATTTTGAGATTAGTTGTTTGTAAGTTGCTTCATTTGCTATTATTTTCTCCCATTCTGAAGGCTGTCTTTTCACCTTGCTGATAGTTTCCTTTGATGTGCAGAAGCTTTTAAGTTTAATTAGGTCCCATTTGTTTATTTTTGCTTTTATTTCCGATATTCTGGGAGGTGGGTCATAGAGGATCCTGCTGTGATGTATGTCAGAGAGTGTTTTGCCTATGTTCTCCTCTAGGAGTTTTATAGTTTCTGGTCTTATGTTTAGATCTTTAATCCATTTTGAGTTTATTTTTGTGTATGGTGTTAGAAAGTGTTCTAGTTTCATTCTTTTACAAGTGGTTGACCAGTTTTCCCAGCACCACTTGTTAAAGAGATTGTCTTTAATCCATTGTATATTCTTGCCTCCTTTGTCAAAGATAAGGTGTCCATATGTGTGTGGATTTATCTCTGGGCTTTTTATTTTGTTCCATTGATCTATATTTCTGTCTTTGTGCCAGTACCATTGACTTCTTTTTAATACTTTAGGGAACTCTTACATGAAATCTTTCTGAAAGTATAGACAGTACCAATTTCAATGCCTATAGGACATGTAATCTCCATTTTTCAGGGCCTTACATAAATATGCACGATACTTAAAAACCCAATTGAGTGATATGATTCTTCTAATCAAGTGTACTGAAAGGACAGATCTTAAACAGACATCTTAACACAATGCATGATATAAAAGAGAAAAATAAGTGTGTTAAGTTCTTTGTAAGATGACTGACCAGAATAATGCATTTAAAAATTAATTTAAAAATACAAGATTAATGATTATTTAAATATTTAGAATTATTTGATTTTAAATATTTAGAATTCTAAATTTAGAAAAAATTAGAATTCATTCTATTGAATGTATATAGATTCTTACATATTATCCTAAGAATATTGGACTTTACACTGTGAGTAGAGGGTAACCTTGAAGGGATAAGCAAGAGATATAGTTAGATCTTCTTTTTAGGAAAATGTATCTCGTTGGATGCATCTTATCCATATGCAGAGATAGGATAGCTAAATAATGTGCATTCTATATGGTGAAATAGGATGGACTAAAAGGGTACAAAACAAGAGATCATTCTAACCTAGAAAAAATACACGATACTTTGAACAAGTTTAGTTATAGATGCCTTCATTTAAAGTTTCTTAAGCAAAATTCTGGTTCTAATTCTACTTGATTTTAGCAGCATTTGATATTTTAACTCTCCTTCAGGAAACTGATTTTTCCTGGTTTCTATGACATTTTGCTTCCCAGATTCTACTAAGTCTTATCTGTTTTTTTCTGTCTTACTTCTCTTTCTATCCTCTCAGTGAAATAGAAGGTTTAATTCCGTTTCTCTCACATGCTCACTTCCACCTTACAGTCTCAATCAGAGTCGAGTTCCTGTGTGGCCTGCTGTGTTGTGTGTGTCAGGATGATGGGATGCAGGGGCCATCTCACTCGTCCCCCTCTCACTGGTGATTAACAGATGAGGTGCTGGAGCCAGGCTGGGGAAATCCTCTGAGTCCCAACCGGACGTTGACATTATGGCACTTTGGACATAAGCAGTGGCTCAGTCCTGTTACCACACATGGTTGAAAGGTCGACTTTATATGATTTAACTCCGTAGCCCCCTGATGCCTCCCTCTTCTGCTCACTCAGGACTTCTGAGGAATCTTCTTCCCAGTGGTCCAGCTTCCTTAAGATTGGCTGGTTTCTTGTCTCCAAACTCCCTTCTATATATCAGGGCGGAAGGCCATAAACTGCCTCCCCAAGATTGCATTCCATTCTTCCTGAGTAGCAAGGAGAAGGAAAAAAAGAGGAAAGAAAACAAAATGGCTTCTAGACTTAAGTAGCCTCAATGTTTATAATTCTTCAGTTCAGTCGCTCAGTCATGTCCAACTCTTTGCTACCCCATGGACTGCAGGCCAGGCTTCCCTGTCCATCACCAACTCCCAGAGTTTGCTCAAACTCATGTGGATCGAGTCGATGATGCCATCCAACCATCTCACCCTCTGTCGACCCCTTCTCCTCCCACCTTCCATCTTTCCTAGCATCAGGATCTTTTCAAATGAGTCTGTTCTTCACATCAGGTAGCCAAAGTATTGGAGTTTCAGTTTCAGCATCAGTCCTTCCAATGAATGTTCAGGACTGATTTCCTTTAGGATTGACTGGTTTGATCTCCTTGCAGTCCAAGGGGCTCACATAGTTCAAAAGCATCGATTCTTCAGCGCTCAGCTTCCTTTATAGTCCAACTCTCACATCCATACATGACTACTGGAAAAACCATAGCTTTGACTAGATGAATCTTTGTTGGCAAACTAATGTCTCTGCTTTTTAATATGCTGTCTAGGTTGGTCATAGCTTTTCTTCCAAGGAGCAGGCGTCTTTTAATTTGATTGCTGCAATCACCATCCGCAGTGACTTTGGAGCCCAAGAAAACAAAAGTCTGTTATTGTTTCCCCACCTATTTGCCATGAAGTGACGGGGCCAGATGCCATGATCTTAGTTTCTTGAATGTTGAGTTTTAAGCCAACATTTTCACTCTCCTCTTTCACTTTCACCAAGAGGCTCTTTAGTCTCTCTTTGCTTTCTGCCATAAGGGTGCTGTCCTTTGCAGATCTGAGATTATTGGTATTTCGCCTGGCAATTTTGTTTTCAGCTTATGCTTCATCCAGCCAGGCATTCCCAATGATGTATTCTGCATATAAATTAAATAAGCAGGGTGACAATATACAGCCTTTCCCAGTTTGGAACCAGTCTGCTGTTTTATGTCTGGTTCTAACTATTGCTTCTTGACCTGCATACAGATTCCTCAGAAGGCAGGTAAGGTGGTTGGTATTCCCAACTCTTTAAGAATTTTCCACAATAATTATAATTTTGCCCGTATTTTCCCTTATCATGTTTTCTTTCTTATGAAAAGATTATGAATTAGATATTGTTTCTCTGTGTTATAGCACCAAATATTTTAAGTAATGTATTTGGCATATACATATACACACACACACACACACACACACACACACATATATATATGTATATGTGTATGTGTATGTATATATATGTGTGTGTGTGTGTGTGTGTGTGTATATATATATATATATATATATATATATATATATATATCAGCCCTAGCTTCTTTACCTAGCAGGTAAAGAATTTACCTGCAATGAAGGAGACTCTGTTCAATTCCTGTGTTGGGAAGATCCCCTGGAGAAAGGCTAGGCTACCCACTCCAGTATTCTTGGACTTCCCTTGTGGCTCAGCTGGTAAAGAATCCGCCTGCAATGTGGGAGACCTGGGTTCAATCCCTGGGTTGTGAAGATCCCCTGGAGAAGGGGAAGGCTACCTACTCCAGTATTCTGGCACGGAGACTTCCATGGACTACAGTCCATGGGGTCGCAAAGTGTTGGACATGACTGAGTTACTTTCACTTTCACTTTTCATATATATATTCTCAAATATATGTATGTATATATGTTTTCTCACATATATGTGTGTGTGTACATATACATATTATTTTTCAGATTTTTTGCTCTTACAGATTATTGAAAATATTGAGTATACTTACCTGTGCTACAGAGTAGGTCCTACAACAAATCTGTTTTGATAAAAGACACCATTTCTGTAGTGATTTAGGCTCCAGTGACACACCAAGCAAGCGTCAGCCATTTGCAGCATTAGGGAATAATTTTCATGATTGTTAAGTTACTCTTCTATTTAAAAAAAAATTCTATAATTACTTTATAATCAGGAAGTTTTGCAAAACAACTTTCACAACGTATTGTCTATCAGGAATAATACGTATCTATCACAACTTGTTGTTAGAAATTAATGTTGTCCAAGCAAAACTGTTTTACAGAATCAGCTAGAAAATATAAATTACTCTATAAATTCATTGAAATTTCAATTAAAAATCTGGATAGGGTTTTTAAGCTATTTGGAATGCTGACTTTAAAATTTACAAAGAGACACATGTACCCCAATGTTCATCACAGCACTGTTTATAATAGCCAGGACATGGAAGCAACCTAGATGTCCATCAGCAGATGAATGGATAAGAAAGCTGTGGTACATATACACAATGGAGTATTACTCAGCCATTAAAAATAATACATTTAAATTAGTTCTAATGAGGTGGATGAAACTGGAGCCAATTATACAGAGTGAAGTAAGCCAGAAAGAAAAACACCAATATAGTATACTAAGGCATATATATGGAATTTAGAAAGATGGTAACGATAACCCTGTATGTGAGACAGCAAAAGAGACACAGATATTTAAAACAGTCTTTTGGACTCTGTGGGAGAGGTGAGGGGGGATGATTTTGGAGAATGGCATTGCAACATGTATAATATCATATAAGAAATGAATAGCCAGTCCAGGTTCAATGCAGGATACAGGATGCTTGGGGCTGGTGCACTGGGATGACCCAGAGGGACGGTATGGGGAAGGAGGTGGGAGGGGGGTTCAGGATTGGGAACACGTGTACACCAGTGGGGGATTCATTTTGATGTATGGCAAAACCAATACAATATTGTAAATTAATTAACCTCTAATTAAAATAAATAAATTTAAATTAAAAATAAATAGATAAATAAAATTAACAAAGAGTGAAAGACCAAGATAAATCAAGACAATTTTGAATAATGACTAATTATTAAGTATTTTCTAGGAACAATTCTGGTGCTTTACATGAATGAACACATGTGCTTTTTGAAAGAACACTATAGCACAGGAACCATTAATACCTTTACCTTGTAGATGAGAAATTAAGACACAGAAAGTGTAAGTAACTTACTAGTACCATACTGTTAAACAAGGATGATATTGAGAGCTGAATTCTGATTTGCAAACTCTAAATATTACATGGTAAACCAGTACATTATACAGCCCATACAGAAAAGTGAAAAGAGAACACTTGATGTAGTAAGTAACCAAATAGGTAGAAATTAAAATAAACAAATATAGAAATGGGAATGAAGAGGTGGCACCAGAAGCAAACACATATAGATATATGGATTCAGAATATACAAGAGGTAGAGGTTTTACAACCACATCACTCAAGAGAGGATAGATTATGTAATGTATAATGTTGGAAACATTGGCTGTCCAAATGGAAAAAAAAAAAAAAAACTATAAAAGAATAATTACCTTTTATTTTGTAAAAATATAATCTAGATGTAATTTAAAAGAATATATGACCTCATGATAATTTTTAAAATAATTATTTGTACACAAAAACACACATATCTATATACACAAAACAGAAAATGAAAAACACAATTAATTTCAACACATTTGAAATGTAGAATCTTTGTGTTATTAAAAAAAAAAAGCTAAAACAAAGCTGTGAGCTGCAAAATTACATTCACCTTGCCTATAACTAGCCAAGATTTACTGTCTGAATGCATTAAAGTTTCTAAAAGTAAAAACAAAGAATAACTAAAAGGAGTCAAGGATTTGAACAGGTAAATGACCAATGAAAACTCTGAGTTGTCAATGAACATTTTGCAAGGTCAATATTACTAGAAGATAAGGAAATATTTATTAAGTCCATGAGATATAATTTCAAATCTATCAAATGGTAAAAATATAAATATATATGGTGTAGATGTAAAACAGCCTATATTTGAGATAATACCAAATAGGCATAGATTCAGAGAAGCAAAGTCTTGCTACCTTGCTAGTAAGCAAGTATGCAAGAATATTACTAGAGCTATTCATCCACATGCAATAAGAATCAGCTGAAATATATCGAAAGATATCAACTGAAGAATGATTTTAATATTAAAAGAAGCAACCTAAATTTGGTTTAATAGAGAAATGAATTAATAGTCAATTATTCTATATTTTTCTATATTTATGTATAAAATATAGCTACTAAAACATACTATATTTATTAACATAGATGAATATTGAAAAATAAAAGAAAATGGAAAAGTAGTAAACATACCATAGTGTCGTTTACATAAATATGAAAACAATAATGTTCGTGAAAATATGATTATAGCTTTAGACAATAATTTGAATATACACTATTTTAAAAGGGTCTTCAATTTTAGTTCTTTTTGAGGAATTTAGTTTTCTTTTAAAAAATCGTGTTGCAAAAATGACCAAGCTATGTGGTAAAGTGGGTGGTGGATGCATTGTGTTACTATAGCGTACCTATGCTGTATCTTTCAAGAATTTTACAATTTAGACATTAAAATTGAAGTTACATTATGTCAATTGAAAGTAATGTAAATTTTATGATTTTAACTTTCCTCTGGCCATCTGAAAGATGCAAAATGAACTTTAACAACATCATTATTATTTCTACTATAAGATTTGATTTCTGAAAGATATTTTGGAATTTATATATTTAAAATTGAGGTTAAATATACTTTCAGTAGTATATCTAAGGAAGTTACTTGACTTGGAAATAAAATGTAAAGCAAAGGGATAAAGCAATGCAGTTATTAAGAGAGTTGTAACATAAAATATCACATTTTAATTTATATTTTTATATATTATATGTATATTATACATATACACACAATGATTTTTTCCTTTTAAAATGCAATGCACAGATTTTGATTTCTGAATATGTAGTGAGATGAGTGGTGTCATTCTAAATTCATTTCTACCCAGAACCTCAACCACTTTATTTGGAAATAGGGTCTTTGCAGATCCCATTAATTAAAATGGGGTCATATTGAATTAGTTGTTGCTGTTGTTAAGTCACTAAGTCCTGTCTGACTTTTTGTGACCCATGAACTGCAGCACACCAGATTCCTCTGTCTCCACTATCACCCAGTTTGTTCAAATTCATGTCCATTGAGTCATTGATGCTAGGTAACCATCTCATCCTTCTTCTTTTCCCTTCAGTCTTTCCCAGGATCAGTCTTTTCCAATGAGTCAATTCTGCATCAAGTGGCCAAAGTAATGGAGGTTCAGCTTCAGCATCAGTCCTTCCACTGAATATTCAGGACTGATTTCCTTTAGGATTTAGGATTGATTGGTATGATCTCCTTGCAGTCTAAGGGACTCTCAAGAGTATTCTCCAACACCACAATTTGAAAGCATCAATATTTTGGCATTCAGCCTTCTTTATGGTCCAACTGTCACATTCATATGTGATTACTGGGAAAACCATTGCTTTGACTATACAGAGCCTTTTTGTCAAAGTGATATCTCTGTTGTGCTGCTTAGGTTTGTCATAGCTTTCCTTCCAAGGAGCAAGGATCTTTTAATTTCATGGCTGCACTCATCTTCCAGTGTCATATCTTTTTGCCTTTTCATATTATTCATGGGGTTCTCCAGGCAAGAATACTGGAGTGGGTTGCCATTTCCTCCTCCAGTGGACTACATTTTGTCAGAACTCTTCACTGTGACCCATCCATCTTGAGTGGCCCTGCACAGCATGGATCATAGTTTCATTGAACTATGCAAGCCCCTTTGGCATGGCAAGGCTATGATCCATGATTTAGAGTGAACCCTAAATCCAATGACTGATGCCCCTTCATTGAAACGAGAATAGGAGAGGACATGGAAAGACATGTAGAAGGAAGGGTCATGGGGTGACACAGGCAGAAACCAGAGTGAGTGGCTGTAAACCATGAAAAGCAGAATGGCTGGCAACTGCCCAAAGTGGGAAAAGAAGCATGTAGCTGGCAAGGACACAGCCCTTCAATTTCAGCATTCTGAACTGTGCAAGAATAATTTCTATTGTCTTTAAGCCACTTAGTTTGTGGGCTCATACTATAGAAGTCCCAAGAAACTAATACGAGCATCACTGTCATGAAGAAGTGGTTGATTCTAGCACTGAAGCAGGGAAAATACAAGACGAGCTAGCACCATTGTCTGACAGTGATACAAAGTGTGGAAGTGAACACATATGCAAAGCATAAAGCCTGAAGGATTATGTCAAATGGCCACAGAAGTCGATCTGAGAGGGCTTCTAACTGCAGAAGGTGGAACAGCTGAAACAATGTGATCATCATAATAGAAGATTATAATGCAAAAAAAAAAAAAAAAAGAAAAGAAATTTTCATGAGGCTTGAGTGATATCATTGAATAAAACAGTGGGAGAGAAGGAACAAATCTTTCTTATGGAAGAATTCCAGTTAAACTCTGTAGAAGTAATCACATCAGGTAAGATCCACTTTTTTAAAATGCACACTGATATGACAATTATCACAATACAGTTTAACAAAATTCTTTCAAATGAAGTTAAAGACAACTAAGTACTACTAGAGCCATTTTACAGAAAAACTGAATGAACATTACAGCAATTATTTTTGTCCACGTTCCCTTCTTGTTCATCTCCAGATACACACAGTCAAGCAACTCTAGGATCATGTCATAAACTATGTCCCAGCACACAGGGTCTGACTCATTAGAGTAATGTAAAAAAAAAAATGCATTAAATAAAAAAAGAATATGTGTACATTTTCATTATATTGTTACTAAACTTAGGTCTGGTTGCTCACCACTCAGAATGCTTGAGAAGCAAGGGTTGGTTGAAAGGAAAGTTGCTTTAGTCAGAAAAGTTGGCAATCTGGGGAGAGGGCAGACTCCTGTCCCCAAAACCAACTCTGGAGATTCTGTCCAGCCATGACAGTTTTTAAAGGGAAAATGGAGAACAAACCTCAGTGACTCATGGAGACAGGAAGTCAAACTCTGTGTCATTTACCATTGCATGAGGCTAGCTGGCTCTCCATGGTATTTCTTCAGATATTGTTTTGTCCATGTAGTCTGCCTGCAGGATTGCTAAGGAGGATGCCCTGGGTATAGAACTAGTCATACTTAAACTACTTAATCCCCCATTCCTATTTCTTTTAATCTAGAGTAAAAAAATCAATAGGTTAGGTGAGGTTTTATGTATGTATGATAGAGCAGAAGTCAGGAATTAGGTTATATATTACCTAGTGATCTCATTTTTATGATTGAGATTTAAGGGGAACTGAAATAAGGTTCTTGGAAAACTAAGCAGTGGCCACAGGATTGGAAAAGATCAGTTTTCATTCCAATCCCAAAGAAAGGCAATGCCAAAGAATGCTCAAACTACTGCACAATTGCATTCATTTCACGCGCTAGTAAAGTAATGCTCAAAATTCTCCAAGCCAGGCTTCAGCAATACATGAATAGTGAACTTTCAGATGTCCAAGCTGGTTTTAGAAAAGACAGAAGAACCAGAGATCAAATTGCTAACATCCTCTGGATCATCGAAAAAGGAAGAGAGTTCCAGAAAAACATCTCTTTCTGCTTTATTGACTATGCCAAAGCCTTTGACTGTGTGGATCACAATAAACTGTGGAAAATTCTGAAAGAGATGGGAATACCAGACCACCTGACCTGCCTCTTGAGAAACCTATATGCAGGTCAGGAAGCAACAGTTAGAACTGGACATGGAACAACAGACTGGTTCCAAATAGGAAAAGGAGTACATCAAGGCTGAATATTGTCACCCTGCTTATTTAACTTCTATGCAGAGAAATGCTGGACTGGAAGAAGTACAAGCTGGAATCAAGATTTCCAGGAGAAATATCAATAACCTCAGAAATGCAGATGACACCACCCTTATGGCAGAAAGTGAAGAGGAACTAAAAAGCCTCTTGATGAAAGTGAAAGAGGACAGTGAAAAAGTTGGCTTAAAGCTCAACATTCAGAAAACTAAGATCATGGCATGTGGTCCCATTACTTCCTGGGAAATAGATGGGGAAACAGTGGAAACAGTGTCAGACTTTATTTTTGGGGGCTCCAAAATCACTGCAGATGGTGATTGCAGTCATGAAATTAAAATATGCTTACTCCTTGGAAGGAAAGTTATGATCAACCTAGATAGCATATTAAAAAGCAGAGACATTACTTTGGCAACAAAGGTCTGCCTAGTCAGGGCTATGGTTTTTCCAGTGGTCATGTATGGATGTGAAAGTTGGACTGTGAAGAAAGCTTAGCACTGAAGAATTGATGCTTTTGAACTGTGGTGTTGAAGACTCTTGAGAGCCCCTTGGACTGCAAGGAGATCCAACCAGTTCATTTTAAAGGAGATCAGTCCTGGGTGTTCTTTGGAAGGACTGATGCTAAAGCTGAAACTCCAATACTTTGGTCACCTCATGCGAAGCGTTGACTCATTGGAAAAGACTCTGATGCTAGGAGGGATTGGGGGCAGGAGGAGAAGGGGATGACAGAAGATGGGATTGCTGGATGGCATCATTGACTTGATGGGTTTGTGTGAACTCCAGGAGTTAGTGATGGACAGAGAGGCCTGGCGTGCTGCGATTCATGGGGTTGCAAAAAGTAGGACACAACTGAGCGACTGAACTGACTGATTGAAATAAGATAACAGGAAAGGGACACAACTGAGCGACTGAACTGACTGACTGAAATAAGATAACAGGAAAGGGACAGAGCTGCTTACACAGTTCTCTGCCATTATGCAACATAAAGAGAACATATTTTTAAAAACTTTGTAGTGCTGCTGATTTTTTTTTCCTTACAATGCTGTGATACTCTCTTCCTACCTATCAAGTGTTTGACTGGTTGAAGTGGGTGTCATATTAGAAATTTGACATATTTATAATACTGTTCATTGTCTAGAAAGTGGAAACTGTGCCTTTATTTACTCATTGTCTCTACAAGGCTATGAACTTAGCTTCATATATTTTTCTGTTTTGAATCTTTCACATTTTTTGAGAGGAGACTCATGTTTAGGAACAAACTGAAGGTCAATTGCCATGAAATCAGGGACTATAAACTCCAGGGGCCAAGCAGGTAACAGAAGGGTTGGAAGGCAGCAGAGGCTCTGTTCAGCTCTCCTTCTGTACAAGGTAGCAAGACTTAGCAACCACCCAGTGTTGCCATGAGGGAGGCATTCCTAACATCCTAAATGTTCCAGTTTATCCTGTAGTGCCAGAAGTGAGTATTTTTGTTTGGAATCTCTTGATTTTTCAAGACTGGGTCAATGTTTCTTTAAAGCTGCTTAAGCCAAACTGTAATATGTCTACAGGTTGGAATTGGACAAGCACCAGTTTGAGCCCACCAACAGTTCATAATTGCATTTTATAGTGATTCTCTGACTAAATATTGGATGTTGAAGCTGAAATTATTCCTAAATCCTTTTTTTTTTTTTTTAAGTAAAAGGGAGCTTGTTAAGAACCAATCCAAGCTGAAGGAAAAATATCTGAAAATCTAGAACCAGGTAAAACCTATTGTAGTTTTCTTCAAATTATGTTTTGAGAACCCTAATAGTTCAGAGGGATATTAATAGGTGTTAAAGAATATGAATTATGAAGAACGGCCTTGTGGAGATGATGTAATCAACCATGATTTTATCACTCAGTCTCTCAAAATCTTTACAGCGCTAATATTAAGATATTTTCCCTGAATTCCAAATGGTCATATGAGTTAACAAATCACTCAAAGAATGTTTCACTTCACTTTACATAAACAGAGCCAATTACATTAAGAATTATAGATAGATAAAAAAGAAAATGACTTTTTCATATACCCATCAGAAAATAGACTGTTAGCAATAAAACGGATTACATTAAAAATAAGCTCACAAGCTCTTCCTCACAAATTTCACTTTTTTATATGATTAATTCTCACTCAGTTGATTTTGGGTTAGCTAGTAGCCTACTTTTGTGAAGTATCTGCCTCAGGACTAAAAGTTCTGAAAATTCTGACTCAGTTCCTCATCTACACTTGTGGGGTGCTCTTGGTGGTGGCAGCATCCAGGGGAGCTGATACTGCAGCTCTGGATATCCAAAGGTTCCTGGCAGTCCTTTCTTGAGGTTTCTACCAAGTAGAACCCCATGGGACCTTTCCAGGACAGACCTATCCCTCATGTTCTTTGCTGTAGCTCTTCTATCAAGTACCCAGATAACAATATCTGGTGCACATTCCCTGAGTTATTTTAAGGATGTGGAAAGTTCCACCAAATGGAAGAAGTTAACTCCTGATGACCTTGAACACTAAACCCCAGGTCACCTGGAGACTAAGGATTGGTATCCTAAGGATGTGAACTCCTGTGCAAGGAGATCAAATCAGTCCATCCTAAAGGAAATCAGTCCTGAATGTTCATTGGAAGGGCTGATGCTGAAGCTGAATCTCCAATACTTTGGCCACCTGATGCGAAGGACTGACTCATTGAAAAAGACCCTGAAGCTGGGAAAGGTTGAAGGCAGGAGGAGAAGGGGATGACAAAGGATGAGATGGTTGGATGGCATACCGACTCAATGGATATGAGTTTGAGCAAGCTCCAGGAGTTGGTGACGGACAGGGAAGCCTGGTGTGCTGCAGTCCATGGGGTCACAAAGAGTCGGACATGACTGGGTGACTGAACTGAACTGAAGTCTGACACCTCCCTGTTACCTCACCATCAGGCAATCAGAGAATTGTGCATGAGTTGGGATGCCCCTCCTCACCCAGCCTTTAAAAATGCCTTCCTGAAACCTGTGACGTATTTTATTTTTTCAGCACTTACTGTCCTGGACCTCAGTACGTGTGTCACTTTATAGTAAGCACTGCACGTTCCTTCACCACAACCTAACCTAGGGTCAGTAGACTGTTTCTACTGCACATGGGGGAGCAGATCCTGGTTTGATTTAGTGAGGCCATCATTCTCCAAGCCTAAATGATTCTGGTTAATTTGTTATGGTAACAAACAGTATTTAGAACGGAAGGTAAGAGAATTATTTTATGGATTATTGTGATACTATACTATTGAATAAATCTTTAGATTACTCTGACAACAATAATGTATCACAGTGAGGATACTGATAAATTATAGAACCTTCTGACTCACCAAGTAAACTGAACATCACAAAGGCCATCAGTCCAAACAGGCATTTTATTTATTTATTTGTAAATATCTACTTATTTATTTGTCTATGTCGGGTCTTGACTGTGGCATGTGAAATCTCTGTTATACCACACAGGCTTCTCAGGTTGTGCTACGTGGTCTCCTGAGAGCCTGGGATTAGTCGCCCTGCTGCATGTGGGATTTTAGCTCCCCAACCTGGAATCAAATCCGTGATCCCTGCATTGGAAGAGAGATTCTTAATCATTGGACCACCAGTGAAGTCCCCCAAGACATTTTAAACCATGAAACAGCATATACTACGTAAACTTAGTCACCACACCAGGCTACACATGAACATATGTATGCATCCACTAATCTTAAAATTTTTGATCTATGTATTCAAATAAATTTTATATTTACATAATATGCCCAGAGAAAATTTGGTTCCTTTATTTAACATGACTGGCTTTCCCATAGATCATAATAACAATGAACTTATTTAAAATATAATATATACCACTGAAATCAGATTGATTATAATTTTTGCAGCCAAAGATGGAGAAGCTCTATACAGTCAACAAAAACAAGACCAGGAGCTGACTGTGGCTCAGATCATGAACTCCTTATTACCAAATTCAGACTTAAATTGAAGAAAGTAGGGAAAACCACTAGACCATTCAGGTATGACCTAAATCAAATCCCTCACTATTATACAGTGGAAGTGAGAAATAGATTTAAGGGCCTAGATCTGATAGATAGAGTGCCTGATGAACTATGGAATGAGGTTCGTGACATTGTACAGGAGACAGAGATCAAGACCATCCCCATGGAAAAGAAATGCAAAAAAGCAATGGCTGTCTGGGGAGGCCTTACAAATAGCTGTGAAAAGAAGAGAAGCAAAAAACAAAGGAGAAAAGGAAAGATATAAGCATCTGAATGCAGAGTTCCAAAGAACAGCAAGAAGAGATAAGAAAGCCTTCCTCAACAATCAATGCAAAGAAATAGAGGAAAACAACAGAATGGGAAACACTAGAGATCTCTTCAAGAAAATGAGAGATACCAAGGGAACATTTCATGCAAAGATGGGCTCGATAAAGGACAGAAATGGTATGGACCTAACAGAAGCAGAAGATATTAAGAAGAGGTGGCAAGAATACACAGAAGAACTGTACAAAAAACATCTTCACATCCCAGATAATCATGATGGTGTGATCACTGACCTAGAGCCAGACATCCTGGAATGTGAAGTCAAGTGGGCCTTAGAAAGCATCACTACAAACAAAGCTAGAGGAGGTGATGGAATTCCAATGGAGCTATTTCAAATCCTGAAAGATGATGCTGTGAAAGTGCTGCACTCAATATGCCAGCAAATTTGGAAAACTCAGCAGTGGCCACAGGACTGGAAAAGGTCAGTTTTCATTCCAATCCCAAAGAAAGGCAATGCCAAAGAATGCTCAAACTACCGCACAATTGCACTCATCTCACACACTAGTAAAGTAATGGTCAAAATTCTCCAAGCCAGGCTTCAGCAATATGTGAACCGTGAACTTCCTGATGTTCAAGATGGTTTTAGAAAAGGCAGAGGAACCAGAGATCAAATTGCCAACATCTGCTGGATCATGGAAAAAGGAAGAGCGCTCCAGAAAAACATCTATTTCTGCTTTATTGACTATGACAAAACCTTTGACTGTGTGGATAACAATAAACTGTGGAACATTCTGAAAGAAATGGGAATACCAGACCACCTGACCTGCCTCTTGAGAAATCTGTATGCAGGTCAGGAAGCAACAGTTAGAACTGGACATGGAACAACAGACTGGTTCCAAATAGGAAAAGGAGTACATCAAGGCTGAATATTGTCACCCTGCTTATTTAACTTAAATGCAGAGTACATCATGAGAAATGCTGGACTGGAAGAAACACAAGCTGGAATCAAGATTGCCGGGAGAAATATCAATAACCTCAGATATGCAGATGAAACGACTCTTATGACAGAAAGTGAAGAGGAGCTAAAAAGCCTCTTGATGAAAGTGAAAGTGGAGAGTGAAAAAGTTGGCTTAAAGCTCAACATTCAGAAAATGAAGATCATGACATCTGGTCCCATCACTTCATGGCAAATAGATGGGGAAACAGTGTCAGACTTTATTTTCCTGGGCTCCAAAATCACTGCAGATGGCGACTGCAGCCATGAAATTAAAAAACGCTTACTCCTTGGAAGAAAAGTTATGTCCAACCTAGGTAGCATATTCAAAAGCAGAGACAGTTTTTGCCAACAAAGTCCGTCTAGTCAAGGCTATGGTTTTTCCTGTGGTCATATATGGATGTGAGAGTTGGACTGTGAAGAAGGCTGAGCACCAAAGAATTGATGCTTTTGAACTGTGGTGTTGGAGAAGACTCTTGAGAGTCCCTTGGACTGCAAGGACATCCAACGAGTCCATTCTGAAGGAGATCAGCCCTGGGATTTCTTTGGAAGGAATGATGCTAAAGCTGAAACCCCAGTACTTTGGCCACCTCATGCGAAGAGTTGATTCATTGGAAAAGACTCTGATGCTGGGAGGGATTGGGGGCAGGAGGAGAAGGGGACGACAGAGGAAGAGATGGCTGGATGGCATCACTGGCTCGATGGACATGAGTCTGAGTGAACTCCGGGAGTTGGTGATGGACAGCGAGGCCTGGCTTGCTGAGATTCATGGGGTCGCAAAGAGTCAGACACGACTGAGTGACTGAACTGAACTGAACTGAACTGAAATACCAAACATATCCAGCTACATCTAGCTTCCCTCCCTGTGAAGCTGAAAGAGTAAAACTCATTGCTACCCAATGGCCAAATGGTAATCTCCTAAAATAGCTTGCGGGTAAAAAGTCAATCAGGTGTATTATTCTGAATTTGTAGACAGAAAATCATTGCAATGTAAACTATGAATATAACTCATAAAAACTCACCTGAATAGAAATAAGGATTTATTCCAATCTTTGTTAGTCTAAGAATATTCAAAATTAGCACAGTGGCATGTGATAATTATTAAAAATTTATGCTCTTTTCAGAAGTAGGGAGCTTTTGTTAGAAACCGCAAAATAAGAAGTCAGTAGCCATACAGAACTAAGCATGTTCTGGTCCTAAACACAACCTGTGCTCTCTGGGCAACCAAGCAGGCCATAAGTGAGTGCCCAGCTTCTTTTAAACCAGATTGATATCCGTTTTCTTCTAACTATTGAGCTTTTATCATTTAAAAACTTTGTTAACTAATAGTGGCCTGCATTTATATGTTCATGTTTAAATATGCACATTATTAAACACAAGCACGAATTTACAAATCTTGTCAGCATAAGATAATACAAGAATCACATTAAAACATTTGTGATCTTAATTGGAGTTTACATATTCATAAAAATCCCTGGTGACTCAGACAGTAAATAATTTGCCTGCAGTGCACGAGACCTGGGTTCGACCCCTGGGTAGGGAAGATTCCCTGGAGGAGCACATGGCAACACACTCCAGTATTCTTGCCTGGAGAATTCCATGGACAGAGGAGCCTGGCGGGCCACAGTCCATGGGGTCACAAAGAGTTGGGCATGACTGAGTGACTAAGAACAGCACATAGGTAAATAGATTTGTATGCCAGAATCTCTCATTGTTAAGAGAGATTCTCCAAGAAAACTTTTGAGAGATTCAGAGGGACAATGATTACAAGTAAATTATTCCTTACTTAATTTTTATGTTAAGTGTAAGCATGTATCCTTGTAGCCAGTCAAATCAAATGTTTACTCATAACAAAGTGATCACACTGAAAAAAAAAAAAAAAAAGCAAGTGAATCATTCCTTGTAGTTAATGATATTTCTTTTATAAAGTGAAAGAAGAGACTTTTCTCACAGAACAGGACAGAGAAATCTGGTGTCATCTAGCAATTCAGCTATAAGTCAAAAGTTAATACACAAACACGTGTGCAAACGACTTCTGTGGGAAAGGCAAACGAGTTACTTCCATGGCTAAATGCAAATAACCTCAGTGACATTAGACATGACATGGAGCAACCTTTTCACTCATGCAGTGGAGATTTGTCCATGATTTTTTAAAATGGTTTTTTCCATAATGCAGTTTGAAGAACCAAGTGTTTCAATGACAGGAGATACTCCAAAGTGTCATAAACACCCACCACAGAGCAAAAGCAGGTACCAGCTTCTCTGCACATGTCACTATTAGAAAGAAGCAGGCAGCCACTAAGAAAGACATGATCCAGATTGGCCTTAAAACAGATCTACTCCAGACAAGATGACCATGAGATAGGCTCAAAGGGGATAAAAAATCTGTTGTTGCAAAATGAAAATAATCCTTATCACAATCAGAACCAAGGAATGAAATACTAGCAATAGAGGTCAGTAAAATTTACTTCTTGAGTAACACAATTCATTTATTTATAACTATGTTGGAGGGTTTTCTGTGGATATTGCAGCAGGACTCCCCCAGGCAAATTGTGTTTTGTGTGTGTGTGTGTATGTGTGCATGAAATATATAGAAGTTCAATAGAAAGGTGTTTAGAAACTGAGTATAGTTTTACTCATAATAATAAAATATCATGCAAATGAGTTCCATTTTTGGAATAACTACCATTTCAGAATAATTTTAAGAAGATTCTATCTATCTTTCAAACTCTAATATGACAGTAGATAATTCTGATGGAATAATGCACAGATAGATCTGGATTAAAAAGCAGAAAATTTGGTCTTAGTTAATGGGAAAAAAGGATCCAGGTTTATTTTAGGATGTAAAGCTTTTGTGGTGACACTGAAATTCTTATTATCTTTTGAAGTGCTAGGCTTTTCGGAAATGGAAATCTTTTTCCGGGTCATGATAATTGAAATGTTTGAAACAAGAGAAGGGGGAAAGTAAAAGACAAATGCCAGATCACTATTTCAACTCAAGATCACTATTTCAATTTCAAATTCAAGAGAATTTATTTAACAATTTGGAGTTTGTGAAATTGTTAAGTCTCATCTTTTAGGTTAATTTAAAAATACAACACATGTACACCCATATTCATAGCAGTATTATTCATAATAGCCAAAAAGTGGAAATAACTCAAGTGTCCATGGACAGATGAATGGATAAACAAAATCTTGTACGTGCACACAATGAAATATTATTCAGCCTTTAAAAAGAATGGGAATTCTGACAAATGCAACAACACTGTATGAACCCTGGGGACATTATGCTCTGCGAAGTAAACCGATGACAAAAAGACACATACTGTGTGATTCCATTAATATAAGGAATCTAGATATTCCTCACTGAGACAGAAATTAGGGTGGTGACTGTGTGATTCCATTAATATAAGGAATCTAGATATTCCTCACTGAGACAGAAATTAGGGTGGTGGTTGCCATGAAAGGCAACAAGTGGAAGTGGGGAACTGTTTAAGATGTACAGAGCTTTAATTTTGCCAAATGACAAAATTCTGGCACAGCAATATGAATATACTTGCTGCTGCTAAGTCACTTCAGTCGTGTCCAACTCTGTGCGACCCCTGAGACGGCAGCCCACCAGGCTCCCCCGCCCCTAGGATTCTCCAGGCAAGAACACTGGAGTGGGTTGCCATTTCCTTCTCCAACGCATGAAAGTGAAAAGTGAAAGTGAAGTCGCTCAGTCATGTCTGACTCTAAGTGACCCCATGGACTGCAGCCTGCCAGGCTTCTCTGTCCATGGGATTTTCCAGGCAAGAGTACTGGATTGGGTTGCCATTGCCTTCTCCAATGAATATACTTAACACCAATGAATTAAACACTTAAATAAATATAATGGTAATTTCATATTTTGTATATTTTACCAGAGTTAAGAAAAAATAGACACCCCACTGCAAAATTGAGTCTTTTTGGTTACTGATTTTTTTAATATTATGCAGACACTATTACTATGTTTAGTAAAGAATCTGCCTGCAATGCAGGAGACCTGGGTTTGATCCCTGCGTTGGCAAATTTCCTTGGAGAAGGGAAAGTCTACCCACTCCAGTATTCTGGCTTGAAGAATTCCATGGGGTTGCAAAAAGTCAAACATGACTGAGAGACTTTCATTTTCATACACCATATATACTACATACATGTTTTCTATATTGTATTTCCTTCGCTAGTTGAGCAAAAGTTTAAAAGTAGTTTTCTAAGGGCAATACAATTAGATAAGAAGATACATATTTTTTGACAGAGTCATTCTTAATTTTTAAACCAAAGAATAATTCACACTCGGCAGCTTATGGCAGGAGAGCCACAGTGGGATGCAGTAGTTCTAACCTGTGACAATGGAGCACCGTAGTCCTATACTGTGCACAGTGAGATTTCAATACCCATTCTGTCTGGAATTTAAAAGAAAAGCAAAATTTTATTTTGAATATTTGTTTTTGGTTGATATGAACTTCGTTAGATTCACTAACTTAGATCGAAGTTAACTAAAGCATGAGAGCACCTACTAGTACAAAATTAAGACCTGACTTGTTTTCTTTCTTCTACCTCTTCTACTTTCACTCCTGATTTATTTGTTGCATTGTCTAATACCCAGTTCATAGGTTAAATGAACTGGATAATTTATGCTGTTGGATTAGGGGCAGGAAGGTTAAGGGAGATTTGTTGAGCTTTTACAAGGCTCCCAGTCCATTTTTATGCATAGACTAACTTTCAGTTTTATCAAAAGTTCCTGGACTTAACCATCCTTGTTATGTTCCAGCATAGCCCTTGTTAACTTATCCTCCATGTATAGTACAAATGACTTCATGAACTTGCTTGTTTTTCGGAAAGGTAGGAAAATGAATTATATTTGAAGAAAGAGAAATAATTGCCACTACATAATACAATCACATCGCTTTTCACCCACCTAACTTCTAAGAAATGAAATTAGCAATCTAACATTTATACATGCATGTGATAGCTTAAGGTGAACGGTGTCAGATTCTTGATCTCTAAAGAAGAAGATTTAGCTTTGGGATCGGGGACCAGGCTTGATCACTCAAGATCTTTTGTGTAGCAGAGTTTTATCGAAGTATGAAAAAGGGCAGAGAAAGCTTCTGACATAGACATCAGAAAGGGGATGGAGAGTGCCCCTCTTTGCTAGTTTAGCAAGTTGTTTTATGTCTGTTAGAAAGCTATTAATTAGATAAGAGAGACATCTCAAGGCCGATGGAATTTCACCAGGCCCCTCTCCCACAATATGCACTTCTGTGATAGGATGGCACCAGGTATGTCACCCCCCAACCATAAAACAATTGATAAGAATACTGGTTTGTTAAGCTATTATCAGCCCAAGGTTTGACAAAAGAAAAAAGTTAGTCTTAGGTGGAACCATTTCGAAGAAAGGAAAATTCCAAAGCAAATACATAGTTTCATTAACATAGTAAGAAAACCATTTCCATAGAAATTTCAGTTTTTTATGGAGAAGGAAAAAATATCTGACACTTGTAGTTTGTTTCCTCCTGCTGCTTAAAGGAGAGATGAAAAATGTCTGACATTTGCAGCCTATTTCCTCTGTCTGGAGACCCCTGATCTTCCTGCCTATTACCCTCTCACATGCATGCACACACACGTGCCTATAGACACACACACATACACATAATTACCTTTTTAACAACAAAGAGAAACCAAAGGAAGTCAAAGGACCTCTGATGTATGTTATGCATTTCCCTCATAGGGTTTCAGAATGACAAATTTTTTTTTACAGCTTTGAGATATAGACATATAGCATTGTATAGGATTATGATGTTGATTTGATATACTTGATAATTTCAACATGATTACAACCAAAGAGTTAGTTAGCTAACACTTACATCTTCATATAATTAGCATTTATTTTGTGCATTGAGAATATTTAAGATCTATTCTTTAAGCAAATTTCAATTATTAAACAGTATTTTTAACTATAATCATTATACTATATATTAGATCCCCAGAGTTTATTCATCATATAATGAACTGCATACCCTTTGATCAACATTTCCCTATTTCTCACAGCCCTGGTAAGTACCACTCTTGTCTCTGTTTCTATGAGGCTGGTCTTTTTGCCTCCACATATAAACGAGACCATAGAGTATTTGTCTTTCTCTGTCTGGCTTATTTCATGTAGCACAATACTCTCAAAGTTCGCCTGTGCTCATGCAAATGATAAGATATTCTTCATTTTCAAGTATTAAATTTATGCACATATATATATATACATATACATATTCATGGTGTTGCAAAGAGTTGGACACGACTGAGTGACTGAACTGAACTGAACTGATATATACATACTTACATTTTGCACATCTTTTTTAAAAATCTTTTTTGTCCATTCATCTTTAGATGGACCATCCTTAGATGGAACATTAGGTTATTTCCATATGTTGGCTGTTGTGAATTATGTTGAAGTGATCGTGGGAGTGCAGATATCTTTTCAAGAACATCATTTTATCTCCTTTGGTACACACCCAGGAGTGGGATTGCTGGATCATATAGTAATTCTTTTTTTTTAAATTTTGAGGAACCTCTGTACAGTTTTTCATAATGACTATAACCAACAATATACAAATTTCCCCTTTTTTCATATCCCCTTGAATATTTGTTAACTTTTTCCTTTTTGATAATAGCCATTCCAATGGATATGAGGTGATATCTCACTGTGGTTCTGATTTGCATTTCTCTGGTAATTAGTGATTTTGAACATCTTGTCATGTACCTATTTTTCATTTGTATGTCTTTTTTGGAAAAATGTTTATTCCCTTGCCCTGTCCATTCTTTAAATCCAATTGGTGTACTTTTTTGTTTGTTTTTTTTGTTTTGTTTTGTTTTTGCTCTTGAGTTGTATGAATTCCTTATACATTTTGGATATTAACGCCTTTCAGATATTTGAATTGCAAATATTTGCAATAGCTAAAGAGCCTCTTGATGAAAGTGAAAGAGGAGAGTGAAAAAGTTGGCTTAAAACTCAACATTCAAAGCACTAAGATCATGGCATCCAGTCCCATCATTTCATGGCAAATAGTTGGGGAAACAATGGAAACAGTGACAGACTTTATTTTCTTGAGTTCTAAAATCACTGCAGATGGTGACTACAGCCATGAAATTAAAAGATGCTTGCTCCTTGGAAGAAAAGCTATGAACAATCTAGACAGCATATTAAAAAGCAGAGACATTACTCTGCCAACAAACGTCCATCTAATCAAAGCTATGTTTTTTCCAGTAGTCATGTATGGATGTGAGAGTTGGACTATAAAGAAAGCTGAGCACTGAAGAATTGATGCTTTTGAACTGTGGTGTTGGAGAAGTCTCTTGAGAGTCCCTTGGGCTGCAAGGAGATCCAATCAATCCATTCTAAAGGAAATCAGTCCTAAATATTCATTGAAAGGATTGATGCTGAAGCTGAAACCCCAATTCTTTGGCCACCTGATGAGAAGAACTGACTCTTTGGAAAAGACCCTGATATTGGGAAAAACTGAAAGTAGGAGAAGGGGACAACTGAGTTTGAGATGGTTGGATGGCATGACCGATTTGACAGACATGAGTTTGAGCAAGCTCAGGGAGTTGGTAATGGACAGAGAAGCCTGGCATGCTGCAGTCCATGGCACTGCAAAAAGTTGGACACACCTGAGCAACTGAACTGATAAGTTTAAAGTGCCTAGTATGAAAAATGCATTAAATAGCTCAATAAGAATGTTTATATTAATTATATTCAAATGAGAGTTTGGATATATTGGGTTAAATAAAATATAATATTAGTATTAATTTATATATTTCTTTCAAAATTATTTTAATATAGTAAATTTTAAATTTTTTAGATTTCTCATTTTAGTCACTTGGATATTATTTTTATTGAATAGTCCAGATTATTCTGTAGTGTGGTGGGCATAGTGTTCCCCATAATTATCCATATTCTAATCCCTGGAAACTGGGAATATGACTCTGCAAAAGACGTTATAAAGTTTACAGACCATAAACTGTGAGATTATAGAATTTTATTCAGGTACTTCATATATTATCATAAAAGTCTTTTTAAAGTGCACACTTTCTGCTGCTGCAGTCCGTGAATTGGGCTGAAATAGAAGCTGGAGTCAGAACCGCACCCCCCACCCCCTTCCCCGACCCTGTTTTAACAAGGCTGTGCTTCCTGGTAACTGTCCACAGTAACATCCAGTGGCCAATATTAGTAAGGGAGCATGCTTATGCTCCCAAATAGGGAGGTTTCCGCAGAAGCTTAATAGTGAGTCAGAATTCCTACTCAGGCTGCAATAACAACAACAACAACAAAGCCCCTCCTCTTCCTGGATCAGTGAAGCTCAGATGGGGGAATCTGGACTCCACTTCCACATGACAAGAAAGTAGCATTCTTTTCCTTTCCCCACTGGGATGGTATCAGAGAAAACTAGCTAACATAGAATATTTAAAGAAGATCAACTGTCTTAAAACATAATGTCCATATTGTCTAGGATTCAATAAAAAATCGCTTATTGTACAAGAAACTGAACAATTTTACTTGAATGAGAAAAGACAGTCAACAGATGTCAACACAAAATGCCATAGATATTAAGAGTATTAGTAAACAAAGGAGAAAGAGCATATGGCTGAAAAAGTATTTGAATATCTGATAGCTTAAATTATCCTAAATTGGCAAAAGGCATAAACCTACAGATTCCAGAAGCTGAGCAAGTCCCAAACAGGATAAACCCAAAGAAACCCAAGCCAAGGCACATAATAATCAAATGACTGAAAACTGAAGAAGAAGAAAAGAATGTGAAAACAGAAACAACCTATAGGGGAAAAGCAATTCACAGAACAGTGAGTTTCACACTGGAAACTATGGAGGTAAGAAGGAAGTGGGACACTTTTCCAGCATTGTCAACTCTGAATTATCTACCAAAAATATCCTTCCAAAATGAAGCAGAAATCAAGACAGAATCAGAAAAATCAGATGAAGGGGAAACCAAGATAATTTTTCACCTGCTCTAAAAGAATGACTAAAGTAAGTACTTAAAGCAGAAAGCAAATAATTTTTTAAAATCTTAGAATAACAGGAAGGAACAGTGGATAAAATTAAAAGATGGGTAAATATAATGTCTGTTCCTTCTCCTGGGTTTTCTAAGTCATACATGAATCTTGAAACACACCAATAAATAAATACAATTCCACATAGATTAAAGTCATAACTGTAAAAAGCAAACATTAAAGCATTTGAAAAGAAAACACAAAATGTGAAAGCAGTCACTTATTTCTTAAAACCTCAAAAGCAAAGATATCAGAAGAAAATGGTAAATGTGAGTACATTTAAATGTCTTCAAGAAGCAGCAATATAACAAAAATTAAAGTGAATCTTCTGATTTGTATAACCTATTTGCATTTGTTTAAACAATAAATAATTCATATCAAGATAGTATAAAGATCCCATACACATCAAGATTTTAAAAACTGAATAAGTCAATAAAAAATGATATAAAATAGGAACAGGCAAATTCTTGAAATGGGAGGCCAAATTACCAATAAACAAAATTTGCTCAATCTAGTTAGTAATCAGCAAAGTGAAAATATTATTGCTCTTGTTCCCTCCCTTAAGATTGGGAAACATTAAAGAGCAACATAATTTCAAGTATTAGTGATGTAAGATAAAATGAAAACTCTAATACATTTCTCATATAAATGTAGATTGGTACATTTTGGGAAGCATTTGGGAATGCCTGGTAGAGCTGAAGCTTCACTTAACCCATGACCCAGCAATTGTACCCTAAGACAGGTAGCGGAACATTTGCCTAAAGAAGAAACTCTCACACAATCACCCCCAAAATAAAGTTTACATTTATATGGATATAATGATGAAGAGTAAGGGAAAAAAACAAACAAACAAACAAACAAAGACGAGAGAAACTAGCAAAACTCTGAATAGGGAAATGGAGAAGCTGGGTGAAGTGTCCATATAAATTCACACAATTAGAAAGAGATGCAAGAACAGAACTCTGCTTCAATTGGTCCTGGGACCCCTGGGGCACAGCAGAGAAACTATGCTTCATGAAATATTCACAAAAAGCTGAACTGTGGACATAGAGATCATACCAAGGGATTCCTCAGCTGGAAGGGAATTAATAAAACCACATTGTATAGCTAAAACTCAGCCTCAGACACAGTAAGATTAAATAGTATGCACTCTTTTTTGCCTTTCTGTTTTCTGTTGGCAACTCATTAATTCAATATGTATTTATTGAATTCCTTGAACATTCCTTGAAACACATCTGTTTCATCTTGTCTAAAAAAGCATTAACCAAGTAAACTGTTTATTGATTTACAGTCTTAGTAGATTTCCTGCTGAAGTCTGAAATTAACTCCGTTACCAGAGTGGGGACAGACCAGAGAAAGAAATGGACACTCTATGTTAGTACGTGGTAGTTTTGATGAGCAAAGGAACATGAGGTTTGTCTCTAGTGGCTGCAACACAAGTAGATCTCCACATTCATCTGCCAGTATCTCAAAGTTTGTGCATGCCTGCATGCCCAGTCACTTCAGTCACGTACGACTCATTGTGACTCTATGGGCTGTAGCCTGCCAGGCTCCCTGGCCATGGGATTCTTCAAACAAGAATACTGCTGTAATGGGGCTCAGCGCTTGCTCCTTCCAGACAGTCTCAGTATCACTTTCCTCTCAAGGCTGCATCCTTGAAATAGCTCACACTGTGGGGACAGGGCACAGAACCTACACTCCCAGGACAAGAGAGGGGTGAGGAATCTCACATTACCCAGTCCAGGTCAAGGGTTATCCAAAACCACATCCTCTCTGTGACATAGGTATGTATTTCTTCTCAAAAGTAACACATGTAGGTAATTTCTAGAGTGATACTGATGATGACCTTCTAGACATTGTGCAGAGGAGCTGGGTGTCCAGGCTAGTGATAGGTGAAGCATTTTCTTCTGGGGAAGCTGCTATCTTTCTTAGATTTTACTACTGTAGTATTTTACATCACATCTGCCTGTAGCAAGCAGTTTGTGCGGGGGGTTTCCTGTTGACTTGCTTTCTATGGAAACCAAGGACTCTCTGTTTCTATGGAAGCATTAACTGTAATCCAACTGTAGTAATGCACTACATCCAAATGTAGTAATACATTTTTATTCTGATACGGTCTTGGTCAGACTATTTTTCTACTTATACATATTAATTCATTCAAGGTATACTCTGTTCAGGAATGCCTACTAGCAAACTATTCATTATAAAAGTAGTGATTGCCCTGCTGCTGGGCATACACACCAAAGAAACCAGAATTGAAAGAGATACATGTACCCCAATGTTCATTGCAGCACTGTTTACAATAGCCAGGACGTGTAAGTAACCTAGATGTCCATCAGTAGACGAATGGATAAGAATGCTGTGGTATATATATATACACAGTGGAATATTACTTAGCTATAAAAAACAACACACTTGAGTCAGTTCTGATGAAGTGGATGAAACTGGTGCCTATTATACAGAGTGAAGTAAGTCAGAAAGAGAAACACCAATACAGTATATTAACATATATATATGGAAGTTAAAAAGATGATAATGATGATCCTATATACAAGGCACAAAAAGAGACCCAGATGTAAAGAACAGACTTTTGCACTATGTGGAAGAAGGCGAATGTGAGATGATTTAAGAGAATAGCATTGAAATGTATATTACTATATGTATAATATATGACCAGTGTAAGTTCGATGCATGAAGTGGGGCACTCAAAACTGGTGCTCTGGGACCACCCAGAGGGACAGGGTGGGGAGGAAGGTGGGAGGGGGATTCAGGATCGTGGGACACATGTGCACCCATGGCTGATTCAGGTCGATGTATGGCAAAAACCACCACAATATTGTAAAGTAGTTAGCCTCCAATTAAAATAATTATTTTTTTTAAGTGGTTGGATTCTTTACATTTCTCACTGTTTCCAACCATATCTGCAGTCAGGACTGGATCAGGAAGCCCACTACATGTTAATTTATTTTCCCACGTAAAAAGGAAAATTTTCTCTTTGCTTCTTTGAAATTCTTGATGTTCATAGGTATTTCAAAAACTGAGAAAGATTTTCCCTTTGTTTAAAGTTTTGCTTGTAGGAGTTAACAGCTTCATGAATATCAACCATCAGTGTTATGATACTATCTTAATTTAGAAACAGATGACCCTTATTTCACTATAAGGCATTTTCCAGATTTATGGAGTCATAAACCTGATGGTATTTGGGGATGTTTAGAATGGATAGTAGTAATGAGCACCAGTATAATTGTAACAAATAGAAATGTTATTTTGCCTCACAATTGTTTTATGTTTTAGCAGGTTGATTTTTTTTTTCTTTCAGTAAATTCACCAAAAGGCAGAATTATCTTGGATATTCTGCCTTAAATACTAAGTAACTCTTGATAATTAGATGAGCTCAAAAAATTTGAACCACCAGCTCTCAGTCAAAAGGTAAAAGAGCAATTTCTTCCTACTTCAGAGTGTTTCTTGTAAGCTCTACAGTGAGTCATTAATAAAAGCTCAGTTTATTTTAAAAGTATTATAAAAGATAAATAGTGATCCTCTTCACATTCAAATTGCTTTTCTCTTTTTCCTGCTTAAATATTGATTCCTAAATTCAATAACCAATCTCTCAACTGAATGTCATTGATTATCAAGGGGCAAATCAGTATAAATGTATAATCTCCTTTAAGAAAAAAAATCATACTCATGAAGAATCAGTGATATGATCTCTTTTAAAAACAGAAATTTATTATTTTGCTACTATTATTTCAAGCTAAAAACAAATATTTTTACTCATGCCAACATTTTCATGTTTAAATCCTAGAAACAATATGAGCACATCAATGTATCATATTAGTCTTTTTTCATTTGAAATACAGTCATCTTTGCATTATTCACAAAAGTAGAAGAGAACAATATGGGCCTTCAATAGCAAGTCAACAAAATTCCTCTGTGGAATTTTATTATAAGTGGTATAGCATATTTTATTTTCTAGTTAGTTTGATTAAACTAAAATGAATGGATTATTTTATACCCAAAGCACACATACTCACCAGATTTAGAAGATGAAAAAAAGAATTGAAAACCAAACAACAATTCAACAGTGAAGGCACACTTGACAGTTATATTCAAGTTCTGCTTGGAAGTTTTACCTTGTACATAACCAAAAATGAATCTGGACCCAGCCTTTCTTCAGATAATGTTCAAATATATTACTTTTCAGAGAGTATTTCTTAAGATCTTGTAGGCATAACCCTCTGTTTGTCTGAGGAAACACAGAAAGACATACAATTCTCACAAATGAATATGGCATAGATGAGGAGCTAAGCTATCTCCACTTTGAAGTGCTCTCTCCCAAGGCTCCACATCGGTATTCAATCATATTCACTCTCTCACACTATTAATTACAAACATGCCCTTGACCCTTGTTGCTTTTCAGTCACTAAGTTGTGTCCAACTGTTCTGTTGTTGTTGTTCAGTTGCCCTGTCATGTCTGACTCTTTGTGATCAATGGACTGCAGCATGACAGGCCTCCCTGTCCCTCACTATCTCCCGGAGTTCACCCAAGTTCAAGTCAATTGCATCGGTGATGCCATCCAGCCATCTCATCCTCTGACACCCTCTTCTTCTGCTCTCAATCTTTCCAAGCATCAGGGACTCTTCCAATGAGCACCTCTTTGCACCAGATGACCAAAATACTGGAGTTTCAACTTCAGCATCAGTTCTTCCAACCAGTATTCAGGGTTGATTTCCCTTAAGATTAACTGGTTTGATCTCCTTGCTGTCCAACAGACTCTCAGGAGTCTTCTCCAGCACAACAGTTTTAAGGCATCAATTTTTTGGCACTCTACTTTCTTTACAGTCCAGTTCTCACAAACATACATGACCATATGAAAAGACCATAGTCTTAACTATACAGACCTTTGTTGGCAGAGTGATGTCTCTGCTTTTCAACACACTAAGTTTCTCATAGCTTTCCTGACAAGAAGCAAATGTCTGGCTCTTTGCAACCCCAAGAACTGCAGCATGCCAGGCTTCCCTGTCATGAGTTTGCTCAAATTCATATCCATTGAGTAGGTAATGCTATCTAACCATCTCATCCTCTGCCACCCTTTTCTCCTTTTGCCTTCAATCTTTCCCAGTATCAGGGTCTTTCCTAATGAGTTGGCTTTTCATGTCAGGTGGCCAAAGTATTGGCCTTGACCCTAATATCTCCTTTTATCCTTAGACCCATCTTGCTCCCGACTTGACAACCCATGATGTAAGAAGCTATTTACCGACTGTCTCCATCTCATATTTTGGCTTTATTCCATGCCAATATCCCATCCACATTGTTAAATCAAAGAAAAGCTTTCACTTGCTTGGACACTCAATCTTTTTACACCAACATTCTCTTTACTCAAAGGTCAACTCTTGGCTTCCTAATTCCACACTGTGGTACTTTCATCTCTGTTAACCCAACTTGTGCCCTTTAAAAACTGGTTAGCTTTCTTCTAGCCCTCTTCTTATTTGATCTCTTTAGACAACTCATCAATGAAATGGCCTCGATAAATGTTTATACCAGTGACTCCCAACTCTCCAGCCAGGGATTCCTCCTGAGTTTCTGGCCCAAATATCCAATGGCCTGCTGAAAACTTCCCTTTTACCTTTTCTAATCACTTTAAGCTTGAGATATCTAAAACTGACCCTATTTTTGTCTGCCAGATCCATTCCTTTTCTAATGTTTACTTAAATCAGCTAATCGCCCTATTATACCTCTTGTTCAAATATTGCAGATATTTTAATCCTATATTGAATTAATTACCAACTCCATTGATTCTGACTCATAAACAATTCTTGCATCTGGGTCCTTCTCTTGGACACCACTATAGGATGCCCTGTTTCACACTACACCCACCATTCCAAAAGCTTGAAGCAGGACTTTCTGTCAATAATCTTCTCCTTCTTTAACCTATCCTCCATATTTATCATATGGTCAACATATCAGGCTTAAAATTTTTTAATCTTTTGTCATTGTTTTCATGTTAAATCCAAAGCCTATAACATATTTTGTAAATGTAAAGGAAAGAATTAACCATATGCTTATCATACATTCTAACTTTATCATGAAATGCTCTAAAAACAGAAAAGATGATCTAGTCAAATCTTATAAATGTGTTATTGACAGACCTGTTGTCTAGCATTAGACATTACTGGTATTTACTAGTTTTGGAGAGTACACTACTGTACTGTACACTACTGTATCTGTATCTGTACACTACTTTTAGAAGAATATACCAAGTATGTTCAGGGTTGTTTATGGCAAACAAACATGAAATCAGGATTTATGGGGCATGATTCAAGGGAAAATGTTATATAAGCAATGGTCAAAGTAGTCTCTTTTTATATAAATTATGAGCCCATGCATCGTTTAGGTAGTTTGTCTTCAAATATGGGCCAAATAATACATTTTAATGTTGTCAAAAGGACTGCGGAGTTGTATTTGTTGTCTCAAACTTTTCTCTTTTAGCTAGTTCTTGAGGTTAATTCTATCCTTAATATTATTACTAAAGCTTGTTATTAGATAAGATTGCTGATTCATTTTTTAATTGCAATATTGCTTATTTATAATGTTGTGTTAGTTTCTGGTGTACAACAAAATGATTCAGATATTCTTTTCCATTGTGGTTTATCACAAGATATTGAGTATAGTTCTCTGTGCTATACAATAGGACCTTGTTGTTTATCTATTTTACATATAGTAGTTTGTATCTGTTAACCTCAAGCTCCTAACTCATCCTCCTTTTCTCATTTGGTAACCATAAATTTCCTTTTTTATGTCTGCGACTCTGTTTCTGTTTAGATAAGTTCATTTGTGTCAAATTTTAAATTCCACATACAAGTGATATCATAGGATATCTGTCCTTTTCTGTGTAACTTACTTCACTTAGTATGATAATTTCTAGGCCCGTACATACGGCTGCAGATGGCATTATCTCACTCTTTTTTATGGCTGAGTAATATTTCACTGGACATATATATGGTCCATATCTTTATCCATTCATATATTGATGGACATTTAGGTTGTTTCCATGTCTTGACTATTGTAAATAGTGCTACAATGAACACAGGGGTGAATGTACCTTTTCAAATTACATTTTTTTTTGTTGTTATATGCCCAGGCATGGGATTACAGGATCTATTTTTAATTTTTAAGAAATTTCATACTGTTTTTATAGTTGTTATACCAATTTACCAGTTGCTATACCAATTTACATCCCCACCAACACTGTAAGAGGGTTCCCTTCTCTGAACATACTCTCTAGCATTTATGATTTGCAGACATTTTAATGATAGTCATCTAGATTTAACTACATCATCTTTTCTATGTTTAGTGCATTTCATGGTAAAGTTAGAATGTATGATAAGCATATGGTTAATTCTTTCCTTTCTGTTTACAAAATATATTAAAGGTTTTGGATTTAACATAAAAACCATGACAAAAGAGTAAAAGATTTTAAGCCTGATATGTGATGTGAGGTGATACCTCAACATACTTTTGATTTGAGTTTCTCTAATAATTAATGAAATGCAACATTTGTTTCATGTGTCTATTGGTATCTGTATGTCTTCTTTGGAGAAATTTCTATTTAGGTCTTCTATCCATTTTTTGATTACATTGCTTGTTTTTTGTTGTTGAGGTATATGAGATTTGTATATATTTTGGAAATTAATCTCTTGTTGATTGCATCACTTGCAAATATTTTCTCCCAGTCTTTTCATTTTGTTTATAATGTCCTCTGGTGTGCAATGCTTTTAAATTTGATTTTATCCCATTTGTTTATTTTTGCTCTTATTTCTGTAGACTTGGGAGACTGGCCTAAGAAAACATTGCTAAAATTTAAGTCAGAGAATGTTTTTCATGAGTTCCCTTCTAGGAGTTTTATGGTGTCATGTCTTATATTTAAGTATAAACCATCATGAGCTTATTTTTGTGTATAGCATAAGGATGTGTTCTAATTTCACTGATTCATATGAGGCTGTCCAGCCTTCCCAATACCACTTAAGATTCCTGATTCTTATGAATCTGATTTGACTATATGATCCTTTGAGTAAATTCAAATAGGTGTTAATGCAAGTTTTTCTATTTTAAGTCCTTGAAACCCATCTTTCATTCATCATAATCCCTATACTCCAGTCTTACTGGACTTCTTGAACTTATTTTGATCAAGAACTTATTTTGGTCAAGTGTATTATTTTATTTCTCTGTCTCACTGAGTTTTTGAATAACTTATTTTCTTACCTGGAATGCTATTCTTCTCACTTATCTCTTTTAGCAGATAAGTGCTAAAGACTGGTTCTCTCTTTAGCAACCAGTCACTTACTCTCATTGTCTGTTAATCTTTAATTTTCTTTAATTTTCAATTTAATACAGCTTCCTCACTGAAGACTTTCTGACTCCTTTCTATAAATTAGGGTAGTATTCCTAATACTTTCTCAGTATCATCAACTATACTTAAAATGACCTGGAAGACTGAACTCCATGAAGGAAAGACTCTTGCCTTTCTTAGTCACTATTCTATTCCATAGCTTATGAAAGCTTGTTACATAACAGGTACAGAAATATATTTGGAAAATATCATAATTGTTGGTCTAAAATAGCTCCTGTTTTAGTGGATTTCAGAAAGATATGTATTATATTTTCAGCAGTATGAAAACTTAAGCAAGTCTAAAGAAGAAGTTTGAGAACACACCATTCTATTTTACTTTATTTTTTTGCTTCATATTATCTAAGAACAAACTTTTTTCCTACCCAGTATGGGACTTCTGAAAGTCACATAATTATTTAAATTTCTCATTATAAGTGAGAATAGTAATAATGCTCTTTTAAAATAATGGTTCTATAGATTGCTTAACTTTCTTAAAAGATATGAAGTAAGTGTATTAAGATATTCATTTTAAATATAAGTATTTTCAAATCAATCAGAACCCATTTTCTTACATTTTTTCATTATGCCTTTATGTTATTAAAAGGATACATAGAATGTATTCTAACCATCAATAGCAAATAGAAGCTACATTTGATTCTGTATAAGCTTCTGTCTGCTTTAAATGTACTATTTTTGGAACTACAGTATTCTAGAGACATGACAGCAAGTTTGATAATCTGTAGATGTGTTTTTTTTTCCCCAAAGTTTTAAACAATACAGAAGGACCCCTGAATATATTATTGTTCATACATAAAAAAGCTAGGAAGTATACTAGAAATGCAAAATGTTTCTACCAAATGATGATAATTTTTCTAGCCTCCAAAAAGGCATTGCTTCCACTGTAAAAGAGCCCTCATGTATTATAAATTCCTTCCTGCATTACCAAACTTACTCTGTTACCATTGATACCTGTATCTGATTATTTGACTGCCTAAATGTATATGGTGGACATCAGTCAATACTCCTGGAAAAATGCAATGCGTGGTGGGCTTTATGATTTTAGAAATAAGATAAAAGCCTTATGACTCAAAGAAAGCAATCAAATGCAGTTTTGTAGCCACAAGCATTATATTTACTTAAAAGATCATAACTATAAAAGCAAATCTCTGTTACTGGAAGCTGGGACAAAAGCTGTCAGAGAAAAGGATAGTAAATAACTCTGAAATTGTTCTCTCTGCTTCATTTCAAAAGCTTAGGGCTACCAATGTTTGACCTTTTACAAATGGAATAGTTTCTTGCAGGTCTTGGTGCTGCGCTGAATGCTGATGGTGGTGTGAGCTTGATGCAGTCATCAAGAATTGTGAATACGCTCACCATCGGTGCAGTCTTCTGCATCAAAACATTTCTCACTTAGTGACATTTGCTGGTTCCCTCTAAGAAAAGGCAGAGTGATTCTATTTTCCCCTAAACGTTTTCCTTTAGTGTGTCTCTCGACCAAGCAGGGCAAGGAAAATTGTGTAATTGTCCAGAATGACTTCATATAGCTTAGTCAGAGGGAAATAATATCAGGTTGAAAAAGGAGGTATTTTATTCAGAACATCTGGCATCAACCTGCTATCAGATTTTACTCATTAGTAATAGAAAACATTACAATATATTTGAGGATTATTGAGATTTGTTGCCTTTTGTCAATTTTATACTAACATAATCTTAGTCTCTGTCTTTAGACTATCTGCCTTAAAGTTTCAAATATTTGGATATTGATCTATTAATGTAGGATGATCTGTGGGCCATTTTAAAAGTATGTTTCAGTTCAGTTCTGTTCAGTTGCTCAGTCGTGTCCAACTCTTTGCGACCCCATGAATTGCAGCACTCCAGTCTTCCCTGTCCATCACCAACTCCCGGAGTTCACTCAGACTCACGTCCATCGAGTCAGTGATGCCATCCAGCCATCTCATCCTCTGTCATCCCCTTCTCCTCCTGTCCCCAATCCCTCCCAGCAGCAGAGTCTTTTCCAATGAGTCAACTCTTCACATGAGGTGGCCAAAGTACTGGGGTTTCAGCTTTAGCATCATTCCTTCCAAAGAAATCCCAGGGCTGATCTCCTTCAGAATGGACTGGTTGGATCTCCTTGCAATCCAAGGGACTCTCAAGAGTCTTCTCCAACACCACAGTTCAAAAGCATCAATTCTTCGGCGCTCAGTCTTCTTCACAGTCCAACTCTCACATCTGTACATGACCACTGGAAAAACCATAGCCTTGACTAGACGGACCTTTGTTGGCAAAGTGATGTCTCTGCTTTTGAATATGCTATCAGATTTCTCAAGAGGCAGGTCAGGTGGTCTGGTATTCCCATCTCTTTCAGAATGTTCCACAGTTTATTGTGATCTACACAGTCAAAGGCTTTGGCATAGTCAAGGAATATAGATTTTTCAATATTAAAAAGAAGACACTTGGAGTGACAGAATAAAGATAAGTCTGAAATCTATGTTTTATAATATCTAAGATCATATTTAGCTTCTATAGTGATATTACAGCATAATATCACTTACTTCTGAGCCTCTATCATGTATTAGACCCTGTCTTATTTTAGATACACACCTGTAAGATAATGGTCATCATTTCTCTTTTTATAATTGAAAAAGCTTTGGCACACACAATTGCCTGGGTCACATGAAATAGTAAAGAAAGTTGAGACCAGTCTTTCTGAACCCAAGCTTCCTTACAGGAATGTTTGCAACTATATAAACTTGCATGTGTGTCATTCTAAAAATGGAAGGCACATTCTTGAATTATATTTTGTCCATTTTGAAATAAGAGATTTATTAGGAGAAAATGTGTTCACAAGTTAGGATCCCTCTGAGCAGAGCCTTGGGTACCTTTCAGAGGATGATTTAATATTGAACAAGTGCTAGCAATGCACTGACCTTCACGTTAAATGCTTCACATCCATGATCTCATTCATCCCTTTACATGAGGAGGATATGATTATAATCCCCAATTTACAGAAAGTAAAATTGGTGATGAAGGAACATCTCTGTTCTCTCCAAATCTGCTCTGTACATTTTTCTGCCCCAGTCTACACCCTGACGGTCTGACCTCTCAGGACTACTTTTCTTGGTCTCCATGACCCCTTGGCTTGTTGGGTTTGGCAGTTGGAAGAACCAAGAGGGATGAAGTCTGAGAGAAGAGACCAGAATATCTGCTCACCTGCCTAAGGTTCTGGCAGAGGATGTCCTTCTCCGTGATCACAGCTCAGATCACTGGTACCACTTCTGTGCCCCGTCCCCGCCCCCAAATTGTAATCTCCTATCCTCCTCTTTCCTCATCAGTCTTCAGGTGAAGACCACTTCTTGCTGTTGCCAGTGCTGGCTCTTCATTGCATTTTTTTCCTTTGGTAACTCTGCACACTCCTGTTAGGTGATCTTCAATTGCACTCTGGATTGTGCCAATCATTGACTGCTGAAATCTCGACTGACATGAAAAAGCAAACTAAGTTGCCTGAGGGTTTCTTGATTAGGACTTGGCAGAATTGGAGTTCAACTCAGGCTTGTTTGATGACAGCACCAATTACTCACAGACTAATCACCACAGGAAAGAGCCTGGATTGTGTCTCAGCCCCTAAGGACATTGCATTCATTTCAGGGTTGATGACATTGAAGACACTGATGTTCAGGGAATGTGAACAGCCATCCACAGGCCATCAAAAACAGCTCAAATCCTGAAGATCTAGCCAAGGAGATGGCTGTTGAGCAGGTAGACCAATCTTCTCAATGTTAAAAGGCAGCAATATTACTCTTACAGTGTCTAAAGTGATTACTGCCAGGAACCACTGATATTACAGCCATATCACAAATCCAGAAGACTCCAAATGATGATGCCTTGACCTCAGTCCCAGATACTGTTCTGTTAATTCCTCAAGCTCCATATCACACAATTTGAGTCATTCTTTAGCTCATTGAAAATTATGCATGGAACTCCTACTATGGATTAGACACTGTGCTAAATGCAAGGCATATAAAGATGAATAAAACAAGGCTTTACACAAAACAATCACAGAGTATATATGCAGTCTCAGGCACAGTCCAGACTCCAATAGTTATCATAACTATAATTGAGAATTATATATGTTGCTGTGGAAGAAAAAGGGTATTTTTCACTCTTACCTTTAGACTAGCATCACTCAATTTTGTCACCCAGCCACACACTGCTTTTTCCCTAATGCCTAAAATTCATAACCCAAACTCTAAGCTATAAAAGTTTTGTTGGCTATAAAAGCTTTGGGGACTCACATGAAGTAATCAGCACACATACATACTGAGCACTCAACAAACCATCAGCTCTTTCTCAGTTAAATATCTCTCACAATGATGACTACATTTTGGTCATAATTAATAGAATATTCTCTGGCTTTTTTTTTTTTTTTCACCCTCTAAGTCCACATAGCAATTATTTAGACAATATTTTTTCCTTATCCTTTTTAATTTTTTTTTTCATTTTCTAATTAATGTTTTGGATCATAGTTACTTTACAATGTTGTCTTAGTTTCTGCTGTATGACAAAGTGAATCAGCTATATGTATACATATATTCCTTATTTTTTTTCCTTCTGATTTCCTTTCCATTTAGGTCATTACAGAGCATTGGGTAGAACTCCCTGTACTATAGAGTAGGTTCCCATTAGTTACTTATTTTATACTTACTAGTGTATGTATGTCACTTTCAGTATCCCAATTAATCTCACTCCTTTCCCACCTTGATGTCCATATGTTTGTTCTCTATGTCTGTACCTCTATTTCTGCTTTGCAAATAAGATCACCTATACCATCCTTCTAGATTTCACATATATGTATCAATATATGACATCTGTTTTCCTTTTTCTGACCTACTTCACTCTGTATGACACTCTCTACATCCATCTACATCTCTACAAATGACCCAATTTCATTTCATTTTAAGGCTGAGTAGTATTCCATTGTGTGTGTGTATACACCACATCTTCTTTAGCCATTGCTCTGTTGATGGACATTTAGATTGCTTCCATGACCTGGCTACTGTACCCAGAGACAACCATAATTCAAAAAGACACATGTACCCTAAATGTGTATTGCAATATTATTTACAATAAAAATATTTTAAATAATAGATGCCTAATCTTGAAGTTCCGGCCAAGAGGAGCAATACCACGTCCAAAGAGCAGCGGCTGCACGAGCGCAGGAGGGCCGAGAGGAGCTATGCCACATTCAAGGTCAGGAGGGGTGGCTGTGAGGAGATACTCCTCGTCCAAGGTAAGGAGCAGTGGCTGTGCTTTGCTGGAAGTAGTCAAGCAGGAGATGGCAAGAGTGAACGTCGACATTTTAGGAATCAGAGAACTAAAATGGACTGGAATGGGTGAATTTAACTCACATGACCATTATATCTACTACTGCGGGCAGGAATCCCTTAGAAGAATGGAGTAGCCATCATGGTCAACTAAAGAGTCCAAAATGCAGTACTTGGATGCAATCTCAAAAACAACAGAATGATCTCTCTTCGTTTCCAAGGCAAATCATTCAATATCACAGTAATCCAAGTCTATGCCCCAACCACTAATGCTGAAGAAGCTGAAGTTAAATGGTTCCATGAAGACCTACAAGACCTTCTAGAACTAACATGCAAAAAAAAAAAAAAAAAATGTCCTTTTCATTACAGGGGATTGGAATGAAAAAGTAGGAAGTCAAGAAACACCTAGGGTAACAGTCAAATTTGGCCTTGGAGTACAGAATGAAGCAGGAAAAAGGCTAATAGAGTTTTGCCAAGAGAACGTACTGGTCACAGCAAACACCCTCTTCCAACAACACAAGAAAAGACTCTACACAGGGACATCATCAGATGATTAATACTGAAATCAGATTGATTATATTCTTTACAGCCAAAGATGGAGAAGCTCTATACAGTCAGCAAAACAAGACCAGGAGTTAACTGTGGCTCAGATCATGAACTCCTTATGGCCAAATTCAGACTTAAATTGAAGAAAGAAGGGGAACTGTCTAGACCATTCAGGTATGACCTAAGTCAAATCCTTTATGATTATACAGTGGAAGTGAGAAATAGATTCAAGGGATTAGATCTGATAGACAGAGTGCCTGAAGAACTATTGATGGAGGTTCATGACATTGTACAGGAGATAGGGATCAAGACCATTTCCAAGAAAAAGAAATGCAAAAAAGCAGAATGGCTCTCTGAGAAGGCCTCACAGACTTAGCTGTGAAAAGAAGAGAAGTGAAAAGCAAAGAAGAAAAATAAATATATACCCATTTGAATGCAGAGTACCAAAGAATAGCAAAGAGAGATAAAGAAAAGCCTTTCTTAGTGATCAGTGCAAAGAAATAGAGGAAAACAATAGAATGGGAAAGAGATTTACAGATATCTTCAAGAAAATTAGATACCATGGGAACATTTCTTGCAAAGTTGGGCACAATACAGGTCAGAAACAGCATGCACCTAACAGAAGCAGAAGATATTAAGAAGAGGTGGCAAGAATACACAGAAGAACCAGACAAAAAAGATCTTCATGACCCAGATAATCACTATGGTGTGATCACTCATCTATAGCCAGACATCCTAGAATGTGAAGTCAAGTGAACCTTAGAAATCACTATGAACAAAGCTAGTGGAAGTGATGAAATTCCAGTTGAGCTATTTCAAATCCTAAAAGATGCTGTGAAAGTGCTGCATTGAATATGTCAGCAAATTTGGAAAACTCAGCAGTGGCCACAGGACTGGAAAAGGTCAGTTTTCATTCCAATCCCAAAGAAAGGCAATGCCAAAGAATGCTCAAACTACCACACAATTGCACTCATCTCACACGCTAGTAAAGTAATGCTCAAAATTCTCCAAGCCAGGCTTCAACAGTATGTGAACCGTGAACGTCCAGATGTTCAAGCTGGTTTTAGAAAAGACAGAGGAACCAGAGATCAAACTGCCAACATCCGTTGGATTATACAAAAAGCAAGAGAGTTCCAGAAAAACATCTATTTCTTCTTTATGGATTATGCCAAAGTGTTTGACTGTGTGGATCACCACAAACTGTGGAAAATTCTGATAGAGATGGCAATACCAGACCACCTGATCTGCTTCTTGAGAAATCTGTATGCAGGTCAGGAAGCAACAGTTAGAACTGGACATGGAACAGAAGACTGATTCCAAGTAGGAAAAGGAATACATCAAGGCTGTATAATGTCACCTTGCTTATTTAACTTATATACAGAATACATCATGAGAAATGCTGGGCTGGATGAAGCACAAGCTGGAATCAAGATTGCCAGGCAAAATATCAATAACCTCAGATATGCAGATGACACCACCCTTATGGCAGTAAGCGAAGAAGAACTAAAGAGCCTCTTGATGAAAGTGAAAGAGGAAAGTGAAAAAGATGGCTTAAAGCTCAACATTCAGAAAACTAAGATCATGACATTTGGTCCCATCACTTCACAGCAAATAGATGGGGAAACAGTGGAATCAGTGACAGACTATTTTGGGAGGCTCCAAAATCACTGTAGATGGTGACTGCAGCCTTGACATTAAAAGACACTTACTCGTTGGGAAAAAAAACCTATGACAAACCTAGATAGCATATGAAAAAACAGAGATATTACTTCGCTGATAAAGATCTGTATGGTCAAGGCTATGGTTTTTCCAGTAGTCATGTATAGATGTGAAGAGTTAGACTCTAAAGAATGCTGAGCGCTAAAGAATTGATGCTTTTGAACTGTGGTGTTGGAGAAGACTCCGGAGAGTCCCTTGGACTGCAAGGAGATCCAACGTGTCTATCCTAAAGGAAGTCAGTCCTGAATATTCATTGGAAGGACTACTGCTGAAGCTGTTACTCCAATACTTTGGCCACTTGATTCAAGGAGCTGACTCATTTGAAAAGACCCTGATGCTGGGAAAGATTGTAGGCAGGAGGAGAAGGGCACAACAGAGGATGAGATGGTTGGATGGCATCACCTACTCAATGGATGTGAATTTGAGTAAACTACAGGAGTTGGTGGTGGACAGGGAGGCCTGACGTGCTGCAGTCCATGCAGTCACAAAGAGTTGGACAGGACTGAGTGACTGAACTGAACTGGACTGAAATTGAACTAACAATAGAATGGTCTTACCAGACCCAGGTTCACAGGGTACATTTTAAGATAACAGGATTAGTCAGAATTTTCTAAAGAAGGAGATATTTGTCCTTGACCAAGATACATTGTAGATATATAATTATTAGTACAGAGTTTAAGGAAAAACATACCCGTGAGCAAGGTGAGTTGTTTTCTTGTGGTAATCATTAGTTCTTGGCTTAAAGAAAGAAGGTTTTATGTGACTAAGGAATGTAGAAAAAAATGTTTGTCCCTTTCTCCTCCCTCACGGTCCTGCACTTCTTTCTCTGTGAGGGCCCTGGACTCCTTATAAACCTATCTAACAATCACCTCTCTCACTATCCAGGGTCCAGATACTGGGTGAGGCTAGTTGAAATATACCAAGAAATAGTCACCCAGTTGAAAGATACTGGGGGAGGAGAGCTGGTTGAAAGATACCAGTTTGCTCAGTTGTAGGAGACTGACTGTTCTTGGCTGAGCGGTTCGGTGAGAGACTCATCTCATGTTTTTCCCCAGTTCATCTGCCTTAATAGAATTCACTGGGGAAAAAAAAAAAGTGAAGATATTACATGACAGTTTTGCTCTGAAGAGCCAAGCCTCCTCCTAGGCAGTTATGGTTTTCTCAGCTGACTGAGAAATTTATGGGAGTGATGGAGACAAAGTCCTCATACTGTGCGGTGATCCCACAGGGACCACTCATTAATTAAAACACTTGCTCACTAGGAGCAAATAAGAATTGACTATTCAGTGATCTGGGCACCCATGGTGGTCTTAGATTGCCAGAGGGAGAAACTGAGACACATAAGAAGACTTGAAATGATACCGGGGTGATGCCTGGAGGAGTTAAGCTCACAAGTAGCACACAGGCCCATCATACAATTTCATTAGTAAATTTTATCCCTGATAAATTCAACTTAAAATGAGAAATGCTGCCCCTGCTGCTGCTAATTCGCATTAGTTGTGTCCTACTCTGTGCAACCCCATAGACCACAGATCAGTAGGCTCCTCCATCCCTGGGATTCTCCAGGCAAGAATACCAGAGTGAGTTGCCACCTCCTTCTCCAGTGCATGAAAGTGAAAAATGAAAGTGAAGTCATTCAGTGGTGTCTGACTCTTAGCGACCCCGTGGATTGTAGCCTACCAGGCTCCTCTATCCATGGGATTCTCCAAGTAAGAGTACTGTAGTGGGTTGCCATTGCCTTCTCCAAATGGGAAATAGAATCTCTCAGAAACAGAAACGAAGGGTGACAAAAAGCCAACAGGTGACTAATACCCCATCCAGATTCAGGTACAGTACAAATAGAGTGCATACTTGCAAGTATCCAGTTAATTGAGGGAGTGTATACTAAAGGAGATCCCAATCTAAAATGGCCAAATTTAGGTTCTTTAGATATTTCAAAATTGACATTTTTGCACACACAATTAGAAAAAGCTGGCTGTAAGATTAAACAGGCTGAATGTAATGCTTATTTTGATTGGTATCTAGAAGCTTCTAAAAGAGAAAATGATAAAGTAACTTTTCTGCAGGAAACCAACAAGCAAGTGCTTGAAACTATATCAGAACTAAACAAGGCCACTAGCACTGACTCTCTTTCTCCCTCTGCTTCCCCTTGTATCCTCATTGACATGAACTGCCTGGCACAGAAGCTTTCTCCTTTAAGTCTCCTGCTCCCCCTTCCCCAGCAAAGGAAGATAAAAAATCAGAAGTGACTATAGGTCTCTTTAGGGTTAAAAAACAAAACAAAACAAACAGACAACAACCAAAAAAAAAAAAACTATTACAAGGAAAGGCAAACTACACTCAGTGCTCACCTGTATACCCTGGACCTGAATAGAACTTAGAGCCTTGGCTAAAGAATTTCTGATCCAAGTCAGGAACCATTGGGGATTTGAATTAACCATCTGGACCTACAAGCCTGAATTTTTAGATCTATATCAACTGATATAGCTATCAGTTTCTGAAAGCAAAGCAAGGGAATGGATAAAGAAAGCAGGATAGAAATGCCCCTTAAAGGACTTTGATCACATAGTCTAGAGGCTTACATTGAATGAAAGGAATTAGATCAGAAATTACTTCATCTTTTCCCAGAGGATTTTCCTAAAATCATAGACTGGACAAAGATTCAACAATTTAAGCAGAAATTGGATGAATTAATTCTGGACTATTATGAGAGATCTGAAAAAAACTTTTAAGCCATATTCTGGTTTGACACCTGAATTATTCTCTAACCATAAAGATGACCCTCTGCTCAACTCCACCTTTTTAGAACATTCAGGTGAGTATTTGGCCACTCTGTTCAAAAAAACACAATCTAGATTGGCCTGCATTGCATACCAATGTCCTTTTTTACACTGGCAGATCAACTTTTCAAAAGCATTAAGAAGAAAGAGAAGGGGATATCTACCAAAATCATGAACCTTCAACTGTGCCAATTAAGTACCTAGCATTACTCGAAGGTCAACTGACCCCCCGTTTAATTATTAACTGAGAGCAAAACAAAAAATTTGCTTTTACTGCAGAAAACCCAGGCATCAGAAAAAGAACTCTAAGAAGCCTAGATGGAGAACTGAATTTTAGACCAGAATTTTGAGTTAAACAAAAACATGACTGCTTCAAGGAAACCTCAGAGGTCTTTCCCATTTATCCTCTCTAATGACTTGGGGGAAGTAGAAATGATTATACAAGGAGAAACAATTAAAGCCCTAATAGACACAGTGGCACATTTTCAGTTTTGAACCCTACAAAAACTAAAGGCTCTCTCCCTCAAAGTATATTAGTACAGATGATAAGGATTTCTAATGCACTATTAAGGCTCTTGGGATTCCCAGGTGGTGCTAGCAGTAAAGAACCTGCCTGCCAATGCAGGAGACATAAGAGACATGGGTTCAGTCCCTGGGTTGGGAAGATCCCCTGGAGGAGGACATGGCAACCCACTCCGGTATTCCTGCCTGGAGAATCCCACAAACAGAAAAGCCTGGTGGGCTGTAAGTCCAAAGGGTCTCAAAGAGTCAGACATGACTGAAGTGACTTAGCATGCATGCACACACACACACACATGCATGCATTAAGGCTCTTAAATCATTACCTTTAGAATTCTATTTAGGTGAACTTAAAGAAAGGCGTCCCTTTATCCTAGTAGAAAGTGTTCCTGCTCCTCTGAAAAGTAGAGACCTATTAGAAGCTTATGAAGTCCATATTTACTTTAATCCTAAAAGAGAAATGTTTCTAGATATAAAGGATTATATTAAATGTTTGTGATTTAAGGATTACATTAAATGTTTGTAACTCATGATGAGGATGACACTTGACAAGTTGCTAGGCTTGGTACCAAAATAATTATGGGTACTTGATTCTACTGACATGGGAAGAATACATTCTGCATCCTTTATCAAAATTAGATAAGGATAAGCCACTGTCCAATATTCATCAGTATTCATGAAGGCAGGAGACCATAGAAGGAATAAAACCTCATTGAGGTTTTATTAATATTAATTAAGTTCATTAATTAATATTATTAACTTACATTGAGAAACAGCTTATTGTGCCTTGCACCAGACTTCATAACACTCCCATTTTGTAGGTTAAAAAAATGTCAAGGGTTGGAGGTTTGTATAGGACTTGACATCCCTGGTGACTCAGATGATAAAGAATCTGCCTGCAATGCAGAGGACCTGGGTTCAATCTCTGGGTTGGGAAGATCCCCTGGAGAAGGGAATGGAAACCCCACTCCAATATTCTTGCCTGGAGAATTTCATGGATAGAGGGCTACAGTCTATGTAGTTGCAAATTGTCAGAGAAGACTGAGCGACTAATGCTATACTACACTATAATATCTATCAATGCTATTATTATCCCTCAACATTCTGTAGTTTCAAATCCTCATACCTTACTTTCCCAAATTCCAAAAACAGTGAGTTCTTTTCTGTGAAAGATCTCTGCAGTGCAGTTTTTAGTATCCCTGTACATACAGATGATTGGTATCTTTTTGCCTTTGCTTGGAATGAATGGCAATATACATGAACTGTAATGCCACAGGGTTATACTGAAAGCCCTGCTTACTTCTCCCAGATATTAAAATCCAGATGATCTGGGTTTTCCTGATAGGTGAGTTTTAAAATAATATGTAGATAATCTGTTACTGTGTTCAAATTTCTTGAATAACAGTCAGCAAGACACCCTATATTTACTTCAGAAGCTAACCTTAAAGGGATATAGAATGTCCAAAGAAAAATTGCAATTCTATAAAACTAGTGTAAAATATTTAAGACATAGGATCTCTAAAGGAGTACTTTTACTTGATCTAGATAGAATGAAAGACATTCTAATGCCTTTATCCCTGTCCCAAAAATAAAAAGACAAGGGAAGCTTTAGGACTTGCAGGCTACTGTAGGAATTGGACTCCAAATTTTTCCTTAATTACACACCCAGTATATAATCTCAAACAAGGCCAACTGGAATTTCTTTGCTGAAATACAGAACATTCTGAAGCCATGGAGACCTTAAGAAAATTCCCACCAATTTCCCAATCCCAGGGCATCCAAATTATAATCTCTTCTCCTTTGTTCATAAAATAAAGGGTCTGTACTAGGAGTACTTACCCAGCAACATGGTGGTTTCTACTGACCAATAGGATATTATAGCCAGTTAGATCCAATTGCTTAGGGCCTCCCCTCTTGCCTCCAGGCTGTCATGGTGACAGAGGTGCTACATCAGACCATAGGAGAGATGGTCACGAGTCACCCTTTTACTTTTTATGCTCCTCATTCTGTGGAAGCATTACTAAACTCTCATCACACATAACATTATTCAGCAGGTCAATTAACTTTCCATGAGATTGTCTTGCTCTCACCAAACATAACTCTTTGCAGATGCAACAAGCTTGATACAGACACCTTGTTACCAGAAGAATCAGATGTCAGTGATGGAAAACATGATTGTATTGTTTTAATTGACAATTTTTTTATCTCCCATGATTGATCTCCAAGAAAGCCCTATGGATAATCCTGATCTTATATTATTCACTAACAATTCATATCTGAGAGGACTTCATGTACCAGGCTGGTTATGCTATCATTTCTCCAGTATCAACCCTTGAGTATGGTCTATTACCTAACATCTCATCTGCCCAACATGCTGAACTGATAGCACTAACAAGAGCCTACCAATTGGCAAAAGGGAAATCTGCTAACATTTATACTTATATAAGCTATGCTTTGGGGGTAGCACTTGATTTTAGCATACTTTGGAAAAAAAGAGGATTTCTAGCATTCTCAGGGCAACCTATTAAAAATGGAAGACAAGTTGCAGAATTACTGGATATAATTCTGTTGTCAAGTGCATTAGCTATCATTAAGATATCAGGGAATTTAAGAGTTAACACCTCAGAAGCTAAAAGGAACTCCTTAGCTGATCACACCACCAAAGCAGCAGCTCTGCAAAATGATAACAATCAACTAACAACTACTTTCTCTTTTAAGCCTCCCAGTAACCTTACTGACACTCTTAAATTTTCAGGAAATGGCACCAAGTGGAGAAAAGGATATCTGGAAATAAAAAGGAGGAATACTTGACTCTAATGAAGAGCTGTGGATAGGTAATGGAAAACTTATCCTTCTGTTTGGAACTCAATACCCCATTTTACAATATATTCATTAGTTAACTCATAGGAACCCAGATAATACGGTACTGTGGGGAAAACAATATTTTTGGAAGCCTTCCTTCACTGTAGCGCAGAAAGTTCACACCACCTGACTGAAATAAAACCCAGGAAACCCATTACATAGATCTCAGGGAAGCTTTCCATTACCTGTTGGCCTTTTGAAATTGGGTAAATTGATTTTGTCCAAATGCTCCCCTCTCAAGGTTACCAGTATGTACTTGTTATGATTTGAAAGTTTTCACATTGGGTTGAGGTATTCCCATGCAGAAGGGCCACTGAACTGCACAGTCAGTAGGCAAATTAATATTAGAAAGGGTGATCCTTATTTTGGAATTCCTCTAGAAATATACAGTGATGGGGAACACATTTTACTGAAGAAATTGTCAAGGAAATTTGCAAAATCTGGCCAATTATACAGCATTTCAATTGTGCTACCATCCCCAGTCCTCTGGGCTAGTAGAAAGAACAAAGCATGTGAATGTGAAAATTGTTCAGTCATGTCCAACACTTTGAAACCCCATGGACTGTCTGCCCCCATGGACCCCCGCCAGGTTCCTCTGTCCATGGAATTCTTTAGGCAAGAGTACCAGAGTGGGTAGCCATTCCTTTCTCCAAGAAATCTTCTTGACATAGAGAACAAACCCAGGTCTTCTGCCTTGCAGGCAGATTCTTTACCATCTGAGTCACCAGGGAAGACCAGAAAGAACAAATGAAACCTGTGGCGAATTCATATTGATATATGGCAAAAAACAATACAATATTGTAAAGTTAAAAAAGTAATAATAATAAAAAAGTAATACAATAAAATAAGTAAAGAAACAAACAACAACAAAAAAAAATCCATTGGTTAAAATTGTAGATGTTTATTCCTTACCCTGGACAAAAACCCATCCATTGGCCCTCCTCAAACTAAAATCTATTCCCTTTGGGAAACATCACTTGCTCCTTTTGAAATTATAACTAGGAGACCAATGAGACTAGATGAATAATTGTACAAACATATTATTAAAAGCGGACATGTTACATCATTGCAAAAGCTTAATAAAACTCTTAAAAGAGCATTCAAAGCTTGTTTCTGAAGTTTACGGTAGTAATCTATCTCTGAATGAAAATCAGATATCACATAATCTGCAACCATATGTCCCTTGAAAAAGACATCCATTAAAGGACTCAGTACAACCCAGATGGAAAGCCCTTCATCAATTCAGTTCAGTTCAATTCAGTCGCTCAGTCGTGTCTGACTCTTTGCGACCCCATGAATCACAGCACGCCAGGCCTCCCAGTCCATCACCAACTCCCGGAGTTCACTCAGACTCACGTCCATCGAGGTGGTGATGCCATCCAGCCATCTCATCCTCTGTTGTCCCCTTCTCCTCCTGCCCCCAATCCCTTCCAGCATCACAGTCTTTTCCAATGAGTCAACTCTTTGCATGAGGTGGCCAAAGTACTGGGGTTTCAGCTTTAGCATCATTCCTTCCAAAGAAATCCCAGGGCTGATCTCCTTCAGAATGGACTGGTTGGATCTCCTTGCAGTCCAAGGGACTCTCAAGAGTCTTCTCCAACATAACAGTTCAAAAGCATCAATTCTTCGGCACTCAGCCTTCTTCACAGTCCAACTCTCACATCCATACATGACTACTGGAAAAACCATAGCCTTGACTAGACGGACCTTTGTTGGCAAAGAAATGTCTCTGCTTTTCAATATGCTATCTAGGTTGGTCATAACTTTCCTTCCAAGGAGTAAGCGTCTTTTAATTTCATGGCTGCAGTTACCATCTGCAGTGATTTTGGAGCCCAAAAAAATAAAGTCTGACACTGTTTCCACTGTTTCCCCCTCTATTTCCCATGAAGTGATGGGACAAGATGCCATGATCTTCGTTTTCTGAATGTTGAGCTTTAAGCCAACTTTTTCACTCTCCACTTTCACTTTCATCAAGAGACTTTTGAGTTCCTCTTCACTTTCTGCCATAAGGGTGGTGTCATCTGCATATCTGAGGTTATTGATATTTCTCCCGGCAATCTTGATTCCAGCCCTCATCAGGTACTCTAAACAAGTTCATCTGCAACAAAATTAGAGTGAATTGACTCTTGGATTCATATTTCCCACTCTCAAAGGGCCCCTGCACCAGACTTGTCTGTAAAGAGAACTGCTGACCTCAAACTCACCTTAAAACAATGCACAAAAAGAGGAGGAACTACACTCATACCAGGACAAGGAGACAGCATCAGAAGTAGACAGCTTACCCAAAATGCTGGACCTGACTTGTATGATCGTTCATAACGTTTTCCTGACTTCTTAGAACTTTGCATATGACTCAAATGTTTTTGTATTACGGTCATAATCCTATGTTAATTTCAAAAATCAATCCAGTTGTTGGAGTTGTGTCCAATTATCTGTGTTTGGAGAAGGAAATGGCAACCCACTCCAGTATTCTCACCTGGAGAATCCCATGGACAGGAGTCTGGGATTGTGAGAGTCGGACACGACTTAGCGACTAAACCACAACCAACCACCACCTTTGTCTAGCTAGCACTTTTGGGTTACCTTGGTGGATACTCCCCTCAAAGGCTCTTATTAGATAGCCCTTCGGAAATTTATTTTAGAAAAGAGAAAGTTCAGTCTTGTCCAAACTACTCATGATATTACTAGATGGGATCGTCTCACTTTGCCAACTAATAATACCTGCTCTGACCCTGGCCATAGATTTAAATTTTGTTTTAGAGTCACTAGAGCTCAATCAAAATGACAAGCCTAGAATCAGTCAAAAACTGCAACCTTTTGTTTGTTAAAAGGAAACCTCCCACAATCATGGGATGGAGTAAATGGTTAACATCAGGCTATTATTTAAGTGAAAAAATTCCTCTATGGTGGAAACAATTAAATCATACCAGTAAGTCTAGTAGTATTATGAAACTAGGCTGTGTAACTTATGAACAATGTTTATATGTTATTATCCTTAGAGACAGTGTTTGGTCTGGAAGTGGCTGGGTCAGATGACCAGAGATTCACTGGGTTGCACCTAATGGAACTCAATATATTTGTATTACTAATTTGTTGCTTTGGCTTCTGCCAGGATCGACAGGACGTGTACACAGGAAGTTGCATGGACTCAAGGTCAATTTTGTAACAATTTAGGGATGATCCCAGTCAACCCATAATTGGTGTGAGCCCAGTGTGTCAAGACATCTGTGTTCCACTTATATGACCACTTAGCAGCCATTTTTGCCCCTTCGTTAGGATTGGAGAATATAATCACTCATATTGAAGACAACAAATTTTACTCAATAGGCTTTAAATGTTAGTAATCAGGCTATTTGTTTAATTCTGAAATCTCTATGATGAGAAAAGCAGTATTAAGTTCAGTTAAGTCATTCAGTCATGTCTGACTCTTTGTGACCCCATGGGCTGTAACATGCCGGGCTTCCCAGTCACAACTTTTGGAGCTTGCTCAAATTCATGTTCATTGAGTCAGTGATGCCATCCAACCATCTTATCCTCTGCCATTCCCTTCTCCCCCTGCCTTCAGTTTTTCCAGCATCAAGGTCTTTTCCAATGAGTCGACTCTCTGCATCAGGTGGCCAAAGTATTGGAGCTTCAGCTTAAGCATCAGTCCATCCAATGAATATTCAGGACTCATTTCCTTTAGGATTGACAGGCTTGATTTCCTTGCAGTACAAGGGACTCTAAAGATTCTTCTCCATTACCACAGTTCAAAACCATCAATTATTCAGTGTTCAGCTTTCTTTATGATCCACTCTCAGATCCATACATGACCACAGGAAAAACAATAACGTTGGCTATACAAACCATTGTTGGCAAAGTAATGTCTCTGCTTTTTAAATATGCTGTCTAAGATTTACATAGCTTTTCTTCCAAGAAGAATTTGAATTTCATGGCTTTAGTCACCATCTTCAGTGATTTTAGAGCCCAAGAAAATAGTCTGTCACTGTTTCCACTGTTTCCCCATCTATTTGCCATGAAGTGATGGGACCAGATGCCATGATTTTTGCTTTCTGAATGTTGAGTTTTAGCCAGCTTTTTCACTCTCCTCTTTCACTTGCATCAAGAGGCTCTTTAGTTCCTCTTCTCTTTCTGCCATAATGGTGGTATCATCTGCATATCTGAGGTTATTGATATTTCTCCTGGCAATCTTGATTCCAGCTTGTGCTTCATCCAGCCCAGCATTTTTCATGATATACTCTGCATATAAGTTAAATAAGCAGGGTGACAATATACAGCCTTGACATACTCCTTTCCCAATTTGGAACCAGTTAATTTTTCCATGTCAGGTTTCTAACTTTGTTTCTTGACATGCAAACAGATTTTCTCAGGAGATAGTTAAGGTGGCTTGGTATTCCCATCTCTTTAAGATTTTTCCATAGTTTGTTGTGATTCACACAGTCAAAGGTTTTAGCATAGTCAGTGAAGCAGAAATAGATATTTTCCTGGAAATTTCTTGCTTTTTTTTTTTTTTTTTTTTTTTTTTATCCAGTGGATGTTGGCAATTTGATCTCTGATTTCTCTGCCTTTTCTAAATCCAGCTTGAACATCTGGAAGCTCTCAGTTTATGTACTGTTGAAGCTTCACTTGGAGAATTTTGAGCATTACTTTGCTAGCATGTGAGATGAGTGCAATTGTGTGGTAGTTTGAACATTCTTTGGCAGTGCCTTTCTTTTGGATTGGAATGAAAACTGACCTTTTCTAGTCCTGTGGCCACTGCTGAGTTTTCCAAATGTGCTGACATATTGAGTGCAGCACTTTCACAGCATCATCTTTTAGGATTTGAAATAGCTCAATTGGAATTCTATCCTCACCACTAGCTTTGTTCATAGGGATGCTTCTTAAGGCCTACTTGACTTCACACTTCACCGAAGAAACCAGAATTGAAAGAGACATGTGTACCCCAATGTTCATCACAACACTGTTTATAATAGCCAGGACATGGAAGCAACCTAGATGTCCATCAGCAGATGAATGGATAAGAAAGCTGTGGTACATATACACAATGGAGTATTACTCAGCCATTAAAAAAAATACATTTGAATCAGTTCTAATGAGATGGATGAAACTGGAGCCTATTATACAGAGTGAAATAAGCCAGAAAGAAAAATACCAATACAGTATACTAACACATATATATGGAATTTAGAAAGATGGTAACAATAACCCTGTATGTGAGACAGCAAAAGAGACACAGATGTATAGAACAGTCTTTTGGATTCTGTGGGAGAGGGAGAGGGGGGGATGATTTGGGAGAATGACATTGAAACATGTATAATATCATATAAGAACGAATCGCCAGTCCAGGTTCGATACAGGATGCTTGGGGCTGGTGCACTGGGATGACCCAGAGGGATGGTACCAGGAGGGAGGTGGGAGGAGCGTTCAGGATGGGGAACTTGTGTACGCCTTGGCGGATTCATGTTGATGTGTGGCAGAACCAATACAATATTGTAAAGTAATTAGCCTCCAATTAAAATAAATAAATTTAAATTAAAAAAAAAAAAAGAATGTCTGGCTCTAGGTGAGTGATCACACCATCGTGGTTATTGGGTTCATTAAAATCTTTTCTGTGTATTCTTGCCATCTCTTCTTAGTATCTTCTCTTTCTGTTAGGTCCATACTGTTTCTGTCCTTTATTGTGCCCATCTTTGCATGAAATGCTCCTTTTGTATGTCTAAGTTTCTTAAAGAGATCGCTAGTCTTTCCCATTCTATTGTTTTCCTCTGTTTCTTTGTGCTGATCACTTAGGAAGGTTTCTTATCTCTCCTTGCTTTTCTTTGGAACTGTGCATTCAGGTGGATATATCTTTCCTTTTCTCTTTGCCTTTTGCTTCTCTTCTTTTCTCAGCTATTTGCAAAGCCTCCTCAGACAATCATTTTGCCTTTTTGCTGTCCTTCTCTTGGAATGGTTTTGATCACTGTCTCCTGCACAATGCAAGGAACCTCCATCCATATTTCTTCAGAAACTCTGTCTATCAGATCTTGTCCCTTGAATCTATTTGTCACGTCTCCTGTATAATTATAAGTGATTTGATTTAGGTCATACCTGAATGGTCTAGTGGTTTTCCCTGCTATCTTCAATTTAAGTTTGAATTTTGCAATAATAAATTTATGATATGAGCCATAGTTAGGTCCTGGTCTTGTTTTTGCTGACTGTATAGGGCTTCTTCATCTTCAGTTGCAAAGAATATTCTTTGAGTTCTCTATTAGTCACTCAGTTGTGTCTAACTCTTTGCGACCCCACAGACTATAGCTTGCCAAGCTCCTTGGTCCATGGTACTTTCCAGGCTAGAATATTAAATGGGTTGCCATTTCCTTCTCCAACGGATCTTCCCAATCCAGGGATTGAACCTGGTTTTCCTGCATTGCAGACAGACTCTTTATCGTCTGAGCCAACAAGGAAGCCAAAGAATTTAACAATCTGATTTCAGTATTGATCCATCTGGTAATGTCCATCTGTAGAATCGTCTCTTGTGTTTGCTAAGACCAGTATGTTCTCTTGGCAAATCTCTCTGTTAGCCTTTGCCCTGCTTTATTTTGTACTCCAAAGCCAAACTTGACTGTTACTCCAGATATATCTTGACTTCCTACTTTTGCATTCCAGTCCCTTATGATGAAAAGGACATCGGTTTTGGTGTTAGTTCCAGAAGATCTTGTAGGTCCTCATAGAGCCATTCAATATCATCTTCTTTGGCATTAGTGGTAGGGGCATAGACTTGCATTACTGTGATATTGAATGTTTTGCCTTGGAAATTAACAGAGCTCATTCTGTCATTTTTGAGATCACACCCAAGTACTGCATTTTAGACTCTTTTGTTGACTATGAAGACTGCTCCATTTCTTTTAAAGTATTCTTGCCCACAGTAGTAGATACAATGGTCATCTGAATTAAATTCACTCATTCCAGTTCATTTTAGTTCACTGATTCCTAAAATTTGATGTTCACTCGTGCCATCTCCTGTTTGATCATTTCCAATTTGCCTTGATTCATGGACCTGACATTCCAGGTTCCTACGCAGTATTGTCCTTTACAGCATCAGACTTTATTTCCGTCACCAGTCACATCCAAAACTGGTCATTGTTTTGACTTTGGCTCTGTCTCTTCATTCTTTCTGGAGTTATTTCTCCACTCTTCTCCAGTAGTATATTGGCACCTACTGACCTGGGGAGTTCATCTTTCAGTGTCATATCTTTTTGCCTTTTCATACTACAAAATTGCATAACCCTTGATATCCTTACAGCATCTAAGGGAGGCACTTGTGCCATAATTCAAACTGAATGCTGTATTGTTATACCCAATGAATCTTCTAATATAGCATGTTTAATGAACCATATGAAAAGTCATATTTCTGCCTTTAAGTGACCCATTCCCTATTCTTAATTACCTCTTTAAAAATGTGTAACTTGGGAATCTGTTGACTTAAATATTTATTCATAACTCTATTAATGTTATTGACTATGTTATGTGTATTTTTCCTATTCTACAATTTTTCCTATTGTTTCTTGTATTACCAAATGTGTGACTGAACCTCCAAAGAAAAAAATGATGACTAAGTGACTTGAGGGCTTCCCAGGTGGTGACATGGTAAAGAATCTGCCTGCCAATGCAGGAAATGCAGGTTCAGTCCCTGGGTTGGTAAGATCCCTTGGGGAAGGAAATGGAAACTGGGAAAGGAAATGGAAACCTGTTCCAGTATTCTTGCCTGGAAAACTCCATAGGCAGAGGAGCCTAGCAAGCTGCAGTCCATGGGGTCTCAAAGAGTTGGACACAACTAAGCACACACACACTCACAGGGGACTTGAAGCAATTGATTAAATATATAGTTCTGTATGTGATCAATGTCTGTAATAGTGTAACTCTAGATATGGGAAGATACAATAAGAAGGAAAATTTCCTGGTCCATCACAAATTGACTAAGACTGGTTGGTCCAGAACCGTTTGATTATTGTTGATAAGACCTGGTTCAGTAAGAGTATATTGAGTGGTTTATCTGCAAAATCTTCACCAGACCTAGGAATGAGCCTTCCTGCACCATGGGATGAAATGGTTATAAAATGCCTCCCAAAGTATGGTCAAGTTTATAACCACGAGGTGTACCTGTCAACAACAAAATTGATACTTGACATGTGTGCTTGACATCTACCTCTGCATCATGTGCTACTGCAGCTCTGAGCTTTAACATTCCCTGAAATGTGTTCAGGGTAAAGAGAAGAGATGAGGTACTCTGTGCTCAGGGAAAAACTGTCAGGACATGTCTTCGGATAGCTAATTCTCATGAACTGATTTTATGAGCCCAATTCTTATATCTTCTCACTTTTAGAAAAGTGCTAAAATCCTTAATAGTGATGACTGTTACCCTTGACTTGCAGAAAGTTTCAGGAGACCAGCAGAAAATTTCTGGAAAAATATGTGCTTGATTAAATGTATTCTCTTTATTTTATTTTTTAACTTTACAATATTGTATTGGTTTTGCCATATATCAACATGAATTGAAATGTATTCTCCTTTCATGAAAAAAATGCATATGTAATGCCTTGCCCCTACCTCTTTGATGTAGTTTCTCAGAGCTGTGTGAGGTGCTGTCTCCTGAGCTGCAGTCCTCATTTTGTCACAAATAAAACTTAACTCACAACTCTAACGTTGTGAACATTTTTTAGGTAATGAATATTATAGCTTACATTGTTTTAGCCAAGAAGGGGAAAGTATTTATTCCAAAATCCTTCCAAAAGTTGTATTATTTTGAATGAGAACCCAGTTTCTGGTGCTTGTTATCATAGTGCTGGGAGCTACAGTGTGTTTCTTTCCTACCATGAATTCTGTCATCTGGAGTGTAAGTACTCATTGGTACACATAGTTCTCTTTCACAATTATTAAAGCAACTCTTTGACTTATAAATGAATAAAACTAAAGCTTTTCTTGTGTAAGCAAAAAAAAAAAAAAAAAAAAAAATCAGTGAAATAAGCTATGTGGTTTTCCCAAAAGTCAGTTTGAGTGCTTAGTCGCTCAATCACATCCAACTCTTTGTGACCTCATGGGCTATAGCCTGCCAGGCTCATTTGTCCATGGGATTTCCCAGGCAGGGATACTGAAGTGGATTGCCATTTCCTCCTTGAGGGAATCTTCTAGACCCCGGGACTGAAACTGCATCTTCTGTGTCTCCTGCATTGCAGGCAGAGCCCTTACTGCTAAGCCATTTAAACAGATACAAACTACAAATACTATGTACACATACGAATTTTCACACGCTTTTGCTATGAAATGCTAGTTTCTCCAGATAGGAGAAGATCTTAGTCTAGGAACCTTAAAGTAAAATCTCTCAGTCCTGATTTTAGCTCTTTTTCTGTTGTCCTTATTAAACATTGACCTGCCAACCTCTTCTGGGCGCTGTGCCAATTCACACCCACCCACTTTCTCCTGGGATCTGAGTGGGCAGGTCAGCTGCCAAGAAACACATTTAGCTTTGTTGTCTGTAATTATAATAGTTACAAATTTAAAGTCACTTAGAGTTACATTCCAAATGATAATTTTTATAGTTCTAATAATTTCTATTTCTACTGTCATTGCACAAATCTTTAGAAACTTGAGAAATCAGAAAATTTATATTTAATTCTCCAATATTTGTCTTAAAAGCACCTGCCACTTTAGCATACTGAAAGAAGTTCCGCTAGAGCTCTAATGGATGTGATGAAGTAGAATTTCATAAATCTAGTGAGGAAAAATCGACCTCTGGGCTAGCTACTGCTTTGTTGATCTATCACTATTTTCTTTACTATATAAATGAGTGACTTAATAGTCTCCTCAACATTGCAGTAGCTGTTGATGAAATTATCCATTTGTCTCCTTCCTCGTTCTATTCTTTTTTAATCCTCTATACAATATTTTAATCCCAGTTTGTATGCTATACATGTGATTTGTGTTATGGAATTAAAACAAAAAGGGGTGTTTAAAAGAAAAATAAATACCATTATATTAAGTCAATGTGTTCTCTCTTTCTCTCTCTCCAGCTTTCCTTAATGTTGGAATAGAGAAGAGGGTGTCCTGCATTGTCTTCTGCATTCTGTTTTACTTGAGTATTTCTTGTACTTACCCCCTAGGCATTAGATCATGAAAAGGCTGAGGAGAAGGCAGCTTATACATGGCTTTCCTGAGCCAGGTTACCATCCTTTTTTCCATTTATATTCACTACTGCTCCAGCTCAAGGACTATGATTTGGAGTGCATTGTGAAAACCTCTAAGACATTGCTGATGAAGATTCCATTCCAGGCAAATTCCCTAGACATTGATGATTCTTTGGAAAACAACTCCATATTTGGCTGTCCTTCATGGTCAACCTTGAGTTGCTAACCTCTGATCCACATATCTTGATTCCCCATCGTGCTTGAAGGCTCTAACCTAAAGCTAGTTGAAATAGTCAGTATCCACCTTCTGTGCTGCTCCAAATCAGGGAAGCTGGTGGATTATTCTTATTAACTCTCTGTCTGACACTAACATTCAGCATCTGTCACCCATCTTCTCCTTTACCTGCATCCAATCTCTGATTTGTGTTGTTGTTGATGTTCATTCACTCAGTCATGTTTGACTCTTTGCAACCCCATGGACTGCAGAACGCCAGGCTTCTCCATCCTTCACCATCTCCCAGAGCTTGTTCAAATTCATGTCCATTGAGTCGGTGATGCCATCCAACCATCTTGTCCTCTGTCATCCACTTCTCCTTCTGCCCTCAATCTTTCCCAGCATCAGGGTCTTTGCTAATGAGTCAGCTCTTTGCATCAGGGGGCCAATGTATTGGAGCTTCAGCTTCAGCATCACTCCTTCCAATGAATAGTCAGGATTGATTTCCTTTAGAATTGACTGCTTTGATTTCCTTGCAGTCAAGGGATTCTCAAGAAACTTCTCCAACAGCACAGTTCAAATGATGACTTCAATGATCAGCCTTCTTTATGGTTCAACTCTCACATCCATACATGACTACTGGAAAAACTATAGCTTTGACTATACAGACCTTTGTCTGCAAGCAATATTTCTGTTATTTAAATATGCTGTCTAAGTTTGTGTAGGAAAGCTCCTTTTCTTAGCTTTGAAGTTGAGGACTCAATCAAGAGCCATTTCCCTTCAACAAGTCTCTTCTTGCCCTTTCTACATCATTCTTTCATCTCTTAAAAGAAAGTAGACAAATAAGTAAGCCATTCTTACAACTTCTAAGAGCATGGTAATTTCTTGTCCAAAACTATGCCATCCTTTAAATTGCCTCTGGAGACTATTATAAGTTTCTCATCAGAAACCATTTATATACTGGTTCCTACAAAAGGTGGCAATCGCCTAGAGCAGAAAAATATCCCAGTCATTAATTCCACCATGCCAGCATGTAAGGTAAGAGAATTGCAAAAGCTTATATAGGAACTCTGAGACAGGAGGGGCATCTCCTTGCATACCTTGCTATGTGGATAAAGAATATGTGAAGTTTACTATCAGAGAGAGTAATCCTTGAGCAGAATCTCAAAGAATAAAGAGGCATGACAAAAACCATGAAGAAGAAAGGCTGAGATGTCAGAGGAGCAATCAAAGGAGGTGAGAGTCATAACAGACTGTGCATTCACTGTCTACATAATGAGTACCAGTGATCTCTAAGTGGCAGAACCTGGCACATGTTTGGAAGAACATGTATATATTGTGAGACAAGAAGTAACAAGTTCATGAACAGGTCAGAGTTGTCCCTCTAAATCACTTCTTGAGATTTTTATTTTGGTGAGATTTTACAATTGAGTCAAGTACCCTGGTGGTACAGTGGTAAAGACTCCACCTGCAATACAGGAAACACAGGAGATGCAGTTTCAATCCCTGGATTGGGAAGATACTCCGGAGGAGAAAATGGCAACCCACTCAAGTATTCTTGCCTAGGAAATCCCATGGGCAGAGTAGCCTGGAGGGCTATAGTCCATGGGGTCACAAAGAGTCAGACATGACAAAGCATGTACTCAAGCAGAGTAGTCCTTCCTTTTGAGTGGAGGACAAAACTTAGATTAATCAAAATTTTGTCTTAAAAAATTTGTCAGAGGACTTCACTAATGGTCCAGTGGTTAAGAGTCCACCTTGCAATGCAGGGGATACAGGTTGGATTCTGGTTCAGGAAGATCCCACATGACACAGGGCAACTATGCCTATGCACTGCAACTACTGAAACCCGAGTACCTAGAGTCCATGCTCCAGAAAAAGAAAGCTCACCACAATGAGAAGCCCATGCACCACAGCTAGAGAATAGCCACTGCTCACTGCAACTAGAAAGCTCACACAGAGTTTGGCTCAATGCAGCCAAAAATAAATTTTAAAATTTAAGTCATATATTTTTAGAACATTAAGCTGCTAGCTATTGATAGCTTTTTGTTGTTGTTTAATCTTTAAATCGTGTTTGACTCTTTTGCAACCCATGGACTGTAGCCCACCAGGCTCCTCTGTCCATGGGGATTTCTCCAGTCAAGAATACTATAGTGGATTACCGTTTCCTTCTCCAGGGGTTCTTCCTGATCTAAGGATTGAAACTGTGTCTCCTTCTTGGCAGATGGATTCTTAACCACTGAGCAACCAGGTAAGCCCAGCTAGAGCTTAGACTCTTAGATTTAAAAAAAAAACTATATTCTCACAATTTTCATACATTCTTTCTAGGTTCATTGTTAGAGTTAGCTAATCTGTTTCTTTTAACCACAAAACTAAATTCTCAATAGGGAAAAGTTCAACTGTCTATGAAGATATCTTGTGGTCTCTTCAGTAAATAGAGAACTCCAACATGAGTGAGCCTTAAAGCCTAAAGTCCTGTGATGCAATTAAATGGGGAAAACAAGCTGACCATAGTTTTCCTTCTGTGTTAGGGGCCAACATCTGAAAATGTGCCATGTGTTTAAAGAGGAAAAAATAAAAAGCAAGAGCACACAAAAGCATTATCAGTTCCCAGGAGACCTTCAAAGTTTTCTGAAACTAATAAAGTAGAAAATCAAATTGTTAATGGAGCATGACTGAAATGCTCTATGATTTCCTGCATTATTTGTCTTAAGGACAACTTTACTCTCCTTTAAATTACCCAAAAGTTAAACCTCAAAATACAAATGTTTAGAGCTACAAAGCAAGTAGTTTTGAGATTACCATTATGGCATTCTTTACAATGATGTGTCATTTAGATGAAGACCATGCAGTGGTTAGTTTTACATGTCCATTTGACTGAGCCGTGGAGTGGCCAGATATTACCAGATACTGGGACCAAGTATTTTATCATACTTTTTCTGAGTGTGTGTCTGAAGGCATTTTTAGAGGAGATTAATATTTGAATCAGTAGACTGAGTAAAGCAGATTGCTCTCTCCAATGTGGTTGGGCTTCTTTCAATTAGTGAAAGGCCTGAGTAGAACAGAAAGGCTGACCCTCCCACAAGTAAAGAAGAGCTCTTCCTGCCTGACCCCGTGGGCAGGAACATCACTTTTTTTTCTACAGAGTGTTAGTCGTTCAGTCATGTCCAACTGTGATCCCATGGACTGTAGCCTGCCAGACTCCTCTGCACATGGAATTCTCCAGACAAGAATACTGCAGTGGTTTGCCATTCCCTTCTCCAGAGGATCTTCCCAACCCAGGAATTGAACCTGCGTTTCCAGCATTGCAGGCAGATTCTTTCCTATCTGACCCACCTTCAGACTCAAATTGAAATGCTGCCTCTTCTAGAGTCGCAAGCCTGCTAGTTTTCAGAGTAGGCCTATGCTAAATTTCTGTCTGCCAACAAAAGGTCTTGGGGCCTCTTGATAGCTTACATTGAAAGGTGTGAGATTCTTGATCCCCAAAGAAGACCAGGGAACAGGGATCAGGGACCAGATTTGATCACTCAAGAGCTTCTACATACCAGAGTTTTATCAAAGTATGAAAAGGGGCAGAGAAAGCTTCTGACATGGACATCAAAAGAGGGACAGAGAATGCCCACCATCCCTAGTCTTAGCAAGGGAATTATACATGTTTTAATTGGTTATTACAAAAAATCAAAAGAATGTCTCAAAGTTGTAAAGATCTTACTAGACCCACTGCAAAGTACTGCATTTCGAACTCTTTTGTTGACTATGATGGCTTCTCAATTTCTTCTAAGGGATTCCTGCCTGCTGTAGTAGATATAATAGTCATCTGAGTTAAATTCACCCATTCCAGTCCATTTCAGTTCGCTGATTCCTAGAATGTCGACGTTCACTCTTGCCATCTCTTGTTTGACCACTTCCAGTTTGCCTTGATTCATGGACCTGACATTCCAGGTTCCTATGCAATATTGCTCTTTACAGCATTGGACCTTGCTTCTACCACCAGTCACATCCATAACTAGGTATTGTTTTTGCTTTGGCTCCATCCCTTCATCCTTTCTGGAGTTATTTCTCCACTGATCTCCAGTAGCATATTGGGCACCTACTGACCTGGGGAGTTCCTCTTTCAGTATCCTATCATTTTGCCTTTTCATACTGTTCCTGGGGTTCTCAAGGCAAGATTTTGAAGTGCTTTGTCATCCCTTCTACAGTGAACCACATTCTGTCAGACCTCTCCACAAACCATTCAATATGAGAGTAATCCAAGTCTATGTCCCAACCAGTAACACTGAAGAAGCTGAAGTTGAACTATTCTATGAAGACCTACAAGGCCTTTTAGAACTAACACCCAAAAAAGATGTCCTTTTCATTATAGGGGACTGGAATGCAAAAGTAGGAAGTCAAGAAACACCTAGAGTAACAGGCAAGTTTGGCCTTGGAATACGGAATGAAGCAGGGCAAAGACTAATAGAGTTGCACTGGCCATAGCAAACACCCTCTTCCAACAACACAAGAGAAGATTCTACACATGGATATCACCAGATGGTCAACACCGAAGTCATATTGATTATATTTTTTGCAGCCAAAGATGGAGAAGCTCTATACAGTCAGCAAAAACAAGACCAGGAGTTGACTGTGGTTTAGACCATGAACTCCTTATTGCCAAATTCAGACTGAAATTGAAGAAAGTAGGGAAAACCATTAGACCATGCAGGTATGACCTAAATCAAATCCCTTATGAGTATACAGTGGAAGTGAGAAATAGATGTAAGGGACTAGATCTGATAGACAGAGTGCCTGATGAACTATGCACTGAGGTTCCTGACATTGTACAGGAGACAGGGATCAAGACCATCCCCGTGGAAAAGAAATGGAAAAAAGCAAAACGGCTGTCTGGGGAGGCCTTACAAATACCTGTGAAAAGAAGAGACACAAAAAGCAAAGGAGAAAAGGAAAGATATAAGCATCTGAATGCAGAGTTCCAAAGAATAGCAAGAAGAGATAAGAAAACCTTCCTCAGCGATCAATGCAAAGAAATAGAAGAAAACAACAGAATGGGAAGACTAGAGATCTCTTCAAGAAAATTAGGGATACCAAGGGAACATTTCATGCAAAGATGGGCTCGATAAAGGACAAAAATGGTATGGACCTAACAGAAGCAGAAGATATTAAGAAGAGGTGGCAAGAATACACAGAAGAACTGTACAAAAAGATCTTCACGACCCAGATAATCACGATGGTGTGATCACTGACCTAGAGTTAGACATCCTGGAATGTGAAGTCAAATGGGCCTTAGAAAGCATCACTACGAACACAGCTAGTGGAGGTGATGGCATTCCAGGTGAGCTATTTCAAATCCTGAAAGATGATGCTGTGAAAGTGCTGCACTCAATATGCCAGAAAATTTGGAAAACTCAGCAGTGGCCACAGGACTGGAAAAGGTCAGTTTTCATTCCAATCCCAAAGAAAGGCAATGCCAAAGAATGCTCAAACTACCGCACAATTGCACTCATCTCACATGCTAGTAAAGTAATGCTCAAAATTCTCCAAGCCAGGCTTCAGCAATACGTGAACCATGAACTTCCAGATGTTTAAGCTGGTTTTAGAAAAGGTGGAGGAACCAGAGGTCAAATTGCCAACATCCGCTGGATTATCGAAAAAGCAAGAGAGTTCCAGAAAAATATGCATTTCTGCTTTTTTGACTATGCCAAAGTGTTTGACTGTGTGGACCACAGTAAACTGTGGAAAATTCTGAAAGAGATGGGAATACCAGACCACCTGATCTGCCTCTTGAGAAACCTATATGCAGGTCAGGAAGTTAGAACTGGACATGGAACAACAGACTGGTTCCAAATAGGAAAAGGAGAACGTCAAGGCTGTATATTGTCACCCTGCTCATTTAACTTCTATGCAGAGTACATCATGAGAAACGCTGGGCTAGAAGAAGCACAAGCTGGAATCAAGATTGCTGGGAGAAATGTCAATAACCTCAGATATGCAGATGACACCACCCTTATGGCAGAAAGTGAAGAGAAACTCAAGAGCCTCTTGATGAGCATGAAAGAGGAGAGTGAAAAAGTTGGCTTAAAGCTCAACATTCAGAAAAATGAAGATCATGGCATCCGGTCCCATCCCTTCATGGGAAATAGATGGGGAAACAGTGGAAACAGTGTCAGACTTTATTTTGGGGGGCTTCAAAATCACTGCAGATGGTGACTGCAGCCATGAAATTAAAAGATGCTTACTCCTTGGAAGGAAAGTTTTGACCAACCTAGATAGCATATTAAAAAGCAGAGATATTACTTTGCCAACAATGGTCTGTCTAGGCAAGGCTATGGTTTTTCCAGTGGTCATATGGGTATGAAAGTTGGACTGTGAAAAAAGCTGAATGCCAAAGAATTGGTGCCTTTGAACTGTCCTGTTGGAGCAGACTCTTGAGAGTCCCTTGGCCTGCCAGTCCATTCTGAAGGAGATCATTTTTGGGTGTTCATTGGAAGTACTGATGCTGAGGCTGAAACTCCAATACTTTGTCCTCCTCATGTCAAGCGTTGACTCATTGGAAAAGTTCCTGATGCTAGGAAAGATTGAGGGCAGGAGGAGAAGGGGAGGGCAGAGGATGAGATGACTGGATGGCATCACTGACTCGATGCACATGAATTTGAGTGAATTCGGTAGGTGGTTAAGGACAGGAAGGCCTGGCATGCTGCGATTCATGTGGTCGCAAAGAGTCGGACCCGACTGAGCAACAGAAATGAACTGAACTGAACTGAAGAGTTTAAATGAGTTGTTTGTGTAATCATCAGTTCCAGTCTTAAATTAAAAAAAAAAAATAGGTGACTAGACTAAGGAATGTAAAGAAAAAGAAAAAGAAAAAAAAAAAGCCTTTGTCCTTTCCACTTCCTTGAGAATTCCAGACCCCTATCTCCTCTTCAAGAGCCCCATACCCCCCTCTCCTTCCCAGGTACCGTGGACTTCCTATCACCTTGTCTAGGAATTGACTTCCTCACTCTCAGACTCCTTGAGCATATGAATCAATCCCTTACAGTTAATTTTGTGGATATATATATATATATATATATGTATATGTGTACGTTTATATATAGACACACACATATATATATATACATATATATAGAGAGAGAGAGAGAAAGAGAGAGGGAGGGAGAGCGAGAGAGAGAGAGAGATGGTTTATTTTCTCTAAAAAGCCTCGAATAATACAGACGATACAGACTATAAAGAAAACTTTACTCAAAGACAAGACATACTTTAATTCCTCACTCTTTAAAAACAACCTGATAAATTTATTTTAATAAAAATTAAAATAAAATAAAAGACCACTTGATAAAAAGACAAGAGAATTAATGCCTTCTATCCAGCAGGCATTGAAAGGACTATTGTTAAATAAAATGAAGATAATAAAAATGAACATATATTTCTTCTATTCGGTATTTGAACGTAAGATTAAAAATCTTTTTCAGAAAACTGAACTGTGCATTCTTAGTTCTTCAGCATTGGGAAATAATCTATGACTTTCTGTGATATACTCAGATTATGTATATACATATATATACATGTATATATGTATGTATGTTGTTGCTAAGTCATGTCTGACTCTTTGAGACCCATAGACTTCAGCATGCCATGCTTCCCTGTCCTTCACTACTCAGTGTTTGTTAAACTCATGTCCATTGAGTCCATGATGCCATCCAACCAACTGTTTTGCAGAAAGCTTTCACTTTCCTCTAAGGTTTGAAAAATTTATTAGCAAAATAAGCTACTCATCATATACAAATAAATACCAGTATTTATTAGAGAATTATCTAGCTTACTTTCAGTACACTAAAGAAAGAAAAGAGAAATAGAAACAACAGAGGATACATCACCAAACCGGGTTTTTACTAACATCCAGACTTAAAAGCCCTGGAAAGTCCCGTGGCACAGCACATGCCAATTGGGAAAAGGTTTCCTGCAGTGTGTCTCATGGGTGAAATTTCAAAATTGCCACTCAGGGTTTTTGCTTATTGTTCCAGAAAGCAAACTGATAAAATCACCAATCTTCAAACAAATTGTAGTTCTGGTTTCATGTTAATGCTGTTTGTTTTGTCTTGTAAAACTTGGAATGTTGTTAAGCCCCAGTATGGTCAGCCCCTGGAGGGGGCTCAATAGTCTCAGGATTTATCCCCTAATTTATCTATGGTGCTGCAAGTGTTGCACTTACAGCCAGGGCACTTTCCAGGCAGATTAGAAGCAAGGTCAGAGGCCTACTCTATTTTATCTCTGAAGCCTAAACAAGACTATCTATTTAATTTTCCTAACACCATCTCATCCTCTGTTGTCCCTTTCTCCTCCTGTCGTCTATCTTTCCCAGCATCAGGGCCTTTTCCAATGAGTTGGCTCTTGGCAGCAGATGGCTTAAGTATTGGAGCTTCAGCTTCAACTCAAGTATTTGCCATCTATTTCATAGCAAACAGATGGGATATATATATACACATATATATATATGTATATATGCATATATATGTGTGTATACACACACACACACACACATGGACTTCCCTGGTGGCTCAGACGGTAAAGCATCTGCCTACAATGTGGGAGACCCGGGTTCAATCCCTGGGTCGGGAAGATCTCCTGGAGAAGGAAATGTTAACCCACTCTAGTATTCTTGCCTGGAAAATCCCATGGACGGAGAAACCTGGTAGGCTACAGTCCATGGGGTCGCAAAGAGTCGGACACGACTGAGAGACTTCACTTTCACTTTCACACACACATGCTGCTGCTGCTAAGTCGCTTCAGTCGTGTCCGACTCTGTGCGACCCCATAGACGGCAGCCCACCAGGCTCCCCTGTCCATAAATGTATACATATATACACACACATGTATACGCATCTATACACACATTATTGTTGTTGTTGAGTTGTCTAGTCATGTCTGACTCTTTGTGACCCCATGGACTGAAGCACACCAGGCCTCCATGTACCTCATCATCTCCCGGAGTTCACCCAAGTTCAGCCAAGTGCATTGGTGATGCCATCCAGCCATCTTATCCTCTGATGCCCTCTTTTCCTTCTGCCCTCAATCTTTTCCAGCATCAGGGACTTTTCCAATGAGTCTTCTGTTCGAATCAGATGACCAAAATACTGGAGCTTCAGCATCAGTCCTTCCAGTGAATATTCAGGGCTGATCTCCCTGAATTGGCTGGTTTGACCTCCATGCTGTCCAAGGGACTTTCAGGAGTCTCCTCCAGCACAACAGCTTGAAGGCATTGATTTTTTGGAGTTCTGCTTTCTTTATAGTCCAGCTCTCACAACCATACGTGATCACTGGGAAGACCATAGACTTGACTTTGTGGACCTTTGTTGGCAGAGTAACGTCTCTGCTTTCCAACATACTGTCTAAGTTTGTCATCACTTTCCTGCCAAGGAGCAATTGTCTTCTGATTTCATGCCTACAGTCACCATCCACAGTAATTTTGGAGCCCAAGAAGAGGAAATCTGTCATTACTTCTGTATTTTCCCCTTCTATTTATCATGCAGTAATGGGGCCGGATGCCATGATCTTATTTTTTTTTTTTAATATTCAGTTGTTTTTTTTTTTTTTCCTGTGGCAGATTAATGTTGATATATGGCAAAACCAATACAATATTATAAAGTTAAAAAATAAAATAATATTCAGTTTTAAGCTGGCTCTTTCACTCTCCTCCTTCATCTCCCTCAAAAGGCTCTTTAGTTTCTCTTTGCTTTCTGCAATGGAGTGGTCATCCACACATCTGGTATTGTTGATATCTTGATTTCAGCTTGTAACACACATTGTACATACACATATATATGTGTATGCATATATATATGTTCAAATTAGAGAATGTTAGAAGTGTGAATTGTTTAAAAAGGCTATTAGAAACATGAAATTTGTCATAACTCTGCAATGCATTGTTCTAAGAGGGAATTCAATAGGACAAGAGTTATTGTTTGAAAATTATATAAAGGGCAAGTAAAATATATTACCCACAGCCATTAAAATTTGTGATGAAAAGAAAAATCCTGACAAAAGAAGGTAAATAGCTATACATAGTACATACCAAATTCATTAAGAAAAAAGTAAAATGGTTTTTGAGGCAATATTTCATTAAATGAGGCTTTCAGTAAATGATTTAGTCAGATTACACTTGGCAATGTCAACCACATGTACAATATTGTGTATGTTGGCAATGGAAAAAAAGGCTTAAACACAGATTTTATTTTAGTTATATTCATAAATCATTCTTTTATTCTACCTATTTGCAGTTTGTCCCAAGCATCAAATTCCTCAAGCAGTATTTGAAGATCATAAATATTTTCAATAGTAAAATATTAGACTCTCATATTGATTATCTTAATGATATATTTGAGTATTTAAATTACAAAAAAAAAAAACAAACTAATAAATCATTGGGGGAGAAATGAAAAACCCTTGCTCTTGATGCACTGTCTGAGGAACTAAGAAAAGGGAAACCAGGACTTCACCCTGTGTGATAGATGTGAATTGTAGAACTCAGAGATCCAGGGGAAATAGTACTTTACCACTGGGTTAGCCAATCCACATGCCTGAACTAACATAGCATGACTGTTATGAACATATGCTGACACAAAATTTTATTAGCTTTTTATCTAGTAGTCGTTACTCATTTTCTATTACTTGTTTCAAGTTAGCTTAAGGTATTTTGCATAGGTGAAGATAACATTCATATTTTAAAGTCTCATTGTTCTTTTGGTGTTTTGACATGAAGATTATTTTCTGAAATAAAATAATTCAACATTTATAAAATGTTTACCTTCAAATATCATAATATCTAAAAAAAATTAAGTGAGCCATATACCTTTAAGGATTAAGCAGTCATTTTTGCAACTATACATTTAAAAATCTTTGAACTTAATTTATCATCTTTATAGTCTCTTCATCAAGACAAGCCCCAGTTTTTTTTACTTTGTGTATTATTTGTTCATTTTGCCTTGCAAGACATTTGGGATCCATTTCAAATGACACAATGGAAATTCTTGATTTCATAGTACTCCCTATACTTGTACAATTTAGTTATTTTCTCTGAACAAATAAATACAAAATTATAATTCTCTTTTAATACTCTTTGAAATCTACAAGTATAGTAATCAGGAAAAAATAGATTTACAGTGGATTCTCATTCTTGACTTCCATAGATTTTTCTTTTATTATATAAAAAAAAATCATGAGAAATACAAAACTTTCTACACAAAAAAATTTTCTTACATATTTTCCAAGTGTTTTTATTATATAAAACTTACTTTACTTGAATGTAAACATAGTATAAGCATACTTATTAAATTTGCTGTTTTCTCTCAATATCAAATGAAAGTATGTGACTCACATTATTGACATTTTCACACTTACCCTTTGAAGAACAAATTAAAATACTAAAAGAACAATGTCAAAAATGAAGTTACAACAAAGCTCATATATTTGGCCTTCTCTATCAATTTTCTGCCCAAATGACCCACCAAATACAATTCAGAAATTTTAATATGACTATGGATGTTAGGGAGGGAATTTCTCTGCAACTCTGGTGGAGAATGTGTGTGGGGTGAACCTTAATCACAGTATCAAAGTGTTTATTTAGCGCTATTTGCCCAAAACCCTTGAAAAGACAGTGAACAAATAAAACTTTATTTCTTCTTTGCCTTCCCGAACCTTGCAGAAATCAATTAGCATCCTCTACTCAGGAATAAATGTTGGAGTTGGCCCCACTAAATATCTGAGTTTGGAGTCAATGGTGCAAGAATAAGTTGTTTGCAATTGATATACTCTGCCAGGATGCTGGGTGGATAACCCATGCAGAGAAACAAGAGCACAAAGATTAGTTCCCCTTGAGGTGGGCAGGCCTCAGCTGTGTCCAAAAATACATCAAAGCAAGATTGCTTCTGGATAAAGTTCTGTAATCTCTGGTATAATACTGTTTAATTACCAATAGATATCATCTTTTGTAAACATATGAAAGTAAAGTGAAAAGAAATACAAGAAGATTCATTAGGTCAAATGAAAGGGACATAAATAGGACAAACATTTTGTCATTATAAACAATGGAAACAGTGACAGACTTTATTATTTTGGGCTCCAAAATCACTGCAGATGGTGACTGCAGCCATGAAGTTAAAAGATGCTTGCTCCATGGAAGAAAAGCTATGACCAATCTAGACAGTATATTAAAAAGTAGAGATATTACTTTGCCAACAAATGTTCATCTAGCCAAAGCTGTGGTTTTTCCAGTAGTCATGTATGGATGTGAGAGGTGGACTCTAAAGAAAGCTGAGCACCGAAGAATTGATGCTTTTGAACTGTGGTGTTGGAGAAGACTCTTGAGAGTCCCTTGGACTGCAAGGAGATCCAACCAGTCCATCCCAAAGAAATCAGTCCTGAATATTCATTGGAAGGACTGATGCTGAAGCTGAAACTCCAATACTTTGGCCACCTGATGTGAAGAACTGACTCACTGAAAAGACCCTGATGCTGGGAAAGATTGGAGGCAGGAGGAGAAGGGGACTAGAGAAGATGAGATGGTTGAGACAGTATCACCAACTCAATGGACATGAGTTTGAGTAAACTCCAGAAGTTGGTGATGGACAGGGAGGTCTGGCATGCTGCTGTCCATGGGGTTGAAAACAGTTGAATGCAACTGAGTGACTGGACTGAACTGATTGAAATTTCAAAGACTTATAGATTTATATTGTCCACTTTGCCTATGGGTAAAGAGGAAAGGGCCAATAAGCTTCTACCCCTCTGACAAAGGAAATGCAGTATCCAAATAATTTAGCTATTTAATGTTGATAAATAGATTAAAAAGCACAGTCAGATAAGAATCAATCTTCCTAACATTTTTTTCACAGATTGTAGCAAGAATTTCAAAGGTCTTAGGAGACTTAAAAGACAAAAATAGCCCTCTGTTCAAATGACATTGTCATAGGTACATGTATTTAACAGAACAGAATAAGTTAATAATAGCGATGAATATTCACGTATGTCTCCATTTTACAGAAAAGAATAAAATTTATATTCTTGGGAAAGTTCTCATTTTAGCACATGACTATATGAGATTATTTATACAAGTTTTATTATGCAAAAGAATATCTCTCCCCCAATCTGCAGGAATAGAATGCATCTCCTTCAAAAATTTCTCAGACTCTTTTTGTTGGTTATGTGAATCTAAAACTTTATGGGAAAGGTCTGGAATTTGATTATGTAGCATTAAAGAAAACAATCTTTCTATAGGGTTCTGTTTTACCATAGGAAATTGAGAAAAGGCTAAATAAAATTTTAAGGATTTTACTGAGTTGCATAAAGCAAAACCATTTTGTTATACAATTGTATGGGTTTGAAATTTAGGCATAAGCTAATCTTTACCCGAGATGATGAAGTCTTCAACTATGGCAGATTGAAAGTTAGAGATGGTTTTGAAGGCTTGACTAGGACTATACATTTGAAGCCCTTAGTCTGGATCGGAGAAGGCAATGGCAACTGACTCCAGTACTTTTGCCTGGAAAATCCCATGGATGGAGGACCTCGTAGGCTGCAGTCCATGGGGTCACTAAGAGTCAGACACGACTGAGCGACTTCACTTTCACTTTTCACTTTCATACATTGGAGAAGGAAATGGCAACCCACTCCAGTCTTCTTGCCTGGAGAATCCCAGGGACAGGGGACCCTGGTGGGCTGCCGTCTATGGGTTTGCACAGAGTCGGACTCGACTGAAGCGACTTAGCAGCAGTAGCAGCAGTCTGGATGCAGTTAATGTTTCTGCCCTTCACTTTGCATCTATTGGGGCTGGTGTATATGACACAACATCTTCTTTCATGTATCTGCTTGTGGCTGGTAGGGCTGTGGGGTGGATTGGGGGACTGTCTCTCTCGATGACCTCTCTTTGACCTCCTCACAGCATGTGCTCTCAGGGTAGGTGGATTTCTTATGTGGTAGCTTGACCTTACCTAAAAAGAGCTTTTACAAAAAGGCCTGGATAGAAGCTACAAGTTTTCTTATGATCTAGCCTCAGAAGTTCCATCATTTCTGCATGTTCTCTTCTTTAAATAAATAACTACAGCAAAATAGTTTCAAAGATAATTAGACAAGCAATTCTTAATGGAGGAAGTAACTAATATTCTGTGCTTATTTTTATTCTATCACAGAAACCTTTATTGTTTCATAGCAAGAATAATTAATTTATTCTAGAAAAAAATCTGAATTTGAAGATTAAGAGATCATTCTACAAATATCTAATGAAGAAAAATCTAAACATTCAAGGGAAAGAAAATAAATTTCTGCTTTAGATACCTTTCCCACAAGGAAAAAAAAAATGATAGAACATAATTAATTATGGTAACTGAGTTTTAAAGTAACAGTATTAGGAAGCAAAGTTTTTATACACTGCCAAACGCTTTTTAATGTAAGATTGAAAAAAAAACATACTTAATATTCACAAATTTACAAAAGATGTCAAACAAAATAATTTTTCTTAAATTGTGATCAATGAACCTTGATTTCAAAGTTAAATCTAAGTGATTATTAATGGGGATATTAGGATTAATATAAATATCAATAAAGTAGTATTTAAGAATATTAATCATGCTGTAAATAATGGCAACAATCTAGACTTAAAATTTAGACTGTTTTAACAAATCTGGCAAATAGATAGGAAAACAATGGAAATAGTAACAGACTTTATTTTCTTGGGATCCAAAATCATTGAAGATGGTGACTGCAGCCATGAAATTAAAAGATGCTTGCTCCTTGGAAGAAAAGCTATGACCAATCTAGGTAGCATATAGAAAAGCAGAGACATTACTTTGCCAACAAAGGTCCATCTAATTAAAGCAATGATATTCCCAGTTGTCATGTATGGATGTGAGAGGTGGACTCTAAAGAAAGCTGAGCACCAGAGAATTGATGCTTTTGAACTGTGGTGTTGGAGAAGACTCTTGAAAGTCCCTTGGACTCCAAAGAGATCCAACCAGTTCATCCCAAAAGAAATCAGTCCTGAATATTCATTGGAAGGACTGATGCTGAAGCTGAAACTCCAATACTTTGGCCACTTGATGCAAAGAACTGACTCACTGGAAAAGACCCTGATGCTGGGAAATATTGGAGGCAGGAAGAGAAGGACATGGCAGAGGATGAAATGATTGGATGGCATCACCAACTTAATGGACATGAGTTTGAGTAAGCTCCGGGAGTTGGTGATGGGCAGGGAGGCCTGGCGTGCTTCAGTCCATGCGGTCACAAAGAGTCGGACACAACTCAGCGAATGAACTCAACTGAACAATCTGGGAAGGGGAACAAGGCAAGATATAGAAAATTTTATCATGGAGATATTATTTCAATATCATGCTACTTCATTTTTATTCTTAGTTGCATATGTGTTCAATTTTTTTCTAGTTTTTCTAGTTCACGTATTTCTCTTTTTTGCCACTTTATTTATTTTTTTAATTGAAGGATAATTGATTTAAATTGTTCTAGTTTTATTGAAGTTTTCTCCACTAGAACATATAGATGAAGTAAATCCTAAAGAAAATGGAACCAGAAACAACTTGATTAATGTTTCAAATAACATAAAATACAAAGATAGCTTTAGGATAAGTCAACACACAATTTACAAAACATTACAGCATGAATTGAGAAACCAAACTTTTAGTTAACTTGATAATAAGAATAGGTTAATAGGCCCAAATTATTAGGTATAAGCTAATTACATGAGGGACACAAAATAATATCACACATAAGATTGAAAAGCAAAGAATTAAATTCAGTTTGAAAGGAGGCAAAGAGACAACAGTACCCAAAGAAAAGAAATAAAGACAAAAAATATTACAAGACAAAAAGCAATTGTTCTTCATTGATGACAATACAAATGAAAGTATAAAATCATATCAAATATATTTACAAACCAAAATGTATAGAATGGAAACTCTTAAAAACAATGAGATTGACTGTAAAATTGATGCAGTTGATTTTAAGAAGTAATTTTTAGAATAAGGTATTTTCAAGTAGAAAGAGATAAAACCTATGTGTGTGTGTGTGTGAAAGTCACTTAGTCATGTCCAGCTCTTTGCAATCCCATGGACTATACTGTCCATGGAATTCCCCAGGCCAGAGTACTAGAGTGGGTAGACATTCCCTTCTACACACTAAATCTAAATAATATAGTTTGGACTTCCCTGGTGATCTAGAGGTTAATAATCCATCTTCTAATACAGGGAACATGGTGCAATCCCTGGTCTGGGAGGATTCCATATGCATTGGGGCAACTAAGCCCCCACATCACAACTATTAGGTTGATGCAAAAGTAACAATGGTTTTGCATTGTTGAACTTTGTATTTAGAAATCAGAATTTATTCTTAAATAGGTGTTGTTATTTTATACATCATTTTAATGCTCATTTCTCACTTTATTTTTTTTGCTAATAACTTATTACTTGCTGTTTATTTCTTATTTATTTTAGACTAGGGAAATGAAGTTAGACAAAAAGCAAATTCAAGCGATTTTCTTCAGTTCAGTTCAGTTCAGTCACTCAGTTATGTCAGACTCTTTGCAACCCCATGAATCACAGCAGGCCAGGCCTCCCTGTTCATCACCAACTCCCAAAGTTCACTCAAACTCATGTCCTTAGAGTCGGTGATGCCATCCAGCCATCTCATCCTCTATCATCCCCTTCTCCTCCTGCCCCCAATCCCTCCCAGCGTCAGGGTCTTTTCCAGTGAGTCAACTCTTCACATGAGGTGGCCAAAGTATTAGAGTTTCAGCTTTAGCATAAGTCCTTCCAATGAATACCCAGGACTGATCTCCTTTAGGATGGACTGGTTGGATCTCCTTGCAGTCCAAGGGACTCTCAAGAGTCTTCTCCAACACCGCAGTTCAAAAGCATCAGTTCTTTGGCACTCAGCTTTCTTCACAGTCCTACTCTCACATCCATACATGACCACTGAAAAAACCATAGCCTTGACTAGACGGACCTTTATTGACAAAGTAATATCTCTTCTTTTTTTTTTTTTTTTAAATTTTATTTTATTTTTAAACTTTACATAATTGTATTAGTTTTGACAAATATCAAAATGAATCCACCCCAGGTATACATGTGTTCCCCATCCTGAACCCTCCTCCCTCCTCCCTCCCCATACCATCCCTCTGGGTCGTCCCAGTGCACTAGCCCCAAGCATCCAGTATCGTGGATCGAACCTGGACTGGCAACTCGTTTCTTACATGATATTTTACATGTTACAATGTCATTCTCCCAAATCTTCCCACCCTCTCCCTCTCCCACAGAGTCCATAAGACTGTTCTATACATCAGTGTCTCTTTTGCTGTCTCGTACACAGGGTTATTGTTACCATCTTTCTAAATTCCATATATATGCGTTAGAATACTGTATTTATGTTTTTCCTTCTGGCTTACTTCACTCTGTATAATAGGCTCCAGTTTCATCCACCTCATTAGAACTGATTCAAATGTATTCTTTTTAATGGCTGAGTAATACTCCATTGTGTATATGTACCACAGCTTTCTTATCCATTCATCTGCTGATGGACATCTAGGTTGCTTCCATGTCTTGGCTATTATAAACAGTGCTGCGATGAACATTGGGGTACACGTGTCTCTTTCCCTTCTGGTTTCCTCAGTGTGTATGCCCAGCAGTGGGGTTGCTGGATCATAAGGCAGTTCTATTTCCAGTTTTTTAAGGAATCTCCACACTGTTCTCCATAGTGGCTGTACTAGTTTGCATTCCCACCAACAGTGTAAGAGGGTTCCCTTTTCTCCACACCCTCTCCAGCATTTATTATTTGTAGACTTTTGGATCGCAGCCATTCTGACTGGTGTGAAATGGTACCTCATAGTGGTTTTGATTTGCATTTCTCTGATAATGAGTGATGTTGAGCATCTTTTCATGTGTTTGTTAGCCATCTGTATGTCTTTTTTGGAGAAATGTCTATTTAGTTCTTTGGCCCATTTTTTGATTGGGTCGTTTATTTTTCTGGAGTTGAGCTGTAGGAGTTGCTTGTATATTTTTGAGATTAGTTGTTTGTCGGTTGCTTCATTTGCTATTATTTTCTCCCATTCTGAAGGCTGTCTTTTCACCTTGCTAATAGTTTCCTTTGATGTGCAGAAGCTTTTAAGGTTAATTAGGTCCCATTTGTTTATTTTTGTTTTTATTTCCAATATTCTGGGAGGTGGGTCATAGAGGATCCTGCTGTGATGTATGTCGGAGAGTGTTTTGCCTATGTTCTCCTCTAGGAGTTTTATAGTTTCTGGTCTTACGTTGAGATCTTTAATCCATTTTGAGTTTATTTTTGTGTATGGTGTTAGAAAGTGGTCCAGTTTCATTCTTTTACAAGTGGTTGACCAGATTTCCCAGCACCACTTGTTAAAGAGATTGTCTTTAATCCATTGTATATTCTTGCCTCCTTTGTCGAAGATAAGGTGTCCATATGTGCGTGGATTTATCTCTGGGCTTTCTATTTTATTCCATTGATCAATATTTCTGTCTTTGTGCCAGTACCATACTGTCTTGATAACTGTGGCTTTGTAGTAGAGCCTGAAGTCAGGTAGGTTGATTCTTCCAGTTCCATTCTTCTTTCTCAAGATCGCTTTGGCTATTCGAGGTTTTTTGTATTTCCATACAAATTGTGAAATTATTTGTTCTAGCTCTGTGAAGAATACTGTTGGTAGCTTGATAGGGATTGCGTTGAATCTATAAATTGCTTTGGGTAGTATACTCATTTTCACTATATTGATTCTTCCAATCCATGAACATGGTATATTTCTCCATCTATTAGTGTCCTCTTTGATTTCTTTCACCAGTGTTTTATAGTTTTCTATATATAGGTCTTAACCCACTGCAAACATTATCCTCAATGGTGAAAAATTGAAAGCATTTCCTCTAAAGTCAGGAACAAGACAAGGGTGCCCACTTTCACCATTACTATTCAACATAGTTTTGGAAGTTTTGGCCACAGCAATCAGAGCAGAAAAAGAAATCAAAGGAATCCAAATTGGAAAAGAAGAAGTAAAACTCTCACTATTTGCAGATGACATGATCCTCTACATAGAAAACCCTAAAGAGTCCACCAGAAAATTACTAGAAATAATCAATGACTACAGTAAAGTTGCAGGATATAAAATCAACACACAGAAATCCCTTGCATTCCTATACACTAATAATGAGAAAACAGAAAGAGAAATTAAGGAAACAATTCCATTCACCATTGCAACAGAAAGAATAAAATACTTAGGAATATATCTACCTAAAGAAACTATCTCTTCTTTTGAATATGCTATCTAGGTTTGTCATAACTTTGCTTCCAAGGAGTAAGCGTCTTTTAATTTCATGGCTGCAGTCACCATCTGCAGTGATTTTGGAGCCCCCAAAAATAAAGTCTGACACTGTTTCCACTGTTTCCCCATCTATTTCTTATTTGAGTTCAAAAACGGCTGAGGCTACTCCCAACATCAAAAACACATTTGGCTTGGGAATTGCTAACAAACATACAGGGCAATAGTGGTTCAAGAAGTTTTGCAAAGGAGATGAGAGCAGTGAAATTGAGGAGTGCAGTGGCCAGCCATCAGAAGTGGCCAATCCTGGTTGAAACGATCATCAAAATTGATCCTTTTACAACTACACAAGCAGATGACAGAATACATCAACCATTCTATGGCTGTTTGGCACTTGAAGCAAATCAGAAAAGTCAAAAAGCTTGATAAGTGGGTGTCATGTTGTTGTTCGATTGCTAAGTCAGGTCTGATTCCTTGTGACCTCATTGACTGTAGCACACCAGGCTTCCCTGTCATTCATTATCTCCCAGAGTTTGCTCAAACTCATGTCCATTGAATCAGTAATGCCATACAACCATCTCATCATCTGTCACCCCCTTCTCCTCTTACCTTCAATCTTCCCAGCATTAGGATATTTTCCAATGAGTCGCCTCTTTGCATCATGTGGCCATACTACTGGAGCTTTAGTTTAGTCCTTCAAAATCACTCAGGGATGATTTCCCTTAGGAATGACTGCTTTGATCTCCTTGCAGTTCAAAGGTCTCTCATGAATCTTATCTAGCACCACAGTTCTGAAAGCATCAATTCTTCAGTGCTAAGTCTTCTTTATGGTCCAAATATCACATCTGTACATGATTACTGAACAAAAAAATAATAGTTTTGACTACTATATGGACTTTTTTAAGCAAAGTGGTGTCTCTGCTTTTTAATTCCCTGTTTAGATTTGTCATAACTTTTCTTCCAAGGAACAAGCGTTCTTTGATTTCATGGCTGTAGTCACAGTCCACAGTGGTTTTGAAGTCCAAGAAAATAAAATCTGTCACTGTTTCCCCTTTCCCCCCTTCTGTTTGCCATGAAGTAATGTGTTCGGTTCAGTTCAGTTCAGTTGTGTAGTCATGTCAGACTCTTTCTGACCCCGTGGACCGCAGCACGCCAGGCCTCCCTGCCCACCAACTCCCGGAGTTTATCCAAACTCATGTCCATTGAGTTGGTGATGCCATCCAACCATCTCATCCTCCATCGTCCCCTTCTCCTCCCACCTTCAATCTTCCCCAGCATCAGGGTCTTTTCCATGAATAAACTCTTAGCATCACATGGCCAAAGTATTGGAGTTTCAGTTTCAGCATCAGTCCTTCCAATGAACACTCAGGACTGATCTCCTTTAGGATGGACTGGTTGGATCTCCTTGCAGTCCAAGGGACTCTCAAGAGTCTTCTTCAACACCACAATTCAAAAGTATCAATTCTTCAGTGTTCAGCTTTCTTTATAGTCCAACTCTCACATCCATACATGACCACTGGAAAAACCATAGGCTTGACTAGGTGGACCTTTGTTGGCAAAGTAATGTCTCTGCTTTTGAATATGCTGTCCCTGGTGGTTCGGAGGTTAAAGTGTCTGCCTACAATGAGGGAGACCCAGGTTCGATCCCTGGGTCAGGAAGATCCCCTGGAGAAGGAAACTGTAACCCATTCCAGTATTCTTGCCTGGAGAATCCCATGGACAGAGTAGCCTGGTAAGCTATAGTCCATGGGGTTACAAAGAGTCGGACACAGCTGAGCGACTTCACTTTCACTAGGCTGATCATCGGAGAAGGCGATGGCACCCCACTCCAGTAGTCTTGCCTGGAAAATCCCATGGACGGAGGAGCCTGGTAGGCTGCAGTCCATGGGGTCGCTCAAAGTCGGACAAGACTGAGCGACTTCACTTTCACTTTTCACCTTCATGCATTGGAGAAGGAAATGGCAACCCACTCCAGTGTTCTTGCCTGGAGAATCCCAGGGACAGGGGAGCCTGGTGGGCTGCCGTCTATGGGGTCGCAAAGAGTCGGACATGACTGAAGCGACTTAGCAGCAGCAGCAAGAAGCGTCTTTTAATTTCATGTCTGCAGTCACTATCTGCAGTGATTTTGGATCCCAGAAAAATAGTCAGCCACTGTTTCCACTGTTTCTCCATCTATCTGCCATGAAGGGATGGGACCGGATGCCATGGTCTTAGTTTTCTAAATGTTGAGCTTTAAGCCAACTTTTTCACTTTCCTCTTTCACTTTCATCAAGAGACTTAGTTCTTCACTTTCTGCATAAGGGTGGTGCCATCTGCATATCTGAGGTTATTGATATTTCTCCTGGCAATCTTGATTCCAGCTTGTGTTTCTTCCAGTCCAGCATTTCTCATGATATACTCTGCATATAAGTTAAACAAGCAGGCTGACAATATACAGCCTTGACGTACTCCTTTTCCTATTTGGAACCAGTCTGTTGTGAATGAGAACAGATGCCATATCTTAGTTTCTGAATGTTGAATTTCAAATCAGCTTTTTCACTCTCCTCTTTCACCCTCAGCAAGAACCTCTCTAGTTCCTCTTCACTTTCTGCCATTAGCGTGGTATCATCTGCATATCTGTAGATACTGATATTTCTCCCAGCAATCTTGATCCCAACTTGGAATTCATCCAGCACAGCATTTCACATCATGCACTCTGTATATAAGATAACAAGCAAGATGACAATGCACAGCCTTGTAATACTCTTCTCCCAATTTTGAATCAGTCAGTTGTTCCATGTCTGGTTTTAACTGTTTCTTCTTGAGTTGCATTCAATTTTCTCAGGGGACATGTAAGGCAGTCTGGTACTCTCATTGCTTCAAGAATGTTTCACAGTTTTATGTGGGGTCAAAGGATTCAGCATAATCAGTGAAGCAGACATAGATGTTTTCCTGGAATTCTTTTGCTTTTTCTATGATCCAGTGTTGACAATTTGATCTCTGATTCCTGTGCCTCTTCAAAACCTAGCTTGTACATCTGGAAGTTCTTAGCTCACATACTGCTGAACTCTAACTTGAAGAAATTAGAGAATAACTTTGCTAGCATGTGAAATGAGTGTAATTGTATGGTAGCTGGCACATTCTTTGCCACTTCCTTTCTTTGGAATTGGAACGAAGACGAACCTTTTCCAGTTCTGTGGCCACTGCTGAGTTTTCCAAATTTGCTGACATATTGAGTAAAGCACTTTAACAGTATCATCTTTCAGGATTTTAAATACCTCAAATGGAATTCCATCACCTCCATTATCTTTGTTTGTAGTAATTCTTCCTAAAACCCACTTGACTTCATACTTCAGAATCTCTGGCTCTTGTGACTGACCTCACCATTGTGGTTATCCCAGTCATTAAGATCTATCTTATATAGTTTTTCTGTGTATATTTGCCACTTTTTCTTAATCTCTTCTGCTTCTGTTAGGTCCTTACTATTTCTGTTCTTTATCATTCCCATCCTAGCATGAAATATTCCCTTCATACCTCCAATTTTCTTGAAGAGAAGTATAGTCTTTCCCATTCTATTGTTTTCCTCTATTTCTCTGTATTGCTCATTTAAGAAGGCCTTATTATCTCTCCTTGTTATTCTTTGGCACTCTGTATTCAGTTACATATGTTTCCCTTTCTCTCTTACCTTTTGCTTCTCTTCTATCCTCAGTTATTTGAAGAGCCTCTTCAGACAACCTCTTTGCCTTGTTTTATTTCTTTTTCTTTAGGATGGTTTTTGGTCACTGCCTCCTGTACAAAGGGCTTCCCTGGTAGCTCAGTTGGTAAAGAATCCACCTGCAATGCAGGATACCCCAGTTCAATTCCTGGGTCAGGACAATCCACTGGAGAAGGAATAGGCTATCCACTCCAGTATTCTTGGGCTTCTCTTGTGGCTCAGTTGGGAAAGAATCTGCCTGTAATGCAGGAGACCTGGGTTCAATCCTTGAGTTGGGAAGATCCCCCAGTGAAGGGAAAGGCTAAGCACTCCAGTATTCTAGCTTGGATAATTCTATGGTCTGTATCATAGGGTTGCAAAGAGTCAGACATGGCTGAGTGACTTTTACTCCTGAACAGTGTTATGAATCTCCATCAATAGTTCTTCAGGTACTCTCTTTACCAGGTCTAATTCTTTGAAAATACTTTTCACTTCCACTGTATAATCATATGAGATTTGATTTAGGTCATACCTGAATGGTCTAGTGGTTTTTCCTACTTTCTTTAAGTCTGAATTTTGCAATAAGGAGCTGATGATCTGAGCCACAGTCAGCTCCAGGTCTTGTTTTCACTGACTGAATAGTTTCTCCTTCTTCAGCTGCAAAGAATATAATCAATCTAATTTTGTTTTTTACCATTTGGTGATGTCCATGTGTAGAGTTGTCTCTTGTGTTGTTGGGAGAGAGTGTTTTCTAATATCAATGTGTTCTATTGGTAAAACTCTGTCAGCCTTTACCCTGCTTCAGTCTGTACTCCAAGGCCAAACTTGCCTGTTACTCCAAGTATCTCTTGACTTCCTACTCTTGCATTTCTTTCCCTATGATGAAAATGCACCTTTTTTTGGTGTTAGTTCTAGAAGGTCTTGTAAGTCTTCTTAGAATGAGTCAATTTCAACTTCTTAGCCAGTGGTTGTGACAGACTTGGATCCCGGTGATATTGACTGGTTTGCCTTGGAAACAAATTGAGATCATTCTGTCACTTTGGAGATTGCATTCAAATACTGCATTTCAGGGCTTCCCAGGTGGCACTAGTGGTAAAAAATCCACCTGCCATTGCAGGAGCTGCAGTAGACTGTGGTTCAATCTCTGGGTCAGGAAGATACCCTGGAGAAGGAAATGGCTACCCACACCAGTATTCTTGTCTGAAAAATTCTATGGGTCAAAGAGCCTGGCAGGCTACAGTCCATGGGGTTTCAAAGAGTCAGACAAGACTGAGCACACATACACATTGGATTTCAGATTCTTCTGATTGACTATGAGGGCTACTCCATTTCTTCTAAGGCATTCTTGCCCACAGTAGTAGATATCATGATTATCTGAACTAAATTCTCCTGTTCTTGTCCATTTTAGTTCACTGATTCCCAAGATGTTGACATGTAATCTTGCCATCTCCTGCTTAACCATGTCCAATTTGCCTTGATTTATGGACCTAAAATTCCAAGCTCCTATGCATTATTATTCTTTACAGCACCAGATTTTACTTTCACCACCAAACACATCCACAACTGAGCATTGTTGACTCTTTTTTGCCCAGTCACTTCATTCTTTCTGGGGCCATCAGCAGTTGCCCTCCTCTCTTTCCCGGTAGCATATTGGACACCATCTGACCTGTTTCTCTCATCTTCTGATGTCATATCTTTTTGCCTTTTTATACTGTCCATGAGGTTTTCCATGCATGAATACTGGAATGGGTTGCCATTTCCTATGACCCATCCATCTTGGGTGATCCTGCATGGTATGACACATACTTTCATTGCCTTATGCAAGCCCCTCCACCATGACAAGGCTGTGATCCATGAATAGGATGTGACACAGAAAACCAAGAATATAAAAGGAGGGAAAGACTGTCTCTCCAATAAGTGATGTTGGGGAAACTGGACATCTTATATGCAAAAGAGTTATACTGAACTTCTCTCTTATACCATGCACAAAAGTAAATTCAAAATGTATTAGATATTTAAATGTAAATTTTGAAACAAAAAATTTCTAGAAAGTAACGTAGGTAATGTTGTCTCTTACATTGCTCTGCAAAAGGTTTCAGATATGATTTTCTCAGGCAAGATAAAAAAAGCAAAAGCAAGTAGGACTACATCAAAATAAAAAGCTGTGTACAGTGAAGGAAACTACCAACAAAATGAAAACCCACCTACCAAATGGAAGAAGACATTTGTAAATAATATATTCAATATATATATAATATAATATTTGTATTACTTATGTATATAAAATACCTAAAATATATGTTAAAAAACTCATGTAACTGAACATTATAAAACAAATAACAACTAGAAATCTCAATTAGAGATTCTGAATATAATTTTTCCAGATAAAATTTACAGATGTCCAACAAGCAAAAAATGATGTTCAGCAACACTAATCATCAAGAAGATGGGAAAAAATAAAAAAAAAAAACACAATGAAATATCACCTCACTCCCATAAAAATGTCTATTACTGAAAAGATAGCAAATGACTAGCACTGGATATAATGAAGAGAAAAGGGAAACCCATGCACGGTTGACAAGAGTACATATTAGTGTAGCCATTGTGGAAAACAGGATGGAAAGTCCTTAAAAATTAAAAATAAAACTACCAAACAAATCTACTCCTGTGCATTTACCTGAAGATAGTATAAAGATTAATTTTTAAAAATAGGAGGGGTGTTCCCAAGATGACAGAGGAATAGGATGGGGAAATCACTTTCTCCACCACAAATTCATCAAAAGATTACTTCAACTTCCACAAAACAACTTCTGAACACACCAGGCACCCAGAAAGGCAGCCCATTCTCTTCAAAAGGAGGTAGGACAAAATATAAAAGACAAAAATGAAACAAAAGAGTTAGGGATGGAAACCCATCCTGGGGAGGGAGTCATGCAGGAGGAGAAATTTCCAAACAGTAGGAAACCCCGTCACAGGTGGGTCTATGGGAAGTTATCTCAGAGGGCAACATAACCAGGAGAAAAATAAATAAATAAAACACAGAATACCTGCCAAACTGCAACTGCCAGTGGAGAAGTAGTCCAGATGCTCCTGTCAGCCACCAGCAAGTGGGGGCTGGACAGGAAGTCATGGGCTGCATAATCAGTGCTTAGGGTAAGGACCAGGCCTGAGTGCTATCAGAGGGAGCTAATGTGAGATAGCAACCCAAACTGGGATCACCAGAGAGAAAAAAAGAGAGAGAGAACTTTTCTGTGAAAGGCTCTAATGGAAGCCTGACCCACTCACAGAACAAAGGATTGAATGAATTCCAAAAGAGAGCTAGTGGGTTGCATATAGGCCCCTCCCCTGCACTGGAGGCAGAGAGGCAGGCTTGCGACAGCCAGAGGCAGAAGGCAAGGTGCTGCTGCAATCTCATCCTCCACCAAAATGTGAGAAGGTTCCCAATTGCTAACCACGTCTTCCTGGGATCCTGTATGGTTGACATCCACTAGGAGGGTCGCAGCCTGAGATCAGCTCCCGAGAGGAGATACACAGCATACTTGAGATGGTGCTCTCACAGTGCACTGGGAAACCAAGTGGCCTGACCAGGGACAGTCACTTGGCCCTCCTGGGACAGTGTACTTGCCAAGCACCCGGTCATCTGGGCTTCTTGAACCTGGGAAAAGCACAAAACCCACAGCCCTACCAGGTCTGTGCCCTTGTGGAGTACCTGAGAACCTGAGCAGTTTAGACCTGGGAAGTGCACTAAGCTCAGGGCCCACTTTGGACAGAGTCCCTGCAGAGCACCTTGGAGCCTGAGCAGTGTAGACCCAAGAAGCACACACCACTTTGAATTGGGGCAAACCCAGTGTGGTCCATACACTGTGAGGACTCCCCACACATGCCAGTGGTATCTGTTTGCAGTGTCCCTCCCTCCCCACAACACAACTGAACAAGTGAGCCTAAATAAGTAACCATCTTTGCCCCCTTGTGTCAGGGTGGAAATTAAACATGGAAGAGACTTGCAAACAGAGTAAGCCAAAACAAACAAAGAAGAGGGAACCGCTCTGGAAGTGACAGGTTCAATAGATTAAAACCCTGTAGTTAACACTGACTATGCATTTGAGGGGACCTATAGACCTTGAGAACATGTACAAGCTGGAACAAGGAACTATCTGAAATTGAACTGACCCACACTGCCCACAGCAGCTCCAGAGAAATTCCTAGATATATTTTTACTATGATCACTTCATTTTTTTAAGTTCTTTATTACTCCTTTAATTTTCATTTTTAAAACCTACTAAGGACTAAAGATTCACTCAGTCGTGTCTGACTCTTTGTGACCCCATGGACTCTAGCCCACCAGGCTCCTCCGTCCATAGGATTCTCCAGGCAAGAGTACTGGAGTGGGTTGCCATTTCCTTCTCCAACTATTAAAACCTACTATTAAACCAACTATTAAAACCTACTATTACCTTGCCAAAAAAATACCCTATTTTTTTCCTAATTTTATTTTATTTTTAAACTTTACATAATTGTATTAGTTTTGCCAAATATCAAAATGAATCCACCACAGGTATACATGTGTTCCCCATCCCGAACCCTCCTCCCTCCTCCCTCCCCATACCATCCCTCTGGGCCGTCCCAGTGCACCAGCCCCAAGCATCCAGCATCGTGCACTGAACCTGGACTGGCAACTCGTTTCCTACATGATATTTTACATGTTTCATTTTTAAAGAAAATTTCATATATTATATATATATTTTTATAATTTTTGTGATTGATTTTGTTTTGTATTTTTTATATTGTATTTTTGAGAGTCTAACCTCTACTCTAGATTTTTAATCATTGCTTTTTGGTATTTGTTATCAATTTTGTACCTGTAAGAATCTAATCTTCAGTATTCGCTTTCACTTAGGGATGTGATTATTGGCTTAATTGCTCTCTCCTTTTTGACTCTTCCTTTTGTCCCTGAGGTCACCACTATCTCCTCTCTCCCCCTTCTATTTTCTTCTTAACTCTGTGAATCTCTCTGGGTGCTCTGGGCTGTGGAGAACACTTAGGGAACTGATTACTGGCTAGCTTGGTCTCTCCCCTTTTGACTCCCCCTTTTCTTCTCCTGGTCACCTCTATCTCCTTCCTCCCTCTTCTCTTCTCCATGTAACTCTGTGAACCTCTCTGCGTGTCCCTTGTTGTGGAGAATTGTTTCACCATTAACCTGGATGTTTTATCATCTTTGCTACATGGACGGAGAAGTCTTAAGGCTACTGTAAAAGAATGACTGGAAGCCAGAGGCAGGAGGCTTAACTCCAAAACTTATGAACATCAGAGAACTCCTGAGTCCATGGAACACTAACAGACAAGAGGTCAGCCCAAAACCTCTATACCTACACTGAAACCAAGCTCCACTCAAGAGCCAACAAGTTCTAGAGCAAGACATATCATGCTAATTCTCCAGCAAGCAGGAACACAGCCCTGAACATTAAAAGACAGGCTACCCAAAGCCATGCCAAACACATAGACATCCCCAAACTCACTACTGGACACTTCATTGTTCTTAAGAGAGAAGAGATCCCGCTCCATCAACAAAAACACATGATGCAAGCTCCCCTAATCAGGAAATCTTGATAAACCACTAGTCTAACCCCACTTACAGGGAGCAAGCTCCACAATAAAGAGGAACCACAAACTTCCAGCCTACAGAAAGGGCACCCCAAGCACAACAATCTAAACAAACAAAAAGGCAGAGAAATATTCAGCAGGTAAAGTAACATGATAAATGCCCACCATACCAAACAAAAGAGGAGGAGATAGGGAATCTACTTGAAAAAGAATTCAGAATAATGATAATAAAGAAGATCCAAAATCTTGAAAACAAAACGGAGTTACAGATAAACAGACTAGAGACAAGGATTGAGAAGATGCAAGAAATGTTTAACAAGGACCTAGAAGAAATAAAGAAGAGTCAATCAATAATGAATAATGCAGTAACTGAGATCAAAAGCACTCTGGAGGGAAGCATCAGTAGAATAACTGAAGCAGAAGATAGGATAAGTGGAGTGAAAGATAGAATGGTGGAAATAAATGAAGCAGAGAGGAAAAAATTATTAAAAGAAATGAGGACAAACTCAGAGACCTCTGGGACAATGTTAAACACCCTAACATTCAAATCATAGGAGTCCCAGAAGAAGACAAAAAGAAAGGCCATGAGAAAATACCTGAAGAGATAATAGTTGAAAACTTCCCTAAAATGGGGAAAGAAATAGCCACCCAAGTCCAAGAAACCCAGAGAGTCCCAAACAAGATAAATCGAAGGCTAAACACCCCAAGACACATAGTCAACAAACTAACGAAAATCAGTCACGAGGAGAAAATATTAAAAGCAGCAAGGGAAAAGCAGCAAATAACACACAAGGGGCTCCCCATAAGGATAACAGCTGATCTTTCAATAGAAACTCTTCAGGACAGAAGGGAATGGAAGGACATACTTAAAATGGTGAAAGAGAAAAACCTACAACCAAGATTACTATACCCAGCAATGATTTCACTCAAATATGAAGGAGAAATTAAAAAACTTTACAGACAAGCAAAAGCTGTGAGAATTCAGCACCACCAAACCAGCTCTTCAACACATGCTAAAGGATCTTTGCTAGAAAGGAAACACTGGAAAGGTTTATAAACTCGAACCCAAAATAACAAAGTTAATGGCAATGGGATCATACTTATCAATAATTACCTTAAATATAAATGGGTTGAATACCCCAAACAAAAGACAAACATTGGCTGAATGGATACAAAATAAGATGCCTATATATACCGTCTACAAGAGGCCCACTTCAAACAAAAGGACACATACAGATTGAAAGTGAAGGTCTGGAAAAAGATATTTCATGAAAGAAAGCAGGGGTGGTGGTGGTGGTTTAGTCACTCAGTCATGTCCGACTCTTTGCAGCCCCATGGACTGTAGCTCATCAGGCTCCTCTGTCTATGGGATTCTCCAGGCAAGAAAACTGGAGTGGGTTGCCATTTCCTTCTCCACATAATAGTAGTAGTAGTGTAGTGCTAGTCACTTAGTTGTGTTCAAATCTTTGCGATCCCTGGACTGTGGCTGACCAGGCTCCTTTGTCCATGGGACTCTCCAGGCAAGAATACTGGAGTGGATTGCCATTCCCTTCTCCAAAATCAGGGGTAGCAGTACGCATATCAGATAAAATAGACTTTGAAATAAAGGCCGTGAAAAGAAACAAACAAACTACATAATGATCGAAGGATCAATCCAAGAAGATATAACTATAAATATATATGCACCCAACATAGGATCACTTTCAATAAGTAAGGCAAATGCTAACAAGTATGAAAGAGGAAATTAACAGTAACACAATAATAGTGGGAGACTTTAATACCCCACTCACACCTATGGATAGATCAATCGAACAGAAAATTAGCAAGGAAGCACAAATGTTAAATGGTACAATGGACTAGTACATTTCACCCTGAAACAATGAATTTCACCTTTTTCTCAAGTTCACATAGAACATTCTCTAGGAAAGATCACATATTGTGCCATAAATCTAGCTTTGGTAAATAAAAAAAAAAAAAAATTGAAATCATTTCAAGCACCTTTTCTGATCACAATGTGGTAAGATTAAATGTTAACTACAGGAAAAAAAAAAAAACTATTAAAATACAAACATATGGAGGCTAAACAACATGCTTCTGAATAACCAATAAATCATGGAAGAAAACAAAAAGGAAATCAAAATATTCATTGAACCAAATGAAAATTAAAACATGACAACTCAAATCCTATGGGATTCAGTAAAACCAGTGCTAAGGGGAAGGTTCACAGCAATACAAGCTTGTCTTAAGAAGCAAGAGAAAAATCAAATAAATAACCTAACTGTAAACCTAAAGCAACTAGAAAAATAAGAAATTAAGAACCCCAGGGTTAGTAGAAGGAAAGAAATCATAAAAATCAGAGCAGAAATAAGTGAAAAAGAAACAAAGGAGATCATAGCAAAAAATAAAGAAAACTAAAAGTTGCTTCTTTGAGAAGATAAATAAAATAGACAAACCAGTAGACTCATCAAGAAAAAAGGGAGAAGAATCAAATCAACAAAATTAGAAATGAAAATGGAGAAATCACAAAAGACAACACAGAAAAAAAGGGGGGGGGATCATAAAAGACTACTATCAGCAACTATATGCTAATAAAATGGGCAACTTGGAAGAAATGAACATATTCTTAGAAAAGTATAACCTCCAAAACTGAACCAGAAGAAATAGAAAATCTTAACAGACACATTACAAGCATGGAAATCAAAACTGTAATCAAAATTTTTCCAACAGACAAAAACCAGGGACCAGACGGCTTCACAGCTGAATTCTACCTAAAATTTGGACAAGAGCTAACACCTATCCTACCGAATCTCTTCCAGAAAATTGCAGAGGAAGGTAAACTCCCAAACTCAGTCTATGAGGCCACTCTTACCCTAATACCAAAACCAGAAAAAGATGTCACAAAAGAAAACGACAGGCCAGTTTCACTGATGAACATAGGTGCAAAAATCCTTAACAAAATTCAAGCAAGGAGGATCCAACAACATATTTAAAAGATCATACATCGTGACCAAGTGGACAGCAAGGATTCTTCAAAATTCACAATCAATCAATGTGATATGCCACATTAACAAATTGAAAGATAAAACCATATGATTATCTCAATAGATTCAGAGAAAGCCTTTGACAAAATTCAACACCCATTTATGATGAAAACTCTCCAGAAAGCAGGCATAGAAGTAACATACCTCAATATAATAAAAGCCATATATGACAAACCCACAGCAAACATTATCCTAAATGGTGAAAAATTGAAAGCATTTCCCCTGAAGTTAGGAATAAGACAAGTGTGCCCACTCTCACCACTACTATTTCAATATAGTTTTGGAAGATTTAGCCACAGCATTCAGAGAGGGAAAAGAAGTAAAAGGAATCTAGATTGGAAAAGAAGAAGTAAAGCTCTCACTGTTTGCAAATGACATGATAATCTACATAGAATACACTAAAGACACCATCAGAAAATTACTAGAGTTAATCAAGGAATATAGTAAAGTCACAGGACATAAAATTAATACACAGAAATCCCTTGGATTCCTATACACTAACAATGAGAAAACAGAAAAATAAAGAAAGGAAACAATCCCATTCACCATTGTGGCAAAAATAGTAAAATACTTAGAGATAAATCTACTTAAAGAAACAAAAGACTTGTATATAGAAAACTATAAAACACTGATGAAATAAATCAAAGATGACACAAATAAATGGAGAAATATACCATGTTCATGGATTGGAAGATTAATATAGTGAAAATGAGTATACTACAAAGTATTCTATAGATTCTATCACAGAACTAGAACAAATAATCTCACAATTTGTATTGAAACACACACACACACAAAGTTCGAATAGCCAAAGCAATCTTGAGAAAGAAGAATGGAACTGGAGGAATACAACCTGCCTGGCTTCAGACTATACTACAAAGTCACAGTCATCAAGACAGTATGGTACTGGCACAAAGACAGAAATATGGACTCAGTTCAGTTCAGTCACTCAGTCATGTCCAACTCTTTGCAACCCCATGAACTGCAGCACGCCAGGCCTGCCTGTCCATCACCAACTCCTGGACCCTACTCAAACTCACATGCATTAAGTCAGTGATGCCATCCAACCATCTCATCCTCTGTCATCCCCTTCTCCTCCTTCCCTCAATCTTTCCCAGCATCAGGGTCTCTTCAAATGAGTCAGCACTTCGCATCAGGTGGCCAAGGTATTGGAGTTTCAGCTTCAACATCAGACCTTCCAATGAACACCCAGGACTAATCTTCTTTAGGATAGACTGGCTGGATCTCTGTGCAGTCCAAGGGACTCTCAAGAGTCTTCTCCAACACCACATTTCAAAAGCATCAATTCTTTGGCACTAAGATTTCTTTATAGTCCAACTCTGACATCCATACACGACTACTGGAAAAACCATAGCCTTGACTAGACAGGTCTTTGTTGGTAAAGTAATGTCTCTGCTTTTTAATATGCTGTCTATGTTGGTCATAACTTTCCTTCCAAGGAATAAGCCTCTTTTAATTTAATGACTGCAATCTCCAACTGAAGTTATTTTGGGGCCAAAAAAATAAAGTCAGCCTCTGTTTCCACTGTTTCCCCATCTATTTGCCATGAAGTGATGGGACCGGATGCCATGACCTTAGTTTTATGAATGTTGAGCTTTAAGCCAACTCTTTAATTCTCCTCTTTCACTTTCCTCAACAGGCTCTTTAGTTCTTCACTTTCTGCCATAAAGGTGGTGTCATCAGCATATCTGAGATTATTGATATTTCTCCTGGCAATCTTGATTCCAGCTTGTGCTTCTTCCAGCCCAGTGTTTCTCATGATGTACTCTGCATAGAAGTTAAATAAGCAAGGTGACAATATACAGCCTTGACATACTCCTTTTCCTTTTTGGAACCAGTAAGTTGTTTAGTGTTCAATTCTAACTGTTGCTTCCTGACCTGCCTATAGGTTTCTCAAGAGGCAGGTCAGGTGGTCTGGTATTCCCATCTCTTTCAGAATTTCCTACAGTTTATTGTGATCCACACAGTCAAAGGCTTAGGCATAGTCAATAAAGCAGAAATTGATGTCTTTCTGGAACTCTCTTGCTTTTTTGATGATCCAGCGGAAGTTGGCAATTTGACCTCTGGTTCCTCTGCCTTTTCTAAAACCAGCTTGAACATCTGGAAGTTCTTGATTCATGTATTGATGAAGCCTGTCTTGGAGAATTTTGAGCATTACTTTACTGGCATGTGAGATGAGAACAATTGTGCGGTACTTTGAGCATTCCTTGGCATTGCCTTTCTTTGACAGTGGAATGAAAACTTTTCCTGTCCTGTGGCCACCGCTGAGTTTTCCAAATTTGCTGACATATTCAGTGCAGCACTTTCACAGCAACATCTTTCAGGATTTGAAATAGCTCCACTGGAATTCCATCATCTCCACTAGCTTTGTTCATATTGATGCTTCCTAAGGCCCACTTGACTTCACATTCCACGATGTCTGGCTCTAGGTGAGTGATCATTCCACTGTGATTATCTGGGTCATTGAGATCTTTTTTGTATAGTTCTTCTCTGTATTCTTGCCACTTCTTAATATCTTATCATTCTATTAAGTCCATACAATTCCTGTCCTTTATTGAGCCCATCATTGCATGAAATATTCCCTTGTTATCTCTAATTTTCTTGAAGAGATCTCTAGTCTTTTCCCTTCTATTGTTTTCCTCTATTTCTTTGCATTGCTTACTGAGAAAGACTTTCTTCTCTTCCCTTGCTATTTGTTGGAATTCTGCATTCAAACGGGTCTATCTTTCCTTTTCTCCTTTGCTTTTTACTTCTCTTCTTTTCACAGCTATTTGTAAGGCCTCCTCAGACAGCCATTTTGCTTTTTTTCCATTTCTTTTTCTTGGGGTTGGTCTTGATCCTTGTTTCCTGTACAAGGTCATGAATCTCCATCCATAGTTCATCAGGCACTATGTCTATCAGATCTAGTCCCTTAAATCTATTTCTCACTTCCACTGTATAATCATAACGGATTTGATTTAGGTCATACCTGAATTGTTTAGTGGTTTCCCTACTTTCTTCAATTTAAGTCTGAATTTGGCAATAAGGAGTTCATGAACTGAGCCACAGAAATATAGATTAATGGAATAAAATAGAAAGCCCAGAGATAAATCAGTGCACCTATCTTTGACAAAGGAGGCAAAGATATACAATGGAGAAAAGATGACCCCCTTATAACAAGAGGTGCTGGGAAAACTTGTAAACCACCTGTTAAAGAATGAAACTAGAACACTTTTTAACACCATACACAAAAATAAACTCAAAATCGATTAAAGATCTAAATGTAAGACCAGAAATTATACAACTCCTAGAGGAAAACATAGGCAAAACTCTCTCTGACATAAATCACAGCAGGATCCTCTATTACCCACCTCCCAGAGTAATAGAAATATAAGCAAAAATAAAGAAATGGGACCTAATTAAACTTAAAAACTGTTGCACAACGAAGGAAACTATAAGCAAGGTGAAAAGACAGCCTTCAGAATGGGAGAAGATAGACGAAGCAAATGAAGCAACTGACAAAGTATTAATCTCAAAAATATACAAGCAGCTTATGCAGCTCAATACCAGAAAATAAACAACCCAATCAAAAAATGGCCCAAAAAACTAAACAGACATTTCTCCAAAGACACAGATGGCTAACAAACACATGAAAAAATGCTTAGCGTTACTGTTTATCAGAGAAATGCAAATCAAACTCATAGTGAGGTACCTTCCCATGCCAGTCAGAATGGCTACTATCAAAAAGACTACAAACAGTAAATGCTGGAGAGAGTGTGGAGAAAAGGGAACCTTTTACATTGTTGGTGGGAATGCAAACTAGTACAGCCACTGTGGAGAACAGTGTGGAGATCCGTTAAAAAGCTGGAAATAGAACTGCCATATGACCCAGGAATCCCACTGCTGGTCATACACACATAGGAAACCAGAACTGAAGGAGACACGTGTACCCCCAATGTTCATCACAGCACTGTTTGCAATAGCCAAGACATGGAAGCAACCTAGATGTCCATTGGCAGATGAATGGATAACAAAGCTGTGGTACATATACACAATAGAATATTACCCAGCTATTAAAAAGAATGAATTTGAATCAGTTCTAATGAGTGGATAAAACTGGAGCCTATTATATACAGTGAAGTAAGTCAGAAAGAAAAACACCAATACAGTATATTAATGTATGTATATAAAATTTAGAAAGATGGTAACAACAACCCTATATGGAGACAGCAAAAGAGACACAGATGTAAAGAACAGACTTTTGGACTCTGTGGGAGAAGGCAAGGGTGGGATGATTTGAGAGAATACCATTAAAACATGTATATCTTTCACATATTGTCCAAATTGAATGCACAAAACAGGGCACTCAAAGCCGGTGCACTGGGACAACCCAGAGGGATGGTAAGGGGAGGAAAGTGGGAGGGAGGTTCAGGATGGGGACACATGTTACACCCATGGCTGATTCATGTCAATGTATGGCAAAAACCACCACAATATTGTAAAGCAATTAGCCTCCAATTAGTGCAAATATATGGCAAAACCAATACAATATTGTAAAGTTAAAGAAAAAAAAAAAACAGAAAAAAATAAATTAAATAAAACAATTTTTAACTACAATTTCAACTTTTGTAATGGATGTTAAGTTGTTCAGGTTACTGTTTCTTTTTGAGTAAAATCCAATAGCTTGTTCTTCTAATAAATTTATATCTTTCATCTGGGAAAAAAAAAAAAGATATATGCACCCTTATGTTCACTGCATAAGGACTTCCTTGGTGGCTCAGACGGTAAAGCATCTGTCTAGAATGCGGGAGACCGGAGTTTGATCCCTGGCTTGGGAAGATTCCCTGGAGAAGGAAATGGCAATCCACTCCAGTACTATTGCCTGGAAAATCTCATGGACAGAGGAGCCTGGTAGGCTACAGTCCATAGGGTCGCAAACAGTTGGACACGACTGAGCGACTTCACTTTCACTTTCACTTTATGTTCACTGCAGCATTATCTGCAATAACCAAGATATGGAAACAACCATAATGTCCATGAACAGATGAATAAATTAAAAGGTTGTGGTATATATATATGCTATGCTATGCTAAGTCACTTCAGTCGTGTCCGACTCTGTGCGACCCCGTAGACCGCAGCCCACCAGGCTCCCCTGTCCCTGGGATTCTCCAGGCAAGAACACTAGAGTGGGTTGCCATTTCCTTCTCCAATGCATGAAAGTGAAAAGAGAAAGTGAAGTCGTTCAGTCGTGTCCGACTCTTAGCGACCCCATGGACTGCAGCCTACCAGGCTCCTCCGTCCATGGGATTTTCCAAGCAAGAGTACTGGAGTGGGGTGCCATTGCCTTCTCCATATATATATATATATATATATATATATATATATATATACACACACACACACACATACATACATATATGTGTGCATGTATATATGTATATGTATATATATATATGTATATATACACTAAATAGCACTAATAAAGAAAGAACCCGCCTGCCAATTCAGAAGATGGAAGAGAAAAAGGATGGGTCCCTGGGTTGAGAAGATCCCCTGGAGAAGGAAATGGCAACCCACTCCAATATTCTTGTCAGGAGAACCTCATGGACAGAGGAGTCTGGTGGGCTATAGTCCATGGGATCACAAAGAGTCAGATATGACTGAAGCAACATAGCACACAGCAGACATATACATACATACACACATAATCCAGAACTACTTAGCCAAAAATGAAATCTTGACATTTGCAACAACAAGGATGGATGTGGAGGACATTATTCTAACTAAATAAATCAGACAGTGAAGAAAAATACTGTATGATTTCACTCAAATGTGGAATTTTAAAAACAAATCAAGTGAAGAGACATAGCAAAACAGAAACTTAGTTATAGGTAAAGAGAAAAAGCAAGCCAGAGGTGGGGGGGTGGGGAGAAAACTAGGTGAGGGAGGTTAAGAGGTACAAAATTCCAGCTGCAAAATAAATGGTTCATGTGTGTAAAAGAGTAGAACACGACTGAGTGACTAAGCACACAGACACACACATAATAATTAGGTATCAGAATCTTACAATAATAAAGGTAGATGATTTGTTCAAATGTATTTTTAATATTTATAGGGCAATAATTCATCTTTTGTGTTAAATACTTGCATTCAAATTTGGAGATCAAACATTTTTCTGGAAAAATCTTTAAGGCAATGTAAATTTTTCTGGAAAGTATGGTTAGTGAATCAAATATCCTGGGAAATTGATGAGAAAAAATAAGTAATGAGGATATTAAAAAATGCAATGCTCTGCTTACATATGTTACACAGAGTGTTTTTCTCTACCAAAGCAATTGTTTGAGTAATTTAAGAATTGTGGGGAGAAGTGTAGTTAACTTTTATTTTATTAATCTTGTAATGTAATTATTGTATATAAAATGATAAATGAACCTCTGTGCGTATGTGTGTGTGGGGGGGTGGGGGTGGGAGGATGTTTGTGTATGAAAGAGAAAGCATGATATTGAGTGAAGCGAAGTCGCTCAGTCGTGTCCGACTCTTTGCGACCCCATGGACTGTAGCCCACCAGACTCCTCCATCCAGGGGATTCTGCAGACAAGAATACTGGAGTGGGTTGCCATGTCCTTCTCCAGGGGATCTTCCCGACCCAGGAATTGAACCCAGGTCTCTCGCATTGCAGGCAGACGCTTTAACCTCTGAGCCACCAGGGAAGCCCTGATGATATCTAGAGAAAATTTTAAATTAACTGGAAAAACAGTGCATTCATTCATGTTTTCTCACAAAATGGCAGCAAGTTTATTTCAAAAACACTGTTTGGTTTCAATGACAAGAATCTAATAATAATATTTCTAATATTCAAAAATAAATTTTGAATATATTTCAAATATAGTCTTAAAATGATATATCTGATACAAAATATCTAATGCTTCTGTCCATTTTAATTTAGAGAGACACATTTTAAATTACACTAATTTTACTTTTACCCTGTGTAAAAAGAACATCTTCCTCTTCTAAGGTTTATGATAATGATTGTTTTCTCAATTCAAAATGAATTTTATATTCAATTTTAATATCAATTTTGCCTGGAATGCTCATGAAGTGGAAAAAATTTGATAAATTTGACAAATTGCTTCTTACCACTTCTGTATTGTTTTCGTACTGTTTATTTATTAAATTATATGTACATTTGTGGATTTTTTTTGTGCAATTTTAAGAATTTCTGAAGCATAATCTTTTCTCAGAAAATTTCCTCACTCCCATAAGAACTATTGTTTCCCTACAATGCTAGGTGATATGTAACACATCAAAATTATATATCTATTTTTCTATTATGGACATAATATAGATAAATCAATTCAAATAAAACATTTTATAAATAACTAATAAGTGTAAAGCCTTATTTGGATGTGGCAGAAACTTCTGATCTCAGGGCCAATGTTCAGTAGAAGTTCCTGGTCCAGATACTATTAACTTACTTTCTTCCCTTTCATCCCTACCTTCCTTTCTTTCTCCCTCCCTTCCTTCCTCCTTCCATCCCTAAGTTCCTTTTTCTCTCTTCTTTTTATCTTTTTTTTTTTTTGAAAATATAAGCCTATAAATAGGGCAAGCACTTCTGGGGAATTTTTTATTTCTGCTTCAAAATATAAAACAAATTTTAAAGCTATTTGTCATGGTGGTCTCAGTACAACCTTACTGGAGGAGATATTCTTAGTTCCACTTAACAATTGAGTAAATGAGACCCAAAGAGAGAAGTAACATTAAGAACACTCACACAGCAAATAGTACCAAGGGAATAACAAGCAAATATAAAGGGAACATTTAATGCAAAGATGGGCACAATAAGGGACAGAAATGCTATGGACCTAAAAGAAGCAGAAGATATTAAGAAGAGGTGGCAAGAATACACAGAAGAACTATACGAAAAAGATCTCAATGATTCGGACAACCATGATAGTGTGGCTATCACGGAGAGCCAGAAATCCTGGAGTGCGAAGTCAAGTGGGCCTCAGGAAGCATCACTACGAACAAAGCTAGAGGAGGTGATGCAATTCCAGTTGAGCTGTTTCAAATCCTAAAAGATGATGCTGTGAAAGTGCTGTACTTAATATGCCAGCAAATTTGGAAAACTCAGCAGTGGCCACAGGACTGGAAAAGGTCAGTTTTCATTCCAATTGCAACAATGCCAAAGAATGCTCAGATTACCACACAGTTGCATTCATTACACACACTAGCAAAGTAATGCTCAAAATTCTCCAAGTGAGTCTTTAAAAGTATGTGAACCAAGAATTTCTAGATGTTCAAGCTGCAGTTAGAAAAGACAGAAGAACCAGAGATTAAATTGCCAACATCGACCGGATCATCAAAAAAACAAGAGACTTCCATAAAAGCATCTACTTCTGCTTTATTGACTATGCCAAAGTCTTTGACTGTGTGGATCACCACAAACTGTGGAAAATTCTGAAAGAGATGGGAATACCAGACCACCTTATCTGCCTCTTGAAAAACCTGTTTGTATGTCAAGAAGCAACAGCTAGAACCACACCTGGAACAATGAATTGGATCCAAATTGGAAAAAGAGTATGCCAAGGCTGTATATTGTCACCCTGCTTATTTAACTTATATGCAGTGTACATTATATGGAATGCCAGGCTGGATGAAGCAGGCATTCTGGATGAAAGCCAGAATCAGGATTGCCAGGGGAAATATCAATAACCTCAGATATGCAGATGACACCACCCTTATGGCAAAAAGTGAAGAAGAATTAAAGAGACTCTTGTTGCAAGCAAAGAGAAGAGTGGAAAAACTGGCTAAAACTCAACATTCAGAAAATTAAGGTCATGGCATCTGGTCCCATCACTTCATGGCAAATAGATGGGGAAACAGTGGAAACAGTGACAGACTGTATTTTTGGGTGCTCCAAAAATCACTGTAGATGGTGACTGCAGCCATGAAATTAAAAGACACTCGCTCGTTGGAAGAAAAACTATGACCAACCTGGACAGAGTATTAAAAAGCAGAGACATTACTTTGCCAACAAATGTCCATCTAGTCAAAGCTATGATTTTTCCAGTAGTCATGTATGGATGTGAGAGTTGGACCATAAAGAAAGCTGAAAACTGAAAAATTGATACTTTTGAGCTGTGTTGTTGGAGAAGACTCTTGAGAGTCCCTTTGACTGCAAGGAGATCATACCAGTCAATCCTAAAGGAAATCAGTCCTAAATATTCATTGGAAGGACTGATGCTTTGGCCACCTGATGAGAAGAACTGACTGAATGGAAAAGACCCTGATACTGGGGAAAGATTGAAGGCAGGAAGAGAAGGGAATGACAGAGGATGAGATGGCTGGATGTCATCACCAAGTGGATGGACGTGAGTTTGAGAAAGCTCAGGGGTTTGGTGTTGGACAGGGAAGCCTTGCATGCTGCAGCAAAAAAAAAAAAAAAATGGGACACTACTGAGTGACTGAACTAAACTGATTACTTTCACCACACCATGTTGAAAGTACTACCCAGTGTAATATTGGGTTTGTAGTTATTGTTCAGTCATTCAGTCATGTGCAACTCTTAATTACCTAATGAACTGTAGCATGCCAGGCTTTCCTGTCCATTATCTCTGAGAGTTTGCTCAAATTTGTGTCCTTTGAGTGGATGATGCCATAAAACTATCTCACACTCTGCCTCTCTCTTCTCCTCCTGCCCTCAGTCTTCCTCAGCATTGGGATTTACCTCCATGAGTCAGCTTTTCGCACCAGGTGGCAAAGTATTGGGGCTTCGCTTTCAGCATCAGTCTTTCCAGTGAATGTTCAGGGTTGATTTCCTTTAGGAATGACTGGTTTGATCCCTTATCATCCAAGGGGCTCTCAAGAGTCTTCTCCAGCACCACAGCTCAAAAGCATCAATTCTTCAGTGCTCAGCCTCCTTTTGGTCCAACTCTCACATCCTTGCATGACTAATATAGCTTTGACTATACAGATATTCATCAGCAAAGTAATGACTCTGCTTTTTAATACACTGTCTGGGTTTGTCATAGCTTTACTTCCAAGAAGCAAGCGTCTTTTAATTTCATTGCTGCAGTCATTGTTTGCAGCAATTTTGGAGTTCAAGAAAATAAAAATCTGTCACTGTTTCCATTATCTCCCCTTCTATTTGCCATGAAGTGATGGGACCAGATGCCATAATCTTAGTTTTTTGAATGCTGCATTTATGCCAGCTTGTTCACTCTCCTCTTTCACCTTCATCAAGAGAATCTTTAGTTCCTCTTAGCTGTCTGCCATTAGGGTGGTGTCATCTGTATATATGAGGTTATTGATATTTTTCCTGGCAATCTTGGTTTCAGCTTGTGCTTCATCCAGCCCGGCATTTCTTATGATGTACCCTACATATAAGTTAAATAAGCAGGGTAGCAATATACAGCTTTGATATAATCCTTTCTCTATTTGTGACCAGTCCATTGTTCCATGTCTGATGCTAACTATTGATTCTTGACCTGCATACAGGTTTCTCAGGAGACAGTTAAGGCAGTCTGGTATTCCCATCTCTTTCAGAATTTTCCACAGTTTGTTGTGATCCACGTAATCTAAATCTTTAGCATAGTCGATGAAACAGAAGTAGATATTTTTCTGGAATTCTGTTGAATTTTTTATGATCCAACGGATGTTGGCAATTTGATCTCTGCCTTTTCTAAATCCAACTTTTCCATCTGGAAGTTCTCATTCATGTACTACTGAAGCCTTGCTTGAAGGATTTTGAGCATTAATATCAGGTTAGGCAGTTAATTAATAAATTCTTTTTAGGGAATAATAAAAGTCTGCATCATTCAGTTTTTCTCAATGTCTAAATATATGTTACAATATTCCACTTTTTGATAAAAACCAACAATTTAAAATATAAGTAATGCTCTGAGCTGTCTTCATTTTAGTCCTCTTTACAATTGATAAAAGTCTCTGGCTAGAAAAAGACTTCTAAATGACATACATACTTGACTCTAATTGATTTACACTCTTTAAATGAAAATTTAAAAATTCACAATCAAACATGGAAGTAAAGTACATGTGGTTTATGTTGAAGCCATGCTGTCAGTATACAAGTAGTTATTTGGCAATATTTTTCTTCTTGCTACAACAAAGTAAGGTTGATATCCAATAAAAGAAAATAAATGTAAAATACAGGGCCCAGAGTTGTGAGTGGAATATTTCCAAAGCTCTGAAAAAACTATCTGGAAAATCATACACCTGAATAAACACATTGGAATTCAGAAGATACTCTTACAAGGTTAAAAGCAAAAAATTAATTCCCTCACATAAAGAAAAATATCTGAAATAGCAGGAAGTGCAGTTGATCCCCAGCGAATTACAAAGAAATATTTCTAGATGCCTTTTTCTGGAAAGGTAGGAAGATGCAATGAGTGACGTAAAGCATCCTTTATGTTAACACAGAAATTTATTTCTGTAGAGCCTCATCCCTGTGTGTGTAAGGTTTAACAGGCTTTGAAACCAGAGGAGAGATCTGAGTTATAGATCTCAGCTATAGAAGAGATCTTTCCCAATAGGTATAGAACTACGTTTGCTTATGAAGTATGTGATAATAATGCAAGTACTACTCTGATCATTGCAGCTGCTCAGTGTTTCTGAGATTCCCTGTTGTAACTCCATGGAACATTTTCTCTGTCTATAATGTAAGGTAAAATCTAAGGCTCTGAGATGACAGTAATAAAAAGTATGTGGGACTTTTTATTCCTACATCATCCTGTTTACATGTGATGAATTTCAAGTGGATATTTTAACATAAATTTCTTTTTCACAGATAAGGACAAACATTTAAATATTTAAAAAGAAAAAAACTCCCACATTCTTCTTTATCAGCATTCTCAGATCCAGTTGTTAGTTTTTCTCCAGTTTCTCTGGAAAGAAAGCCCATGGCAAGCTGTACTCCTTAAAAAAAGAGCTTTCATCATTTATTAATAACTGCTCTGAAGTTCAGGTTCCATATTTCTGGAGAAGCTACTTGACTTTAGAACTGTATCTCAGATTTATCTTAGCTGCAGCATAATTGAAGTTTCTGTGCTAATAATGACAGTGCTGTTTCTCTTAATATATCTTTACATACATCATCTTTCTTATGTCTATGCATGTAACATTTTAACTGGAGAATAGGAACTGAATACCCCTCCATGTGTGATGGAATTCTAACCTTGAACGTGGCACAGACAAGCTCATATGCTTCTTTACACTGCATTTCAATAGAATTGTAAAAGCAGAAGACTCAACAGAAGTCATCTAGCTCAATCCCTAAGTCTATGGTTTCAGGAAAGTAAAGTCTATAGAAGTGAGATGATTTACCCAAGGTCATATGGTTAATTAGTGACAGAGCTGGAATAAAAACTTTTATTGCCCTTGGACTGCAAGGAGATCCAACCAGTCCATTCTGAAGGACATCAGCCCTGGGATTTCTTTGGAAGGAATGATGCTAAAGCTGAAACTCCAGTACTTTGGCCACCTTATGCGAAGAGTTGACTCATTGGAAAAGACCCTGATGCTGGGAGGGATTGGGGGCAGGAGGAGAAGGGGACAACAGAGGATGAGATGGATGGATGGCATCACTGACTCGATGGATGTGAGTCTGAGTGAACTACGGGAGTTGGTGATGGACAGGGAGGCCTGGTGTGCTGCGATTCATGGGGTCACAAAGAGTCGGACACGACTGAGCGACTGAACTGAACTGAACTGTATTGTGAGACACTGACTTTTATGGTTTGAAAACCAGCTGCACATAAAGACCCCTTAAAGCTGTGGAGGTATTTCAAAGTGTTCTCCTTATGGTCATTATTCTCAAATATAAGGGCTATAGGAATCACCATGGAAGTTTCTTTAAAAATGTAGTCTCCCTGGGTACTACAGACAGATATCCTGAGTCAGAAAAACTTCTGAGACAAAACTTCTGTTCTAAGGCACACGACCAGGGCACTCCCCTTTTCAAAGCAGCACATGTGAACAAATAATAGCATGCTGTGATGCCTCTCACAGCCTTCAGTAAAGATCAGGAAACTCAGGTTCAAAATGTTAGTAACAGATCCATTAACAGTAAGCAGTGTACTCAGGACACACTAAACATTTTACCACTGAGATGAACATTTCTGTTATTTTAAATATTTCTCAAATGGCAGGTCACCATCATCAAATTCTTCACGGTTTATATAGTTCTATCTATGAATTACTTAAGACAGTGTATAATTCATATAAAGTTTTTATTGATACTTTGTATTTGCATTATAAGAATAATCCTATATAGCCCTTGATGTTTTACTCCAAGAAAGGCATATTCTCTACTTATAATCATCTTTTCCATAGAAAATAAATTTAATTCACCCAATAAGAAATGGAAATATTTCAAAGCGTCACTCAAAGACATAATTCAAATCCTGTTATATGATCATTTTTTTAGTGAATAAACTGTAATTACTTTTTTTGAAAGTTATATAGAAACTAGTTAGAATTGAAATATTAATACAATCATCAAGTGGGTCTTATGTGAAAAATCATAATTCTCCATTAAAATCTAAAATGTATAGGCATCACCTAGAAATCATCTGAAAAAACAAATTCCAGCATCTAGTTATTATTTTTACCTAAATATTATGCTCTGTCAGGTTACTATGTGTTCCCTAAGTCATCGTGGCAAAGATTATTGTACTAAATGCATGCTTGTTCTATATTATTCTAAATCTTCACTATCCAACAATTTTCACATAATTAAAATATAAATTTATATGTGGAGAATAAGAAAATAATGCGGTTTTAGTCAGTGTTTCTTTAGAAATATTTTATAGTTTTTCTGCTGGTTTTAATCTCATAAGTAAAATAAAAACCTCATCCTAGAGTAGAACTGAAAAATATAACACCTTACAATGCAGAGTAGATTCACTGAAAGCATTTTTAACCAGAAACAACTAAGTCATAAAAGAGATAATATACTAGTTAACTTACCATGAGATTACTAATATTATATAAGAAAAGCAAAAACACTTATCTGACATTTTCTCTTGTTCAGGTTTTTGGTCCAAAAGGATAAATGTTTGAATATCTGATGTAGTAAATAGTTCTGGGACTAGTAGAACCCTATGCTTCACTTGACATTTTTGCCAAGTATCTTACAAACAGTAGCATTATTTTAGATAATTTTTCACTTTCTATAATGAATTTTATGACACAGTGTGATGACTCTAGTAATCAGTGTTGAAGCTCTTATGCAGCTTTATGGTTAAATCAAGAGGCTACATATCTTTCAAAAATCTTCTGTTTTGGAGAAAATATGAAATTTAAATTATTTTCCTAAATTTTACACTGTATTTTAGTCTCTGTATTGAAATACAAGTGATGTTCTGTATGTTGATATTTTATACAGCAAACTTACACTTTTTATTATTTCTAAAAAATTCTCTGCAAATTATTTAGAGTCTTTTAGGACTGATAATTGTCTTATTGATAAAGGGTACTACTTTTTTTTTCGCTTGGGCTGGAAAATTTAAAATATCTGATTTCTTCAAAAGTAGAAAACAGAATTTAAAATTCCTACATATCTATAAATCATGTTCAACAACAATCAATTCAAAGATGGTCTTATTTCAAAGCATATCACAATACTATTATCATAACTAAATATTGTTAAGGTGACTTCTTATTATCATCAACTATCCAACCAATATTTAAATGTCCTTCACTGTTACAAATACATTCGTATTTTTATAACAACTTTCACTTCAGTTCAGTTCAGTCGCTCAGTCGTGTCTGACTCTTTGCGACCCCATGAATCACAGCAGGCCAGGCCTCCCTGTCCATCACCAACTCCCGGAGTTCACTGAGACCCATGTCCATCGAGTCAGTGATGCCATCCAGCCATCTCATCCTCTGTTGTCCCCCTCTCCTCGTGCCCCCAATCCCTCCCAGCATCAGAGTCTTTTCCAATGAGTCAACTCTTCACATGAGGTGGCCAACATACTGGAGTTTCAGCTTTAGCATCATTCCTTCCAAAGAAATCCCAGGGCTGATCTCCTTCAGAATGGACTGGTTGGATCTCCTTGCAGTCCAAGGGACTCTCAAGAGTCTTCTCCAACACCACAGTTCAAAAGCATCAATTCTTTGGCACTCGGTTTTCTTCACAGTCCAACTCTCACATCCATACATGACCACAGGAAAAACCATCGCATTAACAAGACGAATCTTTGGTGGCAAAGTAATGTCTGTGCTTTTGAATATGCTATCTAGGTTGGTCATAACTTTCCTTCCAAGGAGTAAGTGTCTTTTAATTTCATGGCTGCAGTCACCATCTGCAGTGATTTTGGAGCCCAAAAAAATAAAGTCTGACACTGTTTCCTCTGTTTCCCCATCTATTTCCCATGAACTGATGGGATCAGATGCCATGATCTTTGCTTTCTGAATGTTGAGCTTTAAGCCAACTTTTTCACTCTCCTCTTTCACTTTCATCAAGAGGCTTTTGAATTCCTCTTCACTTTCTGCCATAAGGGTGGTGTCATCTGCATATCTGAGGTTATTGATATTTCTCCCAGCAATCTTGATTCCAGCTTGTGCTTCTTCCAGTCCAGCATTTCTCATGATGTACTCTGCATATAGGTTAAATAAGCAGGGTGACAATATACAGCCTTGACGTACTCCTTTTCCTATTTGGAACCAGTCTGTTGTTCCATGTCCAGTTCTAACTGTTGCTTCCTGACCTGCATACAGATTTCTCAAGAGGCAGATCAGGTGGTCTGGTATTTCCATCTCTTTCAGGATTTCACAGTTTATTGTGATCCACACAGTCAAAGGCTTTGGCATGGTCAATAAAGCAGAAATTGATGGTTTTCTGGAACTCTTGCTTTTTCCACGATCCAACAGATGTTGGCAATTTGACCTCTGGTTCCTCTGCCTTTTCTAAAACCAGCTTGAACATCAGGAATTTCACGGTTCACGTATTGCTGAAGCCTGGCTTGGAGAATTTTGAGCATTACTTTACTAGCATGTGACATGAGTTCAATTGTGCGGTAGTTTGAGCATTCTTTGGCATTGCCTTTCTTTGGGATTAGAAGGAAAACTGACCTTTTCCAGTCCTGTGGCCACTGCTGAGTTTTCCAAATTTGCTGGCATATTGAGTGCAGCACTTTCACAGCATCATCTTTCAGGATTTGGAATAGCTCAACTGGAATTCCATCACCTCCACTAGCTTTGTTCGTAGTGATGTTTTCTAAGGCCCACTTGACTTCACATTCCAGGATGTCTGATTCTAGGTCAGTGATCACACCATTGTGATTATCTGGGTCGTGAAGATCTTTTTTGTACAATTCTTCTGTGTATTCTTGCCATATCTTCTTAATGTCTTCTGCTTCTCTTAGGTCCATACCATTTCTGTCCTTTATCGAGCCCATCTTTGCATGAAATTTTCCTTTGGTATCTCTGATTTTCTTGAAGAGATCCCTAGTCTTTCCCATTCTGTTGTTTTCCTCTATTTCTTTGCATTGATCGCTGAAGAAGGCTTTCTTATCTCTTCTTGCTATTCTTTGGAACTCTGCATTCAAATGTTTATATCTTTCCTTTTCTCCTTTGCTTTTTGCTTCTCTTCTTTTCACAGTGTACATTATATAAATATAGTATGTATAATATAATATATATTATAAGCATATACAATCCTGTATTAAATATAAATGTTATATATATATATATATATATATATATATATATATATAAAACTTCTATACATATAGGCTATATATAATCTATATTTTCTGGTATTAAATCCAAACTGATGGTATAAAGAAATGATTTTCAATCGGTATTAGTGTGTGCTCAATCACTTCAGTCATGTCCAACTCTCTGCAACCCCATGGACCATGACCCACCAGGCTCCCCTGTCCATGAGATTCTCCAGGCAAGAATACTGGATTGGATTGCCATTTCCTTCTCCTGTCATAAAGAAAGAAGTGAGTGAAGTGAGGTCGCTCAGTCATATCTGACTCTTTGCAACCCCATGGACCGCAGCCTACCAGGCTTCTCCATCCATGGGATTTTCCAGGCAAGTACTGGAGTGGGGTGTCATTTCATTCTCCAATGGGGCAGAAATAAGAGCCAAACAGAAGGTTAGTCTTGATGCTCAGCATCCATGGGCCTTTACAGGGAATAAATGACTTATGAGCAATCATCAGTTCCACATATGGATAAACACTCACAAAATAAAATTTCTACTGTGACTGGAATTTACCAGTGATGCACAAAAACCATCAGTCTTTCATATATGTATTCATAATTTGTATTCTTATTTTATACAAAAGTAAATTGTAAATTTAAATTGTAAACCAAAGAATTGACAATTAATTGGTACTTTCTGTTTGGTAGTCTTTTCTGAGGTCTTTGTAAGACAATTCTGTAATGGTTGTACTGTCAACATTTGATGAAGCTATTATTATAATTGCCTGCATTAGCAAAGCTAAGAGAGTGATTAAAGAAAACATCTGTTAAACACTTTTGTAACTGATAATATCAACATTAAATTATAGGGTTCATAACTTGAACTCCACATATCCTGAAGTACAAAATAAATATGTAAATGCAGAAAAGTGTCAAAACTGTATAATAGTGCCCCAATATAGCCAACCACCAAATGCAAAACACAGGGCCAATATAATAGGTCATGTTTTCTTGCTTTTTAATTCTTCTCATTGGCATTCTACTCTATCTCAGGAGGGATATGAAAACATTCCTGAGACACAGATTGAAGCCATAAAGCATACAAGGAAAAATCAGCATCTCCCAGAAGATCAGTTTATTACATTACCAAATTTCTTATTCATGAAGTTTGATCTAATTGCCTCAGCAAAGAAGTATATTATGTTTATGGATCCTAATAATGCATGAATGTAATTACATTAGTGATTTTCACATATTAGCAAAATAATGCCTGTCTTTAGCAGTGAAACAGTGTTTGATTTCTTTGAAATACAACATATTTCATACATAATAAAATTATCATGTCCACTTCATTTATAATACTATGACAAATGTAAATTATAAATATTTATATATATAATGTCTTCATCTTAAACACAAGGTTTCAGTGTATATAGGTGAATTATAGTTCATGTAGTTTACTATCAACAAAATTCCTGTTCCCAAATAGTTTCCTAGGCTACTATCTTTGCTTTTAGTTCAGTTGCATCAGTCCTGTCCAACTCTTTGCAACCCTATGGATTGTAGACTGCCAGGCTCCTCTGTCCATGGGATTCTCCAGGCAAGAGAACATTAAAGTGGGTTGCCATGCCCTTCTCCAGGGGATCTACCTCACCCAGAGACTGAACCTGAGAGTCTCTTGCATTTTAGGCAGATTCTTTGTTGCTGAACTACCAGGGAATAGTCTATCTCTACTGTGTTAGGCCTTTAAATTTTCCTGTCTTTCTGTTCTAGGACCAGGCACAGAAATTAACCAAAAATGAATATAGTATATTGTCAGTCAACTAAATTGGAAAGTATCAATCCTTCCAAAATAGTCTTTCAGATTACTACTTCTACGAGTTGTGGCATAATGCCATTTTCTTAAAAATGGTTCTTGTTCAGTCACTGAATCACGTCTGACTCTTTGAGAACCTATGGTCTGAAGCAATGAGGCTTCCCTGTCCTTCACCATCACCTGGAGCTTGCTCAAATTCATATTCATTGTGTCAATGGTGCTATCCAACCATTTCATACTCTGTCACCCTTTTCTCCTCTTGCCCTCAATCTTTCCCAGTCTTTTTTCAGGATCTTTTCCAATGAGCCAGCTCACTGCATCAAGTGGCCAAGGTTTTGGAGTTTCAGTTCTGTCCTTCCAATGAATACTCTGGAGTGATTTCCTTTAGGAATGACTGCTTTGATTTCCTTGTTGCTGAAAGGACTCTCAAGAGTCTTCTACAGTACCACAGTTCAAAAGCAACAATTCTTTGGCTCTCAGCCTTCTTTATGATCCAACAAACACATCCATACATGACTACTGGAAAAACCATAGCTCTGACTATACAGACCTTAATTGGTAAAGTGACGTCTCTGCTTTTTAATATGCTGTCTAGGTTTGTCACAGCATTTCTTCCAAGGAGGCAGCATCTTTTAATTTCATGGCTGCAGTCATGATCTACAGTGATTTTGGGGCCCAAGGAAATAAAGTCTGTCACTGTTTGCATTGTTTCCCCATTTATTTGCCATGAAGTGATGGGACTGGATGCCATGATCTTAGTTTTTTGAATGTTGAGTTTTTTGTTTTTTTTTTTCTGCTTTAGCTTTTTATTTTATTTGTTTCTTTAAATCTTTAATGTATTATTTTGTTACACATGCATATTTAAAATCACATTTCATATAAAATAGCATCAATATATTAATTTTGATATACTTGTTTTTGTTTGTTCTCATAGTTCACAGAATTTTTTTCAATTCCTCTCAATCATCTCAAAGCGAAGTATTTATCACTAGTACAGCTGCGTATTTTTTTAACCTTTTTTTATTTTTTTATTCTTTTTTAATTTTTATTTTATTTTTTAACTTTACAATATTGTATTGGTTTTGCCATATATCAAAATGAATCTGCCACAGGTATACATGCGTTCCCCATCCTGAGTGTTGAGTTTTAAGCCAGCTTTTTGCACGCTCCTCTTTCACTCTCATTAAGAAGCTCTTTAGTTCCTCTTTGTTTTCTGCCATTAGGGTGGCAGAAACCTCATCTGCATATCTGAGATTATTGAAATTTCTCCTGGCAATCTTGATTCCAGTTTGTGCTTCACCCAACCTGGCATTTCACATGATGTACTCTGTACTGTGTTGCTGGAGAAGACACTTGAGAGTCCCTTAGACTGAAAGTAGATCAAACTAGTCAATCTTAAAGGAAATCAATCCTAAATGCTCATTGGAAGGACTGATGTTGAAGCGCCAATATTTTGGCCAACTGATGCAAACAGCCAATTCATTGGAAAGGACATTGATGCTGGGAAAGATTGAAGGCAGAAAGAGAAGATGGCAACAGAAGATGAGATGGTTGGATGGCATCACGGATGCAATGGAGATAAACTTGGGCAAACTCCAGGAGCTAGTGAGGGACAGGGAAGCCTGGCATGTTGCAGTCCATGGGATCACAAAGAGTAGGACATGACTTGGTGACTGAACAACCCTACATACAAGTTAAACAAGCAGGGTGAAAATAGACAGCCTTGATGGACTTTTTTTTTGTTTTACAAATTTTGAACCAGTCCTTCATTCCATGTCCACTTCTTACTGTTAATTCTTGACCTGCATGCAGGTTTCTCAGGAGGCAAGGAAGGTGGTTTTGTATTCCCATCTCTTTAAAATGTTCCACAGTTTGTTGTGATCCACACAGTTAAGGGCTTTAGCATAGTCAATGAAGCAGAAGTAGATGTTTTTCTGGAATTCCCTTGCTTTTTCTATGATCCAAAGGATTATGCAATTGATCTCTGGTTCCTCTGCCTTTTCAAAATCTAGCTGGTATATCTGGAAGTTCTTGGTTCATGAACTCTTGAAGCCTGGGTTGAAGGATTTTGAGCATTTCCTTGCTAGCATGTGAAATGAGTGCAATTGTGTGGTCGTTTGAACATTCTTTAACATTGCCTTTCTTTGGGATTGGAATGAAAACTGACATTTTCCAGTCCTGTGGTTACTGCTGAGTTTTCCAAATTTCCTGGCTTATTGAATGCATCACTTTAACAGCATCATCTTTTAGGATTTGAAATACTTCCTTAAAAAAGTCATTTGACCTCTCTCCTCCTATTTTAAAAGTTTCATTAATTTTCTTGGCTACTGGGAAATAATTGATGGAAGCTCAAGATGTCAGGATTTGCTGACTTTTCATCCAAACTATTGAAGAACTAGTTTAGATGTCCTTCCATGGTTGCCTTTTTTTTTTTTTTGTAATTTTATATATTAAAAAAAAAATGCCTTTACACTGCTTAGTAACAAAAATATAAAATTTTAAAATATAAGCAAGTTAAACAACCTCTCTCCACCACCAGATTTACTGAAATATCTCTCCAGCAAGTCTTTCATTTTTACACTCACTTTTTGGTTGACCTCTTCCCACGTCTTGAATCTGCATTTGCCTTAATAATATAAAAATTTCTATATTTTGCAAAAGTAAGAACCTCGGTACTCAAAAAAGAGTCCAAGAACCTGTTTTTAAAGGGATACATTGAGAAACAGTTTTATTAAGAAAATTCACATATGCATGAAAGTTACCTCCAACTGTGACCCAGAGGTTATGGATTGTGATACCATGTACAACAGAAGCTGAGTCATCTGTCATTGTGTTAGCCTTCTCTGTTTATCCAGAGTGTTGTGTTGCTGCATCTAGAGACTTTAATCTCTCTGTGTTAATAATGATATCCACTACCTTTTAACAGATAAATTAGCATTCCTTCAGAACATCTTAGGAAAACATGACTGGGATTATTAAGTAAGATGAAAGTCTGTTAGATACACGGACATCTATGAACTAACTCAGTAATACAACATTCAGAATGTGCTTCTTCCTCTCTTTTGTTTTTTCCCCAGCAGTTCTGAAGTTAATCTGAAGTTAAACAATATAACAGTGCTCTTAAATTAGGACTGCGGGTCACGAATTGTCAATATATTTATCATGAACTGATAAAGGTTTTTCTAAGACACTATGTTTATAGTAACTTTAATGATATTAAAGATACTGTCTCCCTGTTTAAAGTAATTTTTAAAATGATAATGGTTATAAACCACCAATGGGAATCCCTTCTGGATTTAAAATGATGAGAAGATTTGATTTATTCATAGAGCAGCAAAAAAAAGTTGTTGTTGTTGTTGTTTTTTTCATTTTGCTCACTCCCACCCATGCTACCCTTCCTTTCTTTCTTCTTTCCTTTCTTTCTTCCTTCTTTCCTTCTTCCCTCCTCTTCTTCCTGCTCTTCTTCTACCTCATCCTTATCTTTATCATCCTCTTTCTCTTATATTTCCTATTCTTTTTCCATTTTTCTTTTAATTCTACTAACATGACAAAATTAATTTTGTAATGGAATCAGCACAGAAGTGATATTACCAAAATACCCATTCCCTCCCCCAATATAATTATAAAATTATGATAGACATCACAAACTTGAACATTATGAAATGAGGACCTGTGATTCCTGTGCTAAAATGTAAATATGAGTTATTGATATTTTTGGAAAATATAGACATTTCTCAGAGTTGCTTTTAATATTAAGCAAGCTATAACAGGGGATAAAGATTTCCAGAAAACTGGAAAGGATAATACTATTTTACCTCAGTAGGAAGAGGAATGGGGAAAATCAGATGGTTCTGCAGTGGGATCTCAGTGGATCTGTCAGCTGGTTAATTACTGCCACATTGGAAAATAGAAAGCATAGGAGAGTGTGAGAACCAAAGAACTTTAGTTAAAAGATATGTCTTGGCTTTGGGAAACAAGGTATGAAATATTTGTACCATGAAACCCAATTAACCCCACATATGTATGGTAATTCCTAGTAAAAGGACTGTTAATTTATTACTTTAAATCTGGAACAATCAAGAACCTGTCAACTGCTAAATGCAAGAAACCATCTGTGAGGTATGAGGTTAGAATTGAAATACTAAGTAAATTTTAAAGGTCTCATCATAAGAAATTTGTAACTAGGTATAGTGATAGATGTTAACTAAATTATTGTGGTGATCATTTTTCAATATATACAAGTATCTAATCTTATGCTGTAAACTGTATGTTGCATACCAATTGTATCTCAAAAAATCAAAATACTAATTCTCATGCTATTCACTTAGTGTTATAGTGAAATAACCACTATTACCAAATCCTTTCCCCCCCCCAAAGAAAATTTTGTGTAAAATATTTACAAAATAAGAGGGCTGTTAAAAGAAAAATTTCAAAAATAGATAAATCATAATTATCACACACATAAAAATAAACATGCTAAACTTTTAACTTAGCAATGACTAAACTAGTAATGTGTAACAACTGATTCAAAGGAGAACCCAAACAATAGGCATTATTAATCTAGAATATTAAAATGAATGGGCAAATGTCCACAGTTGAGGATGGAAATCAATTTTTTCTCTGCTGTACAGAATTGTATATCTTCAGGAAAGAATTATTTTGCATTGTTAGTAGCTGTCTAAAACTTTTTTAAAAAGTTATAAAATAACTCCCATATAAACAGAAACAGATAATGCACCAAACAATGCATAATTTTCCACTGAAACACAATTTGTCCTTATACTCTAATGCTTTTGTCAATACAGTTGTTTCATAATATAAATGATAAATAAGTAGATTAATGAGAAAAATTATAAGTAGGAGAATAAAGGAATGAATGAATGAACTAATAAAAGTTAAATGAACTAATAAGAGTCTCTGGAAAGTGTCCATATATTTTTCTGTTAGCCAATCATCTGATTTCACTCTTTTGCTTCCATTCATGTTTAGTCTCAATATTTTTTATTTCCCAATCATATGTTTTCTTCATGTACTTCTTTATAACAACTACTTTTATTCCTGAATGATTCAATGGCTGAGGGTAAAAATATGAAATCACCTAAAACTTCAAAATATATACAGTAAAAATGAAAACTTAAAGGAGATACTGTTCCCAAATTCTTTTTTCCTTATGCTAGTTTTTTTTTTTTTTCCTTTTTTATATGCATTTATCATTCATTCATTTATTTACTTTGACTACATTGGGTCTTAGTTATGGAGTGTGGGATTTTTATTGCATCATGCAGCAATCGAGTTTAGTTGTTTTGCAGCATGTGAAATTTCAGTTCCCTAACCATTGATCAAACTCATGTCCCCTAGGAATTGCAAGGTGAATTCCTAACCACTGGACCACCAGGGAAGTCTCAGTTTTTCTTTTTTAATTGAACATATTTTCTGCTCTCTAAATACTTTTAAAGTTCTCTTTTTACTACTGAAATGCTAGGACAGGAAACCTAGGTTTAAAATAATTTAATGTTAGAATGAAGAGTAACAAGCTAAGAGTATTAAAGGAACAGTAGAAGAAACCTGGATCCCTGTATTACTTATCTATAGATTTAATTTATATGAAATAAAAACAATGGGCATTTTAGATTGACATGTATAGGCTACTACATTTAAAATAAATAACCAAAGATGGCAAAGGAGTAAGTGGGAGTTGAGTAAATCTCTCTCAGTGGATGCATCAGGAATAAATCTTCCAGTGGAGAAAATCTTAGAGAATACCACCTGAGAGCTGGCAGGAGTCCCTGACCTCCAGAAAATAATATATAGATTCATGCAAAAGTTGGTAAGATAAAGGAAGCAAGGGAAAAAGAGGAAGAGAGTGATTGAGAATGGACCTGCACCCAGGGGTGGAGAAGCTGAAGCAGGGGTGAAAGCCTCGCATCAGGGCAATCCGTTGGGACAAAAGGGAAGCATTTGAGGCTGTCAGAGAGTGAAGCATGAATTAATGGAATGAGAACCATACAATCTGTGCTATGGCCCCATGTACCCCAGACAAGTTCATCAGAATGTGCAGTGACTGGGAGCTGGAGCGTAGGGACAGGAGAGCAATTTCTAGGTAAGGACTGCTGTTGGCTGCAAGGAGGTGGTACAAGGGAACAGGAGGGAGGAGAATACGGTGGGGAATGCCTTTGGAGGTAAAGAAAGGCAGCCATGCAGGCAGGGCACTATTGCTGAGTCATGCACAGGAGGTGGAACCATCTCTGTAGACTTTCTCTCCCCACACATCAGCATCAGCAACTGACCAATAGAGAAAACCCCAGAGAAGGTGGTCCTTTAAGTGCACTGAGCAACAGAGAAGGACTAGTCAGGCAAGCCCTTTGAACACCAGCTGCCAGAGGCTAGAAAAAGATTCTAATAGTGTCATATCTCCTGTACCCATGACTGCTGTCTTTCCTGCATACCTAACACCACCAGACTCCCCACAATCCAGCCACACCACATCCACACTCAGTCTTCACTGGGGCAGAGCTGTCAGAGACTAGAAAGAGTCCTAATAATACCATATTTCCTGTGCCCAAGGCCTCTGGTTTCCCTGTCCACCTCATGCCACCAGGGTCTATGTGATCCATGCCACCTCCACACATGTTCTCATTGTGGCAGACCCAAGTCCTCCAAGGCAACCTCAGGAGCAAACTTCTGTGGATGACCCACAAACAGGTGGGGATAAAACTGCAATTGAGTTCCATGGATGGAGGGTAAGGAAGACAATTTAAAACCTCTCCACAGCTGTACAAGCTGGAGATTAAGTCAACATGATCAACTACGTAGACTCTGTGTCTATGGAATATATAAAAGGATAATGAGTGTTCTCACAAAAGAAAATGCCCTAGTTTTGGCAACTGCGAACATTGGAGGCAAGTGCAGTCAGGAGTAGGGCCAGATTAGTGTCTGAACTGTCCCCACAGGAGGTCCAGAGACCAGCACAACCCTCAGTATTGAAGGGCCTCAGAGTGGGGCAGAGGTGTGCTGTGGCTCACAGTGGAGGAAAGAATGCTGACAAGCAATACCTGAGAAAAACTTTTATTATTTTTCTTATATTTGACTCATTCTGTATTTGGTTCTGGATTTTTTCTTCTTTTTTTTTCTGCTGCTGTAGTTATTATTTTATTATTACTATCTTATTATCTCTATTCACGCTTTTGAAATCTTTCTCTTTTTTTTATTACACTTTTTATTCCCTTTATTATACTTCTACATCTCATTGGCTTTATGATGTTCTGTGCTTGCTTTGTTTTTTTGTTTTATTTTTTTTGGTTATTTTTGCTGTAGTTATTCTTTAATATACAAAATATTTTAAACACTTCTATTTACGTTTGCTTTTCTATTTTTTCTTTCTTTCTTCTTACCATGTTTGCTAGTTTGTTTTGTTTTCTTTGCTCGATTCTTCAGTTGGCAATCTGTTTTGGTCTTGTTTTCTGTTTTGTGTGTGCGCAGGCAGCTGTGACAGGCATGCCATAGCACAGCCGAGAGGAGCCACCCCACGTCTGAGGTCAGGGGCAGAAGCCGGGAGGACCCCATGCCAGAAGGGCGGCAGCCAAGAGGCGTTACCCCACGTCCGAAGTCAGGGGCAGCAGCCAAGAGTACCAGACTGCGACGGCGCAGGAACGGCAGAGAGGAGCTATCCTACGTCCAAGGTCGGGGGGCGGGGGGCAGCCGAGAGGAGATACCCAGCGTCCGAGGTCAGGGGCAGCAGCCGGGAGGAGCTACCCCACGCCCCTAAGCCCGAGGCCAGGGGCGACGGCCAGGAGGAGCAACCCATGCCCGAGGCCAGGGGTGGGGACGAGAGGAGTTACCGGGAGCCATGGCTGTGCGTGCACAGGAGGGCCTAGAGGAGCTATCCCACATGAAGGTCAGGAAGGGCAGTGGTAAGGAGATACCCCTCGTCCAAGGTAAGGAGCAATGGCTGCGCTTTGCTGGAGCAGCTGTGAAAAGATACCCAATGCCCAAGGTAACAGAAACCCAAGTAAGAGTAGGTGTTGCAAGAGGGCATCAGAGGGCAAACACAGAAAACTAGTCAATCTAATCACACTAGGACCACAGCCTTATCTAACTCAATGAAATTAAGCCATGCCTGTGGGGCAACCCAAGACGGACGGGTCATGGTGGAGAGATTTGACAGAATGTGGTCCACTGGAGAAGGGAATGGCAAAACACTTCAGTATTCTTGCCTTGAGAACCCCATGAACAGTATGAAAAGGAAAAATGATAGGATACTAAAAGAGAAACTCCCCAGGTCAGTAGGTGCCCAATATGCTACTGGAGATCAGTGGAGAAATAATTCCAGAAAGAATGAAGGGATGGAGCCAAAGCAAAAGGGATACCCAGCTGTGGATGTGACTGGTGATAGAAGCAAGGTCCGATGCTGTAAACCGCAACATTGCATAGGACCTGGAATGTCAGGTCCATGAATCAAGGCAAATTGGAAGTGGTCAAACAAGAGATGGCAAGAGTGAATGTCGACATTCTAGGAATCAATGAACTGAAATGGACTGGAATGGGTGAATTTAACTCAGATGACCATTATATCTACTACTGCAGGCAGGAATCCCTCAGAAGAAATGGAGTGGCCATCATGGTCAACAAAAGAGTCCAAAATGCAGTACTTGGATGCAATCTCAAAAATGACAGAATGATCTCTGTTCATTTCCAAGGCAAACCATTCAATATCACAGTAATCCAAGGCTATGCTCCAACCAGTAATGCTGAAGAAGCTGAAGTTGAACGGTTCTATGAAGACCTACAAGACCTTTTAGAACTAACACCCAAAAAAGATGTCCTTTTCATTATAGGGGACTGGAATGCAAAAGTAGGAAGTCAAGAAACACCTGGAGTAACAGGCAAATTTGGCCTTGGACTATGGAATGAAGCAGGGCAAAGACTAATAGAGTTTTGCCAAGAAAATGCACTGGTCATAACAAACACCCTCTTCCAACAACACAAGAGAAGACTCTATACATGGACATCATCAGATGGTCAACACCGAAATCAGATTGATTATATTCTTTGCAGCCAAAGATGGAGAAGTTCTATACAGTCAGCAAAAACAAGACCTGGAGCTGACTGTGGCTCAGACCATGAACTCCTTATTGCCAAATTCAGACTTAAATTGAAGAAAGTAGGGAAAACCAGTAGACCATTCAGGTATGACCTAAATCAAATGCCTTATGATTATACAGTGGAAGTGAGAAATGGATTTAAGGGCCTAGATCTGATAGATAGAGTGCCTGATGAACTATGGAATGAGGTTCCTGACATTGTACAGGATACAGGGATCAAGACCATTCCCATAGAAAAGAAATGCAAAAAAGCAAAATGGCCGTCTGGGGAGGCCCTACAAATATCTGTGAAAAGAAGAGAAGTGAAAAGCAAAGGAGAAAAGGAAAGATATAAACATCTGAATGCAGAGTTCCAAAGAATAGCAAGAAGAGATAAGAAAGCCTTCTTCAGCGATCAATGCAAAGAACTAGAGGAAAACAACAGAATGGGAAAGACTAGGGATCTCTTCAAGAAAATCAGAGATACCAAAGGAATATTTCGTGCAAAGATGAGCTCGATAAAGGAAAGAAATGGCATGGACGTAACAGAAGCAGAAGATATTAAGAAGAAATGGCAAGAATACACAGAAGAACTGTACAAAAAAAGATCTTCATGACCCAGATAATCACGATGGTGTGATCACTGACCTAGAGCCAGATATCCTGGAATGTGAAGTCTAGTGGGCCTTAAAAAGCATCACTACAAACAAAGATAGTGGAGGTGATGGAATTCCAGTTGAGCTATTCCAAATCCTGAAAGATAATGCTGTGAAAGTGCTGCACTCAATACACCAGCAAATTTGGAAAACTCAGCAGTGGCCACAGGATTGGAAAAGGTCAGTTTTCCTTCTAATCCCAAAGAAAGGCAATGCCAAAGAATGCTCAAACTACAGCACAATTGCACTCATCTCACACGCTAGTAAAGTAATGCTCAAAATTCTTCAAGCCAGGCTTCACCAATATGTGAACCGTGAAATTCCTGATGTTCAAGCTGGTTTTAGAAAAGGCAGAGGAACCAGGGACCAAATTCCCAACATCTGCTGGATCATATAAAAAGCAAGAGAGTTCCATAAAAACATCTATTTCTGCTTTATTGACTATGCCAAAGCCTTTGACTGTGTGGATCACAATAAACTGTTGAAAATTCCGAAAGAGATGGGAATACCAGACCACCTGATCTGCCTCTTGAGAAATTTGTATGCAGGTCAGGAAGCAACTGTTAGAACTGGACTTGGAACAACAGACTGATTCCAAATAGGAAAAGGAGTACATCGAGGCTGAATATTGTCACCCTGCTTATTTAACTTATATGCAGAGTACATCATGAGAAACCCTGGACTGGAAGAAGCACAAGCTGGAATCAAGATTGCTGGGAGAAATATCAGTAACCTCAGATATGCAGATGACACCACCCTTATGGCAGAAAGTGAAGACGAACTCAAAAGCCTCTTGATGAAAGTGAAAGTGGAGAGTGAAAAAGTTGGCTTAAAGCTCAACATTCAGAAAATGAAGATCATGGCATCTGGTCCCACCACTTCATAGGAAATAGATGGGGAAACAGTGGAAATAGTGTCAGACTTTATTTTTCTGGGCTCCAAAACCACTGCAGATGGTGACTGCAGCCATGAAATTAAAAGACACTCCTTGGAAGGAAATTTATGACCAATCTAGATAGCATATTCAAAAGCAGAGACATTACTTTGCCAACAAAGGTTCGTCTAGTCAAGGCGATGGTTTTTCCAGTGGTCATGTATGGATGTGAGAGTTTGACTGTGAAGAAGACTGAGCACTGAAGAACTGATGCTTTTGAACTGTTGTGTTGCAGAAGACTCTTGAGAGTCCCTTGGATTGCAAGGAGATACAACCAGTCCATTCTAAAGGAGATCAGCCCTGGGTGTTCTTTGGAAAGAATGATGCTAAAGCTGAAACCCCAGTACTTTGGCCACCTCATGCGAAGAGTTGATTCATTGGAAAAGACTCTGATGCTGGGAGGGATTGGGGGCAGGAGGAGAAGGGGACGACAGAGGATGAGATGGCTGGATGACATCACTGACTCGATGGACATGGGTCTCAGTGAACTCCAGGAGTTGGTGATGGACAGGGAGGCCTGGCGTGCTGCAATTCATGGGGTCGCATAGAGTCAGACAGGACTGAGCGACTGATCTTATCTGATCTGATCTGATTCTTTGTTTTCACTTCTATTTGCCTGCATTTTGCATGTACCATTTGTCTTTGGCTTATTTTTTGTTTTGGGGGGTTTTCTGTTTGTTTATGTGTTTGTTTAAATCTCCTTTATTATCAATGAACAGTTTGTGGGAAATTGGTTCCCTAATCAGAAATCTGGCCTGAACCTCTGGAGGGGGAGCGCTGAGTCCAGGACGCTAGACAACCAGAGAACTCTTGACCAAACGGAATATTAATTAGTGAGAACTCCCATGAAGGCCTTCCTGTATCCAAGACCCAGCATCAACCAACTGCTGGCAGCACCCTGTGCAGACCTCACCCAAATAACAAGCAAGGCAAAAACACAAACCTAATCACCAACAGATAGGCTTCTCACAGACACCCAAAACACACTATCTTACATAACCCTACCCATTAAAGGGAAAAAATAAAACTTACTTCTTCCCTCCAGAACACATGTACAAGTCCCTCCTGACACAAAGCCTACACAAGCCACTGGACCAAATTTGCCCACAAAGAGAAGAGAGCAAAAGCAAGAGGAACTACAACCTGGAGAAAGGATACTCAATCACAGTACTTTAGATAAAATTAAAAGTCAGAGAAATATTGTGCAAAGAAACAAGGTTAATAATCATAAGACCAAATAAATGAAGAAAAAATAGGCAACCTACCTGAAAAAGAATTTAGAGTAATGATAGTAAAGATGATCCAAAATCTCAAAAACAGAACGGATAAAATGCAAGAATCATTTAACACATTTAACAAAGACCTAGAAGAAACAAATAGTAAGGAACAGTACAATTAAAAATATTCTAGGAGGAATCAATACCAGAATAACTGAGGCAGAAGAAAAGATAAGTGAGCTGGAAGATAGAATGGTGGAAATAATTGCTGGAGAGCAGACTAAAGAAAAAGAATGAAAAGAACTGAATATAGTCTCAGAGACTTCTGGGACAATATTATAAGCACCAACATTCAAGTTATAGGCATCTCAGAAGAAGAGAAAGAAAGAGAAAAAAATTGAAGAGATTATAGTTGAAAACATCTCTAACATGAGGAAGAAAAGAGTCGATCAAGTCCAAGAAGCACAGAAAGTTCCACACAGGATAAAGCAAGAAGAAATGTGATAAGACACATAAGAATAAAACTAACAAAAATTAAACACAATGAAAAATATTAAAAGATGCAAAGGAAAGGCAACAGGTAACATACAAGGGAAACCCCATATGGTCAACCATGGATGTTTCTGCAGAAAGATTGCAGGCCAAAAGATAATGGCAGGATATATTTAAAGTAATTAAAGGGAAAAAACTACTACCAAGATTATCCAGCAAAAATTTCATTCAAATTTTATGGAAAGATTAAAAGCTTTACAGACAAGCAAAAATTAAGAGAAGTTAGCACCACCAAGCCAGTTTTAGAAAATGCTAAGGGACACCTATGGCCACGAAACACAAGAGAAAGGAAAGACATTCAAAAACAAACCTAAAACAACTAAGAAAATGCCAATAGGAATATATATATACTTATTTACATGTAAATGGATTAAACCCTCCAACAAAAATACACAGACTGGCTGAATGTTTACAAAAATAAGACCTGTGTATATACTGTCTAAAAGAGACTCAGTTCATATCTAGAGACATACAGAATGAAAATGAGAAGATGGAAAAAGATATTCTATTCAAAAGAAAGTCAAAGTAGCAATTCTCATATCAGACCAAATATACCTTAAAATAAAGAATATTAAAAGATATAAGAAAGGACACTGCATAATGATCAAGGGATCAATCTAAGAAGAAGAAACAATTTTAAATATTTATGCATCCAACAATGGAGCACCATAAGGCAAGCACTAGCAGACATGAAAGTGGAAAATGACAGCAACACAGTAATCATATAGGATTTTAATACCCCACTTATTGACAGATTATCAAAAGAGAAAATTAATATGGAAACACAAACCTTAAGTAATACATTAGATCAGGTGAACCTAATTGATATCTTCAGGACATTCCACACAAATGCAGAAGAATACACCTTCTTCTCAAAAGCACATAGAATATTCTCCATGATATATTTTATTTTGGGTCACAAATCAAGCCTTCAGTTAACTTCAGTCGCTCAGTCGTGTCCGACTCTTTGCGACCCCATGAATCGCAGCACGCCAGGCCTCCCTGTCCATCATCAACACCCAGAGTTCACTCAAACTCACGTCCATCGAGTCAGTGATGCCATCCAGCCATCTCATCCTCTGTCGTCCCCCTCTCCTCCTGCCCCCAATCCCTCCCAGCATCAGAGTCTTTTCCCATGAGTCAACTCTTTGCATGAGGTGGCCAAAATACTGGAGTTTCAGCTTTAACATCAAGAAATCCCAGGGCTGATCTCCTTCAGAATGGACTGGTTGGATCTCCTTGCAGTCCAAGGGACTCTCAAGAGTCTTCTCCAACACCACAGTTCAAAAGCATCAATTCTTTGGCACTCAGCTTTCTTCACAGTCCAACTCTCACATCCATACATGACCACTGAAAAAATCACCGCCTTGACTAGACGGACCTTTGTTGGCAAAGTAATGTCTCTGCTTTTCAATATGCTGTCTAGGTTGGTCATAACTTTCCTTCCGAGGAGTAATTGTCTTTTAATTTCATGGCTGCAATCACCATCTGCAGTGATTTTGGAGCCCCCCCCCCCAAAAAAAAAAATAAATAAATAAAGTCTGACACTGTTTCCACTGTTTCCCCATCTATTTTCCATGAAGTGATGGGATCAGATGCCATGATCTTTGTTTTCTGAATGTTGAGCTTTAGGCCATCTTTTTCATTCTCCTCTTTCACTTTCATCAAGAGGCTTTTTAGTTCCTCTTCACTTTCTGCCATAAGGGTGGTGTCATCTGCATGTCTGAGGTTATTGATATTTCTCCCAGCAATCATGATTCCAGCTTGTGCTTCTTCTAGCCCAGCGTTTCTCATGATGTACTCTGTATAGAAGTTAAATAATCAGGGTGACAATATACAGCCTTGATGTTCTCCTTTTCCTATTTGGAACCAGTCTGTTGTTCCATGTCCAGTTCTAACTGTTGCTTCCTGACCTCCATATAGGTTTCTCAAGAGGCAGGTCAGGTGGTCTGGTATTCCCGTCTCTTTCAGAATTTCCTACAGTTTATTGTGATCCACACAGTCAAAAGCTTTGGCATAGTCAATAAAGCAGAAATAGATGTTTTTCTGGAACTCTCTTGCTTTTTCCATGATACAGAGGATGTTGGCAGTTTGATCTCTGGTTCCTCTGCCTTTTCTAAAACCAGCTTGAACATCTGGAATTTCACTGTTCACGTATTGCTGAAGCCTGGCTTGGAGAATTTTGAGTATTACTTTACGAGCATGTGAGATGAGTGCAATTGTGCAGTAGTTTGAGCATTCTTTGGCATTGCCTTTGGTAAATTAAAAAAAAAAAGAAATTGTATCAAACATCTGTTCTGACCATGACATTATGAAACTAGATATCAATTAAGCAAAAAAAAAGAACAACTGTAAGAAAATAGAAACATGGAGATCAAACAATACATTTCTAAATAACTGACAGTTTACTGAAGAAATCAAAGAGGGTATCAAAAAATACCTAGAAACAAATAATGAAATATGATGTCTCAAAACATGGGGAAAAAAACATAAATATCAGAGAAGAAATTAAGAAGGAATGAAGGAAACAATAGCAAAGATCTATATAATTAAAAGTTGGCTTTTTGGGAAGATAAATGAAATTGAAAAACCATTGGCCAGGGTCATCAAGGAAAAAGGAAGAGGCCAAAATCAACAAAATTAAAAAATAAAATGAAAAAGGAGAGGCTACAATGGACAGTGGAGAAATACAAAGGATCATAATAGACTATTATAAGTATACACCAACAAAATGAACAACTTGAGAGAAATGGAAGATTCTTTAAAAGGTGCAGTCTTCCAAGACTGAAATAGGAAAAAGTAGAAATTATGAATAAACCAATCACAAGTACTGAAATTGAAACTGTGATAAAAAAAAAAAATCTCTCCATAAAACAAAGTCCAGGGCCAGATAGCTTCACAGGTGAATTCTATCAAATGCTAAGAAAAGAGCTAATGCTTATCCTTCTCAAACTCTTCCAAAAAAATTCAGAGGAAGGAACACTTCAAAATTTTCTATGAGGCCACTATCACTCTGATAGCAAAACTAGACAAAGAAAAAAGAAAATCAGGCTAAAATCCCTGATAAACATAGATGCAAAAATCCTCAACAAAATTCTAGCAAGCAAGTCAACAACACATTAAAGAATGTGTTGTTCTTTAACGTTGTTCTTTAATACACCATGATCAAGTCAGATTTTTTGAAAGGGTGCAAGGATTCTTCAATATACACAAATCAAACAGTATGTTATACCATATAACAAATTAAAATACAAAACTCCTATGATAATTTTAATAGATGCTAAAAAAGCTTTCACAAAATCCAGCACCTATTTATGATAAAAATAAAGCTCTTCATAAAAGAGGTATAGGAAGAAACTACCTCAACATAATAAAGGCCTTATATGACAAATCCACATCAAAAATTCTTAACTTGAAAAACTAAAAACATTTCCTTTAAGGTCAGGAATAGGAGAAGGGTGCCCACCCTTGCCACTATTATTGAACCTAGTTTTGGAAGTGTTAGCCATGGCAATCACAGAAGAACAAGAAATAAAAGGAATCCAGATCAGAAAAGAAGTTAACTTCTCACTGCAGGCAACATAGTATTACACATAGAAAATCCTAAAGACACCATAAGAAAATTACTAGAGCTAATCAGTATTGAGTAAAGTGGCAGGATACAAAATCAATACACAGAAATTCCTTGCATTCCTATACACTAACAACAAATATTAGAGAAATTGAGGAATTAATCCCATTTACCATTGGAAAAAAAAAAAAAAGGATGAAATATTAAGGATTAAACCTACTTATGGAGACAAAAGAGCATATCCAACAAACTATAAGACACTGGTGAAAGAAATCAAAGACATGTTTCAGTGATGGGGAACACGCATATGCCTGTGGCAGATTCATGTTGATGTGTGGCAGAACCAATACAATATTGTAAAGTAAAAAAAAAAAAATTAATTAAAAATAAAAGAAATCAAAGACAACATAAACAGATGGAGAGATATACCATGTTCTTGGATTGGAAGAATCAATATTGTGAAAATGACTATACTACCCAAAGCAATTCACAGATTCAGTGCAATCCTTATTAAATTCCCAATGACATTTTTCACAGAAATAGAAAAAAGCTTCAAAATTCGTATGGGAACACAAAAAATCCAAAATAGGTATTGTAATATTGAGAAAGAAAAATGAAGCCAGAGGAATCACCCTTCCTGACTTCAGACTATACTACAAAGCTACAGTCATCAAGACAGTATGGTATTGGAACAAAAACAGAAATATAAAGCAATGGAACAAGACAGAAAGCCCAGAGACAAACCCATGCACCTATGGGCACATAATATTTGACAAAGGAGGCAAAACTATACAATGGAGAAAAGATAGTCTCTTCAGTAAGTGGTACTGTGAAAAATGGACAGCTATGTGTAAAAGAATGAAATTATAAAACTCCCTAACATAATCCACAAACATAAACTCAAAGTGGATTAAAGATATAAATGTAAGACCAGAAAATATAAAACTCAAAAAGACAATCCTCAGAATGGGAGAAAATGTTTACAAACCCAGCTACTGATAAGAGGTTAACCCTAAAACACAAGCAGCACATGCAGCACAATCTCAGATAAACAAACAACCCAATCAAAAAAATAGGAAGACCTAAACTGAAATTTCCCCAAACAATATATACAGATGCTCAACATCACTTATTATTAGGGAAATGCACATAAAAATTACAGTGAAATATCACCTCACTTGGTCAGAATGGCCATCATCAAAATATCTACAAAACTTAAATCCTAGAGAGGATGTGGAGGAAAGGGAATTCTTTTGCACAGTTGGTGGGAATGCAAATTGATACAGCTACTATGGAGAACAATATGGAGATTTCTTTAAAAACTAGGAATAAAACTACCATATGACAAAGTAATACCACTACTGAGCATATACCCTGAGAAAATTGCACTTCTAAAAGACTTGTACCTAAGTTCATTGCAGCACTATCTACAATAGCCAGGACATGGAAACAACCTAAATGTCCATTGGCAGATAAGTGGATAAATAAGTTGTGGTACATATATAAAGTGGAGTATTAATCTACTATAAAAGTGAATGAATTTTAGTGAGGTGCATGAACCTAGAAGCTATTATACAGAGGGAAGTAAGTTAGAAAGAGAAAAACAAATATCATATATTAATGCATATATATGGAATCTCAAAAAATGGTACTGCTAAACTGACCTGCAGGGCAGTTATAGAGACAGAGACATAGAGGACAGACTTATGGACACATTCCGGGAAGGAGAGGGTGGGACAAATTGAGAGAGTAGCATTGAAAAATACACATTAGTGTATGTAAAATAGATAGCCTGTGGGAATTTGATGTATGATGCACGGAGCTCAAGTCAGTACTCTGTGACAACCTAGAGGAAGTGCAAGGTAAAACAGAGGTTCAAGAGGCAGGGAGGGAGGGAACATATGTATACCTATGGGTGGTTCATATACAAGTATGGCAGAAAACAACACAGCACTGTAAACCAATTATCCTTCAGTTAAAAATAAATAAATTAAATAATAATTTAATGTTCAAATAGCAAATCAAATTTGAATTTATTTAAAAACTTCTGTTGGATTTCTAAAAAATATGAATGGAATTGTGGGAGAGAATTGCCATTAATGAAAGAAAAACAAAGACTACAAACAGATGTCAACTGTTTACTTTGATTTTCTGAGAGGTACAACATGATGATTTATGTACACACACACACACTGTGAAGTAATTACCAAGTTCAAGTTAATTAACACATCAAACACTTCATATATTTACCATTTTATTTTGTGTTGAGAAACTTTAAGGTCTGTCCCCTTGACTAATTTCAGATACAAAATCCAGTATTATTAATAAAAATCATCTGCTGTACTTTTGTTGTTGTTCAGTCACTAAGTCATGTCTAATTCTTTGAGACCTCATGGACTGTAGCAAGCCGGGCTCCTCTATCCTCAACTATCTCCCTGAGTTTGCTCAAATTCATGCCCATTGAGTTGTAATGCTATCTAATCATCTCATCCTCTACTATCCCTTCTTCTTTTCCTACAGTTTTCCCCAGCTTCAGAGTTTTTTCAAATGAGTCATCTCTTCATATCAGGTGGCCCAAGTATCGGAGCTTCAGTTTCATAAACAGTCTTTCCAATGAATATTCAGGGTTGATTTCCTTTAAGATTGACTGGTTTAATCTCCTTGTGGTTCAAGGAACTCTCGAGAGTCTTCTCCAGCACCACAACTTGAAAGTATCAGTTCTTCAGTGCTTAGCCTTCTTTATGATCAAGCTCTCATATTCATACTTTACTACTAGAAAAACCATAGCTCTGACTATATGGACCTTTGTAGACAAAGGGATGTCTCTGCTTCTTAATATGCTGTCGAAATTTCTCATAGCCTTCCTCCCAAGGATCAAGCATGTTTTAATTTCTTTGCTACAGTCACTGTCTGAAGTGATTTTGGAGCCCAAGCAGAGAAAATCTGTCACTGCTTCCAATTTTCATCTACTATTTGTCATGAAGTGATGGGACAAGATGCCACAATCTCAGTTTTTTTTTTTTTTTTTTTTTTAATGTTGAGCTTTAAATCAGATGTTGCACTCTTCTCTTTCACCCCCATCAAGAGGCTCTTTAGTTCCTCTTCACTTTCTGCCATTAGAGTGGTATCATCTGCATATCTATGGTTATTGATACCTCTCCCAATAATCTTGATTCCAGTTTGTGATTCATCCAGCTGGGCATTTCACATGATGTATTCTGCATATATGTTAAATATGCAGGGTTACAATATACAGCATTGCCCTTTCCCAATTTGGAACCAGTCCACTGTTCCATGTCCGGTTCTGCTATTTCTTGACCTGCATACAGGTTTCTCAGGAGATAGGTATGATGATCTGGTATGCCCATCTCCTTAAGAATTTTCCAGTTTGTTGTCATGTACACAGTAATATTTTCACGTAGTCAGTGAAGTGGAAGTAGGTGTTTTTTCTGGAATTCCCTTGCTTTCTTCATGATGCAATGAATGTAGGCAATTTGATCTCTGGTTCTTCTACCTTTTTTAATCCAGCTTGTACATCCAGAAGTTCTCAGTTCACATACTAATGAAGCCGTGCTTGCAGGATTTTGAGAATAAATTTACTGACATGTGAAATGAGCACAATTGTCTGGTAGTTTGAGCATTATTTGGCACTGCCCTTCTTTGGGATTTGGATTAAAACTGACCTTTTTCCAGGCCTGTGGCCACTGCTGAGTTTTCCAAACTTGCTGACATATTGAGTGCAGCACTGTAATAGCATATTTTAGGATTTGTAATAGCTCAGCTGGAATACTATCACCTCACCCAGCTTTGTTCATTGTAATGCCTCCTGAAGCCCACTTGAATTCACACTCCAGGATGTCCTGTTCTAGGTGAGTGACCACACCATCATGGTTATCTGGGTCATTGTAATTTATCCTTACTATTTCTATCCTTTGTCAAGCCCACCCTTGCATGAAATGTTCTCTTGATATCTCCAATTTTATTGAAGAGATCTCTGGCCTTTCTCATTCTACTGTTTTCCTCTATTTTTTTTTTTTTTTCGCAGTGTTCATTGAAAAAGGCATTCTTATCTCTTCTTGCTTTTCTCTGAAATTCACCATTCAGTTGGTTACATCTTTCCCTCTCTCTCTCTCTTGCCTTTTGCTTCTCTTCTTTTCCTCATCTATTTGAAAGGCCTTTTCAGAAAACCACTTTGCCTGCTTGCATTTCTTTTCCTTGAAGAAGGCTTTGGTTACTGACTGCTATATATGTTACGAACCTCTGTCCATAGTTCTTCAGGCACTCTGCCTACAAGATCTTAATCCACTGAATCTGTTAATCACCTCCACTGTATAAGAATTTGGTTTAGATCATATGTGAATGGCCTGGTGGCTTTTCCTAATTTCTTTAATTTAAGCCTGAATGTTGCAATAAGGAGCTATCTGAGTTACAGTCAGCTTAAGGTCTTGTTTTTAGTGACTGTAAAGAACTTCTCCATCTTGTTAGCCTTTGCCCTGCTTCATTTTGTATTCCAAGGCCAAACTTACCTGTTACTCCAAGGATTTCTTGACTTCCTACTTTTGCCTTCCCCTGTGATGAAAAGGAGGTCTTTATTTTTGATATTAGCTCTAGGTGTTTTCATCCCACTCCAGTACTCTTGCCTGGAAAATCCCATGGACAGAGGAGCCTGGTGGGCCACAGTCCATGGGGTCGCTAAGAGTTGGACACCACTGAGTGACTTCACTTTCACTTTTCACTTTTATACATTGGAGAAGGAAATGGCAACCCACTCCAGTGTTCTTGCCTGGAGAATCCCAGGGACAGGGGAGCCTGGTGGGCTGCCGTCTAGGGGGTCACACAGAGTCAGACACGACTGAAGTGACTTAGCAGCAGCAGCAGCAGCTAGGTGTTTTAGGTCTTCATAGACCAGTCAACTTCAGTTTCTTCAGCATCAGTGGTTGAGGCATAGACTTATATCACTGTGATGTTGAATGGTTTGCCTTGAAAATGAACCAAGATCATTCTGTCTTTTTTGAGGTTGCATACCAGTACTGCATTTCAGACTCTTATTAACTATGAGGGCTAATCCTAATTTCTTCTAATCTAGGGGTAATTTCTTCATGGGCATTTTTACTCACAGTGGTAGATATAATGTTCAACTTAATTAAATTTGCCTGTTCCCATTCGTTTTAGTTCAGTGATTCCTAAGATGCCAATGTTCAATCTTGCCATCTCCTGCTTGACCACATCTAATTTACCTTGATTTATGTACCTAATATTCCAAGTTTCTATGCAGTATTGCTTTTTACAGTATCCATCTTTACTTTCTCCAACAGACATCCACAACTCAGTGTCATTTCTACTTTGGCCCAGTCACTTCATTCTTTCTGGAGCTATTAGTAACTGCCCTCCGCTCTTCCTCAGTAGCATATTGGAGACCTTCTGGCCCAGGAGGCTCATCTGGTGTCATCTTTTTTTTCTTTTTCTTTCTTTCTTTTTTTTTTTTTGCCATGAGCTTCTCCAGGCAAGAATATTGGAATGGGTTGCTATTTCCTTCTCCAATGGACCACTTTTGTCAGAACTTTTCATTATGACCTGTCTGTCTTGGATGACCCTGCATGCCACAGCTCATAGTTGAGTTATGCAAGCCCCTTCGCCATGACAAGGTTGTGATCCATGCTGCTGCACTTAGACCTTCAGAATTTATCCATCTTTTAGCTGAAAGTTTGTACCCTTGAATTTATGTCTTCTCTTATGCTTTCCCCCAACTGGCTCTTTAAAACCATACTGCTACTCTTTGGCTCTGTGAGTTTGACTTTTTAACATTCCTCATATAAGTGAAATCATGAAGTACTTTTCTTTCTGGATCTGACATATTTCGCTGAGCATAAAATCATCTAGGGTCATCCCTGTTATCCCAAATGGTAGGATTCCTTCTTTTTATGGTTGAAAATATTTCATCCTTTACCACTTTTTCTTTTTTTTATTGAAGTATATGTGATTTACAATATTATATTTGCTTCAGATATACAATCTAGTAATTTGATATTTTATATATCATACTCTATTTAAAGTTATTACAAAACAATTGCTGTATTTCCCTGTGTACATATTTATCCTTTTTGCTTATCTACTTTATGCATAGTAGTTTGTATCTCTTAATCCCAAATCCCTACCTTGCCACTTTCTCTTTCGTCTCCTACTGCTAACCACTAGTTTGTTTTCTACATTCATGAGTCTACTACTGTTCTTTACATACATTTGCTTACTTTATTTTTTAGCTCCCACATATAAGTTTAAATATGGAGAATTTATCTTTCTCTGACTTACTTTACCAAATGTAATACCTTCTATGTCTATCCACATAATTGCATGTGGCAGAATTTCATTCTGTTCTACGACTGAGTAATGTTTCTATCTATTTCTGTCTTTATCTGTATCAAATCTATATGTATATCACATATTCTTTATCCATTAATCTATCAATGGACATTTAGGTTTCTTTCATACCTTGGCTTTTGTAAATAATGATGCTATGAACTTTTTAAAATTAAAGTTTTCCTTTTCTTTGGATATTTGCCCAAGGGTGGAATTGCTGGATAATATGGTAGTTCTATTTTTACTTTTTCAGGGAGCCTCCATACTGTTTTCCACAGTGGCTTTACCAATTTAACTCCCATCAACAGTGTCAAGGGTTTTCCTTTCTCCACACCCTCTTTAGTATTTGTTATTAGTAGATTTTTTTTTTTTTTTGGTGGTAGCCATATTGACAGATGTGAGGTGATATCTTACTGTGTTTTTGAGCTATATTTCTTTGATGATTAACAACATAAGCATCTTCTCATGTGCATCTTGGCCACTGGTATGTATTCTTTAGAAAAATGTCTATTCAAGCCTTCTGCCCTTTAAAAAAAAATTGGGCTGTTTTTTTATGTTGAGTGGTATCAGTTGTTCACATATTTTAGTTATTAATGCCTTATCAAGCATATTGTTTGCAATTTTTTTTTCCATTCAGTAGGTTGTCTTTTCATTTGTCCATGATTTTTTTTTTTAATGCAACAGCCCTTAAGTTTAATTCTAACCCATTTGCGTATTTTTGCTTTGTTTATTTTGCTTTGGGAAATAGATCCAAAAAATATTCCTATCATTTATGTCAAAGAGTGTTCTGTTTATGTTCTCTTCTAATAGTGCTATGGTTTCAAGTCTTACATATAGGTCTTTAATCCATTTTTCATTTATTTTGTATATGATATGAGGGAATGCTCCCATTTTATTCCTTTACATATAGCTGTTAAATTTTTTCAGCACCATTTATTGAAGAAAATGTTTTTCCTCCATTGCATATTCTTGTCTCCTCCGGTGTAGATTGATTTACTATAAATCCATGGTTTTATTTCTAGGGTTTCTATTCTGTTCCAGTGATCTATGTGTCTGTTTTTGTCCTAGTACCATGCTGCTTTGACTTCCATAGATTTGCAGTATTGTCTGAAGTCAGGGAGTGTGATATCTCCAGCTTCGCTCTTCTTTTTTTATAATAGCCAACTTAACAGGTGTCAGGCAATAATTGTAGATTTTTGTTTATTTTTCTGTTTGTATTTGCCTGAGTCTACCTTGGATTGTAGGCTGACTTAGAACAGGATCATGTCTTATTTGTCTCTTTTTAAACTAATGTATTACTTTTGTTTTCTATTATGATATATTATCTCTTTAGAAGTTAATAGTAATTATGTTTTATTCTATAATGAAATAATTTAAATAGTTGAAAAATATAATCTCTTATAAGGTATGCAGAATGCACCTATCTTTTACAATTTACCCCTCAACTGGTGAGATGTTCTGATATTTCCAAGACTATTTAATTTTTCACAAGTACTTCCTCATAGTTTATTTTTGCTCTTTCTTGGTTAATAAGGACAAGCAGAATAATTGAGGACAAATTGTAGCTACCAAACATTTATGGTTATTTTCCTTATATTTCCCCTAAAATTAGAATTGGTAAATATTCCTGCTATTACAAAGCTTTGTATTATGTCCTTTTTCATTTAGAGGGACTATAAAATTATTTAAAAATTTTACTGTTTCTGCCTTAAGAATGTGATGAGGCATAGGGGAAATCCCATAACTCCTGTCTGTGTATCAATATTTTAATTTTTACTTTGCATTATCTTTTCACTTTTATTGATGTATAATTGAAATATAGTGAATTCCAACATATGGAGGCTGAACAACACGCTGCTGAATAACAAAAAAATCACAGAAGAAATTAAAAAAGGGAATCAAAATATGCATAGAAATGAATGAAAATGAAAACACAACAACCCAAAACCTATGGGACACTGTAAAAGCAGTGCTAAGGGGAAAGTTCATAGCAATACAGGCATACCTCAAGAAACAAGAAAAAAGTCAAATAAATAACCTAACCCTACACCTAAAGCAACTAGAAAAGGAAGAAATGAAGAACTCCAGGGTTAGTAGAAGGAAAGAAATCTTAAAAATTAGGGAAGAAATAAATGCAAAAGAAACAAAGGAGACCATAGCAAAAATCAACAAAGCCAAAAGCTGGTTCCTTGAAAGGATAAATAAAATTGACAAACCATTAGCCAGACTCATCAAGAAACAAAGAGAGAAAACCCAAATCAATAAAATTAGAAATGAAGATGGAGAGATCACAACAGACAACACAGAAATACAAAGGATCATGAGACTACTATCAGCAACTATATGCCAATAAAACGGACAACGTGGAAGAAATGGACAAATTCTTAGAAAAGTACAACTTTCCAAAACTGAACCAGGAAGAAATAGAAAATCTTAACAGACCCATCACAAGCATGGAAATTGAAACTGTAATCAGATATTTTCCAGCAAACAAAAGCCCAGGTCCAGATGGCTTCACAGCTGAATTCTACCAAAAATTTAGAGAAGAGCTGACACCTATCCTACTCAAACTCTTCCAGAAAATTGCAGAGGAAGGTAAACTTCCAAACTCATTCTATGAGGCCACCATCACCCTAATACCAAAACCTGACAAAGATGCCACAAAAAAAGAAAACTACAGGCCAATATCACTAATGAACATAGATGCAAAAATTCTTAACAAAATCCTAGCAATCAGAATCCAACAACACATTAAAGAGATCACACACCATGACCAAGTGGGCTTTATCCCAGGAATGCAAGGATTCTTCAATATCCACAAATCAATCAATGTAATGCACCACATTAACAAATTGAAAAATAAAAGCCATATGATTATCTCAATAGATGCAGAGCAAGCCTTTGACAAAATTCAATATACATTTATAATAAAAAAAAAAACTCTCCAGAAAGCAGGAATAGAAGGAACATACCTCAACATAATAAAAGCTATATATGACAAACCCACAGCAAACATTATCCTCAGTGGTGAAAAATTGAAAGCATTTCCCCTAAAGTCAGGAACAAGACAAGGGTGCCCATTCTCACCACTACTATTTAACGTAGTTTTTGAAGTTTTAGCCATAGCAAACAGAGCAGAAAAAGAAAAAAAGTAATCCAAACTGGAAAAGAAGAAGTAAAATTCTCACTGCTTGCATATCACATGATCCTCTACATAGAAAATCCTAAAGACTCCACCAGAAAATTACTAGAGCTAATCAATGAATATAGTAAAGTGGCAGGATATAAAATCAACACACAGAAATCCCTTACATTCCTATACACTAATAATGAGAAAATAGATAAATTAAGGAAACAATACCATTCACCATTCCAATGAAAAGAATAAAATACTCAGGAATGTATCTACCTAAAGAAACTAAAGACCTATATAGAGAAAACTATAAAACACTGATGAAAGAAATCAAAGAGGACACTAATAGATGGAGAAATATACCATGTTCATGGATCGGAAGAATCAATATGGTGAAAATGAGTACACTACCCAAAAAAATCTATAGATTCAATGCAATCCCTATCAAACTACCAAGGGTATTTTTCACAGAGCTAGAACAAATAATTTCATAATTTGTATGAAAATACAAAAAACCTCAAATAGCCAAAGCAATCTTGAGAAAGAAGAATGGAACTGGAGGAATCAACCTACCTGACTTCAGGCTCTACTACAAAGCCACAGTCATCAAGACAGTATGGTACTGGCACAAAGACAGAAATATAGATCAATGGAACAAAATAGAAAGTCCAGAGATAAACCCATGCACCTATGGAAACCTTATCTTTGACAAAGGAGGCAAGAATATACAATGGAGAAAAGACAATCTCTTTAACAAGTGGTGCTGGGAAAACTGGTCAACCACTTGTAAAAGAATGAAATTAGAACATTTTCTAACACCATACACAAATATAAACTCAAAATGGATTAAAGATCTCAACGTAAGACCAGAAACTATAAAAGTCTTAGAGGAGAACATAGGCAAAACACTCTCTGACATACATCACAGCAGGAACTTCTATGACTCACCTCCCAGAATATTGGAAATAAAAGCAAAAATAAACAAATGGGATCTAATTAAAATTAAAAGCTTCTGCACAAAAGAAACTATAAGCAAGGTGAAAAGACAGCCTTCAGAATGGGAGAAAATAATAGCAAATGAAGCAACTGACAAACAACTAAACTCAAAAATTTACAAGCAACACCTGCAACTCAATTCCAGAAAAATAAATGACCCAATCGAAAAATGGGCCAAAGAACTAAATAGACATTTCTCCAAAGAAGATATACAGATGGCTACAAACACATGAAAAGATGCTCAACATCATTCATTGTCAGAGAAATGCAAATCAAAACCACAATGAGGTGCCATTTCACGCCAGTCAGAATGGCTGCGATCCAAAGTTCTACAAGCAATAAATGCTGGAAAGGATGTGGAGAAAAGGGAATCCTCTTACACTGTTGGTGGGAATGCAAATTAGTACAGCCACTATAGAGAACAGTGTGGAGATTCCTTAAAAAACTGGAACTAGAACTGCCTTATGATCCAGCAATCCCACTGCTGGGCATACACACCGAGGAAACCAGAAGGGAAAGAGACACGTGTACCCCAATGTTCATCGCAGCACTGTTTATAATAGCCAGGACATGGAAGCAACCTAGATGTCCATCAGCAGATGAATGGATAAGAAAGCAGTGGTACATATACACAATGGAGTATTACTCAGCCATTAAAAAGAATACATTTGAATCAGTTCTAATGAGGTGGATGAAACTGGAGCCTATTATACAGAGTGAAGTAAGCCAGAAGGAAAAACATAAATACAGTATACTAACACATATATATGGAATTTAGAAAGATGGTAACAATAACCCGGTGTACAAGACAGCAAAAGAGACACTGATGTATAGAGCAGTCTTATGGACTCTGTGGGAGAGGGAGAGGGTGGGAAGATTTGGGAGAATGGCAATGAAACATGTAAAATATTATGTAGGAAACGAGTTGCCAGTCCAGGTTCGATGCACGATGCTGGATGCTTGGGGCTGGTGCACTGGGACGGCCCAGAGGGATGGTATGGGGAGGGAGGAGGGAGGAGGGTTCGGGATGGGGAACACATGTATACCTGTGGTGGATTCATTTTGATATTTGGCAAAACTAATACAATTATGTAAAGTTTAAAAATAAAATAAAATTAGAAAAAAAAATAAATAAAAAAGAAAAAAAAATCTATTTTTCCATGCTCCTAGCTCTCCAGACTATTCAGCCATGATGATCTTGTTAGTGTTCTGGATGGGGAAGGAAAGAACTGGGCCTCTTGGGCTGGATCTGTGTGGATAGGAAAGGTAGATGCTCATCACATGTTCATTTTCTGCTGTGGAAGAAACCACAGGCCAAAGACATCTCTCTTGATATCAAAATTTACTGCCTTAGAAAACGTGTGATGCTGGCAAAATGAAACCGTTCTTCCTATCCTCTTTAATTACATATATTTTGTTCTTTGATTTTTTTCACTCTAATGACATGCTGGACCCCCAGGTTCCCACACAGTTATTCTCATCTGCGAGTGGTTGCAAAATTACTGTTTCCCTGGGATGAAGTCTGAAAACTTTTATTTTGACATCTCATTGATGTCATCCTAGTGTGGAATTTTAAAAAATTGAAATAGTTGGATAGCTAAGTGCTTCTATATGAATTATGTGATTCCTCTGCTTGTCTTTAGAGGCACACATGTTAATCACAGTAATTATTGTGCCTGTTAAGTAGTAAAGTAGTTTTAAGTATTGAGATCAATTCACAAAATGGTATTTATATACACATTTGCAGAATGTCCTCTTTCCATAAAAAAAATCCATTTTTGTGTACATAATAGTGAAAGATAATTTTTGTCAATCTACCTTTGGTCACTTCTGTTATTCACAGTTTAAAAAAAAATTTGCACTGTGTTTTGTTAGTAGCAATTGAGAGTTAATATTGACTTGTGCTGCCATCCTCCACTTGGAATGAGAGTAATTTTTTAAAAAATACAGATATTTAATACATGGTTCAATCCACTGCACTGTAATTACTTTTTTTAATTCTTATTTTTAGAATTTGTTATTATACATCATTTAAATTTTTTATTAATTTTTAATGAAAGCATATAATATTTTCCCCTACTTTCTTCTCTGGGAGACATACTGACATGTATTTGTTATAAATGGAATAATTCAGAGACTATTTGGGGGAAGATATATGCTCAATATACTGGCAAAAGTGAAGACAGTATCTTCCATAAGAGAATCTATATATTTTTTAGAATACCCCATTTTTATAAACTCAGAAAATAAACCTTCACAAAACATCATCTTGGATTAGGATTTTAGAACGTGGAGTCTCTTTTTGCTCCTTGATCCTTTTAATGTTGTTCAGTCCTATCCAGTTTAATGAATTTGACTGTGATAGAAATGTCCAAATTAAAGTTATGATTAGTTTTCCCTCATAGTTAGTGAAAAACACTGAGGTATGAAAACAACACGAGAAGTCAGAGTTACTTAAAAAAAATTATTACTAAAGAAATGCCCTTGTATATTTGAAAAATATCTCATCTTCTCTCTTATCCACTCACATTTTCAGAAGGAATTAAATGCAGCTGTGGGAGGAAATTTTTATATTTATTAAAAAAAATTAACCCTGGTGTTGAGCAATTATGTAGGTATAATAGTAAGATTATATACATTTCAATACTAATTAATATGTTCAACACAGGTTTCAGTTAATTTATTTAAAAATTTCACTTAACTGTATTATTGATAGATGGCCTTCAGGTAATATGTAGGCTACATGGGAAACACAAATCATTAGAGTACATAACAACTTAGTGACATGTCTACTAGCTTAGAGTTTGTGATGATTGATATCTTATAGGTACCTGGTAGATCAGATAACCTAAAACATACATTCAAATCAGAAAGACTGGGACTATCTTTGACTAATATCTTTGATACCAGTCAGGATGGGAATATTAGGAAAGGTATGCATCTCTTTGAGGATAAAGCAAAGAATCAGCTTAATCATAATTATATGATTGATCATGCATATTATTTGAATGGTGAATGCAACACAATAAAAAAGACAAAAGTAGTCTCCTGCTTAAAGTACATATAGATCACTAGTTTCAAGTTCTAGGGATAAAGAGGTGAAATTTGGGTTTAAATAATCATTTTGAAACTTACTAGATGTATGGTTATTTTTAATTTGCAGACATTCCCTGAATCTGTTTCTCCATTTTTGAAATGTAGACAATACTGAATTTTTAAGCTTATTGTGAGAACAAATAATATATTATATGTAAAAATGTTTGGTGCATGCTTACATTCAATCCAAACGATACTCTTTATAACTACATAAAAGTGTCTTCTATTCATAAATTAGCTGATTAAAACACTATAGCTCCTTTATTGCAATCTTGAAAATTTATTCTATAGCATAATCAGGGTCATGTCCATATTTTATTCTCACTCTCTTTACCTGTAAGGCTATAAAAGTCTATGATAAGGCTAAGTAACTTTCATAATTCCAACTTTTCCTTTTGTTGTCTGCATATTTTTATAATTCACAGCCTGAAAACAAGATAGAAAACAAAAGATGAAAGGAATCTTCTGACAGAACTGCCACTGTAATGTTTTATGAAAACTTCACCTCTTTAATGATTGCCTGCTTTATTTACTTCTGTCAGAGTTCCCAACAGAGATAAATTACCCTTCATTCCTCCTTGGTATCCATAATTAGAGCCTAATTTTTTAGTTCACTGTGATCTTCCTCTTTTCTGTCTGCATGTGATTACCTACACAGAACACTTTAGTGAGCACCATCACCTGTGGTTTGATATATTTAAGGGCTGAAAGAGAAAGTAAAACCAACAAACAATAATATTATACCCAGCAAAGCTGCCCTTCAGAAATGAAAGGGAGAAAAAGACTTTTCCAGACAAAGATTAAGGAATTTCATCACCACTAGACCTACTATACAAGAAATACTAAATGGTAGTGCTTCAGGTTGAAATGAAAGCAAAAACATGAGAAAACTGTAAAAGTATAAAACTCATTGGTAAAGGTAAACAGACAGTCAAATTTTGAGTGCTTTAATACTATAATGGTGGTGTGTAAATTACATTTAACTCCAGGACAAAAAATTAAAACAAAAGTATTAGAAATAAATAATAACTATAGCTATAATAACTTGCTAATGTTTATGGTATATTAAAAGCTATTATTTGTGACATCAATAACCTAAGAATTGTGAGGGAGAAGTAAAATATAGAGTTTTTAAAATATGATTAAAGATAAATTGCCCCCAGTTTAAAATAGACTGTTATGTTTTGTGTAAGCCTCAAGGTAACCACAGACTTCCCTGGTGGCTCAGACAGTAAAGAATCCAACTGCAATGCAGGAGACCTGGGTTTGATCCCTAGACTGAGAAGATCCCCTGGAGGAGGGCATGACAAACCACTCCAATATTCTTGCCTGGAGAATTTCCATGGGCAGAGGAGCTTGATGGGCTATAGTCCATGAAGATGCAAAGACTCGGACATGACTGAGCGACTAAGCACAGTAACCACAAAGAAGAAATTTCTATTAGACACACAAAAAATGGATAGAGAGAGAAAGAGAAAGGAATACAAATATACCACTTCAAAAAAATCAGCAAATCATAAAGGATGATAGCAAGAGAAGAGTAAAGAAATTATAAAGCACCAGAAAACAACAAAATGGCAATAGTAAATCATTACCTTCTTACTTAACATTACTTTAAATGTTAATAGTTTGAATTCCCCAATCAAAATATGAATTAAGAAGCAAGATGCAACAATATGGTGCCTAGAAGAGACTCACCTCTACTTTAAGGACAAAAAGACTGAAAGGATGGAAAAAGATATTTCATGTAAATGGTTGCCAAAAGGTAGCAGGGGTCACTATACTTATATTACATAAAATAGACTTTCATTCAAAAATCTGTTACAAGACACAAAGAAGTCACTATAAAATGATAAAGTTATCAATTAATCAAAAGAATATTTTAACAAGTGTAAATGTATATACACATAACATTGCAGCACCTAAATATGTAAAGCAAATATTAACAGAACTAAAGGAAGAAATAGACGTCAATAAAATAATAGTAGGGAGCTACTTCAACATTCACTTTCAAAAAAGGGTAGATCATACAGAGAGAAAAATCAATAAGGAAAGTGCAGGTTAAATAACACCACAGAACAAATGAACCTAACAGACATACAAAACATTCCACCCAGAAGCAGCTGAATATACTGTCTTCTAAAGTGCATATGAAACATTTTCCATGATAGATCATATGCTATGCTACAAAGTAAGTCCTAACAAATTTGAGAATATTTAATCCATACTCCAGTAGTGTGAAACTGAAAATCAATAATAGGAGGAAAATTGACAAATATGTGCAATTAAATGGCACACTTCTACACAATCAATGGGTTAGAGAAATCAAAATGGAAATCAAAAGTGTCTTGAGAGAAACAAAAATAGAAACACAACACACTGAAATGTATGGGGTGCAGCTAAAGCTGCTCTTAGAGGGAAGCTTATAGTTATAAATGCCTATGTTATGAAAAAAGAAAGATGTGAAATATATAATCTAACTTTATACATAGAAAAAGAACAAACTAAGCACAAAGTTATCAAGATGAAAGAAATAACAAATATTAGAGCAAAAATAAATGAAATGGAGACTAAAAAACAATAGAAAAAAATCATTGACAAACAATTTTTGCAAAGATAACAAAATTGGCAACCCTTTAGCTAAGCTACCAAGAGATGACATCAGAAGTGAAAGAGGAGACATCACTGCTGATACCATAGAAATATAAAGGATCATAAGAAATTACTATCAACAACTGTATGCCAATAAGTTGAAAATCTAGAAGAAATGAATTCCTGGAACCATACAAGCTCCTAAGACTGAATTAGGACAGAAGAGAAAACATGAATAAATCAATAATGAATAAGCAGATTGCCAAGATATGGGAAAAAACCTTTGTTTTTTCAGTGGATGAATGGAAAACAAAAATGTGGCATATACATACAGTGGGTATTTAGCTTTTGAAAAAGAAGGAAATCCTGCTATTAGTAACAACTTGGATGAAATTGGAGGACTTTATCCTAAGTGAAATAAGCTAGGCAGAGAAAGACAAAAGCTGAATGATTTCACTTATGTGTGGAATCTTAAATTTTCAAATGCATTAAAAAAAAAAAAGAGTAAAATGGTGATTGCCAGGGGCTGGGAGATTGGATGAAAGAGAATATTTTGACCAAATGGTACAGAATTTCTATTATGCAGAATAAATGAGTTCTAAATGTCTGGTGCATAGCATGTTGACTATAGCTAATAATACAGCACTGTATGCTTGAAATTTACTAACAGAGTAGATCTTAAATGTTCTAAGTAACAAAAAAGGCAACAATGGTGAGGTGATGTCTATGATAGTTAGCTTGATTGTGGTATACATATAAATATATCAAAACATATAAGTATATCAAAATATCACGTTTTGCACTTAAATATATGTTGATTATTATTTGTCAATTGTACTTAAAGCTGGGTAAATAATGCAATGAAACACAATAACAGTATAATACTTGGGCAATATAATCAAACAAGCAGATTTATTTAATTAAAAGATATATTCTTAATTGTGTATGTATTTCAGTTCTCACTTTACTTTTGAGAGTAAACAAAACATATTTAAAAAAATAAACTGTGTTTTTTTTTTTTTCTGTGAATGTGAATGGCATTTTATTTTTACTCTTGAGTTTCAGATAATTATTCCTGAATTAAACTGAAGAATGATCTTCTGCTTGGAAGACTTTATAAAATACAATTTTGTTATTTACAAGTAACTAGAGACTTATGTGATCAGTATAGCTTGTAATTTTAATAGGTAATTAAACTCACACATTTAGTCTAACCAAAGATAATGAGATTAAACAATGTTCCATTCCCTTCCAGTGGTATAATGACAATTACTTTTTTCTCCCTGGCTGCTTTAACATCCCCCAAATGATTTTTAAATTATACATACACACACACACACACATATATAATACATATATATATATATATATATGAAATACATATATATATATATGAAATAACATGGGCTAAATTAGATTTCCCCTTAATTAAAATAATACAGTTTCGATAGAGTTCAACTTAAAGATTTCTTACAAACCTATTTTTGGTTAGAATAAATAGTATCTCTTTTGATAAAACTGAGCCATATAGTCATGTTAGAAATTCTTCCAGGTTCCCTAGTGTTTGTCATCATAAGATAAGCCTGTAAACTGAGTATATAGCTCTCTATCCATTTCTTTACTGCTGAATGAAAAGAACTGGACAGACGCAGTGCTGCAGGAATCCTTGGTGTGACTGACAGAAGGGCTCTCTTGTACAGGCTTTACAGGTGTTAGGTTTGAGCTTCAATTCAGAGAGTCGAGAGCATTCTGTGAGTGATAGAAAAACAACTTTACAGGGATGTGGTGTCTGCTCACACAATTTTTGGAGCTATGTGTTGGTAACAAAGGAAAAGCACCATACATGTCTATATCCCTGAAGTGCTTCTCCTTGGTGGGGCTAAGGGGAAAGAGTAGATGATACAGTACAAGGTAGGGGTAGGAGAGGGAAAGTGATGTGTCCTCTTTTCCTCCCACATAAAAATGTGGTATGTATCCCTAAGTGGCTTCCTACCTGCCAAGTCGCCTTTCTTTCATAGATGCTGTAAATAACGGTAGTGAAGGACATTCTTTTCTTTCTTTGCAGCTCCTCATAAATGACTTTGCTTTGGCAGAAAGTACACAGATGGCTGACTTCCTGCTAACAGTCATCTAAGGCTCCATTTATAAGAGCTTGCCCTTTCAAGGGTGAATACTTTTTCATTGAATATCTGAATTGGATGTAATACTCTTTTGCATAGAGTTAATTTCCAGAAATATTTCATTTATATAACCACAAAATGATTCTTTGAGGGACTTTCTCTTTTAGATAAAATAGTGAACATGAGGCAACAAAAGAAAAATGAGGACAACTGTCCAACTTTGTGTGCATATATTATTTGATAAAAATACCAGTATCATTTATTTTGGGTCCTGAGCATTTTTAGATAAATCATTTAATTGACTTCATTTTCACTATCAGCAACATTGATGCAAATATACTAATGGTGTTGAATAGCTCCTTCGAGTGTTTAACCAGGGAGAAAACTCTTATTTGGCCAAAGCCAAGAAGAAAGACCCAGATAATCACGATGGTGTAATCATTCACCAAGAGCCAGACATCCTGGAATGTGAAGTCAAGTGGGACTTAGGAAGCATCATTCCAAACAAAGCTAGTGGAGGTGATGGAATTTCAGTTAAGCCATTTCAAAGACCAAAAGATGGTGCTGTGAAAGTGCTGCACTCAATATGACAACAAATTTGGAAGACTCAGCAGTGGCCACAGGACTGGAAAAGGGTCAGGTTTCATTCCAATCCCAAAGAAAAGCACTGTAAAAGAATGTTCAAACTACCACATAATTGCACTCTTCTCACACGCTAGCAAAGTAAAGCTCAAAATTCTTCAAGTAAGGCTTCAACAACACGTGAACAGTGAAATTCCAGATGCTTAGGCTGGATTTAGAAAAGGCAGAGGAACCAGAGATCGAATTGTCAACATCTCTTGGATCATCAGAAAGGCAAGAGAGTTCCAGAAAAACATCTACTTCTGCTTTATTGACTGTGCCAAAGGCTTTGACTAAGTGGATTGCAACAAACTGTGGAAAATTCTTCATGAAATGGGTATACCAGACCACCTTACCTGCCTCCTGAGAAATCTGTATTCAGATCAAGAAGCAACAGCTAGAACTATGCATGGAACATCAGACTGGTTCCCAATCAGGAAAGGAGTATGTCAAGGCTGAATATTGTCACACTGCTTATTTAACTTATATGCAGAGTACATCATGTGAAATGCTGGGCTGGATGAAGCACAAGCTGGAATCAAGATTGCTGGGAGAGGCATCAATAACCTCAGATATGCAGATGACACCACCCTTATGTAGAAAGTGAAGAAGAACTAAAGAGCCTCTTAATGAAAGTGAAAGAGGAGGCTGGAAAAAGTTGGCTTAAAACTCTGCTGCTGCCAAGACACTTCAGTCATGTCCGACTCTGTGCGACCCCATAGACAGCAGCCTACCAGGCTCCCATCCCTGGGATTCTCCAGGCAAGAATACTGGAGTGGGTTGCCATTTCCTTCTCCAATGCATGAAAGTGAAAAGTGAAAGTGAAGTCACTCAGTTGTGTCTGACCCTTAGCGACCCCATGGACTACAGCCTACCAGGCTTCTCCATCCATGGGATTTCCCAAGCAAGAGTACTGGAGTAGAGTGCCAGTGCCTTCTCCAGGCTTAAAACTCAACATTCAGAAAACTAAGATCATGGCATCACTTCATGGTCCCATCACTTCATGGCAAATAGATGGTGAAACAATGCAAACAGTGACAGACTTTCTTTTGTGGGGTCTCCAAAATCACTGCATATGGTGACTGTAGTCATGAAATTAAAAGACAAAAAAAAAAAAACCTAGACAGCATATTAAAAAGCAGACACATTACTTTGCCAACAAAGATCCATCTAGTCAAAGTTATGGTTTTTCCAGTGGTCATGTATGATATGAGAGTTGGACTATAAAGAAAGCTGAGCAGCAAATAATTGATGCTTTTGAACTGTAGTGTTGGAGAAGATTCTTCAAAGCCCCCTTGGACTGTAAGGAGATCCAACCAGACAATCCTAAATATTGGAATTGTCCTCAATATTCATTGGAAGGACTGGTGTGCAAGCTGAAACTCCAGTTCTTTGGCCACCTAATGTGAAGAACTGACCCATTGGAAAAAACCTTGCTGCTGGGAAAGATTGAAGGCAAGAGAAGAGGATGACAGAGGATAAGATGGTTGGATGGCATCACTGACTATGAACATGACTTTGAGCAAGCCCTGGGAGCTGGTGATGGACAGGGAAGCCTGGCATGTTGCAGTCCATGGGGTCACAAATAGTTGAACAAGACTAAGTGACTGAATTGATGTGAACAAAGTAGATAAGGTATAAAAACTTAAGAACCTCTTGATGAGAGTGAAAGAAGAAAATGAAAAAACTGGCTTGAAACTCAACATTCCAAAAACTAAGATATGGCCTTCGGTACCATCACTTCACAGCAAATAGATGGGGATAAAATGTAAGCAATGGCATATTTTTTTTTAATTTTATTTTATTTTTAAACTTTACAATATTGTATTAGTTTTGCCAAATATCAAAATCAATCCGCCACAGGTATACCTGTGTTCCCCATCCTGAACCCTCCTCCTTCCTCCCTCCCCATACCGTCCCTCTGGGTCGTCCCAGTGCACCAGCCCCAAGCATCCAGTATCATGCATCAAACCTGGACTGGCGAGGTTCTTGAGCTACAAAATCACTGTGGACAGTGATTGCAGCCATGAAATTAAAAGATCCTTGCTCCTTGTAAAGAAAACACTAGACAGCCTATTAAAAAGCAGAGACATCACTTTGCTGACAAAGATCTGTATAGTTAAAGCTATGGTTTTCTCAGTAGTCACGTACAGATGTGACAGTTGGAACATAAAAAAAGGCTGAGTGCTGAAGACCTGATTCTTTTGAACTGTGGTGTTGGAGAAGACTCCTGAGAGTCCTTTGGACTGCAAGAAGATCAAACTAGTCAGTCCTAGTTGATTTATAATGTTGAGTTAGTTTCAAGTCCTTTTAAAATTATTTTCCCATTCAGAATGTTACAGAATATTGAACAAAGTTCCCTGTGTTTGTTGCCTATCTGTTTTAAATACAGCAGTGTGTACTTATCAGTCCCAAACCCCTTCACCATCCCTCTTCATCAACCCTTCCTCCCTGATAACCATAAGTTCATTCTATAAATCTATTAGTTTGTTTCTTCTTTGTGAATAATCTGTTTTATTACTTTTTAGATTCTGCATATAAGCCACATCAGGCTTCCCAGGGAGCACTAGAGTTAAAGAACATGCCTGCTAGTACAGAAGATATAAGAGAAGTGGGTTCAATCTCTGGGTTGGGAAGATCCCCTGGAGGAAGACGTGGCAACCCACTCCAGTGTTCTTGCCTGGAGAACTTCATGGACAGAAGAGCCTGGCAGGCTACAGTCCATGGGGTCCCAAAGAGTCAGACACAACTGAAGCGACTTAGCATGCATGCATGCATAAATAAGATCGTATGATTATTGCTTTTAATGGGAGGAATGAAAATATCAGGTGGACAAAGACAAACTAATATTCCTCCAACTTATCCTACCCCCTAGTGTGGAAGGGGAACTCAGACACAAGTGAAAGAGGACAGTGTGTTAGTCGCTCAGTCTGCCGACTCTGCAACCTCATGGACTGTAGCCTGTCAGGCTCCTCTGTTCATGCAATTCTCCAGGCAAGAAGACTGGAGTGGGGTGCCATTCCCTTGTACAGGGGATCTTCCCAACCCAGGAATCAAACTTGTGTCTCCCACACTGCAGGCAGATTCTTTACCACTGAGCCACAAGTTTGAACTAGGACAAGACTACTCTAAAGCTCTCTGTGAAACACTCTTCTTGTTCTGTTGCTAGTGAGGGATGATTGCTGAAAGCCAAGCAAAACACTGGAAGTGGAAATATTACAAGGAACTTACATATGCTATTGCAGGACTTGATCTCTTAAGGTGCATGTGATACTTATCATAAAAATACTGCGATACAAAATATCTGTTTATTCATTAATCTATTCATCAAGTAAATATGCTATGAACATGTTATGTTAAGTACAAAAATATCCAAAGTTGAAATTATCTGTAGAATAAGCTCCTTAAAGGAAGGCAGACTCTAGAACAAGTGATCCTCAATGATCATCACCTCCTGGTAGTTGTACCATGTGTAACCCCGGGTCTTTACTTATGCTGGATGCACTGACTTGCCTCTAACGAACATAATTTGGCTGAGGGAATAGGAAGGCACTTACAGGTGAGGCTGGAAATGGACTGTGGCCTCTGTTTTGGGCACTGTCTCACTCTCTGTTCACTCTTCCTGGAGGAATACAGCTGCCTTTTCAAAAAAAGACCTCATAAGGAATGTGATAAGCCTGATGGTGGATCCTCCCTGAAGTTGACTTATAGAAGGACCCACAGCCCCACCTACAGCTTGACCTCCTGAGACCTAAAACAGAGACAGTCAGCTTGCTGTGTCTGAATTTCTGACCCACAAATATGAGATGATAAATATGTTTTAACCTGCTAGTTTTGGGAGTAAAGTATTAAACAGCAATTCCATCTAAGACACCTTGGCTTATACCAACAGAATTCTAGGCTCTAAAAATAGGTTGTTAAATTAAAAAAAAAAAAATGAAGAGGAAAAACTTGAAGATTACTGAAGGAAAAATACAAACAAATTAAAAATACAAAAGGATTACAATGCATGATGTCTCAATATTGGCATTTTTTTTTTCAGGCAAGCAATCTTTTAAAGCCATATTTTCTTATCATTGGACACATGAAGAGAACAACTATATAAACATGAATTATGGAGAAATTTTATTGATATGTAATTGATATGTAATGATTTTTTCTAAATTTAAATATTTATATCTCAAATAGAACATTCTACATGAACTTGATTTGGTCTTAGCTTGAGAGCAAGCAGCCTATTTTGTCACAGGAGATTAGATGGTGTCACACTTTGATAGTAAACAACTAGTCCTTCAGCAATCTTGATTCCAGGTTGTGCTTTATCCAGCACAGCATTCCACATGATGTAGTCTGCATATAAGTTAAATAAGCAGTGTGAAAATATACAGCCTTGATGTACTCCTTTCAATGTTTGGAAACCAGTCTGTCATTCCGTGCATAATTCTAACTGTTGATCCTTGACTTAAACACAGATTTCTCAGGAGGCAGGTAAGGTGGTCTGGTATTCCCATCTCTTGAAGAATTTTCCAAAGTTTGTTGTGATCCACACAGTTAAAGGTTTTGGCATAGTCAATAAAGGAGAAGTAGATGTTTTTCTTGAACTCTTTTGCTTTTGGGATGACCCAGCAGATGTTGGCAATTTGCTCTCTGGTTCCACTGCCTTTTCTAAATCCAGCCTGAACATCTGGAAGTTCATGGTTTATGTACTATGGAAGCTTTTCTTGGAGAATTTTGAGCATCACTTTGCTAGCATGTGAGATGAGTGCAACTGTGTGGTAGTTTGAACATTCTTTTGCATTGCCTTTCTTTGCGATTGGAATGAAAACTGACCCTTTTCAGTCCTGTGGCCACTGCTGAGTTGTCCAAATTTGCTGGCATATTGAGTGCAGCACTTTCACAGCATCATCTTTCAGGATTTGAAATAGCTCAACTGGAATTCCATCACCTCCACTAGCTTTGTTCACAGTGATGCTTCCTAAGTCCCACTTGACTTCACATTCCAGGATGTCTGGCTCTAGGTGAGTGATCACACTATTGTGATTATCTGGGTCATGAAGGTCCTCTTTGTACAGTTCTTCTGTGTATTCTTGCCAGGTCTTAATATCTTCTCCTTCTGTTAGGTCCGCACCATTCCTGTCTTTTATTGAGCCCATCTTTGCATGAAATGTTCCCTTGGCATCTCTAATTCTCTTGAAGAGATCTCTATTCTTTCCCATTCTATTGTTTTCCTCTATTTATTTGCATTGATCACTGAGGAAGACTTTCTTATCTCTCCTTGCTAGTCTTTGGAACTCTGAATTCTAAAGGGTTTATCTTTGCTTTTTTCCTTTGCCTTTAGCTTCTCATCTTTTCTCAGCTATTTATAAGGTCTCGTCAGACAACCATTTTGCCTTTTTGCATTTCTTTTTCTTGGGGATGGTCTTGATCCCGCCTCCTGTACAATGCCATGAACCTCCATCCATAGTTCTTCAGGCACTGTCTAGATCTAATCCCTTGAATCTATTTGTCACTTCCACTGTATAATCACAAGGGATTTGATGTAGGTCATACCTGGATGGTCTAGATTCTTGAGAGAAATATCAATAACCTCAGATATGAAGATGATACCACCCTTATGGCAGAAAGCAAAGAACTAAAGAGCCTCTTCATGAAAGTGAAAGAGGAGAGTAAAAAATTTGGCCTGAAACTCAGCATTCAAAAAACTAAGATCATGGCATCTGGTCCCATCACTTCATGGCAAATAGATGGGGAAACAATGCAAACAGTGACAGACTGTATTTTTGGGGTCTTCAAAGTGACTGCAGATGGTGACTGCAATCATGAAATTAAAAGATGCTTGCTCCTTGGAAGAAAAGCTATGACCAACCTAAACAGCATATTAAAAAGCAGAGACATTACTTTGCCAACAAAGGTTCATCTAGTCAAAGCTATGTCTTTTCCAGTAGCCATGTACAGATGTGAGAGAGCATAAAAAAAGCTGAGTGCTGAAGAATTGATGCCTTTGAACTGTGGTGATGGAGAAGACTCTTGAGAGCCCCTTGGACTGCAAGGAGATCCAACCAGTCCACTCTAAAGGAAATCAGTACTGAATATTCATCGGAAGGACTGATGCTGAAGCTGAAACTTCAATACTTTGGCCACCTGATGAGAAGAACTGACTCACTGGAAAAGACCCTGATGCTGGGAAATATTGAAGGCAAGAGGAGAAGGGTATGACAGAGGATGAGATGGTTTGTTGGCACCAGCAACTTGATATACATGAGTTTGAGAAAGCTCTGAGGATTGTTGATGAACAGGGAAGCCTGGCATGCTGCAGTCCATGGGGACTTCTCAGTCAGACATGACTGAGTGAGTGAAATGACTAAACTGAACTAGTCCTTCTGGTACCACTGTCTCCCTGACTTTCTTGGGACAGCTATAATTGTCAGAGGGAAGCCACCTAAATGGTTTACATTATAGGTATTTGTACAGGTTTCCTCCCAGGTAAAAAGGGATGCAGTTAGTATGTTAAATGTCATTTAATTTAAGTCTATAAAAGATTCTGTATGAAAAGCTCTGTTTTGCTTTAATTAAGGATGGAATAAAGGTGAATGATTACAGACAGACCTAGGAACAAGGTAATATGTTATCAGAAATTGGTAAAAGTGGTCATCTTTCTTTTTGAGCTGTTTACTGAGTGTTTTAAAAGTTCAAATTGATGACATAAATTCAGGTGTTGTTGTTATTGTGTAGTTGCTAAGTCATATTCAACTCTTCCTGACACCATGGACTGAGCCCACCAGGCTCCTCTGTCCATGAGATTTCCCAAGAAAAAATACTACAGTGGGTTTCCATTTCCTTCCCCAGGGAATATTCCTAACCCAGGGATCAAACCCACATCTACTGCATTGGCAGATGGAGTTTTTAATTCTGAGCCACCAGGGAAGCCCCAGTCAGTCGTAAGTACTCAATATATATTTACAGATATATATTTGCCTTTACTGAGACATTTGTCACTTAAATAAAATTTCATTTTTTATTATGGACATCAATTTTTCAAAATAATACTGCTTGGAGATTATTAAGATTGTATTTTTTGCTTATTACTTTTGTGTTAATTATTATTGTTCTTTACTATCATAAGAACTCCTAAAGAATCATTTTGTAGATCTTATCCCATATATGGTATATCCTACCCATTCTGTGTATGCCACATGCTACTTTGGAGCACAACTCCAGGGACTTCCCTGGTGGTCTCTTGGTTAAAACTTTGCCTTCCAATGCAGGAGGTGTGCATTCCATCCCTTCTTGCAAAGCTAAGATTCCACATGCCTTGTGACCAAAAAACCAATACAGAAAACAGAAAAAATATTGTAACAAAATTAAATAAATATTCTAAAAATGGTCCACATTTTAAAAAAAATCTTAAAGAAGAAGAAGAAGAATGCAACCCCATAGGACACCAGGACGGGCTGGTCCTTTCGACTGGCCTGCCATAGAGACTGCCTCTGTCATATTTTACCTGTTATTTAGCAAACCAATTAAGTTCAGGGACAAAACCCTTTAGACTATACTCATAGCTTTATAACAGAGATTGCATGACAACCACAAGATACCTGTTGAAATTAAATAATTTTTGTGGTTTAAATTTAATCATTTCTTCTAGTTAAAGTATTTTACTCAATTACTTTTGTCTTATGAGATAAAACACAAACTAATTCTACCATATTCATGAGCACTGGAATATCTCCGATTTTTTATAGTGCTTTGCTTAAAATGATGGAAAAGATAGCAATGAAGAGACATGAAATTTATTTTCCAGCTATGACCTCTTTTGTAGTTGTAAAAGAAAATGATTAGGCAAGACTAGTCTGCTGTTAAAAAATAGGCAAAACAGCTTAAGTGTGTAACCCAAAGTAGTTGTCCAACTTCAAGTGAGATTCAACTCTTATATTATTTCTTAATCTGCTTAATAGTTTCATTTTATTGAAGTTTAAATTCCTTTAATATTAAAAGTCAGTTATATTGGATTAAGCCTGGCACTTCTATTCTCTCTGTTAAGAAAAGGAATGAAAAGCTCTTTTCTCCTGAATGTCCAGAATCTGATCAAACTGGTTTAGTAATATCCATTTTACATGTAATATTTATAGGAAAATAGCCTAAATAAGGTTCAATATAGCATGCTTTAATTTTTCTAGTACTTATTTAGTAGAAGTCCAATTCTAAGTGATATATAATATGGAGATTTGTGACATCAACAGTTTAGGCTCACAATGAGACAACTATAAGGCACAAGGAATCTCCTATTTTGCTATCTATAGCTTAACATAGTATTTAAAATATCTATTAAATAATATTTCAGTTCTTGGTGTTAGCTCAGATTTATTAATTTTGTGGTCCACCACAATTCAGTGGTCCACCACGTAATTCTATATTGATAAAATTCAGTTTAAAAGATCATAGAAACAAATTAAAAATGAATCTAAACAGATACCTGTCTCAATAACACAAGCCTACCCCTGGGACTCAAAGCTACCCTGTCATGTGTCCCGTTTTCCATTTATTGAAAGCCATCATTTAAAGCCATCTCAGGACCCACCTGATTAAGGACAAGAAGTCAATCTCTTCTCTATTTGTGCACACTGTCTGTGACTTAGGGATGGGAGGTCTTAGATCACCTTTTTAAATATCCTATCTCCGAATACATGTCACATTATTAGATACAGATGTGAGCTTTTCAACCTAGGAATTTAGGGGGAACAAAATTCAGTCCTGATATCACCCAAGTCTATAAATATGTCAAATTTTTTTGTAGTCCCATGTGGGCACTAAATGGGTACCCTGTGTTCCACATTCCAGGATAAGACTTTTCCTTTCAACCTTGGAGTCAGATAGGATTTACCTGTTAAATATTTATGTTCCAACAATAAAACTTTTTTTCCCTAATGGGGCACAAACTCGAGAAACATCCCCTAGAAGGAAGAGGGAGCAGAGAGGACTCTGGATGCCCCACTGATGAAGACAATGGCCACAATGTAGAACTAGCAGCTTGCCTCTTTTCACTTGGGTTTGTAAAACACAATTAGCAAAACATTACAAATGTAACAGAATGGTGAGAATTATAAAAAATAATGATGGTAGAGTTAAAAACTATTGGGGTGCAATTTAAATTCTGTCTTTATGTATTAAACCAAAAATTTGAAGTTCCAGAAAAATTAAAGGGTTAGTTAACAATCTAGAATTAAAAGTTAGAATAGCCTTAAGCATAAAAGAAAGATGAGCACCAAAGAATTGATGCTTTTGAACTGTGGTGTTGGAGGCAACCCTTGAGAGTCTCTTGGACTGCAAGGACATCCACCCAGTTCATCCTAAAGGAAATCAGTCCGGAATATTCATTGGAAGGACTGATGCTGAAGCTGAAACTCCGATACTTTGGCCAACCGATGAGAGGAACTGATTCATTTGAAAAGACCATGATGCTGGGAAAGATTGAAGGCAGGAGGAGAAGGAGATGACAGAGGATGAAATGGTTGGATGGCATGACCAACTCAATGGACATGAGTTTGAGTAAACTGTGGGAGTTGGTGATGGAAAAGGCAGCCTGGCATGCTGCAGTCCATGGGGTCACAACGAGTCAGACATGACTGAGTGACTGAACTGGAACTAAGCATAAATATCAAATCTATTTTAGAGGAAAGAATTCTAAGCCAAAGGGAAAAAATGAGAAAAATCATGCATGTTTTATATTTATATTTTTAAGACTTTATAAGGTCATTTAAAATAAAAATAATAAAGTAGGCCAATTATCTGAAAAAATTATGTTAAACCTCACTCAAAATGTTAAAAATGTCCAAGTACCAATCAAAAACCTTGAATAAAATATTATCAGATAAGTTACAACATAAGAATTGGAAATAACCATTATTTACTAGTAATCACAGAATTCTAAACTAAAAGATATACTTTTTCACTTTGGGGAAAGAGAATTAAAAAAGAGAAAATATCAGCCCTGGTAATGTTATAGTGAAATTGATATTCACATACTGTTGACAAAAGTTTACTTTGGTTCAAGCTTTTGGAAAAGTTACTACAAATATATTTATGTAATAATATTTATGTTAATATAACAAAGAGTGTAACACATATTTGTATAAAAATCATTCATAACATTTGACCAAGTAAAAGTCTTATCCATGATTACAAAGTCCCCAAATCTCTAAGAAACATTTTTTTTCTTAAATCTTTTGCCACAAAACCAAACCTATTTAGTGTAATAGTGTACATAGTCTACTGCAAAAATAGAAATGTGTTTGATAAGGGAGGTTGCTATCTTAGACTTTAATGAAAGTGTCATTAATATAGGCTATAAATAAAACTACAAAATTCCTCAATTTTGAACACACCTGGCCCAAGAATCTCAAATGAGCACTGATGACCTGTGATTCTATTTCAGACAGTCTATCTTAGGCAATTATTATGAAATGCAGATGAAATCTTACATACTTTCAACTTAATTCTAGCAATGTTTATATCATTTAGTAATGGATAGGAGAAAATATCTAATAAGAGGTTGTAAATAAGTTATATAACTGGTAAAATATACACCTTATGGAATGTTTCAGTTCAGTCACTTAGTCCTGTCCGACGCTTTGAGACCCCATGAATCGCAGCACACCAGGCCTCCCTGTCCATCACCATCTCTCGGAGTTCACGCAAACTCACGTCCATCGAGTCAGTGATGCCATTCAGCCATCTCATCCTCTGTCGTCCCCTTCTCCTCTTGCCCCCAATCCCTTCCAGCATCAGAGTCTTTTCCAATGAGTCAACTCTTTGCTTGAGGTGGCCAAAGTACTGGAGTTTCAGCTTTAGCATCATTCCCTCCAAAGAACACCCAGGGCTGATCTCCTTTAGAATGGACTCCTTGCAGTTGGATCTCCTTTAGGTTGGATCTTCTTGCAGTCCAAGGGACTCTCAAGAGTCTTTTCCAAAACGACAGTTCAAAAGCATCAATTCTTCAGCGCTCAGCTTTCTTCACAGTCCAACTCTCGCATCCATACATGACCATTGGAAAAACCATCGCCTTGACTAAATGGACCTTTGTTGGCAAAGAAATGTCTCTGCTTTTGAATATGCTATCTAGGTTGGTCATAACTTTCCTTCCAAGGAGTAAGCATCTTTGAATTTCATGGCTGCAGTCACCATGTGCAGTGATTTTGGAGCCCAAAAAGATAAAGTCTGACACTGTTTCCCCTGTTTCCCCATCTATTTCCCATGAAGTGATGGGACCAGATGCCATGATCTTCATTTTCTGAATGTTGAGCTTTAAGCCAACTTTTTCAATCTCCACTTTCACTTTCATCAAGAGGCTTTTTAGTTCCTCTTCACTTTCTGCCATAAGGGTGGTGTTATCTGTATATCTGAGGTTATTGATATTTCTCCGGGCAATCTTGATTCTAGCTTGTGTGGAATGTTTACTAGATACCTAATATGGGTTGACAAAGTGATTAGTGACATAATATATCAGAAAAGTTTCAGCTACATTTTAAAAAGTGACTTGAATATAATTTAAGATTTTTCACATGTAGAAGTACAAAGTCAGAATTTGGACCTGGTTTTATGGCCCCCTGATTTTCAGTTCCAGGGTTTTTTCTTTCTATTCTACTGTTTTTATTGTGTTGCTTCAGATTCAAGGTGGCTGCCTGAGAATCAGCCACTACATTCATATTCCAGTGAGCAAGAACTGGACATCAGACTTGTTCCCAATCAGGAAAGGAGTATGTCAAGGCTGTATATTGTCACACTGCTTATTTAACTTATATGCAAAGTCCATCATATGAAAGGCCAAGCTGGATGAAGCAAGAGCTCGAATCAATATTGCTGGGAGAAATATCAGTAACCTCAGATATGCAGATGACACCACTCTCATGGCACAAAGTGAAGAAGAACTAAAGAGCCTCTTGATGAAAGTGAAAGAGGAGAGTGAAAAAGTTGGCTTAAAACTCAACATTCAGAAATGAAGATCCTGGCATCCGGTCCCATCACTTCATGGCAAATAGATAGAGAAATAATGGAAACAGTGACAGATTTTATTTTTTTGAGGGGTTCCAAAATCACTGCAGATGGTGACTGCACCCATAAAATTAAAAGACACTTGCTCCTTGGAAGAAAAGCTATGACCAACCTAGACAGCATATTGAAAACCAGAGACATTATTTTGCCAACAAAAGTTCATCTAGTCAAAGCTATAGTTTTGCCAGTAGTCCTGTATGAATGCAAAAGTTGGACTACAAAGAAATCTGAGTCTGAATAATTGATGCTTTTGGACTGTGGTGTCAGAGAAGATTTTTGAGTGTTCCTTGGACTGCAAGAAGATCCAACCAGTCAATCCTAAAGGAAATCAATCCTGAATATACATTGGAAGGACTGATGCTGAAACTGAAACTCCAATACTTTGGCCACCTGAAGAGAAGAACTGACTCATTGGAAAATATCCTGATTCTGGGAAAGATTGAAGGCAAGAAGAGAAGGGGAAAACAGAGGATGAGATGGTTGGATGGCATCACTGACTCGATGGATATGAGTTTGAGCAAGCTCTGAGAGTTGGTGATGGACAGGGAAGCCTACCGTGCTGCATTTCATGGGGTAGCAAAGAGTTGGACACGACTGAGCGACTGAACTGAACTGAAAATATCTGCTCCAAGACGGTTAAGAATTACAATGGGAAAACTAGCAGCTTTAGACTGGAGCTAATGATCAAATGTTTTCTTAACCAGCTGGACAATGTTAAGACACATTATGATCATGTGTCCCAGAAACAATACACTGAGAACAGTGTGATGTTTCTGTGGCATTCATGTCAAAAATGCATAACCTCAATCCAATGACAATAAAGCATCATCAGACAACCCATGCTGAGGGACATTCTGTGGAATAACTGGCCAGACTTCTTTAAAAGTATGAGAAGCAAGGGAGGATAAAAGACTTTCACAGACTCAGGGGAGACTTGACCTCTGTAGGCAACATGAGATTCTGGGTCAGATAATGGAACAGAAGAACTTTGATGGTAATTCTGTTGAGATCTGCAAAAGGTCTATAGTTTAGTGTTATTGTACCAATATTAATTTGCTAACTAATTTACCACAATTATATATGATGCTGATATTGGGGGAAGCTTGGCTAGGGTGTATGGTGCCCTCTGTCAAATATTTGCACTCAGTCTATAACTCTATTTCAATAAGAAAAAAAAAATTTAAATCACTAAAAAATGTAATGAGAGACTTCCCTGGTGGTCCACTGCTTAGGATTCAGTGCTTTCACTGCCATGGCCCTGGGTTCAATCCCTGATTGGAGAACTAAGATCTCACAAGCTGCAAAGCATGGTCAAATAAATAAATTAGCAAATCACTCTCATTCATTAAAAAAAAAAAAAAAACCCTCAGGTCTAAAAAAAAAAGCAACGAAGACTTACATAAGACTGAAAAGTATAAGGAAACAGCACTTAATAAATTGTTTAAACTGAGAATTTTGAAGTCAGAGTCTGACCTGCAGGCAATTGAGACTGGACAAGTTAAACTATCTGTAACACAGACATCCTTATCAATGTAAACCTTCACCTTCTATTGAAGACCTTGGAGAGTCAAGTCTTCACTAAGACCAAATGAAATTATCCTGATGGGACTGACTCTGGGCTGCAGGAGCACACTTACCTTCACAAACCCCGCCCTGTCCTTCAAACTCCCTAAACTCATATATTTTTATTCTCTGCTGGCAATTCTGCCAACTTGGCTGGGTTTTGTTGCTACATTTTGCAAACTATCTTTTCCATCTGACAGTATGCTTTATTTCCCATCCCTGACCCATGACTATTGCCTTCAGTTTGGCCTCTCACTCCACTACTTTTGCTCTTCCATAGGTAACCACACATCGAGTGGACCTTGAACTGATAGCAGAGCAGAGTGTGTGAGTTCTCACCATAATCCAAAGCTGTTACCATATGCTATGGAGATTCATAAATTAGAGAAATTGATAAGTAATAATAGGATTTAAGCAGAAGACATTTAAAGCTAAAAGAAGAAGAAGAGAAAAAGTAAAAAACAAACAAACAAAGGTCCTGGAAAACTAAAACAATCTTGATTAGAAAAGAGCAAAGCCAAAGGTATAACATTTCCTGACTTTATATTACAAAGCTACAGTCATCAAAGCATCATGGTACTGGCACAAATGTAGACACATAGATCAATGAAACAGAATATAGAGCCCAGAAATAAACCCAGGCATCTATGGGCAATTAATGTATGACAAAGGAGGGAAGAATATACAAAAGAGAAAATATAGCCTTTTCAATAAGTGGTGCTGGGAAAACTGGACAGCTACATGTAAAAGAATAAGATTAGAAAATTCTACCATACACAAAAATAAACTCAAAATGGATTAAAGACCTAAATGTAACACTGAAACCATACAAATCTTAGAAGAGAACATAGGCAGAACACTCTTTGACATAAATCATAGCAATATTTTTTGGATATTTTCTAAGGCCAAAGAAAATAAAAACAAAATAAATGAATGGGGCTTAATTAAAATGAAAAGCCTTTGCACAGAAAAGGAAGCTATCAACAAAGTGAAGACAGCCTATGGAATGAGAGAAAATATTTGCTAATGATATGACCAAAAGGGGTTTAGCATCCAATATATATAAACAGTTAATAAAACATCAAATAAAATAAACAATTCAATGTAAAAAATAGGCAGAAGACCTGAATATATATTTTTCCAATAGATGCCAAACAGACACATGAAAAAATGCTCAACATTGCTAAGCATCAAGGAGAGACAAGTCAGATATCACAACACATCTGTCAAAATGGCTATTATCAAAAAGTTTATAAACAACAAATATTGGCAAGGTTGTGGAGAAAAGAGAAACCTAGTGAACTGTGTGATTGTAAATTGGTGCAGCCACTAACGGAAAAGGCAATGGCACCCCACTCCAGCACTCTTGCCTGGAAAATCCCATGGATGGAGGAGCCTGGTGGGCCGAAGTCCATGGGGTCGCTAAGAGTCAGAGAAGACTCAGTGACTTCACTTTCACTTTACACTTTCATGCATTGGAGAAGGAAATGGCAACCTACTCCAGTGTTCTTGCCTGGAGAATCCCAGGGACAGGGGAGCCTGGTGGGCTGCCGTCTATGGGGTCGCACAGAGTCGGACACAACTGAAGTGACTTAGCAGCAGAAGCAGCAGCAGCCACTAACACATTATGGAAATTCCTTAAAAAAACTAAAAATAGGGCTACTATATGTTTCAGCAATTCCACTCCTGGGCATATATCCTGAAAAGATGAAAGTATTAATTTGAAAAGAAACGTGTACCTCAGTGTTCATTGCAGCACTATTCACAATTAGTGTCCAATAACAGATGAATGAATAAAGAAGGTGTAGTACATATATGGAAGAAGGCAATGGCAACCCACTCCAGTAGTCTTGCCTGGAAAATCCCATGGACGGAGGGGCCTGGTGGGCTGCAGTCTATGGGGTCACTAGGAGTTGGACACGACTGAAGCAACTTAGCAGCAGCACCAGCAGCAGTACATATATACAATGGAATATTATTCAGCCATAAATAATAATGAAAATATGTCATTTGTAACAGTGTGAATGGACTTAAAAGGTATTATGCTTAGTCTGAACTAAGTCAGACAGAGCAAGTCAAATAGTCTGCATTATCAGTTACACAAAATCTAAAAAATAAAAAAATGTGTATAACAAAACAGAGTCTCCCAGATATAGAGAACAAATTGTAAGTACTAGGATGGAAAAGGGTAGGGTAAATAAAGCAAGACAGTAGGATGGAATTATTAGACACAAACTACTATGAGTAAGGTCTTCCCTGGTGGCTCAGTGGTAAACAATCTGCCTGCAATGCAGGAGCCACACAAGACGTGGGTTTGATCCCTTGGTCAGAGAGATCACCTGAAGGAGGGCGTGGCAACCCACTCCAGTATTTTTGCCTGGAGAATCTCATGGACAGAGGAACCTGGAAGGTTACAGTCCATAGGGTTGTGAAGAGTCGGACACAACTGAAGTGACTTAGCAAACACTATGTATAAAATAAATAAGCAACAAGGATATATTTTACAGCACAGGAATATACAGAAAATGTTTTGTAATGACTTTAAAGGGAGGAAAACCTGTAAAAATAAGTTGTACAGCTTGAAACTCAATATTGTAACTCGACTATACTTCATTTTTAAAAATGTAATAAAAGTCTTGAGCTGCATAACCATTACTGTGAAATTTGAAGTTAAAGCAATTTTTTCCCCCCAATGGAATTACATCTAGGAAAAAGGGGTAGCAATAAAAATAAACTAAGATATCTTTGTGACTAAATTTAAAATAAATTGCTGCTATGGTTATGGAAAACAATAATCAATGAGCAATTTTGTTCTTCACTCATTAGCATACTAGACATATTTAAAGTATAAACAGGGAAATATACTGTAAAATTGCTGATTTAAAGGTTAGGCTAACAAATCTTTCAATTTACTAGGTTTGAATGTTAAAATTTATATTTATTAATCTACTAATGACTAAAAATAGACTTGCTTTTAATTGTTTTACAATAAATAGAAAAATCAATTGTTAACAATGGCAGTAAATCTTTATTTCTTTGTTTATCAATATGCTGACAGGAAAAATTGTTTCACCACCAAAGAATTACTAAATCAACAGAAACTTATTCTAGACAATTTCAAATGAAAACAAAATAATCATACTTGACAGATTAGCCAAAGAAAAACATTTACATTAATTTCAGTTAAAGAAAATGAAGTTTTCCCTGTGAGAAAATCAATGCTCAAAGTCATTAATCGAGACAAAAATTATTTATTTTCCTCTGACATTCATTAAATGGGAAGTTTTCTAGACTGAAACTCATTTAGAGATTAAGTCTTTAATAAATATCTACTGATACACCTAAGAAAGTACTTTCTACAAGGTATTGAATTTAAATATTCCACTAAAATGAGTGTAGGAATAGTTGACTGCAGGCCATATCTGAGTCAATATTACTACCTATGGCTTCAAATTTATTAAAAGAGAACAAAGAGGTTATTATGTATGCAGAATCAGATTCTCACATGTGATTCCTGCCAGCTATCTTCTTCTGTTTGATCTTGTCCTTACAAGCCTACAATCATCAACTCTCAGGCAGACAGTTCTTTAATGTGAAAATTGAAATAGGCTGAAAAGATTATTTCCAAAAGCAGGTAACACAGAATTGTGCCCCTCAGGGCCATACAATTCAGAGACAGTTGTATTGCCACTTAAATTGTGGACATATGGAATGAGATCAGAACAGGCCAGCAGGCATGGTGGGATGGTTGCCAAGAAGGTCTTATAGAAAAGTGTTCATTGTCACCACTTCATGGAGATAAAAGCTTAACAAGAAACAAGTGATTTGTCCTGGTGATTATTACAGAAGGTAAGGTGAGCTTCTGGAGGAAAGCTATAACAAGAGAAGGCTGGGAGTTTTAAGTGACACATTACTAATTTGGAGACTTTCTTCCCTCCTAAATTTAGTGATGACACCATATGAGAGATGTGATGTGCAAGAAGTTTTAGGTGGCTGAATACAGAACACTAGACACTCAATTACCTTCAGCACTAACATGGGCTGGTCCACACAGAGACTGTCTTCAATAGAGATACACCAGCTCTGTTTATTTTTTAATAACATTTGGATTGTTCACATAGCCTTGAAAACAGAGCCATGATGCCAGCAGCAATGAAGTATTTTCTGCAGCAATTTTCTTTAAAACAATTGTTTCTTTATAAATGTCAGTACCTACACCCAGGCTCTGTTCGATTTCTCATGGATAGGCTATTCATCCTTTTGAAAACTTTTAAAAATTAATCTAAGGATTTTTTTATTTGAGGAGATTTTATGGATATTAAATCCATTGACCTAAAACAATTAGACAATCATTTATTTCTCCAGAAAAAAAAATGGGTTTATTCATATTAGCAAAGAATTGCAGTTTGGAGTCCACAACCATAGTGAGCTACTTGCATGTCTTCTTGCACAAGGAGAGGCACATTATTCTACAGAGAGGGAAGGAGAATCACGTAGCTATAGTAAACAAAGGGTCCATTGTAGGGATTGAGCTTGACTGAGGCTGTCTCCTATTCACTGAGCTTTTCCTAGGCATGAAGAGTCTGTCTTCCTCCTCTTGGACTCTGCTGCTATCATGGGTACAAGAGCTCTCCCTTCTAGCTGTTCAACTCTATTGTAATTGCAAGTGTGAAGTGAAAGTGTTAGTAGCTCAGTCATGTCTGACTCTGTGATCCCATGGACTACAGCCCACCAAGATCCTCTCTCCATGGAATTCTCCAGGCAAGAATACTGGAGTGGGTTGTTATTCCTTTCTCCAGGGGATCTTCCTGATTCAGGGATTGAACTCAGGTCTCCTGCATTGCAGGCAGATTCTTTACCATCTGAGCCACCAAGAAAGCATTTTTACAATTTTTATAATGAAAGACAATTTAAGATGTTAAATACAAAAAGGGCACACAAAATTGAAAAAGATAAATAAATGACATTTCTAGGGAAAGAGTAATCATACTGATTGATAAGGAGGAAGAAAGGAAACCTAGGGTGTGTCTAGACTGACTCCTCCATCAGCCTTCTGCATGTTACACTGCTTTCTGCATGTTACAAAGCCATCTTGGTGTTCATGGCTTTTTTGTATACTTTCCACACCCCACTCCAGTACTCTTGCCTGGAAAATCCCATGGACGGAGGAGCCTGTAGGCTGCAGTCCATGGGGTCGAGAAGAGTTGGACACGACTGAGCGACTTCAATTTCATTTTTCACTTTCATGCACTGGAGAAGGAAATGGCAACCCACTCTAGTGTTCTTGCCAGGAGAATCCCAGGGACTGGGGAGCCTAGTGGGCTGCCATCTATGAAGTCGCACAGAATCGGACATGACTGAAGCGACCTAGTAGCAGCAGCAGCAGCAGCAGCAGCACACTATTTCTTTACATTTCCTCAGGCTTCATGAGAAGGATTCATCCACTCACCTGTTTGTCTGAGTCAATCATGACAAGTTTCTCAGAACACTCTTCTACATTTTTCTAGAAGTTCTACAGGTCCTGGGGAGATGAATTTACATCCCAGAAGGCTGATGGAGGAGCCAGTCTAGACACATCCTAGGTGTCCTTCCTTCCTCCTTATCAGTATGGTTACTCTTTATGGTTCTACACGCAAAATATTTGTATCCTTGTCCCCAAAGTCAGGTGTTGAAACCCTAAGCTCCAAGACAATAGTATCAGGAATTAGAACCTTTGGAAAGCTATGTCATGAATGTGGAGCCCTTATGAATGGGAGTGATATCTTTATAAAAGATCCAGCAGGGAGCCCCCTCATCCTACTGCCCTGTGAGGACCTGGAGAGAAGATACCATCTGTGACCAGGAAGAGGATCTCATCACAACCTCACCATGCAGACCCTGGGACCTAGGACTTTCAGCCTCCAGAAGTGTAAGAAATAAATTTCTGCTGCTTACAAGCTACCCAGTCTCTGGAACTTTTTAATAGCACCCTAAACAAACAAAGACATGTAGTAAGAACATTGACACAAGATTTGACACCTCAAAATTTTTAAGTATAAAGTACAGTGTCACCAGCTACAGGCACTATTCAATGGTGATGATTTCACAAGTGTACACATTTTTTAATTGCTTTTATTTTAAATTTTTATTGACATACAACTGATTCACAATATTGTGTTAGTTTCAGGTGCACAGCAAAGTGAATCTGTTATTCATTATACATATACCCACTCTTTTTAAGATTCTTTCCCCACATAGGTCATTACAGAGTATTGAGTTCAGTTCACTGTGTTACATCATAGATCATTCTTAGTTATTTATTTTATGTATAGTAGTATGTACATGTCATTTTCAACCTCCCAATTTATCCATGCCTCCCTTGCTTTCTTATCCCCAAACTCATCAAGTTGTACACATTCAATGGGTGCAGCAGCTATTTACAAGTCAAAGACATGTTTTGTTTTCTTTCATGACAGAAATGAAAGAAAACAGAAATCACTGAGCTAATAAGTGCACACCTACAAAAATGGTAGAAAGAAAAACAATGATAAATATTTTAAAATAAATTATCTGTTTTTGAATTTCAGTAATATAAAGGCAACTTATGTCAACTTGATTATTAAAAGCCTAGTAACTGTTGTTTAAAATATTATTGATGGCAAAATACAACCAATCAAAGATGAGTTAAAAGAAAGAATTCACAAAAGAAAAGAGCAACCATGATAAAACAATTAAAGAAGAGCATAGAATATGCCAGAAATATAAAATGAATCTTACTCGAGAGTATAAAATATTCTAATTGAAATGTGATAAAATATCAGCATATTTAATCTAGTTCTGCTGTGTATATTGGAGGAAGAATACACCTTGACCTGATTGGGTTTTATCCTATAAAAGCACAAATTTTTGAACAATAAGAAATTGTGAATACTCCATTGTGTATATGTACCACAACTTTCTTATCCATTCATCTGCTGATGGACATCTAGGTTGTTTCCATGTCCTGGCTATTATAAACAGTGCTGCGATGAACACTGGGGTACACGTGTCTCTTTCCCTTCTGGTTTCCTCAGTGTGTATGCCCAGCAGTGGGATTGCTGGATCATAAGGCAGAGCCATTAAAAAGAATACATTTGAATCAGTTCTAATGAGGTGGATGAAACTGGAGCCTATTATACAGAGTGAAGTAAGCCAGAAGGAAAAACACCAATACAGTATACTAACGCATATATATGGTATTTAGAAAGATGATAACAATAACCCTGTGTACGAGACAGCAAAAGTGATGCTGATGTATGGAACAGTCTTATGGACTCTGTGGGAGAGGGAGAGGGTGGGAAGATTTGGGAGAATGGCATTGAAACATGTAAAATATCATGTATGAGACGAGATGCCAGTCCAGGTTCAATGCACAATACTGGATGCTTGGGGCTAGAGCACTGGGATGACCCAGAGGGATGGTATGGGGAGGGAGGAGGGAGGAGGGTTCAGGATGGGGAGCACATGTATACCTGTGATGGATTCATTTTGATATTTAGCAAAACTAATACAATTATGTAAAGTTTAAAAATAAAATAAAATTAAAAAAAAAAGAAATTGTGAATGTAATTAACAAGAATTACCAATAAAAGTATAAAAAATATTTTTAAAAGACTAATTCTATTTAAAAAATAAAAATCATTAAGAGTTTAGTTAGGAAAATTCTCTAACTTGATAAATGATACCTAAAAGAAACCTCAATAGCCATCATAACTATGATAAAACCATAGAATCTTACTATTGCATTCAAAAAGACTTCTGTTTTTTATCATTTGGATTTTCAGAATAAAGATAAATGAGTTATGTAATTTAAAGTAAATTTTAAAAAATATGGTTTTAAAATTACTGTGGAGTAAAAAATAATGAAAATATACTGACATTAACATCAGTTGGTTTTCTTTATATATACTTATACACAGTTTGGTGACTAGTTATTTTAGCTTATTAAAAAAATGTTCTAATAACTGTAAGAAAATATTTTCACTATTTAAAACAAGCAATATAAAATAATTTAATTTAAAAATAGCCATATTAAATTGTATATTTTTGAAAAGCACAAAATTGGCAATAAGTTAATTCATATTTATCAGTTAATAGTAGATGTTATTATGTGCATTATGTGCTAATCTGTGGAGGAGAGAAGAAATTGGGGCATATAAGACACAGATAAAAAACTGAGGCATAGAGAGATTACACAGCATACATGAAGATACATAGCAAATTCCAACTATGCTCATGCTTCACAAAGGTAAGAATTGTGTGTTTATTATCAACTATTTGTGTCTTTAAAGAAGTCATTTAACCATTCTATATGAAATTTTTAAATGTAAACTAAAAAGAGTTTGGATTTATGGCAGCTAATTCCTCTAAGTACTTACTTTAAAAGTTAATTGCATAAGAAAAAATACCCATATGGGTAGTTTTGTTCTTAATACAGACAAATAGATGATCTTTTTTCCTTCTGATTAAAATGGCAGTTAATTTTTAATATCTAGAAGCAACTCTGAAATAGAAACACACACATGCACTCAGACATGCACAGAGTAACTTGCAGTCATTTTATGAGCTTTTGTTCCAAAGGATATCTGTTAACCAATATGTGGAGTCCTGCCCTAGGCCACAAGCACAAGGCCTTGCACCAAGGAGTGGAGCAAGCACCAAGGAGTGCTTCCTTGCATAGAAGTAGAGCCCAGAACCAAGGTCCCATTCAAAACCGACTGAATTCCTTTGTTAGTATTGCCAAAAGCATCCCTTGATCATCACTAGAGGTTTCCTGACCTCATACTGGGCAAAAAAATTATCAATTAATAGTAGATATTATTATGTGCATATCTGTGAAGGAGAGAAGAAATTGGGGAATATAAGACAGATAAAAAACTAAGGCATAGAGAGATCGGACAGCATGCATGAAGATACAGAGTAAATGCCAACTATGCTCATGCATTCACAAAGGTAAGAATTGTCTGCTCACTCCAGTGCTCACCCTATAGTGCCCTAATCAATCACCTGATGCCAACCTTCTAGCAGGAATTTCCTTTGTCTTGAGACTATAAAAAATGGCTACTAACCCATGAGAGGAGAAAGCAATGGCACCCCACTCCAGTACTCTTGCCTGGAAAATCCCATGGACGGAGGAGCCTGGTAGGCTGCAGACCATGGGGTCTCGAGGAGTCGGACATGACTGAGCGAATTCACTTTCACTTTTCCCTTTCATGCATTGGAGAAGGAAATGGCAACCCACTCCAGTGTTCTTGCCTGGAGAATCCCAGGGATGGGGGAGCCTGGTGGGCTGCCGTCTATGGGGTCCCACAGAGTCGGACACAACTGAAGCGACTTAGCAGCAGTGACCCATGAGAACCACTGGCTCTCCCTTGAGCCACCCCTGTGTTTTAGCATCATCCTGCCTACTTTCCCTGGCATGTCAAGAGGTCAGCAGGCTGTGCTCCCAGTACCCCCAGTATCTCTGCTCTTTGTTCCTAATAAATTCACTTCCTTCTGAAATGCTCTGTGCCTGGAAATTCTTTTCTAACCAGCCCTCAAACTGCCACAACAATATACATTAGATATGTATATTTTTTAATATAAAGACAATGATCCTCATTTATTTTTCTACACACCATACTAAAAACGTCCCTCAACCAATAATGAATTTCTTAAACTTTTTGGAGTTTATGTTACTTTTTTCCTTATCCTACTAGTTTCAGCTTTACTGGCTATTTTTTAATAGTGAAAACCATCATAACTAATGTATAACTTCCTTCTTCTTAGTCTGAAGTAATTTTAGTTCTTATAAAGTATTTATCCTTAAGTTTGAAGGCTTCTATTTTCTGGGCTAGAGAATACAACTTTTTAATAGGAGCACAGAAACCTACTGAGTCTTAGTCTCCTGGGCTCCATGCCCACTTTGAACCCACAAGATTTCACGCCCCAGGAAAGCCTTTAAATATATAAATGGGGAGTTCTTTCTTTTCCACGGGTGAGAATTAACACACTAGGTGAATGTAACTAGGTCTTATGAACCCTACACAGGAGAGAGAATGGGAAGAGGTGGCTCCTACCCCACAAACACTAGCCTCTGATGAGGCATTCTGTGCTCCGGTCACATCAGGTGAGGGACGGTACGTTCCAGCCAGTGTCCAGGCAGCTCCATGTCCACTGCCCTTCTTGCTGACATAGAAACACTGGGTGGGGAAATCTGAACAAATACTCTCACGATGATGGCTAGCTTCTTTCATTTCTCTGCTTGTGGATATGTTGACGTCAACAGTCTAATGTTGCTTTGATATGGTTGCCACAGAATGTATTCAACTTTTTTTTTTTTCACCCTGATCCTAGGGTGTGAGTTAGAAAAACTGATGAATTGGAATCCACTAATTTATTTCCTTCTTAGCATTTTCTCCTGAAGAACTTGCAGTACTTAAAATTTATAATCCACAATCAATTCTTTCAGACATAATGTTGTTCAAGCAGTTGAAAAGTAATTCCAACCTATTAGTCATTGCTTCTTCCCTTCACTGTTCTGATTTCTCAGCCAGACAAGGCAGCTAAAATCCAGAATAGTTCACAAACACAAATTTGCTGTGTATTTTCTTTCTTTCTCCATTTGCAGAGAAAAATGACTTACAATTGTTTAGGCAAGAATGAAGGGATCAAGCTCCTTCCAACTGGTCTGTTCCTGTGGTTGAAGACATTTGCACTGTGTCTCCCTCTCATTAGTCTACTGCATTGGAGACGGCAACCCTTAGACATCAAGCCTGGGGTCAGCACTCTCCTCCTAAAGTGCAAGTTGTCTTGGGGACTCCATCTGTTTTTACTCCCACAGTAGTATTTCCTAATCCCACTCAACACTCTTGGGTGCCTGCCTACACTGTCCAGTGTGAAAAGCAATTTAGTCTTAACTGGCTGATAAAGTGAATGTTAATGTAGTATATGATATTATATAATGCATTCAAAAGCCTTCAAATATCCAGGATCTCCTCAGTGTCTAGAAAATTCCATGCTTCTTTTACAAGACACAGAAACCTCTCTAAGTTCTGTTAATTTAATAAAAGGAACAAAATGGTTTCACAGGTAAGAATCAGGCCTTGAGAAATGACCTTCAAAAGAACACTGTCACACTGGCTTCCCAGGGGAGTCTGCCTAGGTGGGTAGTGGGAAACTGGACCCCCGTGGAACACACCACTGTACTGTCATCTGCTTGGCATGCATGAAGCCAGAGAGTTGGACATTATCACAGAAAAACCCATAGTTCCAAAATTCACACAAGTGCATCAAACTGATAGAACCTAATTTTCAAAAAGAATCCTAGCGACGTGGTAGCACAGGAAACAGTAACTTAATTTTGCAGCATCTGTAGTTCATAAAGGCGCAGTAGAAAGAGATTATTGCAGGCTCACTGCCATCACTTCACCTCCTGTAACTCCATCATTCAAACTCCTCCAAGTCTGATCTTCAAGACCCTCTGTTATCTCACTTGAATGTTTACCTCCCACCCACTATACTTTTATATGACTTTTTCTTAAAGATCAGCAATCTCTAGTTCATTATGAATAGAAAGAAATTTCCAAATACATTGTTTATGCCAAAGATAGCTTTTGATTTGAAGGGATTATCCCTATTTTTTTCTTCTCACAGTATATACCCTGGAAGACTCTGATTTCCTTTTCTTGTAATTTTGCTTCCATTCAATTGCCGATTTTAACCTGGCAAAAATATCCAATAAAATATTTCTTTCCTCAGTTTAATTAACTTGGTCTACTGCCTTACAGGGGAAATACAAAATTAAGATTGTTATAAGGATCTCAGCTTAACATAAGGGATATATTAACAAGAGACAAGATCAGCAAATGTAACTGATCTCAATCTACAATCTACATTCTGCCTATGGCACTGTGATTCTTATTATACTATTTTTTTGAATTAAAATATTACAAGGATCGCACCCTATTCTATTCTTTCCAGCCTTGCTTTAAACTTTACAACAGTGCTTCACACTTTACAATAGAACATGGTATGCCTTGATTGCACATCCAAAAATTACATGTGCAGTAAGAAAAGTTCCACTTTAATTTTAAAAATTACACATATAAGTCAAAACCTATGTTAAACACTTAATAATTTCTCTGCCCAATGCAAAGTTTCATGTGAAATAATTTACAATGGTGGTTTCTCATACATAGCTTCAGCCGCAGATGAATATGTTTCATGAATGCAATGAGGTGCAATCCATACCTTCATGGCCCAGAGCAGGGCCTACAGGCTCCTGGGACCAGCTAGTTCCTTAAGGTTAAAGATGAAGTTTACACAGATTCACTGCTCTGATGTCATCATGCTTTCTTCTTGGCACAATACAGTTAACAAACTCCTGAGGATTGTGTAAAGTAAGCAAATTGAAATGAGGTATCACATCATCTACTGAGGAGAATGGTGTGAGGTCTCACCTGTGAATGATAAAATATTTAGAATCTGGGTACCCAGGAATTTTAAAAGGGTTTCTTCAGGTCATTACATTCATTCTGCTGTGAAAGCCACTAGAGCTTCTGGAGGTCTTCTGCCAGGAACACTGGTTTCCTGAATATGCTGAAAATTTCCAACCTCTGTGCTTTTGATCACCATTTTTCTTTTTATTTGTTTAAAAATCTATTCTCTCCTTAGTGACAAAGTCTCTTCTTCATTGCTCTGTGACAGTCTTATCTCCAGAAGAAGATTATTGACTTTTGAAGTCAAAGTCTCTTTTTGATCATCTCAGTGTCTCTCAGGTAGAATTTATTTTTTTTTACTTTCTGATATCATTTTTGTCCCAAGATGATACTTTTTTTATTAGTTTGTTTTTTACTGAAGGATAATTCCTTTACAGAATTTTGTTGTTTTCTGTCAAATCTCAACATGAATCAGCCATCAGTTCAGTTCAGTTCAGTCACTCAGTTGTGTCCAACTCTTTGTGACCTCATGAATCACAGCACGCCAGGCCTCCCTGTCCATCACCATCTCCCGGAGTTCACTCAAACTCATGTCCGTCGGGTCAGTGATGCCATCCAGCCATCTCATCCTCTGTTATCCCCTTTTCCTCATGTCCCCAATCCTTCCCAGCATCAGAGTCTTTTCCAATGAGTCAGCTCTTCGCCTCAGGTGGCCAAAGTACTGGAGTTTCAGCTTTAGCATCATTCCTTCCAAAGAACACTGAAACATGTATAATATCATATATGAAATGAGTCGCCAGTCCAGGTTCGATGCATGATATTGGATGCCTGGGGCTGATGCACTGGGACGACCCAGAGGGATGGTACAGGGAGGGAGGAGGGTTCAGGATGGGGAACATGTGTATACCTGTGGCGGATTCATGTTGCTATATGGCAAAACCAATACAATATTGTAAAGTTAAAAAATAAAATAAAATAATAAAAAAAAGATCCCCCAGGGCTGATCTCCTTTAGAATGAACTGGTTGGATCTCGTTGCAGTCCAAGGGACTCTCAAAAGTCTTCTCCAACACCACAGTTCAAAAGCATCAATTCTTCGGCGCTCAGCTTTCTTCACAGTCCAACTCTCAGGTACACACATATATACCCCACCCTTTTGAATCTCCCTCCCGTCTCCCTCCCCATCCCACCCCTCTAGGGTGATACAGAGCCCCTGTTTGAGTTTCCTGAGCCATGCAGCAAATTCCCTTTGGCTATCTATTTCACATATGGTAGTGTAAGTTTCCATGTTAGTCTTTCATACACCTCACCCTCTCATCCCCTCTCCCCATGTCCATAAGTCTATGCGCTATGTTTGTTTCTCCACTGTTGCCCTGTAAATAAATTCTTCAGTACAATTTTTCTAGATTCTATATATATGCATTAGAATATGATATTTATCTTTCTCTTTCTGACTCACTTCACTCTGTATAATAGGCTGTAGGTTCATTCATCTTAGATAGAGTTTTAATACAATGTTATGAAACAGGAGTGGCATATTCATTTTGATATATGGCAAAACCAATACAATATTGTAAAGTTAAATAAAATAAAATTTTAAAAAAAGAAAACAGGAGTTCAGCAAACATCCAAAATATACAATTAAAGCAATTTTATCATTTTATACCATTTATTTATGGTATAAATACTTCATGCAATGTGAAGTTCACTATTAAAAACAATTGTAGGGCTTCCCTGGTGGGCTCAGTGGTAAAGAATCTGCCTGCCAAAGCAAGAGACATGGGTTTGATCCCTGATCTGGGAAGGTCCCACACACCATGGAGCAACTAAGCCCATACACCACAACTATTGAGCCTGGACTCTAGAGCTCTGGGGCCACAACTACTGAAGCCTGATCACCCTAGAGTCCGTGCTGTGCAACAAGAAAAGCCACCAAATGAGAAACCCTCCAACCACAACTAGAATATTGCATTCACTCTCTGCAAATAGAGAAAAGCCTCCACAGCAATGAAGGCTCAGCACAGCCAAAAATAAATAAATAATCAAAATTTAAAAGGAAAAATTATAACTCCTAAGGAATTTTCAAAGTTTCTTCAAAGTTCAGAATATTTTATTGAAGCCAAAAAAAGTACCTAGAGGACTACTAGGCTTTTAGAATTTTCTGACTTGAGGTGGGATGCACACCACCAAAGCATGCACCTGTGGTCCTCACCCCAAATGAAAGGATCCATAATAAAATTTCCCTTTGTTCAGTTCAATTCAGTCACTCAGTCATGTCCAACTCTTTGAGACCCTAATAATCGCAGCACGCCAGGCCTCCCTGTCCATCACCAACTCCTGAAGTTCACCCAAACTCATGTCCATCATGTCGGTGATGCCATTCAGCCATCTCATCCTCTGTCGTTCCCCTCTCCTTCTGCCTCCAATCCTTCCCAGCATCAGGGTCTTTTCCAATGAGTCAATCCTTCACATGAGGTGGCCAAAGTATTAGACTTTCAGCTTCAGCATCACTCCTTCCAATGAATACCTAGAACTGATTTCTTTAGGATGGACTGGTTGGACATCCTTGCAGTCCAAGGGACTCTCAAGAGTCTTCTCCAAACACCACAGTTCAAAAGCATCAATTCTTCAGCACTCAGCTTTCTTCACAGTCCAGCTCTCACATCCATACATGACCACTGGAAAAACCATACCCTTGATTAGATGGACCTTTGTTGGCAAAGTAATGTCTCTGCTTTTTAATATGCTGTCTAGGTTGGTCATAACTTTCCTTCCAAGGAGTAAGCATCTTTTAATTTGATGGCTGAAATCACCATCTGCAGTGATTTTTGAGCCCAAAAAAATAAAGTCTGACACTGTTTCCTCTGTTTCCCATCTATTTCCCATGAAGTGATGGGACCAGCTGCCACGATCTTCATTTTCTGAATGTTGAACTTTAAGCCAACTTTTTCACTCTCCTCTTTCACTTTCATCAAGAGGATTTTTAGTTCCTCTTCACTTTCTGCTATAAGGGTGGTGTCATCTGCATATCTGAGGTTATTGATATTTCTCCTGGCAATCTTGATTCCAGCTTGTGCTTCTTCCAGCCCAGCGTTTCTCATGATGTACTCTGCATAGAAGTTAAATAAACAGGGTGACAATATACAGCCTTGACATACTCCTTTTCCTATTTGGAACCAGTCTGTTGTTCCATGTCCAGTTCTAACTGTTGCTTCCTGACCTGTATATAGGTTTCTCAAGAGGGAGGTCAGGAGGTCTAGTATTCCCATCTCAGAATTTTCCACAGTTTATTGTGATTCATACAGTCAAAGGCTTTGGCATAGTCAATAAAGCAGAGATAGATGTTTTTCTGGAACTCTCTTGTTTTTTTTGATGATCTGGCAGATGTTGGCAACTTGATCTGATTCCTCTGCCTTTTCTAAAACCAGCTTGAACATCTGGAAGTTCACGGTTCATGTATTGCTGAAGCCTGGCTTGGAGAATTTTAAGCATTACTTTACAAGAATGTGAGATGAGTGTAATTCTGCAGTAGTTTGAGCTTTCTTTGGCATTGCCTTTCTTTGGGATTGGAATGAAAACTGACCTTTTCCAGTCCTGTGGCCACCGCTGAGTTTTCCAAATTTGCTGGCATATTGAGTGCAGCACTTTCACAGCATCATCTTTCAGGATTTGAAATAGCTCACCTGGAATGCCATCACCTCCACTAGCTTTGTTCGTAGTGATGCTTTCTAAGTCCCACTTGACTTCACATTCCAGGATGTCTGGCTCTAAGTGAGTGATCACACCATCGTGATTCCCACTCAAAACAGTTTTCAAATTTTCTTTCTAGGTGCACTCCTTTCCTGTGTGTGTGTGAGCTCTTGAAGGCTCAGCATTGTGGAGTTATTACCTAACTGGATTCACAGAATGTTACACAAAAGTTTAAGACCAAGATATTTTAATTCCATAGATTCTACTGACACTCTGTTAAAAGTTAGATTTAAGGAGGTAGAGGGTAGACAGTTGGAAAATAGACCAGACAGAAAGGAAGGGAAAAGGAAGGGATGAAGAGAAAGAAGAAAAATAAACAGGTGTGGGGATTTGCTGGTTGACAGGATGTGACTTTGTATACATGAACATGGAAAAGAGAAAGAAGTACATGCCAAGTCCTCATTCCCTCATCAAGGAGGGTTTCAGAGTTCCCCAATTCATCTCCTTGGTTCATTTACTTACTTTCCTATGTTTCTCTGTGTGGGGAGAGAGAAAATTAGCCAAGATAGTGTTTTGAGGCTCTCTCTCCCCCATGTTTTGTGAATAATGACTATGTAAGAGCTGAGATAAATAAACTGTGGAAAATTCTGAAAGAGTTGGGCATACCAGACCACCTGACCTGCCTTTTGGCAAACCTATATGCAGGTCAGGAAGCAACAGTTAGAACTGGACATGGAACAACAGACTGGTTCCAAATAGGAAAAGGAGTTCGTTAAGGCTGTATATTCTCACCCTGCTTATTTAACTTCTATGCAAAGTACATCATGAGAAACGCTGGGCTAGAAGAAGCACAAGCTGGAATCTTGATTGCCAGGAGAAATATCAATAACCTCAGATATGCGGATGGCACCACCCTTAGGGCAGAAAGTGAAGAGGAACTAAAAAGCCTCTTGATGAAAGTGAAAGAGGAGAGTGAAAAAGTTGGCTTAAAGCTCAACATTCAGAAAACGAAGATCATGGCAGCTGGTCCCATCACTTCATGGCAAATAGATGGGGAAACAGTAGAAAGAGTGTCAGACGTTATTTTTCGGGGCTCCAAAATCATTGCAGATGGTGATTGCAGCCATGAAATTAAAAGACACTTTCTCCTTGGAAGGAAAGTTATGACCAACCTAGACAGCATATTAAAAAGCAGAGACATTACTTTGCCAACAAATGTCCATCTAGTCAAGGCTATGGTTTTTCCATGGTCATGTATGGATGTGAGAGCTGGACTGTGAAGAAAGCTGAGTGCCGAAGAATTGATGCTTTTGAACTGTGGTGTTTGGAGAAGACTCTTGAGAGTCCCTTGGACTGCAAGAAAGTCCAACCAGTCCATCCTAAAGGAAATCAGTCCTGGGTGTTCATTGGAAGGACTGCTGCTGAAGCTGAAACTCCAATACTTTGGCCACCTGACGTGAAGAACTGACTCATTGGAAAAGACTCTGATGCTGGGAGGTATTGGGGGCAGGAGGAGAAGGGGACAACAGAGGATGAGATGGCTGGATGGCATCACCGAGTCGATGAACATGAGTTTGGGTGAACTCCAAGAGATGGTGATGGACAGGGAGGCCTGGCGTGCTGCAATTCATGGGGTCTCAAAGAGTCGGACACGGCTGAATGACTGAACTGAACTGAACTGAACTGAACAGCTGAAATCATATATAGCACTCTGCATGCACGTCATGAAGTACTAGCTTGGCCACAGGTAATGTGCCTTACACGTGTGAGTTCCGCCTGAAGCGTCAAGGCATTCTGCTGCATCACGGCTGTGTTTATTGGGTCAGACACAAGAGGAGAGAACATAGCGCGTCTATTGCTATGGCTACTGCATCAGCCAGGAGAGAATACTTTTATGGCTGCTGTGTTATCCAGGAAAGGTTCTGTTGTGTTAGGTTATGCTGTGGCTGCTGCTATGGCTGCTGCATCAGCCAGGAGACAATATATATGTCTGCAGTTCCTACAGCTCCTCGCGTCTCCTTCCAGACTCTTAGCTCGCACCTTGCCTATTCTGGGTTCAGTGAACAGTGTAGACAGTGTGAACAGGGAGACAACTGACATCATGAACAGGATCAGCAATACAATTGGAAAAGTCAACAGGACACCCAGCAGATGAGAGAGCCTGAGGCTCCACTGGATGGGGGAAGCCATTGACCACCATATAGCATGTAGTATCTTGTGGCTGTGATCCCCTCACTGTGGGCTCTGCTGGAAGACTGGGAAGTGGTGGGCATTTCATCAGATAGCGTTGAAAAGGCATTATAGGTGGTGAGTTCCCATTTGCCAAACAATGCAGCATGAACTGCCACTGGCCCTGGGAAGAACTGACTCATTGAAAAAGACCCTGATGCTGGGAAAGATTGAAGGCAGAAGGAGAAGGAAATGACAGAGGATAAGATGGTTGGATGGCATCACCGACTCGATGGACATGAGATTGAGCAAGCTTCAGGAGTTGGTAATGGGCAGGCAAGCCTGGGATGCTAAAGTCCATGGAGTCACAAAGAGTTGGGCATGACTGACCAACTGAACTGAACTTGAAGGGGTGGGCTAGGTGCCTGTGGGGATGTTGCGGGTCCTTAATAGAAAATCCTGCAAGGATGGAGTTGCCCCTGTGGAGGCTTTCCTGAAATTTCACAAGGAAAAATTGTGGACTGGACTTGGTCAGGGAAGATAAAGGCACTCCACATATGGTGTGTGTCTCCTCTAGCCCCATGAAGGCAAAGACTGCAACATGACTTCCAGGTGACAGAGTGTCTCACAAGACACAAAGAAAATCTCATGCACCACAATTAAGACCCAATGCAGTCAAATAAATAATTTTTTTTTTTAAATGGGTACATGGATGAAGGAAATGTAGAATACATACATATACACATGGTGGAATATTATTCAGTTATGAAAAATGGAATTTTCCTACCTTTGAGCACATCAGTGGAATTTGAGGGCATTATGCTAAGTGAAATAAATCAAACAGAGAATGATATGAGATCTCACTTCTACGTGGAATCTAAACAACAACAACAAAACCAAGTTTATAGATACAGAGAGCAGATTGGTGATTGCCAGAGGTAGCGAGTTGGGGTGGGCAAAAGGAGTGAAGGACATCAACAGGTACAAACTTTTATATCCAGTTATAAAGTAAATAATTATGGGGATAAAATGTACAACATGATGACAGCAGTCAATAACACAGCATATTTGAAACCTGCTAAGATAGTTAAATCTTAAAAGCTCTCTTCTTAAGAATAATAAGTATCATCCCAGTGCACCAGCCCCAAACTTCCTGTATCCTGCATGGAACCTGGACTGGTGATTCGTTTCTTATATGATGTTATACATGTTTTAATGCCATTCTCCCAAATCATCCCACCCTCTCCCTCTCCCACAGAGTCCAAAAGACTGTTCTATACATCTGTGTCTCTTTTACTGTCTCGCATAAGAGGGAGGTGGGAGGAGGGTTCAGGATGAGGAACACATGTACACCCGTGGCGGATGCATGTTGATGTATGGCAAAACCAATACAATATTGTAAAGTAAAAAAATAAAATAAAAAATAAAATAAAAAAGAATAAAAAGTTTAACTATGTAGGGAGATAGATGAGGAAACGGTGGATCAGTGTCAGATTTTATTTTTCTGGGCTCCAAAATCACTGCAGATGGTGACTGCAGCCATGAAATTAAAAGACACTTACTCCTTGGAAGGAAAGTTATGACCAACCTAGATAGCATATTCAAAAGCAGAGACATCACTTTGACAACAAAGGTCCGTCTAGTCAAGGCTATGGTTTTTCCAGTGGTCATGTATGGATGTGAGAGTTGGACTGTGAAGAAAGCTGAGCACCAAAGAATTGATGCTTTTGAACTGTGGTGTTAGAGAAGACTCTTGAGAGTCCCTTGGACTGCAAGGATGTCCAAACAGTCCATCCTAAAGGAGATCAGTCCTGGGTGTTCATTGGAAGGACTAATGTTGAAGCTGAAACTCCAATACTTTGGCCACCTGATGCGAAGAGCTGACTCATTGGAAAAGACCCTGATGCTGAGAAAGATTGAGGGCAGGAGGGGAAAAGGACGACAGAGGATGAGATGGTTGGGTGGCATCATCGATTCGATGGACATGAGTTTGGGTAAACTTTGGGAGTTGGTAATGGACAGGGAGGCCTGACGTGCTGCGATTCATGGGGTCACAAAGAGTTGGACATGACTGGGCGACTGAACTGAACTGATGTAAGGAAACTGATGTTAACCAGGATTTTGGTAATCATTTTGCAATATATACAAATATTGAATCACTGTTATAGACCTGAAACTAACATGTTATATGTCAAATATAATAATTAAATGAACAAAAAAGGTGTCAGTTCATTAAATATCTTTAACTAATCCAACCAATTTAGCTATTGACTTTTATGTACTTTGATTCAATGAGTAATTGAATTTATTAGTTAACTCAGTCAAATGTTCAAAAGGTTTCCACATAAAACTATGGTCACAAAACTGGATAATCTAATTTTATAATGAGGATTTGAGAAAAACAAATCAAAAGAATTCATATTAACAGAATTTGTTGTGATATACTGAAAGGTTGTTGCTGAACCACAAAAGACGCTGGGATTCTTGGCCTCTGGAAAAGAAGAATTCAATCCAGGGCCAAGGCTTGATCACTCAGAGCTTTTGTGTAGTAAAGTTTTATTAAAGTATAAAAGGGATAGAGAAAGCTTGTGACATAGACATCAGAAGGGGGCAGAAAGAGTAACCCCTTGCTAGTTTTAGCAATGAAGTTATATACCTTTTAATTACTTATTACAGTGAATCAAAAGAATGTCTGGAGGTTGTAAAGACCCCACTAGACCCATCCCCATAATTTACATTTTAAGATAACAGAATTAGCCAGAAGGTTTTTTCCAGAGACTGTCCTCAAGCAGGATACATTATTGTTATATAATCCTAAGGAATGTAGAGAGGGGGAAAAAAATGTCCTTAATTCCTCCTTGAGAATTCCAGACCCCTCTCTGCTTGCGGATCCCTGGACTTCTTCTCAATCTGCCTAGGAATTGACTCTCTCAATACTACACATATGGTGGCATCATGCTAACAATCAAATTATATTTCAAATTCTGGCCAATTAAGGATTTCTAGACACAATTCCAACAAAAGCATGAACAGAAGCATTGATTTTCTTTAGGTTTTGCCCATGTAAGGGTCAGAACTCTGAAGGAAATAATTATCTAAATTAAGTCTATTTTCTTTATTGAACTAGGTAGTCAGTAAGCTTGGTTTTGCTATGTGTTGGGGATGCAACTGTTGTTTTAGCATCTACTATCATTGCAAGATTTAAGTTCAAGCGTCAGTGTTACTCATCAAATGAATATCACAGAAGATGGGCTGTGCTTAAAATGTGAGACAAGAGGCCCTGAAGAGGTGGAGTGTGGGGAGAGAGCAAATTAGCCAAGGGGGCAGCTTCAGGCTCTCTTGCCCCGTGTTTTGTAAATAATGACTATGTAACAGCTGAGATCATTTGTAGTACTGCGCATATGTGTCACCAGGTACTGGCTTGGTCATGCGTCATGTGTAGTACTTATGCGTGAGCTCCACCTGAAGAGTGGCGGCATTACTGCTGCATCAAGGCTGTGTCCATTGGGCCAGACACAAAAGGGGAGATTATAGTGTGTCTACTGCTATGGCTGCTACATCAGCCAGGAGAGGTTGCAGCCTGTCCCTTTCCCTTTCCCACTCCCTTGGACACAAAAGCCTTCTCAACAGAGGCTGGTGATTGTTTCTATTCCAAGTTCATGTCCTGTAAAACAAAACTTTAGGGGCCCAAAGAATGAAAACAGAACAGCAGCACAAGAATGAGCTTCCAGCACCACTGCTGGGCTCTCCCTGCCCAGGACACAGGGTCAGCTTTAGTTACAACACGCACCCTGGATTCCAAATTGCTTAGCACAGCACTTATGCAACAGAGCCCCAGTTTTGTTTTGTTTTGTTAATCACTCACAAAAATGAAAAAAGCTTAAGTCAAAGTCAAATTCTTTAGTAAAAAGAGAAGTATGTGCTTAAACCCAAATCCCAGACACATTCCAGCCTTCCAGAGACCACAAGTATGCCAAACATGCATTGCATGTCCTTTCCACTTGTTATATGTGTACAGGTAGAACTACTTGGGCAGTCCAGACCATTATCTCTAGTCCCCACGGCACTCAAAAGACAGCTTTTCCAAGTTTGATGTCTTCCTTCTCTCATCTAAAACATTCTCTTATCGGACTATGCTTAAGAGCTGTATGAAAACATTACTACTGTAAATGTCATTAGGATTTAATATAAGATAATATACAATAGTTATTACTTAAACCACTTTTGTTTTTTTTATTTTTATATTTCTTATTCTATCTACAGAACACAATATGGTTCTATATAGTCACAGTTTCTTCACAAACTGCCTTAATTGATGATATATTGGGGACATTTTTATTGTATTTCTTTAAGTCGCCAGTCCAGGTTCGATGCACGATACTGGATGCTTGGGGCTGGTGCACTGGGACCACCCAGAGGGAGGGTATGGGGAGGGAGGAGGGAGGAGCGTTCGGGATGGGGAAAACAGGTATACCTGTGGCGGATTCATTTCGATATTTGGCAAAACTAATACAATATTGTAAAGTTTAAAAATAAAATAAAATTTAAAAAAATAAATAAAATAGAATGTGTGTGTATATATATATATATATTTCATTGAATTGCAATTGCTCATTTCTGCAACTTTGTATTGAGTTTTGGAGCAAGAAGACATGAGGATAGTCCTGTCTGTAGGATTTCACAAATATATAATAATTGCTATTTACTATTATTTTTTATTATTTTATTTGACTGTAAAGGTAGGAAATTAATAACTGTGGTCTTATATTGTTGTCAAGTGTGTTTGGGTTTTCAGGTGGTTACAGTGGAGGATTTAAAGGTTGAACATGCCTTGTTTTTCATTTCCTGACCAACTGTCACTTCATCATTTGACTTTAATCAGCTGGCTTCTACATACCTCAGTTCAACTCAGGAAATACGTAAAAATTAGAATTTTGCTGATAGATGTTGCACCTCATCTGAATATATTACATAGAAATATATAGTCTTTATTTTCTTTTTCCATGCAAAAAACTTGACAATGACTAAAAAATATTTCTGCTTCATATTTATTGTCCTATTATTATTATCTTTGTAAACATGAGTGCTTTAAATCTTTGTATAAAATATACTTCATATTTCTTATTATATATACCTCACAGTTGGAAAATAATTCTGTACATGTAAACACAGGGAGGACACAGCTGAGCTGTGCTCTTCTCTGAGGCTGAGATCTTTCATTCACCTTTGTACTCAATGAACCTTGCTCAGCACCTGTTACATCAGATCAGATCAGACCAGATCAGTCACTCAGTCGTGTCTGACTCCTTGCGACCCCATGAATCGTAGCACGCCAGTACTCCCTGTCCATCACCAACTCCCGGAGTTCACCCAGACCAACGTCCATCGAGTTAGTGATGCTATGAAGCCATCTCATTCTCTGTCGTCCCCTTCTCCTCCTGCCCCCAATCCCTCCCAGTATCAGAGTCTTCTCCAATGAGTCAATTTTTGCATGAGGTGGCCAAAGTACTGGAGTTTCAACTTTAGCATCATTCCTTCCAAAGAAATCCCAGGGCTGATCTCCTTCAGAATGGACTGGTTGGATCTCCTTGCAGTCCAAGGGTCTCTCAAGAGTCTTCTCAAAACACCACCGTTCAAGAGCATCAATTCTTCAGTGCTCATCCTTCTTCACAGTCCAACTCTCACATCCATATATGACCACAGGAAAAACCATAGCCTTGACTAGATGAATCTTTGTTGGCAATGTCTCTGCTTTTGAATATGCTATCCAGGTTGGTCATAACTTTCCTTCCAAGGAGTAAGCGTCTTTTAATTTCATGGCTGCAGTCACCATCTGCACTGATTTTGGAGCACAGAAAAATAAAGTCTGACACTGTTTCCGCTGTTTCCCCATCTATTTTCCATGAAGTGATGGGACCAGATGCCATGATCTTCATTTTCTGAATGTTGAACTTTAAGCCAAGTTTTTCACTCTCCACTTTCACTTTCATCAAGAGGCTTTTTAGTTCCTCTTCACTTTCTGCCATAAGGGTGGAGTCATCTGCATATCTGAAGTTATTGATATTTCTCCGGGCAATCTTGATTCCAGTTTGTATTTCTTCCAGTCCAGCGTTTCTCATGATGTACTCTGCATAGAAGTTAAATAAACGGGGTGACAATATACCGCCTTGATATACTCCTTTTCCTATTTGGAACCAGTCTGTTGTTCCATGTCCAGTTCTAACTGTTGCTTCCTAACCTGCATACAAATTTCTCAAGAGGCAGATCAGGTGGTCTGGTATTCCCATCTCTTTCAGAATTTTCCACAGTTTATTGTGATCCACACAGTCAAAGGCTTTGGCATAGTCAATAAAGCAGAAATAGATGTTTTTAGGGAACTCTCTTGCTTTTTCGATGATCCAGCAGATATTGGCAATTTGATCTCTGGTTCCTCTGCTTTTTCTAAAACCAGCTTGAACATCAGGAAGTTCACGGTTCACATATTGCTGAAGCCTGGCTTGGAGAATTTTGAGCATTACTTTACTAGCGTGTGAGATGAGTGCAATTGTGCGGTAGTTTGAGCACTCTTTGGCATTGCCTTTCTTTGGGATTGGAATAAAAACTGACCTTTTCCAGTCCTGTGGCCACTGCTGAGTTTTCCAAATTTGCTGGCATATTGAGTGCAGCACTTTCACAGCATCATCTTTCAAGATTTGGAATAGCTCAACTGGAATTTCATCACCTCCACTAGCTTTGTTCGTAGTGATGCTTTTTAAGGCCCACTTGACTTCACATTCCAGGATGTCTGGCTCTAGGTCAGTGATCACACCATCGTGATTATCTGGGTCGTGAAGATCTTTTTTGTACAGTTATTCTGTGTATTCTTGCCATCTTTTCTTAATATCTTCTGCTTCTGTTAGGTCCATACCATATCTGTCCTTTATCGAGTCCATCTTTGCATGAAATGTTCCTTTGGTATCTCTGATTTTCTTAAAGAGATCCCTAGTCTTTCCCATTCTGTTGTTTTCCTCTAGTTCTTTGCATTGATCGCTGAAGAAGGGTTTCTTATCTCTTCTTGCTATTCTTTGGAACTCTGCATTCAGATGTTTATATCTTTCCTTTTCTCCTTTGCTTTTCACTTCTCTTCTTTTCACAGCTATTTGTAAGGCCTCCCCAGACAGCCATTTTGCTCTTTTGCATTTTGTTTCCATGGGGATGATCTTGATCCCTGTCTCCTGTACAATGTCACGGACCTCATTCCATAGTTCATCAGACATTCTATCTATCAGATCTAGGCCCTTAAATCTATTTCTTACACCCACTGTATAATCATAAGGGATTTGATTTAGGTCATACCTGAATGGTCTAGCAGTTTTCCCTACTTTCTTCAATTTGAGTCTGAATTTGGCACTAAGGAGTTCATGGTCTGAGCCACAGTCAGCTCCTGGTCTTGTTTTTGCTGACTCTATAGAGCTTCTCCATCTTTGGCTGCAAAGAATATAATCAATCTGATTTCGGTGTTGACCATCTTGTGATGTCCATGTGTAGAGTCTTCTCTTGTGTTGTTGGAAGAGGGTGTTTGTTATGACCAGTGCATTTTCTTGGCAAAAGTCTATTAGTCTTTGCCCTGCTTCATTCTGTATTCCAAGGCCAAATTTTCCTGTTACTCCAGGTGTTTCTTGACTTCCTACTTTTGCATTCCAGTCCCCTATAATGAAAAGGACATCTTTTTTGGGTGTTAGTTCTAAAAGGTCTTGTAGGTCTTCATAGAACTGTTCAACTTCAGCTTCTTCAGTGTTACTGGTTCGGGCATAGACTTGGATTACTGTGATATTGAATGGTTTGCCTTGGAAATGAACAGAGATCATTCTGTCGTTTTTGAGATTGCATCCAAGTACTGCATTTCAGACTCTTTTGTTGACCATGATGGCCACTCCATTTCTTCTGAGGGATTCCTGCCCATGGTAATAGATATAATGGTCATCTGAGTTAAATTCACCTATTCCAGTCCATTTTAGTTTGCTGATTCCTAGAATGTCGACATTCACTCTTGCCATCTCTTATTTGACCACTTCCAATTTGCCTTGATTCATGGACCTGACATTCCAGGTTCCTATGCAATATTGCTCTTTACAGCATTGAACCTTGCTTCTATCACCAGTCACATCCACAGCTGGGTATCCCTTTTGCTTTGGCTCCATCCCTTTATTCTTTCTGGAGTTATTTGTCTCCTGATCTCCAGTAGCATATTGGGCACCTACTGACCTGGGGAGTTTCTCTTTCAGTATCCTATCATTTTGCCTTTTCATACTGTTTGTGGGGTTCTCAAGGCAAGAATACTGAAGTGTTTTGCCATTCCCTTCTCCAGTGGACCACATCCTGTCAGATCTCTCCACCATGACCCGCCCATCTTGGTTTACCCCATGGTCATGGCTTAGTTTCACTGAGTTAGACAACGCTGTGGTCCTAGTGTGATTAGATTGACTAGTTTTCTGTGAGTATGGTTTCAGTGTGTCTGCCCTATGATGCCTTCTTGCAACACCTACCATCTTACTTGGGTTTCTCTTACCTTGGGCGTGGGGTATTTCTTCATGGCTGTTCCAGCAAAGCGCAGCCATTGCTCCTTACCTTGGACGAGGGGTATCTCCTCACCACTGCCCTTCCTGACCTTCAGCGTGGGATAGCTCCTCTAGGCCCTCCTGCGCCCGTGCAGCCATGGCTCCTTGGACATGGGGTTGGTCCTCCGGGCCACCACCCCTGGCCTCAGGCGTGGGGTTGCTTCTCCCGACCGCCGCCGTTGGCCTCGGGAATGGGGGCGTGGGGTATCTCCTCCGTGCCACCGCCCCTGACCTCGGACGCGGGGTAACTCCTCTCGGCTGTTCCTGCGCCGTCGCAGTCTGGTAGTCTCGGTTGCGACAGGTGCACTAAAGGGCAGGCGGCTGCAACGGGAGCGCTAAAGCACAGGTGACAGCAGCTATTTAATGTATGTTTGTCAAAGTGAATGCATGGGGAAAATGTCCTGACCTATTTCATCTACAATTATATAAATAATGTCATACTTGAATATGAAGAGGAAAAGTACCCTAGTTTGTGTAACAAAAATTCCTCTGTGCATCTTCATTCTAAAGGAGGACGAAGTTGAATAATACTGAAATTGAGCAGAACCCTGGGGGCCCTCCCAGGTACCAAATACCCTCCCTGACCGTCATTTCTTGTTTGTAGAAAAAAGCTTTCATCTCCTAGTCCTGTCTGCCTTGAGTTGCAAAGAACAGACTCTAACAGTTACTAATTAGGGAAGTGAGGGAATCAGAAACAAAGGAAACTAAATGACCTTGAAAATAACAGTACAGCTAACCAGGAATTGAAATACTTAATCCATCACGTAGGCTCTAATTTGATTTACCTGAGCACATAGATCAATCACAATCATCTGGTCACATGATAGGGCCATGAAATCTGCAAGGGAGACCTTAACCAAAAGCTGAAATCCAAAGGACTTCTTTCCTTGAGAAAAGACCGCTCCTACACTTTTGATGAGAGTGTAAGCTGGGGCAACCACTATGGTAAACAGTCTAGAGATTACTCAGAAAACTAAAAATAGAGCCAAAAATATGACCCATTCACACCTATGTTTGTAGCAGCACTATTCACAGTAGCCAAGACATGGACACAAACTAAATGTCCATCAGCAGATGAATGGATAAAGAAGATGTAATACATATATACAATGGAATATTACTTAGCCATAAAAAGAAAAAAAACAATAGTCATTTGCAGCAACAAAGGGCTTCCCAGGTGGCACTAGGGGTAAAGAACGTGCCTGCTAATGCAGAAGATGTAGGAGATGCAGGTTCAATCCCTGGGTCAGGAAGATCCCCTGGAGGAGGGCATGGCAACCGTCTCCAGTATTCTTATCTGAAGAATCCCATGGGCAGGGGAGCCTGGCAGGCTACAGTCCATAGGATCACAAAGATTCAAACATGACTGAACTGACTAAGCATGCACACATGGGCAGTATCATGGATGTACCTAGAGATGATCATACTAACTGAAGTCAGTTAAAGAAATACAAATACCATATGATATAACTTATATGTGGAAACTAAAATATGGCACAAATGAATCTATCTGTGGAAAAGAAACAGATTCACAGACATAGAGAAAAGGCTTAGTGTTGCCAAATGGGAAGGCAGTGGGGAGGGTTGGAGTGGGAGTTTGGGATTAGTAGATACAAACTATTATATATAGGATGGATAAACAGCAAGGAAGGTCCTACTGTATAGCTCAGGTAACTATATTTAATATTCTATGATAAACTATATTCAATATTCTATGATAAATGGAAAATAATATTTTAAAAAGAATGTGTGTGTGTATATATATATATATAGCTTAATCACTTTGCTGTATAGCAGAAATTAACAAAAATTGTAAATCAAATATACGTCAATAAAATCAAAGAACAAACAAAACACAAAGATCCCTCCCCTTTACCCTTTTTGTCTTTGAAACCCTTATGCTCCAGCCAGCCAGCCAGCAAGAAGGATTTGAGAAAACCAAATCTCCCATTTTTGGAGTAGGTGGCATGTTGATTACTAAATTTTTTTCTACTTCAGTCTCTGACATGCTGTTTCACTGGGTGAGTGAGGCACATGAACTTTTATTTGATAAAAACACCTGGAGGAGAAAGCAGTGGAGGGTGAGAGGATGGCAAGGAGGGTATTAATTATTTCAACATGGTAACCACTAACCCACATTTACTTCTATTAATCTCTCAGAATCCTTCTGTGCCTGCTTTGAAACATGCCATTCTTTATTCATGTAAATGATTAACAAAGAGTTTTTGTGTAAAATTACCATAAGGACTTGAGTTCATATTAACATTTACAGGTAGGCCTGGCTAATCAACTAAATGACTCCACTCTGTGTGAGATACAGGTGCAAACATCACATTTAGGGAAAAGGCCAGCATATTGTACAGAATTTACACATACCTGAGATCAACTAAGAAAATTTAAATATAAATAATTAGATCTGGACTGTGTTACTGCTCCATGTCAAAATATCTGAAAAATTTGATATATTCATTTGGGTTCAACAAAGGAAAAAATTATTCCAACCATTTAATTTTACTGAACAGCAGAATAAATAAACGACTCAATAGGACATATCTGTGTATCTTCAATAACTGGTGACAACTGACTCCACTGAGACTATAACTAAAGCTCTGGAATCTCAGAAACATGCATGCTTTCATGTACATACACATGCACACACACATGATTTTCAGGGTAGTCTTGGCCATATTGAAGTTAGACCCTGATGGAAGAATCCCTTCCACTGAGCAGGAGATGCATACTTGTCTTACCTGCTCCTTATTTTTCCAGTTAAGCAACATCTGCTAGAGCGATGCTACTAGACTCTTCAGTTCAGTTCACTCAGTCAGTCATGTCCAACTCTTTGTGACCCCATGGACTGCAGCACGCCTGTCCATCAACAACTCCAGGAGTTTACTCAAACTAATTTTCATAGAGTCAATGATGCCATCCAACCATCTCATCCTCTGTAGTCCCCTTCTCCTCCCGCCTCCAATCTTTTTCCCATCAGAGTCTTTCAAAATGAGTCAGTTCTTCGCATCAGGTGGCCAAAGTATTGGAGTTTCAGCTTCAACATCAGTCCTTCCAATGAACACCCAGGACTGACCTCCTTTAGGATGGACTGATTGGATCACCTTGTAGTCCAAGGGACTCTCACGAGTCTTCTCCAATACCACAGTTCAAAAGCATCAATTCTTTGGCACTCGGCATTCTTCATAGTCCAACTCTCACATCCATACATGACTACAGGAAAAATCATAGCCTTAACTAGACATATCTTTGTTGAGAAAGGAATGTCTCCACTTTTCAATATGCTGTTTAGGTTGGTCATAACTTTTCTTTCAAGGAGTAAGGATCCTTTGGCTGCAGTCACCATCTGCAGTGATTTTGGAGCCCCAAAAAATAAAGTTTGCCACTGTTTCCACTGTATCTCCATGAATTTACCAAAAAGTGATGGGACCAAATTCCATGATCTTACTTTTCTGAATGTTTAGCTTTAAGCCAACTTTTTTGCTCTCCTCTTTCACTTTGATCAAGAGGCTCTTTAGTTTTTCTTCACTTTCTGCCATAAGGGTGGTGTCATCTGCATATCTGAGATTATTGATATTTCTCCCAGCAATCTTGATTCCAGCTTGTACTTCTTCCAGCCCAGCATTTCCCTTGATGTACTCTGCATATAAGTTAAATAAGCAGGGTGACAATATACAGCCTTGACAAACCCTTTTCCTATTTGGAACCAGTCTGTTGTTCCATGTCCAATTCTAACTGGTTCATCCTGACCTGCATACAGATTTCTCAAGAAGCAGGTCAGGTGGTCTGGTAATCCCATCTTTTAAGGAATTTTCCAGAGTTTATTGTGACCCACACAGTCAAAGGTTTTGGCATAGTCAGTAAAGCAGAAATAAATATTTTTTTTGGAACTCTCTTGCTTTTTTGATGATCCAGTGGATGTTGGCAATTTGATCTCTGGTTCCTCTGCCTTTACTAAAACCAGCTTGAACATCTGGAAGTTCATGGTTCACATACTATTGAAGCCTGGCTTGGAGAATTTTGAGCATTACTTTACTAGTGTGCGGGAGGAGTGCAATTGTGTGGTAATTTGAGCATTCTTTGGCATTGTGGTAATGGAATGAAAACTGACCTTTTCCAGTCCTGTGGCCACTGCTGAGTTTTCCAAATTTACTGGCACTTTTTTGAGTGCAGCACTTTCACAGCATCATGTTTTAGGATTTGAAATAGCTCAGCTGGATTTTCATCACGTACACTAGCTTTGTTCACACTGATGCACGGGCAAAGGAGGGCTGAGAGGAGCTACTCCATGTCCAAGGTCAGAAGTGGCTGTGAGGAGATACCCCTCGTCCAAGGTAAGGAGCAGTGGTTGTGGTTTGCTGGAGCAGCCATGAAGAGATATCCCACGTCCAAGGTAAGAGAAACCCAAGTAAGAAGGTAGGTGTTGCAAGAGGGCATCAGAGGGCAGACACACTGAAACCATAATCACAGAAAACTAGCTAATCTGATCACACAGACCACAGTCTTGTCTAACTCAATGAAACTAAGCCATGCTGTGTGGGGCCACCCTAGATGGGAGGGTCATGGTGGAGAGATCTGAGAGAATGTGGTCCACTGGAGAAGGGAATGGCAAACCACTTCAATATTCTTGCCTTGAGAACCCCATGAACAGTTTGAAAAGGAAAAATGATAGGATACTAAAAGGGGAACTCCCCAGGTCTGTAGGTGCCCAATATGCTACTAGAGATCAGGGAAGAAATAACTCAAGAAAGAATAAAAGGATGAAGCCAAAGCAAAAACAATACCCAGTTGTTAATGTGACTGGTGATAGAAGCAAGGTCCAATGCTGTAAAGAGCAATATTGCATAGGAACCTGGATGTTAGGTCCATGAATCAAGGCAAATTGGAAGTGGTCAAATAGAAGATGGCAAGAGACATTCTAGGAATCAGTGAACTAAAATGGACTGGAATGGGTGAATTTAACTCAGATGACCATTATATCTACTACTGTGGGCAGGAATGCCTTAGAAGAAATGGAGTAGCCATCATGGTCAACAAAAGAGTCTGAAATGCAGTACTTGGATGCAGTCTCAAAAACGACAGAATGATCTCTGTTCGTTCCAAGGCAAACCATTCAATATCACGGTAATCCAAGCCTATGCCCCAACCAGTAACACTGAAGAAGCTGAAGTTGAACTCTTCTATGAAGACCTACAAGACCTTTTAGAACTAACACCCAAAAAAGATGTCCTTTTCATTATAGGGGACTGGAATGCAAAAGTAGGAAGTCAAGAAACACCTGGGGTAACAGGCAAATTTGGCCTTGGAGTTGGAATGAAGCAGGGCGAAGGCTAATAGAGTTTTAGCAAGAGAATGCACTGGTCATACCAAACACCCTCTTCCAAAACACAAGAGAAGACTCTACACATGGACATTACCAGATGGTCAACACTGAAATTAGGTTCATTATATTCTTTGCAGCCAAAGATGGAGAAGCCCTCAGTTCAGTTCAGTTCATTTCACTCGCTCAGTCGTGTCCAACTCTGTCACCCCATGAATTGCAGCACGCCAGGCCTCCCTGTCCATCACCAACTTCCGGAGTTCACTCTGACTCATGTCCATCGACTCAATGATGCCATCCAGCCATCTCATCCTCTGTCGTCCCCTTTCTCCTTCTGCCCTCTATCTCTCCCAGCATCAGAGTCTTTTCCAATGAGTCAACTCTTCGCATAAGGTGGCCAAAGTACTGGAGTTTCAGCTTTAACATCATTCCCTCCAAAGAAATCCCAGGGCTGATCTCCTTCAGAATGGACTGGTTGGATCTCCTTGCAGTCCAAGGGACTCTCAAGAGTCTTCTCCAACACCACAGTTCAAAAGCATCAATTCTTGGGTGCTCAGCTTTCTTCACGGTTCAACTCTCACATCCATACATGACCACTGGAAAAACCATAGCCTTGACTAGACGGACCTTTGTTGGCAAAGTAATGTCTCTGCTTTTCAATATGCTATCTAGGTTGGTCATAACTTTCCTTCCAAGGAGTAAGCGTCTTTTAAGTTCATGGCTGCAATCACCATCTGCAGTGATTTTGGAGCTCAAAAAAAAAAAAAAAAGTCTGACACTGTTTCCACATCTATTTCCTATGAAGTGATGGGACCAGATGCCATGATCTTCGTTTTCTGAATGTTGAGCTTTAAGCCAACTTTTTCACTCTCCTCTTTCACTTTCATCAAGAGGGTTTTAGTGCCTCTTCAATTTCTGCCATAAGGGTGGTGTCATCTGCCTATCTGAGCCAGCAAAAACAAGACTAGAAGCTGACTGTGGCTCTCATCGTGAACTCCTTATTGCCAAATTCAGAGTTAAATTGAAGAAAGTAGGGAAAACCACTAGACCATTCAGCTATGACCTAAATCAAATTCCTAATGATTATACAGAGGAAGTGAAAAATAGATTTAAGGGACTAGATCTGATAGACAAAGTGCCTGGTAAACTATGGATGGAGGTTCATGACATTGTACAGGAGACAGGGATCAAGACCATACCCAGGAAAAAGAAATGCAGAAAAGCAAAGTGGCTGTCTGAGGAGTCCTTACAAAAAGCTGTGAAAAGAAGAGAAGCAAAAAGCAAAGGAGAAAAGGAAAGATTCACCCATTTGAATGCAGATTTCCAAAGAATAGCAAGAAAACATAAGAAAGCCTTCCTCAGTGATCAGTGAAAAGAAATAGAGGAAAACAATAGAATGAGAAAGACTAGAGATCTCTCCAAGAAAATTAGAGATACCAAGGGAACATTTCATGCAAAGATGGGCTCATTAAAGGACAGAAATGGTATGGACCTAACAGAAGCAGAGGATCTTAAGAAGAGGTGGCAAGAATGCTAGACACTTCACTCACCCTTTTATTTATCTTGGACCAGGAGGAAAATTGGCAGTTATCTGATTGTTGAGTGAGATCTACTGAACCATGTTTCTTACTTGGGTGGGAGGGTAACCCAATCAACCTCTACAGAAACTGAGCAATTATTTTCTTTGGTATTTTCTCTCCCCAAGTATCTGTGAGGCAAAAGTCCAGGATATATGTTTGGCCTAAACACTCAGTTTTAATTTCAGATGTATTACTCAAATGAATAACTTAGGAAGGGTAGGGAGTGAGTGTGCTGGGATAAACAAGATACAGCAGGAATCTAGTTTGGCCTCAGATCAAAGCCTTTTCCTTTAAGTGGCTTAACAATAATGCAGCTCAGTCACTTTCAAACTTTGGAAGTAGATAAATATATGTTCTTTATCAAAGTACTATAACCTCAACACTGCTCATGCATATAAAAGTTGCTCATACATGTCCGTCTCTTTGTGACCCAATGGACTATATAGTCAATGGAATTCTCTATGCCAGAATACTGGAGTAGGTAGCCTTTCCTTTCTCCAGGGGATTTTCCCAGGAGAAGATTGAACTCCAGGGGGAACCCAAGTCTCCTACATTTGCAGGCAGATTCTTTACCAGCTGAGCCACAAGGAAGCCCTAGTCAAGTATAGACACATCTATTAATATATGGTAGAATAAAAGGCGGAGAAGGCAATGGCACCCCACTCCAGTACTCTTGCCTGGAAAATCCTATGAATGGAGAAGCCCGGTAGGCTGCAGTCCATGGGGTCGCTAAAAGTCGGACATGACTGAGCGACTTTACTTTCACTTTTCACTTTCATGCATTGGAGAAGGAAATGGCAACCCACTCCAGTGTTCTTGCCTGGAGAATCCCAGGTACGGCGGAGCCTGGTGGGCTGCTGTCTCTGGGGTCGCACAGAGTCGGACACAACTGAAGTGACTTAGCAGCAGCAGCAGCAGCAGCAGAATAAAAGCAAAATCTTGAAGCAAATTATAACTTATTTTCTGATATTTGGAGGGAGATTCTGTTCAAAATTTGAGAAACTAAATTTTATTATGCCCAAGAATTTTTAAAAGATACTAATTCATTTTCTATGAGTGTTACTCATAAAAATCAAATATTTATAAACCAAGAAGCTACTTTAAAATTTATAGAGTAAAATCTTGATTCACATGTGAGTAAAATGAAACTATAAAAATAATAATATATTACATGGAAAGATAAATATTTCATTCTAGAATTCAGATTAATGCATTTCAGTTTTTTTTTTTTTTAATTGCCTTTAAAAACAAGTGCAAGTTTGATGTATGCAGCAGGGCAACCAATACACGTGCTCTGTGACAGTCTGGAGGGGTAAGATGGGAAGGGAGATGGGAGAGGGGTTCAGGATGGAGTGGACATTTATATACATATGGTCAATTCTTACTAATTATGGCAAAAGCCATCACAATATTGTAAAATAATTATTCTCCAATTAAAATAAATAAATACATTTAAAAAAAGTCTTTAGTTCCAGACAAATAGCATGGAAGAGATACTCAATTTGTATAAGCATTGCTGTCTAATTCAGTTTGAGTCTCTGTAACAAAATACCAAAGATCGTGTGTCTTAAGCAAGAGATGTTTATTTCTTTCAGTTCTGGAGACTAGAAACTCCAAGATCAATATGCTGGCAGACTGGGTTCAAGGTGAGCCTTCTCCTCCTCCTGGCTATACAGCAGACAGCTGCCCCTCTTCATGATGGGTGCTGAGAGAGGGGGAGATTTGTAAGGACACTCATCCCTTCATAGGGGTTCCACTCTGATGATTCATCTAAACCTAATTGCCTCCCCAGGGCCTCATATCCTAACAGTATCATGTTGGGGATTGAGAGTTTGAACATATGAATATGGGTGGGACAGAAATATTCAGGTCATAACGATCAGATCAGATCAGATCAGTCGCTCAGTCGTGTCTGACTCTTTGTGAGCCCATGAATCGCAGCATGCCAGGACTCCCTGTCCATCACCAACTTCCGGAGTTCACTCAGACTCACGTCCATCGAGTCAGTGATGCCATCCAGCCATCTCATCCTCTGTCATCCCCTTCTCCTCCTGCCCTCAATCCCTCCCAGCATCATAGTCTTTTCCAATGAGTCAACTTTTCACATGAGGTGGCCAAAGTACTGGAGTTTCAGCTTTAGCATCATTTCTTCCAAAGAAATCCCAGGGCTGATCTCCTTCAGAATGGATCTCCTTGCAATCCAAGGGACTCTCAAGAGTCTTCTCCAACACCACAGTTCAAAAGCATCAATTCTTCGGTCCTCAGCCTTCTTCACAGTCCAACTCTCACATCCATACATGACCACAGGAAAAACCATAACCTTGACTAGACGAAACTTTGTTAACAAAGTAATGTCTCTGCTTTTCAATATGCTATCTAGGTTGGTCATAACTTTCCTTCCAAGGAGTAAGCGTCTTTTAATTTCATGGCTGCAGTCACCATCTGCACTGATTTTGGAGCCCCCCAAAAATAAAGTCTGACACTGTTTCCACTGTTTCCCCATCTATTTCCCATGAAGTGATGGGACCGGATGCCATGATCTTCGTTTTCTGAATGTTGAGCTTTAAGCCAACTTTTTCACTCTCCACTTTCACTTTCATCAAGAGGCTTTTGTTTCTCTTCACTTTCTGCCATAAGGGTGGTGTCATCTGCATATCTGAGGTTATTGGTATTTCTCCTGGCAATCTTGATTCCAGCTTGTGTTTCTTCCAGTCCAGCATTTCCCATGATGTACTCTGCATATAAGTAAAATAAACAGGGTGACAATATACAGCCTTGACATACTCCTTTTCCTGTTTGGAACCAGTCTGTTGTTCCATGTCCAGTTCTAACTGTTGCTTCCTGACCTGCATATAGGTTTCTCAAGAGGCAGGTCAGGTGGTCTGGTATTCCCATCTCTTGAACAATTCTCCACAGTTTACTGTGATCCGCACAGTCAAAGGCTTTGGCATAGTCAATAAAGCAGAAATAGATGTTTTTCTGGAACTCTCTTGCTTTTTCGATGATCCAGCAGATGTTGACAATTTGATCTCTGATTCCTCTGCCTTTTCTAAAACCAGCTTGAACATCAGGAAGTTCACAGTTCACATATTGCTGAAGCCTGGCTTGGAGAATTTTGAGCATTACTTTACTAGCATGTGAGATGAATGCAATTGTGTGGTAGTCTGAGCATTCTTTGGCATTGCCTTTTTTTGGGATTGGAATTAAAACTGACTTTTTCCAGTCCTGTGGCCACTGCTGAGTTTTCCAAATTTGCTGGCATATTGAGTGCAGCACTTTCACAGCATCATCTTTCAGGATTTGGAATAGCTCAACTGGAATTCTATCACCTCCACTAGCTTTGTTCATAGTGATGCTTTCTAAGGCCCACTTGACTTCACATTCCAGGATGTCTGGCTCTAGGTCAGTGATCACACCATTGTGATTATCTGGGTCATGAAGATCTTTTTTGTACAGTTCTTCTGTGTATTCTTATCATCTCTTCTTAATATCTTCTGCTTCTGTTAGGTCCATACCATTTCTGTCCTTTATCGAGCTCATGTTTGCATGAAATGTTCCTTTGGTATCTCTGATTTTCTTGAAGAGATCTCTACTCTTTCCCATTCTAACAATAACCACTTCCAATTTAGATTATATATGTATTCATATGTCCACACACATATATGCATGCATATGTATGTATATGTGTATACATAAGTATATCCCTATATCCACACACATATATGTAGAGGTATATGTGCATATATGTATATATATACATGTATGTACACACAAAGACTCCTTTCAATTGTCTTTTGTGTTGATGTGTTGTGACTAAGATTCTTATGGACACTAGAGAAAAAACAATTGAAACTGCCATGAATAGAGGTATGGCAGATAAGAATATAATATGGTAAGTGTCTATTTTCTGATTCTTCTCCTTAATTTCTCTTCACACCCACACTTCAGGACTGACCAGTGAAAGATATTTTCATTCTGGCTTCCAGGCGTCACGCTTAAATTGTTCAATAAACTGAGTTGTATATGAACACTGCATTGGAATCATATTCTAAAAGTGCTCTGTTGTTTCTATTTTATTAGCCCTCATGCAGCAGCACAATGGAATAAACCAGTTTACATCCCCAGTGTGTTCTGAAATAGAGGTTCTTTCTGCAGTTATTAAATCTTTCAAGCCAGATAGTCATTTTATTGCAGTTGTGCTGTCAGTTTCAAGGTCTAAATTACTTGCAAAACTTGAATTGCTTGTGTTCATATTTCAATAGACACTCACAACTCTTTTTCAACTTGCAAATATGCCTAATAATATATTTGTTGTTCATGTTTTAAATTCTAAATTATATTTTACCTTCAGAAAGGTCAACTCCCTAGGTACATTGATTCAGGTGCAGTAATTATTTTTTTAAGCACCACTAATGCATTTCCATGGAGAAGGAAATGGCAACCCACTCCAGTGTTCTTGCCTGGAGAATCCCAGGGACAGTGGAGCCTGGTGGGCTGCCATCTATGGGGTCCCACAGAGTCGGATATGACTGAAGCGACTTAGCACCAGCAATGCATTTCCAAATTGAAATTAATTATTCAGGACTAATGCATATAGTTAATGCTCAAAATTCTAATTTTGACTAATGCTCAAAATTCTCCAAGCCAGGCTTTAGCAATACGTGAACCGTGAACTTCTAGATGTTCAAGCTGGTTTTAGAAAAGGCAGAGGAACCACAGATCAAATTGCCCACATCCTATGGATCGTGGAAAAAGCAAGAGAGTTCCAGAAAAACAACTATTTCTGCTTTATTGACTTTGCCAAAGCCTTTGACTGTGTGGATCACAATAAACTGTGGAAAATTCTGAAAGAGATGGGAATACCAGACCACCTGATCTGCCTCTTGAGAAATCTGTATACAGGTCAGGAAGCAACAGTTAGAACTGGACATGGAACAACAGACTGGTTCCAAATAGGAAAAGGAGTATGTCAAGGCTGTACATTGTCACCCTGCTTATTTAACTTCTATGCAGAGTACATCATGAGAACCGCTGGACTGGAAGAAGCACAATCTGGAATCAAGATTGCCGGGAGAAATATCAATAACCTCAGATATGCAGATGACACCACCATTATAGCAGAAAGTGAAGAGGAACTAAAAAGCCTCTTGAAGGTGAAATAGGAGAGTCAAAAAGTTGGCTTAAAACTCAACATTCAGAAAATGAAGATCATGGCATCCGGTCCCATCACTTCATGGGAAATAGATGGGGAAACAGTGGAAACAGTGTCAGACTTTATTTTGGGGGGGCTCCAAAATCAGTGCAGATGGTGACTGCAGCCATGAAATTAAAAGACGCTTACTCCTTGGAAGGAAAGTCATGACCAACCTACTGCTGCTGCTTCTGCTGCTAAGTCGCTTCAGTCATGTCGGACTCTGTGCCACCCCACAGACAGCAGCCCAACCAGGCTTCCCTGTCCCTGGGATTCTCAAGGCAAGAACACTGGAGTGGGTTGCCATTTCCTTCTCCAATGCATGAAAGCGAAGGGTGAAAGTGAAGTCGCTCAGTCGTGTCCGACTCTTAGCGACCCCATGGACTGTAGCCCACCAAGCTCCTCTATCCATGGGATTTTCCAGGCAAAAATACTGGAATGGGGTGCCATTGCCTTCTCCGTGACCAACCTAGATATCATATTGAAAAGCAGAGACATTACTTTGCCAAGAAAGGTCCATCTAGTCAAGGCTATGGTTTTTCCAGTTGCCATGTATGGATGTGAGAGTTGGACTGTGAAGAAAACTGAGCGCCAAAGAATTGATGCTTTTGAACTGTGGTGTTGGAGAAGACTCTTGAGAGTCCCTTGGACTGCAAGGAGATCCAACCAGTCCATTCTGAAGGAGATCAGCCCTGGGATTTCTTTGGAAGGAATGATGTTAAAGCTGAAACTCCAGTACTTTGGCCACCTCATGTGAAAAGTTGACTCATTGGAAAAGACTATGATGCTGGGAGGGATTGAGGGCAGGAGGAGAAGGGGATGACAGAGGATGAGATGGCTGGATGGCATCACTGACTCGATGGAAGTGAGTCTCAGTGAACTCCAGGAGTTGGTGATGGCAGGGAGGCCTGGCGTGCTGTGACTCATGGGGTCGCAAAGAGTCGGACACGAGTGAGAGACTGAACTGAACTGAACTGAACTGAATGCATATAGATGCAAATGAAATAGAAAGTGATATGATCCTTTCAACGTTTTGACCAAACAGTAACTAATTCCTTCACTTATCAATCAAACTGCAATGGTAATCAAAGTGTTCCTTGAGTTAGTCAGACTTTTCAGCCTCCAGCTACTAAGTAACCCAGACTCATTTACACCTTACACTTAAATGGAGTGTATCATTCAGTTCTTCTATAAGACATCAGAGTATGGTTTCTTATATTGGGGAGCTGGCCAAACTAATCGTACTCTTTGGCACTCAAATTGCCCTTTTTTAGAAACAAAAAAATATTTAATCAAAATATTTTAGTCAAAAATATTTAATCAATTTAATTTCTATCTAATTGAGAGGCATAATTTTTGCTATATAAATAGTATTTTTAAATAAATGTTCTAGTTAATTGTGCAGTTTTTAATACCTCAACTTGGGGCTTCCCTTGTGGCTCAGCTGATAAAGAAACCACCTGCAATGCAGGACACCTAAGCTGGATCCCTGGGTTGGGAAGATTCCCTGGAGAAGGGACTGGGGCTATCCACTCCACTATGAATAGTTTTTTATAAATGTTCTGGTTAACTGTGCAGTTTTCAGTGCCTCAATTTATTTAACATAAATAGGTTAAATGAAACAATGGGTTTTTCAAGTAATACTTAAAAGCAGTGGGGTTTTGTATTATTATTTTAAATATTTAGTAAGTGAATAGCATATGCAATATTACATTGTTCCTAAGAAAGGACTAGGTAAGATCATCTCTTTTGTTCCACTCCCTCTTTTCTGAGTTCTGTAAATGTCAAGAAGCTGGGGCCAGCCAAGAGGCAGGATAGTGATTAAACTGAGTGGTATTGGGGTGGGGGATGCTCTGCTCTCTTTGTTCAAATTTGTAAATATTCTTCTAGTAGCAACAAAAATTTTAAATGAAAATGGGAACTATGAAATCATTTTAAAAGATTGAATAAAAACATCCCCACTTATTTAAGCTAATCTTGCTGAATCATAAGGTAAATAGTCTAAAATCTCTGTTCTTTTTTTCTAGTATCCAACTTGTGGTGTTTATATGCATCACTTCTGAATTGCCCATTTCTTTCCATCACAGACCACATATCCTGATGGGAGCTCATTATTATGAGTAATCTTGAACTGTGTTACAGGGCTATAAACTTGATATTTATGCCTAGCCATTTAGAAGTTACTGAAGATTAAAAATATTTATCTTAAAGTTTAAAAGTATATTTTCATTATTCCCTTAACCCAATCAAGATGGAAATCTTTGGACAGTGAAAGTAAATGACAACTTTTTTTTTTTAACTTCTTAACCCTAAAATTGATTTTTCTACTCAGAGCATATCATAACACACTGTTTGCAGGCTTCCTAAAAGTGACTTTACAAGTGACCAGCTTTCCTGTTGAACAGCAGAGCTCAAACTAGCACTTGAATGGTGTGAAAAAAGTCAGTTTCTATGAGAAAGATATCAATCTGAGCTACTATATAATTAAAGTCTGATTATAAGGACCTGAAAAAATGATGTGGTTAAATTTGTACTTGTCTTCACTCTTCCTTTATGTTTCTGATCTACTTTCTCTACCTTTATGTTTTCTTTTTTCCCTCTTGATGGATATTTACTTTTGGCATCTTGTCTTTCTTGTAGATGCAAGACAGATTTTTCCTAGCTTAATTTTGAATTAAGAAATATACCTCTAAGCTTTAAGTAAGCTGAAGGTGATTGCACAGCTAGCTGCTTAAATTAGCTTTAGAACAGGGGTCCCTAACCACTCCACAGGTACACATATCAGCCTGTGGCCTGTTAGGAACCTTAGGAACCAGGAACCACAACAGAAGGCGAGTGGTGGGTAAGCAAGTGAAGCTTTATCAGTATTTATAGCCATTCCCCATACCTTGTATTATCACCTGAGCTCCACCTCCTGTCAGATCAGTGGTGGCATTAGCTACCCATAGGAGCACAAAACACTTGGGATGTCTCTGTCTCCCATCATTCCCAGATGGGCCTGTCTAGCTGCAGAAAAACAAGGTTAGGGCTCCCAAGGATTCTGCGTTATGGTGAATTGTAAAATCATTTCACTATATATCACAACATAATAACAATAGAAATAAAGTGCACAATAAATGTAGTGTGCTCAAATAATCCCAAAACTATGCCGCCCTGCTCCTCCTCAACCCCACACCCCCTGCTGCCCTGCAAAGTTCATGGAAAAATTGTCTTGCATGAAACTGGTCCCTGTTGCCAAAAAGGCTAGGTAACTGTTGCTTTCGAAGTTACTTTAGATACATGCTTCAAAACAACTTGTTTGTAAATGAATGCGTTTTGTGACTTTGGTCACCAGAGACATTGCTTTTATTATTTAACAGACTCTTTATCCAACATATGTATTTTCAGGTTAACACTAGAATTCACTATCCAAATGCAGGCTGCATGTATGGTGATGTCTCCTTTAAATGCAGATGACCAGCAGGTGGGCTGTATAAATGTGCTGTCATAAGTGATTTGTGCTTGTAATTTGCTTTCAGAACTGACTTCACTGTTTTCTCTTGCTTTGCTTCATCTCTCCTGCAATATATCAAATGTATTATGTTTAACTTTATTTTTTACAACTCTACTTTTTATGTTCTTACCACTCAGTCCATTTACTTTCCCCTTACCTCTTCGTTTTCCCCAGGTATCCTCCAATGAACAGAAAATGTTTTTATTTATTCTGAAAAAAAATGATATCAGAATGTATTTGGCTGTCAGACAGTCTGACTGGTACTCATACAACAAAAAGTCTAGTGGCTCAAGGAACAAAATATTATGAGGACTCAGGACAACTTAGGTTAAATTCCTTATTTCTACCTACTATCCATTTTGATTTTTTCTTCCACAATGATTTACTCATAATCTCATAGTTCTCAGATTAACAGGAAAAAGTATAGAAATTGATTTAAATTTTATGTGACATGGAAGCCTTCATTAGGAAATGGAGAGTTAAAGAAATAGCCCTGCATATTTTGTGCTAGGTTTAATGAAGAGGGGCCACTCTATGGAAATATAACATGAGGGAGTAGAAGGTAATTGGAGTAAAAAGGGGAAAACTTAGTGAAACCTGTTGTCTGGATCCTTCTGAGCATCACTTTGTTGGAGAAATAATGACGTTCCTTTGTTCCAGGTGTAGGAGGGCCCTCCATTCATGAGTTTCAGGGGAGAAGTTTGGGGGAGGGGATCAGATTGGCTTTTCTGTTCCTGCTGTTTTCTTGAAATCCTTCAGCTTAAAATATTTAATATGCCAAGGCGCCAAGTTCTGGGGTAGCATGTTTTGAACCCCATTGTTGACACCAAAAGCAGAAGGAGACTCCTTTATTCCCATTTCTCTTTAACACAAGGGTGTCCTTCCCAGAAGTCCATCCCCGGACTTCCCCTCAGAACTTGTGGCCTTGGTGGTTGGCATTTCCTTTCTTTAACCAGATATCACTAGAAAAAATGGCATTACCATAACAGGCTATGACCCTGCACCATTCTTTTGTGATTTGGAAGGAGTACAACACAAAGCTGCTCAACATCTGAGAAAAAGAAAGCCCTATGTGGAAAGAACATAAAGATGAAGGCATATGAATAGACAAGTAGGTGAACTCTTCACAGACCATGAGCTCCATGAAGGCAAATTCTGTGCATTCTGGTTCAGGGAAGTTTCTAAAAGTCTTGACCCAGAACTCACAGTCAGTGCTCATCCAGGAATCGTGAAATGAATTCAAGAATAATCCAAACACTAATACTGATAAGAATATGATGTACAGTCCGTGAAAGGCAAGATAGGAGGCACATAGACCAACCTCAAAGCCACTATAAGAGCAAAACATACAGTCTTTTTATAATGGTGTGCTGCTGCTGATGCTGCTAAGTCGCTTCAGTCGTGTCCGACTCTGTGCGAATCCATAGATGGGAGCCCACCAGGCTCCTCTATCCCTGGGATTCTCCAGGCAAGAGTACTGTAGTGGGTTGCCATTTCCTTCTCCGATAATGGTGTGCAGTTTCTGGATATTCTGAAACTGTATTTAAGTTACTAATGACCTATTTAAGTCACTAATGACCTAAGTTATTAGGGCTTCCCTGATAGCTCAGTTGGTAAAGAATCCACCTTCAATGCAGGAGACCCTGGTTCAATTTCTGGGTCAAGAAGATCTGCTGGAGAAGGGATAGGCTATCCATCCCAGTATTCTTGTGCTTCCCTTGTGATTCAACTAGTAAAGAATCCACCTGCAATGTGGAGCACCTGCATTGGATCCCTGGGTTGGGAAGATCCTCTGGAGAAGGGAAAGGCTACCCACTCCAGTATTCTGACCTGGAGAATCCCATGGACTGTATATTCCATGGGGTCACAAACTGTCGGACACGACTGAGCAAACTTCACTCCGCAATGACCTATGGGTGGCTGGATCCAAGGTTCAGTTCTCAGTTACCTTACTTGAATAATAAGCAGTATCTAGCACTGTGACCATTCTCTCCCCTTGGTACATGTTATTCTTTGGACTTTCAAGGTATCACACCCTCTTGTTTTCTTCCTGTCTCACAGGCTGTTCACTTCAAACAGTATTAACTGTCCCCTGTCTTAATTCTGGAGTTACCCCAGGGCTCAGTTCTCAGTTCTCTTCTCTTTCTTATTTACATTCATTCCTTGATGGATGGCCTTTTCTGTCTCTCAACTTTGTATATTATCTGGTTTGCTAAAGAATATCCCTGCCCCCCCCAAAAAAAAACAAACAAACAAACAAACAAATCTTTGGTGCTACTGTATTTTGGTAATTTTCCTTTCATTTTATTTATACTTCATTTTATTTATTTATACTTCTTATTTATTTAATTTTTTTATAGACCAAGATAGAAACCAACAAGAAAACAAAATAAGTTTGCTGCTGTGCCTGCAGAATTACTCACAGCAGTCTTTGAGGAAAATGTCCATGGGGGGAAATGACACAACTCAAAGCAACAAATACCTGTGTTTCACCTATTATGTCAATGGAATAGTGCTAAGAAGCTGAATGGGAATCAGTTCCGCTCTCAAGATGCTTATAGTGGGACCCAGAGAATGTCAGCACATAAATAAGAACAATGGTAAAATGACACAGAATAAGCCCCAGCACCTTCTCCTTCACTATAAACTTGTTTCCTGTCTGCCATGCTTAAGAATAAGCAAAACCAAACCAAAATAAACCACGAGAGAATATTTTTTTTCTTAGAACTGCTTCCTGCCCTGCTGTTTAATTGCAAAACTTTGGAGGAATTTCCCCTCTTACTCTACTTACTGTAGGGAAAAATCTGTTTCTTTTACTTTAAATGTTTCTTCCCATTGCTTTCATTCATATAGAAATTTCATAATATGAAATTCAGACATTTCATAATAATGTCTACACATAATGACTTGTTTTAGGCAAACCTGCCCCTCTGCCTGAATGTTAATCATCCCTTCCTCAAGGTTGGCCATCCAGGAGATATTTGCAAGATTAATGGCTTTTTAACATTACTTCCTCACTCACCCCATCTCTGTTCTGTAAAAGAACCAGTTCTAATGAGGTGGATGAAACTGGAGCCGATTATACAGAGTGAAGTAAGCCAGAAAGAAAAACACCAATACAGTATACTAATGCATATATATGGAATTTAGAAAGATGGTAACGATAACCCTGTATGCGAGACAGCAAAAGAGACACAGATGTATAGAACAGTCTTTTGGACTCTGTGGGAGAGGGAGGCGGGGGATGATTTGGGAGAATGGCATTGAAACATGTATAATATCATATAAGAAATGAATCACCAGTCCAGTTTCAATGCAGGATGCAGAAAGCTTGGGGTTGGTGCACTGGGATGACCCAGAGGGATGGTATGGGGAGGGATGTGGGAGGAGGGTTCAGGATGGGGAACACACATACGCCCGTGGCGGATTCATGTTGATGTATGGTAAAACCAATACAATATTGTAAAGTAATTAGTGTCTAATTAAAATAAATAAATTAAAAAAAATAAAGACAGACTATAAAAAAAAAAAAAAAAAAAGAACCTGTCACTCAAACCCAGATAAGATGTTTATTTTGAGACATTAGTTGCCACCTTCTTTGTCTGCTAGCTTTCCAAATAAACTCATTAGTCCTTGTCTCAATACTCCATCTCCCTACTTACTGGCCTGTTGAGCAGTGAGGAGAGCGAGCTTGGACTCAGTAAGAACTCTTTAATCCCTTATTCAGTCCTAGGTGTTCATTGGAAGGATTGATGTTGAAGCTGAAACTCCAATACTTTGGCCACCTGATGCGAAAGGCTGACTCATTTGAAAAGACCCTGATGCTAGGAAAGATTGAGGGCAGGAGGAAAAGGGGACGACAGAGGATGAGATGGTTGGATGGCATCGCTGACTCAAGGGACATGAGTTTGAATAAATTCTGGGAGTAGGTGATGGACAGGGAGGCCTGGCATTCTGAGGTTTATGGGGTCGCAAAGAGTCGGACATGACTGAGCGACTGAACTGAACTGAACTGAATCCCTTATCTGTGTTGCATCACCTCATTTGTGCTGCAGTCAGCTTCATGGGTTAAGTGAACACTGCGGTCCTTAGGTCAGATCTTCTCCCCAGGCCTCAGCCCTCATCTCCCACAGCAACTGCTGTAGCCAGTCTTGCTTCTCAAATTCCATTCCACTGTTCTAGCTCTCTCTTCCTTGTCTATTTCTTATTTCTTAACTAGCAAATGAGAAGATCTTGGCTTAACATAAGTTTATGTGAAAGGACTTTGACACAAGCATACTGAGAATCAATGGTATGAAATATTCATAAAAACTCAATGTAAATCAAGTACCACAAATAGGAAACCATTGCTTCTGCATAGTCTGAAGCCATACTCTGCCAAAACCAAAGCATTTAGTTGAGTTACAAGTAACATGTTCAAGAGACACTTACGAATTGAAAATATGTCCCTAAGAAGGCATCTAAGATATTGAGGCAGGGAGGGAAGCTATAAAACAAGTTAAATGGTTAATGATACAGGACATATTTAGAAATAGAAGGGAAAGTGCCGGGGACCAGCCCCGGCTGATCCAGGGTATTCGAAGGAGAGACAGCGTAGGCGAAGATCAGGAAACAATTGCTTAATTAAATGTTAATTAAGGGTATAAAGAGTAATAGAATGAGGATAGCTCAGTAAAATTCAGTGAAGAAAAGAGGCTGAAATAAGGATAGCTCAGTGAGGAAATTCAGTGGAGAAAAGAGGCTGAAATAAGGATAGCTCAGTGAGGAAATTCAGTGTAGAAAAGAGGCTGAATAATTCAGCCAGAAGGTAAGAGAAAGAACGACATGGTGAGACCAAGTTTCGGTGAACAAGGCCCGTACTTTATTTTCCAAAGTAGTTTTTATACCTTAAGTTATGCATAGAGGATAATGGGGGAAGGGGTAGAGTCAGGCAGCAAGCCAGGCTTTCTTCCTGCAAACTTATCATATGCAAAAGCTTAGGTGATTTGCATCATCTTCTGGCCCGGAGGCCTGTTAACATTTTAAGACCTTTTCTTCAGAAAACTTATTTTTCTCTAAAGGTGATTGGTCAGGAGCCACCCTCCAAAAGCATTAGATAAAGTTGCATTCCTACAGAGCAAAGGTGTGGTGGGCTATAACAAGAAAAAGAATTAACTCAAGGGTCCCAGGTTACAAACATTAAAGCTACTATTTACACCAATTATATTAATCAATACACTGCCAGGGACACAGCAGGTAAGGGATATGGAGACTTAGCAGCAAACATTGGCCCAACAAGTGAAAATCCCTTCACCAATACAATTTCTAATCAATCTTTTAACTACTCAAAAGAATCTGTGTTTAGACAGTTTAGAACATCTCCTGCCTCTCACAGTTGGGAGGCTCTGAACAATCACATGTGGCCAGAAAAACCTATTCAGGCAGGCTAGAGGATTTCCAAAGGAGTTTGTAGGTTAAACACTGTCACACCCAGGAATTATTAACTGGAGCTGTAAGCTAACTTTTTTCAGAGAGGTAGTGGGGGACAGCCCCCCGTAAAGTCAGAGGTGTAGGTGAAAGCACAAAGCAGAAAGTAGGCAGACTCTGGTTTTGGGGGTAGATGGGGGACTCCTGAGGCTCGATCCCGCCTTTGAGTATGCCAAGCCTCCTTCCTCATGACCTTTGTCATGGGCGGAGTTCCTCACTGGCTCCCAGCAGTGATAGAATTCCAGTTGAGCTATTCCAGATCCTGAAAAGTGCTGCACTCAATATGCAATATGTACTCAATATGCAATATGCCGGCTCCTGGCAGGAAAGGAATTATTGACTTTAAATATTTTGTTACCAAGTCCAAGCTCACCTCACAACAAGCCAATAATCAAGAAATGAGGTGTTAGTGCAAGGAATAGTGACTTTTTTGAAAAGCCAGGTGTCCAAGATGACAGAATAGAATCCTAGAGTGCCATCTTAAAATGGTCTGCATGGCAGTTTCTTTTGTAGAACAGAGAGTGGGAGGAGGTGAGAAAGTCAGGTTAAAAGACCATTTTGTTGTTATTCTGTTGCTCAGTCATGTCCGACTCTCTGTGACCCCATGGACTGAAGCACACAAGGCTTCCCTGTCCTTCACCATCTACTGGAGCTTCCTCAAACTCATGTCCATCAAGTCGGTGATGCCATCCAACCATCTCATCCTCTGTCATCCCTTTCTCCTCCTGCCTTCAATCTTTCCCAGCACTGGGGTCTTTTCTAATGAGTCAATTCTTTGCATCAGATGGCCAAAGTACTGGAGCATCACCTTCAACATCAATCCTTCCAATGAATATTCAGAATTGATTTCCTTTAGGATTAACTGGTTTGATATCCTTGCAGTCCAAGGGACTCTCAAGGGTCTTCTCCAACACCAATTTGAAAGCACCAATTCTTTAGTTCTCAGCCATTTTTATGATCCAACTCTCACATCCATACATGACTACTGGAAAAACAAGCTTTGACTAATGAAACTTTTGTTAGCAAAGCAATATCTCTCCTTTTTAATATGCTGTTTAGTTTGGTCATAGCTTTTCTTCCAAAGAGCAAGCGGCTTTTAAGTTCATGGCAGCAGTCACCATCTGCAATGATTTTGGAGCCCAAGAAAATTAAGTCTGTCATTGTTTCCATTGTTTCCCCATCTATTTGCCATGAAGTGATGGAACCAGATGCCATGATCTTAGTTTTTTGAATGCTGAGTTTTAAGCCAGTTTTTTCACTCTCCTCTTTCACTTTCATTAAGAGGCTCTTTAGTTCCTCTTTACTTTATGCCATAAGGGTGGTGTCATCTGCATTTCTGAGGTTATTGATGTTTCTCCGGGCAATTTTGATTCCAGCTTGTGCTTCCTCCAGGCAATGGAGTAGCCAGGATATACAGGAGTTTTTGAAACAGAGGCCATGTAGTCAGAACATCAAAAGATTACTGTTAATTAAAGGAAAACAGATACCCCAAGGTCATGAATTTAGTGCTTTTCTATGTGTGGGAGATGCAAGAGTCTGGTCTTCTTGGAAGCATTTCTTTGATATGCACCTTAACTATCTAAGGCCAGTATCCTTTTCATTGCCATCCTGAGTTCCCTTCAGCATGCACCACTGGGGGTGCTGCAATGGCTGATGGCTTGATGCCATGACATCCTTTGTTTACTAATAAAGCAGATAATATTCTTTATCCATATATACTTTAAGTCTCCAATGAAAGTATACATTTCAATGGGCAAGCACTTTCTTTTGATCTCTTCCTAATCTCAGGTGGCATGGACTTGCTCCAGCTTGAAACAGGATTTCTGTTCCCAGCAAGAGATTGAGGTTGGGCCACAGTGGTGAAAGTGCTCAATCTAGCCACTGGACCAATGACCAGTGACCACTGATAAGGCCCTAGTCCACACAGCTTTGTAGAAATAAAATTCCCATAAAGATGGGAAGCAGTGAAGAAAGTAAAGCATTTATTAGCAGGAAAAAGAATACAGTAGGTGTGGATAGACATACAAGTGGACTCAGAGAGAATTGTACAATCATGGTAGTTTAAATCACTTATATGGAGCATTTCTTCCAGGTTTCCTTTGGCCAATCATCTTGCTTTGCCTGATTCTGAATCCATATCTGGTTTATTTCAGGGTCCTCCCATGCATGTGTTCATGTGCATCTCTCAGCCAAGATGGATTCCAGTGAAGAGGTCTATGGGCAGGTTGACATCACTCCCTTTTTGACCTCCAAGAAGCTTCTCTGTTTCTGTATAATCAGGAAGGTCTCCTTGACCTTAGAATGAGAAATATGTGATCTTTCACTGTGCAGGGCTCAGCAATTCCTCTTCATCTTGGAGTATCTGTCCATAGGAGACAAACTCCAGCTGCTCAGCCTGGGAGTTTAAAGTTAATTTTCAATAATAATTTATTGAGGTTAATTGAAGTTTGTCTGAAGTATTTTATAGCACAAAAAAACACTGCATGAATGTTGCTTTCAAAATAATTTAAAATGTTTACTGCATGCAATGTAAAGAGGGAAATTGGGCATCAAGGAGAGAAACTGCATTCAAGGCCATTAACAGAGCTGCCCTAATGAATCAGATATAGCATGTATTACATGAAATAATAGATTATAATGGAATAAGTGAGTTAAGTGGTAATTAAAAAGTGAGTAACAACAATTTAAGGGAACTTAATTTTATAGCAACAATTATTCCTGCCAAGAAGCATTCTCATCTTCAAGGAAATAAATGATTGTCATTAACTTGGTATAGGTATCTATTAAATGTTCCTACTATCAAATGATGTATCCTGGTAATGGGAGGCCATTTTTCACACACAGATTCTCCTGCTTATCTTAAGATATGGTTTATTCAATAATTTAGAAATGACAAATTACTGCTATTGTGCAAGTCCTTCAAGATCATGAATCAGTTTAAACATTCATTAAGTCTTGTTTACTTTTCCAGCATATAAGTAAATGTTCACTACCAAGTTATAAATTAAGAAAAACAATTGATGACTGATGCTAGACACACAGCACTAAAGTGAAAATTGGGCTGAGTCATTCCAAAAAAACTGAAGTGCAGCCAGTGGAGCCAAGGTGAGATCCTAAAACTGGAAAGAGAGCAGAAATTTCACTGTTTCACTGTTTGTTAGAGACTCTCTTCCCCCAGAGATGAGTGTTGGATTGAGAGATTACCTGAAGGCAAGGTGGAGTGATTTGAATACTTATATATGGCTCAGTGCCTAATACCCACTCCAGTGTTCTTGCCTGGAGAATCCCAGGGATGGAGGAGCCTGGTGGGCTGCCATCTATGGGGTCACACAGAGTTGAACATGACTCAAGCGACTTAGCAGCAGCGGCAGCAGTGCCTAATACATTACTTAGGGCAGAGCACAGCACTGAGGAATCATTCATCTGATTTCCAAAGGTGTGTGGTGGAGTATACTTTATATTTTCCTGATAATATTTCTCTTTTTAAGTCCATATACACAAAGTATGCAAAAATACATTAAAACTACACAGTAAAAGTGCAGAGAGAATGTCCATTATTAGTACAATACTCCAAGAACCTCCTGAGGCTCCAGAAAGTCCTACAGGAAGGTGTCTGAGCTTCCTCCCCTGAGAGAACATCAAGCCAACTCCTTTTAGGGCCCTCTTTCTCTTAGCCACTGGAGATTAACACACAGAATTTCAGTGATTGGAATAAAATCCATGGGGTCTCTGTCCCCATACATTTGACCTGATAATCAACTATTCAGAATTCATGAAGCCATTACTGAAAGTCCTTTAAGTCATGGAGGCACCTGCTGAATTTCCACAAATGATGATGTAAACAGTACCATGTGTTTTGAGAACAATAATGAATTGTATTCATTATATCTAAGAATGACAAATTTTACCCTTTTTTGCTGTTTTTTTTAAGTTGAAAAGATTCTTCCATTAGATTTGGTTATTTGCTATTGAGTCTGTTGTGAGGATTCAATGCATTAGGGTTTATAAGCTACATAGCATTGTGCCTGACATAGAATAAATACCCATACAGTTATACTGACAGTGATCATGATGATAATAATAATAATCCTTATTTCCAGCTGCTTTTCTATGACAGTGTGATTCTAACCAAGTCAGTAAAGTGTGTGTCGGTCACTCACATGTGCACGACAATCTGTCCCAAGCCCTTGTGCACTTATCTGTTCCATGTATGTTCTTTCTTCATCTACCCTCACAGTTATGTTTAATTACATGCTGTAATTATGTTCATGCAAATAATATTTTAAAACATCTTTTGATGATCTCATAGCTACCTATTTCTTTAATATGGATTTAAATATCTTTGTTGAAATGTACTAAAATGTGTCAAACATTGTCAGAAGGAGGGACAGATGTGCTCTGCACTCTATTCTGGGTAATTTTCAAGCTGATCCTGTCTCTTTTCCATCTCATCCCTTGAGGATTAGTGTAATAAAATAAAAAAGGATTGAGTGTTATAGAAATTATTGATGAGTGTTCATCAAATAAGAAAGATTAAGACACTATGCTCCAAGACAAAAATGGTGTAATATGCTGGTTTGGGCATCTAAACACTGTTCTGGCACTTCCACTATGTTACTGTATCACCAGCAAGAACTTCAACAACCTGAGAAGGAGAAGGACAGAAATATTTGAGATGAAACAAGTTTTCAATGACATCTCCCAAATTTCACAGACACTGAGACATATTTTTTTTAAACTTTCAACTTATTGAAATTGGTTGAGTCTTTTAATCAACATCTTACAAGTAATTCAGGAAGGCAACAATTCAATTAGATTTTGTTCTTGGAGAAAGTTCAAGTATCAGTTATTTTGGCATCAAATCTTACCAGTTGGGTGTAAATTTATAAAACTCTCCAAGAAATTAATTGTAGTGAAGAGTTTGTCAAGCCTTAGAAACCAAATGGTAAGGAGGAAGGGATGAGAAATATGGTGATTATGATATTTATTAACATTGCTTAAGCAGTAATTGAAAGCAGACCAGCTCTATATAACTGCAAATCTTGTTTTCAGTACACACTACTAAAAAGTTTGATTTTTTATGGCATTTCTAGAGAACTGATGAAAGTGTGAAAAATTTTTAACATTTTTCATAAGTTGAAAAATAGATTGAAAAAATTAATAATACTTTAAATAGTTTATAGCTTACTTTTCTTTTTTACATATGCACAAAATTATATAATAAAATTTGTGTTACATGCACTTAAAAGCTTAATATATATAAAGCTCAACTAAATATCAAGTTTCCAAGTTAAAAAAAAAATGTTTCATAGTTTACCAAAGGGTGTTTATTCTTAAAAATGATGATTAAAGGTAGACAAGTGAATCTGCCTTAAATTTTAAAATATGTGATATACAATTTTCTCTTCTCATGTAAATGAAAGTTTTGCTTTCTATTTATCAATTTCATCACTTTTCCTTTCTCAGTACCCACCCTGTTTTATTTAGCTTTAGCTAAATTTATTTCAGTAAATTTATTTTTATTAAGCAAATTTATTTTGCTTAATATTCCAATTTTCCAATTCCAAATTAATATTTGCTTAACATTCCAAGTAGATTTTGTTACATGAGTCTCCTATCTGTCTCCTAAAATATTTTAAAATGCAGTTCAAGAGCCCAGGGTATTCTGACATTATTATTAGCATGGCTCTTTTGCAAACAAGCACAATATCTAATCTGTTCTGTGTCATATTTCATCTCCATTTTTCTCTTTTTAACAACTAGCTTCTATATTGAATAATTATTCTCAATGGAAGTGTTTTAAGATTCACTCAATCTGAAATGCAATTTGAAAATACAGAAACGTTACAAAGATCAAATATACATACACTAGAATTTCTCACAGTATGAAATTAAAATTCAGGAAATATCAATACAATCATTTTCTTTGTCTTGGACTCACATACAAAATACCACAGACTGGGTGGCTTTAATAACAGAAATTGATGTTCTCACAGTTCTAAAGACCATAAGCCCAAGAGCAAGGACTTAGAACCCCTGGTCAATCTAGTTCCTGCTGAGAGCTCTCTCCTTAGGTTGCAAATGGCCAACTTCTTTCTATGTTATCACATGGCCCTCTGGCAGTGCATTGCCCTGGAAAGGGGAAGAAAAAGAGAGGAACGTTTCCCTTTTAAGGCCACCAATGCCATGATGAGTGCTGCATCTTCATGACCTAATCTAAACTTAATCACCTCCCAAAGCCTTTTCTCCACATACCATCCATTGGGGGAATAAGACTTCAACATATGATTAATTTGGGGGTCAAAGTGAAAGTTACTCAGTTGTGTCTGACCCTTTGTGACCCCATGGACTATACAGTCTGTGGAATTCTCAAGGCTAGAATACTGGACTGGGTAGTCTTTCCCTTCTCCAGGGTATCTTCCCAACGCAGGGATGCAACCCAGGTTTCCTGTATTGTGGGTGGATTCTTTACCAGCTGAGCCACATGGGAAGCCCAAGAATACTGTAACGGGTAGCCCTATCCCTTCACCAGCAGATCTTCCCAACCCAGGAATCAAATCGGGGTCTCTTGTATCACTGGCAGATTCTTTACCAGCTGAGCTATGAGGGAAGCCCTTTTATTTTTATTTTTTGGGGAGAACATAAACATTCCATAACAGTCAGAAAAGAATATTATATAGGTAATGATACTTGAGAAAATTAGGAATAGAGATTCTTTTTCAGAATAAAGTAAAGTGATAAAAGTGGTATTTCAGGAAGATTACTTTAGAATACAGTACTTAATAAATCAGACAGAAGACTTGAAACAAAGCCCATTAGAAAAACATTGTCATGATCTAGGCATAAGGAAATGAGGAATTCACATCAGGATGGTGCCATCTCAACAAATACAGTTACAACAGCAGGAACAGCATGGAACATGGAACAGTCACCATGTGCCAGGTGCTATGAAAAGTGCTAGGAATACATTATCTTATTTGATTGCCAACAATCCTGTGATGTAGGCACTATTATTTATATCATTTATAATAAGAAACCTGGCTCAGAAGCACTAATAATTTCCTGCTTCTCCAAGTGAAGGGACCAAGAATCATACAAAAGAAGACAGCCTATGGTAATTAGAAATGCACACTTAGGATGGGACAAATTATCAGAAGATGGTATTATGAACTACTTGATTATGAATAAAAATTGAATTTTTGAGTTTATTTGTTAAAAAACAAAAAAATAGAGCTTTATGATAAGGGAAGGGTGGATGAAAGAAAATATGATGAAGGAAGGTAAGAAGTAAAAAATGAGATTGAAAATATTTCAGATTTGATAGAAATGAACAAGCAGTGTGTTATATATAGAAAACTAATAAATGAGATTTTTAAATGGTAGATTAAGTCATTATATGTAAAAATGTCAAGCAAGATAAAGACAAAAAAATACTTGCTCAAAAAGGAGCTATTCATAATATAAGTGTTTTTGTCCAATCTTTTTATCACTGGGTATATTTCAGTTAAAAAAAAAAAAAGTTGCCTTCAAGAAGACTAGACTTTTCTTGTAAAGCTATTCTAAGTCTAGCCAAAGATATAAAGGAAGAAAAGGTTTTTCCAGTAGTCATGTAGGGGTGTGAGAGTTGGACCACAAAGAATGAGTGCTGAAGAAGAGATGCTTTCAAACTGGTGCTGCAGAAGACTCTTGAGAGTCCCTTGGACAGCAAGGAGATAGAACCAGCCCATCCTAAAATAAATCAACTCTGAATATTCATTTAAAAGACTGATGCTGAAGCTGAAGCTCCAATACTTTGGCCACCCGATGTGAAGAGCTGACTTATTGCATCATCAACTCAATGGACAGGAGTTTCAGGAAACTTTGGCAGATAGTAAAGGACAGGGAAGACAGGAATGCTGCAGTCCATGGAGTTGCAAAGAGTCATACGGTTTTCCCTACTTTCTTCAATTTAAGTCTGAATTTGGCAATAAGAAATTCATGATCTGAGCCACAGTCATCTCTTAGTCTTGTTTTTGTTGACTGTATAGAGCTTCTCCATCTTTGGCTGCAAAGAATATAATCAATCTGATTTTGGTGTTGACCATCTGGTGATGTCCATGTGTAGAGTCTTCTCTTGTGTTGTTGGAAGAGGGTATTTGCTATGACCAGTGCATTTTCTTGCCAAAACTCTATTAGCTTTTGCCCTCTATTAGCTTTCTTTCCATATTCCAAGGCCAAATTTGCCTGTTACTCCAGGTGTTTCTTGACTTCCTACTTTTGCATTCCAGTCTCCTATAATGAAAAGGACATCTTTTTTGGGTGTTGGGTTTAAAAGGTCTTGTAGGTCTTCATAGAACCGTTCAACTTCAGCTTCTTCAGCGTTACTGTTTGGGGCATAGACTCGGATTATTGTGATATTGAGTGGTTTGCCTTGGAAGCGAAAAGAGATCATTCTGTCGTTTTTGAGCTTGCACCCAAGTACTGCATTTCAAACTCTTTTGTTGACCATGATGACTACTCCATTTCTTATAAAGGATTCCTGTCCGCAGTAGTAGATATAATGGTCATCTGAGTTAAATTCACCCATTCCAGTCCATTTTAATTCACTGATTCCTAGAATGTTGACGTTCACTCTTTACATCTCTTGTTTGACCACTTCCAATTTGCCTTGATTCATGGACCTGACATTCCAGGTTCCTATGCAATATTGCTCTTTACAGCATCGGACCTTGCTTCTATCACCAGTCACATCCACAGCTGGGTATTGTTTTTGCTTTGGCTCCGTCCCTTCATTCTTTCTGGAGTTATTTCTCCACTGGTCTCCAGTAGCATATTGGACCCCTACTGACCTGGGGAGTTCCTTTTTCAGTATCCTATCATTTTGCCTTTTCATACTGTTCGTGGGGTTCTCAAGGCAAGAATACTGAAGTGGTTTGCCATTCCCTTCTCCAGTGGACCACATTCTGTCAGACCTCTCCACCATGACCGTCTTGGGTGGCCCCAGGAGCATGGCTTAGTTTCACTGAGTTGGACAAGGCTGTGGTCCTATTGTGATTAGACTGACTAGTTTTCTGTGATTATGATTTCAGTGTGTCCGCCCTCTGATGCCCTCTTGCAACACCTAACGTCTTACTTGGGTTTCTCTTACCTTGGACATGGGGTATCTCTTCACTACATTGTATGGGAGACAGGGATCAAGACCATCCCCATGGAAAAGAAATGCAAGAAAGCAAAGTGGCTATCTGGGGAGGCCTTACAAATAGCTGTGAAAAGAAGAGAATTGACAAGCAAAGGAGAAAAGGAAAGATATAAGCATCCGAATGAAGAGTTCCAAACAACAGCAAGAAGAGATAAGAAACCCTTCTTCAGCAATCGATGCAAAGAAATAGAGGAAAACAACAGAATGGGAAAGAATAGAGATCTCTTCAAGATAATTAGAGATACCAAAGGAACACTTCATGCAAAGATGGGCTCGATAAAGGACAGAACTGGTATGGACCTAACAGAAGCAGATGATATTAAGAAGAGGTGGCAAGAATATACAGAAGAACTGTACAAAAAAGATCTTCAAGACCAAGATATTCATGATGGTGTGATCACTCACCTAGAGACATACATCCTGGAATGTGAAGTCAAGTGGGCCTTAGAAAGCATCACTACGAACAAAGCTAGTGGAGGTGATGGAATTCCAGTTGAGCTATTTCAAATCCTTAAAGATGATGCTGTGAAAATGCTGCACTCAATATGCCAGCAAATTTGGAAAACTCAGCAGTGGCCACAGGACTGGAAAAGGTCAGTTTTCCTTCTAATCCCAAAGAAAGGCAATGCCAAAGAATGCTCAAACTACCACACAATTGCACTCATCTCACATGCTTGTAAAGTAATGCTCAAAATTCTCCAAGCCAGGCTTCAGCAATATGTGAACCGTGAACTTCCTGATGTTCAAGCTGGTTTTAGAAAAGACAGAGGAACCAGAGATCAAATTGCCAACATCTGTTGGATCATGGAAAAAGCAAGAGAGTTCCATAAAAACATCTATTTCTGCTTTATTGACTCTGCCAAAGCCTTTGACTGTGCGGATCACAGTAAACTGTGGAGAATTGTTCAAGAGATGGGAATACCAGACCACCTGACCTGCCTCTTGAGAAACCTATATGCAGGTCAGGAAGCAACAGCTAGAACTGGACATGGAACAACAGACTGGTTCCAAATAGGAAAAGGGGTACGTCAAGACTGTATATTGTCACCTTGCTTATTTAACTTATATGCAGAGTACATCGTGAGAAATGCTGGGCTGGAAGAAACACAAGCTGGAATCAAGATTGCCGGGAGTAATACCAATAACCTCAGATATGCAGATGACACCACCCTTATGGCATAAAGTGAAGAAGAACTAAAACGTGTCTTGATGAAAGTGAAAGAGGAGAGTGAGAAAGTTGGCTTAAAGCTCAACATTCAGAAAACGAAGATCATGGCATCCGGTCCCATCACGTTATGGGAAATAGATGGGGAAACAGTGGAAACAGTGTCAGATTTTATTTTGGGGCGGCTCCAAAATCACTGCAGATGGTGATTGCAGCCATGAAATTAAAAGACGCTTACTCCTTGGAAGGAAAGTTATGACCAGCCTAGATAGCATATTCAAAAGCAGAGACATTCCTTTGCCAACCAAGTTCCGTCTAGTCAAGGCTATGGTTTTTCCTGTGATCATATATGGATGTGAGTGTTGAACTGTGAAAAGGCTGAGTGCCAAGGAATTGATGCTTTTGAACTGTGGTGTTGGAGAAGACTCTTGAGAGTCCCTTGGACTGCAAGGAAATCCAACCAGTCCATTCTGAAGATCAGCCCTGGGATTTCTTTGGAGCGAATGATGCTAAAGCTGAAACTCCAGTACTTTGGCCACCTCATGGGAAGAGTTGACTCATTGGAAAAGACTCTGATGCTGGGAAGGATTGGGGGCAGGAGGAGAAGGGGACGACAGTAGATGAGATGGCTGGATGACATCACTGACTCGATGGACATGAGTCTGAGTGAACTCCTGGAGTTGGTGATGGACAGGGAGGCCTGGCGTGCTGCCATTCATGGGGTCTCAAAGAGTCAGACACGACTGAGCCACTAAACTGAACTGAACTGAAGGAGAAAAAAGTGCTGCTATCAGTTCAGTTCAGTCATTCCATCATGTCCAATTCTGCAACCCCATGGTGAAGCACGCCAGCCTCCCTGTCCATTTCCAACTCCTGGAGCTTGATCAAACTCATGTCCGCTCAGTCGGTGATGTCATCCAATTAGTTCATCCTCTATCCTCCCCCTATCCTCCTGCTTTCAATCTTTCCCAACATCAGGGTCTTTTCCAATGAGTCAGTGCTTAATATAAAGTGGCCAAACTATTGGAGCTTCAGCTTCAGCATCAGTCCTTCCAATAAATATTCAGGACTGATTTCCTTGAGGATTGACTGGTTGGATCTTCTTGTAGTCCAAGGGACTCTCAAGAGTCTTCTTCAACACCACAGTTCAAAAGCATCAATTCTTCGGCACTCAGCTTTCCTTATGGTCCAACTCTCACCTCCGTACGTGGCTACTGGAAAAACCATAGCTTTGACAATACAAACATTTATCAGTCAAGTAATGTCTCAAGCTTTTTAATATGCTGTTTAAGCTGGTCATAACTTTGCTTCCAAGGATCAAGCATCTTTTAATTTCATGGCTGCATTCACCATCTGCAGTCATTTTGGATACAAAAACAGTAAGACACTGATAAAAGAAATCAAAGACAACAGAAATAGATGGGGAGAAATATTCCATGTTCCTGGGTTGGAAGAATAATTATGAAAATGACTATACTACTAAATGTAATCTACAGATTCAGTGCAATCCCTATCAAATTACCAATAGCATTTTTTACAGAACTAGAACAGCAACAACAACAAAAATTCTCAAAATTCATATGGAAACACAAAACACCCCAAGTAGTGAAAGCAATCTGAGAGAGAAGAATGGAGCTCAAAGAATCAACCGTCCTGACTTCAAACTACATTACAAAGCTACAGTCATCAATACATTATGGTACTGGCACAAAAACAGAAATACAGACAAATGGAGCAAGACACAAAGCCAGAGATAAACCCACACACCTATGTATATCTTATCTTTGGTAAAGGATCTAAGATAGTCTCTTCAATAAGTGGTCCTGCAAAAACTGGACAGCTACATTTAAAAGAATAAAATTAGAACATTTCCTAACACCATACACAAAGATAAACTCAAAATGGATAAAAGATCTAAATGTAAGACCAGAAACCATAAAACTCTTAGTGGAAAACATAAAGCAGAACAATCTATGACATACATAACAGCAAGTTCCTCTATGCCTCACCTCCTAGAGTAATGGAAATAGAAACAAAAATAAACAAGTGGGGCTTAATTATACTTAAAATCTTTTGCACAGCAATGGAAACTATAAATGAGGTGAAAAGGCAACCCTCAGAATGGGAAAAAAAAATAGCAAATGAAAAAACTGACAAAGGATTAATTTTAAAAATATACAAACAGCTCATACAAATCAATACCAGAAAGATAAAAAATCCCATCAGAAAGTGGGAAAAAGACCTAAACATACATTTCTCCAAAGAAGACATACAGATAGCTAATAAGCATATGAAAAGATTCTCAGCATTGCTCATTATTAGAGAAATGCTAATCAAAAATACAATGAGATATCACCTCACACTGGTCAGAATGGCCATCAACAAAAATCTACAGACAATGAATGCTGGAGAGGGTGTGGAGAAAAGGAAACTCTCTTGCACTGTTGGTGGGAATGCCAATTGATACAGTCACTAAGGAGAACTGCATGGAGAGTCCTTTAAAAACTAGGAATAAAGCCACCATATGATCCAGCAATCCCACTACTATGTATATGTCCTGAGGAAACCAAAGTTGAAAAAGACACATGTAACCCAATGTTCATTGCAGCTCTATTTATAATAGCTAGGACATGGAAGGAACTTAGAAGCCCATTGACATAGAAGCTGTGGTACATAGATACAATGGAATACATAAAAAGGAACACAGTTGAATCAATTCTAATGAGGTGGATGAACCTAGAGCCTATTTTACAAAATGAAGTAAGTCCAGAAGAGTAGTTATGGTATTCTAATGCATATATATGAATCTAGAAAGATGGTACTGATGAATCTATTTGCAGAGCAGCATTGGAGACAGAAGCATTGAGAACAAATTTATGGATATGACTGGGGAGGGAGGAAGGAGAGGGTGGGAGGTATGTAGAGAGTAACATGCAAACATACATTACCATATGTAAAATAGATAGCCAATGAGAATTTGCTGTATGACTCAGGGAACTCAAACTGGAGCTCGGTTTGAGGGTTGGGTTGGGGAGGCAGGTGGGTGGGATGTTCAAGGGGGAGAGGACATGGGTAAACCTACGGCTGATTCATGTTGATGCTTGGTAGAAACCAACACAGTACTATAAAGCAGTTATCCTTCAGTTCAGTTGCCCAGTCGTGTCTGACTCTTTGTGACCCCATGGACTGCAGCACTCCAGGCCTCCCTGTCCTTCACCAACTCCCAGAGTTTACCCAAACTCATGTCCATGAGTCAGCGATGCCATCCAACCATCTCATCCTCTGTCATCCCCTTCTCCTCCTGCCTTCAATTAAAAGTAAATGAATTAGGAATAGTAGAAAATAACAACAACTGGACTATATGATGGTCTTTTACTTTTATCTAGTTTGTTTCACTTTTGCTTAGTAGAAAGACTTTTGTGTACATATATACATAGTATGCATAATTTAGCATATATTTTAGAAAATTTATGAATTTTTGCCTAGAAAAAAATTTTTTTTAAATTATGAGTTAGACTTAGTATGAAAAGAATGCTAGATTTCTAATTTACAGTCACTCAATAGTCTCATAAATTTCCACGTATTTTGACATCTAGTATTACTGCTAAACGTCTAAAAAATTTATCTCAGTGATTTTAAAAAATTGAATAAGGCCTGAAACTTCTAATCCAATTCTGAGAATATAAAGAAATATTGTGTTGTAAAGAAATATTGTGTTGTAAAAAAACAGGAAATTAATATGGCAGAAATTGAAGAGGAACTAAAAAGCCTCTTGATGAAAGTGAAAGAGGAGAGTGAGAAAGTTGGCTTAAAACTCAACATTCAGAAAACGAAGATCATGGCATCCGGTCCCATCACTTCATGGGAAATAGATGGGGAAACAGTGGAAACAGTGCCAGATTTTATTTTGGGGGGGGGGGGGGCTCCAAAATCACTGCAGATGGTGACTGCAGCCATGAAATTAAAAGACACTTACTCCTTTGAAGGAAAGTTATGACCAACCTAGACAGCATATTAAAAAGCAGAGACATTACTTTGCCAACAAAGGTCCATCTAGTCAAGGCTATGGTTTATCCAGTGGTCATGTATGGATGTGAGAGTTGGACTGTGAAGAAAGCTGAGTGCCAAAGAATTGATGGTTTTGAACTGTGGTGTTGGAGAAGACTCTTGAGAGTCCCTTGGATTGCAAGGAGATCCAACCAGTCCATCCTGAAGGAGACCAGTCCTGGGTGTTCATTGGAAGGACTGATGCTGAGGCTGAAACTCCAATACTTTGGCCACCTCATACAAAGAGTTGACTCATTGGAAAAGACCCTGATGATGGGGGGCATTGGGGGCAGGAGGAAAAGGGGATGACAGAGGTTGAGATGGATGGATGGCATCGCCGACTTGATGCACATGAGTTTGGGTGAACTCTGGGAGTTGGTGATGGACAGAGAGGCTTGGCGTGCTGTGAATCATGGGGTCGCAGAGTCAGACACGACTGAGCAACTGAACTGAACTGAACTACATATTCTATAATGATGACTCATCATTTCAGAGAGGTTTACTCATGTTTGGATATATATCTAGTTCATGAATCTTTCAAAGCTGCATAGCATCATATTAGTGTTCTACAATTTATTTACTGTCTCCTTTGAATTTTAGGTTCTATATCAGGGACTTCCCTTTTGGTGTTTGATCCCTGGATAGGGAAGATCCCCTAGAGGAGGGCATGGCAACCCGCTCCATTATTCTTGCCTGAAAAATTCCATGGACAAAGGAAGCTGGTATGCTACATACAGTCCTTTGGACTCTACTAAGTGACTAAGCACACACACAAAAATTGTATATCAGTTAGGAGATGTTAAGTTTATGCAATGATAGAAAACAATCTGAAAATATTAGGGAAAAAATGTATTTCTTGCTCAGTCTACTGTAGTGGAAGAAAATATTTAATTTCACAGAATACTCGGGTCTCCAGGTATAAAGACTTCCCAACTATATAACCACAGTCCTAATGGTATGTGTGTGCAGGTATTGGGAAATAGGGACAGAATGACTGCACAGTTCACTCTGTTCCAAGTTTGCTGGCCAGAACAAGCCCCCATGGTTCAGCCCAGAGCAGTATTTTCCAAGCTGGATGTTGGTGACCTGGGATAATGCTGACCACCACCTGCTTCTAGTTTTCATTAGTGCAAAACTTACTGATATCTCCTTGTATTCCTGTTAGAGAAAACCTAGGAGTGAAATTACTGGACTTGAAGAACACTACCTCTTCATCATTCTTAAGCAATAACCAAGTTGCATGTTCAGAGAATTCTACTGTACTCTCATCACAAGGGAACAAGTGTTCCTATTTCTTACGGTACTTGCCAGTAATAGATGCCCCCTTATATAAAAGTCTACCCCTTCCCCCATGATCTGACTGATAGTTATATCATTTTATTGTGATTTTAACTCATATGTGACTTGGTACTGTAAAGTCAAATATCTTTTTTTTTTTTTAGCAACTTCATTTAACTTAATGAATTTCCTATTCACATCCTTTGCTCATTTTCAATCGAGCTGTTTGTCTTATTAATTGGTTGCAGCTCTTTATACATAATGGCAAATATAGGCTCCAAATCTATGGATTATATTTCTAATTTTTAACATGTTTCAAAGATGCATAAAAATTTATTCTTATAGGTGCAAATAATTTTTTATAGATGAAAATATCTAATGGTTATCAGGCTTTTATTTTTTACAATTGATACATTTTATAAATAATCCTTACACCAGAACAACAAAAAATTCCCTTCAAAAATTACAATATTTTGCTTTTCAAGTTTATTTTATTTTTGTTCTTCCCTAAAGAGTAAATAAATATTTAAATATGGATAATAAATTTTTCCAAATTACTGAAAAATACACCATTATCTTCTAATGTAAATATCACTCGATTTATATTATATATATATATCAATATGTATATCACTCTCTATATATATACATACATATGTGTGTGTGTGTCTGTGTGTGTGTGCATAATCAGTCAATTCAGTCATGTCTGACTCTTTACAACCCTATGAACTAGAGCATGCCAGGGTCCTCTGTCCATGGGATTCTCTGGGCAAGTATACTGGAATGGGTTACCATGCCTTCCTCCAGGGGATCTTCGTAACCCAGAAATCAAACCTCAGTGCAGTACAGTTCAGTCGCTCAGTTGTGTCCGACTCTTTGTGATCCCATGACTGCAGCACGCCAGGCCTCCCTGTCCATCACTAACTCCTGCAGTTCACCGGAACTCATGCCCACTGGGTCGGTGATGCCATCCAACCATCTCATCCTCTGTTGTCCCCTTCTCCTCCTGCCCTCAATCCTTCCCAGCATCAGGAGCTTTTCCAGTGAGTCAGCTCTTTGCATCAGGTGGCCAAAGTTTTGGAGTTTCAGTTTCAGCATCAGTCCTTCCAATGAACAGTCAGGAATGATTTTCTTTAGAATGGACGGGTTGGACCTCCTTGCAGTCCAAGGGACTCTCAAGAGTCCTCTCCAACACCGCAGTTCAAAAGCATCAATTCTTCAGTGCTCAGCTTTCTTAAAAGTTCAACTCTCACATCCATACATGTGAAAAACAGTAGCCTTGACTAGACCTACCTTTGTTGAAAAGTAATGTCTCTGCTTTTGAATATGCTGCTAGGTTGGTCATAACTTTCCTTCCAAGGAGTAAGCATCTTTTAATTTCATGGCTGCAGTCACCATCTGCACTGATTTTGGAGTCCAAGAAAATAAAGTCAGCCACTGTTTCCACTGTTTCCCCATCTATACGCCATCAAGTGATGGGACCGGATGCCATGATCTTCGTTTCCTGAATGTTGAGTTTTAAGCCAACTTTTTCACTCTCCTCTTTCACTTTCATCAAGAGGCTTTTTAGTTCTTCTTCACTTTATGCCATTAGGGTAGTGTTTTCTGCATATCTGAGGTTATTGATATTTCTCTTGGCAATCTTTATTCCAGCTTGTGCTTCCTCCAACCCAGCGTTTCTCATGATGTATTCTGCATATAAGTTAAATAAGTAGGGTGACAATATACAGTCTTGATGTACTCCTTTTCCTATTTGGAACCAGTCTGTTGTTCCATGTCCAGTTCTAACTGTTGCTTCCTGACCTGCATACAGGTTTCCCAAGAGGCAGGTCAGGTGGTCTGGTATTCCCATCTCTTTCAGAATTTTCCAGTTTATTGTGATGCACACAGTCCAACGCTTTGGGATAGTTGATAAAGCTGAAATATATGTTTTTCTGGAACTCTCTTGCTTTTTCGATGATCCAGCAGTTGCTGGCAATTTGATCTCTGATTCCTCTGCCTTTTCTAAAACCAGCTTGAACATCTGGAAGTTCACGGTTCATGTATTGCTGAAGCCTGGCTTGGAGAATTTTGAGCATTACTTTACTAGCATGTGAGATGAGTGAAATTGTGTGAAAAGTTGAGCATTCTTTGGCATTGTCTTTCTTTGTGATTGGAATGAATAACTGACCTTTTCCAGTCCTGTGGCCACTGCTGAGTGTTCCAAATTTGCTGGGATATTGAGTGCAGCACTTTCACAGCATCATCTTTTAGGATTTGAAATTACTCAACTGGAATTGCATCACCTCTACTAGCTTTGATCGTAGTGGTGCTTCCTAAGCCCACTTGACTTCACATTCCAGGATGTCTGGCTCTAGGTCAGTGATCACACCATCGTGATTATCTGGGTTGTGAAGATCTTTTTTGTATAGTTCTTCTGTGTATTCTTGCCACCTCTTCTTAATATCTTCTGCTTCTGTTAGGTCCATACAATTTCTGACCTTTATTGAGCCCATCTTTGCATGAAATGTTCCCTTGGTATCTCTAATTTTCTTGAAGAGATCTCTATTCTTTCTCATTCTATTGTTTTCCTCTATTTCTTTCTATTGATCGCTGAGGAAGGCTTTCTTATCTCTCCTTGCTACTCTTTGGAACACTGCATTCAGATGCTTATATCTTTCCTTTTCTCCTTTACCTTTCACTTCTCTTCTTTTCATAGCTATTTGTAAGGCCTCCTCAGACAGCCATTTTGCCTTTCTGCATTTCTTTTTCTTGGGGGTGGTCTGGATTCATGTTTCCTGTACAGTGTCAAGAACCTCCGTCCATAGTTCATCAGGCACTCTGTCTATCAGATCTAGGCCCTTAAATCTATTTCTCACTTCCACTATATAATCATAAGGGATTTGATTTAGGTCATAGCTGAATGGTCTAGTGGTTTCCCCTACTTTCTTCAATTTAAGTCTGAATTTGGCAATAAGGAGTTCCTGATCTGAGCCACAGTGAGCTCCCAGTCTTGTTTTTGCTGACTGTATAGAGCTTCTCCATCTTTGGCTGCAAAGAATATAATCAATATGATTTCAGGGTTAGCCATCTGGTGATGTCCATGTGTAGAGTCTCCTCTTGTGTTGTTGGAAGAGGGTGTTTGCTATGACCAGTGCGTTCTCTTGGCAAAACTCTATTAGCCTTTGCCCTGCTTCATTTTGTACTCCAAGGCCAAATTTACCTGTTACTCCAGGTGTTTCTTGACTTCCTACTTTTGCTTCCAGACCCTATAATTAAAAGGACATCTTTTTTGGGTGTTATTTCTAAAATAATGCTTCTTCGGTGTTACTGGTCGGGGCATAGACTTGGATTACTGTGATATTGAATGGTTTGCCTTGGAAATTAATACAGATCATTCTGTCATTTTTGAGATTGCATTCAAATACTGCATTTCAGACTCTTTTCTTGACTATGATGACTGCTCCATTTCTTCTAAGGGATTCCTGCCCACAATAGTAGATAGAATGGTCATCTGAGTTAAATTCACCCATTCCAGTCCATTTTAGTTCACTGATTCCTAGAATATCAACGTTCACTCTTGCCATCTCCTCTTTGACCACTTCCAATTTGCCTTGATTCATGGACCTAACATTCCAGGTTCCTATGCAGTATTCCTCTTTATAGCATTCGATTTTACTCCTATTACCAGTCACATTCACAACTGCGTGTTGGTTTTGCTTTGGCTCCACCCCTTCCTTCTTTCTGGAGTTATTTGTCCACTGATCTCCAGTAGCATATTGGGCACCTACTGACATGGGGAGTTCATTTTTCACTGTCCTATCTTTTTGCCTTTTCATACTGCTCATGGGGTTCTCAAGGCAAGAAATACTGAAGTGGTTTGCCATTCCCTTCTCCAGTGGACCACATTCTGTCAGACCTCTCTACCATGACCCGTCCATCTTGGGTGGCCACTCATGGCATGGCTAAGTTGGTATTTAGTAAACACAAGTCATGAATGAGAAATAAACATTTCTTCTTAAGTTCCTGAGCTTTTAGAGTGGGTTGTTAATACACTACGAACAAGTAGATCTTGACTACAGACTATCTGTTTTGCAGTGCTAACCTTCAAGACTGCATCTTGGTTTTAGACACATAGATGGAGGTATAAGTCATCTAGGCCAGTACCAGTCCATGGCCTGTTAATAACAGGGCCACGCACAAGAGGTGAGTGGTGGAAAGGTAAGCAAAACTTCATCTGTATTTACAGCCACTCTCTATCACTTAAATCACTGCCTGAGCTCCACCTCCTGTTAGATCATTCATAGCACTGGATTCTCGTAGGATCCAGAACTGAGTAGTATGAGCTGAGTATGGGAGGGGTCTAGGTTGCATGCTCCTTATATTAATTTTCTATCTGATGATCTGAGGAGGAGCTGAGGCAGTGATGGCAGTACTGGGGAGTTACTGCAAGTACAGATTATCTTTAGCAGAAAGGTTTGCCTGCACAGAGATCATAATAAATTACTTGCTTGCAGACTAATATCAAAATCCCATCAGTGAGTGGCAAATGACAATTCTACAATAATTTCATAATATATTACACAATAATAATAATAGGAATAAGGTGCAAAATAAATGTAATGTGCTTCAATCACCCAAAACTATCCCTCTGTCCAAGTCTATGCAAAAATTGTCTCCCACAAAACTGTTCCCTGGTATCAAACAGGTTGGAGACTTCTGGTCTAGACATACTTCACAAAATAAATACCCTAGAAAAACAAAAGATATATCTTGAAGCATCTGTTTGATTTATTTTAACAACCATTTGGTCTCTGATTCAGCCTTGCCACTTCAGTCTGCCATATAGAGCTTATTCAAACCAATCTTCCTTGAAGATCTCTGAAATCTGAGATTTCTCTAGAAATCATCCCTATTCCTGACCACACAGTCTAGCTCAGTATTGTAGATACATACTCTTCCATATTTCAAGCTAGGCAATAATAACTGATGTCAGTAAGTTTTCTTGAAGAGGTAACATACACTCTTAAAATCATTTATTTTAAATTTTTTAAATTGAAGATTAATTGCTTTACAGAATTGTATGGTTTTCTGTCATACATCAACAAGAATCAGCCATAGATAGGTTCACCCATGTCCCTTCCCTCTAGAACCGCCCTCCCATCTCCCTCCCCATCCCACCCTTCAGCCTGTCACAGAGCCTCTGTTCGAGTTCCCTGAGCCATACAGCAAATTTCCACTGCCTATCTAGTTTGCATATGGTATTGTAAATTTCCATGCTACTCAAATTTTGAAAACCTCAATAATCCATCAGAGTAAACAAAGAAGATGTAATAAATTTGCTATCATTGGTCTAAATTCTTCACCCTGATGTCCTAAACACTCCCTAAAATCTGGTCCCATTATTTTAATTTTAATTTTCACTTCCTACAACTCCTGAAAAAAGTAAGCTTTTTTCAAAACAGAACAGCCTCCACATTTTTTTTTTCCAAAAAGTAAAATACAGTCATGTGAGGTCTGATTGAGAACTTTAATTTCCCTAGCATTTATGCAATGGCACCCCACTCCAGTACTCTTGCCAGGAGAATCCCATGGATGGAGGAGCCTGGTGGGCTGCAGTCCATGGGGTCGCTAAGAGTCGGACACGACTGAGCGACTTCACTTTCAGTTTTCACTTTCATGCATTGGAGAAGGAAATGGCAACCCACTCCAGTGTTCTTGCCTGGAGAATCCCAGGGACGGGGGAGCCTGGTGGGCTGCCGTCTCTGGGGTCGCACAGAGTCGGGCACGACTGAAGTGACTTAGCAGTAGCAGCATTTATTAGGTAGATTACAATGCAGGGAATAACCTGTTGAAAACAAATTTGAAAAACTGTCCAGCTTTTTCCATGAGACCGGAGAAGGCAATGATAACCCACTCTAGTACTCCTGCCTGGAAAATCCCATGGATGGAGGAGCCTGGTAGGCTGCGGTCCATGGGATCGCGAAGAGTCGGACACGACTGAGCAACTTCACTTTCAATTTCATGCATTGGAGAAGCAAATGGCAACCCACTCCAGTGTTTTGCCTGGAGAAGCCCAGGGACGGCAGAGCCTGGTGGGCTGCCATCTATGGGGTTGCACAGAGTCGGACACGACTGAAGTGACTTAACAGCAGCAGCAGTTTGTCATGAGACACTTGTGTTTCAGGTATAAAAAGACTAGCTGGTCTATCCATCCTGATTAGTGAGAACTTTAAGAAAGGTTGTGAAACTGAAAGTCACTCAGTCATGTCCGACTCTTTGTGACCCCATGGACTCCATGGAATTCTCTAGGCCAGAATACTGGAGTGGGTAGCCTTTCCCTTCTCCAGGGGATCTTCCTAACCCAGGAATTGAACCCAGGTCTTCCGTATTGCAGGCTGATTCTTTACCAGCTGAACCACAAGGGAAGCCCAAGAATACTGGAGTGGGTATCCTATCCTTTCCCCAGCGAATGGAACCATGGTCTCTTGCATTGCAGGCAGATTCTTTACCAACTGAGGTATCAGGGAAGCCCTTCAGAAAGGTTAAGGATGTACAAATCAGCTCAGTTTCTCATAGATAAATACACTCATCAGAGAACACAAAATTCAAGGTCAACATGACTCTGAGGATATGAGACTGTGGCTGTACACTTGTTACATTAAAGGGCTAAAAGAAACAGAAATAACATCAACAACAATAGTAGTAATAGTAACTGTTACATACTGAGTACTTACTATGTGACAAATGCTGTAAGAAAGTCTTTTCTTGTATTTAGTTTTCCCACATCCCTTTAAGATAGGTTTTATTATTATTTCAACTTGATGGATGGGGAAACTGAAACTCAGACTTTTTAATAAATTCACCCAAGGTCACATAGACTAAAGGTTTTGAAAATAGGACTTTCTACCTCCAGAACATGCATGCCTAACACTTTTCTGCAGAATGCTCTAGGCAGTGAGACAGTTGTGGTCACCCTTCTTAGAATAATGGGGATTAAAATCAATAACTGAGGAAGAGTTACATCTCAGCTCTGGTTCCAATTCAGTTTCAAGTGTCCATTGACCTTGGGTAAGATCACTAATGCACTTTTGCAACAAAGGTCTGATGACTGTTACATAGTTCAACATCTTTTACGCAGATACTCCACTCTAGAGCAACTTATGAACTAATTTTCTGTTTCTATAATTATTGTATATGTTTAATGTATATGTCATTGACTGATTCTCTGCATAAATATACATATATATAAATTAATGAATGATCCTATTTTTCACGCAAGCAATACGTTGTGATTAACCTGGCTTTTTATTTGTGATTTTATTCATTGATATTTCTCACCAGCCAATTGTTAGAAAAACTGGATTTCTCATTTGTCTCAACTGATTATATGTTTTGAATCTCGTAAAAACTTTCAAGTAGTTCATCAATTATTCAACATTATGTTCCAATTAATTAAAAAGTTTTCCAAGGTCCAATTCTCAGTATCTAGCGTCTGTGAAGTTGAGAACCTGAGAAGTCACTGAAGATGTATTGTTTTTGTTCAGTCACCAGTCGTGTCTGACTCTGCAATCCCATGAACTGCAGCACTCCAGGCTTGTTCAAATTCATCCCTTTAGTCCGTGATGCCTTCCTTGTCACATACTCTGCCACCCCCTCCTCCTCCTGCTCTCAGTCTTTCCCAGAATCAGGGTCTGTTCCAATGAGTTGGCTCTTTGCATCAGGTAGCCAAAGCATTGTGTTTCAGCTTCAGCATCGTCCTTCCAATGAATTGGTTTGATCTCCTTGCTGTCCAAGGGACTCTCAAGAGTCTTCTCCAACACCACTGTGGTGGATTCATTTTGATATTTGGCAAAACTAATACAATTATGTAAATTTTAAAAATAAAATAAAATTAAATTAAAAAAAAAAAAAAGAAAGTACCAATTCTTCAGCACTCAGCCTTCTTTATGATCCAACTCTCACATCCATACATGACTACTGGGAAAACCATAGCTTTGACTATATGGAAGTTTGTCATCAAAGTAATGCCTCTGCTTTTTAACATGCTGTCTAGGTTTGTCATAGCTTTTTCTTTTTTTAATATAAATTTATTTATTTTACTTGAAGGCTAATTACCTTACATTATTGTATTGGTTTTGCTATACATCAACATGAATCCACAATGGGTGTACACATGTTCCCCATCCTGAACCCTCCTCCCTCCTCCCTCCCCGTACCATACCTCTGGGTCATCCCAGTGCACCAACCCCAAGCATCCTGTATCATGCATGCAACCTGGACTGGCGATTCGTTTCACATATGATATTATACAAGTTTCAATGCCATTCTCTGAAATCATCCCAGCCTAGCCCTCTCCCACAGAGTCCAGAAGACTGTTCTATACATGTGTGTCTCTTTTGCTGTCTCACATACAAGGTTATCATTACCATCTTTCTAAATTTCATATATATGTGTTAGTATACTGTATTGGTGTTTTTCTTTCTGGCTTACTTCACTCTGTATAATAGGCTCCAGTTTCATCCACCTCATTAGAACTTACTCAAATGTATTTTTTTTAATGGCTGAGTAATACTTCATTGTGTATATGTACCACAGCTTTTTTATCCATTCATCTGCTGATGGACATCTGGGTTACTTCCATGTCCTGGCTATTATAAACAGTGCTGCGATGAACATTTGGGGTACACGTGTCTCTTTCAATTCTGGTTTCCTCTGTGTGTATGACCAGCAGTGGGATTACTGGGTCATAAGGCAGTTCTATTTCCAGTTTTTTTAAGGAATCTCCACACTGTTCTCCATAGTGGCTGTACTAGTTTACATTCCCACCAACAGTGTAAGAGGGTTCCCTTTTCTCTACACCCTCTCCAGCACTTGTTGCTTGCAGAATTTTGGATAGCACCCATTCTGACTGGCATGAAATGGTACCTCATTGTGGTTTTGATTTGCACTTCTCTGATAATGAGTGATGTTGAACATCTTTTCATGTGTTTGTTAGCCATCTGTATGTCTTCTTTGCAGAAATGTCTGTTTAGTTCTATGGCCTATTTTTTGATTGGGTCATTTATTTTTCTGGAATTGAGCTGCAGGAGTTGCTTGTGTATTTTTGAGATTAATTCTTTGTCCATTGCTTCATTTGCTATTATTTTCTCCCATTCTGAAGGCTGTCTTTTCACCTTGCTTATAGTTTCCTTTTTTGTGCAGTGCCATAGCTTTTCTACCAAGGAGCAAGTGTCTTTTCTTTCATGGCTGCAGTCCCCATCCACAGTGATTTTGGAGCCCAAGAAAATAAAATCTGTCACTGTTTGCTTTGTTTCCCCCTCTATTTGCCATGAACTAAAAGGAACAGATGCTATGATCTTTTTTTTTGAATGTTGAGTTTGCATTAACTTTGTTACTCTGTTCTTTCACACTCATTAAGAGGCACTTTAGTTCCTCTTCACTTTCTGCCATAAGGGTGGTGTCATCTGCATATATGAGGTTATTGATATGTCTCCTAGCAATCTTGATTTCAGCTTGTGATTCATCCAGGCTGGTATTTCACATGATGAATTCTGCATACAAGTTAAATAAGCAGGGTGACAATATACAGACTTGATGTACTCCTTTCCCAATTTTGAGCCAGTTCTTTGTTCCACTTCTGGTTCTGACTGTTACTTCTTGACCTGTATACAGGTTTCTCAGGAGGCATCTAAGGTGGTCTGGTATTCCCATCTCTTTATGAATTTTCCACAATATTTTGTGATCCACACAGTCAAAGTCTCTAGCATAGTCAATGAAGTAGATGTTTTTTCTGGAATTCCCTTTCTTTCACTATGATACAATGAGCACTGGCAATTTGATCTCTGGTTCACTGCCCTCTCAAAGCCCAGCTTGTATATCTGGAAGTTCTCAGTTCAAGTTCTGCAGAAGCCTAGCTTGAAAGATTTTGAGCAAAACTTTACTAGTATGTGAAATGAGTGCAAGTGTATGATAGTTTGAACATTCTTTGACATTACCCTTCATAGAGATTGTAATGAAAACTGACCTTTTCCAGTCCTGTGGCCATTGCTCAGCTTTCCATTCCTGGTAACATACTAACTGCAGCACTCTAACAGCATTATATTTTAGTATTTTAGATAGCTCAGCTAGAATTTTGTCACCTCTACTAGCTTTCTTCGCAGTCAGTTCAGTCAGTTCGGTTGCTCAGTCATGTCTGACTCTTTGTGATCCCATGAATTGCAGCACGCCAGGCCTCCCTGTCCATAACCAACTCCAGGAGTCCACCCAAACTCATGTCCATTGAGTCAGTGATGCCATCCAGCCACTCATCCTCTGTCATCCCCTTCACCTCCTGCCCCCAATCCCTCCCAGAATCAGAGTCTTTTCCAATGAGTCAACTCTTCGCATGAGGTGGCCAAAGTACTGGAGTTTAAGCTTTAGCATCAGTCCTTCCAAAGAACACCCAGGGCTGATCTCCTTCAGAATAGACTGGTTGGATCTCCTTGCAGTCCAAGGGGCTCTAAAGAGTCTTCTCCAATGCTGCAGTTCAAAAGCATCAATTCTTCGGGACTCAGCTTTCTTCACAGTCCAACTCTAACATCCATACATGACCACAGGAAAAACCATTGCCTTGACTAGATGGCCCTTTGTTGGCAAAGTAATGTCTCTGCTTTTGAATATGCTATCTAGGTTGGTCATAACTTTTCTTCCAAGGAGTAAGCGTCTTTTAATTTCATGGCTGCAGTCACCATCTCCAGTGATTTTGGAGCCCCCCCCCCAAAAATAAAGTCTGACACTGTTTTCACTGTTTCCCCATCTATTTCGTGACATTGTGCAGCAAGAATACTGGAGTGGTTTGTTATTCAGTCCTCCGGTGGGCCACATTTTGTCAGAATTCTCTACTACGACAGATAGGGTAGCAATATTTTAAAATATTGTCAGTAAATTCATATGATTCTTCAGCATCCAAACATGGGATAGGGTGCAAAACAGAGAAGTATTATCACTATCTCATCTACAAAAGTAACTTCAATAATTTCATTTTCTTTTTTGTCTATATCAAACAAACCTAACCTCGGAACAATTGTAGAAAGTCATTATTTAAAATGAATTTACATTAATATGTATTTCATTGCTGAAATTATATGGAAATTAATAGATAAGAGAAAGACTTTTTAAGGTAACTGCATAGTTATAAATATCAATATTCAAAACTAAGGTCAACTAATTTTGAAAAGTGACAGATATTCATTCTACTTTATTAAAGCATACTCAGTCTGATTTCCAAACCAAAATCAACCCTAGAAGTCCATTACTGTAATAATATATATAGTTTTAATTACAAATTTAATTCCAGACTAACAGAAGATATTAAGAGGATATCTTCTAACAGAAGCAGAAGATATTAAGAAGAGGTGGCAAGAATACACAGAAGAACTGTACAAAAAAGAGCTTCATGACCCAGAAATCACGATGGTATGATCAATCACCTAGAGCCAGATATCCTGCAATGCAAAGTCAAGTGGGCCTTAGGTATCATCACTACCAACAAAGCTAGTGCAGGTGATGGAATTCCAGTTGTGTTATTTCAAATTCTAAAAGATGATGCTGTGGAAGTGCTGCACTCAATATGCCAGCAAATTTGGAAAACTCAGTAGGCCACAGTACTGGAAAAACTCAGTTTTCATTCCATTCCCCAAAATGACAATGCCAAAGAATGCTCAAACTACCACCCAATTGCAGTCATCTCACACTCTAGTAAAGTAATGCTCAAAATTCTCCAAGCCAGGCCTCAGCATTACATGAACCATGAACTTCCAGATGTTCAAGTTGATTTTAGAAAAGGCAGAGGAACCAGAGATAAAATTGCCAACATGTGCTGGATCATCAGAAAAGCAAGAGAGTTCCAGAAAAACATCTATTTCTGCTTTATTGACTATGCCAAAGCCTTTGACTGTGTGGATCACAATAAAAGGTGGAAAATTCTTTAAAAGATGGGAATACCAGACCACCTGACCTGCTTCTTAAGAAACCTGTATGCAGATCAGGAAGCAATAGTTAGAACTGGACATGGAACAACACACTGGTTCCAAACTGGGAAAGGACTACGACAAGGTTGTATATTGTCACCCTGCTTATTTAACTTATATACAAAGTACATCATGAGAAACACTGGGCTGGAAGAAGCACAAGCTGGAATCAAGATTGCCGGAAGAAATATCAATAACCTCAGATATGCAGATGACACCATCCTTATGGAAGAAAGTGAAGAAGAACTAAAAAGCCTCTTGATGAAAATGAAAGCGGAGAGTGAAAACATTGGTTTAAAGCTCAACATTCAGAAAACTAAGATCCTGGCATCTGGTCCCGTCATTTCATGGCAAATAGATGGGGCAACAGTGGAAGCAGCATCAGACTTTTTTTTTTTTTTTGGTCTTCAAAATCACTGCAGATGGTGACTGCAGCCATGAAATTAAAAGATGCTTGCTCCTTGGAAGAAAAGTTATGACCAACCTAGACAGTATATTAAAAAGCAGAGACATTACTTTGCCAACAAAGTCTGATTTCGTCAAGGCTATGGTTTTTCCAGTAGTCATGTACGGATGTGAGAGTTGGACCATAAAGAAAGCTGAGTGCAGAAGAATTGATGCTTTTGAACTGTGGTGTTGGAGAAGACTCTTGAGAGTCTCTTGAACAACAAGCAAGTCCAACCAGTCAATCCTTAAGGAAATCAGTCCTGAATATTCTTTGGAAGGACTGAAGCTGAAATTCCAATACTTTGGCCACCTGATGCGAAGAACTGACTCATTGGAAAATACCCTGATGCTGGGAATGATTGAAGGCAGGAGGAGAAGGGGACGACAGAGGTCGAGATGGTTGGATGGCATCACTGACTCAATGGACATGAGTTTGAGTAAACTCTGGGAGTTGGTGATGGACAGGGAGGCCTGGAGTGCTGCAGTCCGTGGGGTCACAAAGTTGGACACAACTGAGCAACTGAACTGAACTGAAGTGAACAGCAAAGCAAATTCCCAGAATGTTGATTTCTTATTTCTTTTCTCAATTCACTATGTAGTCTCAGATTGTATTATTATATTTGAATAACTTAAGTGATGCTTTAGTATTTGAAATTTATTTATAAATTTTCATTGAATTATAACATATTTACAGAACAGTAAAGAAAACAGTTCATTCAGCCCCTGATCAAGGAAATGCACAGATCAGTGAAATCAGGTCTGAATCACGGTGCCAGCTTTAGTGTTCCTTCTCAATTCTAATCTAACCCCAAACTCCAAACACCTTAGAAAGGTTTACTGTTTTTCATTTTTTTAATACTTATCCAATTAGCATGCTTTTTTTTGTGAGATTTCTCTGTGTGGTTTACTTGTACCAATACATTCTTTCTCATTTTGTAACATATGAATAGTCTCTACTCTATCCATCTATCTAATTTATATTGGAGTTTTTTTTTCTAATTTTATTTTATTTTTAAACTTTACATAATTGTATTAGTTTTGCCAAATATCAAAATGAATCCGCCACAGGTATACATGTGTTCCCCATCCTGAACCCTCCTCCCTCCTCCCTCCCCATACCATCCCTCTGGGTCGTCCCAGTGCACTAGCCCCAAGCATCCAGTATTGTGCATCGAACCTGGACTGGCAACTCGTTTCTTACATGATATTTTACATGTTTCAATGCCATTCTCCCAAATCTTCCCACCCTCTCCCTTTCCCACAGAGTCCATAAGACTGTTCTATACATCAGTGTCTCTTTTGCTGTCTCGTACACCGGGTTATTGTTACCATCTTTCTAAATTCCATATATATGCGTTAGTATACTGTACTGATGTCTTTCCTTCTGGCTTACTTCACTCTGTATAATAGGCTCCAGTTTCATCCACCTCATTAGAACTGATTCAAATGTATTCTTTTTTTTTTTTTTTTAATGGCTGAGTAATACTCCATTGTGTATATGTACCACAGCTTTCTTATCCATTCATCTGCTGATGGACATCTAGGTTGCTTCCATGTCCTGGCTATTATAAACAGTGCTGCGATGAACATTGGGGTACACGTGTCTCTTTCCCTTCTGGTTTCCTCAGTGTGTATGCCCAGCAGTGGGATTGCTGGATCATAAGGCAGTTCTATTTCCATATATTGGAGTTTTTATAAACAAAATTGCTCTTAGAATTTTATTTTATGTCACGAGTTGTGTTTACCTAGGAGCTGAATTGCACAAATATATTACATTATACAAGATGCGGCCAGAAGCTTCCAGAAGAGATCTAACATAATTTACACTCCCAAGAGCACCTAATAAATTCTTCATTACTATAATATTGCTAGTACATGGTATTAACAGTACAGTCTTGGTAATCTTACCTTTGGTGGTCAGTTTATAAACTCCATTCAATTTTCATGAAAAATATTGACCTGTATTTCTTTTCTGCTGTTAATGTTTGTTATCAAGATCTCTGCTAGATCATAAAATGAGTTAGAAAGTGTGCACTGACTTTTTCTAATACTATCCAAAAAAATATGTGTGTGCAGTGTGTGTGTGTCTCTATTGTTTTTTTTTTTTTGTACATTGCTTGGAAGAATTCAGCAGTGAATAAAACTGAAACAAGCATGTTCTTCATGAAGGCTTTAAATTATAAATTCATTTCTTTACTGGAAAAGGTCAGTTTTCATTCCAATCCCAAAGAAAGGCAATGCCAAAGAATGCTCAAACTACCGCACAATTGCACTCATCTCACATGCTAGTAAAGTAGTGCTCAAAATTCTCCAAGCCAGGCTTCAGCAATATGTGAACCGTGAACTTCCTGATCTTCAAGCTGGTTTTAGAAAAGACAGAGGAACCAGAGATCAAATTGCCAACATCTGCTGGATCATGGAAAAAGCAAAAGAGTTCCATAAAAACATCTATTTCTGCTTTATTGACTCTGCCAAAGCCTTTGACTGTGTGGATCACAATAAACTGTGGAAAATTCTGAAAGAGATGGTAATACCAGACCACCTGACCTGCCTCTTGAGAAACCTATATGCAGTCCAGGAAGCAACAGTTAGAACTGGACATGGAACAACAGACTGGTTCCAAATAGGAAAAGGAGTATGTCAAAGCTGTATACTGTGACCCTGCTTAGTTAACTTATATGCAGAGTACATCATGAGAAACGCTGGAATGGAAGAAACACAAGCTGGAATCAAGATTGCCAGGAGAAATACCAATAACCTCATATATGCAGATGACACCACCCTTATGGCAGAAAGTGAAGAGAAACCAAAGCCCCTTGATGAAAGTGAAAGAGGAGAGTGAAAAAGTTGGCTTAAAGCTCAACATTCAGAAAACGAAGATCATGGCATCCGGTCCCATCACTTCATGGGAAATAGATGGAGAAATAGTGGAAACAGTTTCAGACTTTATTTTTGGGGGGCTCCAAAATCACTGGAGATGGTGACTGCAGCCATGAAATTAAAAGACGTTTACTCCTTGGAAGGAAAGTTATGATCAACCTAGATAGCATATTCAAAAGCAGAGACATTACTTTGCCAACAAAGGGCCATCTAGTCAAGGCTATGGATTTTCCTGTGGTCATGTATGGATGTGAGAGTTGGACTGTGAAGAAGGCTTAGGGCCAAAGAATTGATGCTTTTGAACTATGGTGTTGGAGAAGACTCTTGAGAGTCCCTTGGACTGCAAGGAGATCCAACCAGTCCATTCTGAAGGAGATCAGCCCTGGGATTTCTTTGGAAAGGATGATGCCAAAGCTGAAACTCTAGTACTTTGGCCACCTCATGCAAAGAGTTGACTCATTGGAAAAGACTCTGAGGCTGGGGGGGACTGGGGACAAGAGGAGAAGGGGACGACAGAGGATGAGATGGCTGGATGGCATCACTGACTCGATGGACGTGAGTTTGAGTGAGCTCTGGGTGTTGGTGATGGACAGGGAGGCCTGGTGTGCTGTGATTCATGGGGTTGCAAAGAGTTGGACACGACTGAGCGACTGAACTGAACTGAACTGCATATAAAAATCATCTAAACTCTACCAGCTTGATTGATTCTTTAAAAAAAAAAAAAAAATTTCTCTTTTAATTGATTTACTATATTTTGATCAATTACTTAGTTTAGCTGTAATTTTTATCACGTCTTTCTTTCATTCTTCCTTTCTAATCTGTGCCTTTCAATGCAGTTAATTTTCTTCTAAATTTAGAGTTAACTTTATCCTGTAAGTTTTGATGTGATTTTTACCCACTGTTATTAAAATTATTGTTTTATTTTCATTGTGATTTCTTTTTGACACACTGTATTTTCAGAAGTATATTGCTTAATTACTATATTTATGAATATTGTCTAGTTTCCTACTCACTAAAAGTTATTTGTAATGCCAAACTCAATATCCTTGCCACTTTCCTGGTCATCAACAGACTTGCACAGAGTGCACAAAAATGTGCCACCTGTTGCAAAGCAGAACAAGTGAGCACACTGCTTCTTCTATCAGCTTCCACATAGAAATGAACAGTGGGATTGGCAGTAGGAGAATGGTGAAATAAGCAGCAGAAGCTCTGGTTCTGGGGCCAGTTAGACCAGTTTTAAATCCCAATTCTGGCCCCTGTTAGTGGGGCAGCACCAGGAAATTCACCGAACAGATTTAAACCTCCTTTTCGGTTTGCAAAAAATAGACTCTACCAGGAAAAAACCTTGTTAGTATATGAGTATAATTTATGTGAGATATGTATAAATAAGAATATATTTCCCTAGAAGAAACAGTTCCATGTTCACATATTCAGTTTTCACTCTAAGGAACTGAAGTACTGGAAATAAGGAGAATTGATCTGTTTCCTTTTCTTAAAGAAATTTCTGACTTAACTGACTTCTGCTTCCAGTTGTTTTAATTTGTGGAGGATAATTATGACCCTTCTCTGTCAATCTTGGTGAACAATCCCAGTGGACAGGTGGGTTGGTGGTGTGTTGGGGCTGAATGATATACCCTCCAACCTTATGTGTCAAAGCCCCACATATCTTCACTCCTTGGGTGCCTACCTGGTACCTTCATGTTGACTTTTTAATGTTCGACTTTTCTAGTTGTTCTCAGTAATACGGCTGGTCTTTAGTGCCCTTTGCTGGAAGTGGAATTCTTTTTTGTTGTTTTTGTATTTCAAGAATTATATCTACTCCCTCTGCATGTAACCAAATCTAAGCTCATACCATGAAGTTGGCCACTGGACTAACATTAAGGTCAGAACACTGGGATTTTGTCTCTTTTTGTGTCAGTCAGTGTATCAGTCAGGGTAGCAAGGTTGGCTTCACTTTGAAAGTTAACAAATCCCAAACTGAGTGATGGCAAACAAATAAGACTTTTTCCTTATCAAATACTCATACTTCATGTGTCTCTCGTCAGTGGGGGCCTGTGCTTTTTCTTGATGTCATCAGTGATTCAGGCAAATCTGGAACATCTCTAGTCACAGTGAAAGTAGAAAAAGACATAGAAAACAAAGTTCTGGCTACAATATGTCTCTTCTCACATGCTATCAATAAAGTGGCATGGCTGAGTTGACTTCAAGGAAGTGGAGACATTAACTCTTATTAGGTGACTAAAACAAGAAACAATATCTCTGAACAGCAATAATGCTGCAAATGGTGATTGAAGCCATGAAATTAAAAGATGCTTACTCCTTGGAAGGAAAGTTATGACCAATCTAGACAGCATATTGAAAAGCAGACACATTACTTTGCCAACAAAGGTCCGTCTAGTCAAGGCTATGGTTTTTCCAGTAGTCATGTATGGATGTGAGAGTTGGACTGTGAAGAAAGCTGAGGGCTGAAGAATTGATGCTTTTGAACTGTGGTGTTGGAGAAGACTTCTGAGAGTCCCTTGGACTGCAAGGAGATCCAACCAGTCCATTCTAAAGGAGATCAGTTCTGGGTGTTCTTTGGAAGGACTGATGCTGAGGCTGAAACTCCAATACTTTGGCCACCTCATGCGAAGAGCTGACTCATTGGAAAAGACTCTGATGCTGGGAGGGATTGAGGGCAGGAGGAGAAGGGGACAACAGAGGATGAGATGGCTGGATAGCATCACCGACTCAATGCACATGAGTTTGGGTGAACTCCGGGAGTTGGTGATGGACAGGGAGGTCTGGCATACTCCAATTCATGGAATCGCAGAGTCGGACACGACTGAGCAACTGAACCAAACTGGCCACAATGTCCTAACAACTGAAAGACAGATTCTCAAGTGTGAAGAATCTATTCTGTTCTTGATACATAGTCTCTAACATGGTTGTATTAGTTTTGTATTGCTGACATGACAAATTTCCACCAACTCAATTGCTTAAGACAACACAAACTGATGATTTGACAGCTCTTGAGGGGGAAATGCGGCATTGGATTCACTGAGCTAAGCTCAGGGTGTCAGCAGGCTGTTCTCCTCTCTGGAAACACTGAGGAGCACTCATGTCTTCTCATTTGAGTTGTTGACAAAAGTAAGTTCTCTGTGTTTATAAGACTGAGGCCTGTGGTTCACGGCTGGCTGTGAATTTTTGAAGACCACCGCCAGCTGCTAGAGGCTGCATAGTCCTGGTCATGGTCCCTGTCTTCATCTTTAAGAGGCAGCAGCAGAGGTAGAAGAGTTTCTCTCTGTGTAGGTCTCATATTTAGTATGTATACAAAACTTTACTTTAAAATACTGAAGTAGACTTTAAAAAATGTTATTTGTGCTTGATCTCTCTCAGCTCAGTGAGGACCATTTGGTTCCATATACGGAGAAGTGTAATCATAATGGACTTCATCCTTTTTCTTTGTAACTTAATCCTGATCCTTTAAAGGATAAATTAATATTTTATGAAGCATAAAACAGAATAATCTAGGTTAATGAATGAAAAAAAGAGTTCCAACAATCTGCTTCATAATTCAAGGACTTTTGCTGAATAATCAACTCAAATATTTAGAAGTAACTTCTTTTTTTTTAATATAAATTTATTTATTTTATTTGGAGGCTAATTACTTTACAATATTGTATTGGTTTTGCCATACATCAACATGAATCCGCCACGGGTGTACATGTGTTCCCCATTCTGAAGCCCCCTCCCTTCTATACATGGTGAATATGGTGGATATGCTTCTAAGACATAAACTGGTTTACAAATCCATATCACTCATATTATCCCTTTACATTTTCGTGATTGCTCTATGAAACAGATGGGACAGGAATAATTAACCCAATTTAACAAATGAGGAAGTTGAGACTCTGGAATGATGTGACACACCACAGTTTTAGAGCCAATAGTGGGAAGGCAAGAAATTCCTTAATATAGATCTTTTTTCACTTACTTTATTTTTCTTGGATCTTTTTAGAAGACATCTTCCTAGGCATGAAGGGCTGACACTGTTCATGAAGATTCTATGGGTTCCATCTCAGAGAATCATCTGTCAGCACGTGCATGACAGAAGATTCTTACTCACCTCATAGGAAGGGTGGGGTGTGGAGGTGGCTGGTGTGCTGGCTGATTGGCACGTGGTCAGTTCCTATGGAGTAAAAGGTCTCAGGGCCCACTCTGGAGATCTGGGTTCTGCCTTGTCAATTACTACACATATGACCGTTAGCAAAAAATAATCACTCTGAAAAATAAATGTATTGCTATCTTATCTGATTTATAGTTTTATGACTATCAAAATATCTATTTGGAAGTGAGCTTATATAACCAGAGATAAGATGCAACATGAAAGCCCTAGAACTGAAACTTAAAACTGTTTCTGTGTTCTCTATTAATAAAGTTAATCCTTCATCTGAGGATAAATCAGTTCACAGACTATATGATATCACCATGGTGGATGAATCTACTGACATTCTACCAGTTCTAAGTAGTTCACATATCCTCCTTTGATTAAAGGGAAGACTGCATTGTGATGATGCATTACATCTCAGGGATTGTCAAAACATGTTATCATTTCTAAAAACCTTGTCACTAGGGAAAGAGGACAAATCTTTGCTTCCTTTCTGTGGATTGTAGTGGGTGTGTGTAAATCCAGCCTCATCATTCCTCATAGCAGATGTGTATCAGACCCCTTGTACTTAGTTTAGGCTTTCAGCATATATTATCACCCCTTAATCTAACTGCCTGTGTTCAGAGTTTAATTCACATATCATAGATCAGACTACATGAAACCACCATCAGTCACATTGTGTTAGAACTCAAGACATAGGTAACCATTTTCTTCAACTCTTTTCATTTTAATTCATTTCATTTCCTTTCAGAGTAACTGTAAAATTTAGAGTCATTCTTATCAAGATCAGGTCATTTCTTTAAACTAGAATATTCACATCCAACTATAACTTTTATTTATTTATATATTTTTGTTGTTCAATTTATTCCAAAATTAGCTCATGCTTATTGATACTATTGTAAACTGTATTTCACAAATTTGAATTTCCAACTTTTCATTGTTAGTAATCTATGACTACAAATCCTTTTTGTATCTTGAACATGAATCCTGCGGCCTTGATAAATTCACTCAGTTCTAGTAGGTTGAAGTGTTGTTTGTTTTCCAATGCAAAGAATCATGTTGTCCTTTTCAATCTGCATACATTTTCTTTCTTTTTCTAGCCTATTACACAGCTATAGAAACGATGTTGAAGTAAACAGTGATGAAATGAAGTGGTAAGAGTAGACACTTATTTTGTTTCCTATCTTAGAGAATGGTATTCAGTCTTTGAGCATTAACTATGATGTTGATGGTAAGTTTTCCAAAAATGCCTTCTATTGGTATGAGGAAATCCCTTTCTACTTCTAGTTTGCTGAGATGTTTTATCATGAATGGATGTGGAATTCTATCAAATGTCTTCAATGGGATAGTTAAATGATTTTCTGTTTTTATGTTATTAATGTGGTGAAATACAGTGATTACTTAATCCAATACTATATAAACCTTGTATTGTAAAGTAATTAGCCTCCAATTAAAATAAATGTATATTAAAAAGAAAAAAATCCTTAACAAAATATTAGCAAATTAAATCAAACTGTAACTTTAAAAAAAATTATCCTTTAAGATGAAACCTTGTCTCTTCTCCCTGAATTTTACTACTTTCTCAATCTCTGTTGTCTACCCTTTTGTAAGAATTCTATTCCCTTTCATCCTCTTTGAAGCAGGGAACTTTGAGATATCAACCAAATATTTCAAGTGCTATTAGAATCCACAAAATTGTGCTGATAAACATACCAAACAACATTTGGGCATCTGATTTAATATTAATTTGTTATTCAATATATTCAAACTCATGCATTGAGTGTTTACTTAGACTTGAGCTCTCAAGGAAGTAGTTTATGACAAACAAACAGAGGTACAAAATCAACTCCAATATGACTTGATTAGTATCAACAAAGATACGAAGAAAAAACTCTGAAAGGACAAGAGCAGGTATAATTAATCTACAGTAGTAAATAAGAAAAGGACTCATGGAAGAGGTGCCATTTAGGTTGATTTTTAAAAGATTACTTTAGTGGGCTATAGAATTGAGTAGAGAGTAGGATGTAAACATATTCAGGCAAAGACAATAGTAGGATTTATTAGGCACCTACTGCTGTGTTACAAAGTACTACCTCCTTACTGGTTAAAACAGCACACATTTATTATCCCGTAGCTTTCATGTCTGGGCTTGCTTAGCTGAGTTGTCTGCCTGGGGTCCTCTGTGGCTGCAGTCAAGGGGTTATCCTGGTCTATACTCTCCTCTAGAGGCTCAATTAGAGAATAATTAACTTGAAGCTCATTTGGTTTGTTGGCAGGATTAATATTCCTGTGGCTGGATGGCTGATGTTCTGAGGCATCGCTAGCTGGAGGCATCAGTATGATTCTTGAGGTCACGCCCAACTCCCTTCCACAGGGCTCTCCATGGGTCTTTCAAATATGGATGTTTCCCTCTACAATGCCTGCAAGGAAGTCCCTCACTTTTAAGGGCTTTCAGCTCATTAGGTTAGGCCCACCTATGACAGTTTCCCTTTTTGCTAACTCAAAATCAACTGACATAAAACTTCAGCCACATCTGCAGAATCCTTTCACCTTTACTATATAATCCTTTCTCTTATGAGAAAGTTACATTATACAAATTACACCTTGATGTCATCTTCTACTGACTATATGCAAATCACAGTTTCCAACCACACTCCAGGGACAAGAATTATGCAAAGGTGTAACTGCCAGAAGTTGGGAATTATTGGGGGTTACTCTAGGGTCTGACTGCTATATGGGCAAAGATAAGTCCTCATGGAATAATACAGTATTGCAAAACTGCAAGCACTAGGTAGTTCCACGTGGTAGAAAATGGGAGAATGGCATTGGAATATGTATAATATCATATATGAAACAAGTCGCCAGTCCAGATTCGATGCAGGATACAGGATGCTTGGGGCTGGTGCACTGGGACGACCCAGAGGGATGGTATGGGGAGGGACGAGGGAGGAGGGTTCAGGATGGGGAAAACATGTATGCCTGTGGCGGATTCATTTCGATATATGGCAGAACAAATACAATATTGTAAAGTTTAAAAATAAAATAAAATAGAATGCAAAAGACAGGGGAAGGTAAAATTTAGAACCCGTGAGCTCTGAGTATCTTGTGAAAGAGTTTGGATTTTGTGCTATAGGTGGTACAATATCCACAGAGTAGAACTTGGGTGCTGTCAGTCCAGAAGCAGTGAGCAAACTGAAATATAGGAAGCTGATCTGAAAGAACAGAGACCAGTTGGAAGACTGTGGCAATTATCCAGATAAAGGAGAATAGAGACTTTTATAATACTAAGGAGATAAAGAGAAACCATGTATAGAAATATATTTAAGAAAAAATGATTACCATGAGCATTGAAGATGGGAGAGAGGAAGGTATGTGTGGTGACTTATTTTTGTCTAAACTGGTTGTAATCACTAACACAAGGCCTCCCAACCTATGTTTGAACATTGACAGGTGGTCTTAACCATTATGTCAAAAAATACTGATTGAGTATATATTTTACACAAAGCGCTATCTTAGGTATTTCACACACATTATGTATTGCATGGATTTCAAATATTTACTCAGTGTATTATCCAACTCAAGGAATGCATAAGACACATAATACAAAGGGTTAGAAACACAAGGCAGTGTGTAGCATCATATGTGATAGAATGTAATGACAAGGTATGTAAATAAGTTTGTATCAGCTGTAATGCCATTTATGTTGTTGTTCAGTCGTTTAGGCATATCCAACTCTTTGTGATCCCAAGGACTGCAACACACCAGGCTTCCCTGTCCTTTGCTGTCTCCCAGAGTTTGCTCAAACTCATGTCCATTGAGTCAATAATGCCATCCAACCATCTCATCCACTGTCTCCCCCTTCTCATGCCCTCAATATTTCCCAGCTTCAGGATCTTATCAAGGGAGTTGGCTCTTCACATCAGGTGGCCAAAGTATTGGAGCTTCAGCTTCAGCATCAGTTCTTCCAATGAATATTTAGGACTGATTTCCTTTAAGATTGATTGGCTTGATCTCCTTTTTGTCCAAGGGACTCTCAAGAGTCTTCTTCAGTATCACAGTTCAAAAGCATCAATTCTTCCATGCTCAGCCCTCTGTATGGGACAACTCTCATATCCATAAATGACTGCTGGATAAACCATAGCTTTGACTATACAGACAAGAGATAGTAAATAAAGGCAAGATTTAGACATGAAAATTGGGGCTGATGTAAGGCTTTTTTGAGTGAGGCTAACTGGGTGGAATCAGGGAGTTGGTGATGGACAGGGAGGCCTGGCATGCTGTGATTCATGGGGTCACAAAGAGTCAGACACGACTGAGCAACTGAACTGGACTGAAAGAACCTTAGTTTAGTCCGTAGGCAATGAAGAAATCAATGGTGATTTTGGAGCCCAAAAGTGAAACTACCAAAACATTGCTTTCTGAAAATTAATTTGCAAATTTATGAGCCAATAATTAAATAATTAAAAGACGCTTACTCCTTGGAAGAAAAGTTATGACCAACCTACATAGCATATTGAAAAGCAGAGACATTACTTTGCCAACAAAGGTCCGTCTAGTCAAGGCTATGGTTTCTCCAGTGGTCATGTATGGATGTGAGAGTTGGACTGTGAAGAAAGCTGAGGGCTGAAGAATTCATGCTTTTGAACTGTGGTGTTGGATAAAACTCTTGAGAGTCCCTTGGACTGCAAGGAGATCCAACCAGTCCATTCTGAAGGAGATCAGCCCTGTGTGTTCTTTGGAAGGACTGATGCTAAAGCTGAAACTCCAATACTTTGGCCACCTCATGCGAAGAGTTGACTCACTGGAAAAGACTCTGATGCTGGGAGGGATTGGGGGCAGGAGGAGAAGGGGACGACAGAGGATGAGATGGCTGGATGGCATCACTGACTCGATGGACATGAGTCTGAGTGAACTCCGGGAGTTGGTGATGGACAGGGAGGCCTGGCGTGCTGCAATTTATGGGGTCACAAAGAGTCGGACACTACTGAGTGACTGAACTGAACTGAACTGAGCCAATAATAGATTTAATGGACCAGGTCTGGAGGTAGGAGACCACTTTAAAGAATATATTTATTACCTACAGTTGAAGATGTATGAATTTGGGCCATGGGATTGGAAAATCCTGCAAAATGGAGATGATTGTCAAGAATCCTTAGCAAAACTGCAGTAAGTTTGTGGTCTCAGGAAATTGCTGCAGTCTTTCTCACTTGATGCTTTCATTTTCTAACAAGCATTTTAATGCAACCTCATCCTCCAGATCAAAGTCACCTTCGTGCACATTCCAGGGTTCATGTGCCTTTGGCATTAACCTGGGTCATGGCACAACAATTGATTGTTGCTGTTTTATTAGAAATGAGTAGTCTTCTCCACCCCAAACCTAGAGATTCATACTCTAGTGGATAATCATTACTTTATTAATACTACTAAAATTTCTATCACCTTTGTATTACAGACAGCTATTGCAACCATGAAATTAAAAGATGCTCACTCTTTGAAAGAAAACCTATGACACACCTAGACAGAGTATTTAAAAGCAGAGACATCACTTTGTCGACAAAGTTATGTATAGTCAAAGCTGTGGTTTATCCAGTAGTCATATCTGGATGTGAGAGTTGAGCCATGAGTGCCCAAGAATTGATGCTTCTGAACTGTGGTGCTGCAGAAGACTCTTGAGAGTCCCTTGGACAACAAGGAGATCCAACAAGTCAATCCTAAAGGAAATCAGTCCTGAATATTCATTGGAAGGACGAACGTTGAAGCTGAAGCTCCAATATTTTGGCCACCTGATGCAAAGAGCTAGCTAATCAGAAAAGATCCTGAAGCTGGGAAAGATTAAAGGTAAAAGGAGAAGAGGGAAGTGGAGGATGAGATGATTAGATAGCATCACCGACTCTATGGACACAAATCTGAGCAAACTCCAGGGGATAGTGAAGGACACTGGTGATAGTGAAGCCTGGTGTGCTACAGTCCATGGGAATGGAAATAATTGGATGTGACTGAACAACAACAAAAATTGCTGTCACTTTTGCATTACATGTATATAATATTCTGAATAGTCAATTAGAATTATCTTTTAGAATAAACTGTTTGTTTATAAACTCAATGATAGGAAAAGAAGCTGAGGATAGATATCTTCCTCAAATTCAAAGAATTCGAGAGTGGAATATGGACAGATGTCTGTTGCAGGGCTTATGGCCCTGACCACTATGTGATGCTCCTAAATTTAGCACTGTAAACAAAACACACTCAGAAACAGAAACCTTGACTACTTTGCAATACTTCAGTTGGTTTTTTATATGGTCTTCCTTTTGGATTCTTATCCCATTAACTCTTTCTGTAGATTAACTACATGGCTTTCCACCTTCCATTACTTTCCCCAAGTGGGAAAAAATTAAATGTTAATAATGATTGCTTAATATTTTTACATGGTAAATTGGAAAAGGAAAGAAGAAGTCTGTCATCTGAAAAGAAATCTTTCAAAAATATATTTGTGTGTTGACACGGTTTGATACATGATAACCTAGTTTTGAAACATAATAATAATCTAGTTGTGAATAGTAGAGTTGTCATGGGTAAAGCTAGCATACAGCTTAATCAGTGAAATGTTCCCCAGGGTATAAACTAACATCACTAAGAAATCATATATTCAATAAAATAAAATTATTTACAAACTGGCGTGCTGCGATTCATTGGGTCGCAAGGAGTTGGACACGACTGAGCGACTGATCTGATCTGATCTGATAGCAGACATTTTACACTTAAGAGTTTTTCTCTAAACACATGTGAGTATAACATCAAGCCACATCATGCAATTCAATAATCAAAGCTGCAGAATGAATCACTTAGTTACCCACGTATTGAATAACTTTTTCTTTCAATGTAGGTATATTAAGTAATAGATATGATAAGTATATTGATAACACAGAAATGAAAAATAGGATAGTCACTTTTTTTGTCTTTTTAAGGGCAGACTTTGAATTACTTTTGTGATTGGAAGAGAAGTATATATAGAGAGAAGTGATTCCAATCTTTGGGTGGATTTCTTCTCTCTTTGATTAAGGGAACTGTCAAGAGAGATGGCCAGTGTCAGGGACTGTGGCAGAAAATAAATTTCATGGTGAGGACTCACCCAACAAGGACTCACCTAACACAAAGACTCATTAGGGAGCATATGGTACATGATGAGAAGAAAGTGTGAAATCTCCTCTAAAGGCAGAGAGATGCTGAGCACATTGATAATCTTCCACTGATTGATTTCCTGTTTGTTCAGTGAAAAATGTTCCCTTACCCCAGTTATCAAGCTAGAACAGATTTAATATAATGCTTGTTATAAAAAACAAAGAAAAGATTTAAACAGTAGAATGATGAAGATGAAAGAGACATCTGCTGCTATACTAACTCAATGACTTCCCCACTACAGAAAAAGTAAACTAATGCAGTTAGCCAGGATATTTTGACAAGACTATGCCAAAAAAGCTTCATTAAAAGGAACTGCAGAAACCAATGTAATATTATAAAGCAATATTCCTCCAATTAAAAAAAAAAAAAAAGCCCTTAGAAGGTCTGGCCTTCACAAGCACTGCATAATGGTTCGCAGTCATTCTTCTCTTAAAAGTAATGTTCAGTTTAGTTCAGTCACTCAGTCATGTCCGACTCTTTGTGACCTCATGAATCACAGCACACCAGGCCTCCCTGTCCATCACCAACTCCCGGAGTTTACTCAAACTCACATCCATCGACTCAGCGATGCCATCCAGCCATCTCATCCTCTGTCATCCCCTTCTACTCCTGCCCTCAATCCTCCCAGCATCAGGGTCTTTTCCAATGAGTCAACTCTTCGCATGAAGTGGCCAAACTACTGGAGTTTCAGCTTTAGCATCATTCCTTCCAAAGAAATCACAGGGCTGATTTTCAGAATGGACTGGTTGGGTTTCCTTGCAATCCAAGGGACTCTCAAAAGTCTTCTCCAACACCACAGTTCAAAAGCATCAATTCTTTGGCCCTCAGCTTTCTTCACAGTCCAACTCTCACATCCATACGTGACCACTGGAAAAACCATAGCCTTGACTAGATGGACCTTTGTTGACAAAGTAATGTCTCTGCTTTTCAATATGCTATATAGATTAGTCATAACTTTCCTTCCAAGGAGTAAGCGTCTTTTAATTTCATGGCTGTAATCACCATCTGCAGTGATTTTGGAGACCAAAAAATAAAGTCTGAAACTGTTTCCCCATCTATTTCCCATGAAGTGATGGGACCACATGCCATGATCTTCGTTTTCTGAATGTTGAGCTTTAAGCCAAATTTACACTCTCCTCTTTCATTTTCATCAAGAGGCTTTTTAGTTCCTCTTCACTTTCTACCAAAAGGGTCATGTAATCTGTATATCTGAAGTTATTGATGTTTCTCCCAGCAATCTGGATTCCAGCTTGTGCTTTTTCCAGCCCAGCATTTCTCATGATGTACTCTGCATATAAGTTAAATAAGCAGGGTGACAATATACAGCCTTGACGTACTCCTTTTCCCATTTGGAACCAGTCTGTTGTTTCCATGCCCGGTTCTAACTGTTGCTTCCTGACCTGCATACAGGTTTCTCAGGTGGTCTGGTATTCCCATCACTTTCAGAATTTTCCACAGTTTACTGTGATCCACACAGTCAAAGGCTTTGGCATAGTCAATAAAGCAGAAATAGATGTTTTTTTTCTGGAACTCTCTTGCTTTTTCAATGATCCAGCGGATGTTGGCAATTTGATCTCTGGTTCCTCTGCCTTTTCTAAAACCAGCTTGAACATCTGGAAGTTCATGGTTCACATACTACTGAAGCCTGGCTTGGAGAATTTTAAGCATTACTTTACTAGCATGTGAGATAAGTGCAATTGTGCGGTAGTTTGAGCATTCTTTGGCATTGCCTTTCTTTGGGATTGGAATGAAAACTGACCTTTTCCAGTCCTGTGGCCATTGTTGAGTTTTCCAAATTTGGTGGCATATTGAGGGCAGCACTTTCACAGCATCACCTTTCAGGATTTGAAATAGCTTAACTGGAATTCCACCACCTCCACTAGCTTTGTTTATAGTGATGCTTTCCAAGGCCCACTTGACTTCACATTCCAGGATGTCTGGCTCTAGGTGAGTGATCATACCATTGTTATTATCTTGGTCATAAAGATCTATTTTGTACAGTTCTTCTTCTTGCCACCTCTTCTTAATATCTTCTACTTCTGTTAGATCCATACCATTTCTATCCTTTCTTTGCATGAAATGTTCCCTTGGTATCTCTAATTTTATTGAAGAGATATCTAGTCCTTCCCATTCTGTTGTTTTCCTTTATTTCTTTGCATTTATCACTGAAGAAGGCTTTCTTATCTCTTCTTGCTATTCTTTGGAACTCTGCATTCAGATACTTATATCTTTCCTTTTTTCCTTTGCTTTTTACTTCTCTTCATTACACAGTTATTTGTAAAGCCTCTCCAGACAGCCATTTTGCTTTTTTGCATTTCTTTTCCATGGGGATGGTCTTGAACCCTGTCTCCTGTACAATGTCAAGAACCTCCATCCATAGTTCATCAGGCACTCTATCTATCAGATCTAGTCCCTTAAATCTATTTCTCACTTTCACGGTATAATCATAAGGGGTTTGATTTAGGTCATACCTTAATGGTCTAGTGGTTTTCCCTACTTTCTTCAATTTAAGTCTGAATTTGACAATAAGGAGCTCATGATCTGAGCCACAGTCACCTCCCAGTCTTGTTTTTGCTGACTGTATAGAGCTTCTCCATCTTTGGCTGCAAAGAATATAATCAATCTGATTTCAGTGTTGACCATCTTGTGATGTCCATGTGTACAGTCTTCTCTTGTGTTGTTGGAAGAGGGTGTTATGACCAGTGCATTTTCTTGGCAAAACTCTGTTAGTCTTTGCCCTGCTTCACTCCATATTCCAAGGCCAAATTTTCCTGTTACTCCAGGTGTTTCTTGACTTCTTACTTTTGCATTCCAATCCCCTATAATGAAAAGGACATCTTTTTTGGGTGTTAGTTCTGTAAGGTCTTGTAGGTCTTCATAGAACCATTCAACTTCAGCTTCTTCAGCGTTACTGGTTGGGGCATAGACTTGGATTACTGTGATATTGAATGGTTTGCCTTGGAAACAAACAGAGATCATTCTGTCGTTTTTGAGATTGCATCCAAGTACTACATTTCAGACTCTTTTGTTGACCATGATGGCTACTCCATTTCTTCTAAGGGATTCCTACCCACAGTAGTAGATATAATGGTCATCTGAGATAAATTCACCCATTCCAGTCCATTTTAGTTCACTGATTCCTAGAATGTCAATGTTCACTCTTGCCATCTCCTGTTTGACCACTTCCAATTTGCCTTGATTCATGGACCTAACATTCCAGGTTCCTATGCAATATTGCTCTTTATAGCATTGGACCTTGCTTCTATCACCAGTCACATCCACAGCTGGGTATTGTTTTTGCTTTGGCTCTATCCCTTCATTCTTTCTGGAGTTATTTCTTCCCTGATCTCCAGTAGCGTATTGGGGACCTACCGACCTGGGGAGTTCCTCTTTCAGTATCCCATCATTTTGCCTTTTCATATGTTCATGGGGTTCTCAAGGCAAGAATACTGAAGTGGTTTGCCATTCCCTTCTCCAGTGGACCACATTCTGTCAGACCTCTCCACCATGACCTGTCTGTCTTGGGTAGCCCCACGGGCATGGCTTAGTTTCATTGAGTTAGACAAGGCTGTGGTACTTGTGTGATTAGATTGACTAGTTTTCTGTGATTATGGTTTCAGTGTGTCTGCCCTCTGATGCCCTCTTGCAACATCTGCCATATTACTTGGGTTTCTCTTACCTTGGACATGGGGTATCTCTTCACAGCTGTTCCAGCAAAGCTCAGCCACTGCTCCTTACCTTGGATGAGGAGTATCTCCTTTCTGCTGCCCCTCCTGACCTTGAACATGGAATAGCTCCTCGAGGCCCTCCTGCGCCCTTGCAGCCACTGCTCCTTGGAATATGGGGTTGCTCCTTCTGGCCATTGCCCATGGCTTCGGGCGAAGGGTAGCTCCTCTTGGCCACCGCCCCTGGCCTCGGGTGTGGAGTAGCTCCTCCAGGTTGCTCCTGCGCTGTCGCAGCCTGGCATTCCCAGCCATTACCCCTGACCTCAGATGCGGGGTAGCTCCTCCTGGCCGCCACCCTTGACCTTGGACATGGCGTACCTCCTCTCACCAGATGTTTGATTAAAAAAATAAAATAAAATGAACCGTTTCAAGACTGACTGGGCATTGAGAACAGACTTGTGCTTACCAAGTTGAGGGAGGAATGGAATGGGAGTTTGGGGTTAGAACATGCAAACTATTATATATAGGATGGACTAACAATAAGGCCCTACTGCATAGTATAGTGGAGAAGGCAATGGCAACCCACTCCAGTACTCTTGCCTGGAAAATCCTGTGGACGGGGGAGCCTGGTAGGCTGCAGTCCTTGGGGTCGCTAAGAGTTGGACATGACTAAATGACTTCACTTTCACTTTTCACTTTCATGCATTGGAGATGGAAATGGCAACCCATTCTTGCCTGGAGAATCCCAGGGACAGAGGAGCCTGGTGGGCTGCCGTCTATGGGGTCACACAGAGTCAGACACGACTGAAGCGACTTAGCAGCAGCAGCAGCAGCATAGTATAGGGAACTATAGGGAACTCTATTCAATATCCTGTGATAAACCATAATGGAAAAGAATGTAAAAAAGGTATAAAGGACTCATGCTGCTATACAGTAGAAATTAACCCAATGTTGTAAAACGAATAGACTTCAGTTAAAAAAATTAAATCATCTACTTGAAAGACTCAATAAAAGGGACAATTTATTTGTTCAAAAAAATAAAAAAGAAAGAACTGTTTCATATGTTTGTAATTACAAAATGCCTTGTTGAGATAGATCAAAGTATACCACCCTCCTCTTCATGTTACAGACAGGGAATGTGAGTTTATTACTATCTTTTTGTGGATGGATAGCAATGCCTAAAGTTTTAGTTACTGGTTCATTTAACTTCTTTTCTGTTTTAAGGACTAGATGGCTTTATCACTGATCTAAATAGCAAAATTTTATTGTTTTATATTATATGTAGTCTGAAAAAAAGTGGAGATACAAAAAAAAAAGCAAAGAGATTGGCAAATTAACTTTTCAGCTAGAACTAGTAGACTGGGCAGTTTCTGACTACTGAGGAGTTGATTTTCTTAAAAGCATGAAAATGCCTACTTCACCCTCCCAAAAACTATCATGGGACAATTTTAATTCACTCTCTAGGGAAAGAAACATTTCCCCGTTATGTCGAGAAATTTATTTTTTGGTTCATGTATAGTTGATTTACAATGTTATGTTCATTTCTTCTGTACAACAAAGTGATTCAGATATATATATCTTTTTCATATTCTTTTCCATTATGGTTTGTCATAGGATATTGACTATAGTTCCTTGTGCCATACAGTAGGACCTTCTTGTTTATCCATTCTATATATTCTAGTTCTTCTTGTTCCATCCACTAATTTCAAACTTTCAATCCACCCCTCCCCTATTCTTCTCCCCCTTGGCAACTGTAAGTCTGTCCTCTAGATCTGTGAGTCTGTTTCTGCTTGGTAGATGAGTTCATTTGTATCATAGTTTAGATTCCACAATATAATAAGTGAAATCGTATGATATTTTTCATTCTCTTTTTGACTTATTCCACTTAGTATGATAATCCCTAGGTCCATCCATGTTGCTGCAAATGGCATTCTTTCTTTCTTTTTTTATGGCTGAATAGTATTCAGTATATATGTACTATATTTTCTTTTATCCATTCACCTATCAATGGGCGTTTACTTTGCTTCCATGTCTTGGTTGTTGTAAATAATGCTACAATGAACACTGAAATACATGTATCATTTTAAATTAGTTTTGTCCAGATATATGCCCAGGAGTGGGATTGCTGGATCATATGGTACTTCTTTTGCAGCGTTTTGAGGAACCTCCATACTGTTCTCCGTAGTGGCTTCATCAATTTACATTCCGACCAATAGTGTAGGAGGGTTCCCTTTTCTTAATGTGGAGAAGTTTAAAGGGCATTTAGTCGCCATCAGCAACACGAACACTAAGAAACAGCCATTGAAATTCACTCATTCATTAAAACACGTTTTTGTGCTGTCCCTATGAACCAGAGAGTTCTAGGTTCAGGGAATATGACTATGACTATGAAGTCACTCAGTCGTGTCTGACTCTTTGTGACCCCATGGACTACACAGCCCACAAGGCTCCTCTGTCCATGGAATTTTCTAGGCAAGAATACTGAAGTGGGTTGCCATTCCCTTCTCCAGGGGATTTTCCTGATCCAGGGATCAAACCCGTGTCCTGCATTGTTTATTGTCTGTCTTTCCTTCTAGAATATAAGCTCAACAAGGGCATCAACTTTATATTTTTCTTGTTCACTGTTCACCTCCCAGAACTTAAAATAGTGACTGGTATATTGTACAGTTCAGTAAGTTTTTATTGGATGAAAACCCCTACCTTAATGTATGGGTACTATCCAACTGACTAAAATTTTACTAAGTACCTATGATGTGTCAAGCCCTGTGCTAGTAAAGTGCAGTGACAGAGTGGTTATCATCTGTGATTTTACAGAGCTAACAATCACAGATAAAATTTCAGACAATTTTCCACTGAACAGGAATATTTTATTATTGATAAAATGTTATGTGATTACTTCATTAAGATTCTACATAATTTAGTTCATTTAGCGACACTTTATAACAAAAGTTTATCTTCAAAATGCTGTACTCTTACCTTAAGGTCCCAAATATTTCACAAACTACTTCAGTTACTTTTAAAAACCATCCCTGTTCCTCCATCATGGATTAAGTGATGTCAGCAATAGTAGTAGACTGAATATATCCTAACTAGTCTCTACTTTCAAATTTCTCCCAGGCACTCTCCTTTGATACTTTTCACACATTTTCTCTTTAATTAAAAAATATAGGTAATTTAATATCACTTTTTAAAAAAACGTTGGGCACTTCTTCCCTATATATAATATGTTCATAGAGATAATCAGACCTTTTGAAGAATTACACACCAGTTCCCCTGATCATAGTTACTTTGCAGTATGCTAATATTACTCAAAGTCTGGCAGGCAGCTTCCAATTCTCCCTCACAAAACACATGGTAATAATGATGAAACACAGGACCTGGGTCACGGGATCCTAATGGACCTAATGGCTCAACATGCTTGTCCTTACCAGGATTTCCCTTAAAGTGCCAGGGAACCAGTAAGTCTTGAGAATGAAAAGAAGTCCTGTTAGTATGAATAGGCAACTTGGAATTAGCAACATTCCTTGAATTACATCCTCCATCTTGAAAGTCATTTATGGAGGAGACAGAATGTGCTGAGTCTTGATTGCCTACATTAGGCAACTGCTTCACAAGCAACTCTTGCACTGATGTATCATTGCTGATTTCCTCTTTCATGCTTTGGCTAGTTCTGTTTTCTCTAAGATACTTGGACTTCTTCTTATTATATTCTTGCTCCATAGCCCAAACATAGATGAGTGCCTTCCCATCAGGTCTTAGGAGTCAAACAAGTTCTTGGAGAGCTGCCACTCTATGCTCTGCTGTAGCAAAATGGTGAATAACAGCAATGGAAATGCAAGCATCACAAGATCCACTGTGAATTGGTACTGCCAAAACATCACAGACAAAGGCCTGATACTGCCTATCTCTACAAATGTCCACAAGGTTTTGGCTATGATCACAGCTAATCATATATAACTCCTTATTGATGCCAAGATACTTTCCATTCCACATCCAATATCAGCAACTAATGAACCACTTGGCAAAGCTTTCAAAAACTCTACCATATGTGGCCAAGGGGTGTGTCTCATGCTGCTGAAGTTCCTAGCAATTTCTTCATAAACCCGATGGACATAATCTAGCTCCAGTTGTAATAAAGAAGCTCTAGGCTTCTTTATTACTCTCTGGAAATGGTGCAGGAGTATCCTTCATCTGGCTATCACAGGCCAAAGGGTAACTACAATTACAAGGTGTTTGTTTCACTTTTCTAAACATAAATGATGTCCGTATTCCCCTCTTGTTTAAAGTCAAGTCTTCAACATCACTGCTGATAATTCCACTTTTGTGACCTTTGGGTGCTTGAACAGTATCACATTTTCTGGGTGTGATTCCATGGGTCCAAAGGTATCTAGATTCTCCTGTCATAACCAGCAAACTCCGACAAGGCAGCATAACTGGCACTGTCATACCATCTGGGTGCTTAAAATCCATGACAATCTCTGATCCCAAACTGAGAGAAACGATCTCTTCCTCAAAATAGTGGTAAACATATTTTAGAGAGAAATGAGCAGACTTTGAATACATAAACAAATATACGTAATTGTTAGGGGAGACATTAGGAAGTGATTGGTAGAATATAAAAGAAAACTCAAGCAGAATGAGGGGATGAGTGGGCCCTTTGTTATGCTGCTGGTGAGTAATTGTGTGTAAACCCCTTGGGTGAAACAGTGTCCTAGGCAGAAAGAACAGTGTGGGCAGAGAAACAGGCTTGGCAGATTCAAGGAATTGTCAGAAGAATAAAGTGCCTGGAATAAGCAGCTGTAGGACATAGAATCAATTTAAAATATTGAAGTACAAAACTAATTGGTTGGGACTGGTCATCCATGATAAACAGACACGAGAAAGTATCTGCATTTACAAATGTTATTAAGAGTCTTAAATTATGTGTAGACTACATGTACTTTTTATCACTAACTGAGGCATTTGCTGTTAAACCATTCAGTGTATCCTATTTCAGTCATTTGAGTGGATTCTACAAGAGACTCTGCAGGTTATGGACCCATAACCTAAAATTTGTGAAACATCAATTCTAATTTGTACTTCAGAGGATTTCTATGAGGAAAATGGGGAAAATCAAACCAAATATGCAAGTGTAGGGTACTTGGTAATCTACCTTTCTTTGGCAAACAATTTATAGTACTAGTTTTCTACCGACGATGATTTCATTATAAACAATCTTTGTTTGAGTACTTCTCACATCAATCTACTATCTAGCATTATTGGAAGATATATTGATATTTAAATCCATTTTATTCAAAACCAGTTTTGTAGTAAAAATGCTCTTTATAAAATGAAAGCTATTATTAAAGAAATTCTCATGTACATTATTTGAGTTTATTTAATGATGTATTGAAACAGTTTTTTAATTTATAATAGACAATCAATTTCTCATCAGTAAATCACATCTTCATATAAAAGCTCTTGTCTGAAATATGGTCCTGGATGTGGACTTGACATCAACACATTAAGACTTGGCATCCTTTCCTACTTATATTATTAGAGCATTCATTAGGATATACTGCAAACAAATGAAAGATTGTCTACCAGTTTTGTGAAAAATATTAAAAAAAAAAAAAAAACCCGATACATTTACAACAGAGTAGTCACCTTAGCTCTTCTTCAATCTAGTTGACAGAAACATTAAATATTTACACATCTGGTCTTTAGGTGTACATAATATGTTCATTTAAAATCTAAAGAAACTGTTTAGTCCTACCGATATTTAAAGCAATGTGTGTTTTATTTCCATCTGAGAAATTTTGCAAATCAGTTTCAAGCAAGCATCCCACAGTGAACACAATGTGCTAAGTTTCAGTGACTCTGGTTCTGAGGAAAGATTGTGACTTTATATTATTTCAGGCCATTTTTTTTCTAATTAGTTTATGCTTCCAACTCAGCACTAGAGCTTGGTTATGGAACAAAGGGCAGTGTGTGTTTAAAACTTAAAAACTATCTCCAGTTTTTAAGACCTTTTTGGTGGGTAGCATTTCATATATATCCACTATGCAGCTTATTTCTTGCCTGCAAAACTTACATAAAGATGATTCTAACTTTTTCTTTAAATTTGATAGTTGCCTTGATAGCACTGCTATGTCTCTTAGGAAGAAGCTTTGAGAAATAAAGCTTTGTAATTTTTAAAGATCCACTGACAATTATTTACCATCTGTAAATGTGCTGTAAAACTTAACAAAAACTGAAAAGTTTCTTAATGGCTAGGAGCATTCTTGTAGGGAGGGATTCAGAGTAAATTTTAAGTTTGGAATGAAGCCTCTTTTCTGAGATGCTCCATACAGACCTGGACATAATTTTCCAAGGTATTAGAATATTATGTCCTATTTGTTTGTCTCTACTTTTCCACCAATAATTTCCTCTGTGATGCATGATATATATTGGAGGATACACACACCATAACAGAGGATGACAACAAAAGGCACTTTGGAAATTAATACAGCATCACACATTGCTCCACATATCCTAAATGCCAAGAGTAAAAGACCTTTATTTTCCAACTTTTTCTAATTTTCATGCACTTTCTTCTTCCCTAAATGCCTCACAAGCTTTATCATAGGTGGGCTTTGTTTACCTACAAATTTGTGTTTTTTGTTAAATAAGGTGACTTTTCAAAGTGACAAAAGACCTGCATTGCTATTGTGCTACTTTGAAGCCTGTTGCTTAAAGTGTTCTTTTTTAAAACAGAAACACAGATAAATTGTGTGGTATAAGAGTAAAATCTTCCTGAGCCCTGTCTCCCTGTGGTATTCTATGAGCTCTCCGTGGTTTGGATTAGATCCAGATTCCTGTTTCTGACATCATGATTGATTCTCTGCTCCCTCGCACACAGCACGTGCCCCTGACCCAAACATCAAATGTTTATCTGACCTTCTGCATCTGTGCTGTGACAGGCTTCACTTTGGGAATGTCTTCCAGCTAATTTGTATGCTAGGTGTTAACCAGATGTCTGATATTAGGAGAGAGGATGGCTCAAAATTTACCTAGAGATTGGATGCCTGTGATGACTATTTTTCTAAACTAAAAATTGAGACAAATTGGTTGACAAATATGAATAAACTTGTGGGCATAAAGGGAGGTAATATTTTAAAATAGAACCATCCTGGAAAAATGCAAAATAGGAAATTTAGACACACAAACATACCCAAGAACACACACACACACACATACATCCTTGGTTAAATGCATAGCCACTCTGTTCTTCTCAAGAGAAATTAGCAATGATCAATCAATCTCTGATCAAGAATTATTGCTGATCATAAATTACCACTCATCAATGACAATTTTCAAAGTTTATTCTGTATAGAGCTATCTACACATTGTGTGAGACTTCCATTTCAGCCTATTTAATTTGCACAGGTTTTTCTTTATTCATCTTTAAAATGTATAGATATTTTCCTATTAATCCAGTGAGTCTATTTTAATTTTATATTTATATAAAACAGTTTACTAATTTTATAGTAAAGAAAAATCTGAAGCCTTTTACCACTGAGATCTCACATTTATTTTTTGAGTTCCAAGCACTCAAACTATATATAGTATTGTATTTGGCTCATTAGGAGAATATTAAAAATATTATTTTGATCATGTAGGTATATAATAATTTTATGATATATTAAACATTAAAGAAATTATAAATTCCTGGCATCATCCTGAAATATTTTCTGTAAACACACACACACACAACATATATACATATTTGTTTATATCTACTTAAAAGCATAGATCAATTTTTTAAGAGTTATATTGGTCTTAAGGAGTAACTATATCCAACTAGCTTAAAAAGCAATTGCTTCAGTCAAGGCAAGGATTTCACAGTATCAGATCAGATCAGATCAGTCGCTCAGTCGTGTCCGACTCTTTGCGACCCCATGAATCGCAGCACGCCAGGCCTCCCTGTCCATCACCACCTCCTGGAGTTCACTCAGACTCACGTCCATTGAGTCAGTGATGCCATCCAGCCATCTCATCCTCTGTCGTCCCCTTCTCCTCCTGCCCCCAATCCCTCCCAGCAGCAGAGTCTTTTCCAATGAGTCAACTCTTTGCATGAGGTTGCCAAAGTACTGGAGTTTCAGCTTTAGCATCATTCCTTCCAAAGAAATCCCAGGGCTGATCTCCTTCAGAATGGACTGGTTGGATCTCCTAAAGTATTTCAAATAATTTATGCTCAGTTTGAAGGGTCCACACAGACAGCTGCAAGTTGTCTTGGAGAAACTATAATGAAGATAATTCTTATGAGACTTTCTTCTATATGGAAAAAATAATACAGGCTTGACATTCATGCATGCAATGTATTTTTAAGATGACATTTACACAATTCTGTTCTTGCTAATAAAAAGTTACAACCCCAAAACAAAAGTTCTTCTATGGTACAGTATAACTGAAAAGGCCTAATGCTCCAATTTATATACTTCAACTCATTCTTTAAACAAATTAGTATTATCCTAATGGAAATATTTTTAAATAATCCAATATGTACAGCACCAAAATATATATTTATCTAAGAAAATTTAGAAGATGGTCAAATGTGATTTCACAAAAGAAACAAAAAGATAAATATACATTGCTTCAGGTTTTATTAATGGTAAGAAATGAGCACACTGTATGCACGTTTGTATCCTGGGTCTGAACACAGACCAAAAGCTGTGCTTATATAACCGTGTTGTCAACAACACACCTTGTGTAGCAGCCTGGACTCTGGATTGCAAGATCAAATGGAAGCAACTTGAAAAGCCAATGAGGGGAAAAGGAAAAGGAATAAGTTCAAGAAAAGGCTTATTCTCAAGGTCAAAACTTAATTCCATCAGTTCACAAATTCAAGTATTTAAAAAATATTTTATTTTGGTACTTAAGTTTAGAGTTTGAGCACCTATTCTGTCAGGCAGATAAAAAATAAATTAACATCTATTGTTCATGACCATCTCTTCTACCTGCCATTGGCTTCTGTGATGTAACTTAGGTCTACCCCACACAGTGCCTAGGCTGGGTTTCCTGGTACCTTCATATCACCCTGTACAGAGACTCCAGCAGCCAACATAGAGAGTGCAGATGCAGACAATTCTTGCTGCACTTGAAACACTGGCTCTTTGTTTCCATGAGGTTAGATTCTTCTTTTTTTTCTTTTCTTTTTTTTTTTTTAATTTTTATTGGAGAATATTCATTTTGGAATGTTGTGTTAGTGTCTGCTGTACAGCAAAATGAATCAGCCATATGTAAACATATAGCTCCTCTTTTTTGGACTTCCTTCCCATTTTAGATCACCACAGAGCATTAAGTAGAATTTACTATACATCAAATTCTGCTTTATTGACTAGCCTTTGACTCTGTGGATCACAACAAACTGGAAAATTCTTAAAGAGATGGGAATACCAGACCACTTTACCTGCCTTCTGAGATATCTGTATGCAGGTCAAGAAGCAACAGTTAGAACCAAACATGGAACAGACTGGTTCCAAATTGGGAAAGGAGTATGTCAAGGCTGTATATGGTCACCCTACTTATTAAGCTTAAATGCAGAGTACATCATGGGAAATGCCAGGCTGGATAGAGCACAAGCTGGAATCAGGATTGCTGGGAGAAATATCAATAACCTCAGATATGCAGATAACACCACCCTTATGGCAGAGAGTGAAGAGAAACTAAAGAGCCTCTTGATGAAAGTGAAATAGGAGAGTGAAAAAACTGGCTTAACCACTATTGCAATGAAAAGAATAAAATACTTAGGAATAAGCTAAGCTGAGTCACTTCAGTCATGTCCGACTCTGTGTGACCCCATAGATGGCAGCCCAACCAGGCTCCCTGTCCCTGGGATTCTCCAGGCAAGAACACTGGAGTGGGTTGCCATTTCCTTCTCCAATGCATGAAAGTGAAAAGTGAAAGTGAAATCGCTCAGTCGTGTCCGACTCTTAGTGACTCCATGGACTGCAGCCTACCAGGCTCCTCTTCCCATGGGATTTTCCAGGCAAGAGTACTGGAGTGTGTCACCAGTGCCTTCTCCATACAGATGGCTAACAAACACATGAAAAGATGTTCAACATCACTCACTATTAGAGAAATGCAAATCAAAACCACAATGAGGTACCATTTCATGCCAGTCAGAATGGCTGCTATCCAAAAGTCTACAAGCAATAAATGCTGGAGAGGGTGTGGAGAAAAGGGAACCCTCTTACACTGTTGGTGGGAATGTAAACTAGTACAGCCACTATGGAGAACAGTGTGGAGATTCCTTATAAAACTGGAAATAGAACTGCCATATGAACCAGCAATCCCACTGCTGGTCATACACACCGAGGAAACCAGAATAGAAAGGGACACGTGTACCTCAATGTTCATTGCAGCAGTGTTTATAATAGCCAGGACATGGAAGCAACCTAGATGTCCATCAGCAGACGAATGGATAAGAAATCTGTGGTACATAAACACAATCGAGTATTATTCAGCCATTAAAAGAATACATTTGAATCAGTTCTAATGAGGTGGATGAAACTGGAGCCCATTATACAGAGTGAAGTAAGCCAGAAAGAAAAACACACCAATACAGTATACTAATGCATATATATTGAATTTAGAAAGATAGTAACAATAACCCTGTATGCGAGACAGCAAAAGAGACACAGATGTATAGAACAGTCTTTTGGACTCTGTGGGAAAGGTCGAGGGTGGGATGGTTTGGGAGAATGGCATTGAAACATGTATATTATCATATGTGAAACAGATTGCCAGTCCAGGTTTGATGCATGATACAGGGTGCTTGGGGTTGGTGCACTGGGATGACCCAGAGGGATGGGATAGGGAGGAAGGTGGGAGGGCGGTTCAGGATGGGGAACACATGTACACCCGTGGTGGATTCATGTCAATGTATGACAAAACCAATACAATATTGTAAAGTAATCAGCCTCCAAAAATAAATAAATAAAGTGAAGAAAAAAAAAACTTAAAAAAAAATCTCAACATTCAGAAAACTAAGATCATGATCTCTGGTCCCATCACTTCATGGCAAATAGATGGGGAAACAATGGAAACAGTGACAGACTTTATTTTCTTGGTCTCCAAAATCACTGCAGCTGATGACTGCAGCCATGAAATTAAAAGACGCTTGCTCCTTGGAAGAAAAGCTATGACCAAACTAGACAGTATATTAAAATGCAGAGACATTATTTTGTCAACAAAGGTCTATCTTGTCAAAGCTATGTTTTTTCCAGTAGTCATGTATGGATGTGAGAGTTGGACTATAAAGAAAGCTGAGCGCTGAAGAATTGATGCTTTTGAATTGTGGTGTTGGAGAAGACTCTTGAGAGTCCCTTGGACTGCAAACAGTTTCAACCAGTCCATCCTGAATGAAATCTGTCCTGAATTATTTATTATGTTGAAGCTGAAACTCCAACACTTTGGTCAAATGTTTTGAAGAACTGACTCATTGGAAAAGACCCTGATGCTGGGAAAGATTGAAGGCAGGAGGGGAAGGGGACAACTGAGGTTGAGATGGTTGGATGCCATCACTGACTGAACGGACGTGAGTTTGAGTGAACTCTAGGAGTTGGTGATGGTCAGGCAAGCCTGGTGTGCTGTAGTCCATGCAATCACAAAGAGTCAGAGATGACTGAGTGACAGAAGTGAACTGAACTGTGCTATACAGTATGTTCTCATCAGTTTCTATTTTATACACAGAATCAATAGTGTATATGTGTCAATCCTAATCTCCCAAATCGTCCCACCCTCCTTTCCCCTCTTGCTATCCATACATTACTTCTCTACATGTGTCTCTATTTTTTTCTTTTCAAAAACTCATCTTTACCATTTTTTTTAAGATTCCACATACAAGTATTAATACATGATATTTGTTTTTCTTATCAGCTTAGATCCTTTACACAGTTTTTTCTGGGTCATGTTACCTTCTTGGTGAGCTGCCCTGAATGTAAACCCACCAGCTTCTCCCTTATCCCACTTTCTCTCTCCCTCATCTCTTCTCCCTGAGAAAAATATCTTTTTAGACTGATATGGTGAAGACTACTGAATGACAACTTCACGTAGGCTTGGTGATGCAGTGAAAAAAGAACTTGGACACTTGTGACTGTGGCCAAGCCAGAATTCCCTTGCCTGGCAGTATCCTGAGGAGACTGAAGACAGGCGGGGCCACCAGCCTCCCGCCATCGAGTCCCAGAATACAGGGAGGGACCCACAGTCCTGGCTTCCTCTCATCTGGTAGATTCTTCATTTCACACAGGCTCCTAAGACTTCTCAAGTTAGAAGCACCCTTTTGTGAAGCATGCCTCCTCTTAATGTGTTTGTTCCATGCCCCAAATTTTTATTCCAGTTGGTAATAAACCAAATTGAAAGGAACCAGACAAATCTGAGTCATCTTCCTCCACAGACTTGGTACTGTGCCAGGTTTGGGGGTCTAATCCAGCTCACTTTATTATTCCAGATCCATCCTCTCCCCACTCTCAGCTATGAGTTTTAGAAACAGAATGTAGACTGTATGCTGCCTTGAGTAGAAAATAAAATATGATGAGTGAATTTAAGAAAAATGAAAGTTTAAGATATTAATCTTAAACTTTTATCCCACTAGTTCAAGTAAAAGAGAAAACACCTCTATGCCATAGAAAATGAGAATAAGGTACTCAGGTGCTTTTATTCATTAAATTTACAAGAGATAGAAACATATATATATATATATATATATACACACACACATATATATAATTATACATATATATATATTTATATAATTATAAAAGAATTCTTATATTATTTCTCATATTCAGCAAGAACAAAGATGCAAGAAGTTACTTTTTAAGAAAACAACAATTCACCAGTAAGCCTGTCTTGTTTCTGAATGATCTTAATTGATAATTCAATTGATATCAAAGATTTGGAACCTGTCTAGTTTAGATCTGGTAGAAACTGTAGAACATATGTATTTCTTTTATAAACCTATGACATTCCTCTATATCTATTTTTTTCATGTTCTCTGTTTATGCCTATTTTTTCATGTTCTCTTCCAATTTTTTTCTTCCCGAAACCTGCCATGGAAAGGACATTAACACATTTATGTCACACTTAGAAAACAACTCAGTGAGCAGGGAAGTTATGTTTAATGATGAGCAAATATTTCTGCAGTCTCAAGCCTCCTGTCAGTGTCCACCTCTATGCCTCTTTTCTAAGGAACACAGCATATTTCCAATTTCAGACCAGCAATTTTTCCACTAACAAATTCTCTGATAAGGTTTTCTCTCTCCACAAATTTAAGAACCTTAATTTAGTTCCTCACTAATATATTTTGCTTAACATTAAACAGGGAATTCTACAAGATTAATTTAGTACTTTGCTTTGAGGGAAAATTCCAAGCAAGTAGAAGGAACTTACAGCTTACAAAGCCAGAAACATGTGCTACAGATATTGGGGACTCTGGACCTCAGTACATAGTTAGAATCTCTTCTCTCTCCCAACCTCCACTGTCCTGCCTATAAATAGAACTTGATAAATTCATTTTCATGCCCAAACCACAAAGATACAAGGAAATATATTTAAATTAAGTTTTCAATTTTTAAAAAGAACACAAATCCATGAAATCTGGGGACTGGAGGGAACAGAAGCTCTTTACCAAAAATATAAGATAGATAATGAGAGTAGTCTTTAACTTAAAGGTTATTTTCAACATTTTAGTTAATTAAATGCTGCATTCACATATGCTAAGTCACTCAGTCATGTCTGGCTCTTTGTGACTATATGGACTGTAGCCAGCCAGGCTCCTCTGTCCGTGGGATTTTCAAAAAATAAATAAATAAAATAAGAATACTGGAGTTGGTTGCCATGCCCTCTTACAGGGGATCCTTCTGACCCAGGAACTGAACCTGCATCTCTTAGTCTTCTGCATTAGCAGGTGGGTTCTTTACCAGTAGTGCCACCTAGGAAACCCAACTGAATGGTAATAACCTCATATATGGATAGGAAGAGAGTGTGGTAAAAAACACAGTGACTTAGGTTTGATCCTCTCAATTTTCTGTGGTGATGTGGCTCGATTTGTCCAAGTATGCTTGGAGATGATGCCAAGCCACATGCAAAGTAAATCACAGGTGTGTTAGCCATGAATATTCAGATAAAGGAATGAGTTTCAACAGCTGGGTTACATAATCTAATCGGGTTATCATTATCTTAAAAATGGATATTTTCATTAAGTTTTCATGAAATTTTTGTATCAATCATGTTTTTGGAAATCATCTAATGTTTGTAATGGTATCCTAAAGGGGTTTGTTTTGAGGTATGCTCTTGAGAGTACCTTGGACTGCAAGGAGATCCAAGCAGTCCATTCTGAAGGAGATCAGCCCTGGGATTTCTTTGGAAGGAATGATGCTAAAGCTGAAACTCCAGTACTTTAGCCACCTCATGGGAAGAGTTGACTCATTGGAAAAGACTCTGATGCTGGGAGGGATTGGGGGCAGGAGGAGAAGGGGATGACAGAAGATGAGATGGCTGGATGGCATCACTGACTCGATGAACGTGAGTCTGAGTGAACTCCGGGAGTTGGTGATGGACAGGGAGGCCTGGCGTGCTGCAATTCATGGGGTCGCAAAGAGTCGGACACGACTGAGCGACTGAACTGAACTGAACAGAACATGGTTCACATTAGCCTGAATTAGGACAGAAATGTTATTATGGTTACAGTAATTGGCATATTTTTATGAATTCATTTTCTAATTTAGTCCCTGTTCAATTTCCCTACTCACACTACAGTAGTGGCATGATTTATTACTGTAAGTTATTTTCATTATTATTAAATTTAATTGATTTTGCTCCTATACCCAGATGTGAATAGCATCAGGCTTCTAATCTAATAACACAGATTGTTCGGGAAACATGTTCTGTCAATTAGAGACATTTTGTAATAGAAACAATAAAAAGAATCATTAGTGAAAAGTAGTTTGCCTGTCAGTTTACTTGACACTAGTTAATCAAAGGTGTTTTGAAATTGTAGTCATTAATAAACTTTTCTTGCCTTTATATCAGTGAAGAACTCTGAGATTCATTTTTGAAATTAGAAATGTACACCCAACAAATGGATACATGCATTTTGCATATTTCCAAATATGGTTTTCTTCACCATCTACATAAAGCAAAACAATAGAAAAAATAATATTTTGAATTTTCAACCAAAAAAGGGGGGAATGCCTGTAAATTTAATCAGTCCTTTTATAGAAGTGGATATGATGAAGCATTTTACTTTTTCTGCTGGTTATTCTGCATTTTCTCCCATATCCATTGTTTCTAAATCATAGGAGGTATTACCTGGACACCCTTGCCCTCTGACTTTGAATGATTTTGGCCAATAAGAAGTAACAGCTGGAGATTAAAGGGTGGAAACTCTCTCTCAGTTGGGATATTTCTGTCTCCTTTCCTTCTTCATCAGAACTGCTCTTGTGGTGGCAACTGCATCTCTCTTTTCAGCTCTTCCACTGGTTCCAGTAAACTGTCCACCTCTCTCCTGGGTGATGATGCTTTCCTACTGGTGACAGTCTCTGGATGTTTCCCTTACCTAGTCCTGTCCATACATATACCTTAACTAAGCCATCTCAATGGATTCGGGAACACTGCTCATATATGATAGATAATAAAATTACTGTTTTTGGAATCACAGACTAAGAGTTTCATATATCACAGTATGAAAAATATAAAATTCAGCATACTATAAATAAAAGGATAAAAATAAGCATATCAAGAATTTTACATGCTATGAACTTTTTCTGAAGGAAAAATCTCCTACTATGTGTTTCTTGTGTCCTGAAACAATACTGCATACTAATTTAAAAGCATGTTAGTCATTGTTTCATTGGGATGATGTGACATTGGGCTTCTCAGGTGGCGCAAGTAGTAAAGAACCTGCCTGCCAATGCAGGATGTATAAGAGACACAGATTCAATCCCTGGGTCAGGAAGATTTCCCTGGAGGAGGGCATGGAGACCCACTCCAGGATTCTTGCCTGGAGAATTCCATGGACAGGACAGCTTGGCAGGCTATGGTCCATAGGGTCGCAAAGAATCAGACATGACTGAAGCAAATCATGCAGGCAATTAAGAAATAATTTTGAGAGTATTATTATTAAAGAAATCTTTCTTTGTAATATTTATCATAAAAGAAATAAGACGTCTTAAGAAATGATGTCACACCTCAATTTTTCAATAACTAAGGTCAATCTTATTTCTCAGGTATGTTACAATCACAAAACTCTTAGTAATTTGCATCAAAGTTTTGAATTGATTACAATTTCAGGATTTGCTACCTAAAATCCTGCAAGGGTTCATTGAACTTATCCCCGTGTCTCTATTTTAATATACTCCCAAAAGTATATTAATTATAGTGATTTTAATGTTAATAGAATATTCCATGTTGACTTTGAAATTAACTAAAAATAAAATTTAGAGAAAATCTTTATGATCTTCCTTTGAGGGTATTATTAAAGAAATCTTCTTTGCAATATTTATCATAAAAGAAATGAGTCAGTCAATATAGCACTAAATACAGTAATATTTTCTGATAGATTCAGGGGCACCTATTAACACATTGCTTCCAATGTTACTATTTCATTAACACTGAAATTTTAATTAGATCCCAATAATGTATTATGTTTCTAGTATGAAAAACTATAAGCAATTATTTTAACTAGTATATTTTACATGTGAGTTCAAGAAGTGCAGGGATTATTGTTGTCAGATTTCTGCAATATTTATCACTGATTTGTAGTGTAAATCCTTGAAACATTGTAGCTGCTAACCAAATGCTTAAATGAGTTTCCAATTTGAAATATCTTCAAAGCATTGGTTAATCTAGGAAAGATTAAAAATTAAATATTTTTTAAAAATATTTTTTACTGAAATGATTTAATCTTCATTTAATATATTCTCTTTGTGGCTTTAGCATCCATTAATTTCTCAAAATCTACATTTAACTGATAAGCAGTTGCATTACCGAAATTTATCTACCTGGTTTTCTATGGTCATGGAAAAAGTTTGACTTAATTTGGAATGTGTTTTCTATGAAATGGATTGTTTTGAATGATAAACTTATTTAATCTCTTTAAATGTTACAATATCTTCTTACATAATTACACAGAACAGCTTCAGTATCTGGAGCAACAGTGATGACTAGAAGGCAATGTTTTGTTTTTATTTTATTACGTTAATTAATTTATTTGTTAGTTGAAGGATAATTGCTTTACAGAATTGTGTTGGTTTCTGCCAAACATGTTTATACCTTCATGTTTCCTTTCACCTTTCTCTCTGAGTTACTATGCTGCTGCTGCTGCTAAGTCGCTTCAGTCATGTTTGACTCTGCGCTACCCCATAGACGGCAGCCCACCAGGCTCCCCCATCCCTGGGATTCTCCAGGCAAGAACACTGGAGTGGGTTGCCATTTCCGTCTCCAATGCATGGAAGTGGAAAGTGAAAGTGAAGTCGCTCAGTCGTGTCCGACTCTTAGTGACCCCATGGACTGCAGCCTACCAGGCTCCGTCCATGGGATTTTCCAGGCAAGAGTACTATACTGTGCCTCTGACCTCCCAGAAACTCTCTTACACCTTTCTCAGGTGCCCCACACTGAATTTGATGGCAGCCCCACGGAGAAGGCACTGGCACCCCACTCCAGTACTCTTGCCTGTAAAATCCCATGGATGAAGGAGCCTGGTAGGCTGCAGTCCATGGGGTAGCTAGGAGTTGGACACAACTGAGCAGCTTCACTTTCTTTTTTTTTTTTTTTTTAATTTTATTTTATTTTTAAACTTTACAATATTGTATTAGTTTTGCCAAATATCGAAATGAATCCGCCACAGGTATACCTGTGTTCCCCATCCTGAACCCTCCTCCCTCCTCCCTCCCCATACCCTCCCTCTGTGTCGTCCCAGTGCACCAGCCCCAAGCATCCAGTATCGTGCATCGAACCTGGACTGGTGACTCGTTTCTTACATGATATTATACATGTTTCACTGCTATTCTCCCAAATCTCCCCACCCTCTCCCTCTCCCACAGAGTCCATAAGACTGATCTATACATCAGTGTTTCTTTTGCTGTCTCATACACAGGGTTATTGTTACCATCTTTCTAAATTCCATATATATGTGTTAGTATACTGTATTGGTGTTTTTCTTTCTGGCTTACTTCACTCTGTATAATAGGTTCCAGTTTCATCCATCTCATTAGAACTGATTCAAATGTATTCTTTTTAATGGCTGAGTAATACTCCATTGTGTATATGTACCACAGCTTTCTTATCCATTCATCTGCTGATGGGCATCTAGGTTGCTTCCATGTCCTGGCTATTACAAACAGTGCTGCGATGAACATTGGGGTACACGTGTCTCTTTCCCTTCTTGTTTCCTCAGTGTGTATGCCCAGCAGTGGGATTGCTGTATCATAAGGCAGTTCTATTTCCAGTTTTTTAAGGAATCTCCACACTGTTCTCCATAGTGGCTGTACTAGTTTGCATTCCCACCAACAGTGTAAGAGAGTTCCCTTTTCTCCACACCCTCTCCAGCATTTATTGCTTGTAGACTTATGGATCGCAGCCATTCTGACTGGTGTGAAATGGTACCTCATAGTGGTTTTGATTTGCATTTCTCTAATAATGAGTGATGTTGAGCATCTTTTCATTTGTTTGTTAGCCATCTGTATTTCTTCTTTGGAGAAATGTCTATTTAGTTCTTTGGCCTGTTTTTTGATTGGGTCATTTATTTTTCTGGAGTTGAGCTGTAGGAGTTGCTTGTATATTTTTGAGATTAGCTATTTGTCGATTGCTTCATTTACTATTATTTTCTCCCATTCTGAAGGCTGTCTTTTCACCTTGCTAATAGTTTCCTTTGTTGTGCAGAAGCTTTTAAGTTTAATTAGGTCCCATTTGTTTATTTTTGCTTTTATTTCCAGTATTCTGGGAGGTGGGTCATAGAGGATCCTGCTGTGATGTATGTCGGAGAGTATTTTGCCTATGTTCTCCTCTAGGAGTTTTATAGTTTCTGGTCTTATGTTTAGATCTTTAATCCATTTTGAGTTTATTTTTGTGTATGGTGTTAGAAAGTGTTCTAGTTTCATTCTTTTACAAGTGGTTGACCAGTTTTCCCAGCACCACTTTTTAAAGAGATTGTCTTTAATCCATTGTATATTCTTGCCTCCTTTGTCAAAGATAAGGTGTCCATATGTGCGTGGATTTATCTCTGGGCTTTCTATTTTGTTCCATTGATCTATATTTCTGTCTTTGTGCCAGTACCATACTGTCTTGACAACTGTGGGTTTGTAATAGAGCTCGAAGTCAGATAGGTTGATTCCTCCAGTTCCATTCTTCTTTCTCAAGATAGCTTTGACTATTCGAGGTTTTTTGTATTTCCATACAAATTGTGAAATTATTTGTTCTAGCTCTGTGAAGAATACCATTGGTAGCTTGATAGGGATTGCATTGAATCTATAAATTGCTTTGGGTAGCATACTCATTTTCACTATATTGATTCTTCCAATCCATGAACATGGTATATTTTTCCATCTATTAGTGTCCTCTTTGATTTCTTTCACCAGTGTTTTATAGTTTTCTATATATAGGTCTTTAGTTTCTTTAGGTAGATATATTCCTAAGTATTTTATTCTTTCCGTTGCAATGGTGAATGGAATTATTTCCTTAATTTTTCTTTCAGTTTTCTCATTATTAATGTATAGGAATGCAAGGGATTTCTGTGTGTTGATTTTATATCCTGCAACTTTACTATAATCATTGATTAGTTCTAGTAATTTTCTGATGGAGTCTTTAGGGTTTTCTATGTAGATGATCATGTCATCTGCAAACAATGAGAGTTTTACTTCTTCTTTTCCAATTTGGATTCCTTTTATTTCTTTTTCTGCTCTGATTGCTGTGGCCAAAACTTCCAAAACTATGTTGAATAGTAATGGTGAAAGTGGACACCCTTGTCTTGTTCCTGACTTTAGAGGAAATGCTTTCAATTTTTCACCATTGAGGATAATGTTTGCTGTGGGTTTGTCATATATAGCTTTTATTATCTTGAGGTATGTTCCTTCTATTCCTGCTTTCTGGAGAGTTCTTATCATAAATGGATGTTGAATTTTGTCAAAGGCTTTCTCTGCATCTATTGAGATAATCATATGGTTTTCATTTTTCAATTTGTTAATGTGGTGTATTACATTGATTGATTTGCAGATATTGAAGAATCCTTGCATCCCTGGGATAAAGCCCACTTGATCGTGGTATATGATCTTTTTAATGTGTTGTTGGATTCTGATTGCTAGAATTTTGTTAAGGATTTTTGCATCTATGTTCATCAGTGATATTGGCTTGTAGTTTTCTTTTTTTGTGGGATCTTTGTCAGGTTTTGGTATTAGGGTGATGGTGGCCTCATAGAATGAGTTTGGGAGTTTACCTTCCTCTGCAATTTTCTGGAAGAGTTTGAGCAGTATAGGTGTTAGCTCTTCTCTAAATTTTTGGTAGAATTCAGCCGTGAAGCTGTCTGGACCTGGGCTTTTGTTTGCTGGAAGATTTTTGATTACAGTTTCAATTTCCATGCTTGTAATGGGTCTGTTAAGATTTTCTATTTATTCCTGGTCCAGTTTTGGAAAGTTGTACTTTTCTAAGAATTTGTCCATTTCTTCCATGTTGTCTATTGTATTTCTGTGTTGTCTGTTGTGATCTCTCCATTTTCATTTCTAATTTTATTGATTTGATTTTTCTCCCTTTGTTTCTTGATGAGTCTGGCTAATGGTTTGTCAATTTTATTTATCCTTTCAAAGAACCAGCTTTTGGCTTTGTTGATTTTTGCTATGGTCTCTTTTGTTTCTTTTGCATTTATTTCTGCCCTAATTTTTAAGATTTCTTTCCTTCTACTAACCCTGGGGTTCTTCATTTCTTCCTTTTCTAGTTGCTTTAGAGAAGGAAATGGCAACCCACTTCAGTGTTCTTGCCTGGAGAATCCCAGGGACAGGGCAGCCTGGTGGGCTGCCGTCTCTAGGGTCGCACAGAGTCAGACAGGAATGCAGCGACTTAGCATCAGCAGCAGCCATGTTCTTCTATGGTCTGGCTTCTGAGAGGTGTTTGGACTACAGAGGACCCAAGAGGAGGCAGTCTGAGGTAGAAGGAGAAGAGGTAGGACATCGACTCCAGCTCCCTGCCTGATGGACTGCGTGCTTTTTTGGAAGGTTTAGGGCAGCTCTCTCCCTGGACCAGAGCCTACCCTCCCCCACCTTGCCACAGAGGCTCTGCTCCTGCTTCTTCAGCCCAGGATAGATGCAGTCCCAGCTATTCTAGCTCTGAGAACACCAGCATCACTTACCAGAATGCCATACCCTGTCCATCAATTCAGTTCAGTCGCTCAGTCGTGTCCGACTCTTTGCGACCCCATGAATCTCAGCATGCCAGGCCTCCCTGTCCATCACCAACTCCCGGAGTTCACTCAGACTCATGTCCATCGAGTCAGTGATGCCATCCAGCCATCTCATCCTCTGTTGTCCCCTTCTCCTCTTGCCCTCAATCCTTCCCAGCAGCAGAGTCTTTTCCAGTGAGTCAACTCTTCGCATGAGGTGGCCAAAGTACTGGAGTTTCAGCTTTAGTATCATTCCTTCCAAACAAATCCCAGGGCTGATCTCCTTCAGAATGGACTGGTTGGATCTCCTTGCAGTCCAAGGAACTCTCAAGAGTCTTCTGCAACACCACAGTTCAAAAGCATCAATTCTTCGGCACTCAGCCTTCTTCACAGTCCAACTCTCACATCCATACATGACCACAGGAAAAACCATAGCCTTGACTAGACGAACCTTTGTTGGCAAAGTAAAGTCTCTGCTTTTGAATATGCTATCTAGGTTGATCATAACTTTCCTTCCAAGGAGTAAGTGTCTTTTAATTTCATGGCTGCAGTCACCATCTGCAGTGATTTTGGAACCCAGAAAAATAAGGTCTGACACTGTTTCCACTGTTTCCCCATCTATTTCCCATGAAGTGATGGGACCGGATGCCATGATCTTCGTTTTCTGAATGTTGAGCTTTAAGCCAACTTTTTCACTCTCTACTTTCACCTTCATCAAGAGGCTTTTTAATTCCTCTTCACTTTCTGCCATAAGGGTGGTGTCATCTGCATATCTGAGGTTATTGATATTTCTCCTGGCAATCTTGATCCCAGCTTGTGTTTCTTCCAGCCCAGTGTTTCTCATGATGTACTCTGCATATAAGTTAACTAAGCAGGGTGACAATATACAGCCTTGACGAACTCCTTTTCCTATTTGGAACCAGTCTGTTGTTCCATGTTCAGTTCTAACTGTTGCTCCTGACCTGCATACAAATTTCTCAAGAGGCAGATCAGGTGGTCTGGTATTCCCATGTCTTTCAGAATTTTCCACAGTTTCTTGTGATCCACACAGTCAAAGGCTATAGGTATACATATATCCCCTCCCTTTTGAAACTCCCTTCCATCTCCCTTCCCATCCCACCCCTCTAGATTGATACATAGCCCCTGTTTGAGTTTCCTGAGCCATACAGCAAATTCCTGTTGGCTACCTATTTCATATGTTAATATAAGTTTAAATTTATACAGCTACTATGGAAGATGGTATAGAGATTCCTTTAAAAACTAGAAATAAAACCACCGTATGACCCAGAAATCCCACTTGTAGGCATTTACTTTCTTTTTTAAAAAATATAAATTTGTTTATTTTAATTGGAGGTTAATTATTTTACAATATTGTATTGGTTTATTGAAAGATACATAGTTGACATGGAGAGCTTAATATTATCAAATATCTTAATTCAATAAACTTTTCTTGGTCCATTTTTAAGTAGTTGTGGAGGGAAAAGTTCTAAATATATTTAAGGAGTTTGTATCATTTTTTCAAAATACAAATAAAGAATTTTCATACATAAAGATGATGATATCATAAGTCTTCTTCTACAGTTAGGTTAACCTGCTCCTACAGCAAAAATACCATTAGAGCACATGTATACCTGTGATGGATTCATTTTGATATTTGGCAAAACTAATACAATTATGTAAAGTTTAAAAGTAAAATAAAATTAAAAAAAAAAAAAAGTATGAAGGTAATCGTTAATCACATTTTCCGTAATACTATAGTCCAATTTTGCCATCATTTCTTCAGGCAGTACCTATTATTAAAATGTCATGTTCACTTGGACTATGTCAGTATATAATACTATCAAATCTACCTGATTTTGATAGAAAGTGAAAGTGAAGTCGCTCAGTCATGTCTGACTCTCTGCAACCCCATGGGCTGTAGCCTACCAGGCTCCTTCCTCCATGAGATTCTCCAGGCAAGAGTACTGGAGTGGGTTGCCAGTTCCTTCTCCAGGGGATCTTCCCGACCCAGGGATCTAACCCGGGTCTCCCACATTCCAGGCAGACGCTTTAACCTCTGAGCCACCAGGGAAGCAGATTTTGATAAGTCAAAGCTAAAAAGCAGGTTAAGATAGGACTGTTTTTTCCAACTAACTCCTTTAGGATTTATTATTTTTAACAGTACTTCTTACATATGAACAATTATTTGTTTATCACTGCATTTTAAGAAGAGTAGATTTGCAAATATTTGCACAAATATTTCAGGGATTCAGCAAATATGTACGGGGCACATGCCATTATAATTACTGGTGTCAGGTGTTACCAACAGAATAAATAAAATAGTCCATCCCTTCAGAGCTTATATTCAAGAAGAGATAGAGAAGCAATAAATATGATTAATGATACACATAAACCTCAATACACATAGACAGTTGGATGCCGATAAAACTATGCAGAAAAATAGAGGTGGGAAAGCTGTTAGGATGTGGTGAGGCTAGCTGGTATATTTACCCTGTTATCTGACTATGCAATGTGCTAAAGCAATTTAACGCTTTGGGGATACTGTCAACAGGTCTTTCATTCTACATTTATTTTAAACTCTAGAAATGGATGTTATTGCTCTTCTATGAAGATAATTACACTTCTTCAGGAAATTATAATTTTACTGTTTTCTTATTCCATTCTGTACCATTGACCTTCCATTTGGTATTTGTTTCTTTTCATCAAAAAGCAATTCATTATTTTCTTTATTTAGTTTTCAGTGATAAATTCTGGATATTTTGTTGTTCAAAAATTGTCTTCATCTTCAATGCTAAAGAAAAATCTCTTGAGTTTAGAGTTCTTATCCACAGTTCTTTTATTTTGACATCTTAAATTTACCATTCCCTCCAGCCTTCACTGATACAGTAGCAAAGCCATATTTCCATTAATTAATTCTCATTTCAACTATGTCCAATCTGTTGTTAAATCCAATCATGGATTCTTCAGCTTTAAATGTTATATATTTTTTCCATTCTAGAACTGTTATTTGATTTTTATACCTTTCAATATTCATCTAAAAATCTCCAGTCCCACGTTTTATCCTCTTCAGAGTCTTAACCATGACTATAAATTCTCTGTCTAATCAATCTTCTGTTGGGACACCATGAGTATAAAGCTGAGCTTCAGCCTGTACAAGGCAGCCCTGTTGTGACTGCATCCTTACTCCTAGAGTCCTTCAAGATCTCAATGAAATATAAATTTAAGTACCCCCTTCTGGACAGTTAGATCTGGATTTTCCTCTCTCTGAGTGATGACATTTGCAAAAGTCCCCTTCAGTTTCTCAGGCACTCAGTCACTTCACCTGAAATCCACAAAAACCCTTGAAGCTCAAGCAGTCCTAAGTACTGGGTGAACCTTCCTATTCTTCACTGCCTTGTTGGTTTTTCATGGCTTAAAGTAAATATCCCTCAGCTTCTTTCATTTTTCTCAGCAGGAGAGTTGTCCAAAATTCCCCAATCTGCCATGACTGAAAACGTAAGTCTACCCATAAGTTTATTATGGCAGCCATAGGAAAACAAGTTCTAATCAACAGTTCCATAAGGATCAGGGAAACAACACTAGGCAGATGTTTCCTAGTTTCTAAAACTCAGCCTTAAAATTTGATCTCCCATCTCCAATAACTGAACCAAAATTTAATTATGGAAGAAAGAGAAAGGAAAAGAAGCACGAGGAAACGCACAACTAGAAGAATTTTCCCAAGAGGACAGGTTTCTAGGAATGTCACTGTTGAGGCTACTTTAACAAATGCTCACAAACACCTGGAATTTATTTCTTACAAATCTGGAGGCTGGCAGTCCTGAATCAGGTGCTAGCATGATCAAGTTCTGGTAAAACTCCTCTTCCAGGCTGAAGACTGCAGACTTCTCATGGTGTCCTCACCTGGCAGAAGAGGCTAAGCATTCCCTTGCAGCCTAAGGGCACTAATCTCATTCATTAACCCCCGCACCCCGCATCTTGACTTAATCACTTCCCAGGGGGCCCACAACCTGATACCCGAACTTTGGGAGTTATGTTCATTCAGAGAACAGTGAAAAAGAAAAACAAAATATACATGAATATGTGTACATGGGGTTAAAATATATCCTGACTATAACAAAAATATTTATTTTTATTCATCTAATTCACTTATTCAAATTTAATTCAGTCTTTAATAAAACTTGTATTCAAGAAAATCCTGATAACATTACAACAACAGTCAAAATGACCAAAATAAAATTTAACAGAGATTCAGAAAATATTCTACAGTTAGAGTCAAAATACCATTCAAAATTATGAGTAATGGACAACTGTTTATAAAAGAAAACATAGAATTTTTTGGATCTATAAGATTAATCTGAATGTCAGAAACATAAGCATCACAATATTACGTTAAATTAGGAGAAAGAGCTATGATTTCCTCTGCAAGCTACATGAGTCAGGCCACATCAGCATATTCATATCAATATCAAATAACTAAAGCACATTCTAATATGGCCCTTCACAATACTGAAATACACTGTAGCTTAAACCCACTGTATGATAAAAATCACAAAGCCACAGAGCTATGTAGCCTCCTTGTGTGAATCAGGAAGACTTAGTTTGCTCACTGCCACACAGCAAACCAAGCATAGGATCAAGTTAAGGATAGCGCAGTTTTGTTCAAAGATAAATGTTCTTAACAATTGGAGCTATCAGAAAAGAATAAAAAGCCAAAGCTTTCTTTAAGAGTTTGTGGACTGGTGATGGCTGAACCTTTTCACGAAGTTGTGAATGAGGACCTATCATCCTTTCACTGCTTCAGGTGCACTTTGACTATACTCAGTGCAAGCCCCACTCTCCCGAGGTCTCCTCTTGGCTCATGCTGCATTAGATGGCAGCTCTGTAGTTCAGGCTGGGTATAGAAAGACGGGGGAGCCTGATGGGTTAGTCTCTAATGATAGCATGGAGTTTTGCTTGTGCTCTCATTACAGGTGGCTGAGGTCACTGGCAGCCCCTTCCAACTGCTATTGGATGATCTAAAGGTCCTCTGGAGGATTCCTGCTCTGCAACATATGCGTTCCAGGCATATTATCTTGATTAAGCATCTTCCTACTCAAAATTCCTACAGTGGCCTGAGTTTATCCCAGCCCATGACTGAACAAGAGCTGCATCACCTGAGTTCCACAAAGCATGAGGTGAGGTACACCAGTTCAGTTCATTCTCTCAGTCGTGTCTGACTCTTTGCTACCCCATGAACTGCAGCACACCAGGCTTCCCTGTCCATCACCAACTCCCAGAGCCTAGTCAAACATGTATCCATTAAGTCAGTGATACCATCCAACCATCTCATCATCTATCGTCCCCTTCTCCTCCTGCCTTCAATCTTTCCCAAATGCAGGGACTTTTCTAATGAGCTCGTTCTTTGCATCAAGTGGCCAAAGCATTGGAGTTTCAGCCTTAGCATCAGTCCTACCAATGTATATTCAGGACTGATTTCCTTTAGGATTGACTGGTTGGATCTCCTTGCTGTCCAAGGAACTCTCAAGAGTCTTCTCCAACACCACAGTTCAAAAGCATCAGTTCTTCAGCACTCAGCTTTCTTTATAGTCCAACTTTCTCATCCATACATGACTACTGGAAAAACCATAGTTTTGACTAGACAGACCTTTGTTGGTAAAATAAAGTGAGATACATATATATCTGTAAATAAAATAATTGGTGGAATAAAAAGTTAGTTTCTTTTTCATATATTTATTTATTTGACTCAAGGTCGAATGTCTCAACATACACTGTTTCCAAAAATTTACCCTTTTAAATCACAAGCAGTTGATGCACTGGCTTGAGAGATATATTTTTTATATAATTGCTAGTTACTCTTAAGAAGTGAAACACTGGTTACTTTTGAACCATTCCATTAGTGAAACTCGAGCATGAGGAAAATTATCCATCACTAGTTTTCTACTCTCATCTTTAACTCTCTGAAAAATTAAACCTGTATGATTATATTCAACTGCTTCCCTGGTGACTCAGATGGTAAAGAACCCACCTGTGATGCAGGAGACCTGGATTTGATCCCTGGGTTAGGAAGATCCCCTGGAGGAGGGCATTACAGCCCACTCCAGTATTCTTGCCTGGAGAATCCTCATAGAGAGAGGTGCCTGGCGGGCTCTAGTCCATAGGGTCACTGTTTTCCATATGGAGTTTTATTTCACTTGGGAGTTTTGCTTTTAGTCTGAATTTAGGGAGAAATGTAAAGCCAAGTGTATAATTGAGATGGTCTTCAAGTTTAATAATTGTGGGAATGGCCTGTTCAAATGTGCAATCAATATGAGGAAGCCACTTGGTTGGACTAATTATGGAAGGTAACTTGTAGGTATTGAACTCAGAATTATTCCTACACTTAAGGGAAAACTTGTCAGTCAGAGATCAGAGCTTTGAGAAGACCCAAAGGCTTGAGTGAGGAGAAAAAGTAACACACTGGTGTTGTACCTCAGACTTATAGAGCAATGAAAAATTATTGAAGTTTTTCATAAAAGATGGAAAGACAAGGAACAAAGTAAAAGGTGAAAAGACAACATTGGGCAAAGTAAAAATCAGTGAGAAAAATAAAGTTGCAGGTTGAGGCTGGGAATAAATATCAGAATTTTCCGACCACAAACATGCTCACACACACACTCCACACAATAAAAATGATGTGCTTCTGTGTGGAATAGTATAATGTCAAATATAATGTCAATTGATAATAGCGTATTGCTGATCCTGTTGGTGATATCAATTGTCTTGTTGTATCTCACTCTGCACACTGTTTGCTGAACAAAACAGGCAAGGCTTGAGCAAAGAGGCTGGAGGGATACTTGAGAAGCCATCAGAACTGCAGACACATTTATTCTCTCCTAGCTGGCATGGCAGCCATAACACAGCCTCTCTCCTGGCTGATGCAGCAGTCATAATAGACATAACATAACCATAACATAGCCATAGCGTAACCTCGTATAACATAACCATGCTGTTGCTCCAGTTTAGCCCCAGTGCAGCAGCAGCCAGGGCTTTCATGGTAAAGCTCATGCAGGTGGACTGTACAAAGTAGCCCATAACCAAGTGAGTACCTCATGCTGCATATGCACAGTGCTATAAGTGATCTCAGCTGTTACATAACCACGCAGAGTCACTGTTTACAGAACATGGGGTGAGAGGGCATGAGAGCATGGAGTGAGAGAGCCTGACTGGCACCATCTTGTTAATTCCCCACAAAGGTCAAATAAACATACAGGCTCCTTTTTCAGGACCCAGTCCAAAATTTTAATAATGTTTAATAATTTTCTTAATAATTGTTTCCTTTGGAAAATTCTAATTAATGTCATCTTTTAATATATGTCTTAGCTTCTTTACTTTTTGAGGACGGGACACACTTTTGTGCAAAATTGGGAAATTACTGATAAACTACAGTCCTTCATTTGTCTCTACACCCTGCTCAGATGGTAAACAAACTGCCTGTAGGACAGGAGACCCAGGTTCGATCTCTGGGCCTGGAAATCCCCTGGAGAAGGGAATGGCAACCCACTGCAGTATTCTTGCCTGGAAAATTCCATGGACAGAGGAGACTGGCAAGCTACTGTTGATGGGGCCCCAAAGAGTTGAACACAACTGAGTAATTAATAGATGCAATCTCAAAAACGACAGAATGAGCTCTGCTCTTTTCAAAGGCAAACCATTAAATATCACAGTAATTCAAGTCTATGCCCCAACCAGTAATGCTGAAGAAGCTGAAGTTGAACGGTTCTATGAAGACCTAAAAGACCTTTTAAAACTAACACCTAAAAAAGATGTCCTTTTCATTATAGGGGACTGGAATGCAAAAGTAGGAAGTAAACAAACACCTGGAGTAACAGGCAAATTTGGCCTTGGAATACAGAATGAAGCAGGGCAAAGACTAATAGAGTTTTGCCAAGAAAATGCACTGGTCATAACAAACACCCTCTTCCAACAATACAAGAGAAGACTCTAAACATGGACATCACAAGATGGTCAACACCGAAATCAGATTGATTATATTCTTTGCAGCCAAAGATGGAGAAGCTCTATACAGTCAACAAAAACAAGACCAGGAGCTACTGAGGCTTAGATCATGAGCTCCTTATTGCCAAATTCAGACTTAAATTGAAGAAAGTAGGGAAAACCACTAGACCATTCAGGTATGACCTAAATCAAATCCCTTATGATTATAAAGTGGAAATGAGAAATAGATTTAAGGGGCTAGATCTGATAGATAGAGTGCTTGATGAACTATGGACTGAGGTTCATACAGGAGACAGGGATCAAGAACATCCCCATGGAAAACAAATGCAAAAAAGCAAAATGGCTGTCTGGGGAGGCCTTACAAATAGCTGTGAAAAGACGAGAAGTGAAAAGCAAAGGAGAAAAGGAAAGATATAAGCGTATGAATGCAGAGTTCCAAAGCATAGCAAAAGGAGATAAGAAAGTCTTCCTCAGCGATCAATGCAAAGAAATAGAGAAAATCAACAGAATGTGAAAGACTAGAGATCTCTTCAAGAAAATTAGAGATACCAAGAGAACATTTCATGCAAAGATGGGCTCGATAAAGGACAGAAATGGTATGGACCTAACAGAAGCAGCAGACCTTAAGAAGAGGTGGCAAGAATATACAGAAGAACTGTACGAAAAAGATATTCACAACCCAGATATTCACGATGGTGTGATCACTCACCTAGAGCCAAATATCATGGAATGTGAAGTCAAGTGGGCCTAAGAAAGCATCACTACGAACAAAGCTAGTGGAGGTGATGAAATTCCAATTGAGCTATTTCAAATCTTGGAAGATGATGCTGTGAAAGTGCTGCACTCAATATGCCAGCAAATTTGGAAAACTCGGCAGTGGCCACAGGAATGGAAAAGGTCCATTTTCATTCCAATCCCAAAGAAAGGCAATGCCAAAGAAAGCTCAAACTACCGCACAATTGCACTCATCTTACACGCTAGTAAAGTAATGCTCAAAATTCTCCAAGCCAGGCTTCAGCAATACATGAACCGTGAACTTCCAGATGTTCAAGCTGGTTTTAGAAAAGGCAGAGGAACCAGAGATCAAATTGCCAACATCCGCTGGATCATGGAAAAAGCAAGAAAGTTCCAGAAAAACATCTATTTCTGCATTATTGACTATGCCAAAGCCTTTGACTGTGTGGATCACAATAGACTGTGGAAAATTCTGAAAGAGATGTGAGTACCACATCACCTGACCTGCCTCTTGAGAAACCTATATGCAGGTAAGGAGGCAACAGTTAGAACTGGACATGGAACAACGGACTGGTTCCAAATAGGAAAAGGAGTATGTCAAGGCTGTATATTGTCACCCTGCTTATTTAACTTCTATTCAGAGTACATCATGAGAAACGCTGGACTGGAAGAAACACAAGCTGGAATCAAGATTGCCGGAAGAAATATCAATAACCTCAGGTATGCAGATGACACCACCCTTATGGCAGAAAGTGAAGAGGAACTAAAAAGCCTCTTGATGAAAGTGAAAGTGGAGAGTGAAAAATTTGGCTTAAAGCTCAACATTCAGAAAACGAAGATCATGGCATCTGGTCCCATCACTTCATGGGAAATAGATGGGAAACTGTAGAAACAGTGCCAGACTTTATTTTGGGGGGCTCCAAAGTCACTGCAGATGGTGACTGCAGCCATGAAATTAAAAGACACTTACTCCTTGGAAGAAAAGTTATGACCAATCTAGATAGCATATTCAAAAGCAGAGACATTACTTTGCCAATAAAGGTCTGTGTAGTCAAGGCTATGGTTTTTCCAGTGGTCATGTATGGATGTGAGAGTTGGACTGTGAAGAAAGCTGAGCACCGAAAAATTGATGCTTTTGAACTGTGGTGTTGGAGAAGACTCTTGAGAGGCCCTTGGACTGCAAGGAGATCCAACCAGTCCATTCCATTCTAAAGGAGATCAGCCCTGGGTGTTCTTTAGAGGGAATGATGCTAAAGCTGAAACTCCAGTACTTTGGCTACCTCACGTGTATAGTTGACTCATTGGAAAAGACTCTGATACTGGGAGGGATTTGGGGCAGGAGGAGAAGGGGACGACAGAGGATGAGATAGCTGGATGGCATCACCGACTCGACGGACATGATCTTGAGTGAACTCCCGGAGTTGGTGATAGACAGGGAGGCCTGGCGTGCTGCCATTCATGGAGTCGCAGAGAGTCAGACTCGACTGAGCAACTGAACTGAACTGACTGAATTCTTTATCTTACTATTTCTTTGGATTTAATTCATGATATTGCTAGAAAATGTTTCCTATAAAAGTTCTTTTTTCCTTGCCCATCACACTGAACATTCCCAGATTTATTTCATAGTATTTGATTGGCAAAAAAAAAAAAAAAAAATCACTCAGGTAACAGAAAAACCCAAATAAACTTTTTGCCAACCCAATATTGTTGAAGCTTGTTTTTGTTTGTTTTAGTTTGCTTCATGACATGTAGGATCATTCCTGATCAGGGGTGAGCCCAGCCCCCTGGCAGTGGAAGCATGGAGTTTTAACCACTGAACCTCCAGAGAAGTCTTGCTGTGAGGTTTTTTAAAGTATAATATGTTTATGAATTATAGTGAAAAGCAGGATCTTATTAAGCATTGATGCTATCTATGAAAATAATCAGTAATATATACTAAGAATAGAAAAGTGTTTTATTTGAGCCAGACAGAACTATAGCTCAGAAGAGAGTCTCTCAGATTACTCTGAGAAGCTGCTCCAAAGAAGCAAGGTTTTCAGCACAGTTTTATGTCTTGTCAGAACAAAGAACATTAAACAAGTCAGGGTTACATTTCCTCAACATATAAAAAAGAGAGAAAGAATAAAGTCAGCATGGCCTTGGCACCGGGGAAGAGAGTCTAATCAGCAAAGAAGACTAGGAAGGGAGGCATTTAATCTTCGCTTTTAAAATGGACATTCTTGATTTCTGGTTAGTGCATCCTTTCTTAAGTCATTTAAGCACATGTACAATGTATGTTTAATAGGCCACAAATAGGCCATTTAGTTAGCAAAAAATTCAAGTTAACTCATGTATAAGCCAGAATGACTTCCCTATATCTCAGTATGTGAACATTTCTCTAATCAATGCTAAAAAAAAAAAAAGAAAAGAAAAGAAAAAACACTTAATTTCCAGCTTCACTACTTAATAAATTATGATTTCATAATTGTAATGACAGTGTCCAGACCTTGATAGGCTTTGGAAAGATTGAGACATCACAGGTTAACTTCCTAGCACATGGACTTAGCCCCTGCTTGATTAAAATTCTCCTTTCCTCATACCCTTGAGACAAGTTTCTAAGTTTCTCAAAAATTTATTGTTTATTGTTGTTTTAGTCACTAAGTCATGTCTGACTTTTTTGCAGCCCCAAAGATTATAGCCCTCCAGGGTCTTGGTCCAAGGGATCTCTCAGGCAAGAATACTAGAGTAAATCACTATTTCCTTCTCCAAGTGATCTTCTCCATGTCTCAGTTAGGGATCAAACTCATGTCTCCTGCTTTGAAGGTGGATTTTTTTTTTTTTTCCACCACTGAGCCACTATGGACAGCAAATTCCAAATTCCTCTCACCAGTATTCACACATATCCAGTCCAGAGTTTCTCAGTGTATCCAGAGATTACCTGCTTCAAAATGACTGTGCTAGTAAAAAGACAAAAACAAACAAACAAAAAACAGATTCACCAGTTCCAGTTCTGGAATGTATCTTTGGAACTCGGGGACAAAAATCTGTATTTTTACAAGCTCCCACATGCAACTGATGCTTCTGATGTTTGGGAGCAATTAAACTAGACTTTCCACAACAGGTGACTGCTGTAATTATCTACTTCAATTCTTTCTAGAAGAAAAGCATGAAAAATAATTTTTTGTTTTTTAAAAATGGACATGGGGATTGATTGTATAAAATAACACTGGGTCAACAAACAGGGCTGATGAGGAGATGAAATGTGGGGCCTGATTGATTTTAGAATTTAAGTAAGGGGCTAAAATACATTCTTGAATGTGCATATTAAGTGAGGGAGTTTCATGGTTTCTGCATAGGTTAAGCAGTACAGTAACTGCATGGTGTGCAGTAAGGGTCAATTTCTTTTCTATCATCTTAACAGCCTGAGACTCTTGCTATCAAACTGCACTTAGTTTCCAACCATGTTCTTCAGTGTTCTTCATCCTCATGTATCCACCTTGAAATGCAGCAAACCACAGGGCTGCAGGAGAAGAGAACCTTGATTTTTTAATCCAAAGTTTTAAAATTGTATTGTCTCTCCAAAAAGATTCAAAGCTTTCCAAGCTCATTCCATGATAAGTGAGACCAAAATCAGATTTACCAAAATCAGTTATATTTTAAACCCTCCAGCACATAGATGGAGAGAAATTGTAGTCTTCTTGGAAGTTAATAGGCATATTTTTTTATTTTTCAATATGTGGATAGAATGCATCAGTGCAGATGCATTAACTTATTTTTCTCAATCCTATTAGGTTGCATCTGCCTTCCTACAAGTTTGTTAACTGGCTTTCCTACTTTATCTTCCAAATTGTTTATTTACTGTTTCATTATAATATTTGTAAAAATTTAATTGGATAACAGCTATGTGACGAAGTCAGTTTTTTTTTTTTTTTTTAATGTTTTGTTTTGTATTGTAGTATAGCCAGCTAACAATGTTGTGATAATTTCAGGTGAACAGTGCAGGGACCCAATCATACATATACATGCACAATGAGTCAGTATTCTCTTCTCAAATAATCCCCAAAATGATAATCATACCCTTTATTCCTCTAGGCTACAGACATGTGTGGTATTTTCCTAATAGCAAAGTATTATTTGGTTCTTTGAAAGCTGTGCTTTCTGTATGATGTGGTATTTGGTAAGTTCCAGCTTCAAAGTCTAAATTCAATTAAAATGGACTATAAGCCCAATAATAAAACACACTGTTTAATAGTAAGCCCTTCCATTTAAAAGCATGTTATAAAATACATTATTCTATTTATTTTTGCAGTATTGAGAGGCAGACAAAGTCATTGTCTCCATTTTTGCATACAAACAAAAATTGAAAGGTTAAGAATGAATTAACCCAAGATCATATGGCTACTGAGTGGTAGACGGAGTATCTAAGATGGAGGCCTTCTTGTTCTTTTCCACTGCTACTGCTACTGCTAAGTCACTTCAGTCGTGCCCAAGTCTGTGCGACCCCATAGATGCAGCCCACCAGGCTCCCCCGTCCCTGAGATTCTCCAGGCAAGAACACTGGAGTGGGTTGCCATCTGTTCCACTGGTCTCTACATTGTACCAGCTCCTGGTTGGTTCCACTAACTCTAGGTGATAACTGGGGATAGTATCTGTTTAACTCTGTTACTAATCTGTTTCACTCCTGGTTATAAGTTCAGTGAACATACAACGATATGAAGTAAATACTTATGGTAGACATAGTAGGACTATAGTCAGGGACAATCAGATATTTGACACAAGAATAGAGTTAATCTGAAATGTTTGCAGCTTTTGGAGGGAGCCCTTTTTGGAAATAGTCAGCTACTGAATTTGAACTCTATCTTTCCCCTAATCCAATGTTTTATTTGAAGGGAAACACAGAAAAAAATTGTCATCTAAAGCAATTGAGCAGGCCATACTGTGATCTGACATGTCCCTAGGATCCTGCACAGAGCCTGTACAGTGTCCACACTGAGGGATTGATTTCTCTGTAGAAGTTGTGATGGTAGACCTTAACTAAATCCAGCTTATCCTGATTGTCCAATAGTTTGCTTAGAATGTAAATTTGATCATTAGTATTTCTTTCATCTCAGAGATTAAAAACAATATTCCATTGTAGGGATAGAAAGCAAACTTATGATTATCACAGGGGAGAGGGGGTAGGGGAGGGATAAATTAGAGATTTAGGATTACTGATAAAAACTACTATATAGAAAATAGATCAACATGGTTAAAAAAACAAACAAACAAAGAAACAAAAGACAATATTGTATTGCAAAGAGCACAGAAACAGGGTCCAAAATCCTGCAAAATCCCCTTTTATCAGGAGAATTGGAATAATGTAAATGTCACTAAAGCTCGGATTCCTTGACATTCATTAACACATATTCAATAACAAATCTATAGGCAGGCCAAACACATAATACACATATGATCTGTCATATTTACCATTTGTATTCTATGATAATTAAATATTTTATTATTTATGTGTGGAAAGAGCATTGCTATAGAATGTAATGACAAAGCTTTCATCTTTGTTTTGCTGAGACTGGCCATTTAACCCTAAATAAATCATTTCTTTTTCTATGTCAAATTAAAATGGCAAATCAACACCACAATGAGTTGCCACCTCACATGAGTCAGAATGGCTATCATCAAAAGAGAGCAAATAATGAATGTTGGTGAGGATGTGCTGAATACAGAACCATCCTTCACTGTTGGTGAGAATATAATCTGATAAACTCACTATGAAGAACAATATGGAAGTTCTTCAAAAAATTAAAAATAGAACTACCATGTGATCCACAAATTCCACTTCCTGGGGCATTGAATAAAACAAAACTACTGATTTGAAAAGATATATGCACTGCTATGTTCACTCCAGAATGATTACAATAGCCAAGATACAGAAGTAACCTAAATCCTCATCAACAAATACATGGATAAAGATGTGATATATACATGAAAGGATGTTATTTGACTATAAAAAAAAAAAAAATCTTGCCATTTAGAACAACATGGATGGACCAAGAGTTTGTCAATGAAATGTCAGAAAAATACCATATGATCTCATTTATATGTTGACTCTAAAAAACAAACAGTCCGAACAAAAAGAAAACAGATTCAACACCCATTTATGATTAAAAAAAAAAAAATCCAGAAAGTAAGCTTAGAAGGAATCTCTCTCAACATAATAAAGGCCATATACAACAAACCCACAGTAAACATTGTTCTCAATGGTGAAAAACTGAAAATATTTCCCCTAAAATCCAGAACAAGACAATGATGTCCACTGTCACCACTATTATTGAACATAGTTTTGCAAGTCCTAGCCACAGCACTCAGAAAAGAAAAAGAAAGAAAAGTAATTCAGATCAGAAAAGAAGTAAAACTCTCTCTATTTGAAAATAACGTGATACAATGCATTGTTGTTGTTCAGTCTCTAAGTCATATCCCACTCTTTGTGACCCCAGGAACTGAAGCATGGCAGGCTTTCATGTCCTTCACTATCTCTTTGTTCAAACTCATGTCCATTGATTAGGTGATGCCATCCAACCACCTCATTCTCTCTTTCCTCCTTCCCTTCTTCTAGTGCCCTCAATTTTTCTCAGCATCAGGGTCTTTTCCAATGAGTTTGCACTGTGTATCAGGTGGCCAAAGTATTGTAGCTTCAGCATCAGTCTATACATAAAAAACCCAAAGATTTCACCAAAAAACTACTAGAGCTAATCAATGAATATAGTAAACTTGCAGGATATAAAATTAACATATAGAAATACTTTGCATACCTGTGAACTAACAAGGAAATATCAGAAAGAGAAGTTAAAGAAAAAATCTCATTCACCACTGCAACAAAAAGTATTTTAAAACACTAGGGATAAACCTACCTAAAGAGACAAAAAAACTGTATGCAGAAAACTATATGACAGTAATGAAAGAAAGCAAAGACTACATAAAGAGATGGAGAAATAAACTGTGTCCTTGGATTGGAAGAATCAATATTGTGAAAATTACTATATGACCCAAAGTAATCTACAGATTCAGTATAATCCCTATCAAACTACCAATAATATTTTTCACAGAACTAAAATTAAAAATTTCACAATTTGTATGGAAACACAAAAAAAACACAAATAACCAAAGCAATTTTGAATAAGACAAATGGAGCTGGGAGGAATCAACCTTCTTGACTTCAGACTATACCACAAACCTATAGTCATCAGGAGAGTTTTTTATTGTCACAAAAACAGAACTATAGATCAATGGAACAAGATAGAAATCCCAGAGATAAACCCACATACCTATGGAAGCAAGAATATACAAAGGAGAAAAGGCAGCCTCTAAGAGGTTCTGTGAAGTAAGTGGTTCTGGGAAAACTGGACAGCTACATCTAAAAGAATGCAACTAGAACACTAACACCATAGACAAAAATAAAATGGGTTAAAAATTTAAATATAAGGCCAAAAACTAGAAAGCTTTTATAGGAAAACATAGGTGGTACATTCTTTGACATACATCATAGCAGGATCCTCTTTACCCACTTCCTACAGTAATGGAAATAAAAACAGAAGTAAACAAATGAGACTCAATTAAACTTAAAAGTTTTGCACAGCAAACAAAACGATGAATAAGATTAAAAGACAACCTTCAGAGTGGAAGAAACTCCAAATGAAACTGACAAAAGATTAATATTCAAAATATACAAGCAGCACATGCAGCTTAATACCAGAAAAATAACCAAACCAATCAAAAAATGAGTGGAAGAGTGAAACAGACATTTCTCCAAAGTAGACACACAGATGGCCAGCAAACACATGAGAAAATGCTCAATTCAATGTCACTCATTATTAGAGAGATGGAAATCAAAACTACAGTGATGTATCACCTCACACTGGTCAGAATGGTCCTTATTTAAAAATCTACAAATACGTGCTGGAGAGGATGTATGCACTGCTGGTAGGAATGTAAATTGATAAACCACTATGGAGAACAGTAAGGAAATTCCTTATTAAACTAGGAATAAAACTACCATATGATCCAACAATCCCACTCCTAGGCTTATACCCTGAGAAAACCATAATAAACCAAATATTTGTTGCAGCACTTTTTACAATAGCTAGGACATGGGGCCTAGATGTCCATCAACAGATAGATGAATGGATACAGAAATTGTAGTACATAGATACAATGGAGTATTACTCAGCTATAAAAAGAATGCCTTCAAATCAGTCCTAATGAGGTGGATGAACTTAGAGCTTATTATCCAGAGTGAAGTAAGTTAGAAAGAGAAAGACAAATATTACATATTAATGCATGTGTAGGAAATCTAGAAAGATGGTACTGATGAACCTATTTTCAGGGCAGCAAGGGAGAGGCAAGACATAGAGAAGAGACCTGTGAACACAGTGGGGGAAGAAGAGACTGGGATGAACTGAGAGAATAGCATGGAAAAATATACATTACCATATGTATAATAGATAGCAAGTGGGAATTTTCTGTGTGACAATGAGAGCTCAACCCAGAGCTCTGTAACAGAATTAGGGGGGTTAGATAGTGTGTGAGATGGGAGGGGGATTCAGGAAGGAGGGGACATATGTACACCTGTGGCTGATTCATGTTGATGTATGGCAGAGGCCAACACAATATTGTAAAGCAATTATCCTCCAATAAAATACAAAGAGGGAAAATAAAAGAAAACAGATTTATAGATACAGAGAATTCGGTTTTTCCTTGCCAAAGGAAAAGGGACTAGGGGCAAGATGAAATTGGTGAAGGGGAGCAAATCTCCAGTTATAAAATAAATAAGCTACAAATGATGCAACATATAGCATAAGGAATATGGTCAATAGTATTTTAGTAACTTGGTATGGGGACAGATGGTTACTAAACTTCTTTCATAATAGATTCAAATATCAAATCACTACACAATACCCATGAAACTAATATACTATTGTATAACAAGTATTTTCAGTTAAAAAAGGAAAAAATAAAATTACCTTTCAAGACTTTAGACTTAAAAATAATAATAAAATAAAATGTCACTTTTTCCAACTATGAAACTACTACTCTTTAATGATTTACTTCTAGGTTGCTAGTATTTAGTTCTGCAATCTTTTATTCCTTTCACACAAAGTTTTCAAGCACTCACTCTTGGTGCATTCATAAATAAATGCTCTGTAAGATTCATTGTAATCCTAGCTACTAGCTCTATATAGATTTTACATCTGAATAGCATAGTCTCATATCAGCTCAGCCTGTAACTGACCAAGCTATTTACAGCCTCATATACATGGAAAAATCATTTAATATGAGAATTAGTTTATGGAAGAATAAGTTATGCTTTATGTTCATTAGCATAGAGGTTTTAAAGATTCTGCCACATTATTTAGTTGAATATAACTCAAAACACTAAAATGGGGACATTTTAACAAAAGATATAGATGCTGTATTGTCTGATAAATGTATTCAGCAATGTTTTAGGGGAAATATCTGTTAATCAGAATAAATTATAACTTGGTTTATTTTTTGCAAACTTTGCCCAAGTTATCAGTTAACGGTAAAAGACAGCAATAGTTTTGAGTATAAGTATTTTTAAAATGGTAGAAAGCCCAAACACAGGAAATGCTTGTTTGCCAAGAACAGAAATAAGTTACTTTATGTCTACCACAAGCAGAGCTTGCTCTATTAGTCATAGGTTTCACTTTCAGCCAAGGTCAAAGCACACATTTCCACATCACCTTTGGAAACTTTGTAACAAGGCTTGATATAAATTCACCTTTATTTTATAACCAGGTAATTTGTCATTCCTCTTAGAAAAAAATAAAATGGTTTTTGGAAGTTAATTCCATGTTATGATAATTTTTAACCTTTCCTGGGATCTCACCAAGCACAGAGCCATTTGTGAAGAAGGAGACATCCTATAGCTTGAGTAGTACAGCCATCATTGTTGGAGATGAAATGATCATCCCCCCTTTGCTTCCATATTTCAAAAAGGAAGCATAGAAAGTGGAAAAAAATTACAGTATAATGAAACAAAGGAAAGAAGAAAGAAAGGAGGGGAGAATGGAAAGAGTTACAAATAAAACCTAAAATAATAGATCAAAAGATTGAAATTATCTGTGTGTTATGGACAGAAATGTGTGCCCCCAAAATTCATATTATTGACATTCTAAACCCTTGCATCTTTGACTAAAACTGTGTGGGGAGAAAGGGTCTTTTAAAAGGTAACTAAGCTAAAATTAGGTCTAAGGTGGGCCCTAATCCACAGAACATGTTTTTATAAAAAGGAGATTATGACACAGACACAGGGGAAGCACAGAAGACCATGTGCAGACACAGGGAGAAGACAGCCATCTACAAGGCCAGGAGAGAGGCCTCTAGAGAAAGCAGCCCTGTCAACATCTTGATCTCAGACTTCCAGTATCCAGATCCATGCAAAGACCCAGTCTTGCTATAGTAACCACACCCAGTCTCAGATACATTGTTCTGACAGCCAGACCAAACTGAAATGCTGGGCAAAAAATACTGTATTCAGACTATAAAACTATTGTGCTCATTTCACATGTTAGCAAAGTAATGGTCAAAATCCCTTAAGCTAGGCTTCAGCAGTACATGAACCAAGAATTTCCAGATTCAAACTAGATTTAGAAAAGGCAGAAGAACAAGAAATCAAATTGCCAACATCTGCTTGATCATAGAAAAAGCAAGCAAATTTAAAAAAAAATCTACTTCTGCTTCATTGACTAAGCAAAAGCATTTGATTATGTGGATCACAACAAACTGTGGAAAATTCTTAAAGAGGTGGAAATACCAGACCCCTTTACCTGCCTCCTGAGAAATCTGTATACAGGTCAAGAAGAAATAGTTAGAACCAGACATGAAAAAGTGGGCTAGTTTAAAATTGGGAAAGGAGTATTTCAAGGCTGTATATTGAAACCCTTCTTATTTAACTTCTATAAAGGGTACATCATGTGAAATGCCAGACTGAATGAAGCACAAGTTGGAATCAAGATTGCCAGGAAAAATATTAATAAACCTCAGATATGCAGATGACACTACCCTAAAGGCATAAAGTGAAGAGAATCTAAAGTCTCTTGATGAAGGTGAAAGAGTATAAAAGTTGGCTTAAAGCTCACCATTCAAAAAATGAAGATCATGGCATCCAGTCCCATCACTTCATAGCAAATAGATGTTAAAACAATGGAAACAGTGACACTTTATTTTCTTGGGTCCAAAATCACTGCAGACAGTGACTTCAGCCATGAAATTAAAAGATACTTGCTTCTTGGAAGAAAAGCTATGATGAACCTAGACAGCATACTAAAAAGCAGAGACATCACTTTGCCAACAAAGGTCCATCCAAAAAGCTATTATTTTTCCAGTAGTTATATGTGGATGTGAGCGTTGGACCGTAAAGGATGCTGCATGCTGAAGAATTTATGCTTTTGAACTGCGGTGTTGAAGAAGACTCTTGAGAGTCCCTTGGACTTCAAAGAGATCAAACCAGTCAATCCTAAAGGATATCAACCCCAAATATTCATTGGAAGGACTGATGCTGAAGCTGAAGCTCCACTGTTTTGGCCACCTGATGTGAAGGGCTGACTCATTAGAAAAGACCCTGATGCTGGGAAAGACCGAGGGCAGGAGAAGAGTGTAACAAGGGATAAGATGTTTGAATGGCTTCAACCACCTCAATGGAGGTAAGTTTGAGCAAACTCTGTAAAATAGTGAAGGACAAGGAAGCCTGGCATGCTGTAGTCCATGGGATATCAAAGAGTCTGACATGACTGAGTGACTGAAAAACAAAAGGGGAAGCACACACATGGTTCAAGGAGCAGAGAACCACCTGGTGTATCCCCACCCACTGGGCCCTGAAAGCCTCCTGAGACCCATGGCCAAACCTTCCGTACCCTAAAATCTCCTTCACCCTGTGAGGCACCCTCTGGGGCCTTCTCTACCCTCTGAGGTCTCCCTCTGCCCTCTGGTTCCCTCTCTCCCTCTAGGAACCTCTCCTCCCTCCAGAGTGCCCTCAACTCTCCTGGCCAAGCCCTCTGGGATCCCCCTTCACTCTCTGGTTGCTTCCTCCCTCGGGTTCTCCCACTTGAACCCTCTGGAGCCCCTCTCATCTCTCTGGTTCCCTCTTCCCACCATGGGCCGGTCCATCCTCTATGGATCCCTCTGCCCACGGGACCCCTCTTCTCCCTCCAAGGTACCCCTTCTCCCTCTTAGCACCCTCCAAGCACCCTCTACTCACATAGGTCATGCAAGCACAAGAAGGAGGAGAGAGGAGACACAACTGGGCTGACTAGAAAGATGTCCCTTGAGTTGTGGAAGGGCAAGGAACCTGTCTGGTGTTCTCCACCAACTTGACCTCAGGAAGTCTCCGTATGACCCTCTCCTGATCCTCCATACCCTGAAGTCAGAGGCACTGCAAAGGCATCTTCAGCTGGGTTGAGCTCAGGCTTCCCCCTACCAATTCCCAGGGTCTTTTCAGGAGGCATGGGTTGTGAATCAGGACACACGCCCGGCCTAAATCCCATTTCCTTCTAAACCCTGTCACTGCCTAAGACCCTCCCCATCTAAGCCCCACCCTACATGGCTAAGATTTATTCTACTTTTGTTGTTATTGTTGTCAAGATGTTTTTAAACTCCTTGTAAGTGGATTCAGTTTTATCCTCCAGAAGTTGTCTCATACATATTCTTATTTTTTATACTATTTCTATTAGTTTTCTAAACTTATTTTATTTTTTACTCCGTATTATTATTCTGTTCCCTCTTATTTTTACTTCAGTGTGTCAGTCTCATAATTAGAAAGTACTCAGAGGGGGCAGTTCAATTTGGACCACCCATGTGGTACAAAAAAGATCTTCACGACCCAGATAATCACGATGGTGTGATCACTGACCTAGAGCCAGACATCCTGGAATGTGAAGTCAAGTGGGCCTTAGAAAGCATCACTACAAACAAAGCTAGTGGAGGTGATGGAATTCCAGTTGAGCTATTTCAAATCCTGAAAGATGATGCTGTGAAAGTGCTGCACTCAATACACCAGCAAATTTGGAAAATTCAGCAGTGGCCACAGGACTGGAAAAGGTCCGTTTTCATTCCAATCCCAAAGAAAGGCAATGCCAAAGAATGCGCAAACTATCGCACAATTGCACTCATCTTACACGCTAGTAAAGTAATGCTCAAAATTCTCCAAGCCAGGCTTCAGCAATATGTGAACTATGAACTTCCAGCTGTTCAAGCTGGTTTTAGAAAAGACAGAGATCAAATTGCCAACATCCACTGGATCATTGAAAAAGCAAGAGAGTTCCAGAAAAACATCTATTTCTGCTCTATTGATTATGTCAAAGCCTTTGACTGTGTGGATCACAATAAATTGTTGAAAATTCTGAAAGAGATGGGAATTACCAGACCGCCTGACCTGCCTCTTGAGAAACCTGTATGCAGGTCAAGAAGCAACAGTTAGAACTGGACATGGAAAAACAGACTGGTTCCAAATAGGAAAAGGAGAACATCAAGGCTGTATATTGTCACCCTGCTTATTTAACTTATATGCAGAGTACATCATGAGAAACGCTGGGCTGGAAGAAACACAAGCTGAAATCAAGATTGCTGGGAGAAATATCAATAACCTCAGATATGCAGATGACACCACCCTTATAGCAGAAAGTGAAGAGGAACTAAAAAGCCTCTTGATGAAAGTGAAAGAGAAGAGTGACAAAGTTGGCTTAAAACTCAACATTCAGAAAACGAAGATCATGGCATCCAGTCCCATCACTTCATGGGAAATAGATGGGGAAACAGTGGAAACACTGCCAGACTTTATTTTTCTGGGCTCCAAATCACTGCAGATGGTGATTGCAGCCATGAAATTAAATGACGCTTACTCCTTGGAAGGAAAGTTATGACCAACCTAGATAGCATATTCAAAAGCAGAGACATTACTTTGCCAACAAAGGTTCGTCTAGTCAAGGCTATGGTTTTTCCTGTGGTCATGTATGGATGTGAGAGTTGGACTGTGAAGAAGGCTGAGTGCCAAAGAATTGATGCTTTTGAACTGTGGTGTTGGAGAAGACTCTTGAGAGTCCCTTGGACTGCAAGGAGATCCCAACCAGTCCATTCTGAAGGACATCAGTCCTGGGATTTCTTTGGAAGGAATGATGCTAAAGCTGAAACTCCAGTACTTTGGCCACCTCATGTGAAGAGTTGACTCATTGGAAAAGACTCTGATGCTGGGAGGGATGGGGGGCAAGAGGAAAAGGGGACGACAGAGGATGAGATGGCTGGATGGCATCACTGACACGATGGACGTAAGTCTCAGTGAACTCCAGGAGTTGGTGATGGACAGGGAGGCCTGGTGTGCTGGGATTCATGGGGTCACAAAGAGTCAGACACGACTGAGCGACTAATCTGATCTGATCTGATCTGATCTGTGGTGCTAGTGGAAAAGAACCCACCTGCCAATACAGAGACATAAGAAATGTAAATTTGATCCCTGGGTCAGGAAGATTTTCTGGAAAACTAAATGGCAACCTACTCCAGTATTCTTGTCTGGAGAATCCCATGCACAGAGGAGTCTGAAGGGCTACAGTCCATAGGGTCACAAATAGTCAGACATTTTTGAGGTCCTTTAATGGACCAGAACCTGGTGGTCTGGAGTCAATGATAAAATTAGTAACAAAAAGAAGTTACAACAAACAGTGCAGAAATACAAAAGATCACAAGAGACTACTATGAGCAACTATATGCCCATTAAACTGACAACCTGGGAGAAAAGGACAAATTTAGAGAAGTTAAACCTTTTGAGACTGAACCAGGAAAAAATATAAATTATGGACAAATCAATAACCAGCAATGAATCAAAACTGTGATCAAAAATCTTCCAACAAACATAAGCCCAGGGTCAGACGGATCCACAGGTGAATTCTATCAAACATTTTGACAAGAACTAACAACTATTCTTCTCAAACTCTTTCAAAAAATTGCAGAGGGAGGAAAACTTTCAATCTCATTCTATGGGGCCACCATCACCCCAATACCAAAACCAGCCAAAGATATCACAGACACACACACACACACACACACACACACACACACATATACACACACACAGTACAGGCCCATATCACTGATGAACATAAATGCAAAAATTCTCAATAAAATAGTAGCAAACAGAATTCAACAACACATGAAAAAGATCATACTCCATAATCAAGTGGGTTTTATTCTAGCAATTCTTAACAAAGTGAAAGATAAAAACCATATGATAATCTCAATAAATGCAGAAAAAATTTTGACAAGAACCTACCTCCACAAAGTAAAGTCCATATATGACAAATCCACAGCAAACATTATTCTCAATGGTGAAAATTTGAAAACATTTCCTCTAAGATCAGAACAAGACAAGTATGCCCACTCTTGCCACTATTATTCAACATAGTTTTGGAAGTGCTAGCCATAGCAATCAGAGAAGAAAAGAAATATAAGGAATACAGATTGGAAAAGAATTAAAACTCTCTTTGCAGACAACATGATACAATACATAGAAAACATTAAAGATGCCATTAGAAATTTACTAGATGATTAGAAAACATTAAAGATGCCATTAGAAATTTACTAGATAATTAGAAATTTACTAGATGATGATGAATTAGTAAAGTAGCAGGATGCAAAATTAAAACACAGAGAAAAAATTCTTCCATTTCTATGCACTAACAATGAAAAATCAGAAAGAGGAATTTAAAAACATCCCCATTCACTGTTGCAACAAAAAGAATAAAATACGTAGGGATAAACCTACCTAATGAGATAAATGACATATGTACAGAAAACTATAAGAGACTGATGAAAGAAATGAAAGAAGCCATAAACAGAAGGTTTATGTATATACCTTGTTCTTGAGATATATCATGTTCTTGAATTAGAAGCATCAATATTGTGAAATGAATATATGACTCAAATCAACCTAAAGATTCAATGCACTGTCTAACTAATTACCAACAGCATTTTTTACAGAATGAGAACAAAAATTTTACAATTTCTAAGGAAACACAAAAGACCCTGAATAGCCAAAGCAATCATGAGAAGGAAAAATGGAACTTTCTTATTTCAGACTATACTATAAAGCTATAGTAATCAAGATACTATGGTATTGGCACAAAAATTGAAATATAAATCAATGGAACAAGATATAAAGCCCAAAGACAAACCCACATACTCATGGGCACCTTATCTTTGACAAAGAAGGCAAGAATTACAATGGAGAAAAGACAGCCTCCTTGATAAGCTGTGCTGGGAAAACTGGACAGCTATATGTAAAAAAATGAAATTAGAACATTTCTTAACACTATAAAAAAAAAAAAAAAAAACTCAAATGGATTAAAGACCTAAATGTAAGGCCAGGAACTGTAAAACTCTTAGAGAAAAACATAGGCAGAACACTTTTTGACAAAAATCCAGAGCAAGGACCTCTTTGATACATCTCCTAGAGTAAAAGAAAGTGGGGGAAACCACTAGACCATTCAGGTATGACCTAAATCAAATCCCTTAGGACTATACAGTGGAAGTGAGAAATAGACTTAGGGGACTAGATCTGATAGACCCAGAGTGCCTGATGAACTATGGATGGAGGTTAGTGACATAGTATAGGAGACCGGAAGCAAGACCATCCCCAACACAAAGAAATGCAAAAAAAACAAATTGGTTGTCTGAAGAGGCATTACAAATAGCTGTGAAAAGAAAAGACGTGAAAAGCAAAGAAGAAAAGGAAAGATACACACATTTGAATGCAGAGTTCCAAAGAATAGCAATGAGAGATAAGAAAGCCTTCCTCAGCGATCAATGCAAAGAAATAGAGAAAAAGAACAGAATGGGAAAGACTAGAGATCTCTTCAAGAAAAATAGCGATACCAAGGGAACATTTCATGCAAAGATGGGCTCAATAAAGGACAGAAATTGTATGGAGCTAAGAGTCAGACATGACTGAGTGACTTCACTTTCACTTTTCATTTTCATGCATTGGAGAAGGAAATGGCAACCCATTCCAGTGTCCTTGACTGGAGAATCCCAGGGATGGGGGAGCCTGGTGGGCTGCCGTCTATGAGGTTGCACAGAGTCGGACATGACTGAAGCGACTTAGCAGCAGCACCAGCAGCAGCAACAGAGGCAGAAGATATTAAGAAGAGGTGGCAAGAATACGCAGAAGAATTTTACAAGAAAGATCTTCATAACCTAGAAAATCATGAAGGTGTGATCACTCACACTCACCTAGAGCTGGACATCCTGGAATGTGAAGTCAGGTGGGTCTTAGGAAGCATCACTAAGAACAAAGCTAGTGGAGGTGATGGAATTCCAGTTGAGCTATTTCAAATCCTGAAAGATGATGCTGTGAAAGTGCTGCATTCAATATGTCAGCAAATTTGGAGAACTCAGCAGTGGTCACAGGATTGGAAAAGGTCAGTTTTTATTCCAATCTCAAAGGAAGGCAATGCCAAAGAATACTCAAACTACCGCACAATTGCACTCATCTCACACGCTAGTAAAGTAATGCTCAAAATTCTCCAAGCCAGGCTTCAGCAATATGTGAACTATGAACTTCCAGCTGTTCAAGCTGGTTTTAGAAAAGACAGAGATCAAATTGCCAACATCCGCTGGATCATCAAAAAAGCAAGAGAGTTCCAGAAAAACATCTATTTCTGCTCTGTTGATTATGCCAAAGCCTTTGACTATGTGGATCACAATAAATTGTGGAAAATTCTGAAAGAGATGGGAATACCAGACCACCTGACCTGCCTCTTGAGAGACCTGTATGCAGGTCAAGAAGCAACAGTTAGAACTGGACATGGAACAACACACTGGTTCCAAACAGGAAAAGGAGAACATCAAGGCTGTATATTGTCACCCTGCTTATTTAACTTATATGCAAAGTAGATCATGAGAAATGCTGGCCTGGAGGAAGCACAGGCTGGAATCAAGATTGTCGGGAGAAATATCAATAACCTCAGATATGCAGATGACACCACCCTTATAGCAGAAAGTGAAGAGAAACTAAAGAGCCTCTTGATGAAAGTGAAAGAGGAGAGTGAAAAAGTTGGCTTAAAGCTCAACATTCAGAAAACTAAGATCATGGCATCTGGTCCCATCACTTCATGGCAAATAGATGGGGAAAAAGTAGAAACAGTGGCTGACTTTATTTTTCTGGCTCGGAAAATCACTGTGGATGGTGATTGCAGCCCTGAAATTAAAAGACACTTGCTCCTTGGAAAGAAAGTTATGACCAACCTAGAAAGCATTATTAAAAAACAGAGACATTACTTGCCAACAAATGTCCGTCTAGTCAAGGCTATGGTTTTGCCAGTGGTCATGTATGGATATGAGAGTTGGACTGTGAAGAAAGCTGAGCACCGAAGAATTGGTGCTTTTGAACTGTGGTGTTGGAGAAGACTCTTGAGAGTCCCTTGGACTGCAAGGGGATCCAACCAGTCCATCCTAAAGGAGATCAGTCCTGGGTGTTCATTGGAGGGACTGATGTTGAAGCTGAAACTCCAATACTTTGGCCACTACATGCAAAGAGCTGACTTACTGGAAAAGACCCTGATGCTGGGAAAGATTGAGAGCAGGAGGAGAAGGGGACAACAGAGGATGAGATGGTTGGATGGCATCACTGACACAATGGACATGGGTTTTGGTGGACTCTGGGAGTTGGGGATGGACAGGGAAGCCTGGCATTCTGTGGTACATGGGGTCACAAAGAGTCAGACACGACTGAGCAACTAACTGAACTGAACTGAGAGCAGTGGAAATAAAAATAAATAACTAAGTGGGACCTAATAAAACTTTAAAGCTTTTGCACAGCATAGGAGAATATTAAAGAGATGAAAAGGCAACCGTCAGAGTGGGAGAAAATACTTGCAAATGAAACAATAGACAATAATTTAATTTCCAATATATACAAGCAGTTCATGTAGCTCAATACTAGAAAAACAAAGAATCCAATCAAGAAATGGACAGAATACCTAAAAAGACATTTCTCCAAAGCAGGCATACAGATGGCCAACAAACTCATGACTAGATGCTCAACATTATTCATTTTAGAAGAATGCAAAGCAAAACTAAAATGAGGTGTCACCTCACATTGGTGAGAGTGACCATCATCAAAAAATGTACAAACAATAAATGTTGGAGAGAGTGTGGAGAAAAAGGAACACTGTTGCACTGTTTGTGGAAATGTAAATTGATTCAGCCACTATGGAGATTCCTTTAAAAGCTAGGAATAAAGCTACCATATGACCCAGCCATCCCACTACTGGGCATAAACCCTGAGAAAATCACACTTCTAAAAGACACAATACCCCAATATTCATTGCAGCTCTATTTATAATATCCAGGACATGGAAACAACCAAGATGTCTGTCGACATATGAATGCATAAAGATGCTGTGGTACATAGATACAATGAAATGTTACTCAGCCATCAAAAGGAATGAATTTGAGTCAGTTCTAGCGAGGTGGATTAGCATAGAGACTCTTTAACAGAGTGAAGTCAGAAGAGGAAAACAAATATTGTATATTAATGCATACATATGGAATCTGGAAAAATGGTACTGATTAACCTATTTTCAGGGCAGGAATAGAGACACAGATATAGGAAACAGACTTGAGGACACAGCATGGGAAGGAGAGGGTGGGGCACATTGAGAGAATAGCACTGAAACATGTGCATTGCCATATGTAAAATAGATAGCTAATGGAAGGTTGCTCTATAACACAGGGAGCTCAACCTGGTACTCTGTGACAACCTAGAGTGGCAGGATGGGGTGAGTATGAAAGAAAGGTTCAGGAAGAAGAAGATATGGTATACTTATGGCTGATTCACATTGTCATATGGCAGAAACTAACATAACATCTGATAGCTATTACTCTCCAATCAAAAATAAACTTTAAAAGAAAATAAAATAGATCTAGAGATTTAAAAAGTAAACCTCAAACAATATATAACTCAGAAAAGACTGAAATTTTGAATATTTACAAAAAGTAACTTGACTATTGGGCTTTTCTGGTAGCTCAGATGGTAAAGAAACTGCCTGCAGTCCAGGAGACCTGGGTTTGATCCCTGGGTCAGGAAGATTTCCTGGAGTAGGAAATGACTGCCCACTCCAATATTCTTCTCTGGAGAATTCCATGGACAGAGGGTATGGTGGGCTATCGTCCATGGGATCACAAAGAGTCAGATGTGTCTGAGAGTTAACACACACACACACACACACACACACACACAACTTGACTATTGTAATGGATAATCAGAAATTTGGACTTCTAGCACTCAAATCCACTCCCTGTTTTTAAGGAATCCCACAGATATGAGCTCTGTTTCAGATGCCCTGTAAAAATATTTTGAATATTAGCTGTTCACTTTCCTCTTATTCTGTCAATTGGTCTGTAGACATGTGCAGTGAGTGTGGCCAAGATGCTCATATTAAATATGGAGTGTGATGTCCAGTTTAAGAATATTTAGATATTTTTATGGATACTGGAATTAAAGAAGTATATTGTTGAAAGGCTATAAGCATCCAACGAATTGCCAGTCCAGGTTCGATGCATGATACAGGATGCTCAGGGCTGGTGCACTGAGATGACCCGGAGGGATGGTACGGGGGTGGGGGTGGGGGTGCGGTTCAGGATGGGGAACACGTGTACTCCCATGTAGGATTCATGCTGATGTGTGGCAGAACTAATACAATACTATAAAGTAAAAAAGAAAAAAAAAAAAAAAAGAGAGAGAGAGAGAGAAATACACAAGAGCAGAAAGTCCACAATCATTGCAATGTATATCCAGTCATTTCAATGATCAAATCAGCAGCAAGTGCCCAACTGTCAAATGGTTAAATACAGAGAATATTGGTAAAATGGCAGTACCTTTCTATGTCTTGTTTCCCTGTGACCTACCTGAACCTAGTTCTTGAACAATCCTGTAAATTCTTTGAGCTACTCAATAGCATTAGAATGAACTTATTTATTCTCTCCTCATGTTACACAGTCAATTTCTACTATTGGCAACCAAGAACCCTTAATAACACATAAATGAAATTCACTTGTTGTTGTTGTTCAGTAGCTAAGTTATGTCTGACTCTTTGCAACCCCATAGACTGTAGCACACCAGGCTCCTCTGTCGTCCATCTCCTGGAGTTTGCTCAGACTCACATTCATTGAATCAGTGATGCTATCTAATCATCTCATCTTCTGCTGCCCCCTTCTCCTTTTGCCTTCAATCTTTCCCAGCATCAGGGTCTTCATATCAGGTGGCCAAAGTGGCTTCAGCATAGGTCCTTCCAATGAATATTCAGGGTTGAGTTCCTTTAGGATTGAGTGGTTTGATCTTGCAGTCTAAGGGATTCTCAAGCACCACAATTAAAAACCATCAATTCTTTGGCACTCAGTCTTCTTTATGGTCCAGCTCTCACATTCATACATGACTGTTGGAAAAGCCATACCTTTAAACCTTGGTTAGCAAAGTGATGTCTCTGCTTTTTAATAAGCTTCCTAGTTTGTCATAGTTTTCCTTCTAAGAAGCAAGCATCTTTTAATGTCATTAAAAGTTAGCCAAAACAGAAATCAAAATTAAGATCTTGAGTTTTTGGTAGCTGACTATAATTCAACAATTTTTTACATTCAAATTAGCTAAATTTCCAGGTTAAACTCAAATTAAATTTAAATATATTTAATTTAATTTTAAAATATTGGGTTGGCCAAAAAGTTCATTTGGGTTTTCTGTACCATCTTTTGGAAAAACTCAAATGAAGTTTTTAGCCAACTCAATACATACTAGCATATTACTGTTCAGTCGCTCAGTCATGTCCGACCCTTTGCGACCCCATGCAATGTAGCATGTCAGGCTTCTCTGCCCTTCATCATCTCCCAGAGCTTGTGCAAGCTCAAGCCCATTGAGTCAGTGATGCCATCCAACTATTTCGTCCTCTGTTGTCCCCTTCTCCTCCTGCCTTCAATCTTTCCCACCATCAGGGTCTTTGCTAATGAGTTGGCCGTTCTCATCAGGTAGCCAAATTATTGGAGCTTCAGCTTCAACATCAGCCCTTCCAATGAATATTCAAGGTTGATTTCCTTCAGAATTGACTGGTTTGATCTCCTTGCAGTACAAAGGACTCTCAAGAGTCTTCTCCAACACCACAGTTCAAAAGCATCAGTTATTGGCCCTCAGCCTTCTTTATGGTCCAACTCTCAGATTGATACATGGCTACTGGAAAAACTATAGTGTTGACGAAGCAGACTTTTGTTGGCAAAGTAACGTCTCTGCTTTTTGATATGCTGTCTAGGTTTATGAAAACTACTAGATTTTCCAGTAGTCATGTATGGATGTGAGAGTTGAACTATAAAGAAAGCTGAGTGCAGAAGAATTGATGCTTTTGAACTGTGGTGTTGGAGAAGACTCTTGAGAGTCTCTTGGACTGCAAGGAGATCCAATTAGTCCATCCTAAAGGAAATCAGTCCTGGGTGTTCATTGGAAGGACTGATGTTGCAGCTGAAACTCCAGTTTTTGGCCACCTGATGTGAAAAGCTGACTCATTTGAAAAGACCCTGATGCTGAGAAAGATTGAAGGCAGGAGGAGAAGGGGACAACAGAGGATGAGATGGTTAGATGGCATCATCGACTCAATGGACATGAGTTTGGGTAAACTCCGGGAGTTGGTGATGGACAGGGAGGCCCCATCCCTTCATGGGGTTGCAAAGAATTGGACGTGACTGAGCAACTGAACTGAACTGAACTAGGTTTGTGATAGCTTTTTTTCCAGGAGCAAATGTCTTTTAGTTTTGTGATGGCATTCACTATCTGCAGTGATTTTGGAGCCCAAGAAAATGAAGTCTGTCACTGTTTCCCCATTTGCCATGAAGTGATGGGACCAGGTGCCATTTTCTTCATTTTTTGAATGTTGAGTTTTAAGCCAGCTTTTTCATTCTCCTCTTTCACTTTCATCAAGAGGCTCTTTAGTTCCTCTTTGCTTTCTGCTATAAGGGTGGTGTCATCTTCATATCTGAGGTTATTGACATTTCTCCCAGCAATCTTGATTCCAGCTTTTGCTTCATCCAGCCTGGCATTTTGCATGATGAACTCTGCATAGAAGATAAATGAGCAGAGTGACAATATACAGCCTTGATGTACTCCTTTACCAATTTTGCAACAGTTCGCTGTTCCATGCCTGATTTTAACTCTTGCTTCTTGACATGCATAGAGGTTTCACAGGAGGCAGGTAAGTAGGACTGGTATTCCCATCTCTCTCAAGATTTTCCAGTTTGTTGTGAGCCACACCGTCAAAGGCTTTAATGTAGCCAATGAAGCAGAAGTAGATGTTTCTCTTGAATTCTCTTGCTTTTTCTAGATCCAAAGGATGTTGGCAATTTTATCTCTGGTTCCTTTACCTTTTCTAAATCCAGCTTGAACATCTGGAAGTTCTCAGTTCACATACTCTTGAAGCCTAACTTGGAGAACTTTGAACTTTACTAACATGTGAAATGAGTTAACTGTGCAGTAGTTTGAACATTCTTTGGCATTGCTCTTCTTTGGGACTGGAATATAGAATAGAAATACTAAAATATTTAGAAATACTAATACAATTTCTATGTGTTTTATATTTCATTTTGCATCACATTTATCCCTAGAAAGATACATGGAAGGATATTTATCTTCTGTTAGTGTTTATTACTTTGAAGAAGTATTCATTTTAATTTCATTGTAGAAACTTTTTTATACTTTTATACATTGCTTAAAACATTTTAAAGTATATTACAATTTTATACAACTAACAAAATTATTATTTAAAAAATTATAATGTAAGATATTTATGGCTTAAATAATATTTGCGAGTTCTATTTTCTTCTGAAAAGGCTACATGTGAGTCAAGAAAAGAATTTTTGATTTAATGGCAGCATGCTGTAATGAACAAGGCATTGAGCAGTAGAATTACTCCAGAGTTCTGGCTGTGTGTCATTGAAATACTGATTACTTTCATTGAGTCTGTTTTCTTATTTGGAAAATGAAAGAATCTAACCAAGAGTCTCTTGGTTCATACATTCATAAAGTTCTATTACTAATGTTATAGTTAATTATAAAAAAATAACTTCTGTACATTATACATATGTTCAATATATGATTTGTACATATATCTGATGCGTATCTTTATGTCAAGGGCACATGATATTTTTGTTCTCTTGTACAAAAAGTTTTGGAAATAATTTACCACATTTTTCTATAAATTAGGTCCCATATATGATCACTAAACTTCTTTGGTAAGTCCAATTTCAATCAGCATTTTATCAAATACTCTAAGCAAAAGAAAATACATAGATCAATTTCCTGTTTTCTTTGCCAACTTCCTTAGACTTCTCTAAAGACTTTCCCTAACTTGCAAAAATAAAATAAAATAAAATGCCATATTAAACTTGATTTCTGGCACAGTGGTAAAGAATCTGCCTGCCAATGCAGGAGATATAAGAGACTGGGACTTGATCCCTGGGTTGGAAAGATCCTCTGGAGTAGGAAATGGCAACCCACTCCAGTAGTCTTGCTGGAAAGATTCCAAAGAGAGAGGAATCTGGCAGGTTACAGTTCATAAGGTTACAAGGAGTTGTACATGCCTGAACAACTCAGCACTCAGCACTCAAACTTAATATAGCACTTACCAGCACAATTTAAAGGACTTGACATATATTCATTCATGTAATCTGGATGCTGTTATCATTTCCTTTCTATGAAGGCGATAATTTCCCAAGGCCACAGGGTAAGTGGTGGACATTAAATTTAAGCCCAGGCACCAGTCTCTCAAGTCTCCAAGCCAGTACAGTATGCAGTGCCTTCTCAGAAGCTAATAGTTTGATACTGGTAATCAATATTGAGCATTCACTATATCACACTCTGTTAGGCTCTAGAGATTCAAAGATGTCTGGTCCCCAATTATTTCCTCAAGTTAAACATGTTGCTTATTTCTTTTTTGGAAGTTTCCCCTGCTTCTTTTAGTAAAGGTGAAGTGAAAGTGTTAGTCGTTCAGTCGTGTCTGACTCTGCAATCCCATGCTGTAACTTGCCAGGCTCCTCTGTCTGGGGGATTTTCTAGGCAAGAATACTGGAGTGTGTTGCCATTCCCTTTTCCAGGGTATCTTCCTCACTCAGGAATCAAACCCAGGTCTCCTGCATTGCAGGAAGATTCTTTACCCACTGAGGGAAAGAATTTCACCAGGGAAACCTCTCTTTTAATAAAATGAAATTTAAAAATATTAATATTTTTTTCTGTACTAAGTCACTCTCATCTTATTAACTTTTTCACAACTTCTCAAAAACACAGGTTTTACACTCTCAGCAATGCAGTTTCATTTGATCCCCTCACACATGAGTCATTTGTGTCTCTGGCACCACATTTGAAAGTCTTTCATTGCTTCCTATCCATCTGCCATCTCCTCCCAACTCAAGAAAACTTCTGTGACTAATGCATCCACCTGTATCCTCTCTCTCGGAATGGGACCAGTTGAATACACAATGGTTTTTTGGTTTTTAATTAGCTGTATCTCATTAGAATACACTTTACATTGATTCAGGGGCAAGGGTTTATGTGCTTGTGTTTGAAGGTGTGTTTGTGCTGTTAGGGTGGGTAAGATGCTTGAAAGAGAGAGAGAAGAGAGAGAGCTATTGGCCAGAAACATTATAGATTCTTTCCTTCTTGAAATAATTTTATTCTACTCAATAGCACCTATTAGAATTAAATACCAATATGAAAATCATTCACTCATGTAACAAATATTTTATGAAGTGCCTACTAAGCACCTCATAAATTTCATATTATGAAATCAAATTTGATTAAACTGTTAGGAACTTTTGAGTTCTCTAAAGTCAAATATATCTTTATAATATTTTGATGTATATATATCTTCATAATAGCCAGTTTTAAAGGCCCGAGACTTTTATCCTTAAATATCAATTTAACCTTAAAATGCTGCTTAAGTTGTTGAACATTTAATAACCAATTTTGAAATCTATGCCTCTGCTTTTATTATAAGCCATTTTTTTATTCATTGCTTTACACTGATTAATAGTCACACACTGGTAAGATGCCAACCAAAATTTCTTAATAATCAGATCAAAGAAGGAAACATCAACCCACCTCTGTGAAGCACTTACTCCATTCTGTCAGTTGTTAAATTATCCCTTCACTTCAATAACTTTTATTCTTCATCTAAAAATAAAATATAAACCTACCATTTTAAGATTAAGTAGTCAATATTACTCATATCATTTTCCAGATTCTGGAGAGTACCTTTTGAATGTTGACCCTTTAAAAATTTATAGATTAATTAATGGAAATATTTCCAGATACATTTTTTTTTCCCTAGGCAGTACTACTTATGGCATTATTTGTCATCCAAAATCACCCCTTAAACTGCTGAAAAGCAGTTTATCCCTAAATAGTCAAAAAAGAAGATAATTTGGTTTTCAAATGTATATTAAGTTTGAAAACACTTTTAAATCAAGTACTAGAGGGCAAAATTTAGGAATTTTGATGTATGGTCTGTGTCTGCATAATAGCAACAGCCCATCATCCCTCAGCTAACCTAACCTAAACAGCAAGGAGTAGCCTTCCTCTAAGGAAGGCTAGTTTGTGTAAAAATAACAAGTGCCTTGGTTTCAACAATGGAGAAGGAAATGGCAACCCACTCCAGTGTTCTTGCCTGGAGAATCCCAGGGACGGAGGAGCCTGGTGGGCTGCCATCTATGGGGTCACACAGAGTTGGACACGATTGAAGTGACTTAGCTGCTGCTGCTGGTTTCAACAAACACTAGCTACCCTATAATCTTGTTTCTCTTCTGAATGTGAGACTTGGAAATGAAAAAAAAAAAATTGTAGTATTTTATTCTAGAGAATATAGTTTTACTGCATGTTTACAAAATTTCTGAAGGCAGTGAACTAAATGCTGACACTTACCTTAGAGAATTAGAGATTCTGTCCATGAATGTGCAAACATACTCTTCAGACAATGAGAGAGGACATGCTAATTCTTACAGGAATGCAAATGAAACTGACATTTATAAGCTTCTCCAAAGGACAAAAAATGTGAGTTCCACAGCAATATTTTATCCAGTGATTCTCAGAGTGTGTTTGTTCCCTGTGGTTTTAGTAAGGATTTTGTGGGGAAAACTTTGCATTGAAATAAATTAGGAAATACTGAGTTGAACAAAATGCTCAAATGTCTTTAGTACTAGACTACTCATATCCATGAGGTCCTAACTTGTGAGTTTCTAAGAGGTGCACATTGGTTGCAGTAGGTCAGCATACACAGGACAAGGCAAGGCAGGGTCTGAAGGATTTTACTGGTAAAGATGTGACAAGACACTTTCAGATTTAGGCAATTATTTACACACTGAAAAGAAGGTCATCCTGTCCACACACCCAAGAGGACTACCCTGAAATGAAAGGGAATGGATGATTCATGTTGTGATGTTCTCCATGGCTAGAAATGTGAGAATGCAGCTGGGTGAATCTAGATTCTGACAGTTCTGCAGCCCAATTCCAAGGCAGTCAGGGCAGAGAGCCCCACATCTTATCAGAGTCCAGGGGTGATAAGAATCTGTCTCATGCCAGCCCTTCCGGGGAGCCAGACAAACAATGGTAGATGACCTCATGATTCAGTTCGGTCACTCAGTCGTGTCTGACTCTTTGCAACCCCATGGACTGCAGCATGCCAGGCTTCCCTGTCCATCACCAACTCCTGGAGTTTACTCAAACTCATGCCCATCAAGTTGATGATGGACTTTTCCTCTGTCATCCCCTTCTCTTCCCACCTTCAATCTTTCCCAGCATCAGGGTCTCTTCAAATGAGTCGGTTCTTCACATCAGATGTCCAAAGTATTGGAGTTTCAGCTTCAGCATCAGTCCTTCCAATGAATATTCAAGACTGATTTCCTTTAGGATGGACTGGTTGATCTCCTCACAGTCCAAGGGACGCTTAAAAGTCTTCTCCAGTATCACAGTTCAAAAACATCAAATCTTCAGTGCTCAGCTTTCTTTATAGTCCAAGTCTCACATCCATACATGACTATTGGAAAAACCATACCTTTTCTAGATGGACGTTTGTTGGCAAAGTAATGTCTCTGCATTTTAATATATTGTCTAGGTTGGTCATAGCTTTTCTTCCAAGGAGCAAGCGTCTTTTAATTTCATGTCTGCAGTCACCATCTGCAGTGATTTTGGAACCCAAGAAAATAAAGTCCACCATTGTTTTCATTGTTTCCCCATCTATTTGCCAAAACATGATGAGACCAGTGCCATGATCTTAGTTTTTGAATGTTGAGTTTTAAGCCAGCTTTTTCACTATCCTTTTTCACTTTCATCAAGAGGCTCTTTAGTTCCTCTTCACTTTCTGCCATAAGGGTGGTGTCATCTGTGTATATGAGGTTATTGGTATTTCTCCTGGCAATTGTGATTCCAGCTTGTGCTTCATCCAGCCCAGCATTTCATATGTAGATGTACCCTACATATAGCTTAAATAAGAAGGGTGATATTATACAGTCTTGACGTTCTCCTTTCCCAATTTGGAACCAGTCCATTGTTCCATGTCAGGTTCTAATTGTTGCTTCTTGACCTGCATACAGATTTCTCAAGGGGCAAGTAAGGTGTTCTGGTATTCCAATATCCTTAAGAATTTTCCAGTTTGTTGTGATCCATACAAAGACTTTGGTGTAATCAATAAAGTAGAAGTAGGTATTTTTCTGGAATTTTCTTGCTGTTTCTAAGATCCAACGGATGTTGGCAATTTGATCTCTGGTTCCTCTGCCTTCTCTAAATCCAGCTTGAACATCTGGAAATTCACAGTTGTGTTTTGAGCATTACTTTGCTAGCTTGTGAGACAAGTGCAATTATGCAGTAGTTTGAATATTTTGGGCATTGCCTTCTTTTGGATTGGAATGAAAATTGACCTTTTCCAGTCCTGAGGCCACTGCTGAGCTTTTCAAATTTGCTGGCATATTGAGTGTAGCACCTTAACAGCATCATCTTTTAGGATTTGAAATAGCTCAATTGGAATTCTATCACTTCCACTAACTTTGTTCAGAGTGATGCTTCCTAAGGCCCGCTTGACTTCTCATTCCAGGATGTCTGGTTCTAGGTGAGTGATTACACCATCGTGGTTATCTAGGTCATGAAGATCTTTTTTGTACAGTTCTGTGTATCCTTGCTGCCTCTTCTTAATATCCTCTGCTTCTGTTAGGTCCCTACCATTTCTGTGCTTTATTGTGCTCATCTTTGCCTGAAATGTTCCCTTGGTATCTCTAATTTTCTTGAGATCTCTAGGCTTTCCAATTCTATTATTTCCTTCATGGTAGCTCTGAGCTAGTAGCTCTCTATGCCTGATGAAGGCGTCGCCTGTGTGGTTGCTGTGGATTTGTCCAAGCTTAGTGGGGCCCCAATCAGAGCCATCCCTCACAACACTTTCCTGAAAGACTTGACTATGGGACTTGTATTCCTCATAAGAAATTAACATTCTTCAGACAGATATGGAAATAGCCAGTCTATTCTAACTCTTATTCATATATGTATCCAAGATGAGAGTTAAGAGAGTTAGTGAGTAGGTTAACCAGTGATCAGAGTGGCCTAAGAGAGGCAGTGCTCAAGCATTGGGGGACACTGTTTTGCTGTGATAGTTAATTGTATATGTAGACTTGACTGGTCTAAGCAATGCCCAGATGGCTAGTAAAACCTTACTTCTGAGTCTGTCCATGAGAGTGTTTCTGGAAGATAAGCATCTGGGTCAGGCCTTTGGACTTGAACTGGGACTTACACCTTTGGCTCCCCTCGTCTTCAGTGTTGGGGCTGGGACTCCACCACTGGCTTTCCTGGGCCTCCAACTGGTCATACAACTTCTCAGCCTCCATAATCATGTGAGCCAATCACTCATGATAAATATCTTTCTATGTCTCTGTCTCTATATTTATCTATCTCCCTAACTATCTATCTTGTATTATATATCTGTGCATCTATCTATATATCTTATTGGTTCTGTTTCTCTGGATAACTCTTACCAGTAAACCAACAAAATGCAAAGAAGTGTGAAAACCAGAGGATGGGGACAGGAATTTGAGGAGAGTAGAAGCTTCTATCCCACACAAGCAGAAGAGTAGAAACCAGGATGCAAGCGAAAAGCTACACAGGCACATGGGCTATATATTTCATCCATTAGGTTCATACAGGCAGAAGAATACTTCCAAGTTCCAATTCTTAAGATGAATGAGGAACTTCCAAATATACAGCTATATCACAGTATGGTTTGAAAATATTCTTGAAAAGGCATCTGCTTGTTCACTAAGCTCATCTTTCTACACAGCACTCTCTACCTTTCTCCTTACACTATATTTCAGCATTACTGAAATATTCTTTAATCACTAAGTAGATCAGGCTCCCTAATAATCTAGAAGGAATTAGCATATACTGTTCCTTGATCTTGAGATAATCTTTCAGTCCACTGCCTCCCGATCATCTGGCCAAGTCTTGCTTTGTTTCAGCTTTTGGCTTAGACACCATATATTTGTAGAAGCCTTTCAGAGCTTACAACCTTCATTTTCGAAGTATCTAATCCAATGAGACGACGGCAGGGGCCGGAAGGTGGGGGTGGTCAGAGAAAGCTTTTAAGACACCTTGTGTTGGGCTCACAATACTTACTACACTCACTAATTGGCTTGTATTACCAAGCTTTTACACTACAGTTTATAATTGTTATTATTATATATCTGACATTGAGCATAGTCTCTGACACATAGAAGGTACTAAAATAGCATTTGTTAAACAAAGGAATTGAGCAGGGCTAATTCTGCATTCGGAGAAGGCAGTGGCAAGCCACTCCAGTACTCTTGCCTAGAAAATCCCATGGACAGAGTAGCCTGGTAGGCTGCAGTCCATGGGGTTGCAAAGAGTCGGACACGACTGAGCGACTTCACTTTCACTTTTCACTTTCACACATTGGAGAAGGAAATGGCAACCCACTCCAGTGTTCTTGCCTGGAGAATCCCAGGGACGGGGAAGACTGGTGGGCTGCCGTCTAATGGGGTCGCACAGAGTCGGACACGACTTTAGCGACTTAGCAGCAGCAGCAGCAGAATTCTGCATTTGGGCAACATGTAATGCCTGTTCTTGTACAGAATGGCAGTGAACTTCAGTCTTTGTCCAAGCCATTTAGGATTGGAGATCTGTGCAAATCAAGATTTATAACACTAGGGCCCATGAAAAGGAATAGTTCACAGGGGGTAAATTTTTAATATTTTAAAAGGTTGGTGGTATTTAAATCATGTTCTTGTTATTGTTCAGTTACCCAGTCTTATCTGACTCTTTGCAACCCCATGGACTGCAGCACGCCAGGCCTCCCTGTCCCTCACTGTCTCCTGAAGTTTACCCAAGTTTATGTCCATTGCTTTGATGATGCCATCCAGCCATCTCATGCTCGGTTTCCCCCTTCTCCTCCTGCCCTCAATCTTTCCCAGCATCAGGGACTTTTCCAGTGAGTCAGCTTTTCGCATCAGATGACCAGAATACTGGAGTTTCAGCTTCAGCATCACTCCTTCCAGTGATTATTCAGGGTTGATTTCCTTTAAGATTGATTTATTTTATCTCTTTGCTGTCCAAGGAACTCGCACAAGTCTTCTCAAGCACCACCGTTCAAAGGCATCAATTCTTTGGCACTCTGCCTTCTTTACTGTCCAGCTCTCCACAACCATACATGACCACTTGGAAGACCATAGCCTTGATTATACGGACCTCTGTAAGCAAACTATTGCCTCTGCTTTCCAACACACTGTCTAGGTTTGTCATAGCTTTCCTGCCAAGAAACAAAGTCTTCTGATTTCATGGCTGTAATCACCATCTGCAGTGATTTTAGAGCCCAGTAAGAGGAAATATGTCACTACTTCCACCTTTTCCCCTTCTATTTGCCATGAAGTAATGGGCTGGATACCATGATCTTTTTTTTTTTTTTTTTCATATTCAGTTTAAGCTGGCTCTTTCACTCTCCTCCTTCACACTCATCAGGAGGCTCTTTAGTTCTTCTTCACTTTCTGCCATTAAAGTGGTATCATCTGCATATCTGAGGTTGTTGCTGTTTCTCCTGCCTATCTTGACACCAACATGTAACTCATCCAGCCCAGCATTTCTCATGATGTGCTCAGTGTGTAGATTAAACAAAAAGGGTGACAGCAGACAGCTCTGTCATACTCCTTTCTCAGTCTCGAACCAGTCAGTTGCTCCATACAGGGCTCTAACTGTTGTTTCTCGACCCACATACAGGTTTCTCAGGAGACAGGTAAAATGGTCTGGTATTCCTATCTCTTTAAGAGCTTTCCACAGTTTGTTGTGATCCACACAGTTAAAGGCTTTAGCATCATCAATGAGGCAGAAGTAGATGCTTCTCTGGAATTCTCTTGCTTTATCTATGATCCAACGAATGCTGGATCTCTGGTTCCTCTACCTTTTCTAAATTCAGCTTGAACATCTGGAAGTTCTCAGTTTATGTACTGTTTAATTAAGCCTAGCTTGGAGAATTTTGAGCATTATTTTGCTAGCTTGTGAGATGAATGCGATTGTGTGGTAGTTTAAATATTTTTTAGGCATTGCCTTTCTTTGGGACTAGAATGAAAACTGACCTTTTCCAGTCCTGTGGCTACTGCTGAATTTTCTAAATTTGCTGGTGTATTGAGTGCAGTACTTTCACAGTATCATCTTTGAGGATTTGAAATAGCTCAACTGGAATTCCATCAGCTCCACTAGCTCTGTTCTTAGGGATATTTCCTAAGGTCCACTTGACTTCACACTCCAGGATGTCTGGCTGAAAGTGAGTGATCACACCATTGGGGTTATATGGGTCATTAAGATCTCCTTTGTATAGTCCTTCTGTATATCTTTGCCACTTCTCTGTAATATCTTCTGCTTCTGTGAGGTCCATACTGTTTCTGTCCTTTACTGTGCCCATCTTTGCATGAAATGTTCCCTTGGTATCTCTAATTTTCTTGAAGAGATCTCTGCTGCTGCTGCTGCTAAGTCGCTTCAGTCATGTCTGACTCTGTGCGACCCCATAGATGGCAGCCCACCAGGCTCCACCGTCCCTGGGATTCTCCAGGCAAGAACACTGGAGTGGGTTGCCATTTCCTTCTCCAATGCATGAAAGTGAAAAGTGAAAGTGAAGTCACTCAGTCATGTCTGACCCTCAGAGACCCCATGGACTGCAGCCTTCCAGGCTCCTCCATCCATGGGATTTTCCAGACAAGAGTATTGAAGTGGGATGCCATTGCCTTCTCTGAAGAGATCTCTAGTCTTTCCCATTCTATTGATTTCCTCTATTTCTTTGCATTGATCACTTAGGAAGGCTTTCTTTCCCTCCTTGCTATTCTTTGGAACTCTGCATTCAAATGCATATATCTCATTTTTTCCTTTGCTTCTCACTTCTTTTTTCTCAGCTATTTGTAAGGCCTGCTCAGACAGTCATTTTGCCTTCTTTGCAGTTCTTTTTCATGGGGATGGTTTTGATCACTGCCTCCTGTACAATGTTATGAATTCCCATGTATAGCTCTTCAGGGACTCTATCAGATCTAATCCTTTAAATCTATTTGTCACTTCCATTGTATTATCACAAGGGATTTGATTTAGGTCATACCTTACTGATCTAGTGGTTTTCCATACTTTCTTCAATTTAAATCTGAATTTTGCAATAAGGAGTTCATGATCTAAGCCACAGTCAGCTCCTGGTCTTGTTTTTGCCGACTGTATAGAGCTTCTCTATCTTCAGTTGCAAAGAATATAATAAATCTGACTTTGGTGTTGACCATCTGGTGATTCCCTATGTAGAGTTATCTCTTGTGTTTGGAAAGAAGTGTTTGCTATGACCAGTGCATTTTCTTGTCAAAACTCTGTTAGCCTTTGCTCTGCTTCATTTTGTATTATAAGGCCAAACTTGCCAGTTATTCCAAATGTCTCTTGACTTCCTACTTTTGCATTCCAGTCCCCTGTGATTAAAAGGACATATTTTTTTGGTGTTAGTTCTAAAAAGTCTTGTAGGTCTTCATAGAATTGATCAACTTCAGCTTCTTTGGCATTAGGGGTTGAGGCACAGACCTGGACTACTGTGATATTGAATGACTTGCCTTGGAAACTAACAGAGATCATTCTGTTATTTTTGAGATTGCACCAAAGGACTGCATTTTGGCCTCTTTTCTTGACCATGAGGGTTACTCCATTTCTTCTAGGGAATTCTTGCCCACAGTAGTAAATATAATGGTCATCTGAATTAAATTCTCCCATTTTGGCCCATTTTAGTTCCCTGATTCTTGACATGTCAATGTTCACTCTTGCTATCTCCTGTTTGACCACTTCCAATTTACCTTGCTTCATGGACCTAACATTCCAGGTTCCCCTGCAATACTGTTCTTTACATCATTGTACTTTACTTTCACCAATAGACACATCCACGACAGAGTGTTGCTTCCACTTTGCCTCAGCCTCTTCATTTCTTCTGGAGCTATTTCTCTGCTCTTCTCCAGTAGTATATTTGGCACCTACCAACCTGAGAAGTTCATCTTTTGGTGTCATATCTTTTTGTCTTTTCATACTGTTAATAGGGTTTTCAAGGCAAGAATGCTGCTGTGGTTTGCCATTTCCTTCTCCAGTTGACCACATTTTGTCAGAACTCTCCACCATGACCCCTCTGTCTTGGGTGGCCCTACATGGCATGACTCATAGTTTCATTGAGTTAGACAAGGCTGTGATCCACGCCATCAGATTGGTTAGTTTGGTGTGATTGTGGTTTTCATTCTATCTGCCCTCTAATGGATGAGGGTAAGAGGCTTGTGGAAGCTTCCTGATGGGAGGGATTGGCTGTGGGGAAACTATATCTTGCTCTGTAAATGCAAGAGCCATGCTCAGTAAATCTTTAATGCTGTTTTCTGCTATTGGGTAGGGTTGTGTTCCTTCACTGTAGGTTTGGGCTGAGGCCAACTATGGTAAGGTTAATGGCAGTACTAGCAACCTCCTTCAAAAAGACATATGCCAGAAGCCATGGCTCCCAGAACTGTTGCATTCAGTGCCCCTGACTGTAGATCCATGCCTCCCCTGGAGACTCCAGGACATTCACATGCATGTCTGGCTCAGTCTCTTGTGGGTCCTGGTGTGCACAAGGTTTTGTTTGTGCCCTTCAAGAGTCTGTTTCCACATTCCTGTGGAAGTTTTATAATCAAATCCCACTGGCCTCCAAACTCAAATTCCCTGGGGGTTCTCATTCTCCTTGCCAGATTCCAAGGTTGGGAAATCTGTTGCAGTCCCTAGAACTTTTGCAACAGTGCAGGAACTTCTTTGGTATAATTATTTTCCAGTTTGTGACTCTTCTGCCCCATTACTCTGTGGTGGGGCTAATGCCCCACCTACTCCAGAAGGACTTATGCCACATGCCTTGCCTCCCAGGCCTTGAAACCAGAGCCCCTGTCCCTACGGCAGGCCACTGCTAACCCCTGCCTCTGCAGGAGACACTCAAACACTCCAAGGCAGGTCTGGCTCAATTTTTGGAGATCACTGCTCCTTTCTCTGGGTGCTGGTATGCACAATGGCTTTGTTTGCCCCCTCTGAGCATCTCTGGTGGGTATGAGGTTTGATTCTAAACATGGACTCACCCGTCTTACTGTCTAGTTGGGGCTTTCCCTTTGCCCTTGCACCTGGGTATGTTTTGTTGGGGGGAGGGGGTGATACAACATTCTCCTATCAATGGTTGTTCAGCAGCTAGTTGCAATTTTGGTGCTCTTGCAGGAGAAGATAAGTGCATGTCCTTGTAACCCTTACTTAGGAATCCTGCTGCTGCTACTGCTGCTAAGTAGCTTCAATCATGTCCAACTCTGTGCAACCCCAGAGACGGCAGCCCACCAGGCTCTGCCATCCCTGAGATTCTCCAGGCAACAACACTGGAGTGGGTTGCCATTTCCTTCTCCTACTTAGGAATAACATACATATACTTCTCACAATTGAAGATGGTGGAAGTCTGAGACCAGTGTTCCAACATGTTAGGTTCTGGTGAACCTCTTCTGAGTTGCAGGCTTCTCACAGGGTGGAAGCAGATAAAGAAGCAAGCTCTCCTGTGACTCTTGCAAAAGCACTAATCACACTCTACCTTCTTGGTCTCATCTAAACTTAGTCACCTCCCAAAGGCCCCACTTCCTAATACTATCACACTATTTCAATTTTGAAGGGTCACAGCATTCATATCATAACAAGGTCATAGATCAGACTGGGGAAAGTATTGTCAAAGTTCTTGGGGATCAGCATCAAATGCCTTCTAGTAAATAAAAAGATCCTTATTCTAGATGTGAGAGGAGAAAGACAAGTGGGAGAAGAGATCTATTAGCTAAACCTTCTTCTTCTTCTTTTTTTTTTTTCATGCAGCATATAATTCATGTCTCTTCTCAATAAAAACCACTATGTTTGCAAAAGATTTCACTTCAGCTAGATCACTCAAGCTTTTAGAAGTTAACAACTGGCTGAATTACATTAAATTTTAAACCATAGTGATTCAGTACTTTTACTCTGCAAAGGCAGAGCCATTTAGGATCAGGGCAATGGAAGATTTAGTGAGAAAAAGAAGAAATGTTTTTCAGGTAGAAAATTTATATTTCCTTGTGCCATTCTTGAAATTTTTATGTCAACAACACTGCCAATAGAGAAAAAGTGTATATTTTGTTGTTCTTTCTTTGAACACCTACAAATTCAATCTCCAGTTTGCATTTAAGTTAAATCTATTCTTATTTTTCCAGTGGTCATGTATGGATGTTAGAATTGGACTGTGAAGAAACCTGAGCGCCAAAGAATTGATGCTTTTGAACTGTGGTGCTGGAGAAGACTCTTAAGAGTCCCTTGGACTGCAAGGAGATCCAACCAGTCCATCCTAAAAGAGACCAGTCCTGAATATTCATTGGAAGGACTGAAACTGAAGCTGAAACTCTAATACTTTGGCCACCTGATGAGAAGAGCTGACTCATCGGAAAAGACTCTGATGCTGGGAGGGATTGGGGGCAGGAGGAGAAGGGGACGACAAAGGATGAGATGGCTGAATGGCATCACCAGCTCGATACATATGAATTTGGGTAAACTCCAGGAGTTGGTGATGGACAGGGAGGCCTGGCCTGCTGTGATTCATGGGGTCGCAAAGAGTCGGATATGACTGAACAACTGAAATGACTGAACTGAACTGATTCTGATTTCACTACAATTTTTATAAGAAGAACAAACAGATGTCTTAATAAAATGACCAGGTGGCTTATAAACAAAGAAGCATCATCAAGTTTTGTGTACAGATTAAAAACTATACAAAACAGCTATAGACCAGCAATGGGTTTTACTATTTTTTCCATTTTGTGTACATTCTTGTTTAATACACATAATTAAATGATCGTTTTGTTACTAAAATCTTCTGACTCACTCATTAAAATCACTTTATTTTCAAAATTGTTGAACTCACATTTCTTAATATGTAACTCACATTTAGTAATCTGTTGTTTATCTCAGCTTTCAAAATATAATTAATCTGTACTGATCTACTTGACACACAAAATGACTTTTGGGGAACTGTCATCATTAGGCTGGCATTGCCTTCTTCCCACTAAAACTCTACTTTGGATTTAATTTTTTTAAAAAAGCTTACAGACAAAAAGAGCATATCTCTTGAAAAATAAAGAAATATTAATTCTAATAATAAAGAATGTACAAGGCTCCCCAAATCTTGGCTCATTTTGACATTGGAAAAAATAGATCATTAGAGCACAAAGGCTACATTCTAAAATATAATAAATTCAATGCTAAGGAGAAGAGTTAATAAATATTTCCCCCTAGTAACCACCCCCAGAAAAAAACATTTTTCCTCAACTTTCAATCAATTATATCATTAGTTCACACTTTAGATATGACATCTCTGTTAAACTTAGTTCAAATCAAGAATAAAATAGCAATAACATTTCTCAAAGTGAAAGTGAAGTCGCTCAGTAGTGTCTGACTCTTTGGGACCCTAAGGACTGTAGCCTACCAGGCTCCTCCGTCCATGGGATTCTCCAGGCAAGAGTACTGGAGTGGGTTGCCATTTCCTTCTCCAGGGGAATCTTCCTGACCCAGGGATCGAACCTGGGTCTCCCACATTCCAGGCAGATGCTTTAACCACTGAGCCACCAGGGAAGTCCCAAAATTTCTCAAAGCACTGCTTAAATTTAATTTTCTGTTATATGCCATGTACACATGGCCAGTTAATTTATGACAAAAGAATAAGAATATACAAAGGAGAAAGGATAATCTCTTCAATAAATGGTGTTGGGAAAATTGGAAAACTGGACAGCCAAATGCAAAAGAATAAAACTGGACCCCTATTCTACATCATAAAAGTCAACTCAAAATGGATTAAAGATTTGAAGGTAAGATCTGAAACCGCAAAATTCCTAGGAAAAAACATAGTGAATAATCTCCTTGGTATCCACCTTGGCATTTGTTTTTTATCAGTTTTGACACCAAAAGCAAAGGCAATAAAAGCAAAAATATACAAGTGGGTTTCAATTCAGTTCAGTCTCTCAACTCTTTACAACTCCATGGACTACGGCACTCCAGGCCTCCCTGTCCATCACCAACTCCCGGAGTTTACCCAAACTCATGTGCATCGAGTCGGTGATCCCATCCAGCCATCTCATCCTCTGTCATCCCCTTCTCCTCCTGCCCCCAATGCCCCCCAGCATCAGGGTCTAAGTACTGGAGTTTCAGCTTTAGCATCAGTCCTTCCAATGAACACCCAGGACTGATCTCCTTTAGGATGAACTGGATGGATATCCTTTCAGTCCAAAGGACTCGCAAGAGTCTTCCCCAACACCCCAGTTCAAAAGCATCAGCTTTCTTTATAGTTCAACTATCACATCCATACATGACTATGGGAAAAACCATAGCCTAGACTAGATGGACCTTTGTTGGCAAAGTAATGTCTCTGCTTTTGAATATGCTATCTAGTTTGGTCATAACTTCCTTCCAAGGAGTAAGTGTCTTTTAATTTCATGGCTTCAATCATCATCTGCAGTGATTTTGGAGCCCCCAAAAATAAAGTCTTACACTGTTTCCACTGTTTCCCCATCTATTTCCCATGAAGTGATGGGACCGGATGCCATGATTTTAGTTTTCTGAATGTTGAGTTTTAAGCCAATGTTTTCACTCTCCTCTTTCACTTTCATCAAGAGGCTTTTGAGTTCCTCTTCACTTTCTGCCATAAGGGTGGTGTCATCTGCATATCTGAGGTTATTGATATTTCTCCCAGAAATCTTGATTCCAGCTTGTGCCTCTCCCAGCCCAGTGTTTTTCATGATGTACTCTGTATATAAGGTAAATAAGCAGGATGACAATATACAGCCTTGACATACTCCTTTTCCTATTTGGAACCAGTCAGTTGTTCCATGTCCAGTTCTAATTGTTGCTTCCTGACTTGCATACAGGTTTTTCAAGAGGCAGGTCAGGTGGTCTGGTATTCCCATCTCTTTCAGAATTTTCCACAGCTCATAGCTCCTATGTTCTTCAAGTGTTTTATTTGTGTGTATTATTTGTCTTGGGTTTTCTTACAACTGAATCGACCCCATCTCTCCAAATACCGCTTGAATCACTTACATATAGAATGGCAAAAAGCTGACCTCAGGGAAACAAAAAGTAGAGTGCTAGTTACCAGGAATGAGAGGGTAGGGTGTTTGGGTAGATGTTTCAGAGAATTAACTTGTGATGGGAGGATAAATCCTGGAGATCTGATGCACAGCATAGGGATTAGAATCAGCAATACTACATTCAATTTATTCATTCTTCAGATAATAAATGACTAGGTAATAAGAGTTTCTTCAGATAATGAGACTAGGTCTTCATTGTTCTGACCTCAAAAAATAAGCGACAATTTTTGTGACAATATGGGACTTCTAGTAGGGAATCATATTGTAACACACGTGCATCAAATCAACATGCTGCACACCTGAAATTTATGCAATATTATATGTGAATTATATCTCAATAAAAGACAAAATAAATAAAATAAAACATTATTCTTATCTTCTTTGGAAGTTTATTAAGACCTCAAATCACCCAAAACAGAAATGCAGCTTCAATTATATATCCTTTTGGGGAGAGAGCAAATTAGCCAAGATGGCATATTCAGGCTCTCTCGCCCCACGTTTTGTAAATAACACTGTGTAACAGCTAAGATCATTCATAGCACTGTGCATGCATGTCCTGAGGTACGTGCTTGGTCATGGGTTTGCAAGCAGTATGCCTATGTGAGCTCCACCTAAAAAGCAGCCACATGACTGCTACATCATGGCTGTGTCCGCTGGGTCAGCCACTAGAAGAGAAAATATAGCATGCCTGCTACTACGCCTGCTGTGCCAGCCAGAAGACAATAAATGTGTCTGCAGTTCCTAAGGCTGCTCCAGTCTCCTTCCAGCCTCATAGCTCACGCCTTGTCTTCTTTGAGTTCAGCAAGCAGTGTACACAGGATCAGCGAGACAATTGGTGTCATGGACAGAATCAGTGATACACTCCTTTTCTTTACTTTCATGGAAACTTGGGATGGCATTCCACATTGACTCTCCCTCCATTTCTTTATTCGGTTCAGTTCAGTTGCTCAGTGGTGTCCGACTCTTTGCGACCCGACAAATCGCAGCAGACCAGGCCTCCCTGTTCATCAACAACTCCCGGAGTCCACCTAAACCCATATCCATAGAGTTGGTGATGCCATCCAACCATCTCGTCCACTGGTGTCCCCTTCTCCTCCTGCCCTCAATCTTTCCCAGCATCAGGGTCTTTTCAAATGAGTCAGCTTTCTGCATCAGGTGGCCAAAGTATTGGAGTTTCAGCTTCAACATCAGTCCCTCCAATGAACATCCAGGACTGATCTCCTTTAGGATGGACTGAGTGAATTTCCTTGCAGTCCAAAGGACTCTCAAGAGTCTTCTCCAACACCACCGTTCAAAAGCATCAGTTCTTCGGCACTCAGCCTTCTTCACAGTCCAACTCTCACATCCATACATGACCACTGGAAAAACCATAACTTTGACTAGACAGACCTTTGTTGGCAAAGTAATGTCTCTATGTTTAATATGCTGTCTAGGTTGGTCATAACTTTCCTTCCAAGGAGTAAGCGTCTTTTAATTTCATGGCTGCAATCACCATCTGCACTGATTTTGGAGCCCAGAAAAATAAAGTCAGCCACTATTTCCACTGTTTCCCCATCTATTTGCCATGAACTGATGGGACAGGATGCCATGATCTTAGTTTCCTGAATGTTGAGCTTTAAGCCAACTTTTTCACCCTCCTCTTTTAGTTTCATCAAGAGGCTCTTTAGTTCTTCACTTTCTGCCATAAGGGTGGTGTCATCTGCATATCTGAGGTTATTGATATTTCTCCCAGAAATCTTGATTCCAGCTTGTGCCTCTCCCAGCCCAGCGTTTCTCATGATGTACTCTGCATATAAGTTAAATAAGCAGGGTGACAATATACAGCCTTGACGTACTCCTTTTCCTATTTGGAACCAGTCTGTTGTTCCATGTCCAGCTCTAACTGCTGCTTCCTGACTTGCATACAGGTTTCTCAAGAGGCAGGTCAGGTGGTCTGGTATTCCCATTTCTTTCAGAATTTTCCACAGTCTATTGTGATCCACACAGTCAAGGCTTTGGCATAGTCAATAAAGCAGAGATAGATGTTTTTCGGGAGCTCTCTTGCTTTTTCAATGATCCAGCAGATGTTGGCAATTAGATCTCTAGTTCCTCTGCCTTTTCTAAAACCACCTTGAACATCTGGAAGTTCACGGTTCATATATTGCTGAAGCCTGGCTTGGAGAATTTTGAGCATTACTTTACTAGCATGTGAAATGAGTACAATTGTGCAGTACTTTAAGTATTCTTTGGCATTACCTTTCTTTGGGATTGGAATGAAAACTGACTTTTTCCAGTCCTGTGGCCACTGATGAGTTCTCCAAATTTGTTGACATATTAAGTGCAGCACTTTCACAGCATCATCTTTTAGGGTTTGAAATAGCTCAACTGGAATTCCATCCCTCCACTAGCTTTGTTCGTAGTGATGCTTCCTAAGGCCCACCTGACTTCACATTCCAGGATGTCCAGCTCTAGGTGAGTGTGAGTGATCACACCTTCTTGATTATCTGGATCATGAAGACCTTTTTTTGTACAGTTCTTCTGTGTATTATTGCCACCTTTTCTTAATATCTTCTGCTTCTGTTACGTCCATATCATTTCTGTCCTTTAATGAGCCCATCTTTGCATTAAATGTTCCCTTGGTATCTCTAATTTTCTTGAAGATATCTCTAGTCTTTCCCATTCTGTTGTTTTCCTCTGTTTCTTTGCATTGATTGCTGAGGAAGGCTTTCTTATCTCTCCTTGCTGTTCTTTGGAAATCTGAATTCAAATGGTATATCTTTCCTTTTCTCCATTGCTTTTCACTTATCTTCTTTTTACAGCTATTTGTAAGGCCTCCTCAGACAGCCATTTTCCTTTTTTGCATTTCATTTTCTTGGGGAAGGTCTTGATCCCTGTCTCCTGTACAATGTCATGAACCTCTGTCCATAGTTCATCAGACACTCTGTCTATCAGATCTAGTCCCTTAAATCTATTTCTCACTTCCACTATATAGTCATAGGGATTTGATTTGGATCATGCCTGAATGGTCTAGTGGTTTTCCCCACTTTCTTCAATTTAAGTCTGAATTTGACAATAAGGAGTTCATGATCTGAGCCACAGTCCACTCCCAGTTGTTTTTTGTTGTTGTTGTTTTTTTTTTTTTTTTTTTTCTGACTGTGTAGAACTTCTCCATATTTGACTGCAAAGGATATTTCTTTATTGGGTTCTACAATTTCTGCCATAGCCCCAGCTCAGCTACTAACTGCACACAGCTGTGACCTTATTTTGTAATGAATACAGGTGCTTTAGCCCCCTGTCTTGGAGTATAACTTCAAAAGCTCTGTCTTGAAACATAAAGCTTTCAAAAACTCAGTAAATGGAGTAAATGGGTATTCAGTTTGTTATCCCTGTAATATAGCAGGAATTATATCAACTCATTCATTCTTCAGAGAATTTAAAATCTATCCTCTAAATAATATAGATCATCAGAGAGCCAAATACCCGACTCCCATTACTTTTGTTCTCTTTTCCTATAAGGGTACTCATTGCTTTGGTGTTACACCACCAAACAAAGGGCGATATGAGAAAATTGGTATTTGAAACATGTCATCAGGTTGCAGTATAACTTAAACTTCAGTATCAAGAACAATCATGTTTCTCTTTAGAAAATAGTGTTATGCAATAAATTCTAAATTTCAAGACTCACGTTCTGTTTCTCTCTCTCTCTCTCTCACACAAACACACACAGAACAACAAATATTATGGTCCCATTTGTGCCACATTCCAGCATACTATATTCTAACTCAAATATCTTAAATTAGCTGTTTACAACATTTTTTTTACCCTGTTTTCCTTTTACTTTTCATTTTCTTGGTTTTTGTTGATTTGACTCATCTTTGTAAGTTGTCTTGTATATATATACTTTTTAGAGGTGTAGAGAGGAAGAAGAAAGAAGTATATTGTTCTGAGTTTTTAATTCCACATCATCAAAATTATAATTCAGAGTTTCATCTTTTCTTCTTGCTCAAGTACGTGCTATTGCTATTGGGCACAAGAATGAAAATATAAAACAAAACATCTTCTGAGGACTTCCCTGGTAGTACAGTGGATAAAAATCTGCCTACCATTGCAGGGGACGTGGGTTTGATCCTTAGTAGGGGAAGAACCCACATAACACCGGGTAGCTAAGGCCTATGTGCCACAAATTCTAAGTCCACCTGCTAGAGACCATGAGTCACAACTACTGAAGCCCGCAAACTTTAGAGCCTGCATGGGGCAACTACTGAGCTGGCCTGCTGCAACTACTGAACTTCATGTACCCAGAAACTGTGTTCTGCAACAATAGACGCCTGTGCACCATAATGAAAAGCAGCCCCTACTCACTACAATTAGAGAAAGCCCATGTCCAGCAACAAAGATACCGTACAAACAACAATAAAAATAAATAATTAATTAATTTTAAAGAAACATCTTCTAAGAAACTTCAGACCATGTGATATTTAAAATGAAACGGGTTTTTTTCTTTAATAAATTATTTGAGATTTTTGTATATATGGACCTTTGTGTTTCACAAATTTTGGGGATTTTTTATTTATCCTATAGGAAATATGAGTCTGTGTATTGATTACATTACAATTATGCACCAGATTTTACAATGTTATGCACCAGATTTTATTCTAGTATTTTTATTCTATTTCCTTCTTTATATATGTTGGAGGTGCTGTAAATCATCAGCATTATTTTGATTTTCTGTTTGTCATGGCTGTAGTTTTAAGTGGAACTAGTCCAGAGTAATTTTGCTGCTGTAAAAGCTGGCTTGTGGAAACTTAGTTTGTTATTTGCTTATTAAAGAACCCCTGGACAGCATATTAAAAAGCAGAGACATTACTTTGTCAACAAAGGTCCATCTAGTCAAGGCTATTGGTTTTCCAGTGGTCATGTATGGATGTGAGATTTGGACTATAAAGAAACCTGAGCACAGAAGAATTGATGCTTTTGAACTGTGGTGTTGGAGAAGACTCTTGAGAGTCCCTTGGACTGCAAGGAGATCCACCCAGTCCATCCTAACGGAGATCAGTCCTGAGTGTTCATTGCAGAGACTGATGTTGAAGTTGAAACTCCAATATTTTGGCCACCTGATGTGAAGGGATGACTCATTTGAAAAGACCCTGATGCTGGGAAAGATTGAGGGCAGAAGAAGGGGACGACAGAGGATGAGATGTTTGGATGGCATCACTGACTCAATGGACATGGGTTTGGGTGGACTCCGAGAGTTGTTGATGGACAGAGAGTAGAACCGCATGCTGCAGTTCTTCTTCTACTACTACTACTAAGTCACTTCAGTCATGTCCAACTCTGTGCAACCCCAGAGATGGCAGCCCACTAGGCTCCCCCGTCCCTGGGATTCTCCAGGCAAGAACACTGGAGTGGTTTGTGGTTCATGGGGTCGCAAAGAGTCCGACACGACTGAGCGGCTGAACTGAACTGAAAGAACCCCTTGTAAGTTATTATAATGAATAATGAATTGTTTCCATGCCTGTCTCCCTCATTAGACTCCAAGTTTCTGAAGGGAATATTATACTGATTTTCACATCATCAATACTGCAACAGGATAGAGAATAGTATGGTATTTCATGAGTATTATTGGATGGAATTATTTGGAGTGGGGGCACAGATGTGTGGCCTTAGTTTCCCAACCAGTGATCAAACTCCCACCCCTGCATTGGGAGCACAGAGTCTTAATCACTGGATTGCCAGGGAAGTTCCTGGATTTTTTTTTTTTAAATAAATAAAATAAATTAGTTTTTACAATATACAACCAAGACCTTGTTAATGAGATAATGCATAGTGCCCCACTTATTCACTGCTTAAGATTTCCAATTTCTATCTCCCAAGTATACTTCTATCCAGTAAGTTTTCCCTACAAATGCTAACTCTAAAGTTTTAACTAAGTGACAGTATAATTTCCCCTCCAAATTACCACCTTTAGAAATTATACATTTATATATGATCCATTTTTAGAACTCTACTATTTGAAATATTGTGGCAATGAAAATAGGTACATAAATGCATACATATATCTGTGTCCACTAATTATATAGCCCTGGCATTCATGAATTGTAACATTAAATGAGAAAAAGTGTTTGTACAAACATTCACAATTCAGTGGGAAAAACAAGCACAGATGTTATTCTAGTATAATTACCATTAAATATTAGATATCTCATAGTCTTGAATGTTTCCTCATTCTAAGTCATTATCAAGTTCAAGCCATGAAGTTAATTTATTTTTCCAGTGCACACAACCTTCTCAGATTCTTGTCCTTGACCCTGTCTTTCTAAACACATTTCCTTTGACAAGCTCACCTACATGGATAGTGGATTAAATCACTGAGTTCCTCACCTTCCTGCCTTTTCTTGCTTTGACAAAATGCCACTCTGTTGAGCATGGGCTATAGCTTCCTGGGTGGTTCCCAAGTGAAGGGATGACACAGCCAGAAAGGCAGGACACATCCTTGCATAAAATGCCCCTTGACCAGTGAGAAATGGGCAGGAAAAGGAAACACACAGACCCACCCTCCTCCTTCTGCTTCCTATACTTTTCTCTCAGGTGTTATTTCTCCTCTTGATACTTCCAAGTAAAGTCTCACGTGTACAGATAACATGCCTCTTTCTCAACAAGGGCCTGTGTCACTTTGGGGTTATGACGCGGTAGCCATTTTCATCCTTTCTTTTGTCTTGTATCCACTGTCTTTCATTCTGTACACCTTGGACTTGACTTTCCTAAAGAAAGTGGCAGCACTTCAATCCTCCCTCAGGCTTTGATTTCTAATACTAATACTGTGAAAGTTAAGTCACTCAGTCGTGTCGGACTCTTTGCGACCCCATGGACTGTAGCCTACAACGCTCCTCCGTCCATGGGATTTTCCAGGCAAGAGTATTAGAGGGTTGCCACTTCCTTCTCCAGAGGATCTTCCCAACCCAGGGATCAAACCTGGGTTACTTGAAAATTAAACACAGTCAAATTAGGAACTGACGTACTGTACTTCTTTAGGATATAGTCTCTGTTGCATAAATCCTGTATTAAGACCTCACTGTTACCATCTTTCTAAATTCCATATATGTGCATTAGTATACTGTATTGTTGTTTTTCTTTCTGGCTTACTTCACTCTGTATAGACAGCAAAAGAGACACTGATGTATAGAACAGTCTTTTGGACTCTGTGGGAGAGGGAGAGGGTGGGATGATTTGGGAGAATGGCATCGAAACATGTATAATATCATATATGAAACGAGTCACCAGTCCAGGTTCGATGCACGATACTGGATGCTTGGGGCTGGTGCACTGGGATGACCCAGAGGGATGGTACGAGGAGCGAGGAGGGTTCAGGATGGGGAACACGTGTATACCTGTGGCAGATTCATGTTGATATATGGCAAAACCAATACAATATTGTAAAGTTTAAAAATAAAAAATAAAATTAAAAAAAAAAAAAGACCTCACGGAAGATAACGTTTCCTTCAACAGAAAAGTTAAGGATGCTAAGTGGTGTAATTAGTTTCCTATATCAAGACAATACTTATAAGTGAGCTTTTCTGCTTTATTCCCAGTATAAATACACATATACATTAAGTTTGTTGACTGAAACAGTTAAACATGAAAATATAGTTGGCTGGAAACTATTGTGAAAGATACAATGAAAACTGAATATTCTCTGAACTTGAATTTTTTCATGATATGAAATTGTGAACAATATGGAAAATTAAGGTGAGAGAAATTTCAAGCCAATTAAAAAGAAGTAGTTTTTTAAATAAGATACATAAAATAGTCAACCAGGACAAGGCCTTCTACTGGAAGTCAATAACATACATGCTGCAGATTGAATATTGGTAGAAAAAGAGTTAATTTTATGAGGACTAATAAATATTTTCAAGCTAGGACAATGATATGGATAATAAAACATCATATTCAGGATGCAAACCAGTCACCTACATGGGTCAGGAACAATTTCCTTTTGCTTATGTATTCAGCATTTGATTTTTTTCTGTGTGATGTTTTGGTGGGGGAAGGGGAAACACTTGTAGATAGCACAAGGGGTATATTCCAGAATACGGAAAAAACATTTTCTCCCATTTAGTATTACTTTTAAACACAACATAAACTAAATTAGTTGTGAAGGCCACTCATCGGTATGATGGGGTTAAACTCCACCATAGGATTCCATTCTCTACTTGGTTGATATCATTCAACATCATAATGTTTTTGTCTTAATAAGAGTGACAGGAAAATAGAGGTTGGTCTGGTTTTCTAAAAGAAAACATGTTTGTTCCCTCTGTATCTTACAAGATTATTATAAGTGGAAAAGATAATAGTGACCAGAATATAACATTCAATAAAGTGTTTTTAAACTTAAGCTTTCAAATTAAACTCATGGCAGAATCTTAAAGGAGAAAGAAAAGAAAGCAACATGCTGGTGATCTCCCTCCCCCACCCCCGCCCCAGACTTGTCCTCCAATCTCAGCCACCTGTTCTCTGTCTCTGATCTGGACAGACTGGCTCATCACACAGAAAAAAAAGAGCTCTGCCCCTTCTGGGTTCTGGGGACACTGGTCATTAGGGGACACTACAACAGATCAGAGGAAAGGACACTAGTATGAACAACACATTATTTATTCCTCTTTATCTGAGACTGGATGTTTCCCTGGCAAACGGAAGTCAGCATCCCAAGGTTATTTTAAATATGGATGCACATTACCCATATCTTCTGCTCTGGTCACTCAGCCAGCCTGGTTATCAACCTTCATGGCTCTAAAGTAAAACATGATGTAATCAGTAGAACTAAACCATAGTAAGATTTTTAAGGAGTTGCAAAAGTCTATGCTTGCCAATAATATGATATTTTATGTTTGTTTTATATATAAGGACATCATCCACAGAATTTTAAAGTAATTTTTAATATTATCATCATGTTAGCTTCAAAATTATTTATATCATGTAATTTTATCAACAAAAGTCAAAATACAATTTTCAAATTAAATCAGATTTTCCATTCTAATAGACTTTCTCAGTAAGTTCAAAGGAATTGGCAGATTCACGATCCTCACAAATACGAGAATTATTTGATTATATTTGGTTAGACGCCAATTTCTTTATACCTACTTCAGTAGTGGTTTGGTGGTTTAGTCGATAAGTCATGTCTGACTCTTATGACCGCATGGACTGTAGCCTGCCAGGCTCCTCTGTCCATGTGGTTCTCCAGGCAAGAATACTTGAGTGGGTTGCCATTTCATTCTCCTGGGGATCTTCCTGACCCAGGGATTGAACCTGGGTCTCCTACACTGCAAACAGTTTTTACTGACTTAGAATGAAGCTATATTCTCTGATATGTTGAATACTCTAAGGGTTGTCAAGGGCTATAGCTATCATTTTGCATTGGAGTGGAAGTAGAGAAAACACTTGTAAAAATGTTGTATATTTGTAGAGGTCTATGCTTTCTCGTTTAGCTATATTTTAACCCAGTGTGGACTCAAGCTGAGAATGAAAGGATCAACTGTGTGGATCATTTTAGCTCTAGGACTGTGTATAGATTCAACACATTATTGATTCAGATTATTGATTCAGCTACTACCATTTCCTTACAAAAGCTTTACAAATGCTGTCCAGGACTGGCGCTGAAGAACCCAAATGTCAACTGAAAAACACTCAGCATGTTTTTTTTCTGAATGTCTGCTGGTACAGTCGTGACATTTTTTTCTTTATAATATAAAGTCATCAATACTCCCAGAGGCTATGAATAAATTCTCATTCATCAAGGTACATCAACTACGTCATACCTGATACAGTGAAACAGTTAGCATTGCACTTGCTTTAAAAACAAAAAGTGGCTTACCTTTTATTTAAGAAACAAGTATAGTTATTTCCTAATGTAATTCTAAACACAATTTCAGGGGAAAATATTGAATACAAATCTGTTTTTAAAGTACAAATTCTAACTTTGTATCTGTTTTAATATCATAGGAAAGAGTAGTTAAAGATTCAAAAACAAACATATTTTTCAAATGAAAGCTTTCAAAAAATATTTGGCTTTGATGCCACTTCTTGAGTAAATTACAGTTGGAATATCACTGGTTGATATGCTTATTTCATAATATAGCAGCAAACTTCTGAGACTTAAAAAAATAATAGTAGCTCATCTTTGAATAAAAAATTTTAGATGCCCATTAAGTATACAGTTAATATATTACCAACACTATATATTAATATATTATTTAATATATTAAAACTATTATATATATATCAAATATGCATATATAATCATTCTCAGTTAAAATTGTAACAAAGGAAAAAGTCTATTGACTATGCCACCTTCTTTTCTAATAGGTTTCATGAAATTACAAGTAAATTATTTGACAAGGATTTTTGTCTGTTAGTTGGGTTTGATTGAAGTTTTAACTTTCTCATTTCATTTACTTAAAAAATCAAGTTATTTGTCTTACTAAGATAAAACGATAAAGGTTTATAAACAAAAAAGATAAAGCTTTGTAGAAGTTTTGATAAATTCTTCCTTAAAATAACAAAGAAGAGAAATATAATAGTAAATAATGGCTATATAAATCAGTATATTTTCTCTCAAAGAATTAAAATATTTACCATTTTATCTCTAATTATCAGAATTATATTTAATTTATATACATTTTTCAATAAATACTATGTCTGTATAATATGGGAAAATCAGTCATTTGGTTAAAAATTGATGTAACAGATTTAAAGACCCTACATATGTCTACTAATAGATGATAAGAATTATTTTTACTATTATAAATTGAGTGGTACCAATAAGAACAATGAATTTCACTGACAGTAATACAAATTAGACTGATCTCTTTTGTGACATGTATTCCACAGTTTTTGTGTTTATCAGATATTTTCTAAGGAACCCCCAGTATCAAATAAAGTTCTTCCAACATCAATTCCCTAATAATTTAGGTTTCTATGAAAGAAACAATAGCCCTTGATTTAAATTCGACCAATCGAATTCGGCTAACAGAGTTTTGGCAAGAATATGCACCGGTCATAGCAAATACCCTCTTCCAACAACACAAGAGAAGACTCTACACATGGACATCACCAGATGGTCAATACCAAAATCAGATTGATTATATTGTTTGCAGCCAAAGGTGGAGAAGCTCTATACAGTCAGCAAAAACAATACTGGGAGCTGACTGTGGCTCAGATCATGAACTCCTTATTGCCAAATACAGACTTCAATTGAAGAAAGTAGGGGAAACCACTAGACAATTTAGGTATGACTTAATAAAATCCCTTACGATTATACAGTGGAAGTGACAAACAGATTCAAGGATTAGATCTGGTAGACAGAATGCATGAAGAACTATGGACGGAGGTTCATGACATTGTACATGAGGCAGGGATCAAGGCCATCCCGGAGAAAAAGAAATGCAAAAAGGCAAAAAGGTTTTCAGATGAGGCCTTACAAAAAGCTAAGAAAATAAGAGAAGCTACAGGCAAAGGAGAAAAGGAAAGATATACCCATTTGAATGCAGAATTCCAAAGAATAGCAAGGAGATACGAAAAAGCCTTCCTTGGTGATCAATGCAAAGAGATAGAGGGAAAAAATAAAATGGGAAAGACTAGAGAAGAAAGACTTCTTTTTTTTTTTTTTTTTTAAGTTTCCTCAAGATCTTTTATTTTTATTTTATTTTTAAACTTTACAATATTGTATCAGTTTTGCCAAATATTGAAATGAATCTGCCACAGGTATACCTGTGTTCCCCATCCTGAACCCTCCTCCCTCCTCCCTCCCCATACCCTCCCTCTGGAACCTATTATACAGAGTGAAGTAAACCAGAAAGAAAAACACCAATACAGTATACTAACGCATATATATGGAATTTAGAAAGATGGTAACAATAACCCTGTGTACGAGACAGCAAAAGAGACACTGATGTATAGATCAGTCTTATGGACTCTGTGGGAGAGGGAGAGATTGGGGAGATTTGGGAGAATAGCATTGAAACATGTATAATATCATGTATGAAACGAGTCACCAGTCCAGGTTTGATGCATGAAGAAAGACTTCTTCTGAAGGGAAAGACTCCTCAAGAAAATTAGAGATACCAAGGGAACATTTCATGCAAAGATGGACACAATAAAGGACAGAAATGGTATGGACCTAACAGAAGCAGAGGACATTAAGAAGAGGTGACAAGAAGATACAGAAGAACTGTACAAAAAAGATCTCATGATCTCAGAAAACCTCATGACCTCAGATCTAAGATAACCACAATTGTGTAATCACTCACCTAAAGCCAGACATCCTGGAATGCGAAGTCAAGTGGGCCTTAGGAAGCATTATTATAAACAAAGCTAGTAGAGGTGATGGAATTCCAGTTGAGCTATTTCAAATTCTAAAAGATTATGCTGTGAAAGTGCTGCACTCAATATGACAGCAAATCTGGAAAACTCAGCAGTGGCCACAAGACTGGAAAAAGTCAGTTTTCATTCCAATCCCAAAGAAAGGCAATGCCAAAGAATGTTCAAACTACCACACAACTGCACTCATCTCTCACGCTATCAAAGTAACGGTCAAAATTCTCCAAGCCAGGCTTCAACAGTACATGAACTGTGAACTTCCAAATGTTCAAGCTGGATTTAGAAAAGACAGGAACTAGAAATCAAATTGCAAACATCAGTTGGATCATAGAAAAAGCAAGAAAATCCCAGAAAAAAACATTTACTTTTGCTTTATTGATAATACCAAAGCTTTTGACTGTGTGCCAAAGCCTTTGACACAATAAACTGTGGAAAATTCTTAAAGTTATATGAAAATCAGACCTGTTTCTTGAGAAACCTGTATGCAGGTCAAGAAGCAAAAGTTAGGAACAGATATGGAGGAACAGAATGGTTCCAATTTGGAAAAAGAGTATATCGGGGCTGTGTATTGTCACCTTGCTTATTTAACTTCTATGGAGAGTACATCATGCGAAATGCCAGGCTGGATGAAACACAAGCTGAAATAAAGATTGCCAGGAGAAATATCAATAACCTCAGATATGCCAGTTACACCACCCTTATGGCCGAAAGCAAAGAGAAATTAAAGAGCCTCTTTATGAAAGTGAAAGAGGAGAATGAAAAGCTTAAAGCTCAACATTCAAAAAACTAAGATAATGATATCCAGTCCCATCAGTTCATGTCAAATAGATGAGGAAACAAGGAAAACAGTAACACTCTTTATTTCAAAAATCACTGCAGATGGTGATGCCACCATTAAATTAAAAGACACTTGCTCTTTGGAAGAAAAATTATGACAAGCCTAGACAGCATATTAAAAAACAGAGACATTACTTGGCCAGCAAAGGTCTGAATAGTCAAAGCTATGGTTTTTCCAGTAGTCATGTATGGATGTGAGAATTGGACCACAAAGTCTGAGTGCCAAAGAATCGATGCTTTTGAAATGTGGTGGTGGAGAAGACTTTTGAGATTCCCTTGGACTGCAAAGAGATCAAGCCAGTCAACCCTAAAGGAAATCAGTCCTGAATATGCATTGGAAGGACTGATAATGAAGCTGAAACTCCAATACTTTGGCCACCTTGTGTGTAGAGCTGATTCATTAGAAAAGACCCTGCTGCCAGGAAAGATTAAAGGCAGGAGATAAAGGGGATGACAGAAAACAAGATAGTTGTGTGGCATCACCGACTCAGTGGACAAGAGTTTGAGCAAGTTCCGTGGGATGGTGAAGAACAGGGATGCTTGGCGAGCTACAGTCTGTGGAGTTACAAAGAATTGGACACAACTGAGTGACTGAACAACAATAAAAGTGTTAAGACCCTCTGCTAATTATAAAAAGTTCCAATAGCTATTTTTCCATCCCAAAGGGAGAAGCTCTATTTTGATTTCAGTCCTCAAAATAAGCCACTTACAATAGACCACATTAAAAAATCATTTGGAATATTGTGAGCTTCTTAGATAAGCTATATATTTGACCTATTGTGTCTTTTCTTGTTGCAAATTTTATAAATATGAAGCACAGCACTAATGAATTTTAAAAGAATAACCATAGGAAAACTTTATGAATAAGATCTTAAAGTTTTAGGCTCTCTTAAAGAAAATAAGATTACCTGCTGCCTTTTCAAGTTGTTTTCTCACTTTCTCTTTTTCTTTTTGTCTGCATGCAGAGAGTTTGGAGATCAGTGATAGAACCTGTGCCCCTTGCAGTGGAAGTGCAGAGTCTTAACCACTGGATCAGCAGCGAAGTCCACTCTCACATATTTTAAAAAGAATAGTGATTAATCGCTGTGGCATTTTATAAAGTCATTTCCTCTTTGAACATATTTTTGTTTTCTTGAATAACTAAATCCTTTAAAAATTTTTTTTTCTTTTTTTATCATTGGTGTTGTTGAAGAGAAGATACCAGACTATATGAATTAAGGGAAATATTCGCATTATTAATTTTAACTAATTTTAAATTAATTATGGAAATTTTCAAGTGTAATTTTAAGTATGTTAACTTAAATCAAGTATACCCATGGCAGATTCATGTCAATGTATGGGAAAACCAATACAATATTGTAAAGTAATTAGCCTCTAATTAAAATAAATAAATTAAAAAAAAATTGAAGAATACTTTCAAATAATTTTAACATAAGTGAACACTTTTTTGAAGTTTTCTCCTAAAACTGAAACAGACAACCAATTTTTTAAATTTTATTTTAATTTATTTTTAATTGAAGGATAAACGATTTACAGAATTTTTTACTGTCAAACCTCAACATGAATCAGTGATAGGTATACATATACACCCTCCCTTTTGAATCTCCCTCCCATCTCCCTCCCCACCCCACCCCTTTAGGTTGATACAGAGCCCCTGTTTGAGTTTCCTAAGCCATACAACAAATTCCCTTTAGCTATGTTTTTTACGTATGGTAATGTAAGTTTCCATGTTACTCTTTCCATACATCTCACCCTCTCTTGCCCTCTCCCCATGTCCATAAATCTGTTCTCTATGTCTGTTTCTGCATTGCTGCCCTGTAAATAAATAATTCAGTACCGTTTTTCTAGATTCCATAGATGTATGTTGCTGCTGCTGCTGCTGCTGCTAAGTCGCTTCAGTCGTGTCCGACTCTGTGTGACCCCATAGACTGCAGCCCACCAGGCTCCACCATCCCTAGGATTCTCCAGGCAAGAACACTGGAGTGGGTTGCCATTTCCTTCTCCAATGCATGAAAATGAAAAGTGAAAGTGAAGTCGCTCAGTCGTGTCCAACTCTTTGCAACCCCATGAACTGCAGCCTATCAGGCTCCTCTGTCCTTGAGAATTTTCTGGCAAGAGTACTGGAGTGGGTTGCCATTCCCTTCTCTATATGTGTGTTAGAATGTGATATTTAACTTTCTCTTTCTAACTCCCTTCCCACTATATAATATGTTTTAGGTTCACCCACCTCAAGTCGGACACGACAGAACTGAACTGAACCTCATCAAAACTGACTCAGATGTGTTCCTTTTTATGGCTGAGTATTATTCCATTGTGTATAGGTACCACAACTTCTTTATCCATCCATCTGTTGATGGACATCTAGGTTGTTTCCATGTTCTAGCTGTTGTAAATAGTGCTTCAATGAACAATGGGATACATGTGTCTTTTGATGTTGAGCATCTTTTCATGTGTTTGTTAGCCATCTGTATGTCTTCTTTGAAGAAATGTCTGTTTAGGTCTTTTTCCCACTTTTTGATTACGTTGTTTGTTTTTCTGGCATTGAATTGTATAAGATGCTTGTATATTTTGGAAATTAATCATTTGCTATTATTTTCTCCCATTTTGAGGTTTGTCTTTTCACCTTGCTTATAGTTTCCTTTCCTGTGCAAAAGCTCTTAAGTTTAATCAGGTCCCACTTGTTTACTTTTGTTTTTATTTCCATTACTGCAGAAGGTGGGTCATCAAGGATCTTGCTTTGATTTATGTTGTCGAGTGTTCTGCCTATGTTTTCTTCTAAGAGTTTTCTAATTTCTGGTCTTACATTTAGATCTTTAATCCATTTTGAGTTTATCTTTGTGTATGGTGTTAGGAAGCGTTCTAATTTCAGTTTTTACTTGTACATGTCCAGTTTTCCCAGCAACACATATTGAAGAGACTGTCTTTGCCCCATTTTATATTCTTGTCTCTTTTGTCAAAAATAAGGTACTCATAGGTGCATGAGTTTATTTCTGGGCTTTCAATCTTGTTTCATTGGTCTATATTTCTGTTTTTGTGCTGGTACTATATTGTCTTGATTACTGTAGCTTTGTAGTATAATCTGAAGTCAAGAAGGTTAATTCCTCCAGCTCCATTTTTCTTTCTCAAGACTGCATTGGCTATTCAGGGTCTTTTGTGTTTCCATATGAATTGTGAATTTTTTTCTCTAGTTCGGTGAAAAATGCCATTGGTAATTTCATAGGGATTACATTGAATCTGTAGATTGGATTTGCTAGGGTAGTCATTTTCACAATATTGATTCTTCCTACCCAGGAACATGGAATATCTCTCCATCTGCTTAGTTTATCTTTGATTTCATTCATTAGTGCCTTAGCATTTTCTGCATATAGGTCTTCTGTCTCCTTAGGTAAGCTTATTCCTAGATATTTAATTCTTTTTGTTGCAATGGTGAATGGGATTGATTCCTTATTTCTCCTTCTGATTTTTCATTGTTAGTATATAGAAATGCAAGTGATTTCTGCGTATTGATTTCATATCCTGCAACCTTGATAAATTCACTGATTCAGTTCAGTTCAGTCGCTCAGTTGTGTCCAACTCTTTGCGACCCCATGAACCGCAGCACACCAGACCTCCCTGTCCATCACAGACTCCTGGAGTTCACTCAGACTCATGTCTATTGAGTCAGTGATGCCATCCAGCCATCTCATCCTCTGTCATCCCCTTCTCCTCCTGCCCCCAATCCCTCCGAGCATCAGAGTCTTTTCCAATGAGTCAACTTTTTGCATGAGGTGGCCAAAGTACTGGAGTTTCAGCTTCAGCATCATTCCTTCCAAAGAAATCCCATGGCTGATCTTAAGAATGGACTGGTTGGATCTCCTTGCAGTCCAAGGCACTCTCAAGAGTCTTCTCCAACACCACAGTTCAAAAGCATCAATTCTTCAGCGCTCAGCCTTCTTCACAGCCTAACTCTCACATCCATACGCTCTGGTAATTTTTCTGATACTATACTTTGGGTTTTCAATGAACAGTATCATGTCACCTGAAAACAGTGAGAGCTTTACTTCTTCTTTTCTGATCTGGATAACTTTTATTTTTCTTATATGTTTGCTATAGCTATGACTTCCAGAACAATGCTGAATAATAGTGGGGAAAGTGGGCACCCTTGTATTGTTCTTGATCTTAGGGGAATGCTTTCAGTTTTTCACCAATAAGAATAATGTTTGCTGTAGGTTTATCATATATGGCCTTTACTATATTTGAGGTAGGTTCCTTCTATGCCCATTTTTTAAAGATTTGTATTGCTATAAACTTCCCTCTGAGGACTGCTTTTGCTACAAACCATAGGTATTGAGTTGTCAGCTTTTCATTGTCATTTGTTAATAGAATTTTTTTTTATCTCCCTTTTAATTTCTTCAGTAACCTGTTGGTTATTTAGAAACGTGTTGTTTAATCTCCATGTGTTTGTGTTTCTTACACTTTTTTCCCCTGTAATTGATATCTAGTCTCATAGCATTGTGGTCAGAAAAGATGCTTGATACAATTTCAATTTTCTTAAGTTTACTTAGGTTTGATTTGTGACCTATGATGTGGTCTCTCCTGGAGAATGTCCCATGTTCACTTGAGAATAAAGTGTATTCTTCTGCATTTGGATGGAATGTCCTAAAAATATCAAGGAGATCCATCTCATCTAATGTATCATTTAAGACTTGTGTTTCCTTATTAATTTTCTGTTTTGATGAACTGTCCATTGGTGTGATTGGGGTGTTAAAGTCTCCTACTATTATTGTGTCACTGTCAATTTCTCCTTTTATGTTTGTTAGTGTTTGTCTTATGTATTGGGGTGCTTCTATGTTGGGTACATAGATATTTGCAATTGTTATGTCTTCCTTGTGGATTGATCCCTGGATCATTTTGTAGTGTCCTTCCTAATCTCTTGCAATCTTCTTTATTTTAAGGTCTATTTTGTCTGATATGAGCATTGCTACAAAAGCTTTCTTTTGTTTCCCATTTGCATGGAATATAATTTTCCATCCTTTCACTTTCAGTCTATCTATGTCTTTAGCTCTTAAGTGGGTTTCTTGTAGACAGCATATATATGGGTCTTGGTTTTGTATCCATTTAGCCAGTCTGTGTCTTTTGGTTGCAGCATTTAATCCATTTACATTTAAAGTAATTATTGATATATATGTTCCTATTCCCATTTTCTTAATTGTTTGGGGTTGATTTTGTATATTTTTTTTTATTCTCTTCTATTTTTTGACTATATATGCCTCTTTAATATTTGTCATAAACCTGGTTTGGTGGTACTGAATTCTCTTAACTTCTGCTTGTCTGAAAACCTTTTTAAATTTCTCCATCAATTTTGAATGAGATCCTTACCAGCTACTGTAACCTTAGTGTAGATTTTTCCCTTTCAGTACTTTTTTTTTTCTATTTAATTTTTATTTAATTAGTATACATGTGTTCCCCATCCTGAACCCTCCTCCCTCCTCCCTCCCCATACCATCCCTCTGGGTCGTCCCAGTGCACCAGCCCCAAGCATCCAGCATCGTGCACTGAACCTGGACTGGCATCTCGTTTCATACATGACATTTCACATGTTTCAATGCCATTCTCCCAAATCTTCCCACCCTCTCCCTCTCCCACAGAGTCCATAAGACTGTTCTATACATCAGTGTCTCTTTTGCTGTCTCGTATACAGGGTTATCGTTGCCATCTTTCTAAATTCCATATATATGCGTTAGTATACTGTATTGGTGTTTTTCCTTCTGGCTTACTTCACTCTGTATAATAGGCTCCAGTTTCATCCACCTCATTAGAACTGATTCAAATGTATTCTTTTTAATGGCTGAGTAATACTCCATTGTGTATATGTACCACAGCTTTCTTATCCATTCATCTGCTGGTGGGCATCTAGTTTGCTTCCATGTCCTGGCTATTATAAACAGTGCTGCGATGAACATTGGGGTACACGTGTCTCTTTCCCTTCTGGTTTCCTCAGTGTGTATGCCAAGCAGTGGGATTGCTGGATCATAAGGCAGTTCTATTTCCAGTTTTTTAAGGAATCTCCACACTGTTCTCCATAGTGGCTGTACCAGTCTGCATTCTCACCAACAGTGTAAGAGGGTTCCCTTTTCTCCACACCCTCTCCAGCATTTATTATCTGTGGACTTTTGGATCTCAGCCATTCTGACTGGTGTGAAATGGTACCTCATAGTGGTTTTGATTTGCATTTCTCTGATAATGAGTGATGTTGAGCATCTTTTCATGTGTTTGTTAGCCATCTGTATGTCTTCTTTGGAGAAATGCCTATTTAGATCTTTGGCCCATTTTTTGATTGTGTCATTTATCTTTCTGGAGTTGAGCTGTAGGAGTTGCTTGTATATTTTTGAGATTAGTTGTTTGTCGGTTGCTTCATTTGCTATTATTTTCTCCCATTCTGAAGGCTGTCTTTTCACCTTGCTAATAGTTTCCTTTGAATATTGGAAATAAAAGCAAAAATAAACAAATGGGACCTAATTAAAAGCTTCTGCACATCAAAGGAAACGTTTCAGTACTTTAAATATATCCTGCCATTCCCTTCTGGCCTGCAGAATTTCTGCTGAAAGCTGTTAAGCATATGGGGTTTCCCTTGTATGTTACCTATTGTTTCTCCCTTGATGCTTTTAATAGTCTTTCTTTGTGTTTAGTCTTTGTTAGTTTGATTAGTATGTGTCTTGGCATGTTTCTCCTTGGGTTTATCCTCTATAGGACTCTTTATTCCTCTTGGATTTGATTGACTATTTCCTTTTGCATGTTGTAGAAATTTTCAACTATAATCTCTTCAAAACTTCTCTCATACCCTTTCTTTTCTCTTCTTCTGCAACCCCTATAATTTGAATGTTGGTGCATTTGACACTGTCCCAGAGGTCTCTGAGACTATTCTCTTTCCTTTTCATTCCTTTTACTTTATTCTGCTCTTCAGAAGTAATTTCTACCATTTTATCATCCAGCTCACTGTTCCGGTCTTCTGCTTCAGATATTCTACTATTGATTCCTTCTAGAGTATTTTTAATTTCAGTAGTTGTGCTGTTTGTCTCTTCATGTTTATTCTTTAATTCTTCTAGGTCTCTGTTCATTGATTCTTGATTTTTTCCATTTTGTTTTCAAGGTTTTTGATCATCTTCGTATCATTATACTGAATTCTTTTTTAGGTAGTTTGCCTATTTCCTCTTTCTTTATTTGGATTTCTGTGTTTCTAGTTTGTTCCTTCATTTGTGTAGTATTTCTCTGCCTTTTCATTATTTTTTTTAACTTACTGTGTTTGTGGTCAACTTTTCCCAGGCTTCAAGACTGAATTATTTCTTCCTTTGGTTTCTGCCCTCCCAAGGTTGGTCCAGGGGTTTGTGTAAGCTTCATATAAGATGAGATTTGTGCTGAATTTTTGTTTGCTTGCTTGATTTTCCTCTAATGGGAAAGGCTAAGTGATGTGGTAATCCTGTCTGCTGATGATAGGGTTTGTATTTTTGTTTTGTTTGTTGTTTAGATGAGGTAACCTGCACAGGGTGCTATTGGTGGCTGGAAGATTCGGAGTCTTGTATTCCAATGGTTTCCTTTGTGTGAGTTCTCACTATTTGATATCCCCTAGGGTTAGTTCTCTGGTAGTCTAGGGTCTTGGAGTCAGTGCTCCCACTCAAAGGCTCAGGGCTTGATCTCTGGTCAGGAACAAGGATTCCACAAGTGGTTTGTTATGGCATTGAGTGAGATTAAAACAATTATCCAAAAACAAGAAACCAAAGATGAACCCCAGACAAATTACAGTTACAAAATCAGGCAAATAATAATTAAAATAAAAGAATATACACATATACATATACATGCATGAGCAAAGTCAAAACAGACCAACAAATATAAAGTGCACTAGACTGATGCAGCTAACAAAAGAAACCAAAAATTATGTCTACTTATTAAGAACAAAACTAACTAAAGCACAACCTGGAAAACAAAACTAAGGGAAGGTGCCAACTGGGGAATAAAGCAATGAAAATAAAATTAACAAATATGTTGAAAGGGAAGGAAGAAAGAATAGATATGCAAAGCTAAGTAGAGGTAGATAAAGAAGATATATATATATATATATAAAACTAACTGCAAGGGGGAAAGAACAGTAGGAAAGCAAACAAAGGAATAAATGTAGAAAAATAATAGGTTTAAAAAATTAAAATTAAAAAAGAGGAAAAAAAAATCTCCCCAGAACTGCAAAAGCCCAACATAGAGGCAGAGGTTTATAACAGCAATAAAAAGTGTGACTGAGGAAAAAAAAAAAAAAAAAAAGCTCAAAAGCTTAATTAGATTTCATAGTGCCAATAAAATCAACAACTACAACTTGGGGCGGGGGGAGGGGAAAGGAGGAGGAAAAAAAGAAAAAAATACTAAGGAATCTATGGAACAAGTCAAAACATAAGTATAATAAATGCTTTTCTTAAGTCACTGCTGTCAGAGTCGTTTCCTTCACCGGAGTCACAGTCCACTTCACCTCCCTAGGATGCCCTCTAAAACTGTACTTATCTCTGGACCCGATGTGGGGGGCAGCTCAGATTCTAATCTGGTTCTACTCAACTGAGTTCTTGCCTCCAGTGTCCACAGCTATCAGAACTAGTGCGTTTTCTTTTGTGGGAGCTCTCAATGATGTTTTATATATTCCATAGACACAGAGTCTGCCTAGTTAATTGTTATGGATTTAATCTGCACCTTGTATAGCTGGTGGGAAGGTTTTGGGTCCTCTTCCTTGTCACACTGCCCCTGGGTTTAAACTGTGGTTTTCTTTCGAGCTCTACATGTGGATTGTCCCCTGGAGTTTGCTACTGAGGCTGCCCTGGCAGACTTGGGTTTGCCCCTGTGAGGGCCAGGTATGGAGGTGGTGCAGCTCTTTGGGTTACAGGGGTTCTGGCAGCACCAGGTACTCAGGGGAGTTAGCAGATAGGGAAGCAGGAAACACAGTGCCCTAGAAGAGTATGGCAAACAGTATTGGCCAATACACTCCAGTATTCTTGACTGGAAAACCACCCTCCCTGACAGAGAAGCCTAGCAGGCCACAGTCTACAGAGTCACAAAGAGTTGGACACTATTAAAGCAATCCCACAAAGTCCTTCTCTGTATATCAGTACATCAGGCACATAGAGGGGCCCCCCAGCTGGAGTCCTACTCTTTACATCAGTGCATCAGGCACTTGAAGGGGCACACTGCATGGGGTTCTACTCTGTAGTTCAGTGCGTTAGGTGTTTGATGGGCCAGCCTCTCTATTGTTCAGCTGCAGATGCTTGCTTGTGGTGGGAGAGAGGCTTTGGTGATGGCTCCACCCCCTACACATGACTCAGCAGTATCGCCTTGCTTCCATGGCTTCCTGGTTTTCCTCTACAGGCATTTCCCACCGCAATCTCCTCCCTCACATCCCCTCAATCTGTCTCTCTGCAGTCATCATCAGCCTTCACCCGGGTAAAGCTCCACAATCCCTAAACTCCAGCACTCAGCCACTGTACCACCTGGGTATGTATGGCTGTGGCAAGGACTGTCTGATTCTCATTCCATTTAGGCTGCCACAGATCAGCTGTTTCACTCTCAGCCTTAAATATTTCTCGTGTGACTCAGACAATTGCCCCGATGTGGGAATCAGATCCCTGCTTCAGTTCCCCCACCCACCAAGGGAAGGTCCAGTCCTACTAATACTCCTGTTTTCCCCCTATTTCCTTCATTTTACCAAGTTTTGTGAGGATCTATATATTCTTTCCTGCTGGTAAGGTACTCTTGTCTGCTTTCAGCTATTTTTCTGCATGCATTCTGTGTCTGAAGGTGTATTCCTGATGTATCTGTGGAGAGAGATGGACTCCACATCCACCTACTCCTCCTCCATCTTGTTCTCAGTTAAGACAACGAATCTTAACACTCAGATTTTATCACACTTTGAAAACATTTCCAGTATTTATGACTTAAATTTCTTTTAATGGGCAAATACAGTCAGTAACATGGAAAAGGTGGTATTTCAATGGATAAAAATAGAATAAAACAATGATATATTTGTGGGGTTTTTTGTCTTTCACGTTTCTACTTCTATGCTTATTACATCATATTACCAATAGCACTCTTTCAATAAATGCTGAGATGTTCTAATCAACCTCCATTCCCTCTTTCATCATTTTAAAAATTACTCTATATTTTGAATATTCTAGACCAATGACATTAACACTTGATGGTTTTTTGCTTTTTCATTTTCTCAGAAGTTCACTTCAGTCGCTCAGTCGTGTTGGACTCTTTGCACTCCATGGACTGCAGCCCACAAGGCTTCCCTGTCCATCACCAACTCCCAGAACCTACTCAAACTCATGTCCATTGAGTTAGTGATGCCATCCAACCATCTTATCCTCTGCTGTCCCCTTCTCCTCCTGCCTTCAATCTTTCCCAGCATCAGGGTCTTTTCAGATGAGTCAGTTCTTCACATCAGGTGGCCAAAGTTTTGGAGTTTCAGCTTCAGCATCAGTCCTTCCAATGAATATTCAGGACTGATTTCCTTTAGGATAGACTGGTTGAATCTCCTTGCAGTCCAAGGGAATCTCAAGAGTCTTCTCCAACACCACAGTTCAAATTATCAATTCTTTGGCGCTCAGCTTTCTATATAGTCCACTCTCACATCCATGCATTACTATGGGAAAGACCATAGCTTTGACTAGACCTTTGTTGGTAAAGTAATTCTTCTGCTTTTTAATACGCTGTCTAGGTTGGTCATAACTTTTCTTCTAAGGAACAAGTGTCTTTCAATTACCTGTGGTGGATTCATTTCAATATTTGGCAAAGCTAATACAATATTGTAAAGTTTAAAAATAAAATTAAATTAAAAAAAAAAAAAAAAACAGCCATGAGGCAAAGGTTGAGAAAAAAAAAAAAATTTCATGGCTCCAGTCACCATCTGCAGTGATTTTGGAGCCCCCCAAAATAAAGTCTGTCACTGTACAAATAAGGTCTTAGTGACTTGTATAACCACAGTGGTGTACTAACTCACCTAGAGCCAGACATTGTGGAATATGAAGTCAAGTGGACGTAAGAAAGCATTACTATGAACAAGTGTACTGGAGGTGATGGAATTCCAACTAAGCTATATAAAATCTTAAAATATGATGCTGTTAAAGTGCAGCACTCATTATGCCGGCAAATTTGGAAAACTCAGCAGTGGCCACAGGACTGGAAAAGGTCAATTTTCATTCCAATCCCAAAGAATGTTCAAATTACCATACAATTGAGCCCATTTCACATGCGAACAAGATTATGCTCAAAATCCTTCAAACTGGGCTTCGTAGTACATGAATTTAGGACTTTCAGAGTACAAGCTGGATTTAGAAAAGGTAGAGGAGCCAGAGATCAAATTTCCAACATTTGTTGGATCACAGAAAAAGCAAGGGAATTCCAGAAAAGCATCTACATCTTCTTCACTGACTACACTAAAGCCTTTGACTGTGTGGATCACAGAAAACTATGGAAAATTCTTAAAGAGATATGATACTTCATGCCTCATAGGTAAAAAACCAATACTGGACAAACTTACCTGTCTCCTGAGAAACCTGTATATGGGTCAAGAAGCAATAATTAGAACCAGACATGGGAAAATGAACTGGGTCAAAATCAGGAAAGAAGTACATCAATTCTGTATGTCACACTGCTTATTTAACTTATGTGCAAAGTGTGTCTGAGTGTGTGCTAAGTCACTTCAGCTGTGTCTGACTCTTTGTGACCCCATGGACTGCATAGCACACCAGTCTCCTCGGCCCATGGGATTCTCCAGGCAATAATACTGGAGTGGGTTGCCATTTCCTAATCCAGAGGATCTTCCAGACCCAGGGATCAAACCTATGTCTCTTATATCTCTTGCACTGGCAGGTGGGTTCTTTACCACTGTTGCCACCTGGAAAGCCCCATATGAGAGTACGTCATCCAAAATGCCAGGCTGGATGAATCACAAGCTGGAATCAAGATTTCCAGGAGAAATATCAATAAGCTGAGACATGCAGATGATACCACTATAATGGTAGAAAATGAAGAGGAACTAAAGAGCCTCTTGAAGAGGGTGAAAGAGGAGAGTTAAAAAGCTGGCTTAAAAGTCTACATACAGAAAACGAAGTTTATGGTATCCAGCCTGTCACTTCATGGCAAACAAAAGGGTAAAAAGTGAAAGCAGTGATAGATATTATTTTCTTGGGCTCCAAAATTGCTGTGGAGCATGATTGCAGCCCCCAAATTAAAAAAACACTTGCTCCTTGGAAGGAAAGCTATTGAAAACCTAGGCAGCTTATAGAAAGCAGAAACATCATCTTGTCAACTAAAGTCCATCTAGTCAAACTATGGTTTTTCCTGTAGTTATGTATGGATGTGAGAACTGGACCATAAGGAAAGCTGAGCACCAAAGAATTTATGCTTTCAAATTGTGGTGCTGGAGAAGACTCTTGAGAGTCTTTTGGGCTGTGGGGAGATCAAACCAGTTGATTCTAAAGGAGATGATCCTTGAGTATTGATTGGAAGGACTGACACTGAAGCTGAAGGTCCAATACTTGGGCCACCTGATACAAAGAGTTGACTCATTAGCAAAGACTCTGATGCTGGGAAAGATTGAGGACAAGAGGAGAAGGGGGTGACAGGATGAGATGGTTGGATGGCATCATGAATTCATTGGATTTAAGTCTGAGAAAATTCCAGGTTACAGTGAAGGACAGAGAAGTCTACTGTGATAAAGTCCATGCAGTTGCAAATTGTCAGACACAATGTCGTGACTGAACAATGATGGTAGCTCTGTTTTTAGTTGTATATACAGAAAACTATAATTCAAAAAGATACATGAGCCCCAATATTCATTGCAACACTATTTACAATAGCCAAGAATTGCAATCAACCTAAATGTCCATCAGCTGATGAATGGATAAGGAATATGTGGTGAATATATACAGTAGAATATTACTCAGTCATAAAAAATGAAATAATGCTATAATTGCAGAGACATGGATAGACCTTGAGATTATCATACTAAGTAAGATAAGTCAAACAGAAATATAAACATTATATGACATCACTAACATGTGGAATCCAAAAAGTGATACAAGTGAACTTATTTACAATACAGAAACAGATTCACAGACTTCAAAAACAAACCTATGGTTACCAAAGTGAAAAGAATGGGAGGAGGGTGCACTTGGCCACCCAGATGAGGTGTTGAGAGCAGCACCTAGGAGCTGCTCTAGGAGCTGCTGTTTCACTCTAGGAGCTCTGATCTGAAGTGCTGACTACAAAGCCTCTGCATGCCACATCCTAGGTGCTAGTGAAACTCCAGAAAGCACAAAGGAAAAAATAAAAGAGATCAAGCCCTAAGTCTTTGGAGTGGGAGAACTGACTCTAAAAGCCTAGACTACCAGAGAACACCTAACCTTAGGAAGTATGAAATAGTGAGAACTTGCACAAAGAAAACCACTTGAATATAAGACCCAGCATCACCCAACCACTAGTAGCACACTGTACAGGATGCCTCATCCAAACAACAAACAAGACAAAAATATGAACCTAATCATCAGCAGACAGGATTATCACCTCATTCCGCCCTGATCATCAGAGGGGGGGGGGAAATGAACTCAGTTCAAATCTCAGCCTATATGAAGCTCACATAAACCATAGATCAACCTAGAGAGGGAAGAAACCCAAAAGAAATAATTTAGTCTTGAAGCCTGGGGAAAGGAGACCTCAAACAAAATAAGATTTAAAATATAATGAAAAGGCAGAGAAATACTGCACAAATAAAGGAACAAACTAGAAACACAGAAATCCAAATAAATAGGCAAACTACCTGAAAAAGAGTTCAGAATAATGATAGTAAAAATCATCAAAAACCTTGAAAAGAGAATGGATAAAATGCAAGAATCAATTAACAAAGATCTAGAAGAATTAAAGAAGAAACATACAGAGACAAAGAGTACAAGTAAAGAAACTAAATATACTCTAGAAAGAATTAATAGCAGAATATCTGAAGCAGAAGAACGGATCAGTGAGCTGGAAGAAATAATGATGGAAATAATTGCTGAAGAGCAGAATAAAGTAAAAGAAATGAAAAGAACCAAGGATAGTCTCAGAGACCTCTTGGACAATATTAAATGCACCAACATTAGAGTTATAGGGGTCTCAGAAGAAGAAGAGAAAACGGAGTTTTGAAGAGATTATAGTTGAAAATTCCACAACATGGTAAAGGAAATAGTCAATTAAATCCAAGAGGTGCAGACAGTCCCTTACAGGATAAACCCATGCAGAAACATGCCAAGACACATACTAATCTAACAAAGATTAAACACAATGAAAGAGCATTAAAAGCAGCAAGGGAGAAGCAGCAAGTAACATAGAAGGGAAATCCCATACGTTTAATACCTGATCTTTCAGCAGAAACTGCAGGCCAGAAGGGAATGGCAGGATATATTTAAAGTACTGAAAGGGAAAAATTGACAATGAAGATTACTCAACAAACCAAGGATTTAATTCAAAACTGATGAAGAAATCAAAAGCTTTTCTGGCAATCAAAATTAAGAGAAATCAGTACCACCAAACCAGCTTTACAACAAAGGTTCAAGGGACTTACTTACATAGTCAGGAAATAAAAGAAAAGAAAAAGATCTACAAAAACAAACACCAAACAATTAAGAAAATGTCAAATGGAACATATATATCAATAATTAATTTAAATGTAAATGGATTAAATGCTCCAACCAAAAGACACAGACTGGCTGAATGGATACAAAACAAGACCCATATATATGCTGTCTACAAGAAATCCAGTTCAGATCTAAAGACACATATATACTGAAAGTGAGAGGATGGAAAAATATATTCCATGCAAATGGAAAGCAAAAGAAAGCTGGAGTAGCAATCCTTATATCAGACAAAATAGACCTTAAAATAAAGAAGATTGCAAGAGATAAGGTAGGACACTACATAATGATCCAGGGATCAATCCAAGAGGAAGACATAACAGTTATAAATATCTGTGCACCCAACATAGGAATACCCCAATACATAAGACAAACACTAACAAACATAAAAGGAGAAATTGACAGTGACACAATAATAGTAGGAGACTTTAACATCCCACTCACACCAACGGACAGATCATCAAAACAGAAAATTAATAAGGAAACACAAGTCTTAAATGATACATTGGATGAGATAGATCTACTTGATATCTTCAAGATATTCCATCCAAATGCAGAAGAAAACACCTTCTTCTCAAGTGTACATGGAACATTCTCCAGGATAGACCACATAGTGTGTCACAAATCAAACATCAGTAAATTTAAGAAAATTGAAAATTGTATCAATCATATTTTCCAACCACAATGCTATGAGACTAGATATCAATCACAAGGGAAAAAAAAAAACTGTAAAAAACACAAACACATTTAGATTAAGCAATACGTTTCTAAATAACCAACAGGTTACTGAAGAAATCAAAAGGGAAATCAAAAAATTCCTAGAAACAAATGACAATGAAAACACGACAACTCAAAACCTATGGGATGTAACAAAAGCAGTTCTAAGAGGGAAGTTTATAGCAATACAATCCTACCTCAAGAAACAAGAAAAGCATCAAATAAACAACCTTACTTTACATCTAAAATAACTGGAAAAGAACAAAAAATACCCATAAGTATTTAGAAGGAAAGAAGTCATAAAGTTCAGAGCGGAAATAAATGAAAAAGAAATGAAAGAAACATTAGTGACGATTAATAAAACTAAAAGCTAATTCTTTGAGAAGATAAAATTGACAAACCTTGAGCTAGAATCATCAAGAAAAAAGAAAGAATAATCAAATGAGCAAAATTAGAAGTGAAAAAGGAGAGGTTACAACAGACAATGCAGAGATACAAAGGATTATGAAAGAAAGTGGAAATGAAAGTTGCTAAGTCATGACTGACTCTTTGCAACCCCATGGACTATACAGCCCATGGCCTTCTCCAGGGGTGAGAGTGAGAGTGAGATACTGGAGTGAGAAGACTTTCCCTTCTCATGGGGATCTTCCCAACCCAGGGATTTAATGCAGGTCTCTTCCATTGGAAGCAGATTCTTTACCAGCTGAGCCACAATGGAAGCCTGAAAGTACTGGTGTGGGCAGCCTATTCCTTTTCCAGTGGATCTTCCTGACCCAGGAATCGAACCAGGGTCTTCTGCATTGCAGGCAGATTCTGCACCTATTGAGCTATCAGGGCAGCCCACACAGGATTATAAGAGATTATTATTAACAACTATATGGCAATAAAATGGATAACCTGGAAGAAATAGACAGATTCTTTAAAAAGTTCAATATTCTGAAGAAATAGAAATTATGAACAACCCAGTTATTGAGAGGATAACAGGCAGGAAGGCCAGGGGTCTCCAAACAGAGGAAATAGCCTGCAAGTGTCAGACATTTTTCTCTCTCTTAAGCGACAGGAGGAAACAAACTAGCGATATTTTTTCCTTCTCTATACAAATTTAAAAGGAGGTTTCTCTTCAAATACTATGTTGCCATAATGACACCTGGTTTCACCTGAAGTTAATTATTCTCAAACCTAGAGATAACCAATGCCTTTTTCTTATGGAAATGTTTGTTTTAAGCTATGCTAATGTACTGTGCCAGAGAAGGCAATGGCACCCCATGCCAGTACTCTTGCCTGGAAAATCCCATGGACGGAGGAGCCTGGTAGGCTGCAGTCCATGGGGTCGCTAAGAGTCGGACACGACTGAGCGACTTCACTTTCACTTTTCACTTTCATGCATTGGAGGAGGAAACGGCAACCCACTCCAGTGTTCTTGCCTGGAGAATCCAAGGGACGGGGGAGCCTGATGGGCTGCTGTCTATGGGGTCGCACAGAGTCAGACACGACTGAAGTGACTTAGCAGCAGCAGCAGCAGCAGCAGCAGTGACTATATAACATCCAACTGAAGACTAGCAGGGAGGTACTCTTTCTGCTCCCTTCTGATGCCTATGTCAGAAGCTTTCTCTATCTCCTTTGCTGCTGCTGCTGCTGCTGCTAAGTCACTTCAGTCATGTCCGACTCTGTGTGACCCCATAGAAGGCAGCCCACCAGGCTCCCCCATCCCTGGGATTCTCCAGGCAAGAACACCGGAGCGGGTTGCCATTTCCTTCTCCAATGCATGAAATTGAAAAGTGAAAGTGAAGTCGCTCAGTCGTGTCTAACCCTCAGCGACCCCATGGACTGCAGCCCACCAGGCTCCTCCATCCATGGGATTTCCCAGGCAGAAGTATATACTTTAATAAAACTTTATTACACAAAAGCTCTGAGCAATCAAGCCTCGTCTCTGGCCCCGGATTGAATTCTTCTCCGTGGGCCAAGAATCCCGGCGTCTTTGTGTGATTCAACAACAACCTTTTATTATAAGCACTGAAATCAAAGCTATGATTAAAAACCTCCCTCTACCCCCCTACTCCAAAAAAAAAAAAAAAAGCCCAGGACCAGATGGCTTCATGGAGAATTCTATCAAACATTTAGAGAAGAGTTAATGTCTATCCTTCTAAAACTCTTTAAAAATTGGCAGAGGAAGAAACACTTCCAAACCCATTCTATGAGGCCACCATCAACCTGATAACAAAACCAGACAAAGCAACACACACAGATACAAACACACAAAACTATAGGCCAATATCACTGATGAACATAGATGTGAAAAAATCCTCAACAAAATTTTAGCAAAGAGAATTCAGCAACACATTAAAAAGCTCATACATCATGATCAAGCTGAGCTTATTCCAGGGATGCAAGGATTATTCAATATACACAAATCAATCAATGTGAACACCATATTAACAATTTGAAGGGTAAAAACCATATGATAACCTCAATAGATGCAGAAAAAGCCTTTGACAAAATTCAGCACCCATTTATGATTAAAACTCTTCAAAAATTGACACAGAACCTACCTCAACGTAGTAAAGGCCATATATGATAAACCTACAGCAAACATTATTCTCAATGGTGAAAATCTGAAAGAATTCCCCCTGAGGACAAGACAAGGGTGCCCAGTTTCACCATGACTATTCAAAGTAGTTTTAGAAATCCTAGCTACAACAATCAGAGAAGAAAAAGAAATAAAAGTAATCCAGATCAAAAAAGAAGTAAAGCTCTCACTGGTTGGAAATAACATGCTGCTAAACATAGAAAACACTAAAGATACTATCAGAAAATTACTAGAGCTAATCAGTAAATTTAGCAAAGTCACAGGATACAAAATCAATACACAGAAATCACCTATATAATAACAATGAAAAATCAGAATGAGAAATTAAGGAATTCATCACATTCACCATTGCAACAAAAAGAATCAAATATCTAAGAATAAACTTACCTAAGGAGACAAAAGAACCATACACAGAAAATTATGACATTGATGAAAGAAATCAAAGATGACATAAACAGATGGAGAGATGTTCCTGGGTAGGAAGAATCAATATTGTGAAAATGACTACCCTACCAAATGCAATCTACAGATTCAATGTGATCCTTATCAAATTACCAATGGCATTTTTTCACAGAACTAGAACAAAAGTTTCACAATTCATATGCAAACACTAAAGATCCCAAATAGCCAAAGCAGTCTTGAGAAAGAAGAATGGAGCTGGAGGAATCAACCTTCCTGACTTCAGATTATACTACAAAGTTACAGTCATCAAGACAGTATGGTACTGGCACAAAAACAGAAATATAGACCAATGGAACAATATAGAAAGCCCCAAAATAAATCCATGCATCTATGGGTACCTTATTTTTGACAAAGGAGGTGAGAATATAAAATTGGGCAAAGACAACTTTTCAATATGTGTTGCTGGGAAAACTGGACAGCTACATGTAAAAGAATGAAATTAGAACACTTCCTAACACCATACAAAAAGATAAACTCAAAATGGATTAAAGATCTAAATGTAAGACTAGAAATTATAAAACTCTTAGAGAAGAACATAGGCAGAACACTCGATGACATAAATCAAAGCAAGATTCTTTCTGACCCACCTCCTAGAGTAATGGAAATAAAAACAAAAGTAAACAAATGGGACCTGATTAAACTTAAGAGCTTTTGCATGGCAAAGGAAACTGTTAGCAAGGTGAAAAGATAGCCCTCAGAATGACAGAAAATAATAGCAGATGAAACAACTGACAAAAGATTAATTTCCAAAGTATACAAGCAGCTCATACAACTCAATGCCAGAAAAACAAACAACTCAATCAAAAAGTGGGGAAAAGACTTAATCAGACATTTCTCCAAAGAAGACATACAGATGGCTAACAAACACATGAAAAGATGCTCAACATCGCTCCTTATTAGAGACATGCAAATCAAAACTACAATGAGATATCTCTTCACACTGGGCAGAATGGTCATCATCAAAAAGTCTAAAAACAATGAATGCCAGAGAGGGTGTGGAGAAAAGGGAACACTCTTGCACTGTTGGTGGGAATGCAAACTGATACAGCCACTATGGAAAACTGTTTGGAGGTTCCTTTAAAAACTAGGAATTAAACCACCATATGACCCAGCAATCCCACTCCTAGGCATATACTTTGAGGAAGCCAGAACTGAAAGAGACACATGTATCCCAATGTTCACTGCAGCACTATTTATAATAGCTAGAACATGGAAGCAACCTAGATCTCCATTGACAGATAAATGGATAAAGAAGTTGTTACTTACATGTACACAATGGAATACTATTCAGCCATAAAAAAGGAATGCATTTGAGTCAGTTCTGATGAGGTGGATGAACCTAGAGCCTATTATACAGAGTGAAGTAAGTCAGAAAGAGAAAGATAATTATCGTTTACAAACACATATATACAGAATCAAGAAAGATGGTATAGAAGAATTTATTTGCAGGGCAGCAATGGAGAAACAGACATACAGAATAGACTTATGGACATGGGGAGAGGGGAGGAGAGGATAAGATGTATGGAGAGAGTAACATAAAAACTTACATTATCATATGTAAAATAAATAGCCAATGGGAATTTGCTGTATATCTCAGGGAACTCAAACAGGGGCTCTGTACCAAACTAGAGGGGTCGGATGGGGAAGATGATGGGAGAGCAGTTCAAGAGGGAGGGTACATGTGTATACCTATGGCTGATTCATGTTGAGGCTTGACAGAAAACAGCAAAATTCTGTAAAGCAATTATGCTTCAATTAAAAAATAAATAAATATTAAAAAAGAAAAATAGGTTTTTTTTTTCAGATTAAAAAAGTACTAAATTTTTCACCAGTAGACCTGTATACTACAAGAAAGGCTAAGTAGACTAAAAGAATACAATACATGATTGAAAATGAAATCTTCAAGAAAATCTGAAGAACACTGAAAAGTATATACATAAGAGAACATTTAAAAGACTGTTTCTCTTTTTAATTTGTTAAGCATATATGAAATTTAAAAATATTATAATATGTTTTGTAATAGATAGCACCTATGTAGTTCTACTATGACATCTATTATGAAGAGGTTGGGAGGTAGGATAAATAGACCTAGACAGTAGAAAGATTTCTACATTCAATGTGAAGTGGTACAATCAACTCTGTATATACTGTGAGATTTAAAGGATATATATTGTAATTCCTAGAACTACCACTAAAAAATCTGTATAGTGAGGTGAAAAATAATAAGTATCTTAAGATTTTATTTGAGTATGTATTTAAAATTATAAACAAGGCAGAAAAAAAATGTAAAAGAGGAAAGTAATAATGACAACAACAATAATAATAGTAAAACTGTAGACCTAAATAAAACCAAATAATAAAGTGTTCATTGACTAAGGACTCAGATTCAAAGTTAGCCATAGATTATCAACATGGATTTAGAATGGAGAAATGAAAATTAGTTCTATGTTGCCTGTAAAACCTACTTTAAAAACAAGTTGGTTAAAAGTAATCGAATGAAAAATAAATATTCCGTGCAAACAGTAAACATTAAAAAGGTGATAGTGGCTGCTTTAATGTCCTGTAAACTAGACTTCAACACACAGAAAACATCCAGAAATAGAAGCTGTATTTCATAAGTTAAAACTTCAATAGATTGAAGAATCTGCATCATAAATACATAATTTCAAATATGAGAGCTTTAACTAGGTGAAGGGTCAAAACAAATACTTTTGATGTTTGGGGGATTAAAAATTGTATCCCTTTCAAGGGAAAGCTTTGAGATATTTGTGTAGATATACTGAAATCATGTGGGAAAGATTTTAGAATTTCTTCATGTTAAAGATGAGCCAAGGAAATTAAATAATTTTTTAAATAATCTAACTAAATCTCCAGTCACAAAGACATTTTAAAGGAAGGACTAAGTAAACCTCAAATACCTTTTCACTTTGGAAAGGTGTCTAAGACAAGTTTTCCCATTTCAAATTCTCCACCTATTCCTGAAAGAGGCTAGAGTCTTAAAACATAGGTTTACCTTCCTGTCTACATCTTCTCTGCTGAGTTTTGGAAAAGCTGGTATCTTTTGGAGCAATCAAATGTAAAATTTTGCCTTCCTTTAGATATAGAAATAACCTTAAGAGGAAAACAGACCCTTATAGAAACCCTTACAAAAACAGTATTTGGAATTCAACAAAATGACTGCTTTGGGATAAGGGAAAGAACACTGGTTAGCAGGACTGTGAGTTTACCCAGCGCATCCACCTATAACATACAAAACTGTGATAAATGAGCTCAAGGCTTTCTAAGTTTCATTTTTCTCATCTACAAAATGCAAGTTATAAAGTATGTGGCTCAAGGTTTTCCCCACTTCCGACCTTAGGGACTTTGTTTTACAAATACAGTGGAGAAGGACAAGCATCATCAAGCCAGTAGCACACTTATTGCTTTATGTAGCAGAGAATTTGTAAACTTACCAGCACTAAAAGGTATTTTAAAAGCTATATAATTTGTTCATTTTTACATTTTATTGGCAAAGAAAGAAATCATAAGTAAGCAGATTTGTTTACTTTGACAAATTGACAGAGTTGTTTAATTTTTCATTTTCCAGAAAGAGGAAAAATATCTCCATAGTTTCAACGTTTTTAATTGTTTATTTCAATGTCAGCATATCCTCAAAAATGTGGAAAGAAAGCAGATTTAGATTCACATTGAGTCTTTACTTATACTGACATTTATACTTGCATAATAGAGCAACACAAAGCATTTATGTGTAAAACACATGAAAGATAGTGCTGATTAGTGCTGATAGTACATACCCAGTTAAGTCTGACTCGGAATTTGCTTATTATTTCTACTTACTCCCAGAGACATATAATACTGAAGTAAATCACTAGACTTATTTTACAATGGTGGCAAATGTCAAAATCATAAATATCTGATACTAATATTAAACATAAATATATTTTTATGTCCAACATGACATATGTTCTATAAGATACACTGCTAAGTTGCTTCAGTCGTGTCTGACTCTGTGTGACCCCGTAGACGGCAGCCTCCTCCGTCCTTGGGATTCTCCAGGCAAGAACGCTGGAGTGGGTTGCCATTTCCTTCTCCAATGCATGAAAGTGAAAAGTGAAAGTGAAGTCGCTCAGTTGTGTCTGACTCTTTGAGACCTCATGGACTGCAGCCTACCAGGCTCCTTCATCCATGGGAATTTCCAGGCAAGAGTACTGGAGTGGGGTTCCATTGCCTTCTCTGATAAGATACACTGGAAATAATTAAATGTTAAGGAAATATATTAACACATGGTTTGAAAAAATTCTAATGGCAATTAAAGAAGATATTGATATTTATTTCCTTTAAAGTTAGATTGACACATTTACAAAGAATTTATTACATGCAGCATTTGAGTTTGGATTTGATATTTAATATTTGTGAAAGATACAATATATACCAATTTTATGTTCATGCAGATCCTGGTTTCTCTAAAATATATATAGCTTAATAAAGAACAGGAAGTATATTTTACTTAATAATTGAGATTCACTCATTTCTTTTAATGAAAAGATTGCACTTTTTCTTATTTTGTAAATGGCAACTGTATTTTGTGCTATAATATGAAAACTTGAATTTATATTATCTATTATGAAAACACATCTAAATAGTAACCATATGTTAAAGATGATTATAAAATTTTTCCTTTGTATTGTGCGTGGTAAATCACTTCAGTCACGTCCAACTGTTTGAGACACTGTGGACTGTAGCCCGCCAGGCTTCTCTGTCTATGGGATTCTCCAGGCAAGAATACTGGAGTGGGTCACTATACCCTCCTCCAGGGGATCTTTCTGACACAGGGGTTGAGCCTGCATCTCTTACATTTCCTACATTGGCAGTCAAGTTCTTTACTACTAGCACCACCTGGGGAAATTCTGCTGCTGCTGCTAAGTTGTTTCAGTCGTGTCTGACTCTGTGCGACCCCATGGATGGCCTCCCACCAGGCTCCCTCTATCCCTGGGATTCTCCAGGCAAGAACACTGGAGTGGGTTGCCATTTCTTCTCGAATGCAATCAGCTTTTGAATAAATATTACTACATAGTCTTTTTTTTTTTTTTTTTTTTTAATTTTCCTAGTTACTTTGACTAGAATTCATATCTGAACTTTCTTGCTAGGGCAATTAACTCTGTTTAAAATAAGTTGACCCAATTTAATCTATGTTATAGTAACTATTGGAAGGACTGATGCTGAAGCTGAAATTCCAATACTTTGGCCACCTGAGGCAAAGAATTGACTCATTTGAAAAGCCCCCGATGCTGGGAATAACTGAAGGCAGGAGGCAAAGGGGACAACAGAGGATGAGATGGTTGGTTGGCATCACCGACTCAATGCACATGAGTTTGAGAAAGCTCTGGGAGTTGGTGATGGACAGGGAAGCCTGACATACTGCAGCCCATGGGGTTGCAAAGAGTTGGACATGACTGAGCCACTGAAGTGAACTGAACTGATAGTAGTTATTAAGAGGGCATTCCCTTAGTAATTCATAAATAAAAGAAATAATTACTCCCAAGACTTGAATATCAACAGTTAAGAGTTATGAAGCATTCAGAAAAATGCACTGACTTTTAGTCCTGCAAGACTGGCATGTAGCATGAAGGCCTGGGTAGCCAGCAAGTCCATAGCCTTCTGGTGAGTGAGGCTGCCCAAAGCAGGAATTTGTTCACAAGTTGCCCATGCCTTCTATACTGAGACCACAGATCAGCATTCTAAGCAAGGCAGTCATCACACAATGAAGGTAAAAAAGCAAATGGCTTATGAAGAGAGACCATGTGGGAACTCCACCCAGTATGGCTGTTTTATCCTAGTAAGTGGGAAATGTGAAATTAAAAAAAATGGAGTCACTTGTGCCAGGAGCTCTCAAGTGGAGCCAGAAGGCAATTAAGAAGGTGGGCATTAACCGTGTCCTCACCAGGTGGAACCATGAACGTTTGAACTGGGTCAAGTCACTGATATTCCAAGGACTATCCTAGAAAACCTACAGCCTGTCACCATCACTGCCTTTTCCCTCCCTCTGGTTATGGCCTTAGTGATCAGTCCTTCAGCCAATACTGGCTTCTGCCTCCAGCTCCAATTAAAATTCTTTGTAATGTAAACCTCTCTCCTTTGCCTCTAAAAGCCCCTGACTTTTACTTCCTAATAGGACACGGTTTGGACTGCCAGCTATCTCTTAGTGACCAAATGGCAATTCTCTGCTCCCAAATAAACACTGTTTGTTTATTACCTCCTAGGTTTATTTAGGTTGACTTAAGAAAGAGATTAGATTATGTGCTCTCTCTGAATGCTGATGTAAGGACACTCAAAGACAACAGAAGTGTTAATGCTGGGTCACTAGTGTTATTCTTGGTCATTATATATATATATATATATATATATATATATATATATTCAAGTTGATTGATACCAGCCACCAAAGTTCCCTTTGCTTGCAATCTCAAAATAAACCTACATACCTCATCACCTGTGGAAATCTGAATATCTTTGCAACTTCAGTGAGCCAGTGCTAGTAGAAAACTAAAACTCATTTCAATGCATTATCTCTAGAAAAGGACTGTACCTTTAAAAGAGTGGGCTATTTAGTCTCAGTGGAAAGAAACATAGTGGAAAGAAAGTCATAGAATAAAATATTGGCAATGTCCATCCTAACATGCCCCATGGGAGAGGAAGCCCAGCTCTGGGACAGCAAGTGTTCTTGCCCCATATAAAACCATCTCTGCTGTGATGTAGGAGATTCCATCTCTTTTTAGTATGAAGGCAGGACAGGTCAATTAATCTGAACACTCTCTTCTTATTTTATGGCTTGTAAACGAGCTTAGATTATGCTTTTGTTTCTCGGGTACATGAGCCTATGAGAATAAAGTACATTAATGGGACATAAGTATTATCCTTTGTGCAGCAATAAATTTTTATTGTGAGTTGATAAATTGGTATTTTTGTTTACATTTGAGTTACTTTGGTTAATAAAAAATGAAACACGCAATGACTGTATATATTCTCAGACAAAATAAGGTTTCTAGGTCTGTGGGCCAGAACTAGGTTATTTTAAGTTGACCATGGTGATAAGTGGTCCCTAGTAGGTGACCTAGTAGACTTTTAGCAGACAACAAGCACCCAAAAGTTTCATGGTCATGATCCTCATGGGAGACCCTTCTCTGCCCACCTAAACTTCCACAGTCACAGCTTGAAGAGGAAGGAGCTCCCCACTGTCATCAATGAAGAGGCAAATAGATGAGGTCCCTTGTTCCCCCAGACAAGTCATTTTAGTGCTACCACTGTCTGCATTGTCGTCATCATCATCTCATCCATCACTGTATTCAGTGCCAACCTCCTTACTGGAATCTAACAAGTATAAAGAATTCCCAATCTAAAACATGTGAAATACTTCACATTCATGTAACATTTCAAGATTTTTCCTTTTGTTTTGTATCTCATCCCAAACTTAAGGAGTTGCCATAAGCTCTGTGTGTTCTCTAAGCCCTGCTTTTCCACAGGCAATCCATCTCCTGTATCAGAATCACTGCTCTGCCTGTCAAAATGAAGAGCCTTCTGAGCTCTCAAGGGAATTCTAAGCATACAGAGTTAAATAAACATGACTCTCAAATGAGAATAACAACACACAGCCCTAGTTCCTTGAATTCTGGGAGAATTAATGACATGATTTTCTTTCCCAAAGTTTTAGCCAATGGCTCCCACCTTGACAGCCTATTTGAAGCACCTGGGGATGCACCAATAAATAGCCTCAGTCCACATCAACTACATCAGAAGCATTGGGAACAGAATTTTTAAAGCCCCTCCCCCCACTGATTTTAATGTACATCCACAATGGAAAAACAACTATTCTAGCCTGGTGGTTTTTTTTTTTTTTTTTTTTTTTTTCTCACTATTAATGTATGTTAACTCTTTCTCTGGGCATGGATGAGAAATTTAAGTGTGATCGCCAGATATTAAGAAATCTTAAATACATAAAATCACAAACACAGATTTTATTAGGAAAGTGGCTACTCATCATTGAAATATGCAAAGGGAAAAATAAAGTATATGTCTGTAAGTAAAGAGAAGTAAGTTATTTTGGCCCAATAATACTCAGCACCTCAGATGTTGTCTGAAAGTTGACCACTTTGGGGAATAAATAAATACCTTGGGCCTACAAATAAATTCTTGATTTATATTGTTTTGTTGATGAATATAGGTAAGTTCAGAATCTTAGAATGTTAAGACTTAATGTCTTCACTAACACAATAGTTACTAGACACATGGGATTCTTTACATTTAAATTCAGTTCAGTTCAGCCGCTCAGTCATGTCCGACTCTTTGTGACCCCTGAATCACAGAATGCCAGGCCTCCCTGTCCATCACCAACTCCTGGAGTTCACTCAGACTCACGTCCATCGAGTCATTGATGCCATCCAGCCATCTCATCCTCCTTCTCCTCCTGCCTCCAATCCCTCCCAGCATCAGAGTCTTTTCCTATGAATCAACTCTTCACATGAGGTGGCCTTTAGAGCTATGCAAAACCATAATATCTGAAAGAATAAACACTATCCATTTTAGACCCAGGTGCTGTGCTTAGTCGCTCAGTCGTGTCCGACTCTTTGAGACCCCATGAATTGCAGTATGCCATGCCTCCCTGTCCATCATCAACTCCCAGAGTTCACTCAGACTCACGTCCATTGAGTCAGTAATGCCATCCAGCCATCTCATCCTCTGTCGTCCCCTTCTCCTCCTGCTCCCAATCCCTCCCAGCATCAGAGTCTTTTCCAATGAGTCAACTCTTCATACTGGAGTCTCAGCTTTAGCATCATTCCTTCCAAGGAAATCACAGGGCTGATCTCCTTCAGAATGGACTGCTTGGATCTCCTTGCAGTCCAAGGGACTCTCAAGAGTTTTCTCCAACACCACAGTTCAAAGACATCAATTCTTCAGCGCTCAGCTTTCTTCACAATCCAACTCTCACATCCATACATTTAAATTAATTAAAACTAAATAGAAAATTTTACTTCTCCTGTGTCTAGTGCTTTGTACAAAGCAGTGCAGTGATAAACCATTACCCATCACATACAGAAAACTCTACTGGACTGTGTTGTACACCCTTATAGTTTTTTCCACTTTACAGATGAGGAAAGCAAAACACATATTTAAATGTCTTGCTCCATAATAGAAGAACCCAGAGAAGAATTAAATCCAAGTTCAGTGTTCTGTATACTGTCATTATCATATTAATAATCAGCATGTTATCCAAAATTATAATAAGCCAGACTGTCCTCTTAAGGTGTTTACTTGTGTTACTTTAATTCTTACAGAAACCAAAAAGCTAGATAGTGATATTATACTTACTTTAGAAACATGGTAGCAAGTGCCACAGAGGTTACTCAAGGATGCACAAGGATGTTGTGACAGAAATGGAATGACCATGTATATAAAATCACGTGTATACATGCCTATATATATATATATATATATGTCTATATATGTGTGGGGGGTGTCATAAATTATTATATAAGGCTGATATAAGAGATTCATTATACCAATAAAGCTTAAGCACATTTTAAAAACTATGTTGCTAAAATATATTTGAGGTGCCACCAGAGATAAAGAATTTTCGTCCATTGTACTAGGAACTTGTTTAAATAGACCACTTAGAAATATTATGGTGACTTCATTTACTTAATCAATATAAGTGGAACAAAGAACCTGGCCACCAATCCCCAACAAGAAGGTTATTTTGAGGAGCTAGCCTGCCATATGCTTGATCAGCAGGCTCCCAAAAAAAATCCCTTCCTCATCCCAACACTTCGTCTTAGCTTCATGGACTTATTGTGCAGTGAGCAGAATCAGCTCGGACTCCATAAAGGTCACCCTGAGCATGAAATGACAGATGTGTGTAATATATCTGGCACAGGATAAAGCAACCTGATGTTGTAGCATGAAAGGTGAAACAGGTTAATATAAAACCTCTAGGAAAGGGTGGAGAACAACCTGGTGGAAGAGTAGGTGGACATGGAGTACATCTCTCCATGGATGCATCAGGAATACACCTTCATACACTGAAGTGCATGCAGAATACCAGCTGAGAGCAGGCAGGAGTACCTGACCACCAAAAAGAATATATAGACTCATGCAAAACTTGGTAGGATGAAGGAACTAGGTGGGAAAACAGGAGTGTTGTTAGGACTGGACCTACCCTTGGTGGGTGGCAGAACTGAAGGGAGGGTATGATCTTCACATCGGGGCAATTGTCTGAGTCAGAGGAAAAATATTTAAGGCTGAGAGTGAAACAGCTGATCTGGGGCAGCCTAAATGGAATGAGAATCAGACAGTCCTTGCCACAGCCATATATATCCCAGACAGGGATATGGGTTCCCTGGAAGGCACAGTGGCTGGAAGCTGGAGTTTGGGGATTGTGGAGCGATCCCAGGGTGAGGGCTGTTGTTGACTGCAGAGAGATGGATAAAGGGGATGTGAGGAGGGAGATTGTGGTGGGAAATGCCTTTGGAGGAAAGCTAGGCAGTCATGGAAGCAAGGTGATACTGCTGAGTCATGCATAAGGGATGGAGCCATCACCATAGCCTCTCTATTCCCACACACCAGCAGCGGCACCTGAACAATAGAGAGCCTGGCCCATCAAGCACCTGATGCACTGAACTGCAGAGTAGGTCCCCACCCAGGGTGCCCCTTTAATACCTGATGCACCAATCTACAGATTAGGACCCCACCCAGGGGGGACCCTCTATGTGTCTGATGCACCAAATAACAGAGAAGGACCCCAGGAAAAGAAGTCCTCTAAGTGCCTGAACAAGCAGAGCTAGGAGAAAGACTGGCCAAAGAAGCCTTCTGATTGCCAGCTACAAAAGGCTCGAAAAAAGACTTTGATAGGGCCATAACTTCTGTGGTGGAGGCAGTCCGTGTCTCTGCACACTTGTGGGGATGCTGCCAGCATCCCACAAGCCAAGCAGCTGTGCATCTTCACGTTCAACTCTCACTGGGGCAGAGCTGCCATAGGCGTAACAAGTCTTGCATCTATACATTCAGGGTTGCTTCGGTCCTATCTGACTCTGTGACCCTGTAGACTATGGCTTGCCAGGCTTCTCTGACAGGGAGAGGGTTCTCCAGCCAAGAATACTGGAGTGTATTGGCCAATACTGGTCGCCATACTCTTCTAGAGCACTATATTTCCTGCTGCCCTAGCCGCCAACCCGCCTGAGTATCTGGTGCTGACAGAACCTCTGCGACCCAAGCAGCTGCACCACCTCTACACCTGGCCCTCACAGGGGAAAACCCAAGTCCACCAGACAGCCTCAGGGGGAAAGCCCAGTGGACAACCCACATGCAGAGGTGGAAATAAAACCACAATTGAAACCCAGGGGCAGTGTGGCTAAGGAAGAAGACCTAAAACCTTACCACCAGCTGTACAAGGTGCAGATTAAATCCACACAATCAACTAGACAGACTCTATGTCTATGGAATATCTAAAAGGACATTGAGAGCTCCCACAAAAGAAAGCGCACTGGTTCTGATAGCTGTGGACACTGGAGGCAACTCAGTTGAGTAGGACCAGATTAGAACCTGAGCTGCCCCCACAGCAGGTCCAGAGATCAGCACAGTGTTGGAAGACATCCTAGAGAGATGAGGTGGACTGTGACTCCCAGCAAGGGATAGGACTCTGACATCAGTGACTCAAGAAAAACATTTATTATTCTTATGTTTTGACTTGTTTTGTAGATTCTTTTGGATTTTTTTTCTTTTCCCCCCCTCTGTTGTAATTGTAGATTTTAATTGGCACTATGAAATCTAATTAAGCTTTTGAGCTTTTTTTTTTTTAGTCACATTTTCTATTGGTGTTATAAACCTCTGCTTCTATGTTCAGCTTTTGCAGTTGTGTGGAGTTTTCTTTTCTTTTTTCTTTTCTCTTTTTTAATTTTAATTTTTAATTTTTGAACTCATTATTACTTTTTCTACATTTATTCCTTTGTTTGCTTTTCCTACTGTTCTTTCCCCCTTGCAGTTAATCTTTAAGGTATGCAAATCTTCTTTATCTACCTCTATTCAACTTTGCATATCTATTCTTTCTTTCTTTTCATTCTTTCCTTTCCTCTCAACATATTTGTTAGTTTATTTTCATTGCTTTATTCCCCAATTGGCACCTTGCTTTAGTATTGCTTTCCAGTTTGTGATTTAGTTTTGTTCTGATAGATATAATTTTTGGTTTCCTTTGTTCACTGGGTCAACCTATTGTACTTTTTATTTTTGTTGGACTGTTTTGATTTTGCTTATGGGTGTATGTGTATATGTGTATACTCAGTCACACTTTTTATTGTTATAAACGTCTGCCTCTATATTTGGATTTTGCAGTTCTATGGAGTTTTCTTTTTTTTTTTTTTTCTTTATTCTTCCTTTTTTTTATTTTCTCTTTTTTATAAACTCAATTTTTAATTTTTTAAACCTGTTATATTTTTCTACATTTATTACTTTGTCTGCCTTTCCTACTGTTCTTTTCCCCTCGCAGTTAATCTTTAATGTATATACATCTTTTTCATCTACCTCTGTTTAACTTTTCATATCTATTCTTTCTTATTTTTCTTTCTTTCTCTCCTCTCAATATATCTGTTAGTTTTGTTTTCATTGCTTTATTCCCCACTTGGCACCTTGCTTTAATTTTGTTTTCCAGTTTGTGCTTTAGTTAGTTTTGTTCTTAAGTGGTAAATATAATTTTTCATTTCCTTTGTTTGCCAACTCAATCTACTGTACTCTATTTTTGATGGACTGTTTTGACTTTGCTCATGGGTATGTGTGTGTGTGTGTGTGTGTGTGTGTGTATTCCATTATTTAATTATTATTTGCCTGATTTTGTAACTGCCATTTGTCTGGGTTTCATCTTCAGTTTCTCATTTTTGGATATTTGTTTTAATCTCAACTCATGCCATAACAAATCACTTGTGGAATCTTTGTTCCTAACCAGAGATCAAGCCCTGAGCTTTTGGAGTGGGAGCACTGACTCCAGATCCTAGACTACCAGAGAACTAACCCTAGGGGGTATCAAATAATGAGAACTCACAGAAACAAAACCACTTGAATAAAATACCTGGCATCACCAACCATCAGTGGAAAAACAAACCAACAAGAAAAAACTCAGCATAAATCTCACCCTATACAAAGCTTACACAAACAACTGGACCAAAATGAAGAGGGCAGAAACCAAAAGGAAGAAATAATTCAACCTTGAAGCCTGGAAAAGGAGACCTCAAACATAGTAAGTTAAAAAAAACTATGAAAAGACAGAGAAGTACTACACAAATGAAGGAACAATCCAGAAACACAGAAGTCCAAATAAATGAAGATGAAATAGGCACACTACCTGAAAAAGAATTCAGAATAATGATAGTAAAGATGATCAAAACCCTTGAAAACAAAATGGAGAAAATTCAAGAATCAATTAACAAAGACTTAGAATATTAAAGAATAAACATACAGAGACAAGAAACACAAGTAAGGAAATTAAAATACTCTAGAAGAAATCAATAGCAGAATATCTGAAAAAGAAAAATGAATCAGTAAGCTGGATGATAAAATGGTGGAAATTACTTCTGAAGAGAAGAATAAAAGAATGAAAAGAACTTAGTATAGACTAAGAGACCTCTGGGACAATATCAAATGCACCAACATTCAAATTATAGGGGTCCCAGAAGAAGAATAGGAAAAGAAAAGGTATGAGAAAATTTTTGAAGAGATTATAGTTGAAAGTTTCCCCAACATGGAAAAGGAAAGAGTAAATCAAGTCCAAGAGGCACAAAGAGTCCCATACAAGATAAACCCAAGGAGAAACATGCCAAGATACATACTAATCAAACTAACAAAGACAAAAACAAAGAAAGAATATTAAAAGCAGCAAGGGAGAAGCAACATGTAACATGTAAGGGAAACCCCATACACTTAACAGTTGATCCTTCAGCAGAAACTCTTCAAGACAGAAGGGAATGGCAGGATATATTTAAAGAATTGAAAGGGAAAAACCTACAACCAAGATTACAGTACCCAGCAAGGATTGCATTCAAATTTGATACAGAAATAAAAAGGTTTTCAGACAGGCAAAAGTTAAGAGAATTCATTACCACCAAACCAGCTTTACATCAACTGGTAAAGGGACTTATTTAGTCAAGAAGTAGAAGAAAAGAAAAAAAGATCTACAAAATCAATACCAATTAAGAAAATGGCAATAGGAACAATATCAATAATTGCTTTAAATGCAAGTGGATAAAATGCTCCAACCAAAAGACACAAACAGGCTGAATGGATATAAAAACAAGACCCATGCTGTCTACGAAAAACCCAGTTCAGAGCTAAAGACACATAAAGACTGAAAGCGAGAGGATAGGAAAACATATTCCATGCAAATGGAAGGCAAAAGCAAGCTGGAGTAGCAATTCTCATATCAGACAAAATAGACCTTAAAATAAAGAAGATTGCAAGAGATAAGGAAGGACACTACATAATGATCCAGGGATCAATCCAAGAGGAAGACATAACAATTGCAAATATCTATGCACCCAACATAGGAGCACCTCAATACGTAAGACAAACACTAACAGACATAAAAGAAGAAATTGACAGTAACACAATAATAGTAGGAGACTTTAACACCTCACTCACACCAATGGACAGTTCATCAAAACAAAAAATTATTAAGGAAACAGAAGTCTTAAATGATACATTAGATGAGATGGATCTCCTTGATATCTTCAGGACATTCCATCCAAATGCAGAAGAATACACTTTCTTCTCAAGTGCACATGGAACATTCTCCAGGATAGACCACATCTTGGGTCACAAATCAAACCTCAGTAAATTTAAGAAAATTGAAATTATATCAAGCATCTTCTCCAAACACAATGCTATGAGCTGCTGCTGCTGCTGCTAAGTCGCTTCAGTCGTGTCCGACTCTGTGTGACCCCATGGACGGCAGCCCACCAGGCTCCCCCATCCCTGGAATTCTCAAGGCAAGAACACTGGAGTGGGTTGCCATTTCCTTCTCCAATGCATGAAAGTGAAAAGTGAAAGTGAAGTTGCTCAGTCGTGTCTGACTCTTAGCGACCCCATGGACTGTAGCCCACCAGGCTCCTCCATCCATGGGAATTTCCATGCAAGACTGCTGGAGTGGGGTGCCATTGCATTCTCCAATGCTATGAGGCTGGATATCAGTTACAAGAAAAAACTGTAAGAAACACAAACACATGGAGAATAAACAACATGTTTCTAAATAATCAATAGGTTACTGAAGAAATCAAAAGGGAAATAAAAAATTTCTGGAAACAAATGACAATGGAAATATGACAACTAAGTACCTATGGGATGCAGTGAAAGCAGTCCTCAGAGGGAAGTTTATAGCAATACAATCCTACCTCAAGAAATTTTACACCTAAAAGAACTGGAACAAAAACGCTCTAAAATTAGTAGAAGGATAGAAATCATACACATCTGAGTAGAAATAAATGTAAAAGAAATGAAAGAAACAATAGTAAAGATTAATAAAACTAAAAGTTGGTACTTTGAGAAGATAAACAAAATTGACAAACCTTTAGCCAGACTCATCAAGAAATAAAGAGAGAAGAATCAAATCAACAAAATTACAAATAGAAATGATAGGTAGTGACAGACAATGCAAAAATACAAAGGATTATAAGAGATTATTATTAACAATTATATGACAATAAAATGCATAAACTTAGAGAAATGGATAGGTTCTTAGAAAAGTTCAAACTTCCAAGACTGAACCAGAAAGAAATAGAAATTATGACCAACCCAATTACAAGCACTGAAATTGGAGCTGTCATCAAAAATCCCCCATAAAACAAAAGCACAGGACAGATGGCTTCACAGGAGAATTCTATCCAACATTTAGAGAAGAGCTAATGTCTATCTTTCTAAAACACTTTCAAAATACATTGCAGAGTAAGGAACATTTCCAAACTCATTCTATGAGGCCACCATACCCTAATACAAAAACCAGACAAAGACAACATGCAAAAAAAAAAAAAAAAACTACAGGTCAATATCATTGATGAACATAGGTGCAAAAATCCTCAACAAAATTTTATCAAACAGAATTCAGAAAAGAAAGTTAAGTCATTCAGTCGTGTCTGACTGTTTGTGACCCCACGGACTGTAGCCTACCTGGCTTCTCTATCCGTGGGATTTTCCAGGCAAGAATACTGGAGTGGGTTGCCATTTCCTTCTCCAGGGGATCTTTCTGACCCAGGGATTGAACGCGGGTCTCCCACATTGTAAGCAGATGCTTTTACCGTTTGAGCCACAGCTCATACACCATGATCAATTTGGGTTTGTTCCAGGAAAGCAAGGCTTATATATATATATATATATATTTATTTATTTATTTATTTATCTATTTTAATTGGAGGCTAATTACTTTACAATATTGCAGTGGTTTTGCATACATTGACATGGATCCATCATGAGTATACATGTGTTTCCCATCCTGAACCCCCTTCCCACCTCCCTCCCCATCCTCTCCCTCTGGGTCATCCCAGTGCACCAGCCCCAAGCACCCTGGTCATGCATCGAACCTGGACTGGTGATCTTTTTCACATATGATAATATACATGTTTCAATACCATTCTTCCAAATCATCCCACCCTCGCCGTCTCCCACAGAGTCCAAAAGACTGTTCTATAGACCTGTGTCTCTTTTGTTGTCTCACAGGTGGGGTTATCATTACCATCTTTCTAAATTCCATATATATGCGTTAGTATACTGTATTGGCAGCAGCATACTGTATTGGTGTTTTTCTTTCTGGCTTACTTCACTCTGTATAATAGGTTCCAGTTCCATCCACTTCATTAGAACGGTTTGAAATGTATTCTTTTTAATGGCTGAGTAATACTCCATTGTGTATATGTACCACAGCTTTCCTATCCATTTGTCTGCTGATGGACATCTGGGTTGCTTCCATGTCCTGGCTATTATAAACAGTACTGCGATGAACATTGGGATATACATATTTCTTTCAATTCTGGTTTCCTCGGTGTGTATGCCCAGCAGTGAGATTGCTAGGTAATATGGCAGTTCTATTTCCAGTTTTTTAAGGAATCTCCACACTGTTCTCCATAGTGGCTGTACTAGTTTGCATTCCCACCAACAGTGTAAGAGAGTTCCCTTTTCTCCACATCCTCTCCAGCATTTATTGCTTGTAGACTTTTGGATAGCAGCCATTCTGACTGGTGTGAAATGGTACCTCATTGTGGTTTTGATTTGCATTTCTCTGATAGTGAGTGATGTTGAGCATCTTTCCATGTGTTTGTTAGCCATCTGTATGTCTTCTTTGGAGCAATGTCTGTTTAGTTCTTTGGCTCATTTTTTGATTGGGTCGTTTATTTTTCTGGAATTGAGCTGTAGGAGTTGCTTGTATATTGTTGAGATCAATTCTTTGTCAGTTGCTTTGTTTGCTATTATTTTATCCCATTATGAAGGCTATCTTTTCACCTTGCTTAGAGTTTCCTTTGCTGTGTGAAAGGCCGCATTTATTTATTTTTTCTTTTATTTCCAATATTCTGGGAAGTGGGTCATAGAGGATCCTGCTGTGATGTATGTCAGAGAGTGTTTTGCCTATGTTTTCCTCTAGGAGTTGTATAGTTTCTGGTCTTACATTTAGATCTTTAATCCAGCTTGAGTTTATTTTTGTGTATAGTGTTAGAAAGTGTTTTAGTTTCATTCTTTTATAAGTGGTTGACCAGTTTTCCGAGCACCACTTGTTAAAGAGATTGTCTTTTCTCCATTGTATATTCTTGCCTCCTTTGTCGAAGATAAGGTGTCCATAGGTGCGTGGATTTATCTCTGGGCTTTCTACTTTGTTCCACTGAACTATATTTCTGTCTTTGTGTCACTACCATACTGTCTTGATGACTGTGGCTTTGTAGTAGAACCTGACGTCAGGCAGGTTGATTCCTCCAGTTCCATTCTTTTTTCTCAAGATCGCTTTGGCCATTCGAGGTTTTTTGTATTTCCATACAAATTGTGAAATTATTTGTTCTAGCTCTGTGAAAAATACCGTTGGTAGTTTGATAGGGATTGCATTGAATCTACAGATTGCTTTGGGTAGTACATTCATTTTCATTATGTTGATTCTTCCAATCCATGAACATGGTATATTTCTCCATCTTTTTGTGTCCTCTTTGATTTCTTTCATCAGTATTTTATAGTTTATATATATATATATATATATATATATCTTTTGTCTCTTTGCTGCTAAGTTGCTTCAGTCATGTCTGACTCTGTGCGACCCCATAGGTGGCAGCCCACCAGGCTCCCCCATCCCTGGGATTCTCCAGGTAAGAACACTGGAGTGGGTTGCCATTTCCTTCTCCAATGCATGAAAGTGAAAAGGAAAGGGAAGTTGCTCAGTCGTGTTCAACTCTTCCCGACCCCATGGACTGCAGCCTACCAGGCTCCTCCGCCCATGGGATTTTCCAGGCAAGAGGACTGGAGTGGGTTGCCATTGCCTTCTCTGGCAATATTTCTTTAGGTAGATATATTCCTAAGTATTTTATTTTCTTTTCGTTACAATGGTGAATGTAATTGTTTCCTTAATTTCTCTTTCTGTTTTCTCATTGTTAGTGTATAGGAATGCAAGGGATTTCTGTGTCTTAATTATATATCCTGCAGCTTCACTATATTCATTCATTAGCTCTAGTAACTTTCTGGTGGAGTCTTTAGGGTTTCCTATGTAGAAGATCATGTCATCTGCAAACAGTGAGAGTTTTACTTCTTCTTTTCCAATCTGGATTCCTTTTATTTCTTTTTATGCTCTGATTGCTGTGGCCAAAACCTCCAAAATTATGTTGAATAGTAGTCGTGAGAGTGGACACCCTTGTCTTGTTCCTGATTTTAGGGGAGCAAGGATTCTATATATGCAAATAAATCAATGTGATACACTATATTAACAAATTGAAGGATAGAAAGCATATGATAATCTCAACAGATGCAGAAAAAGCCTTTGAGAAAAATTCATCATCCATTTACGATTAAAACTCTTCCAAAAATGGGCATAGAAGAAACCTGAATCAATATTAGATCAGATCAGATCAGATCAGTCGCTCAGTCATGTCCGACTCTTTGCGACCCCATGAATCGCAGCACGCCAGGCCTCCCTGTCCATCACCAACTCCTGGAGTTCACTCAGACTCACGTCCATTGAGTCAGTGATGCCATCCAGCCATCTCATCCTCTGTCATCCCCTTCTCCTCTTGTCCCCAATCCCTCCAAGCATCAGAGTCTTTTCCAATGAGTCAACTCTTCGCATGAGATGGCCAAAGTACTGCAGTTTCAGCTTTAGCATCATTCCTTCCAAAGAAATCCCAGGGCTGATCTCCTTCAGAATGGACTGGTTGGATCTCCTTGCAGTCCAAGGGACTCTCAAGAGTCTTCTCCAACACCACAGTTCAAAAGCATCAATTCTTCGGTGCTCAGTCTTCTTCACTGTGAAGAAGACTGTGGTCATCCATACATGACCACAGGAAAAACCACAGCCTTGACTAGATGAACCTTTGTTGGCAAAGTAATGTCTCTGCTTTTGAATATGCTATCTAGGTTGGTCACAACTTTTCTTCCAAGGAGTAAGCGTCTTTTAATTTCATGGCTGCAGTCACCATGTGTAGTGATTTTGAAGCCCAGAAAAATAAAGTCTGACACTGTTTCCACTGTTTCCCCATCTATTTCCCATGAAGTGATGGGAACTATGCCATGATCTTCGTTTTCTGAATGTTGAGCTTTAAGCCAACTTTTTCACTCTCCTCTTTCACTTTCATCAAGAGGCTTTTGAGTTCCTCTTCACTTTCTGCCATAAGGGTGGTGTCATTGGCATATCTGAGGTTATTGATATTTCTCCCAGGAATCTTGATTCCAGCTTGTGTTTCTTCCAGTCCAGCGTTTCTCATGATGTACTCTGCATATAAGTTAAATACACAGGGTGACAATATACAGCCTTGACGTACTCCTTTTCCTATTTGGAACCAGTCTGCTGTTCCATGTCCAGTTCTAACTGTTGCTTCCTGACCTGCATACAAATTTCTCAAGAGGCAGATCAGGTGTTCTGGTATTCCCATCTCTTTCAGAATTTTCCACAGTTTATTATGATCCACACAGTCAAAGGCTTTGGCATAGTCAATAAAGCAGAAATAGATGCTTTTCTGGAACTCTCTTGTTTTTTCATGATCCAGCAGATGTTGGCAATTTGATCTTTCGTTCCTCTGCCTTTTCTAAAACCAGCTTGAACATCAGGAAGTTCACGGTTCACATATTGCTGAAGCCTGGCTTGGAGAATTTTGAGCATTACTTTACTAGCAGGTGAGATGAGTGCAATTGTGCGGTGGTTTGAGCATTCTTCGGCATTGCCTTTCTTTGGGATTGGAATGAAAACTAACCTTTTCCAGTCCTGTGGCCACTGCTGAGTTTTCCAAATTTGCTGGCATATTGAGTGCAGCACTTTCACAGCATCATCTTTCAGGATTTGAAATAGCTCAACTGGAATTCCATCACCTCCACTAGCTTTGTTCATAGTGATGCTTTCTAAGGCCCACTTGACTTCACATTCCAGGATGTCTGGCTCTAGGTCAGTGATCACACCATGATGATTATCTGGGTCATGAAGATCTTTTTTGTACAGTTCTTCTGTGTATTCCTGCCACCTCTTCTTAATATCTTCTTCTTCTGTTAGGTCCATACCATTTCTGTCCTTTATCGAGCCCATCTTTGCATGAAATGTTTCTTTGGTATCTCTGATTTTCTTGAAGAGATTCCTAGTCTTTCCCATTCTGTTGTTTTCCTCTATTTCTTTGCATTGATCACTGAGGAAGGCTTTCTTATCTCTTCTTGCTTTCTTTGGAACTCTGCATTCTGATGTTTATATAAGCCTATAGAAAACATTATTCTCATCGGTGAAAAACTGAAAGCATTCCCCCTAAAGTGAAAGTGAAATTGCTCGGTTGTATCCGACTCTTTCCCTAATGTCAGGAACAAATCAAGTGTGCCCACTTTCCCCACTATTATTCAATATTGTTCTAGAAGTCCTAGCTAAAGCAATCAGAGAAGGAAAAGAAATAAAAAGAATCCAGATTGGAAAAGAAGTAAAGCTCTTGCTGTTTGCAGTTGACATATACTGTACGTAGAAAACCCTAAAGATAGTATCAGAAAATTACTAGAGATAATGAGTGAATTCGGCAATTTGCAGGATACAAAATGAATACACAGAAATCACTTGCATTTCTATATAATTATAATGAAAAATCAGAAAGAGAAATTAAGAAATCTATCACATTCATCATTGCAACAAAAAGAATTAGATATCTAGGAACAAACTTACCTAGGGAGAAAAAAGAACTGTACACAGAAAATTTTAAGACACTGATGAAAGAAATCAAAGATGACATAAACACATGGAGAGATAATCCATATTCCTTGGTAAGAAGAATCAATATTGTGAAAATAACTATACTACAAAATGCAATCTACAGATTCAATGTGATCCCTATCGAACTACCAATGGCATTTTTCACAAAACTAGAAAAAATTTTCACAATTCATATGGAAACACAAAAGATCCCAAATAGCCAAAGCAGTCTGGAGAAAGAAGAATGGAGCCAGAGAAATCAACCTTTCAGACTTCAGATTATATTACAAAGCTACAGTCATCAAGACATTATGGTACTGGCACAAAAACAGAAATACAGACAAATGCAACAATATAGAAAGCCCAAAAATAAACCCATGCATCTTTGGGTACCTTATTTTTGACAAAAGAGGCAAGAATATATAATGTGTCTTTAATATGTGTTGCTGGGAAAACTGGACAGCTACATGTAAAAGAATGAAATTAGAACACTTCCTAACATCATACACAAAGATAAACTCAAAATGGATTAAAGACCTAAATGTAAGACCAGAAATTGGAAAACTCTTAGAAGAAAACATCGGCAGAACACTCTATGACATAAATCAAAACAAGACCCTCTATCACCCACCTCCTAGAGTAATGGAAATAAAAACAGAAGTAAACGAGTGGGACCTGATTAAACTTAAAAGCTCTTGCACAGCAAAGTAAGCTACAAGCAAGGTGAAAAGACAACTGTCAGAATGGGAAAAAATAATAGCAAATTAAACAACTGACAAAGGATTAATTTCTAAAATATACAAGCAGCTTATACAACTCAATACCAGAAAAACAAAAAAACCCAATCAAAAAGTGGGCAAAAGACATAAACAGACATTTTTCCAAAGAAGACATACAGGTGGTTAATAAAAACATGAAAAGATGCTCAACATCGCTCATTATTAGAGAAATGCAAATCAAAACCACAATGAGGTATCATCTCACACGAGTCAGAATGGCCATCATCTAAAAGTCTACAAAAAATAAATGTTGGAGAGGGTGTGGAAAAGAGGGAACTCTCTTACACTGTTAGTAGAAATGCAAACTGGTACAGCGACTATAGAGAACATTGTGGAGATTCCTTAAAAAACTAGGAATTAATTTTCTGGTTCCAAAGCAACCAGAACTGAAAGAGACACACGTATCCCAATGTTCATTGCAGTCCTATTCACAATAGCTAAGACATGGAAGCAACCTAGATGTTCATTGAAAGAATGGATAAAGAATTTGTGGTCTGTATACACAATGGTTATTTTTGTGCTATAAATAAAGTTGTGGTACAAATACAAATACTCAGCTATAAGAAGGATCACATTTGAGTCAGTTCTAATGAGGCAGATGAACCTGGAGACTATAATACAGAGTGAAGTAAGTCAGAAAGAGAAACGCAAGTACTGTATATTAACACACACACATAGAATTTAGAAAGATGGTACCAAAATCCTGTCATTTTCACTTTGAACCTTCCACATTAATTTTATAATTTTTCTAAAACTTTCTTTGTTTTTCTCTTTCTACTTTCTGGGAATTGTTCTTCAATGAAATTTCAGTTAATTATATTTTTGCTCTTAGATTTATAATTTCCAAATATTTTACTTCTAAAGCAAAAGTTTCGTTGACTAAATATTTTTAATAGCATCTTGTTCTCATTTCTTATAAACAATACATTCTCTTTCCACTCAGAGGACATTAACTATAGGTGTCTTTGGGTTTTTCTTCTGGTGCTTTTACCTTACTTCTTCCGCATAGAAGGTAATCTTTTGTCATCCTGTTAAATTTAAGAGCAAATTATTGTTGATATTTGTAGGAAGCAATATGTGATTATGTGGGTGTGTTTTGGGTACAACTATCACCTAGAGCCAGACATTCTGGAATGTGAAGTCAAGTGGGCCTTAGAAAGTATCACTATGAACAAAGCTAGTGGAGGTGATGGAATTCCAGTTGAGCTATTTCAAATCCTGAAAGTGCTGCACTCAATATGTCAGCGAATTTGGAAAACTCAGCAGTGGCCACAGGACTGGAGATGACAGTTTTCATTCCAATCCCAAAGAAAGGCAATGCCAAAGAATGCTCAAACTACCGCACAGTTGGACTCACCTCACACGCTAGTAAAGTAATGCTCAAAAATCTCCAAGTCAGGCTTCAGCAGTATGTGAACCATGAACTTCCAGATGTTCAAGCTGGTTTTAGAAATGGCAGAGGAACCAGACATCAAATTGCCAACATCCGCTGGATCATTTAAAAAGCAAGAGTTCCAGAAAAACATCTATTTCTGCTTTGTTGACTATGCCAAAGCCTTTGACTGTGTGGATCACAATAAACTGTGGAAAATTCTGAAAGAAATGATAATACCAGACCACCTGACCTGCCTCTTGAGAAAACTATATGCAAGTCAGGAAGTAACAGTTAGAACTGGACATGAAACAACAGACTGGTTCCAAATAGGAAAAGGAGTACGTCAAGGCTGTATATTGTCACCCTGCTTATTTAATTTATATGCAGAGTACATCATGAGAAATGCCGGGCTGGAAGAAGTACAAACTGGAATCAAGATTGCCCGGAGAAATATCAATAACCTCAGATATGCAGATGACACCACCCTTATGGCAGAAAGTGAAGAGGAACCAAAAAGCCTTTTGATGAAAGTGAAAGAGAAGAGTGAAAAAGTCAGCTTAAAGCTCAACATTCAGAAAATGAAGATCATGGCACCTGGTCCCATCACTTCATGGGAAATAGATGGGGAAACAGTGGAAACAGTGTCAGACTTTACTTTTTGGGGCTCCAAAATCACTGAAGATGGTGACTGCAGCCATGAAATTAAAAGACGCTTACTCCTTGGAAGAAAAGTTGTGACCAACCTAGATAGCATATTCAAAAGCAGAGACGTTACTTTGCCAGCAAAGGTCCATCTAGTCAAGGCTATGGTTTTTCCAGTGGTCATGTATGGATGTGAAAGTTGGACTGTGAAGAAAGCTGAACGCCGAAGAATTGATGCTTTTGAACTGTGGTGTTGGAGAAGACTCTTGAGAGTCCCTTGGACTGCAAGGAGATCCAACCAGTCCATTCTAAAGGAGATCAGTCCTGGGATTTCTTTGGAAGGAATGATGCTAAAGCTGAAACTGCAGTACTTTGGCCACCTCATGAGAAGAGTTAACTCATTGGAAAAGACTCTGATGCTGGGAGGGATTGGGGGCAGGAGGAAAAGGGGACACAGAGGATGAAATGGCTGGATAGCATCACTGACGTGATGGACATGAGTTTGAGTGAGCTCTGGGAGTTGGTGATGGACAGGGAGGCCTGGCGTGCTTTGATTCATGGGTCACAAAGAGTCGGACATGACTGAGCAACTGAACTAATACAGTAGAGAGATGGAAAGGAATTTTGCTTTTTTTTTTTTTTTTATAGGTGGAGCCCCAATATATTAATATCTCTAGACCTTGTCAGTTCCATTAATAATCAACCTTCTTATTTCTCCCCTCGATTGGAAGGTAATAGTGCTTGGGTCAGCACATTTGGAGCCAAGTAGGAGAATGTGGCTGAACGTCCCCATATTAAATATACATATCTTTATTTGAATCACTTTTTTTTCACCACAGTAACTAATGTCTGGCCTTCCCAGGTGGTTCAGTAGTGAAGAATCTGCCTGCCAAATCAGGAGCTGCATGAATAGTTGGTTTGATCCCTGGGTCCGGAAGAGTCTCTGGAGGAGGAAATGGCAACCCACTCCAGTATTCCTACTGGAATAATCCCAGGACAGAGGAACTGGGCAGGCAGAGTCAGAGAGGTCCAAGCTAATGAACATGCTTGAACCTGAACTCTAAAATACTCATTATCTTCAGTTATATACCTTTTTACCCTCTGCTTCTGCTGCTGCTGCTAAGTCACTTCAGTCGTGTCCGACTCTGTGTGACCCCATAGATCGCAGCCCACCAGGCTCCCCCATCCCTGGGATTCTCCAGGCAAGAACACTGGAATGGGTTGCCATTTCCTTCTCCAATGCATGAAATTGAAGTCGCTCAGTCATGCCCAACTCTTAGCGACCCCATGGGCTGCAGCCCACCAGGCTCCTCTGTACATGGGATTTTCCAGGCAAGAGTACTGGAATGGGGTGCCGTTGCCTTCTCCGTTTACACTCTAGGCTTCATCTAAGGATAAATACCATTCTGCAAATGCCTTCACTAGTTTCCCGATTGCCCAAGCGTCAAAGTATGTCTACCACCAGTTTCTTTTCCCTTTTGAATAAAAATAATCTCTTATCACATACTTATTCGGAAATAGCAGTCTAAGTATTCCTGCACTGGTTCAGTGAAAGTAGAGCTCTGAATCAACCTCCAGTGATTCTCTTGCTTTTGTCCTCATGATCACAGTGAAAGGTTGTTGTTGAATCACCCAAAGAAACCAGGATTCTTGGCCCCCGGAGGAGAAGAATTCAATCTGGGGCCAGAGACGAGGCTTGATCGCTCAGAGCTTTTGTGTAATAAAGTTTTATTAAAGTATCAAGGAGACAGAAAAAGCTTCTAACATAGGCATCAGAAGGGGGCAGAAAGAGTACCCCCCTGCTAGTCTTCAGCTGGATGTTATATAGTCACTAGCAGTCTGTTAATGAAAGAAAGGAATGTCTTAAAATTCAGAATGGCACAAGGCCCCTCACCCATAAGATGCATTTTGGGATAATCTTGGCACCAAATGGTTTATCATGGGCCATAAAATTATTAACTTGAATCGTGAAGAAGGGCAGACCATCATACAAATAGTTTTATTTACATAGGTTAGGGAAACAATATCTGAGTATAACATACTGGTTTGTCAAGTAGGTTCTGAGCCAAGAGGCAGAACCGACTTGAAGACAGAGTTTGGGGTAAATGCACAGTACATTAGCATAGCTTAAAACAAACATTTCCATAAGAAAAAGGCATTGGTTATCCCTAGGTTTGAGAATAGTTAACTTCAGGTGAAACCAGGTGTCATTCTGGCAACACAGTATTTTAAGAGAAACCTCCTTTTTTTTTTAATTTTATTTTTAAACTTTACATAACTGTATTAGTTTTGCCAAATATCAAAATGAATCCGCCACAGGTATACATGTGTTCCCCATCCTGAACCCTCCTCCCTCCTCCCTCCCCATACCATCCCTCTGGGTCGTCCCAGTGCACTAGCCCCAAGCATCCAGTATCGTGTATCGAACCTGGACTGGCAACTCGTTTCTTACATGATATTTTACATGTTTCAATGCCATTCTCCCAAATCTTCCCACCCTCTCCCTCTCCCACAGAGTCCGTTAGACTGTTCTATACATCAGTGTCTCTTTTGCTGTCTCGTACACCGGGTTATTGTTACCATCTTTCTAAATTCCATATATATGCGTTAGTATACTGTAATTATGTTTTCCCTTCTGGCTTACTTCACTCTGTATAATAGGCTCCAGTTTCATCCACCTCATTAGAACTGATTCAAATGTATTCTTTTTAATGGCTGAGTAATACTCCATTGTGTATATGTACCACCTTCTTTTAAATTTGTATAGAGAAGGAAAAAATATCACTAGTTTGTTTCCTCCTGGAGCTCAAGAGAGACAAAAATGTCTGACACTTGCAGGCTATTTCCTCTGTTTGGAGACCCTTGGCCTTCCTGCCTGTTACCCTCTCAACAGGATGGCTGCAGAAGCTTCAAGCATTAGGTCTCCTTTAACATTATGCAATGCCAGAAGGAAAGAAAAGGCCTCTCCTTGGACATTTTTATTTATTTAGAGGAAAAGAATCCTTTCTAGAAAACTCCCAGAAAGTTTTGCCTCATATCCCATAACCAAGATTATCTTTTATATCTAGTCTCCTACAGCAAGCAGGATGGGAAACTGTATCTGTTTTTTAGTTTTGGGGATTAGAGGTTTCTTCTAGCAGCCAAGAACTGGAAGTCTGAGGAATGGTGAGGCATCACCACAGTTGCCAATTATCCCACTAAATTATTAATGGGAAATCTGTCTTTCAGTTTGTAGCAGCACTTTTATATCTGCCACTTGTTCAGCTTCTTGGTGTTGCCATCTGTTTCTTTTTGTTCCTGTAACTAGAACACTTGTCAGAGGGAAAAGAGAAGTCCTTTTAAATAAAGCGTGTAAGCGGTTCCTCTGACTTCAGTGTGAGCTACTAAGAAAATCTGGAGAACCCTGACCACAGAACAGCAATACATAGCTGGGAGTGTAGTTCCCTCCCTGAGATACAGAAAAGAGTATCAAGGAGTTGACAGTGACTTTTGGTAGTACTTTGACTTAATATCTATTTAATCAATAAAGTTTAATCCAGGGTAACACACTCGCATCCATGATGCTTGATACTGTCATTTCCTAAGAAGGAGAAAATGTGGGCATGGAAAATGGAATGCCATTGATCTGGGAAACTGAATGCAGCTTCATTGAAGGGACTTTGTAGGAAGAAAAGATTAAAAAAAAAAAAAAATTCCTTCTTGCTATACCCATAGAAATGTCTCTGCTCTGAACCCTTGTTAGACTGAATAGTAATCAAAAGATAAATAGAATTTGTGATTATTCTCCAATAACTTTCAATATTGTCTCCTTAGGAAAGTTCTGGGAAAACATCCGAACCAATCACATAGACCTTATGACTGCATCTCCATGAGCTGCTCATGAAAAATGTTTATAGGGTTAAACAGAGCAAATACAAAGCTTTTCTGCCTTTACTTCTGAAAGACTGTTCTCAGTACTTGTTCATCCAGAAGAAAGTTAAATATTTAAATAACTTTGACATTCAAAAGCAACTTAAGATGAATTAAATTACACTGATGGTAACTTATGTAGCACTTTCTGTTTTTCCAAGTCCTTTGAACTAACATTGTCTCTTGTTTGCTGGAGCAATAATCTACCAAATACTTGTACAAGGGAGTATAGACCGTCCCCCCACCCAACAAACCTCCAGGACTCATATACCTTCCTTCTCTGTACATCTGACCTCACCAGAGAAAACTATGGCCACAAGCAGACCAATCCCATGTGAGCCATATCTACAGGGACTCCCGCTGTGAGCCTCACTGTCATTTTGTCAGCTGAGTGGCCCCTCACTTGCCACAAGACACCCCGACCCCCTGAGACCAGAAGCGAGACCAGGGCTACCCTCCATTGACAGTTTTGACAGTTCTCCTATTTTGCTGTGACCTCACCCACATGCTGATAGTCACCCTTGTTTGGAAAATAATGCCATTGCCTTTTAGACACATAAACTTAAAAGATATGTGTACATAAACCATTACAAGTGTGTGTTGTCCCTGTAAAATGAGAAATTCTTACTTATAATTACCATCAAGTCATTTATTTTCAAGCCACACACAATAGCAGCAGAGATTTTAATATGGGAAAATAAAAATACATAAGTCTCTGTTGCTCTAAAGTATTTCTTTAAATTTCACAGTGATCCTTTTGGCAGCAAGCAGTCTTTTCTTCAGGTCTGTTACTATAGACACCATATCATCGAACAGGTCAGGATCATAACCTTGCATGCATTTTCTAGAAACACTGTTTTAAGAAATATCTCCGAGATCCCAAAGTAGGTAGACCACCAAAAAGAAACCATTTTTCTTTCATCTGGAAGCTTGGAAACTCTCCTGGTCTGTGTCAAGGCGTTTGGTCTGGATCCAACCTAATATACTCAGGTTAGCTTTTCCATAGACTGTAAAAATTTGAAGAAAGTATTAGTTGCTGGAAAGGTCATAAAAAAAGTATAAATAAAATTTCCCTTAAAGTTTTATCTAAGTAGAAGATATGTGCAATAATTATACTATTTTAACTTTACTAACTTTAGTTACTTGATATATAGATATAGACCTAGCTCCTCATATCTGTGACCAGGTTAGAATATTTTTATAACAGTTTACTTTCCTTATAAAATGTAAAAGTAAAAAGTGCAAGATCTATACTATTAACTTAAAGCATGTTGTAATTACAATAATTGAACAAAACGATTATTTAGTTCAACTACTATGCTGATGCCTGTGTGAATAATACAGTTTATTTAAGGGAGGTGATCATTAACAACTTGTTCAGTCGCTAAGTCATGGCTGATTGTTTGTGATCCCATTAACAACTATAAATAGATAACTTTTGTCATGTGTTTTGCAATTTGAAATGCTGTCAATGCAATAATCAACAACCAAACTATAATACGTATAAAAATGGTTTTTATTTGAGCCAAGTTGGGGACTATAGCCTGGGAGACATAGATTCAAAAAGCACGTGAATTGTGTTCTGCTAAACCACAAAATGAGGGAAGCTTATAAAAGCAAAGAAACATAAAATTACATAAGCCATTTGTCAAGAATTAAGATAGGAGCTGGCAAGAAGGAAGGACACTTATTAAGCCAGGATTGGGTGGGGTCTACAATGGATGCATAATTACAAGGGGAGTGCATTAGTCCATAAAGTTGGAGATGGTAGCTGCTGAAAGACATTGTTTTGAGAGCGACTGGTGCAGTTTGATACAGTTCAAAAAATTCAAGGTCTCAGTCATGCAGAATGTGTCTGAAACCACAGTCACATTGGCCACCTGGCTTCATTTTGGATGCCTGAATCACAGTTACTCAATTTTTAAAATTCTTTTAAAAACACTTTTAATTGAAGTATTGATTTACAATATTATATTTACAATATCAAAATTCAAGTGTACAGTGCTTCCAGTGAAATATATATATTTATATTATATATGTATAATTTTCAGATTATTTCCATTATAGGTTATTATATAATGCTATATTATATTATTATACTCACCATTATGTTATTACATAAGGATCTGTAGAGGCACCTGTGTTATGCAGTAGATCCTTGCTGGATTTTAAACGCATTCTTTTTTTGATGGTTAAAGCAGATGTACAATGCATGTTTAATATGACACAAACAGGCTATTTTGGTTGGCCTAAAGTTCAAATCAAATTGTGTGTATACCAGACTGACTTCTCTACACCTCAATTTGTGAAAAAATCTTCCATCCATGCATATACACACACACACACACACACACACACACACACACACATATGTATCAACTCATTTCATCCACACAAACTTGAATTAGTTGGTTTAGATGAGCTTTCTGTTACATGACCTCTCAAAACAAGTACTTGAAAATACTAAATTCTTATGTATTCAGTTCAGTTCAGTCACACAGTCATGATGGTCTCTTTGTGACCCCATGGACTGCAGCACACCAGGCTTCTCTGTCTATCATCAACTCCCAGAACCTACTCAAATTCATGTCCATTGAGTTGGTAAGACCATCCAACCATCTTATCCTCTGTTGTCCCCTTCTCCTCCAGTCTTCAATCTTTTCCAGCACCAGGGATTTTTCAAATGAGTCAGTTCTTTGCATCAGGTGGCCAAAGTATTGGAGTTTCAGCTTTAGCATCAGTTCTTCCAACGCATATTCAGGACTGATTTACTTTAGGATTGACTGGTTTGATCTCCTTGCAGTCCAACAGACTCTCAAGAGTCTTCCCCAACACCACAGTACAAAAGCATCAAGTCTTCAGTGCTCAGCTTTCTTTATAGTCCAACTCTCACATCCATACATGACTACTGGAAAAACCATAGCTTTGACTAGACAGATTTTGTTGGCAAAGTAATATCTCTGCATTTTAATATGCTGTCTAGGTTGGTCATAGGTTTTCTTCCACGGAGCAAGTGTCTTTTAATTTCATGGCTGCAGTCACCATCTGCAGTGATTTTAGAGCCCCCCAAAATAAAGTCTGTCACTGTTTCCATTGTTACCCCATCTATTTGCCATGAATTGAAGGTACCAGTTGGCATGATGCAGTTTTCTGAATGTTGAGTTTTAAGCCAACATTTTCAATGTCCTTTTTCACTTTCATCAGAGGCTTTTTAGTTCTTCTTCACTTTGCCATAAGGGTGGTGGCATCTGCGTATCTGAGGTTATTGATATTTCTCCCAACAGTCTTGATTTAAGCTTGTGCTTCATCAGCCTGACATTTCACAGGATGTATTCTTCATATAAGTTAAATAAGCAGGGAGACAATACACAGCCTTGTACTCCTTTTCTGATTTGGAACCAGTCTGTTGTTTGATGACAAGATCTAATTGTTGCTTTTTGACCTGCATACAGATTTCTTTGGAAGAAGGTCAGATGGCCTGGTGTTCCCAGCTCCTTAAGAATTTTCCACAGTTTGATGTGATTCACACAGTCAAAGGCTTTGGTATAGTCAATAAAGCAGAGGTAGATGTTTTTTCTGGAACTCTCTTGCTTCTTCAATGATCCAGTGGATGTTGGTAATTTGATCTCTGGTTCCTCTACCTTTTCTAAATCCAGCTTGAACATCTGAAAGTTCATGGTTCACGTACTGTTGAAGCCTGGCTTGGAGAATTTTGACAATTACTTTGCTAGTGTGTGAGATGAGTGCAGTTGTGTGGTAGTTTGAGCATTCTTTGTCATTGCCTTTCTTTGGGATTGGAATGAAAACTAACATTTCCAGTCCTGTGGCCACAGCTGAGTTTTCCAAATTTGGTGGCATATTGTGTGCAGCACTTTCACAGCATCATTATTTAGGATTTGAAATAGCTAAACTGAAATTCCATCACCTCCACTAGCTTTGTTTGTAGTGATGCTTCCTTCCTGAGGCCCATTTGACTTTGCATTCCTGGATGTCTGGCTCTAGGTGAGTGAACATACCATCATGGTTATCTGGGTCATGAAAGTCTTCTTTGCATAGTTCTTCTGCGTATTCTTGCCACCTCTTCTTAATATCTTCTGCTTCTGTTAAGTCCATGCCTTTTCTGACCTTTATTGTGCCCATGATTGCCGAGGTCCAGCCCAGCTGATCCAGGATATTCGAAGGAGAGACAGCATAGGCGACCTATTTATTTAAATATTTATCAAAGATATAAAGAGTAATAGGATGAGGATAGTTCAGTAGGAAAATTCAGTGGAGAAAAGAGGCTGAGTAGCTTGGTTTACACAGGAGACCAATAAAACTTCAAGACAAGAAGTTTGCACCACTTACGTAGGCCGCAGGCGTCCTTCCGTTCTCCTGAAGGAGAGGAGACACTGAGGCCTCCCTGGTCCGATCTTAGAAGCCCAGGCATAATTAGCAAGCATGGCGGGTTCCGCGCTCCAGATGGAGACTCAGCCAGAATTTGGGAGAGAGAGCGACATGGGGAGACCAAGTTTCGGTGAACAAGGCCCGCACTTTATTTTCCAAAGTAGTTTTTATACCTTAAGTTATGCATAGAGGATAATGGGGGAAGGAGTAGAGTCATGCAGCAAGCCAGGCTTTCTTCCTGCAAACTTATCATATCAAAAGCTTAGGTGATTTGCATCATCTTCTGGCCTGGAGGCCTGTTAACATTTTAAGACTGTTTCTTCAAAAAACTTATTTTTCTCTAAAGGTGATTGGTCAGGAGCCACCCTCCAAAAGCATTAAATAAGGTTGCATTCCTACAGAGCAAAGTCTGGTGGGCTATAACAAGAAAAAGAATTAACTCAAGGGTCCCAGGTTGCAAACATTAAAGCTATTATTTACACCAATTATATTAATCAATACACTGCCAGGGACACAGCAGGGAAGGGATATGGAGACTTAGCAGCAAACATTGGCCCAACAAGTGAAAATCCCTTCACCAATACAATTTCTAATCAATCTTAACTGCTCAAAGGAATCTGTATTTAGACAGTTTAGAACATTTCATGCCTCTCACAGTTGGGAGGCTCTGAGCAATCACATGTGGCTGGAAAAAACCTATTCAGGCAGGCTAGAGGACTTCCAAAGGAGTTTGTAGGTTGAAACACTGTCACACCCAGAAATTATTAACTGGAGCTGTAAGCTAACTCTTTTTTCAGAGAGAGGTAGTGGCGGACAGCCCCCCATAAAGTCAGAGGTGTAGGTGAAAGCACAAAGCAGAAAGTAGGCAGAGATGCTCGAGAATTTCCAGGGGGATTCCTGAGGCTCGATCCCACCTTTGCGTATGCCGAGCCTCCTTCCTCATGACCTTTGTCATGGGTGGAGCTCCTCACGCTGGCTCCCGGCAGTGATAGAATTCCAGTTGAGCTATTCCAGATCCTGAAAGATGATGCTGTGGAAAGTGCTGCACTCAATATGCAATATGCACTCAGTATGTAATATGCCGGCTCCCGGCACATGATTGCATGAAATGTTCCCTTGGTATCTAATTTTCTTGAAGAGTTCTCTAGTCTTTACCATTCTATTGTTTTCCTCTGTTTCTTTACATTGATCACTGAGGAAGGCTTTCTTAGTTCTCCTTGCTGTTCTTTGGAACTCTCCATTCAAATGGGTATATCTTTCCTTTTCTCCTTTGCCTTTAGCTTTTCTTCTTTTCTCAGCTATTTGTAAGGCCTCCTCAGAGAACTATTTTGTATTTTTGCACTTCTTTTTCTTGTGGATGGTCTTGATCACTGCCTCCTGTACAGTGTCACAAACCTCTGTCCATAGTTCTTCAGATACTCTATCAGATCTAATCCCTTGAATTTATTTGTCACTTCCACTGTATAAATCATAAGAAATTTGATTTAGGTCATACCTGAGTGATCTAGTGGTTTTCCCTACTTTCTTCAAGTTAAGTCTGAATATTGCACAAAGGAGTTCATGATCTGAGCCTCACTCAGCTCCCAGTCTTGTTTTTGCTGACTGTATAGAGCTTCTCCATCTTTGGCTGCAAAGAATATACTCAATCTGATTTCAGTAATGACCATCTGGTGATATCCATGTGTAGCATCTTCTCTTGTGTTGTTGGAAGAGGGTGTTTACTATGACCAGTGCGTTCTCTTGGCAAAATTCTGTTAGACTTCGACCTGCTTCTTATGTTTTAGCCATGCATTAATTGTATAGAGAGGTTTATCATATAATAAACTCCATATATGAACACACATATAGGAATAATAACAATAAAAGTTACTATTTTTTAAGTTCTTTTAAATGACATTGTGTTTTTACATGCCTTATCTCATTTAGTTATTTTAAAATCCTTTGGAGTAGATATTAGTATCCTCATTTAACTTGCAAGAAAATCAAGGCCCTAAAATAAAATTTTTTAGAAAAGAAAATCAAGGCTTAAAGAGCATGGCAATTTCCCCAAGGTCAACGTTATAAAGTGACAAAGGAGTTCAGTCCCATTTCTTTTCATAGTAAAACTTATACCGTTTCTCATTTTACCTTGCTATCTCTAATTTTAGAACTTAAACCAACCCCATTTAGAAAAACACACTTTCAAATCATATGAAATAGGAGAAAAATTCAATGAACATATTGAGAATAAAAATCATACATAACTCGAGAATAACCTCATAATTCACAAAACAAGCTTGCATCTGTTATTCTAATGTACTGCCTGTGTTGTAAAAGCATATTTTCATAATTTATTCATGCTGCTACATTATTTCTCTCCACATAAATCCAATGTATACTTCTTTGCCTTACAAATACTTTCCAGTAAACCTGACAAAGTTGCCTGCTAGCTGACACTGATTAGTGACAGACGATCAGAAAATCTCTTGCTGACAGGCCTTAGAATGCTTTGCACTGTTTAAGAGAAACGACTCATTCTACTTAGAAAGGCGCCATAAAAGAAGCCCTGAAAAAGACACTCAGTGCTTGATATATAGCATGTCCCTAGTGAATAGAAAGTAGGTGTTGAATGCAGGAAGGATTGACATTAGTAACTGACATTAGGTAGGCAGTGGGGATATATTTCAGCTTTGCTCAAATGACACTGCAACAGACTGACTTGGTGCCTTGGGCACAGACTCTGAGATGGGTTTGCTTCAAGGAAGCAACCGTGGTGACTCAGAGGCAGATCCTGTGAGGGAGTGAAGGAAGTGGGATGGAGCAGAGAGAGAAACTGACCTGTTGTGCAGAAGCAACAGAGGCCTTGGCCAACCACGGCCTCTGATTTGGGAGCCAGTGTCCCTTCAGTGGTGTCTGCCTTGTGGCAATGGCACTGGTCTTCTGGACTTCTCATCAGTCAGCCATTGAATTTAGCTGTGGTCTGTCAGAAGCCTGAAGTCCCATCAGATACTGGAAAGAGGACTTTAGACACTAAAGTGGAATCTGCATGCTACACAACATACTCTACACACAGCACATGATACCCACTATACAGAAGATTTCCTTATGGGTAGAAAGGAGTTCTTTTCAACACTTTGCACACAATGGTAGTTTCCATTTTTCAAACCTACTATAAGCTTTGCAACGTACATAAGTTGTTGGTTTAGTTAGTCATAAAAATAACCTCAAGTGTTGCATTTTTCTCAAGCCTGTTCTACAGATGAGGAAAGTGAAATTCAGAGGTGTTAAACACCAGTGTGCAATCAGAGAACCACAATCTTCCTCACTGTTGCAGCTATTACCCTTTTGCATTTGCTAAGGAGACAGGCGGAGAAGGCAATGGCACCCCACTCCAGTACCCTTGCCTGGAAAATCCCATGGATGGAGGAGCCTGGAAGGCTGCAGTCCATGGGGTCGCTGAGCGACTTCACTTTCACTTTTCACTTTCATGCATTGGAGAAGGAAATGGCAACCCATTCCAGTGTTCTTGCCTGGAGGATCCCAGGGACGGGGGAGCCTGGCTGGCAGCCGTCTATGGGGGTCGCACAGAGTCGGACACGACTGAAGTAACTAGCAGCCGCAGCAAGGAGACAGGGGTTCTTGGGAGTTCAACTCTTTCTCCTGATGATGACAGCATGCTCTCTAAAATGTGGTGAATTCCAGAAATTATCTCTGTTTTAATTTCCTGTTTTGCATTATAATCCCATCCTGGATGTAGTGCCTCAGAAGCATGCACCTGATTTAGGTTAATTTATTGATATTTTTCTTTTCAAGTAAACAGGGAAAAAATGAGTTTTTCCCCCCAAGATAGAAATTGTAATTAAGTTGTAATTTTCTTTTACAACTTAAGTAAATTCTAAGAAATAGTATATCAGTACCTCTTTTTCTGAAGTATCTTTGTTTCCACTTATTGTGACTAGAAATGCAATATTTGATAGATGCAATATTTAATTGAAAACAACATAAATGTCACCAGTAGAGGTATTTTGGTTTCTTCTACAAGGAAAATGTAGATATTAAAAGTTAGATTTACTATAAATCATGTAAAGATAGCCAATAAAAATATTCTGTACTGGAAAAAAAATAAAATTTGTCTTGCATATGAATAAGAGGATAAATTAACACAGCACATCATTTTAAAGGCATAATCATTTCTTCATCAACAAATATTTAGAAGGAGATGTTAATTTTAAGCAATGCTTCGAACAAATTGGACATTATATTACTTGAGATAAGCAATTTGAGATGAACATATTGACCATTTGCATCAGAATGTTCCCCTTCACTTCCTGGAAAGCACACAAGATAATAAAAGAGTACACTCAAAAATTCCATTTCATTTTCAATGAAATTAAAAGAAGCAATATCCACCAAATCCAAAATACACAAAAGGCTCCAGTGTGACCGGAGAACCGGCAGAAGCCATGCAGAAAATGCCATGAGCACTGTTAAAGGGCCTGAGCTTCTCAAGCTCTACCCTGAAGATGACACAGAAGTCTGCAGTCCAAGGCTGTAGTCCTCCAGTGGTTCTGCTGTGAGCAAGGCTGAGTTCAGAACTAAGATGCACTAGGGCAGAAGAAACACTGGGAGTTGGGGGGGGGGGGGAACCCCAGCAGCAAATCTCAGAATTCATTAGCAATTACTTTCTTGTTGAGAGTGAGGAGCCCACCTTGGAACACAGAAATCCTGCACCTTGATTGTAAGAGGCCATGAGAACATGGTGAGAGACTCCTCTGGATAGGGTTTGGTTTGTGGACACAGAGGAGATGAGCTGGTCCAAAGGAGCACAGAGAGCCACCTTATCAAAATTCTAACTCTGTAGCTACAGAAGAGGTGACAAATTCTGGAAACTATATTTTTTCCTCAACTGAAAGAACATCCTGAAAATAGTTCTTCTAAGAAAACTCAATTTTCCTTCCAAAAGAAATTTAAAAAGAGAGAGAGAGAGAAATGGCACAGTACCAATGTAGCATGAGAATTCCTTTTATAAAAGCATAAAACATGCCTTCATGCAAACAATAAGATCTATAAAGAGAAATACTATTACAGTTAACAGGAAATAGTTGCATGTTATTCCATCATGAATAAACATACAGATGATTAACATATAATATTAGATTGTAACAAATATGAAGGGGAACATAAAGCAGAACTACAAAATGCAGGAAGGACGTATTTTATTTGACTAGGAAAATGATGGTACTTTCTTTTTTGAATCATCCTATTGGGAAATATATAGGCAAACTAAAGAGAAAGATAAAAATCTGAATTCAGTTCAGTTCAGTTCAGTCGTTCAGTCATGTCTGACACTTTGTGACCCCATGAACTGCAGCACACCAGGCCTCCCTGTCCATCACCAGCTCGCGGAGTCCACCCAAACCCATGTCTATCAAGTCGATGATGCAATCCAACCATCTCATCCTCTGTCATCCCCTTCCCTCTTGCCCTCAATCTTTCCTAACATCAGGGCTTTTTTTCCAATGAGTCAATTCTTCACATGAGGTGGCCAAAGTATTGAAGTTTCAGCTTCAACATCAGTCCTTCCAATGAACACCCAGGACTGATCTCCTTTAGGACGGATTGGTTGGATCTCCTTGCAGCCCAAGGGACTCTCAAGAGTCTTCTCCAACACCACAGTTCAAAAGCATCAATTTCTTTATAGTCCAACTCTCACATCCATACATGACCACTGGAAAAACCATAGCCTTGACTAGACGGACCTTTGTTGGCAAAGTAATGTCTCTGCTTTTGAATATGCTCTCTAGGTTGGTCATGACTTTCCTTCCAAGGAGTAAGTGTCTTTTAATTTCATGGCTGCAATCACCATCCACAGTGATTTTGGAGCCCAGAAAAATAAACTCTGCCCCTGTTTCCACTGTTTCCCCATCTATTTCCCATGAAGTGATGGGACCAGATGCCATGATCTTAGTTTTCTGAATGTTGAACTTTAAGCCAACTTTTTCACTCTCCCCTTTCACTTTCATCAAGAGGCTTTTGAGTTCTTCTTTGCTTTCTGCCATAAGGGTGGTGTCATCTGTATATCTGAGGTTATTGATATTTCTCCCGGCAATCTTGATTCCAGCTTGTGCTTCCTCCAGCCCAGCATTTCTCATGATGTACTCTGCATAGAAGTTAAATAAGCAGGGTGACAATATACAGCCTTGACGTACTCCTTTTCCTATTTGAAACCAATCTGTTGTTCCATGTCCAGTTCTAACTGTTGTTTCCTGACTTGCATACAGGTTTCTCAAGAGGCAGGTCAGGTGGTCTGGTATTCCCATCTGTTTCAGAATTTTCCATAGTTTATTGTGATCCACAAAATCTGAATTACATACTTCCTAAGACAGAGAGACAGAGAAAACTCATGAACTTCACATTACATGTGAGCAAGACATTGGGCAGTTGAGACTAATGGGCTAGTCAGAGAATTCACTCAGAAGGCTGTGATGAGGGTGTCTGAGAGAAGACAACTATGGAAACATCAGGTCTTGGCAGATCTTATTACCACAGCAAAATACTCATTAGAAGATGCCCTATCCTGAGAAGGTGGCCTTCAAATCTGCAGGCAGAAAAGGAAGGTGGGTTGAAACACCAGCAAGATAGCCTCTGAAATGCAAGTGCATCACTGTGGAAAGCAGGACCTTGGTTCCAGGTGAAAAAAACTGAGGAAACTCAGCCATGGAATCAGAAATAATGCAGAAACATGCTAATTTCTGAGAATCAGAGAGGTGTGCTGGCCTGGAAGCATTCCCTCAGTGTGGATGGAGGTACCATTTGAACACAGTGAGTTCTAGGAATTACACTGACACCATTGGAATCAATACATGTTGAAATGAGCACCAGCAGACAGTCCAGGAAAATTCAGCTCATTCCAGTGTAAGAACAAAATAAACAAACAAAACATCTATACAAAAATACAAGAAAAACATACCAAAAAAAAAAAAAAAAATAGACCAAGCTTTTTCTATAGATGAAGAAAACTCACCAGAAACAAAATCACATTTCCACAAAACATGAAAGTTGTAAACTCTTAATAAAAAAATCCTAGTTATTAAGGAAGATTGCAGTGAAAATGAAAGAATTCTAAAAAGGCAGCCAAAGATCAGCGAATGATAGAAACAGGCTATGAAGCAGGAACTGGCACAATTCAGGAAAATAGATAACAAAATCATTTCAGAAAGGAAAACCAAAAATATATGAGACTCAAAAGAGAATAAATCTCACGGAGACCCCACTAAGAGACATATGGAAAGAAAAGAGAAAAAACAAAACGTAATGTGAATGGAGGCAGAGATGGCATGAGAGAATTGGGTCAAAACAAAAATATAAATGATAGGCAGAGAAGGTCCAGTGTAACAGAAATGGAGACTTCTGAAAACAAAATTAAAGCAATAAAGAATTTAAAAATATATCATTGAACAGAAGTTTTCTGAGATAAAAGAGGATTCCATTCTACATATTGAAATGTCTCCTCTTATAAAGGAAAAGTAATCTGAAAGGTTAACATTAACACATATTCTGTAAACACGTTGAATTTTGAAGTTAATTTTTAAAATGTATTGGTCAGATATGCAGAGACTAATTCACTTGAAAAAAAAAACAGTTTCACATCAGACATAGTCATAGGAACAATCACTTTCAGAAGAAAGTGAACTAACACATAAGACATTTAAGTAAACAAAATGAGGGCCAGTCTACCATTGTTTGTAGGGCACACACAAAAAAAAAACCTTGCATGCACCAGGACCCAGGAGAAAGGAGCAGTGACCCCACAAGAGACTGACCTAGACTTGTGTATGAGTATTTGAGAGTCTCTGGTGTAGGCCTGGGTCATCAGTAGCAGAACAAAGGGTCACAGTCATTGACAGCAGTGGTCCTGGGAGGCATGATGTGCAGCATAAATCTTTTTGGAGGAGGTCTCAATTGCCTGAGGCAAAACTAGAGCTCCACCCATAAACAGAAAATTGGATTAAAGATTTACTGGGCATGGCCCTGCCCACCAGAGCAAGATGCAGTTTTCCTCCACAGCCAGACTCTCTGATCAGGAAGCTTGCACAAGCCTCTTATCCTCATCCATCAGAGGGCAGACAGAATGGAAACCACAATTAGAAAACTAACCAAAATGATCACTTCAATCACAGTTTTGTATAACTTAATGAGCCACACCATTTGAGCCATCCAAGAGGTCATGGTGGAGAGTTCTGACAAAATGTGGTCCACTAGAGAAGGGAATGGCAAACAACTTCAGCACTCTGGCCTTGAGAACCCCATAAACAGTATGAAAAGGCAGAAAGATATGACCACTGAAAGATGAACACCCACCCCCCTAAATCAGTAGGTGCCCAATATGCTCCTGAGAAGAGTGGAGAAATAACTACAGAAGGAATGAAGAGGCTGAGCCAAAGCAGAAACAATGCCCAGTTGTGGATATGTCTGGTGGTGAAAGCAAAGTCCAATGTTGTAAAGAAAAATACTGTCTAGGAACATGGAATGTTAGACCAATGAATCAAGGTAAAGTTGAAGTAGTCAGAGCAAACATTGATATTTTAGGAATCAGTGAACTAAAATGGACTTGAATGGATGAATTTAATTCAGATGACCATTATATCTACTACTGTGGAGAAGAATCCCTTAGAAGAAGAAATGGAGTAAGTGTCATAGTCAACAAAAGAGTCCAAAATGCAGTACTTGGGTGTGATCTCAAAAACAACAGAATGAACTTGATTCGTTTCCAAGGCAAACCATTCAATATTACAGTAATCTAAGTCTATGCCCCAACCACTAATGCTGAAGAAGTTGAAGCTGAATGATTTTACAAATACCTACAAGACCTTTTAGAACTAATACCAAAACATGATGTCCTTTTCATTATAGGGGACTGGAATGCAAAAGTAGGCAGTCAAGAGATACCTAGAGTAATAAACAAGTTTGGCTTTCTAGTACAAAATGAAGCAGGGCAAAAGCTAACAGGGTTTTGCCAAGAGAATGCATAGCAAACATCCTCTTCCAACAGCACAAGAGATGACTCTACACATGGACATCACCAGATGGTCAATACTGAAATTATATTGATTATATTCTTTGTAGTCAAAGATGGAGAAGCTCTATACAGTCAACAAAAACAAGACCGGGAGCAGAGTGAGGCTCAGATCATAAACTCCTTACTGCAATATTCAGACTTAAATTGAAGAAAGTAGGGAAACTACTTAGCCATTCAGGTATGACCTAAATCAAATCCCTTATGATTATACAGTGAGAGTGATAAACAGATTCAAAGGATTAGACCTGATAGAGTGCCTGAAGAAATATGGACAGAGATTCCTGACATTGTACAGGAGGCAGTGATCAAAGAACACAAAATGGTTGTCTGAGGAGGCCATAAAAATAGCTGAGAAAAGAAGAGAGGTGAAAAGCAAAAGAGAAAAGGAAACATTTACCTATCTGAATGCAGAGTTCCAAAGAATAGCAAGGAGAGATAAGAAAGCCTTCTTAAGTGAACAATGCAAAGAAAGAGAGTAAAACAATAAAATGGAAAAGACTAGATATCTCTTCAAGAAAATTAGAGATACCAAGGGAACACTTCATGCAAAGATGCATGCAATAAAGATCAGAAATGATATGGACCTAGCAAAAGATATTAAGAAGAGGTGCCAAGAATACACAGAAGAACTATGCAGAAATGTATTAATGACCCAGATAACCATGATGATGTGATCACTCACCTAGAGCCAGACAGTCTGGAGTATGAAGTCAAGTGGGCTTTAGGAAGGATGACTCTGAACAAAGCTAGTGGAAGTGATGGAATTCCAGCTGAGCTATTTCAAATCCTAAAAGGTGATAGTGTTAAAGTCCTGCACTCAATGCCAACAAATCTGGAAAGCTCAGCAGTGGCCACAGGACTGGAAAATGTCCATTATCATTATGATCCCAAAGAAAGGCAATGCCAAAGAATGTTCAAACTACCGCAGAACTGCACTCATTTCACATGACTAAGGTAATGCTCAAAATCCTTAAATACAGGCTTCAACAGAACATCAACTGAGAACTTTCAGATGTATAAGCTAGGTTTAGAAAAGGCAGAGGAAGCAGAGATCAAATCCCCAACATCTGTTGGATCATAATTAAAAGGGAATTCCAGAAAGACATCTACTTCTTCATTGACTATGCCAAAGCCTTTGACTGAGTGGATCACAACAAACTGTAGAAAATTATTAAAGAGATGGGAATACCAGAACACCCTACCTGCCTCCTGAGAAATCTGTATGCAGGACAAGAAGCAGAAGTTAGAACCAGACATGAAACAATGAACTGGCTAAAATTGGGAAAGGAGTACATCGAGGCTGTGTATTGTCACCTTGCTTTTTTAACTTATATGCAGAGTACATCATGAGATATGCCAAGCTTGATAAACCTTAATCTGAAATCAAGATTGCCAAGAGAAATATCCATAACCTCAATCACCCTAATGGCAGAAGAGAAGAGGAACTAAAGAACCTCATGATGAATATGAAAGAGGAAAGTGGGAAGCTGCCTTAAAATTAAGCCTTCAAAAAACTAAGATCCTGCATTGATCCTGGACTGGTGAAACTTGGGGCTGGTGCACTGGGATGACCCAAAGGGATGGTATGGGGAGGGAAGTGGGGGGGGGTTCAGGATAGGGAACATGTGTACACCCGTGGCGTATGCATGTTGATGTATGGAAAAACCAATACAATATTGTAAAGTAAATAATAATAATAATAAATTAAAAAAAAATTAAGATCATGGCATCTGGTCCCATCACTTCATGGCAAATAGATGGGGAAACAAAGGAAACAGTGACAGACTTTAATTTGGGAGGCTACAAAATCATTGCAGATGGTGACTGCAGCCATGAAATGAAAAGATTCTTGTTCTTTGGAAGAAAAGCTATGACAAACCTAGACAGCATGTTAAAAAGCAGACATCACTTTGCCAATAAAGGTCCATATATTCAAAGCTACTGTTTTTCCAGTAGTCATATATGAATGTGTGAGTTGGACCACAAAGAAGGTGGAGCACCCAAGAACTGATGCTTTCAAACTATGGTGTTGGAGAAGACTCTTGAGAGTCCCTCAGACAGCAAGGAGAGCAAACCACTCAATCCTAAAGGAAATCAACCCTGAATATTCATTGGGAGGACTGATGTGGAAGGGGAAGCATCAGTATTTTGGCCACCTGATGGAAAGAGCTGACTCATTGGAAAAGACCTTGATGTTAGGAAAGACTGAAAGCAGGAGAAGGGGGCAACAGAGGATGAGATGGTTGGATGGCGTCACTGACTGAATGCACATGAGTTTGAGGAAACTCCAGGACATAGTGAAGGACAGGGAAGACAGGCATGCTGCAATCCATGGGATAGCAAATAGTGGGACATGACTGAGTGACTGAACAACAACAATATATGCCTTAGACTTTTCTAGAAAATAAACAGCCAAATTCCTACTTTTCTGGACCTTACAGTTTAGTTACAGCTGGTTAAGAAAAATAATCAACATGATAAATAAATACTTTGTGTAGTATTTTACAGAGTGGGAAGTATTACAGAAACAGAATAAGATGCTATAAGAAGTACTGAGGGAATGATCCTATTTTTTAAAGGATAGTCAGGGTAATGCACTATTGGATATGATTAGGTAAAATTAATCATATTTTTTTTAAATCACAATAGCTGAACAGGGGAAATATATTTTCACCTTATGTCTTGATGATATCCATTTAGTATTAGTGAAAATACATTGTCAACAGAAAATAAGGGAAAAACCTATAATAACATGATCTCCAAAAACATATCTAATTCTATTCAGTGATGACTGACCCAGAGACTTCTGCTCCACCATAGCTAAAACATAGGAAAAATAAATAATACGTTTCATATTTTTAAGTTCTAAAGATTATTAACATTAATCTTTTTTAGTATTTTTTTTTTTACTTAAATGAAAACTTTTTTGTCTTTTGAGAGTTTCTAGAGCAATTTCCAAGGCCTGAAAATTAACTCTTTTAAAAAATTTGACTAATTAATTTCATAACTTATTTTAATCTCTAAAGAATCAACCCAGCATTTTCGCCAAATCTATTTTATTATTCCAATATATTGATTCTGATCTTAGGTATATTTCTTTCTTTCTTTCATTTTATTTCCTTGGGGAAGTTTTGTTTTTCATTTTTTATCCTCTTGTGCTAAAAGTTTTATTGTTTCATTTTCATCCTTCTTATTTAAGAAAACAATCTTTTAGGATCATGACATTTCATCTGAGTAATTTTTATTATGTCTTATGAATTATGATAAAGAATTACTAATTATTGTCTTTCTCTATTTTGTAATTGCAATTTAAAATTTTATTATACCCGAGAATCAATGAGTTTTCTTTTTCTTTTCTTTTTTTTTAATTTCCAAGCATGCATGCATCCTCAGATGCATCCAACTGCTTGCAACCCCATGGACTAACCAGGCTCCTCTGTCCAGGCAAACATACTGGAGTGGGTTGCCATTTCCTACTCTGGAAATCTTCCTGACCCAGGGATTGAACTCACATTTTCTGCATCTCCTGCATTGGCAGGCTGATTCTTTACCACTGTATCACTTGTGATTATTTTCTAGTATTAATTTTTGGTTTACTGTAATTGTGGTCAGCAAAAGGGGTCTGGATTCTTTTCTATTTTGTTATTATTTAACTATTCCTCATTACCTAATTTGGAGAAGGCAATGGCACCCCACTCCAGTCCTCTTGCGTGGAAAATCCCATGGACGGAGGAGCCTGGTAGGCTGCAGTCCATGGGGTTGCTAAGAGTCAGACACGACTGAGCGACTTCACTTTCACTTTTCACTTTCACGCATTGGAGGAGGAAATGGCAACCCACTCCAGTGTTCTTGCCTGGAGAATCCCATGGACAGAGGAGCCTGGTGGGCTGCCGTCTATGGGGTCACACAGGGTCGGACACGACTGAAGCAACTTAGCAGCATTACCTAATTGGAGAAGGCAATGGCACCCCACTCCAGTCCTCTTGCCTGGAAAATCCCATGGGCGGAGGAGCCTGGTAGGCTGCAGTCCATGGGGTTGCTAAGAGTCAGACACGACTGAGCGACTTCACTTTCACTTTTCACTTTCATGCACTGGAGAAGGAAATGGCAACCCACTCCAGTGTTCTTGCCTGGAGAATCCCAGGGACGGTGGAGCCTGGTGGGCTGCCATCTTTGGGGTCGCACAGAGTCGGACACGACTGAAGCGACTTAGCAGCAGCAGCATTACCTAATATGTAGTAAACTTTAGTAAATGATACCTGAAAATTTGAGAATAAAGTAACTAGCCTCCAATTAAAATAAATAAATTTAAATTAAAAAAAAAAGAATACTCCAGTCAGTAAGAAGTAGATTTCATGTGTATTTGGATACATGGATACTATGTATACAATGATGCTTCTGTGATTTTATATCTCAAATGGTTAGCATAGTATTCATTAAATACAATGGTATTTATCTTAATATGTATTTATTTTTATCAATAAAAGTCTCTTCTTTAATAAAAAAGATTACTTGTTTCTAAGAAAGAATTTAGCAAAGAAATGACAAAATAACAAGTGGATTAAAATGTGTTGGCAGAACTCAGACATACAAAGAAATAAGATCAATACACACACACACAATAAAGATAAAGTTGAAAGATGAAAAAAGAGACTAAACACTGAAAAACAGAATAAGGGATATTGAGAAAGAAATAAAATGAAAATTTTTAATGTTAAAGTACTACAGATAAAATAATTGAAACATGTACAATCAAAAGAGAACCAAGATTTACATAACTTGGGTCTCTAAGAAAAGCAAAATCAGCTATCCATGACTGAAAGCAGTTTAGTAAGTTAGGTGTCCATGCTAACAAACTTGATGAGGGGAATTCTGGTTTGCACCTATTTACCCAATGTCTGTACAGATCAGATCAGATCAGTCACTCAGTCGTGTCCGCCTCTTTGCGACCCCATGAATCGCAGCACGCCAGGCCTCCCTGTCCATCACCAACTCCTGGAGTTCACTCAAACTCACGTCCATCGAGTCGGTGATGCCATCCAGCCATCTCATCCTCTGTCGTCCCCTTCTCCTCCTGCCCCCAATCCCTCCCAGCATCAGAGTCTTTTCCAATGAGTCAACTCTTCGCATGAAGTGGCCAAAGTACTGGAGTTTCAGCTTTAGCATCATTCCTTCCAAAGAAATCCCAGGGCTGATCTCCTTCAGAATGGACTGGTTGGATCTCCTTGCAGTCCAAGGGACTCCCAAGAGTCTTCTCCAACACCACAGTTCAAAAGCATCAATTCTTCAGCGCTCAGCTTTCTTTATAGTCCGACTCTCATACCATACATGACCTGTGGAAAAACTATAGCCTTGACTAAATAGACCTTTGTTGGCAAACCCCACTTATCTGTCATGATAAATGTATTAAACTCAACTGTTAAAAAATATGTAGATTAGAGCATAAGCTACGTATCAACAGTAGGATGTCTAGAACTGATTTCTGAAGTTAAAAATCAAAGAATATGCAACTGTAAACAAACAAGAAAAAACCAATGCTGCAATCATAATAAAAAACCACATAAATTTCAACCCCAAAATATTAAACTTGGCTAAAAGGAAACTTCATAATACCAAAAGCTACAACTAATGATAAACATAGTAGAGTTATGGATGTCATAACTGAATATCAAATAAGAGCAAAAATGTTATGTCAGAAATTATGAGAGATAAAAAATAGCAGCAGCAACAAAATTTTATTTCACTTCTTTCAGTTTGCTGAATATTAAATTAGAGAAAAATAAATGTCCACAGAAAACTTGAATAATATAATTGATAAGGTCAATCTAGTTGACATATATGGTCACTGGCAATAAAGAACACACCTTTTTTTTTTCAAATGCCTGTAGAATACTGACAGTCATAGACTGTTGAGAAGGCTACAGAAGATGATCAGTAAGGTAGGCCTGTTTGATACATACTAACTTTGACCAAAGGAAGAAAGAAAATATCAATCAATGCTTCTACAATTTTACATCTAATATTTAGAACTGAATCAAAAATTACCAGACATGCTAAGATCCAGAACCAAATAACCTGAAGAAAAAGGAAATAAAGAAAAAAGGAATAGAAATAGTAACAGAGGACTGAAATCATCCAATATAAATAATTATGATTAATACATTTGAACATATATGAAAAATGAAGAATTTTATCACATAATTGGAATGCATATAGGGATGACCCAGAGGGATGGTACAGGGAAGGAGGTGGGAGGGGGTTCAGGATGGGGAACACATGTATACCCGTGGCAGATTCATGTTGATGTATGGCAAAACCAATACAATATTGTAAAGCAATTAACCTCCAATTAAAATCAATAAATTTATTTTTTTAATAAAAATGTTTTATAAATAAATAAATAGTATCACTGAAAAAATAATTCACCAGATATATTTAAAAACTGGCTGAACATTGCAGAAATTAGAATTAGTATAGTTTTAAGGTAGAAAATATTCATAAGATAGATAACAAATGGGAAAAATACTGGAGTCCAAGAAGTAGAGATGATGAGGCAGAATCAATAAAGAGTATTAAGTTCAGCTCAGTTCAGTTCAGTCGCTCAGTCGTGTACAATGCCTTGCACACGGACTGCAGCATACCAAGCTTCCCTGTCCATCACCAACTCCCAGAGTTTACTCAAACTCATGTCCATTGAGTCAGTGATGCCATCCAACCATCTCATCCTCTGTCATCCCCTTCTCCTCCTGCCTTCAATCTTTCCCAGCATCACAGTCTTTTCCAGTGAGTCAGTTCTTTGCATCAGGTGGCCAAAGTATCAGAGTTTTAACTTCAGCATCAGTCTTTCCAATGAATATTCAGGACTGATTTCATTTAGGATCAAAATTAATCAAAACTGATTAAAAACATCAGGCCAAAGTTTTAAGAAACTTTCCTTACTTCAAGTCGGGGGCGAGGGACAAACAACAACAAAAAAAGAAAGAAAGGAGGAAAGAAAAGGGAAAGCCACATCTGGCCACTGGCACCAAAGGATATCAGATGATTGGGGAGGGGGCAGTATGGAAAAGTCTGGGTGCTGCTCCTCTTCAGCCTTGTGACCCGGGTGATGGCCACAGGGGTTTTCACTGTGTGAAAAGTCACAGAGCTTCAGGTGTATGCATATTACTGTTTGCATATTAGACTTCAATTTGCAAATTTAAAAATAAATCTAAATGTTTCTTGTTTAGCAAGCAACTCCTTCCTGTCCCCCAGCCCCGTCCACTGAGTCTCATAGAAGGAGGGAGGATGGATAACATCTTAAGAAAATAAATCACACAAACACACACCAAAAAAAAAAAAAAAACAGGCAAAGCAAAGATGGGAGTCGGGGAGTGAATACATACTGTAGTCTCATCTTTTCCTAATGGAGCTACAGGGGAAATGTCCAATAAAACATACTAAACTGTGTTCAGTGGGATCAGGTCCCACTGGGAAAACTGTAGATGCTGCTGGCATCCTCTTGTGTCGTGTGCAAGCAGCTTACATCCTCTAGGAGAGAATCCCTCACAGGATCAATGTTAACGTGGGAAGGGGGACAATGCCAGTGCTGCACTGGGGCAGATGTTTAGGTAAATGACCCACGGGAGGCAGCCTTCTGGCTCCTTTGCTGTGTGTACTGGGGGTTCACAAGCTACCACACCAAGCTATACACTCTCACGCAAGTGAAAGATTAGGGTTTACAGGAGAAGGGGGGCCTCCCATCAGAAAATGGGGCTGCTATCCATGGGATTTGCTCTTCAGGGTGTGAACTCCTGGAGGGGCACCTAGTTTTGTTGTTTTCATTCAGTCCCTAAGTCCTCTCTCCATGGGCTGCAGCATGGCCAGTTTCCCTTGTCCTTCACTATCTCCTGAAGTTTGCTCAAATTCAGGTCCACTGAGTCAGTGATGCTATCTAATCATCTCATCCTCTGTCACACCCTTCTCTTTCTGCCTTCAATCTTTCCCAGCATCAGGATCTTTTCCAATGAGTCAGCTCTTCCCATCAGGTAGCCAGTGTATTGGAGCTTCCATTTCAGCATCAGTCCTTCCAAAGAATGTTTTTGCTCAGTTGCTCAGTCATGTCTGACTCTTCTTGATGCCATGGACTGCAGCAGGCCAGGCTTCCCTGTCCTTCACTATGTTAAGAGTTTGCTCAAACTCATGTCCATTGAGTCAGTAATGCCATCCAACCATCTCATTCTCTGTCGCCCCCTTCTTCTCCTGCCCTTGATCTTTCCCAGCATCAGGGTCTTTTCCAGTGAGTCAGCTCTTTCCATCAGGTGGCCAAAGTGTTGGAGCTTCACCTTAAGCCTTCATCTTTCCAATGAATATTCAGGGTTGACTTCCTTTAGGATGACTGGTTTGATCTCCTTGCAGTCTAAGAGACTCTCAAGAGTCTTCTCCAGCATCACAGTTCAAAAACATCAATTCTTCAGTGTTCAGCCTCCTTTTTGTTCCAACTCTCACATCCATACATGACTACTGGAAAAAACATGAAAGTGTCAGTCCCTCAGTCATGTCCAACTATTTGAAACACAGAGTTAGCCCACCAGCCTCTTCTGTCCATAGAATTCTCCAGGCAAGAATACTGGAGTACATAACTAATCCCTTCTCCAGGGAATCTTCTCCACCCAGGGACTGAACCCAGGTCTGCATTGCAGGGGGATTCTTTATCATCTGAGCCACCAAGAAAGCCCCCTAGTTGTGACTATGTGGGACCTTTGTCAGCAAAGTGATATCTCTTCTTTTTAATATGTTGTCTAGGTTTGCCATAACTTTCCTTCCAAGGAGCAAGTGTCTTTTAATTTCATGACTGAGGTCACCGTCCACAGCGATTTTGGAGCCCAAGAAAAATAAAATCTGTCACCACTTTTTCCCCTTCTATTTGCCATGAAGTGATAGGACCAGATACCATGATCTTAGTTTTTTAATGTTGAGTTTCATGCCAGGTTGTTCACTCTCCTCTTTCACACTCATCAAGAGGCTCTTTAGTTCCTCTTCACTCTCTGTCATTAGAGTGATATCATCTGCGTATCTGAAGTTGTTGATATTTCTCTCAGCAGTCTTAATTCCAGCTGTGATTCATCCAGCCTGCCATTTCACATGAGGTACTCTGTATATAAGTTAAATAAGCAGAGTGACAATATACAGCCTTGTATTCCTTTTCCAATTTTGAGCCAGTCTGTTGTTTCATGTCTGGTTCTAACTGTTGCTTCTTGACCCGCATACAAGTAAGGTGGTCTGGTATGCCCATCTCTTCAAGAATTTTCCAGTTTGTTGTGATCCACAACAGTCAGTCAAAACCACAGCATAGTCAATGAAGGAGAAGTTGATGTTTTTCTGGAATTCCTTTGCTTTCCCCATGATCCAGAGAATATTGGCAATTTAATCTCTGGTTCCTCTGCCTTTTCTAAACCCAGTTGGTACATCTGGAAGTCCTGGAAGTTCTTTGTTTGTGTATTGCTGAAACCTAGATTAAAGGATTTTGAACATTACCTTGCTAGAATAAGAAGTGAGTGCAATTTTACAGTAGTTTGAACATTTTTTGGCATTACCCTTCTTTGGGATTGGAATGGAAACTTTTTTCAGTCCTGTGTCCACTGCTGAGTTTTCCAAATTTGCTGAGGTATTGAATGCAGCACTTCAGCAGCATCTTTTAGGATTTGAAATAGCTCAGCCCAGAGTCATTCCCAAAGTCAGAAGGCATCCATGGCATCACTCATACTGCAGAGTTCACTGGTACAGAGGCCAGAACTGAATCAGAACTGACCCACAGAAATTGCTGAACATCTAGAAGACAGGCAATTATGCAAGACCCCTGTCCTTCCATGGCAAGGATAAAATAGTTCCCTTAAATTTCCAGACTCCAGCATGCAAGGTGAGTGGGGAGATTGGGTACAGCTATGAAACACGAAGTACTTCCCTGAAGTGGATGAGCAGTCTCAAAGAGCTCAATCAGTTCCAATAAAGTATTTAACTTTGAGTAGACTAATTATTTAAGCAGAATGCAACACTGTATGAACTGTCACATAAAAACATCAATTATGATAGGAAATGAAGATACTACATATTTTTTTAGTAAATCAGAAGATAGGGCATCAATTCATGACCCCAATACATCAATGAAACCAATTAAATAACATATATCAATCCTTACCCTCTAAAACAGCCAAAACCTAAAATAATGATAACTCCAAATGTTGTAAACATTATAGTAATAGCATTGCATATGTACACTGATGACAGAATAAACAAAAATATAATTTTACTTTAGGCAATAAAATTTATGAATTATAAGTAGATCCATGGTAATATATTTTTCTAGGAAAATTGTTCATTAAAACCCATTATGGCATTATTTATAAAATGAAATGATCAAGAAAAACTTAAATGGCCAGTAGCAGGAAATCATATAATAAATTCTAGTACATCAGCTCTGTGGAATATTAGACATCCATTAAAAATGTAAAATTTTTAAACCTGCATTGGTATAGAGAGTTATTTAATGGAAAAATAAAATAAATAAAATATAAAATTATTCTATAAGTTTAATAACTATATAAAAATTCTGTAAGGTTTTGAAAAATATCTAGAATAACAATGGAAAAGCAAAGAGTTTAGTCACAGAAAGTAAGAAGATAAAAGGCAGTTTCCATTTAAAAATATATTTTTGTCATTGTAATAGTATTTCACAATTTTAAATACCAAATATTAATAAAAGCCAATCACAATTATTGGAAATTATACTCTGACTTTATACTTTGAGTCCTCTAATTTCCTACTCTCTTTCCAGCAAAGAGAGGACTTCTGACCCTGTAACCCCACTGCTGCTGCTAAGTCACTTCAGTCGTGTCTGACTCTGTGCAACCCCATAGACAGAAGCCCACCAGGCTTCCCAGTCCCTGGGATTCTCCAGGCAAGAACACTGGAGTGGGTTGCCATTTCCTTCTCCAATGCATGAAAGTGAAAAGTGAAAGTGAAGTCGCTCAGTCGAGTCTGACTCTCAGCGACCCCATGGACTACAGCCTACCAGGCTCCTCCATCCATGGGATTTTCCAGGCAAAAGTACTGGAGTGGGGTGCCATTGCCTTCTCCGCTATCTGGGTTCAATTCTTGTTTTAACTACTTATATGCCAGGAGACTGCCGCCAAGTCACTTGCCCTCTTTCTGTCCCAATGTCTTCCTCCTATAACAGGATCAATAGTCCCTTACTAACAATGTGATGGAGAGGACTAAATAACCTTCCATATTAAAGCACCTTTTCCAAGTCCTCAATCAGTAACCATTCTGAGAGTTAGCTGCTGTTGTTTTCTTATGGCTGCTATTGTTTTTCTTTGTTAAATGATGGGAACAATGCATCATGGTTCATGGACAAAGCATGTGGTAAACACTGAGTGATTCTTGAGTTGAATTAGGTTCAGAACCTAATGGAAGACTCTGAGTGCATCTGTCTTTCTGTTTTGATTCTTTTTGTTTGTGGCATACTTAATGTGTACAATCTCTTCTGTTGGGATTGCGTGGGTAATTTTAGTAGCAAGCAAACTGACTTACTTAGAATCAGAATGTTCTTTCTTCTTAGCACTGTCTCAAAGCACAATAAATACTGAGTCCGTGTAGCTGACTGATGATGTTCACAAGATGTGTTTGCAGATTTGAACTTCCCATTTTTCAACATACGTTATATTTGTTGCCATCACGCAGACAGACTCATCATCTTCATATACAGCAGCTTACATTTGCCAACAGTCACCATCAGTGGTCTCTGAACGTCCTCAGAAACATTTAAGACCCAATCAATCATTTCACACTGGAACGTGAATTTTATAGGCTCTTTTACTCCCCAATCATCACATGTGTGTGCCGAAATAAGATTATATGGGAATTTACTTAAAATAAGCTTTTATGCTTTTCTTCTCAAGTTATTTTCTTCATTATATACTTTTTAAGTGAGAAAAATGAACACCACAGATAATAATTATTTGAATGAAAAACAATCAAAATATATTCTGATCTTCCTCTCCCCTCCTCTCAATGTTTCTTCCCACCCATAACTCCCCTCTCTTTTCCAATCTCTCCTGCCTTTTTCCCTAGTATATTCCCTTTTAGACTCTGAGCATGTAGGTGGGTGTAAACTGTTGTCTTTTTCTGCTGACTATTGCCACAGAGAGTGGATGACATGGAACACAGTAAGTGAAGACTCAATAATACCAACACCCCAATCTCAGTGCCTTGAAGCACAAGGAGTATTTCTTTTGATGATCCTGGTTCCTCCTCATCTGGCTGTGGTTCTGCCCTGCATTATCCTCATTCTGGGAAGGAACCATGTGAATACAGCAGCCATTGTCTGGAGTCACCATTTCAGAGAGAAAGACTGAGGCAAGTCACAGTATCCCTTAAAACTTCTTTCCAGAAATGACTTGAATCCCTCCTTACATTTGGCTGGCAAGGCAAGTCACCTGGCAAAAGCCAACTTCAAAGGGCATGAAATGGTTTCTACAGATCTCAAGAAGACTCACAGATATCTGCGAAATAGCCTTAATAACTACTGCAAAATGCACTCCCAAAGTGAAGATGGCACAATTCTTTATGGCTGCATGATCAGTACCAAAAAGCATGATCCCTCCTGGGATTTATCATTTTAGACTCATATCTATTCCTTCATTGAAAATTAATTTTTCTATAGTTATTCTTTCATTTCTACTCTTTCTTGTTCAAGAAAAGTAGTTTTAAAAGATGAGAAATCCATAGCTCCTTCAGACATCTAGAACAGATTTTCTGCTTTTCATGGCAGAAGAGTTTAGAACCAAATATTTGTTTACATGGTGGTTGGTTAGTTGGTTGGTGGTTGGTGCTTATAGTAGTTTGATTGATAGGTTGATTATGTTCAACAGAGGTCTTACCCAAAACTTAGGATACCAAACAATAGCGAAAGCTGTGGGAGGAATCTTTCCCTGAGAAGCCAAATGTGTTTACCTAACAGAGCTTAGTGAAGTCTAGAGAAAAATTTAGAATTTTTAGTCCACCACCTGGCCATTTGGGATTAGGGTAATAAAAATTACCCAACTTGTTATGATTTGCGCTATATCATATTTTTTCAGTAAGTGGTGAAAGTGTTGTGATCAGTGTAGAAAACCACTGAGACCTATTTGACATTCACATGGTTTCCTTCAATAGCCTGATTTTGAGTGCATCCATGGTTTTTTTTTTGTTTGTTTCTGAAATAAACAGACCTTTTGAATCTACACATAAATAAAAGAAAGAGTTATTATCTAACTGACAAATTGTTAACTATGGGTTTATATGGTCTGTGTTGGAGCCTTGAAAACTGGAGAATCTTTTTTAAGCACTAGCTTTTATTTATTTCTACTTTCACCTCACTTTTACAACTTTTTCAATGCCTGTAAGAACACTCTTCCCCAAAGATCTCAAATAAGTACTTGAATAAAACTACAGTATAAGCATAGCTATAAAGAATGCATTTAATTTCAAGGGCTGTTATAAAGAATTTTACAAATGATATGACAGGGTCCTTTTATTGTCCCCAATTTCATTCCATAGCCTTTCTAACAGCCCTCCTGAGAACAGAGCCAAGCTGGTGTCAATTTTTTTTATCAATTCATTTGGTTACAAAAGGAGAACATTATTCTGACGTTATGGACATTGGTCTAGTTATTTGCAGGGTCCCTATTGTAACTTAACTGAACACAGATTCAGTTTCTGAAGAACCTGAAAGTACTGTCAGCATTAATTCAAATGTTGTTCAGGTAAGCTGAAAACAACCCATTAGCTAAAAACAAATGTCATCTAGAATCAGACAAGCCCCTAGACACAATGTGAACTGGGAAAAGAGACTTTTTGCTTCTCCTCTTCTAAAAGAGCTTCCCCATGAAAGCCCACCTAGACTGCTGCTGCTACTGCTAATTATTCCTCTGAATTGGGATATGCCAACTTCAGGTCCACAGGTTTAGAGTTATAAAAATGATCTGCTAAATTTTTTACTTTTTTGATAGTTGTAATACTATATATATATATCTCATATATATATATATTTGCCTTAATATATATATATATATATTAGGCAAAAACAGTGAAAGGGTTGGCCAATCACAGGATGAATGTGGTCTGGTAAATCCAAATGTCACAGAGCGTTGGCCTTAATCATCATCTTGGGCTCATCTCTGCAGTACCATCGCTGTATCACAGCAAGAAGCAGCTTTTATTATATTAAGATAGCACTATTTTGAAGGGTATCAAAGACAATGTAAAAGGGAAAGAAGTTAGACATGGAAGAGTGCACACTGTACAATTCTGAGGCAGAGGTGGCTGACTGACAGTATTGACTTCAAAAGACCACGAGTGAGTCCTCTGCTGCTGCTGCTGATACTGCTGCTAAGTTGCTTCAGTCGTGTCTGACTCTGGGCTGCTGTAAATAGTTCACCTTGACCCTTAGGGTTTTTTCAGGTGAATATAAATATTACGTAATATATATAAAATTCATATACTTGATTCATGTTCTTTATTGTATGTGTCTGATGCACTTTGAGAAGACATTTTTAATATTAAAATTGTTAGATTGGAGTGGTTTTATATATTTGTTATATCTTTTGTATACTACCTGTAAATATTTTAAATATTTTTGTTTCATGGGTGTGAAAGTGAAAGTGAAGTCACTTAGTTGTGTTCGAGTCTTTGGGACCCCGTGGACTGTAGCCTACCAGGCTCCTCCATCCATGGGATTTTCCAGGCAAGAATACTGGAGTGGGTTGCCATTTCCTTCTGCAGGGGATCTTCCCAACTGAGGGTTTCCCGCATTGTAGGCAGACACTTGTCAGTGTGAAAGAACTATAAATGGGCTTCTCTGGTAATTCAGCAGTAAAGAATCTGCCTGCCATTGCAGGAGATGTGAATCCAATCCCTGAGTCAGGAAGATTCCCTGGAATAGGAAATGGCAACCCACTCCAGTATTCTTGCCTGGGAAAACCCATGGAGAGAGGAGCCTGGCAGGTTACAGTCCTTGGCATCACAGAGTCAGACATGACTTAGCCGCTGAACAGCAACAACACAGAGCTATAAACACAAGGGATTTATACCTACAGCTAAGTTTGCACACTTTTAAAGTATAATATAATTAAATCAGTTCACCGTAACTTAAAGGGCGATGAGAAAATTCTCCCTTTGACCCGGAGGGATGGTATGGGGAGGGAGGTGGGAGGGGGGTTCAGAATGGGGAACACGTGTACACCCATGGTGGATGCATGTTGATGTATGGCAAAACCAATACAATATTATAAAGTAAAAAAAAATAATAATAAATATATATATATAAACAAAAACAAACAAACAAAAAGATTCAAGGGGAAAAAATAAAATAAAATAAAAAAATAAAAAGAGATATACACATCAAAAACAAATAAATAAAGAGGGCTTAAACATATGTAGATTTGATATCTACTGCCTTTAGCTGTGACACTTGCCACAAGTAATTTCCCCAAAGCAGGGATACAAGCCTGCTGCTTCTGGGGCATTTCCCCTTAGTCACAAACAGATCCCATTTGGGTTTATGTTATGGCCTCTTACTTCCTTCTGCAACTTCACAAGGCCTCCAGAGGAGAGCCAACATCTTAGAGAGACTGGATACAGTGCTTCTCAACCTTCCAGGCTCCCATCTACCCTTTTGTCTCCTGGGTGAGCATCAGATGGCCAACCAATCCTCACTGCTTCCAACCTGCTGGAAAATCAAAGTGCTCTCAGTGACAGGAGTTGTTGTTTGGTGGCTAAGTGGTTTCCAATTCTTTTGTGACTCCATGGAGGGTATCCTGCCCGGCTCCTCTGTCCTTGAGATTTCCCAGGCAAGGATAATGGAGTGTTTTCATTTCCTTCACCAGGGGATCTACCCAACCCAGGGACTGAATCCATGTCTCTATGTAGGCAGGCAGATCCTTTACCTCTGAGCCACCTGGGAAGCCCCCACCTTGGCAACCACAAGTCTGTTCTCTATATCTGTGAGTCTGTTTCTGTTTCATTGAAGTGAAGTGAAAGTCACTCAGTCGTGTCAACTCTTTGCGACCCCATGGACTATACAGTCCATGGAATTCTCTAGGCCAGAATACTGGAGTGGGTAGCCTTTCTCTTCTCCAGGGGTTCTTTCCGGCCCAGGGATTGAACCCAGGTCTCCCACATTACAGGCAGATTCTTTACCAGCTGAGCCACCAGAGAAGCCCAAGAATACTGGAGTGGTTAGCCTAGCCCTTCTCCACTGGATCTTCCCGTTCCAGGAATCAAGGCAGGATCTCCTTTATTGCAGGTGGATTATTTACCAACTGAGCTATCAGGGAAGATAGGTTCATTTGTGTCATATTTTTTATTCCACATATAAGTGATATCATATGGTATTTGTCTTTCCCTGTCTGACTTACTTCACTTAATATGATAATCTCTAGGTCCAACCATGTTTGCATGAAGTATGATTCTTAAATATGATAAAAATTTTCAATTATACCTACTGGTGTTTTACTTTCAAAATATCATGTGTCCAGATATGTAGAAAAGTATACATGTTATTTTTTTAAGTTTCTACTCACCTTTATTCGATGTATGGCATAGTGTGGACAAATCTTATTTGTCAAAGGTATATAATCACACTCATTTATATAACTTTGAAAATGCTTTGAATTTATTTTATTTAGTAACTATGCAATTTCCTCAGAATATGTCCCAGGGCTACTAGAATTACATGATTTAGAATATATAAAGAATAAAATAAATCTATAGAATATAAATTTATTTTTAAAAAGCTTAATAAACACATGTAAACATTTGCTCACATTTAAAAAACCCTTGTTCTTGAGTAGTGATTATAATGAATTCCAAACCAATAAATAACTCAGTAATCCTATTGTTTACCTACTACATGTAAGAACTTGGTCAAGCTCTAGTGATGTTATAACCAAGCCCCAGCCTTTGAGGCTTACAAGGTCAGGTATTAGAATTAGCCAAAAAAAATGAAGTTCATTTGCAAGCCTACACCTACACTCCATATTCCATAATTCCAAAAAGTGGAAAAATTGTGCCCGCAAAGCACCAAGCATCCAGGCAATTTTCTTGGCTTTGCTTTCCTTGTAAGGAAACGGTAACAAATACCATGGGTTTTCAAATGTACGCCAGAATAGGAAACTTCTAATAAGTTGCATTTGGCATCTTTATTTCATCAGTCTTTAAACTTCTTCCATTGATTTTGAAAGCAAATATGTAGATACATGTATTTCCCTGGTGGCTCAGACAGTAAAGAATCTCCCCACAAAGCAGAAGACCTGGGTTCGATCCCTGGGTTGGGAAGACCCTCTGGAGAAAGGAAAGGCAGCCCACTCCATTAATCTTGCCTGGAGAATTCCATGGACAGAGGAGCCTGGCAAGTTACAGTTTATGGCATTGCAAAGAGTCAGACAGGGCTGAGCAAATAGTACAAGCACACTCATACACAGGTAGGTACACAGAAGTCTCTTAAGAGTTAAGCTAGTTTGTAAAGATTCAGCACTTTCTTTTCATATGTCAATCCATCCATCTTTATCTGTACCCCAAACCCCGATAGATCATGATTCTTGGCAGCAAATGTCACAGACTTGTCAACTATGATATCAGTAGGCTCTGCACAATAAATATTGAATGAATGGAAAATGGATACCATAAGAATGAAAAACTACAAAGTAACTAAAATTTTGTGCAAGTAAACCAAAATGATACTACCACAACCTTGACTTTATCTAAGTTTATGAATACCAAAATTAAGCAGTTTTATTATTAAAAGTCAAGTTGCAAGGAAAGAGAAAAAAACTACTTCTGCCAAGAAAATGAAGGTGATTCTCAATTGTGAGTTAAAGATGAATATAAGTGCAAATACAGTATTATCTTATTGGAGGATGTTGGCAAAGGATCCCAATTAAGCAAGATTTCAAAGATGAATAGAAGACTTAAAAAAAGAGTCTTGATGCTCATCCTCTCATTTTTAATTTACTTTTACCATATACTTGTAAGAGCAACTTTATCATAGAAAGAATATTTTTTAATTTATATGGCTTTCATGTGGCAAGAAATGCCATCCTCACAAGGAAAGTGCCCATGATGTGAGAGGCCAATGGCAGGGAGACTTGTGGAAGCCCAGTGAATACAGAGAAATAGCTCGTTACCTGGAGAGCAGGATGCCTCTAGTGGTGGGGTGGACCTCAATCTACAGATGCCAGTCTACTACCCATGGAAATTCCACCTTAACACATCCTGCCAATGATGCCAGGACTTGCTCAGCCCTATCTGCAATAACATTTGCAGGTCTCCTGAATTAGCAAACAAGTGTCTTCAACACCTGGAGAGGTAATAATTGTGAGAAAGGAGAACCTCATCGCTGGTAACTGGGTAGAATGAACAGAGGTACATCCTACCCCTGTTAAACATTAAACAAAACAGATTTTCTATAAAAAAATTTAAAATTTCATTCCTTTTATGAAACTAACTATGAAAGGTCAAATTGAACATAGTTTGTTTTGGTTTTCTTTTTTTCTTTTTTTTTTTATTTGTATCCACATGCTTAAGCTAATCTGAATGGAAATAAAACTGCATCAAAATAAAACCTCCCTAACATAAAAATAATTAATATGGTTTTCTTATCAAATGTTTTCATTCATACCTAGAATGCATGTTTTATAATCTATTGTAAATCTTAGGTGGAATATTCACACACACCTAGCAAACAGTATTTTTGTTTTGTATCTGAAAAGAGCTAATGTAACACAAAATCCAGTAGTCAAATAATCAGGCATATCATTGGTGGATAGAATGCTAAATAGCATTGACTTTAAAGGCTGGAGAGTCTAAAGTTGGTTTAAGATGAATTTTATCCTGAATTTAGAAGAATTTTACAGAGGTTAGAAAAACTTGCATAAGAACAATGTCAAGAATCTAGCCTTTAATTCAGCAATTCCATTCTCAGTATTTATTCAAAACAAAGACAATATCTTGAAAAAATATATGCACTTCCAGGTTCATTGCAGCATAATTTACAATAGTCAAGATATCAAAGTAGCTGAAGTGTCCACTGACAGATGAATGAATAAAGAAAATGTGGTATATACATAGATTGGAATATTATTCAGCCACTAAAGAAGGAAATTCTGCCATCTATAACAACATGAATGGACCTAGGGCATTAGGCTTAGTGAAATAAGTCAGACAGAGAAAGACACATGCTGTATGATCGCACGTATATGTGAAATCTAAAAAACAATAACAACAACAAAAACAGAGAACAGGTTGGTGGGGGCCAGAGGCAGTGGTTAGAAGGTCAGCAAAATGGGTGAAGATCAAAAGGTATAGACTTCCAGCTATTAGATAACTATTCCTAAGGGTGTAATTATGACTATGTGTGTGCCGTTGCTCAGTTATGTTGTATTCTTTCCAATCCTGACTGGAATCCACCAGGATCCTCTGTCCAAGGAATTCTCCAAGTAAAAATACCTGTATGGGTTATCATTTCCTATTCCAGGGCATCTTCCTGACCCAGGGATGAAACTTGTGTCTCTTTGCATTCCCTGCACTGGCAGGCAGAGTCTTTACTACTTCATCACCTGGGAAGATGCTAATTGTGACTATAGGTAACAAAAATATATATGGTATATTGGAAAGTTGGTAAGAGAGTAAATCTTAAAAGTTCTCATCACAAGAAAAAAATGTTGTAACTCTGTGTGGTTGGTAGAGATTAACTAGATTTATGGTGATAATTTTGCAATACACACATATACCAGATCATTATATTGTACATCTAAAATTAATTCAATGTTATATATCAAGCATATCTCACTAAACAAAGAAGAATATAGCTTGAAGCAAACAGAAAACAGAATATAAATTTGAATAAGTTTTAGAACAAGTAATATAAATTTGTCATTTCCCTTTGTGTTACTTTCTGCTTACTTGTAAAGTAAAATTATTAATTTTGACAAACTTTTTATAATGATACTGTGACAATAGTAATATGTGACATTTAGATTTCTTTAGAAGACAAGTGAAAGCATATGAGACAAAAATAGATTTTCATTAGAAGTCTGATACTTCTGCTTTGATCAATTCCTTTCTTCAGCATATATTTATTGAGCATTATTATATACAAGTCATTGTGACAGATGCTGATAATCACCAAATTATAATCCTTAAAATGACCTAAAGATGTTATCCTTTAAAATAAACATCAGGGATTTCTCTGGTAGTCCAGTGGTTGGGATTTTGTGCTTCCACTGCAGGAGACATGGGTTCAATCCCTTGTTAGGGAACTAAAATCCCTCACACTGTGAGGCATAACAAAAAAATAAAAACAAAAAACTTAACATGAAAAAAATTCTCTAAATAAAACAGACACCAAAGTCTCATAATATAGTTGACACACATTATGTATTTATCAAATGAATGAACAAAAGAAAAATGGTTCTGATAAAGAATATAGACAACTGACCCCAAAACACTCACGACTTAAATCCAATTTGTTTTGGCTTCATCAGTTGTACCACTAACCAAGACAGGTGGGGGGAAACATATAGATACACAGATGCATGCACCAATGTCACCAAAATGCTCAACCCTTCTGGAACCTGAACTCCAGTGCCCACACTTCCATCATGATCTGTAACACTGCTGAAGTTTCTGCTCAGATGTTCAGCCTCTTAGTTAGCATTGAGAGAGGAAAAAATGCCAAATATCAGTCTCATCCTTTTGTTCTTTTCTTAATATTTAAACTCCTCCAGTCCTTATGGGTGTTCAAACTGATATTTTATGTTTCAGTCAGGTTTCTAGTTGCTTTCAAGCAAAATTCCATGATTACAGGGTCAGAAATCTGAGCTGGGATTTCAAAAGCAAGGCAGGTTACAATACTAAACACAAAATTTTTAATTTAAATAACAAATTTCCTGTTTGGTCTTTCCCCCACTAGTAAAAGTCTAAAACTTTGGGGGAAAAAGAAAAAGTTGCCAGTATATTATCAAGTATGATTTCCAGAGTCCCTGCATTCAACATACTGGAGGATTTTTTAAACATATAGATTCTGAGTTCCATTCCAAAGGTACTGAATTAGAATGGAGCAGGCAGTTTTTATTTTTAATTAATTAACTCCTAGGCCTATTCTTCGGAGAAGGCAATGGCACCCCACTCCAGTATTCTTGCCTGGAAAATCCCATGGACAGAGGAGCCTAGTAGGCTATGGTCCATGGGGTCGCTAGGAGTCAGATACGACTGAGAGCCTTCACTTTCACTTTTCACTTTCATGCATTGGAGAAGGAAATGGCAACCCACTCCAGTGTTCTTGCCTGGAGAATCCCAGGGACGGGGGAGCCTGGTGGGCTGCCGTCTATCAGGTTGCACAGAGTCAGACACAACTGAAGCAACTTAGCAGCAGCAGCAGCAGCAGAAGGCCTATTCTTGTATTTATTGAAATTTCAGACTTACTATTGACTGTGCTGTGTGCAAAGAGATGGTTTGACCATGTAAGATACTTTCTTATCATTTGGTGAAGAAAAATCACAGGCTTTAAAAAAAAATGCCTTCAGGGAATTTTCTGGTGGTCTAGGGGATGCCAATTTGATCCCTGGTTGGAGAACTAAGATCTCCATATGATGTGGGGAAACTAAGCTGGCACACCAAAACTACTGCAGCCCATGTGATCTGAAGCCCACACACAGAAACTACTGAGCCCACACCACACAACTGGAGAAACCATGCACTGCAATGAAACATTATGGCAGATGCAACAAAGCTCCTGTGTCCCACAGCTAAGACCCAATGCAGCCAACGATATATACAGAGAAGAAATATATATATAAAAAAAATATTTAAAATGTATCTTCACAATACAGATTTCTTATAATCTGATATGGTTAACAGTATAATATAGAGTTAAATAAAAAGGCAAATTCGTTGACTTGGTTTTAGACAGTTATCTGCAAAAAACACTAACTTTATTTTCAAATAAAGATTTTAATCCTCAAAAAGAAATGAAATCTATGCATTTATGATGTCCCAGAGTTTTCATACTCTGATGTTGTTATTTTGCTTTGTTCTTTTCCTAAGTTAAAACAAAATTCTAAGCAATTAGAAATTTTAGTAAAAGTTTCAGAAAATAAAGCCTGCGGGCTTTTGATGTGGTTTTGTACATTTCTATTGCCAAACTGCAATTTAATTCCTCAAAGTAAAAGCTACTGGGGTTAGACATTATAGTGACTGATGGTAAACAAAGTTTTGGTTTCTAGATATTTTCTAAATAGAAAATTTCAGAAGATATTTTACAAAATCTATTAAAAATCTCATTTGTTCAGTCATTGAATCATGTCTGAATCTTTGTGACCCCATGAACTGTAGCAAGTCAGGGTTTCCTGTTCTTCACCATCTCCCAAACCTTGCTCAAACTCACATCCATTGAGTCGGTAATGCCATTCAACCATCTCTTCTTCTATCTTCCCTTTCTCCCCTGCCCTCAATCTTACTCAGAATCAGGGTCTTTTCCAATGAGTTGGCTCTTTTCATCAAGTGGCCAAAGTACTGGAGTTTCATTTTCAGGCACAGTCCTTCCAATGAATACTCAGGGTTGATTTCCATTAGGATTGACTGGCTTGATCTTGCTGTCTAAGAGACTCTCAAGAGTCTTCTCTAACACCACAGTTCAAAAGGATCAATTATTCTGTGCTCAACCTTCTTTATGGTCCAACTCTCACACCCACATATGACTACTGGAAAAACCATAGCTTTGACTAGACAGACCATTGTTGGCAAAGTGACGTCTTTGGTTTTTAATACATTGTCTAGGTTCATCATAGCTTTTCTTCCAAGAAGCAAGCGTCTTTTAGTTTCATGGCTGCAGTCACCATCTGCATTGATTTTGGAGCCCAACAAAATAAAGTCTCTCACTGTTTCCATTGTTTCCCCATCTATTTGCCATGAAGTGATGGGACCAGATATCATGATCTTAGTTTTTTGAATGTTGACTTTTAAGACAACTTTTTCACTTTCCTCTTTCACTCTCATCAAGAAGCTATTTTGTTTCTCTTCACTTTCTGCAGTAAGGTGGTATCATCTGCATATCTGAGGTTACTGATATTTCTCCTGGCAATCTTGATTCCAGCTTGTGCTTCATCCAGCCTGGCATTTTGCATGATGTAATCTGCATATAAGTTAAATAAGCAAGGTGCCAATATACATCTTTGATGTATTCCTTTTCCAATTTTCAACCAGTTCATTGGTCCAGGTCTGGTTCTAATTGTTGCTTCTTGACCTGCATACAGGTGTCATAGGAGGCAGGTAAAGTAGCCTGATATTCCCATCGATCTAAGAATTTTCCATTTTATTGTGATTCATACAGTCAAAACTTTAGCATAGTCATGAAACAGAAGTAGATGCTTTTCTGGAATTATCTTGCTTTTTCTATGATCCGAGAGATGTTGGCAATTCAATCTCTGGTTGCTCTGTCTTTTCTAAATCCAGTTTGACCATCTCAGAGTTCTCAATTCATGTACTGTTGAAGCCTAGCTTGGAGAATTTTACACATTACTTTGCTAACATGTGAAATGAGTGCAACTGTGCATTAGTTTGAATGTTCTTTGGCACCGCTCTTCTTTGGGACTGGGATGAAAACTGACCTTTCCAGTCACGGGGCTTTGCTGAGTTTTCCGTATTTGCTGGCATATTGAGTGCAGCACTTTCACAGCATCATCTTTTAGGATTTGAAATAGTTCAGCTAGAATTCTGTCACCTCTACTAGCTTTGTTTGTTTGTGATGCTTGCAACACCAGCATCAGTGTAGCCTATCAGGTTCCTTTGTCCATGGAATTCCCTAGGCAAGAATACTGGAGTGGGTTTTCCATTCCTTTCTCCACAGGATCTTCCCAACCCAGGGATCAAACCTGGGTCTCCTGCATTGCAGACAGATTCTTTACCATCTGAGGCACCTGAGAAGACCCAAAAGTCTCACAGCTACATATTTATTGATGGTTTTCAAGATGTAGAAAAAGTTGTTTCATCATATACTCCTTTAGTGGATACATTTTGCTTTTGATGAAAATATTTGTTGTTTTGTTTTCCTGTTTGATTATTTCTAGGTGAGGCCAAATTAATTCCAACCAAAGTGAAAAGAAGAATAAATTTAAATCAAAAAATCAGGTTTAGCATGAAATACAAACTCACTTCAGACAATTGGTGGTACTAGCCTTGTAGAGACAAAATGTGTATGACATAACAGTGTCTCATAAAAATGTGTTTTGTATGACAAAACATCATCCACTGGAGAAAGGATTGGCAAACCACTTTAGTATTCTTGCCTTGAGAACCCCATGAACACTATGAAAAGGCAAAAATGTATGACACTGAAAGATGAACTCCCCAGATTGGTAGATGCCCAATATGCTACTGGAGAAGAGTGGAGAAATAACTCCAGAAAGAATGAAGAGATGGGGCCAAAGAAAAAACAACACCCAGATGTAGATGTGACTGGTGATGGAAGTAAAGTCTGATGCTGTAAAAAACAATATTGCATAGGAACCTGGAATGTTAGGTCCATGAATCAAGGTAAACTGGAAGTGGTCAAACAGAAAATGGCAAGAGTAAACATTGACATTTTAGGAAACAGTGAACTAAAATGGACTGGTTGGATGAGTTTAATTCAGTGATCATTATATCTATTGCCATGGACAGGAATCTCTTAGAAGAAATGGAGTAGCCCTCATAGTCAACAAAAGAATCCAAAATGCAGTACTTGGGTACAATCTCGAAAATGACAGAATGATCTCTCTTTGTTTCCAAGGCGAACCATTCAATATCACGGTAAACCAAGTCTATACTGCAATCAGTAACTGTGAAGAAGCTGAAGTTGAATGATTCTATGAAGACCTACAAGACCTTCTAGAACTCTCAAAAAAGATGTCCTTTTCATCATAGGAGACTGGAATGCAAAAGAAGGAAGTCATGAAATACCTGGAGTAACAGACAAATTTGGCCTTGGAGTACAAAATGAAGCAGGGCAAAGGCTAACAGAGGTTTGTCAAGAGATGCACTGGTCATAGTAAACACCCTCTTCCAACAACACAGACTCTACAAATGGACATCGCCAGATGGCCAATACTGAAATCAGATTGATTATTTCTTTTCAGCGAAAGATGGAAAAGCTCTAAACAGTCATCAAAAACAAGACTGGGAGCTGACTGTGGCTCAGATCATGAATTCTTTATTGCAAAATTCAGACTTCAGTTGAAGAAAGTAGGGAAAACGTCTAGACTATTCAATTCAGTTCAGTTCAGTAGCTCAGTCATGTCTGACTCTTTGACCCCATGGACAGCAGCATTCCAGGCTTCCCTGTCCATCAACAACTCCTAGAGTGTGCTCAAACTCATGTCCATCAAGTCGGTGATGCCATTCAACCACATCATCCTCTGTTGTCCTCTTCTCCTCCAGCCTTCAGTCTTTCAAAGCATCAGGGTTTGGTTTTTCCAAGGGGTCAGTTATTTGCATTAGGTGGCCAAAGTATTGGAGTTTCAGCTTCAGTACCGGTCGTTTCAATGAATATTCAGGGCTGATCTCTTTTAGGATGGGCTGGTTGGATCTCCCTGCAGTCCAAGGGACTCTCAAGAGTCTTCTCCAACACCACAGTTCAAAAGCATCAATTCTTTGGTGCACAGCTTTCTTTATAGTCCAACTCTTATATTCATACATGACTACTAGAAAAACCATACCTTTGACTAGATGGACATTTGTTGGCAAAATAATGTCTCTGCTTTTTAATATGCTGTCTAGGTTGGTCATAACTTTTTTTCCAAGGCCAAGTGTCTTTTAATTTCATGGCTGCAGTCACCACCTGCAGTGATTTTGGAGCCCAAGAAAAAAAGCCTGTCACTGTTTACATTGTTTCCCTATCTATGTGCCATGAAGTTTTGGGACCAGATGCCATGATCTTAGCTTTTTGAATGCTGAATTTTAAGCCAGCTTTTTCAATTTCCACTTTCACTTTCATCAAGAGGCTCTTTAGTTCCTCTTCACTCTCTGCCATAAGGGTGGGGTCATCTGCATATCTGAGGTTATTGATATTTCTCCCAGCAATCTTGATTCCAGCTTGTGCTTCATTGAGCCTGGCATTTCTCATGATGTACTCTGCATATAAGTTAAATAACCAGGGTGACAACATACAGCCTTGATGCATTCCTTCCCCAACTGGGAACCAGTCTGTTGTTCTATGTCTGGTTCTAACTGTTGCTTCTTGACCTGTATACAGATTTCTCAGGAGGCAGCTAAGCTGTCTGGTATTCCCATCTCTTGAAGAGTTTTCCACAGTTTTTTGTGAACTACAGAGTCAAAAGCTTTGTCTTAATCAATAAAGCAGATGTTTTTCTGGAATTTTCTTGCCTTTTCAATGATATAATGGATGTTGGCAATTTGATCTCTGGTACCTCTGCCGTTTCTAAATCTAGCTTGAACATCTGAAAGTCCACAGTTCATGTACTATTGAAGCCTGGCTTAGAGAATTTTTAGCATTACTTTGCTAGCATGTGAGATGAGTGAAACTGTGTGGTAGTTTGAGCATTCTTTGGCAATGCCCTCCTTTGGAATTGGAATGAAAACTGATCTTTTCCAGTCCTGTGGTCACGGCTGTTTTCCAAATTTGTTGGCATATTGAGTGCAGCACTTTAACATTATCATCTTTTAGGTTTGAAATAGTTTAGCTGGAATTCCATCACTTCTAGTAGATTTGTTCATAGAAACCATCCAGATATCACCTAAATAAAATGGCTTATGTTTAAACACGGGAAGTGACAAATAGATTCAAGGGATGAGCTCTAATAGACAGAGTGCCTGAAACACTATGGATGGAGGTTTGTGACATTGTACAGGAGACACTGATCAAGACCATCCCTAAGGAGAAAAAAATGCAAAAATGCTAAATGGTTGTCTGAGAAGGCCTTACAAATAGCTAAGAAAAGAAGTGAAGTGAAACTTAAAGGAGAAAAGGAAAAATATACCCATTTGATTGTAGAGTTACAAAGAATAGCAAAGAAAGATAAGAAAGTCTTTCCTAGTGATCACTACGAAGAAATAGAAGAAAACAATAGAATGGGAAAGACTAGAGGTCTCTTCAAGAAAATTAGAGATTCCAAGAGAACATTTCATGCAAACATGAGCACAATAAAAGACAGACCTAAAAGAAGCTGAAGGTAATAAGAAGAGGTGGCAAGAATACAAAGAAGAACTATACAGAAAAAGATCTTCATGACCCAGATAACCATGATGGTGTGATCACTTACCTAGAGCCAGACATCCTGGAATGCAAAGTCAAGGGGTCTTAGGAAGCATCACTACAAACAAAGCTAGTGGAGGTGATGGAATTTCAGTTTAGCTATTTCAAATCCTAAAAGATGATGCTGGTTAAGTGTTGCAATCAATATGCCAGAAAATCTGGAAAACTCAGCAGTTTTTTTCATTAGTCATGAATGGATGTGAGAGTTGGACTATAAAGAAAGCTGAGTGCCAAAGAATTGATGCTTTTGAACTGTGGTGTTGGAGAAGACTCTCGAGAGTCCCTTGGACTATAAGGAGATCTCACCAGTCCATTCTAAAGGAAATCAGTCCTAAATATTCATTGAAAGCACTGATACTGAAGCTGAAACTCTAATTTTTTGGCCACCTGATGCAAAGAACTTACTGGAAAAGATCCTGATACTGGGAAAAATCAATGGCAGGAGAAGGGGATGACAGTGGAAAAGATGGCTAGATGGCATCACTGACTCAATGGACTTGAGTTTGAGTACACTCTGGGAGTTGGTGATCGATGGGGAAACCTGGTGTGCTGCAGTTCACAGGGTCACAAAGAGTCAGACAGGACTAAGCAACTGAACTGAACTGAACTGAACTATGTCATGTAGAGAAGACATTGGAGCATCCAGTGATAAAATAAGCTATGATAAAGTTTAGAAATTAACTTAGAGTGAAACTAGAAGCTAGTAGCAAAGTATGCTATAAAATCAGGTGAATTATATTACCTTTAGAGTGGGTTCATGTACAAAGCCTAGGATTGTCTGTGATCCCAGCTTTGATGAGAATATCTTTCATATGCTGTAGTATCATGAAATGGTGATGAGCCCAAACTGTGGAGTTACATCCCAAGATCTGCCCCATTCAACTCTGTGATCTTGCCAAAATGACTTAATTTCCTTTAATCTCAGGTTATTTGTAAAATGGGGATAATAAGAAATCTAAATCACAGAAATGTTGAGAGAATTAAAATTTTTGCTGTAAAGCCTGGCACATAAGAAGTGCCAATAAATGTTAATTTAACATTTTTCCTTACTTTTTTTTTTTTTTTTAGTTTTTTATGCCATATTATGTATTTTTTGAGTCATTCCACGAATAGTCAAAGCAGGAGAAAGGAAATGTCAGTAATTTAAAATTTGTTTTAGCAACCCATTATGTTTTTGTTGTTTCTCTTTATATTTTCCCCACAAAATATCTGCTTTCTCTGATGTTTTCTAATTATCTATGCCCAATATTGGACTTTCGGGTGGCACTAGTGGTAAAGAACCCACCTTCAATGCAGGAGACATAATAAACACAGGTTCGATCCCTGGGTTGGAAGATTCCCTGAAAAGGGCATAGCAGCCCACTGCAGTATTCTTGCCTGGAGAATCCCATGGACAGAGGAGTCTGGCAGCTATAGTACCCTGGGTTACAAAGAGGTGAACATGACTGAAGCAACTGAGCACACTCAGCACATGCCCAATATTACATCTTCTACTCAAATTTACCTCCCTTTCTAAGCATAAAAAAAAAAAGCCTTTTCTATTTTTCTTAGTATCTTTCCAATGTGTCATTCCCAAACAACTTCATCATGAAGTATTTAAAGGTAATAAGGTTAACATATGTGACACTTGTACAAGCACATATTCAAAGCACATTCTTAGATAAAATGCCCCCTTCACTCATTTCCTAACTCCACTCAGACATCTCCCTGTTACCACCTTTTATCTCTGGGTCTTCTTTCTCTTGCTGCAAGGTATTCTTTCATTTCTAGATACCACATCCTCTCCACCCTTCAATTGCTGTTGGTGTTGTTCAGTTGCTAAGTCATGTCCAACTCTTTGCAACCGCATGGATTACAGCATGCCAGGCTTCCCAGTCCTTCACTATCTTCCAGGGTTTGCTCAAACTCATGTCCATTGATTCAGTGATGTCATTCTACCATTTCTTCCTCTGTCACTCCTTCTCCTGTGCTCAACCTTTCCAAGAATTAGGGTCTTTTCAAATAACCATCCTTCGGTTGTATTTCCAAACTTGTTTTCATGAATTTTTCCCTGACCATTTTCCTCAAAAGTCTTTAAATTATTTCTAACCTTGTTACTTAACAATTCACTTGGGTCCTCTTTCTTTAGATACAGTTTATTGAATACAGAACTCTTATTTTTTGCTTGCAGATTCTATTCACAGTGTTCAGTGTAATAGAAGGAAAGACATTGCTTTTTTTTTTTTTTTTTTACTTTACAATATTGTATTGGTTTTGCCATACATTGACTTGAATCTGCCATGGGTTTACATGTGTTCCCCATCCTGAAACCCCTCCCACCTCCCTCCCCATCTTGACTCCTAACTTGTCTGCTTCTTAGCTGTTTGGTTTTACAAAAGTTACTTCAGCAATCTGAGTCTGTTCTTACCTATAACACAGGGATTTCCATATTTACCTGGCAGGGTGAAGATAAAGACAATTAAGAGAGATAATGTCGGTAAAATGCCTCACACATAAGAGGTACAGAAAAATGGTAATTACCATTACAAAAATGGTAATTTTGGATAGAATGATCAGAGGCACTCATTCAACATTGTTCATTTTATTTTTGTCTTAGATCAAATTCAGAATCCTAGGGTAGGTCTTTAGAAGAGTTATCTTTGGTTAGTAAAATTCACCAGGAGAAATGTGTTAAACTATAAGGTGACTATCTAGTATGGGTGAAGTGAAAGTCGCTCAGTCGTGTCTGACTCTTTGCAAGCCCATGGACTGCATAGTCCATGGAATTCTCCAGGCCAGAATACTGGAGTGGGTAGCCTTTCCCTTCTTCAGGGGATCGTCCCAACCCAGGGATCGAACCCAGGTCTCCTGCATTGCAGGCAGATTCTTTACCAGCTGAGCCACAACGGAAGCCCCAAAAGAACCCTGGAGTAAGTAGCCTATCCCTTCTCCAGTGGATCTTCCTGACCCAGGAATCAAACCAGGGTCTCCTGCATTGCAGGCAGATACTTTACAAACTGAGCTGTGAGGGGAAGCCCTGTTATTCTAGGATTAACTTAACTGCTGTAAAACAGCAACATATTTCTATCATTCTTTAGATGATGACAGTGAATGATGCAGAAAACTCTACGTCACTAACCTATCTTCAGTAAAAATGTTGTCAATTGTCTCTCAACAAATTTAGTACTTTATTCTTTAAAAAAGTGAAAGTTGTTCAGTCATGTCTGACTCTGTGAACCTATGGACTATACAGTCCATGGAATTCTCCAGGCCAGAATACTGGAGTGGGTAGCCTTTCCCTTCTCCAGGGGAATCTTCCCAACCCAGGGATTTTTTTTCTTTATTCTTTATTTTATTTTATTTCTTCATTCTGTAACGTCCTTTTTATTTACAATTATAATTTTTAATGTTTCCATTAAATCTTTTCTTTTGATGATATCATAGAGCTCAAGTTATCTTTTATCTCTAAACCAGTCTAACCATTTAGAATTATTTTGTATTTCTTTGACATTGGAATTAATATCATAAACTATTGAAAAGAATAATTATTTTGAAACCTCTAATAGTAAGACAATTTTTTTATTTTTTTATATTTGGGGAGTTCAAACAAATTGCCTGGAAGAATTTACAGTACACTTAAAAGTGTCTTTTCAAGAATCATTGTTTGCTCACTCTAAATGATATGTAAATTCAATCTATCATGAGTGGAGAGTGTTCTTGCTTTATATTAAATCTAAAAATAACTTTTTAATATTATAAGACCAAACTTCACTGTAAAAAATATATTAATTTCTGGTTTCCAGTTCCACATGTAGGAAACTTGAAAGTTGTCACTCTGCTCTAACAAATAAAAAGCTGAATAGACTGCAAAATCAACAATTCTTCTTGGTTCCATAAGAGAGGGGAGGACATGGAGCAAACCACTGCCCAAGATTGAGAGAAAGACAAGTGAACACAGGAAGTCATGGCTTACTGGAGTAGAAACCAGGGGAACCAGGGCCAGGAGAGGAAAACTTGAACATAATTGACAAATTTCTGGAGGTGCAGTGTCCACAAGACTGAGGGTTAAAAACTTCAGGGGGGACCTTGTCTTAAGAAGGGCCCTACAATATTGTGAGAATTACATGTAGGAGTTTAACCTGATTCCCACTGTAAATATCTGAGAAAAAACCACTTGCATTTCCAGCAGGGGAAGGGACAATTTAACTCTTTTGAAATGTACCAGAGCATACTGTCAGATCAGATCAGTCACTCAGTCGTGTCTGACTATTTGGGACCCCATGAATCGCAGCACACCTGGCCTCCCTGTCCGTCACCAACTCCCGGAGTTCACTCAGACTCACGTCCATCGAGTCAGTGATGCCATCCAGCCATCTCATCTCTGTTGTCCCCTTCTCCTCTTGCCCCCAATCCCTCCCAGCATCAGAGTCTTTTCCAATGAGTCAACTCTTCACATGAGGTGGCCAAAGTATTGGAGTTTCAGCTTTAGCATCATTCCTTCCAAAGAACACCCAGGGCTGATCTCCTTTAGAATGGACTGGTTGGATCTCCTTGCAGTCCGAGGGACTCTCAAGAGTCTTCTCCAACACCACAGTTCAAAACAATCAATTCTTCAGTGTTCAGCTTTCTTCACAGTCCAACTCTCACATCCATACATGACTACTGGAAAAATCATAGCCTTGACTAGATGGACCTCTGTTGGCAATGTCTCTGCTTTTGAATATGCTATCTAGGTTGGTCATAACTTTCCTTCTAAGGAGTAAGCGTCTTTTAGTTTCATGGCTGCAGTCACCATCTGCAGTGATTTTGGAGCCCAGAAAAATAAAGTCTGACACTGTTTCCACTGTTTCCCCATCTATTTCCCATGAAGTAATGGGACCACATGGCATGATCTTCATTTTCTGAATGTTGAGCTTTAAGCCAACTTTTTCACTCTCCTCTTTCACTTTCATCAAGAGGCTTTTTAGTTCCTCTTCACTTTCTGCCATAAGGCTGGTGTCATCTCCATACCTGCGGTTACTGATTTTTCTCCAGGCAATCTTGATTCCAGCTTGTGTTTCTTCCAATCCAGCGTTTCTCATGATGTATTCTGCATAAAAGTTAAATAAGCAGGGTGACAATATACAGCCTTGACGTACTCCTTTTCCTATTTGGAACCAGTCTGTTGTTCCATGTCCAGTTCTAACTGTTGCTTCCTGACCTGCATATAGGTTTCTCAAGAGGCAGGTCAGGTGGTCTGGTATTCCCATCTCTTTCAGAATTTTCCACAGTTTATTGTGATCCACACAGTCAAAGGCTTTGGTATAGTCAATAAAGCAGAAGTAGATGTTTTTCTCGAACTCTCTTGCTTTTTCCATGATCCAGCGGATGTTGGCAATTTGATCTCTGGTTCCTCTGCCTTTTCTAAAAGCAGCTTGAACATCTGGAAGTTCACGGTTCACGTATTGCTGAAGCCTGGCTTGGAGAATTTTGAGCATTACTTTACTAGCGTATGAGATGAGTGCAATTGTGCGGTAGTTTGAGCATTCTCTGGCATTGCCTTTCTTTGGGATTAGAATGAAAACTGACCTTTTCCAGTCCTGTGGCCACTGCTGAGTTTTCCAAATTTGCTGGCATATTGAGTGCAGCACTTCCACAGCATCATCTTTCAGGATTTGGAATAGCTCAACTGGAATTCCATCACCTCCACTAGCTTTGTTGGTAGTGATGCTTCCTAAGACCCACTTGACTTCACATTCCAGGATGTCTGGCTCAGGTGGGTGATTACACCATCATGATTATCTGGGTCGTGAAGCTCTTTTTTGTACAGTTCTTCTGTGTATTCTTGCCATCTCTTCTTAATATCTTTTGCTTCTGTTAGGTCCATACCATTTCTGTCCTTTATCGAACCCATCATTGCATGAAATGTTCCCTTTGTATCTCTAATTTTCTTGAAGAGATCTCTAGTCTTTCCCATTCTGTTGTTTTCCTCTATTTCTTTGCACTGATCACTGAGGAAGGCTTTCTTATCTCTCCTTGCTATTCTTTGGAACTCTGCACTCAGATGCTTCTATCTTTCCTTCTCTCCTCTGCTTTTCACTTCTCTTCTTTTCACAGCTATTTGTAAGGCCTCCCCAGACAGCTTTTTTGCTTTTTTGCGTTTCTTTTCCATGAGGATGGTCTTGATCCCTGTCTCCTATATAGTGTCATGAACCTCTGTCCATAGTTCATCAGGCACTCTATTTGATCTAGTCCCTTATATCTATTTCTCACTTCCACTGCATTATCATAAGATATTTGTGAATGCTCTCGTGGTTTTCCCTACTTTCTTCATTTAAGTCTCAATTTTTCAATAAGGAGTTCATGATATGAGCCACAGTCAGCTCCTGGTCTTGCTTTTGTTGACTGTATAGAGCTTCTCCATCTTTGGCTGCAAAGAATATAATCAGTCTGATTTTGGTGTTGACCATCTGGTGATGTCCATTTGTAGCATCTTCTCTTGTGTTGTTAGAATAGGGTGTTTTCTATGACCAGTGTGTTCTCTTGGCAAAACTCTATTAGCCTTTGCCCTGCTTCTTTCCGTACTCCAAGGCCAAATTTGCCTGATATCCCAGGGACTTTTGCCTTCCAGTCCCCTATAATGAAAAAAACATATTTTTGGGGTGTTAGTTCTCAAAGGTCTTGTAAGTCTTCATGGAACCGTTTAACTTCAGCTTCTTCAGCATTACTGGTTGGGGCATAGGCTTGGATTACTGTGATATTGAATGGTTTGCCTTGGAGTCGAACAGAGATCGTTCTGTCGTTTTTGAGATTGCATCCAAGTACTGCATTTCGGACTCTTTTGTTGACCATGATGGCTACTCCATTTCTTCTGAGGGATTCCTGCCCAAAGTAGTAGATATAATGGTCATCTGAGTTAAATTCACCCATTCCAGTCCATTTTAGTTCACTGATTCCTCAGATGTTGACATTCACTCTTGCCATCTCCTGTTTGAACCACTTCCAATTTGCCTTGATTCATGGACCTAACATTCCAGGTTCCTATGCAATATTGCTCTTTACAGCATCAGACCTTTCTTCTATCACCAGTCACATCCACACCTGTGTATTGTTTTTGCTTTGGCTCCATCTGTTCATTCTTTCTGGAGTTATTTCTCCACTGATCTCCAGTAGCATATTGGGTATCTACCAACCTAGGGAGTTCCTATTTCAGTATCCTATCATTTTGCCTTTTCATACTGTTCATGGGGTTCTCAAGGCAACAATACTGAAGTGGTTTCCCATTCCCTTCTCCAGTTGACCACATTCTGTCAGATCTCTAAAGCATGACCCGCCCGTCTTGGTTGGCCCCATGGCTGCGACGGACTACGCAGAAGTGTGGCCAAGAGGAGCTACCCTTCACCTGAGGTCAGAGGTGGTGGCCAAGGGGAGCTACCCCATGCCTGAGGTCAGGGGCTGCAGCCGAGAGGACCAACCCCACGTCCAAGGAGCAGCAGCTGCGCAGGTGCAGGAGGGCCGAGAGGAGCTACTCCACGTTCAAGGTCAGGAGGGACAACCATGAGGAGATACCCCTCCTCCAGGGTAAGGAGCAGTGGCTGCGCTTTGCTGGAGCAGCCATGAAGAGATACCCCACGTCCAAGGTAAGAGAAACCCAAGTAAGACGGTAGGTGTTGCAAGAGGGCATCAGGGCAGACACACTGAAACCATACTTATGTATACGTGTGTACAAAAACTTTTCTACTATGCTTGATAAAGGCTTGAGAAAGAACATTAAAAAAGAAGAGATGGAGAAACTGGAAAATATGAACTAAATGAAATGAGAGCATTGAATATGAAATAGAAAAAGTGAAACAGACTAGAAAAAAGTAAAAGATCATTGTATGGTTCAGTTGTTTTTAAACATGGCTGCTCACTGGAAAGACATCTGGAGCTCTGGAGAAGAATATCAATACCTGGGCATGTATATTTTTCAAAAAATTCCAAAATAATTCTGATACACATCTGGATTTCAGAATGTGATTACAGGTCTTCCTATGAAATTCTAGCTTTGGTTATACAGAATTCTATTATTTTTCTGTTGACCAATCATGATACAATGATATTAAGGGAGTAATAATTACACAATCATAATATAAAAGGCATTTATCAGTTTTCACAATTAATAACCAGGCAAAAAAATAAAAGATAATTGCAATTGCAAACCATAATGGAAGCATGATTAACCTAACAATATAACTACATACAATATGGGGACTCAAGCAGAATGATGTGGTAAGTGGAAGTGCATGCATGCACAAGTTTTCATCTGTCCAGCCAGTCTATGTCTTTTGGTTGGTGCATCTAATCTATTTACATATAAGTCTACATGTATGATCCTATTACCATTTTCTTAATTGTTTTGGGTTTATTTTGTGTAGGTCTTTTCCTTCTCTTGTGTTTCCTGCCTAGAGAAGTTCCCTTAGGATTTGTTGTAAATCTGGTTTGACGGTACTGAATTCCCTTAACTTTTGTTTGTCTGGAAAGTTTTTGATTTCTCCATCAAATGTGAATAGAGTCTTCCTAAGTATTTTTGCTTGTAGGCTCTTCCATCACTCTAAATATATCATGCCATCCCCTTCTGGCTTGTAGAGTTTCTGTCAAGAAATCAGCTGTCAACCTGATGGGTGTTCCCTTGTACATTATTTGTCATTTTCCCTGTTGCTTTTAATATTTTATCTTTGTCTTTAATTTTTGTCCATTTGATTGCTATGTGTCTTGGTGTGCTCCTCCTTGGGTTTATCCTGCCTGGGACTCTCTGCACTTCCTGGACTTTATTGACTATTTCCTTTCCCATGTTAGGGAACTTTCCAACTACTATCTCTTCAAATATTTTCTTGGTCCTTTCTCTCGCTCGTCTCCTGGGACCCCTATAATATGAATGTTGGTGGGTGTAATGCTGCCCCAGAGGTCTCTGAGATTGTCTTCATTTTTTTTCATATTTTTTCTGTATTCTATTCTGTGGCACCGATTTCCACCATTTTGTCCTCAAAGTCACTTATTCGTTCTTCTGCCTCAGTTGTTTTGCTATTGATTCCTGCTGGTTCATTATTAATCTGTGTTTGTTAGTTCTTTAGTTCTTCTAGGTCTTTGGTAAGCATCTCTTGCATCTTTTCCATTCTGTTTCTGAGATCCTAGATTATCTTCACTTTCATTATTCTGAAGTCTTTTTCTGAAAGGTGGCCTATCTCTACTTCTTTTAATTGTTTTTCTGGAGTTTTACCTTGTCTATTCATCTGGGATGTAACTCTCTACTTTTTTATCCTAATTAACTTTCTGTAATGTGGTTTTTGTTCCAGCAGCTGTGGTTAAGACTGTGGTTCTTCTTGCTTCTTCTGTTTTCCCTCTGGTGGATGAGGCTAAGAGCTTTCTGTAAACTCCTTGATGGGAGAAGCAGGCTGGGCCTGCTCTGGTAGGCAGGCCTTTGGTCAGTAAAGCTTTAAGTCAATTATGTGCTGATGGGTGGGGTTGTGCTCCCTTCCTGTTAGTTGTTTGGCCTGAGGTAACCCAGCCCTGGGCTCTGTGGGCTCTGTTGTAGTGTTAATGGTGAATTCCAAGAGGGTTTACACCAAAGAGGAACTTCCAGGACTGTTTCTGCCAGTGCTTCCATCCCTGTGATGAGTTCCTCCATTCCACACCTCCATAGGAGACCCTCTAACACTAGCAAGTAGTTTTGGCTCAGTTTCCTGCAGGGTCATTGCTCCTTTCCTCTGGGTCTTATGCACACAGAACTTCATTTCTGCCCTCCAATACTGGAGTCTCTATTTCCCCTAGTCCCGTGGAAGTCTTATAATCAAATCCCACTGGCCTTCAAGCTCAGATTCCCTGGGGATTCCCAGTTCCTTTGTCAGATCCCCAGGCTGGGAAGCCTGATGTGGGGCCAGAACATTCACAACAGTTGGGGAACATTTTTGCTTTTTTGGTATTAATGTTCTCCTGTTTATGGGTCACCCATCCAGTGGGTATGAGATTTGATTTTATTGTGATCCCCCCCCCCCCACAACCCTACCATCTCACTGTGATTTCTTCTGTGTCTTTGGATGTGGGATATCTTTTTTTTTGGTGGGGGGGGGGGGAGAGGAGGAGCGTTCTAGCTCCTCTTGTCAATCATTGTTCATCAACTAGTTGCAATTTTGGTGCTTCCCAGGAGGAGATTAGCATGTGTTCTTCTGCTCTGCCACCTTGAACCAGAAGTGAGCCTATTTTATTCTTTATATTGCTGAGAAATAGTTCAGAGTATGAATATACCACAGTTTGTTTCATTTCCTTACTGATCAGCATTTGATTCGGAGAAGGCGATGGCACCCCACTCCAGTACTCTTGCCTGGAAAATCCCATGGAAGGAAGAGCCTGGTAAGCTGCAGTCCATGGGGTCACGAAGAATTAGACACGACTGAGCAACTTCACTTTCACTTTTCACTTTCATGCATTGGAGAAGGAAATGGCAACCCACTCCAGTGTTCTTGCCTAGAGAATCCCAGGGATGCAGGAGCCTGGTGGGCTGCTGTCTATGGGGTCGCACAGAGTCAGACACAACTGAAGCAACTTAGCAGCAGCAGCAGCATTTGATTATTTCCAGTTTAGGACTGTGCATGTTAAGCTGCTCAGCACTTTTGCAAAAAAATTAAGTGACATTATGTGTCTCCTTCCAGGTTTCTGTTCTACTTCACTGAATTATTTATCTGCCCTATACCAAGGGCCTCCCTCATGGCTCAGCTGGTAAAGAATCCACCTGCAATGTGGGAGACCTGGGTTCGATCCCTGGGTTGGGAATATCCCCTGGAGAAGGGAATGGCTACCCACTCCAGTATTCTGGCCTGGAGAATTCCATGGACTGTATAGTTCATGGAGTTGCAAATAGTCGGACTCGACTGAGAGACTTTCACTTTCACCCTATACCAAAAACACTCTTATCTTAGGTACTATAACTTTATATTAAATTTTAAAATGTGTTGGTATGTTTTGCAATTTTCTTCATGATCATCTTGCTATTCTAGTCTCTTTGCATTTCCATATTTATTTAAGAGTCACCTTGTCAATTTCTACAAGAAAAGCTGCTGGATTTGTATTGCTGGAACTAAATATATAAATAAACGTGGAGAAAATTAAGATCATAACAATGAGACTACCCTCTCTGAATATGCTCAGATTGTTCAGACCTTCTTTAGTTTCTCTCAGAAACATTTCAGTTTCTAGTGTTCTGATTAATACTAGCTTCCTGCACTTTTATTATGTCCAGTAGTTTTTTTTTTTATTATTAAATTTATTTTTCTATTGAAAGATAATTGCTTTACAGAATTTTGTTGTTTTCTGTCAAACTACAACATGAATCAGCCATGGATATACATATATCTCCTCCCTTTTGAGCTTTCCACCCATCTCCCTCCCCATCCCAACCCTCTAGGTTGATACAGAGTCGCTAAAACATGTCCACAGATTCTTCATTATTCCTCACTTTAAGAGTTGAGATTAATTCCCCTCCCCTGAGTGAGGTCTGGGTTTAGTGAGCTGCTGTTAGTGAACCATGTGACAAAAATTATGGTGTGTAACTTCTGAGACCAGGTTACAGAAGATTCTTTGCAGTTTTATTCTTGGATCATTTGCCCCACTGAAGGCCTGCTTACAGGTCTTGAAGACATGGGAGCAGGCCTATGAAGAGATCCCATGAAAAGGAACAGAGGCCCACTGCCAACAGCCGTGTGGTGAGTCACCCTGGAAGTGGACCCTGCAGCCCCAGTCAAGCCCTCAGATGATGGCACTCTGGCTGACAGCCTGTCTGGAACTCTGGTAGGACCCTGAGCCAGACCCACCCACGTAAGCCACTGCTGAGGTCCTGATCCACAGAAACAGGGAAATGACAAAAGTCTTTGGTTTAATCTGCTAACATGTGGAGCAATTATACAACAGTTATACAACTATCTGTTATACAACAGATAGTGAATACATGTGTAAGGATGAAATTTCATGTATGTGTATGTAGTAGAGGAATGGATGCATTTAAATGTTAATAGGTATTAAGTTATCTGGTTGATGGGAATATGAACCATTTAAATATTATGTTTTACATTTCTATGTTAAAATACATATCAAATAAAATGGAAAAATAAACCTTGACACATAGTCCTAAGAATTCTATTACCAAAAATCAATAAAGTTTTTTTCAAGGCAGAAGGATTATAAACTATGTACTGGTCTTTATCATACTGTTCTCTCAGTGATGAGACATTATCATTAGGTCATATTTGCAAAAAAATAATAAACTGAATAGTTGCATAATTTAAATTCCTATTTTTCTTTCACTTTCATATCTTTCTCAAATGTTATTGAAAGTTTTATATTATGCAGGTTTTTATTGGTTTAGGGAAGAAGAAATTTTATTTTTCTTTACAGTTGCCTTAAGATCCACATCAGTAGAGTAGGCAAGTTACAATATATTTACATAGGATGTGTGAAGCAGGACAGTCTATAAAAACAACATGCAGTCATCTGCCTTGGGGCTGTGTATACTTTATTCTATTTTAAGGACATACATACTTGTGAGTAGTCTGAAATTGACATTTTATGTCTTAGAGTATATATATATATATATATATATATATATATATATAGTCACACACACACTTACAATATATAATTTTATACTTTTAAACTATTATTAAAAATTCATCCAAGCTTTATAACAGAGTAGGTACCAGAGGAAGGTTAAAGAAAAAATTGAATTACTTAGATCAAGTAGTACCAGATTTAATAGAAATTCTATAAACAGGGAAACTATATACTCTATCATCCATTCCAAGACAATTTTGAGAATGAAGGAGAATGGCAGTAGTAATTAAACTAAAACAACAAGAATAAAATGGGACTGTGCCGTATGAAACAGGACATATATCACCCTATCTTTGAATCTTGAGCTATATTTACCCAGAAAGTAAGACAGTTTTACTTCCATCATCTCTCCTCTAAAATCTCCAAGGAGCTTGAGATTTTAGCTAGAGGAGCTAGAGATCCTAAAATCTCTAGGATCATTTTTAGGAATTTTATGATAGAATTTAGTCTATCATATTTAGATTCGTCAATTTTAGTATACTTTTAATGAGACTGATGCTTTTAGTGTGGTTATAAACAAAATAACTGCCATCAAAACTAAGTACAGCTCATCTTTACAAATGAAATCTCTTAACAGCTTTTCAGCATTTTTGAAAACTGATATCCCTGCCAGGGAACATAATACTGAAGATTGGTACAGCACTTGAAAAGTATAATTATGGTTGTTAAATGCCATGAAATCTCAGCCAGGAAAGTGAGTAATCTTGTCAGTGCAGATGCTATAAATGTGATAGAATTCAAATGAAGAGTAAGATGGGACATCAAAGGAAAACCAAACAGGAAGACAGATGTGATGCTTGCTAACAGACACACATGAACACACATGAAGCCTCATCGCTGAGTTTCCTGTGGAAAATACTACCTAAAATGGCACCTGGTGTAGATAAAGTACAATTTCACTTGCACCATCCACAACTTTTTCTTCTGACACAGGTGTCTGAAGTGCTTAAATGAGTCTATTGTCTACTATTTTTATCTAGCATAATTCTATTATGAAAAGTCAAAGATTTTTTAAAATATATATTTAGGAGTAAAACATGCTGAAACTATTTAAAAGGTATTCTTGGAGGGCTGTGATAGCTTCCATTTGGCAATTGCATTGAAATGCTTTTCAGGTATTATTCGGGTTACTATTTTGATTAAGGCTAGTTCCCACTGAGGAGGCAGAATTTAAAAATGCATATTAAATCTGAGAAGATTATCATGGTGCAGGCACTCTTCTTTCCAGGAAAGCAATATAATCTCCCTCACCAATGGGAGATGGATACGGATTAAAATATTGATTATGGTGGGCAGGAAATATAAATTATTGTTGAGACTATGAGTTGATGAACATTTCTGGGAACCAATCTGACTGTAGATTCAAATTCTCAAATATAGATAGCTTAATGTACAGTTGGATTTTTAAGGAAGTTTTTACTAGGAAATAATAGGCAAATTACATAAATAGAAACAAACTAGGGCATATTTGTAGCACATTTGATAATAGCGAATAATTAGAAACAACCCAAAAATCTAGCAGTAAAAGTATGGTACAGTTACAAATGATAATGTAACTCATTTATTTATTACATTGAGAGATGTCTGCACTGTATTGTTAAGAAAGGATTCAAGTTCAGGTTTTATGCTGGTGGGTGAATGCATGTGTACAACATTATTTCTCTCAGTAATAAAATAACACATCTTCTTCCTGTCATATTAACGATAGACGCAGCTCTATAGACACGGCTCTATAGATACGGCTTCCTGTCTTGTAATGATGAAATGTGCTGTCTTTCCCTCGCCTTTCCCCCATTTTTCACCTCCCTACTGTGTCATCTGTATGTCTACTTTACCAAGGATGATAATATTAATGTTCTATTTTGCGGCTACAACCAGTTATTTTATACTTGATCTTCACCTAAAAATAATAGTGCTTGTATCATTATACCTTTTTAATTATAAGCTTTACTTGAACAATAATTAAAATCATAAAAACTGTAAACATTATATTATAGTTTTCCTTGGCATGTCTAATGCCTTTGTAAATTGCCTCTTTTTCCCCTTGCACTCAGATCATATCCTTAATATCTTTGTATTTACTCTAGCTCTCTTGGAAACCCCGTCTCTTCGCTCCCCAAGTAGAACTCCCTGCAGACATCTTGGGTCCTTGCCTTCATTCTGGAGGGCTGCTCTTTAAAAGTACCAAATCATGCTCTTCCTGAAACTTCAGGTGCCTCTTCTTCTAGATTGGATAATCTCCTTCTGGATGTCACATCTTTCCCTTTTTATGCTAATTTTTTGGAAAATGTCTTCAATTAACTTTCTAAGGAAAGGAGCTTAGAAAGTAATGAATCCTTGAATATGCATGTTTATATTCAGCTCTTCAGTTCAGTTCAGTTCATTTCACTTGCTCAGTTGTGTCCGACTCTTTGCGACCCCATGAATCGCAGCACACCAGGCCTCCCTGTCCATCACCAACTCCCGGAGTTCACTCAGACTCATGTCCATCGAGTCAGTGATGCCATCCAGCCATCTCATCTCTGTCGTCCCCTTCTCCTCTTGCTCCCAATCCCTCCCAGCATCAGAGTCTTTTCCAATGAGTCAACTCTTCGCATCAGGTGGCCAAGTACTGCAGTTTCAGCTTTAGTATCATTCCTTCCAAAGAACACCCAGGACTGATCTCCTTTAGAATGGACTGGTTGGATCTCCTTGCAGTCCAAGGGACTCTCAAGAGTCTTCTCCAACACCACAGTTCAAAAGCATCAAGTCTTTAGTGCTCAGCTTTCTTCATAGTCCAACACTCACATCCATACATGACCACTGGAAAAACCATAGCCTTGACTAGACAGACCTTTGCAGGCAATGTAATATCTCTGCTTTTCAATATGCTATGTAGGTTGGTCATAACTTTTATTTTTCCTTGGACACATTTTTTAATATATTTTTTTCATTGCTTCACAATTTTAACACATTTTTATTGAGACCTTGCCAAAAATTGGCACAAGTGGCCAGAAATTGGTTAATAATTGACAATGTCCCTAAGTTTTGTTCCTACTTTCAGTTTAATGCCAACCAGAAATCTATATGCAGGACAAGAAGCACCTGTTAGAACTGGACATGAAACAACAGACTGGTTCCAAACTGGGAAAGGAGTACATCAAGGCTGTATTATTATACATGCCGATTTTCTTAAGTTCATTTATTTATTTTTATTGGAGACTAATTATTTTACAGTATTGTAGTGGTTTTTGTCATATATTGACATGAATCAGCCATGGGTGTACATGTGCCTCCCTATCCTGAACCCCCCTCCCACTTCCCTCCTCATCCCATCCTCTGGGTTATCCCAGTGTACAGGCTTTGAGTGGCCTGTTACAAGCATCGAACATGGACTGGTCAGGCACCAGTGGTAAAGAACCTGCCTGCCTACACAGGTGATTATATAACTTCTATGCAGAGTATATCATGCGAAATGCTGGGCTGGATGAACAAGCCGGAATCAAGATTGCCAGGAGAAATATCAATAACCTCAGATACACAGATGACAACACCCTTATGGCAGAAAGTGAAGAAGAACTAAAGAGCCTCTTGATAAAAATGAAAGAGGAGAGTGGAAAAGTTGGCTTAACTCAGCATTCAAAAAATGAAGATCATGGCATCTGGTCCCATCACTTCATGGCAAATAGATGGGAAACAATGGAAACAGTGACAGGCTTTTTATTCTTGGGCTCCAAAATCACTGCAGATGGGGAGTGCAGCCATGAAATTAAAACCTGCTTGTTCCTTAGAAGAAAAGCTATGACCAACTTAGACAGCATATTAAAAAGCAGAGACATTGCTGACAAAGGTCTGTCTAGTCAAAGCTATGGTTTTTCCAACAATCATATATGGATGTGAGAGTTGGACCATAAAGAAGGCTGAACATCAAAGAACTGACGCTTTTGAACTGTGGTGTTGGAGAGGACTCTTGAGAGTCCCTTGAACTGCAAGCAGATCAAAGCAGTCCATCCTCAAGGAAATCAATCCTGAATATTCATTGGCAGGACTGATGCTGTAGCTGAAGCTCCCATACTTTGGCCACCTGATGCGAAGAGTTGACTCATTGGAAAAAATGCTGATGCTGAGAAAGATTGAAGGCAGGAGGAGAAGTGGGTGACAGAGGACGAGATGGTTGGATGGCATCACTGACTCAATGGATATGACTTTGAGCAAGCTCCAGGGGATGATGCAGGACAGGGAAGCCTGGCATGTTTCAGTCCATGGGGTTGCAGAGTCACACACGACTGAGTGAGGGGACAACAACAGAGAAAGACACACACCTAACCAATCACACAGGATGTCCTTTTTCTAACCAGCCTGCCTAGTTTCCCCATATCCCAACCTCAATCGGGGCATACCTTCCCTTTTTTTCCAGTAAAAAGCTCTCTCTCCTCTGCCTGCCTTTGAATTTCTGCCAAGACCAAGTGATGGTGGCTGACTACTTTGCTTTAGAAAAATCTGAATAATTAGCCTTTGCTTATTCTCATCCTTGTGGCCTTTCTTCATTTCCACATTATATATAGATTTCTAGAATGTAAGTCTACTCAAAAGTCTGATAATATGACTTTTTGAAAAAAATACCTTCATTGAGATAAAATTCACACAAACCACACAAGTCACGTACTTAATGTGTACAATTCAATGGCTTATAGTATAGTCACAGAGCTATGCAATCATCCCCAGAAAAATTGTGGAGTATTTTCTCCCCTCTAAAAGAAATCTGTACCCATCAAAATCACTCTCCCTTTTCTCTCAACCCTCACTTCCTTAGGAAATATCTCTTCTCTGTCTCTATAGATTTGCTTAATCTGCTTGTTTCACGTTAAGGAGTTCTTAAATATGTGGCCTTCTTTCATTTAGCATATCTTCAAGGCTCATCTCTGTTGTAACATATACTTCATTCCTTTTAATGACCAGATAATATTTCATTGTATGGATGCACTACATTTTATGTATCTTTTCATGAGTTGGGTTGTTTCTATGAGGGGCTGTTAAGCATAGTACTACTATGGAAATTTATTTGCAACTATTTATGTCAATATTTGTTTTCATTTCTCTTGGCTAGATATCTGGGGTAGGGGAGAATTGGTGGGTCATATGTAGGGTGACTATGTTTAATATTCAGAGATGCTATTAGACTGCTTTCCAAAGCACATATCACTCTCCATTCCAACATCAATGTATGAGAATATAAGCTATCCACACTCATCATCTATCTCTTTGACTGTAGCCATCCAAATGGTCTTAGATAGTACCCCAGTGTGGTTCTGATTTGGATTTCCCTGATGGCTCATAACTACTAGACATTTTTCATGTGCTTACTGGTCATTTTTTTACCTTCTTGTTTGTTCAGATGTTTTGTTCCTTTTTTAAATTGAGTTATTTGTCTTTTAATTGTTGAACTGTAAATTGACCTGTTTCTTAACTTTGTTTTTTTTCTTTCTAGTAACTTCAGCATTCTGAATTTTCACAACATGTGTAGGCAAACAATTTTGCTTCACTTTGCCAGACATGTGGTGGGCTCCTCCAAATGGAAGCTCCTGCTTTAGCTCAGTGTTGCCTCTTGCTGTCATTTCTTTGATGATTCATTACCCTCTTCTTTCTCTTTCAGGGACTTCCATTTTTAAGTAGCAAATCTTGGATTTATCCTTATGTTTTTAGTCTTTATTCTCATATTTTCCTTTCTTGTTTTTTGTGCTTTTTGTTCTTTTTCAATATTTATTTAATTTATTTACTCTTTGAGTTTTTCTGTTGGTTACATTTTTGTGTGTTCCTTTTTTTCACAGCATATAGTTCTTGTTTAATAAAAGTAATATCTCTCTAAAAGATCTGTAAAGATTCTCAAAGAGTCAGACCTGACTGAGCAACTGAACTGAACTGAACTGATAGAAACAATTGTGCAGTTTTCTTCTGTTTTCTGAATTAATCATTCTCTCTCTGTCCATTGTTGTGAATTGTTAATATTTCTCTTTCTTTTTTGACATTCCTCATTTGTCTCATCATGCTTTATTGCCTGTTTGAATTTAAGGTTGCTGCTGCCTGCTGCCAAGTCACTTCAGTCGTGTCCGACTTTGTGTGACCCCATAGACGGCAGCCCACCAGGCTCCCCTGTCCCTGGGATTCTCCAGGCAAGAACACTGGAGTGGGTTGCCATTTCCTTCTCCAATGCATGAAAGTGAAAAGTGAAAGTAAAGTCGCTCAGTCGTGTCCAACCCTCAGCGACCCAGTGGACCGCAGCCTTCCAGGCTCCTCCGTCCATGGGATTTTCCAGGCAGGAGTACTAGAGTGGGGTGCCATTGCCTTCTCCAGAATTTAAGGTTAAGATGGTAGAAAATCTAGCTGAGGACTTTGTATTGATGGACAAGAGTTTACCAATTTTCAGGTTTTGTTTTCTGTTGAGTCAGTGGTGAGTTGGCTGCTGTGAAAGGCAGATATGTAGAAGGCTTTACTCCAGAAGGACAGTTCCCTCATGAACCACCTAGTTTTACTGGTTATTCCTATAGATTAGAAGCCTCCTTTCTTGTGTTTATTGTGGTAAATAAACATAACATGAAATTTACCAGTTTAAGCATTTTTAACTGTATAGTGCAGTGACATTCAGTACATTCACAGCGTTGTGCAACCATCACCACCATTCATCTCCAGAGCTTTTTCATCTTTCCAGATTGAAACATTGTATCCATTAAACACTAACTTCCCATTCCTCCAGCTCCCCAGACACAGTTCTATATTCTGTGTCCATTTTTATGTATTTATTATGTTGTGTTTGATATATTTTTGGCATTGAGTTTTGAGCTGGAGGAAAAGATGTGTGGAAGATGAACATTAATCAGCTACAGGCTTTCTACTGCCCTCCATGCCCTCACTTTCAAGGTTACATTCACCTTGACACACTCCCCAACCAGTGCAAGTTTGATGCCTCCCAGGGTTTATAAGGTGAGGCTCTTCTGATTTGTTTTCCTCTTTGGGAATTTTCTTTCTTTCTTTTTTTTTTTTAATGTGGACTATTTTTAAAGTTTTCATTGAACCTGTTACAATATTGTTTCTGTTTTTATGTTTTGATTTTTTTGGCCATGAAACATGTGTGATTTTAACTCCCCAACCAGGGGTCAAACCCACAACCCCACCATTAGAAGATGAAGCTTGAACCACTGGACCTTCAGAGAAGTAACCTCTTTGGGCATATTCTAAGCTGTGGTTTCCTGTCACTTTCTTAACCAGGTCTTACTCCTTCAATTACTCTCTTCAAATACTGCGTACATTTTCATAAAATCTTTCACTACCCCCACTTCCTATTTCTACATTTTTATTCTTGGTACAATGAGTTTTTGAACCCAGTAGTAGATATCATCATGTATCCAACTTGCCACATTAAAATATAAGCCTGTGCTAAAATTTTAATTTCTTAAATGCTGCCAAGTCTATAAACAGAGATCTAACAGTTTTATATCTAAAATTAGTATAAAAAGTCAGAGCTTTTTTTAAAACAAGAAAAATTCAAAGAGGTATTAAGATTCAGTATATAAGATATGCAACTTTTTGTCATAAATAAATTTAAATCCTAAACTCCTATGCATAGCACAAACACATGTTTTAAAATCAACTATTTTGTGACTACCATATTTATGTCCTTTAGTGATTCTTTACAATTAAGGTCTCAGCAGAGTAACATCTTGTCATTAATGGGCATTTATTGTGGATTCATGAGAGATTATGAAGATCTGGATTCCTCTTGTTCCTGATGACCACACAGGAGAGGCCAACACGGAATCCAGAAGTCCAGATTTGGGCATTTATGGACTTGGACAATTTTCTCATTATCTCAAGTGATTCTTCAACTGTAAAATAGGTTTAAAACAATACCTATTTACAAGACACCTGTGAAAAGTAGATGAAGCATGTGTAAATCTAGGCTCAGAGTAGATAACGATTAGCCATTATTATCCAAATTTGGACTCCAGTATCACCCTCTGTGAGTCAAGGTCCTGGGTCTAACATTGGCTGAGCTACTCAACCTCATCACCTAGAACAAAGAGTCATTCTGAGGATGAAAGGCAGTAGAGATACAGGATTCAAACAGTGCTTTTATTATCCTCACCTACACCATCGTTGCATGATTGTTTGGTCTCTCTAAAGCAAGCCATTTTATTGAACCTAACGCCATGGTGAAAACTGAAACCAAACACCATTTTGTGATTGTGTGACCTACCCACTCAGTCTTTTCTTGGCTCCTCTATCCTCCAATCCACCTCAAAATATTTAAAATCACATTTATCTTCACAGTTTGAACCAGCATAATGTTTAGAATATTTCGTATTTGAATCATCACCAGTGGTATATGGAATCAATAATTGTCTTTACCGTATTTAAAAATATTAATAATTGAAATCTATAGAAAACTGCTTCACTTTTAACTTCTATTGCTTCTACATTTCACTGAGTTTTGAGTGTGCCTTTCCTGAATTGCTGCCATACTATTTTTTTCCTTCAGTAAGAAGTAAAAGTGTTAAACTTCACTGCAATTGCCTTTAAGAGCTTTCTAACATTTTTATCTTAACAACTGGAGCTAAAAAATAATCATTATTTCCACTATAGAGTTTTCTTACAAGTGGAAAAACAGTTTAGTTTAATAGAAATTGAGTTATCTAGGATAAGTTGCACTGGCTTTCAGCCAAAATGAACAAGCAACTCAAATTTTCCAAGTCATGATTTTTTTCAAACTGCTGGCTTATAAAAACTTAAAACCTATTTTGATTATGGTATAAATGCTAGCTATCGTTCATGATGATAGCTTTCTTTATATTCATTTCTATAGTTTGTGTCTTTACACTTGCTGGCCCCTCTTCCTGGGCTCCCCTTCCCAATGTGTCCACCTTACAACGCCCACCCATTCTCCAAATCCGGTTCACTGTCATCTCTGGTGTTTACTCTTTACACTACTGAGTCCCACCTAGTTACATGTTCCTCCTGGCTCCTTCAAAATTCCATCCCTATCTCCACTATAGCCTTTACACTAAACGTAGGAATTGCTAAAGACCGGCCCCACCCACTGAACTGACTCCAAGGAGAGGAAGTCACCACGGGTGCTTCTCTAGATCTCCAAATTTTATGATCAATAAATATCTGTTGAAAGAACTAAACAAGTCATCTCATTGGAGGACATCAGCTATTTTCTTATGTTCAAATCTCCTCCTGTGGGAGAACCATGCCCAGACTCACATATTCGCAGAGCCCCATGAGGTGATACAGATTTTGGTTCCGAAGATAGATGTGTGATCCAGGAATGGACAATCAGGGGACTCAAGGACTTCATCCCAGTGACCACTAAGATTAAGTTAGGAGTGGGCATGTGGTTTTCACAGGCCAAGGAAGGTCACTCCTGCAACTTCTGCAAAGGGTATTTGGACCATCAGTAAGAGTAATCGATGTAGGCCTAGACTTAATGATGACCATCTTCACCACCACATGGGAAGACTTTACCAGAATGAAGTTCATCCTGAAAAATTAGAGCTAAAGAGTGGTTAAGGAAAAAACAGTCATTTGAGTCTCAGCTCTAGATATGTGTAAAGCCCATTCTTATCTTCCTCAGTTACATAAGTTTTTGTTTTCTTAAACTAGTTTCAGTGTCATTTCTGTCACCAGCAATCAAGTCCTGGAGAAACACAATTAAATCATAGAGTGAAATACATGACTATTGGCCACCTGACTTATACCTTTGCATGCTAACCATGAGCTAACTCACCACCAACTATTTTCACAGGAACAAATAAAAAATAAAACATGTTTCCTTTCTTCCTTTATAATCCTCTGACACAATTCTCCTATGAGACTAAAAATATATGTTCAAATGCAAAAACAAATAGATTGTGATTTTTCCTATTGTCAAGTTGATAAATGAAGCAAGCAAATGAAAAAACTACATAAAGAAAAGTATTTTTAAAGATAATTATTTCTTCCTTCCACAAGAAGGAATGGATTTTTGGAGATTTGATAACAGAAAACAAACCATGCTGACATACTGAAACTACAGTCTTGAGGATCCACTGCACACATTCTTGAACTTTGACGTCCATAGGCGTCATCAGATGATATTCATTAAACATTAGGATTCAAAAGAGCCTTCCCAAAAGAAGATTCATTCACTAGCATGGGGCCAAGAATCTAAATTTTAAAGAAGCACTCCATGTCAGTCTGAATTAAATGGTGCCTTGCTCTCTGAGTTAAAGGGAATCAAAAAAGATGATGAAACCCAGAGCTAAATGTTTCCCTCCAAGGTGAGAAATGAGACTAGCTTTCACCAAAGGTAATATTGAATGAGAAAGTGTTACAATTTAGAGTATTATTTTCTTAGAATGAGTAAGACAAACGATACGGAAGCCTCTTTTGACCAGAAAAATATGAAACCCTAGTTCTATTCCTTTTTCATTTAAGAACTAGTTTATTTCTTTATTTTTCCTAAATGGAACACAGAAAAATTTTGTAGAAATAACATGGCTTTGTGAACCTTAAACCCAAGGCATAAAATTGGGTACATTCTTAGAACATTAGATGTTTGATTTCAGAGGAAACGTACTGGCCATTTAACTGAGCCATTATCAGATGTTGGACTCTTTTCTGCTCTGTTCCCTAAAAGTGGTCTTTCAGTCTCTGCTTAAACACTTCCAATAACCCAGAAATCATTACTTCGTGAGAAAGCAATTATTTTCTCTTATGATCAAAGTTTGTGTTTGTTTGTTGGTGAATAACAGATTGGTTTTCCCTTCCACTAGGCTAAAATCTATCTCCCAGTACAGGATTTTCATCAAAAAGCTTGTTCTGTTGACACACACAAAAATATAACTCTCCTATTTTTATCAAGACACCCCCTCAATTCTCTTTTCCAGATTAAACAACCAGTTTCTTATGCTCTTTCTTTCCTGCCTCAGTTTCTAGAGACTTTTCCCATCTAGTAACCTGCTAACCCTTCTTCTCCTACCTGTTCAATTTGTCCCTTAATTTGGAGGATTTAAGGAAAGGGGTAAACATGTTATTCTAGTTTTCAATAACTAATTCATAAGGTTGAATGTTACTCTTAGCAAGCCCTCTTGATGCATCTTACTCTCAGCAGAGAATAAAGAAAGCTCCTTTTTAACTGAGAACAAACATCAGGAAAGTGGTGATGGAGGTTTTCTTCCCCAAACCTGCAGTCTCAAGCAAGTGAGAACTGCAGGTGTATTATTTGAAGTGATGATGTGTGTGCCCTGTGACTACCTGGACCCAAAGTCTGCAGATCCCCATTTCCAGGTGCTTGTGTAAAAGGTAGGAACCAAAGCTGTTGACACATTGGTCATTCTGTCCTCAGGATCAGCCATTCCTCCTGCAGAGCTGGTGCCCTCACTACCAAGATAGTGATACCAAAGTGCCTTGTTTTATACCAAACAAACCTACTGACCATTGGCTTGTTTATTTTCTCATTTGAAGTGAGTCACCAATTTTTATTAGATCAACTTGTAACTTGCCTGGTGAGATCATTTTTAGTATCAGAAAGAGAACATTTGGGGGATTCATACTTGCTGCCTGGAACCAGCAAGTTATTTTTGTTTTCAGTCAGTTCGGTTCAGTCGCTCAGTTGTGTCGGACTCTTTGCAACCCCTCGGACATGACTGAGAGACTAACACTTTCACTTTCTCAAAGTTTATAAGAACAAGTGTATGGTTTAATTACTAGCATTTTTCAAATTTTATTTTCAGTGAAAAACTCTTGAGAATACTGCATTGGTAATCATTGTCACCACTTACTACAGTGCTGACTTAGCATTCAAACTTTGCCTGCACGTATATGTGCACATGAGCACATAAAATATACATGTATAATATTATTTGATTAACTGGTAAAAACATAATAATGCCTAGTGGAATAATTACTGCCAAACTAGACACTGGTTGTTTAGGATTTGTGCATGCATGCTAAGTCGCTTGTCTTGTCCAACTCTTTGCAACCCTATGGACTGTAGCCCCCCAGGCTCCTCTGGGGAAATCCTAGGGATTCTCCAGGCGAGAATACTGGAGTGGGTTGCCATGCCCTTCTCCAGAGGATATTCCTGACCCAGGGCTCAAACCCGCTGTCTCTTATGTCTCCTGCATTGGCAGGTGAGTTCTTTATCACTAGCATCACCTGAGAAACTCTGTTTAGGATTTGCTGGTCTAAAAATAGCTCATTTATTTTTTCTTATCACTTCTCCGTTAAAAATTTCTTACATTATATGTTAGTTCCAGTAATGGATAAAATAAATTCTTTTATCCTTGTGCCTTTCCATCTAGTCTTTTTTTTTTTTTTTTAATTTTGTCCATAAAATTTACCAATTTGATATCTAAGACTTATCTAAAATAAGATTGTGGAACAGAAGTAATAGTGACAGTTAAGATTGACTGACAATTGACTGTGCACTAGACACTGTTCACCTCGAACCCTAATGCTGATTCCCTCGTTCTCTTAAGACAGGCATCTTTACGGTTCCCAGTTCTTGAGAAACTGAGGTGTGGAAGGTTAGTCAATTTGTCCACAGTCATATAGCTACTAAGCCGTAAGAATCTGGTGACATGATGGTAACCACTATCCTGTGTTGTATAACGCATGCATGTATGTATTATGTACATACATAAAGTAATAAAATATGTCAGGATTAGCAACTCTGATCGGTGACACATACCTGCCACATTATGGTCCAGAAGTGAAATTGGGCATAAAAGAGGAAGTTTTAGAATGAATTCTATTTTTGAGGGGCACCACTCTTGAGTTCTTCATTACATATGAATTATTAGTCATCTCTTTCATCCTTTTATCACAAAGCCCTGAGCACAGAACCTGGGCACACGGATGGCTCTCAATGAACATCTGTTAAATAGTAAATGATAAAGAAATCTATCCAGAGAACAACCACTCACATTACTACATCTCAAAGCAGGACGCCACTCATGTATCTTCTTGGCGGAAGGAGACCATAGGGAGAGGTCAGTAGAGAGAGCACAGACTTAAACTTGAAATCCAGATACAAACAGCATTCCTTAGATCTGTGGCCTGAGGCTCTTTAAACCACTGCTGCTTTATCTTAAAAATCACAGTAATTACAATTGACACAAATGTGTTGTCTTGAGCATTAAATTTTGATAAAATATATAGGAGATCCGAGGGTACAGTGAACTGCTTAGCCAGTACTAGTTCTGAAGCTGCACGGTCTTCTCTGACTCAGGTTGCCTTAAAATGTTCCTTTTCTAACTCTATCTCCTCTATCCAACCAATAACATCATTGACATAGCCTATTTCTGACAGTTTCCCTTTCATCCATTTCCTATCATTTCCCCCCTCACCATTTAGCTTCTCCCCACCACTTCATTCAGAATACTTTATTTGTTGATTAGACAGTCTCCCTCTGTCCACCCCAGGTTCTGAAAGTCAAATCTTCCAAAACATGAAGAGCCACCTGCAGAGCAGGCCTGACCGGTGTGTGAACTACACAGTTGCACAGGATCTTGTGCTAAGCGCTGTGTTTTGTGTAATGATCTACTGTCACCTTCTCAAAATTCTTAATTTGTGTACAAAGAGTCTAATTTTTTTCCCAACTGGGCCCCAACAATTATGTAGAGAGTCTTGGCCATATATTTCATTTTTTAGAAAAAGAATGGCACATTTTCCTTGTCTATTAAATCTACAGACTTATCAGCATTCAGGGTCTTTCACAGCATGGCCTCACATGCTTCCTCAGACTTGCAAAACCATGGCACAGCTCAACAGACCTTTATTCTTTCATTTCCTCATCCATTTAGCAAATCTTATAAAGCATGATCCTAGCCACACAAAGATGCACAGTATACATATGCCCACCTCTCCAATTGTATCCTCAACTGCTCCAGCCAATCAGGTCAATCTTCACCCTCTAAAACCTCCCTTAAAATGTTCTGCCCTGTGTCATTTTCTCCTCTATTCTTTTTGCTCAGTCACTCTTTCTTCCAATTATTGGCATGGCATGGCTTATTTTTTATTTCAAGCTCATAAACTTCACCATAGCAGACTTTTCTGAAACTTTGTTCATAAACTGTGTTGTAAAATACTGTGTTTACCTACTTCCTAATAATATTAAAAATGATCATGAAAATAATAATGGTAGGGATCAAGTGCTGTATGTCATCCATACAACTCTCTGAGATGAGCGTTGTTCCTTCACAGCACCTGCTAAAATGCATACTCATTTCGTGAGTTTGTTCTTGGAGGGACAACAGTTTTGAAGCAGGAACTTATTTCTCTGTCCAGGGATTGGACCCAGGCACCAGTCCACCAGGGGCTAGAGGGTAGAAGCAAAGTTCCCTCTTACCTCTTTGAAAGCAAAAATACTTCAAGGAGGCAAAAACTATAAAACAAGTTGTTGTTCAGTCACCAAGTCATGTCTGACTCTTTGCAACCCCATGGCCTGCAGCACACCAGGTTTCATTGTTGCTCTCTGTCTCCCAGAGTTTGCCCAAGTTCATATCTATTGAATCATGATACCATCCAACCATCTCAGCCTCGGTTGCCCTCTTCTCCTTCTGCCTTCAATCTTTCCTACATGAGGGGCTTTTCCAATGAGCTGGCTCTTCACATCAGGTGGCCAAAGTATTAGAGTTTCAGCTTCAGTATCAGTCCTTCCAAAGAGTATTTAGGGTTGATTTCCTTTAAGATGGACTGGTTTGATTTCCTTGTTATCCAAGGGATTCTTAAGAGTCTTCTCCAACACCACAATTCCAAAGGATCAATTCTTCAGCACTTGGCTTTCTTTATAGTCTAGCTCTTACATCCATACATGACTACTGGAAAAACCATAGCTTTGACTAGATGGACCTTTGTTGGCAAAGTAATGTCTCTGCTTTTTAATATGCTGTCTAGGTCGGTCATAGCTTTTCTTTCAAGGAGCAAGCATCTTCTAATTTCATGGCTGCAGTCACCATCTGCAGTGATTTTGGAGCCCCCCAAAATAAAATCTGTCACTGTTTCCATTGCTTCCCCATCTATTTGCCTTGAAGTGATGGGACTGGATGCCATGATCTTAGTTTTTTGAATGTTCAGTATTAATCCTCCAAGCTAGGCTTCAGCATTACTTGAACCCAGAACTTCCAGATGTTCAAATTGGGCTTAGAAAAGGCAGAGAAACCAGAGGTGAAATTGCTAACATTTGTAGGATCATAGAGAAAGAAAGGGAATTCCAGAAAAACGTCTACCTCTGTTTTATTGACTGTGCTAAAGCCTTTGACTGTGTGGATCATAAAAAACTGTGGAAAACTCTTAAAGAGATGGGAATGTCAGACTATCTTACTTTTCTCCTGAGAAACCTGTCTTTGGGTCAAGAAGTAACAGTTAGAACTCTATATGGAACAACTGGTTCAGGACTGAGAAAGGAGTACAAACAAAACTGTTTATTGTCACCCCGATTATTTATATGCAGAGCACATCATGTGAAATGCCAGGTTGAATGAGTTACAAGCTAGAATCAAGATTTTCAGGAGAAATATCAACAACCACAGCTATGCAGATGATGCCACTATAATAGCATAAAAGGAAGAGGAAATAAAGAGCCTCCTGAAAAGGGTAAAGGAGGAGAGTGAAAGAGCTGGTTTAAAACTCAATATTATAAAAACTAAGATCATGGCATCTGGTCCCATCCCTTCATGGCAAATAGAAGGGGAAGAGGTGGCAGCAGTGACAGATTTCCTCTTCATGGGCTCTAAAATCACTGTGAATTGTGACTGCAGCCATGACATTATAAGATGATTGCTTCTTGGCAAGAAAGCTATGATAAACCTAGAGAATGCGTTGTAGGACTTTGAGCATAATCTTACTAGCATGGAAGAACTGTGCATTTGCCCAGTGATTTGAACATTCTTCAATACTGTTCTTCTTGGGAATCGGAATGAGTATTGATTTTTTCCAGACCTGTGGCCACAGATGGATTTTCCAAATTTTCTGACATATTGAGTGCAGCACTTTAATAGCATCATCTTTTAGGATTTTAAATAGCTTTGCTGGAATTTCATCACCTCTTCTAGCTTTGTCTGTTGTGATACTTCCTAAAGCCCACTTGACTTCACATTCCAGAATGTCTGGCTCTGGGTGAGAGACTATGCCTCAAGGTTATCTGGGTCATTAAGATATTTTTTGTCCAGTTCTTCTGTGTATTCTTTCCGTCTCTTCTTGATCTCTCCTGCTTCTATTAGGTCTTTGCTGCTGCTACTGCTGCTAAGTCACTTCAGTCGTGTCCAATTCTGTGTGACCCCATAGATGGCAGCCAATCAGGCTCCCCCATCCCTGGGATTCTCCAGGAAAGAACACTGGAGTGGGTTGCCATTTCCTTCTCCAATGCATGAAAGTGAAAAGTGAAAGTGAAGTCGCTCAGTCATGTCCGACTCTTAGAGACCCCATGGACTGCAGCCTACCAGGCTCCTCCGTCCATGGGAATTTCCAGGCAAGAGTACTGGAGTGAGGTGCCATTGCCTTCTCCATCCATTAGGTCTTTACCATTTGCAAAACAGGTACAAAGTTTATTATTAGAGACAGCGCAACATGTGAGAGAGCACACAGAGAAACTGTTTATTTATTTAAGTCAGAAGCAGGACAAAAATACACATGCAGAGAGGAATGCTGGTTGAGTGAGGAGCAAAGTAAAAAGGTAATTTAAATCACTTATATGGGACAATCCTTCAGGATCTTTGTTTACATTTGGCCAATTATCTTGTTTCTTTCTTCACACCTGACTGTCCTCCCACCTTCCCCAAGATCTTTGCTAAGATGGATGCCATAGCAGAGACCTGTGGGAGTATGTCCACACTTATGGGGTGTGGCCCCCTTCTTTTGTGACCCCCAAGAAGCCTTCCTGTGCATGTGCATACATCGATGTTTTCCTTGATGTCAGAAGTATGCACCTTATCTCTTTACTTTAGCAGAGCTCAGTTTCTGTCACTTACTTTGTCCTTGGAGTGTGTGGGTAAAAACAAAGTTTGAATTTTACTCCATCTGACAAATACCAGGTGTCCAGCCCAGTGTCCCATCTATCTCTTACCTCATGTTCACTTTTGTGTCTTCTTCATATGACGGTGAGTTTAAGAAAAGCAATGACCGTGTCACCTTGACTCACTGCTGAATCCCCATTTCCTGTGCACAGTAAGGATTTGGTGATTTCCTATTGAATAATTGCCTATGCTGTGCATGCTCTAATGTTACTTCATCCATTTCCTAAATGATCTAGAAACCTGGATATTCCTCTTTCCTATTGCTTTAATTCTCCCCTCAGATTGGAGTGCACGTCCTTTTATTAAAATATTCTCATCTAAAAAACTTACTTTAAATGACACCTCCATGAAAACTTCCATTCTCTCTCTTACCCTTGCTGACCCTTGTTCATCTCTCTTCCTGAATTTCCATAGCATATTAGTTTTCTCTTACATGACTTATAGCTTGCCACTGTTTTAGCTATTTTTTTTCCTTTAAGATATCTTATTTTAATTTTAGCTATTTTTGTGTTTATCTTTCTTTAAATAAATGACTAAGGCTATATCTTGTTCATCTTTGCATTTACTGCAGCACCTGGTACCATGTCCTACCCATATTAGGGACTTGATACATATTAATTGGGATTCCACCAATACTCACATTTTGTGGAGACCTGGGTAGTCATCTCCAAACCTCAGATGATCCCAAATCATACTGATGAAACAATATATTCAACTAGATTCTAGCTATTTCTTAATCTACCTGAGGAATGACTAACTGATTAAAAATGTTAAGCTTTCTTTCTCTTTTCCCTTTGAGTAATCTGTGCTGATATAACACATATTTCTCAGAGGCAAATTCAGTTACCAATAAAAAAAAATAGCATAAGAACCAGCAGGGCAGAGTGAACGAGCTTGGTATTTAGAATCAGATACATCTACCAGAGATTGAACCCATGCCCCCTGCAGTGGAAGGGCAGGGTCTTAACTTAGACCACAAGAGAAGTCCCTAGAATCAGACACACCTAGATTTGTAAATGTCACCTACCAATACCAAAAAGAAAAGTTTGACAAATTACATAACCTATAGTTCTACAGTTTTCACATCTGAGGAAAATACCTCAGAGAGTTGTTGTGAGAGTTAAAGGCAAAAATGTAAACCAATATATCAGTTGCTAATGTTTGGATAGCATGTGTATAGTATCACCAACTCAACGGACTGGGTTTGAACAAACTCTGGGAAATAGTGAAGGACACGGAAGCCTGGTGCACGTCAGTCCATGGGGTTACAAAGAGTTGGATGAGGCTTAATGACTGAACAACAACTAACAGCAATGTTAACGTTAAAATTTAAATGTCTGAAAATTTTGATACAGATTTCTGGGTCAAGATGGATGAATGAGTACATGTGTTTATCTCTTCTCTTCCTCCCCAAAATGATACTAAATAATTTTTAAGGCTGAAACACCCAAGAGCAAACAATGAGTGGGGTCACCATCAGACTTCAGATTTTAAAATAGATAGTAAAGAAAGAGGATTGACAGAAGCTGAAGAAACCATGGGATAGAAAAATTAAAATTTGCACAGATGAGGATACAGTCAGCGAGGGATCCAGCTAAACCAGATCCCTGTAGAGGTTCTAGATTCAGAGGAAAGAAATGATGGAAGGCAAGTGGGTGGGGTGTATGACTGGGAAATTCCACTCTTTCCCTGAGAGGGGATCTGCTGAGCTTTGAACCACTTTAGCTATAGAATCATCAATTCAGAGCAAGCAGAGATTAAAGATATTCTCAGACACATATAGCTCCATACTTCTTTCTTAGGAAGATCCTTTAAAATGCACTCCAGCAAAACAAAGGAGTGAAGCATGAGAGGAAAATATAGGATTCAGAAAGCAGAAGAGGAACGTCAGCAATGTTGGAAAGAATGAAGTGGACAGTTAGCAGAAACAAGACCAAACAAGAGCATGAAAACTGCCAACTCTGGAGGAAGATATGCAGAAAGGGGACAAGATAGGCTGTATGGTGTGTAACCTGGACACAAAATATGAAATAATAGTTAAGCCAAATTCAAAGAGGACATCATTGAATTTGAAGAAGAAACTCACAAGGGGATTTTAAGCAAGAGTCAGAATAAGCGAGAAGCTGGAGGCATTAGGTTTTGGTGAAAAAAGTTAATAATTATTTTCCCAAGAAGAAAAGAGCAGGATAAAGCAGCATAGAGTTCCGAGGCAGGAGGCACAATCCAAATATAGAGGAAAGTCTAATACAGAATGATTGATGGAGAATGGGAAAGAGACCAACTGAACAATCATCCTTGATTGAAACAGAAGCAGTGATACTGGAAACAGGGAGAAAAAAAAAAAGAAATCCTGGCAAATCTCTTGGCTTTGTAACGAGGAATATTCCCACATTCATAATATTATAGTCATAATAATATAAATGTCAATTACCAGCCTTCAACTTTGAAGATCAACCAATTAAAAAGTATAGATGTCTTAATTGTGGTTACAAAACAGCAAATGTTTTCAAATTTGACAATTTAAAAGTAAAGCTAGATTGACAGAAATGGGAAGAATTGGTGTTATAGAACCAAACTTGGGTCCACTCATCTGAATGCAGTGAAGCCCGTTTACTGACACCAGGTTTACATGAAGAAAAGTGTAGCATTTTTGCAGGGCACCAAGAAAGAAGGGCTGCTAATGCTCAAAAGACCCAGGCTCCCTGATGAGTTTTAGAGAAGCATTTTATTTCATGCTATATTTATTTTTAATTTTTTTCTTAATATATATATTTTATTGAAGTATAGTTGACTTATAGTGTTTCAGGTGCACAGCAAGGTGATTCAGTTATACATAGCTACATATATTATTTTTGAAATTATTTTCCATTATAAGTTATTATAAGATATTGACTGCAGTTCCCTGTGCTGTACAGTAAACCTTTGTTGCTTATCTATTTTTTAAATTAGAAATCTAGAATTTTATTCATGCTAAGTCAAACAAGTGGAATCAAAATATTATAAATTTCTAAAAAAAATATTATAAATTTCTTACTTAGGCAAAAATTCATGTTTTCTAAAATACACATATTATTTATATGCTGTGCTGTGCTGTGCTTAGTCACTCAGTTGTGTTCATCTCTTTGTGACCCCCATGGACTTTAGCCCACCAGGCTCCTCTGTCCATGGGGATTCTCCAGGCAAGAATACTGGAGTGGGTTGCCATGCCCTCCTCCAGGGGATCTTTCCAACCCAGGGATTAAACCCAGGTCTCCGGCATTGCAGGTGGATTCTTTACTAAGTGAGTCACCAGGGAAGCCCAAGAATACTGGAACGGAAAGCCTATCCCTTCTCCAGGGGGTCTTTCTGACCCAGGAATCAAACCAGGGTCTCCTGCATTGCAGGTGGATTATTTACCAACTGAGCTACCAGAGAAGCCCAATTATTTATATGTATATAGATACAAGAACGTTTCTACTATGTCTGATAAAGGCTTGAAAAAGATCATCAAAAAAATAAAATAAGAAACGGAGAAATTGGAAAACATAAACTGAATGAAATGGGAGCACTGAATATGAAATAGAAAAAATGAAAACAGTTAGAAAAAAGTGAAAAATCATCATACAGTCCAGTTGTTCTTAAACATGACTACTCATTAGAAATATATCTGGAGCTCTGGGGGAGAAAAGGCAATACCTGGTCATTTGTAACTGTTTAGAAATTTCAAGATAATTCTGACATGCATCTGGATTTTAAAAAGTGATTACAGGTTTTTTTATTAAAGCCTAGCTTTGGTGATATATAGTTCTATTATTTTTCTGTTGACCAATCATGATGCAAAAGTATTAAGTGAGTAATGGTTACACAATCACAATAGTAAAAGATGTTTATTAGTATTCACAGTCAATAGCCAGACAAAAAATAAAAGATAATTACAATTGCAAACCATAATGAGAATATGATTAACTTAACAATGTAAAATAATTACATATGATTTTGGGGATCGAGTAGAGTGGTGTGGTAAGTGGAAGTGCATGCATGAACAAGTTTTCATCTGTCCAGCCAGTCTATGTCCTTTGGTTGGTGCATCTAATCTATTTACATTTAAGGTAATTATCTATATGTATGATCCTATTACCATTTTCTTAATTGTTTTGGGTTTATTTTGTGTAGGTCTTTTCCTTCTCTTATATTTTCTGCCTGGAGAAGTTCCCTTAGCATTCGTTGTAAATCTGGTTTGGTGGTGCTGAATTCTCTTAACTTTTGCTTGTCTGGAAAGCTTTTGATTTCTCCATCAATCTGAATGAAAGTCTTCCTAAGTAGAGTACTCTTGGTTGTAGGCTCTTCCCTTTCATCACTAAATATATCATGGCACACTTTCACTTTTCACTATCATGCATTGGAGAAGGAAATGGCAACCCACTCCAGTGTTCTTGCCTGGAGAATCCCAGGGACGGGGGAGCCTGGAGGGCTGCTGTCTATGTGGGCGCACAGAGTTGGACACGACTGAAGCGACGTAGCAGCAGCAGCAGCAGTACCTTCTGTCTAGTAGAATTTCTGTTGAAAAATCAAGTGATAGCCTGATGGGAGTTCCCTTGTATATTATTTGACATTTTACCCTTGTGCTTTTAATATTTTATCTTCAATTCAGTTCAGTCACTCAGTCATGTCCGACTCTTTGCGAGCCCATGAATTGCAGCACGCCAGGCCCCCCTGTCTATCACCAAATCCCAGAGTTCACTCAAACTCACATCCATCGAGTCAGTGATGCCATCCAGCCATCTCTTCCTCTGTCGTCCCCTTCTCCTTCTGCCCCCAGTCCCTCTTTCCAATGAGTCAACTCTTCCCATGAGGTGGCCAAAATATTGGAGTTTCAGCTTCAGCATCAGTCCTTCCAAAGAACATCCAGGACTGATCTCCTTTAGAATGGACTGGTTGGATCTCCTTGCAGTCCAAGGCACTCTCAAGAGTCTTCTCTAACACCACAGTTCAAAAGCATCAATTCTTCGGCACTCAGCTTTCTTCACAGTCCAACTCTTAGATCCATACATGACCACTGGAAAAACCATAGCCTTGACTAGACGGACCTTTGTTGCCAAAGTAATGTCTCTGCTTTCTAATATGCTATCTAGGTTGGTCCTAACTTTCCTTCCAAAGAGTAAGCGTCTTTTAATTTCGTGACTGCCATCACCATCTGCAGTGATTTTGGAGCCCCCCAAAATAAAGTCTGACACTGTTTCCACTGTTTCCCCATCTATTTCCCATGAAGTGATGGGACCAGATGCCATGATCTTTGTTTTCTGAATTTTGAGCTTTAAGCCAACTTTTTCACTCTCCTCTTTCACTTTCATCAAGAGGCTTTTCAGTTCCTCTTCACTTTCTGCCATAAGGGTGAAGTCATCTGCATATTTTATCTTAGTCTTTAATTTTTGTCAGTTTGATTACAATGTGTCTTGGTGTATTCCTCTTTGGGTTTATCCTGCCTGGGTCTCTCTGGACTTGGTTTTCTGGACTTGGCTCACTATTTCCTTTCCCATGTTAAGGAAGCTTTCAGCTATTATCTCTTCAAATATTTTCTTAGTCCTTTCTGTCTCTCATCTCCTTCCGGGACCCCTATAATGTGAATGTTTGTGCATTTAATGTTGTCCCAGAGATCTCTTAGGCTGTCTTCATTTCTTTTCTTTTTTTTTTTTTCCCCTATATTCTGTTCTGTGGCAATGATTTCCACTATTCTGTCCTCCAGGTCATTTATCCATTCTTCTGCCTCAATTATTCTGCTATTGACTCCTTATAGCATACTGGCCATCTCTTTTTGTTTGTTCTTCAGTTCTATAGGCTTTTGGCATACAATGCTTGCATGGATCTTCACTGTTTTCCTGAGATGCTGGATCATCTTCACTATCATTACTCTGAATTCTTTTTCTCAAAGGTTGCCTATCTCCACTTCATTTAGTTGTTTTTCTGGGGTTTTATCTTGTCCCTTCATCTATGACACAACTTTCTGGTTTTTTATCCTGATTAACTTTCTGCTATGTAGGTTTTGTTTTAGCCACTGCGGGATGGGGTTTTTCTTGCTTCTTCTGTCTCTCCTCTGATGGAGGAGACTAAGAGGCTTGTGTAAGCTTCCTGATGTGAGGGACTGGTGGGAAAAACTGGGGCTTGTTTTGGTGGGCAAGACCTTGCTCAGTAAAGCTTTAATCTGATTATCTGCTGGTGGGTGGGGCTGCACTCTCTCTCTCACAGATGTTTGGCCTGAGGCAACACACCCCTGGAGCCTATAGGGTCTGTACTAGGGTTAATGTCAAGCTCCAAGAGGGTTTATGCCAAGAGGAACCTTCCCAGCTTGCTGCTGCCAGTGCTGCCACCCCCGTGGTGAGCCCCTGCTGACCCACACCTCCACAGGAAGCCTTCCAACGCTGCCAGGTAGTTTTAGTTCAGTTTCCTGTAGGGTCATTGCTCCTTTCCTCTGAGTCTTGGTGTGCACAAGATTTTGTTTGTGCCCTCCAAGAGTGGAGTCTCTGTATCCCCCAGACCTGTGGAAGTCCTATAACCAAATCCTGCTGCACTTCAAGTCCAGATTCCCTGGGAATTCCCAGTCCCTTTGTCGGATCCCCAGGCTGAGAAGCCTGATGTGGGGTTCAAAACCTTCACAACAGTGAGAGAACTTCTTTGGTATTATTATTCTCCAGTTTGTGGGTCACCCAGCTTGTGGGTATGGGATTTTACTTTTACCATGATGGCATCCCTCCTACCATCTCACTGTGATTTCTTCTTTGTCTTTGGACATGGGGTATCTTTTTCTGGTGGGTTCCAGTGTCTTCCTGTCACTGACAGTTCAACAGCTAGTTGCAATTTTGGTCCTTTCACATAAAAAGATGATTGCACATCCTTCTACTCTGCCATCTTGAACTGGGTGCCTCAGGGAAGGTTTTTAAAGGTAGGTGAGAGAGGGAAGTTCAGGGTGTGTGGTCAGCTCAATGGCAGTATCTGATTGGTTGATGGTGAGTTCACAGGGCCCTGTCACAGAGGTTCACGTTGTCAATCCTCAGGCTCCAGCAAGTCTGGGTGCTTTGTGCTCATGGTTATCACAGAGTTAACTTGTACATCTGGTCAGGGTTTTAGTGTCTGTAAAACAACTCAAGAATGTGCACTTGACCTTCAGGGAGTAACTAAAGATTCTTTGACTCTTCTATATGGCTAATTTACTGTAAATTTTCACCAGTCCTGGCCCAACTGCTACTTCTTGTTACTACAAGTTCACATTCTTTCCATCATCGATTCAGCCTTTTGTGATTCAGGGGAAGCCTGGGAGACTCAACTTTTCTACAAACAAGAGGCAGAAACAGGGCATGCGTGGGGTTTGGGGTAGGGGTGGAATCTGTGCCAGGAAAGCCCCATAGGGCCTTGCTTGATTATAGAAGGAGGGAAAGGGAGAAGTGCATTATTTTCTTATTTGACAAACTTAACAGTCAAGAAATACTGACTCTGTTAAAGGAATGAGAGATGAAGCATAAGCACAGTACATGTATTATGTATATTACTGATTGCATAAGCAAACACCTGAGAAACTAAACAGCAGTATTAGGCAAAGTAGATGAAATTTGGAGGACTAGAAAGTGAGCTAAACCTGATGTATTATTGTAGGAAGTTGATGATAAAATCCACAGTTGATAAGAAAGGATAGAGTGCAAAAGCCAACTGTAACAGAGGATACTGAAAGGTTGTTGCTGACCCATGAAAGGATGCCGGGATTCTTGGCCTCCAGAGGAGAATTCAGTCCAGGGCCAGAGACAAGGCTTGATCGCTCAGAGCTTTTGTGCAATAGAGTTTTATTAAAGTATAAAAGGCACAGAGAAAGCTTCTGACACAGACATCAGGAGGGGGCAGAAAAAGTACCCCCCTGCTAGTGTCAGCAATGGAGTTATATACCTTTTAATTAGTTATTACAATGAATCAAAAGAATGTCTCAAGTTTGTGAAAATTTTACCAGACATACTCCAGCAACTTAAATTTTAGGACAACAAGATTAGATATTTAACAATAAAAAGATCCTCCAGACCCACTCCCATAATATACATTCTAAGATATCAGAATTAGTCAGAAGGTTTTCAGGAAGGAGAAACTGTCCTCCAGCCCAATACATTATTGTTGTATAATCCCTAGTACAGAGATTAAACTGAGTTGTGTAATAGACTGAGACTAAGGAATGCAAAGGGGAAAAAAACGTTTTTCCTTTTCTCCTCCTTAAGAATTCCAGACCCCAAGTTTCCACTTCAAGAGCCCCAGAACCCTTTCTCCTTCTTCGGGACCCTGAATTTCTTATCAATCTGCCTAGGATTGAATTCCTCAACATCACTGACAGTCTTTGCCTCCAGGATCAGACATTGGTGGAAATGAGTAGAAATGGGTACATTCAGAAATTGGTGCTTTCCATAACTACCCCTTTCATACTGTTTTATTTTGCATTCATGTACTTGTATAATTTATATTTTAAGTTAATACAAATAATGAAAACTCTTGAAATTTTCTATGTAGAATCAATGTTTCTTAGTGACAAAACTAAAATGATTTATAAAAGTATTTATATTGTTGAAAATGGCAATAAATACATGTCTTTTTGCATATTTCCAATATATTTTAAAAGCATTCTCTAAGTGTGACTATTTCTGCCCTGGAAGCTTGAATCTCAATAAAATATAAAATGAATTTAATAACTATACTTCAGATAAGGACGTTATGTATCGGGGGGTCATGATTTCTGGATTTTTTTTTTTTTGGACTATTCACTGTTGACTTAATATTGGTCTTTTTTCTGAAGGGTTTTCAATGCAAGAGACTCAAAGAATAGTTATGCTTATAAATGCATCTAAGGAAGATTCAGTTCAGTTCAGTTCAGTCACTCAGTCGTGTCCAACTCTTTGCAACCCCATGAATTGCAGCACACCAGGCCTCCCTGTCCATCACCAACTCCTGGAGTTCACCCAAACCCACGTCCATCAAGTTGGTGATGCCATCCAGCCATCTCATCATCTGTCGTCCCCTTTTCCTCTTGCCCCCAAACCCTCCCAGCATCAGAGTGTTTTCCAATGAGTCAACTCTTCACATGAGGTGCCCAAAGTATTGGAGTTTCAGCTTTAGCATCATTCCTTCCAAAGAACATCCAGGGCTGATCTCCTTTAGAATGGACTGGTTGGATCTCCTTGCAATCCAAGGGACTCTCAAGAGTCTTCTCCAACACAGTTCAAAAGCATCACAGTTCAAAAGCATCAATTCTTCGGCTGTCAGCCTTCTTCACAGTCCAACTCTCACATCCATACATGACCACTGGAAAAACCATAACCTTGACTAGACAGACCTTTGTTGGCAAAGTAATGTCTCTGCTTTGGAATATGCTATCTAGGTTGGTCATAACTTTCCTTCCAAGGAGTAAGCATCTTTTAATTTCATGGCTGCAGTCACCATCTGCAATGATTTTGGAGCCCCAAAAAATAAAGTCTGACACTGTTTCCACTGTTTCCCCATCTATTTCCCATGAAGGGATGGGACCAGATGCCATGATCTTCATTTTCTGAATGTTGAGCTTTAAGCCAACTTTTTCACTCTCCACTTTCACTTTCATCAAGAAGCTTTTTAGTTCCTCTTCACTTTCTGCCATAAGGGTGGTGTCATCTGTATATCTCAGGTTATTGATATTTCTCCTGGCAATCTTGATTCCGCTTGTGTTTCTTCCAGTCCAGCATTTCTCATGATGTACTCTGCATAGAAGTTAAATAAGCAGGATGACAATATACAGCCCTTACATACTCCTTTTTCTATTTGGAACCAGTCTGTTGTTCCATGTCCAGTTCTAAATGTTGCTTCCTGACCTGCATATAGGTTTCTCAAGAAGCAGGTCAGGTGGTCTGGTATTCCCATCTCTTTCAGAATTTTCCACAGTTTCTTGTGATCCACACAGTCAAAGGCTTTGGCATAGTCAATAAAGCAGAAATAGATGCTTTTCTGGAATTCTTTTGCCTTTTTGATGATCCAGCAGATGTTGGCAATTTGATCTCTGGTTCCTCTGTCTTTTCTAAAACCAGCTTGAACATCAGGAAGTTCACGGTTCACGTATTGCTGAAGACTGGCTTGGAGAATTTTGAGCATTACTTTACCTGGTTTCAAAAAGAAAGATAACTATTCCAAACAAGTAATGCACAGAAAAGAAAGTTCACAAAGTGAGATTAAGGAACTCCAAAGGGAAATTCCTGTTAGTTGTCTAGCATAGGAAAAAATGAAGATGATTTCTATTATCAAGCTGAACAGAAAAACATACCAAGATTATTTGAGCATGAAAACGGAATCTTAACCACTTTTTACCTCAAAAATTTACTCTTCTTTCTGGCTGAAGTTACAAAAGCAAATAGATTTTCAGTTCAGTTCAATTCAGTCACTCAGTCGTGTCCGACTCTTTGTGAACCCCTGGACTACAGCACGTGAGGCTTCCCTGTCCATCACCAACTCCTCAAGTTTACTCATACTCATGTCCATTGAGTTGATGATGCCATCCAACCATCTCATTCTCTTTCGGCCCCTTCTTCTCCCACCTTCAATCTTTCCAAGCATCAGGGTATTTTCAAATGAGTCACCTCTTCTCATCAGGTGGCCAAAGTATTGGAGTTTCAGCATCAGTCCCTCCAATGAATATTCAGGACCGATTTCCTCTAGGATGGACTGGCTGGATCTCTTTGCAGTCCAAGGCACTCTCAAGAGTCTTCTCCAACACCACAGTTCAAAAGCATCAATTCTTCGGTGCTCAGCTTTCTTCACAGTCCAACTCTCACATCCATACATGACCACTGAAAAAACCATAACCTTGACTAGACGAACCTTTGTTGGCAAAGTAATATCTCTGCTTTTTAATATGCTGTCTAGTTTGGTCATCACTTTTCTTCCAAGGAGCAAGTGTCTTTTAATTTCATGGCTGCAGTCACCATCTGCAGTGACTTTGCAGTCCCAAAAAATAAAGTCTGCCCCTGTTTCCAGTTTCCCCATCTATTTGCCATGAAGTGATGTGACCAGGTCCCATGATCTTAGTCTGGAAGATTTAAATCTGTTTCACCTTCATTACTTCACACAAACTTTGTTTGAAACCAAGTTTTCCCCAAGAGCTCCTTTTCATTTATTTCTATATTAAGCCATTTATTAGATAAAATCATTGTACTTTATAATACTCCAGTTTCCTGTGTATACATATACAACTTAAGCCTTGAGGCAAGTATCCACTAAACTGTCACTAAACACATGAATCGACCTCAGTGATTTAAACAATAGCACTTGAGGCTCCAGTTGCTAGAATATTTGAATCAACTTTTCATTTTACATAGTGCAGGCAATTATGCAACTAAAGTCAAATTGTAATTGGATTTTACAATCTATAATGCTCTTCCTTATTGGACAAAATTGTCTCATTTTATCAGAAAGAATTTAGCCATCTCCAAAGATCTGGATTGCTTCTGAGTTTTCTTTAACAAAAATCTCATGATAAACAAGGGTCAAGCCATTGATTTGGTATAATTAGCAGATAAGTTTAAGCAGGCTGAAGAGGCTACTTCCTCTGACCACACCCAAGATGAGTAACTTGTCAAATGCAAACAAATACATTTGTCCTTAGTTACTCACTGCTCATAAAATCTGCCAATTCTCAGGATGCCCAGTAGTCCCCTTAAGATTGTTGTTGACTGTGTGTTTGTGAGAAATAAGAATGCACTGAATGATATAATAGCATCAGTTTTTAAAGAAATAGCCCAAAGTACATGTAAAAGAAATTGACTGAGAAATGACACCTGTGATAATAAATAGAAAAGTGGACTGGAAGAATCTGAGCAATTATTTTCATAAAATGATGCCGGACTCTTATTCTTATATGAAAATCATCACTTTAATATTTTATAGATATCACTTTATTCAAAATTATATTGTTTCAGTGCAATATGGGGCCCTAAATTTTCATCTCAAGAAATTTTTCATTATAATATAAGGTAGCATAATATTCAGCTGGAAAATAATATCCACTTCATTTTGAAATTGTTTATTCTTTAATTTAGTAATACAAGCATCTATACTTTAAATTACACGTCCTTTGTAAAGATATTTTTAGTTCAAGTTGGTTTAGCAAATGTTTATCCTGTAGCTACTGCAAATCAGAGCTCTATTAAGTATAGAAGTTTCAAACATAAAGCAAAGAAACAGTAACGTTAAGAGATAATTTTCTCATATAGTGATGGGAATTTAACAATGAAGTCTTCCAGGAGAACAATTTTGAGGTTATGTATTAAAAACTTTAGTACTGGGACTTCCCTGGCAGCCCAGTGCTTAAAACTCTGGGCTTCCACTGCAGGAGGCACAAGTTCAATCTCTGGAAGGGGAACTAAAAGCCCACATACCATATGGTGTGGCAAAAAAAAAAAAAAAAGGAAACAAAAGTATTTACTACCTTCTGATCAAGCAATTTCACAGGTTTAGCTTAAGATAAGGTTAATAGGAGGGACAATGCATTCACAAGGTAGTCACAATACAGCACATTTATAATTCTGCCTTTAAAGGCAACTGTCTTTTTTTTTTTTTTTAATTTTTATAGTCTCCTCACTTTGGGGATATACATGAACCTTGACTGTAAAACAGAAATTTTCTAAGGAACAGAGTACTTTAGATAACTATTTAAGAGAGGCCCTTGTAGAATAGAGGCTTCCCTGGTGGCTCATAAGGTAAAGAATGTGCCTGCTATGCAGGAGGCTGGGGTTTGATCCCTGGGTCAGAAGATCCTCTGGATAAGGGAATAGCCATTCATTTTTAGTATTTTTGCTTGGGGAATTCCATGGGCAGAGGAGCCTGGCAGGCTGCAGTCCATGGGATCACAAAGAGTCAGACATGACTGAGCAACTAACACTTGGAGAATTATCAGGGAGAAATTCTAAAAGTCTCTGTAAAGAAACGTAAAGATTATAGAACAAAAGAGGAAACTATCACTATGATCATAAAATAGAAAAGTTGTTCTCCCCATCCTCCACTGACAGAAGAACCATAGGATTCATAATATATAAGAATGTGAATCTGAGGCAGCTCACAGGTCACTAAATCACATACAGTACAATGGGGCCAGTGATGCAGTGTAAGAGATGCTGCAGTTTCCAGCAAATTCAAAAGAAAAGATTCTCACATATATTCATGGGGAACACATGTATACCTGTGGCGGATTCATTTTGATATTTGGCAAAACTAATACAATTATGTAAAGTTTAAAAATAAAATAAAATTAGAAAAAAAAAAAGAAATATATAAAAAGGCTTAAAAAAGAAAAGATTCTCACATATATTCAGAACTAATAACCAAGTTTAAGGAAGCATTTGACATCTGTATTTATCTACCATAAAACACTTTTTTTCATATTAATTTGATACTGTGAAACTTGGAAGAGTATCTACCTGTTTATTTCAAATATTTTCAAGATATTTGGGTGGGGTAGAGGAGTGTAATAGGAGAGGCTACAGGGAGATTAAAGGGCAGAATAGGACAATTGAAAGTCAAAACTCATAGAATCATATAGTTTAAAGGGTGAATTTTATAGTATATATAAATTATACTTCAATAAACTTGGCTTACAGAATAAAATAAGTCAATTATCTAGGAGGAATTTGGTTGGGATTCCATGAAATTTCTGATAATTCTTCTTATTCAATTGACTTAGATTATAGTTAAATTCTTAGTAAGTGTGAAAACTTGCAAACCCTGATTTTGAAGTCTACATTTTCTAACTAAGGGCTAAGGGCTAAGGGCTAGAATTTGGATGATGGGATATTGTCCTCATCACACTAAAGCTCAGTTCAGTTCAGCTCAGTTCAGTCACTCAGTCGCGTCCAGCTTTTTTCAACCCCATTGACTGCAGTAAGGCATGCTTCCCTATCCATCACCAAATTCCAGAGCTTACTCAAATTCATGTCCATCAAGTTGGTGATGCCATCCAACCATCTCAACCTTGGTCATCCCCCTTCTCTTTCAGCCTTAATTTTTTTTTTTTTAAGGAATTATATTTTTTATTTAATGTGCATTAATTATTATTAAAGCACATCTCTAACCTCAACATAAAACATGCCACTAAGAAATAAAACAGGGAGATTCAAGAGGGAGGGGACATATGTACACCTCTGGTTAATTCATGTTGATGTATGACAGAAATCAAACCAATATTGTACAGCAATCATCAAGCAATCAAAAATAAATATAATTTTTTAAAAAAGAAAAGCAACTACTTCAAATGGCTTTAAAAGACAGCTTAGAAGCCAGACACATAAGAGTAGTTCAAAAACTATATTCTAAAATTAAATACTCATTTGGTAAATAGTGTACAAACATGCTGTCAGTTCAGTTCAGTATGGATGTGAGAGTTGGACCATAAAGAAAGCTGAGTGCCAATGGATTGAAGCTTTTGAACTGAGGTGTTGGAGACTTAGTCCTGAATATTCATTGGAAGGACTGAAGCTAAAGCTGAAATTCCAATACTTTGGCCATAGCTTTCTTTATGGTCCAACTCTCATATCCATACGTGACTACTAGAAAAACCATAACTTTGATTGGACAGACCTTTGTCAGCAAAGTAACATCTCTACTTTTTAACATGCTGTCTGGGTTACTTATAGCTTTTCTTCCAAGGAGCAAGTGCCTTTTAATTTCATGGTTGCAGTCACCATGTGCAGTGATTTTGGAGCCCAAGATAATAAAGTCTGTCACTGTTTCCCCGTCTATTTGCTATGAAGTGTTGGGACCAGAGGTCACGATCTTAGTTTCTGAATGTTGAGTTTTAAGCAAGCTTTTTCATTTTCCTCTTACACTTTCATCAAGAGGCTTTTTAGTTCCTCTTTGTTTCTTAACTAGATTATAAATGTCAGTTGCTAAATGTTACTAAGGTAATTGGTCCCTAGAGCCTGTGGGTTAACCAACCAAGTAAGCATTGCATGCAATTAATTTAAACAAGCATCTAGACTGAAAGGCAAAACTAAGAAAGAGCTGTGATCCAAAAGTAAAGTTAAAAAAAAATGTGCCATGATTAGGAGAAATTTTAGATATGGTGGTCTGTTGTTGTCTTTTTCACTCTCACAGAAGCAACATGGAGCCTCATGTACTTTTCTTTCCCTCCCACGGGGAGGACGCTGGAGGCCCATCTGGTTGAATGGGACTGAAATAAATGGACAGTATATTCATAAACTAAGAAAAGGAGAATACAAGACTAATTCTTCAGCTTAAAATCCCATTGTCACAGTTGAAAGATAAGAAAACACAGATTGTTTTTATTAACGTCTTTATCCTGGAACTCTAGGCACAGAAAGTTTACAGAATAAAATTCTACTTACGTAATTTACTGAATTTAGGATTAAAATAAGTCTTTAAAGTAAAAGTTTATAAGAATGATACCTAATTATATCCTAAAGTTGCTTCCCTTTAAAAACTTTTATAAAGCACCAATTCCTTGAAATATACATACCAAAACTCACTCAAGAAGAAATAGATAACATGAATAGTTCTATTCTATTGAAAAAAATACTAAATATGTAATTAAAATCTTTCATCAAGTAAAACTCCAAGCCTAGATGATTTCACTGGTGAATTCTACCAAATATTTAAGGCAGTAACAGTGTCAATTCTATTAGAATACTTCTCTTATTTTCTGAGACCAGTATTACATAAATACCAAAACCAGATACATTATAAAAAAAAAAAAGAAAAATATAGACTGAAGAACATATTACTCAAAATTATAAACACACATCATGAACATATTCCAGAATCATTAAACATTCTTCAAAATACAGTTTTAGTAACTTCATATAATCCATGTTATTAGGTATGACAATCACTTTTCCTACTGTTGGAGGGTGTCCTGTAGGGGTCAATCATTTCCTCTTCTTTTCACTCAAAAATCTGTGCCCTTATTCCTTGTATAGTAAGGCAGATTCTGATTGGATTCTCTCTCTGAGGAATTTGTAATTGAGAAACTAAGAAAACTGAACACTTACTGGTGGATTCTAAGCTTTTGGGGGATTTAAGGAGCATCCATGATTAAACAGCATGCACTGAAGAGCAGAGTTGCAGAAGAAGCTGGAGGATGAATCAAAATACCCTCTAAGTCTTTAGTCTCCCTATTTATTAATATCATCTTGAAGGCAATCAAAGATTTCTTGAAAAGAGCAATTTAATTATTATTTACTTTACAACAGATAAACTTCTGAGTCCCTGGTGCTTCACTTAGGGTAAGGCCATGAAAACCAGATGTTATCCTGTACAAATGTGGGGCCTGAGTTACAGTCATGAAAGCCAACACCTAATTAATCCAACGGTCCCCTCTTTTCCACATAAAGAGAAAAAAGCCTTTTCTCTCTGGAAGTGATACTGGATTCTCACTCCAACCTTTTGGAAGGCAAATAAATTTATTCAGAAAAGATAAATCCAACTTTACAACCAAGGAACGTCTCCACATCTCCAATCTCAACTCACTCCTTGAAGTCAAAATACACACTTCTGTATATAAGTGATATCATAGGGTATTTGTGTTTCTCTCTCTGACTTACTTCCCTTAGTATGATCATCTCTAGTCGCATTCATATTACTCAGACATGGAGTCTAAAAAATGACACAAATTTATCTATGAAGCAGAACAACACACAGACATAGGAAGGGTGGTGTGGGAGGGATGAACTGGGCTTTTGGGGTTGGTAGATGCAAGCTGCTACGTATAGGGCGGATGGACAACAAGTCAGTCTGTATAGCACAGGGAACTATATTCAATATCCTGTGATGAACCATAATGGAAAATAATATTAAATATATATAATATAAAATATATATGTATGTATACTCACACACACACTTTGCTATACAGCAGAAATTAACACAACTTTGTTAATCAACTATATTTTAATTTAAAGAAAAAAGAAGTACATCTAGGGTTAGGTAAACTTTTTGGAGTTATTATGGTTTTAAATTACTTCCCAGTGCTCACTCTTTTAGTCAGGTCCCAGGTCTCAGTAAAATTTGCTGAGAAAAATCCTTTACTGCAGAAATACAAAAATATTTTCTCTACAGCCCCTCAAAGCTAGGCAAAGATCGTGGAGCACCAGGGACCGATGTGAAGAGACCAGCTGTCCTGGATACACATGAGTTTTCCTTAATTTTCTCTTTGGGTTAACTGAACCCCAAACTAGTTGTATTTCCTGCTCTTGAATCCATGAACTACATGGAAATACCCATACAAATCACCTTCCCCTGATCCTTCAGCCAGCTACCATGGGTCTCAGATGTATGATGCATAATAATGCCAAACAAGGAGAGATCTTCAAATTGTCTGCAATTTTTCACAAAAGTAAACACATGTTTAAATATATATTTTCAAAGATAAACTGTGTATTAAATGAAAGAGACTCTATAAAGTCCATGATGTCTATCAATAAGTTGATTTCCAGGAAGTCTACCCCAAAATGTTACAGTCCTACGGAACAGGTGCTCCCTTTACCACCTCATCTCTAGCACTAGAATCAACACTTTAAACTTTGCCCATTTGTTAGGGTAGATAAAAGTGCTGCCTCACTGTGTGCATTTGCACTTCTACAACTGAAATTTTCACTGTAAGTTTTCTACATTTACTAGAACTACACTAGTATACATATACTAGAATCTATCCTGAGCTATGTATCTATTGGTTTTGTGCCAATAGAATATTGCTTTTTATTGTAGTTTTATAACTTGCTGTCATATACAGAAGTACATGCACTTCTCACTACTTTTGCAAAATTATGCTGGCTAGTATCATGGTTTCATTTTCCAAAATGAACTTCAGATAAATGTTAAAATTACTCTGTCTAGCTTCAAAAACATAGTAACAAGGCCTAGAATGTAATTACATTAAACATACAAATTAACTTGGGAATAATTCAGTTGTTTTGGAGCCAGCTCTTACCAGCTCAGAAAAATCAATTGATAAATAATTCATAAATTTTGCCAAGTGGTTTTAAATTCTTGATATCTTGAAAAGAGCCATGGTGAAATTTTTATTCAGTGGAAATCAGCAAATGCCACAAATCATGGCTCTACAGTCCCTCAAAGCCAAGCAAAGATCAGTTTACCAGTACACCACTGAAATAATTTATATTATGTAATTATGTTTCTTTTAGATATTTCAGCAAAGTTTTTTATCTCTATTTATTTTGATCCCATACATTATCTCTTTTCATACTGTTAATGGAATTCTTGCAGCAAGATTATTAGAGTGCTTTGCCATTTCCTCCTCCAGTGGATGGCCTTTTGTCAGAACTCTCCACTATGACCCATGTGTCTTGGGTGGCCCTGCATAGAAAGAATACATATATCTTTAAGAAAATTGGAGATATCAAAGGAATATTTCATAAGGATGAGCACGATAAAGGACAGAAATGGTAAGGACCTAACAGAAGCAGAAGAAATTAAGAAGTGGGAAGAATACACAGAAGAACTATACAAGAAGGTCTTAATGACCCAAATAACTATGATGGTATGGTAACTCACCAACAGCTCAACATCCTGAAGTGTGAAGTCAAGTGGGCCTTAGGGAACATTAATAAAAACAAATCTAATGGAGGTGATGGAACTACAGCTGAGCTATTTGAAATCCTAAAAGATGACTCTATTAAGGTTCTGCACTCAATATGTCAGCAAATTTGGAAAACTCAGAAGGGTTCACAGGATTGGAAAACGTTGGTTTTCTTTCCAGTTCCAAAGAAGGGTAGTGCCAAAGAATATTCAGACTACTTAACACTTGTACTCATTTTGAAAGATAGTAGAGTTATGCTCAAAATCCTTAGGTTTCAGCAGTACATGAACCAAGAATTTCTACATGTATAAACTGGGTTTAGAAAAGGCAAAGGAACTTGAGATCAAATTGCCATTATCCATTGGATCATAGAAAAATCAAGGGAATTCCAGAAAAACATCTACTTCTGCTTCATTAACTATGCTAAAGCCTTTGACTTTGCAGATCACAACAAACTGTGGAAAATTCTTAGAGATGTAAATACCAGACCATCTTATCTGTATGCCTCCTGAGAAAACTGAATGCAGGATAAGAAACAACAGTTAGGACCAGACATGGAACAATGGACAGGTTCAAAATTGGGAAAGGGGAAAACAAGGCTTTATACTGTCACCCTGCTTATATACAGAGTACAACATGTGAAATGCCAGGCTGAGTGAAACACTAGCTGGAATCAAGATTGCCAGGAAAAACATCAACAACCACAGATATGCAGATACCACTCTAATGGCAGAAAGTGAAGAGGAACTAATGAGCCTCTTGATGAAGGTGAAAGAGGAAAGTGAAAAAGTTGGCTTAAAACTCAATGTTCAAAAAACTAAGATCATGGCATCCTGTCCCATCATTTCATGGCAAAAAGAAGAGGGAAAAGTAAAAGCAGTGACAGATTTTCTTTTCTTGGACTCCAATATCACTGAGAATGAGGACTGGAGCCATGAAATTATAAGATGCTTGCTCTTTGGAAGGAAAGTGATGGCAAACCTAGACAGCATAGACATCACTTTGCTGACAAAAGTCCATCTAGTCAAAGCTATGTTTTTTCCAGTAACCATTTATGGACATTAGAGTTGGACCATAAAGAAGTCTGAGAGGCAAAGAATTGATGATTTCAAACTGTGGTGCTGGAGGAGATTCTTGATCAGATCAGATCAGATCAGTCGCTCAGTCGTGTCCGACTCTTTGCGACCCCATGAATTGCAGCACGCCAGGCCTCCCTGTCCATCACCAACTCCCGGAGTACACTCAAACTCACGTCCATCGAGTCAGTGATGCCATCCAGCCATCTCATCTTCTGTCGTCCCCTTCTCCTCTTGACCCCAATCCCTCCCAGCATCAGAGTCTTTTCCAATGAGTCAACTCTTCGCATGAGGTGGCCAAAGTATTGGAGTTTCAGCTTTAGCATCATTCCTTCCAAAGAAATCCCAGGGCTGATCTCCTTCACAATGGACTGGTTGGATCTCCTTGCAGTCCAAGGGAATCTCAAGAGTCTTCTCCAACACCACAGTTCAAAAGCATCAATTCTTTGGTGCTCAGCCTTCTTCACAGTCCAACACTCACATCCATATATGACCACAGGAAAAACTATAGCCTTGACTAGACGAACCTTTGTTGGCAAAGTAATGTCTCTGCTTTGGAATATGCTGTCTAGGTTGGTCATAACTTTTCTTCCAAAGAGTAAGCGTCTTTTAATTTCATGGCTGCAGTCACCATCTGTAGTGATTTTGGAGCCCAGAAAAATAAAGTCTGACACTGTTTCCACTGTTTCCCCATCTATTTCCCATGAAGTGATGGGATCAGATGCCATGATCTTTGTTTTCTGAATGTTGAGCTTTAAGCCAACTTTTTCACTCTCCTCTTTCACTTTCAACAAGAGGCTTTTTAGTTTCTCTTCACTTTCTGCCATAAGGGTGGAGTCATCTGCCTACCTGAAGTTATTGATATTTCTCCAGGCAATCTTGATTCCAGCTTGTGTTTCTTCCAATCCAGCGTTTCTCATGATGTACTCTGCATATAAGTTAAATAAACAGGGTGACAATATACAGCCTTGACGAACTCCTTTTCCTATTTGGAAGCAGTCTGTTGTTCCATGTCCAGTTCTAACTGTTGCTTCCTGACCTGCATACAAATTTCTCAAGAGGCAGATCAAGTGGTCTGGTATTCCCATCTCTTTCAGAATTTTCCACAGTTTATTGTGATCCACACAGTCAAAGGCTTTGGCATAGTCAATAAAGCAGAAATAGATGCTTTTCTGGAACTCTCTTGCTTTTTCCATGATCCAGCGGATGTTGGCAATTTGATCTCTGGTTCCTCTGCCTTTTCTAAAACCAGCTTGAACATCTGGAAGTTCACGGTTCACATATTGCTGAAGCCTGGCTTGGAGAATTTTGAGCATTACTTTACTAGTGTGTGAGATGAGTGCAATTGTGTGGTAGTTTGAGCATTCTTTGGCATTGCCTTTCTTTGGCATTGGAATGAAAACTGACCTTTTCCAGTCCTGTGGCCACTGCTGAGTTTTCCAAATTTGCTGACATATTGAGTGCAACAGTTTCACAGCATCATCTTTCAGGATTTGGAATAGCTCAACTGGAATTCCATCACCTCCACTAGCTTTGTTCGTAGTGATGCTTTCTAAGGCCCACTTGACTTCACATTCCAGGATGTCTGGCTCTAGGTCAGTGATCACACCATCGTGATTATCTGGGTCGTGAAGCTCTTTTTTGTACAGTTCTTCTGTGTATTCTTGCCATCTCTTCTTAATACTTTTGCTTCTGTTAGGTCCATACCATTTCTGTCCTTTATCGAGCTCATCTTTGCATGAAATGTTCCTTTGGTATCTCTGATTTTCTTGAAGTGATCCCTAGTCTTTCCCATTCTGCGCTTTCCTCTATTTCTTTGCATTGATCACTGAAGAAGGCTTTCTTATCTCTTCTTGCTATTCTTTGGAACTCTGCATTCAGATGCTTATATCTTTCCTTTTCTCCTTTGCTTTTTGCTTCTCTTCTTTTCACAGCTATTTGAAAGGCTTCCCCAGACAGCCATTTTGCTTTTTTGCATTTCTTTTCCATGGGAATGGTCTTGATCCCTGTCTCCTGTACAATGTCACGAACCTCATTCCATAGCTCATCAGAAACCTTATCTATCAGATCTAGGCCCTTAAATCTATTTCTCACTTCCACTGTATAATCATAAGGGATTTGATTTAGGTCATACCTGAATGGTCTAGTGGTTTTCCCTATTTTCTTCAATTTAAGTCTGAATTTGGCAATAATGAGTTCATGGTCTGAGCCACAGTCAGCTCCTGGTCTTGTTTTTGCTGACTCTATAGAGCTTCTCCATCTTTGGCTGCAAAGCATATAATCAATCTGATTTTGGAGTTGACCATCTGGTGATGTCCATCTATAGAGTCTTCTCTTATGTGTTGGAAGATGGTGTTTGTTATGACCAGTGCATTTTCTTGGCAAAACTCTGTTAGTCTTTGCCCTGCTTCATTGCGTATTCTAAGGCCAAATTTGCCTGTTACTCCAGGTTTTTCTTGACTTCCTACTTTTGCATTCCAGTCCCCTATAATGAAAAGGACATCTTTTTTGGGTGTTAGTTCTAAAAGGTCTTGTAGGTCTTCATAGAACCGTTCAACTTCAGCTTCTTCAGTGTTACTGGTTGGGGCATAGACTTGGATTACTGTGATATTGAATGGTTTGCCTTGGAATTGAACAGAGATCATTCTGTCATTTTTGAGATTGCGTCCAAGTACTGCATTTCAGACTCTTTTGTTCACCATGATAGCCAGTCCATTTCTTCTGAGGGATTCCTGCCTGCAGTAGTAGATATAATGGTCATCTGAGTTAAATTCACCCATTCCAGTCCATTTCAGTTCGCTGATTCCTAGAATGTCGACAATCACTCTTGCCATCTCTTGTTTGACCACTTCCAATTTGCCTTGATTCATGGACCTAACATTCCAGGTTCCTATGCAATATTGCTCTTTACAGCATCAGTCCTTGCTTCTATAACCAGTCACATCCACAGCTGGGTATTCTTTTTCTTTGGCTCCATCCCTTCATTCTTTCTGAAGTTATTTCTCCACTGATCTCCAGTAGCATATTGGGCACCTACTGACCTGGGGAGTTTCTCTTTCAGTATCCTCTCATTTTGCCTTTTCATACTGTTCATGGGGTTCTCAAGACAACAATACTGAAGTGATTTCCCATTCCCTTCTCCAGCTGACCACATTCTGTCAGATCTCTGCAGCATGGCCCGCCCGTCTTGGTTGGCCCCACGACTGTGACAGACCACGCAGAAGTGTTGCCAAGAGGAGTGTTGCCAGGCAGGAGTGTTGCCATCTGTTGATTGGATGAGTGAAAGACAGTGCTGACCACACTGACAAGGGACCAGCTTGAGGCCACTTTGGTTAGAGTGTGAAATATGCCATGTGGAACTCTGGACAGATCTAATGTCCCTGCATCTTGTCTTCTTAGGAGTGCAGGAGGCTGCACCATTATCCATGTAGCTCTATTCTGAGTGAATTCCTAAAACAAGCATGACTACCAGGGATGGTGGCCGGGAGGACCAACCCCATGTCCAAGGAGCCATGGCTGCATGGGCGCAGGAGGGCCTAGAGGAGCTATCCCACGTTGAAGGTCAGGAAGGGCAGCGGTGAGGAGATACCCCTCGTCCAAGGTAAGCAGCAATGGCTGTGCTTTGCTGGAGCAGCCGTGAAGAGATACCCCACGCCCAAGGTAACAGAAACCCAAGTAAGATGGTAGGTGTTGCAAGAGGGCATCAGAGGGCAAACACACTGAAACCATACTCACAGAAAACTAGTCAATCTAATCACACTAGGACCACAGCCCTGTCCAACTCAGTGAAACTAAGCCATACCCATGGGGCAACCCAAGACGGGCAGGTCATGGTGGAGAGATCTGACAGAATGTGGTCCACTGGAGAAGGGAGATTCTTGAGATTCCCTTGAATTGCAAAGAGATTAAACCAATCAATCCTAAGGGAAATCAACCCTGAATATTCATTACAAGGGCTTATGCTGCAGCTCCAGTACTTCAGCCACCTGATGCAAAGACCCGACACATTGGAAAAGACCCTGATGCTGGAAAAGACTGAAGGTAAATGAGAAGAGGCCAGCAGAGAATGAGATGGTTAGATAGCATCATCCACTCGATGGACATAAATCTGAGCAAAGATCCAGAGATGGTAAAGGACAGAGAACCTTGGTGTGCTACAGTCCATGGGGTCACAAAAGTCAGACACGACTTGGTGACTGAACAACAAAATATTATTTCTAGGCAGTTTATAAATTTTTAGCTGTTGTGAATGGGCTCTTTTCCTTCTATTGAAATTCCCAAGTAACAAAAAAATTGACTTTTTTTGGCATTTTTTTTTTTCAATCTGGATAATTTCTTTATTTCTCTTACTGCTTTTAATCGATTTTCTGCTAGTTTTCTTATGCTTCCTGGATAGGCCAGCATATGTAAATTATGATAATTAAATATTTTTTCCCAAAAGATGTATTTCCTTGTAATTGTTTTATTTTTCATTCAATCACCAAGAATTTCTGGAAATGTATAAAATATTATGATTATAAGGCAAACCTGCTCTGATCTTGCTTTTAGTATTTCATTGTTTACTCTGATGTTCACCTTTAGGTTTAAATAGACCCTTTTATTACATTATATCTCCACTCATAATTTGTGTTGCAGTGGTTGCAGTGGTGCCAGTATTGAGTGGTGGTGAATTCACTGGTGGTGGTTATAGTGGCTCTGTAGTTTTCATAACTGTTATTTTTAATAGAAATAGGCTCTGTGCATCATGTGCCAGAGAACAAGACCACAGCAGGACAGTCACACTGCCCGGGTTCCTGTCCTGACTTTGCCCTTTCTTATTTTTCTTTAAGATATCTGTGCTTTGGATTTCTTTTCTGTGAAATTGGTAAGACAGTGACAACACTACTTTTTTTTTTTTTATGGTTTTGTGAGAATTCAGTGAGCTAAGTGTATGGAGCACTTGGAACAATGCCTGGCCCAGTCTAAGCATTCAGTGAACATTCATAAAATTCAGTGAACATTGATCAATACCTTCCAGAGAACTTTGTAAATTAAATTTTTTCTTTAACATTTTGAAAATATATATTGTTTTAGTGTTCCTAGGATAAAACATACTGCTGCTGCTGCTGCTGCTACTAAGTCACTTCACTTGTGTCTGTCTCTGTGTGACCCCATAGATGGCAGCCCACCAGGCTCCCCCATCCCTGGGATTCTCCAGGCAAGAACACTGGAGTGGGTTGCCATTTCCTTCTCCAATGCATGCAAGTGAAAAGTGAAAGTGAAGTCGCTCAGTCGTGTCCGACTCTTAGCTCCCCCATGGACTGCAGCCCACCAGGCTCCTCCGTGCATGGGATTTTCCAGGCATACTAAGTTGTATCAATTCCTCTTTTTTAATTTTTAAGAAATTGTAATAAAATATAGTAGATTTAGAATGTTGTGTTAATTTCTGCTGTACAGAATAGTGATTCAGTTACATATATATTCTTTTTCGTATTCTTTCTCATTATGGTTTATCACAGGATACTGAATATAGTTCTGGATGCTATACAATAGAACCTTGTTGTTTTACCAATTTCTCTTAATAACCAGTTGAAGTCAATTTGCTATCAAACTTTCAAGGTGTGTTTTTTTTTTTTTTTTCCAAAAACAGATTATTCTATATCTGAGGAAACTTTTATGTCACATATTGATATTAGTATTCTTTCAACTTTATATTTGTACTCTGAAACCATTTACCTACGATATATCTTCTTTTTTGTTCTAATGATATGTACTTGAAGGATTTTGTCCTTTTGTCTTGATCAAACATGCTAAAGTTGTACATATGTTACAGGATTTATTGTAAGTAAAAATATCTTGAAATTATTTACAATTTCTATTTTGTATCTTCCAATTTATTAACATATGTGTTTCTCATCCTTTCTCATCCTTCCATTTGCTTGTTTCTCACTTTGTAATTCCTTTACTGAATGCTCAGTTCATTATTTTCACTCTTCCTTGTTTAGTAACAAAGCACAATTTACTGCATCTTTAAAAGGCATATTGAATAACGAGTCATTTTTCATATGTAATTTGGAAAACTGCATACACCAGTGATAGGCAGTGTATTACAGGTCCTGTCATACCCTCCATAACACCTATGAATGTGAAATTCACTGTTAACCTTTAGAAATCAGAATATATCCTAAAACTGGAAACAACCAAGATGGCCTTCAATGGACAAATGAATAAACTATGGTACATCCATACTATTGAATATTATTTGTGAACAAGAAGAATAAGCTGATAATCTATGCAGCAATGTGGATAAATGTTGTATGAGATTGCTTAAATATGTATGCTTAAGTGAAGGAAAGAAGTTTCAAAAGGACATATACTATATAATATTATTTTTATGAAATTCTGACAAAGGCTAAAGTATAGAGATAGAAAACATAAGAGGCTGTCAGGAGCTTGAAGAGGTGGGAGGGTTAACCAGGTGAAATGCAGAGGGCTTTCAGGGCTGTGAAACTTTCTGTCTGGTATTCATGGGCATGTGACACTGTGTATCTGTCAAAACTCCTAGAACTTTACAAAGAATAACTGTGACAAAAGTATCTAGCTATATGAGCACTTGATTGAGTTGAAAGTTCGACACACATATCATTTAAATCAATCATCTTGCTCGATCTTTATGCTCTGAGTTTTGTTGGTTTGTAGAAGGGAGAGAGAGAGGAAGGCAGAATTGCAGGGCAGTAGGACCCCTGACTAATGCGGGTTTGAAATCCAATTCCAGTACTTCCTAAGTATTTAACCCTTGGCACATTGCTTATAATCTCCATTACTGAATTTTTTTCCCCATAAAATGAGAAAATGGTATCTGCCTCAGCATTGTTAGAGAATTAACTTTAATGTATATAAAACTCTTAACCTGGACTATATTTTTATGCATAATAAACCACACGCTGTTTTCCACAATAACTATGATTATTATTTCTCCTTTTTATCTAATATTTTGGATTTTTAGATTACATGTCTTTTTCTGTGCATTAAATACATGATCCATTATTTTGTTGCATATCATGCTCTTCATAAATACTATATTCTCATTCTATTTTGTTTAAAGTTAATAATGTCACATTTGCTTTATGTTTCTTTTCCTAATAAAATTTTGTCAGCCTTATGTTTAATCTTTAACTTTTTTAATATTTTGAGTTTTTCTCTAGGCATGATTTAACTTTTAATCAATAGGTATCCACAAATACAAAATGGAGAGACTAAGATGCACTGACCCCTTCATAGATCACTGCCTTGTCATGGCAAAGGGGCCTGCATAACTCAGTGAAGCTATTAGTCATGCTGTGCAAGACCCTCCAAGATGGACAGATTATAGTGGAGAGTTCTGACAAAACATGATCCACTGGAGGGGGGAATGGCAAAGCACTCTCACTAGCCATGAGAACCCCATAAACTGTATAAAAAGGCAAAAAGATATGACATCAAAAGATGAGCTCGCCAGGTCAGAAGGTGTCCAATATGCTACTGGGGAAGAGTGGAGGACACCAGCTAGTAGCTCCAGAAAAAAATGAAGCAGGTGGGCCAGAGCAGAAAAAAAATGCTTAGCTGTGGATGTGTCTGATGATGAAAGTAAAATCCAATGCTGTAAAGATCAGTATTGCATAGTGAGAGGGTAACAGGCAGGAAGGCCAAGGGTCTCCAAATGGAGGAAATAGCCTGCAAGTGTCAGGCATTTTTATCTCTCTTGAGCACCAAGAGGAAACAAACTAGCAATATTTTTTCCTTCTCTATACAAATTTAAAAGAAGTTTTCTCTTAAAATACTGTGTTGCCATAATGACACCTGGTTTCACCTGAAGTTAACTATTCTCAAACCTAGAAATAACCCATGCATTTCTCTTATGGAAAAGTTTGTCTTAAGCTATGCTAATGTACTATGCATTTACCCTAAACTCTGTCTTCAAGTCAGTTCTGCCTCTTGGCTCAGAACCTACTTAACAAACCAGTATGTTATACTCAGATATTGTTTCCCTAATCTATGTAAATTAAACTAATTGTATGGTGATCTGCTCTTCTTCAAGATTCAAGTTAATCCTTTTAGGGCCCAGGATGAACCATTTGGTGCCAAGATTATCCCAAAATGCATCTTATGGGTGAGGGGCCTGGTGCCATTCTGAGTTTTAAGACGTTCCTTTCTTTCATTAACAGACTGCTAGTGACTATATAACATCCAGCTGAAGACTAGCAGGGGGGGTACTCTTTCTGCCCCCTTCTGATGCCTATGTCATAAGCTTTCTCTATCTCCTTGATACTTTAATAAAACTTTATTATACAAAAGCTCTGAGCGATCAAGCCTTGTCTTTGGCGCCAGATTGAATTCTTCTCCTCCGGGGGCCAAGAATCCCAGCATCTTTGCGTGATTCAACAACAACCTTTCAATAAGAGCCTGAAATGTTAGGTCTATGAATCAAGGTAAATTGGACATGGTCAGCAGGAGGTAGCAAGAGTAAACATCGACATCATAGGAATCAGTGACCTAGAATGGAAAAGAATGAGTGAATTTAATTCAGATGACCATATATCTATTACTATGGGAAAGAACGTGTGTGTATGTTAGTCGCTCAGTCTTATTCAACAATGTGTGACCCCATGGAAGAAATGGAGTAGCCTTCATTATGAACAAACAGGTCTGAAATGCCGTACTTGGGTGCAACCTTAAAAATAACAGAATGTTCTCAGATCATTCCAAGGCAAACCATTCAACATCACAGTAACACAAGTCTATGAACCAACCACTAATGCTGAAAAAGCTGATGTTGATAAATTCTAAGAAGACCTAGAAGATCTCCTAGAACTACACCAAAATAAGATGTCTTATTCATCATAGAGAAAAGGAAATATATACCCATCTGAATGCAGAGTTCCAAAGAATAGCAAGGAGAGATAAGAAATCCTTCTTAAGTGGACAATACAAAGAAATAGAGGAAAACAATAGAATGGGAAAGACTAGAAATCTAAGAGAATAACAGCTACCAAGGGAGCATTTCATGGAAAGGCACAAAAAAAGACCAAAACCATATGGACCTAAAAGAAACAGAAGATATTAAGAAGAAGTGGTAAGAATACACAGAAGAACTATGCAAAAAAAAAAAAAAAAAGACTTAATGACCAGGATAACCAAGATGGCATGATCACTCACCTAGAGGCAGACATCTTGGAGTGTGAAGTCAAGTGAGCCTTAGGAAGATCCCTATGAACAACTAGTGGAGGTGAAATTCCAGCTGAGATACTGCAAATCCTAAAAGATGATGCTGTTAAAATCCTGCACTTGATATGCCAGTAAATTTGGAAAACTGAGCAGTGGCCACTGTTACCCTATCTATTTGCCATGAAGTGATGGGACCAGATGCCATGATCTTAGTTTTCTGAATGTTGAGCTTTAAGCCAACTTTTTCACTCTCCCCTTTCACTTTTTTCATCAAGAGGCTCTTTATTTCTCCTTCACTTTCTACCATACGGGTGATGTCATCTTCATATCTGAGGTTATTGATATTTCTCCCAGCAAACTTGATTCCACCTTGTGCTTCCTCCAGCCCTGCGTTTCTCATGATGAACTCTGCATATAAGTTAAGTAAACAGAGTGACAATATACAGTCTTGACGTACTCCTTTTCCTATTTGGAACCAGTCTATTGTTCATGTTCAGTTCTAACTGTTGCTTCCTGACCTGCATATAGGTTTCTCAAGAGGCAGGTCAGGTGGTCTGGTATTCCCATTTCTTTCAGAATTTTCCACAGTTTATTGTGATCAACTCAGTCAAAGGCTTTGGCATAGTCAGTAAAGCAGAAATAGATGTTTTTCTGGAACTCTTCTTGTTTTTTTCAATGATCTGGCAGATGTTGGAAATTTGATTTCTGGTTCCTCTACCTTTTCTAAATCCAGCTTGAATGTCTGGAAGTTTACAGTTCATGTACTGTTGAAGCCTGGCTTGGAGAATTTTGAGCATGACTTCACCAGTGTGTGAGATGAGTGCAATTGTGTGGTAGTTTGAGCATTCCTTTGCATTGTCTTTCTTTGGGATTGGAATGAAAACTGACCTTTTCCAGTCCTGTGGCCACTGCTGAGTTTTCCAAATTTTCTGGCATATTGAGTGCAGCACTTTCACAGTATCATCTTAGGATATGAAATAGCTCAACCGGAATTCCAATACCTCCATTAGCTTTGTTCATAGTGATGCTTCCTAGGGCCCACTTGGCTTCACATTCCAGGATGTCTGGCTCTAGGTGAGTGATCACACCATAGAGATTATCTGGGTAGTGAAGTTTTTTGGTACAGTTCTTCTGTGTATTCTTGCCACCTCTTCTTAATATTTTCTGCTTCTGTTTACTCCATACCATTTCTTTCATTTATCTAGCCCATCTTTGCATGAAATGTTCCCTTGCTGTCTCTAATTTTCTTGAAGAGATCTCTAGTCATGGCAAAGAGATGGGGAAACAGTGGAAACAATGACAGACTTTATTTAGGGGGGGCTCCAAAATCACTGCAGATGGTGACTGTAGCCATGAAATTAAAAGACGTTTGCTCCTTGAAAGGAAAGTTATGGACCAAACTAGATAGCATATTAAAAAGCAGAGACATTATCTTGCCAACAAAGGTCCATTTAGTCAAGGCTATGGTTTTCCCAGTAGTCAGGTATGGATGTGACAGTTGGACTATAGAGAAAGCTGAGTGCTGAGGAACTGATGCCTTTGAACTATGGTGTTGGAGAAGACTCTTGAGAGTCCCTTGGACTGCAAGGAGATCCAACCAGTCCATCCTAAAGAAATCAGTCCTAAATATTCATTGGAAGGACTGATGCTAAAGCTGAAACTCCAATACTTTGGCCACCTGATGCAATGAACTGACTCATTAGAAAAGACCGTGATGCTGGGAAAGACTGAAGGCAGGAGGAAAAGGGACCTACAGAGGATCAGATGATTGGATGGCATCACTGACCCAATGGACATGAGTTTGCATAAACTCCGAGAGATGGTGATGGACAGGGAGGCCTGACGTCCTGAAGTCCATGGGGTCACAGCGTCGGACACGACTGAGCGACTGAACTGAACTGAGCAGTGGCCACAGAACTGGAAAAGTTCCTTAAGAGGAAAGCTATGACAAACCTAGACAAAATGTTTAAAAGCAGCGACATCACTTTGCCAACAAAGATCCATCTATCTAGTCAAGGCTATGGTTTTTCCAGTAGTCATGTATGGATGTGAGAGTTGGACTGTAAAGAAACCTGAGCACCAAAGAATTGATACTTTGAACTGTGGTGTTGGAGAAGACTCTTGAGAGTCACTTGTACTACAAGGAGATCAAACTAGTCAATCCTAAAGGAATTCAACCCTGAGTATTCATTGAAAGCACTGATACTGAAGCTGAAGTTCCAATATTTTGGCCACTTGACACAAAGAGCTGACTCACTGGAAAAGACCCTGATGCCGGGAAAGATTGATGGTAGGAGCAGAAGGGGTCGACAGAGGATGAGATGCTTGGATGACATCACCAATTAAATGGACATAAGTTTGAGCAAGCTCCAGGAGATAGTGAAGGACAGGAAGCCTGGCATGCTGCAGTCCATGGGATAGCAAAGACTCAGACATGACTGAACAACAACAACATTAATCATAAGGGTTTGAAAAGCAACAGTAAGAAGTCAAGAGATACATGAAGTAACAGGCAAGTTTGGCCTTGGAATAAAAAATGAAGAAGGGCAAAGGCTAGCAGAATTCTGCCAACAGAGCACACTGGTGGTAGCAAACACCCTTTTCAATAACACAAGAGAAGACTTTACACATGGACATCACCAAATGGTCAGTACTAAAATCAGATTGATTTCATTCTTCATAGCAGAAGATGGAGAAGCTGTATAGTCAGCAAAAACAAGACCTGGAGCTGACTGTGGCTCAGATCCTCAGCTTCTCATTCCTCCTCAGCAAAATTCAGGATGAAACTAAAGAATGTGGGGAAAACCACTAGGTCAGTCAGGTACAACTTACATCATATCCCTTATGAATATACAGTGGAGATGAATATATTCAAGAGATTAGATCTACTAAACAGAGTGCCTGTAGAACTATGAACAGAGGCCTATGATATTGTACAGGAGGAAATGAGCAAAACCATCCCAAAGAAAAAGAAATACAAGACAACATGGTTGTCTGAGAATGCTTTACAAATAGTTGAGGAAATAAGAGAAGAAAAAGCAAGGGAAAAAGGGAGAGATACACCCAACTAAATGCAAAGTTCCAGAGAATAGCAAGGAGATACAAAAAATACTTCTTCAATGAACAATGCAAAGAAATAGAGGAAACAACAGAGGGGGGAAAAGTAGAGATGTTCTCAAGAAAATGGGAAATATCAAAGGAACTTTTCATCCAAAGATGAGCACAATAAAGGACAGAAATGGTAAACACCTATTAGATGCAGAAGAAATCAAGAAGAGATGGAAAGAATACACAAAAAATATCTTAATGACTGGGATAACCACAGTGGTGTAACCTCTCAGTCAGAGCCAGATATTCTGAAGTGTGAAGTCAAGCGGGCCTAAAGAAGCACTGCTGCCAATAAAGCTACTGGAGGTGATAGAATTCCAGCAGAGCTATTTAAAATCCTAAAGGATGATGATATTAAAATGCTGCATTCAATTGTTGTTTTCAGTTGCTCAGTTTTGTCTGATTCTTTGCAACCACATGGACTGCACCATGCCAGGCCTCCCTGTCCATCACCAAGCCCCAGAGCTTGCTCAAACTCATGCCCATCAAGTCGATGATGCCATCCAACCATCTCATCCTCTGTTGTCCCCTTCTCCTCCTGCCTCAATCTTTCCCAGCATCAGAGTTCTTTTCAACAAGTCAGTTCTTCACATCAGGTAGCCAAAGTATTGGGGTTTCAGCTTCAACACCAGTCTGAAAGGTTGTTGCTGAGCCATGAAAGACACTAAGATTCTTGGCCTCTGGGGGGGAGAGGAATTCAATCCGGGGCCAGTGACAAGGCTTGATTACTGTGAACTTTTGTGTAATAAAGTTTTATTAAAGTATAAAAGAGATAGAGAAAGCTTCTAACATAGACATCAGAAGGGGCACAAAGAGTACCCCCCTGCTAGTCTTTGGCCAGATGTTATATAGCTACTAGCAGTCTGCTAATTAGAGAAAGGCAATGTCTCAAAACTCAGAGAACGGCATCAGGCCCTCACCCAAAAAATGCATTTTGAGATAACATTGGTGCAAGGTGAGTTGTCCCAGGCCATAAAATGATTGACATGAATCTTGAAGAAAGGTGGGTTTCCAAGCAAATACAGTCTCATTAACATAGCTTAAGAGAACATTTGCGATATAGTCAAAGCTATGGTTTTGCCAATAGCCATATGGATGTGACAGCTGGGCCATAAAGAAAACAGTGCTGAAGAACTGATGGCTTTGAACTGTGGTGTTGGAGAAGACTCTTGAGAGTCCCTTGGACTGCAAGGAGATCAAACCAATCAATCCTAATGGAAATCAGTCTTGAATATTCATTGGATGGACTTGAGATGCTAACAAGCAGGAAGGCCAGGGGTCTCCAAATGGAGGAAATGGGCTTCAAATGTCAGATATTTCTTATCTCTCTCTTAAGTGGCAGGAGGAAATAAACAAGTGTTTGATAAGAGAGAGATAAGAAATGTCTGACATTTGAAGCCCATTTCCTCCATTTGGAGACCCCTGGCCTTCCTGCTTGTTAGCATCTCAAGTCCATCCAATGAATATTCAAGACTGATTTCCATTAGGATTGATTGGTTTGATCTCCTTGCAGTCCAAGGGACTCCCAAGAGTCTTCTCCAACACCACAGTTCAAAGCCATCAGTTCTTCAGCACTCAGTTTTCTTTATGGCCCAGCTGTCACATCCATATGGCTATTGGCAAAACCATAGCTTTGACTAGATGGACCTTTGTTGGCAAAGTAATGTCTCTGCTTTTTAATATGCTGTCTAGGTTGGTCATAGCTTTTCTTCCAAGAAGCAAGCTTCTTTCAATTTCATGGCTGCAGTTACCATCTGCATTGATTTTTGAGCCCCCCAAAATAAAGTTTCTCATGGTTTCCACTGTTTCCCATCTATTTGCCATTAAGTGATGGGATCAGATGCCATGGTCTTAGTTTTCTGAATGTTGAGCTTTAAACCAACTTTTTCATTCTCCTCTTTCACTTTCATCAAGAGACTCTAGTTCTTCTTCACTTTCTGCCATAAGAGTGGTGTCATGTGCATATATGAGGTTATTGATATTTCTCCCAGCAATCTTGATACAAGCTTGTGCTTCATCCAGCCCAGCATTTCACATGATGTACTCTGCATATAAGTTAAATAAGCAGGTTGATGATATACGGCCTTGACATACTCCTTTCCCAATTTGGAACCAATCTGTTGTTCCGTGTACGGTTCTAACTGTTGGTTTTTGACCTGCATACAGGTTTCTCAGGAGGACATAAGGTGGTCAGGTATTCCCATCTCTTTAAGAATTTTCCCACAGTTTTTGGGATTCACACAGCCAAAACTTTTAGCATAGTCAGTGAAGCAGAAGTAAATGCTTTCTCTGGAATTCTCTTGCTTTTTCTATAAACCAACTGATTTTGGCAATTTGATATCTGGTGCCCTTGCCTTTTATAAATCCAACTTGAACATCTGGATGTTTTTGGTTCCTGTGCTGTTGAAGCCTAGCTTGGAGAATTTTGAACATTACTCTGCTAGCATATGAAATTAGTGCAATTGTGCAGTAGTTTGAGCATTCTTTGGCATTGCCTTTTTTGGGGATTGGAATGAAAACTGAACTTTTCCAATCCTGTGGCTACTGTTGAGTTTTCCAAATTTGCTGACATGTTGGATGTGACACTTTGACAGCATCTTCTTTTAGGACTTGAATTATATATGTACTCTTTGCAGATATACAATTATATCTCTACATTATTCCTCAATAAAGTTAGCAAAATAAAAGTAAATAAAATAAGAGAAAATATGATGAAAGTTTCTTTTACCTCCTTACTAGCAGTATTATCCTTTCACAGTCAGGACATGAGTCATTTTAGGAAAGAAATAGTTCTCCCATGAACAATGTTTAGAGTCTAACAATGTAGTCACTGTTTAGTGGTTATCAGCTTCCAGGAATAGGTGTGTGAATAAAAGCTAGTGGCTTTATCCACTCCAGTATCTCTTTTTAGATCCCCATAGGTTAAGGAAAAGATCATCTGAGTATTTTCTATGTGATTTGCTTTACTTCATTTTTTCTCTCTCTCTCTCTCTCTTTTTTCCCCTCTATTTTTTGAGATAATTTTACAACTCATTTTTCCATACATTCAACTGAATTCTTTCTACTCAATTTTTTTTTTTTCAATTTCTGAAAGACTGCAGAGAGGTCATTGACAAAGTAAAAATGGAGGACTGAGATTCTTGCTGTCTGTCAACTGAGGCCTATTCCCGGCTCCCTGAGGCCCTGCATTCTTTAACTCATGGCCTCCCTCCAACTTCAAATCCAGTCTTAAGGAGTTGAATCCCTCACATGCTTCAGATTCTCTTTCCATCTAATCCTCTGACCCAGCCAGAGAAGTTGTCTGCTTTATATAAATTGTACTGATGTAATTAGATTGGGCCCACTCAAATCAGTCAGGATAACTCCCTGTTTCAAATTCCATACCCTTAACCACATCTGCAAAGTCCCTTTTTCAATGTAAGGGGCTTACATTTACAAGTTCCAAGACTTAGAGTTGGTTATCATGGGGAACAGAGGGTACAATTCTGTCTACTACAAGGACAATACTGTATTTACAGACAGAAATATGCTATAGACTCAAATCGTCCAGTTCTTCACACAGGGTCTCACATAATGTACATAAATTACACAGTATTATTTTACATATGGAAAATATGATTCCATACTATAGAACACTTTTGAGATTTATGAGATTTTTTAAACAGGGACATATGCACTGGACATGTTCAGTTAACGTTTATGAGTTATTTAGAATGCTTTCATGCAAGAATTCTTCACCATCTTTTTTCCTCATTATCTCTGGCAAAAACAGTACTACTTACTTTAGAAAAAATATACAAGTCAAGCAATTTTTACAGCCTCATCAACCTGATGCTATTACAACTCCTCCATCCCTCTATAGTTTATCATTTAAAAATTACTTATTTGCTATTTTTCCTTCTTTGAAAAATATTTACAATCTCCTCTTCACTTTGTTTTTCTAATAAAGTGGTTATCCTTGTCATCTACACCTCCCAATTACCCTCTGAAATTTACTCTTGATAAGAGATTTCAATTATTTGTAAAAAGCCTCATATGGATACAAAGGAGTTAATGATAGAGTACCATTTGCTGTATCAATTTCAGTTTCATCTGAAACACAAGGATAATGTTCCCGGCTGTGGCATCTGGCTCCTTGGCAATTTCATCAGACAGTGCCAGCCACTATTGCAGAGTTTGGGGCTTGTCACAAGGATTAAGCTGTAGTGCAGCTGTTTCTGCCACCGCAGTGCTGCAAAGTACAAGTTGGCTTTCAATTTTTTCTCTGAGTAATCCCCTTTTTTCTCTCTCTTCCTATTTTGTTAAGATACTTAGGAGATTTGTGTCTAGATAAAGTCTGCATTCCAATACATGACTTTTGGGGCAGAGGAGAGGGAAAAACATGCATCATATCTACTTTGAATAGAAATTCAGTACAATTTGAATATAATTTCCTTTGAAAATAAAAGTAAAATAAAAAATGTTAGTGCTTTTGTTCTAGGCACAGTTGTTTATGTGTATTTATGCACAAGTTACTTGTTTAAGTAACTTTTCTAATCTATTGTTACTGTCAGCACATAAAACAGTAAGTGTTTCTTGATAGAGTGTATTTAGTGAATGTTCTCTTTATCTTTCCCATGAATTCATTTGCCAAGTATGGTTTTTAAATTGCTAACTAACCATCAGTGTCAAAAAGATTGATTTGGTGTGTTCTTTTTCAAGTTAATTCTAATGTTCTCTAAGCAGCCTTATGCCTTTTGACAGTATGATAGCTCCAAATAAGACCCACCATAGAACCATAGATCTAAAACTGGGATGGAAGTTAGTGCTTCATTTGTTTCACAGATGACAAAACTGAGAATCAGTAAACTTAAAGAATATGCCTCAAGTCACACAAATGACACACATACACTAGTGACGGGACCAAGCCCAGAGCTCAGTGCGTCAGCCCCAGTCCCATGTGCTTTCTGCAATCTTCCACTGGCCACCCTGGTGCAAGTCAGTGGTCTGTGGTCCTGAGTCTCTTCTTCCGTCCGTCACTCACTTGTACCAGAGACCCATTCCTACCTCCGGCCACTCCTTCTCCACACACCAGGCCTCATCTTCCCCCTGTTCCATTCCTGCCCCTGAGCCTTCAGTCCCTCTCCTGATTCTGAGAGAAGTCTGCAGACACAGAGGGCTGTCCCAATCCTTCTGTAGGGTGTTCTCCCTGTGGAGAGGGGGAAAAAACAACAACAGACAACCAGCTACTATTGATGAGGAAAAAAAAGCACTTATGGAACTCAGGAAGTTCAAGGATTATGATAACTGTTTTAGACCTTAAGCATCTCAAGATACAGGTCCTCTCAAACAAAGAACGGGACTTCCCTGGTGGTCCAGTGGTTAAGAATCCACCTTGCAATACAAGGGACATGGGTTTGATCTCTGATTGGAGAGCTAAGATGCCACATGCCATGGGGCAACTAAGACCCAAAGCCACCAAATAAGTAAAAACTTCTGTTTAAGAAAATAAATGAATAAAAAAGAAAGAAAGAAAGAAAGAATGCTGTCTACAATGAGTTTCTCATCCCATTTTGCATCCCATCCTGGGAAAGCTGTACATGAAGAATTTCTCTTCTATTCTGCATCCCTCCCTGAGGATTCCAGTCCAGTCTTTATGCTGAATGCCAGCTGGATTCTTCTCTGTGAAATAGATTGTTATTACCCACGCCCGTGCAATGTGCTTGACTAGATACATGCCTTACTCAGGCTTTCCTGCTCAGAATAGAGCACCTATAATTTCCATTTCTATAGCCTTGTTAATTGAAAGTTTTTCTTTTAATTTGGAAGGTGACTGTTTCATTAGGTAGCTGTTCTCAGGGAACAAGACAAATATATTGCTCTGCAGGCTGGGTGTCACTGAAGGAAGTCAGTCCAAGTCCATCAAACTGTGGCCCAGCCCCACAAACAGGGGACATGCTCACTCACAAATTTATCCTATCATGTAAAGAACAGACTTTTGGACTCTGTGGAAAAAGACGAGGGTGGGATGATTTGAGAGAATAGCATTGAAACATATATATTATCATAAGTGAAATAGATCACCAGTCCAGGTTTGATGCATGAGACAGGGTGCTCAGAGCTGGTGCACTGGGATGACCCTGAGGGATGGGATGGGGACATGTACACCCACGGCTGATTCATGTGAATGTATGGCAAAAACCACCACAATATTGTAAAGTAATTAGCCTCCATTTAAAATAAATAAATTTAAAAATTTAAAAAGCAAAAAAAAAAAAAAGAAGAATCTTCAGAGTAATGGCATTTATACTGTTTAACTCCCTCAGCTTACACTTCATAAAGTGTATTGTAAGGACTGCATTTCTGAACAAGAAAGAATTGATATTTCTTGAGATGATTATGAACAGAATAGTTAATAACTGCTGATGAAGGATAACACTGATGAAAATAACAAAGGAATATCTTTGTTAATGGAGAAAATATTTGTCTCTGTCTAAGAATGAAAAGGGCTTCCCTTGTGGCTCAGCTGGTAAAGAATCCGCCTGCAAGGCAGGAGACCTGCGTTCAAACCCTGGGTTGGGAAGATCCCCTGGAGAAGGGAATGGCTGCCCACTCCAGTATTCTCGCCTGGAGAATTCCATGGACTGCATAGTCGATGGGGCTGCAAAGAGTCAGAAACGACTGATTGACTTTCACTTTCAGAGAAGGCAATGGCACCCTACTCCAGTACTCTTGCCTGGAAACTCCCATGGACAGAGGAGCCTGGTAGGCTGCAGTCCATGGGATCGCGAAGAGTCGGACACGGGACATGACTGAGTGCCTTCACTTTCACTTTTCACTTTCATGCATTGGAGAAGGAAATGGCAACCCACTCCAGTGTTCTTGCCTGGAGAATCCCAGGGATGGGGAAGCCTGGTGGGCTGCCATCTGTGGGATCGCACAGAGTCGGACACGACTGAAGCGACTTAGCAGCAAGAATGAAAAAGAAGACAAATAATGATATTAGTCATAATTCTCCAAAAAAAAAAGAGTGCCCATTTACTCCTATGCCTATTCCCCCTGCTTTATACTACACATAATAAGTACATTAAGGAAATAAGAAGGAAAATAATGCATTAAAACAAGCAAGATTATGTTAAGGGGGAAAATAGTCAGCACATATTAAGATTCATTCACATGGCATTGGACAAAGGTTAGTCAAAGCTTGCATCATCCTTGCTTACAAAGACTTTATGATCTAAAGTAACAGTGCCAAAAGCATATAGTTTAAAAAGCCAGTCTGATTTATGCAAGAGAGTTTTTTTTTTTAATAATTGTTTTGTTTATTTTACTATTGGGGAATATTTTCAAGTCACACTACAGTGCTGTTGAATTCCCTCAGGAAAAAAGCATATGAAGGAAAACAGACAGTTGAGAGTTATGTGCAGTTAAGATTGTATATTGTCACCCTGCTTATTTAACTTATATGCAGAGTGCATCATGAGAAACGCTGGGCTGGAAGAAGCACAAGCTGGAATCAAGATTGCCGGGAGAAATACCAATAACCTCAGATATGCAGATAACACCACCCTTATGGCAGAAAGTGAAGAGGAACTAAAAAGCCTCTTGATGAAAGTGAAAGAGGAGACTGAAAAAGTTGGCTTAAAACTCAACATTCAGAAAACGAAGATCATGGCATGTGGTCCCATCTCTTCATGGGAAATAGATGGGGAAACAGTGGCAGACTTTTTTTGGGGGGGCTCCAAAATCACTGGAAATGGCAACCCATTCCACTATTCTTGCCTAGAGAATCCCAGGGACAGAGGAGCCTAGTAGGCTGCCATCTATGGGGTCACACAGAGTTGGATTTTGCAGCAGCAGCAGCAAAATCACTGCAGATGGTGATTGCAGCCATGAAATTAAAAGACGCTTACTCCTTGGAAAGAAAGTTATGACCAACTTAGATAGCATATTCAAAAGCAGAGACATTACTTTGCGAACAAAGGTCCATCTAGTCAAGGCTATGGTTTTTCCTGTGGTCATGTATGGATGTGAGAGTTGGACTGTGAAGAAAGCTGAGAGCCGAAGAATTGATGCTTTTGAACTGTGGTGTTGGAGAAGACTCTTGAGAGTCCCTTGGACTGCAAGGAGATCCAACCAGTCCATTCTGAAGGATATCAGCCCTGGGATTTCTTTGGAAGGAGTGATGTTGAAGCTGAAACTCCAGTACTTTGGCCACCCCATGTGAAGAGTTGACTCATTGGAAAAGACTCTGATGCTGGGAGGGATTGGGGGCAGGAGGAGAAGGGGACAACAGAGGATGAGATGGCTGGATGGCATCACCAACTCGATGGACGTGAGTTTGAGTGAACTCCGGGAGTTGTTGATGGACAGGGAGGCCTGGTGTGCTGTGATTCATGGGGTTGCAAAGAGTCGAACACGACTGAGCAACTGAACTGAACTGAAGATTGCAAAAGAGAAAAGAACAGAGTGTCAATGCATGGTGCTTTGTCCCTTTTAGACTCAAGGCCTAACAAAAAAAGCCAGTACATTCAGCTGGCGAGGGTCCTGAGTCCAGTTCAAACCTCCCTCTTTCCTGAATGTGCATCACTACCCAAGAACTGGAGCTAATTTAAAGTCAGTACAGTGGGGTGCCATGAAATTAAAAGATGCTTGCTCCTTGAAAGAAAAGTTATGACCAAATTAGACAGCATATTAAAAAGCAGAGACATTACTTTGCCAACAAAGGTCCATCTAGTCAAAGCTACGGTTTTTTCAATGATCAAGTATGGATATGAAAGTTGGACCATAAAGAAAGCTGAGCACTGAAGAATTGATGCTTTTGAACTGTTGGAGAAGACTCTTGAGAGTCTGTTGGACTGCAATAAGATCCAACCAGTCCATCCTAAAGAAGTCAGTCCTGAATATTCATTGGAAGGACTCATGTTGAAGCTGAAACTCCAATACTTTGGCCACCTGATGCAAAGAACTGACTCATTGGAAAAGACCATGATGCTGGGAAAATTTGAAGGCAGGAGGAGAAGGGGATGACAGAGGATGAGATGGTTGGATGGCATCACTGATTCAATGGACATAAGGTTGAGTAAGTTTTTGGAGTTGGCGATGGACAGGGAGGCCTGGAGTGTTGCGGTCCATGGGGTCGTAAAGAGTCGGACACGACTGAGCGACTGAACTGAGCTGAACTGACAGTGGGGTGCCTGTGTGCCCAGAAGAGGCCTGGGAGCCCAAGCTGGCCTGCAGGTTCTCAGGCAAACAACTGTTTTCCAAACATGGACAATGGGCTTGATCTGTACTCTGTAATTTAAACCAGAATCACTCTAATTTTCTGGAGTCTGAGGATGGAGTGATTTTTACCTTACAAAAAGCTTCTCTATAGAGTAAGTTCTACAAACAGACCTGTCTCATCCATTTTTAGAGTTAAGAAAGAGTAAATGATGGGGTTTCCCTGGTGGTTCAAACAGTAAAGAGTCAACCTGCAATGCAGGAGACCAGGTTCAATCCCTGGATCAGGAAGGTTCCCTGGAGAAGGAAATGACTACCCACTCCAGTATTCTTGCCTGGACAATTCCATGGACAGAGGAGCAAATGAAAATGAAATTCTGTAGCCTAAATATAAATAAACATATAGGTCAACTGTCTATTATTGAATCAAATTTTACTAGGGGGTTGAAAATTATGGTGAATCTCTCATTCCAGTCAATATTTTTGGGCAGAACTAAAGTGTGATGATCAGACAGCTGGGTCCTCACCTGTCAGTAGGAAGATTCATTTTGTGAAAGTTTACTTTTATATGAAAATAAATGAGAAAATGATGTAGGGAAAGCTGATCTCAAAAATGTTAAATAAATGCAAGAAACTTAAAACAAATGAAAGTGGGGGGTGGGAATGGGAGCTCATCCATCTCAAAGGACAGAATGAAACCAAAATAAATCACTGTCATGATTTTTTCTATGTAAAACATAAGTGCTAAATAAAATAGTGCTTTTTGTTGTTGTTGCTGCTTGCTGTTGCAGACTTACCCTTTTTTTAAAATGTACAAGCCACCCTTAGGGTTTTTTCCTCTAACAAAAAAAATCACTGCAGATGGTGACTGCAGCCATGAAATTAAAAGACGCTTACTCCTTGGAAGGAAAGTTATGACCAACCTAGATAGCATATTCAAAAGCAGAGACATTACTTTGCCAAGAAAGGTCCGTCTAGTCAAGGCTGTGGTTTTTCCTGTGGTCATGTATGGATGTGAGAGTTGGACTGTGAAGAAAGCTGAGCGCCGAACAATTTATGCTTTTGAACTGTGGTGTTGGAGAAGACTCTTGAGCATCCCTTGGACTGCAAGGAGATCCAACCAGTCCATTCTGAAGGAGGTCAGCCCTGGGATTTCTTTGGAGGGAATGATGCTGAAGCTGAAACTCCAGTACTTTGGCCACCTCATGTGAAGAGTTGACTCATTGGAAAAGACTCTGATGCTGGGAGGGATTGGGGGCAGGAGGAGAAGGGGATGACAGAGGATGAGATGGCTGGATGACATCACTGACTCAATGGACATGAGTCTGAGTGAACTCCAGGAGTTGGCGATGGACAGGGAGGCCTGGCATGCTGTGATTCATGGGGTCGCAAAGAGTCGGACACGACTGAGTGACTAAACTGAACTGAACTGAACAAATACAGACTTTCTTTATGAATTAAGTTGCAAAGTATTTGAAGTGTAAAGTATGATGATCTGATACACATGTGATTTATGAAACAATTTCCACATCTAGTAAGTTATCATATCCATTACCTCACATAGTTCTCTGTCTCTCTCTCTTTTTTTTTTTTTTTTCCTCCCCTTTGGTGAAAACTTTTAAGTGTTCTAGCAAATTTCAATTAAACAATACAGTGTTATCAACTACAGTCGCCATGTTTTCCATTAAATCCTCAGAACTTATTCATCTTATAGCTGAACATTTATATTCTTTTACCCACCTCTCCATATTTCTCCCATCCTCCAGCCCCTGGAAACTACTTTTCTACTTTGTTTCTACAAGTTTGATTTTTTCTTTTAAGAGTCCACATATAAGTAGGTGCTAGTGGTAAAGAACCTGTCCATGGGGTCGCTAAGAGTCAGACACGACTGAGTGACTTCACTTTCACTTTTCACTTTCATGCACTGGAGAAGGCAATGGCGGCCCACTCCATTGTTCTTGCTTGAGAATCCCAGGGACAGGGGAGCCTGGTGGTCTGCAGTCCATGGGGTCACGCAGAGTCAGACACGACTAAAGTGACTTAGCAGCAGCAGCCTATACAGAAGACATAAGAGACAACAGTTTGATCCATGGGTCAGAAAGATCCCCTGGAGGAAGACATGGCAACCCACTGCAGGACTCTTGCCTGGAGAAACCCACAGACAAAGGAGCCTCGAAGGCTACAGTCCATAGGGTTGCAAAGAGTCAGACATGCCTGAAATGAGTAAGCACACATAAGTAATACCATGAAGCATTTGTCTTTCTCTTTTTGACTATTTCATTTAATGTAATTCCCTCAAAGTCCACGTACTTGTCACAAATGGTAAGAATTCCTCATTTCTCATGAATTAATAATATTCCATTGTATATGTATATCACATCTTTTTTTTTCATCCATCCATTAATAGACAAGTTATCTCCATATTTAGCTATGGTGAATAATACTGCAATGAATATGTGCAGAATTTCTTTGATATTTTGTTTTCATTTCCTTTAGACATATACCCAGAAGTAGGACTGCTGAGTCCTACTTAGTTCACCACTAAGGCTGATGTCAAGGAGCTTACCACTTATGTTTTCTTCTGAAAATTTTATGGTTTCAAATTTATATTCAAGTCTTTAATCCATTTGGAGCTGAATTTTATGTGATGTAAGATAGGGGTCCAGTTGCATTCTGTTGCATATGATTACACAGTTTTCCTGGGAGATGAAAAGAATACACAGAAAACCTGTACAAAAAAAGATCTTAGTGAACCAGATAACTACAATGGTGTGGTCTGTCACGCAGAGGCAGACAGTCTGGAGAATGAAGTTAAGTGGGCCTTAGGAAACACTGCTGTCAATAAAGCTAGTGGATAGGATGGAATTTCAGTAGAGCTATTCAAAATCCTGAAGGATGATGTTGTCGAAGTGTTGCATTCAATATGTCAGCAAATGTGGAAGACCCAGCAGTGGTCACAGGACTAAAAAAGGTAAATCCTTATCCTAATTCCCAAGAAGAGTAGTACTAAAGAATGTTCAAACCACCAGACAATTTCATTCATCTCCCATGCTAGTAAAGTCATGCTTAAACTCTGGCATGCTAGGCTTCAGCATTATGTGAACCAAGAACTTCCAGACTTCCAAGCTGGGTTTAGAAAAGGCAGAGGAACCAGAGATCAGATTACCAATATCTGCTGGATCATAGAGAAAGTAAGAGAACACCAGGAAAACAACTACCTCTGTTTCACTGACTATGCTAAATCTTTTTGACTGTGTGGATCATACAAACTGTGTGGAAAACTCTCAGAGAGATGGGAATACCAGACCATCTTACCTGTTGCCTGAGAAAACTGTGTATGGGTCAAGAGGCAACAGTTAGAACCCTGTATTGAACAGCGCATTGGTTCAGGATTGAGAAAGGAGTAAAACAGGGCTATCTGCTGTCACCCTGTTTATTTAACCTATATGCTGAGTATATTATGAGAAATGCTAGGTTGGATGAGTTACAAGCTGACATAAAGATAGGCAAAAGAAACATCAACCTCAGTTATGTGGATGACACCATTCTAATGGCAGAAAGTGAAGAGGAACTGAAAAGCCTCTTGAAAAAGGTGAAAAAGAGTGGAAGAACCAGCTTATAATTAAATATTTAAAAAAACCAAGATCATGGCATCCAGCCCCATTCAGTTTAGTTCAGCCGTTCAGTCATGTCCAACTCTTTGCAACCCCATGGACTGCAGCACTCTAGGCTTCCCTGTCCATCACCAACTCCCAGAGCTTACTCAAACTCATGTCAATAGAAACGGTGATGCCACCCAACCATCTCATTCTCTGTCGTCCCCTTCTCCTCCTGCCCTCAATCTTTCCCAGCATCAGGGTCTTTTCCAATGAGTCAGTTCTTCGCATCAGGTGGCCAAAGTATTGGAGTTTCAGCTTCAGCATCAGTCCTTCCAGTGAATATTCAAGACTGATTTCCTTGAGGATAGACTGGTTGATCTCCAAGGGACTCTCAAGAGTCTTCTCCAGCACCACAGTTCAAAAGCATCAATTCTTTACCGCTCAGCTTTCTTTATAGTCCAACTCTCACATCCATACATAATTATTGGAAAAAACATAGCTTTGACTAGACGGACCTTTGTTGGCAAAGTAATGTCTCTGCTTTTTAGTATGCTGTCCAGGTTGGTCATAGCTTTTCTTCCAAGAAACAAGCATCTTTTAATTTCATAGCTGAAGTCACCATCTGCAGTGATTTTGGAGCCCCCAAAAATAAAGTCTTTCACTGTTTCCAATGTTTTCTCATCTATTTGCCATGAAGTGATGGGACTAGATGCCATGATCTTTGTTTTCTGAATGTTGAGTTTTAAGCCAGCTTTTTCACTCTCTTCTTTCACTTTCATCAGGAGGCTCTTTAGTTCTTCTTCACTTTCTGCCATAAGGGTGGTATCATCTGCATATCTGAGATTATTGATATTTTTCCCAGCAATCTTGATTCTAGCTTATGCTTCATCCAGCCTGGCATTTTGCATGATATACTTTTCATATAAGTTAAATAAGCAGAGTGATAATATACAGCCTTGACGTACTCCTTTCTCTATTTGGAACCAGTCTGTTGTTCCATGCCCAGTTCTAACTGTTGCTTCTAACTGTTGCTTCCAGCCCCATTTCACCATGGAAAATAGAGGGGAAAATGTGGAAGTAGTGACAGATTTCCTCTTCTTGGGCTCTAAAATCACTGTGAATGGTTACTGTAGCCATGAAATCAAAAAACAATTGCTTCTTGGCGGGAAAGCTATGACAAACCTAGACAGTGTATTGAAAAGCAGAGACATTATTCTGCCAACAAAGGTCCATATAGTCAAGGCTATGGTCTTTCTAGTAGTCTTGTACGGGTGTGAGAGCTGGACTTTAAAGCAGGCAGAGCACCAGAGAATTGATGCCTTCAGACTGTGGTGCTGAAGAAGACTCCTGAGAGTCCCTTGGACAACACAGAGCTCAAACTAGTCAATCTTAAGGGAAGTCAACCCTGAATACTGGTTTGAAGGACTGATGCTGAAGCTGAAATTCCAGTATTTTGGTCACCTGATGTGGATAGCCAACTCACTGAAAAAGTCCGTGATGCTGGGGAAGATTGAGAGCAGAAGGAGAAGAAGGCATCAAAGGATGAGATGGCTAAATGGCATCACTGATGCAATGGACATGAACTTGGGCAAACTTGGGGAGATGGTGAGGGACAGGGAGGCCTGGTGTGCTGCAGTCCATGGGGTCACAAAGAGTCAAACACGCCTGGGTGACTAAACAACAGCAACCCAGCTTTTCTAACACATTAATTGAAGATACTATTTTTTGCCCATTGAATATTCATGGCTATTTTGCCATGAATTGATAGACTATCTATGCTTAGGTTTATCTCCAGCCTCTTTATTCTGTTCCCTTGATCTCTGTGTCTGTGCCAGTACCACACACTTTTTAATATTAACACTAAAGTTTTACAGTGTGATTTAAAATGAGGAAGCATAATCTTTCTAGCTTTATTGTTCTTTCTCGAGACTTATTTGTCTATTCAGGGTCTTTTTTGGTTTCATACAAATTTTAGGATTATTTGTTCTAGTTCTATGAAAAATGCTATTGGGATTTTGAAAATGATTACATTGAATCTGTAGATTGCATTGGGTAGTATGGACTTTTTAATAATATTCATTTTTTCCAATACATGAGCACAAATATCCTATCATTTATTTTTGTCTACTCAATTTCTTTTGTCTATATCTTATAATTTTCAGTGTATAGATCTTTCATTGCCTTAGGTTTTTGTTCCTGGATTTTCTTTCTGATGCAAATATAAATGGGATTGGTATCTTTACTTCTCTTTCTGATAGTTTGGTACTAGTGTATAGAAACACCACTGATTTGGGTACATTTATTTTGCATCCTTCAACTTTACTGAATTAATTTATTACTTCTAAAAATTTTTGTAGAGTCTAGGGTTTTCTGTTGTACCATTTGTGAATAGACAGTTTTACCCCTTCCTTTACAATCTGGATGTCTTTCATTCATTTTTCTTTCCTAATTTCTCTGGCTAGGATTTCCAGTATTACGTTGGAAAAAAGTGGTACGGCTGGTCAACCTAGCCTTATAAACCCACTTTTCCACCTTCTTAAACTGAAATTCTGACCCATTTTATTTCACCTAATAGTTAGGCTTACTCTCTGAATAAGAAATACTCTAGAATATGAAATAAACAAGATCTGCTTAATGGATACACTAAATAACAATAATAGATCCTTTGAGCAATACAATGCCCAACAAGCCAAAATAGAAATACAACATGACTTGTTGTGAGTCCTAGGGAGAGAATGCAACATTCTCTAGATAGTGTTTTTCATGAGTCACAAGACTACAAAAATACTTTCTTGCTAATATGAACTATATAACAGGAATTTTTTGGTCGGAGGGTCAAAAATATTTGCTTAGGTTAAGCAAAAGTATTTTATGAGCCAAGGCTACAAGTTTGTCCAAGAATTTTCAGAAGCACATTTAAATTCTCTAATGTCTCCTGGGAAGGATTGGGAGTAAGAGGAAAAGGGGACAAAAGAGGATGAGATGGCTGGATGGCATCACTGACTCGATGGACATGAGTTTGAGTGAACTCCGGGAGATGGTGATGGACAGGGAAGCCTGGCGTGCTGCGATTCATGGGGTCGCAAAGAGTTGGACATGACTGAGTGACTAAGCTGAACTGAACTGAATGTCTCTATGGATTTTTTCCCTCCAGTGAATTAGATCCAAGTTAATGGGAACCATTAAATCTGCTTTCGTCAAATCTCTTAACTCCACTTCTCAAGTTGTTTCTTTTTCAGATGCCTTTTGAGATTTCTTATTTGTTCCATCAGAGTGTCTTGGAATTAAAACCTTAACCGACCTGTGAAATGCATGATAAAACAAAAACACCTAGCAATATTTAGAGGCTGAGTGGATGTGATTTGTGGGATGACCATGTATGGTGTTGTATGAAAACACAGCTTGATGCAATGTCTAATCTGCTGAGACATTCACGTTCTAAGTGACGCTCAAGGAGATGGAAGGATTGGCTGCTCATACATCCCAACCTACACTGGTCTTCTGTCTGTTAACTTGTTAATGAACCATGATTGAGTAAAGTAATGAAGAGTTTACAGAAAGCCCCAGGAAACCAATTTCCAATTTTGCAACCAGCAGGCTCTAACTTCACAGAAGCCTTAGCTAATTTTGTCTGGAAGCAGACTTGGATACTAAATACCATCCTTGCTTTGTGATTCAGACAGACTTTTCTAATCCCTGTATACTTGCCTATTAATGAATGTTTCCTCACAAAATCCATTCTGTTTCTCTCCTTGGTTGTTATAAATAGGCTGAGTAGCTAAAAATTGTTATAATGAAACATGAAATTTTTACCACTTAGAAAACTTAGAAATTAGAAATATTGAAAAACATTTTTCTTATGTCTAACCTACATAAGACAGGAAACTAAATGTAAGAGAATTGTCTAAAATTAATCAAAAAAATTTTAAAGATTATGTAATGCTTATATCTACGGTTTAAAAGAGGTTTTTTTTAATGTCTTTCAGAGTGTATCCAATCATTCATTATATTTTTGACTATAAGAAAAGATATAAGTCAGGCTTTATTAATAATCACCAGGCAGATGAATGAAGAAGATTTCCTTCAGATAAGACAAAAAATCTTTTAACTGGAAGGCACAATAAAGAGTAAGAATACTTTCTCCTTATATTAACTCCTGCATTTAAAACTGTCTGCAAATGAGCACTCATAATCAAGAGTCCCTTTTGATTTAAAAGATCAAATAAATGGGAGTGAATTACAATCTGTATAACATTCTTAAAAATAACCTTTATATACTCAAAAAAGCTTCTGAAAAATAAGCATTAAAATGTGTATAAACCGGAGCTGCTGACAGCAAGCGTGTGTAACTGATGGCAACACCTGTACATGCGGACAGCACAGGAGTCCCACCGTAACTTTGGACACACTGGGCTAGGCTGGTGTGTCCCTGGCTACTCTTAATCTGTTTAAGGAACATTTGGTTCCATATAAATATTTGGTAAATGTGAGCATGTCCATCTCTAATTCCAAGGAAATTGCCCACTTTTTCTTCTGGTTATTAGAGAGGCACCAAAGTACAATTTATTTCTACATACATTACTTTAAATTGACTGTGCTCACATTTGAAGTCAAGTGGGAGAAACCCTTTTAGAGTTGGCTGTAATGACTCAAGGGAGGAAGTATTCTCAAAGATAAAGAAACACCAGCTCCCTTTAATGTTGGTATGTGAAGATGTAAGTCAAGCTTAATTGATAATCACTGGGCCGGTACATGATTCAGGTTTCTTTCAGACAAGGCCAAAAGTCTTCTAACAGGGAGGCTTTTATTCTCACTTCCATTAACTCCCCCATTTAAAAGTGTCTGTAAATGACCACACATCATCGAGAGCCCCTTCTGATTAAATATATCAAAGAAATGGGAGTCTGTCAATAGCCCTTCTAGAGGTGAGCTATGCTACTCAATTGTGAAACAAGGATATTTTTTTCCTCTCCATTTTAAAGATGTAGAAAGTAAAGTGCCTCATCCAGATGAAAATGAGTCTAGACATTCAGGCTATAACATTGTTATCTCTGAGACTCTTTTCCACTGGTTCCAGCTGAGTGCAGATTGCAGACATCTTAGAGATAAAAATCTAAATGCTCCAGTGGCACTAAAAAACCCATATGCCAGTCAGCATTAGCAAAGCTGGACATTTCTTTTGCATACTCCTCGTTTGACTCCATGGACTGCAGCATGCCAGGCTTCCCTGTCCTTCACTGTCTCCTAGAGTTAGATGCCTATTTTAAGCTACAATGTATAAGAAGGCAACTTATGCAAATTTCAAAGCCTATGTATTTTCAGTAACCTTGCACATATGTGAGATTCTTTTTTGCTTTCACAGTTCCATGCTTGGCCCAGAGTCCAGCCTAATAAATGCTAACACTCTTGGCTCAGTTTAATTGGCAAAAAGCAAGCTGTGTGAAACAGTGGGGCACTGAAGCAGGGCCACAGAGGGTGTCAAGCATGCTCCTTCCAATCATGGATCAGAGTCCACTTTCAAAGCAGCCCTGGGTGAGACATTCTGGCAGTCTCTGCTGGCAGTACATTCTCATGGACAGTGCTTTCCATTTGTTCCTTAATAATAACTGCCTACACATTTTATAATAATTCAAATATTTTAAATTTGGGAACCTCTCTAGAGTTTACAGATGATTTTTGTGTATTATCTCATCCAACCCTAGGACAAGCATGTTTGTCTTTGACACAAGAGGAAATGGAGGCTCAAGAAAAAAAAAAAAAAAAAGATTTACTCAAAACTATCAGGCTGCCAAGAGTCAGAGCCTGGGCTTGAACCCAGGTTATCCAGCACTAAGCCATCTCTTTCCCCTTTGCAAGGGCTGTCTAAAAAGTCCAAAGACAGGTACACACAATTGTGCTCATTATACATGCAGATGGCAGCCACAGGCTCACTGCAAGCTTAGTAGCTCTATCCCTGGCTTTATCATCTAGCACAGAAATTAAGCAGCACAAAGAAATGTTATAATAAATGTTTACTGAATGAGCGACAGTAGATGAATACAGCAAACTGTCTTGATATTGCATAATACTCCTTGTCACATCATGTAATGTGAAACTCCAAATAGACAGCAATGAAAGCATTCCTAGATTGGTGGTTCTTTGATTTGCTCACCTATAATCATAAATGCAGCATGTACAACTTATATATTTTGAGGAGAGGCAGATTGGGAGCTAAAAATTAACATTGCTTATTATAAAACATTACTTCAGTCAAAAAAAAATGAGAGAATGAGCTCTCAATGAAACACTACCCAAAAGAGTGCAATATACTAAGCAGAAACAACATTAATTCAACAATATTTTGTGAGGAGGACAAGTTCGATTCTCAATCAGAATATCATAGTTTCTTCCAGTATTTAGCTCCATGAGACTGAATGTCCATTTCTCACTGAAGAACACATGGACAAGTAGGGAAGACATGTGGATGAAGTTCATTAACACAATGATTGAGATAGGGTAATATAATTAAATACTTTAGAAATCCCACCAGGGGATTAAAGACAGAGGGAATTTAAGGAAGTTTGGGAGACTGTGGGAAGTGAGTGCATGTGCACGTGCTAAATCACTTCAGTCATGTCTGACTCTTTGAGCCCCTGTGAACTGTGTAGCCTAACAGGCTCCTCAGTCCAAGGGATTCTTCAGGCGAGAATAGTGGAGTGGAATGCCCTCCTCCAGGCGATGTTCTCAACCCAAGGACTGAACCCATATCTCTTACATCTACTGCACTGGCAGGCAGGTTCTTTACCACTAGCACCATCTGGGGAAGCTTGAATCCAATGATCACTGAATAGAAGAACCCAGTAACCTAGCAACAATGTATTCTACCTTGAAAACAGGCCAGATGCATCCAAGCACCAGGCGTTTTCAAGCCACAAGCCCTGATATTCAAAGCACAGATGATTGATATGGGGTCTGAATCTTGTTATATGAAGTCAGGGAGTTTACTGACCCTGAAGAGCAGCGTTTTTGCCTGTAGCCTAGGCAAGAAAATAGGTAAAAAGGAAAGAAACTGGGGAAAAGATACATTATACTGAAAGCTGAGATGAATTACCATATTTTAGGATATGTCACTATCCTTCTGCTAATATACATATGATTTAAATAGCACTGTGGAAGGCCCTGTTAGACCAAATGGCATTAGAGAGGGAACTAATGATGTAAGCCATGATGTCTACCCCAGAATAAGGAAGAAGATGGTCTTCTCCTCTCTCCCCTTTTTCTTTGATTATAAAAATGCAACCCTCTTTGTTCTGAGCCTGCACTCCCTTGCCTGCCTGCTTGTACCTTTCACAAGCATCCTGTGCTAATAACTTATCTTCACTTGTGGCTTTGTCTCAGCACTGAATCCTTTCAGTGCTGAGACAAAGGAACTTGAGCTTCAGTAAGTCCTGACACCTGGGGAGCAGTTTCAGTTAAAAGACAGTGGATTCACAGTTTGACTCAGGGAACTCAAATCAGGGCTTTGTGACAACCTAGAGGGGTTGGGGGAGAAGGCAATGGCACCCCACTCCAGTACTCTTGCCTGGAAAATCCCATGGACAGAGGAGCCTTGTAGGCTGCAATCCATGGGGTTGCGAAGAGTCGGACATGACTGAGAGACTTCACTTTCACTTTTCACTTTCATGCATTGGAGGAGGAAATGGCAACCCACTCCAGTGTTCTTGCCTGGAGAATCCCAGGGACGGGGGAGCCTAGTGGGCTGCCATCTATGGGGTCGCACAGAGTCGAACACTACTGAAGTGACTTAGCAGTAGCAGTAGCAGAGGGGTTGGGATGGAGTGGGAGATGGGAGAGACGTTCAAGAGGGAGGAGACAGAAACCAGTGACTGGTTCATGTTGGTTGCTGCATGGCAGAAACTAATACAATATTATAAAGCAAATATCCCTCAATTAAAAATAAATTTATATATATATATAGTGGAGATGATGAAGTTCCTATTCCATCACCTATTTGAAATGAGCTATTTCAAATCATAAATGACGAAGCTGTTAAAGTGCTGCACTCATTACGCCAGCAAATTAGGAAAACTCAGTGGTGGCCACAGGACCAGAAAAAGTCAATTTTCATTCCAATCTCAAAGACAGGTAATGACAAAGAATGTTCATATTACCATACAATTGCACCCATTTCACATGCAAGCAAGATTATGCTCAAAATCCTTCAAACTAGGCTTCAGCAATACATGAGCCAAAAACTTCCAGATATATAAGCTGAATTTAGAAAATGAAGAGGAACTAGAGATCAAATTGCCAACATACCCTGGATCATAGAAAAAGCAAGCGAATTCCAAAAAACAAATCTATTTCTGTTTTATTGACTATGCTAAAGCCTTTGACTGTGTGGATCACAATTGCAGAATATTCTTAATGAGATGGGAATACCAGGCCACAAAACCTGCCTCCTGTGAAACCTGTATGCAGGTCAAGAAGCAATAGAACTGCATGGAACAACAGACTGCTTCAAAATTGGGAAAGGAGTACATCAAGATGTCATCCTGCTTATTTAACTTCTATGCAGAGTACATCATGTGAAATGCTAGGCTGGATGAATCACAAGCTGGAATCACAATCCTCAAAAGATTGCCAGGAGCGATATCAACCACCTCGGGTATACAGATGATACCACTTTTTTTGTAATTCTTTCTTATTTTTTTAATTATGAAAGTATGATAACGCATTTACAGGAAACTTTGAAAATACAGAACAAAGTTACTGATAGTTCAACTATATATTACAACTATTTTTTAAGCAGCTAAATTCAGATATTTAGTTGGAGTTTCAATATCAAGCTCTCAAAAATTAATAGAATTAATATACAGAAAAGTAGAAGGATTTAGTAGACCTGAAAAGTACCATGAACCAATTCAACATGATTAAGATTTTTACAATTTTCACACAACACTATACAAATTCTATGCAAATTCCTATTCAATTCTATTCAAGTCCTCCTGATTTGGAATTCTAAGTGTGGGGGGTGTGGCAGTACAGTGAGGGAGAGAATTATATGGCAAATGAAGAAGTGAATTTCTGCCCTCTTGGAGTCCATCTGCAGCATTGACCCAGCAGTTCAGTTTTGATTGAAGGAATTGCATCTTGAAGTCCAGCCTGCTTCCACATCTTGGAATGCACAGGCTTAGGGCAAACTATTGAAATATTTTCTCTTCCGTGCCAGTCAACTAAGGTACCAAAAGTACAAGTTCTTACAAGAGGCTGCATGATGATTTAATCATGGTTTCTTTACTCTGAATGAAGAATTACTCTAAAATAGTAATTATGCTAATATAGGATTGCAAAAATAAGTTTAATTAATGGCTGCAGATAGTCACACATAAAATACCTTTAACTTATACATTAACAGAAATTATTATGAAAATGCAGCTTGTGGCAAGTGAAAGTCCAAGGAGCTGAGGGGTGGAGTGCATTTCTAGATAAACACTAAATTTTATACATGAAGAAAATTCATAAAAGCAGGTTGACACAACCATTTGTCCCACTGAAGTTGAAAAAAGATGCAAATATTCATGATTCTAGGCTTCCAGTTTTTCATAGCATGATCTATCTTTTCTGTAATTTTTTAAAGACCATGTTTTGTATACAAATCCTCTACTGCTAATTGAAAATGTATTTTAAGGGAAATGCATCAGTGCAACAATTTATTCATTTCCAGTAACAGATTCGATGACATTTGCAGAAATAGCTCTCCATTATCTCCATTGTATTACTTGGTAAATTTAGCAGAAAGAAGGGGATGGAAAAATATGAAAACATGAAATGTGGAAATAATGAAACTTTAATGTAGCACAAAAACTGTGACAGATGTAAAGCTACAAAGAGTCATTAAATTTTTCCCAGTCCATCTCATTTTATCTCCCTCATCCCTTCACTATCAATTACTCCTAATGTTCCTTTTTCCTGCTGGACTCAGGGAAGCAATTTGCTTGTTATATCTTTTCCTCTAAACCAATCTCCAGTACCACAAGCATGACCCACAAATCATGCGGCTTGGAATTTCTCTAAGTAGTAATTTTATTAGAGATGTTTTTAGTCATTATAGTAGCTATAATGTCTATTTTTAGATTCATCCTCTAAAGGGCTAATGCTGTACTTTGCAGGAGCCAGGTAACTGACTTCTCATAAATTTGTCCATTGTTTCCCACACTCACAATACATTGCAATAAGAACTACACTGGCGTTTTTTTTAGTGTGGATCAATGCCTGTGAAAAGAGACTTAAGCTGTGATCATTTGTCATTGTCAACTATAGATAGCCATCTAAATACATTTAAAATAAAATTATACTGGAATTGTCTGATATTATCAGTTTTATTCAAAGTAATAAGAAGTACTGGCTCTGTGGGGTCTAATTTTAAATTTGGGGAGCTGACAAAGGTGGTCATTCACCCGCAGCAGCATTTAAAGTCATTAGCTCATACAGTATATTAAAGGAGGAAATACCTGACAGTAGAAGCTTCTTTTCTATGGAGGATTTTTAGCACCACTACCCTGCTTTTTGATATCTCAAATGTAACTCCTAGTCCAATAGAATCACAAAAAAATCCAGCAGGTGCAGTAAAGGTAGTAAAGGCTGGTAGTTACATGCTACAAAATGACGGTAACATCTAAGTCATTTACGGTCTAGTAAGCCGGGGACTGGGAAGGGGTGGAGTGGGTGGAGGACGGACATCTGAGAGGAGCAAGGGATGTAGATAAGGAACATGAGAAGCTTCTTTTATTCATACCCTTCCTTTGTACACATCCCTTATCGAAAAATGTACTTCCAAGAACTAACCTGTGTGGCAATCTCCAAATCTTAAGATAACCTTTACAGGCAGAATAGCAAAGTAGCTGAGGAGATGTGTCTTGAAACTGATCTCAGTTCTGACACATGGCTACTGTGACCTTAAGAAAATGACTTAAAATCTGTACCATGCAGTCACATCTTACATGAAGAAATAAAATTATAAACTCAGAAGCAAAAAGTATCCTCAGAAATACCTGTGTAGTTTTCTCTTCTGTGCTTTATAATTTTTTTTCCATAAATTTTCACAAGAAAGTTGACAAAGCTTTCCTGGTCTATGAAATATCATGCTTTACTTTTTGTCAATATTCAGGAATTCCTAAAATTACACACACATTTACATTCCCACCAACAGTGTAGGAGGGTTCCTTTTTTCCACAGCCCCTCCAGCATTTATTATTTATACACTTTTTGATGATGTCTATTCTGACTGATGTGAGGTAATACTTCATTGCAGTTTTGATTTGCATTTCTCTAATAATTAGTGATATTGAGCATCTTTTCCTGTGCCTATTGGCCATATATATGTCTTCTTTGCAGAAATGTCTATTTGGGTCCTCTTCTCATCTTTTGATTGGGCTATTCTCTAGTATCTTTTAAGCTGTGTAAGTTGTTTATATATTTTGAAAATTGATTCCTTGTTGGTGTCATCATTTGCAAATATTTTCTTCTAGTCCATAAGTTGCATTTTCATTTGGTTTATGGTTTTCTTTCTATGCAAAAGCTTTTAAGTTCAATTAGGTCCCATTTGTTTACTTTATTTTTATTTCCATTATAGAAGACAGACCGAAAAGAATGTTGCTGCGATTTCTTTCAAAGAGTGTTCTGCCTATTTATCTCTAGGAGTTTTATAGTGTCTGGTCTTACATTTATCAGTCTTTAATCCATTTTGAGTTTATTTTATAAATAATGTAAACTGGTACAGCCACTATGGAGAACAGTATGAACGTTCTTTAAAAAACCCAGAAGAGTTACCTCAAGATACTACAATATCACTTCTGAGCATATATTTGGACAAAACTCCAATTCAAAAAGATGCATGCTCCCTTATACTCACAGCAGCACTACTGACAACAGCCGAGACATGGAAATAACCTAAATGCCCATTGACAGATGAATGGATAAAGAAGATATTGTGTATATATACAATGGAATATTACTCAGCCATAAAAGGATGAAATAATGCTATTTGCAACAACATGGATGGACCTAGAGATAAGCCAAACAGAGAAAGACAAATATACAATATCACTTATATGTAAACCTAAAAAATTATACAAATGAACTTATTTACAAAGCAGAAATAGACTCAAATACATAGAAAACAAGCATGGTTACCAAAGGGGATAGTAGAGTCAGGGGGAAGGTGGAGAAAGATAAACTAGGAGTTTGCATATACACACCAGCATATTTAAAATAGATAAATGACACAATCCTGTTGTACATTGTGATAACCTGTAATGAAAAAGAAGATAGATATGTAGAAGTGAATCACTTTACTGTACACCTGAAACTAACACAGCATTATAAATTAAGTATACTTCAATTTTTAAAAATGGCTGAAAATTCATCACACATGATTTTCATAGCTTTTGCCCCTGACTGTTTCAGATGCTTTTAAGGGGTGTAGGAATTCAGACTTGTACAATATCATAGGGAAAATTCTTCTTCCATAACCACAATATTTTTTTCCTACACAAGGCCAGAGACTTAAATTTCCTCCTTAATAGAAGCTATTCAGTTACAAATAGCAAAAACTCACAAAAGCTAGTTAAACAAAGGAAAATGTGTTATAAGAACACAGGGCATCTTATGGAATTCATAAACTGCTGTATATCTTAAGGGTTTGGCATCAGCAACTGGAAAGTGTCAGGAAACAAAATTGCTCTGAGTTTTGGGGACTTCATGCACTTGAGTTTGCTTCTTTCTACATAATCTATCTATTCTCTTTCTCTCCCTGAAAACTGGATTTCCCTCTGTCTGAGGATATTATGGATCAGTATCTCCCCCAAATGAGAAACTCAGCTGATGAAGACACAGCTGACATGGGCTCAAAAACACCTTCAACAGGAAAGAGGATCTTGTCTACTGAGGCTGAGGTTAGAGGGTGGGGATCATCTGATGTAAAAATACCTATTGGTGTTCATACATATCGACAAAGATTTCTCAAGGAAAAGGGTTCTGGGTAACACACATGGCTCTTCCAAAATACCAGCAATAGCATATACTTGCATATGGAGGAGGAAGAGATTCTTAGAACTTCTCTAGGATTCATTAGCAAAAAAGAGATAAACCAGATAACACAAGGGAAATAATGTGAGGCCCTAAGACACTAAGGGATTAAGATTCAGTTGTGTGATTCCCTTAAAATGATCACCCAAGGGCGATTAAACTCATATGTATATGTAACATATTAGAACATCAGAAAAAAAATACATTTCAAATTACCTAAATGATTTCTTGAGAAACTTCCTCTGAGGAGCTGTTTAAGTATAGCCTGATTTTGTTTATGCTTATATAGCTCACTATACTTCTTGGCTAATGACAATATTGGTTTTAAAATCCAAAACAGTCAATCAGAAATAATAACCTGTTTCTGAAACAAAACATGAATTTTAAAAAACCCCAAGCATATAATAATAAGTTCTCTATCATGCCTGCAGAAAATATTTCATTTTGATAAATAGTCACAAGAATATAAGATTGCATTTTTTTTAAATTTATAACAACTGTTCTTTATCCTATGAATGGGATGGTGAATATCTAGAAATTACATTTTCATATAAATTGCATTTTTCAAAAAAAAATCACATGATTTATACCATTTAAACAAATCAAGAAAACACTAGCATATTCTATTAAATGTATGCATTAGTTTTATTTCTTCTGGCCACTAACTTTTGCAGAGTTTACTTAAACAGTTAATATTTTGCCAATAATAAATTATATGTGAATATAAGAAAAATTCACATGATATGCCATTAACACTTCTCCTTTTGTGGCTCTAAGAAAAACACTGTAAATGCTTTAATCAGTTCAGTTCAGTCACTCATTCGTGTCCGACTCTTTGCGACCCCATGGACAGCAGCACACCAGGCTCCCCTGTTCATCACCAACTCCCAGAACCTACTCAGTCTCATGTCCTTTGAGTTGGCGATGTCATCCAACCATCTCATCCTCTGTCATCCCCTTCTCCTCCCACCTTCAATCTTTGCCAGTATCAGGGTCTTTTCAAATGAGTCAGCTCTTTGCATCAGGTGGCCAAAGTACTGAAGTTTTAGCTTCAGCATCGGTCCTTCCAGTAAATATTCAGGATTGATTTTCTTTAGGATGGACTCGTTGGATCTCCTTGCAGTCCAAGGGACTTTCAAGAGTCCTTTGAACCACAGTTCAAAGCCATCAGTCCTTTGGCACTCAGGTTTCTTTATAATCCAACTTTCACATCCATACAAGACTACTGGAAAAACCATAGCTTTGACTAGATGTACCTTTGTTGGCAAAGTAATGTCTCTACTTTGCAATATGCTGTCTAGGTTGGTCATAAATTTTCTTCCAAGGAACAAGTGTCTTTTAATTTCATGGCTGCAGTCACCATCTGCAGTGATTTTCAAACCCCCAAAAAATAAAGTTTCTCACTGTTTCCACTGTTTCCCCATCTATTTGCCATGAAGTGATGGGGCCAAATGCCATGATCTTAGTTTTTTGAATGTTGAGTTTTAAGACAACTTTTTCACTCTCCTCTTTCTCTTTCATCACTTTTTAGGTCTTCACTTTTTGCCATAAGGGTGGTGTCATCTGCATATCTGAGGTTATTGATATTTCTCCTGATGATCTTGATTTCAGCTTGTGCTTCTTCCAGCCCAGCATTTCTCGTGATGTACTCTGCAAACAGCCTTGACATACTGCTTTTCCTATTTGGAAGCAGTCTGTTGTTCCATGTCCAGTTCTAACTGTTGCTTCTTGACATACATACAGATTTCTCAGGAGGCAGGTAAGGTAGTCTGGTATTCCCATCTCTTTAAGAATTTTCCACAGTTTGTTTTTTGCTACAGTTTATAACTGTTTCAATGTTGAATTTCAAAATAATTTTTTTTCCCTAAAATTGTCTCCAGGAATATATAATAGTTTCATAGGATAATCATTATATTTGCATAATTGGTATAATATTCTATGGAAATCTTTCACTCTTTTGTTTGCATCTCTACTGGGAACTAGATGAAGATCAACTTACTCTGAAAGGTCTCCAAATAAGAGTAATTGCTGCAATTAATTTATTATGTGCCACAAACTGCGCTAAGTTCTTTGTGTTGATCAAAAAATTTCATCTCCCCAATAACAGTATATGTAGAAGCAAATTGCAACCTGCTCCAGTATTCTTGCCTGAAGAATACCATGGACAGAGGAGCCTGGTGTGCTACAGTCCATGTGGTCGCAAAGAGTTGGACACAACTGAGCAATTAACACTTACTTACTTACTTAATAACAGTAGAAAGTAAACAGCACCGTTATCCCCATTCTAGAAATGAGAATGAGGCTTAGAGAGGTTCTGCAACATAACAAAGGTCTCAAAGCTAATGTTTGATAAAGCTAGTTCCTGACCTGCATGCAGGACTCAAAAGGCTGCATATTGATCTGTGCTTTGCTTGGTCATTCAGTCGTGTCCGACTCTTTACGACCCCATGGACTGCAGCCTGCCAGGCTCCTCTGTCCATGGGAATTCTTCAGGCAAGAATACTGGAGTGGGTTGCCATGCCCTCCTGCAGGGGAACTTCCCAACCCTGGGATTGAACACAGGTCTCCTGCATTGCAGGCAGATTCATCATCTGAGCCACCAGAGAAGTATTGATCTACTACAGTACAATGTTGTGACAACAGAAGGGTTTTAGTAAGATGAATAATTACCCTCTGGTTGACTGGACCCCAGAAATAACATCCTGGGTGTTACTAGCCAGGTTGTATCCTTTCTCAATAAGATTACAAGAATTCCCTGTGATTATAGAATCTTCAATGGGTCTGAAGCAAAGTGGTTCTCTGAGTCATGAGAATCTGTATCATATGTCATCAGGTTAACGCTTCCCCTAAAGATTTTCCCTGGGTTCATTTTCTCTAGAACCTAGAATTCCCTTCTCCTGGTAAATAAAATTCTTAGTCTCTGGATTTGATCTCTGAAAATGAAACCAAGGGGTGAAGACTCTAGTCCTCTATGGAGAAGCCAGTCAAGGCAGGTCTTCACAAACATGACTGAGAACACATCACCAGGACCTTTTTCTAAGGAAACAGCCTTCCCCAGCTCTACTCACAAAGACAACTGAGCACATTTTCAAAGCTTCAGAACCTCAACTTTATTTTAATTTTGAATATTTTAGGATAAATGTGGGGAAATTTTCAGCAGAAATAGTTAGTTCATATTTTTGTGGTTATTAATTCAATCCCTGGATGGATATCAAGCAATTGCAATTTAGAATATCTTTTGGTAATTCCTGGATCGCTTTTTCTAAAGCCTAACATATTTAGAATATATTCATTTTAATAAAATACTTGCCTTAATGAAGCTGATAGAATGACCTTTTCTTTAGCTGAAACAAAATATTCATATTGCATTGTCAACTAACTTAGTTATTATCATCTTTTTATTCTTCAAAGACTAATTTCCTGCCAATTTGAATTAAATTTCTGTTGCATAATTACCAAAAACCTAGGGATCTCTATACCCTCTGCAGTCTTAAAAAGACCTTTAATTTTGCTTAATCACTGTCTTGTCCACAGGGATCACAATATGGGTTGTCTGCCCCTTATCCCTAGAGCTTCTCCAGGTTCTTCCCCTAATGCACCAGTGAGTGATTTCTTATATTTAGAACATGTTTGCTCTCTGTGTTTTCATGATGCAAAAAACTTTTGAGTTTTTCAGATGAAGCCTGGGCTTCCATGACAAACAGTTGAGGCACTAAATGCACAGCCTGGCTAATTGGAATTTTTCCCCTTTGCCAAGCAGAACTGGACTTATTTGTTCATAAATCTTTTCCTTTTCCTTAAATAAATGTATATTGATCCAAGGACAAAGCTGAAAGCCCAAAAAATGGATAAAATCAAGGAATATGAAAAAAAAGAAGGAGCCCTCATGCATCTTTTTTAGTCTCCTGACTGGGCTCCCCACACTCATTCTTGATTTCCTACAAATTCATCTCTACCGAGCATAGTCTCCTTAAAACAAACCTGATCACATCAGGTTTCTGCTTAATGTATTCAATAATTTCCCTATGGTTTTCTGGCAAGATAAAATCTTTAAAGGCCTGAAAACAGAAAACTTGAGCCTTGTCTACCTCCCCAACATTATTGCACCAAGACAGCTTCTTGATTCAGCCTCAGTGGTCTGAAGTCAGGCCCTTCAACATCCCTGGCTCTCTCTCACCAGGACATGTGCACACGTGCCCTCTGCCTGGAAAGGCCGCTCCTCATCCCCACCATCCCATCCTGACAATTTCCCACTCATTTCTTAAATTCCTATAAAGATATTGCTTCTTTGGGGAAACCTTCTCTGAATACCTCCTCTCAACTAGGTTGGATAACAAATTTCATACTCTGACTTTTCCTAGAAGAGGTCTTTTATCACTCATAATTGTAGCTTGCCATTTTTATGACTATTTGAATTAATAGATGACTTTACCTCTAGCATATAAGCCCCAAGAAGATGCAAAGCAAGTCTGTTTTTGTTTATCATTTTGTTCCTATCACCTAGCAAAGTCCTCAAAAATAGAAATATTCTTGTTGGTTGCATGAATCATTTGGTGTTTCTGGGGCAGTCTCTTCTAGCACAGAGGTCTATAAAATCATGTTTCTTTTTTTTTTTTTTTTTGAACTCTTATAATTGGAAATATTTGTTGTTGATTTTTTATTAATAAAGAAACCCATACATCACAATCTGGTATCCATGTCTATAATATCTGTAGACCAGAAAATGCTGATGTAGCAGACAATCTCTAGATTTTGGCAAGTTACAGACAAGCATTGGTAACAGATGTTCAATCTAAAACATATACAAATTCTAATGAAAAATTCCATGCAACTCTGGATCTACACAAAGTCTACAAGCTTCATCTTTGTGTTTTATAACATTCTGGTTCATAAGCTACACTGCCCCCCATTTGCTAATTAAGATGCTCTATATTCTTAGTGGAGGATGTTGCAGATTTCTGAGAGAATTGTTAGCAATTTAGGTCATGCTATTTATTAAGCTGTGGGTAAAATATGTGTGGAAGACTGAATAGTGGGTTGCTGGAAGAACCTGCAAGTGTTATGCAACAAGAAAGGGGATTTCAGATGTGAGCAAATCAAAGATTCTGAGATGGGGAAATCATCCTGAACTATCAGGGTGGGTCATAAATGTGGTCACATGTATCCTTGTATGAGAGAAGCAGAGAGAGACTTTACAAACAGAAGAGAAGGCATGGTAACCATAGAGACACAGATAGGAATGATGCAGCCTCAAACTCTGGAATGCCAGTGGCTGCCAGAGCAGAAAATGGTGAGAGAAAGAGACAGAGGGTTCCAACCCTCCTCAAAACCCCATGAGGTGGAGCACCCTTGATTTGGCTCCTGAAATTGATTTCTGACTTCTGGCCTCCAGAACTATCAGGGATACATTTTCATCATTTTGAGACACAAGTGTGTGATTTGTTACAGCAGCTACAAGAAGCTGATACAACTTCTAAAAGTTGTGTTTGAATTTCCTGTAAGGGAACAAGCCAATTGCTTTAAGGATCCCACGCTGTCAATGGGAAAGAAGAATGTCCGCCCATCCAGACAGTGATCCAGCTTCCTCACAAATCTGTGTCAGGACACCCAAGATATCTTTGTGCATTTATTCATAATTTTGTGTTTCATTAGATCAAAATCACACTATTTAAGAGCTCAATCTACAGGAGTATCCCTTCAGGAAAGTATTTATACACTATAATTTAAAGCAAAAAAACCTCTACTAGGCAAAATGTCTAATAGTTTACTACAGCATACTCATCAGAACACCTGAGAAACACAACAGCAGACACCATAAAATGATTATAAGTCTGTACACAAACATTTCAGGAAAAATATTAGGAGAAATAAGCCATTAGAGGCTAGTCCCCACCCTCACTTCAGTGTAAGGGGACTGGGAGCCATGGGCTTGGGAGATATTGCCCCACCGAGGGGACACCAGGGACAGGCTGCTGGTGTGGCATTGTCTGCACCTTGTGCCCATGACAGCTTAGGGTCAGCCCCATCCTTGTCCTCAGGATGGAAGAGATGACAGAGACATCTTGACCAGCACTGGAAGCCAGATCCATCAGGGGAAATCAAACCATACTGAAGGCGTCTTCCTTCAACCTGGAGTTGGAGAAAAGGGGATCAGCAAGTGGGCATCACTTCCTTTACTGATTTTTAAAGGACAAATAGGACTAATCCTTTTGGAAGTGCCTAAGATAAAACTTTCTCAATTGTGTGAAAAGTAATGGTGTGATTAAAGAGCCTGTGCTGAGTGCACAGAAAGCTCACTCCACAGGCATCTGGGTTGTCTCCAGGACTGGCTCCACCATCACCCAATGCTGCTCAAAGTGATGCTTTCCATGAAACGCTTTCTCTAAATTCACAGCACAGCTGGCAAACTCCTCCACTCAGATGAGGCAGTGAGTGCAAGGATGATTCACACACATGTTCCCTGCTCCTCCCTATTGGGGACAGGTTGAAATAAACTCTTGGAAAGGCAAGGGCTATGAATTTGGGAGAGCAGAGACTCTAACACCTAACATAATTCTCTCCCAGACTGATTGCTTCAGATAAAAAAGCACAATTAAAAGTAAAATCACTGCTTCTTTGTCTCTTTGCTTCCTCTTGGACAATTATATCTAGATATACTATATTGATAAGATATTGATAAGATGACCTTATATTAATAAGAGATTTAAATATAGAAATGACTTATTTTTAATGGTTGCACAATTATGAGATTGGACATGATTACCACCTTCCGGATAGTCTTTTATCACTTGAGGTCCTGGAGGTGCCCTGGAACAGCAAGCCAGGAGTGAAGTTGATCATACTTACTTACTTAAGTAGTCTGACTTACTGCACTTAGCATGGTCATCTCTAGGTCAGCATCCCCGCTACCACCTGGGGAGTTACCACGAGCAAGGCAACCACAAGTTGGGTCTACACGTAATAACAGCTTTACTTGGAAAGGAAAATGCATGACAGACCTGTTAATGAGAGTTCAGAAGTCAGGGCAAGGTCAATAAATTTGGATGTATTTGGAAGAAAAGCAAGTGTCGATTGACACTAACAAAAGTGGAAACTCAAAGAAAGAGTCCAAGAAAGAGTAATTTGGAAGATGCCTTTTGTAAAGCTAATTTGATGAAAATGAAAGCTGATGAGGGCCATTGTGAAAGTATTTAGGACACTTTTGTATGGGAAAATGGAAAGAAAAATTTGCTGAACAATTATAAACTTAACCTCTGCTTCTGTCACCTTCTTCATCCCTTTCAAAGTAAAGAGCAGAGGATTAACAGCTGATCAAACAAAATAGCTGAAACACAAAATAAATCTGTACAATGTGGTCAAATTAAAATCCCACTGGTAGTAATGCTCTGAAAGGGCAAGTAATTCACTGGAACCAATAAATTCAGGCAACAGCTATCATACATTGAAAGGATAAAAAAATGACTGTAGTAAACAGCCACTGAAAATGTTTGGAATAATACCTGAGGGGATACTGAAAAACCGTATTTTGAAGTTAGGTGGAATCATAAACTAGTTGGTTAAGTTAAACTTGAGTGTAATTCATAATTATCACTATTTTAAGACTGTTCTAATGCCTACGTATTTTCTTTTTTTATTGAAGTATAGTTGATTTACAATGTTGTGTTAATATCTGCTGTACACCAAATGATTCAGTTATACATGTATATATATATTATTTTTCATGTTCTTTTACATATGGTTTATTATAGGATATTGAATACAGTTTCCTGTGTTATACAGTAGGACCCAGTGTTTATCCATCCTATATATAATAGTTTGCATCTGCTAACCCCAGCCTTCCAGTCCAACTCTCCCCAAACCCATCCCCTTGGCAACCACAAGTCTATTCTCCATGTCTTTGAGTCTATTTCTGATTTGTAGATAAGTTAATATATGTCATAGTTTAGATTCTGCATGCAAACAATGTCATATGATATTTGTCTGACCTACTGCACTTAGTATGATCATCTCTAGATCATGCATGTTCCTGAGAATAGCATTATTTCATTCTTTTTAATGGCTGAGTAATATTCCATTTTGTAAATATATCATATCTTCATGTATCTGTCATTAATGTCCATGTACTTTCTGATTGAATTCTCACAATCCCCTTTGAGGTCCATCCTGTTGTTAGTGCCCATTTTAAAGGAAACTTAAGTACTGTGTCCACCTCTCACCCTGGATTCTGAAGAAAATAAAACCTTGTTGAATCTGGTATACTAAGTGGGTTCCTGCACCTTGTACCAGCACTCACTGAGAGCATGAGCAGACAACCTGATAGGAAGTTAGACTACATACTTCCCTCCCCACTTTGCTAACTCCTAACACAAGGTGAGAACCAAGTCTGGCACCAGCTTTCTAGACTGACGGCTAGCAAGGCTGAGACCACATGACCTGCTCCAGGGGCTCGGGAGTGTTGCCTTCTCCACCCAAGAGGTTTTTCTCTTGGTCTATTCTTGGTCCCTCTTATTCCAAGGGACCAGATTCTTCAGGCTTCCTTCACCTTTTCATCATCAAAAATTGCTCTCCTAAAAGTATACACCAATTCATACTAACATACAATCAGATAATAGGCTTAAATTTTGATTAAAAAATACATAATGCCAAAGTAGCAGGATAATTTCAGTCATGAACTGGTGGGAGAAGTGTGTGGAAGGTGATGGGGAACAGAGAGAGGAGGGTGGGGAAAGACGGGAGTCAGACACTTCACGATGCTCCTAAAACCCATCCTTACACTGCAGTGAGCCTCGTGTGGTTTGCTCCAGTGGTGCCAGCTACATAAAAAGACTCAGCAAAGTGTTAGGACTGAAGTAACACTTGCACAGATTTCCAAAAAGCATATAAACTGCTATGGACTGAAATATTCGAATGCAAACCTAATTGTCTTATGTTTTCCAGTAGAAAAGTCTTGCACTTAGACAAGCACTCAAGCATATTTGTTGAGCAGAGGGACAGGGACAAACTAGATCCTAGAGAGATAATCCTGCTGAGGGCACTGCTCACTGGCAGGGACTAAGGAGTAGTCACTGGTGTTCCCAATTCTAAACCTTGTTGGCATACCTAAAGTTGCAGCAAGTAAAAACTGACAGCTCTGTGGGTATAGCAGCCCCCTGCCAAGAGCGCATTGAGGCTCTGATAAAAGTAGAACTATCTGGATTTGTATGCTTTTATCAGCAGAATTTCTGCACTGTAATTACTTTCTGAGGTACAAGTGCTCATTACTGGGCTTTGGCTCTAGTGAGATAGATGCACACATGTACATCCATCTATCTCACTAGTAGATACTAGGAATCTGCTGAGTCAGGGGGAAAAAAAGCACAGGAAATAGAACAGAGCTTGCGCATGTGCACACACACACACAGAACACTAAATAACAATGTGCTAGTTTTGAGAATGATCAATAAAGGGCCATTAAAACTCAACAGCTGCACCAATGTGTTTTGAGAGATGTGATAAAAATGCAAATCTAAAACTGCCTATAAGACAGAGGTGGAGAAAAATCAAAAATTTTTAGAAGAGCTCTGTTATCCATGTATGAGAGACACAGAGGGCAGGTAGATGGGGAGCAGATAGCAGGACCATGGAAGCTGGAGGGGGCTAGAATCTCAGGCAGGGCCAAGGAACTGTGGAATTGTATGTGAACTCATAAAAATGCTAATGCAACTGAATTTAGAACCCTATGTCCATTTCAGAGGAAAAATATATTTGGATACTAACTTTCCACACAAATCCCTCATGATTCACCTATGATTGCTTTGAACTCTTCTACAAGGACTTTCTGATGTTTTTCAAACTTGAGATCTTTGAAAGATGCTTTGATTCCCCTAAGCTGAAGCAGGGCGTGGTATTTTGAGACCTTTAAACTCTCAGCAAAACATCCCAACCTACTTCAAAATTTTTTTAAAATAAGTACTATAATAAAGGGAGTTTTTAAAACAACTAATGCTTTCATTTTGTTTCATTAGTTTTCGCTAATGTTTCAACTAATGTTGCACTTCATGGTTTTAGGTATCCTGTATCATTCATCTGGAGATACATATATACATATATATATATATATATATATATATATATATATATATATATCTCAGATCAGATCAGTCGCTCAGTAGTGTCCGACTCTTTGCAACCCCATGAATCGCAGGACGCCAGGCCTCCCTGTCCATCACCAACTCCCGGAGTTCACCCAGACTCACGTCCATCGAGTCGGTGATGCCATCCAGCCATCTCATCATCTGTCGTCCCCTTCTCCTCCTGACCCCAATCCCTCCCAGCATCAGAGTCTTTTCCAATGAGTCAACTCTTCACATGAGGTGGCCAAAGTACTGGAGTTTCAGCTTTAGCATCATTCCTTCCAAAGAAATCCCAGGGCTGATCTCCTTCAGAATGGACTGGTTGGATCTCCTTGCAGTTCAAGGGACTCTCAAGAGTCTTCTCCAACACCACAGTTCAAAGGCATCAATTCTTCAGCACTCAGCCCTCTTCACAGTCCAATTCACACATCCATACATGACCACAGGAAAAACCATAGCCTTGACTAGACGAACCTTTGTTGGCAAAGTAATGCCTCTGCTTTTGAATATGCTATCTAGGTTGGTCATAACTTTCTTTCCGAGGAGTAAGCCTCTTTTAATTTCATGGCTGAAGTCACCATCTGCATTGATTTTGGAGCCCAAAACAATAAAGTCTGACACAGTTTCCACTATTTCCCCATCTATTTCCCATGAAATGGTGGGACCGGATTCCATGACCTTCGTTTTCTGAATGTTGAGCTTTAAGTCAACTTTTTCACTCTCCACTTTCACTTTCATCAAAAAGCTTTTTAGTTCCTCTTCACTTTCTGCCAAAGCCTCAAATTGCTGATTGACTGAGGAATCCAAGCCAGTTCTCCCAAAAACTTAAAGTGTAATCCAGAATTTGAGGAAGAGCATCATATTAGAAGTTAGGAGGTCAGGATTCAAGCCTCATTAAGTTACCAGCTGGATGATCTGTACAGATTTGTGCCATTATCACAGCTGTCAAGGATGCACCCTCCCCATGGAAAAAGGGACAATGGAGCCATAGTTTTCAACAGGATCAATTCCTTCCCCATAAGGTATCTGAGAAAATTGGGGGTGGTTCAGTTGACATGATAATTGTAAGATGCTGTTGAAATGCTAGAGGCCTTGCAATTCTCAGGATAGTTCTACACCAGGAACATCCTGAAAGATTTTCAAGTGCCCCACCAGACATTCACATAGGTGTAAACCTCTTTGTGTTTTTCTGATCTAGTCGTGTTTTGTATGATATTAATAATACATGCATTGGGTCATTTGCAGAGACGTGGTTGGACCTAGAGAGTGTTCATAAGTAAGTAAGCAAGAGAAAAATAAATATCATATATTGACGCATAAATGTGGAATCTAGAAATATGGTATAGATGATCTTGTTTGCAAAGCAGAAATAATGACAATATGTAGTGGACAAATATATGGATGCCAAGCGGGGAATGGGTTAAGGGTGGGAGGAATTGGGAGACTTGGATTGACACATATACATTATTGATACCATGTATAAAATAGGTGATTAATAAGAACATAATACATAGCACAGGGGAGCTCCACTTTGCACTGTGGAGACCAGACTGCGAATGAAGTTCAAAAGGAAAGGGATATATGTATATATATGAATTTCCCAGGTGGCATTGGTGGTAAAGAACCTCCTGTCAATGCAGGAGACCTAAGAGACTCAGGTTCAATCCCTGGGTCAGGAAGATCCTCTGGAGGAAGTCATGGCAACTCACTCCAGTATTCTTGCCTTGAGAATCCTATGGACAGAGGAGTCTGGCAGGCTAGAGTCCATAGGGTCACAACTGAAGTGGCTTAGCACATATGTATATCTACACCTGCTTCACCTTGCTGTACAGCAGAAACTAACACAACATTGTAAAGAAACTATAGTCCAATAAAACTAATTTTAAAAACCCTTATAAACATTAATGATTCTCAGGTTAACAAAGAAATCAAAAGAACTCTAAGCTGTGTATGCCTAAATGACAAATTAAATATAAAAATGTGAAAATTATATCCAAATTCATAGCATAGTTATTAAGAAAATAGTAAGAATAAAAATAAATTTGAATGTAAAAAAAAACAATACGTGTGTGTGTCTGTGTGTATTGGGCATAGTTCTCTGAAAAACTTCTTAATCACATGTTTTTGTTTTAAATTAATTTATTTATTTTAATTGTAGGATAAGTACTTTACAATATTGTGATGGGTTTTGCCATACATTGACATGAATCAGCCACAGGTGCCCACATGTCCCCCCATCCTGAAACCCCTCCCACATCCCTCTCCTCCCCAGCCCTCTGGGTTGTTCCAGAGCAGCGGCTTTGAGTGCCCTGCTTCATGCATCGAACTTGCACTGTTCATCTGTTTTACATATGGTAAAATACATGTTTCAAGGCTATTTTCTCAAATCATCCCACCCTCACCTTCTGTGTCTAAAACTGTATCACTATGAGTTTGCTTTCATTATCTATTTTCTCTTTTGATCCCATTAGTTAATATGCCTGACTAATGGGATAAGTATAATTTTTTCTTGAATGTTGTGCATTAGGTTGAAAGTTTGTAGAGATGCTTATCATTGTTATTTTTCTCCAGAGAGGATTTATTTTAGCATTTGGCCATGTGTCCAAGGCTAGGATGCAGGGGGAAAGCAGCTGTTTTCTCTGAGGCTGGCAGGTGGTTGGGGGGAGGCATTAGGACAGCATTCAGCTTAGGAAGAGTACCTACCAAGGCAACAATGTATGGAGCATGTTCAGAGGAGCCAGAAACAAGGGACAGATGCCCACACAGGCCCCCAGAAAGCATGTGGTCCATGTCAGAGAGATATATGAGTCTGGAGCTCCCTGGATGGGTGGGAGACTTCTGTTACACCTGCTAAGGCAGCCTGGGAAAGAACCACACATGACCAGTGGTGATATTAGATTCTAATGAACAACCAGGTTAAGACCCAACCTAATATTCTAGTTATCTCCATTCTGGTGATTCTAAGGAGCCAGAAGCAACAGCTAACACATCTGTGGCACAGAGACACAGAATCTGTGAGGCAAAAGGTAGTGCCATTCCCAGGCCCCAGGCTGCAGGTTGTGGAATCTGGTTACCCCTGCACTGGAGTTGAAGGGTATGAGGGTATAATCAGGGAGAAGATCCAGGTGGCTCCAGTGGTAAAAAACCTGTCTGCCAATGCAGGAGACATAGGACACTCAGGTTCAATCCATGGGTCGGGAAGACCTCTGGAGAAGGACATGCCAACCAACTCCAGTATTCTTGCCTGGAAAATCCCATGGATAGAGGATCCCAGCAAGCTACAGTGCATAGGGTCTCAAGAGCCGGACATGACTGAATCTACTTAGCACACATGTGGAATGAAAGTTTTTATTTGGATTATGCAGGACTACTTAATACCTATAAAACAGACTATTTCATATTCCAAACCAGGTAAAAAGCAGATAAATTTGCCAGAGGTCTCATTTAGAGACTTGAAATGAGCACAAGCTATGTAGATCTGAAGACAAAAATGGGGAAGGTAAAGGTATTTCCCAACCAGCTGGAACTTCAGTATTTTGAAATGATAGCCAAGTCAAAGTTGCCCATGTTGTTCAATATATGAGATGAGTCAGTAAGCTTGGGAGTTGAAACGATATTGGCTGCATAAATAAGATTGGAAAATAATTGATACAGGATGAAAAATCTTCTCAGAACTAAAGTTTAAGTAGATTAAATATTTATTATCTCTCCTACATATTAAAAAATACACAACACTGTTCAGTTCAGTTCAGTTCAGTTGCTCAGTCGTGTCCAACTCTTTGCTACCCCATGGACTGCAGCACACCAGGCATCCCTGTCCATCACCAACTCCTGGAGTTTACCCAAACTCATGTCCATTGAGTCGGTGACGCCTTCTAACCATCTCATCTTCAGTCATCCCCTTCTCATCCCTCCTTCAATCTTTCCCAGCATCAGGGTCTTTCCAAATGAATCAGCTCTTTGCATCATTGGCCAAAGAATTGGAGTTTCATTGGTCCTTCCAATGAACTTTCAGAACTGATTTCCTTTAGGATGGACTGGTTGCATCTCCTTGCAGTTAAAGGGACCCTCAAAAGTCTTCTCCAACACCACAGTTCAAAAACATCAATTCTTTGCCACTCAGCTTTCTTTATAGTCCAACTCTCACATCCATACATGACTACTGGAAAAAACAGCCTTGACTAGATGGACCTTTGTTGGATAGTAATGTCTCTGCTTTTAAATATGCTGTCTAGGTTGGTCATAACTTTTCTTCCAAGGAGTAAGTGTCTTTTAATTTCATGGCTGCAGTCACCATCTGCAGTGATTTTGGAGTCCAAAAAAATAAAGTCTGACACTGTTTCCACTGTTTCTCCACCTGTTTGCCATGAAGTAATGGGACCAGATACCATAATCTTTGTTTTCTGAACGTTGAACTTTAAGCCAACTTTTTCACTCTCCTCTTTCGTCAAGAAGCTCTGCAGTTCTTCTTTTGCTTTCTGCCATAAGGGTGATGTAATCTGTATATCTGATTTATTGATATTTCTTCCAGCAATCTTGATTCCAGCTTGTGCTTCTTCTAGCCCAGAGTTTCACATGATGTACTCTGCATAGAAGTTAAGTAAGCAGGGTGACAATATACAGCCTTGATGTACTCCTTTTCCTCATTGGAACCAGTTTGTTGTTCCATGTCCAGTTCTAACTGTTGCTTCCTGACCTGCATACAGATTTCTCAAGAGGCAGGTCAGGTGGTCTGGTAATCCCATCTCTTTCAGAATTTTCCACAGTTTGTTGTGATCCACACAGTCAAAGGCTTTGGCATAGTCAATAAAGCAGAAATAGATGTTTTTCTGAAACTCTCTTGCTTTTTCAATGATCCAGCGGATGTCAGCAACTTGGTTCTGGTTCCTCTGCCTTTTCTAAAACCAGCTTGAATATCTGGAAGTTCACAGTTCATGTATTGCTGAAGCCTGGCTTGGAGAATTTTGAGCATTACTTTACTGGTGTGTGAAATGAGTGAAATTGTGTGGTAATTTGAGCATTCTTTGGCATTGCCTTTCTTTGGGATTGGAATGAAAATGGACATTTTCCAGTCCTGTGGCCACTGCTGAGTTTTCCAAATTTGCTAGCATATTGAGTGCAACACTTTCACAGCATCGTCTTTTAGGATTTGAAATAGCTCAACTGGAATCCATGACCTCCACTAGCTTTGTTCGTAGTGATGCTTCCTAAGGCCCACTTGACTTCACATTCCAGGATGTCTGGCTCTGGAGTGATCCATTTTGGTTATCTGGGTCATGAAGCTCTTTTTTGTACAGTTCTTCTGTGTATTCTTGCCACCTCTTCTTAATATCTTCTGTTTCTGTTAGCTCTGTACCACTTCTGTCCTTTACTGAACCCATCTTTGCATGTTCCGTTGGTATCTGTAATTTTCTTAAAGAGTTCTCCAGTCTTTCCCATTCTATTGTTTTCCTCTATTTCTTTGCACTGATCATTGAGGAAGGCTTTCTTATCTCTTCTTGCTATTCTCTGGCACTCTGCATTCAAATGGGTTTATCTTTCCTTTCCTCCTTTGCTTTTTGCTTCTCTTATTTTCACGGCTATTTGTAAGGCCTCCTCAGACAGCCGTTTTGCTTTTTTGCATTTCTTTTTCTTGGGGATGGTCTTGATTGCTGTCTCCTATACAGTCTTACAAACCTCCATCCATAGTTCAACAGGTACTCTATCACACCTAGTCCCTTAAATCTATTTCTCACTTCTACTGTATAATCATTAGGGATTTGATTTAGGTCATACCTGAATGGTCTAGTGGTTTTCCCTACTTTCTTCAATTTAAGTCTGAATTTGGCAATAAGGAGTTCATGATCTGAGCCACAGCCAGCTCCTGGTCTTTGTTTTTGTTGAATGTATAGAGCTTCTCCATCTTTGGCTGCAAAGAATATAATCAATCTGATGTCATTATTGACCGTCTGGTGATGTCCATGTGTAGAGTCTCCTCTTGTGTTGTTGGAAGAGGGTGTTTGCTATGACCAGTGCATTCTCCTGGCAGAACTCTATTAGCCTTTGCCCTGCTTCATTTTCTACTCCAAGGCCAATTACTCCAGGTTTTTCTGGACTTCCTACTTTTGCATTCCAGTTCCCTAAAATGATAAGGACATCTTTTCGGGGTGTTAATTCTAGAAGGTCTTGTAGGTCTTCATAGAACTGTTCAATTTCAGCTTCTTCAGTTACTGGTCAAGGCATAGACTTGGATTACCCAGTGCTTTTAACACTGCTCAAAAACTGTAAGAATAGCAAAATAGCATTAAAATTATAATTAAAATTATAATTACAAGAGAATCTTTCTTGTAATGCAAGGCAAAGCAAGGAAACAATTGTACGTTGAATGCTGAATTCTTCCAACCTTCAGAGGAATAGGAATTGTCAATGGCAACACTTTTGTAATAAAGACATAAACATCTCCTTTACACGGAGAGTCACAGAGTCAGAAACAACAAATTATGTGATAATATGACCTTAAAACACCTGTCTTGCTGCACATACAAGACAGAAATTCTTATTGTCTCTGTCAAATAGGAAGCATTGGAATTATTTTGCTTCTATATTAGGTAATAAAACTTTTTAAAGTTCAAATATTCAGTGAAACACCAAGTGATATAGAACTTTCATATTAAGTCAAGAATTTTAAATCATGCATTCATCTGTTTAACTGAATAATAATTCAAAGTGCCATCATTGTCATAACATTTTTTAATTTAATTTTTACATTTTATATTGTAGTATAGAGTTAGGAGGGCTTCCCCAGTGGCTCAGTGGTAAAGAATCCACCTACAATGCAGGAATCACAGATAACAGTTTGATCCCTGGGTTGGGAAGATCCCCTGAAGGAGGGCACGACAACCCACTCCAGTATTCTTGCCTGGAGAATCCCATAGACAGAAGAGCCTGGCAGGCTACAGTCCATAGGATTACAAAGAGTTGGACACAACTGGAGCAACTTAGCATAGCACTGGAATAGAGATAGAAATAGCAGAACACCTTACCTGTCTCTGGAGAAACCTGTATGCAGCTCAAGAAGCAACACTTAAAATGAGACATGGAGCAAAAGACTGGTTGAAAATCGGGAAAAGAGTACTTCAAAGCTATATATTGTCACCCTGCTTATTTAACTTATATGCAGAGTACATCATGCAAAATGTCAGACTGTATGAAGCACAAGCTGGAATCAAGATTGCTGTGAAAAATATCAATAACCTCAGATATGCAGATGACACCACCCTTATGGCAGAAAGAGGAGAGGAACTAAAGAGTCTCTTGATGAATGTGAAAGAGGAAAGTGAAAAAGCTAGGTTAGAACTCAACCTTTAAAAAACTAAGATCATGACTCCTGGTCCTATCACTTCATGGCAAATAGATGGGAAAACAATGGAAACAGTGACAGATTTTACTTTCTCAGGCTCCAAAATCACTGGAGATGATGACTGCAACCAAGAAATTAAAGGATGTCTGCTCCTTGGAAGAAAAGTTATGACAAACCTAAACAGCATATTAAAAAGCAAAGACATAACTTTGCTGAAAAAAAAGACTGTCTAGTCAAAGCTATGAAAGCTATGGTTTTTTCCAGTAGTCATGTACAGATGTGAGAGTTGGCCCATAAAGAAGACTAAACAATGAAGAATTGATGCCTTCAAACTGTGGTGCTGGAGAAGACTCTTGAGAGTCCATTGAACAGCAAGGAGATCAAACCAGCCAATTCTAAAGGAAACCAACCCTGAATATTCACTGCAAAGACTGATGCTAAAGCTGAAGCTCCAATATTTTGGCCACCTAATGCGATGAGCCAACTTATTGGAAAAGACCCTGATGCTGGGAAAGATTGAGAGAGGAGGAGAAAGAGGTGATGGAGGATGAGATAGTTGGATGGCATCATCGACTCAATGGACATGAGTTTGATCAAACTCGGGGAGATAGCAAAGGACAGGGAAGCCTGGCATGCTGCAGTTCATGGGGTCACAAAGAGTCGGATATGACTGACAGTCTGAACAACAACAACAAATAGTTGATCACAATGTTGTATTAATTTCAGACGTGCAACAAAGTGATTCAGTTACACATATACATATATCTATTCTTTTTCAGATTCTTTTCCCATATAGGTTTTTACATAATATTAATGAGTTCCCTGTGCTATACAGTAGATCCCTGCAGCACTACTGACAACAGCCAAGACATGGAAACAACCTAAATGTCCACTGACTGATGAATAGATTAAGGAGATGTGGTGTATATATATATATACATACATACACATACTCACACATATATACATTTGCACATATATACATAAACACTTACAAATGTTATACACACACACACACACACACACACACACACACACACACACACACACATATGGGGCTTTCCTCATAGCGTAGTTGGTAAAGAAACCACCTGCAATGCAGGAGAACCCAGTTTGATTTCTGGGTCGGGAAGATCCACTGGAGAAGGAATAAGCTACCCACTCCAGTATTCTTGGGCTTCCCTTGTGGCTCAGCTAGTAAAGAATCCACCTGCAATTGACCTGGGTTCAATCACTGGGTTGGGAAGATCCCCTAGAGAAGGGAAAGGCCTGTGCATAGTTTCATCTCAGTTCCTGACCACCAGTCCTCCGTGATCATGGTCAGGTTACTGCCTGAGATGTGTTTTGAATGTGCAGTCTAAGGATGGCAGTTGACTTTGAGAGGCTGGAAAAGCACCAATGAGACACTGAAAACCAATGAGATGGCTGCCAGCACCCTAAGAATGAAAAACTCAGGCTCCATCCCCATCAAGTAGTTGACTAAGAGGCCCAAAGTCACAGTTGAGAAAGTGAAGCTCTCAAGATGGGGGAGTAGAAGGATGTGGTGTGCTCATCTTCTCCTGTGAGAACTCCAAAATTAAAACCCATTGCTGAACAAGCATCAACAGGAGAATGTTGGATCCCACCAAAATAAGATACCCCACAACAGAGGGCAAAGGGAAGCCCCAGCAAGACGGTAGGAGGGGCAAGATAGCATTTAGAATCAAACCCCATACCCGCCAAAGATGCTCAGGAGGCTCAAACAAAACCTTCTGTGCCTCAGGACACAGAGATCCTACAGAGACTGAGCCAGACCTGTGTTTGAGTCTCCTGCAGAGGCATGTGGAGAAGGAAATGGCAACCCACTCCAGTACTCTTGCCTAGAGAATTCCGTGGACAGAGGAGCCTGGTGGGCTGCTGTCTATGGGGTCGCACAGAGTCAGATATGATTGAAGCGACTTAGTATGCATGCATGCATTGGAGAAGGAAATGGCAACCCACTCCCATATTCTTGCCTGCAGAATCCCAGGGACAGAGGGGCCTGGTAGGCTGCCATCTATGGAGTTGCACAGAGTCGGACATGACTGAAGCGACTTAGCAGCAGCAGCAGCAGAAGCATGGGTCAGCAGTGGCCTGCCACAGGGACAGGGCCTCTGGCTGCAGCAGACTTGTGTCACACAGCCTCTTGGAGGAGGTCACCATTAACCCCACCATAGAGCTGCCAAGCCGATGACCCACAAACTGCAGAACAATTATACCAAATAAATCTTCACACTGTTAAGAAAGTTCTAGGACCCACAACAAATTTCCCAACCTGGGGATCTGGCAAAATGCCTGAGAACCCCCAGAGAATTTTATTTTGGAGGTCATTGGGATTTGATTACTGAACTTCCACAGGACTGGGGAAAGACTTCTTTGCGGCACAAATAAAAGCCTGTGTGAACCAGGAGCTAGGAGAAAGCAGCAGTGACCCCAGAAGAGACTGATCAGACTTGCCTGTGAGTGTCCAGGAGTCTCCAGTGGAGGCATGTGTCAGCAGTGGCCTGCTGCAGGGTTGGGGGCACTGAGTGTGGAAGTGCATGCATGGGACCATTTGAAGGAAGTCACCATTATCTTCATTACCTCCACCATAGTTCTGTCTCGGGTCAAACAACAGGGAGGGAACATAGCCCCACCCATCAACAGAAAATTGGATTAAAGATTTACTGATCATGGACCAGCCCATCAGAACAAGACCCAGTTTCCCCAAAGTCAGTCTCTCCCATCAGGAAGCTTCCATAAGCCTCTTATCCTTCTCCATCAGAGGGCAGAGAGAATGAAAACCACAATCACAGAAAACTAATCAAACTTATCACAAGGGACACAGCCTTGTCTAACTCAATGAAACTAGGAGCCATGCCATGTAGGGCCACTCAAGACAAATGGGTAACGGTGGAGAGTTCTGACAAAACATGGTCCACTGAAGATGGAAATGGCAAACCACTTCAGTATTCTTGCCTTGAGAACCCCATGAATAATATGAAAATTTAAAAAGATATGACACTGAAAGATAAGCTCCCAAGGTCAATAGGTGCCCATTTGCTACTGGAGATCAGTGGGAAAATAACACCAGAAGGAATGAAGAGACGGAACCAAAGCAAAACAGTGCCCAATTATGGATGTGACTGGTGAACTGATGATGGAAGTAAAATCTGATGCTGTAAAGAGCAATACTGCATAGGAAACTGGAATGTTAGGTCCATGAATTAGAAGTGGTCAAACAGGAGATGGCAAGAGTGAACATCAATATTTTTGCAACCAGTGAATGAAAATGGACTGGAATGGGTGAATTTAATTCAGATGACCATTATATCTACTAGTGTCAGCAAGAATCCCTTAGAGGAAATGGAGTTTCCCTCATAGTGAACAAAAGAGTCTGAAATGCAGTACTTGGGTGCAACCTCAAAAATGACAGAATGATCTCTGTTTTCAACACAAAGCATTCAATATCACATTAATCGAAGTCTATGCCACAATCAGTAATGCTGAAGAGCTGAAGTTGAATGGTTCTATGAAGACCTACAAGACCTTCTAGCACTAACACCCCAAAAAGATGTCCTTTTCATCATATGGGAATGAATGCAAAAGTAGGAAGTCAAGAGATACCTGGAGTAACAGGCAAATTTGGCCTTGGAGTACAGAATGAAGCAGGGCAAAGGCTAACAGACTTTTGCCAAGAAAACAAACTGGTTATAGCAAACACCCTCTTCCAACAACACAAGAGAAGACTCTACATATGGACATCACCAGATGGTTAATACTAACATCAGATTGATTATATTCTTTGCAGCCAAAGATGGAGAAACTCTATACAGTCAGCAAACACACGACTGGGAGTTGACTGTTGCTCAGATCATGAACTCCTCATTGTCAAATTCAGACTTAAATTTAAGAAAGTAGGAAAAACCACTAGGCCATTCAGGTATGATCTTATGATTATTCAGTGGAAGTGACAAATAGATTACAGGGATTAGATCTGATAGACAGAGTGCTTGAAGAACTACGGACAGAGGTTCGTGACATTGTACAGGAGGCAGTGATCAAGACCATCCCCAAGAAAAACAAATGATAAAAGGCAAAATGGTTGCCTGAGGAGGCCTTACAAATAGCTGAGAAAAGAAAAGAAGCCAAAGGCAAAGGAGAAAAGGAAAGATATACCCATTTGAATGCAGAGTTCCAAAGAATAGCAAGGAGTTCCAAAGAATAGCAAGAAAGCCTTCCTCAGTGATCAATGCAAATAGAGGAAAACAGTAGAATGGGAAAGACTAGAGATCTCTTCAAGAAAATTAGAGATACCAAGGGAATATTTCATGAAAAGATGGGCTCCATAAAGGAAAGAAATGGTAGGGACCTAACAGAAGCAGAAGATATTAAGAGGTGGCAAGAATACACAGAAGAACTATACAAAAAAGTTCTTCATGATCCAGATAACCAACATGGTGTGATCACTCACCTAGAGCCAGACATCATAGAAGGTGAAGTTAAGTGATGCTTAGGAAGCATCACTACAAACAAAGCTAGTGTAGGGGATAGAATTCCAGTTGAGCTATTTCAAATCCTACGAGATGATACGTAAAGTGGTGCATTCAATAAGCTAGCAAATTTGGAAAATTCAGCTGTAGCCACAGTACTGCAAAGGTCAGTTTTCATTCCAATCCCAAAGAAGGGCAATGCCAAAGAATGTTCAAACTACCACACAATCACATTCATCTCACATGCTAGCAAAGTAATGATCAACATTCTCCAAGCCAGGCTTCAACAGTACGTGAACCGTGAATTTCCAGATGTTCAAGTTGGATTTAGAAAAGGCAGAGGAGCAGAGATCAAATTGTCAACATCCATTAGATGTTGAAAAAGCAAGAGAATTCCATAATAACATCTGCTGCTGCTGCTAAGTTGCTTCAGTCGTGTCCGACTCTGTGCGACCCCATAGACGGCAGCCCACTTTATTGATTACGCCAAAGACTTTGATTGTGTAAATCACAACAAACTGTTCAAAACGCTTAAAGAGATGGAAGTACCAGACCACCTTACCTGCCCCCTGAGAAATCTGTATGCAGACCAAGAAGCAACGGTTAGAACCGGACATGGAACAACAGATTGGTTCCCAGTTGGGAAATGAGTACGTCAAGGCTGTATATTGTCACCCTGCTTATTTAACTTACATGGAGAGTATATCTTGTGAAATGCTAGGCTGGATGAAACAAAAGCTGGAATCAAGATTGCTGGGAGAAATATCAATAACCTCGGATACACAAATGACACCATCCTCACGGCAGAAAGTGAAGAGGAACAAAAGAGCTTCTTGATGAATGTGAAAGAGTGGAGTGAAAAAGTTGGCTTAAATCTCAACATTCAAAAAACTAAGATCATGGCATCTGGTCCCATCAATTCCTGGCAAATAGAGGGAGAAACTATGGAAACAGTGGCAGACTTTATTTTCTTGGGCTCCAAAATCACTGCAGATGGTGACTGCAGCCATGAAATTAAAAGATGCTTGCTCCTTGGAAGAAAAGCTATGACCAACCTAGACAGCATACTAAAAAGCAGAGACATTACTTTGCTGACAAAGGTCTATCTAGTCAAAGCTATGGTTTTTCCAGTAGTCATGTATGTATGTGAAAGTGTACTATAAGAAAGCTGAGCAATGAAGAATTGATTATTTTGAACTGTGGTGTTGGAAAAGACTCTTGAAAGTCCCTTGAACTGCAAGAGTATCAAACCAGTCCATGCTAAAGGAAATCAGTCCCCAATATCATTGGAAAGACTGATGCTGAAGCTGATGCTATAATACCTTGGCCAACTAATGCAAAGTATTGACACATTGGAAAACACCTTGATGCTTGGAAAGATTGAAGGGAGTAGGAGAAATGGATGACAGAGGATGAGATGGTTGGATGGCATCACCAACCCAATGGACATGAGCAAGCTATGGGAGTTGGTGATGGACAAGAAGGCCTTACGTGCTCTAGTCCATGGAGTTGCAAAGAGTCAGACATGACTGATAGACTGAACTGATCCACTATATTACATATTTATACCTATATATATATACATATATATATATACATATATATATATATACATATATACATATGTGTGCCTGAGTCCTAAGTTACTTCAGTAGCATCCCACTCTGAAACCCCATGGACTGTAACCCACCAGGCTACTGTACAGAAGAAATCAACACAATATTGTAAATCATATGCTAAGTCACTTTTGTTGTGTCCAACTCTGTGCGACCCCATAGACGGCAGCCCACCAGGTTCCCCCGTCCCTGGGATTCTCCAGGCCAGAACACTGCAGTGGGTTGCCATTTCCTTCTCCAATGCATGAAAGTGAAAAGTGAAAATGAAGTCGCTCAGTCGTGTCCAACTCCTAGCATATGCTCTAGTAAAAATTAATTTTAAAATTCTATACTTCTCCTGTTTTATTACTGGTTCCATCTAGCTCTTACAAAGACATACTAGTTCACCATAGGTGCTGTAGTCCAGGGCTAATGACCATAAAGTCAAAGATTTCCAAGTGTCTGATGAGGTTGATGCACTCTGTACCCTTGAGTACACAGGGGTGTGATGAAATGTGGAGAAGGAATCTGTGGAAGAGCAGGACACTTCCTAATGGCATTTTATTGTATTTTAAAAGAATGTTACTTAGTATGATAATCTCTAAGGCTATCCATGTTGCTGCAAAAGGCATTTCATTCTTTTTTTATGAAGTACTATTCTATTTAACATAATGAACATTAGTTCATTTTCTACATCTGTAACTCAAATGTCAAGATATTAAAGAGGAGGGAAATGACTAACAATAATCAACGAATTAAAATAAAAACAAATATATAAGGTCCTTGCTTCTTAACCACAGTGCAAAGCTTTGGGAAAATGTATTAGAGCATGAAAACCTTGATATAAACAGATTCTCTGAGCAACTTAAAACCCCATGACTCATTTCTCTATTTGAAAAAAAGTTTTTTATTATTAACTACTTTTTAAACAATAATGGGATTTGTGCTTAATATGCTAACATTAGCAAGAAATTACAAATAATTAAAGCTGAGGAAACCAAAAGGGTGATTGTATTCAAAGAGGTTTTGTTTTCATTTCAAATATACTGCATACTCTTTATTTGATGCCATGGAATATTTAGAATCATCAATTTTATAAGCTGGAAAGAAACATGAAAATAAGCTGGAGATTCTCCTTCAATCTTATTATTTGATAAATAGTAAAATTCAAGCCAAAGGTAAGATCTACTGGATCACACATTTAATGGCACTTATTCATTCATTTAGTTGACTTATTCGTCATATATTTGAGTGCCTATACAAGAAGATCGAGGAGCAGCGAAGCCTTATGGGACACAGGTACAAGAAGCCCATATAACCATAATAACAACTGTTATAATATAAGGTCAGCTAGGATGTATACAACATCTTAAGTAGATCATAAAGCAAAGATGGGGAAAAAATTTCAGGAAAGACATTTGTAATGGATGGTGCAGGTTGAGAAGACTGGGAGGGAGCCTGAGCAGTGGGTGGAGCAGGAGATTAATTTGGCTCAGTTTGGTTGCATCACAAAGCTTCAACATGAAGCCAGGGAGCCAACTCTCCCTTCATGTTGGAGCTTTTCGATGTCTAGAGCACTGGAAAATAAAACATTGACTTGACTTTGTTTAAAAAAAAAAAAAAAAAATGAAGACCAGTGGAAGTTTGCGAAGCAAAGGAGAAATAGAAACACAACGAATGGTGCTTTACAAAAATTAGTCCAGCAGCAGAATAAGGGATAGTTTGGAGAGTCAAGTGGAATAATAGTGCAAGATAAGGTCCTTGGTTGGCACCTTAGCACCCCTGGCAAGTATCGTTCTCAGTGGCAAAGGGGAAGCCAGGGTCAATGCTCTAACTGAAGGAGAGTCCAAAGGAGAAAGAGGGTCTGCGGGAGCAGTGAAGGCACAGATGGCCGAGCCCCTACATGAGCTCAGGTGTTCAGTCTCCAAAGCCCAGTTTCCTTTCCCCTAAATGACACTGCCTTTTCTGTGGTTAATTAAGAAATAATTAATTGCCTAATAGTAATCACAATTAATTTGTTCTTAGCTACAGATTAGAAGCTAGATCTTGTATATATTTAATGGTGTTTCATAATAGTAATTCTTGTATTTTTATTTAACAACAGTGATTTCATTTTATTAACACCAGTAATTTTAATATCATTTTCTATAAGAACAAGCATTTATATAGTGCTGATAATATCCTGAAAACTCTAATTATTCAAGATACTTTAATGTTCAATGCAATCTAATATTATCCCCACTTTAGAGACCAATAAGCTGAGGCCCAGGGAGATTAAGCAACCTTCCTAAGGACACACAGCCCATACCCGGGAGAGTTGGGCCCACAGCTTGGGGAAGTCTGGATTTAGACTCTGTGCTGCCAACATTGTAGACACAACTTCCCAACTCAAATCCTGCCCTTCCACTGGCTTTACAGCCTCAAGAAGTTGTGATGTTGCTCCCTTTACTCTAGCTAAGATGCAGAAAGTTCACTGGGCTTTTATTTCCCCATCCTCTTTCTCTACAGGAAGTCTCCAGAGAGGCCCTCTCTTCAGATGCTGGGGTCTCCTCAGACTCAGGCCAGCACAGATGGACCAAGTCACTTCCCGCTGGCTGACCCATCACCGGTTTATCCATCTGTTTTTTTTTTTTTTTCCCTTCCAAGTCAGACATGCCAAAGTAGTAGAACAGTGATGGGCTAAGGGAATACAACTGGAGGTTGTTTCCAGAAATCCTCTTCCCTTCAAGTGATTAGTTATGCACCTTAAAAAAATATTTTTAAATACTTCATTCTCCTTTATCTCAACATAGTTGACTTCTAATGATTCACTCTGTTCTACTCTCGTATGTGCTCTACATCACAGTCACTTTTAATTTTATTCTCCTCTCTCCTACCAACATTCAAAGATCTTTACTTAAAAGCAATGGAGTCAAATGCATTAATATCCTACCAATTTTGGAGTGAGTGCTACATGTTTAAAGTTTATTATATCCACTTGTGGTTTGCATAGGAAAGGTGGGGCTACCAAGCTTAGAAAGCTCATTAACAAAGATATATTATCTAAAATCTACTGAAAACCACACTGACATGATTGACTATGGATTATTCAATTTTACATATGGTATTTGTCAGGCAGCTTCTTAAATCATCTTGAAAGCTGGCCATAATTCCTTAATGGGGAAACACCTGGCCTTCCAGGGACAGGAGTAATTGCTTCTCTATCTTTCAAACCTCTGCACTACAACAGATTAAATTGAACTTTCAGAACAAGTTGCTCATAAGAAACTTATCAATAGTTGAGCTCTATTTGTATTTTTTTCCTGCAGTGCACAACAAGCTCAGAGTACTCACATCGGTGTGGTGATATGTGATTAATAGTGTGAGCAGTTTGCTAATCTCCTGTCCCTAATCTTCCTTTTCTTCAGAAAAGTTTTCCATTTAGCTATCTCACCCTGTTATCCTATAAACCAAAGTTTGAGGAGTCATGATGGTAGATTACATTTGTAAATGCTGTAAATACCAAAATCCATCCACGATACAACTATCAGCACTCATGGGGAGTGGAGACAAGTGACTAGAGCACCACCCCAGGTTCCATGCCTCCTGATAAGTCCCCTGACAGCTGGTCAACTGCAAAACAGACCCACAAAGTGTAATGATGAGCAGTTTATAGAAATTTACCTTCAACAATTATTTAATCCAATCACCTCCCAATGGAGAATATTTAATCACACTTGCTAACCTTCACATAAGAAGACTGCCCTGCAGCCCTGCCCACCTCTCCCAATGCACACCCTTGACGTCTTGTTTAGCTGGCAGCAGAGGGGAAGCTGGCACTCTATTTCTTACTCCAGTCCCCTGAGACCAACAATAGCATCAGTGTTGGCTGGTGAGAAGGACCGCAGATGCAGGCCTGGCTATAGATAAGGCCATGGGAGTGGGCATCCCTGGGAAGAGATGCAATGCTGTCAGCTTTGCTCCTTGGACTAATCAGCTTGGCTCTCATCTCAGGAGACAATTGTAGATGCATAAAATTAGCATCATACATTGTCAATTCTGGTTAAGCATCATGTGCCTGTTAATCTTACCTCCTCAAACTTTTCTAGCATTGACTGAGTATGGAAAATTGTAAATGTCATTAATAGACATGGAGAGAACTAATCTTTTGGCAGATGTTGGTTCATGACATCAGGAGTTCTCAGACTGACATTAGAAACTAATCCCTGTATGCAGAGGGCCAAGTGAGGCAGCTACACTAGACTGATAGGTGACAAATTTAATAAGCAGGGAACTCACATACCAGGCTTGTCTTGGATGGTGGCAAGATGCGGTCTCAGCACACACCCTCCAGAATCATAAGAGTGTATACAGAGGCTTTAACTGGGTTCAGTTGCATACATGGTCCTGATGGTATCAGCAACACAGAGCTCTCGAAGTTTGCATTATTGGGCAGCTCCTTGTGTGAGGACAGTGGGCTGAGCCTATGCTGTAAGGACAGGGAAGGGGGCATGACTTGATTGCCTGGGTTTAGCCCAAGGGTCCACCTGCAGCCATATCCTCTGAATGATAGATGTCAGTTAAATGGATACCTGAAGAATTAGAAAAGAAAAGGAAACAAAGTCCATGATCACAGAGACTGGGGCAATAAACTCAAAGAACAGTGAAAAGAAAACTGGAAGTGTGACAAGCGCTGTTTTGTAGACTCACTGAGAGAAGAAGTTGAAAAAACTATTTTAAGCTGTGTATCTGTAAAACGTTTAAACCTGGGAAACTCCTGTATAGGTAGGATGTGCATATCATTGACTTTGAAGGAAAAATGAGACACTATTAATAATTAGGAAACAAGCATTACTGAGCTATGACCCTGGACCACCAAGATGAGTACTTATCTGACACGTCAGTTCAGTTCAGTTCAGTCGCTCAGTCGTGCCTGACTCTTTGTGAATCGCAGCACACCAGGCCTCCCTGTCCATCACCAACTCCTGGAGTTCACCCAGACTCATGTCCATCAAGTCAGTGATGCCATCCAGCCATCTCATCCTCTGTCGTCCCCTTCTCCTCCTGACCCCAATCCCTCCCAGCATCAGAGTCATTTCCAATGAGTCAACTCTTCACATGAGGTGGCCAAAGTACTGGAGTTTCAGCTTTAGCATCATTCCTTCCAAAGAAATCCCAGGGCTGATCTCCTTCAGAATGGACTGGTTGGATCTCCTTGCAGTCCAAGGGACTCTCAAGAGTCTTCTCCAACACTACAGTTCAAACGCATCAATTCTTCAGTGCTCAGCTTTCTTCACAGTCCAACTCTCACATCCATACATGACCACAGGAAAAACCATAGCCTTGACTAGACGAGCCTTTGTTGGCAAAGTAATGTCTGCTTTTCAATATGCTATCTAGGTTGGTCATAACTTTTCTTCCAAGGAGTAAGTGTCTTTTAATTTCATGGCTGCAATCACCATGTGCAGTGATTTTGGAGCCCCAGAAAATAAAGTCTGACACTGTTTCCACTGTTTCCCCATCTATTTCCCATGAAGTGATGGGACCACATGTCATGATCTTCGTTTTCTGAATGTTGAGCTTTAAGCCAACTTTTTCACTCTCCTCTTTCACTTTCATCAAGAGGCTTTTTAGTTCCTCTTCACTTTCTGCCATAAGAGTGGTGTCATCTGCATATCTGAGCTTATTGATATTTCTCCTGGCAATCTTGATTTCAGCTTGTGCTTCTTCCAGCCCAGCATTTCTCATGATGTACTCTGCATAGAAGTTAAATAAGCAGGGTGACAATATACAGCCTAGATGTACTCCTTTTCCTATTTGGAACCAGTCTGCTGTTCCATGTCCAGTTCTAACTGTTGCTTCCTGACCTGCATACACATTTCTCAACAGGCAGGTCAGGTGGTCTGGTATTCCCATCTCTTTCAGAATTTTCCACAGTTTATTGTGATCCACACAGTCAAAGGCTTTGGCATAGTGAATAAAGCAGAAATAGATGTTTTTCTGGAACTCTCTTGCTTTTTCGATGATCCAGCAGATGTTGGCAATTTGGTCTCTGGTTCCTCTGCCTTTTCTAAAACCAAAGCTAGTGGAGGTGATGGAATTCCAGTTGAGCTGTTTCAAATCCTGAAAGATGATGCTGTGAAAGTGCTGCACTCAATATGCCAGAAAATTTGGAAAACTCAGCAGTGTCCACAGGACTGGAAAAGGTCAGTTTTCATCCCAATCCCAAAGAAAGGCAATGCCAAAGAATGCTCAAACTACCGCACAATTGCACTCATCTCACTCTCTAGTAAATTATATGACATGTAGCCACAGGGAATAGCTGAACACAGAAGTGAAGAAATATTACTCATATTTAGAAACACGACTTGTGTTGGAGTTGATTTAATCATTTTACACACACACACAAACACACACACACACACACACACACACACACACACATATAGGCTTTCCAGGTGGCAAGGACATGACAACCAGTATTCTTACCTAGAGAATCCCATGAACAGAAGAGCCAGGCAGGCTACAGTCCATTAGGTCGCAAAGAACTGGACATGACATCCTATTGCTTCTGTTTCTCTGGAGAATCTGACTGACACATGACTTGGTTGTCGTTCAGTTGCTAAGCTGTGTCTGACTCTTTGTGACCCCCCAGACTGTAGTATACCAGGCTCCTCTGTCCTCCCTAATATCTCTCAGTTTGCTCAAATTCATGTCCACTGAGAAGGGAATGGTACCCACCCCAGTATTCTCGCCTGGAGAAGTCCATGGACAAGAGGAGCCTGGTAAGTCACAGTCCACAGGGCTGCAAAGGACTGGACATGATTCAGAAACTAAGCACTTACACACTTACTCATTTTGTTTAAGTCAGTGATGCTATCTAACCTTGTCATCCTCCTCTGCCATATTTTGCCTTCACTCTTTCCCAACATCAGGATCTTTCCCAATGAGTCAGATCTTATAATTACTCCTAAAGGAATAAATATAAGAGAAGCAAATAATATCTTGTCATTTCTACAGTCTATTCCTTTTATAAGGGACTTTCTCTTTCCTTCTGAAGTGGAAGAAACCTTCACTAAAGGTTACCATGACTTATCCACAAAACTAAAGCCTTAGACTTAGCTGAACATGGGAATGAGAAAAACAGATCAAGACAAATTCCCAAATAATTAAATTCTTATGTACCATACTTTCTACATAGCCATTGGAGCATATGATTTCATCACTAAGTATGAACCACTTGAAAGCACCTCCCAGGTCCTTGGTTTCTGCCCCTGCTGCCCTCTCGGAACCTACACATCTCATGAGGCCAGAGGCAGGGCCTGAACCACTGGGGCACATTGGAGCCCTGGTCACCTCAGGAGAGTGGAAACCTGAAGAAATGAGAAGAAATGCGGATATACAGGCATCAAAATCATAGCAGCCAAATCTTGCTGTGAATTTAAAGGAAGGTCCAGGCTGAGGTAAAATCAGCATAAATAGCCTGAGTCAGCACCAAGGCAGCTCCTTTAGGAGGCCTGGCCAAATGAATAGAGGTGCAGAGCATGGGCTTTGGGACACTAGGAGCTCCACCTCTTCTTCACACACAAGGATATCCTTGCAATCATCTGGCAGGGATGAGGAATCTGAGGAGCGCAAGGGCCCGGAATCAGCCTGATCTAGGAGCAAATCCTGGTCAATTCCTTAAAATATAAAGTTTGTGTAAGACTATAGTTATTGTTTGCTCTTTTATCAAAGGCCATGGGTTAGCAGACATGGATGCTACTGAGTCCCTAACTCCTTAGGTTTGTTTTGGTTTCTATCTGCCCCATTACAGGAGAGAATGAAAGAACAAGGGACATGAGAGCACTGGGGTGTGGGTAAGCAGGAAGAAGGCGCATTAAAGGGAAAGACATGCAGAAAGCTAGTGAGAGAGGAAGATTAATTTCATTTGTTAGGAGCTGAAGCTATTTTCCTTGAGTCCAGCCCTATTTGCCAGAACACCCCATGGGAAACAAACTTGACTGACTGACCTGGGTACAAACTTTCCATGAACAAGGAGTCCTTGATGGAGATGAGTAAAGACAGTGTTTCTGGTCTAGGAACAAATACAGCTGACAGTGAACTGCTGACCCTTGACCTTCATGCCTGGGTCTCTCTCACAAAGTCCTAAAATAGAGACTTGTGTATCAGGCTATCCTTATGAGAGGCTGGACCCTGCTTCTTTCTCTGCAGGATGAATACTCTGTCTGGCTTCAGGACATCCTCCATCCTAGGGTGCATTTTAATATTGATTATCATTATTGTAGGGCTTCCCTGGTGGCTCAGATGGTAAAGCGTCTGTCCGCAATGCGGGAGACCTGGGTTCAGTCCCTGGGTTGGGAAGGTCCTATGGAGAAGGAAATGGCAACGCACTCCAGTATTCTTCCCTGGAAAATCCCATGGATGGAGCCTGGTAGGCTACAGTCCATGGGGTCGCAAAGAGTTGGACACGACTGAGTGACTTGACTTGACTTCACTTCACTTCATCATTATTGTATTTTATCATGTGCCAGCAAGGATGACAACTTTTGAAATTAATTTTTCCTCTTTAACTCTTAATGAAGATTTTTATTTACAGTAATACCCTCTGATTTTTGGCACACTCACTTCTTTAAATTGAAAAGTCAATCTGAATCTATCATTTTATGACCATAAGTGGTTTAATTTCCCTGAAGTGGAACACCACTTGCCTTAAATGTAAGGTTGAACATGCAAAGAGCTTAGAAAATTTAATTTAAAAGCTTTAGGTAAATGGTCTCTTCAATGAGCTATTTATATCCTGAACTGTCACTAAAGATAATCTGTCATACATTCACCCAATGTTTCATTTTATATCATGTTACATTAAATTTTCGTGTGAAAATGATAAGCACTGCTACTGTCACTTCCCTTTCAAAAGTGTACCTAAGCCAAAAACAAAGTTTTCTTCTTGAGAAATCCTACTCAAAAGTAGACTTTCCTGTCAATATACCTCGTGGAAGCCAAGCCTGTTGATGAACCTAATAAGAGGGTAACAGGCAGGAAGGCCAGGGTCTCCAAATGGAGGAAATAGCCTGCAAGTGTCAGACATTTTTATCTCTCTTAAGCGGCAGAGGAAACAAACTAGCAATATTTTTTCCTTCTCTATACAAATTTAAAGGGAGGTTTCTCTTAAAATACTGTGTTGCCATAATGACACCTGGTTTCGCCTGAAGTTAGCTATTCTTGAGCCTAGAGATAACCAATGCCTTTTTCTTATGGAAATGTTTGTCTTAAGCTATGCTAATGTACTATGCCTTTACCCCAAACTCTGTCTCCAAGTCGTTCCGCCTCTTGGCCCAGAACCTACTTGACAAACCAGTATGGATATTGTTCTCCTAATCTATGTAAATGAAACTATTTGTATGGTGGTCTGCCCTTCTTCAAGATTCAAGTTAATCATTTTATGGCCCAGGATAAACCATTTGGTGCCAAGATTATCCCAAAATGCATCTTATGGGTGAGGGGCCTGGTGCCATTCTGAATTTTAAGACATTCCTTTCTTTCATTAACAGACTGCTAGTGACTATATAACATCCAGCTAAATACTAGCAGGGGGGTACTCTTTTTGTCCCCTTCTGATGCCTATGTCAGAAGCTTTCTCTATCTCCTTTATACTTTAATAAAACTTTATTACACAAAAGCTCTGAGCAATCAAGCCTCGTCTCTGGCCCTGGATTGAATTCTTCTCCTCCGGGGGCCAAGAATCCCGGTGTATTCACGTGATTCAACAACAACCTTTCACTAAGTGCACATCTATCAGAATTATTCTTTCAGGTAAGGACCTCAGTCTATCTTATTTAATATTTAGTCACTGATAATGGAGCCTCATAGTGTGTTATTCAGGAATCCATGGACTAGCTTCCCTAAAAATGCTCACCAGATGTATAAGCTTAATAAATTACTCACTGGGTTAACTTTTTCTTTTTACTGATCCCGTACTCTCCTTATCAGAGTTTCAAGAATTGCCTGTAACACTAACAAGTAATTTGGTAAATGAGTCTATATTCACCCATCCAATTCTTTAATCATACCCTTTCTTTCATGATTACATTTAAAAGTGAAATTATTTAAAATAAACTATGAATTAAAATTGACTATTGCTTCCACAGACTTCCCCAGTGGCTCAGTGGTAGAGAATCAGACTGCAATGCAGGAGCCACAGGATACGTGGGTTCAATCCCTGGATGGGGAAGATCCCCTGGAGGAGGGCATGGCAACCCATGCCAGTATTCTTGTTTGGATAAATCCATGAACAGAAGATCTTGGCAGATTGCAGTTCATGGGGTTGCAAAGAGTTGGACACGACTAAAGCGACTTAGCACACACATTGCTTCTATAATAAGCCACGATGCCAATTATTTTTCCAAGATGAAAGGGAAATAATCCCCAAAATGTGTAGTCTCTGTCCTCATATAACTGGTACACGAACTTCCTCTAAAATTTAAGAAAAATATATAGTGTATTTATTACATCTATGAGTGACCTAGATGTTAGAGGATATGAAATCTGCTCACCCAAGTGGTTTCAAAGAAAGTGAGAGTGATGTGGGTTCAACAGAGGAGGAAGATCATGGCCATGGTTGGGTGTATGGAGCTCAAAGGGGCTCAAGGTTCATGGTCATAGGCAAAGCAGATGGGCTTTGTGAGGACCATGGTTCCATGGGAAATCCGTGTCCTTGAGAAGCTCACCTCCTTGGGCGCTGGCATGTGGAGTCCATGCCCATGTGTTTATCCACATGCTGCATAAACTTTTTAATAAGATCTGCATTCATGTGCACTCAGGCAGAAAAGTATTGCATGGCCCAGAATTACATAAGAAGCTTAATCTGAGCTCCTCACAGGTGCTACATATTTAAGTGAATACAGCAAAATTTAAAGTATCTTTTTGCTCAAAATATAAATGGGATGGGAATTATTTCATTTTATTTGACCAATTTGGATTATAATTTAATAATTTCTGACCTGAAAGTGATGAGATATGGTAGAGGGGAAATTTGAAAATGAAAAAAAAAAAAAAAAAGAAGAAGGAATGACTTAAACGGAAAGATATGAAAAGCAAAGATAAGATCAAATAAGGAAAATTGGTGTGTAGGAACGCCTATCTCAGGAGATTTGGTTCTGCTCCTAACTTGGGAATAATCGTTAAAAGACAAAGAGCTGTATGATTGTCAGTCACTAACATGGGGCTTGAATGAAATCAGCTTCCAAAAATCTTCCAATTCTAATAATCATATGACTCTAAAGGTGAAAAATATATCTATGAATGTGTGTGTACATGTAATATAATGCTCATTATATATATTATGTGAAATATCTTAAAATATTATTATGGTTGTCTTTCTCTTTTGAAGCCTCAGAAAATTTAATAGAAAATCATAAAGGAAGGAAACATCAAGGAGATATCATAAAGCCTCCCATTCGAAAGAACTGTTATGACTTCAATAACCCCCGAATTTTCTCAACATGAACACCCACTGAACACAAGAGTCACCTTTAAAATCACCTATATATGACATATTACTCAATATTTCAGAGTTCTATTTATAGCAATGCCACAAGCTGAATTTATAGTGTGACTTTTCAAAGTACTTTCATTTATTTTCTCATTTTCTTTCCCATGATAATTTGAGCTGGAAGCTGACTCATGGCTCCCATGATAATTCCTATGATAATTTCAGAAGATAAGATTAATAATTATTCTTATTTTATAAATGGGAAAATAATACAGAATTTTAAGTGATTTTTCCATTCTAACCTTTATGGCAGAAAGCAAAGAGGAACTAAAGAGCCTCTTGATAAAGGTGAGAGAGGAGAGTGAAAAACTTCTTTAATATTAAACATTCAAGAAACAAAGACCATGTTATCCGGTCCCATCACTTCATAGCAAATAGATAGTAGGCAATGGAAACAGTGACAGACCTTATTTTCTTGGGCTCCAAAATCACTGCAGATGGTGACTGCAGCCATGAAATTAAAAGACACTTGCTCCTTGGAAGAAAAGTTATGACCAACCTAGACAGCATGCTAAAAAGCAGAGACATTACTTTGCCAACAAAGTCTGTCTAGTCAAAGCTATGGTTTTTCCAGTAGTCATGTATGTATGTGAGAGTTGTACTATAAGAAAGCTGAGCAATGAAAAAATGATGCTTTTGAAATATGGTGTTGGAGAAAACTTTTGAGAGTCACTTGGACTACACGGAGATCAAACCAGTCAATGCTAAAGGAAGTCAGCCCTGAACATTCATTGGAAAGACTAATGCTGAAGCTGAAACTCCAATATTTTGGCCACCTGATGTGAAGAGCTGACTCATTAGAAAAGATTCTGATGCTGGGAAAGATTGAAGGTGGAGGAGAAAGGGATGACAGAGGACAAGATGGTTGGATGACATCACTGATTCAATGGACATGTATTTGAGCAAACACCAGGAGCTGGTGAAGGACAGGGAACCCTGGTGTGCTGCAGCCTATCTGGTTGCAGAGTCGGACACAACTGAGAGACTGAATAACAACAACCAACTAGTGCAAGATAAGAGTTAAACTTGGCTTCCAATTTATGGTGCAGTGCTCTGTTTTACAAATGGTAATAAAATCTTAATATTTCTCTGTGGATTGTCATGCAATTAACTACATACAATTCTCACAGTATTAGTTGAAATGTTTATTTGATGTGTCTTAAGTTCACACAACAATCATGTATGAGATACGATCTAAGCTTAATTATCTTATCATTTTAAAAATAATGTTCAATTATTCCAGGAAGTATTTTATTTCCATGGTTGAATTAGGTTCAATCTATTGATGTTTCCGTTTTGTGTTTACTAAAACTCTCTCTCCCAAATGAGTCAAACTGCCCTGCATGTAGACATGGAATATGCTATAGTAGTGAAGATGTGGACTCTGTAATCAGATGGCATCATTTGCTAGTCAAGCATCCCTGGTTTCATGATTGAAGTTTTCTTATTTATTTATTTATTTTTAAATTTTATTTTATTTTTAAACTTTACATAATTGTATTAGTTTTGCCAAATATCAAAATGAATCCATCACAGGTATACATGTGCTCCCCATCCTGAACCCTCCTCCCTCCCCCCTCCCCATAGCATTTATATGTGGGAATAATTTTAGTACCTACTTCATAATGTTGCTCATACAAAGAAATTACTTAGAACAGTGTGTGGTAAATATAAAGTTCTTGATGAATTAGTCATGTCATGTCAGTTATCTACAGATGAACACTAGAAGGTAATATTTATGCATGTCATATGTAACCATAGTTGTTACCTGCCCAGGACAGGTCCTGTGATGAATGGGATGTAGCTATGGATTGCCCTTAAGAAGTAGGTCATATCCTCTTGTTATTTAATGAAATTATGAACAGCTTAGCTTTGACAGAAGAGTCCCAATGCTCTCTAAAGATAAACTGCATCCATGGTAACTAGCAGGGTGCAGACAACTTAGAAATGTGCCACACCCACATTTCTCCTGAGTCAGGAGTGTGAACAGCTCACTGTAGAGATGTTGGTGAACCAATATTAAAGGGAAATAACCTGTATTCTGTGAGGTGTTATAGATAAGCAAGATTCAGAACTGGCATCAAACATTTAAAGCCTAAACCTTGTTTGTGTGGTTTAGTGTTTTGTTTCTCTTAAACATAGGGGATAAGGAGATAAGAACTATTTTGTTGTTGTTCAGTCGCTAAGTCATGTCCAATTCTTTGCAACCCCATAGACTATGGCATACCATGCTTCCCTGTCCTTCACCAGCTCCTGGAGTATTCTCAAACTCCTGTCCCTTGAGTCAGGGATACCATCCAACCAGCTCATCCTCTATCACCTCCTTCTCCTCCTGCCCTCAATCTTTTCCAGCATCAGGTTCTTTTCCAATGAATCAGCTCTTTGCACCAGGTGGCCAAAATGTTGTAGCTTTAGCTTCAGCATCAGTACTTCCAATGAATATTCAGGGTTGATTTTCTTCAGGATTGACTGGTTTGATTGACCTCCTTTCTGTCCAAGGCACTCTAAAGAGTCTTCTCCAGTGCCATCATTCAAAAGCATCAATTCTTTGGCGCTCAGCCTTCTTTTTGGTCCAACACTCACATCCATTCATGACTACTTAAAAAAAGCACAGCTTTGACTATATGGAACTTTGTTGGTAAAGTAATGTTTCTGCTTTTTAATATGCTCTCTAGGTTTGTCAGCTTTTCTTGCAAGAAGCAAATCTTTTAATTTCATGCCTGTAGTCACCATCCACAGTGATTCTGAAGCCCAAGAAAATAAAGTCTTTCACTGTTTTCATTTTTCCCCATTTATTTGCCAAGAATGATTAACAAGTGCTCTGTTTATGATAACAAGAAGTGGATGGAATGAAACACTGGCTTGACTGAGTGTTGTTTACGTTGTATATGGGCACAGTTTCAGACATACCTTTGTTATTAGAATAGATGCTGGAAATCTGAAACTGTAGTCCATAACTTTCCTAAACATGTAATTATCATGTTGTAGCAAACAAGTTGTACAGGATTAAACTGCAAAAGAGGTGATAAATACTTCAGTTCACTTCAGTTCAGTTCAGTTCAGTCACTCAGTTGTGTCCGACTCTTTGTGACCCCATGAATCACAGCACACCAGGCCTCCCTGTCCATCACCATCTCCTGGAGTTCACTCAAACTCATGTCCATCGAGTCGGTGATGCTATCCAGCCATCTCATCTTCTGTCGTCCCCTTTTCCTCCTGCCCACAATCCCTCCCAGCATCAGAGTCTTTTCCAATGAGTCAACTCTTCGCATGAGGTGGCCCAAGTACTGGAGTTTCAGCTTTAGCATCATTCCTCCCAAAGAAACCCCAGGGCTGATCTCCTTCAGAATGGACTGGTTGGATCTCCTTGCAGTCCAAGGGACTCTCAAGTGTCCTCTCCAACACCACAGTTCAAAAGTATCAATTCTTTGGTGCTCAGCTTTCTTCAAAGCCCAACTCTCACATCCATACATGACCACTGGAAAAACCATAGGCTTGACTAGACGGACCTTTGTTGGCAAAGTAATACTTCTGCTTTTGCTATCTAGGTTGATCATAACTTTCCTTCCAAGGAGTAAGCGTCTTTTAATTTCATGGCTACAGTCACCATCTGCAGTGATTTTGGAGCCCAAAAAAATAAAGTCTGAATATGCTGTATACAGTATTAAAAATTAATTATAATTAATTTTAATTATAAAATTAATTATATTTATATATCATACACACACATAAGAAAGGTAAGAAGAATATATGTCAAAAAATGCACTGTATTTCCTTGGTGATGATATCATAGATGATATTTATTTGCTACTTCTGATTTTCCGTATTAATCTGTCTTAATTTGATTATCAGAAAGCTTTAAATTGTTAATTTTTTTAATGTGTGGAAGAGAAACAACATAAGTGGCAAAAACATTTTCCTGCATAGATAAAATAAAAAATTGCTTTTAAATTCTACTTTTCTTGGAAAGGGATGAGGTTCTTGAATAACTGGTAACTAACATTTCGCAGATGAAAGTGAAAGAGGAGAGTGAAAAAGTTGGCTTAAAACTCAACATTCAGAAAACTAAGATCATGGCATCCAGTCCCATCACTTCACGGCAGATAGACGGGGAAACAGAGGAAACAGTGGCTGATTTTATTTTTCTGGGTTCCAAAATCGCTGCAGATGGCGATTGCAGCAATGAAATTAAAAGACGCTTACTCCTTGGAAGGAAAGTTGTTACCAGCTGATAGCGTATTCAAAAGCAGAGACATGTATACCTGTGGTGGATTCATTTTGATATTTGGCAAAACTAATACAATTGTGTAAAGTTTAAAAATAAAATAAAATAGAAAAAAAAAAAAAGCAGAGACATTACTTTGCCAACAAAGGTCCGTCTAGTCAAGCCTATGGTTTTTCCAGTGGTCATGTATGGATGTGAGAGTTGGACTGTGAAGAAAGCTGAGCACCAAAGAATTGATGCTTTTGAACTGTGATGTTGGAGAAGACTCTTGAGAGTCCCTTGGACTGCAAGGAGATCCAACCAGTCCACCCTAAAGGAGATCAGTCCTGGGTGTTCATTGGAAGGACTGGTGTTGAAGCTGAAACTCCAATACTTTGGCCACCTGATGTGAAGGGCTGACTTATTTGAAAAGATCCTGATTCTGGGAAAGATTGAAGGTGGGAGGGGAAGGGTACGACAGAGGATGAGATGGTTGGATGGCATCATCGACTCGATGGACGTGGGTTTGGGTGGACTCTGCGAGTTGGTGATGGACAGGAAGGCCTGGCGTGCTGTGATTCATGGGGTCGGAAAGAGTTGGACACGACTGAGTGACTGAACTGAACTGAACTGAACTGAACCTTTCACATAATTTGTTCTTATTAACTCTATTCATTACTCATACAATAAGCTTTGTTTCCTTCAATTATCAATAAACTGATCTTGTTTGCTTACTAAGTGAGCAAAACCTAAGCAAATATGACATTTAAACTCTTGTCATATCATTTTTGACAGCTTCCAAAGTTCTCTAAGACTTGATCAAATAGCTTTAGTTTTATTTCTCTGAGTTCACAATTGTCAGCACTTTAGAAATAGCGATATGAATGTGTGTGTGTGTTGGGGGCTTCTCCAGCAGCTCAGTGGTAAAGAATTTGCCTGCAAAGCTGGAGAGGCAAGTTTGATCTCTGGGTCGAGAAAATGGCCTGGAGTAGAGCCTGGCAGCCCACACCAGTATTCTTTCCTGGAGAATCCCATGGACAGAAGAGCATGATGGGCTACAATCCACATAGAGTCAGACATAATTGAAGTGACTTAGCACACATGTGCTTGAATTACATATACTAATGATATCTTTTAAATTTTATTTATTTTTAATTGAAGGATATTTGGTTTGTAGTATTGCATTGGTTTCTATAAAACATCAGCATGAATCAGCCATAGGTTTACCCAAGTCCCCTCTCACTTGAACATCCCTCCACGTCCCACACATCTAGGTTGTTACCAAGCCCAAGTTTGAGTTCCCTGAGTCATACAGAAGATTCCCATTGGCTATCTATTTTACATATGGTAATGTAAGTTTCCATGTTACTCTCTCCATACCTCCCACCCTCTCTGTCTTCCCCCATGCCCAGCCATGACCATAAGTCTGTTCTCAATGTCTGTGTCTCCATTAGTGTTAGTCATTCAGTCATGTCTGACTCTTTGTGAACCCATGGACTATAGCCCACCAGGCCCCTCTGTCCATGGAATTCTCCAGGCAAGAATACTGGGGTGGGTTGCCATTTCCTTCTCCAGGGGATCTTCCCAAACCAGAGATCGAACACAGTTCTCCCACACTGCAGGCAGACTTTACCCACTGAGCCACCAGGGAACTGTTCTGCAAATAGGTTCATCAGTACCATCTTTCTAGATTCCATATATATGCATTAGTATACAACAACAGTTTTCTCTTTTTGGCTTACTTCACTCTGTATAGTAGGCTCCAGGTTCATCTATCTCATTAGGACTGACTTAAACATGTTCCTTTTTATGGCTGAGTAATATTCCATTGTTTATATGTACCATGGCTTCTTTATCCATTCATCTGTTGATGGACATCTAGGTTGCTTTCCTGTCCTAGCAGTTGTAAATAGAGCTGCAGTGAACATTGGGTTCCACGTGTCTTTTTCAGTTTTGGTTTCCTCTGGTTATATGCCTACTAGTAGGATTGCTGGGTCATATGGTGGTTTTATTCCTAGTTTTGGGTCGCACAGAATCGGACACGACTGAAGCGACTTAGCAGCAGCATACTGTTCTCCATAGTGGCTGTATCAATTTGCACTCCCACCAAGAGTGCAACAGGGTTCCCTCTTCTCTACAGGCTCTCCAGCATTTATTGTTTGTAGATTTTTTGATAATGTCTATTCTTACCGGAGATCCAACCAGTCCATTCTGAAGGAGATCAGCCCTGGGATTTCTTTGGAAGGAATGATGCTAAAGCTGAAACTCCAGTACTTTGGCCACCTCATGAGAAGAGTTGACTCATTGGAAAAGACTCTGATGCTGGGAGGGATTGGGGGCAGGAGGAGAAGGGGACGACAGAGGATGAGATGGCTGGATGGCATCACTGACTCGATGGACGTGAGTCTGAGTGAACTCCGGGAGTTGGTGATGGACAGGGAGGCCTGGCGTGCTGCGATTCATGGGGTCGCAAAGAGTCGGACACAACTGAGTGACTGATCTGATCTGATCTGATCTGATTCTTACTGAAAATCCTAAAGGAAATCAGTCCTGAATATTCATTGGAAGGACTGATACTGGAACTGAAGCTTCAATACTTTGGCCACCTGATGCAAAGGGATTAATCACCTGAAAAAAACCCTGATTCTGGAAAAGATTGAAGGCAGAAGGAGAGGGGGATGACAGAGGATGAGATGGTTGGATGGTATCACTGACTCGATGCACAAGAGTTTGAGCAGGCTCTGGGAGTTGGTGATGGACAGGGAAGCCTGTAGTGCTGCAGTCCATGGGGTCTCAAAGAGTCAAACACAATTGAGTGACTGAACTGATTGTTACTGATGTGAAGTGATGTGTCATTGTAGTTTTGATTTGCATTTCTCTAATAATAAGTGATATTGAGCACCTTTGCATGTGTTTATTAGCCATCTGTATGTCTTCTTTGGAAAAATGTCTGTTTAGGTCTTCTGCCCACATTTTTATTGGGTTGTTTGTTTTTCTGGTATTGATTTGTAAAAGCTGCTTGTATATTTTTGAAATTAATCTTTTGTCAGTTTCATTTCCTATTATTTTTTTCCCATTCTGAGAGTTTTCTTTTAACCCTGTTTATAGTTTCCTTTGCAGTGTAAAAGCTTTAAGTTTAATCAGGTTTATTTATTTATTTACTGTTTATTTTGTTTCTATTTCCATTACTCTAGGAGGTGGGTCATACAGGATGTTGCTGTGATTTATGTCAAAGGATGTTCTGCTTATGTTTTCCTCTAGGAGTTTTATATTTTCTGGTCTTAAATTTAGGTCTTTAATTCATTTTGAGTTTATCTTTGTGTATGGTGTTAGGAAGTGTTCTAATTTCATTCTTTTACATGTATCTGTCCAGTTTTCCCAGCATCACTTATTGAAGAGACTATCTTTGCCCCGCTGTATATTCTTACCTCTGTTGTCAAAAATAGGGTATCCATAGGTGCATGGGTTTTTCTCTGGGCTTTCTGTTTTGTTCCATTGGTCTAAATTTCAATTTTTGTGCCAATACCATACTGTCTTGATGACTATAGCTTTGTAGTATAGTCTCAAGGCAGGAAGGTTGATTCCTCCAACTCCATTTTTCTTTCTCCAGATTGCTTTGGCTATTGGGGGCCTTTTGTGTTTCCATATGAATTGTGAGATGTTTGTCCTAGTTCTGTGAAAAATGCCATTGGTAATTTGATAGGGATTGCATTGAATCTGTAGACTACATTTGGTTGTATAGGCTATTTTCACAATATTGATTATTCCAAGCCAGAAACATGGAATATCTCTCAATCTCTTAATGTTGTCTTTGATTTCTTTCATCATTGTCTTATAGTTTTTGTATACAGCTCTTTTGTTTCCTTAGGTAGGCTTATTTCTAGATATTTTATTCTTTTTGTTGCAATGGTAAATAGGATTTTATTCCTTAATTTCTATTTTTCATATTTCATTGTTAGTGTATAGGAATGCAAGTGATTTCTGTGTATTGATTTTGTATCCTGTAACTGTGCTAAATTTACTGATTAGCTCTAGTAATTTTCTGATGGTATCTATAGGGTTGGCTCAGACATGAAAGTGTCTGCTTGCAATGCGGAAGACCAGGGTTTGATCCCTGGGTTGGGAAGATCCCCTGGAGAAGGAAATGGCAACCCACTCCAGTATTCTTGCCTGGGAAATCCCACGGACGGAGGAGCCTGGTGGCTTACAGTCCATGGGGTCTCAAAGAGTCGGACACGACTGAGCGATTTCACTATAGGGTTTTATACCAACAGTGAGAGTTTTACTTCTTATTTTCCAATCTGGATTCCTTTTATTTCTTTTTCTTCTGAAGTATTAGCCAGAGCTAATACTTCCAAAACTATGCTGAATAATAGTGGTGAGTGTAGGCACACTTGTCACCTTGTTCCTATCTCAGAGGGAATGCTTTCAGTTTTTCACCATTGAAATAATGTTTGCTGTGGGTTTATCATATATGGCCTTTATTATGTTGGGGTAGCTTCCTTCTATGCCCATTTTTTGAAGAGCTTTTATCATAAATGTGTGCTGAATATTGTTGAAGGATTTTTCTGTACCTATTGAGATTATCATATCATTTTATATTTCAGTTTGTTAATATGGTGTATCACATTGACTGATTTGCATATACTGAAGAATCCAAGTATCCCTGGGATAAAACTGACTTGATCATGGTGTATGATCTTTTTAATGTGTTATTGAATCCTAGCAAGAATTTTGATGAGGACTTTTGAATCTACGTTCATCAGTGGAAATGGCCTGCAATTTTCTTTTTTGTGTTCTTTGTCTGGTTTTGGTAGCAGGGTGATGGCAGCCTCATAGAATGAATTTGGAAGTGTTCTTTCCTGTGCAATTTTTTGGAAGAGTTTTAGAAGGATAGGGATTAGCTTTAAATGTTTGATAGAATTCACCTGTGAAGATCTGGCCCTGGGCTTTTGTTTTTGGTAGTTTTTTAATCACAGTTTCAATTTCAGTGCTTCTAATTGGCTTATTTGTGATTTCTATTTCTTTCTGGTTCAGTCTTGGAAAATTGAACTTTATAAGAATCTGTCCATTTATTTCAGGTTGTCCATTATGTTGGCATATAGTTGCTTGCAATACTCTATTGTGATCCTTTGTATTTCTCTGTTGTCTGTTGTAACCTCTCCTTTTTATTTTTAATTTTGTTGATTTCATTCTTCTCCCTTTATTTCTTAATGAGTCTGGCTAATGGTTTGTGAATTTTCTTTAACTTCTCAGTGAACCAAATTTTAGTTTTATTGATCTTTACTATTGTTTCCTTTTGGAGAAGGCAATGGCTCCCCACTCCAGTACTCTTGCCTGGAAAATCCCATGGATGGAGGAGCCTAGAAGGCTGCAGCCCATGGGGTTTCTGAGGGTTGGACATGACTGAGCGACTTCACTTTCACTTTTCACTTTCATGCATTGGAGAAGGAAATGGCAACCCCCTCCAGTGTTCTTGCCTGGAGAATCCCAGGGACGGGGGAGCCTGGTGGGCTGCCGTCTATGGGGTCGCACAGAGTCGGACACGACTGAGGTGACTTAGCAGCAGTAGCAGCATTGTTTCCTTTATTTCTTTTTCAATTATTCCTCTTCTTCTAACTTTGGGGGTATTTTTGTTCTTTTTCCAGTTGTTTTTGGTGTAAAATTAGGTTATCTCTTCGATGTTTTTCCTGTTTCTTGAGGTAGGATTGTATTGCTATAAACTTCATTCTTAGAACTGCTTTTGCTGCATCCTATAGGCTTTGAGTTGTCGTTTTCATTGTCATATCTTTCTAGGAATGTGTTGATTTCCCTTTTGATTTCTTTAGTTAACCTGTTCATTACATAGAAGCATATTGTTTAATCTTCATGTGTTTGCGTTTTTTACATCTTTTTTTTTTTTTTTTCCTGTTATTGATATCTAGTTTCATAGCATTGTGGTCAGAAAAGATGCCTGATACAATTTCAATTTTTTTTTAATTTACTGAAATTTGACTTGTGATCCTAGATGTGGGCTATTCTGGAGAATGTTCAATGTGCACTTGAGAAGAAAGTGTATTCTTTTGCATTTGGGTGGAAAGTTCTGGAGATAGCAATTAGGACCATTTAGTCTAATGTTTCGGAGAAGGCAATGGCACCCCACTCAAGTACTCTTGCCTGGAAAATCCCATGGATGGAGGAGCCTGGTAGGCTGCAGTCTATGGGGTCGCTAAGAGTCAGATACGACTGAGCAACTTCACTTTCACTTTTCACTTCCCTGCATTGGAGAAGGAAATGGCAACCCACTCCAGTGTTCTTGCCTGGAGAATCCCAGGGACGGGGGAGCCTGGTGGGCTGCCGTCTATGGGGTCGCACAGAGTCGCACACGACTGAAGCGACTTAGCAGCAGCAGTCTAATGTTTCATTTAAAGTTTGTGTTTCCTTATTAATTTTCTATTTTGATATCTCTACATTGGTATAAATGGGGTGTTAATGTCCCTTACTATTTTTGTGTTACTTTCAGTTTCTTCTCTTATGTCTGTTAACTTTCAGCTTATGTATTGACGTTCTCCTATGTTGGTTGCATAAATATTTATAATTGTTAAGTCTTCCTCTTGGATTGATCCCTTGATCATTATGTAGTGTCTTTCTTTTTCTCTTGTAATATTCATTTTAAAGTCTATTTTCTCTGAGATGAGAATTGCCACTCCAGCTTCTTTTGATTTCCAATTGCATGGCATATATTTTTTATCTTTTTACTTTCAGTCTATATGTGTCTCTAGGTCTGAAGTAGGTCTCTTGTAGACAGCATATGTATGGATCTTGTTTTTATATGCACGCAGCCAGTCTGTGACTTTTGGCTGAAGAATTTAATCCATTTACATTTAAAGTAATTGTTTATATATATGTTCCTATTGGTATTTTCTTAATTGTTTTGGGTTTCTTTTTGTAGCTTTTTCCTTTCTCTGTGCTTATTGATATATAAGTTTCTTTAGTATTTGTTGTAAAGCTTATTTGGCGGTGCTAAATTCTCTTAATATTGCTTGTCTATAAAACTTTTGATTTCTCCATCAATTTTGAATGAGATCCTTGCCAGGTAGAGTAATCTTGGTTGTAATTTTTTTTTTTCCAGTACTTTGAATATATCCTGCCATTCCCTCTGGCCTGCAGAGTTTCTGCTGAAAGATCAGCTGTTAACTGTATGGGTTTTCCCTTGTATGTTGCTTCTTGCTTTTCCCTTGTTGCTTTTAATATTCGTTCTTTGTGTTCAATCTCTGCTAGCTTGATTAGTATGTGTTTTGACAGGTTTTCCCTTGGGTTTATCCTGTATAGGATTCACTGTGCTCCTTGGAGTTGAGTATTTCCTTTCCCATGCTGGGGAAATTTTCAACTACAATCTCCTCAAAAACTTTCTCAGTGCCTTTCTTTTTCTCTTTTTCCTCTGGGATGCCTGTAACACCAAATGTTGGTGTGTTTAATATTGTCCCAGGAGTCTCTGAGGCTATCCTCAATTCTTTTCATTCTTTTTCCTTTATTGTGCTCTACAGTAATTATTATTGTGCTCTACAGTCATTAAATAGATTTAAGGGACTAGATCCAATGGAGTGCCTGATGAACTGTGGACTGAGGTTCATGACATTTACAGGAGACAGGGATCAAGACCATCCCCATGGAAAAAGAAATGCAAAAAAAGCAAAATGGCTGTCTGAAGAGGCCTTACAAATAGCTGTGAAAGAAGAGAAGTGAAAAGCAAAGGAGAAAAGGAAAGATATAAACATCTGAATGCAGAGTTACAAAGAATAGCAAGAAGAGATAAGAAAGCCTTCCTCAGTTATCAGTGCAAAGAAATAGAGGAAAACAACGGAATGGGAAAGACTAGAGATCTCTTCAAGAAAATTAGAGATACCAGGGAATATTTCATGCAAAGATGGGCTCAAAAAAGGACAGAAATGTTATGGACCTAACAGAAGCAGAAGATATTAATAAGAGGGGGCAAGAATACACAGAAGACCTGTACAAAAAAGAGCTTCATGACCAAGATAATCACGATGGTGTGATCACTGGCTTAGAGCCAGATATCCTGGAATGTGAAGCCAAGTGGGCCTTAGAAAGCACCACTACAAACAAAGCTAGTGGAGGTGATGGAATTCCAGTTGAGCTATTTCAAATCCTGAAAGATGATGCTGTGAAAAGTGCTGCACTGAATATACCAGCAAATTTGGAAAACTCAGCAGTGGCCACAGGACTGGAAAAGGTCAGTTTTCATTCCAATCTCAAAGAAAGGCAATGCCAAAGAACGCTCAAACCACCACACAATTGCACTCATCTCACATGCTAGTAAAGTAATGTTCAAAATTCTTCAAGCCAGGCTTCAGCAATATGTGAACTGTGAAATTCCTGATGTTCAAGCTGCTTTTAGAAAAGTCAGAGGAACCAGAGATCAAATTGCCAACATCCGCTGGATTATCGAAAAAGCAAGAGTTCCAGAAAAACATCTATTTCTGCTTTATTGACTATGCCAAAGCCTTTGACTGTGTGGATCACAATAAAGTGTGGAAAGAGATGGGAATACCAGACCACCTGACCTGCCTCTTGAGAAATCTGTATGCAGGTCAGGAAGCAACAGTTAGAACTGGACATGGAACAACAGACTGGTTCCAAATAGGAAAAGGAGTATGTCAAGGCTGTATATTGTCACCCTGCTTATTTAACTTCTATGCAGAGTACATCATGAGAAACGCTGGGCTGGAAGAAGCACAAGCTGGAATCAAGATTGCCGGGAGAAATCTCAATAACCTCAGATATGCAGGTGACACCATCCTTATGGCAGAAAGTGAAGAGGAACTAAAAAGCCTCTTGATGAAAGTGAAAGAGGAGAGTGAAAAAGTTTGCTTAAAACTCAACATTCAGAAAATGAAGATCATGGAATCTGGTCCCATCACTTCATGGGAAATAGATGGGGAAACAGTGGAAACAGTGTCAGACTTTATTTTGGGGGGCTCCAAAGTCACTGCAGATGGTGATTGCAGCCATGAAATTAAAAGACACTTACTCCTTGGAAGGAAAGTTATGATCAACCTACATAGCATATTCAAAAGCAGAGACATTACTTTGCCAACAGAGGTCCGTCTAGTCAAGGCTATGGTTTTTCCTGTGGTCATGTATGGATGTGAGAGTTGGACTGTGAAGAAGGCTGAGCGCCGAAGAATTGATGCTTTTGAACTATGGTGTTGGAGAAGACTCTTGAGAGTCCCTTGGACTGCAAGGAGATCCAAGCAGTCCATTCTGAAGGAGATCAGCCCTGGGATTTCTTTGGAAGGAATGATGCTAAAGCTGAAACTCCAGTACTTTGGCCACCTCATGCGAAGAGTTGACTCATTGGAAAAGACTCTGATGCTGGGAAGGATTGGAGGCAAGAGGAGAAGGGGACGACAGAGGATGAGATGGCTGGATGGCATCACTGGCTCGATGGACGTGAGTCTGAGTGAACTCTGGGAGTTGGTGATGGACAGGGAGGCCTGGCGTGCTGCGATTCATGGGGTCGCAAATATTCGGACACGACTGAGCGACTGAACTGAACTGAACGTCAGTATTTCTACCATTCTATCTTCCAGCTCACTTATCCATTCTTCTGATTTTTTAAGCTATTATTGGCTCCTTCTAGAATATTTTTAATTTCAGTAATTGTGTTAGTCATCTGTCTGTTCATTCTTTATTTGTTCTATATCCTTGGTAATTGTGTTGAGTTGGTTACTTCTTGCATTTTCTCCATTTTGAAGATTTGGAACATCTTTACTAACACTATTCTGAATTCTTTTTCAGATAGCTTGCCTATTTCCTCTTTGTTTTGTTGGTCTTTTGTGTTTCTAGGTTTTTCATTTATTTGCATGATACTTCTCTGCCTTTTCTTTTTTTTGTTTGTTTGTTTAATTTATTATGTTTGAGATCTCCTTTTCTCAGGCTTTGAGGTCTAATTTCTTCTTCCTTTTGGTTGTGGCCTTTGGTGAGTAGGGTTGTTCCAGTGGTTTGTGTAGGCTTCTGTTGGGTGTGACTTGGGTGGTAGGAGGTAAGTTTTCTTTATACCCTCTGATGAGAAGGGCTGTATGATATGGTAATCCTTTTTGCTGATTACTGGATTTATGTTTTTGTTTTGTCTGTTTTTTGGGTGTTCTGCTGGTAGCTTGGTGATGCTGGGTCTTGTATACAGGTGGAGGCCTTTGTGGGAGGTCTCACTAATTAAAACTCCCTGGGGTTAGGATTTTTCTGACAGTCTAGAGTCTTGTTGTCAGTGCCCTCACTCCAAAGGCTCAGGGCCCAATCTCTGGCCAGGGAGCTGAGATTCCACTGAGATTCTGGGTGGTTTGTTATGGCTCTAAAGGAAATTAAAACTAAAACAAGAAACATAATGCAAATCCTAGACAAATGCAAATACTAAAAAAATAATGGAATATATGTGTGTGTATATACACACACACACACACATATACAAAACCAAAACAGTCCAAAAAAAAAAAGTATGAAGAAGAGATTGACCTGGTGAGCAAAAAGAAACAAAATGATATCAACCAGTTAAAAACAAAACTAACTAAAGCATAAACTGGAAAACAAAGCCAAAGCAATGTGCCAACTGGGGAACAAAGCAACAAAAGCAAAATAGATTCATAAACATGGTGAGAAAAGACAAAATAAGAAAATAAAGAAAGAATAGAAAAGTAAAGTTAAATAGAGGTAGATAAAGGAGATTTATATATGTTAAAGAATAACTTCAACAGGAAAAGCATAAGAAAAGCAAACAAAAGAATACATGTAGAAAATAATAATAATATTCTTTTTTAATTAAGAAAGAACAAAAAGGAAAAGAAAGCAAAACTGCAAAAGACCAATGTAGAGGCAGATGTGTTTAAAGGAAATAAAAAGTGTGATAAAAGAAATTTCAAAAGTGTAAATACCTTTAATAGTACTAATGAAATCAACAACTATAGCAACAGAGAGGAGAAAGGGCAAAAAGGAAAAAAAATTCAAAAGCAACTACCAAACAAGTAAAATATAAGAATAATAAATATTTTTCTTGAATCTAAGCTGAAGCATCTTTTCCCTTGCTGTGAGTCACAGTCCACCTTATCTCCCTGGGACGCCCTGCAATACTGGGCTGGTCTCTGGACCTGTTGTGGGGACAGCTCAGACTCTAATATGGTCCACTCCTGCGTGTTCCTGCTTCTAATGTCCACATCTGCCAGTGTAAGTGCACTTTCTTTTTCAGGATCTCTCATTGTCCTTTTATGCATTCCATAGACACAAAGTCTGCCTAGTTGATCTTGTAGATTTAAGATGCAGCTTGTACTACTGGTGGGAAAATTTTGTGTTCTCTTCCTTAGTCACACTGCCCCTGGGTTTCAATTGTGGTTTTATCTCCACCTTTGTGTGTGAGTCATCCACAGGGGTTTTCTCCTGAGGTTGCCCTGGAGGACTTGGGTCTGTCTCAGGGAGGACCAGATGTGGAGGTCGTGCAGGGGATCACAGGGGCCCTGGCAGTACCAGGTACTCAGGGGAGCCAGAGGCTGGGACAGTAGGGAATATAGCTCTCTTAGGGTTTTTTCTAGCCTCTGTCTGGTCCATTACAGTGGGGATCATATGAGGGAGTGGCACAGGAACTTGGATCATGGAGTTCCTGGCAATGCCAGATATGGTACCGGCAGCAATTATCACAGGACGTTTGGCACTGTTAGAGTTTTTTCTAGCTTCTGGCAGCTCTGCCCCAGTGAGAATTGAGCATGGATGTGGCACAGTTGCTTGGATTGTGGAAACTGGCAGCACCAAGTGTACAGTTATACCAGCTGTCTCAGCTGCAGGAGCTAAAGTCTTGTTAGAGCCTTTTTCTAGCCTCTGGCAGTTGGCAATCAGAGAGCTTCTTTGGCTGATCCTTCTCGTTGCTTGGCCCATTCACGCACTTACACTTTCCCCAGGTTGGGCTCCTTCTCTGTTTCTCTGCATGTCAGGCACTTACAAGATGCCCCAGTTGGCATCCTTTTCTGTTTCTCGGTACATCAGGCACTTAAAGGGCCATCCTGGTGGAAGTCCTCTGCTGCTCAGTGCATCAGGTTCTGAAAGGGCCACCCTCTCTGAGGTCTTTCAGCTGTCCAGTGCTGACATGTAGGGGGAGAGAGGCTGCAGAGATGGCTCCAGAACTGTGTATGACTCAGAAGTATCGCCCTGTCTCCATGCTTGCCTGCTTTCTTACACAAGCATTTCCCACTGCAATCTCCTCCCTCAGGTCTCCTCAGGCCATCTCCCCACAGTCAATAGCAGACCTTGCCCTGGGATTGCTCTCCAATCTCTTTGCTCCAGCTCCCTGCCCCTATGCTTTCTAGGGGACTTGCATCCCTGCCCAGGGTACGTATTGCTGCCCCGAGGATTGGCTACATGATTCTCATTCCATTCAGACTGTCACAGATCAGCTGCTTCACTCTCCAACAGCCTCAAATGCTTCACTTCTGTCCCAAACAGTTGCCCAGATGTGGGGATCTGAGCCCTGCTTCAGTTCCTCTACTCCTCAGGGTCAGATCCAGTCCTACTCACTCTCCTCTTTTTCCCCTTACTTTCTTCATCCTACCGAGTTTTGTGTGGTACTATATATTATTTTCTTGTGGTCAGGTGCTCCTGCCTACTCTCAGATGATATTCTGCAGGATCTTGTGTGTCTGGAGGTGTATTCCTGATGTATCCATGGAGAGAGATATACTCCACACCCACCTACTCCTCTGTCATCTTGTATCTCCTAATGACATCTTTTTTAAAGATTAAAATTAATTTCAAAAGAGTGCATGCCTATGTACATTCTTAATAAAATTACTTTTAATGAAGAAAAATAATACTTATTTTTTGTACTCTGTGCACAGTCGTTCAGTCATGTCTGACTCTTTGTGACCCCATGGACTGTAGCCCACACAGCCTCCTCTGTTCATGGAATTTTCCAAGCAAGAATACTGGAGTGAGTTGCCAATTCCTATTCCAGGGCATCTTCCCAATTCAAGGGTCAAACCTGCATCTCTCTCATCTCCTGCATTGGCAGGCAGGTTTTTTACCACTAGCACCACCTGGGAAAACATTTGTGTACTATAGTGGCTTCCTACAAAAATTGAGATGTACCATGAAAGGGAATATATTGAATGTAGTACCTGCAAGACTGTAAGAATGTATGCCTGTGGCAGATTCATTTTGATATATGGCAGAACCAATACAATATTGTAAAGTTTAAAAATAAAATAAAATTTAAAAAAATAAAATACATTTATGCTAAAAAAAATGGGGATCTTGAAACATGGAATTTTTAAAAAATTCCAAAATGTATGTGTGTGTATAAAATATATTTTCATCATAGAGTTAAAATATTTAATTAGAATTTGCTGTAATAGTGAATCACAGACCAGGTGTTACAACAAATTCTAATTCAATATTTTAATTCTGTGATTCAAAAATTTTTTATTTGACATCTTAGGGAACTGAAGAATTAATAACTACAAGAGACATCAGCAGTGTTATCATCCTAAAAAATTAAGACTAAAATCTATCTTTAATATGCTTAATTTAAGGCATTCTATAAATATTTTTACATAAATGATCAGCATTTGTTAGCCACAAAGTAAGATTAAGGCAGATTTCACTGGAATCTTAAGTCTAAAACATAATCTTTACTTTTTGGAGTTGAAAATGTTATCTACTGATCTTGTTACATTTTACAAATACATTCTTTAATATGAAGCATTCATCTAAGTAACTGTATAGTCCTTGTATACAGATGGCTAATCATACTTGTGAAGAGTAGATAGATAGATAGTGATAGTGTTAGTCACTCAGTCATGTCCAGCTCTTTATGACCCCATGGTCTGTCCATGGAATTCTCCAGGCAAGAATACTGGAGTGGGTGGCCATTCCCTTCTCCAGGGGATAATTTTTACTTGGGAAATCAAACTCAGATCTCTTGCCTTACAGGCAGATTCTTTATCATCTGAGCTAACAGGGAAGCTATATATATAGATATATACATAGATATATATATACATACATACATATATATACATAATAATAATGTTTTATATATATACAAATATATATGGATTATATATATATATATGGGTTTAATGAAGGAAAGATGCATAAAAATAATCCAGTTAAAAATCAACTACACTTATGTGGTGATGCCAAGAAGCAGCAAAAGAAAGACACTATTATACTGCATTTAAGTGCCAACACCTGAGAAATATAAACATATTTGAACATGAACATGTTTACCCTGTATTGACTCTGTGGGGCTAAAGCAAACTATCATGTCTATGAATTCTTTGGTGGGCAAGGAGATTAAAAAAAAAAAAAAGGGAGGGAATTTCAGGGACTCTAATATCATAGAAAAGTAAACAAAGGCTATTAATTTCAGAGAATGCCTTTGGGAACTCCTTTGGCCTTGTATGTTATTCTTAATATGAGCTGCTCCATTTTTCTCCCCATGAGAGTTTAATTTTTCAGTTTGTGGCTTGGTATAAAGCATGCCTCATTAGCTTATGGGAGGTAGCTAGTCTTCATTAATTCAGTTCTCACATCATTTGCTTTGCACACATTCATAATTAGCTTCCAAATAACTTAGGTAACTTCAATAGATTTATGACTACAATTTTACTCTATGTTTGCTTTTTTTAACTCATTTTTGTCCTTTTTTGTTCTTCTATAGAAGTTAAAATTTAAAAGAATACAGCTACTTTAGGGAGTGATTTGATGTTAATGTTTGGCATTCAGTTGTCTTATAAGATTAATGCACAGTGATTTTTTGGTATTTTAGTGATTTTCTTACCTTGGAAACTGATTAAAAAAAAAAAAACAATTGATTTCTTAAAAACACCTGTTGAAAAATAATTTCAACTATAAATTCAAACCAAGAAATATCCAAGCCTCCCACCCTCCCACCATTTCAGAATCCTATATTTATTACTTCAATCTATATAGGATAGGTTAATGGTATATTCTGGAAATACTGTTTTCTTATGGGATTTATACTACATTCAAAAAATCAAGTACATAAGTTGATAATAATGCTGTGGTAGATTTAAAACAAACAAAAAATAATCACAGTGATTTGCAGCTTCTTCCATATAGAGATAGAATCTATTTCTCTTGCTTCTGAATCTGGGTTTAGTCATGTGCCTTCTTTGGCCAAAAATCTTTAGTGAACATTGGACAAGCAGAACCATGAAGAGAACTTACACATAGGAGTGTGCCCTTTCCTGTTGCTCTTGGAACTCTGAAGAGTCTGGGCTGGCCAACAAGAGCATAAAAGTCTGTGACTCAGTCACTCTGGCCACCCAGCCAACTGCCACCCTTGTGAGGAACACCATCTGGAACCAACCAGATCCCAGCTGACCTAACAGTTGACCAGAGCCATAGGAGTAAACTCAGGCTAGACCATCCAAAGAACTAGCCTGTTGACTCCAGCCCACACAGCTAACCTACAGAATTGTGAACGATTGAGCTAGTGATTTTTTTAAGTCAAGTTTTGGAGTTATTTATAACACAGCAAAACCTATTAATATAGTTGAATTTTTTTAAGCATCAAAATAAATTTGTCTCACCTTGTTAATGACCATAATTTGAGAATGAGTTAATCCATGAAAAAAATGGTTAAAATAACTATGAAAACTGTCCTATGATACAACTTGAAAGAACCCACCACAAAACAACTAAAATATATTCATTACACACTTAAGTCAATACATAAGTATGGTAATAAATAGAGGGTCAGTAAACAACCAGATATGGCTGCTACACTTGAGCTGTTTACACTGGAAAACCTCGCTTCTACAGAAAAAGACCATCAGTAAGAAAGAACAGGGAGCGATACATTGCCACTCTGAACTCCATTCAGTGAAGTTCCTACTCTTCACCTATAGGTGAGTCTCTCAGGTCTTCACCAGAGCTTATGGGAGTTACCTTTATGCATTACACTAAATACTGGATCTTCTGGTTTCCCCCAAAAAAATCTGATTAAGACACCAAGTTGGAAAGAAAAATTCTTTTAGACAAACATGCTAACACCAAAAGGAAGAGCTGGTATGCACAATTGGATTGATGCAAAAATGTATAAATAACATAACCAATAAACAAACCATATGAGACCACCAGAAAGCCCCATGCTCCTCAGCAGTTCCCAGGGCACTGTACACACTGTGTACTGGTTCATGCTTCCTTTGATGACTTCAGTCTTCAAAATCTTTTTGAGTATATGCTGTTTAAAATGTCCACCCCAACAATAACAATTACAAAATCCAATTCAAAAACAGGCAATAGACTTGAGTAGACATTTCTCAAAAGATGATATAAAAATGTCCAATAAGCATTATAAAAATACTCACTGTCATGCTCATTAGAGAAACACAAATCAAAACCATAATGCAGTACCACTTCATACCCATTAGGAGCACTATTACCCCAAAATCAGAGAACAAGTGTTTTCAAGGACATGAAGAGCCTGGAACTCATGTGTATTGCTGGTGGGGATATAAAGCAGGGTAACCACCGTGAAAGATAGAATGGCAGGCCCTCAACAGATTAGTCATAGAATGATCCACAATTCTACTTTTGGGGAGACACACAAAAGAATTGAAAGCAGAGACTTGAAAAGTTACTTGAAGACAAATGTTTATAGCTGCATTGTTCACCATAACCAAAATGCGTAAACAAACCAAAAGTCCATCAACAGATGAATGGATAAATGAAATGTGGTCTATGCCACAATGGAATATTATGCAGCCTTAAAAAGGAGTGAAATTCTGATACATCCTACAACATGGATGAGCCTCCAGGATATGTGCTAAAAGAAAGAAAGCCAGTCACGAAAGTATAATTATTGCATGATTCCACTTATATGAGGTACCTGCTAAGTCACTTCAGTAGTGTCTGACTCTGTGCGACCCCATAGACGGCATAGCCAAATTCACAGAGATAGAAAGTAGAATGGTCACCAGGGGCTGAAAGAAGAAAGAATAGGGTATGGAGTTTCAGCTGGGGATGATGAACATTTTCTGGAGATGAGTAGTGTTTATAGTTTCCTAACAATGTGAATGTGCTTAATGTCACCAAATTATACACTCAAAATGGTAAATGGTAAATTTTGTTATGTATATTTTACCATAATATAAAAAGTTGACATCAATTAGTTTGTTGTATACTAAAAAATAACAGATAAAGGAGTTCTAGAGACATAATATTGTGGCATTTTCATATAACTTGGATTGGAAGTTCCAAAGGCAAAGAAATTCCTGACAGGTCCCTGAAGTCTAGGTCAGGAAGAAGCATCCCTGATAATGGAAACAGTGCACCCAAAGGCAGAGATGCCAGAGCAAGAACAGGAACAGAAATCCTCCTTCCTGGAATAAGAGTATACACAGGAGGGCCATGAGGATGGGAAAAGTGCTCTTATTATAAAAAGACATAAAAGGTCAAAAAGAAGTTAGGACATGATATAATTTAAATGGGCTTCTCTGGTGGTTCAGTGGTAAAGTATCTACCTGCCAATGCGGGAGACGCAGGTTTGATTCCTGGGTTGGGAAGATCCTCTGGAGAAGTAATGGCAACCTACTCCAGTAATCTCATTGGGGAAGTCCCATGGACAGAGGAGCCTCGTGGCTACAGTCCATGAGATCGCAAAAGAGTAAGACACAACTTAGAGACTAAACAACAGCATAATTTAAATATTTATCTACCTGCTGAAATCTTCTTTTGTTGATAAGGGTAATGATGTAATCTTTAAGAAAATAATCCTAAATGAAAAACAAAAATGAAAAGACAGCCCACAGATTAGGAGGAAATATTGGCAAATTATGTGACCAACAAGGGATTAATCTCCAAAATATTCAAACAATTCATGGAGCTCAATAACAGCAACAACAAAACAATCAGAAACTGAGCAGAAGACCTGAATAAACATTTCTCCAAAGAAGACATACAGATGACCAAAAAGTGGTCATAGAAAAGATGCTCAACCTCACTAACTATTAGAGAAATGCAAATGAAAACTGCAATGAGCTTCACCTCACACCATTCAGAATGGCCACCATTAAAAGTCCACAAATAATATATGCTGGAGAGGAGAGAAGGGAACCCACCTACACTGTTAGTGGGAATGTAAATTGGTGCACCCACTATTCAAAACAGTTCCTCAAAAAATGAAAAATAAAATTACCCAACTATCCAGAAATCCAGCTTTTATATAGACAAAACTTTAATTTAAAAAGATACATGCATCCTTATATTCATAACAGCACTATTTACAGCAGCCAAACCATGGAAACTATCAAAATGTGCATCACCTAATGAATGAATAAGGAAGATGTGGTACATACATACAATCGAATACTGTTGTTGTTTTTGTTCAGTCACTAAGTCATGCCTGACTCTTTGTGACCCCATGGACTGCAGTACACCAGGCTTTCCTGTTTTTCACTATCTCCTCAGAGCTACTATCCAGCCATAAAAATGATAAAACAATGAAATTTGAAGCAACATGGATGAATCTAAAGATTACCATACTAAGTGAAGTAAGTCATAAAATGAAAAATATTTGATATCACTAATATGTGGAATCTAAAATGTGACCCAAATGAACTTATCTATGAAACAGAAACAGATTCACAGACAGAGAACAGAGACCCTCTTGGTGGTTGCCGAAGAGAAGGTGGTGGAGGAGGGGTGGATTGGGAGTTTGGGACTAGCAGATGCAAACTATTATACATAGGAAGGATAAACATGTTTCTACTATACAGCACAGGGAACTATATTCAGTATCTTTTGATAAACCATAATGGAAGATACTATAAAAAAAGAAAGTATATACATATGTGTGTGTGTGTGTGTGTGTGTGTAGCTGAATCAGTTTTCTGTATAGCAGAAATGAACACAACATTGTAAAATCAACTATACATCAATAAAATAAATTTTTAAAAGAATTAAGACATGAAGACAATGTAATTATAAGCCTGAACACTGGGTAGAAAAGAGACTGTAGATCAGAATTTAAAGCCAAGACTTTGCTGTTCATAAGTACTGTGTCACAAGAAGGAAGGAAAATGCCCAGAAGCAGAGGCTGGGGGCCACCACCTCGGTCTTAATAACCAACATGAGGGCTTTCATCTAGACTTTACAGGTGACAAACCTGAGACTAAAGAAAATAAATGGCTTGTTCGTTATCTTTCAGTCACTAAGTGGAAAATATGCTGTTGCTTTAGTAATGAAAAGATGCAAATGAAATCAATAGCTCTTCAAAATACATTTTTGAACAAGAATGGAAATTCTTCTCAGCTATAAAACTTGAAGTTACTACAAAATAGGACAAAAGAATGACCTCTAAATTAAGTATATTAGCATTGAATCATGACGCATCATAGAACATTCATAATATTCCCCAGTCTAAGAGTTTTTTTAATTCTAAAGTAAAATAATATAGCACAGGACATGCTGAAACCCAGCCATCATCCAGCTAACCCATTTCCAGCCCTCAGTATCAGGCACCAAAGTAAAACATGCTTCAGTTCAACACTGAGTAAATAAAAATGCAATGGTAATCCTAATTTTATTATCAAAATACGTTATCTGATAATTTGATGTGTGATCTTAAATTCTGAATCTGAAAATCCAATATTTCTCCATAAATATAGAAACAAAGACAAAAATGCAATTTCTCTCAATAAATGTAAAAGCAGATTGTGTGTTAATCATGTTGACTAATTGCTTCTAAGCCACACATTCTCCCTCATTCCTCATCTAATTATGAAGCTCATTAATATGAACAAAGACAATTCAGAAGTTTCATAATGAACCCAGACTGCACAAACAAAATTGTGTTTGTGAATTTCAGTTGGGTATTTTTTTGCATGCGTTTGTTTGTAACTAGATATGCCTTTCTTTTAAAGAGGGTAATTATGGTGATTTTGAAACTCCATAGATAAAGATAATGTGGATGACCCCAGATCTCACCAGCCTGTGAAGAAAGAAGTTGCATGAACAGTAGACATGAGAAACTTACTAGATCACTGTCTCCACTGGCTCATGGAGAAAGGATCCCAGTCTCCAGGAGGGTCCCCTGATCTTCTGGGAACCCCTGAAAAGAAAAGCTTAACTCTGCTGTGCTGTCTGCTCTGGACCATTATTTCTAGGGCTTTCCTTTCTTCATGGAAACCTCCAGTCTTTGGTTCATGTGCCCTGGGAAATGACTGTGCACAGGTCAAAGTGCCACCTCCCTGTGTCCCCAAAGTAGCCAATCTCCCAGGAGGCAGAGCCACACTGATCGCTGCCTGAGGCTGAAAGAAGCCCTCTCCCACCCTCAGAGTATCCTGCTGCTGCTGCTAAGTCGCTTCAGTCGTGTCCGACTCTGTGCGACCCCGTAAACGGCAGCCCACCAGGCTCCCCCGTCCCTGGGATTCTCCAGGCAAGAACACTGGAGTGGGTTGCCATTTCCTTCTCCTTTGTGTGAAAGTGAAAAGTGAAAGGGAAGTTGCTCAGTTGTGTTTGACTCCTAGCTACCCCATGGACTACAGCCTACCAGGCTCCTCCATCCATGGGATTTTCCAGGCAAGAGTACTGGAGTGGGGTGCCATTGCCTTCTCCGTCAGAGTATCCTAGCTCCCTTCTTACTTCTCCAGAAAGCAGCTCCATCAGCTCTATTAGGCTCAAAAGTCCAGAAACACTATATCCCTCCTGCTCCCAGCATTAGTCCTATTTCCCCTCTCATCCCCAGGTGCTTCTGCAATTTTAATAGTTCTTTCTGTTTTAGAATAAAACAAAATCTCTTAAGCATATCAATGTATGCTAATACATGTTCTTATGGGTCACAGCACACAGGCTCAGCAAACAATAAGATACTTATGTCCAACTGGAGCTCAACTATATCCACTTTAAATAGTCATGGACTGAAATTATGTTCATAATTCAAATGTAACAAAACAAATATTCAAACCATAAGCAGAAGCGTAGTTATATAATATGCTGGTGCATGCCAGCACCAAGGGTTTAAATATTAACCTAAAATACCTCTGTCTGTATGTATCCAATCCTATTAACTTAAAATGAACCACTATCTGAAGTCAACTGCAGGAGGACCACTGGTTATTTCAAAAGCATGGTCTGCAAATGATGAGCTGACATATTTTAATAACCATTTTTTATAATTCCCTGAATTTGGAACTCACCCTCTGCTTACTTAGTCGGCCTCATATAAATCCTCTTTTCTTTGGATCTGCTTTCTGAGTAAATGCTTGCTCCTTTATGTGTGAATCATAAAGCTTTTAGATGTGATTTCAAAAAGTCATTATTTCCCTTGCATGCTTTTTTAAGAGACCAAGATAATTTATTTAAAATAAAAAGAGGTATTTTACTATGAGACACATTACAAAATTATTGAAATGAGTTGCTATGTAAGTATACATATACCCATGTACATATATATTTATGTTAGCACAAGTTCATGTACCTCATGCACAGTGAGGCCAAACTCAAATATGAGTTTGGAGGAAAGAAAGGTTTATTGTAAGGTCCTGCAAGGAGATGGGTGGCTCATGTCCTAAAAAACTCTGAACTCCTTGAAGAGTTATGGCAAAGCACATTTAAAAGTCAGGTTGTGGAGAGGGTGGTTTGCAGGGTCAGCTTGTACAGAATTCTTTGATTGGCTGATGATCAGGTAACAGCGTGATGTCACAGGGGTTAACTTTATCAGTCCCTAGGCTCCAGGAGGCTTGGGGTTATATGTTCAAAATCATCATGTAGTTACACCTTCCATGTGGTAGGGGTTTCCATATCTGCAAAACAACTCAGGAAACATGCATCAAATACTATTATCTGGGTAGTTCAGAGAGGAGCTAAAGCAAATGATATGGGGGAAGACTTGAACCCAGAAGTCTCCATGGAGTCCTGCTTGGTTACATTTATATATTCAAATTTACCAGGGGTAAGGAAAGTTTTTCTTGACTGTGTGTTCTTCAACAGTAGAATTTACATGCAATTCTAAAATTAGTCGCTTTTGTCTCATTTGGATTAAAGGACTCAACTTCTGTAAATTCAAATGTGCAGCATATTCACTAACTGGGTTCATTTTAGTATCCATATATATATATATATATATATATACACAAATATATATATATATTTGTTTCCTACAAAAGTTTAATAATTAGCCTCCAAATGTAAACTGTTCATAAAGAAAACATCTATAATGAAATAGTCTTCTAGGAAAAAACAGAAGTTATTTTTAAAGAAATATTAATAAGATTGCTAATAATAATAATAAGATAAATATTATAATTTAATAAAAGCAGACTGTGTGCCTATTTCATTTGCGATGAGTTTCAAGGAACCAGAAAAGAAGAATTATAGGACTTCTCAGAACCAAATGGAAATGGAGCTTATAGTTACGCTCTCATCAGAACTGACTAAAGTGCTGATTCTAAAAGAAAAAAAGAACTTCAATGACAGTTTATTAGGGAGTTTTTATCAGAGGTAGAAGTCGATACACTGCTTAAGGCACTGGAATAGACATCAGATAAGACAATGAAGTTTGTGGTTAAGAAAAAAATTAAAGAAATTTTAAACATATTTTAAAAAATTTCCGGATCCTCCTGGAAATCCTGAGCCAAGAGAAAATATTTGGGGAAAGTGACAGAAATGGCCCTCATGTGCCATCCCAGGAAAGAGAGAGGACACTTTCTGGGGTTGCCCTGGGGCACAGTGGTAAGTAGACAAAACCTCTTTTATTGTTGCCTTGAGTTAAGAAAACATTTTTCTTTTTCTTTTTTGTCTTTTGAGTCCTTCCCTGCTTTAACTGTTCCTGATCTACAGTCTGCATTGATAACCAAGTTTCTTCTTTTCAGAAGATTAATCTGTTTTGTAAACTACGTCCTGCACCTATTGCCCTCTAACTCTGCATGTCACACTCTGCATCTATTATGTTTTAACTTTATGCTAGCCACATCCTGATGCTTACTTAACTTTATGGTACTTTCTATGCAAACCACCCCTTGTAGTTTGTTTTCCCTCATTTTGTATTACAGAAAAAAAGTCACAGTGCAATCCACAGAAGACAATGGACTCAACTGCCAAGACTTGATGGCCAGACCCAAATTAACAGGCTACTTCTGACATCAGACAATTGACTGTTTCCAAATAATGCAAGAAGAATACAGGATCCCTACACCTTTGCTCATCTCCAAGTTCTGACTACAAGCCCCAACTATATGAGCCCCTTGATTCCCTATGGAAGGGAGACAGTTCTTGAGGCATGAGCTTACTGTACTCTCTTCTCTGCCAACTTGAGGACTAAAGCTATCTTTCTACTTCCTCCAAACTGTCTCCATATTTTCTTATTCAGCTCCGAATGGGCAGAGAAAGCCAAGATTGTGGTGGCAACACTACCACCACCAACTTCTACAACAGGACACAAATAATTTTTCTCATTTCACAAGCGAAAGTTAAGGCATTGCAACTGGGAAGGGTTAATTTTGAGTTTGTACTGGATCTGCTTCTGTGACTTTCTTATTTTGCCCCTTTGTTATTATAGGCATACATAATGACCTGCCTCAGGGAGCCTTGCCCAGCCCCCTCTGCCTGATCCCTGGGCTAGGGTACCTTCGTTTGGCTCAGAGGGAGAATAGTCTGACCCTGCTCACCTGTGAAGGTCTGTAAGGAAATGAAACTAACACATCCCACTGCCTGATGCTTGCCAGTCTAGGAGATATTGCAAGAATTAAATGGTCTCTTTGTTTCCTCACCTCCCTCCATCTCTGATCCATAAAAGAACTTGGCATCCATGCCCCAGGAAGATGGTTATTTTGAGGCACTAGCCTGCCATCTTCTCAGTCAGCATGCATTCCAAAGAAAGTCACCTTCCTTGCCTCAACACTTTGTCTCGGATTTATTGTGCAGCAAGCAGAGCGAGCTTGGACTCCGTAATAGTATGAGTGACAAACAGAAGTTAATTGAAAGTGTAGCAGTCTCTTCTCAGTCTCCTGAAAAGAAGGCCAGAGGCTGACTTACTTTCCTAATGGACATCCAGTCATCTTCAAAAATTACACCATCACTGGCCCCATCCCTGCTCTTCCAGTGGACAGCACTTGTTTCCTAAAGTCACCTTGTTCCTACTCTGAGCTTCTGATACTGAGCAGGACCCTGTGGAGCTCCTGGGAACAGAAGCCTTTCTGTGTCCACAATTTCTTTATGACAGGAAGTAGGCTTCATCTATCCTCCATGGCCATCCCTGAGTTCCAAGGAGCAGGTTCAAGCAGTTACTAATTAGGGAAGGGATGAAATGCAAGACAAGGTGGGAGCAGTCAAGAGAAACAACAGATCAGCCTTGGGGCAGGGTCCTGGTTCCCCCTAAAAGGATAGACACAACAATATCTTTGAACTATTTTGCAGATGCTGAATTCCCCACCAGGGGCAGGGATGCTGCCCACAAGCATGTTGACCCCAAACCAATTAGAACCAATCTTGGGTGGCCATCGGCCTGCAGTGGTTTGGAGCAGGCCTTGGGTTCAGCCTGCTCCAGATATTGGGCTGGGTCACTGCGGTGAAAGCACCAGATTCTAACCACTGGACCAGTGGTCAGTGACAAGGGCCCTGGCCCTTCATCTTTGCAGAAAAGAATTTCCACAAAGACTGAAGGTAGAGCAACAAGTAAGTGTTGTAAATAAGTGTTTGTTAAGAGGAAAAGAGTACAGTATGTATGGATAGACACATGGGCAGGCTCAGAGAGATAGTCCCTGAGTTGTGCCCTCGTGGCAGTTTGAATCGCTTTTATGGGGTATTTTGTTGGGGCCCATGTGAGGAAAACAGGAGAGACTCCATCTTGAAGCCTATCATTCATCTTAAAGACAGGATGTAAACTGGGCCTGAACCCTGCCCAAGAGTGAGAAAACCGTTGCTAATGAAAACCAGGTTTCTTGGAGACTTCCCTCCCTACAGATGGCAAATGGAGATTGTAGTTGAGGTCAGGCTGCCCCTGTTAGATTAACCATGGAGACATCCCCCCTTGATGTATAATCATTGTTCCCCCACAACACACACACCTTTAACCTTAATTGTTTGTTCTCCCAGCATGTACTTGTAGTAAAATTCAGTCATATACAACAAAGAGGTTGCTAACATGTAACCAGTCATGCAGTGGAGGATATAATACTGGACTTCTCAGAAACATCAGGATCCTTGTTGGGAACTGATTCTCCTTTGGCCCACTGGCGTAATAAACTGTACTCCACTGTCTTGAGTGTCCTCCAAGATGTGTTTTGTGACTCCAGATCCCACAACAACTTCTGGTTTTCCTTTGGCTAATCATGTTGATTTGCCTGGTTCACAGTTCCTATGTGATTATCTCAGGATCCTCCCATGTATGCACACACATCCCTTAGCCAATATGGATTTTACTGAAAAGGCATCTGCATAGAGCATCCCTTGACACCGCTTCCCTTCGGCCTCCAAGAAGCCTATCTGCACATGTGTGGTCAGGGGGGTCTCTTGACTTCGAGAACGAGAAATATGTGGTCTGGGCAGAGCCCAGCCTCCTCACCTTAATTGTCTTAGAGTTTTAGTCCACAGCAATGAATCTCCAATTGCTTTACCCTGGGGATACCTCCTTGCCTCAGAACCAGAAGATTAATGATGCTGATTCCCACATACTTCACCACCAACCAATCAGAAGAATATCCAGGAGCTGATCATGCCCTCTTTGAACAATTACTATAAAATTCTTCCAGGTTGGGACACACAGTTGTAAGGGTATTAGACTGCTGTGACCACATTTACCTGACAAAGCAATAAAGCTATTCCTTCATACTTCATCCAAAACTCTGTCTCTGAGATGTAATTCAGTATCAGGATACAGAGGCCAGATTCAGCTTCATGTCTGACCCTCCACATCCCTGAAGTCTTCCAAAAGGCTCTCTCACCACCTCAAAACCCTCTACTGCATGCCCCCATCCTTACATGCTGCCAGCCCATCTCATTCCCAGACCCAACCCCAGGGACTTCCCTTGGAACCCACTGGCCCAAACCACCAGGGAAAGCTGGACATCTTCCCCTCTTGCTGCCCTCAAAAAGAAGCACAGAGAAGCCAGGAGATAGACTTGTCCTCTTCGAGTGACTGGCTACCTTGTGAGAAAGCATCATGAAAAATTCACGTGGATTAAATTTCTCACCTCAGAATCAGCCTTCTGTACTGAATTGTAAAAGAAGTGCTCAGAAGGAACGATCAGTCTTTGGTTCCAGGAAATCCTTCTCTCTTCCAACTCCAGATATGCTTGATGATATCTGAAATCAGGGTGTGGTGAGGTCTTTGCTTCTTTTTTCTTTGGCTGTGCTGCGTCTTCATGCTGCCTGCAGGCTCTGTCTAGTTGCGGCGAGCGGGGGCTACTCTCTTGTTGTGGTGTGCAGGCTCCTCATTGTGGTGACTCTCTTGTTGTGGAGCTTGGGCTCCAGATATGTAGGCTTCAGCAGTTGCAGCACGTGGGCTCAGTAGTTGTGGCACAGGGGGTTAGTTGCCCCATGGCATGTGAAATCTTCCCAGCCCGAGGACTGAACCCATGCCGCCTGCATTGGCAGGCGAACTCCCAAACACTGGACGAAGAGGGAAGTCTAGGGTCTTTCTTTTGATAATCAAATGAATATACATGTGCTTGGTTTACTGAAATTGACTCAAAGTCTGGCAAATCATCCCACCCTCGCTTTCTCACACAAAGCCTGTGTCTCCTTTGCTGCCTTGGATATAGGATTGTTGTTATTGTCTTTCTAAATTCCATATATACATATTAATATATGGTATTTGTGTTTCTTTTTCTGACTTACTTCATTCCATATAATAGACTCCAGTTTCATCCACCTCGTTAGAACTGACTCAAATGCATTCCTTTTAATAGCTGATTAATATCCCTTTGTGTATATGTACCACAACTTCCTTATCCACTCATCTGCCAATAGACAACTAGGTTGCTTCCATTTCCTAGCTACTGTAAACAGTGCTGCAATGAATATTGAGGTACATGTGTCTCTTTCACATGTACCTTGGTTTCCTTGGTGTGTAAGCCCAATAGTGGGATTGCTAGCTCATATGGCAGTTTGGTCTGATCAGTTTTTCTATTTCTTCCTGGTTCAGTTTTGGAAGATTATCCTTTTATAAGAATTTCTCCATTTCTTCCAAACTGTCCATTTTAATGGCATATACTTGCGCACAGTAGTCTCTTGGAGCTTTTGTATTTCTGTGGTGTTTGTTGTGATTTTTCCAATTTCATTTCTAAGTTTATTGATTTGATTATTCTCCCTGTTTTCTTGATGAGTCTGGCTAGTTGTTTGTCTATTTTGTTTATCTTTGCTGTAGTCTCCTTTGTTTCTTTTTCATTTATTTCTTCTCTAATTTTTATAATTTCGTTTCTTCTACTAACTTTGGGGATTTTTGTTCTTCTTTTTCTAGTTGCTTTAGGTGTAAAGTTAGGTTGTTTATTTGATGTTTCTCTTGTTTCTTGACGTAGGCTTGTATTACTATGAACCTTCCTCTTATCACTGCTTTTACTGAATCCCATAGGTTTTTGGTTGTCATGTTTTCATTATCATTTTTTCTATACATATTTTGATATCATTTTTGATTTCTTCCATGATCTGTTGGTTATTCAGAAGCATGTTGTTTAGCCTCCATATGTTTGTGTTTTTTATATATATATTTTTTTTTCCTGTCAGTTCAGTTCAGTCTCTCAGTCATGTCCAACTCTTTGCGACCCCATGAATTGCAGCACGCCAGGCCTCCCTGTCCATCACCAACTCCCAGAGTTCACCCAAACTCATGTCCATCAAGTTGGTGATGCCATCCAGCGATCTCATCCTCTGTCGTCCCCTTCTTCTCCTGCCCCCAATCCCTCCCAGCATCAGGGTCTTTTCCAATGAGTCAACTCTTCACATGAGGTAGCCACAGTATTGGAGTTTCAGCCTCAGCATCAGTCCTTCTAATGAACACCCAGGACTGATCTCCTTTAGGATGGACTGGTTGGATCTCCTTGCAGTCCAAGGGACTCTCAAGAGTCTTCTCCAACACAACAGTTCAAAAGCATCAATTCTTCGGTGCTCAGCTTTCTTCACAGTCCTACTCTCACATCCATACATGACCACTAGAAAAACCATAGCCTTGACTAGACAGACATTTGTTGGCAAAGTAATAGCTCTGCTTTTTAATATGCTATCTAGGTTGGTCATAACTTTCCTTCCAAGGAGTAAGTGTTCATATCTAATCTTACAGCATTGTTATCAGAAAAGATGCTTGAAATGATTTCAATTTTTTAAAAATTTATCAAGGTTAGATTTGTGGCCCAGGATGTGGTCTATCCTGGAGAATGTTCCGTGTGCACTTGAGAAAAAGGTAAGCTCCATTGTTTTGGGGTGAAATGTCCTGTAGATATCAATTAGGTCTAACTGGTCCATTGCATCATTTAAAGCTTGTGTTTCCCTGTTCATTTTCTGTTTGGTTGATCTATCCATAGGTGTAAGTGGGGTATTAAAGTCCCCCACTATTATTGTTTTACTGTTAATTTCCCCTTTCATACTTATTAGCATTTGCATTATATATTGAGGTGCTCCTATGTTGGGTGCATATATATTTATAATTGTAGTATCTTCTTCTTGGACTGATCCCTTGATCATTATGTAGTGTTCTTCTCTGTCTCTGATCATGGTCTTTATTTCAAAGTCTATTCTATGTGATATAAGTATTGCTACTCACACTTTCTTTTGATCTCCATTTGCATGAAATATGTTTTCACAGCCCCTCACTTTCAGTCTGTATGTGTCTCTAGGTTTGAGGTCCATCTGATGTAGACAGTCTATATAGGGGTTTTGTTCTTGTAACCATTCAGACAGTCTTCATCTTTTTGTTGGAACATTTAGCCCATTTATATTTAAGGTAATTATTGTTAAGTATGATCCTATTATTATTTACTTAGTTGTTTTGGGTTCATTTTTATAAACCTTTTCTGTTTCCTGTCTAGAGAAGATCCTTTAGCATTTGTTGAAGAGGTGATTTGGTGGTGCTAAATTCTCCCAGCTTTTGCTTGTCTGTAAAACTTTTGATTTCTCTTTTATATCTCAATGAGATCTTTGCTGGGTAGAGTAATTGTGGTTGTAGGTTTTTCTATTTCTTCACTTTAAATATGTTCTGCCATTCCCTTCTGGCCTGAAGGGCTTCTATTGAAAGATCAGCTGTCATCCTTATGGGCATCTCCTTGTATGTTATTTGTTGCTTTTGCCTAGGTGCTTTTAATATTTGCTCTTTGTGTTTAATTTTTGTAAGTTTGATTAATATGTGTTCCACCTTTGGTTTATCCTGTTTGGGACTCCCTGGGTTTCATGGATGCACATGGCTATTTCCTTCCTCATTATATGGAAATTTTTGACTATTATTTCCTCAAATATTTTCTCATGCCCTTTCTTTTTGTCGTCTTCTTCTGGGACATTTATGACTTGAATGTTGGGACATTCAACATTGTCCCAAGGTCTCTGAGGTTGTCATTTTTTATTTTTTATTCTTTTTTCTACTCTGCTTCATTTCTTTCCACCATTCTATCTTCCACCTTACGTATCCTTACTTCTGCCTCAGTTATCCTACTGTTGGTTCCCTCCAGTGTTTTTAACCTCATTTATTGCATTGTTCATTATTGATTGACTCTCCTTTATTTCTTCTAGGTCCTTGTTAAACATTTCTTGCATCTTCTCAATCCATGTCTATTTATCTGTAACTCCATTCTGTTTTCAAGATTTTGGATCATCTGTTAAAGAGTCTGCCTGCAGTGTGGGAGATCAGGGTTCGATCCCTGTGTTGGGAAGATCCCCTGGAGAAGGAAATGGCAACCCACTCCAGTTTTCTTGCCTGGAGAATCTTAGGGACGGGGGAGCCTGGTGGGCTGCCATCTATGGGGTTGCACAGAGTCGGACACGACTTAAGCGACTTAGCAACAGCAGCAGCAGCAGCATGGGTTTGGTATGGGTTTGGGCAGCCCATCTTAATGCTCAGGGTTGCGTTCCTGTTTTGCTTAAGAAATAGTGTGATGTGTCTTGCACTAGAAACTGTTGGCTCTTGCATGGAGTTTGGTTTCAGTGTAGGCATGGAGACTTTTAGGTGGGCTCTTGTCTATTAATGTTCCCTGGGGTCAAGAGTTCTCTGATGTTCTAAGGTTCTGGAGATGAGCCTCCTGCCCTGGGTTTTGGTCGTCCTCTTACAGTAGCCTCAATACTTTTCTATCTACATAGCACAGAAGATAAAACACTTAGGCTCATGGTGAAATGATTCTCCACAGCCAGGAACACCCAGAGAGATTCACAGAGTTATACAGAGATGAGAAGAGGGAGAAGGGAGGTAGAGGTGACTAGGGAGAGTCAAAAAGGGATAGCAATCAAGTCAGCAATCAAATCCATAAGTGAAAATGGATACTGATTAGATTCTTAAAGGTACAAAACTGATTTTAAAAATATTAAAAAGCAAAGATGAAAAACCTAGAATAGAGGTTAGACTCTCAAAATTACAATATAAAAAGTACAAAACAAAATCAATCACAAAAATTAAAAATACTTATATATGGAATTTGTTTTTTAAAAAATAAGATTTTTTAAGAAAGGTAATAGTAGGCTATAAAAATGAAAAGTTAAACCATAAAGAACTAAAATTTTAGAAAATTAAAAAGTGATAATAGTAAAAATATATCTAGGAATTTCTCTGGATCTGTTTTGGGTAGTGTGGGGTCAGTTCAGTGTCAGATAGTCCCTTTTTCTGGCTTGTAATTATCCTCAAAATCTATAAGCTAAGCTAAGCTAAGCTAAGTCGCTTCAGTCATGTCCGACTCTGTGCGACCCCATAGACGGCAGCCCCATCCCTGGGATTCTCCAAGCAAGAACACTGGAGTGGGTTGCCATTGCTTTCTCCAATACATGAAAGTAAAAAGTGAAAGTGAAGTCGCTCAGTCGTGTCTGACTCAGCGACACCATGGACTACAGCCTACCAGGCTCCTCCATCCATGGGATTTTCCAGGCAAAATCTATAGCTCCCCCTCACATGCACAGTCTCTGCATTAACTGCAGGATCTTATTCTATTGCACTTGTCACTTCTGGGGCAGTTTCCACTTCTTTGCTTATTTGGCTTTCTCCTTTTGCAACTCTCTTCAGTGTCTAATTCCCACCCCGACACAAGGAGGCAAAGGTGGCCACTTATTCAGGCTCACCTGTTCAGTGGTGCTGTGGAGGAGGGACACTACAAACAAATAGCACCGGCATGTGTGGGGAGTACTCACCCTGGATGGGACACACTGGGTTTGCACAGCCCAAGGTGGTGTGTACTTCCCAAGTCCACACTGCTCAGGCTCCAGGGTTCTCTGCAAGGGCACTGTTCCAAGCGGGTCCTGCATTTTGTGCCTTTCCAAGGTCCAAGCCACTCAGGTGACTGGGTGCTTGGTGAGTGCACTGTGCATCTTATGCATGTCTCCCGTCCTGGCCACTTGGTTTCCCAGGTGCGCCATGAGAGCACAGTCCCAGGTGTGCCATGTGTCTCTGCTGGGGAGCTGATTTCAGGCTGTTACATACCTGGCTGATGTGAACCATCCAGGATCCCAGGAAGACACGGTTAGCAACTGGCAGCCTGCTCACAGTCTGGCTAAAGTTGTTATCTCTGGAGCCAAAATTGCATCAGCCCCTTGCCTTCTGCCTATGGCTGTCACACACATGTCTCTCTGCTTCCCAGGAGGGAGAGCCCTAAATGGCAGCCAGGTTGCTCTCTTTTGGTATTTGCTAGGGCTCCAGAGGCCACCATGTGGCATTAGAGCCTTGTTGTGGGAAAGGTCCTTTTTCCTTTGATCTCTCTGACCATCCCATGGTTTGGGTTGTTATGTCACATTAGTCCCCTCAGATTGTCCTCAGGGCATCCAAGCCCAGTCCTTAACCTAAGAACCAACGATGCAGCCCTCATCTCCCTGCCCAGCCCCCACTTGCTGCTGGTGGACAGGAGCCTCTGAGCCATTTCCCCATGGGTAATTGCAGTTAGGCATGTTCTGTGGGAGTTTTGTTTGTTTGCTTGTTTTTTCCAGTTATGTTTCTTGCTGAGATTCCAAAACTCTCCATTGACCTGACTGTGAGAGGGTTTCCTATTGTGTGGAAACTTCTCCTCCTTCATGATTCCCTCCCCAGGATGGGTCTCCATCCCTAAATCCTTTGTCTCTGTTTTCTTCTTTTATATTTTGTCCTACCTCATTTGAAGAAATTGGACTGCCTTTCAGGGTGTCTGTTGTCCTCTGCCAGTGTTCAGAAGTTGTTCTGTGGAAGTTGCTCCACATTCAAATGATCTTTTGATGAATTTGTGGGGGGGAAAGTGGTCTCTCATACTATTCCTCTGCCATCTTGAGACCACCCTCTCCACATACATTCTTTTAAATCAAGTCTTAATCTCTAGAAACCTGAGACTTGGAGACAGGATGGAAGGTGATATATAAACTGAGATAAAGGTGAAATGATAAATTTGGGTTGCGAGACAAATTATTGTTGCATGATCTATTTATAAATTTCCTGGTGGCTAGGTAAATACATATATACCCTTTTGAATTGTTCAATGAGCAAAGGGTATTCTTTAAAATTATCAATACACTTGCTTTTTCTTTTCTTGTATGAAAAGCTCAACTATTTGCTACTCATGCAAAAAGTATAGCCCTTAACATGTAGAATATTCTAATAAGACCTAAGACTTCCTTGGCAGCTCAGTAGTAAAGAATCTGCCTGACAAGGCAGTAGACGTGGGTTTGATCCCTGAGTCAGAATGACTCCTTGGAGAAGGAAATGACAACCCACTCCAGTATTCTTGCCTGGGAAATCCCATGAACAAAGGAGCCTGGTGGGCTACAGTCCACGGGGGTTACAGAGTTGGACACAACTTAGCAACTGAATGATAACAATAAGACCTAGGATTTCAGCTCTGTAAGGCCCATCAAAATATTTCTTCTAGCACAATGGTTGTCCATATGGGGTGATTCCACCTCAGCAGAGGACATTTTTTCCTCAAATTTAAGAATCCTCATGAGTATTGGGTAAATGCTAGGAATGCTGTGCATTCACAGGACAGCTCCCACAAGAATTATCCACCCAAAATGTCAGTATGGATTTTGAGAAATCCTCCTCTAGCACAATGAGTGTCAAATAACTTGTGAATCTTCTTTCCCTTTTCTCTACCCATGTTCCTATCTGACTCCAAATCTATCCAATAGTCTTCATTTAGAATGTTATAATACAGAATCTTGGAGAAGGCAATGGCGCCCCACTCCAGTACTCTTGTCTGGAAAATCCCATGGATGGAGGAGCCTGGTAGGCTGCAGTCCATGGGGTCACTAGGAGTCGGACACGACTGAGCAATTTCCCTTTCACTTTCATGCATTGGAGAAGGAAATGGCAACCCACTCCAGTGTTCTTGCCTGGAGAATCCCAGGGAAGGGGAAGCCTAGTGGGCTGCCGTCTCTGCGGTCGCACAGAGTCAGACATGACTGAAGAGACTTAGCAGCAGTAGCAGTAGCAGCAGTACAGAATCTAACATGGCTGCTTTGTACTAATTCAGTTAACCTGACCACTGTTATGGTCCCCACACTACCATACCAAGGGACACTGCTGGTTTTCAAACTTCAGGCCACCTGCAGCAGACCAGGTGGATCTGTGCAAAGAACATCAGCAGAAAGCAGAGCTGCCAAGAGGCCAGACACAACTTGCCAGAAGCTCATATTTTAGAACAACGAAGCTCTTTGAAAATAAAGTTAAACAAAAGTAAAAGTCTTGATTAAGATTTGTTCTTCTTAATAGACTGATTTTTAGAGCAAATTTGAGTTCACAACAAAGTTGAGAGGAAGGTACAGAAATTTCCCATATACTCCTGTCCCCACAAGTGAATACTACCCCCCTTTGTCAGCATCACTCAATGTACATTTGTTACAATTGATGAACCTACATTGATGCTTCATCATCACCCAGAGCCCATAGTTTATGCTAGGTTTCACTGTTGGTATTGTACATTCTACGGGTTTAAACAAAATTTAATGACATTTCTACACCATTATAGTATCAGACAGAATATTTTCACTGCCCTAAAAATCTTGGGGCTCCACATTCTTCATCCCTTGTCATCCTATTCCTAGAAACACGAATCTTTTTACTGTCTCCATAGTCCTGCTTTTTCTACAATGTCATATAGTCATAATTCTATAATGTGTAGCCTTTCCAGATTGTCTTCTTCTACTTGGTAATATACACTTAAGTTTCCTCCTTGTCTTTCCATGACTTGGTAGTTTATTTCTTTTGATCACTGAACACCATTCCATTTTGGGGATACACCACATTTTATATATCCATTCACATGCTGAAGGACATCACAACTAGATTGCTTCCAATTTGACAATTATGAATATTAACATTTGCTTTTTAAAAGAAAAATATTAATATGAAGTCTCTGAAAAGAACAGTCATTAGAAGTGGTGGAGAAGACAATGGCACCCCACTCCAGTACTCTTGCCTGGAGAATCCCATGGATGGAGGAGACTAGTGGGCTATAGTCCATGGGGTCATTAAGAGTCAGATACGACTGAGCGACTTCACTTTCATTTTTCACTTTCATGCATTGGAGAAGGAAATGGCAACCCACTCCAATGTTCTTGCCTGGAGAATCCCAGGGACGGTGGAACCTGGTGGGCTGCCATCTATGGGGTTGCACAGAGTCAGACACGACTGAAGCGACTTAGCAGCAGCAGCAACATTAGAAGTGGCATAGAAAGATATATTGGCTTTTATCTTGTCAAAGTATTTATCAAATACTATTGCATTTACTTGTTTTCTTATGCTTCCCTATTCAAACTACTAAGTATAGGGACCTCATAGTGTTTGCTTTTTTTTTTTTTTTTTTTTTGAGGCAACTGCTTTTATTAATATTTTGGTTTATTCTTTGTACCATTTTTTCTGTTTTTTTCTTTTATTTTTTAACTTTACAATATTGTATTGGTTTTGCCATATATCAACATGAATCTGCCACAGGTATACACATGTTCCCCATCCTGAACCCTCTTCCTTCCTCCAAGAGGGAGAGGCTGGGATGATTTGGGAGAATGGCATTGAAACATGTATAATATCATATATGAAACGAGTGTTTGCTTTTGTATCCCAGTTCCTAGTGTGATACACAGCACATAGCAGGCTCTAAACAGCAGTTTGATGAGCCTATAAGTTAGGACTGAAGGATCAGGAGGCAAGCTATGTTTCCTAACTTTAGCACCACTTGGCTATATGACCTGGGGCAGTTGAAGTATTCTGAGTTTGTTTCATTGACTGGAAATAATTAGACTTGAAGAATGCTATTTTTAGATGCATTAAGTCATTTGAAATTGGCGATTCTTTCACTAGAAAAAGAAAAGACAAAGTCACTATCTTCTTTCCCATTTAAATTTGGAATACTCTCTTTGCCCCATCAATAAATGAAATCTGCATAAAAATTTCACATGAGAAATTAAATTAATTTTATATCTTGACAAGCATAAAAGAAGAATCGGTTAGGATGTACACTGAGAAGGTGGGAAAAATCCTGTAAAAGGCTAGAAAAAGAAAAGAATATTGTCTTTATTTCCAGGCTGAGGAAACAAGAAAAATGAGCAGGATGTTATCTCCTTGCTGAACCACCCACACAGGCAAACCATGAGACCACCCAAGAATGAAGAGAGCAGATTTTGCTCTGTGAAGGAGAGGGCCGGAGGAAGCAGGACCACTACAGGGCTTTAACACTCTCCACACTCTCCTCTTGCCCACCCTAATTCTGCCTCACTAGAGTGACTGCCACACCAGGCCACTCACTGAGAGACACAGGCCACAATCCTCAGGAACCAGGTCTGCTGCTGCTAAGTCACTTCAGTCGTGTCTGACTCTGTGCGACACCATAGATGGCAGCCCACCAGGCTCCCCCATCCCTGGGATTCTCCAGGCAAGAACACTGGAGTGGGTTGCCATTTCCTTCTCCAGTGCATGAAAGTGAAAAGTGAAAATGAAGTCGCTCAGTCGTGTCCGACTCTTATCAACCCCATGGACTGCAGCCTTCCAGGCCCCTCCGTCCATGGGATTTTCCAGGCAAAAGTACTGGAGTGGGGTGCCATTGCCTTGGGGTTGGTCAAAAGGCTGAGAATTGTTATTAGATCAAGCTGGAGTAAAGAACAAAGTAAGCAATGACCAATATGCTTTTTGTTTTTTGTTTTTCTTTTTGCATTTAAAAAGACCTTCCCTGGTGGTCCAGTGGTTAAGAGTCCATGCTTCTATTACAGGGTCACAGGTTTGATCCCTGGTCACGGAACTAAAATGGTTCCCCATGCCTCAGAGCATGGCCAAAAAACCAAATGAATAAAAATAAATTGAAAAATAAGTAAATAAAAAGATGTTATTGGAGGAAGGGAATGATATTTCTCAGTTCAGTTCAGTTCAGTTGCTCAGTCGTGTCCGACTCTTTGTGACCCCATGAATCGCAGCACGCCAGGCCACCCTGTCCATCACCAACTCCTGGAGTTCACTCAGACTCACATCCATCGAGTCAGTGATGCCATCCAGCCCTCTCATCCTCTGTCGTCCCCTTCTCCTCCTGTCCCCAATCCCTCCCAGCCATCAGAGTCTTTTCCAATGAGCCAACCCTTTGCATGAGGTGGCCAAAGTACTGGAGTTTCAGCTTCAGCATCATTCCTTCCAAAGAAATCGCTGATCTCCTTCAGAATGGACTGGTTGGATCTCCTTGCAGTGCAGGGACTCTCAAGAGTCTTCTCCAACACCACAGTTCAAAGGCATCAATTCTTCGGCACTCAGCCTTCTTCACAGTCCAACTCTCACATCCATACATGACCACTGGAAAAACCATAGCCTTGACAAGACAGACCTTTGTTGGCAAAGTAATGTCTCTGCTTTTCAATATGCTATCTAGGTTGGTCATAACTTTCCTTCCAAGGAGTAAGCGTCTTTTAATTTCATGGCTGCAGTCACCGTCTGCAGTGATTTTGGAGCCCCCAAAAATAAAGTCTGACACTGTTTCCACTGTTTCCCCATCTATTTCCCATGAAGTGATAGGACCAGATGCCATGATCTTCATTTTCTGAATGTTGAGCTTTAAGCCAACTTTTTCACTCTCCTCTTTCACTTTCATCAAGAGGCTTTTGAGTTCCTCTTCACTTTTTGCCATAAGGGTGGTGTCATCTGCATATCTGAGGTTATTGATATTTCTCCCGGCAATCTTGATTCCAGCTTGTGTTTCTCAGAGCACTACAAATTGTACTTTAAATAGATTTCAAGATTTATGGCTGTGGTGGGAGGGTTTTAAAACACTAAGATGAGCTGGTGGAAAAGCCTTGCAGTATGCGAAGGAGGCAATTGATCAGTGAGGCTGGAGCACCTGTGTGTGTGAATTGCCTGCTGCTGAAGGTGGATGCCCTCCCCTCACAGAGACTGGGAGGGAGGGGCACAAGCTCCTTCAGCTGAGAAGACCTGATGGTTATGACACTGGCAACAGGATGAGAGAACTTTTACATCTCAAAGGAGTAGAGAAAAAAACTACAACTACAAGTTTTCAAACATAAATTCTCTAAGAAAGGGAGGATCTGAGATTTATAGACACAAAGAAGCCTGTCTGAAGTGTAGTCAGGCTGAAGGGAAATGTAAAGGTTATCTTGATCACACCTCAGTGAGTTTTATTAGTTTTCCAGATAAGAATCAAATAGATACTCAGGTTAGGTTTGAAATACTTAGAAAAACTCTCAAAACTTCCCCAGATTAATTTCAATGGAAATGTTACAAAACTGGGTGTCTGGACCTATGCTGGGTTCTTAGCCCAGGCTGAGACCCTTTGTCTCAGCCGAGGAAACTTCTCTGCTCATGTTCATGCAGCCAATAAGGAAACCCATGCTGAGACTGAAACAGCTCAAGCTTCATTCAGTGGCCAAAGAATGGAGAAGTGGGAACCTAGTTCACAAATCAACTAGATTCAGATAAGACACCCCACATGTAGGAGAGTCAGAGTAAAAGGGAGGGGTTTAGAAAAGTTGGGAGGGATTTTCATGACTTATTCAAGAACAGCATTGTGGTTTGGACCCAGAACAGATGAAATTCTCCTTTTCAGTCCTTGTCTGGGTTTTTCCGGTCAATTTTACGGCAACTGTCAAATGTCTGGTGCTAGTAGATATGTCAGCTAGCTATTACAATGAGCATGTAATGAGGCCCAAGGTCTACTGGAAGGCAACTCTTCTACCATCTTGGGCCTCACTGATTCTAACTACTTCTTGCTTTGCTCTTTGCAGCTTCCTCTTGAAATGTAGATACGAGTTAAAGATTTTCATTTGAGGGAGGGGCAGGGGTGTGATTCTGGGACTGGAACAGCCTGGGTAACAGAAAGTTTGCAAAATAACATAATGATATCAGTTTCACTTTCGTTTGTGCAATGTTCATGAATTTTCTCCTTATTGTGATAGGAAATAAATGTAACGTTTAAGTGAGATTTTGAAAAAAGAGAGAATCTAAATGTAGGATTTCCAGATAAAATACAAATCACACAGCACATACTTGGGTTCTGAAATTCACATTTAACTGAATATCATGTATTTCTAGCCACTAATCCTGGCCACCATGTTATGGAGATGGTGGAGTACTCTCTCCAACAGCCCACAGAAAGCTCCTAATTAAATATCTTAAAAATATTGCCTCAGTATTCTCATGGAGGAGAATTTTTAAATGAGTCAAGACAGAGAGGAGTCCTTAGTCTGTAAGCATGGCAAACTACCCAAATATCATTCATCATCACTCAGCCACCACAACAGTGAAGCCTGTGCTGCACCTGTGGCCCAGGTCTTTCAGCCACTGTTTGCCAGGTACCCTCTGCTGCCCAGGTGCCCTGATTTGTAGAAGTCACTTATTCTCTTTTAGCAAGTCATAATATAAACATTTCTTTTCAACCAGCTTCAAAGAACACAAGCAATCTACAAAGGACAGAATCAAACGCTGTCCAAATTGCAAAGCCCTAGATTCCAGACCCTGCCAGATTTCAGTTTTGTGAATATTTAATCAATCATTTGAATAATAGGGACCAGATGACCTGCTTGGCTTAGTTATCAAAGGGATCTGTTGTTATTCTGTAATGACAAAAGTGGGTCTGCATGACAATTTAACTGAAAAAGCCATTACTTTCAATTTTATCCTTAAAAAAACTGCCAGGTAATTAACTTCACAGCAGTTTGTGGGCAAACTCATACTACAGATAAATGAAACATTTGTTAATAATTGACTGTGAAAGCTGGTTAAATACTGTTGAGGTGATATAACCACTAACAGAAGAAGGTAGAGCTGAATGACAGGAGACTCCAGGAAGTAGAAGTAATTACAGGAGTGTTTGATCTAAAAAGGCTAAAATATAAAAGCAAGTGGGAGATCAAAATAAATAAATAAATAAATAAAGGAAAAAGTATTATTACAATACCTGTATTTTCATTAGTTCCAACATAAATTCTCTTTTAAAAGACACTTATTCATTTACTCAGAAGTCTTTTGTTTGTGTGAAGACTCAAATAAGAGAACACAGATGTGATAACAAACCAAAGGCCTATCACCACACATACTGAAATACCCAAGAATGCCAGTGATAGCTGTTCATTCAAAGCAAGCACATTATCTTCTCCCTCTTACTGTCTAAGTGCTAACGACAGTGATACTTTCCATTTACAGTGTGACTATCTTCTTTTCCTCATACACAACACTGTAAACAACTCTGGCCAATAAACAGTATGAGTTCAGAGGAATCTTGGATGATGAAAACCTTTCATTGACAAAGTATCTGCAATTCCTTTTATGCAGAACACAAAACAAAAGGCAGAATTAAGTTCCCCTTCCTTCCACGGATGTATCTCTGCATCATACTACCCATGTTTCTGAGCAAAGTCAGAAAAGATTTCAAAGACTCACCTCACACTAAAGGTAATTTCTTAGCATTGATATTCATATGTTAAAATGATGTTTAACATTGCTTAACAAAGCAATGTTCACATTGCTTTGATCTGAAGATCGCTATATACATCAGATCTTCCCTACTGATAATTAAATACCTCTGAGAATAAATAGTAATTAAATGTCTACTTTTTTTGTAATATGGAGACCCAGATACTGAACTTGCTACTAAATTGCTATAGGTAAAACTCAAACAGAAAAGAAAATTTTCCCTTTCTGTCAATGTATTCTAAGTAGCAGATCACATTTGTTCTTGGGAATTATTTTTAATAAGTTCTTAAAAAGGAAAAAGTAATGGTATTGCAGAAAGGGACATTGGGGAAGGATATAGTCAGAAACAAAAATCTCCTTTACAAAAGAGTTCTGCTGCATCTACAGTGACATTAGAACATTAACAATCTGTTTTAAACTGGTCCATAATTTCTGGTGCATTTCTGAAATAATGGCTAATGTGTTTTTTAACTTGCAATTTTCAGAGCCATAAATCTTAAAATTCACTCTGAAAATATTGGGACTCTGTATTATAAAACTTGAGAAAAGAAATGCCTGATGTCTTTTCCATATGTTCTTGTTCAAAGACAAGCATTTCTCTGGATCTAAGAAGAAGGCATGATTTGGTCCATTAACAAAGAACCAAGGAAGGGGGAAAAAAGAAGGAAAAAAAAAAAAAGGCAAAGAGATGAGTACTTGGCTTCCATTCACCAAATTAACAGGTAAAACACTACAGTTTTCTGATTCAAATATTTTAATCATTCTGGATTCCTAGGTAATAAGAACAGCATGCTGCTGCTGCTGCTAAGTCGCTTCAGTCCTATCCGACTCTGTGCAACCCCATAGACGGAAGCCCACCAGGCTCCCTCGTCCCCAGGATTCTCCAGGCAAGAACACTGGAGTGGGTTGCCATTGTGAAAAGTGAAAAGTGGAAGTGAAGTCGCTCAGTCGTGTCCGACTTTTAGCGACCCCATGGACTGCAGCCTACCAGGCTCCTCCATCCATGGGATTTTCCAGGCAAGAGTACTGGAGTGGGAAGAACAACATATAGTTGGTTTGAGTCAAATTTAACCTAGTTATTTGCCATTCCCTGGTTGCTCGGATGGTAAAAAATCTGCCTGCAGTGCAGGAGACTGGGATTCAATCCCCGGATCAGGAAGATCCCCCAGAGGAGGAAATGGCAACCTGCTCCAGTATTCTTGCCTGGAAAATCACCTGGACAGAGGCACCTGGCAGGCTATGGTCCATAGAGTCGCAAAGAGTCAGACACGACTGAAGCGACTTAGCACAGTGCCCAAAGTGAGATAAATCATCTCATTCTTTAAGCCAAAACATAATTCAGGAAGGAAGATTTCAGATGAACAGCTTAAGGCCCAAATTCTAGAAAATATTTTATTATGAATAGTTTCAGAGCTTTCTCTTAAAGAACTCTAACAATATATTAATATATTATCACATATTCTTTAACTATTTAACTAGATTGAAATTCTTTTCACAAATCTGAAGCAATTCTGGCTGTGATTATGCCATTATATATATAAGCTTGGAAAAATCATATTGATTAAATTTAAGATAAATTTCTAAGATAAATGCTAAAAGTAAAATGCTTTACAAATGACCAACTCTTCATTTCCAGTCCAATCAGTTGTCTTTAATTCAAATGGACTGACCTAAGCAACCTGTGACATCTTTGGCCTTGACCACAAGTAGAAACTACTTACCTCCCTGGGGAGTCAGGGCTCCCTTTGCTCTGAGCTCTTTCAGCCTCTGGGCTGATCGCTGCCTGAGAGCCCTGGGCATGACCTGCCACCTCTGTCCCCTGAGCCACAGTCACACACCAGACATGCCACAACGGGGGCCTCGTGTTGATGTTGTCACCACTATCAACCTGAGACAGCCTCCTACACACACACTGGCACACACATGCAGACAGACAAACACCCAGAGGTTCATGCAGTTCTATCCCTATAAAAGGCTCAAGTACATTTCCTGCCTATCCAGCAATGAGCTTTTCTCTCAAAATGGAGAAATCGGGTTTTATGATTGGTTATGGTAGTTCATCTAGTCAAGGCTATGGTTTTTCCTGTGGTCATGTATAGATGTGAGAGTTGGACTGTGAAGAAGGCTGAGTGCCGAAGAATTGATGCTTTTGAACTGTGGTGTTGGAGAAGACTCTTGAGAGTCCCTTGAACTACAAGGAGATCCAACCAGTCCATTCTGAAGGAGATCAGCCTGGGATTTCTTTGGAAGGAATGATGCTAAAGCTGAAACTCCAGTACTTTGGCCACCTCATGTGAAGAGTTGACTCATTGGAAAAGACTCTGATGCTGGGAGGGATTGGGGGCAGGAGAAGGGGACGACAGAGGATGAGATGCCTGGATGACACCACTGACTCGATGGATGTGAGTCTCAGTGAACTCCTGGAGTTGGTGATGGACAGGGAGGCCTGGTGTGCTGCGATTCATGGGATCGCAAAGAGTCGGACACGACTGAGCGACTGATCTGATCTGATGGTAGTTAGATATCAGTGCCGAGGCCAGGGTCTCCCTGAGGGTCTGGTCCCACCTCTACTGCACGTCAGCACAGAAGTCCTCAGAATCAGCCCCGACACGTGTGCCTCTAACCAAATGCTCACACATAGTCAGGCCCTGGGACATGCCATTGTCTCGTGTAAGAGCTTCAGCTCTTGTCACTTTGCCAATATAAGAATCTTCGAATATATTTGTTGTTGTTGCTGTTTAGTTGCAGAGTGATATCTGACTCTTTTGCAACCCCATGGACTATATAGCCCACTAGGCCCCTCTGTCCATTGGATTTTCCATGCAGGAATAACTGGAGTGAGTTGCCGTTCCCTTCTCCAGGGGATCTTCCTGATCCAAGGATCAAACTCATGTCTCCTGCATTGGCAGACAGATTCTTTACTACTGAGCCACCAGGGAAGCCGTTCAAAAATATTTACCTTCACTTATAAATGATTTCCCGGAAAAATATTTTACCTCCAAATATGGTTATACTTTGAACCAAGGTTGAATAATATTACTTTCAACAAAAATTACTCAAATTATTGTTTCTTTTTTTTAATCTTTTTTTAACATAAATTTATTTATTTATTTATTTTTTCTTTTTTTTTTTTAAATTTTATTTTATTTTTAAACTTTACATAATTGTATTAGTTTTGCCAAATATCAAAATGAATCCATCACAGGTATACATGTGCTCCCCATCCTGAACCCTCCTCCCTCCTCCCTCCCCATACCATCCCTCTGGGTCGTCCCAGTGCACTAGCCCCAAGCATCCAGTATTGTGCATTGAACCTGGACTGGCATCTCGTTTCATACATGATATTTTACATGTTTCAATGCCATTCTCCCAAATCTTCCCACCCTCTCCCTCTCCCACAGAGTCCATAAGACTGTTCCATACATCAGCGTCACTTTTGCTATCTCGTACACAGGGTTATTGTTATCATCTTTCTAAATTCCATATATATGCGTTAGTATACTGTATTGGTGTTTTTGCTTCTGGCTTACTTCACTCTGTATAATAGGCTCCAGTTTCATCCACCTCATTAGAACTGATTCAAATGTATTCTTTTTAATGGCTGAGTAATACTCCATTGTGTATATGTACCACAGCTTTCTTATCCATTCATCTGCTGATGGACATCTAGGTTTTAATTGAAGGTTAATAAACTCCTTCAGTTACAAGTTATTTCAGATTACAGATGAACCCTTCAAATCAGTTTATATATAGAAACATCTATCATACATGTTAGTAATTCCAAAGCTTAGCTTTTCCTACAAACATATGAACATATATGCTAAGCTCAAATACCATCCCTTTGCATTTTTTTTAGATACAACTGGATTACAGTTTATGCACTGATTCTATGAAAGATGTTACCTTTCTAGAAAGTTTTCGTATGATTAAAATAATTTATAAAAACAGATTTTCCATTCCATTGTTTTGAGATATATTTTATACCAAATAATTGAAATAAATTTTGAGCTGTCACTGGGTTCAATAGACCAAGATCTTAATTATATTTCTTTCCCACCATAATATGCCTTCCATTAGACTACAACCTTTATAAGTCAGATATAATTTTATGTAACAAAGCTGATGACTATTTTTATGGCTTAGAATAGTTTTTAACTTGCCCAGGAAATAAACAGCTGATTTTTGTGTCTCAGTTCAGTCGCTCAGTAGTGTCCAACTCTTTGCGACCCCATGGACTGCAGCACACCAGGCTTCCCTGTCCATCACCAACTCCCGGAGCTTACTCACACTCATGTCCATTGATATGATGGATATCAGTGATGCCATCCAACCACTTCATCCTCTGTTGTCCCCTTCTCCTCCTGCTTTCAATCTTTCCCAGCATCAGGGTCTTTTCCAGTGAGTCAGTTCTTCACATCAGGTGGCCAAAGTACTGGAGCTTCAGCTTCAACATCAGTCCTTCCAGTGAATATTCAGGACTGATTTCCTTTAGGATGGACTGATTGGATCTCATTGCAGTCCAAGGGACTCTCAAGAGTCTGGAAGTTCAGAACCATCAGTTCTTTGGCGCTCAGCTTTCTTCACAGTCCAACTCTCACATCCATACATGACTACTGGAAAAACCATAGCCTTGACTAGACGGACCTTTGTTGGCAAAGTAATGTCTCTGATTTTTAAAATGCTGTCTAGGTTGATCATAACTTTTCTTCCAAGGAGCAAGCGTCTTTTAATTTCACGGCTGCACTCACCATCTGCAGTAATTTTGGAGCCCCCCAAAATAAAGTCTGTCACTTTTCCCCCATCTATTTGCCATGAAGTGATGGAACCAGATGCCATGGTCTTAGTTTTCTGAATGTTGAGTTTTAAGCCAACCTTTTCACTCTCCTCTTTCACTTTTATCAAGAGGCTCTTTTGTTCTTTGTTTTTTGCCATAAGGGTGGTGTCATCTGCATATCTGAGGTTATTGATGTTGCTCCTGGAAATTTTGATTCCAGCTTGTGCTTCATCCAACCCAGAAATTCTTATGATGTACTTTGCATATAAGTTAAGTAAACAGGGTGGCAATATACAGCCTTGACGTACTCCTTTCCCTATTTGGAACCAATTTGTTGTCCCATGTCCAGTTCTAACTATTGCTTCCTGACCTGCATACAGATTTCTCAAGAGGCAGGTCAGTTGGTCTGGTGTTCCCATCTCTTTAAGAATTTTCCAGAGTGTTTTGTGGCTGGGTTGGGATTAAAGGATTAAAAATAAAAGAGAATAATTCCCATTTCCTCACTTGTCCAGAGTTCTCTATAATGTACCTACAGGAGGCCCAGTTGTCAAACCATGCTATCTCTCTGAAGAATTTATAAAAGTTAGAGTTTTATTTAGCTACTAAAAAAATACTGTGGTGTGAGGAACATACTAAATATTTTAATATTACAGGAATTGCATGTTGTACATTTACAAATTATATGTGTACCCAAGGATCATGTTATATTTATTTCTGTACCCTAACACCTACAATGTTAATTTTCTCTATATCAGGGTACTCAGTGAATACACACTGAATCAACATCAAATACATATCAGGAAGCAGCAGGAAAGGAAGGATGAGAAGAGAAAAAGGACCTGTACTGAAAGATTATATGTAATTGTGCACCAAGTAGTCAAAATGCTCACATAGACGTATACTTTTATGTACAAGAAGTGAAACATGGTCCCAAAGTTTCTGAAATGGTTCCAAAATATGCTTTATCAAACATTCCCATGAAAGGCCTGTTTTGAGGAAAAAATACAGCCTCCTCACACCCAGGAAGAAAGATGTGGTAAGAGGAGGACAGAGCCCAAGGTGCTGAGTTACTGCTTTCTCAGGAGTCTTTCCCAGCTGATTTATGGAGATACTATAGAAATGCCTGTGGAAGCATTTTTTCCAGAGAATAGTTACTGCTCTGACACTCACCCGTGGGACAGGGAGAACAAAATAAAATGTAAAACAGTGAAAAGTAATTTTTAAATAAAATAAGCAATTTTCTTCATGCCCTATTAGTTTTTTATAAATTAGTATTTTAACAACATCCAGTTATTTGGAATTACACTATAAACCTTCCTGGCAAACCTGTCAGAGTTTATAATGTTATTAGATTCAAACATTACTCCAAATAAATTTTGGGTGACAAAAGCCTACAAAATAGCTCTAGTGAAGAGAAGAAAAATGTCAAGGGGTTAAACTGATCTACTTTGTTGTTGTTTTGAAAATAATATGGAATTTTTCTGATTAAGAAATTGTCCATGATTCCTAACATAAAATCTAAGACTTGTGTTACCAGTTATGGAAGAGATGCCCAGTTCTAGGCCTATGTGGAATTCTCAGAAGGTGGGAGTCCCTGTATCCCTCCCCTCTGAGGCCAATGCGGCAACTGGTTTCACCCCCAATAAAGCAGCTCTGCCTTCTTGTCTCCCCATCCCACCCACTGCCAGCAGCCAGAGAGACCAAACAGAACCCCAGAGGAAGAGACACTATCAAACCAGAAACAGTAAGCAGACCTAGAAGATTAAAATTCAATGTGACAACAATAAACAACATGATTTTCAAATTAAAACTCAAGAAATGATCTTAAGAAAAGATGTTTATTTTAATCTCTTAGGCCTCTAATGCAGGTCCCCAAGGGATAAATGTCTAAATATCTTCAGGGAAAAGATAAGGGACTTCAAGTGCAGGTCCTAAAAAAATAAATGGTTCAGAGGGGGAGCATGAAATGTGATAATGACATAGATGATAGGCAAAATTTCTCTAAGCTAAAGACAAACTTGAGTCCCCTAATAAAAAGGCTCAATAAATTCCAGACACATGCTTAAGAACATCCTGATAAAATTACTGATTTTCAAAAATAAAGGAAAAAATCTTACGATCTCCTAGGTAAAGAGTACATGATACCTTATAATACAAGGTAAACCAAACACAAATCAGAATAGTACTTCAAGACAGAAGGAAGAGGAGCAGCAGAAACACTAAAAAGGAGGAAATATGATAATATATAATATACTATAACAATGAGATATTATATAATGATTTATTGTATAGCAATATAACAAAAATATACAATTTATAGAAAATATTATATGTTATATAATACCAGTGTATAACAACATAAAAACTACATTGAAAGACAACAGTAAGTCGCTGAAAGTGCTAAGTAATCTTGTTAAAACTTAAAAGTTAGGTCTCAAATCTACAAATACAGTTGACCTTTGAACCATATGGGCATTAAGGCCACTCATCCCCCACCACGCACACACACAGCCTCCAAAATCTGAGTATGACTTTACAATTGGCTCACTATAACCATAAGTCTGCATCCTAGATCTGTATATCACGGTATGTATTTATTGAAAAGATCCACATATGAGTGAACCCACGCAGTTCAAATTCATGTTGTTCATAGGTCAATTGTATATCCCTTTCTGAAACTTGTGACATGATGGTTTTGCATTTATACCAGATTCATGGATTTATGACAATACAGATGTAATCTAATCAATCCATCATGCAGCCTTGGGTTTGTATACTCTGAACCATTGGCCTCTGAAGACTCTGAGGGTATTGATTTCATTCCAGAATATGCAAAGATGAATGGTCAATGAAAGAGATACGCCTCAGCTTCTCTATGATCTCTGAGACATACATCAATCTGATGCTATCTTCCATGGTTTGAACTTGGAGCTCTCTCTGGTATACACACTGGATTATTACTGACCATTTGGAGTATGTGTTGACCCTAAATATATTGCTCCTTCTTAAAAGCAAGGAAAAAAAGGGGGACAAATAAAAATATTGGGGAACAAAATAAAAAGGTAATCATGTCACCAGAAACAGAGGTATATGTAGTCTTTATGTCCTCAATTTTTTTAATGTAACTGACTGCAAAAAGAGAGGAGACCAAAGCTAAACTGGTAAGAAAACACTCTAAACTGCTATCTTACTGAAAGATAAGGAGCTGGATGAGATAAAGATTATAAAGACATAAAACCATAGTCATTGAATTTAAATTGAAGGTCTTAGAAGTACTGAAGATCAGAATCAACAGAGCAGAAAATCTAATTGGAAAAAAGCTTTAGAATTTTCCTTACAATGCAGTAAGAATAATTAAGTGATAAAATCATAAGAGAGGATAGTAGATATGTAGGAAATTGATTTACCATTATATATAATTGGAGCTACTAAAAAGGGAAAAAGAACAAACGGAGCCAAAATGGTACAAGAAATTATAATACAAGAAAACTTTCCTGAACCTGGAAAATATATATGACCCTATGTACATTTTTGGGCTCCAATATCACTGAAGATGGTGACTGCAGCCATGAAATTAAAAGAAGCTTACTCCTTGGAAGGAAAGTTATGACCAACTTAGATAGCATATTCAAAAGCAGAGACATTACTTTGCCAACAAAGATCCGTCTAGTCAAGGCTATGGCTTTTCCAGTGGTCATGTATGGATGTGAGAGTTGGACTATGAAGAAAGCTGAGTGCTGAAGAATTGATGCTTTTGAACTGTGGTGTTGGAGAAGACTCTTGAGAATCCCTTGGACTGCAAGGAGATCCAACCAGTCCCTTCTGAGGGAGATCAGCCCTGGGATTTCTTTGGAAGGAATGATGCTAAAGCTGAAACTCCAATACTTTGGCCACTTCATGCGAAGAGTTGACTCATTGGAAAAGACTCTGATGCTGGGAGGGATTGGGGGTAGGAGGAGAAGGGGACGACAGAGGATGAGATGGCTGGATGGCATCACTGACTCGATGGATGTGAGTCTGAGTGGACTCCAGGAGTTGGTGATGGACAGGGAGGCCTGGCGTGCTGTGATTCATGGGGTCACAAAGAGTCGGACATGACTGAGCAACTGAACTAAACTGAACTGAACTGATGTATTAAAAGAGCTTATCATCATTAAAGCAAAAATAATGAAAATAGGCTACCATCTGGACATATCTTGGTAAAACTTTCAATTTAAAAAATAAATAATGATTCATAAATACTCAATGAGGAAAAAGAATAAATCTGTTGTAAAAAAAAAAAAAAAAGGAAAGGAAAGCTGTCTTCATTAAAGAGTAAGACATAATGGAACAGTATCTACAAAATGATAAATTTCTGAGTGAAAAAAATTGATCCCAGGCAGTCTGTACTTAGTCCTGCTGACATTCACATATAAAGTCAACAGAAATGTATCCTTTGGGCATACTGTGAACTCAGAAAATATTCTACCACCTACACTAAACACAAAATGTATTGAAAGAAAACGTTAGTATCTCTTATTCCAATCTCCTGGCAAGGAAGACTATTTAAGTATAAACAGATGTAGAAAGCATGACATAAGAGACTGATAGACTTTCCTTGTAAAAACTAACTTTAACATTTAAAAATCGAGTCAGAAGCAAATAAGCAGAATAACTTAAACAATGAAACAAACAAGTCGAGGGCTTAATATCAGATCATATCAGATCAGTCGCTCAGTCGTGTCCAACTCTTTGCGACCCCATGAATCGCAGCACGCCAGGCCTCCCTGTCCATCACCAACTCCCAGAGTTCACTCAGACTCACGTCCATCGAGCCAGTGATGCCATCCAGCCATCTCATCCTCTGTCGTCCCCTTCTCCTCTTGCCTCCAATCCTTCCCAGCATCAGAGTCTTTTCCAATGAGTCAACTCTTCGCATGAGGTGGCCAAAGTACTGGAGTTTCAGCTTTAGCATCATTCCTTCCAAAGAAATCCCAGGGCTGATCTCCTTCAGAATGGACTGCTTGGATCTCCTTGCAGTCCAAGGGACTCTCAAGAGTCTTCTCCAACACCATAGTTCAAAAGCATCAATTCTTCGGCGCTCAGCCTTCTTCACAGTCCAACTCTCACATCCATACATGACCACAGGAAAAACCATAGGCTTGACTAGACGAACCTTTGTTGGCAAAGTAATGTCTCTGCTTTTGAATATGCTATCTAGATTGGTCATAACTTTTCTTCCAAGGAGTAAGTGTCTTTTAATTTCATGGCTGCAGTCACCATCTGCAGTGATTTTGGAGCCCCAAAAAATAAAGTCTGCCACTGTTTCCACTGTTTCCCCATCTATTTCCCATGAAGTGATGGGCCCAGATGCCATGATCTTCATTTTCTGAATGTTGAGCTTTAAGCCAACTTTTTCACTCTCCACTTTCACTTTCATCAAGAAGCTTTTTAGTTCCTCTTCACTTTCTGCCATAAGGGTGGTGTCATCTGCATATCTGAGGTTATTGATATTTCTCCCGGCAATCTTGATTCCAGCTTGTGTTTCTTCCAGTCCAGCGTTTCTCATGATGTACTCTGCATATAAGTTAAATAAACAGGGTGACAAAATGGTACTTAGTATATCACGAGATTTCTCACAGTGGAGTGAAAAAGAAAAATTCAATTAAAACTGACTTATCAACCAAGTCACTAACATAAAATTTAAGTGCACTGAACATGAAAAAATAATCAACTCTGCTTTTAAGTAAAAAATGTAAATTAAGACTAATGAAAATATTTTTTATTGACAGTATTTACTAAAGTACTGGAAAATAGATACTTTCATAGACTATTTCATTCAATTTAACTTGACACAACTTTCTTGTAAAGCTTTTTGACAACACATGCTATTACTTTAAAAATATGTATACACTTTAAAGTAACAATTCCAATTTCAGAAAATCATCCAGCATTGTTCATGGTGACCCAAAGTTTGATCCCTGTAGAAGACCAACAGTACCTGACTGTTTGAACAAATCACCATGCCGCTGAGAAATGGTATACCATGCTGCTGCTAAAAATGTGACAGAATATTTAAACCCATGAATATTTTCAATAAATACTTAGTAAATTAATGAAAAAATGATGTTTATTCAATGAAAAAAATATAGACCTTCATGTTACTAATTTCATTTAAATTGCCAATACATGTGGAGACTAGACATGAAAAAATCACTTGAAAGATCTATGCCAAAATTTTATCATGACTCTCTTTGAGTGATGGAGTTATTGATTTTTGGTCTTCATTATACTTTCGTTAAGTATCCAGAATTATTATCAAAAGTAATCATTAACTGATGTAATAGGAAAAACAAGAGCAAAGATTTTATGTAAAATACTGGGCACATAGTAACAAATCAATATTTTTTTGCTATTTTAAACTATAATGTAACATTAAAATGGGATAATCATTTATCTCTTTAATGAAAACCAGCTTATCTTATCAAAAGACAAAGATAGCTAATATTACAATTAATATTTATAGAGGACTTCTTTTTTGTAGTAAACCTTACATTATTTAGCATCATTTCCCCTTGTAAATTATTACATTATATATGAAAATTATTGGTATGCAGTATTTGAAAGCACCAGATTCTCTCAAGCACTTGGATATCAGTGTATTTACTAGAATACCTCCAAGGCATGGATATTACCTCTGGCTCATAAGACATAGGGTTGATCAATAAATATTGTTTTAGCAGAACTGATCTGTTGAACTAAATTTATCCAAGCCATATGATGGCAGAGGAATTGATTTTTGTATAAAGTATCACCTTAAAACAAACAGATGAAGTTTTAAAAATTTCTTGAAGCAATCAACCAAAGATTAAAGCAAATAGAGTGAGGAGGTCTTCCTTGCTTTCCGTGAACACTTAACACCCTTAAGACACGTTCTGTATGCACTGTGACCATTTCTTCCCTATATTGAAACTATTTTCTAAGTTTCTAAGTAAGCCTGCAGTTCTATTATTATTGTGTGTTCTGTGGGCTATAATTCAACTTCCTAGACAGAACTGGTATAAAGATAATTAGTTTTACAGAGCAAGGAAGATCTAGTATTAAAATAATATAGTGGCAATAATAGTAATCAGAGTGATCACAAAAGCAACCATATATCAGACACAGTGTACAACATAAAATCAGCCTGTATCTTGACAGATTTATCTAAACTTCTCAGACAAGACTAATGAAAAGGAAGAGTGAGAAAAAAAATTATTAAGGGAAAACTGAATATCCATCAAACAAGATTATCTAGAAATAGGTACATGTGGTTAAAATAAGTAGATAATCATCTTTCAGTACCACAAAAAGATCCCTTATCTTCCTTCTATGGGAGCTCATACCATTACATCAAAACTGATAGTTATATCTATCACATTCTGTAACTGATAGTTACATTCTGCCACATTTTTATATGGGAGCTCATGCCATTACATCAAAAGAAAAATGAAGATTTTGTTCAGCCATCCAAGGTTGAATTCTGTGCATCCTGCACTGTTAGCCTGGAGATGCTGCAGGAAATGGGAATTGCCAGATAAGATGAATGTATCTGTCAAGAAAGAAAGGGGGAAATCCCAGTCTCTCCACATTTCTTGAGCTTTAAGGTAAGTGAATTTCTTCATTCATATGTTCTTGAGACATCATTATTGCATGTATGGCATTATCCTATAACATGTATGGTTATAGATAAAAGAAAGAAGTATGACAGGGCTGTCTGCTGTCACTTTGTTTGTTTAACCTATACTCTGGAAGAAAAATGCTGGGCTGGATGAGTTACAAGATGGAATCAAGATAGGAGGGAGAAACATCAACAACCTCGGATATGTGGATGATACCACTTAAAGCCAGAAAGTGAAGAGAAACTAAAAAGTCTCTTGATGAAGTAGTCAAGAGGTAGTAAAAAGAAGATAGTAAAAGAGTTAGCTTAAAACTAAATATTAAAAAAACCAAGATCATGGCATCTGACACCATTACTTCATGGCAAATAGAAGGGGAAAATGTGGAAGTAGTGTCAGATTTCCTCTTCTTGGGCTCTAAAATCACTGCGGATGGTAGCTGCAGCCATGAAATCAGAAAATATTTGCTTCTTGATAAGAAAGATATGACAAACCTAGAGAGTGTGTTGAAAAGCAGAGACATTACACTGCCAACAAAGGTCCACATAGTCAAGGCTATGTACAAGTGGTCATGTACAGTTGTGAGAGCTGGACTGTAAAGAAGGCAGAATGCCAAAGAACTTATGCCTTCAAAATGTGGTACTAGAGAAGACTCCTGAGAGCCCCTTGGACAGCAAGGAGATCAAACCAGTCAATCTTTAGGGATATCAACCCTGAATACTGGTTGAAAGGACTGTTGCTGAAGCTGAATCTCCAGTATTTTGGTCATCTGATGAGAATAGCTGACTCACTGGAAAAGCCCCTGATGCTGGAAAAGATTGAGGGCAGAAGGAGGAGAGGGGGTCAGAGGATAAAATGGCTGGATGCCATCACCAATGCAATGGACATGAACCTTGGGCAAACTTGGGGAGATGGTGAGGGGCAGGGAGCCCTGGCATGCTGCAGTCCATGGAGTCACAAAGAGTCAAACTGGATGACTGAACAACAGTAGATAAAAACTTAGACCAGCATTCAACCTCTAACCTGAGCCATTGAATACAACACAAAATTTCTAAAGTAACAATCAAAATGTCAGTCTGTCTAGGCATATATAAAAATCGAGAACATTTACATTCAGTTGTCTACTGTAACTTGTGAATTGTGCTTCTCTTAGAAATATAATCTTTAGTAATAGCATATTTTAAAATAAACCAAGATACTTTAAAGTATTTTTATTTACCCTAAGAAATGTGATTTTACTAAGTATAACATAGGTGTTTCTATCATAATTATATATCACTTAATTTTAGAGAAAAATTTAATATCATTGTAATTATCCCTTTTTTGTGTACCTTAAATAAGGCTTCCCAGGCGGTGTAGTGGTAGAAAATCCGCCTGCCAAACCAGGAGATGCAAGAGTTGTACTTTCAATTCCAAGGTCAGGAAGATCCTCTAGAGTAGAAAATGGCAACCAACTCCGGTATCCTTGCCTGGAAAATCCCATGGACAGAGGAGCCTCACAGGCTACAGTCCATTGGATTGCAAAGCATCAGACAAGACTAAGCACGCGTACACAAATGAGGTTAAGTTTTCCCAATTAGACACCCTTGTTAAACACAAGAAGTTTGGTATTTCTAAGACATTTTTTTGTAATTACAAAAATTAACATTTGAATTTCAACTGTGATATAGATAAAAATAAAATAAGTATGCCGATTCAATCCCTGGGTGGGGAAGATCGCAAGAGGAGAGAACAGAAACCCATTCTAGTATTCTTGCCTGGAGAATTCCATGGACAGAGGAGACTGGTAGGCTAGTCAGTCATGACTAAGGGACTAACACTTTCACTTTTCAATTACAAATAGAAAAAGTATCCCTCCAATTCTAATTGTTAATAATAAGAGTAATGGAATTATAGTTCTCTTTTTGCAAATATAGTTTGCTGTCATCTTACCGTTTTGTGAGTAATAATAGCAATGTGATGCTTGGGGCTGGTGCACTGGGACAACCCAGAGGGATGGTATGGGGAGGGAGGAGGGAGGAGGGTTCAGGATGGGGAACACATGTATACCTGTGGTGGATTCATTTTGATATTTGGCAAGACTAATACAATTATGTAAAGTTTAAAAATAAAATAAAATTAATTAAAAAAAATAGCAATGTGAGTAATAATAGCAATGGTAGTAATAATGATGTGAGTGATTTTGAACAACTTAAAAGGATATAAACAGATAGAGACCCCGCTAGCACAGGAGAGAACTGTCCCCAAATACATCTACTTCAGAAAAAGAAAGATAAATGTTGATTCAGTGCAGTCTGAGATTATTTTAACCAGTACACAATGTAGGAAATAGAAATGAGTGGTATAATTACTGGAACCATAATTTTTTTTTAATTTCAGAAATTCCAGTTAATGCAATATAACAGGAAATTCTTTACTTTTAAAAAAGACCAAATCATCACTATTTTTAACATTTTTAATAGAAAAAATAAATGTAAAGAGTTGTACTACATGTAAAAGATCTAACATACATGTAGTTAGATTCTGAGAAATAAAAATAAGAACACCAAGACAAAAGCATATTTGAAGATTTAATAAAATGAACAGTATTTTTTAATATTTTGGTGTCCCACCTGTAAATTACATGTGAATTATCTGACAGATTAACTCATAAAGTAAATTATTTTATATAAATACACAAAATTCAATAGCATACACATATTCTTGCCATAACTAATTAGAAAAGAAGACAGAAATAATTTCTACTCACAGGATGAAATACAAAACCAACAGGAAATCTCTAGGACCTATATAAAGAAACTATAAAACTTTGTTGAACTTGGACAAATGGACACATAGAATCATGGGTGTTCTTTGGAAGGAATGATGCTAAAGCTGAAATTCCAGTACTTTGGCTACCTCATGCGGAGAGTTGACTCATTGGAAAAGACTCTGATGATGGGAGGGATTGGAGGCAGGAGGAAAAGGGTATGACAGAGGATGAGATGGCTGGATGGCATCATCTACTTGACGGACGTGAGTTTGAGTGAACTCCGGGAGATGGTGATAGGGAGGCCTGGCGTGCTGCGATTCATGGGGTCGCAAAGAGTCGGACACGACTGAGCAACTGAACTGAACTGAACTGAATCATGTTTTCAATGAAAAAGTGAACATTGCAAAGATTTCAAATCTCTCTAAATTAACATGTTAACTGAAAACTTAACAAAATGATTTTAAAGCTTAGCTGAAAGATTAAAAGAAGCAGAGAAAACAGTGATCACTCCAGTTACTTACTGTGTGGAAGATGTATGGAGGTCAAGGCAGGAAATGAGACGAATGTTCCAAGCAAGAGACGTTGGCATTTTTATAAGCTTTAGAAGAGTGGAGGGCTTCCCTGGTTGCTCAGATGGTAAAGAATCTGCCTGCAGTTTAGGAGACACAAGAGACTCAGGTTGGATCCCTGGGTGGGGAGAATTCCATCCAGGAAGAAGGGAATGGCTACCCACTCCAGTTTTCTAGGATGGTATTATCAACACAATGGACATGAGTTTGAGCAAACTATGGGAGACAGTGAAGGACATGGAAGCCTGGCATGCTGGAGTCCATGGGGTCACAAAGAATTGGCAAAACTAAGCGACTGAACAACATCAGAAACAACAACAACCAGTGTTCTTGCCTGGAGAATTCCATGGACAGAGGAGCCTGGTGGCCTACAGTCCATGGGGTTACAAAGAGTCAGACAAGACTGAAAGACTAACAGTTTCACTTTCAGGAGGGTGTAACTGTGGATAGGAAATCGAGTTGCTTGCATAACAGTGGTCCTGAATGGGAATGCTTGAGATTATGAAGGATTACCAAGAAAACAAGAAGGCTGAGATGGAGAACCTGTGACCTCAACACTAAAAGTCTGTGGACAAACAACCAGCTATACCTAACTAGTCCCAGAGAACTTCCAACTAGGGTACCCAACTCCAAATCTACAGCTTACAGAAGACTGAATCCCCAATTTCCTACCCTGGGCCAAGCAAATTCCAGAGTTTTGGGCAGTTCTATGGTGGGGGAGCCTCAAGTAGAAGATGCTAGGTTTTAATTAACCAAACAAAATGGTACCCAAATGAGATATTATCATAAAGGTACCCAGAGCTGATACAGGGAGTCATGTGGGTTAAATATATGTAAATAATGAAGCTTGTGAAATAAAGCACAATATTTTCTTTGTACCATCTGTATGGGGATCTGGGTTATGCCTTCCAGGCTAATAAATTCTTCAAACACACCCTCTTTCTGATCAGTCTACCCTGCATCTCTTCTCTTATATGTGGCCTTTCTGTCTCAAGACAGCTTTGGTCACTTTTCAGCAAATCATTCCATTTAGAATGTTCAGGATTTTGTCACCTACTATTTTCAGCATTTGGGTTTCCACTCAAACATCTGGAAAACAAGATCTTACCCATTAAATGAATCCTTTGTTATATTAATAGGTGATATTATCCCCATTTGTGAAATAAGAAAATGGGTTCAAAGAGTGACTTGGCCAAGGCACAGAGTAACAGGATGAGACCTGCTCACAAGAGGCAGGGTGGGATTTGGTCCAAGTCCAGTTGAACCACCAAGCTTTTACAATTGCACTACAGTCATTCATGCTTAAGAAATGAAGCCAGATGGAATATAACTTAGAACCTGCCCACCATATTAATTAAATAATTAGTCAATTTGCATACAACAAATTAAAGTAGTGGAAGTTTTTGGGTTTTGTTTGTTCATTCGACTGTTTTGCCACCAGGGGCATGAGTTAAAACCACTTTTTAAAACTATAATTACAAAATCCCAATCCTGACTGTAATCCCAACCCAAAATCTGATTCAAAAGTCTGAGACAGGATTTGTACATCTGTATCTATTTTCATCCTGGGCTAAATTTCAGCTTTTATTTAGTGCATTATTTGCAACTGCCTGAGAGTCTACTGGGGCTTTTAGTGAATAAAACTGTTAAGAAATCTGCAAACCTCAGAATGAAAGCAGATAAGGGGTATTTGTTTAAGGTAAAATGGAGAAGGAAATTATATCATTGGTGTGTATGTCACTCAGGCACACAAAGAATAAGGAGGTTTCTTCTGTAAGCAAATCACATGACCAGCACAGAGGCAATTGATTATAGACTTTAACTAAACTGACTCTGCCTGAATTTGATTAAAGTATGGCCTAGGTAAGCTCTTAATTTTACTTGCTCAAAACTTCATCGCTTCAGAAGCAAAGGATCAAATACCATAATTTTTTTAATGGCATTTGTTAACACCCTTTGATACTCCCTCTCCTACCTTTTCACCAAAGTACTTATCAAGGTATATGAAAAGATGAAAACACATCACCACTCAAAATTAAGATTGACAACAACTTAAAGCAAACGTCTAGAAATGATCTCCACAAAGCATAGGAGAGATTAATTCAGTTTGCACTGAAAAGGAAGACTGAGTATATGTTTTCTCAAACTGTCATCCAAATAAATATGAGAAGTGAACTCAGTCTAGACTCAATGAATAAAGAGACAGAAAAAGATCATCTAACACCTTGCCTGTTGAAAAATATAGCCTGGATACATAGAGTATTTTTCCAAACATGAGAAAGTAGAAAACAAAAAACCTATAAAATGTTATTTCTTGATAAACTTAAGATCATAAATGTGATATTTTTCAAAACACCTTTTTAATCTGCATTCCAGAGGTTTTGATATGTACTTTATTACTGTTCCATTCTAAAAAGTTTGCAACTTCGGAGTTTGGAAATCTGTTTTTTGGTTTTCAGGCACATCTTTTATTGTTAATTTCTAATCAGATTATTCTAAGATAAGGAAAAGTGCTCCACATGATGTCTATTTTGTGATATTTGCTGACACCACTTGTGAATCAATATGTGCTCAATGTACTTTTTAAAAGAGTATGTTTTACTTGTGTATGTGATTTTTGTGATGTATCTTAGATCAATATTATTGACCTACATCCAGTCAAGAGATATATAAAGCAGAAAAATTGCCAAATCCCACACCACTAATAATAAATAGGAAAGTTAGACCACAGTCCAGACAAACTTGGTTTCCAGACACAGAGTGAGCCTATTCTGGTGATTGTAGGCTGCATACAAGGACAAATGCTTATGATATTCTAAGTCTGATAGATGTTCCCAGTAACTAAAATCTTCTCCTGCAATACAGTTAGATTGGATTCTAAAAATATAAATGCTGTGTGTTATGCATTTTGATAGATGATAATATTTTGTATCTGAGAAAAGCAGAAGTTTTTAAATAATTTCAAGTTACACTTAGTGAGAACCAAATGTCCTGTCAGTCGGTCCAGACCTTCATAGATGGACAATTAAATGATGACTGTCCACATATACAAAACAGTATTAGGTAACAGATGAAGTCTGCTTCCTGTCAGTCAAGTTCTGATACATTTGCGGTGACTGCTATCTCTCCCCAAGAAGCAGGATCTCTGCACTGATAATTGCAGCTGACAGCATCATCTCGCACTAAAAAAGTTCATTTGGAAATGTGACTGAACCAAACTTGTGCCCATTCACCAGCACGCAGTAAAGTCAATCTACTGACACCAGGTTGCAGCGAAGAAAAACAAGAGCAGAAAACAAGAACACACAGCTTGTGCTCAAGAGACCCAAACTCCTGGACAGCCTTCAGGGAAGAGGTTTTAAAGGCAGTGCGAGGGAAGGGCTGCAGGGTACATGATCAGGTCGGGCATGATTCTTGCATTGGTTGGCATCAAGGTGAAATTTAAAGCATCCTCAATCTTCTGGTTTCAACCAGGCTAAGGTCTCTGTTCTTTTGGTTAGAAGTTTTCATTTGGTGGGGATCTGCTTCCTATAAAAACAACTTAGGAATGGGTGTCAGGCCTTTATATCTTTCAGGGAGCAAGGAGTTCAGTGATTCTGCCATGTGATGGAGTTACAGTCTATAGTCTAAATTGTTACCAGTTCCCCAACCCAACAGCTATTCATGTTTCTACATCATCACATTTCCCAAAAGTTAATTCTTGAGTCAGCCTTTTACTTCAAAAGACAAGGACACAGGGGCTTGTACACAGTTGCATAAATAAGGCATTCAGGTTTTTATCTGAGTAGGAGATTGTTATAGGTCAAATTGTGTCTCCTCAAAATTCATATGCTGAAATCCTAACCCTTAGTACCTCAGAATATGACCTTATTTCCTTCCTGTGTCTCTGTCTCTTCATATAGGCTCCTTTTTAAGGGCCCCAGTCATGTTGGATTAATGGCCCACCCTATTCCAATATGACCTCACCCTAACAGAGACACAGGAAGAATGCCATGTGAATAGGAAAATTTGGAATGATGTGTCCACAAGACAAAGAATGCCAAAGATGGCCAGCAAACCACCAGAAGCCAGGAAGAGGAAAGGAAAGACTTCCCTGCAGATTTCAAAGGCAGCGTGACCTTGCCAGCACCTTGATTTAGGTCTTCTAGCCTCCAGAATTCAATGGCACCCCACTCCAGTACTCTTGCCTGGAAAATCCCATGGACGGAGGAGCCTGGTAGGCTCCAGTCCATGGGGTTGCTAAGAGTCAGAAACGACTAAGCGACTTCACTTTGACTTTTCACTTTCATGCATTGGAGAAGGAAATGGCAACCCGCTCCATTGTTCTTGCCTGGAGAATCCCAGGACGGTGGAGCCTGATGGGCTGCCTTATATGGGGTCGCACAGAGTCGGACACGACTGAAGCGACTTAGCAGCAGCAGCCTCCAGAATTAAGTCAACAAAATGTCTGTTGTTCTAAGTTACCCAGTTTGTGGTATTTAGAGAATGAAGACATTTGCAGCTATGTCTTAGCAAACCAAAGAGGAGTTCATAACAGTGTCATAATATAGGAAAATTGAAAACAATATCTTAAAAGTTAAAGCAGGATAAAAGTCTAGCTGGAAACATTGGCTATCTGAATAAGACAATCTATTTGAATCCATTTCCAATGCTCAGTCCTGAAAAGTTAATATTTAAAACACTATTTTGAAACATGTAAATTCCTAAATTAAGTATAATAGAATAAAAATTCAGCAATTAGTCTTTGTGTAATGTATGCCTGTCCTATATGCTCTTATAAATTTCTAATAATGTATTAAGTATGTGTTATACCCTTATTAAATCTTGAATTCCCTAGTGAGAAAATATATATATATTTCTAACCACATAACCTTCCTTGAAGAAGGTTAGTCAAACTTTTCCTTTGGAACTCAAGTCTATGACTTATTTTATTCCACCCCATAACGAGATGAAGCAAGGGATAATTACCTGTGTGGAAGACTTCAGAAATCATTTTTTCAAAGGAATAAATTTTGGAAATAGGAAATGACTATTACAACAAACTGAGCCATAAAATTTCTTTTTAGTAGTGTATAAAACATGAGCATCATTAACCCTTGTTATAACATTTCAATAAATGGAGTTCATTTCTTTATATTACTTGAACTAAACTTTCAAGATTTTGGACTGTCCATTATAAGCTCAATGGCTTTTTAAAATGTGTAATTACGTATGCTCATAATATGTACAAATACAGAATTCAAATATTATCTATCAGCTCAGGTTTGTTCTCTTACCTATTAAATGGCAGGGAAAAAAACTTTAATATCTTCAATAAAATTTTTTAAATGGCACATTTCAATTTTACAGAAAATTAATTCATAAAATTAAAACTCATTACAATACAAAAATAAAGACAAAATGGCATATAGCATATTAATACTTTATGAAGTCAGTTGCATTTCTTGATTTCTCACTCCACAGGCATTCTGCTATAAAACACACACTTGGTCCTGTGTTTTCTACAAGAAAGTGATCAATATGTTTAATAAAAATCAAGCTAATTTTTCCCCAAAAATGTGCATCTGTATAAATTGTTTTTAAAAGAGTTGAATTTTTACTTTAAATGGTAATATATGAAACAACATATAAATATTGTCATATTCTAAGATTTAAGAGACCTAAACACAGCAAGTTTAATGTTTCTGTATACCGAGTCATGAATAAGACTGAAAATGCCAAATCCTAAATGGTTTAGTTTTGCAGAATATATTAATTAAAATTTTGCTACAACTATAACAAATTCAAATCTCTGTTACATATGTATATGATTTTTAAAAAATCAATAAAAAAACTCTATACACAATTGACAAATAACAAAACTGACCATTAGTTTAGGAATCCAGATCAAGATGGTAGAGTAGAAAGATCCTAAGCTAACATCTTCTCATGGACACATCAAAACCACAATTGCATAGAGAACATATCTCTGAGAACAACCTGAAGACTAGCAGGGCAGACTTTCTACAACAAAGGACAAAAAGAAAAGACCACACATCATGTTGGTAGGAGGGGCAGAGATGTGATTTGGTCAGAACCCACAGTAGGAGGGGTACTACTAACGTGGAGGCCTCTCACGAGGAGAGGTGCATGAGACCTACGTCGGAATCCCCAGCCTGGGGAACTGCACCAGGTAAATGAGCCCCATAAACTCTGGTTTTGAAAACCAATCAGCCTTACAACCAGGAGAGCTGGGGGGCTGTGGGAAACCAAGACTCCACTTTCAAAGTGCTCATACACAGATTTCCTCACTTCAAGTCCCAGCTCAGCAGTAGCAGCTTGAAAAGCACCTGAGTCATAGAAAAAGGAAATACTTTGTTCAATTTAGGGCTTGTGCTGGAGTGGCAGGGATCTGGTGGGACTTACTCCAGGGAAGGAAAAAATGAGCATCATCTTTTTAACTCTCCTTCCACCTAGCTGGTGGGTGCATTTCTGCCACTCTCCATCAATGTAGCTGTCACTATGGGCCCCTGTCATTTTCCTAAGGACCAGCCCCAGTCAATATGCTTTCCTTCCAAATTTAGCTTCTTCCCCATCTCTTCAGCCCCTCTAAATTTGGTTTCTGCCCCATCTTACAATGGCTGGGTCCCATCAACACCACTCCAATGTGATTCCCATCCTGGAATGTCCCATCCAGCCTCACACACCAGGTGCCAGCAGCTATTACGGCTCAACCACAAAGAGGGCACACACAGCCCATACTGAGGATGCCTCAGGAGCACCTGGCTCCATACCCAGAGGGGACTACACCCTTAGGCCCCATAGGATTCTGGAACATAGGCCACTCTTCCAAAACCAGGACATGTACATCATATACCTAACACATTAAGAACAAACACAGAGAAAAGCAAAATGAAGGTACATAGTCTTACTTTCCAAATGAAAGAACAAGACAAAAATCTCAGAAAAAGAACTAAACAAAATTAAGCAATTTACCACATAAAGGTCTTAAAATATAGCCACATAAATGCTCACCAAAATCAGGAAAGAATAGATAGACTCCATGAGAAGTCTCTGAGTTTCTATCTCTTCAACAAAGAGATAGAAAATATATAGAAAAGAACTCACTAGAACAAAAGAATACAATAATTGAAATAAAAAATACATTAGAGGAAATCAATATCAGGTTACAAAATACCAGAGAAATGGAGCAATGATAAGGAAAACAGAACAACAATCAAAATATCAAAAGAAAAAAAAATTTTTTTAAATAAGGATAGTTTAAAGAACTCTGGAACAAGATTATTTCTACTAATATTCTCACTGTAGGGATCCCAGAAGGGGAAGAGAGAGAGAGAAAGGGACAGAGAACATATTGAAGATGTATAGTGAAACTTACATCATCTTGAAAAGGAAACAGATATACACATTCAGGAAGCACAAAGTCTCAAACAAGATGAACCCAAAAAGGTCCAAATCCAAGATAGTATAATTAAAATTGTAAAAAAAAAAAAAAAAAAAAAGAACATTAAAAGCAGTAAGAGAAAAGCAATTAGTTATGTATCAGGAAACACCCTAGAGTCTCAATTGACTTTTCAGCAGAGACTGTGGGCCAGAAGCAAGGTGCACAGTTTATTCAAAGTGATAAAAGGAAAAAACCTACAACCAAAGATACTCTACCCAACAAGGATATTATTCAGAACTGAAGGAAAGATAATGAATTTAACAGACAAGCAAATGCTAAAAGAATGCATCACCACTAAGCCAGTCTTACAAGAAATGTTCAAAGAACATCTCTAAGCAGAAAAGGCCACAACTAGATACAAGAAAGTGAAGAAAGGAAAAATGTCCCTGGGAAAGGCAAACATATAGCAAAGGTAATGGATTAACCACTTATATAGTGAGTAGGAAGGTTAAAGACAATAAGGAACACAAAATATAAAAATATGCAAAATATGAATCTGAAACACGGGGAAATCAATAAAAATATATGGTTTTAAAATCTTTCAGCTTAAAATATTATATATACATATAACAACAATAAACCAAAAACTTTTACTAGTTACCCAAAAAGAGAGAAAGGAATCCAAAGACGGTAGTGAAGCTAGATATCAAATCACCAGGAAAGAGAGCAAGGGAAGAAGAGAACAAAATTATAACGAAAAACCAATTAACAAAATAGTAATAAGTACATGTCTATCAATAATTGCTTTGAATTTAAATGGGTTAATGCTCCAATCAAAAGCACATGTTAGTTGAATAGATTAAAAAACAAAACCATATGTCCATATATTTGCTGACTATAATAGGCACTTCAGATCTAGAGACACATGCAGACTGAAAGTGAGGGCATGGAAAAAGATATTCCATGATAACAGAGGTAAAGAAAGCATGTGTAACAATACTTATAAAAGACAAAACAGACTTTAAAATAAAGACTGGAAGAAGAGACCAAGAAAAATATTATATAATGATAAAGGGGGGAAATCAACTAGAGAATATAATACTTGTAAGTATCTATGCACTCAACATGGGATACATGTTGAGTTTACTTAATACACGAAGTAAACATTAACAGATAGAAAAGGAGATACAGACACTAGTAAAATAATAGTAGGACACAAGTTCTACACCTCACATATCAATGAACAGATCATTCAGATAGAAAATCAATAATGAAATTTTGGCTTTAAATAACACATTAGTTTAAATATATAAGTGCAGATTGTTCCATTCCCAAACAGCAGCATGCAATATTCTCCAGGACAGATCATACAGTAGACCATAAAACAAGCCTCAATAAATTTAAGAATATTGAAACTGTATCAAACAACTTTCTGACCACAATGGTATGAAACTAGAAATCTTTTATAAGAATAAAACTGGTAAAAATGCAAGAACATGGAGGCTAAAAAACATACCACTACCAATGAGTCAACAAAGAAATCAAAGAAAAAAATTAAAAAGTACCTTGAGACAAATGAAAATGTAAACACAATGTTCCAAAATCTACAGGATGCAAGAAAAGCTCTTCTAAAAGGAAAGCTTAACACAAGCCTGCTGCTGCTGCTGCTAAGTCACTTCAGTCGTGTCCGACTCTGTGCGACCCCACAGACGGCAGCCCACTAGGCTCCTCTGTCCCTGGGATTCTCCAGGCAAGAATACTGGAGTGGGTTGCCATTTCCTTCTCCAATGCATGAAAGTGAAAAGTGAAAGTGAAGTTACTCAGTCATGTCTGACTCTTAGCGACCCCACGGACTGCAGCCTACCTAGCTCCTCCATCCATGGGAATTTCCAGGCAAGAGTATTGAGTGGGGTGCCATTGCCTTCTCCATAGCACAAGCCTACCTCAGAAATAAGAAAAATCTTAAATAAAAACCCTATACTTACTCCTAAAGGGACTAGAAATAAAAAGAAACAAAGCCCATATTTAGTAGAAGGAAAGGAATAATAAATATCAGAGCAGAAATAAATAAAATAGAGACTAAAAATACAACAGAAAAGATCAATGAATCTCAGAGCTTGTTCTTCAAAAAGATTTGCAAGATTGATGAACTTTATAGCCATATCACCCATAAAAAGAGAAATGACCAATAAATAAATTCTGAAATAAAAGAGAAGTTATAACTGATACCACAGAAATACAAAGGATCATGAGAGCTAACAATGAACAATTATATGCCAATAAAATAAGCAACCAAAAAATGGATAATTCTTAGAAATGTTCAATCTCCCAAGACTGGATCAGGAAGAAATAAAAAATATGAACAGACTGATCAATAGTCATGAAATTGAATCAGTAACCAAAAAACTTTGGTTAACAAAAGTCCATGCCCAGATAGTTTCACAGGTGAATTCTATAAAACACTGAAGAAGAGTGAATATCTATTCTCAAACTACTTCAAAAAATTTTTAAAGAGGCAGGAACACTTCCAAATTCATTCTGCAAGGTTATCATAACCTGATACCAAAACCAAAGACACTGCAAAAAAGAAAATTATAGGCCAATATTTCCGATGAATATAGACGCAAAAATTCTCAGAAAAAATAGTAGTAGATGGAATTCAATAAAGCATTGAAAGGATTATACAACATGAAGTGAAATTTATTCCAGGGATGAAAAATGGTTCAGTATCTGCAATGAGTCAATTGATTTTATACACCACATCAAGAAAACTAAGGGTAAAAATTATGTGATCATCTCAATAGATGGAGAGGAAGCATTAGACACAACATCATACATTCATGATAAAATCTCTAAGGAATCTGGATATACAGACAACATGTCTCAATAATTAAGTCCATAATGTTCATGGTGTTCTCAACACAAGAATGCTGAAGTGCTTTGCCATTCCCTTTTCCAGTGGACCACATTTTGTCAGAACTCTCTACCACGACCCATCCATCTTGGGTGGCCCTATGTGGCTTGACTTATAGTTTCATTGAGTAAGACAAGGCTGTGATCCATGTGATCAGATTGGTTACTTTGCTGCAATGGTGGTTTTCATCCAGTCTGCCCTCTGATGGATGAGGATAAAAGGTTTGTGGAAGCTTCCTAATGGAAGGGACTGGTGGTGGGGAAAACTGGGTCTTGCTCAGTAAATCTTTAATCCAGTGTTCTGCTAATGGATGAGGCTGTGTTTCTGCCCCGCAGTTTGGCCTGAGGTCAAACTATGGTAGGGGTAATGGTGACCTTCTCCAAAAGGACTTGTGCCAGCATGGTGTGACTCCCAGGACTGGGGTAGTCAGAGTCCCTGACTCCACTGGCAGGCCACTATTGACCCACACCTCCACTGGTGACTCCTAAACAGTCACAGGCAAGTCCAGCTCAGTCTGTTGTGGGGTCACTACTTCTTTCTTCTGAATCCTGGTGTGCACAAGGTTTTGTTTGTGCCCTCCGAGCATCTCTGGCAGGTATGAGTTTTGATTTTAAATGCTCCCCTGCCCCCTTACTGTCTTGTGGCTTCTCCTTTGCCCTTGGAAATGGGTATCTTTTTTGGTTGGATCCAACATTTTACAGTCAATGGTTGTTCAGCAGCTTGCAATTTTGGTGTTCATGCAGGAGAAGATGAGCTCATGTCCTTCTACTTCACCATCATGGGAGAATGAGGTGACCAATATGCTACTGGAGAAGAACAGAAAAATACCTCCAGAAAGAATGAAGAGGCTGAGCCAAAGCAGAAGCACCACCAAGTTTTGGATGTGTCTGATGGTGAAAGTAAAGTCTGATGCTGTAAAGAACAATTTTGCGTAGGAACCTAGAATGTTAGGTCCATGAATCAAGGTAAATTGGAAATGGTCAAAAAGAAGATTTCAAGATGAACATCAACAACTTAAGAATCAGTGAACTAAATGGGAATGGGCAAATTTAATTTAGATGACCATTATATCCACTACTGTGGGCTAGAATCCTTAGAAGAAGTGGAGTAACCCTCATAGTTAACAAAAGTCTGAAATGCAGTACTTGGGTACCATCTCAAAAACAACAGAATTATCTCTGTTCCTTTCCAAGGCAAACCATTAAATATCATAATAATCCAAGTCTATGCCCCAACCACTAATGCCAAAGAAGCTGAAGTTGAATGGTTCTATGATGACCTATAAGACCTTCTACAGCTAACACCAAAAAAAAAGTGTTCTTTTCATCACAGGGGATTGGAATGCAAAAGGTGGAAGTCAAGAGATACCTGGAGTAACAGGCAAGTTTGGCCTTGGAGTACAGAATGAAGCAGGGCAAAGGCTAACAGTTTTGCCAGAAAATGCACTGGTCATAGCAAACGCCATTTTCCAACAATACAAGAGACAACTCTACACGCGGACATCACCAGATGGTCAATAATGAAATCAGATTGATTACATTCTTTGCTTTCAAAGATGAAGAAGTTCTATACAGTCAGCAAAAACAAAACTGGGAGCTGTTGTGGCTCAGACATTGAATTCCTTATTGCAAAATTCAGACTTAAGTTGAAGAAAATAAGGAAAACCACTAGGCCAATTAGGTATGACCTACATGAATCTCTTATGCTTATACAGTGGAAGTTACAAATAGATTTAAGGGATTAGATCTGATAGACAGAGTGCCTGAAGAACTATGGACAGAGATTTATAACATTGTACAGGAGGCAGTGATCAAGACCATTCCCAATAAAAAGAAATGCAAGAAGGAAAAATGGTTGTCTGAGGAGGCTTTACAAATAGCTGAGTAAAGATAAGAAGTGCAAGGCAAAGGAAAAAAATGAAAGATATATCCATCTGAATGCAAAGTTTCAAGAACAGCAAGGAGAAATAAGAAATTTTCCTAAGTGAACAATGCAAAAAGTAGAGGAAGACAAGAGAATGGGAAAGACTTCAAGAAAATTAGAGATACCAAGGGAAAATTTCATGCAAAGATGAGCACAATAAAGGCCAGAAATAGTATGGACCTAACAGAAGCTGAAGATATTAAGAAGAGGTGGCAAGAATACACAAAAGAACTATACAAAAATGGTCTTAATAACACAGATAACCATGATTGTGTGATCACTTACGTAGAACCAGACATCTCTCGGACTGTGAAGTCAAATGGGCCTTAGGAAGCATCACTAGGAACAAAGCTAGTGGAGGGATGGAATTCTGGCTGAGCTAGTTCAAATCCTAAAAGATGATGCTGTGTAAATGCTACAGTCATTATGTCAGCAAATTTGGAAAATTCAGTAGTGGCCACAAGATTGTAAAATGTCAGTTTTCATTCCAATCCCAAGGAAGAGCAATAACAAAGAATTTGCTAACTACCACACAATTGCACTCATTTCACATGATACCAAGGTAGTGCTCAAAATTCTTCAAGCTAAGCTTCAACAGTGTGTGTACTGAGAACTTCCAAATGTACAAACTGGATTTAGAAAAGGCAGAGGAAACAGATCAAATTGCCAACATCTGTTGGATCATAGAGAAAGCAAGGGAGTTCCCCCCAAAAATCTATTTCTGCTTCATTGACTATGCCAAAGCCTTTGGTTGTGTGGATCACAATAGACCGTGAAAATTTTTTAAAGTGGTAGGAATACCAGACCACCTTGTCTGCCTCCTGAGAAACCTGTATTCAGGTCAAGAAGCAACAGTTAGAACCAGACATGGAACAACAGATTCATGAAAAATTGGGGAAGGAGTACATCAAGACTCTATGTTTCATCCTGCTAATTTAACTTCCATGCAGAGTGCATCATGCAAAATGTCGGGTTGGATGAATGTCAAGCTGGAATCAAGATTGCAGGGAGAAATATTAATAACCTCAGATATGAAGATAATACCATCCTACTGGCAGAAAGAGAAGAGGAACTTGATGAAGGCAAAAGATGAGAGTGGGAAAAACCTGGCTTAAAACTCAACATTCAAAAAAGTAAGATCATGGCACCCATCACTTCATGGCAAATAGATGAGGAAACAATGGAAACAGTGACAGACTTTATTTTCTTGGTCTCCAAAATCACTGCAGATGGTGACTGTAGCCATGAAATTAAAGACATTAGCTCTTTGGAAGAAGAGTTATGACAAACCTAGAGAATGTATTAAGAAGCAGAGACATTATTTTGCTACAAAGTTCTATATTGCCAAAGCTATGGTTTTTACAGTATGGATGTAAGAACTGGACCATAAAGAAGGCTGGTTCCTGGAGAATTGATGCTTTTGAAATGTGGTGTTGGAGAAAACTTCCAAAAATCCATTAGACTGCAAGGATATTGAAACAGTCAATCCTAAGGGAGGCAGCCCTGAATATTCATTGGAAGGATTGATACTGTAGCTGAAGCTCCGATACTTTGGCCATCTGATGTGAAGAGCCAACTCATTGGAAAGACCCTGATGCTGGGAAAGATTGAAGGCAGGAGGAAAAGGGGACAACAGAGGATGAGATGGTTGGATGGCATCACTGATTCAATAGATACAAGTTTGAGTAAGCTCCAGGAGATGGTGAAGGACAGGAAAGCCTGGCATGGCACAGCCCACGAGATCACAAAGAGTCAGACATGAACTGAGAAGTTCACACCTAATATCATGTTCAATGATGAAAAGCTGAAAACTTTCCTCTAAGACCAGGTAGAATGCAAGGATACCCACTATTACCACTTTTATTCAACATAGTACTGGAAGTCCTAGCCTCAGCAATCAGACTACAATTAGAGATAAGAGTGATCTGAATTAGAGATATAATATATTGAAAACACTAAAGAGGTGACTATTAGAATACTTAATTTAGCAAACTTGTAGAATACAGTATCAATGTATGGCAATATGTTTCAAATCTTTATCAAAAAGAGAAAATAAGGGGCAGAGCCAAGATGGCAGCAAGGGAAGACACAGAGTCTGTGTCTCCCCGTGCCTGTGATACTCTCCAGGCCCTGGTGAGGGACCTGGGGCACACCTGCCTACTGAAGGAGCCCTGGTGGTGACCAGCACTGGCCAGGGGGAGTGGGGGAAGGGGGAGTGGGGGAAGGTCGAGTCTGGGGGATGATCATGACTGAAGGGCTGCTGGGAGAAGGGGAGCAGTTTGTGTGCCAGGAGCAGTGTGCTTGCTCAGTGGAGGTGGGCAGGGAAACTCACAGTTTGGAGTATCCATTAGGGGAAGCCCCTGAGGTTCCCCTTACACTTGGCCTGGGGAAGTCTCCTGGTGCCCTGGGCCTGGTCCTCTGTTCTTGGAGGCCCCTTCTGCCCTCTGGGGTCATCTCCGCCCTCTTGGCTGAGCCCTCTGCCCTCAGTTGGCACCCTCTGCCCTTCAGGTCGCCTCCACCTAGGTGGAGGAGGAGAAAAGGCCAGGATAGTAGGGGAGGCTCCTTCAGGGTTTGATGGGTGGGCAACCACATGGTATTCACTCTCCACCAAGGAGTCCCTGAGGCTGCTAGCTGAGCACTCCACCTTCTGGGACCACCTCCACAGTTTGGGACACCCCTCAGCATTTTGCACCCCCTTGGTCCTTGGGGGTCTCTCTGTTCTTTGGGGCTTACTCCACTGGGGTGGGGTCTATGGATATGAGACAGAGGGGAAGGAGAATAAGATGGACAACTGGAGGAGGCTCCTATGGGTTAGGGTCCCTTCTAGCCTCCAGGGGACCTTTCCAGGGCCCCTTCCTCCCTCCCAGGCCACCCTCTGCTCTCTAGTTTCTTTCTCCCTTAGAGGCTCCATCCTCTGGGGCCTCTTCATCCCTCTGCAGACTCCTATCCACCCTCTGGACCAGGTCTTCTGCCCACCAAGGCCCTCCTCTGCCCTGCCGTGCCTTCTTTGCCCCCTAGGGCCCCCTCCCCACTCCAGAACACCCTCTGGAGCTTGCTTCCAGGGACCCTCTTCCCTCCAGGATGAGTGCTCTGTCATTTGGTGTCCCCACTTCCAATCCTTGGGATCCCCTCTGCTCTCCAGTTTCCTCCCCTCTCCAGAGCCCCCATCCTCTGCAGACCCCCTCATCCCTCAGGGACCCATCTGCTCTCTGGGCAAGGGCCTCCACACTCCAGGACACCCCTCTATCCTCCAGTTCCCTCCTCCTTCTGGGGCCCCCTCCATCCTCAAGGGCCCCTTCTTCCTTCCAAGCCCTTCTTGGCCTTTTAGACTGAACCCTCTGCCCTCCACAGACCCATCTCAACCCTCCAGGGCCCCTTCAGTCTTCCAAGTTTCCCTCTGAAGGCACCCTCTGCCCGTGTAGTTCCTGTGGGTTCAGGAGGGATTGGAGAAGAAGCAGGCAGGCCAGGAAGGGTCCATTGGGATGTGGAGGAGTGGGAAACTTACCTAGTATTTCCCCCACCCACTCAGCCTCAGGGAGCCTTCTGGGAACCTAGGCCAGATTCTCTGCACATGGAAGTCAGAGGTCCCCTTGGCTGAGTGGAGCCCAGGAAGCCACCCACCCCCACCCAGGGCCTTTCTTGGAAGCATGGGTCCTGAATCATGACTCTCCCTTGCCTAAATCTCACTTGCCCCTAAACACCTCTAACACCCAAGTCCTTCTCTAAGCCCTACATCTCACAGCCAAGATTTATCTCTTCTTTTTGTTGTTGTTTTTTATTTTTGTCTGTTTGTTTTGTGTTGTGTTGCTTTTTCACTATTTGCCAGTGGAGTTCAATTTTACCTTCCAGTAGTTGTTTCATACATATTCTTTTTTTTTTTTCTGTTAGTTTTCTAAACTTGTTTTATTTTTTACTCTTTTTTTAATATAAATTTATTTGTTTTAATTGTAGGCTTATTACTTTACAATATTGTATTGGTTTTGCATGATACAGGATGCTTGGGGCTGGTGCACTGGGAGGACCCAGAGGGATGGTGCAGGGAGTGAGGTGGGAGAGGGGTTCAGGATGGGGAGCACAGGTATACCCGTGGCGGTATACCTGTATGGCGGTATACCAATATGAATATATTGATGTATGGTAAAACCAATAAAATATTTTTTACTCTTTAATATTTTTTCTTTTTTTTTTTTTTTAACTTCTCTGTCTTTGTTCTTGGGGTCTGGTTTTATCCTTCAGGGAATATCTCAAATATACTCTTATTTTTTCTAATATATTTGTTATTTTCCTAAAGTTATTATACCTTTATTTTTTGTTATTGTTCTTTTTTTTTTTTTTTTCTTTCTTTCTTTATTTATTTTTTTTCCATACCCCACAGCTTGTGGGACCCTGGATCATGGGCCAGAGATCAGGCCTGAGTCCTTGTGGTGGGAGCACTGAGCCTGAACCACTGCAGTAACAGAGAATATCAAGCCCTGTGCATGTTAAGTCACTTCAGTTGTATCTGACTCTTTGTGACCATATGGACTGTAGTCCTCCAGGATCCTCTGTCCAAGGAATTCTCTAGACAAGTATACTGGAATGGGTTGCCATGCCTGCCTCCAGGGGATCTTCACAACCCAGGGGTTGAAGCCACATATCTTATGTCTCCTGCATTGGCAGGCAGGTTTCTTTACTGCTAGAGCCACTTGAGAAGCCCATATCAGGCCCCACAGCATCCTTATTGGAGTGAGATATCCCAGAGGTTCACACTTCAACACCAAGACCCAGAGCTACCCAACTTGCAAATTCTATTGCTGGAAAACTTCAGGCCACACAATTAGTAAGGGAGGAACACAGTTTCAACCATCAGAAAAAAATAAAAAAGAAACAACAAAATATATTACAGAAGACAAGCAAGGTAAAAAGTTACAAGACCAAGCAAATGAAGAGGAAACAGGCAAACTACATGAAAACAAATTTAGAGTAATGATAGTAAAGAAGTATCAAAATATAAAAAACAGAATGGAGGAAAAAAAAAAAAAAAACGTTTAACACATTTAATAAAGACTTAGTAAAAATAAAGGATGAACAAAAACTGATGAACAACATAATTACTGAAATTAAAATAGTCTAGAAGGAATCAATAGTAGAATAACTGAAGCAGAAGAACAGATAAGTGAGCTGGAAGATAGAATAATAGAAGTAACTGCTGAGTAAAACAAGAAAAAAGAAAATAATTGAGGACTTTCTCAGAGACCTCTGGTAGAATGTTAAACACAACATTTGAATTATAAGGGTACCAGAAAAAGAAAGGGTATATGAAAATATTTGAGGAGATTATATTAGTAGTCAAAAACTTCCCTAACATGGGACAGAAAATATCCACCAAAATCCAGGCAGTCCATGATAAACTCAAAGAGAAATAAGCCAAGACACATATTCATAAAACTAACAAAAATCAAACAAAAGGAAAAAATATTAAAAGCAGCAAGGGAAAAGTAAAAAAATAACATACAAAGGAATCCCATAGGGCTAACAGCTGGTTTTTCAGTAGAAACTCTGCAGGCCAGAAATGAGTGGAAGAATATATTCAAAGTGAAGAAAAAGGAAAACTTACAACTAACATTATTACTCTACCCAGCAAGGATCTCATTCAGATTTGACAGTGAAATAAAAAGCTTTATAGACAAACAAAAGCTAAGAGAATTCAGCAGCACCAAACCAGCCTTACGACAAATACTAAAGGAACTTCTCTAGGCAGGAAACACAAGAGAAAAAAAAAAAAAAGACCCACCAAAACAAACCTAAAACAATTAAGAAAATGGCAATAGGAACATTCATATTGATAAATATCTTAAATATAAATGGATTAAATTACCCAACTGTAAAACACAGACTGGGTGAATGGACAGAAATAAGGCCTGTGCATAGGCTACCTATAAGAGACCCACTTCAAGCCTAAGGACACATGTGGATGCAAAGTCAGGGGATAAAAAAAGATATTCCATGCAAATGGGAATCAAAAGAAAGTGGGAGTAACACTCATATCAGACTAAATAGGCTTTAAAATAAAAACAGTTACAGGAGATAAGGAAGGACACTACATAATGATCAAGGGATCAATCCAAGAAGATATAACAATTATAAACATATATGCACCCAACATAGGGGCACCTCAATACATAAGGTAAATGCTAACAACCATAAAAGGGGAAACCAACAATAACACATTAATAGTAAGAGACTTTAACACCCAACATATGTCAAAGCCAGATCACCCATACAGAAAATCAATGAGGAAACACAGGCCGTAAGTCACACATTAGACCAGATAAACCTAATTGATATTTTCAGGACATTCCATCCCCAAAAAGCAGAGTACACTTCTTTTTCAAGTGTACACTTGAACATTCTCCAGGATAGATCACATCTTGGGTCATAAACCAAGCCTTGATAAATTTAAGAAAATTGAAATCACATCAAACATCTTTCCTGACCACAATACTATCAATTTCAAAGAAAAAAATGTAAAAAATACAAACACATTGAGGCTAAACAACACACTCTGAAATAACCAAAAGTCAATGAAGAAATCAAAAGGGAAATTTAAGAATATCTAGAAAAAAAAATGACAATGAAATCACAACAACCCAAAATTTATGGAATGTGGCAAAAAGAGATAGCAATAAAAGCCTACCTCAAGAAACAACAAAATGGTAAATAAACAACTTAACCTTACAGCTAGAGCAACTAGAAAAAGAAGATTAAAAAAAAAAAACCAAAGATAGTAGAAGGAAAGAAATGAAAGCGACCAGAGCAGAAATAAATGAAAAAAGACATGAAGGAAACAATAGCAAAAGTCAATAAAACTAAAAGCTAGTTTTTTGAGAAGATAAACAAAACTGGCAAACCATTAGCCAGGTTCATCAAGAAAAAAAGACTCTAAACAATAAAATTAGAAATGAAAAAGGAGAAGTTAAAACAGAAGAATACAAAGTTAATAAAAGACTATTATAAGTGGAGAGTGAAAAAGTTGGCTTAAAGCTCAGCATTCAAAAAACGAAGATCATGGCATCCAGTCCCACCACTTCATGGGAAATAGATGGGGAAACAGTGGAAACAGTGTCAGACTTTATTTTTCTGGGCTCCAAAATCACTGCAGATGGTGACTGCAGCCATGAAATTAAAAGACGCTTACTCCTTGGAAGGAAAGTTATGACCAATCTAGATAACATATTCAAAAGCAGAGACATTACTTTGCCAACAAAGGTTCATCTAGTCAAGGCTATGGTTTTTCCAGTGGTCATGTATGGATGTGAGAGTTGGACTGTGAAGAAGGCTGAGCACCGAAGAATTGATGCTTTTGAACTATGGTGTTGGAGAAGACTCTTGAGAGTCCCTTGGACTGCAAGGAGATCCAAGCAGTCCATTCTGAAGGAGATCAGCCCTGAGATTTCTTTGGAAGGAATGATGCTAAAGCTGAAACTCCAGTACTTTGGCCACCTCATGTGAAGAGTTGACTCATTGGAAAAGACTCTGATGCTGGGAAGGATTGGGGGCAGGAGGAAAAGGGGATGACAGAGGATGAGATGGCTGGATGGCATCACTGACTCGATGGACGTGAGTGAACTCCGGGAGCTGGTAATAGACAGGGAGGCCTGGCGTGCTGCAATTCATGGGGTCGCAAAGAGTCGGACACGACTGAACGACTGATCTGATCTGATTATGAGTAACTATATGGCAATAAAACAAACAACCTGGAAGAAATGGACAAGCTCTTATAAAAGTACAAAACTGAACCAGGAAGAAATAGAAAATATAAACATTCCTATCACAAGCACTGAAATCATAACTGATCAAAAATCCTCCAACAAATAAAAGCCCAAGGCCAGGTGACCTCATAAGTGAATTCTATCAAACATTTGCAGAAGAATTAACACCTATCCTTAAACTCTTCCAAAATATTGCAGAGGGAGGAACACCCAAACTCATCCTAAGAGGCCACCACCACCCTGCTACCAAAACCAGACAAAGATGCCACACACACAAAAGGAAAATTATAAGCCAATATTACTAAGGAATATAGATGCAAAAATCCTCCACAAAATTCTAGGAAACAGAGTGCAACAACACAGTAAGAGAATCACACACCATCCTTGATCACACACCATGATCAAGAGGGATGCAAGTATTCTTCAATATACACAAATCAATCAATGTGATACATCACATAAACAAATTGAAAGATAAAAAACATAATCTCAATAGATGCAGGGAAAGATTTAACAATATTGAATACCCATTTATGATTTAAAAAAAAAAAAAAACTCTCCAGATAATGGGTTTAGAAGGGATCTCCCGCATTGTGGGCAGCTTCTTTACTATCTGAGCTACCAAGGAATCCCAAAAGGGGTCTACCTTAACATAGCAAAGGTCAAATATGAAAAATCCACAGCAAAGATTATTCTCAATCATGAAAAACTGAAAGCATTCCCTTTAAGATGAATAAGAAGAGAAAGGTGCCCATTCATGCTACTATTATTCAATGTAGTTTCAGAAGTCCTAACCACTGCAATCAGAAAAGAAAAATAAATTAAAGGAATACAGATTGGAAAAGAAGTAAAACTCACTGTTTGCAGATGACATGAAACTCTACATACAAAACTCTAAAGATGCCACCAGAAAATTACTAGACTTAATCAATGAATTTAGTAAAGTTGCAGAATACAAAATTAAGACTCAGAAATATCTTGAATTCCTATGCAACAATATAGTATAAAAAAGAGAAATTAAGGACTCAATCCCATTCACCATTGCAGCAAAAAGAATAAAATACCTAGGAATAAACCTACCTGAGGAGAAAAAGACCTGTCTACAGAGAACTATAAGACCCTGATATAGGAAATTAAAGATGATATAAACATATGGAGAGATATATCATGTTTTTGGATTGGAAGAATTAATATTGTGAAAATGACTATACTGCCTGAAGCAATCTATAGTTTCAATGCAATCCCTATCAAATTACCAATGGCATTTTTCGAAGAACTAGAAAAATTTTTTCACAATTGGTATGGAAGCAAAAAAAGACCCCAAATAGCAAAAGCTATCTTTAGGAAGAAAAATGAAGCTGGAAGAATCAACCTTCCTGACTCAGACTATACTACAGAGCTACAGCCATCAAGATAGTATGGTACTGGCACAAAAACAGAAATATAAAAGAGTGAAACAAGATAGAAAGTCCAGAAATAAACCCACCACCCATGGGCAACTTATCTTTGAAAAAGAAGACAAGACTATACAGTGGAGAAAAGACATACTCTTCAGTAGTGGTGCTAGGAAAACTGGGCAGCTAAGTGTAAGACAATGAAATTAGAACACTTCTTAGCACCATACAGAAAATAAATTCAAAATGGATTAAAGACCTAAATGTAAGACCAAAAGCTACAAAACTATTGGAAGAAAATATAGGCAGAACACTCTTTGACAGAAATCACAGCAAGATCCTCTTTGACCTCATTACCTCCTAGAGTAATGAAAATAAAAACAAAAATAAGTAAGTGGGACCTAATTAAACCTAAAAATCTTTTGCACAGCAAAGGACAGTATAAACAAGGTAAAAAGACAACCTTCAGGATGGATAATACAATTGCAAATGAAACAACTGAAAAGAATTAATCTCAAAAATACACAAACACCCCAATACGAGAAAACCAGACAACCCAATCAAAAAGTTGGCAGAATACCTAAACAGACATTTCTCTGAAGAACACATACAGATGCCAACAAACACATGAAGAAATTCTCAATGTCACTCATTATTAGAGAAACACAAATGAAAACAATGAAGTATCAGTCCACACTGGATTGAACTGTTATCAAAAAATCTACAAACAATAAATGCTGGAGGAGGGTGGAGAAAAGGGAAGCCTCTTGCACTGTTGGTGGGAATGTAAATTGATACAGCCACTATGGAAAACAGTATGGAGATTCCTTAAAAAGCTAGAAATAAACTTATCATATGACCCAGCAATCCCACTACTTGGCATAAACCCTGAGAAAACAATTATTGAAAAATAAATGCACCCTAGGACATTAAAGCATCCATCAACAGATGAATGGATTAAGAAGCTATGGTGTGTGTATATATATATGTATATATGTATATACATATATAATGTCAGATATAGTGGAGAAAGTCAGGAAGAGAAAAGTAAATATCATAAATTAATGCATATATATAGAATCTAGAAAAATGGTACTGATTAACCTATTTGCAGAGCAGGAATAGAAATTCATGGAGAACAGACTTTGGATACACCAGGGGAAGGTGTTCAGTTCAGTCACTCAGTCATGTCCGACTCTCTATGACCCCATCAACTGCCACATGCCAGGCCTCCCTGTCCATCACCAACTCCTGGGGCTTGCTCAAACTCATGTCCATCAAGAGTCAGTGATGCCATCCAACCATCTCATCCCCTGTCATACACTTCTCCTGCCTTTAATCTTTCCCAGCGTCAGGGTCTTTCCTAAGGAGTCAGTTCTTCGCATTAGGTGGCCAAAGTTTTGGTGTTTCAGCTTCAACATCAGTCCTTCCAATGAATATTCAGGACTGATTTCCTTTAGGATTGACTGATTTGGTCTCCTTGCAGTTCAAGCGAAGGAGAGGGTGGGATTAATTGAAACAGTAGCACTGAAACATATACCATACTGTATACAAAATAAATAGTTAATGGGAAGTTGCCATATAACACAGAGAGCTCAAGATGGTATTCTGTGGCAACCTAGAGGGGTGGGATAGGGTGAGCAGTGGGGAGGATCTTCAAGTGGGAGGGGCCATGTGTATACTTTGCTTGATTCATGTTGTCTATGGCAGAAGACAACAGAATCAGATCAGATCAGATCAGATCAGTCGCTCAGTCGTGTTCGACTCTTTGTGACCCCATGAATCGCAGCACGCCAGGCCTCCCTGTCCATCACCAACTCCTGGAGTTCACTCAGACTCACGTCCATCAAGTCAGTGATGCCATCAAGCCATCTCATCCTCTGTCATCCCCTTCTCCTCCTGCCCCCAATCCCTCCCAGCATCAGAGTCTTTTCCAATGAGTCAACTCTTCACATGAGGTGGCCAAAGTACTGGAGTTTCAGCTTTAGCATCATTCCTTCCAAAGAAATCCCAGGGCTGATCTCCTTCAGAATGGACTGCTTGGATCTCCTTGCAGTCCAAGGGACTCTCAAGAGTCTTCTCCAACACCATAGTTCAAAAGCATCAATTCTTCGGCGCTCAGCCTTCTTCACAGTCCAACTCTCACATCCATACGTGACCACAGGAAAAACCATAGCCTTGACTAGACGAACCTTTGTTGGCCAAGTAATGTCTCTGCTTTTGAATATGCTATCTAGGTTGGTCATAACTTTCCTTTCAAGGAGTAAGCATCTTTTAATTTCATGGCTGCAGTCACCATCTGTAGTGATTTTGGAGCCCAGAAAAATAAAGTCTGACACTGTTTCCACTGTTTCCCCATCTATTTCCCATGAAGTGATGGGACCAGATGCCATCATCTTCATTTTCTGAATGTTGAGCTTTAAGCCAACTTTTTCATTCTCCACTTTCACTTTCATCAAGAGGCTTTTGACTTCCTCTTCACTTTCTGCCATAAGTGTGGTGTCATCTGCATATCTGAGGTTATTGATATTTCTCCCAGCAATCTTGATTCCAGCTTGTTCTTCCAGTCCAGCGTTTCTCATGATGTACTCTGCATATAAGTTATAACAGAATAATGTAAAGCAATTATCCTCTGATTAAAAATGAATTAAAAAAGAGAGAGAAATTAAGAAACACATCCATTTACTATTGCAGCAAAAAGAGTAAAATACCTAGGAATAATTTAAGGAAGTGAAACACCTGTACTCTGAAAATTATAAGACACTGATGGAAAAAAATGAAGAAGAAAGAAATGGAAAGCCATACAATGTTCATGGACTGGAAGAACTAATATTTTTGATAGGGATGGCACTCAATCTATAGATTTCAGTGCAATCCCTATCAAAATACCAGTGGCTTTTTCATGGAACTGCAATTCTAAACTTTGTGTGGAACCAAACAGGATTTAATACAATTATTACCTCCAGGTAACCTTTCCATGTCTATTTCTGATCCTAGGAAACCCCTCCATCAGAGAATGAACAAAATACATTGCAAATTATTCAAGAGGATGGAATATCACACAGCCATTCAAACAAATAATCAGCACTCTATATATCACAAAAAATTTCAAAAACCAATGCTAAGAGTAAAGCAAACAAATTTATGCCTGTGCAACTTAAATATTCAAAACTGTCTATTTCATTCTTGTTTACTTACTTTCTACATAGAGTAGAAAATATGCATGGGAATAAAACACATGAACTTCAGAAGTATGGTGACCCTGAGGAGGGAAAAAGGATCAGGAGAGAAAGGATGAAGCTTCAGTTATGGTTGCAAATTTTTATTAATGATGAAGAGAAAATGAGAAGGGAAAGGGGAAAACGATAGGGTAAATAAGGACAAATTGTTAATAAATGCTTACTTTCAGTGGCATATATTGATTTTCTCGACTATATATTATGATTTAAATATTCTTCCTAAAGTTTTCATTTTAATTTAAGGTACCATATAATTTCAATCTCTCTGCTAAATTTTAAGAGAAAAAATATTTACTGGCTAAATCTATTCATGCTGCTGCTAAGTCACATCACTAAGTCGTGTCTGACTCTGTGCGACCCCATAGACAGCGCCCACCACCGGGATTCTCCAGGCAAGAATACTGGAGTGGGTTGCCATTTCCTTCTCCAGTGCATCAAAGTGAAAAGTGAAAGTGAAGTTGCTCAGTCATGTCTGACTCTTCACAACCCCATGGACTGTAGCCTACCAGGCTCCTCCATCCACGGGATTCCCCAGGCAAGGGTACTGGAGTGGGTTGCCATTGCCTTCTCCAAAACTATTCATATATAGTATTAATACTTAATCACTTGCACTAATATTACTCAATATTTACTGACAATGGTATCATAAAAATAATCAGAACTTGCATAGTATTTATTTCTTATGTGCTGGTTTTCATGGAAATCTCTGTGTTGTGGAATCTGAGTAGTTTGTGTTCTTTTTGTTCCGTCATTCAGTGTATTTGACTCTTTGTGAAGCCATGGGCTGCAGCACGCCAGGCTTCCCTGTCCTTCACCGTCTCCTGGAATTTGCTCAAACTCATGTCATTTGAGTCAGTGATGCCATTGAACCATCTCATTCACTATCATCCCCTATTCTTCCTGACTTCAATCTTTCCCAGCATCAGCGTCTTTTCCAATGAGTCAGCTCTTCGCATCAGGTGGGCAAATTATTGGAGGTTCAGCTACAGAATCAGTCCTTCCAAAGTATATTCAGGGTTGATTCCCTTGAGGATTGACTGGTTGCATCTCCTGGTTGTCAAAGGGATTCTCAAGAGTCTCCTCCAACACCACAGTTCAAAAGCATCAATTCTTCAGTGCTCAGCCTTTTTTTTATTGTCCAGTGCTCACATCTGTACATGACTACTGGAAAAACCATAGTTTTGACTTTTGTAGGCAAAGTAACGTGTCTGCTTTTTAATATGCTGTCTAGGTTTTTTCATATATTTTTTCCAAGGAGCAAGTGTCTCTTAATTTCATGGCTGCAGTCACCATCTGGAGCCCAAGAAAATAAATTCTGTCACTGTTTCCATTGTTTCCCTGTCTATTTGCCATGAGGTGATGGAACCAGATACCATGATCTTCATTTTTGAGGGTTGAGCTTTAAGCCAGCTTTTTCACTCTCTTCTTTCACCTTTATCAAGACGCTATTTAGTTCCTCTTCAGTTTCTGCCATAGGGGTGGTGTCTTCTGCATATCTGAGGTTATTGATATTTCTTCCTGCAATCATGGTTCCTGCTTGTGATTATTGCAGCCCAGCATTTTTTATGATGTACTCTATATATAAGTTAAATAATCAGGGTGACAATATACAACCTTGACATACTCCTTTCCCAATTTTGAACCAGTCCGTTGTCCCATGTCCAGTTCTAACTGTTGTTTCTTGACCTGCATACAAGCTTCACAGGATGCAGGTAAGGTGGTCTGGTATTCCCATCTCTGTAAGAATTTTTCAGTTTGTTGTGATCCACACAGTCAAAGGCTTTAGCATAGTCAGTGAAGCAGAAGTAGGTGTTTTTCTGGAGCTCTCTTGCCTTATCTATGATCCAGTGGATATTGGAAATTTGATCTATGGTTTCTTTGCCTTTCTAAATCCAGCTTCAACATCTGGAAGTTCCCAGTTCACATACTGTTGAAGACTAACTTAGAGGATTTTCAGCATTACTTTGCTAGCATGTGCTGCTGCTGCTGCTGCTGCTGCTAAGTCGCTTCAGTCGTGTCCAACTCTGTGCAACCCCCACAGACGGCAGCCCACTAGGCTCCTCTGTTCCTGGGATTCTCCAGGCAAGAATACTGGAGTGGGTTGCCATTTCCTTCTCCAATGCATAAAAGTGAAAAGTGAAAGTGAAGTCACTCAGTTGTACCCGACTCTTCACGACCCCATGGACTGCAGCCTACCGGGCTCCTCCATCCATGGGATTTTCCAGGCAACAGTACTGGAGTGGGGTGCCATTGCCTTCTCCATGCTAGCATGTGAGATAAGTACAATTGTCGGGTAGTCTGAACACTCTTTGGCATTGCCCTTCTTTGTGATTGGAATGAAAACTGACATTTTCTAGTCCTGTGGCCACTGCTGAGCTTTCCAAATTTGCTGGCATATTAAGTGCAACACTTTAACAGCATCGTCTTTTAGGATTTAAAATAACTCAGCTGGAATTCCATAACCTCCATAAGCTTTGTTCATAGTCATGCTTCTAAGGCCCACTGACTTCACACTCCAGGATATCTGGCTCTAGGGGAGTGATCACACCATTATGGTTATCCAGGTTATTAAGATCTTTTTTTATATAGTTCTTTGAGTATTCTTGCCACTTCTTCTTGATCTCTTCTGCTTCTGTTAGCTCCATGCCTTTTATGGCCTTTATTGTGCCTATCAGCATGAAATGTTCCCTTGGTACCTCTAATTTTCTTGATGAGATCTCTAGTCTTTCCCATTCTATTGTTTTCCTCTTTCTTTGCATTTGTTCACTTAGGAAAATTTCTTGTCTCTCCTTGCTGTTCTTGGAACTCTGCATTTAGATGGATATATCTTTCCTTTCTCCTTTGTCTTTTGCTTCTCTTCTTTTCTCAGCTATTTGTAAGGTCTCTTCAGGCAATCATTTTGACTTTTTCCATTGCTTTTTCTTGAAGATGGTTTTGATCACCACCTCCTGTGCAATGTTACAGTCCTTCATCCATAGTTCTTCAGGAACTCTGTCTATTAGATCTAATGCCTTGAATCTATTTGTCACTTCCACTGTCTAATCATAAGGGATTCATTTAGGTCATAACTGAATGGCCTAGTGGTTTTCCCTACTTTCTTCAATGTAAGTCTGAATTTTGCAATAAAGAGTTCATGGTCTGAGCCACAGTCTCTTCCCAGTCTTGTTTTTGCTGGGAGATGGAGATTCTCCATCTTTGGCTACAAAGAATATAATCAATCTGATTTTGGTATTGACCATCTGGTGATGTCCATATGTAGAGTTGTCTCATGTATTGTTGGAAAGGGTGTTTGCTTTGACCAGTGCATTTTCTTGGCAAAACACTGTTACCTTTGCCCTGCTTCCCTTGTACTCCAAAGCCAAACTTACCTGTTACTCCAGGTATCTTTTGAATTCTTGCTTTTGCATTCCAGTCCCCTCTGTCAGTAGACAGATAATTCTAAGATCTCAATATAAACACTAAGCTAAAAGTAGAATGCTCTTCTACTTTTCATGAAAGCAGAAATGTAGATTTAAAAGAAGAAGGAAAAATTCTGGTAACAATAGACAGCTAGATAAGTCGGTAAGTAGGTGGGTGATTGATGGCTAGACAGAGAGAGAAAGAGAGATGAAAAAAGCCTTATTCTATGCCAGGGGTTTATTTGAAGTACCTGGAAATTATTTTCCTCTGATAAACATATACTGACATCATTTATTAACTGGGTCAAAATGTAAAGCCTGGATACCATAACTAATAATATACAGAAACAATATTAATTCTGTTAGTGTTATCTGTCATAAGACTGTCATCTGACAGTGTTATCTGTCAATCAGTGTTTCTTTCACTCATTCAAACATGTGACCAATGCCTACTCTAAGCTTAGGCTTCTGATTAGTTTTGAACACAATCAGCTTTCAAATGCAAAAGTTAATTATATTCAAGTCATGTAAAGAAGTATTATTCTGAAGGAGGAATAAGGACGGGGGAGGAGTAGAAAGAATATTTATTCTATCCATTGCTGAAGTTTTTTTGGGAAAAAATATTTCTGTATTTTTTACTGAAGAAGTTTATTTATTCATATCCGCCAGTGATGTGTAAGTGAGAAGAACCCTGTACACGAGACAGCAAAAGAGACACAGATGTATAGAACATTCTTTTGGACTCTGTGGAAGAGGGCGAGGGTGGGATGATTTGGGGGAATGGCATTGAAACATGTATAATATCATATATGAAATGAGTCGCCAGTCCAGGTTCAATGCACATTACTGGATGCTTGGGGCTGGTGCACTGAGACGACCCAGAGGGATGGTATGGGGAGGGAGGAGGGAGGAGGGTTCAGGATGGGGAACACGTATACCTGTGGTGGATTCATGTTGATGTACGGCAAAACCAATACAATATTGTAAAGTAATTAACCTCCAATTAAAATAAATAAATGTATATTTAAAAAAAGAAAACAACAATAAAATATTTTATGTGCTCTGATAACAAGGTCTCTGAATGACAAGAAATAATTTCCATCAAATAAATTTAAACAAGCAGACTAAGAATTTATTTATACAGGAAATATGCATCAAGCATCACCTATATGCCAAACATTGAGCTAAAAAAAAATCTGAAGAATCCTTGTCCCAGAGAGTTTCACTGTCATTTTAACCAAATCTAAATTAATGGAATTTGCTCTTCTCTCTTTGAATTAGAAGTCAATCAGTTCAGTTCAGTCGCTCAGTCGTGTCCAACTCTTTGTGACCACAAACTCTCATATCCATACACGACTACTGGAAAACCCATAACTTTGACTAGACAGAACTTTGTTGGCAAAGTAATGTCTCTGCTTTTTAGTATGCTGCCTAGGTTGGTCATAGCTTTTCTTCCAAGGAGCAAACATCTTTCAATTTCATGGCTGCAGTCACCATCTGTCATTTTTGAGATTGCATCCAAGTACTGCATTTTGGATTCTTTTGTTGACTATGATGACTACTCCATTTCTTCTATGGTATTCTAGTCCACAGTAGTAGATATAATGGTCATCTGAGTTAAATGCACCCATTCCAGTTCATTTTAATTCACTAATTCCTAAAATGTTTACGCTCCCTCTTGCCATCTCCTGTCTGACCACTTCCAATTTACTTTGATTCGTGGACCTAACATTCCAGGTTCCTATGCAACATTGTTCTTTACAGCATCAGATTTTACTTTCATCACCAGTCATACCCACAACTGGGTGTTGTTTTTGCTTTTTCTCCATCACTTCATTCTTTCTGGAGTTATTTCTCCACTGTTCTCCAGTAGCATATTGGGCACCTACAGACCTGGGGAGTTCATCTTTCAATGTCATGTCCTTTTGCCTTTTCATACTGTCCATGGGGTTCTCAAGACAAGAATACTGAAGTGGTTTGCCATTCCCTTCTCCAGTGGACCATGTTTTGTCAGAACTCTCCACCATGAGCTGTCCATGTTGGGTGGCCCTACATGGCGTGGCTCTTAGTTTCATTGTGTTAGACAAGACTGTGGATCATGTGACCAGTTTGATTAGTTTTTTGTGATTGTGGTTTTCATTCTGTCTGCCCTCTGATGGATAAGGATAAGAGGCTTATGGAACCTTCCTGATGGGAGAGACTGACTGAGGAGGAAACTGGGTCTTGTTCTGATGGGTGGGGCCATGCTCAGTAAATCATTAATCCAATTTTTTTGTTGATGGGCAGCTCTGTGTTCCCTCCCTGTTGTTTGATCTGAGACCAAACTATGGTGGAGGTAATGAAGATAATGGCGACCTCCTTCAAAAGATCCCTTGCATGCACTGCTGCACTCAGTGCCCCCGACCCTGCAGCATGCCACCACTGACACACACCTCTGCCAGAGACTCTGGACACTCACACCCAAGTCTGGGTCAGTCTCTTGTAAGGTCATTGCTCCTTTCTCTTGGGTCCTGGTGCCCACAAGGTTTTGTTTGTGCCCTCCAAGAGTCTGTTTCTCCAGTCTTGTGTAAGTTCTGGTGCTCTGTGGTGGGGTAAATGGCAACCTCCTCCAAGAGGGCTTATGGCACACTCAGGTCTGTTGCACCCAGAGCCCCTGCCCCTGTGGCAGACCACTGCTGACCCATAACTTCACAGGAGACACTCAAAGGCAGTTCTGGCTCCGTCTTTGTGGGGCCTCCTGATGTGCACAAGGTTTTGTCTGAGCCCTCTGAGTGCCTCTGGCAGGTAAAGAGTTTGATTCTAAATGCGATTTTGCCCCTCCTACCATATTACTGGGGCTTATCCTTTGCCCTTGGACGTGGGGTATCCTTTTTTGGTGGGCTCCAACATTCTCTTGTGGATGGTTGTTCAGCAGAGAGTTGTAATTTTGGAGTTCTCGCAGGAGAAGATGAGTGCATGTCCTTCTACTCTGCCATCTTGTGGAGGAAGATGTCAATAGTAAGAGAAGTCAATAGTAAGGAGAGAGAAGTCAACAGGAAGATTAAATAGACAATTTAATTTTTTACAAGGTAGTGATGCCAACATACACATCTTTGCCCTCATAAGACTCTCTATGGGAGTTTTTTTTTTTTTTTTAATTCAGTCTTGACTGCAATTGCAATCACCACGTGGAGCATTAAAATGTAAATAACTAGAAAATCCTGCCCTCAGAGATCCAGCTTTCATTGTTCTTGGAGCCTTAGGATGAAGAGCTCCCATGTGCTTCTTTCTGTAGCCAATTTTGAGAACCACTAGCAGGACACAGTGGCCTTACCATCTTTTCTTCCTTTTATGCATAAACTTTCAAGATTTTAGGGCCAAATGCAAAGAATATTAGGGAAACAGGAACAAATAGGGATGTTCATCAGGCCTACAATGTTTACCTATGTTTACCTATGTTTACTCTTTCTAACCAACTCTGAAATGAGGGCTGTTTTTTCCTTTTTAATCTTCACTCACATAGAATCTTAATTCCAGCATGTGTAAACCATCAACATGCTTGTCCTCTCCTTATCCTATGCAAGCAGCCTGACACCCTATAAACCTGGACACCTCAGATCTCTCCTTCACCTGGAACAAATCCAGCAGGCCATTTCCCTTCCTCTAGAGAATTAGGTCATTAGTTATTTAAAAAATAATAATAACAGGTTCTTTCTTTAGTATGTTCACATGTCCAAATGGGAAAAGTGAGATGGAGCAAGTTTCCCTGCCTCTGGCTAGAGAAGGGGAGAATGAAACTGGCCTCCTGGAGAAGGCACACCTCAGGCCACAGTTTCATGATTTCCACTTTCCTCCATGTGTGCTATGCTCAGTCACTTCAGTCATTTCTGACTGGTTGTGACTCTACAGACTGTAGTTTTCCAGGCTCCTCTGTCCATGGGATTTTCCAGGCAAGAGTACTGGAATGTATTGCCATGCCCTCCTCCAGGGGATCTTCCCAACCTAGGGATTAAACTTATGTTGTCTCCTGAATATGATGCATTGCAGGAGGATTCCCTATTGCTGTGCCACCAGGAAAACCCATTTCCCTACATAGAAATGAATATTTGGTACAACGTTAATAGGTCAAGGTCATGTTTACCTAATTATAGCAAATCAAAGCATAAATCTCAAATTGTTAACCATCTGCAGGGAATAAGTGGATCTTCTCCCCCCCTCCCCCCCAAGCCAAGTAATTAAAATGGAAAAATGTGTCTAGTGATCAAAGAAACTGACATGTTACCATATTAGATAAGAAAACAGTCCATGACCACATAATGCCATTTCAGTGATCAGAAATTATGTGACCCTTTAAATTGTTTTATTTCCCTCAATAGAATATCAAGTTCAGGTGGGTAATTTAAATTGCATTAACAGCAACCTCTTTAAGATGACAGTTAATTTAGTCTTGAGAGTTGCTGCTGTTTACACTGTCCCCACAGTCTGCCATCTCACACCAGGGCTAACTTATGCCAGATTGCAGAATGTTTTTTTCAAAATACCATGGGGGTGTCAAATGTTTTATTGCAAACCTGCTGCTTTATGGGAATATTCAGTGTAAGTAAACCAGAGAAACACTTCTGTAAATTGCCCCATTTTATATAGAAAACATTTCAATTAGATGTACAAAGGCAACTGACAGTTTTATGAACCAAATCTTTTGGAAATATCCTTCACATACACAACATATTCTCAGAGACCATATGGTATAAAATGGATGCACAAGATCTTCAAGGACAGGAAGCTTATACCTAGTGTGGCTCCCTATTCCAACTTGCCTTGTCTTTCCACTAACATCCAGATGAGACAACTTTCAAAAGTGCTAATTTGGTGGAAAGGAAGTACCAAATACTTTTAAAGAAATTATTTATCATAGTTTTCCCTTATGAAGACAAGGTAAATACATAATCCTTTGACCACCAACCCAGTAATTCAGAGAAAACCCATTAGAGCCTGAGCCGTATGGGTGACAAAGGCCACAGAGTTAAAGATGTGTGTGTATAAACATTCCTTTGTTAGGACCCCTCAACCTCAGCTTGTCACAGGAGTAACCTTTGCATGAGAATGACAGTCTTGTGAACAACTGAGTGAGATTACTAAATGATTCAGAAAAATTTAAAAACTGAAAGTCACTCAGTCGTATCAGACTCTTTGCGAACTCATGGACTGTAGCTCTCCAGGCTCCTCTGTCCATGAAATTCTCTAGGCCAGAATACTGGAGTGGGTAGCCTATCCCTTCTCCAAGGGATCTTCCCAACCCAGGGATCAAACCCAGGCTCCCTGCATTACAGGCAGATTCTTTACTGTCTGAGCCACCATAGAAGCCCATCTGCACCACCAGGGAAGTGCAAGAATACGGGAGTGGGTAGCCTATCCCTTCTTCAGGGGATCTTTCCAACCCAGGAATCAAACCGGGGTCTCTTGCATTGCAGGCAGATTCTTTACCCTACTACCAGATAGCAGTACTAAGAAAACATTATCCTAGTAATTACCAGGAAACTTTACCTTAGTACCAAATACATTAGACAATGTTAATTTACCTTTGACCTCCCAAACCCACCTTAAATAAAGGGAAGTTCAGTTCAGTTCACTTCAGTCGCTCAGTCGTGTCCAACTCTTTGAGACCCCACGAATCTAAGCACACCAGGCCTCCCTGTCCATCACCAACTCCCAGAGTTTACCCAAACTCATGTCCATCAAGTCAGTGATGCCATCCAGCCGTCTCATCCTCTGTCTTCCCCTTCTCCTCCTGCCCCCAATCCCTCCCAGCATCAGAGTCTTTTCCAATGAGTCAACTCTTCGCATGAGGTGGCCAAAGTACTGGAGTTTCAGCTTCAGCATCATTCCTTCCAAAGAACACCCAGGACTGATCTCCTTCAGAATGGACTGGTTAGATCTCCTTGCAATCCAAGGGACTCTCAAGAGTCTTCTCCAACACCACAGTTCAAAAGCATCAATTCTTCAGCGCTCAGCTTTCTTCACAGTCCAACTCTCACATCCATACATGACCACTGGAAAAACCACAGCCTTGACTAGATGGACCTTTGTTGGCAAAGTGATATCTCTGCTTTTGAATATGCTATCTAGGTTAGTCATAACTTTCCTTCTGGGGAGTAAGCGTCTTTTAATTTCATGGCTGCAATCACCATCTGCAGTGATTTTGGAGCCCCAAAAAATAAAGTCTGACACTGTTTCCCCATCTATTTCCCATGAAGTGATGGGACCAGATGCCATGATCTTCGTTTTCTGAATGTTGAGCTTTAAGCCAACTTTTTCACTCTCCTCTTTCACTTTCATCAAGAGGTTTTTTAGTCTTTCTTCACTTTCTGCCATAAGGATGGTGTCATCTGCATATCTGAGGTTATTGAGATTTCTCCCAGCAATCTTGATTCCAGCTTGTGCTTCTTCCAGCCCAGCGTTTCTCATGATGTACTCTGCATATAAGTTAAATAAATACAAAATACAGCCTTGACGTACTCCTGTTCCTATTTGGAACCAGTCTGCTGTTCCATGTCCAGTTCTAACTGTTGCTTCCTGACCTGCATATAGATTTCTCAAGAGACAGGTCAGGTTGTCTCGTATTTTCATCTCTTTCAGAATTTTCCACAGTTTATTGTGATCCACACAGTCAAAGGCTTTGGCATAGTCAATAAAGCAGAAATAGATGTTTTTCTGGAACTCTCTTGCTTTTTCGATAATCCAGCAGATGTTGGCAATTTGATCTCTGGTTCCTCTGCCTTTTCTAAAACCAGCTTGAACATTTTGAAGTTCAAGGTTCAGGTATTGCTGAAGCCTGGCTTGGAGAATTTTGAGCATTACTTACTGGCTTGTGAGATGAGTGCAATTGTGCAGTAGTTTGAGCATTCTTTGGCATTGCCTTTCTTTGGGATTGGAATGTAAGCTGACCTTTTCCAGTCCTATGGCCATGGCTGAGTTTTCCAAGTTTGCTGGCATATTGAGTGCAGCACTTTCACAGCATCATCTTTCAGTATTTGAAATAGCTCAACTGGAATTCCATCACCTCCACTAGCTTTGTTCATAGTGATGCTTTCTAAGACCCACTTGACTTTGCATTCCAGGTTGTCTGACTAGGTGAGTAGTCACACCATCGTTGTTATCTGGGTCTTGAAGATTTTTTTGTGTGCAGTTCTTCTGTGTATTCTTGCCACCTCTTCTTAATATCTTCTGCCTCTGTTAGGTCCATACCATTTCTGTCCTTGTAAGGGAAAGATATACTCTAAATTGGATCTGAGAAAGTCATTGATTTAGTCCCCTGTCTTCATCAAATACATTTCTTCTTCACCTACGCCTTCTTTTCTATTACTACAGTTTATAAGCACCTTCATAGATATGTGATGTTCATTTTTGTGCAATACAAAGCCTATGCTTCCTCCCCTGTACATCCCAGGGCTTACTTCCCCTTTCTCCTACAAGCTGCCTATTCTAATCTGCAACTCTCTTGTGACCTGAGCACACACTCCTGAATTTTGCTTTCCGGTTGCTGCTTTCCTCATTACCACTGCTCTTTCCTTCTAAGCTGTTCCCACACTGTTCAGCTCATTTGCTGAATACTTCACCATCCCTGTTAACTGCCTCCTGAATCAAGATCACCTCTTCTAAGGCTGTCCTCCCAGAAAGGGATTTCAGGTCATAGGTCCACCTCTGCTAACCCCTGATTCCACTGAGCATGTCTTTCTGATTCTCATTCTCTGTGGGATACAACTATCTCTCCACAAACCCTGGTTTAGGAAAGAACTAAAGCCATGCCTTTCCAGAAGACCAACGGGAGAAGTGACAGTTCTAAACTCTGACTTTCTGGAGCATCCTGTTCATCATCTTGTAGACAACATATATAAGGGTCTTGTTTTTATATCCATTCAGCCAGTCTTTGTCTTTTGGATGGGGCATTCAACCCATTTACATTTAACGTAATTATTGATAAGTATGATCCCATTGCCATTTACTTTATTGTTTTGGGTTCAAGTTTATACACCCTTTCTGTGCTTCCTGTCTAGAGAAGATCCTTTAGCATTTGTTGGAGAGCTGGTTTGGTGGTGCTGAATTCTCTGGGCTTTTGCTTGTCTGTAAAGCTTTTGATTTGTCCTTCATATTTGAATGAGATCCTTACTGGGTATGGTAATCTGGGCTGTAGGTTATTTTCTTTCATCACTTTAAGTATTTCCTGCCATTCCCTTCTGGCCTGAAGAGTTTCTATTGAAAGATCAGCTGTTATCCTTATGGGAATCCCCTTGTGTGTTATTTGTTGTTTTTCCCTTGCTGCTTTTAATATTTGTTCTTTGTGTTTGATCTTTGTTAATTTGATTAATATGTGTCTTGGGGTGTTTCACCTTGGGTTTATCCTGTTTGGGACTTCTGGGTTTCTTAGACTTGGGTGATTATTTCCTTCCCCATTTTAGGGAAGTTTTCAACTATTATCTTCTCAAGTATTTTCTCATGATCTTTCTTTTTGTCTTCTTTTGGGACTCCTATGATTCGAATTTTGGGGCATTTAACATTGTCCCAGAGGTGTCTGAGGTTGTCCTCATTTCTTTTCATTCTTTTTTCCTCTCTGTTTCATTTATTTCTACCTTTCTATCTTCTACCTCACTTATCCTATCTTCTGCCTCCGTTATTCTACTGTTGGTTCCCTCCAGAGTGTTTTTGATCTCATTTATTGCATTATTCATTATATATTAACTCTTTTTTATTTCTTCTAGGTCCTTGTTAAACCTTTCTTGCATCTTTTCGATCCTTGTCTCCAGGCTATTTATCTGTAACTCCAATTTGTTTTCAAGATTTTGGATCATTTTCACTATCATTATTCAGAATTCTTTATCAGATAGATTCCCTATCTCTTAAACTTTTGTTTGGTTTGGTGGGCATTTATCCTGTTCCTTTACCTATTGGGTATTTCTCTGCATTTTCCTCTTGTTTATATTGTTGTGTTTGGGGTGGCCTTTCTGTATTCTGGCAGTTGGTGGTTCCTCTTTATTGTGGAGGTTCTTCGCTGTGGGTGGGGTTGGACGGGTGGCTTGTCAAGTTTTTCTGGTTAAGGAAGCTTGTGCCAGTGTTCTGGTGGGTGGGGCTGGATTTCTTCTTTATGGAGTGCAATGAATTAATAAGTTTTGAGATGTCAATGGGTTTGGTGTGGCTTTGGTTAGCCTATATATTGAGGCTCAGGGTTATGTTCCTGTGTTGCTGGAGAATTTGCATAGTATGTCTTGCTCTGGAGTTTGTTGGCCCTTGGTTGGTGCTTGGTTTCAGTGTAGGTATGGAGGCATTTGATGAGCTTCTATCGATTAATGTTCCCTGGACTCAGGAGTTCTCTGGTGTTCTCAGGATTTGGATTTAAGCCTCCTGCCTCTGGTTTTCAGTCTTATTCTTACAGTAGGCTCAAGACTTCTCCATCTATACAGCATTGATGATAAAACATCTAGGTTAATAATGAAAAGTTTCTCCACAGTGAGGGACACCGGGAGAGGTACACAGAGTTACATGGATAAGAGAAGAGGGTGGAGGGAGATAGAGGTGGCCAGGAGGAGAAGAGGGGAAATCAAAAGGGGAGAGAGCAAGCTAGCCAGTAATCACTTCCCTATGTGCTCTCCACAGTCTGGATCCCTCAGAGATGTTTACGGAGTTACAAGAGAAGAGAAGAGAAGACGAAGGAAGGAGACAGAGGTGGCCAGGAGGATAAAAGGGGAATCAAAAGGACCGAGACAGATCCAGCCAGTAATCAGTTCCCTAAGTGTTCTCCACAGCCCAGAACACACAAAGAGATTCACAGAATTGGGTAGAGAAGAGAAGGGGAGGGAGGAGATAGAGGCAACCTGGTGGAGAAAAAGGAGAGTCAAAAGGGGAAGAGAGCAATCAGGCCAGTGATCTCATTCCCAAGTAAAAATGGGTACTGAAGATTGGGTTCTTAAAGGTACAAAGTTGATAACAAATACCAAAAAGCAGAGATTAAAAATCTTGAGTAGAGGTTAGATTCTCAAAAACACAATATTAAAAAAAAAAAAAAAAAACAACCAGAAAGTCACAGAAATTATAAAATAAATATATATAAAGTTTGCTTTTAAAATAGGGTCTTTCTTTTTTTTGCAAGGTAATAGTAGGTTATAAAAATGAAAATTAAAGGAGTAATGGGGACTTGAAAATAACAAAAAATAAAATAAAATAATTTTTTTAATTTAAAAAATGATAATAGTAAAAATATATCTAAGACTTTCTCTGGAGCTGTTGTGGACAGTGTGGGGTCAGTTCATTTTCAGATAGTTCCTTGGTCTGGCTTGTACTTCTCATGGTCTATTCGCCCCTTCTTATGTAGTTGGTGCTAACTACAGGGTTTCAATCTATTGCACCTGTCACTTCCAAAGTGGTTCCCTCTGTTATGTTAGCTTCATCTGTCTGCTGGTCTCTTCAGTGTCTCATTTCCGCCCTGACACATGGGGCGTGGTGGTGGTCACTTTTTTTTAGGCTCGCTTGTTCAGTCGTGCTTTGGGGAGGGAGGAACACTGCAAACAAATATCACTGGCGTGTGTTCACAGTGATTCAGCCACACTGGGTTCGCCCCCACTCACAGCGTGTGTGCTTTCCCAGTCTACACTGCTCAGACTCTAGGTTGCTCCGCCGGAAACTGTCTGATGCAGGCCCTGGTTTGCATGCACTCTGCAGGTCTAAGCTGCTCAGGTTCAGGTTCTCAGGTACTCCACAAAGGCGCAGACTTGTTTGGGCCTGCGTTTTGCACCCGTGCCCGGTCCAAGCAGCTCAGGTGACCAGGTCCTTGGAGCACGTAGTTGCCCCCAGTTGAAGGCTGTGACTTATCCCCTCCCCCATCCCAGCCGCTCGGTTTTCTAGGCATACAACGTGCGTGCCTGCTTTCTTCTGGGAAGCTGATCTCTGGCTGCAACCCTCCCGACAGATGTAGACCCTCCAGAATCCCAAGTCTTGGTTAGCAATGAAGTCTGCTTGCAGTTTGGTATAGAATGCCTCTCTGGGGCCACAATTATTCCCTTCTGGCTCTGGCTGCCCTCGCCTGCCTGTCTCTGGCAGGGGATGGGCTGGTCTGCAGCTGGCTAGCTTTGCTCACTCCTTTGTTCTGTGATTGTGCCTGGCAGTGGTTAGGGCTTTTTGCGGGATCCCAGGATAGCTATCCCACAGTCTGGGTTGCTATCTCAAGTTAGGTCCTTCAGATTGCCCTCGGGGCATTCAGGCCCAGTCCTTATCCTAAGCAATGTCACCTGTTCCTCCCTGTCCCACCCCGGCTTGCTAGTGGGGGACATGAGCATCTGGGCTGCTTCTCCACTGGGAGTTGCTGTTGGGCACGTAATCTGTGGGTTTTAATTATTTATTTATTTTCCTCCCAGTTATTTTGCCCTCTGAGATTCCAAGGCTCGCCACAAACCCGCCGGAGAGAGTGTTTTCTGGTGTTTGGAAACTTCTCTCTCTCTCTTTTTTTTTTTTTTAATTTTATTTAATTTTTAAACTTTACATAATTGTATTAGTTTTGCCAAATATCAAAATGAATCCACCACAGGTATACATGTGTTCCCCATCCTGAACCCTCCTCCCTCCTCCCTCCCCATACCATCCCTCTGGGTCGTCCCAGTGCACTAGCCCCAAGCGTCCGGAACGAATCTCCATCCCTACCTCTTTTGTCTCTTTTTTTTTATCTTTTATATTTTGTCCTACCTCCTTTCAAAGACAATGGGCTGCTTTTCTGGGTGCCTGATGTCTTCTGCCAGCATTCAGAAGTTGTTCTGTGGAATTTGCTCAGTGCTCAAATGTTCTTTTGATGAATTGGTGGGGGAGAAAGTGGTCTCCCCATCCTATTCCTCTGCCATCTTAGGACCACCTGGTCCTTTAGGATTTGAAATAGCTCAACTGGAATTCCATCACCTCCACTAGCTTTGTTCGTAGTGATGCTTCCTAAGGCCCACTTGACTTTGCATTCCAGGATGTCTGGTTCTAGGTGAATGATCACACCATTGTTGATATCTGGGTCATGAAGATCTTTTTTGTATAGTTCTGTATATTCTTGCCACCTCTTTAATATCTTATGCTTCTCTTAGGTCTATGCCATTTCTGTCCTTCATTGTGCCCATCATTGCATGAAATGCTTCCTTGGTATCTTTAGTTTTCTTGAAGAGATCTCTAGTCTTTCTCATTCTATTCTTTTCCTCTATTTCTTTGCACTGATCACTGAGGAAGACTTTCTTATCTCTCCTTGCTATTCTTGAAACTCTGCACTCAGATGGGTATATCTTTCCTTTTCTCATTTGCCTTTCACTTCTCTTCTTTTCACAGCTATTTGTAAGGCCTCCTCAAATAACCATTTGCCTTTTTACATTTCTTTTTTGGGGGATGATCTTGATCACTGCCTCCTGTACAATGTCATGAACCTCCGTCCATAGTTCTTCAGGCACTGTGTCTATCAAATCTAATTCCCTGAATCTATTTGTCACTTCCACTGCATAATCATAAGGGATTTGATTTAGGTCATACCTGATTGGCCTAGTGGTTTTCCCTACTTTTTTCAATTTAAGTTTGAATTTGGCAATAAGGAGTTCATGGTCTGAGCCACAGTCAGATCCTGGTCTCGTTTTTGCTGATTGTATAGAGCTTCTCCATCTTTGGCTGCGAAGAATATAATCAATCTGATTTCGGTATTGACCATCTGGTGACGTCCGTGTGTAGTGTCTTCTCTTCTGTTGTTGGAAGAGGGTGCTTGCTATGACCACTGCATTCTGTTGGCAAAACTCTATTAGCCTTTGCACTGCTTCATTTTGTACTCCAAGGCCAAACTTGCCTGTTACTCCAGGTATGTTACTCCAGGTATATGTGAGTATACATCTCATTATATCTATTCACACTTGGATGACATTTGGGTTATTTCTACCTTTGGACTACTGTGAATAATGCTGATATAAACACTGGTGTTCAAATATCTATTCAAGTTATTGTTTTCGATTCTTTCATGCATCTATCTACCACAAGTGGAACTGCCAGGATCTATAATTCTGTGTTTAATTTACCGAGAAACCACCATGATGGTTTCCACAGTGCTTGCACCATTTTACATTCCCATTAGCAATGTCCAAGGGTTCCAGTTTCTCCACTTCATCGCTAAAACTTCTTGTCTTCTGTTCTTTTAAGAAAAGGTATCCTAATGCCTGGGAAATAATTGTTCACTGTGGCTTTGATTTGCATTTTTCTAAGTATTAATGTTGAGCACCTGATATATTAGAGTTATGGCTATTTTTTCATTTACTTTTAACTGCTCCTATCTAAATTTTTCTTTTAGAGCTTTACTGAAGTATAATTGACATACAATAAAGTGCATATATTTAAATTATGCAAACTGATAAGTTTTGACATAAGCATGCACCTTTGAAGCTAGGTGCACACCAAGACAGTGAACATATCCATCAGCCCCAGAGTTTCTTCACATCCCTCAGAACCCCTTCCTCTCACATCTCTTGCCTTAACTCATTCTCAGGCAAGCACAGATCTGCTTTCTATCACAACAGATTGGTTGGCATATTCTACAATTTTATGTAAATGGAAGCATATAGTGTGTACTATTTTGTCTCTCTCTCTTCACTCCACTAATTAATTTAAGGTTCACCCATCCATGTCATGTGTGGCAATTGTTCACTCCTCTTTATTGGTGAGTAATATTCCATTTTATTTATTTATTTATTTTAGTCTATTCAACTGTCAATGGGCATTTGGATTACTTTCGTTTTTTGGCTATTACCCATAAACATTTTGTGAATAGTCATGTAAGAATCTTTAAATGGACATATGCTTCCATGTCTCTTGGGTAAATATATAGGAATAAAATAGTTGGATCATGCAGAAGGTGTATGTTTAACTTAAAAAAGAAAACTCCATACTGTTATCCAAAGTGTTTCCAAACTTTACTGCCATTTTATATCACATCAACAATATGCAAGAGTTCTTGCTCCTCCACATCCTTGTCAGCACTTCGTATGGTCTGGCTTTTAAATTTTAGCCATTTGATAATGAGTGTTATAATGTCTCACTGTGCTTTAATTTGAATTTCCCTATGACTAATAATGCTGAGTGTTTTTTCATGTGCTCTTTTTCTGTCTTCATATCTTCTTCAGGGAAGAATCTATTCAAATCTTTGGCGCATTTTTTTTTTTTTGGTTCATTTATTTGTCTTATCATTAAGTTGTGAGATTAGTATGTGGTTTCATGGACATATTATATACATAACACAATGAACCAATTCAGTTCAGTTGCTCACTCCTGTTTGACTCTTTGCAACCCAATGGACTGCAGCATACCAGGCTTCCTTGTCCATCACCAACTCCCAAAACTTGCTCAAACTCATGTCCATCAAGTCAGTGATGCCATCTAACCATCTCATCCTCTGTCATCCCCTTCTCCTCCTGCCTTCAATCTTTCTCAGCATCAGGGTCTTTTCTGAGAAGTCAGTCATTCGCATCAGGTGCCAAAGTATTAGAGCTTCAACATCAGTCCTTCCAATAAATATTCAGGACAGATTTCCTTTAGGATTGACTGATTTGATCTTCTTTCTGTCCAACTGTGCCATATATTGTCAGATGTGCTTTGCAAATATTTTTCTCCCACTCCACAATTTTCCTTTTCAATCTTAAGTCTTTTGAAAAGCAAATATTTAACTTTGATACAGTCCAATTAACTGATTTTTTTTCCTTCTGTAGCTTGTGCTTTTGTGTTTAAGAAGGCTTTATCAAACACAGGTTTTTAATAGCCCCCCCCATGTTTCCTTTATTCATAATTAATATCTTATTTCCAAAAAACACAAGCAAAAAGAAAATACCAAAAAAGGAGAAAAAATTTGATTACTCAACCATAACTTGTGCTAGGTTTAACCACCAACTTGATCAAAAAGGAATTCTGAAGCTCAGAAAAAACGATGAGCTTTCACAAAATGAAAATATGATAGATGTGAAGTCCAATCAGTGAAGAAACAGTTAAAAATTAGTTTTTCCCAAAGTTGTCACCAGAAAACATGTTACAGAAACAATAGAGATATAACTGAATATTTTCCCAAGTTGAGAAAAGATCTTATAATTCAGTATAAAAGCCCAAGTATATTCCAAGTAAATGTCAACCAATAGACCAAACATATACATGTTCTGTTAAAGTGCCCAATTAACAGGCTAACATAAGTTCCATCCAGTCTCTAAGCAGGAAAAGCAAGTAAACTGGCTTCTCTACCAAGGAATAGCACTAGGCAGAAGCTTTTCCTTTGTAATACTTAATGACCACAAAATAGCATTTTTAGGGAGAAAAGGCTCTAACCAATAAATGTAACCCAGTTAGTCCTATTCTTTGCCCACATTCAGTTCTCAACAGCAGCCCCGGCCCCTACCCATGCCCCAAAGTTTGGTGGTGTATGCACAGAAACATTACCAGAGTCACAGCTCCCCACACTCCCTACAAGTGCTTCCATGAACACCCCCCTTACAGCCTCATTTTCACAGCTGGACGTCTTTGTCTTTGCATATTAACTGGTTGATGGCTTTTTTTCTGATACTTCAATTTCCTTTTTGACCTTCTCTCTTCCAGCTCTCCCCACAAGGGTGTAGGTTCTAATTCTTATAATAAATCCCTTATCTTATCACCCACAGTGATTCTGTTTCTATGACTGAAGTCCTACCAATAAAACAAGAATAACTTTTTAAATATAAACTTATTAAAGTTTTTAAATTTAATGTATTTTCAAAAAAAGGATAAAATGTGTAAATATTAGTCCTAATAAACAATCTTATGCTGCTAAGTAGCTTCAGTCATGTCCGACTCTGTGCGACCCCATAGATGGCAGCCCACCAGGCTCCCCCATCCCTGGGATTTCTTATAAGTAAATGCTAAGGAAAGTAAGTTTCTTGGTCTTTTGTTTAGATCAAAACACAAACTGAAAAATATTCTGACATGCTGAAATTGGCTTTCTTTCAATAATGGGACATTTCTTCCCAAACAGAGAGAAGAAAATGTCCTATTTTAATTAATGCAAGTGAAAGGGAAAGTCACTCAGTCATGTCCGACACTTTGTGACTCCATGGACTGTATAGTCCATGGAATTCTCCAGGCCAGAATACTGGAGTGGGTAGCCTTTCCCTTCTCCAGGGGATCTTCCGAACCCAGGGATCGAATCCAAGTCTCCTGCATTGCAGACGGATTCTTTACCAGCTGAGCCACAAAAGAAGCCCTTATTATTTTAATTAATAGAAACAAATGAATACTTATTCCTATCTTTATGGATCATTTCCTTAGTCCAAGTGGGTGTCCATAACAGTAATACCATAGATTGTGTGACTTAAATAGCAATCATCTACCATTAAGTATACATGTGTCTCCCCCATCCTGAACCCACCTCCCTCCCCACCCTGTCCCTCTACGTTGTCATAGAGCACCAGCTTTGGGTGCCCTGGTTTATGCATTGAACTTTATCTTCCAATTAAAATAAATTAATTAACTTAAAAAAAAAAAACAGAAATCATTTATTTCTTATATTTCTAGAAGCTGGAGAGTCCAAGACCAAGGTGTCAACAGACCCAGAGTTTGGTAAGGGCCCACTTCCTGGTTCATAGACAACTGTCTTATCACTGTGTCCTCAGGAGGCAGAAAGGACAAAAGAGCTCTCTGGGGTCTCTCTTACAAGGGCATTAATCCCAGTCATGAGAGCTCCACCCTCGTGACCTCATGATCTCCCAAAGGCTCTGCCCCCTACATCATTATATAAAGGGTTAGGATTTCAACATAGGGATTTAGGAGAGACACAAACATTTAGACCATAACACTAACTACCTACAAGGCTATGATAGACCCTAAGACAGGCCAAAAGAACATACTGGTTTGGTCTGAGACCCCAAAATAAAGATTATACCTTATTTAATTTCTAACTAAATGAGAATATATACAGAACAGCTATGTTGGGATACTATTACCAAAGCTCTTTGTCCTTTTTCCAAACAAGAGGCCTACCCCTAAATACTCAGATGAAATAATTTTTCTAAATAGAAACCAAGCAATGAAAAATACAGTCTTTGCAAAAGACCAGAATTGTGCAATTAATTAATCCTAAGTAGCTTTAATATGTAAGCCTATGTGTGACTCTGGTTGGGGAGAAGATAGGGATCAATTAAATTAAAAGTTATCTCATCAGATCAGTCAGCATGCTTTTGGTTGCAAGGAACAGAATGTCCAAATCAAATTGGTTTTTAAAAACCTAGGGTAGGGACATTTATTGGCTCATGGAGGATGAATTTAAACAGAGCTGGATCTAAGGGCTGAAACCATGTCCTAGGACCCAGCTTCTCCCCAGCCTTGGGTCAGTTTCCACCCATCGTGATGATGCAGAGAATACTCATGGTTGCCTCAAACTAATGATCTTCTCTTCTCAACCAAAGTAGAAGACATGGGCTCTCTCATCAGTTAGACTGAACAAAAGCCCTGGACCTTGATTCCAGGCCCATACTGGGTCCTGTACCAACTCCTAAATCAGTACCTGTGGCCAGGAGGATAGAAATTCTATTGATTGGTTCAGGCTGCACACCAAGCTCAGCCATATCCAAACAGCATTGAAAATAATGATGATGATGATGATAATGATGATAGGGAATGGAGGCCCAACAGACTCATGAGAATTTCCTTTACCGTCAGATTTCCCATGTCAACAGTCATGGGAAATAGACTAAGATGAAGAAATGAACTTAGAAAAGCATCACCTCAGCTTAGATTTTTGTATCTTGCTAATTGCTAAATACTCTGCTTTTGCAGTGCAGGAAACCCGGGTTCAATCCCTGGGTTGGGAAGATCCCCTGGAGAAGGAAATGGCAACCCACTCCAGTATCCTTGCCTGGAAAATCTCATAGCCTGAAGATGGAGGAGCCTGGTGGGCTGCAAAGAGCTGGGTCACAACTCTTTGGGTCACAAAGAGTTGGGCATGACTGAGTGACTAATGCTTACTTACTTACTTACTGCTTTTGCTCAGCCATGCAGCCCTCACTATAACTTTACCCTGGTATCTGTGAAGCTAAGGAACACAGGTACCAAATATTCAACAATTACTCAAGAACACTCACTAGATCTAGCCTTGCAGAATGCCCTTAAATTTTTCAGCTTTAGAAAATAAAACTGGTATTAACCCACAAATTTTCAATTATACTTCAAGACAGAGCAGCTTTGTGGCAGAAACTGTTCTCAACCTTTATTAAAAATCTCATTTGCCAGCAGCCTCATATATTTTTTAAATGTCTGCCCTCATTTCTTCAAATCTGCACATAGCACATTTTTCTTGGCTATAATTAGTCTCTAAGACTTATTAGCACAAGAGTAGCACTGAGAAACTCTAAATGACAAGTCAACACTGATTCCTGTTTTTATGTTTTTCATGATTCTCAGGAAAAGTATTTGGTATTTTCTCCTGGAAGAAGCCACCCCATGAGCATTTCTCTCTACACTCCTTGAGAAAAGCTAATATTATTAGAAGGGAGTATTAGTATAAATTCTTCAACTAACACATCAGAAGGATTAGTCTGAGCATATCTGAGGATAGTCTAGGAAAACTTCCAGGCATCAGGAGAAAGCAAGTTAAAACCAACCCATTACCAGGTGCTGCACACAGGGTGGATCAATACCACTAACTGACAACTTTTCATATGAAACTCAAGCAGTCTGATCCTTCTTTTTTCTGTTCCCTGAATATCTGTTCTCTCCACTTCAAAGGGTATTGATGAAGAGCTAGGAGATGGGGTTCACACCCAGGATGCTCATCTTCTATCCTGGGGCTTCCAGGCCATGATTAAAGGGTCAGGCTCTGACTGTTTACTCTTCAGTAGTGAAAGCTAGAAGCCTGGAAACAAGGGTACCTGCTCAGGAATCCAGTCTGCTGGTTTCAACCATAGCAGTGCCACTGCTAACCTTGCATGCAACCTTGAGAACTCCTTAACTCTCTCCTTTCCTAATCTGTAAAATTAATATTATAACAACATTTCTCTCTTTTGGTTGGTAAGAGAATTAACTGAAGTATCCATTGTGAAGTGCTTAACATGAAAGTTGAACTTGAAGATGACACCTAATATTTACTGAGCATTTCTTATCTACCCAGTGTCGGAAGCAGTCAATTCATGCATTAATCGGTTCAATGAACATCTGTGAGCACTTCCATGTTTTAGACAATTAGGATATGTTAGTAGAAAAAAAAAAAAAGAGTCCTGCCTGGAACTTAATACTTCTGGGATAAATATGAAGACTATAATGTTAATACAAGTAACAAACATAATATATACCATATATAAAAGCAACAGAAACAACACTACAAAATTCAGGCTTAAATTGAAGAAAGTAGGAAAAACCACTAGGAAATTCAGGTATGACCTAAGTCAAATTCCTTATGATTATACAGTGGAGGTGATAAATAGATTCAAAGGATTAGTTCTGGTAGACAGTGTAGGAAGAACTATACATGGAGATTCATAGCATTGTACAGAAGGCAGTGATCAAAACCAGGCAAAGTGGTTGTCTGAGGAGGCTTTACAAATAACTGAGAAAAGAAGAGAAGTAAAAGGCAAGGGAAGAGGGAGAGATAAACCCAGGAGAGTGTGGAGTTCCAGAGAACAGCAAGGAGAAGTTAGAAAGCCTTCGTAAGTGAACAGTCCAAAGAAATAGAGAAAAACAATAGAATGAATAAAACTAGAGATCTCTTCAAGAAAATTGGAGATACCAAGGGAGCATTTCATGCAAGGATAGGCACTGTCAAGGACAGAAACAGTAAGGACGTAACAGAAGCAGAAGAGATTAAGAAGAGGTGGCAAGAATACCCAGAAGAAATATACCAAAAAGGTCTTAAGGACCCAGATAACCATGATGGTGTGGTCAGTCACCTAGGGCCAGGTATCCTGGCATGTGAAGTCAAGTGGGCCTTAGGAAGTATTACTATGAGCAAAGCTAGTCAAGATGATGGAATTCCTGCTGATCTATTTATAATTCTAAAATATAATGCTGTTAAAGTGCTGCACTTAATATGCCAGCATATTTGGAAAACGCAGCAGTGGCCAGAGAACTTGTAAAGGTCAGTTTTCATTTCAATCCCCAAGAAGGGCAAAACCAAAGAATGTTCAAACTACTGTACAATTGTTCTTATGTCACACACTAGCAAGGTTATGCTCAAAATCCTTCAAGCTAGGTTCCATCAGTATGTGAACTGAGAACTTCCAGATGTACAAGCTGGGTTTAGATAAGACAGAGGAACCAGAGGTCAAATTGCCAACATTCATTAAATCATGGAAAAATGAAGGGAGTTCCACAAAACATCTCCTTATGCTTCATTGACTACACTAAAGTCTTTAACTGTGGATAACAACAAACTTTAGAAAATTCTTAAAGAGATAGGAATACCAAACCACCTTACCTGTATCCTGAGAAACCTGTAGGCAGGTCAAGAAGCAACAGTTAGAATCAGACATGGAACAACGAACTCGTTCAAAACTGGGAAAGGAGTACATCAAAGTCATACATTGTCACCCTGCTTATTTAACTTATATGCAGAATACATCATGCAAAATGCCAGGTTAGATGAATCACAAGTTGAAATCAAGATTGCTGAGAGAAATATCAACCTCAGATATGCAGATGATACCACTCTAATGGAAGAAAGTGAAGAGGAACTAAAGAACTTCTTGATGAGGTTGAAAGTGGAGTGAAAAAACTGGCTTAAAACTCAACATTCAATAAACTTAAGATTATGACATCTGGTCCCATCAATTCATGGCAAATAAATATGGGAAAAGTGGACCTAGTGAAAGATTTTATTTTCTTGGGCTCCAAAATCACTGCAGATGGTGACTGAAGCCATGAAATTAACAGGCACTTGCCTCTTGTAAGAAAAGCTCTTACAAACTTAGACAGTGTATAAAAAAGCAGAGACATCACTTTGCCAATAAAGGTCCATATAGTCAAAGCTATGATTTTTCCAGTAGTCATGTGTTTTGCCAGAAGTTTTTACTTTCATCTCAGGTTCAAAGGGCTTGTTAACAAAATAAGCCACTTGTTCTATGGTATTGGTGTGTCCAACTCTTGCGACCACATGGACTGTAGCCTGTCAGGCTTCTCTGTCCATGGCATTTTCCAGGCAAGAATATTAGAGTGGGTTGCCATTTCCTCTCCAGGGGATCTTCCTAACCCAGGAATTGAACCCTGGTCTCCTGCATCGCAGGCAGATTCTTTACCTACTGAGCTATGAGGGAAGCCCTTTTGTTCTATACAACTAAATAATATCAATATTTATTAGAGAATTATCTAGCTTAATTTCAATAAACTAACATTAAAAGAAAAGGAAATAGAAACAGCAGAGGATACATCACCAAATTTGGTTTCGATCAACATCCAGACTCAAAAAACCCTGGGAAGTCCCATGTCACAGCACATCTGGAGTCCCATTTGGGAAAAGGTCCCAGGCAGCATGTCTGCTCCATGGACAAGACTTCAAAAATTGCAGTTTGGGATTTCTGCTTATAATACCAAGATGCAAACAAATATCATCATCAGTCTGTGAGCAAACAGTAGCTCTGGTTTCATGTTAGTATTGTTAGCCTTGTCTTGTAAAACTTGAAATGTTGTTAAGTCTGGGGCTTGGTTGGCCAGGGACCCTCCAGGAGCTCAACAATTTCAAGACTTGTCCCCTATCTTGTCTATTGTGCTGCAAGTCTCACACTCACCGCAAGCATTCACTCACAGTCACTCTCAGTCAGGGCAGTGTCCAGGTAGGTTAGAAGCAAGGTCAGAGGCCTGCTCTGCTTTGTCTCTGAAGCCTAAATAAGACTATTTATTTAATTTCCCTAACATCAAATAAGGATGTGAGAGTTGGACCTTACAGAAGACTGAGTGCCAAGAACTGATGCTTTTGAATTGTGGTGCTGAAGAGGATTCTTGAGAATTCCTTGCACTGAAAGGAGATCAAACCAGTCAATCCTAAAGGAAATCAACCCTGAATATTCACTGGAAGAATTAATGATGAAATTGAAGCTCCACCACCTGATGCGAAGAGTTGATTCATTGGAAAAGACCCTGAGGCTGGGAAAGATTGAATGGAATAGGAGAAGGAGTGGCAGAAGGTAAGGTGGTTACATAGCATCAGTAACTCAATGGACATGAATCTGAGCAAACTCAGGAGACTGTGAAGGACAGAGGAGCCTGGTGTCCATGGAGCTGCAGAGTTGGACACGACTTAGCAACTGAGCAACAACAACAACAAAAGATGAAGATGAACTTCCTCCAAGTTAATGGACAAGATGGAGACTTGCCTAATGTGATCAGGGTCAACCTCAGGCCTAATGGCACAATGATATCAGCCAAGCAAATTTTGGGAAACAGAGACTCTCTTCCACAAGGGATTTTGGGACCACTTGCAACTGAATGCTTTTGACTAAAGATAAATGTAAATGAAAGAAATATGACTTTCTGCAGTGCTGAAATAATACTAATATTTTGAAGAGCTAAGAAAATAAAACAGACTATTCATCTTTCTCAGTTCCTACTGCATTTTAGGAGAGCCATGACTCTACCCCATTTCAAATTACAGAAAGGCCATTCAGCGTTGTACAAGGTTGAAGGCTGTGTTAAGTTAAGCACAGCTTAACTTATAGTTTCTGTTCATCGGCATCTGCTCTCACAACCAAAGTGTGGTGTTCATTTTCAAATAGTATTGTTCATGACCTGAAGAAATCCTTAACATCAATCTTCCAAATCAGGAATAGGATCAGTATCATTTAAACGGAAGCTGTCATCCACTATGTTAATTGCTGTGGTGGTTAGCTAGAAAAGGGAAATGAAAGAGATTTCACATGACAAGAACAATGGAAGCATGTTTGTCTTGTGGCTGGAGAAAAAGGTGCAGGAGTGTTTGGCAAGCCTTCAGGGAAATGCAAATCAAAACCACTGATGAAACACCCACCAGCATGGTTATATTCTAAAAGATTGGTAAAAACAAGTGTTGCAAGGATATGGAGTAATCAGAACCTTCACATGCCACTGGTGGGAACTTAAGATGGTACCACTACTTTGGAAAATGATCTAGCAGTTCCTGAAAAGGTTAATAAACATAAAATTATGGTAGGACCCAGCAATTTCTTTCCTAGGTATATACCTAAGAGAAATGAATGCATATGTCCACACAAACTCTTGTACACAAATGTTCATAGCAATATGATTCAAAACAGTCAAAAGCTGGAAACAACCCACATGTCCACCAATGATTAATGAATAAACAAAATGTAGGATATCTATACAATTTAATATTATTTAACAATAAAAAGTAATGAAGTGCTCATAGATGCTACAACATGGATGAACTTGGAAAACCTTTAGCTAAGGGAAAGAAGTAAGCCATGAAAATCACATATTGTATGATTCACTTATATGATATGGTCGGAACAGGAAAATCCATAGAGATAAATCAGACTGATGGTTGCCACAGGCTGGAGGGAGGAAGAATTTTGTGCTAATGGGCACAGGGTTTCCTTTTGTTCTAAAATTAGATAGCGGTGATGTTTGCAGACTCCTGTGAATCTATTAAAAACCATTCAAATGTACACTGTGAAAGGTTGAATGGTATGAATTATATCTCAGTAAAGCCATTTGTTAAAGCATTGGGAATTATGCTATGCTATGCTAAGTCACTTCAGTCGTGTCCAACTCTGTGTGACCCCATAGACAGCAGCCCACCAGGCTCCCCGGTCCCTGGGATTCTCCAGGCAAGAACACTGGAGTGGGTTGACATTTCCTTCTCCAATGCATGAAAGTGAAAAGTGAAAGTGAAGTCGCTCAGTCATGTCTGACTCTTAGCAGCCTACCAGGCTCCACCGTCCATGGGATTTTCCAGGTAAGAGTGGGGTGCCATTGCCTTCTCCGAATTGGGAACTATAGACAGAGTCAATTGCCTTTACAGTAAATATTTGTCATTATTCAGTGTTTCCCTCCCGGATATGATTTCACAGATGTAGGGAGGCCTCTGTGTCTTGCCCTTGTCCTGCTCCTGTCTCTCTAGCTGGTGAGATTCCACCTCTTTAATTTCATACCTTCTGGTTTAAGGGTTTGCTTTTAAAAAATATTCAATATATTCAAAGTAACTCAGGGGATGATTTCTCACTGAATTTTATCAATCATGTGATGTGATATTTTGTATGAATGACTTGTCAGATCTCTCAGTGACAGCAGGGTTCGGTTGAGGGTAAACGAAATGAGGATGGATGGGCAGAGGATGCAGGAAGAGGGCCCAGAGTACAGGAGGTGGGGTCCCATTTCCATCTCAATATGTGAACTGCACTGGGCTGCTGCTGCCTGTCTTTGCTGATCCCCAGACATGTCTCCTCTTTCCTTCCTTTTCCCATCCATCAGTCCTCCTGCAGGACTGATGCAAAAGCCACTTACACCAAAAATCACAGTGCATAAAACTTCCACTCATCCTTCTCTTCCCTTTGCTTTGGGTCCATATCCTTAATGATTTCATCCTTAAATTACATGGAATTTTCCTCATGATGCTTCTTTGTATAAAAATAGAGTTCTGTAACATGTCTGTATCATAGATGGTGGACAGGCTTCCTCTGAAAGATCAACTCCAGCTGACAATCAGGAGTGGTTTGAGAAGATCCTGGATCATGTTCACCCTCAATGAGGAGTGTGCTGTGATGGGTTAGCCATGTTTGCAATGAGCACAGGGTGGGGTGAAGAACATGCATGTCATCCCTGACAGCTGTTGCTGCTGTGGAACCCTTTGATATTTGATAGTCCCCTCTGCCTTATAATCGGATGTGATTTCTGCCTACACTGCAAAGGAACTTACTTCATTGTTACGTATACAGCATGGGCTGTCTTGCTAGTGATATCATTTGCTAATAATATCATTTCTAACACTGTATATTCTAAAGCATTATGTAATAGTACAATATCTCATCTTTCCACTATGACCTTGACCTCCATGAACAAGAAAAATAAGCTGGAATCAAGATCACTGGGAGAAATCTCAATAACCTCAGATATGCAGATAACACCACCCTTATGGCAGAAAGTGAAGAGGATCTAAATAGCCTCTTGATGAAAGTGAAAGAGGAGAGTGAAAATGTTGGCTTAAAGCTCAACATTCAGAAAACTAAGATCATGGCATCTGATCCTATCACTTCAAGGGAAATTGATGGGGAAACAGTGGAAACAGTGTCAGACTTTATTTTTTGGGGCTCCAAAATCACTGCAGATGGTGATTGCAGCCATGAAATTAAAAGACACTTACTCCTTGGAAGGAAAGTTATGACCAACCTAGCTGGCATATTCAAAATCAGAGCTATTACCTTGCCAACAAATGTCCATCTAGTCAAGGCTACGGTTTTTCCAGTGGTCATATATGGATGTGAGAGTTGGACTGAGAAGAAAGCTGAGTGCAGAGGAATTGATGCTTTCACATTGTGGTGTTGGAGAAGACTCTTGAGAGTCCCTTGGACTGCAAGGAGATCCAACCCGTCCATCCTAAAGGAGATCAGTCCTGGATGTTCATTGGAAGGAATGATGCTGAAGCTGAAACTCCAGTACTTTGGCCACCTCATGCGAAGAGTTGACTCATTGGAAAAGACTCTGATGCTGGGAGGGACTGGGGGCAGGAGAAGGGGATAACAGAGGATGAGATGGCTGGATGGCATCACCGACTCAATGGACATGAGTCTGAGTGAACTCCGGGAGTTGGTGATGGACAGGGAGGCCTGGCATGCTGCGATTCATAGGGTCGCAAAGAGTCGGACACAACTGAGCAACTGAACTGAACTGATATATCCCTGAGTTGGGAGATCCCCTGGAGAAGAGAATGGATAGCACTCCAGTATTCTTGCCTGGAATTCCATGGACAGAAGAGCCTAACAGGCTATAGTCCATAGGGTTGTAGAGTCACACACGACTGAACAACCAACACTTTCACTTTCATATTTGACATCAAATCAGATCAGATCAGATTAGTCGCTCAGTCGTGTCCGACTTTTGCGACCCCATGAATCGCAGCACACCAGGCCTCCCTGTCCATCACCAACTCCCGGAGTTCACTCAGACTCACATCCATCAAGTCAGTGACACCATCCACCCATCTCATCCTCTGTCATCCCCTTCTCCTCCTGCCCACAATCCCTCCCAGCATCAGAGTCTTTTCCAATGAGTCAACTCTTCACATGAGGTGGCCAAAGTACTGGAGTTTCAGCTTTAGCATCATTCCTCCCAAAAAAATCCCAGGGCTGATCTCCTTCAGAATGGACTGCTTGGATCTCCTTGCAGTCCAAAGGACTCTCAAGAGTCTTCTCGAACACCACAATTCAAAAGCATCAATTCTTCGGTGCTCAGCCTTCTTCACTGTCCAACTCTCACATCCATACATGACCACTGGAAAAACCATAGCCTTGACTAGACGAAACGTTGTTGGCAAAGTAATGCCTCTGCTTTTCAATATGCTATCTAGGTTGGTCATAACTTTCCTTCCAAGGAGTAAGCGTCTTTTAATTTCATGGCTGCAGTCACCATCTGTAGTGATTTTGGAGCCCAGAAAAATAAAGTCTGACACTGTTTGCACTGTTTCCCCATCTATTTCCCATGAAGTGGTGGGACCGGATGCCATGATCTTCGTTTTCTGGATGTTGAGCTTTAAGCCAACTTTTTCACTCTCCACGCGTTTTCTGGATGTTGAGCTTTAAGCCAACTTTTTCACTCTCCACTTTCACTTTCATCAACAGGCTTTTGAGTTCCTCTTCACTTTCTGCCATAAGGGTGGTGTCATCTGCGTATCTGAGGTTATTGATATTTCTCCCAGCAATCTTGATTCCAGCTTATGTTTCTTCTAGTCCAGTGTTTCTCATGATGTACTCTGCATAGAAGTTAAATAAACAGGGTGACAATATACAGCCTTGATGAACTCCTTTTCCTATTTGGAACCAGTCTGTTGTTCCATGTCCAGTTCTAACTGTTGCTTCCTGACCTGCATACAAATTTCTCAACAGGCAGGTCAGGTGGTCTGGTATTCCCATCTGTTTCAGAATTTTCCACAGTTTATTGTGATCCACACAGTCAAGGCTTTGGCATAGTCAATAAAGCAGAAATAGATGTTTTTCTGGAACTCTCTTGCTTTTTCTATGATCCAGCGGATGTAGGCAATTTGATCTCTGGTTCTTCTGTCTTTTCTAAAACCAGCTTGAACATCAGGAAGTTCACGGTTCACATATTGCTGAAGCCTGACTTGGAGAATTTTGAGCATTGCTTTACTAGCGTGTGAGATGAGTGCAATTGTGCAGTAGTTTGAGCATTCTTTGACATTGCCTTTCTTTGGGATTGGAATGAAAACTGACCTTTTCCAGTCCTGTGGCCACTGCTGAGTTTTCCAAATTTGCTGGCATATTGAGTGCAGCACTTTCACAGCATCATCTTTCAGGATTTGTAATAGCTCAACTGGAATTGACATAGGAGACACCATCAGTTGATTACCCCACATCTGCTCACTCATCCATCCTTCCTCCTCCTGGAAACAATTGCAGTGCTTTTCTGTCATTCACACTTCTCTGCCAGTTCATAAGATTCCCATAGTCTGGCACCACTACCAATCAGAGAGTTGAAGCCAAACATAATGGTCTTAGGCCCTGCCCAGGGTTGATTTAAGCCAGGAATGTGATGCAACTTTGACAAGAGAGGGAGTCTCCTGGTGGAGGGCATCTGGGGAAGTCTTCCCTCCTTTTAACAACTGACAGAAATACATGCTCTGTCTCTGCATGTCATCATGTCTGTATAGTATGCCCAGAACTGCTACAGCAATTGTGCTATGAATCTGAAAACAAGATTTGATCACAGAGAAGGGGGAAACAGAGAATGACAAAGAAGCAAAGCTAAAGTCATGACAGTACCTGGAGCTTCCCCACCATTGAACTTCCCATTCAGAGAGATAAGAATCTTGGTATTTTTTAAAACAATTGGGTCCAGTTTACTAATATTTCACTCTGATATATATATATATATATATATATATATATATATATATATATACTCATTTCAAAGTATAAATATACCTATATATTTGATGGCACAGATATAAACATTTTTCATTAATCAAAATATCTTATTTGTGTGTTTGAAATTTCAAATGTTCCTTCTAACAATTCCACAAGATAGCTGTTTTATAGGAATTATCATGCTCAATAAAAACAAAGTGACTGACACCCAAACACGCCAGAGAGAACACAGTTAGTGGCATTCTTCATTCACCCATTTCTCTAGGCCACCTGTCCTGGGTCTAAGAGTGGCATGGTTGAGCAACACAATTAACTGTTGCTCCACCCAAGAAAAACCAAGTGCATTCTCTGTGCCAGATGCCAATCTGAACGGTGATACACTTGAGAAAAACCCTGATCTCATGGAGCTGAGCTTTAAGCTAAGGTCTAAACATAAGAAGGAGTTAGGTCAGTGAAGTGGATGGGTCAAGTGGGGAGCATCTCAAGGAAAAGGACCAAAATGTACAGGACCCTAAGGCAGGAAGGAGGTTGGGCTTCTCCTGGAGTGGAGGGGACAATCTGCAGAAGAGTGCTTCCGGGGAGGTGCAGGGCTATGTCTCAAGAGGCAAGTGACATGGGTAGGGTTGTTAGGAAAGCCTGAATTCATTGAGTAGCTTTATTGAGGTAAGTGATAGGACTGTGTTTATACTTATAAGGATTTGTTGTTATTCAGTTGCTAAGTCATGTCCGACTCTTGCGCCCCATGGACTGCAGTGTGCCAGGCTTCCCTGTCCTTCACTGTCTCCCAGAGTTTGCACAAATTTGGATCCATCAATCTTTACCAGCATCAAAGTCTTTTCCAATGAGTTGGCTCTTCCCATCAGGTGGCCAAAGTATTGGAGCTTCAGCTTCGGCACCAGTCCTTCCAATGAATATTCAGGGTTGATTTCCTTTAGGATTGACTGGTTTGATCTCCTTGCAGTCCAAGGGACTCTCAAGAGTCTTCTCCAGCACCAGAATTTGAAACCATCAATTCTTCAGCACTGAGCCTTCTTTATGGTCCAACTCTCACATCCATGCATGACTACTGGACAAAAGCCATAGCTTTGAGTCTATGAACCTTTGTTGGCAAAGTGATGTTTCTGCTTTTTAATACACTGTTTAGGTTTGTCATAGCTTTCCTTCCAAGGAGCAAATACCTTTTAATCTCATGGCTACAGTCACCATCCCAATAAAATAAAATCTGTCAGTTTCCACTTCCCCTCCTTACATCCTTTCCTCTTTCATGCTCATCAAGATACTCTTTGGTTCCCCTTCACTTTCTGCCATTATAGTGGTGTCATCTGAATATCTGAGGTTATTAATATTTCTCCAGGCAATCCTGATTCCAGCTTGTGGTTCATCCAGCTCGGCATTTCCCATGATGTTCTCTGCATATAAGTTAGATAAACAGGGTGACAATATATGGCTTTGATGTACTCCTTTCCATATTTTGAATCAGTCCATTGTTCCATGTCCAAGACTAACTATTGTTTCTTGACATGCATAAAGATTTGTATCTGGATTAAACAGATGCAGAAGGGGAAGGGGAAGATGAAATGACTGAAGAGTAGTGAGGAAATGATGGCTTGGGCAAACTGATTAGCTTGTGTTTCTCTTCCTTAAGTGCTCCTGGTTTAGGATCCCACTGCTTTTCAACTCAATCCAATGGACAAGAGTCACAAAGAAGCCCTTCCCTAGGGCTAGAGTGTCGTCACCTCCATGGATGGTGACAATACATGCAGGTGTCACTAGTTCTTGTGATTTCATCATAAAGACAAGTGTAAGACAACACAAGAGTGGCAGTTTTAAAACTTTGGAAGACCCTATAATTGAACATAATAGGTTGAGAGATAATTTGAAATTAAGTGAAAATATACTAAATATGTTAGAATATTCATGGAAGACATATTCCTCTTGCTAATGCACAGACATAGTAGTCAAATCAGCAGCCTGAAAGAAAGAATACCCACCTCAAGTCTAAACAGTTGAAATTAATCCCATAAAAAGTGGGCCCCAAGGTGTGGTAACTGTGATGAAGAAAATGAGAGTCCATCATGACTGAAGCTTGAAATTAAGAGGAAAGTACAATAGAAGTGTCACTACAGTACATTAGGCTCCTGTCTCCTGCTTCCAAAATCTGTTGGCCCAGAGGATTCAGTCTTTTTTTTTTTTTCCAGCAGTGATGATGACAATAGCAAGACTAATACAAGAAAACATATCTCCTGAACTGGATGATTTGGCAGTTTCTTCCCTAGCACCAGCCACTGGAGAAGTAGAAGCAGCACTGAATGAAGACAGCTGCAGAAGAGAGCATGCAGCAGATTGAGGGTTAAACGTCATCTGTCTACCAGGGAAAGCAAGCAGGGAATGACTGGGTAATTCCATCACAACACACCTCTAAAGGGTCATAAAACATCTCATGGAATTTCAGTCAGTCTTAAATATTTAAGCTAAAAGTCCCTTTGAAGGTGTCATTCTGAACTGTGGGATGTACCAATAGGAACACTCTTCTGGCCATAATTTTTTTTGTTGTTATTGAACTTTTCATCAAGATACAGCTAAAAGAACCAGAAGGTGATCCTAAACTGTAGATATTCCTTTACATACTTCTGGCCTAACTAAATCTGTATGTTGTTAGGTCTGAAAATCACCTGTTGAGTTTCTGTAGATGGTTCCAGTGGTTTATCAAAGGCTGGGAATGAGCTTACAAAGAATAAGGAGAGAATTGGAAATAATTGTAAAGGAATGAGTAAGTTCACAAGTCTAGAAGAACAATATATTATTTTAATTTTTCAAACTGACCTTGATCTTCTGGCAAATATTGCACTTGAAATAATTATTACTAACACTTATATAAGGAATAATGTTTCTAATTTTTCTGTGAAAATTCCCTTTGAACACACTAATAGCAAATGCATGGCCTGTGAAGGAAATATCAAAGGAAGGCATGTGTGAAAAGAAAACCAAACTTCAAAAATGTGTCTTTTGGAATCTAAGACATAACCTGGAATCAAACCAGAATCCCAGTGTTTTCATGAGGAAGAAATGTGAAAGGGCCACACCATTTCCTACTGGTCCTGGGTAAAATTATGGCAGGCTTCTGCTATTACTGAGGACTTGCCCAGCCTCGTCATTTGTTTTTAAGATACAAGAATATCTTAAGGATATTGTCATAGATTTTTATGTGAAGTAAATTAATTTTCTGCTAAGCTTTTGGCAAGCCTTTAGCTTTCTTTCATATTGCTTACACAGTTGAGCCTTGAACAATGTGGGGATAGGTGTGTTGACCCCTGAGCAGTCAAAAGTAAATTTTCAGTCTGCCCTGCATATCACCAGTTTTGCAACTGTGGTTCAACCCCAATGGATCATGTGATACTGTAGTGCATATTTATTGAATTTAATCTACACATGGTTTTTCATAACTACCACTCTTAACACTACATTGCTACTAACATCACCACATGGATGTTACAGCCATCCCACCTGTGGGGCCTGAGCCAGCTTTGTAGTGGGGATGGGGATGGAGAACCTTCTCTTTCTGTGTTTGATCCTCCTCCTTTCTTCTACTAGGTTAGTGAGCAAGACTTAGAATTCCTCCAAGTGGATCCCAGAGGTGAAAGGTTAAGGGAGGGGGCAAAGGCCATGGCAGACACCACAGTTGTCTGGTCAGGGGTATTCTGGGCAAGGCGTTTAACTCAAACACTTACATGGGTGTCCTGGGCACCCTGGAGGTGGCCTTCGCTGAGAACCACATGGACCTCTGCCCTTTCTGTCATTCCCAACTTCCACAGCCGCTCACTCAGTATGAACTCTCACTATTAAAAGACCGCCCACCCTCCCAACTCTGAGGAAGATCCCCTTCGCACATGGAGTGCTGTGTCAACCCTCACACACCCGCTGTCCACAAGGAGCATCAGGGGGTCCTCACACCACCCCAGTGCCTGCCGCCTCAGACAGGCCCATTCCCTGCTACCCAAGGGCAAGGAACACATTTCAAACTTTGTGAATTGTTCCTCCAAAGCCTCTCCCCCAAACTCAACTTGGAATGAAGGATGGAGAAACATCTCCTGACCCTCCACCCCCCAACACACACCTCTTCCCCTTCTCAAAATCCCCTTGGGTCAACTTTCTCTGTCTTTTTATAGTTTTGACCCCTAAAAGAGAGGCCCATGAGGTATAAAATCTGGTACTTTCCATTACTGTTGCAAATTTAGTAGATGGCAATCTAGCCCCAAATAGGGAAAGGAGTACTTCAAGGCTGTATATTGTCACTCTGCTTATTTAACTTATATGCAGAGTACATCATGAGAAACGCTGGGCTGGAAGAAACACAAGCTGGAATCAAGATTGCTGGGAGAAATATCAATAACCTCAGATATGTAGATGACACCACCCTTATGGCAGAAAGTGAAGAGGAACTAAAAAGCCTCTTGATGAAAATGAAAGAGGAGAGTGAAAAAGTTGGCTTAAAGCTCAACATTCAGAAAATGAAGATCATGGCATCTGGGCCCATCACTTCATGGGAAATAGATGGGGAAACAGTGGAAACAGTGGCAGACTTTATTTTGGGGGGCTCCAAAATCACTACAGATGGTGACTGCAGCCATGAAATTAAAAGACGCCTACTCCTTGGAAGGAAAGTTATGACCAACCTAGATAGCATATTCAAAAGCAGAGACATTACTTTGCCAACACAGGTCCGTCTAGTCAAGGCTATGGTTTTTCCAGTGGTCATGTATGGATGTGAGAGTTGGACTGTGAGGAAAGCTGAGTGCCGAAGAATTGATGCTTTTGAACTGTGGTGTTGGAGAAGACTCTTGAGAGTCCCTTGGACTGCAAGGAGATCCAACCAGTCCATTCTGAAGGAGATCAGCCCTGGGATTTCTTTGGAAGGAATCATGCTGAAGCTGAAACTCCAATACTTTGGCCACCTCATGCGAAGAGTTGACTCATTGGAAAAGACTCTGATGCTGGGAGGGATTGGGGGCAGGAGGAGAAGGGGACGACAGAAGATGAGATGGCTGGATGGCATCACTGACTCGACGGACGTGAGTCTGAGTGAACTCCGGCTGGATGGCATCACTGACTCGATGGACGTGAGTCTGAGTGAACTCCGGGAGTTGGTGATGGACAGGGAGGCCTGATGTGCTGCGATTCATGGGGTTGCAAAGAGTCAGACTCGACTGAGCGACTGAACTGAACTGAACTGAACTGAATCTAGCCCCTCCATTGGAATTTCAACTAGTGTGAGTCCCCAAATTCGGCTCTTGCCTTCCTGATATCCGTCTGACAGCCTTTCTCTGACCGTGGCACCCCTCAGCTGCTGTGCTGAGCTGAGGCACTGGCAGGAAGGCTGGCTGCCCTAACTCCTGCCATCCTCCTCCCTGGTACATCCAGAGCTTCAGCGTCCCCGGGCTGCTTCCCACAGCTCTCTGCCTGCTCCAAAGCAGCAGCTCCTCCACCAGGAAGGGTAGAGGAGGAGGGAACTAGATCACCTGTTGACTGACTGTCTTGTCTCATTCTGACCAACTGCCCACCATCTACCAGGACCAGAGAGGGGGGTGCTCTCCCCCAGTTCTACTCCTGGGGCTCTGTCTCCTCACACCCTCTCCTGGACTCTGCCAGGTTCCTGTCACCTGATATCAAAGTCCTTATAAAGTGTGTGTGCATGCATGCTAATTCTCTTCAGTCATGTCCGACTCCATGAGACCCTATTTATTGTAGTCCAACAAGCTCCTCTGTTCATGGGATTCTCCAGGTAAGAGTACTGGAGTGGATTGCCATGCCTTCCTCTAGGGGGTTTTCTCAGATCAAATCTGAGTCTCTTACATCTCCTGCATTGACAGGCAGGTTCTTTACCACCAGCAGCTGGGATGCCCCGTTATAAAGTGTACTGATGCTGCAATTGCCTGAAATTCTGCCCTTTTAAAAAATGTGAAATCGTTATTCTTTTTTCCTTTCAATTACTAAGTAGGAAATCTAAAAGCCACCTTTGTATTTAAATCCAAAAATGGCTTACTTGGAGAAGGAAATGGCAACACACTCCAGGATTCTTGCCTGGAGAATCCCATGAACAAAGGAGGAAGAGCCCTGCAGGCTGCAGTCTATGGGGACACAAGGAGTCGAACACAACTGAGTGACTAACACACACACACACACATGGCTTACTATTAGAATCACACAGGGAAGTTTTTAAATTACTGATTCCTACCCTCCCAGCAGGAATGGCCGAGTCAGAACACCTGAGGCTTGGTTGGGGTCTTGTTCCCCACCCTCTATGCTTGGCAACCACTTTTCTCACCATTAAAATGAAAAAGCCTCTACAGAGACCATAAACTACTCTACAGACAAATTCAGTTCAGTCAGTCAGTTCAGTTGCTCAGTCGTGTCCGACTCTTTGTGACCCCATGAATCGCAGCATGCCAGGCCTCCCTGTCCATCACCAACTCCCAGAGTTCACTCAGACTCAAGTCCATCGAGTCAGTGATGCCATCCAGCCATCTCATCCTCTGTCGTCCCCTTCTCCTCCTGCCCCCAATCCCTCCCAGCATCAGAGTCTTTTCCAATGAGTCAACTCTTCACATGAGGTGGCCAAAGTATTGGAGTTTCAGCTTCAGCATGATTCCTTCCAAAGAAATCCCAGGGCTGATCTCCTTCAGAATGGACTGGTTGGATCTCCTTGCAGTCCAAGGGACACTCAAGAGTCTTCTCCAACACCACAGTTCAAAAGCATCAGTTCTTCAGCACTCAGCCTAGACAATACCTAGGTATAGACAATCTACTTTATTGTTTTAAGTAAAGACAATAAGAATCCTCTGTAAGACTTTTAATCTTCATTTTGTCCATATTCCAAGCAATTTCCAGAATATGAAGATTCATGGACATTTCTAAAGTTTTGCTACTGATCAATAATCAATATAAGCCTATTAATTAAGCTTTTGTTTCTGGAAAGTCAAACATATGCTCCTACTGTAAAGCAGATCACTCAAGTAGTTCATGGCAATAATTTGAATTGATTTGCGGGGGGACTTTCTGTTGCTTTTCTGTTGCTTCATCTGTGAGAAGGTCATAGAAAGCACAAATACATTTTGATACAAAATTTTGAAAATGCTCAAGGAACAAAAGCTGAATAAGGCTTTGGGGGAAAAAAAACAGATATGATTCTCACACAATAAGAGAATTCAAAATCTTCTTTATGTCCACAGGATATACAATATTGAGTGGAACACAGCCAACATTTTAATGCCTTATCCTTACAACATAAGTCAGGAAGAAGAGAACTCTATTATCAAAAAGCTTTTGAGGATGAGAAAGTGTTTTCATTGTATCTATTCCCAAATGTACTTGCCGATTTTACACAATGACACAAAAAGACTTAGGGTAAAAATTTAACAGACTTCTAGCTTAAGAAGTTACATCTCCTGCTAGCCTCTTTTGTGCAAATAAACTTGAATAGTTTAGATACATCTCAAAAATTCTGAATCATAATCTGCAGGTAATTTTAACATCCATTGTCCATGCAAAAAGCACCGGGGAAAGGGAGGATAACGTTGGTGTTCCTATAACATACAGCTACTGCTTCTGCTATGGCTTATGGCTCAAAAATTAGAAGGCAGGAACAAAATATCTAGAGAAAAAAAATAGAGAAAATAGACTCTTATATCTATCCCTAGATTCAGTTCAGTTCAGTCGCTCAGTCATGTCCGACTCTTTGCGACCCCATGAACTGCAGCTCGCCAGGCCTCCCTGTCCATCACCAACTCCCGGAGTTCACCCAAACCCACGTTCATCGAGTCTGTGATACCATCCAGCCATCTCATCCTCTGTCGTCCCCTTCTCCTCCTGCCCCCAATCCCTCCCAGCATCAGAGTCTTTTCCAATGAGTCAACTCTTAGCATGAGGTGGCCAAAGTACTGGAGTTTCAGCTTCAGCATCATTCCTTCCAAAGAACACCCAGTACTGATCTTTAGAATAGACTGGTTGGATCTCCTTGCAGTCCAACGGACTCTCAAGAGTCTTCTCCAACACCACAGTTTAAAAGCATAAATTGTTCGGCTCTCAGCTTTCTTCACAGTCCAACTCTCACATCCATACATGACCACTGGCAAAACCATAGCCTTGACTAGACAGACCTCTGTTGGCAAAGTAATGTCTCTGCTTTTGAATATGCTATCTAGGTTGGTCATAACTTTCCTTCCAAGGAGTAAGCATCTTTTAATTTCATGGCTGCAATCACCATCTGCAGTGATTTTGGACCCCAAAAAAATAAAGTCGACACTGTTTCCACTGTTTTCCCATCTATTTCCCATGAAGTGATGGGACCAGATGCCATGATTAGGGGAAGCTATTTCTATCTTTCCTAGAGTTAAATATGTAACACCCTAAGATTTTAAGAAAGTGTTTACAAAGAAATGAATTCTATCTGTATAGCTACATAGAACAGTGATATCCAAATTTATATAAAAAATCAGTATTTTGAGCAGTCTAAAAGCAAGAAGTAATCAGCAGTTTTGCTTCAGATGTTCCCTCTCCAAAATAACATCCTTTCTCTCTTTTATGCTCATTTTTCTGGAAGCTGTCTTCTAAGATCAGTTATGTTAATGAACATTTCTGCTCTCCAACAGTCTCAGAGCACTTGTAGCTGTATCTTCATTAGAACCATCTAACTGCTCACAAGCTCAGTTCTGGGATATTTATTTCACTTGGACACATTACATCCACAAGGGATTCATTTCTCATAGATGTTACTATGTGTTAACAGGTTTACATTCTATCTCAGCAAATGCATATTTGAACTGACTTGTGCTTTGAACAGCTTAATTATTAATAGAACTTAATTGCTGGACTTATCTTCCCTAGAAAGTTGTCCTTAATGGAATTCATAGCATAGCAGAGTTAAATGAGGTGATTCTGAGCAGTCATCAGGAGTCGTAGCTAACTTAGTGAGGACCTCCTGGGATTTGACGATGACATTCATCTTTGCTCAATGTTCATTATCATAAAATAAAATCTGACTCATCTTAAAAGACAGGTTTTTAGATTATCAACACATGTTATCACAAGTAGCCATCTCCAAGATGGGAGGCCCTCACCCCCTCAGAAAGTACATAAGGCAATCCATAGAAGTTGAGAAAAAGTACTAAAATTTCTATTTATTTTTTCATAAAAAAGAAAATCTGGCTCTATCAATTGTCTAACACCTAGTATTCAGATGAACCCTCACTCTCATCCACCTATGTATCAGACTGTCATTATCACATATAGAATACAGGGTCCTTGAGGGCAGAGAGCTGTTCCCCAGTGTAGATGGGTTGTAAGTGGTGCCTCACCTTTTTGCCCACTTGTAATGCAGTGGACGAAGTGAATCTGAAGTGTGACTGTGTAGCTCTATGGATTTTTTTTCTAGTTTTAGCTAAATGACTCTTGTAGCCTAGACAAGTAGTTTAAAAACACTCCTGCAGAGATGACAGATCAAACATAGTGCTAACGATGTAAACATGGGTGAAGAGTAAAGGGCAGAGCTAACAATTCTCCTCCTCTTTACATGAGATTTTCCCTATAAAGTGAAAACAATGATAATCTGGCTACCAAAAATAAATTGAGTGTATAAAAAAGATCATTTGAAATGTGGATATACTTTTACTAAGATTACTAAGATTTACTAACTTTAACTAAGATTAATTAACTATAATTAACTAAGATTGTCTTAACTCTCTGTAGTGTCACAAGCTATTAACAAGACACTATATTGATTGGCAAGATATTTGAAATAATTTATTTTTAGCTTTAATTGAAATTTATTTTTCTGTGTATTTTTAATGTACATGAGATATTAGTATAATGACAAATGTATTCAATATGTAAGCAAATAAATCTATATAAAGATACTTGAGAAATGCTCACTAAAATTATTTTACCAATGGATTCATTATTAAAATATTGTATAGATCTTTAACCTACAAAAATGTTAGAAAATAGAGATATATTAGAAATATCAAGTAACCACATAGAGTACACATACTGTTTGGGATGTATTTTCTTATTTTCATGCTTATCCTGAATACAAGTGTGCTTGATGTTTGTGGAACCTAAAGAAAGCAAAAAATAATAATAAAACCCACATTGAAGATAGGACTTAGAGATTAACATATGTATGTGCAGTCTAGAAAAGTGGTACAGATAAGCCTGTTTGCAGTGCAGAAATAGAGGCGCAGACAGAGAACAGACGTTTGGACACAGTGGTGTAAGCGGAGGGTGAGGTGAAACGGGAGGTTAGATTTGACTAGTACGCTACAAGTCTGAAACAGACAGCTAGCAGGAAGCTGCTGCATAGCACAGGGAGCTCAGTTCGGTGCTCTGTGGTGACCTAGGGGGTGGGATGGGGGTTGATGGAAGGAGGTTGAAGAGGGAGGGGATACATGTATACTTATGGCTGATTCGCTTCGTTGTAAAGCAGAAACTAACACAACATTGTGTACAGCAACTATACCCCAATTTAGGGGAAAAAGAGAGAGCTTAAAAATTCTAAATATCCCTTTTTCCTTCCCATCTCTAACACATTTCTTCACTGCCCAATTCAGATTGAGTAAAGAATTGCTCTGGAGATCGAAGAAAAACAGCAACGTGAGTTGCAGTACAATCAGTTTCTTCTGTCTGTTTCTGCTTTAAAGGAAGCCAGGGTTATTTATTACCAGATTAAAACATGCCCTTAAGAACTAAGGAAGTATTAGTGGGAAAATTCTTCTGCACTAGTTTTACTGGCCATGCTTGAAATTATGGCCCTGCCCACAGTGTAGGCAGGGTGGGTGAAGAAGTTTTCACTAATATTAGCGCCTCCAAGGAAGACTGAGGTAATGTGCACCATCACCTGCAAGCAGAAGAAAGGAGAGACTTGTTTAACAAAAAGACCAAACACTGACTCTAGAAACAGCAGAAAAAAGCTCCTTGTGACTATAATGAAGTCCAAAAGCAAGCCACCTATGAGCCGCTTACCTGTCTCCTCCTTTTATAGAGGTTTAAATATTCTCAGTGAGTTGACCTTTTCACTTTACTATGAGTTTCCCTAAGGGTAAATCTTTAGTGGAAATAATTTTATTGAGAGTTTCTACTCAAAAACCTAGGAGAAGTTCCCTTGCTATCTTTTCTTGTCTCTTCCAATTTTAAAAAGTATTTTTAAAATGTTCCTGAGATAGGACTTTATGTGCAATGTGTCACGAGAGAGTGAATATTTATGATCAAACTGCTCTTCTAAAATGTATCATAAAATCAAGTTTATAGTAATGTTCTTCAGACCATTAGCTACCATAATTCTCTAGTTCTTTTCTTGGCTGTTTTATTAATAGTGTACAATCCTCATTACTGCTAACTGTTACTTGTTAAATACAGGCTCATCCACCATAAGCCAGATTCTCCTTCTGCTGCCTGCTTTACAAGATATGTATAAATGGCCTCAAAACCCATCTGTTTGGGAGACATGAGGTTCCTCCCTCCTAGAAATAGAGGGAAGGGGCTGAATGGCCTCTTCTGGACTTTTCCTTCATTAGAATTATTAAGCTTCAAAATTCAGCTTGGAATTATCACCCATCTGGTGATTTTTTTTTTAATTAACTAATTTCCTGATGACATGCTGTGCTTAGAAGGAAGAAAGGAAAGTGGCATTCAGAAGGAGCATAGGAAGAGAGGAAGAGGGAAATTCCAAGAGCAAGAAGTCCTTTTCTTATTCAATTATCACTCTGATGTCAGTGTCACCTCACCTTATAAAATTCACTTAGTAAAACTGGCAGCAGGGAGAATGTTTTGCCTTCAGACCATGTCAAGTGCTCCCCAGAGTGATGGAGATGCCTTCCAGAGGTCTCTGACCATCCCTGAGGAAATCTTCCCACTTCCTCACTGAAGTCCAGCAGGGAAGGTGGGTGGCAACCACTGGACCGACTGCTTCTGTGATGAGGGCCGACAGTGGGAGGGGGTGAAGCTGTTCTGCAGTGTAGATGGCAAGTCATTAAAGAGAAGACGGCAGGAGTTTCAAGGACCCAGGGGACAGCATTGGAAGCAAAGTGACATTGGTATCAAAATCTCAGAAACAGTAGAGGCAGATAAATTGCAAGAATAGAGTTATGGGTTGGCCTAGTTTAGGAAAAAGCAATTTGCTAATCACAAAGCAAAGAAAGAACCCCGTGAGCTCTCTCTCCTCACATACCACAGGTAGGGCCATTACCAGGGGAGAGCGGTGGGAGGAAAGGAGACCCCCGTGTGCAGACCGCAGAACAAGAGCTCGCCCCAAAGGGAAACCGGCAGCCAGTGCCACCTGCAGAGGAGAAATGTATCTCCTGTGGGCACAGCTCTCCACAGCTGACAGGCTGATATATTCTGCTGAATAAATGGAAAAACTTTCAAGTGGTCTAAAAAAGGTAGTCTGAAGTAGACTGCACTGCAGGGATCCAATCAGGCGAAGAATGTCAGGAGCATCCACATCAAGAGTAAAAGCTCCCAAACTCTGAGTTAAGTGCAAATGAGAAAATATCATGGTGGGTTTTGCTTCTTGCTTCATGTTGGGAATATTTTCCAGTGCTTGGATGTTATTTTTCGAAAGACACAAAACTGCAAACTGCTATTTTCATATATGGAGAAAGGCAAGAGTAGAGCATGCCTCTTTCTGGAACACATAGCAAGTGCCTAAGTTTCTTCTTGAATTTTTCCCTTCAGGTTTTGATGCCACCTGGGGCTGACTTTCCCTCCCCCAGACCCTGGCTCCTCTGTGAATCTCTCCCAAATGAATCCAGCTCTCACCAAACCCTTCTCTTTCAACTGGTAGTTTTCTTATTGCTTGAATTCAATGTGGAGCTTAATTAAATGCCGTCTTACCTTCTAATTGCATCCTATGGGTCAATTTCAGCTCACAAGACTACAAGACCCCTGAGAGTAGGGATTATGTCCAACATATCTTCTATTCCCCTCAGCCAGGCTAAGTATAGAGTATTTGTTCTTATCACCTGATTTGTTGAATGTGAGTGAGGCCTCCTTACCCCAAAAAGCCTCCCTTCCCCTGTGTTTATTCTCTTTAAAGCATTAATTCATTCATCTCAGTTAAGAAATGGACCCAGTTGCAGTACTATCTTTTCCTAGGATGATTTATACATGAAGACATTCTGCAGTGACATGCCAAGGTCATCCTCGGGACTCCAAAGACCTGGTTTGACTCTGGACTCCTGATGATGTGATCTTGGCATTTTATCTATGTCAATGAAGATAATCAATAAACAATCTATACTAGGAATAGAAAGAGCTTTATCTGAACCAAACTGACTATAGTCTGGAATACTGCCTCTCAGATTACTCAGGAGAAACAGGGCTTTCAGAAATTTTATGTCTTGTCAGAGCAAAAAGCATCAGACAAGTCAGGGATACATTTTTCTAAGGTTTCAAAAACACCAGATCAGCACATTCACAGCAAGTCAGCATAGCCTTGACACCTGGGAAGGGAGTCTTAACATCAGAGGAGGACCAGCAATGGGGTCCCGGGAATGGAAGGATTTAGTCTTTGTTTTTAACATGGACATTCTTTACTTCCAGTTAATGTGCACATTTCTTTAATACTTAAAAAGCAGATATACAGTGAAGGTTTGATAGGCCACAGATGGTTCTAGTTAGCAAAAATTTCAAGTTAACTCATGTATAAGCCAGAATGATATCCCCACACTTCAGCATGTGAACATTTCTTTCACCATTTCGATCTCCATGTGATTTGCTTATCTACAAAATGGGGAAATAGCGTTCTACTAATGATTGTGTGACAACTGAAAGAAAAATACATGTAATATTTAGACCATAGTAAAGTAAAGGGGCTCAGCAGTAAAGAATCTGCCCAAAATCTGCCTGCCAATGCAGGAGACATGAGTTCAATCCCTGGGTTGGGAAGATACGCGGAGAAGGAAATGGCAACCCACTCCAGTAGTCAGGCCTGGAAAATCCCATGGACAGAGAACCATAGCAGTTTGCAGTCCATGGGTTGCAAAGAGTCAGACATGACTTAGTGACTAAACAACAGCAACAACAAATTTTAGTAAGTATTAATGGCACCCCACTCCAGTACTCTTGCCTGGAAAATCCCATGGACGGAGGAGCCTGGTCGGCTGCAGTCCATGGGGTCGCTAAGAGTCAGATACGACTGAGCGTCTTCACTTTCACTTTTCACTTTCATGCATTGGATAAGGAAATGGCAACCCACTCCAGTGTTCTTGCCTGGAGAAACCCAGGGACGGGGGATCTTCATGGGCTGCCATCTATGGGGTGGCACAGAGTTGGACACTACTGAAGCGACTTAGCAGCAGCAGCTTTATTAACAATAACAGTGTCAGTAAGAACTAACAGAAAAACTGTGACAGATCTGAGATATGATCCTACTTGCAAGCTGACAGCTGATTTTGCCATGGTTTCATGCATGCTGGCAGAGACCAGGAGGCCAGAGTTGGAGATGCTGGACCTTGTTGCTCACAGGACAGCAGGCAGCCCAAGCTTTCTACTTTCATCAGTTCCAGTCACTCCCCAACTTCCATTAGACTTGGGTCACAACCAAGAAACTCTGAGCCTCAGAAACCCAAACCTCTTATAATGAGCTGCAAACAAGCCTGCCTGACTTGCAGTGAGGGGAACATTGTTCTCATCATTTGCAGCAGTGATCAGGCCTGCCCTCTGCTCCAGAATGAGCCACTCTACCTTCCAATGCTGTTTGCTGTGCAAGCATCCTTTAAAGAGACATTTCGGGATGAAGGTTGTCAGCATTGCTGCTCTCAATGTGTGCAAAAAACAGAAATCCACAAGAAATTGGAAGAAACTCCCAATAAAGATTAACCACTACCAGCAAGGACCCATGGAGAAGGCAATGGCACCCCACTCCAGTACTCTTGCCTGGAAAATCCCATGGACGGAGGAGACTGGAAGGCTGCAGTCCATGGGGTCGCTGAGGGTCGGACACAACTGAGTGACTTCACTTTCACTTTTCACTTTCATGCATTAGAGAAGGCAATGGCAACCCATTCAGTGTTCTTGCTTGGAGAATCCCAGGGACAGGGGAGCCTGTTGGGTTGCCGTCTATGGGGTTGCACAGAGTCGGACACGACTGAAGTGGCTTAGCAGCAAGTATCCAACAACTTGTAGGAAAAGATGGAGAAGTAAATTTCAATATTGAAAGACAGGGAAATAAGTAGCATTCAAGAAACCATTGAATATAACAAACGCTCACAATATGCAAAATACCACGTAGCTGTATAGAAGAGTGAAGCCAAAAAATTCGTTTGGGTTCTTGTATTTTTGCTAGGGAAAAACCTCAAATGAACCTTTGGCCAACCAATATTTACTGATATGGATGATGCTTATGATATATTGTTTTTAAAGAAAATAGGTCTAAAAAATAAGTATAATATACTTCCACTAATATCTACAGGTAAATCATTTACATGGGCTGCACGATACTGGATGCTTGGGGCTGGTACACTGGGACAACCCAGAGGGATGGTCTGGGGAGGGAGGAGGGAGGAGGGTGCAGGATGGGGAACACATGTATACCTGTGGTGGATTCATTTCGATGTTTGGCAAAACCAATACAATATTGTAAAGTTTAAAAATAAAATAAAATTTTAAAAAATTTGATTTACATAAAGTATCAAGTTTATAGCATGTAATATTTAGAAATACTGTCCTGGAATGATACAGTCAGCCTTGCCCTCCACTCAAGAACTGTGCATAAAAACTTATCTAAAAAAAAAATGTAGAATCCAAGCAGGCTTCTGAGAGGGGGTGGTGATTGAGTATAATTTCAATTAGATGTAAAAAGTAAGAAGAGAGTTCAGAAAAGACATGTGTGAACACACTAAACTTAGAATAGCACGATGTTTTCATGAAATGTTATAAACTACCCATAAACTACACATTGTTTGATGTAACTGGCATAAAAGATGAATGTCAAAACATAGTAGAAGATGAGGGTAAAAAGGTAGACATGGGTCAGATAAAAACAGGAGCTGATTATGTGCAGTAAAGATCAGCTGATGAACATACCTTTCTTATTACAGTTCTGCCAGAAGCAGTTGCCAGGTTCAGTGCCACATGTGTGAGCTGTTTGCCAAAAAGCTGTTTGGACTGAGTCTGTCCAGCCCTGAACCACATTCCTCATCCTGCTGGACAGGACCTGCACCTGGACCAGCCTTGGCCCATCAGACCCCTCGCTGAGGTCTGAAATGATACCAGCGTCACTTCTTCTGCCACATACCTACTCCTTTTTGTACGTTACTGCCTCAGGATGGTCACTGCCATGCTCCACACCCCAAACCAGAACCCAGGGGCCCCTGAAGAGTTCTTCCTCCAGTATCTTCACACCTCCCCCCAGAAGAGTCAGATGTAATTTCTCACCTCTATATCCACAGCCACTGTCTTCACTCAGCCTCTGATCAAGCTCCTCTGGACCCTTGCAGTTGCCTCTGCCAGATCTCTCCAGTCTACCTGCCTCACTGCCACCACTAATCTGATCGTGTTTTTCTCTGTTAAAAAGTCCTTCATTGTTCACCCACACCTACAACGATAAGCTCACCTTCTTTCTCACGGCACGTGTGCTCTTTTATGATCTGGCTGTCCCACTCTCCAGCCTCACCCTGGCTGCCGCCTCCAAGCTTCCGCAGTCCTGACATTCATTCCAAACAAGGGCATCTTCTTGGAATATCCCACATTCCTTCATTCTTTCTTGCCTCCCCACAGGCTACAGCCTCTGCCCAGAAAGTCCTGTCTCTTCATTAGCCATCTGGAAACTATGCTTCACCTTCAAAGACCCAGATGAAGCCTCAGTCCCTCAGAAAGCCTACCCTGGAGAGTTACGTGCTTATTCCTACATAAGCACCTCCTTTGGGATGAAGCTCAGCCCAGATATGTTACAAATACAGCAACTGACATGCTGCTTTAATCTTCTGTTTGTATTTCTCTTTGATAGAAATCTTCACTCACTTGTGAAACCATGGAAGGCAGGGGCAATATCTCATTCTTCACGTTCTTAGGCTTAGCACATAATGGACACTTTATAAATGGGTAAATGACTTGCTGTGCTGAGTAGTTAAATGGATAGATGGATGACTGAGTTATTGGCTTGCATTTAACACAACTCAAACTGTTAAATTTTCCAACAGAAGAGACCATCTAAAAGGAAACACATTTTCTTAATCCTAGTTCATCTTGTGCTGTAATCTCTTCTTTTAAAACCAGAAACACCTACAGGAATATACACTTTACACACAATTTTGCCTTAAAGGAAAGATCATATTATAGGAAACAAACAGCATTCAAGCACTCACCAGAGCCATTTATCCTAAAAGGATGTAAAGAGCATCAAGGTAATAATAGCTCCATTTATTGGGTGTTTACTATGAGTCTATGTACCTTGTATCGGAGAAGGCACTGGCAACCCACTCCAGTACTCTTGCCTGGAAAATACCATGGACGGAGGAGCCTGGTGGGCTGCCGTCTATGGGGTGACACACAACATAGTGTTGTGTAGTGTTCGTCCCAAATTATAGGTGAGCATGTAAAGACACACAACTAGGTCTGAAACCCTCAATCCTGGAACCAAAGGAAATTTTTTATCCACTGAGAGAATCAAATCATCAAAAGTTATAGTGGGAAACATTGATACAGAATGTGACTTTCTCTGCAATAATTGTGGGAACAGTATCAGTATTTTCTTAGACATGTTAAAGGCAGGATTTACCCAAGAGCTCTACCATGAGTACAGCAGGAAAACTCTACCATAACTGGTCGATATGAAAATTCATTTCATACTACACAATTTACACTGCCCCATTTATCATTGTTTTTAAGACATTTGCAGCAATAAACTGTAATTATTTCTGCAACGAGTATGAATGAGACAGCCGTGTTTCTGTTTCAGGCCACGTTCTCTAAATTGTTTTCAAACAATCCAAAAACCCTCTTAGCAGGTTAGAAAACAGAATTCTCAGTAAATATTGTCATAACTCTTTCTACTTTTAAGAAATTATTTCTTTTATGTTTGTTTTTTTTTTTCCCCTAATGAGGCTGAAGAATACAAATAAACTGGAGCTTGTCTACACTGTGGAGAATATTCTGTGCAGAATTAGTTTGCTCAGTGTTGTCTCACATGACTGCTTAGAATATTGAGGAATTTTAGAAGCTCAAAACAAGAAGGAACACACACACTTTTCCTCTAAGGCACTGTGGTCCACAGCCCCAAAGTGGCTGCAAGTGACTCCTGCCTCCTGGTGGACATGCCCTTGTGTGCACCCCTGCACCCTCAGGGTTGATCTGTGGGACCCACTGAGGAGAGAAGTTATGACTTGTAATTGACAAGGGTTGATCATAAAAGACTCTTTGATTCATCTATGTTTCTTGCTGTCATTCATTTTGGGGATGTTAACTTCCAGGACATGAGGCTAGCCAGTGACCTCCCAGGAAGCCCTGAGAAAGGTGCACATGGGAAAGAGCCGAGGCTTCCCTCAGCAAACCAAGTGCAGAAGCCATGCAGACTGGATGCTCCTCCAGTCCAAGCTGACTCCCATAGGTCGCGGTCCTTCTTGACACCTTGACTGCAACCACAAGAGGGACTCTGAGCCATCCAGCTTAGCTGCTTCTCAATTCTGACTCTTAGAATCTGTGTGAGAAAAGGAATGTTTTGTGGCTTCCATCTGTTACATTTGAAAGATTTATTTCACAACTAGAGATGTATGATAAAGACAGCATCCTGAGGCCACACACTGAAATCCCACGGCCCAAAAGTGTAGCTTCTCAATCACAAGCTGATGAGCTAAAGTAGCAACAGGAGTCTTTATTCTAGGGGGCTGTGCACCTAGACTCTTGTTACTGGGGGAAGAGGCGGAGATGGACAGGAACCAGATGATAAACAGCAGCCTATGCTGCTGCTGCTAAGTCATTTCAGTCGTGTCCATCTCTGTCCGACCCCATAGACAGCAGCCCACCAGGCTCCCCCGTCCCTGGGATTCTCCAGGCATGAACACTGGAGTGGGTTGCCATTTCCTTCTCCAATGCATGAAAGTGAAACGTGAAAGTGAAGTCACTCAGTCGTGTCCGACTCTTTGCGACCCCATGGACTGTAGCCTACCAGGCGCCTCTGTCCATGGGATCTCCCAGGCAAGAGTACTGGAGTGGAGTGCCATTGATGATAAAAAGCAGCCTATAGGCAGGCTGAAATTGCAGCCCCCAGTGAGCTTCACTTCCCAGAAGGCCCAGCGTATAAATTGCACTTGGCCAAGTGACTTGCCGTGACCCGTGGAGTATCAGCAAGCTTGCTGCAGGCAGAAGCTCCCACTCCAGGTGTCACCCTCCTCCTCTCCCTTCTAAGAGCCTGGAGGGGTCCCAGCAATGCTGCCTGGGAGATTGGGAAAGATCAGAGTGCAGCAAAACATCACTGCAGTATTCCCCAAAAGATTCAGTGTTGTTTAAATCTATCAAATGTGTGCATGCTTTGTTATACAGAAGAGATTACTGAAACACAGCCTTAGCAAGTACAGAATATCCTGGAAACTCACTGCAAACTGTACTCTATTGTCTAAAATAAAGGGTTTTTTGTGCATTTTTAAAAAATTAATTTTATTGGATTGTAGTTGCTTTATAATGTTGGGTTAGTTTCCACTGTACAGCAAGGCGAATCAGCTCTACATATGCCTATATCCTCCTTTTTTTAACTCCTTCCTATTTAGGTCACCACAGAGCATCAAAAAGAGTTCCCTGTGCTACACAGTAGGTTCTTTTTAGTTATCTATTTTATCAGATCAAATCCGATCAGTCGCTCAGTCGTGTCCAACTCTTTGCAACCCCATGAATCGCAGCACACCAGGCCTCCCTGTCCATCACCAACTCCCGGAGTTCACTCAGACTCACATCCATCAAGTCAGTGATGCCATCCAGCCATCTCATCCTCTGTCGTCCCCTTCTCCTCTTGCCCTCAATCCCTCCCAGCATCAGAGTCTTTTCCAATGAGTCAACTCTTCACATAAGGTGGCCAAAGTACTGGAGTTTCAGCTTTAGCATCATTCCTTCCAAAGAAATCCTAGAGCTGATCTCCTTCAGAATGGACTGGTTGGATCTCCTTGCAGTCTGAGGGACTCTCAAGAGTCTTCTTCAACACCACAGTTCAAAAGCATCAATTCTTTGGTGCTCAGCCTTCTTCACAGTCCAACTCTCACATCCATATATGACCACTGGAAAAACCATAGCCTTGACTTGACTAGACGAACATTTGTTGGCAAAGTAATGTCTCTGCTTTTGAATATGCTATCTAGGCTGGTCATAACTTTCCTTCCAAGGAGTAAGCGTCTTTTAATTTCATGGCTGCAGTCACCATCTGCAGTGATTTTGGAGCCCAGAAAAATAAAGTTTGACACTGTTTCCACTGTTTCCCATCTATTTCCCATAAAGTGATGGGACCAGATGCCATGATCTTCGTTTTCTGAATGTTGAGCTTTAAGCCAACTTTTTCACTCTCCACTTTCACTTTCATCAAGAGGCTTTTGAGTTCCTCTTCACTTTCTGCCATAAGGGTGGTGTCATCTGCATATCTGAGGTTATTGATATTTCTCCCGGCAATCTTGATTCCAGCTTGTGTTTCTTCCACTCTAGCATTTCTCATGATGTACTCTGCATATAAGTTAAATAAACAGGGTGAAAATATACAGCCTTGACGAACTCCTTTTCCTATTTGGAACCAGTCTGTTGTTCCATGTCCAGTTCTAACTGTTGCTTCCTGACCTGCATACAAATTTCTCAAGAGGCAGGTCAGGTGGTCTGGTATTCCCATCTCTTTCAGAATTTTCCAGTTTATTGTGATCCACACAGTCAAAAGCTTTGGCATAGTCAATAAAGCAGAAATAGATGTTTTTCTGGAACTCTCTTGCTTTTTCCATGATCCAGCAGATGTTGGCAATTTGATCTCTGGTTCCTCTGCCTTTTCTAAAACCAGCTTGAACATCACGAAGTTCACAGTTCACGTATTGCTGAAGCCTGGCTTGGAGAATTTTGAGCATTACTTTACTAGCGTGTGAGATGAGTGCAATTGTGCAGTAGTTTGAGCATTCTTTGACAGGGCCTTTCTTTGGGATTGGAATGAAAACTGACCTTTTCCAGTCGTGTGGCCACTGCTGAATTTTCCAAATTTGCTGGCATATTGAGTGCAGCACTTTCACAGTATCATCTTTCATGATTTGTAATAGCTCAACTGGAATTCTATCACCTCCACTAGCTTTGTTCATAGTGATGCTTTCTAAGGCTCACTTGACTTCACATTCCAGGATGTCTATTTTATACAGAGTATCAATCGTGTATATGTGTCAATCCCAATCTCCCAATTCAACCCACCCCTCTTTTCCCCCTTGCTATTCATAATTTCTTCTCACATCTGTGCCTCTACTTCCGCTTTGCAAATAAGTTCATCTGTACTATTTTTCTAGATTTCATATATATGCATTAATATACAATATTTGTTTTTCTGTTTCTGACTTCACTGTGTAGGACACTCCCTAGGTCCATTCACGTCACTACAAATGACCCAAATAAATAAATAAAATAAAAATAAAGGCATTTCTCATGCTCTTATAGAGTAGAGAAACTGCTTTTCTTGATTACAGTCAGATAAGGCAGTTGACTTACCCAACCAAATAATACAGTTAAGGGTTCTTACAGTAGAAAGGGTCTATCTTACAGATCATGGAAATTAACTTTTCTTATAATAAATCAAATTTTTGGTTTTAATCTAAAACATCATTTCTTAAACTGTGGTGTGAGGTCCATGAATTGACCTCAGGGGCCACATAAAGGAGATGCCAAAACTTGTTTTTTTTTTTTTTTTTTTTTGGAGGCTAATTACTTTACAATATTGTAGTGGTTTTTGCCAAACATTGACATGAGTCAGCCACGGGCACACATGTGTTCTCCATCCTGAACACCACCCCCCACCTCCCTCCCCATCCCATCCCTCAGGGTCATCCCAGTGCACCAGCCCTGAGCACCCTGTCTCATGTGTCGAACTTGGACTGGCAATCTATTTCACATATGATAATATACATGTTTCAGTGCTAAAACTTTTAAATTAATATCTTCTAGGTATTTTGAAACAATTTTGAAATGGATGTTCCATTTATAACAAATTAAGTTATTAAAGCATTGTTGATTTCAGATAATATAGGGTAGCCGAACACACTCTGTACTATATATGGTTGGTCAATTTACACTCAGTATTGTTTCCTTGCTAAAATATACAGAATAATTTTCCTTAGAAAAGAATTACTGAGACCGAGGTGGCCTTAGTGGTAAACAACCCACTTGCCAATGCAGGAGACACAAGAGACATGGGTTGGATCCCTGGGTCAGAGAAGATCCCCTGAAGGATGGCATGGAAACCCACTCCAGTATTCTTGCCTGGAAAATCCCATAGTCAGAGGAGCCTGGTGGGTTACAGTCCATAGAGTAAAAGTCATTTATGACTCCAGCAAAGAGTCAGACATGACTGAAGCAACTTAGCATGCACACAGCAACTATCATTATATGTATGAACACACAATTTTTATAAATTCATTTTAAAGAAGTAAGCTATAAAATGCCAAAGAAAATAAAGTATGATAAAATGTCCTTATTTTTGGATTTTACTACTATATCTGGAGGCTTTCCAGGTGGCTCAGTGGTAAAGAATCCACCTGCTAATACAAGAGTCACAGGAGACTCAGTTTCTATCCCTGGGTCAGGAATCTCCTCTGGAGGATGAAATGGCAACCCACTCAAGCATTCTTGCCTAGAAAACTCCCATGGACAGAGGAGCCTGGCAGGCTACAGTACAAGGGTTTACAAACAGTTGGATCCGACTGAGAGACTGAGCATGCACTATAACTGAAGATAAATTAAAAATAAGCATCTCTGTGCTTTAGGTGCTAAAAAGATTTTTTTTCCAATAAAAATATGAAGCCAAAAAAAATTGAAAACTGTACCTTGTGTCTATCCCTGCTGTGAATCTTCATGAAAAGAAAACTAGATCTGGAAAGCTCGGATTTTTACTAACTCTTGGATTTGCCCCAATACAAAAATATTATCTGGAAGCATTTGAAATGAAGCCACACAAGACTGAAAGGATCTTATTGACCTCATGAGCTCTGTTTTGTGACTTGGAGCAGAAAGACAATGATGAGCAGCATCCTTGTCAAACCACATCCCTGAGTCCACAGAGCAGGTTGTGAATTACAGGCGATGATGCCAGTTTCCTCCATCTGAATGAAACCACACAAGATCTTAGTGAAGCCAAAAATCTCAGCTTCTTATATTAATACACACTAAAAGGTGGGTGAACTGAAAGGTTATTGGAGTATTGAAAGTCTATGTTCAAAATAACAAAATATTTATTTATCAATAAAATATGGGACTTCCAAAAATCACAATAATCTCTCAAAGACACTGAGTCACAAATCTCAGTGTCCTTTGTTAAATGAAGCAGATCACAGGTCCACACATAGCTGGGATGCACCCCTCCCAAAAGCATCACACCAGGTATTCTGCCAACACCCTGGGAAAGGCCCACAGGTGTGTCTCTGGCCAGAGTCAAGGCCTTTGATACACAAAAGCTTACTGGAACTCAAGAGGATGTAGGATAAAGGAACCACAGAACTGTATTTCAAGCCCAGATAGTTCACCTATTAGTAGGATGATCTTGAACAACTTTTCTAACTTCTCTGAGTCTAGAGTTTCCCCATTTGCAAAATGATCATACCTACCTTGGAAGGAAAGTTATGACCAACCTAGATAGCATATTAAAAAAGCAGAGATATTACTCTGACAACAAAGGTCCGTCTAGTCAAGGCTATGGTTTTTCCTGTGGTCATGTATGGATGTGAGAGTTGGACTGTGAAGAAGGCTGAGTGCCGAAGAATTGATGCTTTTGAACTGTGGTGTTGGAGAAGACTCTTGAGAGTCCCTTGGACTGCAAGGAGATCCAACCAGTCCATCCTAAAGGAGATCAGTCCTGGGTGTTCATTGGAAGGACTAATGCTGAAGCTGAAACTCCAATACTTTGGCCACCTCATGCAAAGAGTGGACTCATTGGAAAAGACCCTGATGCTGGGAGGGATTGGGGGCAGGAGGAGAAGGGGACGACAGAGGATGAGATGGCTGGATGGCATCACTGACTCAATGGACATGAGTCTGAGTGAACTCCGGGAGTTGGTGATGGACAGGGAGGCCTTGCATGCTGCAATTCATGGGGTCGCAAAGAATCAGACACGACTGAGCAACTGAACTGAACTGAATACCTACCTAAAAATGCATGCTTAAAGATCAAATGAACTTATCTACAAAACAGAAATAGAGTTACTGATATAAAAAATAAACTTATGGTTACCAGGGGGGTAGGTCAGGGAGGGATAAATTTGAAGATTGGGATTTGCACATATATACAACTATATAAAATATAGATAACTAACAAGGACTACTGTATAACGTAGGGAACTCTACTCAATATTCTGTAGTAACCTATATGCAAAAAGAATCTAAAAAGGAGTGGACACATGTATAGCAGATTCACTTTGCTATACACCTGAAACTAACACAATATTGTAAATCAATTATACCCCAGAAAAAGTTCTTTTTTTTTTTTTTTAAGATCAAATATGATAAAATGTAAATGTAGCTAGCCTTGTGCTGGTACTCAGTGAAATTTTGGTTGCCTTAACCTGAATAAGCAAAACCCAAAACTTATCTTGTTCCTTCTTCTGAGTCTCCAACTCAGAAGAAGACTGAGAACTTTTCCTGGAGACTGAGAACTTTTTCCTTAGTTATCATCACCATTACCAGCAGTCTTCCAAGACTGGCCTACCGTGTCGGTAAGACCCTCTGAATACAGCACCTTTCACTCAAGGTGACCCTGAAATAGAGCAGGACCGTAGTCTGGTCGTTTCACCCACACCTTCTGCCTGCCTTTTGTCTGTGGAATACCTTTGTGTGCTCAGGGGCTCAATAGTGTCAGACTCTCTGTGACCCTATGGCCTATAGCCACCAGACTTTTCTGTCCATGGAATTTTCCAGATAAGAATACTGGAGTGGGTTAGCCAAAGAATAATTTTAATCAAAGAAGTGAGAAAATGTGAAAATAAAGCAAAACAGCCCAGCAAGAATAAATAATAATAGTTTAGTCGTTAAGCATAGTCAAGGACCTTTAGTTCCTCCTCAAGGGCTATAGATAATACTCTGAACCATATCCTATGAGCTGTCTTGTAGATATTGAAACCCCCACCAAGTGGAAGAAGTTAACTATGTTATGATCAGACTATAGTCACGATATAAGCTGCCACAATTCTGAGAACTGGCCTCCAAGAAATGGGAATGAATTGACCCTCTAACTAAAGACTAACTGTACTTAATAAAAATGATGTTTGTCAAACCACCAGTGACCAATTTCAACATAACTGTCAGAGTTGACTGTGCTCTTTCTGCATGTAGTCCCTTTCCTCAGCCTAGGAAAGTTCTTGCCCTCTGATTGTAAGTGCGAAGGAGCCAGATTTTGGACAGGAGTCACTCCTGGATGCCAGAATGCAAAATAAAGCACACTTTCCTTTCCACTAACTTGCCTCTTTATTGACTTTTGATTGGCAAACAGCCAGACCTCTACTTTTGGTAGCAAATTCACAGCTGCCCTGTGGAGGCTACAAGTGCAACAACTTCTCTCCCCACTCACTTCTGGGCAGTATTTCTGCCCACCTCCACCTGTGCTCTTATCAGCTCTCGCCAGGTGTATGAGAAGTCTCATAGATGGACCCAGGCAGGCATCTCTGAGTTTCATATGGCTCTCTCCCTCGAAGAGCAGGGCAGCTCCAGGTCTACCTCTACCATTTCCATCTTTATTCAGTAAGCACCTGATACCCACTAATCTAAGCCTCCTCTGTGCGTATGGATATTGGATTAAGATAGCATATGACAAATAAAATACTCAGTGGAACCCTTAATTCATTTTAATGAGTGTCCTAAGACAATTCATCACTCCATCTGTAGATTTTACCATTCACCATGTGATGATTGTGTAATTCCATTATTTTTAACTAACTTCACCAAACACTTTCATATATCAACTTGATCTTCACAAAAATCCTGTGTGCTAGGGAGGCTAGATAGTTTTAGTCCCAATTTATTTTTATGATGAGGGACAGAAAACTTAAGTCAACAAGCTACAGCTACTCAGCTAATCTGTTTTCCAATAAACTAGACTCTAAGTATTATGGTTTCAAAATCTACACCTTTTTCAGTATAATCTGCTGTCTCCTGGTGTGCTGTCTCTTATCCAACTGGTAATAGAAGTAGTCAAAACACAAGGCAGCCTCTGAAATTACCATCAGATTATGTGTATCAAATCAAGTGATTAAAGAAAGTAAAGCTGTACCAAGAAGGCTTTCTTCAATTTGTATTCAAAATGTTATATTCCTTATACAAGCAAAGATCAAACCAAATTATTTTTCAGGTTATAAAAATTGCACATGGTGATTATAGTAAGTGTAAATGAGAAAACATCGCCTGGATGCTATTTTGAGCACTTTGGATATTTATTGCACATTTTGAGAATGTGAAAGATGTGAGGTGATTTTGTTTCCAACATAGCCCTGTGGCTGCCCTGAGGAGAGTACTTAGGATCCCAGAGGCAGGAGAAAACCAAACCACATGGTAGGTGCTGAGACGTGATGTCTGGAATGAGGTACATGGTAAAGGTGCAACAGATGGGGTGGTTACGGGCTGAAAGCAAAAGAGAGGTGGTAGGAAGTACTTGGCCTGAGAAATGGGTGGCTGATGGGTGTCACTTGGTGTGTGAGGAAAAAGGGAGCAGGAGCAGGTTTTGCAGGAAGACGTCAAGGATTCTGATTTGCATATGTTAAGCTTGAAGTAGCATGTGGATGATCTGGTCAGATACATGAGTCTATGAAACAGGGGGGAGTGGGGGTACAAGACAGCAACGTGCTATATCATTATGACACAACGTTGTTTCATGCACTGATGCAGCTTGAGATAGGTCACAGCAGTGCCTCTAGGACTGGTGCAGCCGATCAGTCAGCAGTTACTCCACTCATCCAAGAAGGTCAGCTTAGATCAATGCCTTTAAACTGGAAAACCACGTGGCTGAGAGGGTGAAATTGGCAATGTTACACCTGACCAACCTGCTACAGTGCATATGAAGCCATTTGCTTCCCTATATAGATTTGTTTATTGGTTATTGTAGGACACCTTCCCAAACAACCCTTGCTTCCACTTGCTTTGTAAGGGTTTTTTGTTTTGTTGGTTTCTGTTTTGTTTTGAGTCAATCCTTATTTCTTTGTATTTATGAGGCAGACAGTTGTTCAGACACATAAAACAATTTTCTTTTATTTTTAAATTATTCATTCTAAATAGCAGCCATTACACTAATCTTCATTTAGCTGTCTGGCTTGATATTAATTGAATAATCATTTCTGAATAACAAATTACTTTTATCCTTTCAAGCCTATAGCAATGATGGCTGAGTCAAATAGCTGTATATGTTTGAGGTGGGGGAGGAGTCATATCTCTTAACACTAATTCCTGGATCACCAAGCAGCCTTCTATGAAAACTTGGCTTTATCACTCATCAGTAAAAGTACACTGTTCTGCATGAGTTATAAGTCTCATTGAAAACAGATCTTCTAAAATACAGTATGTACATAGATACATATATACACTTCACATGAGGAGCCAATAAGCAAAATATGTAATCAGATTTAAAAGACACATAACAAAAGGAAAAGCTTGCAAAAATAGACTCAATGAGCAGCTTCACATCACCAATGAACAATGACAACAGGGATTCAGCAACTGATGGTGGTACCCGGGATGAAGAGAACAGCAGGGTTGCACAGCAGACAATAAAGAGAAAACTACATAACTTTAAAGGCTGAAGGGGTGCTGCCCACACAGATACCTGCACCCAAATTAGGTGAATGCCTTTGAAGAAATGACACATTGCTGCTATGGATTAATAGCTATCTCCTCCAATGATGCTGGTCCTTAACAGCCTCAGGGTATCTTGAGAAGGGTGAGCTTAGTGATGTGGCAATATTGGGGTCACAGGGAGAAACTGCTGTACAGAGCACAACCTGGGAGCAAGCCAGGTTCTCATGCTGCCACGTTTGAAAGGGACCACTCCCCACTTACTCCTCAAACAGTCTTAAGATAAGTTCCACCACTCTGTCACAGCTGTAGCTGGAATTCTTAGGAGAGTTACTGTCTAACTGCAATAAACAAAAAGCAACACAATAGAGATGCTCCAGGTAGGCTTCTACTGGCCAACTGCAAAATACATGTCAATACAGTCAATAACTATAATATCTTTGCATGGTGATGGATGGTAACTAAACATATCATGGTAAAAAGTTTGAAATGTGTGCAAATATCAAATCACTATGTGAGTAAAAGGAACTAACATAGTGTTTCAGGTCAGTTATAGTTCAAACAGCAAACTCAGAAAAAAGATATCAGATCTGTGGTTACCAGAGACAGGAGTGGATGGGGAAGGCCATCTATGGGGTCACACAGAGTCGGACACGATTGAAGCGACTTAGCAGCAGCCAAAACGTACAAACTTGGGAATTCCCTGGTGAGCCAGTGGTTAAGACTCCATACTTTCATTGCCAAGGGCATGTATGAAGCAGCCAAAAAAAAAAAAACTTCCAATAATATAAATAGATACTAGGGATGTAATGTACAACATGATAAATATAATTAACACTGCAGTACATTATAAGAGAAAGTTAAGAGAATAAATTCTAAGGGTACTCAAGGAAAAATAATTTTTTACTATTTTTGTAATTTTGTGTCTCTCTGAGTTAGTCATTCAGTCATGTCTGACTCTGTGCCCCACCAGGCTCTTCTGTCCATAGACCTCTCCAAGCAAGAGTACTGGAGTGGATTGCCATTTCCTCCAACAGGGGATCTTCCAGACCCAGGGATCAAGCTTGGGTCTCCTTCTTTGCAGGTGGACTCTTTACCATCTGAGCCACCAGGGATGGATGTTCACTAAACTTACTGTGATCATCATTTAATGGTGTATGTAAGTCAAGTCATCATGCTGTACACCTTAAAGTTGTACAAATAGCTGAGAAAAGAGAAGCTAAAGGCAAAGGATAAAAGTAAAGATATACCCATCTGAATGCAGAGTTCCAAAGAACAGCACAGAGAGATAAGAAAGCCTTCATAAGTGATCAGTGCAAAGAAATAGAAGAAAATTATAGAATGGGAAAGACTAGAGATCTTTTCAAGAAAATTAGAGATACCAAGGAAACATTTCATGCAGAGATAGGCACAATAAAGGCCACAAAAGTCATGGACCTAACAGATGCAGAAGAGATTAAAAAGAGGTGGCAGGAAAACACAGAAGAGCTATACAAAACAGACCTTCATTTCATGACCCAGATAAGCACAATGGTGTGATCACTCACCTAGAGCCAGACATCCTGGAGTGCGAAGTCAAGTGGGCCTTAGGAAGCATCACTACAAACAAAGCTAGTGGAGCTAATGTAATTCCAGCTGAGTTATTTCAAATCCTCAAAGACAATGCTGTGAAAGTGCTGCACTCAATATGCCAGCAAATTTTGAAAACTCAGCAGGGGCCACAGGACTGGAAAAGGTCAGTTTTCATTTTAATCCCAAAGAAAGGCAATGCTAAGAACGTTCAAACTACCACACAATAGAACTCATCTTACACGCTAGCAAAGTAATATTCAAAATTCTCCAAGCCAGGCTTCAACAGTACATGAACTGTGAAATTCCAGGTGTTCAAGCTGGAATGAGAAAAGGCAGAGGAACCAGAGATCAAATTGCCAACATCAGTTGTATCATCGAGAAAGCAAGAGAGTTCCAGAAAAACATCTACTTCCGCATTATTGACTATGCCAAAGCCTTTGACTGTGTGGAACACAACAAACTGTAGAAAATTCTAAAGAGATGGAAATACGAGACCACCTTACCTGCCTCCTGAGAAATCTGTATGCAGGTCAAGAAGCAGCAACTAGAACCGGATATGAAACAACAGACTGGTTCCAAATTGGGAATGGAGTATGTCAAGGCTGTATATTGTCACTTATTTAACTTATATGCAGAGTACATCATGCAAAATGCCAGGCTGGATGAAGCATGAGCTGAAATCAGATTGCAGGAGAAATATCAATAGCTCCAGATATACAGATGACACCACCTTAATGGCATAAAGCAAAGAAAAACTAAAGAGGCTCTTGAAGAAAGTGAAAGAGGAGAGTGAAAAAGTTGGCTTAAAACACAACATTCATAAAACTAAGATCATGGCATCTAATCCCATCACTTTATGGCAAATAGGTGGGGAAACAATAGAAACAATGGCAAACTTTATTTTCTTGGGCTCCATAATTACTGCAGATAGCAACTGCAGCCATGAAATTAAATGATGCTTGTTCTTTGGAAGAAAAGTTTTGACCAACCTAGACAGTATATTAAAAAGCAGAGACATTACTTTGCTGACAAAGGTCCATCTAGTCAAAGCTATGGTAAGTAGTCATGTATGGATGTGAGAATTGGACTATAAAGAAAGCTGAGCACCAAAGAATTGATGCTTTTGAACTGTGGTGTTGGAGAAGACTCTTGAGATTAAGTAGATACTAAGGACTCCAGTACTCTTGCCTGGAAAATCCCGTGGATGGAGGAGCCTGGTGGGCTGCAGTCCCTGGGGTCACCAGGAGTCCAACACAATTGAGTGACTTCACTTTCACTTTTCACTTTCATGCATTGGATAAGGCAATGGTACCCCACTTCAGTGTTCTTGCCTGGAGAATCCCAGGGACGGCGGTGCCTGGTAGGCTGCCATCTATCGGGTTGCACAGAGTCGGACACAACTGAAGCAACTTGGTAGCAGCAGTAGCAGAGACTATACTTGAAGAAGGCAATGGCACCCCACTCCAGTACTCTTGCCTGCAGAATCCCATGGACGGAGGAGCCCAGTGGGCTGCAGTCCATGGGGTCGCTAAGAGTCGGAGACTCTGAGCTACTTCATTTTCTCTTTTCACTTTCATGCATTGGAGAAGGAGATGGCAACCCACTCCAGTGATCTTGCCTGGAGAATCCCAGGGACGGGGGAGCCTGGTGGGCTGCCGTCTCTGGGGTCGCACAGAGTCAGACACGACTGAAGTGACTTAGCAGCAGCAGCAGCAGCAGGGACTATACTTGGTCTGCAAGGGGATCCAACCAGTCCATTCTAAAGGAAATCAGTCCTGAATATTCATTGGAAGAACTGATGCTGAAGCTGAAGCTCCAATACTTTGGTCACCTGATGCAAAGACCTGACTCATTGGAAAAGACCCTGATGCTGGGAAAGATTGAAGGCTGGAGGAGAAGGGTGTGACAGAGGACAAAATGATTGGATGGCATTACCGACTCAATGGACGTGAGTTTGACCAAGCACCAGAAGTTGGTGATGGACAGGGAGGCCTGGCATGCTGCAGTCCATGGGGTTGCAAAGGGTCGGACACGACTGAGAGACTGAACTGATTCCTGGCTGATATGTCAATTATATCTCAATAAAACTGGAAGAAAAGAAAGAAAGAAAGAAAATCCTAACCATCCATCTGTCCATCCATCAACAAATCCACCCACCTTTGCCAGACTACAAAGCCATTTTTCTGTTTTGCCCGCTGAGCAAAGCACCAATAGGGGGTGCTCCAGAGAGACCCAACATGGGAAAATCAAGAGGGGTCTTGCTTCATCCCATCAGACTTCAGATCCCCTGAGCACCTCCCAAGGATGCTTTCCACCCCAGACAGAACAGTTTGCCTCCAAATCTGCAGTTGAATACAGTAATTCCAACCTTCTCCCAACCAGTGGCGGCACCCCTCAGAGACCCTCCACTGCCATTTCGTCTCCCCTGAGAGGTCGGGGTCCCAACACCCTGGGCTGCAGCTTCTCCACTATCTGAGATTCAGGTTCTAAGTGCTAATGATTCCAGCCCCTTTCCTTTCTGTGCCCAACTCAGGAGCAGCCACAGCCTCCTGCAATTGCTGTCTCTGTGATAACTTTGAATTTTCTTTTTGCCTTTTCATTTCCCTTGTTAATAATTTTACACTTAGTTAACAGTTCTTTGTATTAAATCCTCTCTAGTAAAATAGCTGGTATGATTTCTCTCCCCCAAGTAGGTAATACCCCAGAAATATGTATGTGTCACATTCATATATTCCATTTTGCATAAAAATCACAATGTATTCACTGATATACTAAAACTAGGCACTTATGAAATGTGTATACTCAAGATTAAAAATCTAGAGATCTGGGATTGCTGGAGTATAAGGCAGTTCTATTTCCAGTTTTTTAAGGAATCTCCACACTGTTCTCCATAGTGGCTGTACTAGTTTGCATTCCCACCAACAGTGTAAGAGGGTTCCCTTTTCTCCACACCCTCTCCAGCATTTATTGCTTGTAGACTTTTGGATCGCAGCCATTCTGACTGGCGTGAAATGGTACCTCATAGTGGTTTTGATTTGCATTTCTCTGATAATGAGTGATGTTGAGCATCTTTTCATGTGTTTGTTAGCCATCTGTATGTCTTCTTTGGAGAAATGTCTATTTAGTTCTTTGGCCCATTTTTTGATTGGGTCATTTATTTTTCTGGAGTTGAGCTGTAGGAGTTGCTTGTATATTTTTGAGATTAGTTGTTTGTCAGTTGCTTCATTTGCTATTATTTTCTCCCATTCTGAAGGCTGCCTTTTCAACTTGCTAATAGTTTCCTTTGTTGTGCAGAAGCTTTTAATTTTAATTAGGTCCCATTTATTTTTGCTTTTATTTCCAATATTCTGGGAGATGGGTCATAGAGGATCCTGCTGTGATGTATGTCAGAGAGTGTTTTGCCTATGTTCTCCTCTAGGAGTTTTATAGTTTCTGGTCTTACATTTAGATCTTTAATCCATTTTGAGTTTATTTTTGTGTGTGGTGTTAGAAAGTGTTCTAGTTTCATTCTTTTACAAGTGGTTGACCAGATTTCCCAGCACCACTTGTTAAAGAGATTGTCTTTAATCCATTGTATATTCTTGCCTCCTTTGTCAAAGATAAAGTGTCCATATGTGCGTGGATCTCTGGGCTTTCTATTTTGTTCCATTGATCTATATTTATGTCTTTGTGCCAGTACCATACTGTCTTGATAACTGTGGCTTTGTAGTAGAGCCTGAAGTCAGGTAGGTTGAGGAAACCAGAAGGGAAAGAGACACGAGTACCGCAATGTTCATCGCAGCACTGTTTATAACAGCCAGGACATGGAAGCAACCTAGATGTTCATCAGCAGGTGAATGGATAAGAAAGCTGTGGTACATATACACAATGGAGTATTACTCAGCCATTAAAAAGAATACATTTGAATCAGTTCTAATGAGGTGGATGAAACTGGAGCCTATTATACAGAGTGAAGTAAGCCAGAAAGAAAAACACCAATACAGTATACTAACGCATATATATGGAATTTAGAAAGATGGTAACAATAACCCTGTGTACAAGACAGCAAAAGAGACACTGATGTATAGAACAGACTTATGGACTCTGTTGGAGAGGGAGAGGGTGGGAAGATTTGGGAGAATGGCATTGAAACATGTATAATATCATGTATGAAACGAGTTGCCAGTCCAGGTTCGATGCATGATACTGGATGCTTGGGGCTGGTGCACTGGGACGACCCAGAGGGATGGTATGGGGAGGGAGGAGGGAGGAGGGTTCAGGATGGGGAACACATGTATACCTGTGGTGGATTCATTTTGATATTTGGCAAAACTAATACAATATTGTAAAGTTTAAAAATAAAATTAAATTAAAAAAAAAATCTAGAGATCTGATGTAAGAATCATTAGATGATGGTTTTTAGAAAACTATTTGCAAGTGCCATCAGTCCCAGGCTACTGCTCACAGAAAAGGCCAAGCAGTCTTATGAGTAAATGCTGTGTTGCCTGTGTTGTGTGCTATTTCCTCAAAGGTGGCCCTGGCATTTCAAGTGAGGTATCACATTATAAGAAGATAAATGGTTAATAACCATGAGAATTTCATGGTCTTCTTTTTTATCAGTCTGTTCTCTGAACTGTTTTAGAGAACTGATTTTTTTTCTCAGTCTATTCTTGTAATGTTTTTCAACATTTATTTTGACAGGTCCCAATGAACTGAGTTCCCTTGAGTTTAAGTAGACTCAAGGTAGAAGCTGATATTAAGATTTCTAGAAAACTGTAGGGCTGGTGTCATGTGGGAAGTGTCATCTTTTTCCTCTAATAGAGAGAACTCTGAGAGGCCATGCAGTTTCCACAAGAAGTAGGCAAGATTGTCCCTGGGGAAAAGAAAGACCTTCTAGAGTGTCTATGTATATTCACCTTTTACCTCCTGCTTTTTAAATTTCTATTTCTGTGTGTTTTACAATATAGGTAAAATACCAATTTGATTTTAAAATGTAATTATTTTAGAAATAGAAATAAATACCTATAGCTTGAGTATATTCTCAAAGGTGTTTTACTGTTAGGAGTCCACGTTTAGAGAATTTTGGGAACCACTGCTCTATTTTTTTCTATGTTTTTCCATTTTAGATTATTACAAGGCATTGAATATTGTTCCCTATGCAAAATAGTAGGATCTTGTTATCCGTTTAATATATCATAGTGTGTGTATGTTAATCCCCAAGTGAAGTGAAGTGAAGTGAAGTGAAGTCACTCAGTCATGTCTGACTCTTTGCGACCCCATGGACTGTAGCCTACCAGGTTCCACCATCCATAGGATTTTCCGGGCAAGAATATTGGAGTGGGGTGTCATTTCCTTCTCCAGGAGATCTTCCCGACCCAGGGATTGAACCTGGGTCTCCCACATGGTAGGCATTGTAGGCAGATGCTTTACCGTCTGAGCCACCAGGGAAGATCATATGTTAATCCCCAACTCTTGCTTTATCCCTCATCTCCCTTTCCTCTTTGGTAACTATACATTTATTTTCTTTGAGAGACCACTGCTCTAATGATAAGGCACTGTGTGTCTGGAGCGAGGATCAGCAAGCTTGAGCTGCAGCTCACTGCCACCCTAGATGCACTCTTGCAGGACTCCCCAAGCTCAGGCTGAGAGAAGAGGAAGGTGAGAATGTGTGGCAGTGACAATGTGGCCACAAAGCCTGAAGAGTTTACCAACTGCTCTTCACAGGAAGCTTCTGCCAACCTCTACTTTGGAGGGAGTCCACTCAAACCAATTCCAAAATTCTTGGGAAAAGTGAAAGGGCTTCCCTTCTCACTTCATTAATGAGATGAGGACAAATGGGGGGCAGGGTAGGTTCAGAGGCTGGTGCTCGAGGTACAACCGTGGATGTGACTGACATCACAGCAGTCAGTGCACCGGGGGCAAGGGAGTCAAGGACAGAGGGACCAACCATGCAGGCCCTGATGACTTCCTGGAGGATGATGACAAACCTCGAAGGGGCCTGTTACACTGGCCTGAGGGTGTCACAATTAAACAAGCTTCATCCCATGAGCAGGAGGTAAGTAAGAAGAGAGTAAATTGAAAACAAAAGTTTTAGATCAACATCTATGACTATGAAATGTAATAATGACTAATGCTCAAAAGGAGACGCTGAATCATTAAAATCTGAACCAATTATTTTCAACACTCTCTTATTAAGGAGTGAGAAATACATTTTAGAAGCATTTACACCAGAGGAAATGCTGAAATAAATAATCCTGAATTAAATAGCTTAATTTGCATCCAAGAAACTAGGCTACACAGAATGAGATGATACCCAGCTGACCGACTCTTGATCATACAAAGATGGAACAGAAGCTGAAAGCCAAAATTCTGAGAGCTAATTCATTGATGAGGCCCCTCAGTACCTGTTCATGAGGAAGAGGAAATTAAAATATAAGGTAATTAGGCTGCCTATGTAAGCGGCAATAGGCTTTCCAGAGAGCCTAATTAACTGTAATGTGTTCATTCTGCTCCATTTTAGAGTTCCCCAAATATGCTATTCAGTGTCTAAAATCTGGAAGCTGGGAATAGATCTGTCCTTTGACCACTGGATTAAGTAGAATTAGCCTTTTCAAATTTAGATATAAATGTCTAATAAAGAGCATCCAGCAGCTCCTATCTGTGCCTGCCAGGGTTGGAAGTTTCTGTTGCTCATAGAAGGACCAAATTATAGCATGAATGGCTTGAACACAGGCACAGACACTGCCAGATGACACCAGCATCTGTTCCACCTTCTTAGTGTCCAAGAGAAATTCTATTTTGTCTGCAAGTACTAGTGCTTTAAATACACTATGGAATTTAATTTTCTCAATAGCTCTACCATATTCCCAATTTCTCGGGAAGGTTAGATAACTCACCCAAGATGATACAACTAGGAAGTGCCTGTGCGTATCCTTAGTTGCTCAGTCATGTCCAACTTTCTGTGACCTCATGGACTGTAGCCCGCCAGACTCCTCTGTCCATGGGATTCTCCAGGCAAGAATACTGGAGTTGTTAACTGTTTTCTGCTCCAAGAGATCTTCCCAACCCAGGGATCAAACTTGGAAGAAGGCAATGGCACCCCACTCCAGTACTCTTGCCTGGAGAATCCCATGGATGGAGGAGCCTGGTAGGCTTCAGTCCATGGGGTCGCTAAGAGTCGGACACGACTGAGTGACTTCACTTTCACGTTTCACTTTCATGCATTGGAGAAGCAAATGGCAACCCACTCCAGTGTTCTTGCCTGGAGAATCCCAGGGACAGAGGAGCCTGTTGGGCTGCCGTCTATGGGGTCGCACAGAGTTGGACACGACTGACGTGACTTAGCAGCATCCTGCATTGCAGACAGATTCTTTATCATCTGAGCCACCAGGTAAGCCACTAGGAAGTAGTGACCTCAAACTCAAATCCAGATCTGATGGCCTCTGTTGCTTCTTCCTTAATGCTAGGACAGTTTTGTTCAAAGATATTTCCATAACAAACAGCCAAGAAAACTAGGTAAAGTGTCACTTTCTTGGTCAGAGAACAGATTCATTTACTCAGTCCAGGATAATAATATCTTCTTGATTTTTTCAGAGGAAATATGCTTGCATTCCAAAGTAAGAAAAATGTCTTCCCTGAAAGTAAAGATTGGGCAGGATTGCCAGCATCTCTGTGTAAGTTTAGTGTTTCCTAAACTCAGAACACCCCAGTTGTGACACACCCCCCACATGCATACAACATCCATCTAGTCTCACACCTGCACCTTCCCCATGGGACTGGAGGAAAAGGTAACTGATACAAACATTACACTCTGTTGCATGAACTGTCTACCTGCATTTGGCCATGTTCTCTCTTTAAGTAAGAAAACTGTGAGAATGAGCAAGGACACCCAGCCACTGCAGTGGTCACTGCCAGGTAGGGTCTGCCAGACCACTTGACTATAGTCAGGGTTTGTTTAGGAAACCAGATGAGACATCTCTTTCTGATCCAACAGGATGATGTTAGAAGAATCGATAACCTACCATTCAAGCATATCACAATGTTTTTAAAATATATAATCATCTCAGAGCAGTAGTTCTCAACTTTTCAGATTTGTCACCCTCTTGAATTCTAAAAGTTTGGCAGCATTCTTAAAAGAATTAAATACCAAAATCATCATCATCAAAATCACTAGTAACACAGAAATCACTGTCACAGTTTCCATTAAAACTCCACTGATTCATGTTGAGGTTTGACAGCAAAATTCTGTAAAGCAATTATCCTTCAATTAAAAAAAATAAAAATTTTAAATGTAAATAAATAATTATACAAAAAAAAATTCTGGTTATGGCTCCATTCACTCCCTTTCTATGCTGCTTTTCTAAGGGCTAAATGTCTCCTGCCCTGACCTGATCCTCTTACGTCCTCCTGGTGCAAAATATCTCACATGATCCCAAAAGCACATGTTCTTTCCAGGGGATCTTCCCAACCCAGGGATCAAAACACTGTCTCTTATGTCTCCTGCATTGGCAGGAGGATTCTTTACCACTAGCACCAACTGTGGAGAAGGCAATGGCACCCCACTCCAGTACTCTTGCCTGGAAAAATCCCATGGATGGAGGAGCCTGGTAGGCTGCAGTCCATGGGGTCGTGAAGAGTCGGACACGACTGAGTGACTTCACTTTCACTTTTCACTTTCATGCATTGGAGAAGGAAATGGCAACCCACTCCAGTGTTCTTGCCTGGAGAATCCCAGGGACGGGGGAGCCTGGTGGGCTGCCATCTATGGGGTCACAGAGAGTTGGACATGACTGAAGTGACTTAGCAGCATCACCACCACCACCTTGGAAGCCTCTGACTGACAGTGCAGAGAGAGCACACAAAGCATGATACTCTGATAAAATTGTCACGATACATAATTTGGTGAAGGAATCTGGTCTACCTCTGTGCCCCATACACCAAGGGCTCTCCTGGGCCTTGAGCAGCACATTCATATTCACTAAACACTCACTATTCCCAGAGCACAATATTCCAAGCCCAATGGAGGATGTCAATAGAGAGTTTGGAATGGTCTCTGCCATCAAAGATATAATATACTTTGAAAAACAGTATATATACATATTAATCAAAGAACACAGCTTCCCTGATGGCTCAGCAGTAAAAAATCCAGCTATAATGCAGGAGACCCAGGAGACATGCGTCCAATCTCTGAGTCGGAAAGATCCTCTAGAGTAGAAAATGACTGTCCACTCCAGTATTCTTGGCTGGAGAATTCCATGGACAGAGGAGCCTGGTGGGCTACAGTCCATGGGGTAGCAAAGAGTTGGACACGACTGAGCATGCATGCATGCAAATCAAAGAACACATCTCTAAATAATATCTTTACAAGAAACAATTATACCTGTGGCAGATTCATTTTGATGTTTGGCAAAACTAATACAATTTTGTAAAGTTTAAAAATAAAAAAAATAAAAAAACAATTAATACTGTAAGTATAAAGTTCAGTCCATAATCCAGGTGCTCAGAAAATATTGAATTTTTCAATTATATTTAAATATACCCAAATTGCCAAAATCTGTTGGATCAAATAAAAAGCAAGGGAATCCAAGAAAAACATCAACTTCTGCTTCATTGATGATGCTAAAGCTTTTGACTATGTGGATCACAACAAAGGAAAAATTTTAAAGCAATGGGAATACCAGACCACCTTACCTGCCTCCTGAGAAAACTGCATGTTATTTAACTTATATACAGAGTACATTATGCAAGATGCCAGACTGGATGAAGCACAGGCTAGAATCAAGGTTGCCAGGAGAAATATCAATAATCTCAGATACGCAGATGACACTAAACTAGTGGCATAAAGTGAAGAAGAACTACAGAGCCTCTTGATGAAGGTGAAAGAGAGTGAAAAAGTTGGCTTAAAACTCAACATTCAAAAAACTAAGATCATGGCATCTGGTCCCATTACTTCATGGCAAATAGATGGAGAAAAAGTGGAATCAGTAAACAAACTTTATTTTCTGGGGCTCCAAAATTACTGCAGATGGTGACTGCAGCCATGAAATCAAAAGATGCTTGTTCCTTGGAAGAAAAGCTATGACAAACCTAGACAGCATATTAAAAGCCAGAGACATTACTTTGCAGACAAAGGTCCATATAGTCAAAGCTGTGGTTTTTCCAGTAGTCATGTACTGATGACACGATGAGTTGCACCACAAAGAAGGCTGAGAGTTGAAGAATTGATGCTTTTGAACTGTGGTGTTGGAGAAGACTCTTGAGAGTCCCTCAGACAGCAAGGAGATCAAACTAGGCAATCCTAAAGGAAATTGACCCTGAATACTCATTGTAAGGACTGATACTGAAACTAAAGCTCCAATACTTTGGCCACCTGATGCAAAGAGCCAGCTCATTAGAAAAGACCCTGATGCTAGGAAAGAATGAGGGCAGTAGGAAAAGGGAGAGATGGTTGGATGGTATCATCCACTCAGTGGGCATGAGTTTGAGCAAAGCTTTGGGAGATAGTGAAGGGCTGGGAAGCCTAGCATGCTGCAGTCCATGGGGTCACAAAGAATCAGACTGAGAAACTGAACAACAGCAAAATACATTTCCAAATACCCAGCCTACTGAATTTTTCCTCCCTCCAGAGTGCACAGAGGTTGTGTGTGTTACAGCCCCCAGAGAATAATGGGACTCCCTGGCCCCCAATCCGAGTTCATCCATCTTCATTAACCACTGCTGAGACCTCAATGACCTCACCACTAACTGCACACAGGCATCTTCAGGAAGGCTGGGGGTCCTGTGCCCAAGGTGTTCTCCCCTTGTGAACCATACACTCTTCCCCTTAACTGTCCACCACTCAGAGAGTTCGTGTTCTGGAAGATGCAGGGAACAGCCCACTGTGGCCCAGCCTGAGCTATATAGCAAATTCCCATTGGCTATTTATTTTACATATGGTAATGTAAGTTTCCATGTTACTCTTTCCACACATCTGACCCTCTCCTTCCCTCTCCCCATGTCCATAAGTCTATTCTCTGTGTCTGTTTCTCCACTGCTGTCCTATAAGTAAATTCTTCAGTACTATTATTCTATATTCCATATCTATGCATTAGAATACGATATTTATCTTTCTCTTTCTGACTTATTTCATTCTGTATAATAGGTTCTAGGTTCATCCACCTCATTAGAACTGACTCAAAGGCATTCTTTTTTATGACTGAGTAATAGTCCTCTATGTATATGTACCACAACCATTTACCTGTTGTTGGACATCCAGGTTGCCTCCATGTTCTAGCTATTGTAAACAGTGAAGCGATAAGCAATGGGATACATGTGTCTTTTTCAATTTTAGTTTCCTCAGGGTATATGCCTAAGAGTGGGACTGCTGAGTCATATGGTGGCCCCATTCCCAGCCCTTTAAGGAATCTCCACATCATTCTCCACTGTGGCTGTATCAATCTACATTCCCACCAACAGTGCAAGAGCATTACCCCCTTTCCACACACTCTCCAGCACTTCTCTTTCATAGACTTTTTGACAATGGCCATTCTGATTGGCACAAAGTGACATCCCCTTGTAGTTTTGATTTGCATTTCTCTAATAATGAGTGATAGATACAGTGCCTGATGAACGATGGACTGAGGACCATGACATTGTACAGGAGACAGGGATCAAGACCATCCCCATGGAAAAGAAATGCAAAAAAGCAAAATGGCTATCTGGGGAGGCCTTACAAATAGCTGTGAAAAGAAGAGAAGCAAAAAGCAAAGGAGAAAAGGAAAGATATAAGCATCTGCATGCAGAGTTCCAAAGAATAGCAAGAAGAGATAAGAAAGCCTTCCTCAGCAATCAATGCAAGGAAATAGAGGAAAACAACAGAATGGGAAAGACTAAAGATCTCTTCAAGAAAATTAGAGATACCAAGGGAATATTTCATGCAAAGATGGGCTTGATAAAGGACAGAAATGGTATGGACCTAACAGAAGCACAAGATATTAAGAAGAGGTGGCAAGAATACAAGAAGAACTGTACAAAAAAGATCTTCACAACCCAGATAATCACGATGGTATGATCACTGACCTAGAGCCAAACATCCTGGAATGTGAAGTCAAGTGGGCCTTAGAAAGCATCACTACAAACAAAGCTAGTGGCGGTGATGGAATTCCAGTGGAGCTATTTCAAATCCTGAAAGATGATGCTGTGAAAGGGCTGCATTCAATATGCCAGCAAATTTGGAAAACTAAGCAGTGGCCACAGGACTGGAAAAGGTCAGTTTTCATTCTAATCCCAAAGAGAGGCAATGCCAAAGAATGCTCAAACTACTGCACAATTGCACTCATCTCACATGCTAGTAAAGTAATGTTCAAAATTCTCCAAGCCAGGCTTCAGCAATACGTGAACGGTGAACTTCCCGATGTTCAAGCTGGTTTTAGAAAAGGCAGAGGAACCAGAGATCAAATTGTCAACATCCTTGGATCATGGAAAAAGCAAGAGAGTTCCAGGAAAACATCTATTTCTGCTTTATAAACTGTGCCAAAGCCTTTGACTGTGTGGATCACAATAAACTGTGGAAAATTCTGAAAGAGATGGGAATACCAGAGCACCTGACCTGCTTCTTGAGAAATTTGTATGCAGGTCAGGAAGCAACAGTTAGAACTGGACATGGAGCAACAGACTGGTTCCAAATAGGAAAAGGAGTATGTCAAGGCTGTATATTGTCACCCTGCTCATTTAACTTATATGCAGAGTACATCATGAGAAACGCTGGACTGGAAGAAACACAAGCTGAAATCAAGATTTCCAGGAGAAATATCAATAACCTCAGATATGCAGATGACACCACCCTTATGGCAGAAAGTGAACAGGAACTAAAAAGCCTCTTGATGAAAGTGAAAGAGGAGAGTGAAAAAGTTGGCTTAAAGCTCAACATTCGGAAAACGAAGATCATGGCATCCAGTCCCATCACTTCATGGGAAATAGATGGGGAAACAGTGGAAACAGTGTCAGACTTTATTTTTCTGGGCTCCAAAATCACTGCAGATGGTGACTGAAGCCATGAAATTAAAAGACACTTACTCCTTGGGAGAAAAGTTATGACCAACCTAGATAGCATATTCAAAAGCAGAGACATTACTTTGCCAACAAAAGTCCGTCTAGTCAAGGCTATGGTTTTTCCTGTGGTCATGTATGGATGTGAGAGTTGGACTGTGAAGAAGGCTGAGTGCCGAAGAATTGATGCTTTTGAACTGTGGTGTTGGAGAAGACTCTTGAGAGTCCCTTGAACTGAAAGGAGATCCAAGCAGTCCATTCTGAAGGAGATCAGCCCTGGGATTTCTTTGGAAGGAATGATGCTAAAGCTGAAACTCCAGTACTTTGGCCACCTCATGCGAAGTGTTGACTCATTGGAAAAGACTCTGATGCTGGGAGGGATTGGGGGCAGGAGGAGAAGGGGACAATAGAGGATGAGATGGCTGGATGGCATCACTGACTCGATGGACGTGAGTCTGAGTGAACTCTGGGAGTTGGTGATGGACAGGGAGGCCTGGCGTGCAGAGATTCATGGGGTCGCAAAGAGTCGGACATGACTGAGCGACTGAACTGAACTGAATAATGAGTGATGTTGAGCATCTTTGCATGTGTCGTTTAGCCATCTGCATGTCTGCTTTGGAGAAATGTCCAGGTTTTTCCCCCACTTTTTGATTCGGTTGTTTGTTTTTCTGGTAGTGAGTTGCATGAGCTGCTTGTATTTTTGGAAGTTAATCTTATGTCAGTTTTTTCATTTACTATTATTTTCTCACATTCTGAGCATTGTGTTTTCACCCTGCGTATAGTTTCCTTTGCTGTGCAAAGCTGTTAAGTTTAAACAAGTCCCACTTGTTTACTTTTGTTTTTATTTTTCTTACTCTAGGAGGTGGGTCATAGAGGATCTTGCTTTGATTTATGTCATCAAGTATTCTGCCTATGTTTTCCTCTAAGAGTTTTATAGTTTATGGTCTTACATTTAGATTTTTAATCCATTTTGAGTTTATCTTTGTGTATGGTGTTAGGAAGTGTTCTAATTTCATTCTTTTACATGTAGCTGTCCAGTTTTCCAAGCACCACTCATTGAAGAAGCTGTCTTTGCCCCATTGTATATTCTTGCCTCCTTTGGGAAATATAAGGTACCCATAGGTGCATGGGTTTATTTCTGGGCTTTCTATCTTGTTCCAATGGCCTATGATTTTGTGCCAGTACCCTACTGTCTTGATGACTGTAGCTTTGTAGTATAATCTGAAGTCAGCAGGTTGATTCCTCCAACTCCATTTTTCTTTCTCAAGATTGCTTTGGCTATTTGGGTCTTCTGTGTTTCCATATGAACTGTGAATTTTTTTGCTCTGGCTCCTTGAAAAATCCCATTGATAATTTCATGGGATCACACTGAATGTGTAAATTGTATTTGGTAGTAGAGTCATTTTCACAATATTGATTCTTTCCACCCAGGAACATGGAATATCTGTCCATCTGTTTATGTCATCTTTGATTTCTTTCTTTAGTGTCTTATAATTTTCTGAGTAAAGTTCTTTTGTCTCCTTCAGATCAGATCAGTCGTTCAGTCATGTCTGACTTTTTGCAACCCCATGAATTGCAGCACCCCAGGCCTCCCTGTCCATCACCAACTCCCAGAGTTCACTCAGACTCATGTCTATCGAGTCAGTGATGCCATCCAGCCATCTTATCCTCTGTCGTCCCCTTCTCCTCCTGCCCCCAATCCCTCCCAGCATCAGAGTCTTTTCCAATGAGTCAACACTTCGCATGAGGTGGCCAAAGTACTGGAGTTTCAGCTTTAGCATCATTCCTTCCAAAGAAATCCCAGGGCTGATCTCCTTCAGAATGGACTGGTTGGATCTCCTTGCAGTCCAAGGGACTCTCAAGAGTCTTCTCCAACACCACAGTTCAAAAGCATCAATTCTTCAGTGCTCAGCCTTCTTCACAGTCCAACTCTCACATCCATGCATGACTACTGGAAAAGCCATAGCCTTGACTAGACGGACCTTTGTTGGCAAAGTAATGTCTCTGCTTTTGAATATGCTATCTAGGTTGGTCATAACTTTCCTTCCAAGGAGTAAGCGTTTTTTAATTTCATGGCTTCACTCACCATCTGCAGTGATTTGGGAGCCCAGAAAAATAAAGTCTGCCACTGTTTCCACTGTTTCCCCATCTATTTCCCATGAAGTGGTGGGACCAGATGCCATCATCTTTGTTTTCTGAATGTTGAGCTTTAAGCCAACTTTTTCACTCTCCACTTTCACCTTCTTCAAGAGGCTTTTTAGTTCCTGTTCACTTTCTGCCATAAGGGTGGTGTCATCTGCATATCTGAGGTTATTGATATTTCTCCTGGCAATCTTGATTTCAGCTTGTGCTTCTTCCAATCCAGCATTTCTCATGATGTACTCTGCATATAAGTTTAATAAGCAGGGTTACAATATACAGCATTGACGTTCTCCTTTTCCTATTTGGAACCAGTCTGTTGTTCCATGTCCAGTTCTAACTGTTGCTTCCTGACCTGCATACAAATTTCTCAAGAGGCAGATCAGGTGGTCTGGTATTCCCATCTCTTGAAGAATTTTCCACAGTTTATTGTGATCCACACAGTCAAAGGTTTTGGCATAGTCAATAAAGCAGAAATAGATGTTTTCCTGGAACTCTCTTGCTTTTTCCGTGATCCAAGGATGTTGGCAATTTGATCTCTGGTTCCTCTGCCTTTTCTAAAACCTTAGGTAAGTTTATTCCTAGATATTTTATTATTTCTGTTGCAATGGTGAATAGGATTGATTCCTTAATTTCTCTTTCTGATTTTTCATTGTTAGTATATAGAAATGCAAGTGATTTCTGTGTATTGATTTTGCATCCTGAAACTTTGAGAAATTCACTGATTAGCTCTAGTAATATTCTGATACTATCCTTAGGGTTTTCTATGTACACGATCATGTCATCTGCAAATAGTGAGAGCTTTACTTCTTTCCCATTCTGGATTCCTCTTATTTCTGTTCCTCCTCTGATTGCTGTAGCTAGACTTCCAGAACGATGTTGAATAACAGTGGGAAATTTGGGCACCCTTGTCTTATTCCTGATCTTAGGGGGCATGCTTTCAGTTTTTCACTATTGAGATAATGCTTGCTGTAGATTTATCATATATGGCCTTTACTATGTTGAGGTAGACTCCTTCTATGCCCATTTTTTGAAGTTTTAATCATAAATAGGTGGTGGATTTTGTCAAAGTCTTTTTCTGCATGTATTGACATGACCATATGGTTTTTATCTTTCAATTTGCTAATATGGAGTATTACTTTGATTGATTTGTATATATTAATGAATCCTTGCATCCCTAGAATAAACCCAACTTGATTATGGTTTATGAGCTTTTTGATGTGTTGCTGAATTCTATGAGCTGAAATTTTTTTGAGGATTTTTGCATCAATGTTCATAAGTGATGTTGGTCTGTTGTTTTCTTTGTCTATGTTATCTTTGATTTTGGTATTAGGGTGATGGTGGCCTCATAGAATGAGTTTGGAAGTGTTACTTCCTCTACAATTTTTTGAAACAATTTTAGAAGGATAGGCATTAGCTCTTCTATAAATATTTGATAGAATTCTCCTGTGAATCCATCTGGTCCTGGGCTTTTGTTTTTGGGGAGACTTTTTATCACAGCTTCAATTTCAGTGCTTGTTTTGAGTTGTTCATAATTTCTATTTCTTCCTGGTTCAGTCTTGGAAGGTTGAACTTTTCTAAGAATCTGTCCATTTCTTCCAGGTTATCCATTTTATTGCCATTTAGTTGTTCATAATAGTGTCTTATAATCCTCTATGTTTCCGCATTGTTTGTTGTCTCCTTTTTCATTTCTAATTATGTTGATTTGATTCTCCTTTTTCTTGATGAGTCTGGCTAAAGGTTTGTAAATTTTATCTTCTCAAAGAACCAGCTTTTAGTTTTATTAATCTTTACTATTGTTTCTTTCATTTCTTTTTCACTTATTTCTGCTTGGATCTTTATGATTTCTTTACTTCTACTAATTTTGGGATTTTTTTGTTCTTCTTTTTCCTTTCTTTTTCTTCTTTTCCTTTTGTTGTTTTAGGTATAAAGTTAGGTTGTCTATTTGATGTTTTTCTTGTTTCTTGAGGTACGATTGCGTTGCTGTAAACTTCCCTCTTAGAACTGCTTTTTCTGTATCCCATAGGTATTGAGTTGTTATGTTTTCATAGTCATTTGTTTCTAGAAATTTTTTAATTTCCCTTTTGATTTCTTTAGTAACCTGTTGGTTATTTAGAAATGTATTGTTTAATCCCCCTGTGTTTATATTTCTTTCAGGTTTTTTTCTTGTAACTGATATCCAGTCTCATAACACTGTGGTTGGAGAAGATGCTTGATATGACTTCAACTTTCTTAAAGTTACTGAGGTTTGATTTGTGACCCAGGATGTTGTCTATCCCAGAGAATGTTCCATGTGCACATCAGAAGGTGTCTTCTTCTGCATTTGGATGAAATTTCCTGAAGATATCAATGAGAACCATCTCATCTAATGTATCATTTAAGACTTGTCTTTCCTTATTAATTTTCTCTTTTGATGATCTGTCCATTGGTGTGAGTGGGGTGTTAAAGGCTCCTACTATTACTGTGTTACTGTCAGTTTCCCCTTTTATGTGTTTATGTTTACCTTATGTATTGAGGTACTCCTATGTTGGGTGCATAGATATTTATAATTGTTATGTCTTCCTCTTGGATTGATCCCTTGATCATTATGTAGTGTCCTTCCTTAACTCTTGTAATTTTTATTTTAAGGTCTATTTTGTCTAATATGAGGATTGCTACTCCAGCTTTCTTTTGCTTCCTATTTGCAAAGAATATATTTTTCAGTCCTCTCACTTTCAGTCTATATGTGTCTTGAGACATGAAGTGGTTTTCTTGAGGACAGCATATATATGGGTCTTGTTTTTGTATCCATTTAGCCAGTCTGTGTCTTTTGGTTGGAGCATTTAATCTGTCTACATTTAAAGTAATTACCAGGAAGATCTTTTTTTGTACAGTTCTTCTATGTATTCTTGCTACCTCTTCTTAATATCTTCTGCTTCTCTTAGGTACCTACCATTTCTGTCCTTTATTGAGCCCATCTTTGCATGAAATGTTCCCTTGCTATCTCTAATTTTCTTGAAAAGATCTCTAGTGTTTCCCATTCTATTGTTTTCCTTTTATTTCTTTGCATTGATCACTGAGGAAGACTTCCTTATCTCTCCTTGCTATTCTTTGGAACTCTGCATTCAAATGGGTATATCTTTCCTTTTCTCATTTACTTTTCACTTCCCTTCTTTTCAAGAATACACAGAACTGTACAAAAAAGACCTTCATGACCCAGGTAATCACCATGGTGTGATCACTCACCTAGAGCCAGACATCCTGGAATGTGAAGTCAAGTGGGCCTTAAGAAGCATCAATACGGACAAAGCTAGTGGAGGTGATGGATTCCAGTCGAGCTATTTCAAATCCTGAAAGATGATGCTGTGAAAGTGCTTCACTCAATATGTCAGCAAATTTGGACAACTCAGCAGTGACCACAGGACTATAAAAGGTCAGTTTTCATTCTAATCCCAAAGAAAGGCAATGCCAAAGAATGCTCAAACTACCGCACAATTGCACTCATCTCACATACTAGTAAGTAATGTTCAAAATTCTCCAAGCCAGGCTTCAGCAATACATGAACCGTGAACTTCCAGATGTTCAAGCTGGTTTTAGAAAAGGCAGAGGAACCAGAGATCAAAATGCCAACATCTGATGGATTATTGAAAAAGCAAGAGAGTTCCAGAAAAACATCTATTTCTGCTTCATTGACTATATCAAAGTCTTTGACTGTGTGGATCACAATAACTGTGGAAAATTCTGAAAGAGATGGGAATACCAGACCACCTGATCTGCCTCTTGAGAAATCTGCTTTTTTTTTTTTTTTTTAATAATTGTATTAGTTTTGCCAAATATCAAAATGAATCCACCACAGGTATACATGTGTTCCCCATCCTGAACCCTCCTCCCTCCTCCCTCCCCATACCATCCCTCTGGGTCGTCCCAGTGCACCAGCCCCAAGCATCCAGTATCGTGCATTGAACCTGGACTGGCATCTCATTTCATACATGATATTTTACATGTTTCAGATTTCTTGAGAAATCTGTATGCAATGCAGGTCAGGAAGCAACAGTTAGAACTGGACATGGAACAACAGACTGCTTCCAAATAGGAAAAGGAGTATTTCAAGGCTCTATATTGTCACCCTGCTTATTTAACTTATATGCAGAGTACATCATGAGAAACACTGGACTGGAAGAAACACAAGCTGAAATCAAGATTGCCAGGAGAAATATCAATAACCTCAGATGTGCAGATGACACCACCCTTATGGCAGAAAGTGGAGAAGAACTAAACAGCCTCCTGATGAAAGTGAAAGAGGGGGTGAAAAAGTTGGCTTAAAGCTCAGCATTCAGAAAGCTAAGATTATGGCAGCCAGTCTCATCACTTCATAGGAAATAGATGGGGAAACAATGGAAACAGTGGCTGACTTTATTTTTCTGGGCTCCAAAATCACTGTAGATCGTGATTGCAGCCATAAAATTAAAAAACGCTTACTCCTTGGAAGGAAAGTTATGACAAACCTAGACAGTGTATTGAAAAGCAGAGACATTACTTTGCCAAGGCTATGGTTTTTCCAGTGGTCATGTATGGATGTGAGAGTTGGACTATAAAGAAAGCTGAGTGCTGAAGAATTGATGCCTTTGAACTGTTGTGTTGGAGAGCAATCTTGAGAGTCCCTTGGACTGCAAGGGCATATAAGCAGTCCATCCTAAAAGAGATCAGTCCTGGGTGTTCATTGGAAGGACTGGTGTTGAAGCTGAAACTCCAATACTTTGGTCACCTGAAGCGAAGAAGTGACTCATTTGAAAAGACCCTGATGCTGGGAGGGATTGGGGGCAGGAGAAGAAGGGGACAACAGAGGATGAGATGGTTGGATGGCATCACTGACTCAATGGACGTGGTTTTGGGTGAACTCTGGGAGTTGGTGATGGACAGGGAGGCCTGGTGTGCTGTGGTTCGGGTTGCCAAGAGTCAGACACAACTGGGCGACTGAACTGAACTGAACTGAAGATTTCTGGGACATCTAAAATTTGTTCCCATCTCAATGAGCACTGAAAAGTCAAAACATTTTCCTCCTGATAATTTACCCAAAATGATCAAATGTGAAATGAGATCAATTTCTTGTGTAACATTTTTCTTATTCTCAATAGTAACTATTATGGAGCAGCCTTCATTTTTAAAAGAGAAGTACAAAGTCTGATAGGCTTTTAAAGAAGAAAACAACAAAAAATGATTCAGTCTATCAAAGCCTGTCATGTAACAGCTGAGTCCTGGCACCACCACCAACAAAAAATAAATGTGCCAAAGACAGCAAGATGCATGAGAGAGATAAAACCCAATGCTTCAAGTCAAAGCACCCAACTGGACAGATAAAGAATGACCTGAATCGTGTGTGAAGAAGGGGATGTTGGGAAGGGAGCATGACCAGGCAGCACTGGGCAGTAACTAGACTCACTCCAGACCTCCAGACAGGGCAGCCACCACGTGTCCTTTGACTTCGCCACTTGGAGCCAAGATATGTTCTTCACTGGGCTCTTTAAGTGCCACCTGGCCATGCTGAGAAATTTTCTGTAACAAAAAAGAATTTCAGTGATTGCCAAAGAAGGCTGTAGTGTACAGCTAAACAAAGACAACTACATTAACACAAGGCAAAACTCTAACCTGTCACTGACACACCATATTTCAGTATTGTCACAAATTATGCAAATTCAATCTAAAAACCTAATGCAAGTTACAGATTAGCACGGCAGTTTCCCCTTCTGCCATTGCTGTGTGAGGTTCATGGCTGAAGAGAACTACCCCACAACTAAACTCTGAATATCTCCTTTTAAATGTAAATCAAGATTTGGTGGCCAGATTCTCAGTTCTGAGATCTAGGACAGCCAGAATATGTTTGAATCTATCTCCAATCTATCACCACGAAGTATCCAGAAAACTTCCCCAAAAAGCTGCTCAGAGTTTTGTGAATTTCCTAGGTCATGGAAGGTTAATTATCACAAAGCTTCCATCTCTTTCTCCACCACTGCCTTATATCTCATGGTTCTAGATAAGGAAGCATAGAATGGAAAAAAAAAAAAAAAAAAAATGAAAGCTAAAATAAGGAAGTGATATATGTATAATAATGGCCAATTAGGATTGTTGTACAGCAGAAAACAACACATTTTACACCAATTAAAAATAAATTTGAAGAAATACAATAAGGATGAAGTGATTACTGTTAGCACATCCTCCAACACTGAAACGCAAAAAACTACTAGGTATTTAGCAATCAACAATGCTGTCCCCTTAATTAAAAGTGTAGCACATTTAGGAGAAACTTGACAAATTAATTTCCAACTTGGTTGAAATGTTTACCAACCCTAGAAGTAAGAACTGCTGGGGCAAACCTAATACAGTCAGCCCTTTGTATCCTTGAGATCCACATCTATGGATTCAACCAACCATGGAGAGAAAATAGTCAGAAAAAAGTTCTAGAAATTTCCAAAAGGAAAAACTTGAATTTGCCATGCCCAGGCAACTATTTGCATAGCATTTACATTGTGTTTACAACTGCTTACATAGCATTTACATTGAATTTACAGCTATTTATGTAGTATGTATACAGTAATAAGTAGTATAGTCTAGGGATGATTTAAAGTATTTGGAGAATGTGGGTAGGCTACATGCAAATACTACACCATTGTCTATAAGGGATTGAACATCCTCAGATTCTGTTATGGGTGGGGCAGATCCCAGAACTAATCCCTTTCATACCAAGGGACAACTGAACTAGGGAGATATGTAAACACTCTCTGCTGCTGCTGCTGCTAAGTCGCTTCAGTCGTGTCCGACTCTGTGCGACCCCATAGACGGCAGCCCACCAGGCTCCTCCATGCCTGGAATTCTCCAGGCAAAAATACTGGAGTGGGTTGCCATTTCCTTCTCCAAAACACTCTCTAGGCTTATTATTAGAGCTTCTGTAACTTTATATCACTTAGGACAGCAGTTCTCAAAAGCATGGTCCACAGACCTTCTAGGAGTCCTTAAGGTCCTATCAGAGGGAACATCAGGTCCCTATTTTCATAATAATATGAAGCTGCTCTTTGCCTTTCTCACTGAGCTGACATCATGACCTCAGGGTGGCCATAACTGCAGCAGTCTGAAGCAGGATTTCAGTTCTCCAACAGGGATTGAACGCAGGGTGTGGAGGTGAAAACATCAAATCTTAACATTTAGACCACAAGGGCTGGTGACTATATGGCCCTGGCTCTTGTCTGCTTCGAAGAAAGAAATTCAGCAAAGAGATAGAAAGTAGTGAAACACGTATATTGTTTATTAAAAAATACATGTGGATAAACACCTGGGTGGGTTCAGAGAAAATGTCACAAGCTTTTGAGGTGAATTAGACCACTTATATGGGGACAGTTGTTCTGGGTTTCTTCCAGCTGATCATTTTGCTTTGTCTGGATTTGAGTCCATATTTCTTCTGGCTCAGGGCCCTCTCCTGTGTGCTCATGTATCTTTTAGCCAAGGTGGATTTCAGTGTGAGGGTCTCTGGGAAGTAGCAAAACTTGTTATGGTCTGGCACCCCCTCCCTTTCTGCAGGTACCTTTCTGCACATGTGCAGTTTGCACGGGGTGGTGGGGGGGGTGGTTCTCCTCGACCTTAAGAAAGAGAAATATGTGGCCTCCTTATCTTTTATGCAAGCAGGACTCAGCCCCTCTCTGCTACTAGCATTATTATTATCTTGTAGTGCCCACAGGAGATGAAATCCTTATCCTGTTCCTGTTACTTACTTTTATTTTGAAAGAGTAAATAAGAGGCTAGTTGTACATGTCTAACCTGGCAATCGTCTATCTCCTGCTTCAATTGCACTTACAGTGCAAAGCAGTATGAGTTAGTGAGTACAACTTCTGGTGCTGCAGCCTGAATCAGTCATTTATTCCTCTGAACCTCATAGTTGGGGTACAGACATTGTTTCACTTAGGGATGTCCTTGATGAATTAGTGAAAAGTATTCATATTGTTAACTGTAAATCCTTAAGTTCACTCCTTTTTTTAGTATTTCATATGACAAAATATACAAGTCCTTCTTTTCTGTATCAAAGTACAGTGTCTGTCTCAAGCAAAACCACTTTTGTGATTCTTTGAGCTATGAGGTGAACTAGCTGGCCAGACATTTCAATCATTGGAGAATGATAAATCATTCACTCATTCAGGTGATATTTCATGAGCTCCATGTTCTTCCAGGTCTAGACTCGGGAGAGGGGGCACTGGGCACCATCCCACAGCTCCTCCAGGGATGGCAGTCCCCAGCCATCCTACAGAGACTCAGACCACTGAATGTGGAGGGAAACCAATTTAGTGGTTTTAAGCTGCTCTTCCACAGACTCTTGAATAGAAAATGGAAAGAGGCTGACAGAAAATGACATTTCTAAAAGTAAAACAAAAGAATTAAAAAAGTAAAATTTCAGGAGACAGCCTCTTATAGAGCAAGAAAAACAGAATAAAAATGGTTTCCTGGCCATTTTCCAGCTCTCATCACACATCCCACTCTGTGCCATACACAAGCTTAAACAACACACTGGTTTATCAAATCAGGAGTCAGAAAACGCAAAATGCATGTTGTGGTGCTGGCTTTAAATATTTTAGGGTGGTGGGGAAAACTCTAGTTTACAGTTTATTAGCTTAGAAAATTCTGATAACTTTTCCTGATGTAAACTAGAAAGCAACATGCTGCTAATCATCATGAGGGAATTAGCTTATGGACTGACCAATAATACATAGAAACCGAGATCTCTACTACCAAGAAAACAGGTGTCTGCTTGATAGAAAGGCAAAGTTAGACAGTATAACACTTGTAATTTCACAGTCTGTGATTCTTCATAAAACTTTTAAAGACCAATTATGTCCTATCAATGTTAGATCCAAACCAACTAAGTGATTTATGTACAAATATCCTCACACATGAGGTAATTGTTGACTCAGTAACTTATCTTTATTAAATATGAACTCGAGATTATATTGGGAAGCAATTTACACTTGTGACTTTATGCTTTTCAATTCAGCTTCACTTTCTGTTTTAAAAATATACCCTTTAAATAACTAGAGGACAAGAGATATTGCTTTTATTTTAGAAGGAAATTAAACACAGTAGTTTAGTGCAGTGATTCAGATATGTCATAAAATTCAGTTGATATTCTCTTTAATGCAATCTTTCAAAGTAATAGCTTTCAGTGGTGCTGTACTGAAATGAAAATTTCAACCCCTAAGAGTTGGCTTTATTTGTTTATTATACTAACATCCCCACATTATCCCTTACTGCACTGAAGACGCAGAACTGGGCACAAATGATAAAGAGCAACCTCTGGTCTCAAGGAGCACAGAGTCTAAGGGCAGAAACTGACACATGAGCAAATTAGCAGATCATTATTTAAATGATATTTAAAAATACAGTGGCAGAAATATCCAATAGACAGACACTAACTCAGCCCAAGGATAATAGGGAAGTATCTTGGAGTCAGGAACACTTGCTATGAGCCTTAATGACTGAGCAGGAATTATATAGACTCCAGCAGATGGGACTAGGTCAGTAAAGACAAAGAGGGAATAAAACCACCTCATGTGTGCAGCAAGCTGCTAGGTGATGGAGCATTTCCCTGACAGCTACAGATCTAGATTTGAGTCGAGTAATAGCTGAAGTGTCAGAAAATAGAAAAAGATATTTAAAACTCATTTGTTTTAATAGTGCCTTTTTTTTTTTTTTTAGAAAAACCCCTCTGTATCACCCAATCCACTAAAAACGGTGTTTGGAGTCAGTTTAACACTTTCCTCAATTTTTTTTTTTTTTTTGCTGGTGTTTTTTTGTTTTGTTTTGTTTTGTTTCACTGTATCCTGGGTGGTTCTATATTTAAATGTTTAGTTTAAGAGAATCCTAAGTATTCTCTTGCTACGCTTCTTAATAATCTTAGACTAAACACTGCAAAAGAAAAATCCCTTGGAAATAATATTAAATCTCTAGAAGAATTGTAAAAATAGCCACATGCAGCCTAACCCAGCAATAACATCACTAAATCCTTATTGTTCCCCAGCTCACATGTCATCCTGAGCTGTAAATGAGTTGAAGTATATCTGCAAAACCCACCCTGTAGAGAGAGTCAGATTACCAGGAATGATCTCCTGGAGCAGACTGTAGCAATATAAACTCATCTGCCACCACCCTAAATTACCTAGAACTAAAGGGAAACCCAAAGCTTCACATAATAACTGGACTCAATAATCCTACCATGAAAAATAGTGATAATGGGTTATACAACCAGCTTATGAATAAATATATAAATAGAATAAGTGACATTAACTGTATGTCTTCCTATCATTTATATTCCCAATAACCAGTGAAAGAAGTAAACCCTACACTATTCAGTATTTACTTCATTAGAGTGTAAAACACAATATTAAGAAAAAATGTAGACATAGAATATAAGGCAAATATGCTTTGCAAAACCTCAGAATGCCTTCATTTTCTTCAGCCCCTTTGCTGAAAATACATGAGGCAAACTAGATTATCAATTTCTCAGGTGCACCTCATTTATCAGAATATATTATAAATAAAAGCCTAAAGATTTTTTTTAATTAATTATCTGTTTGTACTAAAATGTAATTCCCAGCTAAATGTGAATCCACAAGTTAATGCTTACATTTCACATTTCACGTTGCATTTTCATCAATTAAATATATCAACTATTCAATGATCCAGTCTAAATTGCTAAAGTGAAAATAGGTTGGTAAGGGTCACAGAGACATAAAAATGGGCCTTAGACATAAAAATGCAAAAAAATTCACTTTGCTTATTCAGCATTCACCAGGAAAAAAAATCATCCTCTCCTCTACCAGACATTGAACAAGTTTCTGGGAATAGAAAATACTACATAAAACATGTTGTAAGAGAAATATGGACAAATAACTGAGAGGAGTGGAGACATCTTCACAGATGAAGGCTCTTCAACAGAGGCACCCAGACATGGCAGACACAGGAGTGGTGGGGGTGGGGGGGAGCAGGGGGTCCTGTCTAGTCTGAGGCCACCAGGACATGATTGCATGAGTGAAGATGACAGGAGATGGGGGAGCAGTCAGGAGGACACAGTGGGAATGATTGTGGGCTGCACTTGAAAGTAAGCAGGAAATGAAGGTCAGGAAGGGAACTCTGGAGCCTTGTGATAACCTGGCACATGGACATGGTGAAGACACAGGTCCATCTGTGCAAGTCAGATCTGCAGCAGAAAGAGAGATGAGGGGCACATCAAAGGCAGAGTAATCAAGGACTGACAAATGAGTGGATGCAGAGAAGATGACAGACTTACTAACATAGAAGCTGGAATAACTCTGTTTAATAGAGAAGGGAACCCAGAAAAGTAGGTTTACAGAGAAAGATAATGAGCTTGGTAACAACTTTCCACAGTGAGTATGCAATGCCCACAGGACCTCCACACAGAGGTGCTCAGTGTATTGTTACTGAACTCTGGTTCAGCTGCTCGCCACTCAAAAGCCAATGCTTGAGAGGCAAATGTTGGTAGAAAGGAAAGTTGCTTTAATCAGAAACCTGACCGTCTTGGGAGAAGGTGGACTCCTGTCCCTAAAACCAACTCAGAAGATTCTGCTAGGCCATGACACTTTTTAAAGGGGAAGGCGGGGAGGGGAAGAATCTCAATGAATCACTGAGGCAGGAGGCCAAGCCCTGCATCATTTTACATGGTGCAAGACTGACTGACTCCTCATGATCTTTCTTCAGATGTTGTCTTGTCCCCATGGTCTGCCCACAAGATTCCTAAGGGGGCTGCTCTGGGTAGATACCTAGTCATTCTTTAACTACTTAATTCCTCTTTTAATCTAAGTAAAGAATCAACAGGTTAGGCAAGGTACTATGTACATTTAGCAAAGCGTAAATCAGGAGTTAGGTCAAACATCACCTACTGATCTCATTTTTATGATAAAAGTTTACCGGGGGAACAGAAATAAACCAATAGGCAAAGGACAAAAGAGCTGCTTACAAATCCTCACTTGTCAAGACATCATTCCCTTTCTATGGGACTAGGAGCAAAGGTCCATCTTTGGTAGCTTCTTCATACTAACATAGTGTTATATTCTGAAGTAGAAGATATTGACATGGGTCTGTAGCATCTCTTTGCTGACACTTTCAGTTGCCTGCTTACATACAAGCAAGCTACAATTATTTTGATGCTCACAAAGATGCAGATTATTATGAGCAATAATGTTGATCCCACTCTCTTGAGGCCAGTTCTTAGAATCATGCTAGCCATAGACAGAGTAGCTCATGTCATAGCTGCAGTCTGGTTGTCATATAGTTAGCTTTTTTCCTTGTTTGGCTGTTACACTGTCTGTAAAACAATTAAGTAATATATACCAGTTACTCAAACTCTGACTCTATTGTCCTAATCCTTAACCACTTGAATCCAGTCTTTTGTGACTCGGGGAAGCCTAAAAGACCAGCTTTTCTACAAACAAGAAGAACATAGAAGGGCCTTTGTACTTGTGGGGGGCATTTAGGGTTCTGCTCAGTTTCACTATGATTTAGGGCTGGGACAGCAGAGGAAAGGAACTGAATCTAAGTGATGGTCAGATGTGTGAAAAGCCGGAATCTTTGCTTCTCTCTCCTCAACCCCAGTGCCCTGCACACTGTCTGGCATGTAGTAGGCACTCAGGGAACTTGTATTATTCTATTGTAGTTCTGAAAGAATGAGCGTAAAAGGAAAAGTAGGCATTAAAAATAGAACCTTATAAATAAAGTTGGGACACAACTAATATTTAAGTTCAGTTCAGTTCAGTCGCTCAGTCATGTCTGACTCTTTGAAACCCCATGAATTGCAGCATGCCAGGCCTCCCTGTCCATCACCAACTCCTGGAGTTCACTCAAACTCAGGTCCATCGAGTCAGTGATGCCATCTAGCCACCTCATCCTGTGTTGTCCCCTTCTCCTCCTGCCCTCAATCCCTCCCAGCATCAGAGTCTTTTCCAATGAGTCAACTCTTCCCATGAGGTGGCCAAAGTATTGGAGTTTCAGCTTTAGCATCAGTCCTTCCAACAAACACCCAGGACTGATCTACAGAATGAACTGGTTGGATCTCCTTGCAGTCCAAGGGACTCTCAAGAGTCTTCTCCAACACCACAGTTCAAAAGCATCAGTTCTTCGGCGCTCAGCTTTCTTCACCATCCAACTCTCACATCCACACATGACCACTGGAAAAACCATAGCCTTGACTAGATGGACCTTTGTTGGCAAAGTAATGTCTCTGATTTTCAACATGCTATCTAGGTTGGTCATAACTTTCCTTCCAAGGAGGAAGCGTCTTTTAATTTCATGGCTGCAGTCACCATCTGCAGTGATTTTGGAGCCCCAAAAAATAAAGTCTGACACTGTTTCCACTGTTTCACCATCTATTTGCCATGAAGTGATGGGACCAGAAGCCATGATCTTTGTTTTCTGAATGTTGAGCTTTAAGCCAACTTTTTCACTCTCCACTTTCACTTTCATCAAGAGGCTTTTGAGCTCCTCTTCAGTTTCTGCCATAAGGGTGGTGTCATCTGCATATCTGAGGTTATTGATATTTCTCCTGGCAATCTTGATTCCAGCTTGTGCTTCTTCCAGCCCAGCATTTCTCATGATGTACTCTGCATAGAAGTTAAATAAGCAGGGTGATGATATACAGTCTTGATGTACTCCTTTTCCTATTTGGAACCAGTCTGTTGTTCCATGTCCAGTTCTAACTGTTTCTTCCTGACCTGCATATAGGTTTCTCAAGAGGCAGGTCAGGTGGTCTGGTATTCCCATCTCTTTCAGAATTTTCCACAAGGGTAGGCAAAAGTACAGGTTCCAGACACAAAAATAAGAAAAATATTAGAGAAAAGAGAGAAACACAGGAAAGATGCCTTAGAAGCCACAAGACAACACAATAAGGTGCTGGTAGCAAATTACAAAGAAGGAAGCCAACACCAAAATGAAAATTAATTAATTTCTATAGCATTTTTAACTTTTGTGGGCAGATCACCTGCTTTAAACTCACTTTAGGGAAGCAAAATCTTAATCTAATAATTAGCACTTATATTTCAAAATTTCTCAAAAACAATCTATGTATTTAATACTACAATCATCCAAAGATAGTTTCATTTAATCTCACTTAGCTAATAAGGTAAGTGAGACCAAGAGACATGTAATAGTCTGGAGTTGCAATAAAATTCTAAATTATTCTTTTCAACAGTTTGTCATACATCTCTTCATTACATCACATTTCAATTGCAACAGTCTTTTGTCCTGTGTTCTTTGTAGAAACAGATCAGAGAGCCAATCCCACCCTACTCTCTCTCAACTTTAAGTACCCCAGTGGTTTCCTGTCACCTCCTCTTCCGGAGACAGAGTTGAGGTACTGTATTCTCATATCTATTTCTCATCCTCATTTTTTATCTGGAAATACTTCTCCAAAGTGAAATATCTTTAGCCAGAAACTAAACTTAATCAAATAAGTGTACAGAGAAAGAAAAAGACACTTAGCAAGCATGTCCAAGGAATTTTAACTCCAAGAATCATAGAAATCATCATTTGAAATCCTTGACAATCATCTCATCTCAAAGATTCCAAGCCTTACAGCTTATCAGAATCACCTGGGAATTATTTACAAATCAGTGCTTCTCGACTTTTCTTACAACACTTGCATCAGAAAAGGGATCTGCTCATGATGATACCATCTGGCATGGGGGCACTGGTCTCTGGAGTACTGAAGGGATCAGTTGGATATTTCAAGTCACACCAGTATCCCTGTGCAGCGAAAGGTCATCTCCACAACCTGGGTTGCTCAAACACTGAGCTTTTCAAAGAAAGAACTAGCCCTTGACTTGTTCTTTGGTGGCATTTTAGCAAGGACATTACAGTAGGAGCCAAGTTAAGAAGTTCCTGGGGTGACCTCCAACTGCCAGAACATCAAGAAGCCCCTTTATTAAAGCCCATGAAGGTGGGGTGGGGGCCAGTGTTAGAACTGACCAGAGGAAAGTTCAATCTGAAGTCTGTTTAGTGATAGCAAGCTTCACAGGAGTGAATGCTTATATTGAGGAGAATGTGAGTTCTAATTCCTAATGTGTCCTAAAGGTGTTTTTACTATATGTATGCTTCACTATATGGCCAGACATTATGTTATTAAAGTTTAGGCTCAAGGACAAAAAAAAATGTCTCTGAGCCCTTGGCTTTGGGCCATAGTGTATCAGTTTGCTGTCTGTGAGGCAGAGACTAAATGCTAAGGTCAGTGACTCAGGTGCTGAATGCCTGACTGACACCCAATCAAAACCCTGGATACCAAGGCTTGGGGGACCTGACCTGACTGGCAGTACTTTGCAAATATTGTCACTCATCACTGTTGAGAGTGCATCCCCATCTAACTCCACAGAGAGAATGCTGACACTTGGCTTCTCCTGGACTTTTTTTTTTTTTTTATGGTAATATATCTATGGGTAAAGTAAAACTACAAGTGAGCAAGAGCATAAAAGATTTGAAGATTATACTCAACAGCTCAATTGGTTTTGTCAATTATCTGTAAGCTTTCATTGAATTCTACTTTACTATTTTCTGCTTTTAATCTTATTTCCCTTTTTCTTTTTTAATTAATTTATTTATTTTAATTGGAGGTTAATTATTTTACAATATTGTAGTGGTTTTCGCCATACATTGACATGAATCAGCCATGGGTGTACATGTGTTCTCCATCTTGAAACCCCCTCCCATCTACCTCCCCATCCCATCCATGGGATGCACCAGCCCTGAGCACCCTGTCTCATGCATTGAACCTGGACTGGACTTTTCCCTGCATGACTTTTTCATTTGCTGATGTCAACCTGTGTCCTAACACAATAAGCTGTAATCATAGTGTCACAGCTTTCCTGAAGCCTGTGAGTCCTAGTGATCATAAGCCTGAAGGTGTCCCAGGGACCCCTTACATTACTGAACCCAAGTTTGACTGCTTGACACTTGAAAGCCAGTACTCAAGAGATAAGTGCTGAAAGAAAGAAAAGACTGCAGGCAGCCTATGTGGGCAAGATAACATCTAAAGAAAGATCACAAGGATCAGCAAGTCTGCATGCTGATTCTTCATCATTTTCCACTGCAAGCAGACTTGCTGATCCTTGTGATCTTTCATTAAATGATTTCTTGCCCACATACGCTGCCTGCAGAATGGCTTAAAAAGAAGCTGAGAGAGAAAAAGATCTGATCATTCATTAACCGTTTTTTTCTTGTTTCCTACTTCTCGAAGAAAAAATCAACATGCTAGGCAAGGTAAAACCAAGGTCTTGGAAAATAAATAGAAGCTAGTGTTAAAGGTTGAGATTTACAGCAGAATGAAGCTCTTGGGCCAAGGGGCTGTTTGCACTAACACAGGCCCATTCATGGCATACCTTATGACAAACACTGGAAGTTCTGAACGCAATTATGGGGATCTCCCAAAGCTCATTGGATGAGAATTTCTATCCAGAAATCTTTATATTTTACACACTCTCTGGATTAATCTGAAACAGCCACTGAGCTACTAGTTTTAGCACAGGCTTTTAAGAACTTCTGATCTAGCCAAATGGACATGTAACAACAGACTAGTTTCAAATTGGGAAAGGAGTACATCAAAGCTGTAAATTGATACCCTGCTTATTTAACTTATATGCAGAGTACATCATGCAAAATGCCAAGCTGGATGAAGCACAAGCTGGAATCAAGATTGCCAGGAGAAATATCAATAACCTCAGATACACAGATGACACCATCCCTATGGCAGAAAATGAAGAAGAGCCTCTTGAAGAAAGAAAAAGAGGGGAGGGGAAAAGTTGGCTTAAAACTCAACATTCGAAAAACTAAGATCATGGCATCCAGTTCCATCACTTCGTGGCAAATAGATGGGGAAACAATGGAAACAGTGACAGACTTTATTTTCTTGGGCTCCAGTATCACTGCAGATGGTGACTGTAGCCATGAAAATAAAAGTCTTGGTCCTTGTAAGAAAAGCTATGATCAACCTCGACAGCATATTAAAAGCAGAGACATTACTTTGCCAACAAAGTTCCATCTAGTCAAAGATATGGTTTTTTCCAATAGTCATGCATGGATGAGAGTTGGACCATAAATAAAGCTGAGCACTGAAGAATTGAGGCTTTTGACTTGTGGTATTGGAGAAGACGCTATAGAGAGCCTTGGACTCCAAGGAGATCCAACCAGTCCATCCTAAAGGAAATCAGTCCTGACTGTTCATTGGAAGGACTGATGCTGAAGCTGAAACTCCAGTACTTTGGCCAGCTGAGGCAAAGAATCGACTCATTGGAAAAGACCCTGATGCTGGGAAAGATTGAAGGTGGCAGGAGAAGGGGATGACAGAGGATGAGATGGCTGGATGGCAACACAGACTCTATGGACATGAATTTGAGTAAGCTCCTGGAGTTGGTGATAGACAGGGAAATCTGGCATGCTGCAGTCCATGGGGTCACAAAGAGGTAGACATGACTGAGTGACTGAACTGACTGATCTAGGCAACCAGCCATATGCTGCTTAAAATAACTTTTTAAAAATTCCTGTCATTTGATTTGTACATTTCCATGTTCAAGCTGGTTTTAGAAAAGGCCGAGGAACCAGAGATCAAATTGCCAACATCTGCTGGATCATGGAAAAAGCAAGAGAGTTTCAGAAAAACATCTATTTCTGCTTTGACTATGCCAAAGCCTTTGACTGTGTGGATCACAATAAACTGTGGAAAATTCTGAAAGAGATGGGAATACCAGACCACCTGATCTGCCTCTTGAGAAATTTGTATGCAGGTCAGGAAGCAACAGTTAGAACTGGACATGGAACAACAGACTGCTTCCAAATAGGAAAAGGAGTACGTCAAGGCTGTATATTGTCACCCTGCTTATTTAACTTATATGCAGAGTACATCATGAGAAATGCTGGGCTGGAGGAAGCACAAGCTGGAATCAAGATTGCCAGGAGAAATATCAATAACCTCAGATCTGCAGATGACACCACCTTTATGGCAGAAAGTGAAGAGGAACTCAAAAGCCTCTTGATGAAGGTGAAAGAGGAGAGTGAAAAAGTTGGCATAAGACTCAACATTCAGAAAATGAAGATCATGGCATCTGGTCCCATCACTTCATGGCAAATAGATGGGGAAACAGTGTCAGACTTTATTTTTTTGAGCTCCAAAATCATTGCAAATGGTGAGTGAAGCCATGAAATTAAAAGACGCTTACTCTTTGGAAGGAAAGTTATGACCAACCTAGATAGCATGTTGAAAAGCAGAGACATTACTTTGCCAACAAAGGTTCGTCTAGTCAAGGCTATGGTTTTTCCAGTAGTCATGTATGGATGTGAGAGTTGGACTGTGAAGAAGGCTGAGTGCCGAAGAATTGATGCTTTTGAACTGTGGTGTTGGAGAAGACTCTTGAGAGTCCCTTGGACTGCAAGGAGATCCAAGCAGTCCATTGTGAAGGAGATCAGCCCTGGGATTTCTTTGGAAGGAATGATGCTAAAGCTGAAACTCCAGGACTTTGTCCACCTCATGTGAAGAATTGACTCATTGGAAAAGACTCTGATGCTGGGAGGGATTGGGGGCAGGAGGAGAAGGGGACGACAGAGGATGAGATGGCTAGATGGCATCACTGACTCGATGGACGTGAGTCTGAGTGAACTCTGGGAGTTGGTGATGGACAGGGAGGCCTGGCATGCTGCGATTCATGGGGTCGCAAAGAGTCGGACACGACCGAGCAACTGAACTGAACTGAACTGAGAGATAAGTTCACAGTCTCCTGAGAAAACTGGCCTCAATATTTAAGTGGTTCACATTGTTGGAAAATTTTCCCTTATGTGTGTTAAATATTTCCACATGACTTTTAAAAATGTTTACTCTTAGATGCAATCGATTTTTACTCTTAGATGCAAGCCACTGAGATCATTCAGAGTAAATCTCCATGTGCTTTCCACATGATAGCCCAAACACTTGCAGATTTGTTTGTTTGCTTGCTTGTTTGTTTGTTTCTCCTAAGTCTTTTCTCATCTCATCATCCAGAGTCTCTTTGGTAGCTCTCAGTCAGGTGGATGAAAAGGAGCTACCAGCAACCAACTGCATCAAGACCCTCAGACAATAAGCACAACACATGTGAAGATGGAATATATGTGTTGGTCATGGAAAGAGGGTTCATTTTCAAGTAATACAATATTTTCTTAATCCTTTATTAATATCATATCAAACAGAAAAAACTTAACAGAAAAAAACACTATTAAGTACATTCAATATATATATACACTGGACACCACAAAAATTTACAGATTTAAAGAAAGATAAATGTTGTTGTTGTTCATTTGGTTGTATGGAAATCCACTTACAAAGTCCATTAAAAAATAAAATAAACTCTGGGAAATGATATCAAGCAAGTGGATGGGAGACAGGGTATATTTCCAAGAGAGTAGAAATGTTTTTCTGACTTGAGAACCCTGGAGAAAGTGCTAAGCCAAGATGTATGGCACCTCTGAGTTTTCCTTCCTGGTTGCCTGGCTGCAGAGAAGATGCATCTCGCCTGCTCTCTCCTATGTGACAGGTATGAGATGTGGCCTGTGGTTGTCCAGCTCTTCCAGCAAATGGCAGCTAATTCTGCCTACATCTGCAGCAGAGCATTAGAGTGCATACAGCTCACACCACCCAGGTCCTCCAATGGAGCCTCCATCAGTAGTTAAGTTGATGGTTTCCTAAAGGTTCTGACTCCTGTATTTCTCTTCATATGTTTGAGTTTTGGATGACAAAAATAGTTATTTAATGGCCCTCAACAATTAATCTTCTTTTTTAAGGTTGTGAGTACAACACACAACAAATATTAATTGATCTTCTGAAGTCCAACCCAGCTCCATCCCCATCCTCTCAAAGTTGTCTGGACCCCTCTAGACTAGACAAAAGAAACATTTCCTCTGTTACTTATTTGGAACCTCCAACTTACTCCCTGATAAAATTTATTTCCATCTAATATATACATATATATATATATATATATATATATATATATGCATTTTTAACATGTGGTGCTGAGTTCATTAGGGGAAGAATCTGAGTCTCATATTTCTCCTTTCTGTACCTTGGTGGCTTCCTTAGCTGTTCAGTCACTGAGTCATGTCCAACTCTTTGCAACCCTATGGACTGCAGCATGCCAGACTCTTCTGTCCTTCACTATATATCCCAGAGCTTGCTCAAATCCACGTTCATTGAGTTGGTGATGCTATCAGACGATCTCATTTTCTGCCGTCCCTTTTCCTCCTGCCCTCAGTATTTCCCAGCATCAAAGTCTTTTCCAGTAAGTCAGCTCTTTGCATCAGGTGCTAAAGTATTGAAGTTTTGACTTCAGCATCAGTTTTTGAAGTGAATATTCAGGGTTGATTTCCTTTAGGATTGACTGGTTTGATCCCCTTGCTGTCCAAGGAACTCTAAAGCGTTTTCTCCAGGACTACAATTTAAGAGCATAAATTCTTTGTTGCTCAGCCTTCTTTACGGTTCAACTCTCACATTCATACATGACTTCTGGAAAAACCATAGCTTTGAATATAGCTTTTTTAGCAAAGTGATGTCTCTGCTTTTTAATACTCTGTCTAGATTGGTCATAGCTTTTCTCCCAAGGAGCAAGTATTTTTTGGTTTCATGGCTGCAGTCACCGTCCACAGTGATTTTGAGGTCCAAGAAAACAAATCAGTCACTGCTTCTACCTTTTCCCCTTGTATTTGCCATGAAGTGAGGGGACAAGATGCCATGATCTTAGTTTTTTTAATATTGAGTTTTAAGTCAGTTTTTCACTCTCCTCTTTCACCCTCATCAAGAGGCTCTTTAGTTCCTCTTCACTTTCTGTAATTAGAGCAGAAAGTATCACCTGCATACCTGGGGTTCTTAATGTATTTCTCTTGGAAATCTTGATTCTAGCTTGTGATTATCCAGCCTGGGATTTCACATGATGTACTCTCCATATAAGTTAAATAAGCAGGGTGACAATATACAACTTTAATGTACTCCTTTCCCAATTTTGAACCAATCCATTCTTCCATGTCTAGTTCTAACTGTTGCTTCTAGACCCACACACAGGTTTCTCAGGAGATAGACAAGGTGGTCTGGTACTACAATCTCTTTAAGAATTTTCATGGTTTGTTGTGATCCACAAAGTCAAAGGCTTTATAGTCAATGAAGCAGAAATAGATGTTTTACTGGAACTCCCTTGCTTTCTCCATGATCCTAGAAATGTTGGCAATTTGATCTCTGGCTCCTCTGCCTCTTTGAAGCCTAGTTTGTGCATCTAGGAGTTCTTGGTTTGAGGCCTACCTTGAAAGATTTTGAGCATAAGCATGCTAGCATATGAAAAGAGCACATTTGTGTGGTGGTTTGAACATTCTTTGGCATTGCCCTTCTTTGGGATTGGAATGAAAACTATGAAAACTGACCTTTTCCAGTCCTGTGGCCACTGCTGGGTTTTCCAAATTAGCTGACATATTGAGTGCAGCACTTTAACCACATCATGTTTTAGGACTTTAAATAGCTCAACTGGAATTCTGTCACCTCCACTAACTTTGTTCATAGTAATACTTCCTGAGGCCCATTTGACTTCACACTTAAGGATGCCTGGTTCTAGGTGAGCGATTACACCACTATGGTTATTAAGTTATTATGGTTATGATTATGGTTATTAAGATCTTTTTTGTATACCTCTTCTGTGTATTCTTGCCACCTCTCCTTAATCTCTGCTGCTTCTGTTAGGTCCTTACCATTTTTGTCATTGATGGTGCCCATCCTTGCATGAAATATTCCCTTGATATCTCCAATTTTCTTGAAGAAATATCTAGTCTTCTGCATTCAATTTTTCCCACTATTTCTTTGCACTGTTCATTGAAGAAGACCTTCTTATCTCTCCTTGCTATTCTCTGGGACTCTGCATTCAGTTGGATATGTCTTTCCCTTTCTCTCTTGCCTGTTTCTTTCCTTCTTTCCTCAGCTATTTGTAAAGTCTCCTCAGATAACCACCTTTCATTCTTGCTTTTCTTTTTCTTGGGGATGGTTTTGGTCAACACCTCCTATACAGTGCTATGAACCTCCATCCATAGTCCTTCAGGCACTATGTCTATCAGATTTAATCCCTTGAATCTGTTCATTACCTCCACTGCATAATCATAAGGGATTCCGTTTAAATCATACCTGAATGGCCTAGTGGTTTTTGCTACTTTCTTCAATTTAAGCCTGAATTTTGCAATAAGCAGCTCATGATCTGAGACACAGCCAGATCCAGGTCTTGTTTGCACTGACTCTATAGAGCTTCTCTATCAGATCAGATCAGTTGCTCAGTCGTGTCCAACTCTTTGCGACCCCATAAACCACAGCACGCCAGGCCTCCCTGTCCATCACCAACTCCCAGAGTTCACTCAGACTCACGTCCATTGAGTCAGTGATGCCAGAGCTTCTCTATAGTTGAATGCAAAGAACATAACCAATCTGATTTCAGTATTGATCATCTGGAGATGTCCCTGTGTAGAGTGGTTTCTTGGGTTGTTGGGAAACGATGTTAGCTATGACCAGCATGTTCTCTCAACAAAACTCTGTTAGCCTTTGCCCTGCTTCATTTTGTACTCCAAGGCCAAACTTGTCTTTTACTCCAGGTATATCTTGACTTCCTGCTTTTGGATTCCAATCTCCTATGCTGAAAAGAACATCTTATCTTAGTCTTCATTCTAGAAGGTGTTATAAGTCTTCATAGAACCAGGCATCTTCAGCTTCTTTGCCATCTGTGATTGAGGCATAGACTTGGATTACTGTGATATTGAATGGTTTGCCTTGGAAATGAACCAAGATTATACTGTAGTTTTTGAGGTGCACCCAAGTACTACACTTCAGATTCTTTTGTTGACTATGACCATTTCTTCTAGGGGATTCTTGCCCACAGTAGTAGATATAATGGTCATCTGAATTAAATTCTCCCATTCTCATCCAGACTTAAATTTAGACTTAAATTGAAGAAAGTAGGGAAAACCACTAGACCATTCAGGTATGACCTATATCAAATCCCTTACAATTATACAGTGGAAGTGACAAATAGATTCAAGGGATTAGATCTGATAGACAGAGTACCTTAAGAACTATGGATGGAGGTTCATGACATTGTATAGGAGGCAGTGATTAAGAACATCCCAAGAAAAAGAAATGCAAAAGGGCAAAAAGTTTGTCTGAGGAGGCCTTACAAATAACTGAGGAAAGAAGAGAAGTGAAAGGCAAGGAGAAAAGGAAAGATATACCCATTTGAATTGAGAGTTCCAAAGAATAGCAAGGAGAGATAAGAAAGCCTCCCTCAGTGATAGATACAAAGAAATAGAGGAAAACTATAGAATGGGAAAAACTAGAGATCTCTTCAAGAAAATTAGAGATACCAAGGGAACATTTCATGAAAGATGAGCACAATAAAAGGCAGAAATGGTATGGACCTAACAGAAAAGAAGACATTTAGAAGAGGTGGCAAGAATACACAGAAGACCTATACAAAAAAGATCTTCATGACCCAGATAACCATGAATGTGTGATCACCCTCCTAGAGCCAGACATCCTGGAATGTGAAATCAAGTGTGTCTTAGGAAGCATCACTACCCACAAAGCTAATGGAGATGATGGAATCCCAGTTGAGCTTTTTCAAATCCTAAAAGGTGATGCTGTGAAAGTGCTGCACTCAATATGCCACTACATTTGGAAAACTCAGCAGTGGCCACAGGACTGGAAAAGGTCAGTTTTCATTCCAATCTCAAAGAAAGGCAATGCCAAAGAATGCTCAAACTACTGCACAACAGCACTCATCTCGCGTGCTAGCAAAGTAATGCTCAAAATTCTCCAAGCCAGGCTTCAAAAGTACATGAACCATGAACTTCCAGTTGTTCAAGCTGGATTTAGAAAAGGCAGAGGAACCAGAGATCAAATTGCCAACATCTGCTGGATCATCAAAAAAGCACAAGAGTACCAGAAAACTGTCTACTTCTGCTTTATTGACTACACCAAAGCCTTTGACTGTGTGGATCACAACAAACTATGGAAAGTTCTTCAAGAGATGGGGATACCAGACCACATTACCCACCTCTTGAGAAATATATATGCAGGTCAGAAAGCAACAATTAGAACTGGACATGGAACAACAGACTGGTTCCAAATTGGGAAAGGAGTACATCAAGGCTGTATATTGTCACCCTGCTTATTTAACTTATATGCAAAGTACATCATGAGAAATGCTGGGCTGGATGAAGCACAAGCTGCAATCAAGATTGCTGGGAGAAATATCGATAACCTCAGATATGCAGATGACACCACCTTTATGGTAGAAAGTGAAGAAGAACTAAAGAGCCTCTTGATAAAAGTGAAAGAGAGAGTGAAAAAGTTGGCTTAAACCTTAACATTCAGAAAACTAAGATCATGGCATTCGATCCGATCACTTCATGGCAAATAGATGGTAGGCAATGGAAACAGTGTCAGACTTTATTTTTGGGGGCTCCAGAGTCACTGCAGATGGTGACTGCAGCCATGAAAATAAAAAACCCTTGCTCCTTGTAACAAAAGTTATGACTAACCTAGACAGCATACTAGAAAGCAGAGACATTGCTTTGCCAACAAAGTCCATATAGTCAAAGATATGGTTTTTTCCAGTAGTTATGTATGGATGTGAGAGTTGGACCATGAAGAAAGCTGAGCACTGAAGAATTGAGGCTTTTGAACTTTTGGAGAAGACTCTTGAGAGAGCCTTGGATTGCAAGGAGATCAAACCAGTCCATCCTAAAGGAAATCAGTCCTGAATATTTGTTGGAAGGACTGATGCTGAAGCTGAAACTCCAATACTTTGACCATCTGATGCGAAGAGCTGACTCATTTGAAAAGACCCTGATGCTGGGAAAGATTGAAGGCGGGACGAGAAGGGGCCGACAGAGGATGAGATGGTTAGATGGCATCACTGACTCAATGGACATGAGTTTTACTACACTACATGAGTTGGCGATGGACAGGGAGGCCTGGCATGCTGCGGCCCATGGGGTCACAAAGAATCAGACACGACTGAACAACTGAACTGAGCTAAACTGATTCACATCCGGTTTAGTTCACTTACTCCTACCATGTCAGTCTTCGCTCTTGCCATCTCCTGCTTGACCACATCCATTTACCTTCATTCATGAACCTAACATTCAGGTTCCTATGCAATATTGTTCTTTACAGCATCAGACTTTACTTTCACCACCAGTCACTTCCATAGCTGAGTGTCATTCCTGTCTTGGCTGAGCCACTTCCTTCTTATTGGACCTATTAGTAGTTGTCTTCTGCTTTTATGCAGTATCATATTGGACATCTTCCAACCTAGGGGGCTCGTTTTCTGGCATTATGTCTTTTTGCCTTTTCACAGTGTCCATGGAGTTCTCCAGGCAAGAATACTGGAGTGGGTTGCCATTTCCTTCTCCAATGGACCACGTTTTGCTAGAGCTCTTCACTATGACCTATCTGTTTTGGGTGGCCCTGCAGAGCATGTCTCATAGCCTCACCAAGTTACAGAAGCCCCTCTGCCACAACAAGGTTGTGATCCATGAAGGAGCTTCCTTAGTGCCATTTATAACGTGACTCACAAACCATTTCAGTTGTGGAAGGATTGCTTGGCCACCCACAACTATAGGTGGCACTAAGAATGCCATTTATCACACAGTCTACAAATAACTAGCCTCTCCTCTTTTCCAGTTTGATCCATAGCAGCATATGAAACTTATTACTGTGAATTCCTGCCACTTGCCAGGGTTGTTCTGCCACTGTGAGTCAGGAGCCAGTGTGCCCCTGAAATTTCTATCCATTTCACTTACAATTATATTCCCTTCAGTTCATCACACCAGGGCTCTGGCATCCTTGTATCATCCTTTCTCATTGTGCTATTGGCCAAGCATCATGGAACTGTGATAAGCTTGGCATGAATACCAATGGAAGGTCTCTGCATCCATCTCTCTTTACTAAATACCATTTAATATGAAATAAAGCAAGCAGGTATGGTAATGAACCCTTTCCTAAAGCGAAAAGAATATTGGCTGCTAGGAGGTCCAAATGTCACACCAATACCATAAATAGAATGAATTTTGCTTTGTTGATCTTTGCATTCCTTAAAGGCTGAGCTCTCTTCTCTGCTATAAAATCTGGTAGAAAATTGCTTCTTGGAGCTGACTATAAATGTTTCTGTGTGATGTGGAACCTAGGAGGGAAGTGTTAAATAATACCAAGTTTCTTATTCCTTCTATCATGTTCCTTATACTTTTGTTTTGATCAGAAAGGCGCATGGGTTAGAACCTTCCAGCTGAGCTAGAAAGTCCTCAGCTTGTGGTATCTAATTAATACCTCCAGTATAGCTGACCAACAGAGGCACTCACAGGGACTTGGGGTTAAATAAGTTGGTGGAGTCAGAAACTTCAGCATATGGATGTAAGGGAAACATTCAAGGTTGACCTGGAGGCTGAGGATGATATAGGCAGAGGCTCCCAGAATGCAGTCCACTGGTCACCAAGCAGCCAGGACAATCAGGGAGAAGAACAAAGACTTCCTGGAGCTCAGAACCTGGCCTGGACAGGCGAATCAGCGGGGTTGCCCCTCTTACCCTGATCTCTTCAACTAGTTAGTGCCAGCTAGAAATACCAACACCATTTACACAGCAATGCTTCTCAAACCTTTAATGTCCATCAGAATTTTGTTGAAATGCAATTCTGATGTTGGAGATCAGAGATAGGGCCTAAGAACCTACATTTTTAATGAGCTGCTGATGCTGCAGCCACACTCTGAACAGCACTGTGAGCCAGACATTGCTTTACACTCTCCACATACATTCACTCATTAAACCCTCACTGTAGGCAAAGTCGTTACCCCCTATCTCAACTCAGAGCACACACAGAGGTTACAAATGTGCTCACACTCTCATCACTGCTAACTGCTGAGTCACTTCAGTCATGTCCAACTCTGTGTGACCCCATAGACGGCAGCCCACCAGGCTCCCCTGTCCCTGGGATTCTCCTGGCAAGAACACTGGAGTGGGTTGCCATTTCCTTCTCCAATGCATGAAAGTGAAAAGTGAAAGTGAAGTCAATCAGTCATGTCTGACTCTTAGCGACCCTGTGGACTGCAGCCTACCAGGCTCCTCCGTCCACGGGATTTTCCAGGCAAGAGTACTGGAGTGGGGTGCCATTGCCTTCTCCACTCTCATCATTAGTTAATGACAAAGCAAGATTTGAACCCAGGCACATGGTCCCAGCATTTGTGCCGTTGTAACCACTAGGCTCTGTACTGCTTGTCCAGGGCTCTGTGTGAACTTACATCTCAGCATCTCTGCTAGACACCCAGTGCTGAGCTAATTAGTGCTGGGCAATCATCCCCCCGAGGTCCCACGGAAACCACATGAAGCGAAAGTGACTCTGGCCAGTCACGCTGTTGAATCAGGGTCACTTGACCCACAGTGTGTTGGCTGCAGCTTCCCTGCTGTGTTTGTCTGCACTCTTCTCCCATGTTTATTTATCTGCTGTGTCATTTCCACCTGCATCCAGCCTTGAGAACTGAAACACAGCGGACTAACACAACCAAGGGTACACACGCATTAGCTCTAATGTTTTCCCCCACAAGAGAATCAGGCTCCACTTTCTCCTCAAGACTTCGTATCTCACCAGCCTTTGTGTTTGTACAGCTTTGTTTGTGTTTGTGAGGCAGAAAAATGCTGGCATCTCCCATGGATGAAAATAAGTGCAAAAACCCTGACTTAAAAAGGCCTCTGGGCCTGCAGCCTGGCCCCTCCAGGCAGTGAAAGATTTGGATTCTATCGAATCATGATCTACAGGGTAGGAAGCACGCCAGTGGGCCAGGGGATGCCAGGCTGCCCTGCTCCCCAAGGCCACGTCACAGCAGCAGCCATGCCTGGTCCCTGGGCAGGCCCGCACCTGGTGGGGTGCCTCAGCCAGAGGCGTGCAAGCGCAGAGGGAACAGTGATGCGACCCATGGTACCCAACTGGGAGAGCGGGGAATGAATAGCGTGTTTCCTTAGAAACAAGGGAAAGCAAACATTGCTCGCCTGGCACCCACCTCACTTGAGAATGCTTTCCCTCTTTAACATTTATCGAATTTTTTTTTCTGATAAATTTCTATCTCAGGCACAAAGTAATAATATGTAGAATACGCAGGAAGCTTCAGGGTGAAAAGTGGCATGTGGCTTCATTCCCATGTTAACCACAGGGAAATATGCAGTGACTTGCCTTTTTCTGTGATGCTATCAATTGCATAAAAAAGACAAGCAAATTTCCTATAAGGATACATATTTTAAAGGCACATTTGGATTTTGGAGGTGAACCATTATGTGTATATGAAGCCAGTGTACTATTATAAAACTCAGAGAACATCCAATTTATATCTCTGCTTAATGTTGAAAAAAGTGCCTTTCATTTTTTATATTTGATTCTTTCAAGATAGGTAGATGTAAACATACATGCATTTTGGATAATACAAATATTTTCCAATTAGCTGAGAGTCTGAAATGCAATAAAAAAATTACATGGTTTCTTTGTAGATTTTTGCTTAATTTTGATTCATTGGAGTACAAGGATAGCAAATATTTAACTCACAAGTCAATTCAGGTGTGCAGAGAAAATGTAATTTCTCAACTTGTCTATAATTAATCAGCTTTGCTCTCAAGCTGATTAGCTAGAAAAAATAACCTATATGTCCAATAGAACTGTTAGTATTATTCAATTTCTCTTAGACAAAAGTGCTTCTCAGAGCTTGTCTTCTGCCTCTTTTTCTGAGTTTGCCTCTAAGTGTCTGGGGGTGAAAGGAGACCTCTTAGCTTCAGGGCCAGTTGTGGTCCTTGGACCCACAGAGTCTTTGCACCATATCATATTCTGGTCCCTCTGGTGTCAAGGACCATATCCTTTGTCTGGCAGGGGATGATGGCCCTTCTGCCATTGAAATTTGACTCTACTGGAAGATACTAGTTGTAGATATTTTTTCTTCTTGTGAGTGCCTCAGAGTGTTCCTGAGCAATTCAGTTTCACTGCAGTTGGCACTGGTTAGGGAGACTCCTTTGAGGTCTGGACTTCCTGGGCACCATGCTAAATGAAATACAAATACTGCATGTTCCATTTCTATGAGGTTTCTAAAATAGTCAGATTCAGAGAAGCAGAGAATTCAAGAGTGATCCTCAGAGGCCAGGGAGAATAGGAAGAGGGTGTGGTTGTTATCCAATAGAAACAGTGTTTTAGTTCTGCAAGATGTGTCTGTTCCAGAGACCTGCTGTAGAAAAGTATTATTTTTCTCTACTGTGCACTTACAATTTGTTAAGAGTGTAGATCTCAACCTAGATGTCTATCACCAGATGAATGGATAAAGAAGTTGAGGTACATATACACAATAGAATATTACTCAGCTTTAAAAAGGAATGCATTCAAGTCACTTCTAATGAGGTGGATGATCCTAGAGCCTATTATACAAACTGAAGTCAGAAAAAGAAAAACAAGTATTGTATATTAATACATATATATGGAATCTAGAAGGACAGTACTGATGAATCTATTTGCAGGGCAGCCATGGAGACACAGACATAGCGAACAGACTTGTGGACACGATGGGCAGCGCGGGAGGGGAGGAAAAGGTGGGACGAATGGAGAGAGTAGCACGGAAACACATGTATTAGCATATATTAGCATATGTAAAATAGATCGCCAGTGGGAATTTGCTGTATGACTCAGGGAGCTCAAACTGGTGCTCTGTGACAACCTAGAGGGGTGGGATGGGGTGGGAGGTGGGAAGGAGCTTCAGGAGGGAAGGGACATATATGTATCTATGGCCGATTTCTGTTGATGTATGGCAGAAACCGACACAATATTGTAAAGCAAGTATTCTTCAATTGAAAATAAATAAAATTTTTTATAAAAGAAAGAAAATGGAAATCCTCTAAGACACATAAAAAAATAAAGAGGGTAGATTTCATGTTAAATGTTCTTTAAAAGAATAAAAAAGAAAAGAAAAAAACAAAGAGACACATGGAAACTTTTGGAGGTGATGGTTATATTTGTAACCTTGATTGTGGTGATGGTGCATGCATATGCCAAACTCATCAAATTTTATAAATTAAATACATGCAAGTTCTATTTATTTATTTTTGCTTTTGTTTCTTTTGCCTTAGGAGACAGATCCAAAAAAATATTGTTACAATTTATGTTGAAGAATGTTCTGCCTATGTTCCTTTCTAGGAATATTTGGTTTCTGGTCTTACGCTTAGGTCTTTCATACATTTTTAGTTTATTTTGTATAAGGTGTGAGAAAATGTTCTAATTTTATTATTTTACATGCAGCTGTCCAGTATTCCCAGCTGTCTTTGAACTGTCTTTTTGAAGAAACTGTCTTTATTGAAGAGACTGTCTTTTCTCCTTTGTATGTTCTTGCCTCCTTTGTCATAGATTAATTGATCATAAGTATGTGGGTTTATTTTTGGGCTCTTTATTCTGTTCCAGTGATTTATGTGTCTGTTTTTGTGCCAGTATCAATCTGTTTTGATTATGATAGCTTTGCAGTATAGTCTGAAATCAAGGTGCATGATTTCTCCACCTCTTTTCTTCTTCCCAAGGTTGCTTTGGCAATTTGGGGTCTTTTGGGGTTTTGAATAAATTTTAGGATTATTCATTCTAGTTATGTGGAAAATGTCATGGGTATAATGATAGGGATTGCATTAAATCTGTAGATTGCTTTGAGTAGTTTGGACAATTTAACATTAATTCTCCCAATCTATGAACATAGTATATCTTTCCATTTATTTATTTCTTCTTCTATCTCCTTTATCAGTGTTTTATAGTTTACAGAGGGCAGATCTTTTACCTCTTTGGTTAAGTTTATCCTAGATACTTTATTCTTTTTGATGAGATTTTAAATGGAATTTTTTCTTGCTTTGTCTTTCTGATAGTTCACTATTAGTTTATAGAAAAGCAACAGACTTCCTTTATTATTTCACATATTAATTTTGTGTCCTGAAATGTTACTGAATACCTTTATTAGTTCTAAAGTTTTTTGGCAAAGACTTTAGGGTTTTCAATACATAGTATCCTGTCGTCTACAAACAGTGAAGGTTTTACTTCCTTCCCAATTTGGATGATGTGTTTCTTTTTCTTGTCTGATTGCTCTTATAACAGAGATTCTGAAGATCTTACTCTCCACTTCTGCCCTATGAGGGCACAGTGAAGAGACAGTCATCTATAAACCAGGAAATGGGTCTTGATCAGACACTAAATCTGCCAGTGCCTTAATCTTTGACTTCTCAGCCCCCAGGACTGAAAAATAAACTTCCTTTGTTTATATGCCAGCCAGTCTATGGCATTGTGTTAACATGTAGCACAATATTCCATTGTGTATATGTACCAAAACTTTTTTTCCCATTCATCTGTTGATGGACATGTAGGTTGAGATCTACATTCTTAACAAATTGTAAGTTCACAGTAGAGTACCATGATCTATGGGCACCATTTTCTACATCAGACCTCTGGAATGTTGTAACAATGAAGCATTGTATCATTGGATAACAAATCCCCTCCCCCCACCCAATTCCCCTACCTCTGCCAATCACTCTTGAATTCTCTGTTTATCTAAATTTGATTGCTTTAGATACCTTATATAAATGGAATCAAGCAACTCCTAAGGACGAGCCAGACTCCTCAAGTTGAGTCTCTAATCAAAGCTGTGATTTCGGAAACTCCTCTGCTCCACATCCAACCAGAGTGGATTGGATGAATTCATCAAATAGGCAGCATTCATCTGCTTTGTTTTAATTGCAGGCAACTTTCCTCCAATTCTATGAAACATCAGAACCAAGATCACAAGAGCAATAAAATTTTCAATGCACATTGTAAAATAACTTTTTTCTGAGGCTTTGTCATTGTAGTGGTTTTTCCAACAAAAACCACAGTAGAAAAGATATATAAATTTAAATAATCTAAAATCTTAGCCAAAAGTTGAATGATTACAAGCTTCTGGTTTGCCTGAAAGAGCCATTCAACAGCCATTAAGCTGTTGAAGAGTGTAGCAGAGGCTGCTGGGGTCCATAATATCCATTTCTTCTCTTCTGAGCACCCAGGTAAAATTCATTTCAGTTCTTTTCCAATTAGGCTGAGACTATGGGACTAATTTGTCAACAGAATGAGTTGGAGAAACACATGCTACTCTTTGTCTAAATCATAAACATATATCCTGCAAGACTACTCAAGCAGTCAGCAAGCTATAACCCAGCAGCTAAACCCGCCCATAATATATTTTTGTAAATAAAGCTTTATTGAAACAAAGCTACAGTTAAAGCTGCTTTTCAGTTACAATTGCAACAAAACCACACAGATCACAAAACCAAAAATAGTAACTATCTAACACTTTAGAAAAAGTTTGCCAACCCTGCTCTCGTCTCTCTCTCTTCCCATTATTCTATGAAACTTAGAGGCCATATTTGAACACGTTGTTCTTGTTGTTCAGTCACCCAGTCATGTCTGACTCTTTGAGACCCCAGTGACTGCAACATTCCAGGTCTCCCTTTCCTCACCCTTTCCCAGAGTTTACCCAGGTTCATGTTCATTGCATCTGTGAGGTCATCCAGCCATCTCATCCTCTGACACCCTCTTCTCCTTCTGCCCTCAATCTTTCCCAGCATAAGGGACTTTTCCAACGAGTCATCTGTTTGTATCAGATGACCAAAATACTGTTGCTTCAGCTTCAGCATCAGTTCTTCCAATGAATATTCAGGGTTGATTTCCCTTAAGATTGACTGATTCAATCTTGTTGTCCAAGGGACTTTCAGGAGTCTTCTACAGCACCACAGTTCAAAGGCATCAGTTCTTTCTTGTTCTGCCTTCTTTATGGTCTAGCTCTCACAATCATAACTACCACTGGGGAGACCATACATAGCCTTGACTATACAGACCTTTGTTGGCAGAGTAATATCTCTGCTCTTCAACACACTGTCTAGTGTGTTGCTTTCCTTTGCTTTCCTGCTAGGAAGCAATCATCTTCTGAAGGCTGCAGCACCTTCCTCAATGATCTTGGAGCCCAAGAAGATGAAATTTGTCATGCAGCAACTGGGCTGGATGCCTTGATCTTATTTTTTTTTTTAATATTTACTCTTGAGCAAGCTCTTTCACTCTCCTCCTTCACCCTCATTAAGAAGCTCTTTAATTCCTCTGTTCCTGCATATCTGAAAACTGCAGAACAATTATACCAAAGAAATTCTCATACTGTTAAGAAAGTTCTAGCACCCACAACAGATTCCCTACCAGGGGATCTGGCAAAGGGACTGAGTTTGGAGGCCAGTTGTATTTGATTACAGAACTTCCAGAGGACTGGGAAAACAGATGCTTGGAAGGTACAAACAAAGCTTTGTGTGCACCAGGACCCAGGGGAAAGGTACAGTGTCCCCACAAGAGACTGAACCAGATTTGCCCGTGAGTGTCCAGGAGTCTCAAGCAGAGGTGCGGGTCCAGTGGACTGCTGCAGGGTCAGGGCACTGAACACAACAGTGCATGCACAAGTCATTTTGAAGGAGGTTGTCATTATCTTCATTATACCTACCATAGTTTGGCCTCAGGTGAAACAACAGGGAGGGAGCACAGCCCTGGCCATCAACAGAAAATTGGATTAAATATTTACTGAGCATGGCCCCACCCATCAGGATAAGACCCAGTTTACTCCACATTCAGTCCCTCCCATCAAGAAGTTTCCATAAGCCTCTTATCCTTATCCATCAGAGGGCAGACAGAATGAAAACCACAATCACAGAAAACTAATCAAACCTATCACATGGACCACAGCCTTGTCTAACTCAGTGAAACTAAGAGGCATGCCCTATAGAGCCACCCAAGATAGACAGGTCATGGTGGAGAGTTCTGACAAAACATGGTCCACTGGAGAAGGGAATGGAAAACCACTTCAGTATTCTTGCCTTGAAAAACCTATGAATGGCATGAAAAGGCAAAACAATATGACACTGAAAGATGAACTCCCCAGGTCTGTAGGTGCCCAATATGCTACTGGAGATCAGTGGAGAAATAACTCCAGAAAGAATGAAGAGACAGAGCCAAAGCAAAAACAACAACCAGTTGTGGATGTGACTACTGATGGAAGTAAAGTCCAATGCTGTAAGGAGCAATAATGCATAGGAACTTGGGATGTTAGGTCCATGCAGCAAGGTAAATTGGAAGTGGTAAAATAGGAGATGGCAAGAGTGAATATAGACATTTTAAGAATCAGTGAACTAAAATGGACTGGAAGGGGCGAATTTAATTCAGATGACCATTATATCTACTACTGTGGGCAAGAATCCCTTAGAAGAAATGGAGTAGCGCTCATAGTCAACAAAAAAGTCCAAAATACAGTACTTGGGTACAACCTCAAAAATGACAGAATGATTTGTGTTCATTTCCAAGGCAAACCATTCAGTATCACAGTAATCTAAGTCTATGCCCCAATCCCAAATGCCAAAAAAGTTGAAGTTGAACAGTTCTAGGAAGACCTACAAGACCTTCCAGAACTAACACCAAAAAAGACATCCTTTTTATAAAAGGGAACTGGAATGCAAAAGTAGGAAGTCAAGAGATACCTGGAGTAACAGACAAGTTTGGCCTTGGAATAAAAAATGAAGAAGGGCAAAGGTTAACACAGTTTTGCCAACAGAACGGACTGGTCACAGCAAATACACTTTTCCAACAACACAAGAGACAACTCTATGCATGGAAATCATCAGATGGTCAATACTGAAATCAGATTGATTACATTCTTTGCAGCCAAAGATGGAGAAGCTCTACACAGTCAGGAAAAACAACATTGGGAGCTGACTGTGGCTCATATCATGAACTTCTTATTGGAAAATTCAGACTTAAATTGAAGAGAGTAGGGAAAATCACTAGACCACTCAGGTATGACCTAAATGAATCCCTTATGACTATACGGTGGGTGTGACAAATAGATTCAAGGGATAAGATTTGATAGACAGAGTGCCTGAAGAACTGTGGATGGAGGTTCATGACATTGTATATGATTAAGCATCATTCTCAGTGATCAAGATCATCCCCAAGACAAAGAAATGAAAAAAGGCAAAATAGCTGTCTGAGGAGGCCTTAAAAATAGTTGAGAAAAGCATAGAAGCTAAAGGCAAAGAAGAAAAGGAAAGATACACTCATCTGAATACAGAGTTACAAAGAATAGCAAGGGGAGACAAGAAAGCCTTTTTAAGTGAGCAATGAAAAAGAAATAGAGGAAAATAATAGAACTGAAAAGACTAGAGATCTCTTCAACAAAACTAGAGATATCAAGGGAACATTTCATGCAAAGATGGGCACAATAATGGACAGAAACTGTATGGACCTAACAGAAGCAGAAGATATTAAGAAGAGGTGGCAAGAATACACAGAATAACTATTCAAAAAATATCTTCATGACCCAGATAACCACGATGGGGTGATCACTTACCCAGAGCCAGACATCCTGGAGTGTGAAGTCAAGTGAGCCTTAGGAAGCATCACTACAAACAAAGCTAGTGGAAGTGATGGAATTCCAGCTGATCTATTTCAAATCTTAAAAGATGCTGCTGCTAAATTATTGCACTCAATATGACAGCAAATTTGGAAATCTCAGCAGTGGCCACAGGACTGGAAAAGGTCAGTTTTCATTCCAATCCCAAAGAAAGTCAATGGCGAAGAATGTTCAAACTGCACAATTGCACTCATCTCACACGCTAGCAGAATAATGCTCAAAATTCCCCAAGCAAAGCTTCAACAGTATGTGAATTGAGAACTTCCAGATATTCAAGCTGGATTTAGAAAAGGCAGAGGAACCAGAGATCAAATTGCCAACATCCGCTGGATCATGGAAAAAGCAAGAGAGTTCCAGAAAAACATCTACTTCTGCATTACTGACCACATCAAAGTCTTTGAATGTGTGGATCACAACAAACTGGAAAATTCTTAAAGAGGTGGGAATGCTAGACCACCTTACCTGCCTCCTGGGAAATCTGTATGCAGGTCAAGAAGCAACAATTAGAATGAGACATGGAACAAAGAACTGGCCAAAATTGGGAAAGGAATACGGCAAAACTGTATATTGTCACCCTATTTATTTAACTTATATGCACAGTACATCATGCAAAAAATGCCAGGCTGGATGAAGCACAAGCTGGAATCAAGATTGCCAGGAGAAATATCAATAACCTCAGATACGCAGATGACACCACCCTTATGGCAGAAAGCAAAGAGGAACTAAAGAGCCTCTTGATGAAAGTGAAAGAGGAGAGTGGAAAAGCTGGCTTGAAACTCAGCATTCAAAAAACTAAGATCATGGCATCCAGTCCCATCACTTCATGGCAAATAGATGAGGAAATAATGGAAACAGTGACAGACTTTACTTTCTCGGGCTCCAAAATCACCGAAGATGGTGGCTGCAGCTATGAAATTAAAAGACGCTTGCTCCTTGGAAGAAAAACTATGACCAACCTAGACAGCATATTAAAAAGCAGAGACATTACTTTGCCAACAAAGGTCCATATAGTCAAAGGTATGGTTTTCCCAGTAGCCATGTATGGATGTGAGAGTCGGACCATAAAGAATGCTGAGTGCTGAAGAATTGATTCCTTTGAACTGTGGTGTTGGAGAAGACTCTTGAGAATCCTTTGGACTGCAAGGAGATCAATCCAGTTAATTGTAAAGACGATCAGTCCTGAATATTCATTGGAAGGACTGATGCTGAAACTGAAGCTCCAATACTTTGGCCACTGATGTGAAGAACTGACTCACTGGAAAAGACCTTGATGAGAGGGGGATGACAGAGGATGAAATAGTTGGATGGCATCTCGACTCAATGGACATGAGTTTTCGAGCAAGCTCCATGATTTGATAATATACAGGGAGGCCTGGAGTGTTGCAGTCCATGGGGTCACAAAGATTTGGACAAGACTGAGTAACTGAACTGAGCTGATCTGCATATTTGGGGTGGTTGATATTTCTCCGACCTATCTTGATTCCAGCTTGTGACTCATCCAGTTGGACATTTCTCATGATGTGGTCAGTGTATAGGTTAAACAGGGTGACAGCAGACAGTCCTGCCGTACTCCTTTCTTGATCTTGAATCAATCATTTGTTCCATACAGGGTTCTAAATGTTGCTTCTTGATCTGCATACAGGTTTACTGAACATGCTGCCCCACAAAGTGAAAGAAGTCTGAATTCTCAAATTATACCATGTAACAAAGCTCTTTCTCCTCCAGTAGATTTCATGTGATTGAAAAATGGGATTTAACTGTACAATGTGACAGGGATTTTAGGACTGCCTGTTACAACACTGAGAATTGCTTTCCTTGGAAGACCCAAAATCCATCGATAATATTCTCTGTGTTTTTGGTTAGTCATTCTTAGTCTTAGCTGGGCTCCAAACTGGAAATATGTCACTTTATAATGGAATCACTCTAAAAATATTTTCCTTACCAATGCCTGTGACAGTATGCAAAATCTCATAATCTAAATTGCACAGGATTCAAATCACCAGGCAACTCTAGAAAAGATACAATAATCTCTGTGTTCACTGTCCCTGTAAATCTCAAAAATTCTGCTGTTTTAGGACAGGACAAAGAAGGAAAATGACTCTCAGTCAGGACTGTGGACATGCACAGCTCCCAACAGGACCACTTTCCAGCACATTTACCAGAACAGTTGCCCTGAAGGCCATGTGGGAAAGCTGTGGATAGCTGCAACCCTTCACTTCCCACAGGAGACTCGGATGTGACAGATGAGGACAGGGCCTGTGCAGCTGCTGCAAATGGAATTTCCTCATCAGAACAGCACTTATTCTCCTCCAATGAGGCAGGAATTTCCAAGATGTGATGTATACTTTAAATCGGCAATTTGGACCCTAAGGGTAGTGGAGAGAGCATGTTAATAAGGACTCAGAGATTTCTCAACTCTAGAACATGAAGAATAGCCATAAAATGACTCTAAGACCTTCCCTACCTCATTTATGTGCAGCAGCTGTAGCCAGGAAAAGCACAACATGGCTTTCAGTGGAGCTAAGTAACTCTTCTGGCAGGGGGCATCAGTAAGAGGTTAGTCTTGAGAATGGCTTCTCAATAGGACCAGCATGTCCTGATGATGGGAATAAACTTCCTTCTGTCATCTGGTGCCAGGAAAGTTAGAGGGAGAAAAAAGCAGTCAGGAGGATGAGCACATTTCAGATTTTCAGTTTTCCTTATTGGGTAGTTTAGGGGAAAAACAGGAAAGATGGCAAAACAAATCTGAAAGTGTGCAATCCAAAAAGAAGAATGAGATTCCAGATGTTCCACAGCCTATACTACTGAAGACTCTTAAATTATTTACAAACTCTCCCGGTTTCCAGCAGGCCTGGTATATGTTAGGAACATGTCGTTATCTTTGAATTGCACTATAAATGCTAATCTAAGCATATTGTTTTTTAGCCAGAATTGTATTTGTAAAAAGACGTATGAACATTTATTCTGTGCACAAATGCCCTTATCAGAAATCTCTTTAAAATGTATTTCTTTGTACAAACATGTATAGAGAAAAGTAATAATATTTTACCCAGGCAAGTTTTTGTGATGATGATTATCAGAAGAAACCACCTATCTTTTAATCTTTAAAAAAGTGTATTGAGGTATATAATTGACATATAGAATTATATTAATTTTAGGTGTTTGATACTATTTATATATATATGTATAGTGAAATGATTACAATAAATCTAGCTAACCATTATTTTTTAATCTTACTAGGAGACTGGTAATAAAATTATGACAATGCAAAAGATGGACAAATAAACAAGCACTTTACCTCAAAGTTTACTTCCAATTATCACCCTCCCTCCATGAAACCATAAATCACCACCACCACCACTCCCTGCCACCATCTGGAGAGAGAAGAAGCAGTTTTCTGTAAGCCCTTCCTGTCCTGCCTACTCCCCAGACGGTTACCGTAAATGCTGCCCCTAACATTGAGAGCAGCAAAGTGGACCTGCCTGACACCCCCCAAGCCCCTGACATTGAAGTTGTTCCCTCATTATAGCTCTTGAGAACTAATGCAATTCACATGCCCATTTATCCTCACTTTATTCAGAACAATTCCCACACACAGCTGTTCAGGAGTATTTGATTTTACTGACAGGCTGGAGAAATTAAAGAGGATTACACCTAGGAGAAAACTGAATCTGTCTAGTAAGCATGGCTTTTCTGAGAGTTCAAAGGAAAAGCATCCAGAGAAATGAATCTTCCCAGGACTCCTTGCTCAGACACATCCCCTTAAGACCTACTCCTTACTGTACTGAGAGATGCACTTTTCTACCTCCTTCTTTCCCTGCCCTCCCACCCCGTCAAGTGGCTGGAGACCCAGCTTAAGGTAAATCCCACTGTATGCTCACAGGTACTATTTTCAAACCAGATTCATTTCTTTCTCCCAATCTGGGCATTTCCCCAAATCTGATTAATGTGCCCTAGAATAAAGTCCTGGGGGCCTTAGCCATGCAGTCATTGGTGATATTTGGCATTCTGCCTCTGAAGAGCATACTTGAGGAATGAGGCCAAACCTTGATACTCCAAAGTCTTCCAAGACAGAGTAGACACTTCAAGGCTGGTGCCCTTCAAATTTTCTCCACCAGCTGACTTTTCTAACCATTGAAACACTTGTTCACTTACATGTACAATCACCAACATACAGAGACCTCTTCACAAGAAAAGCATTAATTTTCTGAGAAAGTGCATGCTAAACACTGAGTCATTTTTTCTTTTCAAAAAGTTTTTATTCAGATTTACAACCTTGGGTTAGTTTCAGGTGCATAGCAAAGTGATCCAGATATATATATATTCTTTTTTTTATTACTTCCCTTAGAGTTTATTACAAAATATTGAGTAGAATTCCTTGTTCTATACAGTAGGCCCTTATTGCTTATCTATTTTATATATAATAATGTGCTTATGTTCATCTCAGTCTCCTAATTTATCCTTTCCCTGCCTATCCCCTTGGGTAATGATAAATTTGCTTTCTGTCTGTGAGTCTATTTCTGTTTTGTATCATTTTTTATACCCCACATATAAGTGATTTTGTATGATATTACTTTTTCCCTCTGGATGTCAATATATCTGCTCAGACCTGCTAAGCATATGAAGTAGCCATGACTCAGCTTTCTGTCTTTTAATACCTGCTCCTTACATAGCACATTGAGTGGCACTGAGTTAATTTCCAAGTTTGGAGGCAGTAAGCGAGCTGGGCCTCATTCACTTTCCAATTAAAAGACCCATGAAGACTGGAAAAGACTCAAAGTTGTAACAGAATTTAAATAAATAATATTAAAGAGTTTCTCAGTTTGGAAAAAAATTATTTCTAAATACAAAGCAAATTAATGGATTTAAGAAATGATTAGTACCTGGGTTATGTCTAAAGCATTTCCATTTATAGAGATAAGATGTGAGGAAATGCTTTCAGAGACCCCTAATTTAAACATTTGAAACTTTAGTTATATCCCAGACAATCAAGAGTTGCTCCCCATCAGCCCCATTCCACAAATATGATCTTTACCCAAAGTTCGTATCAGTGACTTTGTATATCCTTTCAGGAGACCACAGCTCCTAGGCATATAATACAGGTGACACCAAGATTTCAGCTCTGGTGGTTGTGAACCTTGACTCATTGCATCAGTTGACAATCATGATGAAGGCAATACAGTTTGGTAATGAAGATTCTAAACACTAGCGTTAGATAGATGTGAATTCTTATCCTGACTCTTCAACTTACTTGCTGTGTGACCTTGGGAAAATAATTTAAACTTCATGCGTCTCTCTTTTTTTATTCTCTAAATGAGAATATTACCTCATATGATTATTTTGAAGATGAAGTAAGTTAATTCAAGAACTTGTCACAGTGTCTGACACATGTTAAGCATTTAGTAAACAGTTTTCAAGAGCAGATGGAATAATGAAACAGTTTAGGCTACAAGGTTGGGAGCCTGAGTTTCCATTCCAGTAAGTGTGATTAGGTTCAGCAGGTCTAATTTCTGGCCAGTAGGACATAAGCAGAAATGAGCATCATTTGATCATGTACTTAAGGGGAGGTTCTCCTCTTTCCCTTTTCCTTTCTATTGGATGACATACAGACAAGGCAGTGAGACATTTTGGACCCTACAGATTAAGACTACACACACTAGAGATAGTGACCCAACAAGCCCTCCTACTCCAACCTAGACTAATTACCTCTGGGCTTCAGCCACACTTATTATAAGACTGTCTGCCTTTCTCTCCTTAGTTGGTTCCTTTTGTTCTCAGATGTCAAGTCCTTTTTTTTATTTCATTCCCTCGCTTTGCTTCCTTAATGAAGACTACATGGAAGGTAAACTTCTGTCTCTGTGTACCTGAAAATGTATCTTATCTTCATGTTGAGTGATAGTTGGACTAGGTATAGAAATCTAGGTTGAAATGCGTTGCCTGACAGATTTTTAACATAGTACTCCTCTGCTTTCCAGAATCTAGTATTTCCCATAAGAAGTCTGATAATAGTCACTTCATTTAGCAGTTAATAAGTCTCTACCATTTGAAGACTCATGTCATTCTTTAGCTGTGAGAAACTATTATTCTTATTATAACTTTCTCTGTTGAATCTGTTCTCTCTTTCTGGAAGGCCCATTATCATATGTTGAAATTTCTAAAATTATTCTCTATGTCTTTAAACTTTAGTTCAAGTTTTCCCTTTGTTGTCTTATTTTGTTTGTGTGAGTGCCAAGTTGCTTGAGTCATGTCCAACTCCGTGTGATGCCATGGACTGTAGCCTGCCAGACTCCTCTGTCCATGGGATTCTCCAGGCAGAATACTAGAGTGGGTTGCCATTTCCTCTTCTAGAGGATCTTCCTGACCCACGAATTTAACCTGTGTCTCTTACGCCTCCTGTAGCAGGAAGGTTCTTTACCACTAGCGCTACCTGGGAAGCCATTCTCTTATTTTATATTATGACATTTCCCAAAATTTTTCTTTCAATTCTACTATCAAAATTTTATATTGATAAGCTTAACTATATTTACCAAGAATACTTTATTGTCTATAAGCTTTCTTTTTTAATCACATACTGGTCTTGATTATGCATGCAATGTTTTCTTAAATTATCAAACTGCAAAACTCTTTAAGCAGTTTATCTTATTTCCTGAAATCACTGTGGAATGAAGAATAATTATTATTACTTTACATTTATGAAAAAGAAGCTTAGCAAAATTTCTTACAATCATAAAAACAGTAAATCTAAGTGATAGAATTACAATTCCAATTTAAGTAGTCTGACTTTAAAATTAACAATCTTAATGACCACATTATAGTACCTCATCTTCTTCATACAGATTATAGTAGATTGAATAATCTACTTTAATGCCTTACATGGCAAAAGGGACATTGTAGATGTGATTAAATTAAGGGTATTGAGATGAGGGAGATTATTCTGAATTATCCATGTAGGCCTAATGTAATCACAATCCTTAAAAGATGGAAGAGGGAAACAGAAAAGTCTGTGAAGAAGCAGAGGTCAAAGTGATGCAAGTGTTTGTCTATTAAGATTAAAAGAAGGGTTCATATGCCAAGAAACACAGGTAGTCTCCAGAAACTGGAAAGGATAATAACATGTATTCTCCTCTAGAGACCCCAGAAAGAATGCAGTCCTGTCTAACTAGTTTGAACTCCTAACCTCGAAAATGATAAAACAATAAATCTGTGTTGCCTTAAGATACTAACTTTGTGGTAATTTGTTACAGCAGCAGAGGAAACTAATTCATAGATGTTGCACATTTTGATTAGATTTATTCCTGCATGTTCTAAGTTTTTCAGTTATTTTAAAGGATATAGTTTCATCATTTACATCTCTAAATGGATATGTATCCATATAGTATAGTTACTTTTATATGTTGACTGAATGACAATCACTTTCCTTAAATACTTTTAGAAGCCTTAATAATTTTTGGTTGAGTAGAAAATCAAACATAATGTGTCCTTTCTAACTCTCATTTTTTTGTTTCTTTGTGTCTTGGAGCTATTTATCGATTTTTTTATTCCATTCATTGGCTAACATCACCTGTACAATATTAATAGTGATAATTTCTGATTCTAATAGCAGTTCTCATGATATTTCAAATTTAAGTATATTTGATGTGCTTGACTTCATGATACATTATTAAAGCTATTCATGTTTATCCTCATAAAAACAATAAATAAAATAAATAAATAAAACATCTCTGTCATTTCCCTTGTGGTATACTCACTTGCTTAGCTTTCTTTTATATATATATATATATATACACATATATATACACACACACACACACACACAAGACTTAAAGAATTAAAAAGGCTTCCATCTTTTTCATATACAGTTGACCCTTGAGCAAGGCAGGAATTAGGGGTAGCAACCCACCATGCCTCTTGAGAAACCTATATGCAGGTCAGGAAGCAACAGTTAGAACTGGACATGGAACAACAGACTGCTTCCAAATAGGAAAAGGAGTACATCAAGGCTGTATATTGTCACCCTGCTTATTTAACTTATATGCAGAGTACATCATGAGAAACGTTGGGCTGGAAGAAGCACAAGCTGGAATCAAGATTGCCAGGAGAAATCTCAATAACTTCAGTTATGCAGAAGACACCATCCTTATGGCAGAAAGTGAAGAGGAACTAAAAAGCCTCTTGATGAAGGTGAAAGAGGAGAGTGAAAAAGTTGGCTTAAAGCTCAACATTCAGAAAACGAAGATCATGGCATATGGTCCCATCACTTCATGGCAAATACATGGTGAAACAGTGGAAACAGTGTCAGACTTTATTTTTCTGGGCTCCAAAATCACTGCAGATGGTGACTGCAGCCATGAAATTAAAAGACACACTTACTCCTTGGAAGGAAAGTTATGACCAACCTAGATAGCATATTCAAAAGCAGAGACATTACTTTGCCAACAGAGGTCCGTCTAGTCAAGGCTATGGTTTTTCCAGTAGTCGTGTATGGATGTGAGAGTTGGACTGTGAAGAAAGCTAAGCACCGAAGAATTGATGCTTTTGATCTGTGGTGTTGGAGAAGACTCTTGAGAGTCCCTTGGACTGCAAGGAGATCCAACCAGTCCATCCTAAAGGAGATCAGTCCTGGGTGTTCATTGGAAGGACTGATGCTAAAGCTGAAACTCCAATACTTTGGCCACCTCATGCAAAGATTTGACTCATTGGAAAAGACTCTGATGCTGGGAGGGATTGGGGACAGGGGGAGAAGGGGACGACAGAAGATGAGATGGCTGGATGGCATCACCAACTCGATGGACGTGAGTTTGAGTGAACTCCAGGAGTTGGTGATGGACAGGGAGGCCTGGTGTGCTGTGATTCATGGGGTCGCAAAGAGTTGGACACGACTGAGCCTGCTGTGGAGTTGAAAATCTATGTATGACTTTTGATTTGCCAAAACCTTAGCTACTAATATCCTGCAGTTGGCTGGAAGCCTTATCAATAACATAAACTGTCAGTTAACACATATTTTTATGTTGTATGTATTATAAATGGTATTCTTATAATAAAGTAAGCTAGAGAAAATAAATGTTATTTAAAAATTCATAAGAAAGAGAAAATATGTTTATAGTACTGTACTTATTGATGCCATAACTTTATGTTGTCTGCTTACAAGATAAATTGCCTGTCAGTACCTTCTTCAATATTGCCTTATATGATACAAAACACTGTAGGTGTTACATGTATTACTACACAAGGCATCAAAAATGAAAAGATATCATGAAAAAGAAATTGATATTTTTATACAGGTATAACCATTCATGCATTAATAATAAAGAAGGTGCAATATGATCGCTTTAATGTTGCCTAATGTAATTGATGGACTTCCCTGGTGGCTCAGACTGTAAAAAAATCTGCCTGCAACACAAGAGACCCAGTTTTGATCCCTGGGCCAAGAAGATTCCCTAGAGAAGGGCATGGCTACCCACTCCAGTACTCTTGCTTGGAAAATTCCATGGACAGAGAAGCCTGGTGGGCTACAGTCCATGGGGTCACAAACGGTTGGACACAACTGAGTGGCTAACAACAACAGTGTAATTGATACAACTGCTTCACAGTAGCCTAACCTACACACTAATAAATTAAGTGTTATAAAAATTTTATGGCATAGAGTATCACCTATGGCATAGAGTCATATTCATAACACAGTATAGAAAACTTTGTTATTTTTTAAAAACAACTTACCTGTGTTGATAGGCTGATACTAAGTTTCTACAATTCAAGAGAGAAAGAGGCATACAGTACTTGTAATTCTTTGAAAGCAAAGTTATAAAACATAAGAAAACTAACACATTATTAATTTTACATTAAATATCACTCACTTTATGTCTATGTAAGGACAGGCTATCCACCTCAATACAAGTCTTGCACATGATGTTCTACACAATGGACGCTTAGGTGATGAAGATGACACAAAAATATCTCATACAGGTTTTGCCAGACAGTTATTAGATTTTCACATGAGATGCTCACACATATAAATAACAGATTAAATGTATGAACTGTGCTGCATGGTGATTGATTATATATTATTTGTTAGCCAGGAGTGGATCATCATAAAGGTCTTCATGTTGAGCAGGCTGGGAAGGAAGGGGAGGGGTTGGCCAGCTGTCCCAGGATGGTAGAGACAGAGGAAATGCAGGAGGTAGAGGGGAGGTAGGACAGCCAGGCTCACTCAGTGTAACTTTACAGAAATATACTTTAATGTCTGACTTCTCACTTTTTCAATCATCTAAAAATATTTCTATATAGGACCAATTCTCTCTCACTGTTTACTTTAGTCTCGACGCTCATATCACAGAAGGGTCCACGTCGTAAAAGAAGTCAAAAGCAGCTGAATAGTCAAAACCTTTCTGTCCGTTTCTCTAATGTCAATCTGTTTCCTGGCACTGCTTATTCAACACGTTCATCCTCGCTGGCCCTGGTTCAGAAGCACTCATCTCCATCAAGCTGTCTTCTGTTAACTCCTCTGGTGTGCTGTCTATTAGCTCTGGAAGTTCTCCAAGACCTGTATCTTGAAAACCTCTACCTTTTTTGACACATCCACAAGTTTCTTCATCATTTCTTTGATTGGTTCTATAAATCCTGTGAAGTAATGCACAACATCTGGACAGTTTTCTCCAATGGGAATTTATTTGAGGGGTGTGATAAGGGAAGGAGTTGATGGCTTTCACAGTTTTTTTTTTTTTTTCTTTACAACAATGATGGCATCTTTAATGGTGTAATCCTTCCAGAATTTCATGATGTCTCTCCTAAAGCATTAATAATACTTTCTATAGAGCCTCAAGGGTGCTTACAAGCTCCTGATCTAGAGGCTGAAGTGGAGACATTGTACTGGGGGGCAAATACTCCCATACTCTTGCCTGGAGAACTCCATGGACGGAGGGGCCTGGCAGGCTGCAGTCCATGGGGTCTCGAAGAGTCAGACATGACTGAGCGACTTTACTTTCACTTTTCACTTTCATGCATTGGAGAAGGAAATGGCAACCCACTCCAGGGTTCTTGCCTGGAGAATCCCAGGGACGGGAGCCTCGTGGGCTGCCGTCTATGAGTCACACAGAGTCAGACACAACTGAAGTGACTTAGCAGCAGCAGCAGCAGACCACTATGACTTTGATGTTGAATTCATGCAGTTCCAGTGGGCAGAGGCATTGTCTCCACCATCAAAAGAACTTTACAGTTTCCTGGCAAAATACTTCCTGACTTCAGGAACAAAGCATCAGGGGAATCAATTCAAAAAAAAAAAAAAAAACAGTTCTCATACTCAGGCTCTCTTGTTGTCCAATCAAAAGACTGGCAGCTGGTGTTTATCTTCTGCCCTTAAGTTTTGGAGGTTAGCAACTTTATAGAAAAGGGCAGTTCTGACTACAACCTTGACTGCATTTGCAAAAAACAGTTAGTGTTGATGTTATTCAGTCACTCACTCATGTCTGACTCTTTGTGAACCCATAGACTACAGCATGCCAGAGTTCCCTGTTCTTCAACATTTCCTGGAGTTTGCTCAAACTCATGTCCATCAATTAAGTGATGCCATCCAACCATCTCTACCTCTGTTGTTCCCTCATCCTGCCTTCAATCTTTCCCAGCATCAGGATTCTTTCCAAAGAGTCAGTTCTTACCATCAGATAGCTAAAGTGTTGGAGCTTGAATTTCAGCATCAATCCTTCGGGTGAATATTCAGGACTGATTTCCTTTAGGATTAAATGGTTTGATCTCCTTGCAATCTAAGGGATTCTCAAGAGTCTTCTCCAACACCACAGTTCAAAAGCATCAGTTCTTCAGTGCTCAGTCTTCCTTATGGTCCAACTCTCACAACCATACATGACTACTGAAAAAACGATAGCTTTGACTGTACAGACCTTTGTCAGCAAAGTAATGTCTCTGTTTTTAATATGCTGTCTAGGTTGGTCATAGCTTTTCTTCCAAGGAGCAAGCGTCTTTTAATTTCATGGCTGCAGTCACTATCTGCAGTGATTTTGGAGCCCCCAAAAATAAAGTCTGTCATTGTTTCCATTGTTTTACCATCTATTTGTCATGAACTGATGGGACTGGATGCCATGATTTCAGTTTCCTGGATGTTGAGTTTTAAGCCAGCTTTTTTACTCTCCTCTTTCACCTTCATCAAGAGTCCCTTTAATTCCTCTTGACTTACTGACACGAGGGTGGTGTCATCTGCATATCTGAGGTTATTGATATTTCCCCTGGAAATCTTGCTTCCAGCTGGAGCTTCATCCAGCCCAGCCTTTGGCATGATGTACTCTGCATATAAGTTAAATAAGCAGGGTGACAATATACAGCCTTGACGTACTCCTTTCCCAATTTGCAGCAAGTCTGTCATTCCATGTCCAGTTCTAACTGTTGCTTCTTGACCTGCATACAGATTTCTCAGGAGGCAGGTCAGGTGGTCTGGTGTTCCCATCTCTTTAAGAATTTTCCCCAGTTTGCTCTGATCCACACAGTCAAAGGCTTTAGCATAGTCAATGAAGCAGAAGTAGATGTTTTCCTGAGATTCTCTTGCTTTTTCTATGTTCCAACAGATGTTGGCAATTTGGTCTCTTGTTCCTCTGACCTTTCTAAATATAGCTTGTACATCTGGAAGTTCTCAGTTCACATACTGTTGAAGCGTAGCCTGGAGGATTTTGAGCATGACCTAGATAGCACGCGAAATAATCATTCTTTGGCATTGCCCTTTTCAGTTCTGTGGCCACTGCTGAGTTTTCCAAATTTGCTGGCATACTGAGTGCAGCACTTTCACAGGACCATCTTTTAGGATTTGAAATAGCTCAGCTGTAATTCCATCACCTCCATTAGCTTTGTTCATAGTGATGCTTTCTAAGCACAAAACAGTAGAATTAACCTATCCCTTACTGCCTTAAATCTTAGGGCTCACTTCTCTACTTTACTAATAAACGTCCTTTGTGGCATCTTTTTCCAAAGTAAAGCACTTCTGTCTGCATTAAAAGCCTAACAGGCAGATATTCTTCTTCCTCCTTGATTTTCTTAATGGCCTCTGGAAATTGTCTGCTGTCTCTTGGTCAACAGAAGCTGCTTCTCTTGTTATCTTGATGATTTTTTAGGCTAAACATCTTTCTGAAATCATCAAACCATCCTTTGTTGGCATTAACTTCTCCAGCTTTAGATTCTTCACATTCCTTTTGCTTTAAGGTGACAAAAAGTGACTTTGATATTCCTTAAATCATGTTAGAGCCTTTAGATATACCTTTCTTAAAAGAATCCTGCACTCACATAAAAGCTGCATTTTCAATTGAGATAAAAACTTATTTCACAAAGAGTGCCAGGTTCTCATGCTTGCTGGCGTAAGGGCAGCAACAGTTTCACAAATTTCCTTTTCTTTTTCCTTTATAGTAGTCCCTATACTGGATTCGTTTATCTTGAAATGGTGGAATCTCAGCTGCAGACCCCAACCCATCATACACATCAACTAGTTCAACGTTTCCTGTAACATCATGACTTTTCACTGCTTCCTGGGAGCTCTTCCCCCATCACTGGTAGCACTCCGTGGGTCCTGTGGTACTATTCAAGGTTTACAACATTACATTAAACAAAGGATGGCAAGAGGTCACTTTTTACTGTGATACACAGCCTACGGGAGAGATGAACTGCTCATGTGGAGGTGATGAGTATCACATGCATTTCAAGTGGGTCCTCACGACAACTGAACTCAGCACGCTAGTAACACAGGTGACTAGGAAGTTACTACAGTAGGACAGTGTGCCCTATATAAACTAAGCCAAGTGTGATTTAATATCATGTCTTTATACTTTTTTAATGGAACCTGAGAAAACTAAATATTATCTCCAGTTAGGAGTGGTTCTGTGAACAGGCCACTTGGGCAAAAATTGCTTTTAGAAAATGGTTTCTCCATAAAACCATGGATCTGTCATAGTGCAAACTCACAGCAGGTGCTCAAAAACAGGACTGAATAAAGACTTAAATAGACATTTCTCCAGACATACAGATGGCCAACAGGCACATGAAAAGGTGTTCAACATCACTAATTATTCAGTTCAGTTCAGTTAAGTTCAGTCTCTCAGTCGTGTCCGACTCTTTGTGACCCCATGAATCGCAGCACGCCAGGCCTCCCTGTCCATCACCAACCCCCAGAGTTCACTCAGACTCACGTCCGTCGAGTCAGTGACACCATCCAGCCATCTCATCCTCTGTCATCCCCTTCTCCTCCTGCCCCCAATCCCTCCCAGCATCAGAGTCTTTTCCAATGAGTCAACACTTTGCATGAGGTGGCCAAAGTACTGGAGTTTCAGCTTTAGCATCATTCCTTCCAAAGAAATCCCAGGGCTGATCTCCTTCAGAATGGACTGCTTGGATCTCCTTGCAGTTCAAGGGACTCTCAAGAGTCTTCTCCAACACCACAGTTCAAAAGCATCAATTCTTCGGCACTCAGCCTTCTTCACAGTCCAACTCTCACATCCATACATGACCACTGGAAAAACCATAGCCTTGACTAGACGGACCTTTGTTGGCAAAATAATGTCTCTGCTTTTGAATATGCTATCTAGGTTGGTCATAACTTTCCTTCCAAGGAGTAAGCGTCTTTTAATTTCATGGCTGCAGTCACCATCTGCAGTAATTTCGGACCCCCAAAAAATAAAATCTGACACTGTTTCCACTGTTTCCCCATCTATTTCCCATGAAATGATGGGACCAGATGCCATGATCTTCATTTTCTGAATGTTGAGCTTTAAGCCAACTTTTTTACTCTCCACTTTCACTTTCATCAAGAGGCTTTTGAGTTCCTCTTCACTTTCTGCCACAAGGGTGGTGTCATCTGCATATCTGAAGTTATGGATATGTCTCCCGTCAATCTTGATTCCAGCTTGTGTTTCTTCCAGTCCAGCGTTTCTCATGATGTACTCTGCATAGAAGTTAAATAAGCAGGGTGACAATATACAGCCTTGACATACTCCTTTTCCTATTTGGAAGCAGTCTGTTGTTCCATGTCCAGTTCTAACTGTTGTTTCCTGACCTGCATACAAATTTCTCAAGAGGCAGGTCAGGTGGTCTGGTATTCCCATCTCTTTCAGAATTTTCCACAGTTTATTGTGATCCACACAGTCAAAGGCTTTGGCATAGTCAATAAAGCAGAAATAGATGTTTTTCTGGAACTGTCTTGCTTTTTCCATGATCCAGCGGATGTTGGCAACTTGATTTCTGGTTCCTCTGCCTTTTCTAAAACCAGCTTGAACATCTGGAAGTTCACGGTTCACGTATTGCTGAAGCCTGGCTTGGAGAATTTTGAACATTACTTTACTAGCGTGTGAGATGAGTGCAATTGTGCAGTAGTTTGAGCATTCTTTGGCATTGCCTTTCTTTGGGATTGGAATGAAAATTGACCTTTTCCAGTCCTGTGGCCACTGCTGAGTTTTCCAAATTTGCTGACATATTGAGTGCAGCACTTTCACAGCATCATCTTTCAGGATTTGAAATAGCTCCACTGGAATTCCATCACCTCCACTAGCTTTGTTCATAGTGATGTTTTCTAAGGCCCACTTGACTTCACATTCCAGGATGTCTGGCTCTAGGTCAGTGATCACACCATCGTGATTATCTGGGTCATGAAGATCTTTTTGGTACAGTTCTTCTTTGTATTCTTGCCACCTCTTCTTAATATCTTCTGCTTCTGTTAGGTCCATACCATTTCTGTCCTTTATCGAGCCCATCTTTGCATGGTATCTCTGATTTTCTTGAAGAGATCTCTAGTCTTTCCCATTCTGTTGTTTTCTTCTATTTCTTTACATTGATCGCTGAGGAAGGCTTTCTTATCTCTTCTTGCTATTCTTTGGAACTCTGCATTCAGATGGGAATATCCTTTTCTCCTTTGCTTTTCACTTCTCTTCTTTTCACAGCTATTTGTAAGGCCTCCCCAGACAGCCATTTTGCTTTTTTGCATTTCTTTTCCATGGGGATGGTCTTGATCCCTGTCTCCTGTACAATGTCACAAACCTCCATCCATAGTTCATCAGGCACTCTATCTATCAGATCTAGGCCCTTAAATCTATTTCTCACTTCCACTGTATAATCATAAGGGATTGATTTAGGTCATACCTGAATGGTCTAGTGGTTTTCCCTACTTTCTTCAATTTAAGTCTGAATTTAGTAATAAGGAGTTCATGATCTGAGCCACAGTCAGCTCTTGGTCTTGTTTTTGTTGACTGTATAGAGCTTCTCCATCTTTGGCTGCAAAGAATGTAACCAATCTGATTTAGGTGTTGATCATCTGGTGATGTCTAATTATTAGAGAAATGTAAATCAAAACTACAATAAGATATCACCAGCTGTAGGTAATATATGGTAATAATAAATGGTCATTATTTAAAAGTCTACAAAAAATAAAGCTGGACACAGTGTGAAGAAATGGGAACCTTCCTGCACTGTTGGTGGGAATGTAAATTGACGCAACCACTATGGAGAACAGTATGGAAGTTCTTTAAGATACTAAAAATAGAGCTACCATATGATTCAGCAGTTCCATTCCTGGGTGTATATCTAGAGAAAACCATAGTTCAGAAGGATACATGCACCAGAGTGTTCATTGCAGCACTCTTCACGATAGCCATGACATGGGAGCAACATAAACATCCATCAATAGAGAAGTGGATAAAGAAGAAGTGGTACTATTATACTCAGCCATTAAAAAGAATGAAATAACGCCATTTACAGCAACATGGGTGGCCCAAAAGATCATCATACTAACTGAAATATGTCAAATAGAAAATGACCAATGTATTATGATATTGCTTATATGTGAAATCTTTTAAAAAAATGATACAGTTGAACTTGTTTACAAAATAGACTCACAAAGTTAGAGAATGAATTTATGGTTCAGTTCAGTTCAGTCGCTCAGTCGTGTCCGACTCTTTGCAACCCCAGGGACTGCAGGACGCCAGGACGCCCTGTCCATCACCAACTCCCGGAGTCCACCCAAACCCATGTCCATTGTTTTGGTGATGCCATCCAACCATCTCATCCTCTGTCGTCCCCTTCTCCTCCTGCCTTCAATCTTTCCCAGCATCAGGGTCTATTCAAATGAGTCAGCTCTCCGCATCAGGTGGCCAAAGTATTGGAGTTTCAGCTTCAACATCAGTCCTTCCAATGAACATGTAGGACTGATCTCCTTTAGGATGGGCTGTTTGGATCTCCTTGCAGTCCAAGAGACTCTCAAGAGTCTTCTCCAGCACCACAATTCAAAACCATCAATTCTTCAGCAGTCAGTTTTCTTTATAGTCTATGGTTACCAGAGGAGAAACCTGGTGTGAGGGAGGAGGATAGGTTGGGAGTTTGGTATTGACCTGTAAACACTGCTATGTTGAAAATAGATAACCAATAAAGACCTACTATATAGCACATGGAACTCTGCTCAGTACTCTGTAATAGACTAAATGGGAAAAGAATTTCATAAAGAATAGTTACATGTATATATATAACTGAATCACTTTGCTGTACACTTGAAACTAACCCAACAATGTTAATCAAATATACTCCAATATAAAATAAAAATTAAAAAAGAAAAAAATCCCTGTGTAAAAATGAAATACATCATGTCTTTATGTGGACTTATATTCTTCCCACCTGTGAGTGATATTATGTACATTCTATATTTGTGTGTTTAAATTTTGATAACTTTTGATAATAGATTTGTGTATATTGATAACTGATAAAATACATGGGTTTCTACATCCATTTTATACATTCACAACACACAATTTTTCTTAATTTTTTCAATATTTCTAGGTTATAAAGTTTGCAAATTTATTCAAATTATCTCAAAAAAGATTTTCCAATATGTTTATTGAAAAAAAAATCATGTATGTATGGACCCATGAAGTTCAAACCCATGTGATTCAAAGATCAATTGTAATGTAAATTAACAATTTCTTACCTTTGGTAAGAATTGTTCTTAAATTTTTCTGAGCCAGGTACTGTTTTTTTCTTTATTTAATTTTAATTGAAGGATAATTGCTTTACAATATTGTGTTGGTTTCTGCCATACATCAACATGAATCACCCGTAGGTATACACATGTCCCTTCCTTCTTGAACCTCCCTTCCACCTCCCACCCCATCCCACCTCGCTAGGTTGTTACAGAGTCCTGGTCTGAGTTCCCTGAGTCATACAGCAAATTCCCACTGGCCATCTATTTTATATATGAAAGTGAAAGTGTTATTCAGTCCTGTCTGACTCTGTGACCCCATGGACTCTAGCCCACAAGGCTCCTCTGTCTAAGGGATTCTCCAGGTAAGAATACTGAAATGGGTTGCTGTTTCCTTCTCCAGGGGATCTTCCTGAGATCAAACCCAGGTCTGCTGCACTGCAGGCAGATTCTTGATCATCTGAGCCACCAGGGAAGCCAATTTTACCTATGGTAGTGCATATGCTTCCATGTTACTCTCTCCGTTCCTCCCACCTTCACCTTCCTCCCCTCAATCCCCTGTCCATAAGTTTGTTCCGTAGTCTGCCTCTTCACTGCTGCCCTGCGCATAGGTTCATCAGTACCATCTTTCTAGATTCCATATATATGCATCAATACACACATTGCTTTCTCTTTCTGACTTACTTCATTCTGTATAATAAGCTTTAGGTTCCTCCAGTTCATTAGAACCAACTCAAATGTGTTTGCCTTTATGACTGAGCAATATTCCACAGCTTCTTTATCCATTTGTCCGTCAACGGACATCTAGGCTCCTTCCATTTCCTAGCTATTATAAATAGTCCTGCAAATAACATTGGGGCACATGGGTCTTTTTCAGTTTTGGTTTCCTCAGGGTCTATGGCTAGTAGTGGGGTTGCTGGGTCATATGGTAGTTTTATTCCTAGTTTTTAAAGAAATCTCCATAGTGTCTTCCGTAGTGGTTGTATCGATTTAGATTCCCACCAACAGTGCAAGAGGGTTCCCTTTTCTCCACACCTTCTCCAGCATTTATTGTTTGCAGATTTTTTGATGATGGCCATTCTGACTGGTGTGAGGTGATATCTCATTGTAGTTTTCATTTGCATTTCTCTAATAAGGAGCGATGTTGAGCATCTTTTTGTGTGTTTATTAGCCATCTGTATGTCTTCTTTAGGAAAATGTCTGTTTAGATCTTTTGCCCACTTTTTGATTGGGTTGTTTGTTTTGTGGTATTGACTTATAGGAGATGCTTGTATATTTTGGAAACTAATCCTTTGTCAGTTGTTTCATTTGCTGTTATTTTCTCCCATTCTGAGGGGGTTGCCTTTTCACGTTGTTTATAGTTTCCTATGCTGCCCAAAAGCTTTTAAGTTCAATTCAGTCTCATTTGTTTATTTTTGTTTTTATTTCCATTGATCTAGAAGGTCTGTCATAGAGGATCTTGCTGTGGTTTATGTCAAAGAGTCCTCTGCCTGTTTTCCTCTAAGAGTTATATAGTTTCTGACCTTATATTTAGGTCTTTAATCCATTTTGACTTTATCTTTGTGTATGGTGTTAAGAAGTGTTGTAATTTCATTTTTTTTTCTTTTACATGAAGGTGTCCAGTTCTCCCAGCACCGCCTATTGAAGAGACTGCCTTTTCTCCATTGTATATTCTTGTATCCTTTGTCAAAGATAACTTTAGGCCAAGTTCTTTTTATATGGATACATTTCTGACTACCTTTTTTAATATCTCTATAAAGAACTATTTCTAATAAGAAGTATCAATTCTTCTAAATTCAGTTCTAAATTCAGAAAAATACATTTTTCTCAGAAAATATTACATTTCATATAGATTTTCTTATTTCTTGGCACAGCATTGTACATAATGGTGGTTGAATAGCTCCAGGGGGAAAGCATTTAATCTATACAATATGATTTAAAATTTATTAGTTTAAATATATAAAATAGTCTCTTGGTACTGTGATCAGCAAGAAACAGAAGAATTAGCATTTTATCACATTATGTTAGTATTCTAAAATTACTACAACAGACTGCAATGAAGATATTGGCAGTATGAATCTAATCACTGAAAACAAGCAAAATAATATATTTAAAATAATACTTTTTCAGAATTACTTTTTTTTTTACAATGTGAACAAGAATATCTTTAAATATTTTGAAAAAGGATAAGTATACTGGTTTTTATTTTTAAATGAGAGATGTCTCTTTTCTAACCAATATTTTCATATTTAAACACAAGTTAATACAATTTCCATATTGATACCTGCTCCTTCATGTGTATTTTTTTGAGATCATGTTTGCTAAACTATAAGCATCTTGGTATCAAAGAATATGTCCTAATACCTAGGAAAGTGTCTAGAGCATAAGCACATAGGGTCACAGTTAAATGAATGAATAAAAAAAATATGTGGAGATCACCAGAGCAAGTGGTATTTATTCATCATTTCACTGTGCCCTTCTTGCTTATATCAAATGACAACTGATCTCTGATAGGAAACAAATGGAGAGGGAGCTCTCCAAAGTATGGTCTTTGGTTACTATTTATTGAAAGGATCAGATCAGATCAGATCGGATCAGTCGCTCAGTCGTGTCCGACTCTTTGCGACCCCATGAATCGCAGCACGCCAGGCCTCCCTGTCCATCACCAACTCCCAGAGTTCACTCAGACTCACGTCCATCGAGTCAGTGATGCCATCCAGCCATCTCATCCTCTGTCGTCCCCTTCTCCTCCTGCCCCCAATCCCTCCCAGCATCAGAGTCTTTTCCAATGAGTCATACCTTTGGTTAATTCAATTGTGTATTTAAATAAACTATTCCATTAAAAAGTCAAGTTTAAATGAGATTTAACTTTGTCATTAATTTGCTTCATGAGTTTCAATATGACACGGGTTACTCTTCTATGTAGTTCTTGGAGGCAGGCAAAACTGTTACAAATATTTAGATACATCAGGAAACTAGGCATCTGTCTCCACCCCTGCACTTATAACTCAGCATTTATATGACATAAGACAGTGTTTCCAGGTAAATGACAACGTCAGAGTCAATTCTCATCATATCCCACTGAAGACATGATTCCCTAATTTTCTTCTTACCAATTCAAAAATCCTCAGTTCTGAAGTTTTACATGTAGGGAAGTGCAACCAACTGTCCTTCCTTTTTAGACCTGCCAAGCCCTGTAATCCTCTCTGGCTCCTTCTTTCACTTGCATTGCTTTAACCACAGCATCCCCATCCCTGCGAATGTTATACCACAGGCTTCAATCTGATCTAACACCTGTCATTCCACCCTAAGTGGATTGTCCAGAAATCAAACTTCCACAATAATTTCCTGCTTAAGACTCTTGGCCATACCCCTTTGGCAAGATTGAAGTAGGCAAACCCTATAGCCTATCCTACAAGGCACTTTTCAGTCTAGATATGACCCAACTTTCCAAGGTCATCTCTTGCCCTCTCCTTGCCATAAACCCACTTCACTAACCTTGTAGACAGATTTTTCAGCTGTCTGAATACTGCAAGTCTCTTCATGCCTGCCTGCCTTAGAAGGCTCTTATTACTCAATCCCATTTGTCAGCCTTTTATCATTCAAGCTCCAAATTTAACTCTTACTTTTTCTGTGAAACTCTATTAAATCCACCCTCTGACCATGCCTGAATGAACTTCTCTTTCCTCAACCAGAAAACAAAATACATTAATATTATTTTTCTTTATTTATTGCCTTACTCCACCCACTCTCCTATTACACATTGAAATGGAAGCATTTCAAGTTCAGAGACCAGGTCTTACTCATCCTTATGCTTGGCAGCTTATACAATGCCTAATATATAGAGGTGATCCAATAAACACATGCTGTTGAGTACTGTTAACTCTTATTATGTGTAACAGGGGTAGGGAAAAGAGAAACAACCCAAAGTTGCCATTAAAACAAAACAGACATCACCTCTGAAATATCTAGTTTAGATTACCTCTGGTTTCATTAACTCTTCCCCAGTGGGGCTCAGCATTGAAACAGTGGCTCAAGGGGAGACAGAGGAGGACAGCAAGTCCTGGAACCAGGCAACCCCAGAAGAGCTGGAGACAAAGCGTGCCCTGGGAAGTGTGGGGTGGGGCGGGGAGCAGGGCTGGGCCAGGTCCACCTACACTCCGCCACATCAGCTCCTGGGGCCAAATTACTCCTCTCCTCCCAGCCTTCACTGCGCTGAGCTCAACTTCAGTGAATCCAAAACTTTGTCAGAGTTGCCCATATGTGAAAATGGTGAGTTTTTCTTCACCGTCTGAGTTCCCATTATTTTAAAAACAAAAAAATTAAAAACCAGTCTCAATAACAAGGAGATCCAAGATAAGATAAATGACGGGCATTGATGGAGGAGAGAGCAGGATTCAGTCTGCTCCTTTGTGAGTCACAATTTATGTGTGGTGGGAAGTGGAGGTGGGTCCACCTCAACCTGCAATCAGCTGTGACGTGAAAGACCACAATGGTCATAATGTAAAAACTACTACACTCGAGTTTCTCCTCACCATGCCAGGCTCACACACACACACACACACATATTCTCTAGTGGCCCCTGTCCTTGTCAGCTCAGGCTGACATATAAAATACAATAGCTTGGATAGCCTAAACAATAGAAATTTATTTCTCACAGTTCTGAAGGCTGGAAATCCAAGGTCAAGGTGTTGGCAGGGTAGGTGTCATCTTCTCTGAGCTCATAGCTGGGTGCCATCTTGCTATGTGCTCAGATGACTTCCTTGTGTGCTGAGGGAAAGGAGAGGGAGAGAAAGAGAGAATAATGTTGGATGGGAGGGTTGCTCTAGTGTCTGTTACCAGAGCACCAATCCCATCATGAAGGCTACATCCTACTGACCTCCTAACCCTAATTACCTCCCAAAGGCATCCTCTCCAACTACCATCACACTGAGGGAAGGTCCTTCACACATGAATTTTGAACACAATCATTCAGCCCATAATGGCCCCCAATTCATAAGATAAATAGCATCCAATGCTTTGCATAGCTTGAGCTCTATAAATTATGTCCTCTTCTCTGGAAAGTTCTGCCACTAGTGAGATGACATCCTCATGGTGTGGTTATATAATAAAAGATGATACATTATCCATAGTTCTCTTCATACTCCTTATTATCTCCCTTCCAGTTACTACTGCTTGTTAGACTTGTCGCACTGATGCACACATCTCCTTCACATCAGACAACACTTCCAGTGCCTAGTCTCCATGCAATCCGTCTGCTGCTGCTGTTTACAATCACCAGCATGCTGGTTCCAGTGATGCTTTTCAGGGGTTATTTCCATTCTTTAAAAAAAAAAAGAAGGCTAAATGTTTGCAAAAACTCTTCATGCAAATGTAGAAAAAGTCCACATGAGGCAGGACACATCCTTTTCTTGGGCATGATACAAATGCACAGTACTCCTAGCTGTTAAAACACAAGACATCAAAACAATCTTACATGAAACAAAATTGATTGCTACAGAAATTCTACAGGGAACATATTTTAATGGATGTTTTAAATTCCCTTGAAGCAGAAAGTTAATTTCTGTTTGGTTTATTTTCAGAAAAGGAGAAAAAAACTTAACTCCTGTAACCAGCTTAGCAGAGACAAGATAGAAAGGAAATTATTGAGAACAGGGATGAACAGAAGTGTATCCCTTTGAACTAAGTAAAGGAACAAATCCTATAGTCCTGTGACATGAAAAGAAAAATCCATCATTGACAAAAGAGACTGTCTGAGGACACTGGTCTCCTTTGAAAATCTGGAGAAACAGCTCAGAATAACAATAATGGTCACTGCAACCACCACAATTTGTGCATTATAAATGGTATGTTTTTAATAAGTTCTTACACTGATATGTATTTTCATTAGAAAGAGCCTATTTCTCCCCCAGGTCATTTTTCATGTGCTTCCCCCTGAATAGAGCCTCCTTTTTCTAGAAAAATAGCAATGTCCGTATTAATGGTATAAAATGGATCCAAATAAAAAACAAATTGTGCAACGTAGCTGTAATAACTCTGTTCCTGTAGTTCCTCAATTCAACTACACTTGACTTTGGAGGGAAAGTTAGGTATTATATCCCTGAGGACACTCATTCAAGCTTAAAAAGCTGACTGTGGAAGAGAAAACACAGAGAGGGAGATGGAAGGAATGACAGCTGTTTGTGCCAAAAGTATGAATCCTGGGTGATTCACAGTTCACAAAGTATTACCTACCTCCCAGGAGAGTAATGAGCCATGGAATGGCTTCCCTTTGACAGCAAACCACCCCTGCTTGGCAAGGAAAGTCAACACCTTTATTTCCAGAAACAAAGTCACTAGAAGTCACTGTAGCTACCTCTCTAATCTATGACAGGTACATCCAAATGTGGGTCAGCTCTCAGAGGACCGCTGGGGGCTTCATACATTTGCTCTGCTAGAGACATTATTCAAACCACTTTAGGTTCATCTACCTCACTAGAACTCACTCAAATTCATTATTTTTTATGGTTAAGTAATATTCCATTGTATATATGTACCCAGGGGTGGGATGGATGGAGGGGAGGAAGGCTCAAGAGGGAGATGATATATGTATAATTAATTATGGTTGATTTGTGTTGTAGCAGGACAGAAATCATAAACCTTATTAAACAATTTTGTAAAGCAGCATTATAAAGCATTTTTTCTCCAATTAAAAAATAAATTTGAAAAAATTTAGGATAAAATGGAGCAATTATTCCAAATGAGGGGGAGAACAGATGGGACACAGCATCTGGGGGACACCAAGGCCTGCGTGGGCAGCTGGAGGGAGCAGGCAGGAGAGGCTGGCAGTCGGCGGGTGGGGGGGTGGCAGCAGGATGCCCTATCGGACCTGAGCAACATGAAGGAGAGTTTGGAACTTATCCTCAGTTTTATGGGAAAACATTAAAATTTTTTAACCAGGGCAGTGACGAATGTGTAATCAATCTGTGGCAGGGAAGAGAAGGAGCAATAAGCAGAAAAGAAAAAGCAAAAAGAATGTAAAACAATAGATCTTTCATTACTCTTTTAAACATTGAAGATATGAGATTAGGAGACTCTGACTCCTGCATTTCTCCACAAATAATTGTCTCTACTTTACTTAAAGAAAAATTAAGAAAAATTTAAATGAATAAACATACTGCTGGTTTAAGCTTATAATATAATATGGCCCCAGTTTTTCTGCAATTCACAGTATCCATCTGTTCACTTATTCTACCATTATTTACTGAATGTACTGCATGTCCAAAATCACTGCAGATGGTGATTTCAGCCATGAAATTAAAAGACACTTACTCCTTGGAAGGAAAGTTATGACCAACCCAGATAGCATATTCAAAAGCAGAGACATTACTTTGCCAACAAAGGTCCATCTAGTTAAGGCTTTGGTTTTTCCAGTGGTCATGTATGGATGTGAGAGTTGGACTACAAAGAAAGCTGAACACTGAAGAAGATGCTTTTGAACTGTGGTGTTGGAGAAGACTTTTGAGAGTCCCTTGGACTGCAAGGAGATCCAACCAGTCCATTCTAAAGGAGGTCAGTCCTGGGTGTTCATTGGAAGGACTGATGCTAAAGCTGAAACTCCAATACTTTGGCCACCTCATGGGATGAACTGACTCATTGGAAAAGACTCTGATGCTGGGAGGGATTGGGGGCAGGAGAAGGGGACAACAGAGGATGAGATGGCTGGATGGCATCACCGACTCAATGGACATGAGTTTGAGTGAACTCCAGGAGTTGGTGATGGACAGGGAGGTCTGGCGTGCTGGGATTCATGGGGTCGCAAAGAGTAGAACACAACTGAGCAACTGAACTGAACTGAACTGTGAGTATAATGCCAGGCTAAGTAACAGCAACTCAAAGATGCATGTACCTAAGTGTACAGTAGAGTTCAGCAGTGTCAAAACACAAAATTGTCTTCCAGGTCACAAATATAACCATTACATCACAGAGGAATCCACCACTATAGGTCAAATTGTACCCCAAACATGTATTTTTCCCGTGTGATAAATCCATGGACATTGCAGTAGGGCAATAATCATGTGAACTATTTATTTAAGTTCAGTCTCATAGTTATATGAAAAAGGGTAATTGAACTTGAGGTACAATTCAATTTTAAAAGGCAAAATATCTTAATAGACACTTCACCAAAGAAGATACATGGATAGCAAATAAATACATTCAAAGATGCTCCATGCCGCTGCTGCTGCTGCTGCTCCTGCTCCTGCTAAGTTGCTGCAGTCGTGTTCAACTCTGTGTGACCCCACAGACAGAAGCCCACCAGGTTCCCCCATCCCTGGGATTCTCCAGGCAAGAACACTGGAGTGGGTTGCCATTTCCTTCTCCAATGCATGAAAGTGAAAAGTGAAAGTGAAGTCGCTCAGTCGTATCCAACTCTTTGCAACCCCATGGACTGCAGCCTACCAGGCTCCTCCGCCCATGGGATTTTCCAGGCAAGAGTACTGGAGTGGGTTGCCATTGCCTTCTCCACCATGCCACTAGTCATAGGGAAATGAAAATTAAAACTACAATTGGATGACACCACACAGCTATTGGAACATCTGAAATTAAAGCTTGACCACAACAAGTGTTGGCTTGCGGAGGAGTTAGAACTCACTGTGGGATTTCTTTGGAAGGAATGATGCTAAAGCTGAAACTCCAGTACTTTGGCCACCTCATGTGAAGAGTTGACTCATTGGAAAAGACTCTGATGCTGGGAGGGATTGGGGGCAGGAGGAGAAGGGGACAATAGAGGATGAGATGGCTGGATGGCATCACTGACTCTATGGACATGAGTCTGAGTGAACCCTGGGAGTTGGTGATGGACAGGGAGGCCTGGCACGCTTTGATTCATGGGGTCCCAAAGAGTTGGACACGACTGAGTGACTGATCTGATCTAATCTGATCTGATTACCCCACTACTAAGTGGTAACATAAAATGGAACAAACACCCAAGAAAAAGCCTAGACTTTATTAGAAAGTTAAATATACATGCACCCTAGAACTCAATCATTGTACACCCACAGCTGTTTCCCCCAGAAGAAAGAACACATATGTGACCACAAAGACTGATACACAAAGGTTCATAACAGGTTTACTTGTGATTGTTAAAAACTGGAAACAATCCAAATTTCCACCAACACTAGAATGAATAAACAAAGTATGGTATATCCTTACCAGGGAACACTACTCAGCAATAAAAAAGAAATGCCATAAAGTGACTGATTTTCAAAATAATTGTTCTGAGTTAAAAAAGACCAAAAGGTCACATACTATATAATTTCATGTATATAAACCTTATAAAACGCCAACTTATCTCTATAGTGACAGAAAAAAATGGTGGCTTTCTGGGGATGCGTACTGGATGAGCAAGGAGGGGGATTTTCAGGGGCATAAGGAGACCCCTTGACGAACTCCTTTTCCTATTTGGAACCAGTCTGTTGTTCCATGTCCAGTTCTAAGTGTTGCTTCCTGACCTGCATACAAATTTCTCAAGAGGCAGATCAGGTGGTCTGGTATTCCCATCTCTTTCAGAATTTTCCAGTTTATTGTGATCCACACAGTCAAAGGCTTTGGCATAGTCAATAAAGCAGAAATAGATGTTTTTCTGGAACTCTCTTGCTTTTTCCATGATCCAGCAGATGTTGGCAATTTGATCTCTGGTTCCTCTGCCTTTTCTAAAACCAGCTTGAACATCAGGAAGTTCAAGGCTCAGGTATTGCTGAAGCCTGGCTTGGAGAATTTTGAGCATTACTTTACTAGCATGTGAGATGAGTACAATTGTGTGGTAGTTTGAGCTTTCTTTGGCATTGCCTTTCTTTGGGATTGGAATGAAAACTGACCTTTTCCAGTCCTATGGCCACTGCTGAGTTTTCCAAATTTGCTGGCATATTGAGTGCAGGATTTTCACAGCATCATCTTTCATGATTTGGAACAGCTAAACTGGAATTCCATCACCTCCACTAGCTTTGTTCGTAGTGATGTTTTCTTTTTTTTTTTTTTTTTTAAATCGAAGGGGACAGAGCCCTGCGGCTTCTTGCAGGCCGGGGCCCGGTGGCCAGGAAACCCACGCAGTCCTCGGACACTGCCCAGGAGCCAGGTGGGAGGACGTAGTGATGTTTTCTAAGGCCCACTTGACTTCACATTACAGGATGTCTGGCTCTAGGTCAGTGACAACACCATCGTGATTATCTGGGTCATGAAGATCTTTTTTGTACAGTTCTTCTGTGTATTCTTGCCATCTCTTCTTAATATCTTCTGCTTCTGTTAGGTCCATACCATTTCTGTCCTTTATCGAGCTCATCTTTGCATGAAATGTTCCTTTGGTATCTCTGATTTTCTTGAAGAGATTCCTAGTCTTTCCCATTCTGTTGTTGAGTTCATCAAGGCTGTATATTGTCACCCTGTTTATTTAACTTCTATGCAGAGAACATTATGAGAAATGCTGGACTGGAAGAAACACAAGCTGGAATCAAGATTGCCAGGAGAAATATCAATAACCTCAGATATGCAGATGACACCACCCTTATGGCAGAAAGTGAAGAGGAACTCAAAAGCCTCTTGATGAAAGTGAAAGTGGAGAGTGAAAAAGTTGGCTTAAAGCTCAACATTCAGAAAACGAAGATCATGGCATCTGGTCCCACCACTTCATGGGAAATAGATGGGGAAACAGTGGAAACAGTGTCAGACTTTATTTTTCTGGGCTCCAAAATCACTGCAGATGGTGACTGCGGCCATGAAATTAAAAGATGTTACTCCTTGGAAGGAAAGATGTGACCAACCTAGATGGCATATTCAAAAGTACAGACATTACTTTGCCAGCAAAGGTCCGGCTAGTCAAGGCTGTGGTTTTTCCTGTGGTCATGTGTGGATGTGAGAGTTGGACTGTGAAGAAGGCTGAGCACCGAAGAATTGATGCTTTTGAACTGTGGTGTTGGAGAAGACTCTTGAGAGTCCCTTGGACTGCAAGGAGATCCAAGCAGTCCATTGTGAAGGAGATCAGCCCTGGGATTTCTTTGGAAGGAATGATGCTAAAGCTGAAACTCCAGGACTTTGGCCACCTCATGCGAAGTGTTGACTCATTGGAAAAGACTCTGATGTTGGGAGGGATTGGGGGCAGGAGGAGAAGGGGATGACAGAGAATGAGATGGCTGGATGGCATCACTGACTCGATGGACGTGAGTCTGGGTGAACTCCGGGAGTTGGTGATGGACAGGGAGGCCTGGCATGCTGCGATTCATGGGGTCGCAAAGAGTCGGACACGACTGAGTGACTGATCTGATCTGATCTGAAGGAGACCCCTGGTGGTCATAGAAATACTATGCGGGTTGTGTAGATGCTCCCACTGGTGCAAATGTATGTCAAAACATATCAAAATATACGCTATATGTCTATTATACTTCCAAAAAGCTGTTAATTGTTTTAATATAAAAACAAAAATAAAACTGCCACATGACCCAGCAATCCCACTGCTGAGCATATACACCGAGGAAACCAGAATTGAAAGAGACACATGTACCCCAATGTACATTGCAGCACTGTTTACAATAGCTAGCTCATGGAAGCAACCTAGATGTCCATTGGCAGACAAATGGATAAGGAAGTTGTGGTACATATACACAATGGAATATTCAGTTCAATTCAGTTCAGTCGCTCAGTCGTGTCCGACTCTTTGCAATCCCAAGAATCACAGCACACCAGGCCTCCCTGTCCATTACCAATTCCCAGAGTTTACCCAAACTCATGTGCATCAAGTCAGTGATGCCATCCAGCCATCTCATCCTCTGTCGTCCCCTTCTCCTCCTGCTCCCAATCCCTCCCAGCATCAGAGTCTTTTCCAATGAGTCAAATCTTTGCATGTGGTGGCCAAAGTACTGGAGTTTCAGCTTCAGCATCAGTCCTTCCAGTGAACACCCAGGACTGATCTCCTTCAGAATGGACTAGGAGATCAGTTGGATTGTTGGATCTCCTTGCCATCCAAGGGACTTTCACGAGCCTTCTCCAACACCACAGTTCAAAAGCATCAATTCTTCGGTTCTCAGCTTTCTTTATAGTCCAACTCTCACAACCATACACGACCACTGGAAAAACCAAAGCCTTGACTAGATGGACCTTTGTTGGCAAAGTGAAGAGGAACTAAAAATCCTCTTGATGAAAGTGAAAGAGGAGAGTGAAAAAGTTGGCTTAAAGCTCAACATTCAGAAAATGAAGATCATGGCATCTGGTCCCATCACTTCATGGGAAATAGATGGGGAAACAGTGGAAACAGTGTCAGATTTTATTTTAGGGGGCTCCAAAATCACTGCAGATGGTGATTGCAGGCATAAAATTAAAAGACGCTTACTCCTTGGAAGGGAAGTTATGACCAACCTAGACAGCATATTCAAAAGCAGAGACATTACTTTGCCAACAAAGGTCTGTCTAGTCAAGGCTATGGTTTTTCCTGTGGTCATGTATGGATGTGAGAGTTGGACTGTGAAGAAGGCTGAGCACCAAAGAATTGATGCTTTTGAACTGTGGTGTTGGATAAGGCTCTTGAGAGTCCCTTGCACTGCAAGGAGATCCAACCAGTCCATTCTGAAGGAGATCAGCCCTGGGATTTCTTTAGAAAGAATGATGCTAAAGCTGAAACTCCAGTACTTTGGCCACCTCATGCGAAGAGTTGACTCATTGGAAAAGACTCTGATGCTGGGAGAGATTGGGGACAAGAGGAGAAGGGGACGACAGAGGATGAGATGGCTGGATGGCATCACTGACTCAATGGACGTGAGTCTGAGTGAACTCCGATAGTTGATGATGGACAGGTGGCCTGGCATGCTGCGATTCATGGGGTCGCAAAGAGTCGGACACGACTGAGCAACTAAACTGAACTGAACTGAATGTCTCTGCTTACTCAACTATAAAAAAAGAACACAAGTCAGTTTTAATGAGGTGGATGAAACTACTACTACTACTGCTAAGTTGCTTCAGTCGTGTCCGACTCTGTGCGACCCCATGGACTGCAGCCCACCAGGCTTCTCCATCCATGGGATTCTCCAGGCAAGAGCACTGGAGTGGGTTGCCATTTCCTTCTCCAATGCATGAAAGTGGCAAGCGAAAGTGAAGTCGCTCAATTGTGTCCAACTCTTAGCGACCCCATGGACTGCAGCCTACCAGGCTCCTCCATCCATGGGATTTTCCGGGCAACAGTACTGGAGTGGGGTGCCATTGCCTTCTCCATGGATGAAACTGGAGCCTATTATATAGAGGGAAGTAAGCCAGAAAGAGAAACACCAATACAGTATACTAATGCATATGTATGGTCTTTAGAAAGATGGTAACAACAACCCTATATGTAAGACAGCCAAAGAGACACAGATGTAAAGAACAGACTTTTGGACTATGTGGGAGAAGACAGGGGTGGGACAATATGAGAGAACAGCATTGAAACATGTATATTACTATACATGAAATAGATGATCAGTGCAAGTTCGATGCATGAAACAGGGCACTCAAAACTGGTGCTCTGGGACAACCCAGAGGGATGGGTTGGGGAGGGATGTGGGGGGAGGGGTTCAGGATGGGGGACACATGCGCACCCATGGCTGATTCATGTCTATGTATGGCAAAAACCACCACAATATTGTAAAATATTTAGCCTCCAATTAAAATAAATGAATTGATTTTTTTAATTAAAAAAATAAAACAAAAACAAAATAAACTGAAGTTTTAAAACTAGGATCGTCTTTTTAGAGTAGTTACAGAGTCATAGCAACATTAAGCAGAGGCGCATTTACCCCCTCGCCCTGCACACATACAGTCTCCCTCATTATCAATACCACCCCAAGGCGGCACATATGTTGCGAGCAAAGAACCCAGACCGACATGTCATAATCACCCAAACCCCGGAGCTGACATTATAGTTCACGCTTAGCATTGTCTATTCTATGCTTCTGCACAAATGTATAATGACAGGTATCCATCATTTTATTATCTTAGAAAAATAATTTTGCTGCCCTAAAATTCTTCTCTTCTCCGTCTAGAAAATGAATTTTTATTTAACTTCTTTTAATCCTTTAATTTTATGCATATCTTAAGTGATAATTTTTATGTCTTTGGTTAACTGCCTTTTAGAAAATGAGTTAATGGTCAAAGAATGGCTTCCCCCATGGTTCAGTGGGTAAAGAATCTGCTTGTGATGCAGGAGACACAGGAGATGTGGGTCAAAGAATATATATTTTGCCATACTTGGAAAAGTCATCTTTAAGTGATATATGTTTAAGTACATTAAATGTAAAACTTTATGCACAAGAGTTCAGTGGTTCACATGTCTTTTAAGAATCTTGTCATTGCTCAATTGATCTCCTGTGTGCTTTAGGCATTTCGACTCAGTGTTGAAATGAGTCTTGATGTGAAAAGATTTCATACTGAGACTCCCTGGTGAACACAATAATGAAGGTTATTTGGTTGATGTGTTTATTTTTTCAAACTTTACCAGCACTGACCCCGTTAGTATTAAATCTCAGCATGAAGATATTTCTAAGTTATACACTGTACATCTTGGATACACTTGTAAGTTATACACTGTAAGTTATAGACTATACACTGTAGTCACCCACAGCATTTCAGGGATGTTATATTGTAGTGCCAAGATTACCTTCTTACAGCCACTGGAGCTTTTCAAAATCATCAGGCCCTAAAATTATGGCTGCTGCTTATAAAGACAGTGCAGTGTTTTTAAAGATTTCTCTTATCAAGGTCATGCCCCACAAGTATTACTGCAAAAATTTCCTATACCATTATCGAATAAAAGTCCTTTGTCATCTTATTTTTTCCTATATAGTTGTATGTATACATCCAACTTTTTGGATGTGTTTTTTAGTCCATAGGGTTCTTCAAATAGAGCATTTACTGATTTGAAAATTTCCAGAAAAATATTTTAGAAAAAAATCTTCCTCTGATTTTTCAACTTTATTTTGATCAATATATAACCAACTGTTTTCATTGTTGGATTTTATCACACCACTGATAGGTGTTAAACAATGATTCTTCATAATTCATGACCCAAAGAAAAAGAAAGGAATGAAAGGCTTTTCTAGCAAATATCAAACAACAAATTTTTATAAGCACCAAATCACATTAATATTCAGACAATACTAGGCTACTTCTCAAAAACAGAAAATCATGTTTATAATGTATTTGATTTCTTGCTAGAAATAAGACAACACAAATTTTCAGGAGAACTAAAAATTATTTTGATGTCTTTGCTTCAGTGTTCTTGGAATGGCACCTTTTTCAATATTTTGGCATAGGTCACTACAGGTAAATAATCCATGCCTTTTACTCTTTAGTGGGGTGAGGGATTGGGGGTGGCTAGACAAATGTTGGTATAAGTAGAGTTACAGTAGCAAGAGAATCTGGTGTTGATCATCTTAGTGACATTATTTTATTCTTGTCATGAGAATCCTGTTAATTTATGCATTGAGATTTCATTCAATGAGCCAAAGAATGCATTTCAACAGGAAACTCCTATTTCACCTTTCAGTAAAATCATCATGGTCCAAATACAGGGGTCAAGCACATGCAAACACTTTTAAAGGGGAAATTTAAAGAATCCCTGGGCTATGATTAATTAAGAAACAACACAATGGAAAGATAACACCCTTTTATTCAGGCCCAATTGTACATCAAATCCTGGTATTTTCAATTATTATGGCAAGATGTCCTGCTTGATGCTGGTTTTCCTGGTGGTACAGAGGCCACAAATATGACTTGAAAGTAGAACAAGGTCAAAGGGAATTTTGTTTTTCAGTCGCTCAGTCATGTCCAACTCTTTGCCACCCCATGGACTGCAGCACGCCAAGTTTCCATGTCCTTCACTATCTCTGGGAGTTTGTTCAAACTCAGGTCCATTGAATTCACGATGCCATCCAACCATCTCATTCTCTGTTGCCCGCTTCTCCCCCTGCCTTCAATCCTTCCCAGGATCGGGATCATTTCCAGTGAGGCAGCTCTTTGCATCAGGTGGCCAAAGTACTGGAATCTCAGCTTCAGCATCAGTCCTTCCAGTGAATATTCAGGGTTGATTTCCTTTAGGATTGACTGCTTTGATCTCCTTACATAAGAAATCTAAAAGTCAAAGTAACTACCAAAATTAACCTGTAAACGTGGCTATCAGGCTGGTTAAGCAACAGGGACACTGTAGGACAAGGACACTAAAAATGCTCAAGAGAGAAGGGCCTTCTCTGGATGCTGGAAACTTCTCTGCTCCCAAGTAGTTAAAGGCTGGAGCAGGAAACATTTGCAAAGTGGACATCTTCATCAGAAGAAAATTTGGGGCTGCAATTAAGGAAATGTTTCATCTCTGATCTTACCAACCAGTGTTCAATACACATAAATTATGGATTTCAGAGTAACTGAGCAAAGACAAAACCAAGGCAGGCAAGAACCACCATGTACCTAGAGTCCAGGGGACAGGCAACCGCAATATCAGGTGTGAGCACATGAGTGTCACAAAGACGTCTGGGCCTTCAGATGTAGTCACTGTAATGCCTAAAGACTTTGGGTAGCATACATGTCACTCATAATAAACACAAATTGTAACTAAAATGAGATACCGTGGGCTATATCAACTTGAAAAAAAAACTTTTTCCCACTGATGAAAGAAAAACAAAACATTTTTTAATTGAGGCATTTGTTGTTGTTCAGTCACTTAGTCATGTCCAACACTTTGCAACCCCATAAACTGCAGCACGTCAGGCTTCCCTGTCCACTGTTTCTCTGAGTTTGCTCAAACTCACATCCATTGAGTCAGTGATATCACCCACCCAGCTCATCCTCTGCTGCTCCCTTCTCCCCCTGCTCTCAATTTTCCCCAGGATCAGGGTCTTTTCCAGAGTGTTGGCTCTTTACATCAGGAGACCAAAGTATTGGAGCTTCAGTTTCAGCATCAGTCCTTCCAGTGAATATTCAGGGTTGATTTCCTTTAAGATTGACTGGTTTGATCTCCTTGTAGTCCAAGGAACTCTCAAGAGTCTTCTCCAGCAATTCAAAAGCATCAGTTCTTTGGCACTCAGCCTTCTCTATGGTCCAACTCTCACATCCATACATAACTACTGGAAAACCCATAGCTTTCTCTATATGGACCTTTGTCAGCAAAGTGATGTCTCTGCTTTTTAATGTGTTGTCTATATTTGTCATAGCTTTTCTTCAAAGGAGCATGTGTCTTTTAATTTTGTGTATATTGAAGTATTCCTCATGTACAATGTTGTGTTAATTTCTGCTATACAGCAGTGACTCAGTTATACACACATATACATGTGTGTATGTGTGTGTATATATACATTTTTTCTTCATATTCTTTTCTATTACAGTTTATCACAGGATATTGAATATACTTCCCTGTGTGATACAATAGGACTCTGCTGTTTATCCATTCTGTGTATGATAGCTTGCATTCTACTAACCCCAACCTCCCACTACATCCAATCTCACCTTTTTGGCACCCCCAGTCTGTTCTCTATGCCCATCATTCTGTTTCTGTTTCATTGATAAGTTTGTGTCATATTTTGGATTCCACATGTAAGTGATATCATATGGTATTTGTCTTTCTCTTTTTGACTTACTTCACTTAGTAGGATAATCTCGGGAGAAAATTTCAAGTTTGTTTTTGTTGGTACATTGCTGATGGAAGGATAAATTTCTACAATTGGAAAAATTGCCAGCACCCATATCCTTTATCATAACAATTCCACTTACAGCAATTTTTCCTATAAAATTACTCATACTTGCAAAATGACCTATTCATTTCATAAATATACTTAGTGACCACCAACTGCATACCAGCTATGATTCTAGGCACTAAAAAGGAACAGCAAACTGTGGAGTCTCTTGAGGCTTATATTGGTTGGGGAAATAGGTTGCCAATAAGCCTGTGCAAGGACTTCCCTGGTGGTCTAGTAGTTAGGACTTTGCCTTCCAATGCAGGAAGTACGGGTTTGATCTCCAGTCAGGGAGCTAAGACCCACATGTCTGCCCTGTGGCCAAAAAACTGAAATATAAAAAGAAGCAATATTGTAAGAAATTCAATAAAGACCTTTAAAATGGTCCACATCAAAGAAAAAAAAAGAATTTTTTAAAAGCATAATGTCAAGTGATGCATGAACAAAATTCAAGCAGGGTGAGAAGGGTAGGGAGGAAAGAGGGAAGGAGGCTGTTTCCATAAGGCAGGTAAGGAGGCGACATTTAAACAGCCCTGAGTGAGACAAGGAAAGAGCCATGCAGGCACCCACAGGAAGTGTGTTCTAAATACACAGCCTCAGAGCACTGCTCATAAAAATTAAAATCCACCTAGATATCATCAATAGGGGCCTGATTAGATAAATCATAGATAGGTGGATGGATGTAATACAATGTGTATATTACACATGTGTATAAACAAAAAAAGAAAATGATGGGGTGGCTTTAGGGAAGTACTGGGCAGTTGGGGGTACTGATTTATTTTTCACTGACTCTCTCTTTATACCTTTCAGGTTTTGCACCAAATTTATGCACTTTTATATACAAAACACCATAAAACATGGTTTAGATTAAATAAATGTCTTCATTTGATCAAGATTAAATGTCTATTCTGCTTAAAATTTTCCTGGGAGCTTCCAAAATTCCAAAATAAAATTCCAAAATAATAGTCTGCAACCTAAAATGCCTGGATTTCTGTATAAATATACATCAAGTTTGATGGTTTTGAACTGTGGTGTTGAAGAAGACTCTTGAGAGTCCCTTGGACTGCAAGGAGATCCAACCAGTCCATTCTGAAGGAGATCAGCCCTGGGATTTCTTTGGAAGGAATGATGCTAAAGCTGAAACTCCAGTACTTTGGCCACGTCATGCGAAGAGTTGACTCATTGGAAAAGACTCTGATGCTGGGAGGGATTGGGGGCAAGAGGAGAAGGGGATGCCAGAGGATGAGATGGCTGGATGGCATCACTGACTCGATGGACGTGAGTCTCAGTGAACTCCAGGAGTTGGTGATGGACAGGGAGGCCTGGCGTGCTGCGATTCATGGGGTCGCAAAGAGTCGGACACGACTCAGCGACTGATCTGATCTGATGTTACACTAAGAATCTTTCTGAAGTTTCTGATAAAGACAGGCCCACAGCAAGAAAACAACAATGTACCTTTGAAAGAGCAATTCACACAGCACATCAGCAACTATGTTACTAAACAGGACAGAATCTCACAGGTCCAGTCTTTTGTCAAGTTTTTAAGAATTCATATTATGACCCTCTCTTACATACAAAAAGTATTATGTTTTCCATTTCTATGCTTTAATAAAAAATGGTGGTAAAGTCATGGCCTATATTTGTAAACAGATTCGAGCCAGAAAACTAGCACAACAAATCAGAAGAAACACATAAACACTGAACTCAGAGCCCTCATGGAAACTAATATTAAAAAAAACTGAATATATTCAATTTCCCTATCTTTTCCTTGATTTTTTGGATGAATTATCTGGAGTCATAGGTTCACTGCAGACAGATAAGTCACAAGACAAAAGACAGCTTTAGATGGAGGACGAGTTTCCAACGTGTAACTGGTGAAGCTGAACCGTGCTGACTCACCCACTGACCCAGGTTGCAAATCCCCAGAGTGGAACTCAGTCCTCAGCTGGTATGATAGGCACTCAGGTGAGAGGGTGTCCCTTCAAGCAGATGCCCCTGGAAGGGTGATGGGTCCACCCTCAGCACCCTTCACAAGATCTGGCCGCATCCTCCCCACTGCAATAACCCCAACTTGAAAAGATGGCATTGAACAGCCACAGTAAACAAAATACCTGAGATTCTATTTGTTTTACTTATTTTCAAGTCTGGGGTAAAAGTATTGCAAGACTTAAGTACGAGGTGGTGGTGGTAGCTACGGGATCACTTCTCCAAAATGTATCTGTGCAGTTTGGCATAACACCATCCCCTCAGCTGTTCCTTGGTTGTGCTCAGGGTGCTTTAAGTTTGGATTCAGGAGGTGAGTGTTTGCAGACAAGCTCAGAATTTTCAGTCTCTGCCTTTATGTTCTTGTTATGTATATGTTTGTCTTTCCTGGTGTTTCAGAAACAAAGCATCCAACTGCATCGTCAAACAAAGACAGAGAGACCTACACCCCAGCCAGCACTTCCTGCTCATTCTCTGAGAACATTCCTCCAGCTACCTCCAGCCCCACCAAGGTCCATCTGAGCTGGGTTCAAGTAGCATCCTTTCCATCTATTTTTCAGAGTGAAGTATAGTTTCAAGATGTCATTTTCCATGCTCTGCTACCACAGATCAGGGCCATGAGTGGTAATACACGTTATTTATACACACGTGTAATCAGGGCTGTGAGTGGTTTCAGAGGACAGAGAGGTCAATGAAAGCTGAATAGCAAGTCCAACTCTCAGCCTGGACATATGATAAACACTAATTTTTAATAGCTTGGAGTGAATCTACTGTAATAGTTTTATATTATTACATTACTAGGTAAATATATATCAGTATAGAATTTGTATGTGAAGACAGGAGAGGGAAGGAAACAGAAAACTGAGAGTAACAAGGGATAAGTTTGCCCAGAAGCAAACAGCTAAAGATTTAAAAAGCTCCTCTAAAAGCATCTCTATGATTCTAGCAAGCTCAAATGATAAATCATTTTACTGAACATTTTCACGCTCATGTTTTCTCCCCATCCTGTCCTGCACTGCCAGTCGATCTGAACCCAAGGGCCCAGGACTTGCTCAACCCTCCCAGAAATGACAGCAGGAAGACCAGGTCCAGCTGGATCTCAAAAGCCCCGTTGCTTCAGTCCCACAAGTGGTTCCAGGATTTGGAAGCTGTGTTGGAACTGGCCTTTTCGTTTCCTGCACAGATGTAGGTACATGTGGTGAATCACAATGATCCCCACGCTGTAAAACTTAAGCTTTAGCTTTTTTGAGACTGTATTCTGCACAAATTTGTCTCCAAGGCAATTGGAATTTTATGCCTTATAAATAAAAGAACATTGTAGTAGAATCTTACTGATGGAGATTTCATCTTGGGTACAAACTTTGAGGTCCTCAAAAGTGATGCAGAATACTTATCAATAAAAGATCAGAGTAAGCTTGTTGGATAAAAGTGGAATATCAGTGTAAGATCTGAGCATGCTCTCTATTTATATCAAAGACTTTATAGTGGTGATACAGGAAAGGATGAGAAAAAAGGATGTGAGACTCTTACTGACAAAGAACTCTGGCTCTTGGTGAGCCAGCCAGCCAGGTCACAGACGCTCTGCTATGCCTATAGCTTCCGTGAATTAAAACAGACACAGTTACTGTCATCAACAATCAAGCATTTGCAAAGAATGCAGTGAAAACTAATTGCATGGAGTCCAAATGTAGCCCTGTAAATTCTGACCATATACCGAACAGCCTGCTTTCACCAAGCAAAGAAAATATGAGGCCGAGGGTAGAGAAGTACCAGGCTGGTGGCAGAACGCAGATGTGCAAGCCCATCATCAATTCAGAATCAACTTGCTTTTCTGTGATTAAAAATGCTTTGGAAATTTTTAATACTCTGGATTCAACTTAAACCATGGTCTCGGGATGCGGTTAATAAAAGCAGATTTTCTTACCTTATAAGTATATCATTATAGGAAACTTGGCACTTGCTTTTCTGGATTCTGAAACCTGGTTTGTGCCCGATTCAACATCGAAATATTTTAAGAGTAATCAGAATAGTAAAATGGTTAATGCCAGTTATTTTACCTTTTACCTTCCCCCAAGTCTGACTTTCCAAATGAGATTTACCTCTCGTAGTGTTTCACGCAAGGCCATTTTCACTTAGAGATTTTTCTGAACAGAGGAGCAAAGAGAAACATCTTCAGAGCAAGATGTGCCTCCAACACACCTGCCAGGCTTCTCACCTCCCAGTTTTCTTTAATCCGTCACTGAGTGCTCCCTGGGGTCCTAGAAAGCTCGGGGAATGTGACCTTAGCTTCCAGCCGTGCTCTTGGTGGGGAAGCTGTTGACACCTTTGTTGTCCAGCCCTCAATATTCTTTGGTGCATTTTATTTCTTAGAGACGGAAGTTATGCTAGAGTGATTGACTGAAGCAGGGCTTCTGGAATTAGAACAGGTGTGATTTGCATACACATCTGTCTGATCATAAAACATTGGCAGGCAAGTGGAATCTCCAGGTTCACAGCTGCTTTCCAAAAGCTCTGCATGGCAGTTAATACCCTTCTAAGACAGCAAGAGTAGGAAATGAAACAGTCTGTAATCCAGTACCACAAAAATTAAACTATCCATGTTGCATTTACCATTTATCCTATATTTCTGATTTTTGATAAAACTAAGTCATCTAAATTCATCAATTCAAAGTTATTTCTTTCCTTTAAAATATCCATTTTGTTTTCTTATGGAACCCATAGGAAAAGGAAAGTTAGTTGCATAGTCATGTCCAACTCTTTGTGATCCCATGGACTGTAGCCCCTCAGGTCTTCTGTCCATGGAATTCTCCAGGCCAGAATACTGGAGTGGGTAGCTTTTCCTTTCTCCAAGGGATCTTCCCAAACCAGGAATCGAACCCAGGTCTCCTGGGTTGCAGGTAGATTCTTTACCAACTGAGAAGCCCATAGATAAGGTATAAATATCTAACAAAATAAACAATTTTAACCACCCATAACTGTTTCCATTTGCTTTCATTATGTCCTTAGAATAAACTTCTGAAGAATAAGTACAATATTTCTTCTTAAGAGGAAAAAGCATTCCCAGAAGACATGCATGCTTACATATGTGCTAACTCTCTTCAGTCGTGTCCAACTCCACGCGACCCTGTGGACTGGAGCCTGCCAGGCTCCTCTGTCCGTGAATTCTCAAGGCAAGAATATTAGAGTGGACTGCGTTTTCACTTTCCCCTAAGAAAGAAAGGAAAAAAAAAAGAATACTGGCATGGGTTGCCATGCCCTCCTTCAGAGGATCTTCCCAACCCAGGGATCCAACCCACATCTCCTACGTACCTGCCTTGGCAAGCAAATTCTGTACTACTAGCGCCACCTGGGAAGCCCATGCATGATCACACTTAGAACCAATTAAGCTATTCCGTGAACAACAGACTGGTTCCAAATAGGAAAAGGAGTTCATCAAGGCTGTATATTGTCACCCTGCTTATTTACCTTATATGCAGAGTACATCATGAGAAACGCTGGACTGGAAGAAACACAAACTGGAATCAAGATTGCCAGGAAAAATATCAATAACCTCAGATATGCAGATGACACCACCCTTATGGCAGAAAGTGAACAGGAACTCAAAAGCCTCTTGATGAAAGTGAAAAAGGAGAGTGAAAAAGTTGGCTTAAAGCTCAACATTCAGAAAACGAAGATCATGGCATCCGGTCCCATCACTTCATGGGAAATAGATGGGGAAACAGTGGAAACAGTGCCAGACCTTATGTTTCTGGGCTCCAAAATCACTGCAGATGGTGACTGCAGCCATGAAATTAAAAGACGCTTACTCCTTGGAAGGAAAGTTATGACCAACCTAGATAGCATATTCAAAAGCAGAGATATTACTTTGCCAACAAAGGTTCATCTAGTCAAGGCTATGATTTTTCCTGTGGTCATGTATGGATGTGAGAGTTGGACTGTGAAGAAGGCTGAGCGCTGAAGAATTGATGCTTTTGAACTGTAGTGTTGAAGAAACTCTTGAGAGTCCCTTGGACTGCAAGGAGATCCAACCAGTCCTTTCTGAAGGAGATCAGCCCTGGGATTTCTTTGGAAGGAATGATGCTAAAGCTGAAACTCCAGTACTTTGGCCACCTTATGTGAAGAGTTGACTCATTGGAAAAGACTCTGATGCTGGGAGGGATTGGGGGCAGGAGGAGAAGGGGACGACAGAGGATGAGATGGCTGGATGGCATCACTGACTCGATGGACGTGAGTCTGAGTGAACTCTGGGAGTTGGTGATGGACAGGGAGGCCTGGCGTGCTGTGATTCATGGGGTCGCAAAGAGTCGGACACGACTGAGAGACTGATCTGATCTGATGGATGTTTGTTTCTCTTCTTTTTTAAAGATATATTTAATAAGTATTGACCAATTTGTGATGGATACTTTTAGAACTACTTTATTAATGTTTTCAGACAGTGAGGCCTTTGTATTTTTGTAGTATTATAGTAACACATGCTCAGAGAAAATAAATTGTAGCTTCTGTAATTCTCTTTATACACAAATATTTTCTCAGGTCAGGAAACAAATTACCAGAGGAAAAATCACCCTAATTTTCATAACAGTATATAAGTTCTCCTTAGTTTCTCTCTCGATGAGGCCAGTATTTCCATTGAGATAGATTACTTAAAGCAAGATTCATTAGAAATCATGTCTTGAAGGTTATTTTCATCTGTTTGGTACCTACAAGGGAACCTGATACAAAAACCATTTGATTTTAAGTAACTTAATTCCAAGAAAATACCTAGCCTTCCCTAATTTCCTCACATGTTATTCTTTCCCGAGACCCACTGTAAACGTGCATTCCCCAACTGTCAGTCAACTTTCTAGCCACCATCAAGGCCCTATTTGTAATTACCAGGCATTTCACATAGTAATTCTCTAGCAGTTTTGAAACATATGTAAAGCATGGGCACAGGGTCAAATGTCAGTGAAGCCTGGCAGACAGTGTGGCCAACGCCCAGGCTGAACTTCTAGAAGGAAGGCCCTCCCAGCCCTCACCCATGAGCATCTAATGCTGATGCCTGAGAGAAACAGAGGAGGCTTCCAAGCCCTCAAGGGTAAGAAGGCAGGAATGTGAAGACTGGGAGAAGCTAATCTGCTCAAATCCCCGCTCTGGCTTCAGAGGGAGTGGGAACCAAGAACCCTCCAAAGAGCCAGGTCAGTTACTAAGAATCTCTCCTTAGGCAGTTCCCACAGGTCCTATCAGAATTCTGCCAGGACTGCATTCAATTTACAAACAGTCTCATCGTTTCATAAACAACTCATTCATCACAAACAGAGCAGTCTTTCTGCCTATTCCTGGCTTCGCTAATCTTCACTTACCTACATCATTCATTTTGGCCATCAATGCATTATCATCCATTCTAAGGTGTATAAGTCCTATTTCTAGGTACATTGGTTCTTGCTACATAATAGGGCCTCCTCTTACATCTTCTCCTGAGCGCTGAGCAGAGCAGGTACATGATAAGTACTAACAGAAGGTTGAATAAATGCACAAACATGCAGAGTGGTTTTACAAGAAGTAAAGAGCCAGGAAGCAGTCAGAACAGGAGCCCAAGCTGAGAAGGTCCACACTCTTCTTGTTGAACCTGACTGCCTTGGCTAAATACCTGTGTCAACTCCAAATTCTTAAATACATTGTAAAAGTCAGTCAAATGTAAAATTACTTCTTGGGAGGAAAAAAAAAACCCTTGAGGTAAAGGTATCACTGAAGCACTACTTTCAATCTAAAATGTTTGGAAAAACCTCCAGTTCAGTGCAGTTCAGTCGCTCAGTCCTGTGTGACTCTTTGCGACCCCATGGACTCATGGACTGCAGCACACCAGGCTTCCCTGTCCATCAACAACTACCCAAGCTTACTCACACTCATGTCCATTGAGTTGGTGATGCCATCCAACAATCTCATCCTCTGTCAGCCCCTTCTCCTCCCACCTTCAATCTTTCCCAGCAACAGGATTGTTGGGGGCCAGAGTGAGGTACTCCGCCCATGGCAAAGGTCATGAGGAAGGAGGCTCGACATACGCAAAGGCGGGATCGAGCCTCAGGAGTCCCCCTGGAAATCCTCGAGCGTCTACCCCCATAACCAGAGCCTGCCTACTTTACTACTTTGTGCTCTTACCTACACCTCTGACTTTACGGGGGGCTGTCCCCCACCACCTCTTTCGGAGAAGGAGTTAACCTAGAGCTCCAGTCAATAAAAACTCTTGGGCGTGACAAGAGTGTTTTAACCTACAAACTCCTCTGAAGGTTCTCTAGCCTGCCTGACAGGCTCGTCCGGCCACATGTGATTGCTCACAGCCTCCCAACCGTGAGAGGCACGAGATGCTTTAAACCTTCTAAAAACAGGTTCCTTAGAAAAGTTAGAAAACTATTAGTATAAGTATAATGGGCTGATTAGAAATTGTATTGGTGAAGGGTTTTTCATTTGTTGAGCCAATGTTTGTTGCTAAGTCTCCACATCCCCTGCCCTTACACACATTAATGAATATATAGAAGAAATAAGTATTAACCTTTGATATTAATCACGTTAGACCTTAGGCTAAGTAAATTCTTTCCTTAACTAAAACCCACTACACCCTCACCCTGTAGGAATGTAACTTTACTTGGGTGGCGTCTGTTTTGAGAATAATCAGCCCTGGAGAAATAAGTGTCCTGATTGACTGACCGCTGTCACAGGGAGAGGGTCGTAAATTGTCAGCAGGCCCCCCTGGCCAGAAGATGATGTAACACCCCTAAGACCTCTGTATACATTTGTGTGAAGCACCTGACTTTAATAAAAGTCAGGACTGCTGTCCCCACGTGACTCTTGTATAACATCTTAGTGTATAAAAACAGACTCTGGAAAATAAAGAATTGGGATCAGTTTCTCGAAATACTGGTCTCCCCATGTCGCTCTCTCTCTCACTCTGGCTGAGTCTCCATCTGGAGCGCGGAACCCACCATGCTTACTAATTATGCCTGGGCTTCTAAGGTCCGACCGGGGAGGCCTCAGTGTCTCCTCTCCTTCGGGAGAACGGAAGGACGCCTGCGGCCTACGTAAGTGGTGCAAACTTCTTGTCTTGAAGTTTTATTGGTCTCCCGCGTAAACCAAGCTACTCAGCCTCTTTTCTCCACTGAATTTTCCTACTGAGCTATCCTTATTCTATTACTCTTTATATCTTTAATTAATATCTAATTGAAGCTATTGTATCCTGATCCTCGCCTATGCCGTCTCTCCTTCGAATACCCTGGATCAGCCGGGGCTGGTGACTTTTCCAATCAGTCACTTCTTCGCCTAAGTAGCCAAAGTATTAGAGCTTCAGCTTCAGCATCAGTCCTTCCAATGAATATTCAGGGATGATTGCCTTTACAATTGCCTAGTTTGATCTCCTTGCAGTCCAAGGGACTCTTATGATTCATTTCCAACACCACGGTTCAAAAGCATTCTTCAGCGCTCAGCTTTCTTTATGGTCCAACTCTCACATCCATACATGACCACTGGAAAAACCATAGCCTTGACTAGACTGACCTTTGTCAAAAAAGTAATGTCTGTGTTTTTTAATATGCTGTCTAGGTTTGTCATAACTTTTCTTCCAAGAAGCAAGCGTCTTGTAATTTCATGGCAGCAGTCACCATCTGCAGTGATTTTGGAGCCCAAGAAAATAAAGTCTGTCACTGTTTCCATTGTTTCCCCATCTATTTGCCATGAAGTGTTAGGACCAAATGCCATGATCTTCCTTTGTTGAATGCTGAGTTTTAAACCAGCTTTTTCACTCTCCTCTTTCAATTTCATCAAGTGGCTCTTTAGTTCCTCTTTGCTTTCTGCCATAAGGGTGGTGTCATCTGCATATCTGAGGTTCTTGCAACCTTACTTTGGTTTATTTATTTATATGGTTGGTATTTCCTGGTATTATATTAATATATGGGGGAAAAGTAGAAAGTGAAAGTCGTTCAGTCATGTCCAACTCTTTGTTACCCCCATGGACTGTAACCTGTCAGGCTCCTCTGTCCATAGGATTCCCCAGGCAAGAATACTGGAGTGGGTAGCCATTCCCTTCTCCAGGGAATCGTCCCAACTCAGGGATCAAATCCAGGTCTCCCTCACTGCAGGCACATTCTTTACTGTGTGAGCCATGAGGGATTTACAATATATAGGGGGAAAATACGTTAAAATTACATTGACCAAAATAAAATCCTGGAAAGACAGCAAATATAGAGGTCTTTTTGTTAAATGTACTTTAATGTCAAAAATTTAGTCTACTTTTATGTGCAACAATTTTGTCAAGTCATCATGATATACCAATATGAAAGTAGAAAGTCAATGATATCTGTAAAATATAAACTATTTTAAACTCTGTAGTCATTTGAGAAATATCTAGTTGATGAGGTGGAGCTTAATAAAGAAAAAATAAGTATATATTTACTATGCACAAAGTCCTGTGCCATGAGCATTCTCATTTAGTCTTGTCAATAAATCTATGAATCAGATACCATTGTTATTCCCATGTACACATTGGAGCATCAAAAAAGCAAGAGAGTTCCAGACAAAGACTTTGACTGTGTGGATCACAATGAACTGTGGAAAATTCTGAAAGAGACGGGAATACCAGACCACCTGACCTGCCGCTTGAGAAATCTGTATGCAGATCAGGAAGCAACAGTTAGAACTGGACATGGAACAACAGACTCATTGCAAATCAGGAAAGGAGTCCATCAAGGCTGTATATTGTCACCCTGCTTATTTAACTTCTATGCAGAGTACATCATGAGAAATACTGGGCTGGATGAAGCACAAGCTGGAATCGAGATTGCCGGGAGAAATATCAGTAACTTCAGATACGCAGATAACACCACCCTTATGGCAGAAAGTGAAGAACTAAAGACCCTCATGATGAAAGTGAAAGAGGAGACTGAAAAAGCTGGCTTAAAACTCAACATTCAGAAAGCTAAGATCATGGCATCTGGTCCCATCACTTCACAGCAAATGGGGAAATAGTGGAAGCAGTGACAGACTTTAGTCAAGGCTATGGTTTTTCCTGTGGTCATGTACGGATGTGAGAGTTGAACTGTGAAGAAGGCTGAGTGCCGAACAATTGATGCTTTTGAACTGTGGTGTTGGAGAAGAATCTTGAGAGTCCCTTGGACTGCAAGGAGATCCAACCAGTCCATTCTGAAGGAAATCAGCCCTGGGATTTCTTTGGAAGGAATGATGCTAAAGCTGAAACTCCAGTACTTTGGCCACCTCATGCGAAGAGTTGACTCATTGGAAAAGACTCTGATGCTGGGAGGGACTGAGGGCAGAAAGAGAAGGGGACGACAGAGGATGAGATGGCTGGATGGCATCACTGACTCAATGGACGTGAGTCTGGGTGAACTCCAGGAATTGGTGATGGACAGAGTCGGACACGACTGAGCGACTGAACTGAACTGAACTGAAAATCACTGCAGATGGTGATTGCAGCCATGAAATTAAAAGATACTTGCTCCTTGGAAGAAGAGTTATGACCAACCTAGACAGCATATTAAAAAGCAGAGACATTACTTTGTCAACAAAGGTCTGTCTAGTCAAGGCTATGGTTTTTCCATAGTCATGTATGGATGTGAGAGTTGGACTATAAAGAAAGCTGAGCACAGAAGAATTGATGCTTTTAAACTGTGGTGTTGGAGAAGACTCTTGAGAGTCCCTTTGACTGCAAGGAGATCCAACCAGTCCATCCTACAGGAGATCAGTCCTGGGTGTTCACTGGAAGGACTGATGCTGATGCTGAAACTCCAATACTTTGGCCACCTGATGTGAAGGGCTGACTTACTGGAAAAGACCCTGATGCTGGGAAAGATTGGGGGCAGGAGGAGAAGAGGATGACAGAGGTCGAGATGGTTGGATGGCATCACCAACTCAAAGGACACGAGTTTGAGTGAACTCTGGGAGTTGGTGATGAACAGGGAAGCCTAGGGTGCTGCAGTCCCTGGAGTCGCAAAGAGTCTGACACGACTGAGTGACTGAACTGAACTAAACACATGCGGAAATTGAAGCCAGAGGCTGAGAAACTTGCCCCTAGTCACCCAGCCAGTAGGGGACAGAGCAGGATCTGTACCCTGAAACACAAGAACAGTTGAGGAACAAGCCCTCTGTCAGCTTCCTCCTCCAGGCATATGGGGTTAATCCATGATGGTCCAGAGTTTTATATGAGTCCTGGCTTAGCTCAGAGAAACAGAGAAGATTCTGTACATTTACAAAACATTAACTCTTGGTTAGAATCCGTTTTAACATTCTTGCTGTATTGTTCATTTCACCATCATTATTGCCTTATTCAATAGATCTAATGGACTTCCAACTATGTCACCAGGTTAGGGAGAACTGGGTTAAATAGAAAGCATCCCTACTGATATTTTAATCCCTGTTAAAATGTGAGCAAAAAATAGCAGATATATAAAGAATAAAAACAAAATTCTTGAAAACTCTGTTCTCTCTGATAAAGGACAATAGAATGAGCTTTTTTAAGCTAGCAACATGGAAATAACATTTCAAGTATTCAAAGGCCCGTATTTGATGTTCAGTTGCTGTATAAAGCTCACAGAAGTAGAATCTTATACACACTAGTGGGTGACCTTATGAGAGTTAATTTATTCATGGATCTACATCTTCATCTGTCAAGTAGAGACAAATGGTTTCTACTAACATCATTTATTCCTTAATGTACTTAGATTTTTATTCCTTATATTTGCCTTAATTTGTAAGGAATTTGAAGTAATTGCATGATCTATAAATATCCATGTATATATAAATGATGATTTTATGGTGAAATTTTTTGTCTTTTATTCCTCCACTTTTTATTTTGAAAAATTGCAAAGCTACAAGATGGTTGGATGGCATCACCGACTCAATGGACATGAGTTTGAGCAGCCTTTGGGAGATGGTGAAGGACAGGGAAGCCTGGTATGCTGCAGTCCATGGGGTCACAGAGTCGGACACGATTGAGTAACTGAACAACGATGAGAAACTGAAAGAACGGCTCAGTGAACACCACATATCCTTCACCTAGACCCACCAATTGTTAACATTTTCCCACCTGTGCTGTACCCAGCTGCCCTGCATCTCTCTCACACACAGAACACACACCTTGCATTTCATGACACCTCACCACTAGTCACATTCCAAACATCTCTTTGAACCAGGACATTCTCTTACATAAACACACCATTACCATAACCCAGAAATTTAACAGTGGTGCAATAATGTTTAATATACAGTTTACGGTCTACAAAGATGTCCTTTCTAGCTGTATTTTTTTTAACAAGATCCAGTCAAGAATTATAAATTTCATTTAGCAGTCATGCCTCTTTAGTCTCCTTTACCTTAGACATTATCAGCTTTTTTGTTTGCTTTTCATGACTGACAGTTTTTGAAGAGTCCAAGTCAATAGTAAAACTGAGCAGGACCCTGAAGGGCCTTCCCCAGGACAGACAGGATCTTTTTTTCAGACCTTTTTTTCATAAAAGAAAAAAGCTTTAGCCTCTTATGCCTTCCCCAAGTTCCAAAGATCAGATTTAATCAGAGAAGTGAAAAAATGCATAAACAAAGAAAATAGTCAAATAAGACAAAATAATAGTGCCTTAGCCATAAAACAAAGTCAAAGACTTATAGTTCCTCCTGAGGGACTGAAAGCAATATCCGGAGCCATATCCATGAGCTGTTTTGCAGAAACCCCCATCAGGTGGAGGAAGTTAGCTGCATACTATCCACAAGTGCATAGACCCCAGTCAAGCTGGAACCAGAAGGTTGATGAATGAGATTCCCAAAACAGCACGTTACCTCAGCACTGAGTAATCAGAGAATAGGGTTTTGTTTTCTTTTAATTTGCTTGTTTTCTCTTAATTTTATTGAAGTATGGTTGATTTATAATGTTTTGTTAATTACTGCTACACATAAAAGTGACTCCATTATACAAATATGTACATTTTTTCATATTCTTTTCCATTCCAGTTTATCACAGGATATTTGATATAGTTCCCTGTGCTATACAGTAAGACCTTGTTGCTTATCTTTTCTATTTGTAATACTTTGTATGTATGAATCCCAAACTCCCAGTCCATCCCTCCTTCACCCCCTTCCCCTTGGCATCCGTAAGTGTGTTCTGTTATCTGTGAATCTGTTTCTGTTTTGCAGATAGGTTCATTTGTGTTGTATTTTAGATTCCACATAGCAATGATATCATATGATATTTTTCTTTCTCTGACTTCACTTAGTATGATAATCCCTAAATCCATCCATGTTGCTGCAAATGGCATATCCCATTCTTTTTTATGGCTGAGTACTATTCCATTGTGTATATATACCACATCTTTTTTATCTACCCATCTGTCGATGGACATTTAAGTTGTTTCTATGTCTTGGCTGTTGTAAATACTGCTGCTGTGAGCATCACGATTCATGTATTTTTTGAATTATAGTTTTCTCTGGGTATATGTCCAGGAGTGGGATTGCAAAGAATTATACATAAACCGTGACCCTCTCACTCACACTGTCTTTAAAAGCCATCGAGGAGTTTGGGTCTTTTGCGCATGAGCTGCCCATTGCCCTCACTTGGCCCTGCAGTGAAAGCTGCACTCTTCTTCACCACACCCCCACGTCAACAGGTTGGCTTTACTGTATGCGAGGCAAGCAAGCCCACGTGTGGGCAGGTGACAAATAGTCTTGAGAAATGTCCCAGGATCTGATTGCTTCTTTGCCATTTTTTATATTCAATATGCTATAATCTATCACTGTGCCATTTTTTCAATGTTTGTACAATGTTATCTGGAATTTGGGCTTCCCAGGTAGCTCAGCTGGTAAAGAATCTCCCTGCAATGCAGGAGACCCTGGTTCGATTCCTGGGTTGGGAAGATCCGCTGGAGAAGGGACAGACTACCCACTCCGATATTCTTGGGCTTCCCTGGTGGCTCAGCTGGTGAGGAATCCACCTGCAATGTGGGAGACCTGGGTTTGATCCCTGGGTTGGGAAGATCCCCTGGAGAAGGGAAAGGCTACTCACTCCAGTATTCTGGCCTGGAGAATTCCACAGGCTGCATAGTTCATGGGGTCACAAAGAGTCAGACACGACGGGGAGTTTAACCCATCAAGCAGTTGTTCTGTGTTCTTTTGACATGTCCTCATCACTCTTTCAGCTCTTCCCTGCTTTCTGGCACAAGATGTTCCAGGGAATCTCATGCTGTCTCCATGCAAGTTCCAGAACTACCCAACACTGCAGAGAGCCCTGGATATGTTTAGTGGGGGTGGGGCTGAGAAACTAGGCCCTTAGCACCTGCCACATGCCACTGCACCTGGGCCCTTTCCCAGAGCTGGGAGATGGGACCAGTAAAACCATAAGCTCACCAAAATAGATGACACATGTGGAGTTTATTATGAAGCATGGTTTGAATATAGATCCTATGTTCTCCTTTTCAAAGATTATCCAATTTTTCCAACACCATCTATTTAAAAATTAGTCTTTTCCATTGTAATTTACTTTATCATATGCCAACTTTCTGTGCTTTCTTGGGGCCAATTCCTGTACATATTTGGGTCTGTTTCTGAACTTTCTATTCTTTTCCAGTGACCAAGCTATTCATTCGCCAGAATTATGTTCTTTTTTAAAAAACTTATTAGGACTTCCCTGGTAGGTCGAGTGGTTAAGACTCCATGCTTCAAATGCAGGAGGTGCAGGTTTGATCCCTGGTCAGGGAACTAAGATCCCACATACCATCTGGTGCAACCAAAAACAAATATTCCCATGTGATATAAATACTTAACATGAGATCAGTAGCTCTCCTAAGAAATTTTCAGTGTACAGCACATTATTGTTGAATATAGGTATGATGTTATAAAGCATGTCTGTAGGGTTTCTGTTGCTTAACTAGAACTTTTTGCCTGTTGATTAGTGACTCCTCCAGCCTCTGGGAACCACCATGCCACCCTTTGATTCTATGAATTTGCCTATTTTGGATACCTCATGTATGTAGAATCATGCAGTATTTGTCTTTCTGTGATGGCTTATTTCATTTAGCATAAGATCCTCAAGTTTCATACATCTTACTTCATCTTCAAAATCACTGCAGATGGTGATTGCAGCCATGAAATTAAAAGACACTTACTCCTTGGAAGGAAAGTTATGACCAACCTAGATAGCATACTCAAAAGCAGAGACATTACGTTGCCAACAAAGGTCCGTCTAGTCAAGGCTATGGTTTTTCCTGTGATCATGTATGGACATGAGAGTTGGACTGTGAAGAAAGCTGAGTGCCAAAGAATTGATGTTTTTGACCTGTGGTGTTGGAGAAGACTCTTGAGAGTGCCTTGGACTGCAGGGAGATCCAACCAGTCCATTCTGAAGGAGATTAGTCCTGGGTGTTCTTTGGAAGGAATGGTGCTCAAGCTGAAGCTCCACTACTTTGGCCACCTCACGCGAAGTGTTGACTCATTGGAAAAGACTCTGATGATGGGAGGGATTGGGGGCAGGAGGAAAAGGGGACGACAGAGGATGAGATGGCTGGATGGTATCACCGACTCGATGGACATGAGTTTGAGTGAACTCCGGGAGTTGGCAATGGACAGGGAGGCCTGGCGTGCTGCGATTCATGGGGTTGCAAAAAGTCAGACACGACTGAGTGACAGAACTGAACTGAAACTAAACTGCATCTTACAAAATTTACTTCTTTTTTAAGGCTGAATAGTATGCCACTATACGTATATACTACATTTTCTTTATCCATTCATCTGCCAAGGATATGAAGGTTGCATTCACATCTTGGATATTATGAATAGTGCTATAACATAGAGTGTTAATATCTCTTTGAGATTTTGATTTCAATTCTTTTGGATGAATACCCAAAAGTAGAATTCTATTTTTAATTTTTTGAGGAGCCTCCATCCTGTTTTCCATACTGGCAACACCATTTTGTATTCCTATCATGCAAGAGCTCCAATTTTTCCACATCCTGACCAACACCTCTTTTTTGGCTTTTTGATAATAGCCATCCTGACAGGTGTAAGGGACAGTATCATATTTGTTTAATGATAGAAGTTCTAGAAGATGTCTTGTATTTTAATAATTCTTCACTACTCTTATTTTTTTAGGATCTTTGGTCCATGTTTACTTTTTCTTCATGCATATTTTTACATTTTATTTTTAAGTGATTTCATGTTTACATAAAAGTTGCTGAAATATGTCCTACACACATTTCATCCATAACAAAAATTGTGCACTCCTCAATTTAGCTGCTTCAACCCTTTCGTGTCCTTTGGTGGCTCTGAGCTGTGAGTGCTCTGAATCACAGGTTATTTGATTTCTACTGAGTTATCAGATCACTACTCAGAGTCTTTGGGGTCTTTTAATTGATTCTTAGGTAAACTTTTTAAATGATTAAAAATTGAGAATACAGTATATCAATAGTAAAACTAATTTTAATTATTCATAGACCACCTTAGCAGAAAAACTACCTCCATTTTTGCATATTGCATTTCAATCTTTGCCCACATGCTTCTTTTTGTATTTTTTAATGTAGCATAAATATTGAAACTTCTCATTTGTATTGTCTTATTATAATATCAAGATCTTTCTTCAGGTTCATGTATAATCTATATAATTGTTATTTTGGAAGACTGAAAATATTCTGAGCTTTGTTGACATTTTTTACATCATTACTTACCTCTTGACAGTTGTTCCAGTGGTTATACGCCTGAAAACATGGAGTTTGTTCCATGTTGTGTACCTGACAACACCACCACCTACCTGTATCCCCATAAAAGATAGCTATTATTCTAAATTTGTGTCTATCATCCTCATACATTTCTTTATATTTATTTCTGCCACAAGCATAAAAATGTATGTGCTGCTGAGCAGTATCCAGTAGTGCTTGCATGTTTATAAAGTTTATAGGAATGGCATCACATTGCATGCATCCCTCTACAATTTATACTTTTCATTCAAATTATGTTGTAGGGGTCGCTTGGGTGGATATGTTACCCTAGTTCCTTAATTTTCACTGCAAAATACCAGTCTACTATCTGATTCCACCATCCTGTGCTTATACATTCTTCTCTTATTGGACATTTAGGTTGTTTCTAACTTTTGCTGTGGCAAATGCTATTATCACTCCTGTAAGTGTATCACATCCCTGAGTGAGAGCTCCTCAAAGGTGTGAGTGCAGACATGGACTACTGAACCAAAAGAAACTATGCTTTTAAATTGTCCAGTTATTACCATTTTATTGTCCAAAGCAGTTGTTCCACTTTATTCTCCCATTATAGGTGCTCTCTTTGGGAGAGGCTGAAGTCATAAGAGTGGAGCTCTCATGGGCAGAATTAGTGTCCATCTCAGCTCCAGAGAGCTCCCTTGCCCCTTCCACCACATGAGGACAGAGCGAGAAGGGCCTGGACGAGGGCCCTCATGTGACCATGCTGCTCCCTGACATTGGCCTTCCAGCCTCAAAGACTTGTGAGCAATAAATGTCTCCTGTTTATAAACCACTCAATCTGTGGCATTTACTGTAACATTGTTTTAACAGCCCACACAAACTAAAACAATAGGTATCTTCTGCTTTGTAATAATTGCCCAGCTGACAGAAGTTCCATTTTTGTCTTACATTGTGATTTTCTAATCACCAGTGCATTTAATCATTTTTTCACACAGTTTTGACTATTTTTGACTCCTCCAAATTTCATTTTTCCGATTTTTCTGTTGATTTGTTTTAGCCTTTTTTGATTTAGGAATTCTTTTACATTTTTCTCCCAGAGTCCAGTTTGAGACAGACGAGTATCTTTTTCTCCTTGCTTTGCTATCAGATGTCAATCTCAAGCACAGTCTTTTCTCAGTGAAGACCCAGCCCCAGGAACTGCTCTGTTCAGAAGTACCAGCCCCAGATCCCCACCATGCCCCAGCCCCAGCCTCGCCTCCTCTCCCTGTTTCCAATTACTGCTGTAAACAAATGCCCTCAGAGCACCCTGTTGTTTTGTCACTAAGTCATGTCCAACTCTTTTGCAACCCCATGGACTATAACTCAACAGGCTCCTCTGTCCATGGGATTCCCCAGGCAAGAATACTAGAGTGTGATGCCATACGCTCCTCCAGGGGATCTTCCAGACCCAGGGATCAAATCTACATCTCTTATGTCTCCTGCATTGGCAGGCAGCTTCTTTACCACTAGGGCCATCTGGGAAATCCCTCAGAGCATCCTGGAGCTTGCCTAACATTCAAGTTTTCTAATTCTCTCTTTTTGGCCCCTGTGAATATTTCTTAATTTCTTGCAAGTTAAACTATGCCTTCAAATTAATGTTTGCTGTATTTATCTTGCAGGTGGTATTTTTCACAGTATGTTTTCATTTTGCTGGATGTTCAGGCCCTATCTTATATATGGTACCCCATATTGTGAATGTACCAGAATATGGTCAACCGTTTCCCTGCTGAAGCACATTTAGACCATTTTTGATGTTTCAGTATTAACAGAAAAGCCTCAATAAACATTCCTGTGAACTTATTATTGTGCCTACCTGAAAGCAGTTTTAGTGCATACGTTTCTGGAAGTACACTTGCTGTTTCCAAATGTATGTGATTTTTAGTTTGCTCCCCAAATTTGCATAAACTTGCATTTCCAAGATCATTCGGTGGCAATGATCAGCTTCCATCGATCAGGTTAAACATTAACGATACTAAATCTTGCCCATCTTTGGGTAAGGTTTTTATGTTTCTTCTTTGTGTTCTGAATGGGCTATTGGTATGTTTTGCCTGTTTTTCTGTTGCATTATTTTGTTTTATTACTTTGAATAAAGTGTTTGTGTTATTTTATATTTTGTTTTATTACTTTTAAAAGATGATTTTGTCATTAATTCTTATCTGTATGATTCAAATAATTGTTTCCAAGTTGTTTTTCCCTCATTATTGTTTTTCCCTTTATTATTCATAATACACATTTTTTTCAAATAGATATTTTAAATTCAATTTAATTCAAATGTGATATCTTTTTCTTTTATTTCTTTTTATCCTTCACAGTTATACAAACATCACACTGTATCACAAACATTGAAAGAAATTTTGATACTTTCTAGGTTTTAGAACAGAGAAGATGATGGCACCCCAACTCCAATACTCTTGGCTGGAAATCCCATGGATGGAGGAGCCTGGTGGGCTGCAGTCCATGGGGTTGCAAAGAGTCGGACACAACTGATCACCTTCACTTTCACTTTTCACTTTCATGCCTTGAAGAATCTAGGAATTACTCTTGTGTGATAGAAGCAATCAGCAAAATTTCTTTTAAATCAATGCTAATTTCTCCAACATTATTTAATGCTTCCTTCATTGACTTGAAATCATATACATATGAGTGTTTATTCTACTCTTTAAACTGTTTGCCTTTTCCTAAGCCAATATCCTGTTGTTTTGATTAGCAGGACATTGTAAACTGCTTTAATATTTGATGGGATAAAACACTAATCAAAAGAGAAGCCTTCTTTCTAAACTCTCTGGCAATATCCAGATGAATTTTAAATTCATTATTTTGTCAAAATCCTCCAAAAGGGATTTTATTTTCTTATTTTCCAAACACACAAGCACTTTCCTTAACTAAATTGAGTGCCTAAAGGATCTTTTATGATTCAATTAGAAGTCCCAAAAATTGAGTTCTAAAGAAGAAATAAAACAATAACAATAAAACACCCATCACAACAACTTTTCTTTCAAATGATTATTAAGCATGATCTCATTTCTTCCTTTTAACAACCTACTGGGGATGTTTTGTTAAACTCATTTTAGTAGCAAAGAAACTGAAGTTTAGGAAGCTTCATCAGCTGATAGTCCACCCAGCTGGAAAGGGGTTAAAGCAGAGATTGTAATGGACTCTCACAATGGATCCCTTAACTCCTTTAGTTTCTCTTCCTTCTAGAGCAATGGTTCCCAGTTGTATCAGGATCACCTGGGAATTTATTGGAAATACAAATTCCCTGGCTTCACCCCATCGTTTCCAAACTGGAAACTCTGGGAATGGAAGTCCAGCAACCAAAGCCCTCCCGGTGTTTTGACACAGGCAGTGTGAGAACCATTGGTCTAGAATCTAAAGGCTGAGGAGTCATTAAAAGGGTACAAGAAATATTGAGTGGAAGGGGCAGCAGAAATCACACTCATTAAAATGAGCAAGAAGAAGCACTAGAGATTCCAGCTATCTATCGAATGACCATTGTGTTGGTGATAACAATCACTGCATGGCTCAGAGGATGAATGGTAAAACAAAAGCACTTAGTAGAGGACTCCTTATGCTTTCCAGGTCAGAAAAACTGAGAAGCTACTGAACTGAAGTGTATAGACATCTAAGATGCTTCACCCCAGCTCTGAGATCCATAATCAAGAAATGCATTAGTCACCCTTGGCTGAGACCCAAATGCTGGTCCATATGAATTTTATCTCCAGATCACAAACAGGTGTGAAACCTGAGTGAGGAAGAAGTTTGGGAGAACACGGAGAGGTAACAGAAAATAAGGGGAGGCTGGGGACAAAGAAATCCCTAAGGCAGCGGTGCAGCTGGCAGGCCGGGGTGGTGGAGAGTGCCCTCCTGGGAGGACAGGCTGCAGCACCATCTAGGGGTCAAGGGCAGCTGAATACCCTGAACACTCAGGGCCTTCCACAGCCACCTCTGTGATTTAAAAGGGAAAAAAATAACTTTTTCATGATTGTTTTTATGTTGGATCCACTTACCCTCTACATACAGTTTGGCCAAAGTCTCATTTAGTGAAATGAGCATATGAAACAAGCTGGATTTTCCTGGGGTGAAGAAGAAGAAGGTGGATTTAGGTATCCAGCCTCTCTGTGAGAATTACCTATTAATTAAGTGATTGAAGATATCAACCTTTTGGTTGGGTATCTGGCATGATGAGGGATCTGTTCTTGGGGTCACTGACTGTAAGAGGCACAAGCTTGGATCAAACACATCTTATATTCAGTTGTGAGGTGCCTGCTTGGCTTGGAAAAATTCAAAATTACCCTACGAGTGGGAAGACTTACTGTAGCATATCTTCACCACCCTCTTAGAATTTAAAGTGGCATTTTCAAAGTTTATTATTTGTATTGGTTTTAATAGGATTCTTTTATGAACCAGTTTAATGAGGAGTATTCAATTATTGCTTCCTGAAGCCACTGCTGTAATAGCAGACTTCATGCTGTGCAGTCTCTTTCAGAAAAAGCATATGTGATCTGAATGGAAAATAAAAGAACTATTAAATAGACATTTCTTTACAGTATCAACATTTCTGTCTGCCAGTGTTGGCGAGTGGTGGATATATGCAAACATTCCATCGTTCTGCATTGTAAGGCCACCACATTTAAAAAGAAAATGTATTTAAATCTTAAAATCTGTACGATGTGACAATCAGATAAGGACTATTTTTCAGACTGAGACCTCTATTTCCTTTGACAAAGCAGGAAAGACTGAGCTGAAGATTTCTTAACCTATGGGATGATTAATTAGATAAGGTGCCCCAGGCAAAACTCAAGAATCCAAAACCAAATATTCACACTTAATATATAAAGTTCAATCTGGAATTTTACACTGGACCTAGCACCTTGGAGCACATGCCCCAAGGCAAGGCTCAGAGACCACTAAAGAAATGTGACTGATACCCCAGGAGGATTAAACCCAAATTGTTAATCCACTTTTAATTATCAATCAGGAGAACTTTTGCAAACACTTGGTAAAACAAACCAGCATGAGGCTTGAGCTGAAAGTGTTAATTGCCTTTTATGAATATTTAATTACATCTATGAAAGCTCTCAAGAGCTCATGTACACAGTAGATAATATTTCACTTTTAGGAATGATGACTGACAATGTTCAAGACTGGTTTAGGAGGCTCTAGATTCAGACCATCACTGACCTCATGGTTATAATGACCACAGCAGAGAGAACACATTTAACCTGCCCTGATTACTAATGTGTAATACTCAGACTTTGAATGTGGGTATAGATGAAAGAATATTAACCCTTTGTCACCCAAGCATTTGATGCTTGATAAAAGACAAGGTCATATACAATGGGAAGGGCACCTCACAAAAGAGTTTCATCGCCTACCATTGGGGTCTTTGTTTAGCATTTCTCTCTTCCACAGGTGGGCATCATCCTGTGAGACAAAGGCATGGAACAGAAATTATAAGATCAATAACACTTCCTTTGGACAAAGACTGCACAGGAATCATGTCTGCAATAGGCATACTTATGTGAATAAATTATTTTGAGTTCTAAAAAGGCAAAGCACCACACATCAGGAAGTGCCTTGTCACAGGAAACTATATTCAATATTCTGAGATAAACCATAATGGAAAAGAATATTTTTAAAATATATGTATGTATGTATAACTGAATCACTGTGCTGTACTGCAGGACTTAACAGAACATTGTAAATCAACTATTCTTCAATTTAAAAAAGAAAAGCAGCAGCTTGAGGAAGAGAATAAAGAGAGGGAGTGAGGCAGCTTAACACCCTCCTCCTGCCCCCTGGACCTGCCTTTCCCAGACTGCTGTTGCTGCCAAGTCGTTTCAGTCGTGTCTGACTCTATGCGACCCCATAGACGATAGCCCACCAGGCTCCTCTGTCCCTGGGATTCTCCAGGCAAGAATATTGGAGTGGGTTGCCATTTCCTTCTCCAATGCATGAAAGTGAAAACGAAGTTGCTCAGTTGAGTCCGGCCCTTAGCGACCCCATGGACTCCAGCCTACGAGGTTCCTCCATCCATGGGATATTCCAGGCAAGAGTACTGGAGTGGGTTGCCATTTCCTTCTCCTCCTTTCCCAGAATCCTCTCCCACAAACCTCTTCCACCTTTGATTTTAACAGATGCCATTTCCCAGTCTTAGGCAAAGCCCTATGTAACCACAAGACAAGCCTCTCAGCCTCCTCACCCCCTTCCAATTAGATCACCACCCTCCTCCTACAAAGAATTTCTAAGTCTGGTATCACATAATGGTAAACACTCTTGGGGGGGGGTTGCTCTTATGATCATTATTGTAATTGCTGTCAGGTGGTTTGAGGAATCTCAGAACTTCCTATGGCAATTTTCTTCCTCCTCCTGAGCTGGAGATTATTCCAAGTTTTGATTCATCACCAAAGGGATTCACTGGTTTGGGGATATTTTATTAAAATATTTTTCATAACAGCCTGATGATTTAGTTAACATGATTATCCTACTTAACTGAACTGGGCCAAAAACTGAGGCAAATGATGCCATATGTGTATGGCCCTAAAGTTAACGTCACTTTCTCACTAGTAATCAAGCCCATTATAAATAAAAAACATTGCCACCCAATGAAGTGTTTAACCTGGGGAAAGGCACATCAGTACAAATAAACTCACCTTATTAGTTCACAGAACACTGCACCTTAGCACTCATTCGTCAGCTATCAGACAATCCTATAGCTATTGAAAAACCTTAACAGGAAGAGAAATGTCACATCATCAAGGAGATGGCCCAACTTAACCAGCGTTTATTGAGTAGACACCAGTAAAAATGCACCATGCCCAGAGCCTTGCAAGATTTTCAAAGATAAACAGTTTGTCCTTACCCTTCAAGACCCTAATACACGCCCATGTTTTTGCTTTCCCATCATTGCAACAATTCCTACTGACTGCTCACGGAACCCAGTACAAGCACCACTTTGGGCATGAGGCTATGGGCTTCTGGGACACTGATCTTTGTCACTTTTATCCTTGAGCTCATCCTTTCCTTTCCTCACGTCATCCAGCAACAACAGGAGCAACCAGTCAATCTCAATATACTCATTAGTTTGCCAAAAACGCTGAAAAGTGTCATATACGCAATCATGTAGATCCTTTTTTTGTAGAAGTTTGTTGGTGAGGAAAACCCAATATTGATGGTTTTCATATCTTCACTGCCAAATCAAGGCAGGGACTCAGTAATCTCTATAGTGCAAGAAAGAGTCATTAGTGTCTTTAAAATTAATCAGCACAAAGAGCTAATTTTCAGAACCAATTCACCTTAAAATTGTTTCCCTATAATTTATAACACTCTTGGTAGCAAAATTTTTATTAGTCAAGATACTCCAGAGAAAGAGAAACAATAGGAGATAATAGGTAGATAAATAGATAGTCAGACAGAAAGATACTTAGGTAGATAGATACATACACGCATACATACATAGTTAAAACATAGAAACATGGATAGATATGCAGATACATGGAGAGATACAGACCAGATCACCTTCCCTGTCTCCTGAGAAACCTGTATGTGAATCAAGAAGTAACAGTTAGAACCTCACAAGGAACAACAGGCTGGTTCCAAATTGGGAAGGGAGAACAAAGCTGTATATTGTCACCCTGCTTATTTAACTTATGTACAGAGTACTTTCGGAGAAGGCAATGGCAACCTACTCCAGTACTCCTGCCTGGAAAATCCCATGGACGGAGGGGCCTGGTGGGCTGCAGTCCATGGGGTCGCTAGGAGTTGGACACGACTGAGCGACTTCACTTTCACTTTTCACTTTCATGCATTGGAGAAGGAAATGGCAACCCACTCCAGTGTTCTTGCCTGGAGAATCCCAGGGATGGGGGAACCTGGTGGGCTGCCGTCTCTGGGGTCGCACAGAGTCAGACATGACTGAAGCCACTTAGCAGCAGCAGCAGCAACAGAGTACTTTATGTGAAATGCCAAGCTGGATGAATCACAAGCTGGATTCAAGATTTCCAGGAGAATATCAACAACCCCAGATATGCAGGTAATAGGACTCAAAATGGTGAAATGTGAAGAGGAACTAAAGAGACCCTTGAGGAGGGTGAAAGAGAGAAAAAGCTGGCTTAAAACTCAACATTCAAAAATCTAAGAGCATGGCATCTGGTCTCATCACTTCATAGCAAATAGAAGGGGGAAAAGTGGAAACAGTGACAGGTTTTATTTTCTTGGGCTCCAAAATCACTGCAGACAGTGACTGCAGCCATGAAATTAAAAGACACTTGCTCCTTAGAAGGAAAGCTATGACAAACATCGACAGCATATTAAAAAGTAAAGACATCACTTTACTGACAAAGATACATATAATTAAAGCTGAGGTTTTTCCAGTAGTCATGTACAGATGTGAGAGCTGGACCATAAAGAAAGCTGAGCACCAAAGAATTAATGCTTTCAAATTGTGTTGCTGGAGAAGACTCTTGAGAGTTCCTTGGACTACAAGGAGATCAAACCAGTCAATCCTAAAAGAAATCAACCCTGAATATTCATTGTAAGGACTGGTGCTGAAACTGAAGCTCCAATACTTTGGCCATGCAAAGAGTCTACTCATTGGAAAAGACCCTGATACTGGGAAAGATTGAAGGAAAAAGGAAAAGAGAGTGGCAGAGGATGAGATCATTATATAGCATTACCCACTCAACTGAGGGTATGGTTTTTCCAGTGATCATGTATTGATGTGAGAGTTGGACTATAAAGAAAGTTGAGCACCAAAGAGTTGATGTTTTTGAACTGTGGTGTTGGAGAAGACCCTTGAGAGTCCCTTGGACTGCAAGGAGATCCAGCCAGTCCATCCTAAAGGAAATCAGTCCTGAATATTCATTGGAAGGACTGATGCTGAAGCTGAAACTCCAATACTTTGGCCACCTGATGTGAAGAGCTGACCAAGACCCTGATGCTGGGAAAGATTGAGGGCAGGAGCAAAAGGGGATGACAGAGGATGAGATGGTTGGATGGTATCACCTACTCAATGGACATGGGTTTGAGTAAACTCTAGAAGTTGGTGATGGACAGGGAGGCCTGGCATGCTGCAGTTCATGGGGTCGCAAGAGTCAGACATGACTGAGTGACTGAACTATACTGAACTGAACTCAATTGTCGTGAATTTGAGCAAGCTCCAGCAGAGAGTGGAGGACAGAGGAGCCTGGTGTGCTGCAGTCCATGGGTTCGCAAAGAGTCAGACACAACTTAGTGACTGAACAACAACAAAATGGATATATAGATCCATAGATGTATGGATAGATGTATACATAGAAAGATAGATGATTGACAGATAGATAGATAATAAGGCATTGGATCATGTGATTATGAAAGCTGACAAGTTCTAAGACCTGCAGTCAGGGAGCTGGAGCCCCAGTCCAAGTTCAAAGGCCTGAGAACCCAGGGAGCCAGTGGTTCCCGTCCGAGTCTGAAGGCATCAGTGGACCAGTCTGCTAGTCCAAGGCAGTCAGGCATAGGGAACAAGTTCTCTCTCACTCCAACTTTGCTCTTTTTCAGGCCTTCAAGGGACTGAATAAGGCCCAACCACATTGGGGAAAGTCATCTACATGATTCAGTCTATCAGCACAAATGTTAATCTTATCAAGAAATACCCTTACAAACACACTGAGAATAATGTTTAATCAGATAATTGCGTACACTGGGGCCTAGCTGACATATAAATTAGCTATCACAAAACTTATGGGCTAATCCAAGTTGTCTTAGAGCTTACCAATTCTGCCATCTCTGTGTTCTATTCTCTGAAGACCAGCAGAGCAAAAAGCTCCCAGAAGTTAATATTACCAAAAAAAAGTTTTAGGTTGAATTAAAATCAGGTCAAGCAATAATTCTGAATGCCAAATATGCAATATGCAGTGTCAAAAGCCAACACTTCCTCTGTGCTGATAAAATTATATAACTGTAATTAATACAGCGGCATTTTCCCTTTAACCTGAGGTTTAACACAATCTCTGTTCAACTACACATCTAATCAACACTGAAATAGCATCAGGATGCACCTCTCCCCAAGAAACTGTGGTATCCATTTACTACAAATGGGTCTTTACTTTACCTTCACTGCTTGCTGATTCTCTTCCTCACCTTTCTAGAAGTTTCTTAAGTGCCTTACTCAGTTTTAATCATCATTAAATTTTTGATACCCTAAACAGAGATTTGTTGTTGCTGTTTAGTTGCTAAGTCATGTCTGAGTCTTTTGCAACCCCATGGACTGCAGCCTGCCAGTTTCCTCTGTCCATGGGATTTTCCAGGCAAAAATACTGGAGTAGGTTGCCATTTCCTATGTCAGGGGATCTTCCCAACTCAGGGATCAAGCTGTGTTCTGCATTGGCAAGCAGATTCTTTACCACCAAGCCACCGTGGATTGGCATACCCTAAATGTAAAATCAAATAGTTTCACAACTCTTATGTATATAAAGTGTCTGTGTATAAATATACACACCTATATGCATACATGATAATATGAAGTTTTTTACCTGTGGCAGAAACATCTGACTTACCCTTTACAAACATGACTTATATGCAGTTTTAGATCTTGCACTGCCTTGTAATTGGCTTCCTAATTATTTTAAGGATTTCATATCTCTTGCACAAGTTAGTAAGTTCTTCAAATGTCAAGAATCACTATTTCCTCTTCTTTTGAATCATGTTTATGAGGTAAAACTGAAACTGCTCAAGAAAATCTGATGAATCACACACCTTTTTATTCTTGCTTGAATAAATGAAAGTATAAAATGGCTGCCAAGCCCTCTGACATACCTGAAGTATCTGGTCCTCAAAGGGAGGGTAGGGAGGGTTTCTCATGACTAACAATAAAAAGTTACCCTACATTAAAAACCTGACAAATTCATCTGCTCTTTTCCTAATTTTATATTTTAGAACAATGTAAATAATAGCATTCTTGGAAATAATATTCTTTAAAATACTGTATCACTCAAACCAACTCTCAGTTATTCGGAAACTCATTATTAAGTCAATGTTTGTCCAAGGGGTCTTTCAATGAATGTGATCAAATACAAGGTCTCTAGAAAGATGCCACTCTTGTATCTTTGATAAAAATTATTTGAAGATAAGCAGAAAGAAATATAATTAACAGCGCAAGAGCAGGAAAGCTGGCAAAAAGAATAGGCGGTGCATGAAACTGGAGCCTATTATACAGAGTGAAGTAAGTCACAATGAAAAACACCAATGCAGTATACTAACGCACATTCATGGAATTTAGAAAGATGGTAACGATGGTTTGCAAGACAACAAAAGAGACACAAATGTACAGAACAGTCTTTTAGACTCTGTGGGAGAGGGCGAGGGTGGGATGATTTGAGAGAAAAGCCTTGAAACATGTACATTATCATATGTGAAATGAATTGCCAGTCCAGGTTCGATGCATGAGACAGGGTGCTCAGGGCTGGTGCACTGGGATGACCCAGAGGGATGGGATGGGGACGGAGGTGGGAGGGGCGTTCAGGATGGGGAACACATGTACACCCGTGGTGGATTCATGTCAAAGTATGGCAAAACCCACTACAATATTGTTAAGTAATTAACCTCAAAGTAAAATAAATAGTTTTTTTAAAAAAGAATAAGAGGTGAACATGGAGAACAATTAAAATATGACATCTAAATAATTGTAAATCTGGTTATAAAACTAGAGAAAAATGTCAAGCACAGAAGGTTTCTTAATGGAAAAGTTTTTAAAATAATATAAATGCCTAGATTTTATTAACAAAAGCTAATAGGAAATGAGGAAAAAGTGTAAATCCTCTTAAATAAAAAGCTTTTACCATTAAAATGTCATTTTGGCAATTATGGAACATGTCAATGATACTTTCAAAAAACTTAACCACATATAAGATAAAAAGCAATATATGTAACTTCTAAAGCATTGAAGAAGGTTAAAGTAAATAGTTTATTCACTTCTTAGAGATCTTGTGTGTATCCACTCTCTGCTGGCATTGCTCTGGTTTGTGGGTTTACAGTAGGACTTTTCAGTTAAGAGAACAATTGGTAAGTAATGTCTCTCAAACTGGGTGTACAAATGATTTAAAAAGAATATGCTATTTTTGAAAAATAGTCATAAAACAAAAAAACTAAAAAGTTAATGCAAAGACCTACCAGATCCAGAGGAAGGAAACTGCAACCCTTTAATCCCACTGGGCAGGAGGCTCCCAGGAGACACCCCAGACCGGGTGTCTCTTTAGGCACCTCCTTCCATTACTCATAAGGATCCACTCAGCGCCTCTCATGGGGGGCTCCTTCCCCAGGGAGCCCACCTTTGTTTGGCTCAGTGATGGGAGCCTACCTTTGACAGCCAGTGAGTGGAGCTAACACAGTAAAGAAGCTTCCTACATTTCCCACAACCTTATAATATTCCACTAGGCATCACATAAGTAAAACCATCTTTTTCAAATTTATTATTATCTGAGCCTTTATCTATGAAAACAAATTATTTTGAAGGATTTTGATATAAACAAGTTCTGTCAGTCAAGGGAAATGATATTTTCTTTTGTTCAGAATTTTACCAACAGTGGTTTCCCATGTGGGGATATCATATGGCCAATGGCACCTCAACTCCTAGAATGAGTTACCACCCAGCTCACTCCTGAGTCAGTCTGCACGTGTAACTGTCACATTCATGGAGGTTGGAAGTTTGAGTGCAAACATTTGACAATTTTGTTTTACCTTCTAGGACACTTATAAGTTCACACCTTAAAATTCTTACTAACTTACTCTCTCTCTCTTTATATACATATATATTTCTTTCTGTTTCTTTGTATACCCTAGTTAGTACGTTGTATCGGTTTTGTAATTATATACACTAGTAGATTATATACATGTAAGCAATGTGGCTATTAGCAGGGAGGCGGAAAAAAGTGGTCTTCAGCTGGCTGACCTGGCGGAGGATGCTTGTTGATGCTCCAGGAGCAGGCTCGGCCTCAGCCTTCAGAGCAGGTAGCATGATGCCAGACAACCTGTGGTGCCTTTACTGTGATTAGGGATTTTCTTTCAAACTTGGTTAATCTAGAATTGTTGTTAATATCTGCTTCCCATTTTGAATATCTGGAAATTGACTCTTAGAGATGTTAAGTAATTTACCATACAACACACAGCCAGCAAGTAGGAGATGTGGGGTTTGAACCTTCACCCCCCTAACCCCTGCGGTGATGAAGGGAGAAGACAGGGCAGAAGAGCCCTAGTGCTCACCAGGCACCAGGGCGGGCTGGCAACATAGTCTTGAGAACGTCAGTTCTCCTGCAATTACAAAAAGTGAGTGTTTTCTGCTAGGGTTTCAAAACAAAGACACAGACAACGAGGGAAATTTAGAGAATGTAGGCAGCGTGTCCTTTGAAATTACCCAGATGTCTGCTGAAGCACATTTCTAAGTGACAGGCTGCTGACAATGGAAGCCAATGAATTTGTTAAACCATTGAAATTAGTTTTTATAATTGGATGAATATCTCAGTAAATTTTATTTTTTGGTTGCCAATAATAGAAGCCCACTAACCCAATGAACAAAAGGAGAAAGTCTTATGAGGCCCTCGAGGTGTGTCATGAATGGAAATTCTGCTGTTGGCATCAAGACGACTGAGACCAGGAGGAGGAGCCATCAGAGACCAGGAAAAGCGCCCTCCTGGCCTCACGCTCACTCTCTCTCTCTCTACCCGTGTGGTCTCAGCTCTTCATCTCTCAGCTTGTTGACTTAAATTTTCTCTTTCTTTGAAAATCAGTATGATTCAGAATGGCCACCCCACAATAGCAGCTTCTGTTCAGAAATATGTGTCACCCCAGGCAAGACAACTGAAGAAATTAACAGTGTTTCTGCAGCCAGGTTTCAAATTTTCAAAAAAAAGACTCAACTGACCCGGCTCAGTTGGAGGTTAACTCCTAGTCCGGTTTGCTGCTGCCAAAGGGAAGAGCTGTGTGCAGACACGGTAGGTGGGCAGCCATAGTGCAGCTCTCAGGGGAGAAGGCTGTGGACTGGGCAGACACCCTCAGATGCCTCCACTAGGGTGGAGTTTGTATTTAAAGACTATAAAATCAGAGAGTCAGTCAAACTTATATTCATTTTAATGAAGAAATTAATGAGGATAGAATTTTTTCAAAATTCAGAAATAAAAACTTGCCCTCAATTCCCTTAAAAAAAAATCACATTATAAACTGCAACACTAGAGCTATAGAGGTAAGTGTGGAATCCATATTGATTTTTTTCACAAATGAAAATATCCTATTTATTTATTTATTTTAATTTTTCCTTTTTTATCATTTTATTTCATTTTACTTTATACTTTTTTCCTGTAGTTTTACTGTGGTAAGAACATATGAGGTTTACCCTCCTAACACATTAAGTGTAACAATATTATATTGTTATCTATAGGTACAATGTTGTACAGCAGATTCAGGAACTTATCTTGCATGACTGGAATTTTATGTTTTGATTAGTAATGCCCTGTTTCCCCCACCCTCAACCCCTGGCAACTACAATCCTATTATTTGATCTATGAGTTTAACTATTTTAGATACCTCCTATAATGGAATTTTACAGTATTTGTCCTTCTGTGACTAGCTTATTTCACTTTGTACAGAGTCCCCAAAGTTCATTCATGTTGCTACATAAGATAGGATTTCCTTCCTTTTTCATGCCTGAATATTACTCCACTGTATGCATATACCATGTTTTTTAAATCCATTCATCTGTCCACAAACATTTGCATTTTTTCCACTTCTTGACTATTGTGAATACTGCTACAGTAAACTTTTAAACACAAATATCTTCAGGATCCTGATTTCAATTTGAGGAGACAAATGCCTATAAATTGGATTACTGGACCATATGGTAGTTCTATTTTTAATTTTTCTTATTTTTCTAATTATGAAAATATAATAACACATTTATAGGAGACTTGAAAAATACAGAACAAAGTTACATATAGTTCCACTGTATATTACAATTGTTTTAAGTAGATAAATTAAGATTTTTAGTTGGAGTTTTAATATCAAGCTCTTGGAAATTAATAGAATGAACAGAGATGTAGAATGTACTAGACCAAAAAAGTGTTATGAACCAATTAGACATAATTGAAATCTATACAATTATCACATAGCAGTAGAATACAAATTCTATTCAAGTTACCATAGATTATAAACTAGGAGACACTGGAACATATCCAGAGACAAGACCAGGTGCAGAAATTTCAAGCTCTAAATGTATTGAAATCATATAGAGTCTGTTCTCTTATTACTGTGGAATTCCATTAGAGATCAGTATAAAAAGATATTTGAAAATAACCCACATATTTTCAAGGGCAACATGACATTTACCAAGAGAGATCTTTGACTAAGTCATTGAAAGCCTCAGTAAATTTAGAAGACTGATAAAACACAGATGGTGATTGCAGAGAAGAAAGCATTTAAATAAGAAATTAATATCAAAGATACTTTTAAAAATCCCATGCATTTAGAAATTAAATGTGCACTTTTAAGTGAGAGGTAAATCTAAGAGGCCATAACAAGTAAAATTAGAAAATATTTGTAATTGAACAAAAATGGAAAGAGAATTTACCAGAATTTGTTGCATGTTGCTGGAGCTGCTCAATGCAATTAAATACAATGTGAAGTCTTGAATAAGATGTGAATGTAAATAATGCTGCTGCTGCTAAGTCACTTCAGTCGTGTCCAACTCTGTGCGACCCCATAGACGGCAGCCCACCAGGTTCCCTCATCCCTGGGATTCTCCAGGCAAGAATACTGGAATGGGCTGCCATTTCCTTCTCCAATGGAGGAAAGTGAAAAGTGAAAGTGAAGTCACTCAGTCGTGTCCGACTCTTAGCGACCCCATGAACTGCAGCCTACCAGGCTCCTCCGTCCATGGGATTTTCCAGGCAAGAGTAATGGAGTGGGGTGCCATTGCCTTCTCCTGAATATAAATAATGGACACAAGCATAAAGTTACATAAGATTTGAACAAAATTTGTACTTCAGTTAATAATAGTGTATCACATGTTAATTTCCTGTTTTTATAACATAATTTTTCTTTATATTCTCAGCATTGGATTCAAAGTTTTGGAACTATATCAAAATTTTTGACTGAATATAAATTATGAGTCTAGCATTCTATTCATACTAAGTCAAACAAGTGGAATCAAAATCTCATAAATGTTTTAGCTAGGTAAAATTCATAAGTTTTCTAAAATATACATGCTATATTATACATACAGAAGGTTTTCTATACAAAAATATTTCTACTACACTTGATAAAGGCTTGAGAAAGAACATTTTTTAAAAAGATGGAGAAATTGGAAAATATAAAATAAATGAAATGGAAGCATTGACTATGAAATAGAAAAAGTGAAACAAACTAGATAAAAGTAAAAGATCATAATACAGTCCAGTTGTTTTTAAACATGACTGTTCATTAGAAATACATCTGGAGCTTTGCAGAAAAAAAAGCAACATCTGAGCATTTATATTTTTCAAAAACTTCTGAGATAATTCTGATATGCATTTTATTTTAAAAAGTGATTACAGGTTTTTCTGCTAAATGGTAGTTTTAGTGATACAGAATTCTATTATTTTCTGTTGACCAATCATGATCCCATTATTTTATTAACCAAAATTCAAAATAGTAGAAGATGTTTATCAATTTTCACAATCAATAGCCAGACAAAAAATGAAACAGCATTACAATTGCAAGCCAAATGGTTAGGATTAACCTAACAATATAAAATTATTACATACAATTTGGGGGGTTAAGTAGAGTGGTATGGTAAGTGGAAATGTATGCATACATGTCTTTTGGTTGGTGCATTTAATCCATTTACATTTAAGGTAATTATCCATATCTATTTCTGCTTTATTGACTATGCCAAAGCCTTTGACTGTGTGGATCACAATAAACTGTGGAAAATTCTGAAAGAGATAGGAATACCAGAATACCTGATCTGCCTCTTGAGAAATTTGTATGCAGGTCAGGAAGCAACAGTTAGAACTGGACATGGAACAACAGACTGGTTCCAAATAGGAAAAGGAGTTCATCAAGGCTGTATATTGTCACCCTGTTTATTTAACTTATATGCAGAGTACATCATGAGAAACACTGGACTGGAAGAAACACAAGCTGGAATCAAGATTGCCAGGAGAAATGTCAATAACCTCAGATATGCAGATGACACCACCCTTATGGCAGAAAGTGAAGAGGAACTCAAAAGCCTCTTGATGAAAGTGAAAGTGGAGAGTGAAAAAGTTGGCTTAAAGCTCAACATTCAGAAAACGAAGATCATGGCATCCGGTCCCATCACTTTATGGGAAATAGATGGGGAAACAGTGGAAACAGTGTCAGACTTTATTTTTCTGGGCTCCAAAATCACTACAGATGGTGACTGCAGCCATGAAATTAAAAGACGCCTACTCCTTGGAAGGAAAGTTATGACCAACCTAGATAGCATATTCAAAAGCAGAGACATTACTTTGCCAACAAAGGTCCGTCTAGTCAAGGCTATGGTTTTTCCTGTGGTCATGTATGGATGTGAGAGTTGGACTGTGAAGAAGGCTGAGCGCTGAAGAATTGATGCTTTTGAACTGTGGTGTTGGAGAAGACTCTTGAGAGTCCCTTGGACTGCAAGGAGATCCAACCAGTCCATTCTGAAGATCAGCCCTGAGATTTCTTTGGAAGGAATGATGCTAAAGCTGAAACTCCAGTACTTTGGCCACCTCATGTGAAGAGTTGACTCATTGGAAAAGTCTCTGATGCTGGGAGGGATTGGGGGCAAGACGAGAAGGGGACAACAGAGGATGAGATGGCTGGCTGGCATCATTGACTCTATGGACGTGAATCTGAGTGAACTCCGGGAGATGGTGATGGACAGGGAGGCCTGGTGTGCTGCGATTCATGGGGTCGCAAAGAGTCAGACACGACTGAGTGACTGATCTGATCTGATCTGATGATCCTATTACCATTTTCTTAATGTTTTGGGTTTATTTTCTGTAGGTCTTTACCTTCTTTTATGTTTCCTGCTTAGAGAAGTTCTTTTAGCATTTGTTGTAAAACTGGTTTGCATGCTTGCTCAGTCACACCAGTCGTGTCCAACTCTGCTATCCCATGAACTGTAGCCCACCAGCCTCCTCTGTCCATGGGATTTTCCTGGCAAGAATACCGGAGTGGGTTGCCATGCCCTCCTCCATGGGATCTTCCCAACTTCGGGATCGAACCTGTGTCTCCTGCATCTCCTGCATTGCAGGCAGATTCTTTACCACTGAGCCACTGGAGAAGCCCAAAGCTGGATTAGTAGTGCTCAATTCTCTTAACTTTTGCTTGTCTGAAAAGCTTTTGATTTCTCAGTCAAATGTGAATGAGAGTCTTGCTGGGTAGAGTATTCTCGGTTATAGGTTCTTCCCTTTCATCACTTTAAATCTATCATGCCATTCCCTTCTGGCTTGTAGAGTTTCTATTGAGAAATCAGCTAATAACCTGATGGGAGTTCCTTTGTATATTATTTGTCATTTTTCCCTTGTTGCTGTTAATATTTTATCTTTGTCTTTAATTTTTGTCAGTTTGATTACTATCTGTCTCAGTGTGTTCCTCCTTGGGTTTACCCTACCTAGAACTCTGTGCTTCCTGGACTTGGTTGACTATTTCCTTTCCCATGTGAGGGAAGTTCTCAGCTATTATCTCTTCAAATATTTTCTCAAGTCCTCTCTCTCTCCCCTCTTCTTCAGGGACCACTATAATGCAAATGATGTTGTCTTAGAGGTCTCTGATGCTGAAGTTGAAGCTCCAATACTTTAGTTACCTAATGCAAAGAGCTGACATTTTGGAAAAGACCCTGATGCTGGGACAGATTGAAGGCAGGAGGAGAAGAAGACAACAGAGGATGAGATGGTTGGATAGCATCACCGACTCAATGGGCATGAGTTTGAGCAAACTCCAGGAGATGGTGAAGGACAGGGAAGCCTGGCATGCTGCAGTTCATTAGGTCACAAAGAGTCAAACATGACTTAGCAACTGAACAACAAGAGGTCTACTTAGGCTGTCTTCATGTTTTTCTGTTTGTTTTCATTCTTTTTTTTTTTTTATATATTTTGCTCCATGGCAATGATTTCCACCATTCTGTCCTCCAGGTCATTTATCCATCCTTCTACCTCAGTTATTCTGCTATCAATTCCTTCTAATGTAGTACTCATCCTGTTTGTTCTTTAGTTCCTCTAGGTCTTTGGTAAACATTTCTTTCATCTTCTTCATTGTTTTCCTGAGATCGTGGATTAACTTCACTATCATTATTTTGATTTCTCTTTCTGGAAGATTGCCTATCTCCACTTAATTTAGTTCTTTTTCTGGGATTTCATCTTGTCCCTTCATCTGGGACATAACTTTCTGCTTTGTCGTCCTGATTAAATTTCTGTAATGTAGTCTTTGTTCCTGCTGCCGTGGGATTGTGGCTTTTCTTGCTTCTTCTGTCTGCCCTCTGATGGAGGAGGATAAAAGGATTGTGTAAGCTTCCTGATGGGAGGGATTGGTGGTGGGAAAAACTGGGTCTTGCTCTGGTGGGTGGGGCTGTGTTCAGTAAAGCCTTAATCCAATTGTCTGCTAATAGTTGGGGCTGTAGTCCCTCCCTGTTAGTTGTTTAGCCTGAGGAGACAAGCTCTCAGGCCTATGGGCTCTGAAGTAGGGTTAGTGGCGACCTCCAGGAGGTCTTACAGCAAGGTGCCTCTTCCAGGACTGCTTGTGCCAGTGCCCCCATCCCGCAGCAAGCCACTGCTGATCCACACCTCCACAGGAGACCCTCCAACACTGGCAGGCAGGTCTGGTTCAGTCTCCTGTGGTGTCACTGCTCCTTTCCCCTGGGTCTTGGTGAATGCAAGGTTTTGTTTGTGCGTTCCAACAGTGGAGTCTGTTTCCCCCAATCCTGAGGAAGTCCTGTGATCAAATCCCACTGGCCATCAAAGTCGGATTCCCTGGGGATTCCCAGTCCCTTTGTCAGATCTCCAGGCTGAGCAGCCTGACATGGGGCTCAGAACCTTCACGACTGTGGGAGAACTCCTTTGGTAGTGTTGTTCTCCGGTTTGTGGGTCACCCACTCAGCGAGTTTGAGTTTTGATTTTGTTGAGATTGTGCGTCTCCTACCATCCCATTGTGGGTTCTTCCTTGTGTCTGAACATGGGGTATCTTCTTCTTGTGGGTTCCAGTGTCCTCCTGTCAATGGTTGTTCAACAGCTAGTTGCAATTTAGGTGTTCTCACAGGAGGAGATTAGAGCACATCCTTCTACTCTGCCATCTTGAACCGGAGATTTTAAATTTTTTAAGTGTGGAGTCCATATTGATTTTTAACATCCACACAATTTCACTTTTATTTAAGGAAAGTTGGCATGTAATTAAAGGATGACCATTTCCAGAAAGCTCAGTATAAACTGCAAAAGGAAAAATAATTCTGTGTCTCTTTTCTTAGTCTTTGACATTTTTAACAGTAATCAGCTGAGTTCAGCTAACAATATTGTGTCTAGAAATGGCAATAGAGAGAAGCTTTCCAAAATGAGAGAACTTCTCAGGCTCTGAAAGGTGTTTCCTACAGAATTTGTTATCAACTTCTGAGGAACATGTTAGACTGTTACCTTGACACTGATTCTGGGATATTGGGCCAAATGAAAAGACCATTTGATCCCCTGTCCTCAGGTGTTAGCTGAGGACAATTAGACCATCACTGGGAATCCAAATGTGGTCCACAGGAAAGGAAAGGTTCTACCCTCAGTGTCTACAGGTGATTTCACTCCCTCAAGGATTTGGTAGAGTTTCTGAAATGAGATATATCTATCAACTTTCACCCACATATGTGAAAGGTAGAGAAATACTTTAGTAGCTAAACCAATATGTTATCCATGGAGGTGGGACGAGGAAATTACGTGATATAATATGGCACTTTACATGTCTCAGTCCTCTGCACAAGCATTATATTAAATAAGTAAGATGACTCAGGTCCAACAGAAAATAACTTTATTCTTTTCCCCCACTGCCCATTTAAGCCTGTTCTAAGGGCCTGGTTATTTTCTTTCCCTGTCCCTATAAACATGTAAACACTTGAGACATTCTCATGATTTTTTTTAACTAGTCTATAAATTCATGTGTGTATATATATATATATATATATATATATGAATAATATAATTTTATATAATCCAAATATTATTTGTGACCCCATGGGGTGCAGCACACAAGACCTCCCTGTCTTTCACCATCTCTTGGAGTTTGCTCAAACTTGTCCATTGAGTCAGTGATGGCACCCAAACATCTCATCCTCTATCATCCCCTTCTCCTCCTGCATTCAATCTTTCCCAGCATCAGGGTCTTTCCAACAAGTCAGCTCTTTGCATCAGGTGGTCAAAGTATTAGAGCTTCAGCTTCAGCATCACTCTTTCCAATGAATATTCAGGGTTGATTTCCTTTAAGATTGACTGGTTTGATCTCTTGCCATCTAAGGGATTCTCAAGAGTCTTCTCCAACTCCACAGTTCAAAAGCATTGATTCTTTGGTGCTCAGGCTTCTTTATGGTCCATCTCTCACATCCATACATGACTACTGGAAAAGCCACAGCATTGACTATATGAACCTTTGTTGGAAAAAGTAATGTCTCTGCTTTTTAATACATCATCTAGGTTTGTCATTGCTTTTCTTCCAAGGAGCAAGCATCTTTTAATTTCATGCCTGCAGTCACCATTTGCAGTGATTTTGGAGCCCAAGTCACTGTTTCCATTGCTTCCCCATCTATTTGCCATGAAGTGATGGAACCAGATGCCATGATCTTAGTTTTTTGAATGTTGAGTTTTAAGCCAGTTTTTCACTCTCCTCTTTCACCTTCATCAAGAGACTCTTTAGTTCCTCTTCACTTTCTGCCATAATGGTGCTGTCATCTGCATATCTGAGGTTATTGATATATCTCCTGGCAATCTTGATTGCAGCTTGTGATTCATCCAGCCCCACATTTCGCATGATGTACTCTTCATAGAAGTTAAATAAGGAGGGTGACAATATACAGCACTCATCTCCCAACTTGGAACCAGTCCATTATTCCATGTCTGGTCCTAACTGTTGCTTCTTGACCTGCATACACATTTCTCAGAAGGCAGGTAAGGTGGTCTGGTATTCCCATCCCTTTAAGAATTTCCCACAGTTTGTTGTGATCCACATAGTCAAAGGCTTTGTGAAAGCATGTATGTGTACCCTCTAATAAGAAGAAACTTATGACTTCATTTATTTTTTTTCTTTATTATTATTTTATTTTATTTTATTTTTTAACTTTACAATATTGTATTGGTTTTGCCATATATCAACATTAATCTGCCACAGGTATACACGTGTTCCCCATCCTGAACCCTGCTCCCTCCCCCTTCCCCATACCATCCTTCTGGGTCATCCAGTGCACCAGCCCCAAGCATCCAGTATCGTGCATCGAACCTGGACTGGTGACTCATTTCATATATGATATTATACATGTTTCAATACCATTCTCCCAAATCATCCCACCCTCTCCCTCTTCCACAGAGTCCAAATGACTGTTCTGTACATCAGTGTCTCTTTTGTTGTCTCATATACAGGGTTATTGTTACCATCTTTCTAAATTCCATATATATGTGTTAGTATACTGTATTGGTGTTTTTCTTTCTGGCTTACGTCACTCTGTATAATAGGTTCCAGTTTCATCCACCTCATTAGAACTGATTCAAATGTATTCTTTTTAATGGCTGAGTAATACTCCATTGTGTATATGTACCACAGCTATCTTATCCATTCATCTGCTGATGGACATCTAGGTTTCTTCCATGTCCTGGCTATTATAAACAGTGCTGCGATGAATATTGGGGTACACGTGTCTCTTTCAATTCTGGTTTCCTCAGTGTGTGTGCCCAGCATTGTATTGCTGGGTCATGTGGCAGTTCTATTTCCAATTTTTTAAGGAATCTCCACACTGTTCTCCATAGTGGCTGTACTAGTTTGCATTCCCACCAACAGTGTAAGAGGGTTCCTTTTCTCCACACCCTCTCCAGCATTTATTGCTTGTAGACATTTGGATCGCAGCCATTCTGACTGGCGTGAAATGGTACTTCGTAATGGTTTTGATTTGCATTTCTCTGATAATGAGTGATGTTGAGCATCTTTTCATGTGTTTGTTAGCCATCTGTATGTCTAATTTGGAGAAATGTCTATTTAGTTCTTTGGCCCATTTTTTGATTGGGTCACTTATTTTTCTGGAATTGAGCTGTAGGAGTTGCTTGTATATTTTTGAGATTAGTTGTTTGTCAGTTGCTTCATTTGCTATTATTTTCTCCCTTTCTGAAGGCTGCCTTTTCACCTTGCTTATAGTTTCCTTTGTTGTGCAGAAGCTTTTAAGTTTAATTAGGTCCCATTTGTTTATTTTTGCTTTTATTTCCAGTATTCTGGGAGGTGGGTCATAGAGGATCCTGTTGTGATGTATGTCGGAGAGTGTTTTGCTTATGTTCTCCTCTAGGAGTTTTATAGTTTCTGGTCTTATGTTTAGATCTTTAATCCATTTTGAGTTTATTTTTGTGTATGGTGTTAGAAAGTGGTCTAGTTTCATTCTTTTACAAGTGGTTGACCAGTTTTCCCAGCACCACTTGTTAAAGAGATTGTCTTTAATCCACTGTATATTCTTGCCTCCTTTGTCCAAAGATAACGTGTCCATAGGTGCATGGATTTCTCTGTGGGCTTTATATTTTGTTCCATTGATCTATATTTCTGTATGACTTCATTTAGGGTTAAAGCTTTTCTCCTCCCGTGTCTGACACTAGCAGCTGTTTGTTCTGCTTTGTGCTTACGGCTGCATTGGGAAGGGAGATATTGTGTCACCATCTTCTCTGGCCACCCTTGTCACTTCTGTTCCTCCCAACTACCCTCTCTGCCTCCTCTGGATAACAGTACTGTAAGCATGGTGCTGTCTGGCTGGGCAGATGTTGAGATTTAGGGTTTTCACTCATAGCATATTTTGTAGATTCTCTGAAGCCATTTGCACCCCACCATCCCTGAGTCTCTCACTTGAAGTTCCTTCAGCTTCTCACTGGCCCTTCAGCTTCTATGCAATCGAGGGGATACACTTCAGCCTCCTGCACTCATAAGTCTCTTGGGAAAAATCCAATATATCCCACTTCTGACTCTTCCATATTGACCTCATCCAGCCCAAGGCAATCACTCCTTCATCCTTAGCTGGGCAAATTCTGGATAAGTGAGTACAGGGGATTAGTCAGTTACACTCCCAGTCACTGTATCTCCATCTCCTCTCTGCAGTCACTGCCAGATGGCCCAGTGGACACCTTTCAGGACCAAGCAGACATGATCTGCCAGAGAAGCCTATCTGCTCCTCTTCGGGGCCCACTGACCACACTACGCCTGCCTCCTGCCCCACTTCTCCAGGGGAAGGCAGACCAAACTATGAAAGCCCTCCGCAAACATCATCGTTGTTTTTTTTTTTTGGGGGGGGGGGGTAGTTTTTAAACTTTCATTTTATTTTTTTATTCTTTTTTTTCTACTTTTTTAATTTAAATTTATCTATTTTAATTGGAGGCTAATTACTTTACAATATTGTATTGGTTCTGTCACACATCAATGTGAATCCCCCACGGGTGTACACTTATTCCCCATCCTGAATCCCCCTCCTACCTCCCTCCCCGTACCATCCCTTCGGGTCATCCCAGTGCTCCAGCCCCAACCAAACATCATCTTTAAGACTCCAACTTCACCCGTCCCCACCCAGGTAAGGGAGAGGAGCCAGCAGTTGCCTGGTGGGTTGTGGAGACCTCCTCAGGAGTCTGTCACATTGGTTGAGTATCTCCCTCTCAGATGTGGAGCCACTTGGGGCTGCAGTTGAAAATCACATTGAGATGATTTTATTTCAAACTGTGCTTATTTCAAACTGGGAATGCAGACCACTTGGATGATCTGTTCTCCATGGGAAACACCCTGTGAAAGGACCTTCGAGTCTCTTTAGAGTTTTCAGGTATCTGCAACCATTGTGATATTTGAAATTCCTCTTTAAGGTAGGAAGGATGGGTACTAACTGAGGCCCCCAAAGAAGTAACTTTTTCAAAGCTCTGGAAAGTTCCTCTGACACAAATCCAGCATCCAACCACGAGCTGAGAAAATTCTGACGTGAAATCACCTATCTACCAAACCATGGAGAGTTGGAAGAATAAGCCCCTCCCTGATCTAGGGAGTCCTATTGGAATGTTTAGGTGCATGTGTTTTGGAAAAGCTCCCAGATGATACTGTTTCCAAAGTACACCCTGTCTTCTGCTGACCTCTATACCTACCCTTCCCCATAGTCTTCTCAAGAAGCCCTGCCCTAACAAGGCTGAGAAAAAAGGTGCCAGCAAATTAAGACAGTTAAAAAAACACCTGTTGCTGAAATAAAACAGTGTTCACAACCCAGAAACAACTACTTGTTTAGACACAGAGCCCAATCACCTGATAATCTCTCAGCCTTGCCCATTGATTCGGGTGGAGGATGATCAGAGAATGAAGAACAGGAACAATCAAGGTCAAAGTCCATGCTGTGGCTATTTGCCATGATATACTTACCGATCAGGCTTTTTTCCTCATTTCTTATCGAAGTATAGTTGATTTACAATGCTATATTAGCTTCAGGTGTGCAGCATGAGGATTCAGTATTTTTATGGATTATACTCCATTTAAAGGAAAGGAAAGTGAAGTCGCACAGTCGTCTCCGACTCTTTGCAACCCCATGGACTGTATGTAGCCTACCAGGTTCCTCTGTCCATGGGATTTTCCAGGCAATAGTACTGAAGTGGATTGCCATTTCCTTCTCCAGGGGATCTTCCCGACCCAGGGATCGAATCCAGGTCTCCCACATTATAGACAGACACTTTACCGTCTAAGCCATGGCTAGATTCCCTGTGTTGTACATTGAATTCTTCTATCTTGCTTATTTTATATCTTGCAGTTTGTATCGCTTAACCCCCCTCTATCCTGCCGCTCTACCCTGCTTCTTCCCTGTGGGACCACTAGTCTCTTCCCTGTAACTGTGAATCCACTTCTCTTTTGTTATAGTCATTCATTTGTTGTAATTTTTAGACAATGTGAAAATTTACAGTAGTTTTCTTTTTCCACCTGACATTTCACTAACCATGGTACCCTCCAGGTCCACCCATGTTGCTGAAAATGGCAAAATTTCATTTTGGGGGCTAATATTTCATATTTTACACATATATGCCATATCTTTGAGCATTTATCTATCAATGTACACTGAGGTTGCTTCCATGTCTTGGCTTTTGTAAATAATGCTGTTATGAACATTGAGGTACACACAGTTTTTTTGAATAGGTATTTTCATTTCTTTGGATATATACCCCAGAGTGTGATTACTGGATCATATGTTAACTCTCTTTTTAATTTTTTTGAGGAACCTCCACACTGCTCTCCACCAATTTACATTCCCACCAACAATGCAGACATTTCTGCATCCTCAACAATACTTGTACTTGTGGTCTTTTTGTAATAGTCATTGTGACAGATGTGAGGCTATATCTCCTTGCGGTTTTGATTTGCATTTCCCCTAATAATTAGTGGTGATGAGCATCTTTTCATGTGCTTCTTGGTCATTTGTATCTTCTTTAGAAAAGTGTCTATTCTTGTCTACTGCCCATTTTTTATTTAGGGTGCTTGCTTTTTTTATATATATAGTTGTATTTTGGATATTAATCCCTTATCAGATGTATCTCTTACAAATATTCTTTCGTTCAGTAGGTTATCTTTTTGTTTTGTTGATGATTTCTTTCACTGTGAAAAATCTTTTAAGTTTAATTAGATCACATTTCTTTATTATTGCTTTTGTTTCCCATGCTTGAGGAGACAGATACAAAGAATATTGCTGACATGTCAAAGAGTATACTGCCTATGTTTTCTTCTTGGAGTTTTATCATTTTCAGTGTTTTGTCCATTTTTATTTTTTATTTTTTTTGTATAGCGTGTGAGCAAATGTTCCAATTTCATTCTTTTACATGTAGCTGTCCAGTTTCCTCAAAACCAATTATTGAGGTCTTTTCCCCATTGTATATTCTTGCCTCCTTTGCCATAGATTAATACATGGGTTTACTTCTAGGCTTTCTATTATGTTCCACTGATATATATGACTACCAAGCAATTTTTAAAGTATTATGTAAACTAAGTCAAAGATAAAGACAATTGTTAGTGACCTGTGGCCTTTCTCCTGTCCTTATATTTAAATTTTTTCTGTTTTTTCCTTTCAATTTTTCCTGTCAAGTTATAGCACTAAAAAGATAGAAGAAAGCAAACCTAAGAAATCATTTTGATGTAAACAATCTTATTTGACTTAAGAATTCTTTAACACAAAACACAAGTCAGTCAGGATATTCAGAACACATGTTCATTAGAGCAGAACACCCAGAGAAAGAAGAAAGGGTAATTTTCAAGCTTTATGTTTGTGCAGTAGAAGGTATATCAAATTCTAGAAGACAAAAGGTAAATGGGAATGATGTCCATGATTCTGCATGCAAATATAGAAGATACATGGGATACATGAGTACCCGGAAAGGGGATGCTGCCCTAAAAAAATGTAAAATATGTGCCACTGACTTTGGGGAGCCCTTTGGTGATGGTTTGAAGGAGAGGAAGGTGCTGCTAAAGTATAGTGGGGAAAAGTCTGGCAAGGTTAACACCTGTGTTCCTGTGGGAAATAGAAAGTGTACCTAAAGAAATCTGAAATCTGGCAGGAAGAATTTGGAAGCTGCCAATTTGCTTCTAGTTCCTTTTGTCAACATATTAGAGAAGATAGATGAACTTTTAACAGAATTATTACATTTAAAGCAAAATTTAGAGGAAATATGAGAAATCCAAGACTTGCTAGGTTTGAAAATTAAAATTTACATTCCTAATCTCTCCCAGCAAAATATTCCCAAGGAAATAGATTTAAGATGAAGATCAAACCCAGGGTGCCATCAGGAAAACATGACTTCAGGCTGAAGATTTCTAGGCATGGCTGCAAGACCACTTGTTAAGACCTCAGAAATATTTAAGAGTGTGCCTAGAGGAACTTCTAAGAATCTTAATGGTTCACTAAATAGACCTTCTCAGTTAAGCAGCAGGGCTTTTTCAAATCTTATGGGCATTGTCCTCTAGTGTTCTTAGAGAAGGGCCCAGGAAAGAAAATGTTGGTATGGTTTTTGTCTAAATAAGTTTATTATAAATTGAAAAATGGGAAAATTTAAAAGTTTGTGAAGGAATGTTACCTTCTTGGACTTGAACAGAAACCACTCAAAAGGAAAAAACACCTTTGGATCCCAGCCTTCTACGGACAGGAAGTAGTTTGAGATATTCCAGGCTTGCCGGCCACGAGGGCTTAGGCACAGCTGCTCCACTCTGCCACAGTACCATGAAAGCTGCCAGAGCAGACCATGCACAGATTAACAGACGGGGCTACGTGCCAATAGAACCCGATTTGTGAGCATAGCAGCTGGCCAAAATTTGCCAACCTGTGATGTAAAGGAATGAGATTTTTGTGACCTTAGATGGGAATATTTCACATATGAGAGGACTGTAATTAATATGCGGCCCAAGGGTAGACTAAGGCAGACTAAAGATGGCCACAAGATCTTTGCTAAGTCCTGCTGAGACTCCAGGCAGACTCTGCTTTGACAGCAGAAGTGAGGTGCATTTCCTCACCCCCTAGACTGGTGCCTCCACTCCTACCTCTGGGAATTTGCTCTTGGAGTAACATTCTAGTTACCCACTGCAGAGCCCAGGGGAGACCCTAGGCTGTCTAGTGAGGGAGAAGGATCCAAACTCCTGGAATGTGTGAAATGAATTGAATGTGTGAAACAAAATTAATGAGTGAAACTGGCTTGGACCCTAAAGACAAAGCTGGTTCTACACTACCAAGTGACCTCACCAACACTACAGGGAAGAATCACCCAGCCAAAATCTACCCAAATTCCCACCCACAGAGTCATGAGAGATGATAAGGCACTTGTTTTCAAGCCACAAATTTATGGGTGGGGGCATTTCCTGTTTTTGTCATAAAGCAATAGGCAGAACACACACATGCCAATATTAGAAATAGTTTAAGGAGTATGGGGATTTAAGTTTTTAGTTTACTCTTAAGTTTCAAGATTTATTCTATTTTTTTTTAAGTTTTTAAAACTAAGCCTGGTAGTTCTTCCCCTGACCAGAAAACACACACACACACAATTGAGAGGCAAATCTGAATAAAAATATAAAGGAAAGACATGTCCCTTAGGAGACAATAGCTATCTCTCTGCCCTGATAGAAAGAACATGTAGGAGGGCTGACAAGGAGCTCTGCTAGGGCATGGGGAAAGGTGATTAGGATTGGGCTGTGAAAAATTGAAAATGGAGGGAAAGAAGCTGCTGCTGCTACTGCTAAGTCGCTTCAGTTGTGTCTGACTCTGTGCGACCCCTTAGACGGAAGCCCACCAGGATCCCCCGTCCCTGGGATTCTCCAGGCAAGAACACTAGAGTGGGTTGCCATTTCCTTCTGCAATGCATGAAAGTGAAAAGTGAAAGTGAAGTCGCTCAGTCGTGTCCGACTCGTAGCGACCCCATGGACTGCAGCCTACCAGGCTCCTCCATCCATGGGATTTTCCAGGTAAGAGTACTGGAGTGGGGTGCCATTGCCTTCTCCGGGGAAAGAAGCAGGTAGTACTAAATGTTACCTAAGAATAGATGCTGCTCTTCTCATCTTCTGTATTTACATTCATAGAGATATAAGTAAGAATTTCATCATAAGAACTGCACCCAAAGCAGCAAGACTCTATCTCCATTTTTCTGCTTCCAGTCTCAGTTTATGGCACGGAATCAGTGATTAGAAGAACAGGAACATTTCTGCATTCCATCAAACTAATGGGTACAATATTTATGTTTGGGGGCTTTTTCAAACTGAATTAGTTTAACAGTCTTTAAACACTGGTGTTGGTGGTGTTTCAGTCACTAAGTCATGTACACTTCTTGTGACCCCATGGACTATAGCCTGCCAGGCTCCTCTGTCCATGGGATTTTCCAGCCAAGAATACTGGAGTGGTCGCCATTGCCTCCTCCACTTTAAAAACTGGAGTGTCCTGAAAAGTAGGCACTCTTTGATCTACCACCACCCCCACTTAGCCTTTGTTTTCAAATAGACGCCAAACTGGAATTGTTACAGAAAGGGGGAGATGCCTTCCAAGACCTGTGACTGGGCTCTTGTATAACACTTCGAGATGAATTATCTGATGAGACACACATACTGACAAAGCAAGAGACTTTATTGGGAAGGATGCCTGGGCAGACAGCAGCAGGGTAAGGAATCTAGGAGAGATACTCTGCCACATGGCTCACCGTCCTGGATTTTGTGGTGGTGGGATTAGATTCCATGTTGTCTCCAGCCAATTACTCTGACTCGGGGTCCTTACTTGTGGCCTGTGCATCACTCAGCCAAGATGCATTCCAGTGAGGATGATTCTGGGAGGTTTGTAGGACATATGTACTGGCATCTTCTTTCTCCTTTTGACTTTTCCTGAATTCTGGTTGGTGGTAGCTTGTTAGTTTCACATTCCTTTCCAGGACCTCCTGTTGCAAGATAACTCAGGTAAGGGGTTACTATCAGGCCTGGCCAGGGTGGACAGTTTTGGTCAATGGTTTCCCTAACAAATCTCCCTGAGAGACTTCATACTCAAGGTATTTCTTGGGAACTGGGGTGGAGGGCTCTTTCTTCTATCACTACTTCCTGGAGAGTGGGCATAGTAGACGTCTCTCTGCACCTGATCTAAACTGAGTTTTATTCTGTGGCTGAAACAGCGTTTACCCTCATAGTAACAACAATTTAGCCTGAAACTGATGGATTCTGTTGGAAATGAAACAGACAAGGGCCAAACAGGAGGCCTAACAGGATGATCATCACTGGGTCCAGAAAAGGAAAGCCAAATTTGAAGTGAGGGCCACAAGATAACTGAATTTCTTCTGATTGGTTGGTGCTGAGGTAACAAGGTGGCACTCCAGGAACCTTGTACTCAGCCTGAAGTTACCATCCTCCACTAGGTTGGGGACCCCAGTTCTGCAGAAGAACTCAAAGATACTGTTAAGCATATTCCTTGAGTAGGAACCAGGACCTTGTCCCAAGGCTGTACCACCACTTGACTGCTCCTCCCCTGTTTTCATTTCCTCCCTTCTATGATCAGCAATTGTTTGAATCTGCCCTTTGGAACTCAGAGAAGGTCAAGGAGACTGGTTGAGGCCTGTATCCTACACACAAGAAACAGGGGACACAAATAACTTGTACTACAAAGCCCCAGAGAGACATTCTGTTTTGATTTTAGGAACTGGGCAACAACAGCTCTTCCTGATAAAATGGAGCATAGTTCTGCCTCAATTTGAAGAAAAGACACTGAATTGCAAATATTTCCAAGTCCCAAGTCCTGGATCTGAGTAACGTATGATTAAAATCTCAATCCCTTGGTTTGCCATTTTGGTGTAACAGACCTAATTAGAAGCAGTTGGAAGAGTGGCAACTGGAATTTTAATAGATGAAATAAATCTCATTCCCTGAGGAACTCAAAATAAGCCTGAAATCCAGTCTGGATCTTGCACCTTGGGGAGACGTGTAGCCAGGCAGCCAGTTCTTTACTTTCATCTAAGTTGGTTTTAACTTTTAATGTGGTATTAACACCAAGGTAACAGGTTATGTCTATTCTTTCCATTAATGTATGATCTAAAGCAATGTCATTGTCTAAAAATGTTCTAGTTACAAGAATAGACCTTTAAAAAGTAAAGTTCCAGCTGCTGGCAGACATTGTTTTGAGAATGGCTGGTGGCAGTTAAGTCTGACACAGCTCAGAAAATTCAAGTTCTTAGCAATATAAGAACTTGTCTGAAATCACCCCCATGGTGTCACTTAGTTATTTCCTTGGATGTCTGAACCACAGTTGCTCCATTTCACTTTTAATTGTAATTTTTCTCCTTAATAACCAAAGCAGATGCCACTGGTAATAATTTAATGCTTTTCTTGATATGAGAAGATGCAAGGATCTGGGCTCATAAAGTCTTTTCCTGAAAGTATCTATCTGAAAGTTTGTTCTGCCATTTTTTACCCAGAGGACAAAGCGCCTCATTCTTGATTTCCACCCTGAACTTCTTTCAGTGGCGACATTAGCTGTTAACTTAATTCTAGCAGAGGCAGATGGCAAGTGCTAATTTTCAGTTGGCAGGGCCCATTCAGAGTCATGAATTTGACCATGATTTGGGGGCACTTAATGACAATTTCATTCCATGGTGCTAGAAACACTCATTTCCAGGTCTGGCAAAGATTTCACTGATAGGCCACTCAATGCACTGCTATTGGACGACTAGCCCTTATTAACAGTAGTCAAAAGTCTCTGGATCACCTATCTTACTAGTCTCTTATGGTCTAAGAAAATATTCCCCCTTATTGTTTCTTCCCGTATCTAGAGTTACACTATTAGAATCACTGACTTAACATGGAAAAACTGACTGATTTCAAATTGGAAAAGAAGTATGTTAAGGCTGTACATTGTCACCCTGCTTGTTTAACTTATATGCAGAGTACATCATGAGAAAATCAGGCTGGATGAAGTGCAAGCTGAAATCAAGATTTGCCAGGAGAAATATCAATAACCTCAGATATGCAGATGACACTAACCTTATGGCAGAAAGCAAAGAGGAACTAAAGAAACTCTTGATGAAAGTGAAAGAAGAGAGTGAAAAAGTTGGCTTAAAGCTCAACATTCGGAAAACTAAGATCACGGCATCTGGTCCCACCACTTCATGGCGAATAGATGGGGAAACAATGGAAACTGTGACAGATTTTGGGGGGGGGGGGGCCTCCAAAGTCACTGATCTAGAGCCAGACATCCTGGAATGTGAAGTCAAGTGGGCCTTAGAAAGCATCACTACGAACACAGCTAGTGGAGGTGATGGAATTCCAGTTGAGCTATTTCAAATCCTGAAAGATGATGCTGTGAAAGTGCTGCACTCAATATGACAGCAAATTTGGAAAACTCAGCAGTGGCCACAGGACTGGAAAACGTCACTTTTCATTCCAATCCCAAAGAAAGGCAATGCCAAAGAATGCTCAAACTACTGCACAATTGCACTCATCTCACATACTAGTAAAGTAATGCTCAAAATTCTCCAAGCCAGGCTTCAGCAATATGTGAACCATGAACTTCCTGATGTTCAAGCTGGTTTTAGAAAAGACAGAGGAACCAGAGATCAAATTTCCAACAGCTGCTGGATCATGGAAAAAGCAAGAGAGTTCCAGAAAAACATCTATTTCTGTTTTATTGACTATGCCAAAGCCTTTGACTGTGTGGATCACAATAAACTGTGGAAAATTCTGAAAGAGATGGGAATACCAGACCACCTGACCTGCCTCTTGAGAAATCTGTATGCAGGTCAGGAAGCAACAGTTAGAACTGGACATGGAACAACAGACTGGTTCCAAATAGGAAAAGGAGTACATCAAGACTGTTTATTGTCACCCTGCTTATTTAACTTATATGCAGAGTACATCATGAGAAACGCTGGGCTGGAAGAAACACAAGTTGGAATCAAGATTGCCAGGAGAAATATCAATAACCTCAGATATGCAGATGACACCACCCTTATGGCAGAAAGTGAAGAGGAATTCAAAAGCCTCTTGATGAAAGTGAAAGAGGAGAGTGAAAAAGTTGGCTTAAAGCTCAACATTCAGAAAATGAAGATCATGGCATCCGGTCCCATCACTTCATGGGAAATAGATGGGGAAACAGTGGAAACAGTGCCAGACTTTATTTTTCTGGGCTCCAAAATCACTACAGATGGTGACTACAGCCATGAAATTAAAAGACGCTTCCTCCTTGGAAGGAAAGTTATGACCAACCTAGATAGCATATTCAAAAGCAGAGACATTACTTTGCCAACAAAGGTCTATCTAGTCAAGGCTATGGTTTTTCCTGTGGTCATGTATGGATGTGAGAGTTGGACTGTGAAGAAGGCTGAGCGCTGAAGAATTGATGCTTTTGAACTGTGGTGTTGGAGAAGACTCTTGAGAATCCCTTGGACTGCAAGGAGATCCAACCAGTCCATCCTGAAGGAGATCAGCCCTGGGATTTCTTTGGAAGGAATGATGCTAAAGCTGAAACTCCAATACTTTGGCCACCTCATGCGAAGAATTGACTCATTGGAAAAGACTCTGATGCTGGAAGGGATTGGGGGCAGGAGGAGAAGGGGATGAAAGAAGATGAGATGGCTGGACAGCATCACTGACTCGATGGACGTGAGTCTCAGTGAACTCCAGGAGTTGGTGATTGACAGGGAGGCCTGGCGTGCTGCAATTCATGGGGTCACAAAGAGTCAGACACGACTGAGCGACTGAACTGAACTGAACTGAAAGTCACTGCAGATGATGACTGCAGCCATGAAAGTAAATGACACTTGCACCTTGGAAGAAAAGCAATGACCAACCTTAGACAGCATATTAAAAAGCAGAGACATTACTTTGCTGACAAAGGTCCATCTAGTCAAACTATGGATTTCCAGTAGTCATGTATGAATGTGACAGTTGGACCATAAAGAAAGCTGAGTGGGGAAGAATTGGTGCTTTTGAACTGTGGTGTTGGAGATGACTCTTGAGAGTCCCTTGGACTGCTAGGAGATCAAACCAGTCCATCCTAAAGGAGATCAGTCCTGAGTATTCATTGGAAGGACCGATGCTGAAGCTGAAGCTCCAATACTTCAGCCACCTGATTCAAAGAGTTGATTCATTTGAAAAGACCCTGATGCTGGGAAAGATTGAAGGCACGAGGAGAAAGGGAGGACAGAGGATGAAATGGTTGGGTGGCATCACCGACTGGATGGACTTGAGTTTGAGGAAGCTCCAGGAATTGGTGATGGACAGGAAAGCCTGGCGTGCTGCAGTTCATGGGGTCAAAAGAGTCAGACATGCCTGAGGGACTGAGCTGGACTGAAGAAGTAAGCAATTATTGTCTTTTGCATTAGCATTCTGTAGATTGGTGAACCTATATACCAGCAAACATTTGTTTACTTGTAGAGGACATCACAGGGTGGTACCAAACATGTTCATGGACAGTCCCGAATAGCTCTAGTTTCTCTGTTCATTAACTGATGTTTCAGTGTCTTATTTTATTTGGGAATGATCCAGCTATTCAACAAGCTCCCATCATTTAGCTTAATTAAATACAACTCTAAAATTTCACGTTACAAAATATCTGTAGATATCATCCTTAAGTAGAGATTCCTAAAACATAATTATTCTTAAAAAGTTCAACCAAAAAAACTTTTTGCACTTGCATTTAATATACTTACAAAAATATAATCATACCAGGTTATTTTTCTTGCTGACAAATTTGCAACTGACACAATAGTGTCTTACTTGACTTCTGTTAAACCTAGGTACAATAAAGGTATTATATTTAATATTGGTGACACTACAGATCTATCTCTATTAATTAAACAACAAATTTAAACATTAATACCAGGTATTAATTTAATATTGAATATTTTCAGTTCACATGAACCTGAAGTTATTCTGGCCAATTATCTTCTACTTTTTTTTTTTAAGAATTTATATAAGCACTTAATTTTCTTGAATCCAATTAAGTAGAGTTCACTTACAAATTAATTTTGATAAAACCATGCAAAGGTAAAAACTAAGATAATGTACACATAAACATATAGACAGATACAACCAGAGATCTTACAGGCCTCTTTTATAAACTTAGTTATAAGTCAGGTATTATAATATAAAACTTGCTAGCTTATAAATAACAGTTGGAATAGGTAAATTTCAAAAGTTCCTTACCCATTTTCCCCCTCAGTCTCAGGAATTAAAAATAGTCTAGATAAGTGATCCTGTGAGCCCTGGTCTCAAGGAACAGGGAGAGAAAACCAACTTTTCCTAGTAGTACATATTCCCTCAGGGTCAGAATTCTGAGAAGAAATTTTATCAAGCTTTGTTTTACTAACTCTATATGCAGAAAGAACCAGTTTCGGAATTTCCAATAGTTTTACCAAAGTTCTCTGGAGTCTATACAAGATAGTGGCCACACAGTCTTATAATAAAATATCAACTTTTTCTTAGTTATAGATCCATAGCCAAATCTTTCCAGTTAGACAGAATTTGCACAACAGGGCTTCCAGTGGAACAGAATCAGAATTTCCCACTTCATAAGGCAAAATGACTGTCACAAATCACAACACAGAACACAAAGTGTAAAACACAAATAGGCAAGGTCGTTCTAATCAGACCCTCCCTTAAATACAAGAATTCAGTCTCTCAGAAATTCTCCTCCAGAGACAAAAAAAAATTTCGGATCCTAGTATTGACAGAACAGACAGGAATATCTTGGGGGGCAAAGACTAGATTAAAAGAAGAGGGGAAGGAGTGGACTTATAGACCTCTCCTGCCAGCTGCAGAAGCTCAGGCACTATGGGACTTTTTCCTGGGCTTCCAGGAAAGGAGAATAAGAACTCAGCCTTATTCAAATACCAGGCCAGAATTTGAGTTCTCTGCCCACTGGAGGTGATCATGCTCCAACCCTCAGATCAGACTGAGGCCCTTCAACCAGAATCCTGTGTCCAGGATTAGGACAAAGGAAAAATGGTAGGATAGGAGGGGTTGAAAAGAGTTGTTATTGTTCAGTCACTAAGTCATGTCCAACTCTTTGCAACCTCATGGATTACAGCATACCAGGCTTCCTGTCTTTCACTATATCCCAGAGTTTGCTCAAACTCATGTCCATTGAATCAATGATGCCATCCAGTCATCTCATCCTCTGTCACCCCCTTCTCCTGCCGCCCTCAATATTTCCCAGTGTCAGGGTCTTTTCCAATGAGTCAGCTCTTCACACCAGGTGGCCAAACATTGGAACTTCAGCTTCAGCATCAGTTCTTCCAATGAACATTTAGGGTTGATTTCCTTTAGGATTGACTGCTTTGGTCTCTTGCTATATAAGAGATTCTTAAGAGTCTTCTCAACATCACAGTTCAAAAAGCATCAATTATTTGATGTTCAGCCTTCCTTATGGTCCAACTCTCACATTAAAACTGAAAAAACCATAGCTTTGACTACATAGACCTTTGTTGGCAAAGTGATGTCTCTACTTTTTAATATGCTGTTTAGGTTTGTCATAGCTTTTCTTCCAAGGAGCAAGTGTGTTTTAATTCCATGGCTGCAGTCACCATCCACAGTAATTTTGGACCCCAAGAAAATAAAGTCTAGCACTGTTCTCATTTTTCCCCATTAATTTGCCATGAAGAGATGGGACTGGATGCCATGATCTTAGTTTTTTTGAACGTTGAGTTTTAAGCCAGCTTTTTTCACTCTCTTCACCTTCATTAAGATGCTCTTTAGTTCCTCTTCCCTTTCTGTCATTAGGGTGGTGTCATCTGCATATCTGAGGTTATTGATATTTCTTCCAGCAATCTTGATTCCAGCTTATGCTTCATCCAGCCCAGAATTTCTCATGTTGTACTCTGCATGTAAGTTAAATGCAGGGTGATAATATACAGCCTTGACATACTCCTTTCCCTATTTTGAATCAGTCCATTGTTCCATGCCCAGTGCTAACTGTTGTTTCTTGACATTCACACAGATTTCTCAGGAACCAGGTAAGGTGGTGTGGAATTTCCATCTCTTTAAGAATTTTCCAGTTTGTTGTGATCCACATAGTCAAAGGCTTTATCATAGTCAATGAAGCAGAAATTGACATTTTCCTGGAATTCTCTTCCTTTTTCTATAATCTGATCAGATCAGATCAGTCGCTCAGTCATGTCCGACTCTTTGCGACCCCATGAATCACAGCACGCCAGGCCTCTCTGTCCATCACCAAGTCCTGGAGTTCACTGAGACTCATGTCCATCGAGTCAGTGATGCCATCCAGCCATCTCATCCTCTGTCGTCCGCTTCTCCATAGGTAATTTGATCTCTGGTTCCTCTGCCTTTTCTAACAGGAGACAGATTAATAAAGTCTCTTGTTCCTTACCTGGTCAGGGCACTCTGGCCATTTGTCCATGTCAGGAGAAGACAAGGGACAAAAGAGTCCTGGTTTCAGCCTTTGGGTCTGGTTCATCAATGGGCAAACTGGTCCCTGAATACCCCCAAGTGATCAGGATGTGAGTTGCAAGGCAGAAGAGTTCTACCAAGGTCGCCATTTGTTACAGGAAAGGGGACCCCTTCCAGGGACCAAGATTGGGTTTCTGTCTAACACTTGGAAATCAATTGTTTGAGGAGACACATGTGCTGACAATGCAAGAGGCTTTATTAGGAAAGGGAGCCTGGGTGGAGAGCATCAGGGAAAAGGAACCCAAAATTGTTCTGCCATATTGCCAAATTCAGACTTAAATTGAAGAAAGTAGGGAAAACCACTAGACCATTCAGGTATGACCTAAATCAAATCCCTTATGACTATACAGTGGAAGTGAGAAATAGATTTAAGTGACTAGATCTGATAGACAGAGCCTGATGAGCTACGGACGGAGGTTCGTGACACTGTACAGGAGACAGGGATCAAGACCATCCCCACGGAAAGGAAATGCAAAAAAGCAAAATGGCTGTCTGAAGAGGCCTTGCAAATAGCTGTGAAAAGAAGAGAAGTGAAAAGCAAAGGAGAAAAGGAAAGATATTCCCATCTGAATGCAGAGTTCCAAAGAACAGCAAGGAGAGATAAGAAAGCCTTCCTCAGCGATCAATGCCAAGAAATAGAGGAAAACACAGAATGGGAAAGACTAGAGATCTCTTCAAGAAAATTAGAGATACCAAGGGAACATTTCATGCAAAGATGGGCTCGATAAAGGACAGAAATGGTTTGGACCTAACAGAAGCAGAAGATATTAAGAAAGGTGGCAAGAACACAGAAGAACTGTACCAAAAAGATCTTCATGACCCAGATAATCACGATGGTGTGATCACTCACCTAGAGCCAGACAACCTGGAATGCAAAGTCAAGTGGACCTTAGAAAGCATCACTACAAACAAAGCTAGTGGAGGTGATGGAATTCCAGTTGAGCTATTTCAAATCCTGGAAGATGATGCTGTGAAAGTGCTGCACTCAGTATGACAGCAAATTTGGAAAACTCAGCAGTGGCCACAGGACTGGAAAACGTCACTTTTCATTCTGATCCCAAAGAAAGGCAATGCCAAAGAATGCTCAAACTACCACACAGTTGCACTCATCTCACATGCTAGTAAGTAATGCTCAAAATTCCCCAAGCCAGGCTTCAGCAATATGTCAACAATGAACTTCCAGATGTTCAAGCTGGTTTTAGAAAAGGCAGAGGAACCAGAGATCAAATTTTCAACATCTGCTGGATCATCGAAAAAGCAAGAGATTTCGAGGAAAACATCTATTTCTGCTTTATTGGCTATGCCAAAGCCTTTGACTGTGTGGATCACAATAAACTGTGGAAAATTCTTCAAAATTCTACCAGACTACCTGACCTACCTCTTGAGAAATCTGTATGCAAGTCAGGAAGCAACAGTTAGAACTGGACATGAAGCAACAGACTGGTTCCAAATAGGAAAAGGAGTATGTCAAGGCTGTATGTTGTCATCCTGCTTATTTAACTTATATGCAGAGTACATCATGAGAAATGCTGGCCTGGAAGAAGTACAAGCTGGAATCAAGATTGCTGGGAGAAATATCAATAACCTCAGATATGCAGATGACACCACCCTTATGGCAGAAAGTGAAGAGGAACTCAAAAGCCTCTTGATGGAAGTGAAAGTGGAGAGTGAAAAAGTTGGCTTAAAGCTCAACATTCAGAAAACTAAGATCATGGCTTCTGGTCCCATCACTTCATGGGAAATAGATGGGGAAACAGTGGAAACAGTGTCAGACTTTATTTTTCTGGGCTCCAAAATCACTGCAGATGGTGACTCCAGCCATGAAATTAAAAGACATTTACTCCTTGGAAGGAAAGTTATGACCAACCTAGATAGCATATTAGAAAGCAGAGATATTACTTTGCAAACAAAGGTTCATCTAGTCAAGGTTATGGTTTTTCCAGTGGTCATGTATGGATGTGAGAGTTGGTTGTGAAGAAGGCCGAGCGCCGAAGAATTGATACTTTTGAACTGTGGTGTTGGAGAAGACTCTTGAGAGTCCCTTGCACTGCAAGGAGATCCAACCAGTCCATCCTAAAGGAAATCAGTCCTGAGTGTTCATTGGAAGGACTGATGCTGAGGCTGAAACTCCAATACTTTGGCCACCTCATGCGAAGAGTTGAGTTATTGGAAAAGACCCTGATGCTGGGAGGGATTGGGGGCAGGAGGAGAAGGGGACGCCAGAGGATGAGATGGCTGGATGGCATCACCAACTCGATGCACATGAGTTTGGGTGAAATCCAGGAGTTGGTGATGGACAGGGAGGCCTGGCGTGCTGCGATTCATGTGGTTGCAAAGAGTCGGACATGACTGAGTGACTGAACTGAACTGATGACCTGCAGTCTCAGATTTTATGGTAATTGAGTTGGTTTCTGGGCTGTCTTCAGGTAGGAAGTAGATGGGCTTCCCCAGGGTAAAGTGATTAGAGAATTCCGTATGGACTAAAACTCCAAGGTGTGAACAGCACGACAGTGAAGAGAGGAGGGTGAGCTCTGCCCTGCCCTGCCCAGGCCACATATTTCTTATTCTCCAAGTCAGGAGACCTCCCCAACCACACACATGCAGACAAGGCTCCTTGGAGGTCAAAAGGGGAGTTATGTGAAGGGATGTTCTCTATCCATTTACCTCTTTGGTAAAATCCATCTTGGCTAAGAAACGGGTGCTCACACATGGGAGGATCCTGAGATTTACCAAATACAGACTGTGAACCAAATAAGTCAAAGTGATTGGCCAAAAGAATCCCAGACCTATAGAAGAAATGCCCCGTAAAGGTGATTCAAACGACCACAAGGGTGCCACTCAGAGACTCTCCCTCTGAGTCTGCCCGCTTGTCTGTCCACACATATGTCCTTTTTCTCTTAATAAATATTCTACTTGCTTCACTACTTTCCATCTTTGTGGAAATTCTTTTCTGCAAAGCTGAAGGGCCCAGGCCGTTGTCAATGACCACCAGTATAGTGGCTAGGATTTGATTCTTTCAATGCTGCATCGCAGCCTCAATCTCTGACTGGGAACCCAAGCCCCACTCCCAGCTGTTGCAGTCTGAGGTCACCCTAGATCAGTCTCTGACCAATCATTCTGACTAGCCAATCTGATGTGACTAGCACACACATCCCTCAACCAAGATGGATTCCAGCAAGAAGGATTCTGGGAGTTTCATAGGACACATGGACTGGTGTCTCCTCTTTCCTTTTGATCTTTTCCAAATTCTTCCCATTGGTGGTAGCTTGTTAGTTCCATGTTCATTACAAGGACCTCCTGTTGTAAGAGGAGGTTGTAAGAGTAACTCTTGCAAATAGTTACTATCAGGCCTGCATAGAGCAGGTGGTTTTGGTCAGTGGTTTCCCTAACAGAATGCTTTTCTCAGATATTAATTATTTCTGCCATATATCAAAGGTCACAGGCTGCCTTGTAATAGAGCTTTTAGGGACATATTAGTTTCCTCCAAGGTGTTTTGGGGGCTTCCCTGGTGATTCAGATGGTAAAGAATTTGCCTGCAGTGCAGGAGACCCAGGTTTGATACCTGGGTTGGGAACATCCCTTGGAGAAGAGAATGGCTACCCACTCAAGTATTCTTGCCTGGAGAACTCCATGGACAGAGGAGCCTGGCAGGCTATGGTCCATGAAGTTGCAAAGAGTCAGACCATAAAGAAAACTGAGTGTAAGCTTTCAAATTGTGGTGCTGGAGAAGACTCTTGAGAGTCACTTGGACTGCAAGGAGATCAAGCCAATCAATCCTAAAGGAAATCAATCCTGGATATTCATTGGAAGTACTGGTGCTAAAGCTGAAGCTTAAGCTCCATTATTTTGGCCACCTGATGTGAAGAGATGCCTCAATGGAAAAGACCTTAATGCTGGGAAAGATTGAGGGCAGAAAGAAGGGGGCAACAGAGGATGAGACAGCTGGATTGGATCACCAACTCAATGGACATAAGTATAAGCAAACTCCAGGAGATAGTGAAGGACAGAGAAGCCTGACATGCTACAGTCCATGGGATCGCAAGGAGTCAGACATGACTTAGTGACTAAACAACAAGAAAGGGTGTTTTATTTTGGCAAAAGAAACAAACCATTCTCTTTAACAAAATGTCTGGGAAATCTGTACTATATTCTAATAAGCCACCTAGGACATTTGTCAAATAGGTCATTTGCATCCTGAGACAGAACTTTTAAAGGCAAACATTTGACCCAATTTATAACACCTCAATTTTTAAAATATTGCATCTCTTTTATTCCCAATCTGCCTTCACACCCAATAACACAAAGCATCTGTACAACAGGTGGTTTATTGATGTGCCCTGGAAGTTTAAATTCCTGCCTTGATTCTCCAGGAAGAGAGAAATGAGGTATCTTAGTGAAAGAGAACAGAACACATAAGAGCTATTAATGAAAAGAACACACGATGATGCCCCAAGGGTGCCTAATACATTGTGAATTCCATTATAAATAAAATCTGATCATTTTTAGTTTCTTATCTGATGCATTTTCTAACCTTGCTTTTCATTCTTGCTGCAATAAATTCTCCACTGACATTAAATTGGAGAAGTGATTATTTTCCCCAAATGATGGCTTTGTGTTTCTGGAAAGATGGCTTTCAACATGCAAATTGGATGCATCAGAAATTATTCTGATGCAAGACCAGAGCTTCACAACTCTATGATTTCAAAATGAGTCTGCTGCCCAAAGGAAAACATAAAAGGCAACAAACCTGGAAAAAGAGAATAACCTCTCTTAGACAGCTTAGAAATTCCTCCCTGCCTGATGAACTGCTTTTATTAAAGATTTTTTTTCCTATAGATTTTTTGTATAGATTTTTCTAAAAACAGATGAAATGTGAGAAGGCAAAAAGAAAGAAGTCAATCAGCTTATAATCACAGTGGTGTGTGCATGCTAAGTTGCATCAGTCATGTCTGACTCTTTGCAACCCTATGGACCCATAGCCTGGCAGGCTTGACCATCCATGGGAATCCCAAGGCAAGAATACTGAAACAGTTTACCATTTCCTCCTTCAGGAGATCTTCCCAACCCAGTGATCAAACCTGCATCTCTCATGTCTCCTGCATTGGCAGGTGGGTTCTTTACCACAAGCACCACCTGGGAAACCCCAATCACAGTGGTATTCAGACCCAAACAACAGAGTATAAACAATAAACCAGGAAAAATGTCATTGATATAATAATGGTAGCAAGAAATTACATAGTGCTTACTGGAACTAGGCACTATTGTAAGTCCTTAATGTATAGCAACTCATTTAATTTTCATAGAGTAATTCTAATTTCCATCTTATAGATGAAGATAATGAGCCACAAGAAGGTTAAGTAAGTTGCCCAAGTTGTAGAGCCATGACTCCAGATCCCAGGGTCCACATCCAGTTTGGGACAACTAGAGATGTCCTGTGGGTCTAAAGAAATCTATAAAATGTTTTCTCAAGACAACAGATTAGGGAGAGAGAGAACAGAGATGCATCATCCCTCATCTCTTCAAAACTCTTCACGGTTTCTTATGGGAGTGAAAGAAATGTTTCCCAGGATAAATTGGTGCCAGAAATGACAAAAATAGCAGCACTGACCAAATTCATAAGACATCCTCTGGGAATCCCATGAGAAAGCACAACAGAAATCTGGTCTCACCCCTCTGACTAATAGTTCGAGATGTTTAGGTATATTCAGTCTCTATCGCAAAATTAGGTTTACAGGCAATTTAGGGGAAACAAACAAAGAATATTCCTGTGTTTCAGTGGTAAATGTATTTTTGGTTGATGCTGGAATTTTCATCACTGAGAGTCATTGGGGAACCCATGAAGTTATTCAACCTCCAACAGGTTTGCTGAGTTATTATATCAAAGCTGTAAATCATTGAGCAAACTAAATAACCAAACTATACTGCATTTGGGGGTTTTGTCAACATGGTGAATTTAGAAGGATGTCTGCCTGAGTAGTTCTGTTTTCATGGCTAAACAGAAATCAAAAGTGACCTCAAGAGGAATCTTTTCATGTGGCAAATAGGATTTCATTTGTTTCAAATTACTATTTTTCTGGGAAGAAGGGAAATGAAATCTGATGATGTACCATTGGAAATAATGTTTAATACATTTTATGTTTAAACAGTTCAAACACTTATTTCTCTGCCCTAAGCCAACTTTATCGTAGAATTTTTGGAGTGAACAGGGATTATCCTTTTAACTGAAGCATTTTCATTGCACCTGTACTATGTGTCAGGCACAGTTGCAGAGGTTAGAGCCCCATCTCCACTTCAGAGATGAGCAGAAGACAGCCAGAAGAAAGTGGGAGCTCAGGGTGGCAGGGGTGAGGCTGACAGAAACTTCTTCATTGCTCCTCTCCCGACTCCTCCTCACAAGGGTAACACGGCTGGGTACTGTGTGAGACCCAGAGCATTGGAGGAGATGCTTTCCTCCAAAAACCATTTAATGTAATCAAAGAGACAAAAGCACATTAAAAGTAAAGCCACAGTTCCAGAATTGAGCGCCAGGCAAGGAAATAATCCAGAGACAAATGGTTGCCTCTGGCATCGCTTACTCTCCTCACTCCTTACACGGCCTCCTCCCTGAGTCGGGGGAGAACTCAGGTCCATGAGCACCTTCCCTGGGCCCCACACCGCGCCAGACACATCACTTACAAGGCAATTTTGTTCTCACAAGGATATTATTTTCAGGTTGCATTTAGGACCTAGTGATGGTGTTTTCCATTGCCATTGAGGTGAGGTGGCGGGCTGAATTTCAGTTCAGGTGAACTAAAATTCAGCCCATGGTTCTCTGACAGCAAAGTCCCAGTTCTTTCCACCACTTGACACTGCTTTCCTTTACACCACACAGGACCCAGCTGGCCCTCCCCTTCCTCAGTCAAAGCATACGGGTGAGGCAGAGGCTTCGCAGATGCAGGGGAGTGGCAGCTGCTCCATGTTGCATCCTTGGCTCCCCCAGGAGACCAAGGCAGTGTGGGGGGGGGCAGCTTCAGGGGCCCAGTGGTCCTAGGGCAGCACTGCCCATCCCTGGGCTGTTCATGACCAAGGCAAAAGTGAGACTTTGTACTTGCTGTAACTTGGATTATTGTTCAGAAATATTCAGTCTCTTCCCCTACTTCCAGGGAGGGAGGTGTTGAGAGGCTGTTCAGCTCAATTCATGTTCAGCTTGGTCATGTGACTCATCTTGGTCAATTTTCATTGTTAGCAAATTGGATGTTAGTGATTTGACACAGTTAGATTTCAAAGGTGTTACATGATTTGGCTTGTTCTTTCTGGCTTCCAGGAAGAATTGGAAGAGAAGAATATGGTCCAGCTAGGAGAGGAGAGACACATGGATCCCCTAATGGGTGGCCAGGATCAAAATTAAACCATGTTATTTTGGGCTACTGAGAGGCGGGGTGGTTTTTATGAAACCAAAGCTGATTGACTCACTATTTTAGACCAACAATCTCACTGAGATTTACCCACAAAAAGCATCCCTTTAACGCCAGCTGTTTTACAAAACCAGATTTTCCATTGTAAGTTGGTAGTCTAAGGGCCTGGGTTCTATCTTGAAATACTTACCTTACCACAGAGGTTATTAGATAACCTCTAAATAAATAGACAGACATACACAATAATAAAGTTAGAGATGAACTGATGTGTGTGTGTGGTTTTAACAAAAGCTACAGCATATATACAAATAACATCTGCCTTGTTTTGTGAATAATGAATGCAATTTGTTTAACCATTTTAGGAACTTGCTGACATCTAATACATTTATATTTCTGTGAAGAAATGCTTAATTGACATAGAGCTCTCCCTATCTTAAAAAAATATTAAAAATTACAACACCTAATGAAAGTTATTTATCACATTTATAGAACCCCTTCACATCAGAGAACTCAGGTGGTATTTCAGTTCCCTCTTGGTCCTCAGATGGATTGAACAACACAAAGTCACTTACCAGTCAATACAGGATGCGGGGACAGCGGGGAACATGTGCCACAATTATTTTCCTCTTTGGCCTCATTTTATTGTTCTCTGCCAATCTGATATTAGACCAGTCCTCACAGTGTGTTTATTTTCATTTTTCCTGGAATTCGCTAGATTTGTCAGTATCTTCAAGCCACATTACAAATCTTAAAATCCATGAATAAGGATATCATTATGCCATCCTACCACCCCACCTCTCTTTTGGATGAAAGACTTACTAAGGTATAATCTACAGGGAACTTTTATGGTTAGAGCACATTCTTGTGACTAAGAAGAATTTTTACAAAATAGTTTAGGAATAAATTATTCCAATTATGGCTGTGTTTGTTCTCAGATATGCAAATATTACAAGACAATGGGAGAGCAAGTGGAACAAAGGAAACAAAAATTTGAGTAAGATGATGATGGCCTGGCCTTCCCAGCCAGGCTGCTAACTGCTATACAACGAACAGTCTCCTTTGTCAGCTCTTTCTTGCCATCCATCCTCTGTAATTGCCAATATTTCACTCTAGGCTATCAGTCTGGCCACACAACATTTGTTAGTGTTTTAATGCTTGTATTGTACATGGGAAGCTCAAAAAACCAGCATTCATTTGATTTTTACAGAGATAACACCATAGCAGTTAGATAACTCCACAGCAATTATGCTATAGCAAATTTATGTTTTCTTAAAACTATGGACTAAACTATAAGGCAAAGAAATCCTCCTTAATCTTTACTTTGACCTCACATAGAGCAATATTTATGCTATCTAAAGTACATCATTAAAGCATTTTCTAAAGATTTGAAAAAGATTTGTAAGCCTTTTAAAAAGATTCTTTAAAATATGTTTTTTAAAAGAAAATGCAAACACTCTTGCTAAGAAAGCAATTTGTCAGTAGGATGAAATATAAAGAATACTTGCTTAAATGTTGAAAGACTTTGGCTGCTATCCTTGGTTGGCTCAAAGTTTCGATTTGGGTAACAGACTACCTTTTTAAAGGCCAATTTTCTTTTTTATAATTAGAAGATAATACCATTAGGTCAACAAAAAAAAAAAATTGTAAGGAAATGCTGGAATGCCAGGATTAATCTAACTTATGTTTTAAAGTTTTTAAAAGCCAGTTTCAAAATAAAAAGAGTAATGATTAATTTGAATTTCGTGATACTCAATGAGATATACCATTTAGGCTATATAATGCCCATTTTGTGGATGGTTTTAATAAGTGTACTCATTCTCATTATAGAATCTTAGAAATTATAGTTAGAGAAATCCTTATAGGGGCTGTAATAAGCTGAGAAATGGCCCATTTCTCAAAGATATCCACGTTCTAATCTTTGCAAGCTGTGAATGTTATCTAACAGGGCCCCAAACTAGTCTTTGCAGGTCCTGGATTGTCTGCACGGGCACTGAATGTGGTCCCACGCATCCTTCCTAGAGGGAGTCACACACAGAAGAGAAGGCAGTGGGATCAGGGGCAACTGGAACTGACGCAGCTCCAAGTCCAGCAGTGTCGGCAGTCACGAGGAGCTGGGCGAGACCAGGAAGGAGGAAGTCCTCCTTGAGAACTCCAGAGGGAGCGCAGCTCAGCTCCCACCTTGATTCTGGCCCGCGAAACTGATTCCAGATGAATGAGGGAATGAACTTCTGTTGTCTTAAGCCACCACATTTGGGGTGATTCGCCACAGCAGCTTCGAGAACTAGCACAGGTGCTTCACCCCTGCAGTTACTAGATCTACTCATAGAGGAGGAGAGACCAGCTTTACACCAAATTCTGGCTCATGATAAGTAAGGGATACAAAGCAAGAGGCAGAAACCAGGGGCCTGTTAAGTGTAAGCCCTTGTTCTTAACATCTGTGGAAAAGTGGGAGAAAGTTCTGTCAAATGGCTACCTTTACTGAGAATTTACCATATTCCAATGACTGTTTTAGATGTTTTGTGTGTATTCACTGTATTTCATTTTCTTAAAAGCACTCAAATCCCATTTTTCCAATAAGAACATCAAACCACAGTGAGGTTATATAACTTGCCCAGCTCACACAGTGATTGGCAGACCTGAAACTCCAATGTAGTCAGTCAGTCTAGAGTCCATTTTTTATCCCTTATACAACACTGTGTCTCCGTGTAATAGAGCAAGACACAAGCATGATTCTCATGGGAGTTATAGTCAAGCTACATCAGGATAGAAACAATGTAGATATTTTATTAATTTATGTATTATGTAATACACTCAGTTTTCTGCCAAAAAAGAAAATCATATGTAGTCACGCTTGTTTTAGGAACTCACTCAGTATAGAGCTACCTGGATAATGGTGCAGCCTCCTGCACTCCTAAGAAGACAAGATGCAGGGACATTGGATCTGTCCAGAGTTCCACATGGCACATTTCACACTCTAACCAAAGTGGCCTCAAGCTGGCCCCTTGTCAGTGTGGTCAGCACTGTCTTTCACTCATCAACAGACGGTTTTGGAGTGCCAATCACATGAAGAGTGTGGTCCTAGAGCTCCTGAAGGTGAACAAATAGACCCCTCCTGCCCTGAAGGAACTGACAATGTGGCAAGAAGTAAAGCTGCCATTTTGTGCTTCCAAAGCACCTAACCACCCAGCATCTGGTTCTCACAGCTTACCAGAGACCATAGTGAGATCAATTTTCCCTGGAGTCATCTGAGTTACTTTTATCCGTAAGCCTTGCTGGAGGTCTTATTTACATTATAAACAGAGTTTTTCCTTGCAACATTTGGAATGTTTCCAGGACAGCTGTTCTAGGGTATGCTGGTCATATTTTATATTCCACCTATGAGCGCTGAGCTACGAAAGTGACCCTGTGAAATCACCAATGCATGTAACCCGATTCACAAACCAGTTCACATTCTGCATTCCTCCTAAAAAGCTGGGACATAGACACATCTAAAGCAGAGTTCTCTCCTGCACTGTCTATGAGTCTTCAGATCTTGAGATAATAAATAGAAACTTCCTGTATTTTTCCCAGTTAGAAGAGAGAAAACTGACATCTCATTTTTTCGCAAGACAGTTTGATTCCTTTTTCTCAGAGCAATGTCAGAAAACCTTGACCTGCTTTTTAGAAACCAACTGCATCAGTCAAGATCTTGTTTTACTTAACCTGTGGAAACAGCCCATCCTAAGTCTGCAAAGAAAAATACATGAGGTCAGCTTTCATCCAACTTTAGAAACATTACCCCAAAATTCCAAAGGAGACATTAAGGAAATTGTTACATGCAATTTTTGTGAAATTTGAGAGTCTCTTCTCTAAAATATGGTTCCAATTTTCAAGATATTAAAGCATATAAATTTTGAAATCCCACAACAAACATTTTCTTCTCACTAAAACTGCACATACACAAAGGGATTTTTAATTGAGAGATCTTCTGTGACCTTTCACCATGAACAAGTTCTAGGAGTAGCAGCCTTTCTTGATGGATCCTTGTGAATTTCTCTTATGTAAGGCCAACTATCCATAGCTGTCTGTTGTATGCCATGAATGGTGAATGCCATACACAGAAAATGAGTAACACAATTTTTTACTTGTCCATAAAAACAGTTTTGGAGCACTATATGCAGGATACTGTGCTCCATGTCTTCAGTATGTAGGAGTTCACTCCTAAGATCAACATGCAAACAGGTGTAAGCCTTTCTCCAAATTTTACTGTGTGCCTGGTACTGTTTTACACGCTTAGCCATCTGATTTGCAATTCTCCAGCCTTACTGAGAGGTAGACATTATGGTCCCCAGGTTACAAATGGAATTCTGAAAGGCCTATGTTGTAGCAAGGTAAAACTCCATTCTACGACCCAAAGCTCTTGCTGTTTATCCACGTGAACCGAGAACTTCCAGATGTACAAGCTGGATTTAGAAAAGGCAGAAGAACCAGGGATCAAATTGCCAACATTTGCTGAATCATAGAAAAAGAAAGAGAATTCCAGAAAAACATCTACTTCTGCTTTATTGAGCATGCTAAGCCTTTGACTGTGTGGATCACAGCAAACTGTGGAAAAGTCTTAAAGAGATGGGAATATCAGACCACCTTATCTGCCTCCTCAGAAATATGCATGCAGGTCAAGAAGCAACAGTTAGAACTGGACATGGAACAACAGACTGGTTCATAATCGGGAAAGGAATACATCAAGGCTGTATATTGTCACCCTGCTTATTTAACTTATACACAGAGTACAGCATGGGAAATGCTAGTGTATCACTGATCATCCTGTTCGTGATACAAATTGTCTCACTGTTCACACCGTTCACTGAACCCAGGGTAGGCAAGGCACAAGCTAAGAGGCTGGAAGAAGACTGAAGGGGCCATAGGAAATGCACACTTTACTCTCTCCTGATGATGCAGCAGCCATAGCGTAACCTAACACAACACAACCTTTCTCCAGGCTTACCCAGCAGCCGTAGCAGTAGACACACGGTATTCTCTCCTCTGGAGGCTGACCCAATGGACACGGTCATGATACAACAGTAATGCCACCACTTTTTTGGGTGGAGCTCATATACAAACGTAGCCCATGACCAAGTGAGTACCTCGTGACTGCATGTGCAGGCCTATAAATGATCTCAGCTGTTACATAGTCATTATTTACAAAACATAGAGCAAGAGAGCCTGAACACACCATCTTAGCTCCACCCCTTCAAGGTCTCTCACCTCACCATCCTCATGTAGTCCATCTTCTGCAATATTCCCTTGGTGAGTAACACTGACCCTTGCATTTACATCTCACAACAGCAGTAGATGCTACAACAGACATCTCCAGTACATAGCAAAACCCAAGGCCAAGTTTCACCTGGAATGCATGCTGCAGTCCTTGCCCTCACGGGGCTAGAAGAGCCACCCACTGCACGTGGAGTGCCTTTAGCTCACGTGGCCAAGTCCAGTCCACCATCTGTCCTTGTGAAATTGCGGGAAAGCCTCCACAGGGGCAACTCCACTCCTGCAGAAATTTGTTAAGACCCTGCAAACCCCCTACAATTCCTGGGCCCACCCCTTCAAGGAGGGGATCTTTGCAGCTTTCATAGCCCATCCATATCGGCTGTGAATCTGAGGGCACAGCCTTTCTGAATCTAAGGGCACAGCCTTTAACAGAGAACACTGTTTTAAGTCTACAGCATAAGACACAGCCTTTAGCTCTTCACAGGGAGCCATCCAATTTCCAAAAGTAAGGACACAGCCTTTACACACTATTTGGCCACCACAGCCATCAACCACCAGGACCAGGAAACTGCTCTGGGTTTCCATAAACAAAGTTGCATTCAGCAACCACGTCAACCTGGGCCATTACTCTGACATACAAGTTCTACAGGGGGCCTCCAGTCCCTGTCTGGGCTCTTCAGGAAGACACCTTGGTCTGAGCCTTCTTCAAAGCAGAAAAGGGCATCCTCTAAAGTAACATCCTTGGGTGTCATTGTAATCTTTTAACTGAAATGCCCGTATCTCTTGCTGTGGGTGCTTCCCAAACTTGGTAAACTGCTGCTCCACTCTCAGTTGCCTCCATAGCTCTAGGCACAGCACACTAGGCTGTCTATCAACTTTATTTCTGTCAACTCCTGGTGCCAGTAAATCAGCCCACAGTTTCATTCACCTCACCCAGATGGGGCCTTTACTAGCTCAGGCCACCTTCAGGGTCTTCACACTTCTAATCCCTTTTGCCTGCCACGATCCCTCTATTTCTCCCAAGTTAGCCACCATTGAGATCACCTCATAGGTGACCACACACAGGGCACAAGAATAGCAGCCAGGGAGCCCAAAGAGGTAGACAGGGCATCATTCAAAATGGCGTCTTGAATGCTGCCAGTAAAATGCTCATCATCTGGACCTTGGGTGTTTGGATTAAATACTGACTGCTTCGTGCCCAGTTCTCTCACTACTTGGGTCAACTCAGCATAGGCATGTCATTTATTCCCAGAATCTGGGAGCTCTCCCACTTTCAACCACATGGTGTGGGTGGCAGTGCTAACTCATTCCATGAGGGTGCGCGTTTGGTCAAGTGCCTCTTGCATGAGTCACCGAGTCTTCTGCAACCTTTGTCTCAGTGAGGGGTGAGTGGTTATGGATGCCAGCTGTTCTACCTCATCCCCAGAGTCACAAATGCCAGCTGCCAAGTGTTCTTCTTGTCTTTGCCAAAACTGTGCACCCAAGTGGACCAACGCCACCTGATACGTCATGAACTCAGTCATATTGGGGGCCCCATGAGGATGTTCCCCTGGGCCCCAGGCTGTTCATGCTTCACTTTCTGCTGAACAAGGGGCCTCACTGCCAAGTGGGGCCCATGGTCTCATAACGTTCATCATCACCATCACTTACCACCTTGCTGTCAGAGATGCGGGGTTCTTCAGGGCCACGGGGTTCTTGCTGTAATGCCAATATGCATTGCTCTAGTTCTTCCAAGCATCCCTGCACATCGTGCACCAGCACAGCATCTCATAAGACACTATCCATGTTCACCTTCAAGGTAGTCAGGAAAGTCCAACTCACAGTGCCAGCAGAAGTCTGTGCCACCTTGTCCAGCAAATGGGAACTCACCACCTATAACACCTTTTCAGTACTATCTGGTGAACTGCCCATTGCCTCCCAGTCTTCCAGTGGAGCCCAAACCAAGAGAATTGCAGCCACATACTATATGGTGGCCAATGGCTTCCTCCACCCAGTGGAGTATCAGGCTCTTCTATCTGCTGGGTATCCTGCCAACTATGCCAAAGGTATCCCTGATCAACCAGTTTGTGATGCCAGTTGCCTTGCTGTTCATACTGTTCACTGAACCCAGAGTAGGCAAGGCACAAGCTAAGAGGCTGGAAGAGGACTTGAGAAGCCATAGGAACTGCAGACACGTTTATTCTCTCCTGGCTGATGCGGCAGCCGTAGCAGTAGACATGCTGTATTCTCTCCTCTTGTGGCCGACACAATGGACACAGCCATGACACTGCAGTAATGCTGTGGCTCTTTTGGTTGGAGCTCATATATCAGAAACAGCCCATGACAAATGAGTACCCCATGATGTGCATGCGCAGTACTATAAATGAGCTCAGCGGTCATAGTCGTTATTTACAAAACATGGGGCAAGAGAGCCTGGACACACCAACTTGGCTTATTTGCTCTCTCCCCACAGCCAGGGTGGATGAAGTACAAGCTGGAATCAATATTGATGGGAGAAATATCAATAACCTCAGCTATGCTGATGACACCACCCTTATGGCAGAAAGCAAAGAGGAACTAAAGAGCTTCTTGGTGAAAGTGAAAGAGGAGTGAAAAATCTGGCTTAAAACTCAACAATCAAAAAAGAATATCATGGCATCTAGTCCCATCACTTCATGGCAAACAGATGGGGAAACAGTGGAAACAGTGACAGACTTTATTTTCTTGGGCTCCAAAATCACTGCAGATAGTGACTGCAGCCATGAAATTAAAAGACGCTTACTCCATGGAAGAAAAGTTATGACCAACCTAGATAGCACATTGAAAAGCAGAGACATTACTTTGCCAACAAAGGTCTGTCTAGTCAAAGTTATGGTTTTTCCAGTATGTGTATGGATGTGAGAGTAGGCTGAGCACTGAAGAATTCATGTTTTCAAACTGTGGTGTTGGAGAAGACTCTTGAGATTCCCGTGGACTGCAAGGAGATCCAACAGTCAATCCTAAAAGAAATCAACCATGAATATTCATTGGAAGGACTGATGCTGAAGTTCCAATACTTCAACCACCTGATGTGAAGAGCTGACTCATTGGAAAAAGCCCTGATGCTGGGAAAGATTGAAGGCAGGAGGAGAAGGGGATGCCAGAGGTCGAGATGGTTGTATGGCATCACCGACTCAATGGACATGAGTTTGAGCAACCTCTGGGAGATGGTGAAGGACAGGGAAGCCTGGCGTGCTGCAGTCCATGGGGTTGCAAAGAGTCAGACATGACTGAGCAACTGAAAAACAACAACACCACCAATTAAGGGTGTGGTGAGCAGAAATAAGTGCTGAGATACCCATCTAGAAGTCTTGTTTACCAGAGGAACTCCTGCAAACATAACAAAATTTACAGAGTGTACAAAGAAGGAAAAGTTCTTTTTATTCTCATGGGTGGTTCTGAAAATTAAACTAACAAAGACAGACTCACAGGAGAAAAACATAAGGATTTACATAGTATGAGTTTTACATGATGCAAGAGGTTTCCTAAGGAAATGAAGACCTGAAGAAACAGATCTGATATTTATACATGGACATTGATGAAGAGGGGGCAGTCATGGAAGAATGAAGCAGGTGAAGAAATGTGAGGTTAGTGCAGTACATGGGGGAAACTTAGCAAGACCTGGTTGTTAAGGACTCTTCTGAAAGAAGAATAGTCCTTTCTTCCAGGTGTAGGGAGGGCAGCCCTTACATGAGGGTTTATGACCTGTTTCAGGAGAGAAGGGCAGAGCAACATTTCTGCATCTGCTATTTTCCCAAACTGTAGCTTTAAATATTCAGTATCCCAAGATGCTATATTAAGGGGGGTAGTGTGTCCTGAACCCCACCCAGTAGATGGGAAAGCAGTTGAAGAACACCAATTGCAGAGATACAGCTGATAAAACAATGGACCAGATGCCATGTATGCTTAGATAATGCCAATGATTTCTAAAACTACTTTAGACATTTGAAAATCCATCTAGCCAATTGATCAGGATACTTCAAAACACCAATGCAGAACTCACGTGCCCATACACACATTAACCCATAATGTGCCCTCACACACACATGTGTTTATAACCCATCCTTTTCAGGACTAGACTAGCCACAATCAGCAATAAAGATGGAAGGAAATACATGAAATTAACCACAGTAACTTCCCATCCTCTGCCCCAGGCTACTTATCTTGGCAGAATCCCTTGAACACAGAGGTACAGAAGTCCTAAGCTCCTAGTTCATCACAAAGATCTACTCTAGAAAAGACATTGGCATTTTTCAGGACCAGCAGGGAACTCTGGTGACTCTTCTCCTGCAAATGGTATTAAAATGTGTTCCTTGACAGCTCCTGAGGTGTAGTCATTCAACCTCTTTGACCTCATCTCTAAGTGAGATTATTTATATCACAGGATGAATATGAGCCTTTGTTGAGGTGCTATTGTACAAGACGGACAGTATTTCAGACAGGAGGGTTGCTCAATAAATTAAAATACAGATATAGTACCTATAAGCACACTGCATTTCTTCCAAGTGATCCTCAAAATTTCTACATATATCTCAAAAATTAGCCTTAGGAGAAAGCATCAGTTTAATTAAATATTATTTTGGAGGTGTTGGAAAAGTCCCCCATATCTTACTATCTCCCCCATGACCTTTAATTTCCCCAAAGGATTCATTCCATTGAGTTCAACGCCTTTTTGGTCCTTAGAAAACCCCTGTTAAAATGCACATACCCCTGGCAGCTCCATTGGCTGATGTATAGAGAGAATGCATGTCAGCATTTCTGCTGTGATAGGCAGAGAAGAATAACACTCTCCAGGAGCAAGTGCAGGACTTCTAGCTGGGGGTGACAGTATGGCTTGGCCCCGAGTGGTGAGAAATGAGAAATAAAGACCAACCTTGCCTATTCCACAAAATTGCCCAAGGCCAGCCCTGTTAAGTGATCTTAACATAAAAGTATCTTGCCTGACAGTGTTAAACCCCATGACCTGCTGCACTGCAACACTCACTCTACTGTTTCCAGGCTGCTGGTAAACTACCGCTTCAGTGCCTTGAGTGGTGCCCCAGTTGACTGAAGGAGGGACCACACTTCTCTCTACTGACTACATAAAGAGCAGTGTTCACTCCAAAGAAACTGTTTTGCACTTGCATAGAATCTGACTCTGTAATGTCTGTCTTTTACCAGTTCACTGGAAGCTCAACCATTTTTATTTTTGTTTTTGTTTTTTTAATTATGAAAGTATGATAACATGGAGATCAAATTGCCAACATCCACTGGATCATAGAAAAGGCTAGAGATTCCAGAAATACATCTACTTCTGCTTCATTGACTACATCAAATTCTTTAACTGTGTGGATCACAACAAACTGTGGAAAAGTCTTAAAGAAATGGGAATATCAGACGACCTTACCTGCCTCCTGAGAAACCTGTATGCAGGTCAAGAAGCAACAATTAGAACCAGACATGGAACAACGGACTGGTTCACAATTGGGATAGGAGTACGTCAAGTCTGTATATTGTCACCCTGCATATTTAACTTATATACAGAGTTACATCATGCAAATCCTGGGCTGGATGAAGCACAAGATAGAATCAAGATTGCCCGGAGAAATATCAATACCCTCAGACATCTAGATGACCAGCACCCTTATGGGAGAAAGTGAAGAAGAATTAAAGAGTCTCTTGATGAAGGTGAAAATGGAGAGTGAAAAAGCTGGTTTAAAACTCAACATTCAAAAAACGAAGATCATGGCATCCAGTCTCATCCCTTCATGGCAAATAAGTGGGGAAACAATGGAAACAGTGATAGACTTTAATTTCTTGGGCTCCAAAATCACTTTGGACTGTGATTGCGGCCATGAAATTAAAAGATGCTTGCTTATTGGAAGAAAAGTGGTGATAAACTTACACAGCATATTAAAAAGCAGAGATATTACTTTGCCAACAAAGTCCATATAGTCAAAGCTGTGATTTTTCCAGTAGTCATGTATGGATATGAGATCTGGACAATAAAAAATGGCTGAGCATCAAAGAATTGATGCTTTCAAACTGTGGTGTTGGAGAAGACTCTTGAGAGTCACTTGAACTGCAAGGAGATCAAACCAGTCAATCCTAAAGGAAATCAACCCTGATTATTCACTGAAAGGACTAATGCTGAAGCTGAAGCTGAAACTCCAATACTGTGGCCACCTAATGCAAAGAGTTGACTCATTGAAAAGGACTCTCATGCTGGGAAAGATTGAAGGCAGGAGGAGAAGGGATGACAGAGGGGGAGATGGTTGGATGGCATCACCAACTCAATGGACATGTGTTTGACAACCTCTGGGAAATGGTAAAGGAGAGGGAAGCCTGGCCTGCTTCTGTCCGTATGGTCACAAAGAGTTGGTCATGACTGAGTGACTGAACAACAAAATGACAATGTGGAGACTTGGAAAATACAGAACAAAGTTATATATAGTTACACTACATTTTGCAATTTTAAGTAGATAAATTAAGGTTTTTAGTTGGAGTTTCAATATTAAACTCTCAAAAATAGCAGAATGAATAGATGGAAAAGTAGAAGGATATAGTAGACCTAAAAAGCACTATGAACCAGTTCAACATAATTGAGATTTATACAATTTTCACATAAAACAGAAGGATATAAATTCTATTCATGTTCCCATAAGCTATAAACCAGGAGACACTGGAATATATCCAGGGACATAAAACAAGGTGCAAAAACTTCATGGTCTAAAAGTATTGAAATCATACAGAGTTTGTTCTTATCATTATCTTAGAACTCAGTACACAGAGATATTTGAGAATAAACCACATATTTTCAAGTGCAATGTGACCTTTACCAAGAGATACATTTGACTTAGCCTTTGAAAGCCTCAATAAGGTTAAAAGACTGAAAAGAAAGAAAATGACTGCAGAGAAGAAAACATGTAAATGAGAAAGTAATGGAAGCTCAACCTTAGGCAAGATATTTCCCATATGGGTCCTCCCTAAACATACATGTTCTATCACTTTTATGACAACTATTAATTTCCTACAGGCATTTTGCCCACATGCTCTCAAATTCTAACAAAAACTTACAAGCTAAGTATTAACATTATTATACTCAGTTTGCAACTTAAATCAAAGGAAGAAAAATATAAGTCCAAATCACACAATTGCTAAGAAAGGGTACCTTAGCATGGCCCAACACACTACTGCTAATCTACAAAGGAGGTCTTGCATTCTCACTATTTATATACTGCTAATTGTCTCCATCATTATCAGTAGGCAGGAATTGAGGGCCCGTTGGTCATCAACAAACAGCACAGAGAAGTAGCTCCTTAGAGAGAAAGCAGACAAGTTAGATAAAATAAAAAGATAGTTCAAGACAGCATGTATTATTGCCTAAGTAACAAGAAAAATAATGACTCCAAATAAGAATTTGTAAGATCAGAATAAAAAAAATTAAAAACATACAAGAAATTATATTCAGTATTTTATAATAACCATAAGGGAAAAGAATCTGAAAAAGAACATATATATTTTCATGTATGACTGAATAACTTTGCTATACACGAGAAACTAATACAATATTATAAATCAACTATAATTCAATTAAAAATTAAATTTAAAAAGAGACAATCTCATTAGCACACATTAAAACAATGTAGCAAAAGTTGCTTAACCTGGACACCACTGATGACACTTTGGGTCACATAGTTCTTTGGTGGGAGTTGGAGAGTGTCTGTCCTGCACGAAGTAAAACATTTAGCAGCATCCCTGACCTCCACCCATTCGAGGCCAGCAGAACTCCCCACTCATGGTCAAAACTGTCCCCCGAGAGAGAAAAATCACTCTAGTTGAAAACCTGCTATAGAAAAATATTTAGAGATGTGCAGATATTTTATGGCGTATTATTTTTAAGTGAAAATGGTTATAAAATAAAGTGCAATATATGATCTAGTTGTGTTTTGTTTTTTTTTTTTTTTGAGAAAAATATATGAAGTGTTAGTCACTCAGTTGTGTCCAACTCTTTGTGACCCTGTGAACTATAGCCTGCCAGGCTCCTCTGTCCATGGAATTCTCCAGGCAGAAATCCTGAAGTAAGTAGCCATGCCTTTCTCCCAATCCAGGGGATCTTCCTGACCCAGGGATCAAACCCTAGTCTCCCGTATTGCAGGCAGATCCTTTACCACCTGAGCCGCCAAAAAATAGAACTATAAGAACATCAAAACGTTAAAGTGGTCAGCTGACAACATGAGAGCAGGTCATTTTGATTTGTTTTTTTCTGTTTTTTTTTTTTCCCCCCTCTAGATTTTCCACATTCACTACAACAAACAATTTCTTTTGTAGCATATCTGACAGCCTCGGAATTCTAAAGATTCATTTATTTTAAAGCTGTATTGTAAGACAATGGAAAAACTTGTCTAACTCTGAACTCAAGACAAAGAAAAAAAAAAAGGAAGGAAAAGTATCTTCCAATAAATTTAAACTCCAGATTTGTAAGCCACACAATTTTGTAATCCAAATTTCTTCTAATTTCATGGTCTGGGGTCTGGTGTCTCTAAACCGAGAAATTCCCATAAAATTCTGTCTTGAATCAATGCTACCCCTGGGACATATAGTAAAGGGAAGTGCAAAACTGCTCTGGAGGAACCCTCCCACATTCCAGGCTTATAGAGGAGAGGCCAGCACAAAACAAAAGCAACAAAAATATCCCCTAAACTGACTGAAGACCATGTGGGGACAAGCCCCCCATGGGAAAGAGTCGACAGATACATACAAGAGGTAAGAGCTGAAAGACCATGTAGTCACTAAAAGACCACCTGAAAGAAAATGTGAAAATAGCACATATAAGGTTAAGAGACAAGAAATTAACTGCCCTGTTCTGGAGGATAAAATTGGGACAATAAATATGTACTCATTGACCTCCTGGTAAAAATCAAACGGTGCTTTGAGAAATAAAATCATATAGTGGTGGTTTAATCTCTAACTCATGTCTGATTCTTCTCAACTCCATGGACTGTAGCCTGCCAGGGTCCTCCATCCATAGGATTTTCCAGGCAAGAGTACTGGAATGGGTTGCCATTCCTTTCTCCAGGGGATCTTCCCAACTCAGGGATCGAACCCAAGTCTCCTGCACTGCATGAAGTTTCTTTACTGACTGAGCTACCAGGGAAGCCCCAAAGAAAATTAGAGAGCTGAAAGGTAGATCTTAAAATATTACTGCAGTCCAGATATGCAAATTATAAAAAAACAAGTTAAAAATCATGGACAACCAACTAAGAAAGTCCAGTTTTTAAAATAGGAGCTTCCAGAAGAAAAGAATTAAAAGAATGGAGAGAGGCAATATTTAAAGAGATAAAAGCTGAGAATTTTCCCAACTTGTATCTATGAATTTAGATTCAAGAAGCTGATATAAACAAGCTAAAAATCCATGGTCATATGCATTGAAGGGAAGCAACAGAAGATGAAAGTTACAGTGGCAACTAGATTGATAGTTGATTTGTATTTATTTACAAAACAACTGTAAAATTTGGAAGGCAATGGGGAAATAACTTCAAAATACTATGAAAAATAACTGCCAGCCAAGTATTTTATTTCCAGATAAATATTATTCAACAGGGAGCACACATGCAAAATTGAAAGAATTCAAAAAGAGTCACAACCATTCTCTTTTGATCAAAGAATTACTTAAAATATGTGGTCTAGAAGGAAATGAAAGCCAAAATGAACAAATAGCATGCAAAATTCAGAGAGGAGCAATAAAATTGGTGGATGTATTCCTCTGTAAAACAACAATAAAAATAACTAACTGGAGGGAAGGCAAATAAGATGGAATTAAAATAGAGGAGCATTCTCTTTAAGAGAACACATACAATTATTGACCACCCCCCCCAATAAGATATCAATAACCTCAGATATGCAGACGAACACAGCCTTATGGCAGAAAGCAAAGAGGAACTAAAGAGCTTCTTGATAAAAGAGGTGAATGAAAAAGCTAGCTTAAAACTCAACATTCAAAAAACAAAGATCATGGCATCCAGTCCCATCACTTAAGGCAAATAGATGGGGAAACAATGGAAATAGTGACAGACTTAATTTTCAGTTCAGTTCAGTCACTCAGTCATGTCCGACTCTTTGCAACCCCATGAAATGCAACACGCCAGGCCTCCCTGTCCATCACCAGCTCCCGGAGTTCACTCAGACTCACGTCCATCGAGTCAGTGATGCCATCCAGCCATCTCATCCTCTGTCATCCCCTTTTCCTCCTGCCACCATTTGCTCCCAGCATCAGGGTCTTTTCCAATGAGTCAACTCTTCGCATGAGGTGGCCAGAGTACTGGAGTTTCAGCTATAGCATCATTCCTTCCAAAGAAATCCCAGGGCTGATCTCCTTCAGAATGGACTGGTTGGATCTCCTTGCAGTCCAAGGGACTCTCAAGAGTCTTCTCCAACACCACAGTTCAAAAGCATCAATTCTTCAGCGCTCAGCCTTCTTCACAGTCCAACTCTCACATCCATACATGACCACAGGAAAAACCATAGCCTTGACTAGATGGACCTTTGTTGGCAAAGTAATGTCTCTGCTTTTTAATATGCTATCTAGGTTGGTCATAACTTTCCTTCCAAGGAGTAAGCGTCTTTTAATTTCATGGCTGCAGTCACCATCTGTAGTGATTTTGGAGCCCCAAAAATAGTCTGACACTGTGTCCACTGTTTCCCCATCTATTTCCCATGAAGTGATGGGACCAGATGCCATGATCTTCGTTTTCTGAATGTTGAGCTTTAAGCCCACTTTTTCACTCTCCACTTTCACTTTCATCAAGAGGCTTTTGAGTTCCTCTTCACTTTCTGCCATAAGGGTGGTGTCATCTGCATATCTGAGCTTATTGATATTTCTCCCGGCAATCTTGATTCCAGCTTCCACCCCAGCGTTTGTCATGATGTACTCTGCATATAAGTTAAATAAGCAGGGTGACAATATACAGCCTTGACGTACTCCTTTTCCTATTTGGAACCGGTCTGTTGTTCCATGTCCATTTCTAACTGTTGCTTCCTGACCTGCATACAGATTTCTCAAGAGGCAGACCAGGTGGTCTGGTATTCCAATCTCTTTCAGAATTTTCCACAGTTTATTGTGATCCACACAGTCAAAGGCTTTGGCATAGTCAATAAAGCAGAAATAGATGTTTTTCTGGAACTCTCTTGGGGGGCTCCAAAATCACTGCAGATGGTGACTGCAGCCATGAAACTAAAAGAGGCTTGTTCCTTGAAAGAAAAGCTATGACCCACCTAGACAGCATATTTAAAAGCAGAGACATTATTTTGCCAACAAACGTCCATCTAGTCAAAGCTATGGTTTTTCCAGTAGTCATGTATGGATGTGAAAGTTGGACTTTAAAGAATGCTGAGCACCGAAGAATTGATGCTTTTGAACTGTGGTGTTGGAGAAGACTCTTGAGAGTACCTTGGACTGCAAGGAGATCAAACCAGTCAATCCTAAAAGAAATCAGTCCTGAATATTCATTGGCAGGACTGATGCTGAAGCTGAAGCTCCAATAGTTTGGCCACCTGGTGCAAAGAACTGACTCACTGGAAAAGACTCTGAAGCTGGGAAAGAGTAAAGGCAGGAGAAGGGGATGACAGAGGATGAGATTGTTGGATGGCATCACCAACTCAATGGACGTGAGTTTGAGCAAGCTCCAAGAGTTGGTGATGCCAATAGGGAAGCCTGGCGTGCTGCAGTCCATGGGGTCACACATGACGGAAGAGTTGGTCCGAACAGTCGGACACAACTGAGCTACTGAACTGAATAAGATAATTGTGCCTGAAGCTTGCTTTAAAATGTCCAGTGACAAGTGGGAGGGATGGAGAAATAAAGAGAAATATGAAACAGACTGGGAGTAATTCAATCATTATTGAAGATATTTGAAAACACATGAAATTTGTTATATTTTTCTCTATGCTTTAGTGACTATGTGGAAATTCCATTAAGAAAATAATTATGAAATTGGCATGTGAGAAAAAAGGAAATCTCCATTATTTGTCTAATTAGGTAATAAAAGGCCTAAATTCCAAATAAAAGAGTTTGGATTAGGAAAAAACTAAATAGTAGTCCAAATTTGATCAACTATAAGTGAGTAATCAAAAGAAGCAGATATATAAAGTTTCATAAAATTTTTATAGATACCAGAAAAGTCAACCTAGCAGTTAACACAATCAGTGAGAGATAAGTGGGTAAAGAAAAAATAGAAAACTGGCATATTTAACCTGGTTTTCTATTATACACACATGAAGAGTTTATTTCAGTTCTGTCAACATATGCAACCAAGTTAATTATTTTAATTGGATAGCTTATTTTTAAGAGTTTGTCAAAGACTTGAGTTAACTTATTGCTTGCATTGGATGGCTTAGGTTTTCTCTCTCTCTTTTTTTTCGTCTTTGAAACTCTAAACCCGTAATTGATAGCATTGTAGGTGGACCAGATGTTGATCTGTCTTTATATTAAGTGAATACAGAACATATGACTTATGCTTATGTTCTCCACTGACTTTCTAAATTCGTTCAGGATGTTCATCTCTCTTTTTGTACTGCATAACTCCCTAAAATCTTGCATATCCCATCAAATAACATCCTTCATAAAAGCTCAATTTTACTGGGAAACAATACAAAGCCTTTAGCAATCATCTCTTTGACTTTTGTTGGAAAAAAAAAAAAACTTGGCCCTAAAAGCTGGTTGTACATGTTTCTTTCTACACCTGACTAATGTACAAATGCAATTTTCAGTTTTATAAAAGTGATAATCCAGCTAGAACACTGGGGGAAAAGCAAGAGTTACTACAGTAAAGCCAACATCTGCTTTAAAACAAACCTTTCCGAGCTAAGTGAAAAATGCTGTTTATTTGGTGCTTAATATGTATGAAAAAAAAATCACATTTTTATGGTATCATAAATCATATTTTTATTTTAGGGAATAATCATATTTTCTAATAGCTTTTATTTGTGTTTGCATTGGGCAATCAATAACAGCTACTGGATATGTTTCAACATTCTGCTGGTGTGATTTTTTAATCTCTTCAGAATAATAGAAGAAACTTGTACTTGGCATTTTACCCTTATTTTTCTTGTAGCATTAACCAAAAATCAATAGGCTTTCCCTCAAAATTTTGTCTTTAACCTTAAATTCTCCAGTGACTACAAACATGCTTTTTTACTGTATGAAGGAGATGTTAATGAATTTTTTTTCCAACTTTGCAATCCACTGAAATCCCTGCAATTCATTTTATTATCTAAAACTTAACTGTTATGATTTTTGTAAATGGAAGTCAGAGAACATTTTTTTAATGTAATAGAATTTTAAACTTGAATGAAATACTCAAAGCACATACCTTATTTTTGGTATGAGAAATTTGGAGGGGGGAGGAGAAAGAAAGGAACTGTTTGAACAGTAACTCAAATACCTGCATTTTAAAATAATAAAATAAGGCACTTAGCTGAGACACATTTATAGAAGCTTACTATACTTCATATTTCTATTCCTTCATCTCCCTTATTTCCCCTAATTTAGAATCAGGTTAAGTTATAAGAAGATCAGGAAGTATTTGGCCAGAAAAATAGGCTCTAGGTGAGGGAAATTTTCTCAATGCTGTAAAAGATTCTCTACAAATTATTGGACAGATACAAAAACTAAACAGCTAGAAAAAGTAAGTAGTTTATGATGGGAATCAAATGAAGAGATACATATTGGATAATTAAGATTAAGCAAAAATTTACATATAAAACAGAGCCCTTAGTAAGTGTTCAACAAATAACTTTAAAATGGAGATCAATGCCATTCTCCCAATCTTCCCGCCCTCTCCCTCTCCCATAGAGTCCATAAGACTGTTCTATACATCAGTGTCTCTTTTGCTGTCTCGTACACAGGGTTATTGTTACCATCTTTCTAAATTCCATATATATGTGTTATTATACTGTATTGGTGTTTTTCCTTCTGGCTTACTTCACTCTGTATAATAGGCTCCAGTTTCATCCACCTCATTAGAATGGCATTGAAACATGTAAAATATCATGTATGAAACGAGATGCCAGTCCAGGTTCGATGCACGATACTGGATGCTTGGGGCTAATGCACTGGGACGACCCAGAGGGATGGTATGGGGAGGGAGGAGGGAGGAGGGTTCAGGATGGGGAACACATGTATACCTGTAGCGGATTCATTTTGATATTTGGCAAAACTAATACAATTATGTAAAGTTTAAAAATAAAATAAAATTTAAAAATAAATAAATAAATAAATAAAATGGAGATCATATCAGAGATCAGGTCTAGAAAGTCAATTTTGGACTTAAATCTAGAAACTTGAAAACCTGCCAAGTGCTCAGCAGAGGCTATGGAGATTGACCAAAGGGCCTGGAGCTACCCCTTTTTAGACCACACAAAGAAGAAAAGCAGGAGGTGAAACCACTTCCATCTCATTTATGGATGCCCCATTCCCATCCATAAGCACCAACTACACCACCCTTCACGCCGGACACCGTGTTAGTCTTTTACTCACATTGTCCTATGACTTCCTACACCTATGAATGTAGTGGTGATCACCCTGCCATTTTCATCATGAGGAAACAGCTTCAGAGGGTTTCAGTAACTTGCCCAAGGCCACACAGCTAGTCGTTAACAAAGAAAGGTTCTGATACAGGTCTGTATGATTTCTGGCTACAATGCATGGCCAAATTTTTATCTCCTGACTGCTTATCTCCATACTCATAGCTCTGCTACAGGATTTCATCCTTTCTTGCCCACAGAGTATCTTTAGCATCTTCACCTGGGCCCCTCTTTCTAGCCACAAAACAACTCAGCAGCCCTTCTAACTTGTAAATGGGATCATGCCATTCCTCTGCATAGATTTCATTGGCTCCACGTCACCCAGGAGGAAGCCCCTAACCAGCAGAAAGGAATATATAAGTCCACTCAAAACTGAGTAGGATGAAGGAAGGAAAGGAAAAAGAGAGTGAGCAGGACCAGACCTGCACCTGGGGGTGGGGGAGCTGAAGCAGGGGTGAGATCCCCACATCAGAGCAATTGGTTGGGACTGAGAAAAGAGGCATTTGAGGCTGTCCAGGAGTGAAGCAGCTGATCTGTGACAGTCTGCATTGAGTATAAAACTACACAGACAAGCCCTACGTATCCCAGACAGGCACACAGTTTCACCAGAACACGTGACAGAAGCGAGCCATATCTCCTGTCTATATCTCCTGTCCCCATAGCTGCCAGCTTCCCTGAGTACCTGGTGTCACCAGGGTCCCTGCAATCCGAGCACCTGCACCATATCCACACTCACTCCTCACTGCCAGGGACTAGAAAAGAGTCCTAATGACACCATATCTCCTGCTCCCAAGGCCTCCAGTCTCCCTGCACACCTGGTGACACCAGGATCCATGCAATCCAAGCAGCCACACTACTTCCATCTGGGGTCCTCACTGGGGCAGACCCAAGTCCTCTAGGGAAGCCTCAGGAGCAAACTCCTGTGGATAACCAATATACAGAGGTGGGGATAAAAGCACAGTTGAGCTCCAGAGGGAGAATGGCTAAGGATAAAGATTGAAAATCTTTCCACCAGCTATACAAGTTGCAGATTAAATTTACATGATCAACTAGGAAAACTCTATGTCTAAGGAATATATCCCTGGAAAAGAAAATGGCAACACACTCCAGTATTCTTGCCTGGAGAATTCTATAGACAGAGAAGCCTGGCAGGCTACAGTCCATGGGGTCTCAAAGAGTTGGACATGACTGACTACCAAAAGAATATATAAAAGGACAATGAATGATCCCACAGAAGAAAATGCCATAGCTCTGGCTGTTGTGGGCATTAGAGGCAAGAATACATAGGAGTAGGACCAGATTAGAGCCTGGACTGTCCCCAGAGCAGATCCAGAGACCAGCCCCCTCCCAGTATAGGAGGGCCTCTTAGGTAAGTGGAAGAGGGCTGTGGCTCAAAGTGGGGGAAAAGATGGTTACAACTGAGACCCAGGAAAAACATGTATTATTGTTCTTATATTTTGATTCATTCTGTAGTTGGTTCTGGATTTTTTCCCTCTGCTTTCTCTGTTTCTGTAGTTGTTGCTTTATTATTTCTATTTAGGCTTTTGAGAACTTTTTTAAATCACACTTTATTTTCCTTTATATACTTCCATGTTGACTTTTTGTGGTTCTGTGTTTTTCTAGGGGTTTTTTGTTCTTGTTTTCATTTTCTTTCTTTTATTTTATTTTTTTTTTTTTTTGCTGTTGTTCTTTTCTTGCTGTATTCTTTAATGTATATAAATCTTTTTTATATACTTCTGTTTAACTTTACTTTTCTATTTTTTCTCTTTTTTTCACCATGTTTGTTTGTTTTGTTTCCTTTGCTTGACTCCTCAGTTGGCGCTCTGTTTGGTCTTGTTTTCTGCTGTGTTTTGGTTAGTTTTACTTTTAACTTGTTAATATCATTCTTGGTTTCCTTTGCTCACTGGATGTAACTTGTTTTCTTTGGACTGTTTTGGTTTTGTGTGCATGTGTGTTCCTTTGGTTCTATTTCTATTTGTCTGATTTTCCATTTACCATTTGTCTGGGGTTCAGTTTTTGCTTCTTGATTTTATCTTTGTTTTCTCTGTGTTTGTTTTAGTCCCCTTCATTGACATAACAAATGGCTTGTAAGATCTTGGTTCCCCACCAACAGATTGGGCCTGAGCCTGTGGTGGGATCACTGAGTCAAGGACACTAGACTGCCAGAGAACTCCTGACCCCAGGAAGTATTAATTAGTGAAAACTTCCACAAAGGCCTCCACATGTATCCAAGATCAAGCACCACCAACTGCAGGCAGCACACAGAGCAGGATGCCTCACCCAATCAACAAGAAAGAGAAGAACACAAACCCAATCATCAGCATGCAGGCTTTCCCAAAGACACCCCAAAACACACCACCTCATACAGTCCTGCCCAGCAGAGGGGAAAAAACTCACCCTATCCCATCAGAATTCAGGTACAAGTCCCTCCCAAGACAAGGCCTACACAAACCACTGGACCAACCTTACCCACCAAGGGCAGAAACCCAAAGCAAGAAGAAGTATGACCCTATAGCCTGGGGAAAGGAGACTCAAACACAGTAAATTAGATAAAATGAAAACACATGTTTTGAAACTAAAGAAAAAAGGTAAAAACCCATAAAACCAAATAAATGAAGGGGAGAGGAAATAGGTAAACTACCTGAAAAAGAATTAAGAGTAATGATAGTAAAGATGATCCAAAATCTCAAAAATAGAATGGAGAAAATGCAAGAGTCATTTAATGCATTTAACAAGGACCTAGAAAAAATAAAGAATAAGCAAACAGTGATAACAACACAATTACTAAAATTAAAAATACTCTGCTAAGTCGCTTCAGTTATGTCCGACTCTCTGCGACCCCATAGATGGCATCTCACCAGGCTCCCCCGTCCCTGGGATTCTCCAGGCAAGAACACTGGAGTGGGTTGCCATTTCCTTCTCCAGTGCATGAAAGTGAAAAGTGAAAGTGAAGTCACTCAGTCGTGTCTGACTCTTAGTGACCCCATGGACTGCAGCCTACCAGGCTCCTCCATCCATGGGATTTTCCAGTCAAGAGTACTGGAGTGAGGTGCCATTGCCTTCTCTGAAAAATACTCTAGAAGGAATCAATAGCAGAATAACGGAGGCAGAAGAATGGATAAGTGAGCTGGAAGATAGAATGGTGGAAATACCTGCTGAAAAGCAGAATAAAGAAAAAAAGAATAAAAGAATTGTGGGTAGTCTCAGAGACCTATGGGACAATATTAAACACACCAAAATATGAGTTATAGGGGTCCCAGAAAAAGATGAGAAAAAGAAATGATCTGAGAAAATTTTTGAAGAGATTAGATCAAAAGCTTCCCTAACATAGGAAAGGAAATAGTCGATGAAGTCCTAGAAATTTAGAGAGTCCCATATAGGATAAATCCAAGGACTAACCAAAACTAAACACAAAGGAAAAACATTAAAAGCAGCAAGGAGGAAGCAGTATATAACATACAAGGGAAGCCTCATACAGTTAACAGCTGATCTTTCAGTAGAAACATTGCAGGCCCGAAGGGAATTACAGTATATATTTAAAGTAATGAAAGGAAAAAACCTACAACCAAGACTACTCTACCCAGCAAGGATCTCATTCAAAATTGATGTAAAAATAAAAAGTTTACAGACAAGCAAAAGTTTAGAGGATTTAGCACCACCAAATCAGCTTTACAACAAATGCTAAAGGAATTTCTATAGGTAGGAAACACAAGAGAAGGAAAAGACCTACAAAACAAAACCAAAACAATTAATAACATGGCAATAGGACCATATGTATCAAAAATTACTTTAAATGTAAGTGGATTAAATGCCCCAACCAAAAGACACAGAATGGCTAGATGGATACAAAAACAAGACCCCTATATATACTGCCTACAAGAGACCCCTTAATACCTAGGGACACATACAGACTGAGAGTGAGAGGATGGGAAAAAATATTCCTTATACAGAGTGAAGTAAGTCAGAAAGAAAAACACCAATACAGTATATTAATGCATATATATGGAATTTAGAAAGATGGTAACGATGACCCTATACGCAAGACAGCAAAAGAGACACAGATGTAAAAAACAGACTTTTGGACTTTGTGGGAGAAGGTAAGGGTGGGAAGATTTGAGAGAATAGCATTGAAACATGTATATTATCATGTGTGAAATAGATTGCCAGTCCAAGTTCGATGCATGAGACAGGGTGCTCAGGGCTAGTGCACTGGGATGACCCTGAAGGATGGGATGGGGAGGGAGGTGAGAGGGATGTTCAGGATGGGGAACACATGTACACCCTTGGCTGATTCATGTCAACATATGGCAAAAACCACTATAATATTGTAAAGTAATTAGCCTCCAATTAAAATAAATAATTTTTTAAAAAATAAAATGGAAATTAAAAAAAGCTGGAATAACCATTCTCATATCAGACAGAATATACCTTATACTAAAGAATATTACAAGAGATAGAGAAGGGCATTACAAATGATCAAGAAGATAACCCAAGAAGACATAAAAATTGGTGCACCCAACATAAGAGCACTTCAATCCATAAAGCAAAAACAGACATAAAAGGAGAAATGGACAGTAACACAATAATAATATGGGGCTTTAACACCCCACTTGCACCAATTGTTGCTGTTGTTCAGTCACCCAGTCATGTCCAATTCTTTGTGAGCCCATGGACTGCAGCACGCCAGGCCTCCCTGTCCCTCACCTTCTCCTGGAGTTTTCCCAGGTTCATGTTCATTGCATCAGTGATGCCATGCAGCCATCTCATCCTCTGACACCATCTTCTCCTTCTGCCCTTGATCTTTCCCAAAATCAGGGACTTTTCCAATGAGCTGTCTGTTTGCATCAGATGACCAAAATGCTGGAGCTTCAGCCTCAGTATCAGCCCTTCCAGTGAACATTCAGGGTTGATCTCTCTTAGGATTGACTGGTTTGAGCTCCTTGCTGTCCAAGAGACTTTCAAGAGTCTTCTCCAGAACCACAGTTCAAAGGCATCAATTCTTGGGGGTTCTGCTTTCCTTACAGTCCAGCTCTCACAACCATACATGACCACTGGGAATACCATAGCCTTAACTATACAGACCTTTGCACCAATAGACAGATCATCAAAACAGAAAGTTAATAAGGAAACACAAGCATTAAAAGACACATTGTATCAGATGGACCTATTTTATATCTTCAGAATATTCCATCCAAATACAGAAGAATACACTTTCTTCCAAGTGGACATAGAATATTCTCCAGGTTAGATCACATCTTGGGTCACAAATTAAGGCTTGGTAAATTTAAGAAAACGGAAGTTGTATCAAGCATATTTTCTGACCACAATACTATGAAAGTAGACATCAATTACAAGGGGAAAAACTGTTTTAAAACACAAACACATGGATATGAAACAATGCACTTCTAAATAACCAATAGATTACTGAAGAAATAAAAGAGGAAATCAAAAAATACCTAGAAACAAGTTACAATGAAAACATATGCGATGTACTAAAATCACTGCTAAGAGGGAAGTTTATAGCAATACAAGTCTATCTCAGAAAACAAAAACATAAAATAAACAACCCAATCTTATGCCCAAAGCAACTAGAAGAAGAAACAAAGGCCCAAAGTGAGTAGAAAGAAAGAAATCATAAAGATTAGAGCAGAGATTAGTGAAAAAGAAATGAAAGAAACAATAGCAAAGTCAATAAAAGTAAAAGCTTGTTCTTCGAGAAGATAAGCAAGATTGACAAATGATTAGACAGATTCATCGAGATCAAATCAGCAAAATTAGAAATGAAAAAAAAATACAGCACACAATACAGAAATACAAAGCTTTAAGAGACTATTATGAGCAAATACATGCCAATAAAATGAACTAGATATCAATTACAGGGAATTGGCTCATTAGAAAAGACCCTAATATTTGGAAAGATTGAAGACAAAAGGAGACAAGGACAGCAGAGGATCAGATGGTTGGATGGCACAACTGACTTGATGGACATGAGCTTGAGCAAACTCCCAGAGATAGTGAGGGACAGGGAAGTCTGGTGTGCTGCAGTCAGACATGACTTAGGAACTGAACAACACAACAAAATGGTATATCACAATTTTGTATATCCATTGAAGAAATGGACAGCTTCTTAGAAAATTTCAGTCTTCGAAGATTGAACCAGGAAGAAATAGAAATTACGAACAAGTCAATTACAAGCACTCAAATCAAAACTGCGATTAAAAAAAAATCCCAACAAACAAAAGCCAGGGCCAGATGGCTTCACAAGTGAATTCTATCAAACATTTAGAGAAGAACTAATGCCTATTCTTCTCAAAATCTTCCCAAAAATTGCAGAAGAAAACTTCCAAATTCATTATATGAGGCCACCACCACACTGATACCAAAACAGACAAAGATACCACAAAAATAAAAATTTACAGGCTAATATCACTGATGAACATAGATGCAAAAATCCTCAACAAAATTCTGACAAACAGGATCCAACAACACATTAAAAGAGTCGTACATACATCATGATCAAGTCAGGTTTATCCAAGGGATGCAAGAATTTTTCAATGTATGCAAATCAATCAATGTGATATATCATTTTGTTGCATTGTTCAGTTGCTATATCATGTCCAACTCTTTGTAACCCCATGGACTGCAGCACTCCAGGCTTCCTTGTCCCTCACTATCTCCCAGAGCTTGCTCAAACTCTTGTCCATTGAGTCAGTGATGTCATCCAACCATCTCATCCTCTGCCGCCCTCATCTCCTTTTGTCTTCAATCTTTCCCAACATCAGAGTCTTTTCCAATGAGTCAGCTGTTTGTATCAGGAGGCCAAAATATTGGAGCTTTAGCTTCAGCATCAGTTCTTCCAATGAATGAATAGGACTGAATACTTAGGACTGATTTCCTTTAGGACTGACAGGTTTGAGCTCCTCGCTGTCCAAGGGACTCTCAAAAATGGTGATAAAAATCATATGATCATCTCAATAGATGCAGAAAAAGCTTTCAACAATATTTAGCACCCATTCATGATAAAAAAAAAAAAACTCTCCTAAATTAGGCATTGAAGGAACCTATTTCAACATAATAAAGGCCATATATGACATACCCACAGCAAACATTGTTCTCAATGGTAAAAAAAAATGAAAGCGTTTCTTCTAAGATCAGGAACAAGACAAGGGTGTCCTCTCTCATTGCTATTATTCAGCATAGTTCTAGAATTCCTAGCTATGGCAATCAGAGAAGAAAAAGACATAAAATAAATTCAGATGATGCTATACATAGAAATAGATGGGAAACAGTGGAAACAGTGTCAGACTTTATTTTTGGGGGCTCCAAAATCACTGCAGATGGTGACTGCAGCCATGAAATTAAAAGACGCTTACTCCTTGGAAGGAAAGTTATGACCAACCTAGATAGCATATTCAAAAGCAGAGACATTACTTTGCCAACAAAGGTCCGTCTAGTCAAGGCTATGGTTTTTCTTGTGGTCATGTATGGATGTGAGAGTTGGACTGTGAAGAAGGCTGAGCACCGAAGAATTGATGCTTTTGAACTGTGGTGTTGGAGAAGACTCTTGAGAGTCCCTTGGACTGCAAGGAGATCCAACCAGTCCATTGTGAAGGAGATCAGCCCTGGCATTTCTTTGGAAGGAATGATGCTGAAGCTGAAACTCCAGTACTTTGGCCACCTCATGCGAAGAGCTGACTCATTGGAAAAGACTCTGATGCTGGGAGGGATTGCGGGCAGGAGAAGAAGGGGACGCCAGAGGATGAGATGGCTGGATGGCATCACTGACTTGATGGACTTGAGTCTGAGTGAACTCCGGGAGTTTGTGATGGACAGGGAGGCCTGGCGTGCTGCGATTCATGGGGTCAAAAGAGTCGGACATGACTGAACGACTGAACTGAACTGAACTGATACATAGAAAACCTTACAAATGCTACCAGAAAATACTACAGCCAATCAGTGAACTTAGTGAAATCACAGGATACAAAATCAGTACACAAAAACCCTTTGCATTCCTATACACTAACAATGAAAACTCAGAATGAGAAATTAAGGAATCAATCCCATTTGCCATGGCAATAAAAAGAGTAAAACACCAAGGAATAAAACTACCTAAGTAGACAAAAGAGATGTATACAGATGTATAAGATGCTAATGAAAGAAATCAAAGATGACATAAACAGATGGAAAGATATACCACATTCTTGGAATGGAAGAATCAATATTGTGAAAATGACTATACCACCCAAAGCAATTTACAGGTTCAATACAATCTCTATCAAATTACCAATGCCATTTTTCACAGAGCTAGAACAAAAAAATTCACAATTCATATGGAAAAATAGGAGTCAAATAGCCAAAGCAATTTTGAGAAAGAAAAATGGAGCTGTAGGAATCAATCTTCCTTACTTCAGACTATACTACAAAGCTGTGGTCATCAAGACAGTTCAGTTCAGTTCAGTTGCTCAGTCTTGTCTGACTCTGTGATCCAATGGACTGCAGGACACTGGGCTTCCCTGTCCATCACCAACTCCCAGAGCTTACTCAAACTCATGTCCATCAAGTCAGTGATGCCATCCAGCCATCTCATCCTCTGTCATCCCCTTCTCCTACTGCCTTCAATCTTTCCCAGCATCGGGGTCTTTTCCAATGAATCAGTTCTTTGCATCAGGTGGCCAAAGTATTGGAGCTTCAGCTTCAGCATCAGTCCTGCCAATGAATACTCGGGACTGATTTCTTTTAGAATTGACTGGTTTGATCTCTTTGCAGTCCAAGGGACTCTCAAGAGTCTTCTCCAGCACCACAGTTGAAAGCATCAATTCTTTGGCACTTATCCTTCTTTATAGTCAAATTCTCACATCCATACGTGATTACTGGTAAAACCATAGCTTTGACTAGACAGACCTTTGTTGGCAAAGTAATGACTCTGCTGTTTAATATGCTGTCTAGGCTGGTCATAGCTTTTCTTCCAAGGAGCAAGTGTCATTTAATTTCATGGCTGCAGTCACCATCTGCAGAGATTTTGGAGCCCAAGAAAATAGTCTGCCATGTTTCCATTGTTTCCACATCTATTTGCCATGAAGTAATGGGACCGGATGCCATTATCTTAGTTTTTTGAATGTTGAGTTTTAAGCCAACGTTTTCATTCTCCTCTTTCACTTTCATCAAGAGCGACGAAAGCTCTTTAGTTCCTCTATGCCTTCGGTCATAAGAGTGGTGTCATCTGCATATCTGAGGTTATTGATAGTTCTCCCATCAATCTTGATTCCAGCTTGTACTTCATCCTGCCCGGCATTTCGCATGATGTACTCTGCATATAAGTTAAATAAGCAGAGTACAATATATAGCCTTGATGTACTTCTTTCCTGATTTGGAACCAATCTGTTGTTCCGTGTCCATCAAGACAGTATATGGGCACAACAATAGAAATATAGTGGAATAGCATTGAAACATGTATATTATCATATGCAAAATAGATGACCAGTGCAAGTTCAATGCAAGAAGCAGGGCACTAAAAACTGGTGCTCTGGGACAACCCAGAGGGATGGGGTGAGGAGGGAGGTGAAAGGGGGGTCAGGATGGTGGGACACGTGTACATCCATGGCTGATTCATGTTGATGTATGGCAAAAACCACAATATTGTAAAGTAAATAGCCTTCAATTAAAATAAATTAATTTAAAAAAAAATAAAAACCAAAAAGAAAAAATAGACATATAGATCAATGGATCAAGATAGGAAGCCCAAAGATATACCCAAGCACTTAAGGGCACTTTATCTTTGACAAAGGAGGAAAGAATATACAACGGAGAAAAGATATTCTCTTCAGTAACTGGTGTTGGGAAAACTGGACAGCTATGTTTAAGTGAGGGCCTCCCAGGTGGCTCAGTGGGTAAAGAATCTGCCTGCAATGCAGGAGACACAGGTGATGCAATTTCAATTCCAGGGTCGGGAAGTTGCCCTGGAACAGGAAATGGCAACCCATGCCAGTGTTCTTGCCTGGAGAATCCCATGCACAGAGGAGCCTGGGAGCTACTCTAAGAATTGGACACTACTGAAATGACTAAGCATGCACGCACACATGTGCATGCTGAGTGTAAAAGAATGAAATTAGACCACTTCCTAACACCATTCAGTCAGTTCAGTTCAGTCGCTCAGTCATGTCCGACTGTTTGCGACCCCATGAATCACAGCACACCAGGCCTCCCTGTCCATCACCATCTCCCGGAGTTCACCCAGACTCATGTCCATTGAGTCAGTGATGCCATCCAGCCATCTCATCCTCTGTCGTCCCCTTCTCCTCCTGTCCACAATCCCTCCCAGCATCAGAGTCTTTTACAACGAGTCAACTCTTCACATGAGGTGGCCAAAGTACTGGAGTTTCAGCTTTAGCACCATTCCTTCCAAAGAAATCCCAGGGCTAATCTCCTTCACAATGGACTGTTTGGATCTCCTTGCAGTCCAAGGGACTCTCAAGAGTCTTCTCCAACACCACAGTTCAAAAGCATCAATTCTTCAGTGCTCAGCCTTCTTCACAGTCCAACTCTCACATCCATACATGACCACAAGAAAAACCATAGCCTTGACTAGACGGACTTTTGTTGGCAAAGTAATGTCTCTGCTTTTGAATATGCTATCTAGGTTGGTCATAACTTTCCTTCCAAGGAGTAAGTGTCTTTTAATTTCATGGCTGCAGTCACCATCTGTAGTGATTTTGGAGCCCAGAAAAATAAAGTCTAACACTGTTTCCACTGTTTCCCCATCTATTTCCCATAAAGTGGTGGGACCGGATGCCAAGATCTTCGTTTTCTGAGTGTTGAGCTTTAAGCCAACTTTTTCACTCTCCACTTTCACTTTCATCAAGAGGCTTTTGAGTTCCTCTTCACTTTCTGCATTAAGGGTGGTATCATCTGCATATCTGAGCTTATTGATATTTCTCCCGGCAATCTTGATTCCAGCTTGTGTTTCTTCCAGTCCAGCGTTTCTCATGATGCACTCTGCATAGAAGTTAAATAAGCAGGGTGATAATATACAGCTTTGACGGACTCCTTTTCCTATTTAGAACCAGTCTGTTGTTCCATGTCCATTTCTAACTGTTGCTTCCTGACCTGCATACAGATTTCTCAAGAGGCAGGTCAGGTGGTCTGGTATTCCCATCTCTTTCAGAATTTTCCACAGTTTATTGTGATCCACACAGTCAAAGGCTTTGGCATAGTCAATAAAGCAGAAATAGATGTTTTTCTGGAACTCTCTTGCTTTTTCCATGATCCAGCGGATGTTGGCAATTTGATCTCTGGTTCCTCTGCCTTTTCTAAAACCAGCTTGAACATCTGGAAGTTCACAGTTCACATACTGCTGAAGCCTGGCTTGGAGAATTTTGAGCATTACTTTACTAGTGTGTGAGATGAGTGCAATTGTGCGGTAGTTTGAGCATTCTTTGGCATTGCCTTTCTTTGGGATTGGAATGAAAACTGACCTTTTCCAGTCCTGTGGCCACTGCTGACTTTTCCAAATTTGCTGTCATATTGAGTGCAGCACTTTCACAGCATCATCTTTCAGGATTTGGAATAGCTCAACTGGAATTCCATCACCTCCACTAGCTTTGTTCGTAGTGATGCTTTCTAAGGCCCACCTGACTTCACATTCCAGGATGTCTGGCTGTAGATGAGTGATCACACCATCGTGATTTCTGGGTCATGAAGATCTTTTTTGTACAGTTCTTCTGTGTATTCTTGCCACCTCTTCTTAATCTCTTCTGCTTCTGTTAGGTCCATACCATTTCTGTCCTTTATCGAGCCCATCTTTGCATGAAATGTTCCCTTGGTATCTCTAATTTTCTTGAAGAGATCCCTAGTCTTTCCCATTCTGTTGTTTTCTTCTATTTCTTTGCATTGATCGCTCAGGAAGGCTTTCTTATCTCTTCTTGCTATTCTTTGGAACTCTGCATTCAGATGTTTATATCTTTCCTTTTCTCCTTTGCTTTTCTCTTCTCTTCTTTTCACAGATATTTGCAAGGCCTCCCCAGACAGCCATTTTGATTTTTTGCATTTCTTTTCCATGGGGATGATCTTGATCCCTGTCTCCTGTACAATGTCACGAACCTCCGTCCATAGTTTATCAGGCACTCTACCTAACACCATACACAAAAATAAATTCAAAATGGATTAAAAACCTAAATGTAAGACCAGAAACTATAAAACTCTTAGAGGAAAATATAGACTACTCTTTGACATAAATAATATTTTAAGGCATGTATATGAAATATAGAAAAATGGTACTCGTGAACCTATTTGCAGGGCAGCGGTAGAGATGTATTCATAGGGAACAGACTTGTGGACACAGTAGGAGAATTGAATATTGCACCACAATAGGACTCTGTTATCTCATCATAAAGCCGGAGAGGTGGCAGGATGCGGGGAGCAAGCTCCGCCCATGCCAAAGGTCATGAGGAAGGAGGCTTGGCATAGGCAAAGGCGGGATCAAGCCTCAGGGGTCTCCCTGGAAATTCTCGAGCATCTACCCTCAAAACCAGAGTCTGCCTACTTTCTGCTTGTGCTTTCACCTACACCTCTGACTTTACGGGGGGCTGCCCCCCACTACCTCTCTCTGAAAAAAGAGTTAGCTTACAGCTCCAGTTACTAATTCCTGGGTGTGACAGGTTAAACACTACAAACTCCTTTGGAAATCCTCTAGCCTGCCTGAATAGGTTTTTCCGGCCACATGTGATTGTTCAGAGCCTCCCAACTGTGAGAGGCAGGAGATGTTCTAAACTGTCTAAACACAGATTCCTTTGAGTAGTTAAAAGATTGATTAGAAATTGTATTGGTGAAGGGTTTTTCACTTATTGGGCCAATGTTTGCTGCTAAGTCTCCATACTCCTTACCTACTGTGTCCTTGGCAGTGTATTGATTGATATAATGGGTGTATAGAAATGTAAGTAGTAGCCTCAATGTTTGTAACCTTGGGCCCTTGAGTTAATTCTTTTCTTGATTGAGCCCACCTCACCTTTGCCCTGTAGGAATGCAGCTTTGTCCAATGCTTTTTTGGAGGCTGGTGCCTGACTTTGGAATAATCACCTTTAGAGAAAAATAAGTTCCTTAAAATGTTAACAGGCCTCCTGGCCAGAAGATGATGTAAATCACCTGAACTTTTGCATATGATAAGTTTGAAAGTCTGGCTTCGATTAGGACCAGGAACTGCTGTCCTTGCATGACTCCACCCCTTCCCCCATTATCCTCTATGCACAACTTAAGGTATAAAAACTACTTTGGAAAATAAAGTGCGGGCCTTGTTCACCGAAACTTGGTCTCCCCATGTCGCTCTCTCTCCCAAATTCTGGCTGAGTCTCCATCTGGACCACGGAACCCGCCATGCTTGCTAATTATGCCTGGGCTTCTAAGATCCGACCGGGGAGGCCTCAGTGTCTCCTCTCCTTCGGCAGAATGGAAGGACGCCTGCGGCCTACGCAAGTGGTGCAAACTTCTTGTCTTGAAGTTTTATTGGTCTCCCGCGTAAACCAAGCTACTCAGCCTCTTTTCTCCACCGAATTTTCCTACTGAGCTATCCTCATCCTATTACTCTTTATATCTTTGATAAAATATTTAAATAAATAGGTCGCCGACGCCGTCCCCGCTTCGAATACCCTGGATCAGCCGGGGCTGGTCCCTGGCAGCAGTAACTGTCAGAGTGCAGTCTCTAGAGAATTCCCATCACACTGTTACATATTCAGTGTGTCAGTTCCCTTGGTAACAGCTCCCATCTCTCACAACATGCTGCTGGTGTGAGTCTCCAGTCAGAACCTAGGCCCTGGCTATTCAGAGTGTGGTTCTTGACCACAGGAACCACCTGGGGGGGTTGTCTGAAATCTGGGCTACCCCACTGTGCTGCATCAGAACTTGCATTTTAATGAGGCCCCAGGTGGTTCAAGTGTATGTTACAGTTTGAGACATTTTGCCCCAGCATATTGGGCTAAGGGTCTAAATAGGAAACAAGGGTTTACATGCCTTGAAGTGGACTTCATAAGCACCGGACCAAAATGCAGAACTTCAGTGACGTGTTCTGCCAACTACGCTAATGTAGATTTTAGAAATAATCAAGCCACAAAGTTTTGTGGGTGTTTATTTTGTGTTACTCAAGCGTAAGCATCGGGCTCTGACTGAAAGTCCCCAAGATCAGAGGACCAGGGAATATGGGTCATGAGGGTGTGTTTTCCTGAATTGGTTTGCAGTGGAAGGAAGAAGAAACTTCTGCAATACTGGACCATAGATTAGATAAAAATGGATGTTAGAACACACAGAATCATTTACTGCAGTTACTCCTTACTACACCAAATAAAGTGTTTCTCAGAAAATGTCAAGTTTCTGTGAACTCATTTTTTATGTCCTGAATTGTTGTTTAACAAGTGGGGCTGTACAATAGTCTCAAATATTTCTTTATGTTTTCTTTCCTAATTCAAGCAGATAGCACATGATGTTTTTCCCTTGCCTCAGAAAAGTTAGTTTCAGAGGATTCTGGTTCTGTTTTCAAAAGCATTAAGTATCTGGAAGGACAGGATTACCAGAGAGAGGAAGGCTGTAAGGATACTTTCTGCTTTGATCACACTCATGTCATTTCTTAAGCTTTTTTTTTTTAATCACTCAAAAATTATTACTTCCAGTTCTTATTGCTTTTGAGTGAACAGTGTTCTCCTAATACAGTAGCTTTACATTTCTTTTCCAAAGTACTTTCTTCTGAAAGTTACTGAAAAGCCTATAAAAGGAGTATAACCAAAAGACAAAAGGATATCCTCTATAAACAGGCAATCTTAACTAACATATAGAATGCTTGTTGTTGTTGTTGTTGTTCAGTCGCTAAGTTGTATCTGACACTTTGTCCTGAGACCACAGGGACTCCCAGCACTGGGGAGGCCTCCTGCCACTGGACATCCCTCCTCAGGGTGATTTCTAAATTACCCTGCCCTACCTGTGTGGTCCAACCAGGTTCCCTGTTCTGCTGCTTCCAGGCCACCTAAAGACAGGGAGGGCTTGGACACAGCCTCTGGGGTGCCCCACAAGGCACACTCCCTGAGTCCTGCTGAATCTTGAGTCTGATCAAAGCAGAAAGTATTCCTTCGTCTTCCTCTCTCTGGCAGTCCTGTTCCACACAATAGTTTATGCTTTTGAAAAAGAGAACCAGAATCCTCTGAAACAAAGTGTACTATCTATCAGCTTGAATTAGGAAAGAATAGATAAAGAAATATTTGAGAATATTGTACAGCCCCACTTGAATCCAAGTCACTAAGTAAATAACAGTTCCGGGCATCAAAAAGAGAGAAAGTTTGGTCCCATTAAAAAGAAAGAAAAACTCAGGTTAGCTAGACTGACACTGGTAACAAGATACTGAGACAAGCCTGGCCTCTTTCATGCTGATGTGGAGTAGTCAGGGCTAAGCAAGAGGAAACAAGGTTCTCTGTGGACATTCTGCCCAAGATCATCAGGAGCAGACCAGGACTTAAACATGAAGGAGGGAAAACCACACTGCCCATGTGTCCTTGGTGAGCCATCTCAGAGTAGTCCCTGCCTCCTTGACAGTAAGCACACCACCTCCACCCCTGTGCTCCAGAGTAGGCTGGTCTGCATCCTGGCAAGGATGGAAGAAGAGTTGGTCCATATTAGATGATAAAAAGACCCATGGCTGGAAAAGAAGTAAAGCTCTTGCTGTTGGTAGATGACATGATACTATATATAGAAAACCCTAAAGATACTATCAGAAAATCACTAGAGCTAATCAGTGAATTTAGCAAAGTTGCAGGATACAAAATCAATATACAGAAATCTCTTACATTTCTATATAATAACAATGAGAAATCTGAAGATAAATTAAAGAATCAATCCCATTTACCATAGCAACAAAAAGAATAAAGTATCCCCACCAACAGTGTAAGAGAGTTCCCGTTTCTCCACACCCTCTCCAGCATTTATTGCTTGTAGACTTTTTTTTTTTTTTAAACTTTACATAATTGTATTAGTTTTGCCAAATATCAAAATGAATCCATCACAGGTATACATGTGCTCCCCATCCTGAACCGTCCTCCCTCCTCCCTCCCCATACCATCCCTCTGAGTCGTCCCAGTGCACCAGCCCCAAGCATCCAGTATCGTGCATCAAACCTGGACTGGCATCTCGTTTCATACATGATATTTTACATGTTTCAATGCCATTCTCCCAAATCTTCCCACCCTCTCCCTCTCCCACAGAGTCCGTAAGACTGTTCCATACATCAGTGTCTCTTTTGCTGTCTCGTACACAGGGTTATTGTTATCATCTTTCTAAATTCCATATATATGTGTTAGTATATTGTATTGGTGTTTTTCCTTCTGGCTTACTTCACTCTGTATAGTAGGCTCCAGTTTCATCCACCTCATTAGAACTGATTCAAATGAATTCTTTTTAATGGCTGAGTAATACTCCATTGTGTATATGTACCACAGCTTTCTTATCCATTCATCTGCTGATGGACATCTAGGTTGCTTCCATGTCCTGGCTATTATAAACAGTGCTGAGATGAAAGTTGGGGTACATGTATCTCTTTCCCTTCTGGTTTCCTCAGTGTGTATGCCCAGCAGTGGGATTGCTGGATCATAAGGCAGTTCTATTTCCAGTTTTTTAAGGAATCTCCACACTGTTCTCCATAGTGGCTGTACTAGTTTGCATTCCCACCAACAGTGTAAGAGGGTTCCCTTTCCTCCACACCCTCTCCAACATTTATTGTTTGTAGACTTTTGGATTGCAGCCATTCTGACTGGTGTGAAATGGTACCTCATAGTGGTCTTGATTTGCATTTCTCTGATAATGAGTGATGTTGAGCCTCTTTTCATGTGTTTGTTAGCCATCTGTATGTCTTCTTTGGAGAAATGTCTATTTAGTTCTTTGGACCATTTTTTGAATGGGTCATTTATTTTTCTGGAATTGAGCTGTAGGAGTTGCTTGTATATTTTTGAGATTAGTTGTTTGTCAGTTGCTTCATTTGCTATTATTTTCTCCCATTCTGAAGGCTGTCTTTTCACCTTGCTGATAGTTTCCTTTGATGTGCAGAAGCTTTTAAGGTTAATTAGGTCCCATTTGTTTATTTTTGCTTTTATTTCCGATATTCTGGGAGGTGGGTCATAGAGGATCCTGCTGTGATGTATGTCAGAGAGTGTTTTGCCTATGTTCTCCTCTAGGAGTTTTATAGTTTCTGGTCTTATGTTTAGATCTTTAATCCATTTTGAGTTTATTTTTGTGTATGGTGTTAGAAAGTGTTCTAGTTTCATTCTTTTACAAGTGGTTGACCAGATTTCCCAGCACCACTTGTTAAAGAGATTGTCTTTAATCCATTGTATATTCTTGCCTCCTTTGTCAAAGATAAGGTGTCCACATGTGCGTGGATTTATCTCTGGGCTTTCTATTTTGTTCCATTGATCTATATTTCTGTCTTTGTGCCAGTACCATACTGTCTTGATAACTGTGGCTTTGTAGTAGAGCCTGAAGTCAGGTAGGTTGATTCCTCCAGCTCCATTCTTCTTTCTCAAGATCACTTTGGCTATTCGAGGTTTTTTGTATTTCCATACAAATTGTGAAATTATTTGTTCTAGCTCTGTGAAGAATACTGTTGGTAGCTTGATAGGGATTGCATTGAATCTATAAATTGCTTTGGGTAGTATACTCATTTTCACTATATTGATTCTTCCAATCCATGAACATGGTATATTTCTCCATCTATTAGTGTCCTCTTTGATTTCTTTCACCAGTGTTTTATACTTTTCTATATATAGGTCTTTAGTTTCTTTAGGTAGATATATTTCTAAGTGTTTTTATTCTTTCCGTTGCAATGGTGAATGGAATTGTTTCCTTAATTTCTCTTTCTGTTTTCTCATTATTAGTGTATAGGAATGCAAGGGATTTCTGTGTGTTGATTTTATATCCTGCAACTTTACTATAGTCATTGATTAGTTCTAGTAATTTTCTGGTGGAGTCTTTAGGGTTTTCTATGTAGAGGATCATGTCATCTGCAAATAGTGAGAGTTTTACTTCTTCTTTTCCAATATAGATTCCTTTTATTTCTTTTTCTGCTCTGATTGCTGTGGCCAAAACTTCCAAAACTATGTTGAATAGTAATGGTGAAAGTGGGCACCCTTGTCTTGTTCCTGACTTTAGAGGAAATACTTTCAATTTTTCACCACTGAAGATAATGTTTGCTGTGGGTTTGTCATATATAGCTTTTATTATGTTGAGGTATGTTCCTTCTATTCCTGCAGAGTCAAAGGCTTTCTCTGCATCTATTGAGATAATCATATGGTTTTTATTTTTCAATTTGTTAATGGGGTGTATTACATTAATTGATTTGCGGATATTGAAGAATCCTTGCATCCCTGGGATAAAGCCCACTTGGTCATGGTGTATGATCTTTTTAATGTGTTGTTGGATTCTGATTGCTAGAATTTTGTTAAGGATTTTTGCATCTATGTTCATCAGTGATATTGGCCTGTAGTTTTCTTTTTTTGTGGCATCTTTGTCAGGTTTTGGTATTAGGGTGATGGTGGCCTCATAGAATGAGTTTGGAAGTTTACCTTCCTCTGCAATTTTCTGGAAGAGTTTGAGCAGGATAGGTGTTAGCTCTTCTCTAAATTTTTGGTAGAATTCAGCTGTGAAGCCGTCTGGACCTGGGCTTTTGTTTGCTGGAAGATTTTTGATTACAGTTTCAATTTCCATGCTTGTGATGGGTCTGTTAAGGTTTTCTATTTCTTCCTGGTCCAGTTTTGGAAAGTTGTACTTTTCTAAGAATTTGTCCATTTCTTCCACGTTGTCCATTTTATTGGCATATAATTGTTGATAGTAGTCTCTTATGATCCTTTGTATTTCTGTGTTGTCTGTTGTGATCTCTCCATTAAATATTAAATATTAAAAGCAGCAAGGGAAAAACAACAAATAACACACAAGGGAATTCCCATAAGGATAACAGCTGATCTTTCAATAGAAACTCTTCAAGCCAGGAGGGAATGGCAAGACATACTTAAAATGATGAAAGAAAATAACCTACAGCCCAGATTATTGTACCCAGCAAGGATTTCATTCAAGTATGAAGGAGAAATCAAAAGCTTTTCAGACAAGCAAAAGCTGAGAGAATTCTGCACCACCAAACCAGCTCTCCAACAAATACTAAAGGATATTCTCTAGACAGGAAACACAAAAACGGTGTATAAGTTAGAACCCAAAACAATAAAGTAAATGGCAACGGGATCATACTTATCAGTAATTACCTTAAATGTAAATGGGTTGAATGCCCCAACCAAAAGACAAAGACTGGCTGAATGGATACAAAAACAAGACCCCTACATATGTTGTCTACAAGAGACCCACCTCAAAATAGGGGACACATACAGACTGAAAGTGAAGGGCTGGAAAAAGATTTTCCATGCAAATAGGGACCAAAAGAAAGCAGGAGTAGCAATACTCATATCAGATAAAATAGACTTTAAAACAAAGGCTGTGAAAAGAGACAAAGAAGGTCACTATATAATGATCAAAGGATCAATCCAAGAAGAAGATATAACAATTATAAATATATATACACCCAACATGGGAGCACCGCAGTATGTAAGACAAATGCTAACAAGTATGAAAGGAGAAATTAACAATAACACAATAATAGTGGGAGACTTTAATACCCCACTCACACCTATGGATAGATCAACTAAACAGAAAATTAACAAGAAAACACAAACTTTAAATGATACAATAGACCAGTTAGACCTAATTGATATCTATAGGACATTTCATCCCAAAACAATGAATTTCACCTTTTTCTCAAGCGCACATGGAACCTTCTCCAGGATAGATCACATCCTGGGCCATAAAGCTAGCCTTGGTAAATTAAAAAAAATACAAATCATTCCAAGCATCTTTTCTGACCACAATGCAGTAAGATTAGATCTCAATTACAGGAGAAAAACTATTAAAAATTCCAACATATGGAGGCTGAACAACACACTGCTGAATAACCAACAAATCACAGAATAAATCAAAAAAGAAATCAAAATTTGCATATAAACGAATGAAAATGAAAACACAACAACCCAAAACCTGTGGGACATGGTAAAAGCAGTCCTAAGGGGAAAGTTCATAGCAATACAGGCACACCTCAAGAAACAAGAAAAAAGTCAAATAAATAACCTAACTCTACACCTAAAGCAACTAGAAAAGGAAGAAATGAAGAACCCCAGGGTTAGTAGAAGGAAAGAAATCTTTAAAATTAGAGCAGAAATAAATGCAAAAGAAACAAAAGAGACCATAGCAAAAATCAACAAAACCAAAAGCTGGTTCTTTGAAAGGATAAATAAAATTGACAAACCATTAGCCAGACTCATCAAGAAACAAAGGGAGAAAAATCAAAAAAATAAAATTAGAAATGCTTGTAGACTTTTGGATCGCAGCCATTCTGACTGGCATGAAATGGTACCTCATAGTGGTTTTGATTTGCATTTCTCTGATAATGAGTGATGTTGAGCATCTTTTCATGTGTTTTTTAGCCATCTGTATGTCTTCTTTGGAGAAATAAGTGCAGCCACTATGGAGAACAGTGTGGAGATTCCTTAAAAAACTGGAAATAGAACTGCCTTATGATCCAGCAACCCCACTGCTGGGCATACACACTGCGGAAACCAGAATTTAAAGAGACACGTGCACCCCAATGTTCATCGCAGCACTGTTTATAATAGCCAGGACATGGAAGCAACCTAGATGCCCATCAGCAGATGAATGGATAAGAAAGCAGTGGTACATATACACAATGGAGTATTACTCAGCCATTAAAAAGAATACATTTGAATCAGTTCTAATGAGATGGATGAAACTGGAACCTATTATACAGAGCGAAGTAAGCCAGAAAGAAAAACAGCAATACAGTATACTAATGCATATATATGGAATTTAGAAAGATGGTAACAATAACCCTGTGTACGAGACAGCAAAAGAGACACTGATGTATAGATCAGTCTTATGGACTCTGTGGGAGAGGGAGAGAGTGGGGAGATTTGGGGGAATGGCATTGAAACATGTAAAATATCATGTATGAAACGAGTGACCAGTCCAGGTTCGATGCACGATACTGGATGCTTGGGGCTGGTGCACTGGGACGACCCAGAGGGAGGGTATGGGGAGGGAGGAGGGAGGAGGGTTCAGGATGGGGAACACAGGTATACCTGTGGCAGATTCATTTCGATATTTGGCAAAACTAATACAATTATGTAAAGTTTAAAAATAAAATTAAAAAAAAAAGAATAAAGTATCTAGGAATAAACTTATTTAGGAATACAAAAGAACTGTACACAGAAAATTATAAGACACTGATAAAAGAAATCAAAGATGACGTAAACAGATGGACTTTATTTCATGTTCCTGGGTAAGAAGAATCAATATTGTGAAAATGACTATACTACCAAATGCAATCTACAGATTCAATGCAAACCCTATCAAATTACCAATGCCATTTTTCACAGAACTAGAACAAAAAATTTCACAATTCATAGGGAAATACAAAAGACCCCGAATAGCCAAAGCAGTCTTGAGAAAGAAGGATGGAGCTGGAGGAATCAACTTTCGTGACTTCAGATTATACTACAAAGCTACAGTCATCAAGATAGTATGGTACTGGCATAAAAACAGAAATATAGACCAAGGGGAAACGACAGAAAGTCCAGAAATAAATTCATGCACCTATGGGTACCTTATTTTTGACAAAAGAGGCAATAATATATAAGTGGTGCTGGAAAAACTGGAAAGCTACATGTAAAAAAATGAAACTAGAACACTTCCTAACACCATCAGTTCAGTTCAGTTCAGTCGCTCAGTCGTGTCTGACTCTTTGCAACCTCATGGACTGCAGCATGTCAGGCCTCCCTATCCATCACCAACAGCCAGAGTTGACTCAAACTCATGTCCATCAAGTTGGTGATGCCATCCAATATCTCATCCTCTGTCGTCCCCTTCTCCTCCTGCTTTCAATTTTTCCCAGCATCAGGTTCTTTTCAAATGAGTCAGCTCTTCGTGTCAGGTGGCCAAAGTACTGGAGTTTCAGCTTCAGCATCATTCCTTCCAATGAATATTCAGGACTGATTTCCTTTAGGATGGACTGGTTGGATCTCCTTGCAATCCAAAGGACTCTCAGCCTTCTCCAACACCACAGTTCAAAAACATCAATTCTTCGGTGCTCAGCTTTCTTTATAGTCCAACTCTCACATCCATACAAGACTACTGGAAAAACCATAGCCTTGAAGACCGACCTTTGTTGGCAAAGTAATGTCTCTGCTTTTTAATGTGCTATCTAGGTTGGTCATAACATTCCTGCCAAGGAGTAAGCGTCTTTTAATTTCATGGCTGCAGTCACCATCTGCAGTGATTTCGGAGCCCCCCAAAATAAAATCTGTCACTGTTTCCACTGTTTTCCCATCTACTTGCCATGAAGTGATGGGACCAGATGCCATGATCTGAGTTTTCTGAATGTTGAGCTTTAAGCCAACTTTTTCACTCTCCTCTTTCACTTTCATCAAGAGGCTCTTTACTTCTTCTTTAATTTCTCCCATAAGGGTGGTGTCATCTGCATATCTGAGGTTACTGATAGCTCTCCCAACAATCTTGATTCCATCTTGTGCTTCATTCAGACCAGGATTTCTCATGATGTACTTTGCATGTAAGTTAATTAAGCATGCTGACAATATGCAGCCTTGATGTACTCCTTTTCCTATTTGGAACAAGTCTGTTGCTTTATGTCCAGTTCTAACTGTTGTTTCTTGACCTGCATACAGAGTTCTCAAGAGGTAGGTCAGGTGGTCTGGTATTCCCATCTCTTTCAGAATTTTCCACAGTTTATTGTGATCCATGCAGTCAAAGGCTTTGGCATAGTCAATAAAGCAGAAATAGATGTTTTTCTGGAACTCTCTTGCTTTTTTGATGATCCAGTGGATGTTGACAGTTTGATCTCTGGTTCCTCAGCTTTTCTAAAACCAGCTTGAACATCTGGAAGTTCACGGCTTACATATTGTTGAATCCTGGCTTGGAGAACACCATACACAAAAATAAACTCTAAATGGATAATGTAGGCCAGAATCCAGAAAACTCATAGAGAAAAACATCGGCAGAAGACTAGATGACATAAATCAAAGCAAGATCCTCTCTGATCCACCTCCTAGAGTAATGTAAATAAAAACAAAAGTAAACAAATGGGACCTGTTTAAACTTAAAAGCTTTTACACAGCAAAGGAAACTATAAACAAAGTGAAAAGACAACCCTCAGAATGGGAGAAAATAATATCAAATGAAACAACTGACAAAGGATTAATTTCCAAAATTTATAAGCAGCTCATACAACTCAATACCAGAAACATAAACAATCTAATCAAAAAGTGAGTAAAAGACCTAAACATACATTTCTCCAAAGAAGATATATGGATGGCTAACAAACACATGAAAAGATGCTCAACATTGCTCATTATTAGAGAAATGCAAATCAAAACTACAATGAGATATCACCTCACACCCGTCAGACTGGCCAACATCAAAAAGTCTACAAACAGTAAAAGCTGGAGAGGGTGTGGAGAAAAAGGAACACTCTTGCACTGTTGGTGGGAATGTAAATTGATATAGCCACTATGGAAGACAGTATGGATATTCCTTTAAAAAGTAGGAATAAAAGCATCATATGACCCAGCAATCCTACTCCTAGGCATATACCCTGAGGAAACCGAAATTAAAAAAGATACATGTATCCCATTGTTCACTGAAGCACTGTTTGCAGTAGCTTCCCTCATAGCTCAGTTGCTAAAGAATCCGTCTCCAATGCAGGAGACCCCAGTTCGATTCCTGGGTCAGGAAGATCCACTGGAGAAGGGATAAGCTACCCACTCCAGTATTCTTGGGCTTCTCTCATGTCTCACCTGGTAAAGAATCTGCCTGCAATGCAGGAGACCTGGGTTTGATCCCTGGGTTGGGAAGATCCCCTGGAGAAGGGAAAGGCTACCCACTCCAGTATATACCCACTGTATAGTCCATGGGGTTGCGAAGATCCCCTGGAGAAGGGAAAGGCTACCCACTCCAGTATATACCCACTGTATAGTCCATGGGGTTGCGAAGAGTCGGACACAACTGAGCGACTTTCACTTCTTCTTCACTTCACTTTGCAATAGCTAGAACATGGAAGCAACCTAGATGTCCATCGACAAATGAATGGATAAAGAAGCTATGGTACATAAACTTAATGGAATATAACTCAGCCATAAAAACAAATGCATTTGAATCAGTTCTAATGATGTGGATGAACCTGGAGCCTATTATACAGAATGAAATAAGTCAGAAAGGGAAAAATAAATGTTGTATACTAGCACATATACACAGAATCTAGAAAAATGGTACTGAAGAATTTATCTGCAGGGCAGCAGAGGAGAAGCAGACATAGAGAACAGACTTATAGACACAAGGAGAGAGGAAAAGAGGGTAAGATGTATGAAAAGAATAACATGGAAACTTATTACCATAGGTAAAATAGATAGGCAACGGGAATTTGCTGTATGGCTCAGGAAACTCAAACAGAGGCTCTGTATCAACCTAGAGGGGTGGGATGGGGAGGGAGATGGGATAGGGGTTCAAAAGGGAGGGGATATGTATATATGTATACCTATGGCTGATTCATGTTGAGGTTTGACAGTAAACAACAACATTCTGTAAAGTAATAATCCTTCAAGTTAAAAAATAAATAAGTTTAAAATGAAATGAAAAAGACCTATGGCCTAACATTCAAGCTTCCTCTTAACCTATGATGACAAAATTTCTGACCATAAAACATCAAAAAGAGCTACTTTTACTTGTCTTCACAAACATTAAAAGCTAAAGAAATTATCTGTGTTAACTGTAAGTCTCACCACTAAATTCACCCTAAAACCAAAAAGATCTTGAGATTGAAATAACAACCAGAAACATGACTGTTCTAGCAGTCCCTCTTTGCTCTCCTTTCTGAAACAAGAGAAATCATTTCAAATACAACCCACTTCAGCTGCTTAATCTACTGATGAACCCCAAGTACCTGGACAGTGCCTGCTCCACAGTGCATAACAGAAAAATATCTGTGGTCTGAATAAATGAGTGAAGAAGCCAGATAAGGTGCTGGGACTCTGGCCTGCACCTGGGTGTGGACAGGCATAGAAGGACTCTTCCAGACTCTACAGTGCTAAAGTCTGGTCCTTGCATTGGGCTGTCAAGTCTCAGAGGAAAACAGGAGTCAGAACCCGTATTTGCCAGGGCTTGGAAAGAAGATAAGGACATTCTTGTTCCTTCCATGTCATACAGAACTGTATCACCTACAATTCAGTTTTGGCTGCAAATAAAGCCTCCTATGATGGTGGCTTGAGCAAAGCAGAAGTTTGTTTCTCCCTGATTTAAAAACTGGGAGGGAGAAAGATCAGAGTCACGTGATGGCTCTGCTCTACAGAGCAAGTCTCTGACTCCAAAGGCCTTGGGAACCCAGGCTCTGCCCCGTAGCTATGCCTCACAGGATCTCCATGCCCAGTCACATCATAGTTAACAGAGGGCAGCTCTGGGTCCAGTCAGCATTCCAGCTAGAAAGGGAAATAGTAAAAAAAGGGTGGGGGTATACACCAGCTGTCTCTTGAAGAATGTCCTCAGAACTGCCACAGACATTACCCCACTGAACAGAAATTAGTCAAACAGACACATCAGATGCAACAGATACTAGTAAGCACGGACTTTATTCTGGACTGTGTGGGTCCTTAAAATTTTTTATTACAATAGAGGAGAGGATGAATATTGGACAATAGCAATGGTCTCTGTTCCCAGGGAAAATCCTCCTGCATGGAAGTGGAGTACAGAATACTAAGAAGGACACTTGGGCTTTCTAAAGGCTTTCTCCCCCAAGGGACACTTCATTCACATATGACTCACTGACAGCAGTAAAGACCAGAGCTGCTACTTAAGTGTGTAGACAGAAGCTCTGCTAAATGGTCATGATGTATTGCTATCATTTTGACTAGCACTTACTGTTTACCACATTCCAGTCGCTATGCTGAGTGGTTTGTGTCAATGTTCCATTTATTCCTTATAATAGCCTGTTGATATTGGTGCCAAAACTGAAGAATTCAGAGGATGAATAATTTGCTAATAATTAGAGGAGATGGATTGGCTTCATAGATACATGCATTTTAAGATCCGGAGCTCTCAGACACCATCAGCATATATGGCCAACCCAGACTGAATAAGTAAGTGCAGACCCACTCCATAGGACCGAGTCCATTTGTTCAAATGATGCATTTTTTAAATGTCATTTTACGTTCTTGTTACCCATGATGTATACTGGCCTCTGCAGCTAAAAAAGGATGAGCAAAAATCTTCCTTACAAAACAGAAACAAACTCATAGATGTAGAAAACAAACTTATGTTACCAAAGGGGGAAGGATGGGGGAGGGATAAATTAGCAGTCTGGTATTAACAAATACACACTATTATATATAAAGTACATCTACTATGATGAAAAGCTATGACAAACCTACACAGCATATTAAAAAACAGAGACATCACTTGTTGCCGACAAAAGTCCATATAGTCAAAGCTATGCTTTCTCCAGTATTTCCAGTAGTCAGGTAAGGATGTGAGAGATGGACCATAAAGAAGGCTGAGCACCAAAGAATTAATGCTTTTGAACTGTGTTGCTGGAGAACTCTTGACAGTCCCTTGAATAGCAAGATCAAACCAGTCAATCCTAAAGGAAATTTAGTCCTGAATATTCATTGGAAGGACTGGTGCTGAAGCTGAAGCTCCAATACTTCAAACACCCAATGCAAAGAGTTGACTCATTGGAAAAGACCCTGACATGGGGGAAAACTGAGGGCAAAAGGAGAAGTGGGCAGCAGAGGATGAGATAGTTGGATGGCCTCACTGACTCAGTGAACATGAGTTTGAGCAAACTCAGGGAGACAGAGAAGGACAGGGAGGCCTGGCATGCTGTGGTTAGTGGGGTCACAAAGTGTCAGACACAACTTAATGACTGAACAACTATATGTGTATATTATGATATATATATTAATGTAAAATATATCTACTACAGTGGCTCAGGTGGTAAAGAGTCTGCCTGCATTGTGGGAGACCTGAGTTCAAACCTTGGGTCAGGAATATCCCCTAGAGAAAGAAATGGCAACCCACTCCAGTATTCTTGCCTGGAAAATCCCATGGATGGAGGAGCCTTGCGGGCTACAGTCCATAGGGTCGAAAAGAGTTGGACACGACTGAGAGATTTCACTTTCACTTTCACTGTACAAAATAGATAACCAACAAGGATCTACTGTATAGCACAGGGAACTCTACTCAAACTTCTGGAATGACCTCTATGGGAAAGAATCTGAAAAAGAATACATATATATACATACACATATGTACGTGTGTGTGTGTGTATAAAGTGAGTCACTTTGCCATACACCTGAAACTAATACAACATTGTAAATCAACTCTTCTTCAATTTTTTAAAAATTCATGGAGCTTAAAGACTTGTGGAGGTCAAGTCGTTAATTAATCCTAAGAATAACTGTGATGACTATCACAACAGTTCTTATGTTACTATGAAAGCATAGAATTCAAGGATGCAGCCTAGTCTGGTGGACCCAGAAAGTCTTCCGTTTCGAAGGCTGAATGTATTCTGGACAAGAAGGGCAACGCGTGCAAAGGCCCGAGAATTGCAAGTGGTTGGCATAATTAAGGAACAGCAACAGGCAGAGAGGTTAGAATGAAGTGAATGTTGATAAAAGTGAGGCTGAAGGGATGGGGACATGATTTTGAATTCCCCTGGAAAGATATTGGGTTTTCACCTGAGAACACCTAGAAATCTATGGAAGTGTTTCAAGACATGTTTCAAGGTGTGATGATGGGGGTAGGGGAGGAGCAGTTGGGAATCTAACACAATTCCTTGTGCATTTTAATGAGGGAAGAGCTTTATTTTACTCCCCACTGTATTCCTTACACACAGTAGGCACTAAACATATATTTATGAGTTGTGCCAATGCATTCATAACTTGAGAACATCACTCTGGCCATGGTGTAGAGAATATTGATGAGAAGGAGCACCAAGAGGGTGCCAGGGAGGCTGCTGAGGGTTATTTCAGGACTAAAAGGAAAGGACATGGTTATGGGTTGAGTACAGCCAAAGGGGCAGAAGGCCTAGGATGGCTCCTAGGTTCTGGCATGAATGGCTAGGAAGATGACAGCCCCATTCATTGAGATTGGGGAAAGGGCCAGCTCTGAGGAGGAAGGTCACATCCTGTCACCAGAAGTAGTTCCCATTTATATAACTGCAGGCTGTGAATTCTGTCTGCAACGGGAGCAGGAAATAATGGAAATTCATTCAAATGAGCACAAACTGCAAATCTGGAACAAGAAGTAGCCCTGGGTCTCCTGACCCGTCAAGTCCCCTCAGCTTTGAGAGTCATCACTAGACATTAAAATAAAACCTCACCGTGGACACTGTCCCTCAACATTTGTGACATAGGACACAAATGAAACTGAAAATAAATCATCAACTAGAAGATTCACCACCCCACTAAACTAGTGTCCTTTCTAAGAAACTACTGGATGACCAGCCAGGTTCTGGCTCATCCTACCCCTGTTCACCACTGCCCACTCTCTGCCACAACCACAATGACCAAAGCCAGACACTCACGGAGTGACCAAAGAGCTGATTTGAGCAATTTATTTATCCCAGAGACACTGTGGTTTTATTTGGCCTGCGAACCTTGACTGTCAGACTTGATAAGACAGTGTCCTAGGAAGGAGGACATTCGAGCCAGTGATCCGTTAGGCATAAAATAAACTGCTTTCAGAGGCTGGGAGATTATTCACGTACTTTAAAATTCTAAGTTTACGATCCATATATCTAGGAAAGTAAGACATGTTATTAAAATATCTTTACCACTGACATTCTGCTTTATCCTTCTGCAGGACAGTAATTTTCCTAAACTGAAATTGCACTGTGTCCCTAAGGTAAGAATGATTGACATCTCACATTACAGATGGCTGAGCAGATGCACAGCCAGGTATGAGACCTCACTGCAAACTGGCTGGCCAGTCAAAAAGGAGCTGAGGGCTGCATTCTGAAGCCATAATGAGTTCTATCCTGAGAGATTAGAGATCTAACTTGCATAGAATGGGCCCCCTGTAGACCACGCTGGAATGCAGAATTACACTATGGTGGCTCAGACAGTAAAGAATCTGCCTGCAATGCAGGAGACTTGAGTTCCATCCCTGGGTTGGAAAGAGCTCCTGGAGGAGAAAATGGCAGCTTACTCCAATATTCTTGCTTGGAGAATTCCATGAACAGAGGAGCCTGGCAAGATCCATGGGGTCGCAAAGAGAAGGACACAACTGAGCAACTAATTCTTTCACTGAGCTAATCAAGTATTGCCCACATCTAAAACTAACATTTCCACCCCTATGCATCTTACAAGGAGCTCCAGTTCAAGAATTCTTTGCTTAAGCAATATTAGGGATTAGGAGCAGAGTCCTTGGAAACAAACAGACCTAACGCTGGATCCCTGCTCTGTCTGTGAAAATGTAGGCAAATTGCTTAGCCTGAGACTCAGGGGCTTCACCTAAAATAGGATATAATGTTGTCTACTTTGTAGGAAGGTAGTAAATACAAGTGAGGAAGAATGATAAGCATCGTGTTTGGCATGTACTGACAACCAAAACTGTATTAGTAATTTCAGAATTGTGCGATGGGTGCCCTGCAAAGCATGCATGGCACAGTGCATTTCACTTTTTCTCCTGGATCAGAAATATCTTTAAAACTCCTACCAAAGCAGAAGAGGTAAATTGATAATTTTGGAGTTATAGTCCAAAATAAGAAGCTGCAAGGATGATATTTCTTTGAAATCTCTGGTTTTGTCTTTTTAAAAGATGGTAAGTTGTTTGTTATACTCCATAATATATCGTGTATAGTTTAATATTTAAAATACTCAAATAAAATGTCCTCCAGGAAGATATGACATATTAATCCTACTCTCTTTGCCATAGTGAGGAAGGACCAGAACACTGGAGCCAGATACGGCCTGGGGGCTTCATTTGTGGGTCTACTTTTACACGAGCAAGTAATTTACCCTCTCTGGGTCTTTGTTTTCCCAGTGTTGAATTATGATAGAAATATTTCCTTCACAAAGTTTTCTCCCACTCCCATCCCCAACCCATAACTTCCAACTTTGTCAAGTCCCTAGAGGTAGAACAAGTTACTATTTTAAAAATTATTTTAAATATATTTAGAATCTGGTTCCAGGCACCAGGGTAAAGGCTGAATCACAAAAGATAATATAATGTAAGAGAATATAATGAATGCAAGAGAATATCCTTAATGAGATCTGGCTTTCTCAGAAATAGCCTGAAAAGCCACATAGCATCAGCTGCTGCACTCCATTCTCATAACCAAGTCACTAAGACCAACCAAAATTCAAGAGAAGGGGGCTTGAAACTACTTCTGATGGAAGGAGTGCTAAAAACAGGTGGACATATTTTAAAACGAGTATGTAGGCAATCTACTCTTAAAGAGTTCAAACAAAAAAAGAAAGAGAGAAGAGGGAGGGAAGGAAAGAGGGAGAGGAAGAAATATGTGCCAGACCTCTACACAGAAAACTGCAAAACATTGTCAAGTTTCATAAATTTCCTAACTCATTATTGGAAAGATATCAGCCCTTCTTTTTAATATTTAATAAAATACCAATCAAAATCCCAGCAGGCAAAAATCAATCAGTGTAACTGACCATATCAACACACTAAATAAGAATATGATTATTTCAATGGACACAGCAAAAACATTTGACAAAATTCAACATCCATTCCTGATTTTTAAAAAAATTCTCAGAAAATTAGGAAGAAAGGAGAATCTATAAATACTTATTGATAACATCATACTTAATGGTGAAAGACTAGATACTTTTCTTCTAACACTGTGAATAAGAAAGGATATTTCATTCTCACTACTTCTATTCAAAGCTGTAGTAGAGAATCCAGCCAGTGCAATACGGCAAGGAAAAGTCATCTAGACTGTAAAAGAAGTAAAACTCTTTGTATTTGCAGACTACTTACATGAGTATCTATGTAGGTAATTCCAAGGAAACTATAGAAAAGTAATAAAAACTAATAAATGTTTAGCACTGTTATAGGAAAAAAATAGCAAATAAAAAATCAATTATATTTATATTATACTAGCGACAAACAAATTTAAATTGTAATTAACAAAAAATACCGTTTAGAGTTCATTGGAAGGACTGATATTGAAGCTGAAACTCCAGTACTTTGGCCACCTGATGTGAAGAGCTGACTCGTTTGAAAAGACCCTGATGCTGGGAAAGATTGAAGGCGGGAGGAGAAGGGGACAGCAGAGGATGAGATAGTTGGATAGCATCACCAACTCAACAGACATGAGTTTGGGTAAACCCCAGGAGCTGGTGTTGGACAGGGAGGCCTGGCGTGCTGCAGTCCATGACGTCGCAAAGAGTTGGACATGACTGAGCAACTGAACTGAACTGAACTGAACTGAACCATTTAGAGTAACATCAAAATATGAAATAATTGGAGATAAACCAGTCAAAATGTAAATAAAACTTGTACTCTGAAAATGAAAAAAATATTGCTAAAATACATTAAAAGATAAATAAATGGGGAGATAAACCATGTTTATAAATCAAAAGTTTCAATTTTTTCAGATGCCAGTTCTTCCGAAATTGATCTTTAGGTTCAATGTAATCACAATTAAAATTCCAACAAGCTTTTTTTGCTGAAAATTCACCAGTTTATTCTAAAATCTATGTGAGAACGTAAAAGAATAGCCAAAATGAATTTGAGAAAGAACAAAGTCAGAAGACCAACATAACTTCAGAATTTTTTTAAATCCACAGTAATCAAGGGAGCCTGATATTGGTGTCCAGGTAGATGAATTGGATAAGCATCTTCACAGAAAACCAAAATACCAATGGGAAGGTAATCACAACTACAGAGGTTCTCCCCAAAGAGCAAGGAATCCAAGCCCCACTTTGACTCCCAGGCTGGGGCTCTTGCCTAGGGAACTGAGTCCCCAGAACATCTGGCTTTGAAGGCCAGTGAAATCTATGCATGAGAGAGCCAGAGGCACTGGGAAACAGAAACTCTGCTCTCAAAGGCACACACAGAATTTCACAAGTTCCAAGTCCCAGCACAGAAGCAGTAATGTAAAAAGAGTCTGGGTCAGACACATTTGCTGCTCTTGGAGAGCCTCCCAAGCGTCAGGAGGCAGCTCAGACTCTCCCTGGGAAAGAAGGCATTTCTGAGAGCTCAATATGCCCTGAGACCCTCTGGTGCTGGGGAACTCCACTTCAGAGTCCTCCCTCTAGCTATTCATGCCAGGGGCTTACCCATCCACCATCAGGCTGGCATCCCCAGGATGTGCACCCACTCATCTGGGCATGCAGCCCAGCCCATCAGGAGGCCCACACCAGCCTGAGGATACTCCACACTCCACAGGCAGGAGCCCCAGGACCCAGACCCAGATACCAGCAGGCCAGCATCAGCTCTAGGGCCTCCAGAGCCACACAGGAAGTTGTGTCATGAATCGGCCCTACCCACTGGCAGACTGGCAGCTACCACAGGAGGCAGACCTGTAAGGCAACTGCGCGGGGGCCAGCCCTGATCACAGCACATCCACAGTAATCAGGCTGGCAATAACAGAAAGGCACAAGCAGCCCACACTGGGGGTACCCCTAACAAACTCAGTTCTGCTGACCGCAGTGTGCTGAAGGGTCCCATTGGATGCCTCCTACAGAAGTCTTCTTCTCCAAGATCAGGAAACATAATCAACACATCCAAAACATAAATAAACCAAAATGATGAAGAAAATGGGTACACAGAGAAATATACTCCAAGTGAAGAAACAAGACAAAACTCCAGAAGAAAAGCTAGCAAAGTAGAGACAGGTAAATACCCAATAAAGAACTCAAAGTTAGGACAATGAATATGCTCGACGAACTCCAGAGAAAAACAGATGAAAACAGGGAGTTTAACAAAGAGTTAGAAAATATAAAGAACCAAACAGACCTGGAGAACACAAAATCTAAAATTAAGAACACACTTGAAGGAATCAACAGTAAATTTGATTACAGAGGAATGGATAACTTATCCAGAAGAGAGAGTAGTGGAAATTACCCAGTTCAGTTCAGTTGCTCAGTTGTTTTCAACACTTTGAGACCCCATGGACTGCAGCACGCCAGGCTTCCCTGTCCATCAACAACACCTGGAGCTTCCTCAAACTCATGTCCATTGAGTCAGTGATGCCATCCAACCATCGCATCATCTGTCATCCCCTTCTCATCCTGCCTTCAATCTTTCCCAGCATCAGGGTTTTTCCAATAAGTCAGTTCTTTGCATCAGGTGGCCAAAATGTTGGAGTTTCAGCTTCAGCATCAGTCCTTCCAATGAACATTCAGGACTGATCTCCTTTAGGATTGCCTTGATCTCCTTGCAGTCCAAGGGACTCTCAAGAGTCTTCAACACCACAGTTCAAAAGAATCAATTTCTCGGCGCTCAGCTTTCTTTACAGTCCAACTGTCACATCCATACATGACTACTAGAAAAACCATAGCCTTGACTAGCCGGACCTTTGTTGGTAAAGCAATGTCTCTGTTTTTTAATGTGCTGTCTAGGTTTGTCATAGCTTTTCTTCCAAGGAGCAAGCATCTTTAATTTCAAGGCTACAGTCACCACCTGCAGTGATTTTGGAGCCAAAAAAATAAAGTCTCTCACTGTCCCATTGTTTCCCTCTCTTTGCTATGGAGTGATGGGACTGGATGCCAGGATCTTAGTTTTCAGAATGTTGAGTCTTGGGCCAACTTCTTCACTATTTCAATTTTATCAAGAGGCTCTTTAGTTCTTCCTCGCTTTCTGCCATAAGGGTAGTGTCATCTGCATATCCGAGGTTATTGATATTTCTCCTAGCAATCTTGATTCCAACTTGTGCTTCATCCAGCTCAGCATTTCTCATGATGTACTCTGCATATAAATTAAATAAGCAGGGTGACAGTATACAGCCTTCATGTACTCCTTTCCCGATTTGGAACCAGTCCTTGTTCCATGTCTGGCTTCTTGATGTGCATACAAATTTCTCAGGAGTCAGGTAAGGTGGTCTGGTAGTCCCATCTCTTGAAGAATTTTCCACAGCTTGTTATGATCTACATAGTTAAAGGCTTTGGTGTAGTCAATAAAGCAGAAATAAATGTTTTTCTGGAACTCTCTTGCTTTTTCGATAATCCAACAGATGTTGGTAAAGTGATCTCTGGTTCCTCTGCCTTTTCTAAACCCAGCTTGAACATTGAGATGTTCATAGTTCACATACTATTGAAGCCTGTTTTGAAGAATTTTGAGCATTACTTTGATAGTATGAGTGCAACTGTGTGGTAGTTTGAACATTCTTTGTCATTGCCTTTCTTTGGGATTGGAATGAAAACTGACCTTTTCCAGTCAAGTAGTCACAGCTGAGTTTTCCAAATTTACTGGCATATTGAGTGCAGAATTTTAACAGAATCATTTTTTAGTACTTGAAATAGCTCAACTGGAATTCCATCACCTCCACTACCTTTGTTCGTAGTAATGCTTCCTAAGGCGGACTTGACTTCGCATTCCAGGATGTTTGGCTCCAGGTGAGTGACCACACCATCATGATTGTCTGGGTCATGAATATCTTTTTTGTATAGTTCTTCTGTGTAAAAAAAAAAAAAAAAAGTAACCTGTGGCTCAGACGGTAAAGCATTTGCCTGCAATGCGGGAGACCCGGGTTCAATCCCTGGGTCAGGAAGATCCCCTGGAGAAGGAAATGGCAACCCACTCCAGTATTCTTGCCTGGAAAATTCCATGGATGGAGGAGCCTGGTGGGCTACAGTCCATGGACTCACAGAGTCGGACACGACTGAGTGACTTCACTTTCACTTTCACTTTCTGTGTATTCTTGACACCTCTTCTTAATATCTTCTGCTTCTGTTAGGTCATACCATTTCTGTCCTTTATTGAGCCCGTCTTTGCATAAAATATTCCCTTGGTATATCCAATTTTCTTGAAGAGATCTCTAGTCTGTCCCATTCTATTGTTTCCTCTATTTCTTTGCATTGATCACTGAGGAAGGCTTTCATATCACTCCTTGCCATTCTTTGGAACTCTGCATTCAAATGGGTATATCTTTCCTTTTCTCCTTTGCCTTTATGCCGGGGTCCAGCCCCGGCTGATCCAGGGTATTCAAAAGAGAGAAGGCCTAGGCGACTATTTATTTATTTATTCATCAAAGATATAAAGAATAATAGAATGAGGATAGCTCAGTAGGAAAATTCAGTGGATAAAAGAAGCTGAGAAGCTTGGTTTACGCGGAAAATCAATATAACCCATGACACCAGGTTAGCTCTGACCACGGAGGCCGCAGGCGCCCTCTCGAATAGTGGAAGGTGCCCCACCTTCGACACCTTCTCGAGTGGGTCTTCGAAGCCCAGGCAAATAAATGGTCGCAGAGGATATCCACGCTCCAGATGGAGACTCAGCTGGAAGTTGAAGGGAAGAATGACATGGGGAGACCAAGCGTTGGTGAGCAAGGCCCGTAGCTTTATTTTCAACAGGGGTTTATATACCCTAAGTTACACATAGAGGATAATAGGGGATGCAAAGTCAGCAGTCTTTGGCCCTTATCAAAAACCAGGGTTTCTTTCCTGCAAGTTTATCGTATACAAATGGTTTAGGTGATTTACATCATCTTCTGGCCAGAAGGCCTATTAACATTTTATGACTCTTGACAAAGACTTATCAACCATAAGACTTATTTTCTCTAAGAGTAATTATTTTAAGGTTTGGCGCCATCTTCCGAAGATAAAATTGCATTCCTATAGGGCGGATGTGTAATGGGTTTACAACAAAGGAAAGAATTTATTACCTTAAGGGTCTAAAGTTACTAACACCAAGGACCCTACTTATTTTTTCTACATACCAACTATATTAATTAATACACATTCAAGGATACAATACAGGGGATGTGGAAACTTGGCAACAAACATTGGCTCATCAATGAAATCCTTTACTAGTTTATTCTGACAGTTTCTAACTCTCTGAGAGGTTCTAAGCTATTTGAATATCTTAAGCTTCCAGTGCCTCTCGAGGCTGGGAGACTGTAAACAATCGTATGCATAGCTGTAGGAGTCCGGGGAGTTAGAGAGCCATCTGAGGGGTTTGGATTTAAACACTCGTAATTGCCCAGGAACTTTATTAATTGGAGCTGTAAGTTAACTCTTTGACAGAGAGAGCGAGATGGTGGCGGGGGACAGCCCCCAGTAAAGTCAGAGGTGAGAGCACAAAGCAATAAAGTAGGCAGACTCTGGTTTTTGGGGGGGTAGATGCTCGAGAATATCCAGGGGGACTCCTGAGGCTCGATCCCGCCTTTGCGTATGCCGAGCCTCCTTCCTCATGACCTCTGTCACGAGTGGAATGCCTCACCGGCTCCTGGCATCCTTAGCCTCTCTTCTTTTCACAGTCATTTGCAAGGCCTCCTCAGACAACCATTTTGCCTTTTTGTATTCCTTTTTCTTGGGGATGGTCTTGATCACTTCCTTCTGTACAATGTCATGAACCTCTGTCCATAGTTCTTCAGGCACTCTGTCTATCAGATCTAATCTCTTAAATGTATTTGTCACTTCCACTATTTAATCCTAAGGGATTTGATTTAGGTCATACCTGAATGGTCTAGTGGTTTTCCCCACTTTCTTAAATTTAAGTCTGAATTTTCCAATAAGGAGTTCATGATCTGAGCCACAATCAGCTCCCGGTCTTGTTTTTGCTAACTGTATAGAGCTTCTCCATATTTGGTGGCAAAGAATATAATCAATCTGATTTCGATATCAATAGTCTGGTGATGTTCATGTGTAGAGTCTCTTGTGTTTTTGAAAAGGGTGTTTGCTATGACCAAGTGTTCTCTTGGGAAAATGTTAGCCTTTGCCCTGCTTCATTTTGCACTCCAAGGCAAAACTTGCCTGTCACTCCAAGTATCTCTTTACTTCCTACTTTGGCATTCCAGTCCCCTATGATGAAAAGATCTTTTTTGGGTGTTAGTTCTAGAACATCTAGTAGATCTTCATAGAAACGTTCAATTTCAGCTTCTTCAGCATTAGTGGTTGGGGCATAGATTTGGATTACTGTGACATTGAATAGTTTGCCTTGGAATCAAACAGAGATCGTTCTGTCGTTTTTGAGATTGCATCCAAGTACTGCATTTCGGACTCTTTTGTTTACTATTAGGGCTACTCCATTTCTTCTAAGGGATTCTTGCCCACAGTAGTAGAAATAATGGTCATCTGAATTAAGTTTGCCCATTCCCATCCATTTTAGTTCACTGATTCCTAAAATGTCGACATTCACTCTTGCCGTCTCCTGTTTACCACTTCCAATTTACCTTGATTCATGTACCTAACATTCCAGGTTCATCCAAGGAAATTCCAGGTTCATTCCAGGAAATTATCCAAGATAAAGAGAAAAAAGAATTTTTTTTAACACTGAAAATAGTTTGAGACTTCTGACAACATGAAGTGTTACAGGGATCCCAGAGGAAAAGAGAGAGAGAAAGAGGCACAAAACTTATTTGAAGAAATAATAGCAGAAAAATTTCCTAACCCAGGAAAGGAAAAAGACATCCAGATCCAGGAATCACATAGTTTCTAAAGAATGTTAGGTCTATATGTACTGGACAGATATCCTAGACAAACTGCTAAATAAGAAATTTGCAGAGCAATACACATAGCATAATTGTTTGCTAACATAATATACAATTTTAGTGCAAAATTTTTAACGTATCCATGTTAACAAATGCAAAGGAAGATTCAGAAAGATGGACACAAATGCTGAACAGTGGTTCCCTTAGAGAATAGAATAGGATGAGAGGGAGACTTGTTGCTACATTATTTAAACAACAAAAAAAATTTCAGAATTGCTGGCATATGTTTTGTAAAGACTAGCTTTGTTCTCACAGGGAGAGCCTCAGAGGAAGGATCAGTGAACTGAAAGCTACGAGTTGCAGAAGGAGATCAGCAGTGGCATGAGCCCTGAGCTCACCTCGGAGAAAACACAGTAGGAACGGTGGACCCACCTACCACCCAGGGGAAAAAGTCCTTCCTGAGGAACCAGGAACAAGTCCAGCCCTTGCGGCATCTGAACTGAAGTAACTCTTTTTTAAGAAAAATTATACAAAGTATAGTAACAAAATTAGAACTGAATCTTAGAAGAGATAGTACAGGTGGAAGTCCTAGAGCTTAAATTTTATTAACCTCATGGCAAACTTACTGGTATGTGGAACATAATTAACCTCACAGAGATTTCGGATGCAATAATGCAAGAATTCCCAGATGGAGAAGACAGAGAGAGACAGAACCAATAAATAATCAAGTGTCATCTGTCAGAGTATTTTATCATCCTCCAGAGACTATATTTTAACTTATAGTGGTAAAGAATCACCTGCCACTTTCTTGCAGGAGATGCAAGAAGTGCAGGTTTGATCCCTGGGTCAGGAAGATGCCCTGGAGGAGGAAATGGCACACACTTCAGTATTCTCCCCTGGAAAATCCCATGGACAGAGGAGCCTGTCCTGTGGGCTTTAGCCTGTGGGCTATAGTCCATGGAGTCACAAAGAGTTGGACACAACTGAGCATGTACACAACTAAAAATTTATATATATATATATTCAAACCATAAACTTAAAGCTCAACATTTAGAAAACTAAGATCATGGCATCTGGTCCCATCACTTCATGGCAAATAGATGGGGAAACAGTAGAAACAATGACAGATTCTATTTTGGCAGGCTCCAAAATCACTGCAGATGGTGACTGCAGCCATGAAATTAAAAGATGCTTACTCCTTGGAATGAAAGTTATGATCCACCTAGACAGCATATTAAAAAGCAGAGACATTACTTTCCCAATAAAGGTCTGTCTAGTCAAGGCTATGATAGTTATCTATGGATGTAAGAGTTGGACCATAAAGAAAGCTGAGCACCAAAGTATTGATGCTTTTGAACTGTGGTGTTGGAGAAGACTCTTGAGAGTCCCTTGGACTGCAAGGAGATCCAAACAGTCCATCGTAAAGGAAATCAGTCCTGAATGTTCATAGGAAGAACTGATGTTGAAGCTGAAACGCCAATACTTTGGCCACCTGATGCAAAGAACTGACTTGTTTGAAAAGACCCTGATGTTGGGAAAGATTGAAGGCAGGAGGAGAAGGGGACGACAGAGGATGAGATGGTTGGATGGCATCACTGACTCAATGGACAAGAGTTTGAGTAAACTCCAGGAGTTGGTGATGGACAGGGAGGCCGGGCAAGCTGCAGTCCATGGGGTCACAAAGAGTCGGACACAACTGAGCGACTGAACTGAACTGAACTGAACTGAAACGACAAACTATTTAAAGTTTACATCCATGTGTTATTAACTTCAAGAACAACAAAAATCACAGCTAATATTTTTTAACTGATATTTTTTCAATTGAAAATTCCCTCCTACTTTTAATAAAAGTGCTTATGATAGACTTGTTCTTACTTAAGCCTTTAAAAATAACTTGTCATTCTTGGGAGACACTATGGTAAGAGTATAAGAATATGTTCACTGAGAAATGAGTGGATGAGGGCCCAGCTGGCAGCCACATGGGACCAGGGACTCAGGGTCAAGCTGGAAGCCAAGGGCATGATGAGATCAGGAAGCCAGCTTGTTTACCACAAGTGAGTGACACTGAGTCCCAGTGTCAGGACACGACGAGCCTGGGGACCACCGTGCACGGAGCCAGAGTCATGATAACTGCTTCACAGAGAGCATTCCTCTCAACAGTCCTCTTGGAAAGCTGCTCTTATTCTCTTTCTTAATGAGGTTTAGTTGACAGAGCTTGACTCCTGTTTCCCCGGCAGACCTCAACACATACCTGTTTGGGGCTTACTTCATTAAAGGGAAGGAGGAAAGGACAGGAGGGGAAATTGGGAGGAGATGGACAGGAGCAGATGAGGCCCATGCATTCACTTTGAGGAGGAGGGCCATTTCCTGAGGGGTGATGGATACCAAGCTAGCAATCTATTTCAAGAAGCCTGTGTGCTGAGCAGATCAGCAGGGCAGGCCTGTGGACAGAGAGGTTCTCTGTCCATGTACTTTGCCTCACCCTCCACCATGCTCTCCCTTGACCACAGGGGCCCTTCTCCAGGGTTGTTTCCAGCAATCTTCCTCCTGGTTCAACAGCCTCCATCTGCACAGTTACCACGGCTCTGTACGTGATGCTCGTCTTCGTCATCTATTGGCCTCTGAGCTGAAGTCGTTCAGTCATGTCCGACTTTGTGACCCCATAGACTGTAGCCTACCAGGCTCCTCTGTCCATGGGATTTTCCAGGCAATCGTACTGGAGTGGATTGCCATTTCCTTCTCCAGGGGATCTTCCCAACCCAGGGCTCAAACCCGGGTCTCCCGCATTGTAGACAGACGCTTTACCGTCTGAGCCATACTACTCCCAGGTCACAGAAACCTCTGGTGGGGCTAAATCCAGCTTCTCAGGGACAAGAACTCTTTCCCCTGAGGGATACCACCTCCTGGGGACACAGCTTGCAAGTGCCACTCAGGTACCCTGTACAGATCCTCACAGGATTCTCCCCTCCCTTCCTCTCTGCTGGTCCTCAAAACCTTTCCCCTCCTCAGCTCCTCCCTCTGCAACTGGCTGAAGCCTTTCCAAAGGCCAGCCTTGGACCTCAGACACTGCTTCAGCCCAGCCGGGATCCCTGAGGCTGGGAGTCACCCTGAGACACTCTCACTACATGAAGAAGTCACACCGTTTTTAAGTGATCTGGAAAGGAGAAGCATGAGGAGAAAAGGTACAATTCAACCATTCAATACATTATTTTGCCACTGGGTGAAGGGTTGCACCACTCACCATGTGAGGAATGTAATAAGATGAGACAGGAGACCCCAAGTCTGGTTTCTGGTTGCCTTTGAGACATCCAACAGGAGACACTGAAAAGACAATTAAATGTACAAGTCTTGTGCTCTCTAGTTAATTTTCTGCAGAGCTCAGTGCAAAAGTGCATCATTTTCCCTCTCAGCCATTTCCATATGAACAAACAGCTTACAGGACAAAGATGGTTTATTTCCAGAATTCTATTTGGTCTTTTAGCTTCACCAATATTCTGAAAACCACTTACAAGTTCATGGTGGAAGAAAAAGACAAGAATAGAAGTTCAACAAAATATTTTCTCCTAGGAGAAGTTAAGGTGAACTGATTTAAAAGCTCTCTGACTTTAAAACAAGTTATTACAGGTGAAGAAAATTATATCCTTGGAGATCATTGTCTCATTTTCTATCAACTACAGTCTGTCTCACCTGATTCCTATAATACATTGCTGGACAAAAATCGTGGCTTATAAAATATTTAAGAAATTCTAAGAAACTTTCACTCGAAAAACTGCTGAGTTAATCCCTAGATACTGCCAGCTGGTAAATCTAGTCCCCAGATTCCATGGCTAATACCTACTGCGGAAGGGATAGTGTTCCAAAGCAGAGGGAGGGACCCAAAATATAGATTATTGTGTAAAAAATGTTCACATTTTAAACACTTGAGATATTACAGAACCATGCCATGGATATTCTGTACATGCATTTTTTTCTGTGATATTAATGGATTTTCATCCATGTCATTTATATCACAGCAGGATAAGTTATAAAACCAGGTCACAGCTCTAGCAAAAGGAAATAAAAGTAAGTCATCTAGAAATGCCACAGTGAGCCTGCAGCTGCCAGTTGCAAAACTGGACACAGCAGTTCAGCTCTAGGACTCTGCCTATTGCCTCATCTGGGAAAGCAAGCCCACCCTGGTAAACCCATCTTCTCTCCTCGTTATGACACAAGAAGTGCCACCATGAAAAGCCCACACCATCTGGATCTCCTTTCACTGTACGAATCTACAAATCTGTCCCAAACCTGCCGTGAGTGTCCAGAGCTTGCAAACAGAACTTCATACCATTCATATTATGAAACTGGGTGATTTTTTTCATGATGTTCTAAAATCCAAAATAAACAGAACACAGTGCTGCCTGTGAAATCAACAGAATGTGGTCAACTTCCTGTTGTAGTTCTCCTCCGTGATGTTTAGGTTAGAGATGAGATTTTGACAAAATTCTGATGACGTCATGGACAGAGACCCAGAAATTACCAGCTCCTGGCTTGTTCTTTTGTTGACCATGATGGCTACTTCATTTCTTCTAAGGGATTCCTGCACACAGTAGTAGATACAATGGTCACCTGACTTAAAGTCACCCATTCCAGTCCATTTTAGTTCTCTGATTCCAAGAATGTCAATGTTCACTCTTGCCATCTCCTGTTTGACCACTTCCAATGTGCCTTGATACATGGACCTGACATTCCAGGTTCCTATGCAATATTGCTCTTTACAGCATCAGACCTTGCTTCTATCACCAGTCACATCCACACTGGGTATTGTTCCTACTTTGGCTCCAGCCCTTCATTCTTTATATATATATATATATATATATATATATATATATATATATATAATTTTATTTTTAAACTTTACAATATTGTATTGGTTTTGCCAAATATCGAAATGAATCCACCACAGGTATACATGTGTTCCCCATCCTGAACCCTCCTCCATCCTCCCTCCCCATACCCTCCCTCTGGGTCATCCCAGTGCACCAGCCCCAAGCCCTTCATTCTTTCTGGAGTTATTTCTCCACTGATCTCCTGTAGCATATTGGGCACCTACCAACCTGGGGAGCTCCTCTTTCAGTATCCTATCATTTTACCTTTTCATACTGTTCATGGGGTCCTCAAGGCAAGAATACTGAAGTGGTTTGCCATTCCCTTCTCCAATGAACCACATTCTGTCAGACCTCTCCACCATGACCTGCCCGTCCTGGGTGGTCCCACAGGGCATGGCTTAATTTCATTGAGTTAGACAAGGCTGTGGTCTGTGTGACCAGATTGGCTAGTTTTCTGTGATTATGGTTTCAGTGTGTCTGCCCTCTGATGCCCTCTCACAACACCTACCATCTTACTTGGGTTTCTCTTAGCTTGGATGTGGCTTATCTCTTCACGGCTGCTCCAGCAAAGCACAGTCACTGCTCCTTACCTTGGACGAGGTCGCCCCCCTTGAACTTGAACATGGAGTAGCTCCTCTCGGCCCTCCTGCACCCGTGCAGCTACCGCTCCTTGGATGTGCAGTTGCTCCTCTCGGCCGCAGCCCCTGACCAAAATGCAGTACTTGGATGCAATCTCAAAAATGACAGAATGATCTCTGTTCATTTCCAAGGAAAACTGTTCAATATCACAGTGATCCAAGCCTATGCCCCAACCAGTAACACTGAAGAAGTTGAAGTTGAATGATTCTGTGAAGACCTACAAGACCTTTTAGAACTAACACCCAAAAAGTTGTTCTTTTCATTATAGGGGACTGGAATGCAAAAGTAGGAAGTCAAGAAACACCTGGGGTAACAGGCAAATTTGGCCTTGGAATATGGAATGAAGCAAGACAAGGTTTAATAGAGTTTTGCCAAGAGAATGCAAACACCCTCTTCCAACAACACAAGAGAAGACTCTACACATGGGCATCACCAGATGGTCAACACTGAAATCAGATTGATTATATTCTTTGCAGCCAAAGATGGAAAGGCTCTATACAGTCAGCAAAAGCAAGATTGGAGCTGACTGTGGCTCAGATCATGAACTCCTAATTGCCAAATTCAGAGTGAAATTGAAGAAAGTGGTGAAAACCACTAGACCATTCAGTTATGACCTAAATCAAATCCCTTATGACTATACAGTGGAAGTGAGAAATAGATAAGGGACTAGATCTGATAGATAGAGTGCCTGATGAACTATGGACAGAGGTTCATGACATTGTACAGGAGACAGGGATCAAGACCATCCCCATGGAGAAGAAATGCAAAAAAGCAAAATGGCTGCCTGGGGAGGCCTTACAAATAGCTATGAAAAGAAGAGAAGCAAAAAGCAAAGGAGAAAAAGAAAGATATTCCCATTTGAATGCAGAGTTCCAAAGAATAGCAAGGAGAGATAAAAAGGCCTTCCTCAGTGATCAATGTAAAGAAATAGAGTAAAACAACAGAATGGGAAAGACTAGAAATCTCTTCAAGAAAATTAGAGATACAAAGGGAACATTTCATGCAAAGATGGGCTCGATAAACGACAGAAATGGTATGGACCTAACAGAAGCAGAAGATATTAAGAAGAGATGGCAAGAATACACAGAAGAACTGTACAAAAAAGATCTTCATGACCCAGATAATCACGATGGTGTGACCACTCACCTAGAGCCAGACATCCTGGAATGTGAAATCATGTGGGCCTTAGAAAGCATCACTACGAACAAAGCTAGTGGAGGTGATGGAATTCCAGTTGAGCTATTTCAAATCCTGGAAGATCATGCTGTGAAAGTCCTGCACTCAATATGACAGCAAGTTTGGAAAACTCAGCAGTGGCCATAGGACTGGAAAAGGTCAGTTTTCATTCCAATCCCAAAGAAATGCAATGCCAAAGAATGCTCAAACTACTGCACAATTGCACTCATCTCACATGCTAGTAAAGTAATGCTCAAAATTCTCCAAGCCAGGCTTCAGTAATACGTGAACTGTGAACTTCCAGATGTTCAAGCTGGTTTTAGAAAAGGCAGAGGAACCAGAGATCAAATTGCCAACATCCGTTGGATCATCAAAAAAGCAAGAGAGTTCCAGAAAAACATCTATTTCTGCTTTATTGACTATGCCAAAGCCTTTGACTGTGTGGATCACAATAAACTGTGGAAAATTCTGAAAGAGATGGAAATACCAGACCACCTGACCTGCCTCTTGAGAAACCCACATGCAGGTCAGGAAGCAACAGTTAGAACTGGACATGGAACAACAGACTGGTTCCAAATAGGAAATATAGTACGTCAAGGCTGTATATTGTCACCCTGCTTATTTAACTTATATGCAGAGTACATCATGAGAAATGCGGGGCTGGAAGAAGCACAAGCTGGAATCAAGATTGCCAGGAGAAATATCAGTAAGCTCAGATATGCAGATGACACAAGCCTTACGGCAGAAAGTGAAGAGGAACTAAAAAGCCTCTTGATGAAAGTGAAAGAGGAGAGTGAAAACGTTGGCTTAGAGCTCAACATTCAGAAAATGAAGATCATGGCATCTGGTCCCATCACTTCATGGGAAATAGATGGGGAAACAGTGGAAACAGTGTCAGACTTTATTTTTGGGGGGCTCCAAAATCACTGCAGATGGTGACTGCAGCCATGAAATTAAAAGACGCTTACTCCTTGGAAAGAAAGTTATGACCAACCTAGATAGCATATTAAAAAGCAGAGATATTACTTTGCCAACAAAGGTCTGTCTAGTCATTGCTATGGCTTTTCCAGTGATCATGTATGGATGCAAGGGTTGAACTGTGAAGAAAGCTGAGCGCCGAAGAATTGATGCTTTTGAACTGTGGTGCTGGAGAAGACTCTTGCAAATCCCTTGGATGGCAAGGAAATCCAACCAGTCCATCCTAAAGGAGATCAGTCCTGGGTGTTCATTGGAAGGACTGATGCTGAGGCTGAAACTCCAGTACTTTGGCCACCTCATGCAAATAGTTGAGTCATTGGAAAAGACCGATTCTGAGAGGGGTTGGGGGCAGGAGGAGAGACTACAGAGGATGAGATGGCTGGATGGCATCACTGACTCAATGCACATGAGTTTGGGTGAACTCCAGGAGCTGGTGATGGACAGGGAGGCCTGGCGTGCTGCGACTCATGGGGTCGCAAAGAGTCGGACATGACTGAGCGACTGAACTGAACTGAACTGCCTTGTTCACCCGACCTCCTTGAGAAAATCTGGCCTAAGGGAGTTTTTTTTTGCAAAATAGACTACAGGAAATCAAAGTAAAACCTAATAATAGTTGGGAAGACATCCAATAGCCCCCATACAATGACTTTTTGGTAGAAGTTAGATGGGAAGCACAGTTTAGGCTCAAAGAGCCAAGAGGGCTCCTACTTTCTTCTCTATCCCCAGTACATCCCCACCACAGACTAGGATGGTTGGTGTACCCAGAGTAGGGATGGATGACAGCCTCACCTGTATACAGGGAGGAGATGCCTTCCTTCTTAACATGTACCCTAGCAAATAGCCTGACCAATTTAATTAACAAAGAATTCTTTGGTTGTATCAAGTCAGGAGGTCTATGCTTAGGCCAATCTGATGCAGAAAAGTGGGTAGAAATGCCCTCTCCCCAGAAATAACTTATTACAGTGAAGAGTGGATTTTTCAAGAAAATTTTATATTGATTCAACCAAAATGTTATCAATCATTATTTTTAGTCAAAATGTTGCCACAAATATTTTTTCTTATGTGCTTACCATGTGGCATATTAAATAATTAACTAATGAGAATATAATAAAATAGGATGCTATGTGCAAGATACAAGGCTGGGTACTGGGGAGAATACATCAATAAATACACACCTAAACACTCTCTTCAAAGGCCTTATGATCTGGAAGAAGAGACAAGAGAAGCCATCTATTCACCACAGAATGTGATGACAACAGTGGAGGCCTGAGAACCCAGGTTGGGAGTCCTCTGCATCTTAAATACCAGGGGAGGCACCAAGGAGGTAGTTGGATCTGAACGTGGCTTGGAAAGATTGGTAATAGTCTAAAGTAAATATTACATATATTCCCATAAGTTTAGTGTACACTCACAACATAAACAGTAGCCATTCTTGGGGTCGGGGGGGCAGATATTTTAACCAAGTGAAAGAATAAAGCAAATGACTCACTCTGACAGAGCATGATGGGAGGGATCTCCTTTAAAGGCAAGGATACAGCAAGGCACAGAAGTGGGAAGGCACAAGGAAATGTCCATACAGCCAGATTTGCTGGGATACAGGGATTGCAAAGGGAGGATGGAATGGCCTCTGTCCACCCTGCCCTGAGTTAAGCACCAGGAGGCCCAGGAATCCTCCGAGGGGGCAAGGCTGGGTTAAGAAGCTACCCGAGAGAGAAGAAGTTGTACAGCCCTTCTCCCCTATTCATTCCAAGCCCATCTGTCCTTGAGGGTTGGGTTCTTCTTAGCTCGTCAGCCAAGTAGCACCCCTTTCTAGGTACTAATTAGTATCTTCTAGTTTCCTAAGAGGCTAAAAATTCTGCTTGAACCAGGGGGCCAGAAACACTGATCCCTGCAAGGGCCAAAGATACCACAGCATGTTAAATGGACCACAGGGAACTTGACCAAGACCAAACCACAGAAATGGCCAGGGGAACTCTGCTCAGAGCTCACACATTAACCAGGGATCCATGAACCCCAGATCTGTGAACTTGGATAGAAAAATAATTCATATTTATTTTCACTAATCTTTAACTGCAACAAAGCATTTTCTTCTATTACAAACCAGAGCAACATTATAGCTCCTGCCTTGGCAGGTGGGTTCTTTACCACTAGCATCACCTGGAAAGCTCCAAACAGAGCAATGTTAACAGTACCCATGACTTTGTCACCAAGAGAAAACACAGATATTTTCACATCATATTAAAATTATTGCTAATTCAAAATATCATTTTATCACCATTTCAAAATTGTTTATTAGACTCATCACTGGATCCTGTTATTAAGTGTTTAAAAAAAGAAGCAAGAAATTTTTAAAAATACTTTGTTAACTGTATTTCATTACATTTAGGCTCTTTTATACTCTCATGTATTTCACGTTATGCATTTAATACAGTAATCCATAAGAAAGGCCCTCAGGCTTCCAAAGAGGTCGATGGCACTAAAAATTCAGAACCATTGGCCATAAAGGAGTAAAGAATTTGGTTCAAAAAATCAGACTCAGAGTACCAAATCTGATAAATAGAAGGGGGTACTGTTCTGAATACAGTGAAGTAGTCCAGAAGGTAACTGGCATGTGGGCCTTGGGTAAGAAAGGGCAACAGTTTTCTTCTAAGCAATTTCTCCAAGAGCAACACTGTTTTTCAAGGTAACATGATGTAATTCTTTCTAAGACTGTGATGAAGGAATCAATAGAAACACAGGATCTTGAGATACCAAGAGAAGGCAAAGTGAGCATCTTAAACACAGAGCCCTTCCCTCCTCTACCCCTACCTCCTTGGCAGTCCCAAGTCTGCTCTCTGTGTCTGTGATTCTGTTTCCTAGATATTTATTTCCTGCTGATTTGTACTGTGTTTGAGATTCCACATACAAGTGACACCATACGATGTTTGTCTTTTTCTGGCTTACTTTGCTTAGTATGATAATCTCTAGGTCTATCCATGTTACTGTAAATGGGATTATCTCATTCTTTTTGATGGCTGAGTAATATTCCATTGAATATATGTACCACATCTTTATCCATTCATCTGTCAAGTTTGGGGTTAGCAAAGGCAAACTATTATATTGTTGTTATTGTATAGTTACTAAGTCATATCTGACTCTTTGAGACCCCATGGGCTGTAGCCTGCCAGGCTCCTCTACCCATGGGATTTCCCAGGCGAGAATACTGGATTGGGTTGCCATTTCCTCCTCCAGGGAATCTTCTGGACCCAGGGATTGAACCCACATCTCCTTCTTGGAAGGCAGATTCTTTACTACATAGCCAGCTAGGAAGCCCTGAACTATTGTATACAGGATGGATAAACAACAAGCTCCTATTGTATTGTGCTATTGCTGTGTTCAGTCGCTCAGTCATGTCCAACTCTTTGCAGCCCTGTGGACTGCAGCTGCCAGGATCCTCTGAATTTTCTGGGCAAGAATACTGGAGTGGGTTTCCATTTCCTCCTTGAAAGAATCTTCCCAACCCAGGGTTCAAGCCTATGTCTCTTGCACCTCCTGCATTGGCAGGTGGATTCTTTACCACGAGTACCACCTGAGAAGCCCTACTATATATAGCACAGGGAACTATATTCAATATCCTGTGACAAACAATAATGGCAAATAACATGAGAAAGAAAATATGTTTGTGTGTATAACTTTGCTGTACAGAAGAAATTAACACTACATTGTAAATCAACTATACTTCAATTAAAAAAAATTTTTAAGCATTTGCTTCCCTCTGAGTCAGAGGTCCTAGCCCTGGTTCCTGGCCCACACCAGCCCCAGGCTTCACCTGGGTACACATCTGATGTAACTAACTTTTCTACTTGCTTCTGCCCAGCTTCTCTGGATATGTGTGAATCCCCTGAATGGGGAGGAGCACCGGGAATGCGAAAGTGGGTAATGTCAGCCCATGGATGGAAAAAGATAGACCATTAAGAAATCTAACACTTCTCAGAAAGAGAAAAACAAATATTGTATATTAATGCATATATTTATGGAATCTAGAAAGATGGTACTGATTAAATTATTTGCAGGGCAGCAACAGACATAGAGAACAGACTTATGGACATGGGTGAGGGGGAAGGAGAGGGTGGGATGTGTGGAGAGACTAACATGGAAACCTATATTACAATATGTAAAATAGATAACCAATGGGAATTTGCTGTATAACTCAGGGAACTCAAACCAGGGCCCTGTAACAACTTAGAGGGGTGGGATAGGGAGGAAAGTGGGAGGGAGGCTCAAGAGGAAGGGGACATATGCATACCTATGGCTCATGTTGATGTTTGGCAGAAACTAACACAATTCTGTACAGCAATTATCCTTCAATTTAAAAAAACTTTTTTTTCTTCTTTTTTTTTTTTTAGTTTTTTAAATTTTTTTTTAATTTTATTTTATTTTTAAACTTTACACAATTGTATTAGTTTTGCCAAATATCAAAATGAATCCATCACAGGTATACATGTGCTCCCCATCCTGAACCCTCCTCCCTCCTCCCTCCCCTAGCCACAAGCATCCAGTATCATGCATTGAACCTGGACTGGCATCTCGTTTCATACATGATATTTTACATGTTTCAATGCCATTCTCCCAAATCTTCCCACCCTCTCCCTCTCCCACAGAGTCCATAAGACTGTTCCATACATCAGTGTCTCTTTTGCTGTCTCGTACACAGGGTTATTGTTATCATCTTTCTAAATTCCATATATATGCATTAGTATACTGTATTGGTGTTTTTCCTTCTGGCTTACTTCACTCTGTATAATAGGCTCCAGTTTCATCCACCTCATTAGAACTGATTCAAATGTATTCTTTTTAATGGCTGAGTAATACTCCATTGTGTATATGTACCACAGCTTTCTTATCCATTCATCTGCTGATGGACATCTAGGTTACTTCCATGTCCTGGCTATTATAAACAGTGCTGCAATGAAAGAAAAAAAAAGAAATCTACTATTTCTAGTCTCCAACCAAACATCATTCAGCGAGAAAGAATGTTCTCTCAATTCAAAACGTCATGATCTTGTGGACAAACAGGTTGAAATCTTCTACAAAGCCAGAAAGATCTTAATTAGGGTTCACCTAAAAGCAAATTGTTGGGTCAAGCAGGTTGGGAGGATGGTAATACTGGGAGGGGCACTGGTAGAGGTGCACAGCATAAGAGAAACCTGTCCTTTTCTTTTCACTGTCTGTCCACTTAGAGCACGGCAGTCCCCCCAGTCCTACAGCTGAGTGGCAAATGGCACTGGGCTCTTTGCAGTCTGACTTCCGCAGTGATTATCTGACCAGCAGAACCCGTGTTGCAAAGAGAAGGGAGCCTCTGAGTGACTGGGCTGTGGGGCTACCCCCCCAGCAGAACCCCGTGAGTTCTGCAGGGGAGATGCTGTGGTACCCTTCTTCTGTCAAGAGGAGCTGGGACGACAGACAGAACTGAGACGTACAGCCACTGGGGAGTCTCAAAAATCACAAGGAGGAATGATGGGGGCAAAAAAATCAACTAAATTATCTTTGGTCTAGGAGTAGGAACCTTAAGAGGTAGAAATTTATATATTACTATAACTTCCCTCATTTTAGTAATAGATGTGCAAAACCTAGACTTTTTTATTACACACCTCTTAGGGAATCAAATGCTCAGGTGTTGGCTATGGGGACCCACATCAAAGAGGGAGAAGAGGACACTAGATTTTGTGCTCCACTTAGCATCACTTGTTCCCCCTCTCCCCATTTTGAGGTAAAGTGTCCAGCCTGCTTTCTGGAACCATGGTGTCATAAGAAGTTTTATATATTCCAGACTTAGAAAACAATAATACAGCAAACCACTCTCGTCTCCCTCAACAGATATAACTGAGGAAGATGGTTCAGAATATGGTTTAGAATATGATAACGTCAGGTGATGGGAGTCCTGTAAAGTGATGGGTGACCCAGTCTGCACCCACCTCCATGTTACTCAGACACCTCTCCAGGGTTTGTCCATGGGGGAAGAAAGGATATGAGATCAGAGCTAAAGGAATGTGCTCCTGAAGACAAAGAAACAGCCATTCCCTTAACTCTATAAATAAGTGTTTTAAAAATAATTAAATCTAGCATTTGAGTTCTAAAATATTCTGACTGAAGTCATAGCTTTGCAAAGAAATCAAAGCAGAAATGAACTTTAAGAAAGAGAATTCTCCTACATAGTAGTAAAAAGAGAGAGAATAAGCTTAGGTTAACAGAAAGTAAAGCTCTTTATCTCTCTCACTGTAAGACCCTCACTTACGGGAATATCTAGTTAAGTAAATATTCTTTTACAATAACTGGCACTTAAACCCCCAAACAATGTAGTGGTAAACAGCAGAAGACAAAGAAAAACTTGGAGTCTAGAATCAGTCTTTCCATTTGAAGTCTCCACAGTGAGACTGTGAGATATTAAGGACATAAGAAAAGAAAAATATGTAAAATCATTTAACGTTTTTTAAAATAATTATGCCTTTTCAAACAGAAGAAAGCTGAGGCCTTGATACTGAGAAAAGTAAATGTGAGGTCATTCCTTTTCAGTAGAAATCCTCCCTGTATCCATCACCAAACAGGACTGCTTGAAAATTTAATTGAATGTTTTCTATGTCTAGGGAGCTGTGAATAATGGCAACAAGGACAGTAAATAATAATTCAAGGTCCTTTGGAAATCTTAACTTTCAAGCAAATAATAACATTCACAACACTGTCAAGTTGAAATTGATGAGTCTAAATTGTGCAGTACTTTGAGGAAGCTAAGCTAACATCATCCTGGCACTGCATGTTGGGGAGAGGCCTTTGCACAAGAGGAGAAGAGGCTCATTCTTCACATTTTTTCTCTCTTTTTATTGCTGTAAGGCAAAAGAGAACTATTACTGCCATGGTCTCATCCATAATAGAGAGAAAGGCAAACAGACAGGAGAACTGCATCCCCTGAGTCCCTGCTGGCCCCCCATCCTAAGGGCCCGGCCCCGGGCCATCTCCACAATAGGACTTCCGTCTTGCCCCATCTCACAGCACAGACTCCACATTGAATCCAGAGAAGTTTCTAATTATGTAATGCAATGAAAACAACACAAGTCTAGGAGTCTGGAAGTCTGTGATCTAATCCACATCCCCTACTAATAGCTGTGTGGCCGTGGATGGTGACCAGTTTCCTCATCTGTCAAATGAAGAGGGTGGACTAGATCAAGGATAGGACGCTTATTTTGCAAAGAGTCAAAATAATAAATATTTGGGGCTTAGAAGACTATGTGGTCCTTGTCCAACTACTCAACTGTGCCATTGCAGCATCAAAGCAGCCACAGATACACATGATCAAAGACGTGTAGCTATAACACTTTATTCACAGAATAAGTAGCAGGTGAAATTTGGCCCGAGGGCTGTAGAATAGTAGCTTGCCAATGCCTGTACAAGGTAATTTCTTAAAGCCCTTCCAACTCTGAAATCGCATGAACCTTTGATTCTAAAAATGAGGTAGGCAGTTAGTCCTGCCTGTCACAGATGGGCTTGCGATACCCAGGAAGAACCTGCAGATAGCTCCAGAAGACTGGAGAGTGACTTGGTGGACTCTGAGCCTAAAAATCCACCTACATCGGCAGTACAACAAGGCAAAGAAAATAAATAGATATTCAAAGGATTGAAAAACAGGTAATAAAACTGCCATTATTTGTGAAAGATATGATTGTGTGTATTCAAGGAGAGAGAGAAATTATCAGAGTATGTAACACATAATCTGGTCAGTTACCTATCCATCCCCCATCCATTCCATTTCTCCCCTGTCCTGTACTGTATTGAAGGGAACAAAATTTTGCAATTTGTTTTGGCCTGTGGCTTCTATTTACACTCATTCAGACAATGGAAGAGCCTGGCTGAATAATAGTGGGGATGGGAGTGGATCCGGGGTGTTTTTCTCTCTCTGCTCCCTGTGGCATCTCAGGAAACTACTGATTTCTTTCTAGCTCCTGCCGCATGTGCTGTCTCTGCTCCATTTAGGCTGAGTGATGCTGGTCTCTGGGCTTCAGTAATGCTACCTTCTTTTTTTGTTCCTGCAGTCTAGAGGTAGAAACAGCTCACTGGTTTTTATAATTTGAGTTGCCCCATTACCTCTCCTCTTTCAATTTTCAATTCCTCTATCACCTGTTACAAATCTCTTATATTAAGTTCTCTTTGTATAAACTACTTAGAATAATTCCTGTTTTCCTGAGTGGAAAATAAGCTGCTATGTAATACAAAATTAATATACAAAAATTAGTATTGCTTCTCTGTAACAGAAACAAACAATTAGAAAGTGGGGCTTAAAGAAGATAACTATTTGCAATAGTGTTAAAAATATAAAATACCTAGGAATATTAATGAAAGATACACAAGTCTTCTTCATATAAAACTAGAAAACACTATTAAGAGAAATTGGGAAAAAATCTAAATAAGGAGGGAATTATTTTTTACATAGAACATATAAGCAGTAATACAAAGGAAGTATTAATATTAGGGTATAATAATTTTAAAGCTTAGAACCATAAAAATACATAAGACCATAAGACAGGCAAAAAGCAAACTATAAGTAGGAAGACATATATATAATTTTTGTAATAAGGAATATTATATCTTTATATAATAAGGAAAAGGCAGACAATGCACAACGCTGTAGGAAATGAACAAGATGAAAAATTCAAGAAGTAATAGTAAAAATATCATAAAATATTTTAAAAGCAAATAGGCTCCTAGACTGCTAAAGCTTAAGGAAAAGAGACTGCAGTATTCTCAGAGGAAAATGAATATCCAAACAAAATTTTTAGCATATATATAGAAATTATGCTGAGTGGAGTCCCATTATTAGTAGGTAAAAATATGCAGATTAGAAAACTTTCAGGAAGGAATGTTTCTGATTAATCATCAAAGAGAAAGAGAATTACAGAAATATTATTTGAAAAAAAAAAAAGGAAAAAATGGACCAGAAACTAGAATATGAAAGTTATCCAAAAAGCCAATGAATGTATACAGTGAGTGACCTCATTACTGATGAAAGAAATCCAAATGAAATAACACTGCTTTTAGTATGGCTAAAATTTAAAAGATTGGCAGTACCTAAGACTGGCAACTCTATTTCACAAACTGCTACATAAATCAGGGAGTGATTTCAGGGCAAACATAATTTCAGGGCAAGCGTAAATCAGGGCAAGTTTAGAAAATACTTCCATTATTTCCTGAAGTTGAATGTACATAAGCCACATTTCCCAGCAATTCTGCTACTGGATATATCCTATGAATTCTAACAATAGAAAATATACATGTGTGCCTCAATAGATATCAGTTATTATGGCCAAAGGCAAGTGAAGTCGCTCAGTCACGTCCTACTCTTTGTGACCCCATGGACTGCAGCCCACCAGGCTCCTCCGTCCATGGGGCTTTCCAGGGAAGAGTACTGGAGTGGGTTATCATTTCCTTCTTTTGGTCAACCACCACGCCCAGGCAGAAGGAGCCCAGGAATGGATGCCCTCCCCTCTGTCCCCTCGCCCTCTCACCTGCTTCTTGTCAGCAGGCGGCCCATTTGGAGAAATCTGTGCTGGTCAGGCTCCCAGCACAGACACGGGCCGAGAGGGCTGAAAGCTGGACCTGGGGGCAAATGGAGCGTGTCCAGATGGCTCTGTACAGAAGCAGCACAAGATCCCTGCAGCTGCCTGCCTCACAGGCCTCGGGTCAGGAAGGCTCCCCACTTCCCCACTACTAGTATTAGTGCTGCTTTCGTTTTGCACACAATTTGCACACAGTCTCTTTAGCAAACTCTCTTAAATTCTCATTTTGATTATGTTACTAGTTTCCTGCCAGAAACCTGACCCATACAAAGCCAGACCCAAACATTTACAAAATACATTGATATAAAAAGAGGAGACAAAACTGAATTACCACTGGAGGGAATGCACACATTTGGGTGGTAAAATTATAGAGAAAAGGAAGGAATAAATTGGCAGGAAAGTCAAGAGCATGGAAACCTGTGGTCAGGGAGGAAGAACACACAAGGGCATCCTGGGGTGCTGGCCATGTCCTATTTGTTTACCTGGCTGACGAGTAAGTACTCTTTGCTTTATAAAAATTTATTAAGCTGTTCGTTTACACTTTATGTATTGCTGCAGTGTCCTTGCCATTGTTCAAAATTAAAACAGCTCAGAGGAAAACAAAACAAGGGGAAATTTTTATTTGATTGCTGCAGTCCATTAGATGGACTTCTGCTTGAAGAACATAGATGTCAGGTGCATAATTTAATCAACCTCACAGTTTGGAGAGAAAAGCAGAAATCCAGACTGTTGAAAACTGTCCCTCTAATTATACTGAGATTAAACCAGGAATATCAGTTTACAAGCCTGCAGATGATCTTGTTGGCCCAGAGGAGAATAGATGAAAGGCAAGAACACAGAGAAAGAGATGCAAAGCTTGAGCAGGAGGAGACTGTGACAGGGCAAGGGGGTCTAGAAGATTTCAGAAACACGCAAAGCCAAATTCGGTATTGCAAAGGCGTGTGGGTGGAGAAGGGTGCACAGCAAATGTATGTTTACATCTGGCCTGGAGTTACTAACATGGAAATAATTTCACTTGGCATTTTCTTTCAGTTATTATCTTCTGGATAACCCTCATGATAGGTGAATAATTGACAGGTAGGTAGAAAATTCAAAACATGTGCTTGTCCAGGACTATAAATGAAATTTCTAAACAAAGGAAAGCTATCAGAGTACAGTCTATTTTAAGTGTGTTTTCTACAGATAAGCTCATTCCTTGCCCCAATTAAAAGTAAAATGCAATATATTTGGAAAATAAATATAGGTCACAGGATGAATACAGGCTATTTCAATGCAGTCACATTAATGTCTTAAGTCATGGTGTAATATACCGTGCAAAAGAACTGCAGGCTCTAATCTAGTACCATTAGCAGCACGTATTCAAATCATGTGGAGAGATTACATAAATGACCTACTAGTGTTGTAAGTCGGAGAAGACAATGGCACCCCACTCCAGGACTTTTGCCTGGAAAATCCCATGGACGCAGGAGCCTGGTAGGCTGCAGTCCATAGGGTCGCTAAGAGTCGGACATGACTGAGCGACTTCACTTTCACTTTTCACTTTCATGCATTGGAGGAGGAAATGGCAACCCACTCCAGTGTTCTTGCCTAGAGAATCCCAGAGACAGGGGAGCCTGGTGGGCTGCCATCTATGGGGTCGCACAGAGTCGGACACGACTGAAGCGACTTAGCAGCAGCAGCAGCAGCAGTGTAGTAAATGAAGTTCCAAATGCTATTGTGCATAACTTAATGAACCAAGAGACAAACACCATCTCTCAGAGAGTCTCAAAAATGGTCCATTGACCTAAAAATAATTCACTATAAAAGTTTAAAAGTAAGGAAACATGATCAGGATTATTCAAGTTTCTCTGTTGTGGAGACTATAATACAGAACATGTTTCACTCAGTGGAGGAAGGCTTAATTCACAGCTGAGTTGGGCACTATCCTTCAATATTCCTCAGTGGATTTAGTTACGGTCGTTTGAGTCCTGTGGCCATAGCACCAAATTGGAGTACAGTCTGCTCTAAAAGGAACATCTCTAGGTTTTTTTCATTAATCCAGGATATTGTAGGAAGTAGAATATTCTAAAAGTGAATATTTTATCATATTCCTTTGATCCTTCCAAGAGAATTAAATTGCATTCAGGATTTTTAAATGCTGTATAGCAATCCAAACTCCACCTGAAATCCTGGATTTTTTCACTGCCATTTGTCTGTTTAGATTTTTCTAAATGTTAAATTTTATTTGTTTTTGTAATAGATAATATTTGTACATACATGGTATAAAACTGAAATGCACAAGGTGTTCCATGTAAAATATCTCTTCCATGTCTCTTCCTAAGCAATTGGTTCCCAGTTCATGAACTGTCCATGTAATGGAGAAGCCATCTCAGAAATCCAGACCTCAGCCACCCCCTCCCCACTCTGAGATAATAATATTGGAGGGCTCCACTTGCCTCTCCATAAAGACCCTTACAAATAAACTTACCCAGAGAGGCCCTCAAGGTCCCTGGGAATGTTGGGAGATGCACAATTTCATGACAATAACAAAGTCTAGAATGAACTGGGCAACTCAGTGTGGTCACTGGGTCACCGCGGTCACCATGGCCTGGATTATGCCGTATCACATAGAGGTCAGGATCTCTCTCAGTCCTTGAACCCAACTTAGCAGTGTTTTTCCATCAGCAAAGGAGCTTGCTGCGTTCATCCCTGTGTTGTCCCATTAACAAGAATTACTCTCCCCTCCAATGTTCACTGAGGACCTGTTGTATACAGTCCACAAGGTTCCGCAAGATCAGTGTTTGCTAATGTGGTTTCCCTGGGCATATGTATCCATGTGTGAATTTTTACCTACTTCCTGTGGTACAAATTCACAATTTTGTGATGTAACATGAAGTCTATCTTTTACACCATTTTAATATATCTTTTGGTATGATTGACCTTACCGTACTTCAACAAGAAAGCGAAGGGTGACATATTGAAATTGGCTGAAATTTTACTGATTATTTCATGTTCATCAATCATTGTTAAAGAATGGCCTCCAAAGGACTTCCCTGGTGGGCCAGTGGTTCAGAATCTGTATTTCCACTGCAGGAGGCATGGGTTCCATCCCTGGTTGGGGAACTAAGATCCCGCATGCCACACAGCATGGCCAAAAAATAAATTAAATGAATTTAAGTAAGCATCTTTGAAAAAAAGAGTAACTCCCAAAACTTAGAATGCAAAGATAACCTGGAGATCTCAAAGGATATGCACTAGAGAGAAGTAATGATTTCTTCTTGTCTAGGAAAGGAGGCTTGCAGATGTATTTTGCATTCTTCTTACCCATCTGCGTTTTTCCCTGAATAAATGTGTAATGCTTCTGTAATATGAAGAAATTTTTGAGCTTTCAAACTATATAAGAAGCTACTGTTCCCCTTTACAGGTAGCAAAATTGAAGCAGTGATGGCCTAAGTGATTTTGCATTGTACCTCAGAGATTCAGTAGGAAGGTGGAATTTCAGATGGGGTCCTCCGGGTTGTAGTTTATTTTTTAGCCCAATGACTCTGCTGTCATCTTTCATAAGAGCGCTGTATCTTGAAAGCATCTCTCCAAGACATCTCTGAGGTTAATGCCTTAGAAAAACCGATCAAACATAATGACTTTGATAGAGACCATTTCACATTACTTTTATCAATCTATTTCTCTTGGTTCACGCTCTCAGAAATGTCTAACTTTCCCCAGTGACACTGTTCACACCGATTCTAGTTTTTAACAACATAGGCAAGGAGTTAAGCTGATCGTCTATGCGGTGAAATGAAAAGGACAGTAGAATTCAGTTCTCAGGGATGGATAGAGAATATGCGATACTTCTCTATATTAGGGACCGGCAGGACTGCATACCCAGCAACCACCGGGCAGCTAATGCCAGCAGCTGATGAGACACTCCTCTACCCCCAACACCCCACCCCACCCCAACTCAGCCCCGTACCATTGTTTGTAGCTCTCAAGGTCATTATAAGGGGCTCCAGAGCCCCAAAATGTGAATTTTGTGGTGAAGAAAAATAAGAAATATGAAATTTCTAGAGGACAGAGGATTCTGGTGATACATACTTCATCTAATCCCCTCACAGAGGACATTAAAAAGGACAAACCTTTGAATTCATTAATAAGTAGTGGGTTTTGTTTCTTAAGGATTTGTGTCTCCATGGAGAAGTAAAATGCTCCCCAGGTGGCACAGTGGTAAAGAATCTGCCTGCCAATGCAGGAAATGCAAGAGACACAGGTTTGATCCTTGGGTCTGGAAGATACCCTGGAAAAGGAAATGCCAAACCAATCCAGTATTCTTGCCTGAAAAATTCCATGGACAGAGGACCATGGGGTCACAAAGAGTTGGACACAACTGAGCAACTGAGCACAGCACAGAAGTAAAGCCATTAGTCTGGTTTACCTAATAATTCTTCCAGAAGAAAGGATTTGGAATAGGACTGGGTCCCCCTAAAGGAGACTGTAGAGAAAGCTTCTGAAAGCGATTTACAGCTTCTCTGTCACCCCCTCTTAGAGTTCCCATTGCCCCTCAGGCGCAGTCCACCTTCTCCAGATCATAGGGCCCATGAGATATTTCTACTTCATGTGGCAACTGGACTGCCCCTGAATCCAGAGAGCTGGAGTTAAATGGGTTGAATTAGGCTGGGCATGTGCAACCTCCCACCTGCCAGGCTACCTGGATCCAGGGATTAGGTCTTACGGGTTGAGGCAGCAGGCCAGTTCAGATGTGCTCAGTTAGAGACGGTCATCAGGTCCCACTCTCTAAGAAGGAGTTTCAAGTTCAACATGTAGCCAGGTCCAAGAACATCCTACAGAGCTAAGAAACAGGAGCAGGAGGGAGAGAGCTAAGAGTGGGATAGAGCTAATAAACAGGACAGGGAGAGAATGGAGCAGAGCTGGTGAGAAATGAGCGTGTAAAGTGTATGTGCAACTTTGAATCAGGGAGTCCACTGCTTGTCTTTACTTTAGCAGTGAATGGAATACTCAGGGCTGTACCTGACGGGCTTAAAACAGGTGCCACTATTTGTAAGAATATCCTCTACATCCCTATCTCAAAACCCAGTAGGAATTGTCAGATCCATGTTGAATGCAAAACTAAAGTGCAATTCACTCCCAGAATTCTACATTGTCTCCCTTTTGCATGTGTATCAGTCACATTCTTGGTTGACACTGGCTGCTAAGCAAAAAAGGATGTGATAATTCACAGAAGTGTTGGTTGGGAGACCTGGGGACCCAAGGAGGAGCTTGGGTATAATGTCTAAAACCATGGTGCAGTTGGCCTGTTAAAGAGCAACCCCACTGCTATGGGCCAACTAGGACCTCCTGCTGTGGCTGCTGCCACCACTGCACTAGCCAGGGGGAGTCTACACCTGGCCTGTGAGTCCACACTGCTCTCTCTGGATCAGTGGCTCACACAGGCATATCCGGCAGCTGTATGCCAGGACACATGCTACAATTTACCTGCAGAAAGGGCTACAGACTTGAAGTTTGACTCTACACTAAGGATGTGGGACACAAAAAAATAGAAACCTCTCCAAATACAGAATGACAGTCAAAAGAAATGGGCAATTTTGACAGGGGTGCCAAAATAACTCAGTGGGGAAAAATAGTCTTTTCAGCAAATGATGCTGAACAAATAACATCCACATACAGAAGAATGAAGTTGGAATCATTCTTTACCCCACAGGCAAACATTTACCCCAAATGGAGAGTAGGTCTAAATGTAAGAGCTAAAACCACAAAACTCTTTGGAGGAGAAATAGGAGCAAATCTTTGTGAATGTGGGTTAAGCAAAGCCTTCTTAGATATGGCATCAAAAACATAAGTACCAAAACAAAATGATAAATAGGATTTCATCAAATTAAAAATTTTGTCCTTCAAATCATACCATCAAGAAAGTGAAAATTAAAAGATCCTCAACATTACTCATTATTGGATAAATGCAAATCAAAACTACAGTGAGGTGCCTGCCACCGCACACGAGTCAGAATGGTCATCATTTAAAGCTCTACAAATAATAAACACAGAAGAGGATGTGGAGAAAAGGGAACCCTCCTTCTATAGGAGGAAATGTAAAGTGGTGCAGCCACTAGGGAAAACAATAAGGAAGTTCCTCAGAAAACTAAAAATAGACCCGCTGTAAGATCCAGTAATGCCAGTCCTGGGCATGTATCCAGACAAAATATAATTCAACAAGATACATGTACAGCTGCACTTTTCACCATAGCCAAAACAAGGAAAAAACCTAAATGTCCATCAACAGATGAATAGATAAATAAGATGTGGTATATATGTGTATTATATATACATACAATGGAATACCACTCAGCCATAATAAAAAAAAAGAATGAAAAAATTCCATTTGAAGCAATGCAGATGAACCTAGAGATTATCATACTAAGTGAAGTAAGCCAGAGAAATACCATATCGTATCACTTATATATGGAATCTAAGTTCAGCTCAGTTGCTCAGTCACGTCCGACTCTGTGACACCATGGACTGCAGCATACCAGGCTTCCCTGTCCATTACCAACTCCCAGAGTTTGCTCAAATTCATGCCCACCAAGTCGGTGATGCCATCCAAATATCTTATCCTCTGTCTTCCCCTTCTCCTCCTGCCTTCAATCATTCCCACCATCAGAATCTTTTCCAGTGAGTCAATTCTTTGCATCAGGTGGCCAAAGTATTGGAGCTTCAACTTCAGCTTCAGTCCTTCCAATGAATATTCAGGACTGATTTCTTTTAGGAGTGACTGGTTGGATCTCCTTGCAGTCCAAGGGACTCTCAAGAGTCTTTTCCAATATCACAGTTCAAAAGCACCAATTCTTCTGCACCCCGCTTGCTTTATGGTCCAACTCTCACATCCATACATAACTACTGGAAAAACCATAGCTTTGACCAAATGGACCTTTGTCGGCAAAGTAATGTCTCTGCTTTTTAATATGCTGTCTAGGTTGGTCATAGCTTTTCTTCCAAGGAGCAAGTGTCTTAATTTCATGGCTGCAGTCACCATATGCAGTGATTTTGGAGCCCAAAATTCCACCAGATATATGGAATCTAAAACACAACACAAACAAACATATCTGTGAGCAGAAACAGACACACAGACATAGAAAACAGATTTGTGGTTGCCAAGGGGAAGCAGGGGTCAGGGAGGGAGAGAGTGGCAGTTTTGGATTAGCAGATGCCAACTATGATGTATAGAATGGATAAACAACAAGGTCCCAGTACTCTTGCCTGGAGAATCCCACGGATAGAGGAGCCTGGTGGGCTGCAGTCCATGGGGTCGATGGAGTCGGACACGACTGAATGACTTCACTTTCACTTTTCACTTTCATGCATTGGAGAAGGAAATGGCAACCCACTCCAGTGTTCTTGCCTGGAGAATTCCAGGGATGGGAGAGCCTGGTGGGCCACCATCTATGGGGTCACACAGAGTCGGACACTACTGAAGTGACTTAGCAGTAGCAGCGTACTGTATAACATAGGGAAGTATAATATATTCAATATTCTGTGATAAATCATAATCAAAAAGAACATGAAAAATACTATAAATATATGTATAATTGAATTACTTTGCTATATAGCAGAAATGAACACAAAATTGTAAATCAACTATACTTGGACAAAATAAATTTTTTAGAAAAAGAAAGTGAAGATGACACACAGAAAAAGGAAAAACTGCAAATCAAATATACATCTTTATCCCTTCCTCTTTGCCTGGCTAGTGAGGGAAACATTCCCCCTAGAGTTACAAGAATGCCAGAACACACGACACCTGACACAGAGCAGGTGAGATCAGCAGCAGCTGATGAGCCACAAACACTGAACCCAGGGAGGGCACCCACCCTGCAGGGCCACACTGGGTTGCATGGGCAGCGGATGGAACCACCATGAGCTGTGGAGTCTAACTTTGTGTCATCAAGAGGATGGATGCCTTCTGGCTTCCTGGAAAGCGTGTGATTGGTTTATCTGAATTATTCCATGAGTTGGCAGGAAATTGAAACCCACTACTCAAGAATAAGCAGGAACTACATTTGGTCCTTTTGACAAGGAGAGTTGTTTGGCCCAGGGTTCTCACATATGGAGTAGAGTGGGGAACCAGGGTACTCAGACCCCTCTAGTTTTTCCAGGTATCAAGACAGAGCATGATATTGAACTTTAACTTTACATTTTACACCTTCAGAAGATATCAAGTCTTAAGGAACTTGTATCTAGGATATATAAAGAACAGTAAAAACTACAAATAACCCAGTTCTAAAATGGGTAAAGGATTCCAATAGACATTTCTCCAAAGAAGACATTTCACGTGGCCAATAAGCACAGGAAAAGATGGTCAACATTACTAGCCATTAGGAAAATGCAGTGAGTTACCAGTTCACACCATTAGACTGACTATGATATTAAAAATCAGACAAAAACAGTTGGCAGGGAAATAAACTAAAGATCATACTTTGTTGGGGAAATGCAAAATGATATAGCTGCTTTGGAAAACAGTTTGGCAGTGTCTCAAAATGTTAAACATAGAGTTACCATGTGAAACAGCAATTTCACTCCTAAGTATATATTAGACAGAAATGAAAACATATGTTCACACAAAAATTTGTACATGAAAGTTCACAGTAGCATTACTGTTTAGTTTTGTTGAAGCATCAGATAAGATCAGATCAGTCGCTCAGTCGTGTCCGACTTTTTGCGACCCCATGAATCGCAGCACACCAGGCCTCCCTGTCCATCACCAACTCCCAGAGTTCACTCAGACTCACGTCCATCGAGTCAGTGATGCCATCCAGCCATCTCATCCTCTGTCATCCCCTTCTCCTCTTGCCCCCAATCCCTCCCAGCATCAGAGTCTTTTCCAATGAGTCAACTTTTCACATGAGGTGGCCAAAATATTGGAGTTTCAGCTTTAGCATCATTCCTTCCAAAGAAATCCCAGGGCTGATCTCCTTTAGAATGGACTGGTTGGATCTCCTTGCAGTCCAAGGGACTCTCAAGAGTCTTCTCCAACACCACAGTTCAAAAGCATCAATTCTTTGGCGCTCAGCCTTCTTCACAGTCCAACTCTCACGTCCATACATGACCACAGGAAAAACCATAGCCTTGACTAGACTGATTTACAATGTTGTGTTTTGCAAAATGACTCAATTCTACATTGACATTCTTTTTCACTTCCTTTCCAATATGGTTTATCCCAGAATACTGAATGCAGTTTCCTGTGCTATACAGTAGGAACTTGTTGTCTATCCATTTTATGTATAATAGTTTGCATCTGCTAATCCCAAACTCCCAACACTTCCCTCCCCAAACCCCTCCTCTTTGGCTACCACAAGCCTGTTCTCTATGTGTGTGTCTGTTTCTATTTTATATGAGTCTGTTTAAATGTTTTATAGATACGTTCATTTTTTAGATGCCACATATGTGATGTCATATGGTATGTGTCTTTCTCTTTGTGACTTACTTCGCTTAGTATGATAATCTCTAGTTCCATCCATGTTGCTGCAAATAGGAGTATTTTCTTCTTTTCATGGCTGAGTATATTCCATTGTACACATGTGCCACATTTCCTTTATCCATTCGTTTGTCAGTGCACATTTACATTGTTTTGATTTTGGTGACTGTAAATAGCAGCATTATTCATAACAACCAAAAAATTGAAACAATCCACACGTCTATCAGCTGTTGAATGGATAAATAAAATGTGTTGTAGAGAACAAGATGGCCGAGGAGTAGGTGGACGTGGAGTACATCTCTCTCCACAGATACATCAGGAATACACCTTCAGACACAGAAGAGCTTGAACACCAGCTGAGAGCAGACAGGAGGACCTGACCAACCAGAAAAGAATGTATAGAACCACGCAAAACGTAGTAGGATGAAGGAAGTAGGGGGGAAAAGAGGAGAGTTAGCAGGAGTGGACCTGCCCTTGGCGGCAGGGGGGGAACTGAAGCAGAGGTCCAATCCCCTCATCAAGGCAATTATTTGAGACAGAGAAGAAACATTTGAGGCTGAGAGTGAAGCCGCTAATCTGTGACAGTATAAATGGAATGAGAATCATACAGACAGTCCTTGCCATAGCCATACAAACCCCAGACAGGGACACAGGTCCCCTAGAAGGTGCAGCAGCTGGGAGCTGGAGCATAGGGATTGTGGAGCAATCCCAGGGTGAGGGCTGCCATTGATTGTAGAGAGACAGACCAAGTGGATGTGGGTGGGACGGAGATTGTGGTGAGAAATACTTGTGAAGGAAAGCCAGGCAGCCATGGAAGCAAGGCAGTATTGCTGAGTCATGCATAGGGGATGCAGCCATCACTGTAGCCTCTCTCTTCCCACTAGCCAGAGGTTGGCCCTTCAGGCACCTGACTAACTGAACAACAGAGTAGGACACCAGCCGGCGAGTGGATGAGTGGGAGGACTTTAAGTGCCTGATGTGCCAAGCAGAGAAGGACCCCAGCCAAGGGAGTGCTCTAAGTTCCTGAATGGGTGGAGCAAAGGAGAAGGAGTAGCCAAAGAGGCCTTCTGATCGCCAGCTGCCAGAGACTTAGAAACGGGCTCTGACAAGGCCATAGCTCCTATGGCTGAGGCAATTTGTGTCCCTGAACACTTGGCACTGCCAAGGTCCCCACAACCCAAGCAGCTTTACCACCTTCACGCTCAATCCTTATTGGGGCAGAGCTGCTGCAGGCTAGAAAAAACCTAATCAGAATCGTATCTCCTATGACAATAGCTGCCGGCACCGCTGCGTAGCCAATATTGCCAGGGTCCCCATGACTGTAAAACCCGTGCCACCTCCATGCATGACCCCACTGGGACAGAGCTGACAGAGTCTAAGAAAGCCCTGCGTCTGCGCACACTGGGCCACTCCAGTCGTGTCCAACTCTGCGACCCTGGGACTGCGGCCTGCCACGCTCTTCTGTCAGTGGGGTTCTCCAGGCAAGAATACTGGAGTGGGTAGCCATACCCTTCTAGAGCACTATATTTCCTACTGCCCTAACCACTGGCTTCCCTGAGTTTCTGGTGCTGCCAGGGCCCTTGCGACCCAAGCAGCTGCACCACCTCCACACCTGGCCCTCACAGGGGCAGACACAAGTCCTCCAGGGCAGCCTCAGGAGCAAACCCCAGTGGACGACCCACATGCAGTGGTGGAGATAAAACCACAGTTGAAACCCAGGGGCAGTGTGGCTAAGGAAGAGGACCCAAAACCTTCCCACAAGCTGTACAAGCAGCAGATTAACTCCACACAATCAACTAGGCAGACTCTGTGTCTATGGAATAGATAAAAGGACAATGAGAGTTCTCACAAAAGAAAGCGCACTTGTTCTGACAGCTGTGGACATTGAAGGCAAGAACACACAGGAGCAGGACCAAATTAGAGCCTGAGCTGCCCCCACAGCAGGTCCCAAGATCAGCCCAGTGTTGGAGGGCATCCTAGGGAGGCAAGGCAAAGGATGCTGACAGCAGAGACTCAAGAAGAACATTTAATATTCTTATCTTTTGACTTGTTCTATAGTTGCTTCTAGGTTTTTTCTTTTTTTCTCTCTTTTTCCCCTATGTTGTTGTTATCAATTTTATTAGTACTATTAAATCTATTTAAGATGCTGAGAATTTTTTTAATCACACTTTTTTTTCCTGTTACATACTTCTTCCTCTACATTGGCCTTTTGTGGTTCTATAGGGTTTTCCTTTTTTCTTTCTCTTTTTTTCCTCTATTTTTTATTTTACTTTTTAAAAATTTTTTTTAATTTTTAAATTTTTATACATTTATTCCTTTGTTTGCTTTTCCTACTGTTGTTTTCCTGTTTCAGTTAATATTTAATATAATCTTTATATCTTATTTATCTACCTCTATTTAAGTTTGCATTTCTATTCTTTTCTTTCTTTTTCTCACCATATTTGTTAGCTGGTTTTGTTTTTGTTGCTTTACTCCCCAGTTGGCACCTTGCTTTATTTTTGTTTTCCAGTTTGTTCTTTAGTTAATTTTGTTCTTAACTGGTGGATATCATTTTTTGTTTCCTTTGTTCACTGGATCAATTTATTGTCCTTTTTTTTTTGGACTGTTTTGGTTTTGCTTCTGGGTGTACATGTATATGTGTATATTCCATTATTTTCATCATTATTTGCCTGATTTTGTAATTGTCATTTGTCTGGGGGTGAATCTTTTGTTTCTTGTTTTTGTGTATTTGTTTTATTCCCATGTGATGCCATAAGAAACCACCTGTGGAATCTCCATTCCTGGCCAGAGATCAAGTTCTGAGTCTTTGAGAGGGAGTCCTGACTCCAGGACCCTAGACTACCAGAGAACTCCTAACCCTCGGGAGTATCAAATAGTGAGAACTTCCACAAAGGCAACAGCTTGTATACAAGGCCCAACATCACCCAATTGCCAGTAGCACCCTGTGCAGGATGCCTCATCCAAACAAAAATAAGATAAAAATACAAACCCAATCATTATCAGACAGGATTAACACCTCACTCAGCCTTGCCCATCAAAGGGAAAACAAAGAAAACTCACCTCTGCTCACCAGAAGCACAAGTTGCACCCTACATGAAGCTTACACAAACCACCGGACCAACCTTATGAGAACGAAAACCAAAAGGAAGAAAGAATTCAACCTCAAAGCCTGGGAAAAGGAGGCCTCAACACAACAAGTTTTTTTAAAAAACGAAAAGGCAGAGAAATACTGCACAAATAAAGGAACAACCTAGAAACACACAAGTCCAAATAAATGAGGAGGAAATAGGCAAGTTACCTGAGAATTCAGAATAATGACAGTAAAAGATGATCTAAAACCTTGAAAACATAGTGGAGAAAATGCAAGAATCAATTAAAGAACTAGAAGAAATAAAGAATAAACATACAGAGACAAACAACACAATTACTGAAATTAAAAATACTCTAGAAGGAATCAATAGCAGAATATCTGAGGCAGAAGAATGGATAAGTGAGTTAGAAGATGGAGTGGTGGAAATAACTGCTGAAGAGCAGAATAAAGTAAAAAGAATGAAAAGAACTGAGGATAGTCTCAGAGACTTCTGGGACAATATCAAAAGCACCAACATTTGAAATATAGGGGTCCCAGAAGAAGAAGAGAAAAAGAAAGGGTATGAGAAAATTTTTGAAGAGATTATACTTGAAAATTTCCCCAATATGAGAAAGGAAATAGTCAAGTCCAAGAAGCACAAAGAATCCCATGCAGGGTAAACCTGAGGAGAAACAAAACAAGACACAAACTAATCAAACCAACAAAGATTAAACACAAAGAAAGAATATTAAAAGCAGCAAGAGAAAAGCAACAAGTATCATAGAAGGAAAACCCCATACATTTAACAGCTGATCTTTCAAAAGAAACTTTGTAGGCCAAAAGGGAATGGCAGGATATATTTAAAGTACTGAAAGGGAAAAATCTACAACCAGGATTACTCTTCCCAGAAAGGATCTAATTCAAAATTGATAGAGAAATCAAAAGGATTTTCAGACAAGTAAAAGTTAAAAGAATTTAGTACCAAACCAGCTTTACAAAAATGTTAAAGGGACTGATATAGTCAAGAAATACAAGAGAAGAAAAAGATCTACAAAAACAACCTGCAAACAATTAAGAAAATGGCAATAGGAACATCAGTTCAGTCACTCAGTCGTGTCCAACTCTTTGCGACCCCATGAACCGCAGCACGCCAGGCCTCCCTGTCCATCACCAACTCCCGAAGTTCACCCAAACCCATGTCCATTGAGTTGGTGATGCCATCCAACCATCTCATCCTCTGCCGTCCCCTTCTCCTCCTGCCCTCAATCTTTCCCAGCATCAGGGTCTTTTCAAAGGAGTCAGCTCTTCACATCAGGTGGCCAAAGTATTGGAGTTTCAGCTTCAGCATCAGTCCTTCCAATGAACATTCAGGACTGATTTCCTTTGAAATGGACTGGTTGGATCTCCTTGCAGTCCAAGGGACTCTCTTCTATCAATAATTACCTTAAATGTAAATTGATTAAATATCCAACCAAAAGACACGGACTGGCTGAATGGATACAAAAACAAGACCCATATATATATTGTCTACAAGAAACTCACTTCAGTCCTAAAGACACTTATAAGCTGAAAGTGAATGAATGGAAAAATATATCCCATCAAATGGAAAGCAAAAGAAAGGTGGAGTAGCAATCCTCATATCAGACATAATAGACTTTAAAATAAAGAATATTACAAGAGATAAGGAAGAACACTACTTAATGATCAAGGGATCAATCCCAGAGGAAGACATAACAATTGTAAATATCTATAAACCCAACATACTGCTAAGTCACTTCAGTCGTGTCCAACTCTGTGCGATCCCATAGACGGCAGCCCACCACCTCCCCCATCCCTGGGATTCTCCAGGCAAGAACACTGGAGTGGGTTGCCATTTCCTTCTCCAATGCAGGAAAGTGAAAAGTGAAAGTGAAGTTGCTCAGTCGTATCCAACTCTTAGCGACCCCAACATAGGAGCACCTCAATACATAAGAGAAACACTAACAGACATAAAAGGAAAAATTGACAGTAACAATGAGTAGGAGACTTTAACGCCCCACTTACACCAATGAACAGATCATCAAAATAAAAAATTAATAAGGAAATGCAAGCTTTAAATGATACATTAGACCAGATGGATCTCATTGATATCTTCAGGACATTCCATCTAAATGCAGAAAAATATACTTTCTTCTCAAGTGCACATGGAACATTCTCCAGGATAGACCACATCTTGGGTCACAAATCAAACCTCAGCAAATTTAAGAAAATTGAACTTGTAGCAAGCATCATTTCTGACCACAACACTATGAGACTAGATATCTATTAAAATAAATTAACTATAAAAATAAAAACCACATGGAGATTAAACAATATATTTATAAATAATGGGCAGGTTACTGAAGAAGTCAAAAGGGAAATAAAAATATTCCTAGAAATAAATGACAATAAAAACACAACTCAAAACCTATGGGATGCAGCAAAAGCAGTTCTAAGAGGGAAGTTTATAGCAATACAATCCTGCCTCAAGAAACAAGAAAAACATCAAATAGACAATCTACCTTAACAACTAAAAAAATGGGATAAGAAGAACAAAAACTCCCCAAAGTTAGAAGGGAAAAGACCATAAAGATAATAACAGAAATAAATAAAAAAGAAATGAAAGAAACAATAGTAAAGATTACTAAAACTAAAAGCTGGTTCTTTGAGAAGATCAACAAAATCAACAAACTTTGGGCCAGATTCGTCAAGAAGAAAGAGAGAAGAATCAAATCAACAAAACTAGAAGTGAAAAAGGAGAAGTTACAACAGACAATGCAGAAATACAAAGGATTATAAGACACTATTATGAGCAATAAAACCGACAACCTGGAAGAAAGGGACAGCTTAGAAAAGCTCAATCTGCCAAGACTGAGCCAGGAAGAAATAGAAATTATGAACAACCCAATTACAAGCACTGAAATCAAAACTGTGATAAAAAATCTCCCAAAAAAACAGAAGTCCAGGGCCAGATGGCTTTACAGGTAAATTCTATCAAATATTTAGAGAAGAGCTAAATCTTATACTTTCAAAACTCTTTCAAAAATTTGCAGAGGAAGAAACACTTCCATAGTCATTCTATGGGCCCACCATCACCCTGATACCAAAACCAGGCAAAGACAACACACAAAAAGAAAATTACAGGCCAACATCACTGATGATCATAGATGTAAAAATCCTCAACAAAATTCTAACAAACAGAATCAAACAACACACTGATTAGAGTGCACACACCATGATAAAATTTGGTTTATTCCAGGGATGCAAGGATTCTTCAGGCAAAAATCCAGCTGTAATACAGGAGATCCAGGTTCGATCCTTGGGTTGGGAAGATCCCCTGGAGAAGGGCATAGCAACCACTCCAGTATTCTTGTCTGGAGAATCCCCATGGACAGAGGAGCCTGGGGTGGGTATACTCCATGGGGTCACAAACAGCTGGGCATTACTGAGTGACCAACACACACAAGGGCTCTTCAATATATGCAAATCAATCACTATGATTGCAATTCTAGCAAACAGAATTAAATGACACATTAAAAAGCTCACACACCATAATCAAGTTGGGTTTATTCCAAGGATGCAAGGATTCTTCAGGCAAAAATGTAGCTGTAATGCAGGAGATCTGGGTTCAGTCCTTGGGTTGGGAAGATCCCCTGGAGAAGGGCATAGCAACCCACTCCAGTATTCTTGCCTGGAGAATCCCCATGGACAGAGGAGCCTGGGATGGGTATATTCCATGGGGTCACAAACAGTCAGACACAACTGAGCGACTAACACACATAAGGGTTTTTCAATATATGCAAATCAATCACTATGATTACACCCTATTAACAAATTGAAAGATAAACACCATATGATAACCCCAATAGGTACAGAAAAAGCCTTTGACAAAATGATAAAATCTCTTCAAAAACTGGACATAGAAAGAACCTACCTCAACATAGTAAAGATTATATATGATAAGCCCATAGCAAACATTATTCTCAATGGTGAAAAACTGAATGCATTTCCTCTAAAATGAGGAACAAGACACGGGTATCCACTATCACCACTATTATTTAACAAAGTTTTGGAAGTCATAGCTATGGCAACAAGAGAAAAAAAAAAGAAAAGGAATCCAGATTAAAAAGAAGTAAAACACTCACTGTTTGCAGACGATATGATGCTATACATAGAAAACCCTAAAGATGCTATCAGAAAATTACTAGAGCTAATCAGTGAATTTAGCAAAGTCATGGGATACAAAATCAATACCCAGAGATCACATGCATTCCTATATGTTAAAAATGAAAACTCAGAAAGAGAAATTAAGGAACCAATCCCATTCACCATTGCAACAAAAAGAATAAAATATTTAGGAATAAACTTAGGTAAGATGACAAAAGAACTGTATACAGAAAACTATAACACATTGAAGAAAGAAATCAAAGACATAAACAGAAGGAGAGATATTCCATGCTCCTGGGTTGGAAGAATCAATATTGTGAGAATGACTACACTACCAAATGCAATCTATGGATTCAATGTAATCCTTATCAAATTACCAATGGCATTTTTAACAGAACTAGAAGAAAAAATGTCACAGTTCTTATGGAAAAACCAAAGACCCTGAGTAGCCAAAGCAGACTTGAGAAAGAAGAATGGAGCTGGAGGAATCAACCTTCCTGACTTCAAACTATACTACAAAGCTACAGTCATCAAGACAGTATAGTACTGGCACAAAAAGAGAAATATAGACCAATGGAACAAGAGAGAGAGCCCAAAGATAAACCCAGGACTTATGGATAACTTATTTTTGACAAAGGAGACAAGAATATACAATGGGGCACAGATAGCCTCTTCAATAAGTGGTGCTGGGAAAACTGGAGGTCTACATGTTAAAACAAAATGAAATTAGAATACATCCTAACATGATACACAAAGATAAACTCAAAATGGATTAAAGACCTGAATGTAAGACCAGAAACTAGAAAACTCTTAGAGGAACACATAGGCAGAGCACTAGATGACATAAATCAAAGCACAATCCTCTATGATCCATCTCCTAGAATAATGGAAATAAAACAAGTGGGACCTAATTAAACTTAAAAGCTTTTGCACAGCAAAGGAAACTATAAACAAGGTGAAAAGACAACCCTCAGAATGGGAGAAAATAATAGCAAATGAAACAACTGACAAAGGATTAATCTCCAAAATATACAAGTAGCTCACACAACTCAACACCAGAAAAACAAACAACCCAGTCAAAAAGTGGGAAAAATACCTAAACAGACATTCTCCTAAGAAGACATATGGATAGGTAGTAAGCACAGGAAAAGATGCTCAACGTCACTCATTATTAGAGAAGTGCAAATCAAAACTGCAATGAGATATCACCTCACACCAGTCAGAATAGTCATCATCAGATGTCTACAAACGATAAATGCTGGAGAGGGTGTGGAGAAAAGGGAACCTCCTTACACTGTTGATGGGAACATAAACTGATGCAGCCACTATGGAAGATGGGATGGACATTCCTTAAAATACTAGGAATAAAACCACCATATGACCCAGCGATCTCACTCCTAAGCATATACCCTGAAGTAACTAAAATTGAAAAAGACACATGTATCCCAATATTCATTGCAGCACTATATACAATACCTAGAACATAAGCAATCTGGATGTCCATCAACAGACGAATGGATAAAGAAGCTGTGGTACATATATACAATGGAATATTATTCAGCCATAAAAAGGAATGCATTTGAGTGAGTTCTAATGAAGTGGATGAACCTAGAGCCTATTATACAGAGTGAAGTAAGTCAGAAACTGAAAGATAAATATCATATACTAATGCATATACATGGAATCTAGAAAGATGGTACCAAAGAATTTATTTACAGGGCAGCTTCCCTGGTGGCTCAGATGGTAAAGAATCCCCCTGCAATGTGGGAGACCTGGTTTCAATCCCTGGTTTGGGAAGATCTACTGGAGAAGGGCATAGCAACCCACTCCAGTATTCTTGCCTGGAGAATCCCATGGGCAGAGGAGCCTGGCAGGCTACAGTCCATGGGGTCGCAAAGAGTCAGATATGACTGAGAGACTTTCACTTTCAATGGAGAAACAGACATACAGAACAGACTTATCGACATGGGCGGGGAAGGGGGAAGAAGGAAAGGATGAAATGTTTGGAAAGAGTAACACGGAAACTTACATTACCATATGTAAAATAGATAGCCAACAGGAATTTGCTGTATGACTAGGGGAACTCAAACAGGGGCTCTGGAACAACCTAGAGAGGTGGGTTGGGGAGGGAGATTGGAGGAGGTTCAAGAGGAAGGGGACATATGTATACCTATGGTTCATTCATGTTGATACTTGGCAGAAAATAGCAAAATTCTATAAAGCAATTATCCTTCACTTAAAAATAAAAAAATAAGCAAGAAAAAAAATGCAAAAAAAAACCCCAGAAATGTGGTATATTCATGCAATGGAATATTAATATTATTATTTAATTAAAAGGAATGAAGTATTGACACTATGACATGAATTAACATTGAAAACATGGTAACTGAAAGAAACTAGTCACAAAGCACCTATTGTATGATTCAGTACATGAGAAATTTCCAGGACAGGCAAATCTGTATGGACAGAAAATAAAGTATTGATTCCCTATGGCTGGGGATGGTGTGGGGTGGGGGCAAGTGTGAATGAGGAGGAACTGCTAATGGTTATGAAATGTCTTTTTGGAAGATAAAAATATTTTAAAATTGATTGTGAGGATGATTACACAACTCCCTGAATGTAATAAAAACCATTAAATTGTACACTTAAAATAGGTGAATTAGATGGTACATGATTTATTGAGATACAAAATTCTTATTTAAAAAAAAAAAGGTGATGAGTAACTTTATTTCAGTGGTTTAACTGTTCTTCAGTATTTATTTAAAATTTTTGAAAACTCAGCAGTGGTCACAAGACTGGAAAAGGTCAGTTTTCATTCCAATCCCAAAGAAAGACAATGCCAAAGAGCATTCAAATTACCACGAAATTGCACTCATTTCACATGCCAGGAAGATTATGCTCAAAATCCTCCAAACTATGCTTCAGCAGTGTAAACGGACCAAGAAACTTCCATATGTACAAGCTGGATTTAGAAAAGTCTGAGGAACAAGAGATGAAATTGCCACCATCTGCTGGATCATAGAAAAAGCAAGGGAGTTCCAAAAAACATCTACTTCTGTTTCAACGACTATGCTAAAGCCTTTAACTATGGATCACAACAAACTGCAGGAAATTCTTAAAGAGAAAGGAATAACAGACCACCTTACCTGTCTCCTGAAACACCTGTATGCAGGACAAGAAGGAACTGTTAGAACTGGACATGGAACAATGAACTGGTTCAAAATTGAGAAAGGAGTATGGCAAGGCTATATACTGTCACCTTGGTTATTTACCTTATATTCAGAGTACATACGCAAAATGCTGGGCTGAATGACTCACAAGCTGGAATGAAGATCGCTGGGAGAAATAACAACTTCAGATATGCAGATGATACCATTTTAATGGCAGAAAGCAAAGAGGAACTAAAGAGCCTCTTGAAAGTGAAAGAGAAGAGTGAAAAAGCTGGCTTAAAACTCAGCATTCAAAAACTAAGATCATGGCATCTGGTCCTATCACTTCATGGCAAATAGGCGGGGGTAAAGTGGAAACAGTGACAGATTTTATTTTCTTGGGCTCCAAAATCACTGCAGACAGTGACTGCAGCCATGAAGTTAAAAGATGCTTGCTCCTTTGAAGAAAAGCTATGATAAACCAAAATAGTGTATTAAGAAGCAGAAACATCACTTTGCTGGCAAAGGTCAGTATAGTCAAAGCTCTTCTTTTTCCAATAGTCATATATGGATGTTAGAGTTGGACCATAAAGAAGGCTGAGTGCCAAAAAATTTGTGTTTCAAACTGTGGTGCTGGAGAAGACTCTTGAGAATCCCTTGGACAGCAAGGAGATCAAACTAGTCAATTGGCTAGATCAAACTAGTCAATTTCCTAAAGGAAATTAACCTTGAATATTCATTGGAAGGACTGATGCTGAAGCTGAAGCTCCAATACTTTGGCCACCTGATGCGAAGAGCCAACTCACTGGAATAGACCCTGATGCTAGGAAAGATTGAGGGCAAGAGGAAAAGGGAGTGACAGAGGATGAAATGGTTAGATGGCATCACTGACTCAGTGGACATGTGTTTGAGCTAACTCTAGGAGAGAGTAAAGGACAATGAAGCCTGGTGTGCTGTAATACATGGGATGCAAAGAGTTAGACATGACTCAGCGACTGAATGACAACAAACCAGATTTCGGGAACAGACTGGGGATTTCTTTTAGATAAAGAAGTTTAATAGAGATCATCCAAAAGAGAAAATTACACCTCAAAAATTTTGGCTGGCTTTTCCAAGGTCACACAGCCAAATGATGAATGTGCTGCATATTGTGGAGATCTAACACAGCACCAGTGATGTCCAGCTTCCATGGTGATACCCAAGGATCCTTGCCTCCTGGTACTTACATCCTCTCATCTCATCACTGGTTCTGGGAGAAGTTCACTGGATTTAATGATGACACTACACTGGGCCGTTCTGGTGACCACATGATGGGCTTAAGTACATACCTTTCCTCAGCTGAACTCTCAGATGAGACTGCATCCCCAGGTGAAAGTTGGATTGAAGCCTCATTAGAGCTGTGAGTCAGAACCATCCAACCAAACCACTCTGGATTCCTACCCCACAAAAATACTGAAAATGAATGAGTGCAACCTACAGAGGTAACTATGCACTGCTTACGTTCTTTCCATTCTGAAGGTTTCTTTTTATTTGGGAACTGTTAGATATTTACAATAATTGTTCAGGCTCAGTTCAGTTCAGTCACTAAGTCGTGTCCATCTCTTTGTGACCCCATGGACTTCAGGACACAAGACTTCCCTGTCTATCACCAACTTTCAGAGCATGCTCAAACTGATGTCTATAGAGTCAGTGATGCCATCCAACCATCTCATCCTCTGTCATGCCCTTCTCCTTCTGCCTTCAATCTTTCCCAGCATCAGGGTCTTTTCCAATGAGTCAGTTATTCTCATCAGGTGGCCAAAGTATTGGAACTTCAGCTTCAGCATCACTCCTTCCAATGAATATTCAGGACTGATTTCTTTAGGATTTACTGGTTGGATCTCCTTGCAGTCCAAGGAACTCTGAAGAGTCTTCTCCAACACCACAGTTCAAAAGCATCAATCCTCATCACTCAGCTTTCTTTGTAGTCCACCTCTCACATCCATACATGACTACTGGAAAAACTATAGCTTTGACTAGATGGACCTTTGTTGACAAACTAATGTCTCTGCTTTTTAATATGTTGTCTAGGTTAGTCATAGCTTTTCTTCCAAGGAGCAAGCATCTTTTAATTTCTTGGCTGCAGTCACCATCTGTAGTGATATTGTAACCCCTCCCCCCAAAATAAATAAATAAATAAAGCCTGTCACGGTTTCCATTATTTCCCCATCTATTTGCCATGAAGTGATGAGACCAAATGTCATGATATTTGTGTTCTGAATGTTGAGTTTTAAGCCAACATTTTCACTCTTCTCTTTCACTTTCATCAAGAGGCTCTTCAGCTCCTCTTTGCTTTCTGCCATAAGGGCAGTGTTACCTGTATATCTGAGGTTATTGATATTTCTCCCAGCAATCTTGATTCCAGCTTGTGCTTCATCCAGCTCAGCGTTTCTCATGGTGTACTCTGCATATAAGTTAAATAAGCAGGGTGACAATATACAGACTTGATGGGAAGTCTGTATCTTTCCCTTCCCGATTTGGAACCAGTCTGTTGTTCCATGTCCAGTGCTAACTGTTGCTTCCTGACCTGCATACAGATTTCTCAGGAGGCAGATCAGGTGGTTGGTATTCCCATCTCTTTCAGAATTTTCCACAGTTTATTGTGATCCACACAGTCGAAGGCTTTGGCATAGTCAATAAAGCAGAAATAGATGTTTTCTGGAACTCTTGCTTTTTTGATGATCCAAGGGATATTGGCAATTTGATCTCTGGTTCTGAGCCTTTTCTAAATCCAGCTTAAACATCTGGAAATTCCCAGTTTACATACTGCTGAAGCCTGGCTTGGAGAATTTTGAGCATTACCTTACTAGCGTGTGAGATGAGTGCAATTGTGTGGTAGTTTGAGCATTCTTTGGCATTGCCTTTCTTTGGGATTGGAATAAAAACTGACCATTTCCAGTCCTGTGGCCACTGCTGAGTTTTTCAAATTTGCTGGCATATTGAAGCAGCACTTTCACAGCATCATCTTTCCAGATTTGAAATAGCTCAACCGGAATTCCATCACCTCCACTACCTTTGTTCGTAGTGATACTTCCTAAAGCCCATTTGACTTCACATTCCAGGATGTCTGGCTCTAGGTGTGTGATCATACCATCGTGGTTTTCTAGGTCATGAAGATGTTTTTGTATATTTCTTCTGTGTATTCTTGCCACCTCTTCTTAATATCTTCTGCTTCTTTTAGCTTCATACCATTTCTGTCCTTTATTGTCCAGGCTGCATGTGTTAAAATTCATACCCAAATCACCTATTTGGATAGGAATTTGATATATATTTATCCACTTAAAGGAAGGACAAATAATTATCACAAATATTTGTGTAATTTTTTTTACTCTATCTAGGAGGTTTTTTTATTTTTTGTTTTTTGTGTGTTTTTTTTTTTTGTTTTTTGTTTTTTTTGCTATTCTGAGAGCAAGGCACAGCATTTTAAAGTAGGACAAGTCTTCTGATAAATTGTCTCTGCATTTGTTGCCAAGGTAATTAAATCAAATCATATCGTGTCCCTTCTGGTGCAGCTTCCAAATCTTCACTGAAACAGCCTGATCTGTGGATACTGTGTCCCACTCTCTGTGCTGTCTGTAAGCAATTCCACCCATGTATCTAAATCTGTGCTGGCAGAATTTCCCAAGAGCCTCCCAATATTACTAACAAGCCAAGAGCCAGACAGAAGGAAAAACGTGGAAACAAACCAGCATATTTTTCCCCCACATTTTTGAAAGCAAAACTTATAGGAGGAGAAATACGTTTCTTGTACAGCTCACTACTACTGACACCACTGTCCTGGCCTCTCCCTTCATGTCCTGGGGACTCTTGAATTGGTTTGGTCTCCTCCCCTTCATCCACATCATCCTTCTCAGTAACTTCGCTAAAATAGAAACAATCAGGCAAGGGTTTCCTCTCTCTCCTTCCACGAAATGTGGTGTCTTTGAACATCACAGTTCAAAAGCATCAATTCTTCAGCGCTCAGCTTTCTTTATAATCCAACTCTCACATCCAAACATGACTACTGGAAAAACCATAGCTTTGACTAGATGGACCTTTATTGGCAAAGTAATGTTGCTGCTGCTGCTGCCGCTAAGTCGCTTCAGTCGTGTCCGACTCTGTGCGACCCCATAGATGGCAGCCCAACAGGCTCCCCCATCCCTGGGATTCTTCAGGCAAGAACACTGGAGTGGGTTGCCATTTCCTTCTCCAATGCATGAAAGTGAAAAGTGAAAGTGAAGTCGTTCGGTCGTGTCCAACTCTTAGTGACCCCATGGACTGCAGCCCACCAGGCTCCTCTGTCCATGGGATTTTCCAGGCAAGAGTACTGGAGTGGGGTGCCATTAGCCTCCCTTAATCTACTACATTTCCCAAGTTCAAGTTCTCTCCCCTTTCTACCTTTTCTGCTCTTTTTTTGCATAAACTGTATTTAGAGTTTTGATCTTTTCCAAGGCTAGTGACAGGTAATACAATGCAGCAGCTTCCTGTTAGCCATACCACCATGAGAATAAAAAACTGATACACTTACAATGATCCTGTACCCTTACAATCATTCTGTTTTTCACCTTTTCAGTACATTATTCAACAAGTTACATGAGAGTTTCAACTTCATTATAAAATAAGTTTTGTGTTGGATGATTTTTCTCATTCTTGTTGTTGTTATTCAGTCACTAAGTCATGTCCAACTCTTTGCAACCCCATAACCGCAGGCTAATGTCAGTGTTCTAGGCTGGGCTAAGCTGTGAGGTTCAGTAGGTAGATTAGATACATTTTTCACTTACAGTATTTTCAGCTTATGATGGGCTTATTGGGATGTAAACAAATCCATCTTCTTGATGAAGATCTGTAGCTGGGTTTGAACCTGTTATTCTGCTTATATTACTTTCAGAAATTAGTACTAAACACCACATCATTGTGTACCATTTCCAGTGGACATTGTCTTATCCTCGTCTTACTCCATCTCACACTCAATCTGGCATTCTCTCCTTATTAAAATCCGGTCCTGGTTTGGTTCCTAGGATGCCACATTGTCACCCTTCCTCCTACCATTCAGGCCACTTCCCCTCAGTCTCCTTTCCTGACTCCTTATCTTCTGCCTGCTTTCCAAATATTGTCATTTCTCAGGGCTCAGCCCAAGGGTATCTCAACTCTCTCCTGAAAATCACTCATTTAATCCTAACAGGTGAAAATACATATAAATGCAAAAGAATCCCATATTTATGGCTCCAGATTCAAATATCCAACTGTCAACTTGAGATCTCTACTTGCCATGCATGCAATATTAAACCTCACATGTCTGAGGTAGAACTCAGTTTCCAAACAAACTATTCTTCCAGCTATTCCCATCTACCTAGATATTCAAGCCTGAAACTAATTGGAATGTTCTCCATAATTTCTCTCTCCCCCTTAACCTCCATCCATATTAAATTCAACAGCAGGTCCTCTAGAGCCTACCTTCAAAATATGTCTTGAATCCATGTACGTGTTGTCAAATACTACCAACCTAGTCCAAGCTGCCACTGTATTTCATCTGTAACATTACAATAGGTCCCTTTTACAGCTTTTTCTCTCTCCAATCCATTTCCCATACAGTTACAAGAAAAAATCATCCAGGAAGATGATATTTAGCAATCTGAACAATACACCCACAACTCTCTACCTACACTTCCAACCTCACCTATGCCACTCTCCTCACTTGTGAACTATGATCACATGAACTTTTCATTTCCTAGAGCAAATCATGGTCTCTCCTGTCTGGAAGTTCCACAGTGATCTTTATAAATCATAAACATTGAGCAAGGCCGAGAGAGGAAGCCATTTGTTGAGTGGAAAGAGCATATTGATGTATTAGTTAAATACTGCTGCTAAGACACTTTAGTCCTGTCCAACTCTGTGCAACCCCAAAGACGGCAGCCCACCAGGCTCCCCTGTGCCTGGGATTCTCCAGTTATCTACTACTATATGACAAATGTCCCCAGTGTCATTCTGTCTAAAGTGAGACATAGACTAAAGTAAGATGTCTAAAGTAAATCTCATTCTATCTAAAGGAAGATGGACACTCCCATCCAGTGACCAGGATCTTTAACTGATTAGTTTCTTATTATCTTACATATTTTAGATTGAATATCTCTAATTTCCTAACCAGACTTCAGATCTCTTACTCTTTCTTTTTAAAACTTCTTTACAATCTTCCTTGATGGTTCAGATTGTAAAAAAAAAAATCTCCCTGCAATGAAGAAGACCCACATTCGATCCCTGGGTCAGGAAGAGCCCCTGGAGAAGGGAATGGCTACCCACTCCAGTATTCTTGCCTGGAGAAACCCATGGACAGAGCAGCCTGGTGGGCTACAGTCCATGGGGTCACAAAGATTCAGACATGAGAGACTAACACTTCCACTTTCACTTCACTTATGGTCTGTTGCCTCTCTACCCCTTGTTGTTTAGTCACTAAGTCATGTCCATCTCTCTGCAACCCCATGGACTGAAGGATGCCAGGCTTACCTGTTCTTCACTGTCTACTGGAGTTTGTTCAAATTCATGTCCATTGAGTCAGTAATGCCATCCAACCATCTCATCTTCTGTCACCCACTACTCCTCCTGCCTTCAATCTTCCCCAGCATCAGGGTCTTTTCCAATGAGTCGGTTCTTTGCAATAGGTGGCCAAAGAATTGAAGCTTCAACTTCAGCATCAGTCCTTTAAATGAATATTCAGGTGTTGATTTCCTTTTAGATTGACTGATCTCCTTGCAATCCAAGGGACTCTTAAGAGTCTTATCCAACACCACAATTCAAAAGCATCAATTCTTCTATATTCAGCCTTCCTTATAGTCCAACTCTCACATCCATACTAGACTATAAAACTCATAGCAAACCACCATGTTGCCTCTATTCTCCACTTTAAGCCCAAGTGCTTAGAACAGTGCTGTGCATGTATTAAAACTTTTTTAATATTTGTTGAATTAACAATAACAATAAAGCTATAAGAAGTTCATAGAAACAAAAATATTCAGTTTAAGAACTACAAAACCAAAATACCTCTATAAGCAAACTGGTCATTCTTGGCAAAGTGTACATATGTTATCAGTATGCCTTGCATAATGACAACCGTATATGCAAGACAGCAAAAGAGACACAGATGTAAAGAACAGACTTTTGGACTCTGTGGGAGAAGGCAAGGGTGGGATGATTTGAGAGAATAACATTGAAACATGTATTTTGCTATATGTGAAATAGATGACCAGTCCAAGTTTGATGCATAAAACAGGGCACTCAAAGCCAGTGCACTGGGACAACACAGGGGATGGGGTGGGGAGGGATGTGGGAGGGGGGTTCAGGATGGGGGGATACATGTACACCCATGGCTGAGTCATGTCAATGTATGGCAAAAACTACCACAATATTGTAAAGTAATTAGCCTCTGATTAAAATAAACAAATTAATTTTTAAAAAAGAAGCTTATGAAACAAAATTATTCAAAATTACTACAGTCCCATTGCCACCAGACACAGATTCATGACTGTGTGGGTGCAAGGTTATGTTCCTTTCTTAAAATCCCTTTTCTACAATTCTAATTTCTGTTTTCAGCACCTTCTGATTTAAATTAAGTGGGATCTCTCCCTTCAAACACTCTCAATTTCTCTTAGAGAATTTGACCTTAAAAGACCACGTATCAGAAGCCTTAAAATGTCAGCATTTCCCCAGATACAGCAGCTTCCTTGTCTCACGTCTATAACCAGTAAACTAAATGATAAATGAAAGATATTCTAAGGTTGCAGGGGTGGGGGGAACTATCAGAAGTCTTATTTGTAAAGCAGAATTGACGTTGAAAAAAAAAAAAAGTGGAATGAGACACATTTTGTGGGCATCAGAAGCCACAGGTGAATCCTGCCAAAAAGTCAAAAAAAGCTTCTCAAGGGTAACCACTTTCAATCTATTTTGTTTCCTTTTGTTACTCTTCCCAGGTAACACAAAACTTCAACTGATATAAACCATTTTTACATATGCAACTTGTAATACAGCCTATTTATATTCTTGTTTTATTTGATTCAATTTCTCTCCTATAATTCTCTTGGTATTAAAAGTCCTTTTGGGAGAACAAGATGGCAGAGGAGTAGGTGGATGTGGAGTGCATCTCTCCCCATGGATACATCAGGAATACACCTTCAGACACAGAAGTACATGCAGAACACCAGCAGAGAGCACACAAGAGTACCTGACCAGTGGAAAAGAATATACAGAATCCTGCAAAATTTGAGATCAAGTCCTGAGCCTTTGGAGTGGGAGCACTGACTCCAAGATGCTATATTACCAGAGAACTAACCCTAGGTAGTATCAAATAATGAGAACTCGCACGAAGGAAACCACTTGAATACAAGACTCGGCGTCACCCAACCAACAGTAGTACCCTGTGCAGGATGCCTCATCTAAACAACAAACAAAACAAAAATACAAACCCAAACATCAGCAGAGAGGATAAACCTCATTCAGCCTTGCCCATCGAAGGAAAAACAAATAAAAATCAGCACAAACCCCGCCCTATACAAAGCTTACACAAACCACTGAGCCAAACTTAGAGGGCAGAAACCAAAAGGAAGAAAGAATTCAACCTTGAAGCCTGAGAAAAGGAGACTCAAACACAATAAATTTTAAAATAAATAACAAAAAGGCCAAAAAAAAACCCAACACTATACAAATGAAGTAACAAGCTAGAAACACAGAAGTTCAAATAAATGAAGAGGAAATAGGCAAACTACCTGAAAAAGAATTCAGAATAATGACAGTAAAGATGATAAAAAAAAAAAAAAAAAACCTTAAAAACAGAATGGAATAAATGCAAAAATCAATTAACAAAGACCTAGAAGAATTAAAGAAAAAACATACAGAGACAAACAACACAATTACAGAAATTAAAAATACTCTAGAAAGAATCAATAGCAGAATATCTGAAGCAGAAGAGTGAATCAGTGAGCTGGAAGATAAAATGGTGGAAATAATTTCTGAAGAGCAAAATAAAATAAAAAGAATGAAAAGAACTGGGGATAGTCTCAGAGACTTCTGGGACAATATCAAACGTACCAACTTTCAAATTATAGGGGTCCCAGAAGAAGAAGAGAAAAAGAAAGGGTATGAGAAAATTTTTGAAGAGATTATAGCTGAAAATTTCCCCAGGATGGAAAAGGAAATAGTCAAGTTCATGAGGTGCAAAGAGTCCCATACAGGATAACCCAAGGAAATTGTCAGTCAAGTTCATGAGGTGCAAAGAGTCCCATACAGGATAACACACCAATACACATGCTAATCAAACTGACAAACACTAAACACAAAGAAAGAATATTCAAAGCAGCAAGGGGAAAGCAATAAGAAGCATACAAGGAAAACCCCATACACTTAACAGCTAATCTTTCAAAAAAAACTGCAGATCAGAAGGAAATGGCAGGATATATTTAAAGGACTGCAAGGGAAAAATCTACAACCAAGATTACTGTACCTGGCAAGGATCTTATTCAAAATTGATAGAGAAATCAAAAGCTTTTCAGACAAGCCTAAGTTAAGAGAATTCAGTACCACCAAATCACATTTATGACAAATGTTAAAGGGACTTATATAGTCAAGAAATACAAGAGAAGGAAAAAAAATCTACAAAAATCAACCCCAAACAGTTAAGAAAATGACAATAGGAACATATATCAATAACTACTTTAAATGTAAATGGATTAAATGCTCCAACCAAAAGACACAGACTGGCTGAATGGATACAAAAACAAGACCCATATATATGCTGTTTACAAGAAACCCATTTCAGACCTACAGACACATATAGACTGAAAGTGAGAGGATGCAAAAATATATGCCATGCAAATGGGAAGCAAAAGAAAACTGTAGTAGCAATCCTCCTATCAGACAAAATAGATCTTAAAATAAAGATTACAAAAGATAGGGAAAGACACTACATAATGATCGAGGGATCAATCCAAGAGGAAGACATAACAACTGTAAATATCTATGCACTCAACATAGGAGCACCTCAATACATAAGACAAACACTTACAGACATTAAGGGAGAAATTGACAGTAACACAATAATAGTAGGAGACTTTAACACCCCACTCACACCAATGAACAGATCATCAAAACAGAAAATTAATAAGGAAACACACGTCTTAAATGACACATTAAATGAGATGGGTCTCATTGATATCTTCAGGATATTCCATCCAAGTGCAGAATACACTTTCTTCTCAAGTGCACTTGGAACATTCTGAATGATAGACCACATCTTGGGTCACAAAGCAAACCTCAGTAAATTTAAGAAAATTGAAATCACATCTTCTCTGACCACAACGTTATGAGACTAGGTATCAATTACAAGAAAAAAAAAAACTGTAAAAAACACAAGCACATTGGGGATTAAACAATATGTTACTAAATAACAAACAGGCTACTGAAGAAATCAAAAGGGAAATCAAAAAATTTCTGGAAACAACCATGAAAACACAACAACTCAAAACCTATCAGAGCAGATCAGATCAGTCTCTCAGTCGTGTCCGACTCTTTGCGACCCCATGAATCACAGCACGCCAGGCCTTCCTGTCCATCACCAACTCCCGGAGTTCACCCAGACTCACGTCCATTGAGTCAGTGATGCCATCCAGCCATCTCATCCTCTGTCGTCCCCTTCTCCTCCTGCCCCCAATCCCTCCCAGCATCAGAGTCTTTTCCAATGAGTCAACTCTTTGCATGAGGTGGCCAAAGTATTGGAGTTTCAGCTTCAGCATCATTCCTTGCAAAGAAATCCTAGGGCTGATCTCCTTCAGAATGGACTGGTTGGATCTCCTTGCGGTCCAAGGGACTCTCAAGAGTCTTCTCCAACACCACAGTTCAAAAGCATCAATTCTTCGGCACTCAGCCTTCTTCACAGTCCAACTCTCACATCCATACGTGACCACTGGAAAAACCATAGCCTTGACTAGATGGACCTTTGTTGGCAAAGTAATGTCTCTGCTTTTCAATATGCTATCTAGGTTGGTCATAACTTTCCTTCCAAAGAGTAAGCGTCTTTCAATTTCATGGCTGCAGTCACCATCTGCAGTGATTTTGGAGCCCAGAAAAATAAAGTCTGACACTGTTTCCACTATTTCCCCATCTATTTCCCATGAAGTGATGGGACTGGATGCCATGATCTTCATTTTCTGAATGTTGAGTTTTAAACCAACTTTTTCACTCTCCACTTTCCCTTTCATCAAGAGGCTTTTTAGTTCCTCTTCACTTTCTACCATAAGGGTGGTGTTATCTGCATATCTGAGGTTATTGATATTTCTCCCAGCAATCTTGATTCCAGCTTGTGTTTCTTCCAGTCCAGCATGTCTCATGATGTACTCTGCATATAAGTTAAATAAACAGGGTGACAATATACAGCCTTGACGAACTCAAAACCTATAGGATGTAGCAAAAGCAGTTCTAAGAGGGAATTTATAACCGTACAATCCTACCTCAAGAAACAAGAAAAACATTGAATAGACAACCTAACTTACACTTAAAACAACTGTAAAAAGAATAACAAAAATCCCCTAAATTAATAGAAGCAAAGAAATCATAAAGATCAGAGCAGAAATAAATGAAAAAGAAATGAAAGAAGCAATAGTAAAGATTAATAAAACTAAAAGCTGGTTTTTTGAGAAGATAAATAAAATTGACAACCATTGAGCCAGACTCCTCAACAAAAAAAGAAAGAAGAATCAAGTCAACAAAATTAGAAATGAAAAAGGAGAGGTTACAAAAGACAATGTGGAAATACAAAGGATTATTAGATACTACTATGAACAACTATATGGCAATAAAATGGATAGCCTAGAAGAAATGGACAGATGCTTAGAAAAGCAGGCTGGTCTGAATCTTGGCAAGAATGGAAGAAGAGGTGGCCCATATGAGATGATAAAAAGACCCATGGGTGTAAAAGAAGAAGTAAAGCTCTCACTGTTTGCAGATGACATAATAGTGTACATAGAAAATTCTATGTACACTATCAGAAAATTCCTAGAGCTATCAAAGTCACAAGATACAATATTAATACGCAGAAGTAACTTGAATTTATTTATACTAACAATGAAAAATCAGAAAGAGAAATTAAGGAATCAATCTCATTCACCATTCCAACAAAACGAATAAAATACCTAGGAATAAACTCACCTAAGGAGACAAAGCTGGAATCAAGATTACCAGGAGAAATATCAATAACTGCAGATATGCAGATGACACCACCCTTATGGCAGAAAGTGAAGAGGAACTAAAAAGCCTCTTGATGAAAGTGAAAGAGGAGAGTGAAAAAGTTGGTTTAAAACTCAACATTCAGAAAATGAAGATCATGGCATCCGGTCCCATCACTTCATGGGAAATAGATGGGGAAACAGTGGGAACAGTGTCAGACTTTATTTTTCTGGGCTCCAAAATCACTGCAGATGGTGACTGCAGCCATGAAATTAAAAGATGCTTACTCCTTGGAAGAAAAGTTATGACCAACCTAGATAGCATATTGAAAAGCAGAGCCATTACTTTGCCAACAAAGGTCCGTCTAGTCAAGGCTATGGTTTTTCCTGTGGTCATGTATGGATGTGAGAGTTGGCTGTGAAGAAGGCTGAGTGCCGAAGAATTGATGCTTTTGAACTGTGGTGTTGGAGAAGACTCTTGAGAGTCCCTTGGACTGCAAGGAGATCCAACCAGTCCATTCTGAAGGAGATCAGCCCTAGGATATCTTTGCAAGGAATGATGCTAAAGCTGAAACTCCAGTACTTTAGCCACCTCATGCGAAGAGTTGACTCATTGGAAAAGACTTTGATGCTGGGAGGGGTTGGAGACAGGAGGAGAAGTGGAGGACAGAGGATGAGATGGCTGGATGGCGTTACTGACTCGATGGACATGAGTCTGAGTGAACTCCGGGAGTTGGTGATGGACAGGGAGGCCTGGTGTGCTGTGATTCATGGGGTCACAAAGAGTTAGACAGGACTGAGTGACTGAACTGAACTGAACTGAAGGAGACAAAAGAACCCTACACAGAAAATTATAAGACACCAATGAAAGAAATCATAGATGACATAAACAGATGGAGAGATATTCCATGTTCCTGGGTAGGAAAAAGCAATCTTGTGAAAATGACTATACTACCAAATGCAATCTACAGATTCAATGTGATCCCTATTAAATTACCAATGGCATTTTTCACAGAACTAGAACAAAATATTTCACACTTCTTGTGGAAAAACCAATGACCCTGAATAGTCAAAGCAGTCTTGAGAAAGAAGGATGGAGCTGGAGGAATCAACCTTCCTGACTTCAGATTATACTACAAAGCTACAGTCATCAAGACAGTATGGTCCTGGCACAAAAACAGAAAAATAGGCCAATGGGAGAAGATAGAAAGCCCAGAAATAAGCTCATGCATCTATGGATACCTTATTTTTGATAAAGGAGGCAAGAATATACAACTGGGCTAAGACAGCCTGTTCAATAAGTGGTGCTGGAAAAACCTGAACAGCTACATGTAAAAGAATGAAATTAGAACACTTTCTAACACCATACACAAAGATAAACTCTAAATGGATTAAAGACCTAAATGTAAGACCAGAAACTAGAAAACTCTTAGAGGAAAACATAGGCAGAATACTCAATGACATAAATCAAAGCAAGATCCTCTATGACCCACCTTCTACAGTAATGGAAATAAAAACAAAAGTAAAGTGGGGCCTGATTAAACTTAAAAGCTTTTGCACAGCAAAGGAAACTCTGCTGCTGCTAAGCTGCTGCTAAGTCCCTTCAGTCATGTCCAACTCTGTGCAACCCCATAGACAGCAGCCCACCAGGCTCCCCCATCCCTGGAGTGGGTTGCCATTTCCTTCTCTAATGCATGAAAGTGAAGAGTGAAAGTGAATTCACTCAGTCATGTCTGACTCTTAGCAACCCCATGGGCTGCAGCCTACCAGCCTCCTGCATCCATGGGATTTTCCAAGCAAGAGTACTGGAGTGGGGTGCCATTGCCTTCTCTGAGGAAACTCTAAGCAAGGTGAAAAGACAACCCTCAGAATGGGAGAAAATAATAGCAGATGAAACAGTTGACAAAGGATTAATTTCCAAAATATACAAGCAGCTCATACAACTCAATACCAGAAAAACAAACAACCCAATCAAAAAGTGGGCAAAAGACTTAAACAGACATTTCTCCAAAGAAGACATACAGGTGGTTAATAAAAACATGAAATATGCCCAACATCGTTATTAGAGAAATGCAAATCAAAACCACAACGATGTATCATCTCACACAAGTCAGAATGGCCATCATCAAAATGTCTACAAACAATAAATGCTGGAGAGGGTGTGGAGAAAAGGGAACCCTTTTGCACTGTTGGTGGGAATATGAATTGATACAGCCACTATGGAAGATGGTATGGAGATTCCTTTAAAAAGTAGGAATAAAAACCACCATATGACCCAGAAATCCCACTGCTAGGTATATCTCCTGAGGAAACCAAAATTGAAAAAGACACATGTATCCCATTTTTCATTGCAGCAATATTTACAATAGCTAGAACATGGAAGCAACCTGGATGTCCATAGACAGATGAATGGATAAAGGTGTGATACACATACACAATTAAATATTACTTAGCCATAAAAGGGAATGCATTTGAGTCAGTTCTCATGAGGTAGATGAATATAGAACCTGTTATACAGGTTCTACACTCTGTTCACTCTGTTATACAGAGTTACAGAGTGAAGTAAGTCAGAAAGGGAAAGATAAATATTGTATTCTAACACATATATATATGGAATCTAGAAAAATGGTACCCAAGTATTTATTTACAGCGCAGCAATGGAGAAACAGACATAGAGAATAGACTTATGGACATGGGGAGAGGGGAGGAGAGTGTGAGATGTGTGGAAAGTGCATGGAAACTTACATTACCATGTGTAAAATAGATAGCCAATGGAAATTTGCTGTATGGCTCAGGAGACTCAAACAGGGCCTCTGTATCAACCTAGAGGTGTGCAATGGGGAGGGAGATGGGGGGCAGGGAGATGGGAGGGAGATTCAAAAGGGAGGGGATATATGTATGCCTATGGTTGATTCATGTTGACGTTTGGTAGAAAACAACAAAATTCTGTAAAGCAATTATCCTTGAATTAAAAAATAAAAACAAAACAAAAGTCCTTTTGATGGTTGTTGTCCTTTCTATTTTGAAGTCATTAACCTCTGTTTCCTACCTGAAGTAAGGGGGTGCCCTGTGAGTGACAGCCTTATTTACAGAGAACAGGGAAGGACTTGACAGCTATTTCAGCCTGCCAACTGAGATAGCCTCAAGAATGCTGCAAGTGTCACAAATGGAGAAGCAACGTCACATAACCAAACTGTTTCCTTGTCGTTCACTAATAGCATTCTCTGATGTGTGCCTCTTGAGAGAAAGATTTGCCAGAAGGAAGGTGGGCTGGGTAATTTCTTTTGTACCTTTTATATGACTTTCACAGTCTTCAAACTCTCAAAAGCATAGAGAATGCTTTAAAATTGCAAATAATGAGAATAAATGTTTTTAAAAGACTGTATTATTTTGAATTAAAGCACAATGCCTTTTTGAGAATGATGTTTTCTATATACAAAAGTTTTAGCACAAAATGATGCTTTTTATCTATTTAAAGCACCAAGACAGAAATATTGATCAATGGAATAAAATAGAAAGCCCAGAGATAAATCCACACACATATGGACACCTTATCTTTGACAAAGGAGGCAAGAATATACAATGGATTAAAGACAATCTCTTTAACAAGTGGTGCTGGGAAATCTGGTCAACCACTTGTAAAAGAATGAAACTAGACCACTTTCTAACACCATACACAAAAATAAACTCAAAATGGATTAAAGATCTAAATGTAAGACCAGAAACTATAAAACTCCTAGAGGAGAACATAGGCAAAACATTCTCCGACATACATCACAGCAGGATCCGCTATGACCCACCTCCCAGAATATTGGAAATAAAAGCAAAAATAAACAAATGGGACCTAATTAACCTTAAAAGCTTCTGCACATCAAAGGAAACTATTAGCAAGGTGAAAAGACAGCCTTCAGAATGGGAGAAAATAATAGCAAATGAAGCAACCGACAAACAACTAATCTCAAAAATATACAAGCAACTCCTACAGCTCAACTCCAGAAAAATAAACGACCCAATCAAAAAATGGGCCAAAGAACTAAATAGACATTTCTCCAAAGAAGACATACAGATGGCTAACAAACACATGAAAAGATGCTCAACATCACTCATTATCAGAGAAATGCAAATCAAGACCACTATGAGGTACCATTTCACACCAGTCAGAATGGCTGCGATCCAAAAGTCTACAAATAATAAATGCTGGAGAGGGTGTGGAGGAAAGGGAACCCTCTTACACTGTTGGTGGGAATGCAAACTAGTACAGCCACTATGGAGAACAGTGTGGAGATTCCTTAAAAAACTGGAAATAGAACTGCCTTATGATCCAGCAATCCCACTGCTGGGCATACACACTGAGGAAACCAGAAGGGAAAGAGACACGTGTACCCCAGTGTTCATTGCAGCACTGTTTACAATAGCCAGGACGTGGAAGCAACCTAGATGCCCATCAGCAGATGAATGGATAAGAAAGCTATGGTACATATACACAATGGAGTATTACTCAGCCATTAAAAAGAATACATTTGAATCAGTTCTAATGAGGTGGATGAAACTGGAGCCTATTATACAGAGTGAAGTAAGCCAGAAGGAAAAACATAAATACAGTATACTAACGCATATATATGGAATTTAGAAAGAAGGTAACAATAACCCAGTGTACGAGACAGCAAAAGAGACACTGATGTATAGAACAGTCTTATGGACTCTGTGGGAGAGGGAGAGGGTGGGAAGATTTGGGAGAATGGCATTGAAACATGTAAAATATCATGTAAGAAATGAGTTGCCAGTCCAGGTTCGATGCACGATACTGGATGCTTGGGGCTAGTGCACTGGGACGACCCAGAGGGATGGTATGGGGAGGGAGGAGGGAGGAGGGTTCAGGATGGGGAACACATGTATACCTGTGGTGGATTCATTTTGATATTTGGCAAAACTAATACAATTATGTAAAGTTTAAAAATAAAATAAAATTAGAAAAAAAAATAAGTATATCTGAGAGTATGCCAAAATATTAATTTGATCTATGTCATTGCCCTAAAACATATGATCAGGTATTCAATTATCTATTTTCTTGTTGCCTTTAGTCTCTTGTTGAGTTCAACTTATTCACTCAGTTTAATAGACATTCTTAAATTCCTACTATGTGCAGGCAAAATTTCTAGTAGTTAAAATTAAATTAAAAATTCAGTTTTTCAGTTGCATCCAAGAAAAATGAGGTAGTTTACAGTCTTTCAGGAAAGAGAGAAAAGTGGGTGATCAAACCATACTGGTCATGAGAGTGTCCGCAAGCTTCTGTTCTCCTATGATCTGTCTGGGCCCAGGTCTTTCACCTGGATCTGAATCTGATTCTTCTAATCCATGGGATCTCCCATCTTCATTCACCTCATAGTTAGAGTATTCAAAACAGATTCTGCCATTTTCCCAACAGCAGTCTGTCTCTCATTCCTAGAATCCTAACTGCCAAAGTAGCAGCCATCAGCGAGCACTTAGCATGTGCGAGGCATCACACTATGTTACACGGATTATCTGATATAAGGTTCAAAATTGTCTACAAACTAGGTTATATTATTAGTCTGCTTTGCAAGCAAGGAAACCAAGACGTGTACAGGCTAGTAACAAGCCCAGATAACCAGCAAGTGGTAGATGCAGGCAGGTGATGAAAAATCACATTCTAGGACTATGATGTCCAGTAGCATGAGTGACCGGGGCATTTGGAATTGGACTAATGCAACTAAGAAACTCTTTGGCTTAATTTCATTTAAGTTTAAAGACCAATACTCAATTATTTTTAACTATAAATTTTATGAAATCTACAGATCAAGAGTTTCTGATGAAAATTAGCATCCAAGTTGATATGCACTGTAACTGTAAAATAGAGGTCAGATTCTGAAGACCTAGTATGAAAAAAAAAGAATGTATAATACTGATAATTTTTTATATTGGCTACATGCTGAAATTATATTTTGGATATCTTAGGCTCAATATAAATATATTATTGTAATTAGTTTTACCTATTTATTTTTAGGGCTTCCCAGGTGGCTTAGTGGTAAAGAATTCACCTGCCAAGCAGGAGAAGTGTGTTTGAACTCTGGGTCAGGAAGATCCCCTGGAGAAGGCAATGGCAACCCACTCCAGTATTCTTGCCTGGGAAATCCCTTGGACAGAGGAGCCTGGCAGATTACAGTCCATGGGGTCGCAAAACAGTTGGACACGTGACTTAACATCAACAACATTTATTTTTACCTTTTAAATGTGTTTATGAGAAAAATTTAAATTACAGCTATGGCTCAAAGTGAGCTGGAAGGTAGAGTAGTGGAAATCACTGAAACTGAAGAGAAGAATAAAGAATAAAAAGAAATGAGAACAATTTAGGAGGCTTCCACAACAACATCAAGTGTGCTAACATTCACATTATAGTGTCCTGGAAGGAGAGGATAGAGAGAGGAGACAGAGAACACATTCAAAGACATAATAGCTGAAAACCTCTCTAATCTGGAAAGGGAAACAGACGTCCAGGTCCAGGAAGCACAGAGTTCCCTAATAGCCAAAATGTGGAATCAACCTAAATGTCCATCAACAGATGAATGAATAAAGAAAACGTGGTATCTGTAATGGAATGTTATTCAGTTTTTAGAGAAATAATTACTGTCATTTACAACATGGATAAAATTGGAGGACATAACGTCTAATCAAGGCTATGGTTTTTCCAGTGGTCATGTATGGATGTGAGAGTTGGACTGTGAAGAAAGCTGAGCGCCGAAGAATTGATGCTTTTGAACTGTGGTGTTGGAGAAGACTCTTGAGAGTCCCTTGGACTGCAAGGAGATCCAACCAGTCCATTCTGAAGGAGATCAGCCCTGGAATTTCTTTGGAAGGAATGATGCTAAAGCTGAAACTCCAGTCCTTTGGCCACCTCATGTAAAGAGTTGACTCATTGGAAAAGACCCTGATGCTGGGAGGGATCGGGGGCAGGAGGAGAAGGGGACGACAGAGGATGAGATGGCTGGATGGCATCATTGACTCAATGGACGTGAGTCTGAGTGAACTCCGGGAGTTGGTGATGGACAGGGAGGCCTGGCATGCTGCGATTCATGGGGTCACAAAGAGTCGGACACGATTGAGCAACTGAACTGAACTGAACTGAACTGATGCTAATTGAAATGTCAGACAGAGAAAGACAAATACTGTATGATTTCATTTATATATGAAATCTAAAAAAGTCTAACTCATAGAAGCAGAGAGCAGCATGGTGGGTGCCAGGGGCTGGCAGGATAGAGGAAAGGAGATATGCTGGTCAAAGGGTACAAAGTTTCAATTATGCAAGATGAATGAGTTCTGAAGGCCTAATGTACAGTGTGGTGACTATAGTTCATAATATTGTATTACATATTTGAAATTTGTCAAGAGAGTAGATTTGAAATGTCCCCACTACTATATAGGGCTTCCCTCATAGCTCAATCAGTAAAGAATCTGCCTTCAATGCAGAAGAGCTGGGTTCAATTCCTGGGTTGGGAAGATCCCCTGGAGAAGGAAATGGCAACCCCCTTCAGTATTCTTGCCTGGAGAATCCCATGGACGGAGGAGCCTAACAGGCTACAGTCCATGGGGTCACAAGAGTTGTTGGACAGGATTTAGCGACTAAACCACCACCACCACCACCACCACTATATATATATATACATATATATATATATATATATGTATGTATGTATGTATATGAGATAACAGATATGTTAATTAGCTTATTATATGTCTTCACATAATTACATTGTGATTACATTTGATGTATATATCAAAACACATTAAACACTGTAAAAATATACAATTTTTATTTATCAATTACACTTAATAAAGGAAAATTAAAAATTAATTAAAATTTTAATTGCAATATAATCCAAAGACAGAAAATTAGAGTAGAAGGAAAAGGAAACATAGAAAAAGTCAAAGTACTAAATAAGATCATAGAAATAAACAAAAACAGTAGGAATAACAATAAAAGTAAATGGACATTAGTGAAAAGACAGACATTTTAAAGTTGGTAATTAAAAAAAAAAATCCAGCTCTATGCAACTTACAAAAGACAAATGTTAAAATACAAAGGACAGAGAAAGTTAGAAGGTTAAGACATGGAAAAACTATCCCAGTAAATTTAGCCAAACTAAAACCAGTATAACTCTATTAATATCTAAAAGGTGTGTGTGGGTGGGGGGTGAGACTACTGGCTCTGAAACTTAATTGTACATTGGAATAATTGAGGGAAATTTTTAAGTTACCAATGTCTCACATCAATTAACTCAGAATTTCTAAAGTTTAGATCTCAGCATGGATGTTTCTACAAGTCCTCTAGGTGATAATGATGCCAAATCAGCATTAAAACTTATACATTAAGGCAAAAAACATCTTTAGGGGATGAAGAGATTCACCATATGTTAATGAACATATGTTAATAAAAATATATAACCAGGAAGAAATTAAAATCTTAAGTCAGTATATAAATAATGACACAACTTCAATATACGGGTAAAGCAATACTGACAGATTTGGAAGAATATTTTTAAGATTTTAAACACTATTCTTAATAAAAGAGAGCTCAAGTAGAGAAAAGCTAGAGGGATAAGTAACACACTTGGGAAATTTGAACTACTGATATACCTAGATAATTACCAAAGTAATTACCAAAGAAAGCACATATTTACAATAATTTTACAATAATTATTTTATAATAATTATTTACAATAATTATTATATACTTGACTTTAAACCAAGTGTTTTATTGTGTCTCAATAAAATACAATAAAATTGTACTACCATATAAATTATATCCTCTTATCAAAATACAGCTGGAAATAAAAAATATTTCAAACTCATGTATTTGGTCATTTAAATTTTTATAAATTATATATAATTTATTAATCAAATAAAATAGTAAAACTAAATAATAAGGAAAATATTATATATCCAAACTTGAAAAATGTTGTTCAAATAGCTCTTAGAGAAGAATTTCTAAATTTAAATACTTATGTTTTTTAAAGAATATTTAAAACACACTTAAGAATTCATCCTAAATACCTATTTAAAAATAAAATAATAAATTACAATTAATGTTGTTTTAAAGGGATGGTATAAAATAATAATATCTAATTTGTGGAGGTTAAAAATAAGATAGTCTTAAAATATTGGACAATAATTAGATATAAGATACAATAGTCAAGAGGACCAGTACTCTTGCCTGGAAAATCCCATGGACAGAGGAGCCTGGTAGGTTGCAGTCCATGGGATGGCTAGGAGTCGGGCACGACTGAGCGACTTCACTTTCACTTTTCACTTTCATGCATTGGAGAAAGAAATGGCAACCCACTCCAGTGTTCTTGCCTGGAGAATCCCAGGGATGGGAGAGCCTGGTGGGCTGCCATCTCTGGGGTCGCACAGAGTCGGACACGACTGAAGCGACTTAGCAGCAGCAGCAGCAGCAGGCAAAAGGAAGCAAGTAAAGGCAGAAAACTTTCAAAGACAGAAATAAAACTGTCTCTATTTGCAGATGACATATCCAGAAAATTCAAGAGAATCAATATAAAAAGCAGTACAAACATTAAGAGAGTTTAGCAATGAAATTCTAACTTCATTATAGAGATAGCAATAGCTTTCAAATGTACAAGCAATAACTAGGTAGAACATATGATGAATGAAAAGACCTAACTTACAGAAACAACAGCAAAGAAAATTACTTGATTACAACAAGAGATATGTAAATTTATTTGAGGAAATTTTCCTATTACATGTGAAATATAAAACAGTAGACTTGAGCAAATGAAAAGACAAACAATGTTTTTTAATAGGAAGACTAAACCTCATAAATATATCAATTCTCCCTAAGTTAATTTGCAAATTTACTTCAATCCCCTAAAAATGCCAGTAAGTTTTTCCCCAGATACACATAAGTCGATTTTAAAGTTAATATTTAAAAATAAACAAGCAAAAATAAAGCAAGATTTATTTAAAGATTTATTTAACCTTCCTTTATGAAAAGGAAGATTCTGAAAATCTATTTCACCATAATGCAAATATACTTAACACCATGGAATGCATTATTAAAAATGGTTAGGAAGTATTAATAAATTTTATGTTTTTTACCACAATTTAAAAAAATGAAAACAGGAAAACACTCCTTCACAGTGATCACCTCTTAAGCATTCTCACCAAGCATTACACATGAGGCCCTCTATTCTTAAGGAGTCTTTATCTATGAACTAGAAATACTGATCACACTGAACTTTATTTCCTCTTTCCTGGAGGCTCAGATGGTAAAGAATCTGCCTCCAATACAGGAGATCCAGGTTCAATTCCTGGGTCAGGAAGATCCTCTGGAGAAGGAAATGGCTACCCACTCCAATGCTCTTGCCTGGAGCATTCCATGGACAGAGGAGCCATGGGATCGCAAAGAGTCAGACAGGACTGAGTGACAAACACTTTCTCTTTTTCATTTTCAATACAATTGTATTGTGCTTAGTTCAGTGCTTGGCATGGAGTGAGATCGATAAATGTAAATTATAGGTAACTTCCTACTTTCCCTGTAAATGTGCTGTTATCAGCAAATCTATATATATTTCAAAAAAAAAAGTGAAAAAGAAAAAGTGCCAAGAAAACCTGGGGAAAAAAAGGAAAAAAACGAGAGAGGTTAACTCAAATAGATATTAAAATACTATTATAAAGCATCTATATTTAAAATTCTGTGCTATCCAGAAAAATCAATGGATAGTCTTTGAAAAACAATGGGTCAAAAGTATGTAGAAATAGGCCTATGTGTGTATGTGAATTTATTATGTAATAAAGATAGTATCGCAAATCAGTGGGGGAGGGCAATATGGAAATATTAATAATGGTATTGAGAAACTGAATAGTCATTTGGAAGACTGTATCATTGGATCTGTATGTCACAATATACACCAAGATAAACTCCAAATGAATTAGATATCTAAATGTAGATGGATGGGAAGGAAGGCAAAAAGGAGAGAAGGAGAGAAGAAGGGTGGAAGGAAGGCGGGAGGGAGGGAGGGAGGGAAGGGAGAAAAAAAAGGGAGGGAGGAAGAAAAGAAGGAAGAAAGGAAGGGGGGAAAATTGACAGAACTACTATAATAAGATGTGAGTAAATTCCTGTATTACCTGGAAAAGGGGAAGAAGTTCCTAACCATGACTCAATGTCCAGAAGTAATAAAATTAAAAAGGATAATTTTTAAAAATTAAAAATAAAGTTTATAAGGCAAAAAAAAATGCTATAAGCAAGCTCCAAAGAGAAATTACAATGATAAACCAGGAAAAAATATTTGCAATTTACATCAGAGTGCAGCTGATACCCCTAATATATAAACAGTTTAAACAGTCAGAAGAAAAATAAAGTAGTTGAAAAATAGTACACCAGATACCTATAGGAATGGCCAAAATCCCAAACACTGACAATACCAAATGCTGGTGAGGATACGGAGCAAGAGGGGCTCTCATTCAGTGCTGACAAGGATGCAAAATGACACATCCACGTGGGGAGATTGTTGGGCAGTTTTTTATAAAACTAAACAGGGCTTCCTGGTGGCTCAGATGGCAAAGACTCTGCCTGCAGTGCAGGAGACCCAGGTTCAGTTATTGGGTTGGGAAGATACCCTGGAGAAGGGAATGGCTACCCATTTCAGTATTCTTGCCTGGAGAATTCGATGGACAGAGAAGCCTGTTGGGCTACAGTCCACAGGGTTGAAAAGAGTCAGACGTGACTGAGCAACTAATGAATCAGTCTTAGCCTATAACCCAACAATGGCACTCCATGATATTTACCCAAATGAGTTTAAAACTTATGTCTACACAAAAACCTGCAAATGGCACATGGATGTATACAGCAGTTTTATTCAATTGTCAAAAGTTGGAAGTAACCAAGACATCTCTCAGGATGTAAATGGATAAAAAATCTGTCATACAGCCAGACTATGGAATATTATTTAGTGCTAAAAGGCACTGAGCTGTCAAGTCATGAAAAGACATGAAGGAAATTTGAGTGCATTTTACCAAGTAACAGAAGCTCATTTGAAAAATCTATATACTGTATGATTCTAACTGTATAGCATTCTAGAGAAGGTAAAACTAAGGAAAAAGTCAAAAGACCAGGGGTTGCCAGAGGCTATAGGGAGGGAGGGGTGTACAGACAAGCACAGAGGATTTTTAGGGCAGTGAAACCATTTTGTTGTTTAGTCACTAGGTCAGCTCAGTTCAGTCCGGTCACTAAGTCGTATCAGACTCTTTCTGACCCCATAGACTGCAGCACACCAGGCTTCCCCATCCATCACCAACTTCTGGAGTTTACTCAAACTCATGTCCATCAAACAGGTGATGCCATTCAACCATCTCATCCTCTGTTGTCCCCTTCTCCTCCTGCCTTCAATCTTTCCCAGCATCAGGGTCTTTTCCAGTGAGTCAGTTCTTAGCATCAGGTGGCCAAAATATTGGAGCTTCAGCTTCAGCTTCAGTCCTTCCAATGAACATTCAGGACTGATTGCCTGTAGGATAGACTGGTTGGATCTCCTTGCAGTCCAAGGGACTCTCAAGACTCTTCTCCAACACCACAGTTCAAAAGCATCAATTCTTCAGTGCTCAGCTTTCTTCACAGTCCAACTCTCACATCCATACATGACTACTGGAAAAACCATGGCTTTGACTAGATGGACCTTTGTAGGCAAAGTAATGTCTCTGCTTTTGAATATGCTGTCTAGGTTGGTCACAGCTTTTCTTCCAAGGAGTAAGGCCCTTTTAATTTCAAGGTTGCAGACACCATCTGCAGTGATTTTGGAGCTCAAGAAAATAAAGCCTCTCACTGCTTCCATTGCTTCTCCATCTATTTGCCATGGAGTGATGGGACTGCATGCCAGGATCTTAGTTTTCTGAATGTTGAGTTTTAAGCCAACGTTTTCACTCTCCTCTTTCACATTCATCAAGAGGCTCTTTAGTTTTTCTTCACTTTCTGCCATAAGGGTGGTGTCATTTTGCATATCTGAGGTTATTGATATTTCTCCCAGAAATCTTGATTCCAGCTTGTGCTTCATCCAGGCCAGCATTTCTCATAATGTACTCTGCATATAAGTTAAATAAGCAGGGTGACAATATACAGCCTTGATGTACTCCTTCCCCAATTTGGAACCAGTCCATTGTTCCATGTCTGGTTCTAACTGTTGCTTCCTGACCTGCATACAGATTTCTCAGGAGGCAGGTCAGATGTTCTGGTATTCCCATCTCTTGAAGAATTTCCCACAGTTTGTTGTGATCCAAACAGTAAAAGGCTTTGGCATAGTCAATAGAGCAGAAATAAATGTTTTTCTGGAACTCTCTTGCTCTTTTGATGATCCAAGGGATGTTGGCAATTTGATCTCTGGTTCCTCTGCCTTTTCTAAATCCAGTTTGAACATCTGGCAGTTCACGGTTCACATACTGTTAAAGCATGGCTTGGAGAATTTTGAGCATTACTTTGATAGCATATGAGAGAGTGCAATTGTGCGGTAGTTTGAGCATTCTTTGGCATTGCCTTTTCTTGGGATTGGAAAGAAAAGTGACCTTTTCCAGTCCTGTGGCCACTGCTGCATTTTCCAAATTTGCGGGCATATGGAGTGCAGCACTTTCACAGCACCATCTTTTAGGATTTGAAATAGCTTAACTGGAATTCCATCACCTCCACTAGCTTTGTTCGTAGTGATGCTTCCTAAAGCCCATTTGGCTTCACATTCCAGGATGTCTGGCTCTAGGTGGGTGATCATACCATCGTGGTTTTCTAGGTCATAAAGATCTTTTTTGTACAGTTCTTCTGTGTATTCTTGCCACCTCTTCTTAATATCTTCTGCTTCTGCTAGGTCCATGCCATTTCTGTCCTTTATGGAGCCCATCTTTGCATGAAATGTTCCCTTGGTATCTCTAATTTTCTTGAAGACATCTCTAGTCTTTCCCATTCTGTTGTTTCCTCTATTTCTTAGCATTGATGATTGAGGAAGGCTTTCTTATCTCTCCTTGCTATTCTTTGAAACTCTGCATTAAAATGGGTATATCTTTCCTTTTTTCCTTTGCCTTTAGCTTCTTTTCTTTTCTCAGCTACTTATAAGGCCTCCTCAGACAACCACTTTGCCTTTTGCATTTCTTTTTCTTGGGAATGGTCTTGATCACTGCCTCCTGTACAGTGTCACGAACATCCGTCCATGGTTCCTCAGGCACTGTGTCTATCAGATCTAATCTCTTGAATCGATTTATAACTTCCACTGTATAATCGTAAGGGATTTGATATAGGTCATACCTGAATGATCTAGTGGTTTTCCTTACTTTCTTCAATTAAGTCTGAATTTGGCAATAAGCAGTTCATGATCTGAGCCACAGTCAGCTCCCAGTATTGTTTTTGCTAACTGTAGAGAGATTCTCCATCTTTGGCTCCAAGAATATAATCAATCTGATTTCTGAATTGACCATCAGTAATGTCCATGGGTAGAATCTTCCCTTGCTATGACCAGTGCATTTCTCTTTGCAAAACTCGGTTAGCCTTTGCTCTGCTTCATTTTGTACTCCAAGGACAAATTCGTCTGTTACTCCAGGTATCTCTTGACTTCCTACTTTTGCATTTCAGTTTAGTCACTAAGTCGTATCCAACTCTTTTGTGATCCAATGAACTATAGCCTGCCAGGCTCCTCTGTCCATGGGACTTCCAAGATAAGAATCCTGGAGCAGGTTGCCATTTCTTTCTCCAGGGGATCTTTCTGACCCAGGGGTAAAACCCACGTGTCCTGCATTGGCAGGCAGATTCTTTACCACTGAGCCACCAGAGAATCCCTCGAAACTATTTTGTATAATAGTACAATATTGGATATATGTTATGTTACAGGGTATACATTTGTCAAATATATACAAAGAATGTACAGTACCAAGAGGGAGTCCTAATGCCAACTATAGACTTTGGGTGGTAATGAACTATTAATGACTATCCAGTGACACAGTGTCCACCCTGGAGGGTGTGTTCATGTGGTCACAAGGTTGTACGGGAATTCTATGTACTTTCCCTACACGTCTATGTGCATCTAAAACTACCCTAAAAAATAGTCCACTAAAAATAAATTAATAAATTAGTAAGTAAAATTAATTAGTCTAAAATATATGCAATTGGAGTCCCATAAAAGGAGCAAAGGCGGGAAAAAAATATTTAAGGAAACAGTGGTTGAAATTTGATGAAAACTGTAAAGTAGCAGGGTCTTCCATGGTGGCTCACACAGTAAGGAATCTGCCTGCAAATGCAAGATACCCAGGCTCGATCCCTGGGTTGGGAAGAACCCCTGGAGAAATGAATGGCTACCCATTCCAATGTTCTTGCCTGGAAAATTCCATGGACAGAGGAGCCTGCCAGGCTACAGTCCATGGGGTCACAAAGAGTCAGACACGACTGAATGACTAATACTTTCACTTTTTTCATCAAGCAGCAGATCTAAGATGCTCAATAAACTCCAAGAAGTAACATTAAAAAGGTACATCATAATCAGATCAGATCAGAGCAGATCAGATCAGTCGCTCAGTCGTGTCCAACTCTTTGAGACCCCATGAATCGCAGCACGCCAGGCCTCCCTGTCCATCACCAACTCCCAGAGTTCACTGAGACTCATGTCCGTCGAGTCAGTGATGCCATCCAGCCATCTCATCCTCTGTCGTCCCCTTCTCCTCCTGCCCCCAATCCCTCCCAGCATCAGAGTCTTTTCCAATGAGTCAACTCTTCGCATGAGGTGGCCAAAGGACTGGAGTTTCAGCTTTAGCATCATTCCTTCCAAAGAAATCCCAGGGCTGATCTCCTTCAGAATGGACTGGTTGGATCTCCTTGCAGTCCAAGGGACTCTCAAGATTCTTCTCCAACCACAGTTCAAAAACATCAATTCTTCGGCGCTCAGCCTTCTTCACAGTCCAACTCTCACATCCATACATGACCACTGGAAAAACCATAGCCTTGACTAGATGAACCTTTGCTGGCAAAGTAATGTCTCTGCTTTTGAATATGCTATCTAGGTTAGTCATAACTTTCCTTCCAAAGAGTAAGCGCCTTTTAATTTCATGGCTGCAGTCACCATCTGTAGTGATTTTGGAGCCCAGAAAAATAAAGTCTGACACTGTTTCCACTGTTTCCCCATCTATTTCCCATGAAGTGATGGGACCGGATGCCATAATCTTAGTTTTCTGAATGTTGAGCTTTAAGCCAACTTTTTCACTCTCCTCTTTCACTTTCACCAAGAGGCTCTTTAGTTCTTTACTTTCTGCCATAACGGTGATGTCATCTGCATATCTGAGGTTATTGATATTTCTCCTGGCAATCTTGATTCCAGTTTGTGTTTCTTCTAGTCCAGCGTTTCTCATGATGTACTGTGCATATAAGTTAAATAAACAGGGTGACAATATACAGCCTTGATGAACTCCTTTTCCTATTTGGAACCAGTCTGTTGTTCCATGTCCAGTTCTAACTGTTGCTTCCTGACCTGCATACAAATTTCTCAAGAGGCAGATCAGGTGGTCTGGTACACCATAATCAAATTGCTTAAAATAAATGACAAAGAGGTAATGCTAAGGCTAGAGAGGGGGAAATTACACACATTTATTTTAAAAAGATAATTATTACAGCTGACTTCCAGATATAAAATCCTGCTGGCCAGAAAACAATAGAATGATATTTTTAAAGTAATGAAAGAAAGAGCTTGTTAACATACAATGCTATACTCAGTGAAACTATCCTCCAAAAGTGGAACCAAAATGAAACCTTGTTCAGATCAATAAAAGCTGAGAGAATCTCAGCAGCCACCTGCGCCTGAGCAACCAGGGTAATGAACTACAGACATGCAGGTTAAGCTACGAAGGCTTAACATTAATTAATCTCATTAATCAATTAATTCCATTCAGTAAATTAATTTTGTGGATTGTTGCTGCATAAGACACTCTGACTTAGTGGTTCACAAGCTTGGCTACATAGTAGAACTATCTGAGAATCTTTCTTAAACTCTAGTTACCCATGTCCTAGCTCAGAGCATTTAAGTAAGACAGTAAGAGGGGCCCGGGCTCCTTGGGTGATTATAATATTCCAGTAGGGATCAAACCAGTTTCATAACTTCAGCTCTTACATCCCAGTCCATTGCCAATGTCCAACCTGCCCTGCTGAAAATAGCTGACAAACAGGTCAGGCATGTTTTCTACCAGTTAAATAAAAAGAAATATAATAAATAGGGAAAGCCACAAAAGGAATAGCCAGAATACAGTGAATTTCACACTTCATCTGCCATCAAAATCCCATTAGAGGTTGTTTACTTCATCCACTGAACTAAAGAAATTCCTTGGCCTCTTCCAAGGGCAGCGTTTCCAGATCCTCCAGAACCCACAAGCAAGCCAGTCTTGTGATGGTTCTGTCTTCACGAGAACGCAAAGGGGAAGGATGGCAGCTCCTTTGTCTCTGTGCTGCCATTCTGACTGCTCTTCCTGTCCTCAAGTTTGCTTTTCTCCTGTAGGTTCTTCTTTTGCTGAACTGACAGATGCCTGATTCTCCATCACCAGTCCTTCAGGACCTTCTCTTCCCCAAAAACTCAGTAACACATTCTGAGTCACTGTCCTATTAGCTGGGAAGAACAGATCTGTGTCTTCCAACTTGACTTAATAGGCTGAGACTTAAGTCTTAAGACAAACCCAAAGTAAATGTTTCTTTTCATAGCCCATTTATTGTCCCTAGATAAAAACTTTTCAGCATTTTCCACAAAAAGTACTTTTTCTGCAATCTCTATAAAAGTACCAGGGGCATTTTTTCACAGAACCAGAACAAAAGATTTTACAATTTGTGAAACACAAAGGGCTTCCCTGGCGGCTCAGTGGTAAATAAGCTGCCTGCCAATGCAGGAGACATTAGACCCCTAATCTGGGAAGATGCCCTGGAGAAGGAAATGGCGACCAACTCCAGTGTTCTTGCCTGGAAAATTCAATGAACAGAGGAGCCTGGTGGGCTATAGTCCATGGGTCACTTACATGACTCAGTAAGTGAACAGCAGCATGGGAACACAAGGCCCCAAATAATCAAAGCAATCCTGAGAAATAAAAATGGAGCTGGAAGAATCAAATTCTCTGACTTCAGACTATACGACAAAGCTAGAGTCATCAAGACATGGTACTGACATAAACAACAGAAACATAGGCCATTGGAACAGGACAGGAAGCCCGGGGATCAGCCCTGAGCCTATGGCCACTGTATCCATAGCACAGGAGGCAAGAGTACACAGTGAAGAAAAGACAGCTTCGTGTGTAAGTGGCCCGGGGAAAACTGGACAGCCACATGCAAAAGAATGAAATTAGAACACTTCCTAACACTATTCACAAAAATAAACTCAAAATGGATCAAAGACCTAAATGTAAGACCAGAAACTAGAAAACTCTTAGAGGAAAACATAGGCAGAACACTCAATGACATAAATCAAAGCAAGATCCTCATGACCCACCTCCTAGAGTAATGGAAATAAAAATGAAATTAAACAAGTGGGACCTAATTAAACATAGGAAAAACATAGAATACTCCTTGATAAAATTAGCAAGATCCTTTTTGACCCGCCTCCTAGAGTAATGAAAAGTACTTTTTTTTTTTTTACCAAGTCCATGTTAGGTGAATTCACTTTCACTTTTCACTTTCATGCATTGGAGAAGGCAATAGCAACCCACTCCAGTGTTCTTACCTGGAGAATCCCAGGGACAGTGGAGCCTAGTGGGCTGCCATCTATGGGGTCGCACAGAGTCAGACACGACTGAAGTGACTTAGCAGCAGCAGCAGTTCTCTGTTACAACATAGACAAGAAAGTGTTTCACAAGAACAGGAATATTTTAAAGTCATTTCATTTCTAATAAAAATCTCTGACAATATGAAGTTGGCTGTGTCCTAATTTAATTATTAACAGCACCCCTGCTTACTTTCAAAATTCTCCTACTTTGGATGGTAAATTATATGCTTACCTTGTTTGTAGAACAAATGAAGACCAGTTTTCATCAGTGCCACAGAAGGAACTTTCTCACATTGCCAGCACCCTGAACAAGCCAATTCACACAGCCTAACCATCCTCCCTACTCCATGTACCACAACCTACGAAAAGGTCAAACTGTTACAGCTCCAGCAATTACAGCAAAGGGCAAGTGCAATTAACGTTGTAAGTCTGAGCTGTTACATTTATTCTCCTAAAGTCCTGTCATACATCTATGGTACTATGGAGGTTTGCTGACAAAATGAAAGGAAGAGTAAATATTAATAATGCCAATACTCTTGGTCTCTATCTGTTCTTCACTTGTTAAGCCTGGATGAGCTACCATTGCTCTTGGTGAAACATGCATCTGCCTCTAACACAAAGGAATTTTTGATCAAGTGGTGTCCTACTGGCATGATTCAGATGCTTCTTGCTGAAAATATGATTTCTTACAGCCTCCAGCTTCATGTCCATCTACCTCTATTTACCCTCAGGAGTTAACATATGTTTTTTACTTTTCCTGGTTCAAAATTTCATCTTTTATAATTTGTATTCTGACCTAACCACTGGTAGAATCAATATCATAAGACAATATCCACTAATACACAAAGTAAGAAGAAATATAATATTAGATTCACCATGGCTTAATCCAAATCACTGAAATGGAAATGCCTAATAAAAGTGAAAATAATATTTATTAACTCCCTATGTGCATTGAAAACATGACTGGGAAAGCAACAGTGACTTTCCCAGTCAAGAAAAACTTGTTCAGGGACTTACCTGGTGGTCCAATGATTAAAACTTCCCCTTCCAATGCAGGGGATGTGGGTTAGATCCCTGGGTGGGAAGCTAAGATATCTCATGACTCATGGCCAAAAATCAAAACAAAACAGAAGCAATATTGTAGCAAATTCAATAAAGACTTTAAAAATGGTCCACATCAGAAAAATATCTTTAAAGAAAAGAAATAGAAAAACTTGGTGAGGGAAGCTAGATGAAGACAAGCATACCCTACCCAAGCATACAGTCCCCATAGAGCCAGCTCTGTAGCAGTGGTGTGATTCTCTTTCTTTCCTCTAATAGAGCCACTCATAAAATCTTCTAAATGAAATTGGTTTCTTTCAAATTTACAATGATCATTTCTACGTGGATATTCATCATAAACAAGCTGTACCTTTAACCCAGGGAATCACTGAAATGTGGCAGGCATGTCTCTCTAGAAATACACCAGACTGATGTGCTATATCCATTGACCTTTCCAAATAATCTTGCTTTGTGAACAAAAGGCAATGTTAATTTCCTCAAGAGTAGGAGCTGATACAGCCGTCAAAGATAAAAGAAAAAAGGACATAATAGCAGCAAATTCAAAGGTGCTCTGGATGCTCAAATAATGATAGCAAAGGAGATGGGTGACCTTGAGAATGCCAGCAAACTAAGGAGGGATTTAGAGGTGCCCAAGTATAATGTATTCACAGACACTTTTTATTTCAAATGGACAAGCAATGGAGCAGAATTAATGCCCTGTGGAACTCATGGCTGTGCACTGAAATCCACCACGTTACCAAGACTTATGGGCCTTCGGAACAACCCCGGTGAAGGTGGTACCCCTTACCGTGTGTCTGAGCAGCAGCATACAGATTCGATGCTCTGATCCTTGAGAAAAATACAAAGAGTCACTTTGAGCTAAGGCGCCAAATTACAGCTGTGTTTCAGCTTGGATTCCTTCTGTAGAATAAAACCTGCTGACTAAAGCAGTAAGATTTGATTTATCTTTTCCTTTTAATGGTGTTTATCAGACTAGAATTGGTCTCTTGTTACCACTTTGAATACAATGGCTTTGCTGGATACCTAACTCAGCACATTTATTCTAACCTTACTGTGGATATCAGGAAATGAATTTGCTAATTAATAGTAGAAACCAAAGAATAAGCATAGAAAGTACAGACAAAAGGAGAATATTCTTTAGGAATGATGTCCAACTATATTTCAGATGACTTCCAGTTGGCCAAATAACACATAAAAAATTGCCCAGGGGCTTTCAGCCATGAAGAATCAGAGAAAATGAAAGAACAGCAGATTGAACGTAGAAATAATTTGTCATTTCAAAACTTGCAAAGTGCAATAAAAGGCCACTTGGAATCTAATTGAAACGACTCTGGGAATGAAATGGCATCGGTGCTTGGTGAAGGCACATTAGGAAAATACAGCTGCTTGAGTGAAACACTAATGGAGCCCTCAGTCTGACCTAATGGTGCGTGAGGAAGGCACCTTCCAGGGTCACCTGCAGCAGCACCATCACCGCGATGGAGCACATGGGAGACGCTAGACCAGGCAGGGCCCTCAGGGTGGACATCAGCGAGGCCCCCTCTGACTTCAGCTAGGAGAACCTGGGATAAGAACAAAATATAGTGTGTATGTGTTGATCACAGCCTCCTAATTTAGCCCTCTGTACTAACCTATATGGGAAAAGAATCTGGAAAAGGATAGAAATATGAACATGTATAACTAAATCACTTTGTATACATGTGAAATTAACACAACATTTTAAACCATCTATACTCCAATATAAAATTTAAAAATTTTTAAATAAATAAATGAAAACCAGGCTTGGCCAAACCCTCCACAATCATCCTCTTTCTGGCTTCTCTGAGGGTGAAGACTATTTCTCCCTTCCCTACAGAAATAAAAGGGCACAGGTTTAAATGCAACAGAAGGCCTGAACCCTACATTTTTAAAAAATCATTGTTTTATTCAACCAATATTACCTGAACATTACTAAGTACTAGGCACATTCTGTAAGTAGCACTGAGGGCCCTGCAAGTCACAACACTTATTTTCCTAAAGTCACCACTTCTGTTGTTTAGTTGCTAAGTTGTGTCTCTTTGTGATCTCGTGGACTGTAGCCCACCAAGCTTCTCTGTCCATGGTATTTCCCAGGCAAGAATACTGGAGTAGGTTGCCATTTTCTTCCTCAGGGGATCTCCCTAACTCAGGGCTTGAAACTGCAGCTTCTACAAGGGCAGGCAGATTCTTTACCATCGAGCCACCAGGGAAGCAATGTGATTATAACGTGATATGGTTATACAAAAAACATTCAGGAAGTCAAGAATAATTTTTTCCATCTAAGAATTCACACATATGTAGAAGCCTGCAGATAAGGCCAACAATGAGAAGGAAATAAATGGAGGGAACAACCAGACTGCTATTGCCAAGGTCACTGAGGGCATTAATACAGCAAGAGTCAGGTTGCCATTCAGCTGTCTGGGGGTTTTAAATTTAGACCCTAGGCATTAACAGAGGCTTCCCAATAAACTCTTCCCTGAAAGAGTAGCCTATTTTCTTTTTCTCTAATCCCTTTCTTCACATTTTCCCTTGAACCTGCTTCAAACAGGCATTTGATTCCTCCACTCCATTGAGATAGCTTCTGTCAAGGTCACCAATAATCCTTATGTTGTAGAATTTATAATGAATTTCAATCCTTAAAAATGTGATCTTCCAGCAACATTTAACAGAATTACCACATCCTTTTTCTTGAAACATATTGTTCCTGTGGCTTCTGGGACAGCAGACTCTCCTCCTACCTCTAAGACTTGCCTCCCATCACCTTATGTCTCCTCATTTCCTGTCATTCTAAGTGTTGGGGAGCCTGGGACTCAGCCCTCCACAGCTCAGCTCTACTCAAACTAACTTCCTAGCATAGCTCATTCAGTCTCACACTTTCAAAAACATCTGAGTGTCGATGACTCCCACATGTATACTTCTAGCCTAGACCTCAACCATGAATATTGCACTGCCCACTAAACATTTTTGGGAGTCTTGTAGGAATCTTAGCCTTACCATAACCCAGAAGAAACTGCTTACTCCTCCCAACCTGTTACTGCTCTGATCTTACCCATCTCGGTTACTAGTTTCTCCACTTTTCCTTCGTTCACAGAAGAAATCCCACCATCACCCATGACTCTTTTCTTTCTCTTACATCCCACATCCAACTCAACACAAAATCTCTTTCAAAATACACCCATCATTTGACCTCCTCTCAGCATTTCCACTGCCCAAATCATGGTCCTAGCCACAATCACGCCTCACTGAGACTATTGTAACAGCCTCCTCAATTGATCTCCCCGCTTCTGTTCTTAGGAACAGAGTGATTGTTCAAAAACTCAGATATGATCATGGCAGTCCTGTGCTCCAACCCCTCCAATGGCTTCCCACCCAAGTCAGAGCAAAATCAACAGCTTCTTCCCAACTCTGTTACCCTAACCTCACCCCCTTCTCCCTGCTCACTCAGTCTCGGCCACTCCCGCCTCCCTGCTGATCCTCACCCTTGCAAAGCAGTCCCCATGTCAGAATTTTGGGGCATACTCTCCCCTCTACTTCCAAAGCTTTTCCATCCTGGAAATGCATGGCTTGCTCTCTCACTTTCTTTAGGACCTGTTCAAATATCGCCTTTGTGTCAAAGTCTTCCATGACCTCTTTTTATGAAAAAGCAACTCCGTTACCTTACTCCAGCATTCCCTCATCCCCTTTTCCTGCTTTTCCTAAATTTCTCATACTACCAGCTGACATATTATGTGTTTTTGTGTGTATGTGTTTGTTTGCCCACCTCTACCAGAATGTAAGCTCTGTGAGGGTCAAGATTCTATCTCCTGTCTTCACTCATATACCGCCAGCTCTCAGAATGGTGCCAGTTGTGGAGTGGGCACACAATAAAAACTTACTGACTGACTGCATGAATGAACAGAAACAGTTCCTAGAACCTGAGCTCTCAAAAGAAAGCTAATTCTTTAGAACGCCATCAATGCCAGTTCACCCAAAGAACCTAGAGACATACCAGAACCACAAAATTCCAAACAAAACATACACACACATGCACACTCGTACACACAGAGTAGGCACTGAAATGCTCATAATTCAATACAGCTGTGATCATTTACAAAGTTCTCTGATAACTTTTGCTAGCTTCATTACCTCACGTTGTGTTGTTCTGTTTTATTCTGGGACTAGGTTCGTACTTGGACCCTATCTGAGTATTAAAGTCAAGGTTCTACTGCCTTTGAAGAAAAATTTATACTAACATTTCTTGAAGAATTTTGGGAGAAAACTAGATACTAAAGTTTACGATGTACATATCCTTCTACTAGGAATGCTATTCGAAGTATATAACCTGGTTAACCTATACTAGCCGTACCACCTAGTGATCCATGTGTACACAGGGAGAGATGAATGGGAAATGTTCACTGCAGCATTATTTGTAACAGGGGAAATCTGGGAACAACCTAAACATCCAGTAAAAGAGAATGAATGTGTAAACTACGGTCTGTTCATATGGTAGAATATTAATAGCCTCCAGAATTAGAGTCTCATTTATCAACTTGGATAAACCTCAAAGCATTGTTGAGCCAACAAGCAAGTTGCAGGATGCATACCATGTAACACCACTTGCATAAAGCTCGAAAGTGTGTGACAAGATACTATATAGGATTTCTGGTGACAAAAGCAGCAGAGTAAAAGTACAAAATGATAAATACCAAATTTAGTAAGGTGGCTACCTCTGGATAGGGAGTATTGGAAGGGAAGGGTGGAGGTCTGAACTGTATCTGTGACGACTTTTTTTTTTTTTAATTTTTAAACTTTACATAATTGTATTAGTTTTGCCAAATATCAAAATGAATCGACTTTTTAAAAATCTTATTGAAGTAGTGTCAAGCAATGTTGTGATTTCTTCTGTAGAGCACAGTGAACCAGTTATACAAACATATAATACAAATTTATATCACGCTGCCCCTGTCTTGGCAAACACAGGTCTGTCCTCTATGTCTGTGGGTCTGTCCTCTATGTCTGTGAGTCTGTCTGTTTCTTAGACACACAGATTTACCTTCTATATATAAGTGATATCATGTGGTATTTGTTTTTCTCTTTCTTTCTTAACAAAGAAAATACTTCTGAAACAAACACATCAAGATTTTAAGTTATGCCAAAGCTCGGCAGTGTTTCTCATTATGTCTCTCTGCTTTCCTATGTGCTTGAAATATTTTAGAAAGAATTCTGAAGCAGAAAGAATTCTGTTTCCCAAAGTAGGGAAAACCAGATAAAGAGCCCCCTTAACGCAGTGCAATATTAATAAGCTCAATTATATTTACAAGGGTATTCCAGGTGGTGAAAACAGTATTTGCATAATGGCTTGTTTTGGTAACACTAGTAGTTAGAATTAAATCATAAAGGACTTTATAAGTCATGCTAAGCAGCTGGAATTTTATTCTGTCGGCAATGTAAGTTCATTGAATTTTAAGCAAGGGAGTAACATGATTTGGTTTACATTTTAGTGAGATCACTCTTAGAGAGCAATTTGGGGAATAGAATGGAAGACTGAAGTGAATGGGAGTAGTCAGACCAGTTTGGAGGCTAGTCTGATCCAGGCAAAAAGCAAGGCAGTCCTGGACTCACCTCGTGGCATGGGGATGGTGAAAAGCAGATCTCTGCAAAGGTATCTGAGAAATAAAAGACTTTGATTGGAAAGAGCAGGAGGATGTCCAGGGTGTCTTTCAATTTTCCAACTTGTCCAAAAAAGTGAATAATCATGCACTTGAATAGGGAATTAGGGGGAAGCATAGATTCAGAAGTAATGCCTGCAAGTTCCAGCCATCCTCAGACATTACTGGGGAGGATACCCAGGAAGCAGGTGTATCACCAGGTCTGCAGCTCTGGGAGAGGCTTCAGAGCTAAAGATACATATTTGGTAAATAAGTATTCCACATCCGTGGAAGTGAATGAGATCTGTCTGGAGAGTACAAAGACCAGAGATTAAGGAGAGAACAAAGGAAGAAACTCAGGTCACACACTGGATGGGAGACGCCAAAGAGGATACCACGAAGAGGACTGAGCAGAAGTGGGTGGAAATGTGGAGAAAGAATTCAGATCTCATGCTTCCATGCCAAGAAGCCTGAGAGCTAGAACCAGGCAGCACAAGCCCTCCGCACTGGGATAATGGACAGTGGGTTCCTCTTTCTGAAGGTGAATTTCTCTTCGTGGGTTTTGGGTGACTTCAAAGTGGATGTGCAAACCCATGAAGAACATTGGATATGTTGTCAAGAAAACTCTTAAGGGATCAAGTTCCATATGACCCCCGCTTAAAACTGACCTTCTTGGGATTTATACTACAAGTCCCAGTGTTAAAGTCTTTCCCACCTCCCCTTCAACAATCACTTTCTTTTCTCTTCACAGAAGAAAGGTATTCTCCCAACATGTTCCTAATTATACTTAGATACTTTCTTATAGGGTATGGAAGCCTGTAAGGGTCCAGAGAAACAACTCAAGCCTCTTGTCTCAGCAAAGCCCTCCTGAACCGACGGGGCCTTGTGCGTTCTTTGAGCCTACGGGTTTCTGTAAGGGGCTCAGCGTGGCTCTAGAAGCCACCTCTGTGGCCTCGTGCAGGCCTCACCCCTCGTTCCCTTGTTCAGTTCCTGCAGGCACAGCCTGGAAGGTCCTGGCCTCTGCTTCTCTGGTACTGTGACAGGGTGGGAGCTCACACAGGCGACATTCCACAGGTAAGGATGGTGACTCTCTGTGGGAAGATCCCGGAGCCACGACACAGGCAAAAAAAGGCTGCCCCCGCGCTTGTTCACGGAGGTGGTCCTAACACTGCGGCAACAGCCAGGCTTCCGTAGCAGTGGCCAACTCCCCTTCTCCTGCCTCACTGCTCCTGTAGGCAAGCCTCTGTCTCAGGCTCCACTTTAGGGGAACCTAAGCTAAGAGAGTTGGGGTATTCTGATTCAGATATTTTGTCAGAGGGAGCAGAAGCAGTGAGAAAAATTTCCTCTAACAACTTCCCTTTTCTCATTCCTAGACAACTGCCAAAAGGCACAACACTTTAGGAAGGAAGTGAAAAACCTCCCTAACCAGTCAGTGTTACAGCCTCAGGTAAAAGAACACATGTGAAGGTAAGGTAGCATCTCATAACATCTTGAACATTTATTCAGATGCATAGAAGAAATAACTAACTTGTACTGAAATTTTGTCTTAGTAAAGCCTCCTGTTTGTTTTTAATCATTTCTCTGCTTCTTTATTCATTCATCTTATGCATATGTTACATGTAGATTAACTTGATAGAAATATGTTCTTGATTTCACTGTCAGTTCAGTTCAGTTCAGTTGCTCAGTTGTGTCTTTGCGAGCCCATGAACGGCAACACGCCAGGCCTCTCTGTCCATCACCAACTCCCGGGGTTCACTCAAACTCATGTCCATCGAGTCAGTGATGCCATCCAGCCATCTCATCCTCTGTCGTCCCCTTCTCCTCCTGCCCCCAATCCTTCCCAGCATCAAAGTCTTTTCCAATGAGTCAACTCTTCGCATGAGGTGGCCAAAGTACGGGAGTTTCAGCTTTAGCATCATTCCCTCCAAAGAACACCCAGGGCTGATCTCCTTCAGAATGGACTGGTTGGATCTCCTTGCAGTCCAAGGGACTCTCAGGAGTCTTCTATAATACCATAGTTCAAAAGCATCAAGTCTTTGGTGCTCAGCTTTCTTCACAGTCCAACTCTCACATCCATACATGACCACTGGAAAAACCATAGCCTTGACTAGACGGACCTTTGTTGGCAAAGTAATGTCTCTGCTTTTGAATATGCTATCTAGGTTGGTCATAACTTTCCTTCCAAGGAGTAAACGTCTTTTAATTTCATGGCTGCAGTCACCATCTGCAGTGATTTTGGAGCCCAGAAAAATAAAGTCTGACACTGTTACCACTGTTTCCCCATCTATTTCCCATGAAGTGATGGGACCAGATGCCATGATCTTTTTTTTCTGAATGTTGACCATTAAGCTAACTTTTTCACTCTCCTCTTTCACATTCATCAAGAGGCTTTTTAGTTCCTCTTCACTTTCTGCCATAAGGGTGGTGTCATCTGCATATCTGAGGTTATTGATATTTCTCCTGGAAATCTTGATTCCAGCTTGTGTTTCTTCCAGTCCAGCATTTCTCATGATGTACTCTGCATATAAGTTAAATAAGCAAGGTGACAATATACAGCCTTGACGTACTCCTTTTCCTATTTGGAACCAGTCTGTTGTTCCATGTCCAGTTCTAACTGTTGCTTCCTGATGTGCATATAGGTTTCTCAAGAGGAAGATCAGGTGGTCTGGTATTCCCATCTCTTTCAGAATTTTCCACAGTTGATTGTGATCCACACAGTCCCATCACTTTAGGACAAATAGAAGGGGGAAAAGTGGAATCAGTGACAGATTTTATTTTCCTGGATTCCAAAATCACTGTGGGCAGGGACTGCAGCCATGAAATTAAAAGACATTTGCTTCTTGGAAGGAAAGGTATGATAAACCTAAACAGCATATTAAAAAGCAGATCACTTTGCTGACAAAGGTCTGTTAGTCAAAGCTATGGTTTTTCCAGTAGTCATGTACAGATGTGAGAGTTGGACCATAAAGAAGGCTAAGCACCAAAGAACTGATGCTTTTGAACTGTGGTGTTGGAGAAGACTCTTGAGAGTCCCTTGGACTGCAAGGAGATAAAACCAGTTAATCCTAAAGGAAATCAACCCTGAATATTCATTGGAAGGGCTGATGCTGAGGTTGAAGCTCCAATACTGTGGCCAACTGATGTGAAGAACTGACTCATTGGAAAAGACTGTGATGCTGGGAAAAACTGAAGGCAAAGAAAAAAGGTTGGCAGAAGATAAGAAGGTTAGATAGCATCACTAACTCAATGGACATGAATTTGAGCAAACTCCAGGAGATAGTGAAGCCTGTCATGCTGCAGTCCTTGGGATTGCAAATAGTCAGACACAACATCAACAGTGAAATATTATTCCATTTTACTCTGTTTACTATGTAAATAATATCTGTCATTTAACATATATAAAAACAGAAATAGAGTAGATGCTGAATCCTGTCTCATTCAAGCAATATGTCATATTTTATCTATGGACACATGACATCATTAGAGAAAAGAAAACGTTCACCTCATAAAGCAATGCAGTAACCATAAAATTTTATTTTCTAGATTTACTAATCATCATGATGTTTAACCAGACAGTGACTCCTGGGTGTTTGATCAGCTCCAGGGTGGCCATCACCAGTGGTGAAGCCTGAGTGCCCTCCACTCCCCAGCATCCTCCAATACCTGCTCCAGCCTTCCCAGACCCAATTCTAAGCCACTCCAGCAGGACCTTTGCCTCAACCCCCGACCCCAGGTTGACTGACACCCAACGGCCAGAGAAGATTTAAATGCTTAGTGAGGACCAGCAATGGAACAACCAGGACACTGGGCATGTCAGCCAGCTACACCGAGTGGCTGAAAGGCATGTCTCTGCTAGTTAGGGCTTGACAAAATGTGGTCCACTGGAGAAGGGAATGGCAAACCACTTCAGCATTCTTGCCTTGAGAACCCCATGAACAGCATGAAAAAACAAAAAGATAGGACATTGAAAGATGAGTCCCCCAGGTTGGTAGGTGTCCAGTATACTACTGCAGGACAGTGGAGAAATAGCTCCAGAAGAAATGAAGAGACTGGGCCAAAGCGGAAACAATGCCCAGTTGTGGATGTGTCTGGTGGTGAAAATAAAGTCTGATGCTGTAAAGAGCAATATTGAATATGAATCTGGAATGTTAAGTCCAGGAATCAAGGTAAATTGGAATTGGTCAAACAGGAGATGGCAAGAATGAACATCAACATTTTAGGAATCAGTGAATTAAAATGGATAAGAATGGGCAAATTTAGTTCAGATGACTACTACTGTGGGCAAGAATCCCTTAGAAGGAATGAAGTGTTATTCATAGTCAACAAAAGAGTCTGAAATCAGACTTGGGTGCAATTTCAAAAATGACAGAATGATCTTGGTTCATTTCCAAGGCAAACCATTCAACATCACAGTAATCCAAGTCTATGCCCTAATCACTAATGCCAAAGAAGCTGAAGTTAAACAACTCTATGAGGACCTACAAGACCTTGTAGAACTAACACCAGAAAAAGAAGTTCTTTTCTTATAGGGGACTGGAATGTAAAAGGAGAAAGTCAAGAGATACCTGAAACAACAGGCAAGTTTGACCTTAGAGTACAAAATGAAGCAGGGCAAAAGCCAATCAAGTTTTGCTAAAAGAAAGCACTGGTCATAGCAAACACTAACTTCCAACAACACAAGAGAGGACTCTACACATGGACATCACCAGATGGTCAGTACTGAAAGCCGACTTGATTATATTCTTTGCAGTCAAAGATGGAGAAGCTCTATACAGTCAGCAAAAATGAGACCTGGAGCTGACTGTAGCTCAGATTGTGACCTCCTTATTGCAAAATTCAGGCTCTGATTGAAGAAAGTTGAAAAAGCCCCTAGACCATTCAGGTGACCTAAATCAAATCCCTTAGGATTATACAGAGGAAGCGACAAGTAGATTCAAGGGACTAGATCTGATAGACAGAGTGCCTGAAGGACTATGGACAGAGGTTTGTAACATTATACATGAGGTGGTGACCAAAACCATCCCCAAGAAAAAGAAATGCAAGAGGGAAAAGTGGTTGTCTGAGGAGGCTTAAAAATACCTGAGAAAAGAATGGAAGTGAAAGGCAAAGGAGAAAGGGAAAGATATACACATCTGAATGCAGAGTTCCAGAGAACACCAACGAGAAATAAAAAAGCCTTCTTAAGCGAACAAGGCAAAGAAATAGAGGAAATAAATAGAATGGGAAACACTTGAGATCTCTTCAAGAAAATTAGAGATACAAAGGGAATATTTCATGCAAACATAGGCACAATAAAGGACAAAAATGGCAAGGACCTAACAGAAGCGGAAGAGAGTAAAGAAAGAATAACTACAAACAATTTCTTAATGACCCAGATAACCACGATAGTGTGGTCACTCACCTAGAGCCAGATATCCTGGGGTGTGAAGTCAAGTGAGCCTTAGGAAGCACTACTATGAACAAAGCTAGTGGCACTGATGGAATTCGAGCCAAATTATTTCAAATCCTAAAAGATGGTGCTGTTAAAGTACTTCACTCAGTATGTCAGCAATTTTGGAAAGCTCAGCAGTGGTCACAGGACTAGACAATGTCAATTTTCACTCTAATCTCAAAGAAGGGCAATGTCAGAAATTATTGCAACTACTGTACAATTGCACTCATTTCACATGCTAGCAAGGTTATGCTCAAAATCCTTCAGCTATGTCTCAGGAGTACATGAACTGAGAAATTCTAGATGTACAAACTGGCTTTAGAAAAAGGCACGGGAACCAGAGATCAAATTGCCAACATTCACTGGATCATGCGAAAAGCAAGGGAATTCCAGAAAAACATCTACTTGTGCTTCATTGACTAAACTAAAACCTTTGACTGTGTGGATCACAACAAACTGTGGAAAATTCTTAGAGATGGGAATACCAGACCATACCTGTCTCCTGAAAAACCTGTATGCAGGTCAAGAAGCAACAGTTAAAATTGCTTCATAACACAGGGAGCTCAACCCGGTGTTCTGTGACAATCTAGAGATGTGGGATAGGATGGAAGGTGGGAGGAGATTTCAAGAAGGAAGGAACATATGTATACTTACGGCTGATTCGCGTTGATATATGGCAGCAACCAGCACAACATTCTAAAGCAATTACCCTGCAATTTAAAATAAATACATTTTTTTAAAGTAACAGTTAGAAAGAACCTAGATATGGAAAAAGTGACTGGTTCAACCTCAGGAAAGAAGTATGACAAGGCAGTATATTGTCATATTGATTATTTAACTAATATGCTGAATACATCATGTGAACCATTCAACTTAGCTTCTTCGGTATCAGTGGTTGGGGCATAGACTGGATTACTGTGATGTTGAATGGTTTGCCTTAGAAACGAACAGAGATCGTTCTGTCAAATTTCAGATTGCACCCAAGTATTGCATTTGGAACTCTCATTGACTATGCTATGCTATGCTAAGTCACTTCAGTCGTGTCCGACTCTGTGTGACCCCATAGACGGCAGCCCACCAGGCTCCCCTGTCCCTGGGATTCTCCAGGCAAAACACTGGAGTGGGTTGCCATTTCCTTCTCCAATGCATGAAAGTGAAAAGTGAAAGTGAAGTCACTCAATCGTGTCTGACTCTTAGCGACCCCATGGATTACAGCCTACCAGGCTCCTCCATCCATGGGATTTTCCAGGCAAAAGTACTGGAGTGGGGTATGAGTGCTACTCTATTCCTTCTAAGGGATTCTTGCTTACAGTAGTAGATTTGAATTAAATTCACCCATTCCTGTCCATTTTAGTTCACTGATTCCTAAAATGTCAACGTTCACTCTTGCCATTTACTGTTTGACCACTTCCAATTTGCTGATTCATGGACCTAATAGTCCAGGTTCCTATGCAATATTGCTCTTTACAGCATCAGACTTTAACTTCCATCACCAGTCACATCCACAACTGGGTGTTGTTGCTTTAGCTCTGTCTCTTCATTCTTTCTGGAATTATTTCTCCACTGATCTTCAGTAGCATATTGGGCACCCACTGACCTAGAGAATTCATCTTTCCAGTATCGTATCTTTTTGCCTTTTCATACTGTTCATGGGGTTCTCAAGGCAAGAATACTGAAGTGATTTTCCATTCCCTTCTCCAGTGGACCACATTTGTCTTCAATGTGGTGGCCCTACGCATGGCTCATAGTTTCACTGAGTTAGACAAGGCTGTGACCCATGTAATCTGTTTACTTACATTTCTAAGATTGTGGTTTTCATCCTGTTGGCTCTTCGATGGATGAGGATAAGAGTTTTATGGACGTTTCTTGATGGAAGAGATTGGCTGTTGGAAAACTGGGTCTTGCTCTGGTGGGCAAGGCCATGCTCAGTAAATCTTTAATCCAATTTTCTGCTGATGGATGGGGCTGTGTTCCCCCACTGTAGTTTGGCCTGAGGGGAGTTAGGGTGACCTCCTCCAAAAGGACTTATGCCAGCATGCCACAACTCCCAAGACTGCTGAGTCAGTGTCCCTGACCTCGCAGGAGGCCACTCTCAACCAACACCTCAACCGGAGACTCCTGAAGACTCACAAGCAAGTCTGGCTCAGTCTCTTGTGGGGTCACTACTACTGTCACCTGGGTCCTGGGGTGCACAAGCTTTTTTGGTGCCTTCCAAGAGTCTCTGTTTCCCCAGTCCATCTTGACCTGGTGAAGGTCAGTTTTCATTCCAATCCCAAAGAAAAGCAATGCCATAGAATGTTCAGACTACCACACAATTGCACTCATTTCACATGCTCACAAGGTAATGCTCAAAATCCTCCAAGCAAGGCTTCAGTATTACCTGAACTGAGAAATTCCAAATGTACAAGCTGGATTTAGAAAAGGCAGAGGAACTAGAGATCAAGTTGCCACCACTCATTGGATCATAGAAAAAGCAAGAGAATTCCAGGAAAACATATACTTCTGCTTCATTGATTACACTAAAGCCTTTGGCTGTGTGGATCACAAGAAACTGTAGAAAATTCTTAAATGGATGGGAATATTGGATTTAACCTGCCTCGTGAGAATCTTGTATGCAGGTCAAGAAGCAAGAGTTACAACTGAACATAAAAGTGGTTCCAAATTGGGAAAGTCAAGGCTGTATATGGTCAAAATGCTTTTTTTTTTTTTTTTTTTTACACCAGTGTTTAAACTTTTATTTCACACCATGCAAGGTCAATTATAACACATTAGAAAGTGACAACAGCTATAAGCTGCAATTTTACATTTGTACATTGGAAATGTCCATTTTCAAAAGCTGAACATAATTAATTACCATGTTGTCAAAACAGCTAGGCCTCAATTCAACTTCTATACAGGTAAATTTTACTATGGAAAACAATGATTTTATATCTGTCCACATTCTGTGATAATAATTCTTCGACTAACAGACCCTTTAGGAGAACCAAATGACTCAATCTTTTTCACAGTATCCATACCATTTAAATAAAATGCTTATTTAACTTGTATGCAGAGTACATCATGAAAAATGCTGGGCTGGATGAAGATTATGGAAGAAATATCAATAACCTTAGATATACAGATAGCATCACCCTTATGACAGAAAGCAAAGAGGAACTAAAGAGCCTCTTGATGAAGGTGAAAGAGGAGAGTGAAAAATCTGGCTTAAAACTCAATATTCAAAAAAATGAAGATCATGGCATCCAGTCCCATCACTTCATAGCAAATAGATGGGGAAACCATGGAAACAGTGGGAGACTTTATTTTCTTGGGCTCCAAAATCACTGCAGATGGTGACTTCAGCCATGAAATTAAAAGACACCAGCTCCTTGGAAGAAAAGCTATGACCAACCTAGACAGCATATTAAAAAGCAGAGACATCACTTTGCTGACAAAGGTCCATATAGTCAAAGCTATGATTTTTCCATTAGTTATGTACAGATGTGAGAGTTGAACTGTAGAGAAAGCTGAGCACTGAAGAATTCATGGTTTCAAACTGTGATGTTGAAGAAGACTCTTGAGAGTGCCTTGGACTGCAAGGATATCAAATTACTCAATCCTAAAGGAAATCAATCATGAATATTCATTGGAAGGACTGATGCTGAAGCTGAAGCTCCAAAACTTTGGCCACCTGATGCAAAGAGCTGACTCGTTGGAAAAGATCCTGATGCTGGAAAAGATTGAAGGCAAAAGAAGAAGGGGACAACAGTGGATGAGATGGTTGGATGGCATCACCAACTCAATGAACAAGAGTTTGAGCAATCTCTGGGAGTTGGTAAAGGACGGGGAAACCTGCCATGATGCAGTCCATGGGGGGTCACAAAGAGTCAGACACAACTTTGCAACTGAACAACATCATGCAAAATGCTAGCTGGATGAATCACAAGCTGGAATCAAGATTGCTGGGAGAAATACCAATAAACTCAAATATGAAGATGATACCACTCTAACGGCAGAAAGTGAAAAGGAACTAAAGAGCCTCTTGATGAGGGTGAAAGAATAAAGTGAGAAAGCTGGCTTGAAACTCAGTATTCAAAAAACTAAGACCATGGCCTGAGCAGGCAGAGCCACAGAGAAAGACTGGCCAAAGAGGCCTTCTGATCGCCAGCTACAGGAGACTCAAAAAAAAAAAAAAAAAAGACTCAGATAGGGCCATAATTCCTGTGGCAGAGGTAGTCTGTGTCCCTGCACACTTGGCACCGCCAGGGTCCCTGCAAGCCAAGAAGCTGCACCACCTTCATGCTCAATCCCCACTGGGGCAGAACTGCCACAGGCAAAAACAAGTCTTGCATCTATGGGTGCAGAGTCACCTCAGTTCTGTCCGACTCTTTGAGACCCAGTAGACTGTGGCCTGCCAGGCTTCTCTGTCAGGGGGTATTCTTCAGGGAAGGATACTAGAGTGTATTGGCCAATACTGGTTGCCATACCCTTCTAGAGCACTATATTTCCTGCTGCCCTAGCCTCCAACTCCCCTGAGTACCTGGTGCTGCCAGAACCCCTGTGACCCAAGCAGCTGCACCACATCCACACCTGGCCCTCAGAGGGGCAAACCCAAGTCCTCCAGGGCAGCCTCAGGAGCAAACCCCAGTGGACGACCCACATGCAGAGGTGGAAAGAAAACCACAGTTGAAACCCAGGGGCAGTGTAGCTAAGGAAGAAGACCCAGAATCCTCCCACCAGGTGTACAAACAACAGATTAAATGCACACAACCAACTAGGCAGACCCTGTGTCTGTGGAATAGATAAAAGAACATTGAGAGTTGTCACAAAAGAAAATGCACTAGTTCTGATAGCTGTGGACATTAGAAGCAAGAACACACAGGAGTAGGACCAGATTAGAATCTGAGCTGCCCCCACAGCAGGTCCAGAGACCAGCCCAGTGTTGGATGGCATCCTAGGGAGGTGAGGTGGACTGTGGCTCCCAGTGAGGGAAAGGACACAGACAGCAATGACTCAAGAAAGACATTTATTATTCTTATGTTTTGACTTGTTTTGTAGATTCTTTTTGATTTTTCTTCCCTCCCCCCACTGCCATTGTAGTTGTTGATTTTATTGGCACTATGAAATCCAATTAAGCTTTTGAGGGTTTGTTTTTTTTTTTCCTCAGTCACATTTTGATTGTTGTTATAAACCTCTGCCTCTACATTGGGGTTTTTGCTGTTCTGTGGAGTTTTTCTATTTTTTTTTTTTTCTTTTCTCTTTTTTAATTTTTTAAACCAATTATTTTTTCTGCATTTACTCCCTTGTTTGCTTTTCCTACTGTTCGTTTCCCCTTACAGTTAATCTTTAATGTATATACATCTTCTTTATCTACCTCTATTTAACTCTGCATATCTATTCTTTCTTTTCTTTTTCTCCTTTCCTCTAAACATATTTGTTAGTTTTATTTTCATTGCTTTATTCCCCAATTGGTACCTTGCTTTAGTTTTGTCTTCCAGTTTGTGCTTTAGTTAGCTTTGTTCTGGCAGATATAATTTTATTTTCCTTTTGTTCACTGGGTTAATCTATTGTACTTTATTTTTGTTGGACTGTTTTGATGTTGCTTATGAGTATCTTCCCTGGTGGCTCAGATGGTAAAGCATCTGCCTACAATGCGGGAGACCTGGGTTCAATCCCTGGGTTGGGAAGATCTCCTGAAGAAGGGAATGGCAACCCACTCCAGTATTCTTGCCTGGAAAATCCATGGATGGAGGAACCTGGTTCGGCTACAGTCCATGGGGTCTTAAAGAGTCAGATATGACTGAGCGACTTCACTTACTCATGGGTGTATATGTATATGTATATATTCAGTCACACTTTTATTGTTGTTATAAACCTCTGCCTCTACATTGGGCTTTTGCAGCTTGGTGGAGTTTTCCTTTTTTTTTTTTTTTCCTTCTTTTTTCTTTCTTCTTCCATTTTATTTTTTTTTTCTTTTCTTTTTTATAATTTTAATTTTTTTAAAACCTATAATATTTTCCCTACATTTGTTCCTTTGTTTGACTTTCCTACTATTCTTTTCCCATTGCAGTTAATCTTTAATGTATATAAATCTTCTTCATCTACCTCTATTTAACTTTGCATATCTATTCTTTCTTTCCTTTCCTCTCAACATATTTATTAGTTTTATTTTCATTGCTTTATTCTTCACTTGGCACCTTGCTATAGTTTTGATTTCCAGATTGTGTGTTAGTTAATTTTGTTCCTAACTTGTAAATATGATTTTATATTCCTTTGTTCACTGGATCAATCTACTAAACTATTTTTGTTGGGTTGTTTCGACATTGCTTATGGATATATATGTATATGTGTAAATTCCATTATTTTAATTATTATTTGCCTGATTTTGTAAATGCCATTTGTCTGGGGGTCATCTCTGGTTTCTCAATTTTGGATATTTGTTTTAATCTCACTTAATGCCATAACAAGCCACTTGTGGAATCTTCGTTCCTGACTAGAGATCAAGCCTTGAGCCTTTACTGTGGGAGCACTGACTCCAAGACCCTAGATTACCAGAGAACTAACCCCTAGGGAGTATCAAATAGTGAGAACTCACAGAAAGGAAACCACTTGAATACAAGACCCGGCATCACTCAACCAGTAGCACCCTGTGCACGACACCTCATCTAAACAACAACAACAACAACAAAAATAGAAACCCAATCATCAGCAGACAGGATTACCACCTCACTCAGCCTTGCCCATCAGAGAAAAATCAAACAAACAAACAACAACCACAAAAACCTCAGCATAATTCTCACCCTATACAAGGCTTACACAAACTACTGGATCAACTTTAGGACGGCAGAAACCAAAAAGAAGAAAGAATTCAACCTTCTTCAAGGAAAGAATTAAACTTTCCTTGAAACCTGGAAAAACGAGAGACCCCAAACACCATAAGTTAAAAGAAAAAAAAATGAAAGGCAGAGAAATACTACACAAATGAAGGAATAAACTAGAAACACAGAAGTCCAAATAAATGAAGAGGAAAACTACCTGAAAAAGAATTCAGAATAATGATAGTAAAGATGATTTAAAAAACCTTGAAAATAAAATGGAGACAATGCAAGAATTAACTTAAAAAGACCTAGAAGAATTAAAGAATAAACAAACAGAGACAAACAACACAATTACTGAAATTAAAAATACTGTAGAAAGAATCAATAGCAGAATATCTGAAGCAGATATTTTATCTTCCAGTGAAATGGAAGACAAAATGGTGGAAATAACTTCTGAAGAGCAGAATAAAGTAAAAAGAATTAAAAGAACTTAGGATAGTCTCAGAGACCTATGCTGCTACTGCTGCTGCTAAGTCGCTTCAGTCATGTCCAACTCTGTGCGACCCCATAGACGGCAGCCCACCAGACCTATGAGACAATATCAAATGCACCAATATTGAATTATACGGGTCCCAGAAGAGAAAGAGAAAAAGAAACGGTGTGAGAAAATGTTTGAAGAGATCATAGTTGAAATTTTTTCCACCATGGAAAAGGAAACAATCAGGTCCAAGAGGCAAAAAGGATATACCAGATATCCTGTATCCCATACAGGATAAACCCAAGAAGAAACATGCCAAGACACATACTAATCAAACTAACAAAGATTAAACACAAAGAAAGAATATTAAAAGCAGCAAGGGAGAACCAACAAGTAACATACAAGGGAAACCCCATATGCTTAACAGGAGATCTTTCAGCAGAAACTCTGCAGGCTAGAAGAGAATGGTAGGATATATTTAAAGTACTGAAAGGAAAAAATCTACAACCAAGATTACTGTACCCAACAAGGATCTCATTCAAAATTGATGGAGAAATCAAAAGCTTTTCAGACAAGCAAAAGTTAACAGAATTCATAACCACCAAACTAGCTTTACAACAAATGCTAAAGGGATTTATAAAGTCAAGAAATACATGAGAAGAACAAAGATCTACAAAATCAACCCCAAACAATTAAGAAAATAGTAATAGGAACATATATATCAATAATTACTTTAAATGTAAATGGTTTAAATGCTCCAATGAAAAGACACAGACTGGCTGAATGGATACAAAAACAAGACCCATATATGTGCTGTCTACAAGAAACCCACTTCAGACCTAAAAGACAGATATAGACTGAAAGTGAGAGGATGGAAAAATATATTCCATGCAAATGGAAAGCAAAAGAAAGCCGGATGAGCATCCTCATATCAGACAAAGTAGACCTTAAAATAAAGAAGATTACAAGAGATAAGGAAGGACACTACATAATGATCCAGGGATCAATCCAAGAGGAAGACATAACAACTGTAAATACCTGTGCACCCAACATAGGAGCACCTCAATACATAAGACAAACACTGCTGCTGCTGCTGCTGCTAAGTTGCTTCAGTCATGTCCGACTCTGTGCGACCCCATAGATGGCAGCCCAACAGGCTCCCGCGTCCCTGGGATTCTCCAGGCAAGAACACTGGAGTGGGTTGCCATTTCCTTCTCCAATGCATAAAAGTGAAAAGTGAAAGTGAAGTCGCTCAGTCGTGTCCAACTCTTAGCAACCCCATGGACTGCAGCCTACCAGGCTCCTCCATCCATGGGATTTTCCAGGCAAGAGTACTGGAGTGGGGTGCCATTGCCTTCTCCAAGACAAACACTAGCAGACGTAAAAAAGAGAAATTGACAGTAACAGAATAGTAGTAGGAGACTCCCCACTCACACCTATGGACAGATCATCAAAACATAAAATTAAAAAAGAAACACAAGTCTTAAATGATATATTAGATGAGATGGATCTCATTGATATCTTCAGGACATTCTATCCAAATGCAGAAGAATACACCTTCTTCTCAGGTGCACACGGAACATTCTCCAGGATAGACCACATTTTGGGTCACAAATCAAACCTCAGTAAATTTAAGAAAATTGAAATCACATCAAGCATCTTCTCCGACAACAATGTGATGAGACTGGATATCAGTTACAAGAAAAAAAACTGTAAGAAACCCAAACACATGGACATTAAACAACACGTTTCTAAATAACCAACAGGTTACTGAAGAAATCAAAAGGGAAATCAAAAAATTTCTAGAAATAAATAACAGTGACAACAAGACAACTCAAAACCTATGGCATGAAGCAAAAGCACTTCTTAGAGCGATTTTTATAGCAATACAAACGTACTTCAAGAAACAAGAAAAACATTGAATAGACAACCTAACTTTATACCTAAAACAACTGGAAAAAGAAGAAGAAGAACAACAACAAAAAAAAATTAGTAGAAGGAAAGAAATCATAAAGATCTGAGCAGAAATAAATGAAAAAGAAATGAAAGAAACAATAGTAAAGATTAATAAAACTAAAAGCTAGTTCTTTGAGAAGATAAACAAAATTGACAAACCATTAGCCAGACTCAAGAAAAAAAGAGAGAATAATCCAATCAACAAAATTAGAAATGAAAAAGGAGAGGTTAAAACAGACAATGCAGAAATACAAAGGATTATAAGAGACTATTATGAACAACTATATGGCAATAAAATAGATAACCTGGAAGAAATGGACAGATTCTTAGAAAAGTTCAACCTTCCAAGACTGAACCAGGAAGAAATAGAAATTATGAACAACCCAATTACAAGCACTAAAATTGAAGCTGTGATCAAAAATCTCCCAAAAAACAAAAACCCAGGATCAGATGGGTTCACAGGAGAATTCTATCAAATATTTAGAGAAGAGCTAATGCCTATCCTTCTAAAACTCTTTCAAAAAATTGCAGAGGAAGGAACACCTCCAAACTCATTCTATGAGGCCACTATCACCCTGATACCAAAACCAGACAAAGACAGCACACACAAAAAGAAAACTACAGCCCAATATCATGAATGAATATAGATGCAAAACTCCTCAATAAAATTTTAGCAAAGTGAATTCAGCAACACATCAAAAAGCTCACACACCATGATCAAGTTGAGTTTATTCCAGGGATACAAGGATTCTTCAACATACACAAATCAATCAATGTGATACACCATATTAACAAGCTGAAAGATAAAAATTATATGATAATCTCAATAGATGCAGAAAAAGCCTTTGACAAAATTCAGCACCCATTCATGATTAAAACTCTTCAAAAAATGGGCATAGAAGGAACCTATCTCAACATAGTAAAGGCCATATATGATAAGCCTACAGCAAACATTATTCTCAATGGTGAAAAACTGAAAGCATTCCCCCTAAGATCAGGAACGAGACAAGGGTGTCCAATTTGGCACTATTATTTAACATAGTTCTGAAAGTCCTAGCTACAGCAGTCAGAGAAGAAAAAGAAATAAAAGGAATCCAGATCAGAAAAGAAGTAAAGCTCTCACTGTTTGCAGATGATATGATACTATACATAGAAAACCCTAAAGATACTATCAGAAAATTACTAGAGCTATTCAGAGAATTTAGTCACAGAATACAAAATCAATACACAGAAATCACTTGCATTCCCATACACTAACAGTGAAAAATCAGAAACAGAAATTAAGGAATCACTCCTATTCACCATTGCAACAAAAAGAATAAAATATCTATGAATAAACTTACTTAAAGAGACAAAAGAACTGTACACAGAAACTTATAAGACACTGATGAAAAAAATCAAAAATGAAATAAACAGATGGAGAGATATTCTGTGTTCCTGGGTAGGAAGAATCAATATTATTAAATGACTAAACTACCAAATGTCATATACAGATTCAATGTGATCCCTATCAAATTACCAATGGCATTTTTCACAGAACTAGGACAAAAAATTTCACAATTCATATGGAAACACAAAACACCCCAAATAGCCAAAGCAGTCTTGAGAATGCATGAAGCTGGAGGAATCAACTTTCCTGACTTCAGATTATACTACAAAGCTACAGTCATCAAGACAGTATGGTATTGGCAGAAAAACAGAAATATAGACCAATGGGACAAGATAGAAAGCCCAGAAATAAACTCAAGCACCTATGGGTACCTTATTTTTCACAAAGGATGCAAGAATATACGATGGGGCAAAGACAGCCTCTTCAATAAGTGCTGCTGGGAAAACTGGACAGCTACATGTAAAAGAATGAAATTAGAACACCTCCTAACACCATACACAAAGATAAACTCAAAATGGATTAAAGCCCTAAATGTAAGACCAGAAACTAGAAAACTCTTAAAGGAAAACATAGGCAGAATACTCAATGACATAAATCAAAGCAAGATCCTCTATGACCCACCTCCTACAGTAATGGAATAAAAACAAAAGTAAACAAGTGGGACCTGATTCAACGTAAAACCTTTTGCACAGCAAAGGAAACTTTAAGCAAGCTGAAACGACAACCCTTGGAATGGGAGAAAATAATAGCAGATGAAACAACTGACAAAGGATTAATTTCTGAAATATACAAGCAGCTCATACAACTAAATGCCAGAAAAGCAAACAACCCAATCAAAAAGTGGGAAAAAGACCTAAACAGACATTTCTCCAAAGAAGACGTACAGATGGCTAACAGACACATGAAAAGATGCTCAACATTGCTCATTATTAGAGAAATGCAAATCAAAACTGCAATGAGATATCACCTCTGTATCAGCCTATAGGTGTGGGATGAAGTGGGAGATGGGAGGGAGTTTCAAGAGGGAGTGGATATATGTATGCTATTGTATGCTAAGTCACTTCAGTCGTGTCCGACTCTGTGTGACCCCAGAGATGGCAGCACAACAGGCTCCCCCATCCCCAGGATTCTCCAGGCAAGGGATATATGTATACCTATGGCTAATTCGTGTTGAGGTTTTACAGAAAACAACAAAAATCTGTAAAGCAATTATCCTTCAGTTAAAAAATAAATTAATTTTAATAAAAGATGTGGAAGTCAAATAACTTATTTCACTAAGTCAAATATTCTGTGTTATCACTGATATGTGGAATCTAAAACAAAACCCAAAAAAGTACGTAACAAAAGAGAACCAGAGTCACAGGTATAGAAAACAAACTAGTGGTTACAGTGGTGAAAAGCAAGAGGGAGCAAATCAGCGGATTGGGATTAAAAGATACCAACTACTATGTGTAAAATAAACAAGCATTTATTATTTACACATGTTTACTGTGTGTAAAAATAAATAAAATAAATATAAATAATATAGTATACAGTACAAGGGAATATAGCCACTGTTTTCCAATAACTTTAAATGGAATATAATCTATAAAATATTGTATCTTTACATTTTACATAAAAAACTAATACTGTAAATCAACAAAACTTCAAATAAATAAGCAAAGGTTCAAACAATAACAATGAAAACAGTACAGTGTAAGGATCAGACATACAGATAATTTGTGAAATTAACCACTTGTGTTAATTAACATATCCATCACCTCATATAGTTATCAAGTCTTTTGGTGTGTATGGTGAGAACACTACTCTACTCTCTAATCTACTCTCTTAGCAAATTTCAAGTATATATTGCAGTATTGCTAACTATGGTCACTATGCTGTATATTAGATTTCCCATAGCTTTTTCATCTTGTAACTGAAAACTCATACCCTTTGACCACTATCTCCCCAATCCCTCCACATATCCAGCCCCTTCACTCACCATTTGATGCTATTTCTCTGAATTTGACATTTTTTTTTCCTTTTATACTATATTTGTTATGAATTTCAAGAAGCTTCAATAAATAAAGAATATATTTCAAGGTCAAAATTATTTGGATTTACACCTTTATGAACACTTTTTAAAGAAATAAATATACTTTATTAGCTTAATTTCAAGATATCTATATACTTACACAAAAGTGTGCATAAGGATATTTACTGATGCATTAACTGTAATAGCATGACTGCAGAAATACAAATATTCAAAAAATGAAAAAAATTTTGGCAAGTATGGATTTCATATTCCATTTTGTTCTGGTGTTTTGGCTGTTTTGTAATTGTTCTGTCCCTTTCTTCTTGGTTGCTCTGTTTCTTTGTGATTGGATGATTTTCTGTAGTTGCATGCTTAGATTTCTTTCTATCTATCTTTTTTATATCTACCATAGGTTTTTGCTTTGTGGTAACCAAGAGACTTCCATAAAACACCTTAGAGTTATAGCACTCTGTTTTTAGTTAATGATAACTTATGTTTGAACACATTCTTAAGCTCTAGCCACCCTCAAGTTTTCTGTTTTTTATATCAAGAAAGGAGATCCAGGTTTGCTCCCTGGGTGGGGAAGACCCCCTGGAGAAGGGTATGGCAAACCATTCCATTATTCTTGCCTGGAGAATTCCATGGACAGACCATGGGGTCGCAAAGAGTCAGGCACGACTATGTGACTAACACTTTCAGTTTCACTTTCATATATTTTTGTGTGTGTGTGTATACCCTAATAGATTGTTGTAGTCAAAGTTAGCACTGCTACCTTTTTTTTTAACTCATACACTCTACATCAGCATCCATATGTTTTTTTAATATTTTTTAATGCTCATACCAGATTTATTAACATTAGTGATTAACCTGCCACTATTACAATATTAGATTATAATATTAGCACTGACAGTTATATTTTTATATGTTTTTCTGTTACTAATTAGTACCCTTTCTGTTAGCTTAAAGAAATTTTTAAACATTATAGTAAGGCTGTTTAATGGTAATGAACTCCATTTTTTCCCTTGTCTGAAAAACTCTCTATTTGTCCTCATTCTGAAGAACATTTTGCTGGTTAGAATATTTGTGGTTGGCAGTTTTTGTCTTTCAGCACTTTGACTATATTGTGCCACTCCCTTCTGTCCTGTGAAATATCTGCTAAAAATTTGAGTCTTATGAGAATTCCCTTGTACATAACAAATTGTATTTCTCTTGTTGCTTACAAGAGTCTCTCCTTGTTTTTAACATTTGACAATTTAATTACAATGTGTTTCTATATGGGTCGCTTTTTTTCTCTTTATATATATATATATATATATATAGTTTTTTTAAGTTACAATGTTTCAGGTGTACAGCAAGATGATTCATATATATATATATATAAAATATTATTTTTTAAATTATTTTCCACCATAGGTTATTACAAGATATTGACTGTAGTTCCGTTGGCTATGCAGTAAACCTTTGTTACTTGTTGCATATCTATTTTATAATTAGAAATCTAGTACTCTATTCATATTAAGTCAAACAAGTGGAATCAAAATGTCACAAATTTTTTAGTTAGGCAAAAATTCAAGTTTTCTAAAATATATATATTATACATATTATTTATATGAAAGAAAGAAAGTGAAAGTGAAGTCGCTCAGTCGTGTCCTACTCTTTGTGACCCCACGGACTGTAGCCTACCAGACTCCTCTGTCCATGGGATTTTCCAGGCAAGATTACTGGAGAGGGTTGCCATTTCCTTCTCCAGGGGATCTTCCTAACCCAGAGAAGACATATTATTTATTATTTATATATGTATATAAAACATATTATTTATATATGTATATAAAAGCTTTTTCTACTACACTTGAAAAAGGCTTCAGAAAGAACATCAAAAAAAAAATAGAAGAGATGGAGAAATTGAAAAACATAAACTAAATGAAACAAGATCACTGAATATGAAATAGAAAAAATGAAACACACTAGATGAAAGTAAAAGATCATCATACAGTTCAGTTGTTTTTAAACATGACTGCTCATTAGAAGCATGTCCAGAGCTATGGAGAAAAAAATAGCAATACCTGGGCATTTATATTTTTCAAAAAATTCCCGTATAATTCTGATATCCATCTGGATTTTAAAAAATTATTACAGGTTTTTCTATTAAATCGTTTTGGTGATACAGAGTTCTATTAGTTTTCTATTTACCAATCATGATACAATGGTATTAAGTGAGTAACAGTTACATAATCACAATAGTAAAAGATGTTTGTCAGTATTCACAATCAATAGCCAGACAAAAAATAAAAGATAATTACAACTGCAAGCCATAAGGGGAACATGATTAACTTAACAATATAAAATAATTACATACAATTTGGGGGTTCAAGTAGAGTGATGTGATAAGTGGAAGTGCATACATGGACATATTTTCATCTGTTCAGCCAATCTATGTCTTTTGTTGGTGCATTTAATCCATTTACGTTTAAGTAATTATCAATATATATGATTGACCAAACTTAATTGTTCAGAGTTTGTTTTCTGTAGCTCTTTTCCTTCTCTTGTGCTTCCTGCCTAGAGAAGTTCCTTTAGCATTTGTTGTAAAGCTGGTTTGGTGGTTCTGAATTCTCTTAATTTTGGCTTGTCTGGAAAGCTTTTGATTTCTCCATCAAATTTGAATGAGAGTCTTCCTAAGTAGAGTATTCTTGGTTGTAGGTTCTTCCCTTTCATCACTTTAAATATATTGTGCTATTTTCTTCTGGCTTGTAGAGTTTCTCACCTGATGGGAGTTCCCTTGTATATTATTTATCGTTTTTTCCCTTGTCTTGGTGTGTTCCTCCTTGGGTTTATCCTGCCTGGACTCTGTGCTTCCTGGACTTGGTTGACTATTTCCTTTCCCACGTTAGAGAGGTTTTCAGCTAGTATCTCTTCATGTATTTTCTCAGGTCCTTTCTCTCTCTCTTCTCCTCTTGAGACCCCTACAATGTGAATGTCGGTGCACTTGATGTTGTTCCAGAGGCCTCTTAGGCCTTTTCATTCTTTTTTCTATATTCTGTTCAGCAGCAGTGATTTCCACCATTCTGTCTTCCACATCATTTATCCACTCTTCTGCCTCAGTTATTCTGCTACTGATTCCTTCCACTGTATTATTCATCTCTGTTTGTTCTTTAGTTCTTGTAGGTCTTTGGTAAGCATTTCTTACATCTTGTCCATTGTTTTCCCAAGATCCTGTATCATCTTGACTATCGTTATTCTGAATTATTTTTCTAGAAGATTGCCTATCTCCACTTCATTTAACTGTTTATCTGAGGTTTTACCTTGTCTGTTCATCTGGACATAACTTTCTCCTTTTTCATTGTGATTGCATGCATGCTAAGTCGCTTCAGTCATGTCTGACTCTTTGCAACTCCATGATCTGCAGCCCACCAGGCTCCTCTGTCCATGGGGTTCTCCAGGCAAGAATACTGGAGTGGGTACATGTAATTAACTTTCTATAATATGGTTTTCATTTTAGCTGCTGTGAGACTGTACTTCTTCTTGCTTTTTCTGTCTGTCCTCCTATGGATGAGGTTAAGAGGTTTGTGTAAGCTTCCTGATGGGAGGGACTGTTTTTGTTCAGTCACTCAGTCGTGTCCAACTATTTGTGACCTCATGGACTGCAGAACACCAGGCTTTGCTGTCCTTCACCAACTCCCAAAGCTTGCTCAAACTCATGTCCATTGAGTTGGTGATGCCATCCAACCATCTCATCCTCTATCATCCCCTTCTCCATTTGCCTTCAATCTTTTCCCAGTGTTGTCTAATCAGTTGGCTCTTTCCATCAGGGGACAAAAGTATTGGAGCTTCAGCTTCAGCTCACTCCTTCCAATGAATATTCAGGGTTGATTTCCTTTAGGACTGACTGGTTTGATCTCCTTGCAGTGCAAGGCAGTCTCAAGAGTCTTCTCCAACACCACAGTTCAAAAGCATCAATTCTTCAGCTCTCAGATTTCTTTATGGTCCAACTCTCAAATCCATACATGACTACTGGAAAACCCATAAATTTGACTATACAATCTTTATTGGCAAAGTAATATCTCTGCTTTTTAATATGCTGTCTAGGTTGGTCATAGCTTTTCTTATGAGGAACAAGTGTCTTTAATTTCATGGTTGCAGTCATCATATGCAGTGATTTTGGAGCCCAAGAAAATAGTCTGTCATTGTTTCCATTGTTTCCCCTTCTATTTACCAGGAAGTGATGGGACTTGATGCCATGATCTTAGTTGTTTTTTTTTTTAATTGAAGGATAATTGCTTTACAGAATTTCATTTTCTGTCAAACCTCAACATGAATCAGCCATAGGTATACTTCCTCCGCATCCCACCCATCTAGGTTTATACAGAACTCCTGTTTGAGTTTCCTGAGCCATACAGCAAATTCCCATTGGCTATGTGTCTATTTTACATATGACAATGTAAGTTTCTATGTTACTCTTTCCATATATCTCACCCTCTCCTCCCCTCTGGCAATGATCTTAATTTTTTGAATGTTGAGTTTTAAGCCAGCTTTTTCACTCTCCTCTATGACTTTCATCAAGAGGCTCTTTAATTCCTCTTCACTTTCTGCCATAAGGGTGGTGTCATCTGCGTATCTGAAGTTATTGATATTTCTCCTAGCAATCTTGATTCCAGCTTGTGCTTCACACAGCCTGGCATTTCTCATGAGTTAAATGCCTATAAGTTAAATAAACAGGGTGACAATATGCAGCCTTGATGTCCTCCTTTACCAATTTGGAACGAGTCTGTAGTTCCATGTCCAGTTTTAACTGTTGCTTCTTACTGGAGAAGGGAATGGCAAACTACTTCAGTATTCTTCCCTTGAGAACCCCATGAACAATATGAAAAGGCAAAAAGGATGGGAGGGGCTGGATGGGAAAGACCAGGTCTTGCTCTGCTCTCAGATCCTTGATCAGTAAAGCTTTAATCCAATTATCTGCTGATGAGTGGAGTTGTGCTCCCTCCCCATTAGTTGTTTGGCCTGAGGCAACTCAGCCCTGGGTTCTAGGGTAAGGTTAATGGCAAATTCCAAGAGGGTTTACTCCAAGGGTACCTTCCCAGCCTGTTGCTTCCAGTGCCCCCATCCTTGTGCTGACCATTGCTGACCCACACCTCTACAGGAGACCCTCCAACACTAGCAGGTAGTTTTGGTTCAGTCTCCTGTGGGGTCATTGCTCCTTTCTTTCGGGTCTTGGTATGTGCGAGATTTTGTTTACGGTGGAGTCTCTGTTTCCCCCAGTCCTGCAGAAGTCCTATAATCAAATCCTGCTGGCCTTCAAGGTCAGAGTCCCTCAGGATTCCCAGTTCCATTGTTGGATCTGCAAACTGGGATGCCTGACTCGGTGTTCACAACAGTGGGAGAATTTCTTTGGTATTATTATGCTCCAGTTTATGAGTCACCCAACCAGGGGGTATGGGATTTGATTTTATCATGATTGCACTTCTCCTACAGTCTCGCTGTGGCTTCTTTGTCTTTGGATGTGGGTTATCTTTTTTTGGTGGGTTCTAGCATCCTCCTTTCGATGGCTGGTCAATAGCTAGTTGCAGTTTTGGTGTTCTAGCAGGAGGAGATGAGTGTGCATCCTTCTACTCCACCATCTTGAACCAGAAGCCTATGTGGTTCTCTTTGGATTCATCTTATTTGGAATGTCTTCTGGGCTTCCTAAATCTGGATGTCTGGTTTTTTGTTTTTTTTTTTTCCAAGTTAGGAAAGTTTTCAGCCATTATTTCTTCCAGTTTTATCCTCCTTTTTCTCTCTTCTCTTCTGGGACCCCTACAATGTAAAAATTTGTCCACATGATTTTTCCCCATAAGATCCTAAAGCTATCTTCACTCTTTTCTTTTTTTTTCTTTTTCTCTTCTGATTGAGTGAAATCTGTTTTCATGTTGGATAAACCTCTATTCCACTTGACCTAGTCTATTTTTGATAACTTCTATTGAACTTTCTAGTTCAGTTATTGTGTTTTTCAGTGCTTGATTTCTGTTTGGTAGTTTCTTTTATTTCCTGTCTCTACTGAAATTCTCACTTTGTTTATTCATTGTTCTTCAGATTTTAGTGGGTATCTTTATGACAGTTACTTTGAACTCTTTATTAAATAAATCACTTATCTCCATTTCATTAAGGTCTATTTCTGAGGTTTTATCTTAGGTATGGAAATACATTTCTCTCTTTCTTCATTTTCTTGATTCTCTGTGGTGATTTCTGTGCATTAGATAAAGCAGCTGCCTCTTCCCATCTTGACAGAGTAACCTTGGATAGGAGATGAACCATGCCATTCAACTCCATCCTAGCTCCTTGTTGGCTCTCAAACCTTTGTGAATGCCCAAACTTCCTTCTTTGTTTTTAGTGGCTCCTAGTATTTGAGAGTGTACAAAGATCTTTCAGTGTCTCAAAGGGGAGGTTCTCATTCAGTACCTAAATTCAGACTGACTGGAACCCAGACTCTCAGGCAGCAGATTTAATATATATATAATATGCCTCTTTCAGAACATGACTGGAAGATGGCTATTTTTGTCTGCTCCCTCTGCATATATCCCTAAGATTATGGACAGTTAAGAACTGTTTCTGTATTTGCTACCATCCAGTTGAACCTGTGGACACCAGATGCACCAGTTATCAGATTCAGGGATGTGTCCTCTCTGCAGCACCCCCATAAATGTAGGGGCTTCAGCTAGGTGCACAAGCTCCTTTCACAGAGACACCCAGGACCTGGGGTGGGGCGAGGGGTCAGCATGAAAAATGTGCCTGCTGGACCCCAGTCTTTGAGGAAGACTATGGCCATACCCTAGATGTGTGCTAAATTAGAAGCCTGCCCTTCAGGCCATGGATTTTATGATCTAAAATTAGGTTTCTTTCATGGAAAGACTTGACATTTCAGGCTGCTGCCTCTGTGCTATGTCCTGGTGTTTAAGGATTGTATCACTGTTAGAGTCCTATGGGGAAGTCCTCTGGCCACCAGAGCCAGGCTACAAAGGGTGCATCCCCTATGTAGTAGCCAAAATAGCCAGGGTGCCAGACACGTATACAGGCCCCTTGCCAAGTGATCCCAGAGTCCTGGAGCGAAGCAGAGGGAAAGAACAAAAGTGGTGCCCACCAGTCATTCCAGTCTATGAAAAGGATGCAGTCATCCCCTGGATGTGAGTTAAGAGAAGCCTGCCCCTCAGGCCATAGGTTTTAAGATGTGCAAATAGGCCTCTTTCCTGAAGAAACTGGATGTGTTGCCCTGCAGCCTCTCTGCTGAGCCCTGGGGTGAGAGTCACTGTGAGTCCTCATGAGGCTGTTAAGAACTGTGTCTTAGTTTCACACGGCCTGTGCATCTTGGGTCATAAACACCATTGGCTCTCAGAGCTGGATTTTTTGGGAGGCCATGTCTCATGTGAAAGTCCTTTAAGTTGGGGCCCCAGATGTGGGATCCAAACCCTTCATTCCCCAAGGGAGAGCTGGGAGCCTGAGTTCCCTGCCAGCTGTGTGCTACCATCACAGGGGCAGGCTTATGGTGACATTGTGTCTCAGCCCTTCCTACTGTTTCCATGTTGGTTTTCTCATTTGCTTGCTGTGAAGGAGTCATGCAACTCACTTCTGGATTTCCTTCTGCGAGAACTGCTTCATATGCTGCTGTAGATTCAGTGTGTCTCTGGCAGGAGATGACTCCAGGAACCTCCCATGTGACCTTCTTGAACTGAACTCTCCCAATCTCTGGAATTTTAAGAAAAAATTTAAACACTCCCATGTAAGTTATTTTCTAGAGTTAACGTTAAATCTTTAAAGAACACTTCAGTATTCAAAGGCCATTTCCAATTTATGTGTTTATCAAGTTTGTAATCTTATGTAAATTATATGACTATTTGATATAATTGATTTTATTTCTATTTTCTTTTTGAACACTTTAAATCTTTATTAGCCAATTTGTTTGGACATATCAGCTGTATTTAATTATAATCAGTTATTATATATACTGTACCATTTGATCTTATCATTAAAGTAAATTCAGTATGACCCTGCTTTTGAACACTGGAATCTATACTCTGGAAATGTGCTCATTTGCCCATAATGTAGGTCCTGATGATCCAAGGCCACGAAGCTAGGATCACAGAGGGAATTACACATAGTCCCCACTGTGAGAAACACTGTAAGGATTTCTCTGTGGCAGAGACCAAAGGCAAGCTTCTCAGTTCAGTTCATTTGCTCAGTCATGTCCGACTCTTTGTGACCCCATGGATTGCAGCACACCAGCCTTCCCTGTCCATCACCAATTCCCAGAGTCCACTCAAACTTATGTCCATCAAGTCAGTGATGCCATCCAACCATCTCATCCTCTGTCATCCCCTTCTCCTCCTGTCTTCAATCTTTTCCAGCATTAGGGTCATTTCCAGTGAGTCAGTTCTTTGCATCAGGTAGCCAAACCATTGGAGCTTCAGCATCAATCCTTCTAATGAATATTCAGGACTGATTTCCTTTAGGGCTGACTGGTTGGATCTCCCTGCAGTGCAAGGCACTCTAAAGAGTCTTCTCCAACACCACAGTTCAAAAGCATCAGTTCTTCAGCTCTCAGATTTCCTTATGGTCCAACTCTCAAATCCATACATGACTACTAGAAAACCATAAATTTGACTATACAATCTTTGTTGGTGAAGTAATGTCTCTGCTTTTTAATATTCTGTCTAGGTTAGTCATAGCTTTTCTTCTGAGGAATAAGTGCCTTTTAATTTCATGGCTGCAGTCACCACATTCAGTGATTTTGGAGCCCAAGAAAGTAGCCTGTCAGTGTTTCTATTGTTTCCCCATCTATCTGCCATGAAGTGATGGGACCTGATTCCTTAATCTTAGTTTTTTGAATGTTGAGTTTTAAGCCAGCTTTTTCTCTCACTTCTTTCACTTTCATCAAGAGGCTTTTTAGTTCCTCTTCACTTTTTACCATAAGGGTGGCATATTTGAGGTTACTGATATTTCCCCCGCCGCTGCTGAGTTTGTGCTTCATCCAGCCCAGCATTTCATATGATGTACTCTGCATATAAGTTAAATAAGCAGGGTGACAATATACAGCCTTGACATATTCCTTTCCAGTCCACTGTTCCATGTCCGGTTCTAACTGTTGCTTTTTGACCTGCATACAGATTTCTCAGTAGGCAGGTCAGGTGGTCTGGTATTCCCATCTCTTGAAGAATTTTCCACAGTTTGTTGTGATCCACACAATCAAAGGCTTTGGCATAGTCAATAAAGCAGAAATAGATGTTTTTCTGGAACTCTCTTGCTTTTTTTGGTGATCCAAGGGATGTTGGCAATTTGATCTCCGGTTCCTCTGCCTTTTCTAAAACCAGCCTGAACGTTTCATGTACTGTTGAAGCCTATCTTGGAGAATTTTGAGCATTACTTTGCTTGCGTGTGAGATGAGCGCAATTATGCAGTAGTTTGAACATTCTTTGGGACTGGAGTGAAAACTGACCTTTTCTAGTCTTGTGGCCACTGCTGAGTTTTCCAAATTTTCTGGCATATGGACTGCAGCACTTTCACAGCATCATCTTTTAGGATTTGAAATAGCTCAAATGGAATGCCATCACCTCCACTAGCTTTGTAGTTATGCTTCCTAAGACCCCCTTGACTTCACATTCCAAGATGCCTGGCTCTAGGTGAGTGATCACACCATTTAAATTATCTGGGTCATTAAGATTTTTTTTTTTTTTAATAGTTCTTCTGTATATTCTTGCCACCTCTTCTCCGGATCTTCTGCTTCTGTTAAGTCTATACTGTTTCTGTTCTTTACCGTGCCCATCTTTGCATGAAATGTTCCCTTGGTATCTCTAAGTTTCTTGAAGAAGTCTCTAATCTTCCCCATTCTATTGTTGTCCTCTATTTCTTGGCATTGATCACTTAGGAAGGCTTAGGAAGATCGCCAGGATGAAAAGGCAAAAAGATGTGACAGTGAAAGATGAACTCCCCATGTCAGTAGGTGTCCAGCATGCTACTGGAGAAGAGTAGAGAAATAACTCCAGAAAGAATGAAGAGAGGGAGCCAAAGTGAAAACAACACCCAGTTGTAGATATGACTGGTGATGAATGTAAAGTCCAATGCTGTAAAGAACAATATTGCATAGGAACCTGGAATGTCAGATCCATGAATCAAGGTAAATTGCAAGTGGTCAAACAGGATATGGCAAGGATGAACATCAACATTTTAGGAATCAGTGAACTAAAATGGACCGAAATGGATGAATTTAATTCAGATGACCGTTATATCTACTACAGTGGGCAAGAATCCTTTAGAAATGGAGTAGCCATTATAGTCAACAAAAGAGTCCAAAATGCAGTACTTGGATGCAATCTCAAAAATGACAGAATGATTTCTGTTCATTTCCAAGGCAAACCATTCAATATTACAGTAATAGAAGTCTATGCCCCAACCACTAATGCTGAAGAAGCTGAAGTTGAATGGTTCTGTGATGACCTATAAGACCTTCTAGAACTAATACCCAAAAAAGATGTCCTTTTCATCCTAGGGAACTAGAATGCAAAAGTAGGAAGTCAAGAGATACATGGAGTAACAGGTAAGTTTGGCCTTGGAATACAAAATGAAGCAGGGCAAAGGCTAACCGAGTTTTGCCAAGAGAATGCACTGGTCATAGCAAACACCCTTTCCAACATGAGACGACTCTACACATGGACATCACCAGACGTTTGTTACTGAAATCAGACTGATTATATTCTTTACAGCAGGAGATGAAGAAGCTCTATACAATCAGCAAAAACAAGACTGGGAGCTGACTGTAGGTCAGATCATGAACTCCTTATTGCCAAATTCAGACTTAAATTTAAGAAAGTAGGGAAAACCACTAGATCATTCAGGTATAACCTAAATCAAATCACTTACAATTATACAGTGGAAGTGACAAATCAATTCAAGGGTTTAGATCTGATAGACAGAGGGCCTGAAGATCTATGGACGGAGGTTCATGACATTGTACAGGAGGTGGTGACCAAGACCATCTCCAAGAAAAAGAAATGCAAAAAGGCAAAATGGTTGTCTGAGGAGGCCTTACAAATAGCTGAGAAAAGATGCGAAGCAAAAGACAAAGGAGAAAAGGAAAGATATACCCACTTGAATTGAGAGTTCCAAAGAATAGCAAGGAGATAAGAAAGCCTTCCTCTGTGATCACTGCAAAGCTTCTCACTAAAGGCATTTGTAACATGCTGACAAATAACCATGAAGTGTACTTACAAGAGATGTGAGAAAGCCTGAAGGGCACAACTGATGGGCACCAAAGACTAGTTAAATGGGTTGGTTTAGTTTTTATTTCCTACTTACTGATGAGAATTTGCAAACAGCACCAACAGAAACTTTGAGGTTTTTTTCTCACTGGATTCCATCACTGAAAAGAATCACAGAATTTTTCCCTGGAGATATCTTTAGAGATCAGCTAGATCAACACCACCTCCTTTCTAGTTTTATTTCACACTTTGTTTACTTATTTACTGGCATGGACAGATCCCTCCATTTAAAATTTTCCGAACATATAAACACTGGTGTGTGAATATCCAATCTGAAATTTACACAGGATGTTCTCATCATATATTATGTGATCCATTTGTGTCTTTCCTCCTTAAAGTTCCAAGGCAAAAAGCACATTAAATATTTGATTCTGAGTGACCTCAATGCTAAGGGAGCATGGTGTGTTGTGGGGTGGAGAAAAGGCAAAACTAGTCGGCCTGTGCATGAATCCAAGGGCTGTGCAGGAGCAGAGGACAGACTCGTGTCCTCCCATTCCTCAGTGGATCTCAGAAGATGGCAGAAGGCTCGTCACATGGAGAAGCAGGAGAGGAGCTGGCTGCTACAACAGACCCTCAGTCTTTTAAAAAATAAATATTGTGTCACAGAGCACGGGTTTGAGTTCCCTGCATCATAGAGCAAATTCCCACTTGCTCTCTACTGGGGTGGGATGGGTGGGAACTGGTAGGGAGGTTGAAGAGGTAAGGCACACATGTATATCTATGACTGATTCATGTTGATATATGGCAGAAACCAAGACAATATTGTAAAGCAATTATCCTCCAATTAAAAATAAATAATTTTTTTTAAATATCATGGTCAACTTTCTTCTGATCCTATTGCTGTCATTTGATGGAAGAGCATTGAACGTCGTGCCCTTTCTCCCACCACCGCTGTCCTTGCTGAGCAGCAGGGAAGGTGTCCGACAGAGCCATGGCTAGAGGTCAAGAGGGGATTTCAGGTGCTGATTTCAGTTCTGATTCAACCTTCTGGTGTTACCTAGAGAAAGACCCAACCCTCCCAGCCTCAGTTTCCTTACTTGGTTACCTAAGATTAGACAAGTGACCTCAGTAAGACCCCTTCCAGCTTGAACACCCTGTGATTACACATGTCAGCATCTCCTGACTATAGCCTTGCATTATCATGTTACCAAAATGGGATCACTGAAACTTGAGTCCCGTGGGTCCCTGCCTGAGTGTAGTACAAGGACCTCAGGGGACTCCAGTGTCTCCTCTAAAGCTGTCACCTAAAATGAGGTTCGTCGGAAGCTGTACCTCTGATAAGGTTTAAGAGCATGTCTGTATACTGCATACCTGAGATACAATTCATTCACTCAGTAGATACAAACGCCTGGTTCAGGTGGAAGCTGGGGTAGGAAGATGAAAAGCAGCCGGGTAGAGACAGCTTGTGCTGTGTGAGAGGCAGAAAGGATATGTGAGGGAGCGCTGGGGGTGGGGTGAGGGTAGGCAGAGTGAGGACCTTCTGCCAGAATTCGGGGCTTCCCAGGAAGGCTCACAGCCTCGGAGCAGATGCAGGAGCTTCAGCATCTGTAAGATGGTGATGAGCAAAGAGTGTTTGCAGGCAAAGGGACTGGTTTGATAAGGGAGACTGAAAGGCATTGCTGTTTAAGGAAACCCTGGGAAATGTACTCCAGCTCGAATGTGGGGTGTAGGATGACAGCTGTAGACACCAGCCAGCATGGAGAGGGCTTCAGGCAGGAAAGGCTTGGGCTTGTTTCTAGGAAGGAGATGGCAGCAGCACAGAGGATAGAGGGGAATGGGGAAAGGCTGGAGGGGGGCCTGGAGCAGGGGCTCCAGAGAGCAGATAACCAGTTCATCCAGCTCACACCACTGGCCACTTGCAAGACAAAGCCTGGATTACATTTACACATTCATCTGCTCTTGTCAGCGGTAGATACAGAGGTGCAGAGTGATTTTCCTGAAGTCATCATGAGACTCGGCCAAATTTCTAGACGAATGGTGACTGTTTTATTACAGAAGTAAGACCATCATGATTTTTACTGTACAATTTCCTGCAGAAACTCATAATCAGCTCCTGTCCCTGTTGTAACCCACACCCACAGGGAAGGCTCCCAGGATAGCAGTTCATTTCTCCATCACTATGCTCTTCCCTCTACTGCTGGCCTTGCCTGAACACTGGCCATCTGGGCACTGGGCAAATTTTGTTAGAAAAGTGACAGATATAATTTTCAGGCTTCATTTTTGTTTTTATGAGGACTATCCAAGCTCATTAATTTCACAGAATCACATAAGTGTATAGAAAACTTGGATCCAGAGCAAATAGGAAAATTTAACTCAAATTCCTATGTCTTCCTGCTAGGTTCCAAATCCTTTTCTTAACAACAACTCAAAAAACCTGATAGTCTGAGATCACTGCAACCCTGGGAGAAATCTCTGAAATGCCAGATGAAACTGCACTTTCAGATTTCTGCAGCAAGTCAGCCCCTCCAGCACCCCTTGCCTTGGGATCTCATAATGCTTCATGAAAGCAAAACTCATTAAGGCTCCTTTTTGTAAAGTGGGCACGTTATTATTCTCATTTCTCACACTGACAAAGCAAAGCAGAGAAATGTTTGCAGTTCCTTGTCCAAGGTCAATTCCGTGACAAAACCAGAAGCACAGCTCAGCGATATGCCCTCAACAACGATCAAGTTCTGTACATTCAAGTAAAGCAGGATTAACTTACCTAAAACCAGAGTAAATCGCATTTCAGAACAGAAATGGGAATGTGAGCGGCTTCTTCCCCGAGCACCAGTCGACCTTCCTGGCCCAAGGATTTGGTCTGATTACTATCTAAACAGGATAGTAAACACATTCCAGGCCACATCAGCCTTCTAATGTTACTCAAGGAGCCTAGTCTGTAAATAAAGCACACCTGCCCCTGCTGCAAAGGGGAGGCGAGGATGGAGAGGACTTTTAACGAACACGAGAGAGAAAGTGAAACAGCTGAAAGTGAAGTCAATGACTTGAGTAAAAAACATATATATGATATACAAGACACAAATAGGTAATATATATGCTATGGGTAACAAATGTGTCTATAATTATATATGTGATATATATGATAAGGATAGCTCATATATGCTGTATGAAATATATTTGTGTATAAAATATATATAATATTACATATGTTATCATCATACTCATGTTTATAAATAACATACACATCATACATTTACATATTTTATATATTGTATACTATATATGACTTATGAGTGTTATATATGTTTATATAAATATACTATATATTTGTGTAAATATATCTTATGCCTGTTACATACATATAAAACAATGAAATTTAAGACACAGAATGCCCATGTGTCAGTAAGTCCATTGAAAATCTAGCATGAAATTCAATAATATACATCCTGATATTTAACATACAGAAGACTTAATGCCACAATACTGGACTTCCTATGAGAAAGGAAATATGTGAATGTTTTTAAGGATTATTTTAACTCTATAATTATGAGATCTGCACTTTAAAATGTATTTCTAAAATAAGAGAACTATCATGTTGAAAAATGATAGTTTGGTTGGTCAGGTAATAGGGAACTGTGTTTTGAAGAAGATAGCTAGTTTCTTCAAATGAGGCCAACTTCTCACAAGTGGAAATCAAAGAAGAGATGGTAAAACTGTTTAGGAAGAAACAGTCTGTACATAAATTTTATGTACTAGAGTAGGTGAAATACAATATTATTGAACCATGTATGCTATGGATAGAAAAGAAAGATGGCTTAGAATTTTACGAATTGAGCTGATGCCTCTTTGTGTGTGGTGTTAACCAGAAGCTAAAGTAGGAAAATGAACACGTAACTAAGAGAGAGCAATAGGCATCTGACAAAGTCTAAGTGTCATGTGTAGCTATACATTTCTTTCTGGTCTTTACAAAATAGCTTAACAAACTAATATGAACTAAGAGAAAATTTAACTTCTTAAATACAGTATACATTTATACCATCTCTAAGTAATAATAAAACATTTCCCTCACTCATCTACAGTGCGTAGAATGGCCTTAGATGAGGGTACCGTGGTCTGTGAACTCTAACCCCTGGACTGTGAACTGGTACCTGGACTATCAGCAACCAGGCCACACACAGGGCAGGAGGTGAGCAGCGGGCAAGGGAGCAAAGCTCCATCTGTATTTACAGGCAGCCCCCATGGCTTGTTACAGCCTGAGCTCTGCCTCCGGTCAGATCAGCGGCGGCATAATGAAAGTAACGTGCTTGCTGCTGCTGCTGCTAAGTCGCTGCAGTCGTGTCCGACTCTGTGTGACCCCATAGACAGCAGCCCACCAGGCCCTGCCGTCCCTGGGATTCTCCAGGCAAGAACACTGGAGTGGGTTGCCATTTCCTTCTCCAATGCATGAAAGTGAAAAGTGAAAGTGAAGTTGCTCAGTCGTGTCCGACTCCTAGCGACCCCATGGACTGCAGCCTACCAGGCTCCTCCGTCCATGGGATTTTCCAGGCAAGAGTATTGGAGTGGGGTGAATGTCCTTGAATCATCTCCAAACCATTCCCCCTTACCCTGTTCCACGGAAAAATTTTCTTCCTTAAAACTGGCTACCTGTGCCAAAAAGGTTGGGGACCACTGCTTTAGAGTCTAAAGTAGTTTTGAACTGTGTCTTGCAGAAGGGTCCTAGAAAGTCGGTGGTTGCCCGGGGTCATTTTCTAGTCCTGTCACATTTGAACTGAGTTCTCCTGAGTTTGTGTCTGAGGTGTGCCGGGGAGTGCAGCTCACATCAGCGTCATCATCCATCTGGCATCTCATGGTCAGCCAGCAGTTCACTGGGTGGGGTCGGGGAGGACCTCTGCCTCGACGTAGGGGGAGCTCCTTGCCTTTCACGTCCTGGCCCCCACCGCCTGAGTGAAAGCACAGAGGGCAATCTGACTGTCCTGTCGCCCCACAGACGTCAGTAGGGCAAACTGCCCACCTCCCACAGAATCTGGTGAACAGCCTCAGGAACTGTCCTGTCCACATCCGCACCCCCACGCCACCCCAGGTCTCCAGGGGCACAGCTGCAAGGCTCTCCTCTGGTGCCCATTCCTATACGGTGCAGAGACAGGGAGCCCATCATCAGGAAAATTTATGTCCTCATATGTGTCCGAATAATGCCAGCAGCCTAACCTGCTTGTGCACCAACGTCGACTATTCCTGAACTCCAGCCTCACAGATTGTAGATGTTTGTCCGGGTCTCCTTTAGCTTTAGATTCCCAGAAGTAGATCTTGAGGCTAGGATTTGAGGGCTGGAGGTTTGTTTGGGAGATGATCCCAAGAAACATATTGGGAGAGTGAGGGAAGGGGCAGGGAGGCAGCAATGCCACAAGAGGACGAGTTGATGAGCCCATCACTGCTGGAGGCCACCGCGCTCCACCTTCCAGGGACAGAAGGACAGTCCCACCAGGGCTAAGGGGGCTGGGGTGGCTTCACCAGCTCATGGCTGCCCTGGTTCAGGGCAGCTATGGGGTGGGGCTGTTCTGTTGGCGTTTTTACCCTCTTCTGTGAGTGTTCAAACTTCCTCCTGAGGCCAGAGAGGGTCAGAGTGTCTGTTGCTAGGTCTTAAATCACACTGCAATTTGAATCTTCCTGAATATTTGGAAAACACAAGCTTTGTCCTTCTCTGCTGGGCTGGATTCTCCCATTCATCTTCCAGCTCTGTCCCCCCCTGCCCTTCTAATTCTTGGGCTCCATTGTCCAATTGCCAAAATACTGCAGCAAGCTTTGTGGTTTCTGGATACTCCCATGCATTGGGTAAGGGTACTTCCATTAAATCCACTACATCTTCACACTAGTTAGGGAAAATCTCTCCACCCCGACTATGGCAGGTATTCGGTCTAAAGAAAACTCTCCTCTATCTTCAATTCCTTGGCAAGTTGAACCCCAACCGTTTTACTCTCTCACTGAGAAAGAATGGCTAATCACCAGAAGACCAGTTTGTGTACACCAGATTCGCAGGTGCTGCAGGGTTTGGAATATGGATGTTTTGTATCTATTGTCTTAAGTCCTCAGGCACAACTGAGGTGGAATATAACTCCTCTCACTGCTAACACAAATTTATTCTGAGTCCAAGAAGTACCCATGATTCAGTTGTAACATCTAATAATGTTAGTGATCTTTTTGTAAATTTCTTGTAAGCTTCTTATAAGAAGCAGTAGAAGAGGCAATAATAAAGTTTAGTGATTTGAAACCTGCACATCTTGATGTACTTACTGTCTGTGGGACTTAGGGAAAATCACTCACCAACATAAAAGGCTGTCACCACATAGAGTCATTTTCTGCCATGAGAATCCAATAGGATAACGAATGCAAAGGATTTAACATGGAACCAGGAACACAGGTAAGTGACTATTCATTCAATCAAAAATATGTATTAAAAATCTCCCACGTATCAGGCACTCTTCTAGGTACTTGGGTTCACAGCAGTGAACAAAGTCCTTATTCTGAGATCCTAAAAGTAAAAAAGCATATACCAGGTGGTGGTAGGTGACATAATAAAAGTTATGGATGTTCTAGAAAGAGAGCGATGGTGAGGCAAAGGCAGTCAGTACAGGCTTTTTGATAGTGATATTGGAGCAGAGACATGGAGTAAGAGAGCAAGGAAGCTCCACGGATTGTCCAGGCACAGAGAAGACCGGATGCAAGGGAGGATGTGGCCACCAGGGTCCAGGAGTGTGGAGTGGCCTGCGCATGCGCTGCAGAATGGAAGGAGGGGAGTGAGGAGATGCGCTGGGGAGGCCTCAGGGCCTGGACCACACAGGCTGCTGCAGGGACTTTCACTCTGACTCTCACCATGTGACACAGCAGAACGTTTTGCGTTCCAAGTTAATCACTAACTTCGGGAGTTTGTTTGTTTTTCTTTTGCTAATTGTTTTAGGTGTAAGAGTAGGTTGTTTATTTTAATGTTTATCTTGTTTCTTGGGGTAGGATTGCATTCCTATACACTTCCCTCTCAGAACTGCTTTTGTTGCATCCCGTGTGTGTGGAGTCATCATGTTTTCATTGTCATTTGTTTCTAGGGTTGTTTTCTCTTTTTCCTCTTTGATTTCTTCAATGACCTCTTGGATATTTAGAAGTGTTGTTTAGCCTCCAGGTGTTTGTCCTCTTCAGTTTTCTTCCTATAATGGTATCTAATCTCATAGTGTTGTAGTCAGAAAAGATGTTTGACACAATTTCAATTTTCTTAAATTTACTGAGGCTTGATTTGTGACCCAAGATGTGATCTATCCTGGAGAATGTTCTGTTTGCACTTGAGAAAAAAAAATGCATTCTTCTATGTTTGAATGTAATATCCTATAGACATCAGTTAGGTCTATCTGGTCTAATGTATCATTTCAAGCTTGTGTTTCCTTACTAATTTTCTGTCTGGTTGACCTGGTTATTGGTACAAGTGGGGTGTTAAAGTCTACTACTGCTGCTAAGTCACTTCAGTCGTGTCCGACTCTGTGCGACCCCATAGACGGCAGCCCACCAGGCTCCCCCGTCTCTGGGATTCTCCAGGCAAGAACACTGGAGTGGGTTGCCATTTCCTCCTCCAATGCAGGAAAGTGAAAAGTGAAAGTGAAATCGCTCAGTCCTGTCCAGCTCATAGCGACCCCATGGACTGCAGCCCACCAGGCTCCTCCGCCCATGGGATCTTCCATGCAAGAGTACTGGAGTGGGTTGCCATTAATGTCGATTTCCTCTTTTATGTCTGTTAGCATTTGCCTTATGTATTGAGGTGCTACTATGTCAGGTATATTACTATTTGCAATTGTTATGTCTTCTTCTTTGATTGATCATTATGTAGTGTCCTTCCTTGTCTCTTTTAATGGTCTTTATTTTAAAGTCTATTTTACCTGATACAAGAATTGCTATTCCAGGTTTCTTTTGATTTCCATTTGCATGGAATATCTTTTTCCATCCCCTCTCTTTCATCTGTATATGTCTCTAGCTCTGAAGTGGGTCTCTAGGAGACAGCATATTTAGGGATCTTGTTTTTGGATCCGTTCAGCCAGTCTGTGTCATTTGGTTGGGGCATTTAATCTATTTACATTTAAAGTCATTTTTGATATATATGTTCCTATTGCCACTATCTTAATTGTTCTGAGTTTGTTTTCATAGGTCTTTTCCTTCTCTTGTGTTTCCTTCCCAAAGAATCCCTTTAACATTTATTGTAAAGCCAATTTGAAAGTGGAATTGTTAGTCTCTCAGTCATGTCCAACTCTTTGCAACCCCAAGGACTGTAGCCCACCAGGCTCCTCTGTCCATAGAATTCTCCAGGCAAGAATACTAGAGTGGGTCCCAGCCATTCCCTTCTCTAGGAGATCTTCCCAACCCAGGGATTGAACCTGGGTTTTCTGCATTGCTGGTGGATTCTCTACTATCTGTACCACCAGGGAAAGCCAGTTTAGTGGTACTGAATTCTCTTAATTTTGCCTTGTCTTAACTTTTGATTTCTCCATTGATTTTGATGAGACCCTTACTAGGTAGAGTAATTTTGATTATAGGTTTTCCCTTTTCATTGCTTTAAATATCTCCTGCTACTCCCTTCTGAACTGCAGAGTTTTTGTGAGTGATGAGCTGTTAATCTTAAGGGATGTTGCCTATAAGCTTAAATTATACATAGTGGCCCATCTCTGGGAACCCTGCCTCCCAGGTAATGAGCATTAAGCTAAAATACTTCTGTTTAACCCACAGGAAACAACCTGACCAGGCCCACCTATGAATGACTGTGGGAAGAAGAAATTCATACATCCCCTCCAGAGGCTGGCCAAAACCAGAAAATGTTTGACTTTACTGCCTCCTCTCTTAAATAGTTATAAAAGAAGCCTGGATTCTAACTCAGATAAGATGGTTCTTTGGGACACGAGTCCACCATCCTCTGTCTGCTGGCTTTCTGAATAACGTTGCTATTCCTTGCCTTAAAAACTCATCTCTCAATTTATCAGCCAGTCTTGCAGCAAGTAATACAGGCTTGAACTTGGTAACTGTTGGAGGGCTTTGAGCAGAGGAAACATCAGATATAAGCTCTGATAGGATCATTCTGGCTGCTGCATTGGGAGATCAACTGGGAAGCTGGTGAATTATCAGAGGAAGAGGAGATAGGGCTGAGGTGGTAAGCAGGGAGATACTGAGAAGGGACAAGATTCTGGGGATATTTTGGACTGATAAGATTGTCTTTTAGTTCTGATACAGAATATGAGAGAGAAGTCTGAGGCTGAGTCCAAGCTGTTTAGCCTGAGATGTTAGAAGGATGGGTGTCCACAACTAGCTGGGGTCTGAAGCAAAGTAGATGAGGCTGGGGAAGATTGAGAGTGTAGTTTTGGACAAAAATAAGATTCAGGGAAATGTCAGGGGAGCCAAGAAAGTAAGTTTAGATCTATAAGAATATAGAGTTTATATATGCTATCTAAAGTCTTGGGACTGGATGATCCAACATGGGAGTAATGTAGATAATTCATCAATAAGATCATCTCACATCAAGCAATAAATGAACACGTGCCTCATGGAAGCTTCCAGAATGGAATGATTTCTTCCAAAAATTGGTCTAATGTAGTTTAAAAAAAAAAGAAAAAGAAGAATCTAATCCAACTTGTAAATGTGACAGAAATGGAGCCACATAGAACATTTGTTGCAATTTGGCCAGAGAACTAATTTTAATTTGTGATGGCCCGAGAATTTAATTACTTCTGATATTATTTTCAGATCACTGAAACTGAGCTTTATGCTTCTTGAAAACACAACTAGGGCTATGATAGGGAAGGCAACATTATCTCGATCTGACTTCTGACAACATTTCTTTACACTTATATTCTAGAAATTCAAGAATAGTGCATCTAGAAATTTACTGGCTAGACTTAAGGAAAGTAAACATAGCAAGCCTTCTTACAGTGGTTTTAATAGAATACTAGATATGTCCTATAACTCAGGAATTGGCAAGCTTTTTCATAAAGGCCAAATAGTAAGTTTTTTCTAGTTTTATTGAGAAATAATTGATTCACATCACTGTATTAAGTTTAAGGCATCAAGTATGATGGCTTGATTTACATATGTTATGAAATGATGACCATAGTAGGTTCAGTTAGCATCAAAATTTCATATGGATACAATAAAAAGACAAGAAAAAACATGTCCTTGTGATTAGCTCACTTAGGTTCTACTCTTTAATGACTTTACTGAGCATCACATAGTTAATAGCAATGTTAACCACAGTCATGTCACATGTTACATTCTTGGAACTTGTTTATCTTACAATTGGATGTTTTTACCTTTTGATCACCTTCCTCCAATTCCCCTTCCCTGTACCCCCTGCCTCTTGCAACTACGTATCTTTTTTTTTTCCTATGAATTTGTTGGGTTTTTTTTTTTAATGGTAAATATTTTAAGCTTTGCAGATTACTTGGTCTCTGTCTGGACTATTCAACCCTGCCATTGGAACGTGGGCAGCTATATATCATATGCAAATAAGTGGGCATTGTTGTGTTCCAATAAACGTTTATTTACGAAAACATGCAGCGAGGATTTGGCTGGCTGGCCATTGTCTGCCTCTTTCCATCACTACCCACAAAAGCTTTACCCCTCACCATGCAAAAGCTTAGAGCAGCAGCTGTTTGATTTTATTCAACTTGTTTATAAACAAAGATACATTGTCTTTGATAAAGTTGTCATTAAATGTTCAACAAATTTAGGAATGAGTTATATAGTATCAGTTAAAGTTCCAGAGAAGGCAATGCCACCTGACTCCAGTACTCTTGCCTGGAAAATCCCATGGACGGAGGAGCCTGGTGGGCTGCAGTTCATGGGGTCACTATGAATTGGACACGACTGAGCAACTTCACTTTCACTTTTCACACTGAGCGACTTCACTTTCACTTTTCACTTTCATGCATTGGAAAGGAAATGGCAACTCACTCCAGTGTTCTTGCCTGGAGAATCCCAGGGACGGGGGAGCCTGATGGGCTGCCGTCTATGGGGTCGCACAGAGTCGGACATGACTGAAGCGATTTAGCAGCAGCAGCAGCAGTTAAAGTTCATTGCAATAATTCAGGCAAGAGTGGATGAGACCTTGGAACAGGATGGGAACAGTAGAGATGATGGGAAATGATCACATTATGGATGTATTTTGATGACAGAGGCAAGAGGACTTGCAGAATGATTGAGTATATGGTGTGAGAGGAAGAACAGCATTGAAGATGGATCCAAGAATTCTGGTTTACCCAGTTAATGACAGCTATTATTGTTGTCTTCATATAATTATGTGTATATTAATATATTTTACTTTATTAACCTGACTTATATAAGCACTCAAAAAAATGTTTTGCCCTCTTTCAGTTCCCTGTACCACAGATCTACAAGTAAAATACTCTCCAATTTACAGAAAAAAGTATCCCTAAATTGTATTTTATGAATCACATCTTAATATTGATTGTCAAGGGTGCCCTTCATAAGAAACATCACAATCACAGCATAATCATTCTCCTTAAACCAGCCTCCAGTTTTGGTTTTATTTTTCCTTTAGTGCCTCCTTGACTGCTGAGAGCGCTCAGGGATAATGCGCTGATGAGAGTCTGCCCCAGTGTGATTCGCTGGTACCTGACCTCTTCCTCTGAGCTCATCAACAGTCCAGAGCACTAGCTCACACACTCACCAGAGGGATGAATAATCATTTGCATTTTGCTTTGACAGACTGATCATTAACATAAAGCCACTCCTGCATGACTTTCTGAAGGACATATGAAGATGTTCATGGGCAGTTGAGCTGTGAGTTTCATAGTGAATTTAAATTAATCTAAGATAAACTTCAGGGTCTTATCTTGTGCTCCCTGGTTTACCTGTGAAAAACCAGTTGGACGAGTAGTCTCATTAAATGACTCAGTTTCAGTCCACTGGAGAAGGAAACCCAAATTGAAGGGGGTAGTTATTTACTAAGGCATAACTTCCAATGTAGCTGAGAAAAGAAAAGAAGCTAAAGGCAAAAGAGAAAAGGAAAAATATACCCATTTGAATGCAGAGTTCCAAAGAATAGCAAGGAGAGAGAAGAAGGCCTTCCTCAGTGATCAATTTTAAAAAATAGAGGAAAACAATAGGAAAGATTAGAGACCTCTTCAAGAAAATTAGACATACCAAGGGAACATTTCATGCAAAGATGGGCTCAATAAAGGACAGAAATGGTATGGACCCAACAGAAGCAGAAGATATTAAGAGGTGGCAAGAATACACAGAAGAACTGTGCAGAAAAGATCTTCATGACCCAGATAATCACAATGCTGTGATCACTCACCTAGAGCCAGACATCCTGGAATGTAAAGTCAAGTGGGTCTTAGGAAGCATCACTATGAACAAAGCTAGTGGAGGTGACAGAATTCTAGTTGAGCTATTTCAAATCCTAAAAGATGATGCTGTGAAAGTGTTGTACTCAATATGCCAGCAAATTTGGAAAACTCATCAGTGGTCACAGGACTGGAAAAGGTGAGTTTTCATTCCAATCCCAAAGAAAGGAACTGCCAAAGAAGGTTCAAATTACTGCATAATTGCACTCATCTCACACACTAGCAAAGTAATCCTCAAAATCCTCCAAGCCAGGCTTCAACAGTACAGGAACCATGAACTTCCAGATGTTCAGGCTGGATTTAGAAAAGGCAGAGGAACCAGAAATCAAATTGCCAACATCCATTGGATCATTGAAAAAGCAAGAGAGTTCCAGAAAACATCTACTTTTGCTTTATTGACTATGCCAAAGCCTTTGACTGTGTGGATCACAATAAACTGTGGAAAATTCTTCAAGCGATGGGAATGCCAGACCACCTGACCTGCCTCCTGAGAAATCTGTATGCAGGTCAGGAAGCAACCGTTACAACTGGACATGGAACAACAGACTGGTTCCAAATAGGAAAAGGAGCACATCAAGGCTGTATATTGTCACCCTGCTTATTTAAGTTATATGCATAGTACATTGCTGAGGACCAGCCCCGGCTGATCCAGGGTACTCGAAGAAGAGACGGCGTCGGCGAGGGTCAGGATACGATAGCTTCAATTAGATATTAATTAGAGATATAAAGAGTAATAGAATAAGGATAGCTCAGTAGGAAAATTCAGTGGAGAAAAGAGGCTGAGTAGCTTGGTTTACGCGGGGGACCAATAAAACTTCAAGACAAGAAGCTTGCACCACTTACGTAGGCCGCAGGCGTCCTTCCGTTCTCCCGAAGGAGAGGAGACACTGAGGCCTCCCCGGTCGGATCTTAGAAGCCCAGGCAAAATTAGTAAGCTTGGTGGGTTCCGCGCTCCAGATGGAGACTCAGCCAGAGGGAGAGAGAGACATGGGGAGACCAGTATTTCGAGAAACTGATCCCAATTCTTTATTTTCCAGAGTCTGTTTTTATACACTGAGATGTTATACAAAAGTCACGTGGGGACAGCAGTCCTGACTTTTATTAAAGTCAGGTGCTTCACACAAATGTATACAGAGGTCTTAGGGGTGTTACATCATCTTCTGGCCAGGGGGGCCTGCTGACAATTTACGACCCTCTCCTTGTGACAGCGGTCAGTCAATCAGGACACTTATTTCTCCAGGGCTGATTATTCTCAAAACAGACGCCACCCAAATAAAGTTACATTCCTACAGGGTGAGGGTGTAGTGGGTTTTAGTTAAGGAAATAATTTACTTAGCCTAAGGTCTAACGTGATTAATATCAAAGGTTAATTCTATATATTCATTAATGTGTGTAAGGGCAGGGGATGTGGAGACTTAGCAACAAACATTGGCTCAACAAATGAAAAACCCTTCACCAACACAATTTCTAATCAGCCCATTATACTTATACTAATAGTTTTCTAACTTCTCTAAAGAACCTGTTTTTAGAGGGTTTAAAGCATCTTGTGCCTCTCACGGTTGGGAGGCTGTGAGCAATCACATGTGGCTGGACGAGCCTGTCAGGCAGGCTAGAGAACCTTCAGAGGAGTTTGTAGGTTAAAACACTCTTATCACGCCCAGGAATTATTATTAACTGGAGCTCTAGGTTAAAACTCCTTCTCCAAAAGAGGTGGTGGGGGACAGCCCCCCATAAAGTCAGAGGTGTAGGTAAGAGCACAAAGTAGTAAAGTAGGCAGGCTCTGGTTATGGGGGTAGACGCTCGGGGATTTCCAGGGGGACTCCTGAGGCTCGATCCCGCCTTTGTGTATGTCAAGCCTCCTTCCTCATGACCTTTGCCATGGGCGGAGTACCTCACTCTGGCCCCCAACAGTACATCATGAGAAATGCCAGGTTGGAAGAAGCACAAGCTGGAATCAAGATTGCTGGGAGAAATATCAATAACCTCAGATATGCAGATGATACCACCCTTATGGCAGAAAGTGAAGAGGAACTAAAGAGTCTCTTAATGAAAGTGAAAGCAGAGAGCGAAAAAGTTGGCTTAAAGCTCAACATTCAGAAAACTAAGATCATGCAATCTGGTCCCATCACTACATAGCAAATAGAAAAAATTTAAACAGTGACAGACTTTATTTTGGAGGGCTTCAAAATCACTGCAGATGGTGACTGCAGCCATGAAATTAAAAGATGCTTGTTCCTTGGAAGAAAAGCTATGACCAACCTAGACAGCATATTAATAAGCAGAGACATTACTTTGCCAACAAAGGTTAGTCTAGTCAAAGCTATATTTTTTCCAGTAGTCATGTATGGATGTGAGAGCTGGACTATAAAGAAAGCTGAGCGCCAAAGAACTGATACTTTTGAGCTGTTGTGTTGGAGAAGACTCTTCAAACTGTGTTGCTCTCCAAGCAGATCAAACCAGTCAATCCTACAGGAAATCAGTCCTGAATATTCATTGGAAGGACTGATTCTAAAGCTGAAGATCCAATGGTTTGGCCACCCAATGTGAAGAACTGACTCATCTGAAAAGACTGTGATGCTGGGAAAGATTTAAGGCAGGAGGAAAAGGGGATGACAGAGAATGAGATGGTTGGATGGCATCGCTGACTCGATGGACATAAGTTTGAGCATGCTCCAGGAGTTGGTGATGGACAGGGAAGCCTGGCGTGCTGCAGTCCATGGGGTCACAAAGAGTTGGACATGACTGAGTGACTGAACTGAACTGAACTTTCAATGAGGCAGTCTTAAGGTCTTCAGAAACTTTGAAAACACAAGTCAGAGGGAAATATCCATCCATTTATTTGCACATTCAACAGGTGTTTCTTTGGGACCTAGGAATTGCAGGAGATGTTCTAGATAGTCTGTGTGTGTGTGCTTAGTCAGTCATGTCCAACTCTGAGACGCCATGGGCTGGGGCCTGCCAGGCTCCTCTGTCCATGGGGATTCTCCATGCAAGAATACTGGAGTGGGTTGCCATGCCCTCCTCCAGGGGATCGTCCCAACCCAGGGATCGAACCCAGGTGCCCCGCATTGTGGGTGGATCCTTTACTGTCTGAGCCACCAGGGAAGCCCTCTTTGTGTGGAAGCAAACAAGGTGGTCCAAGTTTGTGCTCTTAAGAATTCGTACCACTGAACATACACTTAGGTTAGGGTCAGTCAGACAGAAAGCATAACCAAAGGATAATTTGAGACACAAATGACAGCCATAAAGACCATGTCATAGATCTCTTAGACAATGAGCCCTGAGAATATGGCCACTTTACATAGGTCACTTTTGGAAAAGATATTTGAGCTGAGCCCTGAACAATGATAGTTTCTGAAAGATTTAGTAAAAGACTATGGCAGGCAAAGTAAAAGCAAATTTTAAAATCTGACCATGGAAATGGTCTGGGTGTCTCTGGGGACACTAGGTATCCCTTTAGCGGTGCTGGCATTTACTGACTCATGATGACCAGTTAAGACAGAGCGGCAAGATTTTTCAGCCATCTCATGAGTAGAAGTTTGAGTTTAAGGCTTGAACCCACTGCCCAATTTCTCCTGAGACTGAGGGATTTCTAAGGATACAGGATATTTGTTGCAAAAACTGGGAAAGTCCCACACAAACTTGAAGAAATTAGTCAACTTTTCAAAGCCCAGCAAGGTAAAGGGTGCTCTTAATTACCCAGTACTCTAATTTTAGACTCCTCAAAAGCTATGCCTTTGAATAAAATAAGCCAGAAAAAGGCCAGTCCTCACAAAGACCTAGCTTTGCCCCTGCTACAGTTTCTCTCATATTTTACTACTTTTCAACTTTATTGAGGTATAATTTATAAACAAAATTGTAAGATATTTAAAGTGTACATTGTGGTGATCTGATATCCATTTATGTTTTTAAAGTCTTTCCCTTCTAATTAATTTGTTAACATCCATCACTATACATACATATATACTTTTTTGGTAAAAATATTTGTTGTATACTTTTAATAAATTTATTTTATAACAGTATTATCAAATATAGTCAGTGTGCTTTGCATCACATCCTCAGACCTCCTTCATCTTATAACTGAATGTCTGTAGTTCATGGGGTCATAGAATTAAGACATGACTGAGTGACTGGACAACAACAAAAGCCTTCTACCCACCCCTCCCTATTTCCTTTAATCCAGCCTCTGAAAGTGATACCATGCAGGCTTTATCTTTCTCTGTCTGGCTTATTTCACTTAGCATAATGTCTTCATGTCCATCCATGTTGTTGCAAATGCAGGATTTCCTGGTCCCTTGGTGAATAGACACCCAAGGGGGTTGGCTTGAAACAGCAAACTCTCTTTTTTTAGTCTTTTTGTCCCTTCTCCCTACTTCACTCCCTCGGTCCTCACACCTACACTCTTGTCCCTTTTCATCCTGGAGACTCTCTGTGGGGTCACCCTTTTCACAACTTCCCCTCACCCAATCTTTTCTGCCTTGTTCCCAGCTCCAGCTTGCAGATGGCTGCAAGACAATGGACTGGACAAAGTCCTCTAGAGGCTACCTCACAGTGAGACCATCTCTTTGTTTCTTGCTTGTGTCTTTAAGATTCTGTCATTGGTCACATGTTGAGTCTCAATCAGTGAATTCAAAAGAATCTTTGTTTTACTTATAGTTTATTTATTTATAGGTATCTATGTCAGTCCAAATACCCCTGCAAGTCTCTGCCACATTGTGGGCACGGTGCAGCATGTAAATCTTGAAATAAAAGCACAACCTAGAAGAGGAGCTTGCATTTCTCTCCCCACCTTTACAATATAAGTGTCTTTCTTGGGCTCTCAGGAGCTATTTTATCCATCTGTAGTCTCTCAGACTTTTAAAATTCAATCAGGAAAACTATGTTATCTCTGGTTCTGGTTTTATGTAAAATTTAACTTATAAATGGGCTGTATTTAATTGGCTTAAAGGACATTAAGCATGTGTATACATTTCCAGAAATATAAAATAAACTCACCAGGGTACATTTCAGATTAATGTGATCTGGGAAATACTCAGTAATAAATTAATATCTGGCATTAGAGCTAGCTTAAGCTTATGGATTTAATTAACACAGACTTGTCTTTAGAGTCATCAGCATTAAATATAATATTTTTTATTGTACTGAGTTACTTGAAACCAATAAGTGCATATTGTTTCTGCCATAAAATTGGTCAACAAGGAAAATCACCTGATATGATGAAACTTTTAAGGAAATGTAACAGAGATAAGGACTTTTGGTAAACTCTATAGGAATAATTTGATTTTGGAAATGCCCACCTAAAATAGTCCCTCCAGATTTTGGTAATTTGAAATTAAAGTTAAAGATGGGAACTCATTGAATATCCAAGCCATTTCAAGTAAGATAAAATATTGGAACATTAATTGCTAAACAGGTCGAAATTTATTTGCTTTGTCTCCTTGCAAGAGAGAAACTAAAGATACTTTGATTTATTAAACATATGTCCTATATTACATTATATACACATTGAGGAAATGTCTATATATATATGTCTTATATATATATATATATATATATAAACATATATATATAAGGGAAATATATATATATTATATATATATATATATGGGAAATATATATATTATATATATATATATAAAGGAAATGTTTATATATATATATATAAAGGAAATGTTTATATATATATATAAAGGAAATGTTTATATATATATATAAAGGAAATGTTTATATATATATAAACATTGAGGAAAGAAATTGTTCTTGGAAAAATATATGTTTCTGGAGATTATGGGATATTCCAGTCAGAAAATGCTAGTATGACAAACATTTACTTGTTTCTTAGTTTTTGCTAGAGATTAGGGCTTTAAGGTTAACAATTATAAGGGAAATATTTCAGTATACAAGGAAAATTGAAAGTATGTTTTTGGTAGAAGAAGGTATGAGGAATGGGAAGGTATGAGGGGAAAAGAGGGGGGTATCCTAGAGCTGGTTGTTTCTGGATAAAAAAAAAAGTGAAGGACAGGATAATATGGATGCAGAAAGCTGTGGGAGGTTTATGAAAAAGGAACGTTGGGAAAAGAGTTTTGTATATGGTCAGAACTTTCTAAGACTAGATTAAATTTATTTAGGTAAATGGATTTTAAGTGTAGATTGGTGCAAGACTAGACTTGGTTTCTCTCTCTCCTAAGAAAACTTTGTTTTCCTGGAATGCTGATTTTGATAATGGATTGTGCAAATTTCTTTGCCTTTGAATGGAGGGACCCTGGCACCCTGGAGGTGACCCAATATACCTGAACAGTGATTCTACAGGGCTTTGAAGACAGCCCCCATCTTGTTGGAAAAGCATCATCAAGGGAGCTGAGCCTTGAGAAGGGACTCATCTACAATATTTTTATGATTTATTGATAAGCAGTGAGACAACGCAAGATTCAGATCAACGTATTGTTAAAGTCCTAAATTTTTTGACAAGAATGGTACATAAAATCTCCCCAAATCAATGCTCAGATCTCATAGCAAAAGGTTCAGTATTTAAGATTTGTTTTGGGCGGGTGACCAAAACACCCTCTGGATGACCCAGAGGGATGGTATGGGGAGGGAGGAGGGAGGAGGATTCAGGATGGGGAACACGTGTATACCTGTGGCAGATTCATTTCGATATTTGGCAAAACCAATACAATATTGTAAAGTTTAAAAATAAAATTAAAAAAAAAAAAAAAAGATTTGTTTTGACCCCCATAAGCACAAGCCCTGGCCATAGATCAAAAAACAGCAAGTAGTGCATTACTGTCTTCAAGCACAAAGAGGCAACCCCGAGGCCTTCTCAAAATGGCTGGACTCTGTCACATCTGGATTCCAAATTATGATCTTACGGCCTATGAGGTTTTAAAGGGAGGAGAAAGGGAACTCCTTCAGTGGAATAAGACCACCAGTGGACATTTGAAACTCTAGAGCCTGAGTTGAGTAGGGCCCCAGCATTGGGGTTTCCAAATTTGGAAAGCTCTTTACCCTGTATGTTCATAAGAAGTCAGGGACAGTGCTTGGAAACCTGACCAAAAAGCTGGGACCAATCAGAGGCCAGTGACTTAATTTTCAGAACAACTGGACTCAGTAGCCTTGGGATGGCCAAGCTGCCTGTGGGCAGTAGCAGCCACAGACCTGTTGGTTAATAAGGCCTCTAAGTTCACCCTGGGATGATGCTTAGTTGTGTTAACCTCTCATCGGGTACAATCTGGGCTGGAGGTCAAAGGACATCATTGGTTGACAGGAGAAAAGTTAAAAAGATATTAGACCAGCCCAATGGACATCTCTGACAGTACCTTAAAGGTGTGCGAAACACTGAACTCAGCAACTCTGTGTCCAGCAGCCAAAAAGTAGAGACTAATTTCATCAATGTATAGAGACCATAGACCAAACTTACTATACCAGGTCTGATCTTCTAGATGAACCTCTTGACAGGCAGGAGTCGAATGGTTTACTAATGGGAGCAGTTTTATAGAAATGGGAACCTAAAAGGCAGAGTATTCAAAGGTTAGTTGAGATGAAATCATAGCAGCTTAGGCCCCACCACCCCAGACACTAGCCCAGAAGGCTAATTGCACAAAGAAGAGCTTTGTAATTTGGGAAGGATAAGAAACTGCATATTTTTACTGACTCTAAATGTAGGTTCCACATGCTACAAGCTCATGCTGCCATTTGGAAAGAAAGTAAAATGTTAAGCACTAGAAGTTTCCCCCAAAATGAAAAGATTTGATTCTGGTTCTTTCAGAAGGAGTGGAGCTCCCAACCAAGGTAGCAGTAGTCCACAGTAGGGATCATCAGAGGGATGGATCCTTTGTGCCAAGAAAACAGCAAAGCTGATCAAACTGCAAAACAGAAAGCTTGACTGCAGGAACCTGAACAACTTACGGCTCAGGTGATTGGCCCCCTGAACTCCCTAGCCTCCCCGAGTATTCCCCACAGCAATAAGAACATGCTGAGAAATGGGGCTATGAAAAGGGAAGCACAGGCTGGCCTAAAAAGGAGAGTAAGTTTCTAATAAAATCATAGCAGACTTCATAACCTTTTGAAGTAGGTCACCATTATCTTCATTACCTCCACCATAGTTTGGCTTCAGGTCAAATAACAGTTAAACTCAGATGACCATTATATCTACTACTGCAGGCAGGAATCCCTTAGAAGAAATGGAGTAGCCATTATAGTCAACAAAAGAGTCCTAAATGCAGTACTTGGATGCAATCTCAAAAACAACAGAATGATCCCTCTTCGTTTCCAAGGCAAACCATTCAATATCATAGTAATCCAAGTCTATGCCCCGACCATTAATGCTGAAGAAGCTAAAATTGAACAGTTCTATGAAGCCCTACAAGACCTTCTAGAACTAACACCCAAAAAAGATGTCCTTTTCATTATGGGGGACTGGAATGCAAAATAGGAAGTCAAGAAACACCGGGAGTAACAGGCAAATTTGGCATTGGAGTACAGAATGAAGCAGGGCAAAGGCTAATGGAGTTCTGCCAAGAGAACACCCTGGTCATAGCAAACACCCTCTTCCAAGAGCACGAGAGAAGACTCTACACATGGACATCACCAGATGGTCAATATTTAAATCAGATTGATTATATTCTTTGCAGCCAAAGATGGAGAAGCTCTATACAGTCAGCAAAAACAAGACTGGGAGCTGACTGTGACTCAGATCATGAACTTCTTATTGCCAAATTCAGACTGAAATTGAAGAAAGTGGACAAAACCACTAGACCATTCAGGTATGACCTAAATCAAATCCCTTATGACTATACAGTGGAAGTGAGAAATAGATTTAAGTGACTAGATCTGATAGACAGAGTGCCTGATGAACTATGGACGGAAGTTCATGACATTGTACAGGAGACAGGAATCAAGACCATTCTGAAGAAAAAGAAATGCAAAAAAGCAAAATGGTTGTCTGAGGAGGCCTTACAAATAGCTGTGAAAAGAAGGGAAACAAAAAGCAAAGGAGAAAAGGAAAGATATACCTATTTGAATGCAGAGTTCCAAGGAATAGCAAGGAGAGATAAGAAACCTTCCTTAGCAATCAGTGCAAAGAAATAGAGGAAAACAATAGAATGGGAAAGTCTAAAGATCTCTTCAAGAAAATCAGAGATACTAAGGGAACATTTCATGCAAAGATGGGCTCATTAAAGGACAGAAATGGTATGGACCTAATAGAAGCAGAAGATATTAAGAAGAGGTGGCAAGAATACACAGAAGAACTGTATAGAAAAGATCTTCATGACCCAGATAATCACGATGGTGTGATCACTCACCTAGAACCAGGCATCCTAGAATATGAAGTCAAGTGGGCCTTAGGAAGCATCACTACAAACAAAGCTAGGGGAGATGATGGAATTCCAGTTGAGCTATTTCAAATCCTGAAAGATGATGCTGTGAAAGTGTTGCACTCAATATGCCAGCAAATTTGGAAAACTCAGCAGTGGCCACAGGACTGGAAAAGATCAGTTTTTATTCCAATCCCAAAGAAAGGCAATGCCAAAGAATGCTCAAACTACCACAAAATGGCACTCATCTCACATGCTAGTAAAGTGATGCTTAAAATTCTTCAAGCCAGGCTTCAGCAATATGTGAACCATGAACTTCCAGATGTTCAGCTGGTTTTAGAAAAGGCAGAGGAACCGGAGATGAAATAGCCAACATCTGCTGGATCATCGAAAAAGCAAGAGAGTTCCAGAAAAACATCTATTTCTGCTTTATTGACTATGCCAAAGCCTTTGACTGTGTGGATCCACACAAAACAAACTGTGGAAAATTCCAACAAACTGTGGAAAATTCTTGAAGAGAAGGAAATACCAGACCACCTGACCTGCCGCCTCAGAAACCTGCATGCAGGTGAAGAAGCAACAGTTAGAACTAGACATGGAACAACAGACTGGTTCCAATTAGGAAAAGGAGTACGTCAAAGCTGTATATTGTCACCCTGCTTATTTAACTTATATGCAGAGTACATTATGAGAAATGCTGGACTGGATGAAGCACAAGCTGGAATCAAGATTGCCAGGAGAAATATCAATAACCTCAGATATGCAGATGACACCACCCTATGGCAGAAAGTGAAGAAGAACTAAAGAGCCTCTGATGAAAGTGTAAGAGGAGAGTGGAAAAGTTGGCTTAAAACTCAACATTCAGAAAACTAAGATCATGGCATCCGGTTCCATCACTTCATGGCAAATAGATGGGGAAACAGTGGAAACAGTGGTTGACTTTATGTTTCTGAGCTCCAAAATCACTGCAGATGGTGACTGCAGCCATGAAATTAAAAGACGCTTGCTCCTTGGAAGAAAAGTTATGACCAACCTAGACAGCATATTAAAAATCAGAGATGTTACTTTGCCAAAGCTTTGGTTTTTCCAGTAGTCATGTATGGATGTGAGAGTTGGACTATAAACAAAGCTGAGTGCCGAAGAATTGATGTCTTGAATTGTGGTGTTGGAGAAGACTTTTGAGGGTCCCTTGGACTGCAAGGAAATCTAACCAGTTCATACTAAAAGAACTCAGTCCTGAATATTCATTTGAAGAACTGGTGATGAAGCTGAAACTCCAATGGTTTGGCCACCTGATGCAGAGAACTGACTCATTCGAAAAGACCCTGATGCTGGGAATGATGTAAGGCAGGAGAAGGGGACAACAGAGGATGAGATGGTTGGATGGCATCACCAACTCAATGGATATGAGTTTGAGCAAGCTCTAGGAGTTGGTGATGGACAGGGCAGCCTGGCGTACTGCAGTCCATGGGGTCGCCAAGAGACAGACACGACTGAGGGACTGAACTGAACTGAACTGAAGTTTCTAATCCCTGAGGCCCAACAACGGAAGCTCACTAAGAGCTTACGTGATGCCACCCACTATGGGAGGGATGTACTGTAGGACTTGGTGCAAAAGGCTTTTTCAGCGAAGGAGCTTAAAAGAACAGTAAAAACAAGTAATGCTTGCCTGTGATTTATGTGTCCATAATAACCCAGAGACTTACCCAATTCCTCACTTCTTTACTCAAGCCAGTTCAAAATCACGGGACATACCCAAGGGAAGACTACCAGTTAGATTTCACCCAAATGCCCCCACAATCAGGATATAAATATCTTCTTGTGCTCACTGATACTTTTACAGGATGAGTTGAAGCCGTTCCCACCCCATCTGAAAAGTCTGATGAAGCCTGTGGTGGTGGTTTAATTGCTATGTCTGACTCTTGAGACCCCATGGACTGTAGCCTGCCAGGCTCCTCTGTCCATGGGATTCTCCAGGCAGGAATACTGGAGTGGGTTGGCATTTCCTTCTCCAGGGAATGAAGCCTGTAACTCCTTGTAAAAGAAGTATGTTCTCAATTTGGATTTCCAAAGTCCCTGCAGAGTGATAACAGACCCTCTTTTATAGGTAAAACCACAGAGGGATTCATAATGGCCCTAGGGATAGATTAGAAGCTGCACACCTCTTAGAAGTAGAGAAAATGAACCATCCTTTAAAGAAAACCTTAGCAAAGCTGGACTTCCCTGGTGGCTCAGACAGTAAAGCGTCTGTCTACGATGTAGGAGACCCGGGTTTGATCCCTGGGTTGGGAAGATCCCTTGGAGAAGGAAATGGCAATCCACTCCAGTACTATTGCCTGGAAAATCCCATGGATTTTTGCAAAGAGTCGGACACGACTGAGCAACTTCACATTCACGTTCACATTTAGCAAAGCTCTGCCAAGAAACTCATGCACTCTGGACTCCTCAGGGTCCCTGTAGCCACCAAGAGTGGTCTGAGACTAAGTCCACTTGAAATGAGCCACGGGAGACCTTTTCTTCCTACTGACATTCTACCTGAAGAGGAGGTAAACCAGGCCCTGTGACGGACTGTTAATCTAGGACAAGTTCAGAAGGCAACTCAGGGTGATACCCACAAGGCACTGCCAGTTCCAACAAATATACAGTGGAAGGAGCAGTTCCTTCAAAAATAAACCCAGAGATAAACTTCTTAAAACTTTGAAAGAAGGGTCTCCCAAAGACCAACTATTGTCAAAATAGAAGGGTCCCCATACAGTCTTTTGTCAGGCCCACTTGTCAAACTGCAAAGCATATCTAATTGGGCACATTTGTCCAGACTAAAGCTTTCACCTCCAAAAACACCACAAGTCACAACAGAAGAATAATATACCTGTAAGCCAGTGGAAAATCTGAGAGATCTATTCAAAAGACAGGCACCACAGAGGATGAGATGGTTGGATGACATCACCAACTCAATGGACATGAGTTCGAGCAACCTCCAAGAGATAATGAAGGACAGGGTAGCCTGGCATGCTGCAGTCCATGGGGTCACAAAGAGTCAGATACAACTGAGCAACTGAACAACATCGATAGATAAGTAAAATGACGTGCTGGGTTGGACTCCTCTTCGACATTCTTGCTGTTGTAACTCTTGCCTGCATTCTACCGCTCTGCTCAGCCACCCACACCAGGGAAGCAGCTCCTCTGTCCATGCTGGGTGTAAGAGAAACACCCTACACAGACATGCTCCTCCTATCAACCCTGCCCCCCTTACTAGTCCCTGTAACTAGAGGATAGTGACAAGAAATCTCACCATTTCTAGAATCATATCTGAAGGGGAGCGTTGAAAAGAATACTGGATACAACACCCCCAACTGGCTACCGGCCTTTTTCCTGCATTTCCCCTGAGCCTGCCGGGTCCAGTGGTGACTAACAACCTCGAGGGAGACAACTGCCACCCCCTCGACCTCTGCTAGTCACATTTGCACCTTCTAGGGGACTATTCCAGTGCTTTAACTTGACTCACCCATACAGCCGGCCCAAGGCACTTGTGAGACTGCACAAGAGGCATTTGTTCCACACGCCCCCAGAACCCCCTGCAACAGAATTTCACCAGAGATCCTGCCTGTTTTATAGGGATAAACTGTACCCATAACCTTACCAACTGGTGCCCTGTTTTAAACTATGGCCTCCTCTCCTTAAACACCCATCACCCGGTCAGTCCAATTCTGCCCATCTGCAGGATTCCAGGCAAACAGTGATCTGGCCTATGGAGCTGGCAGGATCATACACAAGCATCTTGTTAAAAACACTGTAGAGTTTGACATGCTTAATTATTGATATAATGTTCTGCTGTCCCCTAATTGTTCAAGTACTAAAAATAGTTATGTTCTTCAGGAACTGTCCGGTCTTAATAACTGTGAGACAGAAATTCAGGTCTGCACCCCTGTAGGGTTTGTTTTCTTCTGTGGATATCCAAACCACCATATGTTGTAGAATTATGGCCAAGCCCTGTCATTTTCCAACCAAGCTATAGCCTATAAATGCATAAATAATGCCCACTACATAAAAGAGTGCACTCTAGGAGTTGGAGGGATAAGAGGGGCTTTTATCTATAACAGAAACACTCTGGCTCACCGCCAAAACCAGAGGGATGACGTTGGTGGGGCAGAACTGGCCATAGGAACCGGCAGCTCCAAGGGGAGTCTTTCCCTATCGCGAGGCAACACTGAGCAATCTCACCACACAGCTTGCTTCTGGATAGAACACACAGGGCAAGCCTTAACAGAACTTAAGACCTCTAGTGTTTCTTTTGCTAAGGTAGTTCTTGCCAACGATCTGGCTCGTGACAACCTTCTGGCAGAAGAAGGTGGACTTTGCATGGTAATTAATACTTCCTGCTGCACCTGGACCAATGTGATGGGACAGATAGACATTAATATCAAGGAAAAACATGCCCAGGCAGACTGGTTTCACCGTTTTGGCAGGGGCGACATCACCTCCACTGTCTGGTCAACAGGAAAGTCCTCCAAAGTTAACCTGGTTCCTTCCCTTCCTAGGCCCCTTAATTGTTGCTCCTTCTGGCCCTTGTCTGTTTAACTTTTTGGTTAGGCTTGTGTCTTCTAGGCTCCAACAGTTGCAAGAAAGCTTCATGATGGCTCAAGGAATTCAGCCCATTCCAGCAGAGGGTGGCCCAGGTCCCTACCGGTTCTTGGCAGTCAGTGAAGGGCTTCTACACCTATAGGATAGGCTAGGGTCTGCAGCCCCGTCCAGCAGGAAGAAGTTTCAGAAGAACAGACCTGTGGCCCCTTACCCCTTAGGAATAAGAATGTGGGGTCGCTCAGAGGGGAATGAGACAGGCATCCTTTGCTGCAGTGCTGCACCTGGACAAACATGGGCATGAGCGAGGGCACCGGCCACTCGTTCTCACTGCCCCCCGCTGCAGCGGGAGGCCCAGTAAACACTAGTGTAAACTTCTTGTCAGGCTTCTTGTAAATTCCTGTTGATTAAAGAGCCCAAGAAACCTGGGAGTTTCCTGGGATAATCATGGGAGTGCATTCCCTGGTGCCACTGGTGGTAAAGAACCTGCTTGCCAAGGCAGGAGAGATGCAGGTTCGATCCCTGGATTGGGAAGATTCCCTGGGGAGAGCATGGCAACCCACTCCAGTGTTCTTGCCTGGAGAATCCCGTGGACAGAGGAGCCTCGGGGTTCCAGTCCATAGAGTCATACTGTTACATGGCTGAAGCAACATAGCACAAGGAGTCCGAGAAACATGGTTGGTGACACAGTAATCTCTTCAGAGTGCAGGGATCTCTTCAATATCCTGTTTTTAGTCCCTTTTATTTATATACAAACATGGGATTGCTGTGTAGTATGGCAGTTTTATATTTTATTTCTTTCAGTATTTCACATTTTTAAAATTCACACACATATATATATATATGGTGTGCCTGGTCTTAGTTGCAGCACACGGGATCTTCAATCTTCATTGTGGCATGCAGGATCTTTTTTTTTTTATTGAAGGATAATTGCTTCACAGAATTTTGTTGTTTTCTGTCAAACCTCAACATGATTCAGCCATAGGTATACATACATCCTCTCCCTTTTGAACCTCCCTTTCATTTCCCTCCCCACCTCACTCCTTTAAGTTGATACAGAGCCCCTGTTTGAGTTTCCAGAGCCATACAGCAAATTCCCGTTGGCTGTCTATTTTACATATGGTAATGTAAGTTTCCATGTTACTCTTTCCATTCATCTCACCCTCTCCTAATGCAGGATCTTTTTAGCTGTGGCATGTGGGATCTAGTTCCCCAACCAGGGATCAAACTTGATCCTGCTGCATTAGGAGCTCAGAGTCTTAGCCACTGGACCACCAGGGAAGCCCCTTACATTTTTTTTTTTAAGTGAAAAAATATATGGATGAACATATGCTTGCAGATACACACATGACTGGAAGTAGACAGACATCCAGCAACTACCTCCAACTCCGGAAACCCTAACTGCGGACCCCACCTATGTACACTCCTTTTCCTTCCTCCTGTTCATCTGATTGGTGCTCATAGCTGGTGTAAGACAAAGGGCATAAGCCTGCCTCCCAATGGAGCTATGTCTCTGGGAACTGGGAGAAAGGATGACCTTCTGGTGTGAGGACCACTCCAAACAGCTTTCTGTGTGGGGTCTCAGATCCCCTGACAGTCTCCCACTGGGTGAGTATCTGGGCACTGTGCCCAGCACTCTCGTCCCCTTTGGTATGATCTCAGCACAAAATGAGCTGTGCCATGGTCCCCTTCTACTAGCAATGAGGGTTCCAGGGCTTGTGATTTTATTTTTAAATAGGCAATATAGAGACTGTTTTCCCTGGTTGCTCCACCAGTTTCCATTCCCCTCAACAGTGCACAAGCATTCCCTTTTCTCACAGCCTTGCCAACTCTTGCTAGCTCATCTTTTTTTGTAACAGCCATTCTAACAGGTATGAGGTATTATCTCATTATTGTTTTGCATTACATTTATCTGATGATTAGTGACATTGAGAGCCTTTTCATGTACCTATTGACAATTTGGAGGCCTTCTTTGGAAAAATGACTCTTCAGTCCCTCTGCTCACTTTTTAGTTGGGTTGTTTATTTCCTACTAAGTTGTATACCTTTATATGTATTTTACATATACATGGAAAACCCTTATCATGGTTACTCCCATGCCGTAGACTGCCATTTGATTTGTTGGTTGTTTCTTTTGCTATGCAGAAGTTTTCTAGTTTGATGTAGTCTGACTTGTTTCTTGTTGTTTTTGTTGCATGTGTGGTGTCCTATCCAAAACAATCATTCTAGTTGTGGTTCAGTTGCTAAGTCATGTCCAACTTTTTGTGAATCCATGGACTTCACTGTCCATGCTTCCCTGTCCTTCACTGTCTCCCAGAGTTTGCTCAAACTCATGTCCATTGAGTCTGTGACACCATCCAACCATCTCATTCCCTGTCTCCTCCTTCTCTTCCTGCTCTCAATCTTTCCCAGCATCAGGGTCTTTTCCAGTGAGTTGGCTCTTCCCATCAGATGGTCAAATTACTGGAGCTTCAGGTTCAGCATCAGTCCTTCTACTGAATATTCAGGGTTGATTTTCATTAGGATTGACTGGTTTGATCTCTGCTGTCCAAGGGACTCTTTGGGAGTCTTCTCCAACACCACAATTCAAAAGCATCAAAGGTGCTCAATCTTCTTTATGGTCCAAATTTCACATTCATATATGACTACTGGAAAAACCATAGCTTTACAATATGGACTTTTATCAGCAAAGTCAAGTCTCTGCTTTTTAATATGCTGTCTAGGTTTGTCATAGCTTTTCTTCCAAGGAGCAATCGTCTTAATTTCATGGCTGCAGTCACCATCTGCAGTGTTTTGGAGGCCAAGAAAATAAAATCTGTCATTTTTAAATAAATAAAATCTGTTTCCACTTTTTCCCCATCTATTTGCCATGAAGTGATGGGACTGGATGCCATGACCTTAGTTTTTTGAATGTTGAGCTTAAAGCCAGTTTTTCACTCTCCTCTTTCAACCTCATCAAGAGGTTGTTCAGTTCCTCTTCACTTTCTGCCATTAGAATGATATCATCTGCATGTATGAGGTTGCTGATATTTCTCCCAGCAATCTTGTTTCCAGCTCGATTTCAATCACTGCCAGGACCAAAGTGAAGAAGACTACCACCTGTGTTTTCTTCTAAGAGTCTTACAGTATCAGTCCTTATGTTTAAGTTGTTAACCCATTTCAAGTTGATTTTGTGAGTGGTATAAGATACAGGTTCAATTTCATCTTTCTGTCTGTGATTACCTAGTTTTTTCATCACAATTTACTAAAGATACTAAACTTTCCCCATTGATTGTTCTTGGCTCTAAGAAATAATACTTGACATTTATACATGGGATTGACCGTATATTTCTGGGCTCTTTATAGCATTCCATTGGGCTATGCATCTATTTTTATGAAATACCATCCTTCTTGTATGTATGTTGATTTTATCTTTTTAACTTTTTCTTTTCTCTTTCTCTCTCTCTCTCTTTTTTTTTTTTTTGCAGTACATTCTTTTTTTTTAAATTTTATTTTATTTTTAAACTTTAAAACTTATTTATTTATTTGGCTGTGATGGGTCTTCATTGATGTATGGGTTTTTCTCTAGTTGCAGAGAATGGGGACTGCTCTCTAGTTGTAGTTGGTGGGCTTCTCATTGTGGTGGCTTCTCTTGATGGCATTTCTTTTTTCAGAGCACAAGGTCTTGGGCATGTGGGCTTCAATAGTTGGAGCTCCTGGACTCTAGAGCACAGGCTTAATAGTTGTGGCCCATAGCCTTAGTTGCCCAGAAGCATATGGGGTCTTCCTGGATCAGGAATTGAACCTTCTTCTCCCGCATTGGCAGGCAGATTCTTTACCACTGAGCCACAAGGGAAGCCCTGTATATTGACTTTATATCTGCTAGCTTTACATATGGAGAAGGAAATGGCAACCCACTCCAGTGTTCTTGCCTGGAGAATCCCAGGGATGGGGGAGCTTGGTGGGCTGCTGTGTATGGGGTTGCACAGAGTCAGACACGACTGAAGCAACTTAGCAGCAGTAGCAGCAGCAGCTTTACATAACTTTTTTTTTTTAAGTTCCAGCAGTTTTTTGGATGAGTCAATAGAATTTTTGATACATAAGATTATATCATCTGCCAATAATGACAATTTTTACCTCTTTGTTTCCAACTTGGATGTCTTTTATTGCTTTATCTTGTCAGATTTCTTAGCTAGGGTTTTCAATAATATGTTGAATAGAGCAGTGAGAGAATCCAGTTCAAGATGTGGAGTAGAAGGATGTGTGCTCATCTCCTCCTGTGAGAGCACCAAAACAACAGCTAGCAATTGAACAATCATCTATAGGAGAATGCTGAAATCCAAAGCTGCAGCAAGATGGTAGGAGGGGTGCAATCATGACAAAATCAAATTCTATACCTACCAGGTGGGTGACCCACAAACTGGAGAACAATAATGCCAAAGAAGTTTTCCCAGTGTTATGAAGATTCTGAATCCCATATCAGGCTTCCCAGCTGGGAATCTGACAAAGGGAGTGGGAATCCCCAGGGAATCTGACCTTGAAGGCCAGCAGGATTTGATGATAGAATTTCCACAGGACTGGGGGAAACAAAGACTCCAGTCTTGGAGGGCACAAACAATATCTTGTGCATACAAAGTGCTAGATGAAAGGAGCAGAGACCCCAGAGGAGACTGAACCAAAACCACCGGCTAGTGTTGGAGGGTCTCCTGTGGAGGTGTGGGTTGGCAGGGGCTCACCACAGGGACAGGGGCACTGGCAGCAGCAGTCCTGGAAGGTCTCCCTTGGTGTAAGCCCTCTTGGAGGTCACCATTAACCCTACCATACAGCCCACAGACCACAGGGCTGAGTCACCTCAGTCCAAGCAACTAACAGGGAGGGAGTCTAACTCCACCCATTAGCACATAATTGGATTAAAGCTTTACTGAGCAAGGCCTGGCATGGGGTAGCTCCTCCCTGCTGCTGCCCCTCAGGCATGGGACGAAGATCATGGCATCTGGTCCCATCACTTCATGGAAAATAGATGGGGAAACAGTGGAAACAGTGTCAGACTTTATTTGTGGGCAGCTCTAAAATCACTGCAGATGGTGACAGCAGCCATGAAATTAAAAGACGCTTCCTCATTGGAAGGAAAGTTATGACCAACCTAGATGGCATATTGAAAAGCAGAGACATTACTTTGCCAACAAAGGCCCGTCTAGTCAAGGCTATGGTTTTTCCAGTGGTCATATATGGATGTGAGAGTTGGACTGTAAAGAAAGCTGAGCGCTGAAGAATTGATGCTTTTGAACTGTCGTGTTGGAGAAGACTCTTGAGAGTCCCTTGGACTGCAAGGAGATCCAACCAGTCCATTCTGAAGGAGATCAGCCCTGGGATTTCTTTGGAAGGAATGATGCTAAAGCTGAAACTCCAGTACTTTGGCCACCTCATGCGAAGAGTTGACTCATTGGAAAAGACTCTAATGCTGGGAGGGATTGGGGCAAGAGGAAAGGGGGACGACAGAGGATGAGATGGCTGGATGGCATCACCGACTCAATGGACGTGAGTTTGAGTGAACTCCGAGAATTGGTGATGGTCAGGGAGGCCTGGCGTGCTGCGATTCACGGGGTCACAAAGAGTCAGACATGACTGAGCGACTGAACTGAACTGAACTGACTGAGCAAGGCCTTGCCTACTAGAGCAAGACCCAGTTTTTCCCACCACCAGTCCCTCCATCAGAAAGCTTACACAAATCTCTTAGCCTCCTCCATCAGAGGGCAGACAGAAGAAGCAAGAAGAACCACAATCCCACAATGGCTAGAACAAAAACCACATTACAGAAAGTTAATCAGGATGAAGAAGCAGAAAGTTGTGTCTCAGATGGATGGACAAGATAAAACCCCAGAAAACAACTAAATGAAGTGGAAATAGGCAATCTTCCAGAAAAAGAAATCAGAATAACGATAGGGAAGATGATCCTGGATCTCAGGAAGACAATGGAGAAGATCCAAGAAATTTTTACCAAGGCCTTGAAGAATGAAAGAACAAACAAACAGAGATGAACAATACACTACAAGGAATCAATGAATAATTGAGGCAGAAAAATGGCTAAATAACCTGGAGGACGAAATGGTGAAAATCTTTGCTGCAGAACAGAATATAGAAAAAAGAATGAAAAAAAAACTGAAGATGCCTATGAGACCTCTTCTTCTTGTTGTTCAGTTGCTCAATTGTGTCTGACACTTTGTGGCTCCATGGACTGCAGCACACTAGGCTTCCCTGTCCATCACCAACTCCCGGAGCTTGCTCAAACTTATGTCCATTGAGTCGGTGATGCCATCCAATGATCTCATCCTCTGTCATCCCCTTTTCCTGCCTTCAATCTTCCCCAGAATCAGGGTTTTTTCAAATGAGTCAGCTCTTAGCATCAGGTAGCCAAAGTATTGGAGCATCAGCTTACTCCTTCCAATGAATATTCAGGGTTGATTTCCTTTAGGATTGACTGATTTGATCTCCTTGCAAGCCAAGGGACTCTCAAGAGTCTTCTCCAGAACTACAGTTCAAAAGAATCAATTCTTCAGTGCTCAGTCTTCTTTATGGTCCAACTCTCACATCCATACATGACTACTGGAAAAACCATAGCTTTGACTAGACAGAGCTTTGTCAGCAAGGTAATGTCTCAGCTTTTTAATATACTGTCTAGGTTGGTCATAGCTTTTCTTCCAAGGAGCAAGCATCTCTTAATTTCATGGCTGCAGTCACCATCTGTGGTGATTTTGGAGCCCCCAAAAATAAAGTCTTTCACTGTTTCCATTGTTTCCCATCTATTTGCCATGAAGTGATGGGACTGGATGCCATGATCTTCATTTTTTGAATGTTGAGTTTTAAGTCAGCTCTTTCAGTCTCTTTCACTTTCGTTAAGAGGCTCTTTAGTTCCTCTTCGTTTTCTGCCATAAGGGTGATGTCATCTGCATATCTGAAGTTACTGATATTTCTCCTGACAATCTTGATTCCAGCTTGTGCTTCATCCAGCCTGGCATTTCGCATGATGTACTCTGCATATAAGTTAAATAAGCAGGGTGACAATATACAGCCTTTCCCAATTTGGAACCAGTCTGTTCCATGAGTCTGTTTCATGTCCAGTTCTAACTGTTGCTTCTTGACCTGAATACAGATTTCTCAGAAGGTAGGTCAGGTGGTCTGGTATTCCCTTCTCTTGAAGAATTTTCCACAGTTCCACAGTCAAAGGCTTTCCTCTGGGCAACATTAAATGCACAAACATTCACATTATAGGGGTCCCAGAAGGAGAAGAAAGAGAAAGGACCTGAGAAAAATTCCCTAACATGGGAAAGAAATAGTCAACCAAGTCCAGGAAGCACAGAGAGTCCCAGGCAGGATAAACCCAAGATGAAGACACTGAGACTCATAAAAATGAAACTGACAAAAATTAAAGACATAGATAAAACATTAAAGGCAACAAGGGAAAAACAACAAATAACTACATGGAACTCCCATCAGGCTATCAGCTAATTTCCCAACAGAAACTCTACAAGCCAGAAGGGAATGGCATGATATATTTAAAGTGATGAAAAGGAAGAACCTACACCCAACAATACACTACTCAGCAAGACTCTCCTCCAGATTTGATGAAGAAATCAAAAGGTTTCCAGATAAGCAAAGGTTAAGAAAATTCAGCACTACCAAACCAGCTTTACAACGAATGCTAGAGGAACTTCTCTAGGGAGGAAACACAAGAGAAGGAAAAGACCTACAGAAAATAAACTCAAAACAATTAAGACCCTATGGTAATAGGGTCATACATATTAATAAGTATCTTAAATGTAAATGGATTAAATGCACCAACCAAAGACAATGGCTGGGCAGATGAAACCATGTGCATGTATGCACTTCCACTTACCACACCACTCTGCTTGACCAGCCAAATCATGTGTAATTATTTTATATTGTTAGGCTAGTCATGTTCCCATTATGACGTGCAGTTGTAATATCTCTTATTTTTTGTCTGGCTATTTATTGTGAAAACTGATAAACATTTTTTACTATTGTGATTATGTAACTATTACTCACTTAATGATTGCTCAACAGAAAAATAATAGAATTCTATATCACCAAATTACCACTTAAAAACTGCAATTACTTTTTAAAATCCTGATGCATAACAGAATTATCATGGAATTTTTTGAAAAATGCAAATACCCAGGTATTGCTTTTTTTTCTCCAAAGGTCCAGATAAGTTTTTAATGAGCAACCATTTTTAAAAACAACTGGACTATATGATTATCTTTTACTTTTATCTAGTTTGTTTTACTTTTTCATTTCATATTCAGTGCTCCCATTTCATTTAGTTTTTTTTCCCAATTTCTCCAACTCTTCTTCTTTTTTTATGTTCTTTCTCAAGCCTTTAATCAGCATAGTAGAAAAGCTCTTTTATACATATATATAAATTATATGTATAATATATATATTTTAGAAAACTTAAGAATTTTTGCCTAATTAAAAAATTAGACATTTTTACTTCACTTTTTGGACTTAGTATTAATAGAATGATAGATATCTTATTTTAAAAAATAGATATGCAACAAACAACAAAAGTTTACTGAATAGCACAGGAACCTATAGTCAATATCTTATAATAACCTATAATGGAAAATAATCTGAAAAATAATACACATGTATATTTATCACTGAGTCATGTTTGCTGTGCACCTGAATCATTGTGAGTCAATGATACTTCAATAAAGAATATATAAATATAGATATAGATATTAAGTTCCCTGATGGCTCAATCAGTAAAGAGTCTGCCTGCAGTGTGGGAGACCTGGGTTTGATCCCTGGGTCAGAAAGCTCCCCTGGAGAAGGAAATGGCAATCCATTCCAGTATTCTTGCCTGGAGAATAGATATTAAGGGGAAAAAAAAGAGTAGTGAGAGAGGGCAGCCTTGTCTATGCCTGTAAATTTTCAGTGTTTCGCCTTTGAGTACGATGTTGGCTGTAGGCTTGTCAAAGGTGCTCATATGGCCTTTATTGGTTGAGATATGTTCCCTCTACAAACAATTTGTTGAGGGCTTATTATAAAAAAAACATAAAAGGATGCTGTATTTTGTCAAATGCTTTTTATGAATCTATTGAGATACTCATATGATTTTTGCTTTTATTCTATTAATGTGGTGTATCCCATTGATTGATTTGTGTATGCTGAACCATTCTTGTAACCCGGGAAGAAATCCCACTTGGTCATGGTGTTGAATTCAGGTTCCTAATATTTTTGTTGATAAGTTTTTCATATATATTCATCAGGGATGGTGGTCTATAGTTTCCTTCTCTTCTAGTGTCTTTATCCTCACTTTTGTATCAGAATGATGCTGACCTCATAAAATGTGTTTGAGTGTTCCCTCATCTTCTATTCTCTTGGAAAAGTTTAAGGATTAGCATTAGTTCTTCTTTAAATGCTTGGTAAAATTCACCAGTGAAGTTGTCCGGATTTTTCTGTGTCGGAAGGTTTCTGATTACTGATTCAATCTCCTTACTGGTTATTGGTCTGTTTTTATTTTCTATTCATAATTGAGTCTTAGTAGGTTGTATATTTCTAGGAATGCATCTTTTTCTTCTTGGTGGGCCATTTGTTGGCATATAATTATTCTTGGTAATCTCTTATGAGCTTTTGTATATCTGTAGTATATGTCATTTGTAATTATCATTTGTATAACATTTGTAATGTCTCCTCTTTAATTCCGTTTCACTTATTTGAGTATTATTTTTTTAAGTTAGTCTAGCTAAAGGTTTGTCAATTTCATTTATCTGGTCTATAAAACCAGCTGTTTTATTGATTTTTTCTATCCTCTTACAGTGTTTATTTCCTTTATTTCTGCTCTGAATTTTACAGTGTTCTCAATTCTGCTAACTTCAGGCTTTGTTCTTTTTCTAATTCCTTGATGGATAATGTTAGACTTTTTATTTGATATTTTTCTATTTTCTTAATACATATTTATTGCCATAAACTTCACTCTAACAACTACTTTTTCAGCCTCCCATAAATTTGGTGTGTTGTGTTTCCATTTTCATGTTTCAAGATATTATTTCCCTTTTGTTTTATTATTTAACCCACTGATTTTCAGGAGTGTGTTGCTTAGTTTCCATAAGTTTTCCAGCCTTCCTTGTGTTGTTGATTTCTAGTTTCATACCATGTGGTCAGAAAAGAAACTTCATATGAATTCAATCTTCTTGAATTTCCTAATACTTGTTTTATGGCCTGTTACATGATCTAAGCTAGAGAGCAGTCTGTGTGTCCTTGAGAAGACTGTGTATTCTGCTGCTGCTGAATATAATGTTTTATAAATATGTTAGGTCCATTCAGTCTAATACACAGCTCAAGGCAAACATTTCCTTGTTGATTTTCTGTCTGAATGATATATCCATTGCTGAAAGTGGGGTATGGGGTATTTAAGCCCTACTATTATTTTATTTTGTCTACTCCTCCCTTAAGACATGCTGCTGCTGCTAAGTCGCTTCACTCATGTCCAACTCTGTGCGACCCCAGAGACGGCAGCCCATCAGGCTCCCCCATTCCTGGGATTCTCCAGGCAAGAACACTGGAGTGGGTTGCCATTTCCTTCTCCAATGTATGAAAGTGAAAAGTGAAAGTGAAGTCGCTCAGTCATGTCTGACTCTTCGTGATCCCATGGACTGCAACCCACCAGGCTCCTCCGTCCCTGGGATTTTCCAGGCAAGAGTACTGGAGTGGGCTGCCATTGCTTTCTCCTTAAGACATGCCAGTATTTGTTTAATATATTTAGCTGCTCTAATAGGGAGTGCATATATATTTCAATTGTTCGTTTTCTTGATAAACTGATTTATCATTATATAATAACCTTCTTTATCTCATTTTTAGCTTAAATTCTATTTTATATAAGTAACTAAGTACTCAAACTTTCTTTTTGTTTCCACTTTTCATGGAATACCTTAGTCCACCCCTTTGTTCTGAAATTACATGTGCGCATGAATGCTAAGTCACTTCAGTTGTGTCCAACTGTGTGACCCTATGTCCCACCAGTCTCCTCTGTCCATGGGATTCTCCAGGCAAGAATACTGGAGTGGTTGCCATGCCCTCCTCCAGGGTCTCAAATGTCATGTGTCCTTAATGCTAAAGTGAATCTCTCAGAGGCAGCATATAATTTGAGTCATTTTCTTAAGCCATCCTGAAAGTCTGTGCCTTTTGACTTCTGGATTAAATTCATTTACATTTAGAATAATTACTGATATATAAAAGACTTAACCATTGCCATCATATATTAATTTCTTTCTGTTGATGAAATTGTTGTATATATACAAAATTCTCTGAGCTCTCCAGAAATGTTGTGCTGGAATAAATAAGAGAATTTAGCAAGAGGATACAAAGCCAATATACAAAAATTATTTATATGCTAGCAACAAATAATTAGAAATTAAAATTTAGGGTTTCCAGTTCAAGATGGTAATGCAGGAAGATCATGAACCCACCATCTCCCATGGGCACTCCAAATCTACAGCTACATATAGAACAATTTCTGCTGAAAAAAAAAACAAAAAACAAAAAACTAGCTGAGTACTTCCTACACATTGGGCAAATGAGATAAAACCCAAACTGAAGCAGGTAAAAGAGGCTGAGACATGCTGTTACCATAAACCCTCCTCCTAGTGAGGCAATCCACAACTGGGAGGGAACTCAAAACCCCAAGCTTCTGTCTGACACGTGAACCCCACATTGGGCACCGCAGCTCTTAACACTTGCACCTGAGAGAAAAGCCCCCAAAGCATCAAGCTTTGAAAGCCAATGAGGCTTGTGTCCACAGAGCCAGAAAGCTATAGTGAGCTGAGAAAATTCCACAAGCACCCAGGTGCAGAGGCAACCACAAAAAAACACCCAGACTTTCTGAAAGTGTTTATTTGCTTACCTCAGAGCATCAGCCTAAGGAGCAGGCATCTAATTTAAAACATATCAAGGAGCCGATCCAGGGAACGAGGCTGGCAGATGCCATCTTTACACATTCCCCTCGCCTCACTCCAAGGTCTAGCATCTACCACATAGAAGTTGGTATCCTCATCTAGCACCCAGATCTCGGAGGCTGCTGCCCAGGAGGCACCTCTAGATAGCTTGGCTCTCATGGGCAGTGGGGTTGCAGGTCCAGGTCAGTTCAGTCGCTCAGTCATGTCCGACTCTTTATGACCCCATGAATCACAGCACGCCAGGCCTCCCTGTCCATCACCAACTCCCGGAGTTCACTCAGACTCACGTCCATCGAGTCAGTGATGCCATCCAGCCATCTCATCCTCTGTCATCCCCTTCTCTGCCTGCCCTCAATCTTTCCCAGAATCACGGTCTTTTCAAATGAGTTAGCTCTTTGCATCAGGTGGCCAAAGTATTGGGGTTGCAGCTTCAAAATCAGTCCTAACAATGAACATCCAGGACTGATCTCCTTTAGGATGGACTGGTTGGATCTCCTTGCAGTCCAAGGGACTCTCAAGAGTCTTCTCCAACACCACAGTTCAAAGGCATCAATTCTTTGGTGCTCAACTTTCCTTATAGTCCAACTCTCACATCCATACATGGCTACTGGAAAAAACATAGCCTTGACTGGACGGACCTTTGTTGGTCAAGTACTATCTCTGCTCTTTAATATGCTGTCTAGGTTAATCATAACTTTCCTGCCAAAGAGTAAGCATCTTTTAATTTCATGGCTGCAGTCACCATCTGCAGTCATTCTGGAGCCCCAAAAAATAAAGTCTGGCTCTGTTTCCACATTTTCCCCATCTATTTGACAGGAAGTGATGCAACCAGATGCCATGATCTTAGTTTCCTGAATACTGAGTTTTAGGTCAACTTTTTCACTCTCCTCTTTCACTTTTTCAAGAGGCTCTTTAGTTCTTTACTTTCTGCCATAAGGGTGGTGTCATCTGCATATCTGAGGTTATTGATATTTCTCCCGGCAATCTTGATTCCAGCTTGTGATTCATCCAGTCCAGCATTTCTCACGATGTACTCTACATATATGTTAAATAAGCAGGGTGACAATATACAGCCTTGACGTACTCCTTTTCCTATTTGGAACCAGTCTGTTGTTCCATGTCCAGTTCTAACTGTTGCTTCCTGACCTGCATACAGATTTCTCAAGAGGCAGATCAGATGGTCTGGTATTCCAATCTTCTGAAGAATTTTCCACAGCCTATTGTGATCCACAGAGTCAAAGGCTTTGGCATAGTCAATAAAGCAGAGAGAGATGTTTTTCTGGAACTCTCTTTCTTTTTCAATGATCCAGTGGATGTTCGGAGAAGCCAATGGCACCCCACTCCAGTACTCTTGCCTGGAAAATCCCATGGATGGAGGAGCCTGGTAGGCTGCCATCCGTGGGGTCGCTAAGAGTCGGACACGACTGAGCGACTTCACTTTCATTTTCACTTTCATGCATTGGAGAAGGAAATGGCAACCCACTCCAGTGTTCTTGCCTGGAGAATCCCAGTGACGGGGGAGACTGATGGGCTGTCGTCTATGGGGTCGCACGGAGTCGGACATGACTGAAGCGACTTAGCAGCAGCAACAGCAGTGAATGTTGGGAATTTGATCTCTGGTACCTCTGCCTTTTCTAAATCCAGCTTGAACATCTGGAAGTTCATGGTTCATGTATTGCTGAAGCCTGGCTTGGAGAATTTTGAGTATTACTTTGCTTGCATGTGAGATGAGTGCAATTGTGTGGTAGTTTGAGCATTCTTTGGCATTGCCTTTCTTAGGGACTGGAATGAAAACTGACCGTTTCCAGTCCTGTGGCAACTGCTGTTTTTCAAATTTGCAGGCATATGGAGTGCAGCACTTTCACAGCATCATCTTTCAGGATTTGAAATAGCTCAACTGGAATTCCATCACCTCCATTAGCTTTGTTCATAGTGATGCTTCCTAAGGCCCACTTGACATCACATTCCAGGATGTCTGGCTCTAGGTAAGTGATCACACCATCGTAATTATCTGGGTCATGCAAATCTTTTTGTACAGTTCTGTGTATTCTTACCACCTCTTCTTAATATCTTCTGCTTCTGTTAGGTCCATACCATTTCTGTTCGTTATTGAGCCCATCTTTGCATGAAATGTTCCCTTGGTCTCAGGGAACTGTAACAAATGGAGAAAGAGTTCTTAACTGGCTACCACCCTGGTAGTCCAGCAGGAGGCAGCAAATGGAGGCAGTGAGTCTGAAAGAAGTCCACTGGCTCATCTTCACAGTTGTAGTCTCACGACAGACTTCGATCTAAACACATTTCTCAGTTCTGACTCTCATTGTATCCAGAGACCTTGGAGGAGGCCAGGTTAATTTCATGCTACCTCTCCATGCTCCAGAGGGCCAGCATCTGGAAGGGAACCACACATGTGCAGTGACCTGTTTGTTACCTTTGGTGCTGGTGTTTGTGGCTGCAATCCAGGGATGCCCCGTTAGTGTCCTTGGTCCTGTGGGACTATAACAATCAGAATGACCTACCACCCGCAGGCACAGTGCAGACAGCAGACAGAAACACATTCTGGTCTGCTGTGACTCTGGCCTGCCTGCTGGTCCTGCAGCTTCAGCCTGAAGCAGGCGTTGGGTTTGACACAGATCTGGGGTTCTCAGGTCATATTTGGCCCATTTCAGACCAAAGCTAGCAACACCTATTTGTTCATATGTGGTCTGTGGTTGCTTTTGCATGAAAATAAGAGTTGAGTAATTGCAACAGAGACTGTAGGGCCCACAAGACAAAAATATTTATGGTATTGAGTTCAGTTCAGTTCAGTCACTCAGTCGTGTCTGACTCCTTTCGACCCCATGAATCACAGCACACCAGGCCACCTTGTCCAACACCAACTCCCGGATTTCACTCAGACTCACATCCATCAAGTCAGTGATGCCATCCAGCCATCTCATCCTCTGTCATCCCCTTCTCCTCCTGCCCCCAATCCCTCCCAGCATTAGAGTCTTTTCCAACTCTTCGCATGAGGTGGCCAAAGTATTGGAGTTTCAGCTTTAGCATCATTCCTTCCAAAGAAATCCCAGGGCTGATCTCCTTCAGAATGGACTGGTTGGATCTCCTTGCAGTCCAAGGGACTCTCAAGAGTCTTCCCCAACACCACAGTTCAAAAACATCAATTCTTCGGTGCTCAGCTTTCTTCACAGTCCAACTCTCACATCCATACATGACCACAGGAAAAACCATAGCCTTGACTAGATGGCCCTTTGTTGGCAAAGGAATGTCTCTGCTTTTCAATATGTTATCTAGGTTGGTCATAACTTTCCTTCCAAGGAGGAAGCGTCTTTTAATTTCATGGCTGTAGTCACCATCTGCAGTGATTTTGGACCCCCCCCAAAAAAAATCTGACACTGTTTCCACTGTTTGCCCATCTATTTGCCATGAAGTGATGGGACCAGATGCCATGATCTTTGTTTTCTGAGTGTTGAGCTTTAAGCCAACTTTTTCACTCTCCACTTTCACTTTCATCAAGAGGCTTTTGAGTTCCTCTTCACTTTCTACCATAAGGGTGGTGTCATCTGCATACCTGAGGTTATTGATATTTCTCCCGGCAATCTTGATTCCAGCTTGTGCTTCTTCCAGTCCAGCATTTCTCATGATGTACACTGCATATAAGTTAAATAAGCAGGGTGACAATATACAGCCTTGACGTACTCCTTTTCCTATTTGGAACCAGTCTGTTGTTCCATGTCCAGTTCTAACTGTTGCTTCCTGACCTGCATATAGGTTTCTCAAGAGGCAGGTCAGGTGTCTGGTATTCCCATCTCTTTCAGAATTTTCCACAGTTGATTGTGATCCACACAGTTAGAGGCTTTGGCATAGTCAATAAAGCAGAAAGAGATGTTTTTCTGGAACTCTCTTGCTTTTTCCACGATCCAGTGAATGTTGGCAATTTGATGGTATTGAGTTAGAGATTTAAATTAGAATACTTCCAAAGTGTCTTCTGTTGGATAGGCTTAAGAGGACGAAACAAACAGATTTGGGTGGCTTGACCATGTCAAATTTACCTTGATTCATGGATCTAATACGCAATATTCCTATGCAATGTTGTTCTTACAGCATCAGACTTTACCTTCACCACCCAACACATCTACAAATGAGCATCACTTCCACTTTGGCCCAGCTGTTTCATTCTTTGTGGAGCTACAAGTAATTGCCCTCTGCTATTCCCCAGTGGCATATTGAACACATTTTGACCTGGGGGGCTCATCTTCCAGGGTCATATCTTTTTGCCTTTTCATACTGTTCATGGGATACATACTGTTTCTCTCTCTTTTTTAGTAGTACATTTTTAATTTCTAACTGGGGAAAATTGCTTTACAGAGCTGTGTTGGCTTCTTCTATACAACAATGTGAATCAGCCGTAACTAAACACATATCCTTTCCCTCTTGAGCCTCTTGAGCCTCCCCTTACCCTCCCCTCTCCATCATGAGAGAGCATCAGGCTTGGCTCCTTGTGTTATATAGCAACTTCTCACCAGCTATCAATTTTACACATGATAGTGTATATATGTTGATGCTGTTTTCTCCATTCGTCCCATACACTTCTTCCCCCACTGCATCCACAAGTTCATTCTCTACATCTGTGTCTCCATTCCTTCCCTGCAAATAGGTTCATCAATACCATTTTCCCAGATTCCATATATATGTGTTCATGCTCACAAGCTAAATCGCTTCAGTTGTGTCTGACTCTGTGACCCCATGGACTGCCAGGTTCCTCTGTCCATGGGATTTCCCAGGCAAGAATACTGGAGTGGGTTGCCATGCCCTCCTCCAGGGGATCTTCCTGACCCAGGATTGAACCTACATCTCCTGTTTCCTGTATTGGCATGTTGGGTTCTTTGCCAAAGGTGGGTTCTTTGCCACTAGCACGACCTGGGAAGCCCTCATATATGTGTTAATATATGATATTTTTCTCTTTTTGACTTACTTCACACTCTATAACAGGCTGTAGGTTCATCCTCTCAGTACAACTGATTCAAATTCATTCTTTTTTATGGCTGAGTAATAATAGTCCATTGTATATATGTACTACATTTGCTTTATCCATTCATCTATAGGTGGACATCTAGGTTGCTTTCATGTCCTGGCTATTGTAAGTAGTCCTGCAATGAACATTGGGTTCATTGAATTTCTTTTAGAATTGCGGCTTTCTCCGGGTACATGCCCAGTTGTGGGATTGCTGGGTCATATAGTAGATTTATTGCTAGTTTTCTTAAGGAATTTCCATACTGTTCTCCTTATGGCTGTAACAGTTTACATTCCTATCAACAGTGTAGAAAAATTCCCTTTTCTCCACATCCTCTTCAGCATTTATTGGTTGTAGGTTTTTTGATCATGGCCATTCTGACTGGTGTGAGATGATACCTCACTGCAATTTTGATTTGCATTTCTCTAATAATTAGTGATGTTGAGCATCTCTTCAAGTGTTCGTTGGCCATCTGTATGTCTTCTTTGGAGAAATGTCTGTTTAGGTCCTCTGCTCATTTTTTGATTGGCAAGTTTTCTTTTTTCTTTCTGATATTGAGCTGTATGAGCTGCTTATGTATTTTGGAGGTTAATGCTTTGTCAGTTTTTTCATTTGAAGTTATTTTCTCCCATTCTCAGAGTTGTCTTTTCATCTTGTTTATTGTTTCCTTTGCTATGCAAAAGCTTTTAAGTTAATTAGGTCACATTTGTTTATTTTTGCTTTTATTTCCATTACTTTAGGAAGGGGGTCAAGGAGGATCTTGCTGTGATTTATGTCAAAGAATATACTGCTTATGTTTTCCTCTAAGAGCTTTATAGTTTCTGGCTTTACACTGAAGTGTTTAATCCATTTTGAGTTTATTTTTGTGTATAGTGTTAGGAAGTGTTCTAATTTCATTCTTTTACACAAAGCTGTCTGGTTTTCCAAGTGCTACTTATTGAAGAGACTGACTTTTCTCCATTGTATATTCTCAGCTCCTTAGTCAAAGATAAGCTGCCCCTAAGTGCATGGGTTTATCTCTGGGGCTCTTATCTTGTTCCATTGGTCTATATTTCTGTTTTTGTGCTAGTTCCACACAATCTTGGTGACTGTAGCTTTGTAGCATAGTCTAAAGTTAGGAAGGTTGATTCCTCCAGCTCCATTTTTCTTTCTCAAGATTGCTTTGGCTATTCAGAGTCTCTTGTGTTTCCATACAACTTGTGAAATTTTTTGTTCAAGTTCTGTGAAAAATACCATTGATAGTTTAATAAGGATTGCATTGAATCTATAGATTGCTTTGGGTAATATAGTCATTTTCACAATATTGATTCTTCCAATACCAGAATATGATACATCTCTCCAGCTGGGTCATCTTTGATTTCTTTCATCAGTGTCTTATAGTTTTCTGCATACAGGTCTTTTGTCCCTTTAGGTGGGTTTCTTCCTGGGTATTTTATTCTTTTTGTTGCAGGGGTCAACAGGATTGTTTCCTTAATTTCTCTTTCTGATTTTCACTGTTAGTGTATAGGAAAGCAAGGGATTTATGTGTATTAATTTTATATTGACTTTACTATATTCTTTGATTAGCTCTAGTAATTTTCTGGTGGTATCTTTAGGGTTTTCTATGTATAGTGTCATGTTACCTGTAAACAGTGAGAGTTTTACATCTTCTTTTCCAATCTGGATTTCTTTTCTTTTTCTTCTCTGATTGATGTGGCCAGGACTTCCAAAATTATATTGAATAATAGTGGAGAGAGTGGGCACCCTTGTCTTGTTCTTGACCTCAGAGAAAATGCTTTCAGTTTTTCACCATTGAGAATGTTTGCTGTGGGTTTGTCATAGATGCCCTTTATTATGTTGAGGTAGCTTCCTTTCATGTCTACTTTCTGCAGAGTTTTTACTATAAATGGATGTTGAATTTTGTCAAAATCTTTCTCTGCATCTATTGAGATGATCATATGGGTTTTAGTTTTCAATTTGTTAATATGGTGTAACCACATTGATTGATTTGCATATATTGAGAAACCCTTGCATGCTTGGAATAAAGCCCATTTGATCATGATGTGTGATCCTTTTGATGTGTTATTGGATTCTATTTGCTAGAATTTTGTTGAGGATTTTTGCATCTACGTACATCAGTGATATTGACCTGTAATTTTCTTTTTCTGTTTGTGGTGTCTTTTTCTGGTTGTGGTATGAGTTTGGGAGTTTTCCTTAGTCTGTAAGACACTTCCAGAGTCTTACAGATAGGTGCCAGCTCTTCTTAAACTTTGGTAGAATTCATCCATGTCCCTGTGGGGTTTTTTTGTTTGTTTGTTGGTTTGTTGTTTTTTTTTTTTTTTTGCTGTTTTAGGAAGATTTTTTATTAAAGTTTTGATTTCCATGCTTGTGATTGATCTCTTAATATTTTCTCTTTCGTCCTGGTTCAGTCTTGGAAGGTTATAATTTTCTAAGAATTTGTCCATTTATTTCAGGTTGTCCATTTTATTGGCATATAATTGTTTGTAGTAGTCTCTTATGAGCCTTTGTATTTCTGTGTTGCTTGTTGCAATTTCTCCTTTTTCATTTCTAATTTTATTGATTTGAGTCTTCTCCCTTTTCTTGATGAGTCTGGCTAATGATTTTTCAATTTTTTTTTTAATCTTCTCAAAGAACCAGGTCTTATTTTCATTGATCTTTGCTATTATTTCCTTCTCTTCTCTTCTTTTCTTTTTTCATAACAAAGATCACACTATTTATTTAGTGTGGAAGTTGGGGGAGGTAGGGAGGGAAAACCACACAGACATCCCTCTGGATTGCTTGGGACCTTTTCCCACTTGGAGAAAATTCATTATTGCCTCCATATTCTCAGTAATGGGTCCTCCAAGCAGCCGGACTAAGAGGCAGAGAGAGGAGATGATCTGAGCCTTCTCTGTGTTCCACTAGAGTAAAATCCAATTCTAGATCAAAGGCATCATTGCTGCACTCTCCTTTTCTTCCTCAAATAGAACTTTCTGGCCTAGAGGGAAACAGCAAAAGCTCAAGTGCAGAAGCCAAGATGCCAAAGGCCAGGGGTTCTAGACAGAAAGACTCCTCCCCCACTATTCCCAAAAAGCAATGAATGAGGGGAGGGGTTAAAAGGGTGCCAGTCATAGCTCTGACGGCTTCAGAAGGGGTACCCACACTATCCTTGGGTTACCCAGCACCCAGAGGCCCAGAGACCTAGCTCCCTAGGCTGTATGTATTCCTGACCTAGACTGGCCCCTCTGTATACTTCTGTCTGGTGGGAGAAAACTCTAAACCAGAAATCAACAAGGTATCCCCCCACCCACTCAACTCACGTGCACATGTGTGTGTACATGGCACCCCCCCCCCCACACACACACACACACACTGCTGAGACAGACTCCAATCCTCTTCATATCTTTTCAGTGGGGATTAAATCAGTGGTACGTGGAGATGCGGGCAGGTCCTGGGTTCATGGAAATGTGTGTATGTACTGAAGCATGTATGTTTGAGGAAACAGAACCAATATAATCCTCTGTGAGCCATACTGTTTAGCTCCACTGAACCCTTTTCTTCAACTCAAATTCCATTAACATCTCTAAGTCTCCTTTGCCAGGCCAGAGCCTGGACTCTCTGGCCTAAAAGAACTATTAGTGTTTCCATTCCCTGTCAATTCCAAGTTCTCAACTCAGGCTGTTTCCCCCTTCTTACAGAAAGTCTCATCCCCTCCTCCCCTTGTTGGGCTGGTCCAGGATTTGTTAACTTCTGCTCCAGAGTGCTGTCTCACCTCTCTCTTTGGACAGAAAGAACAGGTATCTTCCTTCCTCTGCAAGTCCCAATAAACCCTGGGAAAGTGACCAAAACAGGGAGTGAGGACGAAAATCACAGCCTGCTTCACCTGCCCCACCTTCAGAGTGTGGAAGTGTAGTATTGGGTAGGCTAGACATGGGAGGGGATGGGGAAGAAAAATAAGGAAGACTTACCAAAACTAAACATGAGACAAGAAAAACTTTAGTGCTAGAGATGGAAGACCCTGTTCCAATAAACCAGAGAATGGTTTCTCCTTTAACCCTGCACTGCTACTGAGAAGTTTGAAGGTTGCAAAAAGATGGTTGTGGGGCAAGGAGGTGGCGCCAATCAGTAAAAACTACACAAACTGTTTAAATAGCTCTGTTGCAAGCAGAGCCAGGAGAGAAGGTTCTATAAGAGGTGGAGAAGTAAAACTAGAATTCTCAGAGTTATGGGGCTGGGGCCCACACCTCTAATGTCACCCTGCTGTCTGGAGAGGACAAGGGATAAAAACAGAACAGAAGGGATGACCCACAGAGGGTCTGGTTGACAGAGGGACCAAATGCTGGCATCAAGGGAAGGGAGATGCAGGAGGACCAGGGCTGAGAGGTTAGGAGAACTAAGAGCCCAGGAGTCTCTTGATATCTGCTTTGATGTCCTGTCCTGTGGCGATCAGGGCCTGTAGTCTGGCCTTTCATGAAGCCCATGGAGTTGAGCTGCTCCAGCTGCTGCTAAAATCTCACTTCCGGAGTTTGCACCTGTGAACTTCCACTTCCAGCCAAAAGCTGGATCATCTGCTGCATGAGTTGTTGCTGAACACTGGAGGCATCTGTTGGAGAGGATGTGACTGGCAGGGCTGGAGAGGAGGTGGGCACCTTGGGTGCAGATCCCATGTTGCTGCCTGCCAAGGATATTGGGGTCCAGGCCATCCTAGAAGAGCTAAGGCTGGATACCAGCCTGGGGGCTTCAGTCTGCAAGGTCTGAAGTCCCTGCTGGATGTGCAGCAGTCCCTGCAAGGCTCAGGGATTGGTGAAAATGGAGAGCAACTCTGGATTCTGCAGCTGCTGCAGGAAGACTGGGATGCCGGGAGCCGGCATATTGCATATTGAGTGCATATTGCATATTGAGTGCAGCACTTTCCACAGCATCATCTTTCAGGATCTGGAATAGCTCAACTGGAATTCTATCACTGCCGGTAGCCAGCGTGAGGAACTCCGCCCATGACAAAGGTCATGAGGAAGGAGGCTCAGCATATGCAAAGGCAGGATCGAGCCTCAGGAGTCCCCCGTCTACCCCCAAAAGCAGAGTCTGCCTACTTTCTGCTTTGTGCTTTCACCTACACCTCTGACTTTACGGGGGGCTGTCCCCCACTACCTCTCTCTGAAAAAAACAGTTAGCTTACAGCTCCAGTTAATAATTCCTGGGTGTGACAGTGTCTAACCTACAAACTCCTTTGGAAATCCTCTAGCCTGCCTGAATAGGTTTTTCCGGCCACACGTGATTGTTCAGAGCCTCCCAACTGTGAGAGGCAGGAGATGTTCTAAACTGTCTAAACACAGATTCTTTTGAGCAGTTAAAAGATTGATTAGAAATTGTATTGGTGAAAGGATTTTCACTTGTTGGGCCAATGTTTGCTGCTAAGTTTCCATATCCCTTATCTGCTGTGTCCCTGGCAGTGTATTGATTAATATAATTGGTGTAAGTAGTAGCTTTAATGTTTGTAACCTGGGACCCTTGAGTTAATTCTTTTTCTTGTTATAGCCCACCACACCTTTGCTCTGTAGGAATGCAACTTTATCTAATGCTTTTTGGAGGCTGGCGCCTGACTTTAGAATAATCACCTTTAGAGAAAAAGGCCTCCGGGCCAGAAGATGATGCAAATCACCTAAACTTTTGCATATGATAAGTTTGCAGGAAGAAAGCCTGGCTTACTGCATGACTCTACCCCTTCCCCCATTATCCTCTATGCATAACTTAAGGTATAAAAACTACTTTGGAAAATAAAGTGCGGCCCTTGTTCACCGAAACTTGGTCTCACCATGTCGTTCTTTCTCTTACCTTCTGGCTGAATTATTCAGCCTCTTTTCTCCACTGAATTTCCTCACTGAGCTATCCTTATTCTATTACTCTTTATATCCTTAATTAACGTTTAATTAAGCAGTTGTTTCCTGATCCTCGCTGACGCCGTCCCCGCTTCGAATTCCCTGGATCCACAGGGGCTGGACCCCGGCAAGTGGCACCTGGGAGCTGCAGGCAGAGCCGCTCCTGAACCTAGGGGTTCCCTGTGAAGAGTGGCACATTCACCAAAGTCAGGGTTCTGAGCAAGCATTTGCATCATGCTATGCATTTAGGGGACTGAGATCATGTTCTGCATCAGTTGGGGGTTCTCAGAGATCTGCTGACGAAGGGCCTACATTTCTGGGCTGTTGAACATCTCTGACTCCAGGCTCAGTTCAGGTCAACTGCTCAGTCGTGTCCAAATCTTTGTGACTTCATGGACTAGAGCACACTAGGCTTCCCAGTCCATCACCAACTCCTGGAGCTTACGCAAACTCATGTCCATTGAGTCAGTGATGCCATCCAACCATCTCATCCTCTGTCATCCCCTTCTCCTCCTGCCTTCAATCTTTACCAGCATCAGGGTCTTTTCAAATGAGTCAGTTCTTTGCATCAGGTGGCCAAAGTATTGGAGTTTCAGCTTCAGGGGCCAAAGTATTGGAGTTTCAGCTTCAGCATCAGTCCTTCCAGTGAATATTCAGGACTGATCTATCTCCTTTAGGATGGACTGGTTGGATCTCCTTGCAGTCCAAGTGATTCCCAAGGGACTCGTCTCCAACATCACAGTTCAAAAGCATCAGTTCTTTGGCGCTCAGCTTTCTTTATAGTCCAACTCTCACATGCATACCTGACTACTGGAAAAACTATACCTTTGACTAGACAGACCTTTGTTGGCAAAGTAATGTCCCTGATTTTTAATATGCTGTCTAGGTTGGTCATAACTTTTCTTCCAAGGAGTAAGCGCCTTTTAATTTCATGGCTGCAATCACCATCTGAAGTGATTTTGGAGCCCCCCCAAAATATAGTCTGTCACTGTTTCCATTGTTTCCCCATCTATTTGCCATTTAGTGATGGAACCATATGCCATTATCTTAGTTTTCTGAATGTTGACTCTTAAGCCAATTTTTTCACTCTCCTCTCTCACTTTCATTAAGAGGCTCTTTAGCGCTTCTTCACTTTCTGCCAGGCTAGCTGCATTGATCCCAAAGGGGTTGGAGACTGCTGGGTGCACTTGGATGGTCACCAATCATCCAGTGACCTCCCCACCAGACCCAGAGGCCGGGGGGTTGGGGGGTCAAGGTGCTCCAGGAGTTAGGGAGGGGCTCTTGTTTCTCAGTCCACAGAGGCTGGGAGGAAGAGCTGTCAGAGTTCCCAGCCAGTAAAGAAAAGGGATTGTTGCCAAACTGTTTCTGGGCAGCTGTAAACATGGGCTTCTTGATGTCCATGCACATGTGGCAGAAGGCATTACACCCTCCACTGATGCTCTCCAGATTGCTTAGAGCCTAGTCCTGCTTCTGCATCATCTCTCACATCATGGCTGGATTTCCAGCCAGCTCCATCGTCTGCATCCTAAGCTCAGGGTTGTGAGCACGTGATAAGAGCATGTGATTGTGGCTTTCAGTCTGTCTGCCCTCTGATGGACAAGGACAAGAGGCTTATGTAAGCTTCCTGATGGGAGAGACTGACTAAGGGGGAAACTGGGTCTTGTTCTGATGGGTGGGGCCATGCTCAATAAATCTTTAATCCAATTTTATGTTGATGGGTGGAACTGTCTTCCCTGCTATTTCCCTGGGGCCAAACTATGGTGGAGGTAATGAAGATAATGATTCAGTTCAGTTCAGTTCATTTCAGTCATTCAGTCGTGTCCGAATCTTTGCGACCCCATGAATCATAGCACGCCAGGCCTCCCTGTCCTTCACCAACTCCCGGAGTTCACTCAAACTCATGTCCATCAAGTCGGTGATGCCATCCACCTATCTCATCCCCTGTTGTCCGCTTCTCCTCCTGCCCTCAATCCCTCCAGGCATCAGAGGCTTTTTCAATGAGTCAACTCTTCACATGAGGTGGACAAAGTATCGGAGTTTCAGCCTCAGCATCAGTCCTTGCAATGAACACTCAGGACTGATCTCCTTTAGGATGGACTGGTTGGATCTCCTTGCAGTCCAAGGGACTCTCAAGAGTCTTCTCCAACACTACAGTTCAAAAACATCAATTCTTCAGTGCTCAGCCTTCTTCACAGTCCAACTCTCACATCCATACATGACCACTGGAAAAACCATAACCTTGACTAGGTGGACCTTTGTTGGCAAAGTAATATCTCTGCTTTTCAATATGCTATCTAGGTTGGTCATAACTTTCATTCCAAAGAGTAAATGTCTTTTAATTTCATGGCTGCAATCACCATCTGCAGTGATTTTGGAGCCCCCCAAAATAAAGATAATGATGACCTCCCTCAAAAGATCCCAGGCATGTACTGCTCCACTCAGTGTCTCCCAACCCTGCAGCAGGCCACCACCAACTCACACCTCTGCTGGAGACTCCCGGACACCCACAGGCAAGTCCAGGACAGTTTCCTGTGGGGTCACTGCTCTTTTCTCCTGGGTTTCTGGTGCACAGGAACCCAGCTGGTTCTGTTGTGCCCTCCGAGAATTCACCCCTCCTATAATCTTGCTGGGGCTTCTCATTTGCCCTTGGACGTCGGCTTATCTCGTCACAGATGATCCAGCACATACCGTCTTACACGGGTTTCTCTGACCTTGCACGTAGGGTATCTCCACACGGCTGGTCCAGAAAAGCACGGCTGCTGCTAATGACCTTGGGCATGGGGTATCTCCTCTCGGCCGCTCCAGTGCCATCTCTATACAGTCAGCAAAAACAGGATTGGGAGCTGACTGTGGTTCAGATCATGAACTCCTTATTGTCAAATTCAGACTGAAATTGAAGAAAGTAGGGAAAACCAATAGACCATTCAGATATGACATAATCTAATAATGGCAGAAAGTGAAGAGGAACTAAAAAGCCTCTTGATTAAAGTGAAAATGGAGAGTGAAAAAGTTGGCTTAAAGCTCAACATTCAGAAAACGAAGATCATGGCATCCGGTCCCACCACTTCATGGGAGATAGATGGGGAAACAGTGGAAATGGTGTCAGACTTTATTTTTCTGGGCTCCAAAATCACTGCAGATGGTGACTGCAGCCATGAAATTAAAAGACGCTTACTCCTTGGAAGAAAAGTTATGGCCAACCTAGATAGGATATTTAAAAGCAGAGACATTACTTTGCCAACAAAGGCCCGTCTAGTCAAGGCTATGGTTTTTCCTGTGGTCATATATGGATGTGAGAGTTGGACTGTGAAGAAGGCTGAGCACCGAAGAATTGATGCTTTTGAACTGTGGTGTTGGAGAAGACTCTTGAGAGTCCCTTGGACTGCAAGGAGATCCAACCAGTCCATTCTGAAGGAGATCAGCCCTGGGATTTCTTTGGAAGGAATGATGCTAAAGCTGAAACTCCAGTACTTTGGCCACCTCATGCGAAGAGTTGACTCATTGGAAAAGACTCTGATGCTGGGAGGGATTGAGGGCAGGAGGAGAAGGAGACGACAGAGGATGAGCTGGCTGGATGGCATCACTGATTCGATGGACATGAGTCTCAGTGAACTCCGGGAGCTGGTGATGGACAGGGAGGCCTGGCGTGCTGCGATTCATGGGGTCGCAAAGAGTCGGATACGACTGAGCGACTGATCTGATCTGATCTGATCTGAATCCCTTATAATTATACAATGGAAGGGAGAAATAGATTTAAGAGACTAGTTCTGATAGACAGAGTGCCTGATGAACTATGGATGGAGGTTTGTGACACTGTACAGGAGACAGGGAGAAAGACCATCCCCAAGAAAAAGAAATGCAAAAAAGCAAAATGGCTGTTTGAGGAGGCCTTACAAATAGCTGTGCAAAGAAGGGAAGCAAAAAGCAAAGGAAAAAAGGAAAAATATACCCATTTGAATGCAGAGTTCCAAAGAATAGCAAGGAGAGATAAGAAAGCCTTCCTCCGCAATCAGTGCAAAGAAACAGAAGAAAACAATACAATGGGAAAGACTAGAGCTCTCTTCAAGAAAATTAGAGATATCAAGGAAATATTTCATGCAAAAATTGGCTCAATAAAGGACAGAAATGGTATGGACCTAACAGAAGCAGAAGATATTAAGAAGAGGTGGTAAGAATACACAGAAGAACTGTATAAAAAGATCTTCATGACCCAGATAATCATGATGATGTGATCACTCACCTTCAGCCAGACATCCTGGAGTGTGAAGTCGACTGGGCCTCAGGAAGCATCACTATGAACAAAGTTAGTGGAGGTGATGGAATTCCAGCTGAGCTATTTCAAATCCTAAAAGATGATGCTGTGAAAGTGCTGCACTCCATATGCCAGCAAATCTGGAAAACTCAGCAGTGGCCACAGGACTGGAAAAGATGAGTTTTCATTCCAATCCCAAAGAAAGCCAATGCCCAAGAATGCTCAAACTACTGCACAATTGCACTCATCTCACATGCTAGTAATGCTCAAAATTCTCCAAGCTAAGCTTCAACAATATATGAATCGTGAACTTCCAGACGTTCAAGCTGGTTCTAGAAAAGGCAAAGGAACCAGAGATCAAATTCCCAACATCCACTGGATCATCGGAAAAGCAAGAGTTCCAAAAAAACATCTATTTCTGCTATATTGACTATGCCCAAGCCTTTGACTGTGTGGATCACAACAAGCTGTGGAAAATTCTGAAAGAGATGGGATTACCAGACCACCTTACCTGCCTCTTCCAAATAGGAAAAAAAGTATGTCAAGGCTGTATATTGTCACCCTACTTATTTAACTTATATGCAGAGTACATCATGAGAAACACTGGGCTGGATGAATCACAGGATGGAATTGAGATTGCTGGGAGAAATATCAATAACCTCAGATATGCAGATAACACCACCCATAGAGCAGAAAGTGAAGAACTAAAGAGCTTATTGATGAAAGTTAAAGAGGAGAATAAAAACGGCTTAAAACTCAGCATTCAGAAAACTAAGATCATGTCATCCGGTCCCATCACTTCATGGCAAGTAGGTTGGCAAACAATGGAAATGGTGAGACTTTATTTTTCTGGGTTCCAAAATCATTGCAGTTGGTGACTGCAGCCATGAAATTAAAAGACTCCTTGAAAGCAAAGTCATGACCAACCTAGACATCATGTTAAAAAGCAGAGACATTACTTTGCTAACAAAGGTCCATCTAGTCAAAGCTATGGGTTTTCCAGTAGCCATGTATGGATGTGAGAGTTGGACTATAAAGACAGCTGAGCATCAAAGAATTGATGCCTTTGCACTGTGGTGTTGAAGAAGACTCTTGAGAGCTCCTTGGACTGTGAGGAGATCCAACCAGTCCATCCTAAAGAAAATCAGTCCTGAAGGACTGATGCTGAAGCTGAAATTCCAATACTTTGGCCATGTGATGTGAAGAAGTGACTCATTGGGAAAGACTCTGATGCTGGGAATGATTGAAGGCAGGAGGAGAAAGGGACAAGAGAGGATGAGATCGTTGGATGGCATCACCAAGTCCATGGACATGAGTTTGAGTAAGCCCCGGGAACTGGTGATGGACAGGGAAGCCTGGTGTGCTGCAGCATGTGGATGCAGAGTCGAACATGACCCAGCCACTGAACTGAACTATTACACTGTATGTATGTACTATGGTTTCTCTATTCACTCATCTGTCAATGGACATATAGGTTGTTTCCACATTTTGGTTTTTTTAAATAGTGCCACTGTAAACATTGAACATGCATGTATCTTTTCGAATTAAAGTTTTGTCTGGATATATGCCCAGGAGTGGCATTGCTGGATCATATGGCAACTCTATTTTTGGTTTTCTGAGGAACCTTCATACTATTTTCCATAGTGGCTGCAACAATTTACATTTCCACCAGTGTAGGAGGGTTGCCTTTTCTTCACATCCTCTCCAGCATTTACTATTTGTAGATTTCTTAATGACACCCATTCTGACTGATGTGAGGTGATACCTCACCATAGTTTTGATTTGTATTTCTCTATTAGCGATGATGACCAGTCATGTATATTTTGGCTATTTGTATTTCTTTTTTGGAGAAATGTCTACTTAGGTCTTTTGCCCATTTTTCAACTAGGTTGTTTTTTGGTTTTAAATTGTATGACCTGTTTGTATATTTTGGAAATTAAGTCCTTGTTGGTTGCATCATTTGCAAGTATTTTCTCCCAGTCCATAGGTTGTCTTTTCATTTTGTTTGTGATTTCCTTTGCTGTGAAAAGCTTATAAGTTTCATTAGGTCCCATTTATTTATTTTTGCTTTTATGTCTATTGCCTTTGGAGACTGACCTAAGAAAACATTAGTATGATTTATCTTCAAGAATGTTTTGCTTGTGTTTTCTTCAGGGAGTTTTATGGTGTTATGTCTTATGTTTAAGCCTTTAAGCCATTTTATTTATGTGTATGGTGGGCTTCCCAGGTGGCTCAGTGGTAAAGAACCTGTCTAACAACTCAGGAGACAAAAGAAACGTGGGTTCAATCCCTGGGTTAGGAAAATACTCTGGAGGAGCAAATGGCCACCCGCTCTGTTATTCTTGCCTGTGAAATCCCATGGACAGAGGAGCCTGGTAGGTCACAATCTATGGGGCTGCAAAACGTTGGACATGACTTAGAGACTGTGCAGGCATGGTGTGACAGGGTGTTCTAACTTCACTGATTTACATGCAGCTGTACAACTTTTCCACATTGCTTGCTGAAGAGACCATCTTCTCATCTCTTCTCTTCTTCGGCATTTTTGCCTCCTTTGTTGAAGGTTAATTTTCCATAGGTGTGCTGGTTTATTTCTGGGTTCTCTATTCTGTCCCATTGATCTGTTTTTGTGCCAGTACCATGTTGTTTGGATTACTGCAGCTTTGTAGCATTGTTTGAAGTCTGGGACGGTTATGCCTCCTGCTTTGTTCTTTAGCCTCAGGATTGCTTTGGCAATTTGGGGTCTTTTATGGTCCTGCAGATGGTGACTGCAGCCATGAAATTAAAAGACTCCTTGGAAGGAAAGTTAAGACCAACCTAGATAGCATATTGAAAAGCAGAGACATTACTTTGCCAACAAAGGTCCATCTAGTCAAGGCTATGGTTTTTCCTGTGGTCATGTATGGATGTGAGAGTTGGACTGTGAAGAAAGCTGAGCACCGAAGAATTAATGCTTTTGATCTGTGGTGTTCGAGAAGACTCTTGAGAGTCCCTTGGACTGCAAGGAGATCCAACCGGTCCATTCTGAAGGAGATCAGCCCTGGGATTTCTTTGGAAGGACTGATGCTAAAGCTGAAACTCCAGTACTTTGGCCACCTCGTGCGAAGAGTTGACTCATTGGAAAAGCCTCTGATGCTGGGAGGGATTGGGGGCAGGAGGAAAAGGGGATGACAGAGGATGAGATGGCTGGATGGTATCACTGACTCGATGGACGTGAGTCTGAGTGAACTCCAGGGGTTGGTGATGGACAGGGAGGCCTGGTGTGCTGCAATTCATGGGGTCACAAAGAGTTGGACATGACTGAGCGACTGAACTGAACTGAACTGATGGTTCTGTATAAATTTTATGATTATTTGCTCTAATTCTGTAAAAAATGTCATGGGTAATTTGTGAAGTGAAGTTGCTCAGTCATGTCCGACTCTTTGCGACCCCATGGCCTGTAGCCTGCCAGGCTCCTACGTCCATGGGATTTTTCAGCCAAGAACACTGGAGTGGGTTGCCATTTCCTTAGAGATTGCATTAAATCTGCAGATTGCCTTGGTTAGTATGGCCATTTTAACAATATTAATTCTTCCAATCCGAGGGCATGGGATGGCTTTCCATTTCTTTGAATCATCTTCAGTTTCCTTTATTATGTAATTCTGAGTATGTAAGTTTTTCAACTCCTTGGTGAGATTTATTCCTAAGTATTTTATTTTTTGATGTGTTTTTTTAAAATGGATTGTTTGTTTACATTCTCTATTTCATTGTTGGTCTACAGAAATGCAATTGATTTCTCTATGTTAGTCTTGTATACTGCTACCTTGCTGAGTGTATCAGTTCTAGAAGTTTCTGAGTGGAGTCTTTAGGGTTTTCTATACACATAGTATCATGTCATCTGCACATATGACACTGTTAAATCTCTTCCCTACCAACTTGAATACCTTTTCTTTCTTTTTCCTGTTGGATTGTTATGGCCAGGATTTCTAATATTATTCTGAAGAGAAGTGGTGAGAGTGGGTGTCCTTCCCTTGTTCCATGTTTTAGCAAGAAGGCTTTCAGCTTTTTGTGGTTGAGTATTGTAATGGCTGTGGGTTTGCCATGAATAGCTTTTATTATGTTGAGGTATGTTTCCTCTGTACTGACTTTGGTAAAGTTTTTTTTTTTTTTTTAATCATGAATGGATGATGGATGTTAAATTTTACCACAGCTTTTTCTGCATCTATTGAGATGATCAAGTGGTTTGTGTCTTTATTTTTGTTGATGTGGTGTATCACATTGATTGATTTTCATATATTGAACCATCGTTTTGACCCTGGGAAGAACTCAACTTGGTCATGGTGTATGAACTTTTTTATTTGTTGCTGGATTTGGGTTTCTGTTTGTTTGTTGAGAATGTTTGCATCTATATTCACCAAAGATCCTTGCCTGTAATTTTTTTGGTAGTGTGTTTGTCTGGTTTTGCTATCAGGGTGAACGGTTTCTTCATAGAATGTCTTGTTCCCACCTCTTCAATCTTTTGGAAGAGTTTCAGAAGAATTGGTATAAGTCCTTTTTTTTCTTTTTTTTTAAATATATATTTGGTTAAATATACCTGTGAAGCCATCTCAACCTGGACTTTTGTTTGTAGAAAGTTTTTTGTTTTGTTTTATTACCAAATCTATTTCACTTCTACTTACTGGTCTGTTCAAGTCCTCCATGCAGTATTGGTGGGCTCTGTGTTTCTAGAAATTGTCCACTACTTCTAAGCAGTTGAATTTGTTGATGTATAATTGTTCATAGTATTCTCTTATGGTTTTTGTATTTCTACAGTATCAGTTGTGATTTCTCCTCTTTCATTTCTTAGTTTATTTGGGTTTTCTCTCTTTTCTTCCTGGTGAGCCTGGCCAGAGGTTTGTCAATTTTGTTTACCTTTTCAAAGAAACAGCTCTTAGTATTATTGACTTTTTCTATTTTTTTTTAAATCTCTACTTTATTTTCCCTCTGATCTTTATTATTTCCTTCCTTCTGCTGACTTTGTTTTTTTCTTTTTCTAATTCTTTTAGGTAGTATGTTAGGTTGTGTATTTGAACATTTTCTTACTTCTTGAAAAGGGCCTGAATCGCTATGAATTTCCAAGACTGCTTTTCATGCAGCCCATAGATTTTGTATGGTTCTGTTTTGTCATTTGTCTTGAGGTGTTTTTTAATTTTTCTTTGACTTCATCATTGACTACTTGGTTTTTAAGTAGCATGTAGTTTAGTCTGCATGTAATTGTTTCTTGTTTGCTTGTTTCTTTTTCTGTGGTTGGTTTCTAGTTGCATGTCATTGTGATCAGAAAAGATGCTTGAATACTCCTATACTCTCAAATTTGTTGAAGCTTTTTTTGTGCCTTGGTATAGCAGTACTCTATTTCTGCTTTATTGACTATGCCAAAGCGTTTGACTGTGTGGATCACAATAAACTGTGGAAAATTCTGAAAGAGATGAAAATACCAGACCACCTGATCTGCCTCTTGAGAAATTTGTATGCAGATCAGGAAGCAACAGTTAGAACTGGACATGGAACAACAGACTGGTTCCAAATAGGAAAAGGAGTTCGTCAAGGCTGTGTATTGTCACTCTGTTCATTTAACTTATATGCAGAGTACATCATGAGAAACGCTGGACTGGAAGAAACAAGCTGGAATCAAGATTGCCAGGAGAAATATCAATAACCTCAGATATGCAGATGACACCACCCTTATGGCAGAAAGTGAAAAGGAACTCAAAAGCCTCTTGAGGAAAGTGAAAGTGGAGAGTGAAAAAGTTGGCTTAAAGCTCAATATTCAGAAAACGAAGATCATGGCATCCGGTCCCATCACTTCATGGGAAATAGATGGGGAACAGTGGAAACAGTGTCAGACTTTATTTTTCTGGGCTCCAAAAACACTGCAGATGGTGACTGCAGCCATGAAATTAAAAGACGCTTACTCCTTGGAAGGAAAGTTACGACCAACCTAGATAGCATATTCAAAAGCAGAGACATTACTTTGCCAACAAAAGTTCGTCTAGTCAAGGCTATGGTTTTTCCTGTGGTCATGTATGGATGTGAGAGTTGGACTGTGAAGAAGGCTGAATGCCAAAGAATTGATGCTTTTGAACTGTGGTGTTGGAGAAGACTCTTGAGAGTCCCTTAGACTGCAAGGAGATCCAACCAGTCCATTCTGAAGGAGATCAGCCCTGGGATTTCTTTGGAAGGAATGATGCCAAAGCTGAAACTCCAGTACTTTGGCCACCTCATGCGAAGAGTTGACTCACTGGAAAAGCCTCTGATGCTGGGAGGGATTGGGGGCAGGAGGAGAAGGGGACGACAGAGGATGAGATGGCTGGATGGCATCACTGACTCGATGGACGTGAGTCTGAGTGAACTCTGGGAGTTGGTGATGGACAGGGAGGCCTGGTGTGCTGCAATTCATGGGGTCACAAAGAGTTGGACATGACTGAGCGACTGATCTGATCTGATCTGATCTGATAGCAGTACGCTTGCCTGGAGAGTCCCATGGACAGAGGAGCCTGGTAGGCTGCAGTCCATGGGGTTGCCAGGGGTCGGGCATGACTGAGCCACTTCACTTTCACTTTTCACTTTCATGCATTGGCAAAGGAAATAGCAACCCACTCCAGTGTTCTTGCCTGGAGAATCCCAGGGATGTGGGAGCCTGGTGGGCTGCCATCTATGGGGTCGCACAGAGTCGGACACGACTGAAGTGACTTAGCAGCAGCAGAAGGCAATGGCATCCCACTCCAGTACTTTTGCCTGGAAAATCCCATGCACAGAGGAGCCTGGAGGGCTGCAGTCCATGGGGTCGCTAAGAGTCAGACACGACTGAGCGACTTCACTTTCACTTTCATGAATTGGACAAGGAAATGGCAACCCACTCCAGTGTTCTTGCCTTGAGAATCCCAGGGACGGGGGAGCCTGGTGGGCTGCTGTCTATGGGGTCGCACAGAGTTGGACATGACTGAAGCGACTTAGCAGCAGCAGCAGCAGCATGGCTAATCCTAGAGAATGTTTCGTGTGCACTTGAGAACTATGTGTACTCTTTTTCTGGATTTAATTAATGTCCTGAAAAATATCAATTGAGTTCTACCCTTTAGGATTTCTGTTGCAGTATTTTTGTTCTCAAATATCTGTCCACTGATGTGAGTGGGGTGTTAAAGTCTCCCACTATTATTGTATTCCCATCAGTTTCTCCCTTTATGTCTGTATTTGTTTTGTGTATTTGGGTGCCCCTATATTGGGTGCATATAGTCTGATGAGTGTAATATCCTCTCCTTTTATTGATCCTTGTATCATTATACAGTGCTCTTCTTTTTCTTTATAGCCTTTGCTTTAAAGTCTGTTTTTTCTGATATAATTATTGTGACCCCCACTTCCTTGTTCTGTTTGTATGAAATCTTTTTCCATCCCCTCACTTTCAATCTATGTGTGTTCTTTGTCCTGAAGTGGGTTTCTTTTAGGCAGTATTTGTAGACTTTGATTTTTTGAAAATTCAATCTGCCATACTGTGACTTTTAATTGAAGGATTTAGTCCATAGACATTTAAGGTAATTATTGACTACTTTGTATTTCTTGCCATTTTAACCCTTGTTTTCACTGGTCTTATATTTACTCTTTTTCCTTTTGTAATTTGATGATTTTCTTTTGTATTATGCTTTCACTCTGTACATTTTGCTTTTTGTGAATGTACTGTATGGTTTTGATTGGTGGTTACCCTGTTTTTCTAGTATGTTAACCCCTTCCTATATCTGCTTGCTTTTAACTGCTAGTCATATAGGCTAAAACACATTCTAGAAAAAAAAAAAATCTACATTTGCTTACTCTCATCCCCCACATTTTATGATTTTGTTGTCTTCTTTCACATCTTCATGTTCATCCTTTTGCTACTCATTGTCGTTATCACTTTTACAGAACTTTTTTGATTTTTAAAAATCTGTGTACTAACTTATTTAAATGATTTACTTTCCAATTCTGATGTTCTCTTTCCTATAGCTCTTACTTCCCTTCTATGTAGAGATGACTTTTTAGTAGTTCCTTTAGGATAGGTTTAATATTGCTGTATTCTTTTAGTTTTTGCTTATCTAAGAAATTCTTTCTCTCTCTTGTTCTAACTGATAATCTTGCTGGGTAGAGTATTCCAGGTTGTAAATTTTTTTCCTTCAGGACTTTGAGCATATCTTACCACTCTTTTCTGGCATGTAATGTTTCTATAGAGCAATCAGCTGATAACGTTATGGGGGCTTCCTTTGTCATCTTTCTTTTTTCTGCCTCTAGAATATTCTCTTTAATTTTTGCCATGTGGCACTAGTGGTAAAGTATCCTGCTACCAATGCAGGAGACATAAGAGACACAAGTTTGATCCCTGGGTCAGGAAGATCCCCTGGAGTAGGAAATGGCAACCCACTCTAGTATTCTTGCCTAGAGAATCCCTATGGACAGAGGAGGCTGGCAGGCTACAGTCCATAAGGTTGCTAAGTGTCAGATATGACTGAAGCGACTCAGCATGCATGCGTGTCTTGACGTAGATCTCCTTGTGTTTATCTTGTTTGGAATGCTCTATGCTTCTTATATCTGGATATGTTTCCTTCTTTAATTTGGGACATTTTTAGTCATAATTTCTTCAACCTCTTCAAATACAATAAGTCCCCTACATATGAACCTTCAGGTTGGGAACTATCAGTGATGTGTGCACTGTGATGTTTGCACGTCCAATTACATGTTAGTTCACGTGTCTGGAGAATATGGTCACATGGATGCACCCTCTACAAGTGGTTGTGCTTTTGTGTGCTTTATCTGAGGAGGCACTGTCAGTTTTTGAAACATAGGACACAAATGTAGAACAGCACATGAAGCTCGCAGCAGCTTCCAGTGCTACCGTTTCATCCACTATGAGGAAAAAAGAGCTACCACCCAGACATCACTGAATCATTCTTTAAGAGGGTAGACAGAATTTAACCCAGCAAGGAACCAGCATGTGTGCCATCCACGTTAGGCCTGAGTGAAACCACAGCTGATAATCCTTCAGCTCTACTGTCTCCAACTTCCTCACCCTCCTCCAGTCAGTAACTCTTCTTGACTCTTCACTTGATGCCAGACCATGTATGACAGCTGTTGTAGTATAGTACTGTACTTTTCAAGGTACTGTACTATAAGATTAAAAATGTTTCTTATTTTTTATGTATTTATGTGAAAAATCTTATATCATATATTTGTGTTATATAATGATATATATCATTAACCAATTGTGTTTGTTGGGTACCTAGGCTAACTTCATTGGATTTACGAACAAATTGGACACGTGAACATGCCTTTGAAGCCGAACTTGTTTGTATGTAGGGGACTTACTATACATTTTCAATCCCCTTTTCTCCTTCTTCTGGGGTCATTATGCATATATTGGCATGTTTTATATTATCCCGTAAGTCTCATATTCTTTTTTTTCCTTTTGGCTTTCTGTCTGCTGTCCAGATTAGGTGATTTCTATTGTTCTACGTTCTAGATCACTTATTCTTCTCAATTATTAATCCTGCTTTTCAATGCCTTTAGCTCAGCTTATGTCCTGGCAAATGAATTTCCTAATTTGTCTTAGTACTTGGTTATAGTCTTTAGTTCCTTTTTATAGTAATCTACATTTTTATCAATAGCCCTTTTTAAAATTCCTTCAGTATTTTCATTATCTCCCTTGAACTTGGTGTCTATTAGACTGAAGAGAAACTGACCTTTTCCAGTCCTATGGCCACTGATGAGTTTTCCAAATTTGCTGGCATATTGAGTGCAGCACATTCACAGCATCATCTTCCAGGATTTGAAATAGCTCAACTGGAATTCCATCACCTCCACTAGCTTTGTTTGTAGTGATGCTTTCTAAGGCCCACTTGACTTCACAGTCCAGAATGTCTGGCTCTAGGTGAATGATCACACTATTGTGATTATCTGGGTCATGATGATATTTTTTGTACAATTCTGTGTATTCTTGCCACCTCTTCTTAATATCTTCTGCTTCTGTTAGGTCCATACCATTTCTGTCCTTATTGAGCCCATCTTTGCATGAAATGTTCCCCTGATACCTCTAATTTTCTTGAAGAGATCTCTAGTCTTTCCCATTCTGTTGTTTTCCTCTATTTCTTTGCATTGATCGCAGAGGAAGGCTTTCTTATCTCTCCTTGCTATTCTTTGGAACTTTGCATTCAAATGAGTGTATCTTTCCTTTTCTCCTTTGCTTTTTGCTTCCCTTCTTTTCACAGCTATTTGTAAGGCCTTCTCAGATAGTCATTTTGCTTTTTTGCATTTCTTTTTCTTGGGGATGGTCTTGATTCCTGTATCCCATACAATGTCACGAACCTCCATCCATAGTTCATTAGGCAATCTGTCTATCAGATCTAGTCCCTTAAATCTATTTCTCACTTTCACTGTATAGTCATAAGGGATTTAAGTCATACCTGAATGGTCTAGTGGTTTTCTCCACTTTCTTCAATTTTATATGCCAACAAATTTGGAAAACTTAGCAGCGGCCACAGGCCTGGAAAAGGTGAGTTTTCATTCCAATCCCAAAGGCAATGCCAAAGAATGCTCAAACTATCGCACAATTGCACTCATCTCACACGCTGCTGCTGCTGCTAAGTCGCTTCAGTCGTGTCTGACTCTGTGCGACCCCATGGACTGCAGCCTACCAGGCTTCTCCGTCCATGGGATTCTCCAGGCAAGAACACTGGAGTGGGTTGCCATTTCCTTCTCCAGTGCATGAAAGTGGAAAGTGAAAGTGAAGTTGCTCAGTCGTGTCTGACTCTTAGCGACCCCATGGACTGCAGCCTACCAGGCTCCTCCATCCATGGGATTTTCTGGGCAACAGTACTGGAATGGAGTGCCATTGCCTTCTCCCATCTCACATGCTAGTAATACTTAAAATTCTCCAAGCCAGGCTTCAGCAATATGTGAACCGTGAACTTCCAGATGTTCAAGATGGTTTTGGAAAAGGCAGAGGAACCAGAGATCAAACTGCCAACATCTGCTGGATCATCAAAAAAGAGAGTTCCAAAAAACATCTCTTTCTGCTTTATTGACTATGCCAAAGCCTTTGACTGTGTAGATCACAATAAACTGTGGAAAATTCTGAAAGAGATGGGAATACCAGACCACCTGACCTGCCTCCTGAGAAATCTGTATACAGGTCACGAAGCAACAGTTAGAACTGGACATGGAACAACAGACTGGTTCCAAATAGGAAAAGGAGTATGTCAAGGCTGTATATTGTCACCCTGCTTATTTAACTTATATGCAGAATACATCATGAGAAATGGTGGGCTGGAGGAAGCACAAGCTGGAATCAAGATTGCCAGGAGAAATATCAATAACCTCAGATATGCAGATGATACCACCCTATGGCACAAAGTGAAGAAGAACTAAAGAGCCTCTTGATGAAAGTGAAAGAGAAGAGTCAAAAAGTTGGCTTAAAGCTCAACATTCAGAAAATGAAGATCATGGCATCCATCACTTCATGGCAAATAGATAGGCAAACAGTGGAAACAGTGGCTGTCTATTTTTCTGGGCTCCAAAATCACTGCAGATGGTGACTGCAGCCATGAAATTAAAAGACTCTTACTCCTTGGAAGGAAAGTTATGACCAACCTAGACAGAATATTAAAAACCAGAGACATTATTTTGTCAACAAAGGTCTGTCTAGTCAAGGCTATGGTTTTTCCTGTGGTCATGTATGGATGTGAGAGTTGGACTATAAAGAAAGCTGAGCTCCAAAGAATTGATGCTTTTGAACTGTGGTGCTGGAGAAGACTCTTGAGAGTCCCTTGAACTGCAAGGAGATCCAACCAGTCCATCCTAAAGGAGATCAGTCCTGGGTGTTCATGGAAAGACTGATGTTGAAACTGTAACTCCAATACTTTGTCCACCTCGTGCGAAGAGCTGACTCATTTGAAAAGACGCTGATGCTGGGAAAGATTGAAGGCAGGAGAAGGGGACGACAGAGGACAAGATAGGTGGATGGGTTTGGGTGGACTCTGGGAGCTAGTGATGGACAGGGAGGCCTGGCGTGCTGCGGTTCATGGGGTCACAAAGAGTCGGGCATGACTGAGCAACTGAACTGAACTGATCTGTTTCATTGTTCTTTCCGAGGAATTCTCTTGATCTTTTCATTGGGAGTGGTTCCTCTGCTTCTTAACTTTACTTATATTTCTGTTACTCTATATGAGTTTAGGAGAAACAATTACCTACTGTAGTCTTAGAATACTATTTATATGTAGGAGCATCCCTGTGTAACTTGTGAGGGTTTAATACTTATAGTGTGAGGGTTGTTTTCAGTACGAATGTCTGCCACCCCCATCCTCAGAGCGTGCTGGCCACTATCCCCATGACAGGAGGTGTAACTGGTGGTGTGATGGCCAGAGCCTCCAGTGGATCTTCACTGAGGCCTCCTCTGTGCTCTCTGGCTTCCACAGCCCTATCAAGGACAGAATCTGCTCCCCCAGTGTGGGAGGAGATGCTCCCAGATCTATTTTTGAGCTGTGGTGTGAAATAGGTGGGACTGGAATGTTCCCACTGGGAGAGTGCCACTGAGTAATCCTCCCCTGGAGTTGTTCAGCACTGAGTGTGCTCTGTTGTGTCACCTGTTGTGTGGGCTCACAAAGTACACTGTTGTTGGCTCTGCCCTTGGTCCTGCCTCTACTGTGGGAACGTTGGCAATCAGCCCTGGTGTCCCTCAGGCATTGTTTTCACAGGGCCATCAGCGCAGACCCACCGGAGTCAGGTTCCAGGACTGCAGTACTCGTGCACATGACCCACTGTGGGAGCTACCAGCAGCTCAGACCCTGGCCCAACCCAAGCCCCATATGCACGTGCCCATAAAGCCCACACTGCTAAGGCCAGACGCGTCCCAGCAGCAGTAGCACCCACTGCTTGGACCTCCTCTAGGTGCTAAATTTACAAAGCTGGTGGAGCTGTGAATCCATGACCTGCACGGCCTTGGGGGGATTTCAGTCCTGTTTCCTAAGTTGTGCAGCCCCTGGGGCTTCTCTGTGATTTCAGCCCCACCTCCATGTGGGGGCACTCTGCTGGTACCTGTTCCTAGAGCCCCTTGAGGTGGTGGCTTGTGCAGGAGCCCACCGAGACCGCAGCTGGGTGTGCACTCCCAGAGCCCATGGCAGTGAGCGCTGGCGTGTGGAAAAGAGGCCATTATGGCAGCCTGCCCCTCCCCTCCCCTCACACCGCTGGACAATGGAGGACGGGGCTTTGTTTCTACGGTGGCCCAGGCTTCTTCCACCTACACCCCTGGTTGCAGCCACACATTGCAGCCACTTCAGGCGGTCCCCACACAGCCAACTGCAGTCCCTTCCCTGGGACTGTCCTCTAAACTCCAATTCCAGCACCCAGCCCTGGCCCATAGCAGCAGATGCACCCCTCAGGTTGGGACGGGTGTGCAGGGCAGTGGCAGGGACTATCTATGCAGGTCTCTGTTGTCTGCTTACCACAAACTGGCTGCTGCCTTCTCCTCTGAGCCTCTGGAGCTCCCTTTTCTGTCCTGGCTGACCTCCTCACTGGCAAAGGTGCTTCCCCAGATACAGGAACATTTCCTTTCTCAGTTCCCTCCCAGGGGCACAGATCCCATCCTGCTTCCTCCTGTTTTTATTTCCTTTTGGCCTACCTAGTTGCATGATCTTTCTTGTCCTTTCAAGTGTTTGAGATCTTCTGATGGTGTTTAGGTGTTCTATGAGAGTTGTTCCATTTGCAGATGTATTTTTAAAAATTACTTATTTGGCTGTGCTGGGTCTTCATTGCTGTGCAGGCTTTTCTCTAGTTGCAGCGAGTGGGTACTACTCTACTTATAGTACATGGGCTTCTCACTGACGTGACTTCTCTTGTTGCAGAGCAGAGACTCTAGGTGTGTGGACTTTCGTAGTTGTAGCATGTGGGCTCAGTAGCTGTGTTCTCTGGCTGTAGAGCACAGGCTCAATAGTTGTGGCTCACAGGCTTAACATCAGCATGTGGGATCTTCCCAGACCAGGGATCAAACCTGCATCTCGTGCACTGTATGTAAATGCTTAGTCACTCAGTCATGTCTGACTCTTTGCAATCTCATGGACTGCAGCCCTGCCGGGCTCCTCTGTCCATGGGGATTCTCCAGGCAAGAATACTGGAGTGGGTTGCCATGCCCTCCTCCAGGGGAGCTTCCCAACCCAAGAATGGAACCCAGGTCTCCCACATTGCAGGCGGATTCTTTACCAACTGAGCTACCAGGGAAGCCCTCATCTCCTGCATTGGCAGGCAGATTCCTTAACAAAGAGCCAGCAGAGAACCCCTGTAGATGTATTTCTGATGTATTTGCGGGAGGGAGTGAGTTCCATATCCTTCTACTCCACTATCCTGATTGGAGTCCCCACAGATTCTTAAATGCATTATTTGCTGACTTAATTTTCTCTCTATGCTTTCAGCACAAAAATTCAACACCACTATACATAAAATAGGTAAACAACAAGTACCTACTACCGTACAATGGTGGGAACTATTGACATACTGTTTCTTGTAATAATCTATAATGGAAAAGAATCTGAAATAAAAAAATATATATACACACATAAATATAAAACTGAATCACTGAGCTGTAACACTTGAAACTAATGCAGTATTGTAAATTAACTATTAACTAATAAAAAAAATCCAAAAAACCAAAACCCCTCAAAAATCCTCATAGTTCCATTACAGGGAAAGAATACCTAGAAACTACAGGGCTAAATTGAAAACTCCATCCTGCATTTATTAGCAATTCACTATCTTGTCATCAATGTTTAAAAACAGACCTGCAGTGGAAGACTCAGGGGAAATACAGAAGCTCTCTGTACAGACATATTCTTTAACTTTTGATAAGGTTCTACAGTCATAATTCTTGGAGAAAATAAAATGCCACGAGGCAATGGACAAAAGGAGCTTATGGGATAGAAGCAAATCCAGTAACAGGAAACTGCATCACTTTTGGCAGGAAGGTCAAATGAAGTGGGAAGGTAATTTCCTGCAGGTGACAAGATTCCATAGACTCACAGCACTAATTTCTTGGAATGCCGATTACAGTGAAAAGCCTCAGACCAGGACAACAGCTACCTGTCAAAAACGAGCTCAATACTGAAAAGGAGGCAGATGCTCTAGGTAAATAAGTGATACTTGAATGTGAGTGAGGTACCCTTGTTTCTCACAAGAAACACTAACTCTGGGCCAAGATTGTCTTCAGAAGCCCACTCCTAGGCAGTGCCGTGCATTCGAGAGCCTGACAGTCAAACCTGTGCACTTGTTCAAAACACACGGCTCACATGCAGTGATCCTGCCTGTGTATAAAAGGGAGATGAGACACATCAGGCCCCCCCATCCACCCCCGTCAGGGGTAAGCCGCGTCTCCCCTGTAGCAGGGCTCTGCCTGCCCATTTCCACAGCCCCTCCTCCAGCCTTCTCTCACCCTCCTCTGCCAAATGGATATAACTAATTACCACAGTGGTTTGAGACTCTCAAACTTCTTCCCTTCAAGCTGTAAAGATATCCTCAGACTGAGCCTCACATTCAGAATGGCTGTCGGCTCTCACTTTAATGGGCACTTAAATTTAATGTCAAGCTGATGTCTGTGGAAGACCTTGATTAAATCTGCAAACAGTAGACTCTAACTAAACCAGAATTTTAGAGTTGTCTCATTTCGCCTTTCAAGCTGAAATCCCAGAAGTTTTCTTTTTTTCTGTGCAAAGAATTGCAAGAGTTTGTTTGCAAAGGCCCCGAGTATGAGTCAGGCAGCAAAGTGTAACAAGCAGGACACTGCCGTGCTTTTACAGAGAGAAATCCCTCAGCTTACAAGGCCAGATGATTTAAAGATCCTTCCTTTTCATTGCTCTGTTCTGCTCCCTCCCTTTCAAAATCTGTAACTGTTTACTTTCACGACTATAATATTATAAGCGACTATATATGAAAAGTTTACTTAAACCTTCCTAGTATTCTTTTATGCACATTGCAATCAAGGGTTTTAGACTATATGAATGGAGTGAGAAATAAAATGAAAGAAATGGGACAGTATCTTCAAAAATAACGTTGGTGCTCCCATCAGCTGCAAATTTCCAACCTGGGCTCGGCTTCTCCTGTCTCTTCTTTTGTCTCTGATCACTGTACAGCCTTTCCTTCTTGAGGTAATAAAAGACGGATGTTAAAAGACCTGGAAGGCTCATGTTCTTCTTCAATGGCTGCTGTTTTGAAAAGAGGTTGCTGGCTTTTGATTTTTCTTTTGAGTTCTTCCTACATCATCTGATTCACACAGGTCTTTCAAAGAAAACAAATCAAAATTGTCAAGACCTGTGAAGCATGAAAAATAAATTGCTTTTCCCAACTCCATAAAGCACCAGAAAGGCATTAAAGTCTATCTTCTTATATAAACCTCTAACCCCATCCTCTAATCTACACGATTCACAAAATATTTATATATTCTTCTGTATAATACATGACAGGAAACCAAGCCTTATTACAAAGAAATGAAACTGGGAAAACAACTAATATTTAAACAAGTGTTATTTTGGAGTTTGACTAGACACACATAAAACAGTCAAACTCTGACAGTGCCCTCAGACACAGGTGCTTGCTGTCAAGGGCTCCGTGCTGGGCGCTCAGGCTTCAGGAGAGGTGAACACACGGCAGGAAAGAAAGCCTTGCAAATCGTGCCAGGTACGAAATGCCCTGTCCTGAGGCTCTCGCTGGAGCTACAGCACGAGGCTGCGGCTCGATTTCCCTTCTTGTAATACAATAGAGACCTGCTTTTCTGTGCTTGGCTTTCCATCACTAACTTGACTTTGGGGTTAAAACAGTACTCATCCTTAACATTAAAAAAAAACAAAAAATTTACAGTTTAGGGATGAAGTGGTTGGCAGTCATCGGAGTTCTGCTGAGAACTATACATGATACAAGGAATAGCAGATGGTTTCAGAAGGGAGAGATTTATAAAGGTAATTTGTATGGAATAACACTATTTTCTGAACTAGGTAATAATAAGTCACAAAGACAAGCAAAGATTCAGATGTATCTTCTTTAGTTATCAGTTTAATTCAGTTCAGTCGCTCAGTCATGTCCGTCTCTTGGCGACCCCATGGACTGCAGCATGCCAGGCCTCCCTGTCCATCACAAAATCCTGGTGCTTACTCAAACTCATGTCCATTGAGTCAGTGATGCCATCCAACCATCTCATCCTCTGTTGTCCCCTTCTCCTCCCGCCTTCAATCTTTCCCAGCATCAGGGTCATTTCCAATGAGTCAGTTCTTCACATGAGGTGGCCAAAGTATTGGAGTTTCAGCTTCAACATCAGTCCTTCCAATGAGTATTCAGGACTAATTTCCTTTATATGTCACTAAATATTCCAAGAAATTTTTGCTCAGCAGCCTAAGATAAAAACCTGATCAGCTGACATTTTTAGGTTCTGATGCTCTGATCCTGTTTAAGACAGACAGTGCAGTGTCTCATGTGATTAAAGAGGATAAAGGACAAAAAGAGCGCATATATGTATGTGTGTAATTGACTCACTTTGCTGTACATATGAAATTAACACAACACTGAAAATCAACTATACTACAATAATAATAACTTTTAAAAAAGGGATAAAGGGCAAGGGCCCTCTTCCTCAGGAAAAGAGACTTGTGTAGAATGGCATCCAAGGGAGTCGGTGAGTGAGGGTCACATTTCTCTATGAGTGTAAATGCTCTAGCGAGTGAGCAGCGCCCACAGGGAGGAAATACCTCAGATCAGGGCACCACCCACAGGCACACGGTGTTCACCAAAGACAGGCAAGGAGCAAGGCAGTAATTCAGGGCACACCCATGACATTTCACAACCAACTCTCCTGCTGGCTCTGAAACAGGCATTACTAAAAATACAAGCATAGTCACCACCGAAGTCAATGAATTTACCAAACCTACCTGGTAGTTCACAGCAACCACAGAAGCAGTGAGTTGTGGAAGCTGGAGGGGGGGATGAAGAAACACCTCAGTCTTTACTTAGAACCTTCTCACCTTAGTGATGGCTGTCCCCCCAAGAGAGTGGAAGTGGCAGCGGAAAAGGAATACTATGGTTTTATATAATAAAACCCTTCTATTCCTTATAACAGTATGAGTGACTGTACACATTCAGTTTCTCTTAATTCCTGAGTCACAACTCACTTCAATAGAGTTTGCTCCCATTCGAAGGGGCAAAAATTCTCTTGCTAATGCAGAATAACTTCAAATGGCCAACTCAAGAGAAAAAGGAAGCAGAAAAAGTTTAAAATTTGGCAATATGTTGAATATTCCAGAATACCACATTAAAACCTGAGGCAAAGGCATAATATGAGTCTCACAATTATATGCAGACATACAATTATATACATTTTGATATTTATTAACAAAGATGGTCCAGAAAAGGTCTGGGTCAACATTACAGTGATAAGCATTAAACTAAAAGCTGTTCTCAGTTGTATTGTTTCTAGACGACAGTAACCAGTCCAGAATGCTGCTTTCTCTCCTAAAATAGGACTTAAGTCACATCATTCAAGTGTTATATTTCAAAAGAAATACTTCCTCTTCTCTTTTGACAAAGCAAAATACACTGGAGGTCTTTGTTTTTACCTGCAAGCCTGCCTTCCCGAGAAGCATGCACATGTGGATGGATGAAGGAGGTAGGGCAGAGGGAGAAGGTGACGAAAAAGAAAAAGGCAAAATTGCGAAGTTGGAAATAAAAGCCAGTGAAGAAGATGGGCTACCAACTGCCCAGGAACCATTCACTGAAGCAACTCCTCCAGTTCCTCCAGATCCATGTCCAGAGCGGAGCTGAGTGAGTCCAAAGTGGAGGACGAATCCTTGCTTCTCTGGACGCTCGGTCTGGGTTGGGGCGTTTCAGGTTGGACAGAATCCTTCTTGATGTCTTTACCTCCACTGAGGATCCGCTGGCTCTCAAAAAAGAACTGGTTTGGATGACTCAAAGAAAAGCCACAATCATCCACCTGCACAAGAAACAGATGTGTGTCACAATAATACGTACATAACAAAAGTACAAATAAAGGGGGTGTGAAGAACCATCCAGACCTCATTCAGAACCTACTCAACATCTGAAACACAGATTGTCCTTCAAAATCTCAACCACCACTCACACAATCTCACTCACAGGGAGCTCCAGCCACCCCCGACAGTAACGAGCAGTGAGGGGTACTTCCAGCTCAGACCCCTGCTTCCCCACCCACCTCCTATCTGACACCTCAGACGCTCAAAGGCACGTCAGAGCAAAATGCTTGGCATCTTGTCAGTCAATATTTGTTTAAAAAACAAGAAAAGAAAAGAGGAGGATCTTCCTAATGAGCTGAGTCTAGAGGGATGAGAGAGTAATAGCTGGGACGATGAGGGTGAGGGCCTACAAGCAGTGGGTCCCCAGGAGCAGGGGACAGAGGGCTGCCTGGAAAAGCAGGAAGTGCGGGCGGGCTGGTGTACAAGGCACAGAAAGGGGCGACAGGACACGAGGCTGGGTGAGGCCGCGGCCAGGGCGCAGAGACATCCGACAGCTGTGTCAGTAACCCAAACCCAGCTGCGCAGGGTCAAAATTTTTAGTGGTCACTAACATTTCTTAAGAAGGGAAGTGATGTGATTAAAGATATGTGCAATCTTATGGTGGATTAAAATGGATTAGCAGGGGGTTAAAGTTACCATTACAGTTCAGGATGAACCTTAAAAAGTAGACCAATAAACAGAAAGAAGATCTTTCCTGGTAAAACTTACTTGAGAATCCCAGGGTTCTCTGATTCTCTGTAGTCATTGTTGATACATGTCGGACCAATAATTTTATAATAATTCAGTGTATAGCAGATTGATAGTGGACACACTGACTTATGAGTTATTACCCAGATCACTAAGAAAAATTTTTTATCTGCTCCTTTTCTGCTTAGTTTCAAAATATTTATTGAATGTTTTATCTATAATTTTTATTAACAATGGAGTCATTTTGTGAACTTCTTTATTATATTGTTTTTCACTCAATTCATTAAAAACTGGGAGATTCAATATAAAGTTTGCATTTTACAAAGTGTTTCATGAAAAGTAAGTTCATTTCCCAGCACATTTTCAACCAGTAGGCTTTGCTTTTATAAATAAAGAATTCTAGAGATTGGAAAGATACAAGGAATCCTTTAAATTGAATCTCCTCCAAGCACAGACTAAGAAAGTGAGACCCAAATGGTTTAGACACAGTCACGGCACTAATAACCAGTTGTGCCTGAATTAGAATTCAGGCCTTTAGGTCACTTAGTTACTCTGCAATCTGTTTTAAGGGGTTTTATGCAAAGTCAAACTTACAATCACAGCATTATAAATATTATTTTAGAGATAAAACTGTCTGTAAGAATTATAAAAAGCACAGTTGGGTCACTTTATGCAAAAACAAGCTAGCACCTTTTGTGATCATTAATTACATATTTTCTACACCTTGTTTCAAGTTGTTAAAACTGTCAAAATATCTATCACAGATATCTGTGGCGTAAACTGAATGATTAGATTTTAACGTGGACAAAATGAAATGTGGTCAACTTTATATTTTATACACCAGGCTTCTCTAGTGGCTCAGATGGTAAAGCATCTGCCTGCAATGTGGGAGACCGAGGTTCAATCCCTGGGTTGGGAAGATGCCCTGGAGAAGGAAATGGCAACCCACTCCAGTACCCTTGCCTGGAAAATCCCAAGGACAGAGGGGCCTGGTAGGCTACAGTTTATGGGGTCGCAGAGAGTCTGACACGACTGAATGACTTCACTTTCAGTTTTCACTTTATATTAAGCATCAGTTTCTTCTCCCCTGAAATGGGGGTAATAATAGTTATGTCACAGGGCTGCTACGAGGAAAACCAAGGAAATATGAGGATAAAAAGAAAGGGTTGTTGGGTCTAAGAAATCTACATTAAATGCTTTGGAAAGATTCAAGAAAGGCAAGTTAAAAATAAAACAACCTGAATTCTCAAAAAGACAGGGAGAAAGATCATTCATACTGCTTTGTATTATCATTAAGTTCTTTTTCCACTTTAAAGAAACATAAACTGGAAATCAGTGGTGGTGTATTATGTGTATGGTTTTCAAAAAAAAATGAAATCAAATTCCCATCCCTAAACTATACTCAAATAAAAGACTTTGCCTTTATATCAGAAAATTAGCAAATAAATGACACTCAAATGTTTTAAGTTTAAAAGGTAATATTTTGTTTGTGTTAGTTGCTTAGCTGTGTACAACACTTAGAGACTCCACGGACTGTAGCCCGCCAGGCTCCTCTGTCCGTGGAATTCTTCAGGCAAGAGTACTAGTGGGTAGCCATTCCCTTCTCCAGGGGATATTCCTGACCCAGGGATCAAACCCAGGTCACTTGCATGCAGGCAGATTCTTTACCATTTGAGCCACCAAGGAAGCCCAAAATGTAATGTTAGGTTACATTTGAAATGTAATCCGTTTTAATTAATATTTTTATTAACCAACTAAATAATGCCAAGGGTATTGAAATGAGGGCTGTAACCTAGGTTCTGTGTGATGTCATGTTTCCCAACTTTCTCTCTTAGGTCTGCAATCGCCCTTTCTTAACTCATTTTGTTAAATAAGCTAATTTTACCAAACATCTATTAAGATGCCTGATAGCATGATGAACTTATGAAGAGTTTCCTTCTGTTTACTGGACTATATTTCTTCTAAGATGGGGTATTTCTTTTGAAATTTTTCTTTCTTTCACTTTTATTTTTGGCTGAAGGAAGTTATCTTTCATCCTGTTCAGGAACATAAAACTAGGAAGTTATAGGGAGGAAGGGGAGAAGCATAAACTAAATAGAATGAAAACAGATTTTACTTTAAATCCAATTAGTAAAAAGAATAGAGTAAGAGATTTATCCACATCAAAATCTCCCACTTCACTTAATGCTTAGAAGTTATGCTACTTCGTTTGTGTGGTGGTGGCACTCAAGTCATGTCTGACTCTCTGCAGCCCCATAAACTATAGCCCTACAGGCTCCTCTGTCCGTGGAATTCTCTGGGCAAGAATACTGAAGCAGGTTGCCATTTCCTACTGTAGGGAATCTTCCCAACCCAGGAATAGAACCTGTGCCTCCTGCGAAGCCCCATTATTACCTTTACTTCTCATTAAAAAACAAAGGGGGGGTGAGAATCAGTTTGCTTCATTCTATATTTGGAAATACTAAGTGAGAATTTTCACAATTTTGTTTGCTGTGAATGTTTCCCTCCTTGCCTTTTTTCTTGTTTGGTTGCTACTGTTGATATTTTTCTTTGTGGTTAATAATTTTTTTACTATTATTATGTTTTCTACTTTCTGTTAAGTACTGAGAGAGGGAAATCCTGTGACGCATCTTCACTCTGTCCTATGAACTTGGAAGTCCCAAAGCAAAGATCTAACAAAAGGTGAGCAGAAGAAAGAGGTGGAATGGAGACCTTTATAGGCTACATCATAAATTTTGAGTTTCCTCTTAAGAGGGATGGGGAAGGCTTTTTAAATGTTTTTAAAAAGCACATTACTGAAATGGTCAGATTTCTCTGTTTTACAAGCGACCTGGCAGCCGTGTGGAGGAGAAGGAACTGGGCAGATAAGTGCGCAGCTGCTGGGGAAGGAGTCAGGAAGCTGCTGCAGTGAGTGACCCACACAAGAGACAGTGGTGCTCCTGGCCCAGGGTTCTGACTGATCCCCAAAGTGATCTTGAGCAAGGATTAAAAGCTTAAGTGTACTTGGTATATCCTATTTAAGACTATAGGAAAATGTGTGATAGATTTTAGTAAGATTTGTATAGAGATCTCTTACAGTGAAAAGGAATTATGCTAAGCTGTTTGGAAAATAAGTATCCAGAATGACTCAGTACCTAAAGAGACCTATTTCTAAAGAAACAATTTTCAATTAAAATCCAGAGTTTAATCTACACAAAGGCCTAGTATTTTCATTTACAAACAGAGTATGACAAAATTTTTAAAAAATCACTACAATATAAAATATTGCTCTCTAAAAATATTGAAGAAAACAGATTTCAAGCAGGCCCGCCTTTGATATCTACTAAGTGAATCTCTCTCTAACATCTGCTTTGAATCAGCATGTTTTGCACACGACGACCTTCACAGTAACAAAGGTTTTATATATCTGCTGTAGCAAATGTGGATTCTGAAGGAATGGAAGCAATACTGTTTTACCTATGGGATGTTTGGGTTTTAATCAAGAGGTTTTCAATGACAGCTTATAATGAGGCAGCTGGTCTTACCAAAAAAAGCCATATGGAACCATCACAGCACTGCTGTAAATGTTATCAGCTAACTGGTTCATTTTCAAAACTTTCATTAAAGTGAGTTGGATCACACAGGGCTCAAAAAAATAATCACAGGTTTTTTGGGAAAAGCAGGCAGAATGATAGCAACATGACAATAAAAATAGACTTTGTTTTTAAATTAAATTAGAAAAAATAGTAAGTGAAGAGAGAGATTCACAACAAAAAATCTATAGGGAGACATTTAGTGAATACAAACAGCCTTTTTATTTCATTGATTTATATGTGGTTTAAAGTAAATTTTCTATATGTGGGAGGATTTAGACATGTGTCTTTTTAGTCTCTTCATTAATCTAAGGCAAGTTTTAAACACTGGCAATAGTAGTAATACTCTTATAGAAATAATCAATAGGAGAGATGCTACAAAAGCCGATCTGAGAAATAAACACATCTTACTTTTTAGCAATGTCACAGACTCAGTGTTAAATATAATTTTCATATCTTCTTAAAAAAAGAGGTTACCTAAGTTGACCTTAATTTGTCAAAGTTATAAGGCCTTTTACTTAAAAAGGTCCACAAATAATTAAGAATTAAATTAAATTAAAATTTTCAAGTTGAGCAAGCAAATTAAAGAATACAGTCTATAGGGGAGAGTTGTGCAAGGCTGATGCTGAAAATACCAAACATGTGGCTCATCTGTTGAGATTCCTATTTTAATAAAACTGATGACAATTTGTTGTTCACTACTATATTGACATTTAGTCCTTTCAACTTTGTAAAAATAAAATTTTTATGTTTTCAAATAAAATCACTATTTTCAACAGTTAGGTGTAAGAGTAAGAGGACTGGACCCACGGCCCAGAGCAGACCAGGAGTCTGTCTCCAGAATTCTGTTTCCAGACCTCCCACTAACCAGCTGTGGTCCCTCAGGCGAGTCGTGTTGAATTACTAGGCCCGCTTATTTTTTAAAGTAAAATGTGAAGTCTGGATTGTGAATCCAGACAGGAAAATACTAATGGCCTCCACAGTTGTTATTACAAACACAGTTTCAGGTGCTCCAGAACAGCAGTCAGGATTGGTTCAAAAGCTCCAGGTGAGGGCTTTGACAGCCTGTTCAAATCCAAGCTTCACCCTTTAGGGCCTTAATCCCTCAGACTCTCTAAGCTCTGACATGATGGGGATGTGGATCGGGCTTACTCTACTCTGCGGTGTGAACCAAAGGACCAATATGTCCAGAGCACTAAGTGCTGGGCCTGGCATACATGAAGGGTTTTGTAGATGTTGGCTGATATTATTCAATATTATTATTATTTTCATTACTATCAGTGATGTTATAAGATATATTTGTCCTAAAAAATTTAATGTAAGAAATTCTGCAATTATATAACCACAAAAGAAAAATGATTTCATGAAAACCAGAAAACATAAAACTGATTATAAAACTTAAAGTACCGTGGTAGCTGATGATGAATTCCATACATGTAGCATCTTTTTTGGGAGGATCATGGATCCTTCTGAAACCTGATAAACACTAGGCTCCAAAAATGTGCAATATGTACTTAGAGAAAAAATGTTTCAAGGGTGCATGGCCCAGGTCCATTCTTGGCTTTCTGTCCCATGTTAGAAAGCCATGATCAGGACCAGTGACTGCAAACGGGGGTCTGTGAGCTAAGTTGACCTGCTCACACTGTCAGCCTGCACACAGCCGCAAAACTTGTCAACGTTCACAACTCTAGCAGTGTGACTTGTCAGTGGTGTTCATCTCAGGCAATTTCATTTGTCTGGGTTATCTGCCTGACCCCTGCAGACCTCTGAGTTTGTGACCTAAGCATTACACCTCTCAGAACCTACTAGCAGGCCTTTTGTACAGGAGTCTGGCAAGAAAACAACCAAACACAGTTCCCTGACTCCCTTGCAGCTTGGGGGTCCACTGCATAACCTAGGGTCTGCCAAGCAGATAAACATGAGACTAAGAAACAGACTAAAGTAACATGAGGGAGCAGTCACAAGTAAAAGCATTCAATTTTCTACAAGGAAGATGGCAAAAGCCTTTGGTTCTTCTGGACAACAGCAGTCAGCATTCCACACCTACTCTGAGGATTGGGGACCTAAGGCCTGAGGGCCCAGTCCAGCCCACCATGTGCTCCTATAAATAAAGTTCTCCCGGGACAGACACAAGCCTGCTCCTTCCCACAATGTCTAGGCTGCTTTTGCATGACAACAGCAGAGAGGAGCAGCTGTGACAAAGGGCACGTGGACCTGTCATGACCTGGCCCTTTACAGAAAAAATGCCAACCCTTGGTCTCATCCATAGAAGTGGAGGGGTAGGTGGTAGCCATAGCAAAGTAAGATTTTCTCAGAATATAGTTTTTCTTAGTTACACTATTGCTGGTTCTTCAGCATCCAAGCTTAATTCCCTGCCCCTTCTATAAATTTTATAAGCAACCTCATGTTGTGTAATAAATCCCTTTCCCCTGAAAACAGCTGGAGTGGTTTCTACTGCTGTAGCAAAAACTCCTGAATCAAACACTAACAGAAGACAAAGGATAAGGTTATAAAGTTTAAAAATTTACTTACATTATGTGTCATCTCAAAGAACTTCTGACAGGCTACCTGGTAATGCGTCCCTTTTACTAAATCCAAAATCTAAAAATGAAGGGAAAAAAGAGAAAGAAAAATTAGAAATTAATTTTCTTCTAAACCACTGTAGCTCCTGCTTGCTGGCCTTTTCATAATCTTCATTCCAGACAGGAAATACATTAAATCATGTGGTACGTTGTACCCCTGCAGCCTGGGCACTGTGATAATTTTGACATTATACAGTAGCTGTTTAGGTTGGCATTAAACCACTGATGATAAGAGATAAGAAGTGATCTTTCTGACCTCCTGACTGTGAATTTCAATAACTTTACCTTGACAACAAGATGAAAAGAAATCCCAGCATTATGATTTTGACAGTTATTCTCAGAATATCATATTGCAACACATCTTCCAAAATTGTAAATATAAATCTAGTAACTTAAATGGTTGGTGCATGAAGCAATCAAGTATACTATTCAGAGTTTTATTTTCCACATTACCACTTTGTACAAAAATAGTATAAAATACAGCTGTGTGCCCATCAGGAAAACCTAATGTAAAGCCTTTGGATGAGTATCTGTGGAGAGGGAATGCTTTTGCCTTCAATCAGATTTGTCCTTTTTGAAATGAAGTTATTTCTAGTAAAGCTCAGCAAAATGTGAGAGTAAATAGAACACCTATTAGGAACATCATCCCATATTGTGTAAATACAATTCGCTTCCCAATTCCACTTCATGTAACCTCTTCAGAGCCACGTAAACTCCCATCCTTATCAGCAGAGTGCAATGCCAGCTGAAATTTGTAAATATTCATCACTTCTCCTGACAAATAAAATATATATGTGGCCTGTTCATAAAACACAGTACAATGCTGGAAGTAAGAAATAGCCTCGAATGAAGGAAAAAAATAATTCTAGAGAAATGTTAATTTCTATCCTTTTTCAAAAGCATGAACTTCCTATCAGAAAAAGAAATGTAAGTGAAGTCTCAAATTCTTGCTGTCCTCCTTACTGAATATAGCTTACATCTTTTGACAGATACAAAAAAAATTACAGTGCAGAATAAGCAGCACATTATACTGACAGGGGTGTACTTAAAAGAACGTTTTCTCTGACTGTCTTACAGATTACATTTCTAAATTTCAGGTCACCTTTTACTAAATCCTACATGAAAAAACTGTGTAAATGCCAACCAATCACAGCACCCAGGATCCTGCCTGTCTACCCATGTGACCTGTCCACTTTTCTTGAATTATTAGAGCAAAATGAAAAACACATCAATTTAAAATGAATGACTGTAAATCTTTAAAATGAAGAAAGTCACAAAGTTTTTAAAGTAATTCAAACATTCTGAGCTCATATTTGCCAATGTTTTTACACATGGATAAGTCAACTGTGCGGAGATGAACTTGCAGTTGAGAACTGGCAAACATCAGTGATACCAAGGTGTTAATGTCTGCAAATTACAATCTTGGAGAAGCAAGGACTTTAAATATAAACTTAAGTTTAAATGATGCCATAAATTACCTGGGAGAAAATAAATTCACAGAAACAGACAAAAACCTCAACTGTGTGGTATGGAATAAATTCCCTTTGTGTAAAAACAAAACAGTGAATCTAACATCCTATTCTATGCATACACACTTCTTGTTTATATATATATATAGTATATTTAAATATCTTGCAAAATATGTAACATTATATGTAATAATAGAATCTATATGTTTGGGAAACATACTATAAAACAATACTTTTATAATATGTAAGAAACATAATAGTAAAATTACGTAGTTGGGTAAGGTACACATATAAAAAGTTATTATGAGAAATTGACATAGAAACCATAAAATGCAAGGAAAGACGATGTATCTTTAAATTTTAGGTTCCATTAAAAAATTGAATTTAGATTAAAAAAAAAAAATCATACAACAATCCTCTTTCTACCCCAATTCCTACTCCACTCCAGAGACTAGGCTCTTCCTTAATGAAAACCATTTACTTTTCCTCTTTTATTTCATCTTCCTATGAAGAATTTTTATTGAAAGTTTTCTTGCAAATTCATAAATAAATCATTTGCCCATCTATCCTTAAACAACTTCGCTGACTGTGCAGCAGTACATTTGAGTGAATGAGGTTTCTGCACATCTGTAAAGGTGCAGTAGGGGAAGAGGTCATAGTGCTTTTCACTGGCTGAACTGTGTCCCAGGAAGAAGACAGGTAACAACTGACCAGCCTGGGAGACGGTCAGTGAGCCAGCAGGGAAAGCTGAGAGAAAGGTGCCCTGAGGTGACTGGGGGTTACTGGTAGGGATTATGAAGAAACAGCCCTTCCCAGAACAGGGGAGTCTGTCTGTGCTCAGTCATGTCTGGCTGTTTGTGGGTCCCATGGACTGTAGCCTGCCAAGCTCCTCTGTCCATGGGATTTCCCAGGCAAGAAATACTGGAGCAAGTTGCCATTTCCTGCTCCAGGGGATCTGCCCAGCCCAGGGATTGAACCTGCATTAGCAGGTGGGTTCTTTACCACTAGCACCCTGGGAAGCCCTAGAGGTGCCTGTCTACTCAAGGCCATTTAACTGTGGAAAGAATTATAAATTGAAAAATCTTACAGCTGAATGATCTTATTTTCATTGAGACAGTTTTTCCTTAAAAAACTTACGTGTTTTAAATTAAGATAGAAAATGTGAAACATTACTATTCTATTTTTTGGCAATTTATTTTTTATTTAAAAAAGATTTTAGTCGGAGCATAATCGGTTTATAATAATGTGCTGATAATTCTGCCATACACATGAATTATTCATGAATCATGAATCAGCTCTAATTTATCAGTTCCATGTATACATATATCCCCTACCTCTTGAACCTCCAATCCCACCCCTCTAGGTCATCATGAGCTTCCTGCATGATACAGCAAATTTCCACTGAACTATTTTACACACAATTGTGTGTATGTGTCAATGCTACTCTCTCAATTCATCCCATCCTCTCCTTCAAGTAAGTCAGAAAAGCAAATACTGTATATTAACACATATGTGGAATTCAGAAAAATGGTACTGATGAACCTAGCTGCAGGGTAGGAATAGAGATGCAGATGTAGAGAATGGACTTGACACAGCACAGTAAAGGTCAGGCTGGATCATTACTATTCAAAAAAAAAAAAACAAACAAAAACATATACTTTAGTTTCCCATTATGATCTACATTAAAGAGATACATGAAAAGAAATGCAAGGGTCCTGGCACTGATGGGGAAGGACTGAAGGCAGGAGAAAGGGAAGGCAGAGGATGAGATGGTTGGATGGCATCACCGACTCGATGGACATGAGTTTAAGCAAGCTCCGGGAGGACTGAAGTGAACTGAACTGGGCACTGAGTGAAGTTTGGTTCTCCCGCGGGGAACGGGAGCGTCGCTCAGAGCACAGGTGTGACACAAACATGCACTTTTCCCAGGACAGCCTGCCTGCTGTGCCGGGGGCAGGTAGAGAGGGTGAGCTCACGGCACGAGTCCAGGGGACAGACGGGGGTGGGAGGGAGGGGGGCTCTGCAACAGATGCTGACTATTGTTGGTGGGGGGTAGGGGGACAGCTGCTCCATGTGAAAATGCTCCACCACAGCACTATATGGTTTTATATATTCCTGAAACACAGAGTCTTTAGGAAGAGCTGGTCTCATTCAGAGTTTAAATGTTTCATGTAGTCGTAATTCAAGTGACCTTTTCTAAAGTGCTAAGTTTTAACAGAAGAGTCTGAGCCCCTGGGCTGTGGACAGATGTGCCTGACTTACAGCCAGGCCACCATGAGCTCGAAGAGATGTTAACTTCAACCAGAAGTGCTGTGCTTTTCCTTGAAGCTGAAATTTTCTTTTATATTTTCTCAAGAAAGAAGAAATACTGGACATGGTAATATTTTATAGTGTCAATGTTGAACGTACCTAACCATGTTTTTTAAAAATATACTTAGTGGGAGAGGGGGTACACAGAAAGTTAGTTCATAATGTGCTTGCTTACATATTTTTTGTGTTATCATGTGCTGCATATTGAGAGGGTAACAGGCAAGAAGGCCAGGGGTCTCCAAACAGGAAATAGCCTTCAAGTGTCAGACATTTTTCTCTCTCTTAAGAGGCAGGAGGAAACAAACTAGAGATATTTTTTCCTTCTCTATACAAATTTAAAAGGAGGTTTCTCTTCAAATACTGTGTTGCCATAATGACACCTGGTTTCACCTGAAGTTAATTATTCTCAAACCTAGAGATAACCATTGCCTTTTTCTTATGGAAATGATTGTTTTAAGCTATGCTAATGTACTATGCATTTACCCCAAACTCTGTCTTCAAGTCGGTTCTGCCTCTTGGCTCAGAACCTACTTGACAAACCAGTATGTTATATTCAGATATTGTTCCCCTAATCTATGTAAATGAAACTAATTGTATGGTGATCTGCCCTTCTTCAAGATTCAAGTTAATCATTTTATGGCCCAGTATGAACCATTTGGTGCCAAGATTATCCCAAAATGCATCTTATGGGTGAGGGGCCTGGTGCCATTCTGAGTTTTAAGACATTCCTTTCTTTTATTAACAGACTGCTAGTGACTATATTAACATCCAGCTGAAGACTAGCAAGAGGGTACTCTTTCTGCCCCTTCTGATGCCTATGTCAGAAGCTTTCTCTCCTTTATATTTTAATAAAACTTTATTACACAAAAGCTCCGAGCGATCAAGCCTCGTCTCTGGCCCCGGACTGAATTCGTCTCCTCCAGAGGCTGAGAATCTGGGCGTCTTTGCGTGATTCAACAACAACCTTTCAATATGATATTAAAATTTTTTAAAGAAAAAATATTTTTGTAGAAAAGCCAGAATGAGGAAGTAGTCAGGCAGTAGCACTTTCTGGACAGTGTTTGTCTCATTGAGCTCCTGAAGGGCCAGCTCACCAAGGCTGGGCTCAGAGGCAGGGCTGGCCAGAGTGGGGGTTTGAAAGAACCAGAGAGAGAGACACACACTCATAGGGTGAGAAGCTCTACCGGAGGAAGGAGGGAATGTAAGGAGACAAGACAACATAAACAGGAAGGTGAGGGAGGCAGGTGGGAGCAGAGTGTGAAAGGCCCAAGCAATGGGTCCACAGGACAGAGCCCACAGCTGCTCTGCATGGCCTGCCCGCAACTGCGCTCACCCAGCAGGGGCGTGAGTTTCCCTGCTCCCCGGTCCTTCGGGAAGAGACAATGCACCACAGCTTCCTCATGAACCAGCATCGGTACCAAATAGTCCTTTAAGAAGGAAACCAAATCAAGTGCCAATTCTGATGTCTACGCTAGAAGTTTCTTAATTCTGCTTTAGAAAAATACAGTCTGAAGAATCGTATTAAATAAAGGCTTATTTGAAAACAAAAGCTTGTTATTTGAAGAAAAATTCCAATGAAGGTCTAAGAATATTGCTCAAATGCCAATTTGAGTTTGGTTTTTAATGTCAATATTTCCAGGCTAGAGTACAAAATGTAAAGCACAACAATCATTCTAGTCTACTTCATCAGTAGTCAGAAGGTTAAGAAAAATTAAAAGGAAAAGCAGTATCTTACTACTATATTTTGGTAACTTATGTTCTTTAACTTTTTTTCTATGTATCTTAAACTACTTATCAGCGGACTAAAGTCCATCAAGAAGAATATTAGATGATTTTTCCTTTTTTTTTTTTTTTAAACAATGCAGTTTGCCGTTTTTATAAGACATTCACCATGTTGGTACTTACTAAGTTTGGTAACAGTATTACACTTCATCGACTATTTTATCATCAAGGCAAATTACTGTTTGGTCTTGAATGCCAATAAGACAGCTGATAACCAAGATAACCTTGCAGAGAAGGGCAGAGAGAAGTAAGGTGGCAGTTTTCTCATCTGGCTTGTGTTCCTCCACAGCCTACTGGCAGACATGTGACCCGAAGTACACTTGCACACACACGTACACATATGTGAAGGAGGAATTTCAATGACATTTTATAACTTCAGCTCCCTGACACTTCCTCTACACCTTCATTTTGGCACCTGCCACAAGTTCCAGAGGCTTCTCTGGCGGCAGGATGCAGCGACCTGCCCGTCCTGGGCTTTGTGCAAGGGGGCAGGGCGGGGAGAGACACGCAACTCAACTATCTCTAACTCAAGGTCATGTTCTGTTTTATTTAAAAGTGATAACAAGTGTGTTTCTTTCTTTAAAAGTCAACCTTTCAAGGAGATATTTGCTAATATTTTCCAACTCCTTTTCTAACTTTATTTTGAAGGTAAGAGAAACAGTCATGATGCAGAGTCCGGAACACTTTTGAGCTCATTTATCTGGCTCCTGTTTCTCCCAGATACATGATGACCCTGCCATGACCTTCACCTGCCGGCAGGTCAGGAGCAGGCTTCCCACTCCTGAAAATGTGCTGCAATGTGTTAAAACACCATGTGCCATGAATCCTTCTAACTCACTCTTCATTGTCTATAATAGTTAGCCAATTGAATTATTTCTACCTCCAAAGGTCCTTAAGACCCATCTTTTCCTCCCCATTGTTCAGGCCCTCGTCATCCCCTTTTTATGGCAAAACTTCTTGGTTCCTCCATCCTCACTCAAGACTGCTGCTGATCCAACCCCAGAGGAAGCTTCCCTGCAGTCCAGGCCTAACCCTGGCATTGCTGGCTCCTGCACGGCAGTGACCGTCAGGACACAGCCTCCCCCGGGACCCTCCTGCCCGCCCGTCCTGGGGCCTCACCTCCAGCCCAGCTTCTCCCATGGGATGTGCTTTGCAATTTCAGCTCACAAAATTCCAGTGATTTCTCAGAGGGTGTTTTTGGTCTAATGCGCCATTTGATATGGTCTAGTCCAGAATTCCCTAGTTTCTTCAGGGCAAGGTTTACCAGGGTAGTGCTTCTCAACTAGTCTGTTCCTAGAACCTGTGTTCACAGCTCTCACAGGACCAGGCTGCCCAGAATACACTAGGACTTTATTTGACCATGCTCACCGCCTCCCAGCAGAGCCTTGTCTCACCACACTGGATTTCTCTACCACCTGTTTCCACTTGAGCATCTCCTCCGAGAAGGTAGAGGCCATGTTATTAGCTCACTGCTATATTCCCAGGATCTGGAAGGTGACTGGAATGCAGACATATCCTATCATACTTGCTGATGCTGGATGGACGCTGCCCCTGTGGCCTGACCAGCCTGACCTCCCTCCAGGGTACTCCTACCCCTACCTCCTCACTCAGTGCAAACATCACTTCCTGCGGGAAGCACTCCTTGGTGTTACCCCCACCCTCCTCAGCAGGTCTTCTCCCTCTGGCTCTTCAACTAGCATTTAGGATAATTTTTAAAAGAACTTCTCAAACTTCATTATAGTTAATTATGCCCTTTAATGCCACCAGACTAAAAGCTCTAACACAGTTTCTTAATCATCTTTCTGTTTCCAGATTTGAACATATGGAAAACAAAGCAACATGGATGGTGCTCAGAAAATGTTTATTGAGCCATAAAATAAATGTCTTTCCTCCCCAAAGAAACTTCCTTCTGTTTGAATCTGTCTTAGAGTACTTTTACCAGAACCTCTGCAATTAGACACTTGATTTCCAATTCTCTCTTTATTTTTTGGTATAGCACCACAGAGAAAATTGCTAACTTAATTCAGTTCTTCCACAGGCTTTAAAAGGGCTTGAGAGGTTTCTCTAGTCATATCTGAGGACACTCTGGAGAAGAGAGTGACAACGCACCATCAAATTAACTGAAATCCAAATGCAGAAATCTGCCATTGCTGTGTATAGTTATCCTGGTCTGTGCACACAGCAGCCTCAGCCCATACCTCTCAGACAAGCTTTCAGACTGTGAACCAAGTCAGTCACTGTCTCCACCCATGTGGTCTACATTCACTAGGCCCCTGGAAGGGAGTCCAGCGTCGGATTTATAGAGATGAAAGATACCACTTATGCCCCTGGGGAGAGTAAGGGCACAGAGTCAATTTGGAGGGAAGGACAAACAAGGGAACAAGCAGTCCAGAACAGGCACTGACCTGACAGGAGCAGAGGATGCTACAAGGCGGGGGCGGCTCAATATGAGCATTTGCAGAGGATGGAACCAGGTGGTAACAATGAACCACAGTGTCGAAGATAAAGTATAAAGCATCAGAGCAACCCAGACACAGGACAACATGCAAAGGAGGCACAGACGCTCCAAGCAAGGCTCTTGGGAATGGGTAGACTCTCAAACATACTAGAAAGATGATCTGACCTCAATATGAAGGACTTCTGGGGGGACACGGACTGTGGACAATGGGGAGACATAATGAGAGCAGGGGACATCCTTGAGAGCCCTGGGACCAGCCGTGGATGTTGCCCCAATTTTTAGCTTGAAGATCTGGTGTCCTACTAGCTCTCCCTGAAGGCAGATAACTGAGGCCGCACCATCCCCTCAGGACGGGCATGCAGGTCTTCAGGCTTAGAGGCCACTGATACTGAAGGCCGTGCTGTCCCAGCAGCTCGGGAGATCTGACAGCAGCCCGACTCTGACTGCCGATGTGGCACATGAAGGTCATGCCCCATCAGGGACCAGTCACAGGGCCATCCCCCTCAGAGGGGAGAGACCACTCCCCTTCTGCTCCCTCCCTATCAGGTGCTGACCCGAGAACACCCCCAGTGAACATCCTGCACACAGACCCCACCGCAGTGAACCAGACTTGGATGCACTGCAAGCTGTTCTGCTTGCTTGCTTGCTTGCCTTTTCAGGGACAAGGGATGGGCTCAAGGTGAGGAGTAATAGGGACTCCTGCTCCATCCATATCAGACACTGTTCTGGTTATTTTACTTAATTACCAGCTCTCTAAATCTGCTCTTCTCATATATATGCAAACATGTTAAAAAAAGAATGCTTACAGCAATTTAGGCCCTTGTAATGCCTGGTAGAATCGAATCCAAAACGGTGACCCTCTCCAGCTAGAGAATTGTACTATGCCATCCCTCATAAATCCTGAAATGTCCTGCAAGTCAGCTAAATTCTAAATATAAGAGGCTTTCTGAAAGATGGATTATGCTGTTTAATAATCATATTACATCATTTCCTTATTATACTTTCATCCACAATATGAAAACCCAAATATTGAAAGTGTCCCCCCCAAAAAAAGAAAATGTCCCACTGTCTTTTACTGTATTTGGATAAAGGTTTTGAATTATTAAAGATATGTCTAACATTTGGGTTAAAGGATTTAAACTTTAGGGAAACATAAACAACCAAGTGAACTTGGAATCAGGGAGGGAGAGAAAGAGAAGACTGAGGAGAGCACAGGAGGGAAGGGCAGGCAAGACTCCTGTCAGGTCTGCGGAGAGGGGCAGAGAAGTGTGAAAAATCGCAATCCCACTCTTTACTCTCTAGTTACACCTGCCTTGTGGCTATCCCGGTTTGTTTTTTTTTGCCTAGTGTAAAAGCCAGCCACTTCAGAATCACTGTGTCCTATGTGATCTTTATGGAAATGATGAAAAGGATTTATCCCTGACAACAGTTATTTTCAAAGATTTTATAAAAAGAGATGTATCAGATACTCTACTGAAAACAAACCAAATTAGAAGAAACCAAACATCTGTCATTTAAATAAAGTTTTTCCAAGCACTGGAGGATTAAAAGAAAAATAAATAAATATATATATACTTTATATATATATATACATACATATATATATAATATGGCCTTCCTCAATGGCCCAGCTGGTACAGAATCTGCCTGCCAGTTCAGGAGGTTCAAGAGGCAAGAATTTGGTCCCTGGGCCAGGAAGACAGCCTGGAGAAGGAAATGGCAACCTGCTCCAGTATCCCTGCCTGGAAAATCCTATGGATAGAGGAGCCTGGCAGGCTGCAGATCTTGGGGTCTCAAAGAGTCAGACATGACTGAGTGTGCGCATACATATTTTATACACACACACACATACGTACACATACATGCACACATACATTTGAAAAAGAAACTTTGTCTAATAAGAACTACATTGCAAATTGATGGTCAGCACTACCAGGCAGTCTGAAATGGCTAAACAGCAAGCAGACTAAGAATCTGAAACACTTCTTATGGAAAAAAAATTACTTAATTTCTGTATAGTTTAAGTTTGCTTTTCAAAAAAAAAAGGGAGGGCAGGAGGAATCCTCTGGGAGAATAGTCTACAAAACGGATCATGAAACAGAACTAAGTTGGGAGAACAGTATTTTGTCCACAGGAAGGCAGGTGGATTTTATTATAAGTATCATAAGAGACAGTGACCATACGTGACTGAATGAAATTCCTCTACAGATACCAGAAATTCCACATGAATAAATAATAATGACAGAAAGATACATAACAGTAAACAGAATTGAATGTGTTTTTAATAAAGACTTTGTTTTCCATTTTAGTTCAATTTTACTGAAAGCAAACTTTAATAGCCTTGGTTAACAAATGGCATATGTTATTTGACTTTCAAAGTGATTTTCCTTTGAATCACCTTGAACAATATCAAATAATCTTCAAATGACCATTCTTCTTCAGCCTAATGAAAAGGAAAGATATACACAAATATTAAGTTAGATGTTCAGAGGTTTTTATTATAAAGCCAAAAATGGAACCATATCCTCCTAACACCAATTCTAAAGTTCAACTTCCCATCTTTTCTTAATGCTATTCTAAGATTTATCAAGAACAATGTACACATTTTCAACTATATCACCAAGAAAAGCAAAACTAAGTGCAGCAATTCTTATAAATCAGAAGAGATGTTCATGGAAATGGAACAGACAGGGAAGGTGTTCTTGAGAGCAGTTGCCATTCATAAAGCAATGAACAGATGGATACCATATTCCACTGTGCTCCTCACCTAAGGAGACCACAGGAGTTTTAGGTCAGATTTATGTGAACACCGAAGGAGAAGGCAATGGCACCCCGCTCCAGTACTCTTGCCTGGAAAATCCCATGGACAGAGGAGCCTGGTAGGGTCTCAAAGAATCAGACACAACTAAGCAACTTCACTTTCACTTTTTACTTTCATGCATTGGAGAAGGAAATGGCAACCCACTCCAGTATTCTTGCCTAGAGAATCCCAGGGACGGGGGAGCCTGGTGGGCTGCCATCTATGGGGTCGCACAGAGTCGGACACGACTGAAGCGACTTAGCAGCAGCAGCAGCCAGCAGCATATGAACACCGAATAAGGAGTCATTGAGATTTATATTTGCCATAAAATCTTGACATAGTGTTACTTTTAAGTCTTTAAACTATTTTGAAAGATTTCTTCATTAAAAGGCATTTAACAGTTTTAGATTTAATATGGTCACTAACTTCTTGAGAATTTTTGGACTGTGAAAAAGAGAGGTTAATCAACCTTTCAAAAACTATAAACAACATACATTTTTACATATTTCAAGGTTTTAATATCATTATTAATTTCCCCAGAAGCACCAATTAGATTTGCCTTTAAAATAATTATTAATGGTTATGTTGAGTAAAATTTCTAAGTCACATTTTCTCCTTCTCTTAAAAAAAAAAAAAAAAACAAAGTGAAAAATAAAAAGACAGTTTAAACAACACTAGTACTGAAAGGAAAGTGAAAGTTGTTCAGTTGTGTTTGACTCTTTGCAACCCCATGGACTATACTAGTACAGAAATATACTTGTAAATGATGAATCATTCATCAAAACTTGAAAAATGAGTAGCCTTATTTTCACTCATTTATAGGTCAACACATAAAAGTAAATATTGGCTCTAATAGGTTAAGCACGACTGTATGTTAGAAGCAAATATTAAAATATGAATATAGAAATAGGACCAAATCACTGTAATACTTAACAGTCTCAACTAACCATTTAGAGAAATACTCAGCAATGGGAACACAATGAGTAACATTTGCAATTTTAAATTTTCTAAAATTACAAGTAAAAAGGTAAAAAGAAATGTGAAATCAATTTAAATAATACATCTTATTTAAATAAGTATTGTTTATGATCATTTCAATATGTAATCAATATAAAAATATAATTACTAAGATATTTTACACTTGCTTTTCATATTAATTCTTTGCAACCTGGCATGCATTCTCCCCTTATGGCAGGCAGTGTGCTGGAGTGGACAACACTGGCTTGTGTGTGGGAGCTGTGCACATCTCTTCCCAAGTAAGGGTTTGAACATCACGTTGATAATGTGTCCAGTAGGAGTATTCACACAACAAAAATCAGCAAGTGACACAAGTCAAGGTCTTTTTCTTTTCCCAGGAGAGCTGGTCCCTGAACTCACCACTGCCCTCAGCACCTCTCATTGTGGATCATCCACACGTCAAGCGCTGAACCGTCACTGCATGCAGCTGTGCCTGCAACTGGAGAGCCCAGATCAAGCATGCACAGACAGTCAGGCTTTCCGAGTTAGCAACCTGGAATATTTCAAATGTCCAGTTTTCTAGAAATTATTATAAAGTTTGGAAAGAAACAAGTAGGCAGGGTCCATTCACAGGAGAAATGAATACAAACTGTCCCCCTGGAAGCACAGGCATTGGATTCATCTGACAAAGACTTGACATCAGCTGTCTTGGGGGTGAAGTCGCTCAGTCGTGTCCGACTCTTTGCGACCCCGTGGACTATAGCCCACCAGGCTCCTCCATCCATGGAGTTTTCTAGGCAAGAGTACTGGAGTGGGTTGCCATTTCCTTCTTTTGGTCAACCACCAAAAAAAAAATACACATTCTTCTCAAGTGCACAGGGACCATTCTCCAGGATAGACCATCTGTTAGGTGGCCAAACAAGACTTAATAGTTTTAAAAATACTGAAATTATAGAAAACGTCTTCTGTGATCAAAGTGGGGTGAAATTAATTACACAAAGAAAACTGGAAAATTAAAAATATGTAAAAATTAAACACATTCATAACCAATGGGTCAAGGAATGAAGAAAATCATAAGGGTAATTGGAAAATACTTTGAAACACATGAAAACAAAAATACAACATCCAAGCCTTATACAGAATGTAGAGAAAGCAATGCTCATGGGGAAATCTCCATCTGTACACACTACAATAAAAAAGAAGAAAAAGCTCAAATCAATAACCTAACTTTAATACCAGAAAAAGAGCAAACTAAACCCAAAACCAACAAAAAGGAAATAAAAATTAGAATTAAACAAAATAGAGAAGAGAAATACAATAGAGAAAATTAAAAAACAACTTGTTACTTTGAAAGGATCAACAAAATTTGACAAAGACTGAATAAGGAAAAAAAAAAAAATGAGACAAGACACCAAGACTAAAATCAGCAATGAAAGAGGGGACATTACTAATGACCTCACTGAAAGAGATCATAAGGGAATACTACAAACAACTTCATACCAATAAATTAGGTAGCCTCGATAAAATGGACAAATTGCTAGAAACACACAAATTACCAAACCTGACCTAAGAAGACAGAAAATCTGAACAAACCTATAATAGTCAAAGAGATAGAGTGTTTAAAAAGTTCCCAACAAAGAGAGCCCAAGACTAGCGACTTCACTTTCATTTTTCACTTTCATGCATTGTAGAAGGAAATGGCAACTCACTCCAGTGTTCTTGCCTGGAGAATCCCAGGGATGGGGGAGCCTGGTGGGCTGCCGTCTATGGGGTTGCACAGAGTAGGACACGATTGAAGTGACTTAGCAGCAGCAGCAGATGGCTATCAAACATTTAAAGAGTACGAATGGATGGCATCACCAACTCGATGGACGTGAGTTTGAGTGAACTCCAGGAGTTGGTGATGGACAGGGAGGCCTGGCGTGCTGCAATTCATGGGGTCGCAAAGAATCGGACATGACTGAGGGACTTAACTGAACTGAATGCTTCGCAAGTGAGTGAATGAAAGCTGCTCAGTCATGTCCGACTCTCTGCGATCCCATGGACTGTAGCCCACCAGGCTCCTCTGCCCATGGGATTCTCCAGGCAAGGATACTAGAGTGGGTTGCCATTTCCTTCTCCAGGGATCTTCCCAACCCAGGGACTGAATCCAGGTCTTGCGTACCTCAAGTAAATTCTTTACTGTCTGAGCCACCAGGAAAGCCCAATTGTCTCAAGTCCTTCTCCAAAAAGGAGTCAACACTTTCTAACTCAACTCAAGAGGCCAGCTATTACCCTGACAGCAAAGCCAAAGAAAGATATCATTAAGAAAATTACAGACCAATAAACCTTATGAATCCAAGATACAAAATATCTAGCAAACCAAATCTAGCAGCACATTAAAAGTATTATAAACCATGTCCAAGCAGGATTTATCCCCCTGATGCCAGGGTGGCTCACAGATGAAAACTGATCAATGTGTAAACCACAGACAAAAACCACACCGTCACTTCAGATGCTGAAAAGGCTTCTGAAAATATCCAACACACTTTCATGTTTAAACACACACACAGAATAGAAAGGAACTTCCTTAACATAATGAACGGCATCTATGGAAAACCTATGGCTAGTATCATATTCACGGTGAAAGACGAAGTCTTAGCCCTGAGATCAAGAATAAGCAAGACAAGGCTGCCTGCTTTCACTGCTGCTATTCAAAAACACACTGAAGTCCGAGTCAGAGCAAATAGGCAAGAAATAAAAGGCATTCAAATGCAGATGAAAAAGGCAAAACTATAATATATATCCACAGATGACATGATCTCATATACAGAAAAATCCTAAAAAATCCGTTAAAAAAACTATTAGAGCAATAAACTACGCAAAATTGCTGGATACAAGAACATTTCTTTGTAGAAACCACTTGTAGTTCTAACACTAGCAATCAACTATCAAAAAAGGACACAAAGTAAAAGTTCCATTTACAACAGCATGCAAAAGAATAAAATGACTAAGACCAGGAGACGAAAGACAGGTATGCTGAAAACTGCAAAACACTGCTGAAAGAAATTAAAGACCTAAACAAACAGAAAAAGAAAAAAAAATCCCTTGTCCACAGATAAAAACATAATATTGAGAGGATATCGATACTACCCAAAGCAAACTACAGATTCAGTGGAATCCCTATGAAAGTTCTAATGGCCTTTTCTGCAGAAATGAAAAAGCCAGTCCTTAAATTCACATGGAATTGCAATGGACTCCAAACAGTCAAAACAATACTGAAAAAGATGAAGTTGGAAAATTCAAACCTCCTGATTCAAAATCTACTACAATTTTAGTAATCAAAAAAAGTGTTATATGGCAAAAAGACAAACATACTGACCAACACTATAGAATCTTTGGGAACCTTGATTGTACAGAGTATTGAAATAAAGCCATATAATTACATCCCATGAAATTTTAACAAGGGTCTTAAGATGATTACGATGGGAAAAATGATCTTTTCAGTAAATTATGCTGGGACAGATGGCCATCTACATGGAAAAGAATGAAGATGGACTTCTGTATATCACATCATATACAAAAATTAACTCAAAGTGGACTGATGACTTAAATATGAGTTAAAACTTTAAGACTCCTACAATACATGTGTCCATTTTCAATAACTTTGAATTTGGCAATGGACTTTCAAATATGACAGTAAACTATAAATAACAACAACAACAAAAACATACTGGATTTCATCAAAATTAAAAACTTTTGTCCCTCAAGTGAAGTGATAGTCACTCAGTTGTGTCCGACTCTTTGCAAACCCATGGACTATATAGTCTATGGAATTCTCCAGGCCAGAATACTGGAGTGGGTAGCCTTTCTCTTCTCCAGGGGATCTTCCCAACCCAGGGACTGAATTTGCATTGCAGGCGGATTCCTTACCAGGTGGGCCACAAGGGAAGCCCAAAGGACACTATCAAAAAAGTACTGATAAGACAACCTCAGAATGGGAGGAAAAAATTGCTGTTATAGACTCAATGTTTGTGCCCCTCACCTCTCACCAAAGTTTGTATGCTGAAATCCTAAGCCCCAGTGCAATGGAATGAGGAGGTAGGGCCTTTGGGAGGTGCTCAGTGCTTTGTAAGAGAGACCCCAGAGAGCTCTTGCCACCTTCTGCCTCGTGAGAACACAGCGAGAAGACGAAGAGAGCCATCCATGAGTCAGGAGGCGGGGCCTCTCCAGGCACTGAATCTACCAGGGCCTTGACCTTGGACTTCTCAGCCTCCAGAACCATGAGGGTAGAAGTCATCCACCCTACAATAACTTGTTATAGCAGCTCACACAGACCTAAAAAATCAAATATTATCTGATAAGAGCCTAGTATCCAAAATATATAAAGAACACTTAAACTCAATAATAAAAAGACATCCCAATTCAAAATGGGCAAAAGATTTGTACAGACATTTCTCCAAAGAAGACAGAGAAGCCATCAAGCACAAGAGATGCTCAGCATCACTAGTCATCAGAGTAAATGTAGGTCAAATCCCCGACAAGGTACCACTTCACAAGGTGTTAGGGGCTGAACTGTCTTCCTTCAAAAAGCTAATCCCTCCTGCCTCAGAACAGGACCCTATTTGAAGAAAAGGTCTTTACAGAGGAAATGAAACTAAAATAGGTCATCAGGGTCAGTCTGAATCCAACCCAATTGGTGTCCTTATAAAAAAAGGAAATAAAGAATACACAGAGGGAAGATGTGATGTGAAGACACACAGGGAAAATGTCCCATGAAAAGGAAGAGACTAGGGTGATGCATCTACAGAGCCAGAGATGTCAGGCTCAGATGGTTATAACTGACAAAAGGGGGCAGGGTGACAGGTTTTGGCAAGGAAGTGGAGAACTCAGAACCCCGCACAGCACAGCTGGTGGGATATGAAACTGTATTGCTGCAGTGGAAAACGGCCTGGTAGCTCCTCAAGAGGTTAAACACAGAGTTATCCTATAACCCAGCAATGCCACTTTTAGGTGTACACCCGGAAGAACTGAAAGCAGGCACTCAGACAAATAGTTGTATGTGAACGCCCACAGCGATGCTATCAGACTATACAGCCAAAAGGGGAAACAACTTACTGTCCATTGAGGGGTGAACGGATACACACACACTGGAATATTATTCTGCCACAAAGAGGGATGAGGTACTGGCAGACGCTACAAGGAGGAACTTTGAAAACATGCTCAGCGAAAGAAGGCAAACACAGAAGGCCCCTGTTGTGTGACTCCATTCACAGGCGGCCCTGGCACGGACACACCCGTGGAGCTGGCTGGCTGCCAGGCGGGGAGGGCTGCCCCCAGGGACCGGGCTTCACCGGGTGACAAGCTGGCTGGTGCTAGCTGCACAACACTACGGATGTGCAAAACCTACTGAATCGTACGCCTTTAAATGGTTTATTTCATATCATGTGAATTTTATCTCAATAAGAAGAAAAGTAACTAGGACTTTTGAAACCCTGTTTCCACCTGTAAGTGGAATTATTCTCATCTTTATTTCATATTATTTGCCAGGGTTTAAATAGTTTATTAAACACATTCCTAAATTTAGGTACATAAAAATCATTATTCACCTCACAATAAAGGCTTTCCCTGAAAGAAACCAAAAAGAATTTCAACTGAATTTAAAGTAAAAAGAAAAACAAGCAAGTCGTGCAGAGCAGGCCAAAATATAAAACCAGAGAAGAGGTCCTGTGTCCAGCGACAGAACAAGCACATCACTTGTTTCTGCATAATAAGAGAGAAAAAACACTAAAGGGTACAAGCATTCACAGACTGCAATAAAAGGTATTAACTCTACCTTGACATATATTACAAAGAACTACCACCTTTAAGTTATCGTGTATGCAGCAATTACTGTTCTTTATTAAATTCTATGAGAATTAATGATATGCATGCATGACTCAGCATAGTAAAAAGAAAACTTTACAACTTGAAAAGGATACAGCACACTGTTCCAAGTGCCTGTGAAAAAACTACAATGTGAAAATTTCATGTGTATCTTTTCACAATAGAAAAAAAACTCTTCAGAGAAATGAAACTATTTAAGATCAATTAAAGATTTTATTCTCAATATTTTGAATGCAGATTCTTCTTAAATTTCTGTATCATACTATAAAATATTACCATTTCATTATAAAACTACAATTTTTTATACAAGAGGTGAAGGCAAAATGAAAACTAAAAACCAAAACTCAAGACATCGAAATTTGGCAGGAACTACTGATAGGGATGGTTAACTGAACAAACCAGCAAAGCACTGGCAGGATTATTACCTCACTGGAAATTCTTAAAAGAAACTGAGCTTAAAATGCATACCAGTATTTCAAGGAGAAGAATGGACGGTGTGGGCAAAAAATTGGCCAATATAGCTTATAAACATACGTATTCATTTGGTCACCAGCGTGGACAGCTCAGAGAGAATTTTCCAGGGTTCCAAACCCCTGAACGTTTTACAAGCAGAGAAAACAATGGCCTTTGCCTCAGGTGTTTCAAGGGTGTTCCTGTAACCGACAGCTTAGAAGACACAGAACGTTCCTGGAGCCATGCTCACTGCCTGGGGGGAGGCCCCAGAGCCCCACTCTGACAGAACCCCGCACAGGCAGCAGTGCCTGCCTTTCTCAGCCCGCTCCGTGGGAACTGGGGCTCAGTGGGCGGACACAAGAGAAGGGCAATGAACTGCAAATGCTGCTGTCACCTTTCTCCCATCATCTACGAAACTGCAGCAGCTAGTTTCTTCATTAGCAAAGAGAACAAAACTTCAGACCATTCACCGCTTTTAACAGGGGCCAGACACTACAGTGCTGGGAGGATAGGGGGTAGAGGCTGAAACCCTCACAGCCAAAGACAACAGGTCAGCTCTCACTACTGCTATTAGCACCTTCCCGTCAGGCACACGACCACTTAATTTAAACTTCATAAATAACACTAGACTGTTCTGTTTAACCATAAGCGACTGCTTATGAGAGTGAAAATAAATGTTTTAAGTATACAGTGTGGCTAATTATTAATATCAAAAGCTCCCACCACAAGCTTCTTCCCTGACTGGTCTATTCTCAAGATGCAGTTCCTTTAACCATTTCCACTTTGGGGCCATACAGATTGTTGCCTATATAATTCTAAGTTACATGCTGATACTTTGGGTTCTTTATTTATTAACTTAATCTATAGAAATCCTGCCATGAAAGATGGTTATTTGGCTCTTTATGTTACTTGGACTTCCCTGGTGGCTCAGATGGTAAAGTGTCTGCCTACAATGCAGAAGACCCAGGTTCAATCCCTGGGTCGGGAAGATCTCCTGGAGAAGGTAATGGCAACCCACTCCAGTATTCTTGCCTGGAAATTCCCATAGACGGAGGAACCTGGCGGGCTACAGTCCATGGGGTTGCAAAGAGTTGGACCCAACTGAGCGACTTCACTTTTCTTTCATGCTACTATCTACCCATTCTCTCTTTCTTTCCATTAAAAAAATTAAGGTATACATTTTCATGCAGTAAAATATACCCCCCTTTAGTGTATAGTTTAATTTGGACAAACTCAGTCATGACATCACGTCCACAGTCAGACAAAACATCTCCATCATTCAGTCAACCCCCAACCCTTTGTAACCAATACCTCCTCCATTCCCAACAATCACTCTGCTTTCTGTACATAGAAGGAATCATATCTGATGTCTCAACTAGCATGGTGCTGCCTGCTGGACATACCAGAAGTTTGTCACTTTTTTATTGCTGAGTAATATTCCATTGCATGACTACAGGCAATGCAATATTAGAGACATTGTGGGTTCGGTTCCAGACCACTACATTAAAGCGAGTACTGAAACAGAGTGAGCCACAAATTTTTTGGTTTCCTAGTGTGTAACAGCAATATGTCTTAAGGAAACGTTATGTATATTTTAAAAAATATTTTAATTGTTTCTTTTTTTTTTGGCTGTGCTGGGTTTTCCTTGCAGTACCTGGGCTTTCTGAAGTTGTGGCATGAAGGCTTCTCACTGCACTGGCTTCTTCTTGTTGCAGAGCATGAGCTCTGTAGCATGGGATTAGTGGTTGTGCATGGGCTCAGTCACCCCATGGTATGTGGAATCTTCTAGGACCATGGATCAAACCTGTCCCCTCATGGGCAGGTAGACTCCTAACCACTGAACCACCAGGGACCTCCCAATGTTCATATCTCAATTTAAAAATCCTTTACTACAAAATAACACTAACCATCATCTGAGCTTTCAGCCTGTCATAATCTTTTTGCTGCAGGAGGGTCTTGCCTCAGTGTTAATGGCTGATGACTGATCAAGGTGGTGGTTGCTGAAAGCTGGGGGCAATTTCTAAAAATAAGACAATGAAACTTGCAATGTTAACTAATTCTTCCTTTTGCAAATGATTTCTCTGCAGGACACAACGCTGTATGATGGTACTGTACCCACAGGAGAGCTTCTTTCAAAATTGGAGTCAGTCTCCTCCAATCCTGCTGCTGCTTTATAAAATAAGATTACAGAATATTCTAAATCCTTTGTTGTCATTTCAGTAGTCTTCATAGAATCTTTACCAGGATTACATTTAATCTCAAAAAAACACTTTGTTGATTCATAAGAAACAACTCCTTCATTCAAGATTTACACTAAGATTATAGCAATTCAGTCACACCTCTGAGCTCTACTTCTAATTCCAGTTCTTGCTACATTCACCGCATCTGCAATTACTTCCTCCAGTGATGTCTTGAACCCCTCAGTCATCCACGAAAGTTGCAATCAACATCTTCCAAACTCCTGTTAATGTTAATATTTTGACCTCTTCCCATGAATCATAAACATTCTTAATGGTATCTAAGATGGCGAATCCTTTCCAGAAGGTTTTCAATTGACTTTGCCCAGATCCTATACAGTTATAACCTTACAAAACATTTCTTAAATAATAAGACTTGGAAGTTGAAATTACTCCTTGACCAATGGGTTGCAGAGTGGGCACTGTGTTAGCAGGCAGGAAAACAACATAAATGTTGTACGTCTCCATCGGAATTCTTGAGTGTCCAAGTGGATGTTCAATGAGCAGTAATAATTTGAAAGGTTATCTTTTTTCCTGAGCAGTAGGTCTCAACAGTGGGCTTAAAATATTCAGTAAACCATGCTGTAAACAGATGTTCTGTCATCTAGACTGTTCTGTTCCATTTACAGAGCACAGGCAGAGTTGTTGCTGTCCAGTCACTAAGTCGTGTCCAACTCTTTGCAACCCCACAGATTGTAACCCACCAGGCTCCCATCCATGGGATCTCCCAGGCAAGAATATAGGAGTGGGTTGCCATTTCCTTCTCCAGGGGATCTTCCCAACCCAGTGATCAAACTTGCATCTCCTCCTTGGCAAGTGAATTCTTTACTACTGAGCCACCTGGGAAGCCCTTGGTGGTAAAGAATCTGCCTGTCAATGCAGGAGACACAGGAGACTCGGGTTCAGTCTCTTGGTCAGAAAGATACCCTAGAGGAAGAAATGGTAACCATTCCAGTATTCTTGCCAGGAAAATCCCATGGACAAAGGAGCCGGGTGGGGTATAGTCCATGGGGTTGCAAAGAGTCGAACACGACTGAGCACGCATGCATGCACGCACAAGCTCCAACTTAAAGACCGGCTGCGTCAGCCGCTGAGAGTCAGCCTGTCCTTTGAAGCTTGGAAGCCAGGCATGTCAGACTTCTCCATCCCAGCTATGAAAATCCTAGATGGCATCTTCTGCTTGGTGGCTACACTGTGGTCTAGTAAAGCCACCTTCATGAATTATTTTAGCTAGATCTTCTGGAGAACTTGCTGCAGCTCCTACATCAGCATTTGCTGCTTACCTCACATTTTTAAGTTATGGAGACGGCTTCTTTCCTTAAACCGTATGAACGAACCTCTGCTGGCTTCAGACTTTTCTTCTGCAGCTTCCTTACCTCTCTCAGCCTTCACAGAATTGAAGGGAGTTAGGTCCTTGCTCTATATTAAGCTTTGGCTTAAGGGAATGTTTCCCTTGTGGCTCAGCTGGTAAATAATCTGCCTGCAATGCAGGACAGCTGGGTTCAATCCCTGGGTTGGGAAAATCCCCTGGAGAAGGGAAAGGCTACTCACTCCAGTATTCCGGCCTAGAGAATCCCAGGCACTATATAGTCCATGGGGTCACAAAGAGTCGGACACAACTGAACAACTTTCACTTTCACTTCACTAAGGGAATGCTATGGTTGGTTTGATCTTCTATCCAGAGACTGAAAGTCTCACCATACCAGCAATAAGGTCTTTCTTATTATTCAGGTGTTCATTGGAGGAGCACTTCAATTTCCTTTAAGAACTTTTCCTTTGCTTTCATAGCCTGGCTAACTGTTTGGTACAAGAGGCCTAGCTTTCAGCCTGTCTTGGTTTTTGACATGGTTTCCTCACTGAGCTTGATCTTTTGATTTTAAGTGAGAGATATATAACTCTTCCTTTTACTTGAACACTTGGAGGCCACTGTAGAGTTATTAATTGGCCCAACTGCAATATTATTGTGTTTCAGAGAGAAGGGAGGCCCAAGGAAAGGGAGAAAGATGAGGGACTGGCGTGTTAGTGGCGCAGTCAGAACACACCCAGCATCCACTGACTGTCACCTTATACGGGTGCAGTCTACAGTGCTGCCCTCAACATTACAACAGTAACATAGGTCAGAGCTCATAGGTCGCCAGAACAAATAATGAAAACGTTTGAAATATTGCAAGAACTACCAAAAGCTGACACAGAGATATGAACTGAGCAAATGCTATTGGAAAAATAGTGCTGACAGACTTGCTTGCCACAAACCTTCATTTTGAAAGAAAACACACTATCTGTGAAGCACAAAAAAGTAAAGCACAATAAAATGAGGTATAACATATTTGTTTATTCAATCACATATGAAGAACACTGGGCTGTTTCTAGTTTTGGGGAATTAGAATAAACCTCTCTAAACACTTACGCACAGCTTTCTGGGTGGACTTAGGCTTCTATTTCAATGGTATAATTATCTAGAAGTGCTATGACTAAGTCAAACAGTATGCACAAACTTAACTTTATAATAAACTGCCAGCTGCCTTCACAATGGCTTTACCATGCAGAACCCCAGTCTACAGGTATCAGACTTCCAGTCATTCTGCATTCTGACCAACACTTGGTACTGTCAGGGTTTTGTTTTTTTTTTTTAATAATTAGACCAATTCAAATTGACATATAGTTTTAAAATCACATTTCCCTAATATCAAATGATAAACACTTTTTTCAAGCATTTACTTATTATTCAAATATTTGGTGAAATGTCTGCTCAAACGTTTTACTTACTTAAAAAACTATTTTCCTATTATTGAGCTTTGAGAGGTCTTTATATCTTTTAATTCTGAAGACAAGGACTTTATGACAGATGTGATTTGCAAATATTTTTCTTCCAGTCTTGGCTATTTTATCATTCTCTTAACAATATTTGTGCAGGACAAAAGTTTTAATTTTCATAAAGTCTAATTTACCAACATTTTCTTTCATTGAACATATCAAGTGCAAGGTTACTCAGATTTTCTTGTTTTCTCCTGGAAAGTTGACATTTAGATCTCTGATCCACTTTTAATTAAGTTTTTCAAAAGTGTGGGGTAGGTATCTGGGTTCTTTTGGGGCAACAGCAGAGGTGGTGGGGGATAGGGACTAGAGCTAGTACAGTTGTTCTAGAACTACCTGTTGAAAAAATTACCTTTTCCTGTTGTCATCTCCCTAGAACCACACTGTTTTGGTGTGGTTAGAGCTACAGCAGCTCAACATTAAGCCCTGAAACCAGGCAGTGTGTGCCTCCAACTCTGTTCTTTGACTGCTTTCATCAGTGTCTCAGCATAAAGATCTTGCACATATTTTATAAATAAATTCATTTAAAAACATTTATGTCTTTTTGATATGACTGCATATGATAAAACTTTTTACATTCTGGTGGGTTCTTTGAGATTTTTTTTCATAGATAATCACATTCAGAATAGAGGAAGGTTTTCTTTCTCCCCTTCTAATCTGCCTTTGATTTCTTTTTCTTGTCTTCTTATAATGGTTACAGTCAGAGAACACTGTCTGATTTCAATTCATTTAAATTTGTAATGAGCTTTTTAAGACCCAGAATGTGACCTAACTGGGTGAGTCTCCTCACCTGCTGTGGGATGGCATGTCTACAGATGTCAGTGTGGCTCAAGGCATCTACACCCCTACTCATTCTCTGTCTGCCCACGTCAGTCATTCCTGAAAGAGCAGCGCTCAAGTCTCCAGATGCCACTTGTGCATCTGTCCAGTTCTCTACTCAGGTCTCTCTCTTCTTACTTCGTGTGTTTTTAAGCTATGCCGTTGTGGTATGAACACTTAGGATTCTGGTGTCTTGTTGGTGACCTGACTTCCATGCTTTTCTCTTCTGGGGGAGGGCTGAGGAACAAATGCAGGACTACCTATCATCTTTGGCTTTATTGTGTTGTTCAATTCTGGTCTTCCTAAGCTGGATACCAAGATCATTCAAAAAGGATGATAAAATGTGATCCTATAAATATGCTTTTATGCAAGTAGGTGATGCCAGTTAAATCACAATGATCTCTCCTCTGACCAATAAAAATTCTGATTATTTTAATAATAATATTATAAAACTTAGCAGAAGATACAAGTACTTCTTAATGTTGATGGTATCTTTTTCAAATAGTTATTCTTTGAAATAAAAATAGCTCTGAGTTTTACCTTAAATGCATTTAAATGATATTTTTCTTGACTTTCTTTTAATATTTTAACATATACTTGGAGTTTTTAAGATCTAATTTCCTCTTATGCCAAGCTGCAACTAAGTATCCATCCAAATGTTTTACGTGATTTTTCATCCATCAACTTTATTCCTTTTAGAACACAGCCCTAAGCTGCTTTACTCTATTGAGAACCACTCAATAAAGCCATTATATAAGAGTACAACATTATCTACAGCCCGCCCACATGCCCTGTGCATCTTGAAAAAGGTTACAAAGCGGGTCCAAAGGATCATGCTTCAACTAACTAAGGGATCTACTTGCAAACTAAATGGAGGAATGCAATGGAGTCAGAGCTAAGAATGTACAAACATGTGCTCGCTTTGACAGCACATATACTAAAATGGGAACGATACAGAGAATATTAGCATGGCCCCTGCATAAGAACGACACACAAATTCATGAAGCACTACGTATCTTTTTCAAAAAAAGAGAATGTACAAACATAGTCATTCCTGTTAAATAAAAGCATCACTCTTTTCAATAAACATCTTAATAGCCTATATTTTTTTAAAAGTGATTGTTCATGAAGTACCCATCAGCAGACAAATGGATAATGAAGATGCGGTACATATATACAATGTAACGTTATGCAGCCATAAAAAGAATGAAATATTGTCATTAATATGGATAGACCTAGAGATTATCATACCTAATAAATCAGACAGAGAAAGACAAATACTGTATGATTTCACCTGTATTTGGAATCTAAAAAACAAAACGAACAATATAAATAAACAGAGTCAAAGATACAAAGAAAAACAGATGTTTACTAAAATGGAGGAGGTGAAATATTGAAACAGAAATAGCGAATCACTATGTTGTATACCAGGGACTAACATGGTGTGAAGGTCACTTTGAAAACCAACTAACCAACCATGGAAAAAAGGATCAGATTTGTGATTTTCAGAGGTGGGGTTGTGGGAAGGGGAACTGGATGAAGGCAATCAAAAGGCAGGAACTTCCAGTTGTAAGAAAAATAATTACTAAGGATATAATGTACAACATGATAAATATACATTATATATGAAAGTAAAGAGAGTAAGCTCTAAGAGTTTTCATAACAAGGAAACAACACTTTTTTCTATTTCTTTACTTTGTATGTATATGATGACATACGTTTGCTAATTTTACGGTGGTCATCACTTCACAGCATCTATACATCACAGCACTGTGCTGCGCCTTACACAGTGCTGTATGTCACTCTTGTCTCAAGAACACTGGACGAAAAAAAGACCACAGGCATGTACAGCATGGTCACGATGTAACAGAGAAAAGCTAATACTGCTTGGTTAGAGAGGGGCTGTCTTTGCTTCCGTCTTTATCAAGCCCAGCCTCTCTGACGGGTTCTTTTCCTACAAACAGGCTCAGGTCCCCAGTAGCCCCAAACATGCAGGCAAACCACCCAAGAGGCTCATGCTGACAGAGCCAACACTTTCTGTGAGGTGTGCTCGCTGCCTGCGAGTCCAAGCCGCTGCCTCACTCACTCCTCAGTGTGTCTGTGGTCTTGCTCTGCTTTCCCTGAAATGTTGACGCCTCTCACCGAATCCAGCTGCCTCTCCTCAGGCCTAATCCCAGACAGTCTCTCCACTACAAAGGACTCTGTCTCTCCACTACGAAGGACTATACCCTCCTCTCACAGTTCTCTGCTGACTTTTGTAGCCAGCACTTCCTAATGCATTTCTTCCCTTTTCCCCCATTTCTGCTCTGTCCTCTCTGATTCTACTTCCTTCCACTATCTGACAAAGGGAAGTGTGAGCCAAGATTGCATCCTGAGTCCTGGCTTTGACTCCCTCGCCCTCTCTCATTATCTGCTCCCCTCTCCCAGAGAAAACTCATGACAATCAGCTCTAAAGCAGAATGGGGTTGAGAAAACATCATGGAGTCAGAGGCCTGGCTTCCATCTCTGGTACCAATGACTCCGGAGCTATGTGCCCATATTACACTCCCTGCCCCAACTCCACAAAAGAAGCACTCCCCTCTAATGTTCATTCCAATCAAATTGATTGTTAGATCTACAATTCTAACCCAAAAGAACACCAGATTTCCAGCTGGCACTTCTCTAACACACTACAAATCTGTCATTTAACTGTCCCAGCTCCAAACCTAATCTCTCAAACCAACAAAAACTCCTTTCAAGTGACCCATTAATGTTGATATACTGGTGCTACCAATACCTTAAGCTTGAAATGCTAGCAATCCTATACACTTATTGCCTTTTATTCACACTTTCTCTCTTCCTAGCCACCTCCCATACACTCATGGTCTAATTCACAGAGCATCCCTTCCAAGAAGTGATCCTCAGCCTCCCAATCTGATTACCGACTCCTGTATGCAGAAGAACCAAGACACTCTATGTGTGCCTCTCTCTTAAGACTTAGGTTTTATAGGAACATGGATTTATCCAATTCTTCTTAGCATCTGCAAATAGCTGGGCACCTTGGACACTGCCTTTTCCAGAGGATGGAAAAACCAAGATACGAATTCAATTCATTAAACTCAATATAAACTCTGGACACAGTAGAAACAAAATTTTCTAAAATAATTATTTTTTTCAAGAAAAACTGATATATAATGAATTAGATGTTCTGGCTCTAAAATAGTGTTCTTCTTAAGCTAAGAAAGCAGAAACTCCTTTTAAATGCCTTAAAATCCCAAGCCAACTTCACAGAGAGAGCGCATGTCTGCAAACTCACAGGTTTTTTTAAAGCTTATTTATTAAAAGACACACTCTTAAACATTTGCGATTCCCTTCGAGCATTTCTTTTTTTACCTAAGTGGTTTCCAAGACAAAGCATCTGATGAACCGTTGGACCTGATGAACTATCCTCCTAAGTGTGGATATGATTAGTAAATCAGAACACACAGGCTGCACACACTGCTCTACATTCTGCTTCAACCTCCAGCAGCACAGTCTCCAAAACGCAACACAATGTCATTCATTTTCAGCTTCATTAATAAGCTTCAATGCATTCCTCTAAAATCTTATTTTCTAAAATGCCCCCCATTGAGATAGTAAAGCAAATAGAGAGACAGGGGAAAAAAAGGGGGGTTTCAGCTTTATTACACAAAAATGTTGCCTAGCAGAAAAAAGAACGAGAATGTCCAAGGAGTCTAAACCAGAGAAGCCAAAGCTTTGGCTTCATTCACTTAGAAGAGGGGCTGTCCGATGTGAAGCCAAGGAGGCAGTACACAGCGTCCCTGCTGGAATATGACATGAAACCCAGGGCCTGTCCACTGTCTAGTTGTTGAGACTGCGGGGAGGGTCCGACCTACCTGGCTGATCCCTGCGGGAGGGATCTTGTAGGCCTGCAGTTTCTGCCTCAGCAGCTCGGGGTCACTGTGTCGGAACGGGCACCCTGGAAATGACAAGCAGCACAACAGCAGGTTATCCACCCAGACTCAACACAACACCACGCTCGAGAGACTCCTGAGCACCCCCAACTGTCCAACAGCCTATAAATAAAAGGGTTAACTGCCCATGGGTGCAGCTGCTTTCCTCTCTTCATCTAAGTGACAGCTAAGCTGTGCGTTATCAGGGCACTACAGGCTTGAGAGTGACACAAAGCTTTCAGCATTCTCAGGAGAGGCCGCCCACTCACGAGGAAGGGGAACAGCTTTAATCATGCTACTTGCTAACAACCTGACATAATCACCAAGTAGCTATGAAGCATTTTACCTAAAAATTTCATTCAATCTTTCAATCGCACTTTTATTTTCTAGTTTACAAAAATACATAAAAGCATAAAGGAAGATAGACAGCATAAACAAAAAGAAAAAATGTGAAAACTCTAGGAAATATAAAAATCTCACATCATTTACAGATGTTAATTTTATGCCTACTTCCCCACATCTAAGGTCAGGGCCAGCGGCCGAGAGGAGCTACCCCACATCCAAGGTAAGGAGCAGTGGCTGCGCATTGCTGGAGCAGCCGTGAAGAGACACCCCATGCCAAAGGTAAGAGAAACCCAAGTCAGACGGTAGGCACTGAGAGAGGCCACCAGAGGGTGGACAGACAGAAACCACAACCACAGACAACAAGCCAATATGATCACATGGACCACAGTTTGTCTAACTCAATGAAACTAGGCCACGCCAAGGGGGCCACCCCAGACAGGAGGGTCATGGTGGAGAGGTCTGACAGAATGTGGTCCACTGGAGAAGGGAATGGCAAAGCACTTCAGTATTCTTGCCTCGAGAACCCCATGAACAGTATGAAAACACAAAATGACAGGATACTGAAAGAGGAACTCCCCAGGTCGGTAGGTACCTGATATGCTACTGGAGATCAGTGGAGGTATAACTCCAAAAGAATGAACGGATGGAGCCAAAGCAAAAACAATACACGGGTGTGGGTGTGACTGGTGATAGAAGCAAGGTCCAATGCTGTAAAGAGCAATATTGCATAGGAACCTCGAATGTCAGGTCCATGAATCAAGGCAAATTGGAAGTAGTCAAACAGGAGATGGCAAGAGTGAATGGCAACATACTAGGAATCAGTGAACTAAAATGGACTGGAACGGGTGAATTTAACTCAGATGACCATTATATCTACTACTGTGGGCAGGAATCCCTTAAAAGAAATGGAATAGCCATCATGGTCACAAAAGAGTCCGAAATGCAGTACTTGGATGCAATCTCAAAAACGACAGAACAATCTCTGTTCGTTTCCAAGGCAAACCAGTCAATATTACGGTAATCCAAGTCTATGCCCTAACCAGTAGCACTGAAGAAGCTGAAGTTGAACAGTTCTATGAAGCCCTACAAGACCTTCTAGAAATAATATGCCAAAAAGATGTCCTTTTCATTATAGGGGACTGGAATGCAAAAGTAGGAAGTCAAGAAACACCTGGAGTAACAGGCAAATTTGGCCTTGGAGTACACAATAAAGCAGGGCAAAGGCTAATAGAGTTTTGCCAAGACAACGCACTGGTCATAGCAAACACCCTCTTCCAACAACACATGAGAAGACTCTACACATGGACATCACCATGTGGTCGACACTGAAATCAGATTGATTATATTCTTTGCAGCGAAAGATGGAGAAGCTCTATACAGTCAGGAAAAACAAGACCGGGAGCTGACTGTGATTCAGATCACGAACTCCTTATTACCAAATACAGACTGAAATTAAAGAAGGTGGAGAAAACCACTAGACCATTCAGGTATGACCTAAATCAAATCCCTTATGATTATACAGTGGAAGTGAGAAATAGATTTAAGGGACTAGATCTGATAGATAGAGTGCCTGATGAACTATGGACGGAGGTTTGTGACAATGTACAGGAGACAGGGATCAAGACCATCCCGAAGAAAAAGAAATGCAAAAAGGCAAAATGGCTATGTGAGGAGGCCTTACAAATAGCTATGAAAAGAAGGAAAGTGAAAAGCAAAGGAGAAAAGGAAAGAAATACCTATTTGAATGCAGAGTTCCAAAGAATAGCAAGGAGAGATAAGAAAGCCTTCCTCTGCGATCAATGCAAAGAAATAGAGGAAAACAATAGAATGGGAAAGACTAGAGATTTCTTCAAGAAAATCAGAGATACCAAGGGAACATTTCATGCAAAGATGGGTTCAATAAGGACAGAAATGGTATGGACCTAACAGAAGCAGAAGATATTAAGAAGAGGTGGCAAGAATACACAGGAGAACCGTACAAAAAAGATCTTCACGACCCAGATAACCACAATGGTGTGATCACTCACCTAGAGCCAGATATCCTAGAATATGAAGTCAAATGGGCCTTAGAAAGCATCACTACAAACAAAGCTAGTGGAGGTGATGGAACACCAGTTGAGCTATTTCAAATCCTGAAAGATGATGCTGTGAAAGTGCTGCACTCAATATGCCAGCAAATTTGGAAAACTCAGCAGTGGCCACAGGACTGGAAAAGGTCAGTTTTTATTCCACTCCCAAAGAAAGGCAATGCCAAAGAATGCTCAAAAGTGAAAGTGAACGTGAAGTTGCTCAATCGTGTCCAACTCTTTGGGACCCCTTGGACGGTAGCCCACCAGGCTCCTCCATCCATGGGATTCTCCAGGCAAGAATACTGGACCAGGGGATCTTCCCGACCCAGGGATCGAACCTGGGTCTCCCACATTGTAGGCAGATGCTTTACCGTCTGAACTACCAGGGAAGTCTGTTTTTAAGAATGCTCAAACTACTACACAACTGCACTCACCTTACATGTTAGTAAAGTAATACTTAAAATTCTCTAAGCCAGGCTTCAGCAATACATGAACCATGAACTTCCAGATGTTCAAGATGGTTTTAGAAAAGACAGAGGAACCAGAGATCAAATTGTCAACATCCAATGGATCATTGAAAAAGCAAGAGAGTTCCAGAAAAACATCTATTTCTGCTTTATTGATATGCCAAAGCCTTTGACTGTGTGGATCACAATAAACTTTGGAAAATTCTGAAAGAGATGGGAATACCAGACCACCTGACCTGCCTCTTGAGAAACCTGTATGCAGGTCAGGAAGCAACAGTTAGAACTGGACATGGAACAACAGACTGGTTCCAAATAGGAAAAGGAGTACATCAAGGCTGTATATTGTCACCCTGCTTATTTAACTTATATGCAGAGTACATCATGAGAAACACTGCTCTGGAAGAAACACATGCTGGAATCAAGATTGCCGGGAGAAATATCAGTAACCTCAGATATGCAGATGACACCACCCTTATGGCAGAAATTGAACAAGAACTAAAGAGCCTCTTGATGTTGAAAGAGAAGAGTGAAAAAGTTGGCTTAAAGCTCAACATTCAGAAAACTAACACCATGGTGTCCAGTCTCATCACTTCATGGCATATAGATGGGGAAATAGTGGAAACAGTGGATGACTTTATTTTTCTGGGCTCCAAAATCAGTACAGATGGTGACTGCAGTCATGAAATTAAAAGACTCTTAGTCCTTGGAAGGAAAGTTGTGACCAACCTAGACAGCATATTGAAAAGCGGAGACATTACTTTGCCAACAAAGGTCCGTCTAGTCAAGGCTATGGTTTTTCCAGTGGTCATGCATGGATGTAAGAGTTGGACTATAAAGAAAGCTGAGCACCGAAGAATTGATGCTTTTGAACTGTGGTGTTGAAGAAGACTCTTGAGAGTTACTTGAACTGCAAAGAGATCCAACCAGTCCATCCTAAAGGAAATCAGTCCTCAATATTCATTGGAAGGACTGATGCTGAAGCTGAAACTCCAACACTTTGGCCACCTGATGCGTACAGCTGACTCATTTGAAAAGAGCCTGATGCTGCGAAAGATTGAGGGCAGGAAGAGAAGGGGATGACAGAGGATGAGATGGTTGGATGATCGATTCAATGGACATGGGTTTGGGTGAACTCCGGGAGTTGGTGATGGACAGGGAAGCCTGGCATGCTGTGGTTCATAGGGTCGCAAAGAGTCGGACACGACTGAACGACTGAAGTAAACTGCACCCAAAGTGCAGAGTCCATACAAATTTAGAGGAATCCCAGATGGAAATGAGATGAACAAATAGGAAAATACTTCACAGAAAAATGACTTATAGGAGGTATACAGAGTCTCTATATTATTTCATAAGAAAAATAAAGATAGACTGCTAAAAACATTGGCATAAACAAGAACACAGAAAATATCTAAAAGCTGTATACACCAAAATCCAGGAAATTTTAGGTATTTTAATAAGAAACTGCAATGATAACTCAACATATTTTATTTAAAAGTTGACACAGGAAGCAAGGGCAATTTTTTTTCAGTCATAGCTGATGGACCTGTAAGTTAATTAGAAACAAGTGTGCATTATTAATGAAATCAATGGGAATTTGGCTGCCCCAGAAGCTAAACAAATATGGTTACCAAAAGCCTTAACTACGAATAAAAGCACACATGATAACACTGCTGCTGCTGCTGCTGCTGCTGCTGCTGCTACTAAGTCGTTTCAGTCATGTCTGACTCTGTGCAACCCCAGAGACGGCAGCCCACCATGCTTCTCCATCCCTGGGATTCTCCAGGCAAGAACACTGGAGTGGGTTGCCATTTCCTTCTCCAATGCAGGAAAGTGAAAAGTGAAAGTGAAGTCGCTCAGTCGTGTCCGACTCTTAGCGACCCCATGGACTGCAGCCTACCAGGCTCCTCTGGTCCATGGATTTTCCAGGCAAGAGTACTGGAGTGGGGTGCCATTGCCTTCTCCGATGATAACACTGGATTTCTATAAACTATGAAAGTCACAAAACTCATGGTAGCATATATTTTATTAAGATCAACACTGTTTAGTACTAGGAAGTGTGATGAGCAGGTGCACAGCATGTGGTTAAGAGTCTTGAGCTGCCCTGCCTGCATCTGAATCTTGGTTTACCAGCTAAGGATTGGGGGGCTGTGTGCATGTCTGCATCTTGTTGACTCAGCTTCACTCTCTGTCAGCATGGGAAATACGTAGCGGAGCTCCTGTGAGAATGGTATATAAAGCCCTTCCACACGCCCAGCATAGAGGAAGCACACCTCAACATGGGTTAGCCAACATTATTATTCTTAAAAAAAGTCTTATAATGAAATTGCAAAGGATCCCAATGAGAAGGAAATGAGGCTTAGTTAAGTCCAGAATTATTAAAAGTGAAAGTCGCTCAGTCATGTCCAACTCTTTGCGACCCCATGGACTATACAGTCCATGGAATTCTCCAGGCCAGAATACTGGAGTGTGCAGCCCTTCCCTTCTCCAGGGGATCTTCCCAACCCAGGTCTCCCGCACTGTAGGCAGATTCTTTGCTGTCTGAGCCACTAGAATTATTAAAAGACAGTAACAAGAGACAGATTAACTGAATTGTCCAAACTGCACTTGAAATACTGCCCATGCCTATATGAAAAGGTCAGAAAGGGCAAAGCCATGAAGAAACCAAAGATTGACAAAAAGCCACAGATGACAAAAAGCCTTTCAAAGCTTTGCTCACAATAAAAAAAAAGAAGAAACATCCACCTTAGGAGTAGGGAAGCTGGTGTTTTTGACAAATGACAGAAAGAAAATAGAATTCAGCAAGTCCGAACTTTGCTTCTATTGTCTAACAACCTTCCCAACTGGAAAGGGCTGAATTCACAAGGTAACTGAAGGTAAAGGGAGTGTAGATACAACTCATGGTGTTCTAGACAAGTGTTGAACAAAACTGCCCAGCACACATTTGTGGACGGAATGGATTAACAGTCTGGAATACAGTTCTACCTATATCGACTCAAGATTGGCTAAACAACCATTCCTGGCAGCATTGGTTAATGAAATGCTGTCAACCTAGGGGACTACAGAGCTGTGCAAATTACACAAACCTGAAAGGATAGAGACTTCAGGTTTCCAGCTTGGCACAGAAAGAGCAAAGAAGTTTTCACTTCATCCCAGCAAGTAAAAAGTTGAACAGACTGGAAATCAACAACTCCACTCAGACCCATCAGAGAAATGAGGTAACAGGGCAAAGCACTGCCCGCCAAAATTAGAGAGAGAGGCAGACGCAGAGAACCACAACATATCAGAGCAGAAATCTCTGCAGGAACCAGCACTGGTGTAGGAACTTCTACCCTGGAACTGACAGATTTATGGTCTCTGTGTGGATGACTCTGAGAGACAGAAACTCCAGGGCAACCGGCCAGAGGAGGCCATACTGTGCAGCTGAATGTCAGGGGCCCCACTATGTGCTCACAGCATGTAACAGAGAAACCCACTCATGTTCTGGCATGGGGCAGATGCACCATCCTTAAATACTCTGGAGCACTCTGTTCTGTTTAGCAAGGCTGCCCTCAGGAGAAACTATCTTACCTGAGTCTCACCTGTGTGGGGGAATGGAAATGCCCAGCTCTAGCCTCCTCTGACCACTCTGTCCCCTTGGAAGCAGGGAAGCTGAGAATCATTCATGAAGTTCACAGCCACAGGCACACTAAACACTGTCTATAGTCATCCCCCTCCTGCTCACCAGCACATCACTACAGGCGAGTGTACTAGATTTCTGTACATCCTGTATGTCACATCTACCTTTCAACAAAAAATTACAATATGAAGAGACTGAACACATGTCAGAACCAAAGCCAGATATGGCAGTGTGTTGGCATTATCAGACTGGAAATTTAAATTAACTATGATCAACATGATAAGGGCTCTACTGGAAAAAGTAGACAACATGCAAGCACAAATGTGTAACATAAGCAGACAGATGGAAATTCTAAGGAAGAATCAAAAAAGATATCAGGAATTAAAACACTAACAGAAATGAAGAATGCCTTTGTTGGACTTATTAGCAGACACAGCTGAGGAAACAAACTCTATGCTTCAGCATAGGTCAATAGAAATTTCCAAAAGCAAGAAAAGGAAAAGAGATTGGGGAAAAAAAAACAAGAACAAAATAGCCAAGAACTGTGAATAACAAAGGTGTCACATATGACAATTGGAATCCCAGGAGGAGGAGAGAAAAAGGAAAAGAAGCAATAATGACAGAGAATTTCCTCCAAATTAATGTTAGATACCAAACCACAGACCCAGAAGGCTCAGATAACACCAAGCCCAAGCAGGATAAATGCCAACAGAAGACAGTGAGGCATATTATATTACATTATATTATTATAGTATAGTATATTAATAGTTTAGAAAATCAATGACAAAGGAAAATCTTAAAAGAAGCTAAAGGAGAAACATCTTACCCACAAAGAAAAAACTTTTCTTGAACTTATCCTCAGAAACTATGCAAGAAGGGAGTGGAGTGAAACAGTTAAACTGTGTAGAGAAAAAACTCCCTCAAACTCAGAATTGTGTACCCTACAAAATTCTCCTTCAAAAGAGAGAAATAAGGAGTTTCTCTGACAAACAAAAATTGAAGTAATATGTTTCCAGATCTCCAGGGCAAGAAATGTTAAAAGAAGTTCTTCAAAGACAAGTAAAATGATATAAACCAGAAATTCAGATCTACCCAAAGAAAATCTGAACATCAAAGAACAGGAAAACAAAGCAAAACCTTTGCTTTTCTTATTCATAACTAATCTAAGATAAAAGTTTGTTCAAAGCAATGGGAACAATGTATTCTATTATGTAGGTTTATGTACCTATCTGCATGTGTTTATATATTCTTATTATAAATGAAATGAATGACAGAAGGATACAAGGGAAGTAGAAATAACTCATTATTATAAGGCACTTGCATTACTTGTGCCTGACATGGTGACCCAAAAAGAGACAGATTAGTTGTACATATATATGAAAACTCCTTAAAAGTAAAACCAAGTTAGAAAGTAATAAAATAAGTATAATAGATACGTTAAAAAGAAAAAAAATGGAATCATCTAAAATGCTCAGTTAAAACCACAAAAGGCAAAAAACGTATGGAAGAGAAAAACACAAAGAAAAAGGACAACAAATAAAAAACAGTAACAAACACAGCTGCATTAACCCAACCATATCAATCCTTACTTTAAACGTGATGCTGCTGCTGCTGCTGCTAAGTCACTTCAGTCGTGTCCAGCTCTGTGCGACCCCATACATGGCAGCCCACCAGGCTCCCCTGTCCCTGGGATTCTCCAGGCAAGAACCCTGGAGTAGGTTGCCATTTTGTTCTCCAATGCATGCATGCATGCTAAGTCACATCAGTCATGTCCAACTTTGTACAACCCTATGAACAGCCAGCCCACCAGGCTCCTCTGTCCACGGGATTCTCCTGGCAAGAATACTGGAGTGGGCTGCCATTTCCTTCTCCATGGTCACCCATTAAAAGCAGACTGTCAGAGTGGATCAAAATCAAGACCCAACTGTACATTGTATACAAGAAAGCCACTTTAAAGACACACATGGATTCAAAGGAACAGAAGAGAAAGATACATCATGCTAACACAAACCAAAGCAAGTGGGAGTATATATTACTTTCAGACAGAGTAGACCTCAGAACACAGGGTTTATGTAGGATAAAAAGGGTCTTTACATAACAACAGGGGTGAACACTGCAAGAAGACATCGCCATCTGTAATGGGCATGCACTTAACAACAGAGTAGCAAAACACATAAGGAAACACCCAACAGAACCACAAAGAGAGGTCCTGGCCCCACTGCTGGCAACCTCCACACCTCTATCAAACTGGACGGGTTCTGCAGGAGAGTCAACAACACAGGAGAGCGCCTCAGCACTCACCAGAGACAGAAATGATACCCACAAACAGCTACACCCGACAGCTGCAGACAGCACATCTTCGCTCACAGGGACAAGCTCTGCCACAGGCCATGTCAACATGGGGACAGCTAAGCACATGGAGGGCAGAGTTCACCTAGGAACTCGATCTCTTGCTCAGTATTGCTGTGGACCAAAAACTGCTCAAAAAAACCAAAGATTATTCATTAAAAAAAAAAAGAGAGTAGACCAGTGTATCTAATAAACAATATGAGCTTCCTGAATGTTTGCTAAGTACAGAGAGCCCTCAGCATCTGTGGGGACTGGTTCTAGGACCTGCCCAGGATACTAAAGTCTGCAGGTACCCAAGGCCATTGGCTGGGCTTCCATACACAAGATTCTACATCCTCATACTCAACCAACCTCGGATCTTGTACTACTATATGTATTTGCTGGAAAAAAATCCACATGCAAGATGACCCATGGAGCTCATATACTTGCTGTTTAAGAGTCAGCTATGTATTATTTTCTAGCTGACTGAGTTTAAACTAAAAACAAATTTAAAAAAGGAGAATGGACAGGAATAAATTAGATAAAATAACAGAAAGAAGAAATACAAAATCCTGTTTTTAAGGTAACAAATGTCCAAAATCACTATTACAGTAATTCAAGTCTATGCCCCAACCAGTAATGCTGAAGAAGCCGAAGCTGAATGGTTCCATGACGACCTACAAGATCTTCTAGAACTAACACCCAAAAAAGATGTCCCTTTCATTATAGGGGACTGGAAACCAGAAGTATGAAGTCAAGAGATACCTGGAGTAACAGGCAAATTTGGCCTTGGAATACAAAATGAAGCAGGGCAAAGGTTAATAGAGCTTTCCCAAGAGAACGCATTGGTCATGGACATCACCAGATGGTTGACACCAAATCAGATTGACTATATTCTTTGCAACCAAAGATGGAAAAGCTCTTTACAGTCAGCAAAAACATGACTGGGAGCTGATTGTGGCTCAGATAATGAACTGAATGAATACGGCAAAATTCAGACTTAAATTGAATAAAGTAGGGAAAAGCACTAGACCATTCAGATATGACCTAAATCAAATGTTACAATTATACAGTAGAAGTGACAAATAGATTCAAGGGATTACATTTAATAAACAGAGTGCCTGAAGAACTATGAACGGGGGTTCGTGTCATTGTACAGGAGGCATTGATCAAGATTATCCCCAAGAAAAAGAAATTAAAAAAGGAAAATGGTTGTCTGAGGAGGCCTTACAAATATCTGTGAAAAGAAGAGAAACAAAGGGCAAAAGACAGAAGGAAAGATATTCCCATTTGATGCAGAGCTCCAAAGAATAGCAAGGAGAGATAAGAAAGCCCTTCTCAGTAATCAGTGCAAAGAAATAGAGGAAAACAATAGAATGGGAAAGACTAAAGATCTCTTCAAGAAAATTAGAGATACCAAGGGAACATTTCATGCAAAGATGGGCTCAATAAAGGACAGAAACAATATGGACCTAACAGAAGCAGAAGATATTAAGAAGAGGTGGCAAGAATACACAGAAAAACTATACAGAAAAGATCTTCATGACCCAGATAACGATGATGGCATGGTCAATCACCTAGACCCAGGCATCCTGGAGTGCGAAGTCGAGTGGGCCTTAGGAAGCATCTCTAAAAACAAAGCTAGTGGAGGTAATGGAATTCCAGTTGAGCTATTTCAAAATCCTGAAAGATGATGCTGTGAAAGTGCTGCACTCAATATGCCAGCAAATTGGGAAAACTCAGCAGTGGCCACAAGACTGGAAAAGGTCAGTTTTCATTCCAATCCCAAAGAAAGGCAATGCCAAAGAATGCTCAAACTACCTCACAATTGCACTCATCTCACACGCTAGTAAAGTAATGCTCAAAATTCTCCAAGCCAGGCTTCAACAGTATATGAACTAAGAATTTCCAGATGTTCAAGCTGGATTTGGAAAAGGCTGAAGAACCAGAGATCAAATTGCCAACATCTGCTGGATCACTGAAAAAGCAAGAGAGTTCCAGAAAAATATCTCTTTCTGCTTTATTGACTACACCAGAGCCTTTGACTGTGTGGATCACAATAAACTGTGGAAAATTCTTAAAGGGATGGGAATACCAGACCACCTTATCTGCCTCCTGAGAAATATGCATGCAGGTCAAGAAGCAACACTTAGAACTGGACATGGAACAACAGACTGGTTCCAAATTGGGAATGGAGAACATCAAGGAGTCGGGAAAGGAGTACTGTGTATTGTCACCCTGCTTATTTAACTTATATCCAGAGTACATCATGAGAAGCACTGGGCTGAATGAAGCACAAGCTGGAATTAAGATTGCCAGGAGAAATATCAGTAACCTCAGATACGCAGATGACACCACCCTTATGGCAGAAAGTGAAGAAAAACTAAACAGCTTCTTGATGAAAGTCAAAGAGGAGAGTGAAAAAGTTGGCTTAAAACTCCACATTCAGGAAACTAAGTTCATGGCATGCGGTCCCACCATGTCATGGCACATAGATGGGGAAACAATAGAAACAGTGAGAGACTTTATTTTTGGGGGCTCCAGGGTCACTGCAGATGGTGTTGCAGCCATGAAGTTAAAAGAGTCTTGTTCCTTGGAAGAAAAGCAATGACCTAGAGAGCATGTTAAAAAAGCAGAGACATTACTTTGCCAAGAAAGGTCCATCTAGTCAAAGCTATGGTTTTTCCAGCAGTCATGTGTCGATGTGAGAGTTGGACTATAAAGAAAGCTAGTGTCAGATTTTATTTTGGGGGGCTCCAAGATCACTGCAGATGGTGATTACAGCCATGAAATTAAAAGACTCTTACTCCTTGGAAGGAAAGTAATATCCAACATAGATAGCATATTAAAAAGCAGAGACATTACTTTGCCAACAAAAGTTCATCTAGTCAAGGCTGTGGTTTTTCTAGTGGTCATGTATGGATGTGAGAGTTGGACTGTGAAGAAAGGTGAGCGCCAAAGAATTGATACTTTTGAACTGTGGTGTTGGAGAAGACTCTTGAGAGTCCCCTGGACTGCAAGGAGATCCAAGCAGTCTATCCTAAAGGAGATCAGCCCTGAGTGTTCATTGGAAGGACTGATGTTGAAGTTGAAACTCCAATTCTTTGGCCACCTCATGCGAAGAGTTGACTCATTGGAAAAGACTCTGATGCTGGGAGGGATTGGGGGCAGAAGGAGAAGGGGACGACAGAGGATGAGATGGTTGGATGGCATCACCTACTCGATGGACATGAGTTTGGGTAAACTCCGGCAGTTGGCGATAGACTGGGAGGCCTGGAATGCTGCGATCATGGGGTCACAAGGAGTCAGACATGACTGAGCAACTGAACTGAACTGAACTGAACTGAAGCACCAAAGAACTGATGCTTTTGAACTGTGGTGTTGGAGAAGACTCTTTGAGAGTTCCTTCGACCGCAAGGAGATCCAACCAGTCCATCCTAAAGGAGATCAGTCCTGAATATTCACTGGAAGGACTGATGCTAAAGCTGAAACTCCAATACTTTTGCCTCCTGATGCGAAGAACTGACTCATTTGAAAAGACCCTGATGCTGGGAAAGATGGAAGGCAGGAGGCAAATGGGATGACAGAGGATGAAATGGTGGGATGGCATCACCAACTCAATGGACATGAGTTTGAGTAAGCTCTAGAAGTTGCTGAAGGACAGGGAAGCCTGACGTGCTGCAGTCCATGGGGTTGCAAAGATTCGGACACAACTGAGTGACTGAGCTGAAACTGAAGTAAATAAGCAATGTGCTGAGGACCTGGAAACAGACAGAACCCTCTCTTCGAGACCTGCACTTGGCCAAGTAAATTCAGTTCAGTTCAGTTCAGTTGCTCAGTGGTGTCTGACTCTTTGCAACCCCATGAATTGTAGCACGCCAGGCCTCCCTGTCCATTACCAACTCCCAGAGTTCACTCAGACTCACGTCCATCCAGTCGGTGATGCCATCCAGCCATCTCATTCTCTGTCATCCCCTTTTCCTCCTGCCCCCAATCCCTCCCAGCATCAGAGTCTTTTCCAATGAGTCAACTCTTCGCATGAGGTGGCCAAAGTAGTGGAGTTTCAGCTTTAGCATCATTCCTTCCAAAGAACACCCAGGACTGATCTCCTTTAGAATGGACTGGTTGGATCTCCTTGCAGTCCAAGGGACTCTCATGAGTCTTCTCCGACACCACAGTTCAAAAGCATCAATCCTTTGGCGCTCAGCTTTCTTCACAGTCCAACTCTCACATCCATACATGACTACTGGAAAAACCATAGCCTTCGCTAGACGGACCTTTGTTGGCAAAGTAAAGTCTCCGCTTTGAATATGCTATCTAGGTTGGTATTAACTTTTTTTTAACCTACAACTTAGGCAAATTGATAGATATGTGAAATCATGACTTGTTAAATCCCTCGCTTAGCCTTTTTTTGTTAATCAGATAGAAAATTAATGAATCTACCCTTCTAAAATTTGAGGCACTCAACTTTAAAAAGCTTTGATCAGCTGTCTAAGCCACATGCAGAAGAAGGAGAACAGCAGGTGAAGAAGCTGTATGCCTGAAGAGCCTGGCTCAGCACAAAGTGGAACACAGAAGGACCACGTTCTCTTACTGGCCCAGCTCAGTAATAAAACAGACTATAACAGCCAGTGGACCTCTGGCTTGTCCTGATGACTGACAGGAAGCCACAAGCCCACTCCCTTTAGTAATGCAAAGTCTGCTGCGCTGTTCCCTGCAAAGCTCCTGGGTGTCTGTGCATTACAGACATGTCAGAGAAAGCACTTACCGTGATAATCCCCTTGGCCTGGTGTATTGGTGAGGATGATCTTCATGCAGCTGTAAGGTGTGTAGTCTGTCCTCTTGCCTTCCTTTCCGTAGCTGTGACGAATGTTGTAAGAGTACCCTTTATCAAACTGATTGGAGGAAAAAGAGAGAAGAGACAAATTAAGCCAGCATTGAACTGATGGTGCCAGCAGTGCCAGCTGGAATCAAAGCATACAAAGTAACACTTTCTAAAATAAATTCAGCATTCACGGCAGATGTACATCTATATCAGACCCAATATTGGGTCCTTTATAGGTTTTTAAAGGTGCAAAACTTAAAGGAAATAAATTTATCAGGTTAGAGACAGTTAATGTTCATATTTATATGTTTAAAGATGAGGATAATTCTTTCCTGAGAAGAATAATCAATTTGCCTTTTCTTGGCTTGATTCCAAAGACCATGCAAGATGTCAATCATCTTCTGTATCCACCTTATGCTAGTCTTCCCTGAATTCCCACATCTTGCCTACTCTACTTCTGAAGGGCCTCCTGATATAATTAATGCCTCCCCTGCATTTTCACTACACAAAAGCAAGCCGTCAGCAAATGCTTCAAGAATGAAAGAATACTGTGACTGCCTCCTGCCAGGAATTCCCGACTCATGTTGAACAAGCAAGATAACTGCACAGGAAGGACTTTGCATGGGTGGGATGAAAAGGAACTCATATTTATTGAAAGGCTCAGTATAGTGGGTCTAAGCTGTCCAATACTTTAAAGAGCACAGGAAAAAGAATCACGAGATGAGAAAATACTGTGGGTTTCTACGGATGAGATTTCTTTTTATTGAGGTATACAGCTGATGTACAACATTGTGTTAGTTTCTGGGGTATGGCAAAGTGATTCAACTACACATATACATACATATATTCTTTTTCAGATTATTTTCCAGCATAGGTTATTATAAGACACTGAATATAGTTCCCTGTGCTATACAGTAGGACCTTGCTGTTTAGAAGTGAGATTTTTAATTTTGAGGCTATAATCTACACTGAGTGACATGCGTAAATATAAAGTCTCCAGTTTGATGTAACATACACCACCATCAAGAAACGGCACATTTCCATCATTCACAGAGCTCCCTCAAGCCTTCACAGCATCTTCCCCAACCCACACACCCAGAAGCATCCACTGGTTTCACTTCTGTCACCATGGCTTTAGACGTTCTACAACTTCACTAAATGGTATCACCTACAACTTGGCACTTGCCTTCTACCTCTACAAGGATCAAATTATGAGCTGCTTCAGCTGTTGAACCTCAAACCCCCCTGAAAGGAGTTCAGTTTGGAGATTAGGAATGAGGCACTCTGCGTTCTGAGAAAAAATGACAGAAGAGGTCCTCAGAGAGTTAGATATTTTCAGGATAAGATTTTATGAGCCTAATTCTTGCATCTCCTTGTTATCTATGAAAGCACTAAAATCCTTCATGGTGATATCTGTTCCTTGTAATGAGCAGTAAGCCTCACAAGACTAGCAGAAACCTTATGCAATAAATATGTGATTGATTTTGGGTACTCCTCCTTCCCCAAAATCACAAATATACCTCCCTGCTACCTCTTCAGGGCACTTTCTGAGAGGTATCTGAGATGCTGTCTCCTGAGCTATAGTCCTTATTTGGCCCCAAATAAAACTTAACTCACAACTCTCACATTGTGCTTTTTTTTTTTTCATCAACATGCCAAAGTAGTGTATTACGGGATAGTATATCTGGTACCCCCATGTAAACTGGAAAACACATTTTCCAACACCATTTATTGAAGATAATTTATTCCATTGCTCTATAAGTTCAATTCAGTTGCTCAGTCATGTCTGACTCTTTGTGACCCCATGATCTACAGCACGCCAGGCCTCCCTGTCCATCACTAAATTCCAGAGTTTACCCAAACTCATGTTTATTGAGTCAGTGATGCCATCCAACCATCTCATCCTCTGTCATCCCCTTCTCCCCCCGCCCTCAATCTTTTCCAACATCAGTTCAGTTCAGTTCAGTCGCTCAGTTGTGTCCAACTCTTTGCAACCCCATGAATCACAGCACGCCAGGCCTCCCTGTCCATCACCCAACTCCCGGAGTTCATTCAAACTCAAGTCCATCAAGTCCATGATGCCATTCAACCACCTCATCCTCTGTCATCCCCTTCTCCTCCTGCCCCTAATCCCTCCCAGCATCAGGGTCTTTTAAATTGAGTCAGCTCTTAGCATCAGGTGGCCAAAATATTGGAGTTTCAGCTTCAACATCAGTCCTTCCAATGAACACTCAGGACTGATCTCCTTTACGATGGACTGGTTGGATCTCCTTGCAGTCCAAGGGACTCTCAAGAGTCTTCTCCAACACCACAGTTCAAATGCATCAATTCTTCGGCACTCAGCTTTCTTTATAATCCAACTCTCACATCTATACATGACCACTGGAAAAACCATAGCCTTGACTAGATGGACCTTTGTTGACAAACTAATGTCACTGCTTTTTAATATGCTGTCTAGGTTGCTCATATCTTTCAAGGAGTAAGAGTGTTTTAATTTCATGGCTGCAATCACCATCTGCTATGATTTTGGAGCCCAGAAAAATAAAGTCAGCCACTGTTTCCAGTGTTTCCCCATCTATTTGTCATGAAGTGATGGACCCGATGCCATGATGTTAGTTTTCTGAATGTTGAGCTCTAAGCCAACTTTTTCACTCTCCACTTTCACTTTCATCAAGAGACTCTTTAGTTCTTGTTCAGTTTCTGCCATAAGGGTGGTGTCATCTGCATATCTGAGGTTACTGATATTTGTCCTGGCAATCTTGATTCCAGCTTGTGCTGCATCCAGCCCAGTGTTTCTCAGGACATACTCTGCATATAAGTTAAAAAAGCAGGGTGACAATATACAGTCTTGACGTATTCCTTTTCCTATTTGGAACCAGTCTGTTGTTCCATGTCCAGTTCTAACTGTTGCTTCCTGACCTGCATACAGGTTTCTCAAGAGGCAGGTCAGGTGGTCTGGTATTCCCATCTCTTTCAGAATTTTCCACAGTTTATTGTGATCCACACAGTCAAAGGCTCTGGTGTAGTCAATAAAGCAGAAATAGATGTTTTTCTGGAACTCTCTTGCTTTTTCCATGATCCATTAGATGTTGGCAATTTGATCTCTGGTTCTTCTGTCTTTTCTAAAACCAGTTTGAACATCTGGAAGTTCACAGTTAATGTATTGCTGAAGCCTGGCTTGGAGAATTTTGAGCAATACTCTACTAGTGTGTTCTTTGGAAGGACTGTTGCTAAAGCTGAAACTCCAATACATTGGCCACCTCATGCAAAGAGTTGACTCATTGGAAAAGACTCTGATGCTGGGAGGGATTGGGGGCAGGAGGAGAAGGGGACGACAGTGGATGAGATGGCTGGATGGCATCACTGACTTGATGGACATGAGTTTGAGTGAACTCCAGGAGTTGGTGATGGACAGGGAGGCCTGGCATGCTACAATTCATGGAGTCGCAAAGAGTCGGACACGACTGAGCGACTGAACTGAACTGAACTACTAGCATGTGAGATGAGTGCAATTGTGCAGTAGTTTGAGCACTCTTTGGCATTGCCTTTCTTTGGGATTGGAATGAAAACGGACTTTTTCCAGTCCTGTGGCCACTGTTGAGTGTTCCAAATTTGCTGGCATATTGAGTGCAGCACTTTCACAGCATCATCTTTCAGGATTTGAAATAGCTCAACTGGTGTTCCATCACCTCCACTAGCTTTGTTCGTAGTGATGCTTCCTAAGGCCCACTTGACTTCACATTCCAGGAGGTCTGGCTCTAAGTGAGTGATCACACCATCGTGATTATCTGGATCGTGAAGATCTTTTTTGAACAGTTCTTCTGTGTATTCTTGCCACCTCTTCTTAATTTCTGCTTCTGTTAGGTCCATACCATTTCTGTCCTTTATCGAGCCCATCTTTGCATGAAATGTTTCCTTGGTATCTCTAATTTTCTTGAAGACATCTCTAGTCTTTCCTATTTTATTGTTTTCCTCTATTTCTTTGCATTGATCGCAGAGGAAGGCTTTCTTATCTCTCCTTGCTATTCTTTGGAACTCTGCATTCAAATGGGTATATCGTTCTTTCTCTCCTTTGCTTTTCGCTTCTCTTCTTTTCACAGCTGTTTGTAAAGCCTCCTCAGACAGTCATTTTGCTTTTTTCATTTCTTTTTCTTGGGGATGGTCTTGATCCCTGTCTCCTGTACATTGTCACGAACCTCTGTCCATAGTTCATCAGGCACTCTTCAGATCTAGTCCATTAAATCTATTTCTCACTTCCACTGTATAATCATAAGGTATCTGATTTAGGTCATACCTGAATGGTCTAGTGGTTTTCCCCACTTTCTTCAATTTCAGTCTGAATTTGGCAACAAGGAGTTCATGATCTGAGCCACAGTCAGCTCCTGGTCTTGTTTTTGCTGACTGTATAGAGCTTTTCCATCTTTGGCTGCAAAGAATATAATCAATCTGATTTTGGTGTTGACCATCTGGTGATGTCCATGTGTAGAGTCTTCTATTGTGTTGTTGGAAGAGGATGTTTGCTATGACTAGTGTGTTCTCTTGGCAAAACTCTATTAGCCTTTGTCCTGCTTCATTCTGTAGTCCATTGCTCTACAGGCCCATTCTTTTGCTAATGCCATACTGTCCTTGTTACATATTTAAAGCATGTCTCAGTTTCAGGTAATGTAAGTCCTCTTGTTTTGTTCTTTTTCAATATTATTTTGGCTATTTTATATCCTTGCTTTTCCTTATAAACTTTAAAATCAGTTTATCAATTTCTACTTTAAAAAAAAGAAAAAGACTGCTGTAATTTTCAACAACCAGTAGCTTATGGTTTCATAACTACTGATGTGCCCACAAGCAATCTATAGCCAGGAAAACAAATGGCATTTCAACTGAAAGAAAACTTTCAAGAAATAAAAAAATCTTTCAAATTATCATTACATTTCACTGGTGAAAATAAGAATGTTAAAAGTTCCAGCAAACATCTTTTATGGACAACTTCTGTTTGTTTTGTTAGTCATAAGCATTTAACTATAATCAATCTCTTTGTGCAAACTTTCAGGTATGAAGTGAATTTAATTAGACGTAAGATTTCTCTACGTTCATCAGGAAACACTAAAAGAACTTTTCAGTCAGCCATTCTGTTTAATGAAAAGCTACTCTCTCTAAGGAAAAAAAGCTAATGTTAGTATCCTCCCTCTCCCTTTTCCTTCCAATTTGTTTAGCATTTATGTGTATGTATATCTAAATTTGGACCTTATTAAGTTTTCAGGCTACTCACATATTTATCATACAAATTGTCTTCTTTAGTTTTCAAAGTGGCAAACTCTTGAAATATTGTGCAGAAGGTACATTTATTGGGTGATGTTTTAGGGAATACTTTTCAGGTGTCCACATCCACAACTCAAAGGAACGTCTCTAAGTACTTATATGGGAAGGAGAGTGAGAACCAGGTGGAAGCACTCTTTTCTGTCTTGCCTCCTCCAACCCACCCCAGCCAGCAATAGGAAACACCAGAAAATCAACAGCCTGAAGGTGGTCAAGCAGAAGTTGGCACCCTTCCAAATTAGTCCTAACATTCCAGCTGTGGCACTGCAATCTGCATTTGTGCCCAAGTTAGCAACAAGTTGTTTTCCGAGCCACTATGTCACCAATGGAATTCAAGATATGCAATAAAGCAGGTGCATCTTAATCCTCTCATGCTGGTCTATTTCAGAGTGCCTCACAAGTCTGCCTCCCACCCCAGCTCCACCCACAGCACAGAGACTCCATTTTATTTTATTTTTTATAGTATTTACACCCAAATCTACTCAGAAGCCGTAAGTATATATAAACCTCTAAGTGCCAAGAGTCATGCATGGTCTTCCTTAGAAGAAAGTATTTCCTGCCAAGAAAAGCCCCCAGACCAAGTATTATTCCTACTGGCAGGACGGCAACACCTGCTTTTCATAAGTCAAGGTGCCTTGCACAGTTAAGTGACAACAGTTCAAAACCAAGTATTCTTCAGAGAGAGATTTATATTCAAAAAGGAAAATCTTCTTGACCTAAGGGAGGCAAAACAACCATAAGTATACGAGCAGAGAAGAAGGTAAAGATATGGCAATTCTAACAAAGACATAGTCAATCCCTTTTTCTGGGTTGTTTCCTACTCACAAGAATCTGGAACTCTGGTTTACATATTGAGGAACACACAGAGGGTGTTCCCTACAGAGGCCGGTCCTTCAGTGCCCAGGTCCAGCGTTCCACACATCACCAGAGGGCCCCCCGAAGCTACCAGGAAGGCACAGCTCAGCAGCAGAGCCACGTGTAGAAACAGAGCTGCCCTGGGGAAGGGCGTGAAGCCACCATGGGCTCGCCGTGACACCCATTCTCGCCAGCTCTCCTGCAGCTGGAGACCTGTTGATTCTCGCTCCTCCTGCCACTTCTCTAAAGCTTTGCTTAAACGCATGCCATAAGCATTTAATACACAGCGCACCCATTAAATACTTACTAAATTACTGAATTATCTGTAAAACTAATCTTGTTACCGTTCACCTACAGATTCCAAGTACTTCTCTTTAACTCTTAACTTTAGCCACAGTTTAACTCTTTGAGAGATCACTGAAACATCACACATTCTAACCCAACACAATGAAGGAGGCTTGAAGACTGAAGATTAATAGTTAAGACAAGTGCTTTAAATCAAATACTTGAATTGAAATCCACCTCTACTATGTGTTAACTGTGTGACCTTGGACAAGTGACTCAACTTCTTTGTAGCAATTCCCTTACACAGTATATAAAAATAAAGGAGTAACATTTCACTCACAGGGTTGGTATGACAATTAGCTAATAGCTCATCTGAATAAAGCACTTGGCATAACATCAAGCACAGAATTAGCTCTGTATTGAATACATTCTCAATCAATATTTTTTAAAAAACCAATCCAATCAAAAAATGGGCAGAAAACATAACTAGACATTTCTCCAAAGAAGACATAAAGATGGCCAACAGGAAAGATGCTCAACATTACTAATCACCAGAGAAATGCAAATCAAAACTACAGCAAGGTATCCCTGCACACTGGTCAGAATGACCATCATAAAAAGTCTACAAATAACAAACGCAGGGGAGGATATGGAGAAAAGGGAACCCCCCTACACTGCTGCTGGGAATGTAAGCTGGTGCAACCACTATGGAAAGTAGTATGGAGGTTCCTTAAAAACTAAAAACAGAGCTACCATAAGATCATGTAATCCCATTCCTGGGCATATCTGCAAGAGATGAAAACTAATTCAAACTGATACATGCACCCCAAAGTCCAAAGCAGCACTATGCACAATAGACAAGACGTGGAGACAACCTAAATGTCCACCTGCAGATGAATGGACATAGAAGATGTGGTACACACACACATGGCCTACTATTCAGCCATAAAGAAGAATGAAATAATGCCATTTGCAGCAATACAAATGGACCTAGACATTATCATACCTAGTGAAGTAAGTCAGACAGAGAAAGACAAATATCACATGTTATCACTTATACATGGAATCTTAAAAAATAATACAAATGAACTTATTTACAAATCAAAAACCAATTCACAGACAGAGAAAACAATTTTATAGTTACCAAAGGGGAAAGTGAGAAAGGGACAAATTAGGATTTTGGTATTAACATATACACTGCTGCTGCCATGTACTGGCTAATTCATATCCAACTCTTTGTAACCCCATGGACTGCAGCCCACCAGGCTCCTCTGTCCATGGGATTTCCCAGGCAAGAATACTAGAGTGGGTTGCCATTTTCTTCTTCAGGGGATCTTGCTGACTCAGGGATCGAACTTGAATCTTCTGCTTCATAGGTGAATTCTTTACCACTGATCCACGTGGGAAACCCAACATATACACATTACTTTATATAAAACAGATAAACAACAAGGACATACTTATAGTAGAGGGAATTATAGTCAGTACGTTGTGATAACCTGTAATGGAAAATAATGTGAAAAAGAATAGATATATGTATGTGTGTGTGCGCATACATGTGTGTGTGTGTGTGTGTGTGTGTATATATATATATATATATATAAAACTGAATCACTTTGCTGTACACCCAAAACTAACACAATATTGTAAATCAACTATACTCCAATTTTCAAAAAAACCCCACAAAACTGTAGGGTAATCATTACCTATTTATTATTTTCAAGTGAAAAAAAAAATGTACAATGTGAGAGTTGTGTTAAGTTTTATCTGAAATAAGAACTACAGCCCAGGAGACAGCCTCTCAGAAAGCTCTGAGGAACTGCTCCAAAGACTCAGAGGGGAGGTCGGTATACATGTCATTTTAGTAACAAGGCACACAGGCAATCAAACACACACTTAGGCAGAAGGTAGCTGCTAGTCAAGAGTAGATGCTTCCATTAATGATTTTAGTGGTTTTCTAGGTATGAGAAGGTGCAAGAATTTGGGTTCATAAAATCTTTACCTGAAAGTATCTAACTATTTGAAGCCTGTTCTGCCAGGCATCCCAGAGCACAGAGGGTCTCTCCTGCTCTCAGCCCTAACCTCCTTTCAGGGGGTGTTGAAGGTCAGTGACTGCAGTGGTCAGGGACTTCCTCCTTGTAGAAGCAGATGACTAGTGACAGTTCGTAGCTGGCATTATTAAGTAGTGAGTCAGATGTGGTATGGTGTTTAATATTACTTAAATTACTTGTATGTTTTGCTTCCAGCTTCCTCATCAGAAAACCTGAAATCTCATTATTCTAATTTTCATCAGACCTTCAGTCAGGTGAGCAATTTGAGGTCTGTAACTCAGCTGGAAGGCACTGCTGCTATTACTTTAATTCAGTCAATTTTCTCATATGGATACTGAATATTTTCTGCTCTGTAGGAGTTAATTCATTTCTCCCTGGTAAGAAATTTTCACCAGGTGGAGAGGAAGCAGAAGTCAGACAGAGAACACAGATTTGGGTTCTAGCTCTGACACCTACAAGCTGAATGTTAGGGAATTATCTCAGTCTCTTTTTTTCATTTTTAATATTGAAACAATGAGACCTGTCCTTCACTCTGTGCAAAAACATTTTGTAAACTGTAAGCTACTAAGTATACACTATAATTATTTGCTACAATAATTTGCACAAAACTTGCACAAAACCAGTTTGTGTCTGTCTGAAAGGTGAAATTTTAAAAAGAGATTTTACTTAATGGTCAAGTATTGCACCAACCTAGGTGCAAAAGTAATTGCAGTTTCAGGCTGTGAATTTTAAGTCATTATAAGTAGGCTCAGACACACCTTTGTTAATCAAAATAGGAACCATTATAATCAACACATTTTTGCCAACCAGAAATAAGTTTGCTTATTCCTGAAATGTAAAAATCTGTGCTTCAGGATTGTGATGAACCCTTGGCAAGCATTTTCAGTAACCTGCTGGCTGCAGAAGCATTTTCCCTGCAAAAAGTCATCAAGATGATTCAAAAAGTGGTAATCAGTTGGCAAGAGGTCAACTAAATATGGCGGATGAGGTGATACTTTGTAGCCCAATTCATTCAACTTTTGAAGCACTGGTTTTGTATGTGTGGCAGGTGTTGTCATGCAGAAGAACTGGGTTCTTTCTATTGACCAAGCCAGCTGCTGGCACTGCAGTTTTTGGTGCTTCTCACCTATTTGCTGAGTATACTTCTCAGATGTACTGGTTTCGCCAGGATTCAAAAAGCTGTAGTGGATCAGACTGGCAGCAGACCACCAAACAGTGACCATGACTTTTTTTGGTGCAAGACTGGCTTTGGGAAGTGCTTTACCTGCCTCCTGAGAAATCTGTATGCAGGTCACAAAGCAATAGTTAGAACTGGACATGGAACAATGGACTGGTTCCAAATAGGGAAAGGAGTACGTCAAGGCTGTATATTGTCACCCTGCTTATTTAACTTATATGCAGAGTATATCATGAAAAATGCCAGGCTGGATGAAGCACAAACTGGAATCAAGATTTCCAGGAGAAATATGAATAGCCTCAGATACATGGATGACATTACCCTTATGGTAGAAAGCAAAGAAGAACTAAAGAGCCTCTTGATGAACATGAAAGAGAGTGAAAAGACTGGCTTAAAACTCAACATTCAGAAAACTAAGATTATGGCATCCAGTCCCTTCACTTCATGCAAATAGATGGGGGAAAAAATGGAAATAGTGACAGACTTTATTTTCTTGGGCTCCAAAATCACTGCAGATGGTGACTGCAGCCATGAAATTAAAAGATGCTTGCTTCTTGGAAGAAAAGCTATGACCAACCTAGACAGCATATTAAAAAGCAGAGACATCACTTTGCCAACAAAGGTCCATCTAGTCAAAGCTATGGTTTTTCCATTAGTCATGTATAGATATGAGAGTTGGACCATGAAGTAAGCTGAGTGCAGAAGTACTGATTCTTTTGAACTGTGGTGTTGGAGAAGACTCTTGAAAGTCCCTTGGACTGCAAGGAGATTCAACTAGTCAATCCTAAAGGAAATCAGTCCTGGATATTCTTTGGAAGGACTGAAACTGAAGCTGAAACTCCAATGGTTTGGCCACCTGATGCAAAGAACTGACTCATTTGAAAAGACCCTGATGCTGGGAAAGATTGAAGGCAGGAGGAGAAGGGGATGACAGAGGATGAGATGGTTGGATGGCATCACTGACTTGATGGACATGAGTTTGAGTAAGCTCCAGGAGTTGTTGATGGACAGGGAAGCCTGGCGTGCTGCAGCCCATGGAGTCGCAAGGAGTCAGACACGACTGAGTGACTGAACTGACTTCCCAAACTTGCCTCCCTGGCCCAGAAGCTCCAAACCCCTTTTCTTTTATTTAGGCTAAAACTGAATATGAGTGCAAATTGAAAATACCCCATGAGTTACTCATCACGGTGTGTTCCTGTATGTACTGCATGTGTATAAATTACTATACTTCTCTTTGTTTTTTCCTTGGAAACCTGTCCTTTGCCAGGCTAATCTGCAGGGTCCATGCTGGGGAACTTGGGATGAGTACAGGACAAGGTTTATTCCTCCCTGAAGGTTTCATCAGAAAAGCAGGATATATGTTTTTCATGTTCACATCCTAATCCCTTTTCGTGAAGAACATTTTCAGTTCTAGATCCCCAAATGTGTGGATTTTCTTTCCTTCAAATTTACCTGAGACAAGATCAAGCTACAATTTAAAATTTTTGTTTCCCCACTTTGCAATGTGTTCAGGAATGCAGGGTGTGGTGTTAGTGGGTTGGTTTGTCTTTCATACTCTGCTACAAGGTCTGTATTGATATAGACTCAAAAAATTAGATTTGAGAGTCTTCTGTGACCTAGGGCTGTGTGGTCTCCATCACTTTAACTGTATCTATTCACTCAGATATTAAAGAGCGTCGTTTCTAAATGCCTAATGGAGGATTTAGTACAATTAGATAACTACTGTTATCTACCAGCAATCAAATCAAAGTCATGCTTAGTGATACTTCAATAATTAACAGTTTGCATTTCCACAGATCTTTAGTGGTGACAAAATGGTTCTTCTCAGACCCCTTACTACTTGTAATGTATGGAAGTCAGGTATCCCTATTTTATAAATAAGCCAACTTTCAAGAGGTCAAGTGAATAGCTATTTCAATTATTTAGTAGAGAAGAGATGGAATTTAAAATTTTACTCTCACTTTCTAGAAACTACTCCAAAGTTAATAAATACAGAAAACTGTTAGTTATCCACAGCAAGCATTCAACTGTAGGCTGCTTCCCTGCTGCAACTCAGTCGCTTCACGGACATCTGAAAGTCACACTGAACCACAGCTAAACACAATGCTTCTGATTCTACTGAATACCAGGGAAAAGTGTCTACTCTCAAAGAAATGGTAACTAACAAGTCACTTACATAGCATTAGTTTCTAATTTATCATGATTTTAGAATCATTAAAAATGGGAAATTTGAAGTTATCCATCTAAAATGAAAAAATAAAATCTGAAAAAGTGTTTCTTCCTGCTTTCAAATTACCAGTACCAGGCACTCTACCATTTGAGGTGAGATGTGACAAGGAACTCAGTACAAAGTCAGGAGAAAGGGGGAGTGAAAGAAGAGAGCGAGGATGCAGGACACAGTACCTACCCCTCTCCTCCCCGGTGTCTGGACCTGAACTTCAGTGAACGCAGCTCCCTCATCAGCTGGAATTTAAAGACCTGCAGCAGGTGTCAGCCAACGTCTAGTGCAGCCCTGCCCGTGTACGAAGGCATGGAGCAAGGGGTCTAGTTCCCAACCGCAGGGCGACAGGGAAAGAACCCTGGTCTCTGCAGTGCCTACTCGGTGCCCCTTGTGGTCCAGGCTGAAGCCCAGGCCAGCACAAAGCCTAGCAAACTGCAGCTGTTCACTCCACATTCACAAGGCTGAACCGCTGAGCATCTTCCTTGTATGAATGCTCACTGGATCCATCCCCCATCAAGGAACTGAAAGCGAGCCTTACACTGATCACTCCATTAGCTCTCAGTGACAAAGGAGAGTTAACAACTTCCCACTGCCAAATACTTCACATGATTTAAAAAGAGGTCTCAACAATTCGACTTTTAATCACCTTAAACAACAAGGCCCAACTGTAGAAAACAGGGAACTACATTCAGCATCTTGTAATAAACCATAAAGGAAAATAATCTGAAAAAGAATATTAGCTTGGTGCAAACATAATTATGGTTTTGGACTGTGAATTTTAAATCATTATAACTAGGCTCTAACACATCTTTAATAATCAAAATAGGAGCCATTACAATCAACATGTTTTTGCCAACCAGAAATGAGTTTGCTTATTCCTGTAACATAAAAATCTATCCTTCAGGATTCGATGAACTCCTGGAAAGCATTTTCTGCCTCCTGCCTGTTGTGGAAGCGTTTTCTCTGCAAAAAGTTGTCGAGATGCTTGAAGAAGTGGTAGTCAGTTGGCAAGATGGCAGGTGAATATGGTAGATATGGCAAAACTTCATAGCCCAATTTGTTCAACTTTTGAAGTGCTGGTTGTATGACATGCAGTTAGGCATTGCTGTAGAGAAGAACTGGCCCCTTTCTGTTCACCAACGCCAGAGGCAGGTGTTGCGGTTTTCAGTGCATCTCATGGATTTGCTGAGCATACTTCTCAGATGTAATGGTTTCACTGGGATTCAAAAAGCGGTACTGGATGAGACTGGCAGCAGACCACCAAACAGTGACCATGACCTTTTTTGGTGCAAGTCTGGCTCTGGGAAGTGCTCTGGAGCTTCTTCTCAGTCCAACCACTGAGCTGGCCATTCCCAGTTCTCATACACAATCCACTTTTCATCACACATCACAATCCGATTGAGAAATGGTTTGTTGTTGTTGCATACAGTTAGAGAAGATACTTGAAAGTGACAATATTTTTGATTTTCAGTCAGTTCATGAGGTACCCACTTTATTGAGCTTTTTCATCTTTCCAATTTGTTTCAAAAGCCAAACAACTGTAGAATGGTCAACACTGAGTTCTTTGACAACTTCTTGTGTAATCGTAAGAGGATCAGTTTTGATGATGGCTCTCAACTGGTCCTTGTCAACTTCTGGTGGCTGGCCACTACACTCCTCATCTTCAAGACTCGTCTCTTTCACAAAACTTCCTGAACCACCACTGCACTGTACATTCGTTAGCAGTTCCTGGGCCAAATGCATTGTTGATGTTGCAAATTGTCTCTGCTACTTTACAACCCATTTTGAACTCAAATAAGAAAATCGTTTGAATTTGCTTTTTGTCTAATATAATTTTCATAGTATAAAATAAATATAAAATAAATAGCAAGTAATAAGTCATTAGCAAAAGAACATAAAGTGAGAAATGTGCATTAAAATGATGTATGACATAAGCACATTTACTTAGAATGTATTCCTATATCAAATGGCAAATTTCAACAATGCAAAACTACAATTACTTTTGCACCAACTCACTTTGCTGTACACCTGAAACTAATACAATTGTATTTCAACGTTTTAAAAAATTTTTTAATAGAATAAAAAATCACCAATTGTTCATCCAGTTTGCCTGATACTAAGAAGGCACAGGTCAATAGTGGAATTTTCAGCATCCTATGTGGAATACTTGTTTTAGAAAGTCTGCTTTATTCACTGGTATGGATGCCACTGACATAATAGTGAATGAAAACTTACAAGATTCTAAACAAATTTTCTAAAAATTTGAAGACAGAAACCACAGACAAACCTTCATTCACTAAAGTAAAATCATTTACTGAATCACACACAGACAGTATAGAAGACTAAATTCAGTAGCCCTTAAAAAGGTGGCCAATTATCTTGTTGGCAGCCTAAGAGCCAACAACAAACAAATACCACAGAGAAGCAGAGGAGCAGGCTGCCTGATGCTCTGGGTCTAAGACCAGCTGGCTCAGCCTGCATAAACCGGTCTTTACACTCACTGGAAACAGGAGAAGCAAACTGAAAACAATGCAACCCAAGAGTATGCAGAAGTGAGCTGACGAGAATGTCTCACTGGCCAGGGAAAGGCGCCCTCTTCACAAATACAGTATTGCTTTTTACCAACATTTTGAGGTCAAAATAAATGTAGATTAGGTTCATCCTATTCACTGATTTCCCCAGATTTCGTTTTTGTCAAATTATCGTTTTTTTTTTAATACTTTGTTTTGCTAGATTACCTTATCTAGAGTATACTTTAATCCACAGTGTTTGTATTTTCTAGAACTAAATTTCTATTATGACAGAATTTTAAAGATCTAGCTTTATCATTAAAAAGGTGTCTCAAGATATTGCTTTATAACCTACTGTACACATTAAGTTCAATAAATGTAAGGTTGTGAAGAGCTACAAGGATGACTGCAAAAATATAACTCCCCAATCTTGCAAATGTTAAGAAACATCTAAACATTTTTAGAATAAATGCTTAAATATTTACATATATACTGATATATTTCAATGATATCTTTCTGGGTGCATAAAGTTTCAGAACTGTCATATTTCTGGTGGAGTACACCTTTTATCAACATATAGAAATATAAGTATTTTCCTGTTTAATACTTTTCTCTGGTATACCATTTTGTACAAATCAATATCTTCACTCCAGCTTTCCTTGTTGAGTTCACTCGCTGGTACTCCTCTCTCCACCTTTACTGTCAATCTTTTTGCATCATAAAGTCTCAAATAAATAGCAAATGGGAAACTAGCTACCCATGACCCCCCTCTAGTGGTTACTCAGAGCTCGTGAAAATACACATTTTTCTATCGATGTCAAAAATAAATCAGATTCTCTACAAAAAAGACAAGATCTTTAACACACTTTTACTTCCATAATAATTATAAAATCAGATTCAGGATAACTGAGGATCAAATGATTTTCCCAGAGTCACAATAATACATTTAGATTTCACTTCATCTTCTAATTATCTAAGCTTGGCTACATAGCAGATAACCAAAGGAAAAAACTACATTGCATTTTTATAGGAAATAAATATAGATGGACTATATCATGTCCTGAAATGACAAAGAGCATGAGATAAAGATTTAATTTACAGTGGGAAGTTACATTGTTCCTTTACAATTTCAGGGACAAAAAGAAGACGAATATGGATCTGCTGCCTCCTGTTGTAGGCAAGTGTTTTCTTTGTCTTCTAAAGGTTGCTGCTGCTGCTGCTAAGTCGTTCCAGTCGTGTCCGACTCTGTGCGACCCCATAGATGGCAGCCCACCAGGCTCCCCCATCCCTGGGATTCTCCAGGCAAGAACACTGGAGTGGGTTGCCATTTCCTTCTCTAATGCATGAAAGTGAAAAGTGAAAGTGAAGTCGCTCAGTCAAGTCCGACTCTTAGTGACCCCATGGACTACAGCCTACCAGGCTCTTCCGTCCATGGGATTTTCCAGGCAAGAGTACTGGAGTGGGGTGCCATTGCCTTCTCCGCTTCTAAAGGTTGCTGCTCACATATTAATCAAATTAACAGAGATCAAACACAAAGAACAAATATTAAAAGCAGCCAGGGAAAAACAACAAATAACACACAAGGGAATTCCCATAAGGATAACAGCTGATCTTTCAATAGAAACTCTTCAAGCCAGGAGGGAATGGCAAGACATACTTAAAATGATGAAAGAAAATAACCTACAGCCCAGATTATTGTACCCAGCAAGGATCTCATTCAAATATGAAGGAGAAATCGAAAGTTTTTCAGACAAGCAAAAGCTGAGAGAATTTTGCACCACCAAACCAGCTCTCCAACAAATACTAAAGGATATTCTCTACACAGGAAACACAAAAACAGTGTATAAATTCAAACCCAAAACAATAAAGTAAATGGCAACGGGATCATACTTATCAGTAATTACCTTAAACGTAAATGGGTTGAATGCCCCAACCAAAAGACAAAGACTGGCTGAATGGATACAAAAACAAGACCCCTACATATGTTGTCTACAAGAAACCCACCTCAAAATAGGGGACACATACAGACTGAAAGTGAAGGGCTGGAAAAAGATTTTCCATGCAAATAGGGACCAAAAGAAAGCAGGAGTAGCAATACTCATATCAGATAAAATAGACTTTAAAACAAAGGCTGTGAAAAGAGACAAAGATGGTCACTACATAATGATCAAAGGATCAATCCAAGAAGAAGATATAACAATTATAAATATATATGCACCCAACACGGGAGCACCGCAATATGTAAGACAAATGCTAACAAGTATGAAAGGAGAAATTAACAATAACACAATAATAGTGGGAGACTTTAATACCCCACTCACACCTATGGATAGATCAACTAAACAGAAAATTAACAAGGAAACACAAACTTTAAACGATACAATAGACCAGTTAGACCTAATTGATATCTATAGGACATTTCATCCCAAAACAATGAATTTCACCTTTTTCTCAAGCGCACATGGAACCTTCTCCAGGATAGATCACATCCTGGGCCATAAATCTAGCCTTGGTAAATTCAAAAAAATACAAATCATTCCAAGCATCTTTTCTGACCACAATGCAGTAAGATTAGATCTCAATTACAGGAGAAAAACTACTAAAAATTCCAACATATGGAGGCTGAACAACACGCTGCTGAATAACCAACAAATCACAGAAGAAATCAAAAAAGAAATCAAAATTTGCATAGAAACAAATGAAAATGAAAACACAACAACCCAAAACCTGTGGGACACTGTAAAAGCAGTCCTAAGGGGAAAATTCATTGCAATACAGGCATACCTCAAGAAACAAGAAAAAAGTCAAATAAATAACCTAACTCTACACCTAAAGCAACTAGAAAAGGAAGAAATGAAGAACCCCAGGGTTAGCAGAAGGAAAGAAATCTTAAAAATTAGAGCAGAAATAAATGCAAAAGAAACAAAAGAGACCAGAGCAAAAATCAACAAAGCCAAAAGCTGGTTCTTTGAAAGGATAAATAAAATTGACAAACCATTAGCCAGACTCATCAAGAAACAAAGGGAGAAAAATCAAATCAATAAAATTAGAAATGAAAATGGAGAGATCACAACAGACAACACAGAAATACAAAGGATCATAAGAGACTACTATCAACAATTACATGCCAATAAAATTGACAACGTGGAAGAAATGGACAAATTCTTAGAAAAGTACAACTTTCCAAAACTGGACCAGGAAGAAATAGAAGATCTTAACAGACCCATCACAAGCACGGAAATTCAAACTGTAATCAAAAATCTTCCAGCAAACAAAAGCCCAGGTCCAGGCGGCTTCACAGCTGAATTCTACCAAAAATTTAGAGAAGAGCTAACACCTATCCTGCTCAAACTCTTCCAGAAAAATGCAGAGGAAGGTAAACTTCCAAACTCATCCTACGAGGCCACCATCACCCTAATACCAAAACCTGACAAAGATGCCACAAAAAAAGAAAACTACAGGCCAATATCACTGATGAACATAGATGCAAAAATCCTTAACAAAATTCTTGCAATAAGAATCCAACAACACATTAAAAAGATCATACACCATGACCAAGTGGGCTTTATCCCAGGCATGCAAGGATTCTTCAATATCCACAAATCAATCAATGTAATACACCACATTAACAAATTGAAAAATAAAAACTATATGATTATCTCAATAGATGCAGAGAAAGCCTTTGACAAAATTCAACATCCATTTATGATAAAAACTCTCCAGAAAGCAGGAATAGAAGGAACATACCTCAATATAATAAAAGCTATATATGACAAACCCACAGCAAACATTATCCTCAATGGTGAAAAACTGAAAGCATTTCCTCTGAAGTCAGGAACAAGATGAGGGTGCCCACTTTCACCATTACTATTCAACATAGTTTTGGAAGTTTGGGCCACAGCAATCAGAGCACAAAAAGAAATAAAAGGAATCCAAATTGGAAAAGAAGAAGTAAAACTCTCACTATTTGCAGATGACATGATCCTCTACATAGAAAACCCTAAAGACTCCACCAGAAAATTACTAGAACTAATCAATGACTATAGTAAAGTTGCAGGATATAAAATCAACACACAGAAATCCCTTGCATTCCTATACACTAATAATGAGAAAACAGAAAGAGAAATTAAGGAAACAATTCCACTCACCACTGCAACGGAAAGAATAAAATACTTAGGAATATATCTACCTAAAGAAACTAAAGACCTATATATAGAAAACTATAAAGCACTGGTGAAAGAAATCAAAAAGGACACTAATAGATGGAGAAATATACCATGTTCATGGATTGGAAGAATCAATATAGTGAAAATGAGGATACGACCCAAAGCAATTTATAGATTCAATGTAATCCCTATCAAGCTACCAACGGTATTCTTCACAGAGCTAGAACAAATAATTTCACAATTTGTATGGAAATACAAAAAACCTAGAATAGCCAAAGCTATCTTGAGAAAGAAGAATGGAACTGGAGGAATCAACCTACCTGACTTCAGGCTCTACTACAAAGCCACAGTTATCAAGACAGTATGGTACTGGCACAAAGACAGAAATATAGATCAATGGAACAAAATAGAAAGCCCAGAGATTAATCCACACACGTATGGACACCTTATCTTTGACAAAGGAGGCAAGAATATACAATGGATTAAAGACAATCTCTTTAACAAGTGGTGCTGGGAAAACTGGTCAACCACTTGTAAAAGAATGAAACTAGAACACTTTCTAACACCATACACAAAAATAAACTCAAAATGGATTAAAGATCTCAACGTAAGACCAGAAACTATAAAACTCCTAGAGGAGAACATAGGAAAAACACTCTCCGACATACATCACAGCAGGATCCTCTATGACCCACCTCCCAGAATATTGGAAATAAAAGCAAAAATAAACAAATGGGACCTGATTAAACTTAAAAGCTTCTGCACAACAAAGGAAACTATTAGCAAGGTGAAAAGACAGCCTTCAGAATGGGAGTAAATAATAGCAAATGAAGCAACTGACAAACAACTAATCTCCAAAATATACAAGCAACTCCTACAGCTCAACTCCAGAAAAATAAATGACCCAATCAAAAAATGGGCCAAAGAACTAAATAGACATTTCTCCAAAGAAGACATACAGATGGCTAACAAACACATGAAAAGATGCTCAACATCACTCATTATCAGAGAAATGCAAATCAAAACCACTATGAGGTACCATTTCACGCCAGTCAGAATGGCTGTGATCCAAAAGTCTACAAGCAATAAATGCTGGAGAGGGTGTGGAGAAAAGGGAACCCTCTTACACTGTTGGTGGGAATGCAAACTAGTACAGCCACTATGGAGAACAGTGTGGAGATTCCTTAAAAAACTGGAAATAGAACTGCCTTATGATCCAGCAATCCCACTGCTGGGCATACACACTGAGGAAACCAGAAGGGAAAGAGACACGTGTACCCCAATGTTCATCGCAGCACTGTTTATAATAGCCAGGACATGGAAGCAACCTAGATGTCCATCAGCAGATGAATGGATAAGAAAGCTGTGGTACATATACACAATGGAGTATTACTCAGCCATTAAAAAGAATACATTTGAATCAGTTCTAATGAGGTGGATGAAACTGGAGCCTATTATACAGAGTGAAGTAAGCCAGAAAGAAAAACACCAATACAGTATACTAATGCATATATATGGAATTTAGAAAGATGGTAACGATAACCCTGTATACGAGACAGCAAAAGAGACACTGATGTATAGAACAGTCTTATGGACTCTGTGGGAGAGGGAGAGGGTGGGAAGATTTGGGAGAATGGCACTGAAACATGTATAATATCATGTATGAAACGAGTTGCCAGTCCAGGTTCGATGCACAATACTGGATGCTGGGGCTAGTGCACTGGGACGACCCAGAGGGATGGTATGGGGAGGGAGGAAGGAGGAGGGTTCAGGATGGCGAACACATGTATACCTGTGGTGGATTCATTTCGATATTTCGCAAAACTAATACAAAATTGTAAAGTTTAAAAATAAAATAAAATTTAAAAAATAAAAAAAATAAAGGTTGCTGCTACTGCTAAGTCGCTTCAGTCGTGTCCGACTCTGTGCGACCCCATAGACGGCAGCCCACCAGGCTCCCCCGTCCCTGGGATTCTCCAGGCAAGAACACTGGAGTGGGTTGCCATTTCCTTCTCCAATGCATGAAAGTGAAAAGTGAAAGTGAAGTTACTCAGTCGTGTCCGACTCTCAGCGACCCCATGTACTGCAGCCTACCAGGCTTCTCTGTCCATGGGATTTTCCAGGCAAGAGTACTGGAGTGGGGTGCCACTGCCTTCAGGAACCAGTAATTCCCCCTGGGCAAGACTGAATTCCCTAAGGCTGCATCTGAAGATCAAAAGAGAAATACACAAAATATCTATCAAGAGTGAGACAAAGGCATCTTGAGTGACAGATGGGTACTTTATTTTTCAAGGGAATTACAAGGCATTTTGAAGAACTGGTTAATTCTAAGACTGAGGCAGGAAAAACAACATGAGCCCAGAGCATCTTGCGGTACCGAGCGGATGTGCTCAGGGAGGAGGGGGCCTGTAGAAAGGGCACCAGGACTAGTCTCGGGGAACAGGAGGAACAGAGTGGGGACAATGCGAGCAACAAAGTGAACCCCAACAGCCCTGAATTACAGCCCGCAGAGTGAAGCATACAACTCACGGAGATCCATGGGCATGCTCTGACATAAACAACTGAGTTCTTTCCCCTACAAAAGAATCCAAACTGATAAACGCAGGACAAGGAAAAAGAAAATAACCCTTAGAGTGTCATACTAATAATAGCTGCTAACAGATCCACCAAGGGATGCAAAACTGAGTGGGGAGACAGGATATTTGCATGGTCTAAAATGTCTCCCCCAAGACATTTTGAAGAGAATACAGCACCTCTACAGTGGAGAAGCCCAGCAGAGAGAGCCCCTGACCCAAGTGATCAAGATTAATAAACTATGATGATATCACCTGCCTCTGATATGATGCAATCAGGAGGAAGCATCGCTCCTGTGAGATTCTTGCCAAAAATGGATAAACTTGATCTAAACACATATAAGCCCAAAATAAGAGAGAAACTATCCAGTTCCTGCCAAAAACATCAAGGTTGTGAAAGAAAAGACAGAAACTGTCCCAGATGCAATGCTGGGTGGAACCTCGAACAGCAAAAAGACATTAGTGAAAATAATGCTGTCATCTAAACAAAATCTCCAGCTAATGACATTACACCAAGGTTAACTTGCTGGGTGCCACATGGACCTCTTGGTACCATTTCTGTAATTTTTCTGTACGTCTAAAATTTTTTCAAAATAGAGGTTTATATACCAGGCAAAGGACTAGGCATAACAGGTTATCTCATTTGATTCTCCTAACAACTGTGCAAAATTAGTGTGATTATCTATATTTTATAGCCTGGAAAATTGAGATTTGGAACAATTTAAAAAACGTTCAGATGCACACAGCAAAATGTTGTCAGAACTGAAACTACTTTAGAAGTTGCTCAGTATCTGTGTTCTTTCCATCATGTTATGATAAACAAATGGAAATGCATTTATCCATCCAAGAAACACAGGTCATCTCTTCTGAAACTAGATTAAAAATTTTAAGTGTCAACAACAGCAGAAATTAATTTTAGAACTCAGTGTTAATTTTCAATTTGCTTAAAATATGTGGTATTAGGACCTCCCTGTAGCTGAGATGGTAAAGAATCTGCCTGGGTTCGATTCCCGGGTCGGGAAGATCCCCTGGAGACAGGAATGGCAACCCACTCCAGTATTCTTGTCTGGAGAATCCCACGCGCAGAGAAGCCTGGTGGGCTACAGTCCATGGGGTCACAAAGAGTCGGACAGGACCAAGCGACTAACACTACAGGGAAACAAAAAAGCTTTTCTATCGTAATACTAAAAGGCAAATACATACTTAAATAAAGCCACTTTAATCTCCTGTAATACCCAGCAAGTCTCACAGAACTCTATAAACTACACCACACTGCTATGCTTCCTGACATGAAGTATAAGAAAGGCTGGTTGGTTATAAGCGTCCTTCAAGTTTAAGAGGCACTAAAACAACATTAAGGTGTTCTCTTAACTAGTTCACAGGTGTCTAGCAAGGAAAACTCAAGTGAATTTCTACATTTATTTCAGTGGAGTTTTTTTGCACATTATACCACCTGCTTATATAACCATAAAAATATTATTTAATACAAAAAAGAAGCATATCAAACTCTAGGGAAATATCAGAGAAATAATAAAATATTCATGATGGAGGAGAAACTTCCCTCTTTCTCCTCTTGATATGTTACAGGCACCACAGTAATGGTTAAGTTACTTTACCTTGTGAACTATGATAAAGAATCAGAATTAAAGTTTCAAAACAGAGTGGCTGCCTTCTCATAACCCAATGTAACTAAACTGAATTACTGAAGATGGTGTCCTGCAATGCAGGAAGATGGCTCAACCAAGGGAAGTTTATAGAAACCTGCTACATGGTTCTAGATCATCTGTTCGCCTCTAACTTTGATGAGGCATCTCATTAAGAGACAGAATTTATTTTGCCCGTTGGGACATGACAACAGGAAAGAACAAGACAAAACATTTTCTTCAATTTTGTCAACTTAAAAAATTTAAAGCATGTATTTTTCAATGTTAGAAGATGCTTTAAACAGCCCAAGAAATCTCCTTTTTTCATTCATAGGGATTTAATTTGAAAATTAATCTATGAATGATATATTACAATGGACACAGTCAAAAAACAGCTGAAAGGACAACCTGTCTGTTGAGCTAAGATGAAATCAGGCAGTTTGATACAGGTCAAAACAAAGTGTTTGGATTTTGTTCAAAATGAGATTTTGAAGTCTGTAGCACCTTAATCAGAAGGCACTATGAATATGAAAATGGCTACTATCCGTATTTTATATGCAATTGTCACCTTTTTTAAAGGGTGAATTTTCAAACCACTTGTTATTATCATCTCATTTATTTTACCACGTCACTGAAGTAAGTTAGCAGAGGTAACGTATTGCATTTCCTGATAGATACCTGAGCTTCCCAACAGCAAACCTGAAACCACAACCTAGCTCTGTTGAGCCCCATCCCTGAGCACATTCACTGAATTCTAACACGTCTCAGCCACTCACCCCACAGAGTGAAGGACACAGAACAGCCTGGCCCAACAAATTAAAGCAAATACATCAGAGTTGTGTTTAACCCTCATGACTAGATATATTTTAAAATTCAACAGATAAAAATCACCATTTGATGCCATAAAAATTAGTGCCTTGTTTACTGCCTCTACTACTTTGTCACACACACACACAGGTCAGGGGCATTTCCTGGGCTTGGTCACACATCCATGGTCCTCCTGGCCCTGATTTCTATTTATAGAGCAGATGACATCACATCTAGATGTACTGCTGATTCATCTATTTGGCATGCGAGTGGAGCGTAGAGTAGGCAAATAGATGTCCTACAGTAAGAGAGGTCTGGCTGGAGAACCCACAAGAATGTCAACTCCATGAAGGCAGGAATGGTGTCCACTTTGTTAACTTCTATGCTTTCAGCTCCCACAAAAATGCCAGGCACACGTCAGAGGCCCTGTAAATATTATGTGGGTCCAAATACAACTGCTTTGATGTTACACGTATAGGTTCTATGTAAATGGCAGATTCACATGGTTCCATCTAATACTAAATGAATTGATGAAAAACTCTAATTTTTCATGTCCATCTTTCTTCTGGCCATGAGCTAGAAAGACAGTGGCAGCTGCAGAATGGAGGAGCTGAGGGCAGACCCTGCTCCCCACAGACTTCTGGGGTCCTCAGCCCCCTGTTCACATCTAGTGCATTAGGGGCACTGAAGAAACACTAACTGTTAGTGGTGATAATGCCAGTAATTACCTTTTCCTGGTATTTCCTGTAGGCAATTACTAGAAAGTTAAAGATAGCAATTATAAATTACATAGGCACTTGACTTTGAATTTATTTGTAACACCTTTTTCAGTACTATAATTACCATTTTATAGTCAAATAACTTGAGCAAGAGGATTATTTTCTAAAACCATAGTGAAAGAGCAGAGAAACTCAAGCTTCCCAAATTCACTTCTATGCTCAATTCATTACCATCTGCCTCCATCACCAATGATAAAGAAATATATGTATAGTCATGCTCCTAAGGTATTTCATGACATTAAGGGGTTTTCCCACTTTAACTTTTTCCCATGCTATGTCACATTTAGAAATTTGGGGGGGGAAATCCCATTGCTATTGATTTCGCCCAGATAGTTACCTAGATAGAGTATCATGCAAAATGGCGATCTTGCTAAACCACAAGCTGGAATCGAGATTGCCTGGAGAAATATCATCAACCTCAGATATGCAGATGATACCACTCTAATGGCAGAGAACGAAGAACACTAAAGAGGAGCACGAAAAAGCTGGCTTAAAATTCAACATTCAAACCACTAAGAGCATGGCATCTAGTCCCATCACTTCATGGCAAATGGGGGGAAAGTGGAAGCTGTGACAGATTTATTTTCTTGGGCTCCAAAATCCCTGCAGACAGTGGCTGCAGCCATGAAATTAAAGATGCTTGCTCCCTGGAAGGAAAGCTATGACAAACTTAGCATATTAAAAAGACATCATTTGTCAACAAAGGTCCATAGAGTGAAAGCTATGGCTTCTCCAGTAGTCACATACAGATGTGAGAGTTGGACCACTAAGAAGGCTGAGCACCAAAGGACTGATGCTTTCAAATTGTAGTGCTGGGGAATACTCTTTAGAATCCTTTGGACTGCAAGATCAAATCACTAAATCTTAAAGGAAATCAACCTTGAATATTCATTGGAAGGACTGGTGCTGAAGATGAAGCTCCAACACTCTGGCCACCTGATGTGAAGAGACAACCCATTAGAAAAGACCCTGATGCTGGGAAAGATGGAAGGCAAAAGAAGAGGGCAACAGAGGATAAGATGGTTGGATGGCATCACCGACTCAATGGACATGAATTTGATCAAACTCCAGGAGATAGTGAAGGACAGGGCAGCCTGTTGTGCTGCAATTCATGGCCTCATAAAGAGTCAGACACAACTAAGCGACTGAACAACAACAGAGTAATCATGTGAAACACCTTTCTTACACACAAACGCCCCCCAAATCTGACCCTTAAAATATACATATGAATAATGCCTTAAATTATCAAAATTTATCAAAAAATGTTTTGAGTAGCTATCTTCTTCAATTTCTCATGTCATAAATTCAACATTTATTAGAAATTATCAATTTCTGTTTTACAAAGAAAAGTTATTTCTGAAATAAGACCTCTTAGGAAACATTAACTCAAACTTGATGATCTGTATGACAAGGTAGTAACAAAAAATAAAGCTCTGCATAGCTGTGAAAATCTCTGCATGGTGCTCTAAATGACAACTTTTAGGATCACAAGTCTACTAGCCACTTACTATCTAGATTAATTTCTTTAAAATCTGAAAGCTGCCTCTGGTGTTCTATGCAGCACACAAATAAGAACAGTAATGAGAAGCATAACACATGTAAAATTACAGGAATAATAATATTTTGACATGTAGCTAAGGAGTAATTTGTTAAACACTATAATCCCCAATAATAGTATTATTTAATGCTTATTTAATTTATTTCATGGTTATAGTATTATTTAATACTTATTTAACTTATATGCAGAGTACATCATGAGAAATGCTGGACTTGATGAAGCACAAGCTGGAATCAAGACTGACAGGAGAACTATCAATAACCTCAGATATGCAGATGACACCGTATTTATGGCAGAAAGGGAAGGAGAACTAAAGAGCCTCTTGATGAAAGTGAATGAGGAAAGTGAAAAAGTTGACTTAAAACTCAACATTCAGAAAACTAAGATCATGGTATCTGGTCCCATCACTTCATGGCAAATAGATGGGGAAACAATGGAGACAGTGCCAGACTTAATTTTCTTGGGCTCTAAAATCACTGCAGATGGTGACTGCAGCTATGAAATTAAAAGACAGTTGCTCCTTGGAAGAAAAGTTACGACCAACCTAGACAGCTTATTGAAAAGCAGGGACATTACTTTGCCAACAAAGGTATGTGTAGTCAAAGATATGGTTTTTCCAGTAGTCATGCTAGGACGTGAGAGTTGGACTCTAAAGAAAGCTGAGCGCTTTTGAACTGTGGTGTTGGAGAAGACTCTTGAAAGTCCCTTGGACTGCAAGGAGATCCAACCAGTCAATCCTAAAGGAAATCAGTCTTGAATATTCATTGGAAGGATTGATGCTGAAGCTGAAACTTCAATACTTTGGCCACCTGATGGGCCACTGATTCACTGGAAAAGACCCTGATGCTGGGAAAGATTGAAGGCAGGAGGAGAAAGGGACGACAGAGGATGAGATGGTTGGATGGTATCACCGACTCAATGGACACGAGTTTGAGTAAACTCCGGGAGTTGATGATGGACAGGGAGGCCTGACGTGCTGCGGTCCATGGGGTTGCAAAGAGTTGGACAAAACTGAACGACTGAACTGAACTGATAATTCCCAAATCAAGCAGGTACACTTAATTTGCTTCTAAAGAAATATTAATAAAAGCACAGCATCACTTTTGAGGGCTTTCCTGTTGGCTGAGTGGTAAAGAATCAGCCTGCCAATGCAGGAGATGCAAGAGACATGGGTTCAATCTCTGGGTCAGCAAGATTCCCTAGAGAAGGAAACGGTAGCTCACTCCACTATTCTCACCTGGGAAATCCCATGGACAGAGGGGCCTGGAAGGCTACAGTCCAAGGAGTCACGTAAGAGCTAGACAGGACTTAGTGACTAAACAACAATCACTTTTGAAATTTAAATAGTAGATCATGATAACCCTTTCACCAAGCAGCTGCAACATTAGGTGATTTCCAAGAACACTGAAGAATATATTTTTGTCTTCTGATACTAGAGAGTCCAAATTTCAAAACACTCGCCCCCTGTCGTAGGCAATGAATGTACCATCATGTGGTTTGGGTTTCTTTTCCTCAGCTGTATCATATCTAGTTCAGAGTGAACTGTGATGGCAGGGGCTTCTGCTTCTTTAAATCTCTCTACAGATGCTCACTACTCTTGATAGTGAGGGTCTTCAACAATTACAAATTAAATTCAATATGTGTGCACATAGAATTGCACGCAAAAATGTAATAAATTTTATTTGTAATAAATATATGAATTTCCTAAAGGCTCAAAGGATGGCTATCTACCCTTCCCTTCTATTATGAAAACGTTGTACCCAAAAAGCCACAGAATTAAGCCACGTGACCAACGAGCAAAAGCTGTTTAGTGCCTAAACTGAGGTGACACCATGTACAAAGGAAAGTCACCTTAGTTTCACTAAGGGGAAAAAATGCACTAAAACCCATCTTTCTCAGCTGAGCCTTCATTCAACATTGAAACAAGTATCTCAAACTCCATGGTTTTAGCTGCTGCTCAACACCATGCACAGAGTCGGACATGACTGAAGTGACTTAGCAGCAGCAGCAAAACCATCCCATTCAACTGGGGATTGAACAAAGAAAAACAGAAAGAAACTTTAATCTGTCTTTTCTTCTCTTTTTGCTACAATACACTGACAGCATCTTGTTCATTAATTAAACTTTTTTCCTTAAAGAAATGTACTGGAGAATGCTATTTTAGACAACCGTAGAAAAGGCAGGAAATAAAAGGCATAGTTTGAAAGAAAATCGAGGGTTTTAAAATGCTAGGTAGAGATGCAACATATTCATAAATGATAATACAAACATAGAGAAATATTTCAACAAATATAGAGTGAGACAGAATTTAAGAATTTAACACAGCAGGACTAGGGGTGGCTGGAAGTCAGGCACTCAAACAACGCAGGAAATTAAGAGGGCTCCATTCTGGTGATCAGAAGGGGAGACCTGCATTGCCATTTACACTCATCCAGTAAGAAGGCGGGTTATGATTATAAGTGGAAACCATGAACCCAGTTTGTAACAACTATAATTAGCCAAACTTGCCGGATAACTCACAAATAAGTTTTGGTTTTGTGAGCCTGACTCTCACTGTATTTCTTACTTGTATTCACTCATGTTTGTTCTATCTAATAACAATCAGGGTAGAAATATCCTGGAGGGGAAACCCGTAACTCTTATTCATCATCTCGTTGATACGTTGGTCGCTCATTCATATGCGACTCTTTGCAACCCCATGGACTGCAACCCGCCAGGCTCCTCTGTCCATAGAATTCTTCAGGCAAGAATACTGGAGTGGGTTGCATTCCCTTCTCCAGGGGATCTTCTCAAGCCTGGGACTGAACTCTCCCACATTACAGACAGATTCTTTACCGTCTGAGCCACCAGGGAAGTGGAAAATTCTTAAAGAGATGAGAGTATCGGACCACCTTACTTGTCTTCTGAGAAACCTGTATGCAGGTCAAGAAGCAACAATTACAACCGGACATGGAACAATGGACTGGTTCAAGACTGGGAAGGGAGTACATCAAGGCTGTGTATAGTCCCTCTGCTTATTTAATTTATATGCGAAGTACACCATGATAAATTCTGGGCTGGATGAATCACAAGCTGGAATCAAGACTGTCAGGAGAAATACCAACAACCTCAGATATGCAGATGATACCACTCTAACGACAGAAAGTGAAAAGGAACTCAAGAACCTCTTGACGAGGGTGAAAGAGGAGAGTGAAAAAGCTGGCTAAACACTCAACATTCAGAAAACTAAGAGCATGGCATCCAGTTCCATCACTTCATGACAAACAGATGGGGGAAAAGTGGAAACAGTGACTGATTTTATCTTCTTGGGCTCCAAAATCACTGCAGACAGTGACTACAGCCATGAAATTAAAAGAACTTGCTCCTTGGAAGAAAAGCTGTGACAAACTTAGTGTATGAAAAAGCAGAGATGTCACTTCGCTGACAAAGATGACAAACATAGTCAAAGCTGTGATTTTCCCAGTAGCCATGCAGGGATGTGACAGTTGGACCATAAAGAAGGCTGAGCACCAAAGAATCGAGGCTTTCAAATTGTGGTACTGGAGAAGACTCCAGAGAGTCCCTTGGACAACAAAGAGATCAAACCAGTCAATCCTAAAGGAAATCAACCCTGAATATTCACTGGAAGGACTGATGCTGAAGCTCTAATACTTTGGCTCACCTGATGCAAAGAGAAGATATTGGGAAAGACCCTGATGCTGGGAAAGATTAAGGGCAGGAGGAGAAGGGGGCAACAGAGGATGAGATGGTTGAATGGAGTCACTGATTCAACAGACACGAGTTTGAACAAACTCCAGGAGATAGTGAAGGACATGCTGCAGTCCATGGGGTTGCAAAGAGTTGGACACAACTTAGCAACTGAACAAATTTGGTATGTAGGAACTCTTACTTGGATGACAATTTAAAAAGAATATGTCATTTCCACTTTTGGCATCTTAAAACTCAATAATGCCATAAAATTCTAAGTTTGTACAAAGTCTGATAGAAATGATAGGTGATCTCTAAAGGGAGTGATTAAAACATTAAAAAAAAAAAAGAAAATGCTTTTCATATATTTTTGATCTGGGGTTCTGATACCTCAATACAAGAGAACTAGAGGAACTCTCACATCCTCTACTGTTTTATCATTATATAAATCAAATGGATTTTTTCCAATAAAATTCTATGCATAAATTGCCAATGCAAGTCTCTTGAAGGCAAAAAAATTATAGGAATGATGCCATTTTGATGGTAGTTTGAATAAAAAATGCTCTTCAGCTTTACAACCTGAAGACTAAGAAACTTTACAGACTTCCTTAAAGTGTCTCAGTAATATCAACCATTGTGAACTATATCTTCTCACAACTTGTGAAACAGTGACTCCAAAATTCAAATTAAACAATAACCTTGCATTCATATTCCAACATTTGTGCTTTACTTTCTGATAGAGAAAAGTTATTTTCCTGCTCCATTCCAAGTACTTTTTTACATATTACTTTGCTTAAGCCCTAACACCACTCAGAGAAAGGCTTCAGTCCCATTTTATAGATAAGGGGACTGAGGTTTAGAAAAATAAAGCAACATGCTTCACAAAGCCTGTATAGCTGGTCAGAAGTGAAACTCACATCTGAAATCAGGTCTAACTCTAAAGCACTTACTCTAAACGTATTTTTTGTTTTGTTTTTTAATCAAATTAATGTGTTTCAAATCTGAAATACAAAATTTAACCAGCACATATGACATCACTTATATATATGGAATCTAAAAAAATAAAACAAACTAGTGAATATAATAAAAAAGAAAGAGACTCACACAGAGAACAAGCTAGTGGTTACCAGTAGAGAGGGAAAGAGAGAAGGCAAGACAGGCCCAGGGGATTAAGAGGTACAAATTATTGTAAATCACCATGTTATATACCTGTAACTTAAATAATACTGTACATCAACTGAAGTTCAACTTAAAAACAATTAACCATCATGTAACAATATTTTCAAAGTATGATTATTCCTCCAATTTTCCTAGATTGAAAAGTAGACATCATAGTCAATTATTTTTTCTAGATCATACTGTTCATACATTATATACAGCATGAATAACTATACCAAGAGTTATCTGTTTATTTAAAATATTAGGTGTACTTTAATCAATTTGCTAACAGAAACACAAACAACATTTTTACAAACTTCAAAAATTGTCATGATATTTGACATTTTGATAGTATAACAAGCGGCTGCGATGAGTCACAGAATGTGAAATGGTCATAGTGGCACACTCACCTCTTAATTATCATGTAGCACAAGATATTTTAGTTTCTGAACAAAAGTCTCAATGCTTTACTGACAATCATACAATTATAGCAACTATTAAAAATATGTTGAATGGCATGGTTTGTTTTCCTCCTAATAAACTGTGTTTTTATAGGGATAAAGTTGACAAGAATCTTTACAGTTTATATAGGACATCCTGGAAAGCCATGTAACACCTTTTCATTAGAACTCTCAAAAAGGAATCAATCTTTTCAATGTTAAGTATCAAAGTATTTTTACAACAATCAGAAAATGATCTGAATATGAGAAAACAATGCTGTTTATAGGTACCAAGAGAAAGCACTCAGAATATAGAGAATTGTGATAGACAAGATTACTGACAGAGTGAGGAAACATGATCAAGTTCATGGATTCTAGAAGGAAATTGAAGACATCTGTTAAATGATCACAAAAAAAAAAAAGAGATATATGTTAAGAAATCATTTTCTACTCCACAATATTGATAAGGGATCAAACCAAAAAGCTGAAAGAAAAACATCTGGCTTGTACTATAAACCTACATAAACCAGAATTTTAAAAGGCTCCTTCATATCAGTTACCTCCAATTCCTCACATTTTCCTATACAAGTGTTTCTATCAATACTACCTTTCTTGCAGATGATGCCACGGCAGGGTGGGTGGGCGGCTGCCATGATGGAATCAATGAACTAAAAAGGAGGTTTCTCATGCACACATCACTCATGTCCATGTCCACGAGAAAAAGACAGGCAAGGGCCGCTCACTGAGCTAACCAACACCATGTGTGAGAACAAACGCAAGGTGGGAGGTTATGAATTCATTTTAGAATTCACAAAGAGAAGCTGAACTTTAACAAAAAAGTTTTTCTCATTTAATTATACTTTACTTCCACGGCTTTATGTCCAAATTCTAATTTTTTAAAAAGCTTGAGTAATGAACAAAGTAGATGACATCATTCAGGGAAGAAAGAAAGATCTAGTGTAAATGAAATCTAAACTTCAAAATTCCTTAACTATTTTCATCATCAGTGTTTTGCTTTCAAGAAAAGCCAACATTGCTCACTTAATTTTGCAAAGCTGCTTTTTAATTAATATGATTAACTTAAAAAATAAAATTACTACAAACAGACAATTTCCCCACATGCCACATGCTGTCAGTTAATACAACAGCTTCCTCCTTCTACCAAAAGGGCTCAGTTCCTTTCACAGTAACAGGCATGAAATGAAAATCTTTTAGAGCAAACACCAGCAGCAGTGACCAACACAGAGCATCTGTGTTTGCCTGGCCACGTGTGGGGCACCTGGAGGACACGATCCCTACACCTCACCGGAGACAAGACAAACTAGGGCCTCCTGTTTCCACACACAGACGAGGGCACAGGGCAGGCCTTGAGGAAGGCAGCTCTTTTGACCGAGATCACAAAATGAACCAAGCCAAACCTTAACAGACCTTAACAATGATCACAACCCTCCTTCACAACGGGTACAGCCCATCCAGCCCATCTCTGATGCTCTAGCAATCTGCAGCTTAAAATCCTCATTTCAAGAAACTTAACCTTTAATACTCACCCATAAAAACAGATATTCTTTCCTATTTTTGTAGAAGAGAAAGCAGAGGCGTGGAACACCCGAGGCAGAGACCAGGGGCTGTTCTGTGCCGTAGCCTTCACCCAGAGCTCCATTAGATACTCAGGTCCCACCAAAAGCTAGAAAGAGCTGTGCATGCACCAGAGGCCCCGGGCTGGCATGGCCTCTTGGAGACTGAGACCTCTCTGATCTGCACAGTTAGTCACATACTTGCTCATTCCCTTAACAGCTGTGTAAGAATAGAAATTTACATACATTTCCCTTTATTTGAAAATCAGAGTTAATTAAGAACTATGATTACTGTTCCTAATGAAATTTTATTCAATCAGAACTTAATATAATGACATTTCATTCACAAAAACAGAAATTCTGGGGCATGTAGTAAGCAAATAATACTAGAAAACTGGCTTAGAGAATAAATAGTGTTTTCTTTCATGGATTGTTAACATAGGCCTGAAACCTACAGCTCTGCATGTGTTGTCTCTCCCTACTTCAGGCTGGTTGATACAATCTCACATAAATAATGAGGAAGACTGATAAAAACCAAAGAAAGCACTCACTGCATTTGGGTTACATCCTAACAAATCACATTATCAGTCATGGATATCTGCTTACTATCCATCTAGAAAATTGGACCCCTATATCCATCTGATTCACATGGTCAAACACTTTTAAACACGCGGAAAAATTTTAAGTGAGGTCAAACTACTGCACAATTGCACTCATCTGACATGCTAGTAAAGAAATGCTCAAAATTCTCCAAGCCAGGCTTCAGCAATACATGAACTGTGAAATTCCAGATGTTCAAGCTGGTTTTAGAAAAGGCAGAGGAACCAGAGACCAAATTGCCAGCATCCACTGGATCATCAAAAAAGCAAGAGTTCCAGAAAAACATCTATTTCTGCTTTATTGACTATGCCAAAGCCTTTGACTGTGTGGATCACAATAAACTGTGGAAAATTCTGAAAGAGATGGGAATACCAGAGCACCTGATCTGCCTCTTGAGAAACCTATAAGCAGGTCAGGAAGCAACAATTAGAACTGGACATGGAACAACAGACTGGTTCCAAATAGGAAAAGGAGTACGTCAAGGCTGTATATTGTCACCCTGCTTATTTAACTTTTATGCAGAGTACATCATGAAAAACGCTGGGCTGGAAAAGCACAAGCTGGAATCAAGATTGCTGGGAGAAATATCAATAACCTCAGATATGCAGATGACACCACCCTTATGGCAGAAAGTAAAGAGGAACTAAAAAGCCTCTTGATGAAGGTGAAAGAGGAGAGTGAAAAAGCTGGCTTAAAACTCAACATTCAGAAAACAAAGAACATGTCATCTGGTCCCATCCCTTCATGGGAAATAGATGGGGAAACAGTAGAAACAGTGTCAGACTTTATTTTTTTGGGCTCCAAAATCACTGCAGATGGTGACTGCAGCCATGAAATTAAAAGATGCTTACTCCTTGGAAGAAAAGTTATGACCAACCTAGATAGCATATTGAAAAGCAGAGACATTACTTTGCCAACAAAGGTCCGTCTAGTCAAGGCTACGGTTTTTCCAGTGGTCATGTATGGATGTGAGAGTTGGACTGTGAAGAAGGCTGAGCACCGAAGAATTGATGCTTTTGAACTGTGGTGTTGGAGAGGACTCTTGAGAGGCCCTTGGACGGCAAAGAGATCCAACCAGTCCTTTCTGAAGGAGATCAGCCCTGGGATTTCTTTGGAAGGAATGATGCTAAAGCTGAAACTCCAGTACTTTGGCCACCTCATGCGAAGAGTTGACTCACTGGAAAAGACTCTGATGCTGGGAAGGATTGGGGGCAGGAGGAGAAGGGGACAACAGAGGATGAGATGGCTGGATGGCATCACTGACTCGATGGACGTGAGTCTGAGTGAACTCCGCGAGTTTGTGATGGACAGGGAGGCCTGGCGTGCTGCGATTCATGGGGTCGCAAAGAGTCGTACACGACTGAGCGACTGAACTGAACTGAACTGATGGCACATATCTACAGTATAACTGACCTTTTGAATATGACTCAACAGGTACTTGGCAACTCAAGAAATTAAAACCTTTCATAATACTGTTACGAATCAGAGAAGAAATGGCTATGAACAAACAAGAATAGTCTACGATTAAACCAAACGCATACACATACCTTCAGTCCAGCCTTAAAATATCAACCATGAGAAAATAATGCAAAATGATAAACTTATAAGCACTGCAGTACATCTTGAAAAACAGAATGACGATTTCCATTCCTTTATAAAATGATTTAAAATACTCTGCTAAAAGAATCTTTTAAAACTGATCATTAAAGATCCCCCCAATGCAACTAAGACATAATTCTAAACACAACTTGAATATAGTGATACCATCTGTAACTCTAGTAAGTAGAAATGTAGGTAATGGAAGAAGGGGTACAGAGTATATTTTGCTTTTTCCACACTCTGCACAATAAAGTATTTTACATCCTATTGAAAATATGACAAGTGACAGCTTTTCCTACTGTTCTCAGAGGAAAGCTTTAAGGTGGCAAAAAGAAATATTTTTCACATTAAGAAATTCAATCATAAAACATCTAAAATGAGAAACATTCAGATAACATAACATCTACAATCACTGTCCACAAGTTCTCTAAATAGTCCCATGGATGCCAACTCTAACTATAAAAATCGTCTTTCTCCACATCTAACAGCCATCACAGGAGACACAGCAGCCATAGTCTCTGCCCCTCAGGTTCACACAATTCTTAGGTCTACAAAACGAGACCACCTTGATCCTTACCTACCATCACTTTTAAGCATCAACAGTGCAACATGACACTGCTTTCCTAACAATTACTATATTTTTCAAATGTTTGATTTGGATGTCCAGCAGAATTAAAAATGTAATTACGGGTGAGTTTTACTTCTGAAAAGCTGAATTGTACTGAGTACTGATTATCTGCAAGGTACTCTTCTAGCCTTTATGATGGATCAAGTTCACTTAACCCTTACAACTACCCTTTAAGGCAGATACTATTAGGACACTCATTTACAGACAAGAAACCCAGAGCCTGTAAGTAACCGGCCCAAAGTCAGATGATAGCTGCTAAGAGGTAGAGCAGGAACAAGGACACAAGCAATGGAAATATCTCCATAGTTAATCAGGTAAAACTACCTGCTCTTTTCTGATTTATTTGGGGAGGAGGGGAGTGACAAAGAGAGTTAAGAGAAATTATACGAAATCACTATCTCAATTTCTCACTTTTTACCTTCTGAACCAAGAAGAACTTGAATGATGTTGATCCACCGGTTCCCACTGGTATGCATCCGAGGTAACCAGAACCGGTTAACCAGTTCAGTACCTCAGTTGTGTTCAACTCTTTGCAAACCCACAGACTGCAGCAAGCTGGGCTTCCCTGTCCATCAACAACTCTCAGAGCTTGCTCAAACTTATATCTATCAAGTTGGTGATGCCATCAATCTCATCCTCTGTCATCCCCTTCTCCTCTCCCTTCAACCTTTCCCAGGATCAGGGTCTTTTCAAATGAGTCAGCTCTTTGCATCTGGTGGCCAAAATATTGGAGTTTAAGCTTCAACATCAGTCCTTCCAATGAAAACTCAGGACTGATCTCCTTTAGGATAGACTGGTTGCATCTTCTTGTACTGCAAAGGACTCTCAAGCGTCTTCGCCAACATCACAGTTCAAAAGAATCAATTCTTCAGCGCTCAGCTTTCTTTACAGTTCAAGTCTCACATCCATACATGACTACTGGAAAAACCATAGCTTTGACTAGAAGGACCTTTGTTGGTAAAGTAATGTCTCTGCTTTCTAATATGCTATCTAGGTTGGTCATAACTTTTCTTCTAAGGAGCAAGCATCTTTTAATTTCATGGCTGCAATCACCATATGCAGCGATTTTGGACCCCAAGAAAATAAAGTCTGTCACTGTTTACATTGTTTCCCCATTTATTTGCCATGAAGTGATGGGACCAGATGCCATGATCTTATGTTGAGTTTTAAACCAACTTTTTCACTCTCTTCTTTCACTTTCATCAAGAGTCTCTTTAGTTCTTCTTCACTTTCTGCCATAAGGTTGGTGTCATCTGCGTATCTGAGGTTATTGATAGTTCTCCTGGCAATCTGGATTCCAGCTTGTGCATCATCCAGCCAGCATTTCTCATGATGTACTCTGCATACAAGTTAAATAAGCAGGGTGACAATATACAGCCTTGATGTACTCCTTTCCCAAATTAGAATCAATCTGTTGAGCCATGTCCGATTCTAACTGTTGGTCCTTAACCTGCATACAGATTTCTCAGGAGGCAGGTAAGGTGATCTGGTATTCTCATCTCTTGAAGAATTTTCCACAGTTTGTTGTTTGTGATCCACGCAGTCAAAGCCTTTGACATAGTATATAGAGCAAAAGTAGATGCTTTTCTGGAACTCTTTTGCTTTATCGATGATCCAACGGATGTTGGCAATTTGATCTCTGGTTCTGCAGCCTTTTCTAAATCTAGCTTGAACATCTAGAAGCTAACAGTTTACATACTATTAAAGCCTGGCTTGGAGAATTTTGAGAATTACTTTGTCAGCATGTGAGATGAGTGCAACCGTGCAGTAGTTTGAACATTCTTTGTCATTGCCTTTCTATGGGATTGGAATGAAAACTGACCTTTTCCAGTCCTGTGGCTACTGCTGAGTTTTCTAAATTTGCTGGTATATGGAGTGCAACACTTTAACAGCATCATCTTTCAGGATATGACATAGCTCAACTGGAATTCTATCACCTCCACTAGCTTTGTTCGTCGTGATGTTTCCTAGGCCCACTTGACTTCACATCCAGGATATCTGGCTCTAGGTGAGTGACCACACCATTGTGGCTATCTGGGTCATGAAGATCTTTTTTGTCTAGTTCTTCTGTGTATTCTTGCCACCTCTTCTTAATATCTTTTGCTTCTGTTAGGTCCATATTGTTTCTGTCCTTTATTATGCCCATCTTTGCATGAAATGTTCCCTTGGAATCTCTAATTTTCTTGAAGAGATCTCTAGTCTTTCCTATTCTATTGCTTTCCTCTATTTCTTTGCATTGATCACTGAGGAAGGCATTATCTCGCCACACTATTCTTTGGAACTCTGCATTCAAATGAGTATATCTTTCCTTTTCTCCTTTGCCTTTAGTTTCTCTTCTTTTCTCAGCTATTTGTAAGGCCTCCTCAGGCAACCATTCTTCCTTTTTGCATTTCCTTTTCTTAGGGATGGTCTTGATCACTGCCTCCTGTACAATGTCACGAACCTCTGTCCATAGTTCTTCTTTAGGCACTCGATCAGATCTAGTCCCTTGAATCGATTTGTCACTTCCACTGTTTAATCATAAGGGATTTGATTTAGGTTATACCTGAAAGGTCTAGTGGTTTTCCCTACCTTCTTCAATTTAAGTCTGAGTTATTAACTCCTTATTGCAAAATTCAGACTTAAATTGAAGACAGCAGGTTGATCAGAACAGGTATCAAAAACTTTGGTTTGATTCTGAGCTACTTAGGTTAGTGGGTTAGTGACCTGAGACAATTCATTTAACCTTTTTAGGACTCAATGCCAAACTATACACTGAAATTCAAAAATACTGCCTTCCTTACAAAACAAATATCCAAGACAGGGTGGTAATATTCTTTATAGAAGAATTCTATAAAGAATGTTACCACATTCAATAAGATAATTGATTTGGAAAATCAACAGATACTCAATATAAAACCATTACATGAAAAGCTAAAGGGAATTTTACAATGGAAGGTTTCAGCTACCTATATGCCTCCTAATGGGACAGAAATGGTATTGACCTAACAGAAGCAGAAGATATTAAGAAGAGGTGGCAAGAATACACAGAAGAACTGTATTAAAAAAGATCTTCACAACCCAGATAATCACGATGGTGTGATCACTCACCTAGAGCCAGACATCCTGGAATGTGAAGTCAAGTGGGCCTTAGAAAGAATCACTACGAACAAAGCTAGTGGAGGTGATGGAATTCCAGTTGAGCTATTTCAAATCCTGAAAGATGATGCTGTGAAAGTGCTGCCCTCCGTATGTCAGCAAGTTTGGAAAACTCAGCAGTGGCCACAGGACTGGAAAAGGTCAGTTTTCATTCCAATCCCAAAGAAAGGCAATGACAAAGAATGCTCAAACTACTGCACAATTGCACTCATCTCACATGCTAGTAAAGTAATGCTCAAAATTCTCCAAGCCAGGCTTCAGCAATACGTGAACCGTGAACTTCCTGATGTTCAAGCTGGTTTTAGAAAAGGCAGAGGAACCAGAGACCAAATTGCCAATATCCGTTGGATCACTGAAAAAGCAAGCGAGTTCCAGAAAAACATCTATTTCTGCTTTATTGACTACGCCAAAGCCTTTGACTGTGTGGATCACAATAAACTGTGGAAAATTCTTAAAGAGTTGGGAATACCAGACCACCTGACCTGCCTCTTGAGAAATTTGTATGCAAGTCAGGAAGCAACAGTTAGAACTGGACATGGAACAACAGACTGGTTCCAAATAGGAAAAGGAGTACGTCAAGGCTGTATATTGTCACCCTGCTTATTTAACTTCTATGCAGAGTACATCATGAGAAATGCTGGGCTGGATGAAGCACAAGCTGGAATCAAGATTGCCGGGAGAAATATCAATAACCTCAGATATGCAGATGACACCACCCTTATGGCAGAAAGTGAAGAGGAACTAAAAAGCCTCTTGATGAAGGTGAAAAAGGAGAGTGAAAAAGTCGGCTTAAAACTCAACATTCAGAAAACGAAGATCATGGCATCTGGTCCAATCACTTCATGGCAAATAGATGGGGAAACAGTGGAAACAGTGTCAGACTTTATTTTTCTGGGCTCCAAAACCACTGCAGATGGTGACTGCAGCCATGAAATTAAAAGACGATTCCTCCTTGGAAGAAAAGTTATGACCAACCTAGACAGCATATTGAAAAGCAGAGACATTTCTTTGCCAACAAAGGTCCGTCTAGTCAAGGCTATGGTTTTTCCAGTGGTCATGTATGGATGTGAGAGTTGGACTGTGAAGAAAGCTGAGCACCGAAGAATTGATGCTTTTGAACTGTGGTGTTGGAGAAGACTCTTGAGAGTCCCTTGGACTGCAAAGAGATCCAACCAGTCCATTCTGAAGGAGATCAGCCCTGGGATTTTTTTGGAAGGAATGAGGCTAAAGCTGAAACTCCAGTACTTTGGCCACCTCATGCGAAGAGTTGACTCATTGGAAAAGACTCTGATGCTGGGCGGTATTGCGGGCAGGAGGAGAAGGGGACGACAGAGGACGAGATGGCTGGATGGCATCACTGACTCGATGGACGTGAGTCTGAGTGAACTCCGGGAGTTGGTGATGGACAGGGAGGCCTGGCGTGCTGCTATTCATGGGGTCGCAAAGAGTGGGACACGACTGAGCGACTGAACTGAACTGAACTGAACTGAATGGGACACAATATGAAAAAGAAAGTACCATTTAGGAACTATTCCTGCCAAAAAGGCTGAATTTGAATTTATAAATGTCTTTACAGTTAATTCCACTTACAGGAAAAATGGTAAAAAATTAAATAATACCATAGGAAGCAAACAAATAAATCCAGAATGTGAAATTCCATAGAACAACTTGCTCATTTCTTCAATAAAGTTATAGACTGACAAAACAGCACAAAGAGAAAAATAATGGATCTCTAAAAGATACTGTGAGACAAAAGCTAAATGTAACATATGTAGATTCCAGTTCAAATAAATCAGATGTTAAATACATATACATATATATATATTTAGGCAATTGGAGAAATTTCAACAAGACCTAGATATTAGATGTTGTCAAAAAGTTATTGTTACTTTTGTCAAGTGGTAAGATAATCATATTACAATTATGTAAGGAAATTTTTGCTAGAGAGACATATTAAAGTATGTAGCCATCATATGACATTGTCAAGATCTTGCCTTAAAATACTTCAGAGAAACTATAAAGAATATAAAGTAATAAATAAATGAAATGTGGAAAAACTGGGCTTCTTCCCAGGTGGCACTAGTGGTAAAGAACACACCTGCCAATGCAGGAGATATAAGAGACAAGAGACACAGGTTTGATCCCTGGGTCAGGAAGATCCCCTAGAGGAGGAAGTGGCAACCCACTCCAGTATTCTTGCCTGGAGAATCCCATGGACAGAGGAACCTGGCAGGCTACAGTCCATAGGGTAGCAAAGAGTTGGACACAACTGAAGTGACACAGCACACATGTAGCACAGAAAAACTAATAAATGTTTGACATACTTTTTCAAGACACATCAAGAAATTATTTTTAAAATTTCTCTTTAATATTAGCCCTAGGGAAGAGGGTGTCCCATTAAGACTCCAAGCCTGCTGGGTTTCCCTGTCAGGCTGGAGCAGAGTTTAAACCAGGCCAGACACCCTCTGGTTGTGGCTACAGCCTCCTCTTGGTCCCAGAGTCACTGGTTGCAAACTGTCATATGTAGATTTGTATTTGTACTTGTTTGAAATGTTTCATGATATAAAAATATTCACAAGTATTTTCTCCACCTGTTTCATAAGTTTACTATGATGATCACTGATTAAAAAGTAGCTAAGACACATATCAAGTATTTGATGAATGACAGTTTGAAAACTGAATAAAGAAAAAAGTTAAAGAAACCAGGTTCTAAATCAGGAGTCTGCAAACTATGTCCGGCCCACAGGACAGACCCAGACAACTGCCTGTTTTTGTCATGATGAAATCATCTTATCCATCTGTTTAGATACTGTCTGCAGGAGCTTGTAGGCTACATATATCAGAGTAAGTGTAAAAGAAACATGGTCCACAAAGCCAAAAATATTTTCTGTCTCTCCCCGGAAACAAACTTTATTTACTCCTGTTCTGAATTCTATCATTTCATTGTCTCTTTAAAGAGGAAATTCAACCTCAAAAGGTTTTTAGAACTTTTCTCCTTAAAATTTACAAAGGACTTTCTCTATTTTAGTTTCTCACAAATAAAAACAAAACTACCACAAAGTAGGGTTTAGGTAGCTTCATATTTTTGTCCCACAAATGAATAAATCATTTCATAGCTTCAAGGTAGTTACTTTTCTGCTAAATCAAGAAACTTACAATGAAAGTAAACAAGCCAAAAAGGCAAAGATGTAAAAAAATGTTTAACTTAAAGAAAAATCATTATTAATTATTGTTAATGTTACTTCAAGTTCACTGGGTTTTATAGAATCACCCAAGGGAAACAATACATTATGTGTTTGCACACACTACAATCAAAGGGTATTTTTACTTAGGGAGGGAAGGAAGGAGGAAGCTCACAGACACAATGTTGGAATTTCTCCTCAATAACCCAGCAAAAAATACTATACACCCATGGGCCATTTTTTCTATGAACTTCTGTATATTTTGGATTAATAGTTTAAACACATTCTTTGGCAGTCTTCAACTCAGCTTACATAACCTTTGGGTACACCCATGAGCTGATTAGTCATTTAAGGCCGGACAGAAGCAAAGTTTCAGAGGGAAATACACTGAGACCCGAATGGTTTAATATGCAAGCACACTAGCTAAAGGGTATAATTAAAACGACAGTGCTCCTTTAAATCTACATAATTATGTCCCAAAGACAGTCTCATTAGTAGCTTTTACTTTGCTACTAAACTAGAGACAGCCTCGGGTCTACATGGCTGGAAAATAAATATAAAATAAGTAAGGTACATACAAGTCAAATAAAATACCTGCACAAATCAATTACTGAACTTTTCTTTTTGAGCGAAATATAAAACCCACCAGCCAACCTTCAGTACTGGTAAGTCCCCAGCAAAATACGCTACCACTGTACCAAAGATGACCCTTACGCCTCAAATTTCAGAGGTAAAAAATAACCAGAAAGATTTAACAAACTATTTTTAATAGAGAGAGAGCTGCTTTTGCCTACACTAACTCTACTGGAAATCTCTCCTAACCAGCACTTCCTTTACTACACAATGATAACTGATGTTACTATCACCAGCCTGCGCCAGGTCCAAACCCTGAAGATCATTCTAAATCATTAAATAGAAGACAAGATTATGTTCAGCACACTTTCGGCAGTGAGTGTAGTTCATAATATTCACATTACGTTAAGATTAGTAATATATCTAAGGTATGGGGCTTCCCTGGTAGCTCAGACAGTACAGCGTCTGCTTACAATGCAGGAGACCTGGGTTTGATCCCTGGGTCGGGAAGATTCCCCTGGAGAAGGGAAATGGCAACTCACTCCAGTATTCATGCCTGGAAAATCCCATGGACCAGGGAGCCTGGTGGGCTACAGTCCATGGGGTTGCAGAGTCGGACATGACTGAGTGACTTCACTTCACTTCACTTCATATAGGGCAAGAGTCAATCAAGAGACTGGTCAACTCCAAGTCAGACATTCACAGGGGCCATACTGAGCAATATGGTCAACAATACACAAGGGGGGAGAGCACTCCTCTTGAAATCTAGGGCATGAAACTCTACAGGGTATTCAGAGAAATTTTAACCCCACAGCATACTCAGAGAAATTTTTCCAAGGGCTCAAAGGAATTTTAAACTACTTTTAAAAAAAGTACTGCCTAACCAGTGGCCCTTCTTTCCCTGCTCTGCTGACACTTATCAAATCTTCTGAATCAGAGCTGGAAATGCAGTTAAGAAACTGCTGCAATAATTCAGGTGAGAGATGGTGACGGCAGGGACCAGTGCTCAGCAGCAGGGGTAGTAAGAAGGATGCGCCTTCAAGGCTGAGCCAAGAGGATCTGCTGAGAGGGCAGGTACAAGAGAAAGAGTCAAAGACTGTGCAGCAGGGTTTTGGATCTGGGCAACATAAAGAATGGAACTGCCGTTATCTGAGACGGAAAAGGCTGCAGGAGGAGCTGGTTTGGGCAGGCTCATGGACAAGAGCCTCACTTTTGGAGACTGTGAGATGCTTCAAGTATTATTGAGTTTGCCTGATCTAGAATCTAGATCCTAAGTAGGCCGTTGGCTATCACGGTCTAAAACTCAGGCAGAAGGATAGGCTGAAGAGACACATCAGAAGCCTTAAGACAGGATGAATTCATCTAGGGATTCAGTATAGATTATAAACAATAAACTGGGCTTTGTTCCTGGGGCACTGGATTACTGAAAATGAGTAATACTGCCTTAGAGCCGCTGAATGTCATTGGTGGACACAGGACTGAGCCCATCAAGTATCCTATGAACTCTTCTGAACCAGTTCTTTAAACTATGATCAAAGGGTAAATCTGTCTTTGCTGCAACTGAACAAAGATGGTTACTGTGACATCAGGCAGATAAGACCCTGAGCCAAGCAGGTCCTCAGATACAGTTCTGAGGAAGGAACAACCTGCTGCAAGCAGGAGGTATGGGCAAGGCCAAGGAAGGGTCAGCCACATCCTTGATGCGTGCTGCCCAAATTCAAGCAGCCAAACATGAGACAAACAGGAAGAATCTGAGGGCACTGAGCAAAATCATCTGAGGCCTGAAAGGTATCCTGAGGGACTACCTGGAAGTTAGCTTTCAGCATTCATTAGAAAAGTGAACTCGGCACAGATCTCATCTCTGTACTCACTGCTAACTTTCTTTGGATATGTGACATTCTGGTGGAAAATCCAAATGCACCTAACAAGCAACTACTCAGATTTGCTAATCTCTCTCCCTGTACTAAGAGCCCCAGACACCATCCTGGAACTTCTCCCCATCCAGCAAGAATACTGTCACCGAGACCTAACAACAGGTGCTCAGCTTTTTATGAGGTTCAGTGTAAGATGCATTCCCTGGAGGAGTGGATCTGTGTCTTTAGCCAAACCATGGTAGTAAAGAGACCTCCATTATGATACCAACAGCCTTTCTATAAATACTTCATGGGTTATGAACTACTCATGTGTCCAAATCCTATCACCTTTCAAAGTTCAATTCAAATATCAGTTTCCCCATGAAGCCCTCTCCGAGGTCCGTGGGAAGGGGTGCAATATTTCACTCCATGCTGTACTTACTACTTTCTAACTTACCTGAAATGAGCACTAAAGGGGGACATTTTATTATCTTCTATATATCAGACACTAATACTAAGAATACTATCATGTAAGTCTACATTCTCCCTGGGCTTCCCAGGGGGCTCAGCAGTGAAAAATCCACTTGCAAAGCAGGAGACATAGTTTCAGTCCTTGGGTCAGGGAGATCCCCTGGAGGAGAGCATGGCAGCCAACTCTAGTGGGCTGGGAAAATGCCGTGGAAAGAGGAGCCTGGCTGGCTACAGTCCATAGGGTGGCATGAGTCGGATGTAACTGGAGCACGCACATACACAAGCACACACCCTCTCCCTATCAAATCACTCTGTCTTTGAAACAAGCTCAGCTACTCTGCTTGAGAGGCTAGTATTATATTTACTAAGGTATGTGAAAGATTTCCAAGTATCCAATAAATGTTACTTGAATTTAATGCCCCTCCCACAAAAAAACACTATTGTCTCCACCCTTCAATAGTTGTATTATAATAAAAGTTCTCTCAGTCTGATACAGACTGTATTCCTTGAGGCTATGAGTCATGTCTTATGCATGTTTTTCCCCCTCATAGTCCTTAAAGCATTGGTATATGTAGATTTTAAATGCTATGAATACGTAAGCTTTTATAGTCTAATAAAATCAGAATTCTTTCCAAAAATGAGGATCTTGGGATTTTCTCCCCACCTCCGCTACACTTAGGTCTCAGGAGAGTAATTAAACACTCAGGTGTTCAGAAATGCCTAGCCCTCTGTTTCCTTCAACATTCTGCCTTTCTTCATCTTTTTAAAAGAGGAGGACAATTCCATCAAAGCAGACCGAGCGTTTGTAGCGTGGCCTCTCCAGCAGACAGGAAGATCTTGTGACCCTGGACCTTCCACTTACTAGGAAACTCACTGAGCTTCAGTACAGTTTGCTTCAGTATACAAAATGTTCTCTTTCAGAGTTTTGTATCTCTTCATAAAGAGGAAACATCACAAACCAGTCACTCTAGCACTCAGGGTCCACTTGTCTGAGGAGAAGCTACCGTATAAGCAACAGTCAGAAGAGTTAAGTCACTCAGCTGGAGGGTTTCCCTGAAACAATACTAACTTGTTCCTGACCAATTATACCTTTTAAATGAAAAGTAGGTCTTTATTGTGAAAAAGAAGTGTTATTCTCTCAGTCATGTCCGACTCTTTGTGACCCCAGGGACTGTGGCCTGCCAGGTTCCCCGGTCCATGGGATTCTCCAGTAAGAGCACTGGAGTGGGTAGCCATTCTCTTCTCCACCGGATCCCAGGGATCAAACCTGGGTCTCCTGCATTGCAGACAGATTCTTTAACATCTGAGCCACCAAGGAAAACCAGGTCTTTATTACTAGAGCTAAATCTAAAAATGAAAGAAGAGGGGAAAACACAAAATTAGCACATCCGGTAACTTATAATGAGAAAAACTAACGCTTGACTTAGGAGGACAGTTTTTGACCAATGAATACATAGTGAGGAAAGACTATGTAGATAGCTTTCTATCCCTGCCATGTGGGTGGCTAGAGAATGAAAGCCTTAAGAAAGTTTTTCTGCTACAAAGGCACTTAAAATCTAGTTGACATTACCCTGACCCGAAAGTACAATCTCTCTCTTTTCTCTAGACAGTAAACTTACCCATCCTACAGGCAGATTTAAATTATCTTTAAAAAAAAAATCACATAGGGTTTTATGAATGACCTTGAATATAAATTTCTAAATTTAACAAAAGTATAGCTTTTAAAACAATATTTACATGTAAATCACGCATACCATGGACTCCACTAGAAGGAGTTCTCATTACTGGCTAAAATGAAACATAATACAGTTGTAAACAGAGTTTAAATGACATTACCACAGCATTATTCAACCTGCATACTTTATGTAAAAGGTCTCAAGGTGCAATCAATAAGTTAATTAAAATACATAAAACTGCAGGAGATAACAATCATCATAAAATTATGTTAAAATAATGTTTAACAGTGACTTATCAGAAAATGCTCATTACTTGGATTTTTTTTTAAGAATTTAGAAACTGCAGAAACATCTGCTTGAATTCACATGTGGCCAAGGCAGCACTTGGAAAAGGGTAAAGAAGCAGGAAGAGGGGACAGGAAGCAGCTGTGTTATTACATCCCTGAAATTCCAAGATCCAGCTAGTGTTTCTGTGGTCATATTATCATTCCTGAAGGCCACCCAGACCTCACGGCCGGCCAGGAGGACGGAGGCGCGCTCATGGTGATCTGCTCACTAATCCAGGCCCACCTGGCGGCAGAGGAGGGGCCATGAGAGCGGAAGTGACACAGGAGAGGTGAGAAGCCACGCCCACCAGGAAAGACAAGGGGTGGGACGCCTCCTAGGACAAGGAGACATATTCTATGATCTCTTCGTGAATTATCTTGAAAGAAGCCGCTTTTGTTGGTGATACTATATTCAAGTATACATGTTCTTGGAGAAGGAAATGTCAACCCACTCCAGTACTCTTGCCTGGGAAATCCCAGGGACAGAGGAGCCTCGTGGGCTACAGTCCGTGGGGTTGCAAAGAGTCAGACACGACTGAGCAACTGAGCAAATACATGTCCTAGATTTATGTTTTTCTAAATACATATTTTCAAGAGGAATTTTTAAGTGGTTTCAACCTGAAGGTAGAAATAGAAGCATGATTGTGATAAAAGTCATACCTAAGAAAATTAGTCAACATACATTTTTCCCCTCTGTTGGTAAAGAAATACCACATCTATGATAAAATCTGAAAACATCAAAGTGGAATGCACAACTAATCTTTAAAGGAGACTTGAAAGTACTGTCATTATATTTATATATAATATATATATAATCACCATATTTATACAGATAAAAAGGTCTTTAATCCACACATTACCAGTGAAATGTCAGTTTTACTAAATTGACTTTACCACTACACAAGCATTAACTGAACAACACTACTCACCACTACCAGCTAATGATGATGGTGTACTGCTGGGTAAATGTCTACCCTTTCTGACCAGTGCTTTGTTTTCCACTGAGTCGGACACGACTGAGTGACTGAACTGAAGTATCCATAAAACAAATAGGATAAAATACAACTTATTTGCAGGGTTTTTAATATTACAAGGAGAATATCTGAATGAATTTTCATTATGGAGTTTATTTTGAAAGACTATGGGAAACAGCATTTATTTACAGAAAAAACTTCTCACTAAAAACTGTCCAGTTCAGTTCAGTTGTCGTGTCTGACTCTTTCCCACCCCATGGACAGGTTTCCCTGTCCATCACCAACTCCTGGAGCTTGCTCAAACTCATGTCCATCGAGTCGGTGATGCCATCCAACCATCTCATCCTGTTGTCCCCTTCTCTTCCCTCCTTCAATCTTTCCAGCATCAGGGTCTTTTCAAATGAGTCAGTTCTTCACGTCAGGTGGCCAAAGCATTGGAGTTTCAGCTTCAGCATCAGTCCTCCCAATGAATATTCAGGACTGATTTCCTTTAGGATGGACTGGTTGGATCTCCCTGCAGTCCAAGGGACTCTCAAGAGTTTCTCCAATACCACAGTTTAAAAGGATTAATTTTTGAGTGCTCAGCTTTCTTTACGGTCCAACTCTCACATCCATACATGACTACTGGAAAAACCATAGCTTTGACTAGATCAAACCATAGCTGTGATCACATGGATCACAGTCTTGTCTAACTCAATGAAACTATGAGCCATGCCACAAAGGGCCACCCAAGATGGACGGGTTATGGTGGAGAGTTCTGACAAAATGTGGTCCAATGGATAAAGGAATGCCTTGAGAACCCCATGAACAGTATGAAAAGGCAAAAAAACTGTCCAAGGAAGGAACAAAAAAACCAGGAGGGTGGAGAGACTGCTGGATTCTTTGCATGGTGATGACAGCATAGACCTGCTAGGGGCAGTGCCAGGACTTCAGTGCATAATGACTACTATGTATTTCTTTGAGGTCAATGGGAAAATTCAGAAATGAGGGTGGCACTTAGGAATCCATCTGCAGAGCTGAGAAAGTGTAAGAGACAGTCAGTCTCATTCAATGCAAAGGACAAAAAGAAATAAAAGGTTGCAATAAGACTTTTTTAGGTGAAAAGATGTAAAGAAAAACCAAAGGATAAAGTAGCTAAGAGGATTAATTTAGCTCAAGATCTACACACTATGTTGCAGACATCAATCATCTCTCTGGGGTATCTCTCCAGTGGGGATAAACAGAGTCAGCAATTCTACTGAGATCCTAGTAGGAAACCAGCTTTCTCCCTCCCTGGCTGAAACCAGAGATGCACTGTGCTTAGTGCCAGCTGGTGTGTGCACGTCCTCTCCCAGGCTGTCCATGGCGGTGCCCACTGTCTCCTCCTGGCTTGTCCTCAAACCCTGACTTTCTAGCCGGCTCTGGCTGCCTGCAGCTCAACTCACAGAGATCCACAGCACCACAGCCAAGGCTCTGAGATCCAGGATCTGGATTTCTGAGTGAATGTGGGTAGTTCTCCTTGACTCAAGTTTCTTCATTATAAAATGGTGAGGACTGACGTTTGCTCATTCAGATTCTACCACGGTATAAGTAACCAAGGCTCTTATGCAGAGCTCAAGTGGTGAGTAAAACGTCACCTTTGGTTTAAGCCTTCACTGACTACTCTATTCAAAACTACATTCCCTGCCTTCTCCTAGCATCAGGAGTCTGGCCCATTTTGGAGTTTACACTTACCCAATTACCTGGAGTCAATTTACTACTCTGTAAAACCTTAAACTAGTATCTTCTCGTTATCATTTTCTCCTAAGGGCACTGCGAATATTAACAACAAAAATTTAGACTACATTTTAAAATGGTGGGTAATGTGTCATTTTAATACAACTCAATCCATAAGGTATCACTGATAAGACAACAGCTACAAATGAAAGATTAAAGTTGAAGTGTTCTACTTTTTATCTCGTTTTCCTAATGTAAGTATGGCAAGCATTTGGAGTAGAACAGCAAAAGGAGTTATTACTGAAGCAGTTTTTCACCAAAATAGTGTTTGGAGGGAGGGATGATAACACCTATTTTATTCTAATGATAGGTTTAACACAACACATAATTTAATTGAACAGCAGACTAGCTAGCCTCTTGACAACTCATGAAGGCAAGTCCAACCTGCTCATGTCAATGTTTAAATATTAGTTCTTATACTGTGTTATCTAGAATTTGTATTCCAAATGCAATGGAAGGCACGGAGGTAAGAGTTAAAACCTTAACAGGCACACATCTTTATTATACAATAAAATACTTAGAACAGCAAATATAACAGAAGCTTCATATAGCAAAACTTTAAAAAACACATTCTAGAGACTTGGTAGTTGCTAAGGGTACCTTTAAATTGCCACCCAAGAGAAAAGTGACAAAGATTAGACTACTTTCACTAGAAACTACTTTTTATTACATTTCAAATACTTTCCTAGGATATAGCTAATGGGAAAGTTCTAACAAAACAAACTTTTCTTTGAAAGAAAAGCCAAAAACATAACCAATTAAACTAAAGTTTGTGTCCAAACTTTATTATAAAGTTTTATAAAGTTAAATAGATTTATAAATATATGGAGAAAACACGTGAATGATTATAGACTAATCCATTTATCAATTTTTTAAATTAACTGACACTGGTTTAGTACTTTATAAATTACACAGTATTTCATGCATACTCTCATTTCTTTGCAACGTTTTAGTAAGTTACATTGTCCCCTTTTTAATGATGATGTAATCGCAGCTCTGGTGATTAGACACAGAGCTGAAAACCTCTGTTCTAAGCTGAGCCCTCTTAGATTTACATGGCGGGTCAGACATGCCTATATTCTACACAACACGCCTGTTCCTCCTGAAAGCACTTGGGAAAACACATGAAGTGGAATAAGATGGACCGGGGTTCTAACTCCCAGGTGGTGCTAGTGGTAAAGAATCCACCTGCCAATGCAAGAGATGTAAGAGAGGCAGGTTTGATCCCTCGAGGAGGGCATAGCAACCTACGCCAGCATTCTTGCCTGGAGAATTCCACGGAAAGAGAAGTCTGGCAGGCTTCAGTCCATTGGGTTGCAGAGAGTCGGGCACGACTGAAGCGACTTAGCACACACGCACAGGTCCACTCATGCACCACCTCTGGCACCTGGACAAAAACCATTAAACTCTCCATGCTGTTGCTGTTTAGTTGATCAGTTGTGTCCGACTCATTGCTACCTGACCCCATGGACTGTAGGCCACCAAGCTCCACTGACCATGGGACTTTCAGGCAAGCATACTGGAGTGGGTTGCCATTTCCTTCTCCATGGGATCTTGCTGACCCAGGGATCAAAACGGTGTCTCCTGCATTAGCAGGCGATTCTTTACCACGGAGCCACCAGGGAAGCCCAAACTCTTCATAGGCAGACGATATGTATTTTGCAGTGCAGTTGTGAGATTAAATGACACAAAGAACATGGAAAAGACTTAGTGACAGCATGGCTGTGTTGCCAGGTCCTAAACCAGCACAAGCATTCCCTTCTGCCCTCTCTGCTTCTGCTCTCTGGCCGCAAGGACCACCAGAGAAAGCAATGAAACAGTGCAGCTGCTGCTGCTGCGTCACTTCAGTCGTGTCTGACTCTGTGCGACCCCATAGATGGCAGCCTACCAGGCTCCTCCGTCCATGGGATTTTCCAGGCGAGAGTACTGGAGTGGGTTGCCATTGCCTTCTCTGATGAAACAGTGCTGCTGCTGCTGCGTCACTTCAGTCGTGTCTGACTCTGTGTGACCCTATAGACAGCAGCCCACCAGGCTCCGCCGTCCCTGGGATTCTCCAGGCAAGAACACTGGAGTGGGTTGCCATTTCCTTCTCCAGTGCATGAAAGTGAAAAGTGAAAGTGAAGTCGCTCAGTCATGTCCGACTCTTCGCGACCCCATGGACTGCAGCCCACCAGGCTCCTCCGTCCATGGGATTTCCAGGCAAGAGTACTGGAGTGGGGTGCCATTGCAGACATAGTCAATTACAAATTTATGGTCTGGTATGGTTTCCTCATCAGTAAACAGACCTAAATAATAAATAGTATCCATCTCCTAGGACTGTTTTAATGCGTCCATAAGAGGATGTGTGTAAGTATTAATTTTGGTGTCTGGCATAGGCAAGGCACTCACTAAGTGGTTACACTGGACTCATTCTGCTGCAGCCTTTCAATCTCAGTAATTATCACAGGTGACTGCCTCTGCTTGTGCAGGTCCAGAAGGTGTTAGTCTACACTCCTTCCAACATTCCTTAAGCCCTGTTGGCACCCAGCCTTCTGGTAAGTGATCTCCTGCCTCCGTTACTGGAAAGACAGGAGGTGGGCATGAGTTTACTCAGCTCCGCTTTCTTCCTCCCAACACTTATTTACCAGCTTAAAATCTCTCAGAAAACCACCGTCAAGTCTCAGACAAATATCCTCACTCAACTCCTAACTCATCTCATTCCCTCATTCAACACATTTTACTGACCATCTACGGCCTTTCAGGCACTCAACCGAACACTGGCTGCTGGGGGCAGGGAGCCAGAACAGAAAAGTTCCTGTTCTCAGGAGCGTGGTGGGAGCGGAGTGGTCACACTGCATAATGACCATACTATAAACAGATGCAGGTTCATAAACGATCTTCCCGTCACCCCAGGCCTCGAGTCCTCACTCACTTCTGGCGCCTCCTGCATCTCCAAGAGCCCCAGTGCTTCCACCCATCCCACGTGAGGACAACCTCTGTCCACACAGGTATCTCCTACAGCAAACAGTTCTATTTCTCGTCTTCCTGATTTCTCAGACTTCTAGACATTACTGCTGTTGCCTCTATTTTGTCATCTATCATTAAGACCAGGAAATCTGTCTCCTGTTCTGTACTTCTCTTAGAAGTAACTTCCAACATATACTACCCATGCTGGGTATCAGGAACAGCTTACTTCAGAAAGCCTTCTCCTTCTTAGTGCCTGGACCCCAGACTATTCTTGCTCTTTCTCTCCAATATTTCTAGTAATTCAGGTCTCACTCCAGGCTCCTCCATCACTACTACAATGGGGTTATCCCTTGAGGCTGAGCCTCTGCTCTCTGCACTGCTCTATATTCTCCATCTGCCCATTCACTTACCTGCATGAGGCTTTTCCCTCCACTCTCCCTGAATGGCTCTCAAATCCACATCCCTGCGTTTCTCCTCGCAGAACAGCACCTCTCACACTCTAAGGGCTCCATAAGAACCACAGAGGAAGGAAGGAACAGATAAGCCAACCAATCAACCAAGAAGAATTTCTACCTGGACATGGATTTAAATTTACACCAAAAACTCAACTCATGACCCATTTCTCTCTACTCTGATCCCAGACCCACCAGGTCCATGCACAACCTCTGCTCCTGGAGTTCCCACCTTCCTGTTACCTGTGGACTGTCCAACCTCCACTCTCCTGCAACCTCTTCCCTGATCCCTCCATTTAAACTTGTCCTAGTACTACCACGAGAAGACCTGACTCTCTCCCAGTCTAAAGGCTGCATACCACTTCCAGATTCTCTTCTGAAAAAACAATTCTCCCTGTTTAACATTCGCTAGTGGCTTTCTCTTGACTAAAAATGAGGTTCATTTAAAGCAACTCTATTCTCACACTAATCTCTTTCTCCTCCTGTCTCATCTCCTACTTTCCTAAATTCTACACCACAAATAAACAATAGTATTTTGTAAACACTTTTAAGTAGGAAAACCCTCTTTTAAGAGAAATCTTACATAGAATCCCAACACATAAAAATAGATGAAGGTACGGTTTTGTTACACTTGTTAAAGTGTGGAGAGAAATCAGACATCTCAATCTCCCCTGAAAACTTCAGTCCTCTTTCCTCTGGAACCTAGGAGTTTCTAAGAACACAGCCTGAAATGCATTCCCTTAGTCTAAATCCCTTAAACATTTCCTAAAACAAATCATTTCTGCTGGAATTCAGTCTTTCCCCTTAACCCTCCTCTGTATTTTAGGTGACATGAAATCTTAACAAGCCATCAGATTCTATTCTACTTGTGCAAACTTTACTGATTACTCTGCGTCAAGCTAACCCCACCTTCCTATGAAGTCCTAAATGAGAAGAGCTAGCATTTACTACATGCCAGAATCTGGACTAATCCTTTACCAAATCCTCAACACATCAATCAAGTGTAAACAGGGACAGAGCTATATATCCAGATGGATACACTGTTATTGTCCATATTCTGTAGATGAGGACACATACCAGGTAATCCGCCCAAGTGTGCATACAGTGGAGTCAAATGTCAATTTAGTCTGACTCCAAGTCAGTACTTCATATTAGTTTTCTCCAACCTTTTTCATATGAGCACATGTAAAACACTGTTTTGTAAAGTAAGTGGAAGGAGCTACTCACAGTTGATGGCAACTAACCCTGAGCACCCCAGGCCCAGCCTGACTCCCTCAAGGGCTCAGGGGGCATCATCGAGTGTGCTGGAGGGGCTCCAGCTGAGGAACTCCACTGTGTGTGTTCATTCAGTATTGACCAGACCTGACATGCAGCCAGACCTCAAATATATACACATGGGTTACTAACAAAGGACAACATTACCCTCAAATTGCAACAGAAATAGACAAGAGAACAAACAGCTGGAGATTTTCACGCCTCTATTTGATAAACTATGATCACTTAGATTTCTATGAGGCAACATCTAAAAGACAGTTCTCAGTCTGCAGTGTACATTACTTTCATGTGGAGTCTTGGAAACCATCGGCTATGGACCCGCCTCCATAGTCTGATTCTCAGAGTCATCATTTGTGACAAATTCCCAGATACTGCTAAAGCTGATGCTGCTGACTGGGGTCATGGGAGAACCACTGGTATTAAAAAGAAAAACCCAGTGGTAAATATGCTTTATATATGCACACCCCACCAGCCAAAGACTTAATCCTTGGGTGGTCCATTTTTAATGACATAGGTCTGCAATAAGTCATGATGTGAGCTGGATCTGGGACAGAAGATAAGCATTTTGACAGTGCTAAACACTGCCTGACCCAATTATGACAACATGGAGTAGACTTCGGGTACAGCCTCACCAGGGAGGAGAACTCAGCCACACAACACGCTTGTGATCTACACTGCACTTAATGTCCAACAGAGTTGGGTCAAAGCAATTCAGACAACAGCTCTACAAGCAATCTGATTAAGCGGACACATTGCTTTGAATTTATGAGAAGAATTATCTAGTTCAATTTAATCCTTAACAAAGCCAGTGGCTGAAGGGATTTAATATCCAAATTCCAAGTGAAAGAATATTTAGTGCTAAGTTTCTTCATGCCTTCAATAGAGGTTTGATTAATTTTATCTCTTGCATACAGGGTGAGGCTTTTTCTCAGGTAGACTGCCATGTAAATTATAATTACAACAAGAAAAACTTGCATAAAACTGTACTATGATTCATAAATATATTTTATTTGCATAAAGCATAAGTGCATTTATTTCAGGAATCTCAGAAATAAGACATTCAAAGCTCTGAGTACCTCTTATAGAATCATTCATAAATCCAAAGAATCTTATTTGAAACCTAAGTGCAATTTTCACATGTCCCTGATCCCCACTGACAAGAGTAACTGAAAAAGTTTTACTGTCAAATTTTTAATATATCGTAAACATTCACACTCAATATAATTAATCTAATATAAAAATTCTACATAATAAAACTAATACTTTGGGAGTAAGTTATACCCTAAAGCAATTAGTCTGCTACAAGATGATTCATAACAACAGAATGTTCCCTGGAAGTGGGTGATGTTTTAATACTAGAATTCCTTACCCTCTAGTATAATATGCATCCAAATAAAAATGATATTTGAATATACCGACAGGTCAAATCCATACAGAAGTCTGAAAGCAGACATTCAAAAATCACAACCCCAAACCAGCTGACAATAATAAACCTGGGGAATGAGTAGCAGCAACAAATAATGGAAGAATTATAAAATAATGGTAGAAAACAGTGGAAGAGCCTGCCCTGCTTTCCCATGGTTCCTGCTGCCCATGTAATGCTGTCCTTTCTTCTCTTTCAACTGATCAGCACCATCACCTCCTTCAAACCTTGATGTGAGACTGATCTCACCAAATCTTCTCTAGCACAACCCTCTCTAGTAACTTCCTGCCTCCATGCCACCTCAACAACATGCTCCTCACCACCATGTTGTGTAATTGAGTTCTGGTTACTTTTCTCAGGTCACTCTATTACCAAATAGATTGAAATCTTATAAAGCAACAGTCTTTTAAAAAAATCAGTGTTGGCCAATACAATCTAAAATCCATATTTAAAGAAGTGAAATTCATTTCAACCAAGAGGGAATGTAAGTGGAAACCTTGTTCATACTATTTTCTGTGTAAACTTTTATAACATCTCAAATTGATTATATGATGTTAGTGAATGTTCAAAGCTATGAAATTATGTATCTTTAAATTACACTATCATGACCCTACACAGCTGGTCCCAGTTGGTAGTCATTTATCTAGCAAGACCAGGTCCTACTGGCTACTAATCCTTCAATTCTTAGTAACCTTGTTGGAGGGTGGGGGACAAAGCCTGCATTTGCAGAATCACCTCTGCCACAAGTATACTTTCACAGTTCAATTCCTACTACCTACAAGATGACCGCTTCCTGCTCCCCCAAAAGCAACAGTAAGGTATCCATAATTTCTGCTCAGATGCACAAAGCAACGTATGTCAAATAAGTTACAATGAGGGCATGAACAGAAGAAAAAGCAATCAGAAGTATGGTCACCTGGGAAACCACAGAAAGGAGCAGTCCAGGTGAGAATGACTGAATCACCTCAGAAGCATCCCCCACAGTCAGGAAACAAGCTATCCAACAGAAGCAATGTTCCAAGTCATTTCTGGGCTCAACGTCAGGTCCTTTCATTAGAGCACTACAAAAAATGTCCAATATATCCTCCATAATCGTGTTTTATAAGCAGTACTTTAAGGAATTAATTTCCTATACCTCTAAAAAGTAGTTTTAATTGTATGTACCATTTAACAGTATTTTCGTAAAGAGACGCTAAATTAATTTCATTGCAAATATATGTAAGATATAAACATGAACTTTTAAAAAAAGAGAACCTTTAAAAAAAGAGAAAAACATGAACTTTTATTTACAACAATAGACTGTAACAACAGAACACTAGAGAGAAACAGTAAATCATACATGTACCTTAAAATATTTTCATAAAAATAATATATTTGCTGTAATCAGTAATAAGCTAATGAAAATACAGACTGCTACATATTATCTAGAAAGATAAAAATTATTGATTTTTCTTTTCCAATAATTTTTGAAGAAAACTTTTATATTTTAAAATAAAAATCTCATTTGAAAATTTTTTTCAAACACATAGGTTTAAAAGTAAATACTGATGGCCCTGATACGAGACCATCCCAGATACACACATAAGCAGCGGGGAGGAGGGGGTGCAGGACAGACGCACAAGCCCAAGACCTGGGGCCCAGATCTGCCTCTACCTTCATTCAGCTCCTCTTCCCCTCACGTAGTTATAGCACAAACCAGGCTAAAGAGCTACCTCAACCTCACTAACTTCACTGAAAACCCCACCTCGTAAATCCTTCCTTACTGTGATGGTTAATTTTTTGACCATCACGGCCCCCAGACCTCTGGCCATATTCTGGATATGTCCGTGAGGGTGTTTCTAGAGGAGATTAACATCTGAATTGGTGGACTGAGCAGAGCAGATGCCTCCCCAGCGTGGGGTGCCTCATGCAATCCTCCCCTGGCCTGGACAGAACAAATAAGCCAACTCTCCTGTGACTAAGAGGTTATCTCCTCCTGCTTCCCCAGTGGCTCAGATGGTAATGAATCTGCCTGCAGTGCAGGAGACACGACTTCGATCCCTGGGTCAAAAAGATCTTCAGAAGCAAATGGCAACCTTCTTTGGTAATCCTGCCTGAGAATTCCACAGATAGAGAAGCTGGGTGGGATACAGTCCATGGGGTCACAAAGAGTTGTACACGGCTGAGTGACTAACAAACTGTGTGGATCACAACAAACTGGGGAAAGTTCTAAAAGAGATGGGAATACCAGACCACCTGGCCTGCCTCCTGAGAAATCTGTATGCAGGTCAAGAAGCAAGAGTTAGAACCAGACATGGAACAACAGACTAGTTCCAAATTGGGAAAGGAGTATGTCAAGGCTGTATATTGTCACCCTGCTTATTTAACTTATATGCAGAGTACATCATGAGAAATGCTGGGCTGGATGAAGCACAAACTGGAATCAAGATTGCCGGGAGAAACATCAATAATTTCAGATATGCAGATGATACCATCCCTATGGCAGAAAGTGAAGAACTAAAGAGCCCCTTGATGAAAGTGAAGAGGAGAGTGAAAACATTGGCTTAAAACTCAAAATTCAGAAAACTAAGATAATCTGGTACCATTACTTCATGGCAAATAAATGGGGAAAAAATGGAAACACTGACAGACTTTATTTTCTTGGGGTCTAAAATCACTGCAGGTGGTGATTGCAGCCATGAAATTAAAACACGCTTGCTCCTTGGAAGAAAAGCTATGACAACCTAGACAGTATATTAAAAAGCAGAGACATTACTTTGTCAACAAAGGTCCATCTAGTTAAAGCTATGGTTTTTCCAGTAGTCATGTATGGATGGGAGAGTTGGACTATAAAGAAAGCTGAGTTCCAAAGAATTGATGCTCTTGAATTGTGGTGTTGGAGAAGACTCTTGAGAGTCCCCTGGACTGCAAGAAGATCAAACCAGTCCATCCTAAAGGAAATCAGTCCTGAATATTCATTGGAAGAACTGATGCGGAACCTGAAACTCCAACACTTTGGCCACCTGACGCGAAGAACTGACTCACTAGAAAAGACCCTGATGCTGGGAAAGACTGAAGGCAGGAGGAGAAGGGGACGACAGAGGATGAAATGGTTGGATGGCATCACCGACTTGATGGACATGAGTTTGAGTAAGCTCCGGGAGCTGGTGATGGACAAGGAAGCCAGGCGTGCTGTGGTCCATGGGGTCACAAAGAGTAGGACACAACTGAGCGAATGAACTGAGTTACTAACACACACACACACCTCCTGTCTGAGGGCTGTGAGTTCACTCACGGATTTTTTTTTCCTGCCTTCAGACTCAAATTGAAACACCAACTCTTTCCTCTTGGTTCTCCAGCCTGCTACCTGAAGATTTTGGGGACTCAGCCTCCATAATCACATGGGCTGTTAAATACCTGTCTTTCAGTGTACACACACACACACACACACACACACACACACACACACACACACACACAATTGGTTCTGTTTCTCTGGAGAACCCTAACACACCTATCTACTTAATACATCAACTTCCTAATAAAAAGATCAAAAAAACATTTTCAATAACATACAGTGATGTCAATGACAGAGCAAAGTTCTCACAACGGCTAATTTACAGACTTTCCAGTCATTTAGTAGCATGATAGAATTCAACAAAACTTCAAAACTGTCTACAGTCTTTCACCAAGTAAACTGATCCTCTGATGAATACATACAGAGGACACAATCAGAGTTATAATCAGAGATTTATGTGCTCATGATATTGTTTGCAATAACATTTATGACACTGTCAAATGGATACAACCAAGTGTTCAATAACATGCAAATGATTAAGCAAATTATATCACTTTCAAAGGACGTGATTTCATGCAACTAATACAAATGATATTTTCAAAAATGATTCAACCACCTAAGAAAATGATCATAATATAGTGTCAGTTTTTAAAATGAGAAAAAACAATGATATCTCAAGTTTACAGTGATAAACATCTATCTAAAAATTCCCTATGAAAGATTTAGAAAACGAACTTATGGTTGCCAGGGGGAAAGGATAATTAAGGAGTTTGGGAAGGTCATGTACACACTGCTATATTCAAAATGGATAACCAACAAAGATCTATTGTATAGCACACAAAAGTCTACTCAGGGTTACGTGCCAGCCTGGATGGGAGGGGGGTTGGAGGAAAATGGGTACATGTATATGTATGACAAAGTCCCACTGCTATTCATCTGAAACTACCACAACATTGTTAATCGGCTATACACAAATACAAAACAAATTTTAAAGTTTGAGGGAAAAAATAAATTCCCTGTGAAAGATTCTGCATAGCACAATAAAATGCATTCAGAACTGTTTTCACTTTATTCTTTCTCAGCATTTCCTAGTTCTCTGCATGTATGTATATATGCCTATACATATTACATATACACACGCATTCCTACAGAAACACAACTCAGAACACAATTTCAGGTACAGCGATACTGGCAGTCTACCTACCAAAGAGAAGTACAGCATCCTCATCCAAGCATTACTTTACATCTTACATTGGCTGTTTCAATCTTACCCTTTGAACTGAATCAACCTTTCCCAACCTTCTGTTTAGCAAATATTAGATTAATTAATGAGTTTCTTTTTACATAGGTAAATTATAGAATTTCAACTACATTATAGGGGCATATTGAAAAATTTTTTAGTCTTCAGACCAAATTAAAATTTCAGTTACTGCTCAGATTTTCCAAAATTACCTTGTCTGGATCCATATTCCCTCTGATAAATTCTTGCTTCCAGAACTGCAACGCCTGTTCCAAGGTTAGGCCAATGCCCTTAAGGAAGAGGCCATACTGCATGCGGCCCCCATGACGGAGATGGTGATTTTCCCGCAGGGCTTTATGTAACTGACGCATGCAGGGTGGGAAGGACTTGGTAGAAAGCTACAGAAAAAAAGAATATTTTGTTATTTATCCATCTCCACAATATCTGTTACAAAATCAATCTAATTTGCAAATTGCAAATTCAGTTTAACTGGAATAAAAACAAAAACCATAAAGAAGTTATTATTGTCTCACTGTGACTACAGATGAATTGTTTTTCTTATTAATATTCTTATACTGATTACATGTCAAAATGATAATATTTTAGATATATTAGGTTAAGTAAATTATTAACGTTTATTTCACCTATTTCTTTTTTTTTTTAATTAAACTTTCTCTTTTGAGATAACTATAGATTCCCATGCAGTTGTAAGAAATAATGCAAAGAGATGTCATGTATCTGGTTCCCCCTAAAGGTAATATCTTGTAAACCTGTAGTGAATTATCACCACCAAGATACTGACACTAACACAATTTAGATTTTCTGTGACACTCACGTGCTCATATCTGTGTACTTAACTCTATGGAACTTTTTCCTATGTAGGTTCAAGAATTCCCCCCCACCCAACCAGGCTCCTTCCTATCTCCCTTCTTATAACCTCCATCTTCTGCAGCCTGCCCCCACCATTCCCGAACCCTTGGCAACCACTAAGCTATTCTCCACCTCTGTAACTTTGTCATTCAAGTGTTACATAAATAGAATCATATAAAGTTTTGAGAGTGGCTTTTTACTCAGCATAATTCCTACAAAATTCTTCTAAATTATTGCAGCTATCAATAGCTCGTTCCTTTTTTATTGCTGAGTAATATCTCCTCAGTGTGTGGATGTAATACCATTTGTCTAACCATTCACTCATTCACTCATTGAAGGACATTTGGGTCAAATCCAGTTTAGGGTTATTTCAAATAAATGAGTGTTTGGGTTTTCATGTATATCTAACATTTCATTTTACTGGGAAATATGTTCAAAAGTACAACTGGTGAATCACAGATGAAATTTAAAAATAACCCAAAAGTAAACACAAAAATAAGAGAAATGGCTCTCAAAAGGCAAATTCAAATAAATGTGTTAAAGAAATTAACAATTAAAGAAAACTTTTTTCATTTATGGTCTCAGCTGTATCTCCCTCACCTTCTCAAGTATCCTCCTCCTGAGACTTAACTCCCACCTCTCATGGGCTCCTTGGCAGGTTCCACTTTGCTTGTGAGCAGGGATGGGTCTCACTTTGCTCCCCTGACTGACCAGGCAGCCTCTTTGTCTTTCATTGTAACAACTTCTACTTGATTATAATTTTTGGTCTATTCATTTTGGTCTCCAAAAGCTCAGAATCTCCCCCTACTCACTGTTATAACTCTTGTTTCCAAGCATTAAAACCTCAGTGTACTTTTAATTTATTGTAAATAAATTGGTAATTATCTAAACAAAGATTATTTATGGTTGACTTACTTTCCCTTTTTTGGGTAATGCAGAAATCCTAAAGTGCATTAAAGTGAAATTCTATACAGTAAAAGTGTAGTTGAGTGTACACACATTGATTCTCCTATAGAGGTTCACAAAGTGTAGCTGAAATGAACTGCCCACTCTGGAGGCAACACAAGACCTATACTTAGTGTCATGGAATACTCTGCATCCTTCTCAAATTTATATGCCAAGTCCTAACCCCACAATCTCAGAATGTGGCTGTATCTAGAGCTGGGACCTGTAAGAAGGCAATCAAGGTTAAATGAGATCATGGGGGTGGGGCCATGGTCCAAGGTGATTAGCAGCCTGCTTTTTTTTTTTTTTTTTTTAATAGGATTTTTTTATTAACATATAATATATTTAATAAAAAATAATATCCACTCTGGCTCTCTCCTCCACTGCAAGGGGAAGAGCGGTGAGGAGGGGCTGGCACTGCCCACCCCTAGGCATCCGGACAAGCCCTGCCTCCGGGGCTCCCCTCTACCCCCCACTTTCCAACAGGCTCTGACCTCCAGACAGACGGTTCAAAGTTACAAGTGCTTTAGGCCCTCCCTTGAGCTCCCCCAGGTGCCCCCACCTTGTGCAGAATTCAGGGGCCACCTGGAAAAAAACCCTTGCCTTTTCTCATTCTTGGGATCCTTTGTTCATGTCAGAAAGAGGATCTGGGGGCAGAGAGTGGCATCTCTACTGGCCAGGGGGAAGGGAGGAAAGGGACAGTGACAAGGGACAGGGCCGAGAAGAGGGATGGCGCTGAGGTGGCCTCACTGCAGCCGGTCACTGCGGAACGAGTTCTCCACAGCCGGATCAGGCAGCAGGGCGCAGGGGTCACTCAGCATGCTGAGCCCCTCCAGGCCCAGTGGCTCCATGCGCAGCTCCTCCTCCAGCCCCAGCCCCAGCCCCAGCCCCAGCCCCAGCCCCAGCCCAGCTGCTGACACCTCGAAGCCTGGCACTCCGGCCAGGGCCGGATTAGCAGCCTTCTAAGCAGAGGAAGAGACAGAGGGATGGGGCAGACACCCAGAAGCCAAGAAGAGAGGCCCTCAGAAGAAACTGATAGCTGACAGCTTGATCATGAACTCTCGCCTCCAGAAATGTGAGAAGATAAGATCCTGTTGTTCAGGGTACCCAGCCTGTGGTTTGCTGTCACAGCAGCCCTAGGAGACAGCTATACTTAGTACTCTCCATTTCTCCTTTCCTAAATTATATGGTGTTTAAATATAAACACATAAATACTATTTAAGTGTCATCACTTAAAAGAAACCTCCTTTTGGAAAACTGGTTAAATTGTTTTTATCAGACTACAAATAATTTTCTGATTGTTTGGTTTTCCTATAATGACAAAAAGTCATATGCACAGCGCATGGCATTTATTTTTAAAATGATTGGCAAGCAATGAAATAACATTCTCTTCCATCACCCCACCCTAAAAATAATCTTTGGTTGAAGAAAATCTTTTTTCTCTGTTGACAAAGGTTTAACAGGATGAGATGCTTACCGAATCGATCTGATCTAAAGAAATCTTGCCAGCATTGCCCTGTGTACTGTAGTCTTGACCAGTGTAGGAATGACTAAAAAAAAAAAAAAGAATAAAATATCAAAATCGAATTTATAAAACATACTTTGATCACCTCAAAGGAAATTTTCAAAATTCTGACAAAAAGTCATGAGAAAACATTTCATACGTAAACCTTAGGAGAAACATAGCCAAGTGTTTTAAAGGTATTTCATAGAATATGTTTAAGTAACTTTCCCCATAAATAATACAGAAATATAGTGCTCATCTGTGTCTCCCGATTCCTAATCTAGAGTACTATTTCCTTAAGAGCAATATGCAAACTGTTGTTAAAGTTCACACTCCTCTACTACTGACCCCTTATAACATCACAGCACAGTGGTGGTGGTGGTGTAGTCACTAAGTCATGTCCAATTCTTGTGACCCCATGGACTGTAGCCCACCAGGCTCCTCTGTCCGTGGGATTCTCCAAGCAAGAATACTGGAGTGGGTTACCACTTCCTTCTCCAACAGCACAGCACAAAGCTAGGGATAAACAGAGCTTATGTCTGAAGTCATTGCTCAGCAGGCCCTAGAGTGAGTCACCAAGACTCTCCACACTCTGGATGCCTGTCTGTCAAATGGAGACGGCACTGCCTGCCTGCAGTGTTGACGGCAGGTTGGAGTTGAAATATTTTTCGTTAAAGGACCTAACATACCGTAATCACTATTCATTAAAATAAGTAACATGTGAACAGCACCTACATGGGCAGAGTCCTCATCCATATCCTTACAACAGCCCCAAACGAGTGAGTTTACTGTATATCTGAGAAGAGGGGAACTTCTGGGGTCAGAGAGCAAGGCAGCAGTGCAGCAGGAATTCAAACTTTTGACTCCCAACTTCCTGTTTGTTCACTACACTACACTACTCTACTACTCTCTTCCCTGTGATACACTGTCGTCTTATATATTTAGAAATGAGGAAATGCAACATGGTTCATTCTACCTAAAGGCTCCACCTGTACACTTTATCACCTCCTTGATACAACTCCACACCCACAGCTCCATCAACAGGGACTCAGATGCAGACATCCAGAAAACCACAGTCAAACAGGGGTTCATGCAGACCTAACAACTAAAGGAAGTTCTGGACTAAAGTATCATTACAATCACAGGGGATTCCAGATGCTCTACTCTCTACCCCTCGGCACTAGAGCTTCTTGCTGCTGGTTAACATATGACCTCAAGATGCTCTCAAGTGCTGCCCTCAAGGGCTTCCCTGGTGGCTCAGATGGTAAAGCATCTGCCTGCAATGTGGGAGACCTGGGTTCAATCCCTGGTCAGGAAGATACCCTGGAGAATGAAATGGCAACCCACTCCAGTACTCTTGCCTGGAAAATCCCATGGATGAAGGAGCCTGGTAGGCTATAGTCCATGGGGTCACAAAGAGTCAGAAATGACTGGGCAGCTTCACTTTCGCTTTCTTTCAAGACTCTCTGTAGAAAAGCTGTTCTACAATCAATCAAGTCACTGATTAAACAATGCGTACGGATTATGAAGCAAAACTACGGGCTATCTCAAGACACTGTAGCCACTGGCGAGGAAAGTGTCACAAGTACAGACATCCCCTCCCCAAAATCCCCCCTCTATGGGCCAAGAATGGTCAGAATCACTCTGAGAGCAGGACACGCAAATGGTGGAGAGTGACACAGAATGATGTTGTGCCTAAAACACATCTCTGGCCTTTGGTTTTATTTCTCCCTCCAGTAACAAATTTCTGACAGTATACCATAAAGGGATTCATTCTCTTTAGCCTTGGACTAGTAATACCATTGCACATAAAACTCAGGCTAAGTTAAAACAACAGCTGCCATTTAATTTTAATATTCCACATTTTAATACAGAACACAACCAGAGAAATGTTTCAGTGAAGTGAAGTGTTAGTCACTCCATCGTGTCTGACTCTTTGCAACTCTATGGACTGTAGCCCACCAGGCTCCTCTGTCCATGGAATTCTCCAGGCAAGAATACTGCAGTGGGTTGCCATTCTCTTCTCCAGGGGATCTTTCTGACCCAGGTTCAATCCCCACAAAGTAAAAACACATTTCACTTTCCAATGTATCTTATACATAGGGCAATGAAAACAGCACAGGCTACGAGTCTGATGACCTGCTGTTGTTTCTGTTCTTTAAATCACTGGTTTGGCAAATTGGCAATCAGCATTATTATCATTTGTAAAATAGTGTTAATAATGTAAAATAGTATTAATAATGCCAGGCCTGCCTAACTGACAGAAATGCTGGGGAAATCAAATGAAATAATAAATTCAAACTGCTAACTAAAGTCACTAAAGCATATTCCAGTACACAGACTGGAATGTACATATTCCAGTACACACACAAAACTGCCTTATGGCAGTCTTGACCAGTAAGTACAGAGGACAACAAAACAGGATGGGAAGGGAGGCAGCTGATCCTGGAGAGAATTCGTCCCCCAGTTGGGAGATGCTGGGTCACTCCTTGACCCTTGCGTTTCTTAGGCTATAAATTGATCACAATCATCTAACAGAACTTTTCAGCTCAAATATATGAACAAATATAAAAGCCTTATATAAATGATGTACAAACATGATTATAGTTATGAGTAAACAGTTTTCTCAGCCCAGATTAGTGCAGTATACAAAGTACAAAGAGAAGATGTATATAAAAAGGACCTAAAAGGCAGTATAAAATGCTTCCTCAGTGCTTTGATAGGATATGCAAAAGGGCCAAATTTCAAGGAAAAAAGTTAAAAAGAGAATGGTAGCAATGATAAACACAATGAATTTGCTGGGTATAAATAATTACAGAGAGAATATAAGGAAACTGTCAGACATCACATTTCTAAAAACATTATGAATAGACAGGAAGATGGCCACCAGCCAACCCAGTAAGGGCAAGCGTGGAACTCTCAGAAGAAAAGTGATAGAAATTTAGAACTGAAGCCTAAGTACTGGGAATAAGACTTCTCCCCCATTCATTCAGGATCAGAAAGGCTAGCTTGCATCTTGTTAAAGGAGTCAGTACACCACAGCTATTTAATACATACTTGAATTAGTTATGGAGAGGTGAAGCCAAGGTGGGGAGGATTTTCAGATACAAGAAAGAAAAATCATGAGAAGCAGTGTATCCAATGGTCTGTAAACAGTAAAGAACCATAAAACTATCTGGGGAAAGAATTCACATGAGCAGTTTATACTCAAGAAAGAAAGCAGAAATTGGAAGGATTGAGCAATAGAAAACCAGTTGGAAGAATATAATAATATTCCAGACAAGAGAAGTCTTTGTAAAAACTGTAAAATAGCAGCAACAGAGAAAGGTAGGCAATTAAGGCAAAAGAAAAAGGAACAAATAGTGCTGCCATAAAAGAATAAAAATCCTTAAGAACAACTCACATTAGCTCATGAGACAGGACCCTTGGCTTTTACTTGGAAGTGCAGAGGGAGCTATGAGATGAGACTCCCAACAGGCCCAGGACAAGTGAGGCGCCTCCTGCCACCCTCAGAGCCTGGGGCAGCTTCATGTCACACAGCTCCCAAATAACGCAGCTGCTACACTAACGAGTGAAAACATGTGTCATGAACTGTCAAAATATTGTCTTGGTTTCATGACTTTAAAAACTTCATCAATTTTATGAACAAATATTTCTTAATCACTGTACTAGGGTAATAGAGAAAAATTAATACAAATGTTTTGCTACTTTTTTATTGTAATTTTTTAAAGTAAAAACAATTTCTAATTGGTTTGATGCACACACACACACACACACACACAAACACCAAAAAACACTGTTTTTCAGCCCATTGTAAATAATCACAGCTTTAAGAAATACTTGCTATCACTAATATACAGTTTTAACAAGGGGGATTTAGTCAGCATAAAAGCTTTCTTAGTTTTAACCTTCCATAGAAAAATAAATTGAGACACAACACAAATGTCACGTTTTCAACACAGTAGACAAAAAAACATTTTAATGGGTCACAAAATTCAAATTATTTCACTAATCATTATCCTGGCAAATATAAAGAGGAATTTATGACTAATCAGAGAATCTTAAAAAGTCAAAATTTGATTTAATTCTCAGTTTAGCCACTAATCTGGCACAAGTAAAAAAGAAAAAGGATAAGTCCAACTATGCATTAATCGTGTGCATTAGTCGTTCAGTTGTGTCTGACTCTTTGCAACCCCATGAACCTCTGCTCCTGTCCATGGAATTCTCCAGGCAAGAACACTGGTGTGGGTTGCCACGCCCTCCCCCAGGGAATCTTCCCAACCCAGGGATCAAATCTGGGTCTCCTGCATTGCAGGCAGATTCTTCACCATCTGAACCACCAACTTGTTCATCCATAAATGTGGAGAGTAACTTATTTCCATCCTGTATGCTAATTTATCTTCTATTTGCTAGAGTATCTGGCGAAAGGCACTGAAGGTAAAATGGTATCGTTTTTCTCAAGTTACCAAAAAGTCAGAGAATAAAGACGTGGGTCCACTATAATTGTACAGTTACACTGCACTGTGCAAACAACACAAACACCTGCACTCACCAAAGAGAACTAGAGAAATGCAGAAACCCAGAACGAACCTTATTTTTTTAAAGGCCATTAGAATGTCAGACTCTCTATAACAGACTTTCTCTATCACAGTAGTTGTCCTTTTCTAATTACCCTTTTTTTTTTTTTTTTAATAAACTTTCAAGAGTCTCTGCACAGTTCTTCAATCCTTCATCAAGCACTTTTTTGACCAAGGAAGAGTCACAAAGTCGTGATGGGCCCAGAGATGATACAAATAGTGCAACATGACGAGGTGTTGAGAACCCCGACGAGGATGCAGAGAACAGGCCCTTCTCAAAGCAGGGGGAGGACCCATCATGTGCAGCCCCAAAATGGCACCACAGAGGGGGTGCTCAGGGGCAGCATCCAGAATTCTGAGTGTCCGGAGAATGCTGTTGAGACAACTGACCACGGTGTCCAGGCTGATCAGAGACACTTGCCATGCCAGCTCAAGGCCAGAGAAGAAGGTGACCTGGGTGGGCCTGGACAGCAGAGGGGACGAGCAGGAGACCACAGTCAGGGAATAACAGAAAAGTCACGGGCCTGGTTGTTTTAGTGTTTTTACCATTTGTAGTTGAACAATTTTATTTGTATTAAAAACACTCTTAAATTTTGACCTGGTTCAGAAAAGTACATATTGTGAGTTTATTAGCATTGCTGGACCATTTAAAAGTAAGCACATGATAAAGAGGTGACATTTAGGGATAATAAAAGAGTCTGTTTTCTCAGCAAGTAGAGGGTTACACATACCAGGTGGACAAGTAGAAAGAGATCAGTGAAACCAAGGAAATTTCACAGTTTATAGATGAAGAGGTAGGGTTAGGCCGCAAAAAAGACAAGCAGAGGCAAGAGAGAAAAAAAAGAGCTGAAACTGAGCGGGCGGGCCATGAAACACAGGTCTCCAAGCAAAAACCATCAAGATAAAAGGCAAATCCTACCTCCTTTTGCAATAACATAGTGCTAAATCATGACTTCAATGATTTTGTCTTGTCAAGTGACAATGAAGGTCTTGTCAAGTTTAAAACCTTTAAAACCCTAAACTTGTGCATTATAATACTTTCTGAGAAAAGTAAATTTTGCAATTGTGTATAACAAACCCTTAGCTTACAAGGAAGAAATTCAGTGTTTGTCCTTGATTATTTTTTCTGTTTTGTTTTGAGGTGATGGTCCTAAGTTATTCATCTACAATAAGAGAACTAATTGTACGCAAAATATACAAAAGCATCTTCCTACATGTTCAACAGGCCTACATACAACTTAATTAAAACTCAGTCACATCTGAGAAACTTCCCCTTCCCACATTATCTTGCTCATTAAACAGTAACATGTAAATAGAGTTAGGTTTCCAATAGAGTTAAAAATCACAATAAACAGAAAATTGTAAAGCTACGAAAGGTTTCAACAAATTAAAGCTGAAGGGAGAAAAGACTTTCAAATATTCATAACACATATTTACGTAACCATATTTGACATGATACCATTTTCAGTCCCATTAAATCAAGGGAGGAGGGGGCTGAGGATCATGAGACAGGAAGGCACAGTCGGTCACAGCCACAGGGAACCAATGCTCCAAACACCACCACACAAACACTGAACTTACACAATAAAAATGAAGTGGCTATACAAAGAGTTCTGAAACATACACAACTGCACACATCTGATTGTGAAAGGCAGACCCATGCCTGGTCTTTGTAGAAACAACAGAAAACTAAGCCCGGTTCAACAAACCACTAAGGACAATAACAAGCACTTTAGGTCTCAATAGGGAGCCAGGTTTGGGTGCTGAAAATAAGAGTCGGAAACAAAAGGAAAAAATTACACGAAAGTGGGTTGTGGGTCTCATGATAAATCAGCTGGCTAAGGAAAAAACCCTTTTCTGCTGTGTCACTGAACTCAGCAGAGACGGCCATCACACCTCTGCTCAGTGGTCTGTGGGACCCCCACCCCCAAGCCCCAAGACACGGGGCCCCAGGGCGCAAGCTGGCAACACAGGTGATCGCTCTCTAATCACTTCCCTTGCTCGGCCCTGGGAAGAAACTTGAAGGAGGGAGCAGGAGTAGTGGAACAGCTGCAACAGCTTAAGAATCAGCCACAATTCTTCCGTACTTTCATAATTTTCCCAAGTCCAATCTGCCCAAAGCAATCAGGGAGCACAGCAGAGGAAGGGAGAGCCAAGCAGGATGGTGAGGAGCTCAGGGGTCAGACCCACAAGTTCTGGCTGTTACACTTACTGCCTGCTGACTCTGCTTCCAATTTCCTTACAGGGAAACAGGGATCATAAAAGGTGTCACGAAACTATCCCCTCCATGGGCTACAGTGAGGATCAAAGGAGATGTTTTTGTTGCATGATTCTTCACTCAAGTTGTTTTTTTAAATTGTGAATAATATTTTACTTAGTCATATTTGTTTACAATTGAAGCTCTGGCAATTCAAAATTTATATCCTTGCCCAGGAGCTTCTTATAGACACCAGAAAACGTTAAACCTTGGGTTCCACACTGTTCTGCTGTGCTTTACGAGCTGCCTGCCATCTGGCTTCATGTGGATTTTCCTGCCCACAATCTCACTTGGGAAAACCAAGTCCTCCAGGATGGTGTCATGCAAAGCTACCAGTGTGCAGCTCCTGGGAAGTTTTTGCTTGTTTTTTGTACAGCTTTTTCGAGTTTGCTTAGGCAGAATTCTCGTCTGAGCAATAAAGACAACGCGCTTCCCACTGAACTTCTCCAGCTCACATACCACAGGACCTGAATTTTCTGGAGAAATTTCAGTTGAGGAACGGGAACAAAGATTATGATACCTTTCTGACCACCACCAACTTCAATTTCCTTGGTGGCCATGATGTTCAGCTTCTGCAGCTGGGCCCTGAGGTCCAAGTTCATCTCCAGCTCCAGGAGGGCCTGGGAGATGCCCAACTCAAACTCAGGGGGCTTCTCACCACTGGGCTTCACAATCCTGCTGGGCCTGGACACGGCCTGGGCCCTGCCAGTGTAGCCAACACCTCAGTCAGACTGTAATACTCATCATCACCCAGGCCTCTAGACATTTTGGCTACTGCTTTTCTCTACTGTTAACATTCACCAGTTTCTTCCCTTTATTATCAGGAAGAAAGCAAACTCCTTTCCTATCTTCCTTAAACTATCACATATAATATTTAATCTTGAAGTAGAATTTAGATGTCTTTGAATAACCTGATGATTTGGAAGCTTATACCTATATCTACACTCTTAGGAAGTTTTCACGGTGCCAAACTCCAACTGTAAACACTGCAGGTTTCAGTGGGACCCAGCTGTGCCAAGCTGCATGTCCAACATGGTAGCCACCAGCCAACTGTAGCAACTGGGTACTTGAAATGCAGCTTACTCAGAATTAAGACATTCTATGGGCGTAAAGTCTGCACTGGATTTCCAAGACTTACTATGAAAAAATAATGTAAAACATTTCATTAATAAATTTTCATACCAATTACATGTTGAAGTGAGTTAAATAAGATTATTACTAAAATCAATGAGACTGAAGTAATTTAAAATTACACATCTGGCTCATGTCTGTAGTGCTCACTGCTTCTCCTGAGCAGCATGGTCGCAGAGAGCAGACAGTGACCAAGGCTGCCAAGGTCCTCCCATGAGGACTAGGTCCACCTGGAGAAACGCCAGCTGACCTGTCCGGACTCTTGTCTGCCAAGTTAGGTCAGACTCTGCTGGTCATATTCGGAATACAAGCTGCAACTCCAGCTGACTCTTAATATATCTGTTTTCGCAGCACTGTGCTTGAGAATCAAGGTTCCAAACTTGAGCCACAGTTCGCCATTTCTACGAATTTCATGAATTCTGATTAGCCTGGAGGTAACTTGAATCTTGAGAAACCTGTATGCAGGTCGGGAAGCAACAGTTAGAACTGGACATGGAACAACAGACTAGTTCCAAATCGGAAAAGGAGTACATCAAGGCTGTATATTGTCACTCTGCTTATTTAACTTCTATGCAGAGTACATCATGAGAAACGCTGGGCTGGAGGAAGCACAGGCTGGAATCAAGATTGCCAGGAAAAATATGAATAACCTCAGATATGCAGATGACACCACCCTTATGGCAGAAAGTGAAGAAGAACTAAAGAGCCTCTTGATAAAAGTCAAAGAGGAGAGCGAAAACATTGGCTTAAAGCTCAACATTCAGAAAACAAAGATTATGGCATTTGGTCCCATCACTTCATGGCAAATAGATGGGGAAACAATGGAAATAGTGGCTGACTTTATTTTTCTGGGCTCCAAAATCACTGCAGGTGGTGATTGCAGCCATGAAATTAAAAGACACTTACTCCTTGGAAGGAAAGTTATGACCAACCTAGACAGCATATTAAAAAGCAGAGACATTCCTTTGTCAACAAAGGTCTGTCTAGTCAAGGCTATGGTTTTTCCAGTGGTCATGTATGGATGTGAGAGTTGGACTATAAAGAAAGCTGAGCGCTGAAGAATTGATGCTTTTGAACTGTGGTGTTGGAGAAGACTCTTGAGAGTCCCTTGGACTACAAGGAGATTCAACCAGTCTATCCTAAAGGAAATCAGTCCTGAATATTCATTGGAAGGACTGATGCTGAAGCTGAAACTCCAATACTTTGGCCACCTGATGCAAACAGCTGACTCATTTAAAAAGAGCCTGATGCTGGGAAAGACTGAAGGCAGGAGGAGAAGGGACAGTAGAGGATGAGATGGTTGGATAGCATCACCAACTCAATGGACATGGGTTTGGGTAGACTCTGGGAGTTGGTGATGGACAGGGAGGCCTGGCATGCTGCAGTTCATGGGGTCACAAAGAGTCGACCACGACTGAGCGACTGAACTGAACTGAATGAACCTGAATCTTCAGGGGTTGAGGGTAGCACATTTCTGTCTGGGAGTCTTTGGGCTTCATGGTCCACCTCAACACTGCTGAGCCAAGGTCACTCTGAAGTTAACTTGGCCTCTTTGTTACCATTGCCAAAAGCCCCTGACCACCACACCCTTTAGCACCCCAACCAATCACCTAAAGCCAACCTTCCAGCAGGAATTTTCTTTGTCTTGTGGCTATGAAAATTGGCTACTAACTCACAAAAACTGTCAACCCTCCCTGGCCTGTCAGGAGTTGTGCGCTCAAAGTGCCCACTTTATCTCTGCTCTTTGTTCTTAATAAACTCACTCTTTCCTGCAGTTCTCTGTGTCTGGAAATTCTTTTCCAACCTGCACTCAGACTGCCTCAACAGACACTTAATCACAACTCTCCATTCTCTTCTGTAAGAAGCTATGCTGGGGTAGGTATGACCACAGGACCGGGGCCCAGGCTGGACAGAACCCACCTTCCAACCTCAGAAAGTATCTCCATGCCCTCCCTCCTCACTGACAGACAAACTCTGAGGTTCATAGAACAGTAACACATAAAACACATTTCCTTTCCGTGTCAACTATCTACCAGTAGTCTTGAAAGACGTTTACTCCTGTTTACTCCTTTCCATCTGGCAGCTATAGGTTATCATAATTTAAAAACCGATATCAAATAAAAAAGCAGTGAAGAAAGCATCACAAGTAATCAAAACTGGCCTCTGCATTAAGGAAACATATTTCTGTTTAAATTAAAAAATAAGCTGATATATCTTTCAAAATGAACTGTAATTTCCTATATCATTCTATAAAAGTATACCAAGTTCCAATACAGCCTTTTCACAGAAACTCAGGTGTAATCACAGCACAAATGGAAAAACAATTTTGAAAGAGCAAACAAAGGTTTTGTATGTCACCCATATATCTACTTTTGCAGTCACAATTCTATCTACTTTGGCATTAAAAAATACTCTGACTGCTTAAGCTAGGCTATTCAGACATTCAGAAAGCACAGTCCTGTCAGGCTCCATTTCAGCAGAGGGCAGGAAATCAGGGAACCACAGTTACAATGTATCATTTCCTGCTGTGAGGGTATCACAGAAAAATTCACTCAACAGCTATCACCACTGAAATTGAATGAGTTTCTTTCTACATCTAAATCCCTTGAAAATGGTATCCAACTTATGTTAGCCCAGGTGATTTTGCCTGCAGTTACTCCAATGAGAACAAAATCAATAAAATTCTATTATAAATTGAATGTAAATTATTTTTCCATAAGCATGAAGTTTAATCCATTTTGTGTAAAAAAAAAAAAATTTCTCTCTAAAAAACTACCAGCAGACAATAAGAAGGATAATGATGTATATTTCCTTACAACTAAGAGACAAGAGGCACACAAACCCAATAAAAACCCAGGCTGACATGGGTTTCCACATCAGGCAAGGACTACAAACATTACAATTACTACTCTTCCTTGTTTCAGGCTGGCCTCATATTTTCCCATGTGGTCCATATTTTCTTATTCATTCCAATTTCTAAGCTGCAACAGTCCAATGAACTGCAAGAGCGCTGAGATGCATTTCATTTTTCTATCAAAAATATCTGTACTTCACATTGTCAAAAGTCATGGAACTGCACCCTTAAAATGAGTACATTTCATTGTACATAAATTATACTTCAATAAAATTGATTTACAACAAAGTATACACATAACATCCCTATAAGATAGTAGCTCTACAACACTACACAGGTGTTTTCACCATATACACTTAAAGCCCCTCCAAAAGATCTCTACTTTCATGACTACATTTTTTTATATTCCTTTACATTCTCAGCATATTCTGCAAGTACATGACTCCCTAAGTAGAGGCTGTTTTGACTGGACTTTGACCCAGGATGGTCAAATGATTACAATAAAGAAAAGGTTGCCTGAGAGACTGGTTATGAAAGGCTGAGGATGGGTGGGAGTGAAATAAAGCTCTAATATCCAGAAGAACTAAGACACTGAACTGACGGTCACTGTCTCTTTTCCCTACAATTCACAGAGGATGGGACGTTTCTGAGATGGGCTGTCACAGGCTGAGGCATGCTACAATGCCCCCTCACAGCTGTTCCCTAATAAGAGAAAACCAGGAACATGAGATTGGGGTTTGGTGGGGTTTTGGAAGGAGAGGAGATGAAGGGGACAGCTAATGAGGATGATTAGCTGATGGACAAGTCACATCCAAAGACCCCGTCACACACTTTCTGCACACTCCTTTGCTCTTGCACAGCATTACCAATGGCTCATCATGTTAAGGCTTTCATTCCACAGATCAAAACAGCGAGTTTCATAACAGATTTGGTTTTATTCTGTTTTTAAATACAGTCTTCAACAACTGTATATGTCACTGGAGGAAAAAAAATGGGGTCTTTCTAAAATCACACAGACAAAAAGAAAGAAAGGACTCTCCCCAGTTAGCTACCAACTCCAAGAAAGAGTCCCAAGTCCCAGAACAAAAGGCAAAACCAGCACTGAATTTCTACAAAGTATAGAGTGTTTCTTTACTTAGTGTTTCCAAGAGCTTTCCCTTGGAATTGACAAAATTCACCAACGTTTCGTCTAAACTACCATCTCATCCAGTCTCAACATTTAGTAGCTTAAGAAACCTACTGCTGCTGCTGCTGAGTCGCTTCAGTCGTGTCCGACTCTGTGCAACCCCATAGACGGCAGCCCATCAGGCTCCTCCTTCCCTGGGATTTTCCAGGCAAGAGTACTGGAGTGGAGTGCCATTGCCTTCTCCAATGCATGAAAGTGAAAAGTGAAAGTGAAGTCGCTCAGTCGTGACCAACTCTTAGCGACCCCATGGACTGCAGCCCACCAGGTTCCTCTGTCCATGGGATTTTCCAGGCAAAAGTACTGGAGTGGGGTTCCACTGCCTTCTCCGTAAGAAACCTAAGTGAGAGGTAAATTTTAAAACCTGAAGGGGTCTTCTCCCAGCACCGGCTCATCCAGGAGATTCCCTGAGGTGCAGCCATGTTGCAATAACAGGGAAAGAGGAAAACAGGAGGACAGACAGACGCCTTGCTCTCATGGAACATACACCCCAGACAAACACCAAAATCAAATGAACACGTAAAAACGACCATTTTGGCCAGCGACACTGCTGCACAGCAAACAGAGCTGAGAGCATCACAGAGGCCCAGGAATGCGGGCTGGCGACCAGGAGGAGCCCCCGTGAGGCTGAGGACCCGGCGCGCCCTATGACCCAGGTCCCCAGGGGCCTCCTGTGGACGATGTGTCTGCTGCCCACGGAGGACCACAGGGGCTCAACTACAAACGGGCTTCTTATTCCCTTTGTATTATCTTTTTAGAGCTGCTTTCTACACAGTAGCTACGAACAGCTATGAGGGCACCATTCACCTTTGGTGAGTCCAGGCCGTCTGGCTTACCTCAGCCCAATCTATCAAATTTAGTTTCGTTTTTACCGTGAATTGCGTCCGGTTACCAGGACACAAACATGTAGACTTGCAAAATTCCCACAGGTCACATGCGGCACCAGGCAGCTCACCACCTGGGCAGCCTGAACACCCCGACCGCGCTCCTCCAGCAAGGCCAGCACGGGGGGCGGCTCCGGGTGATGGGCCCACCTACCCCGGGGACGGGGCTGCCGCAGCTCAGCACCCCACACCCCAGGACCACGGGCACAGCCATCACAGACTGAGAAATCCAAATCCATTCATCTAAAAACCGTTATTGTACTTTTTAAAATACATGATTATCTAAACACATTTCAAGTATGACAGAGAAACGTGCTGTCCAATCCAATAAGCATCAGTTACGACCATTTAAAAATGAATTTAAATGAAAACACAGGAGCTATACTTCAAGCACTCAACAGCCTAAGCAGCTGCTGGCTACTGGGTTGAGTGGTGTGGGTACAGAACACTTCCATCATCACAGAAAGTTCCACTGCAAAGTCTTTAGCTGCTAATATTTCACAGTAACTACCACAACGTTTTCCCAGGCTTTTAAGGAAAACTGTTTCCCATAGTATCATCACCATTTTGTACTTTGTTAGGGCTTTATGCCTAACACAGTATAAAATAACTTTGTTACTTAACTATAGGACAATCAATATTGTAAAGAAAATCAAAGAGTAAAGAATGGGAAATTTAATAACTACAGGCAATGAAACTACTTGAAAAACATAAATAATCATAAACTTTGCTTTCCAGGAAGACTGACAGCATCCGCAACGCATAAATGCCAAAGAAACCCTGGACTCGCAATGAACGGACACTTGACCCTCTGGTTGGGAACAAGCTGCATGGACGCAGTGCCGTGGGGGCCGTGAGCCCAGAGTCAGGGGCCACTCCTACGCTAACAGCCACCATAATTTACTGTAATTACTTTAGTCAAGATTCTCCCTTTTCTGACCAACAATCAGTTCTGTAAGATCAGAAGTGAACACGTATCCCGAGAACCTAACATCATATCTGGCACCAAGTAGTCCCCGTGTGTTAAATCAATGATAAACAAAACTAATTCTTCAGATGCTAAAAGATTTGTGACCCTGAATCTACTCCCAAGTCACAGCCAGTACATACAATCTCACTACAAAGTCTACTATTTACAAAGGTATCTATTTGCCTTGGCTGGATGGCCAGTTGAACAAGCAAGGAAAGATGTTCCTATCTTCTTTCTATATCACTGAAAAGAAAATCAGTACTTTATATTCTTATAAAAATCACTGTTAACCATTTTTTTAACTTTCCAACATGTTAAGCTAACAAAGTGACCTAACTATAAAACCCCAGGGTAATTCAGTATTGTACATAAATGAAGTGGTTTACTTGTAAAACTGATGAAAGTGAATAATATTAAAAGCTGTCTTCAATCCAAGAGAAAACCCTCACTGTAATAGGCAGATCAATGGCTTCCAAAGATGTTCACCCATAAACACGATAGGTTACATAGCAAAAAGGCCACTGAAGATGTAATTAAGATGTAATTAAGATGAGGGACCTTGAGGTGGGGTGATTCTCCTGGGTCTCCATGTGGACTATCCAACCACATGAGCCTATAAAGCAGAAAGCTTTCTCTGGGAGGAGGCAGATATGCAGCCAAATAAGTCACCCTTGATAAATGAGAAGGACTGGTGCACCACTGCTGGCTGAGGCAGGGGACCACACGTGAGGACCACAGAGCGGCCATGGGGGCAAGGGCAGCAGAGGCAGGAATGTGGCCCTGGCGACAGCCTGCAAGGGGCGGAGGACCTCAGGCCCACCTCCACAAGGAACCAAACCCAGCCAACAACGCACATAAGCGCAGCAGCAGATTCTGCCCCCGAGCCTCCAACAGGAACCACAGCCCTGCTGACACCTCGATTTTAGCCTGGGGAGGCCCAAGTCACACTTCTGACCTGTATGAAAAAAGTAAGTGCTGTTTTGATCCATTCAATTTCTGATAATTTGTTAGGGCTACAATAAAATTCTAATCCAGATGCACTATAAGGTTTAAAATTCATTATTCTGAATTCTGTCTTCGTCAAGTGACTGCTTCCCTTGCTAGGCGCATGGCCACTCTCTCGCCTCTCCTGCCCCAGGAAGGCGCCCCACTCCCCGCCCTGCCTGCTGCTGGGCGACACCTCCTCCTCACGGATCAGCGCAGCGCCCCTTCTCCACCAGGCCCTCACCTGGCCGCAGACGCCGCAGAGTCTGCAATTTTTCTTCACAGGTTTAGGCAACAAAGAAAGCCTAAGAATATCCAGTGAAATGGGAATGGTGATGTAAAGATAGATATATACATCCTCAACTAAGTATTACAAATCACTTAAAATTAGAGCCGTGAAAAGTAATCTCCTTTATCATAATAGGTATGATATATTAAGTGAAAATGAATGTTTTTAAAGTTTAACCATTTAAATTATTATTACATAAAAATATGCACAGAGATCACAACAATTACAACAAAAACCTAGCAGCAACTATATTAGTGAGGCAGAATTTGTTTCTATTTTTCCAAATTTTATTGGGTTGGCCAAAAATTTCCTTCCGTTTTTCTAAGTAAAAATAAAACACATTTTTCATTTTCACCAAGAATTTATTTGAAAAACATATTCACCATTTTGTTCTACTACCTTCTGCCACAGGCACTTAACACGTTACATTCATAAACCTCTTAAATGAAACTAAACACACTTAAATGAAATCAAAATGCAAATTTCTTGAGAACAGAAATTGTGTCATTTTTTTATTCCAAGCACAATATAGGCACTCAGTTCCTGATGGGATGCCACTAATGAAGAGCTTGCATTTCCATAAGAGATTGAAGCAAAATGCTTTCCTGTGGTTAATTTAACTTTTAACTATAGAAGTAAGTTCAGCTAAGAAAATCTGGGCACAATGCCTCTACATTCTCAGAATTATGTATATTGTTAAGCAATATCCCAAATTACTAGGTTGGAAAAATGTTACAATAATTCTCTTTCAATGTCTAAATCCTGTAAAATGACTTGACAATTTCCCTATAGCTACTTTCATTTTTACAGGTATTGGTGTCATCCACCATATTAGTTTTATTGACAAACTTAATGAAAATGCTACTCATCATTCCTCTTTGATCATTAAAGGCACTAAACAAAATTATACCTAATAATGATTTCAATTTCAACCTCCTAATGTTCTTCCTCTCTAGGTTATATTTAAACTATACAGTTCATACAAATGAATGATGATTATTTTTTCTAACAAGATTATCATTATCATCTTTCAAACTAAACAGTACTCTTTCCTATTTTGACCTAAGCAAAAATAAGGTAAGAGAAAAACATTATATTTAAACAGCCTAAAGAGACAATTCAGTATGCTTGAAAGACTTTCACAAGGTTACTTTGTATAATAGGAAGCCACAAACTATGCACATCAGCTACATACAGATGACTCTGACATGGTAATAAAACAAGAAACCATTTGATTTAATAATAATAAAAACAGCAACATCGGTTGGTGCATATTACATGTAGCATCCAGCCCTGGTTGCCTGGCAACCAGCCATGAGTGAATTCCAGAGAGAATGAAAGCCCTAAATGAATGTACAGTTTCTGTATGTTTCAAGGACTCAAGAAGTATCAGTAGTTAATCTAAATTCTTGTTGACAATGACCAGACTGGGGTAGAGGAAGAGGAATCCACCATTATTGCACAGGACTGAGCACTGACTGGAGGTAAGATCCAATCCTTTAGGTCTATGTCTTCTGAATTAGTGGTTTTACAGAAGAAAGAACTGTAATAATATAATTTATAAATTATATAAATTATAATAACTTTATGCAGGAAAAAAGCAACAAAACAGCACTTCTTTGGTGGCACAGTGGGTAAGAATCCACCTACCAATGCAGGGACGTGGGTTCATTCACTGGTCCGGGAAGATCCTACATGCCACGGGGCTACTAAGCCCCTGCACCACAACTACTGAGCCCGCACTCAAGAGCCTGAGAGCTGCAACTTCCGAAGCCCACATACCCTCGAGCCTGTGCGCAGCAACAAGAGAAGCCACGGCAATGAGAAGCCCTCACACCTCAACAAAGAGCAGACCCTACTTACCTCAACCAAGACAAAGCCCACACAAAGCAACAAAGAACTAGCACAGTTATAAATAAATGAAAAAACTATTTTTAAAAATATCACTGGTATGATATATATTCATTTATTCAACAAAACATATGGAAGACCTATCATGAAAGGCACTTTGCAGCTCTCATACTTTACTGGAGAAATCAGATGAAGAAGCAAGCAATGACAACAGCACAAGTCCTGTGACAGAGGAGCCACTGGTTATTACAGGAACACACGTGAAAACACGAATGGACACTGGGCAGGAGTAGGGTGAGAACCAGGTGGTCTGGAAGAGGTCATCAGAGGAGGCAAATGAAGACAAGTGGTCTTTAGTCGGGTCACAGAAGTAGAGGAAGGGGGAAGAGCAGTCCCTGCAGGAGGCAAGCACAAGCCTGGCACTCGGGAAGAGCCCCAGGGGCCCCACTGGCAGAAGTCAGGGTGTCAGCACTGAGACAAAGTCCAGAGTCAGGCCGGTTCCTTCCTGAAGGACCTTGTATGCCAGGCTGAGGTGTTCTCACCTCATCCCATGGGAAAATGGGGAGACAAAATCCTTTTAAACTTAGAAGTAACAGAATCCCTGCAGCGATGACGTGAAACAGTGCAGAGAGGGCAAAGCTGGCACCAGAGGGAGACACTGGAGTGGGGCTGGGATGGGAGGAGGATACCTCCAGGACACAGAGCTCTCAGGAAGGTTAACAACTGTGCAGTATTCAGGCTGCTCCCAGTCCCTCAAAAGGTGTTCGCCTGGACCCCACCCTCCCCACTGCAGAGATGGCAGGAGAGGAGGAAAAGAGGGACCGACTGGGGAGGCAGGGGGGAGGACTGAAAGATACTGGAAATAAACTCCAGGCCAATTTCTGACCAAGCAGTGGCACTCTAGGTTTCAGTAGAATAAAAAGAAACCATAAAGGAAAACACTAAAGGTGCTTAGCTACATAAAACTTGAAAATTTAGGTATGCTAGATAATGCAACATAATAAAAAAAACTTCCAGAAAAAAATCTTTGTAACAAAAACAATGAAGAGTTACTACCCTTTATATCTAAAGTCTGTGCTCATTTGCTCAGTCCTGTCTGACTCTTTGTGACCCTATGTTACTGTAGTCTGCCGGGCTTCTCTGTTCATGGGGATTCTCCAGGCAAGAATACTGGAGTAGGTTGCCATTTCCTCCTCCAGGGGATCTTTCCAACCCAGGGATCAAACCCATCCATGTCTCCTATGTTTCCTGCATTACAGAGGGATTCTTTACCCGCTGAGCCACCAGGGAAGCTGGTATTTATATCTAAAGTACATAAGATCAAATAAAACCAAGAAATGCTATCAATAAATAGGCAAAGATAGAATTAAAATTACTTTAAAATAAAATGGATAATTAAAATGTTTTAAAATCACTCTTAATATAGTCAATGCAAGGTACATGATACCAATAGTATCTCTATGGTAAACCTATTAAATTAGCAACTGTTTTCACTGTCCCATCTGTTCACGGTACAGCAACATGGAGGATCTTGTACAATATGAGAGCATAAGTAGAATAAGGTTTTTGAAAAAGAAATAAATATACTTAAATCTTTAAAATGATTCATAAACTTTGACAAATTCCACTTTTGAAAACCTATGCTAAGAAAATGATCAAAAATACAGATAAAGATTTACATACAATATTTTTTGTACTAGTGAAAAGAATGAACAGTGGTCTAAATACTCCATAATGAACGATAAATACACTATAGGATAACCATACAAGAAAATAAAATTAAGCTTTTCGAGAGATTTTAGTAACAGAAAAAATGAAAAAAAATAGCTAATTACATAATAGTATAGTGATGACATGCTTTTCTTCCTCCTTTTCCGTATTTTCTAAGTTTGCTTTTTAAATAATGAGGATAATTTTTTTTTTCAATTTAGAAAACAAATAAAACTTATCTGAACTACTCCCAATAAAACATATGCAGGTTCCTCAAGTCTGCCTTAGTCTCACAGTTAAGAAATTGGCTCATTCCCTTTGAAACCTTTCTCAAGTCAGTCATCACTACTCATTTTAACTTAACAACCAGTTCTACACACTTTTATTCAATTAAAAGAACTTTCTATAGTACACTGAAGTTAAGGGTAACAAGCACATGGCACTAAGAACTTAAATCACAGAATTAAAGGGGGGAAGAAAGAAGAGGAAAAGAAAACCTTTGTAAAGTTTCTAGCCCTGCAAGGCGCTTCACCCACAGCGGTGCTTTACCCGCTGTGCTGGAGGGGCACTTACACGCACAACAGGGTGCCTTTGTGTTGTTACCTGAGGTGGTTGAGCAGAGGCTGGAGTCTCTCGTCGGACTGCACGGCAGGCAAGGACCTGGCTGTTAACTGAAAGCAGAGAAGTGGGTGAATAACCACACCAAAGGCCTCAGACTGAACTTATTTGAATAATAAATGCAAAATGGGGACAAGAGAATGGAAGGAGAGGGTGTTCCTAAAACTTAAGGACACTGTTCCAATTTTTAAATCAAAGAATTCTAAAGAAAGCTGATCCATTCTTTCATTAAAGCTAACCATATGACCTGAGCTTTACAGAGTCAATCTTACATATGTCCTGAGTCTGGAAGTAAACAAAAAAGGGGCAAAACAGAGAGTAAGAGGGAAGCATCCACCTGAGTTCATGAAAAAGCCTCTGGTCACAAAAATATTATCTTTGAAAATAAAAATGGAAAAACTTCTAAATCTATAACAACCAATCATGTAGCACTGAATCCTAGGATGATGAAGAAATTAGGGAGAGAGACTTTCATTTATAGCTCAGTCACTGTGAAACTGGTTACATGCAGAAGTGTATGCATACACATACATACACACACACACAAACACTGATTCCTTCATTTTGACAACAATGTTACTATAAGAAACCATATTAAGGCAATTCACACATCTCACACTCTTGCAAAGTAATGCTCAAAATTCTCCAAGCCAGGCTTCAACAATATATGAACCGTGAACTTCCAGATGTTCAAGCTGGATTTTAAAATGGCAGAGGAACCAGAGATCAAATTGCCAACATCCGCTGGATCATCAAAAAAGAAAGAGAATTCCAGAAAAACATCTATTTCTGCTTTATTAACTATGCCAAAGCCTTTGACTGTATGGATCACAGCAAACTGTGGGAAATACTTCAAGAGATGGGACTACCAGGCCACCTGACCTGCCTCCTAAGAAATCTGTATGCAGGTCAGGAAGCAACAGTTAGAACTGGACATGGAACAACATGCTCATTCCAAATCAGGAAAGGCATACGTCAAGTCTGTATATTGTCATCCTGCTTATTTAACTTATATGCAGAGTACATCATGAGAAACGCTGGGCTGGATGAAGCACAAGTTGGAATCAAGATTACGGGGAGAAATATAAATAACCTCAGATATGCAGATGACACCACCCTTATGGCAGAAAGTGAACAAGAACTAAAGAGCTTCTTGGTGAAAGTGAAAGAGGAGAGTGAAAACAATGGCTTCAAACTAATCATTCAGAAAATGAAGATCAAGGCATCCGGCCCCATCACTTCATGACAAATAGATGGGGAAATAATGGAAACAGTGGAAGACTTTATTTTGGGGGGCTCCAAAATCACTGTAGATGGTGACTGCAGCCATGAAATTAAGACACTTGCTCCTTGGAAGAATAGTTATGACCAACCTAGACAGCTTATTAAAAAGCAAAGACATTACTTTGCCAACAAATATCCATCGAGTCAAACTATGGTTTTTCCAATAGTCATGCATGGATATAAGAGTTGGACTATAAAGAAAGCTGAGTGCCGAAGAACTGATGCTTTTGTACTATGGTGTTGGAGAAGACTCTTGAGAGTCCCTTTGACTGCAAGAAGATCAAACCAGTCCATCCTAAAGGAAATCAGTCCTGAATATTCATTGGAAGGACTGATGCTGAAGCTGAAACTCCAATACTTTGGCCACCTGATGTGAAGAACTGACTCATTGGAAAAGATCCTGATGCTGGGCAAGATAGAAGGCTGGAAGAGAAGGAGACAACAGAGGAGGAGATGGCTGGATGGCATCACCGACTCTATGGACATGAGTTTGAGTAAACTCCGGGAGTTGGTGATGGACACGCAAGCCTGGCATGCCACAGTCCATGGTTTCGAAAAGTCGGACATGACTGAGTGACTGAACTGAACTGATCTGAAGGCAATTCAAAGTATTCAGCACTGAAATATGACCCCCAATTGATCTATAAACAAAATGTAAGAGCCAAAGCCTTATTCCTAAATATTGTGTCAGGTTGAAAGTGTATCATGGAAATGTGAGCCTCTGATATATTTGAGTGCAGTAATATTAACATTATATGTCCCTGTATCTGTATTTCTCTCTTTTCTTGAGGAAGTCCTCTTATTCTGTAAGAATTTGAACTAAAGAAATTTAAAACATTCATTCAAAGTAATAAGATACTTAAGTCACCTAAATAAAACACCAAAAGTAAAAGATTTCTTTTGGATTCAACTGTATCAAATATATAGCTCTTGTATTCTACTAATAAACCATTTGATAATTCACAAAAGAGAACCTTCTTAAGACAAAAAAAGAAACTGAAGGATATCCTCTGGTTTTATACAGGGTATCAGTTGTTTCTGACCCTCTGCGACTCCACAGACTGCAGCACGCCAGGCTTCTGTGTCCATCACCAACTCCCGGAGTTCACCCAAACCCATGTTCGTAGAGTCGGTGATGCCATCCAACCATCTCATCCTCTGTCGTCCCCTTCTCCTCCCACCTTCAATCTTTCCCAGCATCAGGGTCTTTTCAAATGAGTCAGCTCTTTGCATCAGGTGGCCAAAATATTGGAGTTTCAGCTTCAGCATATATATAGGGTAACCTGTCTCTTTAATCATTTTGTTAATTAAAAGTAATTCATCAATTAATTTAATTCATCAAACCTAATTTTCAACATTTTATAAATAAAACTATTGCTTTAAAAACATCTAATAAATACTATATTGTGAAAAAATGTTGACCAAAATGCAAAATATGGAGTCATTTTTATATATTGTATCTAATAATAATGAAAAATCCTAATTCTGTGAGTCAAAACATATGAAGTTAATAAAGTGAGACAGTCTGCTGCAATTTCAGTGCAACCAAAAGACTCTTAGTATCCCCCAAAAATGTTAAGTCTACTAGTTCATGACAAGAAAATTTTATCAAGGTTTTATAAATAAAACACTTTACTACACCTATATCTGCTAATGTCAAATCTCTTTACAAATGTCATTTTCATTGTTCAAGAGGTTTCATGGTTCAGAACTAAAGCTATGCTCTAAAATGGTTAAAATAATTGATTTAGATATTTCAAAATCAATTTTCTGAAAACAGATGAACCAGACAGTCTAGGCTTTTTCAGTTGCTCCTGTCAATCCATGTAGCATGATTCCTAATCAACCCATGTTTGCTAAATGAAAGCAAGCAGACAGAAACACCAGCAAAATATTTATAAACAGCTCTTCAATCCCTGTAGGAAATATTTCTAAATCATACTCCCATCTCCACCTGAGCCTGTTTCCTTTGTCCTGGACTATGGAGACAGCATCTCCACTCACCATATTTCTGCCTCCAATTCTTTCCTTTTATACCAAGGCTCGAGTGAAATTTTCAAATGAAAGTTACCCACTCCCTGAGTTAAAAATCACTTAAAATTCCCTCAGGCTAACATCATCACACCTACTCTCTCATCAGATAGCTTCCTAGAAACCTCCGCTTGTGCTGAACTGTTAAGACAAAGCGGACGACTGCTCAGCATCTCCACCAGACGCGGCAGGGCAGAGCAGGCAGAGGCGGGCCCCAGCTCCAGTTTCCGAAACGCAGCCTCAACGATCCAGTCCTCTGCCCACCTCTTCCCAACCCCCAAAACCTATCTCCAAGTTTGAATCACTTACAACAGTAATTCCTAAAACAAGGATCAATGTTCTGGGTAAAATCACGTCGAGGAAGATTTCTGAGTTTTCCAAAGGTTCTGCTTTCAACTTGTAAAACAATTAGCATTTTCAAAAAGAGCATACATCTTAGATTAGGGTTTTGTCAATGAAACCGAAACCACAGTGAATGGGAATACTGTCAGAGATAAGAATAAAATTCCTGCCCTCAAGAATAAACCTAGTCTTGTTTTCAAAATGATAAAATGAACTAGCAAAGATTATTCATTTATTTTAGTATTAAAAATACATCTTACAAAAATGGTTCAAGCAGAGTAGAAGGATGTGAGCTCATCTTCTCCTGCAAGAACACCAAAATCTCAACTAGCCGTTCAACAACCATCAACAGGAGGACACTGGAACCCACCAAAAAAAAACCCACCACTTCCCAGGACAAAGGAGAAGCCACAACGAGACAGCAGGAGGGGTGCAATCACAACAAAAGCAAAGCTCACACCCGCCAGGTGGGCGCCCACACTGGAGATCTGTCATTGCTGTGAAGGCTTTAGGCCCCACATCAGGCTTCCCAGCCCAGGGATCCGGCAAAAGACTGGGAATCCCCAGTGAGCCTGACTGTGAAGGCCAATGTGATTTGATTACATGACCTCCACAGGACTAGGGGAAACAGAAACTCCACTCTAGGAGGGCACAAACAGACCTGCTGTGCACCAGGACCCAGGGGAAAGGAGCAGTGGCCCTACAGGAGGCTCAGCCAGACCTTCCTGCAAGTGTCTGAGGGTCTCCTGCAGAGGATGGGTGGTCAGTGGCCTGCCACAGGGACAGGCACCAGCAGCACCAGTCCTGGGAGGCACGTGTCGGCCACACGTTGGGGCAAATCCTCTTGGAGGTCGCCATCAGCCCCACCACAGAGCTTGCCGGCTAGCACCGGTGGTAAAAACCCAACTGCCAATGCAGGAGAGGTAAGAGACACAGGTTCGATCCCTGGGTTGGGAAGATTCCCTGGAAGAGGGCATGGCAATCCACTCCAGTATTCTTGCCTGGAGAATCACATGGACAGGGGAGCCTGACAGGCTGCAGTCCATACAGTCACAGAGTCATACGTGACTGAAGCAACTTAAAGTGCAAGTGAAGTCACTCAGTCATGTCCGACTCTTTGCAACCCCATGAACTGTAGCCTACCAGGCTCCTCCATCCATGGGATTTTCCAGGCAAGAGTACTGGAGTGGACTGCCATTTCCTTCTCCAGGGGATCTTCCCAATCCAGGGATCGAACCCCGGCCACACTTTACCCTCTGAGCCACAAGGGAGGCCCCTTAACACTCACCAGGAAGCAACTTAACACCCACACAAAGCCTACAGACTCCATGACTGAGTCGCCTCAGGCCAAATAACTAACAGGGAAGGAGCACAGCCCCACCCATCAGCAGACAATTGGATTCTTTACTGAGCATGGCCCTGCCCACCAGGGCAAGTCCCAGTTTTCCCCACAGCCAGTCCTTCCTTCCCATCAGGAAGCTTGCACTAGCCTCTTAAACTCACCCACCAGAGGGCAGACAGAAGAAGCAAGAACTATAATCCCACAGCCTCGAAAACCACAATCACAGAAAGCTAACCAAAATGAAAAGAAATTGGACTATGTCCCAGATGAAGGGACAAGATAAATTCCCAGAAAAAGAAGTGAATGAACTGGAGATAGGCAACCTTCCAGAAAAAGAATTCAGAATGATGACAGTGAAGATGACCCAGGATCTCAGAAAAGGAATGAAGGCAAGGATTGAGAAGAAGCAAGCAATGTTTACCGAAGACCTAGAAAAACTAAAGAACAAACAAACAGAGATGAGCAACACACTAGAAGGAATCAATAGCAGAATAACTGAGGCAAAAGAACAGATAAGTGACCTAGAAGACAGAACGGTGGAAATCACTGCTGCAAAATGGAATAATACGGAAAAAAGTATGAAATAAAGGAAGACAGCCTGAGAGACCTCTGGGTCAACATTAAACAACCAATATTCACATTATAGGAGAAGAAGGAAAGGAGAAGAAGAAGGAGAAGAAAGAAAGAAAGGACCTGAGAAAACATTTGAAGACTATAGCTGAAAACTTCCCTACCATAGGAAAAGGAAATAGTCAAGCAAGTCCAGGAAGCACAGAGAGTTCCAGGCAGGATAAACCCAAGGAGGAACACACCAAGACACATAGTACTCAAACTGACAAAAATTAAAGACAAAGATAAAATATTAAAAGCAATAAGGGCAAAAAGACAAATAACATAGAAGGGAAGTCCCATGAGAGTATCAGCTGACTTCTCAACAGAAACTCTACAAGCCCAAAAGGAATGGCACGATATATTTCACTTGATGAAAGGGAAGAACCTACAACCTAGAACACTCTACCCACCAAACCTCTCTATCAGATTTAATGGAGAAATCAAAAGTCTTACAGACAAGCAAGAGTTAAGAGAATTCAGTAAGTGAAGAGGAACTAAAAAGCCTCTTGATGAAAGTGAAAGTGGAGAGTGAACAAGTTGGCTTAAAGCTCAACATTCAGAAAACGAAGATCATGGCATCCGTTCCCACCACGTCATGGGAAATAGATGGGGAAACAGTGGAAACAATGTCAGACTTTATTTTTTTGGGCTCCAAAATCACTACAGATGGTGACTGCAGCCACGAAATTCAAAGACGCTTCCTCCTTGGAAGGAAAGTTATGACTAACTTAGATAGCATATTCAAAAGCAGAGACATTACTTTGCCGACAAAGGTTCATCTAGTCAAGGCTATGGTTTTTCCAGTAGTCATGTATGGATGTGAGAGTTGGACTGTGAAGAAGGCTGAGCGCCGAAGAATTGATGCTTTTGAACTATGGTGTTGGAGAAGACTCTTGAGAGTCCCTTGGACTGCAAGGAGATCCAACCAGTCCATTCTGAAGGCGATCAACCCTGGGATTTCTTTGGAAGGAATGATGCTAAAGCTGAAACTCCAGTACTTCGGCCACCTCATGCGAAGAGTTGACTCATTGGAAAAGACCCTGATGCTGGGAGGGATTGGGGGCAGGAGGAGAAGGGGACGACAGGGGATGAGATGGCTGGATAGCATCACTGACTCGATGGACGTGAGTCTCAGTGAACTCTGGGAGTTGGTGAAGGACAGGGAGGCCTGGCATGCCGCGACTCATGGGGTTGCAAAGAGTCAGACACGACTGAGTGACTGAACTGAACTGAAACCAGTTTTACAACAAATGCTAAAGGAACTACTCTAAACAGAAAACACAAAAGAAGGAAAAGACCTACAAACAATAAAGCCAAAACAATTAAGAAAATGGCAATAGCATGGTTCACATCGATAATTACCTTTAAATGTAAATAGATTAAATGCACCAACCAAAAGACACAGACCAGCTGGATCGATACAAAAACCAGACCTATATACATGATGTCTACAAGACACCCACCTCAGACCTAAGGATACTTACAGACTGAAAGTATGGGCCTAGGAGGAGGTATTCCATGCAAATGGAATTCATTAGAAAGTTAGAGTAACAATACTCACATCAGACAAAACAGACTTTAAAACAAAGACTGTTATAAGAGACACAGAAGGACACTACATAATGATCGAGGGCTCAATCCAAGAAGAAGATATAAAAGTTATAAACATATATATACCAACATAGGAGCACCTCAATATATAAGGTAAATACTAACAAAAAGAGCACACATCTCTACATGTTAGTGAAATGAGGTAATAACGCTATTCCAAAGCTCTTTAGAGTGAAAGTCATCTGCTGACCTTTTGATGACAAAATGTAAACTTCATTTTAAAGACTGCTGTTTCCATTGTTTCTTCTGACAGTCCTCTCCAAGCCCAAATAGCTACTACTGTATCTGCTGGGCTATGAGGGGTCAGAAACTTGCAACTGTGTAATCCCATTAATGATGAAAATAAAAGAGTTTCTAGGTTCATCTATGTCATATTTTAGATTCCACATATAACTATATTCTATATCCTATGACAAACCGTAATTGAAAAGATTTTTTTTTAAATCATGTATGTATGTCAATCTAATCACACTAACCACGGCCTTGTCTAACTCAATGAAACTAAGCCATGTCCGTGGGGCAACCCAAGACGGGCGGGTCATGGTGGAGAGATTTGACAGAATGTGGTCCACTGGAGAAGGGAATAGCAAACCACTTCAGTATTCTTGCTTTGAGAACCCCATGAACAGTATGAAAAGGCAAAATGATAGGATACTGAGAGAAACTCCTTAGGTGAGTAGGTGCCCAATATGCTACTGGAGATCATTGGAGAAATAACTCCAGAAAGAATGAAGGGATGAGCCAAAGCAAAAACAATACCCAGCTGTGGATGTGACTGGTGATAGAAGCAAGGTCCGATGCTGTAAAGAGCAATACTGCATAGGAACCTGGAATGTCAGGTCCATGAATCAAGGCAAATTGGAAGTGGTCAAACAAGAGATGGCAAGAGTGAATGTCGACATTCTAGGAATCAGCGAACTGAAATGGACTGGAATGGGTGAATTTAACTCAGATGACCATTATATTTACTACTGCAGGCAGGAATCCCACAGAAGAAATGGACTGGCCATGACGGTCAACAAAAGAGTCCGAAATGCACTACTTGGATGCAATCTCAAAAACAACAGAATGATCTCTGTTTGTTTCCAAGGCAAACCATTCAATATCACAGTAATCCAAGTCTATGCCCCAACCAGTAATGCTGAAGAAGCTGAAGTTGAACGGTTCTATGAAGACCTACAAGACCTTTTAGAACTAACACCCCAAAAGATGTCCTTTTCATTATAGGGGACTGGAATGCAAAAGTAGGAAGTCAAGAAAACCTGGAGTAACAGGCAAATTTGGCCTTGGAATACGGAATGAAGCAGGACAAAGACTAATAGAGTTTTGCCAAGAAAATGCATAACATTTTCATAACAAACACCCTCTTCCAACAACACAAGAGAAGACTCTATACATGGACATCACCAGGTGGTTAACACCGAAATCAGATTGATTATATTCTTTGCAGCCAAAGATGGAGAAGCTCTATACAGTCAGCAAAAAGAAGACCAGGAACTGACTGTGGCTCAGACCATGAATTCCTTATTGCCAAATTCAGACTTAAATTGAAGAAAGTAGGGAAAACCACTAGACCATTCAGGTATGACCTAAATCAAATCCCTTATGATTATCCAGTGGAAGTGAGAAATAGATTTAAGGGCCTAGATCTGATAGACAGAGTGCCTGATGAACTATGGAATGAGGTTCATGACATTGTACAGGAGACAGGGATCAAGACCATTCCCATAGAAAAGAAATGCAAAAAAGCAAAATGGCTGTCTGAGGAGGCCTTACAAGTAGCTGTGAAAAGAAGAGAAACGAAAAGCAAAGGAGAAAAGGAAAGATATAAACATCTGAATGCAGAGTTCCAAAGAATAGCAAGAAGAGATAAAAAAGCCTTCCTCAGCGATCAATGCAAAGAAATAGAGGAAAACAACTGAATGGGAAAGACTAGGGATCTCTTCAAGAAAATCAGAGATACCAAAGGAACATTTCATGCAAAGATGAGCTCGATAAAGGACAGAAATGGTATGGACCTAACAGAAGCAGAAGATATTAAGAAGAAGTGGCAAGAATACACAGAAGAACTGTACAAAAAAGATCTTCACGACCCAGATAATCACGATGGTGTGATCACTCACCTAGAGCCAGACATCCTGGAATGTGAAGTCAAGTGGGCCTTAGAAAGCATCACTACGAACAAAGCTAGTGGAGGTGACGGAATTCCAGTTGAGCTATTCCAAATCCTGAAAGATGATGCTGTGAAAGTGCTGCACTCAATATGCCAGCAAATTTGGAAAACTCAGCAGTGGCCATAGGACCGGAAAAGGTCAGTTTTCATTCCAATCCCAAAGAAAGGCAATGCCAAAGAATGCTCAAACTACTGCATAATTGCACTCATCTCACACACTAGTAAAGTAATGCTCAAAATTCTCCAAGCCAGGCTTCAGCAATATGTGAACCGTGAACTTCCTGATGTTCAAGCTGGTTTTAGAAAAGGCAGAGGAACCAGAGATCAAATTGCCAACATCCGCTGGATCATAGAAAAAGCAAGAGAGTTCCAGAAAAACATCTATTTCTGCTTTATTGACTACGCCAAAGCCTTTGACTGTGTGGATCACAATAAACTGTGGAAAATTCTGAAAGAGATGGGAATACCAGACCACCTGATCTGCCTCTTGAGAAATGTGTATGCAGGTCAGGAAGCAACAGTTAGAACTGCACATGGAACAACAGACTGGTTCCAAATAGGAAAAGGAGTTCGTCAAGGCTGTATATCGTCACCCTGTTTATTTAACTTATATGCAGAGTACATCATGAGAAATGCTGGACTGGAAGAAACACAAGCTGGAATCAAGATTGCCGGGAGAAATATCAATAACCTCAGATATGCAGATGACACCACCCTTATGGCAGAAAGTGAAGAGGAACTAAAAAGCCTCTTGGTGAAAGTGAAAGTGGAGAGTGAAAAAGTTGGCTTAAAGCTCAACATTCAGAAAACAAAGATCATGGCATCCGGTCCCACCACTTCATGGGAAATAGATGGGGAAACAGTGGAAACAGTGTCAGACTTTATTTTTTGGGCTCCAAAATCACTACAGATGGTGACTGCAGCCATGAAATTCAAAGATGCTTCCTCCTTGGAAGGAAAGTTATGACCAACCTAGATAGCATATTGAAAAGCAGAGACATTACTTTGCCAACAAAGGTTCGTCTAGTCAAGGCTATTGTTTTTCCAGTGGTCATGTATGGATATGAGAGTTGGACTGTGAAGAAGGCTGAGCGCCGAAGAATTGATGCTTTTGAACTGTGGTGTTGGAGAAGACTCTTGAGAGTCCCTTGGACTGCAAGGAGATCCAACCAGTCCATTCTGAAGGCGATCAGCCCTGGGATTTCTTTGGAAGGAATGATGCTAAAGCTGAAACTCCACTACTTTGGCCACCTCATGCAAAGAGTTGACTCATTAGAAAAGACCCTGATTCTGGGAGGGATTGGGGGCAGGAGGAGAGACTACAGAGGATGAGATGCCTGGATGGCATCACCGACTCAATGCACATGATTTTGGATGGACTCCAGGAGCTGGTGATGGACAGGGAGGCCTGGCATGCTGCCATCCATGGGGTCGCAAAGAGTCGGACACGACTGAGTGACTGATCTGATCTGATCTGATCTATGTATATAACTGAATCATTTTGCTATACAGCAGAATTTAATACAACACTGCAAATCAACTATACTTTAATTAAAAATTGATAACCAGAAAAGGTTTTATCTGTATACTTTTCCTGCTAAAGCTTTTCAAATTCCTACTTTGAGCAAAACTAAATCTAAATCAAAAACTAATAAATCACAACTGTCAGCCTTCCAAGAAAGTGATATACAATCATAACAAGATTTTCAGCATTAAGGACTTTCCTCTACAACCTGAAATGAGTATTTGTCTAGTTTAAATAGTCTTCGGTTTCTATGCATGTCTTAGCACTTTGTTTTGACAGAAAATACAATGGCGTCCTTGACACACGAATCACCAACGATGAAAGACAAAGATCTATCGAGAGTTTACATCTGCAAAGCCTAAATGCAGGGTCTGTGTCAGGGGTATTTCATGGGAATCATAATAAAATTTGGCAATAACATGTATCTTATTTCTTATTATTATTGAGAGGTCAAAGGTGAGCTATTAAGATGTCTTCTCATTAAAGATACATCTAAAACACTAAATTAATGCAAGGTTTATGCTGTTTTTTTGGCAAGTTTATACTACGGACTCTTACATAAACCTCATTACAAAGATGATTATCATTTAGTAAATCTTCCATTTTGCCATACATTTGGGTATGAGAAATAATGTGTTTTGCCAACTAATAATTCTCCTTTTAATGACATTAAATATCACACAGATTCAAAGGCTCAAAAGGTAAAAAAGCAAGTCGGGAGGACTCAGGTCCACCTCGTCATCTCCTCCTGAGGAAGCAATCCCCTCAGCAGGAGCACAGGACCTGCAGACGGCACCCACGTGAGGCCAGGACGGAAAGCCGGGGTCTGGTGAAGAAATAGCCCGTGTCACTTATGGAACAGTGCTGGAATTACAGTGCTAGGGTAAACACTTTTTGAGATATTAATTAATGCCAGCTATTACAAGTTGCAGTATCCCAAAGGGACATAACATTTTGAAAACACTGACACAATTAGCAATTAGATTAATCCACTTAAGAATGGAAAAGTCTGGCTATAGAACCTACTGGGTTCTCAGATCTCTTCAAGAGTAAGGCAAACAGAGAAAACAATGTCGAGATGTCTCACTGAAATTAGGCCAGCGTGGAAAAGGTAACCTTTGGAATGAGGATCCTGGAGGTGAGAACACGGGCGTCTGTTACACCATTTTGCATCCATTTGTGTGAAGCAGTTCAGGCAGGGAGGGCAGGCTGAGGGAACTTCTCCGAGAGAGGAATGTCTTGGAGGAGGGCCATCTGGAAGCCGAGGTGCAGAACACGGCAGCAGTAACAGAGAAAACGAGAAGGAGGATCCTCCACACAAGTTCACAGCTACAGCAGGAGAGTCAGAGAGCAGGGTCGGGGGATGGACAGTTCTTGTAAACTGCAATACAGCGGCCCCGGGAGAGGAGAACACGCAGAGGCATGCTGAATTTGAGGTGCTTTTAAATATTCAAGAGGCAAGTGAACACATACCCATGAGAAGGTGTGGAGCTGAGGATGTCGATTTAGGCTCAAGCAGGGGCACGACTTGGACGGGCAGGGTTACGGGCAGGGTTCCCCAGGGAGTGTGCACAAGGCAGGGACGTCACTGACAGTGCTGCTTAGAGCTCAGGATTCATACACGTTCACACATAACAATGAGACCAAAGTTAGATTGGTTTTTGGTTTTTTTTTTTTTTTACTTTTTATTTTTAATAGACTTTTTTTGGAGCAGTTTTAGGTTTACAGCAAAATTGAGAGGAAGTACAAAACTTCCCATACACTCTCTGCCCCCACACGCACATAGCCTCCCCACCACCACCACAAAAGTGGTGTATTTATTACAACTAGTGAACCTACACTGACACATCACCATCATCCAAGAGTTCACCGAGGGTTACAGAGGCTCACTTCTGCTGCTCTACGTTCAATGGGTTTGGACAATCACATGATGACAGTCACCCACCACTGCAGCGTCACGCAAAACAGTCTCACAGCCCTAAACTCTGTACTCCACGCACGCATCCTCTCCTCCCTCCTCTTCCTGGGCAAGCACTCGTCTTTTCCCTCTCCATAGTTCTGCCTTCGCTAGAATGTTATATAGTTGGAAACGTATAGGACGCAGCCTTTTCAGACTGGCTCCATGTTTTTCACAGCTTAAGAGCTCATGTACTAGCTTACTTTACTTTTCCATTCCCCACCTGAAAGACATCTTGGTTGCTCCAAGCCTTGGTAATTATGAATAAAGATGCAGGTTTTTGTGTGGATGCCAGGTTTCTAATAGGTGGTTTTTGTTTTTGTTTTGTTTTTTAATGAAAAACAAACAGGGAACACTTTCCAAAATGTCTTTTTGTCCTTCCCACTTTACACAGGAGCTGGGGTGTCTCCTCCTGCACTCCCTAACTTCTCGGGAGCATCAGGTCAGTATCAAGCATGCCAACCCTTCTCTACAATAAACTGAAGACACAGACTACAGTCATGCATATATATTCTGAGAGACACACAATTCATAGTCAAGAAAACAATCTTTGAAACCAAAGGGCAACAATTTATGTAAAACGAGACCTCAGAGTAACTGAGATCCAGCTCCAGAGAGAACAGGATGTTCCACAGATCGCGCCCTTTCATTACTGGGATGGAGGTAGTCGTCAAGTAAAACTAATTTTTACAAGCAGCTGCTCTTTTAACTTCATTGATTTTAACAATGGAAAAATCTGCATCTTTCTGAACTGTATTTTCTTATAATAACAACAGATCCCAACTACAAATCCCAGACAGTGAGAATTCACATTCTGTCACTCTGGCAACCCAATCTGCTCCTTGCTTTCATGTTCAGACACCTGTAACACTTTCTGGTTTTCCTCAAGCTTGGACACATCATCTCACTCAATCTGCACAGCAGAGCTGGTCTCATCTGTGCAATGCTTCCGCACAGGGACCCTCCCCTCTCTGGTGCCCACAAACATGATTTCCAATACATGGCCTCTAAACACCAGTCAACAACCTTGTCAAACAAAATGCACAGATTCCACTCGAGCTCTAAGTATGACAAGCAGTTTAGTTTCCAAAGAATATTAAACAGTGCAGAGTTAACAAGATATTTCCAGAGTTAACAAGGTATTTCCAGCTCAGGAGTCTGGATGATGTGAAGAACAGAGAAAGCAAACCCAGGACCAGTACAAGCAGATATCCCAGGGCTGATTTCTGGTCATGAAGCCTATGGTGTGAAAAGAAGCTTGTCATTCAAAGGTTAAGCTAAGCACGTTACTGACGTTCTACATCATTTAAAAATGTAAAACAATTGCTTGAGCAAGGAAAAAAGGAGTGAAAAAGAGATGTGAATGTGAAAGTCACTCAGTCGTGTCCGACTCTTTGCGACCCCATGGACTATACAGCCCATGGAATTCTACAGGCCAGAATCCTGCAGTGGGTAGCCTTTCCCTTCTCCAGGAGATCTTCCCAACCCAGGGATTGAACCCAGGTCATGTGGTGCTAAACGTACACGGATCGCTGAACTTTCTCCCTCAGAGTAAAACAACCATAAAATCATTTTACTTCTAGAATACTCTCATAATTTGAGTACCAAGTTCTTAAGCTCCTATAGCAAGCAGTTTCGCAGCAGGACTTCTCACAAGCAAAACTAAAACCTGACAAGTGGATTCAACACATTCTGTTTTTCACATTGGCACCTGAGAGACTGAACTATCGACCTTTTGTTTGTCCTCGTAAAGGACTGACTGCTCTTGCGGGTGGGAATAAGCAGCAGCAACACAGCTGCATTCCTCGTGTCTTTCATACTCAGAGCATTCTGCTAGGAGCCCTACCCAGCTTCCAATCCTACAACGTTCTCTAAAAGGGTTATTCCTCCCAAGGCACCGAAAGGATTTAAGAACTATTCAGCCAAAAGCACCAGGGAACCAGTGACCTTTATGCCTTAATCTTTTAGTCTCCTGTATTTATTTTTAAAATGTATCCCGAATTTGCACTTGATTTACTATTAAAGATGTTTATTTTACTTACCATCGAGTAAACTGTGCTATACATTCTCTATACATGCCGTAGGACATACAATCTCATAGACGTGGCCATCTGAGAGCTTCAGAAAACATACGACCACACTTTCACTCCTACAGCCCCTGAGAGCAGTCTCCGCTAGTACATTTGAGGTGGGGGGTTTGGCTGCGGTGATTCTGGCTCCTGCTACATTTCACTGGCCAGGTCCAGTGTCACTTCATGTAATATCACAACTACAGAGGGACAGACCAGACACTTATTTCCACCATATATTTTTATATGCAAAGACTCTAAACATCATTGAAATACCTAGATTTTTTCATTCACTTAATAAATTTGTGAGGCAATAACTGAAGTTCTAATGGTCCTTTTTCATTATTATCACAATTTCATGCATCATTTTTGTATTCCAAAATCTTTATACCATATTTACCTAAATTTACATTTGTCAACTTCTTATTTAATGTAAGAAGTATACTTATATGGGTTTTCTGGAAGGAAAGTATTCCTTTTCTGTTTGTTATAAGCATGAATCTTGAGCAGAATCTTATTATGTGGAAGTTTCTCACAAAGCTTCCTAAATATCCACACAAATTCCACTATATGCACTGGAGTTGCCTATTTCTATAGGCTTCTAGTAAAGGTTTGAAGGACTGTCCAGAGAGAAGAGTGGCCTTCACAGTGCATGTTTTTAGCTTAAGTCCAAAATTCTTTAACTTCCTGCTGAACCTATTTCCTGTTAGAAATGTCACACTCCAGCTGCCTGTTAAACTGGCAATCTTAGCTCTTTTGTAAATATTACCAAGCAATGTACCATTTCTAATGTTGAAAACTTCAAATTAAACAACCTACTCTACCCTACACTTACATAAATTTATTTATTAAATAAACTAAACTGAATTTAATGTCAAAGTATCCACAACTATATTTAACTACCAAGTGTAGAGACAGGGCTTCCCTCATAGCTCAATTCGTAAAGAATCCACCTGCAGTGAAGGAGACCCCGGTTCAAATCCTGGGTCGGGAAGATCCACTGGAGAAGGAATAGGCTACCCATTCCAGTATTCTCGGGCTTCCTTTGTGGCTCAGCTGGTAAAGAATCTGCCTGCAATGCGGGAGACCTGGGTTCGATCGCTGGGTTGGAAAGATCCCCTGGAGAAGGGAAAGGCTACCCACTCCAGTATTCTGGCTTGGAGAATTCCATGGACTAAGTCCACGGGATCGCAAAGAATCGGACACGACTGAGTGACTTTCACTCACTTAACCAAGTGTAGCGACACACAAAAGATATGTATGTGTCAGTACTTTTGTTTTTCTACAACTCATTTTCCCTTAATTTCGTCTTTCACAAGCACTTGGACGTGGAGACAGGGCCCGGAGGAGTGGAGCGACAGGAGTGGACAGGGACTGTCATCACAGCCTCAGTGACAGGTATGGTTGTATGACAAAACACAGTTCCTGGGCATGCACTTGAAGTCACGTAAAAACAACTCCTCCCCCGCCACGGCTAAACTTCAGTGCATGACTGATTCGGGGAAGGCATCCCTCAACAAGGAGCAATGACACGCAATGCAGGAGGCGCTCATCACTGAGCAGCTGAGCGGCCTCGCCTGCCTCTGTGACCTGCTCCTGCACCTCGACGCCCCCCGCTTCTCCAGCTGCAGCCTGTGTTCTCAGTCGGGTGCACAGTGCAGTGTGCCTCCACATCTCCCTCAGTCTATTCTGATAGAACAAAGCTTTGCACTACTGTTGGTTTCATTCAATTCAGCTGAGATGTAAACAATTTTCTCTATTCATGAAGTAGTCCTACAGTTTTCCTTTAAAAATAAGTACAACTATTATATAGAATTTTGTTACTCTACTTAAAAATTTCTACACTTAAGCCCTTCTAAAAGGAGTGTCTTAAAATATTTGACCTGCTTTCAATAATGCACAGACAAGCATGTTTTGCCTCCCCTTGTGATTATAAAATTTCTGATGACTATATTTAAAACAAATCAGAACAGGAAAAAAAAATTTCCCTTACTAGGACGTAAAAACCAATAACCACCACCCATGAGAAGGCAATAGAGAACTATAACATCTTTGTTGTGATAAGGACATTTAAACAACACCAACTAAACTTTCCACCTCAGCACTCCACCATCAGATAAGATGATTTTCAAAATATTTCACTGTACATTTGGAGACAAAACTCAGTACAACTGAAGAAGTATGAAAGAAAATGAAATAAATGTATTTTGAAGTGTTTCAACCAACACAGCCGAGTTCCCCAAACCCTCTTTTCTTTCTTCCTTTTATTTTTCTGTTTTTTCCAAAGTTAAGAATTATCACAAGTAGTGAACTGGATGCCTGGTCTCATTTCTAAATTCATAGAAGTTTCTAATAATATACAATCCCCTTAAGAACACCAACCTAAACCCATGAATTTAATTTATTAATACAACCATAAAGTCATTCATAGTTCATTTAGATCACCAGCAAACAGAAATTTCAAGCAAAATTCCGTTTTCCTAAGAAAGGTCAAATTTTTTCTTACTCCTTATTTTCTTCCAGGCTGTGACCTTTTCTATGATTTTAAAGTTAGAGACAGAAACTAGATTCTGTAGTAAAGAAGAGATGCTGGTCTGAAAATGTAAAGAATCCTTCCCTGCTTGCTTAGCTGGAGAAGGTTTTTAAAGAATAACGCGGCTATTATAACAAGTGCCTACTGTTCTGAGGGCCCAAAACTATGGGCTGTGTTTAAGTGACAGACGCCCCCCTGCAAGTTGTCTAGACCACCCTGACATACATATTGTGATAGCCTGCACCTTCATCTACCCAAAGCACCAAGGACTGAAATCAGGAGGGGGTAAAGTAAGCGTGGGGCTTCTCAGGTGGCTCAGTGGTAAAGAATCAGCCTGCCAACCAGGAGACATGGGTTTGATCCCTGGGTATGGAAGATCCACTGGAGAAGAAAACGGCAACCCACTCCAGTATTCTTCCCTGGGAAATACCATGGACAAGAGGAGGCTGGCAGGCTATAGTCCATGCAGTCACAAAAGAGTCAAACATAACTGAGCAAGCAGGCAACAACGATAAAGTGAACGTGTATAAAGATCCATTTCCTAAAAGCAATCATTTTCACAGAGCATATTTGTAAAACATCCTTTGACATCAGAACAGCTAGTTGAGACTTTAAAAGACTGTGACATACATGTGACCAACAGCTTTACAATGACATTATTTCATACTTTCTGGCACCATCAGGTTGATAGTGTTTGATGGATAACCAGACAAGCAAAGGACAAGTCTGAGCAACAGCTATCCTTTTATCTGACATCTTCACGCTTTATTACATATCTTAGGAAAAGGAACAAAAACCTATAGGCAATGTTCCAAAAAATCGTATTACACACAGAAAGGCCCAAAGCAGTATTCTCCTGAAGCAATCTATTCTTAAGTAAAAACGCATTTTTGTTGCAGTTAGAGAGTCAAACCAGTTACAAAACTGGTGTGAGGGACAGCTTTGCATCTTACATTTCTAAGTTAAAGTTTACTTTTTCCAATAAAATATTCTGAACAAACAGTCACAAGATCCTCCAGACAAAGCACAGTTAACCAAATGCAAAGTTTGATTTTGTTCTGTTCTGCTATTTATGCCAGGCTTACATTTTCCCCTCAGTTTGATCATTTCAATCAAACATAAATGAATACCAGTATGAGCTAACGTCGGTCCTACCAAGATGCTTCCACAGTGTTGGCATGTGAACTACCAAAGAGCTGACAAACTTAAAAGTCAATGACTGAAAAACACAAATATTTGTCTTAAATCTTCACTGAGGTTAATTATTTACGTGACATTAACATTAAGTAAAACTCTTTTTTTTCACTAAAGATACATCATCGTAAAAGCATGGGCAATGAAGGACTTAAGGCAACTGGACCTTTGCAACAGGAGACTATGGTTTTTCACCAACTTTCCAGCTGGCAGTCAAAGACAGAGCTGCTGGCCTCTGTGCCAGGAGAGAACCAAGAAGCTAGTTACTAATACAGCAGGAGCCAATCTGGAAGGAAGGTCAGAGTTCAGCTTTGTCCGTGATAAGTTTGAACTGCCTGTTAGGCATTGTGTGTTTTAACATAATTTCTACCTGGAAGACCACATCAATCAATTTCTTGTGATCTTAGTGCTCCTTTTTATCATCAGCTACAATTAACAGATGAAGCATCATTTGCTATAGGACCACCAAGGCCTGAGATCCCTTAATACAACTGAAGCCTTGCAAGAAGCTCTGAAGTTACCCAACAATTCTTAGGATACTGAACCATCATTTCCTTAGGAATGCACAGACAGGATGGCAGCTACCAGCCACATGTAGTATTAAGTTCATGAAATGTGGCCAGTTAAAATTAAGATGTACTACAAACTCTCCACCAAACTTTTAAAAATTAAAAGAATGTAAAATATCTCATTAAAAAGTCTGTATATTGATAACATGTTGAATATTTTATATATATAGGTTCAATAAAATATAGTAAAATTCATTGCAATCTTTTGAAACTTTTTTAGTATAGATTTCAGAAATTTTAAAATACATAAATCACATTTTATTTCCTCTGGACAGAGGATTTCTGAACCAAAGGTGAATATGACTTCCTTCTGGTACCAACACAAGCAGTAATCATATGCTATTTAAATAATTTAAATCTAGGAGCATGAAGAAGAGAAACTGCAAATCACTAGAGTCACATGCAAACATCAGAAACTGAAAATCATCCATCTTATATCTGTGGCTGCCAAAGCATGCTTCTAAAAAGTGCTATGCCCAACAGGAGATAAAGTAGAACTATACCCACTCCCCCAAAAAGGTAAGAAGAAATGCATCTCTTTAATGAAAACAGCAGCAACTTTCCCAAATATTTATATATTCATAAAATTATATACAGAAAATCTTTTCTCAAGTAGGAAGATTATAGAGAAAATAGGTCCCTTATTACACTGAGAAATATTTTATCAAATGCAGTAAGAACTGATAAATTTATTTTCCAAGTTTTCAATTATATATTCAGTTCAGTTCAGTCGCTCAGTCGTGTATGATTCTTTGCGACCCCATGAACCACAGCACGCCAGGCCTCCCTGTCCATCACCAACTCCCAGAGTCCACCCAAACCCATGTGATGCCATCGAACCATCTCAGTCTCCATCGTACCCTTCTCTTCCTGCCTTCAATCTTTCCCAGCATCAGGATCTTTTCCAATAAGTCAGCTATTCGCATCAGGTGGCCAAAGTACTGGAGTTTCAGCTTCAGCATCAGTTCTTCCAAAGAACACCCAGGGCTGATCTCCTTTACAATGGACTGATTGGATCTCCTTGCAGTCCAAGGGACTCTCAAGAGTCTTCTCCAACACCACAGTTTAAATGCATCAATTCTTCAGCACTCAGCTTTCTTCACAGTCCAACTCTCACATCCATACATGACCACAGGAAAAACCATAGCCTTGACATATATTATATAGATGATTTCCCTCCCTCATCTCAAATACTCACAATAACCAAGAACCTCAGGGATGAAAAGAAAACTTAATCTAATTCATTTTAATTTGTGGATAATCTATTCTTTAGCTCCAAAGGTTTTAGATTTCTTTGGCTATGACAGTCTTAAATTTGACTCATCTACCAATATATGCAGATGAAACAACCCTTATGGCAGAAAGCAAAGAGAAAGCAAAGAGCCTCAAGCCTCTTGATGAAGGTGCAAGAGGAGAGAGAAAAAACTGGCTTAAAACTCGACATTCAAAAAACTAAGATCATAGTATCCGGTCCCATCACTTCATGGCAAATAGATGGGAAAAAAATGGGAACAGTGACAGACTTTATTTTCTTAGGCTCCAAAATCACTGCAGATGGTGACTCAGCCATGAAATTAAAAGACACTTGCTCCTTGGGAAAAAAGCTATGATCAACCTAGACAGCATATTAAAAAGCAGAGACAACACTTTGCTGACAAGTCTGTGTAGTCAAAGGTATGGTTTTTCCAGCAGTCATGTATGGATGTGAGAGTTGGACTATAAAGAAAGCTGAACCCTGAAAAATTGATGCCTTCAAACTGCGGTGCTGGAGAAGACTCTTGACAGTCCCTCGGACTGCAAGGAGATCAAACTAGACAATCCTAAAGGAAATCAACCCTGAATATTCACTGGAAAAACTAATGCTAAAGACGAAGTTCCAATATTCTGGCCACCTGAAGTGAAGAGTCGACTTATTGGAAAAGATCCTGATGCTGGGAAAGACTGAAGGCAGGAGGAGAAGGGGCAAGAGAGGATGAGATGGTTGGATGTCACTACCAACTCAATGGACATGAGTTTGAGCAAGCTCTAGGAGTTGCTGAGGGACAGGGAGGCCTGGTGTGCTGCAGTCCATGGGGTCACAAAGAGTCAGACACAACTGAGCGACTGAACAACCACCACCACCATCAAGATGTAGGTTTTTCTTATTTTTCCTCCTTGGTATTTTATTAGTTCTTTCCATCTGAAGTCTTCGTTTTCTTAATTCTGAATAACTAACCATCATTAGTTCTTCAAATATTCTTCTCTCTGCCAATTTCTCTTCTCCCCTCGAAGTCCTATTCTCTGAAATGTTGGCACCACTCTCTCTCCTCCATATTTCTTAGCTTATTTGCTATTTTCTATCCCTGCTTTTCCTCTGCCTCCAGAATTCCTTAACATGACCTTCAAGTTCAATAATTTGCTTTTCACTTGTATCCATCTTGTTTATCTGATTTATTAAGTTCTGTAACTCCAACTATTCTATCTGTCATGTCTAGTATTTCCATCTTTTTCTTTTCGACTTCTTATTTCTTCTTAATACTACTAAGTGTCCTCCTTTATCACTGAGTATGTGTGTTATGTTTATTATACATTATTAATTTTTCTATTCTAATGACCCTACTTCATGGGGCATATATCATTCAGTTTATCTTTTATGTTTTCACTAGTAGTTGTACTCTTCATGTGTCTAATTATTTTAGCCTATGCTGTCATATTCACAAAGAATACGAGCTAACAGATCTGGAAGTCCTATCCTTCCCTGTGAATTTTTAAAGGAGGGGGGTGGTGGGATGAGCCACAGGCACTGAATAACCACTCTTGAGCACTTACTCCTGTTGATTAGATGGGCCTGGCCTTTGAGCTCTGAAAGCAGCAGCACTGGGAGAAGGCAATCTCCACTTAACCCTCAGGCCCTGGGAGGAGGGAGTGTCCTGTCTTCTACACTCTCCACCCCAGCAGGACTCCCGTGCTGCCCTGACAGGGCCTGCCTACGTCAATCTCTGGAGCAGTCAGGCAGGCGATCATTATTTCAAGCCAAAGGAGAAAGTCAAAAACGCAACTTAAAAGGAAAAATCTTAAAACAATGTACCTTCTCCTGAGTCTTCAGGCCTATATCCAAGACTGAACCACCTACACACACACCAACCCACAACAGCCTCACCACCCCTGGAGTTTCCATAACTATTTGACTTTCCTCTTATGTCTGCAGCGTCTCCATGGTTAGTTTGAGAAAAGGAGCCAACAGCCCTCATCACCTCTCCATCCTGACAGAGTATCAAGTAACTTAGCAAAGGAATGGGATCCCTGTGCTACAGTTTAGGAAAATGGTAAAATACTAGAAAACAGGATTATCTGTAAGGATAACTGATGACACTGAGTATAAATAAAGCAGGACATGCTCACTTAAAAATACAAACAAACCTCTAATCCAATTGTTAGACTAATGCCAACAATTAAGAGTAATTCTTAAAACAGAGCCAGACTCTCTGACTCAACGCCACCCCGAGATGTCTCTGGCACAACAAAAGCATCACAGGGACGCCCGCGCCCCTGGCGCACCTGTGGGAAAGCAAGTCTCAGGCCAGAGCGTCTCCTTACGAGGAGACACGCTCTCCCGGCCTGGAACGCTCACTCTTCTCTTGGGATTTCTCCCTGCCGGAGGTCTGGCGTGTACTTTTTCATTTTGCATAAAGCTCTGTAGGTGGCACCTGGCCAAGCTTGCTGCCACAGCTGCCACAGGCAGGGAGAGGATGGGTCCTCAGCCCGCAGCACAGAGGGACGTCAACAACCACCCCCTGCAACCCCACTAACGGGGCCCATCTACTGCTGAAGCTGACCCTGGCCTGCCTCTTCTCCCCAGGAACGAGGGCCATTCACCCCGGTGTGAGAGCTGTGCCTTCTGTGGTGACCTCAGCACCTACAGGCCAGTGGGCTGCACTCCTAGGTCACACGTGTGCTCCCCTCCCAAGGTGGGGCTCCTCCTCTGTGATGCTGACAAGTGGCACTTGCTTCAAGTAAAAACATATTTTCAAAATCACAGATTTTTCCATGAAAGTCTAGATGACTTGAACCTACATGTTACTTTTAAGTTAATCACAGTTTCTGCTTTAAAAGGCAGTCCTGAAACCTACTGCAGAAATCCTAGTATTAACTTGGAACCAGTGGCCCTGCTCACACTACACTGAAGATGATGGAGATCGGGCCTTGGAGGAAGGAGAGAGACAGGAAAGGCTGCTGAGACGGTAATCCCAGAAACGCTGAGCCACCAGATTCCACACATCACCACCAGCAGCACCACATCGTCACTGGCCTCTGTCCTAGTCGTCCCAGCATTGGGGCCACACGCTAGGACTTTAATGTGTGGGAGGCTGAAGGGGGAATCAGGCAGGAGAAACACAGTTGTGAACAATGTCCACCTGAGCTTCAAGTTACACAAGTCTGAATTCACATCCAGACCTCACTAGCTTACGATCTTGGGGTAGGTATTTAATTCCTTAAGGCTTCAACTTTGTCATCTGTAAAGTGACGGGACAAGTTCCTACTTCACATGGCTACTGTAAGAACTAAAAATAATAAATGAAGGAGACTTACAGATTTACAACATAGTATATATTTATAATATAATATAGTATGCTATATACAGTACATTCAGAAACACGCACTGTGCAAAGCAACAGGGTCCATGCTGAGAGCTAGCGCTAGCTGCCGCTGGTGCTAACCACTACTACAACTACCACCTCACCGTTACTATTACTTCCACTATTTCAGTCATACTGTCTGAGCTTCATTCAGAATTAATATGCTTACTCTTGAGGCAATTATCCTAAGAATACATTTATGGATTTCTCAAATTATTTCAATTTCCAATGGAGCCAATCTATTTCTTAAAAAAACCCCAAAATCTATTATTATATGATTTCAGTAAAATGCCACCGCCACAAAATATTTGCTTCTCATTACTTCTAAATACAGTGCTTACAGTACCATGAAATTAATTACTTTAGGTTCCAAATTTCATTGATCAAATAAACTCAGCCACAAGCATGATACATATTTCTACTACAATATTATCCCAAAAGTAGACAATTCTTTAAAAATAAATATATATACATTAATACAAATACAGACACCTTGAACCACGTGAGATTATGTCTCTTTTACGGTAGTTTCCACCTTCTTGTCCATCTTTACTATATGAACATTTCAGAGAAGAGGGCAAACAAACTTGAATACACTGATTCAAAACCAAATTGCACGCTTGTTCCAGTTAAAATTGAACATTAAGCTGATTGGAAAACATTTTTTTGTCATCACTTTCTAGCAGAATTGTTAGAACTTCACTAGGGATCTTTTGTTTTTCTGATGCAACAGTGAATAAACATTCAACAGCTAAATAAATGTCACAAAACAAACATTAAATGTTTTTGCCACTCAATGAGCCATTGGAAAAGACCCTGATGCTGGGAAAGACTGAAGGCAGGAGGAGAAACGGACGACAGACAATGAGACGGTTGGATGGCATCACTGATTCAATGGATGAGTTTGAGTAAGCTCCGGGAATTGGTGATGGACAGGGAGGCCTGGCGTGCTGCGGTCCATGGGGTCGCAGAGAATCAAACACGACTGAGCAACTAAACTGAACTGAAACAAGTTTTTCTGAAATGCTTTACTTTAAGAATATGAGTAAAACCCTTATGCTTCTAACTAGAAGAAATTATCTTCTGTGTGAAGGGAAGAAGAGATTATGGCTCCAGCAACTGTTATATGAATAACCAACCACAGAAATATCTGTTAAGTGTCTCTCAATTTTGAGGCATTTTCCCATGACCTTCACCTCACTTGGTGAAAAAATACTGGTGTTTTGGTGTTTTCCAAGATCTCGTTTCTGATATGCAGGCTTGTCCCTCAGTGTGAACTAAGACTGGTTGAGTCATGAAGATGACGCCAGTCCTGGGCAAGGTGGCCGCATCACAGACACTCAACAACATCAGGAACGTGTCCCTGCTGCCCAGTGCCCTTTGGAAGCCAAATCAAGGCTCTGCTCAGGCCAGGTCTCGAAACTCTCTTCTCCTTGAAGGAAAAGTCTAGGAACAGGAGGCTTCAGGAACCTGCCTTCCTGCTCCCTGCCCACCCCCACCCCCCGATCTCACACACCTCGAGCCTATGCCCCCCTCTGCCATGCCAGGAATCAGCTAAATACAGGTCTGTTCTGCTTTTTCCTTAAATAACTCTCGAGCGACCCCTTCCTGTCTTCAAGATACCGTCTCACCCTTGAGCCTGGTCCGCCTCTCTAGCCTCCTCTTCGGCCACATCCCTCACCCTCTCTGAAGCCCAGCTCTCAGCAGTAGTCAGGGTCCCGGAGCTCAGCGCCTCTGCCCTCTGGATTCCACACCCCAGCCCGCCCATTCCCGTGAGCCTCCAGGAAACAACTCCAATCCGCCCCAGTCAAAACCTCCCACACACAGCACTCGTATGGTTTCCTGTTGCTCTCCCTCTCCTGGAGTCCAGGCTCCTTGATATAGACCAGGGCGTGTTCATCTCACAGCAGAGAGTTTACACTCAATAAAAACTCTTGTCAAATGAATGAACTAGCCTTGACATGTAAGGAAGATGCCCTACCTGTGGTAAGCACTCATTAAACACCTACCAAATAAATGAATAAGTAGATAATTCTCTAGCTACTAGTCATCTGTGGACCACTATGGACATTCTCACTTCCTATAACTTAAGAGTTCTCAAAATACAGATTAATTTTTTCCTATCTTCTACTCTGCCTTGGAGACCTAAAACTCAAAGAACAAGAAAATAATATACATACTAGCCCTTTCCGTCAAGCAATATCCATTCAGATCTAATGTTAAAAAGGTCATCAAACACTGAACTAATTCACAGGACCTGTCTCTGCCCACCTACATGAGCAGAACTCTCAGAGACAACAGACAGACGCCAAATTCTAACCACCCAAGGAGGAAAATAGCAACTGTTAAAGGGGTCCAGGTTGGAGCAACTCAGAGACGCTCAGGAAGAGCTACAGCCAACAGGGCAGCAGGCCTCACAGACACAGGCCAGTTCTGACCATCCGCTCCGTCCGGGGAAAGACACCCTGCTGGATTAACCACCATGGCCAAATGAATGTGAAGCTGTGATTTCCTGGCCTATGTGACAGGGTCATAGAACCTGGGCCTCCATTTGTGGGTTTTTATCCCTCTACTCATCACCCCACACAGTTAAACCACTGGTCAAACATTTCCAAACACCGGCTCCATAGTAACTGTCTTTACAACTTCACTGGCAAGGATCCATCCCCTCATCACTATTTGGTCACTGTTCTGGGTGCTAAGGACAGAACACTGAACCAGGCAAAGCCCCTGCCCCCGGTGGTGGAGATGGTCAACATAAAGTTTAAGGTCAAGATGACTGAGTGTGGTAATGACAATGCCAAAGAGGCTGATGAGGACAGGTCAGGAGGGCCCAGCCACTGAAGGCAGGAAAGCTTCTCTGAGAATACAACACCTGAAGAATGAGACATAAACACAATGAGAGCCTAAACCATCTCAGCATCAGGGGGAAAAGACTCCAGGATGAGGGAAAAACAATGCCTGAAGTCAAATGAGAACAGAATGCTGGACAAGGCTGGTCCCAGGAAAGAAGAGAAAGGACAGCCCTGAAACAAGGACAGTATGGACTGGCAAAGGAGCAGGCATGAGACAGGGGTCTCACAAACGACCCTCAGCAGACAGGTACCATATCACACTTTTGGATCAGGGTTAACAGTCGGATTCTTTACCCTGATGGTGGTAAGAAGCCATGTGATTGCCTCCTCATCCCAAACCAACTGCTTCACTTAAGACTTGCACCTACACCTTCTACTCTAGAATAACAAGAACAGCAAAACAACCACAACAGTTAATCACTCCGTAATCCCTACAGCAATCCCTGCCTCCATTATTTACTTCCTCAACATCTGTGTAAATACTATAATGCATCAGATTTTTGAACCTGCTATAAAAAGAGTTTGTACAGTCATCCAAAGGAGAGACATGATTTTAATTTTCCATATTCTAAAGCTTTTAAATCTATAAAACTCAAAGTCAAAATATTGTTTGTGACCAAGTAGAATGAAGTAAATAAATTTAACTATTATAGCAACCAAAAATCACAGGATCAAGTATTTGAAATAGCATGGGGTACTGTTAAATCAGTAAATAAAACAATACAAAGCCTAGTACTATTCAGAACTACTTTGTCACTTAAGCATCAAACTCAGGCCACTTCATTTATTTACCTTTTTTTAAAACTACTACATCACAATTAAATTTTCTTCTTGTGCCTTTGCTCAATGTAGACCAACACTGGCTCACACTGCATTGCATGCTATGTACCATTTCAAAGAGAATAAATATTCCACTTCACAGCAAAAGTACTTCTGCTGGATGAAACCCCAAGCCTCACTGATAGGTGATGCTGTTACCACCAGCAACAGAGAGCCTCCCCAGTCAAAAGCCCTGCACGCAACACCGCAAATGGAACATCTTCACTGTTACCATTTCTTCTTGCAGTCTGTTCCTTCTCTTGCTTTCCAGGGCCACAGAATGTCATCATCTGCACTGATTTCACTGTCATTAGCAACACTGCCTTTCCCCAGCAATCCTGTCCTCAACTCAGCATCACCAGGATATTCTAGCTTCTGGTTTATCTAACAGTCATAAACTTTGGTTTGGGTGGGGTTTTTTTAAGATTTGGATCATATGTGATAAGTGTGTTTTTCATGTTTGCCATAATATTTTTGCTAAACATAATTTCTAAGTTATTTCATAAGACAGAGGTAGATATGCATTTTTAAAACCAGCCCAGAGAGAGGATTATAAGACACACTGTTTATGCTGCTGGCATTTCTCTTTGCTGCTGCTGCTGCTGTTTAAACTTTCTAATGAAAGACTGTGTTGTGCTCACATCCTAAAGCTTTAATCAAAGCCACGGTTTACAAAAGAAGCAATTTGGAATCATCCAAAATATCTTATAAATGAAAACCTACTTTTCTAACAGGATGGCGGAGGCCTCTGACACTGGTGCTCAGTCTCCCTGCTCACATCCTGTTCCTTCCTCCTGGGTCCAAGGATGAGGGATTCAGTCTCCTGAGTGCAGATGACACCTCCTCTGTCCCTGCCGCTCTCCCTCGGCTGTGCTCTCGCCTGGCTTCTTCCTCTCCAGCACCCTTGCTTTGCAGCTTTGAGGTGATCTGCTCTCACCTGCAATCTTACATCATTCATGGTTCTACTGGCTCCTCTTTTCTCTTCATATATGCATGCGTATCTCATTGTTAAAAAAAATAATCCCCAGACTTCCTGCTGACACATACACGTAGGTCCACATCCCAGTGGACTGCAGGGGCTCCTACACCTTTCTTCCAGCTGCATCTTCCTCCAACTTCTGTGAGACAGGACCCTGCTGGCCACCAATATCTACCAAACTGGTCCCTCCAAGGTTTCTTTTGCTTGCTATTGCCCATCTCCAAGCAAAAGGTGAAGTCTCATCTCTCTGTATTCCATCTTCAAACAGTTCTAGTCCAAACCTTTCCTTAAGCTGCAGACTCAGATTTATAACTTCCTTCTGGACACCTCCACCCAAAGGGTCCAGATGCACTTAAAATTTGAAACCAAATTAGTCACTGTCTCAAAACAAAAAGAAAATTCTGAATTTACTTTTGTCAAAAATATCCCAAACTTTCATGACCTAACACCAATACCCAACTTTTCATTACACTTTTTCCCTCCATGGTCTTTACGGTCCATGTCCACACAGATATCCCCACCACCCCTCTCTGCTAGACTGAATCTATGATGACAACTCTCAGACCACAAGTTCTCTCCACGTGGACCACCTGCCTGACTCACTCCTTCCACCCTGTCAGCAGCTAAGGAAACCCTTCTCATGCCTCAAGGTGCATTTAAGAAGGTCTCTTCTTACATAACACCTGTCTTGCCTCCCTCAAGCAGGTATCAACTCCCCTTGCGCTGAATGCCACCAATGACTATTTCTAGAATGGAAATCCACACTCAGCCAATAGTGCAGTCATTTGTTCTGCTTCTTGTCACACTACATGGCCTCCATATTCATGGCTACATTACTCATCTTTTTATCTTGCCTAGCATCTAGCTGCTGACCTTGCAGATGGTTGACAATACATGTTGGCTAGATTTCCAACAGACAAAGCGTCCTGCAAATCTTAAACACATGCACACATGCACCCTTAAATATGCTGGCAGGTCTCTACCTACAACTCCTGTAGTCATCTAAGCACCATTATGAGGACTGTGGTGCCCTCAAATGTCACATTAAATGTCACATGTATATGGAATATTACATCTAGCTGTGACAGACAAAAAAATTTTTTTAAAAAGTTCCTCTCCCTGCAAGACAGTAATAAAAATTTTTAAATTATGCTTAATCTAACACTTAAGATGTCTATCTTTTAGAAATCTCCAAAGAAGAGCTGCAAATTATCTCCTACTCAGACAGGCAAAATCATTAGTTTTCTCTTACTCAAGTTAAGACCTGAGAAACAAGATGAATTACGAAAAGGGTATGAATAAGAGCAGTTAATGTATAACTTTTCCAATTCCTGTTCTTGAAAGAATTATTTTAAGTATTGATTTTTTTTAGCAGTTCACAAATACATTAATCAAGTAACTATGGTAAATCAAGCAATTTCAAGTGTGTTTTATATACACACAATTTCAAATGTGTTTTATACACACACACACATACATGAGTAAGTAACAGTCACTCAGTTACTCAGTAATGTTCAACTCTGCGACCCCCAAGGACTGTAGCCTACCAGGCTCCTCTGTCCATGGAATTCTCCAGGCAAGAATGTTGGAGACGGTTGCCATTTTCCTTCTTGTATATTTATTTATTTATTCAAGAAAATTAGAGATACAAAGGGAACATTTCATGCAAAAATGGGCACAAAAAAAGACAGAAATGGTATGGACCTAACTGAAGCTAAAGATATTAAAAAGAGGTGGCAAGATACACAGAAGAACTGTACCAAAAAGATCTTCATAACCCAGATAATCACAATGGTATGAACACCCACCTAGAGCCAGACATCATGGAATGCAAAGTGGGCCTTAGGAAACATCACTACGAACAAAGCTAGTAGAGGTAATGGAATTCCAATTGAGCTATTTCAAATCCTGAAAGATGATGCTGTGAAAGTGCTACACTCAACATGCCAGCAAATTTGGAAAACTCAGCAGTGGCCACAGGACTGGAAAAGGTCAGTTTTCGTTCCAATCTCAAAGAAAGGCAATGCCGAAGAATATCCAACTACTGCACAATTGCATTCATCTCACACGCTAGCAATAAAAAATGCTCAAAATTCTCCAAGCCAGGCTTCAACAGTACATGAACCAAGAACTTCCAGATGTTCAAGCTGGATTTAAAAAAGACAGAGGAACCAGAGGTCAAATTGCCAACATCCACTGGATCACAGAAAACGCAAGAGAGTTCCAGAAAAACATCTATTTCTGCTTTATTAACTATACCAAAGCCTTTGACTGTGTGGATCACAATAAACTGTGGAAAATTCTGAAAGAGATGGGAATACCAGACCACCTGACTTGCCTCTTGAGAAATCTGTATGCAGGTCAGGAAGCAACAGTTAGAACTGGACATGGAACAACAGACTCGTTCCAAATCAGGAAAGGAGTATGTCAAGGCTGTATATTGCCACCCTGTTTATTTAACTTATATGCAGAGTACATCATGAGAAACGCTGGGCTGGAAGAAGCACAAGCTGGAATCAAGATTGCCGGGAGAAATATCAATAACCTCAGATACACGGATGACATCAGCCTTATGGCAAAAAGCAAAGAAGAACTAAAGAGCCTCTTGATAAAAATGAAAGAGGAGAGTGAAAACGATGGCTTAAAACTCAACATTCAGAAAACTAAGATCATGGCATCTGGTCCCATCACTTCATGGCAAATAGATGGGCAAACAGTGGATACAGACTTTATTTTTCAGGCTCCAAAATCACTGCAGATGGTGGCTGCAGCCATGAAATTAAAAGACGCTTGCTCCTTTGAAGAAAAGTTATAACCAACATAGACAGCATATTAAAAAGCAGAGACATTAGTTTGCCAACAAAGGTCTTTCTAGTCAAAGCTATGGCTTTTTCAATAGTCATATATAGATGTGAGAGTTGGACTCTAAAGAAAGGTGAGTGCCAAAAAATTGATGCTTTTGAACTGTGGTGTTGGAGAAGACTCTTGAGAGTCCCTTGGACTACCAGGAGATCCAACCAGTCCATCCTAAAGGAGATCAGTCCTGAGTGTTCATTGGAAGGACTGATGTTGAAGCTGAAACTCCAATACTCTGGCCACCTGATTGGAAGAACTGACTCATCTGAAAAGACCCTGATGCTGGGAAAGATTGAAGGCAGGAAGAGAAGGGGACAACAGAGGATGAGATAGTTGGATGGCATCACTGACTCAATGGACATGAGTTTGAGTGAACTCTGGGAGCTGGTGATGGACAGGGAGGCCTGGCGTGCTTCAGTCCATGGGCTGCAAAGAGTCGGACACAACTGAGCAACTGAACTGAACTGATATATATATACATATATATTTATCTGTGTATATATACACACGCACATATGTATTAGAAAGATGACCATTTAATGCTCAGAATTAGCAACTAACCCTCAAATAAATCGGATAATCTATTCTTTCCCATTCCTTCCAGTTTTATTGAGGCATAGTTGACATACAGCACTGTACAACTTTAGAGTGTGCACCATAATGATTTGACTTACAGACATCATGAAATGATGACCGCAGTAAGTTTAGTGAACATCCATCTCACATAGAAACAAAAATACAAGAAAAAACATGTTTTTCTTACTGTGGAAACTCAGGATTTACTCTCTTAACAACTTTCATATATAAGGTACAGCAGTGTTACTTATATTTATCATGTGGTACATTATTTTCCTAGTTCTTATTTATCTTACAGCTGGCAGTTGATACCTTTTAACCACATTATTTAATGCCCCCTTCTCCCTACCTCCTGCATCTGGTACCACAAATCTCATCTTCTTTTTCTATGAGTTTGTTTGTTTATTTGAAGTATAATTGGCCTACAACACTAGTTCCTGTTACACAATATAGTTACAGGTATATATCTATATATTATAAAAATGGGTGCTCTATTCTTAATGTATACACGTTCTTCCCATTTTCAGCCTAGCTGCTAAAATTTAGATAACATGTTTAACCTAGAATGTAGTTTTACTGAATCTCTTCACTCTCCAGGACAGTCAGTAAGACAGCAACAGAACAATGACACCATATCACAGCTGAGAGCCCACCTGAGGGAATGGTCAGACAGCATTGCTAACTAACCTTCAGACTCAGGTCTGTCCAACCTCGGGGCAAATACCAATTCCAACATCCCCCCCACCCCCCCCCCCGCTCCCCCCGACACACATATGCACACCAAAGTTCACTTACAAATTCATAGTTAAGAAAAGATACATTCTCACAATGGGAAAATTAAATATTAGTAGAGTCATTTTAATCTGTCTTTATGTGTATCAAGAAATATACAAATATATACCCTGTATTTGCTCAATCTGTTACAACAAACATAGTATTTCATAATTTAAGAAAAAGAATTTAACGGGAAAGTTACAAGACAAAGCAGTATGATGGTGGTGGGGAACACAGATAAGTAGGCGTGACCTCTGGCAAGTTGCTTAGCCTCTCTGCGCCTCAATTCTTTTTTTGCTGCTGTTTGCTTTTTAATTGCAGGATAACTGCTTTATAAGGTTGTGCTATCTTCTGCCATACAACAATATGAATCAGTCATAATTTTATATATACATATATACATGTGTGTGTGTGTGTTATCTCCCCTCTGAGTCTCAGTTCTTAATCTGTAAAGAAACCCCTGCACCTCATACAGTGTGGTTATGTTAAAATATGCACATTATCTGGCTTACAGTAAACAACCAGCACCAACCATTATTGTCATTTTACTGTTGGTTATTATTTATATAATCAACTCACACACTATCTATTTATTATGGCCATGGGTGACGAATACTATGCTATCTATTATAAAATGTAAATAGCTTCCAGCTTCAGTGGGGTGTATGATACTTACTATAAAAATATTGCTTATAACACATATACACACTATTGTTTTATGCTGACTTACTGCACAGAAGCTATTATCTGTCCTTAAACAAATACATCTATCTTCAATTGAGCTTGCAATCCCCTATCACCACTTACTTGCACTATGACACCTTCCTGTCTATTATTCTACCCTTAAAAGCTGACAGATATAGATATTTGCTGCTTAACTAAATATCTACGACTATTATTGTTACTGATAGTAGACTGTAGTATAAAAAAAACTCTTTGAAGTTTTTTAAACAAATGCTATACAAATAGAAAGCATTTTAGTTTCCTTTCAAAAGTGGAAGAAAAGCTAGCTATTTTCTATGGATGTCAAGTCCTAAAGAACATTTTTGATATCTGATGCTGTTAATTCTGTAGATGTCTTTATACTACTTTTAAACGAACGTATAGGGTCCAAACTATAAGTACTACTATTCGTAAAAGCTAACATTATCATCTTCAAAAACCAGGAATTAAATTTCACATAATTCTTAAAATGCAACTCATTCACAAAATTATTAATATGACCTTTTCCCAGTTTCTTATAAATTTAAAGTTTTAAATCATATATTATTTAAACTATACGATATTTAAATCAATGAATGAAGATGGCATACAGAATTTTTAGCAAACAGCAGTGTATGTACACAGTTGTGCATTCATCTTCCACAGCTGATGACACCACATTACAAATACAATGACGGTAGTGTGGTGAATATTTTATATCACATACTATTACATAACAGTAACAAACAAGAAAGGATGACATTCAGCTAGGACATCTAACTGAAGCAAATGAATGCACTTCAAAGCATCCTGAAAGATTTTATCTTGTGGACTGTAGTTCATTCAAGTGCTACGACTGGTATTTATGCAACGCTTATCATATGAGGCTATGAGCTCTCTCATCCATTAAACCTGCCTTTAGCCTGAATTCCAGCTGAATTAAATACGACATTATCACTGTGCAATTTTAATGACAGAGTGTACCATTTCTGAATAACGTGATACTGTTTTTAGACCCATTATGACCCATGACCTTCAAAATTCTAATATTTTAATATTTTTAGTTTTAAACTGAAAAAAACTGCAAACCAACTCAGACTCATATTCTAATATTTAAATTCATGGCGGGGGTGGTGGGTGGTGCACATAAAGTTGTTGAAGAGAGCTCCCACCCAGGACCCAAAGCACTGGGTGGGGACAGGCAAGGCCGGGAGGCCAGAACTCGCAGCCAACAACCCACAGGGACACCGAGCTGCCCTTCCTCTGAAGGTGACTTACTGCACAGGTCACCACATCATGCCTTCCATGTGTCTCCATGTGTATGAGGTAAAACCCCAGCCCAGTCCTGGGCACTCAGTAAACGCTGGGCAAACACCTCGCTCCGTTTCAGCCGGGTGAGCACGTAGGCGGGCATCATCATGGGAGCGACCGGAGGCCCAGCCCAGCTGCAACATCCGGACAAGGCTGGGACCAGGGGTGCGGCAGGGGTGGAGAACCCCAGCCCCAGACTGCTGCGTCCCCACAGTCACTCAGAAACCGCTCAGACGTGTTCTGGGATGTCACTGGGCAACGAGAATGGACCTAGCGTGAGCGCTGCTGCACAAGACAGCCCAGCACAGATCCCACATGCGGCATGACTGTTTACACAAGCACCCAGAGCTGGTGTGAGAAGAAAGGAGATGGGGACGGAGCAACGGAAATGATCAAGGTGATGGTCACACAGCTTTATGAATCTACCAAAAATCAATGATTTTTACACTGCATATGGGTGAACCATGTAGTATGTGAAGTATATCTCAGAATGAGTGTTAGCAAAAAGCAGAACACAGTAACCACACAGCACTCAGGCCGGTAAGGGAACCATCACAGCCGCCCTCCATGGCCTTCCTGGAGGCCCTTCCCCTCCTCTGCGAGTCCAGAGCCAGCCTGAATCCCCAGAGCCTCGTCCAGCAGACGGGAAGAGAGGAGCCAGAGCAGAAGGCGCCTGTGGCTCGGGGCACGCTGGGCGGTGCAGGGCGAGAAGCAGAGGCCTGGCTCCCCCTTGCCCCCTGCCTTCCTCCCACCTACAAACCAAGGATGGGAAAAGCATGCTCCCCCAAAGTCAGTGTGAGGTTCGACAGCGGGTGCGCGGAGGGCGAAGCGGGGCTTCTGACCAGCTGCCACCACCGCTGCCTGACACTGGCAGTATCCTCCCCTCAGACCTGCCTGCAGCATCACTGTGGACTGCCGGACACTACTGAGTTATCGCCACACAGCCAAACAAGAGACGGCACAGCAGTCACAGACACTAACCCATTTTCAAATTCAAGATGAATCTGTACTTACTACATCTTTCTCTTATAAAAATGGTGGATAATACTTATAAATTCCTCAGGTACGTGAAATCTAAACAAAATGAAGTTTAATTAGTAATTTGCAAAAAAAAAAAAAAAGATGTACAGAAAAACACTGTAAACCCTTATTTTAAAACTTTTCTAGATCAAAATGTAATGTTAAATATTCAGGGGAAAAAAACAGCAAAGCCTCACTGAGAAGAAACAGGTCTTGGACAGAGTTAGAAACCAGGTGAATTTAGCAAAGAAATCTTGGATTAGACATTCTTCATATGGGAAAAAAGGGGTGAAGTTACAAAAAATTAAGGGAGTGGCCAGGGAAATGCCTGTCTCTGAAAAGAATCAGACCATCACAGAAGCCCAAGAGGAAAGAACGCAGCCAGATTCTGTTCATTTGTTCTGCTTGGTTATACTTTATACTTCCATGAAGCCAAAACAAAGGAAAGAGAAAAACTAACTTTTCAAGAGAAAAGTCACCAAATAGGTCTGAACAGATATGTGTTTTCATTCTTGGCTACACATTAGATTCAACAAGGAGGCTTTTAAAAAATGAACATCAACAGAGGAACAGAAAAAGAAGATGTGGTACATATATACAGTGGAATATTACTCAGGCAGAAAAAAGTACAGAACTGTGCCATCTGCAGATATGTGGAAAGACCTAGAGACTGTCATACATAGTGAAGTAAGTGAGAAACAGAAAAACAAATATTGTATATTAAGATATTTATATGGAATAGAAAAATGGTACAGATGACCCTATTTGCAAAGCAGAAATAGACACAGAGATGTAGAGAACAAACATATGAATACCAAGCGGGTATGGGGGAGGTGCTATGAATTGGGAAATTGTGACTGACATATATATACTATTGATACTATATATAAAATAGATATCCATAATCAATGAGAACCTACTGTAGAGCACAGGGAATTCTATCAATGCTCTGTGGTGACCTGAGTTGGAAAGAATTCCAAAAAGGAGGGGATATGTATATACATATTGCTGATTCCCTTTGCTGTACAGTACAAACTAACACGACAGTAGAAAACAATTATATTCCAATAAAAATTGTTTAAAAAAAAAATCCCGGCCTGGTGTCTATAGCTCTGGGTGGGGATGGCAGATTTTTGGTAAAGCCCCAGGTGAACCTAACGATCATCTGGCTGAGGACCACTGAGCTCGGCCTGGTGCCCTACAGCTACAGCCTGCATGGTGCTCGGAGGGTGGCAGCCGCTGGTGGACAAACACATGTGACTAATGTGCTGCAGTCTCCCATCCTCCCTGAGGTGCAGGCTGCCTTCTCATCACCAGATCAGGCTCTCCTCCAGGTACCTCATCCCCCTACAAAGCTAACTGGCTTCCGAGCTGTACATTCAAAGCCAACTGAGAAGTCCTTTCTGTGCCAAGCACCCCTGATGAGCTTCTAAAAGACAGGATTCACTACTTAGCATAGACCTAATGAAAGGAATTCTTCAAAAGGAGAATTTAGGCTTACTGAAGCAGAAAAGCAAAAGCCTTTAATATGAAACTGTAATTATGATTTCAGGTTTATGGGCTGCACTGCCTGTAACACGCAGGAATTCAACAAAGAGTGGCTTTCTGCGTGTAACTGCCTTTCCTAGAGAAAACCAATTGATCCGAAAAAGGCTAGAATGGAATACAGATAATTACACACACTTACAGTTGTTTCCTGCTCTCCAAAGCAAACTTTTAAAAGTATGCTTTTATTTTAAGCAAAATAATTTTTCCTTTTTAATCTAATAGTAAGGTCAAAATTTCACATTTGCCTATGATTAAATTTAACTAGTTATCCTCAGACTTGAACATTATAAGATTTCATACTGATTAAATCCCTCTATTCCCCCCAATAGAATGATAAATTGCCCCAACAAAAAACTTCAAATCAAGGATTTGAAAGACATCAATTTAAGGATGTGACAAGCAGAGCACCCAGGTAGGAACTGACTAAAGGCCAGCGAGTTGGTGACCTCCACTCCACACTTAACTCCCACTCGGCAGGGAAGGCCAGCTCCGGGCAGAACTTGATCTCTGTCAAGGCCACGGTCTGCCTTCTCAGGCAAAAGTCACGCTTACAGCTCCAGGTATATCCTTCAAGTCTCTGCCTCCATCCTACTCAGCTATCTGTCCTCTCCATCCATCAGAGTCACCTAAATGATGGCTGACTCTAGAATTAACTCGTTACAGGTAGGCCTTTTTTATAAGTTTGAAGTATTACCTGGCCAACAGCGATAGCTCTCCAGAAAAACTGCACATCTCAGAACAAGTGTTCGAATAAACATTACCAAAGTCTGCTTTATAATAACTTGCATCTTTCCAAATGTTTGGCTTTAGTTTTACTTCCTCTCATATCTTGAACAAAATAGATAAAATTCAACTTTTCATGTATGTAGTAGACATCGCTATCACACAAAGCTCTCTTACTGAAGTGTTACGCTTAATCTGTTTCAAGAAAAAGAAGGTACTTTGAAGATTCACCTGATTTGTGTAACTTTATAACATGGGAAGATATGCACCACCATTTCTGTAGCCTCCTCAGGAGCTGCGCGGCCCCAGCAGTGCCTGCCGCGGACGCCCCCGCAGGGACGGACGGAGCAGCACAGGCAGGGCCACGCCTGCAGGCAGACAGGCGGACACCGGACGGGGCGACCCCTCCACCCCACCCACCTCCCCTCTCTGCTAACCCTTCATTTTCTCACCTCCCCTACTCTGTGCTTCCTCCTCTCCTCTAACTGCTATTATGAGCTATGTTTCTGCCTGACTGTGAACCAGTCTACCCCCATTCTTTCTCTCACTACTGACCTTCCTCTAGATTCTCTCTGACAACCTCCTCTCCCCTGTCCTCAGGGCGCCTCTCCTGCCCCCCAGCCCGTCCGCCTTCCTGCCCTGCACCCCCACCGCCCCCTCCCTTGCCCTCTGCCGCCTCGGCATCCGCTCCACTGTCCCCTCGGGGCCTGCCCTGGTGTCACTCCCAGGAGCTCACACCTCATGTGACCATCCAAGTACCTTTCCTGAAGCAGGGACTCCCTGGAGAAAGGTAAGGTCTAAAATTCCAAGGAACTAGAAAAACTAGGCTCCGGGTTGTGTGTTTTTGCTTTTGTTTTTAAAAAGTCAAATATATCACACTATAAAACTAACAACAACCTCAGATGTGCAGATGATACCACCATAATGATAGAAAGTGAAGAACTAAAGAGCCGACTGATGAAGGTAAAAGAGCAGAGTGAAAAGCTGGCTTAAAATTCAACATTCAAAAAACTAAGATCATAGCATCCAGTCCCTTCACTTCATGGCAAATAGAGGGGAAAACAATGGAAACAGTGACTTTATTTTCTTGGGCTCCAAAATCACTGCAGACAGTGACTGCAGCCATGAAATTAAAAGACATTTGCTCCTTGAAAGAAAAGCTATGACAAACCTAAACAGCATATTAAAAAACAGACATTACTTTGCCAACAAAGGTCCATATACTCAAACCTACAGTTTTTCCAGTAGTCATGTACGGTTGTGAGAGTTGGACCAAAAAGAAGGCTGAGCACCGAAGAATTGATACTTTCAAACTGTGGTGCTAGAGAAAGACTCTTGAGAATCCCCTGAAGAGCAAGGAAATCAAACCAGTCCAAAAGGAAATCAACCCTAAATATTCATTGAAAGGACTGATGCTGAAGCTGAAGCTCCAATACTTTGGCCACCTGATGCAAGGAGCTGACTTATTGGAAAAGACCCTGATGCTGTGAAAGACTGAGGGCAGAAGAAGGGGACGACAGAGGATGAGATGGTTGAATGACATCACTGACTCAACAGACATGAGTTTGAGCAAGCTCCAGGAGATGGTGAAGGACAGAGAAGCCTAGCATGCTGTAGTCCGTGGGGTGGCAAAGAGTCAGTCGTGACTTAAGGACTGAACAACAACAACAATAAAACTGTCACAGTGAACCAACTCGATTAGTACTGTAATCTCCACTGATACTTTTACAAAAATTGAGTAGAGAGAATTAGGTCCAATCTTACAGAATTAAATATGTGGTATGAAAAGTGAAAGTGAAGTCGCTTAGTTGTGTCCAACTCTGCGTCCAACCCTTCCCTTTTCAGGCAAGGGTACTGGAGTGGGTTGCCATTTCCTTCTCCAGGGAATCTTCCCAACCCAGGGATTGAACCCAGGTCTCCTGCATTGTAGGCAGACGCTTTACCATCTGAGCCACCAGAGAAGTAGGTGGTATGTTCATCTCTATATCTGCACCCTGGAAGCTATGGGCAGGACTTGTTCTGGGAAGTTGCTATGAGGAGGGAGAGTCAGTGGGGAGGAACACGTGAAGTCCCAACACCAAGGAGAAGGCTTGGTCTCAGTGAAACCTATAATCCAGGCACGATTTGACCATAAAAGCAAATGCACAAGATAACAGGCTGTTAAGTAAAGCTAACTGTAACTAAAATCTAGTAAGATTTTTAAAAGACAATGGACATTAATTCCACCAAACTAGAATTAATACCTGCTAACACAGACGCTCAGTTCAGTTCAGTCACTCAGTCGTGTTCAACTCTTTGCGACCCCATGAGCCGCAGCACGACAGGCCTCCCTGTCTATCACCAATTCCCAAGTCCACCCAAACCCACGTCCGTTGAGTCGGTGATGCCATCCAACCATCTCATCCTCTGTCGTCCCCTTCTCCTCCCACCCTCAATCTTTTCCAGTATCAGGGTCTTTTCAAACAAGTCAGCTCTTTGCATCAGGTGGCCACTGTATTGGAATTTCAGCTTCAACATCAGTCCTTCCAGTGAACACCCAGGACTGATCTCCTTTAGGATTGCCTGGTTGGATCTCCTTGCAGTCCAAGGGACTCTCAAGGGTCTTCTCCAACATCACAGTTCAAAAGCATCAATTCTTCAGCATTCAGCTCAGCTCACGGGGGCTACATACAATTTATTTAATAAGTACCTTTTCCAGTATAAATTCTCAATGTCATTTAAACGTTAAAGCAGAATCCTAGGATTTCAGGTTCCCAAATTCATCCTGAAATATGCTGACATATTTACTCTCTACACATTATTCTACCAAAGCAGCAACTCTCTAGTCTTAAGCTTTGCTAAAAATTCCTGAACAATCAGAATAGAATTCTTCCCCCATATTCTACTTACTGCAATTAGCCCACTAAAAACTTAAGCCAACTAACTTGTGATGGAATTTAAGTGAAGAGGCACCCAGCTCTCAGAATACAGCATCAGAGAGAAAAGAAGATAGCAAGGACAAGAGGGTTACATCGAGTGAAGAAAGAGAAGTGTTTCCAAATATTTGCAAGATGTGGTTGAAACAATGAGGGGAAAATGGAAAGCACTTCTGATAAAATGCTACAAGGCTCAAATTAAAATCCACCCACATTACTGTTTTAGGAAGCAGAACTTATTGAACACTATTTGTCCAAAAGATAATCTGTGTTTCTAAAGGTGAACTTCAGTTAAAATGGAAGGTCAGGGTAACTGAACCTACTGTATTTTTAGCTTTTAATGCACCAGAAATTGACAGATAAAGCTCTCAATGGGCAATTTTACTAAAGAGCAAAATTTAAAAGGATGAGAATGCAGAAAAAAGTATGTCCAAATGTAGGCAGAGGAAGTTTATAACATTATGCAGCTAGAGCCTTTTTAAGATTTAGATACCTTGCTAGGTTCCTAGTAGAAGTATATATTTATTAATAAATTAGTACCATTTTAAAACAAATTCATATATAAGTACAAATTACGATGTTTTAAACATATAGCTATAAACACATGGAAAACTGAGTATCTCTTCTGCTAATATTTGTTAAAATATTCAACATGAATTCAAATCTCCAGCTTCAGACCCTGGCTCTCAGTGCTCATTCTGAATCAAGGACAAAAACTCAATCTATTTTCATGCCTTGCATACAAAACAGCTTAATTCGCCAAAAATCAATAAGTCAAATGTTCGACTGCTCTGTGAGCTCTGATTAGAGAATTAGTATCACTCAGGTCACAGTGTTCTACCTGATTTTTCAAGTTTTTCACATCAATAGTCAATACCGGGGTTGAATGTTCCCAGGTTTAAATGTCACTCTCAGTTCTGATTGTAATGCTGACAAAACCAGAAATGTGATTCAGGAGTGTTTTTACACGAAGGGTGCAGAGACTCTGCCTGCTGTGAAAACACCAACAGTGCAGCGGCACCACAGCTTCCCTCTGGAGAGTCCACTTCAGGGACCCAGAGCGACGGGTCCCAGAGGAGCGTCTACTGGGAAGTGGGGGCTGCGGGGGTGGGGGGCAGGAGCAGGTACTGGTCCAGTGATGCCTGTGACTGTGCAGAGAGGCCTGCGAGGGCAGCGGCAACGAGATTCCTACCCACACCCCGGATGTCACCCCAGAGCCTCCTCACCACAGCTGCCTCACCTTCGGGGTGGCTCTGCAGCAATTTATGAACAAATACAGCCGTAAGTCTGGGGTCCAAGCCTGAGGACTAAGCAAAGCGAGTTGGGGGAAAGAAACCAGAGAGCAGGTGAGTTCAGCATATCAATTAAAAAAAAAAAGTGCACTTTGGTCCAAGACAGGCATAGAGAAATGGTTCTACAGATGCCCAGTTAAAAAAGAAATGGTTTGTTCTACTGGACTCACAGTAGTCATTCAACAAATGTGTGCCGCAGCATCATCCAGGGTACTAGTTGTCAGCAAGACTGCAACCGACAAGTTCAAGTAGAAACAGTAATTTGCTAAAAAGATCTAGGCTCTGAATGCAGCCAGCCTGGCCGTGGATGATGAATAAGGCCCAGTTACGTCCAACACTGGCTCCCGGGAGAAGCACTGCTCTGTTTCCAGGCACAGACTCATGGTGTGCCCTGGACCACCTCCCCCACCCTCTCCCGGCTCTAGAGCAGCTGCTGGTGATCCTCTGCACACCCAGCTGCTGCTCCTGCCTGACCCTCAGCAGGCAGGCTCTCCTTGGTGCCTATTTGGCAACGGGGACAAACGCATCAAATGCCCACACCCTAGCTTCAGGAAGAGCTGGGAAGGTGAGTGTCTGACATTCTCCACTTATGTAAGAAGAGGAAGGCTCTGTCCTCACAGGAGAAAGAGAGGGTCTCCATATGCAGACATTCCCTAGGAAACTAGAGAGAGTGAGAGTGAAAGTCGCTCAGTCGTGTCCGACTCTTTAAGACCCCATGGGCTATACAGTCCATGGAATTCTCCAGGTCAGAACACTGGGGTGGGTAGCCTTTCCCTTCTCCAGGGGGATCCTCCCAACCCAGGGATCAAACCCAGGTCTCTCACATTGCAGGCGGATTCTTTACCAGCTAAGCCACCAGGGAAGCCCAAGAATACTGGAGAGGGTAGCCTATCCCTTCTCCAGGGGATTTTCCCAACGTAGGAGTTAAACCAGGGTCTTCTGCATTGCAGGCTGATTCTTTACCAACTGAGCTTTGAGGGAAGCCCTAGGAAACAAGATGTGGGGCCAGAATCAGTGCCAGGAGAAGCACTGCGACGACCGTCTCACAGTGCTGGTGGACAGAGCAAAGAGAAAGACTGCAGGGCAGAGGACAGGACTTGGTCTGAGTAAAAGCACCACAGGAAACTTTTGGAGCAGCTGCAGAGCACAGCTGTGGAGGATGCAGACTCCAGGGGCCATGCCTGGATTAAAAGACGCAAGAATAGTGGTGATGATGATGACCATGAAAATACTAACGACGTGGGGACAGGTTCCCAAGCAGGCCAGTGGCACGTAGAGCGCTAGATAAGCAGCACAGCCTCTGTGACCACGGTGACTGCTGTCATCATCACTCATCCCATGTCAAGATGCTCGGGAGCTCTGGTGCCTGAATTCACAACGAAGACATACTGAGCCAGGGTCCAGAGATAGAGACATAGTCTGCATACTCGTGGGGCTTACAGTCTACAGGGAAGCAGCTGAGTCATTAAATGACCATGCAAATCCAGGACATCATCACAAAGCAGAGCACGCAGCACGGGGACTGTGTAAGGAAATGTGACAGGCAGGAGGTAGCCTGACAGAGTGCCCTGCTGGGGACACATGAGGAAAAGACGGTGTGACCAGGGGGACGTGGCAGGGCTCAGATGCAGAGAGGCTCCCAACCACGTCAAGAGCACCCATCCAACCACAGGGCAGGCAGGAGGTGACAGCACCACACCCCTCCTCAGGAGCCAGCTCAGACACCAGGCGCTGCTGGAAGCCACCGGCACTGAAGAGGGGACCCCAAGGAGGAAGAGGCAAGTCAGACTCAAAACGTCACGCCCCTGACTGCAAAGGCCTGAATGTCTGGACTCAAGATTCTGTACAGGCACTTGCTGGCTCCCCACCTACTTCAGTCCTGTCCTCCACCGACCCAGAATGAGTTCTGAACCACAAAACTAAAAAGGATATATCAAAGACAGAAAAGACCGAGAGACAGGATCCAGGATAACCTCCCTCATTTCTGGTTGAGGAAATCATGCTATCCTTAGTGACAAAAGCAGGCCAAAGTCCAGGCCCAGATTTCCAATCCAGGGCTCTTCCCACAGCTCCTCTACACCTCAGAAAACACCGTGTCCTTAACCTGCCCAAGAACCAAAACTGTATTAACTCACTGAGAAAGCCAGTCCTTTCTCACCTTGACATAAATAACACTAATGTGCAACATGACAAACCAGAAACGAAAGAGCAGGCAATGTTGGACAACCTTTGTTTAACACCTGTCCGCTGTCCTCCCAAATAATTAAATTTTGATTAACTGAAATTTCCCCTGATTTGTTAAGGATTCCGCTTTCAAGAGGAATCAGATTATAAGCAAAGAATGGGTATCAGAGATTTTTTTGTTAGAAATAATGATCAGAAGAAATAAAAACCTGCACCACATGCCAGCTGACCCTCTTACACTAACTCCATTACAGGGCGAAGTCCTGGGCAAGACGGTCGCACTGGAAAGCAAGGGTCTTTTAAGTGCAAAGGAAACACCCCCCCAACACTGAGGGCCCTAGACTGGGTCACAGAGAAAACTAGGACAGTGAACCCCTGACACGACTCTGCATCAGGCTGGGCCCGACACACGAAAAGGTCGCTTACAGTTTGGACAACTGCTAACAAAGAGGCTAACTAGTTTCATGCTTCTAATACCAATTAAGGCCTTTCATTTTCTGTCAAATAGGATAAAACATTGGTGCAAAATCATAACAGTAATTCAAAGACTTTAGGACAAAAGTTTGGTGAATCCAACATCATCTTCAAATGGACAGAACTAAGAATGTTAACAAATGAGTTGTTCTGAAAGACCACAACTCTTTTTTCTTCATTGATTTTGATAAAGAGACATTTCTACAACATTCATCTTTTCATACTTCCAGAAGCTTTAGTTTAATTTTTTGCAACAACTTCACTCATTTTCATCAAATGGTCATAAACAATCTAAGTTTATCCACTGCTACAGAGTGAACTATCTCCCCAAATTCATGTTTTGTAGCTGTAATGCCAAACCTAACACATCTGGAAACAGGATATCCGGAGGTACTTAAAGCTAGAGGAAGTCCTATGGAAAGAGCCCTAACCCAACAGGACCGACAGATGGTACAAGAAGAGAGACTGTCCATCTCCCTACCTGACCCCTAGCCAGGAAACGGGGCTCTTGTCAGGAAGCTAACTGGCCAACACTTTGGTCTTGGACTTCCTAGCATTAACCTTTGAGCCTATCTTGCATGAAATGTTCCCTTGGTATCTCTAATTTTCTTGACGAGATCTCTGGTCTTTCCCATTCTATTGTTTCCCTCTATTCCTTTGCACTGATCACTGATTCCAGGTACTAGTCTATGTAAATTTGTTTTAATACTATTACTTTTATGTACAAAAGGGTACTCCAGAACTGGGTGATCCAATTCTATGAAGAGAAAAGGGTGGGCATTTACTGTGTCTGACATAGACTAGCATTTATATACACAAGCTCTTTTTGCATGAATTCCCTATTATCTTCTTAAAGGCCTGTACCATCAAAATTCACCAAAGGTAGCTAAAGATAGCTTCCCTGGTGGCTCAATGGTAGAGATTCTGCCTGCCAAGCAGGAGAAGCGGGTTTGATCCCTGGATCAGGAAGGTCCCCTGGAGGAGGAAATGGCAACCCACTCCAGGATTCTTCCCTGGAAAATCCCAGGACAGAGGAGCTTGGCAGGCTACAGTCCATCAGGTTGCAAAGAGCTAGACGTAAACTAGCAACCAAACGGCAGCAGCAGCAAGAGAACCACACGAGCACATCCTGATTTCCAGTATTTCTCCTCTCTTGCAGGCTGATTTCCCCTGAACTTACTGTGGGTTCCAGCTATGGGGCATGCTAGGTGCTCTGGAATACCACTCAGGCCCTCAGAAACAATGAAGCCGCACCAGCATATCTACCAGAAGCTTCTGTAGTCAGAACCTATCAAAGCGAGAATGGTTTAGGATAGTTTGGCACTAACTGAGCGCCCTTGATCAGGGGCTACCCAACTCAGTGAGACCAGCAGGGAAGGAGCAAGCAGTCAAAAGAGGAAGAGCACCAGTTCCTCTGACAGTAGAACAAGGAGACCGTCAGGATCACGGCTCATCTTCCCATCAGGCCAGCAGAGCTCACCCACAGGTTTCATGTAACATTCCGCTGGCTTTACTTCCCAGAAGCTATCTTCAAAACCATGCCCAAGCTGAGCCTTCTCTGCTCTTCCCACTACTCCATGCTGCTGTGCTAGCCCTGACTTTCCCCTCTTTCACAGATCATATCATCCTTAAACACTGATTTTCAACCTTCCTGAGATGAGGGACTCCAGGCTTTCTTGAGTGAAATCCTGCTGCAGCGATGTACATTTTTCTTATCTGTGTCATTAATCAATAAAGGCGCTGATGAGAAGTCACTCACCATTTTGAGCCCCTCAGCTGAGCTGGAGCATCACTCAGGTAAAACTCAGAACAGGAAGCCGTTAGGCTTCATAAAACTGATTTTACTCCAATAAAACTTAGCTAAGGAGTCCTTCTGCATTTTTCATAGAGAAAATCCAAGAACAAGGAAAGCACAGCTTAGAAGCAGTCTCATAAATTAATAATATTACTTTTGCAATAAATCAAACCCACAGAGAGATTTCAGAAATTATATCTAGAAGTCAACCTTAAAGTTCAATTTAAAGGCACTAAAAAAAAAGAAAATAAAAAGTAAAATCAAACTGACAGTCATAAGCCAGGCCTAATCAAAGACATAAATCAGTTAACTCTTAAAAGACACCTTTTAAAATGACAGAGGTGTAAAATCCAATAGATATAATATTTAACCTCCTAAAGAAGACAAACTTAAGAAGCATTACAGAATAAAACTGTGGTGGTTTCCACAAGCACTGTGGCCTGTGAAATCACAGAGACTGTTTTTGATTCTCAAAGGAGAAGTTTACTGAGACTTGGGTATATTCCAAAATACCTGAGAAGGCTCTGCAAAGGTCTGCCATAACCATCACTAAATTAAACACACCAACAAATTTAATATGTTCCTAACTTTTCTACTGGCAGCAAGTGACCAGCAGTAGGAAATTTTTCTAGACTCACCCTCCCTCTGACATCTAACAAGCTACTTTTATCTCCGCGTGCATGCGTGCTAAGTCATTTTCAGTCATGTCCAACTCTTTGCAACCCCACGGACTGTAGCCCACCAGGCTCCTTTGTCCATGGGATTCTCCAGGCAAGAATACTGGAGTGGGTTGCCATTTCCTTCTCCAGGGGATCTTCCCAACCAAGGATCAAACCCTGTCTTTTGCACCTCCTGCACTGGCAGGCAGGTTCTTTACTACTAGCACCAACTTGGAAGCCCCTAAACAGGAACAAAATTTACTTTTTCTTTAAACATAAATTTGAGAAACAGAGCCCCCTAGACAGGTTAAAGACCACCACCAAAGCCGTTTGCTGACATATATTACCATCACCACCACATGGCATCAAATGCACTAAAGGAGAAGAGAGAACAGGCAGCAACAGCCTTCACACAAATGCATGAGGGAGAGGAAGTCTCCATGCCCCACACTCCCTCCTCCGCCCTGTTCACCTGCAAGATCATTACTTTGTGTCAACTTGGTTGGGCTAGATGCCCAGTTGTTTGGTTAAACACTGATCTAGATGTGGCTGTGCTAGTATTTTGTAGATGTGATCAACATTTACAACGAGTGGACTTTACAGAGGTTACCCCCTGCTAATGGGGATGGGCCTCGTTCAGTCTGTCAGTTGAAGGCCTTAAGAGCAAAAACCAAGGTTCCTGATAACAGAGTATATTGCCTCAACACTGTAATCTAGAACTCCTGCCAATGTCCAGTATGACAGCCTGCCCTACGTAGTTCAGATTCAAAATGACAACTTCAATTCTCACCAGAGGTTCCAGCCAGCCAGCTGACTGATCCACCCACAGATTTCAGACCAAATAGCCTCCCAGTCTGTGAACCAATGCCTTAAACTTTTATCTTCTACCAGGCCTGTTTGTCTGGAAAATTCAGCCTGATACAACCTGTTTTAAGTTTTAGGCTCAGGAAATACTAAAATTTGGAAAATCAGTTAAGTAGAAAATCAAACAAAAGAAAATATCAACAATAAAAAGTCTTATAGTTTTTCCCCAACATAGGCTACACTTTAAACCCCTGTCCTCCTTTTAGTGTTTTATTAAAATCATCATTTTAAACCAGAACAAATGAAACTTAAGTATAGTGTAACAACTGTTTTTCTGAGTCATTTTGTCCAGTTGAAAGAACACAGTGTATACTGAAAGGTTTACACTGGGTGTCACTAAAAAGACACTTGCATCCATTCAGAGATCTCATCTGCTGTGCAGTGACCCCACAGCTCCTGAGGGCCTCAGCAGGAGGTTCAGGCTCATGGCCCATTATCAGCTGCAGTCAGGCCGGGGGTGAGTGTGCCGGTCACCAGAGGACCCGCCTGGGGCTGGAAACCTGTGTGAAGACAGATCTCTCACACTGGCTTGTGGCACCACACTTCCACACATGGACCTTTCCCAGAGACTGTGTGGGTGTTTTCACAACGTGGCGGCTGGCTTCTCACAACATGAGCAATGGGGGCTGAGAACAAGGAATCTGGCACCACGCGGGCATGAGTGTGTACTGGCAGCCACATGCCAGCACCCCCACCCCCCTGCTATCTGCAGGGCACACGTCACCTTCAGAAGGGAACAGTATCAAAAAGCTTCAGGAACATCATGAGGCAAGAAACTACTCTTGCTGTGATCCTTGCCAGTCTAGCTTTCACTGGTCTTTGCCTCTCTTTCTCAGCTTTACCCTTACTGTTGGGACTGAGAATTAGTTTGTCTCTTTCTATCTTACAAAGTTCAAAACATGTAGACTCTCTACAGACGTTTCTTTATGCCTGTTTGTGAATGGGACACTTCATCTCGTGTAACCAGCCAAGCCACACACCATGGGCTTTCTGTGTTGTTTTCTGTCTTCTCCTGCAGGCACAGGTTAACTCGGTCCATGATTTCACACAAGCATCTCATCTTCTCAAGCTCAGGCAAACCTGAGGCCACTGGCAAGACACTGGGCTAACTGCCCTGTTCCCAGTGCAGCAGGTCCCTCTCTGTGGAGGAGGCACTGGAGGAGACCATGGAGCTCTTAATGTCCCTGATGGACTGTTCAACAGGCAGAAGGGGATCTCTCAGACAGTCTGTGGGGCTGGCAGGCCTACTGCAGCAGGACCATTCAGCTTAGTTACAAACCTAGCTGACTTATCACTGCAATAAGAACCCATCATTTGTGAAAAAGATCAGGTATGAGAGCATTTTGGATTCTCTTCAGAAGGAAATTTTTGAACTGGGGCTAACAAGGCCCACTTAAAAAGAGCATTTTATCCAATCCTTAATCTCATAACTGATTCTTTTCAATTAATTATCTACATCCTCTGAAGTAATCCTGCACTGAAACATCTCCACTAATGGGGCAGAACATAAAGGGAAGGGAGTGACATTCACTGACTCTTCCTGAGGGCTGAGTGCTACACTAATTACTTGATAAGTCACTCAATTTAACCCTCACATCAAAACTGTAAGGTAGGCATTATTACCTTCATTTTATAGATTAAGAAACCCTTCTAAGGAATCCCCAAATCCCCACCCCAAATCACACAACTAGTGGAGTTAACACTCAAGCCCAGGTTTTCTTAACTCTAAATTTCATGGTGTAAAGTAAGCTCTTGCTGGTAGTAACATAGTCAAATGTCAATGACCAACTGCACACAGAGTTCACAGTAAGTAGAAGGTAAGGGCTGAGTCAAAGCCTGTTCCAGGCTACAGGTCTACATTACACCTCTTCTCACTCTGGAATCAAAGCATAAGGAGCCTGAACTTCCCATCTGGAAAGAATTCAAGTCAAATCACACAAACAACATCTACAGCTTCTGCCCGGAGCTGGCATATATCATGTCTGCACATGCTCCATGTCACATGGAAGCCCTGCCACTGGGGAGACAGCACACTTTGCCTCCAAGGAGTTTGCGGAAGTCACCTGGCCAAGGACACGGACTATCTCCCAGGAAAAAAGGAACCCATGTGGCAAGAAATGTGAGTGGCTGACAGCTAGAGGGGCCAACTGCAGTCATCGTTAGTGCTTGTCCCCCAGATACCTGGAGCTCTCCTCCAGGGCACAGGAGGGGGACCACGCATTTTCACTCTACCAGTGCCATGGGGAGTAGGCAACTTGCTTCAGTCAGTGAAATATGAGCCAGAGTGATGCTACTTCTGGATAAAAGCTGGATAAGCTGGTGCACCCACGGGGACTTCATTTCTGACAGTGCCTCAAAAAATGAGCATAGCTTGGATCCCTGAATGAAGAAAATATGGGACAGAGTTCCCAAGCAATCCACGATGACCACATGGCAGTAGGTAGATAACCTCTGTTAGCACCACATGCCTATCTTGACTGATCCTCTCTGTCAATTAGCTTCCTTCCCTGAGGAATGGAGAGCGAGAGAGAGAAAGAACTGGGGCACTGAGCAACGCATGACAAACGCTACAGCTGGACCCACAATACTTCACGACAAGTCAAACTGAGTTGTAAGTAAGCGAAAGCTGTGAGAGACAAAGAGGAAAGACAAAGCAGGAAATGATGAAGATAGCACACAGTGATAGAATTTTAAAGATGGAGCCAACACAAAGCAACAGACACACCAGGAGAGACCACGGGCTCATGGACGTCCTGGCAAGGGCCTCCAAACCCCAGTGCTGCCCTTTCCACACAGCCTTTGGGCCCCATTCAGGACGACTGAAGAATTACAAGTCCCTATTCTTCTTAAAAAGCCCAAGTAAGTCTTCAAAAAAAAAAAGTAGGACAAAATGAAACCTGTTAGACGTTCTAAGGAAATTATTCAGAAAAATTCTGTAGTGAAGCTAATCACAGAATATGCACTTCCTAATATAATCATTAAAAAATTTCCCTATATTAAGCTTATTTAAAGTAATGTTCACAAATAATCAAAAATAATATATACATACACTTACATAAACTCATTAAATATCTCCTACTCAATATCATCTAGGTACTTTGCAGGAAAACAGAGAAGTAAGGCAAAAATAAGAGAAGATTTTCCTAGAATCAAGATGATGAAACAAAAGAGAAAGAGAATGCGCCTTCCTAAAGGTGAGGAGAGAAGCTGACTGCTTCCTAAGCACATGCTGATCATGGACCACCGCCTGGAGAAAGCCTTAAGCACATGAAAGTACCCACTGCAATACTAGACTTAGCAACAGAATTCAGTTAACACTAGGTTGACTGGTAATACAAACCTCCGGGGAAAGCATTTACTCTATAAAACATTTAGTACCTGCATTCATACTTCAGGTCCCACACAAAAAGCTACTGGCCGTGATTATGTTGGTTGACTTTTAGGCTACATGCTGTGATTCTACATCTAAGATCTGAATAGAAATTAATCGGTTACGTGAGACATCCGATGGGGCTCTAAACACAAGCCAAGCCTTTTATATCAAAACAGGAAGCACTTACTGAAAACCTACCAATGGTTGACACAATGCTAAGACTTTCCATAAGGAAGAAACAAAAAACATCAAAAAGTCTTTTCAGTAAATTCAAATAGTAAACTGACCAAGTGGATAACTATAAAAAAAATATGTTTCCAACAGATTCAGACAACAAACAACCAAAAGAACTAAGAACCAAAAAGCTGCAGTGGTTGTTTCAACTACATTTTTTTACAATTTAATGAATTCACAGTTGCTAACTTTCGGAAGGGAGACTCAAGGGACTAGATCTGATAGAGTGCCTGAAGAACTATGGATGGAGGTTCGTGACATTGTACAAGAGGCAGGGATCAAGACCATCCCCAAGAAAAAGAAATGCAAAAAGACAAAATGGTTGTCTGAGGAGGCCTTACAAAGAGCTAAGAAAAGAAGTGAAGCTAAAGGCAAAGGAGAAAAGGAAAGATATACTCATCTGAATGCAGAATTCAAAGAATAGCAAGGAGAGACAAGAAAGCCTTCCTCAGTGATCAATGCAAAAAACAGAGGAAAACAACAGAATGGGAAAGACTGGAGATCTCTTCAAGAAAATTAGAGATACCAAAGGAACACTTCATGGACACATGGGCACAATAAAGGACAGAAATGGTATGGGCCTAACAGAAGTAGAAGATATTAAGAAGAGGTGGCAAGAATACACAGAAAAACTATACAAAAAAGATCTTCATGATCCAGATAATCACGATGGTATGATCACTCACCTACAGCCAGACATGGGATGAGAAGTCAAGTGGGCCTTAGAAAGCATCACTACAAACAAAGCTAGTGGAAGTGACGGAATTCCAGTTGAGCTATTTCAAATCCTAAAAGATGATTCCGTGAAAGTGTTGCACTCAATATGTCAGTAAATTTGGAAAACTCAGCAGTGGCCACAGGACTGGAAAAGGTCCGTTTTCATTCCAATCCCAAAGAACGGCAATGCCAAAGAATGCTCAAACTACCACAGAATTGCACTCATCTCACACGCTAGCAAAGTAATACTCAAAATTCTCCAAGCCAGAATTCAACATTTCATGAACCTAGAACTTCCAGATGTTGAAGCTGGATTTAGAAAAGGTAGAGGAACTAGAGATCAAATTGCCAACATCCGTTGGACCATCAAAAAAGCAAGAGAGTTCCAGAAAAACATCTACTTCTGCTTTATTGATTAGGCCAAATCCTTTGACTGTGTGGATCACAGCAAACTGCGGAATATTCTTCAAGAGATGGGAATACCAGACCACCTGACCTGCCTCCTCAGAAATCTGTATGCAGGTCAAGCAACAGAACCAGATATGGAAAAACGGACTGGTTCCAAACTGGGGAAGGAGTACATCAAGGCTGCATATTGTCACCCTGTTTATTTAACTTATATGCAGAGTACATCATGGAAAATGCCAGGCCGGATGAAGCACAAGCTGGAATCAAGACTGCCAGGAGAAATATCAATAACCTCAGATAAGCAGATGACACCACCCTTATGGCAGAAAGTGAAGAGGAACTGAAGAGCCTCTTGATGAAAGTGAAAAAGAAGAGTGAAAAAGCTGGCTTAAAGCTCAACATTCAGAAAACTAAGATCATGGCATCCGGTCCCATCACTTCAAGGCAAATAGATGGGGAAACAATGGAAACAGTGACAGATTTTATTTTCTTGGGCTCCAAAATCACTGCAGGTGGTGACTGCAGCCATGAAATTAAAAGACACTTCCTCCTTGGAAGAAAAGCTAGGACCAACCTAGACAGCATATTAAAAAGCAGAGACATCACTTTGCCGACAAAAGTCCGTCTAGTCAAAGCTACCGTTTTTCCAGTAGTCATATGGATGTGAGAGCGAAGAATTGATGCTTTTGAACTGTGGTGTTGGAAAAGACTCTTGAGAGTCCGTTGGACCACTAGGAGATCCAACCAGTCCATCTCAGTCCTGCATGTTCATTGGAAGGACTGATGCTGAATACTTTGGCCATCTGATGGAAAGAACTAATTCAGTGGAAAAGACCTGATGCTGGGAAAGATTAAAGGCAGGAGAAGCAGGGGACAGCACAGGATGAGATGGTTGGATCACCAACTCAATGGACATGAGTTTGAGCAATTCCCTGTGATGGACAGGGAAGCCTGGCGTGCTGCCGCATGGGCTCGCAAAGAGTCTGACAGGACTGTGTGACTCAACTGAAACGAACTTTTTGAAATATCACAATCTGTACATTGCCTATTACTTAAGTCTTGTTTTTGTGTTTAATTCAGCTAGGTGATAGAAAAGTAACAAAACTGACACTTAATTGATTTTTAATAGATTGGATAAATTTTCATCTTTTAGTGACAAGCTCTTCAGAATGACAAGCAATGTGACAGGTAAAAGAAAATGAAACAAAACTGAATTACCCTTGATATCAATCTTGTTCCATTGTGTAGTAAATCGGGTTTGGGAGTGACATATTCTGAATTTTACTGTTCAAACACTAAATGAATCTGTCTCTTCCACTGTGACAGTTCTAGCACAGCCGTGATACATATCCTCATTTTAATTAACCTAATGGTCTATTCACTGATCATACTTGGAGGTCTATTTCATTACCCTAAATTAACATTTTCTTTCCATTAAAGTTACAGATAATAAAAAGACACTGCTTCCGTGTGTGGTTCATAACACATTTAATCTATAGTACTCCTTTGTTTAGTGATTACAAGCATTAAAACGCTCTTTGAAAAGCACTTAGAGCTACTAGCAGCCAGACGATTAACTTATTCCTCTGCCTGCTGGGTGGGGGGGAACAAACATTAGTAAGGAGACTAAAAATGCAGTATTTCCATAACAAAAATATCTACTTGTCAGCTCAATAAAAGCAATCCTAACAAAAGGTGTTGATTGATGTCATTTTAAAAGGTGTGATGGTTCTCCTTAAAGTAAATGGGTTTATATTTACATAAAATAATTGAATAGTCCTGACACATTTTGTCATTTTATTCTCCTTACAATTAGAAGACTTAGTTTCTCAAATTTAGAGTCGAACATAAGAACAATAATAATTTTAATTGTTCGAGAGAACTGTTTAAAGCAAATGTTTGTCAATTTAATGAGAAATTATTTGATCATAATTCTTTGATACAAATTTAGCACCTAAGGCTAAACTGTCAACCCCGAGAAATTAACATATATATTGGCTCATTAGTGTTTACTTTTCCAAATTAATCCCTATTGATCAAAATGAAAACATAAACCTCAATTTGATTTAAAGATGGCTTAAATTTTTTTTCCACATTATCCCAGGCTTATAACAGATCCCCAAAACAGTCTGCTGTTAGATGGGCATCCCTCTTCCCATCCAAACCCCATCCTATTTCAGAATTTACTCTCAGTATAAAGGTTAATGTCTGAAAGAAACCATAAGTATTAAGCAGACATTCTATTTTCATTACATGAAATTGTGTGACTCCTGTTGATTTGAAATTTTAGGTATCTTATAAGTTACTGGATTTTAAAAGTAATCTATTTTGATTAAAATTTCTTGCCAGGAATACATTTTGTGTTAGATTTTTCCTTAGAAATTTCCATAATGCATTGTCCCAATAAATAGCCTTAGAGGACTGCACTTTAAAAATGTTTGCTATACATTTGAAAGGAATATTTTTTAATTCTTTCAAATTCACTTCAGAAAAGTGAATGACAATTTACTTATTTCACTTCCCAAAAGAAAAAGAAACAAATAATACAAATACCTCAAAATTTAACTACTCCCAAAAGTAACCTTGGAAGTCTGGGAATAGTTCTGCTATCTATTTGAATAACACCAAAAAAAACAAAAGGTTATGCATTACCTATTTTTCTTCAATGATGAAAATATGAAACTATTTTATCAAAACATACATACATTTTTTTGAGTTATGGGCCATTTTAATGACAAGTTAGAAGGTTTTCCTAATTCCCTAACACTTCTTCAATTTGGAACAAATCATTTGAAACAAATTCTTTCTCTACATAAAGAAGCTACTGCTGAGAAGCTTAATTTAATAGTCTCCTAAAATACCGAATTTTCAACCTGCAACTTCTCTCTGCACTGCTTCTTTGGCCTCATATTAGAATGTCTCGTCCTGTCTCATCCTAGTCAACTTGATTTCCACCTGTGCTCCCTCAGTTACATCGCTATGATCACTGTCTGCAGTGCTGATTTTATTCATCGCACCCTCTCCCCACGCCCACATTCCCCCTCACCCATTCTCTCTGAAAAGCCTGTACTCCTCTCCAGCTCCCCAGACCCTGCCCACCTTCAGCACACAGCTCAACACATCTCTCAGTTTGGGACCGTAAGAGCCTGACTTTCCTTTGACTCTCGAGAAACTCACTGTCACGTCAACTGTCACTTTGTTCAATTCTGTCACGTGTGTCAGTTCTGCGATCAGCTACTTGAAGAGCAACTGAGACCGGGGTCAGCCCCACACACCACATCCAGAGCCACTACCTTTGTAAATCTGCACAGACACACCTGAGTATTCCCAGATTTCACGACAGAGCTCACTAAAGGTAAAGAGGCCCAGATCCACAACAAAAACGCACTAAAGTCATTCTCAACTGCCACATATCATACACTTGTATACATCACAGAATTTGGTGGAAAAATTATTTGCAACGGTATAGTGGCTGTGAGACTTTGGTCAGATCAGGCCTCCCAAGAGTTCATGGTGGTGAGGTTCGAGGGCCAAGACCTCACTGCTCCCTGGAGGAACCACATCTGGACCAACCATGACTGCCTGCCTTCCACCAAAGAGCGCGGGTTCAGAGCAGTGAACAAGCACGCACAGCAGTCTGGTGGGTGCCAGGATAACACACGAGAAGTGGAGGCGGCCAGTTCAGCCCCCGTTCATCTTGAGGGAAGAATGTAGGTTCTACTCCCAAATACCTACTCCAGGAAAATAGCAAACTCCTGTGCAGAACTGTGAACTTTAAGGGCTGTTTAACTAACAGCCTTGGACCGAGTCTCCATTAATAACTGACTGGTTATTTCTGATGGTTCTTATCTACCCACCTCATTGTCTGTGTTTAGCAAAGCAGTCTCCTTATAAGCCCATATAATAGACTATATTCTATTTCCTATCTCGCTAGAAACTAACCAAATCCACCACACACTTAACATATTATATACTACTTACCTTTCACACACTGCACTTTTAAACATATTTTCATGAAAGTATTAATATTTTACATGCAAGAGCAGAAGTTCATCTGATGTTAGCCTCGACTTCAACTATCCTCCAGCATAAACAATTAGTGTCCATTTCACAGGATTCACAACTACTCTATGAAAGAAAAACAATCCTGAAACTGAAAATGAAGAATACTGCTTTAAAAAAAAAAAAAAAGAGCTTAAGGTGCATATAATCCATCATCCCCCTTGCTACAATCCATGACTCACAGATAAAACATATTACCAGAGCTGGTCCAATCAGTATAAAACCAAACTACTATTGTCTTTCTCCCTGGACCTTTTGGTATGTCGATGTGCAGTCTGGGACCACTAGGGCCATTCAGTTTCCATAAGGGAAGCGGCCGAAGGTCAAAGCTGATCCAGAGAGAGCACAACCAAGAGATTCACAAAGAAACAGAGCCAGTGCCTGCCAGGCCTGAAGCCCACTCAGCTCTGAATCTCATCAGCTGCATGGTCACATACGCTTTCTTTCTTCTTCAAGCTATTCTATTATCTGCACTAAAAAGAAACGTTATTTATCATTCTGAGCAACAAAAAAAGATAAGAGTTCAGAGTAACATATACACACTACTATATATAAAACATATAGCTAACAAGGCCCTGTTGTGCAGCACAGGGAAATACAATCAATATTTTATAATAATCTACAAGTGAAAAGAATTTGAAAAAGAATACACACACACACACACACACACACACACACACACGTAACTGACTTGCTGTGCTATATACTTGAAACTAACAAAAATTATAAATCAACCATTGTTGTTGTTCAATCCCTAAGTCATGTTCCACTCTTTGCGACCCCTTGGACGTCAGGCTTCCCTGTCCTTCACTGTTTCCCAGAGTTTGCTCAAACTCCTATCTGCAGAGTCGGTGATGCCATCCAACCTCCTCATTTACTGTCACCCCCTTCACCTCCTCCCCTCAATCTTTCCCAGCATCAGGGTCTTTCCAATGAGGCAGCTTTTCGTACCACGTGGCCAAAGTATTGGAGCTTCAGCATCAGTTCAATTCAATTCAGCCGCTCAGGCGTGTCTCACTCTTTGTGACCCCATGGACTGCAGCACACCAGGCCTCCCTGTCCATCACCAACTCCCGGAGTTTACTTAAACTCATGTCCATCGAGTCGGTGATGCCATTCAACCATCTCATCCTCTGTCGACCCCTTCTCCTCCCACCTTCAATCTTTCCCAGGATCACGGTCTTTTCAAATGAGTTAGCTGATTTCCTTTAAGATTGACTGTTTTAATCTAATTGCAGTCCAAGGGACTCTCAAGAGTCTTCTCCAACACCACAGTTCAAAAGCCTCAATTCTTCGGCAATCAGCCTTCTTTACAGTCCAACTCTCACATCCATACATGACTACTGGAAAAACCATAGCTTTGACTATACGGACCTTTGTAGGCAAAGTAATGTCTCTGCTTTTTAGTACACTGTCTAGATTTGTCATAGCTTTCCTTCCAAGGAGCAAGCATCTTTTAATTTCATGGCTGCAATCACTGTCTGCAGTGATTATGGAGCCCAAGAAAATAAAATCTGTTACTGCTTCCACTTTTTACCCTTCTGTTTGCCATGAAGTGATGAGACCAGAAGCCATGATCTTACTTTTTTGAGTGTTGAGTTTCAAGCCAGCTTTTTCACTCTTCTCTTCCACCCTTATCAAGAGGCTCTTTAGTTCCTCTTTACTTTCTACCATTAGAGTGGTTATCATCTGCATATCTGAGGTTGTTGTTATTTCTTCTGGGAATCTTGATTCCAGCTTGTGATTCATCCAGCCTGGCATTTTGCATAACGTGTTTTTCATGTTAAGTTAAATAAGCAGGGTGACAATATACAGCCTTGTGGACTCCTTTCCCAATTTTGAATCAGTCCATTGTTCCATGTCCGGCTGTAACATACTGGTTTCTCAGCATACAGGTAAGGTGGTCTGGTACTCCCAACTCTTTCAGAATTTTCCATAGTTTGGTGTGATCCAAAGGCTTTAGCATAGTCAATGATGCCAAAGTAGCTGGAATTCCATTGTTTTCTCTATGATCCAATGAATATTGTCAATTTGACCTCTGGTTCCTTTGACTTTTCTAAACCCAGCTAGTACGTCTGGAAGTTCTTGGTTCATGTACTGCTGAAGCCTAGCTTGAAGGATTTTTGAGTATAACTCTGCTAGCATGTGAAATGAATGGAATTGTCCAGTAGCTGGAACATTTTTTGGCCTTGCCCATCTTTGGGATTGGAATGAATACTGACCTTTTCCAGTCCTGTGGCCACTAATAAGTTTTCTAAATTTGCTGACATACTGAATCCAGCACTTTAACAGCACTACCTCTTAGAATTTTAAATAGCTCGGATGGAATTCTGTCACCTCCTCTAGCTTTGTTTACAGTAATGTTACCTAAGACCCACTTGACTTCACACTCCATGATGTCCAGCTCTAGGTGAGTCACAACACCATCATGGTTATGTGGGTCCTTAAGATTTTTGTTGGTATGGTTCCTCTGTGTAGTCTTACCACCTCTTCTTAATCTCTTCTGCTTCTGCTAGGTCCTTACAGTTTCTGTCCTTTATTGTGCCCACGGTATGTTCCCTTGGTATCTCTAATTTTCTTGAAGAGATCTCTAGTCTTTACCATGCTATTGTTTTCCTCTATATCTTTGCATTGTTTATTTAAAATGGCCTTCTTATCTTTCATCGCTATTCTCTGGAACTCTGCATTCAGTTGGGTATATCTTTTCCTTTCTTCCTTGCCTTTCACTTCTCTTTCCTCAGCTATTTGTAAAACTTCCTGAGACAACCACTTTGCATTCTTGCATTTCTTTTTCTTGGGATGGTTTTGGTCACTGCCTCTTGTACAATGTTACAAACCTCCATCCATAGTTCTTCAGGCACTCTGTCTACAAGATCTAATCCCTTGAATCTATTCATCACCTTCACTGTATAGTCATAGGGGATTTGATTTAGGTCATATCTGAATGGCCTAGTGGTTTTCCCTACTTTCTTGAATTTTGCTCTGAATTTTGCAATAAGGCGCTCATGATCTGAGCTACAGTCAGCTCCAGGTCTTATTTTTACTGCCTGGATAGAACTTCTGGATTTTCAGCTGCAAACAACATTATCAATCAGATTCTGGTATTGACCATATGATGATGTCCATGGGCAAAGTTGCCTACTATGCTGTTGGAAGAGGGTGTTTGCTATGACCAGTGTGTTCTTTAGACAAAACTCTGTTAGCCTTTGCTCTGTTCCATTTTGTACTTCAAGGTCAAACTTGCCTCTCCAAGTGTCTCTTGATGTCCTACTTTTGTATTCCAATCCCCTATGTTGAAAAGGACATTTTTTTTTTTTTTGGTTTTAGCTCTAGAAAGTCTTGTAGGCCTTCAGAGAACTGGTCAATTTCAGCTTCTTCAGCATTAAAAGGACAAGGAAGCCTGGCATGGTACAGTTCATGGCGTCTCAAAGAGCTATACATGAGTTACCAACTGAACAACAACAACTAGAAGATGTTATAGGTCTTCACAGAATGGATCAACTTCAGCTTCTTCGACATTAGTGGTTGGGGCATCAGATCAGATCAGATCAGATCACATCAGTCGCTCGGTAGTGTCCGACTCTTTGCGACCCCATGAATCGCAGCACGCCAAGCCTCCCTGTCCATCACCAACTCCCGGAGTTCACTCAGACTCACGTCCATGTAGTCAGTGATGCCATCCAGCCATCTCATCCTCTGTCGTCCCTTTCTCCTCTTGCCCCCAGTCTCTCTCAGCATCAGAGTCTTTTCCAATGAGTCAACTCTTCGCATGAGGTGGCCAAAGTACTGGAGTTTCAGCTTTAGCATCATTCCTTCCAAAGAAATCCCAGAGCTGATCTCCTTCAGAATGGACTGGTTGCATCTCCTTGCAGTCCAAGGGACTCTCAAGAGTCTTCTCCAACACCACAGTTCAAAAGCATCAATTCTTCGGCGCTCAGCCTTCTTCACAGTCCAACTCTCACACCCATACATGACCACTGGAAAAACCATAGCCTTGACTAGACGGACCTTTGTTGGCAAAGTAATGTCTCTGCTTTTGAACATGCTATCTAGGTTGGTCATAACTTTCCTTCCAAGGAGGAAGCGTCTTTTAATTTCATGGCGGCAGTCACCATCTGCAGTGATTTTGGAGCCCAGAAAAATAAAGTCTGACACTGTTTCCACTGTTTCCCCATCTATTTCCCATGAAGCGGTGGGACCGGATGCCATGATCTTCGTTTTCTGAATGTTGAACTTTAAGCCAACTTTTTCACTCTCCACTTTCACTTTCCTCAAGAGGCTTTTGAGTTCCTCTTCACTTTCTGCCATAAGGGTGGTGCCATCTGCATATCTGAGGTTATTGATATTTCTCCCAGCAATCCTGATTCCAGCCCGTGCTTCTTCCAGCCCAGCATTTCTCATGATGTACTCTGCATATAAGTTAAATAAGCAGGGTGACAATATACAGCCTTGACGAACTCCTTTTCCTATTTGGAACCAGTCTGTTGTTCCATGTCCAGTTCTAACTGTTGCTTCCTGACCTGCATACAGGTTTCTCAAGAGGCAGGTCAGGTGGTCTGGTATTCCCATCTCTTTCAGAATTTTCCACAGTTTATTGTGATCCACACAGTCAAAGGCTTTGGCAGAGTCAATAAAGCAGAAATGGATGTTTTTCTGGAACTCTCTTGCTTTTTCCATGATCCAGCGGATGTTGGCAATTTGGTCTCTGGTTCCTCTGCCTTTTCTAAAACCAGCTTGAACATCAGGAAGTTCACGGTTCACGTATTGCTGAAGCCTGGCTTGGAGATTTTGAGCATTACTTTACTAGCATGTGAAATGACTGCAATTGTGCGGTAGTTTGAGCATTCTTTGGCATTGCCTTTCTTTGGGATTGGAATGAAAACTGACCTTTTCCAGTCCTGTGGCCACTGCTGAGTTTTCCAAACTTGCTGACATACTGAGGGCAGCACTTTCACAGCATCATCTTTCAGGATTTGAAATAGCTCAACTGGAATTCCATCACCTCCACTAGCTTTGTTCGTAGTGATGCTTTCTAAGGCCCACTTGACTTCACATTCCAGGATGTCTGGCTCTAGGTCAGTGATCACACCATCGTGATTATCTGGGTTGTGAAGATCTTATTTGTACAGTTCTTCTGTGTATTCCTGCCACCTCTTTAATATCTACTGCTTCTGTTAGGTCCATACCATTTCTGTCCTTTATTGAGCCCATCTTTGCATGAAATGTTCCCTTGGTATCTCTAATTTTCTTGAAGAGATCTCTAGTCTTTCCCATTCTGTTGTTTTCCTCTATTTCTTTGCATTGGTTGCTAAGGAAGGCTTTCTTATCTCTTCTTGCTATTCTTTGGAACTCTGCATTCAGATGCTTATATCTTTCCTTTTCTCCTTTGCTTTTCGCTTCTCTTCTTTTCACAGCTATTTGTAAGGCCTCCTCAGACAGCCATTTTGCTTTTTTGCATTTCTTTTGCATTTCCATGGGGAGGCTCTTGATCCCTGTCTCCTGTACAATGTCACAAACCTCATTCCATAGTTCATCAGGCACTCTATCTATCAAGTCTAGGCCCTCAAATCTATTTCTCACTTCCACTGTATAATCATAAGGGATTTGATTGACTGTATTCCGAAATCAGATTCATTATATTCTTTGCAGCCAAAGATGGAGAAGTTCTATACAGTCAATAAAAACAAGACCAGGAGCTGACTGTGGCTCAGATCATGAACTCCTTATTGCCAAATTCAGACTTAAATTGAAGAAAGTAGGGAAAACCACTAGACCATTCAGGTATGACCTTGATCATAGATCTATGCAAAACTGTTCTTCATAGCACTGGACTTTATACTCTCACATCAGACACATCCACAACAGAGTGTCATTTCCACCTGGCCCAGTCACTTCAATCTTGTTGGAGCTATTTGTAATTGCTCTCTACTCTTCACCAGTAGCATAATGGACATGTTCTAACCTGTGGGGCTCATCTTCCAGTGTCATATTATTTTGACTTTTCATACTGTTCATGGAGTCCTCCAGGCAAGAATACTGGAGTGAGTTGCTACTTCCTCCCCAGTGGACCATGTTTTGTCAGAACTCCTCTATGACCCATCCGTGTTGTGTGGCCCTGCATGGCATGCTCATAATTTCACTGAGTTACACAAGCCGCTTCACTGAGACAAGGTTGTTCTACTAAGAGTTCCTTCTACTCAGTTGTGGGACAAACTCACGCCCAAGAACATGAATGAGTCTACAACAGCTAACCTTCTCCACTGGTTTTTAGAGAAGCACCAACATTACAGACCAGGAGAAAAGGAAAAATGTTGTTTCTTCTATAACATAAGATGTGTTTAATCTTTAATATCAAACACTGTCAAAGTAAAAATTTCTTACCTAACCTGTCTTCTTTTTTCCTAAACTTCCCCCTTCATGTTCTTGTAATAACAGCAAACATCATGTCCCTTCTTTTCCATTTTTTTCCCTTTTCTTTATATCAAGAAAAAAAGGTATCCAAACTTGGGAAACATCTGGGCACATGTTTTCAGCTTCAAATGGAGAGGAAAAGACACAGCAAGCACGTGGACCTAATGCAACTCATTGTTTACTTTGGATTAAGCTCCCAGGATGAGAGAAGGAGTTTGTGAATTTGCAAATATTTATCCAAATGAGATGCAAAAATTGTGTGTCTGGTGGACCAGATAACCACAAAGGGTGATGTCTTCCATCGGTATTAACCAATTTTCTATCATTAGATAGAAACATTTCGTTGTTAAATTGCCTATATATAGCTAACGTCTCAAATGCTCTTTGAACCAGCCATAACATTGTCCTGATTCCCTCATTAATCTCATGAGTTAAATAAAATCTCTGACATACATTCACTTTATATTTATCTGAGAGTGGATTTTACTTTTTTGAAAATTATCCATTAACGCTAGTAAAACCAGAAAACTATCATAATTCTGTAGGGAAGTATGATAGGTCTGTTTACATAACCACTGTTTCTTAGATTGTTTAAACAAAACACTGATGAAAATCAAAACTATTTACATACTATCATATGTTATTGGGCTTCCCCTAGTGGCTCAGATGGTAAAGAATCTGCCTACAATGCAGGAGACCCGGGTTCAATCCCTGAGTCGGAAAGACACCCTGGAGGAGGGCATGGCAACCCACTCCAGTATTCTTGCCTGGAGAATTCCATGGACAGAAAAGCCTGGTGGGGCTACAGTCCATAAGACTGCAAAGACTCAGACACAACTGAGCAAATAACACATACACATATGTTATTACTTTCCTTATAGGAATCATTATTATCACTGTGCAAAAGCAAAAATTAAAAAAAAAAAAAAAACAAACTTTTTAATGTACTGGTTTATTTTCTCCCATTGGGTTAAAACTGCAATTGTTCTGGTAAGCTCAGAAAAGAAGGAAAGAGGTATTGATTATTAAGCCTGGCAGAATGAACAACTCATAGCCAAGACTGCTACTGCTCTGGCAGTGGGAAGGGGGTTCTCTTTGATGGAGCTTTTCCTTAAGTTACACCTGAGAATGAAAGAGCACACAGCTCCTTCACATGAAAGCCCACACAGACACGTGAGCTGATGAACAATGCGACCTCTGTAAGCTACATTTAGTACCACATCATTGACACAGTAAATGTCAAAGATGCACTTGATTTCAGCAAAAAATAACCAGCCCCTGTTAATTCCTTCATATTCACGGAGATGCCACATCAGAGATGCAGATGCCTTTTGATGTCAGAGGGGTTCTAATGCCACTTGTGCCAAACCAGCATCATTTCTGTTCTGAGATGATTATCCTGAACCAAAGTACTATTCAAATTTTGCTGTTAAATGGCAAGAAGGCTATAGGGAAAAGATTTAGACACAGTGAGTTTCACAGAGAATGAATAAATATGGCTTCTGGGAAGTAATTTAATTTGATCAACAAATATAGTTACTGTATGGTCTTATTAGTTGATGGAATCATTCATTCAAAGCGCAGTCAGTCAAAAGTCAAAATCTAAGGTATTACCTAAATGACAAGAAAGTTCACAAAGACAGATTAGTCAGAGGACTGGACATCCTGCAGTCTAGAGAAAGCTCTTGAATCCAGGGCATGGAGGAATGGATGTCTGTGCCTCAAAATAAATTAGCTGTCTGAAAACAACTGCTTTTTCAAAAGAGAAAACTAAAGGGGAAACCAAGTACCATCCCTAACTCCTTTTCTTACATTTCTCTCTTGGTGTCAACTAATAATACTATCTACAGAAGCCTTGGTTGAAAATCTGACTGAGAAGTTTCTCCTAACGATAAAATACAATTTGAACTAGAAAAATTATATTTACCAGAATGTAAACTGATGTTATTTCTATATGATTGGATTGCAAGTAATTTTCATTTACTTACTGGCATTTTGCTGTTGTTTTCTGAAATTTCCAAAAGGAACATATATTATTCTAGTTTAGTCATCAGAAAACAGATAGAAAGATCTAGATTTATAGCTAGATACATTTATATACATATATATATATGCAATTTAAAATATTTTTTAAAAATAAGCACTGACCATTCAAGTTTCCACATTAAATAAGCCTGAATTTTAAATTGATAATCTAGTTATTAGCTTCAAAAAAATACAACTATAATGTTTGATGTATGAAAACTAAAATTCTAGCATCTGCTTTAAACATATTTTACATAATCTTGAACTGAGCATACAATGTAACAGAATTTACAAAAATTTCACAAGGAAAAAAAGTATCTGTCCTCAAAGTTCATGGCAATCTAATCCTCTCAACATGAGATAAAGGCAAAAAAAAAAATTCATAGACTACTAACCAGGACTGACTTCTCTAAGAGAAGAGTTTGCCTCATTTAGATTCAATTAAAAGTAAAAGTTAAACACATAAGTCTTTTCCATATAACACTGTCAACTCCACTCAAAAGACAAAAAGCCTTCAACTCAAATTCAAAGTCAAAGTGACCATAATTAAAATTAAAAACAAACAAACAACATAATAGGTCCAAGATATGGCCACGGAACTCTCTTTTAAAAACCAACAGTGACTGACTCCTATCCTAAGATGTAGCATTTCCTTAAAAAGTTCAAAAGCAAGATGCAAGGTTCATTAACTTGAAAGAATCAACCTACAGAGGGAGGGACCACCACCCCCAACTCCCAGAGACAGTATAGATTTCTGCTCCTATAAACAAACACTATTAGACAGACTTCATAAAATCCTCCAAATTTCAGAACCCAGTCATTTTAAACTAAACCTCTCAAGGAGCATTTAAATCTATTTCCTTCATGCTTGAAGCAATATGACTTTGATGCACCAATATTCAGCCAGAATTAGGATGATTTCTGAAATAATTTTAAAACACGCTCATATCCATCAAGCTCAAGGAGAGCCACAGCTGCAGGCCAGGTGGGGGAGGTGATTCCAGCGGCCAGCACCTCTTTACTGGAGTTGGAAGAGCCAGGAACAGACCGCCCATGTCAATTTCCACAACAATTTTCCTTCTCTTCATTTTCCTCTACACAGTCCCTGGGATGCAAGTCTGTGAACCCAGCCCCAGCAATAATCTTTCCTGGACGGACTTTCCATGTCAAAGCAACAAAGCTTGAAAAACTGAACGTTTCTACAGGAAAAGACTTTGGTCACTGATACACTACCAAGAAGTTCTTTAGGGTTTTGGAAAAAACCTTAAAGAGCAAATCATGGGAAAAAAATAACTAGCATATTTTTAATTTATTAAGCAAAAGACTACATTTAAAATATTTCAAAACTGAAAAAAGAGACTTTCTTAAAGCAATTTTACAACACTGTTAGGAAAACATTTAACTTCTTTAAGTAATGAATACCATTTAAAAAGGGAGTGGAATTGGAGAAGAGTTTACAGTTGACCCCTGAACAACATGGGGGCACCAACCACCCACCCCTACTCAAAAATCCGCTTGTAACTTTTTAGTCAGCCCTCCAAATCAGGGGTTTCACATTCAAGGATTTGATCAGCCACTGATCACATACTACAGTAGTCCATATTTACTGAAAAAAAATCCACATATAAATGGACTAACAAAGTTTAATCCCATGTAGTTCAGAGGTCAACTGTATTTAAAATCCTTCCCAAGGATCTTTGTTAGTTGCTAATGTACAAATCATCTCTCTTTCAAACATTTTATCTCAAAAGTCTACACTGAAAATGAATTCCAGGTTTCAACCCTTCCCTCCGAAAAACTGTGCATCTCTGTCGGGGGCCGCGTTAGGCATTACTGACAAAATGGAGGCACGGTCCCCAGCCCCCTCTCCTCATTCCACAGGCACAGATCCCAGGTTGAAGGAGTTATGCTTTGTAATTCTGACTTGTCTCTTCCTCTCCTCGGCTGAGTTGACTGAAAAGGTATATTAAGGTGCTTATTGTTCATGAGAAGAGCATGAGAAGGCACAAAGACTTCTGCAGTTGTGCTCAGAAAATAATTCATAAAGTTAATTATTGACATTTGTTCAAGGACTTTTACAAAAGAGTGTTCCAGGATGAGCACATAGGTCGTAGCTTGAGGCCATGGGAGGGATTGATATCTGAAGCCTATCTGTGAAGAGAATGTTTATGGCAAAGGAGTTTACTGAATTTAGGGCTTAGAAATAATTAAAATAGTTAGAAGTTAAAGATTTCGACCAGCACATTAAGCGCAACCGAGAGGAGCTACCCCATGTCCAAGGTCAGGGACAGAAGCTGGGAGGACTCCATGCCCAAAGGGCGGTGGCCAAGAGGAGTTACCCCACATCCAAGGTCAGGGGCAGCAGCCGAGAGTGCCAGGCTGCGATGGTGCAGGAACGGCCGAGAAGAGCTACCCAAGTCCGAGGTCAGGGGCGACGGCCGAGAGGAGCTACCATGCGTCCGAGGTCAGGGGCGGTGGCCAAGAGGAGCTGCCCGTGTCCGAGGTCAGGGGCGGCGGCTGGAGGAGCTAACCCACACCTGAGGCCAGGGGTGGCAGCCAGGAGGACCAACCCCATATCTAAGGAGCAGTGGCTGTACGGGCGCAGGAGGGCCTAGAGGAATTATCCCACGTTGAAGGTCAGGAAGGGCGGCAGCGAGGAGATGCCCCTCGTACAAGGTAAGGAGCAGCGGCTGCACTTTGCTAGAGCAGCCGTGAAGAGAGACCCCACGCCCAAGGTAAGAGAAACCCAAGTAAGACGGTAGGTGTTGCAAGAGGGCATCAGAGGGCAGACACACTGAAACCATACTCACAGAAAACTAGTCAATCTAATCACACTAGGACCACAGCCTTGTCTAACTCCATGAAACTAAGCCATGCCCGTGGGGCCACCCGAAACGGGTGGGTCATGGTGGAGAGGTCTGACAGAATGAGGTCCACTGAGGAAGGGAATGGCAAACCACTTCAGTATTCTTGCCTTGAGAACCCCATGAACAGTATGAAAAGGCAAAATGATAGGATACTGAAAGAGGAACTCCCCAGGTTAGTAGGTGCCCAATATGCTACTGGAGATCATTGGAGAAATAACTCCAGAAAGAATGAAGGGATGGAGCCAAAGCAAAAACAATACCCAGCTGTGGATGTGACTGGTGATAGAAGCAAGGTCTGATGCTGTAAACCGCAATATTGCATAGGAACCTGGAATGTCAGGTTCATGAATCAAGGCAAATTGGAAGTGGTCAAACAAGAGATGGCAAGAGTGAATGTCGACATTCTAGGAATCAGCGAACTGAAATGGACTGGGAATGGGTGAATTTAACTCAGATGACCATTATATCTACTACTGCAGGCAGGAATCCCACAGAAGAAATGGAGTAGCCATCATAGTCAACAAAAGAGTCCGAAATGCAGTACTTGGATGCAATCTCAAAAATGACAGAATGATCTCTGTTTGTTTCCAAGGCAAACCATTCAATATTACAGTAATCCAAGTCTATGCCCCAAACAGTAACGCTGAAGAAGCTGAAGTTGAATGGTTCTATGAAGACCTACAAGACCTTTTAGAACTAACACCCAAAAAAGATGTCCTTTTCATTATAGGGGACTGGAATGCAAAAGTAGGAAGTCAAGAAAAGCCTGGAGTAACAGGCAAATTTGGACTTGGAATACGGAATGAAGCAGGACAAAGACTAATAAGAGTTTTGCCAAGAAAATGCACTGATCATAGCAAACACCCTCTTCCAACAACACAAGAGAAGATTCTACACATGGACATCACCAGATGCTCAACACCGAAATCAGATTGATTATATTCTTTGCAGCCAAAGATGGAGAAGCTCTATACAGTCAGCAAAAACAAGACCAGGAACTGACTGTGGCTCAGATCATGAACTCCTTATTACCAAATTCAGACTTAAATTGAAGAAAGTAGGGAAAACCACTAGACCATTCAGGTATGACCTAAATCAAATCCCTTATGATTATGCAGTAGAAATGAGAAATAGATTTAAGGGACTCGATCTGATAGAGTGCCTGATGAACTATGGAATGAGGTTTGTGACATTGTACAGGAGACAGGGATCAAGAGCCTCCCCATGGAAATGCAAAAGAAATGCAAAAAAGCAAAATGGCTGTCTGAGGAGGCCTTACAAATAGCTGTGAAAAGAAGAGAAGCGAAAAGCAAAGGAGAAAAGGAAAGATATAAGCATCTGAATGCAGAGTTCCAAAGAATAGCAAGAAGAGATAAGAAAGCCTTCCTTAGCAACCAATGCAAAGAAATAGAGGAAAACAACAGAATGGGAAAGACTAGAGATCTCTTCAAGAAAATTAGAGATACCAAGGGAACATTTCATGCAAAGATGGGCTCAATAAAGGACAGAAATGGTATGGACCTAACAGAAGCAGTAGATATTAAAGAGGTGGCAGGAATACACAGAAGAACTGTACAAATAAGATCTTCACAACCCAGATAATCACGATGGTGTGATCACTGACCTAGAGCCAGACATCCTGGAATGTGAAGTCAAGTGGGCCTTAGAAAGCATCACTACGAACAAAGCTAGTGGAGGTGATGGAATTCCAGTTGAGCTATTTCAAATCCTGAAAGATGATGCTGTGAAAGTGCTGCCCTCAGTATGTCAGCAAGTTTGGAAAACTCAGCAGTGGCCACAGGACTGGAAAAGGTCAGTTTTCATTCCAATCCCAAAGAAAGGCAATGCCAAAGAATGCTCAAACTACCGCACAATTGCAGTCATTTCACATGCTAGTAAAGTAATGCTCAAAATCTCCAAGCCAGGCTTCAGCAATACGTGAACCGTGAACTTCCTGATGTTCAAGCTGGTTTTAGAAAAGGCAGAGGAACCAGAGACCAAATTGCCAACATCCGCTGGATCATGGAAAAAGCAAGAGAGTTCCAGAAAAACATCCATTTCTGCTTTATTGACTCTGCCAAAGCCTTTGACTGTGTGGATCACAATAAACTGTGGAAAATTCTGAAAGAGATGGGAATACCAGACCACCTGACCTGCCTCTTGAGAAACCTGTATGCAGGTCAGGAAGCAACAGTTAGAACTGGACATGGAACAACAGACTGGTTCCAAATAGGAAAAGGAGTTCGTCAAGGCTGTATATTGTCACCCTGCTTATTTAACTTATATGCAGAGTACATCATGAGAAATGCTGGGCTGGAAGAAGCACGGGCTGGAATCAGGATTGCTGGGAGAAATATCAATAACCTCAGATATGCAGATGGCACCACCCTTATGGCAGAAAGTGAAGAGGAACTCAAAAGCCTCTTGAGGAAAGTGAAAGTGGAGAGTGAAAAAGTTGGCTTAAAGTTCAACATTCAGAAAACGAAGATCATGGCATCCGGTCCCACCGCTTCATGGGAAATAGATGGGGAAACAGTGGAAACAGTGTCAGACTTTATTTTTCTGGGCTCCAAAATCACTGCAGATGGTGACTGCCGCCATGAAATTAAAAGACGCTTCCTCCTTGGAAGGAAAGTTATGACCAACCTAGATAGCATGTTCAAAAGCAGAGACATTACTTTGCCAACAAAGGTCCGTCTAGTCAAGGCTATGGTTTTTCCAGTGGTCATGTATGGGTGTGAGAGTTGGACTGTGAAGAAGGCTGAGCGCCGAAGAATTGATGCTTTTGAACTGTGGTGTTGGAGAAGACTCTTGAGAGTCCCTTGGACTGCAAGGAGATGCAACCAGTCCATTCTGAAGGAGATCAGCTCTGGGATTTCTTTGGAAGGAATGATGCTAAAGCTGAAACTCCAGTACTTTGGCCACCTCATGCGAAGAGTTGACTCATTGGAAAAGACTCTAATGCTGGGAGGGATTGGGGGCAGGAGGAGAAGGGGATGACAGAGGATGAGATGGCTGGATGGCATCACTGACTACATGGACGTGAGTCTGAGTGAACTCCGGGAGTTGGTGATGGACAGGGAGGCCTGGCGTGCTGCGATTCATGGGGTCGCAAAGAGTTGGACAGAACTGAGCGACTGAACTGAACTGACTGACTGACTGATAAAAGTTAGGAATTTTTAGAGACACTATAGCTAGAAGCCTTCTTAAGAGACAGTGAGCTCAGGATGTTAGAGGCAAACTGGATTTAGGAAGATAAGTAGTAAACTGAGGAATATAGCATGAGTTACAATGTAATCACAAGTTAACTATGGGACATATTAGAAGAGGTAGATAATAGATGATAAGGCTGATTCTGAGAGAACCATTGAAGCAGGAACTCTGTTTGAAAAGCAACAGTGATTTATGGAGATAATAAATCTGAGAGAGGAGGAACTGAAAATGTCAAACTTCTGGCCTAATGTTTTTTGTAAAATTATAAAAGAGAATCTTAAACTTGAAATAAACAGGCAGTCCATAGAAAACTGAGAGGCTGTCTCATTGGCCGACACCGTCCATCTCTTCAGGTTGAATCCCTGGTTGCTGGAGTTGGACTCCGGCACATCTCTGTTACTCCACCTCTGCTCAGGGAAGTCTGAACAAGAACACATAGGAATCAACCAGATGAAAACAGGGTAACTGAAGAAGACAAAGAGTGAATAAAATAACAGCATCCCAAAACCTCACTCCTAAGACCCAAAATAAAAGGCCTAGTCTACATAACTATTTTCTATAAAAACTTCAAAACACAAGAAATAGAGAAGCTTAAAGTGGCTTCTAGTTTCTTCCACTTTCTTCCAGTTTCAAAACCAGGGCACACAATTTCTGCTAAACATGTACACACCAACAAGACTCCCAGAGCTCACACAACTTACTTAAAGAATCTACAAAAAAAAAGTCCTATTTTCATTCTTCCACGCAAATTCTTGCTCAACAGTAAGACAAATCTGTTTATCATAACAACAAAAAAGGGTTAAAACTTCACACGAAATATATTCCATCACAGGTCCTCTGCCCATCAACACTCAAGCCCAGAGCACAAGTCGAAGGCCCTAAGGGCTGGGGAAACAGCATCCAATCTAAGGCAAGTCAGTCTCTATTTTGCCCCTGAACACTGCCCAGCAATCAGTCCTGTTGATGGGAATCCAACTCATTACTTCTTATAAGTTTTGTGACTCTAAGAAAGTTGAAAATCACATTTTCTAAAGACAAATGATCACACATTTAAGTAGAAATTTTTCTCTCTCATGATTGACGACGACTGCAGCTCACAAAGGTGACAACTGACAAATCACATTATGCTCTGGAAGAGACTTGGGGGCCTTATAAGGATTTATAAGATATGATGTGGTTTTTCCACAGCTTTATTCATTCAAATCCTCTTCATCCAAAATAAAGCTGTCCCTACAGCTCTTAAAAATTACAACCTAGTCAATACCACTGTTGGCAAACTCAGCAAAAGCTCTGAAATCAAATATTAGGCCCCTCACTCTAACACAAGAGAAGGCAGAGGGCAAATGCAGGGAGAGATAAAAAATGAAAGAGACGATGGGAACAGAAGAAAAGGAGTAAATGAAGAAGTACTGAAGACTTACAAGCTAAAATTAGACTCAATTTTATTAATGAAAAGAGGATGGCATAATTTTGTTAGAATCTGAATATAATTTGCCAACTGCTGACAAGAAGAATCAATCAGCAGCTCCAGAGAATTCTAAATTAAAAATAATCAGTCACCATACTCATGAAATATAATAAAGCCCACTGATGGATTAAAAGACTAAATGCCCCAAAAATGATATAGGTAATGTCTAGTCACACAAACATGGGAGCAGTGAAAGATCTCAAAATCATAAGAGACCATGAGTTTAATCAATCAGTATTAATAAACTAAAAGAAACTTCATGTGTTTCAAAGCAACAGCTTGATGGTGGTACAGAAGAACTGGACTATAATCTGTAATGCTGATTAAATACTGGAACAGATTATCACGACAGGCTGTGAAACTGTCTTTGTTAGAGACTTTAAAACGGGATATAATATAAGACATTCCCTGGCAGTCCAGTGATTAGGACTCAGTGCCCTCACTGGAGAGGGTCAGGGTTCAATCCCTGGTAAGGGAAGAAAGATCCCACAAGCCATACAGTGCGGCAGAAAAAGAAAAAAGCATAGAACAGTTTAGACGTGGGCCTCTCCAGAGTCAGGGGACATGGAAAGGGCCCCTCCAAGCATGCAAATAACCTTCCCCACCGGGGGAATCCTACAGCACTCGTCACTGAATAACTCAAATATCTGCAATCATGGGGATGGGAGTCCCATGTCAGAAGAACCACCTCACCCTTCCTCTACTATCCCTCCTAATGAAGGGAAGGAAAAGGAACACTCATTTTACAGGAGTTAAGTTAATGGAAGTCTCCAGAAAAGTAAAAAGTGCAAAAGAAAGTGAAAGTGAAGTCGCTCAGTCTTGTCCGACTCTTTTCGACCCCATGGACTGTAACGTACCAAACTCCTCCATCCATGGGATTTTCCAGGCAAGAGTATGGGAGTGGGTTGCCATTTCCTTCTCCAGGGGATCTTCCCAACCCAGGAATCAAACCCAGGTCTCCCACATTGTAGGCAGACACTTTACGGTCTGAGCCAGCAGGGAAGGACCCAGAAAAGTAAAGGAGTAGCAAATTTATGAAGATTGTTTAAGTAGTAACACCCATGACCAACAAAGAGATACTGAATTGGTGACACTCTTGAGGCTAAACTGAGAAGATCTATGGAAATCTGGCATTTTAAAGTAAACCAGCAGTAGGCACTGTCTTAAGAGAAGCCACACGAGCAGGCAGCTGGCCTCTATGTGGCCTCAGAGGAGGCGGTGCACACTGGGGGGCCTGGAAGCAGAGCCAGCTGTGCACATCATCGCAACTGCTGGGAGAGAGGGAGCCCAGGATCCAATGGGTCTTCAGAAGCAGACAGAAGTCCACACTTCGCGACGTTTGTCTCTTCCTTTAAGCATCTGTTTTCTCCTCAGTCTCCAACGTTCCCTAGGAATTATCAGGCTGCCCTAAGAGGGTTAGCTCGTGTAAATGCGGCTCAGCTGGAGGTCAAAGGGAAGCAGTAACCTGAGGGACAGAAAGGTGACCTCGCCAGGACAGCAAGGAGGAGGAAGGACAGGCAGAGCCCAGAGTCTCTTGAACGGCCTTCCTCCACGAGCCCTGTGTGAACCTCAGCAAATCCTGGGGCTGAACAGAAATCCATTCTCCTCCCAGTGGGGCCTCTCACCGAAAACACTGGAAAAGAGAATGCGGTCATTTGCATCTTAAGTCACTCTGTCCCCTGGTCTTGTTTGCAGACTTCAGTGTGCATGAGAATCACCTCGGGCTCGTTCCAAGAGAGCTCAACTCAGTAAGTCAGAGCAGAGACCCAGGAATCTGACATATTAAAGGGCAAACCACACTCTCAGAAGCTCGAGCTGTAGAGAAAAATATTTAAATGGCAGAAAGCAGGCAACAGAAAAAATAAATCAAGGGTTTAAAAGAAGCATTTGCCTCAATTAATCTGTTAACAAATTAAATTTGATTGTACTGTATTGATGGACAACCTTCATGTTACTCCAGAAATGCAGGTGTTTGCTTGGTTTTCAACTCTGATAACTCATAGGAACAGCATAACTTGACAGTTACTACTGTTAGAGAAAGAGCCAAGGGTTCAGGGCAAATTCTTACAAACTTCGTTTACCTTCATTCAAGCACGCTGCTTTCAATGATAGAGGCTGCCCCCTTGTGGCTGGAGATATTTTAATGAAGTGCTATAAAACCAAACCATACAGATGACAACGTACAGTAAGCATTTACAACATGAAGGCACTGTACTACATGCTTTACATTATGTGCTTTACATGTATTAAGCCAACAACCCTACAAGGCAGGTCTGACATCCCCATTTTACCATGGGAGCTTCCCCAGGGGCTCAGCTGGTAAAGAATCTGTCTGCAATGCAGGAGACCTGGGTTCCATCTCTGGCTCAGGAAGACCCCCTGGAGGCGGGCATGGCAACCCACTCCAGTATTCTTGCCTGGAGAATCCCCATGGACAGAGGAGCCTGGTGGGCTATAGTCCATAGGGTCACAAAGAGGTGGACTCGACTAAGCGACTAAGCACAGCACAGAGAAGTGAAGTTACCTGCTCGCATAACTATTAAGGGGAAAAAGCAGGATTCAAACCCAAGTCTCTCTAGACATGCCACAAAACAAGCCCACTCAGGCATTAGGGGAAAAATTAAACATTTATTTCCATATCATAAAACATAAAGTAATTTGCTATAAACTGCAAACAAAATAAAATGTGAAAATAAATGGTTCCAACCACCTGCTTTGAATGTCTTGTATAATTTAACTGTTAGCTTCTTAAAAGACACTGGTCTGACATATTTATTCAATGACTAAAAACTTCTGACTGTTTCTATTTAAGGTTATATACATAATCACTAGTTGAGGTAAAGGAAGGATCCCCAAAGTTGCCAACATTAAGTGCCCTGTTTCCTTCAGTGTAAAATGATAGCTTAACTTTTTAACTAGAAAAGAGTCCCAGTCTTTCAACACAACTTAAAATAAAAATAAAGATTTATAAACATATTTTGTGCTACCATGTAGCACTGGGGGTCTGCAGTCTGATAGCAAATATTTTAGGCTTTGAAGCCCACATGATCTCAGTATTCAAACTCTGCCACCAGAAGGTTCTGTCCCAGGAAAACTTTATTTACAAAAATTTTATTTGCTCTATATAGCCCCATAGTGTGCCAACTCCTGATTCAACAGGTGCTTAATGGTAGAAAAACTTAGGAAAAGCTGTAGTTTTTCTAGAATGTAAGCAAATTTCATTCATGAAAGCAACTGCATAATCTGTTGCCCATAATGTAATAAGCTTTTCTCATTTCTCATATTTCCAAGTTCACTTACTCCAAGAGAAGATGAATAGACAAGAAATCCCAAATGCCAGTATTCCATTCATCTTTTTTACTTTACAAAGGCTAAGTTGGTGATAACATAGTACTTGGAATAGACCACATCCATATTAAGGGAGAAAATCATGTTTTAATATCTTACAGTTCCTACAGTAAAACCAGACGCTACGGTAAACCATGTCTACAAAAACGCTTCAGTCTTGCTGCATTACAGCCACAACTACTCATTCAATTCTCTATTTCAGATCCAAAATAGACACAGAAATAAAAACCTACAGACACGTGCATATATTTTAAAATCCTGACTTAGAAGAACGTGCCCATGTTATGCTTGGAAGGAGAGCTGAGAGGAGCACACTCATTCATCACAGCCATGCTGGGCCACAGGAGCAGCAGACACTCAGCAGCTTTTACATGAAAATGTCACTAGGTGCCTGGGAATCAAATACCAGGCTTCACTCTCATAGCAGCTGAAGTTGTCTTTTCCAGAACGTCACCAGTCGAGTCACTCACGACTGAAACTGGCAGAGCAATTTACCCTGAGTGCTCACAGGCATCATGTAGTGAAGGATGGTCTGGCCCCACGGACACCTCTCTGAGCGCGGCCCTGGCGCTGCAGGTCACGAAGACCTGAGCACAGTTACTGGCTGGTTTCCACATGGACACGTTAGAGAAGGGGGATGGGGCAAGGAGGAGAAGCACCCAACCCAGAGGACAGGCAGGGGAAGGGGCCGAAGGAGGGGAGCCACGTGTGTCCACGTCTACGTGTGCGAGTGTTTGCATGTGGTGATGCATGTGTGCGCCCAGGAGCATTCACTCTGAAACCTGGCCCTAACACTTCTGTCCACAAAATCCACAACAGTGTGAATACTTTGTGAGAAAGCAGTCTGATTTGAAACAGTTTATCTTCAAAACATGCAAAAGCTTTTCTGTTTTGGTTCTGCAACCAGTCTCACTAAAGCTAGGATATGCTTATTTGAAGAAAATGCCTGAAGTTAATAGAGGATACGTTTTAAAATTACTTATTATGCAAATAATCTTCAAAACCTACATTATGGGATTTAATTACATGTATTACACCTTTAGTCTAACTTGTTTCTCTCAATATGAGGTTTTTAAGATACCAGAAACTCATGTGAGAAGCTGACAGTTCACATAAAGTTGCTTTCTTTTTTCTACTACCTATTTACAGATTCAGACTTCAATCCAGTGTCTTTAGGACTCCAGTGTTTCTCAGCTACTTACCAACTAACCCACAGAGTACATGAGCAAATGGGGAAAGGGACAGAACCCTTCATGAACAATAGACTTTAAGAGTCTCCAATGAGATGGATTTCTCCTTCAAGCACTGCCTTGTCCTGCCACGACACACAGCACAGCACCAAGGACAGACCCCAGGTGCAGAGCTCAGTTCAGAGGACTACTTCACTGAGGCTGGACTAACAACTCTCCACCTCTAGAGCACCCCACACCCTCTGATGCCAACTGACCCCATACCCATCCTCAAGGTCAACTTCCTGGCCCTGACTCCAGGACTGCAATGCTCTACATCTGAACTAAAATCAGAAACAACTACTTCATCAAAGTGGAGAATTCTTGCCTGGAGAATTCCATGGACAGAGGAGCCTGGTGGGCTACAGTCCATGGAGTCACAAAGAGTCAGACATGACTGAGAGACTAACACACACACACACACACACACACACACACACACACACACACACACACACACACACATTTCATCAAAGAGGACAGAGGGATGCAAGCAACTAAAAAGATGCTGAATGTCATTAGCCATTAGGGAAAGGCAGATTAAAGCCATGATGAGATACCAGCACACACCTAGCAGAGTGGGAATGATAAGAATACTGCCAATACCAAGTGCTGCTAAGAATGCAGAGTGGCTATACTGTTGCACATCACCAGCAGAATTGCAAAATGGTTCAACATTAAACAATATACTTACTACATGACCCAAGAACCTTACTCCTACGAGTTTACCCTAGAGAAATAAACACGTACATTTGCACAAAAACCTGTACATGAGTATTCAGAGCAGCTCTATTCAGAAAGGCCAAAACGTAGAAACACCCCAAATGTCCTTGAACAAAAGAATGGATAAACAAGCTGAGGGACATCCACATAATGGAATTCCATTCAGCAATTAAAGGAAAGAACTGCTGATACACTGGTAGATGCAGAATTAGACTGAATTTTTTTAAATCTTTAAAGGTTACAGACTATGCATGTATTAGTTTGCCAGGGCTGCCATAACAAAACACCGCAGACTGAGAGCCTTAAACAACAGGAAACAGTTTTCGTACAGTTCTGGAGACTAAAGGTTCAAGATCAAGGTGCTCTTCCGAGGCCTCTCCTGGCCGCCTTCCCTCTGTCTTCACACGGTCTGTTCTCTGTGGATACACCGCTGGTGTGTCTCTGTGTGCCCAAATTTCCTCTGCTTATAAGGACACCAGTCAGACTGGATTAGGGCCCACCCAAACAGTTTCTCATTTTAATTCAATCAACTCTTTTAACAGCCTTGTAGCTCAAACAGTTAGGAATCTGCTTGCAATGCAGGAGCCCAAGGTTCAATCCCTGGGTCGGGAAGATCCTCCAGAGAAGGGAATGCCAATCTACTCCAGTATCTTGCCTGGAGAATTCCATGGACAGAGAAGCCGGGTGGGCTACAGTCCCTGGGGTCACAAAGAGTCGGACACAATTGAGTGACTTCACTTTGACTTCGTCCCCAAAGACAGTCACACCCCAAGGTACTGAGTGCTAGGATTTCAACACATGAATTTTGGGGAGACACAATAAAGCCTATAATGGTGTGGCTCCATTGATATATCATTCCCCATATGACAAACTATAGTGATGGAGAACAGATTAGTGGGTGCCAGGGGTGGAGAGAAGGCATTACTATGAAGAAGAGAATGGTGATGGAAAAGTTCTGTATCTCAAGTGTGGTGGTTACAAGTCTCAATGCATGTGATAAAACTTCACAGAAAACACACACAAAGAGTACATGTAAAAAGCAGTGAAATCTGAAAAAAAGGTCTGGAGTTTAGTTAGTAACAAGGTAGTGTTGTGGTTAGGTCAGGTGTTATCTTTGGGGAAAGTTAAGCGAGGAGTAGAGTAGAAACTCTCTGAACTATTTTTTCAACTTTTATGTGAGTCTAAAATCATCCCTAGGGCTTCTCTGGTAGCTCAACGGTAAAGAATCCACCTGCCAACAGGAGGAGACATGGTTTCAATCCCTGATCCTGGAGGATCAACATGCCGCAGAGCAGCTAAGCCCATGCTCTGCAACAATTAAGCCAGTGCTCTAGAACCTCGGAGTGACAAAACTGAGTCTATGGGCCACAACTACCGAACCACTAGCGGCCTAGAGTCTGTGCTCTGCAACAAGGTGGGGGGCCACTGCAGTGAGAAGCCCTCACACAGAAACTACAAAGTTGCCCCAACTTGCCACAACTAGAGAAAAGCCCAAGTAGCAACCAAGACCCAGCAGGGCCAAAAATAAGTAATTTTAAAAATTAAAATCATTTCTTTAAAAAATGTTTAAAATAATACACATTCATAGCTCCTGGACGCTCCAGGGAAGCCTGAAGAAGCATGCTGAGTGGCTGTGCTGCCCAGCTCATGCCCACCCTCCACACCTGCCAAAGAAACAGCTGGGGCATCAGGCCGCCCCCACCCAAAACATGTATGTCCCCCCACAGTCGTGCGGGTGTGCTGCCAGAGCCAAGAAAACCCAGACATGGACCTTGAACAGAAGTAACGAGAATCAAGGTTTCAGGCAAAAATCAACAGTGATGTCATTCTTTCTTTCTTCAAAATACCTTTACATAGGGATTTGATTAATATACCTTGAAATACACTGTCCAGGATTTCAAGAGCAATTTCACACCAATTTCTATTTGTTAATTTTATCCTCCCTAGATTTAATTTTAGAAACAATGAAGCAAGGTAAAGAGGAAAAGTAAACAACTTAACGTATTGGTACTGATTCATATTCTGTTACCAGAGAGTAACTGATTATATTTCAGCAATATGATAATGACAGGTTTAACACATCTATTGTGTGTATAATTTTTTAAGAAAATCAGAGTATAAATAATCTTTTATTCAAAAAATATATATCAACTCCACCTGTCTAAAATTAAACCACATAGTTAGTAAGTGGCTTTTTTGTAAAGTCAGTTTGTAGTTTAGTTTCTCTACTGTCTAGATGTAGCCACAGGATTCCTAAAGTCCCCTTAGGAAATAATCGCTGAGTTTTCTATACAAATTTAAATTAATTGAAACAGCTTGAAATTTGAAGTTAATGTGCAAAGTTTCATTTATAAAAACAAGGCTCCAATTTACAGTATTCTTATTTTAAGAAAAAGCAGCATTATAACATGCAAACCATATGTAAAAGATTCAGGAATTCAGATTTCTGACCTTACAATTTTCTACTATCTGAGTAAGTAATCCTAACAACTCGTAATTCATCATCCCTAATGAATAATATAATACAGCTTAATTTCATTTATAAATAAACCATAAACCCAAAAAAGATATGAATGCAACACAGACAGACAACACTGATAAAAATTCAGTAAGGCTGAAAATTGAATGACATAGTTAAATTACAACTGCAGAAAAGTTTTTGGTTTAAAACAATCTGACACATCCATTCCCCAAATCATTTTGAATAGTTATGAAATGTGTAAAATAAGAAAACATGTAACAAAACTAAGACTGAAAGAATCTGAGAGGAACAAGACAAACTACTGCATTGTTTAAGCCAATCTATGCCAGGGGATAGAGAAGTACAGAAGTCCATCTCATTTTCTAGACAATTCAGTTCTAACCCAGGAGAAGGGAACTATTTTCAGATAGACAGAGCATGGCTGGGCCACAATTTCAGGTTTTCCAGCTTATTCTAGGTCACAAACACAATGCAGAGAGCCACTGTTTTTTAATATTTTAGGAATGAAATGACACAGAATTCTACTACAGTCTTTAGCTTAACAAAGATCTGGCAATTTTTTTCAAGAATCTTTCAGTACCACATTTCTAAAAACTTTACACATTTCTAAGTTAGCCAAGGACAAACCTTGGGTACAAGAACAAAATCAAATCTATATTAGAATGCATTAATCCATTCACTTACTGGTGGGCGTTTGGGTTGTTTCTAGCTTGGAGATATTATGTATAAAACTGCTATGAATATTAATGAACAAGACTATGTATAGATATGGTTTGCTTTCTTTGGGGTAAATATCTCGGAGTGAGACTGCAGCATCCTACGGTAAATACATGCTTAATTTTATAAGAAACTGCCAAGTTACTTTGCAAAGTAGTGACACCATTCTACACCCCCAGCAGAAAAGCATGAGAATACAATTTGGTCACCAACACTTGTTGTGAATGGTTGTTTAATTTTAGCCATTCTAGAGGGTATGTAGTTACATCCCAGTTTGACTTTAATTTCCATTTCCTTGGATGACACATGATACTGAGGATCTTTTTCACATATTTATAAGCCATTAATACATATAGAACTCTGTAAAACGCCTGTTTGAATTTTTCCCCATTTCAAGATACTCACATAATGGAATAATACTCTGCAACAAAGAGGAATAAAATACAATAAATGATGAACCCAGATGAACTCATCGTTACCCAGACTATTAACAACATCTAGCTTCTGAGAATTATCTAGTCTTTAAAGAAACCATTAAACTTTATGTTGACCAAATGGTTCACATGTATGAAAGAGATTTCCAGTGTTTGAGTCAAATGCCTAATGTTATTATAAATTAGACCACACTATGAACAATTAAAATAATCCCATAAAATATTGTGTTTAGAATCCAAATCAAATGTACAAATATTATTTGTTCAAAAAGCAAAGGAAATAACAATATAATTTAACTGTACAACCAGGGACTTCCCTAGTGGTCCATGTTCCCAACTCTGATGTCCTGGGTTTGATACTTGGTGGAGGAACTAGATTCCACACGCTGCAACTAAAGACCCAGCGTTTCACAAATAAGATCCAGTGCAGCTATATTTTTAAAAAATACACAATCAGACCAAAAATACTAAACACAGTACTTATTTTATGTGAGAAAATATTTGAGAAGTCAAAGCTATTCTTAAGTATAAGATAGTTAGTTACCCACCTAACCAAGAAAAAAAAAGTTTTATATGTAAGTCTGTTTGTTCATTCATTCATTATTCTTCTACCTTACACTTGAGGGAACACAATTCAAGAGTTTTTTAAGTTATCTGAATAGCATTTATTTGCATATGCATAAAGTATCTAAAGAGACTCTTTAATAATTAATAATGTATTCTAGTTGTCTCAAATTATACACTATCTGCATCAAGATTAATAATAACTTCTTCATAAAGACTGCTGATGAAATGGTATTTTAGCATCAGGTGCAATAACTTATGTGAGAAATGCACTTTCCAATCTCTTCCAACTTGAAGTATCCAATGTGACAGTCTTTTGAATGTACTGTTCTGCATAAGTAAGATCCCCTTAAATTACTGGCCAGAATTACTGTGTAAGCAGTTCTTTGATTTAGTGGCAATTTAATCTCCTTATTATAAAAGTTTCCCAAATGTGATAGTCTCTTAATGAAGCTACTGCAAAGATCTCTACCCTTGATCTGCTGTTTATCAATTACTTTACAATTTCAAATACCTTTATTTTAGCACTTTTTCAGGTTATCTTCTGGAGTCTGGTAACTGCTCCTATATTTTGCATCTGTTCTCATCTACTGAATATTTAAAATCTGGTTGTTTTTCTTTGGCCAGACTTTCAATTAGGTTTAATCTCTCCTTTGATGCCAACTTAAAAAATCTTTTACTACCCTTACATTAATAAAGTACATTACTTCAAGCACTATAAGATGTGGTTGTGACAAACAAGTATTTATTAAAAATTTGTCTTGGTCTTTTAATTAAACCCCAGAGAGCTAACCTGACTAAACAGGCAGCAAAAGAATCTCTTAATTTCTGGGAGTATATGATGTTTAAATTAAATCCACATTTTGTTTTTTTGTTTTTCTTATAATTCACTGAAGTAAATGCACTTTTTTACAATCCATGCTGGCTAAAACACACCCATCTCTACTTCTGTACCCATCCACTCACAGCTGGCCTCATATACAAAGATTCCTGGTCAGTCCAAAGTCAAAATGCAAGAATGCCACTCCTAAGAAATAAGGTATTAAAAAGAAAATACTCAGAACATAGAATGAACATATCCTGATGGGGCTTCAGTCAAGCCAAAACCTTGTGGGATACAAGCACCCCCATGTGCACCCACAGGCATGCCTGCAGCACACAGAGACCCAGGCACACACAAGGAGGACCTTCCAACAGAGCCAAAGGTCTAAGTGCACCCTCAGACAGACTCACCAAGCTCCTGCACCGCTGGGATGACTGGCCACTAACCTGCCACCGTCAGCAGAGCTCTAGGAGCTCCTCCACGACAGCCCTGGACCTTCAGCACTAAGCTACTCATTCCAGCAACGCAGAGCCTCTGATGGCTGTGCATGGACCCAGTTTAGTTTGCTTCTTCATCACCTCAAAAGGATTTGACAGAGACCACCTTAGGCCCTGCACCTTCACCTTAACCCCTACGGTGCAGTGACTGTGGACCTCTTACCAGACCCAACTCTGTAGCCCTCAGGCTTCCCAACTGTGCCACAACCTCACCTACCACGTTCATTTTATTCCAAACTCCAAGGTTCCTACCCTCAACCCCACTCAGGGAAACAGGGTTTAACTGTCAGGAAGCATTTAACAGGAGGCTTCCTGTGTGCTGTTTTGGATCTGTCAGGAATCCTCCATTCCTTATTAATTCCTGAATATTCAGGAATTAAGAGGAGATGCAAGCCTCTCCCGGGGCTGAGGGATCCAGGCAATTCCTTCCTTAGTTTTTCAATACAGTGATAAGTACCCTCTTCCTTCTTGTGAACCATATGGTAAAAGTGATTATTTACAACCCTCTCTCTTTCATATGGATGACCTCATGTAAGTTTTGATTTTATCTCTGCTGAAAATAGCTGCCTTGTAAGACAGTATAAATACTCACACAATGTTGAATAAAACACCTTTGCTCCATCAGAGCTCTGGTCCCCGTGTCTTTCTTTCTCTCTCTCTCAGGCTATTTCTTTGGAGTGCAGAGGGCCTCTGAGTTCACTTTCCTGCCTGGGCTTCTCAGACCGTCTCGAGAAGGCACTCTGCACCTTCACCCCATCAAGAAGGCACCTGAGGCCTCCGTAAACAGAGCACACCCTGTGCCAGGGGCTTTATTGGCTTTCTGCGTAAACCAAGGAATATCAGTCTCCTTCTCTCCTTTACTTTCTTATCGGTCAACTCTGGACCACCAGGTTCCAGTTCATTAAAGGACCTCAACATTAACGTAACGTTTGTGTTGTCTCACACGTGGCCTTGGGTTCTTTTAAATCTCTTCCACATTAACCGTCAACATACTGATCCTGGTTAATTTTACATACTATCAACTGCAACATTTCTGGCCTAAAATGAAGTTTACCCACATGCTTATTTGGATAATGATGAAATAGGTGAAAGTACATAAAAATCTATTAAAATATGCTCCTAAACCTAGAACTTCTCAGACCAAAAAAAAAAATATATATATATATATATATAAAATAAATTTTCAGCAGAATCCCTCAATACCTTGGTACAATGCTAAGGAAGAATATAGGCTAACAAGTCAACTTCATAATGAACAAAGGCAAAGGACACAAGGCTTTTACTGCATTGCTAAATTACTATCTTCCTACACTAACCTTGTATGTACACATTATAAAAATCATCCATTTGTGTTACAAGCAGTGACTCTGGGTTGACACTCTAAATAGGACCTGAAGTGAATCCCAAGTGACAAGTTCCTCATTAATCATCATTTTGAAACATTCCATGTTTCAACATGGTCCTTTAACTCATTGTTTTAAAATTTCAAGTAAATGAAGCATCCCAAAGATTCATCAGCAAGAAACTGTTTTTCCAGCCCTTTTTAGCGCTGAGCATGACATGCTTGCCAATTTACTCTGAAAGGTCACACTGTAAACAGAGCTCTGCTGCACCTAGGGAAAAACCTGTTTAGCATAAGATGCTCTCATTTGTAGACCAGCAATACACTATGGGGAAATCCCATCAAGAAGAAATGTAAATAGTATTATTGCCATCAAATTCTGACATGTGACTTCTAATAAAATTTGGTGGGGTTTTTGGTACAGCAACTTGGTCTCGAAGTGAAATTCTAAGCTTCAGTAGTTAGCCTGCTCAATACAGATAATGACAAAAAACATTTTTAAATATTTAATTTTTAGACTATATGAATTATATACCTGTTGACATAGTTTATTAAAACAAATGACGAATATCGGGCTAGGAATTCAAACTCCCTGACAGACTTCCATTCTGCAGCAGATGCCGCCCCGGTGCAAGGCAGCCTCTGGGGGCCTCGTCTCCTCCATCATGGGGACGGGGCAGGAGGAACTCCAGCACCGTGTGTGCTGCCAGGAATCAGGTCCTAAGCAAAACCAAAAACTAAAAAGACACTTGAAACTTTCATTTACATAAAGGAATAATTTATAGGAGGGTTTAGATTCTGAACTAGACAACCACTGAAGAACCCTTAAAGTTCTATGATATGTAGTAATATTCAGATCATCTTCCACAAACCAAGACTGGACGGCAATTCATTTTAAAACACACTGCACAAAAATGACAGAACACATAAACAAATCTTTATCTTAAGAAACGTTTTGAATTTAATGTCTTCTCACAACTTGAATCAAAAAATAGGACCCTATAAATTTAAACTGCATGTCTGATGAGATACCCATAGCTCAAATCACAATGCAAGACATACGTTTAACACTGGGACAAGTCAAGATCCAGTCTCGTTGATAATAAACCTTTGTAAATGAAGGCTGACATCTTGGCACCTTTCATCTTGCTCTAGTACCTCGTATCTATTTTAAATGATTATTTTGAAGTCAGAATTCAAGGAGCATACACTTTCATTTTCAGCAGATAATTCTATCAGAATATCAAACATAAACAGATAGCTCTTTAAAATAGAGAAAATGAAAATATAAAAAGACAGCACTTCAAAATACAGAGAAAAATGAAAACCTTGAGTCACAGAGGCTCTAATCAAAAACAGTAGTCAAGCCTCTCATTCAGTAATAATGAAGTCATTGTTTATGAGGATGGGGAAAAACTAGGATAAAAGGGAGAAAAGATATAAATCAAATAGCTATCACTGAATACTCTGGCAGAAATATACAATGAGGTCAAATTGTTAACGATAATCATTGTAATACAAATTAATATCTCACACTCACAATAAAAACACAAATGTCACAAACATTTAAGCTCTCTAACATGTGTTTACAGCTTACATAATAGTGTTCAATGAACACTAAAACTGAAACGCAAAATATTTTCCCAAGTTTTCCACACTAGAGCGCTGTTGCCTCATGAAAACAAAAGGATTTGATACCCTGGTGCAAGTATTGAGATGAACTTAACAACAAGCCTGATAAAAACTACTAAGGATATGGGTTGTTTCCTAGTTTCAGAATTTATTTTATGATTTAGATTCCAAATCTGTCTAACAAAATCTGACCAGAATCTTCATTTAACCTCTACTGTTCCAGATGCGATTTCAGCCTTTCACTCTGCTACTGTAGGTTTTGTTCTATTTTCCGTGATTTTCTCCAAAGTCACAAAAACACCAACGGCCTCTCTCAGGCTCTATGCCCTCTGCAGGATGTGGCGCTGCCACCTGCTCCCGGGAACACTCTGCCCTCCTCAGCCTCTCCCTTCCACCTGCGCTCCCTCCCCCACAAGTATGAACGCCCACCGAGGCCTGCCCTCCACCCTTTTCTCCTCATTCCCTGTTCCTCTCATCCACCTTCAACAGAATCTTAAAATAACTGTCAGTTGAATAAATCACTTCTATTCCCCAAATGTTAGAACTGCATTTCCAATTACATGCCATATAGCTCCAAAAATGAATAATTCTACTGGAACCTTAAACATGTACAAAACTAAAATCACTGTTTCATACACTCAACAGTAAGACCAAGTATCACCACAGCTGTTTGCCATTTCTCTTCTAACTCATCCTCAAAGAACGATCTAAAACGAGTCCTGTAGGCTCAGGGGTCAGTCTCCAGCCACCCTCACTCCTACTCGACAGCAGGCACTGACGGCCAACCCCTCGTGCTCAGCTGCAGCCAGGTACACTGGGGGGACACTACGGCCCTCAGCAGAACACAGAAGAAGTTGACCCCGGCTAATCGGTAGAAAAGGGGTTTAAGAGGTTCCTGGGCATCTCACAGGACTGCTGGGAAGATAAATATGGTCAAAAGTAACGTTCCAGGGACAAGGTCCCAACCATGCTACAAAACAGGAGTAATTACAAAACAGCCGTCACAGCAATTGACCTGGTGACACTGGGAAACCCTGGCTGCAACCCACACCCTCCACTGACACAAGCAGAAGCTCTCTGCAGACTCTGCTCCCTTGGTTCTAACCGAAGTCTCATGGAAGGTGGATCTAATGGGTTAAGTCTAAGTCATATTCTTATGATCTGGCTAGAAAAGAGAATGAAAATGTGAGTACAACTCTCTATACTGGCAAAACTGACTCCTACACTAACAAGACTATATTTATGTTGGTAAAACTTGCCCAAACATAAAAAGGCTATTCAAAGGTTGAGCTTAAATATAAACACAAGTTGTACTGCAGCCCGCCTATCCTTCCTGCCCCTGCCTCCACACCTACTATGGGTCTGTCCAAGATCCCATCAGACTGCTGGTGAGCTCACTCCAATGTGCTGCTGGAAGGGGACCCACACTGCAATCCAGACCACTTGGCTGGAGCCCAAATACCTTGGCTGGGTCCTGCCAGTCACCAGGCCCAGAGAGACCACCCTTTGCTCTGGACCAACTCCCAAGCCCCAGCCACGGCTACTTCCCCTTCCATACAAAGAGACCACCCGAAACCACATCAATTTCAGCAGACCAGACAGCGCTGGCAGTAACAGGACAGTCGTGTTGCTGTACCCCATGCACCTGGACACCAACATCAGTCTGCAGGAAGTCTGAGAGCTACACACCCTCTGGACATTTGTCTTTGATGGCAACTCCCCACACTCTCCCTGCCCATCCTCCTGGGTCAGCCCTTTGTCATCGACTGGCCGAGCTCAAGGGCACGTAGCTCACACCCTCACGCCTCCTCCTATCCACTCTGAGTTCTCAGAGCTTCTTACCTGAATACTGCACCTGTGTCCTAACAAATCCCCCCACAGCAAAGCCCACCTTGTGCCACCTCTACTATCACACACGCAGGTAAATTCATGCCAAAGACTTAACTCTTTGGAAAACTGGACACCTCAGAGAAGTAAAATGTGTGTACAAACACAGAAAGAACTGTGGAAAGCATGCTCCAGGACCATTCCTCTCGGTGCCCTCAGATGCAAGGAGCCTACACTGCGCCCCTGCCATCCTCATCACTTTCTCATGTGGGTGTGAGTAGGTGTGTAGGGAAAAAAGAAACCAAGTCTGGCAAGCAAATAACTAATCTCTACTCTAACTGACAAGGCAAAACTAAACTACAGAAAATACTTCCTAAGCTTCTTTTTACAGACTGTGGACAGAGGAGGCAATCATGAAATATTAATGAGTGAACAAGAACATAAAAGTATAGGAAACACAATTTTATCCCATTACTATTCCTAAGTTTATCCCTTATCCTCCCTCTAAATTCATACCTTATCTTTTCAATTTAGACCTAGACTTCTTATCTAAAACCCCCTTTTGACAAATAGAAACTTTCCCTACTTGAGTTTCCCCCCTAAAATTTCCCCTACATTTTTTCTAATGTAAATGTGGTCTTCTGCCCAGTTATTTTTCTCCAATCTTATGACTATGGCATCTGTATATGTCCATTTTTAAGTATTCTTAATTATAAATACCTCTGATTCTTTGGTGAAGGATTTTTTAGCATTTGTTTTGCACTACAATTTCCCTCACAGCTGCCTTGTAGCAACCTTCTGGCTATAAATATTCACCTATTTGCAAAAGGCTAAATTCCTGTTAAAATAATGACTTACAATTTTTGTGTTCAAACAGATTAGCAAGGCTCTAGATGTCTGCAAACATGTCAAAAGAAGTGCAAAAAGATGCATAGTTCCTTTTCTTTCTTTAACCAGTAAGAAGCGACTAAATAAATTAATAAATTTCACATTCATTGTGTAAATTCATTCATTGTGTAAATTTCACACAATTAATCTTTGTGTTAAAGATTAATCAGTGCTGCCTTCATATTCCTTAACAGTTAGAGATCCCTTTCCTTCTCCAAACCCACACAGCCGTTAAATGATGTTTTTATTATGCTATATTGATTGTTATCATGTGAACTAGAAGAGAAAACAAGGTACTCATATCAAGAATCCTATTTTACACAGTGAACAGACTTATGGTTGCCAAGGTGGGGAGGGAGGGATGAACTGGGAGTTCGGAATGAGCAGATGGAAACTATTCACAACAAGGTCCTATTGCTGTTATAGCACAGGGAACTATATTCAATACCCTGTGATAAACCAAACTGGAAAAGAATATGAAAAAGAATGTATTTATACGTATATGTGTGTATATGAATGTATAGGATGTATATCTAAGAATGTACATATAATGTATATATATGAGTCACTTTGCTGTACAGCAGAAATTAATACAGCATACTAAATCAACTACACTTCAGAAAAATAAAAAAATCTTAAATACATTAAAAAGAAAAGAATTCTGTCTTAAACCACTTCTACTCCACGTATAGAAAGTACTTATGAAACTTGTTCACACATTGCATATATAATGCTGGACACTGCATAAGATGCCAGAAATATCAAACATATCAAAGTCCAGCAAGTTGTCTGATAATAAAGAATGTATTCAAAGAGCTTTGATAATTAAGAAGCAATATTACACCTGCTACTACATTCAGCTATTTGAAATTTGAGGTTTCTCTGCCAGGTTAGTGAGAAGTGACTTAACATTGGGATTATTTTGTAAGTATATACAACATCCTATAAATTAGTACTGTTTCAGTTAAATTCTGAAGAGAAACTAGATTCTAACCAAGACATTACTGGCAAGTTGTCCCCATAACTGTATTAACATAATTAACAGCTCTCATCATCTAATACTAACTTCAAAAATTTTTAGAAAGGTTTCTATTCTTTTTAATATTTTATTTCTCTTACAAATCTTACAAATCTCTCCAATTTTTCTTTTTAGTCATTCATTCAATAAACATTTATTGGATCTTTATAATATGCAAAGTTACAAACAACTTCACATAGATGAGAAAAGAAGAGAATTGAAGGATGAAGGAGGAAGTGAAAGACACCCATCTGAATGCAGAGCTCCAGGTAACAGTAAGGAGAGATAAGAAAGTCTTCTTAAATGAACAATGCAAAGAAATAGAGGAAAACAAGAGAATGGGAAAGACTATAGAGATCTCTTCAAGAAAGCTGGAGATACCAAGGGAACATTCATGCAAAGATGGACACAATAAAGGACAGAAACGGTATGGACCTAACAGAAGCAGAAGATATTAAGAAGAGGTGGCAAGAATACACAGAACTATACAAAAAATGCCTTAATACCCAGATAACCACAATGGTGTGGAGACTCACCTAGAGCCAGACATCCCAGAGTGTGAAGTCAGGTGGGCCTTAGAAAGCATTACTATGAACAAAGGTAGTATAGGCAATGGAATTCGAGCTAAGCTATCTAAAAATTCTAAAAGACAATGCTGTTAAAATGCTACATTCAATATGCCAGAAAATTTGGAAAACTCAGCAGTGGTCACAGGAATGGAAAAGGTCAGTTTTCATTCCAACTCCCAAAATGACCAATGTCAAGGAATGTTCAAACTCCATACAACTGCACGCATTTCACACGTAAGCAAGGTAATGCTCAAAATCCGTCAAGCTAGGTTTCAGCAGTACATGAACTGAGAACTTCTAGATGTACAAGCTGGATTTAGAAAAGGCAGAGGAAACAGAGATCAAATTGTCAACATCCACTGGACCACAGAAAAAGGGAAATCCAGAAAAATATTTACTTGTGCTTCACTGACTATGCTAAAGCCTTTGACTATGTGAATCACAACAAACTGTGGAAAATTCTTAAAGATGGGAATATCAGGCCACCTTACCTGCCTCCTGAGAAACCTGCAAGCAGGTCAAGAAGAAACAGAACCAGACATGGAACAGTCTGGTTTCAAACTGGGAAAGGAGTATGTCAAGGTTGTATATAGTCATCATGAGAAATGCTGTGCTAGATGAATCACAAGCTGGCATCAAGACTGCTGGGAGAAATATCAACAACCTCAGATAGGCAGATGATACCACTCTAATGGCAGGAAGTGAAGAGGAACTCAAGAGCCTCTTGATGAGGGTGAAAGAGGAGAGTCAAAAAGGTGGCTTGAAACTCAACATTCAAAAACTAAGATCGTGGCATCCAATCCCATCACTTCATGACAAATAGATGGGGAAACGATGGAAACAGTGACAGACTTTATTTTCTTGGCCTTCAAAATCACTGCAGATGGTGACTGCAGTCACAGAATTAAAAGACACTTACTCCTTAGAAGAAAAACTATGACTAACCTAGATAGCATATTAAAAAGCAGAGACATTACTTTGTCAAAAAAGGTCCATATAGTCAAAGCTATATTTTTTCCAGTAGTCATGTACAGATGTGAGAGTTGGACCATAAAGAAAGCTGAGCGCCAAAGAATTGATGCTTTCGAAGTGTGGTATTGGGATAAGACTCTTGAGATTCCCTTGGACACCAAGGAGATCAAACTAGTGAATCCTAAAGGAAATCAACCCTGAATATTCATTGGAAGGTCCCATGCTAAAGATGAAGCTCCAATACTGTGGCCACCTGATGTGAAGAGCCAATTCAATGGAAAGACCCTGATGCCGAGAAAGACTGAAGACAGGAGAAGGTGGTGACAGAGAATGAGATGGTTGGATGGCATCACCGATTCAATGGACATGAGTTTGAGCAAATTCCAGGAGATAGCTAAGGACAGGGAAGCTGCAGTCTATGGGGTCACAGAGAGTTGGACATGACAGTGACTGAACAACAACAACAATATGCAAAGTAATATGGTAAGCATTGAGAATTCAAAGATGAAAAAGCAGCATCTATTCTTTTCAATCTATGTTTCTCAACTGTAATAAAAATACTCATGCTCTTCAAATGGGTATCGTTTGTGATCATCCTTTAGAGAAGGTATGAAAGTAGCCTCTGATCGTCTACTCTGATGTTGTTTGGGCTCTGAACTGAACTCAAAGGATGAAGTCCAGGTGTACCTCACCATTGTAGCAGCAGAACTCGAATCAACCCCACACCTTATTTACCACTTAATCAAATACCTCTAGACTTGGATCAAGTATATTGCACAGTCCACATCAATATATTTATGGCAAGAGAAAAGGGTACTCTCATGTACTAGTGTTGGATTGGTAAATTGATACAACCACTGTGGAAAACAGTATGGAGGTTCCTCAAAAAATAAAAAGATAAAACTACCATGTGATCCAGCAACTCCACTTCTGGATATTTTTCCAATGAAGACAAAAACAGTAATTAGAAAAGATATATGTATCCCTATGTTCATAGAAGTATTGTTTACAATAGACAAGATTGGAAGCAACTTAAGTGCTCACTGATGAATGAATGGTTAAAGAAAATGTAGCATATACTGTATATACAATGATACACGGTGAAATACAGGTGATATATTACTCACCTATTAAAAATAATGAACCTCTACCACTTGCAACAACATGGATGGACCTGAAGCATATTATGTTCAGTGAAATAAGTCAGAAAGAGAAAGATAAATACCGCATATGGTCAATTATATGCGGAATCTAAAAAACAAAACAAACAAATGTACAAAACAGAAACAGACTCACAGATATTGAGAACAAACCAGAAGAAAGAGGGGTGGCAGAAGAAGCAAACTAGGTGAAAGAGATTAAGAGATACAAACTACCAGTTATAAAATAAATAATCGTGGGAAGTAAAAGCCCAGGGGATATAATGAATATTTTATAATAATTCTGGATGATGTATAATCTGTCAAAATATCAAATCACTGTTGTGTACTTAAAACTAATAATAAGCCAGCTATATTTCAATAAATTAAATGAATAAAAACTAAAAACAAAAGACTTCAAACCATTTATGTCCACTATAGTGTCTGACAAGAGTCTCAAATATTGAAAGGTTTACCATTTTGGTGATTTATGCTTTTTATATTAATTCATATATCCTCCATCAGTAAAAAAATTTTTACTCATCTGGAAGAGCACAGTTCTCATGTCTTGGATTTCAGAAACTGGCATAGTCACCTCCATTCTAGGAAAACAACTGGTTTCCTTTTTGCCTTTAGTCCCAGTAAGCTTACACCGAAATACAAAACCCAATCACAGCATCCATACTGACACAAGTTATGCTTTATTCATTTATCCTAATTTTCTTTCCTTTTTCTTTTTTAAACTGTTTTAATCAATATGCTTCGTGTAAGCTGCCTCAGACATCTGGTGGAAACAAAGAGGTTATAAATGAATCTACCTACTATAAAAATGATATACACCAAGGTTCTATTTAAAAGTTTATATTTTGTTTTGCCAACCAAAACACACATCAATTCATTCTCCTCCATTTTTCTGTCAGTGTCTGTCAGTCATCCTACTCTTAAATTATATTGTCTATCAAATTTACTTATAAAGGACAAATTTTCCACCCTCCCCTTCACACAGTTTTGAGTTTCACTGCTATTTTCTTTCATTTCTTGCAAATTGCTACTTTTGAGTGGTCTCGCTCTCTGTTCCAGACACCTATTTTTAGATAACAGGTAGCTAACTCCCCCCCAGAAAAACTTTAAGCAATGACATAAGCCATAAAAAGTGAGCTTATAAGTACTGAGATTCTTTCACTAAGTTTATGAGGTGTTGGTGTATTTTGAAGAAATGAGAATATGAGACTCACAGCTTTTATTCACTCTATCCATTTTCTACTAAACTAATAAGACCATTTAATACAAAATAAAACCCCTTTCCTTTTTCTTATGTTATACAAATTCAATGGCCTTATGCCTTTGGGTTTACTTCAAGACACTATTTGTGTTTGCTTACTTCACTATTTAATACACTATTTAATTCACTAACACTATTTATGTTTACTTCAAGAACTCATTTTCCATATATGTCCCCTTAATACTACTGTTGTATAACTCTTCTGAGTGACTACTTCAAAAGTCTTAAAGAAACTTTTTAAAATATTTCCCAAATAATTATACAAATGGAATTAAAAGCAGAAAGATACTACTTTTACCTATTAGAGCAGCCAAGTCTTAATACATGGGGAAATACAAACTGTGGTAGTATATGAAAAAGCAGTTCCAATAAAACATATCAAAAGTTTTTAATAAAAAGATACCAGAAAATAAAGGTTCACATAAAAATTTAAATTACATTAAAAAATCAGAAACAATAAAATTCTAATATCACTGATATAGGTAATTATCAACATCATGACAGATAATATAATCATTAGAAAATGTTGTTCATAAAAATTATAATATTTTAAGAAAATGCCTGTGAAATAATGTTAGAAGACAATGGATTCTAAATGCTAAGTACCATACTATCAAAACAAAACTATATATTTTGTCTTCACACATTCCACACTTTCCAAATTTTTTATGAAAAGCCCTTCTCTCCTAAAATTATTGGACACCTATGCGTGTGTGTGTGAAATCTTTGCTTTTGTTGTTGTTTTGATTCTGACACGCATCATACAGGATGTCAGTTCTCCAACCAGGGACTGATGCCACACCAGGCCCTGCAGTGGAAGTGCAAAATCTTAACCGCTGAACCACCAGCGAAGTCCTTGGACACCTATTTTTTAAATCACAGAGGTTTTTCCTTCTGCTTCTAAAAAAATCCTAATGCTAAAAATATTAATTTTTAATTATAAAATATTAAATCACCTTGTAACACAAACTTACTTAAAGCTTCAGTTCAGTTGCTCAGTTATGTCTGACTCTTTAAAACCCCAGGAATTGCAGCACGCCAAGCCTCCTTGTCCACCACCAACTCCGGGAGTTCACTCAAACTCACGTCCATCGAGTTCGTGATGCCATCCAGCCATCTCATCCTCTGTTGTCCCCTTCTCCTCCTGCCCCCAATCCCTCCCAGCATCAGAATCTTTTCCAATGAGGCAACTCTTCGCATGAGGTGGCCAAAGTACTGGAGTTTCAGCTTCAGCATCAGTCCTTCCAAAGAAATCGCAGGGCTGATCTCCTTTAGAATGGACTGGTTGGATCTCCTTGCAGTCCAAGGGACTCGCAAGAGTCTTCAACACTACAGTTTAAAAGCATCAATTCTTCGGCACTCAGCTTTCTTCACAGTCCAACTCTCACATCCATACATGACCACTGGAAAAACCATAGCCTTGATTAGATGGACCTTTGTTGGCAAAGTAATGTCTCTGCTTTTCAATATGCTATCTAAGTTGGTCATAACTTTCCTTCCAAGGAGGAAGCGTCTTTTAATTTCATGGCTGCAGTCACCATCTGCAGTGATTTTGGAGCCCAAAAAAATAAAGTCTGACATTGTTTCCACTGTTTCCCCATCTATTTGCCATGAAGTGATGAGACCGAATGCCATGATCTTCGTTTTCTGAATGTTGAGCTTTAAGCCAACTTTTTCACTCTCCTCTTTCACTTTCATCAAAAGGCTTTTGAGTTCCACTTCACTTTCTGCCATAAGGGTGGTGTCATCTGCATATCTGAGGTTATTGATATTTCTCCTGGCAATCCTGATTCCAGCTTGTGCTTCCTCCAGCCCAGTGTTTCTCATGATGTACTCTGCATATAAGTTAAATAAGCAGGGTGACAATATACAGCCTTGACATACTCCTTTTCCTATTTGGAACCAGTCTGTTGTTCCATGTCCAGTCCAGCTGCTTCCTGACTTGCATATAGGTTTCTCAAGAGGCAGATCAGGTGGTCTGGTATTCCCATCTCTTTCAGAATTTTCCACAGTTTATTGTGATCCACATAGTCAAAGGCTTTGGCAGAGTCAATAAAGCAGAAATAGATGTTTTTCTGGAATTCTCTTGCTTTTTCAAAGATCCAGCAGATGTTGGCAATTTGATCTCTGGTTCCTCTGCCTTTTCTAAAACCAGCTTGAACATCTGGAAGTTCATGGTTCACATATTGCTGAAGCCTGGCTTGGAGAATTTTGAGCATTACTCTACTAGCGTGTGAGATGAGTGCAATTGTGTGGTAGTTTGAGCATTCTTTGGCATTGCCTTTCTTTGGGACTGGAATGAAAACCGACCTTTTTCCAGTCTTTAAGGGAAAAGAGGACAGAAAAAGTTGAGGATAATTTATATAATTCCACATTAAAAAAAAGAGGAATTATTTAAAAAGAGGAATTAAAGAGCCTCTTGATGAAGGTGAAAGAAGAGAGTGAAAAGCTGACTTAAAACTCAACATTCAAAAAACATTCAAGAATATCACGGCATCCAGTCTTATCACTTCATGGCAAAAAGATGGGGAAACAATGGAAACAGTGACAGACTTTATTTTCTTGAGCTCCAAAATCACTGTGGACGGTGACTGCAGCCATGAAATTAAAAGATGCTTCTTCCTTGGAAGAAAAGCTATGACCGACCTAGACAGCATATTTTAATATGCTGCAGAGACAATACTTTGCCAACAAAGGCTCGTATAGTCAAAGCTATGGTTTTTCCAGTAGTCATGTATGGATGGGAGAGCTGGACAATAAAAAAGGCTGAGCACCAAGAAAATGATGCATTCAAATTGGTACTAGAGAAGACTCTTTAGGGTCGGTCCCTGGGAAAACAAGTAGATCAAACCAATCAATCCTAAAGGAAATCCACCCTGAATATTTATTGGAAGGACTCATGATGAAGATGCAGCTCCAATACTTTGGCCACCTGATGCGAAGAGTCGACTCACTGGAAAAGACCCTGATGCTGGGAAAAACTGAAGACAGAAGGGGATGACAGAGGATGAGACGAGTGGCTGGCATCACCAACTTGATGGCCATGAGTTTGAGCAAACTCCAGGAGATGGTAAAGGACAGGGAAGCCTGGAGTGCTGCAGTCCATGGGTTGTAAAGAGTCGGACATGACTGAACGACTGAGTAACAACAACATATGAAATAATTAAGTTGTATGTTTAATATTATACTGCTATATAAACTACATAAAAGGAGGAAATATTTCCCAACTCATTTTACAAGGTCAGGGTTAATCTGATACTAAAATCAGACATACAATATTAATATATAAAAAGGAAACTCTAGACCAATATCCCTTATAAGCAATTAAGCAAAATTTCAGCAATATATAAAAAGTATAATATACCTTGATACAGTAGATTCATTCCAGGAATATAAGAGGATTTAATATTTATAAAATAATACTCAAGCAATAATACTAAACAAATATTTTAAAGTCACATCTCAATAAACAAATTAATAATAAAATATCTCAAATTAATTGATGCTCAAAGGATTAAATAAAATTCAAAACCACTAGCACCACCCCCCACCAAAAAAATTAGCAAACTGGGAACAGAAAGAAGCTTCCTTTACCTGATAAAATGACATCCATGTAAAATCTACAGTTAATATCCTACTTAATAGTATCAAATGTGTCCTCCTAAGATCAAGAACAAGGAACTCATCACTTCTACTTGACACTGTAAGTCCTGCTGCTGCTGCTGCTAAGTCGCTTCAGTCGTGTCCAACTCTGTGCGACCCCACAGACCGGCAGCCCAACAGGCTCCACCGTCCCTGGGATTCTCCAGGCAAGAATACTGGAGTGGGTTGCCATTTCCTTCTCCAATGCATGAAAGTGAAAAGTGAAAGTGAAGTCACTCAGTCGTGTCCGACTCTTAGCGACCCCATGGACTGCAGCCTACCAGGCTCCTCCGTCCATGGGATTTTCCAAGCAAGAGTACTGGAGTGGGGTGCCATTTCCTTCTCTGACTATAAGTCCTAGCCACTGTTAACAGTCAAGAAAAATAAATAAAAGGCATAGAGACTGGAAGCAAAGAAGTAAAACTGTCTTTATTTACAGACTACATGGGCGTCTATGTAGAAAATACTACAGAACCTACCAAGATGCTACAAAATTAATAGGTGAGTTTAGCAAAATCACAAGATACAAATATTTAAAAATCAATTCTATTTCTACACACTAGCAACAAAAAATTGATAATGAAATAAACTATACTGCTCTTTATTAAAGCATCAGAAACATAAAATACTTAAGAAATAAAATATGTGAAAAATCTCTACACTGAAAACTAGACGACATTGCTGAGAAATGAATGGGACAGTGAATGGGAATTTGCCTGCCAAAGCAGGGGACAAGGGTTTGATCCCTGCTCCAGGAGGATTTCACATGCTGCAGAGCAACCGAGCCCATGCTGTAGAGCCTATGAGTTACAACTACCGAGCCCGTGTGCTCTGGGGCCCATGAGCCACAACTACCAAGCTTCTGTGACACAGCTACTGAAGCCCACACACTCTAGAGCCTGTGCCCTGCACCAGGAAGACGCTGCTATGAGCAGCCGCACACCCCGACAAGGAGCAGCCCCCACTCACCACAGCTAGAGAAAATCCACAGGCAGCAACAAAGACCCAATGCAACTAAAAAATCTAAAAATAAAAAAATACTTATAACTGGATATATACAGTGTTCATGGATTAAAAAACTCCATGTCATTAAAGTATCAATCCTCTACCAATTGATCTATAGATTCAATATAATCCCAATCAAAATTCTGGCAGATTTCTTTGTAGAAACTGACAAGCTGATTCTAAAATGCATTTGAAAGTAGAAAGATCTAGATGAGTCAAAACAATTTTGAAAAAGACCAAAGTTGAAACACTTGTACCACATGATTTCACAATCTATTACAAAGCTAAGGTAATCAAGACAGGGTGCTATTATTCTAAGGACAGACATGTGCATCAGTGGAACAAAAATAAAGCACAGAAACACCCCCATGTTCACATGATCAAATTATTCTCAACAGGGTGCCAAGCTAATCTACCTAGAATAGGTAGCCTAATCTAGAAAAGACCAGTAGTGGTGCTCATACAACTGGAAATGAACATGCAAAAGAATGAATGCTGACCTTTACATTACTACATATCTTAAAATCAATCTAAAATGAATCACAGAGTTAAATAAGAACTAAAATCATAAAATTTCTAAAAGATAATGTAAGAAAAATTATTTTGTGTCTTTGGGTTAGATAATTTTTTTTTTAAAAAACTGATGTAGCAGTGGTATTTCTTAGAAAATGAATCATAAAAGAAAAAACTAATAAGATGGATTTCATCAAAGCCTAACACTTTTGCTCTTCAAAAGATATTGTTCAAACAAACAAGAAATGTGTAGGTATGTGTAGGTTGGGTTAAAATAGTCATAAAATACACAAACATACACACACATATTTATATATGGATGTATATATACAGACATAATTCTATTGCTATATATATATAAAACTCATAAAACTCAACAAGAAAACAACTCAATTATTACGATCAGAAAAGGATATAAACAAACACTTTATCAATGGGGGTACAGAAATCACAAGTTAAGAATTAAAAGATGGCCAGCATCATTAGTCATTAGGAAAATTAAAAACAAAAGGAGATATCATCACATACCCACTGAAAGTGAAAATAAAAGTCGCTCAGTTATGTCCAACTTTTTGTGAGCCCATGGACTCCAGGCCAGAATAATGGGGTAGGTAGCCTTTCCCTTCTCCAGGGGATCTTCCCAACCCAGGGATTGAACCCAGGTCTCCAGCATTACAGGCAGATTCTTCATCAGCTGAGCCACAAGAGAAGCCCAAGAATACTGGAGTGGATAGCCTATCCCTTCTCCAGCAGATCTTCCTGACCCAGGAATCAAATCAGGGCCTCCTGCATTACAGGTAGATTCTTTACCAGCTGAGCTACCAGGGAAGCCATACCCACTAGAAGCGTTCAAATGTAAAATTCTGATGATACTAACTTTCCCCAAGGTTGTAAAATAATTGGAACTCATACACTACTGGAGGGAACGCAAAAGACTCCAGCCTGGTTTCTCATAAAGTTCAACATATCTATACATACTAACCATACACCCCAGCAATTCCATTCAAAGGTATTTATCCAAAGGTTCTCAGCAGTTTCATTCATAGTAGGCAAAAACTAGAAATAATCTAAATATTCATCAAATCAGGATGGGATAAAAAAACTGTGATACATTCATAAATGAAATACTACACAATAATAAAAAAAGAATAAACTACCAAAATATGAATTGACAAAAATGAATACTGAAAACATAATACAGATCAAAACAAGCCAAACACAGAATACATATTTGGTTTAATTTATATAAAATTATATATATGTAATTATATATATAAATATATATATATTATATAAAATTCTATAACTATATATAATTATAAGATAATTTTGTTAGTTTTTCTCTTATAAAATTCTAAAACCAACAAAATTATCATGACAGAAAGCAGATGGGTATTTGCCCAAGGCTACACATAGAAGAAGATTAAATGTTTAAGGGACAAGGAATTTGGAGGGGGTGGGGAGATGGAAATATTACATACCTTGATTGTGGTGATGATTCACATACACATGTCAAAACTCATCCAACTGTACACTTAAAACTCTTGAATTTTATGCATTTAACTTATACCTCAATAAAGCTAGTTTAAAAATTTAAATATAATACTTATAAAAACCATAGTCCCAATCATAGAAAAGAGGAACAATTATTAAAAAGAAAAAAATAGAGCTCATAAACATTAAAACATACCCTGCATACATCTTTAACCTAAGGTATACTACAGGCATATGTAATTCTAATCATCACTACACTTACTCTCCAAGAATATGCTGTAAATCTTTAACAAGTGGAAAAAAATACACTCATTTAAAATAGCTTCTATTCTGTTTGATGGCTTCTGTTGGATAGTCATGGGAGAAGTATATCTGATCTTTAAAGAACAAGACTGTGAAACAAGGAATAAGGGATTCTTGAGTGAATTGGGCCCCTGCTGAAAAGGAGACCCTACTGTGAGGCATTTCTTAACAAAATGTCGGTTTCAATGCCTCTGATGCCAAGGATGGCCTTAAAGAGCAATACTGGGCACAGTTAAAGCAAATACAGGGCAAAGAAGATCACTAACACTTCATTTAGGGACACAGGCATGCATACACATACACACACACAAAGCAGTTCTAACAATTTCCAGAGAATGACCTAGAAAGAGAAAACAGCCTTCAGTGAATATAAAGGACAGAACAGTTTTGTACTGTGCTGAACTGCAGCATTCACATTTCTCCTAATTTTCAAACAATGTTCTCTATCAAAAGTAAAATACAATCAACATATGGATGTTTCTTTAGTGAAGAACTACATATTAACACAACAGACATCATCTCAGTGGAAGGCAGGGCTTGTCCATTACGCTTAAGCTACTCTAAATTAAACCACCTATTATTGCCTGGTTGCATCTTCCTGAAAACTGTTAATCTTTCTTTTTTTTTTAAATTTTATTTTATTTTTAAACTTTACAATATTGTATTGGTTTTGCCAAATAGCGAAATGAATCTGTCACAGGTATACATATGTTCCCCATCCTGAACCCTCCTCCCTCCTCCCTCCCCATACCATCCCTCTGGGTCGTCCCAGTGCACTAGCCCCAAGCATCCAGTATCGTGCATCGAACATGGACTGGCGACTCGTTCCATATATGATATTATACATATTTCAATGCCATTCTCCCAAATTATCCCACCCTCTCCCTCTCCCACAGAGTCCAAAAGACTGTTCTATACATCAGTGTCTCTTTTGCTGTCTCGTACACAGGGTTATTGTTACCATCTTTCTAAATTCCATATCTATGCGTTAGTATACTGTATTGGTGTTTTTCTTTTTGGCTTACTTCACTCTGTATAATAGGCTCCAGTTTCATCCACCTCATTAGAACTGATTCAAATGTTAATCTTTCTTAACATAACACTGTGATAAACCAGCAGAGTCATGAAGGGAAAAGTTTAAAAAATAAAACTGGAGAGTGTATGTAAGTGTGTGTGTGTGTGTGTGTACACAGAACCATGTCCAAGCCACAATGAATCATGAATTGAGTCTGAAATGTGTTGAAGTATTCTAAGTAACATAATAAACAATGAACCAAAAGTACAGATGAATCGTTTGACACTATAATATGAAAATTTTAAAGTCCCGTACCATATTTTTAAACAAATACTTACAACTCTATTTAATACAGATTTTTTTCTTCATAATTAAAAGAATGGGTTCAAAAATATGATATTCTTAGAAGCTGAGACATTATTGAAGGCAAAATAAATATCAAATTGATGGCTAGTTCAATAACAAGTAACATTCACAGACTTTTTTAAAAACCATTCATGTCCTTTGTACTTTCAGCAATGGCACATGTAGAAATTACAAGGTGAGACAGAAGAATCATAACTATGTTTGGCCCCAGAAACAAGGTTGCGATCAAGCACTAAGAGCTATAACTGTATTTCATCACCAGAAACAGAAAGAGAAATGCCTGGTTTGACAGCAGCAAGAGCAGTGCGTGGGGATCTCCTCACAGGACACACAGAACCACATAGAACTGCCCCACACAAACATGACATAACAAGACGGTAAAGGTCATGTTACATGTATTTTACCACACACACACACACACACAAAAAAAAAAACACTGGGAAGAAGTATGGATGAGAGACCTGTTACTGAAAGCTCATACAATATGTAAGTGATGAGTACACGAAATGTAAGACACGGGTGGGTGTATACCTGCACATATAACTTACCGCCTCAGGCTGAACCCATGGCATGCAACTGATTGTTGCTGTTCAGTCACTCAGTGTCGGACTCTTTGCAACCCCATGGACTGCAGCACGCCAGGTTTCCATGTCCCTCATTATCTCCCAGAGTTTGCTCAAACTCATGTCCATTGAGTTGGTGATGCCATCCAACCACCTAATTCTGTCACCCCCTTCTGCTCCTGCCCTCAATCTTTCCCAACATCAGGTTCTTAGCAGTGAGTTGGCTCTTCATACCAGATAGCCACAGTATTGGAGCTTCAACTTGGAAGCAAAAGTCCTTCCAATGAATATTCAGGGTTCATTTCCTTTAGGATTGACTGGTTTGATCTCCTTATTGGCCAAGGGACTCTCAAGACTCTTCTCCAGCACCACACTTCAAAAGCATCAATTCTTTGGCACTCAGCTTTCTTTATGGTCCAACTCTCACATCCATACATGACCACTGGAAAAACCATAGCTTTGACTATATAGACTTGTGTCAGTAAAGTAATATCTCTGCTTTTTAATATGCTGTCTAGTTTGGTCATAGCTTTTCTTCCAAGGAACAAGCGGCTTTTAATTTCATGGCTGCAATCACCATCTGCAGTGATTTTGGAGCCCAAGAAAATAAAGCCTGTCACTGTTTCCATTTTTTTTCCCATCTATTTGCCATGAAGTGATGGGACCAGATGCCATGATCTTAGTTATTTGAATGCTGAGTTTTAAGTCAGCTTTTTCACTCTCTTCTCTCACCTTCATCAAGAGGCTCTTTAGTTCCTCCTTTCTGCCATTAGGGTGGTATCATCTGCATATCTGAGGTTGTTGGTATTTCATCCAGCCCAGCATTTCACAGGACACACTCTACTTATAAGTTAAATAAGCAGAGTGACAATATACAACACTGACATACTCTTTTCCCAATTGTGAACCAGACTGTTGTTCCATGTTCAGTTCTATCTGTTGTTTCTTGAACTGCATTCAGGTTTCTCGGCAGGCAGCTAAGGCGGTCTAATTCCCATCTCTTTAAAAATTTTCCATAGTTTGCTGTGATCCATACACTCAAAGGCTTTACCGAAGTCAGTGAAGTAGATGTTTGCCTTGCTTTTTCTATGATCCAATGGATGTTGGCAATTTGATTTCTGGTTCCTCTACCTTTTCTTGTACATATTGTACATCCAGCTTGTACATCTGGAAGTTATCAGTTCACATACCATTGAAGCCTAGCTTGACGGATTTTGAGCATTACCTTGCTAGCATGTGAAATGAGCACAACTGTGTGGTAGTTTGGCATTGCCCTTCTTTGGGGTGGGAATGAAAACTGAACTTTTCCAGTCCTGTGGCCACTGCTGAGTTTTCCACATTTGCTGGCATATTCAGTACAGCCCTTTAACAGCATCATCTTTTAGGAACTGAAAGAGCTCACCTGGAATTCCATCACCTTTGTTTGTAGTAATGGCTCCTAAGTCCACTTGACTTCACACTCCAGGATATCTCGCTCTAGGTGAGTGATCTAGACATCATGGTATCGGGGTCACTTAAGACCTTTCTGCACAGTTCTTCCATGTATTCTTGCCACCTTTTCTTAAGGTCTTCTGTTTCTATTAGGTCCTTACAGTTTCTGTCCTTCATTGTACCCATCTTTGCATGAAATGTTCCCTTGGCATCTCCAATTTTCTTGAAGAGATCTCTAGTCTTTCCCATTCTATTGTTTTCCTCTATTTGCACTGTTCACTTAGGAAGGCTTTCTTATCTCTCCTTGCTATTATCTGGAACTCTGCATTCAGCTGGGTGTATCTTTCCCTTTCTTCTTTGCCTTTTGCTTCTCTTCTCAGCTATTTGTAAGTCCTCCTCAGACAACCATTTTGCCTTCTTGCATTTTTTCCTTGGGGATGGTTTTGATCACCACCTCCTGTACAACGTTACGAACCTCTGTCCATAGTTCTTCAGGCACTCTATCAGATCTAATCCCTTGAATCTTTTTGTCACTTCCACTGTATCATAGTAAGGGATCTGATTCAAGTCATACCTGAGTGGTCTAGTGGTTCTCCCTACTTTCTTCAATTTAAGTCTGAATTTTGCAATAAGGAGCTCATGATTTGAGCCACAATCAGCTCCTGGTCTTGTTTTTGCTGACTGTATACAGCTTCTCCATCTTCAGCTGCAACGAATATAATCAATCTGATTTCAGTACTGACCATCTGGTGATATCCATGAGTAGAGGTGTCTCTTTTGTTGTTGGAAGAGGGTGTTTGCTATGACCAGTGTGTTCTCTTGGCAAAACTCTGTTAGCCTTTGCCTACTTCATTTTGTACTCCAAGGCCAAACTTGCCTGTTACCCCAGTTGTCTCTTGACTTTCTACGTTTGCATTCCAATCCCCTACGATGAAAAGGACATCTTTTTTGGTATGAGTTCTAGAAGGTCTTGGTGGTCTTCATAGCACTGCTCAACTTCTTCAACATTAGTGGTTGAGACATAGGCTTGGATTACTGTGATATTGAATGGTTTGTCTTGGAAAATCACTTCAGCATCCTTGCCTTGAGAACCCCATGAACAGTATGAAAAGACAAAAAGATATGACACTGGAAGATGGGCCCCTCAGGTATCCAATACGCTACTGAGGAAGAACAGAGAAATAGTTCCAGAAAGAATGAAGGGGCTGGGCAAAAGCAGAAACAACAGCCTGTGGTGGGTGTGTCTGGTGATGAAAACAAAGTCCGATGCTGTAAAGAACAATACTGCACAGGAACCTGGAATGTCAGGTCCATGAATCAAAGTAAATTGGACATGGTCATACAGGAGATGGCAAGAGTACACTGACATTTTAGGAATCAGTGATGAATGGATGAATTTAATTCAGATGACCATTATTTCTACTACTGTGGGCAAGAATCCAGTAGAAGAAATGGAGTAGCCCTCACAGTCAATAGAAGAATTCAAAATGTAGTACTTGGGAGCAATCTCAAGAACAACAGAATGATCTCTGTTTGATTTCAAGGCAAACCATTCAACACCACAGTAATCCAAGTCTGCACAACTCATAAATATTGCCAAAGGATAAATTCCTTGGTCAACGTGTTTAAAAAAATGAGAGTTAGAAATACACAAAACACTGAATCCATCAAGGAAAGCCATAATTTCTATGACTTTCAGTATATAATTTTTTTCAAGCATCCTTGTAGAGATGACTTCCTTCCTGATATTTTAAACAAAGCTCAAAAGGAGTCCAAAGGATTAATAATAATGTACTTATTACAAAACTGTTAGAAAAGACTATAAATGCAAATTGCTACTCCCTTTCTTTGGGATTACAGCTACTCTGCCAAAATCCAAAATTGTATTAGTTCGTTTCTTTCTTAAAGACTGCATGTTATTTCATCTTCTCCCCATTATTGCAGCCTGTAATAGTCAATGTGAAAACTGGGTATGGAAGATAACATCCCTGTTACCAACTTTGTTATTCTTCTATTTCCAAGTTTGTGAGAAAGAAATCTATTTCCATTTTCAGGTCTGTATTTTCCAGATTATCACTCTGAATATCACACCTCAATTTAGCTGCTCACTGACACTGTTTCCCAAACTGCTCTGCAACTCAACAAATACAGTCTTATATACGGACAAAATCACAGGTGCTCAAAGGACATCCATAATTTTTTCTACACTAATGCTTAAGTGCCTTCAATATTAATACTACTAAAGTCTATGATAGGTTAGTAATTTAAAATGTAGGCCTGAAAACACTGAAACTCACCTAATATGTTCTAAGATGTATCCTAAAAGTACAAAGTTAGTAAAAATAAAATGGATTTTATACAAACAGCAAGTCTCATAAAACATTTACTCCTACTCTTAGTGCCTTTTTAAAAATTTAGGTGAAACCAAACCTATACATTTAATGATTCTCAATTCCCTCTTTCCTTAATTATTCCTAGTATCAACAAGTCTGGGACAATTTTCAATGGCTGCTTTTATTTCTGTTTTGAATTCACACATTACTCTCCTTGTACATTTCACACAACATTCTCCACACCATTCTAATTTTAGTACACACGCCCTCTACTTGAGATCACAGAGCTCTCTCTGTGTCAGTTGGATTAAGACATAAAGCCTTAATAAGATTTTTATTTCTGAGGCACAAGATTCTCAATGCACGTAAATAAGAAGATGGATTCTGCACTCCCTGCCAAAGTCCTCATATATATGTGTGCAATTAAATAGGCAAGCAGTGAAACTTGGAAGATTCAGAATGAGTATGCCTGAACAGAGAGGCGGGGAAGACAAACTAACCAAAGGTGTGGACAAAGAAGAAACAAAGAGCAAATCTACAAACAAAGACAACAGACACCAGTCTTATTCCTCATCCCCAATGCCTCCCATCCCCAAAAAAAGACAAGCCAGGGGACTGTTCACATTCAAGAAAGGGTCCTACAAAACTCAGCTCAGAACTGACCTCTCCCTTGAAGCCCTCTCTGCAGTCCCCTCATAGCCCATCACCTCTTTTCTGTGCTACAGGACACACTGCTCTGCTCCTGACCACAGCGCAGGAGGACTGTTTACATCTCTGCCCACTGCTGCCTCCTCACCATCTGAGCACCCTGAAAGCTTAATCAAACCTGTGTCCCTGTGCATTTGACTGGCATACAGTGAATACTCTCAGAGTTACTATGTTGAATCGGAATAAAAATCTTTTTCTAAACACAATATAATTATGACAAAAATGTTAATCACTCATAAAATAAAGCCAAATGTATACAACCAAATGCTTCTTTTTAATATTTATTCTTTTTCTGGCCACTATTCTTTTTAATACCACTACTAAATGTCATAGATAAAAAAGCTGATCTGGATTGAATACAGGATATAATCAATCCTATTTCTATGAGACAAAGTTGTTTTAATTAATGTAATATTTTACTTTGGTTTAAATTCTTCTGTGTCATGTATGTCTCTCTCTCTCATCCTCATTCTTTCTTATTAATGAAGAATAAGAAAACGTAAAAAAGCCTGAAACTCAAAGATACACACATAATCATTACTTCTCAATGTCCAGTCACTTAATTACATTTCAATATTTAATCAATCCTGGAACAAAATGTATTCACATTCTTAGCAACCTCAGTACAAAACTTCTAAACTAGAAAACTAACAGGTATGTATCTTTCTTTGTAGAGAGTGAATAAATTTTTGGTCTGCAAGAGTAGAGCTGTCAAAGAATTGAATTTATAAGGACTAACCCCACCTCCAAAAAAAAAAAAATGTCTGTATTCAGCTGTTTCCTAGCAACTGAACCTTCAGATATTTCCTCATCAAAAGAGAGTAACAGGGATTAAAAAAAAATCAGTGTTTCAGTGCACTCAGGTGTCAATGAAAGCAATGCAGCTCAGTGGAAAAAGATACTACAGTGTATAAAAATACTATTTTCTACCAATCTGGGCTATAGTGTTAACAGGGGTAATTATAACTGTTAAATATGATAAATGATCTAAAGAACAGGCATATTTATAAACAAGTTCAGGGGGAAGGGTGCTCAGGGAATACAAAGTGACCACAGAAATAGTAACCCAAGAACTCCTCTGGAGGGTGAATTCAATGTGAGAAGAGAAGCTGCTGTTCTCAAGGAAGCTAGAGTTTAACCCTGGCTGATGCTGCATCGTTAATTTCTAGACAAAATATAACCTCACATTTTACATACTCCAGAGAAAAACTATCAAAAGAGTAACAACTGTAATTCCTGCAGCCAACTGCAGTGGTTCTTGGGAAGCAGGCCACTGTGGCTGCAGACATTCCCAACAGAGACTGCAGAAATATCCCTGCACACACAGCCCTTCCCACATAGTGAGGTGCTCTACTCTTTCCTGTGATAAACAGAACACTGAAGTGCCACCTCGTTTAACTCACTGGTCTCAGTACATCTGGAGAAAACACAAACATGCAGCTCTCAGAGGGTTCACCAGATCCTGAGCACCTGCTCTTCCTAAGGTACTGTGCTTGGCATCAGAGAGGATGAAGTCGAATAGGGCTCAGTCCCTACCCTGGAGAAGCCTACATGTCAGACATGTCATGAACACTAACTGAGGGTGAATCAGAGAGCAACAGAGGGGCTCAGGGAGAGGTAATAATCTATAGGGGAAAGGCACCGACTTTCAGGAGTTATGGGACACCCACAGCCAAGAATCCAAGTCCTTCACCCACTCACTGCATGAATTTTGGTAAGCCACTCAGCCTCTACAGGGCTAAACTTTCATGGGCAAAGTGAAGAGGCCTGTACATTTTACTGAAAGATTCTCATACACGTGTACCCCAATGTTCATCACAGCACTGTTTATAATAGCCAGGACATGGAAGCAACCTAGATGCCCATCAGAAGAGCAATGGATAAGAAAGCTGTGGTACATATACACAATGAAGTATTACTCAGCCATTAAAAAGAATTCATTTGAATCAGTTCTAATGAGGTGGATGAAACTGGAGCCTATTATACAGAGTGAAGTAAGCCAGAAAGAAAAACACCAATACAGTATACTAACGCATATATATGGAATTTAGAAAGATGGTAACAATAACCCTGTGTACGAGACAGCAAAAGAGACACTGATGTATACATCAGTCTTATGGACTCTGTGGGAGAGGGAGAGGGTGGGGAGATTTGGGAGAATGGCATTGAAACACGTATAATATCATGTATGAAACGAGTTGCCAGTCCAGGTTCGATGCACGATACTGGATGCTTGGGGCTGGTGCACTGGGATGACCCAGAGGGAGGGTATGGGGAGGGAGAAAGGAGGAGGGTTCAGGATGGGGAACACAGGTATACCTGTGGCGGATTCATTTCGCTATTTGGCAAAACTAATACAATACTGTAAAGTTTAAAAATAAAATAAAATTTTAAAAAAAAAAGAAAGAAAGAAAGATTCTCATAAAAGACAGCTAAAGAACCACCATTCACAACAGGACATGTCCACTCAAGTTTGGATTCTAATTGTCAGGAATAAGGATAATATAACACACAGATGATTACCACACACCTCTAAAACCCTGTCCTGCTCTATAAACCCTGTCCTGCTCTATAAATCCTATGTCTATGTGCTGCTAATATCTGCTAGCAACCAGAAAGCAAAGAAAACTTGAAATAAATGAATCATTACAATCTTTGCCACCAATAATTTCCATAAACACAAAATGCAAGAAATAAAAGAGAAGGTCAAAATCCCTTAAAACTCTATTCTACACATGAACAAGCCCATTCAAATGAACACCTGAAAAATTTACATTTTGGAATTTTTAAAGCACTTTCATATGTATATATGACTTTTTTTCAATGAATCTAACCTATCCTATCAAAAACCTAGAATATTTCACTAAAACAACTTCAACTCAATCCTATTTTAGATGGTGCTAAAAGCCTGATTCTCTAAAATGTAATACATATGGAGAAAGATATGTACATATCACTCGTAAGGACTTGTTCGTTTGTGGGATCCAGTGTGTCTGCCTGACCCCACACTCATCCTTGAAATACTCAGTTTAGTTAATAGGTCTTCTTCAATCTTTACGCTTTACTCCTTAGAAATGGCATCAACTGACTTGGCTGTAAATTTCACAATCACATAGTTGACTCCCAAATCTGTGTCCAAATCTCTAAGCACTCTTATAAGTTCCAACTCAAATTTACCAGACTGTCCTATTAATTCAGTTAACACGCCTAAATAACAAAATCACTTTCTCTCCCAAATAACTCTGTCTCACATTCCTATCACTAAAACACATCTCCAGTGATAACACTAGAAATGTATAAAAGTAGTTTCCAAAATGAATATACACAAGATGATCTACTGAAGTAGGGAAAGAAATAACTAAACATCTATTCCTATTTTTTCCTAAAACTTCTTTAAAATCCCCAATTCTAATGTACACATCTGTACATTAGAGATATGTAGGTAACACAGTCAAAAAGTTTGCAAACCACTATTATATTCAAACTCAAACTTTTCCAATCTGATATTCCACTATTCTTCATAAGCATTAAATCCAAGCAAACAAACCACTGACCATTCCCAAACAGAACCCAGGCTTTTTAGCATTTTAACCACTGAACTCTACCGCTCTCTGCAAACTCTCCATCTCCCTAGAGCCAAATCATTACTCTACCCTTTCTCAAAATGTCCTGAGCTTAGGTGATACAACTCTCAGGACACTTCCCATTTTCAGCCTAGCCACTGAGTACTTCATGTTCATTTTAGCCTCTCTCTTTCCCCTCTAGTCCTACCAGTGGATCAGAGGGACCTTGAGGGTCAGGATCCTGTCTTATGAACTTCCCACTTCCAACTCTAGGTCACCCAGGCCCCACGCAATAAACCTGATATGCTAAAGAAATGCTGCATAGACAATAAACTGTAAGTGGGACATTATCAAGGGCTTAACAAACCAACATCTCGCAAACAGAAGGGTATTCAACTTAGCATCCCTAGTCAACAAGTGCATCTCAAAGTAAAAAGATGTTTATTTTTTTCCCCCAAATTGAATGATTTCTTTCTGTTAGTTTCATGGCTTTCAACTGTACTGCTTTGTCTCCCAGAGCTCAGGACCAGGGGAGAATGAACAGGCCATGCCAGAGAGGAAAGGCAGAGGTGAAGGATTAGCAGCTGCACTGACTGGTCCACTGCGATCGCTTTAAAATAACATGAAATAACCAGGAAGTAATACTAGAAAAGACCTATTAATCAATCCCAAACCCAAGTAAATCAATTAGCCAGACGCAAATGAGACAATGAAAATTCTTATCTGATTACAAAATAAGTAACCATTCAAGGAAATTAACTCTATTTAAGCATAGCTTAAGAAATCAAACTGAACACTGCTTATAAAAGATTTAAGAGGATTCTAAACTCTGTAGAAATAAAAATTACTTGATCAAGTGCTACAAAAAGAACATTTTTCCAAAGCAACAAATACTTGATGAGTCACAGTTGAACTACTATTCTAAAAATATGGAAAAGAAAATCTTTTTCAAGGAAAGAAAATCTTTACTTTCCTCTCAGTTCTTAAAAAAAAAAGCTGCTTAATCACTGTCAGTTATTTCCTAGGGCACATCTCAAAGTCTTCTTTCTCTCTTTAAGATACAAAAATATATATTTTCTGAAAGTCAATCTTCTAAGTTTTACCAACACCTTCTAATAATGAATCTCACCTTTAGAGAGTGAAATTAGTCAACAGTATGTGAGAAAAAAGAGAATCTGCCTTAAAGACATCCAGCCAGAACTTAAGAAGCTGCCCATTTTCTAAAAATCAAGCTAGCATGCTCCACCAGTGACACAGAGTGGAAGTGGTGAGAACTCAAACTGGGGGGTGGGCTCCGCCTTCTCCACACCTCCCACTGTGGCCCTCACGCCTCAGGGCTTCACTTCATCCTCCCCGGAAATCCAGACTTAAACCCAGCTTCACACTTTCATCTCCAGCTGGATGACAAGCACCTCCCACTTAACATGATCAGAACAGAACAGTTTTATTCTGTGGACTTCTCACAGTCTTCAATGTCATGGTAAAAGGCGTCAGCCTCTAATCAGTTACTCTGGCCAAGAGTCTGGGCTGTGCAGTACCATGGTCAGGAGTACAGACTTAAGCCAGGCTACACGGATGCAAACCCTGCCCTGCTCCCCACTACCTGAGACTGCTGTAGGCCTCAGACAGGGAAAACGGTACCCGCCTAACAGGACTCCATGAAGACGAAATGTGAGCTCATGTGAGGTATTTAGAACAGTACCTGGCAAATATTAAGTGCTCATAACGTGTAAGCTATCATTACCATTTTTATCCTGATTTCCTTTTTCTCTCATGCCCAGTCTGTCATGTCAACAGCACTTCAAAAAAGAAACTGAAATCCAGCAACTTCTCTCAGTCATCACCATTACAACCAGCCTCTTTCCAGGCACCATTTAGATTCAAGAGATAAACTTCTGCACAGTCTTCCTTCTACCATTCTTTCTCTACCCTCCAAAATGGTTTTCAGCCACAGTAACCTACTTTAAATATAAATCAAACTACATCACTCCCTTTTCCTAACCATCCAATGGTTTTCCAGCACATTAGGCCCTTTGTTCAGTCCTATGTCTGCACCACTCTCTGCCAGCTCACTACACTCCAGCATTCTGCAGAAAGGTCCCCTTTCTCTCCTTGGGGCCCTGGCATCAGTGACCTCTAGGGCTTGGAATGGACTTTACATCTGCTCTACCGGCTACTTCTCTTCATGTTATATGTAATGTATTACTGTTTACTTCTGTGGTAACTGTCTATATCCCACTAGAATGTAAGTTTTATAAGAGGAGAAATTTCATATATCCTGTTAAGTACTGTATCCCTAGTACTTAAAGTAACATGTCGGTAAACCAATAAAAAGTTATTAAAAACAAACAAACATTAGCTGAGAGAACTGGTTAAAGGTTATAAACTTGTGTGAAGCACAGAAATGTATCTTTCCTTCATTCTCTTCCCTAACTGGCCATCAATTTATTGCATCTGAGCTCCAATTCATCCTTTTTTCCCTGCTCTGTGCTGTGCTTAGTCGCTCAGTCGTGTCCAACTCTTTGCAACCCCATGGGCTGCAGCCCACCAGGCTCCTCTGTCCATGGGGATTCTCCAAGCAAGAATCCTGGAACGGGTTGCCAAGCCCTCCTCCAGGGGAACTTTCCAACCAAGGGATCTAACCCAGGTCTCCCACATTGCAGGAGGATTCTTTACCAGGCTGAGCCACCAGGGAATCCTGGACCCTAATACACTTGCCTTTCAATATTTCTTCAGAGTTTGAAAATCTAACTCCCCTGATAATACAACTTCTCACAAAGGCACAGTTCTCATTAAAAGATCCTAAGAATCACAATTAGAAAATATGAGATTCAGATATGGCTCTAGCAGTTACTGGCCGACATGACACTGGACAAACCACCTGGCCTCTCTGAGCAGCACTTGCCTGGCTGTATGAGCAGACTGTCATCTTCATCTACCTCAGAGGCTTATGGTTGAGGATCCAGTGGCAGTGAGCTTCATCTTCATTATTCAGCATCAGTCACTCCAACAAAATGTTATTGAGCACAGACCCTAAGTTATGTTGAGCTGCTGCTGCTGCTGCTGCTAAGTCACTTCAGTCATGTCCGACTCTGTGCAGCCCAATGCGCAGCAGCCCACCAGGCTCCCCCGTCCCTGGGATTCTCCAGACAAGAATACTAGAGTGGGTTGCCATTTCCTTCTCTAGTGCATGAAAGTGAAAAGTGATAGTGAAGTCGCTCAGTCGTGTCCGACTCTTAGCGACACCATGGACTGCAGCCCACCAGGCTCCTCCATCCATGGGATTTTCCAGGCAAGAGTACTGGAGTGGGGTGCAATTGCCTTCTCCAAGTTATGTTGAGAGAAAAGTCTAATTAAGACCAAGCCCTTACCTTCAAAAAGCTTACACTGTAGTTGAGAAGAAAAACACTAACTAGAATAATTTCAATGGGTGCAGAGTGCAGTGGGGACACAAAGGAGACAATTCAACTTAATTCCAGGACTCAAGGGAGGCTTCCAGCAGGAAACAGTGCCACAACTGAGTCTCCCAGGATCAGCAGGGTGAGAAAAGAGTTCTTACCAAGAAGATAATGTCCGTATTCTACCAGTCTTAAAGCACATTCAAAAGGCAGATTCATTATAACCCACATGGTCAAAGCTGCTGTTAAACACCTTGAGATGTCAGCTGGGATAAAACTCTCCCATCATATTTGACTTCCCCCAGCACTGTCAGGGAACATTTAACAGGAGGATTCCTGTGTGCTGTTTTCTGTCTCTCATAAATCCTCTGTTCCTTATCAGTTCCTGATAATGGAAACCAGTGGAGCAGCACACTGCTCCCAGGACTGAGGTCATGGGATGAAAACGCATGCGTGGATTTCTTTCAGTAAACATTCTCCTTACGACAAAATTGCTTAGTCAGGACCCTCTTTCTTGAGATATGGATTGTCTTCTGACCTTATAACCATTGCTAATTCCTTGTTTCCTTGATAATGGTTGCTGTATGTTTGGTTTTCTGATCTTTATCACTGTCAAAAGAAATTCCTTGTATAACAGCCTATATACACTCACAGAAACATCATTAAAGCACCTTTGCTCCACCAGAGACTTGCGTCCCCATGTCTTTCTCTCTCTACCCCCCGCCCCCACTCCCTCCCTCCAGCTAATTCTCTGGAGCGTGAAAACCCGCCAAGCTCACTCTCCTGCCCGGGCTTTCAAGACCTCATCTAGAGGACGCCCTGTGCCTTCGTGAGCGGTGCAAGCCCTGTTCTAGGGTTTTATTGGTTCTCTGCATAAACCAGGGAATACTAGCTTCTTTCTCTCTTTCACTTTCTTATCGTCGACCTTGGACCACCAGGTTCCAGTCCATTAAAGGACCTCAACACAGCACCATTTATTTCATCCTCTTCCACTACTTAGAATAACTTTTTCTAAATCTTTAGGGCAATTTTTCACATCCTCAAGAAGGCAATGGCACCCCACTCCAGTACTCTTGCCTGGAAAATCCATGGACGGAGGGGCCTGGTAGGCTGCAGTCCACGGGGTCGCTAAGAGTCGGACATGACTGAGCGACTTCACTTTCACTTTTTACTTTCATGCATGGGAGAAGGAAATAGCAACCCACTCCAGTGTTCTTGCCTGGAGAATCCCAGGGACAGGGAAGCCTGGTGGGCTGCCGTCTATGGGTCGCACAGAGTCAGACACAACTGAAGCGACTTGGCAGCAGCAAGAACATTTTCAATTTTTTGCAATTACATACTCTATGGTCAAAACCCTCCTCACCAGAAAGGGCAGTAACCGCAGTAGGTTTAATTTCCCCTTCAGCATAGTCCTAACAGCAGCAACTTCCCCGCCTGCCAGCACCTTTAGCCCCCAGACTGTCAGGACAGCTTCCTGGACAACCCCCCACCCACTCCCCTGCACAGCGAGACAAAGGGCAGACGCTGGACAGCCTCGCAACCAGACTCAGCCTTGACCTACCAGGAGAAAGCCAAGCACTGTCTGCAGGAACTAGTCACTGTTCCACTCAGATCAACCAAGACTAAGGCCAGAACTCTCCACAACCCACTGGTGATCAGGACACATTCATTAAAATACACCTGAATTCACTAAAGTAAAACACAGACATACCTCATACCCTACAGTTCCACTCCTAGGCATATAACCAACAGAAATGTGTCTGTCAAAGATGTCATAGGATGTTCATAGTACCAGTACTAGTAATAACCACAAGAATGAAAACAAAACCCAAATGCCTATCAACAGCTGGGATAAATTGTGATAAAGACAATCAGAACTGGGATGAATCAAAATCATGTGTCACCTGCTAGGATTCAGTGAAAAGAACACAGTATCACTTCTATGATATTCCTGCTCAAGATTTATAACTATACTCTAAACATGCAGAAACAACAAATCTGAATCGACAAAGATTCTACAAATACCTAGCCTGTAATGCTCAAAAATAGCAAAGTCACAAAAGTAAAGGAGAAATTAAGAACCCCTTCCAGACCAAAGGAAACTAATGTGACCACAGCGAACAGTGCTTGTGATTTACATTAGATCTTTTTGAAATAAAGGACATGACTGGGACAAGTAGTGAAAACTGAACGAGGTCTGAAACGACAGCCATGTAAGGATGTGAAGACATCCTTATTTGTAGAAATTACATACTAAAATACTGGGGATAAGGAGATCTTACACTGGGAACTTACTCTCAAATGTTTAGGGGAAAAGTTACTGTTTCTTTACCTGTATCTTTTCTGTAAGTTTCTCATTGTTTCAAAATTCCAAAAATTTATTAACCTTTTTAAAAAGTATGTTGGAAGAAGAATGAATGAGCAGGAAGGACAGCAGGAGAAACAAATTCAAAGTTCACATGCTATATTTCTTACCAGAAAATACAAAGCTTAAGTGAAATTTGTTGAAAAAATTACTAACTTAAGAACTCATTGTTTTATCTTTAATCTCAGTACATTTAGATCTCCATATTCTACCCAGAAAGAAAAAATTTATAAAATTTGCAAATAATTGCCACATACCCTTCTGTGTATTTTAGATTTTGGGAAGATAAACTAAACAGCAAATATACATGGTCTTTTAGCCCATTTTTTATCAGCAAGGAGAACATTTTTCAAAAGCTCGCCTCAACAACTTCTCATATTTTCAGTCAGAACTACACCGTCTCACATGCAAAATTTGGAAAGGAGAAGGAAATAGCCGTGATCAGTTCAAGGTGGCACCACAAGCTTCCTGAAATTCATGGCGGTATTTCTGGCTGTCATAGGGCTAGAAGGCCAATATTGGCATTTAGTGGATGACAGCTAGAGATGCCCAATGTCCTAGAAATTATACACCTACCTCACACAAAGAAGTGCTGCCCAAAATGTTGCGAGAGAGAGAGAAAGAACAAAACCAATCATAATAAAAGAAGGGGGGCAGCCAGTCAATAGGCAGACATCAGTGTCTCCAGAGAGACTTTCAGCTATGGAAAGGCACAGCCCTTATCTGTAAGTACATTATGATGCAGGGTCAGTCACAGTAGAAATTGCTAGTAAACCGTCAAGAAACTACTTAAGGAGCTTCCTTGGTGACTCCTAGTGGTAAAGAATCTGCCTGCCAATGCAGGAGGCATAGGTTCAATCCCTGACCCAAGAAGATCTCACATGCCCCGGAGCAACTAAGCCGGTGCACCACAACTGCTGAGCTGATGCCTGAGCGGTCAGGAGCCGTAACCACTGAGCCCACGCACCAAGAACTGAAGCCTGCACACCCCAGAACCTGTGCTCCACAACAAGACAGCCGCTGCAATGAGAAGCGCAGGCACCACAACAAAAGAAAAGTCCACACAGCAGTGAAGACCCAGCACAGCCAAAAACAAATGAATAAAATTATTTTATAAAACAGAAAATATTTCAGAACACTGACTTTACTGAGGACAAAACACATGCACAGATACACATAGGAGTAAGGAGAGAGGAAGAGCACCCAATATGCTATGTGATTTCATAAATGGCCTCATTTAATAAAAAGTTAGTATTTTAGTGTTTCCAAATGCTGATATAGCTAAACTGTATATGTGCAGGTAACCCCAGACTCAGGAAACAAAATTACTTATACCAGAAAACAATTTAAGTTTTAACTCAAAAGGAAAGATTGGCATTTGCTTATATTGTAGTCAGTAAAGCTTAAAAAAAGCAACACAACCTAACTTTGAAGTTATGTACTAGACATTCAGTTCACTTCAGTCGCTCACTCGTGTCTGACTCTTTGACACCCCATGGACTGCAGCACACCAGGCTGCCCTCTCCATCACCAACTCCCGGAGCTTGTTCAAACTCACATCCATAGAGTTGGTGGTGCAACCCAACCTTCTCATCCTGTCGTCCCCTTCTCCTCCTGCCTTCAGTCTTTCCCAGCATCAGGATCTTTTCCAGTGAGTTAGTTCTCCATATCAGGTGACCAAAGTTTTGGAGTTTCAGCTTCAATATCAGTCCTTCTGATGAACATTCAGGACTGATTTCCTTGAGGATGGACTTGCTGGATTTCCTTGCAGTCCAAGGGACTCTCAAGAGTCTTTTCCAACACAACAGTTCAAAAGCATCAATTCCTCGGTGCTCAGCTTTCTTTATAGTCCAACTCTCACATCCATACATGACCACTGGAAAAACCATAGCTTTGACTAGATGGACTTTTGTCAGTAAAGTAATGTCTCTGCTTTTTACTATGTTGGTCTAGGTTGGTCACAGTTTTTCTTCCAAGAAGCAAGCGTCTTTTAATTTCATGGCTGCAGTTATCACCTGCAGTGATTTTGGAGCCCAAGAAAACAAAGCTCGTCACAGTTTCCATTGTTTCCCCATTTATTTGCCATGAGGTGATGGGACCGGATGTCATGATCTTTGGTTTTTGAATGTTGAGTTTTAAGGCAGCTTTTTCACTCTCTTCTTTCACTTTCATCAAGAGGCTCTTTAGTTCTTCTTCGATTTCTTCCATAAGGGTGGTGTCATCTGTATATATGAGCTTATTGTTATTTCTCCTGGCAATCCTCATTCCAGCTTGTGATTCATCCAGCCCAGAGTTTCTCATGATGTACTCTGCATATAAGTTAAATAAGCAGGGTCACAATATACAGCCTTGACATATTTCTTTCCCAATCTGGAACCAGTGGGTTGTTCCAAATCCAATTCTGTTGCTTCTTGACCTGCATATCAATTTCTCAAGAGACAGGGAAGGTAGTCTGGTATTCCCATCTCTTGAAGAATGTTCCACAGTTGGTTGTGATCCACACAGTCAAAGGCTTTGGCGTAGTTAATGAGGCAGAAGTATATTTTGCTGGAACTCTCTTGCTTTTTCAATGATCCAATGGATGTTGGCAATTTGATCTCTGGTTCCTCTGCCTTTTCTAAATCCAGCTTCAACATCTGGAATTTGACAGTTCACGTACTGTTGAAGTCTGGCTTAGAGAATTTTGAGCATTACTTTGCTAGCGTGTGAGATAAGAGGGACAGCATTTAAATTTGAAGTTATGTACTAGACATTAAGCACTCAAATAGTGCCCCAAAAAAGTACAAAAGGAAACCAGACTCAGATTAACAGAAAATACCACTGAAAAATGTGTGTATTTTTAAGATATTACCGCTTAAGTGTCTGTTTTTAACAAGTCTCTTAAAAAGCACTGATTATGGTACTTATTTAACTCACCATCTCCAATTTCACCCAGCAGTGTTAACCTAGCACTGCTTTTAGTACTTAAATATAAAGACTGTCTTCTACATTGCCCTCTACTGACACGAAATTCCAATTTAGAGCAGAAATCTATGGGTTTTATTTACCACAGGCACCACTAATTGTTAATGGTCATACACGACATCCATCTCCAAGGGAAAAAAGGCACAACCTTGAAGAAACAGAGGTTGTTCACAAAATTAGTCATCTCACCATCAGCATTATCAGAAGAAAGAAAAAAATGACAAAATTAACTATGAGTTGGACTGTGAAAAAAGCTGAGTGCCAAAGAATTGATGCTTTTGAACTGTGGTGTTGGAGAAGACTCTTGTGAGTCCCTTGGACTGCAAGGAGATCCAACCAGTCCATTCTGAAGGAGATCAGCCCTGGGATTTCTTTGGAAGGAATGATGCTAAAGCTGAAACTCCAATACTTTGACCACCTCATGCGAAGAGTTTACTCATTGGAAAAGACCCTGATGCTGGAAGGGATTGGGGGCAGGAGACGAAGGGGACAACAGAGGATGAGATGGCTGGATGGTATCACTGACTCGATGGACATAAGTTTGAGTGAACTCCGGGAATTGGTGATGGACAGGGAGGCCTGACATGCTGCGATTCTTGGGGTCGCAAAGAGTCGAACAGGACTGAGCGACTGAACTGAACTGAACTGAGAAACAAATGAAAATCTACTCAAAGATTTAAATATAAGACATGACAACAAGAAACTCCTAGAAAGGAAGAGAGGCAAAACATTCGTTGACATAAACTTTACCAATGTTTTCAGTTTTTAGGTTAGTCTCCCAATGCCATAGAAATAAAACTAAAAATAAACAAATGGGACCTAATCACCCTTATAAGCTTTAGCACAGTAAAGGAAACCATAAACAAAACAGAAAGGCACCCAATGGACTGGCTGGGAGAAAATATTTGCAAATGATGCAATGAAGAATATAAACAGCTCATACCACTCAACAGCAACAACAACAAAAAACAAATAACCCAATCAAAAAGTGGGCAGACTATCCAAAGAGACATTTCTCCAAAGAATACATACAGATGGCCAAGAGGCACATGAAAAGATGCTCAGCATCACTAATTACTAGAGAAATGTGAATCAAAACTAGAGTGAGGTATTACCTCAAATCAGTCAGAATAGCCATCATTAAAAGTCTACAAAAACAACAAATGCTGAAGAGGGTGTGGAGAAAAGGGAATCATTCATGGGAATATAAGTTGGTACAGCCACTATGAAAAACAGTAAGGAGTTTCCTCAGAAAATTAAAAATAGCATTGCCTTATGATCCAGCAAACCCCCTCCTAGGTATATATCCAGAAAAACCATAATTCAAAAAGATCTATGCACCCCTATATTCATAGCATCACTTATTTATAGTAGCTTAGAGATAGAAACAACCTCAATGTTTACTGACAGATGAATGGATAAAGAAAATGTGCTATGCATATACAATGAAATACCACTCAGCCATTAAAAATATATATATGAAACAATGCCACTTGCAACAACATGGATGGCTGCTACAGATTATCATACTAAGTGAGGTAAACGAGAAAAAGACAAATACCATGTGACATCATTTGTATGTGGAATCTAAAATATAACACAGGGAGAGGAGCTAAGATGGCAGAGGAGTAGGATGGGGAGAACACTTTCTCCCCCACAAATTCATCAAAAGAATATTTAAACGCCAAGTAAATTCCACAAAACAACTTCTGAATGCCGGCAGAGGACATCAGGCACCCAGAAAAGCAACCCAAGTCTTCGAAAGGAGGTAGGAAAAAATATAAAAGACAAAAAAAGGAACAAAAGAGGGAGGGACGGAGTTCCGTCACGGGAAGGGAGTCTGAAAAAGAGAGAAGTTTCCAAACACCAGGAAACCTTCTCACTGCAGAATCTGTGCCGAGCCTTGGAAGCACAGAGGGCAACATAACAGGGAGGAAAAATAAATAAACAATTAAAACCCGCATATTACGAGCCCTACGGTAACTCCCCCAGCAGAGAAGCAGCGCAGACGCCTGCACACGCCATTAGCAAGCGGGGGCTGGGCAGGGAGGTGCGGCGTGGGCTGCATCGCTTAGAGTAAGAATCTGGCCTGAATACCCCGAGCGCTATCTGAGCAAAATAATTGGGGCTAGCAAACCAGACTGTGGGATATCTACCATGCGAAAAGCCAGCCCTAACCTAAGACACCGCCAGGCCCGCGCACGGAACAAAGGACTGAACAGAGATAGCCAGCTGCAGACCATCCCCCTCCGGTGACAGGCAGCCAGAGCCGGAACGGGGCAATCGCAGCCCCAGACAGACATTATCTATAAAACTGTAAGCAGGCTTCTTTGCTAACTAAGACTTCTTGGGGGTCTGGACGGTCAACATCCGCCTGAGAAGGTGTGCCGGTTGTACACCTAGATAACTGAGCTGCGGGGAGACGATAAGTCTCAGCAATAGCACTCACCAAACACCTCATCACCTGAGCTGCTCGGACCTGGGAAGGGCACAAAACGCAGGCCCAACCGAGTCTGCACCTCTGAGGACTACCCGAGTGCCTGAACCTGAGTGGCTTGGACCTGGGAGGTGGAAGCAGCCCAGGGCCAGCCACGGATGGTTCCCGGTGGAGCAACCTAGAGCCTGAGCAGTGTGGGCAGGGAGGCTACATGCACCGTGAGCAGGGCAAACGCAGTGTGGCTGAGGAACTGCGAGCCCACGCCAGTGTTATTTGTTTGCAGTGTCCCTCCCTCCCAACAGCAGGACTGAACAAGTGAGCCTAAAAAAAAAAAAAAAAAGTGTCCTCCACCGTCCCCTTTGTGTCAGGGCAGAAACCAGACACTGAAGAGACCAGCAAACAGAAGAAGCTATAACAGAGGGAACCGCCTTGGAAGCTACACGCAATAGATTAAAACCCTGTGGCTAGTCCTGTCTACATAGGAAGGGGCCTATAGATCTTGAGAAATATAAGTCGGACCAAGGAACTAGCCGAAAATGAACTGAACCCACAATACCAACAACAAAACCAGAGAAAGTCCTAGATATATTTTTACTATTTTTACGATCATTTTTTCTTTTTTTTAATTTTTTAAAAAAATTTTGGGAGGAGGAGCCAAGATGGCAGAAGAGTAGGACGGGGAGAACACTTTCTCCCCCACAAATTCATCAAAAGAGCATTTAAACGTCGAGTAAATTCCACAAAACAACTTCTGAATGCCGGCAGAGGACATCAGGCACCCAGAAAAGCAACCCAACTCTTCGAAAGGAGAGAAGAAATACAGCTCCACCCACCAGCACACCGACACAAGCTTCCCTAACCAGGAAACCTTGACAAGCCACCTGTACAAACCCACACACAGTGAGGAAACGCCACAATAAAGAGAACTCCACAAACTGCCAGAATACAGAAAGGACACCCCAAACTCAGCAATTTAAACAAGATGAAGAGACAGAGGAATACCCAGCAGATAAAGGAACAGGATAAATGCCCACCAAACCAAACAAAAGAGGAAGAGATAGGGAATCTACTTGATAAAGAATTCCGAATAATGATAGTGAAATTGATCCAAAATCTTGAAATCAAAATGGAATCACAGATAAATAGCCTAGAGACAAGGATTGAGAAGATGCAAGAAAGGTTTAACAAGGACCTAGAAGAAATAAAAAAGAGTCAGTATATAATGAATAATGCAATAAATGAAATTAAAAACACTCTGGAGGCAACAAAGAATAGAATAACAGAGGCAGAAGATAGAATTAGTGAATTAGAACATAGAATGGTAGAAATAAATGAATCAGAGAGGAGAAAAGAAAAACGAATTAAAAGAAATGAGGACAATCTCAGAGACCTCCAGGACAATATGAAACGCTACAACATTCGAATCATAGGGGTCCCAGAAGAAGACAAAAAGACCATGAGAAAATACTTGAGGAGATAATAGTTGAAAACTTCCCGAAAATGGGGAAGGAAATAATCACTCAAGTCCAAGAAACCCAGAGAGTCCCAAACAGGATAAACCCAAGGCGAAACACCCCAAGACATATATTAATCAAATTAACAAAGATCAAACACAAAGAACAAATATTAAAAGCAGCAGGGAAAAACAACAAATAACACACAAGGGAATTCCCATAAGGATAACAGCTGACTTCTCAATAGAAACTCCTCAAGCCAGGAGGGAATGGCAAGACATACTTAAAGTGATGAAAGAAAATAACCTACAGCCCAGATTATTGTACCCAGCAAGGATCTCATTCAAATATGAGGGAGAAATCAAAAGCTTTACAGACAAGCAAAAGCTGAGAGAATTCAGCACCACCAAACCAGCTCTCCAACAAATGCTAAAGGATATTCTCTAGACAGGAAACACAAAAACGGTGTATAAATTCAAACCCAAGACAATAAAGTAAATGGCAACGGGATCATACTTATCAGTAATTACCTTAAACGTAAATGGGTTGAATGCCCCAACCAAAAGACAAAGACTGGCTGAATGGATACAAAAACAAGACCCCTACATATGTTGTCTACAAGAAACCCACCTCAAAATAGGGGACACATACAGACTGAAAGTGAAGGGCTGGAAAAAGATTTTCTATGCAAATAGGGACCAAAAGAAAGCAGGAGTAGCAATACTCATATCAGATAAAATAGACTTTAAAACAAAGGCTGTGAAAAGAGACAAAGATGGTCACTACATAATGATCAAAGGATCAATCCAAGAAGATGATATAACAATTATAAATATATATGCACCCAACACGGGAGCACCGCAGTATGTAAGACAAATGCTAACAAGTATGAAAGGAGAAATTAACAATAACACAATAATAGTGGGAGACTTTAATACCCCACTCACACCTATGGATAGATCAACTAAACAGAAAATTAACAAGGAAACACAAACTTTAAACGATACAATAGACCAGTTAGACCTAATTGATATCTATAGGACATTTCATCCCACAACAATGAATTTCACCTTTTTCTCAAGCGCACATGGAACCTTCTCCAGGATAGATCACATCCTGGGCCATAAATCTAGCCTTGGTAAATTCAAAAAAATAGAAATCATTCCAAGCATCTTTTCTGACCACAATGCAGTAAGATTAGATCTCAATTACAGGAGAAAAACTATTAAAAATTCCAACATATGGAGGCTGAACAACACGCTGCTGAATAACCAACAAATCATAGAAGAAATCAAAAAAGAAATCAAAATTTGCATAGAAACTACTGAAAATGAAAACACAACAACCCAAAACCTGTGGGACACAGTAAAAGCAGTCCTAAGGGGAAAGTTCATAGCAATACAGGCACACCTCAAAAAACAAGAAAAAAGTCAAATAAATAACCTAACTCTACACCTAAAGCAACTAGAAAAGGAAGAAATGAAGAACCCCAGGGTTAGCAGAAGGAAAGAAATCTTAAAAATTAGGGCAGAAATAAATGCAAAAGAAACAAAAGAGACCATAGCAAAAATCAACAAAGCCAAAAGCTGGTTCTTTGAAAGGATAAATAAAATTGACAAACCATTAGCCAGACTCATCAAGAAACAAAGGGAGAAAAATCAAATCAACAAAATTAGAAACGAAAATGGAGAGATCACAACAGACAACATAGAAATACAACGGATCATAAGAGACTACGATCAACAATTATATGCCAATAAAATGGACAACGTGGAAGAAATGGACAAATTCTAAGAAAAGTACAACTTTCCAAAACTGGACCAGGAAGAAATAGAAAATCTTAACAGACCCATCACAAGCACGGAAATTCAAACTGTAATCAAAAATCTTCCAGCAAACAAAAGTCCAGGTCCAGACGGCTTCACAGCTGAATTCTACCAAAAATTTAGAGAAGAGCTAACACCTATCCTGCTCAAACTCTTCCAAAAAATTGAAGAGGAAGGTAAACTTCCAAACTCATTCTATGAGGCCACCATCACCCTAATACCAAAACCTGACAAAGATCCCACAAAAAAAGAAAACTACAGGCCAATATCACTGATGAACATAGATGCAAAAATCCTTAACAAAATTCTAGCAATCAGAATCCAACAACACATTAAAAAGATCATACACCATGACCAAGTGGGCTTGATCCCAGGGATGCAAGGATCCTTCAATATCCACAAATCAATCAATGTAATACACCATATTAACAAATTGAAAAATAAAAACCATATGATTATCTCAATAGATGCAGAGAAAGCCTTTGACAAAATTCAACATCCATTTATGATAAAAACTCTCCAAAATGCAGGAACAGAAGGAACATACCTCAACATAAGAAAAGCTATATATGACAAACCCACAGCAAACATTATCCTCAATGGTGAAAAATTGAAAGCATTTCCTCCAAAGTCAGGAACAAGACAAGAGTGCCCACTTTCACCATTACTATTCAACATAGTTTTGGAAGTTTTGGCCACAGCAATCAGAGCACAAAAAGAAATAAAAGGAATCCAAATTGGAAAAGAAGAAGTAAAACTCTCACTATTTGCAGATGACATGATCCTCTACATAGAAAACCCTAAAGACTCCACCAGAAAATTACTAAAACTAATCAATGATTATAGTAAAGTTGCAGGATATAAAATCAACACACAGAAATCCCTTGCATTCCTATACACTAATACTGAGAAAACAGAAAGAGAAATTAAGGAAACAATTCCATTCACCATTGCAACGGAAAGAATAAAATACTTAGGAATATATCTACCTAAAGAAACCAAAGACCTATATATAGAAAACTATAAAACACTGCTGAAAGAAATCAAAGAGGACACTAATAGATGGAGAAATATACCATGTTCACGGATTGGAAGAATCAATATAGTGAAAATGGGTATACTACCCAAAGCAATTTATAGATTCAATGTAATCCCTATCAAGCTACCAAGGGTATTCTTCACAGAGCTAAAACAAATAATTTCACAATTTTTATGGAAACACAGAAAACCTCGAATAGCCAAAGCTATCTTGAGAAAGAAGAATGGAACTGGAGGAATCAACCTGCCTGACTTCAGGCCCTACTACAAAGCCACAGTCATCAAGACAGTATGGTACTGGCACAAAGACAGAATATAGATCAATGGAACAAAACAGAAAGCCCAGAGATTAATCCACACACATATGGACACCTTATCTTTGACAAAGGAGGCAAGAATATACAATGGATTAAAGACAATCTCTTTAACAAGTGGTGCTGGGAAAACTGGTCAACCACTTGTAAAAGGATGAAACTAGAACACTTTCTAACACCGTACACAAAAATAAACTCAACATGGATTAAAGATCTAAACGTAAGACCAGAAACTATAAAACTCCTAGAGGAGAACATAGGCAAAACACTCTCTGACATATATCACAGCAGGATCCTCTATGACCCACCTCCCAGAATATTGGAAATAAAAGCAAAAATAAACAAATAGGACCTAATTAACCTTAAAAGCTTCTGCACATCAAAGGAAACTATTAGCAAGGTGAAAAGGCAGCCTTCAGAATGGGAGAAAATAATAGCAAATGAAGCAACTGACAAACAACTAATCTCCAAAATATACAAGCAACTCCTATGCCTCAATAAATGACCCAATCAAAAAATGGGCCAAAGAACTAAATAGACATTTCTCCAAAGAAGACATACAGATGGCTAACAAACACATGAAAAGCTGCTCAACATCACTCATTATCAGAGAAATGCAAATCAAAACCACTATGAGGTACCATTTCACGCCAGTCAGAATGGCTGTGATCCAAAAGTCTACAAGCAATAAATGCTGGAGAGGGTGTGGAGAAAAGGGAATCCTCTTACACTGTTGGTGGGAATGCAAACTAGTACAGCCACTATGGAGAACAGTGTGGAGATTTCTTAAAAAACTGGAAATAGAACTGCCTTATGATCCAGCAATCCCACTGCTGGGCATACACACTGAGGAAACCAGAAGGGAAAGAGACATGTGTACCCCAATGTTCATCGCAGCACTGTTTATAATAGCCAGGACATGGAAGCAACCTAGATGCCCATCAGAAGAGGAATGGATAAGAAAGCTGTGGTACATATACACAATGAAGTATTACTCAGCCATTAAAAAGAATTCATTTGAATCAGTTCTAATGAGGTGGATGAAACTGGAGCCTATTATACAGAGTGAAGTAAGCCAGAAAGAAAAACACCAATACAGTATACTAACGCATATATATGGAATTTAGAAAGATGGTAACAATAACCCTGTGTACGAGACAGCAAAAGAGACACTGATGTATACATCAGTCTTATGGACTCTGTGGGAGAGGGAGAGGGTGGGGAGATTTGGGAGAATGGCATTGAAACATGTATAATATCATGTATCAAACAAGTCGCCAGTCCAGGTTCGATGCAGGATACTGGATGCTAGGGGCTAGTGCACTGGGACAACCCAGAGGGAGGGTATGGGGAGGGAGGAGGGAGGAGGGTTCAGGATGGGGAACACATGTATACCTGTGGCGGATTCATTTTGATATTTGGCAAAATTAATACAATTATGTAAAGTTTAAAAATAAAATAAAATTTAAAAAAAAAAAAAAAAAAAAGAATTCATTTGAATCAGTTCTAATGAGATGGATGAAACTGGAGCCTATTATACTGAGTGAAGTAAGCCAGAAAGAAAAACACCAATACAGTATACTAACACATATATGTGGAATTTAGAAAGATGGTAACAATAACCCTGTATATGAGACAGCAAAAGAGACACTGATGTATAGAACAATCTTATGGACTCTGCGGGAGAGGGAGAGGGTGGGAAGATTTGGGAGAATGGCATTGAAACATGTACACTATCATGTATGAAACGAGTCGCCAGTCCAAGTTCGATGCACGATACTGGATGCTTGGGGCTGGTGCACTGAGACAACCCAGAGGGATGGTATGGGGAGGGAGGAGGGAGGAGAGTTCAGGATGGGGAACACATGTATACCTGTGGCAGATTCTTTTCGGTATTTGGCAAAACAATACGATATTGTAAAGTTTAAAAATAAAATAAAATTTAAAAAAAATTTTTTTTAATAAATAAAAACTATAAAACTTAAAAAAAAATAAATAAAATAAAATATAACACAAATGAACTTATCTATATCAAAGCCAAAGAATGTTCAAACTACCACACAATTGCACCCATTTCACATGCTAGCAAAGTAATGCTCAAAATCCTTCAAGCTAGGCTTCAACAGTATGTGAACAGAGCACTTCCAGACGTTCAAGCTGGATTTAGAAAAGGCAGAGGAACAAGAGATCAAATTGCCAACCTCTGTTAAATCATAGAAAAAGCAAGAGAATTCCAGAAAAACATCTACTTCTGCCTCATTGACTATGCTAAAGCCTTTGAGTGTATGGATCACAACAAACTGTGAAAAATTCTTAAAGAGATAGGACTACTAGATGACCTCACCTGCCTCCTGAAAAGTCTGTATGCAGAAGCAATAGGTAGAACCAAACATGGAAAAACTGACTGTTTCAAAACTGGGAAAGAAGTACACCAAGACTGTATATTGTCGCTCTGCATATTTCACCTTTATGCAGTGTATATCAAGTGAAATGCTGGGTTGGATGAATCACAAGCTGGAATCAAGATTGCCAGGAGAAATATGAATAACCTCAGCTATACAGATGATACCACCCTTATGGCAGAAAGTGAAGAGGATCCATAGAACATCTTGATTAAGAGAAAGAGGAGAGTGAAAAAGCTGCCTTTAAACTCAACATTCAAAAAACGAAGATCATGGCATCCAGTCCTACCATTTCATGGTAAATAGATGGGGAAACAATGGAAACAGTGACAAACATTATTTTCTTGGGCTCCAAAATCACTGCAGACAGTGACTGCAGCCATGAAATTAAAAGACGCTTGCTCCTTGGAAGAAAAGCTATGACAAACTTAGACAACATATTAAAAAGCAGAGACATCACTTTGCCAACAAAGGTCCGTATAGTCATAGCTATGATTTTTCCAGTAGGGATGTATGGATGTGAGGGTTGAACCATAAAGAAGGCTGAGCACTGAAGAACTGATGCTTTTGAACTGTGATGCTGAAGGAGACTCTTGAGAGTCCCTTGGACTGCAAGGAGATCAAATCAGTCAATCCTAAAGGAAATCAACCCTGAGTATTCATTGGAAGGACTGATGCTGAAGCTCCAAAATTTTTGTCACCTGATGCAAAGAGCTGACTCACTGGAAAAGACCCTGATGCTGGCAAAGACTGAGGGCAGGAGGAGAAGGGGACAACGGAGGACGAGATGGTTGAATGGCATCACCAACTCAATGGAAATTAATTTGAGCAAAGTTCGGGAGATAGTAAAGGACAGGGCAGCCTGGCATGCTGCAGTCCACAGGGTTGCAAAGCGTTGGACACTACTGAGCGACTGAAGAACAACAAACGAAACAGAAACAGACTCCCAGATATAGAGAACAGACTTGTGATCGCCAAGGAGGAGGGATGGATCGGGAGCTTGGGATTATCAGACACACACTATTACATACAGAATAGACAAATATCAAGTCCTTACTGTATAGCAGAGGGAACTACAGTCAATATCCTGTGATCAACTACCATGGAAAAGAACATAACAAAGAATATATATATGCATAACTGAGTCACTTTGCTGAAGAGCAAAATTAACAGAACACTGTAAATCAACTTCAATAAAACGAATTCTTAAAAAAATTAAAACCTAAGAGTTCTATAAATAACAGAAGCAATCTCAATATCATTATAATAATTACATTACTTCTTAAGAAGTACAGAACAAATCTATCAAGAGTATGTAATTACAAACATGAACATATGGAAATGAAGTGAATATGGAAACTAAATACTTACAGCCAAAGCCTTGGACAGTTTGGTTCTAAACTCATTCAGGATGATCGCGACAATATCCTTGTGTGGTACATAAGCAAAGCCATTTTCCAAATAGACTTTCCTCCCTCGGAATAAATCCAAAGCTTCAGCAAAAGGGATCTGAATTCAGAGTGAAACATGGAAAATAAGTCAGTACCTGTCATTACAAAATTATCCTAAAACTTCATCACTAGGGAATCTAAACAAAATGCCTCCTTTGAAAAAGTTATCAGTGCCAGCAGATCAAAAACAAACAAACAAACAGAAAAGCAAGATCAATTTGCACTCCTTGTGAGTAAACAACAGCATTAGGAAGGAGTGGCAGGCCAAAAAAGGTTTTGCTTCAGAGTAGATCTTTCAAAAATGAATAAGCCAAGTTAGAATGGATTATTTCTATTCTTATCAATTTATAAATTATAATCACTAGAATTTCAAACTCTAAGCTCAAGCCCTCTAGGTACATCGCACTGCCCTCATACAACATATTTTCTGCATCAAGTAGAATCCAATGTATATACAGTATGCTCAGTGCTAAAAATTGCTAGTAAGTAAAATGGTTCCAAATTTCTTCATCTATGTTTCCACTCTTTCTCCACAGGAATATATTAGAAAAGTTAATCTCAATACTAAGAAATGGAAATAATAATAAATGTCCAGCTTTGCCTTTAAAATAAGTATTTGCCAGTAAACATTTTTTTAAAACTGAATACTATTCTACTTCAGTTCAGTTCAGTTCAGTTGCTCAGTCATATCCGACTCTTTGCAACCCCATGAATCGCAGCACACCAGGCCTCCCTGTCCATCATCAACTCCCAGAGCCCACCCAAACTCATGTCCATTGAATCGGTGATGCTATCCAACCATCACATCCTCTGTCGTCCCCTTCTCCTCCTGCCCTCAATCTTTCCCATCATCAGGGTCTTTTCAAATGAGTCAGCACTTCGCACCAGGTGGCCAAAGTATTGGAGTTTCAGCTTCAGCATCAGACCTTCCAATGAACACCCAGGGCTGATCTCCTTTAGGATGGACTGGTTGGACCTCCTTGCAGTCCAAGGGACTCTCAAGAGTCTTCTCCAACACCACAGTTCAAAAGCATCAATTCTTCGGCACTCGGCTTTCTTCACAGTCCAACTCTCAGGTCCATACATGACCTTTGTTGGCAAAGTAATGTCTCTGCTTTTCAATATGCTATCTAGGTTGGTCATTACTTTTCTTCCAAGGAGTAAGCAGCTTTTAATTTCATGGCTGCAGTCACCATCTGCAGTGATTTTGGAGCCCAAAAAATAAAGTCTCTCACTGTTTCCCCATCTATTTGCCATGAAGTGACGTGACCAGATGCCATGATCTTAGTTTTCTGAATGTTGAGCTTTAAGCCAACTTTTTCACTCTCCACTTTCACCTTCATCAAGAGGCTCTTTAGTTCCTCTTCACTTTCTGCCATAAGGGTGGTGTCATCTGCATATCTGAGGTTACTGATATTTCTCCTGACAATCTTGATTCCAGCCTGTGCTTCTTCCAGCCCAGCATTTCTCATGATGTACTCTGTATATAAGTTAAATAAGCAGGGTGACAATATACAGCCTTGATGTACTCCTTTTCCTATTTGGAAACAGTCTGTTGTTCCATGTCCAGTTCTAACTGTTGCTTCCTGACCTTCATACAGGTTTCTCAAGAGGCAGGTCAGGTGGTATGGTATTCCCATCTCTTTCAGAATTTTCGACAGTTTATAGTGATCCACACAGTCAAAGGCTTTGGCATAGTCAATAAAGCAGAAATAGATGTTTTTCTGGAACTCTCTTGCTTTTTTGATGATCCAGCAGATGTTGGCAATTTAATCTCTGGTTCCTCTACCTTTTCTAAAATCAGCTTGAAGATCTTTTTTGTACAATTCTTCTGTGTATTCTTGCCACCTCTTCTTAATATCTTCTGCTTCTGTCAGGTCCATATCATTTCTGTCCTTTATTGAGCTCATCTTTGCATGAAATGTTCCCTTGGTATCTTTAATTTTCTTGAAGAGATCTCTAGTCTTTCCCATTCTATTGTTTTCCTATTCTACTTACATTTCTTTAAAGTCTTATAAACTACCATAAAATTTTAAGAGATGAGCAGATTATGATAACAGTATTAATAAGTTGAAAAAAGTCATCCTTACTCTTCAACAGTTTTTCTACTTCTTAAAAATGAGGTAAAAAATTAGGTTAAAAAAAAAAAAAAGAAAAGAACCCCCATATAACCTATTGGCTCAGGTTTTATGGAAGAGTTAAATTATATGGCCATAATTCTTCAGTGTATTCAATGACACCACATAATAATCAGATCATGTGTTTTTGCAGAAAGTTTCTGGTTAGTTTACACATTTCTACATCTAGCATACAGTTCCTGCCCTGAAACCATTCACCGCTTGGTTGAGGCAACAATGTGGACCCACATGGCAGTCCTGCAGCCACAGAAAGCAGCAATGACCCAGCTCCGTGTGGGTGACACAGGACACAAAGAGGCGGGAAGAGGGTTTATTTCCATAATCCCAAGAAGGACTGGAGCAGGAAGTCTGAACAGGTGGCTCCAGCTCAGGCTCTTTTCTCGTGAGACTGAGCCTTCAGTACATGTCATGACGCTTGCCAGGTCCAGAACACCGCTGAGGGGTGGGGACCCTGGGGGCTCTTTAGAGCTACTGCCCCATGACAAATGCATCCCCCACCACCACCCTGCATGTGAGAGGCAAGACTGCACACAGGGAGGAGAGCTTGCCTGCAAGCAGTTCAGTACCCAGGCAGGGCCCGGAGTTGCTGCAGCGCAGCCTTGAGCAGAGCAGCAGGTAAAACCAACCTCCAAGTAGGAGGGGTGAGGCTGCGCCCCAGAGGCTGTACAAATGCATCAGTTAAGCACCATGGAACCTCGGAAGTGCTTTAAAAGTGCACCTACCTTATAGACTGACTCCGGATCCAACTGAGCCCCACCAAAAGTGGATGATGAAGCAATAATATCCTGTTCTCGGACAGTCTTTTCTTCATCACTTATCTAGAAGGAAACATATGTCATTTAAAAATTAAAACTCTGCATTCAGTTTCAATAAAGTACTTCCTGTTCTAGCGAAGATTCTATACTGTTTTAAAACTCTCAAAACCCTGATATCTCAAATCATTCCTAATACAATTACTAGGTGATTTTATAATCATCAATGAAGCCAAAATACGGAAGAAAATTTAAATTCAATTTACTTTCAAATTTCTACTCTGCCAATTTCTGAGGACACATACCAAAAGAATAGTAGCAGAGAAACAGAAAGTATTATAATATGAAACAAAAGAAATTATAATAAAAATTAAGGTAATACAGACAAAAAAATGAACATTACCTCAATGTGGAGTTATGTTAATTTATTAAAATACCTATTTGAACTAAGAGTGGAATTTTCTAGCTACAGAAAACAATTTCAAATTTAAATAAAACACTAGTATTTGTAAGAACAACTACAGTCTATTATCTCTAATTATGGCTTTGAAAAAAAATACTGATAGATATGATGAGATAAAAATCGTAAACTTCTTTACAGAAAAAGAAAAGATCTACAGATGAAGACGAATTATAAATGATAAACTGTGGGAAATTTTTGTATCATGTGACATCTCAGTTACTGTCAATAAACCCCAAGGTAGTAGGGCATAAATACTAATAATGCAAAAGTAAAACAAAGCCAAGATTCATATAACTGAAAATAATGAAAGTAAATTAAAATAATAATGGGATATTATTTTCTACCTATTAAAATGGAAAATGTTAAAATCCACAGGGTTGGAACAATCCTTGCATACAGTACTTTGACAATACACATAAATAAGCATTAAAGTACACTGACGCTAACAATTTCACTTCTAGAATTAATCAGAGAACAAATACACAAATTGGGAAATTTTCTTTCATCACAATGCTATTTATAATAATTTTTAAAAGCCTAATGCCCAGAACAGGTGTTTGGTTAAAGTACAGTACAATGTGATGTTTAAGTAAAGCAAACCATCATATTCAGATCAGCTTCTCACAGAAATCAAAGAAAATACACTGATAGAAAATTTTAAAGCATCTTCTTTAAGGCACAGAAGATTAGTACATAGAGTTGGGCCCTCTTTAAGTGGGATATCATTAATAAGAGATGCTCCTGCTCTAACGCTGCAGGTCATTAGAGAAATCCCAAGCGTTGAACTTGTTTTAAGGTCACCCCTGATTCAAAGGCCCCAGACATCTGACAGAAGCAAACTCAAATCCTCTCTGAGCAAAGTACATCCGCAGCATGCCTCAAAGGATTTTTGCAAACACATTTGCAAATACTGTACCAAGCACACTGTATTTTATAACAAGGCAAACAGTAAAACATCACTTCATGAGCAAAAACAAAAAGATTCATTAAGTACATAGATAACAACTATGTGAAGATTATAAAAGACAAGGATAATGATATCTGCATGAATGAGAAAGTGTAAAAAGTGATTGGACAAAGTGGCAGAGACAAAAAGAGACTATCAGACGGGTGGCCTAGTGGTAAAGACGCAGCGCTTTCCCTGCCATGGCCTCGCGTTCAACCCCTGGTCAGGGAACTGAGATCCCGCAAACCTCACGGCAAGGCCAAAAAAAAAAGGTATGAGAAAAGAGAGGCTTTTATTTTGGCTAATTCTGGTGAAGCAACTTCAAAGCAACTCTGCCACAACAGGTAGACTGTCTCTCCTCTCTTGAACCCAGGAGGAGTGAGGAGGGGGCACCGGAAGCTAATCAGTCTTGGTAGGGATCTGCAGCGCAGCATCCAGGGATCTCAGATTCTGGATGGAAATAAACAGTATCCTGACCAGCTGTACCCACAGACTAATGAAAGGAGTAAATAAAAACCTTTCCCAACAAAGATACAATTCTCCTAAGGCTCAATACACTCCTCCAATCAATCTCTAGCACACAGAGAAAACAAACACACAAGGAAACAAGGCTCCATGAATGGAAACCAGACTGGTAAAACCAAAAGAAAAGTGTAAGAACTGGAAAACAAAAAACAAAACTGGCTTTATTTATAGATTATATGAGTAGAATCCTTAGAAAATTCAAAGAATCCACAAATAAATTATTAGACCTATTTACCTAATTAAGCAAGGTTTCTAGATACAATGTCATATACAGAAAAACTAATTATATTTCTATCTGCCAACAGCTAAGCTTAAAAATGGATTTTTTTTTAAAAACTATCATTTATAACATCCGTTGGATCACTGAAAAAGCAAGATAGATTAAGAAAAAAATCTACTTCTGCTTTACTGATTACACCAAAGCCCTTGACTATGTGGATCACAACAAACTGGAAAATTCTTCAGGAGATGGGAATACCAGATCACCTGACCTGCCTCCTGAGAAATCTGTATGCAGGTCAAGAAGCAACAGTTAGAACTATATATGGAACAATAGACTGGTTCCAAATCGGGAAAGGAGTATGAAAAGGCTGTATATTGTTACCCTGCTTATTTAACTTACATGGAGAGTACATCATGTGAAATGCTGGACTGAATGAAGCACAAGCTGGAATCAAGATTACCAGGAGAAATAGCAATAACCTCAGATAAGCATATGACACCACCTTTACGGCTGAAAGAGAAGAACTAAAGAGTCTCTTGATGAAAGTGAAAAAGGAGAGCGAAAACGTTGGCTTAAAACTCACAATCAGAAAACTAAAATCATGGCATCCGGTCCCATCACTTCATGGCAAATAGATGGAAACAATGGAAACAGTGACAGACTTTATTTTGGGGGGCTCCAAAATCACTGCAGATGGTGACTGCAGCCATGAAATTAAAAGACGTTTGCTCCTTGGAACAAAAGCTATGATCAACCCACATAGCATTTTAAAAAGCAGAGACATTACTTTGCCAACAAAGGTCCTTGTAGTCAAAGCTATGGTTTTTCCAGTAGTCACGTATGGATGTGAGAGTTGGGACTAAAGAAAGCAGAGCACCAAAGAATTGATGCTTTTGAACTGTGGTGTTGGAGAAGACTCTTGAGAGTCCCTTGGACTGCAAGAAGATCCAACCAGTCCATCCTAAAGGAAATCAGTCCTGAATATTCATTGGAAGGACTGATGCTAAGGCTGAAACTCCAATACTTTGGCCACCTGATGCGAAGAACTAACTCACTAGAAAAGACCCTGATGCTGGGAAAGACTGAAGTTGGGAGGAGAAGGGGATGACAGAAGATGAGATGGTTGGATGGCATCACCAACTCAAGGGACATGAGTTTGAGTACGTTCCGGGAGTTGGTGATGGAGGGGGAGGCCTGGCATGCTGCCGTCGATGGCGTCGCAAAGAGTCGGACATGACTGAGCAACTGAACTGAACTGAACTATTCATAACAGGATTAAAACTAGTAACAAAATAAATTTAACAAAGGATATGTAAGACTCCAGAAAAAAACTATAAAACCTAACTGGAGAAAACCTAAATAACAGAGAGACATATAAACATGCACCAGAAGAAATAATACTGTACCAATTCTCCTCAAATTAACCTGAAGATTCAATATGCTCTCAAGCAAAATCACAACAGCTTATGTGTCTGTGTTGCTTCTAGAATATACAGGGACAGACAGTGCCAAGGAAAGCCAAAACAGAAAAATAACAAAGTAAGAAACTGACAGAGGAGACACGGCAAAAGGGAACAAGAAATGTGTACATCCTCATGATACTCATTATTAAGTGATTTCCAGTTTAAATATAAAAATACATCAAATACGTGCAATGAATACTTACTAATTTGAAATTATATAAAAATTTAATATACATGCCTGTTCTTCCCACCATTAATGGGGATAATCATAAGCGACTCTATGGATTTTTTTTTTTTTTGCCCAAATGGTTTTCACAGGATCTGGCAATACTGAAGTTGACACCAAATGTGTTAATCAATCATGTCCCTTTTACAATCACTTATTACAGCAGCAAAGAGTTAGGGAACTCTGAACATATAGATGTTGGTCATAATAATATCTGGGATTTTAACTGAACAAATTCCACAGCAATATAAGCACCACTAATACTTCACCACCACTAATCCAAAACTGGGAAAAGAGTATGTCAAAACTATATATTGTCACCCTCTTATTTAACTTATTTGCAGAGTATGTCATGCAAAATGCCAGGCTGAAATCAAGACTGCCAGGAAAAACATCAATAACCTCAGATATGCAGATGACACGACTCTAATGGCAGAAAGTGTCTTGATGGAAGTGAGAAAGGAGAGTGAAAAAGCTGGCTTAAAACTCAACATTCAAAAAACCAAGATCATGGCATCCAGTCCCATCTGGTCCCATCACTTCATGGCAAATAGATAGGGAAACAATGGAAACTGTGACAGACTCTGTTTTCTTGGGTCCAAAATCACTGTGGACGGTGACTGCAGCCATGATATTAAGACACTTGCTCCTTGGAAGAAAAGCTATGACAAACCTAGTTAGTTAGTGTTAGTCGCTCAGTCGTGTCCAACTCTTTGCAACCTCCATGGACAGCAGTCCACAAGACTCCTCTCTCTGTCCACAAAATTCTCCGGGCAAGAATACTGGAATGGGTTGCCATTCCCTTCTCCAGGGGATCTGCCTAATCCAGGTCTCAAACCTGGGTCTCCTACATTGCAGGCGGATTCTCTACTGTCTGACAAAAGGCATGTTGCCTCTCCGTTGGGGAATCAAACCCCAGTCTCCTGAGTGACAGGCAAGGATACTCAACACTGTACTAACAAAAGCAGAGACATCACTTTGCTGACAAAGGTCCATACAGTAAAGCTATGGTTTTTACTGTAATTATGTACGGATGTGAGAGGTGAACCATAAAGAAGGCTGAGCACCGAAGAGCTGATATTTTCGAACTGTGGTGCTGGAGAAGACTCTTGAGAGTCCCTTGGACTGCAAGGAGATCAACCCAGTCAATCCTAAAGGAAATCAACCCTCAATATTCACTGGAAGGACTGATGCTGAAGCTCCAAAACTTTGGTCACCTGAAGTGAAGAGCTGACTCACTGGAAAAGACCCTGCTGCTGGGAAAGATTGAAGGCAAGAGGAGAAGGAAGAGGATTAGATGGCTGGATGGCATCACCGACTCAATGGAGATGAGTTTTACCAAACTCTGGGAGGTAGTGAAGGACAGAGGAGCCTTGCATGCTATAGTCCGTGGAGTTACAAAGAGTTGGACATGACTTAGCGATTCGATAACAAAGATGTTTTGGTTTAACTCTGGCATATAATTTGAATTGAGACTGGCATATAATTTGAATTGAGACTCACAGGAGTCTAATGCATTTCTGTACACTAATAACTATCAGAAAGAGAAATCAGGCAAATCCCATTTTGCATCAAAATAAAGATAATATCTGGAAATAAATTTAACCCAGGAGGCTAAAGACCTGTACTCTGAAAACAGTAAGACAGTGATGAAAGAAAAGGAAGACAATATAAGCAATTGGAAATACATTAGATGATCATGGAATGAAAGAATAAATATTATTAAAATGTCCACAACACTCCCAAAAATCTACAGTCAATGCAATTCCTATCAAAATACCAAAAAATACCAAAATGCCAAGAATAGCATTTTTCACAGAACTAGAGCAGTCCTAAACAGTCCTAACTAGAATAAGCCCTAAAATTTGTGTGGAGTCACAAAAGACCCCAAACAGCCAAAGCAATCTTGAGAAAGAAAAAAAAAAAAAAACTGGAATAAATATCACGCTCCTGATTTCCAACTGTACTACAAAGCTACAGTAATCAAAATAATATGGTACTGCCAGAAAAGCAAACAGATCACCAGAACAGAATGCAGAGTCAGAAATAAGCCCACACTTTTCTGATCAATTAATTTACTACAAAGGAGCCAAAAATTTACAACAGGGGAAAGACAGTCTCTTCAATAAATGGTGTTGGGAAAACTGGACAACTACATACAAAAGAATGAAATGGCCATTTTCTAACACCACATTAAAAAAATAAACTGAAAATGGGTTAAAGACTTTAATGTAAGACCTGAAAGCATAAAACCCCTTACATTCCTATACACTGACAATGAAAAAAACAGAAAGAGAAATTAAGGAAACAATCCCATTCACCCTTGCAAGCAAAAGAATAAAATACTTAGGAATAAATATACCTGCACAAACAAAAGACCTATATATAGAAAACTATAAAACACTGATGAAAGAAATCAAAGATTACACAAATAGATGGAGAAATAAACTATGTTCGTGGATTGGAAGACTCAATATACTGAAAATGAGTATACTACCCAAAGCAATCTACACATTCAACGCAATCCCTGTCAAGATACCAATGGTATTTTTCATAGAACTAGAACAAATAATTTCACAATTTGTATGGAAATACAAAAAAACCTCAAATAGCCAAAACAATCTTGAGAAAGAAGAATGGAACTGAAGGAATTAACCTTCCTGACTTCAGACTATACTACAAAGCTACAGTCACCAAGACAGTATGATACTGGCACAAAGACAAAATATAGATCAATGGAACAAAATAAAAAGCCCAAAGATAAATTCACGCACCTATGGACACCTTATCTTTGACAAAGGAGGCAAAAATATACAACGGAGAAAAGACAATCTCTTTAACAAGTGGTGCTGGGAAAACTGGTCAGTCACCTGTAAAAGACTTTCTAACACCATACACAAAAATAAACTCAAAGTGGATTAAAGATCTAAATGTAAGACCAGAAACTATAAAACTTTCCTCTTAAGAGGAAAACACAGGCAGAACACTAGCTGACATAAATCACTGCAAGATACTCTATGACCCACCCCCCAGAGTAATGGAAATAAAAACAAAAATAAACAAATGGGACCTAATTAAACCTAAAAGCTTTTGCATAAAAGAAAACTATAAACAAGGAAGAAAAAAATAGCAAACGAAACAATTGACAAAGAATTAATCTCCAAAATACACAAGCAGCTCATGCAGCTCAATACCAGAAAAATAAACAACCAATCAAAAAGTAGGCCAAAGAACTAAACAGGTATTTCTCCAAAGAAGACATACAGATGGCTAACAAACACATGAAAAGATGCTCAACATCACTCATTATAAGAGAAATGCAAATCAAAATCACAATGAGGTACTATCTCATGCAGGTCAGAATGGCTGCCATCAAGTCTACAAACAAATGCTGGAGAGGGTGTGGAGAAAAGGGAACCCTCTTACACTGCTGGGAATGCAAACTAGTACAGCCACTATGAAGAAGAGTGCAGAGGTTCCTTAAAAAACTGACAACAGAACTGCCGTATGACCCAGCAATCCCACTGATGATCAAACACACCAAGGAGACCAGAACTGAGAGAGACACGTGTGCCCCAATGTCCGCTGCAACACTGTTTACACTGGCTAGGACATGGAAGCAACCTAGATGTCCATCAGCAGATGAATGGATAAGGAAGTTGTGGTACATATACACGATGGAATATTACTCAGCTATAAAAAAAGAACACAATTGAGTCAGTCTAATGAGATGGATAAAACTGGAGCCTATTACACAGACTGAAGTAAGTTAGAAAGAAAAACATCAATATAGTATATTAACATATATATTCGGAATTTAGAAAGACCCTATATGCAAGACAGCAAAAGAGACACAGAAGTAAAGAACAGACTTTTGGACTCTGTGGGAGAAGGCGAGGGTGGAATGATTTGAGGGAATATCATTGAAACATGTATATTACCATACGAGAAATAGATGATCAGTGCAAGTTCAATGCATGAAGCAGGGCAGTCAAAGCTGGTGCACTGGGACAACCCAGAGGGATGGGGTGGGGAGGGAGGTGGAGAGGGGTTCAGGATGGTGGGACACATGTACACCCATGGCTAATTCATGTCAATGTATGGCAAAACCCACAATATTTTAAAGTAATTAGCCTCCAATTTAAAAAATTAATTTAAAAAAAAAAAACCTCCCAGAAGAGAACACAGGCAGTATGCTCTCTGACAGTCTTGGCAATTTTTTTTGGATCTGTCATCCCAGGCAAAAAAAACAAAAGTAAACATGAACACGTGGGACTACATCAAACCAAAAAGCTTTTACAGAACAAGAAAAACTATCAACAAAACAAAAAGACTGCTTATTAAATGGGAGAAGATATTTGTAAATTATAACTGATAAGTGGTTAATATCCAAAATATATGAACAATTCATATAACTTAATGTCAAAAAACAATTTGATTAAAAACTGGGGGGACTTCCCTGGTGGTCCAGTGGCTAAGACTCTGTGCTCCCAATACAGGGGGCTGGTGTTCAATCCCTCATCAGGGAACTAGATCCCACACGCCATAACTATGAGTTTGCATTCCACAACTAAGACTGAGAGCAGCCAAATAAATAAACGGATTTATAAAAAGAAAAACAAAACAAAAATGGGCAGACGAACCAAATAGATACTTCTTCCAAAGAAGACAAAGAGATGGCCAACAGGCACATGAAAAGATGCTGAACATCATTACTCACTGGGGAAAGGCAAATCGAAACCAGAGATATTACTTCACACCTGTCAGAAAGGTTATTATCAAAAACATGACAAATAATACACTGTTGGTGGAGACGCAAACTGGTGCAGCCACTATGGAAAACAGTATGGCGATTCCTTAAAAAACTGAAAATAAACCTTCTGTAAAATACATCAATTCTACCCATGGGTATTTATTTATCCAAAGAAAACAAAAACACTTAACTCAAAAGATACGTGCACCCCCATGTTCAATGCAGCATTATTTACAACAGCCAAGATATGGAAGCAATCCAAGTGCCTACTGACAGACAAAAGGATAAAGAAGATGTGGTGCATATATACACAATGGAATATTACTCAACCATGAACAACATCTTTCTACTATGACAACATGGATGGATCTAGAGTGTATTGTGCTAAGTGAAATAAGTCAGAGAAAAACAAATACCATATGATCTAACTTATATGTGGAATCTAAAAACCAAAACAAAAGAACAAACACAGAACAGAAACAGACTCATCAATACAGAGAATGAACTAGTTTTTGCCAGAGGGGTGCAGGATAGGGCAAAGGGCAAATAGGTGAAGGTAATTAAAAGGAACAAACTTCTACTTAAGTCATGACGATACCATGTACCGCACAGGGAATATAGTCAATACTACTGTAATGACTTCGTATGGTGACAGATGGTAAGTAGACGCATAGGGGTGATCACTTTGTAATGTACACAATGAATCATTATGTTGTGTAACTGACACTAACATGACACTGTGAGTCAACTATATTTCAAGTAAATAAATAAATAAAGTGAAATGCCTCCTGAAAATAAACTGGTTTCTAAGAACTTGTCATTTTATTAAACTAACACAGGACTGGTCTTTAGGGGGGTGTACAAAATAAGTAATAAAGTTAGCTAGGCTATCACTACAGCACCTTACAATCAAGGTGTATTATGCCTCCCAAATTAACATCTTCCTGAAAAGAAGTATGTAACAAATTGCTCTAAATAAAACTGCATTTCCAGAATGACTTACTTTTTTATTCCAGGGGTGCTTCACCTTCAGTCTGGTTAACTGTCAATCAGCAAAGACCCTGAACATTTGAGCCCTAAAGTTTTCTTTCCACCACTACTCACAATCCCCCACCTTAACCTCTATTTTCCACAACTACCCACCAAATACTAAGTACTTGAATGTTTCAAATGGTATACGGGGTAGTGGTATAATCTTTTTTCAGGCAAAAAATTACACAGGGCTCTAATAGTTTTGATAAAGTTATATTTCCCTATTTTATAATAATGTTGTTTTACATGCTCCTTAGTAACAGAATTAAGGATTTGGGCCGTGGTATCTTTTTCTTTTTGGTATTCTTCATCAAACCATAGAATAGGGAGACCAGGCTCCCTCTGCCAGGGCTCTTGAAAGGCTCAGGAGTTTTGCTGCTGGAGCTGCAAATGCCCCTACACTGAACAAGCAGGTGGTGGAGGCTGGCTGTGTAGACTGCCCTCTGCTCACCCGTGCAGAGTCCCTCTCTGAGGGGGTTACACAACCGCTACCTGCTGCACTCACAAGCAGTCACACGACTTGCCAGTGAAATATGAGCAGAGGTGACACATGTCACTCCCAAGCCAATGCTTTACAAACATGTGATTAACTGGGTTCTCTCCTTCCTCCATCACAGCAACTGGCGAAGTTCCAAACAAAGACTGCTTAATCCACCTGAGTCACGGCACGCAAATGACACAGGGAAGGGCCACCAATGGCCCACAGGAGACGCAGAGCAGGAACAAGAAACAAACCTTTTAGCAGTCTCTGAGGCCTGGGGTCATTGGCTAACACAGCACCACCTATCTTGACTGACCAGTCATCTCCCTCCTCTCTGAATCACACATTTTCATCAATAAATTATCTTGAGCACGTAATTCCAGTATGTTTATAAATTACATATACATATCACTGTACATTAGGTACTGAAAACATGTCCGTCCACCCCCCTAAAATGTAAAAGGAATGATATTAAAAATGTATAAGTTGTATTACTTACATCCTTCCCACACTCTCAAATGATCATCTTGGGCATGCCACTTTGAAACCACTAGGCTATTATCCTGGCTGCTAAAGCAAAGAGATAAACAAATGCTTCCCAGAGATTTATTCTATAAACTTTCAATCATCAATATTCATTCATGTTAATAAACAGTTTGGCCAGTTTTCTCCTTGAATCCACATAGTTCTCTCAAGCCCTGGTCCTTAAACATGGCTATACCTCAGATTCACAGTGGAGCTTTTCAAAATTACAGATCCTTCATACCACTTAGACTTACAGGTTGAAGCACAGAGGTGTGTATTTCTTTAAAAGGTCCTTTAATGACTCTGAAACATACCACTAGTCTAAAACAGTAAATACCAGGGAAGGAATCTTCTTTTCTAAAATAAATTTATCACGTTCTAGAAATACTGCCATCAATTCTAGCATTTGATTTTTTTGTGTGTAGAATTCACTCATTCTGAAACACTGAGGACCTACTATGTACCAAACACAATTTCCAGCAGATGGAATCCAGCTATTAAATAAGCAAAAAAAAAACAAAAAACAAAAAAACGGTGCTTTCACGCAGCTTATATTTTAATGGGGTGACTCAGAAAATAATAAACTATCAGGTTGTGATCAATGGTGAAAATAAAGCAAAGGGATGTGCTCCAGATGGGACGGATTTATACTTCAGCTGGGTAGTCAATTAAAGCCTCTCAGGAGAAGTGACACTTAATTGGCAACCTGAATGACAAGAGCATCCAAAGCAGAGGTAACAGCTCGTGCTGAAGTGATGGAGAGAAAGAAGCCTAGTGGGCGAGAGGAATGGGAGACCATGAAGCAGGGGCCGGAGTGGGGCAGACAGGTCCCAAGGCCAGGACAGGCCTTTGTGCTAACAACGGTGCACTACGCTGAAATTTGAGGCAGAGGAAAGCTCAGATCTGATTTACCCCAAGATTTTAAGCTTGCTCTGGTGCTGAATGGAGAAGGGATTGTGTTGTAAGGAACTGTATGAGGGAGAAGGCGCTCTACCAGCAGTCGGCAATAGGCAAAAGACACAGGCCTCAAAGAGGAAAAACAAAAGTGGGCAGAGCTGAGGCGTGTTTGGGAGGTAGCAGGGCTGACAGGCTGCAGATCGAGGGGTAGAGAGACAGACTCCCGGGTGTGGGCTTCAGCCACGGAACAAACGGGGACACCACTTACTGACTCATCTTTTTCTTGATCCGCATCCTCCACTACCATTTATATTTTGTCTCTACACATACTTATCACACGTGCCTTGTTGCAAGTCACCTCAAATCCTTTGAGGGAAGGGGCATGACATCAGTCAGTTCAGTTCAGTCACTCAACCGCGTCCGACTCTTTTCGACCCTATGAATCACAGCACGCCAGGCCTCCCTGTCCATCACCAACTCCCGGAGTTCACTCAAACTCATGTCCATCGAGTCAGTGATGCCATCCAGCCATCTCATCCTCTGTCGTCCCCTTCTCCTCCTGCCCCCAATCTCTCCCAGCATCAGAGTCTTTTCCAATGAGTCAACTCTTTGCATGAGGTGGCCAAAGTACTGGAGTTTCAGCTTTAGCATCAGTCCTTCCAAGGAACACCCAGGGCTGATCTTTAGAATGGACTGGTTGGATCTCCTTGCAGTCCAAGGGACTCTCAAGAGTCTTCTCCAACACCACAGTTCAAAAGCATCAATTCTTCAGCGCTCAGCTTTCCTCACAGTCCAACTCTCACACCCATACATGACCACAAGAAAAACCATAGCCTTGACTAGACGGACCTTTGTTGGCAAAGTAATGTCTCTGCTTTTTAATATGCTATCTAGGTTGGTCATAACTTTCCTTCCAAGGAGTAAGCATTTTTTAATTTCATGGCTGCAATCACCAATAAATAAAAATCAATGATTTCAAGTACCCGTTTTTCTTAAAATGGAACATATCTATATAGCAGGTAAAAAGTAATAATCCAACAATATTAAAACTTCTAGTTTTATTAATATTAAATATTAATATTTAGGTATTATTTACTACAAAATTAACTTAAAATATTGATAGTAAAAACCAAATTGAAACAATGGGAAGACTGCTTAAAGTATCCAGTATATAATAAAACAATTAGGAATCATTTATAATGAAGTTAACAATTTGTGGGAAAAGCAATTATCATGATGTTAATAGTTATCACTGTTTTTAATAAATATTGGTCCTACACGGATAGTAAACATTGTGATCTATGGAGGGCATGCATTTCCCAAACGCCTTGTGACCCAATCATTACCCCTACTGTAGGGACTGAGGATGGTGGCAAACGCCTTGACTCTCCCACTGAGAGCTGAGATCTATTGGCCTCCCCGTGACTGGGCTGGCCTGGGCCTGCCTGACCACCAGAGCATGGAACGGGGTGCCATGCCCCTCCAGGCTGCACCTCTGAGGGACTGATAGCTTCCATCTCCTGGAGTCCTGGGCCACCAGGAAAGAAGTCCACCTCTTCACCTGCAGGATGCCATGGAGAGGATCCCAGCACTGCCCAGCCTTCTAGAAGTCCTCACCCAGCACAAGGCATGTGTGAAGCTGTCCTGGACATCCTAGACCAGACTGGCTCATGGAGCCCCATATGACACCATGTGAAGCAGAAGAAATCTGCTGTTGAGCCCAGTCTGAACCCCTGACCCTCAAAATTGTGAGATATAATAAAATGGAATTGTTTTAAAACCGTAGGATTAGGCTGTGGTTTTAAGTTTTAATGTTAGTTTTCAGAATTGTTGTTTTAAGCTTGTTGACAAATGTTACGTAGTAATAAATAACCGGGCTTCCCTGGTGGCTCAGATGGTAAAGAATCTACCAGCAATGCTGGAAACCCTGGTTCGATCTCTGGGTTGGGAAGATCCCTTGGAGAAGGAAATGGCTACCTGCTCCTGTATTCTTGCCTGGAAAAGCCCACAGACAGAGGGGCATGGCTACTACAGTCCATGGGGTCGCAAAGAGTCGGACATGACTGAGCTACTAACCAGAACACTTATCTACCTAAAATAAAAGTTCATTTAAAACATTTTTTTTAACTTACAATCTAATTCTTATAAAATACTTCCTTCATTTAAACATCCAGAAGAGAATCAAATAAAGGGAAGTATGAAAAAAATTAAACTGTTAATAACTGGTAAATCTCTAGGGGAAATCTCCACTTACAAATTATCTGTCATTCATTTATAGTTGCCCAAAACATATAAAGTTAGAAAAATGAATAATAATTTAATATCCTGTCATTCTAATTAGTATGTTGATGTCTCAGTAACTTTGCTAACATGATCCATGTAAAAATCAATCATCTGGTTATTTCATTAATGCCCTTTTCTTTAATAGCATAGGCACATCTGGAATACACTAAAATTTATACCAAAAAGGAAAGATTAATCACTTACACTTAAGCACATTTCTTCTCCCCTAGAAATCAAGCCTCTTAAAAAAAAAAGCTGGGTAATTTATACAAGACTTCTTTAAGTATCTTAAATAAAAGAGCACTCAGTCCTGAGTTGGGCATAACAAGCCTAGACACACACGCAAGCAGCTCAGTCTGAGAGGTAGTATCAGGAAAGTATTCCACCCACCCCACCCCACCCAGCAACGCTCCTGCAGCACCTTCCAGGAGGGGACAGTACCAACAGGTGACATGAAGAAAAGTAAGGTGCTACTTGTAAGCAGTGTTACTTAACCACAGCAAAAGCTTATGAAAAACAAGTTGACTCCACCAACAGTAACACTGGAAAGCAGCAGTGACTCAGAGGAGAAGGTGAGGTGCCCTCCCGCCACTGCAGCAGGAGGGCAGACACTCCTGGAGGCCCAGCGCATCCCCAAGCCTGGGGGGCGGGGGTGGGACACACACCGGAGGGCTGCCAGGTGAGGGGCGGAACAGCCTCCCAATGGCCCGGGGGCAGGATGCCCAAGGCCCGGCGCTCAGCCTCTCACAGGAGCGAGAGGTGTGCAGACAGAGAGGTGGCACGTGCCACCGTGGAAGACAGGTGACGGGGGTCCACTCCAGGCAACTCCGGGCACCAGCCTTCAGAGATCAGCACAGCGACCGCTCACTCCAACAGCCGCAGATACACCCGAAAGGCACCAATGGCACCACTGGGCCGTGGCTTTGGCGGAGGTTTACGGATCATCACTAACAGGGCAGCCAGGCAGCTCTCACCATCAAACACTGAGGTTTATTATGAACAGCTTGATGCCACTGAAAGGCCAGAAACCCAGGAAGTCACATGGAGCACAGAAGACAGAAGAAAGTCACTCCCAGTTAATCAACCTCAATTAATCGATCAATCTCGCTTGCTCTCTCTCACATACACACACTCCACCCCAGATCTGAATTGAAAAGCAGGACTCAACAGTGGCCACTTTATGGGCTGAGTCACTCCTAGGCTGGTGCGGTCTAGGAAAATGCCAGTAAATATAGAAAAATATAAAGTAGAGTAACAATGAGTAAACAACACGTTGTGTAATAAATAACACTGAGTACACAGAAAGCAATGCTAAGAAAATTTATTTAAAAATTCATCTCTAATCCTGAGACCAAATGTAAAAATATATTACAAAAGACAATGGGTTAAATATAAAAGTACTGAACCTTAGTGAAATAAGTGGCAGAGAAAAATCAGATTATATTATTCCACCCCAGTCCAGTTCAGTTCAGTCACTCAGTCGTGTCCGACTCTTTGCAACCCCATGGACTGCAGCACGCCAGGCCTCCTTGTCCATCACCAACTCCCGAAGTTTACTCAAACTCATGTCCATTGAGTCAGTGATGCCATCCGACCATCTCATCCTCTGTCGTCCCCGTCTCCTCCTGCCTTCAATCTTTCCCAGCACTGGGGTCTTTTCTAATGAGAGTTCTTCGCATCAGGCAGCCAAAGTATCGGAGTTACAGCTTCAGCATCAGTCCTTCCAATGAATATTCAGGACTGATTTCCTATAGGATGGACTGGTTGGATCTCCTTGCAGTCCAAGGGACTCTCAAGAGTCTTCTCCAACACCACAGTTCAAAAGCATCAATTCTTCAGCGCTCAGCTTTCTATATAATCCAACTCTCACATCCATGCATGACTACTGGAAAAACCATAGCCTTGACTAGATGGACCTTTGTTGGCAAAGAAATGTCTCTGCTTTTTAACATGCTATCTGGGTTGATCATAGCTTTCCTTCCAAGGAGCAAACGTCTTTTAATTTCATGACTGCAGTCACCATCTGCAGTGATTTTGGAGCCTGAGAAAATAAAGTCTGTCACTGTTTCCACTGTTTCCCCATCTATTTGCCATCCCCAACCAACGGGGATGGTGTCAGAAACCTGAGTCAGAAACCTAGAGCCAGAATTGAAACAGCTTTGACCAAAGTTCTCAATGAATCTCTTGCACGATTATCTTCACATATGTCCCTTGTCCTTGCCCTTAGTACCCAAATTCAGGCCCTCCAGAGACCCCACCATTCTCCCAGTCCCTCTTATCTCTTTCACCCGGTCCTCTACAAGCCCCCCACTTTTGGCATACCCACTCTGAGCTCACGCCAAAACATCTCCCACTGTGCCATCCTAACCAGCTGCCTACTCCCTTCCCAGGGTTCCTGCTCCACCTAAGTCAACACAGACTTACCCCTCTCCCCCGACTCTAGCCAGCACCTCCACACATCACTCGAGGCCCCAAAAGCATCAGCCCTCCCCATGAAGACCCCGTCCCAGTTCTCATAGGACTTAGGGTTTTTCAGGATGTGGGATTTTCAGGGCTAAAACCAGGACAGACAGAATCCAAATCCAAACTTTGTTGACCCAGTATCAGCTCCCTTCTTGCCACTGTCCAAAGTGCCTCTCATATCCACGTGAAGACCAGAACATTCCAGGTTCATGGTCCCAGCCCACTGCCCACCACCCCTCCACTTCAGCAGCCCACAGCCCATACACTCTCCCCAGCCAGACGCTTCACCCACCACTCACGGCCCATCGTGCCCACTCCACACAGTCCGTGGGCCCATCAAAGCCTAGTTTATCCCAGGTCTTGAAGCTCATCCTGGTTTCCATTTTCAACCCCCAGGTACTCTGTTCTCCAATGATACCAGCCTATACGATTCCATGGCACCATGACTTTCATCACTTTGATTTTGCACGTATTTTCTAGATCTGAAATGTCCTTCCATACCCTGCTTTTCTACAGTAAAATGGCTATGCAGGTAACATTATCTACACAGAGTCTCCCCCAATTTCATCAACAAGTTACTCTCTTTTCTGTGCTTGAACATGCAGTGTTACAGCATTTACACACTGTATCACAAGCATGTGTGTATCTTCCTCACCATAACATGAACCCAAGCAAAGACACAGGGGCTTCCCCTGTGGCTCAGCAGTAAAGAATTCGTCTGCAGTGCAGAAGACGCGGGAGATGCGTGTTCAATCCCTGGGTGGAGAAGATCCCCTGGAGGAGGGCATGGCAATGCACTCCAGTATTCTTGCTGGGCAAATCCCATGGACAGAGGCGCCTACTGGGCTACGGTCCATGGGGTCACAAAGAGTTGGACACGACTGAAGCAAATGAGCACACATACACAAGCGGAGATAAATGTGTTATATTTATTTTTATATTCCCAGCTTCTGTCATAATAATCTGGTAAAACGTTTACCGACTAGAATATACAAACTACAAGAGGTGACGATGTTCAAAATGAAGAAATACAGAAAAAGAGAATAAATATTCTGTACAGTAAAATTTCAAATGACTAAAAATTTTTGACAGCATATAATAAAATAATTCATCACATGATAAAAACAGATAACTCACACAAGAGGTCCTAAGAATTCACAAAAAAGATGTTCAATTTTCATAGTAATCAAAGACTACTCAAGAGGTTACTACAGTAGACCAATGAGCAACAGTAAGGTAATCTAAGAATTAGGACATTGTGATAGAAATGGAAGAAAAAGATAAGCAGTAAGAAAGATGGAAAGGAAACCCCCAGAAATGAAAGACACAGGATCATGCCAGGTGAAAGCATGAGTAGTGCCTTTAATAAGGTACTTATTAGAGTCACGGTTTTCCTGACACAGTAAGAGCGGTCCTCTCTGCACCCAGCCTGCACAGAGGCTGCTCAGCCCTCGCCAGGGGAGGCAGTGTGTACATCTGCAACAGCCAGGGAGCTAACAGAGGCTCCTGGCTCCAGCCCTGGGCCATTAGTCAGTTTCTGATTTCTTAAGTTACTCAGATCTACTTCCCACTGAAAACAATGAAAAATACTGGATAAACCATTAAAAAATAATTAGAAAGTGAAAGTGAAGTCACTCAGTAGTGTCCGACTCCTAGTGACCCCATGGACTGTAGCCTACCAGACTCCTCTGTCTATGGACTTTTCCAGGCAAGAGTACTGGAGTGGGTTGCCATTTCCTTCTCCAGGGGATCTTCCCAACCAGGGGTCGAATCCGGGTCTCCCGCATTGCAGGCAGACGCTTTACCATCTGAGCCATAAGAGCACTAAAAAATTGACAGAACAAGGGAAACTGCCAAGCCAAATTTGAGGACACCTGAAACCCAGGAGAACCAATGCTACTTTTGCCCTGAGGGCATTAGCCATCTGCTTCTGCTCAGAACCACAGCCTCAAGGACCAAGGTGGCAAAAGTCAAGATTAACGCCCGAGGACCATGGCCTCCTGAAGGAGACCCTGACCCTCCCAAAGGACAACACCCCAGGGGAAGAATGAACTAGCATGACTAACTATCCCTCCCCCAACGACTCGAGAATAAAGAGCAAGCTCTCAAGGCATCAGACAAAGAGGAGAAGAAAAAGCCAGGAACACAGTCTTGAGAAGCTGTGGCCACTCCAGGCCAGGCAACATGCCACGCACACAGCCAGAGCGCACACAGGCCCAGGAGGAACGGTGCTAAGATGACTCAACAAGAGTCGCCAACTGGTGACACCCCAGGACTGTCAGAGGCCACACACTGCCTCTCAGAGAGCACACTCACCCTCAGAACACCAGAATCGTGTACGGGCAACAACCAGGCATAGAAAACCAGGCTCATGGAAAGCAAGGCAACACAAGTTAGAGATAAGCACAACCTGTAACATTTAGAAAAGAGAATAACAAATTTTCAAATATCAGCAAGGAACAAGAATCTATAAAAACTAACAACATTTCTTTAGAAGAACTTCAAGAAACTACAATAGCCAAAATTTAAAACACAATGGAGGGACTCCCCTGATGGTCCAGTGGTTGGGAATCCGTCTGCCAAGGCAAGGGACAGGATTCGATCCTCAGTCACAGAGCTAAGACCCTACATGCTGAGGGGCAACTAAGCCTACAGGCTGAAACCACTGAGCCCACACGCCGCAGAGAAGTCACTGCCGCAGTAACATACCCTAAAACCTGATGCAGTCAAATAAATAAACATTAAACAACCAAACACATGACAGCAAAACAGACAAAGCAGGACCAAGAGATAACAAACTGGGAAGTTGTTCAGGAGAAATCTGTAATTCAGCAGAGATAATGATTTAAAAAAGGAAAAGGCAGAGATGAGAATGAGATGTGAAGGACTGGCTAAGAAGGTCTCCAATACATTAACTGGAATCCCAGACAGAAAGGAGAAAGAATGAATGGAGGGAAATTTTAAATTAGTATAGCCGAGAATGTCCAGAATTAGTGTTAGACCCCAATCTACAGATCCAAGAAACCTAGAGAAACTCTAACAGGATAAATTAAAGAATTTCACTCCTAGCCGAACTGAAAAAGTTTAAATTAAACAGAAGTGAATCAAACAGTATTTTAAAAGCATACAATAAGCAGGCTGGTGATCTGACCCTCAAAGGAGCAACAGTTAGTCCACCAGCTGACTTCTCAGCAGCCAAAGAAGAAGCCAGAAGACAGCAGAGTCATATATTTTCAATGTGTTAAAAGTATCTGCCAACAAAGAATTCTTCATCCACAAAAATATCCTTCAACAGAAAACAATGCAATCTCCTTTCTTGTTTTTGTTTGGATGAGAGGCATAGTCATTCAAACAAAAGAATAATAATAAAACCTAAGAAATTGTACTTTACCTCAAACTAGTACAACATGAGAACAGCTTAACATTTATGGGAAGATTAATATTTAATGCTTTCCTGTATATATCTTATATATACAATCACACATTTTCTATTATTATTAACTGGTTACTTATATAATTGTGTCATGGTTCTTCAACAGATCAGAAGACCCAAGGGTCAGGAACCATTTACAGGCTTCAGTGGGTGGCCCTCCTACATACTTACAATCACTGTGCCTAGTGTGAGAAATATTTACTGGCTGCTGACTTAGTCAATAGTTCAGGACTGAATACCTACCATCACAATTTATTTTCACCCAAATATATGTGGAATTTTATTTCAATGGTTTGACATAAGATATTAGATTAAAAATTGCTCTGATTTTACATTACTATACTTTATAATCAATAAATATTTTAAAGCAAAATTTTAATAAATGCCAAGAAGACTTCACAACTAAAGCAATCTGAAGTGTGTTCCCCTTCTCCAGTTTTCCTGTGAACTAAGTTAATCAAGTGTATGAAATCTGTAACTGTTTCTTTAATTCCAAACTATTTATTTCAAGAACCCAGTAAACTGGCAGAATGCCTATACCTTCACATGGCTTTCTATTACTGAGCTTCAAATTTGCCACTTTATGACATCTCCTTATGTTATCTTCTGCAATAACCTTTTGGTGCTCAATTAAAGGCCTCTAAACTCAATCTTTGTTGAGGCTCCAACTGGCAAATGTCTCCCAAAAAAAAACAAAGGAAAGTAATTTTCCTTCCCACTTTTACAATGTAGCCCAGTAGAAAACTGTTCAACTTTACTTAGTTCTAAGTTTTTTTTTTTTAAACTCTGCAACATTTTGGACATTTTCAAGGTCACTGGAAGAGAGGCAGCCAAACTCATTCACAAAAGATGGGATAAGATGGAAGCTTTCCAATGTAACCAGTTAACAGTCAGATATTATAAAAATAAGGCTTTACTTTTGTCTGGGGAGGAAATGATGAAGCTTGCTTACAGTCCATACAGACGAGCAATAAAGTCATGTTCATTCAAGCAAATGGAGAATGAATAAAAGGAGGAGAAAATAAGGTCAGAAAAAGAAAATGAGTTGTTATAAGCTATGGGATATCAAATCTCGGAAATTCAGTAAAAACTAAGTTGTGCATGCTCAGTCGTGTCCAACTCTTTGTGACCCCGTGCACACCAGGCTCCCCTGTCCATGGGTTTTCTCAGGTAAGAATACTGGAGTATGTTGCCATTTCCTTCTCCAAGGGATCTTCGCAACCCAGGGATCGAACCCACGTCTCCTGAGTCTCCTGCATTTCAGGAAGATTCCTTACCTCTTGAGCCACTAGGGCTTCCCTTTTGTAAGTTAGGTGTTATTACATTTATATGTTTATCATGTATTCTAAATTCAAGCAGACAGTAGAATGTGCTGTGCTGTGCTTAGCGGCTCAGTCATGTTCAACTCTTTGCAACCCCATGGTCTGTAGCCTGCCAGGCTCCTCTGTCCACAGGGATTCTCCAGGCAAGAATACTGGAGTGGGTTGCCATGCCCTCCTCCAGGGTATCTTCCCAACCCAGGAATCAAACTGGGGTCTCTTGCATTGCAGGCGGATTCTTTAGCAGCTGAGCTACCAGGGAAGCCCAGAGAGTAGAACAGTAGGCACTTTTAGTGCCTGGGTGAAGGAAAAGGAGGTGTCTATTCCAAGAGATGCTCAGATACATGTTTGTAACTGAAAATTTTAGAAATCATCTTTAATGGCTTTGAAAAAGGGGTTCTAATTGGTGACCCAACTCAACAACTTTCATTCCTCAGAAAATTACCAGACATTTGAGGCTGCAGCGGGCATGGAAAACCCCCGTCAGAGCTTCTCTGCCATCTCCTTTCTGCCTTCTTATCTTTTAAGATTCAGATGAAATACCATTAGCTCAGTGATCCCCTCCTAGATTAATCCAGCCCACAACACCACCTTCTTTACTTTTTCACAACTGACAGCATCAGACATTTCACCTTGTTCTATCTCCTTAAAAGTCCCTTCTTCCTCTCCCCACTATAAACATATTAATGCAAATCTTCCATCACACACTGCTGGATATATATAAAGCCTTTATTAAATACTGGTTACAAACTAATATAAAGGATTTCTAGGTAGGATAGACTCAGCAGTGAATTCTGGCAGCTAAGGGAATTATCTTACAAACAAGTTTGCCTTGCAAGCACATTTCTTATAAACTGTGTGTGAATCTGAAGACCCTGGTAGGAAAGGAACTGTGCAGTCAAGTCCTCTCAGGTCACCAGCTGACGCTGAAAGAGACACAGACACATGTTCCCCAGCATCTCCACACACGTGCCTGCAGACAGACGCTGCTCACCATGATCGTACTTCCAAATCGTCCCCGGGTATCTCTCTTCCCAACTCACAGTTCATCCCTCATTACAGTCCTACAAGCACTCCATCTGGACTCAAGTACATGAAATACGGATTCAAACACAGGAAAAGCCGTGACACAACTAAGAGAGCATGTGTATCTTCAGGAATATCCCGTCTCCAGTTCTCCAGGCTGCAACGCTGCAGCACACAGGAAGCACCCTGCCCACACCACCCGGGGACCTCGTCTGGGCTGTCAGTTCACAGCCCTCCTGCTCCTCCACGTCAGAAATACGAGGAAAGACCTCATGTCAGCCCTGAGGAGCCTGTGATACTAACATAACCCTTCGTGTTAAAGACATTATTCTTGCAATACTGTAAGTACATATCTCATCAACACAGTCTCCCTCCAAAGCCTGAACTCGCTCAACTAAATGGAGCCATTTTCACTCTGTATGTCCTCAAAATTGCAAGAAGAGACAGAACACACTGAATTCATACCTTATATTGCTCTCTGTAATAAACCTGACACTGATCTTTTATTCAAAACATCAGTCACTTGGCTCCATAACTGCATTTTCCTTGCTACTGTTAGTTTAAAATTACCCCCAAAAAAGGCAAAATTATTAACTATTAACTTTATAGAAATAAAGAAGACAGTCTTTGAAACTTACAAGAGAATATTATGCTATATTTCATTCACTTTATTTCTCACATTGAGTAAGAGTTGTAATAACAACCCCAAAGTGGTACAGCTTAAGGGATCCAGAGAATTAAGCAGCAAATTCAAATAGTTGTTTGTGTTTGTATTCATCTACAATTCTCTGGTTCCTTAAGCAAAGTGTTATAATGGCAGCAAATGTGTCTATCAACATACAGAAAGAGGTTTTATTAGATCTCAACTGTCCTACTTCCCTGGAATTATGGAATAGTTTTTAAACATACTTTCAGTTTTTCAGTACGAAATAATTTCAATACATTTTCCACACAAATTAAAGGCTCTCTCTTACATACTGTAATCCAAATTACATAATATGAAGAGCCAGACAAGGCATTAAAGGCTGAAAGAAAACAGGAAAGTAGCAGTTGTTGTTGTTGCTGTTCAGTCGCTCACTTATTTCCAACTCTTTACGATCCCATGGCTGCAGCTGCAGCCTGCCAAGCTTCCCTGTCCTTCACCATCTCCCAGAGTTTGCTCAAATTAATGTCCATTGAGTCAGTGATGCGATCCAACCATCTCATCCTCTGTCATCCCCTTCTCCACCTATCTCCAATCTTTCCCAGCATCAAGTTCTTTTCTAATGAGTCAGGTCTTCACATAAGGTGGCCAAAGTATTGGAGCTTCAGCTTCAGCATCAGTCCTTCCAGTGAATATTCGGGATCAATTTCCTTTAGGATTGTCTAATTTGATCTCCTTACAATCCAAGGAATTCTCAAGGAAACAGGAAAGTAAAAATCTACAACCATTTCAAAACAGGGTACACAAAAATCAAGGAGCTGTTATAGTATGTTGTCTACAGTAACTTTCAATAATTTATGAATGCCCCTTTCTATTTAACAAAGTGCTTTTAAATCCCCCACAGCACCTGAACAGTTCAGTTCAGTCCCTCAGTCGTGTCTGACTCTGCAACCCCACGGACTGCAGCACACCAGGCTTCCCTGTACATCACCAACTCCAGGAGCTTACTCAAATTCATGTCCAGGGGGTCCATGATGCCTTCCAACCATCTCACCCTCTGTCATCCCCTTCTCCTCCTGCCTTCATCTTCTCCAGCATCAGAATCTTTTCCAATGAGTCAGCTCTTCACATCAGGTAGCCAAAGTACTGGAGCTTCAGCTTCAGCATCAGTCCTTCCAATGAATATTCAGGGTTGATCTCCTTTAGGATGGACTGATTTGAACTCCTTGCAGTCCAAGGGACTTTCAAGAGTCTTATCCAACAACACAGTTCAAAAGCATAAATTCTTCAGCACTTAGGATTCTTAATGATACAACTCTCATATACATACATGATTACTGAGAAACACATATCTGTGACTAGATGGATGTTTGTCAACAAAGTAATGTCTCTGCTTTTAAATACTCTGTCTTGGTTTGTCATGGTTTTTCTTCCAAGGAGCAAGTGTCTTTTAATTTCATGGCTGCAGTCACCATCTGCAGTGATTTAGGAGCCCAAGAAAATAAAGTCTGTCATTGTTTCCATTTTTTCCACATCTATTTGCCATTAAGTGATGGAACCAGATGCCATGATTTTAGTTTTTTGAATGTTGAGTTTTAAGCCAACTTTTTTCACTCTCCTCTTTCACTTTCATCAAGAGGCTCTTTAGTTCTTCACTTTCTGCCTTAAGAGTGCTGTCATCTGCATATCTGAAGTTTTTGATATTTCTCCCGGCAATCTTGATTCCAGTTTATGCTTCATTGAGTCAGGCATTTCACATGATGTACTCTAAATTCAGTTCAGTTCAGTTCAGTCGCTCAGACGTCTCCAACTCTTTGCAACCCCATGAATCGCAGCACGCCAGGCCTCCCTGTCCATCACCAACTCCCGGAGTTCACTCAGACTCACGTCCATCGAGTCAGTGATGCCATCCAGCCGTCTCATCCTCTGTTGTCCCCTTCTCCTCCTGCCCCCAATCCCTCCCAGCATCAGAGTCTTTTCCAATGAGTCAACTCTTCGCATGAGGTGGCCAAAGGACTGGAGTTTCAGCTTCAGCATCAGTCCTTCCAAAGAAATCCCAGGGCTGATCTCCTTTAGAATGGACTGGTTGGATCTCCTTGTAGTCCAAGGGACTCTCAAGAGTCTTCTCCAACACCACAGTTCAAAAGCATCAATTCTTCGGCGCTCAGCTTTCTTCACAGTCCAACTCTCACATCCATACATGACCACTGGAAAAACCATAGCCTTGACAAGATGGACCTTTGCTGGCAAAGTAATGTACTCTACATATAAGTTAAATAAGTAGGGGGACAATATACAGCCTTGATATTCTCCTTTCCAGATTTGGAACCAGTCCATTGTTCCAAGTCCTGCATAGAGATTTCTCAGGAAGCAGGTAAGGGTTCTGGTATTTCCATCTCTTGAAGAATTTTCCACAGTTGTGATCCACACAGTCAAAAGCTTTAATATAGTCAATGAAGCAGAAGTACATGCTTTTCTGTAATTATCTTGCTTTTTCTATGATCCAACTGATGTTGGCAATTTGATCTCTGGTTCCTCTGCATTTTATAAATCCAGCTTGAACATCTGGAAGTTCTCAATTACGTACTGTTGAAGCCTTGCTTCAACAGAGAATTTTGAGCATTACTTTGCTAGCATAGAAATAAGTGCAACTGCTGTGGTAGTTCACACATTTTTTGGCACTGCCTTGCTTTGGGATTGGAATGAAAACTGACCTTTTCAAGTCCTGTGGCCACTGCTGAGTTTTCCAAATTTGCTGATATATTAAATGCAGCACTTTCCCAGCATCATCTTTTAGGAATTGATATAGCTCAATGGGAATTCCATCCCCTCCACTAGCTTTGTTTGCAGTGATGCTTCCTAAAGCCCACTTGACTTTGCACTCTAGGATGTCTGGCTCTAGGTGAGTGAAGACACCATCATGGATATCTGGGTCATGAAGATCTTTTTTGTACAGTTCTTCTGTGTATTCTTGCCACCTCTTCTTAATATCTTCTGCTTCTGTTTGGCCATCTTTGCATGAAGTGTTCCCTTGATATCTCTGATTTTCTTGAAGAGATCTCTAGTCTTTCCCATTCTACTGTTTTCCTCTATATCCTTGCACTGATCACTGCAGAAGGCTTTCTTATCTCTCCTTGCTATTCTTTGGAACTCTGCATTCAAATGGGTATATCTTTCCTTTTCTCCTTTGCTTTTCACTTCTCTTTTCTCAGCTCTTTTTAAGGCCTCCTCAGACAACCGTTTTGCCTTTTTACATTTCTTTTTCTTGGGGATGGTTTTGATCACCATCTCCTGTACAATGTTATGAACCTCCATCCAGAGTTCTTCAGGCACTCTGTCCTTTAGATCTAATCCCTTGAATCTATTTGTCACTTCCATTGTATCATCATAAGGGATTTGATTTAGGTCATACCTGAATGGTCTTCACGACCCAGATAATCACGATGGTGTGATCACTGACCTAGAGCCAGACATCCTGGAATGTGAAGTCAAGTGGGCCTTAGAAAGCATCACTATGAACAAAGCTAGTGGAGGTGATGGAATTCCAGTTGAGCTATTCCAAATCCTGAAAGATGATGCTGGGAAAGTGCTGCACTCAATATGCCAGCAAATTTGGAAAACTCAGCAGTGGCCACAGGACTGGAAAAGGTCAGTTTTCATTCCAATCCCAAAGAAAGGCAATGCCAAAGAATGCTCAAACTACCGCACAATTGCACTCATCTCACACACTAGTAAAGTAATGCTCAAAATTCTCCAAGCCAGCTTCAGCAATATGTGAACCGTGAACTTCCTGATGTTCAAGCTGGTTTTAGAAAAGGCAGAGGAACCAGAGATCAAATTGCCAACATCCCCTGGATCATGGAAAAAGTAAGAGAGTTCCAGAAAAACATCTTATGCCAAAGCCTTTGATTGTGTGGATCACAATAAACTGTGGGAAATTCTGAAAGAGATGGGAATACCAGACCACCTGATCTGCCTCTTGAGAAATTTGTATGCAGGTCAGGAAGCAACAGTTAGAACTGGACATCGAACAACAGACTGGTTCCAAATAGGAAAAGGAGTACGTCAAGGCTGTATATTGTCACCCTGTTTATTTAACTTATATGCAGAGTACATCATGAGAAACGCTGGACTGGAAGAAACACAAGCTGGAATCAAGATTGCCGGGAGAAATATCAATCACCTCAGATATGCAGATGACACCACCCTTATGGCAGAAAGTGAAGAGGAACTAAAAAGCCTCTTGATGAAAGTGAAAGTAGAGAGTGAAAAAGTTGGCTTAAAGCTCAACATTCAGAAAACAAAGATCATGGCATCCGGTCCCACCACTTCATGGGAAATAGATGGGGAAACAGTGGAAACAGTGTCAGACTTTATTTTTCTGGGCTCCAAAATCACTACAGATGGTGACTGCAGCCATGAAATTAAAAGACGCTTACTCCTTTGAAGGAAAGTTATGTCCAACCTAGATAGCATATTCAATAGCAGAGACATTACTTTGCCAACAAAGGTTCGTCTAGTCAAGGCTATGGTTTTTCCTGTGGTCATGTATGGATGTGAGAGTTGGACTGTGAAGAAGGCTGAGTGCCAAAGAATTGATGCTTTTGAACTGTGGTGTTGGAGAAGACTCTTGAGAGTCCCTTGGACTGCAAGGAGATCCAACCAGTCCATTCTGAAGGAGATCAGCCCTGGGATTTCTTTGGAAGGAATGATGCTGAAGCTGAAACTCCAGTACTTTGGCCACCTCATGTGAAGAGTTGACTCATTGGAAAAGACTCTGATGCTGGGAGGGATTGGGGGCAGGAGGAGAAGGGGACAACAGAGGATGAGACGGCTGGATGGCATCACTGACTCGATGGACGTGAGTCTGAGTGAACTCCGGGAGTTGGTGATGGACAGGGAGGCCTGGCATGCTGTGATTCATGGGGTCGCAAAGAGTCGGACACTACTGAGCGACTGATCTGATCTGAATGGTCTAGTGATTTTCCCTACTTTCTTCAATTTAAGTCTGAATTTGGCAATAAGGAGTTCATGATCTGAACCACAGTTGGCTCCCAGTCTTGTTTTTGCTGACTGTATACAAGCTTCTCCATCTTTGGTTGTAAAGAATAAAATCAATACAATTTCGGTATTGACCATCTGATGATGTTCATGTGTAGAGGTGTCTCTTGTATAGGTTGGAAGAGAGTGTTTGCTCTGACCAGTACCCTTTCTTGGCAAAACTGTTAGCCTTTGCCCTACTTCATTTTGTACTCCAAGGTCAAACTGAAGAGTACCCCGAATATATCTCCTTGTTTACTACCTCTTGCTGTTGTTGGTATCTAAGTTGTATCCGACCTCCACAAACTCCGAAAGTTTGCTCAAATTCATGTTCAACGAGTCAGTGATGCTATCTAACCATCTCATCCTCTGCTACCCACTTCCCCTTTGACTTGAATCTTTCTCAAAATCAGGGTCATTTCCAATGAATCAGCTCTTCACATCAGATGGCCAAAGTATTATAGCTTCACCATCAGGCCTTCCAATAAATATTCAGGCTCATTTCCTTTAGCCTTGATTGTTTTGATCTCCTTGCTATCCAAGGTACTCTCAAAAGTCTTTCCCAACACCACAATTTGAAAGCTTTAATTCTTCGGCACTGCCTTCTTTATAGTTCAACTCTCATATCCGTACATGACCACGGGAAAACCCACAGATTTGACTATATGGACATTTTTCAACAAAGTGATTGTGTCTGTTTTTTAATATGCTGTCTAGACTTCCAAGGAGCAAGTATCTTTTAATTTCACGGCTGTAGTCACCGTCTGCAGTTATTTTGGAGCCCAAGAAAATAAAATCTGTCACTGATTCCACTGTTTCTACTTTTATATGTCATAAAATGATGGGACCTGATGCCCTGATATTGTTCTTCAAATGCTGAATTTTAAGCCAGATTTCTCACTCTCCTCTTTCACCCTCATCAAGAAGCTGTTTAGTGCTTTTTCACTTTCTTCCATTAGAGTGGTGTCATCTGCATATCTGAGGTTGCTGATATTTCTCCCTGTAATCTTGATTCTGGCTTGTGCTGATCTAGTCCCACCTTTCCTATGATGTACTTGGTATATAAGTTAAGTAAGCAGGGTGACAATATACAGCCTTCTCATACTTCTTTCCCTATTTGGAACCCATCAGTTGTTTCATGTCTGGTTAACTGTTGCCTCTTGACCCACATCGGAGAAGACCATGGCACCCCACTCCAGTACTCTTGCCCGGAAAATCCCACGGATGGAGAAGACTGGCAGGCTGCAGTCCATGGGGTCGCTAAGAGTCGGGCACGACGGAGTGACTTCCCTTTCACTTTTCACTTCCATGCACTGGAGAAGGAAATGGCAACCCACTCCAGTGTTCTTGCCTGGAGAATCCAAGGGACGGCAGAGCCTGGTGGGCTGCCGTCTCTGGGGTAGCACAGAGTCGGACACGACTGAAGCGACTTAGCAGCAGCAGCAGCAGCTTGACCCACATACAAGTTTCTTAGGAGTCAGATAAGACGGTCTGGTACTCCCATCTCTTTAAGAATTTTCAAGAGTGCTGTGATCCCCCACAGTCAAAGGCTTTAATGTGGTCAATGAGGCACTAGTAGATGTTTTTTCTGAAATTTCCTTGCTTTCTCCATGATATTAAAAATGTCAGCAATTTGATCTCTGGTTCCTCTGTCTTTTCTAAATACAGCTTGCACATCTGGAAATTCTCAGGTCATGTACTCCTGAAGCCTAGCTTAAAAGATTTTGAGCATAACCTTGGTAGCATGTGAAATGAGCACAATTGTAGTTTTGAACATTCTTTGGCATTGCCTTTCTTTGAGATGGGAATGATAATTGACCTTTTGCAGTCCTGTGGCCACTGCTCAGTTTTCCAAATTTGCTGACATATTGAGTGCATCACTTTAACAGCATTATCTTTTAGGATTTGAAATAGCTCAGCTGGAATTCCATCACCTCCAATAGCTTTATTCATAGTAATGCTTCCTAAGGCCCACTTGACTTAGCACTTCAGGATGCCCAGTTCTGTGTGAGTCACCACACCATCACGGTTATGCGAGTCATTAAGATCTTTTTTGTACACTTCTGTGTATTCTTGCCACCTCTTTTAATTTCTACCACTTCTGTTAGGTCCTTGCCGTTTCTGTCCTTTATTGAACCCATCCTTGCACAAAATGTTCCCTTGATAGCTCCAATTTTCTTGTAGAGATCTCTAGTCCTACCCATTCTATTGTTTTACTCTATTTATTTGCACTGTTCCTTTAAGAAGGCCTTCTTATCTCTCCTTGCTATTCTCTGGAACTCTGTATTCAGTTGGGTATGTGTCCCTTTCTCCCTTGCCTTTCACTTCTCTTCTTTCCTCAGCTATTTGTAAAGCCTCCCAAGACAACCACTTTGCCTACTTGTACTTCTTTTCCTTTGGGGTGCATTTGGTCACTGCCTCCTGTACAATGTTACAAACCTTCATCTACAGTTCTTCAGGCACTCTGTCTACCAGATCTAACCCCTTGAAACTATTCATCACCTCCACTGTATAATGATAAGGGATTTGATTTAGGTCATACCTGAATAGCCTAGAGCTTTCTACTTTCTTCAATTTAAGTCTGAATTTTAGAATAAAGAGCTCATGATTTGAGCCACAGTCAGCTCCAAGTCTTGTTTTTGCTGACTGTATACAGCTTCTCTATCTTTCACTGCAAAGAACATAATCACCCTAATTTTAGTATTGACCATCTGGTGATGTCCATGTGTTGTTTCTTGGGTTGTTGGAAAGGGGTGTTTGCTATGACTTGGTGTTCTCTTGACAAAACTCTGTTAGCCTTTTCCCTGCTTCACTGTGTACTGCAAGGTCAAACCAGCTTGTGGGAGAGATCTGTCCTGAAACCAGTATGGCAGCTGCTACTTTATGCTGGTTTCAGGACAGATCTGTCCCACAAGCTGGTCTCAGCAAGTCTAGCTGGACGTCTTACATGGCATCTCAGAATGCAGGAGGCAGCAGCTGCCAGTTTGAGGGCATTCCCTGGACATTGGCAGGGCACCACCACCCCCATATTCTATGGTCAAAGTCCCTGTGGTAACAAACCCTTTCATCCTATTAGATAATAGCTTGTTTTTAATCTTCTGGGAGCTAGAATATAACTGAATTTTAAAGTAAGCTCTCCTTTTACCCTCTGAATTAAAATGTAAAAAGTGTTCGTCTAATTATCCAACGCATACTTGCATGTATCCCTAACCCCTCACACTATACACAGAAAAGCAAGGTTTGGAGTAAAATCTGCGCTCCATCCATTGAATTCTCCAGGCAGAAATATTAAGAGCTGGTACCCATTCCCTTCTCCAGGAGATCTTCCGTACCCAGGATCAAACCCAGGTCTCCTGCATTGCAAGTAGATTCTTTAGGGTCTGAGCCACCAGAGAAGCCCATTCATTTTAATGAAACACTCATGTTTCAAATTCTCTCCACTTATCTAACTGAAGTTCTTATAATTTTTGTTATTTTACATGTACCTGTAGCCATCACTTTTTAATTGAAGCATAGTTGACTTACAATATTGTGTTAACTTCCGCTCTACAGCAGTGACTCAATTATACACCGATTTTTTAATATTCTTTTCCATTATGGTTTATCATAGTATACTGAATATAGTTCTTTATGCTATACAGTAAGACCTTTGTTGTTTATTTATAAAAGCTTACATCTGCTAACCCCAACCTTCCACTCCATCCCTCCTGCTGGCAACACACGTCTGTCCTCTATGTCTGTGTCTGTCTCTGTTTCATAGATAAGTTCATTTGTGTTGTATTTTATACTCTTCTTATAAGTGATATCATATGGTATTTGTTTTTCTCTTTCTGATTTACTTCACTTAGTATGACAATTTGAAGTTGCATCCACATTGCTACGAATGTAGCCATGATTTTTAAATGGTTCAAAGTGCTACTGTGGGAAACTATCCAATATTCTCTGTATACACCATCTTTTGGAGATCTTGTGCAAAAGCTAGCATGGCAACTAAAAATAATAATAGGAAGGGATAACATTTATTATGTGCTTGCTACCCGCCAGGCACTGTTCTAAGGAATTGCCACAAGTAACTTATCGAAGCTTCCCAACGGATGAGGTAGTGCTGCTACAGCTTCTGTTCTGCAGGCAAGGAGCCCACGGGGAAGGAGGAGGACCAGTAAAGTGGTGGCACCACAGTCAACCCCAGGAGGCGCAGCACTGAGGCCCAGGCCGAGCGACCTCAGACGACCCCAATGAACCGGCGCACCACCCTCAACCCTGGCACAGATCAAAGCAGGATTCCTGTATCTACACCTCAGGTCCCCTTCCCAACACCCTAGGTCTCCACTAAAAAACCCCAAACATTCACTGTTACTCAGACTAGGACTAATGCATTCTTTATCTTAGTTTCTCCAGTCTTACCCCTAAATCAGCGACAGACAATTGATCAGTCTACAAAGAGTCTTGTCTTTGTTCTTCCTGGTTTTAAAAAAAAAAACAAGCTAGGAAGAACGCAAAGGCAGGGATCCAAATTCTTGCTCAGGTACTGAACCAAGATGCTCCCATGCCTTCCAGCATTAATGCTGGCCCATATCTTTTGACCGTCTCCGGCCACATCTCTCAGACTTGTCCCAGGGAATATCTAGTCAGCTGTGAGGAGAGCCTGGCAGCCCTGTCTGTGACACACCTGCCTGTTCCCATGCTTGGTTTGAAGGCACGTGCAAGGATTGTTACTGGCTCCCTTGTGCTGACTCACAGTGGGAGGAAAAAGAGCCAGGAAAAAAATTAGAGACCCAAGAGACCAACAAAGTTATGACTAGAGACTCTAATGAGCTCCGTAAGATAAACCAAAGTTCAACTCTTAAACCTTGGGAAAAATGAAATTGATAATGACATTATACACCAAGTCTTCAGCCCTGGGTTATGCTGCCCTGTGTTACACTGGAAATTTACAGATGACCACTGGTATTTGTTATCCCTTAAGTTTATGTCTACATTAGTTTGACAAGTTGATTTTAAATAATGAAAGCCATCTTTGAAAGGTCCGTTTAGATTTTTGCAGATAATCCACATCTGCTTCTAATCAAACAGAGATGATTAACAAATTAAACTCTTTAATTAGTATTTTGCATAATTCAGGCAAACTATGCTTCTTAGGTTTAAGAAGGTGAAACAGGGTGAGTTTATTAGTTAGATATCCCTTTAAATCTTTATTAATTATCTAATTTTACCACATAAACAGTAAAAATAAAGAAACACAAATCAAGACTTCCCTAGTGGTACAGTGGATAGGAATCTTCTTGCCAATGTAAGGGACACAGGCTCCATGCCTGATCCAGGAGGATTCCCACACAGTGGAGCAACTAAGCCTGTATGCCACAATCCCTAAAGCCCACACACCCTGCAGTCTGTGCTCCATGACAGGAGACGTCACCACGATGAGAAGCCCATGCACCACGACTAGAGAGGAGCCTCCACCTGCCACAACTAGAGAGAGCCTGCATGAACCAACGAAGACCCAGTGCAACCAAAAAGTAAATAAATAAAAAATTAAAATTAAAAAAAAATTTTTTAAGAATCTTTTTCAAAAAGAAATATAAATTAAGTTCAGCTTAGTTTGCTAAATCCAGCACTTCACATTTGGGCTAATTCTATCATTTGGGGAGAATTTAACACAAGGCTCAGAAAAGAAGAAAAAATAAGTATTTTATTTCAGTTTTCTCTATCAACACCCTCAGAGGTCAACTTTACTCGAACTAGGTTCAAATAGCATTATTTTAAGAAAAAGGAAGGAGGAGAGAGGGAAGGAGGGGATTTCCTTCCTTTCACTTTAGCCATTCAGTGCTAGAGAAGCCAAAGTCAATTTCACTAGTCAGTCACAGTTTTTTAAAGAAAAGCACTCAAAGTCAGTTTTCTTTGTTAGATGAAGAAAGCTAGCAGACAATACAGTAGCAAAGCTGCCATCACAACACACCCAACTAGCCCACTGCTTTTACCTACAGCAACTATGTTCTCTAACACAAAGAGTGATGTGAGCTTTTAAAAAAAATTATTTCCTCTTTTAACTGACCCAAAACACCCCAGTAGCTAACAAAAATAAGCCACTTGAATTTGATCAACAATAGTCACGTAATAAATAGCAAGCATGAACAGGATGTGGAGGAAGCATGTGTCATGTCTGACACACCAACTCCAGCTTTGGAGGAAAATGTAGTCTTGGAGACAGCCCTCTGTGCTAGAATTAATCCTCTCGCAACAAAAAAGGGGCAGGGAAATTCCAAAGTAGACTTTTCTCATGACTATAGATAACAACATACTAAAAACTTCAAATAGATCATATCTTTATCCTGCCATAAATTCTACCCAAACCGCAGCTCTTCTTTCATGTGTGTGTATACACATGCCTGTGTGTCAGAGACAGTGGTAAATAAAAAGAGGAGGAAAAAAATCATGCCAAGGTTATATTAAAAAGAGATACTAAAATGAGTTCTAATCCATATTAAAGAGTACACAGCAAACTACACAAAAAACGAAGACATGGTATAAAACAAACAAGAGGTTATCCTCTCCAAATCCAAATTCCAATCCATCTGTACATAGATGCTTTGCATCTCCGAACACCCTTGATCTAGAAAACGCAAACAATAGCTCTGATATACACTAATCAACCAGACAGTACCAAAAATTGTTTCTTTACAGACTTATTCAAGTGGCAATATTTTTAATATGATTTACAGAGCTCTGCATCTAGAGGCCCTCAGAAAATATTAGTTGGTTCACTGATTGGAAAAACCAAGTCTCTACTTCAAGGGCTGCTTTTTTAGGCATTTTATGGTAATCTCAATTAGACAGGCTTCCCTCCCTGGTGGCTCGGTGGTAAAGAATCCACCTGCCAATGCAGGAAATGCAAGTTCGATCCCTGGATCAGGAAGATCCACTGGAGAAGGAAATAGCAACCCACTCCAGTATTCTTGCTTGGAGAATGCCATAGACTGAGGAGACCAGCAGGCTACAGCCCGTGGGGTCACAAACAGTCAGACACAACTTAATGACTAAACAACTCAATTAGACATGGAATCAACAGCCTAATTCAGAGCAACTAGAGCTCTGACGTGGCATGACACACATCCGGTTGAAAAAGACTAATTTCTCTTAACCTCTAAAATATCAACAGAACAACTAAAATCCAAATGTAAAAAGTTAAAACTCTAGATATGTGCCTGACTCTTATGCATTTAATATTTAACAAACCTCTCTAACCACTTATAATAAAGACAGAAAGAAGAAACATACAAACACCACAAAGCATGGACTTCATTTCCCTATTTGCTTCCCCTTTACACTAAACAGACTGTTGGAAGTTAAAGCACAGTGCTTTGGCTCCCCCAAACGACACTTCCAGAGCACAATACTCCTGCCCCAGAGAAAAGAAAGCAATGCCACATCAAAGTGGGTTCCTGCAGTGCATCTGCACTAGGAGAAACCTATGAAGCACTCGATTCAATTTTGGAACTGTCATCTCTCATCTACCCCACTATCAACCTAATCAAAGAAAAATATATTCGACCAAGACTTTATCTCTAAGTCTCAGAAGGTGAAGGAATTATATCAAGAAGAAAACTGAAGGTGAAACTACTGTACTGAAGTTTGCATCACAGAGGTATTAATGTTCAAGAAAAATGGGAGCTTTTTATAAAAACACCTTAAAGTGAACTGTGATTCCCTGGTGGCTCAGTGATTAAGAATCTGCCAATGCAGGAGAAGCAGGAGACACAGGTCCGATCCCCGGGTCGGGAAGATCCCTTTGAGGAGAAAATGACAAACCACTCCAGTATTCTTGCCAGGAAAATCCCATGGACAAAGGAGCCTGGCGGGCTGCACTGTGTGGGTCGCAAAGAGTTGAACACAACCGAGCACAAAGCACACACCTATAAAGTGAATTATATACAGGTGACCCTTGAACAACAGGGGTTTGAACTATGTGGTTCCACTTATATGGGGGTTTTTTCCCAATAAATGTGTACTATGTTCCACACAATCTACTGTTTGTTAAATCCGAGGATGGGGAGCTACAGCTGACTATAAAGTTACACGTGGATTTTGACAGTGTAAAGAAAGGGGAGAGATGTCATCGCCCCTGACCCCCATGTTGTTCAAGGGTCAACTATAATTATCACAAAAATTAGTTCCACAATTATAACCAACTAGACCTTCAGACGGAGAAGGCAATGGCACCCCACTCCAGTACTCTTGCCTGGAAAATCCCATGGACAGAGGAGCCTGGTAGGCTGCAGTATGGGGTCGCTGAGTCGGACACAACTGAGTGACTTCACTTTCACTTTTCACTTTCATGCACTGGAGAAGGAAATGGCAACCCACTCCAGTTTTCTTGCCTGGAGAATCCCAGGGACGGGGAAGCCTGGTGGGCTGCCGTCTACGGGGTCGCGCAGAGTCAGACACGACTGAAGCAACTTAGAAAAAGAAGAAGAAGACCTTCAGAAACCAAATGTAACAGCTAATTAGATCACTTGCTTAATTTTAAACATTCAATACAACTTCTAAAGTTAGAAGTATTATTTAGTTGTGATTTTATATGTATAACCAAAGTACTTAATAAATGGTAAGATAGCTAACCTTTAGTAAATATTTACTATGTACCAAGAATTATGCCGCTTACAAAGATAATTTCATTTGGTTTCACAACAATCGTCCAAGGGCTATGATGTTTTAATGAGGCGCTGAAAGGTTAGGCAACTTACCCAGGGACATGAATCCACAGTGAGATTACTCTTCCTAGGTCTTCTCACTCACACTCTCTCCCTCAGCAATCTCCTTTTCCACCATCTCCAATATTACCGTTGCATGGTATTCTGATTATGGATTCCCATGACCTCTTGAACACATTTTAACTGTCCACAGACAATCTTAGTGCACCAGCTCTCACAGAAATATTTTCGGGACTGAAAGTACTAATACTTCAGTTCAGTTCAGTCACTCAATCATGTCTGACTCTTTACAACCCCATGAACCGCAGCACGCCAGGCCTCCCTGTCCATCACCAACTCCAGGAGTTCACCCAAACCCATGTCCATTGTGTCAGTGATGCCATCCAACCATCTCATCCTCTGTCGTCGCCTTCTCCTCCTGCTCTCAATCCCTCCCAGCATCAGGGTCTTTTCCAATGAGTCAGCTCTTCACATGAGGTGGCCAAAGTATTGGAGTTTTAGCTTCAGCATCAGTCCCTTCAATGAACACCCAGGACTGATCTCCTTTAGGATGGACTGGCTGGATCTCCTTGCAGTCCAAGGGACTCTCAAGAGTCTTTTCCAACACCACAGTTCAAAAGCATCAATACTTCAGCGCTCAGCGTTCTTTACAGTCCAACTCATATCCATATATGACCACTGGAAAAACCATAGCCTTGACTAGACAGATCTTTGTTGACAAAGTAATGTCTCTGCTTTTTAATATGCTGTCTAGGTTGGTCATAACTCTCCTTCCAAGGAGCCAGCGTCTTTTAATTTCATGGCCACAATCACCATCCACAGTGATTTTGGAGCCCAGAAAAATAAAGTCAGCCACTGTTTCCCCATCTATTTGCCATGAAGTGATGGGACCGGATGCCATGATCTTCGTTTTCTGAACGTTGAGCTTTAATCCAACTTTTTCACTCCCCTCTTTCACTTTCATCAAGAGATACTAATACTATCCTTCCCCAAAACGTCCTCCTATTTCCGTACTCCCGACCACCACTGAACTGACACTGTCCCTGCACTCCACCCCACAGAGCCTGGTCCCGTCCTCCCCTCAGAGGCCATCAGTCCTCACCCCCCCAGGCGGCTCCCGTAACTGCCAGCCCTGCCCACTGCTCTCCATTGCCACAGCCTGGCTGCAGGTCAGACTCTCAGCAGGCCTTCGGTGGGCCAGTCATTCACTCAACAAACTCTTCTCTTTATTAACAAAGAAACTGGCAATATCCTAACAGAACCCCAGTAGAAGTCTCAACATTCTATTACGTGGCAATCCCTTTTCTTCTTAACTTTTAATTTTAAAATAATTACAGACTCACAGATATTGCAAAGGCAGAGCAGAGAGGCCCTGCAGGCTGCTGCCTGGAGCCCACAGTGACCCATCTTGTCAGCTGCAGGCGGCACCTCAGGCAGGACAGGTGACTTCAGCAAACTAAGCGCACTGCTCCACCACGGCACCACACCTGTAGATCCGCAGGACAACCGCCACTGACGGGAATCACTTTTACGCCAAGGGTCTCAGTGCTAATTAATCAATCCTATTAAGCCTTGAATACACTAATTCTCACGTGTGGCTAACAGGCAGCTTCACTGTAAGATACACGTCAGAATTATGTGGTGATCTAAATGACATTCAGTGAAAAGAGTGTGTGAGAGGAGGTCCCCCCTTAGACCTCCAAAGGGGCGGGGTCTATGCCATGGTTAGGAAAGTGCAACAACGGAGCCATATTTGTGCCCCAGCTGGAAAGCGGAGGAAGAAGCCCCCAACCCCCACAAGAAGGAGGAACTGCTCCTGGCGCCAGAGAAGGGGGACCAGGACCTGCACCACCTGGTGCTCAGAACACAACTCCAGCAGCCACTGAGTCTCCACAGGAGCAGAGAGAAGAGACCACCCTAACCCCCATCCCCTTCCAAAGCATCACCCCATCTATCTTCAGGACCTGCAGACTGACAAGCTGAATGAATTTCACAGCTGCAAGGTCCAAAGGCAATGTTCTCTCAATGGTTTATGATGCTGCGAATTCCTCCCTGATGCTGTTTACCCCCACCACTATTATCATCATGAATTAAAATATAAATAAATTTTGAAAACATACAATTCTTATGATTAACATTCCTCAAGACTAGTTTGTTGTTGTTTAGTCACTAAGTCATGTCCGACTCTTTGCAACCCATGGACTGCAGCTGCCAGGCTCCTCTGTCCATGGGATTTCCCAGGCAAGAATACCGGAATGGGTTGCCACTTCCTCCTTCAGGGCATCTTCCTGATCCAGGGACTGAACCCGAGTCTCCCACACTGGAAGGCAAATTCTGTACTGTGTGAGCCACCAGGGAAGCCCCTCAAGATGGGCTACTTTAGGTCATAATCATAAGTTTATAATTTCTAGGAATTATTTCTACACTAAAGACCAGAAATCCCTATATGGATAGCACAATCCCAAGGAAAAGACACCTTCCCTGTCTGTTCTATGAAACCAGCCCTCCAGGGGACAGACAGACCTGACTGAATGTCCTGCCCCGGGCCTCCCCGAGGACCTGAGAGCAGCCCGAGTTCTCCCTAGGGACTGGACAGCCCAATGGGCAGAGCCCTGCGCTACTGCGCGGGGAGCTCCAGAGAAGCAAGACTGAGGTGCTGCTCTTGGCTGCTTCCTTCACCTGCTATGCTCACAAATCATGCGTGTCCTAAAAATAGGCAACACTGAGGGCTTAATTTAAGATGATTAAAAAAAAAAATAGGAAGACATCCAGATATAACTTTAGTTATGGGAACAACATACCTGGGATGACAGCTACTTTGGTATTAGTGAGGTAGAAAATGTATTTTTTTTCAAGTGGGGTAATACCATAACCAGTTCAGCAGGTGGGACAGTGGTAAAGAATCTCCCTGCCAATGCTGCAGACCTGGGTTCAATCCCTGGGTCGGGAAGATCCCCTGGAGAAGGAACGGCAACCCGCTCCAGTGTTCTTGCCTGGGAAATCCTGTGGACAGAGGAGCCTTGGTGGCTACAGTCCATGGGGGGCAAAAGAGTCAGACATGACTGAGCGACTAAACAACAACAATATTGGAATTAGGATTTTTTAAAAAAGGAAAGCAAAGTAATTTAAAAGAAAATAACTGTGACACAGATACCCGATGCAGCCTCGCGCACTGCTGACCCGCTCAGGAGTCAAAGGCTGTCCCCCGCCAGGAGCGCCGTGCAGCAGCCCCTCAGCAGCAAGTGGGGGGCCTCGGACACCACACGGAGGGGCTTCCTCCTCCTCCTGCCTGGGATTCAGGAACAGCGAGTGCACAGACACCATGGGGAGACAACATGTGGTGTGTATCTACAAACATGTTTGGTTCTAGATTCAGGTCATCAGAAACAGGTCTTCATACTCCACAAGAATATAAAAAAGAAACGAAACAGTCAAGAAGATACGGGCAAGTCCCTGTGCAGAGTTGCCCAGAGCACTGCAGGCAACTCAACCCACCCTTCATGGTCACGACTGCCCACACTTCTCCCAACACACCCCTCACTATCACGACTGCCCACACTTCTCCCAACCCACCCCTCACCGTCACAGCTGCTCACACTTCTCCCAACAAACCCCTCACTATCACGACTACTCACACTTCTCTCAACTCACCCCTCACAGTCACGACTGCCCACACTTCTCCCAACACACCCCTCACCGTCACAGCTGCTCACACTTCTCCCAACAAACCCCTCACTATCACGACTACTCACACTTCTCCCAACACACCGCTCACAGTCACGACTGCTCACACTTCTCCCAACCCACCCGTCACGGTCACAGCTGCCCACAGCCCCACAGAGGTGTCCAGAATATCCACATGGGAACACGGCCCCTGTAGTCCAGAACCCCAAGGCTGGACAAAGAATCTATCCTCCTAAAAATCTGAACAACCAGTGGCCTCCATAACTCATCCTGACTGGTGCAATTCAGTTACTCCCATCCCAGTGTAAAATCTGCTCGTGGATTTTGGTTTACACTGATCTTTGAGTATTACATGAGTCTACTGTTGAACATGAACTAAAACATGCAACGTGAAAAAAGAAATGTTTTTTAAAACATTTCAGAGAAGAAAAGCAAAAAGAGTATGGAAAAGCCATGTGCTGGATAAAGAGCCCCTCCCCAGCGATGTTTCCCAAGAGGCAGCACACATATTATACAGGGAAAACCACCTATGGTATATTTATTAATAACACATTGGTTTCCATTTCTGCTCAAAACTGGCAGCTAAAATAAACATCTCAGTAAACTAATGTTACTGCTTTAATTTTCACTTTGGTATAAATCTCCAGCTCCTATCTGTGTTTGTATATGTCTTTGATGGGTCATGTCAGCATCTATTCCATTTCACTGCCAGTGAAGGACTAACTGAAAAGAAATCTGCTCACATATTTAGTAACAAGCTTCATGATTTACACATTTCAAAAAACCTAGAGGTCTGACTTTTGGATTCCAATTCTATCACTCAACTCTGGGGAGGTTACCTAACCTCTCTGAGTTTCAGTTTCCTCGAGAAGCTGTTGTGAGGATTAAATTATATAAAGCATGGAAAGTGTATAGCTCAGTGCCTGCCACTCAGTAAACACATAACAAACATTAGCTCTTAGTGACTGACTCTTTCCCTCTGTCTCCTTGTACCACTGGGCAGAAGAAACCTCAATAAGTATCTGTCCATCCAGTCATCCACAAGCAGCCCTTCCCCAGGGAGCAAGGACCTGTGCAAGCTCTCCACACCCCTCCGGGTTTTCCAGCGTGCGTGCAGAGGCCTCACTCCTTGGGTCAACTAAGGGAGCTGGGATACATCCAGTCACTGGGCTCCAAATAGACGACAGAGAGAGTCTCATGCCCACAGGCTGCATGGGTCTCAGACCTGGACAGCACGTTCTAACCAGAGAGGAACGGGGGAAAAGCCACCCAGCTGCTGGGTATCAGGGCTGAAGTATGGCAGGAGGAATCTGAGAGCCAGGAGATTAGCAATCGGGGCAGGCAGAGAGCAGATGGGGAGAAGCCCAGAATCTTAAGACCCGTGACATGTGTCAGTGATGCCTCAAGGGGCAGCGGAGAGAAAGCAGGAGAAGGGACACACAGACACAGCCTGGGCTGCCGGGGTAACCATCATCACTGCAACCACGTCCTGCCTCTGTACTCAGATCTAGCTATGTGGTAACTGGGAGCACAATGGTTCTTTCTGCACTTTCATTAGCCCTCCACACTCCAGTTCCTGTTCTCGTTCATAGACCAAGATAAGGTGACCTGACCTAGGCTCTAAACTAGTCCATGACATGACTTCAACTGAAAAGAATTAAACTTTCAGGGAGCTTGTGGGCAACAGGAAAAGGCTGGAGAGATTATGGAATGAAAAAAACAACGTGAACATTAAAAAACTACCTCTTTTGAAACACCTTCAGAAAACATGAGTAACACTTTACAATGTAAATGTTTAACTACAGAAAATGTTAGAACACTAAAAGTGATATTTAGTAAAATTAATTTAATTATTTTAGGAGCTTAATATTAACATATATATAACATTATAAGACAATTAGGACATAGCTCTATATATGGGAAACTAGTTAATTTACAGTCGGACATTTTTTTCAAGGGCAAAGTCACAGGCATGGACTCATCAACAATGAGAGTACAAGGAACCCTAGATTCCTTGTAAAAGTCACAGGAAATTTTTTTTAAAAGATGACTTTCCCGGGACTTCGCTGGTAGTCCAGTGGTAAAGAACCCACCTGCCAGTGCAGGGGACACAGTTCGATCCCTTGTCTAAGAAGATCCCACATGCCGTGGAGCAACTAAGCCCATGTGCCACGACTGCTGAGCCAGAGCTCTGGAGCCCAGGAACAGCAACTACTGAGCCCACGTGTTCCAGAACCTGTGCTCAGCAACAAGAGAAGTCACGACAATGAGAGACCCACACAGCACAACAAAGAGTAGCCCCCACTGGCCACAACCAGAAAAAAGCCTCAGCAGCAATTAAGACCCAGCACAGTAAATAAATAAATAAAATTACAAAAAAAGAGAAGACTTTCCCAAGTTATTCAAGACTGCTTATAACCCTATAGGCAATTCAACTCCAACACGCCTGCTTCACAATATTGGAACATACAACTTACTTTCACACCCAAAGGCAAACGTGCCCTTTCATCAGGTTATTAATCTTCTCCCACTCGTCCCCATTAGGTTTGAAAGCCCACCAAGTACTGAGTGAGTCTAACCACTGCTGCCCCCTCCTCCAGGCCCCTCTCCACTCCCATCACAGGCAATGCCCCATCAGAAGTTCTGGGGAAGGCGTCCACGCTTTTCACACTTGTGTTCTCTAAGTGTGCCCTGTTCTTACATCTGTGTGTTCTGTCTCAGCTGTATCATCACACTCCCTATTGGCTAAAATTTATTCTGTGGCAAAAGGGAAGATCAAAGGTACACGTATTTCTCCATTTTGCAGATACCACATTAAAGTCATTTTGTCTTATTGGTAGGTTTATAATAACTTGTAAATATGTCACAGAGGGTAAGGCATGAAGAGAGTCATGTACATCACGTCGAATGGCTTTTTCATATTTTAAGTAAGAGAAAAAAAAATAGTTGACCACATGATGGATGCATATTCCACAAGAGCTTAAGCAACCTGAATGAGATCAACTAACAATACAATAAGGGCCAAAATGATCAGAAAACCATGTCCATCTCAAGGCCAACTTGCAAAAATCTAAGAAATAAGCATACGGAAGGGAACACCAAAAACTATCTTAAAATTCTACACACACAAAACTATTAAATCAATATAAAATCAATGTTCCAATGCTAACTGGAAAAAAGCATTCAAAAGTCCTAATAAATTTGCATAACTGAGATTTTCAGTAACAAATGACAAATTAAATTTCAATTCATGTTCATTGAAAAGAAGTTATCAGTCAAAAATGAAATAAAATAACGTCTATGACAGAAAAAATTCAGATTTCAAACTACAGGGGATAAGAAACAAATTAGTCAGATTCAGGATAAGGAAAGCTATTTTAAAATAAGTAAAACTAAGTAATTCAAAGTTTTATATACATACTTGTTTTCAGTGAGTCAGGCAGTAAGGGTAACAATCACACTTGCTTTTTCTCAAAACCCTCACTCCCTGAACATATTTGGCAACTGACCAACACATGTTCTATTTAACATGAAGTGGAGTTTTCATCTGTGACACACAAAATCCTCTCCAATTGGGATACTCAGCCTCCCTTTCCCTGCCATTCAGTACTATTCTCATGAAAAGCATCCTGCCATTAGCCAGTGGCATTTCAAATCAAATGAAAAATATGTAATTGTCCTGAGAAGGTTTTTAAAAACATCAAGGTAAATTATAAGCTGCTATTAGACTCTGAACTGCAGCAACACAGGGACCCTTTGTTGGGGAGGCTGTCAGCTGTCAAAGCCTGACCTTTGCCTAACTGGTCAGCTGAAGAAGCACTAAGAGAACCTGCTGCGCCTCCCCATTCACCTTCAGTGTGACATGGGGTTGAGTCAATCAACTCCCCAATGAGAGGCCCAAAACAGTCCCAACAGACAGCAATGTCTATTCATTTCTTATCCTTCCTAGAAATTTCAGATTGAAAATCCAAGTTAGCTACATCTTAGTGTAAGAATGAAAAATATCGGCTTTTCCTTTTGAATACTTCATATTAAAGTTTTCTGTTGTGTGTCATGAAGATTCAAAATCTTCTAGACATTAGAAAAGAGTCAGATAACAAAGGACTGCTGGAGCCAGAAACAAAACCAAGAGTCCCACATCTGGTAACTGCTCCATCCTCACCTCCTTCCATTTTTATCCAATAAAACTACATCAGCCATAGCAAAATGAACAAAAACAAAATTTAAAATAAAAAATGATGCAACAAAATTATTTTTTGCATACATATTTCTCTACAAAAGCAAAAATAATGCAATTTAATTATAACACTGCATCTCCTCTTAACATAAAAATGTCACTGCAGCATTAATGAAACAGAAGACGAAGAAATGCACACAAACACACCACACAAGCACCCGCAGTCCAGGCAGATACTAAGATGCGGCACAAGCGGCTATTCAGCTTCTGTGACACAAAAACCAAGAGGGCCTGTGTTCTCCATCCTCCGCTGTTTCCTTCTGCCTCAACTTAGGCAAGAGTCTGTTATATACCAAGACCAATTTATGTGACAAATTCTAATAACTTTTCCCTACCCCTTGCTTTATCCTGAGTCTAAAAACATGGATCCTGAGCCTAAAAGCATCACTGACACCTGTTTTAACAAAGAGCAAGCCAAAATGCTAATCAAAGTGAGGAAAATGTTGGAAATTAGGACTACAGGGATTGAGGGGCAAGCTCATCAACAGCACAGGAGTTCAAGTGCCTTACTTGCCAGGAGGAGATGCCAGGGAGGGGCCCAGGGGAGGGGGGAACAGGTCTCCACAAGGAGAGTGATGACAATCTGTCCCACGAGTGACTTTTCTCCAGGCCCCCTACAACACTTTCTCACTCCACATGCCATGCATCTCCACCAGCTACAAATACTTGATCAAGTTTTACCGAGTGTTTATTTCAAAAAGAAAATGTGTAACACATGTTTTTTGCACACCTCCATTCACAGTTCTGATAACCGTGCTCTACCACTCTGCCCCTCAGAGGACTAGCTCTAGCCTATCTACCCACCTAGAATCACTGAACTAGAAAAGCCAGTCACCCAAGCCAAAGCTACTATTCTTTTTAGAAACTGTATGGGACCCCTGTCCACCATGATGAACAAATGTAAATAATAATGCTCCCTTTAGCCAATCTTCCATTTTTATCCATATTTCTACATCTTACTTTAATATATATGTTTATTAAGATGTCCCTCAAATGGCATGGAGAATGACAGGAAATAAATAGTTATAGCAAACAGACCAGAAGCAACCAGAGTAGTATTAAAAACCAATCATTATTGGCAACAGACTTGTTAAAAGTATGTATATATTTCCTATAAATTACTGTTTCCTAAAATAAAGACCCAAAATAGATTTAATTGTAGCAAAACACATCAATCTAATAACCTCAAAATTCTCCAACATATATGCATTTGCTGCCTGTGAATCCTCCTTAATATCACTAGTGAACATACATGTCAGCCACAGTACTAAACACGCCATATACTCTATCTCATTTAAACCTCATAAATCAGTGAAGTGGGAACTGTGATTATTCCCATTGTGAAGATGAGGAGACTGAAGTACACATTCAAAAATCACATAGCTAACTATCAAGTCTAGATTGACTTTATGCTACTTATAAACCAGCAAGTTCACCCATTACTGCTTAATGCAGGCTGACAGAAGACCCTTTGCGACCCCATGGTCTATACATTCCATGGAATTCTCCAGGCCAGAATACTGGAGTGGGTAGCCTTTCCCTTCTTCAGGGGATCCTCCCAACCCAGAGATTGAACCCAGGTTTCCCACATTGCAGGCAGATTCTTTACCAGCTGAACCACCAGGGAAGCCCAAGAATACTGGAGTGGGTAGCTGATTCCTTCTCCAGGGGATATTCCTGACCCAGGAACCAAACCAGGGTCTCTTGCATTGCAGGGGGACTCTTTACCAACTGAGCCATCAAGGAAGCCCCAACAGAAGGTACAGGCTCCTGCATTAGGGACACGGAACTTTTATTACTCACATCACAGGAAGCAACAAAAGAACCAGCATGTTTCTGTGGTTCTCCTCCCCCAAATTCCTCAACAGCATCATGACACAGCCCAGATGGATGCTTCAGTACAGTAAGCTTGCACTGAAGCTGAGAAGCCCCAACTGTATGTAACAGAAAGACATTACCTCATCCCTGGAGGCTGCCTGCTAAAAACATAGCTGTGAGAATGGCCCAGGATCAGGACCCTACATTCCCAACATACCCAGCAAGGTGTGTAGGAGCAGAAGAGATCCGTGGAGGGAGGCTTTTGCCTAACACTGATGCATGCTGGACTGTTAGGCACTATTAATAAAATACATTCCAAAAGTTTAACTTTGTTCCCTAAATTTAAAACTATAATAATTGAGATTGCTGAGGCTTCTGGTTAAAAATGACAAACTAAACATAAATACTTACTTTCAATTTACTTTTCCATATCTCAATCGTAAACGAAAACAAAGAAACAATAACAAAATAAGTTTAATAATAATAACTTTAACGAAATAATAATAAGTTTAATAATAATAACTAACACTCACTTAACATTAAAGGATGGACACGACTGAGCGACTAACACTTCCACTTCCACAAACCATCCAGACAGAAACTCATTAAGAAAACACTAGCCTTCAATAACACGTATAAACAGATGAACTTAACAAATATATAGAAAGCAATCAATCCAAAAGCAACAGAATATATTCTTTTTTGCTGCTGCTAAGTCGCTCAGGCGTGTCCGACTCTGTGCGACCCCACAGATGGCAGCCCACCAGGCTCCCCCGTCCCTGGGATTCTCCAGCAAGAACACTGGCGTGGGCTGCCATCTCCTTCTCCAAGTGCACAGAAAACACTCTCTAGGACAGATCACATGCTGAGCCACAAAAGAGTTCCAAAAACATTAAGAAGACTGAACTCATATCAAGCATCTTTTCTGACCACAACACTATGAGACTAGAAATCAACTACAAGAAAAAAACTACCAAAAGAAAAATACATGGAGTCTAAACAACATGCTACTGGACTTTCCTGGGGTTCCAGTGGTTAAGAATACACCTGCCAATGTAGGGGACATGGATTTGATCCCTGTCTGGGAGCATTCCACATGCCATGGGCCAACTAAACCCAAGCGCCACAACCACTGAGCCGCAACTACTGAGCCCACACTGAAGCACACGTGCCTGAGAGCCCAGGCTCGCAACTAAACAGCAGCCCCCACCCACCCCAACTAGAGAAATCCCACCAACAGCTATGAGACCCAGTGCAGCCATAAACAAATACACACATACATAACAAATATTTTTAAATTAATTAAAAATATATGCTACTAAACAACCAATGCGCCCCTGAAGAAATCAAGAGGAAGTCAAATTACATGGCAACAGATGAAAGGGAAAGACAATAATCAATCAAAAATCTATGGGATGCAGCAAAAGCAGCTCTAAGAGGGAAATTTACCATAATATAAGCCTCAAGAAATAAGAAAAGGGACTTCCTTGGTGGTCCAGTGGTTAAGAATCTGCCTTCCAATGCAGGGGATATGGGTTTGATCCCTGACTGGGGAACTAAGATCCCACATGCTGTGGGACAATGAAGCCCACGCACTGCAACTACTGAGCACACACACTCTCGAGGCACACACGACACTAGGAAGCCTGTGCACTCTGGAGCCCACGTGCCATACTGAGACAGGAGCCTGCACACAAAGAACCCACGTGCTGCAACTAACAGCAAACACAGCCAAATACATAAATAAAAATTAAGAACAAAAAAAGAAGAAAAATCTCAAGCAATTTAATCTTACACCTAATGGAAGTAGGAAAAAAAAAAAAAACTCAACTAGTAGAAAGAAACACAAAATAAAAATCAAAGCAAAAATAAATAAAATAGAGACTAACTTAAAATCAGAGAAGATCAATGAAACTAAGAACTGGTTCCTTAAAAAGATAAACAAAAATGGACAAACCTTTATCATCAAGATAGAACTCAAATAAAATATTAAGTGAAAAAGGAAAAGTTACAATGTCACAGAAACACAAAGGATCATAGGTGATTACTACAATTATATACCAATAAAATGGACAATGTAGAAAGAATGTACATATTTCTAAAAATGTACACTCTCCCAAGACTGAATCAGAAAGAAATAGAAAAATGTGAATAGACCAATTATCCGCATTGAAACTGAAAGAGTAATCAAAAATCTCCCAGCAAACAAATGTCCAGGACCTGATGGCAACACTGGTGGAGCATACCAAAGATTTAAAGAAGACCTAAAATCTATCCTTCTCAAACTACTCCAAAAAAAACTGAAGAAGAAGAAACACTTCCAAACCCATTCTATGAAGTCCACATTACTATGATAGCAAAACCAGACAAACACATCACACACACAAAAAAAATCACTGATAAAAACAGGTACAAACATCCTCACCAAAACACAAGCAAAACAAATTCAATAATACATTAAAAGGAAAATATACTATGAACATATAGGATTTACCCAGACATGTAAGGATGCTTCAATATCTGCAAATCTATTAGGTGTGATGTGCAACTAACAGAGACTAAAAATCATATGATCATCTTAGATGCTGAAAAAGCTTTTGACAAAATTCAAAAACCACTTATGGGAAAAACACTCAACAAACAGGGAACAGGGGTATCCCTCAACATAAAGGCCAGATATGACAAATCTACAGCCAACATCAAACTCAACAGTGAAAAACTGAAAGCATTTCCTTTAAGATCAGGAACAAGACAAGAGTGCCACTCTCGACTCTCATTCAACATAGTACTGAAAGTCTTAGTTAAAATAATCAGACAAAGAAAAGAAATAAAAGGAATTCAAATTGGAAAGAAAGAAGTAAAACTGTTACTGTTGACAGATGACATGATACTATATACAGAAAATCTTGAAGAGGCGCCACTATAAAACTATTAAAACTAATAAATGAATCTTGTAAAACTGCAGGATACAAGATTAACATACAGAAATCTGTTGCATTTCCATACACTAACTATGAACTATCAGAAAGAGAAATTAAGAAAACAACCTCATTTACAACTGCACTCACAAGAACAAAATATCTAAGAGAGAAAATCTAACCGAGGAAGTAAAAGACTTACTCAGAAAACTTTAAGACACTGAAAAAAAAAACTAAAGACAACATAAGCAAATGGAAAGATAAAGCATGCTGATGGATTGGAAGAAATAATATTGTTAAAATTATCACACTGGGCTTCCTTGATGGCCCCGTGATTAAGATTTCACCTGCTGGTTCAGGGAACACAGATTCCTTTGTCCAGGAAGACTCCACATGGCACAGGGTAGCTGAGCCCATGTACTGCAACTACTAAGCCAGCATTCTAGAGCCCAGGAGTTGCAACTACTTAGCCCATGTGCTGCAACCACTGAATCTCGTGTGCCCTAGAGCCCATGCTCCACAAGAGAAGCCATCACAAGAAGCCTGCACACCACAGCAAAAAGTAGCCCCTGCTTGATGTAACTAGAGAAAACCTGCACACAGCAATAAAGACCCAGTGCAGCCAAATAAATATATTTTTTGAAATGACCATACTACCCAAGGCAGTCTTGGGTAGTACAAGACCAGTCTTGGGACCCAAGGCAGTCTTGGGTAGTACAAGACCATACTACCCAAGAAAAAGTTGGCTTAAAGCTAAACATTCAGAAAACTAAGATCATGGCATCCGGTCCCATCACTTCATGGGAAATAGATGGGGAAACAGTGGAAACAGTGGCAGACTTTCTTTTTCTGGTCTCCAAAATCACTGTAGATGGTGGCTGCAGCCATGAAATTAAAAGACGCTACTCCTTGGAAGGAAAGTTATGACCAATCTAGATAGCATATTCAAAAGCAGAGACATTACTTTGCCAACAAAGGTCCGTCTAGTCAAGGCTACGGTTTTTCCTGTAGTCATGTATCGATGTGAGAGTTGGACTGTGAAGAAGGCTGAGCGCCAAAGAATTGATGCTTTTGAACTGTGGTGTTGGGGAAGACTCTTGAGAGTCCCTTGGACTGCAAGGAGATCCAACCAGTCCATTCTGAAGGAGATCAGCCCTGGGATTTCTTTGGAAGGACTGATGCTAAAGCTGAAACTCCAGTACTTTGGCCACCTCATGTGAAGAGTTGACTCATTGGAAAAGACTCTGATGCTGGGAGGGATTGGGGGCAGGAGGAGAAGGGGACAACAGAGGATGAGACGGCTGGATGGCATCACTGACTCGATGGACGTGAGTCTGAGTGAACTCCGGGAGTTGGTGATGGACAGGGAGGCCTGGCGTGCTGCGATTCATGGGGTCGCAAAGAGTCAGACACAACTGAGCAAGTGAACTGAACTGAACCCAAGGCAATTTACAAGGTCAGTGCAATTTCTATCAAAATACAAATGGCATTTTTCACAGCACTAAAACAAATAATTCTAAAATCCTTGTGGAAACACTGAAGATCCCAAATAGCCAAAACAATCTTAAGAAAGAAAAAACCAGAGGAATCATACTCCCTAATTTAAAACTATACTACAAGGCTACAGTAATCAAAACAGTATGATACTGGTACAAAAGGAGATATATTATATCAATGGGACAGAATAGAGAGCCCAGAAATAAACCCATACTTATGTGGTCAATTAATCTAAAACAAAGGTGTCAAGAATATACAATAGGGAAAAGGCAGCCTACCCAATAAGTGGTGTTGAGAAAACTGGATAGGTACAAAAAGAATCAAATTGAACTACTCTCTCGCAGCAGACACAAAAATAAACTCAAGATGGACTTAAAGACATAAATGGCCAATAAGCACATGAAAAGATGCTCAGCATCACCACTCATCAGGGAAATGCATATCAAAAGCAAAAGGAGATGTCACCTCACACTTATCAGGATGACTACCATTAAAAAGACAACAAATAACAATTGCTGGTGAGGAGGTGCAGAAAAGGGAGCCCTTGTGCACTCTTGATGGAGAACAGTATGGAGGTTCCTCAATAAACTAACACAAGAACGTCCATCATCCAGCAATTTCACTTGTGGGTATTAGCCTGAAGAAAACATAAACACTAGTTCAAAATGATAGATGCATTCCAATGCTTACTGAAGTGTTATTTACCTTAATCAAGACATGAAAACAACCTAAGTATCCACTGATAAAGGAATGAATAAAGAAGATATGGTATGTTTGTATATGTGTGTGTACTCACACACACACAATAGAATTATTACTCAGCCATTAAAATAATGAAATCTCATCATTTGCAACAATATGATGGACCTAAAGGGTATTATACCAAGTGAGATAAGTCAAACAGAAAAACAAATATGGTGTGACCTTATTTACATGTGAAATCTAAAAAACAAAACGAACAAAGAAAACAAAATGAAAACAGACCTATATATAGATACAGAGAACAAGCATACGTTTGCCAAAAGGCAGGGAGCAGAAGGTAGGTGAAATAGGTAAAGGAGAGTAAGAAGTACAAATCTCCAGTTTAAAAGAATAAGTCACAGGGATATGATTAAGGAATATAGTCAATAATGTTGTAATAACTTTGTATGGTAACAAATGGTTATTTAACATTGTGGTGATCATTTCATTATGCATGCAAATGTCAAATCATTATGTAGGACTCCTGAAACTAACCTAACACTATACATCAACTATACTACAATTCAAAAGAAAAAAAAAGAACACACACCTTGAATCAGTAACTTAAACTTCTACCTTAAGAAACTAGATGGGGAGAACAAACCAAACCCTAAAGAAACAAAAGGAAAACAGTAATAAAAATTGTTAACTGATAATAATACAGAGTATAAGGAAGAGAAAAACAAGAGAAAAATCAACAAAACCAAAAGTTATCTGAAAAGATCAATAAAACTGACAACTGTACTTAAATGATCAAAAAAAAAATTTAAATTACTAAAATCAGGAATGAAAGAGAAGATATCATAACCAATCTTTAGAAATGAAAAGGATTATAAAGGAACAGTAACTCCAGAGTTCTTTGGTATTGAAAAAGGTCCTACTTTCTACCCACCCCTACACTGGAAGAGAAAAATAGATTAATCATACATCTTCTGGGGTTTTTTTCCTACAGGAAATCATGTTATGGGTAAGTGCCAGATTTCATAAAATTGTTTGCAAGAGGTTTAATGAGAATTTAATAAGAATATCTCACTTTTGATGGAATTGCGTGTGTCTGACAGCTGCATTCTAAGTTTGTTTTTTCACTGCACTGGGCCTTCATTGCTGTGTGAGGGCTATTTCTAGTTGCACCCACAGGCTTACTACAATGGCTTCTCTTGTTGTGGAGCACAGGCTAGGGTGTGCAGGCTCACTAGTTATGGCACATGGGCATCAATAGTTGCCCTGCAGCATGTGGGATTCTAGTTCCTGCACCAGGGGTCAAACCCATGTCCCCTGCATCAGCAGGCAGATTCTTAACCACTGGACCACCAGGGAAGTCCTGTGTTATAAGTTTTGATTAGTGGCTTTGGTTAGAAATCTGGGCTCCCAACAAGTTCCCAAGCTCAGAAAGATGCTTGTAGGATCAGATCTGGCCTTGTGTGGACTTCTGGCTACAGCTTTTGAACAGTAGTAGCTTTACATTGGGTTTCCTTGGTGGTTCAGTGGTTAAAGAATCCATCTGCCACTGCAGGTTCAATCCCTGGGTTGGAAAGATCCTCTGGAGAAAGAAATGGCAACCCTCTCCAGTATTCTTGCCTAGAGAATCCTATGGATAGAGGAGCCTGGCAGGCTACAGTCCATGGGGTCACAAACAGTCAGACACAACTGAGCAACTGAGTAACAATAAAATGGGCTTCCCAGTTGGCGCTAGTGGTAAAGAACCTGCCTGCCAATGCAGGAGATGTAAGAGACACAGGTTTGACCCATGGAACGGGAAGATCCCATGGAGGAGGGCATGGTAACCCACTCCAGTATTCTTGCCCGGAGAATCCCATGGACAGAGGTGCCTGGACTCTGGTGGGCTAAGGTCAACAGTGTCGCAAAGAGTCAGACACGAATGAAGGGACTTAGCACATGAACAACTATAAGCACCAGTTACATAATAGATGCAATGGACAAATCTCCAGAAAACAGGAATTACCACAACTGACTCACAAAGTAGAAAATCTGAAAAAATCTGCAAGTAAGAAAACGAATCAGCAATTTTAAAACACCCCACAAAGAGAAGCCTAGACCTAGAAAGACCACTGGTAAATTCTACCAAATGTTTAAAATTTAAGACCAATCTTTCACAACTTATTCCCAAAAATAGAAGAGGAAGAAACACTTCTCAATTCACTATATGAGACCAATATTACCCTAACTTTTACACTCTCCTCTTTCACTTTCATCAAGCGGCTCTTAAGTTCTTCTTCGCTTTCTGCCATAAGAGTGGTATCATCTGCGTATCTGAGGTTATTGGTATTTCTCTCGGCAATCTTGATTCTGACTTGTGCTTCATCCAGCCTGGCATTTCACATGCTGTATTCTGCATATAAGTTAAATAAGCAAGGTGTACAGCTTGATATACTCCTTTCCCAATTTGGAACAAGTCCATTGTTCCATGTCCAGTTCTAGCTGCTACTTCTTGACATGCATAGAATTTCTCAGGAGACAGCTAAGGTGGTCTGATATTCCCATCTCTTGAAGAATTTTTCAGTTTGCTGTGATCCACACAGTCAAAGGCTTTGGCACAGTCAATAAAGCAGAAGTAAATGTTTTTCTGAAACTCCCTTGCTTTTCCTATGATCCAACAGATGTTGGCAATTTGATCTCTGGTTCCTCTGCCTCTTCTAAAACCAGCTTGAATATCTGAAGTTCTCAATTCACATACTGTTGAAGCCTAGCCTGAAGAGTTTTGAGCATTACTTTACTAGCATGTGAGATGAGTACAATTGTGGGGTAGTTTGAACATTCTTCGGCATTGCCTTTCTTTGGGATTGGAATGAAAACTGACCTTTTCCAGTCCTGTGGCCACTGCTGAGTTTTCCAAATTTGCTGACATGTTGAGTGCAACACTTTAACAGCATCATCTTTTAGACTTTGAAATATCTCAACTGGAATTCCATCACCTCCACTAGCTTTGTTCATAGTGATGAACAAAGTTCAAAGTGATGAACAAAGGCCCACCTGATTTCGCACTCCAGGATGTCTGGCTCAAGATGAGTGATGACACCATTGTGGTTATCACAATATTAATATAATAAAGGACATAGCCCTATGATCATTTCAACAGGTGTAGAAAAAGAACAAAATCCCTTTCACAATGAAAATGCTCAATGAAAATTATAAATCTTCTCAGTCTGTAAAGGCTATCTACAAAAACCCCAGAGCCAACATCATATATCTTGGCAACAGACTGAACGCTTTCACCCTAAAATCAGACACAAGACAAGTACTTCCACTACGGTCACTTCTATTCAACACTGTACTGGAGATGCTAGCTAACGATATAAGGCAAAAGTAAATAAAAAGCATCCAGATTGAAAAGGAAGGATTATTTCTTTATAAGAGCTAATCTCCTAAGGAGTCCACTAAAAACTATCAGAATAAATGATTTTGTAAGGGCACAGGATACCAGATCAATATACAAAAATCAATTGGATTTCCATATGCTAGCAATGAACATTTCAAAACTGAAGAAACTATATCTATAATGACAGTTAAGAATAAAATACTGAGGTATAAATAAGTACATAACTTTGTTAAAAAAAAATTAAAGCTCTCAAGAAACAAAAAAAAAAAATTCCCATGTTCATTGATCAGAAGACTTAATATTTAAGACAGCATGCATGCACGCTTATTCACTCAGTCGTGTCCGACTCTTTGCAATCCCCATGGACCCCACCAGGCTCCTCTGTCCATGAGATTTTCCAGGCAAGAATATTGGAATGGGTTGCCATTTCCTATCCTAAGGGATTAAGACGAGCGGATTAAGTATTGGGCAATACTGCCCAAATGGATCTTCATAGACCTCATAATCCAAACCTGAACCCCAGCTGGTTGGTAGAAACTAACAAGTTGATCCTAAAATTCATAAAATATAAAGAACCCAAAATAGTTAAAATAACCTTGAAAAAGAAGAACAAAGTGAGAAAATGCACACTACTGAATTTGAAATCATATTACAAAACCAGAGGAATCAATATTTAAGACCACATCAGATCAGATCAGATCAGTCGCTCAATCGTGTAGTACTGACATAAGGAGAAACACGTGAGTGCTAAGTCATTCAGTCATGTTCAACTCTGCAACTCCACGGACTGCCAGGCTCCCGTCACACAGCGCTAATAAAACTGAGTCCAGAAATAAACTAATTTATGGCCAAATGACTTTTGACAAGAGTGAAAAGACCATTTAAAGAGAAAAGAATAGCCATTTCAACAAATGATGCTAGGTCAACTGTATATCCACATGCAAAACAATGAAGCTGGGCCCCTACTTTACACCATACACAGAAATCAACTTAAAATGTAAATAGACTAAACAGACCTAAAAAGGACAAAAACTATAAAACTCTTAGAGAAAACAATAGGCGTAAATCTTCACGACCATCTGTTAGGCAAATCCTTCCTAAAGCCAACAACAAAAACATAAATAACAAAAGAAAAAAGACAACTTACACTTCATCTGCATTAAAAACTTTCATGTTACAAATGATCCTAACAAGAAAATGAAATGACAAGGACTTCTGTGTTGACTCAGTGATAAAGAATTTTCCTGGCAATGCAGGGACATGGGTCCAATCCCTGATCCCAGAAGATTCTACACGGCAAGGAGCAGCTAAGCCCGTGTGCTACAATTACTGAAACCCGTACTTGAGAGTCCACAAGCTGCGTCTGCGAGCAACTACTGAGCCTGTGTGCCACAAGTACTGAAATCCACATGCCTGGAGCTTCTGCTCTGCACCAAGAGAAGCCACTGTAACAAGAAACCCACACACTGCAATAATAAAGAGTAGCCCCTGCTCGCTGCAACTAGAGAAAGCCCACATACAGCCATGAAGACCCAGTGCAACCATAAATAAATAATTTTTTAAAAAATGACAATCCTCAGAGTGAAAGAAAAAGATTTCTAATTCATAGAATTAGGCCTTACAGTGGCTGTGTATTCAAAATATGTTAAGAATATGTACCAGTAAACCATAGAAAGACAATTCAAATAAAAAATGGACTAAGGATACAAATAGACATTTCTCCAAACAAAATATACAAATAACCAATAAGTACATGAAAAGATGCTCAACCTTATCAGTTCAGTTCAGTTCAGTTCAGTCGCTCAGTCGTGTCCGACTCTTTGCAACCCCATGAATTGCAGCACGCCAAGCCTCCCTGTCCATCACCAACTCCCGGAGTTCACTCAGACTCACGTCCATCGAGTCAGTGATGCCATCCAGCCATCTCATCCTCTGTTGTCCCCTCTCCTCCTGCCCCTAATCCCTCCCAGCAACCTCATCAGTCACTATGAAATCAGTCACAAATGAAAATCAAAACCACAATGATGTATCACTTCATACCCACCAGGATGACTATAATCAAAAAAAAAAGACAGAAGCAACTGCTATAGAATGTAAAGAAACTAGAACCCTAACAAACTAGTGAGACGTACAATGATGCAGCCCCTCCAGAAAAGTCTGGGAGTCCTTCGAAAGTTTAAATATAGAATTACTCTATGACCTAACAATCCCACTCCTAGGTGTATATCTGAAACAAATAAAAAGATATCCACACAAAAATGTGTATGCAAATATTCACTGCAGCATTATTCATCATAGCTAAAATGCTGAAATAATCCAATGTCCATCAACTACCGAAAAAAGAAATGACTGTACAGTGAATGAAGTACTGATATATGCTACATATATAACATAGATGAAACCTGGAAACATTATGCTAAGTGAAAGAAGCCAGTAACAAAAGACCATAAACTATATGAAATGTCCATTTATACAAAATGCCCAGAATACACAAATTCACAAAGACAGCAGATTAGTTGTTGCCAAGAGATGACAGAGTGACAAATTGAGAATGACGACTAGTGGGCACAGGTTTCTTTTTTAGGGTAATGAAAATGTTCTAAAATTAGATGGTGATCGTTGTGCAACTCTATGATCATACTAAAAAGCCAAAAACTTGCACACTTTTAGAGTGAAGTTCAAGGTATGTAAACTCTATCTCACTAAAGCAATTATAAAAAAGTATACTTGTGATCTCACTTATCTGTGGGATCTAAGAGTCAAACTCAGAAGCAGAATAGGACCGAGGCTGCCAGGGGCTGGGCAGCAGAGGAGAAGAGGAGATCCTGGTGGAAGGGCGCAAACATCCAGCTACAGGAGAAGTGGGCTCCAGAGATCGCATAACAGCCTGGGGCTGCAGCTGAGGGCCCTGCACTGTGCCCCTGAGAGCGGCTGTGAACGGCCCTCAAAGGCCTCACCACCACCGCAACAGAATGGTGATTGTGTGAGACTGCTGAGAGCCGAAGAACTGATGCTTGAGGACCGTGGTGCTGGAGAAGACTCCTGAGAGTCCCTTGGACTGCAAGGAGACCCAATCAGTCCATCCTAAAGATCAGTCCTGGGTGTTCATTGGAAGGACTGATGCTGAAGCTGAACCTCCAATACTTTGGCCACCTGATGCAAAAAGCTGACTCACTGGAAAAGACCCTGATGCTGGGAAAGACCGACGGCAGGAGGAGAAGGGGATAGCAGAGGATGAGATGGTTGGATGGCACCACCGACTTGATGGACAAGAGTTTGAGCAAGCTCCAGGAGCTGGTGAGGGACAGAGAAGCCTCGTGTGCCGCGGTCCATGGGGTTGCAAAGTCAGACACAAATGAGTGAGTGAACTGAACTGACCTCACATAACATGCTATGTAAGGATCTGTTAACTATCTTTATAGCAGTAAACATTTCACAACATATACGTGTATCAGATCATCACACTGTGTACCTTAAACTGACATATTAATATATCATCATATCTCAATAAAGCTGGGGAAAAAAGACACACCATTAATACTATTTACATAAGGCAGGAAGCCACACTGATTCTTGTTGCAGTGGACACATCCACTTCTCAGTAGGATAATTCCTTCACGTACTCCTATTTCTTTTTTCCTTTATTTGGCCTGGAGTCACCCATTCTAACGCCCAAATACACACCACGTAATACTATTTACACAAAGTTCAAAGACAGGCAGAATCATTCATGATATTAAAAGTCAGGACAGTGATTATCAGAGGGAGATGGGGTGGTAAAGAAAGGAGACACAAGGCAACGCCAGTTGACCGCAAGGTTCTCTTCCTTAACCTTCATGATACTTCACGGAGCTAGACAGTTACGACCTGTGCAGTTTTCTGTGTATGTTATACTTCAGTAAAAAAGTTTTTTTAAAAAAGAAAAAAATTCTACCTGACCTACTGAAACAATCTAGAATAAACACAATCTCAAAAATACTTCTTCTCTATGACCTACTAAAACCATAATTTCAACAGCAAAAAAAAAAAGCAACTATTTTTAATATGAGAGGATAGATGAACTATAACTGATATTAGCAGTAAGACTTCACTAAAGATCAGAGTTCTAAGCTAAGTAGAGAGCGCATGGGGTCTGGACAGTGAGATGGCACTGGGACCAACACTTTTCTCTGTCTGAGCAGATGTTATAAGAAACCTCACGGGATTCTCCGAAGTGAGTCAAACTTTGGAAAGTGCCTTGCTCACAGGTGACACACTAAATGCCCACCAAAGGTTTATGTATTTCTCTTCACACATCTCCTTCCCCCCAAAGCAGGAAGCCACACTGGTTCTTGCTGCAGTGGGCACATCCACGTCTCAGCAGGACAATTCCTTCACCTACTCCAATTTCTACTTTTTTACTTTTTTTGGCCTGGAATCACCCATTCTAACGCCCAAATACAGTCCTGACCATCCTACCGCCATCTGACAGCTCTAAGTTTCACAAAACATAATTTTTTCTTTCTTCCCACTGCAGCACAGGCCCACCTAAAAGACATAAATTCTGTTTCTATCCACAATAATTATCCTTGCTAAAAATATACCCAATATTTCTTCTTTCTTATATAATTCCTACATGTAACTCATTCAGATCTGTCTACAAAATTACACCTTAGAACTATTCAGAGATTTTGCTGACAAATGACTTCTAAAATAAAGTATTATCCACCCTAAACCTCATTGCTGGAAATAAGTACTACCACTTCTCTGTTTTCTTTGGAATATTACGAGCTTTAAATTTTTGGCCTAGAAGATTCTGGTTAAAGATGAATTTTTATAAATTAAACCTTTTTGTGCTTTCATAAATCACATACTTAAAATAGTAACTAAATAAATCTGATGCTCTGATACTAAGGAGCCCCTTTTCTTCTAGTCATGGAAGAGAAAGGTTCACTTTGTGTGAAGCCAAAGTGACTCATTCTTTCAGGCAAGTCCTCAGGAAGAAAATGTAAAGAAAACAAACTCCACATATTAACACCAGCACTAAAGGTCAAGGCAGGTGACACAATTGGAAAGACTATAAAAATATACTTACAGCCTCAAACTGTAAATGGCTATCCTTTAAGAAACTCTGAATTTTGTCCTTGGGTAAAATACTGAATCGAAATCGAAGGAGATCCATTTCTTGCTGAATAAACCAGCGCCTAAGATCTTCACTAAAACAGAGACAAGAAAACTGTAAGTGAAAAGTTTAAAGACAATTTTAAAAGTCCATTGATTATTAAATCCAAGACATTTCTATGAAACAACATTCAAATGTGAGCAATAGGCCAACAGACTTAAGTTCATTAACAGCATCAAGCTCTCTACTATGGTAAGACTGTGAATACAGGTGACATGCCACAATCTCCCAGGACTGAGTAGAACATGGGGAAGAAAGATGTTTTGAACATAATTAAAAGAATTAAATACAGAGTCTAGCTGCATTACCATCAAATAACATAAAATAGTACACTTCGTTTAATCTAACTGCAAAGTATTTGTTTACATCAGAAAATGGAGTATCCCTCCTGTTAATGCCAAATAAACATCACAAGTTTTTAAAGGTAATTTTACCTCTGAATAGATTATAATCAGATAAACTCTGCAAAGTAAACTTTGCTTACAGCTTTAGAGTTTATAACTTCACAAAATTTAATAAGCATTAAGATACCTCAACTTTTTAAAAGTCAACATTTGTTACTGTTTAGTCGCTAAGTGGTGTCCCACTCTTTTGCAACCCCACAGACTGCGACCGACCAGGTTCCTCTCTCCATGGGATTTTCCAGCCAAGAATACTGGAGTGGGTTGCCATTTCCTTCTCCAGGGGATCTTCCCCACTCAGGGATCAAATCCACATCTCCTATGCTGGCAGGAGGATTCTTTACCACTGAGCCACCAGAGAAGCCCCAAAAGTCAATATAGAACATTAATTTATAAGACAGATGGGCATTATTGTTGTTATAAAATAATTAAGCTACTCCATGTAAAATATGATTTCTTTCCTCAAATGACTTTCACACTGTCAGCAATTCACTTATTGCATAAATTGCAAAACCTGCATACGCTTTTTTAACAAAAGAAAAGCTCTAGGACCAAAGCTGGTCAATAATTTCTCAGTCATTATCTTGGGATAGTAAATAATTCAAGATTCCCATTTGATAAGGCTATTGCCAAAAAAGAAACAGAAAAGAAACATAGTAAGTATGCAATTTAGCCAAAATAAATATAAGAAAATACACAGTAAAAAAAAAAAAAAAAAAAAGCAACCAACTCCTTCCTCTGGGTGGCACTACTGACTTCTAAGAAACTACCAAAGGAAAAGATCTTAATCTAATGGACACCAGCCCATACAAGTCAACTGCTAAAACCTGTGCAGATTCAAGTATGTGTTTGATTCCAAAATCCTTCTTCCTAATGAAATCATCTCTAATTTTAAATCCTAAATGAAGAATCCCTCCCATAAAGTAAAAAGTGTTTTAATAGGCAAAATCTGCAAAAATATTTTATTTTTTTAGTCAACAACTCGTTTCAAACAATTCGCTACAACAGCATTCAGCCCATGAACCACTGGTTTCTGATGTTATCCTGGGATTTCCTACAATGGGTACAATACCTGTCGGCCCTCCTGCACCAGTTTATAGCCCAAGATGTCAGATTTGACTGTGGAAGACAAAGGTATACTCACGACTGGCAGTAAGCAAGGCGCAAAATAAAGTGAGAAATGTGATCTTTTCTTCGAGGTTCATATTCATCTTCCAAGCTTTCCTGAAAAACAATGGCAAATGAAGAAAATAAATGCAGAACAGTGAAAGGTGTAAAGAATTACTGAGTCAGCATAAGCCAATGGTGAAGCAGAAGTTCAGTAACACAGATTTCATAATATGCTTCCCAGGAGGAGTATCACTTTACTTAGGTGGACAACTGGGTGAAACACAATTGAACACCACCACCTCCTGGGTTTGGATCCCACTGTTTTCTTCCACCTCTAACTTTCCTTCTCGTCCAGCCTACACTCACCTACACTCGTCCAGCCACTCACCTCTTCCACCACTTCCCAGATAAACCCTCAACTATTCTCATTTCAACCATTTGGCAAAACCTAGATTCTAAACAAATCCATAGCTATACTCTGCAGTCCTGTTCCCAAAATGCTGAGAACTTCTGGGGAAAAAATATACAATTATAGGAATTTGGAACATTAAAAATTCACACCCTCTACCGTCAACTGGTCGCAAAGAGTCGGACATGACTGAGCAACTGAACAACAACAAACCTCAACTGGACCTTTATCAACACCCAGAAATCTTTTTTTTTAATATATATATCTTATTCAAGTATAGTTGATTTACAACGTTTCAAGTGCACAGCAAGGTGATTTAATTACACAAATACACATATTATTTTTGAAATTATTTTCCATCATATGTTATTATAAGATATTAACTATAGTTTCCTATGCTATACAGTAAACCTTTGTTGCTTGCTGCATATCTACTAGAATCTAGCATTCTAGTCGTACTAAGTCAAACAAGTAACACTAAGGAATCTTTCCTCAAGTTCAACACAGTCAGAGCAAACATGTCCTGAGCACTCCCAATGTACCAGGCACTGTTATAAGCATTTTTAATCCATTAATCCACATAATCCTTTGAAAGCCCCTATGAGGAGGGCACCACTATATCCCTATTTTAAAGATGAGGAAACTGACTTTGTTCCAGGTCACAAGCCCATAAGCAGCAGAGCTGGGATCTGGCCCCATAACCATTCCTTTCCCTATCTCAGGACAGCTGTTTTGATCTTCACTAGGTGGCCAGCGCTCCCCAATACACCACCGTCCCCTCCTCTCATCACAGGACCTCACCTACTTTACAGAAAGCAAAGGCCTCAGGCTGACTCCTCAGCCCAAACTCCTGCCACCGCGTGTGGTACTGCCTTCCCCACTATCCCTACTGACAGACCTCTCTCTCCTCCTACATACAGCTGATCCCACATGGAAACTCCGCAGCCCACCTGCTCCTGCCTCCTAAGGACTGTGACTAATCCAAAGTTCTCCCAAAGTATCTACAATCGCCCTCTCTTCTCTTCCAGATCTTTCTGCTCAGCTTATAAATATGTTCAAATATATGCTGTCATGTGTATGTGTGTATCTTTTCCCCTCAAATTTTCCTATACTCAGACCTACCTTCCCAGTCTTCTCAGCTAAACATGTTAGAAGAGGAAATATTCCACACTCATCTCCCACCTCTCACCTCCAAACACCATCACTGTTTCACCTTCTGCCTCTGTCTACAAGCCCGTATCTACTGCACACCCTGCAGCCCTCGAGATAGTTCCACAAGCACCTCAGAGTTACAACGTGAACAAAACTCAGTTCTCTTTCTAGTAAGACTTGCCTCCTCTCCTGTATATCCCACCATCCACCCAGCTGTCATCACCAGAAACCCAAACGTCATTCAGAACTCTTTTGTCCCTCCTCCTTGTATCTCTATAATCTTATGATTCCATCTTCTCACTATCTCTTCAATCAGTCCCCTTCACGCCATTCAATTTACTTGTCATCTCCAAGCTCCTGATTGGTGTTCCCCAACAGATAATGACCCCATCCATCTGCCACTGATATTCATCTTCTCAAAATAAAAATGAGATCACATCCATTGAGATTCAGTTCCAGCACTATCTCATCTAGGAAGCCCTCCCCAACCTGAGCTAATTCTCTGTGCTTTTGGAGTTCCTGGTTGTTATTTAGTTGTTAAGTCATGTCCCACTCTTTTGCAACCCCATGGACTCTAGCCCACCAGGCTCCTCTGTCCATGGAATTTCCCCGGCAAGAATACTAGAGTGGGTTGCCACTTCCATCTCCAGGGGATCTTCCCGACCCAGGGAGAGAATCCACAACTCCTGCGTTGGCAGGCAGACTTTTTACCACTGAGCCACCAGGAGAAAAAAACAGAGTTCTTGGAGCACACATCAAATAACAGCATTTTTCACCTTGACTGCACAGAACACATCTAGCAATATCTGGAAACACAGCCCAGAAGCCACAGATGCCAGTGAGCCCCCTAAATGCACCATGGAATCATCAGGTCCCGAATGTTCACATTCCTAAGGTGGAGACACCTTGCCGCACTGGAGTTTGACTGTACGTCAATCATCCCTCATGGTTGGTAGGTTCCTTCAGGAAGAGTCTTTTTTAAAGCCCTGGGCATAATACAAGACCTTTCCCCCGGTTACTACCAGTACATAAACAAACTGAAGGAACATCTCCGTCCCTCTTTTACTTACTCTGTAGGAAAATTTGAGCTTCCGAAGCTCAGCCTCCAGCTTACTCTGATACTGTTCAGTTCCCTTCATGTAGCTCAGACCAAGATTCTCAACTGATTTTAGCACTAGAAAAAATATGAAAAACAGAAGGGGGGAAACATGTATAAATGCAAGGTAATCTTAAAAAACTAAATCCAAGGCAAATCTATGGATAGCAATTCCATAATTACTTTTTATGACAATACTTAAGCTCCATTTTCTGCAAGCACATTATATAAGTTATATGTGTTTGTAACAGAATAACCTCCAACCATATGCAAAAAATAACCACATCCCACAGCATAACCTCATACCACGGATTCTCAACCGGAAAGGAGCAAGGGATGGGGACAATCATGATGTACTGAGCATCACTGCTGAGGGGTGCACAAGTGTGTCAGCGTGCGCATCCACCCCTCATGCGGAGCCGGTTGTGAGGCGGGTTGCCGGGAGCCGGCGAGAGGCACTCCACTCATGACAAAGGTCATGAGGAAGGAGGCTCGGCACACGCAAAGGCGGGATTGAGCCTCAGGAGTCCCCCTGGATATTCTCGAGCATCTACCCCCAAAAACCAGAGTCTGCCTACTTTATTGCTTTGTGCTCTCACCTCTGACTTTACTGAGGGCTGTCCCCCACCACCATCTTGCTCTCTCTGACAAAGAGTTAACTTACAGCTCCAATTAATAAAGTTCCTGGGCAATTAGGAGTGTTTAAATCCAAACCCCTCAGATAGCTCTCTAACTCGCCTGACAAGTTTACCCAGACTCTTACAGCTATGCATTCGACTGTTTACAGTCTCGCAGCCTCAAGAGGCACGGGGAGCTTAAGATATTCAAATAGCTTAGAGCCTCTCAGAGAGTTAGAAACTGTCAGAATAAAACTAGTAAAAGATTTCATTGATGAGCCAATGCTTGCTGCCAAGTTTCTACATCCCCTGTATTATATCCTTGAATGTGTATTAATTAATATAGTTGGTATGTAGAAAAAATAAGTAGTGGCCTTGGTGTTAGCAACTTTAGACCCTTAAGGTAATAAATTCTTTCCTTTGTTGTAAACCCATTGCACCTCTGCCCTATAGGAATGCAATTTTATCTAACACCTTCGGAAGATGGCACCAAACCTTAAAATAATTACTCTTAGAGAAAGTAAGTCTTACGGTTGACAAACCTTTGTCAGGAGTCATAAAATGTTAATAAGGCCTTCTGGCCAGAAGATGATGTAAATCACCTAAACCATTTGTATACGATAAATTTGCAGGAAAGAAACCCTAGTTTTTGGTAAGGATCAAAGACTGCTGACTTTGCATCCCCTATTATCCTCTATGTGTAACTTAGGGTATAAAAACCCCTGTTGAAAATAAAGCTACGGGCCTTGCTCACCAAAGCTTGGTCTCCCCATGTCATTCTTTCTTCTCAATTTCTGGCTCAGTCTCCATCTGGAGCGTGGAGGTCCTCTACGACCATTTATTTGCCTGGGCTTCTAAGACCCACTCGAGAAGGTGTCAAAGGTGGGGCACCTTCCGCTATTCGAGAGGGCGCCTGCGGCCTCCGTGGTCAGAGCTAACCTGGTGTCACAGGTTATATTGATTTTCCGCGTAAACCAAGCTACTCAGCCTCTTTTCTCCACTGAATTTTCCTACTGAGCTATCCTCATTCTATTACTCTTTATATCTTTGATGAATATTTAAATAGTCGCCGACATCGTCTCCCCTTCAAATACCCTGGATCAGCCTGGGCGGGACTCCGGCAGTGGGTGCTTCACCAACTCAGCACAGACTCTTCAGAAGACAGCCCGCCCCTTCCTGATGAAGCAGAGAAGAAGACACAGCAGTAAAGAAGCAAACAAGCCACTCTGACTAGATGCTTCGCTCTGTCCAAAGGCTCCTGAAGCCCCTGTCAACTCTTCCTCAGATGAATTCTTCTTCCATTGGTAGGAAAAGAGAGATTAATTTGAGAATGAAAAACTTCTGAAATGAATCCTGAACGTAAAGCCATGTCCAGCAGGGACCTCCGTATTATGGTCTCCCAAACCAAACTCATTCTCTGCCCCTCAATCCTGCCACCCACCTCTAACAGCAGCATTTCTACCCACCAGATCAGCCATCCTGGAACTTCAGCCCTCCCCACCCGATCCCCTGTTCCTCACAGCCAAGTAGTCATCAAACCCTGTCACTTACACCTCCTTGGTATCCCTTCCATCTCTCCCTTCCTGTCCCTGCCTTACCATCTCACCTCCAGGGCCAAACTGAAACGACCCTTTTCAACCACTGTCTTAACCTCTATGAGGCATCCCAGAACCCATGCTAAGCTTCCCAGAACCTATTGTCCCTGTCCTTTACTCTTTTATTCAGCAAACAGATAATACAGGTACTCTGTACTAGCAATTCTCACCCAGCTCCTCTAAGAATGACTAACAGTATCTCACCTCTACTTCTGATCTCCCCATCAGGATACACTCTGGAATATAAACTCTGCAGGCAGTGCTACTGTTGCAGTTGACACCGAACTTATTTCTTTCTTCCACCAACACAGAGAAGACAAGCAGGCAAAAGAAAATCGCTACATCCTTCTTACACCCCAGTATCACAGCATTAGCGTGGTACAAAACACCCTTGGTTACCCACAACTCTCCATCCACCCTGAACTTGCCACCTTTCCCTCCAGTGTGACACTCTCTCTGGTGCTTCCAACTCTTCCTTCAGAACATTAGCTCAGCTTGCAAAAACCCCTCCCTTCCTCTCTATTGAGAAACTGCTACTCCTGCTTCAAGATCCAGGTCACATTTCAACTTTTCTTAAGAAGTTTTACTTAATCAGACTAGGTCAATCATTCCCATCTCTATGTTTCAATAACACCTCTACTAGAGCACTTAAAATACTAAACTATAATTACTGCTTTGGACATCTGTCTCCAGGTATTAGAATACAGCTTCAACAAAGATGACAATTTCAGTACTCAGCTCAAAATCCCTACCGCCTACAATAAAGTGGCACTCAATAAATATGCACAGTACATGGAAAAAATGAATGAACAGCAAAATCTCAACGAAAAACCTCAGCAAATATTAGTTTAAAGAAGGAAATAAATTAATTTATCTCTACAAGGTATAAGTGAGGTTCTCAGGAATACAAAAATTCAAATTCAAATAACTCACATTTAACTCTATCGATAGCCAACGTTTCAAATTCTGTCAAAGATACATTTCCAGAAGGTGGCTGCAAGTAAAACTGAAGGCTATGTGGGTAGCAAGCATTCCTCTGGTCATCTGCCAACCTCAGTTTCTTCCGTTTTCCTCCAGAAAACTCCATCTTGTTATCCTGGAAGCAAGCACAAAAAACGGTGGGAAATGGAGTTAAAAACAAAAAATAACTCTACACACAAAGGAAAACATTCTGCCACCAAAAGGTGGCAACTGATTCTGAAGAGCACGCACAACATGTCAAGAGTCGTGTCCCTGTCTTCCAGACCTTCGACAACACCGCTGCAACCGCGGTGCACAGGCGGTGGGGAGAGGTGAGCGCGGCGGAGACGCGGGCAGCGGTCCTGACTTCCCGCAATGTCCACAGCAGGGGACGCGGGCTGCTCTCCAGGCGTCTGCGCGCTCCGCCCTGAAGGCTCTGAACTCTCCAGGGTCAGGCTGAGATTGCCCGAGAGCCGCGACCCCGAACTCGGAGGAAAGCGCGGGAGCTTCAGGCTAGGAACGCGACTCGGTGGGCTTCTTCCCTGACAACCCCTGAAAACTGACGGCAGTCTCTCAGGCGCCGCGCGTCGAGCTCGTCTCCAGAGCGTCCAGCGGCGCCGAGTGACACGCCACCTCCGCGGTCCCTCAGGCAACGCGGTCTGTCAGCCCCGGCACCTGCCTCCGCCTAGACAAGCCACCAGGACGGACTCGCGTCCCCCGCGCCAGCCGCTCTCCCCCTTCCCTAGGCTCCAACGCCTAAACGCCAGGGTTACTCTTCTTCGCAAACCCCGGCGGCTCCTCTCACCTGCAACTACACCAAACACAGACACACAGAGCGACAACAGGTTTTCTCCGGTGGCGGGAGAGTTCGTACGGGACCGGAAGCGGAAATAGCTGGACCGCGGAGCCCGCCCTCTCCCGCAAGCCGCCCAGCCCAGGCTCGCGCATGCTCAGTGGGGCGCTCTGGGTTCGGCGGGGCGGCCTCTGGATTTTGGTCCCAGGTATTGCACTACGTAGCGTGGCCGTCTATGGGGTCGCACAGAGTCGGACATGACTGAAGCGACTTAGCAGCAGCAGCAGCAGCGTGGCCGTGATAAAGCGCTGGATTAAAGCTCCAGTCTCTAGGGGTTTGGAGAAGGCAGTGGCACCCCACTCCAGTACTCTTGCCTGGGGAATCCCATGGACGGAATCCCATGAATCCCTGGTAGGCTTCGGTCCATGGGGTCGTTAAGAGTAGGACACGATTGGGCGGCTTCACTTTCACTTTTCACTTTCATGCATTGGAGAAGGAAATGGCAACCCACTCCAGTGTTCTTGCCTGGAGAATCCCAGGGACGGGGGAGCCTGGTGGGCTGCCGTCTATGGGGTCGCACAGAGTCGGACACGACTGAAGCGACTTAGCAGCAGCAACTCTAGGGGTCTGGGTTCGAATCCCACCGTTGCCAGATGATTTTGGGCTTCCCTTGTGGCTCAGCTGGTAAAGAATCCGCCTGCAATGCAGGAGACCTGGGTTCGATCCCTGGGTCGGGAAGGTCCACTGGAGAAGGGATAAGCTTCTCACTCCAGTGTTCTGGCCTGGAGAATCCCATGGACTGTGTGGTCCGTGGGTTTGCAAAGAGTCGCACACGACGGAGCGACTTTCACTCACTGCTGCACTACGTGTGCGTGGGTCTGAGCGGTCGGCGCCGGGTCAGCACCGGCTCCAGACTGGGACCCTGGGTGATAATCTCAGAGAGCCCGGCGAGCGGGAGGCCCGGCTCACCGCTCACAGAGGCGACGGCTAGGCGGCCTGCGTACCGCCGGTCAGCCCGCTTTTCTACTGGTTGGCCGGCCCGCGGGCATCGGTGTGCGTCCAGCGCGCCCCCTCCGCACACTCGGTGCCTGGCGAGCGCCCGCAGGTGACGGGAGTCGAGCCGGGACGCACGCCTTGCGCATGCGCACCCGGGAACGCTCGGCGTCTGCGGAAGGAGACCGCGGGGCGCCGAACGGTGACGGCCCCCACTGTGCGCGGCAGCGTTTCAGAACTGAGGCCGCCAGGTGGCGGGTCTCGCTCACAAAAGAGGCCTCGAGAAGTTCCAGTCAAGGTAGGAGGGGAGGAGCCTTCAAGACGTTCAAGGTTTCGGAAATGCAGACAGAGCTGAAACAGTGTCAAGCTTCAGAGCATCTGCCCGGCCTGGGCCGAACAGGTTGACCCTGACCTTGTACCAGAACGTGTTCTGAGGGATTTATATGTCAGTTCCCTGTATTGCCATAACCCATTTAAAAGGCTCATGTGAAAAGACCCTGATGCTGGGAAAGATTGAAGGCGGGAGGAGACGGGGAAGACAGAGGTTGGGTGGCATCACCGACTTGATGGACATGCGTTTGAGCAAGCTCCGGGAGCTGGTGATGGACAGGGAGGCCTGGTATGCTGCAGTCCACGGGGTCACAAAGAGTCGGATACGACTGAGTGACTGAACTGAACCCATTTAAGGTTCTGTTCTGTTCAGTTGCTAAGTCGCTTCTGAATCTTTGTGACCCTGTGGACTGCAGCACACCAGGATTCATTGTTCTTCACCATCTGCCAGAGTTTGCTCAAACTAATATCCATTGAGTCAATGATGCCATCCAACCATCTCAATCTATGTCGTCCCTTCTGCTTTCAGTCTTTCCCAGCATCAGGGTCTTTTCCAATGAGTGGGCTCTTCCCATTAGGTGGTTAAAGTATTGGAGTATTCCATATTCAGCATCAGTCCTTCCGATGAATATTCAGGGTTGATCTCCTTGCAGTCCAAAGGACTCTCAAGCCGTCTTCAGCACTACAAGTCAAAAGCATCAGTTCTTCAATGCCCAGCCATCTTTATAGTCCAACTCACACATCTGCACATGACTACTGGAAAAACCATAGCTTTGACTATATAGACCTTTGTTGAAAAAGTGTTGTCTCTGCTTTTTAACCCACTGTCTAGGTTTGTCATAACTTTCCTTCCAAGAAGCAAGCATCCTTTAATTTCATTGCTGCAGTCCCTGTTATTAACCCACTTTATAGATACGGATTGTACAACAGAGAAGTTGAGTCACTTCAAAGGTCACGTAGTAACTGGCAGAGCCAGGTTCAAAGTCTCAGAGACTAGCCAAGCACCACAGTGCTAACCACCAAACTACCAATTTCACTAATATGTCAGTTGTTACTGTTCAGTAGTTAAGTTGTGTCTCTTTCGCCACCCCATGAACCCATGAGCCCGCCAGGCTCCTCTGTCCATGGGATTTCCCAGGCAAGGATAATGGAGTGGGTTGCCATTTCCTTCTCAAAGGGATCTTCCCAACCCAGGGATCAAACATGTGTCATCTGCATTGGCTGACATATTTCTTTACCACCAAACCACCAGGGAAGCCCTGTGAGACATTATACAGGCTTTAAAAAAAAAAAATTTATTGGAGTTTACTTGCTACAGTGTTGTGTTACTGTCTGTTGTAGAGCAGAGTGAATACATGTGCATATATCACCTCTTTGTCACCATAGAGCATTGAGTAGAGTTCCCTGTGCTGTACAGTAGTACGTTCTCATTAGTTATCTATTTATACCTAGTAGCATATATATGTCAATCTCAATCTCCAAATTCATCCCACTCTCCCTTCCCCTCTTGGTGTCTGTACATTTGTTTTCTACATCTGTGTCAATTTCTGCTTTGCAGATAGGTTCATCTGTACCATTTTTCTAGATTCCACATGTATGTGTTAATGTGGGATATTCTTTCTTCCAACCTCATTCACTCTGTATGACACCCTCTAGGTCCATCCAAGTCTTTGCAACTGGCATAGTTTCAATCCTTTTTATGGCTGAAAGTATTAGTGTTAGTTGCTCAGTTGTGTCTGCCTTTTTGCAACCCCATGAACTGTAGCCTGCCAGGCTCCTCTGTCCGTGAAATTCTCCAGGCAAGTACACTGGAGTGGAGTGCCCCTTCCTCCTACAGGGGATCTTTTCAACCCAGGGATCAAACACGAGTCTTACGCACTGCAAGCAGATTCTTTACCATTTGAGTCACCAGGGAAGCCTTTTTGTGTCTGAGTAATATTCAGTCGTACCTATGTACCACATCTTCTTTATCCTCTGATGATGGACTTTTGGGTAGATTCCATGTCCTGGATATTGTAAATATATATGCTTTTGAACAATATTGACCGGGGAAAATGTTTAGGATGCTATGAAGTTAACAGCAGAATACATAAAACCATGTATGTATGGATGTGAGAGTTGGACTGTAAAGAAAGCTGAGTGCTGAAGAATTGATGCTGTGGTGTTGGAGAAGACTCTTGAGAGTCCCTTGGACTGCAAGGAGATCCAACCAGTCCATTCTAGAGGAGATCAGTCCTGGGTATTCTTTGGAAGGAATGATGCTAAAACTGAAGCTCCAATACTTTGGCCATCTGATGCAAAGTACTGACTCACTACAACAGACCCTGATGCTGGGAAAGATTGAAGGAAGGCAGGAGAAGGGGATGAGATGGTTGGATATCATCACCGACTCAATGGACATGAGTTTGAGTAAGGTCCGGAAGTTGGTGTTGGACAGGGAAGCCTGGTATGCTACAGTCCATGGGGTCACAAAGACTCGGACACAACCGAGCAACTGAATTGAACTGATGTATGCCATGTGATTTCAAGGTTGTAAGAACTTACCATTACAATTTTCTGCAGTGTTTCTTACTACTATGAGTGGGCTGCCTTCTTCAACTCCCATTCTTATCTTACAATCCAGGCATATAGTGTGTGTTGCAATCAGAATTTTAGGTGCAAAACCATCCCTCTCTGCTATTCTTCTTTTTATTTAACTTTTCCTGCCTTTATCTTCAGCCTGGTCTTAAACTGGCCTTTTTTTAACTTAAACACAGGCAGTTTCTTTACCATCTGAGCCACCAGGGAAGGAGTGCTCACATCCCCATGATGTATACCTGTGCTAAGTCACTTAAGGCATTTCCAACATTTTCCACCCTATGGACTGGAGCCCACCAGGTTCGTCTGTCCATGGGATTGTCCAGGCAAGACTACTGGAAAGGGTTGCCCTGCCCTCCTCCAGGGGATCTTCCCCATCCAGGGATCGAATCCATGTCTCTTACGTCTCCTACATTGGCAGATGGGTTCTTTACCACTCTTACCACCTGGGAAGCCCTTTTCTATGATGGTTTTTGTTCAGACACACTTGTGTCTGACTTTGCGACCCCATGGACTGCAGCACACAGGCCTCCCTGTCTATCACCAACTCCCGGAGTTTACCCAAACCCTGTCCACTGAGTCAGTGATGCCATCCAACCATCTCATCCTCTGTCATCCCCTTCTCTTCCTGCCTTCAATCCTTCCCAGCATCAAAGTCTTTTCTAATGAGTCAGCTCTTAACATCAGGTGGCCAAAGTATTGGAGCTTTTCTATGATAGATGATATTAAATACTTCTTTGGACAATTTAAAAAATGAGTCTATTGCAAACAGAAAAATGCTTACATTTGTGGGAACTAAGACACTGGCAGTGGAACATCTGATGGTATTTTTAAAGTTCTATTTTAATTTTGTATGAAGTTCTCCATAAATTTTACTTCAAGAAACATGTGAAACCTTCCCACAGCATGGCCCCAAGATTCAATGACTTTCTTGCCTGTAGCTGCCCCCAGCCTGTGGAATGACCTACCAGCTCTTCCCCAAAGAAGGCCTGGAAGTCCCTACCTGTGTCTCTTTGTGCTGACCTCCCCACTCTAGTAGCTCCAACCCTCCTCAATCAGTATTTCAGTCACCACCCCACTACCTGCCTCCATCCTCCTGAGCCTTTGCTTATGCTGCATGGTTTGCTCCTGGGTTATACCACAGTACTTCCATGTCATATGATTTCTTCTCTAGTTCTATCCGTCTACTGCAGATAGCCTTCATCTTTGGGGATCATGAGCTACTGGATGATTCAATGAATGTACTCCTCAGAAAAATGCACCTACATACTAGCTTTGTTAAGTATTTCAAAAATGTTTGTGGACACATGTGTAGCTGACTGTGTAGCACCACCAGATTTTCAGCTCTTTTTGGACAGGCCACTTTTATTGTCTTTTGTCTTCCCTAAACTGCCTGCAAAGTGTCTTTTAAATTAAAAGATGAGATAATAAATGTCATTTTAGGACCATTTCAGAGAGAGCTGGTTCATTTCAGTTCAGTCACGTAGTCGTGTCTGACTCTGCGACCCCATTGACTGCAGGACACCAGGCTTCCTTGTCCATCACCAACTCCCAGAGCTTGCTCAAACTCATGTCCATCGAGTCAGTGATGTCATCCAACCATATCATCCTCTGTCATCCCCTGCTCCTCCTCCTGCCTTCAATCTTTCCCAGCATCAGGGAAAGATTTTCCAAGGAGTCAGTTCTTTGCATCAGATGACCAAAGTATTGGAGTTTCAGCATCAGCATCAGTCCTTTCAAGGAATATTCAGAACTGATTTCCTTTAGGACAGACTGGCTGGATCTCCTTGCAGTCCAAGGGACACTCCAGAGTCTTCTCCAACACCACAGTTCAAAAGCATCAATTCTTCAGCGCTCAGCTTTCTTTATAGTCCATTTCTCACATCCATACATGACGACTGGAAAAACCATAGCTTTGACTAGACGGACCTTTGTCAGCAAAGTAATGTCTCTGCTTTTTAATATGCTGTCTAGGCTGGTCATGGCTTTTCTTCCAAGGCACAAGCTTCTTAATTTCATGGCTGCAGTCACCATCTGCAGTGAGTTTGGAACCCAAGAAAATAAAGTCTATCACTGTTTCCATTGTTTCCCCATCTATTTGCCATGAAGTGATGGAATCAGATGCCATAATCTTGGTTTTCTGAATGTTGGTTTTCAATCCAACTTTTTCACTCTCCTCTTTCACTTTCATCAGGAGGCTTATTAGTTCTTCTTCGCTTTCTGCCACAAGAGTGGTAACATCTGCATATCTGAGGTTATTGATATTTCTCCTGGCAATCTTGATTCCAGTTTGTGCTTCTTCCAGCCCAGCATTTCACATGATGTACTCTGTATATAAGTGAAATAAGCAGGGTGACAATATACAGCCTTGACATACTCCTTTCCCAATTTGGAACCATATACTGTCCATTTTTCCATGTCCAGTTTTAACTGTTGCTTCTTGACCTGCATACAGATTTTTCAGGAGGCAGGTAAAGTGGTCTAGTGTTCCCATCTCTTTAAGAATTTTCCAGTTTGTTGTGATCCACACAATCAAAGGCTTTAGCATGGTCAATGAAGCAGAAGTTTTTCTGGAATACTCTTGCTTTTTCTATGATCCAACGGATATTGGCAATTTGATCTCTGGTTCCTCTACCTTTTCTAAATCCAGCTTGAACATCTGGAGGGTCTTAGTTCACAAACTGTTGAAGCCTGGCTTGGAGAATTTTGAGCATTACTTTGCTAGTGTGTGAGATGAGTACAATTGTGTGGTAGTTTGAATTCAGTGTTCTAAATGTTCAACATTTGAACATTGAACAAAGAAAAGCATTGCCTTTTTGGGGATTGGAATGAACACTGACCTCTTCCAGTCCTGTGGCCACTGTTGCATTTTCCAAATTTGCAGTCATATTGAGTGCAGCTCTTTCACAGCATCATCTTTTTAAGATTTGAAATAGCTCAACTGGAATTCCATCACCTCCACTAGCTTTGTACAGAGTGACGCTTCCTAAGGCCCACTTGACTTCACATTCCAGAATGTCTGGCCCTAGGTGAAGGATCACACCATCGTAATTATCTGTGTCATGAAGATCGTTTTTGTACAGTTCTTCTGTGTATTCTTGCCACCTCTTCTTAATACCTTCTGCTTCTGTTAGGTCCATCCCATTTCTGTCCTTTATCGAGCCCATCTTTGCGTGAAATGTTCCCTTGGTATCTCTATAATAGCAAGGAGAGACAAGAACGCCTTCCTCAAGGATCAGTGCAATGAAATAGAGGAAAACAATAGAATGGGAAAGACTAAAGATCTCTTCAAAGAGATACAAAGAGACAGCTGGAAAACCGTACAAACCTTAAAGTTAAACATTTCACATAAGAACTGCCTTGTTATTGTATTAAAGACCTACTTTAAGCTTCGGAGTACAGAATAGCCTGTGTTCTTTCCAACTATTTTAGCATCTTTATTGCTTTCCCATACCACAGTTTTGATCACCACTTCACTGTGAACAGTGTTTTTGGCAATTACATTAAGAACCTCTGTATTACAGGACCAATAATGCACAATAATGATACATTTCAGTTTGCTGTATCTGGTAAATCACTGTGAGTTCCTCCTGTGTTTATTTCACCAACAAAGTGGACTTACCCAATGCTTAGCTCTGGCAACCAAGGTGCATTTAAATTACAGATCTCAACCTCAAAGTCATGGAGAGGAAAACACGTATAAATGCATAACTTTTACTTATACCAGACCATAACCATCTCAAAAACAGGGACCACTGTGTCATTCATCTTTATAACCCTGGTGACTGGCACTCAGTGGGCTCTCAACAAATATTTATTATCCTGAGCTGATGTAAAATATGAGAGAGATATGAAAAAAAGTGATGGTTTCAGCTGAATGTTCAACAGATGTTTTGAATCAAATTGAATTCCAACCTATAAAACTTAAAGTCCTCATCTGAAAGCTTTGTACACATTCCTTCCAGAATGACTTGGCTACCCCAGTTTAGTCTGTAATAAAGCACAGAGTACCTTCTCTAATGGAATTTCCATGAATCATCACTGCTTAATTCAGTGCCTGCCCTGGGCATTACCCAGCTGCCAACAGACTGTCGCATGGAGCTTCCACCCTTAGGTGACTCCAGTTCCAGGACTTTAGTCCTGCTGTGTGTCACACTTACAGCTAGATTTTAGCCACCATGCTTTGTAAATCAAAGAGGTTTCATTTTTATCCTGTGCAGGGTGTCTTCCCCTAAAAACTGAAGGCCTGGTAACTTTCTTTACCCAGGAAAGAAACACTGTAAACACTGGCTCCTTCCAGCTCCTCTTGCCATGGAAAGCAGCGGAACAGGAGGCGTTCCCAGCAGGACAGCTGACCGATGAAAGCTGCTGCACACTTAGTCAGGCACAGGGTGTGAGGTCCAGGTCTGTAACTTCTGTATCTCGGCTGCCAAGGCAGAGCACTGTGTCACCCTACCCTTTCCACCCTGATTCCACCATCCTTTCCATCTTACTGCCCACCTCTGGGAAGTAACCTAAAACCTGTCCTTTCCTCCTTTCTTTCAGATTGCTTTTATTAGTCAGCATCAAGAAGCAAAGGAACTAAAAAGAAAGCATATCTTAAAGTACAGTGCAAAAATCCTGAACAAAATACGAGCAAAGAGAATCCAAAACACAGTAAAAAGGATCATACACCATGATCAAGTAGGGTTTACTCCAGGGATGCAAGGATTCTTTGATGTATGCAAATCAATCAAAGTTATGCACCATATAAACAAATCGAAAGATAAAAACCATCCTATAATCTCAATAGATGCAGAAAGACTTTTGACAAAATTCAACACCCATTTATGATTTAAAAAAAAAAAAAATTCTCCAGAAAATGGACATAGAAGGAATCTAACTCAACATAATTAAGGCCATCTATGACAAATCCACAGCAAACATTATTCTCAATGGTGAAAGCATCTCCTCTCACATCAGGAACAAGAAAAGGGTACCCATTCTCACCACAGTTATTCAATATAGTTTTGGAAGTCCTAGCCACAGCAATCAGAGAAGAAGAATAAATAAAAGTAATCCATATAGGAAAAGTAAAACCCTTACTCCTTCAGATGACATGATACTATACATAGAAAACCCTAAAGATGGTATCAGAAAATTACTAGAGCTAATCAGTGAATTTAGTAAAGTTGGAGGATACAAAATTAATACATAGAAATTTCTGGCATTCCTATACATTAACAATGAAAAATCAGAAAGAGAAATTAGGGAAACAATCCCATTCACCACTGCAACAAAAAGAATAAAATACCTAGGAATAAACCTACCCAGAGAAGGCAATGGCACCCCACTCCAGTGCTCTTGCCTGGAAAATCCCATGGGTGGAGGAGCCTGGTAGGCTGCAGTCCATGGGGCTGCGAAGAGTTGGACACGACTGAGCAACTTGACTTTCACTTTTCACTTTCATGCATTGGAGAAGGAAATGGCAACCCACTCCAGTGTTCTTGCCTGGAGAATCCCAGGGACAGGGGATCTATGGGGTCGCACAGAGTTAGACGACTGAAGTGACTTAGCAGCAGTAGCAGTAGCAGCAAGGAGACAAAACACTTGTACACAGAAACTATAAGATGCTGATGAAAGCAATTAAAGATGACTCAAATAGATGGAGGGACAGATTATGTTCTTGGATAGGAAGAATCAACATTGTGAACATTACTATAACACACAAAGCATTCTATAGATTCAATGCAATCCCTATGAAATTACCAATGGCAGTTTTCACAGAACTAGAGCAAAAAAATTCACAATTTGTGAGGAAACACAAAAGACTATATAAAGCCAAAGCAATCTGGAGAAAGAAAACTGGAGTTAGAGGAATCAACCTTCCTGACGTCAGACTATACTACAAAGCTACAGTCATCAAGACAGGATCAGATCAGATCAGATCAGATCAGTCGCTCAGTCATGTCCGACTCTTTGCGACCCCATGAATTGCAGCATGCCAGCCTCCCTGTCCATCACCAACTCCCAGAGTTCACTCAGACTCACATCCATCAAGTCAGTGATGCCATCCAGCCATCTCATCCTCTGTCGTCCCCTTCTTCTCCTGCCCCCAATCCCTCCCAGCATTAGAGTCTTTTCCAATGAGTCAACTCTTCACATGAAGTGGCCAAAGTACTGGAGTTTCAGCTTTAGCATCAATCCTTCCAAAGAAATCCCAGGGCTGATCTCCTTCAGAATGGACTGGTTGGATCTCCTTGCAGTCCAAGGGACTATCAAGAGTCTTCTCCAACACCACACTTCAAAAGCATCAATTCTTCGGTGCTCAGCCTTCTTCACAGTCCAACTCTCACATCCATACATGACCACAGGAAAAACCATAGCCTTGACTAGATGAACATTTGTTGGCAAAGTAATGTCTCTGCTTTTGAATATGCTATCTAGGTTGGTCATAACTTTCCTTCCAAGGAGTAAGCGTCTTTTAATTTCATGGCTGCAGTCACCATCTGTAGTGATTTTGGAACCCAGAAAAATAAAGTCTGACACTGTTTCCACTGTTTCCCCACCTATTTCCCATGAAGTGGTGGGACCAGATGCCATGATCTTAGTTTTCTGAATGTTGAGCTTTAAGCCAACTTTTTCACTCTCCACTTTCACTTTCATCAAGAGGCTTTTGAGTTCCTCTTCACTTTCTGCCATAAGGGTGGTGTCATCTGCATATCTGAGGTTATTGATATTTCTCCTGGCAATCTTGATTCCAGCTTGTGTTTCTTCCAGCCCAGTGTTTCTCATGATGTACTCTGCATATAAGTTAAATAAACAGGGTGACAATATACAGCCTTGACGTACTCCTTTTCCTATTTGGAACCAGTCTGTTGTTCCATGTCCAGTTCTAACTGTTGCTTCCTGACCTGCATACAAATTTCTCAAGAGGCAGATCAGGTGGTCTGGTATTCCCATCTCTTGAAGAATTTTCCACAGTTTCTTGTGATCCACACAGTCAAAGGCTTTGGTGTAGTAAATAAAGCAGAAATAGATGTTTTTCTGGAACTCTCTTGCTTTTTCTATGATCCAGCGCCCAAGACAGTATAGTACTGGCATAAAAACAGAAATATAGATCAACAGAACAAGATAGGCAGCCCAGAGATAAACCCACACACCTATAGGCACCTTATCTCTGACAAAGGAGGCAGGAATATACAATGGAGAAAACACAGCCTTTTCAATAAAGTGGTGCTGGGAAAACTGGACAGCTATGTGTAAAAGAATGAAATTAGAACACTTCCTAACATCATACACAAAGATAAACTCAAAATGGATTAAAGACCTCAATGTAAGTCCAGAAACTACAAAACTCTTAGAGGAAAACACAGGCAAATGCTCTTTGACATAAATCACAGCAAGATCCTCTTTGACCCACTTCCTAGAGTAATGGAAATAAAAACAAAAATAAACAAGTGGGACCTAATTAAACTTAAAAGCTTCTGCTCAGCAAAGGAATCTGTAAACAAGATGAAAATACAACCCTCAGAATGGGAGAAAATAATTGCAAATGAAACTGACAAAGGATTAATCTTGTAAATATACAAGCAGCTCATGCAACTCAATACCAGAAAAACAAACAACCCAATCAGAAAGTGGGAGGAAGACCTAAACAAACATTTCTCCAAAAAAAGACATACAGGTGTCCAACAAACACACAAAAAGATGCTCAACATCACTCATTATTAGAGAAATGCAAATCAAAACTAAAATGAGGTATCACCTCACACCAGCCAGAATGGCCACCATCAAAAAAATCTATGAACAATAAATGCCAGAGAGGGTGTGGATAAAAGGGAACCCTCTTGCACTGTTGGTGAGAATAAGTTGATACAGCCACCATGGAGAACAGTATGGAGATTCCTTAAAAAACTAGGAGTGAAACTACCATACGACCCAGCAATCCTACTATTGAGCATATACCCAGAGAAAACCATAACTAAAAAGGACACATGTATTCCAATGTTCACAGAAGCTCTATTTACCATAGCTAGAACATGGAAAGTGAATGTATTGGTCACTCAGTCGTGTCTGACTCTTTGCAATCCCATGGACTGTGGCCCACCAGTCTGCTCTGTCCATGGAACTCTCCAGGCAAGAATACTGGAGTGGGTGGCCATTCCCTTCTACAGGGGATCTTCCCAAACCAGGGATTGAACCTGGGTCTCCTGCATTGCATGCAGATTCTTTTTACCAACTAAGCCACCAGGGAAGCCCAAGTACTTGGAAGCAACCTAGATAGTCATCGACAGATGAATGGATAAAGAAGTTGTGTTACGTATATTCAAGGCAATATTACTCAGTCATAAAAAGAAATGCATTTGAGTCAGTTGTAAGTGGGTGAACCTGGAGCCTATCATACAGAATGAAGTAAGTCAGAAAGAGAAAAACAAATTTTGTATATTAATGCATATGCTGCTGCTGCTAAGTCACTTCAGTCGTGTCCGACTCTGTGTGACCCCATAGACGGCAGCCCACCAGGCTCCCCCGTCCCTGGGATTCTCCAGGCAAGAACACTGGAGTGGGTTGCCATTTCCTTCTCCAATGCATGAAAGTGAAAAGTGAAAGTGAAGTGACTCAGTCATGTCTGACTCTTAGAGACCCCATGGACTGCAGCCTACCAGGCTCCTCTGCCCATGGGATTTTCCAGGCAAGAGTACTGGAGTGGGGTGCCATTGCCTTCTCTGATATTAATGCATATATATGGAATCTAAAAAATGATACTGATGAACCTGTTTGTAGGGCAGGAATAGAGATGCAGACATAGAGAACAGACTTTGGACATAGCAGGGGAAGGAGAGGGTGGGGTTAACTGAGAGAGTAGCACTGACACATACACACTACCATGTGTGAAATGCGCTTCCCAGGTGGCACAGTGGCAAGGAATCCGCTTGCCAATGTAGGAGACGATGGAGACTGGGGTTCGATCCTTGGGTCGAGAATATCCTCTGGTGCTGGAAATGGCAACCCACTCCAATATGCTTGCTGGAAAATCCCACAGACAGAGGAACCTGGTGGGCTACAGTCCATGGGGTCTCAAAGAGTCAGACATAGCTGAGCATGCGTGCTAATGGTGGTGATGTAAAGTAGCCTGCTGGTGAGGATTTGCAGTATAGGCTTAGGGAGTTCACCCCGGTATTCTGTGACAACCTAGAGGGGTGGGACGGGGTGGAGGCTGTGGGGGGCGGTTCAGTAGGGAGGAGACATATGTATACTTACTGGCTGATTTATGTTGTTGTATAGCAGAAACCAACACAATATTGTAAACCAATTATCCTCCAATTAAAAGATAAACTTTTAAAAATTCCACCTAGAAAAAAGATCAAAAATAAAAAGAGTACAGAGAGGGTGGATCACCTTCCACATATCAACATTATGTGATTTGTTTCAGAAATACTAACAGAGCCTCTGCTAAGTACCAGGTAGTGTTTTCTCTGCTGGGGATACAAGAATGATGAAACCACCTAAACTGCCCTCATAAATGTTATAGTCTATGGGAAAGAGAGACAATAAACAAGAAAACTGTACACATGACTGTGTTAAATAAGAACTGCTGAGCTGGAAATAGAGCAAAGGGAGAGGACATTAACTTTTTGGAGGAGGCATTGAAATTTTAGAAAGGGTAGCCAGGAAAGATTAACTTAGAATATGATCACAAAGGAGAAACTAGAAGGAAAACTGGGATTTAGTCGTGTGTATCTTTAGGAGAATAACAGTTTAGGCAGATAGAAGAGTTAGTATTTAAGACAATGTGATATTGGTATAGAAGTAGACAATTCAGCCACTCAAACAGAACAGAGAACCCAGAAATGGGCCTATAGTTATAAAGCCTGGTATCTGACAGGTCCACTGTACAACTCAGTGGAGAAAAGATGGGTGGTACTAAATGGTGCTGCAACAGTTGGTTTTGGGAGAAATTCTACTTCCTACCTCCTCCTGTCCACAAAAATCAATTCCAGATAATTTAATGACAACTGTGAGCTGCAAAAATAAGAGTTCAGAACAATATATAGATGTTCTTGATGTAGCAAAGAATTTCTTAAGTCATCAAGGAAAAGCACAAACTGGGGGATGGATAGTGGTGACGGTTGCACAAAAACGTGAAGAAACTTAATGCCACTGAGTTGTACACTTTAAAATGGTAAATTTTATTCATTTTAGCACAATTTCTTTTTTAAAAACACAAGGTATAAAAAGAAACTTGATAATATTAACTACACTAAAAATTAAGAAATTTATTTTTTAAGTGTTATTGGAGCATAGTTGATTCACAATGTTGTGTAAGTGAATCACATTTCCACTTTTTTAGATTCCTTTCCCACACAGGCTATTACAAAGTATTGAGAAGAGCTCCCTGTGCTATACACAAGTAGGTCCTTGTTAGTTATCTATTTTATATGTAGTTGTGTGTATATGTCAATCCCAGTCTCCCAAATTATCCCTACCCTTCCTTTTCCCTCTGGTAACTATTTGTTCTTATATCTATGACTCTATTTCTGTTTTGTAAATAAGTTCAAGGAACTTAACTTTAAAAAGGACATAAATGTACATTTTTAAACCAACTGCAAGTTGGAAAAAGGAAATTGTCAGAAATAGCACAGAGTTAGTATCCAAATGTAATCAATAAGAGAAAGGCAAAAACACAGTGGAAAAGAGGGCAAAAAAACCTCCAACAGATGCTTCACAACAGAGGAAACATAAATGACCAATAAAATATGAAAATATGTTCACCACATTAGTAATTGGGGAAATGCAAATTAAAACCACAATGAGATAAATCTTGTACGCCCATCAAATGAACAAAAGTTTTCAAGTGTGAAAACATTGTGTGGCCAAGGAACTCATATACTGCCAGTAGAAGTATTAATTGATGAAACTACTTTGAGAACAATTTGACGTCATCTGGAAAATTTGACCATTTGTCCAAGTATTGTAATTCATATTGTAATTCTACTATAAGTATATTCTCTGGAGAGATTTTTGTACATAGACATCAAAAAACATTGACAAGAATGTTTATATCAACATCAAGATATTAAAATGTTGGAAAGTTGCCATCATCAGGAAAACAGTAAATTAACTATAGTCCATTCAAACAGTGGGATATAAAAAACAACAGCAAAACTGAATGAACTACAATTAAATGCATAAGCATTGATGAATCCCCAAAAGATAGTATTAACTGAAAAAGCAGGTTGCAGGAGAATCCACACATGCTGGGATCTTCCACAAGACCCCTCAGCTAGCTGGCTCACCTTCTCTCCTGGTTTTTGTTTCTGGCTTCTGCGACTCGTCCTCTTGTGCATTAGGCCTCCAGAAATTCTACAGGACAAGACCCAACGGGATGTGGGAAGGAGAGGAGACCCTAAGACAACATACCTGCGCCCCTGGCTGCCTCCTCACAAGGCTGCCTGTGTCCCTAGGCCTGGCTCTGCCCCTCGAGGTAACCGCTGGAAAGGACCTCCTTCTTCACCTTGCACGGCTCCGTGCGGTAACCGTGTTGACTTCGCTGAAGCCCGGCTTGAGTGCACGATGCACCCTCCGGATTCCTTTCTCCTACATCTTCGCAAACAGTCTGTGCAAAAACCATCTTTGAGACCACCTGTTTTGAGTGTGCCATCTGTCTCTTGCTGGACCCTGATGAATACAAATCAGTATTAATATGAAAGCTTTTTAAAAACGTGAAATAATATATTCTTTAGGTGAAAATTGTCAAAACAGCAAGAGAGAAATCAATATCAAACTCAAGATACTAGTTAACTCTTGGGACAGGGAAAGGATGCACTGTTGTGGACACAGGGGTTTGAAGGTTCTCCTGTGGTTCTGGGATGTATGCTCAACAGTAGCTATATGAGTTGAGTTGAGTTCAGTTCAGTCGCTCAGTCGTATCTGACTGTTTGTGACCCCAAACAACACACACCAGTCTTCCCTGTCCATCACCAGCTCCCAGAGCTTGCACAAACTCATGTCCATTGAGTCGGTGATTCCATCCAAATATCTCATTCTCTCCTTCTCCTCCTGCCTTCGATCTTTCCCAGCATCAGGCTCTTTTCCAATGAGTCAGTTCTTCACATCAGGTGGCCAAAGTATCGGAACTTCACCTTCAGCATCAATCCTTCCAATGAATATTCAGGAATGATTTCCTTTAGGATTGACTGGTTTGAACTCCTTGCAGTCCAAGGGGCTCTTAAGAGTCTTCTCCAGCACCACAGTTCAAAAGCAGCAATTCTTCAGTGCTCAGCTTTCTTTATAGTCCAATTCTCACATCCGTATATGACTACTGGAAAAATGATAGCTTTGACTAGATGGACCTTTGTGGGCAAAGTAATGTCTCTGCTTTTTAATATGCTGTCTGGGTTTGTCCTAGCTTTTCTTCCAAGGAGCAAGCATCTTTTAATTTCATGGCTACAGTCACCATCTGCAGTGATTTTGGAGCCCAAGAAAATAAAGACTATCACAGTTTCCATTGTTTCGCCATCTGTTTGCCATGAAGTCAGGGGACCAGATGCCATGATCTTCATTTTTTGAATGTTGAGATTTAAGCCAGCTTCTTCACTCTCCTCTTTCACTTTCATCAAGAGGCTCTTTACTTCTTCGCTTTCTGCCATAAGAGTGGTGTCATCTGGATATCTGAGGTTATTCATATTTCTCTCGGCAATGTTGATTCTAGTTTGTGCTTCTTCCAGCCCGGCATTTCACATAATGTACTCTGCATAGAAGTTAAATAGATTCAAAACACATAGATTCAAGGGATTAGATCTGATAGAGTGCCTAGAGAACTATGGACGGAGGTTCGTGACATTGTCCAGGAAGCAGTGATCAAGACCATCCCCAAGAAAAAGAAATGCAAAAAAGCAAAATGGTTGTCAGAAGAGGCCTTACAAAGAGCTGAGAAAAGAAAAGAACCTAAAGGCAAAGGAGAAAAGGAAAGATATACCCATTTGAATGCAGAGTTCCAAAAAATAGCAAAGAGAGATTTAAAAAAAAAAAAAAAAACCCTTCCTCAGTGACCAATGCAAAGAAATAGAGGAAAACAACAGAATGGGAAAGACGAGAGATGTCTTAAAGAAAATTAGAGATATGAAGTGAACATTTCATGCAAACATGGGCACAATAAAGGACAGAAATGGGATGGACCTAACAGAAGCAGAAGAAATTAAGAAGAGGTGGCAAGAATAAACAGAAGAACTATACAAAAAAGATCTTCATGACCCAGATAACCATGATGGTGTGATCACTCACCTAGAGCCAGACATCCTGCAGTGCAAAGTCAATTGGCCCTTAGGAAGCATCACTACAAACAAAGCAAGTGGAGGTGATGGAATTCCAGTTGAGCTGTTTCAAATCCTAAAAGATGATGCTGTGTGAAAGTGCTGCACTCAATATGTCAGCAAATTTGGAAAACTCAACAGTGGCCACAGGACTGGAAAAGGTCAGTTTTCATTCCAATCCCAAAGAAAGGCGGCAATGCCAAAGAATGTTCAAACTACTGCACAATTGCACTCATCTCACACACTAGTAAAGTAATGCTCAAAATCCTCCAAGCCAGGTTTCAATGGTATGTGAACTGAGAACTTCCATATGTTCAAGCTGGATTTAGAAAAAGCAGAGGAACCAGAGATCAAATTGCCAACATCCATTGGATCATAGAAAAAGCAAGGGTGTTCTAGAAAAACATCTACTTTTGCTTTATTGACCATGCCAAAGCCTTTGACTGTGTGGATCACAACAAACTGTGGAAAATTCTTCAAGAGATGGGAATACCAGACCACCTGACCTGTCTCCTAAGAAATCTGTATGCAGGTCAAGAAGCAACAGTTAGAACTAGACATGGAACAATAGACTGTTTCCAAATGGGGAAAGGAGTACATCAAGGCTGTATATTGTCACCCTGCTTATTTAACTTATATACAGAGTACATCATGTGAAACGCTGGGCTGGATGAAGCACAAGGTGGAATCAAGATTGCTGGGAGAAATATCAATAACCTCAGATATGCAAATGACACCACCCTTATGACAGAAAGCAAAGAAGAACTAAAGAGCCTCTTGATGAAAGTGAAAGAGGAGAGTGAAAATGTTGTCTTAAAATTCAACATTCAGAAAACTAAGATCATGGCATCTGGCCCCATAACTTCATGGCAAATAGATGAGGAAACAATGGAAACAGTGACAGACTTCATTTTTTGGGGCAGATGGTGACCGCAGCCAAGAAATTAAAAGATGCTTGCTCCTTGGAAGAAAAGCTATGACCAACCTAGACAGGATATTAAAAAGAAAAGACATTACTTTGCTGACAAAGGTCCATATAGTCAAAGCTATGGTTGATCCAGTAGTCACATATGGATGTAAAAGTTGGACTGTAAAGAAAGCTGAGCACCAAAGAATTGATGCTTTTGAACTGTGGTGTTGGAGAAAACTCTTGAGAGCCCCTTGGACTGCATGGAGACCCAACCAGTCAATCCTAAAGGAAATCAGTTCTGAATATTCATTGGAAGGACTGATGCTGAAGCTAAAGCTCCAATACTTTGACCACTGTGCAAAGAGCTGACTCATTGGAAAAGACCCTGATGCTGGGAAAGATTGAAGTCAGGAAGAGAAGGGGACAACAGAGGATAAGATGTTTTGATGGCATCACCGACTTCATGGACATGAGTTTGAGCATGTTCTGGGAGTTGGTGATGGACAGGGAAGCCTGGCATCCTGCAGTCCATGGGTCACAGAGTCGGACATGACTGAGTAAACTAAACTGAAGTGATAGAAGTTAAATAAACAGGGTGACAATACTTGATGTACTCCTTTCCCAATTTGGAACCAGTCCATTGTTCCCTGTCCAGTTCTAGCTGTTGCTTCTTGACATGCATAGAGATTTCTCAGGAGGCAGGTAAGGTGATCTGGTATTCCCATCTCTTGAAGAATTTTCCAGTTTGTTGTGATCCACACTGTCAAAGGCTTTGGTATAGTCAATAAAGCAGAAGTAAATGTTTTTCTGAAACTCCCTTGCTTTTCCTAAGATCCAATGGATGTTGACAATTTGATCTCTGGTTCCTCTGCCTTTTCTAAATTCAGCTTGAACATCTGCCAGTTCTCAGTTCACATACTGTTGAAGGCTGGCTTGTTGAATTTTGAGCGTTACTTTGCTAGTGTGTGAGATGAGTCCAATGGTGGGGAGATTGAACATTCTTTGGCCTTGCCTTTCTTTGGGATTAATATTCTTCTTCAAGCAGTAGGTATATGTATCGTGGACATTTAAGAGGTACACAAACATTCCTCTTTAAATTCTTCTTCAAGCGGTAGTATGTGTATAGTGGACATTTAACAGGAAAACACAGCAGGGACAGCCCAAGAAACAGGGGAGCCCAGTCATTCTCCTTGTGGGACTGTACTGGGAAATCTGGGGAGTAATTTTCACTCCTATCTCCTGCTCCCTCCACACCAGACCTCATCCTCACTTCCTAACCTTCCAAAACCCTTCTCTCTTCTTAGACCCAAGATAGGGCTGACTGGTAGGAGGGACTGAGGTGTCAGAGCAGAGACTACTGAAGGCTTGGGTTGGGGGTTTCCTGCAGACAGCCATTCACAGCTGGGGTCCCCTGTCTTCCATCCCAGGGTCCTGGCACCAGGGCCTCACCGTGACAACACAGGTCTTTCTCCTGCTTACCTGTCTCCCTGTCTCTGAGCCTCTCAAGGGACCATATCCAGAGGCCCTTTCACGGAAAGTCACCAGCCTTGCCTCAACTGTCATACCACTTGCCAATGTAATTCACCCCTTGATATAATGACCTGGGAGGGGGATCGCCTGAGCCCCCCAAGAAGCTTGTCCTACCGGACTCTCTCAGCACCTGGACACATCTGCAGGGGTGTAGGGGGAGGTAGATTACTGGTCTGACCCTCTCACTTAGGGTAGCATCGTGTGGGCCAGAGGACAGAATCCTTAATATGGGCCAAGGGTAGAGGGAAGAAACTTGGGATGGGAAATACGTGGGATCTTATCTAACACCTCGGCTTTGAGTTCATCTGCCTGGGTAAGTGTGGGGGCTGGAGAGACATGGGTGTGAAATGAACCCATTGTGAACAAAGTATCCAAGAAAGCTGTTCATTTTTGGTGCTGTTTATGCAAATGGACATGGAACAACAGACTGGTTCCAAATAGGAAAAGGAGTAGGTCAAGGCTGTATATTGTCACCCTGCTTATTTAACTTATATGCAGAGTACATCATGAGAAATGCTGGGCTGGAACAAACACAAGCTGGAATCAAGACTGCCAGGAGAAATGTCAATAACCTCAGATATGCAGATGACACTACCCTTATGGCAGAAAGTGAAGAGGAACTAAAAAGCCTCTTGTTGAAAGCGAAAATGGAGAGTGAAAAAGTTGGCTTAAAGCTCAACATTCAGAAAACTAAGATCATGGCATCTGGTCCCATCACTTCATGGGAAATAGATGGGGAAACAGTGGAAACAGTGTCAGACTTTTATTTTGGGGGGCTCCAAAATCACTGCAGATGGTGATTGCAGCCATGAAATTAAAAGACGCTTACTCCTTGGAAGAAAAGTTATGACCAACCTAGATAGCATATTCAATAGCAGAGACGTTACTTTGCCAACAAAGGTCTGTCTAGTCAAGGCTACGGTTTTTCCTGTGGTCATGTATGGATGTGAGAGTTGGACTGTGAAGAAAGCTGAGCACTGAAGAATTGATGCTTTTGAACTGTGGTGTTGGAGAAGACTCTTGAGAGTCCCTTGGACTGCAAGGAGATCCAACCAGTCCATTCTGAAGGAGATCGGCCCTGGGATTTCTTTGGAAGGAATGATGCTAAAGCTGAAACTCCAGTACTTTGGCCACCTCATGTGAAGAGTTGACTCATTGGAGAAGACTCTGATGCTGGGAGGGATTGGGGGCAGGAGGAGAAGGGGACGACAGAGGATGAGATGGCTGGATGGCATCACTGACTTGATGGACGTGAGTCTGAGTGAACTTCGGGAGTTGGTGATGGACAGGGAGGCCTGGCGTGCTGTGATTCATGGGGTCGCAAAGAGTCGGACACGACTGAGCAACTAAACTGAACTGAACTGATGCAACTAGGAGACTAATAAAGAGAAAAAGATCTGACCTCAGTTTAGCCACGTGAAAGTATCTTCAATACTGCGATCTATGAGTTCCACTTACCATTATGGATGGTACATATGGACCATAACTTTAGGCATTTGATTGCTCTCTGTCAGATAAATTTTTGGCAGAATTTTTATTTTCTCACAGTCCTGATTATTCATGCCAGGTCAGAGCATCCAAAGTTGATAAGAAATACCTGTATTCATTCATCTTACAACCCAGTTTGAAGCCTAACAATTTAGTAGAATGTCCCTTATTATTCTTTCTCTATTTACATTTAAGCTGATTGGATTCACTAGGCTAGACCAGTCTACTTGGCATCATCTTTTGGTTTTAAAAGGAATATAGTTGAAGGAAGGGAACTCTCCTCAGACACAGTTTTGTTTTATGCTCTATAACTGATGGCATTTTCAATGTACTGTCCATATAACTTGCTAAGTGGGAACTTCTAAGGTAAACTGGTTCTTTTACATGAATTCAGCTAGATCTTGGCAATATCCATTGCTCCTTGGATGTTTGTTCCTTGGGCCCAAACTCCTCTGAATATGTGAATTTTTAATATGAGACTGATGAGTAGATCATGAGCTCCTCGAGGCCAAGTCGACCAGCTCCTGGCACACAGCAGATTCCAGAGTGTCTGCTGAACTGACATGAACTGTTCTGTATTTATCCCTGATTCCAGATGGGCTCTCATATGCTTTATGATGTAATCCTTCACAGGATATGTGTTTTCACTCTAGACTTTGGCTTTCCCATTCAAATTCCTGATCAAAATATTTTCTCTCTGTTGGCTGATTTTTGGAAACTGAAGTAGGTGTAAATGTGATCATGTTGTTGTGCCAAGATTTCATTCCAACTTGACAGGCTGACTGATAACCACATCCAAAAGTTAGCATCCTGAGCTAGAAGAGGATTTTAACATTTCAGAAAATGGAAATGTAAAAATAAAATCTGCCTTTACTCTGACTAATCTAAACACTTTAGAAGCAATGCTCAGGGTTATCCTAAGTACAGAGAAGAAACGGGCTTTCCTGACACACATATGACAATCTCATTTGCATTTTCTTCTCTTTAAACAGAATCTGCCAGTCAAGGGCCCAGGTGGTAAAAACTGCATCCATCTACAGGAAACATGGCTTTTTCCTTAGGAGGTTAATATTTCAGGGTTGACGCCCCAGAAGGAGTGTGTGTGTGCTCTGTGACCCGGAATGGGCTTCTCATCTACTGCTCTTTTTCCAGCCTCCCTGCCCCACAAGGCACTGGAAAGTGGCCCCAAGTCAAAGTCTCCAGCTTCTTCCACAGGGACGTTCACCACCACCTCCTGCTATCCCAACCCACCCCACACACTCAGGCCACACAGCAATGCCCAGAACGTAGGTCAGTCTTCCTCAGAGTACATTGATGAAGGAATTCGGTTCTTTTGTCTTTTTTCCAGAAGAGTGATAGGAGCAGCTGTTTCCCTGGAAACTCAGTTTAATGACCTTCACTGTGGGAATTCTCTGTCTGCTCTGTGGAGTTGATCTGAATTTTTTTATGTTGTGTTAACTCCAGACCTTTCCAATTATATTCGTTTCCTAATAATCACAGTATGGGCATCTGTGAGGCACATTATCATGTTCACAGCAATTTCATTTACGTGATCTGACCCAGGGTTTCTCAACTGAATTTCAGGGAACCTTTCATTTCAACCTTAATTTCCATTTTTTCTTTTCATTTTTTCCTTCCTTGTATATGACAAGCTTTAAAGGAGTTTTTAAAAAGCGTATCCTGCAACAACAGGAAGCCTATGCTATTCCACATATGCCCTCAGCTTGGCCACTGCACGTGACACCAGTCCCACTGGTGCCCTGTGACCACCGGAAATGGCAGTTGGGCCACGTGCTCAGCCCTCCATATCCACAGCTCTGCATCCCTGGATTCAGCCAACTGAGAATGGGAAATATTGAGGAGGAAAACTTCCAGAAAGTTCCAAAGTGCAAAACCGAAATTTGTCACGTGCTGGTAACATACTTACATAGCATTCACACTGTATTAAGTATTGTAAATAATCTAGACATGATTTAAAGTACATGGGAGGATTGCGTACGTTATATGCAAATATCACACTATTTTATACAAGGAACTTGAGCATGCTCAGACTTTGGTATCGACTGGGAGTCCTGGAACCAGCCCTACATATCCATCTGCTCTTAGATTGTTAGCAGTTGATAAGTCAAAATTCCAGTAATCATCCTGCATCATCATTGTTCTGCATTCCAACAGTTATACAGACAAAACTAACTTCTGTCTCGCAGTCATAATTTGCAATTGTAAGACATTCTCATGAAAAAGCCTTTAGTTTCTTAAGATATACAGCAAGGTTTAGCTTGATAAGAAAAGAAAACAAGCCAGTGTAGAAAAGTCAGGTACTATGGAAAGCATGATAGAGATTAACTTAAACATGAAGAGGATTCATTGTGGCAAATAAGATAAATGATACTTTTAGTTCACTGAACAAAGGGAGATTTCACAGCAGTTGGAACAGAGATTTCTGGGGAGATACTTGGGTTTTCACAGGGTTTATATTAGTAATTCAAAAGACACAGTGATTGATTTCAAAGAACACACCCCATCCCTCCACCCAGTGCTCCATCAGTGTTGCAAGTAGAAGTATTGATCTGATTTATGGATCAATTTGCAGAAGTATATGCACAGTATGCAGAAAAGTAAACTAACAATGACATAATAAACTTATGGTTATCAAAGCAGAAGTGAGAGAGGGACAAATTAAGAGTTTGGTATCAACATAACTGTAACATAAGTATCGGAGAAGGCAATGGCACCCCACTCCAGTACTCTTGCCTGGAAAATCCCATGGGCAGAGGAGCCAGGTAGGCTGCAGTCCATGGGGTCGCTGAGGGTCGGACACGACTGAGCGACTTCACTTTCACTTTTCACTTTCATGCATTGGAGAAGGAAATGGCAACCCACTCCAGTGTTCTTGCCTAGAGAATCCCAGGGATAGGGGAGCCTGGTGGGCTGCCGTCTATGGGGTCACACAGAGTTGGACACGACTGAAGTAGCTTAGCAGTAGCAACATAACTATAAAATAGATAACTAACAAGGTCCTAGTCTATATCACAGGGAATGCCACTCAATACTTTGTAATAGTTCAAGAGGGAAAAGAATCTGAGAAAAATATATACATATATGTGTAATTGAGTCACTTTGCTGTACATCCAAAACTAACACAACATTGTAAATCAACTATACTTTGATTAAAAAAAAGAGAGAAAGAAAAAGAAAAGTCAGTCTACAAAGAAGGATGTTAATTTCGTGGTACTTCTAAATTTTGCTCTCCTGCATTTTGCAGTGAACAACTAACTTCATTGGTTCTCCAATCAATTGTAATTTTAAGAAATCATTTTTAAAAAATAAATAAGTAACCAACTACATTGATGATGATTCAGGTGATGATCCACTGTGCTATCCTGCACCAGGATCCAGGGGAAAGGAGCAGTGACCCCACAAGAGACTGACCCAGACTTGCCTGGGAGTGTCAGGAGTCTCCAGAGGAGGCATATGTCAGCAGTGGCCTGCTGCAGGGTTGGGGGCACTGAGTGGAGCAGTGCATTCATGGGAACTTTCGAAGGAGGTCACCATTATCTTCATTACCTCCACCATAGTTTGGTCCCAGGTCAAACAACAGGGAGGGAACACAACCCAGCCCATCAACAGAAAATTGGATTAAAGATTTACTGAGCATGGCCCCACCCATCAGAACAAGACCCAGTTTCCTCTTCAGTCTCTCCCATCAGGAAGCTTCCATAAGCCTCTTCTTCTTATCCATTAGAGGGCAGACAGAATGAAAACCACAATCACAGAAAACTAACCAATCTGATCTCATGAACCACAGCCTTGTCTAACTCAACGAAACTATAAGCCATTCTGTGTAGGGCCACCGAAGACGGATGGGTCATGGTGGAGAGTTCTGACAAAATGTGGTTCACTAAAGAAGAGAATGGCAAACCACATCAGTATTCTTGCCTTGAGAACCCCATTAACAGTATGAAAAGGCAAAAAGATAGGACACTGAAAGATGAACTCCCAAGGTCAGTAGGTGCCCAATATATTACTAGAGATCAGTGGAGAAATAACTCCAGAAAGAATGAAGAGATGGAGCCAAAGCAAAAACAACACCCAGTTGTGGATGTGAATACTGATAGAAGTAAAGTCCAATGCTGTTAGAGTAATATTGCATCAGTTCAGTTTAGTTCAGTTCATTTCAGTCACTCAGTCGTGTCCGACTCTTTGTGACCCCATGAATCGCAGCACACCAGGCCTCCCTGTCCATCACCATCTCCCAGAGTTCACTCAAACTCATGTCCATCGAGTCAGTGATGCCATCCAGCCATCTCATCCTCTGTTGTCCCCTTTTCCTCCTGCCCCCAATCCCTCCCAGCATCAGAGTCTTTTCCAGTGAGTCAACTCTTCACATGAGGTGGCCAAAGTACTGGAGTTTCAGCTTTAGCATCAGTCCTTCCAAAGAAATCCCAGGGCTGATCTCCTTCAGAATGGACTGGCTGGATCTCCTTGCAGTCCAAGGGACTCTCAAGAGTCTTCTCCAACACCACAGTTCAAAAGCATCAATTCTTCAGCGCTCAGCTTTCTTCACAGTCCGACTCTCACATCCATACATGACCACTGGAAAAACCATAGCCTTGACTAGACGGACCTTTGTTGGCAAAGTAATGTCTCTGCTTTTCAATATGGTATCTAGGTTGATCATAACTTTTCTTCCAAAGAGTAAGCGTCTTTTAATTTCATGGCTGCAGTCACCATCTGCAGTGATTTTAGAGCCCAGAAAAATAAAGTCTGACACTGTTTCCACTGTTTCCCCATCTATTTCCCATGAAGTGATGGAACCAGATGCCATGATCTTCATTTTCTGAATGTTGAGCTTTAAGCCATCTTTTTCACTCTCCACTTTCACTTTCATCAAGAGGCTCTTTAGTTCCTCTTCACTTTGTGCCATAAGGGTAGTGTCATCTGCATATCTGAGGTGATTGATATTTCTTCCGGCAATCTTGATTCCAGATTGTGCTTCTTCCAGTCCAGCGTTTCTCATGATGTACTCTGCATATAAGTTAAATAAGCAGGGTGACAATATACAGCCTTGATGAACTCCTTTTCCTATTTGGAACCAGTCTGTTGTTCGATGTCCAGTTCTAACTGTTGCTTTCTGACCTGCATACAGATTTCTCAAGAGGCAGGTCAGGTGGTCTGGTATTCCCATCTCTTGAAGAATTTCCCACAGTTTGTTGTGATCCACACAGTCAAAGGCTTTGGCATAGTCAATAAAGCAGAAATAGATGTTTTTCTGTAACTCTCTTGCTTTTTCCATGATCCAATGGATGTTGGCAATTTGATCTCTGGTTCCTCTGCCTTTTCTAAAACCAGCTTGAACATCTGGAAGTTCACAGTTCATGTACTGCTGAAGCCTGGCTTGGAGAATTTTGAGCATTACTTTACTAGCATGTGAGATGAGATCCTGGAATGTTAGGTCCATGAATCAAGGCAAATTGCAAGTGGTCAAACAGGAAATGGCAAGTGTGAATATCGACACTTTAGGAATCAACAAACTAAAATGGGCTTGAATGGGTGAATTTAACTCAGATGACCATTATATCTACTACTGTGGGCAAGAATCCCTTAGAAGAAATGGAGTAGCCATCACAGTCAACAAAAGAGTCTGAAATGCGGTACTTGGATGCAATCTCAAAAATGACAGAATGATCTCTGTTCATTTCCAAGGCAAACCATTCAATATCACAGTAATCTAAGTCTATGCCCCTACCAGTAATGCTGAAGAAGCTGAAGTTGAACAGTTCTATGAAGATCTATAACCTTCTAGAACTAATACCAAAAAAAGATGTCATTTTCATTATAGGGGCTGCTAAGTCACTTCAGTCGTGTCCGTCTCTGTGCAACCCCATAGACGGCAGCCCACCCGACTCTGCCTTCCCTGGGATTCTCCAGGCAAGAACACTGGAGTGGGTTGCCATTTCCTTCTCCATTGCTTTAAAGTGAAAAGTGAAAGTGAAATCGCTCAGTCGTGTCCAACTCGTAGCGACCCCATGGACTGCAGCCTACCAGGCTCCTCCATCCATGGGATTTTCTAGGCAAGAGTACTGGAGTGGCCTGCCATTGCCTTCTCCATTCATTATAGGGGACTGGAATGCAAAAGTAGTAAGTCAAGAAACACCTGGAGTAACAGGCAAATTTGGCCTTGGAATACGGAATGAAGCAGGGCAAAGGCTAATAGAGTTTGGCAAGAGAACACACTGGTCATAGCAAACACCTTCTTCCAATAACACAAAGAAGCCTCTACACATGGGCATCACCAGATGGTTAATACCGAAATCAGATTGATTGTATTCTTTGCAGCCAAAGATGAAGAAGCTCTATACAGTCAGCAAAAACAAGACTAGGAGCTGACTGTGGCTCAGACCATGAACTCCTTATTGCCAATTTCAGACTTAAATTGAAGAAAGTATGGAAAACCACTAACCATTCAGGTATGACCTAAATCAAATCCCTTACGATTATTCAGTGAAAGTAACAATAGACAGAGTGCCTGAAGAACTATGAACTGAGATTCATGACATTGTACAGGAGGCAGGGATCAAGACCATCCTCATGAAAAAGAAATGCAAAAAGGCAAAATGGTTGTCTGAGGAGGCCTTACAAATAGCTGTGAAAAGAAGAGAACCTAAAGGCAAAGGAGAAAAGGAAAGATATACTCATCTGAATGCAGAGTTCCAAAGAATAGCAAGGAGAGATAAGAAAGCCTTCCTCAGTGATCAATGCAAACAAATAGAGGAAAACAATAGAATGGGAAAGGCTAGAGATCTCTTCAAGAAAATTAGAGATACGAAGTGAACATTTCATGCAAACATGGGCACAATAAAGGACAGAAATGGTATGAACCTAACAGAAGCAGAAGATATTAAGAAGGGATGGCAAGAATACACAGAAGAACTATACAAAAAAGATCTTCATGATACACATAACCATGATGGTGTGATCACTCATCTAGAGCCAGACATCCTGGAATGTGAAGCCTACTGAGCCTTAGGAAGCATCACTCCAAACAAAGCTAGTGGAGGTGATGGAATTCCAGTTGAGCTATTTCAAATCCTAAAAGATGATGCTGTGAAAGAGCTGCACTCAATATACCAGCAAATTTGGAAAACTGAACAGTGGCCACAGGACTGGAAAAGGTCAGTTTTCATTCCAATCCCAAAGAAAGGCAATGCCAAAGAATGCTCAATCTACCACACAATTGCACTCATCTCACAGGCTAGCAAAGTAATGCTCAAAATTCTCCAAGCCAGGCTTCAACAGTATGTGAACTGTGAACTTCCAGATGTTCAAGCTGGCTTTAGAAAAGGCAGAGGAACCAAAGACCAAATTGCCAATATCCATTGGATCATCAAAAAAGCAAGAGAGTTCCAGAAAAACATCTACTTCTGCTTATTGACTATGCCAAAGCCTTTGACTGTGTGGATCACAACAAACTGTGGGAAATTCTTCAAGAGATGGGAATACCAGACCACCTGACCTGCCTCTTGAGAAATCTGTATGCAGGTCAGAAAGCAACAGTTAGAACTGGACATCGAACAACAGACTGGTTCCAAATAGGAAAAGGAGTTCATCAAGGCTGTATATTGTCACCCTGCTTATTTAACTTATATGCAGTGTACATCATGCGAAATCCTGGGTTGATGAAGCTGAAGCTGGAATCAAGATTGTTGGGGAAAATATCAACAGTGTCAGATATGCAGATGACACCACCCTCATGGCAGAAATCGAAGAAGAACTAAAGAGCCTCTTGATGAAAGTGAAAGAGAAGAGTGAAAAAGTTGGCTCAAATCTCAACATTCAGAAAACTAAGATCATGGCATCTGGTCCCATCACTTCATGGGAAATAGATGGGGAAACAGTGGAAACAGTGACAGACACTAGTTTTGGGGGCTCCAAAATCACTGCAGATGGTGACTGCAGCCATGAAATTAAAAGATGCTTACTGCTTAGAAGAAAAGTTATGACCAACCTAGATAGCATGTTCAAAAGCAGAGACATTACTTTGTGAACAAAGGTCCATCTAGTCAAAGCTATGGTTTTTCCAGTGGTCATGTATGGATGTGAGAGGTGGACTGTAAAGAAAGCTGAGCACCAAAGAATTGATGCTTTTGAACTGTGGTGTTGGAGAAGACTCTTGAGAGCCCCTTGAACTGCAAGGAGATCCAACCTCTATCCTAAATGAGATCAGTCCTGGGTGTTCATTGGAAGGACTGATGTTGAAGCTGAAATTCCAGTATTTTGGCCACCTGATGTCAAGAGCTAACTCATTTGAAAAGACCCTGATGCTGGGAAAGATTGAAGACAGGAGGAGAAGGGAACGACAGAGGATAAGATGTTTGGATGGCATCACCGATTCAATGGACATGGGTTTGAGTAGAGTCCGGGAATTGGTGATGGACAGCAGTGCCTGGCATGCTGCAGTCCATGGGGTCACAAAGAGTCAGACACGAATGAGGGACTGAACTGAACTGAACTGAAAAAAGTGACTAAATCTTTCTGTCATTAACCTCAACATATACTCTTTAATTTTAGTAAAACATCATCTAGCAAATCAAATTACTATTGTTCATTGGAATTCTAGGCTTCTCAGGTGACACAGTGGTAAAGAATATGCCTGCCAATGCAGGAGACTGGATTTCAATTCCTGGGTTGGGAAGATCCCCTGGAGGAGGAAATAGCAACCTAGCCCAGTGTTCTTGCCTGGAAAATCCCACGGACAGAGGAGCCTGGTCGGCTATAGTCCATGGGGTCACAAAGAACTAGACACAACTGAGTAGTCTCAGGCAAAATTGCAATTCTATCAACTTTTCAATTTTGTCTGTGTTTAACATGTAAAGGTATTTAGGTTTGGGGAGATTTGTTAGTTACTCACGTGGTTTCCCTGGTAGCTCAGATGGTAAAGGATTTGCCTGCCAGTGCAGGAGATGCAGGTTTGATCCCTGGGTCATCCCCTTGAGAAGGGAATGGCTACCCACTCCATTATTCTTGCCTAGATAATTCCATGGACAGAGGAGCCTGGTGGGCTGCAGACCTTAGGGTCACAAAGAGTCAGACAGGACTGAGTCACTAATACACTTAGCTATTCACATATAAAAAACTATTGTAACAAGAACAAGGACATCAACTCTGGGTATCCTCGAAAATTTTGTTCCTCTTAAGGGCTTCTTTACATTATCTGAGTTTGAGAGATGTAGTCTAATCATAAATTAGATTACAGGAATACTTTTGATTTATGCTACTCAGGATAAATGCTCAAATTTAGAAATGTAAAATTAATTTAAATTAAAAAATTTTTTAATTTAAAAGTCAGTTATTACTTTCTACTCCAGAAATTATTATATTGGAATTAAGGATAATGGACTTTTATGACCGAGTTATTTCCAGAATGTATTGGCTTAGGGATAGAAGTACTGGGTCTTTGAAGTGTTTATTCTGTGGGAGATAAACAATGTGATTTAAAAGCACTCTTGATAATGGCTCAAGGTAGTTTAGAACATCCATTAACCCTAATGGATTTACAAAATATTAAAGTAGAAAAATGTGTTTTAACAGTCTTTGAGAAATAAACATAATACCTTGAGTCTTTGAGAAATAAACACAATATATTCATTGCTAAGAAATTTTCTATTTTTACCTTTTAGTAATATATGGATAACCAAGAAACAATTTTCATATCTCTTTTGGACACCCTAGTTTTTAATATACTACTTAAAATTCAATAGCTACCTTGAAATCAATGAAATTTTGAGAAAACACTGTAAAAACAAAACTTAATGATTCAAGGATGAACTAAGGTGGAATACTTAAAAATTCAAGAGCTAAATAACTTGGAATGAAAAAAATATATATACATATGTACATAAATAATTTCCCTGGTGGTCTAGTGGTGATCTAGTTAAGACTTCATGCTCCCAACGCAGGGGACCCAGGTTTGATCCCTAGTCAGGGAACTAGATCCCACAGGGCTTCCCTGGTGGCTCAGATGGTAAAGAATCTGCCTGCAATGCAGGAGACCCAGGTTCAGTCCCTGGGTCAAGAAGATCCCCTGGAGAAGAGAATGGCTACCCACCAGTATTCTTGCCTGGAGAATTCCATGGACAGAGGAACTTGGCAAGCTACAGTCTATGGGGTTGAACAGAGTCAGACACAACTGAGCCACTAACACTTTCACTTTTCACACACATATACACACACCCATATATATATATATATAATACATATATATTCTACTTTTATATATATTAAAAAGTAATTCTGCTTAAAAAACTAAACTACATAGTAACTATTTAGCAAATAGTCGTATTTAAAGGTTGTTGGGTTTTTGGTGGTTTTTTTTTTTTTTTTTGCCCTTCAGGATGTTATAAAAGGCCCAGATGAGGCAATGTTGCATATTTGGTATCTCAAATTTGGAAGTGAAATCAGTTCAGATTTGGAAGCAAGACTCTTGAGACCCCTAAGGGTGGAGGCTGAAGGTTCTTTCTTAGTCATAAAAGGTTCTATCCCAGCCAGTAACTGGGAGTATCTTCTGAAATATCTATCTTGAGTGGTTGCCATGGAGACAGCAAAGGTAAACAGAACCAGAATTGCATCAGGTTGCACTCTTTACTCATTCTGGACTTTACAGAGAGATCAGACTCTGACTCACAGGCTTTCCCCACGTCATTCTAAGATCATTTCAAATCATCAGGTATGACACTTCTAGGGCTGTTCTCCCATTCATAAGACTACTGTAGTAGACAATGATTTGAGCTCAGGGCCAACAGAAGTTTTAGCCCTGGCAGGAGAATTTAAAAGGAGAGGATAATGAAGCCCAGAAGAAAAGGGGTCTTAACAATGGCTATCCTGTGCTTGAGATAGATAGACATCATTTCTATCTCTTGTAACAAAAACCTTTAAGGGGTAAAAAACAAACAAACAAAAAAAAAACAAAAAACCCTAAAACATCACAAGGGCCTCCCTGATAGCTCAGTTGGTAAAGAATCCACCTGCAATGCAGGAGACCTGGGTTTGATTCCTGGGTCTGGAAGATCTGCTGGAGAAGGGATAGGCTACCCACTCCAGTGTCCCTGGGCTTCCATTGTGGCTCAGCTGGTAAAGGATCCGCCCACAGTGCGGGAGACCTGCGTTCAATCCCTGGGTTGGGAAGATCCCTGGAGAAGGGAAGGCTACTCACTCCACATGTTTGAAACCAACTACCTTCTTTTCCAAATTCAGCTACTCTCACCAACAGTGATATAATAGTAGGATGGCAAAGATAACTGGTGACCCTCCCTCCCTGTCCCCTTTTGATAAGAGGGAAATCCTTTTAATTGAGGTGCTTTAATACCAATCAGTACCTTGTACAAGTTGAGGCAGAGAGCAGCCATTAAGGGTCCCAGCAGCTGCTGCTGCCTCCAATTTCTCAGCACAAGAGAGAAAGGGCTTCACAATTCATGGGCTGCACCTCCCTCTTCAGCCTCTTCTTCCTCTTCCCTGTGGTCATCCCCAACTACTCACAGGCAGTTGGAAGACGTCCAATTTTGCATCTCTGCTTGCAGATGAGGACTGTTGTTTCTAAAGGTAAGACCAGAACTGTGCTAGGACGGAAGATGACAAGTTTAAACTGAGATTTATTCAGAAAACTAATACCTCTGTTTGAGAAATGTGCTCATTTATTGTCAACTTATCAAGAAACCAACAGCCTCTTTACTTGTATTGGAAGGAAGATTGAAATCAAACCATTAGATACACAGTAACTCACATGCAGGGGACCTGGGCCCATCTACTGCCCAGTCCCCAAACCCAGCACACAGGGGCCCAGCCTCAGAGAACAGTCACAGTCACAGTGGGACAGGCTGGGACATGCAGGGGACCTGGGCCCATCTACTGCCCAGTCCCCAAACCCAGCACACAGGGGCCCAGCCTCAGAGAACGGTCACAGTCACAGTGGGACAGGCTGGGACCTGGGCACCTTTGTTGCCGTGCTTGCACCTGGACAAACCTGTCTGAACAACAAAATACAAAGAAACTGTAAAGGATGAAAAATAACTGCGTGAGTGTGCAGTTGGGGCAAATTCAGAACAAAAGATGCAAAGAGACCAAAAAACCCAACTACCACTTTTGAAGAGACCCAAGCAAAAGCTGGGCACTGTGCCTGCCCCCTGGACCCAACACCACCAAAGGGGCAGGCAAACCACCTAAGTCACTCCTCCAGCCCCACCTGGACATACCCCTACCCTCACCCCATGTAAAGAACCAGCTTGCTCCCCCAACCTTAGGGAGCAAACAGGCAAGGGAACCTGCTTGTTCTCACTACCCCCTGCTGCAGCAGAGGCCCCAGTAAAGCCTTGCCTGAATTTCTTGTCCAGCATCTGGTCAATTTCTATTGATTGGGGAAGGCCAAGAACTCTGGTTGGTATCAACAGTATGAGACCAGGACAAGAACCCAGGCCTTCTGATTCCAATCCCAGGGCAAGAACTCGTGTGAAGCAGAGTTGGCAGTGCCTGATGACAGATGGGAGAACAGGACGGGGAGGCTGGGCCTCTAGTTGGCAGAGTCCAGATGATTCTAATTTGTTTGGTGTTTTTTACCGTTCCTGTATTTTATGATAAAACGCACTTTATGAACATTATTTTAATACTTTCTGTACATTATCTTTAATTTCTATAGCAATGTATGTGTTTGGATTTAATGGTTATCTTATGCAAATGAGAATAGCTTAATAAAATGACAACTGTTTAAAAGAAGAAAATGTTTCTCATAATTTAGAAAGAGAGAAGAATGAAGAGAAATCCACTGCCTTGCAGGAAGGCCCAGTTTGGTCACTGCTAAAACTCTGTTCCCAGGGTAAGAGTCCACGCCTCTGGGGTCTGGTCCAGCCCTGCCTCCAGGGCCACCTCCCCGACAACGGCAGGTGCCCAGCTTTCCCACAGCCGCTCCCATTCCTGTGCAGTTCTTAGGTCTTGTCATTCTGCCAGTACTGAGTGCCAGTCTGCAAATTGGTATATATTTTACCTGATATTTACATTTAAACTTTTCACTTTGAAATAATTCAGGCTTATTAAAAAGTACAAACCAGCACCAAAAACTGCCTATTAGCCTTTATCAACTGACCCCAAAGACGCGGTCCCGCTGCCATTCGCCTTCCGCATCCGGGACCCCGCATTCCATGCAGCTGTCCTGCTTCCTCGGTCTCCTTTACATTGGGCCGCTCCTGAGCCACTCCTTGTCCTGTGTGTCCTTGGTACTTCTGAGGAGGACTGGCCAGTGACACTGTAGCTTGCCCAATTTTCCTTATGATTGAATTCAAGTTGTACAATTTGGGCGGCATTATATCTTTCCACAAAAAATGTTGTGCCCACTGTTCTATTCTTTCCATCAAAATTACAGGTTATCTAATCTGGGTGTTGGAGAGGATGGTTTTGTTTTGGGGTCTGTTGGGGAATGAAAGAATAGATGGCACATTTGTGGGAAGGAATTGATGCATTCAGTTTTTAAATGAGGAGTCAAAGTGCCGGTGGACCTGCTCACATGAGGATGAGCACCAGGATTCTGGCAAATAAAAATTGCTACCCAGAAGAGATGTAAAGCAAGGGGAGAAACTTCTGTTAGTGTCTGGAAAATTTGTATTTTCTTTTATTGCCTCCATGCACTTTCTTTTTATTTCCCTAAAATCAGTCAGTTCATTAAGAACAAAGTTAAGAATTGTAATTCTAACCATAGCATGCATGCTGTCAATCAAATATATAACTGGACTTTTCTCATGCCAGTTATTTCCTTTGACAGAAGAGAGATTTAGGACTCACTCTATGATATTGAAGAAAAGTGACAAGAGTGGACATCCTTGTCTTATTCGGATCTTAGAGGAAATGCTTCCAGCTTTTCACCATGGAGTATAATGCTGGTTGTAGGTTTGTTATATATGGCCTTTCTTATATTGAGGCATGTTCCCTCTATACCCTTTTTTGAGAACTTTTAATCATGAATGGATGTCAAATTTTGTAGAAAAGCTTTTTTTACATCTGTTGAGATGATCATGTGGTTTTTATTATTCAGTTTCTTAATGTGATATACTATTTTGGTTGAATTGCTAGTGTTGAACCATCCTTGAATGCCTGCAATTAATCCCACTTGATCATGGCGTATGATACTTTTAAATTATTGTTGAATTCCTCTGCTAACATTCTATTGAGGATTTTTGCATCTACATTCATCAGTGATGTTGGCCTGTCATTTTCTTTTTCTGTGGTGTCGTTGTCTGCTTTTGGTTCAGGGTAATGTTGTCCTCTTAGAATGAGTTTGGAAGCACTCCTGTTCAGTTTTTGGAATAGTCTGAGAAGTATATGTGTCAACTCTTTAAATGTTTGGCAGAACTCCTGAAGCTAGCTAGTCCTGGGCTTTTGTTTGTTGGGTGTTTTTTGATTGCTGATTCAATTTCAGCACTGGTAATGTCATATTTTCTATTTCTTCTTGATTCAGTCTTAGAAGATTCACTTTTCTAGGAATTTTCTATGAATTCCTAGAAATTCACTTTTCTAGGAATTTATCCATTTCTTCTAGGTTTTCAATTTTATTGGCATTTAATTGTAGTATTATCTGAGATCCTTTCTTTGTATTTCTGTGGTGTCAGTTGTATTTCTTCTCTTTCATTTCTGATTTTATTTACTTGGGCCCTCTCTCTTTCTTTCTTGTTGAGTATGGTTCAATATTTGTCAATTTGTTTATCTTTTCAAAGAGCAAGTTTATAGTTCATTGTTCTATTCTACTGGGGTTTAGTCTCTATTTATTTATTTCTGCTCTGATCTTCATGATTTCTTTCCCTTTACTAACCCTGGGTTTTGTTTGTTCCTTAAGGTATAAAGGTTGATTTTTTATTGAAAAATGTTCTTATTTCCAGAGGTAGACTTGTATCACTCTTATATAAACTTTGCTCTTAGAACTGCTTTTGCTGTGTTCCATAGTTTTTGGATCATTGTGTTTCCATTTTCATTTTTCACCAGGTATTTTTTTATTTCCACTTTGATTTTTTTTTTTTTTTTAGTGACTCATTGGTTGTTTAGAAGCATGTTGTCTAGCCTCCATATCTTTGTCTTTTTTTCCCATTTTTCTTCTTTAATTGAGGTCTAATTTAATGCTGTTGTGTTCAGAAAAAAATGCTTGATACAATTTCAGTCTTCTTAAATTTTTTGAGACTTATTTTGTGCCCTAGCATGCAGTCTATCCTAGAGAATGGCCTATGTGCACTTGAAAAGAATGTATATTCTGCTGTTTGGGAATGAAACATTCTGTATATATTCAATAATTCTGTCTACTCTGTTGGGGCATTTAAGGCCGGTGTCTCCTTACCGATCTTCTGTCTGGATGATCTGTCCATCAACATAAGCAGGATGTTAAAATCCTCTATAATTACTGTTACTGTCTGCTAATATTTGCTTTATGGGTTCAGGTCTCCTTTTGTGAGGCACATAACAGTTACAAATGCTACAATCCCTTATTGGATCAATCCCTTTATCATTACGTAATGTCCTTCTGTATCGCTTGTTACAGTCTTTGTTTTAGAGTCTGTTTTCTGTGATATACATATTGCTACCCCTGCTTTCTTTTCATTCCTATTTGCATGGAATATCTTTTTTCCATCTCCTCACTTTTCAGTCTCTATGTGTTTCTAGATCTGAAGTGAGTCTCTTGCAGACAGGAAATATGTTGGTCTTGGGTTTTTATCCATTCCACCACTCAATATCGTTCAGTTGAAGCATTGGTCCATTTACAGTTAAGTGAATATTGATAGGTATGTGCTTATTGCTATTTTGTTAATTGTTTTCAGGTTGTTTTGTAGTTCTTTTTTGTTTTTTCTTCCTCTTTTGCTGTCTTACCTTGTGATTCAGTGACTAGTGTTATATTTGGGTTCCTTTTTCTTTTTTGCTTGTGTATTTAATGATAAATTTTTTGGTTTTGGTTACCAAGACAAGTTATACATACATGTGATTATTTTAAGCAGATTATCTCAAATGCATTCTAATCATCCTACGTTTCTACTTTTCACCTCACGTTTAATGTCTTCAACATCATTTTTACATATTTTATTTTGTGCATCCTTTAAGCACTTATTGTGGATATAGATAATTTTACTACTTTTGTCTTTTAACCTTTCTACTAGCTTAATATTTTGTTAATCTACTACCTTTACTGGATGTTTTCCATTATCAATGGTATTTTTCCTTTCATAACTTATTTATTTCTAATTGTGACCTTTTCTTTTCCACTTAGAGAAGTCCCTTTAACACGTCTAGTAAAACTAATTTGGAGAAGGCAATGGCAACCCACTCCAGTATGGACGGAGGACCCTGGTAGGCTGCAGTCCATGGGGTCACTGGGAGTCAGACACAACTGAGCGACTTCACTTTCACTTTTCACTTTCATGCATTGGAGAAGGAAATGGCAACCCACTCCAGTGTTCTTGCCTGGAGAATCCCAGGGACCGGGGAGCCTGGTGGGCTGCCGTCTATGGGGTCACACAGAGTTGGACACGACTGAAGTGACTTAGCAGCAAAGATAATTTAGTGGTGCAGAACTCTTTTGGCTTTTGCTTTTTTGGGAAACTCTTAATTTCTCCTTAAAATCTAAATGATAAGACTATCAGAGTATAGAGTATCAGATAAGACTATCAGAATATGCTGGGAAGAGTATTATTGGTTGTAGGTTTTTTTTTCCTTTCGTCACTGACTATATCATACCACTACCTCTGGCTGCAAAGTTTCTGCTGAAAAGTCAGCTTACAGTCTTACGGGAGTTCTCCTGTCTGTAACTGGTCTTTTCTCTTGCTGCCTTTAAGATTTTTCTCTTTAATTTTTGCCATTTTAATTATAATGTGTCTTGGTGTGGATCTCTTTGAGTTTATCTTATTTGGGTATCTCTATGCTTCCTGGACCTGAATGTTGTTTTCTTTCCCAAATTAGGGAATTTCCAGCTATTATTTCTTCAAATAAGTGATCTTCCCCTTGTTCTCTCTTTCTTTTCCTTCTGAGGTGCCTATAATGTGAATGTTAATATACCTGATGTTGTTTCAGAAGTCTCTTAAACTCTCTTTTAAAAAAAAAAATTGTTTTTTCTTTTCTATTCTTGCATGATTTCCACTGCTCTGTCTTCCAGATCATCAAACCATTCCTCTGTATCATCAAATCTACTGCTGATTCCTTCTGGTTATTTTTTTCTTTCAGTTACTGTATTCTTCAGCTCTGTTTTGTTCTTCTTTATAATTCCTAATTCTTTAATAAAGTTATTGCTGTGTTCATCTATTATTCTCCCAAGTTCAGTGAGCATCTTTATAATCATTACTTTAAACTCATTATGGGTAACTTGCTTATCTCCATTTCATTTAACTCTTTTACTGAAGTTATGTCTTTTTCCTTTGTTTGAAACCTATTCATCTATCTTCTCATTTTGCCTAATCCTCTGTGTTTATTATATTAGGTGGGTTGGTTACACTTTTCAGTTTTGGCCTTCTATAGGAGACATCATACAGTGGCATTGTATAGGGGCCCGACAGCGTACTTCCCTCTGGTCACCAGAGCTATATGCTCTGTGGCTGCCCCTACTGAGCCCTGTTGTAGCAGGGCCAACTATGTGAGAGAGCTGGTAAGGGGCTGGCCTCTGGCCCAGTAAGCTGTGAGATCATGTCTTGTGCTGTCCTGGAAGGTGGGGTGCTGGTGCCCTTCAGAAGATGGGACTGGTCTCTATTCAGCTGTCTCCACATCTCAGCGGGAGCGTGGAGCTGGTGCTGCCCTGCTGGTGCGCAGAGCCAGGTCCCTGGTACTAGTAAGCTGGAGGGAAAATTCCAAAATGGCATTTGACAGCGCCAGTGTTGTTTCCGTAGATCAAGCTCCCAAAATAGCTGTCACCAGCAACTTTGTCCCCAAGAGGAGTCCAAGCTGCCTCCTGCCTCTCCAGAATGCTCTCCAAGATCAGCAAGTGAGTCTGAGAGGCTCCTTTCATGCCACTGCCTCTGCTGGGACTGAGAACATGTCAGATTTTGGACATGCCCTTAAGAGCAGACCCACTCCAGTATTCTTGCCTGGAGAGTTGGACACAACTGAGCAATTAATGCTTTAAGAGCAGAGTCTCTATTTCCTACAGCCTTCTGATTCTCCCAACATAAGTCTTGCTGGTTTATAAAGGCAAGTATTTTGTGAGCACGTCACCTCAATTAGGATCTTTGTTCTAGGGAGCCTAATGGAGGGTTTGGGCCTCTTACTCCTTGGGGAGAACTGCTTACAATTGTCAAATTATACATCACGTCCCATTTGTACATCACATCCCTGGAGGTGTCAGTCTTGATTAGACCAAATCTCCATCCCTCCTACCTATCTCATTGTGGTTCCTTCTTTATATCTTTTATTTGTGGAAAATCTTTTCTGCTAGTCTAGTCATTCCATAGGTAGTTGCTCTGGAAGTAATTGTAACTTTGGTGTGTCCATGGGAGGTGAGCTCAGGGTCTTCTTACTCCATCATCTTGGCCACCTCTGCCTCCATGTGTTTTTAATGGAAATATATAAATGTCTAAAGTTTATTTGTATATGTACAATGTGTGCTTATATATGTATATTTATATATGTTATGTATATATATATATATAGTCACACTATATAAACTCTTTTGAGTCCGCTTTTGCTCATTTAGCTACATATTATCACTTCATGGCAAATAAATGGGGAAACAACGGAAACAGTGACAGACTTTATTTTCTTAGGCTCCAAAATCACCACAGATGGTGACTGCAGCCATGAAATAAAAGATGCTTGCTCCTTGGAAGAAAAGCTAGGACAAACCTAGACACCATATTAAAAAGCATAGACATTACTTTACCAACAAAGATCTGTGTAGTCTAAGCTATGGTTTTTCCAGTAGTCATGTATGGATGTGAGAGTTGGACCATAAAGAAAACTGAATGCTGAAGAATTGATGCTTTTGAACTGTGGTGTTGGAGAAGACTCTTAAAAGAGTCCCTTGGATTGCAAGGAGATAAAACCAGTCAATTGTAAAGGAAATCAGTCCTGAATATTTGTCGGACGGACTGATGCTGAAGCTGAAGCTCCAATACTTTGACCACTGATGGGAAGAACTAACTCAGTGGAAAAGACCCTGATGCTGGGAAAGGTTGAAGGCAGGAGGAGAAGGGGATGACAACAGAGGATGAGGTGGTTGGATGGCATCACTGACTCGATGGACCTGAGTTTGAGCAAGCTCCAGGAGTTGGTGATGGACAGGGAGCCTGGCATGCTGTAGTCCTTGGGGTTGCAAAGAGTCAGACATGACTGAGTGACTGAACTTACTGACTGTGGAACTAATACTAATAGGAACTCTCTTCCTATCAACAAATGTAGTACTATATCATCATCTTTAATGACTCCATGTTTCTCCACTGCATAATTATACCATAATGTATTTAACCAATTTCTTGTTAATGTTACATTAAATCACATGTAGATTTTCATTAGTACAAACTGCACTGCAATGAATATTGTCTTTTTTTTTCTTTTTTATAATTGTGGCATGCGAGCTCTTAATTGTGATATGTGGGATCTAGTTCCCCAACCAGGGATCAAGCCCAGTCCCCCTGCATTGACAGCAGGGAGTCTTAACCATTGGACCAACAGGGAAGTCCCTTTCAGTGAATAGTCTCATGTATGAATTGAAATTTCTGAGTCAAAGAATATGTATGTTTGACACTTTGATGCTTTTGCCAAATTGTCTTCTTGATATTGAGTATCTATTAAAAATTACTAATTTGTTATATTTATAGGACATTTTAATATTTATAATTTAGTTGTACTCAATCTTTATTTTGTGTAATTTTTGGTTAAAATTGGCTTACATGTGGAAAAATGAGATTGGGTGGGTGAGAGATAATGGCAGGGGAGAATTTTTTTTTTTACCTTATAGTTTGACAATCAATTTAACTATACATAACACAAATGTGTACATGTATTACTTGGGTAATTTAAAACAAAAAAACTATTTAAAATCAGGATATCGACATCTTTATTTTGACAACACACATTTTAGCAGTTCAATTAATAACTTTTAATCCTCCAAGTGTTATCTACCAAGAGTTAAAGGCTAAACTTGGCAATAGTGCAGCAAAGTGCAGCTAGTTTATCTTATTTGACATCCAAACATTTAAGGGAAATCCATTTATCCATGGGCTTTATAATGTCCATTAGCTGAACTATTCTCCCAAATAGAAGTCTTACTTTTGGATTCATTTGTATTTATCTTCAGGCTTTTCTTCTTGCAAAGGAAGTTTGCCCTGTGGCCTTTTGTCCTCATGAAATAAACTACCACAATTCTGTTTAAGCATTTATTCATGGTGAGGGCGACCATATGATTTATTTCCCAGATAAGCCCATTTTTGAGAGTGAGGAGGGTGCTACAGTAACCATGCTAGGGAAACAAGGATAAACCAGAACAGGTAAAGTGGGTGAATAATCACCCTGCTTGTAAGGTTTTTCATCTTCTGTGATTTTATGACTTAGCTTTTTAAATTTTTTCAATATTTATTAAGAAACAACTAGGTGCTCTAGGAGTCAGAAAGAATACATGATCTGAGTTCACAAAGAGGTTACCAGGTCCTTGGGAAGACAGGACCAGTGGCAATAAACAGCAATATGGGAAATTTCAGGAAGGCCAACGAGCAAATAACCCCAGAGAGTGATTTCTTAGTGCCTTACAAATGTTAATATATTTAATGTTTTTCTTCATAAAGCTCAAGTGAAATTAAATACTCTTATCTACACTTCAAACCAGTCAATCCTAAAGGAAATCAATCCTGAATATTCACTGGAAGGACTGATGCTGAAGCTCCAATATTTTGGTCACCTGATGCAAAGAGCCAACTCATTGGAAAAGACCCTGATGCTGGGAAAGATTGAGGCCAAGAGGAGAAAGGGGCGACTGAGGATGAGACAACTGGATGGCATCACCGACTTGATGGACACGAGTCTGAGCAAACTCCAGGAGATAGTGATGGACAGGGAGCCTGGTGTACTGCAGTCCATGGGGTTGCAAAGAGTCAGACATGACTTAGCAACTAAACAACAAATTTCACTTTAGAGCTGAGACCGGAAAAATGTTATACCGCTCTCCCAAAGATTCAAAGATAATAAAAGACCGAGGCTCAATCAAAACTTCTAACGTGACTCTATGTGAATGGTCAGTGTCTGCCACCTGTATCTGTAGTAGGTTACAAGGAGAAGCACCTCGTTGGTTAGAAGCATCAGGGGGTAGTCAAAATTAATTTAATATTCTATACCAGGGGTACCCAACATACCATAGACTGATACCTCCTGTCAAATCAACAGTGGCATTGGGTTAGAAATAAAGTGCGCAATAAATGTAACTCACTTGCTGCTGCTGCTGCTGCTGCTGCTAAGTCGCTTCAGTCGTGTCCGACTCTGTGCGACCCCATAGACGGCAGCCCACCAGGTTCCGCCGTCCCTGGGGTTTTCCAGTCAAGAACACTGGAGTGGGTTGCCATTTCCTTCTCCAATGCATGGAGGTGAAACCATCCCCACTCCCCCTGGTCTGTGGAAAAATTGTCTTCCATGATACTAGTCCCTGGTGTCAAAAAGGTTGACAATTCCTGCTCTAAACTACAGCTGGTGTTGAAAAAGAGCAGAAAGATCAGAAAGAGGTTGAGACTAGGAATGTTAAGGACATACACCAAAGTCAGAAGTAGAGGTCAAATGAGAAGTGAGCAAGAAGATGTGGACTTACACGTCCAGAGCCACAGATGACCAGGCCACAGAGAATGGAAGAAAGGGCGCCCCCTGCAGAGGTAATAATGTGAGCTAAAACGTGGTCTGACGGTGATCATTCAGTGCGTGATGCACCCAGGAAACATTTGGGCGCGTGCTAAAAAAGAAATCAGAGGTGGAGATCTGTGTATGAAGAGGAATGCGTGCAGACTGTTAAGTAAGGCTCAAGACCGAGCTGGATTAGAACAACAGCAGTGCCAGTGAGACGGAGGAAGAACACACAGCAACATTTAGTGATGATCAAAAGCTGAGAGCTGGAAAAGAGGAAGAACACACAGCACACATTTAGTGATGATCAAAAGCTGAGAGCTGGAAAAGAGGAAGAACACACAGCACACATTTAGTGATGATCAAAAGCTGAGAGCTGGAAAAGAGGAAGAACACACAGCACACATTTAGTGATGATCAAAAGCTGAGAGCTGGAAAAGAGGAAGAACACACAGCACACATTTAGTGATGATCAAAAGCTGAGAGCTGGAAAAGAGGCCTCAGGTATGTGTGCCTAGAGGGGGTTAGCGGCGGCGGAAGGGTTCCCGGGAGGTGCCCAGGGAAAGCCAGCTCGAAGTCTGGGTGAGGAAGCGTACTCTCTGCTTGGCTGTCCCAGGAGTACCACAGACCGTGCGGCTTAATAAAGGTAGTCCCTTACAGCTTTGAGGCAAGAAGTCCAAAATCAAGGTGTCACCTGCATTGGTTCCCCTGAGGTCTCTCTCCGCAGCTTGCAGAAAGCCGTCTCCCCTCTGTGCTTGCCTGCATCCTAATCTCCTCCTGTTACTGGGGCACCTAGTCATGGTAGATTAGAGCCCACCTGGGTGACCCCATTTTACCTCATTCACCTCTTCAAGGACCCCATCTCCAAATAGTCATAGGGGTACTAGGGGTTAGGACTTCAACTTCTGAATATGGAGGGGATACAGCTCAGCCCATCACAGGAAGAGACTGAAAGAGGGGTTTTCCCAGTGTAATTCTTTTTGTAATTTGCATATTATAAACTAGATTACTAGATTAATTATTGGGTCTAAACTATAAATTAGATTATTAATGTAGAACCAGTTAGGAAGCAGCTGGAGATCTCACAATTTACATACTGAAATGTATTACTAAAATATATTTGTAGAAGCTGTGGGCCTCCATGACTTCTCCAAGGGACAGGGTGTAGAAATAACAAATTTAAATGAAAAAAATTATTTGTCATGTAATAACTGGGTACTGTTCTGGGAACTGTGTAAAAATGAAGAGGATAAGAAATGCACACACACACACACACAACATGAAAATGGTCCTAAGAGAGAACAAAAAATGCCTAAGCGCGTTTTTCAAAGGAAGAGCTCACACTGGATGGTGAAGGTACAGAGTCCAGGACTGGGCTTGGGGATGGCTGTTTCCATCATGAGTGATGACTTTTGCCAGCACTAAATGCTTTGCTTGGACGATCTGTGAGGACAGAGTGATTTACCCCAGGACTTTAGAGCAGATCGTAAATCATTCTGTATTGGCTTTGAGCAATGCCAGTAAATGCTGGATCAGACTCTGGGTTTAAGCTGGTCAAGATCATGCAGAAACTGTTTTATTGCTTTTCTAAACTATAAGGAGAAGCATGAGCAGATGACTAATCAACATCTTAGCGAGTAAGCACTCCCCTGGAAGCCATGCGCAGCGTTGCTTCTGCCAGGCCAGGCCGAGGGTCCCAGGGCACCATCTGACCAGCAGCACGGTACCCCCTAGGCCAGGCCGAGGGTCCCAGGGTGCCATCTGACCAGCAGCACGGCCCCCCCAGGCCTGCTTCCGCCCAGAATCCCGCTCCTCCAGGCCCATCTGGTGACCGCAGGAGAGCTGTGGCCAGGTGCAGTTGAGTCTCACAGGACTATAGGTCAGTGTTTCAGTTTAGTTACCAGTCACTTTAGAAATCTCAGGGGAAATGTGAGGGAAGAAACTAAAGACATTTGACAGAGATGAGAGTTAGAAGGTAAAATGCTAATAGGGACAGCTCAGTGAAGGACATACAAGAACTCTTGCACAGCCTTCAATAAATCTAAAATAATTTCACATTTTAAATATTAATTAATTAATATATTTATTTATTAAGGCCACACCCTACAGCTTGAGAGATCTTAGCTCCCCAACCAGGGATCGAACCCAGGTCCTCAGGAGTGAGAGTGCAGAATCCTAACCACTGGACCACCAGGCAATTCCCATTTCACATGTTATTCATAAAAAAGAATAGAAAGCAATAAAATACCCAGGAATTAGTATTAAAAGAAAAATGTAGTTTTATATATAAATGATCACAAACATGCAAAAACTTCTACACCATATATACCAAAATACTAGCAATGGTGATCTCTGTGTGGTGAAATTAGAGCTGATTTATATTTTCTCTTGACTCCTTTCCCACCTCCACAGTTTCTCCAATGAGAATTTTTAAATTTTGTAAGATAAAATATAAAGTCTAAAAAAATAAGCCCCTTTGGAAAGCCCCCTCCTCACTCAGGACCCCTGCGTCGCTGTGGAGAGCCACGGAGGTGTCTGGTTCCTCCCCCAGCAGAGAAGGGGCTTTGGGCTCCTGGGCTGCCCCTCTCCTGGGCTGCCGTCTCTTTGCAGCCTCACCCTCCTCCTCCCTGTGGTCATCCCGAGGCACTCACAGGCCCCGGCCTGCCTCATGTGCAGGCAGGGGGCAGTCCACAAGGTGAAAGCCCTTTCCTCCACCTCTCTCGGTCTAAGAGCCCCACCTCAGGACTCAGCTGAGATCTCCCCTGAGACCCACTCAACCCAAGCATCACATGAAATGTCTCACCCGTTCATCTCTGAGCTCCTTGAAGGCAGGCCTCAATGTGACTTTACACTTTGGAGCTGAGCACAGAGGATGATGGGCCTCAAATTTTCTGTGAATGACACAAATTTCATTCACGATATTCATGAGTTTCCCTCTAGCCCACCCCACCCCACTTTCTCCTAAATTTCCCTATATGCAAAGGGAAACTTGCCTCAGTCTAGTCATAGAGTTCTCCAAAATGGGGATGACTACATCTTCCCTGGGGTAGATAAATCCAGCAGTCATAAATTCCTGGAAATTCTCCCAAGGGCACTGCACTTACTCACTCACAAAAGATTTCTGTATTCAAAGTGCTGAGAGAAACTTCTCCAATAGTTCCCGCAGCTATTTTCCTGGAGCTTAAAAGCAAATTACCCTATCTGGGAACTGCAAAGAAGTGAAGCAGAGATAAACTTTTCCTCCCAGACCTACAAAATGCATATTCCAGATGTTTAAAAAAATAGAGAAAGAGAAACCAGTAAAGGAAACAGTAAGATTTTCCAGCTCTAACGGGTGTTTTCCGCCTTCCAAAAGTCTTCCTGAACTCAAGTCCTTTTTAAGATGGGACTTAGAAACAGGATTTTTAAACCATTTTGGAAGCCAAATGTCTAGTACCGTGGCTTCAATGAGTTGGGCTTGGGTTTTCACAAATGACAATCCCATTGAGCAGCAGAAAAAACACTGCAGATGGTCTCAGCTTCTTGTTTCTAATGAATGCTTCAGGTCCTGCCCCTGGGCCTTCATGGGGCCCCCAGCACATAACTGGCAAGTGGAAAGCATAAAAAATCATCAATAAATGCACACATAGAGAGTATTTTCTTATTTACTTCATGCATCAATACAATTGTCACTCAGGCAGGGGAAAATACCCCACAGAGCTCCAGAGCAACATTGATGAAAAGAGTGGTTCCCGATCAGGTTCCTTTTCCTTCCCCAAATGCTGACACCCTTGATCCTGTCCGAACTGAAGACACTCCCTCACCCACACCTCCTAAGAAAGCAAGAGCAAGGACACATCATGTCCATATTTTATAATAAATATATCATGTCTCTCTGAATGTCACAGATATTGATGTGATTTTGTTAATGAGACATTTTAAGACATAGATGTTGGTGGTGCAGTGGTAAAGAATCTGCCTGCCAATGCAGGGGACGTAAGAGATGTGGGTTCGATCCCTGGGTTGGGAAGATCCTCTGGAGAAGGGAACAGCTACCCACTCTAGGATTCTGCCCTGGAAAATTTCATAGACTGTATAGTCCACGGGGTCTCAGAGTTGGACACAACTGAGCGACTTTGACTTTCACTTTCTTGCACCCTGGAGCCACAGCTACAGAAGCCCTGGCACTCCAGAGCCCACCCTCCCTGGAGCCACAGCTACAGAAGCCCTGGCACTCCAGAGCCCACCCTCCGCAACAAGAGAGGTCACTGCCGTGAGAAGCTCACACACGGGGACCAGAGCAGCCCCTGCTCTCCACAACTGGAGAAAGCCCTTGCAGCAACAAAGACCCAGCACAACCAAACATAAATAAAATAAAAAATTTTAAAAAAGAAGATAAAAAGCCTGTACTCTGAAAACTGTAAGACACTGATAAAAGACATTGAAAATGATACAAATAAATGGAAAGATACACTCACAGACTGGGAGAACTGATGTAATTGGGAAGGGTTAAATTCGACTCCGTTGAATTTGTTTCTCACCCTTGTGGAGTCGCTTTTGTTATAAAAGCATGCATAATGACCTGCCTAAGGGAACCCTACCCCTCTCTGCCTGACACTCATCTAAAGTGTCTTTGTTTTGCTCACAGGGGAGAAACCTGACCCTGCCCACCTATGAATGACTGTGACATCCTTAAGTTTCTTGTGTAAAGAGCAGGGCCACTTGTCAACCTGGCTCAGAAAGTCTTGTTTAGGAGGCCAGAATCACAGACAACTGTGACATCCTTGTTCATTGATGTGGCAGAAGATACTCCATTTCACATGACCTGTGAAATGGCTGTAAGAAAATGAAACTGACACATCCCCCTGCCTAGGAGATATTTGCGAGAATTAAATGGTCTTTCTACTCTGTTTCCTCATCTCCCCCATCTCTGATCCATAAAAAAAACTGACATCCAGGACCAGACAAGATGGTTATTTTGAGACACTAGTCTGCCAAATTCTCCATCAGCCAGTTTTCTGAATCAAGTCATATTCCTTGCCTCAACACTTCTCTCTGATTTATTGGCCTATCGAGTGGTGAGCAGAGCAAGCTTGGACTTTATAACAATACTGTTGTTCATTATATATGAAAGTTAAGAGAGTAAATCCTGAGTTCTCATTACAAAGAAAAAAATTTTTTCTATTTCTTTAATGTATCTATATAAGATGATGGATGTTCACTAAAGCTATTGTTGTCATCATCTCATGATGTAAGTGAAATCATTATTTATATACCTTAAACTGATACAGTGCTGTATGTCAATTGTATCTCAGTCAAACTGGGGAGAGAGAGAGAAAGAGATGTCCTGAGCCATGGAGTAGAGTTCTGGTCTTAAACTCTGGTTCACACACCTCACTTTACATATATGCTCCACAAGCAGAAGCTTTCATTGACCTTACATATACGCTACACAAGCAGACTCTTTTATCTACTTAATGAGTAACTGACTCAACTGTGGTGAGCCAAGGATGAAAGAGCAGATAACCAAGGAGGGTCTTGGAACTCAGGAATGGAAAACTCAGACCCTATCGTCCTTCCCTCCCCCATGCTGTAACTATTAATGGAACAGCATCACTTGACTCCCCTCCTACCCCACAGGGAGAAGGTGTCTGCCCTACTCTTCCCCCACCCAGTATACACGCCTCATCCAATCAGCAAACGAAGCATAAGACCCCTACCCAACTCCTTGTACCCTGGCTATAAAAGTGGACTAAGGACCCCTGTTCAGTGTTGGATCTCCCTTGAGCTGGCCCGCTGTTCTAACAGAGTCTTCCACTCTAATAAACTTTATTTTCCTCTCGTTCTGCCTCATGTCTGGAAATTCTTTTCCAATGCTTGCATGGACCACAACATCAATTCCCACCATTTTTCTGCAAGACCATCAACTCTATTTCCAGGCAGAAGTGCCCCCTCTGAGTTCCCAGGGTACCTAGTGCACCCCTCCTGCACCCTGCTTGCAAAGTGTAAGTGCACACACAGTCCTCTCTAGACAACTGGGAGCTTCTTGAAGGCAGGGACTCATCTCATCTCCCCAGCACTCAGAGATGTGTGAACACGCCATCTCTAAAGTGTTTGGTGCATATTTGCAGGATAAATCCATCTCCCTCCCTTCTTGGATGCCCAGATCGGAATTTCACAAGTTGGACACAGAACAAATTCACCTGTGACACCTTGACCCTGTCAGGGTACATGCTTGGCTCTTTTGTCCACTGCTGTGTCCTGAAAGAGGGCAGGGCATGTACAGCTAATAAATCTTCAGTACAAGTTGAATGCGTGAATCTGCTCAGTTTGAAAAGGTACCTTCTTACTGTTTCTATTGTGTCTTATTTCCTAGCAGTCACACACTCTGGCTGTACACTCCTCCTCTTGGTGGTCCCTTTTTTCATCCTGAGTCTCTGAGATGGTGACTTCTGGCCTAAACCGTAAACCCCGTGGACCTCACTGGCTTGTAAGTTCCTGGTCCTGGTCCTTCCGAGTTGGTCTTCTTCCTTTTCTCTCCTCCCCTTTTAATGTCCTCCTCATCTGCCCACATCACCTGTCCTCCGCCTTCTTCTCCCGTTCTCCCTTTAGTTATTTGAGACATGCCAAAAAGCGTACACTGTGTCTTAATGATCATGTCTCCACCCAACACTCAGCTCACAAATCAAGATTTACAGTTATAACTGAAGCCCCTGTATGTATCACCCCCGACATGCTTTCCCTTCCTAAAAGTAGCCACTATCCATTATTTTTTTTACTACATATATGCATGTATATAATGTGTGTGTTTATATATAGAATTATTTCAGTTATTAAATTCCTGTTATATGTAAATAATACTCGCTCATTTTCCAGGGAAACGTGCAGTCTAGTTCCTTCTTTGTCACTGCTGTAACTTGCACAAATATATCACAGCTCATAGATTTGCTTTGTTACTAATTGATGTGTGGATTGTTTCTAATTTTGCTATTAGGAGAACAATGTCTATGGACATTTTAGTTACCCTTAGGTGGGGGTGAAGAGGAGTTCCAGATGGGGCCTTGGGTTAAAGTCCACTGGCTTCTTCATGAAGACTCAGAAAGAGCTGGCACCCTCGAGCCTCATCAGACTCAGGAACCTGGGGGCTCAGAGGAAGCTGTGCCGGGTTTAATACTGACAGCGAGGAAGAATGTGTTCAAGTTGCCATCTCTCCAAAATTCCAACCCTCCGTACAAAACTTTGACTTTTCATGACACCAAAGCAAAGCCCTTCTGTGTGATGCTTCTCTAGCAGCTTGGCAGTTCAAGTGCAAGACTCGAGAATGCAAATATTTGGATTGATCCATGACTGGGTTTGGGAGGGGAAAAAAAATTATTCTAAGATTGTGCCTCAGGTGTCCGAAACCATCCAGCAGGACCATCACAGAGAAGAGCAAGCCTGACCCCACGTTGCATCTGTTCCTTTAGCGCTAACCCTGTGCTCCGCTGCTGAACTCAGTATTGTTAGCTCTGCACCTTCTGTAAAGGAATGTTGCTTGTAGCCTGGAATATACAGGAGAGTCCATTTGCAGGAGTCTGACCTTTAAAAGTATAACGCTTTCCCATTCATGTAGAGATAAAAAGTTTCAGATCAGAGAGTAACACTTGTCTTGTGGAGGTTTACAGGAACAACCTGACCAGACCTGCAGGGACAGCTGCAAGAACAGAGGATTATGACATATCCTCCGGAGTCTGGCCAGCACCTACAAGCCTGCAACAACCAACCGTACCCCCTCCCCTTTTAGTATAAAAGAAGCCTGCATTCTAACTCGGTAAGATGGTTCTTTAGGACTCTAGACCACTGTCTTCTCCACCTGAGGGCTTTCTGAATAAAGTTGCTTTTCCTTGCCCCAACACCTCCTCTCTGGATTTATTGGATTCTGAAGGGCGCGCTGTACAAACTTAGACACAGTAACACCTTCTGCTTTTAACCGTAGTCTTGTTTTCTTGGTCCCACAAGTGGAATTTCATTCTGCTTGCCTTTTTCTCTTTTTCAGTGCATTTGACAGAATTACTGATCCACGACTTATCCACTTTGGAGATGAAATTGAAAGACTATGTACAAACGTGGAAAAACAACTTCTTAGTGGTGTTGGCAGCCAAAAGATATGTTAAAATCCTCATAAATGCTCAAGAACCTGGTGTATTAGAATTTTTCTTAAAGCTTAATAGAAAAAAAAATTGAATGAAATTCCCTTTGCTACCAACGATGTTAATCTTGACTATGAGGTAGCATTTTTTTCATCTTTTGTGTATAGACATTTTCATGTCGCATGTTTTAAAAGCCTTGATATTTGAAACATTCACTTGAGTTCGAAAGAATGCATCCTCCCTTTGATCCTAATGTAATATCCTTACGTCCCACTAGAGGGCAGTAACTGGAGAACCACCCGGCGGGCTCGGAGGGAGAGAGAGATGAAGCCGTTTTTTTGGACCCGGGAAGAAGATGGCGCCCTCCCAACCCGGAGACGGCGGGGGAGTGACAGCTTGCCTGATTCACAGACCCTTCCTCCCACCCCAACACTTTAATAACTTTCCTTGGGCTCTTCTAAATCCATCTCGCGTAAACTGCAAAGCCAGAAACAAGAAGCGTCCTTCTTTTCAAGCCCAAACAGCAGCGAGCACACTAACAGGATGGTTTCCGCTCCCACACGCCCAGCTCCTATGGCTCAGCGCCTCTGTCTCACTTCAGTCTCCCTTCATGCGTCTCTCACATCTTTCCCCGGACAGAGTCCAATATAATCTGCCCTTCTGCATTTTCTGTCTGGGTTTCTCCTGTGTTTCCATTTCTAGCCTTTATTAATTTACAAGTTTTCTTACTGGATTATTTGTAATCACCTCTGGTTCCCTAAACTGATTCAAACAGAGTATGTCAGTCTCCTTAAAGAAAGATGCTGGGGCTTCCCTGGTACTTAGACATTAAAGAATCCACCTGCAATGCAGGAGACCTGGTGGGGAATATCCCCTGAGAAAGGGAATGGCTGCCCACTCCAGTGTTCTTGCCTGGAGAATCCCATGGACAGAAGAGCCTGGCGGGCTACAGTCCATGGAGTAGCAAAGAGCTGGACACGACTGAGCAACTAACACTTTTAAAGAGAGATGCTAATAATGAGTAGTAAAAACAGTTAACAAAACAGACGCTACTAGTATCAAATCAAAGGTAATTCAAAATAATCCACTAAAATAAGAATTTAAATTCTTAAGAAACAAACAATTCTTAAAGGAAGGAATATTGAAGGCTTAGCACACAACAGTTACTTTACCAATTTATGGAATCATTAATGGCAGAAAACTTGGAAGTCATTTTACTCTTTTACTGTGGTATGAGAATCCCTCCTGATTTCCAAGTATTCAACCAGTCTCTGCCTGAACACTTCCTGGGAGAGAGAAGAAATTTGGTCTGGAATGAAGAAAGGAGCATGGGCTCCAACACGAACAGCTCGAGTTCTAATCCATGTGCTTGCTGTTACTAGCTTTGTGACCTTGGGTACTATCAAAACCTCTGAAATGTCCTTTTTCTCATCTAATATAGTATAGTTTGATTCGGGGTTGAGGAAAAAAGTAAAGGTCTCAATCTCCAAAACTATTCTAGAATCAAATGAGCTAAGACACTACCTTTCACAAGTGGTCCGTTTCACTCTGGGACAATTCTGATGGCAACTTGCATTTGCCTCCCTGTGTATTTGCCCCCCCCATTGACCCTGTTTTTACCCGAATTACTCTTTCCCAGTTTTCCGAGTAGACAAAGACTTTAACCTCCACCCAAACTCACACCTCCTGACCCCCAAACTTAACTCAGGTGTTCCACAGTCCCGGTTAGGACTCCACATCTCTGTCAGCCGTCCTTCACAGCAACACTTCCCAAACTTCCTCACGTGGTACCACATGTGGAAAGTGATGAGATTTGAACAGTGCAGGGCTAGATGGGTAAGGCTGCTCAAAACTCCCAGGTTCCAGGGCAGTCCCGGGGGACCCCAGTGGGGTTGGGCCCAGCTGACCTTGGCAGTGGCTGCTCACCAAGGCACCCTGAGTGCCATTTCCCTTCTGCCAGCCTCACTTCCCCCTCCATGATCATGTTAGCTGGTTTCACTTCCCAAATGAGCTTTTTGCACCCAAATTCTGATTCCGTCCTAGTAAATATCGAGTACCCAAAGAACTGGCAAAATGAGAATAAAAATAATATCCAAGTAAAGTCAACCTTTGTGGACTTCCCTGGTGGTTCAAATGGCAAAGAATCTGCCTGCGTTGCAGAAGACCCAGGTTTGATCCCGGGGTCGGGTAGATCACTGGAGAAGGGAATGGCAACCCACTCGAGTATTCCTGCTTGGATTTAACGGACAGAGGAGTCTGGTAGGCTAGAGTCCATGGGGTCGCAAAGAGTCAGACACGACTGAGTGACTAAAACCCACAAAGTAAACCTTAGTGCATTAAATTCTGCTCCAAAGCATGTATCAACCATTAAGGTAAACAGTATCTGGATTAATTAATAAGGTAATTGTTTAAATTCTACTTTGCATGCGGAGGTAATATATTCATATTAAGAGCATTTCCAGACTCATCAGTTCAGTTCAGTTCAGTCTCTCAGTCATGTCCGACTCTTTGTGACCCCATGAATGGCAGCACGCCAGGCCTCCCTATCCATTGTCAACTCCCGGAGTTTACTCAGACTCACGTCCATCAAGTCAGCGATGCCATCCAGCCATCTCATCCTCTGTCGTCCCCTTCTCCTCCTGCCCCCAATCCCTCCCAGCATCAGAGTCTTTTCCAATGAGTCAACTCTTCTCACCAGGTGGCCAAAGTACTGGAGTTTCAGCTTTAGCATCATTCCTTCCAAAGAAATCCCAGGGCTGATCTCCTTCAGAATGGACTGGTTGGATCTCCTTGCAGTCCAAGGGACTCTCAAGAGTCTTCTCCAACACCATAGTTCAAAAGCATCAAATCTTCAGCGCTCAGCTTTCTTCACAGTCCAACTCTCACATCCATACATGACCACTGGAAAAACCATAGCCTTGACTAGATGAACCTTTGTTGGCAAAGTAATGTCTCTGCTTTTCAATATGCTATCTAGGTTGGTCATAACTTTCCTTCCAAGGAGGAAGCGTCTTTTAATTTCATGGCTGCAGTCACCATCTGCAGTGATTTTGGAGCCCAAAAAAATAAAGTCTGCCACTGTTTCCACTGTTTCCCCATCTATTTCCCATGAAGTGATGAGACCGAATGCCATGATCTTCATTTTCTGAATGTTGACCTTTAAGCCAACTTTTTCACTCTCCTCTTTCACTTTCATCAAGAGGCTTTTGAATTCCTCTTCACTTTCTGCCATAAGGGTGGTGTCATCTGCATATCTGAGGTTATTGATATTTCTCCTGGCAATCTTGATTCCAGCTTGTGCTTCTTCCAGTACACCGTTTCTCATGATGTACTCTGCATAGAAGTTAAATAAGCAAAGTGACAATATATAGCCTTGACATACTCCTTTTCCTATTTGGAACCAGTCTGTTGTTCCATGTCCAGTTCTAACTATTGCTTCTTGACCTGCATATAGGTTTCTCAAGAGGCAGGTCAGGTGGTCTTTATTCCCATATCTTTCAGAATTTTCCACAGTTTATTGTGATCTACACAGTCAAAGGCTTTGACATAGTCAATAAAGCAGAAATAGATGTTTTTCTGGAACCCTCTTGCTTTTTCCATGATCCAGTGGATGTTGACAATCTGATCTCTGGTTCCTCTGCCTTTTCTAAAACCACCTTGAACATCTGGAACTTCACAGTTCATGTATTGCTGAAGCCTGGCTCAGAGAATTTTGAGCATTACTTTACTAGTGTGTGAGATGAGTGAAATTGTGCGGTAGTTTGAGCATTCTTTGGCATTGCCTTTCTTTGGGATTGGAATGAAAACTGACCTTTTCCAGTCCTGTGGCCACTGCTGAGTTTTCCAAGAAAATAGAAGCAAGGTCCGATGCTGTAAAGAGCAATATTGCATAGGAACATGGAATGTCAGGTCCATGAATCAAGGCAAATTGGAAGTGGTCAAATAGGAGATGGCAAGAGTGAACGTCGACATTCTAGGAATCAGCAAACTAAAATGGACTGGAATAGGTGAATTTAACTCAGATGACCATTATATCTACTACTGCGGGCAGGAATCCCTTAGAAGAAATGGACTAGCCATAATGGTCAACAAAATAGTCCGAAATGCAGTACTTGGATGCAATCTCAAAAACGACAGAATGATCTCTGTTCATTTCCAAGGCAAACCATTCAATATCACAGTAATCCAAGTCTATGCCCCAACCAGTAATGCTGAAGAAGCTGAAGTTGAACAGTTCTATGAAGACCTACAAGACCTTTTAGAACTAACACCCAAAAAAGATGTCCTTTTCATTATAGGGGACTCGATGCAAAAGTAGGAAGTCAAGAAACACCTGGAGTAACAGGCAAATTTGACCTTGGAATACGGAATGAAGCAGGGCAAAGACTAATAGAGTTTTGCCAAGAGAATGTACTGGTCATAGCAAACACCCTCTTCCTACAACACAAGAGAAGACTCTACACATGGACATCACCAGATGGTCAACACTGAAATCAGATTGATTATATTCTTTGCAGCCAAAGATGGAGAAGCTCTATACAGTCAACAAACACAAGACCAGAAGCTGACTGTGGCTCAGACCATGAACTCCTTATTGCCAAATTCAGACTGAAATTGAAGAAAGTAGGGAAAACCACTAGACCATTCAGGTATGACCTAAATCAAATCCCTTATGATTATTCAGTGGAAATGGAAATAGATTTAAGGGACTAGATCTGATAGATAGAGTGCCTGATGAACTATGGACGGAGGTTCGTGACATTGTACAGGAGACAGGGATCAAGACCATCCCCATGGAAAAGAAATGCAAAAAAGCAAAATGGCTGTCTGGGGAGGCCTTACAAATAGCTGTGAAAAGAAGAGAAGTGAAAAGCAAAGGAGAAAAGGAAAGATATAAGCATCTGAACGCAGAGCTGCTGGGGTCCAGCCCCGGCTGATCCAGGGTATTCGAAGCGGGGACGGCGTCGGCGAGGGTCAGGATACAATAGCTTCAATTAGATATTAATTAAAGATATAAAGAGTAATAGAATAAGGATAGCTCAGTAGGAAAATTCAGTGGAGAAAAGAGGCTGAGTAGCTTGGTTTATGCGGGAGACCAATAAAACTTCAAGACAAGAAGCTTGCACCACTTACATAGGCCGCAGGCGTCCTTCCATTCTCCCGAAGGAGAGGAGACACTGAGGCCTTCCCGGTCGGATCTTAGAAGCCCAGGCATAATTAGTAAGCATGGCGGGTTCCATGCTCCAGGTGGAGACTCAACCAGAGTGAGAGAGAGAGCGACATGGGGAGACCAGTATTTCGAGAAACTGATCCCAATTCTTTATTTTCCAGAGTCTATTTTTATACACTGAGATGTTATACAAAAGTCACGCGGGGACAGCAGTCCTGACTTTTATTAAAGTCAGGTGCTTCACACAAATGTATACAGAGGTCTTAGGGGTGTTACATCATCTTCTGGCCAGGGGGGCCTGCTGACAATTTATGACCCTCTCCTTGTGACAACGGTCAGTCAACCAGGACACTTATTTCTCCAGGGGTGATTATTCTTAAAACAGACGCCACCCAAATAAAGTTACATTCCTATAAGATGAGGGTGTAGTGGGTTTTAGGAAAGAATTTACTTAGCCTAAGGTCTAACATGATTAATATCAAAGGTTAATACTTATTTCTTCTATATATTCATTAATGTGTGTAAGGGCAGGGGATGTGAAGACTTAGCAGTAAACATTGGCTCAACAAATGAAAAACCCTTCACCAATACAATTTCTAATTAGCCCATTATACTTATACTAATAGTTTTCTAACTTCTCTAAAGAACCTGTTTTTTAGAAGGTTTAAAGCATCTTGTGCCTCTCACAGTTGGGAGGCTGTGAGCAATCACATGTGGCTGGACAAGCCTGTCAGGCAGGCTAGAGAACCTTCAGAGGAGTTTGTAGGTTGAAACACTCCTATCATGCCCAGGAATTATTATTAACTGGAGCTCTAAGTTAATTCCTTCTCCAAAAGAGGTGGTGGGGGACAGTCCCCAGTAAAGTCAGAGGTGTAGGTGAGAGCACAAAGTAGTAAAGTAGGCAGGCTCTGGTTAATGGGGGTAGATGCTCGAGGATTTCCAGGGGGACTCCTGAGGCTCGATCCTGCCTTTGCGTATGTCGAGCCTCCTTCCTCATGACCTTTGCCATGGACGGAGTACCTCACTCTGGCCCCCAGCACAGAGCTCCAAAGAATAGCAAGGAGAGATAAGAAAGCCTTCCTCGGTGATCAATGCAAAGAAATAGAGGGAAATGACAGAATGGGAAAGACTAGAGATCTCTTCAAGAAAATTAGAGATACCAAGGGAACATTTCATGCAAAGATGGGCTTGATAAAGGACAGAAATGGTATGGACCTAACAGAAGCAGAAGATATTAAGAAGAGGTGGCAAGAATACACAGAAGAACTATACAAAAAAGATCTTCACGACCAAGATAATCATGATGGTGTGATCACTGACCTAGAGCCAGACATCCTGGAATGTGAAGTCAAGTGGGCCTTAGAAAGCATCACTATGAACAAAGGTAGTGGAGGTGATGGCATTCCAGTTGAGCTATTTTAAATCCAGACTCATACTGAGACATTATCTTTCATAGCTAAAGAACTAGGCTGCAAAAGATTTAATGACTTTCAAGATCCCATCTTTAACAGTAAAAGTACTAATTGTTGTCATCGTTCAGTCCCTAAGTCCTGTCTGACTCTTTGAGACCCCATAGACTATAGCACACCAGATTCCTCTGTCCTCTACCATCTCCTGAAATTTGCTCAAGTTCATGTCCATTGAATCAGTAATGCTATCTAACCATCTCATCTTCTGCCACTCCCTTCTCCTTTTGCTTTCAATCTTTCCCAGCATCAGGGTCTTTTCCACTGGGTTGCCTATTCACATCAGGTAGCTAGAGTATTTGGAGAAGGAAATGGCAACCCACTCGAGTACTCTTGTCTGGAAAATCCCATGGACGGAGGAGCCTGGTAGGCTGCAGTCCATGGGGTCGCTAAGGCTCAGACACAACTGAGAGACTTCACTTTCACTTTTCACTTTCATGCATTGGGGAAGGAAATGGCAACCCACTCCAGTGTTCCTGCCTGGAGAATCCCAGGGACGGGGGAGCCTGGTGGGCTGCCATCTATGGGGTCTCACAGAGTCGGACACGACTGAAGCGACTTAGCAGCAGCAGCAGCTAGAGTATTGGAGCTTCAGCTTCACCATCAGTCCTTCTAATGAATATTCAGGGTTGACTTCCTTTAGGATTGACTGCTTTGATCTCCTTGAAGTCCAAGGCATTCTCAAGAGTCTTCCCCAGCACCACAATTTGAAAGCATCAACTCTTCAGTGCTCATTCAGCCTTCCTTATGGACCAACTCTCACATCCAAACATGACTAATGGAAAAATCATAGCTTTGACTATACAGATCTTTGTTGCAGTGATGTTTCTACTTTTTAATATGCTGTCTAGGTTTGTAATAGCTTTCCTTCCAAGAAGCAAGCATCTTTTAACTTCATGGCTGCAGTCACTGTCCACAGTGATTTTGGAGCCCAGGAAAATAAAATCTGTCACTGCTTCTACTTTTTCCTCTTCTATTTCCCATGAAGTGATGGGACCAGATGCCATGATCTTAGTTTTCTGAATGTTGAGCTTTAAGCCAGCTTTCTCACTGTCCTCTTTCACCCTTATCTAGAAGCTCTTTATTTTTCTCTTCACTTTCTGCCATTAGAGTGGTATTGTCTGGATATCTGAGATTGTTGATATTTCTCCCAGCAATCTTGATTCCAGCTTGTGCTCCACCCAGCCTGGCGTTTCGCATGATGTACTCTGCAGAGAAGTTAAATAAGCAGGGTGACAATATATAGACTTGTCATACTCTTTCCATTTGGAACCAGTATGTTGTTCCAGGCACAGTTCTAACTATTGCTTCTTGACCTGCATACAGTAGACAGGTAAGGTGGTCTGATATTCCAATCCCATCACCTCCATTAGCTCTGTTCATAGTAATGCTTCCTAAGGCCCATCTGACTTCACATTCCCAGATGTCTGGCTCTAGGTGAGTGACCACATCGTGGTTATCCCACTCATTAAGATCTTTTCTGTATAGTTCTTCTGTGTATTCTTGCCACCTCTAATTAAGATTTATTGAGCATTTACTATATGCCAGAAATGTGTTAAATCCTTTGCATCATCCCACTAATCATCACAACAACCTTATATTGTTTTAGAGGTGTTACTATACCTATTTTAAAGTTTTGAACTGGAAAATAGAGCCTTTTATATAAATAGGCAAGGTAAACTATTTTTACCCTACAAAATATTATTCTAATAAAGGCTGCATACACAGGTGAAGTAGAGAGGATGACAGAGGCAGGTAAACTGATCATTCAACAGCCACAAATTATCCTTTTCCCTGGTAACTTATGAAGAACATTTTGCAGATGAATTATCCATGTGGCTGAATCAAATCTCCCCTATATATTGTACATTCAGCTAACTTTAGACTTCATCTTAAACAAATGGCCACTGAGGTCAGCCCAGTAATCAATAATGGCTGCAAAAGGGTCAAGGTGATTATTTGATTTAGTAGAACTAAAAATTTGCGTATTTTTAGAGCTGACATTATCAGAACTTAAGTAAAATGAGTTGTTTATTCTTGACTTAGTAAGACTTCTGGGTTTGTTTTCTAGATACAGAGATGGAATTTGCACCAAAATTCTAAATACAGAGAAATAGTCCTGAGCATATGGCCAAGTTTTCATGTCGAGATGCTTAAATACTTGTCTGCCCACATGAAACGGCTGTCATATTCCATGAAGCCTTGGCTCCTTAGTTTATATATATTGACTCACATTACAGCTATTTTGTATCTAAAGTAAAATGGAAAATTTGCTGCATTCTACTCAAAACCATGCAAATTACAGATCTTGCTTTTGTTTCTGGGTGTCTCATTTGTTCAAGCTTCTTAGAATAGTAGTCCCAAGCTTGGAAATTACTTAGGTTTCTGGCTATTCTTTTTTTTTCCTTATAATTTAAAAATCAAATTATCTGACTTCATTCTATTTCTGTAAGAGTAGGCAAAAAGCCTGTTCCCTATTAATGATGAGTTGACCATATTCTGACAGTATTTTAAAAAGTTGGACGACACACTGGCAGGAAAAAGTCAATTGGGAAAAAAAAATGTACTCGTATTCTGAAAATGAGTCAGTGTCTGGGAACCAATTGCATTCAACACAGAAGACTGGCTCTGAAGCAGCAAATTGAAAATGTGTCAAGAGAAGCTGCGTATTAAATATATCTAGAGTTGTCAGGCAGGAAATTCTTTATAAAGAATTCTGTTGAATTGCAATGACATCAGTTTCTGAAGCATCTCTAGACTGAATTGATAGATTTAAAAAAAACTAAAATACATCACTAAACACATTCAGAACTTTCCCTAGAATGATTAGAGTCTGCAGGCCTAAAATGTGTTCTGGTAAGTCACTGAGTGTCTATCCTAAAACAAAGTACATTAAAAACACACATATAAACACACTTTTTAGAGAAGCAAAATTACAATGGTGCATGCCAACACGCCAAACAAGCAACAGGGGCATCACAGAAACTGTATATTAAACAACTAACTGGAAAAAGATATCCAAACCATCAAGGTTTTTCCTCCTTTTCAATCTAATAATAAAAGTCACATTATCCCTTCCCTCCCCAAAATAAAAGAGGAAGAAAGAATAGACAAGGTTAACATACACAATGATATTGAAATGCTGTGAGACAGCCTGTTTGCTCAGGTGATTTAGGAAAGAGGCCAAATCAGGTCTTCGGATTTAAGTTGCCTCCCCCTCACCAGGTCACAGGCAGAACCAGGACTACTGGGATTCTACTTGCTGTGACGCACATGATGTTGTGAGCATTTGTAGCACTGTGACGCTTACAAATCGCTTCCATAGACATTAATCATATTATCCTTATAACAATCCTATCAAGCAAGCAGGACATATATCACTATTACTGCTTCCCTTCCACAGAAGAGACCAGAATCCAAGTCTCTAGGCAGCTCAGTTTTCCCTCCTCCAACCACTCCTCAAGCTCAGCTCTTGAACTGTATGTATATTCTTAAAAGAGTTCAAGTGCTTTCACAAGCTTAGCTTGCCCCTTACCACACTGATATCAGAGGGACTGCATCTGTTTACCGATTTATTCAATGTCAAGAGAACGAGGCTGTTTCTGTCATTACACTCTGTGAAATAATGGGTTGATTATTTAAGATGATGAGCACTCCAGAACCAATGCGAAAAAAAATCTATGATAAATCAGGAGACTAAAATAAACATGCATCTTTTCCCTGATGACAACAAGTTAGGAGGCCAGAAAACTAGCAAATGAAGCACCCCCAGCTCGGGCAGTGTCAGAAACCACACTAAAATGTCTCCAGGCACCGCCCCACCCAGCACTGCAGGAAATATCAAAATACTCCCATAGCAACTGTAACTAAGCCCATCATCAGAACATTGAAAACTGAAATGAAGAAAAAAACATGAACTGGGAACAAACAAGGTTGTTTCCTGGTAGCATGAAGCCCCCTGTTCACTCCCAGAAAGAATAAATATTTAACCATCTGAGGCAGACTGTAACCAGCTATTTCAGCTAGCCAAAACCATCCTTCTAGTTTATATTCACTTTTTTGGCTACAGTTCTCAGTTTATGGGATCTTAGTTCCCCAACCAGGCACTGAACCTGGACCACAACATGAAAGTGCCAACTCTAACCAGTAGGCACCAGGGAACTCCCAGACCCATATTCTTTTAAGAAAAGAAATCAACCAAAGAGTTGAAAACACAAGAAAGTCAGAAATACATGTTCTAAGCATGTGGTAGCATGCTCTAGCCTGATGGATTGGTCCTGAGTCCGCAGGGGAGCCCAGTGACTGATTAACCAGTAACCCTACTATGGCCAGGTAGGTATTGTCGAAGACACGGAAGTGGATCAGAAGTAGATTCTGTCCTTGGAGTGTTCCCTGGTGGCTCAGATGGTAAAGAGTCTGCCTGCGATGCTGGAGACTCGGGTTCGATCCCTGGGTCGGGAAGATCCCCTGGAGAAGGAAATGACTACCCCACTCCAGTACTCTTGCCTGGGAAATCCCATGGACAGAGGAGGGAGCACCGGAGCGGCAGAGACCAGCGGACGCCCGGGAGAGGCGAGGGTGCACCAGACAGACAGGGAGAAGACAGATCGCTTACACAGCGATTTCAGACTTCCAACCTCCAGACCTGTGGGAATAAATTTCTATTGTTCTAAGCCACCCAGTTCTTGGTAAGTTGTAACTGCAGCCCTAGGAACCTAACACAGAGGGAGAGAACACTTCGTGGGAATAGATTATTGTAAGAAGTTCTTCTAAATGGAACCTTGAAAAACCTTGTTGCTGTTCAGTCGCTCAGTTGTGTCTGATTCTTTCCAACCCCAAGGACTGCAGCACACCAGGCTTCCCTGTCCTTCACCAACTCCCAGAGCCTGCTCAAACTCATGTCCATTGAGTGAGTGATGCCTTCCAACCATCTCATCCTCTGTCGTCCCCTTCTCCTCCCGCCTTCAATCCTTCCCAGCATCAGGGTCTTTTCTAAAGAGTCAGTTCTTCGCATCAGGTGGCCAAAGTATTGGAGCTGGCAACATCTAAACGGCAGGAAATGGGATTTCCTATTTCTATGGTCATAGAGTCTACCATTATGAGGTCACACCATGTGCCAATATTGTACCAGGAATCATTTGTGTATCACTGGCTCAGACTCCGGGAGCTAGACTCGCCTCCCTAGTTGACCTCCCACCCCACCCACAGTGGTTGACACGTGTGGCAGCTTCAGTTTGGTAAATGGAAGAGGAAAGGTGGGGGGTGTGGGGCTGAGGAGGGGGAGAATAGTGGGGCAGCCGGCACAGCATGCATCTCCACCCAGCCCTGCCATGATACCCTGAAGGAGACAGGATGGAAGCAAGGTCCAGAAGCTCTCTGACCTGTTTTGTTCTGGTGTGAAACCAAGTGCAGGAGGCTCTGCGCTCAGGGCTGAGACAGCTTCCAGCCAGTGCAGCCCATCCCCTCCCCCAGCGCGAGGCCACACAGGGGCATCCAAGGACCAGGCTCTAGGGGAGTTGACCCTCGCGGGCCGTGTTCTCATGGTGGACGGTGACCCTGGGGACACTCCGGCCTTGACGAAGCTGCAGCCAGCAGCCTTGCAAGCAGACGGTGGGCATGTGGGAGATGGGGGAGGAGCACAGAGCAGGGTGGAGGCCTTCAGCAGCGTCTGCGCAGGCAGGGCAGCAAGAGAGCGTCTTCAGGAACTTCGGGGAAGAGCTGGAAATACTTTGAAGGGAGTTCACTGCCTGCAAGCAAGTATGAAGAGATTCATGCCATAAAAATTTAAATAGGAAGGGAATGTGAGACCTTGTTTGGTGATAGCAGGTGAAGGAGGCCCAGAACACATTGGTCAGGACAGATATTTCCCACTTGATTCACCCGAAACCCATCCCTGTCCCCCCTTTCAGGCCGGGAAACTGAAGCTCTGGAGGTTACATAACCTTCCAACCCTGTGACCCAGTCACCAAGTGACCGAACCAGAAATAAATCCGCATTTGGCTTCCTGTACTCTTTCTGTTGTTCCATGTTTGCTGATCCAGGCAGGGGGTGCGCATGACACTTGCAAGGAGTTTGGAAAAGACTGCAGGAGGTCAGGACACCAGCCAGAGCTCTGGCAAGAAAGGGAATGCTGCCCAAGTTGTTCAGGTAAAGAGACAAAAGGCACGCGGGTAAAGGCAGGCGGGTGCAGCTGTGCGCAGCATCAGGAGAACCATCGGGGATGGTGGGAAACGCAGAGGCCAGCAGCGGACAGGAACCATGGCTGTCCCGAGCGGTCCTCGTGGGACCTAGAGCCACAGCGGACAGGCCGCCAGCCTCACCCGTGACCTGGAGGCACACAGCCCTGCCGGGTGCGGCCGCGCAGCAGGGGGAGGGCGGGCAAGGGTAATCCGACCTCTCCTCTCACTGCCCATCTGCCCCTGCCCCCTACCAGCTGTGCCTGCTGGGATCCCTGTGCCCGCTGGAAACCCGCTGTCAGAGAGCCTGGAGAGGCGGGAAGCGGGGATCAGAGCCTCCCCAGACCACGGAGAGGGCGGACACGTCAGTGGGAGAAGGGCGCTGAGGCCCCGCCCCGCCCTGTCTGGTGTCACTGGGGGTCGTGGCCCCCAGCCTCCCTCGCCCTCTGTTTTCTGCATCAGTTCAGCCGGAGGGAGGCCCTGACGGAGACGCTGGGGCAGGAGAGTAGAAGCAGGGCATTTGCCCTCTCTCCTGCTGCCTTGGGCACTGTCGCAGCAGCGGCTGCCTCTTCTGTGGGCCCTGTTCTCACAGCCAGAACCACCGCGGCCCGGGTTTCTTCCTGGCAAGCCCGGTCCTTTCCCCTTAAGCTCTAGGGAGGGGCAGCAGGGTCTCGCTCCGAATGACCTCGAAGATGCCTCTCTGTCCCACTCCAGGCCTCTCTACTCTGAAATCTGTTTAACAATTCCCTGATACGAAATTCTCTCTGTTTAAAATATCAAAAATATTTGCTGAACTCTGAATGAATGACATAGAAAACACATCAGAAACCTCACCTTCCCAGCAAAGTAGGAAGAAAAGGAATGTAAGCATGACTCACAAACCATCAAAGGACGGAGTAGATGGCTATCGTGAGCCTGTCTCTTGCTCTCAGCGGGACCCCCGCTTCCCCAAGCCCCAGGCTTCCCATCTGCTTTCCAGCCCAGCACGCCCTTCTGACCCCTGAGGTCGCGAACCCCATGTAAGAACTATCCTACCAGAATTCTTGGTTTTCTTGCTGAGTTGTCCTCCTGCTACAGTAGTGTTATCAATACCATCCCTGAATAGAGCAAATTGTTTTCTTTCTCTGTTCCTGCTTGTTTACCAGAGAAACACTACTTGGTCAAAAATCTCTTCTCTTGGGATGTTTTTCTGCTCTGTTCTCTGTATCCAGCAGTCCTGCACCCATGTCTTTCTCCAGAGTTCCTTAATCTGCTGAGATTCCTATCTGTTGATGCAAAGGAAATCTACTAAGAATCGAAGCCCCCAAGCTAATGACAATGTGCTGTAATTTCACATGCGGAATTATAAAAAAAGTGGAATGGGTTTATAAAAATGAAGTAAATGCTAATATAGAAAACCCAACAAAGAAAAATCGATGTGATTAAGGTGATAGTCCACAAAACAGTTCTGTGCCTTTTTCACTTTAGAACACCAAACTTCCACCATGCACTTGAAATTAAATTCAATTTACAAAGCTTCCATTTGCCCACAATGCTTCAGGACCACCTACCTTTGCGAACTGAGTTCCAGTTCTAGTTAAGGGTCCGAGTACGTATTAGGACATTTCAGACACAGGTTCAGTGTTTCTCTAACACACACTTGTGTTCTAAGCTGAGATGCATTTAGTTGTTGAATGCGGAGGTGTGATTTGTAGGAAATCACCTTCTTGGTGGGATTCTTCCCACACTCCATCCGTACCCTCTGGCACCGTCTTTGGAATTTCTCCAAAGGTTAGATGTGTGTGTGTGGTCGCTACTGAGAAGTACTCTTAGGAGCAGCACTTTTTACAGAATGAGGAAGCAAGATTGGACAGAGAGGAAAGGGGGCTCAGTTAGATGCAACTGAGGCTTCAGCCAGTCCCACGGGGACCTCTGGAGCTTGTGGCCCTTCAGAGATGTTCTGGGTTAAGGCAAGGTGTCAGGCCTTCACTTGCTCACGTCTGACCCCGTCAATGTGGATGGGCCACCCGAGGCGGGCACCCAAGGGCAAGGCCGTGTCCTTCACCCGAGGGCCATGCCTAGCAGGCAGTGGGCTCGGGGACCAGGGGTGAGGGCAGAGGTGGGAGTTGGGGTGATTCTGTCTGGGAGCCGCCATCAGCAAGCACTGCTCCCAGCTGCCCAGTAAATCAGAGCCTTCGTTCTGATCAAGGATCAGAACACAGAGCACAGTCAGGGAGGTGTGTCTTTTCTTCTTGACACCAGGTTTGGGCTGGCGATTGGCCTTGCCCAGGGAACGGGGCAGAAGTGGGCGTGCAGCACCAAGCGTCGGCCTTAGGAGAGCTTGCGTGTTTCCAGTCTCCTCCTCGTCCCGTCCAGGCGGCCCTGCTGCTCTCAGGCACGTGTGCGTCACCTCCGCAGCTCCCACAGCCACCCGGCCCAGGCTGGTGCAGACCCACTGACCCCCAGGGAGGCCCATCGCAGCCATCGGACAAGTGCTAGCTGTGTACAATGTGGTTTTTATGCTTTGACAGCAAGTGGCCAGGACAGACTCCATCTCAGCCACCCTGGTCCAGCATCCAGTACTTGTGGCGGTTAAATCTATGTGTCACTGTGACCGGCTGTGGGTGCCCAGAGTCAGCATGATTCCCGGGTGTGTCTGTTAGGGTGTCTCCTGCTGAGACTCGCACCGGAGTCAGTGGACTAACTTGCCCCCCCCACCACCCCCCGTGTGAGTGGACAGCATCCACTGTCACCGCCCTGGATAGGGGAAGGCAGAGAAGGAGGAATTTGTTTTGTTCCCACCTCACTACTTGAGCTCACTAGACCTCACGACATCACGCCCTATCTTCTGCCCTTGGACTGAGGTTTGCACCATTAGATCCCCTGGCTCGCAGACCTTTGGACTTAGACTGAGTCACACCACTGACTCTACTGGGCTCTAGCATGCAGAGAGCAGATATCATCTTCTTAGGGGGCTTCTCAGCCTCCACAAATCATCATAAGAAATCTCCCCAGGGCAACTCAGAAGCACCTGATCACTGTGAGTTACGGTTCATATTCGCTTGCTTTTATTTCTAGTCGCAGGGATCCTGCCCCTGGAAGGCCCTGTGGGTAAAAGGGGCACAGAGGGCTCAGTCCCTGCTGCCCTCCAGCCCCCGCGGCCCAGCCCTCTGCCCTCCACATGCAGGTTCTGGCTGTGGACGAGCAGCTGGAGTTGGGTACGGCAGTGCCCGTGGTCAACTGGAGTGTCTGCTCACGGGTTCCTGATCCTTGAGCCAAAGACAGTGTCAGATGGAAGAAGCAAGGAGGAACGTGGGGCAGGGACCCTGTGTCTTTCCCCGTGTCTTCCAGCCTCTGGGACTTGCTTCACTTCAAGTCACGTTGTGCCCTGAGGCATCAGGAGCAGCCGTGGGGCCTCACTGTGCAATCACTTCAAACGCTGCTGAGGCTGGGGAGACTGTGTTCCCTGAAAATTCTACTGCCAGGTTTTGGCAATGTGCTTTGCTTTTTTTCTCTTCCTTTTAAAGCTGACAAGGAGAGACAAAGTGCAGAAATAATGTTGACCAAATAAAGAGACTATTTTTTTTTAACCTCATTTGCGTCAGAAAATCCATTCCCAAATGAGCCATAACCAGATGAGATTCCACGTCCCCTGAGTCTTACAAGAGAAAGTTCTAATTGCAAATTTCATATTTTTATGTGCAGGAGATTCAAAGGCAGTTGAGATTTGAAACTGTTCAAATCTCCAGTTCTGAAATCCTAACCATGGCACACTATTCCTAATTATTAGGTTATTTCATTTTAAACATGAGAGACACTGAGAGCCATCCCCCTTCACTCCTCAAATTCCTAAAACAGCCACTAGTTGTTTGTAATGGTGTTAGGAAAAAAAAAAAACACAGAAAGAAAACAGTGCATTCCTGAGACATTACAAAAGACCAACAGAAGACGAGCAGGGGCGGCAACTGGAGGAGATCCTGGAGAGGGCTTCTCAGACGCCATCACCGAGCCACCACCGCAGACGGGGAGAGGGCGGCCCGGCACGCGCGGCGCACAGACAAAATGAACAGTCCGCACAGACAAAATGAACAGTCCTCACATCGGTGACGGCTGGCTCTGCGCCGGCCCCGCTCCTCGCGTGCAGCGTGTGCTTGTCCTTTATTCTCACGGTGACCTCACTACTACGCCCATTTTATAGACGAGAAGATTAAGAAACTAGCCACAAGGAGGTGAAGCTGCATCCCAAGAACCCTGGCTAGAAAAGGATGGGGCTGGGATTCAAAGTCTCGCTCCGAGCTTGCGGTTTCAGCCGTGAGTCGCCATGAGTGGTCCTCTCACAAATTTAAAAATGCACGTGGAGGGCAGGAGACAGGACGTGGCGTAGAAGGACTTGAGCTCATCTCCGCTTGTGAGCGCACCAAAATCACAGCTAACGGCTGAACAGCTATTGATAAAAAGGCTGGAACCTACCTAAAAAATCCTACATCCAAAGACAAAGAGGATACCACAACAAGATGGTAAGAGGGCCACACTCATGACATAATAAAAAATTCATATAATAAAAAAATGAATATTTTATTCTGGTCCATGATATTTACACATGTGCTTTAAGTTAAAAAATACTCTTTCAAAGGTTTTTATCTACATTTTCCAAGGTCCTACATACTTCCCTTTCAAGTAAAACTGGTGCTCCAAGAAGATACACCAAGCGTCTGAGGTGACTGCACAGTTTGAGAAGTACTGACCCAGGGTAGCTAACTTGCCCCCACAAAATAGAAATACCTTCATGGTAGCAGTCATAATTAATGTGTTCAATTCACCAGATATATAAGAAAGATTCATTTCTTCCCCAAAGTCAAGGCAACTAATTCCAAAGGCTGTGGGTACAATGAAATCAAATAAAATAGATTAACAGTAATTTAGCAGAAGAAAGGAGGCTAACACGTGAGTTAGATGCTCACCAGGGCTAAATTCAGCATAAACAGAGACTCGACATAAGGCAGAGCACCTTATAAGCAGAATATTTTTAGTTTGGACCGAGATTCAGGCCATGTAAGAAAGAGAGAGAGAGAGGAAGAAAGTGTGTGTGTGTGTGTACGTGTGACTTTCTGTGTGTGTGTGTGTGTGTGTGTGTGTGTGTGTGTGTGTGTGTAAGAGGGAGAGAGAAATTTTGGAGAAGGAGCACAAAGCCTGCTTTTGTTCAGAAAGCCCATGCTATTTAGTTGGGGGAAAGGTACAAGACTCAGAGCAAATTCAACGCTGAATGAGAACAGTGTATGTAATACTAAGAGTGCAACTTATTTTATCAGTTCTACAACGTCGTCAATGACAAGGTTCATTCAGGGGGCTTCCCTGGTGGTCCAGTGGCTGAGACTCCGTGCTCCCAATTCAGGGGGCTTGGGTTTGATTCCTGGTTGGGAACTAGATCCCACATTGCTACGACTAAGAAATTCCACGTGCAGCAGCTGAAGGTCCCGAAAGCTGCAGCGAAGATGGAAGATCCCAGGTGCCACAGCCAAGACCCAGCACAACCAAACAAGTAAATAAAACTTCTTTTTAAAAGATTCATTCACATTTCAAAGATCAAAAGCATTTCTTTAAATTTCATTTTGGAATTGATGAAATACAATCATTTATCAAAATCCCATTTGCAAAGTGAAGTTAATACACAGTACAGACTTGCAGGGCCGTGGTGGGGAAGAAATGAGGTAACATATGCCCAACAAATGGTAGGTCCTCAGGAAACATAACAAGTATTATTATTTCTACCCCTTTTTGCCAAAAGCAAGTTGATTTCCTTCTTCTTCAAATAATATTTTAATTTTTACTACAAAAGCTTAAGTTGCAAAAGGGGGCATTCACCTCATTGCACAAATAAAAACATCATGCTGATGGATAAAGCAAGGCACTATTTATCTTCCTCCCCAGATTTTTCAATCTTTACAGAACAAATATGTATGTGTAAGTATCTACACACACATAAACAGTAATAAATCACTTTTTAAAATGTATTCATTGGCGCACCCTTAGGGTATTTCACACTGTACTGCATAAAAGATAAAGTATCACATTAGAGAAGACACAATTCATTAATTCTCTTTTTAAAAGTGTTAGGTACTATGAGTGAAATGAATATAAATTGCAGCATTCTGAAAGAACTTTAGAGACTAGCAGTGTGTCTCTTGTATTTGTGTTTTGAAGATTTTTCTGATCATCCTAATTAGATAGTCTTTCCCAGCCTTGCAAGTTCATGGATTTCTGTATTATGCTTATCATTTTTATGTGACACTGCACATGGTGGGTTACCTATATTTATACCTTATCACCTCTTCTAGCACGCTGAACAACAGTCATGATAGGCTGGAAAGGGCAGTAGAAAAATAAGATTGGAAATAAATGGAGAGTAATTCTAACAACCAGCCTTGGGCTCCAGGCCATATAGGGTTAGAAGGGCTAGAAGGGCTGAATTTGTCCAAGGCATTTCGACATCCATGGACCTTCAGAACTAAAGCAGCAGGGAAAACAGCGAGCTTAATGCTGTTAGGTCCTCTGAGAGAGAGTATATGGGGTTACTGGGATGTCTGTGAAACACAGCCACAGGTTGGAGAATGTGTAGCAAAGGAAGAAGAGCATTTTCAGGCTGAAATAGCAAGGAATCTCATGCTGGGTCTCACAGTGTGGTTCCTGAGTTGCAACACCTAGAAATTTGTTAAAAATGCCCATTCTGGGGGCTTCCCTGGAGGTCCAGTGGTAAAAAACCCACCTGCTAATGCAGGGGACATGGGTTCCATCCCTAGTCTGGGAAGATCCCACTTGCTGGAGCAACTAAGTCCTCGCGTCACAGCTGCTGAAGCCTGTGCACCCAGAGCCCGTGCTCAGCAGCAAGAGAAGTCACCTTAGTGAGAAGCTGGGGCACCACAAGAGAAGAGTAGCCCCCACGCTCTCTGAGTGCAGCAACGAAGACCCCGCACAGCCAAAAGAAATAAACACATCTTTAAAAAAGAAAAAGAGAGATGGAGGAAAATACCTTCTCTAATTGAAGAGTCCATGCTGATTTCCCTTAAAAAACAAATAAAATGCACATTCTAGGCTCCACCCCAGAGGGACAGAATCAGAAACTGAGGGCAAGGCTCAGAAATCAGTGTTTAGACAAGCCCTTGGAAAGATGCTGAGGTTTGCCAAAGTGTGATGGCCACTGGTCCCAAGGTGGCCGTGGGGAGGACTGAAGGGCAAATCAGCACCACCAGCTGACCATGACACCATCTTGTGAGTCACCTGGGAAGCTTAAATTCCAATATAAGCCAGGAAGTGCAGGGAGCATCATGAAGAAAATCTGCAGGGAGAGGAGATGGTCACAGCGGAAGGAGCTTCCAAAGGCAGCCTGAAGTGGACCCTCTGCCTGTCTATCCTCAGCTGTCCACGATGGAAACTCGGGGCCAGTTGGACTACTAACTATGTGTCAGTGCTTTATAAAACAGCCAAACTTCTAGTAACTACACGTAATTTGTAACGATTAACCCAGGTGCAATTATAAAACCAGCAGGCCAAGCTCCCGGTCCGCCAGTGCAGAAGGATGGGACATTAGCTTTTCAGATGAAACAGATAGAGCCACACAGACTGAAGACTGTTCAGCTTAGCCTCAGTCCAACAGCACATCAACAAGCCTGAGTACCTAAGAAACACTCAAGTTCATGGAGTGATTTATACTCAGAGATATAAGTTCCTCCTGAACCACCACTGGGATCACCCCCAATAGAACTAACTACGCCTCACGTTGCTTCGGCCCACAAGTTCCTTCATTGCTGTTTATGTCATTTGCATGTTGCTTCCTTAGGAAATTGAGGAGGGGTCCTGGAACGCAGACCGTGGAGATGGATGGGGTGGGGGCTGGCGCCTGCGGGGTGTATATAGCTGGACTCTATCCACTCCTTGTGCACGACACTGCTCTCAGCTGTCTCTGCTTCTGAGACCCCGCACTGCACACATTGGGAACTTCACCCTCTTTATCTTGTCTGAAACTCCCAATGTCTCCCTGCATTTACTGACCTATTTCAAATAACTATTAGCCAAATACATTTCTTTCCTTCAATAAAATATGTCTTCTTTCTGATCAAACAACCCCCAGTGGGGACTTCTCTGGGGGTCCAGTGGCTAAAACTCCCAATGCAGGGGGCCAGGGTTCCATTCCTGGTCAGGGAACTAGATCCCACCTGTCACAACTAAAAGAGATCCCACATACAGCAACTAAGGTCTGGAGCAGCCAGATGAATAAATATTAAAAAAAAAAAAAACCAAAATACAACCCCAGTGGACATGGCGGGAAGGTAGGATGGGGCACCCACAGTGAGGAACGTGGGGTCTGAGAACATCCGGAGCCTCACTGGGAATGTGTTCAAGGCGAGAGTTTGGAAATGTAGACAGACTTGGGTTCCAGAAGGAGATGAGCCAGGAATTAGCCGTGTGACCCCGGAAAATAGTGATAGCGTTACAGGTTACAAGATAATGCATATAAATGTGCAGGGTTCTCAGTAGAGGGGAACCTCAATAAATGGTAACGTGAGTTTGCCCTTCTTGTAGATAAACGACACCATCCCGTAGGCCAATTAAGAGACAATGCATAATACAGAACCAAGTGATAATTGAGTATTTGCTGCTTTTGATGAGCATAAAAATATTTCTGAGGAAGGAGATACTATGAAGTCTTCAAATAAGATTCAGTGAAAAATACAGTTGTCGAAGAAGAATTCCTAGTAGAAGATATGTCTTCTTTCTCAACGGGGAAGACAGGAAATTTTTAAAAGCTTAATTTTTTGGAGGACTTTTGGGTTTACAGCAAAACTGAAAGGCACAGAAATTTCCCATATATGCCTTGCCCCCACACATGCACAGCCTCTCTCATTATTAACATCACCCAGCAGAAGGATATACATGTTTTGTTTTTTTTTATGGAGGATGAACCTACATTGATAACATCATAATTACCCAAAGTTTGTAGTTTACTATTAACTCTTGCTGTTGTACGTTCTGGCTTTCCCTGGTGGCTCAGATGGTAAAAGAATTTGCCTGCAGTGCAGGAGACCCAAGAGACAAGTGTTCGATCCCTGGGTCAGGAAGATCCCCTGGAGAAGGGAATGGTAACCCACTCTGGTGTTCTTACCTGGAGGAGCCTGGACGGCTACTATCCATGGGGTTGCAAAGAGTCAGACATGACTGAGCGACTAAGCACACACGCACGTTGAACTTTCTACAAATTTGAACAAAACTGAAAGGCACATATCCATCATTAAAACATACAGAGTATTTTCACTGCCCTAAAAGCTGCCTGTGTTCTATCTATTCCTCTCTCCCCACTCCCACCCTGGCAGCCACTGATCTTTTTATCATCTTCACAGCTTTGCCTTGTCCAGAATTCTTTATAGTTGGATTTATACCATATACAACCTTTTCTAATTGGCTTCTTTCACTTAGTAATGTGCATTGAAGATTCCTTCATGTTTTTTCATGACTTGATAGCTGACTTATTTTCAGTGCTGAATAACATTTCCACGATCTGGATGAATCACACTCAGCTACTGAAGGAAGGTTGCCTCCCAGTTTGCCAAGTATAGATAAAGCTTCTATAAACAGCTACGTGCATGTTTTTGTGTGGACAAAAGTTTTCAGCACCTTTGGGTAAATATCAAGGGTAAATACCTAGCAATTGGTGGATCATATAGTAAAAATATGTTTGGTTTTTATAAGAAACTGCCAAATTGTCTTCCAATGGGGCTAGACCAATTTGCATTAACACCAGAATGTTCTGCATTTTGGCCCTTCTAATAGTGAGTTGTGGTATCTCACTGTTATTTTCATTTGTGTTTGCATTTCAGTGGTGATATACAATGTGAAGCTTTTCACATGCTTATTTGTCGTGTGTATGTCTTCTTTGGTGAGGTGTCTGTTAACGTCACTGGCCCATTTTCTAATTGGGTGGTTTGTTTTCTTATTGTCAATGTTTGAGTCCTTTTATATTTTGGATAACAATCTTTTATCAGATATGTCTTTTGCAAATCTTTTCTCCCAGTGTGTGGCTGAGTTTCTAATAGTCTTGACAGTTTCTTTCAAGAGCAGACATTTTTTACTGTAATGAAGTCCGATTTCTCATTTTTTTTCCTTTCATGGATTATGTCTTTGGTGTTGTATTTAAAAAAGTACCACTTTACCTAAGGTCATGTAGGTTTTCTCTTATATTTTCTTCTAGGAATCTGTTAATTTTGCATTTTACATTTATTTCTATGATCCATCTTGAACTAATGTTTGTAAAGCTTGTAAGGCAAGATATGGAATTTTAAATGCCGAAGATTAATGCTAAGCAACTGTCAAACAAGGTTAAAAGCTGTTTGATTGGATAGATTGTAGGAATTGGGAACCACAGAATAATTAGTAAGGAAAGGACTTAACTAAGAACCTCTTCTTAGAGGAGGTAAAGTTTAAAGGAAATGTTTAACTAGAATTTTTAGAAGAATGTTGACAAACTAGTGTAAATAACCTAGATTGTTCAGGCTCTAGAAAGCTGACAATATTTAAAATGAAGCTGGTGGGAAAGAAAAGGATTGGATGATTTTTCAACCATATGAAGAGCTATTATACAAAGTAGAAGTGGCTGCCTGAACAACACCCCTGGTATCTGCCCAGCTCCTTCCCCCTTCTGCGTCAATGGTTCCAATCCACAAAAATGACCACCACACCCATGTTTGAAGGACTTAACCACCCCCCTCCTTGGCCTCAGTTGATGGGACCAAAGGAAACATCTAATCCAAGCTAGGCATTCAGAGTCTCTCTTCTGGAAATTTGAACTTGGTCCAGCAGAAGAGTCGAAAGCTTAGTGGTGACTTACCCACTAAGCAGAAGTGACCACGAAATGACTGCTGGAGCAGAGCACCCCTGCCAACCCGCACTGGCCTGTGACCAGCGGGAAGCAACGTGCCTTGCGTTAGGCCCCCAGGACTCGGGGATGTTTGCCGCAGCATTTGCCCTGCTTGAGAATATAGTAAGCCAGACTGTCTCACCTTTAAATATTTCAAATCCTTCAAAAGCTTCTATTTGTTAATGAAAGTAAGATTTTTGAAAAGTCTAACATTTAGACGACTTGAAAGATGCATCAGAGGGAAAGGGAATTTGGGAACAGGGAAGAAACAGAAAATAAGATATGACTGAGAGGACGATTACAAAAAATAAATCAAAATAACTAACTGCATTAGTCATGTCTGTCTATAGCCTGTGTCTCTGATGCTTTGGCATCTGGCATCTTTCTGACCCTGGGGAGCCTGGCCCTTCCAGGGCTAACTAGTTTCTAGAGATGGAGAAGCCCAGGCAGTCAGCACCCCTGTGTAAACCGAGGCGTCCAGACCCCACAGGGTAACTACCTGCTCTTCACCTGCCCTTATCGCTCAAGGGCCAGGGACAGACAACTGGAGATGACCCCGGTGCCCCGTAGCCCACAGAAACCACTCCCATGCGTCACCCTAAGCCCGCCCCCACCCCACACCTTCCTCCCCTGGAGCCAGCACTAAGGCTCCCATCCTGTCCTCCCTTCCTCGCTCTGCCGCGACGCCCTGGTGCTTTTCCTCAGGGCCCACGCAGCCCAGCACGGCACATGCGCCCCTGCTCTCCTAACTGTGGAGAGCAACCTCTCTCTTCAATGGCAGTGCCCCGACCTGTGCATCCTCACAGTGCCTAAGTAATAATAAAATTTATCCTGAAACCCCAATCAGGTATGATGAGTGAGTAGGAAATCTGACCTTCACTCTCTCCACCTGCCCACTGTCGTTAGTGGTCACTCAGAATCTTGAACACACTCAGCTGTCTCCTGCCTCAGTCCTTCTTTTTGCTTGAAATTTTCTTTTTTAGCATTACTACAAGCAAAGCTAGTGAAGGTGATGGAATGCCAACTGAGGTATTTAAAATCCTAAAAGATGATGCTGTTAAAGTGCTGCACTCAATATGTCAGCAAATTTGGAAATCTCAGCAATGGCTACAGGACTGGAAAAGGTCAGTTTTCATTCCAACCCCAAGGAAGGGCAATGCCAAAGAATGTTCAAACTACTGTATAATTGCGCTCACTTCACATGCTAGCAAGTGAAAGTGTTAGTCATTCAGCTGTGTCTGACTCTTTGGACCCCATGGGCTATAACCCAACGGGCTCCTCTGTTCATGGAATTCTCTAGGCAAGAATACTGGAGTGGGTTGTCATTCTCTTCTCCAGGGGACCCTCCCAAAACAGGAATCAAACTCAGGTCTCCTGCATTGCAGGCAGATTCTTTACCATCTGAGCCACCAGGGAAGCACTACACGACTTGCTAGCAAAGTTATGCTCAAAATCCTTCAGGCTAGGCCTCAGCAGTATGTGAACTGAGAACTTTCAGATGTAAAAGTGGGGTTGTGGAAAAGGCAGAGGAACCAGAGTTCAAATTGCCAACATTTGTTGGATCATAGAAAAAGCAAGAGAGTTCCAGAAAAATGTCTACTTCTGCTTCATTGACTATGCTAAAGCCTTTGACTGTGTGGATCACAACAAACTATGGAAAATTCTTAGAGATGGGAGTAACACACCACCCTACCTGTCTCCCCAGAAACCTGTATGCAGGTCAAGAAGCAACATGTTCCAGATATGGAACAATGGACTGGTTCCAAATTGGGAAAGGGTGTATATTATCACCCTGCTTATTTAACTTCTCTGCAGAGTACATCATGTGAAATGTCAGGCTGGATGAAACACAAGCTGGAATCAAGATTTCTGGGAGAAATATCAACCTGAGACATGCAAATGATACCACTCTAATGGCAGAAAGCAAAGAGGAACTAAAGAGCCTCTTAATGAGGGTGAAAGAATAGAGTGAAAAGCTGGCTTGAAACTCAGCATTCAAATAACTATGATCATGGTATCCAGTCCCATCTCTTCATGGCAAATAGAAGAGGGAAAATTGGAAGCAGTGACAGATTTTTTTCCACTGGAATCCAAAATCACTCTGAATCATGACTCCAACAATGAAATTAAAAGACGCTTGCTCCTTGGAGGGAAAGCTATGACAAATCTAGACAGCATTTTAAAAAACAGAGGCATCACTTTACCAACAAAAGTCCCTATAGTCTAAGCTACGGTTTTTCCAGTCATCGTGTACAGTGTGAGAGCTGATCCACAAAGAAGGCCGAGCTCCAAAGAATTGATGCTTTCAAACTGTGATGCTGGAGAAGACTCTTGAGAGTTTCTTGAAGAGCAAGGAGACCAAACCAGTCCATCCTAAAGGAATCAACCCTGAATATTCATTGGAAGGACTGATGCTCAAGCTGAAGCTCCAATATTGTGGCCATCTGATGTGATGAGCCGACTCATTGGAAAAGATTCTGATTCTGGGAAAGATTGAAGGCAAAAGGATGAAGCAGAGGATGAGATGGGTAGATAGCATCTTCGACTCAATGGACATGAGTTTGAGCAAACTCCGGGAAACAGTGGAGGACAAAGAAGCCTAGTGTCCTGCAGCCCATGGGGTCACAGAGCGTCAGACATGACTTAGCAACTGAACAACAACCAATAGCTGATTGACAACGTTGTGTTAGTGTCAGGTAGAAAGCAAAGTGATCCAGTTATACATGTATCTACTCTTTTTCAGACTGATTTCCCATATAGGTTATCACAGAATACTGAGCGGACCTCCCTGTGCACAGAGGTCTTTGTGGTTATCTGCTTGGCCTTTTCTTACCCTCTCTCTTCACATGGCTAACTCTCTCCTGGCTGTCCTCCAGTGTCTGTTCACGTGTCACTTTCATAAAAGGCTTTCCTTGACTCCTCAAGCCTCATTATTGTTTTTCACAGTTCCCTGAACTTTTTCTGTCACAGTATTTACCATAAATCACTCTTGAAGCTGTGATTACAAATATCTGTAGCTATTAGTTTACTCACACTCAGTCTGTCCCCCTGGGTGGTTAGTGTCATGAAGTTAGAGTCACTCTTTTATACCGAGTCCCCAGCATCATACCTGACACTAGCCTAGCAAATACTCCATAAATACTTGCTGAGGGGATGAATGAATTCCCAGACTTCTAACCTGAAACCCTGGAGAAATGACACACACTATCTGAGCCAGTATTCACATGTTGAAGAAATAGCAATATTTGTAGAATCAAATAATTAAAGGCTTAGGGAATAAGAGTGAGTGAGTCAGGGAAGGTCGGTGGTCAGGTGCCATGTCCAGGGCACAAGAGCAGTCAGCTCCTTCCTTTGTCTCCTGGGATTGTGCCCCAAACTGGCAGGCGAACCGCCTGCCACCATGATACTCCCACTGAAAGAAGAAAGATGGCTTTTTGATACTGATCTTCCTAAATCCAAGAAGGCCAAAAACTAGTCCAGGCAGGATGGAGTGACCTTAGGCGCTTCAGGCCTGTAGGTGAGCAACTCTCCCCCTTGGCAATGACCAAGACTCCACGTTAAAGCCTCTCCTGGTTCAGGCTGTCAAGCTCAGGGCACCAGCTCGTGGGTCTCCACAGCCTGTGGGCTCCCAGGCTTTGACCAGCACTTTGACCTGAAAGTCCGTTCCCTCTCACTAGAGAGCCTGTGTCCCCTCTTAGGAAGCCTCACCCTGCTGTGACCAGGGAGACTGGGGCTAGTCTTACTCCCAATATCCAATTACAAAAGGACTTCTTTCTTCCACAGCTGGCCTATTTTTCATAATAGAGAAAACCTGCTCAGCAAATATGTGGGCAAAATATGCTCTTTGCAGAAGCAAAGGAGGAAAGAAAAAGCTAGTTTAGATTTTCCTAGAATATTTCACGTCTTATAAAATGTTCGCTGAAATCAGCATGTCACATCCCAGATGCAATTATTTTTGGAGAACAGTTTTTACAAATTTGTAGCGTCATAGTCCAGTCTTTCAAATTGACATTTTTTCATAACTGTCCTCTGCATGCTTGCATGCTTAGTCGTTCAGTCATGCCTGACTCTTAGTGACCCGTGGTCTGTAGCCCACCAGGCTCCTCTGTACATGGGATTGTTCAGGAAAGAATACTGGAGTGGGTTGCCATTTTCCTCCTCCGGGGGATCTTTCCAATGTAGGAATCAAACCCATGTCTCCTGTGTCTCCTGCATTGCAGATGGATTCTATATCCACTGAGCCATTGGGTAAGCCTCAACTGTCCTCTGATCATTGTTCAAAGGGAACTGAGTCATTTCCCCAGTATATTAACGTGGCTTCAATAATGTGGAGAAGGGGAATGGCAGAATAGATCTACAGAAATAACATGCTGAGAAAGTTGACACAGTGCCAGTCAGTGAATGTTGGTGTTTTGAAGTAACAACTACTTAAAGGGATGAAGAGATACCACTAGCCCCACTGTCAGGCACCATCTAAACATCGCACTCTCTCTCAGATGGCTGTCAAATGAGAGTGGAAGGCTCACAAAGCTGAACCTAAAATTCTTAGCTAAGGACAATTAGGTAAGTTAATACGTGTGATTTATCTCTCTCCATGGAGAGCAAAATGAATTTGAAAATCTCTTTGTAACCCAGAGAGTTGGCTCAGGTTCAAACTGCTCCCACCATCTGTTCCCAGTATTAATTTGCCGAGTGACCTGCTGCTGTGTGTTCCCAGCCAGCTCTGCAGTCACAAGTCAAAGTCATGTGGATCTACATTTGGACACATTTGGTCAAAGCCGGTGACATACATGTTATATGATTTGGTTATGCCACTCAACAAGATTCTATATAATCCAAGATTTTATGTATATTCCTCACATGAAAGGTATGGTCTCATTCTGACCATTGGCATCTGTAATAGATTCAATTCTTTTTTTGGTTAAATTCAAAATTCCCAAGCAAAGTTGAGTGGCATGCTGTGTTGACTAGTGTTACTGCACCTCCGGTCTTTTCTTTAAACTCACTATTCTCTAAGGATTTCAGAAATGATCTCATCACACTCACTAGCTAGGGGTACAAATACATCCAGAGAGAGCGTTTTTTGGTTTGTTTGTTTTTTAAAGCTTAAATAGAGGTTTCCCTTGCTAGAGTAAATCCTTTGAGTTATACAGAAATCTGTTGCCAGAGGTTTCTAGGCCATGTCAAGAGAAAAACCCCAAGATTCTTTAAATTACCACTTGAAAATTTTAGGATCCTAAATTATATATATATATATATATATATATATATATATGTTTTTGAGTCCTCCCCATCAAATTCATATATTGAGCCCTAACCCCAATATGGTGGTAATAGGAGGTGGGGCTTTTGGAAAGTGATTAGGTATAGCTGAGGTCATGAGGGTGGAACCCCCAGGATTGTATTTGTGACCTTGTATGAGGAAAAAGGGACATCAGTGAAGAAACACCATGTGAAGATACTGTGCAACCAGTCAAGAAGAGAGCCTTCCCCAAGAACCAAATCAGACAGGACCTTGATCTTAGACTTTCCAGCCTCTAAAACTGTTGAGAAATAAATATCCGCTGTTCAAGCCAAATAAAAAATATATATATAGTTGATTTATAATGCTGTGTTAATTTCTGCTATACAGCAGTGATTCGGTTATACATATACAGACATTCCTTGTCATATTCTTTTCTGTTATGGTTTATCACAGAATATTGAATGGTTCCTTAATGTGACGCTGTAGGACTTTGCTGTTTATCTGTTCTGTATATAACAACATCTGCTGAACCCGCCTCCCACTCTCCCTCCCCCACCGCTTGGCAACCACCAGTCTGCTCTCTCTGTCTGCGAGTCTGTTTGGTAGATAAGTTCATTTGTTTCATACTTTAGATGCCACATCTAAACCACATTTTAAGACATAATTTTGGTAGCCCTGTGAAACACTTTCTCACACAGACCACATAGAGAGAATTTCTGTTTTGTCTGCAGCAGGAGCAAATGTGAATTTATGCCATTTCAGTCATTTTTGCTATTTATCATTGGTTTCCTCGACATTTATCTGGTGCTCAAAATATACCAGAAATAATTTTGCCCTGAATAAGTCTCAATTATAACTTTGTCATTTATTTCACAACACTTTTTCTCTTCCTTCAAAGTTATTCACTGATGGGGAATTATTAAGCATTTTTCAAATTCCTAACACTAGGTGTGGTATGAAACAGAGCCTTGAAATTTGACAAGCCCTAAAACTCATTACAATACATTAAGGGCAGAGAAGACTTCCACCCTCAACCAGCATCACCTCTGGATGTAAGGCTAGTTTCCCAGCAAAGTGGGAGAGATTGTGGATACCCTGGCTCCATGCGATCAAGGAATTATGTCCAGAGATGTCAGCCAGACAGGCAGGAGCACGTGAGGACAGCAGTGGCCGAAGCTAGCAGGGGAGGGGATTGCAGGAGTGCTCCCTTGGTAGGCATCTGCCCAGCGTAACAGAGCAGCACCCTGGGGGGGCTTCCCAGAGCAGAACATCCCCCCCACACACACAGCCCACCTCTTGTCTGTAGAAAAACGTTTGCCTCCAAATTCCAAAGAATGAATTTAATCAGAAAAGTGAGAAAATGCAGAAAGGAAAACAAATAAGACAAAATAATAATAGTTTAGCCATTAAACAAAATCAAGGACCTTTCATTTCTCCTCAGGGCTTCCCAGGCAGCACAGTGGTGAAGAATCTGCCTGCCAATTCAGGAGGCAAGAGATGCGGGTTTGATCCTTGGATTGGGAAGATCCCCTGGAATAGGAAATGGAAACCCACTCCAGTATTCTTGCTGGAAAATCCCATGGACAGAGGAGCCTGGGGGGCTACAGTCCATGGGGTCACAAAGAGTGGGACACAATTGAGCAATAGCACCCATGCACTGCACGCAACGGCTGTAGATAATATTCTGAGCCGTATGCTTGAGCTGTTTTGCAGATACTGAAACCCCATCAAGTGGGAGATGTTAACAGCATGCTGCTCACAAGCACATAGACCCTCAGGCTGGTTGGAACCAAAAGGTTGATGCTGTTGACACCCAATTACCACGCCACCAACCAATCAGAAGAATGTCCACGAGTTGACCACACACCCAAACCTTCCTCCTCACCTCCTCATCTTTAAAAACCTTTCCCTGAAAGCCTCCAGGGAGTTCGGGCCTTTTGAATACTCAAGCTGCCAGAACTTCTTGCATGGGACCTGCAGTAAACACTTTCTTTCACCAAGATCTGCTGTCCGTGGACTGGCTTCACGCATATGAGTGAGCAGACCCCCGCCGGGCGGTGACCCCGGCACTCCCGAGGTAGTGAGCGCCCCCCAGCCTCTCCTCCCCATCCTCCCAGCACAGGCTCGATCCACAGAACAGGCTGAGTAGACGAACACCACTGCATCAGGCTTCACTGCGCTCCTGGTCTCTGAGCTGCTGCAACCCTGCCCTGCCTTCAGCTCCTGCCCTATTGCCAGAACAAGCATCACTTAGGTGGGCAAGTTGTTGGTAGGATCTGAGCCAGAAGAGGAAGGAGTGGCTGCTTTTTCCTCCCTGGTGAAGCATGTCTCAGCTGTATCTAATGAGCATCCCAGGACACCCAGGCACAGCGAAGGTAGAATGGTATTATCTCAAGTTTCACAGACATTTTTTCTTTTGGCCTCTGGAGGAAAGAAAATCTATGATTTCCTACTGTTTGTCACTTGAAGAAGTAAGTTATACAGGAATAGAAGAAATAGATGCCTTCGGAATAGAGACCAAGAAAACTTAGGCTGAAATACACCTCTAGGCCCAAGACGGAGCAGCTCCTGCCAAAGGCCAGGTCAGCAAATCAAAACTTCAATAACTTTCTCTGTCCCATGGACAGAGGAGCTGGCAGGCTACAATCCGTACGGTCACAAAGAGTCGGACAAGACTGAGTGACTAACACTATATGCTATAAGGATAAATAGACTTACAAGTTGTTTGAGCCCTCGGAGCTCTGAGGTCCCAGCAGCTGTGCTAACCCAGGAACCTGGGCCACAGTCTCTCAGAGCTAGAGGAGGAGAATCCAGGCAATAATGTGCAAAACTGAAACCATGGAGAGTAGGACTGAGGGGTGGAAACGGAGCTTTCTTGCGATTTCTGGAGCTTACTTGGCTAACTGGTTACCAGGCCCAGGCAAAGTGAGCTTACAGGTGCGCTTTCAGAGAGGACCGATACAGCAGTCTGTAACAGGAGGTCAGCAGACTGGGCCTCGTGTGTGAGACTCGGGCTGTGCTCTCAGAAGGACTCACATGGTCTTGAAATCATTAATAATTTCCCCTTGAGCTTGTGCTTTGTGAGGTGTGAGGGCGCCCTGCACAGGCACTGAGCGCAGACAGGCAGGGTGCCTGCGTGCACAGGCGGGCTCAGGCCAGGAGCAAGGCCTGCGCAGGAAGCCAAGCCACCCAGCGCTGGGTGACCTGGCGGGCACCTGCGTGCCTCGGGGCAGGCAGCCGAGGGTGTGTGGGGTCCCAAGGTGATCGGAGACTGGCCCGGCAAAGGCTGGAGCAGCAGGGAGCGAGGAGGGCCTCCACTAGGGACATGCTGGGAGGACCACTGCCCGTCCATCCTCAGTGGGTCCCGGGGCGCTGCATCTGAACAGACATCTTATCAGCTCAGTGAGGCAGGAAATGCCCGAGCTCAGGCTGTAAACTCAGTAAATTTTGTCTTGGTAAACTTTTATTTTGTAGTGTATTACAAAATAAAGGAAATTATTATGCAATAAAAATATAGACTTAATAGACACTGCATTAAGCATTTTTAAGGGAGTTATTTCAATTCTTCAAGGAGTTTGGAATCTTTGGTTTTGAAAACTGCTGCAGGCTTACAAATAGAAATTAAGTGCAAAGATTGTTCTATTCAGTGGTAAAGAATGCTATTGGATTCACCAGAAAGTTTGCTTGGGTTTTTCTGTAAGACATTATGGAAAAACCAGAATGAAGTTTTTGGCCAACCCAATGGCTTTGAATGAATGAATTATTAAGAAGGAAGATAACTTTAAAATTGCTTTTTTCCTTGAAATTGAAGATACAACAATGCATGTATAAATGGGTCTACTGAATTTTATGAAAATCATGAAGCCATTTTAGGTTCTTATAAGACCTCCACAGTTAAAGGAAATGTCAGAAGAAACATCAAAATGCCATCGTATGGAATACCATGGAGCCATGAAAATGAATGAAATAATGCCATCTGCAGCAACATGGACCTAGAGATTATCACACTAAGTCAAATAAGTCAGAAAGAGAAAGACAGATGTCATGTGATATCATTTATTGGTGGAAACTAAAATATGACACAGATGAACATATCTCCAAAATAGAAACACACTCACAGACATAGAGAACAGACCTGCGGTTGCCGAGAGGGAGGGAGGGGGGCTGGACTCGGAGTTTGGGATGAGCAGATGCAAACTGTCACATGTAGGACAGATAGACAAGGTCCTGCTGCACAGCACAGGGAACCATATTCAGTACCCTGTGATAAACCATAATGAAAAGAATATGAAAAAGAATATATATATATGTATATCTGAGTCACTTTACTGTACAACAGAAACACAACATTTTAAATCAACTATATTTTAATAAAAAAAATTTAATGTCATTATATACACTTTCACTGAAAATTAAATTTCCACTCGGGCTTACACGAAACATATTGGTATGAAGAATTAAATCTTTCTAGAAAAATTGTTCCACAAGAAGCATGAGATTTACATGTGTCACAATTTCTATTTCAAAATAATTAATCAGAAACATATCACAACCTTGTCACAGCTTGTAAAATACTCATAAGAGCTTCAGTAACAGCTGCATCAGCAGACCTCAAAAATTTTAACTATAAAACAATCATGTGTGGTCTTGTATTTGCCAAGCGTGACTCATACTACTTTCTGTTATATCAGTTGAAAACGAAGTTGCTAAAAGTGTAAATTTGATGACCTAATAAATTAATTTGCAGAAATCCAATATAGAAGTCTTATGATCATTCAAGATATTATATTATCATGTTATTATTTATTGTAGTAATGAAAATTATGACATCAAAGACATTAATTTTCAGTTTGAAAGTTATGTTGTTACTTAGGTGTCACTATTTCCCAGCTCATCTTTAGTAATAAAGACATTAAGAAAAAGCATTACATTTTAGCTCCTTTAGTGACACTTTACCCCTACTTTTTGAACAAGGGGCTCCACAGTCTTACTTTGCACTGGTCCCTTCCGATCATATAGCCAGCCTGAAGATAGGATTAAACCAAAGAACTGGCTGTCTAACAATTTGCTTTTCTATATCACCCCAGAACTATGGGAGTAAATTTTTTTCTTTTGAAAAGAGGTGGAACAGGAAAGCTTTCACAGTGTCTGTTAAGTTACATCATAAGAACCTGCTCTGATTATTCATGAATTATTCCTAGTGACCTTATTCATATGTACGGTTAAAAAAGAAAACAAACTAATATTCAAAATATGGAAGAATAATTCATTGAGATAATTATGCTTAGGTTTCATCAGCCATTGTCACATTTAACTATTTTTATCCAAGAGTTTACTGAATGTCACCATGTCAAAGGCATGTGAAGTACAAAGAAAGATTTCTTGTTTTGCTTTTGTTTATTTCAGGGGTATTTTGTTTGCCACACGGTGCAGCATGCAGTATCTTAGTTCCCCAGTCAGGGATCAAACCTGTGTCCCCCTGTGTTGGAAACCAGACTCCTAACCATTGGACAAACAGGGAAGTCCCCAAAGTATAAAAAGTATTTAAAAGGATGTGGAGTTCAGGCTTTAGGATATGGCTTTGAGGCAGGAGACAGATGGACTCCAAGTTCAGTTCAGTTCAGTTCAGTCGCTCAGTCATGTCCAACTCTTTGCGACCCCATGAATCGCAGCACGCCAGGCCTCCCTGTCCATCACCAACTCCCGGAGTTCACTCAGACTCATGTCCATCGAGTCAGTGATGCCATCCAGCCATCTCATCCTCTGTCGTCCCCTTCTCCTCCTGCCCCCAATCCCTCCCAGCATCAGAGTCTTTTCCAATGAGTCAACTCTTCGCATGAGGTGGCCAAAGTACTGGAATTTCAGCTTTAGCATCAGTCCTTCCAAAGAAATCCCAGGGCTGATCTCCTTCAGAATGGACTGGTTGGATCTCCTTGCAGTCCAAGGGACTCTCAAGAGTCTTCTCCAACACCACAGTTCAAAAGCATCAATTCTTCGGTGCACAACTTTCTTCACAGTCCAACTCTCACATCCATACATGACCACAGGAAAAACCATAGCCTTGACTAGACGGACCTTTGTTGGCAAAGTAATGTCTCTGCTTTTGAACATGCTATCTAGGTTGGTCATAACCTTCCTTCCAAGGAGTAAGTGTCTTCTAATTTCATGGCTGCAGTCACCATCTGCAGTGACCTTGGAGCACAAAAAAAAAAAGTCTGACACAGTTTCCACTGTTTCCCCATCTCTTTCCCACCAAGTGATGGGACCAGATGCCATGATCTTCGTTTTCTGAATGTTGAGCTTTAAGCCAACTTTTTCACTCTCCTCTTTCACTTTCATCAAGAGGCTTTTGAGTTCCTCTTCACTTTCTGCCATAAGGGTGGTGTCATCTGCATATCTGAAGTTCCTGATATTTCTCCTGGCAATCTTGATTCCAGCTTGTGCTTCTTCCAGCCCAGTGTTTCTCATGATGTACTCTGCATATAAGTTAAATAAGCAGGGTGACAATATACAGCCTTGATGTACTCCTTTTCCTATTTGGAACCAGTCTATTGTTCTATGTCCCGTTCTAACTGTTGCTTCCTGACCTGAATATAGGTTTCTCAAGAGGCAGGTCAGGTGCTCTGGTATTCCCATCTCTTGAAGAATTTTCCACAGTTTATTGTGATCCACACAGTCAAAGGCTTTGGCATAGTCAATAAAGCAGAAATAGATGTTTTTCTGGAACTCTCTTGCTTTTTTGATGATCCAGCTGATTTTGGCAATTTGATCTCTGATTTCTCTGCCTTTTCTAAAACCAGCTTGAACATCTGGAAATTCACAATTCATATACTGCTGAAGCCTGGCTTGGAGAATTTTGAGCATTACTTTACTAGCATGTGAGATGACTATAACCGTGCAGTAGTTTGAGCATTCTTTGGCATTGCCTTTCTTTGGGATTGGAATGAAAACTGACCTTTTCCAGTCCTGTGGCCACTGCTGAGTTTTCCAAATTTGCTGGCATATTGAGTGCAACACTTTCACAGCATCATCTTTCAGGATTTGAAAGAGCTCAACTGGAATGCCATCACCTCCACTAGCTTTGTTCGTAGTGATGCTTTCTAAGGCCCACTTGACTTCTCATTCCAGGATGTCTGGTTCTAGTTAAGTGATCATACCATCGTGATTATCTTGGTCATGAAGATCTTTTTTGTACAGTTCTTCTGTGTATTCTTGCCACCTCTTCTTAATATCTTCTGCTTCTGTTAGGTCCATACCATTTCTCTCCTTTATCGAGCCCATCTTTGCATGAAATGTTCCTTTGGTATCTCTGATTTTCTTGAAGAGATCTCTAGTCTTTCCTATTCTGTTGTTTTCCTCTATTTCTTTGCATTGATCGCCGAGGAGGGCTTTCTTATCTCTTCTTGCTATTCTTTGGAACTCTGCATTCAGATGCTTATATCTTTCCTTTTCTCCTTTGCTTTTTGCTTCTCTTCTTTTCACGGCTATTTGTAAGGCCTCCCCAGACAGCCATTTTGCTTTTTTGCATTTCTTTTCCATGGGGATGGTCTTGATCCCTGTCTCCTGTACAATGTCACGAACCTCCGTCCATAGTTCATCAGGCACTCTATCTATCAGATCTAGTCCCTTAAATCTATTTCTCACTTCCACTGAATAATCATAAGGGATTTGATTTAGGTCATACCTGAATGGTCTAGTGGTTTTCCCTACTTTCTTCAATTTCAGTCTGAATTTGGCAATAAGTAGTTTATGATCTGAGCCACAGTCAGCTTCTGGTCTTGTTTTTGTTGACTGTATAGAGCTTCTCCATCTTTGGCTGCAAAGAATATAATCAATCTGATTTTGATGTTGACCATCTGTGATGTCCATGTGTAGAGTCTTCTCTTGTGTTGTTGGAAGAGGGTGTTTGCTATGACCAGTGCATTCTCTTGGCAAAACTCTATTAGCCTTTGCCCTACTTCATTCCATATTCCAAGGTCAAATTTGCCTGTTACTCCAGGTGTTTCTTGACTTCCTACTTTTGCATTCCAGTCCCCTATAATGAAAAGGACATCTTTTTGGGGTGTTAGTTCTAAAAGGTCTTGTAGGTCTTCATAGAACCGTTCAACTTCAGCTTCTTCAGTGTTACTGGTTGGGGCATAGACTTGGATTACTGTGATGTTGAATGGTTTGCCTTGGAAAGTACAACTAGCCTGCTGTTTGCATTTCCTAAGACGCGCGGGCTGCAGGTAAGGCGTCTGCACTCTGCCTCCTGATCTCCAGTGTGGAAGTAACAACGGAAACGGTAAATAGCCAGGCTTTGTCACCTGTGGACACTTCAAGGTAACAGTCATGACGAGAAGAGAGGAGTTGCACCTTGTTTGAATAAACGATTAAGGGATCTCTACTTCCTCCCTTCCTTGGGGCAGGGAGACACTACACGCTCCTTGGGGATCAAAAGCCAGAGGACAATGCCAGGCCATAATGAGTTTTGCTTCTTTCCTCCCGGGGGCCTTTGTGTTGAAATCCGTCTTGGCTGAGGATACTCAGAAACAGCATAGGGCTTTGTTCCATGTGGCTGTTCACAAAAACAAAGAGGGAGGTGCCATGTTATACAAGGATCCGTTTCCTTTGCAAAGAATCTCTCTCTCTCTTTTAAAGTCATGAAGAGCTAGCGGTGAGACACAATAATCTGTGACACTATCTGTGCGTCTAGGCTGTGCGCACCCAGGGGAGGGTCCAGAGACAAATCAGCCAGGGGGGCAAAGCAAGATGATTGGCCAGAGAGAAGACAAAGACCCAGAAAACTGCCCCCATAACAGATTTAAACTTCCCAAAGGCACGACTCTCGGGACTCTCGCAGAGTTCGCCCGTGCATCTTTCTCCATGTACTCTGCTTTCCCAATAAATGTTTTACTTTTCTCTTTACCTTTCACCTTCTGGTCAGAATTCTTTCTTGTCAACGTAGTCAAGGTCTGGAGGACTTAGGCCCTAGCCACTGAACTCTGTCATAGATGGTTAGGACTCCTGGTCAGGGAACTAACATCCTGCTTCACACTCTTTGAGACCCTATGGACCGCAGCACGCCAGGCTTCCCTGTCCTTCACTATCTCCTGAAGTTTGCTCAGATTTATGTCCATTGAGTTGGTGATGCTATTTAGCCATCTCATCAACTGTCCTCTTCTCCTCCTGCCTTCAGTCTTTCCCAGCATCAGGGTCTTTTCTAGGGAGTCAGCTCTTCACATCAGGTGGCCAAAGTATTGGAGCTTCAGCTTCAGCATCAGTCCTTCCAATGAACATTCAGGACTGATTACCTTTAGTTTGGTTTCTTTTGGTTTGATCTCCTTACTCCAAAGGACTCTCAAGAGTCTTCTCCAGCCCTACAGTTCGAAGGCATCAGTTCTTCAGTGCTCAGCCTTCTTTATGGTCCAACTCTCACATCCATACATGACTACTAGAAAAACGGTAGCTTTGACCATATGGACCTTTGTCGACAAAATGATGCCTTTGGTTTTTAATATGCTGTCTAGATTTGTCATAGCTTACCTTCCAAGGAGCAAGCATCTTTTCATTTCATGGGTGCAGTCACCATCTTCAGTGATTTTAAAGCCCAAGAAAATAAAGTCTCTCACTGTTTCCACTTTCCCCCATCTATGTGGCATGAAGTGATGGGACCAGATGCCATGATCTTAGGTTTTTTTAAAGTTGAGTTTTTAAGCCAGCTTTTTCACTCTCCTTTGAGTCCTCTTAGACAAATACTTCAGTGGTTTTTGTGTATTAAAGGAAAAAGAAAAAAAAGACAAAGTACTTCCTTACCTTTTCACACTAAACAAGAAGAAAAATCTATTTAAACGGTGTCATTTCCCCTCAAACTCCTGCCATGATGTTCAGAGATCATCCCTCAGTATCACCCTCCTGCCTAGAAAAGTGCACTCTTAATTGAATGTTTTGTATCATTGGTGAATAGAGTTCAGCTTTGTGTTGCAAGATAAAGGGGGAAATGTCACACAAAGCAACATCATTCCCCAGGTTACTGAGAAGAGCTCCCGTTGATCCTAGTGTGTCCCCGATGCCCTGTGGATGAGGCCTCGGGCTGTCAGCGTCTGCAGGTGCCTTCGAGGCAGGACACTGCTGCGGGGCCTCTGCTGCTCCGAGTGAAGGTCCTACTGAGGTACTGACCCTAGTCAAGAGAGTAATCAGGGGTCAGTTCTCTTTTCACCAACATTTCCTCCTCATGAAGCCTTCTTCAAGTGACTTCAGGCTCTTGAGATGTGAGTCCAGGACGGTGGTTTCCTTTACGTGTTCTTTCTCTTGTCCCCAAGAACAGGACTCATTCTCCACTTCTCTATCCAGACACGTTCCTGAGCTCACCTTGCCCAGTTCCGTGACTTTAGCCTCCTCACCGTGATGACTCGTTTCTCACTCTCCATCTCTCCCCTGAACTCCAGACCCACATACCCAGCTGTCTATTCAGTGACTATTCAGGGCTTCCCTGGTGGCTCAGATGGTAAAGAATCCACCCGCAATGCAGGAGACCTGGGTTCGATCCCTGGGTAGAGAAGATCCCCTGGAGGAGGGCATGGCAACCAACTCCAGTATTCTTGCCTGGAGAATCCCATGGACAGGGGAGCCTGGTGGGCTGCAGTCCATGGGGTTGCAAAGAGTCAGACACAACTGAGCAACTAAGCACATGGCACATGCAGTGACTCAACTTGAATTTCCAATAGAAACCTCCAGCCTAACACATGCACATACATGTTCTGCCGGTTCTCCTCTGTGTGGTGGGAGCCCCTGCCCTTTACAAGGTAGAGCCCCTTCCACTACAGAAGCTGAAAGTGCTGGGTTCCACTTTCCCAGCCTCTCACTGCTGGAACGCAAGCATGTGAACGAGGCTCTGCCAACCACATCCACCTGCGCCAGACTCTGAAGCCACAGCTATGCACATGGAGAGACCATGTCCACACGGGATCCTTTCCAGGGACACGCTGTGGCAGCATTGGCCACAGCTGGTCAGGACGCTAACATGAGCAACAGCAGCAGTGCTGAAGCTGCATTCGGTTCCGGGTCCTGATGAGATCAGCCGTGGGGATTGCAGTGTCTGCCTGGAAGGGAGAGTGTATCTTCACAACACCCATTTCTGAACACGATTTAGGGATTGGTTTCTGGCTTTGTAGACTTGAGGCCTTGCTTCCTCATCCTCCCAGAGATTCTCAGAACTACTTAATGTTCATTTAATGAATTATTTTTCTTAAAGTATCTGTTGCTTGCAGCTAGGAGTCCTGACTTCTAAAATATCTAAACTCAAGACAATCCTCAAGGTAACAACTTCTTTTCCATTAATATTGCTAAGAAATTTAAAACAGTTACAAGAAACAAGTCCAGTTAACCAGTTGTAACTAACCCAGCAGACATGGTGCTAGGAATCCTAAAACATAAGGAAGTCCAGGCTCTGGTTATAAATTAGCATGCTTATGATAGATTTTAAACAATGACTTCATTACAGGCTTCTTTTTCTTATATTTTTTAAACTTTATTTTTAATTGGAGGATAATTGCTTTACAATATTGTGTTGGTTTCTGCAGTACAAGAGCATAAATCAGCCCTAAGTATACATATATTCTTTCCCTCTTGAACCTCCCTCCCACCCGCTTCCCATCCCATCCGTCTGGGTCGTCACAGAGTACAGAGCTGAGCTCCCTGTGTGCAAGCTTCTATTAAAGAAAAAACTCCTATGTTATACTGAAATTACGATATGATGTGATGACATGTTATATTCAAGCAGTTATTCATGAACACTGCTATAGCCGAGAGCAAGTAACCCTGTACAGCTGCTGTACCTCAATGCATGAGGAAGGAATTCTGGCTGGTCGTCTGGGTGAATTTAATTTACCTTCCAGTAAGTTCCTCAACAGAGATGCTAAGGAGTAGGTCAGAGTGGTCTCGGCCAGGTCGTATTTGCGGAAAGTTTATTCCACAATTGCTTTTCTGTTTTCACAAACTTACTTCTCAGTATTTACAAGATCTGGGCTGAATACGATTTTGGATTTTTACCAACTTGTTTCTCACACTAAAGCTGACTCATGGTGTCCTCAGGGTGAGCTCTTTGCAGGGCTCCAGGAGACCTCTGGCTGCAAGATTCCCATAGGACGTGTGAGATGTGAGGTCCAGTTCTGGTTTGTCATCCCTGCCTGCAGCCTCTCCTGACGGTAACTGGCAGCTGCAGCCCACTCACCGATGAGCCACCCTCCGGTGGCGGGCTGGGGGTGGGGTGGGGGCAGGGTACCCTCGAGATGGCGGCAGCCCAGCCCCCTTCAGCATTGTTCACCGCATCTGCTGGAAAACGATGAATCCTTTCAACACCAAAGCACAGGTGCGCAGGTTGCATCTGCCCTTCCTTCTCTCCTCCCCAAAAGGCACCCTCCACTGCCCTCTCCTCATTCAGCCGGCACAGTGCACACAGCAGTACCGCCCTCCCTGTGGGTACCCTCCACCTTTCTGAACCGTTTTGTGAGCACTCCCACAGCCTGGTTTAGAGCGGGGGACGCAGGGTCTCCCCCATCACGGAATAGTTCCCCTCTCACCGTGAAGCTCGCTCTCACCAGTGCTCGGTGCTCGTCTTGACTCCTCAGCCGCTCAGTCCCCTCCTCCTCCCCAGCCTTCTGCTCAGATGGGCTGGAGGGAAGTGAGGTAAGGCGTTGTCTTTGAGCCAATGCCTAGGAAGCCCAGAGGGCCCATATATCACAATATATCATAATTGTGATACATTTCATATATGATATGAAACATAATTTCATAATTCATTTATGAAGACTGTGGAAGTTTCTTCAGGGGGTGGGGTCCTTGGCATCTTTCATCATAGTCAGTGATCCTGGAGAAACTTGCATCGTCCCATTCATCACCCCTGTGATGTTCTTTCACTGAAGTGCCCCAACCACAAGTTGACTATGCTTGAGGGCAAACATGCTTTTTGGCAACAAAATCCAAAGTCACCATGGGACAATTTTAGTGGTAGAATCTATGTGTTTGCTTCCATTGCAGTGACTTCTGTTGAGGTAAAATGACCTTTATAATTAGAATGTATTCTTTTAAAAAAAAATATTTAGTTTTAGTTGTGGTGCGCAGGATCTTCAATCAATGTTGGGGTGTGCAGATCTTTCAGTTGTGACATGCAAACTCCTAATTGCAGTATGTGGGATCTTGTTCCCCAGCCAGGGATGGAACCTGGGCCCTCTGCATTGAAAGCGCAGAGTCTTAGCCACTGGACAACCAGGGATTATGTATAGTATGTATTCAATAGTATGTATTCTTATTGATTCATTCGATAACCATTTGTGGAAAATCTACCCCTAACCAGGCACACTGCCAAACACTGGGTTACAATGCTGAGCCAAAAATAGATGAGGTGCTTCTCTTTAGGCAACTTACAGTCTAGGGGGTGAGAATAATGAAATAAAAGAATCACACAAATATGTGTAAAATTCAAACTTAATAAACTTGTGGAAGAAAAGACTATAACTAAGAGGAGTGGGGAAGCAGGAAAGTGTTCTCAGGTGATCGAGGTAGCAGTGTTTCCACATTATATTAACTGGATTCCAGTGATACAGGAAGAAATAGATTGTGGGCCTAAAGCTGAGTCAAGGCCTCATTCTGCCAACATCATTTGCCTTTTTCACCACCTGCATTTTAAGAAGCTATGTAATATTGATTTCAGGAAATGTGAAAATGTGAAATTATGAATTGTAGATTGCATATGAGAGTGGGCTGACATTAGGAACCTTCTAAGATTCAGTTCTTTTTCACAGGTGACCTGCCTTAGTATGTGGTATTGACATTTGATACCAGGTTGGTGAACAAGTAATACTATATTGATTGAGGATGTTAATGAAATTCCCCAAGCCATTTAAAACAAAATTTCTAGAAAGCTCTTCTTTTCCATGCAAATTCGCTCAGTGACTGAGTGAAGTCGCTCAGTCGTGTCCAACTCTTTGCGACCCCATGGACTGTAGCCCACCAGGCTCCTCTGTCCATGGGATTCTCCAGGCAAGAATACTGGAGTGGGTTGCCATTTCCTTCTCCAGGGGAAGCTTCCCGACCCAGGGATCAAACCAAGGTCTCCCACATTGCAGGCAGACGCTTTAACCTCTGAGTCACCAGGGAAGCAATAATGAAATTCCCCAAGCCATTTAAAACAAAATTTCTAGAAAGCTCTTCTTTTCCATGCAATGAATATTCCATGCAATGAATATTAGGAATGAATATTCCTAAAACACAAAATTCAAACTATGAGATGACATGTGATTATTCCATATACAAATCCAAGTCAGATCACATCATCACTTAATTATAATGTAAGAAGCCTTGACTTTTCAGGGCTCTAAACAAAGTCTGGGTAGCAACTTGGTTAAAAAAAAAACCAGGCACATGATACGTTACTAATCGTCCTCTGAGAAAATACACACCCTAAAATGTTATACAGTAAGAACTTTAAAATTGTTTCTATCATATTAGGAAAAAAGCTTATGCTATGATTAACTGGCATGATTTCCCTTTTGATTTGGTAACCATCATGTTGGTTTGGGAAAACATGAAACAATTTAAGTCAATTGTAAGCTATTTGATTTTCATTCTGTAGGTACAGAACTATAATTTTTCAGTATCAAAATATTATTGTATATTATGATAATTCTCTCAAGCAATATTTGTTGGTAGATCCAAAAAATTAAAGCATATCACTATTCTCTTTTCTTTTCAAATTTTTGTATTTGTTAACCCAGTTATTCTATTGACAGGAAATTACTAATGCTTTTAATAGAGGCTTTTAATGTATTTTGATATGAGGACAGTTTTTAGGTACTCTGATTTAGAGGTATAGAAGAAAGGAATCTTTATTTATTGATCTTATGTGTCAAGCAGTGGACATGAGTTGATCTTATATCATGTGTCAAGCAGCAGATATCAAAAAACGTATTATATTTATTGATCTTATATTATGTGCCAAGCAGCGGACATTATATTGACCAATGCCGTGGACATGGGTTCGATCCCTCCTCCAGGAAGATCTCACATGTCCGGGAGCAACACATCCTTGTGTGCCACAACTACTGAGCCTGGACTCTAGAGCCCACCAGCCGCAACTACTGAAGCCCGCACCCAACAAAGAGGAGCCGCCACTCACCGCAACGAGAGAAAGCCCGCAGAAAAGCGAAAAAGACCCCCCGCAGCCAAAATAAATTAATTAAAAAATTGTAATCATGATAATCTCTGTTGCTTTACAGTTTACAAAGAAAATTTAATGTAATTTTCTTTATGAGTTTACATAATCATAGTTTTAAAAATTAAATAGCTGCACAAGTTTATTGTGAAAAATAACAAGTCAAAAAAAGGTTCATATGCTCTCTTCCCAATTCTTGTTCCCAAAGCACTAGTTTTCAACCCTTTTCTGTTTCGTTTAGTATTTATAGTTGTATTTCTATATTTGGTCAATAACTTTTAAACAATTTTTCAGTTTTATATATCAACTTCCTGTTACAAAAGGTGAGAACGTGTTTCTCCTACACCTTTACTGCCCCTCCACCAACACATACTCACTTATATGTCTCCTTCTTCCTCTTAATGTGATGTATTATTGTCTCATCTTTGAATCAATAATCAGTACCTACATTGCTATGATTGTGAAATATTTTTTGTTACTCAGCCACATATGATTATGTTTCCTTTCTTTACCACTTTGTTTTTCTGGTATTTGATCTGTCATTTGCTTAGTTTTCTGCATATCTTGCATTAATTTACCCTGAACACCTTCTAGAACATGTCTTCTCTCGCATCCTTTTCCAGCACACTGCACCCTCCCTCAGTTCTGTCTCCTTGGAGACAGCCCTTCCTGCCTCTCCCTCTTCCAGCTGCACCTGTGCTCCTGTCTCTAACCTGGGCTCTCCCTTCTCGCTCACCTGTGCTGGATCTCCATTTCCTGGATCCTGCACATGCCCCTTTCTTTGCTGACTCTTTCATTTTAATAAAGCATCGTCTCCATTAGCTTCCTGAACAAATGTGTATAGAAGATAATTTTTTCAGACCTTGTAATGTCTAAAAATGTTTTGACTTAAAAACAAATGGGACCTAATCAAACTTACAAGCTTTTGTACAGCAAAGGAAACCATGTGCTCAGTCATGTCTGAATCTTTGTGGCCCTATGGACTGTAGCTCACCAGGCTCCTCTGTCCATGGAATTTTCTAGGCAAGAATACTGGAGCAGTATTTCCTACTTCAGGGGATCTTCGTGACCCAGGGATCGAACCCACATCTCTTGTGTCTCCTGCATTGCAAGCAGATTCTTTACCACTGCACCACCTGGGAAGCCCCATAAGCAAAACGAAAAGAAAATCTATGGACTGGGAGAAAACATTTTCAAATGATGCTACTGACAAGAGCTTAATCTCCAAATTATACAAACAGCTCATATGAGTCCATGACAAAATAACAAACAACCCAATCAAAAAATGGGAAGAAGATCTAAATGGACATTTTTCCAAAGAAGACACACTGATAACCAAAAGGCACAGGAAAAAAATGCTCAATGCTACCAATTATTAGAGAAATGCAAATCAAAACTATAAAGAGTTCATACCCATCAGTATGGACATCATAAAAATTCTACGACTAACAAATGTTGGAGAAGGTGTGGAGAAAAGGGAACTACACTGCTGGTGGGAATATAAATTGGTGCAGCCACTATGGAAAACAGTATGTAGGTTCATCAAAAAAACTAAAAATAGAGACTTCCCTGGTGGTCCAGTGGTTAAGAATCCATCTTGCAATGCAGGGGACACAGGCTCGAACCCTGGTCTAGGAAGATCCCATGTGCTGAGGAGGAGTAGCTGAGCCTGTGCCACAACTAGAGAGTCTAGTGCACCGCAAGAAGGATCCTACCGTTCAAAAAGATGCCTGCACCCCTATGTTCATAGCAGCACTATTTACAATAGCCAAGACATAGAAACAACCTAAGTGTCCATCAACAGTTGAATGGATAAAGATGTGGTACATACACACACACACACACACACACACACACACAGAATAGAATACTACTCAGCCCTAAAAAGAATGAATAATGCCATTTGCAGCAACATGGAGAGACCTAGAGAATTTCCAGGAATTCCTTCTTTGTTCTCATAAATTTCTTTTTTTGTACTCATCTGGTCATTTCATGAATGTATTATTTTTTCCTTATATTTCTGTAGATTGAGTTGAGGTTTTTTATAACTTTTCCTCTCTCTTAGTTTCTGTTTTCTATAAATTCTAGCTTAAATTTTTATTCTGTCTCTGTCACTGGTGTTGCAGACTTTTCTCTGTTTGAAATCCTTGTCTGTTCACTTCATCTAAGGGTGAACGCGTTCAAGTCCAAGTTGAAGCTCTTTGTGCATGGGCAGGACATATTGACTGGTGGGCTTCACTACAGAGTGATCATCCGGCTGACGGGGAATTAGGAAAGACCCCCAATTATCAGGATGTTTAGGACTGTCTTTGGGCTTCTTAGAGTTGCAGAGAAAATGTGTCCAATGTTCTGCTTGGAGGCTCTCAGTCTGTTTGCTTCTAACCTTGGAGTGGAATGAATCTATGGTTTCTCTCTTCACTACTAGACTTGCACTTGCTACTCTTGTTTTCGGTGCCGTGGCCTCACCCCAGGGCCTAGTGCTCGCTCTGGTTCACTTGTGTTAGAAAGCAAAGTTTCTGCTGAGTGGGGAGGGGGGTTGAGCAGCCATGTGTGGTGGCAGGTAAGGGGTGGGGGAACAGCCAAGGACAACTGGAGTGTTTAACTGCCTCTTATATAAACTCCCCAAATCCTCCTGCTTTACCTTCTTTTTCAGAGATTCCTGGCACTTTAAAATTTAGCTTTTATACTTATCCATACACTGTGAGGCCAACAGCTTAGGAAACAACTGCCATGGAAAAGATAGCCTGTGAGTCGCTTGTCCTGAGAGGAGGAGCAGGCCACATGCCTTCGAACCACATGGGGAAGCTCCAGGGTTGGTCATAAGACAGACGGGAATGGGGGGCTGGGGCCAAGAGCCTTTATTGTGGTTTTCACGGGAGGCGTGGGAGGGCCAGGGCGAGCGGGCTGAGGACTGGGCAGCTTGATTAATTTCAGCTCTGTGGCATTGGGGCTGTCCCTAGCCACCGGGTACCTAGCCCTGGGATATAGAAGAGGTGGGGGTGATGTGGGCTCAGGATTGGTTGGTTTACAGGTGAAAGGCACATCAAAAGGGATCTTTATCATCTCCAGGAATTGGCTGGTTCTGGGAGGTGCAGTCTCCTCATGAAGTAAGGCCCCAGATGTCAAAACAAGGGAGTAAAAGTGTGCATAATGTACTTGGCATCGCCAGTTCCTGAGCCTCTGAGAAGGACTGTCTGCAAGACGGCTCCCTTCTAGATTCCGTCCACTGCTTGTTCTCAGTTCTGCTTTTATGGATAAAAGATGATTATCACAAGTGAGGGTTACTCACCCGTCCATCTACTCTCCAGCTTCCAGAATCTTTTCCTGTTGTACCTCCATCATTCTGTTTGAATGGAAGACATTTATGTCTTTTAAAAAAATCTTTTATGGTCATTTGAGTGGGATTTGGAGAGGCAGCAAAGGTGAGTGCCTGTGTTCAACCCACCACCTTTAACTGGTCATCAAATACCACCTCTTACACAAATGCTTTTTCCTTCTTACTTTGAAGGAATGGGGATATTTAACCACTCCACTCCACCCATTTCTGCCCAGAACAGGATATACACAGGGCCATATAACTTACTTATCTTAAAATACTTGAAGAGCTAACATACAGAAGAAAGAGTGAGCTTACCCTGAGTACCTCCAGACCATATGTAGGAACAAAGAATAAAAATTTTAGAGAGATTGTCCAGATAAACAAAAGAAAAAATATATTATACACTCTGAAAATGTAAGGGACTTCTCTGCAGTCTGGTGGTTAAGATCCTGTGTTTCCATTGCAGGGGACACAAGTTCCATCCCTGGGCAGGGAGCTAAGATTCCGCATGCTGCAACAAAGACCTGGTGCAGCCAAATGAATAATTTTTTAAATGCATGTTTTAAATTTTTTTAATCAAAAAAGAATAATAAAATTTAATCTGCTGCCTCATGAAATAAAGAGCTTTGCATCATGGAACGCATGAAAATGCAGTAGGCAGAAATGTCTGACCCTAAAGATTCCTAATCCCACGTGTCTTCCTGTGACTTCTCTTTTGTAGCACTTATAGTTGCTGTTTTCTCTTCAGGCTATGAGCTGTATACGAGCAAGAGCTGTCTTTATTAATAACCCCTTTACCAGTTAGATTTAGCATGGGGCCTGATACATCGTAGGTGCGCTAAAGCAAACCAAAATTTACATAGCAGATTAAGAACTAGGACGATATTAAATGTATCATGACACTAGAAGAGGATTCTAGAAGAAATAGAATTAAGTAAAGATATTTAATTCAATGTGGGATGATAAGGGAGGACTTCCTAAGGGCGGTGGTGTTTAAATTAATTCTTGTGCTATGTGCTAAGTCACTTCAGTCGTGTCCGACTCTGTGCGACCCCATAGACAGCAGCCCACCAGGCTCCGCCGTCCCTGGGATTCTCCAGGCAAGAACACTGGAGTGGGTTGCCATTTCCTTCTCCAATGCATGAAAGTGAAAAGTGAAAGGGAAGTCGCTCAGTCGGGTCCGACTCTTAGAGACCCCATGGACTGCCCACCAGGCTCCTCCATCCACGGGATTTTCCAGGCAGGAGTACTGGAGTGGGGTGCCATCTTAGAGAGCATAAAAGAGTTAGTAAGGCAAGGAAGGGAGGGAAGAGAATTCTAGGAGAAAAAACATCAGATCAATGTCACAGAGACATCAGATAACATGATGTATTCTGGGAACTTATTCCAAACAGCAGGGTAACATGGAAGACATGGAGGGATTCGGAGAGAGAGGAGACCAGAGCACAAGACCAGGTCAATGTCACGCTAAGAATTTGACAATTATGTGCTGGAAAGAGTTGCTCCAGACTCTGAAGCAGAAAGTCTTACAGTTCAGTTTGGAAAGGTCATCCTGGCAGCGACAGGTAAGGCGCATGAGAGGCGGAGGCTAGAAGTACAGGACCGAGAGAGAAGTGGGAACCGGGACAAAACGAGAACATAATTCAGCCAAGTTCTTTGATACCTGGTAACAAGAATCACCCTTTCTCCAGCTTCCAAGAACATGTTCCCCACTTCTGTCTGGATCTCCCCAGAATGGCCTTCACTGTCACCGTACTCTTAGGTACCTTGTAAGATTATGGCTTTTTCCACAGCCCTCCTGCTTTCTCTCTTGCCCGTTTATGTCAATGTACACTTTTTCCAGCAGGAATTTCATGTTACCAGAATTTCCTCTGCTTCTAGAAATTCATTCCTCAGGAAAGGAGTTATGAGAAGCCCTACATGTTTTCCTTTGATCTGATCCCACATGTACTGACAGAAATTCCTCCACATTTGCAGCATATAGATGGTATTTTTTCTTCATATTTCAGTATTAATTCAAGCTGTTTTAACTATCAAATGCTGTGTAATACACAGCCCTCAAATTTAGTAACTTAAAACAATAACTATTTCTTTGCTTGTGATTTTGCAATCTGGGCTGGCTCCATGGGCAGCTCCTGTCTCCCCTACGTGCCACTGAGGAGGCTGGTGAGACTCAGTCTGGGGGTCCACGTGTAAGCTGGCCCTCAGCTATCACGTGGGAGCTCGACAGGGCCGCAGAGGCCTTCATTCTGGGCCATGGGAACCCCCACTTGACTCAGACATTTCACTGCAGCATGGCTACTGAGTCTCAGAGATAAGGAGGAAAGGGAGCGGGGCTTACTCGTGCCTGCGCTCAGAGGCCCTGAACGCCACTTCTCTGCGTTCCCCTGGACAAAGCAGCTCCAGGCCCAGGTCAGACTCAAGAGGAGGACATGTAAGCTCTCCTGCCTGAGGGAAGGATGTGTGTGATGTACGAGGTTGGGCAGAATTATTTGGAGGCATCTTCAGAGAGTATTTACTACTCAGGTTGCTCCTCAGTGTTATATTTCATTGGTCATATTAATAAGTGGTGTCTCCCAGAAAAGAAGCACAACATTGCTGTTCTAATTTTCTTACTGAAGTATAATTTACATTCAATGAAACAAACAGTCTTAAGTGTACAGTTCAATGAGTTTTGGTGCATGTACACAGTTGTGTAACACGTACCCACATCAAGGTACAGATTATGTTTCTCACTTTAGAACATTCTCTTGTGCTTTTTCCTTGTCAAGGCATGTTTCCAGAGGGAACCACTCACTGTTCTGAGTTTTTCCATCTTAGATTAGACTTCCCTGCTTTAGAACTTAAATGAAATTATAAAGCACCTATTCTGGTGTGCTAGACTTTTGTTCATCATAAAATTTTTGAGATTCATTCATGTTGTTTTGTGTATTTTGTTCCTTTTAATTATGAGTACTATTTCATTTTATGAATATATTTTAGTTTAGTAACGATTCATTTGTTAGTGGATACCTGAATTGTTTTCCCTTTGAAAGTTAGTTGCTCAGTCATGTCCGACTGTTTATGACCCCATGGACTGTAGCCCTCCAGACTCCTTAGTCTGTGGAATTTCCCAGGCAAGAATCCTGGAGTGGGTTGCCTTTCTTTTCTCCAAGGGATCTTTTCAACCCAGGGATTGAACCTGCTCTCTTGCTTTGCAGGTAGACTTTACCATTTGAGCCACCAAGGAAGCCCTTGATAGTACAAATAAAGTGGTTTTGAACATTCTTGTACTCATACATATAATATTTTCTTTATTTTGGGTTAGGACTAGGAATTCACCTGGAAGTAAATTACTAAGTCATAGAGAGGACATTTCTTTAATTGTACAAGAAATTGTCAAACACTTTCCCAAAGTGGTTGAACTAGAGTTCCAGTTGTTCCACGTCTATGTAAGTATTTGGTGTTGTCAGTCATTAATTGTAGCCATTCTGCAAATGTGAGTGAGCTTCCCTGGTGGCTTAATGGTAAAGAATTCATCTGCATGCAGGAGACTGAGGTTCGATCCCTGGCTTGGAAGGATCCCCTGGAGAAGGAAATGGCAACCTACTCCAGTACTCTTGCCTGGAGAATTCCATGGGCAGGAGCCTGATGGGCTACAGGTCATAGGGTCGCAGAGTTGAACAGACTGAGCAACTAACACACACTTAGAAGTGTGATGGTATCCCACTGTTGTATTAATTTTCATTTCCCTGATGACTAATCATGTTGAGCACATTTTCATGCATTTATTGCTCATTCATTGTGACATTTCCTTGTGAAGTGTCCATTAAAGTATTTTGCCCATGTTAAACACATTTACAATGTTTCAGGTGTGCAACACAGTGATTCTGTTTTTAAACTACACATCAATGAAAAATAAATTAGAAAGAAGAAACCCTGATCTCATAATTTCAGATTAAAAGTGGCCTAATTAGAACCCAAGTGTTGTGATTCCCCCAGAACTACTCCCACTGCCCCAAGATCCTGCCGCCTTTCAGAGGGAAGTGCTGAGCACACCCCAAGCACAGATGGTGCTGGGTAGCCAGGCCCTGCACCTGGCTGTGGACAAACAAGGAAAACAAGTACCAACAAGGGAACCTCCTCACCCAAGTCTAGTTCTCCTATTACATCTCAGCAATGCTTTACTAACCTCCGGCAAAAAACCAGAGTCCCTCATAGGCAATATCCATATTAATACCATCCAATTAATATCCTAGGACCCTAACGTTAAATCATCAAGAAAAAAAATAAAGTGTATTATTAAAAATCCTTATAATTCAAGAATAGACAGTTTCCATATCAAGTTACAAAATATGAGATGAAAGCATTCCTGTAACTATGAATACAAAAATCTACTTGTGCTGTTTGCCTTTTTATAAATGAGTTTTACACGTTTTTGGAGAGAAATGACAAAAAATAAGATATGATTCCAATCATATACATAACATATCTCTCTAGTTAAGTCTTCTTTAATTTATCTCAGCAATAGGTATCACATATTTTAATTTAAAATGTTTGTTTATAATCTGCTGTAATTACTGTTAATTTTTAATCTAAAAGTTCCAAGAGGAAATTTCAAGAGAGTATGATAAATTTTTCCCTACAATCTAAGAGAAGACAGAATAGCATCATTACTATTTTAGAAGCAGAAACTTTTGAATAAAATTTTTAATTAGAAGAAATGAAATATGCACCATTTAATAACAGTACCAAGGTGGAATTCGATGAGTTATGAAGAGTTACACATGGTACAATACAAAAGTCAAGGAGAAAGCAAATTCAGCCTTTGATATTTCTTAACCAGTTAAAAATAATAAAAACATACTTAGGCAAATCTGTCTTAACTATATGAAAAATTGAATCCTAAAAGATGTAAGAAATTGGAAAAATAAAAAAGATTCTTATGACAACTTCTACATCCAAGATGGCATTCAACATGGATAACAGTCTATTTTTTTAATTTAATGTTTTCATTTATAGAGACTGCTCTTCTTACTTCATTAAATGATTTCAGCATTTAGTAATCAACATAACCAAGCTAAGTCCTTCAGATTTGATCTTTCACTATAATCAAAAGCAGCTGGTCAGTAAGTAGACATTTCTTCAAAGAAGACATACAGAGCCCAACAAACGCATGAAAACGTGCTCATCCTCAATAATTATGAACACAACTTAGCAACTGAACAGCAGCAACAACAAAGCCAAAACTACAATGAGGTCCCACCTCACACTAGTCAGAATGGCCACTGTTAAAAAGTCTACAAATAACAAATGTTGGAGAGAGCATGGAGAAAAGGGAACCCTCTAATACTGTTGTGGGAATGCAAATTGGTGCAGTCATTATGGAAAACATTATGGAGTTCCCTCAAAAAGCTAAAAACAGAGTTGCCATATGATCCAGAAATTCCATTCCTGGGCATACATATACTCAGGTAAAACTGTAAAGATAAAAAAGTATTCAAAAGATACTGCAGGGAGCAATGGGGACACAGACGCAGAGAAAAGACTTGTGGACACAGGGGAGGAAGGAGAGGGCAGGACAAACTGAGAGAGTAGCATTGAAACATACATATTATCATACGGAAAATTAGATAGCCAGCGGACATTTCATGTATGACACAGGGAGCTCAAATCTGGTGCTCTGCGACAACCTAGAGGGGTGGGAAGGGGTAGGAGGTGGGAGGAGTTTCAAGAGGGAGGGGACACATGTATACCTATGGCTGATTCATGCTGATATATGGTAGAAACCAATAAATATTGTAAAGCGATTATCCTCCAACTAAAAATAAATTGATTAAAAAAATTAAAACCAATAAATAAATAACTAAAATAGGCAGGCAGCATGGCACAGGCAACATAAGCAAAAATGTATATTCAGGCCATAGGGAAAAAAAAAATCCTGACCTCCTCTCTTGCCAAGCAACAATTCCATAGAAAGTTTGTGTTCTAATGGTATCAGTTCAGTTCGGTTCAGTCGCTCAGTCGTGTCCGACTCTTTGCGAATCCATGAATCGCAGCACGCCAGGCCTCCCTGTCCATCACCAACTCCCGGAGTTCACTCAGACTCACGTCCATCGAGTCAGTGATGCCATCCAGCCATCTCATCCTCTGTCATCCCCTTCTCCTCCTGCCCCCAATCCCTCCCAGCATCAGAGTCTTTTTCCAATGAGTCAACTCTTCGCATGAGGTGGCCAAAGTACTGGAGTTTTAGCTTTAGCATCATTCCCTCCAAAGAAATCCCAGGGCTCATCTCCTTCAGAATGGACTGCTTGGATCTCCTTGCAGTCCAAGGGACTCTCAAGAGTCTTCTCCAACACCACAGTTCAAAAGCATCAATTCTTCGGCGCTCAGTCTTCTTCACAGTCCAACTCTCACATCCATACATGACCACAGGGAAAACCATAGCCTTGACTAGATGGACCTTTGTTGGCAAAGTAATGTCTCTGCTTTTGAATATGCTATCTAGGTTGGTCATAACTTTCCTTCCAAGGAGTAAGCGTCTTTTAATTTCATGGCTGCAGTCACCATCTAATGGTATAGGGAGTATAAAATTTTCATATTCCAGGTATGTTTTATTTTTTCACAGAATTGTAACCCTTTATTTGTTTCATAAGTGCTTCTTACATGGATAGAGGAGCCTATACATTTCACAAAACATTCTCAGCTCTAATAACTATTAACATGTTAAGACACATACAATGTCATGAGGCCATAAGCATGTGCTGGGAAATAAAGCCAGACTTTCCCATCTCCAGTGTTACTCACACTTTCTTTAAGAATTACCTAGAAACTGTTAACACAGTTTCCCTGGTCCTGGCCTGAGATTCTGACTTAGTAGGTAAAGGTTGAGCCCTGGAATTTGCGTTTTTAATAAACACAGACATCATCCTGAAAAAAAAGATATATTGACCCCTATGTTCATAACACTGTTCACAACAGCCAAAACATGGAAACAACCTAAATGTTTATCAATAGATGAATGGATAAAGATGTGGTATATAAACACAATGGAATATTGTTGCTGTTCAGTCATGCAGTCGTGTCTGACTTTCTGTGACTACATGGACTGCAGCACGCCAGACCTCCCTGTCCCTTGAAATTTGCCCAAATCCATGTCCATTGCACTGGGGACACCATCCAGCCATTTCATCCTCTGACGCCCTCTTCTCTTTCTGCCCTCCATCTTTCCCAGCACCACAGACTTTTCCAGTGAGTCATTTGCTCCATCAGGTGACCAAAATACTGGAGCTTCAGCTTCAGCATCAGTCCTTCCAATGAGTACTTAGGGTTGATTTCCCTTAAGATTGACTGGTTCATCTCCTTGCTGTCCCAGGGACTCTCAGGAGTCTTCTCCAGCACCACAGTTCAAAGGCATCAATTCTTTGGAGCTCTGACTTCTTTACGGTTCAGCTCTCACAAATGTACATTACCACTGGCAAGACCATAGCCTTGACTATACAGACCTTTGTCCACAGAGTAATGTCTGCTTTTCAACATGATGTCTAGGTTTATCTTAGCTTTCCTGCTGAGAAGGAATCGTCCTCTGATTTCATGACTGCAGTCACCATAAGCAGTGATTTTAGAGCCCAAGAAGAGGAAATCTGTCACTACTTCCACCATTTCCCCCTTCTATCACATAAATAGGGAGTCCAGAGGGTCGCAAAGAGTCAGACACAACTGAGCACGCAGAGCACACACAGGCACCATGGAGCCAGACGCCACAATCTTATTTTTTTTAATATTTAGTTTTAAGCTGGCTCTTTCACTCTCCTCCTTCACTGTCATTAAGAGGCTCTTTAGCTACTCTTTGCTTTCTGCCATTAGAGTGGTGTCATATGCATATTTGAGGTTGTTGATGTTACTCCCACCTATCTTGATTCCAGCTTGTAATGGCCCGGTGTTTCTCATGATGTGCTCAGCGTATACATTAAACAAACAGGGAGACAGCAGACAGCTCTATTGTCCTCCGTTCCCAATCTTAACCAATCGGTTGTTCCATACAGGGCTCTAACTGTTGTTTCTTGACCCGCATCCAGGTTTCTCAGGAAACAGGTAAGATGCTCTAGTGTTATCATCACTTTAAGAGCTTTCCACAGTTTGTTACCATCCACACAGAAAAAGGCTTTAGTCGATGAAACAGAGGTAGATTTTTTTAAATTTACAGTTTGATTTATAATTAGATATATCTAACTGTATAGAAAGACAAAAAAGACAAGTGAAATATTACTCAGCCATAAAAAATGAAATAATGCCATTTACAGTAACATGGATGGACCTCGAGATTATTACACGAAGGAAAGTAAGTCAGACAGAGAAAGACAAACACCATATGATACCACTTATATGTGAAGTCTAAAACATGACACAAATGAACGTATCCACAATAACAGAAACAACCTCACAGACATAGAGGACAGGCTGGCGTTTGCCAAGGGAGTGGGGATGGTGAAGGAGGGAAGGGTTGGGAGTTTGAGACTGAGTTCAGTTCAGTTCAGTCGCTCAGTAGTGTCTGACTCTTTGGGACTCCATCGCACCAGGCCTCCCTGTCCATCACCAGCTCCCAGAGCTTGCTCAAACTCATGTCCATAGAGTAGGTGATGCCATCCAACCATCTCGTCCTCTGTTGTCCCCTTTTCCTCCTGCCTTCAATCTTTCCCAGCATCAGGGTCTTTTCCAATGAGTCAGTTCTTGCACCAGGTGGCCAAAGTACTGGAGTTTCAGCTTCAGCATCAGTCCTTCCAATGGACACCCAGGACTGATCTCCTTTAGGATAGACTGGTTGGATCTCCTTGCAGTCCAAGGGACTCTTAAGCGTCTTCTCCAACACCACAGCTCAAAAGCATCAGTTCTTCAGTGCTCAGCTTTCTTTATGATCCAACTCTCACATCCATATATGACTACTGGAAAAACCATAGCTTTGACTAGACGGACCTTTGTTGGCAAAGTAATGTCTCTGCTTTTGAATATGCTATCTAGGTTGGTCATAGCTTTTCTTCCAAAAAGCAAGTGTCTTTTAATTTCATGGCTGCAGTCACCATCTGCAGTGATTTTGGAGCTCAAGAAAATAAAGTCTGTCACTGTTTCCATTGTTTCCCCATCTATTTGCCATGAAGTGATAAGACCAGATGCCATGATCTTCATTTTTTGAATGGTGAGCTTTAAGTCAACTTTTTTACTCTCCTCTTTCCCTTTCATCAAGAGGATCTTTAGTTCCTCTTTGCTTTCTGCATATCTGAGGTTATCGATATTTCTCCCAGCAATCTTGATTCCAGCTTGTGCTTCATCCAGCTGGGCATTTCACATGATGTACTCTGCATATAAGTTAAATAAACAGGGTGACAATATACAGCCTTGATGTAGTCCTTTACCAATTTGGAACCAGTCCATTGTTCAATGTCTGGTTCTAACTGTTGCTTCTTGACCTGCATACACATTTCTCAGGAGGCATGTCAGGTAGTTTGGTATTCCCATCTCTTGAAGAATTTTCCACAGTTTGTTGTGATCCACACAGTTAAAGGCTCTGGAGTAGTCAATAAGGCAGAAGTAGATGTTTTTCTGGAACCTAAAAAGGTACTTATGACCAAACCTGTTATAAAGGATGTGGATTTATTCAAATAGACTTAATGATCTTAGGCAACGCACACCTCAGTGATTATTATAGTTGACTGTGTCAGAGGTGCTTCCCCAGGTTTTGCAAACTGTGCAAGCCTCTGACAAGCCTTGCGGTACTGTGGAAAGGGGAAGGAGCTCTTAAAGACTGATATTACATATCTTAAGGTATCCCTAGGTGGTGCAGTTGTAAAGAATCCTCCGGCCAATACAGGAGACACAAGAGACACAGATGCAATCCCTGAGTAGGAAAGATCCCCTGGAGAAGGAAATGGCAACCACTCCAGTATTCTTGCCTGGGAAATCCCATGGACAGAGGAGCCTGGCAGGCTATAGTCCATGGAGTTGCAAGAGTTGGAATGACTTAGTGACTAAACCATCACCCCACATTGGGTATCTTACAACCCTAACAAGTGAGGGCTCAGATCAGAATTGAATGTGATATGAAAAACAGAGCAAGATTTCCTGTTCCTGTAACAAAGCTGACTGAGCTTATCTCAACCCTCCCACTGGGTATACATAGACTTGACAAGCTTAGATGAACAGACACAGCTGGATAAACTATAAACACACACACTCAAGAACATATAGCCTAAATCAAGAGAAAGAAAAGGAACAATCCAGGACAGTGCCATTCCTGAGTCTCAAAACAGAGGTTTTAATGACTCAAAGGATTGAAGATATGTCTTGGTCTTGGTGAAAGACAGAGTTGAAAGTGAGACACTTACATAAAGACAAGATGCTAGAAGAGCCATCAAGCTGTGAAAAGAGAACTAGAAAAATTAGATCAAGTGAAATTTCAGAGAAGCAGCAAGGAAGCTTGTCATCCTCTAGGGTTCTGAATAGGCAAGACATTTCTCAAGAGTCAAACCCCAAATTTATACCACGTGTAGGTATAGTCTCTTAATTCATACTATCCATGTGATGTGGTAATTACAGCTGTGAATTTAACATAAATGCTAGTCCCAGATCCATGAATATTTTAAAACTCTGACTTTGGAAAAAGCAAATATCAAAAGCAGATATTAAATCACTGTGCAGGGGCTCAGCCCCAGTCACATAGAAAACACAGCCTCAGTGAAGATGAGTTCACATTCCTAGACTACAAATTACACAAAGACATATAATAAGGCAGAGTCATCAAGGGAAACAAAGAAAGAGAATTAGAAACAATGGAACAATCTAAAAAGGACTAATTATTGTGTTCAAAATAATTACAGCAATGCAAAAAAGATTCAAAAGCATAAGGAATAAAATAATTTGACTGCGGGAAAAAAATAAAGATTTTAACATAGCAGTGGACATCTAGATTTTTTTTAACATAGTCACTGTAATTACAAACTCAATGGACACATTTAAACTGTAATTGGAGAGATTAGTAAACTGAGAGATCATTCATCACACATAATGAAGCCCTAAACACAAAAGATATGGAAAATATAAGAGAGGGTTGACTTCATGCAATAGGAGCTCCAGTTGAAGAAAATAAAATAGGTTAGAGGCAATATTTGAAGAGATAGGGCTGAGAATTTCCTAGAATTGAAGAAAGGCATTATTGTAGTAGCTCATCAAATATTGTAGGTAAAATAAAAACAACTCGTATTCAGACACTACAGAACAGTAAAAATGAAGAAGAACTCTTAAATGCAACTAGAAGAAAAAAAAAAGATGTATCATTGGCAATGCCATTGGCATTTCTGGAGATGTGTTCATTCAGAGGTATTTCTGCACATTCCATTGCCATAGTGGCTTTCAAATATGAATACTACCATCTGGGACACTCCCACACTACACAAGCTATCAGTGTAAAACTGCCATGGGTATCTTATCTTAGACTTAATCTTCTGTTCATTCCCAAACGCCCCCCCTTTGCTTGCCCAATCCATTTATTTGTCCCTCTGGTTGATAGTAACTCAATTTTAAAAATAGCTTCAGTCATGAAATTCCAATCTCTGATCAATGTGGAAATGACTATATTTGAGAGGAAAAAAATTATGTTGTGAGCAAGGATTTGATTGTTACCATAAGTAGAACATTTCCCCACCACTGTATGTGGCTTAATAATTGTACATCAAGGGAATGGACAACTCAATGAGCTTGAATTCATAATTGACCATTAAAACAAATGGATTCTTATACCTAATCTACCTGCAGGGCACATCACCTTTACTTACATCTAAAATTAGGGTTGATCATATACTCCCCTACTTATTTGGTGAGATCACTGAGAAGAATTTAAATGGAGTGGGTGACAAAATGCTGAATGTGAATAAGGTCTTGACTGCCAGATCATTAGTATGATGTCTAAACTAATATTCCGGTAGATGTACAAGACCATGACACTCTGATGTACCATCAGTGACGTCCTCAAAAATCAGAGTTGTCTAAACAACCCAGCCCTTTCAGAGATCTCTCAGTACATTAAGACCATTTCAACAAAAACAAATGTGTATATGAGAAAGACTTGGGCAGTGAAGGAGAATAAAGATTTTTATGTTCTAACAATTTATTTATTAGTAAGTGCCTTAAATCCAGAAGTGTATGGATGTTATAGTTAGCTCATGTGAGACAAAAACAATCTGTGAAAAACCAAAAAGGAATCTAGAATGAACTGACGACTCCCTGACTCACACTGGTTAGCAGTTGTCATTAGTGTCTGTAGTGACCACTATCGGCAGCGTGTTGTGATATTGTGATTTGTAATATGAAAAATATATTTGGTCTTTGTCCTTGTTAGCTCCTGGGATAGAGCTCCTAAGACCTTTGGAATTTCCTATGGGATAAGAGCCTTAAAGGTGCTTTTTGTTATGTTTAGGAGGTGACTTTTGGAAAATCCCGAAGTCACCTGAGGATGGGAGCTGGTTGCCAGGGGAATAAACCCAATAATTAGAGGGTAGGAACTCTCAGTTCCAGCCCCTGACCTCTGGGGACTGAATATTAAGTTCAATCACCTATGTCCAATGATCAAGTAAATTATGCCTATGGAATGACGCTTCCATAAATCCCGAAAGGACCAGCCTGGAGAGCTGGTGACCACATGAAGATGCTGGGAGAGTAGGCTCTGACAGGCATGAAAGTTCCCCAGCCTTTCGCCATAGCTGGCCCTATGCGTCCCTTCTATCTGGCTGGTCTGAGTTATATTCTTTTTTAAAACATTTTTACTTATTTACTTTATTTTTGGTTGTGCTAATTCTTCGTTGCTGCACACGCTTTCTTTAGTCTTGGTGAGCAGGGGCTACTCTAGTTGTAGTTCACAGGTTTCTCACTGCAATGACTTCCCTTCTTTCGGAACACAGGCTCCAGGCTTGCAGTCTTCAGTATTTGCTGTGCACAGGCTTAGTTGCCCTGCGGCACATGCGATCTTCCTGGACCAGGGATTGAACCTGTGTCTCCTGCACTGGCAGGTGGATTCTTAACCACTGGACCACCGGAAGTTCCTATATTCTTTTATAATAAACCAGTATCTCGGAGAAGGCAATGGCATCCCACTCCAGTACTCTTGCCTGGAAAATCCCATGGACGGAGGAGCCTGGTAGGCTGCAGTCCTTGGGGTCACTAACGGTCAGACACGACTGAGCAACTTCAATTTCATTTTTCACTTTCATGCATTGAAGAAGGAAATGGCAACCCACTCCAATGTTCTTGCCTGGAGAATCATAGGGACGGGGGAGCCTCGTGGGCTGCCGTCTATGGGGTTGCACAGAGTCGGACACGACTGAAGTGACTTAGCAGCAGCAAACCAGTATCTAGTAAATAAAATGTTTTTCTGAATTCCATGAGCCGCAATAGCAAATTAATTGCCCTCAAGGAGAGGGTGGTGGTTGATTAGAAACACAGGTGATAACCTGGACTTGTGATTGGCATCTGAAGTGGGGGTGGGAGGTGAAGAGGGCAGTCCTCCAGGACTGAGCCCCTAACCTGCAGAATCTGACGCCATCTCCAGGTAGATAGTATTTGAACTGTATTAAATTGTAGGACAATCTAGCTGGTGTTTGAAAACTGCTTGCTGGCATGTGGAAAAAAATCAGAATTTCAGGGGATCATTCAAGAAGCCCGCGAGTCACTGTTGATGTTCCCTCTGTTCCTGCTCCATAGCCAAGTCCAGGAGATTTTACCTCCAAACTTAAAAACAAATAGATCCACTTTTCCGTATCAACCCTATTACCAGCTCAGCAAGCCTCCATCATTTCTCCCCTAGATCAGCCTTCCACTGGTCCATTTTTCCTCTACTCTATCCTTTCGTAACAGCCAAAGTAATCTTCCAAGTGGATCTTCTTACCATCACACTAAACATCCTTCAAAGGCTTCCTAATATTCTTGATATAATACAAATTGCCTATGTGACCTACCAGGTCTGCACAATCTGGCCCCTGCCTCCCTCATGCCTTCGTTTTATACCACTTCGTTTTATACCACTCCCCCATACTGGCTCCCTTTCAATTCCTCAAACTCACCAGGTTATTTTCTGCCTCGGGCCTTTGTGCTTGGTGATTCCTCTTTTTAATATCTTTTTCTGCCTATACTTTACCCAGCTGATTCATTTACCTTACAGATAATAGATTGAAAGCCACTTTGTCAGAAAAGCTTCTCTGGCTCCAATTTAAAATTTTATACATTTCCATTACATTGACTAATTTTCTTCATATAATTATGAGATATAGCCATAATGTCTCCCTTCCAAGACTATAAGCTCCAAGAGGGCACAAATCATACCCATCACTCAGTTGTCCATCACTGAATACCCAATGTTCAGCACAGAACTTGGCACAATAAAATTTTTTTTTTTTGAGTGAATGACCCTGTAAGGTAGATTATTCCATATTACAGGTGAGGATATTAAGATCCATTGTAAAACAACTTTTAAGACCTGGAATAGCACTCTGGGGTCTGAGTAGAAAGTATTACATTAAAAATTTTTCCAGTAGCATTTATTTGATTTTATTGACTATTAGATGCTACCTGTTTAGACCAGTACTGTGGCTTCCACTAAGCTTCTCATGAGGCCCATGATGCATTCACATGTGTTTGCAGACCTGTGGTCTAAGTGGTAAAATTCTCAAGGATTTCTTAAGAATGCGTTCTAATTTTTCTTTGATGGTTTTCATTTCATTCATCTACAATTTGTGATCTCTGAAAAGTATTTAATTCATTAGAGTCAGATGCAGGAAATTGACTAGCAAAGATCAATAGACATTTTTCTTCTGGGTCAGGGAAGGTACTAGATTCATTAAATGAGTTAAAAGTATGACTTTTCAGAATGTTTTCCCTAAAACAATTTTGTGCCCCTCATTTCTAGTCACAGTAGGTAAAGTTTCCTTCCGAGCCCTTCAGATTAATTCTGTTGCCATTTGTGCTAGAGCACAAGTGCAGGGCTTCTACATAGGCTTTCCTTATCTCACTGAAAGGGCTTCCCAGGGGGAGCTAACGGTAAAGAACCCACCTGCCAATGCAGGAGACATAAGAGATGTGGGTTTGATCCCTGGGTTGGGAAGAACCCCTGGAGGAGGAAATGGCAACCCACTCCAGTATTCTTGCCTGGAGAATCCCATGGACACAGAAGACCTGCGTGGGTTACAATCCATAGGGTCACAAAGAGTCGGACACACTGAAGAGACTTAACACGCAGTCACGCATCTCACTAAAGGGAGTATAAGGAGCTCTGCTGTGTCCTTGGGTACAGACTTGAGTTAAATAAAAGGTGGACTTTACTGCACTGAGAATGTCCAACAATCCCATGGAAGGGCAAAGCAGGGCGGGAGGTGGAGAAGAAAAATAATGATTTGGGGAGGATCCCCTTGAAGACGTTTTTCTCAAAAGAATTTTCTCTCAAATTTGAATTTTCAGATTTATTCTCTGAGATTCACTAGGAATTTTTCTTTTTCCCTTTCAAAAAAATGTGGTAAAAAGTACTTAACATAAAAATTACTATTTTGACCATTTTTAAGTGTACAGTTCAGGGGTACGAGAAATAGTCACATGATTGCACAACCACCATCATTATCCATTTCCAAGACTCTTTTCATCTTGCAAGAGTAAGACTGTACCCATTGAACACTATGGGTTCATTCTCATCTCCCTTCTGCCTCTGGCAACCATGATTCTACTTGGTGTTTCTATGAATTTGACTACTTTAGTTACTTTATATAAGTGGAATCATACTTGTATTTGTCCTGTTATGACTCAGCATGTCTTCAAGTTTCATCCATGGTAGAGCATTTGTTAAGAATGTGCTTCCTTTTTATTAGTAGTTTTAATTTTTTTTTACAAACCGCCGTACTGTTTTCCATAGTTGCTGCCCCATTTTACATTCCTACCAGAAAGCAGTGTGTCAGGGTTATGATTTCTCACCATCCTTGCCAGTATTTGTTATTTTCTGACCTTTGTCTGTTTTATAATAGTCATCCTATGGGTGTGAAATGGTATCTCGTTGTGGTTTGGATTTGCATTTCCCTGATGATTAGTGATATTGAGCCTCTTTCCCTGGAATTATTAGTCATTTGTATATCTTCTTTGAAGAAATGTCTATTCAAGTCATTCGTCCATTTCTTCACTGAGGTTTGTTTTCTTTTCTTTTAAAGGGGGTGTCTATATACAGTCAGCAAAAACAAGACCAGGAGCTGACTGTGGCTCAGACCATGAACTCCTTATTGCCAAATTCAGACTTAAATTGAAGAAAGTAGGGAAAACCACTAGACCATTCAGGTATGACCTCAATCAAATCCCTTATGATTATACAGTGGAAGTGAGAAATAGATTTAAGGGCCTAGATCTGACAGAGTGCCTGACGAACTATGGAATGAGGTTTATGACACTGTACAGGAGACAGGGATCAAGACCATCCCCATGGAAAAGAAATGCAAAAAAGCAAAATGGCTGTCTGGGGAGGCCTTACAAATAGCTGTGAAAAGAAGAGAAGCAAAAAGCAAAGGAGAAAAGGAAAGATATAAGCATCTGAATGCAGAGTTCCAAAGAATAGCAAGAAGAGATAAGAAAGCCTTCTTCAGCGACCAATGCAAAGAAATAGAGGAAAACAACAGAATGGGAAAGACTAGAGATCTCTTCAAGAAAATCAGAGATACCAAAGGAACATTTCATGCAAAGATGGGCTCGATAAAGGACAGAAATGGTATGGACCCAACAGAAGCAGAAGATATTAAGAAGAGATGGCAAGAATACACAGAAGAACTGTACAAAAAAGATCTTCACGACCAAGATAATCACGATGGTGTGATCACTGACCTAGAGCCAGACATCCTGGAATGTGAAGTCAAGTGGGCCTTGGAAAGCATCACTACGAACAAAGCTAGTGGAGGTGATGGAATTCCAGTTGAGCTATTCCAAATCCTGAAAGATGCTGTGAAAGTGCTGCACTCAATATGCCAGCAAATTTGGAAAACTCAGCAGTGGCCACAGGACTGGAAAAGGTCAGTTTTCATTCCAGTCCCAAAGAAAGGCAATGCCAAAGAATGCTCAAACTACCGCACAATTGCACTCATCTCACAGGCTAGCAAAGTAATGCTCAAAATTCTCCAAGCCAGGCTTCAGCAATATGTGAACCGTGAACTTCCTGATGTTCAAGCTGGTTTTAGAAAAGGCAGAGGAACCAGAGATCAAATTGCCAACATCCGCTGGATCATTGAAAAAGCAAGAGAGTTCCAGAAAAACATCTATTTCTGCTTTATTGACTATGCCAAAGCCTTTGACAGTATGGATCACAATAAACTGTGGAAAATTCTGAAAAAGATGGGAAAACCAGACCATCTGATCTGCCTCTTGAGAAATTTGTATGCAGGTCAGGAAGCAACAGTTAGAACTGGACATGGAACAACAGACTGGTTCCAAATAGGAAAAGGAGTACGTCAAGGCTGTATATTGTCATCCTGTTTATTTAACTTCTATGCAGAGTACATCATGAGAAACGCTGGACTGGAAGAAACACAAGCTGGAATCAAGATTGCCGAGAGAAATATCAATAACCTCAGATATGCAGATGACACTACGCTTATGGCAGAAAGTGAAGAGGAACTCAAAAGCCTCTTGATGAAAGTGAAAGAGGAGAGTGAAAAAGTTGGCTTAAAGCTCAACATTCAGAAAACTAAGATTATGGCATCCGGTCCCATCACTTCATGGGAAATAGATGGGGAAACAGTGGAAACAGTGTCAGACTTTATTTTTCTGGGCTCCAAAATCACTGCAGATGGTGACTGCAGCCATGAAATTAAAAGACGCTTACTCCTTGGAAGGAAAGTTATGACCAACCTAGATAGCATATTCAAAAGCAGAGACATTACTTTGCCAACAAAGGTTCATCTAGTCAAGGCTATGGTTTTTCCTGTGGTCATGTGTGGATGTGAGAGTTGGACTGTGAAGAAGGCTGAGCGCCGAATATTGATGCTTTTGAACTGTGGTATTGGAGAAGACTCTGGAGAGTCCCTTGGACTGCAAGGAGATCCAACCAGTCCATTCTGAAGGAGATCAGCCCTGGGTGTTCTTTGGAAGGAATGATGCCAAAGCTGAAACTGCAGTACTTTGGCCACCTCATGCGAAGAGTTGACTCATTGGAAAAGACTCTGATGCTCGGAGGGATTGGGGGCAGGAGGAGAAGGGGACGACAGAGGATGAGATGGCTGGATGGCATCACTGACTAGATGGACGTGAGTCTGAGTGAACTCTGGGAGTTGGTGATGGACAGGGAGGCCTGGCGTGCTGCGATTCATGGGGTGGAAAAGAGTTGGACACTACTGAGCGACTGATCTGATCTGATCTGGTCTGATATTACTTAAGTTTACCAGACAATGGACTTCCCTGGTGCCTCAGATGGTAAAGCGTCTGTCTACAATGTGGGAGACTGGGGTTCGATCCCTGGGTTGGGAAGATCCCTTGGAGAAGGAAATGGCAATCCACTCCAGTACTATTGTCTGGAAAGTCCCATGGACAGAGGAGCCTGGTAGGCTACAGTCCATGGGGTCGCAAAGAGTTGGACACGACTGAGCGACTTCATATTCATGTACCAGACGATACTAACCAAATCCTACAGATAAGGTGGGTATCTGACATTAAATTTCTTGCAAATAATTACTATGTTTACAAGACTATATTGAAATTATAGCTAAAACAATTTGTACATTTTTAAACTAAAAAATTTAAATTATTGCACCACATAATTCATATACATATATATGTGCATAAGTGTACAGTTTAGTAGATTTTCAGCAAATCATGTGTAACTAGCACCAAGATCAACAACCAGAGCCCATTAGAAGCCCCTCCCCCATTCACTAGCCCCTCCTCACCTAGGTAATCGCTATCATGACTTTTAGCATATTATTTTTCCTATTTTTGGGCTTTATAGAGATGGCCTTACCCCTATGTCCTTTCCTGTCTGACATCTTATGCTCAACTTTATGTTTTCGCAGTTTATCCATGTTGTCGCCTGTAGTAGGTCATCCTTTTCATTGCTGAGAAGTATCCCATTATATGAACACTGTGAATGTATTACCTTATTCTATCCTTGATGGTCTTTTTGGTTATTTCCATTTGGGGTTATTAAAACAAATGCATCGTCAACATTCTGATAACTGTTGGTGCCTTGTAAGCACACATTTCTCTTGGCTGTACACATAACCATGGAACTGCTGGGTCACAGGGTTGGCTTCTATAGTTCAGTTCAGTTTAGTCGCTCAGTCGTGTCCGATTCTTTGCAATCCCATGGACTGCAGCAACCAGGTCTCCCTGTCAATCACCAACTCCCGGAGTTTGCTCAAACTCACGTCCGTTGAGTCGGTGATGCCATCCAACCACCTCATCCTCTGTCGTCCCCTTCTCCTCCCGCCTTCAGTCTTTCCTAGCATCAGGGTCTTTTCAAATGAGTAAGCTCTTTGCATCAGATGGCCAAAGTATTGGAATTTCAGCTTTAGCCATCAGTCCTTCCAATGAATGTTCAGGACTGCTTTCCTTTAGGATGGACTGGTTGGATCTCCTTGCAGTCCAAGGGACTCTCAAGAGTCTTCTCCAACACCACAGTTCAAAAGCATCAATTCTTCGAAGTTCAGCTTTCTTTATAGTCCAACTCTCACATCCATACATGACCACTGGAAAAACCATAGCCTTGGCTTCTATAGTACAGCGCCAAATTGTTTTCGAAAGTTATTATTATTTTTTTTTTTAGTAGTTTATACTCCAGCAGCATGAGGAATTCTGTTACTCCACATCCTCATCAGCACTTGGTATCCGTCCCCGTGAAGCAAAGTTTAGGTTGCTTTGGGGGCGAACCTCCGGATTTTGGTTTGGTTGTCTGAGTTATTAACCACCGCAGACTTCCACTCGGTCCAGCCACAGCGTGTGAACTCAGCGCGTTTCGACTGGGCTCCACGGTTTTGCTCTCCCCGCCCCTTGGAGGTCCTCTCAGCCAGGCGCGTCAGGTGCGTCCAGTCCTGTGAAGACTCTGAAGGCCGCCCCCCGTGCAGCGGAAGCGCGTGCAGCGCCTTCCCGGCCGCCTCCTCGCGCGGCCAGGTAGCGCCCAGCGCCCCTGGCGGCGGCCGGCTGGAGGCGGAGCCCCGCGCGCGCGTGCGCACCGCGAGCCCGGCGCATGCTCGGAGCGCGGAGGGGCCGGGCTGAGCGGAGGCTGGGCGCCCGCTCCCGGCCCTTCCCGGCGAGGTACTGAGCACCACCCGTTCCGAGCCCTGCTGCCAGTAAAGTTCCCGAAGCATCACAGTCACCCCTAAAGAGCGAAGAGGGCACGAGCCGGCCGGACGCCCAGCCGGGGGCCGGCGCGCTCGGACGCGGCGAGGCGGCGGTTGCGCCGCGCCCCGGAGGAGCTGTAGCACCGGGCGGCGGGCGGCGCGGGGAGGGTGAGTAGCGGCTCGCGCCCGGGCCGGCGGCCGCACTCCTCGCCCTCGTCGCGGCCCGGGGCCTGCGCAGGGGCGCGGCGGGGCCTCCAAGCCGGGCGCTCGCTCCCACCCGGCCGCCGCGCGCACGCCTGGAGCGCGGGCCCGGGCCCGACGGCGGCCCCCCGGCCCCCGTCTCCCCGCCCCTCCCCGCGCCCCAGTCTCCGCGCGCTCCTGGCGCCCCGCGTCTCCCCGGCTCCCTCGTCTCCCCGCTCTCTCTTCTCCCCGCTCTCCCCTGGCCCCCGCGTCTCCCCCCGCCCCGGTCTCCCTGGACGTGGCGGGCCGTTCAGTGCCGGTCGGGGATGGCTGGGAAAGGGCCCCAGCCCACCCTGGCTTCCAGACCGGGTCCAGGCAGCGGGCCCCTCCCTGCCCGGCCGCACCCTGCCCGGGGTGTTGCCGGGGCGCTCCTGGAATACGGATGAACCGGCTGCGCGCTCCCCTTGACACCGGGCGCCGCACAGTCGCTTTCCATGGGGACCCCAGGCTCGGGACCCTTAGGATGTGATGGGGGACAGCTTCACTGTCACGGCCCGGGCAAGTGACTTTACAGTCTGAGAAGGACTGTTTACGTCTCTAGATTTCATACAGGTCAGGATATCTTCCAGGTAACTTCAGTGAACCTGAGGTTTTCCGTGTTTAAGTATAATCATAACATGTGTTGAAGTACAGGCAGTGATGGAAAAACCACTGTTTTAATCATTGAGTTAACTCTTCCTTTTCTAATGTATTGGACTGCTGTTGATTGTAAACTTAAACTTGGGAATAGAACACATATACAGTATTACTGTCAAGCTTTTAAGGTATTATACTTAGAATGATACTTTTCTAAGAACTTGATTGTGTTCTTTTTAGTCTGTAGAGAAGTGAGTGGCTGATGATAATCACAAAGGTCAGACTGCCTGTGTTAAGATCTAATTCCACTTATTTGTCTTTATATTTTATTCTTTTAAACGTTATCATGTGATAAAGTGGACTTTTTTGGGGAGTGTGCAGTTCTGTGAATTTTAGATTCATGTAACCACCATAATAGAATATGGAACAGTTCTGTCACCTCCAACCACTCATGCTGTCTTTCGTCTCATAAACTCCCCCTTATTCCAACCCCTGGCAATTACTGATCTTCTCTAGAATGTCATGTAAATGGAATCATACAACATGTAAGCTTTTTTCACTCAGTACAATGCCTTTGAGATTCCTTCAAGTTGCTGCATGTATCAATGTATCCTTTTTTCTTACTGAGTAGTATTCTGGTGGATGGATATGCATCCGCTGGAGGACGTGGGATTGTTTGTAGTTTATGGTGACTATAGCTGCTGTAATCATTCCTATGCAGGTTTTTGTGTGAACATCAGTTTTTGTTTCTCTGCTGCTGCTGTTGCTGCTAAGTCGCTTCAGTCGTGTCGAACTCTGTGCGACTCCAGAGACGGCAGCCCACCAGGCTCCCCCGTCCCTGGGATTCTCTAGGCAAGAACACTGGAGTGGGTTGCCATTTCCTTTTTCAATGCATGAAAGTGAAAAGTGAAAGTGAAGTCGCTTAGCCGGGTCTGACTCCCAGCGACCCCATGGACTGCAGCCTACCAGGCTCCTCCCTCCATGGGATTTGCCAAGCAAGAGTACTGGAGTGGGTTGCCATTGCCTGTCATCAGCCAAATGTTTGTGGGGCTTTTTGGAAAGTAAAAGAGAGAAAACTTACCATAGGAGTTTTAAGACTTTCCAGTCAAGGGAAATTCATGCTACTGCTGCTGCTAAGTCGCTTCAGTCGTGTCGGACTCTGTGCAATCCCATAGACGGCAGCCCACCAGGCTCCCCCGTCCCTGGGATTCTCCAGGCAAGAACACTGGAGTGGGTTGCCATTTTGTTTCTCTAGGGTACTGCTACGATTAGTGTTGTAGGATCACATAAAGTATGTTTAACTTTATAAGAAACTGTCACACAGGTTTCCAGAGTGACTATCATTTTGCATTCTCACCAGCAAAATGTGAGAGTTGCAGTTGCTCCACTTCCTGTCTAGCACTTGGTGTAGTCAGATTTTTTAATTTAGCCATTCTGATAGGCATATAGTGGTAATGGCAACCCACTCCTGTATTCTTGCCTGGGAAATCTCATGGACAGAATGTGAGCCTGGTGGGCTGCAGTCTGTGGGGTCGCAAAGAGTAGGATGCAGCAACGGAGCCCAGTGTGTCTTTAACTAATGGCCAAAGCTGTTGAATATCTTTTTGTGTGCCTACTTGGCATATATAATCTTGGATATCTGGCCAAGACTTTTACCTATTTTTAAATTTGGTAGTTTCTTATGTTGACTTTTTAAGGTTCTTTATATGCTCTGGATACAAGTTGTTAGGTATGTTTTGCAACTATTTTCTTGCAGTCTATAACTTGTTTTATTGTTTTAACAGGATCTTTCACAGAGCTGATATTTTTAATTTTGATGAAATCTAATTTATCTATATTCCTTTTGTACATCTTTTGGTAGCATGTCTAAGAATTTTGCCTAATCCCAGGTCAAGAAGGTTTTCACCTTCTAGATATTAAAGTTTTACATTTAGATCTATAATCTATTTTGAATTATTTATATAAGGTGTGAGATTTAGGGGAAGGTTTACTTTTTTGCATATGAATGTCCAGTTGTTCCATCACAATTTGTTGAAAAGACTGCCTTGTCTCCATTTAATAGTTTTGCATTTTTGTCAAACATCAATTGGCTGTATTTGCGTGGGTCTGTTTTTGGGCCCTCTGTTGTATTGGGCCTGTGCTGTGTTGATTTCTGTATCTTTCTCTTTGCCAGTATCACTCTTCATGAATGTAGCTTTAAGTGTCTTAAAATTGGGTGGTATGATTTTCTCCAACTTTCAGTCAATTCAGTCAGTCAGTCGTGTCTGAATTTGATTCATATCAAAGAATTTCGTTTTGGGAGGATGCTGTTGTAAATATCATTTAAATTTTTTTTGGCTTCAAATTGTACCTTGTTAGGATATTAGAAATACAGTTCAGTCTTATGTGTTACTCTTGTATCCTGTGTCCTTGCTAAATTCACTTACTAGTTTCAGGATTGTTTGTTTGATTCCTTGGACAATCCATAGACAACCATGTCATCTGTGAATAGGGATAGTTTTTCCCTATTGTCTGTAAGCACTTTGTGTATTTTTGTTGCTATTGCTCTGGCCATGCCTAATGATAAACCGGAGTAGTGAGAATGAACATCCTTACCTTGTTCTCACTCTAAGGGGGAAAGCAGTCTGTCTTTCAGAATTAAGTATGATGTTAGCTGTATGTTTTTCTGTGTGTTTTTTTTTTAATAGATGCCCTTTATCAGGCTGAAAAATTCCCCTTCTCTTTCTAGTTTGCTGAGAAATTTTCTCACAAATGGATGTTGAATTATGTTAAATATTTCCTCTGCATTAGTTGATATGGTGATGGGGTTTTCCTTCTTTACTCTATTAATGTGGTGGGTTACATTGATATTTTAATGTTGAAACAGCCTTGCATTCCCAAGTAAAGCCCATTTGGTCCTAGTTATTCTTTTTGTGCATTGCTGGATGTCATTTACTCATATTTTGTTGAAGATTCTTGCATTATGTTCATGAGGGGCTGTCTGTCTGGTTTTCTTTTTTGTACTGTCTTTGTGTGGTGCTGGTATCAAGATAATGCTGGCTTTATAAAATAAGTTAGGGGATGTTTCCTTCTCTTCTATATTCTGGGGGGATTGTGTATCATTCTTGAACTGTTTGGTAGAATTCTTCAGTGAAATCACCTGAGCTTGAAGCTTTCTTTTTGAGTTTTTAAAGTTACAGATTTTATTTTCCTAATAGTTATATCAATTTTATTGATTTCTTCTCTTTATTATTTCCATCCTTTTGCTTGCTTTGGGTTTATTTTGCACTTGTTTTTCCAGTTTTTTGACGTGGGAGCTTAGGTTATTGCTTTGAGACTTTTCTTCCTTTCTAAGGTAAGCATTTCAGTTCAGTTCAGTTCAGTCACTCAGTTGTGTCCGACTCTTTGCAACCCCATGAATCACAGCACGCCAGGCCTCCCTGTCCATCACCAACTCCCGGAGTTCACTCAGACTCACGTCCATCGAGTCAGTGATGCCATCCAGCCATCTCATCCTGTGTCATCATCTTCTCCTGCCCCCAATCCCTCCCAGCATCAGAGTCTTTTCCAGTGAGTCAACTCTTCGCATGAGGTGGCCAAAGTACTGGAGATTCAGCTTTAGCATCATTCCAAAGAAATCCCAGGGCTGATCTCCTTCAGAATGGACTGGTTGGATCTCCTTGCAGTCCAAGGGACTCTATTTAGTGTTGTAAATTTTCTCTCTCAGCACTAAGTTAGCTGTGTCCAACAAACTTTTGACACTTTGTATTTTCATTTTATTTCAATTCAGTTATTTTTAAAATTTCTCTTGAGCTTCTGTTTTGGCCCATGGATTGTTGAGAAATCTGTTTTTAGTTTCCAAATGCTTGGAGACTTTCCTGTTATCTTTCTGTTACTGACTTCTAGTTTGATCCCACTGTGGTCTCTTTATTTTAATTTTTTTGAGGGTTGTTTGATGGCCTAGACTATGTCCTATCTTGATACATGTTCAGTGGGTGCTTGAAGAATGTTCTGCTGTTGTGTGGACAGCTCTATAAATGTCAATTACATTCTGATATTTTTATGGTGTTTTTATAATTTCATTTTGTTTTATCATGTTTTCTAGTATTTTTGAGTATTTCTTTGTGTAACTTGTTTAGCCGTGTAGATAATTTATCACAGTCTATTGGTGTCAGCATTTTACAAGCCCAAGCGAAGTATAGAAACCTTACCTCCCTTCACATCCTTTTGTTCTCTCCCATATATAAATAATTGTCTTAAATGTTTTCTCTACGTATATTGAAAACCACATCGAACAGTATTATGATTTTTCTTTCAACTGTCACATGTAACATAGAACATTCAAGAGGATAAGTCTCTCTGTATTTATCCATATTTTTGCTTCTGTCATCTTTCTTTGGTTCTGATACTTTAGGTTGTTTTAATAATTTAATTATGTCTGAAGTGGAGACCTAGAACTTGTACTTTAACAAGTACTTTTAGATGCTTCTTAAATCATGCAAGTTTATGGAGCACTAGGGTCAGTTACTGAGTCTCCATTAGGGACAAAGAAAGGAATGCTCTTCACATTTCAGACATGTTTTGTGTAGTGGTTGTATAAATGAATTTTTGGTTCAGGTAGCTAGAATATAATAGTTAAGTAGGTAGGAACTTGGATAGCATTAATAATTTTAAGAAATGTGAAAAAATTAGCCCTCTGTTCTAAGGGTCTAGACAGTTCATTCAGTCTAAAATGCAAACAGTATAGGTAGTACTGCTTCCATTGTGTGAATAACTGTAACTAGTCTGAAAGTAATGGAGAAGGCGATGGCACCCACTCCAGTACTCTTGCCTGGAAAATCCCATGGACAGATGAGCCTGGTAGGCTGTAGTTCATGGGGTTGCTAAGAGTTGGACACGACTGAGCGACTTAACTTTCACTTTCCTGCATTGGAGAAGGAAATGGCAACCCACTCCAGTGTTCTTGCCTGGAGAATTCCAGGGACAGGAGAGCCTGGTGGGCTGCCGTCTATGGGATCGCACAGAGTCGGACACGACTGAAGTGACTTAGCAGTAGCAGCAGTCTGAAAGTAAAGAAAAAAAGTATGCTGTAAGATTATGGGTAATGGATTCATTGTAACCTAAATACTAAAGTGCTGTAACTTAAGAGCTGGATGCTGTCACTTGGTTGCATAGTATATTACACAGGACCCTTTTGGGTGCGGACCTAGGGATGTCAATTATCACTTGTGAGGATGATGAGCAGTTCCCTTAGACTTTGTATTTGTTTCCCGTTTGGTGTTAACTATCTGTGGAGGATTTCTTCTGGTGTATGAAACTACCATTTTTTGAATGCTTAACTTTCACTGTGCTAAGTGCTTTATATGTATCAATCAATGATCCTGTGAGGTTAAATATCTTCAGAAAACTGAAGCTTGAAGAGGATAAGCAATAACTTCACAAAGAGCACAGAACCAGTAAAAGGCAACTTTAAGTCAGGCCTCAACTCTAAAGCCCATAGTCTTTATCGGCTAATCTTTGTGAAAGGCAGAATCTACTCATTTATCACTACCTAAAAGTCATACATTGTGCTATTGATAAGGATTCAAAAGTGAATATTATTGTCTCTCTTTTCATAGAATTTAAGTTAGATGAACAGAGTGGGGGGGGGGGCCCTTCATCATGGAAACAAATTCTTGGAATTCAGTTTGATTATTTCTTGATAAAATAATTATAGCTTATTTTTATGTCATGAAAAGAATAATTTCATTTTAAACCACAGGTTTGAGAGAGAAGATCTGATCACCTGGAATTAAAGTTGGCACAGAAACCTTTTCAACTCCAAAAATGTTGGAGGAAGATATGGAAGTGGCCATCAAGATGGTGGTTGTAGGGAACGGTGCAGTTGGAAAGTCAAGTATGATTCAGCGGTATTGCAAAGGCATTTTTACAAAAGACTACAAGAAAACCATTGGAGTTGATTTTTTGGAGCGACAAATCCAGTATGTACTTGGCCATTTTATCCTCTGGGTTTTGGTTTGTGAGCAGTGTCCGATGACGGTGTCGGAACGACGGTGACTGGTTACCGCACAAACGCTAGGCGTCGGGCGGCAGCGATGTTCAGTCACTCACTCCTCCGTGTGTCCTCACCGTCTTTCTCCCCCCTCCTCCATCTCTCCCTTTCCTCTGTCATTTTTCTTCTTTTTTGCTACCCTTCTCCCTTCTCTCTTTTTTTCTACTTATATCTGTTTTATATTTATTGGTGGCACCTTGGGCACGTTTTTAAAAAATTTCATTGATTATTTGGCTGTGTTGGGTCTCAGTTGTGGCGCACGGACTCTGGTTGCAGCACGTGGGCTCAGTTGCTCCGTGGCTTGTGGACCTTGGTTCCCTGACCAGGGTTGAGCCCGTGTCCCCTGTGCTGCAAGTCGATTTAACCACCAGGCCACAGGGACGTCCCATCGTGGGCACTTCTTAGATAGAAAGTAGTGCTTGATTCTGCTGAGATTTCTGTCCACAATTTTATTTGGAAGGAAAGTTACCTTTCACAGTAATTTTCATCTCTTATATATTAAGGGATCTGTTTGTATAATCTTCTCTTTTTAAAACTGGACAGGACTATGTAGAAGTTAGAGAATTAATAATTTATTTTTACTTTAAAGAATAAGAGAAGGATTTGAGGGGATTAAATACGCCTGTGAAAAGGAAATCCAGTTCTAAAACACATCAAAGTAACAATTTTTGTCCTTAGTCCTGAGAACTTTTGAGGTTATTTTAAATTGTAGGAGACAAACTAAAATTTATCACAGAGAAATAAGTAACATTAAACAAATCTGACGTAACTGTCCCAGACATTAGCATCAGAGATAATTGTGTTCATTGTTGTAAAAATTGTTGAATTTATAATCTGTTCACCTTCTTTCTAAAAATACTTCTGTTTTTGCTTCCTTTCTTAGGTGTCTTAAGAGGATTCATTTTAAATCTTGATGATGTTTATTTTTGTACTTGTTATCTGGACCAAATTAATATTTTAAGTATATAGTTGACCCTCATTATTTGTAGATTCCATGTTAATATTTTAAGTATGCAGTTAGTTACTTCTCATTATTTGTGGACTTTGTATGTTCGGATTCACTACTTGCTAAAATGTATTTGCGACCCCAGACTCGGGACCCCATTCATGGACATGTACAGAGCCTCAAAACATTTGCGTCACCTGCACACACAGGTCTGGTTGAGGCTGAACGCGACGACCTCCATCTTTTTGTTTCATCTCTCATAAGTACATAAGTGGCCTTTTCCTGTTCTGTTTTTGTGTGTTTTGTTGGTTTTGCTGTTTAAAACGGCCCCAAGCCTAGAACTGAAGTGCTGTCTGGTGAGCTGTGATGTGCCTCGTGGAGAAGACACATGTATTAAAGAAGCTTCTTTCAAGTACCAGTAATAGTGCTGTTGGCCATGAGTTCAAAGTTGATGAATCAACAATATATATTAAATAAGGTGTCTTTAAATAGAACAATGCAGAAAAAGAAGTTATATATTGATTGGTTGATGCAGTTGTAACCAGGAGCTTGAAGGCCCCTTGCCGGGTATTTTCGCTCAGAGCCACGGTTCAGGACTTGCTGACTGGCTGTTGGCAGTGGCTCTATAAAGGGACTGCTGCCCGTGAGTAACACAGGAGGTGCACAGAACAGTCAGTGTCTGCGTTAAGGGGCCCGCGCGGTGAGCTGCTTGGTCCTCTCTCTCTGGTCTCCGCGTTGGAGTAGGCCGGCCGGAGGCGGCAGCTGACCTGAGGAAGCTTTCTCAGGACAGGCCAGGATCCTGTGGATACCAGCCTCCACAGACACTCAGTTCCATGTACCAGATGGCATAGTGTTTGCATTTAACCTCCACACGTGCTCCCATAGACTTTCATTATCTCCACATCACTTACAACATCTAATACAAGGTAAATGCTGCGTGAATAGTTGCCGGACACATGGCATGTTCAGGTTTTGCTTTTTGGAACTTTCTAGAGTTTTTCCCACATATTTTCAAAAAATAATTTTATTTATTTCTGGGTGTGCTGGGTCTTTGTTGCTGAGTGGGCTTTTTTCTAGTTGCGGTGTGTGGGCTTCTCATCGAGGAGGCTTCTCATGTGCGGCACTAGGCTCTAGGGCGTGACTTCAGTGGTTGTGGCGCGCGGGCTCGGAAGTCCGGCTCCTGGTTCTGGAGCACAGGCTCCATAGTGTGATTCTCAGGCTCAGTGGCTCTGCGTGGCATCTCCCAGGATAAGGGATCGGACCCATGTCTTCTTTACCACTGAGCCACCCGAGAAGCCCTCCAAATATATTCTGTCTGTGGTTGGTTGAATCTGCAGGTGTGGGCCCTTCTGATGCTAGTCCTAGAGCCACCTCTATCTGTGACTGTTGTTGAAGGAAGAAACACAACAGGTAACTCCAAATCGTGTAAAGTGACAGCGTTAGGGGGTGTCTTTCACCCTTTACTCTCACTGTGGTTAATGGTCTCAGCACTTAAAAGCACTTAGACTTTTTCAGATTGAAGCCCACAATGTAGTTTTAATACCTCCAGATTTTAAAAATAAAGACATTTCCTTTGCATATAAAATAAATTCATCTCGTTTCAGAGTTAATGACGAAGACGTCAGGCTCATGTTATGGGATACAGCGGGTCAGGAGGAGTTTGACGCGATAACCAAGGCCTACTATCGAGGTAAGTTGTGGGTGTCTTTAGTCTGTTTGGATGTGTTCTTTTGGCTGAACAAAGAATTTTGCCTTTTTTGTTCCCCATAGAAGGATTTCTCTTTAAGAATATTTAAATTAATTCCAAAGTATTTTTGAAAACCCCAGGCCCTTATTCTTATAAAGATCTCATTGGGTGGTAAATAATACTTTATACTATAGACTGTTTGTGTCTGCCTTAGAATTACATGACTCATACAGGCATTCCCAGACCTAGTAAGTCAGAAACTATGAAATGTCTTCTCTGACTCCAGGGAAATGACTATGTAGTCAGAGAATGGAAACTACTATAAGAAAAAGGAAAACTCCGGCAAACAAAATGGCATTTTGTTATGACATTAATGTGTGTGGGTACAGCCTTTTCAGGGCTGCACAAATTCAGAGAAGTATGAGGTACAAGTGAAAGGAAAGAGCTACCATGACAGGATCTAAGACTAAATTGTGGGCAGAATTCCCCTTTTTACCTACCTAGCTTTTTTCTCTAAATTCTCAGTATATAATGCATTCTTTTTGTGACAAATAAATAGGTTGGTTTATTTCTTTTTAAGTTTTTAACACTGTGATTTGCCAGTATTACTTTTTCATTAGTGTGGTTATTTTTTGAGAAAGTAATTACCATTATGTATTTCTAATAAGACAAGTTTGTGTGAGTCTACAATTATTTCAAAATGAAGTTAAAAAAAGAACTGGTCAAATGTGAAAAATGATTTTATTTGTATATGAATAAAAAGGAGAAAATGTTGCAATTGTACATTAAGGATATCATTTGGGTCCCTAATTTAAAGAAAAAGACCAGGTAGCTAAAAATATTTTAATTTCCACTGCAGTTGAGGTTATAACCCTTTTTCCAGTTTTTGCCATAAGACTGTGTTCATTATCATCTATTAATTTTTTTAACTTGGCTCATCGAGTTTGTCACAGACTTCTTATTTTAACTGTTCAGTTTAGTTCAGTCGCTCAGTTGTGTCCAACTGTTTGTGACCCCATGAACTGCAGCATGCCAGGCTTCCCTGTCCATCACCAACTCCTGGAGTTTACTCAGACTCTTGTCCATTGAGTCGGTGATGCCATCCAACCATCTCATCCTCTCTCGTCCCCTTCTCCTCCTGCCTTCAACCTTTCCCAGCGTCAGGGTCTTTTCAGATGAGTCAGCTCTTGGCATCAGGTGGCCAAAGTATTGGAGCTTCAGCTTCAGCATCAGTCCTTCCAATGAACATTCAGGACTGATCTCCTTTAGGATGGACTGGTTGGATCTCCTTGCAGTCCAAGGGACTCTCAAGAGTCTTCTCCAACACCACAGTTCAAAAGCATCAATTCTTTGGTGCTCAGCATGCTTCATGGTCCAACTCTCACATCCATACATGACTGCCGGAAAAACCATAGCTTTGACTAGACGGACCTTTGTTGGCAAAGTAATGTCTCTGCTTTTGAATATGCTATCTAGGTTGGTCATAACTTTTCTTCCAAGGAGCAAATGTCTTTTAATTTCATGGCTGCAGTCACCATCTGCAGTGGTTTTGGAGCCCAAGAAAATAAAGTCTGTCACTGTTTCCCTTGTTTCCCTATCTATTTGCCGTGAAGTGATGGGACTGGATGCCATGATCTTCATTTTTGGAATGTTGAGTTTTAAGCCAGCTTTTTCATTCTCCTCTATGACTTTCATCAAGAGGCTCTTTAGTTTCTCTTCCTGCCCTAAGGGTCATGTCATCTGCATATCTGAGGTTATTGATATTTCTCTCGGCGATCTTGATTCCAGCTTGTGCTTCATCCAGCCCAGCGTTTCTCATGACGTACTCTGCATATATCATCCATTTCTCTTTCATATGTTTACAAAAGACATTCTTTGCCAGAAACTAAAACGAGAGCCCGTAATTATTAGTATTTACATCTTAATGGAAGAACTGACTGATGCTGAAGCTGAAACTCCAGTACTTTGGCCACTTCATGTGAAGAGTTGACTCATTGGAAAAGACTCTGATGCTGGGAGGGATTGGGGGCAGGAGGAGAAGGGGACGACAGAGGATGAGATGGCTGGATGGCATCACCGACTCGATGCACATGAGTTTGGGTAAACTCCAGGAGTTGATGATGGACAGGGAGGCATGGTGTGCTGTGATTCATGGTGTCGCGAAGGGTCGGACACGACTGAGCGACTGAACTGAACATTTTAATTTACTATGGGTGATACTCAAATTTCTTTTCCCTTTGTTTCATTTGGACTAGAAGGCTTTAAACAGATTTAATCTCCCTGTATTTAACGTTTTAAAGCTATCATAAGTATATAAATAGATCTGTTAAAAGCTTTTCCTAAAATGTAACTTTTTTTAGCCAACTCTGTTAAAATGGCAGAGGGTGGATACTGAGCCAGGTCTTAAGCCTTAGCTTTTTTCCCCTCACATCCCTATTTGAATTAAGGAACAAACAGTGGCAACATTATGTCAATTTGACATATTGGACATTCTTTTATGCTTTTTTTTTAGGCTCCATAAGAATGCTTTTGGCTACTGACAGCAGAAAATAGATTTCACACTGACTTATTTACCGTCTGTTGACTTGTTAGTGGGAGTAGCTTTCAGTTGCGGTTTTGTTGGGATGGTAGCCTCACTAATCTCCGGGCTGGCACCCTCCCAATGTGGGGTTCCTCCTCATGTTGATTTTCCTCTAGGCTGCAGGGTTACAGTGCTTTGTTCACATCCTTGGGGACCCAAGGTTACTTCCCACAACTGTGCATCAAAAGTCCAGAGCTTTTATCTGATCAGACCACCTTTGACCAGATTACAGTGAGAAGTTAGAGGAAGATGATTAACCTAATCGGCTTGTTGCACATGTGGCCCCCCCAGGGCAGATGGTAGGGTTGGCTGCCTAAACTGTAGGCTGCTGTTCAGAGAGGGAGAGGTGTTCTCAGAGGCCGGGGTGCAGGATGACAATTGGCACCAGGTAACATCTGCTTCTAGTGTAGATTCCAGTGATGATTTAATTAAGCAGAAATAAAGAGTAGGGAGAAAAGGTAAGGTGGGCAGAATGAGTTCTGATGGAGATTCAGTGACTGAAACACTATGCCTTAAAAAATTATGACCTACTAATTTTTATTCTAAAAATGTGTTATTCAAGATACATAAAAATTCTATTTAAAAAAAATTATTATAATTCATTTAGAAGACCTATTACAGCAAGATTGTTGCTCCAAGGGGTGGTTATGTTCTTAGAGTACTGGCTTAATTGCACAGTGAGGCATGTGGAAACATGATTTCCTTGTCAGTAGGTTAGAACAGAGTGCAGATCATATTAGGAAGTCTTTAGCACCCCAGATGACTCCTCTTAAACTCTTAAGGAAGTCCACCCTTGGCAATAGAAACCATACTTAGAAAGTTGCATACAACATAAAAGAGATTTTCATTACAGTTTTTTACTGTGACTTGGTTCTCAGGAAAAAAAAAAAGCTTCTGACTAAATATATGGAAATGAGGTTTTAGACTTAAGACCTGTTATTTGAGATTATGCACATAAATAGCTGAGCGCTAGGAATTGATGCTTTTGAACTGTGGTGTTGGAGAAGACTCTCGAGAGTCCCTTGGACTGCAAGGAGATCCAGCCAGTCCGTCCTGAAGGAAATCAGTCCTGAATGTGCATTGGCAGGACTGATGCTAAAGCTGAAACTCTGATACTTTGGCCACCTGATGCGAAGAGCCAACTCATTGGAAAAGACCCTGATGCTGGGAAAGATTTAAGGCAGGAGGAGAAGAGGACAACAGAGGATGAGGTGGTTGGATGGTGTCACCAAGTCAGTGGACATGGGTTTGAGCAAGCTCTGGGAGTTGGTAATGGACAGGGAAGCCTGGTGTGCTGCTGTCCATGGGGTTGCAAAGACTCGGACATGACTAAGCGACTATACTGAACTCACATAAGTAGAAGAAAACACTTATTTTCTTAAAAAAAAAAAAAAAAACTTTATTTCACAAATATAAATGAATATAAATTGTTGGAAATTGAATAGCTCTGGACAAGAAACTGGTTTTAAGTTATAATTATAAACACAAGAATTTAGGAATAACAGAATTAGATTGCAATGTCAGGTTTGTTTTGAAGTTACATGAGCATGGAATCTGTGACAAATTGGTTCATTGAATAATTTGTGTGCTTTAGGTTATAAAGTGTCAAAAAGAATAGGGGCCAACATTTTAAATCCTTAGTAATATCTATAATAGTGTTTTTAAAGCCTTGTGATTCCAGCTGGCCTTTTCCAGTGTTCTCTAGAGCAGTGTTTCTTCCAATCTGCTGTGCACAGGAATCCCCTGGGGAGCTCATTAAAATGCAGCCTGACTTCCCTAGGTCTGCGGTGGCTCCAAGAGCCTGCTTTCCCGCCGCCTCCCGGGTGACACTGATCCTGCTCCTCAGCCACTCTGGACTGGCCTGCAGACCATCTTGTAGTATCTGTCAGTGGTTTGAGGACAGAATTAACTCTGCATATTATGTATCTTGGAGACTATTTTCTGAATTGTATTAAAATATGGTGACTTTTTTGGAATGATCTTGTTAATGAGGAATAAACACTTGCTATTGGTGATCTTGTCATTGACACCAAAAATTTATTCAGAGCTCCGTATTCTGATCTGTGCATAAGTGAGGTAGTTTATTAACTGTTAGAAGTGATCCATTTATGGGTGGTTTACTGTTACCTATGATATTGAAGAAACTTTTCCAGTGCTCCAGTTTTTAGGGTAGGTAGTATTGAAGGTATGTTGAATAATAGGAAAATAAAGGTCTTTGTAAAATATATGGATAGAAGACACTAGCTGCTTTTCAGTGTCAACAACAGAGAAATTAAAACATTAACTTTTCCAAAGATGTTTAGCACTAACAGAGGTTGGAGGAAGAAAAAGAATGGAGAGCAGCATGGGGTCATTTTATTTTGTTTTTTTTATGGTCATTTAAAAATTAAATGTAGTTATAATTGATATATGGCAGAAAACAACACAATATTAGAAAGCATTCATCCTCCAATGTAAAATAAACACATTAAAAAAAAATAGTTACAATTGTTATGCTGGAGAGCCATAGCTCCTGAAGGTAGGGAAATGCAGCTCTGTGTCTCGCCCCCTCTTTATGTGCGCATGGATGGAGGAGCCTGATGGTCTGCCGTCTGTGGGGTCGCACAGAGTCGGACACGACTGATGCAGCTTAGCAGCAGCAGCAGGCAGTAGAAGGAAAAGGCCTTTCCTTGACAATACCCTCAGCTCATGTCTCTTCTGCGCACTCTTTCTTTAACTTTATATTGGAGTGTAGCTGATTAACAGTGTCGTGATAGTTTCAGATGAATAGTGAAGGGATTTAGCCATTCATGTACATGTACCCATTCTCTCCCAGACTTACCTCCCATCCAGGCCAACTCCTGGTCACTCTTAAATAATTTTTCTCAGCTGCCTCAGTGATTTCTAGTCATAAACATATCTCAATTAGTAGTAGGAATAGCCAGATAATGTAAGTTATATCTCTTTTTCTCTGGGACAGGCCTTGTGGTCTGGGAGGGGAATGCGGATGGCTTCACTCCCAGCTCTTCCCAAGCGGGCCAGGCCCTGAGGCCCCTGGAGTGGGCACGGAGCAGGGTGGCAGGGTGGTGTGGTGCCAGGGCCTCTGTGTGCCGATGGTAGCAGGTGCTTCTCTCTCTGGGACTTCGTCCTGGCTTCCTCGGTGCTTCCCGGTCTTGGGGCACAAATGTGTCCTTGATTCTGTCAGCTGATTTCCTTTTTGTGGGAGTCAGCGCTGCACTGCCATCTCCCCTGGTGCCAGCTCCCAGTGCCCCGAAGTGGCCCTGCTGGACATGGTTTGCAGTGACCCCGCGCGGGCTTCCGTCCGGGACGTGGCTCACCGCTGCCCGTGTGAGGCCCTCGTGTGCTGTTGGGCCTGCTGTTGGTGCGGCACAGTCACCCCGCAGACGCGGCCCTTCTCTGCTGGTCCCATCAGCTTGGATGCGGGCAGTGCTTCTTTAAGGAAATCCTTCGAGTATCTCCTGCCTTTCCACTTCTTCTCAATTCTTAAAAAATGCTTGAAGAGCTTAAGGGAGTTCCAGACTTGTATAATAGATTTGTAGCCATTTTCTTTGTATGTTTGGCAAATAACAATCTTCTCACACACATTTTGGAATCTGGTATTTGTCATTTGTTTTGTCAGTGCCTCAGTCACAATTCTGTAAGAGTCTTCTTTTAGTTTATTTTTTGTGTCTTTTAGAAAGGACTTTTTTTTGTTTGTTTAGCTTTTTACGTTTTCCGTAGCCATGAAGTTAAAAGACGCTTACTCCTTGAAAGGAAAGCTATGACCAACCTAGATAGCATATTCAAAAGCAGAAACATTACTTTGCCAACAAAGGTCCGTCTAGTCAAGGCTATGGTTTTTCCTGTGGTCATGTATGGATGTGAGAGTTGGACTGTGAAGAAGGCTGAGCACCGAAGAATTGATGCTTTTGAACTGTGGTGTTGGAGAAGACTCCTGAGAGTCCCTTGGGCTGCAAGGAGATCCAACCAGTCCATTCTGAAGGAGATCAGTCCTGAGTGTTCTTTGGAAGGACTGATGCTAAAGCTGAAACTCCAATACTTTGGCCACCTGGTGAGAAGAGTTGACTCATTGGAAAAGACTCTGATGCTGGGAGGGATTGGGGGCAAGAGGAGAAGGGGACGACAGAGGATGAGATGGCTGGATGGCATCACTGACTCGATGGACGTGAGTCTGAGTGAACTCCGGGAGTTGGTGATGGACAGGGAGGCCTGGTATGCTGCGATTCATGGGGTCGAAAAGAGTTGGACACGACTGAGCGACTGAACTGAACTGAACTGAGGGCTATTCAGTTGTTTGGTAGTTTCTCATTTAAAATTGGATGATTCTACTTTGCTCCTTTGGTTTGATAGTCACACATTCTTTTTATTCTTAGGGTGATTCCCTTTAGCTTAAGATTCTGTCTTGGCTTACAACCCACCTCCACACACACACACCCACCCCCCTACACACAGGGGATGGGTGTGGGGTGTAGAAGTGAGAAGCCAGGGAAGGAAGGAGAGCTATCCACAGAGGGTGCAGTGATGAGCCGGTTACTGCTGCGGGCAGCTGGGTGCCCACCCTAGTTAGGGGCTGGGGAGACAAGCTGAGGTTTTCACCCTCCCCCCCTCCTCCCCAGGCGTCAAGGCCTCACTGGGTGCACTAAAGCAGGGGTCCTCTGAGGCCTGGGCAGACGAGCACCCCTGCAGCCAGTGCTGGAGGTGAGGGGGGACCCCCAGCTCTCCTGCGCCCACCTCCCTGTGGATGAATCGAGTCCAGATCCCTCTTCCTCCTCCTCAGCGGGCACTGTGCCCCTTCCCAGTCCTGGGGACTCTCTCCGCACAGCCCCCCACTAAAGAATTTTGTTTTATGGACAGACTTTTATACTTTGATCCTTGATTTTTTAAAAACAAAATTGTGCTTTTCTTAGTTAATCATCCTTACTGCCCTTATCTCTGGTGCTCTCTGCTTAGATTTTTGTTGTTTGTTGGCTGTTTTTGTTTTGTTTACATACTTCTCTGAGTGTTTGTTTGTTTGTTTTTTGTGACTGAGAGCTTGTATGCTTGGAAATACCCTATTGGACCCTCAAATTTAAATGATACTTGACTGGATATAAAAGTCTATGTTTAAAGCTAACAATTTTATTAACAAAGAATGCTTTCTTAAAGTATGAGTAAATAATGTTCTATTTATAGTTTAAGTAAATATGAGAGTTAAACATAAATTTATTGTCCAGTATGCTAGTGTGATCGCTTCAGTCTCTTTCTCCTTCAATTCTGAGAAAGTCTCAGGGTGTGTCTTATCAGTCTGCCTGTCCCCTAGCCCTGAGTTTTGCATAACTGATTTATTCTTTGGTTTCAAGCCTGTGGTAGTGGAGGGAAGCGTCTGCTTTTCAGCCATAGTGAAGTGCCATGTTTTCCTTCATTAATTGTTCTTTGGCTTTCTACCAAATTCCCTCAGGGGATGAGCAACTCTGTTTTGGCCTCAGAGTGTCCTGGTAGCCCTGTGTTTGTGTCTGGCCTCTGAGTGGCAGGAGACTCTCACACCTGAGGGCCTTGGAAGGAAGGCGCAGCAATGAGGAGTCCTCTGGCTCAGGAGAGTTTTCTCTTGTCGCCTGCTTTTGTTACCAGGCTGCCTGATTCAAGAGCTAATCATTTGTCAAAACCCTCTTCCAGAAGATTGCTGCTTATTTTTAAAATTAGATATTATAACCTAATATGATAGTTGATGATTAAAATATTGTCAGTAAGTATGCTATGGGAATTCAGTTGAACAGGATGAAAAACTAAAACTTTCTTCCTCTCTATTATATATAAATATTTTACTCTTGGCACTGCACTGGTTCTTTGGTGGGGCACTGGCTTCTCATTGCTGTGGCTTCTCTTGTTGCAGAGCACAGGCTCTTCGTACACGGGCTTTAGTAGTTGGAGCGTGTGGGGTCAGTGTTCCGGCCCCGGGGCCCTAGAGCGCGCAGGCTTTAGTGGCTGCAGTGCTTGAGCGTTGGTCCTCGGCATATGGAATCTTCCCTGACCAGGGATTGAACCCCTGTTCCCTGCATTGGCAGGCGGATTCTTACCCACTGTGCCACCAGGGAAGTCTGGCATTGGTTCTTAAGTTGTGTTCTTCAGCATCATTGGTATTCTCCTAAAATAAAATAATACAGATTTTTTTGAAAGTAAATAGAATGAGAAAATTGTGCTTTTTCTTAAATCTGCACTGAAGAAAATTAAGAAAAAAGTGACAGGGATTAACAGGAAGAATTTGGCAACAGCCTGTTATTCATGGCTAGTTTACTATTCTCTCTGGCTCTTATTGTATCATTAAACGTATTAGTATTTTGTGGTATTTCACTAGGAATGTGTATAATTTTGAGGGCACCTTGATGCACAAATTTGAGAACCACTGTTCTTGGTAAAAATTGGTTCTTTGAAATGGAAAATAGAGTTTATATGTTAAAAAAATAAGCAGTGCTACAAAGATGAGTTCAACATTACTTACATAAAAATCATTTTGAGTACATAAAAGTTGCCTGCACCCTGCATAGGACTGTTTCATTAATGTAAATAACATTTTTATTTTGTGACCTTACAGGAGCCCAGGCTTGTGTGCTTGTATTTTCTACCACAGACAGGGAATCTTTTGAAGCCATTTCCAGTTGGAGAGAGAAAGTGGTGGCTGAAGTTGGAGACATACCAACTGCACTCGTACAAAACAAGATCGATCTCCTGGATGACTCTTGTATAAAGAAGTAAGGTGGCTATTGTTGAGGGGGTGGTGGTAATTCTAGAAAGATAAAACCTATTTTATTTCTTTGTATAGACTTACAAAAGACAGGTTTATACTTAAAATTTTCTGTGAGCTATTGTGTGACTGGTTTGAGTTTAAACAAGTTCACACTGAATCAGAAGTAAAGAAAATTAAAGGAATACATTTTGGGAGGCCCTTTTAGAGTTCTAGGTCCTTGCAACTCAATCCAACTCTGTGTGTGAAGTCAAATCTAGACAGAGTATGAGTGTTAACTCTATATGTTCTAGTATCCAGCATAAGTATGTTGATGAGTTTAAATAGGGAAGCAGTTCAAATTCACACTGTTTTGTGTACTCAGTACCGTTATGTTCACATGTGTGAACAGCATTTGGCATCCAGATAATCTCTCTGTAAGTATTAGTTTATTGCATTATTAACATTTTGCTGACTTTGAAAATAGTTGCCTGGTTCTTTCTTACCTTACCTTATTTTTTTTGGTATGTTCATTAGTCATCTGATGCTGTGTAACAAATTAGCCCAAAACTTAGTGGTTTAAGACAACGAACGTTATTTCATAGTTTTTGTGGGTCAGGAATTTGGGAGTGGCTTAGCTGGCTGGCTTCATTTTGGGTGTTTCGTGAGGTTGCTGCCAAGAAGCTGCTGGGGTCTTGTGGTCACTAGAAGGCTTGACTGGGGCAGGGGGTCTGCTGTCAGGCTGGCACCCTTGCTTGGGTCCAGGCAGGAGGCCCCTCTCTTGAGCTGGGAGGGTCCTTACGGCGCGGCAGCCTTTGTCCCAGGCATGTGATCCCAGAGAGGGAAAGGCAGGAAAGCCGCAGTGCCTCTTAGGGTGCTTATGAGGGACTCTTGAGTCACACACTGTTGTGTTATTGACAACACAGGCCAGCTTGATTACAGGGAGGGGCAGTGTGGCAGAGGAGTCACTGGGAACCCTTTTAAAGAATCAGCAGCTGTAACGAAACTAGAATTAGGGGTCCTCTCTCGGAGACACTTCAGCATACTGACTTTGGCTTAGGCAGCAAAGTAGTTTTGTAGCCAAGGAGAGTCAAATAGATAATGCAGTTAAGACTCTGGGAGTGTAATTAAATTCAAGTGTTTTTAAAAATGGAAGAGAGAAAATTAAAGTATTAGATAAAGAAAAGTAATATTTAACTATTCTAAGGCTAGAATTAGTGACTTTATGGAAAAGTGTCTTTTACAATTACAGTGAGATGGCTGGTGTTTACCCCCCAAGAGCAATGACAACTGAAAATCCTCCTCAGGCACTGACCCCCCTCGGGCACTGACCCCACCTCAGGCACTGATTCCCCTCTGCTCAGGCACTCACTCCACCTTGACACTGACCTCCCCTTGTCGGGCACTCACCCCACCTCAGACACTGACCCCACCCCCCACCCCAGACACTGACCTCCCCGCCTCAGGTACTGACTCCTGACCTTGGGCACTGACTCCCCACCCTCGGGCACTGACCTCCCCCCTCCCGGTACTGACCCCTGCCCTCAGGCACTCACCCCACCTCGACACTGATTCCCCCCCCCCCAGACACTGACCCCCCCCTCCTCAGGTAATGACCCCCCCACCTTGGGCACTGAGCCCCCCTCCCTCGGGCACTGACCCCCCCCAGGCACTGACCCCCACTTCGGGCACTGACGCGCCCCCCGCCACCCCCGGGCACTCATCCTTCCTCAGACACTGACACTGCCCCCAGACACTGACTTCCCCGCCTCAGGTACTGACCCCCCCACCTCGGGCACTGACCCCCCCTTTGGGCACTGACCCTCCCGCCTTAGGCACTGACCCCCGCCCCCTCCTTGGGCACTGACCCCCCTCAGGCACTGACCCTCCCCCTCAGGCTGTATGCAGTAAATGTAGTAAAACAAGTGCTCAGAAAGTACCTTTACATGCATTTTTTTTTTAACTTGATGTGTAGTGAGGAAGCCGAGGCACTGGCAAAAAAGTTGAAGTTGAGATTCTACAGGACTTCAGTGAAGGAGGACCTGAATGTCAGTGAAGGTAAAGTGCCTCTTAATACTAATGGCAGGACGTTTGTTTTTTCTTCTTATGCCTTTTCTCTGTGTGGTTTGGAAATCATGTTTCTACTTTGGGGGGGAGGGGGGATTGTCTGATTAACTTTATTTTTTTTTTTTATTTTAACTTTACAATATTGTATTGGTTTTGCCATATATCAAAATGAATCCGCAGTCATGTTTGTATTTTTAATGTTTTTATTTAGTTTTGCTTGCACCGGCCTTTGTTGCTGTGCAGGCTCTTTCTCTAGCTGTGAGGAGCGGGCTGCCCTCTGGCCGCGTTGCACGGGCCATTGTGGAGGCTCCCCTCATCGTGGTGCGCTCTTGGGCGCAGGCTCAGCAGCTCTGACCACAGGCTTAGTTGCTCTGTGGTATGTGGAATCTTCCCAACCAGGAATCCAACTCGTGTCCCCTGAATTGGCAGGCGGATTCTTACCCACTGTGCCACCAGAGAAGTTCTAGAAGTCTTATTTATAATGCGAATAGGATTTTTCTCGTTGTTACATGTCATCAAGTAGTGTAAAGGCTTGATGCTGCTCTGGGTTTGAGTCCTTAGTTATTTACTAATGTCTTTGAATAATTCTTACTCTACAGCAGAATTCCAGTGGGCTTTTGTTCTGTTTTTTATCTTTAAAAATACAGCTGACTGTGTGTGAGTGTATATGTGTGTTTTTCAAGCGTACCTTCTAAAGTTGCTGCATTGTCCTGAAACACAGCAGTGGACACCCACTAGGTAGTTACGGCACCCTTAACTTGTATTTCCTACTTTCTGGGATTGGAGGAAGATGATGGTTATTTTTCTCATTCTGGAATTGCTACTTATTTTGTTAGATTGCAGCTTGATTGTTGGAGAAGGCAGTGGCACCCCACTCCGGTACTCTTGCCTGGAAAATCCCATGGATGGCAGAGCCTGGTGGGCTGCAGACCATGGGGTCGCGAAGAGTCAGACATGACTGAGCAACTTCACTTTCAGTTTTCACTTTCATGCACTAGAGAAGGAAATGGCAACCCACTCCAGTGTTCTTGCCTGGAGAATCCCAGGGACGGGGGAGCCTGGTGGGCTGCCGTCTATGGGGTCGCACAGAGTCGGACACGACTGAAGCGACTTAGCAGCAGCTTGATTGTTGCTTCAGTGTCCCAAGTAATACTTATCACCTAAAGAAAGAGGCACCTTTTTAAGACTGAGTCAGATTAGTGTTGCTGAATATTAATTACTGTTCAGGTATACTTTAAAGAGCCAATGACTACAGTGTTATTTTATTTCTTTACTAATAAAATGCGTGTCCACTGTGTATTTATTGGTATTACCATCGTAATTAGGTATTACTCAGATAATTTTTAGAAGTTGAATTTTTTTCAACTCATTTGTATACTTCTAATTTTAAATTTGTTTCATAAATATAAATATTATAATAAGTGATGTACAATAACAGGTTTTCTGTGCATAGATTATACTGACCTGGCAAGGCTTCTGGTTTTGTTTTCATTCCAGTTTTTAAATATTTGGCTGAAAAATATCTTCAAAAGCTTAAACAACAAATAGCTGAGAATCCAGAATCAATGCATTCAAGTAGTAACAAAATTGGTAAGTACCCAGAAAGTTTTAGCCCCATGTTTACCTGGCAAATTTATTTTCCATTCATTATCATATTTACCTTAAAGGATACAGTATGCTCATTTCTTTAAAGAAATGTGAGATTATTAGGAGTATCAGCTCTCTTATTAAAGGTATATTGAGTTAAAAGATTTTACCTGAGGAATTTTCTAAAGGTCTCTCCTATTTGACTTGACAGTTGCCCTGTCTCGGCACCTTTTCCCTTTCCTGCCGCCTTGCTTAGTACCCAGCCTGATTTTAGCATGCGATGCCAGCAGAGTGTCGTGCTCGCCAGGGAGCAGGGACCACCTGCCCGTGTCTTGACTTTGGACAGTGGGTTTCTGGGAGGGCAGGTACTAGTCCTGTCCTAAGGACCCTTGCCTGCACCCCACCTACACATTCACGTACGGCATTTTCCTGACCTGTTTTAACTTTTCTTACTTCACCTTTTTTATTGCCTGTGTTCCTACTGTCAGACCCCGCACGTGCGCCGACCCATGCCCGGGCTGTAGTGCCAAGCTGCTGTCGTGTCTGGTCTCCTGGGCCCACCCTGTCTCCTCCAGTCTGCTGAGTAGAACCCTTTGCTAGATCCTGGTTGTGCAGCACATTGAGTGCAGGCTCACCACATCCCAGCATTTGAAGACCGTGTGGGCCATCCTTCCTGCGCAGCCTCATGCCCCCTTCCATCACATACCTTGTTTACTGTTCCACTGAAGGCCCGCTGTTTCTTGAGTCTTCTCTTGTGCTCATGTTGGCTCTTCCATCAAGAATGGCCTCCCCTTCCCATCTTCTGTCTGGAACTGTGCATCCTTCGAGGTCTGTGTCCAAAGCTCTTGACTCTGGCTGGAGCACGGCCTTCACTTCTCTTAAACAATCAGAGACCTGAGTGCAGGGTATGTCCAGGGCCCAGTCCCTCCTTCCTGTCGTTTGTCCTTTCTTACGAGTTAGATGTGGTTGACCCTTCCTTTGAGCTCTCTGTGGGACGTCGCGTCTCTTTTATGACACCTAACGTCGTGTCCTGCAGCATCGCTGCACCCCTCAGAGTGTAAGCCCCTTGGGCACGAACAGTCTTGGCTGTCATGGTATTGCCCAAAGTGTCTGTGCAGAGTCTTGTGTATCACGGATGGTAAATAGCTCATGGATTGGAGATTACATTGTGGGACCCTCATAGTGCAAAATGAAAACTGTAACAGTTGAAAGTTTTTCTTTAGTTCATCCCTTTTGTCTGCTCATCACTTTGAGGATCTGCAGACCATTTTGCCATTGTTTTAGCCTGGACAGAAACATCTGCCATCACTGCCAGCTCTTACATGTGTGGCGTCTTTATTAATATGACTTATAACAAGACAGATGCTATTGAGGAAGTTCTATGATGTGAAGTTAGTAAGTGAAGCTATTAAAGTGATCATACAGATTTCAAATTTCAAAAACTGATTGTTACCGAAAAGAGGCAGAGGGATGTGCAGAGAGTGTCGCCTCTGGGCAGTAGAGGCAGGAAGGCCTCCATGCGCTCTTGACCCCACGTGTGTGTCCCGCGGTGCCGTGGGGCTCTGAGGCACTGAGGGGGAGAGACTTCACTGCCACCCTCCTGGTTCTTATTGAACTTGAACTCTCTTATTGTCTATTAAAAATAGATGAAGTGAAAACAAAAGCTTCATATTGTAAATACTTGCAAACGTGGCTAATTTACTAAGAAGCCGGGAGCACAGCCTAGTAGGTGAGCCTGCAGTCCGTCAGTGTCAACATCTGTATCGTCCCTCACTTTTTCCAGGGGTCTTTAGCACGTCTGCTGGGAGTCACTTGGGTCAGAATTCAAGTACCCTCAATGGTGGAGATGTCATCAACCTCAGGCCCAACAGACAGAGGACCAAGAAAAACCGAAATCCTTTCAGCAGCTGTAGCATACCCTAACAGGCCTCAGGGAGGAGGAAATGGAATTACATTGTGCAGTAAGACACGTCCAGCTATCACAGTATGTTACACGATGTTTCGCAGACTTTGCACCTAATCGGCTGTCTGAAAATTGACAGACTTAAACATTATTCTGCAGTGCTTTTCAGAATGGAGCAAGATCTCTGAAAAATTACTGCCCTGTGGACTCATTTTAATTTTTTTACATTAGACGAAGCTTCTCCTGTTATTCAAGGAACGATATAAGAAACATCAAAAACAGGTTTTGCTGAATTTGAAATGCAGAAACACATAAATGAAATGCCTAAATATATTGGTATAGATTTTAATATTAGGGGTCAAGGAAAGATAGCAGGCGTTCTTTTTCTGAAATTGGTCATCTAGCTTTTCTGGGAAATAATATTGACTCTGAATACTTACAAGAATAATATTGAAAGGCAAGCCCTAATCTTGCCAGACTGCATTAGTGTGTACTTTATGATGTTAGTTGTGCGATGTCTGTATATGTGGAACATGGAGGTGTGTGCACACAGATCCCTGGTTCTGGAGTAAAGGAAGGTATGTGCAGTGTTTAAGGAAACATGGAATCTAACTTGTTCATTCATGAAACCATTTACACACTTACGTGTATGTTCTAAGTTTTAATTTTCAAATGAGAAATTCCAGATAGATATTTTGCAAAATGAGGTTGACTTTAAAAAGTGCTTTGTGCCAAAAATCTCATACCTAATTCTCAGTGCTTTACTAGAATTTATACTGTTGGTAATCTCTTTTAAAAGCAGCTTTCCTCTCTAACAGGGTAGATGAAAGAGGCGTGTAAGTGCATTAGTGCTGGAGCCCCTCCCAGGTGGGCCTGGTCACGGGATCTTTTCCACGTCCCTGCACGTGGGTGGTGGGCTCGAGCTGGCGGCTGCAGGACCCCTGCCCTGGGCAGCGTGGCCACCCCACGCCTGGGGCCTTTTGCTGTTGACAACACAATTCTGAACTTTTAGGATTATACTAGCAGTTTTTTTAAACATACAAGAGGTGATTTTTTTTTTGTCTTAAACCACATTACCGATTTTATAATGCCCTGCAACTCTAAAGCTTCTTTTTGTTTACACATTTTTATATGTTTTTTTCAGGTTATAATTTTAAAATTTCTATAATCTTCAGTTTGTATAGAACTTTCTCAAGAGCTCTGTCAGCACCAAATACAAAGTAATTGTGGCAGAGCATACATTTTGTGATTTGGACAGTAGCTTTCCAGTGCAGATAAATAATTGCATGAACTGTACTAAAAGTGGTTATCATTCATCGATGACTTGTTTTTAACCCCTTGCAACATATACCTGGTCTTTACAGGATTTAAAAATATGTGAAATAACTTTTCTTAGAAAGTGTGTCACATTTTTAATTATTTGTACTAAATGCATAATGTCTTATATATTCCTTTTATATGTTTTCTCTTTTTTTAAAGTCTGCCATCTGCACCACCCTCATCCCCCTGTCCAGATTAATGTTGAGAACAGAATAGAATTTTTTAGGACATGTCTTTAAATGGTCAGGAGTGAATGTTTGCTTTTCATAATATTGAAATAATCGGGCATTATCTATTTCAAAGTAATATAAAATCTTTATTTTTATGTCACCAGTTGTCACCACTCCCACTGCTGGCAGTGGGGTAGGTGTTGGGAGAAAACCCTGTTCCTGACGTTGGGTGCCCACTGGCAATTCATCTTCCCTTTTCTACTCTCTGGAAATACAGTCCCTTTAATTTTTGCACAAAATATATTTTTCAGCAAACAGTCTTTATAGCAGAAAAATCATGAGATATAAAATGTTGTAGTTCTATTTCACATTAATTAAATGTATGTGGGTAGAAGTTTGTTATTTTTCTATATAAAAAATGTACTCTCTGATGATGGTTGCAGTTCCCTTGATATCTGTAATATAATCTTATGTAGTTTTATTTTTTTAAGGAGAACTGGGATCTTGGTTACACGTTTGAATTTTTAATTTGCAATTCTGTATTTTACCTAACCATAATTGGTTAATTTAAATAATTAAATAGGCCCCCAAATCAGTCTCAAGTTACTTTCTCAGTTTGTAAAACCTTCAAAACTGACACTAAATTTTTTTGCTGAGACCTTTAATTCTTTTAAATAACTACTAATTTCTGAACCGTGGCTGCTAAAGAAATAAGGCCCCAGGACACTGTGCATCTGTGCACTGATACACTTTTCTACATCGTGGCTGGTCCTCTGCTGCGGTGTGGTTGCCTTGTCTCAGAATGCTCAGGATTCCTTTTCCTCTTTCAGTCTGCCTGTTGAATTAATAGCATATAGAATAGCCCACATGAAGCAACAGAATTATATTACATCAAGCGAAATGGTTTCCTTTTTATCTGCCCAAAGCTGACAACACTCGTGTACTTCTTCAAAACCGAGTGAAACTAACATTACCAAGAAGAGCCCGTCCCACCGTGGCCTGAGCGCACGCTGATCTGGGTGTCCCCGGAGCTGGCAGTGCCGTGCGTGGGCAGGATCACTGAAGGGCCCCTCTGTGCCCGGAGTCCAGGCTGGGCTCTCCTCTGAGATCCTGGACTTGGCTGCAGGACCTGACATCCCAACTTAAAGACTGTCAGATTCTTGCCTCCTTTTAAACACCTTTCAAATAGTTGGTAACTTGCTGAGGTCCTTCCGTCACTAGGGTGTGTTTTTCTGGAAACAAAATGAACTGATCGGTGAAAATCTGTCCCACGGGCAGTCATCTGGTGAACAAGGCAGTCCTGGGCTGAACTGGCGTGAATGGGAAGGGGAGGATTCCCAGATGCTGAGAGTCTATGAGAACTTGAGGAAAACCTGGTTGTCTGCTGATAAAGAAAAAGATGGAACAGAAAATCTTTTATCTCGTAGTGAACCTGATGATAGCAAATGAGCTTGACAAATCAAGAGACTTTGCTAGTTATCATTAAGAATTAATGTCTCCCATGAGAAGAGACATTTACATAAGGTGGACTTGGGCTGGCATTGAAACTACCATGAATGTCCTCAGAGTGTAACTGCTTTTTATGAAAAGACATATAAATATATAAAACCAGTCTGGAGCTTGAGTGTTTTTTTTCCCCCAGTGTGAAAAAGTACCTACCTTTTAATGAAAACTGAATGTGATGTATTCGTCTTGAAGTATTTGGGGAAGGGGACGTGTGTGTATCAGTAAGCACTAGCAGATAGTCTATAGTTGCACTAAAAGAATCAATACACTGGTTATCCTTGTTAGTGAACAAAATGCAATCTAAATAAAGGTATTTCATATGTAATATTAGGAAAAATGCTCAATGCTGAAAAGTTTTCAGTGAAACAGCTACTTTTTAATTATTGAAGACATATAAATTGATATCTCCCATACAAAAAACTTTGGAAACATATCAAGCCATGAAAATGCATACACCCTTTGACTCAGTAAAACCAGTTGCTAGCAATTTATATAAAGAAAATCGGAAACAAAAGAAGGGAAAAGCTCGGTGTGCGTAAATCTGTTGCATTGATAAGCAACAAACTGGAAACCACCTAAACGTTCAGTAAGTGGAATGGGAGGCAATTGTATAACTACACGGGATAATGGTTTTTAAGTTGAGAATTAAAAGCAAACTTTAAAACAGCATTTTTCTTTTTAAAGGCAAATTACAACATCGTATTTCTCTAATGATTAAAACTTTAAAGAAATGATGCATTTTGAAATAGAAAGTGATGAAGTAGTAGAGTGGCAAAATCAGAGGCGGAGTCTCCCATCTTATGTCATGTTTTCACATCTTACCAAGAAATGCATATTAGGAGTTGCGTAAGTCTTTAAGTTCAAAATAATTTGATACAGATGACTAAAAACCTGCTGAATGAAGGTGATGTGATGTAGCAAAGGTTCCCTCCCATCCCTCCAAGCTCACTGCCGGGCTCACAGCAGAGGCGCAGTCAGTCACTGTGTGGCTGCTTTAGGGACAGGCTGGCTGGTCAGCCGAAAGCCCTGTGTGCCCACGTGTCTGTAGACAAAGTCCAGGAGATAACCATAATGCGTCTGCTCCGAGCCAAGCACTTGTTTCCCCACATGCTGTTATCCACAGAATAGTAAAATATATATATAGGAGGTGCTAGATCCTAGTAGAAGACAAGAATTCAATCTAAAAACTTCTAGAAAGGTAATCAAAATATTTCTAATTTTGTTATTCACAAAACTAACAACACTGAGATATTTTGTTCTTCAGAAATAACTATCAGTATCAAATGAATTATATATGACATACACAACTATTATCATTTAAGATAGTTCTTTATCATTTTTACATGATTGTTTATAAGGACTGTTAGGTTTGAACACTAGTTGAATCTGGCTTCAGCGTTCTGCTGCAGCGTTTTGGAAGCAGCTCCTTTAGAATGCTCCAGCAGCTTGATGGCCTTGTCAGCGTTTTCAATGTTCCTAAGCAGGGTCTCTAGTCGTCTCTTAATTTTCTTCTGGTCCTCGAGAGCGCAGCCGATCACGATGGACTGGAACTTCTGGTCCACCGGCCCCGCAGGCACCTCGGAGGAACACGCGCTGTACAGCGACATCAGGTGACTCCGGGCGTTTCCCAGGTCATCCAGAAACTTGCTGACCACCTCATCGATGATCCGCGTGGCGTGCTTGAGGGACTCCTGCTGCTGGGGACTCCTAATTGTTTCTACTGAAACCTCCACAGTCAGGGTTCGTCCCATCAGACGGTTCGCAGTCAGATTTAATTCTTCTCGTTCTCCTAATCATAAAAAGTTTGAAATATGAATCAATATGAGACACACCTACATCTATGTCAGGAACACTAAGGCATTTGTGTGTGGTTAAATCTAGCCTGCGAGCACCTATACATGTCTTAAAGGTATATACTGTTAGCAATAAGATTAACTTAGGATGCCAGGGAAGACTGAGGGCAAGAGGAGAGAGAGGAGGGCGAGAGAGGATGAGACGGCTGGATGATATCACTGACTCAGTGGACAGGAGTCTGAGCAAACTCAGGGAGATGATGAAGGACAGGGAGGCCTGGTGTGCTGCGGTCCATCGGGTCACAAGGAGTCCTCCGAGCAACTGAACAGCATCAGCAGTGAAGAGGATCAGCCTGGACACCAGGTGACTACCGTGGTCATCGTGTCTGCAGAGGCTGGGGCGGGTGTGCTGGTCAGAGCAGGAAATCGTGCCCTGCGTCTACAGGACTATGTGCACTAGAGGAGGAAATACCTTTCCTTCTGCCTCTCTGAGCTTTTGGCTGAGACCTTGTGATCAGACAGATTAACAAGCAAAAACAAAACCAGAACCTTATTACCGTGTAGACCTCATGTATACATGAGACCCCCAGGGAAACTGAGTAACTCCTGGAGATGGCCCAGGCCTCCATCCTCAGGTAGAGATGAGGGGAGAGGCGAGTTTCAAGGGCCCCAGAAAGAGGACCAGAGGTGAGGTTTTCGTGGAGACCCCTTATAAGCGGAGGTTTCCTTTAGGAAGTGTAAATGTACATTTCCCTTACAAAACTGTGACCGTGTCTATTTCCAGAGCTGCTCCTGTGCCTGTGGTTTCTCAAAAATGACCAGCCCCAATAATCATTATGGCAGAGGCATGTTTTGGGCGGCACATCCCGTGCCTGTGAGTACACCGTGCCCGGCTCTGGCGGAGGAAACAGAGCCAAGACCCTGGAAGAAAGGCTGGCCCTAAACGAGGCGCTGACCTCATCCCGTCCAACCAACTCGGCCTGTGGTCTGAATCTCGGCCAGCAGGAGGAGGGTGCTGGGTCATCCTCTCTCTGCTTATTTGGAAACAAGAAATCTGCGCCGCTCTGTGTAACGCCTTCCAAGTTCACTGCTGGTTGGCCAGGACGAGGGGCGGAAACGCTGACCCACTGAGGCCGTGTGAGGGTCGTGGCGCACCAGCCCCACGACCCGGGGGCGGTCAGGGGGCACACCCAGCCCCCCCGGGGCGGCCCGCCCTCTCTCCAGAAGGGGCTGCAGGGGCGCCCAACCCCCGTCACGCCTCCCCCCACCCGCTCCTGTCCTCTGTGCGCCCCGCTCCCCGCGCGGGCTCACCGTCACTGATCTGCCGCATGTCCTGGCTGTTCTGGATGCTGTGGATCATCTCTAGGAGCACCTCCTTCTCCTGCTCCACGGCCGTGGCCGCCTCCCGCAGAGCCTCCACCCTGCGGGCAGGGACACAGTCAGTGCATGGAAGCCTCGTGCGCCCGCCCCGTCCCCCTCTCCGTCCAGCTCAGCTGTCAGGATGATCGGGGCACGCCCCTAACGCTTCACTCTTTTCTTTCCTATTCTGTCCTTTTTTCCTTCTTCATCCGCTTGCCCCGTGGCTCCTAGTTGCCTCCCTGCTCACAGGGCAAGCATTCTGTTTAGTGCTTTTCTATTTGTAGATAAAAACCTGTACTTGTTTACTCGTCACTGCTTCTTCACTCAGCAGCATATTTCTCTAAGACCCGCCGGGTTCCCTTGTTGCCCAGCCCCCAGCTCCCCTCACCACCCACCCGACTCCTGTCCCCTCGTGGCCCTGAAGACAGGCCCACCCCAGGGTGGCACAGCTGAGACCCAGGGTGTGTCGCCCTGGGGACGCCTCTCCAGAGCAGGCGCTCGGGGCGCCCCTGGGTCCCAGGAACCCCACCAGCACTCGCGTCCCCCAGTTGACAAGCGGTGTGTCAGCACTTAATCTGTGTTTCTTCACTGCTAATAATTTTGGACATCTCTTTGTATCCCTGTGAGCCTGTTCACAGCCGTTGCCTATTTTGCTCTTTCTTATTTAAACTGGGGTTACTGTCCTCTTGAGTTATCTCCCATCCAACCCCATATAATCTGTATCTGGGATGTCCTTCACTGAACACAGAGCCTTACTCTGAAGTGATCAGACCCATCTTTTCCTTGGTTTTGTTTTGCCTTCTGGCTCTTGCAGTGAAGTTTTGTTTCAGGGTCCTCCCGTCCTGAGATTGGGACGTACTTGCCTGCATCTCCTATTAACTTACTCTTTCACTTTTCTCATACTCATGTCTTCATCCATCCAGAATCCACCTCTGTTTATGATTAGATAAGGATTTTGTTTTCTTTTTCTCCAAATAGTGAACCATCTTCCCCAACACTATCTACCCTAAATCCATCTTTTCCTCAATGATTTGCAGACTGTCTGCCTCTGAAATCGATTCCTAAGCACCACTTGCCCCAACTCCCCTCCCCACCACCACCTAGACACACATTCACTTACTGCACAGATACAAAACAGTGACTAAAGAATGAGGCTGTGAAATCATCAGAAAACAGAACCCTGTGTGTCTGAAGTGCCACAAGTAAATAAGTCACCAACTTATGCAAAATAAATATAAGACCCAGCTCCAGTCCTCTAGCACATGTTCCTGCCATACAAGGGGGTCCCCGCCCCACCCCAGCCACACGCAGGCCTCTTCCCCTACAGGCACCCACCTGTTACCCCCAAAATAGCACCAACACACTGTAAAGTCACAGGGTTTCAATTCTCGGGATACTAAATATATGTTGGACTCTGCTTGTAAGAGCCAGTAGAAGCACAGAGCTTGTAAGAACCTTGTGTGACAAATGTGGCTGGAAAGCAATCAGAACCATGAGAACTGTACAGGACAGTGACCACGCATCAGACGGCCTTCCAGCGGCAAGCATGGCGCGCTCACACCTTCCACACAAGCAGACTCTCGGCCTGGGCCGCACGAAGGGGGTCGGGTGAGCACAAACAAGAAACGCGCTACGAAAGTGACTCTAGTATTGAAATGGCACACGAGTCACTGGTAGAGAAGACGATGAGGAAAGAAGAGCTGAATTTTCCAGCACTCCTGAGTTTGTATTCAAATATAAGATGATAAAGAGAAAATTGTTACTCGAAAGAAGTATAATAATAAGTATGATAATAATTTATAATAGTATGTTCATGGAGTTGTTAATAAGAAAATGGCTTGAAAGGAGACACTCCAGAAAAAATATTTAATAAATCTGTCATATAAAGATGTTTTGTCATTAAATGAAACCAAATATAGAGGAAATTGGACGGAACTTTTCTCCCAAGGTTAGAAATTGCCAGGCATTTTCCCTGTGAAAAACAGATTTTGTTTTTTCTAGACTTTTTAATATATGATTTTATGTAAACTTCATTTCACAGCAAAGATACAATTCCATTCTTCAGCATGTGGATCCCCAGGGCTTTCCGGCAGCGTGGCCCTCTCATCTGCTGCCCCTCACCTCCTGAACATTCTTTATCCCTGGCCCAGGTCCACTAGGTGATCCTTTTTCAAAAGCCAGTCCTTTTGGCAGAACAGTTTCCTTAGCAACTTCCTCCTTCCTCTCCCTCGAGGCGTTCGAAACTACATCTGTCTAGTGTAGGCACTACATCACTGGCTTAGTTTTTTATTTTAAAAAGCTGGACCTGGGACTTCCCTGGTGGTTCAGTGGCTAAGACTCCAAGCTCCCAGTGCAGGGGGTCCAGGCTGGCCTGCTGCCCAGGGAACGAGACCCCACACGCTGCAACTGAAGATGCTGTGGGCTGCCGTGAACACCGAGGAGCCCGTGTGCTGCTGTGAAGACCCAATGCAACCAAGTATCCAAACGAGTATTTTCAAAAGCTGAACCTCTACTTAGTTTGCTTAAGTCATCTTGTTACTGTTTATCAGCTATTGGTCTTAATTCAACTCACGTGTGCTGTGTTCAGTCTCTTCAGTCGTGTCCAACTCTTTGTGATCCTATGGACTGTAGCCCGCCAGGCTCCTCTGTCCATGGGATTCTTCAGGCAAGAACACGAGTCGGTTGCTGTGCCCTCCTCCAGGGCATCTTCCCGACCCAGGGACTGAATTTGCGTCTCTTACCTCCCCTGCATTGGCAGGTGGGTTTTTTTTTTTTTTTTTTTTTACCACTAGCAACACCTGGGAAGCCCTAAATTCAACTCGTATACACATCTTTTTGTCTCTGTCCCTTGCGTTAGTTTTAGAACAGTTAATTACTGAATATTCAAATATTTCCCACCCGCCCTTCCGTGATTTCTCCTGGAACTTTGCCCACAAGAGCGTTAGCCCATTTCACTTTATCCTTCACCTTCTTAACACATCACTTGACAATGCTCCTTGGCAGAGGGGGCAGCTCTGTTTTTACTAGCAGATCCTTCAAGAGCTATGTGTCCAAATTGGGAAAGAACCGATCCTCACAGCAAGGCTGGCCTGGGCTGTGCTCCTGGAAAACTCTCTGCATGAGATCACAACTAAGCTTTAACTACAGAGGAACTGTTCAGAATGTTCTGTGAGGACAAAATCTGGAGTGTGTGCCTCCTCAGCTGGTCTCGGCAGCCCGGGGACCAGGGGACGAGGTGCCGGGAGACACACCGGCCGCCCCGCAGGCGCCCCGGGCCGGGTGCGGGACCAGCTCCGCTGCTGCGTCCTAGCTGAGTGACCTCGAGCAGCTGCTGACGTTCTCTCTGCCTCAGTTTCCTAATTTATGACACGGGGATCATGAGACGGTATGTGTGACTGAATGAAGTCAACGTGGTAAAGAGATTAACTCACCAACTGACAGCACAGACTAAATTATGAGTTAATAGAGTCACAGAACTATGAATATGTAGGGCTGACTCCCACACCCTTTTCTAGGAAAAACCGGAGCATCCCTGGTGTCCGGTACCCAGGGGCCCTGGGACCAATCCCTGCAGTCAGCAAGGGACCACCACACGCAGCACACGCCCACAACTGGGGCGTGAACACCAGCTTCCGGGTGTTTCTATGCACTCAGCAGTATGAACTCAGGACTGTAAGTAACAAGGCTCCTAATCATCACCCAAATAGTAAGGAACACTCACTACTGAGACACTGGTGTTAAAGCGGGCCGCGGCTTTAGGGTCAGGAGCTAGTCCTGAGCAGGACGGCCTCAGGTGGCCGCCCACTCCCTCTGGACCTTTACTGCTGCTAAAGGAGATAATGGATGTCCTCCTGCCTTGGAGGGTTTTGGAAGGTTCACATGATACAGTTTATGAGAAGTGACCTTTTAAATTACAGACTCTGACACAGTATTAACTGGGGTGCTGTCTTCTGGCTCCGGGGGTCACGTCAGCCCAGCAAGAAACTCAGCTAAAGGACCCCGGCCCCTGCTCCCTTGTTCCTTGGCGGCCAAGCGCCCAGGAGGCCGCTCTGCGGACACTTGACAACAGCCGGCTCCCCGTCCCGTCCGTCTCCTGGGTTGCTCTCCACACCCTCATGGCCCAAGCATCTTCACCACCAGCCAGAGCTTCAGGGCCACTCACAGCCTGCAGAGATGGCATTCAACAGCCCCTGATCTAAATCCAGATCTAAGTGGAATTTTCACTTCTTTCAGTAAAATCATATACTATTCCTACACTTTGAAATATGACATAGTAACTCAAAAACTTCAGGCATAAAGCATTAAGCTCTACAGCCACTCCTCCTGAGCTCTTTTAACTTCTCAAGCCTCAATTTCCCACTTGGAGAATGAGGGTGACATAATTTCCCAAAAGGCACAGGACCTGTAAAGTCAGGCTGGTTAACTAAAATACCTGTTGGAGGGCATCATTTATGAATTATGATCACTGCTAAAATAGTAACAATTGTGAGCAAAGTGCTTGGAGCCACTGACAAATGGAAAAATCAGAGGCCATTTGCACTGGTCACGAAAACCCGTAGAGAAAGACATCACCTTTTTAGGAGGAAGCAAAAAAGGAGGTCTAGTTTCGTGCTAACCCATTAGAAACAACTGGAGTTTCTTCAGCGATTTGTCAGATGCCATCAAACATTTGAAAGTGCTTTAAACACCGTGGACACCAGTTCACATGGCAGGTCATGAAGCACTGAGCAGAATTCTGTTTTCGATTTCATGTGGAGAAAGTTTTTGCCGAAACGTACATTGGAGGGACAGTAAACCCAGACCTCTCGGTACAGTCTGTAATTTTCAGTATGCCTAGAACACTGCTTTATTAGCCACCTGTAACATGAAATTAAATGACAGTATTAATTAACACGTGAATGTCTCATTTTCTTTTAAACTTGATCTTCGGGGCCTTATTCTAGTTTCTAACAGCGCAGTGCTCTCTTCCATGACCCATGTGCCTTCATAAACTCTATTTTTACTTAACCTTCCAAAGCACTTCCTTAACTTTGTCAGCATCACTTTTTTTTAAAAAGAAAGAAGCAAAGCTCGTCAGTCTAAAACTAGAAAAGTCCTTAAAATGAACAACTGAACACACATTTATCAGTCTCAGCTCAAGGGTTAATTCAGCAAGTGATTAACCACTTGTACACGGTAATCAGAATTCACTTCACATTAAGGAAGCCCTGCTGCTGCTGCTGCTGCTGCTGCTGCTAAGTCGCTTCAGTCGTGTCCAACTCTGTGCGACTCCACAGATGGCAGCCCACCAGGCTCCCCCATCTCTAGGATTCTCCAGGCAAGAATACTGGAGTGGGTTGCCCTAGAATGTAATATTTCAAACAAGAAACTTCCTTTTAAAGATTAGCACCTGCCCTATGTGAGGCATCAAGTCTTAGAACAATAACTCAGCTTCAAGAAAGGAACTGTGTCCTGTGCCGGAGCCTGGAAGAAAACATCCTTTCTTTCCAGCTAGGGAAGAGCCCCCCTGAAATGGCTGAGAACATGCCCTCAAAGTTCTTGAGACCAGAGACGCTGAGTCACTTGTTAACGCTGCTACATAAAATCGTCCACAGGAGCTGCTCTGCCTGTTCACCTGCTTCAGCTGGAGAAGGACCCTTGTCACTCTCCGTGAAATCATGGTGGTGGTGAGCGTCTCATTTTCTGAGAAGATATTGTTTCTTTCTGTAATAATATAATAAAAAGAACTATACAATAAATGACAAAAGTCAACATAAATATTAATAAATGATAGTAAGTGCCTCATTTGGTTATTAATGTACTTTACTAGCAAACAGACCCCTTGTCCTGTTTTGAGATAAAGCACATATGCAGCCCTTCTTAAAATTTTGTCTTACATATACTCCTTTGCTCACTCAGAGTCTGGTAACTATGGGAAAAATTTCCTGTGGTTTTAGGGAGTTTTGGACGCCTTGCTAAGATTTGCCTGTAATTACACCTGCACACAATTTACACGAACTTCAGTGACAATAAACAGTTATGGGAAGTACACAGAAGTCTTCATTCACTGTTAGAGGAAAAATTATTTCCCAAATTTCTTACAAATTATTTAGGAATCCTATACAAGCCGGTGACTACATTTGTCACTAAGGAGTGTCCCCGCACCGGTTTCTATAGGAATTGACAGCACAGCCTGGAAAGAATTTAGGAAAAGAGCCGGGTTGAGGCACTATGTGCTCTGGGAAAACTGGCAAAACAGGCTCTCAGGTTTTCAGGAAAATCTAAGGAACTCAGATTCCTGCATCTTCTCAAATTCAGAAAAGCACTAAAAGCCTTAAGGGAGACAGCAGCTCCTTCTGACCGGTGGTAACCTCTGCGCGCCTGACTCTGGGCCCTGCTCCAAAGTCACATCCTCGCTGACCTCGACCCGACCCTCGCCGCCAAAGCTTCCTTCTGCGCGCTGACCGCCGTGGACACGCCGACCACAGTGACACCCCGACCGGGAAGGGACACGCTGACAACAGTGACACCCCGACCGAGAGGGAGCGCTGCGGCTCGGGCTCTGGCGGCCGGGAAGGTGGGACGGCGCCCGGGGAGGCCGAGCGCCGCTTGGGGAGACACCTGTCCGCTGCTCTCGGGCCTGAGGCCAGACGGATTTTTCTGTTTTGCAAAGAGCTCGGTCGCCCAGCACATAAACCACTAACCGGCCCCGGTCCTAAAACCGCACGCGGCGGGGAGTGGGCCGGAAACACCTGGCCCCACGCGGAAGGTTCTGGAAGCTCCGCGGCGGCACGGCCGTCGTCTCAAGTCACATCCCCCCGACCTCCTCTGTTCGGGGTCGCGCGGTCCCGGCGCTCGGGGCCAGCCGCCGAAGGGTGGGGGGGCCGCTCCGCCGACCCAGCGCTGCGCTGCCCTCAGCCGGGCCGAGGCTGCCCCGCCGCTCCGCCCTCGCCCGCCGCTGCGTCCCCGCGCGCCCCCAGCCCCGCGCACCTGAGCTCCAGCTGGTCCAGGCTCTCGAGCAAGCGGCTGGAGCGGTCGGCCATGGACGAGGAGCGGCAGAAGCGGCCCTCGTTGGCCTTAGCGCTGATCCTCGCCTGAGCCATCTGCGCCGGCCGGGCGGCCCGAGGTCACCGCCGTCCCCACGCGCCAGCCGTCTCCTCGGACGCGCCGCCCGCAAACCCGAAGTCGGGGGCCGGGGAACCCAGGTGAGGGCGCGAGGGCTTGGCAGCCGGGCTCCGACCGCGCGTGCTGCCTCGGGGGCGGCGCGGCGGGGCGGCTCCGCGTGGCGCCAGGCCCAGCCCCGCCCCGAGCACGCCCCGGGGGCGAGGCCCGCGCCAACCACGCCCTCTCCCCGCCCCTACACGCGGAGGGCCCGCCCCCAAACATGGCCGGGGCGGGGCTCGCGTCAGCCACGCCCCCACCCAGCCTGGCCCGCGGGGACCCCGCCTCCGACCACGCCCTGGGGCGGGCTCGCGCCAGCCCCGCCCTCGCCCCGCCCCGGGGCCCTCCGCCGCGAGGAAGGGGTCTTTTGCGCAGCCGTGGTTCCTGGGCACCTTCCCGAGGTGAGAACAGGAGTCTGGATGCCAACAGCGAAGCCTACAGAGCAGAAAACAAAAAGCCGCCCTGTCCAGCTGCGTGTAGGGGGCAAGGTGAACCTCACCGTTTTCACACCCACTCTCATGAAAGCATTTGTAATGACTTCTCTGTTTAAAAGCTACTGGTTGGAATTCGAGTGAAATGATTGTTATTTAAGACCGTTTCAAGCCCCATTTGTATAAACCTCCTGTTATGAGAAGACCATGGAGGCCGCTCGGCCACCGTGAAGGTCAGGGAGTAGTAGAGTGGTGGCGGGGCCAGGGCCTTTGCTCGCGTTTCCTCGTGGCTCTGCCCAGCAGTACACGGAGGGGATGCACAGGGCACCTGGAAGGGGATAATAACAGTTCAAGGCTGGAGCCCAGCCTTTAATCTGAGATCAAAGTCAAGGTACTTGAACAGAGATGAGGCCCCTAAGGCTAGATCCCAGTTCCTCTGAACTCTAAATACTAATTCACAACTGCTGTAGGGGTTCATCTGGCCTCATTAGACGTTTTATCGTACCATGACAAACCTGGAATCCTTAGACATTTTGTAAATGTGCTGGACTCTCTCACACCTCAGACTCTGTGGATTCCAACTCCAGAGAATACCCAGGCCCATCTTCACTCCCCACTGGGCCAGCATCCCAGCCCTGCCCTCCCATCTGGTCTGGTGCTGTTTGCACCACTGTCTGTGCTCAGCTCAGCAGCTACAGTGATCCAGAATAAGGCACAGCACAGCACTTCTCAGAAACCTTCAGCGGCTCCTCACTTGTAAAAAATGAGTAAAAGCCAAGGCCTTCAGAAGAGGCCTCAAAGGACTCTTGTCTCCAAGCTGCCTGCGCTAGCCTTACTTTGCATGTCTGGATAAGCTCACTCCCTGCCTTCAGGCCTTTGCTCAAGTTCACTAAGGACCCTGATCGCTCTAGTAGGAACAGCAAGCCCCGCCTCCCCGGCCGCCCCCACCGGTCCTTCTCAGCTCATTCGGCTGTTTTCCTTCCTCATCTCAGCACCGCCCGCAGGTGTGCCCCACTGCGGAGGTGAGGGCTTCCTTTTGCTTACTGATGTATTTCAAGTGCTTAGAATAGTAGCTGACAAATATAAGTACTCAATAAATACTTAGTGAGTGAAAGAATAAATGGTTTAAAAGAAATTTAAAGGAAAAATATTGATGGAAAAAAAGAAAGCTCTTTAAGTTGAGGCCTATGCTATTGAGTCTCTGGTTACCCTGCCCGAGGGAGTCCAGGAGAGTCCTTGCACCTTGTTCTTGGGAGAGGTCTGAGTGACCAAATGGTCAGGAGGACAAGGAGACAGAAGGAAGGGTTGGGCTGGTAGGATACCAAGCATCCAAAAACAAACTCTTTAAGGGAGGAATTTTTATTTAAGACAGTCAATGATACCACCAACCAGACGCTGTCAGTACATTACCTATATATCCTTTTAAAAATAAACACTGTCATTCATTTTTTTGACAAAAGCAGTTATTCAGGTATAAAAAGGCATCACAATAAAAACTTTTTAAAAGAAAAAAAAACCTATCACAGTAAAATGAAAAACGAATAAAAGCAAACAAGTAAGCATCGTTGTCAGAAACATTCTCTTGATAATATTCCCCATTACTTTGTGTGACATCCACTCTCCTCCATGTGTCTAAATTAAGTTCAAATGAGTAAGCTGGATTTAGAAAAGGCAGAGAAACCAGGGATCAAATTGCCAACATCTGCTGGATCATTGAAAAAGCAAGAGAGTTCCAGAAAAACATCTATTTCTGCTTTATTGACTATGCCAAAGCCTTTGACTGTATGGATCACAATAAACTGTGGAAAATTCTGAAAGAGATGGGAATACCAGACCCCCTGACCTGCCTCTTGAGAAACCTATATGCAGGTCAGGAAGCAACAGTCAGAACTGGACACGGAACAACAGACTGGTTCCAAATAGGAAAAGGAGTACGTCGAGGCTGTATATTGTCACCTTGCTTATTTAACTTCTGTGCAGAGTACATCATGAGAAACGCTGGACTGGAGGAAGCACAAGCTGGAATCAAGATTGCCAGGAGAAATATCAATAACCTCAGACATGCAGAAGACATCACCCTTATGGCAGAAAGTGAAGAGACACTAAAAAGCCTCTTGATAAAAATGAAAGAGGAGAGTGAAAAAGTTGACTTAAAGCTCAACATTCAGAAAACGAAGATCATGGCATCTGGTCCCATCACTTCATGGGAAATAAGATGGGGAAACAGTGGAAACAGTATCAGACTTTATTTCTTGGGCTCCAAAATCACTGCAGATGGTGACTGCAGCCATGAAATTAAAAGACACTTACTCCTTGGAAAAAAAGTTATGACCAACCTAGATAGCATATTGAAAAGCAGAGACATTACTTTGCCAACAAAGGTCAGGTATGGATGTGAGAGTTGGACTGTGAAGAAAGCTGAGCCCCAAAGAATTGATGCTTTTGAACTGTGGTGTTGGAGAAGACTCCTGAGAATCCCTTGGGCTGCAAGGAGATCCAACCAGTCCATTCTGAAGGAGATCAGCCCTGGGTGTTCCTTGGAAGGAATGATGCTAAAGCTGAAACTCCAGTACTTTGGCCACCTCATGCGAAGAGTTGACTCACTGGAAAAGACTCTGATGCTGGGAGGGATTGGGGGCAGGAGAAAAAGGGGATGACAGAGGATAAGATGGCTGGATGGCATCACTGACTCGATGGACTTGAGTTTGAGTGAACTCCGGGACTTGGTGATGGACAGGGAGGCCTGGCGTGCTGTGATTCATGGGGTTGCAAAGAGTCGGACACGACTGAGCGACTGAACTGAACTGAAACATGATTTTTAATTTTGTAGTAAGCAGAAATACAATCAGTGACAATTATTAAAACATTAAGCAACCCAATGACCTTAAGGATCGTGATGACTACCCCTTCCCCACTGTGTCACTCTGGACCATTCACACATGAGTGTCCCAGCAACACAGCGCCCCTGCCCAGCAGGCGCCTCCAGCACAGCCGTCTCCTGGACACCCGTTCACCTCCCACTGCTGAGCAGGCTCCCCAGACGTCTTTAAGCTCTGTAACCACCTCCCAAAGCCTTAACCTACTCTTAACAAATTAACAGTACAGTGTGCTCGCTTTGGAAAAATGACTACGGCATTCTCAAGCTATGACGTCTACTTAAAAAGCAAGCACAGAGGACAGAACTGACAGCTTAAGAAAGAAAGAACACAAACTGGTTTCCAATGTGGACTGAAAAGACTATATGATAATAATAAAACAAGTCATACTATTTAACACTTAATTATCTAGTTGCAGAGAAAGACCAAAGTTCTAGCTATGATATTTTTTGTCTTAAAGAAAAATTTATATTTATAGAAAAATTTAAGTTTGGTAAATAATTACTACTCAAAATTTTTAGGGATGACATTTCTGGTCAAATAACATGAAGTATATTCACAAAGATTGTATGACAAGCCCCTTTTTAGTCTTCTAATTATATAACATTTTTTATTATTCATCATGGGGCTTCAACATTTAAAAATTAAATATGTAATACCAACTGTAGGACACTGATATTTTAATGAATAACTAACATGAAGATACTTCCATATGAATTAAAAATTTTAAAGGGTTAAGGAAGATTACTCCTGAGTAGACTTTCAACATTATTTTCTAAAGAATACTATGTTTACAGAAATATATATATATATATATATATAAAAGGACTAATATTAAAAGTATGCCTAATTCTATGCAAATACTTTTACATCATTCCCTTTAAACAGAAAATAATACAAGTCATATGAAAGTCGAAGTAGGTAAAAAGAATGGAAAAACTTTCTTTTTACTACTTTCAAAGAAATTCGGTTGGTTTTCTTTTTCATTCCAGCAATGTACAGCTCTAATTAAAGCAGGACTATACATCTCAGTGAAAGCCACAAAGAACATCGCTGATAAAATTCTTCATCTGTTTTCACAATCAGTTTCCATTGCTCTCTTCCAATAATCATAAAAAGACCTCAAAGATAATATATATTAGTGCCACATGAGAAGTAAAATTTACAGAAAAAATGAGCTATGATAGTTTTATTTATATTCATTTTCACTCTTAAAAAAATAAACTAGAATTATCTGTACAGTACAATTAAAATTAAAGAACCAATTCTATTTGGGAAACATAAACAATAGTCAAGGGCTTCTTTATTTCTTTTTTTAAAATCCTTTTAACCTAAGTATATGAATTCAAGGTTACCTGGGAAACATGATACCTATATTAGAATATATAATTTGTATTTGCATTAACATATATTCTGTTCCTCTATACATTTTTGCAAATGGCACAAAAACACAAAGCAATATCAGAGTTTGAACATACAAAAGCAAAAACAGTGTGTTTTCAAATACATTTGTACTAGTAGGTCTGTGGTCTCCTTTAGAAAACAAACTCAAGAATTCACCATCCTGAGTCTCTTCAAGGCCACTTGATGTTGTGTGGTAATACCTTTAGTTACATTTCCTCAAGACTTCTTCTAATAGCTTCTTCTAATTCCACATCTGCATTAAAAAAGAATATTTTAACATTTAGGGCAGAAAACTGATAAAAATGTACTTAATGTAAGTCTCATCAACTACATCTGTATTTTCAGGAAGAAAAGGAAATACAACTTGGAGAAACTGAAGATAACTTTGCAGTTTCTTCATCATAAAATTTGACTTTTGAAATATGAGAATCTGGATATGATCTTAAACTGAATTACAGTATATCTGAGCTTAAAATGCTAAGAAACTTATTAGTTATTTCCATTTAGGGACATAGAAAGACAACAAACTTCGAGAATGACTGACAGGTATTCACCAGACTTAACAGGGGAAAAAAGAGTATCTATTTCCAAAAAAGATTTGAGGTAATACATATAAAACTTACCAGTAGAAAAAGAAAGGCAAAATCATGAAATGGCATAACCTCAAAAGCTATTAAAATTTTAGTTTTAATTTTTCTAGTATCTAAGACAAAGAGTCAAATTCAAGGCTATATAATATCCTCTGAGAAGCATTTATTATATATACATATGCACTCACTGAACAAATTTATTGAATGCCCACTGTATATCAGGTACAAAATACAACAGTGAGCAAGACAGACATTCTTAGGTTCACTGGTCTTTTTCTCCATTTCCTGAGAATGATGCTAAAAACTCAAGGGGGTAATTAGGTGTCAAGTTTCTTGGCCTTCACTAGCTTCTCACACCAGATTTATCTAATCCTGTCCAGTCCATGGTCTCCCGCAGTCTACTGGGTTCACAAGCACAATAATTCCTCTAATATGCAGCCACCTCTTCCTATGAGCTGGGGCACTAGTGTTACATCGTTAGGAATTTAAAACACTACAAGCTACTCTACACTGTGTTAAAGCTAGATTCTAGGTCAGTGCATTGCCCTAAGATGAATTCAAAGGGATGAAGAAATGTACAGAAAAGCCAAGATGCTCTTAGCAAACAAAGAAGAAAAAGGTGACAAGATTTCTTTTTATGAAAACTTATTACAAAGTTATAGTAATTAAGAATGTGGTACCAGTGCAAATCCGACTGCCAGTGCAGGAGATGCGGGTTCGATCCCTGGGTTGGGAAGATCCCCTTAAGAAGGAAATGGCAACCCGCTCCAGTATTCTTGCCTGGGAAATCTCAGTCCATTGGGTCGGGTACCAAAGAATCGGACACGACTTAGTGACTAAACTACAACAAACCAGCCCAAGAACTGGTGAACAGACCAAAGAGGCAGCACCGACAGCTCTATGGAAACCTGATCGATTACACGGGCAGCCTTGCAGAATGGTGGGGCAAGGTGGGGTTTTCAATACATGATGGAGGGAAACTGGTAGGCCACATGGAAAAAAAATAAATTTATCCCCACCTTATGGAATATACAAAAATACAGTTCAGATTTACTGTGTATTAACTGTGTAAGAGCAAAGGTGGAACAACAAACAGCAAAGAACATGGGACTATGTTCAGGACCTTAGTGTAGGGAAAGAATTAAACAGGATTCAAAAACATTATGAAAAAGAATGGTACTTCGGAATGCATTAAAATTCCTTTAATCCATCAAAAGGAGAGTGTAAAAAGACAAGACATAAAGAGAAAATATTTGCAATACACAGATCTTATACCTAAAAAGATTTTCAACCCAGAAAAATCAGTAAAAAGATAGTCAAAACTCAAGAAACCTGCAAAGACACTGGCAAAAGATGTCAAAAGGTCAAATAAACATTAATCATCAGAAAAATGTAAATTCAAACCACAAAAAAATGCCTACCACTAGGTAAAATTAAAAAGACCAATAATTCAATGATTAGTGAAAATGTAGATCAGTAGGAGCTCACACTCACTACTGGAATGAAAAGAAAATTCGAACAACCACTTTTGTAAAAAACCTTGCATAATCTACTAGAGCTGAATGTCAGCAAGTCTCCACCTCAGTATATATTCCTAGAAATGTGGAAATTATTTGCAACAGCCAACCCAATGTCTGTAAGTGATACATGAATTGATTTATGTGTAAAGTTATCTTACAGGTACTGGAAATGAACAAACCAAAGCTACATGCTAACAATCAGATGAATCTGTAAAACAGTGTTAACTAAAGGCATTCAGACCCAAAATATGAGTAATATAGACCATGACTGTGCTGTTCAATGTGATGCACACTGACTATATATGGCTATTTGTGTTCTGATTAACTGAAATTAAGTGAGGGGGATGCTTCTAGGGAACTGACCATTGTGGGCTGAATTGTGCCCCCCTCAAGATATGTTCTTACCCTGGTATGCGTGAATGTGACCTAATTTGGAAATAGGGGGTCTTTGTGAGTGTGACCAAGTTAAGATGAGGTCACTAGGGTGAGCCCTAATTCAACATGACTGACGTCCTTATTGGAAGAAAATGCCACGTGAAGATGGACACACAGGTAGATGGTCCCGTGATGATGGACGCAGAGACAGATACATCTACAAGCCAAGGAATGCCTGCTGTTGGGTAAGGGAGTTAGAGAAGGCAAGGTTCAGAAAAAGATGGAAGCCGGCACTTTACAGGAACAGATCACCTTAAATGAGGCGAGAAGGGGCAGCAGTCAGATTAGTGAGCTGCTGCACTAACCCAAGAAAAGAGTAAGTATATATAGGCATATGTGTGGAAATCTACTGTCTTAAGGGGGCCTGTTCTTCTCCAAGGTTGTTCGGAGTAGTTATCTCTTGAACAGCTGGGGCAAGGAATTTTGGAGATCGGCCAGAGGCTGGACCGGCTGGAAGCTGGGCATAACCAACCTAATGTCCATTTTCCCTTTGGGTGATAGAGTTCTTTGTTTTGCATAGAATAGTGGGGAGGACCTGGAGGGGAGTTTTAACTCCAGGCTACCTCGAGCCATGCAACTTTCCTTCACCTACAGTTGACATTAACAACCAGAATCTGGGAGCAGGACCATGGCCCTACCAACAGCTTGACCTTAGATGGGTGAACGCGACGACTGTGAGACAATTTCTATTGTTTTAAGCCACCTCGTTTGTAGTACTTAGGTGAGCAGCCCCAGGAAATCAACCCACTGGTAATACTCTTTTTTAATCTGAAAGATGGTCACCTGTTTTGCGAGATGTTTTGTACAATTTCTGTGTGTATTATATACACATATACACACACAGAGAACCAAAAATCTGGAGGACCAGGGTATAAGTTGGGGAAAAGGATCAGAGCTGAAGTGTTCCAGAGTCCTTTTATTGTTTTATGGAGGCAGACAACATGTACATACACTTTAGTCTTTAAGTTACATATAAAAAATGTGATAAAATGCCAAGGTAACCACAGAAAGAACAGAAACAAATACACAGGATACACACCAACTTGAAAAAACAAAGAGGAAGCTAAGAATGAAATTGCAGAAGTAAATACAAAAACATTAATATCTCACAGTGAACTTACAGGAATTAAACTTGCCAGTTAGAATGGATAAAAACGAAAGCAACTAAATGGTTCCACTTCCAATAAACTTCCACTCTAACAGTAGAGTAGCTTATATTGGGGAGAAGGCAATGACACCCCACTCCAGTACTCCTGCCTGGAAAATCCCACGGACTGAGGAGCCTGGAAGGCTGCAGTCCATGGGGTTGCTGAGGGTCGGACACGACTGGGCGACTTCACTTTCACTTTTCACTTTCATGCAATGGAGAAGGAAATGGCACCCCACTCCAGTGTTCTTGCCTGGAGAATCCCAGGGACGGGGGAGCCTGGTGGGCTGCCGTCTATGGGGCTGCACAGAGTCGGACACAACTGAAGCGACTTAGCAGCAGCAGTAGCAGCTTATTGGATTAATTCTCCCCTAGATAACAATTATAAACTATTTTAAGGCACTAAAGAACAATAAAAATCAGGTAGAAATAGGACCGAAGTTAATTATTGAAATAAATGAATTACACAGGGCTAAATATGCAGCTTTACACCTTGTTTCTCATTTGCCTTAGGGCATGCCGACATCCCTGTGAAACAAGATGCAAACTGAGGAGTCAGACAGATGACAGAGGGTGCGAAGGGGAGGTGGTGGCAGGAGGGTAGGAACAGCAGAAAGAGATCCCAGCAGAAATGAGAAAGTAACAGAAGAGGATCCTCCGAATCTACAAATCGTTGGCTGACTTCTGAACTCTGCATACACGAGAAAGGAGCCGAGATTCTCGTGAGAAACAGCAGTCGGAAAGCTAAAAGAAGCAAGCGACTGCTGCCTGCTGTGGCGGAGAGAGAGTTTGGTGTCCGAGTCCAGCAAGTTAACTACCTACAAGAAAAAAAAAATTCCTCAGAGGAAGTTAACAGTATTCTGAGAATCTATAATTTACATCACAAACATCCAGCATACATCAAAAATCACGTGACTTGCAAAGAAAGAAGAAATGTGCCGCACAGTCAAGAGGAAGAGCAGACAAAAGAAACTGACACACAAGATAATCAAGCTACTGATTGGGATTAGCAGAAAAGAGATTTTAAGAAAAGTTAAAACTATTTTCAAGGACATAAGGTTGAGTGGATAAGAAATCTCAACAGAGAAATAAAAACTATTAAAGAGAAAACACAAGTTTTGAAACTGAAAATTTACTAAGTCAGCTTAACACTGGAGGTGGCAGAAGACTGAATAATAAACTTGAAGACTGGACAACAGAAGTGATCAAATATGAAGAAAAGAGAGAAAGAATACTGGAAGAAGATGACAAACCTGTGGGTAAATCTAAACCACAGAACATGCATAACTGGAGTTCCAAAAGAAAAGCAGACAGAAAGTGGGACAAACAATTGTGAAGAAATAATTGGGGGAAACTTATAAACTTAGAGATAACATGAAGCTAAGGAAACTCCAAGTAGATACAAAGATAGCTACATCCAGGGACATTACCAAAAACTGCTAAAATCCAAAGACAAAGAGGAAATATTAATAGCAATAAGAGGGAAAAAATGACATACGTGCATATAGGGGAGCAATAATAGAAATTATGGTCATTTGTCAGGACAAACAAAGGAGGCTGGCCACAAAACAAGAAAATGGAGCTCCAGCTCTAAAGTGCTGAAGAAAAAAACACTAGTTAACCAGAATTCTAAAGCCAGAGAAAATATACTTCAAAATTAAAGGGAAAATAAAGATATTTTCATAAATGAAACAATATTCAACACTAGCAAAACTGCATTACATTAATATAAAACAGGACAGGAAATTCTTTAGGCTGAAGAAAAAGGACATCAGATAGAAACCATAATCTACTGGAAAGAATGAAAGGTCATTTGAAATGGTAACTATGTGGATAAATATTAAAAACTCTATTTCTTCTTTCCTTTCTTTAAAACTCAAAGCAATGTTTAGAGCAAAAAATAATATTTTCTTATAGTGTTTATAACAAAAGCCAAAGTATATATCTCATAACCGAGCAACCATAAAAAACTGGACAGATTGTCAGAGTAAATCAAAAAGTAAGATCAAACTTAGAGACGTAGTTTCAAATTCAGAATCAGATTTAGAGACGTAGTTTCAAAACAAAGATATAAATAGACTGAAAATAAAAGAATGGAAAAATATACACTGTGTCAATATTAAGCATAAGAAAGCTTGAGTAGCTATATTAATATCAAACAAAAACATTTTATGATAAAAGGTATTACCAGAGATAAAGAACAGTTCATAGTATCATAACGCTAAACAGATCAGTTTAGCACACATCAGAAATGTATATGCAACTAAAAACAGAACTTCAAAACACAAAATAACTAAAGAGAAAAAGTAAATCTACAATCCTTGATGAAGAAGCTCACTGTTACTACTGTGGTAACTGATAGGTTAACTAGATAAAAAAAAAATCACTGAGGATGAAGATCTGATATTATCAACCACCTTGACCTAACTGACAATCAAAAACAGAAATACATTCAAGTGCATACAGAATATTCATCAAGACAGACCACAGGTTGAGACACGAAAGTCTCAATAAATATCAAAAGTTTTAAATTTTACAGAGTATATTCTCTTACCACAACAAAATTAAATTAGAAATAATAAGACATTCAAATATTAATATTTGTAAATTCAACAATATATCTAAAGAGTCAATAGATCAAAGGAGACAATATAAGGAAAATTAGAAAATATTTCAAACTGATAGCAAAAACATGAAAATTTGTGGAACACAGTCAGTTCAGTCACTCAGTTGTGTCCAACTCTTTGCCACCCCATGGACTGCAGCACGCCAGGCTTCCCTGTCCATCACCAACTCCTGGAGTTTACTCAAATTCATGTCCATTGAGTTGGTGATGCCATGGGGACCATCTCATCCTCTGTCGTCCCCTGCTCCTCCTGCCTTCAATCTTTCTCAGCATCAGGGTCTTTTCCAGTGAGTGAGTTCTTCATGTCAGGTGGCCAAAGTATTGGAGTTTCAGCTTCACCATCAGTCCTTCCAATGAATATTCAGGATTGATTTCCTTTAGGATGGACTGGTTTGATCTCCTTGCAGCCCAACAGACTCTCAAGAGTCTTCTCCAACACCACAGTTCAAAAGCATCTATTCTTTTGACACTCAGCTTTCTTTATAGTCCAACTCTCACATCCATCCATGACTACTGGGAAAACCATAGCTTTGAGTAGATGGACCTTTGTTGGCAAAGTAATGTCACTGCTTTTTAATATGCTGTCTAGGTTGTGGAACACAGTAAAAAGTAGAAAGCTGACAAACTACAGTCTGTGGGCCAAATCCAGTCCACCAGTAACTTTTGTAAACTTCACTGTATACTTGACACTCCTTTGTTTATGTATTGAGAATAGCTGCTTTCATGCTATAATAGCAGAGTTGAGTAACTAACAGAGACCACAGGAACTACAAAGCCTAAAATATTTACTATCTAGTATTTTACAGAAAAAGCTTAAAGCTTGCTTATCCTGGCTTAGAGGGAAATAAACATCTTTAAATGTTTACATTTAAAAAATAAGGAAAAAAAATTCAATCAACAGTCTAAATGTCACATTAAAAAGCTATAAAAGATGACAAAATTTAAGCTCAAAGTAGAAGGAAGGAAATAATAAAGAGCAGAAATCAATGAAATGGAGAGCAGACCAAAAGGAGAGAAATTATCAACTAAAAACAGTTCACTCTTTGAAATGATCAAATAAACTGATAAACTTCAAGTTAGTGAAGAGGAAAACAAAAATTACCAATATTAGGGGAAAAATGAGATGATATCATCAGCAATCCTAAGGAAATAAAAAGTATATAATAAAGGAATACTACTATGAACAACTTCACACTGGTACATTTGACCATCAAGGTAAAATGGACAAATTTCTCGCAAAACATCATTCTCCAAAACTGACATGAAGAAGAAGAACAGGTCCTAGAGTGAATTTTCAACAAATCAGTGGAATAGGTAGCTCCAAACACCCGTCCTTCCACATACAACACTGAAATACACGCCTAAACTGTTGGGCAGAAACAACTTTCTCAAAAGTTTGGAAAATCCTCAAAGGGTCACAGCAACGAAGCAAACACTGAATCCAGACAAAGATCACACAAACACCAGTATGGGGACTGCCCTGGTGGTGAAGTGGATAGGAATCTACCTGCCAATGCAGGGGACACGGTTCCATCCCTATCTAGGAAGATTCCACACGCCTCAGAGCAACTAAGCCCACGCACCACAACCACTGAGCCTGTACTCCACAGCAAGAGAAGCCAGCGCAATGAGAGGCCCGTACACAGCAGTGACGAGTAGCCCCTGCTCACTGCAACTTGAGAAAGCCCACACAAAAGCAACAGAGACCCAGTGCAGCCAAAAACAAATAATTAAAAAAACAAACAAACAAACAGTGGGAAAGCCTAGTGGTATCTGCACTTGCCCTTTCCCCACCACCTCACTATCCCTCCCTGCAGCAGCCCATACTCCTGGTGTGGGACCCTCGTCCCTGGCTCCAGGCAGAGCAGAGCAGAGCAGAAGTCACAACTTACTGCTTTTGTTCTATCCTGTATCTGAAGGCATCGTCTATTTTACAAGCTCAGGCCCCACACCGGGCAGAAAAGCAGTCTGCGTGGCTCAGAAACACTGTAAGGCAGACAAAAAGCCCATGGCCTGGGGTAAAAGATGATGGGTGAGACATACAATAGAACACCTAATATCTGGGAGGAAAAGCCATGAAGCAAATTTCCTTGGGAAATTAGGGCATTCAAAAGCACCTCTGTGTCCTGGGGAATTCAGTAACCAGGCACATACCCAGTACAGGATGCACGCTCAGAAAATGCCTGAGAAGACACTGAGCCTTCGCCACTGGCTGGTCTGCAGGCTCAGTGCACGCTTGCGTGCTAAGTCACTCCAACTGTGCTGGACTCTTTGGCCTGCCAGACTCCTCCGTCCATAGGATTTCCCAGGCAAGAATACCGGAGGGGGTTGCCATTTCCTCCACCAGGGGATCTTCCCGACCTGGGGATGGAACCTGAGTCTCCTGTGGCTCTTGCAGTGCAGGCAGATTCTTTACCACTGTGCCACCAGGCTCAGTGCACAGCTGGCTAAATGTTGAAGGTGCTAGCACACAGCTGAAGCTCAGGAGAGATTGTTGTTTGCTCCTGGTATTCAAAGAAATCTCTGTCAAAACAATAGTTGAAAACAAGCTAAAGGAACAGAGACTTCAGTAACCAAAAATGACAAGGAGTACAGTTTTTGCAAAAATAATCTGGAACTAAGCACATGGACAATTACAGCCTTTGACAATCACAAACAGCACACCAAGGGGAAGACAGAGAATCTGATTTCCAAAGTACTACATTATAATATTTGCACATCCAATTTTCATCAAAAACACAAATAATACAAAGAAACAGTAAAGTATACAAAGTGAAAAAAATTGCATTAAATTGTCCCTGAGGACACCTAGATATTGAATTTACTAAACAAAGACTTTAAACCAGCTGTCTTATGTTCTAAGACCTAGAGTAAACCATGAGCAAAGCAGTAAAGGAAATTGTGAAAACAATGTATGAACAAAATAGAATATCATAAAGAGGTGGATATTATGAAAGGCCACCAAATAGAAATTCTGGAGCTGAAAAGTACAACTAAAGTGAAAAATCTGTTACAGGAGTTTAACAAAATTAAGCAGATAGAAAAAAGAATCAACAGAGTTTAAATGTCCCAAATTTGATAAAAGACATGAATCTACACATCCAAGAAGCCCAACAAACTCCAAACAGGAGAAACTCAAAGAGATTCATGTTGAAGACATGTTACAGTTAAACTGTCAAAAGCCAAAGTCAACAGAAGCAGCAAGAGGAAAGCAACTCATCACGTGTAAGCCGTTTCTAATAAGACGAACAGCTTATTTCTCATAAAGATCATGGAGGCCAGAAGACAGTGAGAGAACATATTTAAAATGCTATAAGAAAAAACAAACAAAAATCTGTCAAGTAAGAATTCTGTATCTACAAAGAATGGAGGAGTAATCAAGACTTTCCCAGACAAAAACTAAAGGAATCTGTTATTAGCAAATCTGCCCTCCAAGAGATGCTAAGGGAATCCTTCAGGTTGAAATGATAGGAAATTAGACAGTGATTCAAAGCTACATGAAGAAATATAGAACACTTACAGCAAATATGTCCTTGTTTTTCTCTGTTATGGCTAAGTCTGTATTTCCCTTATTCTCTTTTCTGTCTGCCTTTATTTCATTCTCTTTGAAAGAGAGGTAATATGACTAAATAAGAAAGAACTCAGCAATAGGAGTTAGAAGGCCTATACTAAATCATGCTCCACTCATTTGGAGGCTATGAATCTGAAAGCAAATTACTAAATGTTTGAAGACTAAGTTTTTATGAAAAATAGGAGAAATATTCTGACTCTTATAGGTTGTTAAAATTAACAGCACTTTTAAATGTGTTAGGTTTTTTTCATATACAATTCAAGTAAAAACTGAACACAGTAGTCTCTTCTTTCTCTGTTCTTTAAACTGGCCACAGAGTTATACTGTTTTACTGTTTACGTTATAGTTTTACTATTTGTTATAATATTAATAATTGTACTGACAACTGCTATTAGTTGAAGGAACTCTAAGGCAAACTGATGACATTTACAGAAAGATGGTTTTACATTAGCAGCAACCCACATATTGCTGTCTTTTACTTCTTTTCCAGGGATTTGGGTCAGAATACCTCTATTGAACATGTATACTTCAGAGCAGACCTTATGCTATGCTATGCTATGCTAAGTCACTTCAGTTGTGTCCGACTCTGTGTGACCCCATAGACGGCAGCCCACCAGGCTCCCCCGTCCCTGGGATTCTCCAGGCAAGAACACTGGAGTGGGTTGCCATTTCCTTCTCCAATGCATGAAAGTGAAAAGTGAAAGTGAAGTCGCGCAGTCGTGTCTGACTCCCAGTGACCCCATGGACTGCAGCCTACTAGGCTCCTCCGTCCATGGGATTTTCCAGGCAAGAGTACTGGAGTGGGGTGCTGTTGCCTTCTCCACAGAGCAGACCTTAGGTGCAGGTAAACAGTGAATACTGGTAATAATCACCATCATGGGGAATTCCCTGGTTCCATGCTTTCACTACTAAAGGTGTGGGTTTGATCCCTGCTTGGGGAACTAAGATTCCCACAAGCAGCAGCAACCAATTCAGTACTGCTTACCATGTGCCAGGCTACTCCAGTAAGGCAGGTATACTAGTATTTCTGTTTTTAAAACTGAGGAAACTGACACACAGTGAAGTTAAGGGACTTGGAAAATATTATATCACTCAGAGACCAAAGCTGAGACTACCCAGGATCTTTATAATGGGCTTGGGTAGTTAAAGACTCTGACAGGTCTACAGAGAATAACAAAGATTGAGATAATCACAGCGGGGGGAGAGGAGGCCACAAAAGAAAACTGCCTTTTCCCAGGGCAAAGTCACAAGCAAATTGACCCTGCTTTTTACCACCCATTTGTCAGGCTTTTAAAATGCTGTGTTGAGGAGAGAAGGAATGAGAGGAGATTGGAGAAGTTTTGCTATTGGGTTTGGACTAGAACATCACTTTGCTTCCATGGTGCAGAGTCAACTCAATCACCCAATATTCTCCAGCCAAATGGTTTCTGTCTTAATTTCCTTAATCCAGTTATAGGGAGCTGGGTCCTAGCAGCCCTAACTTATTTTGTTTGTTAGAAGTGTATTCATTCAACGATCATTTAGTGCTAAAACCCTGTGCTAGTTGTTACTGAAATAAAGATAAATAAAACATGATCCTACTCCTTGAATGGCTCACAGTCTGGTGGGCATGAGAAATACAAACAAAAAAATGTTTAAACCAGAGGGAGTCTGGAGATGGGAGCCGCTAGCTTTCTCTAAAGATGGAAGATCTAAGAGGCAGTGATCATACAAAACTGTCTACAAAGTGGCAATTCAACCTAAGAGATGATATTTGAGCTGGTTCTTGCTGGGTGAAAAGGAAGGGAAAGGAAGGCATTGGAGGCAAGTACAGAGGAGGCCACCGCTCAGTAACTTAGAGTGGACACTGTGTGCTTCTCATACTCATTTTACATAAAGCAGGAAATGAAAACACACGTGACACCACTTTGATTTTCTTGGGATTAGAGTATTATATCTCTGCTTCATAGGACAGTTAATTAAAAGTTTAAAGTATCTTTACTTGAATCCACTAATGTAATACTTTTTCCAAACTAAGACGTGATAAAAATGTAAAAACTCTCAAAATCTCCCAGTCATAAAAAGTGTAACATAGATACAAAATGCTAGAAATTCTGATACATATTCAGTGATACAGATCTCAGATTTCCTGGGTTAGCTAGGAGCCCACAGGACTGTGGATGTTTTTCAAGTGTGGTTATTTAAAAGTTATCATTTTATTTGGCATTTTCCATGGGATTAGTCATGGGTAGTAAGTGAAGACTGTGAAGTCTTAAGTACTTAGGTGCTCAGTGGTATTTCTCTTTTCGTGGACTTCATAAACAACTTAGCTGGCAGTTTCTGTTTAAAACTCACAAACGTTCTTTCATCTGTTTAACCTGTCATTATGTGGCTGCTTAGCACCGAGCCAGACCTCGCAAGACCATGTTGGGAAAACAAGCTGGTCAGAAAACTTGCTTCCAATTAAGCTGTTGACTTACTGCCGATTTTGTTTAACTAATGAATTTTGACTATATGAAAGATCAGTCTTCTCTGAATAGAATCTTCCCTGAAAAGAATCAATTGCACTGCCAGACTCAATTCCCTACCCGAGACAGCACACAGTGTGCTCCTAGTCAGATCCATCGTACTCTAGAGCAGCGCCTGCAAACAGAAGCGCAGCAGCGGGCCATTCCCTGTGCCCGTTTTGCCACGCCTCCTTCCCTAAGTATACATTCCACTCTCAAGTCTCCACCAACCACCACATTGGAACGTATATTAAGACTCCTACTGTGGCAATTCCCTGGGGGTCCAGTGGTTAAGACTCCATGCTTCCACAGCAGAGGGCATGGGTTCCATCCCTGGTTGAGGAACTAGGATCCCACATGCTGTGTGGCGTGGCCAAAAAAAAAAAAAAGACTCCTACTATCGTTCCTGAATGTTAAAGATGCTAATATGAGAGTTTCAACTTTCAGTAAGCTTATTTTCCAAAATCCTGTTGTTTCATTTCCTGCCCAGGATTATGAAAAAGCACAATCTGTTACGGAAAACCCACAGTAAAAGCTGGGACTTACATCACAACCAAACAGTGGCAGCTGGTAAATGATTTGATGTGAAGTGATATAAAAAGTTCTCTTAAACCTATGAAGGGAAACATACCTAATTTATAGAAAAAATCTTGTAATACTCAGATATAAGTGCTTGCTTTCATAGTTTCACTGCATAACTTTTAATATTTTTAATTTAATACTATTTAAATAAAAATTAGGAAACCAAAATCCTTTCTTAGCCCCAGGACAGCAACCTTTTTCTGCAAAGGGTCAAAAAATAATTATTTTAGGTTTGGTTGCAGGATGGGGCAGGATGTATACCATTTGTGTCACAACTAATGCTCTTGTGGTGAGAAAGCAACAGCACAGACCATACTTACACAAGAGTGTGGACAGGCTCCGGTAAAACCTCATTCATTCTAGTCCCTAAATTATCTTACACAAGGAAATGCAAACTATCCTTTACATGAAAGAACAGCTTTAAAAAACCAAACAAGACACAGTGCGAGGAGGGGGATGAAGAAAGAGAGGAAGAAATTATAAAACATAGAATCAAGTAGGTGAAGGGTTAACTCCAGTAGGTTACCTTCTGCGGATCTGAATTCTTCTCCCACTGAAGCACTTTTTATACCCAGGTTATCATCACTGTCACATTCTGTAAGGAAGAATCAATAAACGCAAATGTACTTCTGAAAAAGTTACTGTGCCATTAATTTACGTACTCTAAAATGGTATGACTTTCAATGACTCCTCCACTCCTCCCATACCCAAGCTTACTAATTACAATCCATTAGTATTACACATCTTTCCCTAGTTTTTTTTTAAAAATGATTACCAAATACTACTACTTAAATCAAGAAAAAATAAAAATGAATGAAATAGGTAATTCACTTTTAGCTCTATATTCAAAAGATTATTTGAAAAGGTTTTTTTGTATGTTTAGGAAATAAGTTCCAGCATTTTTTTAAAAACTGTAAATTTTAAAAAGCTAATTTATGTGGATCCAGCAAATAAACTCCAAAGTTTCATTTGCATTAAATCATCTTTAAAAGATTTCTTAGTGGTGACAGAAAAAATTCTCCTGTAGTTTGAAAATCATAAGCATTCATCTCTACAGAGATGTAGGTTTATTATTAATAATGCCTCTGCATGCCACAAACTCAGTTGATGTCTTTTATGCTTACTAATGAGAGACCTAAGGCTTTAAAATAATGAATGACAGCCACTTAAAACATGAACATGGTACCATCAGGGACCTGGCTTTCACTTTCACTACATTTAAATCAATTTCTATCAGAGTGACTGAATCAGGGTTTAAATAACTGAATACAAATCATATGGACATATATATATGAAAACATGTAAAATCCTAAAATATACATTTAAAAATTAATCAATTTACCATAGTCTACAAATAGAAACCACTGTATAACTCTTACATTCCTTTAGTGCAAAAATTTGTTATGTCATCTTTTGCTGTTCCAGCAAAAACAATGTTTTTTTCTACAATATGTTATATACACTTACTACTTCAAATATTTCAAGCTATGTCTTAGTGAAATAAAACATTATATTTACAATTTGAAGAACAGAAAAATTAATTCTTCAAACATTAGGAACAAAGAAAATGCCCAAGCTTTCCATTATTATAATTCAAAGTCAAGGCCAGTCAAAAGCAGTGTGTTGTAACTGGTCTAAATAACCCATCACTGCAGTGAAGGCCTATGTAGTCCTGGCCTACACAGGGCTATGAGTTTGACACTAGGTTGTAAACATTTTTAAAGGTTTCTTTTGCCTCAATCAGCACCACCCATAGAACAGAGAAAATCATGAATAATTTTTTCTGTCTTCAGTACCTTGCATAGAATTAACTGTACCATACGGAAAGAGGCAGACAGAAGCTCAGAATTAGACTTAACAGCTATTTCACATAATGCCTATTCAACAGGGCACGCCACTGCTTCAGTCGCCTACACTTTCACAGCAGGGTAAACTTATTGCTCAGTTTTTAAGATGGCTTTAGAAACCTGTGTAATTGGTACCAACCTCCATCCCACTCATTTCAAAATGAAGACACAAAGCAAAAAAATACAACAAAGTCCCAGGGTCATAAACCAGGTGGCCACGGACTGTGTTCAGATTCAACAAAAACCATCTTGAAACATACTATGCTTTAAAGAGACTTAACTAAAGTCTTTAAACAGTAAACAGACTTTACTAAAGTCTGTTTTCAATTTAAATTCAGTAATTCATAACAGCCTATACTCTAGTTCACCCTTGTATTACTGAAGAAAAACTATTCTAGGAAAGTTCAAACTTTATATAAAATTCAAAGGAAGATGTTTAATTACTGAAGAACTATAAAAACCTGAATACACAAAACTGTTTTTAAAGAGAAAATCTTACATAAAGCAAATCAATATTGTTGAACTAACCTATAAGATAATGTCAAGTTCTTTACACAAACAGATCTTTAAGAGCTTATATAAAAACAAGTAGCAGTTATTTTATCTTACAAAGAGCGTGACAACCAGGAGCAACATCACACAGTGCAAATAAAAATGCTGCTGACATGGTTCCTTTGACTCAAGCAGCCCTCACAAACGGTGACTGCAATTCTACAATCAAAAGAAAGAAAACAGGGCTTCCTAGTTGACTTACAAAAGATCCTGGGGAACTTACAAAAGATCCTGGGGAACTTACAATGACAAGTTGGCTATGTTTGACAATCAGCTTACTTTTTAAAGGACCAGAATGCACAATCAAATCTTTTTATCTTCTACAAAAAGAAAAAGCATCTTCCTGTTATTTTTTTAAGCACTCATAGTTGGTATCTACACATGCTCTGCAAAGTCATTAGACTGTAGCACAGCGTCTCTCATCTTCATTCTTCAAGGACGTGGTAAGAGCCAACAACGCACACTAGACTCTCTAACATAAAACTGGGGCTTCGCATCAGTGAAAACCTGTCTCCGCAGATGATGGCTGTCTGGCCCTAGGCAGCTATTTCAACATTTCTGGGCCTCTGTTCTGTCATGTACAAAAGGAGAAGACCTAACATATCCCACCTCACAGTGCTGCAAGGAGGAGTAAACACGCGGAAGAAGTTCTTTGAATGTTATAAACCATCTTCAACACTACAAATACAAAAAACACCTAGCATGGCAGCCGGCATACAGTAGGTCCTCAATAAAAAGATTAGTTCCCTTTTTCTTCTTTAAAACAACACTGAAGTGACAAGTGATGTCTGCATCTTTGAAATATGAGGCCTGAGTTAGAATGAACACATATTTGTGAATAAGATGTGAAAGGTTTAAAAAAAGAAAAAGCCTACCAGGCTCCTCTGACCAGGATCACTACAAAGCATCCATGTATCTTGGTAAACTTTTAAAAAGTGACAATCAGTACTAAAATAGAACTAATAGAACGATAAGGGGCCCATGGGTGTCAACTCAGGACAGGTTAGTATCGTTACATGTCTCCACAGGGATATGCATATACTGTAATCAAAGTGCTGCTGCTGGAGCCCTGATGCACAGGAGACTGAGTTTACAGGGCAGAAACCATGACACATTCAAATCTTAATCTTAACTTAAAGCCTCATCCTGCTACAGAGAGTAAATGATTTACCCCAAACAGTACCCACAGTAATATTCCGCCCCTGTGAGAGTGCGGGGACCGCACTCTCACCGACCGCGAGGTCTGTGCACTGAGAAATGCTTCTCAGTTCTAATGCATATTAAATACCATTTCTTACCAAAAACTCTTATTATTCTTAAGGCCATTTGTTAGGAAAGGTGAAGGAATAAAGTTACCCACAAAAATCACTGGTCTTTGATTTTCTAATCAGTTATAAAGTTTATTGTTTGGCCACTTAATTTTAATAATTTTCATTACTTTTAAAATGCATTGGCTATAGCACATGAAAAGATGCTTATTTGGAAAATGGAAATGAAGAGCAAAATGAGATACCACTGTGTACCCATTAGGATGGTTATCATCAAAAACAAAAATCAGAAAATAACAATTGTTGGCAAGGATGTAGAGAAACTGAAGCCTCATGACCTATTGGTGGGAATGTAAAATATTATAGTCCATGTGGAAAATAATATGGAGGTTTCTCAAAAAATTAGAATAGAGTTACCATGTTACCTAGCAACCACACTTCTGGGCATATACTCACAGAAACTAACGGAGGGTCTGGAAGAGACGCCTGCCCCCATGCTTACAGCAACATGACTCACAACAGCTAAAGCATGAACACGCACCAAGTGACCACCAATGGGTAAACAGATAGCAAAAGGGGGCACAGACATACAACGGAGCACTACTCAGCCTTAAAAAGGACCCTTCGACACAGGCTATAACATGGGTAAAACCTGAGGAAACGTTTTCCTCAGTGAAATAATAAGCCAGTCACAAAAACAGAAAGGCTGCATGATTTCACTTACAGGACACACTCAGGGTAGTCACATTCATAGACAGGAGACAGAATGCTGGCTCCCCACGGGCTGGGGGAAGGACAGTGGGGAGTTACTGTTTAATGGGCATGGGGTTTCAGTTGTCAAGACGAAAGGAGTTCTGGGGATGGATGGTGGTGATGGCCACACAGCAATGTGAATGCAGTTAACACCATACAACAGGTTTCCCAGGTGGCTCAGTGGTAAAGAATCTGCCTTCAATGAAGATCTGGGTTCGATTCCTGGGTTGGGACGATCCCGTGGAGAAGGAAATGGAAACTCATTCCAGTATTTTTGCCTGAAAAATCCCATGAACAGAGGAGCCTGGCAGGCTACAGTCCATGGGGTCACAAAGAGGCGGACGTGACTGAGTGACTTCACACAAACACACCTCGCAACTGGACATTTCAGAATGGTTAACATGGTAAATCTTACATGTGAAAGTGTTAGCTGCTCAGTCGTGTCCAATTCTGCAACCCCACAGACTGTAGCCCCCCAAGCTCCTCTGTCCATGGAATTCTCCAGGCAAGAATACTAGAGTGGGTAACCATTCCCTTCTCCAGGGTATCTTCTCAACCCAGGGATCAAACCTGGATCTCCTACATTGCAGTTGGGTTCTTAACCATCTGAGTCATCAGGGAAGCCCCAAAGCATGTATATTTTGGTTCAATTAAAAAAAGAAAACAGTGGAGAGAAAATCTAAAAAATATATATATAGTCGCTGGGAATCATGTTTCCTTTTTATGGTATTAATGATTAATAATACCTACTATTTACTGAGCACCTATGTGCTTTCTGGGCTTCCCTTATAGCTCAGCTGGTAAAGAATCTGCCTGCAATGCAGGAGACTCTGGTTCGACTCCTGGATTGGGAAGATCTGCTGGAGAAGGTATAGGCTACCCACTCCAGTATTCTTGGGCTTCCCTTGTAGCTCAGCTGGTAAGAATCCGCCTGCAATGCAGGAGACCTGGGTTCGATCCCTGGGTTGGGAAGATCTGCTCGAGAAGGGAAAGGCTACCCACTCCAATATTCTTGGGCTTCCCTTGTGGCTCAGCTGGTAAAGAATCCACCTGCAATGCAGGAGACCTGGGTTCGATCCCTGGGTTGGGAGGATCTGCTGGAGAAGGGAAAGACTACCCCCTCCAGTATTCTGGCCTGGAGAACTCAATGGACTATACAGTCCACGGGGGTGCAAAGAGTTGGACTCTAGACACTATACATGTCACTAATTCTTACAGACTTATAGATATGAAAGTGAGACTCACAGAAAGTTGAATATCTTTACCTGAAATCACACTGCTAGGAAGCAGCTACCTTAGCATTTGAACAAATGCCCATGGCCTTCTTTATACACTGCATCGCCTCTGTTTATTTATCACAAAAATTCAAAATAAAGTACACGTGCCCCCAAAGAGCAGTAAGTTCAAACGAGCACTGACTATGAATAAATGATTTTAAAAATATGTAGAGTATAAGAAATATTCATAAAAGAACTTCAGTATATAACAATAACCTACACCTTACCTCTAACCCTAACATACCCATGCAGACCTATTTATATGCAGCTTTCACTCCAAATAAAGTTGAAAGAAAGGCAAAATCATAACAGCTCTCAATACCAAAGCAATGCTCCCAAGAGCAGTAGGAGGAAGACAAGGGGGTTGGCCTAGGTGGCAAAGGTGAAAATTAAATATTTTATGAGATTATTACATAGATGTTTTTAAGGATCGGGGAAGGGATGATAAAAGAATGGAAGAAAAAGTGGTTAAAAAAAGCCACGGACACAGGGAATTCTACTCAGTACTCAGTAACGCCCTGTATGGGAAAAGAATCTACAAAAGAGGATTTACAGGTATATGTACAACTGACTCACTTGGCTGTACACCTGAAACTAACACAACATTGTAAATCAACTATACTCCAAGAAAAATATTAATTAACATTTTTTTAAAAAGAAAGAAAAGAAAAAAAAAAGCCACAAACAGAAAAAGCAAGTGAATGAAAACAAAAACTATAGAACAGGAAGATAAAATTCAGTACTACAATATGACATAAATAAGCAAAACAGAGTTGACTTTCCTTTAAAGAGCACAAGTGTGCCAGCAGCTCAATGGCTCCTAACTTTGAATTTATCCATTGCAATGAGTGACCAGAGCAAAGTTCTTCACAACAGATCTTCAATCAAAATGCGGCTCTACATATATGAAATGAAGAAATTAGCAAGGAGGAGGGCATACTTGGGAGATGTAAAGGCAAATAATAAACATTCCAAGAAGTAGTCAGTTTCTCACTGAAGTCAGTCATCAGTATCTTTAAACTCTTTTCATGGCTGCAACTTATTAGGATATTTAAAAACTATTCTTTTATTCTCTCCTACCCACATTTACTTCAGAAATTAAAAAAACAAAAACAAAAAATACCCATCTGGGTCCCTAGAATTATACCCTTTCCTAAATATTGGTTAGTTAAACTGGCCCCCAGCATGCCCATTCACTGAACAATCTCAGAAAGGCAGAGAGAGTGCAGGACAGAGGCTCCTAGTCCTTCAAGGTCATAAAATCGCTCAGGGCTTCGTTCTATTACTGTCAACCTCCTAAATGCTCTTTTTTTTGGTATTGCCATATTTACGGCTTTCTGGTTTCTCCTATAAGCACTTTGCTTTCTGAAAAACTGAAGATAAATTTAGAATTTCCAAAACAAAATGAAGATCCAGATTCTGAGCTTTACAAAACTCTAATAGCATATTTCAAACCATTAAATATACGAATATAAATTTTATCCTTCAGACGAAAAAGGGCTCCAGAAAATCACGAATTCCTTCTCCTTCTAACACACTCAAAATGAAAGCAGACAAGGAATGAAACACAGCAAAAGCATGAGCGCGTGGCAGTTTAGTGAGCAGGCGAGGGCAGAGTGGACAGCAGTTTATTGGCTTCTCTCAGCAGTGAAGTCTCCTCCTTTTGGGCGGTTTGCCCCGAGGCTGCAGCTGCATACCTTTGGTGGTGTCAGATATGCTATTTAACAAGGCACACATCATATCTCCCTCCAAGTGGTGAGGGTTGAGTATATGTGCTGGCCTCTGAGTCTTCTTAAACTGATTCTCTAGCTCCAGAAAACCTTGATCTCCTGAGAGGATGGTGAAAGGAATCTGCTTGGGCAGCTGTTCATCTAGACGGCCAGCCTAAGTTGGAACAAACGGCACACGTCAAATCAGCATCTGTGCTTCCAATCAAGTTACAGCTGTTTCAGAATGAACGCCTACCTAGAAAGGTATATTTCACATGTCCCCTTGCTCCCACTAAAGTATGATATAAAGATCTCATTCACAAATAAAATATATTAATACCATATTTTAAAAATGTAAAGTGCTGCCAATTTTAAGATAAACTGTTTAATGTGCCACTAAGACAGAAAGAAAAAAAGAAGAGGCCCCCATATAAAGGTGGAACAGTAGTAACAGGGCTAAAGTAAGCAAAGTAACAGTAAGGCAAGCAAGCTCAACCTTAAAACTGGCTAGATGGAAAAAGAAATTATCTTGTGGTTTAAAATATAAGCAGCAGTCAACAAATCTACAGAGTAAATTCATGTTATCAGTGTGACACAGAAAAGCTTAAGCAGAAAATTTAATTTAAGCTGGGTCTCAGGTGGGTCATTTCTCCAGGCGACTAGCCGAGACAGAAGCAAATGCAGATTCCACCTGGGCCAACAGTGACTATCACGGGGCGTGCTCATTTCAGATGTTAAATGTGGAAGCGCCTCATGCGTCAGGAGTGACACCTCCTGATCATTTATTCTAGAAACAGTTAAGGTTCTACTGTGCATAGCCGAGGGCTGGCTAGAACTGGGATGAAGCAGTACTGCGTTCTGCATCCCCGCATTCCTGCTCCCAACGGTCTTAAGTAGAACTTGATGCAAAAGGTTTTACACAAAAGACACAGCACTGAAAAGGAATCTACAGTGTCATTACGATTTAAGTGGGAGAATTAATCAAAAGGGTCCTAGATTCACAGCAGATTCTGAATAAAGCAATGACTCACGTGCATACATATGGCGAAATCAGCAGCATCTTTTCTCTTGCTGCAGCGAGGATGCAGGAAGAAGCAGCCGATGCGGTTCAGGTAGTTGTAGACCTTACAGTGGGCCGGGGGCTTCCAGTTGGTGTTTCCCCCTGTCGTGTTTAGAATAATAACAACACTGTTGTTTACAACAGGCATAAACGGAGTCAAATAGAAGAAGCCAGAACAGAAGAGCAGACACAACTGAAAATTCCATAAGGAAAAACAAATACTAGGAAAAAAATGTTTCTAGAAAGAAAGTACCAGAGTAGAAGGCAGAACAGGCAGTTCCAGCACAGGGATCACCAGAGTGCTGCTGAAACCTCAGGAAAGTAGACACCTGCCCCAAACCTGACTAGTAAGCGGAGGACTCACAGGGACGTTAAGCAGAATCACAGTAATGTGTGTGAAATTCTTTGGTGGTGTTCTACATGAATGTATGCATTAGTGGATTTTTTACGAGTACGTTAAGGCTGCTCACTGAAGTTAAAAAGTGGTCAATCAGGAAAGCTGGACTTACTAAAAGCCTTATCCAGGTCAGTGGGTTTCTATCTTAAGTCCTACTCCTCTTCTTTGTATACGGTTTCCTATCAAACGTGGCAAATGCACCGTATTTCATTGTACTGTGCTTTAATACTGTTGTTTTTTTTATTACTAATAAAAGTCTGTGACAACTTTGCCTTGAGTGGGCTTATCAATGTCATTTATCAAACAGCATTTGCTAACTTTCTGTCACATTTTGATGATATTCATGACATTTCACACTTTTCCATCATTGTTGTGATGGTGATCACTGATGTTACCATTGTAACTGCTTGGGTGCACCACAAACCATGCCATACAAGACAGCAAACTTAACTAACACGTGTTCTGTGCATTCTCATCGCTCCACCGACTTGCCTTGACTGCCTTTCTGCCCTTTTGGGCATCCTACACCCTGAGACGCAATATTGAAAGTAGGCCAATTAATAAGCCCACAATGGCCTCTAAGTGTTCTAGTGAAATGAAGAGTCTCACATTTCTCAAATTAAACCAAAAGCTAGCAGTGATTAAGCTCGGTGAGAAAGGAGTGTCCAAAGACAAGACAGGCTCAAAGGCAGGCCTGCAGCTAGGTGACCGTCACATGATGGCCATTGTATCTACTGCTGTGGGCAGGAATCCCTTAGAGAAATGGAGAAGCCACACAGTAAGAGAGACCAACATGCACTACTTAGATGCAATTTCAAAAATGACAGAATGATCTCTGTTCGTTTCCAAGGCAAACTATTCAATATCACAGTAATTAAAATCTATGCCCCAACCAGTAATGCTGAAGAAGCTGAACGGTTCTATGAAGACCTACAAGACATTCTAGAACTAACACCAAAAACACATGTCCTCTTCATTATAAGGGACTAGAATGCAAAAGTAGGAAGTCAAGAAACACCTGGAGTAACACACAAATTTGGCCTTGGGAGTACAGAATGAAGCAGGGCAAAGGCTAATACAGTTTTGCCAAGAGAACGCACTGGTCATAGCAAAAACCTTCTCCCAACAACATAAGAGAAGACTCTACACATGGACATCACCAGGTGGTCAATACCAAAATCAGATTGATTATATTCTTTGCAGCCATAGACAGAGAAATTCTATATGGTCAGCAAAAACAAGACCAGGAGCTGACTGTGGCTTAGAGCATGAACTCCTTATTGTCAAATTCAGACTTAAACGGAAGAAAGTAGGGGAAACCACTAGACCATTCAGGTATGACCTAAATCAAATCCCTTACAATTATACAGTGGAAGTGACAAATAGATTCAGTGGATTAGATATGACAGGCAGAGTGCCTGAAGAACTATGGATGGTGGTTTGTGACCTCCTGTACAAACAGGAGGCAGGGATCAAGATCATCCCCAAGGAAAAGAAATGCAAAAAGGCAAAAGGGTTGTCTGAGGAGGCCTTACAAATAGCTGTGAAAAGAAGAGAACCTAAAGGCAAAGGAGAAAAGGAAAGCTATACCCATTTGAACACCGAGTTCCAAAGAATAGCAAGGAGAGATAAGAAAGCCTTCCTCGGTGATCAATGCAAAGAAATTGAGGAAAACAATAGAGTGGGCAAGTCTAGAGATGTCTTCAAGAAAATTAGATACACGAAGGGAACATTTCATGCAAAGATGGGCTCAATAAAGGACAGAAATGGTATGGACCTACCAGAAGCAGAAGATATTAAGAAGAGGTGGCAAGAATACACAGAAGAACTATACAAAAAAGATCTCCATGACCCAGATAATCACAACAGTGTGATCACTCACCTAGAGCCAGACATCCTGGAATGTGAAGTCAAGTGGGCCTTAGGAAGCATCACTATAAACAAAGCTGGTGGAGGTGATGGAATTCCTATTGAGCTATTCCAAATCCTAAAAGATGATGCTGTGAAAGTGCTGCACTCAATATGTCAGCAAATTTGGAAAACTCAGCAGTGGCCACAGGACTGGAAAAGGTCAGTTTTCATTCCAATCCCAAAGGAAGGCAATGCTAAAGAATGTTCAAACTACCGCACAATTGCACTCATCTCACACACTAGTAAAGTAATGCTCAAAATTCTCCAAGCCAGGAACAGTACATGAACCGTGAACTTCCAGATGTTCAAGCTGGATTTAGAAAAAGTACAGGAACCAGAGTTGAAATTGCCAACATCCACTGGATCAGTGAAAAACCAAGAGAGTTCCAGAAAAACATCTATTTCTGCTTTATTGACTATGCCAAAGCCTTTGACTGTGTGGATCACAACACACTGCGGAAAATTCTTCAAGAGCTGGGAATACCAGACCACCTGACCTGCCTCTTGAGAAATCTGTATGTAGGTAAAGAAGCAACAGTTAAGAGCTGGACATGGAACAACAGACTGGTTCCAAATTGGCAAAGGAGTACATCAAGGCTATATATTGTCACCCTGCTTATTTAACATATGCAGAGTATATCATGCAAACTGATGACAAGCTGGAATAAAGATCACAGGGAGAAATATCAACAACCTCAGATATGCAGATGATACCAGCCTAATGGCAAAAAGTGAAAAGGAACTAGAGAGACTCTTGATGAGGGTGAGAGGAGAGTGAAAAAAGCTGGCTTAAAACCCAGCATACAGAAAACTAAGATCATAGCATTCAGTCCTATCACTTCATGGCAGACAGACAGGGAAGTAATGGAAACTGTGACAGATTTTTTTTCGCTCCAAAATCACTGTGAACAGTGGTGACTGCAGCCATGAAATTAAAACACACTTGCTCCTTGGAAGAAAAGCTATGACAAACCTAGACAGCATATTAAAAAACAGTGACATCACTCTGCTGGCAAAGGTCCGTCTAGTCAAAGCTATGGTTTTTTGCAGTAGTCATGTACGGATCTGAGAGTTGGGCCACAAAGAAGGCCAAGCGCCAAAGTATTGATGCTTTCTAATTGTGGTGCTGGAGAAGACTCTTGAGAGTCCCCTGGACAATCAGGAGATTGAACCAGTCAATGCAAAGGAAATCAACCCTAAATATTCATTGGAAGGACTGATGCTGAAGCTGAAGCTCCAATACTTTGGCCATCTTGGGCATCTGATGCAAAGTGTCAACTCATTCGAAAAGCCCCTGATGCTGGGAAAGATTGGGGGGGTGGGGAGAAGGGGACGACAGAGGATGAGATGGTTGGGTGACATCACCAACTCAACAGACATGAGTTTGAGCAAGCTCTGAGAGATACTGAAGGACAGGAAAACCTGGCGTGCTGCAGTCTGTGGGGTTGCAAAGAGTTGGACGTGACTGAGCAACTGAGCAACAATGCAGTTACAGTTATCAAAGCAGTATGGTCGTGGCATAAATACAGAAATATAGATCAGCGGAACAGGACAGAAAACCCAGACATAAGCCCAACCAGTTATGGCCAGCTAATCCATGACAAAGTAGGCGAGTTTACACAATGGTGGCAAGACAGTCTCTTCAACAAATGGTGCTGGGAAAACTGAACAGCGACATGTAAAAAAATTAAGTTAACTCATTCCTTAATTCCATACGCAAAAATAAGCTCAAAATGGATTAAAGATCTTAATGTGAGACAAGACTATATAAACTCTTAAGAGGAAAACACAGGCAGAACATGCTCTAACATAAATTACAGCAGCATCTTTTTTGATCCATCTCCCAGAATAATGAAATAAAAACAAAAATAAATAAATGGGACCTACTTAAACTCAAAAACTTTTGCACAGCAAAGGAAACAATAAACAAAATGAAAGACAACTCACAGAATGGGAGAAAATATTTGCAAATGATGTGACTGATAGGGATTAGTCTCCAAAATTTACATTTTATGACACTTAACAGCATCAAAACAAATAACCCACTCAAAAAATGGGCAGAGACCTGAACATACATTTCTCCAATGAGGACATACAGATACACTTATGAACAGATTTCAGTATCTCTAAGAATTAGAGAAATGCAAATGAAAACTACAATGAGGTATCCTGTCACACCAGTCAGAACAGTTATCTTCAAAAAACCCACAAGCAACAACTGCTGGAACGAGTGTGGTGAAAAGGCAACCCTGCTATACTCTTGGCTGCAACGTAACCTGGTACAGCCAGTATGGAGAACAGTACGGAGGTTCCTGAAAACACTGAACAGAGCTACCATACGACCCTGCGATCCCACTCCTGGGCATACAGCTGGAGAAAAACACGATCCGAAAGGAGACACGCACCCCTGTCCTTCACTCACTGCAGCACTGTTTACAATAGGCAAGACAGGAAAGCAATTTGAACGTCAATCAACAGAGGAACAGATAAACAAGATGTGGTACATATATACGACGGTGTATTACTCAGCCATTAAAGAGAGTGAAAGAATGCCATTCGCAGCAACACGGATGGACCTAGAGAATGTCATATGAGTGAAGTCTGTCAGACAGAGAAGGAGAAATGTTGTATGAATCCCTTACGTGTGGAATCGAAAAAGAAATAATACAAATGAACTTACTTACAAAACAGACAGAGGCTCACAGAGTTAGAAAACTTACGGTTGCCAGGGGAAAGGGATAGTTAGGGACTTTGGGAAGGCCGTGTACAAACTGCTATTTAAAATGATAACCAACAGGAACTACCGTATAGCACGTGAACACTGCTCAATGTGTGCGCCAGCCAGGAGGGAGGAGGTCTCGGGGGAGAATGGATACACGTATATGTATGGCTGAGTCCCTTTGCTGTTCACCTGAAACTACCACAACATTATAATTGGCTATACACCAACACAAAATAAAAAATTTAAAGTTTAAAAAAAAAACTCGTGATTGGGGAAGATGTGAAGAGGTCAAAATACCAACAGCAACAGGAATTTGGAAAAAGTTGATTCCAACTCTCATGGATGACTCTGAGGGGTTCAAGAACTCAGTAGAAAAGGGAACTGCAGATGTGGTGGAAAGAGCAAGAGAACCAGAATCAGAAGTAGAGTCTGAAGATGTGACTGAACTGCTGCAATCTCAAGATAAACCTTTAATGGATGATGAGCAAGGAAAGTGGTTTTTTGAGAATGAATCTACCCTAGTGAAGATGCTGTGATGACTGTCGAAATGACAAGTAAGGATTTTAAATATCACATAAATTTAGTTGATAAAACAGCAGCAGGGTTTGAGAGGATCGATTCCAGTTTTGAAAGAAGTTCTACTGTGGGTAAAACGCTATCACACAGCACTGCAGACTACAAAGAAATCATTCATGAAAGGAAGAGTCAGTCAATGCAGCAAACTTGATTTTAAGAAATTGCCACAGTCGTCCCAACCTTCAGCAACCACCACCCAGATCAGTCAATAGCCATCAACATGGAGGCAAGATACCACCCCCGCCAGTTGAAAGACTATGACTCACTGAAGGCTAAGGTAATACTTAGCATTTTATAGCAATAAGATGTCTTTCAATTAAGACATATTTTAAGACATAATGTTCTTGCCCACTTAACAGACCACAGTAATAGTGTAAACATGACTTTTATATGCATAGAGAAACCAAAAAATTCGTGTGACTTGCAGTGGTCTGGAATTGAAACTGCAGTATCTACTGGGTGTGCCTATACGCAAGAGGCTCACTGTACTAAGTCTCAGTTAATCAAAGAGAAGTCTCTCTCTCAGGTTTGGTCAATGGCTTATAAAGACATTCAGTGTATGGCCAAACCAACCTGAACGCACCCAATCTCACGTCATCTCAGAAGCTGAGCCTGGTTAGTACCTGAATGGGAGATTCACACAAAGATGCACATTTATAAGCAGTAAGGAAGAACTGAAGAGGCAGTTATGGAGAAAACACAGTAATTCTGTAGCTACAAGGTCCAAGCTCAAAAGCTAACTCTATTATTTTTATACTTTGCAAAAAAAAAATAAACTTCTCAGCCTAATTTAAAGGGAGAAAATTATAATAATCAGTAAGCATGGGCTCCCCTGGTGGTTTCAGGTGGTAACGAATTCACCTGCATTGCAGGAGACCCAGGTTCAATCCCTGGGTCAGGAAAATCCCCCGAAGAAGGGAAATGGCTACCCACTCCAGTATTCTTACCTGGAGAATTCCAGACAGAGGAGCCTGACTGGTTACAGTCCATCGGGTCACAAAGAATCAGACATGACTGAGCGACTATTTTTCTTTAAAAAAACAAACAAACCAGTACCTGGCATACTGTAGGTATTGAATAAAAAGGCTCTTTCAATCTGTAGCTACAGATTTATAAACTGTGGGTCCATCAAAAAGAGCTAACACCCATCACAGAGAAATGCAAGGAGAAAAATATTCTAGCACTGTAACTATAATGCAAGGTGACAACATTTCAATTTTGTTTCTATCTCCTATTCAGGAAGGTTCAAGAAGAGTCCTTTTAAAGCAAAACATATTCTAAAGTGTGTGTAGGGAGTGGGAGAGGTAGCCTCAAATGTTTTTCTTATTGCCATACCTTGAAAGCCCCAAATAAATGTTCCTTGGTTAAGATGCCCTGGTAGGTGACCAAAAAAGTTGGACCAGTTATCGAAGTCAACAAAGACTATGTGAGTCATAGTTCTCAGGTAATCCAAGTCTGGGAGCTCAACAACCTCTTCATCTGAGAAAAAAGAAACATCGACAGGAATTTGAGAAGAATTAGCTAAAAACTTTTCAACTTGTCAACTTAACATTAATCTTGCATGTGTTTTTACTTCTATCTAAGCCATGTTGTGAAATCCAAATGACACAGTATATTTATATCAGATAAAAATATTTTGAATATTTCAGAAATGATTGTCCTTTCTACAAATATGTGCCACTGATCCTGGCTTTCTTTAAAAGTCATTTATAAAGGGAATTTTTTTTTTTTAATTAGTGTATTGGAAGATCTAGAAGACCAGGCTTTAAGGCTAAGTAACTAAAACTCGCACCATTCATCAAAATAAACTTTAGAGGTTACTTGCTAAGAACTTTCTTGCTACCAGGAGTCTGTTCTTTTCCTAACCTGGACTGATCCATCGGCATGCCTCTGGCTCCATGCTACGCCCTGGACTGCAGACGTGAGACAGCCCACACGCTGCTCCTGGGCGCCTCCCGCAAAGACACCTCTTCTCCGCTCTCCCAGGGCCTCTCCGCTCTGACCCTCTCCAACTCTTGTTCTCCCTCCTCTTCCCTCCTGTCACACCTCTTCACTTTGACAGGGCCTTAAGAGTTTCCAGCGGTAGCAATGAAGACCCTGAATGTTTAAACTCTTTTTAAAACAGACAGCTTCTCAGTTCAGTTCAGTAGCTCAGTCGTGTTCGACTCTCTGTGACCCCATGAACCGCAGCACACCAGGCCTCCCTGTCCATCACCATCTCCCAGAGTTCACTCAAACTCATGTCCATCGAGTCGGTGATGCCATCCAGCCATCTCATCCTCTGTCGTCCCTTCTCCTCCTGCCCCCAATCCCTCCCAGCATCAGAGTCTTTTCCAATGAGTCAACTCTTCGCATGAGGTGGCCAAAGTACTGCAGTTTCAGCTTTGGCATCATTCCTTCCAAAGAAATCCCAGGGCTGATCTCCTTTAGAATGGACTGGTTGGATCTCCTTGCAGTCCAAGGGACTCTCAAGAGTCTTCTCTAACACCACAGTTCAAAAGCATCAATTCTTCCGCACTCAGCTTTCTTCACAGCTTCTATTCCACCTAATAAAGACTGCCTCAGAAAGAGCCTGCCATTCTTTCTCATTTCTAAACCATTTTCTTATCTCCTTTCTTAAAATACTCAGTAATTTAGATTTAGATATGACAATGACCTCCTGTCAAACATAAACCAACACAAATTCCCCAAAAAGAAAAGAACAGAACATAAAACAGTATGGCCACGGTTCCACTGTTAGAAGAAGAGTTGAATGGGGCTGGAGTACATCATTTAATCAACATAAAACACATGGCTAATGGTGATGGCAAGAGCTACCTGTGCTACAGAGCAAGTCTAAAAATTCAGTAGTTCATAACAATATTTTATTAGCCGAAACTTTTACATATCCTCATTTTTCCACTCTACACTGCATAATTTACAGTCAATTTTTATTTAAAAGAATATATAATTAAAGTTATACTCAAAAGGAAACAATCATACTTCTAAACAAAATAAAAACTTGCACTCTTGTAGAGTTCTTCAATCTTATTGTAGAAGTAAAGTCTAGAGTAATCCATACTCTGAATTCAGTATTCTGCCTGGTTTCTTGTTTCCACTTAACAACTCAATTTCTAATTGCTATTTTAACTCTAAGTAAAAGCTTTGCTTCCAAAAAGGAATAAGGAAAATATATTCTCAAGTGATCTTTAAGATTTCTCAGAGAATAAGGCCAAAATAGAAACAAAAAGAAATCACTGACTTATCTTCTACTGAATTTTAGTCTAAATGATAGTAATGGGCAGTGTACTTTCAAATCTGACTTTCAGAAAACCATCCATTTTCCTTATCTTTCAAAATTCCCAAGTCCTTTGGAAAAGAAAACAAAACGTTATCTAAAATACCTATTAGTGTAACAGGTATTCTTTGTCCCCTCAGGTTAAGAGGGTAGTTGCACGAAGCAGCAGGAACACGGATCTCTGTACCCGCTGCAGAAACGATTACCCCATCTCACCCAACCCCGGGCAGCTACCCCTGGCCCGCGCCTATCAATCACCAGCACGTGGGACGCCCCGCGTCAGGGCTGGTTACCTGCCGTACCTGCGCTCTGGCCGCTCAGCTCCATCTCAGCGGCTCTGTCCGGTTCTGCAGTCTGCAGCCCGTCTGCGGTCTGTCTGGGCTTTCTCTCTGCCCGGGCGGGTGGTGGGCTCTTGGGCTCGGCCGAAAGGCGGGCCCCCACCGGTCCCCGCAGCGAGCAGTGCTTCGTGTGGAAGTGCTGCTGTGCGCTCTCGGGGTCCTGGAAGGCCTTGGTGCACGTGCCGCACTTGATGAGGCCCCGCGGCGGGGTCTCCAGGTCCGCGTGCGCCTGGCGCACGTGCGTGTGCAGGTCACCGAGGCTCTGAGTTGTGGCTGAGCAAACGCCACAGCGGAACCACAGGCGGCCCTGGCCCAGCAGGGTCTGCAGACAGCGGCCGTGGTCCTCCCGCCTGTTGACTTTGCAGAGGTAGCTCTCGCGGCAGCCGCAGGTCAGCAGATTACCCGTCTCTATTACTGGAAAATCACTCTCCGTTTTAATGGAAGGTTCCGTTTTTTCTGACACAAATACATAGTCTGTGCTGTGGTGCTCCTTATAATGAGTCAAAAATGCATCTTCCACATTAAAACTCAGATCACAAAGCCCGCAGAAGTACTTCATCTTTACCTCACTGTTGTGCTCATCTTGGCAATGTCGTTGTAGTGTTTCCATCTTGTGAAAAGTCTTTTTGCAATGGGTGCAGCTGTACCTGTGAAACTGGTGACTTGTTAAAGACATGCAGTGTTGCTTTACGCATTCTTGGGAGTCAAACATATCTTCACAAATTCGGCATTGCCATTTACCCCTCGGAGGACGGTTTGCTGGGGAGTGATCAACAATAGTAAGAGCTGAAGAAGGATTCTCAGCAGTCAGATCACTCACCAGCACGGTAGAGGATGATGGCGAAGTGTCACCTGCCACCTCATCCGTCTCATAAAAATACCTGTGTCCACTGTGAAACTCAGTCACATGGGCCATTATAGCCTCTTTCCTCCTCAATTCCTTTTTGCATGTCCGACACCAGAAAAGAAAGTTATTTAAATGTGCCCCTCCGTGAATGCGGCTCATGTGTAAACGGATGACTCCCAAATCTTCACACACCTTCCCACAGACCACACACTTGTAACACATTGTGTTTGCTGAGAAAACATGCTTTTCTACTGCATCTTCACTTGGGAAGCGTTGATGGCATTCACAAAACCAGGTTTTAACAAGTGACCTTTCCTTCTGAAAACAAACCACACCCCCAAGGCTTTTAACTCCTAAATTCATCTTCTTTTTTGGAACAGTGCTGCAATCCTGTGAGCTAGATTCTTGAGAGGACATATTTCTTTTCAGTGATGAAAATTTTGACCCATCTTGCAACAGGTGCAGGTCAGAAAGAGGTTTGTTCCCTTCATTGCTGTGGCAATAAAGTAAAACTGATTCTTCCATTGAGTTAATGACTCGGACTTTGTGTCCTAAATTCTGCTTGTGATTCCAGGTACTGGTTTCATCCACAAAGACATGGTTGCAGTGTGGACAGTAACCTCTCAGGAGGAATTTCTCTGCCACCTGAGCAATGCTCTTCTCAGCTAGAGCTACAGGACCGGCATTTCGACAACGAACTCTAAATTGGATAAAAAGATAAACTTGTAAGTATTTCTAAATGCAGTATCTCTGCTTTTTATTGTAGTAATTATTAAGTAAACATGTGTACATAAGCACTAAAGATTGTTTTTCAACAAAGAGGCAGATGATATAATAATATCCTATCTACCTGAACATTACCTACATTTTGTTTAATCCAGACAAATTTTAGAAAAGTAGAAACAATGTAAAATGCACTGATAGGAATGTTATGAGACAAGCAGGTAACTAACTTCTCTATGGTACAGAGGAACACGACAGTGACATTCTCAACAACCTGGTACCTGTTCTTTAAGAATGGACTGATTTTAGGTCAGGAACATGCCATGCTCGTGGTTGCTTTTACACTAAAAAGTGTCCAACATCACTGTTCATCAGGGAAATCCAGATTAAAACCACAATGAGACTCTCAAAAAGAACAACTAAAATGAAACAAGACTGGTAACAGCAAACCTTGGCAAGGATGTAGAGAAACTGCAACTCTCTCACCTGGCTGGTAGAAACATGCACCAGTACACACTGAGAGAATGTCGAGAAGAGACTTATAAAATTAAATACGCATCTACTCTTTGATCTCGCAATTCCAATCCTAGATATTTATCCAAGAGAAATGAAGACATATGTCTATAAAATGATTTGTATAAGATGTATGTAATAGCTTTATTCACAATAGCTAAAAACTGAAAAAAATCCAAAGGTCCATCAACGTGAGAATGAATAAGCAAACTGTGCTGTATCATTCACAAATAAAGAACAATGAACTAAACAATATGGATGAATTGTACAGATGCTCTGACAAATACAGAAGAGTACATACTACACATGATTCCATTTACATAAAGATCGAGAGGAGATATGTCAATGTAAGGTAGAAAAAATATCCGAACAGACTGCCTGGGGATGAGACGGTGGGAGATGACCAGGAAGGGAAGGATGGGTTGACAGCTGTATCCAGTCTACAAATCATAAAGGTTAAGGGGGCAGAGGGCTAGGTATGAAAAACACATGAAAAAAATCATAAAGGTTAAGATTTGTATACGTCAATAAATTGAAACAATACGTCAGAAACAAAGAACTATAAACAATCATTAAGCATGGTAAGGCGCATAAAGATGTATAAGAATGGTGGTGTTGAGCATTATCAAAGTTGGGAGATGGATAAATAGGGTTCACTATACTAGTCTGTTGACGTGCATACAGTGAAATTTTCCATGAAATAATTAAGAATAAAAATCCTGGCAGAATGAGGATTTGAATGCATGAACTCAAGAAATACAAGTCAGAACTAGGACTGTTAACATCAGTAATTACACCGAGTTTATACAGAATAATTATACTCAGCTGCCTGTTTTTTTTGAGAATGTATTTTACTTGAAAGTTTGTGAAAACAACTGTTCTAAGTAAACAAACCCAATTGTATCACTTAGTAGATATAAACTTTTAATGCATGTTAAAGAAATAAGGAGGGGGGAGACCTAAGAGAGCATCAGATGCAAAGTACAGTCTTTGAATTATGAATCCAACAAACCAAATGTAAAAAACTTCAGGAAGTGACCAGGGAAAATTTGATAACTGATCAGATGTCTGATGATATTAAAAAACTAGTTTTTTAGGTATCATGGTATTACAGTTATTTTTCTTAAAAAAAAAAAAAAAGAGCTCTTATCATCCATAGGTATATCCTGGAGTATTTACAGATAAAATGACAAGATTTGCTTCAAAAGTAAGAATTTGCAGGGATGAAAGTGTCATGTAGTGACAACTACTGAAGCCTGGTGACAGCCCATTAATACACCTAATGGGCTTACTGTATTCATTACTTTTGTATATTGCTTGATAATTTTCATTGTAAAGACAAAAATATCACACTCGATTATTTGATCAATTTGGCCTTTGATTGACATGCAATTTTTCACACATTTGTCATACTTTCCATGCTAGCTCAATCAAAGCCAACATTCTATCTTAACCCTCTCCTCCCACAGGCACAACCCTCAGCAACCCACATGAAACTTGGAACTGTCAGTTTGTTTTACATTTACAGCAGTATCAATGAATCCACTTTTCTCACACTTCTCCTCTTATTCATGTCACTTCATGAAGTTTTTTACATTTGCTTTGTTGGATTCATAATTCAAAGACTGTACTTTGCATCTGATGCTCTCTTAGGTCTCCCCCTCCTTATTTCTTTAAAATGCATTAAAAGTTTGTATCTACTAAGTGATACAGTTGGGTTTGGTAAATTTGGGTAATGTCCAGGCAAATAGCCATTCTCATTTTAAAGGAGAGAAACACAGAATATAAAACTATTTGTTGAATCCCCCTGCTGGTGAAGAGCCTTTTGGGCAGGACCAGTACAAACCTGAAATGGGCAGTAAGCTCCATGTGGGACCGCAGGGTCTGGTGGCAGGCCACACACTTAACTTGAAATGGAACATCTTTGCACAGAGAGATCAAAAGTTTCTTTGCAAAAGATGGAAATGATATTGGCTGTGCCACTGCCTTGTCATCTGAAAGACAAAATGAACTATAACTTGCAAAGATTTGAGTGGAGTGACCCGGCCTTCCTCCCCTCTGCCTTTCGTAACATCCGGTTAGTAAGTGAAAGAAGATAATTATTTATGTGATAAAAATCTATGAAAAGTCATTTTCTAGCTTCAATTAAATGCAATGGATGCTGAACTCATGCTCAGACTAAAATCTGAGTTTAAATGCAGGGATTTACAAAACAGATATACAAAAACATTATTGTACATAAATGTTTTCTTCCCAAGTTTGTCTTCATTCCTCAAAGTAAACCTTACTCTTATGTACAGATAAATATTAAGAATCTTTTTTTTTGAAAAATAAAAACTGAGATAAACATCTTTCACTTTCATGGTTCTCAAAATTAATGTGAAAATAAGTTATCTCAAGAATTATCTGAGATGTACAGTAAATCAGCAAAGGTTAAAGGAGTTTAATAATTTTCATCAGAAGAGAGTATGAACATACCACCCAGTTTAAAACTCTGATGGAAATGATTCTTTCCAGACATATGCTTCAAACACTCATCCTTGCTGCTAAAAAGGAGGAAGCAATTTGGACACGCAAAACACTGAATAATCTGAGGAAGAAGGTTGTTTTTATGTCCATCATCTGCAGCTTCCTAAAATATAAGGCAAAGCTATATTATAGACAACTAAAATCAATATTCAGTTTCTTAAGTCAACTTTCAAAATACCCTATTTATTATACATTTGGAATATTTTGTATCAGTTTTTAACATGAAAACTTTTCTTCCCTGTGAACTGTGGAATTGTTTTATCATAAATAAGGTCCCATATATGAATTTTTAAATTTTTTCCTTAAAAACAAATTGTTACCATCTTTCTGTGATAATAAAGATAAAAGTATGTTTGCTTTCTAGACATTTTCTTTTTATAAATGTATATGCAATATTATATAAATGCATAAATGTTTTCATATCACATGTTTTCTTATGTTTTGCTTTGCCCACTCTGCAATATAACCTATGTTTACAAATATGTATTCTTCCATAAATCTCTCCATGTTTGTCGTTTATAAAAAATACATAAAAATACATATACAAGGGGAACTGCCATTGTTTTATCAAATATTGTTATCTTACAGATCTTCTGCCTCTCAGTTTTCTTATTCCATTATTCCTAACAGAAATCCCTAAAAATCAGCTGGTGTCACTCTAATTTATTCTTTGTAATGATCACAAACTACTTCATGGTGTGGATCTACTAAGATTTAGTCAACTATTCATTTTCAGGCTTTTTTTTTTTTTTGCCACTACAATGATTTTGGAAATATATTTATAAAAATATATTGTTGACTACATATCCTTATTATATTTACTGCTTTTCCCTCATCAGGAGTGGCCCTATTGGGTTAAAAGTTTTTGGTAATTAAAAGATATTGTGTAATTGCTGCTCAAAAGATTCTACCAATTCAGGTTCCCTAGCACTAAATGAGTCTGGCACAGGCTTTTATGGACCTTATTTTCATGTCTGCAGTCTTACAGACATGTGCTGTGTTAACTTGCCTTTCCTGTCTACTTGTGCTATGAGCTTTCATTCATGTAATTCTGTGTGTTGCTTACTCCATTCCAGTCTCAGGTTTTATTTTTTCCCCTGTGGTCAACCTGTATTCATTCTTTGTTATCAAACTAACCCTGTCTCATCCTCCATCTTTAAAATATTTTTCATCAAACACCTATCTATTAATTTTGTATATGGTCACCTTAAAATTCTGATAGTCAAACGGGCATGCCTTTTGTCCAGGTTTCCAAACCTGGTTAAGAGCTTCCTCTATTTCTTTATTTTTGTTTTTATTTCCATTATTCTAGGAGGTGGGTCACAAGGATCTTGCTGTAATTTATGTCAAAGAGTATTCTGCCTATGTTTTCCTCTAAAAGTTTTCTAGATTCTGGCCTTACATTTAGATCTTTAAACCATTTTGAGTTTAATTTTGTGTATGGTGTGAGAAAGTGTTCCAGTTTCATTCTTTTATAGGTGGCTAACAAGTTCTCCCAGCACCACCTGTCCTTTCTCCATTGTCAAAGATAAGATGCCCATAGGTGCGTGGATTTATTTCCAGGCTTTCTCTCTTGCTCCATTGGCCTATATTTGTTTTTGTGCCAGTACCATACTGTCTTGATGACTGCAGCTTTGTAGTACAGTTTGAAGGCAGAAAGATTGGTTCCTCCAGCTCCATTCTTCTTTTTCAAGATTGCTTTGGCTGTTCATCAAAACTTTACAAATAATAAATGCTGGAGAGGGTGTGAAGAAAATAGAACCCTCTTACCCTGTTGGTGGGAATGCAAATTGATAAAGCCACTATGGAGAACAGCATGAAGATTCCTTAAAAAAAACAAAAAAAAAACAAAACTAGGACTAAAACTGCCATCAGTTAAGTTAGTCGCTCAGTTGTGTCTGACTCTTTGCAACCCCATGAACTGCAGCACGCCAGGCTTCCCTATTCATCACCAACTCCCAAAGCTTACTCAAACTCATGTCCATTGAGTTGGTGATGCCACCCAACCATCTCATCCTCTGTTGTCCCCTTCTCTTCCTGCCTTCAATCTTTCCAGCATCAGGATCTTTTCCAATGAGTCAGTTCTTCGCAGCAGGTGGCCAAAGTATTGGAGGTTCAGCTTCAGCATCAGTCCTTTCAATGAATATTCAGAACTGATTTCCTTTAGGATTGACTGGTTGGACCTCCTTGCAGTCCCAGGGGGCTCTCAAGAGTCTTCTCCAACACCATAGTGTTGGTGAAGTTCAAAAGCAGTTCAAAAGTTCAATTCAAACAGTTCAAAAGCATCAATTCTTCAGCATTCAGCTTTCTTTATGGTCCGACTCTCACATCCATACATGACTACTGGGAAAACCATAGCTTTAACTAGATGGACCTTTGTCAGCAAAGTAATGTCTCTGCTTTTTAATATGCTATCTAGGTTTGTCATACCTTTTCTTCGAAGAAGCAAGTGTCTTTTAATTTCATGGCTGCAGTCACCATCTGCACTGATTTTGGAGCCCAAGAAAATAAAGTCTGTCACTGTTGCCATTATTTCCCCATCTATTTGCCATGAAGTGATGGGACCAGATGCCATGATCTTAGTTTTCTGAATGTTCAGTTTTAAGACAAAATTTTCACTCTCCTCTTTCACTTTCATCAAGAGGCTCTTTAGCTCTTCTTCATTTTCTGCCATAAGGGTGGTGTCATCTGCATATCTGAGGTTATTGATATTTCTCCCGGCAATCTTGATTCTAGCTTGTGCTTCCTCCAGTTCAGCATTTCTCATGATGTACTCTGCATATAAATTAAATAAGCAGGGTGACAATATATAGCCTTGATGTACTCCTTTCCCAATTTGGGACCAGTCTGTTGTTCCATGTCCAGTTCTAATTATTGCTTCCTGACCTGCATACAGATTTCTCAAGAGGCAGGTCAGGTGGTCTGGTATTCCCATCTCTAAGAATTTTCCACAGTGTGTTGTGATCCACACAGTCAAAGGCTTTGGCACAATCAATAAAACATAAGTAGATGTTTTTCTCTGGAACTCTCTTGCTTTTTCGATGATCCAATGGATGTTGGCAATTCGATTTCTGGTTCCTCTGCATTTTCTAAATCCAGCTTGAACATCTGGAAGTTCATGGTTCATGTACTGTTGAAGTCTGGCTTGGAGAATTTTAAACATTACTTTGCTAGCATATGAGATGAGTGCAATTGTGCAGTGGTTTGAACATTCTTTGGCATTGCCTTTCTTTGGGATTGGAATGAAAACTGACCTTTTCTAGGCCTTTGGCTGGAAACTACCATATGACCCAATAAATCCCACTCCTAGGCATATATGTCAAGGAAACAATAATTGAAAAAGACACATATACCCCAATGTTCACTGCAGCACTATTTACAATAGCTAGGCAATGGAAGCAACCTAGATGTCCAATGGCAGATGAATGGATAAGGAATACTACTCAGCTATAAAAAGGAACATGTATGAGTTAATTCTAATGAGGTGGATGAACCTAGAGCCTATATTACACAGCATGAAGTAAGTCAGAAAAACCAGTATATATTAACATGTTTATATGGAATCTCGGAGAAGGTGATGGCACCGCACTCCAGTACTCCTGCCTGGAAAATCCCAGGGACGGAGGAGCCTGGTGGGATGCAGTCCATGGGGTCGCAGAGGGTCGGACATGACTGAGCGACTTCACTTTCACTTTTCACTTTCATGCATTGGCGAAGGAAACGGCAACCCACTCCAGTGTTCTTGCCTGGAGAATCCCAGGGATGGGGGAGCCTGGTGGGCTGCCATCTATGGGGTCACACAGAGTCAGACACGACTTAAGTGACTTAGCATAGCAATATGGAATCTAGAAAGATGGTACTGATGCTCCTAATTGTAGAGCAGCAAAAGAGACGCAGACGTAAAGAAGAGAGTTTTGGACACAGTGGGGGAAGGAGAGGGTGGCATGATTTGAGAGCATAGCATTGAAACATATACATTACCATATGTAAAATAGAGAGCTAGTGGGATCTGCTGCTGAGAACCTAGAGAGGCAGGGGTGGGATGTGGTGGGAGGTGGGAGGGAGGTTCAAGAAGGAGGGAACATATGTACACCTATGGCTGATTCATGTTGATATATGGCAGAAACCATCACAATATTGTAAAGCAATTATCCTCCAACTAAAAATAAAAATATAAAAAAAATCCTGATCCCCACAAAAATAAAAATTTTAAAAACAGCCTCCTCTATCCCAAAATTGGAAGTATTTTTCAGCGTATATTTATATGTGTATGTATATGTACGTGTGCTTGTGTATAAATATAATTTAACATGTTAATGGTCTTTAGAGTAATAGCCTTAAAAGTTGTATTGTGTCTTCCTAAATTTCTATCATTAAGTATACACAATAGTTTGTGTAGTTGCTTATGAGATGCAACAGGAGGGGGGATAGGAAATTCACATTCATACTAAGTACATTATGGTTCAAATGTGCTTTTCCAGTTAATCCTTACAATAACCCATGAAGTACTATTTTCATTATTTACTAATGAGAAAGCTAAAGTTTAGGTAAGTCAACAAAATCAGCACTGCCCTTCCAGCTGCACCCTCAGAAGACAGAGGGCTGCCATCCACCCAGCTTTATAGCTTTGGTGGGAAATCCTATGCTCTTTTCGTCACTCTTCATCCATTTTATTTTGGTGACAGCGTGTAAAAGATAACCCCTAGTCTGACTTTGTACATTCTGATTAGAAGGTTCCAAAAAAGAGCACTAAAAGCATTTACTAACTTATACACATAACTTACCAATTTACACACATGGCCCCTACTTGAAGAACTCTAAGAAAATAAGCTGTAGTTCAAATGTGAGTTATAACTGGATTCAAAACAAGCTTGTTTAAATTGTTTGCTCAATAGAATAAAATTGTGATTCCACATAAGATTTTATGGGAATATACCTAATTGCAAAGGTATAGCATATTTGCAAATATCTTCCAAAAACCAGAAGGAATGGGAAATATGATGTCTGGTAAGTTAAAAGTACTCAAATCCCTTTTACCACTGTATTTCCAGTCATACTAAATCAAAACACACCATAGAAATTAGAACCACAACAAGATACCACATCACAGACACCCCTAGGATGGGTATTTTATAGACAGATAATAGTGCTGGCAAGGCTGTGAAGAAACGGGAGCCCACACACTGTGACCAGGAAGGCAAGCTGACACACTGCGCTGGGAAACAGTTTGCAGTTCTTTAAAAACTTAAGCATAATAACTGAATGGCCCAACAATTAGCTCATTAGAGAACTGAAAACATAGGACCACACAAAGACTTGTACATTTGTTTCTGTCAGCATTATTCACAACAGTCAAAAACGGAAATAACCCACGTGTCCACCAGCTGAACTGACAAACAAAAGTGGCGCATGTTCACACGATGGAATATTATTTGGCAACAAAAAGCATGAAGTACTGACACAAGCTACAACAAGGACAAGCCCTAAACACACGATGGGAGGTAATGTCTGCTCACCCACAAGGGACGCTGAGGCAGCCTTGGGCTTGCAACACGTCCGCCACCACCCCCCGCACCAGGAGCGAGAAAGGCAGCAAGCTACCTGGGGACAGACCCACTAGCCTGAATGTCAAAAAAAAAAAAAAGGCTAAACACTTGCTGCTCAAGTATGATCCAAAGACTAGAAGCACTGCCATCACTCAGAAGTTTGTTAAAAATCTTGACTCTAAGGCACAACACTAACCCGCACTTTAAATGACTGGTGCGCACTAGGATTTGAGAGGCACCATTCCAGACAGAAGACACTGGAGACAAAAAGGGAAGGGCAGAAAGGCAAACATAAATTGTGGACAGTTTCACAGAGTTCACTGAAGAGCATCATCTTTATGAAACAGAATGCACAGCTAAGCAATCTTCTAGCGACCTCTTCTGGTTGATTTATGATACGTAATGACAACCCCATGCACACTAGCTCATTTTGAGTCCTTGTGATAGACACTCCAAAGAATAAGCAATAAAAAGTCTTTATTAAATACGTATGGCAGGCCCTAAGTGCTTTATAACATATTATGCTTTCTCTCAACAATTCTGGATGAAAGTGTAATGATTTCACTTTAGAGATAAAGAACTAAGCTCACAGGTGTGCCGTGACTTGGTGAGAACACACAGTTAATAAACCTGACATGGAATCCAGGCTTGTCTGACACCAAAGACTTTGCTCTGTTTCACCATACTGCCTCCGGGAAGGCTGAACATTACAAACTTACTTCCCAGAGAGATGGCAAAAGGGAGGCCAAAAGAGCATGGAATGAGCAATTCCTAGAAAGAACGGAAAACTAATGAAATTCGGGAAAACACAAATGAGAGTGAGTATTCATTAATTTTAAAGGTTAAAATGCCTATTCAGATTTATTGAAGGAAAAGGATAAATATACTTACAGCATGGAATTAAAAAAAAAACCATGCCCTGAAGGAGTTCTAGTTCTGAAAAGGGTAGAATACTAACAACTCAGTGCAAACAATTCAAAACTGTGTGATGAAGTTGCACCTTTTCCCCTTCTCTCCCCCAACCTGGATCAGGACACTCAGCAGACCTATCATTTCTTTCTTCATGGTGTCTTTTGGGTCCACTTTAAGTTCTTTATTCTAAATGCCCTTATCTAAGTAAACTCTTCTCTCATCTCAAACCTACATTACTGCCAAACTCACCTAAACTGGTCTCCTTGTCCATGTCTTCGAATCCACCCTCAACACGGGTGCCATTCCAATACCACTCAGTCTCTGGTGTCCACCCCCCTCCCCCCAAAAGGAAAAGGACTTTGGTTCTAGAATTAAAGCACTTTAACTCTGAAGACATAAGCATTCTTCTCATCAGGTCACATCCCACAGTCGTGCCAGGACCTGCCCACTACCAAGTTTAAATCCTGTAGCTGTGCAGTCCAGTTACTAGTTGAGTTGGGATCCCCAGGACCACCCCCAGGGCTGGGGGTCTGGCTGGGACTTACAGAATTTGGGGGACAGCTATACTCATGGCTATGGATAGCTATACTCTAATTTATTAGAGCAAAAGGAAACCAAGGGGAAAGGCACACTGGGCAGAGCCCAGAGGAACTAGGTTTAAGATTCCAAAGATCCTCTCCATGGAGACAAACAGAACACACTTGACAATCAATACCACCTTAAAGACTCAGTACCCACCGTACGTGATTCAAGTTGAGCTAGGGCAAAAACCACCACAATATTGTAAAGATGATCCACAAACTGCAGAACAATTATGCCAAAGAAATTCTCGCACTGTTAAGAAAGTGCTAGGACCCACAACAGATTTTCCAGCCTGGGGATCTGGCAAAGGGACTAAGAACCCGCAGGGAATTTGACTTTGGAGGCCAGTGGGATTTGATTACACAACTTACACTGGACTAGGGGAAACAGACTCTTGGAGGGCACAAACAAAACCTTGTGCACACCAGGACCCAGGAGAAAGGAGCACTAACCCAACAGGAGACTGACCCAGACTTGCCTGTGAGTGTCCAGCAGTCTCCGGCGGAGGCGTGGGTCGGTGGTGGCCTACTGCAGGGTCAGTGGCACTGAATACAACAGAGCATGCACCAGACAAGGCAGGACCAGAGATCTAATTGCCAATATCCACTGGATCATTGAAAAAGCAAGACTTCCAAAAAAACATCTATTTTTGCTTTATTGACAATGCCAAAGCCTTTGACTGTGTGGATCACAATAAAATGGAAAATTCTTCAGGAAATGGGAATACCAGACCACCTGACCTGCCTCTTGAAAAATCTGTGTGCAGGTCAGGAAGCACAATTAGAACTGGACATGGAACAGACTGGTTCCAAATAGGAAAAGGAGTACGTCAAGGCTGTATATTGTCACCCTGCTTATTTAACTTATATGCAGAGTACATCATGAGAAACACTGGGTTAAAGGAAGCACAAGCTGGAATCAAGATTGCCGAGAAAAATATCAATAACCTCAGATATGCAGATGACACCACCCTTATGGTAGAAAATGAATAAGAGCTAAAGAGCCTTTTGATGAAAGTGAAAGAGGAGAGTGAAAAAGTTGGCTTAAAGATCAGCATTCAGAAAACTAAGATCATGGCATCTGGTCCTATCACTTGATGGCAAATAGATGGGGAAACAGTGGAAACAGGGGCAGAGTTTATTTTTTTGGGCTCCAAAGTCACTGCAGATGGTGACTGCAGCCATGAAATTAAAAGATGCTTGTTCCTTAGAAGAAAAGTTATGACCAACCTAGACAGCATATTAAAAAGCAGAGACATTACTTCGCCAACAAAGGTCTGTCTAGTCAAAGCTATGGTTTTTTCCAGTAGTCATATATGCATGTGAGAGTTGAACTATAAAGAAAGCTGAGCACCAAAGAATTGATACTTTTGAACTGTGGTGTTGGAGAAGACTCTTGAGAGTCCCTTGGATTGCAAGGAGATCCAACCAGTCCAACCTAAAGGAAATCAGTTCTGAATATTCATTGGAAGGACTGATGCTGAAGCTGAACCTCCAATACTTTGGCCACCTGATGCGAAGAACTGACTCATTGGAAAAGATTCTGATGCTGGGAAAGATTGAAGGCAGGAAGAGAAGGGGACAACAGAGGATGAGATGGTTGGGTGGCATCACCAACTCAATAGACATGAGTTTGAGCAAGCTCTGGAAGTTGGTGATGGACAGGAAAGCCTGGCGTGCTGCAGTCCATGGGGTTGCAAAGAGTAGGACACGACAGCAGCTCAGTGACAACCTTACAAGCCAGTCCGTCTAAGGATGGAAGTCTCGGGCCTGCTGTGTACCCTGCTCTCTGCACCACCCCTATTCCCTACTTGCTATTCTCTGCAGGCTCCTTTCCACCTATCCAAATCCAAGCCTGGAAGACCACTTCTCCTCCGCAGGGCTCTGCCAACTTTTCCAGCTTCTCCTCTCCCCTTCCTCTGAACCTGTTTCCTCTGACGATTACTATTATGGCTTATTCATTCTAGAGCACATGGATTCCCCTCATACTACGGCCACTCGCCAGGGTTCAACAAGACACAGGCTCCCCAAAACTAATGATGGAGCAGACAGCAAACTCACTGCCAAGAGGCACATCTATTCTGGGAACACAGAACTCAATCAGAGACAGCTGAGAGCACAAGTCTCCACTTTGTGTGAACCTACACAGAATCTAGGGTATTACCGACATGACTTTTCAAGAATAGGTCACAGACTAGTAAATTCTGAAAATATGGTTTAAAGAAAAACCTTACTAGTCTTTGGACGTTAGCATTTTACTATTTCAAAATCTAATATTTACTCAGCAAATACCTGAAGTATGAATCTTCTCATAGGTTTTTAGCTACAAGGGTATTTAAGGTGTTACTGTTTATAATGACAGAAAAATGTAAACTAATACATCTAATAGGAAATAAAAAGAGAGGCTTCTCAGCTGGCTCAGTGGGAAAGAATCCACACTGCCAATGCAGGAGACACAGGTTTGACCCCTGATCCAAGAAGATCCCACATGCTGCAGAGCACCTCACCCAGTGGCCAGCTACGACGACAGAGCCTGTGCTCTAGAACCCAGGGACCACAATCACTCAGCCCACAGGCTGCAATTCCTGAAGCCCCTGCACCCGAGGGCCCGTGCTCTGCAGCAAGTGAAGCCACCGCAGTGAGAAGCCTGCACACTGCAGCAACATGCAGCCCCCGCTTGCAGGAGCTACAGAAAACCCACGCAGCAACGAAGACCAGCACAGCCAACCACAAGTAAATAAATATCGTCATACAGAAAACCCACAGAGCAGCGAAGACCGGCACAGCCAACCACAAATAAATAAGTAAATACCTTACAGTCATACAGAATGCCATTCACTTATTTTAAATGTACATACTGATTCAACATTTAAACATTTATGCTTATAACACACTGCTTTTTTAAATTATGAAATAACTTAGATACCTTATCTTATATAAAAATATTTACATATGGAGAAATAACAGAAATATATATATATAAATGTTAATAATGCTTATCTCTATAGTGACAATAGAGTGATATCCCAGTGGTTGCCATGGGGGAGAGGGGGTGGAGATGGGATGGATTGGGAGTTTAAGGTTAGTAAATGCAAACTATAATATTTAGAATAAACAAGGTCCTACTGTATAGCACAGGGAACTATATTCGATATCTTGTGATAAACAATAATGGAAAAGAATATGCAAAGAAATGTCTGTACGTGTAGAACTAAATACTCTGCTGCACAACAGACATTAACACAACACTATAAATCAAGTATTCGGGGAGCGAGCTCCGCCCGTGGCAAAGGTCATGAGGAAGGAGGCTCGGCATACGCAAAGGGGGGATCGAGCCTCAGGAGTCCCCCTGGAAATTCTCAAGCATCTACCCCCAAAACCAGAGCCTGCCTACTTTCTGCTTTGTGCTTTCACCTACACCTCTGACTTTACGGGGGGCTGTCCCCCACTACCTCTCTCTGAAAAAAGAGTTAGCTTACAGCTCCAGTTAATAATTCCTGGGTGTGACAGCGTTTCAACCTACAAACTCCTTTGGAAATCCTCTAGCCTGCCTGAATAGGTTTTTTTCGGCCACATGTGATTGTTCAGAGCCTCCCAACTGTGAGAGAGAGGAGATGTTCTAAACTGTCTAAACACAGATTCCTTTGAGTTGTTAAAAGATTGATTAGAAATTGTATTGGTGAAGGGTTTTTCACTTATTGGGCCAATGTTTGCTGCTAAGTCTCCATACTCCTTACCTACTGTGTCCTTGGCAGTGTATTGATTGATATAATGGGTGTATAGAAATGTAAGTAGTAGCTCAATGTTTGTAACCTTGGACCCTTGAGTTAATTCTTTTCTTGATGGAGCCCACCTCACTTTTGCCCTATAGGAATGCAGCTTTGTCCAATGCTTTTTTGGAGGCTGGTGCCTGACTTTGGAATAATCACCTTTAGAGAAAAATAAGTTCCTTAAAATGTTAACAGGCCTCCTGGCCAGAAGATGATGTAAATCACCTGAACTTTTGCATATGATAAGTTTGAAAGCCTGGCTTCAATTAGGACCAGGAACTGCTGTCCTTGCATGACTCCGCCCCTTCCCCCATTATCCTCTACGCACAACTTGAAGTATAAAAAACTACTTTGGAAAATAAAGTGCGGGCCTTGTTCACCGAAACTTGGTCTCCCCATGGCGTCCTTTCTTTCACCTTCTAGCTCAATTTTTCCTCTGAGGCGGGGAAGCTCGTCAAGCCTACTAATTTTGCCTGGGCTTCTAAGATCTGACCGGGGAGGCCTTAGTGTCTCCTCTCCTTCGGGAGAACAGGAGGACGCCTGCGGCCTTCGTAGGTGACGTAAATTCCCTGCTTTGGAATTTTATTCAGCCTCTTTTCTCCACTGAATTTCCTCACTGAGCTATCCTCATTCTATTACTCTTTACATCTCTAGTTAATATCTAATTGAAGCTATTGTATCCTGACCCTCGCCAACGCCGTACCCGCTTCGAATACCCTGGATCAGCCGGGGCTGGACCCCGGCACAACTATACTTTAATAAATTTTTTTAAAAAAGCGTTTCTTATTTTCTTTTTGTTAGTATTTTAAAACTTTTCCAGAGTGAAAAATATCACATAATTAACATTTTGTAACATTAGTAAGTGAGATACCTGCTAATATCAAGTCTGATAAACACTTATTACAGGGCTCTTTATTACACTGAATTGAGATTTCACACACTGTGAGTCACGTAACACAACCTTTTAAATACCAGATCTCCTAATACCAGCATTGATAAAGGATCATCACTGACTACATGGCTCTGATATGTCAACCAGCACTGAACAGCAGTGTCCTTAATACCATTCTGATTATCATGTGATTAACTCACAGAACATCTTGAACAAAGTAAGTCAATTTCACAGAGCAATTCAATAAAAAGAGTTTCAATGATAATCTTTAGGACTGTTAGCTTTCAGCTCTCAGGGTTAACTTCCCACAACAACGTTCCAAATCATTTTATTTATCATAGACAATCACAATTTTGATCCTTATGTGCATCACGGTGGACTGCAAGCTTAAGAACAGCAAGAAAACACCCCACGGATCTCCAGAAAAAGAATACCTATCCTTAACTTAGGACATGTTCTTACCTTAGCAAAAAGGTGATCCCTATACTGTTGCTGAGTAACAAAATTTTTATAACATACTACACAAGCAAAGGAGCTGATGAAAGGTCCGTGCAGTGTGATTGTTGGATCACATGGAGAGTGGTCGAACCTACTTGGCAAAACAGAGGGAACATTAGAAAATCTGACATATTCTAGAGGCAGCACTAAGTTGCTTCATTTGTTAAGTCAGACACACACATTCAAGTGTTTGCACTTTTTCTACTGAAGTATTAAATAACGTTCTTCATATTCAAGAAATATCAAGTGGCTCTCATATGCCATGCAATCTCTTGAAACAGTGACCAACAGCTTAAAATTTCAAAAAAGTACTCAAGATACAATAAAATGGATTTAAGCATGTTTCACCAAATTGGTAAACTTCCAGTCTGAAAACTGTACAGCCATTATCTGTTTCTTCTTGCAAGGAACAAAATAAAACTCACAAATAATTGTAAATGAATCACTAGAATAATAATGTCATGTCAAGCTTTCTGGTGCACACCTATTTCCTAAAAATGGCTTTTAATCCTTGTAGTGTCATTTTAATCATTTAACAAATTCGTGTCATTGAAAACTGCCTCAAAGACTTTTTAAAAATTAAAAACACTTAAAATACAGTTATCTGTAGAATACTGAACCCCTCTCCAGAAGGCTCTCACACCAGGGTCAGGCATAAGCAGGATGAGACATCTGGAGAAGGTCAAGAGCCCCAAACTCAACTCCCCTCTTCAAACTATAAGAAGGGGAGACTACGAAGATAAGGACTATTTAACTCCTTTAATATTGCCTTCTCTTGATATTTACTTTCTCAAGCTGTACTATTCAAACTTCAGTAAATTATGGATCTCATAAATAGAACATTTATTATTAATTTTGCTACACTTTGTTTGCCTTTAGCATTTACTTTGCAATGAAATATTATCTTTCTTTGAGCTAGCCCACATATCTGTAAATGCTTTGTGTCTCTTAAAATTTGCTAACGGACTGGATTTCTCTAAAACTGATCCAAATGTACATCAATGCAAAAAGTCTGGTCAGAATTTTATGAAACATATTAGGACTGAATATCACTAGAATAATCTGACTTCAAGCCTCCTAGGAAGCCTAAGAAATGTAAATTAGAAAAAATTGTATCGTAAGAGTTTGGAACATAAAGCTACAATCGCAATGGCAGAGGTGCCTCACGCTCTCAGTTCATCTTCAGCACCGACTGTTCTGAACATCACACTTACCTTTTCAAATGTCCTAAGAGAAGGTGCCCATTATCAAATTCCTTGTTACAGTGCATTATGGGACATGAAATTGGTTTCCCAGATGCTCGAATTTGGCTTCCTCTTCGGAATGAACCTTTTGTTCCAGAATTAATCGTGCCTGTTTTGAGTCCTGTATCATCAGAATATAAATTCTTAAGTTCCTATTTCAGGTAACTGTCCTTTGGACTGGTAATCAAAATTATGAAAAAACAATAAAAAAAAAAAAACACTGGGCAGCATCAAATGGGTGATCCTACTTGTAATTAAGTGCTTACAAACTTTCTTATAAAAGATATAACAACCTACAAATAAATAGCTATTTGGGACAAGGAAAGCCATTAAGATCTCCAAGTAATATTATCTTGAGGAAAAGAACTGTTCCCTTAAGTTCAACAGTCAAGAAATGTCAAAGATGGAATATATTAGAAAACCAGTTGCTCTACAACCCCTGTACCTGCCTCCCTTCTGTTCATTTATATAAGTTGGCAAAGATTTTTTCTTCTAATTCTTATTTTCTCTTTTAAGTATCTTACACACATTGTAAGGTTCAGTTATACAGGCTGTAACTGAGACAGGGAGGGAATGGGGAGGACAAGGAGAATGCCTTCACCAGTCCTTTTATCTGGTGAAGATTATCCCTTTTATCTGGTGAAGATTATCCCTTTCCGTCATAATCTTGGTCTTACAGTCACACAACTTTCCAGCCTCAGCCAAATTCTGTTTCCAGGCAAACTCCCAATGCATGTTGTACAGTGAAAAATTTAGAGTTAAGTTCTATAAACAAAGAATTTTAAAAATTCTAGGAGGATTCTGATATATAGTTTGACTATTATTATTTCTTATAACTTGTTTCACTCAAATACTTTGAATATTTCATATAACAAAAAATTGTATATTTATCTTTATGGCCATTTCTACCAAGTCCCTAAGCGTTTAACTGGAATAAAATGTTACACCTTTAACATCATCTAGTTAAGATCCCCAAATGGTTATCTATGTTGAAGGTTTCAATGCTCTTCTGTTTATGGAAGAAATGCCTCTATTAAATGCTGTCAAAATGCTTATAAATGTGTTCTATCAATAAAAAAAGACTAACACAGCATTAATCACATTCAAAGAGGCATTAATAACAATACACCTTTTTTTGCTTTAATTTTATAATGCAGTCAGAATTAAGAGTAATTTTTACTGTCCATCCACATTCCAGGTGTTGCCTATTAAGACCTTTATTTAGCCATAGAGGTTCTGGGTAAAAATTAAAGTGGAGAAAGCAATCAATTAGAAGAAAATAAGCTTTATCCAAGGAAAGGCAAAATACAGAAAGATTTAAACAGCTCTTTTCCTTAAACAGTATAGCGTGTTGTTTTTAAATTACTAAGTATTCAAATGTGCAGAAACTGGTCTAACTATAAATGTCTATAAAAAAGTTGGATTTCCAAAGCTTGAGTAATTATAAATAATGTCCTTACACTGCTAAGTCGCTTCAGTCGTGTCCGACTCTGTGAGATCCCATAGACGGCAGCCCACCAGGCTCCCCTGTCCCTGGGATTCTCCAGGCAAGAACACTGGAGTCGGTTGCCATTTCCTTCTCCAATGCATGAAAGTGAAAAGTGAAAGTGAGGTCGCTCAGTCGTGACTGACTCCTAGTGACCCCAAGGACTGCAGCCTACCAGGCTCTGGCATCCATGGGATTTTCCAGGCAAGAGTACTCGAGTGGGTTGCCATTGCCTTCTCCAGTCCTTACACTACTTCTAATCAAAGAACTGAATTATAATGGCTGGATACTTTGGAATAGACTGAATGGAGTCCCTTAATGCTATTGAGAAGTAGAATCTCACTTTTTATAATTGACAGCAAAAAGACATCTCTGTTTTCCCCAGTTCTCCACTCCTCAAAGGAATGGCACCGCAGCAAGTACAGCCCAGTGCTAAAGCCGCTATGCCAGCAACAGCCCCCTGACTCTTCAGTGCTACAGTGTGGCAGGGACCAAGCAAGAAGATAAAACAACCACATAAAAAGAATGTAACTAAAGACCTTAACTCACAGCACAAGCTTATCAGCCGCCAATGAACCAGGTGTAACCTGAAGTGATCTACAGTACCACATCTTGACAAGAATTATAAAGACAGCTAACTGAGTCATTTGTTCCCACTTGATCCACTCAGAAAAATATATACTCAGATGTTCGTGAGTTCAATTTATAGTGAATTAAAATATTCTGAAACTCTAGTACTTTGGCCACCTCATGCGAAGAGTTGACTCATTGGAAAAGACTGATGCTGGGAGGGATTGGGGGCAGGAGGAGAAGGGGACAACAGAGGATGAGATGGCTGGATGGCATCACTGACTCGATGGACATAAGTTTGAGTGAACTCTGGGAGTTGGTGATGGACATGGAGGCCTGGCGTGCTGCGATTCATGGGGTCACAAAGAGTCGGACACGACTGAGAGACTGAACTGAACTGAACTGAAAATATTCTGACAACCTGAAAGCCAGAGATTAGGCCTAAAGGGATATATTACTGACCCAACAATCATTCTAGGCAAGACTTGAAAGTGAAGAATGAGAGAAACAGTATGAGAAGAGAAACATATGAGAGAAACAATTTTACAAGAGATCTTGTAAGCCTTGTAGTTCTAGACCATTTTTGTATCCAAATCTTCCCAAATCTACAGATAGCCTCTAGAGGTGAGGCCCAGGCATGTATTTAAGACTCCCACGTGATTCTGATATAGCTAAAGACAGCAATTTTCAAGTAAACTTTTCTAAAGTAGGTCTGGAATACCAAACAATTCTTTTGTTTAGTTGAATGACAGTCAAATTTGGAACATGGTTCTAGGCTTCCTTTCTGTGTTCATATGCAAATACTCATTGCCCACTCTGGTATAATATTCAACCAACACTTATTGGACATCTCTGTGCAGAGCCTTCTTCTTAGGCACTGACACTAAAAAAGATTAATTAGGCTTAGCCTCTGTCCCCATAACATATCAATCTAGTAAAAGACACAGATATGTAAACATATGAATCCAACACAACAGGGTAAAAACTATAGGCAAAAAATGAATAAAACACTGTGGCATCAAAGACAGCTGGGCAATCAAACTTAGGCAGACTAAAAAACCTAGCACCCTCTAGTACTGAATGTAGTACTTACTTGCCTGTGGCTAACCCCACGGGCAAGTAAGAAAAAAGGAAAAGGCATTTAAGAGAGAGGATAGGGCAAGGGGGGAGGTTTGCCAGGCACAAACATACTGGGAGATAAGAAGGAAATGCAGTGTCAGGGAGTAGCCAAGTGTCAAAATACCTACAAATTACTGGAATTATTTTAAAAGTGGCGATTTGATTCTGTCCAAAGAAAAGCCCTCTGAAAACTATAGAACAAGATATCCAGGTTCAAAGTTGAGCACTGCATACATAGATTATTTCTAAGACTTTGTGCAACTAAATTTTTGGCTGGATTAAATCCACAGCTAAGGTTTCTGTGAGTAACCCAAGCCTCTAAGGGCTCAGTGGGTCTTTTACAAGACAGGCTAGAAAAGCTGCCTTGATGGGACTATCCTGAAAGTGTTAGTTGCTCAGTCGTGTCCGACTCTTTGCAACCCCATGGACTGAAGCCCGCCAGGCTCCACTGTCCATGGGATTCTCCAGGGAAGAATACTGGAGCGAGTTGCCATTCCCTTCTCCAAGGGATCTTCCCAACCCAGGGATCGAATCCAAGTCTCCCACATTGCAGGCAGATTCTTTGCTGTCTGAGCGGAAGCCCCAAGGGACTGTCCTACTGACTCAAAAATTTTACCAAACTATCTGGTGGAAGGAAAACGCTCCACAGTGATTCCTCCAGGAATCTCAGGTCTGTAGAGTTAGTAATGAAGAAGCTACCCACTGCTTTAGATGAGCCTCCCATGTTGACACTTCCAACAAAATATCTACATAGGTTGCATGGACAAATAAGTAAATGCTAATCTTTTCCATCTCAGCTTAAATTCCATTTCCTTACAGAATCCTGACCTCAAATAACCCGTTACACACCTTCACATAGCCTCACATAGTACTATTTCATGTAGGACACACATGAATGAATAAATGAGCAATATCTAATCTGCTCAAGGATTACTTTTACTCAAAATACATTTTTGCCAAAATAGGAAGACAACTGGTAGGTAAAGCAGACCTCCAGTTAAGTAAGTTTTAATACTTTATATACTTACTAGCAACTGAATAAACAGACACAATGCCTTAGGGCTTCAGGGAAGCCTCTGATCTCTAAAGAATACCTGGCATTTTTAACCACTGGTCCACACACAGTCTTGCTGCTTCTGTATCAGAATGTCCTCGAATAAATTCCAATTCTTGTAACCCATGAGCATGCTGAAAATCAATTTTTTCCTAAAGATATTAAGAAAAAAAATCAATTAAACTGTGATTACTAATCTTGTTTCCTTAAGAAAATGATTTTGTCACAACAGTGATCAAAAAATACTGATTATCCTTTATCCCTGTAACTCCAAGTCTAGAACTCTATCCTAAGGAGCTAAGTCAAACCAAAGTTTCCTGCTCTAAATAAGATGTTGATCCCAATGTCATCTCTATTTGCACACAGTTTGCAACAACTTAATCTCCAACAATAGGGTACTGTTTAAGTAAATTACGGTGTGTACATTTCATGAAAGTCATTAGAAACACTAACCAAACTTTTCTGTGAATTAGGAGTATACTTTTGATATCAAGTATGTTACCAAATTGTATTAGATGAATAGGGTCAAATATAAGCAAAGATTATTTCAAGCTATATGTAACTCTGCCTGCTGAGAGGGAAAAAAGCAGAAAATAAATATGATAAATGTCAATGGTTATCTCTGGAATGGAAATGTGAATGATTCTTTTCATCCTTACATTTTAAAACATTTTTTTTCCAATTTTCCAAATGTAGTCTGAAGTATATAGAAGCCTATTAAATATTTGTTCAATGAACAGTGTAAGAGCAGACCTTCATTAGTAGTTAATATGTACCAGTACAAAACATCTACTCCATCTAGATCAAAGGTTGGCAGATTTTTTCCATAAAGGGCCACAGGATAAATATTTAAGGCTCTGCAGCCCATACAGTCTCTTTTGCAACTACTCAACTCTGCTGCTGCAGCACAAAAGCAGCCATAGATAATATGTAAACAAATGGACATGGCTATGTTCCAATAAAACTTTATTTACAAAAACAGGCAGTGGGCCAGTGCCAACTACTAAACTAGATGCTTTAGACTTTTACAGTCTCTAAATCTTTCTGGTTATGTTACTGATAAATCTATTTGCATACTCTAATCATGCTGTATCTATAGGTTGGTACAAAAGTAATTGTGGTTTCAGACCATGAATTTTAAATCATTATAACTAGGCTCAACATATCTTTATTAATCAAAATAGGAACCATTACAATCAACACATTTTTGCCAACAAGAAATGTTTATTCCTGTAGCATAAAAATCCATGCTTTGGGATTCAATGAACTCTTGGGAAACATTTTCTGCCTCTTGCTGTTGTGGAAGTGTTTTCGCTGGAAAAAGTTGTTGAGATGCTTGAAGAAAGTGGTAGTTGGTTGGTGAGACATCAGGTTAATATGGTGGATGAGGCAAAACTTTGTAGCCCAATTAGTTCAACTTTTGAAGTGTTGGCTGTGCAATGTATAGTCCAATGTTGTCATGGAGAAGAACTGGGCCCCACTGGTCACCACTGTTGACCAACACTGGTGCCAGGCACTGCAGTTTTCGGTGCATCTAATCGATTTGCTAAGCATACTTCTCAGATGGAAGGTTTCACGGGGATTCAGAAAGCTGTAGTGGATCAGACTGGCAGCAGACTACTAAATAGTGATCGTGACCTTTTTTTGGTGCAAGCTGGACTTTGAGAAGTGCTTTGGAGCTGCTTCTCAGCCCAACCACTGAGCTGGTCGTCATTGTTTGTCATAAAAATCCACTTTTCATTGCATGTCATAATCCAATCCAGAAGTGATTCATTGTTATTGCATAGAATAAGAGAAGACACTTCAAAACAACAATATTTTTTATTTGGTCAGCTCACGAGGCACCCACTTTATTGAGCTTTTTCACCTCTCCAATTTGCTTCAAATGCTGAACGACCATAAAATTGTCCATGTTGAGCTCTTCCGCAACTTGTGTAGTTGTAAGAGGATCAGCTTCAATAAAGGCTCTCAGTTGGTCACTGTCAACTTCCGTTGGCTGGCCACTACACTCCTCATCTTCAAGGTTCTGGTCTTCTTCACAAAACTTCTTGAATCAGCACTGCACTACACGTTCGTTAGCAGTTCCTGGGCCAAATGCGTTGTCGATGTTGCGAGTTGTCTCTGCTGCTTAATGAACCATTTTGAACTCGAGTAAGAAAATCACTTGAATTTGCTTTTAGTCTAGTATCAATTTCCATAGTCTAAATACATATAAAATAAACAGTAAGATATCAGAAAAAAAATACAGCAGGAAATGTGCATTAAAATGATGCATAACATAACCACATTTATTTAAGAATGTATTTCAATATCAAATGGCAAAGTTCAATAATGCAAAACTGCAATTACTTTTGCACCAACCTAATAACAATTAATATTTATTAACCACTTACCATGTGCCAGGCACTATTCTAAAAGCGTCTGAGATCTAATTCTCTCAATAACTCTGTAAGATGGGTACCAGTATGGTTCCCATTTTATAATGGGAAAACTGAGGCATAGGAAGTCCAAATACATTGCACAGGGACAAGTAACAATGCCAGGATTTAAACTCTCATTCTCTAATCTGATTCTAGAACTCATGCACTTAACCAGTATACCATACTGTATCTCAAAAAGGTTTTTATATCCTTAAAAAGAAATAACAAAGCCACAAACGCTAGATTTGCAAGAAACAGACCAGGATACTGAATGACCCTGTTAGCAATGTAACAGGATCTTCTATCAGCATAGGTAAGAGGCAGACAGGGAGATTCAAGACTGTAATCAGAAAAAAAATCAGCTACACAACACTGTTCTAAGTATAGCCATAGAGTACTAATTCTCCAAAGATGCTAATATGCATTATATAGCTATTCCTACATATGTTAGGGGCACATCCCCTCTTGTGAGTCATTTTAACTCTTGGAATATCAACAAGCAAAGCTGGTAACTGGTCAACTAGTCAAGCACAACACATTATCTCTGAAAGTGATTTATTCAGTGAAGATTTTAATAGATTTTATTTTTTTAAAAACATTTCCGTCAAAAGAGATGGACAAACCACTTTAACAGTGAGACACCAAAAATCAAAAGGCCTAGACGAGCTGGAAGATGTTTTCTACTATATTCTGTAGTCACAGTTAACACCTACTACAATTCTTCAAGAATTAGTTTTATTATCTTTCTTTCTAGGTAGTTTATTTTGGTTTTTGTTTTCTGTCATCTATCGATAGTTTTTTTAAAATAAGCTATATATAAGGAAAACCAAATTTTCAAAAAACCATGAATGGATAGCAAGCAAGGAGCTACAGAACCTGTGTGAGTCACTTTCTCTTTAAGAAAGAAATCTAGAAAAATGCATTCTTTAAAATTGGGTAAACAAGAATTTCAAAGTTTTAAAAAACTTTCTCCAACAAGCTAAAGTCTTTAATACACTGAATGAACGTTTGTATAGGTAAAAGCTGAAACTACCCTTGAGAAAAACCCTTGCTGTCAAAGCAACTACTCTGAACTCATCACAAAAGCAGTGAGCATCACTGAGGAAATGGGCAGAAAAAGAGGACAGCTTGATAACCACTCCTCTCTCAGAGACTTTCCCCATACACACACATTTAATGTAATTTGCGGAAGGCTTCCTTAAAAATGAATAGTGTCTCTGCCAGGAAAGAAATAATCTTTTTTTAAAAAAATATCACTAATGTATTAAGCATTTTAAACATACAATTAGAATATTATGCTCTAGTTTAATTGGTATTACATTATAAAGTATTAATAAAAGTCCCCAAACAAAGGTACTTCTAAATTTAAAGATTAAGGTATTTTACATTAGATTAAGCAGATACTAAAACAAAGGCGACAGAAATATATAAATTCCTTTATAATAACAAACGGAACAAGGAAGCAAAAACATACATGGTAAAATTATGCTGTGATTTGTATTTCCATTTTTAAACTCCCAAGAGGAAGTTTTTTTACCCAACTGGCCAACATTTTACTCCTAATAGACATTTGGCAGTATTGGGAGAGTTCTCTAAGGTAATTTCATTTGGTAACCTTCTGTAAAGCAAGTCAAAGTTTGAAATGGTTTATATCATGCAAGATTCTAAATCAGGCTTCATCTTCTATTGCCCTAATTCAATAACCGAAGGAAGAGGTTGAAGTGAAAGTGGTCTGGCTCTATTGCATAGAAAATAACCTTTCAACAGCTTGAAGCCCTGATAAACTGTGATAAAGTAACTAGAAACTTATATAATTCCATGAGTTTAAATTCCCAAAATAAAGTTCACTCAAGTCTATTTTTTCTTTTTTGTTGGTCTGTATACATATATGATCAAAATCCAACAAACAAGAACAGATATAAAATGCCATCACGAACTACTACTAAATCAGTGAGCTATACAGATTTCATGCTGAACTTGTATCCAATTATGTAAGTGTCTATTTAACTTTCTTACAAACAATTCTATAATCTGGTAAAACACCAATGAAAGCAGCCACATACCCTGAATGCCCTGTTCTTTTCTTCTTTCTGCTGTTTCTCCACTTCAACATGGCGGGCTAGGCGTGCCAGAGTCAAGGCGACTTTATCCTTCTGATGGTCAATATGGTCTTTATGCTTATCCTACAATTGAAAACAATTTTCATTACTTTTAGCTAACAAAATGAGCTTTGGGATTACATATATCCATTTACCAAAGAGTTACTATACTAAAGAACCATTTACAGAACTTCCCTGGCAGTCCAATGGTTAAGACTCTATGCCTCCACTGTAGGGGGTATGGGTTTGATTCCCAGTCAGGAAGCTAAGATTCCACATGCCATGTAGTACAGCCAAAAAAATAAAAAGAACCACTTACGTTTTAAATTTTATTTTATATTGGGGCACAGTTGATTTACAATGTTGTGTTAGTTTCAGGTATACAACAAAGTGATTCATTTACAAATATACATATATCCATTCTTTGCAGACTCTTCTTCCATACAGGCTGTTACAGAATACTGAGTTCCTGTGTTACACAGCAGGTCCTTGTTGATTAAGGAATTATTTACTTTAATATTATCAAACTTCTAAGAACTTGTCTTGTTTATGTTTAAATTGTGGTAGTCTGTAGGACAGCTAATCACCCACCAGCAGCTTTGATTTTCACAAAGTTATATAACCTATCAATCATCCTTATATCCTTCTCTTTTTAGGTTTATTCATTTATTTTTTGGCTGCGGTGGGTCTTTTTGCTGCACGTGGGCTTTCTCTAGCTGCGGCAAGCAGAGGCTACTCTTACTGAGGACAGGCTCTAAGGCGCGGGGGCTTCAGCAGTAGCAGCACACGGCCTCCACAGTTGCAGCTCAGGGGCTCCAGAGCGCGGGCCGCAGCAGGTGTGGCCCGTGGGCTTAGCTGCTCTGTGCCATGTGGGAATCTCCTCAGAACGGTGTCCCCTGCATTCCAAGGTGGATTCTTAACCACTGGACTACTAGAGAAGTCCCATCTTTATTTCCTTTATAACCATCTGGATACTGAAGAGTTTGGCTCTGCTTTGCTCTGAGCCTGTAAGGTAATCTTGAGCCATTAGTCCACCCACTAAAAGGTCTGACAGCGCAAACACTCTTGGCTCTGGATTTTCAGCAATTCCTGGACAGTATGTATAGAAGAGAAATTATTGATTAAAAAGAAATGATCTAATTTCTGTTTTCTGGCCCAACATACAAGGAAGAATCTTAGAAGTTGCCACTCAATTATAACAAGTAAAAAGCTTGAATGAACTGTGAAGTCAACTGAGTGGAGCAGAAACCCATGCATGGAAACCTCAGTGGGACCAGTGCTGGTGTGGGGACCTGGCCTTGGAACTGACCGGGCGCTGGGAGCTCCGTGTGGACAAGTTTTAACCAGACTTAAATGCCAGAGGAACTCAGTCATGCGAGGGCCTCACCCTCTCGTGAGGCCCTTCAGAAGCTTTACCAGGTCTTCAGTGACGGTTGAAGAAAGATCCCATCATGTTTCCAGTGCGGGGAGAAAAAAGTGAGTATTTTGAAGCGTGTCAAGAGCATTAAGTTCTTACTGATGTGTGCCCTTCAGAGAAACTACTTCATGAGAAACTACAATCTGAGAGACAGGAAACAGCCATCCTCCCAGGAGAGTGGAAGGCCTGGGAAGCCCTGACATGGTTCCAGTCCAGGGACGCAAGCTCTCCATGGCTGAGACCAGTCACACAGAGCACGACCCTTCTGTTTACTGCAGCTCCTTTACCTAGGACAGCATGTCCACTTTCCACATGAAAACTACAAGCATACCGAAGGGCAGAAACACAGTGTGAAGAGCAAGCAAAGAATGGCAGAGCTGGTACGGATGTTGGAATCATCAGACCAGGAATCTAAAACTACCAAGATTACTATGCCTAGAGCCCTAATGGAAAAAGCAGGCAACATGCAAGAACAGATGTGTAATGTAAGAGAGATGGAAATCCTAAAAGAGAACCAAAAAGAAATCAGACATCAAAACACCACAACACAAGTGAACAGTGCCTTTGATGGCTCACCACAGACTGCACACCACAAAAGGAAAAAATCTCTGAGCCTGAGAGTATGTCAACAGAAACTTCCAAAACTGGAAGACAGGAAAAAAGACTGAAAAAGAAAAAAAAAAAAAAATATATATATATATAAGAACTGTTGGGCTTCCCTGGTGGCTCAGATGGTAAAGAATTCGCCTGCAATGCAGGAGACCTGGGTTCAATCCCTGGATTGGGAAGATGGCCTGGAGACGGGCATGGCAACCCACTCCAGTATTCTTGCCTGCAGAATCCCCACAGACAGAGGAGCCTGGCAGACTACTGTCCATGGGATCACAAATAGTCATGACTGAGCGACACAGTCCATGGGGTCGCAAAGAGTCGGACACAACTGAGCAACTAAGCACAGCACACACACGAGAACTGTTACGAAAGATATAGCAAATGCATAATGGGAATGCCAGGAGAAAGAAAAAGGAACAGAGGAAACATCTGAAGCAGTAACAACAATTTCCCCAAATTAAGAGCAGACACCAAATCAGAAATCAAGGAAGAAATAAAACCTTTCTTTGCAGATGACATGCTTTTCCTAAGAAAATAACATGCAAATAAACCAAACAGAGTTAGGGATGAAGTAACTCACTATGAACAAAGCTAGTGGAGGTGATGGAATTCCAGTTGAGCTATTCCAAATACTGAAAGATGATGCTGTGAAAGTGCTGCACTCAATATGCCAGCAAATTTGGAAAACTCAGCAGTGGCCACAGGACTGGAAAAGGTCAGTTTTCATTCCAATCCCAAAGAAAGGCAATGCCAAAGAATGCTCAAACTACCGCACAACTGCACTCATCTCACACACTAGTAAGGTAATGCTCAAAATTCTTCAAGCTAGGCTTCAGCAATACGTGAACCGTAAACTTCCAGATGTTCAAGCTGGTTTTAGAAAAGGCAGAGAAATCAGAGATCAAATTGCCAACATCTGCTGGATCATGGAAAAAGCAAGAGAGTTCCAGAAAAACATCTATTTCTGCTTTATTGACTATGCCAAAGCCTTTGACTGTGTGGATCACAACACACTGTGGAAAATTCTGAAAGAGATGGGAATACCAGACCACCTGACCTGCCTCTTGAGAAACCTATATGCAGGTCAGGAAGCAACAGTTAGAACTGGACATGGAACAACAGACTGGTTCCAAATAGGAAAAGGAGTACGTCAAGGCTGTATATTGTCACCCTGCTTATTTAACGTATACGCAGAGTACATCATGAGAAACGCTGGACTGGAGGAAGCACAAGCTGGAAATCAAGATTGCCGAGAGAAATATCAATAACCTCATATATGCAGATGACACCACCCTTATGACAGAAAGTGAAGAGGAACTGAAAAGCCTTTTGATCAAAGTGAAAGAGGAGAGTGAAAAAGTTGGCTTAAAGCTCGACGTTCAGAGAACGAAGATCATGGCATCTGGTCCTATCACTTCATGGGAAATAGATGGGGAAACAGTGGAAACAGTGACAGACTTTATTTTTGGGGGCTCCAAAATCACTGCAGATGGTGACTGCAGCCATGAAATTAAAAGACGCTTACTCCTTGGAAGGAAAGTTATGACCAACCTAGATAGCATATTCAAAAGCAACAAAGGTCCGTCTAGTCAAGTCTATGGTTTTTCCAGTAGTCATGTATGGATGTGAGAGTTGGACTGTGAAGAAAGCTGAGCACCAAAGAACTGATGCTTTTGAACTGTGGTGTTGGAGAAGACTGTTGAGTGTCCCTTGGACTGCAAGGAGATCCAACCAGTCCATTCTGAAGGAGATCAGCCCTGGGTGTTCTTTGGAAGGAATGATGCTAAAGCTGAAACCCCAGTACTTTGGCCACTTCATGCGAAGAGTTGACTCACTGGAAAAGCCTCTGATGCGAGGAGGAATTGGGGGCAGGAGAAGGGGATGACAGAGGATGAGATGGCTGGATGGCATCACGGACTTGATGGATGTGAGTTTGAGTGAACTCTGAGAGTTGGTGATGGACAGGGAGGCCTAGCGTGCTGCAATTCATGGGGTTGCAAAGAGTTGGACACGACTGAGCGACTGAACTGAACTGAACCGAACTGACTGAACCTGTGTAATGAGACATTTACAGCAGTTTTTTTCATAACCTTAGAAGCAACCAAGCACCTTCAATAGGTAAATGGATAACTGTATATATCCAGATGATGGAGTATTATTCACTGCTAAAAAGAAATACTCATTGGAAGGACTGATGCTGAAGCTCCAATACTTTGGCCACCTGATGCAAAGAGCTGACTCATTAGAAAAGACACTGATCCTGGGAAGGACTGAAGGCCAGAGGAGAAGGGGACGACAGAGGACAATGGCCTCAGCATCACTGGATGGATGGCATCACTGACTCAATGGACATGAGTCTGAACAAGCTCCAGGAGATGTGAAGAACAGGGAAGCCTGGCATGCTACAGTCCATGGGGTTACAAACAGTCGAACATAACTGAGCGACTGAACAACAAAAAAGAAATGAGCTACCAAATCTTTAAAAGCATGGAAGAATACCTAAATACGTATTCCTAAATGAAAGTAGCCGATCTGGAAACACGACATACTGTATGGTTCCAACTATATGGCATCCTGGAAAAGGCGAATCTATAGTGACAATTAAAATAAAATCAGTGGTTGCCAGGCGGAACGGGAGAGGGAGGGATGAACTGGTAGAGTACAGAGGATGTTTAGGGTAGAAAATCTATTCAGTATGACACTTTACAGGTAGGTATCTTACTACATTTGTTCAAACTCGTAGAACGTATAACTCCAAGAGTGAACCCTAATGTAAACTATGGACTTTGGGTGATACTGTGTCAACAACAGGCTCACTGATTATTCCATATGTACCACTATGTTGGGGGAAGTTGATAGTGAGGGAAGATATACATTGTGGGCAGAGATATATGGGAAGTCTCTTCCTCTTTTTTTGCTGTGAATCTAAAATAAAAGTTTTCTTAAAAAATAAACTCTATTAAAAATGTTTTCTACCAGAAAGATTGGTTTAGTAAGATATTAATTACACACGTACAAACCAAAGTTTATGTAAAGTGGGACAGAGTTGCATCAAGCAAACCAAGCAGCGGGTGTGATTCTGCAGGTACACAGGAGTTCCACTGAAGTGAACACATATAACAAAACTGACTGGGGTTTCTGTGAAGGCTGCATTTCTGCAATAAAGAGTGTTCACAGCATCACTCTGGGTGGGAGTCGTCCCAACGGCCATACCACTGCACCAGATATTAGGTGGCATCCCACCAACTTCAAAATGTCCTTTCACAAGTCAGAGGACAATGCAGGGGGTGTGGGCTGGATCTCTGGTCGGAGAGCTAAGATCCCACAGGCCTCATGGCCCAAAACCCAAAACATAAACAACAGAAGCAATACTGTAACAAATTCAACAAAGACTATAAAAATGATCCATATTTTAAAAAATCTTTCAAAAAAGAAAGCAAGCAGAAAAGCAGATCTGGGAGATAATCTGTTAGGAGTAGATGAAAAGAAATGCTAGCTAGAGAAAGGAAGAACTTCAACTTTGAAATCCTTGCATTTAAAAATGACAAAATGGAAGTACTTTAAACAAGAATGTTTTCTCTTAAAGGGTAAAGAAACAAACCATTGCAGCAGGGTGATATTCATTGGATACTTTTCTACCACAAACTTGGGTTTGGGGATCAAGGTTGTTGGTTAAAGCCAGGCATGAGTGGGTCATCTACGAACACCCACTCTCTCCGGAAAGCCAAGTCTCAGGAATTTCCGTGGTTAGTGATCCAAGACGAGGGCTGGCCTCAGATCTCACTTAATCCCACAACAGAGGGATATTAAAATGCATGCTAGGGAATTCACTGATTAGGTCAGAGAAGGCCTTCTTTGGGACAGAAGTTTAACAGGTAATCCAAGGTTCAATAGGTACAGAAATAAATTTTAAATGATCAGAACTCAGGGGGGTAAAACTTATTGCAGGCCACCTTGCTGGTGACCCAACTGCAGAACCAAAGCTTCAGTATCATCAGGCACATGGGCAGAAATTGAACTAGTTTTAGGCTAGATGAAAATGTCTTAAACGTTTGCTGTAGAACTAAGATGAATAGGAATTAATATGCTCTTCAGTTTGGGAATTCCCACCATTCCATTAGTGCCACAATGCTTGCAATTTAAGGTGAACTCACAAAATTCCAGGACTCTTCCTAGGCTAGATTTGGCAGTCTCCGCAAAATCCTAGTCTAAAGAAGTGTTTAGGCCCTTGGAGACTTTTCTAAGAAAGGTCAGGCTTTCAGATATGAAACTTCTCAAACTAGAAATGGAACTGGCTCTGGTAAGAACAATGTGCTTCATGTTTCATTCAGAAAGTTATTCCCAGCTGTAGATTCTGGGTCATCTTTCTTGAAGCACTTGCTGTGGTTACCCTGGATTAACTTCTATATTAAATACTACTACAGAGTAACATTGGAGAAGGCAATGGCAACCCACTCCGGTACTCTTGCCTGGAAAATCTCATGGACGGAGGAGGCTGGTGGGCTGCAGTCCATGGGGTTACTAAGAGTCGGACACGACTGAGAGACTTCACTTTCACTTTTCACTTTCATGCATTGGAGAAGGAAATGGCAACCCACTCCAGTGTTCTTGCCTGGAGAATCCTAGGGATGGGGGAGCCTGGTGGGCTGCCATCTATAGCGTCGCAGAGTCGGACACGACTGAAGCGACTTAGCAGCAGCACACAGTAACATTAGAGTCCACAATGATAGCAAATTATCAGCAAGAAAGTGTATCCATTGTGTTATTTGGGGGGAGATGCACAGGAAAGAAAAGTCCTATGAAATATACTGGGGAGGGAGGGTCTCTATATGCTTATATATAAATATATATATTTTTGGCTGTCCCACATGGCACACAGGATCTGTTTCTAGGGATTGAACCAGTGCCCCTGAAGTGCTGGCGGGGCATCTTAACCACTGGACCACCAGGAAAGTCCCTGTTTGTCAACACCTTACATCTGAGTCAGTTTTTCTTCCATACCCACCCCGTCCCACTAGGGAAGCTGTGTAGGGTCCTAACAGAATTAAGAAGAAAGTTTCAACACCAGAAAAAGCAGATTCTAGTTAGTCCCTATGAAAAAACTTTTTAAACTAAAAGTGAGAACCAGAGGTATGATTCCAGTGACACAGTCTGACATACAAATCCATGGAGGAGCTGGAAGGTTACAGAATGAGGGCCACACTGAGGAAGGAAGAGACTGCTGCAGAGCCTCGGAAGCCAGGTTCCCGTGGCCTGCCCCTGCAGCCCGTCGATGCTCACCCCGGACGCCAGGAGACCTCTCACACACAAAGCAAATCTGAGTTGTGTCCTAGAAATGGTAGCAGACTAAGGATACTGGTTAAATCTGAGTGCACATATCCACAAAAGATAAACCTATACAGGAGACAGTAAGCAAGAATTCTTCTGCTCTAGAAGATAATGTTTATCTTTTAATGGAGTTTGGTAGTTACCATCAAAATTCCAAGTCTAAAAACATACAGCCTGGGCAGGACAGGAAGAGGGCTTTCTCCTGACATCTGATCTGCAGTAGTGGGGTTCAGTGGCGGGTCTCCTAACTCGGGCAGGGGCAAGGGAGGGAGCAAAGCCTGACGGCGGGGGCCCTCATTCTGCCACATCCCTCCTCTCTCTTCCGGCTAACAGAGTACGGGGGCTTCCCAGGTGCCACAGTGGTCAAGGGGCTGCCTGTCAGTGCAGGAGGTGCAAAGAGACACAGGGTGGTCCCTGGGCCGGGAAGGTACCCTGGAGTAGGAAATGGTAATCCTCTCCAGTATTCTTGCCTAAAAAATTCCATGGACAGAGGAGCTTGGTAAGCTACAGTCTATGCGGTCACAAAGAGATGGACAGTACTGAGCACATTTTATCAAGTAAGGGTGTTTTCAAAAGGGAACCAGTATCAATTTGTGTCTTTATTTCCTAAGAATTAAGACACATATTCAAGCTAATACTTCAAAACCTCCCTCAGAAGTTTCCTTAATGAATAAACTTAACCTTGTTAAAAACTAGCTACACTGTCCTGATCTTTCTTTTTGCTACAGATGAATACACTGCTTCAAACTTGAAATCAGTTCAGCTGAACTTGAAATCAGTTCTGACTATGAACTCATAACTTTTATGAACTTAGCTCATAAAAGATCATCAGGAATCATGTCCAATGAGAATTCCACTATTTAGGCAAAAATTTTACCGAAGAAATTAATACTTTCATATACTAATCAGTTTAACGAGCTAACAAAAATTTCCTGGGAACTTAAAATTTCTAGCGTTGCTATGAAACTGTGACCTGCTATATGAACTGCAAAATCATTAAACAGGCGAATGACACAGCACAAAAATCCCACCTTTCCATGGAAGCTCTAACATACACGTTTCAATGTCTTTCTTATCACTTGTATTTGTTTTAAAATGAAAATGATCCTATTTTTGGTAAAAATACTTAGAAGCAACCAAATCTAGAAAGCTAAAAATTAAAATGTTAACAGTATTTATTTCTGTCTAGAGGGACTTTTTCCTTTTCTAAACTGTTTTCAAATATTTCTACGTCAGAATACGCAATAAAACTGTTAACGTAGTGAACAACAAAAAGTGTTGACGATTTCAACCTTCTGTTTGGAAATGCAATGCATGCATGTATGCTAAGTCGTTTCAGTCGTGTCTTACTCTGTGCGACACTATGGACAGCAGCCCACCAGGCTCCTCTCCACAGGATTCTCTAGGCAAGAACACTGGAGTAGGCGGCCATTTCCTTCCCCAGCGGAAATGCAATGGATTTGGTTTAAATCACTACTTTTTACCTTTTAAAAATATAAGTTTAACATCTATCCTTCACAAAAGCAGGTGGAAATTTTGTCTCTAAAAGGAACATAATCTTCTTAGTAAATTGTATTTAACTTTTTCCCTCTGGGTTTTTTTCGTCTCTAGAAGTACAATGACTGCATTACATTATTGCCCAAACATAACAGAAACACATTAATCAGGAATTAGGGCAAGTCATTCTCAGTTCAACAGGCTGAAGAGAATTCCTGAAACAATGCCTTACTTCACACAAACTCCAGTTTCAAAGCCTGCTTCTCACTGATCAGTCCTTCAAAGTTTGGGTCCATGGTTTGGTCTCATGAGCTTTATACCCCCAGAGTAAGTTCTGTTTACCAGAATCCCCTTGTACCTATCTTGTACCTGAAGCTATACTCCCAAATAACATCTTGAAAAGCAACAATTTTTCTCAAGAATGTTATATTCAAATACAGACAGAGCAGAAGAAATAAACACAGCAAAGCAGTACAATATTTATTTACCAACTCCAGCAGCAAAGCTTTAAACCCAAGAAACAATCCTGTTGTACAAAGCAACTTCCTTCCCACCCCCAAACTATTGTTTACAAAGTACATGGAACATACGCCTTATATGAACAAGTCTTAAAACACACATACAGATACACCATATTCTGTAAAGTACTACTCGGTGAAGAAGGCCGTACTATCAAACCTGTTCAAAAAGCTTCTTCCTACCTTGTCTTTTGGTTAATCACCAGTATCTGTATTTATAAAATTCCCCTCCCAGGAAGAATGACTGATTCTCTTTTGATACAGGACCCACCCCCCAAACCCCCCAAAACCACCTCGGAACTTCGGAGAATTTCTAAGCGTCTCCTACTACGAAGTTGTAACAAAGCAAAAGGGAGTTAAGAATGCTTCAGTCCTGAGGGCCACTGCTCTACCTCTGGCACTGTACTGAAAAGGGAGAACTGAGGAGAGGAGAGAAGAGGTCAAAGGGGCAACCAGAACAGGGAAAGAAATCCAAAGCAGAGGAAAAGACAAAAAGGAAGCTGACAGAGTGTCCTCCAGGTGCTGCTGGAGATACCACCGGCACAAGGCGCAGTCCCTGCTTCAAACCGCCAGCGAAGCTACATTCTGAACAAGTACTCTCCCTCCCCAAGCGCACCTCAGGTCATCTGCAGGCCAGGGCACAGGGAGCGAGCCACATGGGGACTGTGGCCCCCAGCTGGCCCTGCAGGCACTGGCCTACATGGAAGGGGCGGCCTCCCCGGGGGTGGCTCCCGGCTCACCCCCGCCGCTGCTCGCGGTCAGCGCCAGAACCTTGTGGGTGACTGCTGCACTATCTGAGAGCCTTCCTTCGGCTCAGTCTAAGGGAGAAAAGGAATTAAATGTCCATAGGAATGGCACCCCACTCCAGTGTTCTTGCCTGGAGAATCCCAGGGACGGGGGAGCCTGGTGGGCTGCCGTCTATGGGGTCGCACAGAGTCGGACACGACTGAAGTGACTTAGCAGCAGCATACATCTTAGTACACTTTGAACACGTAAGAACCAATACATTCTCATGGGGAATTTATCCTTCTTCAACCCGATCTCCTCAACTGTGCCCATTAAGGCGGTTCTCCGCGGTTCTGAAAGCAGAGACGCCGTGTGCCCCGCACTGTGCACACAACTGGCGCCTTCACCTGATGCCTGGCTCCTGCTCCTCCACTGGCTCCACTCACTCTTCTCTAGTCACATTCCAGCCTCAGCTCAAGCATCTGGTAAAGAAAAGCTTCCCTGGGCCCTGCAGACAGCCCTCTTTTGCCCCAGTCTCACCACAGTCGTTCCTCTAACAGGACAACTACATTGTGTTGGCATTTCCTTCTCTTCTGAAGAGAACAGACCATTTCTTAACAATTCACAGTACCCACAGACCTTCCTCAGGGTCTGCCTGCATATAACAGGTTTTGAAGATGTTTACAAATAAAAAGATTGTTTCTATCAGAGACACAAAAAGACAAAATACCATCCATCAAAAATTGTATACATATACGTACACATCCTAGCTCTTCATTCTACATTCTTTTTAATTTTTTTCTTGTTGTTGATTATGAGCATTTCTTAGCTTGCACTTAAGAGACTGTTTTACTTTAAATACATCTCTCAATACCTTAATCCACTGTTGGACTTGTATAATATGCAGCTTAATATTTCAGCCTTAAAAAACCATAAAGAGGGAAGCATGATGTGACGACATGAACTATTACATACTATTAAATACATCTTCAAGAGAATCTGTATTAATACCATCCCATGGTTATGAGAAATCTATAAATGTGGGCAAAAACAGTATAACCACTAAAGAAAGGCAATTTATATCAGGCTGTGACGTTTCCAAAGTACTTCCAGGCATTATTATCTCATTTGAGAGTAGGAAAACTGAGTCTCAGAGAATAAGTGACTTACTAATATTCACATCAAGGTCTCTGGAATTCAAACACTACGTGCTTAACATCATTCCACCATCTTTCATTAAGCCAATATCCTCAAGACACCAGTTTTTAAAAAATTTTAAGTATGTATCTGAGACAAAATGAGTATAACAAATAAAAAAGGTACAACAAAGAAAAAAAACAGCATCAAGAACCATGGCGGAGATGATCAGTGCTGACAATGAACAGGATACAAATAAGGAATCCACAAAACAGAAGACAACCAGTACCACCTCAGCAAAACCTCAGTGTGAGCATGACTGTCCAACTATGACCAAGGTTTCTGATCAGGTAAATGAAATAACCAGGAATTACTTAATGAAGACATTAAGTTATAAGGGATGACAGTACAGCCATAAACACAAAATCCAGGGAAGGAGAAGGCTAGTTGTTTGACAAATTAGCTTCTCAGGGAGGTTAAGACTTTAAGCGGCACCTTGAAAAACAGAGAGAGGCCACCGAGCACAATGCTGAGTGGAGACTTTAAGAACAGAGCGCAAACTCGAAGCTCAGCTCCGCCACCTGAGCAAATCGTTTAACGTTCAGTTCCACTTCCTTATCTGCAAAATAAGGGTGCATTTCTACCTCAAGAGTCCCCGCTGCCAGCACAGTGCCTGATACACAGAAGCTCTGCTGATGGAGGTTCCCCCCTCTACTTCCTTCCCAGGCAGGGAGACAACATTTTATACCCAATACTATCAAGGAGCTTCCAACATCTGTCAAATACAACTTTTGTCAAAAGTTAAAGAAAACAGGAGTTGTTATAAGCCATTAGACAAAGCAACATACATCCAGCTGTGCTAATAATCTAAATGAGACTAAATTATCTGCGTTCTACCCAAGGCAGAAGGGAATGGGCTACACACTTGAAAGCAAGAAGCTTATTGTGATTAAATGTCTGTTTTTTTTTAATGGAACTGAAAATTTAAAACTGTGTTTAGTGACTTGGAAAATGTCTTTTTCCCCATCACCCACACCACTGTTGCCTCACTAAATAAAAGCACTATAGATACACGGATCTCAGACATAACGCTTTTAGCACGTCAAGGAAGTGTGAAACACAGGCATTACAGATAAAAGCAAGAGTTAACAAGAGGTCTAACTGTAGCCCTTAAAACTGAATGCTTGATAGAGCCACTTTTATGGGTAATGAAAGGAAACAGAAAGCATAGGATAGCTCATGGGGAAAAAATAGCTATGAAATTCTTACAAAGGGACCACCAACAGAACCTATAAGATAACACTTGAAGCATTTAAAGTCAAAGGATTTTTTTTAATTACCAGATACAATGCATTTACAATCACTTCTACCAAGAAACATACTGCTCAGGAATATCAGAAAACACAATGCAACTTGAGAGATCTCCAAAGTCCTAAAAAAAACTACAGACAACCTGAGAACTCTTACTGAATTGACAAGACATCAGAAAATCCAACAGATCATTTGAAATAGACAGTTAACATGACAAAACCAGTAAAGCGTTTACAACCTAGAGAAAACCGATTAAGATATGGTATTAAATATGTCAGGGCTTCCCTAGTGGTTCAGTGGTAAAGAATCCACCTGCCAATGCAGGAGTCTCGGGTTTAACCCATGCGTTGGGAAGATCCCCTGGAGAAGGAAATGGCCCGGACAGAGGAGCTTGGACAGAGGATCCCCATGGACAGAGGAGCCTGGCGGGCTACAGTCCATGGGGCTGCAGAGTCGGACACTCAGTGACTCAACACACACACACACAGTACATGTGACAGCGGTGCTGTAAGTTCATGATGATGAACTTAAAATTTCTGGTAAGAGAGAAAAGATGCAACTGACCACAAATTACGTATAGCAATACATGCATGTGAAGACTATACAGAAATGAGAAAATAGTACTATCAGGAAATAAGAAGGCATTAAAAACTGAGGAAATTCAATAGCCAATGAGTAGTATGAGACTGAATTGGCTACTTTTATTTTTTTAAGAAAAAGACATTTTTAAGAGAGAACTAGAAAACCTCTTAAAATAATGCTGAAGGCATTGCATTTAAACATACAAAACCACATGAAAATCCTGGTTAGTAGAGATTGGCAGAATAAAAAATATAATCTACATCAAGAGATTAAGGAAGATAAGACATCCTTTTAAGAAGAGGTTTACATAAAGGGAAAGAAAAGATCAATACAAAGAATAACTGAGATGCTAACATCAAAACGACATACATGTTTGGCCTGTGATCACTTCCTGATATATCACACGAGAAACTCAAATAATCTCCAGTAATATCTCAATGGCACTGAACACTACTACAAAAAAGGTTTTCATCCCTATAAAGTCAAGCAGATGAAAAGAAAAGTAATACAAAAGTACCACCCCACTAATCAATACAAGAAAAAAAGACTTAATAAAACAATATTCTCAGCACTCATCCAGGAAGAGAAATTCCACAACATATTTTAAGTTTACAAAACTAGTTATATGTGGAGAAACAACTAAGCGGGTAATGACAGGCAGGAGAGACATACAGATCTGACAGTCAATTACAGGACCAGCCACTAAGAATGGCATCTTTCAAAAGATAAGGAAACCTGAACAGTGCAAGTCTGGGCAAAACATGCCTCACGCCATTAAAAAAAAAAGTTTTCAGTTATTGCAGTCTTTAAACTATTTCTGCAAAGATCTAATCCTTAATTTCTAACCTTCACCAGAATCCCAGTCAATTAAGTGTATCCTCAAGAATACTGAATGTGGCGTTTAACTTTGTTCATCCATGTCATTTAACTCTGTATCCAAGTTTATAGCTAGAAGAGATTCTGGACTGTGCTGATTCCAACCTCCTGTTTACAGTACCTGAGAGGTTATCCTGGATGGAGCAGGCCTTTAAGGACATTATCAATCAGGACACTTAGGCATCATTCAGTAAATTATTAGTATAATGGTAATGTAACATAATGTAATATACTAAATAGTACCCAAGTAGCCTGAGTTTATGCTCTCCTCAAAATATTATTTTGAGGGCTAGGTAAATAAATGTAATAATACATAAAGAAGCTGTCACACAGTAAATCATAATAATAAGTTTAAATGCAATTACACTGATAAGCTGTCACACAGTCTGAAAAAAAAAGATAAAGTGTCAACAAATATACTTTAATTTCCAAATATCTTTGTTTCTTATTACCAAGCAACACACCCACTTACAAATGAGCTGTGTTACTATGGCTATGAACAAGGTTAGACATAAGACAAATGCTTCAATCAGAAACCTAGAACCTAGAGACAGAAAACAAAGCTGCCTCAATGCCCAGAAAACTGAGCCAATCACTAGTAACTAAAATAGCTACTGCTAAGTTATTTAAATAAAGGCGGGGGGACATACTCTACAAGTCCTTCTGAAATGCATCAACAGTGCTGTAATGAAAATAAAGTAACATTCAGAAGGAGAGTACCCTTAGATAGTGCAATTGTACAGATGAGGCATAAACTATAAGATAAAAAAAGCACTATACAGAATTCACATAAATATCACCAGCGACATGCAAGACATTAAAATGTTGTTTTAAACAATAGTGTAAAATTCAAAAAGGCACTTCATATAACAATGAATGGAAACAGTATTTCTGTGTACACACAGTAAACACGAGAAATCTTAGTTTCCACATACATTTTATATCTAGTCAAACAATGACATTTTAAAGAAGGATCATTAGATGCATCCCTTTCAGGAACACCACATCACTCAACCTGTGATGACCGCGAGGCCTCCTAGAAAACCCAGCGACGTTCAAACATCAGAGGCTGGCCTGATGGAGGATCTTGGCTTTGCACACGGCAGACGTGACCTGAAAACCTGTTATCTGACCAATTATGAGTTCCAAATACTACTGCGGCTGTTTCCCTAGACCAAGTCCCCATTTTTAGTTTTATAACATCATCTTCATTCAAGTATGCCAGAGAAAGACTTTAAAATAGCAATAATAAAAAAGCAGGTCAATCGCTTCTTCTGCAGTCAATCGCATCACCTCCAACTAAACCTGCTCCCACTCTACTGCATTCTGCTCCATCCCCACGAGATGGCCGCGTGCTTCAGAAGTCAGCTACCTGACCACTAACTGGATGATTTCTCAATACTTTTTCATTTTTAGGGAAGACCTATGGAGGTCCTTGGGCGTATCAATCAGACAGTGGGAAAGAAATGCTGCTTATCTTGTTGCTATGGAGCAACAAACATAACGCAGAAGGAAGACAAAAGAAATGCTGCTCTGTGAGCACTGAGGAAAGGAGGAATACACCGAAGTGAACACAGCTAACTCTACTCCAAGGTACACTTAAACTGGTTACAATGGTAAATTCTACATTGCGTCCTTTTTTAAACACCATTAAAAGTAAAAAGTTTCAAAGGAAGAGCAGGTTAGGTGAAAATGCCAGAGCAGTCTCAGAGTCAGGTCTTCAAGCACCATTAATTCCAGTTCAAATTTTGGAAAATAAGAGTTCTCAAAAGTCACCAAATTTGTGACCCAGCACCTAATTCAGGGAAGGGATGGAGAGAAATGGAGAAGCGGGAGCAGTGTGAAGAAGCCTCAGCTAACTGGGAACACCTCGGGCAGCCATCGTGGAGTGTCAAGGTCTTTCTCTCTCTCAAGTTCCCACGGCTATCCTTTCACAGAAGAAACTAGAAGGTCACGGCAAGGGCACGTGAGGCCGCTGAGCTAGTGGGCCAAATATTGTGAACTATTATCATCTTCGTGTGATTTCTTAGGCTTTTGGTTCTTTCAGCCAGTTATCAGTGCTCTTCTAGGGTTCAGTTTGAAGGACAGCTTCTTTGAGCATGGGCCTCAAACAACGTTAGTAAAACTTGGTGAAAAGTACAGAAAAATTAAAGGTAAATGTTAACTCTAAATATGCCCTGACCAAATTTGCCAAGAGGAAACTATCAAGACTGCAACTTAAGCTTCATCTACCAATACGACAATCAGAATCAATTATAAATTATCCCTGAAATTATCTGACAAAGTAGCTTCCAAGTAGGGATATATGCATCTTTGACTGCTACAGCACACACAAGGAAAGGAAGAAAAAGCAGACAAAAAGTGTGCTGAAGGTGGTTATGACGAGGAGAGAGGATGGCCTTCCAACAAGCCATTAAAAAGTGGACCACCAGGAAAACATCAGGTACCACTATGCAGGCAAGAAACAGAAACCACATGAATGCGAAAACGGTGTCGGAGTCCACCAACAGTGGACCCAAAATACTACGGGAAGCAGAAAAAAATGCAGATGCTTAACAAACCAAGAAATTACAAAATTATCAGTCTATTGATAAAATTTTTTTCTATTTGGCCAAGCAAATAATACTGGATGATGTATTCAGACCCCTCCAATTTGGCATCTTCTCCATCTCTGAAGTCACGCTGTGAAGACAAGGGTCTAAGGGCTGGGACACCACACAGCCACTGCCTCAGGATAAAAACACTATAGGATGTTTAGCTGAGGTATCTGCTGTCAGTTCCAGTCTGATGGAGAAACAGTACCTCGAAGAGCTGGGAACAAAAATGTAAGTTGTCTCTCATGGTAGAGTGTGACTAGGTTAAGGGACGAAAAAACCAAGAACACATCACTGAAGTCTTGACTTCAGACTTTCAAGAAATCGTTAATGGAATCTAGAAAGGGAAGTGTGTGAAATGTACTTTTTACTACATCCACAGTTACACTCTGAATCTGAAGGATTTCTCAGTAAAATCTAGACTGATAGCATCCATTTATTACAATCAGAGGACCAGACTATCAGGCATGTTTGGAATTCTTGCTCTTTCAAGAGTTCAGATTTTGCATGCCGAGACGGTGTAAAATCCTTGATTTCCAGGGCACTAATATGCAATCTCTCTCTTTTTTTGTTTTTAGAGCTTGATGAATCATCAAGCTTAAAGTTTAGAAAGCAGTCAAGGTCATCTTGGTGAAATGTCCAGATTATCCTGCAAGAACAGCATGATCAGGTCTCACAGCTTGTTGATGCTTGACAGACTTGGGAGTGACAACTGCAGATAATTAATTCTGTGTAGCTCTGGGTGGTGAAGACAGTTACTGTGAAAGTTTCCACAGAGATATCACAGGAAAGTCTTCTTCCAGCTGGTGTTCACAGCCCATCTAGAATATCCAGCCACACCACTGGCAGGGACTGGATTTGGCAAATTTTGATTTGAATTCCAGTTCTTGACATATAGCTTCAAGGCTGATTCTGAAGTCTTACAGAGACTGACAGTAGTATGGACACTTGGTGAGCTGATCACCCTGATACAGAGAGATTAAAACACATTTGTCGTTCTGTGGACAAAAAGATGTTTTGTGACGATCTGACAAATGGAAGCCTAAACAAGGAAGCACTGATGACCTAAAAATGAATGATCTGCCTCTGGTGTTAGAGATAATAGGTTATTTCCAGATCCAAAACCTGCTCGCCATCAGTTTATCAGTGAGAGTTTTCTGAGGGGGAAGAAATCTTTATATTTTTCCTTAATCATAAAAGGATTTGGATTCCTGAGGACCCACCTCTAGACTTATTTTGGACTAGAAATAATGCGTAACCTTTGTTCGATCCAACTCAAAGTCTCTACTGCTCACTTGGCCAAGAAAGCACGAGTCTCTGTATTATCTACTTCATTCCCAAAGTCTAGAACTCAATGTCAGCTGTGATCATCCCAGACACGTATTCAGTGTCCTGTGGGGGAGGGGGCATTGTGCGTGGCTGCACTGCAGACCGTGAATGGGTCACTAATTCTTGTACCCATGGCGTTCCGGAGAGTCTGCCCTTTTTCTGTGTCTATAGGGGTGGTTGCGAGGTCTGTACCAGTCCCCTCGGGAGTACCCGCGACTGTGGTAATGTGCTTTCTGGTCGTGACTGTAGAAGCATCGATGCTGGTTATAGTATTTACTGTGGTCTTTATAGTCGTTTTCTTTCACACTGTTTTCTTCTGCAACAACAGCATTCACATCTTGTCCAAAGAGGCAAGTACCATCAAAGGGCAAGTGTGAGATTTTCTCCTGGGTCTTCTTCGTGAGGGATGTGAGCCGAAGCCACGCCTGCCTTCTGTAGTCTATTGCCATCGCCATAACTCTGACCACAGAGTCCATTATGTCCCTGGTAGTACACAGCTGCCAGAGGCCTGCATCCATGCCATTAGATATGATACATCTTGCCTTTCCACGATCAAACTCGGGGTCATGGACCAGGTCCTCCATGTCTTCCCAGAGTTTACGCTGATACTGCGTCATGTAGGCCATGTAGCTGGCAGCTCGGGCTGCGATGGAAGCAGCATGGTAGAACCTGCAGCCCATGACCTCCATCTCCTTTGAGGTGGAATCCAGGGGTGACGTGGTGCCTCCTCTCCTGCTGTGCTCTAGCGCTTCGACAATGGGGCCCCCTGCTGGGGGATTTGGCTGGAAAGGAGAGGTGTCCTTAGCCACAGGATACACCCTGTGTCCCATGAAAGAAGAGGGATGGCAATCAGCAGGGTCTTTGAAAACCTCCGCGGTGGCAATTTTCAGAAGAGGATGCAACGGAGGGACCAAGCGCTTCTTGGAGGTCACACAGTCAGGCTTCCCCTCACACGGTTCTGCTTCTGACTGTAAGGTGACTCTCTTGATAACACCTCTCTGTTCCATTCTTTTCAACAGCCCTGTGAAGCTGGACTGACTCGGGTCAGCTGGCTGCCCTTTGTCGTCGGCCGAGGGGGACTTGCACTCAGCCTCTTCTTCGACTGCGGATATCTGTTCTTCTCTGGAGGTGGAGATGTCCCAAGGAACCGAGGAGGCCTCACCTGTGCGGGAATGATGAAATCGGAAGCAGCTCCTGGACTGCAGGTCACGTATCACTCGGGACATCTCAGCCACCTGTGTCTGGAGATACAGGAGGGCATCCCGCCCGTGCTGGGAAGCTGGAGACTCTACGGGCAAACCCTCCTCGACCTCTGAGGAGGCCATAGACTCTTGGGGCACCAGGAGTGGAGATGGAGGCAGACTCTGGTAATTCTGTGATGGCTCAAGTGTCTCTGTCTCAGAGATCTTAATATCTGAATTACTGTGATCATTTCTCTGGGTCTCCAATGGGTTCTCAACGGAAGAAGGGTGAGAAACCATCCTTTGAGGACTGCTGGCGCAGCGCCCAGAGGAGGAGCTGCTGTCTCCACTGGGAGGAGGAGCCCTGCAGCCAGAGCACATTTCTGGGCGACGACTCTCTGAGGATGGCGCCTTAGACTCAGGCATTCTCTGGGTTATCCACGTGAACAAGAGAACCAAGGAAGAAAGAAAATATGCTTTTAATATGTTAACTTTCAAGTGCAGAGATGCATGTCCAGTAAGTAGAACTCAACTTTTTAAATTATTATAATTAACAATGAAACATACAATCCACTTCAGGTCAGCAAGGGGATCACAGAAGTCAAATCCACAAGTTTCATTACCCCAAAAGCCCAATACCAACTACTGGCGTTAACCTGGCACTCTATGAAAAAAGAGCAAAAACAAGCCCAGTTCAAGGGGCGCCATCCTAGCCTGCTGCTTATTTCCATGTTAGAATAAGAGGTAACAAGACTGCTGATGAAAATAGTTTTTTTAAAAATCCCATTGAACATGTGTAAGACAATAAGCAGAAGTTAATAATGGCAGAGAGAACATGGAAAAGTTCCACTGAAGAGAAAAAAAAAATATTTCTAAAAGTCCCCCATTGCAGAGACACTTTTAGGTCCCTTTAAAAATTCTCATTCACTGACCATAAATAACAAAATTTTCCAGGTGGGCAGTTCTCCTCTATAGTTTGTAGTTTTCAGGAGCTTTGTAACCTTATTGCATCCTCACAACAACCCTGTGAGGTAGGTTATTATTCTTATGTGATAAAGAAACCGAAGTTGATAGGCTACTGATCCAAATTCACAAAATAATAAGGAGCTAAGCGGGAACTAAAACCTAGGTATTTTGATTGTAAGTCCCAGTCCCAATCCCTTGTATATCATAGGCCACCCTGAACACACAGCCAGGAGTCCTCTAATCCATCAAGAAAACAGTCCAGTAATAGAAATTCGGGCTAAGACAAAAAAAAAGCAAGACAAGACTGATAAAACGGCTCAGTTACTTTGGTTCTCAGAGTAAGGGAAGGATTTGTTTAAGGGTCAAACACACAACCAAAAAACCACAGTTCAGAGAGAACCCCAAATATGAGGGGGAGAGGCGGTTAGAGGGACGATGCCTAAATGACCCAGCAGCCTTCCCCACAATCCATTTCTAAAGGAACTTCTCACAGCCTTTCTTCCAAACAGAATAAATTTTCTGTGGCCACGTGGTTCTGGAAGAAAAGGATCCAGTTCTATAGGGCATCTGAGGAAAGACAGGAAAGGAAAAGGGTGCCAAAAATATTGCAGTTTTATTCCATTTCCCTTTCATCAGATACCACCTTCAAGGCTTAGGACACTCCTGTGTCATGTAATACTTTCACATCCTCGCTCAAAGTAGAGGAACAAAGCTAGAAGCAGAACTTCCAGGCTAAGGACTCCCTGCACTACCTCTCAGGGCTATTCCAACAGAAATGGGCCGTTTCCTAGAGCACAACAGCGCCTAAACATTGACTTGATGACTTCCTTTAGAGGACATCTCTGAACTATGAAAAGCGAAGAAACCCAAGTTAAATGTACTCACCTCACGTTGAGAGGTGCTGGGCTCATCATCATCACTGCTGACCAGGTCAATGTATTCCAGAACAGGCCTCAACGGTCCTTCCTAGAAAAGAACGAACAAACTAACAAACCATGCAAAGCTACTCAAGCTAAATTAGCATTTAAGGCAATCCTTTTTGTTGATGTTGGGACTGACTGGTGAGAACTCTTCTGAAGAGGAAACCTTATGGGTGGTACAAAATAATCAGAACAAATGCAGAGGGAAATGCTCAGAGTCCATGACTAATAAATGATAAAACCTGAAAGAGCCCAAGCCACGAAGGGTATTGGGACTATGCCGACTCCTTGGGGAGAGGATTAGTAACACGGGAACGGTGCTGCAAGAACACAGACACTCTAAGCCAATGCTTTTCAGATGAGATGGGGATCTCTGACTAGAAGCTGGGCTGTATTCTGCAGTCGTGCATCAAACCTGGCTCTCCTTCATCTTTTCTTTCCATCCACTCTGACTCTACCATAGACCAAGTCTTGAACATGAGACTTAAAAGCCTAGATCTTATTCTGTAGGCAAAAGGCAATCAATAAATACTAAGATAGGAATAACATCAATCACACAGAGAAGTATGGCAGCAAGAAAAGCAGGAGCAGGATAATTTATCAGTCCACACATAACAATGCAAAACTAAATAGCAGAGATGGCAAAAATAACGGAAGGGCTTTTTTTTTCAGACTGTAAAGAATCTGCCCACAATGCAAGAGATCCAGGTTCAATCCCTGGGTCGGGAAGAACCCTTGGAGAAGGAAATGGCAACCCACTCCAGTATCCTTGTCTAGAGAACTACATGGACAGAGGAGCCTGGCAGGCTACAGTCCACGGGCTCGCAAAGAGTTGGACATGACTGAGTGATTACACTTTCACTTTCATGGTGCATATACAAAAGGATACAAAGGTGAGATGGAAACAAACACCAAAAAATAATCAACTATAAAAAACAGAAGTCAAACAATAACAAGAAGTCAGAGCTATCTCTAAGATTTCAAGCTTGAATGACTACACAACAGTCACATAAAAGGTATACATCTGGAATATGGAGATGGAAGGCTGGCATTCTTCTGGCCATAATGGGTGATGTACAACTGGCAGACAGAGGCAACTGGCAGACAGCTGGAAATGCAGGCCTGTAGTCTGGGTACAGGAACATTACTGCAAATGCAGACTGGAAAGCTGCTCCCCTAGAAAATTATTAACTCTAGAACTAAACTGGAACTATGATATTACCAAGGAGGGCAAAGAGGACAAAGAAGAAATTCAAGGAGGTTCTTGAGGAAATGATGGAATTTTAAGATTTAAGAAGAGCTAAGTAATCAGAGATCTATGAGAATCAGGAATGCACAAATCCAAAGAATCTAAAGATAGAGAAAACCTCAATGAAAAGGTATCAATGCAAATGTGGCCAAAAATACTGAGCACCAAAAAAAAAAGCCACAGAATTTAGCAACAAGGAGATTTTAAAATGTCTTTGAGAGAGCAACTTTCAAGAAAGTAATGAGCATACAAGTCAGACTACAACATTAAGCAGAAAATGAGGAGTAAAGGCCAAGAGTGATTATTCTTTCAAAAAGTCTATGTTGAAAAAAGAGAAAGGAGCACAGGGGAGATTAGGGCTGGGGAAAGATTTCTCAGGTTGGGAAAGATGGCTGTTGGGAAGCCAAAGTGATATGTTCAGTTGAAAAACTAACAGAAAAAGACCTGGGGTCAGGAGACAGAGGATAACATCTAGGTAAAGATCCTCTCTCTGAGACATGGCATCCAGTCCTACAGACAGCTTGCTTCTCTGCCAGCTTCCATCCCTCCCCAAGCAGGAAAATGCTTTCCCTGCAGGTGGGGTGAAAGTGAAAGTGAAAAGTTGCTCAGTTGTATCCAGTCTTTGCAACCCCAAGCACTATCCAGTCCATGGAATTCTCCAGGCCAGAACACTGGAGTGGGTAGCCTTTCCCTTCTCCAGGGGATCTTCCCAACCCAGAGATCGAATCCAGGTCTCCCATATTGCAGGCAGATTCCTTACCAACTGAGCCACAAGGGAAGCCCACAGAGGGGTGATTCAGCCGCTAAGATAAAACCAGACAGCAAAACTGGGCAGGGGCCCCTTGATAAAGTAATCAGGATTTCTGCCTAAACTGTAAAAATGGACATTTAAAAAAAGAGGGTAAGAAGAATATTCTCCTCTGTGGGATCACAGAGGTGGATCACCTACTTTAAGACCCAAACCTGCCACTTGTCATAAGACTGTCAAAGTCAAACAGTCAAGTCAAGAAGGTAGTGGAGGAGAAAAACTATAATAGCTTGCTCTCCTCAAGAAATGTACATTAGGAACTTTATTACATGCCTACTGAGACAGCACACCAAGAAAGTCCCTGAGCTACCAGAAACCAGGAACACACAGAGGCTGGGGCAGAGCTTCCACGAAGGGAAAGCAGGTAGAGAAAAAAGGGAGATGACAGGCTAACAGGGCACAGAGCACAATGGGACAGGCAGAAAACACCACCATCAGGACAATGGTCACAAATGATGAAAAAGTAGCTGCAGAAACAGAAGGAAAGGCAGGAATAAGGAGAGATCAGAGCAGCAGAAATGCCCCACTGGGGTCAGCCACAACACTGACACAAGCCCACTCCTGAACTACTCAACGACAACGACTTAGGATTCCCAGCAGAATAAAACAATCAGGATTGAGGCCCATAAATGAGAAAAAGCAGGGGTCATTTATTCATTTACTCAAAGCGTGTTACGGAGTTATAAGTGACAGACAGGTAGAAGAAGACAGCGTGTGTTTCAGACCCCAAAAGGAAGAGGCTGAGCAGAAGAAACAAAAGGTAACTATCCCAAAGGAAAATACTACTTACAAACACTCTACACTACAGCTAATTTTTACAGTGGATATGGACAAGCTTCCATCATAATGAACCTAAGGAATCAAAACCCTTTGGCCCTCCATTTATTTCACTCTAGTTGGGAACATCTGTCACTGAGCCCCATTCAGGCAATGGTGCTAAACTTTCCATGTACACTGTTCCATTCAATCCCCCACTCCTTGGCTTTTATGCCATGTAACAGGAGAAAACTAAGTGAGGCCCCCTGGTTCTGTAATCACAACGCTGGCTGTGTGGCCACACCAACTCTGAGCCAGTCCAAAGTATACACACTACTTTTAAATCAATACTTATGTCCTAAGCTTATAAGATAAGCTACTGTCTCCTTTAATATGAGCAAAAAGACTATCTGCTCTTGTTCCCAACTCTGAATAACTCATAAAACTGACCAAAAGATAAGTTATTAATTCTCCCCAAACAGTAATGTTTATAATACAAATATTAAGAAAAGGTAATTTATTATGTTTACACTGGCTGCTTATATCAAAAAGTATAAACGCATGTGGTTCTCCGATCACAAGGTATTTTTTTTTCTTAAATTTGTTCCATCTATCAACTCTTTCCCTCCATATCAGTAACAAAGTCAAAGAATTCTATTACAAGGCCAAACAATTTAGGGGCAGGAGCACAGGCAGAAGCAAAACAGCTTCTGTTCTGAGGAACACGGTTTAATATTCTAAGGTTTAAAAAATATTTTTAAAGAAATAAGAAGCTTTCATCTTTAATTTGTTTTCTATTTCTTTAATTTTGTACCTCTATGAGATGATGTTGCTGGTTAGTCGCTAAGTCCTATCCAACTCTTTTGCAACCCCCTGACTGTAGCCCACCAGACTCCTCTGCCCATAGGATTTCCCAGGCAAGAATACTGGAGTGGGCTGCCATTTCCTTCTCCAAAAGAGCTTTCATCTTGTTATTAGAAAACTGATTCTCATACAATGCCAACACCAATTACCTACTAACTGAAAAGTGACATCAATATACTAAAATACAGTCTACAGAAAAGGCAGATAGTCTACTTCAGTCTAAAACAAACAACATGAATTTGAGCACAGATGCAAAAATCTAATCTGAAACCCTAAATAATTGATATATTTTCCCACACAAAGAAAAGTTCCAGACATAATGAACTTCTACAGTCCTGCCTGATTCAAACATTTCAAATGATTCCCAAATGCCTACTTTAATTCAAATTTAGTCCACAATTCAAAATCCATACTATCTGTCCCAACTGCTCCTCTTCCATTTAAAAAACAAAAACAAAAAACGTATCCTCCAGAACTAAGCATAATTGTTTTCTCATTTTGATGACTTGTTTCTTCTCAAACTACCCTTTTAAACACATATAAACACAAAATGCTCCCTGTGCAAAAGTAACAAACCGAAAATCATGTCTTTTTTTATAGCACATGTACTTTTTTTTTTTTTGCACCATGTACTTTTTATAAAAGAACTCTCTCCTACAACTATTTACAAAGTCCTCCTCCCTATCTCATCTCTCACACTGAAACACTGACACTTATGAGCAGGATTTATTTACAGCTAATCTCTGCAGCTCTAAAGTACTTTATTCAGGACTTAACATATTATGAGCTCAAACATTTATTGAGCTAGTTACAACCCCAAGACACTCAGCCAAAAACCACCCTATTTGTCCAAAACCCCTTGAAATAATTTATGAAAATATACCTGGATTTTCTTCCCTATTTCCACATGTTCAATGATTCCACACTACACCAATCATCTTGACTGAAGCCTAAACCTCACGTGCTGTTACCAACATTATAACAAGCTGCCTCAGCAGTTCTGATACCTTCTTATCTAAAGTATATCTCTTATCTGTGAAAGATCATGTCATTAGCCCTAAGTTAACACGGTTCTCTGGGAGTAAATTAACTAACATATCCGCAGTTTCAAAGGATGCAGAGAATAAAGATGATGGCTGAAAAAGGGAAAGGAAATATCAATAACTTAGAAAATTAGAGCAAAAAACCTAAATGAAAAGTGTGTATGGTAACATCTGGGCTTCCCTCATAGCTCAGTTGGTAAAGAATCTGCCTGCAATGCAGGAGACTGGGGTTTGATCCCTGGGTTGGGAAGACCCCCTGGAGAAGGAAATGGCAACCCACCCCAGTAGTCCTGTCTAGAGAATCCCACAGACAGAAGAGCCTGGCAGGCTACAGTCAGTGGGGTAGCAAGAGTCCAAGAGTCGGACACAACTTAGCGACTAAACCACCACCTTATGATAACATTCTGTCTCCTGAGTTAAGCGATGTTTACACAGGTGTGCTGGCTCTGAAAAAAAATCAGAGGGTAAAGTTACGAACTGTGCAATTCTCTGTATGTGTATTTCAATAAAATTTAAATGAAAGGGCTCATTTTTGCATCTCCACATCTATAGCCTTCCTTTCCTTCAGCATGCTAAGTTTAGTTTTGAACTCTGCATTTTCCAAACCACACAAAGACTACCGTACCACTAGGTGGACACACACGGATTAAAGATGGGAGAGTTAGACAAAGAATGAACTAATAAATCTAACCCAGAGTAAATCAAGAAACATCACAGTGTGCTTTTTGTATCTGAAAAATCTTAAGCACAGAACTAGTCATTATCTTTATTGAACAAGCAATACCCAGAGCTGTCAAATATAGACTGGGTTACAGAGTGAAGTAAAAGATTCTGTTTCTAATGTGTTTTTATTGTCACTGAAGTTTTATCACCAAAAAGGCAGAAGGAATGTTTGTAATAGGTTTCTTCTGGTACTGTAATTGCATTAATACATGTAAGTCACTTATCCATTTGGAACTAGCAAACCTTTGAACTTATATTTGGAAAGAGAGATGAATACAAAATGGATCAAGTTGAACACAATTACATTGGTTGTGTATTTTCTATTCTGGATACAAAGATAAAACAGATCCTCTACATTTAAAGTAATACTTAAAAGAATATTCAACTTCAGAGTAACAGAAGCTTATATTAGGTACTAACAAGCTACAATACAATTCTCCATTCCACAAAGTACATATATATATATATATTTAAATCTTATTTTTGTAGAGTCCATCTGTGACTCTCAAAGTAAGCCCTATAGTTCATGAAGAAGTGTGTCCCTCTTTAATTTCCACAAAATGCCAAAGTAAATACTCTCCATTCATAAATTTTGCCATATTCAGGGAGAACCTTTATCCTAAAGAGCCAAACAAACTTCAGAGTTCAATTTCTTCTACCACCATCCCCCAAAACTTAAAAAATTTAAAATGAAAAGGACAGCATACCACATAGAGGGGCAAAGGCAAAAAAAGCCAAGAAAAGATCTTGTGAAAGATTCCTAAACAAACTCATTGAAACACAGCACAACAGATCATCACAATGGTCTAATGTTGGGGTACATAGAGGACACTGTTTAATAACCAATCTTTGAAAACTAAAACTGCCCAAGAACCAAAATACACAAATACACATCCGACAGGGAATTAAAGAAAGACTGCGTGTATGCATGCTTAGTCCCTTCAGACATGTCCGACTCTGCAGCCCTATGGACCATGGCCTGCCAGGCTCCTCTGTCCATGGGATTCTCCAGGCAAGAACACTAGAGTGGGTTGCCATTTCCTTCTCCAAAAGAAAGATTATACACCTTCAATAACAAAACTTCAACTAAGTGCAGAATTCAAAAAGAATCCTTTACAGTACAATTCTCCAGCTAACGAGGATACTAAAATACTACTTTAAGCACAATCTTTATAAAACTTTAACAGTCTGAGGTGGAAATTATCCCCAAATATATCACAGCACCTCCTTCGGTTATTGCAACCAATGTTTTTCTAACTGTGTTCAGAGCTTCCTATACCCCTGCAACAACATGAGGATTCCTGGGCCCTACCTACAAATCCTGATTCCATAGGTCTGCAGCGGGGAGCAGGATTCTGCACACTTCCACTCCCTCATGCTTGAAAACTCTGTCAGAAGGGGATAAACACAGAAAGATACAGGATGCTCCTGTGATGCAGGCCCCTCACTGTGAACCTGGCCTGCGGGACTGTGATGTAACAGGGTGACCTCAGAGCTCAGTGAGGTCTTCAGGGCACCTGCCCCCACTCTACAGAGACATACAGGCTCTGATGCTGACCTCCTGCAGCCCGCCTCCTTCCCCCTCACTAGCCGCCCCTTCTCCCTAACCTGGGGGCCATCTTGCAGAAGTTACTCTGGTCTCAATTCAAACACAGTCTTAGGAGACCAGAACCCTGTGCACACCAGCGGCTCCATGTACAAAGGAGAGGGGGAGGCATGATCCAGGGTTCAACAGGCCCACAGGCCACAGTCTCTGGGATGGCTAAGGGGGCGGCCGAGACCTCTCTCTGGGCAAACGCTCTACTCCTGTGTCCTGCTGCACGGTGTCCACTCTGATACCCACTCCTGTGACCTGGTCCACGGTGTCCACTCTGATACCCACTCCTGTGCCCTGGTCCACGGTGTCCACTGATACCCGCTCCTGTGCCCTGCTCCACAGTGTCCACTCTGATACCCGCTCCTGTGCCCTGCTCCACGGTGTCCATTCTGATACCCACTCCTGTGTCCTGCTCCACGGTGTCCACTCTGATACCCACTCCTGTGCCTGCTCCACGGTGTCCACTCTGATACCCACTCCTGCGCCTGCTCCACGGTGTCCACTCTGATACCCGCTCCTGTGTCCTGCTCCATGGTGTCCACTCTGATACCCACTCCTGTGCCTGCTCCACGGTGTCCACTCTGATACCCACTCCTGTGCCCTACTCCACGGTGTCCACTCTGATACCCACTCCTGTGTCCTGCTCCACACTGTCCAGTCTGATACCTGCTCCTGTGACCTGCTCCAAAGTGTCCAGTCGGTATGAGACGTCCACACGTTTGCTGGACGATGAGTGAACAGGCGAGGGGAAATCACATCGCGGCTTGTCCCGCACAATCTCTGACTCGGAAAACCCCAAATACCGCTGCTACTTACACTCACAAACTGGATGTCATCTTCGTTTTCCTCCACGGTTGACTCGGACGCCTCAGGCCCAGCTGGAGGGATACATTCTATTATCTATAAAATAAGCCAAAACACAGTTATCCAGACAGCCATGGCTCGCAGGAGGCGATTTTTCCAAAGGGAATGAAAAGGCAGAGCTCTCGAGGAGACCGCCCGGAGCCCCAGTCCCGGGACCGCAGGCCCCCGCCGGCCCCTTCTCCCGAGGAAGGAAGCCTGCCCACGGGGCCAACGGGCCTCGGAACCCGCGCCGCGCCCGGGCCCAGCCGCGGCCCCGGGGCCGGGCCGGGCGGCCATTGTTGCCCCCGGCCCAGGCCCACGCCCCTGGGCCCCCAGGCTCCGGATCCCGGGTCATAGGCCCCCAGGCCCAGTCCGCACCCTCTGAGCCTGCAGCACACCCGGCCCAGCCCGCGACTCACCTCAGACCCTGGGTCTCCCATCTCCGCGACCGCCCGCCTGCCGGCACCCGCGCTGCGGTCTCCACGGCCGCCTCCCCCGCCCGGCCGGCCGTCAGCCCCGCGCCGCCGTGACCCGCCGCCGCGTGACCGCTGAGCCGCCGACTACGCCGCCGAGCCACCGACGCCGCGGGCGTAAAGGGATGCACGCCGCTTCCCGGGAAGAGCAGCCCGCTAGGCCCGCGGCCCCCAGCCTCCCTCGCGCCGCCCAGGCTTCCCGCCCCCGCCGCAAAGACCATTGGGAACTGTAGTTCGGGCCAACTCCCCCGACGCAAGGGCTGCTGGGAACTGTAGTTTCGCCCACACCGAAACCTCCCAAAGAGGCATTGGAACAGCGCGGGGAAAAGACCCTAACCCTTGGAGGGGAAAAGACCCCTCCTGCGCTTCTTGAGGTTGACGTCACTGTCGCTCGCCGGGCGGAGGACTGGCTGCGTCCTGTTTCACAGGGAAGGAGGGGGACGAGGATGGAGAGGAGGGCGTAGGCGTGGGTTCTGTGTTGTTGTGGAAGCGAAGCTCACTGATAAATCTTAACCTTCAAGGCTGAGTGTTAATGCAGCACTAATTTATTAGTGCTTTTTTCTTCGACGGGTCGGAAATCTGGCTGTTTAGCTGAAGACTAAGATCAGAATCTCTAAACTGAACTGAGCTGAAGATCAGAATAGAAATCTGAGGCAGTCTTACCCTGCTCACCTGTTCGCCATGTCAGCCGCCACTCAGAGCCTGTATTGACGCACCTGAGGAGGAAGGCTAGGGTTGACCTGAAGAAACCTGGCAAGGCTGGAGGACCCTGATTCAGTACGTCTAGGACCCGAGGTCCAGCCAACTGTATTTTGGGGCCCTAGACCAGTGATACTATATCGAACTTTTAAAGATGTTCTCAGGTAGTAGGTTAGTGAAATAGAATAGTTGACTGTTTTCCAGTGTTCACACTCAAAAAAACCTGTAAAATAGTCCACTTATGTTCAGATATGTGTTCTCATTTTTTTCACTTACTGCCTTACCAAAAATACCTACTCGAAGGTTTTGAAAAGAGTTTAAGTTGGAAAATTCTTAGACGCTTTTGTTGCCTGTCTGCATGCATGCCCAACATCTGTTACCTGTTACAGGCAGTAATTATTGCTTAATTCTGTACTTCCCACATTTCCACCATGACTTTATGAGTTCAATTGCTTTTATACATCGTAAGTTTGAGAATTTGTAGAAGCAAGTTGAAAATGAGAGACCTGCTTGCTGTGTTTCCCAAAAGTTGTATGTGAAGTAAATATTTCTAAAATTTTTAAATGTCTATGCAAAACTTATATTTAGAATTCTTCTAACGTGCTTCTGAGAGTTCAGTGGAAAATTTACTTTAACTGTAGGTAGGAGTTAATGGGTAAAATTTGGAAAACAAGAGCCCAAGTATGACCATAACTCTTCAATCCTTTTCATTGCAAGGATTTATCGTGAGGACATAATTTAATCTGTAGGAAAACCGTCACGCAAAATTTATTTACCACAAATTTGTAACAGCAGAAATTGGAAAACATCTAAATGTCTATTGACTGGGAATGGAATGGTTAAACTTTGGCATGTACTTGGCTCAGAACTTAAAGAACCTGCCTGCAATGCAGGATACCTGGGTTCCATCCCTGGGTTCTGAAGATCCCCAGGAGGAGGGGATGGCTACCCACCCCAGTATTCTTGTTTGGAGAATTCCAATGGATAGAAGAGCTTAGCTGGCTAAGTCAATGAGGTCACAAAGAGTCTGACAGAAGGAACTGAGCCACTAACAGTTTCACTTTTACCAACATAAGAATGGGACAGGCTGGGACCCTTTGTTGCAGTGCTGCAGTGCTTGCAGCTCGACGTGCTTCTCTTACAGCAACAGAATACAGAGAAACTAAATGGGACTAAAAATGCAAGCACAGGTAGGGCAAATTCTGAACAAAGGAGACCAAGAAATTCAACTGTTACTTCTGAAGAGCCCAGAGCAAAAGCAGGATACTGTACATGCCCCCTGCACACAGCACCACTTGGGTGGGCAAAACACCTAAGCCACCCCTCCAGCCTGACCTCTGGACTCACCCCTACCCTTGAAACTGTACAAACCCCTGTGTCCTTGCCTTTTGAAGCAAAATGCTGACTCAAGAGTTAGTGATTGGGAAATGTGAAGATGTAGAAACAAAGAATAGCTGTTGGGCTAAGGAACTGGTAACAATTTAGACTATAATTCTGCCACATAGCACAGTTACCAAACTCCCAGTTCCCTGAAGGATATAAAGACCTGACACATATTCCTAGATTGTTTTTACAGGAAGCAGCACCCCCCATCCCCAGATAAAAATTGCTGACCACAAGAACATAGATCGTGAACTGGTTGAAACAAAATTGGAGATGCTTGAAACTTCACCTTGGTGCCAACCAATCCAAGAACTGTCCTTGAGCTGATCACTTCCTTCTCCTTAAACACTGAAACTTCTCACTACCTCTCCCGCGGTGGGGCGGAGGAAGGATGGTTCAACACAGTCTTGAGGGCCTTAGCTCACTGTGGCCCCTTTTGCCTGGCAAAGCAATAAAAGCTACCCTTTTCTACTGCACCCAAAACTCTCTATGTTTCTCTTTGGCACCAGTGAACAGAGGCTGAGTTCTGGCAACAGAATTTTGGGGGCTCGTCTGGGATTGACTGGTGGGCAGGTGGCCCTGTGGGGCTGCTAGGCTTGATTAGACTGAGTTTTTCTCCAAGCCAGCCTCTGGAGATGGGGGGGGGGGGGTGGGGGGGTGGGGGGGGTTGGACAGAGGGTGGTTGGGAGATGCCTCTGGAGGCCAAATGGCCAGGCATTCCCCCACCACAGGGCCATCTCCCAATCATATCCAGACTTCCATTTTGGTAGTTGGTGTATAGGGGCAGGGATGGAAGATAGGAGAGAGGCTTCCCTAGCAGCTGCCAAAGCTACCTTTCCCTTGAGGACATCCCCCTCTCCTGCCCACAACAGTCCTGACTTCCTGCTGAGAAAATATTCTGAGGAAGGAGAAAAGTAGCATTTTGGATGTCATGACACCTCTGCCAGCACTTTGGTAAGTCCTCCGGCATACACTCTGAGGCCACTTGACCTTGTCTGTCTGGCGAACCTTATGTTCCCTTTGGAGGATTTTTTTCATCCTGTTTGTAAGGTGCCACTTGGACTAAGGCCACAGGCTTAGGGGGACTTGGAAGCCAATTTAAGCCTTGGGCTATTTGAGTTTTGCTTTTTTTTTTTTGCTTTGTGGCTTCTGTTTGGCTGGCAAGGATTTGGTTTCCTTTGGTTTTGCCAGTGAGTATATAGTAGTAATAATTTGACTCAACATGAGAAGTGCTCCTTGAATTTCATCTGACAGACCCCTAGAAAATTTTTGCAGACTGGTCAACCAATAATTATAAACTTAAAAATAAGGAAAAAATAATTTAACATCATGTGGTCACAATATTCATTAGGCTCCAGAAAAAATCAGTTGAGATGAAACTGTTTTGAAATTCCAAAACTTGTTCTTTTTGCATGTGCAGTTAGAGAAAGCTAGCTTGATACAATACTTTTTTTCAGAACACTATCTCTCAGAGAATAAAAATATTCTCAGAAGAAAACTTGAAGTTAATTCTTATCGTGTCCTTGAAGTACAAATACAGCCCAGTTTTCCTGGGACGTCAGCATTGGGATACTTAGTAAAACTTCAAGCCAAGGGGTAAAAAAGAAGATTTTAAATCAAATGTGTAAATTTGACTATTCTGTTATTTATAAACTAATAAATTTAACTGCAATGCCTGATAAATACAAAAAAATGAAATGAGATCTCTGTCTGGATATATGTATCTCTCAGTATGTTTCTTTGTCTTTGGAAAATATTGCTGGGGTTAATGTGTAAATGAGCTCTACTTAATTGGCTTAAAGAAAAGTAAGTGCTTACAAATAAAACAAATCTAAATTTACCTACTGGTGTCTTCTTGAAAGAGAGAAACTAAGGACGCTTGCATTTATTAAACATGTCTTGTGCCACTTTGAGAAAAGAATTTATGCTTTTGGAAAATGCATGTTTTGGAGGTTACAGAACATGTTCTTAAGTTTGCTAATCAGAGAATGCCAACATGACAAACAGTTCACAATTGCTTTCTTCTTGTTTCTCACTAGAGAGAGGGTTTTTTTTTTAAGTGTTAAAAATGACAACACATAATTAAAGCTACCAAAATGATAAGGGAAACATTTCAATATGTAAAGGAAGCAGGAAGTGAAGTGAAAGTCATTCAGTTGTGTCTGATTCTTTGAGACCCCATGGACTATACAGTCCATGGAATTCTCCAGGCTACTGGAGTGGGTAGCCTCTCCCTTCTCCAGGGGATCTTCCCGACCCAGGAATTGAACCTAGGTCTCCCGCATTTCAGGCGGATTCTTTACCAACTGAGCCATCAGGGAAGCCCATGGAAGCAGGAGATGGCTGCAAAAGAAGGTATGAGGAACAGAATTACATTTTAAGGGAAAAGGAAATAAATCTGACTTACAGGTGGCTGTTTCTGAATGGACAAATAAAATAAGAGATACAGAGAGTGATAAGTTTTGTGGAAAGTGGACCCCAAGAAAAGTATTTTGTACATAATACAAGTTTTCTTGAGATATTGAACCACCTTTGATAACAGACTGTAAGTTTCTTTACCTAAGTGATCTCTTCTATATTTACCTTTGAAATCTTTCATTGTTACTTTGGCTGAATGAGTAACTACAGTTTCACAGGGACCTATGATCCTGTCTCACTGAATGTTCTAAACTCTATATTTTTGATGAAACTTTCTAAGACCAAATTTCTAATAAAGTTCTTTTGACCTCTGGATAACTTTGGGATGCTTCAGTGGCATCCCAATGTGCTCAGTCACTCAGTTATGTCTGACCCTTTGCAGCCCCATGAACTGTAGCCCACCAAGTCCCTTTATCCATGGAATTTTCCCAGCAAGAATATTACAGTGGGTTGCTACTTACTACTCCAGGAGATCTTTGACCCAGGGATTGAACTTGTGTCTTTTGTGTCTCCTGCATTGGCAGAACTGGCAAGCGGGTTCTTTACCACTAGCACCACCTGGGAAGGCCCTAGGCCTCCCGAAGATAGATATTAAACTAATTAGGTTCATTTGGTATGTTAAAAGGCTTCCCTGATAGCTCAGTTAGTAAAGAATCCGCCTGCAATGCAGGAGACCCTGGTTCGATTCCTGGGTCGGGAAGAGCCCCTAGAGAAGAGATAGGAAGGTGCATGGGAAGTATGGTCAAATAAGTAATAAATCTTCTCAGGTTATCCTGGATGGTATACGTCGCCAATACAGATAATCTAGAAATTGTACAGAATTCATAAAGATCTTGTATGTCCTGGTAAAATGTTTTTAGTCATAATTCTAGTTACTATCTCAAAGTGTTACATGTCACAGCAGTAACCAAGTTACTTCTGTCAATTGCACTGTAGTCAGATTTTATGTATGTCATCTTGAGCCTTTTTGTCATTATAGATAGCTATTGTTTCACTCTGATGCCTTAGAAAAATACTACCTCTTCAAGATTTATAGAAAGGACTTTCTAAGATTAAATTAAAATTAACTAGATAAACAAATTTTGTTATTAACAGTAAGCTGGTATCACATTGAAATTTTGTTTTCTCTGTTAAGAATACAAAATTTTCTTGGAATGTGACTTTTGATAACAGACTATGTAAATTTCTTTGCCTTTAAATGATCTATATTTTTAAAAATATTTTGTTACTTTGATAAAGTAATTGAGTACCATTTCACAATGATCTATGAATATTATGACACATATAAATAAAGTTCATTCTGCTTCTACAAAAAGTTAACCCTTGATGGTCAGACTTCTGCTATCCTGATGTCCTTAAAACATGACAACAGTCTACTCCTGAATCAGTGAATTTTAAATGAATAGACAATAGTTATAACTTTAAAAAAATCAAGGCTTTGAGAAATCCAAGATGGTGGCTTAGCTTTTCCTGGCTCCCTAATAAACCTCCGTTTCTATTTGATGAATTAAAGCCTTCCCTGGCTACAGGGCTGATGCCTTCACAGTGAAAAGGAAAAGGTTAGAAAATATGTTTCCCGCCTGGAATATAGGTTCTACAATCCAGTGATCAAGACAACCACTTCACTGGACAAATCATACAAACATTAACAAAAACTTTACAAACCTCTTGAAATTATCACTGTCAAAAGCAGAGACATTACTTTGCCAACAAAGGTCCATCTAGTCAAGGCTATGGTTTTTCCTGTGGTCATGTATGGATGTGAGAGTTGGACTGTGAAGAAGGCTGAGCACTGAAGAATTGATGCTTTTGAACTGTGGTGTTGGAGAAGACTCTTGAGAGTCCCTTGGACTGCAAGGTGATCCAACCAGTCCATTCTGAAGGAGATCAGCCCTGGGATTTCTTTGGAAGGAATGTTGCTAAAGCTGAAACTCCAGTACTTTGGCCACGTCATGCAAAGAGTTGACTCATTGGAAAAGCCTCTGATGTGGGGAGGGGTTGGGGGCAAGAGGAGAAGGGGACGACAGAGGATGAGATGGCTGGATGGCATCACTGACTTGATGGACGTGAGTCTCAGTGAACTCTGGGAGTTGGTGATGGACAGGGAGGCCTGGCGTGCTGCAATTCATGGGGTCGCAAGGAGCTGGACACAACTGAGCGACTGATCTGATCTGATCTGATCATCCTTAATCATGAGACAAGGTTGACAAAACTAATAGAAAAAAAACTGGACTCAAATGGAACAAAGATTAACTATATGGGATTAGATGGACAGTTAAATATTATTATAATTTTTATGACTTGTCTGACATACTACTGGCTTCTAATGTTTGTTTTTCAGATGTTGAAAAGCCCTTTTCTACAAGCTACTTAAGATTTACAACAATTTGGTAATGTACACCTCTGGGTAAAACTAAAATATTTTCCTTTTCTGTCTATCTGGTTCCTCCAGAAATTGGAGACTCGAGTTCTGAGCAAACTTATGAACCTAATGAAATGGATTGTCTCTTGACATGTGCAAGAATCTAGATATTCTGGATGTCTAAAAAGGAGATATCACAGGCAAAATCTGAAGGCAAGCCATGGGCATGGCTTTCTCGGCCTTGAGAGCCTTTTGGAAGTTTACTCTGAAGATCCTAATGAAAGGCTCCAGTGCAGCAGCCAACTTAGAAGACCCCATATGAGCAATTACATGAATAATCAGCCATGTTTGTTGAACCAGACTTATTTTGAACAAATAAGCATTAATTTGGCTGGATTTAACAGAAAGGAGAAGGAAATGGCAACCCACTTCAGTATTCTTGCCTGGAAGATCCCATGGACAGAGAAGCCTGGCAGGCTACAGTCCACAGGGTCACAAAGAGTTGGACACAATTGAGTGGCTTCACTTCAGTAGAAAGGAGAATGATCTAGAGAGGAAAATTATGTCTCAGTAGTATACCTTCATGGATATTAAAGGTTTCTATTTACTGAGGCTTAGCATTTATGATCCATGTCCAAGATGGTTCCTTGGTGCTCTGTTACATTATTATAAAGCTTAATTGAATTAGCAGAATAATATTCTAAGCTTTTCTAAATGTGATCATAAAAATCTATATTTGAATAAAGATCAGATGCCCTGGGAACTGCAACTAAGAGATTATACGCACTGATAAAGACAACATTTAAAGGAGGCTCTCCAGACTAGATAAAAGAACCCATATCAAGTACTCTTAACTAGCACATGTGCAACAAAGCTGAAGGGAACTGACTCTTGAATTCACATTTCCCATTCAAGAAGGGCCTCTGCACTGGACTGTCTAGACGACAAGGGAATACAGGCGTGAAATACTGAGAGAGTCAATTCCTAGGTGGGTTGATAAGAAGTCCAGGGGTCCCCAAGGAAAGAGGGATTTGGGATTCTCAAGGAGAAGACAGGGGTCTGGAATTCTCAAGGAGGACGAAAGGACAAATGTCTTGTTTTTGCTTTTTCTCTCTACATTCCTTAGTCTTAGCCACATGAAACAGTTTATTTTCTTTACACTTGGAACTGATGTCTACACAACAACTCAGTTTAAACTCTGTACTAGGGATTATATAGAAACAATGTATCCTGCCTGAGCACAGTTTCTCCTTCCTGAAAACCTTCTGACTAATCCTGGTATCACAGAATGTATATTATGGGAGTAGGTCTGGTTCAGTTCAGTTCAGTCCAATCGATCATTCGATCAGTCCTGTGTGACTCTTTGCAATCCCATGGACTGCAGCACACCAGGCCTCCCTGTCCATCACCAACTCCTGGAGATTACACAAACTCACGTCCATTGAGTCCATGATGCCATCCAACCATCTCATCCTCTGTTGTCCCCTTCTGCTCCCGCCTTCAATCTTTGCCAGCATCAGGGTCTTCTCAAATGAGTCAATTCCTTGCGTCAGGTGGCCGAAGTATTGGAGTTTCAGCTTCAGCATCAGTCCTTCCAATGAATATTCAGGACTGATTTCCTTTAGGATGGACTGGTTGGATCTCCTTGCAGTCCAAGGGACTCTCAAGAGTCTTCTCCAACACCACAGTTCAAAAGCATTGATTCTTTGGCACTAAGCTTTCTTTATACTCCAACTCTCACACCCATACATGACTACTGGAAAAATCATAGCTTTGACTAGATGGACCTTTGTTGGTAAAGCAATATTTCTGCTTTTTAATAAGCTGTCTAGGTTGGTCATAGTTTTTCTTCCAAGGGGCAAATGTCTTTTAATTTCATGGCTGTAGTCACCATCGGCAGTGATTTTGGAGCCCAAGAAAATAAAGTCTGTTACTTTCCACTGTTTCCCCATATATTTGCCATAAAGTAATGGGACAGGATGCCATGATCTTACTCTTCTGAATGTTAAGTCAACTTTTTAACTCTCCTCTTTCACTTTCATCAAGAGGCTCTTTAGTTCTTCTTTGCTTTCTGCCATAAGGGTGGTGTCATCTCTGAATCTGAGGTTACTGATGTTTCTCCTGGCAATCTTGATTCAAGCTTGTGTCTCATCCAGCCCAGTATTTCCCATGATGTACTAAGCAGGGTGACAATATACAGCCTTGAAATACTCCTTTCCCGATTTGAAACCAGTCTGTTTTTCCATGTCCAGTTCTAACTGTTGCTTCCTGACCTGCATACAGCTTTCTCAGGAGGCAGGTCAGGTGGTCTGGTATTCCCATCTCTTTAAGAATTTTCCAGTTTGTTGTGATCCACACAAAGGCTTTGGCAATAGAGGAGAAGCAGTTTTTCTGGAACTCTCTTGCTTTTTCGGTCATCCAGTGGATGTTGGCAATTTGATCTCTGGTTCCTCTGCCTTTTCTAAATCCAGCTTGAACATCTGGAAGGTCACGGTTCACATAATGTTGAAGCCTGGCTTGGAGAATTTTGAGCATTACTTTACTAGCATGTAAGATGAGTTCAATTGTGCACTAGTTTGAACATTATTGGCATTGCCTTTCTTTGGGACTGGAATGAAAACGGACCTTTTCCAGTCCTGTGGCCACTGCTGAGTTTTGCAAATTTGCTGGCATATAGAGTGGAGTGCTTTAACAAAATCATCTTTTAGGATTTGAAATTGCTCAACTGAATTCCATTACCTCCACTAGCTTTGTTTGGAGTGATGCTTTCTAAGGCCCACTTGACTTCACATTCCAGGATGTCTGGCTCTAGGTGAGTGATCACACCATCATGATTATCTGGGTTGTGAAGCTCTTTTTTTGTATAATTCTTCTGTTTATTCTTGCCACCTCTTCTCAGTATTTTCTACTTCTGTTAGGTCCATACCATTTCTGTCCTTTACTGTGCCCATCTTTGCATGAAATGTTCCCTTGGTATCTCTAATTGTCTTGAAGAGATCTCTAGTCTTTTCCATTCTGTTTTCCTCTATTTTTTTTTTTTTGCATTGATCACTGAAGAAGGCTTTCTTATCTCTGCTTGCTATTGCTAGATATTGCTAATATCTCTTGCTATTCTTTGGAACTCTACATTCAAATGGGTATGTTTTTTCTTTTCTCCTTTGCCTTTCGCTTCTCTTCTTTTCTCAGTCATTTGTAAGGCCACCTCAGACAACCATTATGCTGTTTTGCATTTCTTTTCCATGGGGATGGTCTTGGTCCCTGCCTCCTATACAATGTCACGAACCTCCATCCATAGTTCTTCAGGCACTCTATCAGATCTATTTGTCAAATCTATTTGACAAATAGATTCCCCTGAATCTATTTGTTGTTTCCACTGTATAATTGTAAGGGATTTGATATAGGTCATACCTGAATGGTCTAGTGGTTTCCACTACTTTCTATAGTTTAAGTCTGAATTTGGCAATAAAGAGTTCACGATCTGAGCCACAGTCAGCTCCTGGTCTTGTTTTCGCTGACTGTATAGAGCTTCTCCGTCTTTGGCTACAAAGAATATAATCAATCTGATTTCAGTATTGACCATCTGGTGATGTCCATGTGTAGAGTCTTCTCTTGTGTTGTTGGAAGAGGGTGTTTGCTATGACCAGTACGCTCTCTTGGCAAAACTCTGTTAGCCTTTGCCTTGCTTCGTTTTGTACTCCAAGGCCAAATTTGCCTGTTACTCCAGGTATTTCTTGACTTCCTACTTTTGCACTCCAGTCCCCTATCATGAAGAGGACATCTCTTTTGGGTGTTAGTTCTAGAAGGCCTTGTAGGTCTACATAGAACCATTCAACTTCAGCTTCTTCAGCATTACTGGTTGAGGCATAGACTTGGATTACTATGATATTGAATGGTTTGCCTTAGAAACGAACAGAGATCATTCTGTCGTTTTGAGATTGCATCCAAGTACTGCATTTTGGTCTCTTTTATTGTGTGGCTTCTCCATTTCTTCTAAGGGATTCTTGCCTACAGTAGTTGGTATAATGGTCATCTGAGTTAAATTTACCCATTCAAGTCCATTTTAGTTCACTGATTCCTAAAATGTCAACTTTCACTCTTGCCATTTCCTGTTTGACCTCTTCCAATTTGCCTTGATTCACGGACGTAACATTCCAAGTTCCTATGCAATATTGCTCTTTACAGCATCGGACTTTACTTTCATCACCAGTCACATCCACAACTGGGTGTTGTTTTTGCTTTGGCTCCGTCTCTTCATTCTTACTGGAGTTATTTCTCCACTCTTCTCCTGTAGCATATTGGGCACCTACTGACCTGGGGAATTCAGCTTTAAGTGTCCTATCTTTTTGCCTTTTCATGCTGTTCACGGGATTCTCAAGGCAGTACTGAAGTGGCTTGCCATTCCCTTCTCCAGTGGGCCACATTTTGTCAGAAACGTGTGTTTGGTAGGATCTTTCTACTGTTAAGTTCTAATCCTGTTATCCCAAAATGTAAATTGTGGGAGTGGGTCTGGTAAAATTTTCACAAACTTGAGACTTTCTTTTGATTTATTGTAATAATGAATTAAAAAGAATATAATTTCCTTGCTAAAGACTAGCAAGCAGGGCACTCTCTGTCCCCCTTCTGATGTCTATGTGAGCTTTCTCTGTCCCTTTTTCATACTTTAATAAAACTCTCCTATACAAAAGTTCTTGAGTGATCAAGCCTGGTCCCCTGATCCCAAATTCTTCTTCTTTGGAGATCACGAATCCAATACCATTCACCATAAACTATCAATATCTGGATCAGGCCTGTAAGAAACTGAAAACTCAAACATTCGCTCAGTGGTGTCTGACTCTTTGTGAACCCAGACTGTAGCCTGCTAGGCTCCTCTGTCCATGGAATTCTTCCTGCAGGAATACTGGAGTGGAGTAGCCACTCCCTTCTCCAGGGGACTTTCCTGTCCCAGGGACTTATCCTAGGTCTCCCCCATTTCAGGAGGATTCTTTACTACCTGAGCCACCAGGGAGGCAGGCCTGTAAGAACCATCCAACTATTCAAGTGCACTGCTTACCAAATTTTGTCTTTCTATAAAAATGGAAAGTTGTTGTTTTTCTTATAAACATACTTTTGACCCCAATGATCAGGATGAAAAAAAAAAAAATTCTCTAGTGAAGTTCTCACAGAATATAACTATTCATGACATGTATCACTGTTTGTTTTAAGTGTATTGCTTAAAGCACATGTACAATGCTTGTGTGACCAGGTCTATGAAGAGCTACAACACCTTCTAGAACTAACACCAAAAACTATGTCCTTTTCATCGTAGGGTATTGGAATGCAAAAGTAGGAAGTCAAGAGATTTCTGGAGTAACAGGCAAGTTTGGCCTTGGAGTACAAAATGAAGCAGGGTAAAGGTTAACAGAGTTTTGTCAAGAGAACACACTGGTCACAGCAAACACCCTTTTCCAAAAACATAAAAGATGATTTTACACATGGACATCACCAGATAGTCAATACTAAAATCAGATTGATTATGTTCTTTGCAGTCAAAGATGGAGAAGCTCTATACAGTCAATAAAAATAAGACCTGGAGCTGACTGTGGCACAGATCATGAACTCCTTACTGCAAAACTCAGGCTTCAATTGAATAAAGTAAGGAAAATCACCAGGCCATGCAGCTATGACCTAAATCAAATACCTTGTAATTATACAGTTGTATTGTGTTAGTTGCTCAGTCGTGTCCGACTCTTTGTGACCCCATGGACTGTAGTCCACCAGGCTCCCCTGTCCATGGAATTCTCCAGGCAAGAATATTGGAGTGGATTGCCATTCCCTTCTCCAGGGGCTCTTCCTGACCCAGGGATCGAACCCAGGGCTCCTGCATTGTAGGCAAATTCTTTACCATCTAAGCCACCATACAGTAGAAGTGATGAATAGACTAAAAGGATCAGATCTGGTAGACAGAGTGCCTGAAGAAGGATGGACAGAGGTTCATAACATTGTACAGGAGGCAGTGACCAAAACCATCTCACAGAAAAAGAAATGCAAGAAGGCAAAGTGGTTGTCTCGGGAGCTTTTTACAAATAGCTGAGGAAAGAAGAAAAGTGAAAGGCAAGGGAGAAAGGGAAAGATAAACCCAACTGAATGAAGAGTTCTAGAGAATAGCAAGGAGAGATAAGAAGGCCTTCTTAAATGCACAATGCAAGAAAATAGAGGAAAACAATAGCATGGGTAGGACTAGAGATCTCTTCAAGAAAACTGGAGCTATCTAAGTAACATTTCATGCAAGGATGGACATGATAAAGGACAGAAATAGCAAGGACTTAACGGAAGTAGAAGATACTAAGAGGTTGCAAGAATATACAGAAAAACTGTACCAAAAAAGTCTTAACAACCCAGATAACCACAATGGTGTGGTGACTCATCAAGAGCCAGACATCCTGGAGTGTGAAGTCAAGTGGGCCTTAGGAAGCATTACTGTGAACAAACCTAGTGAAAGCGATGGAATTCCAGCTGAGCTAATACAAATCCTTAGAGATGATCAATATGTCAGCAAATTTATAAAGTTCAACAGTGGCCATGGGACTGGAAAAAGTCAGTTTTCGTTGTAATCCCAAAGAAGGGTAATATCAAAGAATGTTCAAACAATTGTACAATTGTGCCTATTTCACATGCTAGCAAGGTAATGCTCAAAATCCTTCATGCTAGGCTTCAGCAGTATGTGAAATAAGAACTTTCAGATGTACAAGCTGGGTTTTGAAGAGACAGAGGAAACAGAGATCAAATTGCCAACATACCTTGGACCTTAGAGAAAGCAAGAGAATTTCAGAAAAAAACATCTACTCTACTTCCTTGACTACAATCAAGCCTCTGACTCTGTGGATAACAACAAACTCTAGAAAATTATTAAAAGAGATGCGAATACCAGACCACCTTCCCTGTCTCCTGAGAAACTTGCATGCTGGTCAAGAAACAATAGTTAGAACTGGACATGGATCAATGAACTGGTTCAAAATCGAGAAAGGAGTATGACAAGGCTGTATATTGTCACCCTGTTTATTTAACTTTTATGCAGAGTACATCATGGGAAATGCCAGGACGGATGAATCACAAGCTGGCATCAAGACTGCTGGGAGAAATGTCAACAAACTCCGATAGGCCAATGATAGTACTCCAATGGCAGAAAGTGAAGAGGAACTAAAGAGCCTCTTGATAAAGAGAGAAAGAGGAAAGGGAAAAAGCTAGCTTGAAACTCAACATTTAACAACTAAGATCACGGCATCTGGTCCCATCACTTCATGGCATATAGAAGGGGCAGAAGTGGAAGCAGTGACAGATTTTATTTTCTTGGGCTCCAAAATTTCTACAGACAGTGACTGCAGCCCTGAAATTAAAATATGCTTGCTCCTTGGAAGGAAAGCTAGGACAAACCTAGACAGCATATAAAAAAGCAGAGACATCACTTTGCCAACCAAGGTCTGAACAGTCAAATCTATGGTTTTTCTAGTAGTCATGTATGAATGTGAGAGCTGGACCGTAAAAAAGGCAGAGCACTGAAGAATTGATGGCTTTCAAATTGAGGTGCTGGAGAAGACTCTTGAGAGTCTCTTGGACAGCAAGGAGGTCAAACCAGGCAATTCTAAAGGAATTCAACCCTGTATATTCATTGGAAGGACTAATGCTGAAGCTCCAGTACTTTGGCCACCAGATGCAAAGTGCCGACTCATTGGAAAAGACCCTTATGCTAGGAAAGGCTGAAGTCAAAGGAGAAGGAAGCAGCAGAGGACAAAATGGCTGGATAGCATCGCTGACTCAACAGACATGAATTTGAACAAACTCTGGGAGATAGGGGAGTAGAGAGGAACCTGGTGTGCTACAGTCCATGGGGTCACAAAGAGTAGGACACAACTCAGTGATGAAACAACGTGACAATTCCAATGAAAATTTTAAAGGTATTTAAAGGGAAGAGGGATTAGGCAAGATCGATCATAAAACTTATCTGGGCTAAAAAACTTATGAAAATTGTCAAAACATTGTTAAAAAAAATTTAGTTATAATTATCAGGTATTATAATCTCTAGTAATTAGGACATTAAAATGGCAGAATTAAGGCATAAATTAATTTCATTTCTCTCCCACTTTTTTTCTGAAATGAATATTTAAAAAATAAGTCCATAAAGACAGCAACAGAGGAGACTTTCTTTTGTCATCATCGTGTTGGGAATATAGAATGACTATTCCATGCCAGTTACTCTGTTATGCATCTTACCACGTAACTTCATTTGATCCATATAAACTAATGGTGTATTATCTGGTATCATCTCCATGAGCCATTTGAAAAACCTTTGTGAGAAATGAAATAGAGCAGTAACTGATTTCACAGGATAGAGGAAGCAAACCAGCTTGCCCCAGAAAACCCAGGAGGGACTCAGAACTGACACCAGGTTGTAACAGATGATGCAGATAAGGTTCCATGTAACAAAGAGACGTTGAAAGACTGCATAAAGGGGCCCTAAATCCCTCCTCCTACACATCTCCACATCTCAGCAGTAAGTGAAAAGGAGACATCCAGGGCCCAGGACACCATGAGGAAGAGCTAAAGAGAATTCACTGTAAGTCTTGTTGGGGAACACTGTCACTTCCAGCCCCTTTCCCCTGTCATGTGTGCAAAGTATTATCACTGGGAGAACCAAAGGATCCTCTGGAGAACAAGTCAGTACCAATCAAAGGAGTCAGACTCAGACTGAGGATAATCAGGATAATCCCCCACAGAGATAGCTTTCTACCAAGGGACTCAACATTTAGATATGTAAAAACATCCAAGGATCAAATACTAAGACCCTTGAGAGGAAAGGTAAATCTAAGATAGCAGAAAAAAAAGAGGAGGGTGGGGATCTTGGCTGAAAATGGGGCTTCCCTGGTAGCTCAGATGGTAAAGAATCTGCCTGCAATGCGGGAGACCCAGGTTTGATTCCTGGGTCAGGAAGATGCCCTGGAGAGGGGAATGGCTACCCACTGCAGTATTCTTGCCTGTAGAATTCCATAGACACAGGAGCCTGGTGAGCTATAGCCCATGGGGTCTCAAAGAGTTGGACATGACTGAGTGACTTAACACACTGACTGAAACAGATACTACCTAGAAAATAATATTAAAAAATTTTTATTCTAGAGGGCATCCAGAAATAAACACTGTATTTTATTGAAAACAAAACAAGAGAACAAGAAACAGGTCTCCAAAATTAGAATTTTGACAGTTGAAATTAAATATTCAATAGATGTCTGGAAGTTATATAGCCAAGGCAATGTTCCAGAAATGGAAAAAGAAAGAAGGTTGGTTCAGTTCAGTTCAGTCGCTCAGTGGTGTCTGACTCTTTGCGACCCCATGAAACGCAGCACGCCAGGCCTCCCTGTCCATCACCAACTCCCGGAATCCACCCAGACTCACGTCCATTGAATCAGTGATGCCATCCAGCCATCTCATCCTCTGTCATCCCCTTCTCCTCCTGCCCCCAATCCCTCCCAGCATCAGAGTCTTTTCCAATGAGTCAACTCTTCACATGAGGTGGCCAAAGTACTGGAGTTTCAGCTTTAGCATCAGTCCTTCCAAAGAAATCCCAGGGCTGATCTCCTTCAGAATGGACTGGTTGGATCTCCTTGCAGTCCAAGGGACTCTCAAGAGTCTTCTCCAACACCACAGTTCAAAAGCATCAATTCTTTGGCACTCAGCCTTCTTCACAGTCTAACTCTCACATCCATACATGACCACAGGAAAAACCATAGCCTTGACTAGATGAACCTTTGTTGGCAAAGTAATGTCTCTGCTTTTGAATATGCTATCTAGGTTGGTCATAACTTTCCTTCCAAGGAGTAAGCGTAGACACACACAAAAAACTGCAGAGACAGATAAAATGAAGGAAGGGTGGGAGAACATTACATCCCTGAATTCTGGGAAAATTACTTTTTATACAAATCCTACGAACATTACATAGGATTTGTATAAAAAGTAATAAATTTTCCCAGAATTCAGGGATATAAGTATCCAGATTGAAAGGGTCCATCATGTACCCAGCACAATAAATTTAAAAAGATAAACAACAGGCACATTTTCATCCAGTTCTAGACTATCAGAGACAAAGAAGATTACAAGAGCCCTAAGGAGTATGAGGAGATAGGCTGTACAGAAAAGAAGGTGAACCGGAGTTGCGCTGCACATCTGAATAGCAATTGCTATTGATATCTTAACAATATCGAGTATTGCTATCCATGAACCTGGAATATCTCTCCATTTACTTAGATCTTGATTCCTTTCTTCAGAATTTTAAGTTTTCCTCATATAGACTTTACACATATTTTGTTAGATTTATACCTAAATATTTCTGTAGACAACATATAGTTAGATCTTACTTTTTTAATCTACTCGATAATCTCTTTTAATTACCATATTTTGACCATTCACATTTAAAAAGTGACTACCAGGGCAATTCTCTGGTGGTACAGTGGTTAGGACTCTACATTTCCACAGCAGGGAACCAAGATTTGATACCTAGTTGAAGAACTAGGATCCCAAAAGCTATGTGACAGGGTCAAACAAATAAAAACTTTAATAAATAAATAAAATGACTATTGGTATAGATGGATTAACATATACTGCATCTGTTACCTTGTTCTTTTTTCCTTCTTTTGTTTTTGTTTTCCACTCTTTACCTGCCTTCTCTGGTTTTACTTGAGCATTTTATATGATCCTATTTTATCTTATCTCTTGGCATATCAATTATATATATATTTTTAATTTTAGTGGTTTTTCCAGTGGTTGCAACATATATTCACAACAAATTTAAGTCCACATTTAAGTAACACAATATTGCTTTCTGCTTACTCTTATTTTTCACTTACTGTATTTTCTTTCAGATGTTCCAAGATTCTCCTTTAATGGTTTACAGAACTTCCTTTAAACATTCATTTTAGCATTGGTCTGTAGATGACAAATGTCCTTAGTTTTCCTTCATTTGAAAATGTTTTGGTTCCTCCTTCATTCCTGAAGGATAGTTTCATCATATAGTATAGTCTATGTTGACAGTTCTTTCAGTATTTGAAAACTGTGCCACTTCCTTCTGGTCTCTTCTGTTATTCAAATTATCTTCCTCTGTATGTAAGGTTGGAGAAGGAAATGGCAATCCACTCCAGTGTTCTTGCCTTGAGAATCCCAGGGACGGGGAAGCCTGGTGGGCTGCTGTCTATGGGTCGCACAGGGTCAGACACGACTGAAGCAACTTAACAGTAGCATATGTAAGGTGCCTTTCCTCAAAGCTTTCAAGATTTATCTTTAGTTTTCCAAAGTCAGACTCTATACAGTTGGTATGGATCTCTTTGGACTTATCTTCTTTAAATTCACTTGGCTTCTTGAATTGAGGTTTGTCTTTGCTCACTGGGGAAGTTTTCAGAAAATGTATCTTCAAATACTTTTCCAGCCTTGCCCTCCTCCTTTCCTTCTGGTTCCCTGGTGACATGGATACCAAACTCTGTTACACCCCAAGAGGTCCCTGTAGCTGGACTGTTTTTTCCCCAGGTCTGTTTCCTCTCTATTGTTCAGTTTGTGTAGCTTGTATTGTTTTACTTTTAGATTTACGGATTCCTTCCTCTGTTCCATCCATTCTTCTCCTGAATCAATCCAGGGTTTTTATTTTGGTTATTATACTTTTCATTACTAAAATTTTCATTTGGTTCTTCTTTCAGTTCAGTTCAGTTGCTCAGTTGTGTCCGACTCTTTGCGACCCCATGAATCACAGCACGCCAGGCCTCCCTGTCCATCACCAACTCCGGGAGTTCACCCAAACTCATGTGCATCGAGTTGGTGACGCCATCCAGCCACCTCATCCTCCGTCATCCCCTTCTCCTGCCCCCAATCCCTCCCAGCATCAGGGTCTTTTCCAATGAGTCGACTCTTTGCATGAGGTGGGTTCTTCTTTACATCTTCCATTTCTGAGACTTACTCTTTTTGTGCAGATACTTTCTATGTTTTTGTTTCAAATTCAAAAGCATGTTCTTAACTGCCCATTGAAGCATTTAATGACAACTGCTTATAATCTGTATAATTCTAGCATCTATGGCAACTCAGTTGGTATCTACTGTCTTTTTTGCACTGGAGATAGTCTGGGTTCTAGGAATGACATGCCACTTTATAACTGAAACAGATATAACTGGTTATTATAAGACCTTAGATCTTAAACTTTCCAGAGATACTAATTTAGAAGCAGAAAGGGGGATGTTGTTTGTTGCCTAGTTCTCCCAGGTAGAAGTAGTCCAGGCTTCCTAGTTATCTTCTGTTAATACCTGAAATTGAGGAATAGGCTTCATGCTGAGCAAAGGTAAAAGTCATGACTCTCCATTAGGCCTTCTCTGATATCAGCGCAGTGGGGTGGGGTTCAGGTCAGTGGTACTTCCTTATAAACTGGCAGAGATGAAGTCCAGGCTCCCCTCGTGGCCTTTGGTGATTTGGATGAAGCTACCATGTTTTCTGTGGTAGTGGGCAAAAGCAGAGAGGCTACTGTATAAAAAAAATAGTTTCTGTCTTGCTAGCTTGCCCTTCCCTGATCCTTTGACTAGAGACAGCAGGCTTTCTGCAGGGTTTTTCTATCTGCATCCACTGGCATTTCCAGGTTACTGGCTTCTTCAGTTCCAAGCTTGGGATTTATGAGGCAAAAACTCCGTGGTTCTAAGATGGTTTTGTTTGTTTTCCACATTATCAGTTGCTATTAAAAATGGTAAGTATAAAAATCTTGTTGAAAATTCTAAACCATGAACATCTCTACAACATTAAACAAACAGGAAATATTTCCAACTAATTTTTAAGACGACCTCAATTTCTCTTCAAAGTAAACATGAAAGGTCGATTAAGGCATAAAAACTATATATCTGAAATTTAAAACTGAAGAGAATCTTTTTTCCCTTAAAAGTTCACTGGGAAATAGGAACATTTAGAGGTGTAAACAACTCAAAAAAATGAACTGACATATAGGAAACACCCAAAACTAAGCAAACATTTACTGAGATTCTATTATTATGTGATAGACATTACTAATAACCAATGTTCAACTCTTTCCCAGAAACTCACTACCTAGTTGGGGGTGGGGGGGGGGGCGGATACAAAAAATTGAACTCTTATAAGGTAAGCAGAAAGATTGAAGACATTAGGAAACTAGTAAAGGATTTTCAGCAGGGGAGAAAAATGGTAAACGACATTCCTCCCTCCCTTGCCTACCTTTATTACTGAAGCTAGGAAACGTCAAAGCTCACATTCTAAGCCTCAACTCCAATGAAGGATGGCCACATTCATACACTTCTGGCCAGTGAAATGCAAACCCACTTGAAAAGGCTTCTGGCAAAGCTCTTAATTTTCTGATATCCAGAGTTTGTTCTTGCCTTAAATCCAGCATGTACAAAACTGTGCCAGCCATCCTGTAACCCTAAAAGAAAGGCCAAAAACATCGCAGATAACACAGTAATGACACCATCGAGCTACTCAAGCAAAGCCTGCAGCCCTCTCAAGATTTGTTATTCAAAATAAGTCCATTCAAGTGATTTAAGTTAGGTTTTCTGTTATCTGAATATATTCTTGACCAATAAAAGTTTTAAGAATAAATGTATATTTCAGAATGGCCATTCCTGAGTTATTATGGAGGATGGATTGGAAGGGGCAAGAATGACACAAGGAGACTTAAAGAAAATATTTTTATTTTTTAAATCCACACAGAAAAATTCCTGTTCTTCTTTTTTAAAAGAATTGATTTGCCTTCAGAGTAAAAGCACACCAGTTTACAAACTACATTTGTCCAAATTAAGTAAATTCAATAAATCTTATGTCAATTCAGTATCATTAATACTGAATTCAGTGTTACTGGGTAAATTGAACAGCAATTCTAAATTGATCAAAAAATGACATTAAAAACTTTTTTCTTGTAGTTTTTATAGTAAATTTATAGAACTGTCAAAGTTAAAATCTGACCCATACTGATTCATATTAGAAATATGTGTGAAGTTACATGATTTTTAAAGTTTCTATTTCAAAATAAATTCTAGTACTTGTCTAGGTAGCACAAATGGGCTTTTCCCCATATTTGGAGTTTCAAATTTAGATCATTCATATGCTATGTAATACTGGGCACAAAAGTGCCATTTTCTCTAATTACTAATTAAGTATTTGGCTAGCATTTCTGTTGTTGCAGGAAAATCTTGAACTGGTGTTAATGGTATAGTAAGTTTCTTTCACAATTCAACCAATTGGCAGAGATCACTAAATTTACTGTCTTTTAATTTGTTCAGCAATCCTCCAATAAGCTGACATTGATTCATAGCACTGCAACTGTACTCATGACATCTCTCAGAGAAACCATTTCAGAAAACTGAGCCCAAATACTTTCAAACTGTATCAAACAGTGCAACAAAGAAATAAGGGAAACACTACACTCATTTAAAAATCCCAGTGAAATCTGACATTGACCTAACCTAGCTGGAACACCAGTTATTGTGGCAAAAAGTTTTTTTTTTTCCTCATCTAGCTGAAACTTTTGATAATTAATTAAAATATAGCTATACACATTTGACTTTTCAGGCCATGAACTGAAGTTATTTCATAAGCTTTTAAGTCTGATGAGACAAAAGGTACTCCAAGTGTTCGTTGGACAGCAACTCTTCTGTTACATAACTCATCTAAAGCTAAAGAAAAGTACTTGTAATTTTTCAGCTTTTGAATCAATTAATCCTTAATACTGTTATAAATTTCTGTATTCCATAAGCAACGTTTGGTGACAACTAAAGACTGTACTTTTTTTCAAAAAATATTTTTAGGCTTTAACTCATAAATTTCTAACAATTTCTATAACTGAAATAATATTACTATCTATCTATGTAAAGCTAGTTCTTTTTCATGCAAGAATTCAAGCTGTTACACATCTGGCCAAATTTAACATACTCAATCCTTTAAAAAATTTTTGTTAGAAATTTCACTGAGATTTCAGGTGCCTAAATTTCAATTCTTTTTTGACCTTTGAAAGGTAACTTCATTCATTCATTCATTATGCATTTTCTGGGACTGTCTCAATACTGTCGACTTTACTGTCTTATTTTTTGTTAAATTACAGCTTGTTTTTCTCTGCCGTAACAAACTGCAATCATCATTCACTGTGACGATGCCACATACCTTCCTCCAGTCTTTCTGTTTACTGTCCTAGCTGCAGTCCTAGCTTCTGCAGCTCTACTGGTTCTTTTTCAGTAGGCCTTCATTTTAAACTAAAAATTGTTCATATTTATATCTAAAACAGAAAAATAATTAAGCACCTTATTTTAATCACCAATTCTGATTTACAAAAGTAATCACTATAATTCCTTTCGTCAACCAAAAATATTCAGATAAACACACTATGTTACATTGATTCAAAGGAAAAAATAATTTACACTGAATACATCCACTGATACTAACCAGTGATTGTTTGTACGTAATACCAGACTTAGCACACTCTAATAATCACCCCTTAAGCAAGATAACAAACTTAAAATATATTTTTTAAAAAACAAGTGAGTTCAATAAAATATTTTACACTATTTTCCTTTTTATGTTTAATTAAAATTAAATATTTGCTTCCTTAGTCCTAAAGCATATGTTGCTAGTGGTTACCATATTTGATAACATATAGGGAAACGAAAAAGACAAAAGCCACAAGGATTGTAGTTTTTATTCTATTTCTCTTTTATTTGCTATAACTTTCAGGGCTTAGAAGTAATCTGGGTTATATTACTCTTTTATATCCTTACTAAACGTAAAACAAAGCAAAAGTGGAATCATTGGATGTTCTTATAGAGTCCATGAAATACATATTCGGCCTACTCTAGCAGACATGGGCCAATCTTTAAAAACCCACTACTCCAAAAATAATCAACTTTATCTCCTTGGAGAATGCCTTTAAACAGCAATATACGGACAAAAGTTTAACAACTGACTTTCAAAATAAAAATTTATGTATATATAAAGTGTGCAGAACACATAACTTACAAATAATAAATCATACACAATCCTATTTCTGGCCAGCTTGCAGGATCTTAGTTTCCCTACCAGGGACTGAACCAAGGCCACAACAGTGAAAGCACCGAGTCCTAACCACTGGACCACAAGGGAATTCCAACACAATACACTTTAAGTTTCAGAGAGCCAGCTGATTCTCATAGGCTCTTGTTGACTTTTGCTGAACTCCCGTATCTATAGCTAACCTGTGGTTGCAGTTTGACCAGGATTTTACAAAGGCAGTTGCATCCCGACCAGCTAATTCTTTTTCCAACAAATTTATTGTCATTAAATCGGATATATGATCTATAGTTAAACTGTTTCTCACCCTTGTACAAATTATGTTCATTAAATTGAAACCTTTCAGCTTCTGCACTACTTCACTACTAACTACGATGGTGCTATTAGCTTTTTGTATGGTTTTAGGAACTGAAACATTGACTTTATATTATTATTTACAAATTCCCCAAAATCATTCAAATCAATTTCAAATTTTAAAATTTCACACAAATAATTTTTTTTCACCAGTTATCCATGGTGAAGTTATTTCTTCATAAGGCCATGTAGAAGGTTCTGGCAAATCAAAATAATTAAAAATACTTTCATCATACTTCCTGTTTGATAAAAGACATAAGTTCATGTGTTGAATTATATTTTCTAGTAACATGTTCCTAGGAAGGGCATTCAATTGATTATTTCTATTAAATGGAATATCTTTAAACTTATCTGATTTAATCAAACCTTCAATTTGAGATTCATGCTTTCCAGTACCAATTTTTAAAATTTCCAAGGTTTTTATTGTGCATTTGATCAATTTTTGTGCTTTCTGAATGTTAGTTGAGCTTGACTGTAGTGCAGTTGAAAGTGGTCAAAATTCTTCAAGAATGTCAATCATTAAAGGTTTTACAAGATATTGGAATGTTAGGTAACCTCTTTGCCAAACCAGAATGCGAATGAGAAAAATGCAAATATATACAGGATATGCATTCCACACAGCAGTAGCAGGTTGCAGACTACAAAATGCCTGCTTTGGTCCCTTTACCTGGCCAATTTTAACAAGTTCAACTTCAAGACCTTTAGGTCCATTCCCTAAAAGCTTGTTTTGATTTTTATTAGGTGGATGATAATTGGAACAACTTTTATCAAGAAATATTTTTAAATGATTCACTTGTTTTATTTCAGATATTGAGTCATCAAGTGACAAATGCAATTGATGGTTTAAACAGTTCCAAATAATAATTTCAGGAAAATTTTCTAACGACTTCGTGGCTACTCCAGACTTTCTACCCAGCATTGTATTAGCACCATCAGGATAAAATGCAATTAAATTTGCTTTCAAATACTCATTAGTGAAGCCACAATCATTTAAAGTACTCGAAAACGTACTGAAGATACATTCTACTGTAGCTGACACCAGTTCCTTTAAAGTAACAAACAACATAACTGGTGCAGGAGCTGACTATACTGTGTACTGGACATAAATCACGAGGGTCCTCTTCTTTCAAACTGCGGATGCCTCATCAACTATAAGACAGATTTTGGCCTTCTCTTCTATAATATCCTTAAAGATTGTCATCTTCATTTCTTTTGCGGCATGCACTGCTATTCTCACCCCATTTCTTCTTGTAATTCTATTGCCTCTGCAGTATCAGACTAAGGTCTATTATGTTTTACTAAACTATAAACTGTCTTGAAAACTTTTACAGTAGCATCAACATTTTTATTACATTATTTATGCACTAAATTAGAAACTGAGTCATTAATTGATTCCTTTAACAATCCTGAATTTTACCATGGGCTTTAGAAACATCATGCTCCTTAATTTTTTTTCGCAGAGAAGCCTGTCTAATAGTTTTATAATTGCCATTAGGGTTACCAAATATGCAATCCACTCCTTGGACATGTGAACATGATCTTCTGCTTTTAATCCCAAATGCTGAACTGTTGAGTAATCCTTACATCCTAATTTACCTTCTTTTATTTCAAGCCATTTGTACTGTTCTGTAAACATAACCACTTGTTTTTCATTCCAACAATCTGGAAGCACAAGATTATCCATTTTTTCCTTTGATGAAGATGACGGCTTTTCTTCAATGATTGGTTGTTCAGCATATTTGAAATCCAATTCCTTTGACTTAGACAACCCACAATAGTTCTTATTACTATCGCTACTTTCTGTATCTGTTTTCACCTTCTTTGCATTTAAAAAATGCAAAAACAACCCTGTCATTTTGTCATCCTAGGAACAAAATCTGAAAAATAATTTTACAAATATAAATAAAATTTAATGTAACACTTTTAGGGTTAATGCAGAAAGTTCTGTTAATGATTTCTTAATTTTAGAAATAAAATTTAATCTAGAATACTTACCTTGATTTTCAGTTTGTGCCTATAACTTCAATGACTTGTTAATTTCTTGAAAAATCCACTATCAGTTTTTTAAATTCTATTGTCAATAATAATGTCATAAAATCTGGCTTAATTTTTGATTATTACCCAATTCAACATAAAAGTTGCTCATATTATTTACAAGACAGTTCTAGTGTGAAAAATGGTTGATATTTTCATGTACATGATTAAGAAGAAAGCTAAAAAATATATATCTCAGAACTCCACTCATTCATCAATGATATATCAACACTTTTGTTGGATCAATGAACAGTTTTCAAATACTGCAAGATTTCCTCAATTTTTCATACAGGATAGCGTCTAGTAGTTAAGACACATAACACATTTTTAAGCTTAATCCATATTAAGATTTCACCTATCACTTTCTTCAGTTTAGACAATCAACAAGTAAACCAACCCCTACTTTGCAGTCAACTACCTCGCTGTAAATACTCCCATCACCCTTCAGGAGCACACCATTATACAGTGTTTCTACCACACAGTACAACAGACGTGAATAACCTCAAGTGTGTAGACATTAGGTTATGGAGAGATTTGCGTATCTATTACCTTAAATGTAATGATAACCTATTTACTTTCAAATTTGTATACACTTGAACTTTTTAACTGAAGTACAGTTGATTTACAATGTTGTGTTAGCTTCTGGCTTACAGAGAAGTGATTTGAGTTATATATATTCTTTTCCATTATAGATTATTACAACACACAATAGGACCTTGTTGTTTATCTTCTTTATATATAAAAGTTTGTATCTGCTAATTCCAAACTCCTAATTCATTCCTCTCTCCTCTTTGCCTTTCATAACTGTAAATTTGTTTTCTATCTCTGTAAGTCTATTCCTGTCTTGTAAATAAGTTCATTTGTATCGTATTTTAGATTCCATATGTAAGTAATATCATACTTGTCTTGTGCTTGTCTTTCTGACTTATTTCACTTAGTATGATAATCTCTAGGTCTATCCATGTTGATGCAAATGGCATTACTTCATTCTTTTTTATGGCTGAGTTATACTTGAAGTTTTAATAATATCTATGTTTAACAATCAGCTCAAATTTAACAATTGATTCTTGCAAGCCAGTTCAAGCCATGTCCAGAACATATTGCACTTAATGACAGAACTGAAGAAACACAAACATACTTATATCACTACAATAGGTTCTAGGCTCTTTATCATCACTACAGATCAGATCAATGTATTCAAGAACAGGTATTGATGGTCTCTCCTAAAAAGGAAGTCAGCAGACTTACAAGTCATGAACAATCATTGAAACCACATGTACATTTACAGTCACTGGGGTTTTTTGGTTGGAATTAACAAGAATTCCTATGAAGAAGAGGCCTCACAGGTGGCACAAAATAATCAGAAACAGAAGCAGCAGACGTAAAGTTTCAGAGAAGACCAATATGCAAATTGACAAAACCGAAAAGAGCCTAAATATACATAGAGGGGGAAAAAGCCAAATATTCCTTGGAAATAGGGAAACAGTCCAAGGACAATGTTAAAAATACAGATATCATGGTACAGTATTTTACAACTGGGATGGTTATCAATAATCTTTTAGATCTCTAAGCTCAAAATCATGGAGTTCTTTGATAGTTCGGCTTCATCCTCTTTATGAAATCAAATATCAAATTTCCTCAATCCTTTCCTAACACACATACTACCTTCAACATCAATAAGGCCTTAAATACGCCAGTCAAAACCTAGATTTTATTCTACAGGCAAAGGAATCAAATTAGTAGTGTTGAGATGGGAACCACATTAGAGATGTGTTTCAGGGAGATTAGCAGAGTATGAAATGGGGGATTAGTTAACAAGATAACCAATTCAGACAAACAGTAATGTAGTACTAATGTAGAGTGAGGGCAAGGAGAACAGTGAGCCAGCTGGCGGCCTCTTCTGTAGTACACTGGACTTCAGAAAAATTACGCCAAAGATACTGTGCTCTCTGTACTCCCCAATTTTCATCATTCCTTCCTTTCAGCATATTGTGTTTCAGTTCAGTTCAGTCCCTCAGTCGTGTCTGACTCTTTGAGACGCCATGGACTACAGCACGCCAGGCTTCCCTGTCCATCACCAGCTCCCAGAAATTGGTCAAACTCATGTCCATCAAGTCAGTGATGCCATCCAACCATCTCATCTTCTGTTGTCCCCTTCTCCTCCTGCCTTCAATCTTTCCCAGCATCAGGATCTTTTCCAAGGAGTCAGATTTTCGCATCAGGTGGCCATAGGAGTCACCTATGAGTATAGGAGTCTCAGCTTCAGCATGAGTCCTTCCGATGAATATTCAGGACTGATTTCCTTTAGGATTGACTGGTTTGATCTCCTTGCAGTTCAAGGGACTCTCAAGAGTCTTCTCCAACACCACAGTTCAAAAGCATCAATAAACAATATTGTGTTTAGTTTGGCGTTTATATATATGGCAATATACAGAGATGATGCTATGCCATAATGCAAACTGATGGCTGGAAAATTAGATTTATATGAGAAAACTAAGAAACGTAAACCAGAATACATCAAGGAGTAACATTCTTCTTGATAAAAGATATAAAAAGAACACAAAAATTTTTTGTATGTGACAACACTCAAGCAGAGACTTGTACCCAGTAGCATTTCATCTTTGCTGGATGGTACTATAAAAAATATAGTAATAAAACACATCCTGATGGAACCCAGCATAGGATAGGGTGAGAGGAAAGTAAATTCTGATCTGAATGTAGCTTAAAATAGAATTGAATTCTAATTTTTCTGTGCCACCATTTAAATGCAACAGGAATATTTTTACTAGATTCTTCTCATATTGTAATTCCACTCAGAGCATATAATTCACTTCTTACGGAGCTGTCAAATTTTTAATCCTCTATTTGTAAACAAAGCTATTTCTATTTATAAGAGGTTCTATCAGGTTGGATATACACTCCTCTGGATGCAAAAATACAAAAAATTCTCTATATTTAAAGTAAATTTAAATTGAGTTCTAAACCTCAGCTGAACACAAGTGGATATATTAACTGTCAGAATTTACAACATAATTATGCATTTAAACCTCAGAGTATGACACTAAAATTGTACCTATTTTTCCAAATTAATTTTATAGAATTTTACTGTATTTCTCAAAGTAAAACACATATCATAAACACTTACATTACGCATATCTAGAGGTGCACAAAACACCATCAAAGTTATCATGTCCTATTCATTGTCTTTACACCACAGTCAGAATCTAAACTATTTTTCCTAATGACCCCTGCAGTCCTCTTGCCTAATGTTTTTCAGTATGAAAACAGACATCATGGCTCTTCAGTTTCCATAGCTGCATCATTTATTCCTCACTGTATGGGGAGGTGAAGTCAGCATACAGTTCTTGGTACCTCAAAACTCCAAGTGTCAAGAAGAGAGTATCATATGAACAATTTTGGGGAAGAACATCAAAGAAATGATCTGGTAAAGAATTTCTATATAACCCTAAGAAAACAACAAAAACAAAGTTACCACAATCCTTCGGGAGGGAATTTTGTTTGATTTAAAACCAAGTCATTTACATGAGTGCCCTAAGCCTACAGCAACTAAGAAACACACAAACATTGTGTTTCTCGGTCAACAGGAACCCAGTTAAAGAAAGACTATACTTCTAATAGCAAACCTCAACTAACTATATTCAAAAAGAGTAGTTCACAGTAGACACATTCTCCAGCTAATTGAGATACTACTTTAAGCAGAGACTTTGTAAAACTTAACAGTTTGGGATGGAAATTATCCTGAAATATATCACAATACCCCATTCGGTTATTGCAACCAATGTTTTACTGTGTTCAGAGCTACATATTGGCACCCCACTCCAGTACTCTTGCCTGGAAAATCCCATGGACGGCGGAGCTGGTAGGCTGCAGTCCGTGGGGTTGCTAAGAGTCGGACACGACTGAGCAACTTCACTTTCACGCATTGGAGAAGGAAATGGCAACCCACTCCAGTGTTCTTGCCTGGAGAATCCCAGGGACAGAGGGGCCCGGTAGGAGGCCGTCTGTGGGGTCGCACAGACACGACTGAAGCGACTTAGCAGTAGCAGCAGCATACCCCTGCACCAACATTAGGGTTCCCAAGCCCCACCATCAAATCCTCATTCCATAGGTCTGCAGCGGGGAGCAGGATTCTGCACACTTCCACTCCCTCATGCTTGAAAACTGTCAGAAGGGGATAAACACAGAAAGATACAGGATGCTCCTGTGATGCAGGCCCCTCACTGTGAACCTGGCCTGCGGGACTGTGATGTAACAGGGTGACCTCAGAGCTCAGTGAGGTCTTCAGGGCACCTGCCCCCACTCTACAGAGACATACAGGCTCTGATGCTGACCTCCTGCAGCCCGCCTCCTTCCCCCTCACTAGCCGCCCCTTCTCCCTAACCTGGGGGCCATCTTGCAGAAGTTACTCTGGTCTCAATTCAAACACAGTCTTAGGAGACCAGAACCCTGCGCACACCAGCGGCTCCATGTGCAAAGGAGAGGAGGAGGCGTGATCCAGGCTCCAACAGGCCCGCAGGCCACAGTCTCTGGGATGGCTAAGGGAGCGGCCGAGACCTCTCTCTGGGCAACCGCTCTACTCCTGTGTCCTGCTCCATAGTGTCCAGTCTGATACCCACTCCTGTGTCCTGCTCCACGGTGTCCACTCTGATACCTGCTCCTGTGTCCTGCTCCACGGTGTCCACTCTGATACCTACTCCTGAGAGGGTAACAGGCAGGAAGGCCAGGGGTCTCCAAATGAAGGAAATAGCCGGCAAGTGTCAGACATTTTTATCTCTCTTAAGCGGCAGGAGGAAACAAACTACGGATATTTTTTCCTTCTCTATACAAATTTAAAAGGAGGTTTCTCTTCAAATACTGTGTTGCCATAACACCTGGTTTCACCTGAAGTTAACTATTTTCAAACCTAGAAACAACCAATGCCTTTTTCTTATGGAAATGTTTGTCTTAAGCTATGCTAATGTAGTATGCATTTACCCCAAACTCTGTCTTCAAGTCGGTTCTGCCTCTCGGCTCAGAACTTACTTGAAAAACCAGTTTGTTATACTCAGATATTGTTCCCCTAATCTATGTAAATGAAACTATTTGTATGGTAATCTGCCCTTCTTCAAGATTCAAGTTAATCATTTTATGGCCCAGGATGAATCATTTGGTGCCAAGATTATCCCAAAATGCATCTTATGGGTGAGGGGCCTGGTGCCATTCTGAGTTTTAAGACATTTCTTTCTTTTATTAACAGACTGCTAGTGACTGCTAGCTGCCCTGGTGGCTCAGAGATTAAAGCAGTCTGCCTGCAATGCGGGAGACCAGGGTTCAATCCCTGGGTCCGGAAGATCCCCTGGAGAAGGAAATGGCAACCCACTCCAGTACTCTTGCCTAGAGAATCCCATGGACAAAGGAGACTGGTAGGCTACAGTCCACGGGGTCACAAAGAGTCAGACACCACTGAGGGACTTCACATACATACAAAAGTATGTTGTATGTATATAACATCCAGCTGAAGACTAGCAGGGGGGTACTCTTTCTGCCATCTTTTGATGCCTATGTCAGAAGCTTTCTCTATCTCCTTTATACTTTAATAAAACTATTACACAAAAGCTCTGAGCGATCAAGCCTCGTTTCTGGCCCTGGATTGAATTCTTCTCCTCCAGGGGCCAAGAATCCCAGCGTCTCTGCGTGATTCAAAAACAACCTTTCACTCCTGTGCCCTGCTCCACGGTGTCCACTCTGGTACCCACTCCTGTGCCCTGCTCCACGTTGTCCAGTTTGATACCCACTCCTGTGTCCTGCTCCACGGTGTCCAGTTTGATACCCACTCCTGTGTCCTGCTCCATGGTGTCCACTCTGATACCCACTCCTGTGCCCTGCTCCACGGTGTCCACTGATACCCGCTCCTGTGTCCTGCTCCACGGTGTCCACTGGTACCCGCTCCTGTGTCCTGCTCCACGGTGTCCACTCTGATACCCGCTCCTGTGTCCTGCTCCACGGTGTCCAGTCTGATACCCACTCCTGTGCCCTGCTCCACAGTGTCCAGTCGGTATGAGACGTCCACACGTTTGCTGGACGATGAGTGAACAGGCGAGGGGAAATCACATCGTGGCTTGTCCCGCACAATCTCTGACTCGGGAAAACCCAAACACCGCTGCTACTTACACTCACAAACTGGATGTCATCTTCGTTTTCCTCCACGGCTGACTCGGACGCCTCAGGCCCAGCTGGAAGGGACACATTCTATTATCTATAAAATTAGCCAAAACACGGTTATCCAGACAACCACGGCTTGCAGGAGGCGATTTTTCCAAAGGGAATGAAAAGGCAGAGCTCTCGAGGAGACCGCCTGGAGCCCCAGCCCCCGCGACCCGCCGGAGAACAGCGCTGGCGCTGGGGACCGCAGGCCCCTGCCGGCCCCTTCTCCAGAGGAAGGAAGCCTGCCCACATGGCCAACGGGCCTCGGAACCCGCGCCGTGCCCTCGGTTCCCCAGTCCCCCGGAGCCCAGGCTCCTCAGGACCCTAGAGTCCCCAAGTCCCAGGTCCCGCACAGCACCTACCGGACTCTGGCTCAAGGCCGGACCCAGCCCACCACGCATTTCCGACCCTGCGTCTCCCGTCTCCCGCAGTCGTCGCTGCCACCACAGCAGAAAAGACCGCTAGCCGCGCCCGGCAGAGGTCCCCCGCTAGGGTAGCGGCGCCCAGCCTCCCTTGCACAGCGCCCGCCTCCTCCCCCACCTTCAGGGCCTCTGGGAACTGTAGTCCGCTCGGCCAGCCTCGCCGCAAGAGCTACTGGGAAATGTAGTTCCGATCGCGAGACCGGTCGGCGTGCGGAGTGGCGCGAACAAGGAGCTATGAGGCTTGCGCTCCTCCTAAAGCCTGTGCTACTCAAGTAAAATCATAGGGGATCTTTCTTTTCCAGCACCCCCCCCTCTCTTTCTCTCTCTTTTAAACCAAAACTATCGTCTAGATACTTTATAGTGAGATAGTGGCCAGGATTTTGTTTATAATTGATTAAGTCGCTCAATCCTGTCTGACTCTTTGCAGCCCCATGGACTGCGGCCTGCCAGGCTTCCCTGTCCTTCACCATCTCCCAGAATTTGCTCAAGCTCATGTCCATTGAGTCGGTGATGCCATCCAACCATGTCATCCTCTGTCGTTCCTTTCTCCTCCTGCCTTCAATCCTTCCCAGCATCAGGATCTTTTCCAATGATGAGTCACTTCTTCCCATCAGGTGGCTGAAGTATTGGAGTTTCAGCTTCAGTATCAGTCCTTCCAATGAATATTCAGGACTGATTTCCTTTAGGATGGACTGGTTGGATCTCCTTGCAGTCCAAGGGACTCTCAAGGATCTTCTCCAATACCACAGTTGGAAAGCATCAATTCTTTGGCTCAGCCTTCTTTATGGCCCAACTCTCACATCTAAACAACTGTAAATAGATAAAATGTGTGAAAACCAGTATTAACTGAGAACATGCAGAGCTTTTTCTCCTTTCCCATCAGTCTGTAGTCTGACAAACCTAATTCTGTATCACCACAGAATCACCTTTATGATCCTGGCCTGCAGTAAGCAAGGTCATACAGTGGCGGAACCATGGGGCATCTCAGGGGATATGAGTGTCATTATTATGAGATTTTAGGGAAGGGTGTAGGGAGATGAAATGTTGGTGAATCAGTGTTCTCATAGGGTCACATTCAACTTTAGGGCCATGTGTAAAGGGTTCAATATTAGGTCTGGGTTGCAAAGGGTCTTGCCGACTTGGGAACTTCAGGTTAATATAGATACTTGATACATATATATATATATATATATATATATATACACACATACACACACACTTAATATAGATCATTTGATATGTCCAGAAACTCCTGCACTGGGCATGAGATAGGCTGGTTCTCTGTGTTGAAGAGACCAGCCAACAGAAGGGTATTTCACTCTTCCTGATACATTTTCAAAGAACAAAATGTCTCATACTCTGATTTTAGAGAACAAAGTTTCTCGTTGAGCAGGTAAAAAGCTCTATTTATCAAAGCAACTTCGACTTTCTGCAGTGTTTCTTTGGGAGAAATCTTGTCCCTTGTTAATGTTTCAGCTGACTTTATGTGCACAAGTTATTTTTGCCCAGCAGACATTTAATTTCTTGTGGGAGATCTCTTCTGCCGGTGTAAATGAGAACATGACATGGCTGGTATTAGATTCAACTGTTTTTTTTATTTTTTTTCTTTCTTATTCACATATTGCACAAAGAGTGCACAAAAAGTACAGGTGTATTTGTTCCAACTTAATTTGGGGCTTGTAAAGTTGAGAACAGGATGACCTCCACAATGACCTCCCCAAAAGCTACAGGTAAAGTAACCATTTCTAAATCCCTTAAATGTCTAGGAAAGATTTGCATTTAAAAGGTTTTTCTAATGTTCTAATAAGCATTCAGTAGAAATGTACTGTGATAGTTTGCTGGCTAGGGGGTGAGGGGTGGGGGTTCGTGGGGGCAGGGGTGAGGGGTGGTGGGGGGATAGTTCAATTAAGCTCTTGGAAAACAACAGCCAAGTATGTGTCTAGAGCCTGAATGGGCTCATGACCTTCAGTTTGGTATTTGTTGAGGGGATAGTCTTTTCCATTTAGGATACTCAGATGGCACTAATGGTAAAGAACCCACCTGCCCATGCAGGAGATGTAAGAGATGCGGTTTGCATTGTAAGGGGTTGGGAAGATCCCCTGGAGGAGGAAATGGAAACCCACTCCAGCATTCTTCCCTGGAGAATCCCATGGACAGAGGAGCCTTGTAGGCTACAGTCCATGGAAGAGCAAAGAGCCAGACACAACGGAGTGACTAAGCACAGCACAGCATAGCTATGACTAACAATGCTGAGCATCTTTTTATGAGTTCCTTTGCCATTGGGTTCCCTAGTGGCTCAGATGGTAAAGAAACTGCCTGCAATGTGGGAGACCTGGGTTTGATTCCTGGGTTGGGAAGATCCCCTGAAGAAGGGAATGGCTACCCACTCCAGTATCCTTGGGGCTTCCTAGGCGGTTCAGTGGTAAAAGAATCCACCTGCCAATGCAAGAGATGCAGGAAACATAGGTTTGATCCCTGAATCAGGAAGATCCCCTGGAGAAGGAAATGACAATCCATTCCACTGTTCTTGCCTGGGAAATCTCTTGGACAGAGGTGCCTGGCAGGCTCCAGTCCTTGGGATTATTATTTAGTGAATAAACAACAACAGCAAGTATCTTCATTGATAGTGTCTGTTAAAACCTTCTGTTCATTATTTAAATGGGTTATTTGTTTTCTTTTTTTTTTTTTTAAATATATATTGTATTGAAGTATAGTTGACTTACAATGTTTCAGGTACACAGTAAGGTGATTCAGATATACAAATACACATTATTATTTTTGAAATTATTTTACATCATAGGTTATTACAAGATATTGACTATAGTTCCCTGTGCTGTATAGTAAACCTTTGTTGCTTGTTGAACATTTATTTTTGAAGTAGAAATCTAGCATTCTATTCATAGTAAGTCAAACAAATGGAATCAAAATGTCATAAACTTTTTAGTTAGGCAAAATTAATGTTTTCTAAAATATATATTGCTGGGAAAGATTGAAGGTGGAAGGAGAAGGAGACGACAGAGGATGAGATGGTTGGATGGCATCACCAACTCAATGGACATGAGTTTGAGTAAACTCCGGAAGTTGGTGATAGACAGGGAGGCCTGGTTTGCTGCAGTCCATGGGGTTGCAAAGAGTCAGACACGACTGAACAACTGACCTGAACTGAAAATATGTATTATACATACATATATATGTATACAAAAGCTTTTCTACTACACTTGATACAAAATTGAGAAAGAATAGCCAAAAAAGAAGATGAGATGGTGAAAGTGGAAAACATAAACTAAATGAAATGGGAGCACTGACTATGAAATAGAAAAAGTGAAACAAACTAGACAAAAATAAAAGATCATCATATAGTCCAGTTGTTCTTAAATGAGAAAAAAAAAGCAATATCTTAGCATTTGTGTTTTTCAAAAAATTTCAAAATCTGATATGCATCTGGATTTTAAAAAGTGATTACAGGTTTTTCTATTAGCTCCTAGTTTTGGTGATAGAGAGTTCTATTATTTTCTGTTGAACAATCATGACACAATGGTAATAAGTAGTAATATTTACATAATCACAAGAGTAAAAGATGTTTATCAATTTTCACAATCAATAACCAGGCAAAAAATAAAAATTACAATTGCAAGCCATAATGGGAACACGATTAACTTAACAATATAAAATAATTACATACAATTTGTGGGGGGGTGGGTGGGGTGGGTGTCAGGCACAGTGATGTGATAAGTGGAAGTGCATACATGCACACGTTTTCATGCACCCAGCCTGTCTATCTTGTTTGGTTGGTGTATTTAAACTATTTACATTTAAGTTAGTGATTGATATGTATGATCCTATGACCATTTTTCTTAATTATTTTGACTTTATTTTCTGTACATATCTTCCTTCTCTTGTGTTGCCAGTCTAGAGAAGTTCCTTTAGCATTTGTTGCAAAGCTGGTTTGGTGGTGCTGAATTCTCTTAACTTTTGTTTGTCTGGAAAGGTTTGATTTCTCCATCAAATCTGAAAGAGAGTCTTGCTAGGTAGAGTATTCTTGGATGCAGATTCTTCCCTTTCTTAATTTTAAATATATCATGCCATTCCCTTCTGGCTTGTAGAGTTTCTGTTGAGATGCCTGATGGGAGTTCCCTTGTATGTTATTTGTCATTTTCCCCTTGTTGCTTTTAATATTTTATCTCTGTCTTTAATTTTTGTCAGTTTGATTACTATGTGTTTCAGTGTGTTATGGGTTTATCCTGCCTGGCTGTCTGTGTTTCCTGAACTTGGTTGACTATTTCCTTTCCCATGTTGAGGAAGTTTTCAGCTATTATCTCTTCAAATATTTTCTCAGGTCCTGTTTCTCTCCTCCTTCTGGGACCCCTGTAATGAGAATGTTGGTGCGTTTAATGTTGTCCCAGAGGTCTCTTAGGCAGTCTTCATTTCTTTTCACTTTTTTTTTTCTATATGCTGTTCTGTGGCAGTGATTTCCACCATTCTGTCCTCCCAGCCATTTATCCATTCTTCTTCCTCAATTATTCTGTTATTGATGCCTCCTAGTGTATTATTCATCTCTGTGTGTTTCTTCTTTAGTTCTTCTAGGTCTTTGGTAAACATTTCTTGCATCTTCTCAATCTTTGCCTCCATTCTTTCCCTGAGATCCTGGATCATCTTCACTATTGTTATTCTGAATTGCTTTTCTGTAAAGTGCCTATCTCCACTTATTTAGTTGTTTCTCTGGGGTTTTACCTTGTCCCTTCCTTTCACCTGAGACATAACTTTCTGCTTTCTCACTGTGATTAACTCTCTGTAATACATTTTTGTTTTAGCTTCTGTGATTCTGTACTTCTTGTTGCTTCTGTCTGCGCTTTGATGGATGAGGCTAAGAATCTTGTGTAAGCTTCTTGACTGGAGGGACTGGTGATGGGAAAAACTGGATCTTGCTGTGGTGGGCAGGGCCTTCCTCAGTTCAGTTCAGTTCAGTTGCTCAATTGTGTCTGACTCTGTGTAACCTGTGGACTGCAGCACACCAGTCTTCTCTGTCCATCACCAACTCCCGGAGTTTACTCAAACTCATGTCCATTGAGTCAGTGATGCCATCCAACCATCTCGTCCTCTGTCGCCCCCTGCTGCTCCTGCCTTCAATCTTTCCCAGCATCAGGGTCTTTTCCAATAAGTCAGTTCTTCACGTCAGGTGGCCAAAGTATTGGAGTTTCAGCTTCACCATCAGTCCTTCCAATGAGTGTTCAGGACTGATTTCCTTTAGGATGGACTGGTTGGATTTCCTTGCAGTCCAAGGGACTCTCAAGAGTCTTCTCCAACACCACAGTTCAAAAGCATCAATTCTTCGGTGCTCAGCTTTCTTTATAGTCCAACTCACACATCCATACATGACTACTGGAAAAATCATACCTTTGACTATATGGACCTTTGTCAGCAAGGTAATGTCTCTGCTTTTTACTATGCTTTCTAGGTTTATCATAACTTTTCTTCCAAGGAGCAAGTGTCTTTTAATTTCATGGCTGCAGTCACCATCTGCAGTGATTTTGGAGCCCAAGAAAATAATGTCACTGTTTCCCCATCTATTTGCCATGAAGTGATGGGACCAGATGCCATGATCTTCGTTTTCTAAATGTTGAGTTTTAAGTCAACTTTTTCACTCTCCTCTTTCACTTTCATCATGAGGGTCTTTAGCTCTTCTTCACTTTCTGCCATAAGGGTGGTGTCATCTGCATATCTGAGGTTATTGCTATTTCTCCCAGCAGTCTTAATTCCAGCTTTTGCTTCATCCAGCCCTGCACTTCACATGATGTACTCTAAGTTATATAAGTGATGCATGGAAGTTAAATAAGCAGGGTGACAATATCCAGCCTTGATGTACTCCTTTCCCTATTTGGAACCGGTCTGTTGATCCATGTCCGGGTCTAACTGTTGCTTTTTGACCTGCATACAGATTTCTCAGGAGGCAGATCAGGTGGTCTGGTATTCTCATCTCTTCAAGAATTTTCCACAATTTGTTGTGATCCACACAGTCAAAGCCTTTGGCATAGTCAATGAAACAGAAATAGACATTTTTTTGGAAGTCTCTTGCTTTTTTGATGATCCAGTGGATATTGTCAATTTGATCTCTGGTTCCTCTGCCTTTTCTAAATCCAGCTTGAACAAAGCTTTAATCCAATTATCTGCTGATGGGTGGTATTGTAGCTCTCCCTCCCTTGTAGTTGTTTGGTCTGAGGTGACTCAGCCATGGGATCTATGGTAGGGTTAATGGCAAACCCCAGGAGGATTTTCAACAAGGGGGACCTTCCAGTGCCCCGGCTCCTGTGGTAAGGCTCTACTGACCCACACCTCCAGAGGATGCCCTCACATGCTAGCAGGTAGCCTTGGTTCAGTCTCCTGTGGGGTCACTGCTCCTATCCTGTGGGTCTTGGTGCATGCTAAGTTTTATTTGTGCCCTCCAAAACTGGAGTTTTTGGAGTCTTTGCTTTCCCTCATCCTCTGGAAGTCCTGTAATCAAATCCTGCTGGCCCTTGAGGCCAGATTCCCTCGGGATTCCCAGTCTGTTTGTCAGATCCCCAGGCTAGGAAGTCTGACATGGTGTTCAGAACCTTCACAACAGGGTAAGAACTTCTTTAGTATTACTGTTCTCCAGTCTGTGAGTCACCCACCCGGCGAGTATGGGATTTGATTTTATCATGATTGTGCCCCTCCTACCATCTTGCTGCAGCTTCTTCTTTGCCTTTGGATGTGGGGTATCATTTTTGGTGGGTTCCAGTGTCCTCCTGTCAATGCTTTTTCAACAGCTAGTTGCAGTTTGGTGCTCTTGGAGGAGGAGATGAGTGCACATATTTCTACTCCGCCATCTTGAGTCCTAAATGGATTATTTATTTTCTTGTCGAATATTGAGAATCGCTTATTTATTTGGGTAAAAGTCCTTAACAGATCTGTGATTTGCAAATATTTTCTCCCAGTCTGTGGCTTTTCTTTCCATTTTTTTAAAGTTGTCTTTCAAAGAGAAGTTCTTACATTTGATGAAGTCTAATTTATCAATTTTTTCTTTTGGTGGTGTATTTAAGAAATCTTTGCCTCAGCTCAGTTCAGTCACTCAGTCATGTCTGACTCTTTGCAACCCCATGGGCTGCAGCACTCTGGGATTCCCTATCATCATCAATTTCCAGAGCTTGCTCAAACTCATGTCCATTGAATTGGTGATGCCGTCCAACCGTCTCATCCTCTGTCATCCCCTTCTCCTGCCTTCAATCTTTCCCAGCATCAGGGTGTTTTCCAATCTTTGCCTAAGAAGTTACAAATATTCTCATTTGTTTTATTATGGAAATTTTAGAATTAGGTTTTAATTTTATGTCTGTGATCCACTTAGAATTCATTTCTGTATATGGTGTGGGATATGATATGGATATGTTATTGTTCCAGGATCAGTTGTTGAAAAGAATAATTTTCATTTGAATTGCCTTTGCACTTTGTCAAATACCAATTGTCCATATTCATGTGGGTCTATTTCTGAACTTTGAATTATATTCTGTTGGTGAAATTTATCTATTTTGATACCCAGTACCACACTATCTTCTTGATTACTATAGTTTTTCAATAAGTCTTGAAATCAAGTAATGTTGGTCTCTCAGCTTTATCTTCTTTTTCTAATTGTTGTAGATGTTAAACTTAGCAACATTTTGTAGTTTTCACTGTCAGATGTTTCATATATCTTGTTAACTGCTAAGTATTTCATATTTTTTGTGCTATTATAACTGGTATGATTTTTCAAATTTAAATTTCTGATTGTTCATTGTTATTACAAGTAAAACTTATTTTTCTTTCCAGGCAGATGCTTTAACCCCTGAGCCACCAGGGAAGCCACCTTATTGAGCTATAATTGACAAATAAAAATTGTGTACATTTAGGTGTTCAACACGATGTTTTGATATTATTAAACATTGTGAAAAGATTCCCACAAACTAATTAACACATGTGTGTGGTGAGAACACTTAAGATCCACTCTTAGCAAATTTCAAGTATGCAAAACATTATTGTTAACTAGAAGGCAATGGCACCCCACTCCAGTACTCTTGCCTGGAAAATCCCATGGATGGAGGAGCCTGGTAGGCTGCAGTCCATGGGGTCACTAAGAGTTGGACACGACTGAGTGACTTCCCTTTCACTTTTCACTTTCATGCATTGGAGAAGGAAATGACAACCCACTCCAGTGTTCTTGCCTGGAGAGTCCCAGGGACGGGGGAGCCTGGTGGGCTGCCGTCTATGGGGTCACGCAGAGTCGAACACGACTGAAGCGACTTAGCAAAAAGAGTCATCTATACATTAGTCACCTCTCTGTACATTAAGTCTCCAGAACTTATTCATCTTATAATTGGAAGTTTGTACCCTTTGACAAACATGCCCTCATTCTCTTCACACCCACAGCCCATGGAAACAACCATTTTGCTCTCTGTTTCAATAAGTTCATTTTTTTTAGATTCTTCATATGAGATCATATGCTATTTGTCCTTCTGTGTTTGGCTTATTTCACTTAGCATAATGTCCTCCAGGTTCATCCACATTGCTGTAAATGGCAGGATTTCCTTCTTTTCTAAAGTGGGATAGTATTCCACTGTGTGTGTGTGTGTGCACGCGCGTGCACTCAGTCGTATCTGACTCTTTGTGACCCTATGGACTGTAGCCCACCAGGCTCCTCAGTCCATGGTATTCTCCAGGCAAGAACACTGGAGCGGATTGCCATTTCCTCCTCCAGGGGATCTTCCCAACCCAGGGATCAAGGCTGCATCCCCTGTGTTTCCTGCATTGCAAGTGGATTCTTTACCACTGAGCCACCGGGGAAGCCCACTCCACTGTGTATCTATACTGTATTGTCTTTATCCAGTCTTCTGTCACCAGATGCTTAGGTTGTTTCCACGTCTTGGTTATTGCAATGATGGTGCAATGGACATAGGAGTTCATGTATCTCTTTGAGATATAGATTTTATTTCTTTTTATTTATATTACCCAGGAGACACATGCTAAATCATATTGTAGTTCTGTTTTTAATCACTGTACTGTTTTCTTTAGTGACTGTACCAATTTACATCCCATCAACAGTGTACAAGAATTCCCTTTTCTCTGCACATTTGCCAGAGCACTTATTATCTCTCTCTCTCTCTCTTTTTTTTTTATAATAGTTATCTTAACAGAAATGAAGTGATATCTCCTTGTGGTTTTGCCTTTCATTTCCGTGATGATTAATGACACTGAGCACCTTATCATATAACTGCTGGTGATTTGTATGTCTTCTTTGGAAAAATATCTATTTGTTCATTTTTAAATTGAGTTATTTGTTTTTTGCTATTGAATTGTAAGAATTCCATATATAGTTGGATAGTAATCTCTCTTTAAGGAGAAGGCAATGGCACCCCACTCCAGTACTCTTGCCTGGAAAATTCCATGAGCGAAGCAGCCTGTTAGGCTGCAGTCCATGGGGTCGCTAAGAGTCGGACACGACTGAGCAACTTCACTTTCACTCTTCACTTTCATGCATTGGAGAAGGAGTGGCAACCCACTCCAGTGTTCTTGCCTGGAGAATCCCAGGGATGGGGGAGCCTGGTGGGCTGCCGTCTATGGGGTCGCACAGAGTCGGACACGACTGAAGTGACTTAGCATAGCATAGCATAGCAATCTCTCTTTAAAGAGATTTGGTATGTGGTTTGTGAATATTTTATTCCATTTTGCAGGTTGATTTTGGTTTGTTGATTGTTTCCTTTGCTGTGTCAGAAACTTTTTAGTTTTAGTTTGAACTTATTTGTTTTTGAACAAAAATTTTGAAGTTTTAGTTTGAACTTATTTATTTTTGTCTGTGCTTCTGGTGTTGTATCCAGAAAAATCATTGCAAAGACCAATGTCAATGAGCTTTTCTCCTACATTTTCTTCTATCAGTTTGCATTTTCAGACTTTAATTTAGTTTGAATTAATTTTTGTTTATGAAGTAAGATAAGGGCCCAATTTTATTTTTTGCATGTGAATAGCCAGTTTTCCCAATGCCATATATTGAAGAGACTGTTATTTCCCCATTGTGTGTTCTTGGTACCCATGCCAAAACTTAGATGTCTGTATATGGAGTGATTTTATTTCTAAGTTTTCTATACTGTTCTATTGGTCTATTTTTATGCCAGTGTCTGTTTTTATGCCAGTATTATACTGTTTTGATTACTATAGCTTTGTAATATAACTTTAAATCAGGAATTGTGATGTCTTCAACTTTTGTTTTTCTTTCTCATGATTTCTTAGGCTACTCAGGAGTTTTGTGGTAACATAAAAATTTTAGGACTGTTTGTCCTATTTCTTGAAAATGCCATTGGGATTTTGATAGAGATTATGGTTGAATCTGTAGATCATTTTATGTAGTTTGGAAATTTTAACAGTATTATTCTTATAATCTATGAACAGACCAGTAGGGGTGTCCCATTTGTGGGGTCTACATGTGAGGTGTCCCACTCCACTGGTTGGCAGGCCTCCTGGGGGAGCCTGTCAATCAGTGGGTTCCTTGGCCTTTTGTTCAGTTTAAGCCTTCATTGCTTGTGATTCTTATCTCTCTTCCCTGCACCACAGCCTCTCCCCTATTCAGCCATGCCAAATACGTTGGTATTCTGGAAGGGCAAGAAAGAAGTGGGCCTCTTAGCCAGCATTCAGCATAACTTATTTGGGCCAGCTCATTCACTACCTCTCTCTTACCCATATGGGAGACATCATGAGTCAAGGAGGTTTCCCTTGGCACTAAGCCGCGCCAGTTTGGGGCGTGGTGATGTGAGTAAAGTGAAACTGTTTTTACCATCTTCAGTCTGTCTATTCTTGTACTTATTTTGTTCAGTGGTGTGCTGGAACTTCTTTGCTGGACCTGGGGGCTCTCATCCAGAATGAAAATACAGGAAAGATACTCTCATCCATGGATGAAAATGATGATCAGTTCAGTTCAGTTGCTCAGTTGTACCTGACTCTGTGTGACCCCATGTACTGCAGCACACTAGGCTTCCCTGTCCATCATCAATTCCAGGATCCTTCTCAAACACATATCCATCACATTGGTGATGCCATTCAACCATCTCATTTTCTGTCGTCCTCTTCTCCTCCCGCCTTCAATCTTTCTCAGCATCAGGGTCTTTTCCAGTGAGTCAGTTCTTGCATCAGGAGGCCAAGTATTACAGTTTCAGCTTCAGCATCAGTCCTTCCAATGAATATTCAGGACGGATTTCCTTTATGGTGGACTGGTTGGATCTCCTTGCAGTCCAAGGGACTCTCAAGAGTCTTCTCCAACACCACAGTTCAAAAGCATCAATTCTTTGGTGCTCAGCTTTCTTTATCGTCCAACTCTCACATCCATACAAGACTACTGGAAAAATCATACCTTTGACTATATGGACCTTTGTCAGCAAGGTAATGTCTCTGCTTTTTACTATGCTTTCTAGGTTTATCATAACTTTTCTTCCAAGGAGCAAGTGTCTTTTAATTTCATGGCTGCAGTCACCATCTGCAGTGATTTTGGAGCCCAAGAAAATAAAGTCTGCCACTGTTTCCATTGTTTCCCCATCTATTTGCCATGAAGTGATGGGACCAGATCCCATGATCTTAGTTTTCTGAATGTTGAGTTTTAAGTCAACTTTTTCACTCTCCTCTTTCACTTTCATCAAGAGGCTCTTTAGTTCTTCTTTGCTTTCTGCTATAAGGGTAGTGTCATCTGCATGCCTGAGGTTATTGATATTTCTCCTGGCAATCTTGATTCCAGCTTGTGCTTCATCCAGCCTGGCATTTCGCATGATGTATTCTGCATGTAAGTTAAATAAGCAGGGTGACAATATCCAGCCTTGATGTACTCCTTTTCCTATTTGGAACCAGTCTGTTGTTCCATGTCCAGTTCTAACTGTTGCTTCTTGACCTGAAGACAGATTTCTCAAGAAGCAGGTCAGATGGTCTAGTATTCCCATCTCTTTCAGAATTTCCCACAGTTTGTTGTGATCCACACAGTCAACTTTTTTGGCCTACTCAATAAAGCAAAAGCAGACATTTTTCTGGAGCTCTCTTGTTTTTTCACTGATCCAGTAAATGTTGGCAATTTGATCTCTGGTTCCTCTGCCTTTTCTAAATCGAGATTGAACATCCGGAAGTTCACGATTCACATATTGTTGAAGCCTGGCTTGGAGGATTTTACTTTACTAGCATGTGAGATGAGTGCAATTGTTCAGTAGTTTGAACTTTCTTTGGCATTGCCTTTCTTTGGGATTGGAATGAAAACTGACCTTTTCCAGTCCTGTGGCCACTGCTGAGTTTTCCAAATTTGCTGGCATATTGAGTGCAGCACTTTCACAGCATCATCCTTTGGGATTTGATATAGCTCAACTGGAATTCCAACACCTCCACTAACTTTGTTCATAGTGATGCTTCCTAAGGCCCACTTGACTTTGCATTCCAGGATGTCTGGCTCTAGGTGAGTGATCACACCATCGTGGTTATCTTGGTCCTGAAGATCTTTTTTGTATAGTTCTTCTGTGTATTCTTGCCACCTCTTCTTAATATCTTCTGCTTCTGTTAGGGCCATACCATTTCTGTCCTTTATTGAGCCCATTTTTGCATGAAATGTTCCTTTGGTATCTCTAATTTTCTTGAAGAGATCTCTAGTCTTTCCCATTCTACTGCTTTCCTCTATTTCTTTGCTTTGATCACTGAGGAAGCCTTTCTTATCTCCCTGTGCTATTCTTTGGAACTCTGCATTCAAATGGGTATATCTTTCCTTTTCTCCTTTCACTTCTCTTCTTTTCTCAGCTAATTGTAAGGCCTCCTCAGACAGCCATTTTGCCTCTTTGCATTTCTTTTCCTTGGGGATGGTCTTGATCCCTGCCTCCTGTACAATGTCATGAACCACCATCCATAGTTCTTCAGGCACTGTGTCTATCCGATGTAATCCCTTGGTTTATTTGTCACTGTCATTGTATAATCATAAAGGATTTGATTTAGGTCATACCTGAATGGTCTAGTGGTTTTCTCTACTTTCTTCAACTTAAGTCTGAATACTTAAGAAGAAGTTCATGATCTGAGCCACAGTCAGCTCCTGGTCTTGTTTTTGCTGACTGTATAGAGCTTCTCCATCTTTGGCTGCAAAGAATATAATCAATCTGATTTCGGTATTGACCATCTGGTGTTGTTCTTGTGTAGAGTCTTCTCTTGTGTTGTTGAAAGAGGGTGTTTGCTATGACCAGAGTGTTCTCTTGGTAAAACTCTGTTAGCCTTTGACCAGCTTTGTTTTATACTCCAAGGTCAGATTTGCCTGTCACTCCAGGTCCACTGGAGAAGGAAATGGCAACCCACTCCAGCGTTCTTGCCTGGAGAATCCCAGGGACAGGGGAGTCTGGTGGGCTGCTGTCTATGGGGTCACACAGAGTCGGACACAACTGAAGTGACTTAGCCAGGTATTTCTTGACTTCCTGCTTTTGAATTCCAGTCCCCTATAATGAAGAGGACATCTGTTTTGGGTGTTAATTTTAGAAGGTCTTGTAAGTCTTCATAGAATCATTCAACCTCAGCTTCTTCAGCATTACTGTTTGGGGCATAGACTTGGAGTACTGTGATATCGAATGGTTTGCCTTGGAAACGAACAGAGATCATTCTGTTGTTTTGAGATTGCATCCAAGTATTGCATTTCTGATTCTTTTGTTGACTATGATGACTACCCCATTTATTCTAAGGGATTCTTGCCCACAGTAGTGGATATAATGGTCATCTGAGTTAAATTCATCCATTCCAATCCATTTTAGTTCACTGATTCCTAAAATGTCAATGTTCACTCTTACCATCTTCTGTTTGACCACTTTCAATTTGCCTTGATTCGTGGACCTAACATTCCAGGTTCCTATGCAATGTTGCTCTTTACAGCATCAGACTTTACTTCCATCACCATTGACATCCACAATTGGGTGTTGTTTTTACTTTGGCTCTGTCTCTTCATTGTTTCTGGAGTTATTTCTCCCCTGATCTCTGGTAGCTTATTGGGCACCTACTGACCTGTGGAGTTCATCTTTCAGTGTCCTATGTTTTTGCATTTTCATACTGTTCATGGGGTTGTCAAGGCAAGAATACTGAAGTGGTTTGCTATTCCCTTCTCCAGTGGACCACATTTTATCAGAAAAAGGTGATATTAAACTTCTATTCTGTCATCTTGCTGACCCAACAGCTGAAATACAATTGACTTCTGTAAATTGATCTTGTATCTTGCATCTTTGCTGAACTCACTTTTTAGTTTTTCTACTTTTTAGACACTCCATTTGATCATCTGCATAGATAAACCTGTTGTCTGTGGATAAAGACAATCTTTCTGCTTCTCTTCTAATCTGAATGACTTTTATTTCTTTCCTTGGCTTACTGTACTAGTTAGAAGCTCCAACACAATCTTGACTATATGTAGTGAGAATAAAGATTCTTGATTTGTTCTTCCTTTAGAGGGAAAGCATTCTGTCTTCCATCATGAAATATGATGTTAGCTGTAGCTTTCAACTGCTTTGTTAATTTTCACATTTGGAACTTCCTGCAACACGTTGACTTTTTGACCCTCTATTTGGCTATGACAAGGTTAACAGGAGCACTGATATTTGTTATTGACCCCCAGGACGATTAGCCCTTGCCAGGCTCCACCTCACAGTGACCAGGGTCCAAAGAATGAACATGGACATACACTTCCAGTGGATGGTCTATCAGGTGACCACACACCTGAAACCCAGAGAGCAAACAATGACATCGCAGATATTGAATTTAGAAAAAAATTCACCTCAGCTCTTATTTGACAAGCATATACGATCATTAAATATATGAAGCTTTTCAGTTTTTTAGTTCTTTTAAATCTTTTTAAAAAGTTTACAGATAATAAATGCTGAAGAGGATGTGAAGAAAAGGGAACCCTCCTATACTGTTGATGGAAATGTAAATTGATGCAGCCACTAGGGAGAACAGTATTGAGATTCCTCAAAAAACTAAAATTAGAGTTATCATCGGATCCAGCAATTCCACTTCTGGGCATACATCCAGACAGAACTTTGATTTGAAAAGATACTAATACAAGCAACCCTATGTTATGTAAAAAAACTATCAGCCCAGAAAATTATTTTCTCCCTGGATTTTTCACATTAATAAGAAACAAGCAAATGGTTTTTATATTTTCAATGAAATATATTCATATTTAGTTAAAAGTAGCAAATGTCAACCTAAGTTATTTCCTTAAGAATATTTATTTTGTACAATCACATTGTTGTCAAGCAACCGTTATGGAATGTTCCCGGGTCCACAGTACTGGACTTTGTAACCATCTTAGGGATCCTCCTCTCCAAGTCTGAGCATGGCCTTTTGTGCTGAAGAAGCATGGCTTGACACTGCACAATTGTCACTTGTGACAACCTGACGTCAAATGAGAAGTCTATTGATAAAGAATATTTTATCTTTCATTCGTTTACAAAATGGTATTCGTGTATGTGGCTAATTACTAAACCCGTTTTTGTTTTCAATTATTTTCTCCTCTGAAACTATGAAAACAAATTAGTTAAAACTAAGCAATGTAGCAGTATAACCAACAACAAAAAGGCTTTTATCTTATACACAATGTTTTAGATATTGATGCTTTATATTACACACGTGCATTTAATATACTTTAGGCAATAAAAAGAAGCAGGTAAACAGACAAACATAAAAAAGGTTTTTTTTAAAAGTTGATGCATGTTTTAACAATCAAAAACTTGGATTTATTTCTTTTTCAGGAGTACAGTGGAATAAGTTTATAGTAAAATGAAAAGTTCTTCCTGTTCTTATTTTCTCAGATTCTTATTTTATAAATTTTATGTAATCTTATTGCTAAGATACTAGTAGTTCATTAGATATAATGATCAATTAAGTTGATTTTGTTGCTCTCATGTTTGTGAACATTGATTTTTTCACTGTTTACTTTTCCAAACATGTGCTTATCCTAAAGATCCAAAAGCTAAAATGGAGAGTCATTGGTAATAATAAATGGAACAGGGATTGATCAGGACAATGATGACTCTTAGGGGTTAAAGTTTTTGTTGTTATGATAAGAGCTCAGATTATCCTGTTGGGTTAGCTGTACAGGGAAGCACTTTGGGGCAGGAAAGTGCATATTTCCAAGAAACTATACTGCATGCTCGTGGGCCTGCTAGAAACTCTGTGGTTTGATGCATCACTGGTACTGAGGGTGGCGTCTACATGCAGCTTCTTCGTGAGCTTGTGCTCCAGTAGGACGGCCAGCGGTGTCCCAAGTGCCTCTCGGCCTGTCCCTGCGCCTGTCCCTGTGCTCACTGCCAGGGAGGCTGCAGAGTCTCCAGCAAGAGCCGGTATTAGACTTACAACTGAAGGTGCTCTTGTTTCAGGAACTGAGGATACCTATAAGAAGCAAGTAAGAAAAAGAAAAGAACATATTTATGTGAGACTTCTTATAGTATTTTTAACAGTTGTTTTTTTTTTTTTTTTTTTTAATAAGCTTCCCTGATAGCTCAGTGGCAAAGGAATTGTTTTACGATCTACTCTGAAGAGTTCCGGCATAGGTAACAACTAAAATATTTAATATATATTTTTAACAAATGACTTTAAAGAAAACTTGAACACACAAAGGAAAATGAACAATCCCCACATACCCGTTAAAAAATTATGTACAGTTCTGTTTGTCACTCTTCAATAATACTCGCTGAGTGTTTAAATATTAGGAAATTTCCCAAACCTACCTTACCTCTTTCATAGATATATGAAATTATATATATGTATATATATAAGTATCCCACATCTTCTTTGTCTATTCATCTGTCAGTGAACATTAGGCTTCTTCCAGTCTTGGCTACTGTAAATAATGCTTCTATGAACACAGGGGTACATATATCTTTTCTAATTACTGTTTTTGTTTTTTTTTTTTTTTGGAAAAATACCCAGAAGTGTAATTGCTGGCTCATATGGTAATTTTATTTTTTATTTTTTGAGGAACCTCCATACTGTTTTCCACAGAGGGTGTACCAATTTTTCAGTCCACCAACAGTACATGAGGGTTCTCTTTTCTCTTTTCTCATCCTTGCCAACGCTTCTTATTTGCTGTATTTTTGATAATAGCCATTCTGACAGGTGTGAGATGATATCTCGTTGTGGTTTTGATTTGCATTTCCCTGATGATTAGTGATGCTGAGCATCTTTTGATATGCCTTTTCGCCATCTGTATGTCTTCTTTGGAAAAATGTCTATTCAGGTCCTCTATACATTTTTAAATGGGGCTGTTTGTGTTTTTTTTTTATGTTCAATTGTATGAGTTCTCTGTATTTTGGATATTAACTCCTATGGAGTATATCATTTACAAATATCTTCTCTCATTCAGTAGGGTGACTTTTTGTCTTGTTTATAGTTTCCTTCATTATTCATTTTTCTTTCTTTGTTTTTTTCTTTTCTCTTCTTTTGCTCTCTTCCCTCTGGTTTGATGACTGTATTTAGAGTTACGTTTGGATCCCTTTCTCTTTTGTGGGGGAATGTATTATGGATTTGTGTTTTTAGTTATCATAAGGTTTATATGAGCGTGCTCAGTCGCTTCAGTCGTATCCAGCTCTTTGTGACCCCATAGACTGTAGCCTTGGAGAAGGCAATGGCACCACATTCCAGTACTCTTGCCTGGAAAATCCCATGCAGGAGGAGCCTGGTAGGCTGCAGTCCATGGGGTCGTGAAGAGTCGGACACGACTGAGCGACTTCACTTTCACTTTTCACTTTCATGCATTTGGAGAAGGAAATGGCAACCCACTCCATTGTTCTTGCCTGGAGAATCCCAGGGACAGGGAAGCCTGGTGGGCTGCCGTCTATGGGGTCACACAGAGTCGGACACAACTGAAGCGACTTAGCAGCAGTAGCAGCAGACTGTAGCCTGCCAGGCTCTTCTGTTGATGGAATTTCCCAGGCAAGAATACTAGAGTGGGTTGCCATGCCCTTTTCCAGGGGATCTTCCCAACCCAAAGATCGATCCCATGTCTCCTGCACTGCAGACAGGTTCTTTATCCACTGAGCCATCTGGGAAGCCCGAGGTTTATATATGGCAACCTATATATACAGATAATTTTTTTTTAAGTTGATAATCTCCTAAATTCAAACACATTCTAACAATCCTACATTTTTACTTCCTCCCCAGAACATGTCATGTTTTTTACATCATATTTATGTCTTTGTATTTTGTGTACTCTTTAACTATTCAACATAGATGATTTTGTCTTTTAACTTTCATACTAGCATTATAAGTGGTGGGTATACTGCCCTTACTGTCTGTTTGCTCTTACTGGTGAGTTTTTTTTCCTTGTGAAATTTTACCTTTCTTGTTTTTCTAGAAATATAATTCTATTTTCTGGTTTTCTGTTTTTTCTGGAGTTTCTGGTTTTTCTTTTTCATTTAGAGAAGTCCCTTTAGAAGAACTACTTCAGTGTTCCAGCTGTGAGAACCCCATGAACAGTATGAAAAAGCAAAAAGATATGACACTGGAAGATGAGCCTCTTAGTTCAGAATATGCTACAGATGAAGAGAGGAAATCAATTACTAATAGCTCCAGAAAGAATGAAGTGAAGCGGTTGGGTCAAACTGGAAACGACACTCAGTTGTGGATGTGTCTGGTGGTGAAAGTAAAGTTTGATGCTGTAAAGAAAAATATTGCATAGGAACCTGGAATGTTAGGTCCATGAATCAAAGCAAATTGGATGTGATGAAGCAGGAGATGGCATGAGTGAATATTGATATTTTAAGAATCAGTGAACTAAAATGGACAGGAATGAGTGAATTTAACTCAGATGACCATTATGTCTACTATTGTGGGCAAGAATCCAGTGGACTAAATGTAGTAGCCCTCATAGCCAACAAAAGAATAAAAAATGCAGCACTTAAGTTCAATCTCAAAAATGACAGAATGTACTTGGTTCTTTTCCAAGGCAACTGATTCAGCATCACAGTAATCCAAGTCTATGCCTCAACCAGTAATGCAAGAGAAGGTGAAGTTGACTGGTTCTATGAAGACCTACAACACATTCTAGAACTAACATCAAAAAAAGATGCCCTTTTCATCACTGGGGATTGGAATGCAAAAGTAGGAAATCAAGAGATACCTGGAGTAACACACAAGTTTGACCTTGGAGTACAACATGAAGCAGGTCAAAGGCTCACAGAGTTTTGTCTGTGAAATAAAGAAGAGAAGTGAAAGGTGAAGGAGAAAGGGAAAGACATACCCACTGAGTGCAGAATTCCAGAGAATAGTGAGACATAAGAAAGCTTTCTTAAATGAACAGTGCAAAGAAATAAAAGACAGTAGAATGGGAAAGAATAGGGATCTCTTCAAGAGAACTGGTGTTATAAAGGGAATGTTTCATGCAAGGAAATGAACAATACAGGGCAGAAATAGTAAAGACCTAATAGAAGCAGGAGAGATTAAGAAGAGGTGGCAAGAATACAAAAAAGGTCTTGGAGAACAAGATGGCGGGGGAGGAGGTGGACACGGAGTACATCTCTTTTCATGGATACATCAGGAATACACCTTCACACACAGAGATGCATAAAGACCACCAGCTGAGAGTGGACAGGAGTACCTGACCAGTGGAAAAGAATATATAGAACCACGCAAAAACTTGTTAGGATGAAGGAACTAGGGGGAAAAACAGGAGTGTTACTAGGTCTGGACCTGCCTTCAGTGGGTGGGAGAGCTGAAGCAGGGGTCTGATCCCCACATCGGGGCAATTGTCTGAGTCAGAGGAAAAACTTTTAAGGCTGAGAGTGAAACAGTTGATCTCTGTCAACCTAAATGGAATGAGAATCAGACAGTCCTTGCTGCAGCCATACATACCCTGGACAGGGACACAGGTCCCTTACTTAGAAGGTGCAGTGGCTGGGAGCTGGAGCTTAGGGATTGTGGAGCAACCCCAGGGCAAGGGCTGCTGTCGACTGGAGAGACGGACAGAGAGGATGTGAGGGAGGAGATTGTGGTGGAAAATGCCTGTGGAGGAAAGCCAGGCAGCCATGGAAGCAAGGCAATACTGCTGAGTCACACGTAGGGAGTGGAGCCATCACCATAGCCTCTCTTTCCCCACACGTCAGCACTGGCAGTTGATCAGTAGACGGGATGGCCCATCAAGTGCCTGATGCACCGAACTAGAGTTAAGACCCCACCCAGGGTGCCCCTTTAAGTGCCTGACATGCTGATCTCCAGAGTAGGACCCCAGCCAGGGGAGCCCCTCTATGTGCCTGACACTCAGAACAACATAGAAGGACCCCAGGCAAGAGAACCCTCTAAGTGCCTGAATGGGCGGAGCTATGGAGAAAGACTAGCCAAAGAGGCCTTCTGATTGCCAGCTACCAGAGGCTCTAAAAAAGACTGATAGCACCATAACTCCTGAGGCTGAGGCAGTCCGTGTCCCTGCACACTTGGTGCCACCAGGGTTCCCACAACCCAAGTAGCTGCACCACCTTCACACTCAACCCTCACTGGGGCAGAGCTGCCACAGGCAAAGAAAAGTCTATGCACATGGGGTCACTTCAATTATGTCCAACTCTTTGCAACTGTATGGAGTGTGGCCTGCCAGGCTTCTCTGTCAGGGGGGTTCTTCAGGCAAGAATACTGGAGCGTACTGGCCAATACTGGTTGCCGTACCCTTCTAGAGCACTGTATTTCCTGCTGCCCTAGCCGCCAGCCCTACTGAGTACTGTTGCTGCCAGAACCCCTGAGACTCAAACAGCTGCACTGCCTCCACACCTGGCCCTCACAGAGGCAAACCCAAGCCCTCCAGGGCAGCCTCAGGAGCAAACCCCGGTGGACACAAACCCCCAAACCACAGTGGACACAAACCCCCAAACCACATGCAGAGGTGGAAATAAAACCACAATTGAAACCCAGAGGCAGTGTGGCTAAGGAAGAAGACCCAAAACCTCCTCACCAGCTGTACAAGCTGCAGATTAAATCCACACAATCAACAAGGCAGACCCTGTGTCTATGGAATAGATAAAAGGACGTTGAGAGCTCCCACAAAAGAAAACATACTAGTTCTGATAGCTGTGGACATTGGAGGCAAGAGCATACAGGAGTAGGACCAGATTAGAATCCGAGCTGCCCCCACAGCAGGTCCAGAGACCAGCACAGTATTGGAGGCCATCCTAGGGAGGTGAGGTGGACTGTGACTCCCTGACAGCAGTAACTCAAGAAAAACATTTGTTACTCTGTTTTGACTTGCTCTGTGGTTCTTTTGGATGTTCTTTCTTTTTCTTTTTTTTCCTCTTTCACCCCTCCTCTGTTGTAGTTGTCAGTTTTATTGACACTATGAAAGCTAATCAAGCTTTTGAGTTTTTTTCTTTCAATCACACTTTTTATTGTTGTTATAAACCTCTGCTTCTACATTGGACCTTTGCAGTTCTGTGGAGTTTTTCTTTATTTTATTTTTTTTCTTTCCTTTATTCTTCTTTTTTTCTTTCCTCTTCTTTTTTTAAATTTTAATTTTTTAAACCTATTCTTTCTACATTTATTCCTTTGTTTGCTTTTTCCTACTGTTCTTTTTCCCTTGCAGTTAATCTTTAATGTATATAACTTTTCTTTATCTACCTCTATTTAACTTTGAATATCTATTCTTTCTTTGTTTTTCTCCTTTACTTTCCTCTCAACATATTTGCTAGTTTTGTTTTCTTTGCTTAATCCTCAGCTGGCACCTTGCTCTAGCTTTGTTTTCCAGTTTGTGCCGTAGTTAGTTTTGTTCCTAACTGGTAGATATAACTTTTGGTTTCCGTTTTCACCAGGTCAATCCATTGTACTTTACTTTTATTGGACTGTTCTCATTTTGTTTATGGGTGTATATGTATAGGTGCATTTTCCATTTTTTAAATTATTTTGCCTGATTTTGTAACTGCCATTTGTCTGGGGTTCATCTTTGGTTCCTCGTTTTTGGGTATTTGTTTTAATCTCACTTAATGCCATAACACACCACTTCTGGAATCTTCATTCCTGACCAGAGATCAAGCCCTGAGCCTTTGGAGTGGGGACACTGACTCCAAGACCCCAGACTACCAGAGAACTAATCCTAGGGATTATCAAATAGTGAGAACTCCCACAAAAGAAACCACTTGAATACAAGACCCAGCATCTCCCAACCATGAGTAGCACCCTGTGCAGGATGCCTCATCCAAACAACAAACAAAACAAAAATACAAACCCAATCATCAGCAGACAGGATTACCACCTCACTCAGCCTTGCCCATCAGAGGACCACCACCACCAACAAAACAGCACAAATCTCACCCTGTATGAAGTTTACACAAACCACTGCACCAACATTAGGAGGGCAGAAACCAAAAGAAAGTATTCCACCTTGAAGCCTGGGAAAAGAAGATCTCAAACACAGTAAGTTTAAGAAAAGTAATGAAATGGCAGAGAAATACTGCACAAATGAGTAAAACTATAAACACAGAAGCCAAAATAAATGAAGAGGAGATAAGCAAACTACCTGAAAAAGAATTCAGAATAATGATAGTAAAGATGATCAAAAACCTTGAAAAAACAGAATGGAGAAAATGCAAGAATCAATTAACAAAGACCTAGAAGAATTAAAGAACAAACATACAGAGACAAACATAATTACTGAAATTAAAAATATGGCAGAAGGAATCAATAGCAGAATATCTGAAGCAGAAGAATGAATCAGTGAGCTGGAAGATAAAATGGTAGAAATAACTTCTGAAGAACAGAATAAAGTATGAATGAATGAAAAGAATGAAAAGAACTGAGGATAGTTCCAGAGGCCCCTTGGACAATGTCAAATGCACCAAGATTCAAATTATAGGGGTCCGAGAAGAAGAGAAAAAGAAAAGGTATGAGAACATTTTTGAAGAGATTATAGGTGAAAATATCCCCAACATGGAAAAGGAAATAATCAATCAAGTCCAAGAGGCACAAAGAGTCCCATACAGGGTAAATCCAAGGAGAAACAGGCCAAGACACATAATAATCAAACTAACAAAGATGAAACACAGTAAAGAATATTAAAAGCAGCAAGGGAAAAGAAACAAGGAACATACAGGGGAAACCCGATACGTTTAACAGCTGATCTTTCAGCAGAAACTCTGCAGGCCAGAAGGGAATGGCAGGATATATTTTAAGTACTGAAAGGGAAAAATCTACAACCAAGATTACTGTACCCAGCAAGGACCTCATTCAAAATTGATGGAGAAATCAAAAGCTTTTCAGACAAGCAAAAGTTAAGAGAATTCAGTAACCCCAAATCAGCTTTACAACAAATGTTAAAGGGACTTATAGAGTCAAGAAATACAAGAGAAGAAAAAGATCTACAATATCAAACCCCAAACAGTTAAGAAACTGGCAATAGGAACACATATATCAATAATTACTTTAAATGTAAATGGATTAAATGTTCCAACCAAAAGACGCAGACTGGCTGAATGGATATAAAAACAAGACCCATATATGTACTGTCTACAAGAAACCCACTTCAGACCTAAAGACACATATAGACTGAAAGTGAGAGTCTGGATGGAAAAATATATTCTAGATGTCTGGATGGAAAAATATATTCCATGCACATGGAAAGCAAAAGAGAGCTGGAATAGCAATCTTCATACCAGAAAAAATAGACTTTAAAACAAAGAATATTACAAGAGATAAGGAAGGACACTACATAATGATCAAGGGATCAATCCAAGAGGAAGACATAACAATTGTAAATATCTATGCACCCAACATAGGAGCACTGCAATACATTAAGACAAACACTAACAGACATAAAAGGAGAAATTAATAGTAACACAATAATAGTAGGAGACTTTAACACCCCACTCATACCAATGGACAGATCATCGAAACAGAAAATTAATAAGGAAACACAAGTCTTAACTGAAACATTAGATGAGATGGATCTCATTGGTATCTTCAGGACATTCCATCTAAATGCAGAAAAATACATCTTCTCAAGTGCACATGGAACATTCTCCAGGACAGACCACATCTTGAGTCACAAATCAAACCTCAGTAAATTTAAGAAAACTGAAATCATATCAAGTGTCTTTTCTGACCACAATGCTATGAGACTAGATATCAAATACAACAGAAAAACTGTAAAAAACACAAACACATGGAGATTAAACAATACGTTTCTAAGTAACCAACAGGTTACTGAAGAAATCAAAAGGGAAATCAAAAAATTTCTGGAAATAAATGACAATGAAAACACAACTCAAAACCTATGGGATGCAGCAAAAAGCAGTTCTAAGAGGAAGTTTATAGCAATACAATCCTACCTCAAGAAACAAGAAAAACATTGAATATACAACCTAACTTTACATCTAAAACAACTGGAAAAAGAAGAGCAAAACCCCCCAGAATTAGCAGAAGGAAAGAAATCATAAAAATAGAGCAGAAATAACTGAAAAAGAAATGAAAGAAACAAGAGTAAAGCTTAATAAAACTAAAAGCTGCTTCTTTGAGAAGATACACAAAGCGGACAAAACTTTAGCCAGACTCATCAAGGAAAAGAGAGAGAAGAAACAAATCAACATAATTAGAAATGAAAAAGGAGAGATTACAACAGACAGTGCAGAAATACAAAGGATTATTAGAGACTATTATGAACAACTATATGGCAATAAAATGGATAACCTGGAAGAAACAGAGATTCTTAGAAATGTTCAATCTTCCAAGACTGAACCAGGAAGAAGTAGAAATTATGAACAACCCAATTGCAATCACTGAAATTGAAGCAGCAATAAAAAAAATCTCCCCCCCACCAAAAAAGGCCCTCAGATGGTTTCACAGGAGAATTCTATCAAACATTTAGAGATGAGCTAATGCCTATTCTTCTAAAACTCTTTCAAAAAATTGCAGAGGAAGGAACACTTCCAAACTCTTTGTATGAAGCCACCATCACCCTGATACCAAAACCAGATAAAGACAACACAAAAAAAGAAGACTACAGGGCAATATCACTGATGAACATAGATGCAAAAATCCTCAACAAAATTTTAGCAAACAGAATTGAACAATACATTAAAAAGCTCATACACCATGATCAAGTTGGGTTTATTCCAGGGAGGCAAGATTCTTCAATATATGCAAATCAATCAATGTGATACACCATATTAACAAACTGAAAGATAAAAACTATATGATAATCTCAATAGATGCAGAAAAAGCCTTTGACAAAACTCAGCACCCATTTATGATGAAAATTCTTCAAAAAATGGGCACAGAAGGAACCAACCTCAACATTGTAGAGGCCATATATGACAAGCCTACAGGAAACATTATTCTCAATGGTGAAAAACTGAAAGCATTCTCCGTAAGATCAGGAACAGGACAAGGGTTTCACCACTATTATTCAACATAGTTCTGGAAGCCCTAGCTACAGCAGTCAGAGAACAAAAAGAAATAAAAGGAATCCAGATTGGAAAGAAGTCAAGCTCTCACTGTTTGCAGATGACATGATACTGTACGTTAAAAACAATAAAGATACTATCAGAAAATTACTAGAGCTAATCAGTGAATTTAGCAAAGTCACAGGATACAAAATCAACGCACAGAAATCACTTGCATTTCTACATACTAACAACGAAAAATCAGAAAGAGAAATCAAGGAATTAATCCCATTCACCACTGCAACAAAAAGAATAAAATATCTAGGAGTAAACTTACCTAATGAGACAAAAGAAGTGTACACAGAAAATTTTAAGACACTGATGAAAGAAATAAAAGATGACATAAACAAATTGAGAGATATCCCATGTTGAGGTAGGAAGAATCAATATTATGAAAAAGACTATACCACCAAACACAATCTACAGATTCAATGCAATCCCTATCAAATTACCAATGGCAGTTTTCACAGAACTAGAACAAAAAACTTCAAAATTCATATGAAACACAAGAGACCCCAAATAGCTACAGCAGTCTTGAGAAAAAACAATGGAGCTGGAAGAATTAACCTTCCTGACTTCAGATTACACCACAAAACGACAGTCATCAAGACAGTATGGTACCGGCACAAAAAAAGAAATATAGACCAATGGAACAAGATAGAAAGCCCAGAAATAAACCCATGCACCTGTGGGCACCTTATTTTTGACAAAGGAGGCAAGAATATACAATGGGGCAAAGACAGCCTCTTCAATAAATGGTGCTGGAAAAATTGGACAGCTACATGTAAAAGAATGAAATTAGAATACTTCCTAACACCATACACAAAGATAAACTTAAAATGGATTAAAGACCTAAATGTAAGACCAGAAATTAGAAAACCCTTAGAGGAAAACATAGGCGGGACACTCGAGGACATAAATCAAAGCAAGACCCTCTATGACCCACCTCCTAGAGTAATGGAAATAAAAACAAAAGTAAACAAGTGGGACCTGATTAAACGTAAAAGCTTTTGCACAGCACAGGAAACTCTAAGTAAGGTGAAAAGACAACCCTCAGAATGGGAGAAAATAATAGCAGGTGAAACAACTGACAAAGGATTAATTTCCAAAATATACAAGCAGCTCATACAACTTAATACCAGAAAAACAACCCAATCAAAAAATGGGAAAAAGACCTAAACAGACATTTCTCCAAAGAAGACAGACAGATGACTAACAAACACATGAAAAGATGCTCAACATCCCTCATTATTAGAGAAATGCAAATCAAAATTACAATGAGGTATCACCTCACACCAGTCAGAATGTCCATCATCAGAAGTCTACAAACAATAAATGCTGGAGTGGGTGTGGAGAAAAGGGAATGCTCTTGCACTGTTGGTGGGAATGTAAATGGATACAGCCACTATGGAAGATGGTATGGAGATTCCTTAAAAATCTAGGAATAAAACTACCATATGACTCAGCATACACAGAAGAACTGTACAAAAAAGATCTTCACGACCCAGATAATCACGATGGTGTGATCACTGACCTAGAGTCAGACATCCTGGAATGTGAAGTCATGTGGGCCTTAGAAAGCATCACTACGAACAAAGCTAGTGGAGGTGTTGGAATTTCAGTTGAGCTATTCCAAATCCTGAAAGATGATGCTGTGAAAGCGCTGCACTCAATATGCCAGCAAATTTGGAAAACTCAGCAGTGGCCACAGGACTGGAAAAGGTCAGTTTTCATTCCAATCCCAAAGAAAGGCAATGCCAAAGAATGCTCAAACTACCACACAATTGCACTCATCTCACACGCTAGTAAAGTAATGCTCAAAATTCTCCAAGCCAGGCTTCAGCAATACGTGAACTGTGAACTTCCTGATGTTCAAGCTGGTTTTAGAAAAGGCAGAGGAACCAGAGATCAAATTGCCAACATCCGCTGGATCATGGAAAAAGCAAGAGAGTTCCAGAAAAGCATCTATTTCTGCTTTATTGACTATGCCAAAGCCTTTGACTGTGTGGATCACAATAAACTGTGGAAAATTCTGAAAGAGATGGGAATACCAGACCACCTGATCTGCCTCTAGAGAAATTTGTATGCCGGTCAGGAAGCAACAGTTAGAACTGGACATGGAACAACAGACTGGTTCCAAATAGGAAAAGGAGTTCATCAAGGCTGTATATTGTCACCCTGTTTATTTAACTTATATGCAGAGTACATCATGAGAAACGCTGGACTGGAAGAAACACAAGCTGGAATCAAGATTGCTGGGAGAAATATCAATAACCTCAGATATGCAGATGACACCACCCTTATGGCAGAAAGTGAAGAAGAACTAAAAAGCTTCTTGAGGAAAGTGAAAGTGGAGAGTGAAAAAGTTGGCTTAAAGCTCAACATTCAGTAAACGAAGATCATGGCATCCGGTCCCACCACTTCATGGGAAATAGATGGGGAAACAGTGGAAACAGTGTCAGACTTTATTTTTCTGGGCTCCAAAATCACTGCAGATGGTGACTGCAGCCATGAAATTAAAAGACGCTTACTCCTTGGAAGGAAAGTTATGACCAACCTAGATAGCATATTCAAAAGCAGAGACATTACTTTGCCAACAAAGGTCCGTCTAGTCAAGGCTATGGTTTTTCCAGTGGTCATGTATGGATGTGAGAGTTGGACTGTGAAGAAGGCTGAGCGCCAAAGAATTGATGCTTTTGAACTGTGGTGTTGGAGAAGACTCTTGAGAGTGCCTTGGCCTGAAAGGAGATCCAACCAGTCCATTCTGAAGGAGATCAGCCCTGGGATTTCTTTGGAAGGAATGATGCTAAAGCTGAAACTCCAGTACTTTGGCCACCTCATGCGAAGAGTTGACTCATTGGAAAAGACTCTGATGCTGGGAGGGATTGGGGGCAAGAGGAGAAGGGGACGACAAAGGATGAGATGGCTGGATGGCATCACTGACTCGATGGACGTGAGTCTGAGTGAACTCCGGGAGTTGGTGATGGACAGGGAGGCCTGACATGCTGCGATTCATGGGGTTGCAAAGAGTCAGACATGACTGCGTGACTGATCTGATCTGATGACTCAGCAATCCCTCTCCTAGGCACATACCCTGAAGAAACCAAAATTTAAAAAGACACATGTATCCCATTTTTCATTGCACCACTATTTACAATAGCTAGAACATGGAAGCAACCTAGATGTCCATCGACAGATGAATGGATAAAGAAGTTGTGGTACATATACACATATTACTCATCCATAAAAAGGAACGCATTTGATTCTAGTGAGGTGGATGAACCTAGAGCCTATTATACACAGTGAAGTGAGTCAGAAAGAGAAAGATAATTATCGTATACTAATGCACATATACAGAATCTAGAAAAATGGTACAGAAGAATTTATTTGCAGGGCAGCAATGGAGAAACAGACATAGAGAATAAACTTATGGACATGGGGAGAGGGGAGGAGAGGATGAAATGTATGGAAAGAGTAGCATGGAAACTTACATTATCATATGTAAAATAGATAGCCAACGGGAATTTGCTGTATGGCTCAGGAAACTCAAACAGGGGCTCTGTATCAACCTAGAGGGGTGAGATGGGGAGGGAAATGGGAGGGAGGTTCAAAAGGGAGGGGATATATTGTATACCTATGGCTTATTCATGTTGAAATTTGACAGAAAACAACAAAATTCTGTAAAGCAATTATCCTACAATTAAAAAATAAGTAAACTAAAATACAAACAAAAAAATAGAAATAAAAAATAAACTATAGTGATGTATAACATGAAACAGTAGATTGCAATTAAAGGTAATAATGTAGATATACTAACTCACAAGTGGGAGTGGTTTTACATGTTTTTAAGAAAAGTTGTCTCTCAACCAGAAAAAAAAAAAAGGTCTTAATGACCTGGATAACCACAATGATGTGGTTACTCACCTAGAGCCAGACATCCTGGAGTGTGAAGTCAAATGGGCCTTAGGAAGCAGTACTAGGAATAAAGCTAGTGGAGGTGATGGAATTCCAGTTATTTCAAATCCTAAAGGATGATGCTGTTAAAATGCTGCCCTCAATATGACAGCAAATTTGGAAAGCTCAATAGTGGTCACAGGACTAGAAAAGGTCAGTTTTCATTCCAATTACAAAAAAGGGCAATGCTCTTTTTTAGAATTTTCCAAGTAGGGTACAATTGCATTCATTTTACATGTTAGTAAGGTTATGTTCAAAATTGTTCAAGTTAGGCTTCAGGAGTATGTGAACCAAGAACTTCTAGATGTCCAAGTTGGTTTTCAAAGAAGCAGAGGAAGTAGAGATCAAATTTTCAACATTTGTTGGATTACAGAATGGAGTCGTTGGGTCACAATGGAATTCATTGGGTCACAATGGAATTCCAGGAAATTTGGAATCTATTTCTGCTTCATTGACTATGCTAAAGCCTTTCACTGTGTGGATCACAAGAAACTGGAAAATTCTTAAAGAGATGGGAATACCAGAACACCTGATCTGCCTCCTGAGAAACCTGTATGCGGGTCAAGAAGCAACAGTTAACGGGACATGGAACAATGGACTAGTTCAAAATTGGGGAAAAAGTATGAGAAGGCTGTGTGTTGTCACCCTGCTTATTTAACTTCTTTGCAGAGTACATCATATAGCATGCCAGGCTGGAAGAATTATAAGCTGGAATCAAGGATGCCAGGCGATATATCAACAACCTCAGATATGGAAATGATATAATGGCAGAAAGTGAAGAGGAACTAAAGAGTGCGGCACTTGTCTGGGAAACTATCTCTCCTTCAAACGTCAACGAGAGCCTTGATGGGTGGACTATGTTGATTTAGGTTTCTCTTTTTATCACTTTGACTATACTGTGCCACTCCTTTCTGGCCTGCATAGTTTCTGTTGAAAAGGTGGCTGACAGTGGAATAGAAGTTCCCTTGCTTACATTTCCATCCAGATTTTGGAGAAGTGGACTTCTGTGGGAGACACGCTGTGCATACCAGTAGTGCACGCCCCTTGTGCGCTATCAGGGTGCCCCAGGTAGGCTGAGTGGGCCCTCCTGTTGTGGTGGGGCATGCTGTGGGCATGCTGGTATATGGGACTCTCCCTTGTCCAGTTGGCTGCCAGGCCCTGCCTCCTGCAGAAGCTACTGGCTGCTGGTGGAAGGGGCCACATCCTGGCACAGCTGGCTGCCAGGCCTGCAGAGCCCTGGGATTTATGCTGAGCCACTGGGCAAGGCAGGATCCTGGTAAACTGGCTGCAGGTGATCCAGGGCAGGTCCTGTGGGGCCCAGTGAGGGCTGAGGCTTGTGCCAGCCCACTGGTGTGAGGTGTGATCTTGGCACTGCTGGCTGTGGGACCAGGGCTCCCAGTGCTGGTTCTGGCCTTGGGGGTACCAGGGCTTCTGCCAGCCTGCTAGAGGGTGGGGCCAGGTCCCTGTTCAACCTGAGGGGTCCCAAGACTAGTGGTGACCGGCTGGTGGGTGGGTAAGTCCCGGAGCTAATAGGCTAGAGAGAGGGCTCCAAAACGGTGGTTGCCAGCACCAGTGTCCTTGCGGTAGAATGCGCTCCCAAAAGTGGCTGCCACCAGTGTCTCTGTCTCTAGGGAAGTCCCCGTTGCCTCCTACTGGTCCAGGAGGCTGTCCAAGGGCAGCAAGTGAGTCTGACCCAGGCTTCTTTCAGATTGTTGCTTCTGAACTGGGACTTACAATGTGTGAGATTCTGCACATACCCTGTTTGAGTGGGGTCTCTATTTCCTACAGGCCCCTAGCTCTCTTGAATGCAAGCTGCACCTTCAAAGCCAGATATTCTGGGGGCTTGTCTTCCTGGTGCCAGGACCCCCATGGCTGGGAAGCTTGATATGGGTCTTGGACCCATCACTCCCTGGGGAGAACCTCTGCGATTGTGACTATCCTCTTGTTCATTGGTTACTTACTTGGGTCTTGACTATACCATGTCTCCACCCCTCCCACCCTTCTTCTTGTGGTTCCTTCTTCATCTCTTTAGTTGTAGAAGATCCTTTCTGCTAGTCTTCAGGTCATTCCTATTGATAGATGGTCTGCAAACAGGTTTAATCTTGGTGTGCCCCTGGGAGGAGGTATGCTCAGGGTCTTCCTACTCTATCATCCTGGTGACCAGGAAATCATTTACGTCAGGATTTCTCAGCCTTGGGCTTCCCTCATAGCTCAGCTGGTAAAGAATCTGCCTGCAGTCCAGAAGACCCTGGTTTGATTCCTGGGTTGGGAAGATCCCCTGGAGAAGGGATAGGCTACCCACTCCAGTATTCTTGGGCTTCTTTTGTGGCTCAGCTGGGAAAGAATCTGCCTGCGATGGCAGGCCTGGGTTTGATCCCTGGATTGGGAAGATCCCCTGGAGAAGGCAAAAGCTACCCACTCCAGTATTCTGGCCTGGAGAATTCCATGGACTGTACAGTCCATTGGGTAGCAAAGAGTCAGACACAACTGAGCAACTTTCACTTTCACTTTCTCAACTTAGGCAGAATTGACAGATGGACTGGGTAATTCTTTATTATGGGGGCTGTCCTGTATATTGTTGGATGTATAGCAGCATCCCTGGCGCCTCTCTAACCCAAAGGCCTTCAAGACATTTTCACATATCCCCTTTCAGGGGCAGGGGACAAAACCCCTCCCAACCGTGTCTGAGCACTGCTGTATTAGATCACCTTGCAGTTACATGCACATGTAATATTATGGTAGAGATTATATACACTGCAGCAGCCATGGACATTTCAGAAGGCTGTTTGACCACCGAGGAATGTTACAGAGGTGATGGTCTAATATTCTGTAATCCTTATAGATAAAATGTTCTACAGCTCGTGTAAGAAAAAAGCAAAACAATGGAGAAAGGTCAGAAAGATTGGCAACATGAAGCTCTAGGCAGAGTGAGAGCTGCAGACAAGTCACGGAAGTGAGAGGGGATGGACTCAAAGTGGCAGGATGGGCTTAGCTCTTATTCTTACAAAGACGAGTCTGAGCTGGGAAATGTTTGTCTTCTCAAATCCAAGCTGGGGGCCACTGGGAGCTCAGTCCTGCATGGGGGGCACAGTCTACCAGAGCCCTGGTAGGCCTGCTGGGTTTCCTAGATATATTGGAATTCATAGAAATCTACATGGTTTTGAAGTATCTACTGCTTTTACTGCAGTAATGGGAGAGCAATGATTTTTCCAAAGAATACTTTTGAAGGCATGGTGAGGAGGAGTATGGTTTGCCTGAGTAAACGCAGTCACTTTAGGTTCCTACCCATCAAATGAGCAAAAAGAGAAAAGTGCAGCAGTGCTCCACCAGGTGGCGCTGTAAGTGTAGCAGTGCTCCACCAGGTGGCGCTGTAAGTGTAGCAGTGCTCCACCAGGTGGCGCTGTATCTGACTCATTCATCAAGCACGGCTGAATCAGGGCTTCTGTGACCCTGTCTTTCCCAGTGAATTTTCTCAGTCCTTTTGAAATAATTGGATTGAGCCTATACTTCAAATGAAAGGTATCTGCCAATTAAACAAAAATCCCATTCTACTGTTTATCTCTACTTCTGATTCAAAATATACGCATTTCTATTCCAAGCATCTTGGCCCCCAAGCTCAGGGGCATGAGGCACCAGAGTTTCCTGCATTCATAACAAAAGATTCCTTCTTCCTTTCAGTTTTAATTAATGTCATCACCAGGTGATTTTTATGGCTGGCAAGTGCAAGCAAAACTGATAGAAAAACCTTTTAACTTTAATTTCTTCAATATTGTGCTGTTATCAGATATGAGTTTCATGCCCGCCCTCACAGCCTGGGATATAAAACAGGAAGGAGTTAGGATATGAAAATGCTTTGCGGAGCTCTGAGACACAATTATGTGCTCCAAAAGAGAGCCCTATGACTTGGAGGTCTGGTAACATGACCCGTAGATGGGGAACTTGGCCATGATACAACTGAGGAGCCTCATGTCAAAAAAGAAGTCCATATTTTGAATATCCTGGGATTAACCATAATGAAAAGAATACAAAAAAGAATATATATATATATGTATATATATACGTGAATCACTTTGCTCTACAGTAGAAATTAACATTGTAAATCAACTGTACTTCAATAAAATAAATTAAAAAAAAAACCCAAGAAGTTCCAAGGGCTCTTTTAAGCAATTAGCTCTTAACTGGGTGACTGTGAGATTCACCATCTACTGAAATTTTTAATCCCCCGGGGAGAAAAAGGATACAAGTATCTTTACCTTTTATAAATTCTTCAGGCAGGTCTGCCAGTATGTATGAGCCAAGGGAAAGAATTTCCCTGCAGCTATTATAAGTAGGTGTTTTGGTCATTTTGTTTTGTTACAGGAAGAGAGACTATTGTTGACCCTCAGCAGAGGTAGCCTTAAATGTACAGCAACATAGTAAGGGACCCTCAAGGAGGATGAGGTGGTAGTCAGTGATGGATGGGGGCATCACTGTATTACACTCATATCCACATCTATTTAAAACACAGTCAGAAGAAAAAGACAAATGACATGGTCTCAAGGTGATGAAATCAGGCAGAGAGCAGGCAAAGTGGAAGTCAAAGGCAGAAGTAAAGAAAATGGAAGGAAAACCTGCCCTCACTTGCTTATCATATACTCTGTTTAAAAGTTATTTAAAAAAAAAGTTATTAAAAGCATAACAGTGCACATGTGTCATGTATTTTCCATCAAAATAATGAAGAGGAAGAATGAGGACAGGTGAAAAGGCCAAGACTTTCAGTTAGTAAAGCAAACACAATTCCACATCACACTCTTGCCTAGGGCAAGGCCTGATCATAAAGTGAATTTCCTTTAGAACTCACTAAAAACAAATAGTTCTTCCTTTGAGTATTTTAATACAAATATATTGGTAAAAAATACTTATCTCACAAATACAAACTGTAACAACTGACTGAAAGATTTAAAGACACTGGGAAGCAGGATGGGATGGTAGAGGAGACCCTCGACCAGCGGTTTGTTCTCTGTTCAGCGTTGTAAGTGCAGCCCCAGTGACGGGCCTCAGGGACCTCCCAAGGGTCTGTACCCCTCTTATTCTAGAGAAGCACTTCCTAAATTGTCATGTGTCTTTCCCCTGGCTCCCTTCTAGCTCCACCCATAGTTAAGACGTGAAGAAAAATAAAACTCCCTCAGTGAAATGCACTTGGGAAACACTATACCCAATATGCCCTTCTTAGAGATTTCTGCTGCACTCGGGCGTGTTTAAAGGGCATCAGAATATTTGAGAGGCTCTGGGAGAGGAGAATCTGTGTACCTGACCCAGCATTTCCCAAGTTTACATCCCCTTCCCTGTCTTTGCTTCACCCCAGGACTACTCATCAGCTTCGCACAGCCACCTGGTCTCCTCCAGCAGAGTGTTTGGGAAAGGCTGTCTCATGGTACAGGCACTGCATCTTCTTGCCACACTGAAAGGATTACAGAGATTGACAAGACTTACCGAGAAGTCCTACTTAATATCCTGAGAGCTCAGAGTTTTGCTTAAATTTGGCTTCTTGGTACAGTTGTTTAACTTTTGCCCTATCATTCTCCTGATTGAAGCGTCGTCTGTGCTGGGAAACAATTGCTTTGTGATTCCTGTAACAGCAACAACAAAACACAGAAAAACATTTTATCAGATGGGAGTAGAGTCACAAAAACAAAGAACAAACCGGTGGTTACCAGTGGGGAGTGGGGGAGTAGGGGCGGGGTGATGTTGGGCTGGGAGGATAAGAGGTACAATGATTATGCATAAAGTAAGTTATACGGGCTTCCCTTGTGGCTCAGCTGGTAAAGAATCTGCCTCCAATGCAGGAGACCCTGGTTTGAATCCTGAGTCAGGAAGATCCCCTGGAGAAGGGATAGGCTATCCACTCCAGTATTCTTGGGCTGCCCTGGTGGCTCAGCTGGTAAAGAATCCGCCCGCAATGCGGGAGACCTGGGTTCAATCCCTGAGTTGGGAAGATACCCTGGAGAGGAGATAGGCTATCCACTCCAGTATTTTGGCCTGGAGAATACAATCCATGAGGTTGCAGAGAGTCTGAAACAGCTGAGCAGCTTTCTCTTTCACGTTCATTGTACAACCTGGGAAATAGAGCCAATAGTTTATAATAACTGTAAATAGAGTATAAACATTAAAAACTGTGAAACACTATATTGCATGTGTGCCTGCTCAGTTACTGAGCCGTGTCCGATGCTTTTTTTACCCCATGGACTATAGCTGGCCAGGCTCCTCTGTCCATAGGATTCTCCAGGCAAGAACACTGGAGTGGGCTGCCAGTGGGAGATCTTTCCCACCCAGGGACTGAACCCACATCTCCTGTGTTCCCTTGCATTGGCAGGTGGATTCTTTACCACTGAGCCACCTGGGAAGCCCTGAAACACTATATTGTACACCTGTAATTTATGTAATACTATACATCAACTATACTTGAATAAAAATAAGTAAATTAATTAAAAACCTACATTATCAGGCCTTTGCATCTTAAGATACGAACTGAGATAAAACACCAAATACCACACATTATAATTTTGGCCTCCATTTTGAAAAAGCAGCCCACACACCCATGAGATATTTAAACAGACTATATAGGCAGATTTTCCAAAGCAAAGCAAGAGATAACTAGGTCTATATCATAAACTGAGAACATATGTATGAGTCTTCCTACAGTACCACCCAGCTTAACCCTTGTTGCTTGTTCTGAATATCACGTGCCCTTGACCCAAAATGCTGAGAATTTATTTTTACCCATTCCCAGCATCAGCTGAAACAAGCAGATTCCAACTGACTATTTTCCAACTAAGAAATGAAGTACTATCAAAATACAGAGAGCTGGGATTCAGTGAGTACTTAAAATTGTTACTTGATAACCTAGATTATTATATTTAAGGAGATGAACTTAAAAACTGTAGGTAGGATGGTTACATTAGCCTTCATTTTTCTGAATAAAAGATAAGGGACATTTCTAACCAAAATAAAGAAAAAGAATACAAGATATGAACAGTTACTAAAATTTCGTTGGAGTGAATTTTGAAACTTTACTCTTCTAAAGCTATGAATTGTATGAATTCAAATTTTTCAGTGATATAGAATTCATTTTTATTTTAATAACCACCTAAAATTTTTTAAACTAATTAATTTTCAGCCACGCTGGGTTCTTGCTGCCTCTCATTGGCTTTCTCTAGTCGTGGCGGCACACAGTGTATTTTTCAGTAGGCGCTTGGGCTTAGATATTCCTCAACATGTGGGATCTTCCTGGACCAGGGATCGAACCTGCGTCCTCTGCATTGGCAGGCGGATTCTTAACCACTGGACCACGAAGGAAGTCCCACTAACCACTTTTAATGTAAGTTGTTCCACAAAATTCACCATGTATCCTAAGAGGTTTCGGCTACCCCGAGATATTTCTCTCATAGAAAGATAAATCTGAAGAAAAAGAGGTAATGAAAGAACAACCAAATGTTGAATGGTAAACTAATTTCAGATTCATGTGACACAATATAATGCAATCATATCACCTATAATTTCTTGAACTTCATTCTGATTCATAGCTGGTTTCACGGCCTTGTCCCTTGAAGTAGAGGATTTTGCCCCCGTCAGGCTGTGTGTGGCCATGTATTCATTTGTGTAAAGCACCTGCATTAAATCATTAATGAACTTCTGAGGCTTGCTCTTGTTGCAACGTGCAATCTGCCATTTTTCAATCTTGAACTGAAAAATTAAAAATAATAATTGAAAAAACGGAAAAAGGAAAGGAGTATCTAAAGAAATATATTATTCATTGAATTCATACAGACCAGAAAACAAAATCAACACTCTTTAAGGTGATGCCCATATATTTAATATATATTTATATATATATATATATCAGGGGTTAGAGTTAGATGTTATTTTTGAGATAGATTCCCAATATGTATGAGGTATTTGTTACAAAGTGTATTCAAATTCTTGTCATGTAATCTGGATTTGGTGCTTGAAGGATTATTCCACCCTCAACCGTTCCTACTAAACAGAATAATGGCCCACGGACAACATCGTCATCCCCGAAACCTGTGAATGTGTCACCCTATGTGGGAAAATCAACTTTGCAGGAGTCATTAAAGGACCTTGAGATGGGGAAAGCTGGAGAGTATGCTGGGTTATTCATAAAGGCCCAATCTAATTATGAGAAGTTTTTACATTTTACCTTTTTTACACTTAAATTCATGTACTTTATTGCAAGTATGAATATATATTTACATACACACATACATATATAATCTTACGTGTGTAAATATATACACACACTGAGCAGTGTCTGGTGTATAATAAGCACACAGTAAGTGTTTAATAATAATAAAGAAAATGGCTAACATTTATTGAGGGCTCACGTGAGCCCTCTGAACGCAGAAGAGTGGCCAAGAAAGAAGACACAGAGGAAGGACAGACTCGGAGAGTGAGAGGTTTGCCTGCTCTGACTGGCTTTGAAGATGGTGGAGGAGGACCACGAATCGGGGCATGTGGGAACATCCTTCAGTTTACAGCTGACAAGAAAACAGGGAGCTCAGCTGTAACGCCACAAGAGACTGAATTCTAGAACCCACACGGCCAGGAAACAGAGCCTTCCCCTGAGCCTCTAGAAAGGAAAGAAGTAGCCCGCACCTTGGGTTTATAGCATCTGAGTTTGTAATATTATAAATCACTCAGTTTGTGGGATCCTGTTACATCGCAGGAGGAAACTGGTACACTAAGATTCAAGTGTTCTGAAAGCTAGATTGTGAGCATTTACAGTTATTACTTGCTCTTGAAGGCATATTTTCCCAGGCTGATTCTAACAAAACTTGTATTTTTAGCTTGTGTTTCTTGATTAAGAGAAATTGGTAAAGAAGACAAAGAATTGTGTTCAGCCAGCATGTACAGGCTGAAATTCACCTGGTCTCAATAATACAGTTTTATAACCTTTAATGCATAATTGTCCTTTTCTCACTGGTTTAAGAATTTTCTAGTTTAATAACTTCATCATTGTTCACCATTTATTTACTAAACTGGATATTTTTCACAGATATTAGATTTATTGTAAAAAAATTGTTTTGTGTCATCAGAATATTATGACTGACCCAAAGTTCCATAAAGTGATCTGATAAGACAATGACTATGTTGTTCTGTGATTTTCATTTCGCCTGTAACTGCACCCCAGAGAAAGATGGGACAGTCTCCCTGCTGACCTGTTTCTCATCCGTCTGATGGTCTTCCTCAGCTTTCAGGGAGATGGGTGAACTGGAAGCAGAGTTAGAATTACTGCATGTAGAAGCAAAGGAATCCGGTGAGGAGTTATTCGCTGCTCTCCAGAGGGTGGATGCGGACGTGGACAGGGTTCCTCCACCCTTGAGCAGCGCCTCTGCCATACCGACCAGTTCTTCAAACTGAGTGATGGCCTGCGGTAACACTGAAATGGCAAGAACAGGTAGCACTTTACAGATGCTTGTCATAACAGCATAGACACGTATTTTTTATTGTGTGTCTATGTATAGAAGTGTATAGAACAAACTGTTAACACTTGCTACATCTGGAAAATAAACATGGTAAGAACAGTGATTGGAACACATTTACTTTTTATTATTCAATAATTTAATAATTGCTGAATAATAGTAAATCAGTGTTAAATCATTTGGTTGTTGTATCCGAATATATATGCATTACTTTGTAACTAAAAAAATGTTTTTAGAAGTTGATTCTTTTTCTAATTGCTAATGGTATTACTTGAAGGTGCTTAATCTCTTGTTTGGAGACATTACTGATTGTATCACTTTCCATCAGGCCAGTTTAAGTGACAAGATTAAATAAATAGGTTTCTCACTAAATCTTCTATAATCTTAGTGTATGATTTGCCAGGGAGTCAAATGACATCAAATTATTAAAAATTTATGGCCACAATTCAAATCTATGTGTTCACAGATAACAGATGGATTTTGGTAGTCAGCTTGAATGTTCTTTGTTCCTTTTTTTAAATGGAAACTTACACATTCATAGGTTTCATGCCTCTATGTAAAATGGTCTTCTCTGTTGTTTTATCTAATTTGTTTCCTAAGGACAAATAACATTTTGTTGGAGCTGGAAGACACTTTGAACCCTGTCTAATTCAACTCCTCACTCTGTGGTTGGGGGTAATGCCTGGTAGAGAGGCGAAAAGACTGGAAGTTTTTTGTACTTTTCTAAGCATATTATTGAGCTACATAATCTTTAGAATTATAGATGATTAAAGACCTGAACATCAGATATAGTGATGGTATGTCCAAATCAACACATTTAATACTATGTTAATAGAAAAATAATAGAAAAAAACCTGCTAAAGAAGAAAATCTTATTCTATATTTTTCAGTTAACATTTGCTAAGCACCTCTCATGTGATAGCCAGGTGCTCTGTCAGCAATTACTTATTGAGCACTTAATAATATCAGACATTTAGCTAGTTTTTACTCTGCACCAGGCACTATTTTGGGAACTTCACTGATGTTTATTCATTTACTCCTCATTGCAATTCTCCAAGAAAGGTATTAATATAATATTATCACTACCCGCAATTTATAGATGAGGACAATGAGGCAATGAGAGGTTAAATAACCCATCAGGGTCTACTCAGTGAAAAGAAGAGCCAACATTCAAATTAGGACTCTGCCCATCCCCTGCTGTAAACCACAATGTTACACCGACTCTCAACATTTGCTCACCACTCTGTTAGGCGCAAGGAATGAAACCGGGAGCAAAACTAGATGCGGTCCTAGCCTTTTGGAACTGGGACAGGTGGGGAGCACTCTTTACCTAACAGTGCTGTGTGTAAGCATTTGGCCTGCTCAGAAAGAAATCTGATTGCCAGCCCTAACCCCCACCCACCACCCCCCAGTTCCTGGGAAGTAATCTCTATACCCTTGAATTTCTTCAGCTATATCAGGAGTGTCACGGTGAGCCCCTCAGAACACATCTGATTTATGTTTATGCTAAGGAGTTTCTCAGGGTGGGGACAATCATACAGCCTAGTCTTAGGGCAGAAGCTGGCCATGGCCAGAAAGCCAGAAAGACCTAGAGCCTGAGTTCAACCCTGTGAGCAGTCAATCAATCTATTATGCTTACATAATGAACTTTCATTTAAAAACTTTGGATGCCCAAGCTCAGAGAGCTTCCTGGGTGGACAATCCTCTGTGTGTATTGTTGTAACGTGTAAAGACTAGGAGGTAATGGGTCCTGGGGACAGAAATTTTTCACTTGGAAACTGATCAGACTCTGCCCTATAGGTCTCTTCCAACTTTGGCTAGTTCTAATTTGTATTCTTTTCTTGTAATAAGTATAACCATGAGTATCACAGGTTTTGGTGAATTTAATGTCTTTAGCAAATTACTGAGCCTGAGAGTGGTTTTTGAAAACCCCTAAATTTGCAGTTGGTATCAGGTGTCTTAGAGACTTGGCCATCTAGAAGACAGTGCACTTAACTTTACGGTTTGGGTAACTCAAGGTGCATGCAAAGAAATGAAAAATTGCAGTTGTTAAGACCACTGAGGAGAGGCAAGCAGCCTCTCCTCTAAGGGAAGGGGCACAGAGGGCTTCTCTGGGGCAGTCAAGAGTTACCTGAGAGCTGCGGGCTGAGCAGGAACTAAATACCTGGAGGTCATCAGGAGCATAGGAAACACAAAAACACAAGGTCTGTATTTAAGGAACTGCAAGAAGGCCAAAGCTAGACTGTAAGGAGAAAAAGGGAATTCCGTATAAAGTGGGTTTTAGAAAACATTCACCGCTTTTTCTAATAATGAAAGCTGTACATGTTCATCAGAAGATATCCTTCTTGCCAATTCTATCTCTGTATCTTTATCGTACATTTTCTTTTGTATAATTAGGACTGTGCTACATCCAGAGCATTGTATCATGGTTCTTTTTTTTTTCAGTTAAGATCATACATCAAATATTTTACCTATTTTATTAAATCTTGGAAAATATGACCTTTTGAGGTGTAATTTGCTTAGCATCAAAGGTAAGATCTTATATGAAGTCTGAACAGGATATAAGTAGGTATAGGGGGATGAGTTTGACAAAAGGATAAACCCAATTAGCACACACCAATATGTTCATAGAATGTTTCCATCTGCCCAGAAAGTTGCCTCATGTTCTTTCCAAATAAATTAATTCCTGGACTCACCTCAAAAGCAACGACTAATGTGACTTCTTTACCTGTTCTAGAATTCCATATAAATGGATACAAGTGGTATATTCTCCTTGTTTTGGTCTGATTTTTGTTCTGCATAATGTTTTGAGATTGATTCCTGTTGTGTCAGTTATTCATTCTTTTTTTTTTAGGAGAATGAATATTATTTATTTTTTATTTAATTATACTTTATTTATTTATTTATTGAAGTACAGTTGATTAATTTGAGAGTTCCTTGGACTGCAAGGAGATCAAGCCAGTCAATCTTAAAGGAAATCAACCCTGAATATTCAATGGAAGGACTGATGATGAAGCTGAAGCTCCAACACTTTGGCCACCTTATGTGAAGAGCCAACTCATTGGAAATGACCTTGATGCTGGGAAAGATTGAAGGCAAAAAGAGGAGAGGGCAACAGAGGATGAGATGGTCGGATAGCATCACCAACTAAATGGGCATGAATTTGAGCAAACTCCAGGAGACAGTGAAGGACAGGGAAGCCTGGCATGCTGCAGTCTATGGGGTCACAAAGAGTTGGACACGACTTAGTGACTGAGCACCATCAACAAATAGTTGATTTACTATGTTTCGGGTATATAGCAAAGTGGTTCAGATACACACACACACACACACACACACATTCATTCTTTTCCAATTAAACATACTCTTTAAGGATTTCCTAATATTTCAAGGTATTGATTCCTATAATTTATTTAAATGCTCCTTTTTTTTTCTTTTTGGAATTTAAGTTGCTTCAATTTTTCTTGATTATAGACAACATTCTTATGAACCATTTACCAGAGACATCTATATATGTATCTCTGAGCATATCGATAACTACAAATTCCTGAAAGCATAACAATAGGCTCAGAGGTATGAATGTTTCTAAGACTCAGTCAATATTGTTGAATGGCTCTCCAGAATTTTCCAACTTACATGCCCACTAGTAAGGTATGAAGTCAACCAGTCACTGCACTATCAACAAGAGATGTTCATTATTAACAATGATCTTCACTATTTTGATAGCTAAAATTTTAGAACAGACTCACGGCCATGGGGAGGGGGGAGGAGAGGGTGAGATGTATGGAAAGAGTCACATGGAAACATATATTGTCATATGTAAAATAGATAGCCAACGGGAATTTGCTGTATGGCTCAGAGAACTCAAACAGGGGCTCTGTATCAACCTAGAGGGGTGGGATGGAGAGGTAGATGGGAGGCAGCTTCAAAAGGGAGGGGATATATGTATACCTATGGCTGATTCGTGTTGAGGTTTGACAGAAAACAACAAAATTCTGTAAAGCAATTATCCTTCAATAAAAAAATAAATTATTTAAAAAATTTAGTACAACTTAAATTGCAATTATTTTATTATTGTGAAGTTAAATATTTATTGATTGATTATTTGAACTTATCATATGAGATAGCTATTAGGCCAAGGAATGTTAGTACTTTTTCTATTTTATAATATGCTAGATGGCATGGACGGAGGAGCCTGGTAGGCTGCAGTCTATGGGGTCGCTAGGAGTTAGACACGACTGAGCGACTTCACTTTCACTTTTCACTTTCATGCATTGGAGAAGGAAATGGCAACCCACTCCAGTATTCTTGCCTGGAGAATCCCAGGGACGGGGGAGCCTGGTGGGCTGCCGTCTATGGGGTCGCACAGAGTCGGACACGACTGAGGCGACTTAGCAGCAGCAGCAGCAGACGGCTTTTGTAAAGTGCTTATAGGAGTGCCTACTACACTATAAGCACAATGTATTAGCTTTGCTTTTATTATTAATTTCTTTGTCTTAAGCACTTTAACCTTTAATTTGTCATCAATTACAATTATTTTTCTTAGAGTGTTTATTTTAATTTTAGTATGTTTTATAAGCAGACACATATTTTAAGTTTTTATTTCAGTTAAAAGTAGTAGTCTTTTCCCTAATATACTATTTATTTGTTTAGAAAGCCATTCATATTAAATATTCACTCACATATTTCATACAGTCTAAACATCTTTCCACAAGTAAGCTTTCTTTCTCCCTGTATACATATTTTTTCTAGCCTTTAATGGAAATGTTTAAACACATATACACAAAATAGTAAACTCTCATGTATTCCAACTCATAGCCAATCTCATTACACCTGTACCTCCATCCACTTTCTCCTCACCTGCAAAATTACTTCAAGCAAATCACAGCCATCATTTCATTTTATCTGTAAATATTTTCGTGTATATCACCGGTCAGAAATTAAAAAAATATATATATATATATATATAAATACATAAAACCATAACACCATTGTTACAACCAGAAATACTTAGCAATCGTTTTTGAATACCATTAAAAAACTAGCAAATGTTCAGATTTCTCCTTGCTGCTGTCTTTGTTGTTTTCAGTTTGTTTGAATCAGAATCCAAATAAAGTCCACATATTACAATTTGTTGGGCTTCCAAAGTGGTGCAGAGGTAAAGAATCTGCCTGCCAATTCAGGAGATGCAGGAGATGCAGGTTGGCTCTCTAGGTCAGAAAGATCCCCTGGAGCAGGAAATGGCAACCCACCCCAGTATGCTTGCCTGGAGAATTCCACGGGTAGAGGAGCCTGGAGGGCTACATTCCTTGGTGTCGCTCAGTTGGACAGAACTAAGCACACACGCTAATACAATCCGTTGCTGTCTCTTACAAACTATGCTTTTCCTTTCCCTCTTCTAGTTTTTTCCTTGTGATTGATAGTTGTTTTTCGTTGTTGTTCAGTCGCTCAGTTGTGTCTGACTCTTTGCAACCGCATGGACTGCAGCACACCAGGCTGTTAGTTGAAGAAATTTGAGTCCTTTGGCCTGTAGGGTTTCCCACAGTCTGGATTTTGCTGATCGCACCCTTAAGAGAGTATTTCACATATTCTTTTGTTCCTTACTTGGTGTAAATTGGTAGTTAGATCTAAAGGCTTGGAAGTTAAAAACACTTCCAGCAGAGGGCACTGAATGCATAATAACCTTTTGTTGTAATATTAGCAGTCAATGGTTTTTCCAGTAGTCATGTATGGATGTGAGAGTTGGACTGTGAAGAAGGCTGAGCGCCGAAGAATTGATGCTTTTGAACTGTGGTGTTGGAGAAGACTCTTGAAAGTCTTGGACTGCAAGGAGATCTAACCAGTCCATTCTGAAGGAGATCAGTCCTGGGTGTTCTTTGGAAGGAATGTTGCTAAAGCTGAAACTCCAGTACTTTGGCCACCTTATGCGAAGAGTTGACTCATTGGAAAAGACTCTCATGCTGGGAGGGATTGGGGGCAGGAGGAGAAGGGATGACAGACGATGAGATGGCTAGATGGTATCACCGACTCAATGGACATGAGTTTGGGTGAACTCCGGGAGTTGGTGATGGACAGGGAGGCCTGGCGTGCTGCAATTCGTGGGGTCGCAAAGAGCCGGACACGACTGAGCGACTGAACTGAACTGAACTGAATGATCACTGCCTAGATTCATTAAATCACAAGGGGTTATGAAATGGTGATATCCTAATTCTTTTCTTCTTCATTTAGCTAGAATTCTTCTACCAAGGGAAACTTTCTCTCATCAACTATTTGGTTACCCTGAGGTTAATTTCTATAATAATGGCAGGATAAACACTTGATTTTTCAGTCTGTGTTTGCCAGTTTTCAAAACAATGAGTTGGTTCTTTCAGATGGTCATTAAGTGTTCTCTCTTTTGAATGAACTCATGCATGTGAACACACATGAAAACCAATTGCCACAGTCATTATTATTGATGCTCCAGTGATAATTTTTGGCCAGTAGGAACTTCTTCCAGTTGACATGCTCACATGGTCTTTGCTGACCTTCTTCTTTCCCAATAGGACAACATTTTCATCTGCATTTCCCTTCAACTCTCCTGACAAGGCTCATCTTGTCCATTTCCTGGGCGAGTTCTGGAATCAGCTGTTTCTCCAGGGAACCCCAGCTCCTTTTAGTGGGAAACATCATTTCGAGACCATAACCCAGGTGCTGGAAGTGCTCTTTGCTATTGGTTTCTTGTTTCTAGGCCTCTTCAGTGAATATTATTAGAAAATATGCAGTATTAATTTTCAAGAATAAAATTCATCTTGTGTTGAAACTCAAATTCAGAACATGAAGTTTTAATTTAAACTGTACAGTTATGTTTTTAGTATGCCATATGGTGTGAAACGAGAGCCTAACTTAAACCTGTCCCTCCCCCAACACTGGAATGTCAGTTTGCCCAGCATCCTCTGTTGAATAATTCATCCTTATCCTAAACGCTTGTAGGACTCACTACATAGTAAATTGCCAGGCTCACTATGAAATGAAAATGCAGGACTCCTTGTTCCAAGCTTCTTCAGAATTTGAATCTGGTGACAGCAACGCCTTTAACAAGCATGTGTGGCTTTCCTAGGAGCAGAGCCCTGTGTGGCTGTGCTGGTTGCCGTACAGCAAGAAGCAAACACTCTACGCACGTGCCTTGCCAGCCTCTGCTCTGAATGCTTTGCGTGTCACCCAGGGCAGCGCTTTCATCATTTCCATTTATCTCACACTCAGCTACACAGCTAGTAGGTGGCAGAGCCAGGGTTTGAACCCAGGTGGTTTGATCTCTCTAAACCATGCCCGTGTGCCATAGTGGCTCCGGGACATTTCTTCTCTGTGTGGAAGGTATTATCTGGGAATGTGTGTTCTGTTCCATTGATTTGCTGCCTCTTGTCCTAGCAAGTTGCTTGGAATTATCAGAACCACATGGTTTCATGTTGACAGTATGCCCTCAGATTCTTTTTCAGAATATTCTTACTTGGTTTTGCTTATTAATTCTTTCACATTAACTTTAGAATAATTATTGTCAAATTATCCCAAAGATAAAAACCCCAAAGCAATTATTGACATTTTGACTGGGATTCCATTCAAACTAGGAGTTATTTTGGGATGAACTGGCATCTTCTCATCTATGAATTTGAGGTCTTTCTATTCAGCTTTGTGTATTTCTTTTTTTTCTGGCCACACTGAGTCTCTGTTGCTGCATGCGGGCTTCCTCTAGTCATGGAGAGTGGCAGCTACTCCCCAGTTGTGGTGTGTGGGCTTCTCTTGTTGCGGAGCGTAGGTTCTAGACTGCAGGCACATTAACTGTGGTGCACCAGCCTTGTCCTGAGGTATGTGGGATCCTCCTAGTCCAGGAATCGAACCTGTGTCCACTGTATTAGCAGGAGGCTTCTTAATCACTGGGCCATCAGGGAAGTCCAGACTTGTGTATTTCTCTGTTGAGGTTTTAATCTCCCATCATAGATCCTACACATTCTGTGCTCAGTTGCTCAGCTGTGTCTGACTCTTTGTGACCCTATGGACTGTAGCCCTCCAGGCTCCTCTGTCCATGGGATTTCCCAGGCGAGAATACTGGAGCAGGTTGCCATTTCCTCCTCCAGGGGATCTTCATCTTCCCAACCCAGGGACTGAAACTGTGCCTCCTGTGTCTCCTGCATCTCCTGCATTGGCAGGCGGACTCTTTACCACTGAGCCACCTGGGAAGCCAACGCATTTCTTGTTAGGGTAACTAGTAGATATTTTATAGCTATTTGTAATTAATATGTGTAGATTCTTTTTATTTTTTTAGGGATATAACCAGCAATTTCTGATCTTTAAGAAAATTACTGATTTTTAAAAAAATGGTAGCTGTTAGATTTGGGGTACCTATTATGCACTAGGCATTTATTTTTTAAATACAATAAGGCTTATAACGAAAAATAGGAGTCCTCTGCCCTACTGCTACCACTCTGGATTACCTAGTGCTTTAGAGGGACAATTTCTAATTCATTTACCTGTTTCTATGGTCATTACCATTACAGTCTTTAATAATAATAATAAGCATAACCAACTGTTCTTTTATTTTTTTCAGATTCATACAATTGTTTACTGACTTTCGACTATGTCATCTCTCAGTTTCATATTTCTCTCAGTCATCTCTCTCCTGGAACCCCCTCCACCTCTCTGAACCAGCTGCGTCCGGCCCACTGTGGCGCCGTTCCCCTGGAGTGTCCCCTCACTATTAGTCTGGGGCTACTCTCTGTCCCTCTCCTGAACTGGACTACCATTTTCAGATTGACTTTCTAGATTCACTCTCTCATTTAGAGGAACACACCCTCCCTTAATTTTTGAAAAAGGAAGCACAGGAAGAGCACTGAGCCATTGTAAGTGTGACAGTATCATTATTATGCCCTCACCCTTGGTTGATGGTTTCACTGGGTATAGAAGTCTAGGTTTAAATCATTTCTCCTCAGAATGTTAAAGGCATTGCTCAATTGCCTTGGAACTTCCAGTGTTGCTGGTGAAAAGTCCAACATCATCTGACCCCCACGTCTTAGCAGGTAACATGCCTGCTCCCTCTGAAAGCTTCTGGATCTTCCCTTCCTGGTGTTCTGAAATTTCACATTATTGTGTCTTAAATAAGCCTTTTTGCTTTTGGTAGCATCTTTTAGTCTAGAATTTTATGTCTTTCAGTTCTAGAAGTTTACTGTATTTATTTTTAAGATAATTTCTCCCTCTTCTCTCTCCTCTCTATCAGGACCTCTTTTCTTTGGATGTTTGACCTCCTGGACTCATTCTCTGTTTTTCCCAATCTCTTTTATTTCCCTTTTCTTAGTCTCCTTCTTGCGATAGCTACAAGACTTTCTTAACTTTCACTTCCAGCCATTTTATTGATGTCTTTGACTGTTCCTTCCTTAAACCACCCTGTTTCATGGAGCCTCCCTCTGCCCCCTGCATTTTCTCTGTTTCCTGTGACCTTACTTTCCCCTTTGTTTCGGTCTCTGCATTACATGTTAGAGGAGTTCCTCCATGATCATACCCCTTCCCTCAGCTGTGCCCAGTGTCCCTGAGTTCATGGCTTTGGATCAACCTCTCCTAAGAGAACACACCCGTCCTTGGCTGTGGGAAGGGTGGAAGTTGCCGGCTGTACAGAAAAAATGTGAGACTTTGGGTCCTAAAGGGTTTTGATGAAGTTTTTCAATGACTCCTCCAGTTTTCGCACTATCAGGACTAACATAATCCTTTTCTCAAGTACAATTCTAAGCCTTCTGTAGTTCTGGGCTGGGATGTGGCTTATTTCCTTTGAATTCCTCTTCCTCAGTCCTGTGCCCGTACCTCCCCCACTCCATCACAGACACTGAGCTTTCAGATTTCTCCAGATGGAGTCAGTTACCATTCATCCATCTGCTCTTAGCTTCTCAAATTTTATCGGCATCTTTTATCTGCTGTGGTCTTCTTTTGAGTTTTCTTGGTCCTTGTGGTTTTATGCATTTTAAGTTTCTTTTTCATAGGATTTCAAGAAAAGAGGGAGATTCACACATTTAACTTAAGCTTTGTTAAAAGTCAGAAATGAAGACCAGCCTTGAAAATTCCCCAAGCAGACAGAACCATTTAATCACACAAACAAGGCTTAATCTAGCTTGTTTTGCAAGACTTAACTTGTCCTGGGCCATTTCTTGTTTTCATCTCTGAAAAATCATAAACAAAACTTGAACTGCTTCCCAAGGTTGACATGAGGCAACCACTGACCCAATTCCCTGCCATTTAAAAAAAATTCTAATATTATAACCAATATTATAAAGAAGTGTAAACAGTCACTGTGTTCTCACTATACAAGCTGCTTTATAAAAATATACTCCTGAGCCTCATTCCATATTCTGATTTGAGTGCTCCTGATTTGCAAACTGTCTTTTTGATGTGAGCACAATAAACTTTTAATGATTACTACTTCAGTGATTCATTGGTTTTACTTTGCCTATGTCTGAAACTTTGATAGCTTTCTACTATATTTAAATGAGCCTTGGCAAAACTTAATTGAGTTTTCCTTCTTTACTGAAATCTCTTTAGTTAATAGAGTTGAGTTTTCAGCTGAGGCTTTATTTTTCCTGGGTATATATTCACCCTTTACACGTAGTAACAATTTAATAGCATTCTGTACAGAAGAGATATCGCTTCTCCCCTTCTCTATCTTACTGTGCTGGTTAGCTGTGGTCCACAAGATGTGCTTCAAATGTTTAACACGTGCACACAGAGCACACACACATCTGCTGTTCTGAACGTCTACAACATCATATATGCTCTGCCATATTTCTTAGTTAATAGGCTTTATAGACAGAAAAACTGATTCTTAGTTCAAAGAAGAATACTGCTGAGCAAAAGATGACTAACCACCGTGCACTCTTCTCTCAGATCCCTTTCTTACTTGGATTATACATGAAATTTCAACTTTTTGATATCGTCCTAGTTCCCAACTATAGATTCACAAGAAGACCTACTATGACCCACATTATTCTAAAACACACATGCTCTCTCTCAAATCCCCATCCTCCTTGACCACCTATTTTTTCCCATAGCTTTTTCCACTTGCTAACATATTATGTAATTTATTTAATCACTATTTTTCATGATCTTGATTGCTTGCCTCACTGGAATGTGAGTTTCACGAGAGCAGGGATCTTTTGCTATTTTGTTCACTGGGTTTTCCTAGGTACTTGCAGCAGTGCCTGATATACAGAGGACTTTATAAATATTGGTTGAACGAAGAAATGCATGCATGAATACTGCAGTGGCAGTTGGCAGTTCCTGACTCTTCCTGTTGCCTGAAGTCCAGCCAATAGCCAACTTTACTTTGGTTTCCAGGAGTACATTCCAGTGTGTGCACATGTCGGGGGCAGACAATATTAAATATGGAATAGAGGATATAGAGTTGTAAATACCAAAGAGGAAGCAAAGCAAGGGAGGGGGATAAAAAACGTTGTGAGGGAAGAGAGGCTGATAGTTTAAATGGAGAGAGTAAGTCAGGGCAAAAATGAATTTAGAGTGAAGTCTTGAAGTATGTGGGGGGGCAAACCACATGGATATCTGGGGGAGGAACATCCCAGGCCAAGGAGAAAGTTGGTACAGAGACCCTGAAGTCAGATCACCTCTGATGTATTCAGAGGGAAAACAAGCGGTCCAGGATGGGTTGAATCACGAAGAAGGATGGGGAGAGAGTAGAAAACAAGGCCAGAAAGGGAGGTGGCGGGGAGGTGCCTGGATCATGTAAGGACTCTAGATCATAAAACTGACCTTGGTTCTTCCCCCTGTCAGGTGGATGTGCACCAAAGAGTTTTCAGAGAACGGCATGAGCTGGCCTACAAGGAGCCGGGTTGCAACTGCTGCATATTGAGAGGGGACTGCACAGGAGCATGAGCAAAAGCGCAAGACCAGGGAGAAAGCCCCCATGATAGCCGGGGTGAGGGATGCTGGTGATCTGGACTAGTCTAAACCAGAGATATTTTGAAGGGGAAGTTAGTAGGATTTGCCAAGAGACTGAGTGTAGGATGTAAAAGAACTACAAGACAGGATCGTGATTTTTGACTTGAGAAACTTTAACTATGCAGTTAGCATTAACCAAGACAAGGAAGAAGGAAATACAGGAGCAGGTGGAGGGGAAGGCTGGGCACATGGACGGGACAGGCTGACCTGGGATACCTGCTGGTCATGTAAATACAGTCAGACAGTGAGTCGGGAGCTAAAGGCAGAAGTCCAGGCCAGAGGTACGTCTGAGAATCACCGTTACTGTTGAATTTAACCCCATAGAATTGGACATGAGCCCCTGTGGAATGCACGCAGACAGAAAAGAAAGGCGTCCAAGGGCTGAGACTGGGCATCATTAGATATTTGGAGGGTAAAATGATGAAATGAGGCAGACACACGACCGGGGTGGAAAGCTCAGCAGCACCTGAGGACACAGGTGTCCTTGAAGCCAAGGGAGGAGAGGTAGCCAAGGTGTCAAAAGTAGCAGGCACTTAATGGGACCCTTCAGAAAGGACCTTTGGGGTTAGCAATATGGAATATTGTGGGCTGAACTGTGTACCCCCCAAAAAGAGATGCTGAAGTCCAACCTCCAAAATCTCAGAGTGTGACCTTATTTGGAAATAGGGTCTTACAGATGTAATCAAGTTAAAATGAGGTAGGCCTTAATCCAAAATGACTGACATCCTTATGAAAAGGAAAACTGCAAAAACCTCACCAGGAAAAACCATCAGTTATAAAAATGCAACATTTAAGATGTAAAAAATAAAGAGAGAATAGCTTGTTGGTGGAATAAATATCTTATTTCCATTCACATGTCCCTGTTTCTACTTAAAACTAAGAAGCCTTCAACTTAACCAATAATGGTAGGAAGGCATCTGAGCCAACACTGTGTCGACCTAGCTCACAACATTGTTCTGTCTCCTGCCATTTCTGCAAGATCGTCTTCTTTATTTCCATTGCCACAGCCCTGCGCGAGGCTGCCATCCTGCTAGTATGAGGACTGGAACACCTTTCAGAGTGGTTCATCCCCACTTTCCTTTCTGTGCTCCTTGTACTCATTCTGTACACAGCAGCCAGAGGGATGTATTTTCAAAATACACTGTGCATTTACCGTTTTATGTTGGAAAGAATGCTTTCCAACACAGAATATAATTCAGCTGTAAAAATAGGGCATGACGCTGAACTACAAATGGAAACCATAATTTAAAAAATAAACACTTAAACATAATATATTAATAGGTTCTTCCAAAAGGCATTATACTAGGGGAGTTTTAATTTTCTTGGGCCTATCTTTCTCCTTTGTAAATCTTCAATGGAATGTGATTATTTTCCACTCCTCCCAACTCTAAATCTAAAATTTAATATATGGAATGTTTAATTCCAGTGATTCTATAAGGGATCACCACAGGCCCCATTTTCTAGTGCTTCGTTAGCAGAGGGGAATGAGATAAGTACATCGTGAACACATTGATGTATCTCTTGTCTAACTGGTCTTTTCTGTCTAAGCCTATATTAAATGCTCAGTAAATATTTGTTGGACATTATTAAATGAATACAACATTTGGTATTTTGTAGGAATAAGCTAAAATTTTCTAAGCAATAAACTGAGGATTTGATAGAGTGTATCCATGTTAAATTGTGTAATCATATTTTCTTAACATGTAGTTTTTAATTTTTTCTCTAAGGCACTGATTTTTTCATTCTTGACAACTGATTTAAATACTTTTCACTCATCACGTATTTTTCTTTTTATCTAAAAATGTCAATTTTCTCTAGGTTTACCTTGCAGCATGACCAAAGACTGTCGAAGGCGGCTGTTTTCTTTCCGGATGTTTGTTAGTTTTTGTTTCAGGCTTTTTATTTTTGTGCACAATTCCTCCTTTGACAGTTCTGCTAGAGGCTCTTCATCCTCACTGGAGCTTTCACCAGGCAGAAAGGCATTTCCCGAATATGGGTCTCTCTAAAATACAAGGCAGGCACAACAAAAGCATCAAGGCAGCTTTGTGGTTTCTCCTGTGTTCTGGATGCTGCTGGGACTTAATCAGACCTCCAGGCTCCTGCTCTCCCAGGAGGGGGCTGGGTCCTTGCGAGTGATCTAGCCTCAGCCTGGTCCTCCACCATCCAGGGGAGCTCAGAGTAAGGGAGGACATCAAAGCTTCATGCACACATCTTTCTCAAAACAGTCATCAGGATTCTGACTTTCAACTTAATGTCAGTGAAAAACACAAAGTTGAAAAATAGTATAACAGAGCAGAAACAACCAGAGTGCTACTCAGATCTTTATAACTCATCCACATGCTCCATTTTTCTCCCATTGCCTCATCCTCAGCCTCTCTGTTGAGACTAAGCCATGAGGCCAATTTGGGGGTTTATTCCACCAGAGAAAGGAGAGAGATTTACCCAGAACAAAGCACTAATGTTTACCTTTTAGTTTAAAAGATATTTTTTGAGGCCAGCAGGACAACAGTCTGAAATGTGTACACTTGAGCTGTAAAACCTAGGCTGTGTAGAGAAAGAAAAATTTTCTCAAATTATAAAGCTTATCTTTATATTTATATAAATCTAAATCTGGGAAATTACAACACAGAATAGAATTTATAAAGATCCAACCCTAGAAGCCTGGAGTATGATGTTTATAAAAATAAACTTCAAAGGAGAAGAGATAAAGGCACATGTACATCTGAAACTAACACAACATTGTAGACCAGCTTTACTACAACAATTTTTTTATATATAGAGAGATAAAGGCATGGCATCAAGAAAGTTCCTGCTGAATAGGAAGGGAAGAGACTTCCTGGGGCCGGGTTGAGGAGCAAGAGGGATCAGGGACAAGAAAGACAGAAAGATTCGTGTCTGCTCTTCCTGCCCTGACCTTTGTGGGGAATGGAGGCGGATCACGGGGTCAGGGTAGATGACAGAAACATCCAGATGAATGAAGGCAGTCTAGGCAGTAGGGTCGGCTCCGGGCTTCTCAGTGCATCATAAATGCCTTAAATGGGCTCCCTGTCTAGCAACATCAGGGCAACACGGTGCCTTTCTGAGCCCCAGATCAGAAATGGCCAAAAGGGGCGTGTGGTCAAATGAACCAGAGACAGTGTCCAGACCCCTCGGAGGTCAGGCAAAGCAGCTGGAGAATCCGAATGGTCCCTGTGTCCCAGTCAGGAACTGGGTAAGTGCTGGGGGACCAGGGGAACAGAGAGGCTACAGAGCGACAGAACCTTACAGAAGATGGCAGCGGGTTCCAGCACGGCAAACATCAGTAGACGGTGCCAACAGGACCCCCGGGGGGCTGGAGGGACCCCTGTGCCTCAGCAGTCGCAGTACGGGACACCCAGGAACCACAAAGAAGACTCGAGCCCAGGTGCAAGAGCAGCCGCCCCTCCGCAGAAACGCTGGATGATGTAGAAGACTCCTCAAAACTTGAACCATTTCTTAGAAAAAAACAGGAAGCGGAGGAGGGTGAGAGTCTAGTCTCACTGAGACTTAAATCATACCAATATCTCAAAGGGACTTTTAAACCCCGGAACACTCTAACTGTAATTCACTGTCAATGGACAAGTTCAAATTCCCCATCCCCCCACTTCCTTGTCAAGCAGGGAAGGAGAATTGAAAGCCAGGTAGGATCAGTTATAGGAAATACAATTTCATTTTTGTATGTTTGGTAATGTGTACATTCAACCTCACTCCTTATTTTACAAATATACAAATCTATGTATGTGTATATATTTCTTTATTCCATATACATATGTGACATATATAATATATATACTGGTAATGAAAATGACTACTTCCTATGTGGGCAAGTAGCTAATGTATTCACAGTAGATATATAAATTTTAAATTAAAAGATGATAGATTTGGTTAAATAGAAGTGAAATATTTTCGAAAAAAAAACTGAAGGATGCCTATTGAGATCATAATTCTATGCAGAGCAATTGGAAAAAAGTAACTGGAAAAAAAGCAGAATACATGATCTAGTTCTTACAGCAAGTTCATACAAGAGAGAAATAAAATCAAGCTAAAGCGAATCCATTTGTAAACATCATTGGAAGACAAAGTTAATAGACAATAGATCTAGCTACTGCTGCTGCTAAGCTGCTTCAGTCATGTCCGACTCTGTGCGACCCATAGAGGGCAGCCCACCAGGCTCCTCTGTCCCTGGGATTCTCCAGGCAAGAACACTGGAGTGGGTTGCCATTTCCTCTCCAATGCATGAATTACATTTTCCAGACTCCTGGGCATCTCAGTGTGGCTATGTGACTAAGCTTCCACCAATCAACAGGAGTAGAAACCATGTGTACCACCACTGGGTCATGGCCCTAGAAGGAACAGGCATGTTTTATCCTGCCTCAATTCTCCTTTTTCTACTGGCAAAGAGAGAGACGTGACGGTAGGTGCTGAAGCAGCCACCTTGACCCAGATGCCAAGGCTATGTGTTCAGGAAGGTAGATACAGAAGATAAGAGGGATCCTCAACATTGTGGAGCTGCCATAGCAACCAGGACTCTGCTTCCTGTTATGTGAAAGGGAAATAAACCATCTTTATACACCACTGTGATGTTTGGGTCTTTGTTACAGCTTTTGCAACATGCATCCTAATGTAGATTCTATAAACTAGAAGCCAGATACCCAAAAAGTGACATATGTTTCAATTAGAGGTCAGGCTGTGAGCAAAAAGAGCACAGGTATACCATGTTGGAAGGTCATTGACTCTTGTTAGGCCTCAGTGATGACACAGTTGATCCACGGTCACCTGCAATGCCTTGGGAGGCAGACCATGTGCTTATTGGGCCTGGAAAGAGAATGTCTGTGTGCATCAGTGACTTCCTGTCAGTGCTAGCTGGTTTGCAGAAACGGAAGACTTTCTTCATCCATTGACACTGAGAGTGCAGCAAGCGATCTAAACTGAGTCCAATAATGTTAAATCTTCAAGGCTTGAAAAAAAAAATGATGTCTATATCTAAATTGCAGGAGGTAAGCCTGTGACCTAAGGCTTTCTCAAGAGCTTCTCTTTAAGTGCTCTCTGCCAGACACTGAAATCCATCCCGGAAGTAAACCTCGGCTTCAGAGCGTTACCTTCAAGGCTTTTGTTTCACACGAGAATTAACTCACTGCCAAAAGTTGGAGAGAAAAGAGGCTGGGCAGCCGTAATAAAAGAGGAGAGTTTTCAGGCTTATTTAGTACCAAATAAGATGTGTGGCAGTAGTTATTTGCAAGGGAACCAAATAGAAAGAGTTTGATCAGCTGTTAAAGTTTTTGAGAGACACAAATTGCAAAAGAAACCATAACACTGGCCTGCTAGAGCAGGTGAACTGTTTTATCCTCGAGGGACCTCTGGACCCCCATACCTGCACTAGCAAATCGAAACATTTTCTCCCCTCAGTTACCAAATATATGCAATAAGGACATAAATGTTGTGTGTTGGCAGAGAAGCACAAACACGGAACCCCTGAGGCGCTGCTGCTGGGCATGTGGACCAACGCACACCTTCTGGAAAGTAATTTCATTGTCATACGAAAGCAATTACTCACACTCCCGAGTGTTTATCACAGAGACATTCTCACGCTGTTTCTTAAAAGGACATGTATATGGACATTTACTTTGTCATTGTTTGTAGTACTAAGATGCTGGAGGAAATCTATGTCTTCATCATTGGAGGAAAGCACATGTGAAATAATGAATGCTGTTCTTTGTTAGACACAATGAATCATGTATAATAGCAGTATAGACAGAAGTTAAAAGCAGCACTGATTGAAAAATTAGAAACAGATTGAGGTGTATATTATGATACCAGCATAATACTAAGTGATGTGCAAGATGATGGAGCCATAATGTTGTACGGTACAGCGTGATTTGTAGAAAGAAGACTGGAAACAAGCCATATCCATGCTAGGTGCCTGGATAAGTAAAAAAAGGATACATACGCCCAGGGGGTGCTGATGTACAGAAGAGAAAGTTCTTTATGCACTAATAGAAAGATCTGCAAAATATGCTAAATCAAAAAAGCAAAGTACAAAGCAGCCTATTTGTAAGTTACTCTTTGTGCTGAAGAGGGGATAAGAATATCTACATTCAATTTGCTTTATTTTACTGGGATGATAAGCAAGAAAGCCAAACATGTGGTTCCCTATAATGGGGGCTGGGGGGTGGGGAACAGGATGGGTGGGAGATGTTTTATAGGCACACACACACACACTGTGTATGTATATATATATATATATATACACACACATATAATATGATATATATATACAATGATCATACTATATATTATATATATACTATATACTATATATACACTATATAATTTTTAGCCTTTTGATTTTTTAATTACCCAAAAGTGCTTCATTTTTTATTTTATTTTAAAAATCTAAAATTTTATATTGGCGTATAGTTGATTAACAGTATTTCATTAACTTCAGGTGAAAAAGGCTTCATTTTAAATTTCGGTTCATGACTCTGTGCTTGTGCCTCCAACACTTTTACAAGGATTTTCTGTCCCTCTATAAGGAGAGACTGTGTAATCCAGTCGCGGAGACACTTAGCAGACACGGACCCACCATATGCCCAGCTGAGACGTTTCATTTCAGGAAACCTCGTAAGATCTTTTGGTCTCACAGAGCCAACTTCTCAAAGTCAGCCTGGGCACATTCCACACGTGGATTTTGGTACTTCCCCAAACTTCTGCGTTTAAAGGTAAAAAATTCTATTGCCAGGGGTTCAAGTCAGTCTAGCTTTGTTAGAGGCTGTGCTGTAGGGCAGCCTAGGATGGACATGTGCCACATGCTGGACCATTCTCCATGCCTCTAGACACCATTCCCAGGGGCTAAAATATATTCTAAACCTTAAGAAAAATTAAAAAAGTATGCACACAAACACTTCATGCATTACAAAGACACACAAAAAGGCACAGAATACACACATGGATGGTTTGTCGAAAGTGTAGGAGGAGAATGTGAGTAGGGAATTCAGATCAGAAAGGAATAAATGAATGAATACAAACAAGAAAGGGGCCCCGACTACAAACAGCAGTCAAAAAAGAAAAGCAGCCGGTAAATTTTAGAAGAGGTGTTCCAATGTCTCCAGTGGTTTTGGGAAGAAAAAAACATTTTTGATAGTTTGCTGATCTTTAATATACCAGGATATCAAGGAAAGTTTGAACAATGCATAATTGGCCACACTTCAATAGAAGTATGTAAGATGTCTTTTGAGTATGTTTCTAATTCAACTTGTTCAATAATAAAAAGATAACATGAAATTTTATTCCTTCAGTTGAATAAAGAATTAAAGGGAAGAATAAATTGAGACAAGAGGGGGAAATGCACCAGTAAATTGAGAAAGGAATTGTGGAGTCGCGGTGGACCCCCAGCAGCAGCACACCCACCTGGGCTTTGTCTGGGTCACTGTTCACGTTCTCTGAGTCCATCGGCTCCGTCCTTTTCCTCTTTCCTTTTCTGAGAGCTTGAGAATCAGTGGTTTCCTCTGTTTGAAAGATCTTCTGCATTTTCTTAGTTAGTTACCAAAGGTTTTGTGAAATTGTGGGAGGAGGGAAAGCCCATGAGATGGGGATACGCTGTTAATATTTTGCCCTAAAATGAAAAACGAGAGAAAAACATGGTTTGAAAAGATCCATGCACCCCTGTGTTTATTGCAGCACTGTTTACAGTAGCCAAGACATGGAAGCAACCTAAATGTCATCAACAAAGGAATGGATAAAGGAGATATGGTACATATATACAACAGACTACTGCTGCTGCTGCTGCTAAGTCGCTTCAGTCGTGTCTGACTCTGTGCGACCCCATAGACGGCAGCCCACCAGGCTCCCCCGTCCCTGGGATCTCCAGGCAAGAATACTGGAGTGGGTTGCCATTTCCTTTTCCAATGCATCAAAGTGAAAAAATAAAGTGAAGTTGCTCAGTTGTGTCCGACTCCTAGTGACCCCATGGACTACAGCCCAGCAGGCCCCTCTGTCCATGGGATTTTCCAGGCAAGAGTACTGGAGTGGGGTGCCATTGCCTTCTTCACAACGGACTACTAGTCAGCCATAAAAAAGAACAAAATAATGCCATTTGCACCAACATGGATGGACCTGGAGATTATCACACTAAGTGAAGTAACATAGAGCAACACAAATATATGATATCAATTATATGCAGAATCGAAAAAGAAAATATACAGATGAACTTATTAAAAACCAGAAACAGACTCACAAACTTAGAGAATGAACTTGTGGTTACCAGGGAGGAAGTGAGAGAGGGTAGGTTGGGAGTTTGAGACTGATACTGCTTGAGTTTGAGATTGAGTACACACTGCTTGCTATGTTTAAAATAAAATACCTTTCCATAAAAAACAAATAAACAGAAAAAATGAAAGCATATGTAGGTATGTATTAAATTGTAACATTTTTCTATCTTTACTAGACTGTTGAATAAAGTTAATACAATCTAAAAAAGTAGGGATATTTTGAGATGTTTGGTCATATATGAAATAAAAAAGAAAAAGCAAAGGGATACATAATATGTTTGTAACTGTATGTTTCGTAAAGGCACTAGCCACTCAAGTGAACTAGTTTACTCAATACTTCCTGTCGTTCTTCTCCCACGAGCCTATTTAGGACACACTTCCACTCAATTCAAAATCACGAGGATGTCATGTTTCCAATATGTGGGATGCAGGAAGTTGTCACTTATAAAATTAAATAGTATAATTTTTTCCCCATCTTTACAAGTTTTTTCTTGTCAGTTATGAGGAGTCTAAGTAGAAAGATTACAAAATGATGCAAATGAGGACGGAAGTTATATACCTTTAGGAAAAAGACATTAAAGATAGCAGATCTCACCAGGACCAAAATATTCCAAGGGAGATCAATAATGGCCTAGAAATTGGTCCTTTTTTTTTTTCTGAAACCTCTAAAGTTTGGAGATGGAATATCTTCTTTGGTATAAACTTAAGAATAGTACTATAAAGAATGAGGGCAAATTTCAAAGGTAATAGACTTCATAAAAATTTTAAGGGAGAATCACTTTTTCAAAATGTGATAAAGCAGACGATAGTGTTTAAGTTGAATAGAGTGGAAATGATCAAATCTATCTTTTACTGTCTGTGGATGATTCAGCACATTTGATCCGAGCATCCTTTTTACTTGCAAATGTTGGTTTGTTTTCATGAAAAGATATATAATTTATATAGTTGATGGCTCAGCAGGTCAAGAATCTGTCTGCAATGCAAGAGACATAGGAGACACGAGTTTGGGTCAGGAAGATGCTGGAGAAGGAAATGGCAACCCCCTCCAGCATTCTTGCCTGAAAATCCCATGGACAGAGGAGCCTGATGAGCTACAGTCCATGGGGTTGCAAAGAGTCATACATGACTGAGGGACTAAGTACGCTTGCGATAAAACTTTACAGAAGAGACTGATCTCAAAGGGACTGTTAAACAGAAGGTAACTATGCTGCTGCTACTGCTAAGTCACTTTAGTCGTGTCTGACTCTGTGTGATCCCACAGATGGCGGCCACCAGGCTCCCCGTCCCTGGGATTCTCCAGGCAAGAACACTGGAGTGGGTTGCCATTTCCTTCTCCAATGCATGAAAGTGAAAAGTGAAAGGGAAGTCGCTCAGTCGTGTCCGACTCTTAGCGACCCCATGGACTGCAGCCCACCAGGCTCCTCCATCCATGGGATTTTCCAGGCAAAGTACTGGAGTGGGGTGCCATTGCCTTCTCCAGAAGGTAACTATGCTCCTTACCAAATTACACCAAGTACTCCTTTGAGAAAATATGGATCTTTTACCTATTTTCAGAGAAATTAATTATTCTCTACTCCAAGCATAAAATTATATCCGGGATGGTCTTTCCAAGACTGCTTGGTTTGACTCTTTGAAAATTTAAGTTTTTAAATGCATGAAGAGTGTTTCAACTAACACATGGGACTAGACTATCACACCTCACAACCATCAGAGACCTTACCTAGTATCAAGTTTTGTTAATAATTTCAAAGACACAAACAATCAAAAGGCACGGGCAAGAAACTAACACAACATTGTAAAGCAATTATACTCCAATTTAAAAAAAAGGCACAGGCAGAATGGGGAGAAATTTAAGACTTCCTGCTGGTTTTGTAGGTTCTTCCTTCTAGAATAACAGGTGAGACCTCTGAGAGTTGGGGGTCAGCTCACACAGGGGGTGTGTTTAGCTTGTGACACACCTCCACTTTATACCTCAGAGCTGTGTAGCTCGCATGATCTTCTCTGCTGCTGCTGCTAAGTGGCTTCAGTCGTGTTCAACTCTGTGCCACCCCATAGACGGCAGCCCACCAGGCTCCCCCGTCCCTGGGATTCTCCAGGCAAGAACACTGGAGTGGGTTGCCATTTCCTTCTCCAAAGCATGAAAGTGAAAAGTGAAAGTGAAGTTGCTCAGTTGTGTCCGACTCTTAGCGACCCCATGGACTGCAGCCTACCAGGCTTCTCTGTCCATGGATTTTCCAGGCAAGAGTACTGGAGTGGGGTGCCATTGCCTTCTCTGATGACCTTCTCTAGGGAGTTGTAAATCCACAGATCCTAAGTGTGTTTGCCATAAGCAATCTTAAATTGGTGATATATAATTATTTAGAGAGCATTCTGTCAACAAAGTCTCCACTTACAGTAAATCTCATTCATCTGGTTACTCGGAGCAAGGTCAACACACATTTTCTGTGAAGGGTCAGATAGTATATGTTTTAGGCTTTGCAGGCCAAGAGGCAAAATCAAGGATATTATGTGGGTACTTGTAAGTAAGAAAGAACATAAATCTTCAAAACTTTTCATTCATGAATTTGAAATGTTGTTGTTGTTCATTCTAAGTTGTATTTGACTCTTTGCAACTCCAGCAAAGGAAGAAGGTAGCACACCAGATTCCTCTGTAGTCCATTATCTCCCAGAATGTGCTCAAATGTATGTCCACTGAGGTGATGCTGTCTAACCTCTGCCACCCCCTTCTCCTTTTTCTTCAATCTTTCCCAGCATCAGGGTCTTCTCCAATGAGTTGGCTCTTTGCATCAGGTGGCGAAAGTATTGGAACTTCAGCATCAGTCCTTCCAATGAATATTCAGGGTTGAGTTCCTTTAGGATTGACTGATTCCAGCTCCCTTCAGTGCAAGGAACTCTCGAGTCTTCTCCAGCACCACAATTCAAAAGCATTAATTCTTTGGCACTCAGCACTTTTTATAGTCCGGCTCTCACATCCATACCTAACTACTGGAAAAACCATAGCTTTGACTTTATGAACCTTCATCGACAAAGTGGTATCTCTGCTTTTTAATACGCTGTCTAGGTTTGTCATAGTTTTCCTTCCAAGGAACAAGCATCTTTTAATTTCATGGCTGCAGTCACCATCTGCACTGATTTTGAAGCCCAGGAAATTACAATCTGTCACTGCTTCCACTTTTTCCTCCTTTTATTTGCTGTGAAGTTATGGGACTGGATGCCATGATCTTAATTTTTCTGATGTTGAGTTTCAAGCCAGCTTTTTCACTCTCCTCTTTCACCCTCATGAAGAGACTCTTTAGTTCCTCTTTACTTTCTGCCATCAGAGTGGTATCATCTACATATCTGAAGTAGTCGATATTTCTCTTGGCAATGTTGATTCCAACTTACGATTCATCCAGCATGCCATTTCTCATGATGTACTATGCATATTTGAAACTAAACTAATAATAATTGAGTACAATTTTTTGTAAGATAGACCTAGGGAGAATGGAATTTTTAAAAATCTTGTTTAATTAGTGTTCAACGTTTTCCCTTTTCTTTTTCTTTCCTTCCCTTTTCCTTTTCAAAATTAAAGTCAAATGCTCACTTGCTAACGCTGACGTGTTATCAGAGTTTATATAAATTTTGTGATCTTGGGTTAGGCAATGATTTCATAGATATGAACAAACACATTATTTTCACAAATGATACCATCAAGAAAGTAAAAAGAAAACTTATACAATGGAAGGAAATATTTGAAAGTAGATCTCATAAGGGACTTGAATACAGGATATCTAAAAACTTTTACAACACAATAATACAAAGATGAATGACCCAGCTTTTTTTAAACAAAGGATAATAAAAATTATTATTTTAAAATAAAAAATAAATCCTTTTTTAAACAAAGGATTTAAACAGACATTACTTCAATGAAGATAAACAATGAGTAACCCAGTGTTATTAATCACTACACAAATGCTCATAAAAATTACAGTAAGATTCCTCTTCATATCCACTGAGATGGCTATAACCAAAAAAGACAAAAAACAAAAAGTTTTGGTACAGATGTGGAGAAACTGGAATCCCACTCTTGCTGGTGGGATTGTAAAAATAGAGCATGCATTTTGGAAAACAGTCTGGCAGTTCTCCCAAAAGTTAACTATTGCATCACCATATGACACATCAGTTTCTCTCCTAAGTATGTATCCAGCAGAAGTGAAACCATACTTCAAAACAAACATTTGTACTCAAATGTTCACAGCGGTATTAGCTGTAACAGCTAAAAAGTAGAAAAACCCAGAAGTGTATCAACTTCGGACTAGACGAATAAAAGTAAGTACATTCTTACTGTGAAATATGATTCAGCAACAAGAAGAAATGAAGTTCTGATACATGCTACAACATACATGAGCCTTGGAAACCTTATGCTAAGTTGAGGACATCAATCTCAAAAGATCGCACATTGTATGATTACATTTCTAAGAAATGTCAAGAATTGTCAAATTTCTAGAAACAAAAATACATTAGTGGTTTCTTAGAGGTGAAAGATTGGTGGATGGGGAAAGGAATGCCTGTTGATGAGTTTCTTTTAAAAAAGACAAAAATATGTTTAAAAATTAAAAAAAATTTTTTTTGGCCAAGCCATGTGACATGTGGGATCTTAGTTCCCCAACGAGAGACTGAACCCATAAGCCCTGCACTTGAAGCACAGAGTCTTAACCAATGGACCACAAGGGAGGCCCCAAAAGTATTTTTTAAAAACTGGATTGTGGTGGTTGTTGCACAAACCCTGTGAATAAAACAAATAATAATAAAAATAAAACTCCACGTTGAACTGTGTACTTCAAATGGGTAAACTGCATTTAAATAATAATTCAATACAGCTATGTAAAAATATATATTTATATAATAGGTTCAAACATTTTCTTCAAAGTATCTTCTGATGAAAAATAAAATGAATAACTGTAGGCTTTAAATACTTTATATTTTCACAAGTTTTATAAATTTTTCCAACAAATCTTTTTTTGGCTTCACACACATTTTGAACCACCATCAACTGCATCACATCTTAGTAGATTCCACATCAGGTTGTACTGAATCAGTGTTTTCTCAACTACTTAGGAATTATTCTCTCCCACAGTAGTTTCACAAAGACTATTTATAATGGCTAATTTATCAGTCACTTTAAACTCAGCAATTACTCCCCAAATAAATAAGAACAACTAAGCAATATCAGTAACATCTGTTGATTCATCATGAGCCAAGAAACACGCAGTCATTTGCTGTGTATTTTAATTACATTGCTCCTGATGTCCTCATTCCTTTGAGTAACTCTTTCTGCTGAAAAGCTGAGTCTTAAGTATATTTGTTTTTTTTTTGGGCGCATGCCTTTAGCTACTGCAAAAAGGGATGACTTCATTAACTGTCACTAATGGCTTTCCTTGCTAACAAACAAACCACCCAGAAACTTCCTCTAGTCACACACTCCTTTTCATTCCTCATTTTTGTGAAAAAATTCTGTTGTGATATTTCACTTTAAATTTTCAAGGAGAATTCCCTGGCAATCCAGTGGTTAGGACTTCGGGCTCTTACTGCCAAGGTCCTGGGTTCAATCCCTGGTCAGGAAACTAAGATCCCACAAGCCACAGGGCACGGCCCAAAGTAAAAATAAATAAATTTTCTAATTGTTGTGACTTGCTGTCTGGTGAGCTGGAAATACTGTGATGAGTGCTGAGTTTGGTAATGTGTTTTTTTTTTTTTATAGCACAGCTATAGTGTCTTGTATAATACACACAATGCTTTGCCATCTAATTTGGTAGCAAAATAACCCACATGCCACTCTGCTTCAGAAGCCGTGAGTCCAGATTTCTCTTTCTTTCTAGCTTTGGCATGACTGCCATGCACTGATAGTAAGAAAATAAAACGCAGTGTCATATAGTGGTATGACAATGTGCATGCCACTGAAACACTGTCCAGTTATTGCAATGGCACTGCACTGCGCGGCTGCCCGTGTGGCCTCTGTCACAACTACTCAGCTGTGCCCTTGCAGCACGAAAGCACACGGGCAGTCTGTACACACAACAGTGTGGATGTGCTCCAATGAAAGTTTATGGACACCGAAACTTCAATTTTATACAATTCTCACATATCATGATACGATATTCTCACTTTTTTTTTTCATGACTTGAAACTGTAAAAAACTGCTCTTAGTTTACAGGCTTTACAGAAACAAAAGGCAGGCAGAGGGGCAGCAGTTTGCTGAACCCTGACCTAGGGGCTCAGTTATCACACTGAAAAGGAGTTTAGCTGTCACACACTTCCTTTACTTTCATCTTCATTTCTTTTCCTGGTGAGCAAAACAACTGCTTTAACCTTTTCCTCTCTGTGCCTTACTTCACTGCACATTATTACTAAAATATTTAGAACGGTACTTGAAAGACATAATTTAGAGCCTGTAATCTGGTCCCATCACTTCATGGGAAATAGATGGGGAAACAGTGGGAACAGTGTCAGACTTTATTTTTTTGGGCTCCAAAATCACTGCAGATGGTGATTGCAGCCATGAAATTAAAAGACGCTTACTTCTTGGAAGGAAAGTTATGACCAACCTAGATGGCATATTGAAAAGCAGAGACATTACTTTGCCAACAGAGGTCCGTCTAGTCAAGGCTATGGTTTTTCCAGTAGTCAGGTATGGATGTGAGAGTTGGACTGTGAAGAAAGCTGAGAGCCGAAGAATTGATGCTTTTGAACTGTGGTGTTGGAGAAGACTCTTGAGAGTCCCTTGGACTGCAAGGAGATCCAACCAGTCCATTCTGAAGGACATCAGCCCTGGGATTTCTTTGGAAGGAATGATGCTAAAGCTGAAACTCCAATACTTTGGCCACCTCATGCGAAGAGTTGACTCACTGGAAAAGACTCTGATGCTGGGAGAGATTGGGGGCAGGAAGAGAAGGGGATGACAGAGGATGAGATGGCTGGATGGCATCACCAACTCGATGGACATGAGTTTGGGTCAACTTCGGGAGTTGGTGATGGACAGGGAGGCCTGGCGTTCTGCAATTCGTGGGGTCGCAAAGAGCCAGACACGACTGAGCGGCTGAACTGAACTGAAGATCCAACAGCAAATTGTTATTATTTGATAAAACTGGATTTGCCAGATTTAACCAGTTCAGTTCAGTTAATTCGCTCAATCGTGTCTGACTCTTTGCAACCCCATGAACCGCAGCACGCCAGGCTTCCCTGCACCAACTCCAAGACCTGTTAAGTATTCCTTAGTGATGGTGACAGATATGAGTCCCATTCACAGCGGTTGCTCATATGCTCAGGGTTGGGGGAGGGGGAACTCGGAAATTATTGATATAGAGCTCAGTTTTGCAAAATGAAAAGCAGTTTGGAGATGGATGGTGGTGATGGTTGCACAGTAATGTGAATGTACTTTATGCCCTTGAACTATATACTTAAAAATGATTAAGATGTAAATTTGATGCTATGTGTTTTGGTAAAAAACGATGCTATGTTTTTTGTGTTTAGTAAAAAAATTGGAAAAAATCAGTTGGCAAAAATATAGAATTTTTTAATATTCTTAACTGTACTAAAATTTTCTCCTGCTGACATAATTTCCTTATAGAACAAATCTTCAAGTTTCTTCACAAACAGACAATTCATTTAAGACCAACCAGAATAGACATATCAGACCTCTTTCAGAATTTCTGCTTTTCAGTAGATTTCAGGCCACTGTTCTAATATCCACAAACAAGTGGGTCAATGTATATATTACCAGCCAATTAGCAAATTCAGAAGGGATATTATGAATATGACTGTATATTAAACATTATTAGTTAGTAAAAAAAAATCGTGTAGTTATATGCCCTTCTTTATTTTTTACTTTTTTGCTAAAAGAAACCATTAACTTCCCAGGTAGTTGTAGTGGGCAAGATTAAATACGACCACAGCCATGAGATTCTCCAAGACATGGGATTGGATGAATAATATGTCAATGACTTTCAGTCTTTCAAAGCTCACAGTAAATATATTCTGTATATTAAATATATTTATCAGATCAGATCAGATCAGTCGCTCAGTCATGTCGGACTCTTTGTGACCCCATGAATCGCAGCACGCCAGGCCTCCCTGTCCATCACCAACTCTCGGAGTTCCCTGAGACTCTCGTCCATCGAGTCAGTGATGCCATCCAGCCATCTCATCCTCTGTCGTCCCCTTCTTCTCTTGCCCCCAATCCCTCCCAGCATCAGAGTCTTTTCCAATGAGTCAACTCTTCGCATGAGGTGGCCAAAATACTGCAGTTTCAGCTTTAGCATCATTCCTTCCAAAGAAATCCCAGGGCTGATGTCCTTCAGAATGGACTGGTTGGATCTCCTTGCAGTCCAAGGGACTCTCAAGAGTCTTCTCCAACACCACAGTTCAAAAGCATCAATTCTTTGGCGCTCAGCCTTCTTCACAGTCCAACTCTCACATCCATACATGACCACATATTATATTAGAATTTATAAATAAAATATATACTATTATATTTAAATATATTAAATGTAATCTATATTAATACATTCTATATTTTGATCCAGAAAACACACACCTGCAGACATACCCACACACATACATCTAAAACAAAATTTCAGGAAATATACTCATTTTTACTGCATGTGATGCATTCTCTCAGTTTTTATTCTATGTACTGTATTTTGTTTCATTTTAATAAGGGATGATCATAGCATATTAAATTGATTTCACAACTCACTAATGGATTATAACCAATAGTTTGAAAAAGAATATTCCAAGAAACCTTCAAATTATACAAAACATATCTGAGAAATAAGAGAGAACAGAGAACTTTGTAACTAATGAAGGCAAATGAATTTAATAAAAATATAAATTATTAATGCATTTAGGTTTACTTTTAATATGTCATTAATACAATTAATTCAGGAATTCAAAATACAAAAGCCACCTCTTAAACTGTAAGAAACAAAAGGTACCACATTTAAAGAAATAGCAAAATAAAACTTAAGTATTCTTCCAAATTGCCAAAAGTTTTGTTTTCTATACATATTAGTTTTAGAATGTGTAGACATAGGAGGTCCCTTTCAGTACTCAAGTCAGAATACAAACTGAGAACTCTCCTCTCAGGGAGTTCCAAAGTGCCAGGAAAATAATGGCAACATATTTCTAAATATCCAGTGCTGGTTTAATGCTCTCTGTGAAATGGGCTACCAGTCTGAGCTCTGCCTCTGGCAAGGTGGGACATGGGGGTAGGAGACGTCCATATTATTTTTTAAACTATATATATACTGGAGGAAGTTCCTCCTGGTTTCCCTACACCCAGCTGCTATGGTCAGAATGGGTGCCTCCCGAAATCCATATGTTGAAATCCTCACCCTCATTGGTGATGGTATCAGGTGGTGGAGCTTTGGGGAGGTGATGAGGTCATGAAGCGGTGGGGGGCCTCATGAATGGATTAGTTCCCTTGTTAGAAAGGCTTCCAGGGGATCCTTAGCCTTCTGCCGGGGGAGGACACAGTGAGGAATCGGCAGTCTGCAGCCGGAAGAGGGGCTTCGCCAGCACCTGACCATGCTGGCACCTGATCCAGGACCTCAGCCTCCAGAACTGTGAGAGGAACATTTCTGTTGTTTATGAGCCACTCAATGTCTCGTATTTTTCTATAGTAGCTTGAACAAAGAAAGACATCAACCTCATATTCTGCACTGAAGTCTCTCTGCTGCTCCTGACTTAGTGGGAGAGCCGGGTGCAAAATGGCCCAGTCTCCAACTCTTCTGTAATGAGACAGTGAGACCACTTCATTTTTATCCTGATGTGTTCAGGAAGAAGATGTTTACAGCAGAGCGGTAATAGTGTGGAAGTCAGAGGCTGGGAGCAGTGGAAGACAACCTTCACCTGCTCCACAATGTCACCTGTCCCCTCTAATGTCTACAGAAAGCCTGTAGCCACATAGAGAACAAACTTGTGATTGCCAGGGGGGCAGGGGGATGGAACGATTGGGAGTCTGGGATTAGCAGATTTAAACTATTACATATAGGATGGATAAATAAGGTCCTACTGTATAGCACAGGGAAGTATATTCAATATCCTGTGATAAACCATAATAGAAAAAATACAAAAAAGAGTATATGTGTATAACTGAGTCACTTTACTGTACAGCAGAAATTAACATTGTAAATCCACTATACTTCAATTTAAAAAAGCCTATAGCCGTGTGTGTCTGTGTAGGACCGTCTAAAAGTCTGCATAAGAGAGTATATGCAAAACTCAGAAGGACTCGGATAAGTTTTCCCATGGTTATAGGGCCTCCAAAATCTTTTCTAAGGAATACCAGTCTTTGTGAGTATTATTTTCCTTGGCTATTCCTCTGTTATTACTTGTCCCTTCACTCTACACTCTGATATTTATGTGCTTTTCCCAATTTATCAGAAACACAAGTGCAGAGTCACGCCTAAAGAAGAGTAAGAATCAATGAAACGTTCTATATTAGGATAGTTGTTAAGTCATGTAAACCATCTTCCACTTCACATTTTTTTTGATTAATGTAGAACATTCTATTTGTCTTGAAAGTTGACTGCAAGATGAGATCACTATAATTTTAATAATTTTTAGACAAATTTTAAAAATTCATAAAATGTAATCATTCTGATGCAGGAATTAATGCCTATGCCTAAAAATCAGGAGTGATTCAACTTTCAAATATTAATCTATCTTATTGATTATAACATAAAGGACAAGCTAATTTCTCTTTGAAATATCTGCCCCATTCCCTGGTGGCTCAGCTGGTAAAGAATCCACCTGCAATGCGGGAGACCTGGGTTCAATCCCTGGGTTGGGAAAATCCCCTGGAGGAGGGCACGGCAACCCATTCCAGTATTCTTGCCTGCAGAATCCCATGGACAGCCCTGGTGGGCTACACTCCATGGGGTCACAAAGAGTCAGATACTACTGAGCGACTAAGCACATACCCTATATCCTATATTAATGTTGTATACTAATGAAATTAAGTGTATACCAATTACCAATGTCTCTATTAATTTTGTACTTTAATAGTCTTAAAAGTTTAGATCTGAACATAATTAATCTGCTGAGTCACATACTTCAGATAATTTACTTAATCAATTGTAACAAAAAAGTAGGTGCCCCTTCACCTACTATCAGTAATTTTTTGGCTCTAATATTCTTGCACACACTGTTGAAGCAGTATTCCATTCCGTGATGAGGAAGCCCAGCACACAGAGTCCTGAGCCCTGTGAGTGAGGGCAAGAGGTGAACAGCGATCACACCAGCCAGCTTCCGGGGCCCCAAGACCCAGACCAGGTCAGCTCGCCTGGGCAGACCACCAGGAGGCGGGGCACGAACTGTGAGCTCGCAGTATCTCCTCAAAGTGGATTCCTGCTTCACTGCAGATGGACCCCAAATGAAACTGTGCCAAGAGCAGTGCAGAGAGGGACCAGAGACACTCTGGAAATGGCATTGTCTCAAGTCCGCTCCTGTGTGGAATGTGTGTATGTCGTACCCCAAAACCTTCCACAGCCTGTGGGGTCGGTAGGGAACCTGGAGGTGATGCAGCCACCAGACCCAGAGACGAGGACCCCTGGATGGTGGACTTGCCCACTGGGGTGAGGCAGTCCCGTAATGAAGCAAAGGGCCTCGTGAAGTGGGGGAGTGTGATCCCAGGAACAGGTCACAGGACCCAGCATCCTGGGAGATGAGGGGCAGGGGAGCGGGGCTCACAGGCACGGCAAGGGGAGGGGAAGGCAGAGTAGTGGGAGGACGGGGCTGAGCTCCTGGGGACGGATGGCAGTCTTCCACACCACGTGCACGAGGGCTCACTGCTTCAGGCGTGTCTAACTCTGCAGCCCCATGGAATCCTCCGTCCACGGGATTTCCTAGGCAAGAATACTGGAGCAGGTGGCCATGCCCTCCTCCAGGGGACCTTCCTGACCCAGGGCTCAAACCTGTGTCTCCTGCATTTCCTGCACTGCAGGCAGATTCTTTACCTACCGAGCCACCTGAAAAGCCCATTCCACACTTCGGGCAGGGTTATCCTGGCGGGATTCAGGGCCCCAGTTCTCAGACCCCCAGGGAACACTGGGTATTGAAAAGCCTCACAGCTGTGGCTTAAGCAGGATACAGGAGGAGTGGCTGCTAAATTCACTAGGATGTCTAGGAGTAGTTTCCGGGAGCCTAATACTAAGTCCTTGCCTCGCTCTTTTTAAAAATTTTTCTTATTTTTAGTTTTTGGCCACACAGAGTGGCACATTCCCTGACTAGGGATGGAACCCCAGCCCTCCACAGTGGAGAGGGAGTCTTAACCACTGGACTGTCAGGGAAGTCCGCCTGCCTCTGTGTTAAGCTTTAAGATTGTATGGAGATCCCTGCAGACTCTGAGCTGAAGACTAAATTCCAGGACCAGTGTTTCTGGCTCAGAATGGGCTTCTGCCTTCAAACACCTAGCTGTCTGTGGAGTGGCCCTGGATTAATTAATTAATTAATTAATTAATACAGGTTTCCCCTCTCAGGGTTGAAACTGACATCCCAATAAAAGTTACTGAAGGAGCCCTTTAGTTCCTCTTCAAACTCATTTAAAGTTGCAGGAGGACAAGGAAGCTCAGAGCACACTGTCTCTGCCTAGCTGTTTCCCTGCACTGGGGAAGCATCCCTGAGCTTGTTTAATTACAGCTGAGAGCTTCCTCAGTTCATCCTAGTCTGAAGATGCTTCAGACCCTTCTCCCAGTCTGGGACGGGGGTGGTCCCTGACGTGATGTGATGCTGATGGATGAAAGAATGATTTGATGGTGCAGAAGCCTTGGTATATCTGTGTGGCTGTGTATGGTTCTGAGGATGCTCTTTTTGGTAATAACTCCTTAAGAAGCTGGTGAAAACTGTGGATCATGTCCCTCTAAAGAGATCCACAGTTTTACATATAATTTCAGGTCCCTAGAATCCTGTTTGTGAATCCCAGATTAAAGACTCCTACAGCACAGATAAGACCAGCAAGAACACACTTTAGATTTTTGGCTTTTGTCTTTGAAATATAAATTTTACTATATCCTAATTTAGTGAGTTTGCTATTTGTTTTCCTATTTTACTACAAAAAGTATTTTGGAACCATAAAGTCATGTTAAGATAAATTTTTTCTTTCTGTTCCTAGATCCATGGGATGCCATTACACCTGGATAATTTCAATAACATCTGGAGCTGTATGTTATTGACATATCTTTTACTAGTTCTCAGTTACTCATTCTCTTTTCCTGGGTACACATGCTACTTCTGTTCTCTTGGTGACATCCTTTCAGGCTACCAGCACATTGATGCATTAGTATACAAATCTGTTACCACAAAACAGTTAATGGAAAAGTCCTACAAAAACTATTGTAAGAAATGGAGATCCTTTAGTTAATAAATACTGCTGTCATTTTATTAAGAAATCTGGAATTTAATCCATAAACATTAGCTAATCAAGAATTTACTCATCTTGTAACCTATTTGCTTTGCTTTTTGTTTAGTTTAGTTGCTCAGTCTTGTCCAACTGTTTTGTGACTCCATGGACTGCAGCCCACCAGGCCTCTCTGTCCATGGGATTTCCTAGGCAAGAACACGGGTTGCCATTTCCTTCTCCAGCGGATCTTCCCAACCCAAAGACTGAACTCAAAATCTCCTGAGTCTCCTGCATTGGTAGGCAGATTCTTTATCGTAGAGCCACCAGGTGGGCTTCAACTATAAACCACTTGCTTATCTTACTTTTTTCCCTTAAGAATGTTGAAATGCTTGTAATGAATATGACAACTCTTATCTTGGATCTAGAAGGCAGTGACTTCTGCTTTCAACTTGCTTTGTATAAGTTGCCCATTCTTAGAAATGGTAGAAGTAGTCCACACTATCTGAACAATAATGAATAAGGTTGTGCAGTGATTTATAACTCTGAGAGCTTTATAATTTGATTTATGAACAGCTCTCACATCTTCCATTGGCAGTTCATACAACTATGAGTAAATTTTCCAGCCAAATGACTCAGTATTTTGCTGCATGACTAATCCCACACTCAGTGTGGAAACTATAGAAATGAATTCTATTTGCTTCTGGATAATAAATGATTACTTTCCAAAAACTGTCTGCAAAGCGTTACAGAGGAGATGAATTCAATTATATTGATGTTTTTAAACTCTCAAAGTCAGCAGACGTTTTCGAGAAGTCTGTAGTGTTCAGAAAAAAAGAACAAACCCCTTCCCCCGCCCAAGAATGATCATGAATTTTGCCACCGCTAGGACAACAAATCCGAATCTGACTCTAAAATTTCTAAAACATAAAAGAACAATTTGGGATGATGTCATATAAAATATTTTCTCTTATAATGATGCCTTTATTTTTCAAATTTTTATTATGGTAAAATAAAGACCTTTTATAGGACATATTTGCTACAAATAATATTTGGTATTTATTGCAAAGAATAATTCCTTTACCTTCAAATGCAAACTTTTCAAAGAAAACAGTGATCCATTCATATGATGGCTCCCCTGATTCTGGTGGCTGGAAACTGCCTCCTGGATTACATTAGATGCTGTAGTGATGCTCCCAAATGATGTGGCTCCTTGGACTTTCAAATCAAGGGCATGTATACGGTTGGCACAGCCCCTGGTCTCAGATTGTCATGAAAACCACTTGGGAATGAACAAGCATACAACCTTTCTCAGACTCCTCCCAATTCCTTTCACACCACTGATTTCTGAGAGTAAACAAGTTCAATCAAGAAGGTCATCAGTATGATTTCAAGTAACTTATTGCTAGAGTCATTCTTACCTCAATTTTTTTTAGGTAAGTCATTCTTACCTAAACTTATTATTATTTGAAATCAGTATGATTTCATGTATCTTATTGCTAGAGTCATTCTTACTAAATTTTTTGTTTTCCGGGGTAATATTCCAGTGGAATATCTCTGCATCATTACCAACCAGGTCATCCACTCACTTCCACCGAAGTTTGTAATAAACGCTTACAAATAGCCTCAGCGATATTCCAAGGTATTCTTTCTTTTTCCCTAAAAATCCTTCTTCTATCTGAACATTAGTAGCCAGAGCCGGTGGGGAGGAGTTGGGGTAGGGAGCCAGCACAACCAGTCAGGGCTAGTTTTAACTCTGTAGAGTCAGAGGTAGCCTGAGAGCAGAAAGAACAGGTCTGGGAGACTCAGGGGGCCTGAGGACAAGTAGCGGAACGACAAAACACACGGGAGAGGCGGTTGTCTTCTCCCCTCCCTTCAACTCTCAATTTCTCTTCCACTATTGGCTCCTTCTCCCAAGTTGTATCCTGTTCTGACGAAAGCACAATTATTGGGCTTTACTCGCATTTCTGCCCATTCATTCTAGAGCTAAATTTCTCCAAAGATTGTAGACATCGCTCTTGCCTCTTCTCCACATCCTAGTCCCTCTCCAACCCCCTCCCGTCTGGTTTCAGCCTCTCCCAGTGTGATGAACCGATTCCCTGGAAGGTGTGCACAGGGCTCTTCCCCACTGGTCCTCGGTGCTCTGACTCCTTACTCCGGATGTGCGCCTGTCCTGAGAAGCCCCTGAACCGGAAGCACTTCCTGCTCTCATTTTCCAACCCACAAGGGATTAGACGTGTCCAAAGTTCTGATTTTAGTTCTTCTTCTTCTTCTTTTTTTTTTTTACTTTCTGCACAAAGTGTAAAGGTTTTCTTTTTAAAATTATTATTATTATGTGTAACAGGCAAAACTATTTCATTCAATAAAATTTTAAGGAATTTCACGTGTTCTGATTCTTTTCACTACCAATCGCCAGTTCTCCAAAGTCAGAATCTTCAAGATAGCCCTTTCAAACAGATGTTTTGCTCAATCCACAGCTGTCATGTCAGTGTGTCCACAATTCTTTTAGTTGGCTTCTTTGTTCTCCAAATGGAATATGGACACACTTGAAAGTTCCTCACCTGTAATTTTTGGGATCCAATTTCCTCAAGCAATTTACCATGTTTAGGGGCAGGAGATGGATCTGCATGGTTCTGAATTTTAGACACCCTCAATGAATGCATGAAGTTCAGATTATATTCATTCCTAAGCTATCACACACTAGAACAGCACAGATCATTGGGATATACCAATATCTATGATAAAAAAGTTTGATCATTTTTTCATAGTTTACTTGGGAGTTCCGACTTACAGTTCTTTACCACAGATCTAATACATAGCTCTGTGATTAAAGGAAACCACAGTTACTCTATGAGGCATTTCCAGCAATGTAGGTTTACCAAAAAGCCCCATCAGGATAGACCTCAACAGATTTCAGTTCTTTCTACACTTTCTCTTCCTTTGTAATTCTGTCCACCTGCGTGACTTCAACTATAATTGTTGTGTGTGATTCCCACCCTTCTCTGCTTCTGATTCCCCAGCCAGGTTTCCATGGGTAATTTCACATGGATGACTTTCTGACAACTCTGCTCCTCAATGGGTCTGAACCTCAGTTTGTCTTCTTTGCCTTCACAACTGTTCCTTCATCTGAGCCCCAAACCTGAGTCATTTGCAATCCCTGTCTTTTCCTCAACTGGTCACCACACAGCTTAGGTGAAGACACTTCTTCTTGATGTTTCTTTCTGATGCACACATGAGGAATTCGTGCCATTCCTACCTCTAGGGAGGTACTGTAGAAGATGTTTCTGTCACCTTATTAAGCCCCTTACTCACGTTTATCTTTGGGAGCAGAATGACTCCGTGAGGAGGGTTCCTGGGGAGGGACTGGGACCACTGTTGGCAGGGCTGGTGTAGGAAAGGTCCTCTCACAGATGGTCCTGTCTCTTGCTCACTTGTGCTGCAGGCCATGTGGACTGGAGGGTGTCAGGCTCTTTTGAGTCCCTAGTCTTCAGGTGAGAAGCAGTACAGGTAGGGTTCCTTCCTGCCTCAGTGTTGGGAAGGACTATACTTCACTTGTGACTGGGCGGGTCAGCAGAATTAGGGGGAAAAGGGATAAGATGCTCCATCTTGGCTCTGAATCTAAGCCAGGCTCTTAATTTCCTTTTGAATCCTTGTATGCATTCTCAGTTTGGTTGAAAATCTAAAGGGAAAAAGGGCTGCAGGATGTATCATCTACATCCCTGATACCAAATTCTCTTAACTAATTTTCACAACTCATTTGTCTTGGGTGACAATGCTAACTCACTATCATAAAAATAAAAAAATTATATATACTTTTCCATCTTGATTTTTCATTCCAAGGTATGAAAGACTTTCTTCCTCCTCCATTGCTACCTCCAAACTTTAAATTTGTGATTTTGTTATATCAATTATTCTTTATTAATAAAAACCTACTGGAAAGAATAGGTATGAATTCTACTAAATTAACCAAAAGGATTGATTGGCTGATTTAATATTTATTGAATTCCACAATGCATTAGCATTGCACAACAACACAGAAAGAAGCAATTAATAACATGCCATCATTTGGATAAGGGGATGATAAATTAGCAACAAACAAGCCAGAAAATAAGAATAGAACCTAAATACCAAATTCTTTCAACGATTTTGTTAGCTTATTATTAGTATCCTTGAAATTTTGATGCAAAGAACAGAAATGAACAGCTCTAAAACGAAGTATCTATAATCTTAACTGCAGGGCGGTAAAGTATTTGCCTGCCAAAAGAGATAAATGATGTTCTTGTGTGCACTTGAAACTTACAAATGGCTGCAGTAAGACTCAGGATGATAACAGTTGTGCTCAAGTTATAGCTCAGAAAACCATAATTGCTATTTAGTTGCTTTTTCTTGTTATAAATGTACAGTTTGGGGCAAACTGGTTACTATGCTGTGTTTGTGCTCTTAGGCATGTTTCAAGGAGAGTTAGGCCATTTCTTCTCACTCAGAAATTTTCCTCAATAAGAAGGATAAAGTAAAGATGACCTTCCTATCTTCTGTGAGATATTTCTCCCAATGTTTGCAAAAGGTTAATTCCGTTTTGTTGTTGCTTTAAATTACTCCATTGTGCCTCTGCGAAGCAAAGGGATATGGAATTCTTCCTTTTCTGGTGTGCCCCTCATGGCAGGCTCCCAGACTTTTCCTCAATGACCCCTGCACAGTGGATGGGAATGTGGTGTCTCACTGCAGTGGCTGCAGAATCAGGAAACCTTTGAGCTACCTGCACAGATACAGTGCTACCTGTCAGCCCAAGAGCCTGGGACCTTGCTGGTAAGCCCATCCTGCTGGCACTCTGATCCACCATTCTCACTTTATACAACCACTGCAAGCAAGGTCCATCTTCAAACCAGAACATGTTGTTTTAAGAAACAAGATGTTCATAAGAAAACTCAACCCCATGTTTCCCGTGGTGATGAATCTCATTTAAGACATGCGCTAGGCAATGCCTTTTTGAGTGTCCCATAACACTTAGATGTGATGATGCTTAAAGGCCTTAAGAACATCAAGAGTTAAGCCTTTATGCAGAGCTGAACAGTAGATTACGTATAGTTAGAAAACTATACGGATTTTGATATCCTACAATCAAGTAACTAAACAAGAATTGCCATCAATTCTTTAACTGCTTTCCAGAATTTTACAAAATTACACGATTTCTTCAGCCTCCTAAATATTTGAGTTCACCTTAGTAGTTAGCAGAAACTCCACATATGTAGTAATGGGTTACCTTGTCATTCTAATTGCTGTTTCATTATTCAAGTAAACAAAACAAGCAAAACCCAGCCCCGCATGAGCAAAACCAGCCCCGGCTATGGGGCAGCAGCCAGCGGCGCAGAATCGGCCGGCCGAGGTCGCTGTTGTCATTGGTTCCGATCCGGTGCCCTGCGGCCGCTGCAGCGCCCCCTCCGCGCCTCCCGCGTCCGCACTGCGCCAGCGGCCCCGGGACAACCTCCAACTGCAGGATCGCTTTTGCTGATGACGAAGGAAGGGGAGCGGGCAAGACAGAGAGAAGGAGTGTGTGCCTTTTGAGTGGGACAGATTACTATTTCCTCCCTCTCCCTACAAAATCTCTCCTCAAAATAGAGTATTTACAAGTCAACCTCCAGCTTCTCCATCTGCTGGTTCCATAAACTGAAATTGCCTCTCCCTCCAGCTGCACTAAAGGAGGCGAGGTTTTAGGGTCAACGCATGGATGGATAGAGGGGGATGGCAAGTGCCCACTTCTCGGCTGCCAAAGTGTGCCAAGTTAGGGGTGGTAGGGGTCACCTCTGCAGACCCAAGCTGGGGCGCGCGTCCAGTTCAGGGGGGCTGGAGAGGTAGGGGTAGGCCCCCTGTTCCGGGGAACCCCGAATCCCAGGGAAGGCCCTGCCTGGGGCTCACGCGTGGTCGTGCAGGAACCCCACCCCCGCAAGCAATCGCTCACCCGGCTGCATCCTCCGAAGCCCCAGCCGCGCGGGTCGGGGCGCGGGGGGGTGGGAGGCGGGGGCAGCACCGCTCGGAGGCTCCCGCCCGCGCCCTGCGGTCTACCCCCGGCTCCGGGGCGCCCCCTGTCGCCGGACTCCCCAGCGATCCGGCCGCGGGAGGCCAGGGAGGCGGCAGCCCGGTCGCTCGGGAGCTAAGGGGCGCCCGGCCGGAGCCCCGCGGACGGCGCGGACGGGCGGGCGGCCCGGCGAGAGGGCGCTGGGCGCTCAGGCCCGGGCGCAGCCGGGGGCCGCCGGAGCCGCCGCAGCCATGTCCGCGCGCGCCGCCGCAGCCCGGCCGTGATGTCATCGCGGGCCCCCGCCGCGGCGCCCCGCGCCCGCCCCCCGCGCCCCGCGCCCGCCCCGCCCCACGAGCTCCGGCTCCGGGGATGCTGCGGCCGCCGCGGCCGCGGGGCGATGCGCCGGGTCCGGGCGGGGCCGGCGGGGCCCGCTGGGCGGGCCCTCCCCCTCCCCCTCCCCCCGCGCCGCGTCGGCGGCGGGGCTGCGCCCGGGGGCTGCGCGCGGGGCGGGGCGGGGGCGCCCGCGGGGGGCGGGGGCGGCTCCCCGCCGCCGATTGCCCGCCGGGCCGCCGTCTGCTGAGTCATGGGCAGCGCTGCCCGCAGCCCGGGCTCATTCGCACAGCGCGGCGGGCGCGGGTGCGCAGCCATTGGGCCGGCGCGGGGCCGCGAGCGCCGGGCATGACGCGCTGAGCCTCGCTCGCCGCGCCGCGTGCGCCCCGCGCGGGTGCCTGTGCCGCCGCCCTCCGGTCCCGCCGCCCGCCGGCCGGCCGCGCCGCGCCAGCACCATGATCGCCGCCGCGTTCCTCGTCCTGCTGAGACCCTATAGCATCCAATGTGCCCTCTTCCTCCTGCTGCTTCTGCTGGGCACCATCGCCACCATCATCTTCTTCTGCTGCTGGCACCGCAGGCTCCAGAAGGCGAGGCATCCCATGAAATCGGTCTTTTCGGGTCGTTCAAGGAGCCGAGGTAAGGCGCGTCGCGGCGGGCTTCCTCGGGACCGGGGGGACCGCTCGGCGAGTCTGGAGAGGGGAGCGCGGTTCGCTCCCTCAGCGCCGCTGCCCCCGCCGCGTCCTCGCTCTCCCTCCCCCGGCCCGGTGCGCTTCGCTGTTTCAAGCCCCGGCCGCCTCCTCGGGTCCGCCGGGTCGTGGTGCCCGCGGCGCGCACAGCTCCGGGACAGGGGAGGCGGCGGACGCTCGGGCTCGGCGCCTGAGCCCGGGGTGACCGAGCTGAGTCCAGGCTGCGGCAGCCGCCTCCACCCGCGCCCCCCGGCGCCGGAGCCTGGGGCAGGGAGACGTCGGGGCGCCCCAACTCCCCCAAAACTTTCCCTGAAACTTCTAAACTGATGGCCTAGCAGCCAACCCGCCCTGCGGTCTGTCCCCACTGCGTTCAAGGCGTCCGGAACGCGCCTTCCGGTCCCCGGCCCCCCAGGTAAGTCGTCGGTGACTCGGCAGGTGAAGAACAAGGAGTTAACTGAAGTCTCGTTTTTCTCTTTTTTTTTTCTCCCCCAGATGCTGTTCTGAGATCTCACCACTTTCGTTCCGAGGTAATTTATTTAGCGCGCACGCTCAAGGTCAGAAGAAGTTCTCTTTCCTGGGTACCCGTATTAATCATAGGCGTGTTTAGAAGCCAGCAGGGAGGGTGTTGTATTGCGAGCCCACAGCCCCCAAGCCAAAAGGGACATGTTTGCTTTGAAGCGACTCCCCAGCATGAGTTCCCGGGGAGTGGTTGTGACAGATTTCTTGTGTCGTGGAGCCGCTGTGCTGGAAGGGGAGAGACAGCCCCTAAAAGCCGCCTGACCTCAGGAACGCAGCCTTGCGGTGGCTGTCAGCTTCCTTGACCATCTGGAAGTGGCCGGAAGCTTTCAGGGCGCAGTCAGGCACCCGCTGCTGTTCACTTGGGTATCCAACCACGCTGGGAGCTTTTAAGGAGTTAGTGCAGGGCAATTTGATCCGTGTGTATTACCTTTTAGACTTGCAAGTTTGTATTCCTATTCACCCAGAAAGCGCTCCATGTTTTACTAGGGACGTCTGATGACTTTTGCAAAGTGATGATGATAGTGATCCGGCTTTACCCTCAAAAGGTGAACCATCCATCCCTACTTAAACAGGTGACCTGGCTGCACTGATCCAGTGGAACTCTTGTAGGACTAGGCCTGCTGGAGACAGAACAAAACCGAGAAGCACAAGCTCTCCCAACGCAACGTTTCTCGATGAGTTTCCAGGCCAACCCCCACTTAAGGCCAGATGATTTCCCCTTCTTTCCCGGGGAGTTTCACACAGCCAGGAGGTTGCTAGTAGCAATGGGTGATGTGGCTTGATCATCTTAGCAAAGACTTCATAGTTAAACACCCTGCATCGGCTTGCTATGTACCTGAGAAGTTATTTCACATTTCATTTCCCTTGTTAATCCGGTGTTTTGTTGCACCCTGGATGTTTGATTGGATGCTGGTTGCTTGAAAGCTTTCACTGTACTACTGTAACACCCTGATAATGCTGCCCAGTGAGGAATTATGCGTGGGGTCCCGGTGGGTGAGAACTCTGGGCTCAATTTAGGACTGTAAAGAGAATAAAATAACCAATCAGATAATCAGAGGTTCCAATGCTAACTAATTGTGTGGTGCTGGAAGACTCAACTTCTCAGACCCTCAGTTCCCCTTCCTGTAAAATAGGGCTAATAGTACCTTACAGGGCTGTAAGGGGAGGGCAGGGTTTACCACAATCATGTTTTTTAAAAAAAAACCCATTTATGGGAATTCCCTGGCGGCCCAGTGATTAGCACTCTGCCCTTCCATTGCAGGGGGCCTGGATTCAGGGAACTAGGATCCCAGAAGCTGTGCAGTGAGGCCAAAAAAAAAAAAAAACAACCCAGAAACAAAAACTCATTTAGTTTATGGTAGCTATTCAGTACCTGATAGGTATCATTACATTTTGTAAAATTGAATTAAAATATGTAAAAATAAAAGATTTGTCTGCAAATCTTAAAGTCTTTATTAGATTAATTAATTCAAAGTTATCTGAAACAACATAAACTGTGTCTATTATAAACCAGCCCTTTTTGAATATCTGATTAATAGAATAACCCATCTAGAAGTGATAAAAAAAATCCATCACAGTCAAGGTATGAACACCAAAATTTACGATTTTTATTTTAAGGAGAGATTACCAGTCCAATACACATCAATGCTAGAACCAGAATTAAAATTCTGTTATGGGTTGTTAGATCAACCATCAAGTGTTTCAGCGAAAAGTGCAGACAGAAAAAATGAGATAGGACTATGTTTTGTTTAGTTACCTGTCAGTTAAGTATTTATTCCTAAACTTGCCTTTGGTTAGGAAAGCTGAGAGTGACTATTTAACTCTATAGTTCATTTCACAAGATCCCTTGTAGAGACTGACATCCTGTGTGTGCTTCATATTTGCCTAATCTGCTGGGTTGTGAGCATCTTGACGGCCTGGACCAAGTGTCTCATTTAGGGCTGTATCCCCACTGCCTGTTGTATAATAAATATTTATCAAATGAGTGAAAAATTCCTCAATGAGTGCCTGTTCCCATAACTGGGCAAATACAACTCAGAATTGGGCCGAAGAGAAAAACTTTTTGTACTTTCTCAGGACAGTGCTCAGAATTCAGTATTTGCTAAATCCCAGCTCTTATTTTATCTTTCCAGATGTTAAAATATTGCTCTGGAGTTTGTACTGAAAATGTACATCACTAATTACAAGAAAACGGATTTGGTTAGAATTTTTTTCTCAGAAAGTTCAGTGCAGTGTTACTGTCGTTTGTTGATAGCCCACCTGTGTTCTTGTTCGTACCAAGGTCTGGTGTTAAACTACTCAAAGAAAGTCATGTGGTAAGTGAACACCCTTAGACTGTTCCAGGAGAATGTCTGTTTCATCATTGTTTCATGTTCACTACAAATAAAACATTTTCTCCTAAGGAAAACAGAGGGGTGGAGTTTTTCCCCCTTCTCCCTTTCAAAACGCCATTTCCTGCAGGATTTTCTCCATGGGAAATACCTCTGAAGTTTTTGGATTCTAGCAAATTAGAAAATTAGAACTTGGGTTGCTTTTTAGCAGTAGCTGATGCAAAATAAGTATCAAATAAAACGATTTTGTTTTCTTACAAGTTATAGTCCTGTCGAGTATTCTATTACTTATCCCAGTCTCAGTCTGTAGGTAAGTCACTCTCAGTGTTTCTGTAGTGGTCAGATGAGGGAAGTGGGTTTAAGATCTGCTGGCATATTTGGAAATGTGAAAGAGGTTTGGGGATGCCCTCGAACACAGGAGAAGTTCAGTTAGCGCTTGGTGCTTTACTTGGTGGAGGATATCGCTTCTGTTTTCCATATGTCCAGAAAGGAGTCCCATTGGACAGGAAATTTCAGGATGTTTCTTCCCAGGTAGGGAGAGAAATACTCCCAGCGGGGAGACTTTGTCATCAGGACCCAGCATGCTTTGGGGAAGTTTTGCAGCAGGAAAAAAAAAAATCCACGTCTCTCATCTGAGTGGCTGCAGCTTTTTAGTTCTCACTAAGTGAATAATCGGGCTTCCCTGGTGGCTCAGATGGTAAAAGCGTCTGCCTACAACTCGAGAGACACAGGTTCGATTCCTGGGTCAGGAAGATCCACTGGAGGAGGAAGTGGCAACCCACTCCAGTACTTCTGCCTGGAAAATTCCATGGATGGAGGAGCCTGGCGGGCTACAGTCCTTGGGGTCGCAAAGAGTCGGACACGACTGAGCAACTAGACTTTCACAGGTGAATAATCTCATCTCAATCTCTCTCTCATAAAGCTAGAAATAATTGATACAGATATTTATGAGATATTTGGCAACTACCAACAATCCCCTTTCGGAGAAGGCAATGGCACCCCACTCCAGTACTCTTGCCTGGAAAATCCCATGGACGGAGGAGCCTGGTGGGCTACAGTCCATGGGGTCGCAAAGAGTCGGACGTGACTGAGCAACTTCACTTTCACTTTCACAAGTGACTAATCAACATCTCATCTCAATCTCTCCCTCATAAAGCTAGAAGTAATTGATACAGATATTTATGAGATATTTGGCAACTACCAACAATCCCTTTTTATTTTCACACACTTGCAAACTCATCTTTACTGGCTTAGGATTTCCCTAAATTTTAATGATAGCATATGAGAATGTGAAATTATTAACGACCCAGCAAGGGCTAAACCCCAATTCTCTAACAGATGAAGAGGGGCTCAGTTAGATAACTAGAAATATGCACTTTGTATGTAAAAATAAAGAACTTGTTCTGTGTGACACACACACACATACACACATACATATATATATCAACAATACATATACTGATGAGAAGTGATTTCATATTGATGTGAGACAGTCTGGAAACCAAGTGCTCATTCTGGGTCTGTAAGAAGGATACTTTTCCTGAGGACTTATAAGATTTGATGCTGTGACTTTACACAATGCCTGTTACCCTAGACGCCTGTGATGAGGACCAGACAATGACAATCTTGATTTTAAGGAAATCTCAGAAAGTGATACGGGTAATTGAGGTACCATTAGATTACAAGAAAGAGCTTTGGGAGCCCTTCAGGAGAGTGGAGACAATTACATATAATGCCCTTGAGAATACCCAGTGTGGACAGCGGTACATGATCCCTATTCATCAGCTCAGTGGAATAAGGGCAGCCTTGTTTGATATCAGGAAAAGCAAGAGTGTGCTTTGTGTCCATCAGGATTGAGTAAATAACTTCACTTCCCGTTTCAGGGAAAAGGAACCACTGTGTGATTTTTAACTGTGTCGTTCACATTCCAGAGAATCATGTGCCCAGAATTCTCAGTGAAAGAGAGAAGCTCAGTGGAATGAGTTTTTAGTGGCCATTTGATGAAGCTGTCAAGGCATATCCTTTAGATTTTCCCAGGGACTCTCCACATTACCTTCTCCTAGATGAATAGGTGGTCCACAGACTCTCTCGGTCTCATCGTGTTCCCAGAGCCTCTCTGCACCAAACCATGGAAGCATGTTCAGTGGAGTAACCGTGGTTCACAGCTTCTCCTGGAATCTGCATCTTCCATTAAGAATTACCAATCTAGGGACTTCCCTGACGGTCCAGTGGCTAAGATTCTGAGCTTCCAGTGCATAGGACCAGGGTTCGATTCCTTACCGGGGGACTAGATCCCATGTGCTGCAACTAAAGATCCTGTGTGCTGCAGCTGAGACCCAAAGGAAAAAGAGTGTTACTCATTTAGTGAATTAGAGAAAATGATAGTTTATTATTGAGTTTTCTTTTGCAATTAATGTATCTTTATAAACAGATTCCTTGCCTGGAGTTAAATTCTAGATCTAAGTCAGTTTATGCTAATTAAACCAATCTTAAGTTGAACTCGACACATGATATTGGGTTCGTTTTGCTTCACTCAATTATTTTAAAAGCAGACATTTATTTTTTCATCACCTACAAGGTATAACATTAGATGGTAGGAATAACAAAGGGTCTGAGGTATAGCCCTTGCCCTTAATGATAACTTTTCAGGTCACTCCCAATAGCAGTGCTGGAATTTTGCAGTTACTGGTTGGGTTCCCGTAACTGAGCTGTTGTGCGATTTCCAGCTATGAATCACAAATGTGATGGAAGCATCAGAGGCCAAGCTGTGCAAGTACAGCGAGTACATTCATGAAAAGGACAAATTCACCCCATCCACCGGGTCACCACTAGCGTAGAAGTCACCCTTACTTCAGCTCTGTGGTGACAGAGGATGCTGAGAGCTAAAGAAGAAAAAAAGAAAGAAACCTAGTGTTTTTTCTTGTATCCAAACCTATTAAATCTAATCTAGAAGAAAGCTTTTTCAGAGAAGTCTGAAATCTTTGTCTAAACTTAAGGGTTAAGAACTCAATTTTTGACACTGCAGTTACAGCATAGAACCAGGCAGAAAACAAGCAGTGGTTTGATGAGACTACAGGAATAAGAGTTTAGAGTCTTGGTTTGGGTTCCAGCTCTGCCACTAACTGTGCCATCTTAGTCTAGTCTCTCAGGGGCTCTGACACAGACCTGCTGTTCTCACTGGTAACACGAAGGTGATCTCTGAGTAAACAGGCCCTGTTTTTGCTATGTGCAAAAAAAGCAACCTGCTAAAAAAGGCATCATGTAAAGCACAATTCTTTCTACGAATTTAAAGCAGGTAGAGGTAAAATAGCTTCCCTGGTGGCTCAGACGCTAAAGCGTCTGCCTGCAATGCGGGAGACCCGGGTTCGATTCCTGGGTGGGGAAGATCCCCTGGAGAAGGAAATGGCAATCCACTCCAGCACTCTTGCCTGGAAAATCCCATGGATGGAGGAGCCTGATAGGCTACAGTCCATGGGGTCGCAAAGAGTCGGTCACGACTGAGCGACTTCACTTCCAAAGGTAAAATAAGCATGTCACAGAATATAGCATAAGCATGAAGTAACAGATTATTATAAAAAGGTTGGAATAATTCTGATGATGTGATGGCTTCTGGCTGGGGTGATCAGAGAAGCCTTCCAGGAGCAGGTGATATTTCTGTTGCAGCGTGCAGGCTGAGTAGTATCCAGCTAGACAGAGAGGGACTCAGAGCAAACCCCCAAGACAGCAGAACCACTTAATAATAAGCAACAGTTTAGGAAACACACTTGTTTTTTGATAGCTCAGAACATGTCCATGTGGTTAGAAGGTAGGGGTCTTGAGATCATATCATGGAATGTAGAACTGGAAACATAAGTAGGTGCCAGCTATAATAAAAAATTATTTTTGAGTACCACTAAGTAGCTGACAAAGGCTTTCACAGAACGTTATTTGAGTGTCTTAGGAGGAAACCTGCTCTGAACTCTCAAGAGAAGCAGAGTTTTTATTTCTTTTCTAGCAACTACGGCAAAATAGCCCATTTACTCTTTTTACTGTGTCACAGAGTGTGGAGAGTTGTGGCCTCAGCTCTAAGGCCTGGGACCATGGCTGGCCGGGGACCTTCCTGGTCACTGGAAAGCTGTGTTCTTGCAGGACATTGTGCGTTTCAGATCTACTTCTCAAGCATCACTGGGTTATACTTGACCACGGACACCGTGTGTGTCCAGGGATTTGCAGGCAATTTATTATGTACAAGGCCATGTGATACATTACAGTTTTCAAAAATATTTCAAATATGTCTCTGCTTTTAAACTTCTTCTTGAAGAAAATCCCCCTCCCATAATAATCTGAATGTCTGTTTCCTCCTCAAATCTTCAAGCCTAGCCCGTCACCCTCAGCCAGTGACTTCTGTCTCCTAACTCACTGAAGACATCAGTGCCACCAAGTAATAGCACTTTAAAGTTCTTGCCCCTGCATATTAAGTGGCATCTTAATCTTCCCTCCCACCCATTTGTCCGCCTCCTTATGGATGTTTTATGCTTATGCCATGAATTCCTTGTCTTCTTGTCTCTCAGGGGAGTTGACTCTGCTGTTTTGTCTTCTGTTGCTCCCTCTCTGCTGGCACCTGCTCCTGACATATAAACATCATAGGTGCATCCTTTCAAAAACAGTGCAAACCTCCCTATACCACTAGCTCTTCTCTTGGCAAAAAAAGTTCCCTGAAAAAGGTTCTTTATCTGCCACCTCCCATTCCTTCAGTTCAGTTCAGTTGCTCAGTCATGTCCAACTCTTTCCGACCCCATGGACTGCAGCATGCCATGCTTCCCTGTTCATCACCAACTCCTGGAGCTTACTCAAACTCATGTCCATCAAGTCGGTGATGCCATCCAACCATCTCGTCCTCTGTTAGCCCCTTCTCCTCCTGCCTTCAATCTTTCCCAGCATCAGGGTCTTTTTCAGTGAGTCAGTTGTTTGCATCAGGTAGCCGAAGTATTGGGAGTTTCAGCTTCAGCATCAGTCCTGCCAATGAATATTCAGGACTGATTTCCTTTAGGATTGACTGGTTTGATCTTTCAGTCCAAAGGACTCTCAGGAGTCTTCTCCAACACCACAGTTCAGAAGCATCAATTCTTCAACACTCAGCTTTCTTTATAGTCCAACTCTCATATCCATACATGACCACTGGAAAACCATAGTTGTGACTAGATGGACCTTTGTTGTTGGCAAAGCAATGCCTCTGCTTTTTAATGCGCTGTCTAGGTTGGTCATAGCTTTTCTTCCAAGGAGCAAGCATCTTTTAATTTCATGGCTGCAGTCACCATCTGCAGTGATTTTGGAGCCCAAGAAAATAAAGCCTGTCACTGTTTCCATGCTCTTATTTATTTCTCGACTTAGTAAAATCTACTTCTGCTGCTGCAGCTTGAAACCACTCACCCTTTGCTCAGCCATGAGTTCCATATTACATTCCATATTTCTGTATTAGGTTTCATCGGCCTGTCTTGCATTGGACTTTGTTGACAACTGATCCCTTCTTTTTAAAAAATATTTATTTGTTTATTATGTATTTATTTGGTTTCGCTGGGTCTTAGTTGCTGCATGTGGGATCCAGCTCCCCGACCAAGGATTGGACCCAGGCCTCCCACATTGGGAGCTTGAAGTCCCAGCCACTGGACCACCACAGAAGTCCCAACACCAGTCCCTTCTTGAAACTCTTCCCCCTTTTATTTTCTGGCCACGGCTCCCTCTGTTCCTATGCTAAACCCTCTTTTTACTTACGTTGATATTCCCAAGTTATTCCCTTTCTCCTAATTTTTAAAATAACTTTGTTGAGATAAAATTCACATACTATATAGTTCACCCATTCAGTGATTTTTAGTGTGTTTATAATGTGCAACCATCCCCCCCGAGAAAGCCCATACCAGTTAGCAGTCACTCTGCATTCACCTCCCACCTCCACACCCCAACCATAGGCAACCACTTACCTAGTTTTGTCTAAATAGATTGGCTGGACCTCATGTTACTCATCCTGTTCAAACTGTGCTTGTACTCACATATTTCCTGTTTTAGTTCCTTTTCACAGAATGAAAGTGAAAATTGCTCGGTCGTGTCTGACTCTTCGCAGCCATACAGTCCATGGAACTCTCCAGGCCAGAATACTGGAGTGGGTAGCCTTTCCCCTCTCCAGGGGATCTTTCCAACCCAGGGATAACCCAGGTCTCCTGCTTTGCGGGCGGATTCTCTACCAGCTGAGCTACAAGGGAAGCCCAAGAATACTGGAGAGGGTAGCCGATCCCTTCTCCAACAGATCTTCCTGACCCAGGAATCAAACTGGGGTCTCCTGCATTGCAGGTGGATTCTTTACCAACTGAGCTATCAGGGAAGCCCCTTCACAGAATGGTTACTTTGAAATCTCTATGTCAATTCAGGCTTCACTCTTGACCTCCAGATACACAGAGTCAACCCTTTTCTCTCATCCTCACGTAGGTGCCCCGCAGGGATCTCAGACTAAGTATGTGCCCCCGTTGTGGAGAGTGGCACACCCTCACCCCTGAGGCTGCAGTTGTCCAAGCTAGAAATCTAGAAGCTGTGACAGACCCCCTCATCCATCCTATCCTGTCCTGCCTTCCTTACCATCCTCCCGATGGCTGCCTTGCTTCAGACCCTATAACAATCCTCCAGGCAAGTCTCCCTAACTCCCCACTCCCAGTCCATGTACACTAATTTAGTAAAGATCATCTAAAATACAGATTAAGTCTTAAAATTTACTAGTCAGGGAGCCGTTCTGATCCTGGTGATCCCAGCATAAGATGGGTTATTAATAACCATGGATTTCTATGGACTTCTCTGGAGGCCCAGTGGTTAAGACTCCATGCTTCCAGTGCAGAGGAGCTTGCATTTGATCCTTGGTTGGGGAACTAAGACCCTGCATGCTTCGTGGTGTGGCCAAAAAAAAAAAAAACAGCTAAGAAAAAAAGTAGAAACTACAGGGATTTCTGTTCTCTCACAGCAGGAAGTCTAGAGATGCCGCTGGCTTTGGTGCAGCAGTCCCGCTTGTTATCGCTGGGGCGATTCGGATGGTCCTGGCCTTTCCCTCGTGGTTGCACCGTTCTAGACATCATGCCCGAATTCAAGGAAGGAAGTGAGGGAAAAGGCAGAGCCAGTCAAGGAAAGATATTCATTAGGAAATCAAAATCTTTGCCGGATGCCTTTCCAGTTAGATTTCTTATGCTTCATTGGTCAGAACTGTGTCACAGCTTCACCTCTCACTGCAGAGGAAGTTTCGAATATGAGCTTTCATTTTTCCTGGCTTCCTGGTAGAGGTAGGCAGGAAGAAAAGGTTGGATAGGCCATATTCCTCCCCTGCTTAAAATCTTTCAGTGGCTTTCCACTTTGTTCTGAGTAATAAAGTTTGACCTTTTTAATGTGATATCAGAGGGATCCCTATGCTGATGTCCTGGTGACGGTTCTAATTCTCCAAACAGACCATGACTTTTTGGATTATTGGTTTTGATCATGTTATTTCCAACAGAGAAAGCCCTTCTTTGTCTTCCTTTTCTTTCTTTGCACACCCACTCCTAACTAAAGCAGAAATACTCAGGCACCGAAAGACAAACTCTTTGCTCTTCCTTCAAAACTCAGTTCATAAGTTGTCTTCAGGAACCTTTCTTAACTCCCTTGTTATAATAATAATAATAGTTGAGTTTTAAAAATTTGTCTCTCTTAAAAGATTGTAAGTATCTTGAAAGTGAAGGTGAAGTCTCTCAGTCGTGTCCGACTCTTTGCGATCCAGTGGACTGTTGAAGATAGACTAAAACCCTGGTTTTTAGCTCCGTAAATGTTTGGTGAAGGAATGAATGTATTTGATGTTTTCTAAAGTCAGTTTAGTTTTCAGTTCTCATGGATGCTAACTTTCAAAATATTCCCATATCCTTGTTTTATTTAAAGGGAAAGAGACAGATTTTTTCATTTTTTATTTCGGGCATACTCATAACCCCTGATGGTTACCTTAGTTGCGCCTTGGTTAACGTCCTGTGTTTGCTTTGAAAATATGCAGATTCAGACACTTTTTTTTTTTAATATAAGGATAACTGCTTTACAAAATTTTGTTGTTTTCTGTCAAACCTCAACATGAATCAGCCATAGGTATACATATATCCCCTCTCTTTTGAAAGTGCCTCCCATCTTCCTCCCATCTCACCCCTCTGGGTTGATACAGAGCCCCTGTTTGAGTTTCCTGAGCCATACAGCAAATTCCCGTTGGTTATCTGTTTTACATATGGTAATGTAAGTTTCCATGCTACTCTCTCCACACATCTCACCCTCTCCTCCCCTCTCCCCATGTCCACAAGTCTGTTGTCTATGTGTTTCTCCGCTGCTGCCCTGCAAATAAATTCTTCAGTGCCATTTTTATAGATGCTGTATATATGCATTAGTATGCGATATTTATTTTCTTTTTCGGACTTACTTTAGTCTGTATAATAGGCTCTAGGTTCATCCACCTCATTAGAACTGACTCATATGTGTTCCTTTTTATGGCTGAATAATATTCCATTGTGTATGTGTACCACAACTTCTTTATCCATTCATCTGTCCATGGGCATCTAGGTTGCTTCTGTGTCCTAGCTATTGTAAATAGTGCTGCAGTGAACAATGGGATGTGTCTTTTTCCATTTTGGTTTCCTCAGGGTGTATGCCTAAGAGTGGGATTGCTGAGTCATATGGTGGTTTTATTCCTAGTATTTTAAGGAATCTCCATACCGTCTTCCATACTGGCTGTATCAATCTACATTCCCACCAACAGTGCAAGAGCATTCCCTTTTCTCCACACCCTCTCCAGCATTTATTGTTCGTAGACTTTTTGATGATGGCCATTCTGACTGGTGTGAGGTGATACCTCATTGTAATTTTTATTAGCATTTCTCTAATAATGAGGGATGTTGAGCATCTTTTCTTGTGTTTGTTAGCCATCTGTATGTCCTTTTTGGAGAAATATGTGTTTAGGTCTTTTTCTCACTTTTTGATTGGGTTGTTTGTTTTTCTGGTATTGAGTTGTATGAGTTGCTTCTATATTTTGGAAATTAATCCTTTGTCAGTTGTTTCATCTGCTATTATTTTCTCCCATTCTGAGGGTTGTCTTTTCACCTTGCTTAAAGTTTCCTTTGCTGTGCAAAAGCTTTTACGTTTAATCAGGTCCCACTTGTTTACTTTTGTTTTTATTTCCATTACTCTAGGAGGTGGGTCATAGAGGATCTTGCTTTGATTTATGTCATTGAGTGTTCTGCCTTTGTTTTCCTCTAAGAGTTTTCTAGTTTCTGGTCTTACATTTAGGTCTTTAATCCATTTTGAGTTTATCTTGTGTATGGTGTTAGGAAGTGTTCTAATTTCATTCTTTTACATGTAGCTGTCCAGTTCCCCCCGCACCATTTATTGAAGAGGCTGTCTTTGCCCATTGTATATTCTTGCCTCCTTTGTCAAAATAAGGTACCCATAGGTGCATGGGTTTATTTCTGGGCTTTCTATCTTGTTTCATTGGTCTGTATTTCTGTTTTTATGCTGGTACTATACTGTCTTGATGACTGTCGTTTTGTAGTATAATCTGAAGTCAGGAAGGTTGATTCTTCCAGCTCCATTCTTCTTTCTCAAGACTACTTTAGCTATTCGGGGTCTCTTGTGTTTCCATATAAATTGTGAAATTTTTTGTTCTAGTTCTGTGAAAACTTCCATTGGTAATTTGATAGGGATTGCATTGAATCTGTAGATTGTGTTTGGTAGTATAGTCTTCACAATATTGATTCTTCCTACCCAGGAACATGGAATATTTCTCCATCTGTTTATGTCTTCTTTGATTTCTTTCATCAGTGTCTTATAATTTTCTGTGTACACTTCTTTTGTCTCCTTAGGTAAATTTATTCCTGGGATCGATTCCTTAATTTCTCTTTCTGATTTTTCATTGTTAGTATAGAGAAATACAATTGATTTCTGTGTACTAATTTTGTATCCTGCAACTTTGCTAAATTCACTGATTAGCTTTAGTAATTTTCTGATAGTATCCTTATGGTTTTCTGTATACAGTATCATGTCATCTGCAAACAGTGAGATCTTTACTTCTTCTTTTCCAATCTGGATTCCTTTTATTCCTTTTTCTTCTCTGATTGCTGTAGCTAGGACTTCCAGAACTATGTTGAATAATGGTGAAAGTGGACACCCTTGTCTTGTTCCCGATCTTACGAATAATGCTTTCAGTTTTTCACCATTGAGAATAATGTTTGCTGTAGGCTTATCATATATGACCTTTACAATGTTGAGGTAGTTTCCTTCTGTGCCCAGTTTTTGAAGAGTTTTCATCATAAATGGGTGTTGAATTTTATCAAAGGCTTTTTCTGCATGTCTTGAGATTATCATTTGTCTTTATCTTTGAATTGGTTAATATTGTTATATCACATTGATTGATTTGCATATATTGAAGAATCCTTGCATCCCTGGAATAACTTGATCATGGTGTATGAGCTTTTTTAACGTGTTGTTGAATTCTGTTTGCTAAAATTTTTATTGAGGATTTTTGCATCTGTGTTTATCAGTGATGTTGGCCTGTAATTTTTTTTTGTTGTTGTTGCGTTTGTCTGGTTGTGGTGTCAGGGTGATGGTGGCCTCATAGAATGAGTTTGGAAGTGGTCCTTCCTCTGCAATTTTTTGAAAGAGCTTTAGAAGGATAAGCATTAGCTCTTCTGTAAATGTTTGACAGAATTCTCCTGTGAAACCATCTGGTCCTGGGCTTTTGTTTTTTGGGAGATTTTTGATCACAGTTTTAATTTCAATGCTTATAATTGGGTTATTCATAATTTCTGGTTCAGTCTTGGAAGATTGAACTTTTCTAAGAATCTGTCCGTTTCTTCCAGATTATCCATTTTATTGCCATAGAGTTGTTCATAATAGTCTCTTATAATCCTTTGTATTTCTGCATTGTCTGTTGTTACGTCTCCTTTTTCATTTCTAATTTTGTTGATTCAATTCTTCTCTCTTTTTTTTTCTTGATGATTCTGGCTAAAGGTTTGTCAATTTTGCTTATCTTAGCAAAGAACCAGCTTTTAGTTTTATTAATCTTTACTATTGTTTCTCGGAGAAGGCAATGGCACCCTACTCCAGTACTCTTGCCTGGAAAATCCCATGGATGGAAGGGCCTGGTGGGCTGCAGTCCATGGGGTTGCTAGGAGTCAGACATGACTGAGTGACTTCACTTTCACTTTTCACTTTCATGCATTGGAGAAGGAAATGGCAACCCACTCCAGTGTTCTTGCCTGGAGAATCCCAGGGACGGGGGAGTCTGGTGGGCTGCCGTCTATGGGGTCGCACAGAGTCAGACACGACTGAAGCGACTTAGCAGCAGCAGCAACTATTGTTTCTTTCATTTCTTTTTCACTTATTTCTGCTCTGATCTTTATGATTTCTTTCCTTTTGCTAATTTTTTTTCTCTTCTTTTCCCAGTCGTTTTAGGTGTAAAGTTAGGTTGTCTATTCGATGTTTTTCTTGTTTCTTGAAGTAGGATTGCATTGCTATAAACTTGCTTCTTAGAACTGCTTTTGCTGCATCCCATAGGTTTTGAGTTGTTGTGTTTTCATTATCATTTGTTTCTAGAAGTTTTTTGATTTCTTCTGTAACCTGTTGCTTATTTAGAAACGTGTTGTTTAATCTCCGTGTGTTTGTGTTTCTTATGGTTTTTTTCTTGTAATTGATATCTAGTCTCATAGCGCTGTGGTCAGAAAAGATGCTTGATACAATTTCTTAAATTTACTGAGGTTTGGTTTGTGACCTAAGATGTGGTCTATCCTGGAGAATGTTCCATGCACATTTGAGAAGAAAGTGTATTCTTCTGCATTTGGATGGAATGTCCTGAAGATATCAATGATATCCATCTCATCTACAGGCCCTTTTTAAAATGAGTTGAAAGTATTTCCCAACATTTTTATATATTATTGAAGAGATTTTTATACTTTGAGGTGAGAATTTTGAACTTTAATATTTTGAATTTTGAGCTTTAATATTTAATGTGTGTGCATGTGTGCTTAGTCGGGTCTACCTCTTTGCAACCTCATAGACAAGCCCACCACCCTCCTCTGTCCATGGAATTCTCCAGGCAAGAATACTGGAGTGGGTTGCCATTTCCCATTCCAGGCGATCTTCCCCACCCAGGGATCAAACCCATGTCTCCATCTCCTCAATTAGTGGGCAGATTCTTTACCACTGAGCCTACTGGCAAGCCTAATATTTAACGTTGCTTCAATTTATAATCTGAAACATCAACATAAATGTACTTTGAATTATCTTGTAAATGTTTCCCTTATCACCAGTTTTGGTTTCCCAGCTGTAATACCTCATCTTATGTTTTGTTCGCAATCAAATTGGTGTCCAGTGGTGTTGCTTTAACTGTCATGATCTTAAGTGAAAACACCAGGGCAATTTTAACCTATGCTTTATGCATTCATGCCAGGTGAAGGCCAAGTAATGTGCTGTGGATATCTTTGTTCAGCTAGTTTTAAGAAGTGTGGTGGTAAGTTTAAATAAAAAAGATCAGAAATGCCAAATACCAAGGTAAATATAAAATTTTATTCTTTGTAATTTCTGTTTTTTTAAATTGAAGGATGATTGCTTTACAGAATTCTGCTGGATTCTGCCATACGTCAATATGAATCAGTCATAGGTATACGTATGTCCCCTCCCTCTTGAACCTCCCTCCCACTTCCCTCCCCATTCCACCCCTCTAGGTTGTTACAGAGCACTGGTTTGAGTTCCCTGAGTCATACAGCCAATTCCCATTGGCTGTCTCTTTTACATATGGTGATGTAAGTTTCCGTGTTTCTCTCTCCATGTGTCCCTCCCTCTCCTTCCTCCACCACTGTGTCCATAAGTCTGTTCTCTAGGTCTGTATCTCCATTGTTGCCCTGCAAACAATTTCATCATTACCATCTTTCTAGTGAAACTGTAAAACATATGATTGTTTAAAGCACAAATGATAACATTGTGGGAGTTGTAATGTATACGAAGAATGACAGCTATAGTGTAGAGAAGTACAGGGGAGTAAATGGGCTCCCCATATGATTGCAGGATTTCTATATTTTATATGAAGTGGTGTATTAACTCTAAATACTAAATAGAATGAAAAGTTAAAGATCAACATTTTAATTCTCAGAGGAACCAGTAAAAAATAATACACAGCCAAAAGATAAACCTAAATTTAATTTTAAAAAAATATCCAAATGATCCATAGAAGGAAGGGACAAAGGAAAAAAAACAGAGAAGACAGAATGAAAGTAAGAAGATGGTAGACCTCAGTCCAATCCTATCAATTATTATATTAGATTGAAAGAGAACAGATGGAAAAATGTAAATGATATAAGTAATAATCAGAAGAAGATTGGAGTGGCTCAGACAAAATAGATATCAAGGCAAATAACAGAGATTAAAAAGGATGTTTCTTTTTTAATGATTTAAAGACTAAATGTTCAGGAAGATGTAATCATAAATGTATGCATGGAGTAAACATTGTCAAAATTAAAGGGAGAAGCAAACAGTTTTGGAATCACAGTTGATGATTTCAACATCCTTCTCTCAGCAATTGGTACAATATCCAAATAGAAAATCAGTAAAACTATAAGCAATCTTAATAATGCCATCAACTGTCTTGACCTAATTGATATTTATAGAACACCATACCCACATGACTCATTCCCAAAGACAGACTATATTCTAGGCCATAAATCAGTTCACAATACAAATTAATTTAAATTTGAAAGGATTGAAATCATATATAGTATATTTTCTGATCATAACACAATTAAACTAGGAATCAATAACAATAATATCTCTAGGAAAAACCTCCCATATTTGGAAGCTAAATAACATGCTTTAGAAGATTCGTTCACCAAGAAAGAAACCATAAGGAAAATTAGAAAATATTTCGAAGTGAATGATAATGAAACACAGTATCTCAAAATTGTGGGATGCAGCCAAAGCAGTGCTGAGAGGAAAACATATAGCTTTTACTGCTTATGGTCTACAATCTAACAAATTGTCAACTTTAAGAAGCTAGGGGATTAAGAAAAGGAGAAGTAAATGCAAAATAAGTAGAAGGAAGGACATAATAAAAATCAGAGTAAACATTGGTATTAAACAAAAGACATACAATAGAGAAAATTAACAAAAGCAAGATTGTTTTTTTAAAAGTATTTTAAAATTGAAGTATAATCTACAATTTTTTGTTAGTTTCAGGTAGATGGCAAAGTGATTCATTTATATATACGTGTATGTTCCTTTTTAGATTCTTTCCTGTTGCAGATTATTACAAGATATTGTGTATAGTTCCCTGTGCTTCACAGTAGATCCTTGTTGTTTACCTATTTCATATATAGTAGAGTGTATATATTAGGAGAAGGCAATGGCACCCCACTCCAGTACTCTTGCCTGGAAAATCCCATGGATGGAGGAATCTGGTAGGCTGCAGTCCATGGGGTTGCCAAGAGTTGGACACGACTGAGCGACTTCACTTTGACTTTTCACTTTCATGCACTGGAGAAGGAAATGGCAACCCACTCCAGTGTTCTTGCCTGGAGAATCCCAGGGACGGGGGAGCCTGGTGGGCTGCCGTCTATGGGGTCACACAGAGTCAGACACGACTGAAATGACTTAGCAGAAGCAGCAGCAGAGTGTATATATTAAAGTTGGTTTTTGGAAAAGATCAACAAAGTTTATAAATATCAAGCTAGACTGATCAAAAAATGACAAATCACTGATATAACACGTGGAAGAAACATTTTAACAATAAAAATCACAGACATTAAGAGGAAAAGAGAGTATTCTGTACAACTTTATGCCAAGAAATTTGACAACTTAGATGAAATGGACAAATATCTTATAGCTCTCTAATTATTCACCATGTCTTAGAACTACTCTAAGTCCCACATCCTAAGTTCTGAAGTATCTCTCTTTGACCACATCCCTGCCTGTCTCTGCATCTCATCATGAGCTCTTAATGAGTTTCTTGCTTCTCTAAGTTCAGCCTGTCACCACTTCCTGGTTTAACTTCACTTGCCTTTCTGCTTAGTATAGACTGTTAATCAATTGTGTAGAGAAGCTTTTACTGTTGTTCTCACTTTGGTCATTCAGTTCCTCTACCACAGTGACTTGAAAATTATCAGATCTGAGTCAGTGACTTTGCTTTTCTTTCTTATGCCCAGGAGGCCTGGCCTTACTGGACAGCATCATAAAACCCAGCCATTTGTTATGTTATCCAGCAACCAGGTTTGCTCCTAGAGAGTATCAGCTAGCTTCTGCTTTGTAACAGTGAACAATAACAGTTCGAATGTTAACTATTTAGCCTGCAAGTCTGAGAATTGGCAGTTTGAGCTGTGCCCAGCTGGCCAGTGGTTCTGGTCTGAGTCAGGCTTGGCTCATCACAGCCGGCCCCAGTCACATGTTGGCTTCAATTGATGAGCTTCTGGCTGACTCACAGTTTGCCTGTACATAGTCTGTCCCCTTCCATCAGGCCACCTGGGGTTGGTTCACCCGTGGTTGGTTAGATTCGGATTCTCAAAGCAGCAAGAGTGGAAGTGCATGAGGCCTTTGGGGGTCTGTCTAGGCTCTCAGCTCATCTGTGGCCTCTGGTCATACATTGTTTTGACCAAAGCAAGTTATAGGAAGTGAGGGAAGTAGAGTCCTGGTGGGAAAAGTAGAATCATGTGGTGGCCACTTCTGTAATCTTGTGGCTAGTCTTTTGATTTATGTCTGGTTTGCTGCTGTCTGCTGTTCCTTAGCACTGATTTTAAGGTTTTTCTGTTGTTTTCCCTGGGTAGTCTTCTAATGCCTTTGTTTACATCCATATAAAAATTACTTCCGCCTGAAAAAATTTTAAGCCTAACAATTTCAACAACGTGGGTGGCTCTATGTTCCAGTTTTAGAATATTCTCCATTACCCTAGAAAGATCTCTCATGTCTATTTGCCATTGATCCCTGTTCCCAACCCCTAATCTGCAAAACTATGAATCTGCTTTTAGTATCTATGGATTTGTCTTTTCTGGACATTATATATAAGTGGAATCTTAAATACATAGTCTTTTGCATCTGGCTTCTTTCATGAATATTAATGTTTTTGAGGTTCATCCACGTTGTGTCATGTATCAGTAGTTTGTTCATTTTTATTGCTGAATTGTATTTTAGTCTATGAATATACCATACTTCATTTATCCATTCAACAATTGATGGACATTTTATTTTTCTCCAATTTTTAGCTATTATAAATAATACTGCTGAATATTTGCTTGGAATCTTTGTGTGGACATACATTTCCATTTGTCTTGGGTTGATGCCTGGGAGTTGAATTCCTAGCTTATGTGATAAGTGTATGTTTAATTTTTAAAGGTAATTATTACACTCTTTCCCAAAGTGACTGTACAATTTAACATTCTCATCAGCAACATATGAGGGTTCCAGTTTCTCTACCTCCTTGGCGAACTTGTTGTCTTTCTGATTATAGCTATTCTAGTGGGTCTGAAGTGGTATCACTGTAGTTTTCACTTTGCATTTCCCTAATGACTAATGATTTTTGAGCGTTTTTGTGTGTGCCTGTTAGCAGTTCAGATATCTTCTTTAGTGAAACGTTCAACTCTTTTCCCGTCTTTATTTTACTTTTTGCTTTATTGAAATACTGCATTTGTTTCACATGTATATTTTCGTCTTTCCACCATTTTAGTTTGTCTGATCACCATGACTACTGGGTCCTATCACGGCATTCCATATATTCTTAAGACTGAGCAAATGGTAGAGTTCCATTTTTAAAAATAAAATGGCCATTTTGGACAATGCGTTCTTGGCAGTGAACCTGGGTAGCATTTATCCGATACAGTAGGGGAAGTTTTCACCCTGCATTATAAAAAGTACAACCAGATATCAACTGGGACAGAAATGAAATAAGATGGAAAGTTTTGACAAAAGATTTACATTGTTTTCTTAAAGAGAATTCCTCAACTGCAGGAAATCTTGAGTAGTTTTCAGGTCAGTCATCTGGAGCAATTCTTCACATAATCGATAATTTTGGTTTCCACTTTGGGAGATAACCACCCTTTTCTATACTTGCTTGCATTTTTTTTAATGTCTTCTACAAAACAGGTCCTTTCTGTGTCTTAGGAGTTTTCCCCCCTCCCATTTTAAAAAATATTCTTGACATCTTGATCTTGGTAGTGATGGTTTGAGTCTCTTCCATTCTCGTTTGATTTTTGTGTGCAATTTTTGCTTGAGTATCTCATATAGATTTCTTAAAAAATTTTTTTTATTGGAGTCTAGTTGATATACAATATGTGTTACTTTCTGCTGTAGACCACAGTGAATCAGTGATACATCATGAAGATTTCTTTACTGGAGCTTTTCAGCTTGCAAAAATCATCATCATCACCTTCATCAGCATCACGTTTTGCTTTTTCCTTTGGAAGCTTGTTACCACTTCCAGGGGCAGATTGCTCTCCAGAGATACTTAGGAGTTTCCATCATCTTTATCTTCCTCCACTGCTGCCACGTGCTGTCTGCTAATACACACAGACCTGCACCGCCATTCAACTGTGAGACCCCAGGTAGTGTCATTTCAAAGTCCCCAAGGCAAACCGTTGACTGGAAAGATATTTCTCAAAGTCGCCAGTGTTGCTTTACTTGGGCTCATCATTCGTTGCCTCTGCTTCAGTAATGTGCAAAACCATCTTTTGCCCTGGCCCCTCCAACTGATTGTTTTCAAAGATACCTGCTCACTTTCATCACAGTTCACAACCAGGACAGTTCTGCGGCCTCTGGGTGGCTTTCTGTGGACTGTGGCTCACTCGTAGGTGGGAGAGAAGGCAGAGAAAGAGAAATGACTTCTGTTCCAGGGAACAGCTGTACAAGATGGGATCCTCCTAGAGCTAATCTCTGCCTATTTTAAAATTGGTTCTCTGTCTTCCTCTTGAGTTGTAAGAGTTCTTTATATATTCTGGTTGCAAGTCCTTTAATAGACACATGATTTGCAAATGTTTTCTTACAGAGTGTGGTTTGTCATTTCATTTACCTAATGGTATCTTTTTAAATGCAAAAGTTTAAAATTTTTAAGAAGTTATTTTATCAGTTATTTTCCTTTATTATCATGCTTTTGATGTCATATCTCAGAACCCTACCTCACCCAAAGTCATGAACATTTTCCTTTTTTTTCCTAGAAATTTACAGTTCTGGTTCTTACATGTAGGCCATGATCCATTTTGAGTTTTTCTCTGTTTTTTGAGTTTGTGAATTATTGGTATTGACTATTTAAATATTTGATAGGGTTCAAAGTGAAGCCATTTGAGACTGATGTTTTCTTTGTGGGAATATTTTTAAGATATCAATTTAAAATTTAAGTATTCAGATTTTAAACTTTATGTACCTGCCTGTTAAGATATTCTATTTTTTCTTGAGTCAATTTGATAATTTGTGTCTTTCTAAAAATTTGTTCATTTTATCTAAACTGTCTGATTTGTTGGCCAACAAATCTCTTCTACTCCTTTTAATTTCTGTAGGGTTGTTAATACTTTCAGATTCCTTTCATTCAGCCAGGAAGTTGGAGTTTGTTTTCCTGTTCCGTTGCACACTTTTGTCACTACTCTTGTGTCCAGGGCCAAGTGGGAGGAAGAGAGAGAAAGAGTAAGATGGGAGTTTGTCCCACTTTCTTGGGACCAGAGAGGAAGGTTTCCTTCCTAAGAGTTCTAATTCCTATTCCCCTGGGACTTCTAATGTCATCGGATTAGCAGTGACTTCTAATGTCACTGCACATGGGATTGCTTGAAAGCTGAGGCTTAAGAGACCTCAGAGAAGAAAAAGATGGGGGAGGTCTGTTTTCTGTCTAAGTCTTAAGGATTCCCTCCCTCACTCCAGAAGCCAGGATGAGGGGGTGTTTCCTGGAACTGTCTTTGCTTCAGACTCAGTACCAGCTCTGGGTTTCAAGCTGTCCTGCTGAGTTGCATTCAGCCTGGGGGATGCTGGAGGTCAAACACAGCAAACACAGCAAACACAGCACTGGTTTGGTGGTACTTGGAATTCTGGCCTTTTTGCTTCAGGCTTCTCACTACTCTTTCCTATTCAGAATCCTCAGAAGTGGCTCAGTGCATTCTGTCCAAGTGTGTATCTGTGCTCAGTGGCGGGTATACGCTTGTTCTTATTTATTGTAACCAGAACCACAGCCTGTTTTCAATCAGTCTACCTCCCTTTCACCTTAAACCCATTGCTTTCCTTCTTTAATTTATTTACTTTTTGGAAAATCTCATTGTATTTTGCCGTCTAATAAGATGATGCTGGTAGGTGGGGGCTTCCCTGGTGGCTCACTGGCAGGCATATATGCCAGTGCGGGAGACATGGGTTCAGTCCCTGGCCCGGGAAGATCCTGCATGCTGTGAAGCATGTGAGCCCATGGGCCACAACTATTGAGCCTGTGCTCTAGAGCCCAGAAGCCATAACTACTGAGCCCATGTGCTGCAGCTACTGAAGGCCAAATGCCCTAGAGCCTGTGCTCTGCAACAGGAGAAGCCACCACAATGAGAAGCCTGAGCGCTGCAACTAAGGAAAAACCCGCACAGCAATGAAGACCTAGCACAGCCACCAAAAAAAAAAAGATGATGCTGGTAGAGATGTGTTTTGCTACATATAACTCATGCAGTACTGAAGATTCCACCTCTTTCATCATTATGCAGGTTTTTTAGAAATCTAAATTCAATACACTGTCTTTTGAAAAAAAAAATTCTTTTCGTTTAATCTTATCATTCTCCAGATTTTCTGGATTTCTTTCTAATTCTTGAAAACCAAATAGGTTGAGATTAAAGAACCACATACAGATTTTATTTACAAAGAGAATAGAAATCTCACATTAAGAAGTAATTTAGCATTAGACTGTTACTTTTAAATAACTAGCTGATCGACTCTGGAGAATCCTTAATGAATCCCGATAGGTAAATTCCTGACCTGACCCCCTGCGCAGTGGCTGCAGGGATGAGGCAGTAGGAGTCTGTATTTCCAAGTCACCTAGACTATAGCTCTCTTGTTTTGAAAGCTGCTCTAGGGTGTCCTGAAGGAATTACAGATATATATGGGGAGATATATATGTGGGCTTCCCTGGTGGCTCAGACGGTAAAGCATCTGCCTGCAATGCAGGAGGCCTGGGTTCAATCCCTGGGTCGGGAAGATCTCCTGGAGAAGGAAATGGCAATCCACTCCAGTACTCTTGTCTGGAAAATTCCATGGATGAAGGAGCCTGGTAGGCTACAGTCCATGGGATTGCAAAGACTGAGCAACTTCACTGGCTCACTAGTATGCGGAGATTTGGTGTAATTTTCCAATTTAAAAAAATGACATAGTCACAAACAGAAACTTAAAATTTTTCCAAGTAAAATAATAATAATGAGATCCAACTAATTCCTGCTGCTCTGAAATCCTTGTACAGGATCTTAACCCATGGTGGGGAGGCGTTCTGAGAATCTGATGAAAACTGTGGTCCACATCTTGAGAAAAATTGGAGATACACAGACATAGTTTTGCACATACTTTTAAGTGCACATACTTTATTCATGCTCATCTTTGGAAACCCAGGGCAGAGGTAGACCCCCCAGGTAAGAATTCCTGCAGTGAAATGACCAGACATCCTTGCCTGTTAGGATTGTCCTGGGCAGTGCCTTGGCAGGTTGAACTTAGATGTGAGATGTTGTGGAAAACCTCCTGTAAATTACCTGTGATACTTGGAGAAATAGTATCACAGAGTCCTCAGTCCCTAGCCTACAACTTGAAATTCCAGCTCAGATCTTTTTCCTGCAGTGAGGAGGCAGGAGGTACCCTTCAGGCCGGTGAGGTTGCTCCAAGTTTGTTGGAACTTATGAAGTGTGTGTTCTGGAGTGTATGGGGCTACAAAAGCTCCCCGAGGAGAGATTTCTCAGCCCCCCTTCAAATGCTGCTGTTACAGGGCCCGTGAGAGTGGGGAGAGTGCTGACCAAGCGGAGGGGTGGGGAGAGTCCTGACTCAGGCATTGAAGACCTACTGGCAAACGTGTTCCTTAGCTTACCTTGGGTGAGTCACTTAGTACTGCTGTGAATCCCTTTCTCTTTAGGTAACGTAGAAATAGCAGTACCTGTTCTGTCATTTTATAGGACTTTGTGAGAATTGGAGAAGGAAATGGCAACCCACTCCAGTGTTCTTGCCTGGAGAATCCCAGGGACGGGGGAGCCTGGTGGGCTGCCATCTATGGGGTTGTACAGAGTCGGACACGAATGAAGCGACTTAGCAGCAGTTAGCAGTTGTGAGAATTAGTGACAATAATATATGTGACTTTTAAAATACGCAAGCGTCTCAAAGTGGAAGGGACACATTGCATAATAGCTATGAAAAAATGGCACTGTCGTTACTCATCATGCATTTACTCATAGTAAATACATCTCATCTCGTACTCACAGGGCATTTGTAACTTGCCTGTGCTCCTGGTTGGGAATATGGTTCTTCTGTCTTTCAAATAGGCCTTCCCTAGTGACTCAGCGATAAAGAATCCACCTGTTAATTCAGGAGACATGGGTTTGACTCCTGGGTCAGGAAGATCCCCTGGAGAAGGAAATGGCAATCCACTGCAGTATTCTTGCCTGGGAAATCCCATGGACAGAGGAGCCTGGTGGGCTACAGTTCATGGGCTTGCAAAGAGTCAGGCACAACTTAGCGACTGAAAGAACCACAGCAGTATCTCTCAAATACTTTCTAGAATCTCTTCATATGTAGAAAAGAGAATAAAAGGAAGTTTGGTAATACAGAATAAGGAAGTCAAATGATTTGTATAATGTTTACACTGGAAAGATCAGTAATTACATAGTTTATCGTGGCTTTTAAAATGACAGTCAAAGGGAGTAGGATGAGTTTCGGCTTTCCTGAAACTAGTGAGATCTGATCCTGTCCCCTTCCCTGTCCTGGAGATGACCTAGTTACAGGGGCGAATGATAGCTGCCCTTTCCTGAGTGCGCCCCATCTTTACAGATGTCTATCTCGTTTAATCATCCCTTTGCCTGAGGTTCAGGGGCTCCCCGAGTTGAAATTCCAGCCCTGGCTCTTTAACCTGCAGAGTCTGTGCTCACAGCTCCTGAGAAGCCGGGAAGTGGGACTGAATTACAGCGAGCTGAACTGGCATTTGCCCTTCCTGGGGTTCATAGGGGTCAGTGTTAATTCACATTCTTTAACCTTGAAGGCTCAGAATAACCTTCGAGCTTACTCTTCAAGACCTAGAGATAGTGGTAATTGCCATCTGAGAGCAGGGTGAGAACTAGGACGGAAGCAGGTTCTTTTAGGAAGTGATCATTTTGCTGTACACCTGAAGCTCATACAACATTGTAAATCAACTATACTCCAAAATAAAATAAAAATTAGGGCGACTTTCCTGGTGGTCCAATGCTTAAGGCTCCATGCTTCCATGGCACGGAGTACCCAGTTCCATTCCTGGGCAGGGAACTGAGATCTCATATGCTGTGTGGTGTGCACGAAAATTAAAACAAAACCCCCCAAAAGTAAGGTTCTGTGCGTTCCACTTTTTAATTTTGAAATCCTTAAAGAAATGAACTTCCATTGCTTTTCTCTATTTTTGAGAGCTTTCCCCCAACATGTTGGGCTTACATATCTGAGTTATTAGGTGATATGAAGCAAAAGATGCTATTAATGTGCAAATACAGTGCATTTTCTCCTTTAGTGTGAGAAAGGAAAAAGTGCTGGTGTTTCCACAGACGCAGGCAGTGTTGTGTCTGTAGGCTGAATCCCCCATCAATCTGGGCCTGCTGGTTACATTACCAACGTGGCAGAAGAGAAGAAACCAAAGGCTGAATTTTAAGTAACATTCCTGGTTGTTTCGAGTCTCTTAAAAATGTTCAGAATACCTAGCTCTGTGTCTGAGTCATCTGCTGTACTGGGTGGGAGGTAAAATTGGGGAATTTTGGCTGGCTACTGCTATGTTACAATTTCTCTAGAAACCTTAAGAAAATAATGGTCTTGAGCATGCCTCGAGCTGTTCTCAGGGAAACTATGGCAACGGGCCTTTTAATTAAAGCTGAAGTAGTGTGTGTGGCTTAGAAAACAGAGATGCTGCCAGTTGATAGGAAGAGTGTACGAGAATAATCTAGACAACTGAAAAAAAAATACTTCGTTTTAGATATATTTGGTAATTCTTTGTTCTGTATATTGTTCAAAGAAATGATAGGGAAACTCTTTTAGTGGACATCAGTATTTGATGTTAGAATGTTATGTATATATTTAAAGAGAATATAGTTTCCTGATTATGGTTTTAAGATTAGTGTTCAAATTAATTTATAATTCTTGAGTACACATTAACTGACAGTTGGAAGGCCAACCTGGAGGGCGGCCAACCTAGGGTGGGTCACAGAATGGATGTTATTTCCATTTTGATGCTGGAGACTGTTAACATGTCCCAGTGAAATGCACCAGTGGGTTGATGGGCAACAAATTAGTAAACGGTTCCTCTCTTGAGCTGAACCATTGACAGCCTACATGCTAGAATTTATTATAAAGGCACAGCATACCACAGAGTAACTTACAAAACAGAAACTGAACGGAAAAGCTAAAGTTGCCACTCTTCTCGAGTCAGAGTACATGTTGTGTACCAACACCCAGTGATGGAGAGATCTGATCATCCTCCGGGTCAGAGGGAGTGTACCAACACCCAGTGATGGAGAGGTCTGATCATCCTCCGGGTCAGAGGGAGTGTACCAACACCCAGTGATGGAGAGGTCTGATCATCCTCCGGGTCAGAGGGAGTGTACCAACACCCAGTGATGGAGAGATCTGATCATCCTCCGGGTCAGAGGGAGTGTACCAACACCCAGTGATGGAGAGGTCTGATCATCCTCCGGGTCAGAGGGAGTGTACCAACACCCAGTGATGGAGCGATCTGATCATCCTCCGGGTCAGAGGGAGTGTACCAACACCCAGTGATGGAGCGATCTGATCATCCTCCGGGTCAGAGGGAGTGTGAGCGTATGCCTGTTGTGGTGCTCCTTCCATTTGCTCTTCCGAACGCACCTGTTTGGAGGGTGAGTTGCGTAGCCCCTTGGTGAAGGCAGTCGCTGCAGAGGTGAGGAGCGCCTGATAAAATAGAGTCACAGCGACAGACGTAGGGCCGGGACACGGAGGGGACCGCTCCTACACAGTCTGTTACCTGGTCTCCTGGCCTGCGGTTCCAGGTCGCCTGTTGCTATCCTGTCGGCCGAGTTAGTTGCCTGGGTCAGGTGGGACCCCCCGCTCCGTCTGCCTGTGGGATCGGTCGTGTTTTCTCAGCCTCAGCTGGGCACACAGCCTGAACTCAGAAGCGGCCCAGCCGCCCCCCGTGCCCTGCCTGCTGTGCTTTCGCATTGGCCGTTCTGTGGTAGAGTTCTCACCTCCCATCCTGCTACGCTTTCATGCTACTGCCAGAGCTGGAATTCTGCCGCTCTTTTATTTGTGTGTTTGGTAATTGTGTGTGTGTGTGTGTGTATGTGTGTTAAGCCACTTCAGTCGTTCCTTTTCCTACTTCAGAAGGAGAATGAAGCCTCACCTCTTCCGTCCCTTTATCTCACAATCCTTCCTTAATCCTCCCAAGACTGGATGAGGGCACCAGGTGTAGGGACCAATGCATCTGTCTTCCCAAGGCAGGTGCCACACACCTTTCATCTTGTCTCTCTGTAGCCTTACGTGGCATCTGGCGTGGGATGTGTCCTTCCTCCCTGTGTGTTGAATATTTGATGTTTGGTAAATATTTGATGGACCAATGAATGGGATTAAGTGGGTAAGATCATTGGAGTCACTGGGGCCTGTGTGAGAAAAACGCAGTAGTTGAACTTCGGTTTTCCTGTTTTCCGTCTTGTCCCTCATCCTCCTGCCGCTCTGGGTATCACTGCCCTCAGGCTGGTTTTCGGGCTTCCCAGAACATGTTCCTCTGGGTATTACAGGCTTGCCTTGTCCCTGAGTGCCTTGAACTCCTACAATACTCTTTCCTTTCCAGATTTTCACCCTTGGTTCCAATCAGAATGCCATTTCTATACTGAAGGATGCAGCTAGACACAATTAAAGGATAATCATGTCAACCTAATTCATCCCAGGTTATAAAAGACTGATGGAGAGACCCCAAGGAGACGCTGAGATTTGGATTCCACAGTACACGGGGTTGCAGATTTCTGACTGGGCACATTGCCTTCCACTTCCTGCAGAATATTAATGCCGTCTCTACTCAGGTTTTCATGCCGGGATTTGGATTATGTCATTCAGTCATGACAAAGGAATATTTTGAGAGCTGCCTTGCCTGCAACCCGTTTCAGCAAAATTACTGTCTTTGTTCAGCAGCATTTGTACAGTTATTTGAATACTTTATTGATTTTTTGTGTCTTTTTTAAAAAAACATAAATGACTGAACATTGGAAAAATAACTACCTATGCTGGTAATGGGAAATTAAATCTCACACAGTTAATGCACTTCATACAAAAATATACAAAATCATCAGGTGAGGCCAAAGAGTCAACTCTCTGCCTCAAATGGATGCTTATGGAATTGAAGCCCATCTCTAGTCTTTCATTATGTGGAGAAAGAAAGCCAAAGTCAGGGACGTGTCTGGAATTCTGAAACTCTGTCCCTGAGGGTTCTATGCAGAAGGGGAGCTCTTGGTAAGGGTTTTTAAAAGAATATTTCCAATAACATTTATTTATTTTGTTGTGTTTTTATTTATTTATTTATTGGAGTATAAATGTTTACAATATTGTGTTAGATTCTGCTGTATAGGAAAGGGAATCAGACGCATGTATACATATGTCCCCTCCTTTTTGAATTTCCTTCCTATTTAGGTCACCACAGAGCACTGAGTAGAGTTCTCTGTGCTATTCAGTAAGTTCTCGTTAGTTACCTTCTTATGTATAGCATCAGTAGTGTGTAACGTTAATAAGAAGCTCACAATTCATCCCACCCCCTCTTTCCCCCGTTGGTGTCTATACATGTGTTCTCTACATCTGTGTCTCTATTTCTGTTTCCCAGATAAGTTTATCTTTACCATTTTTCTAGATTCCATATATATATGTATTTAATATATGGTATTTGTTTTTCTCTTTCTGACTTACTTCACCCTGTATGACAGTCTCTAGGTCCATTACTAAGGATTCTTATCTTACAGTTTCTGGGCTTGAAGCCTAAATCTGTTACGTGAGTTTTGCACATTTAATTTCTTTTGTGCTTTCACAGGCACATTTTGTACAGAGGAGGGGCTGCTTGTCAAAGGGAAAGAAGATATGCCTAGGTTTCCTTCAAGGTGCCCCCTTTTCGCTGTTACTAACTTTTGCTTTAAACCCTTCAGCTTCCCTGGTAGCTCAGTGCTAAAGAATCTGCCTGCCAATGCAGGAGACAAGGGTTTGATCCCTGGGTTGGGAACATCCCCTTGAGGAGGAAATGGCAGCCCACTCCAGTGTTCTTGCCTGAGAAATCCCATGGACAGAGGAGCCTGGCGGGCTACAGTCCATGGGGTTGCAAAGAGTCGGACACGACTTAACTGCAACAGTGTCCCATGGTGGGTTTGTACCACGTTTCCTTTATCTGTTCATTTGTTATGAACGTTTAGGTTGTATCCACATCTAGGCTACTGTAAATAGTGTTGCCATGAACATTGGGTGCATGCTAAGTCACTTCAGTCGTTTCTGACTCTGCGACCCCATAGACTGTAGCCCACCAGCCTCCGCTGTCCATGGAATTCTGCAGGCCAGAATACTGGAGTGGGTAGCCTTTCCCTTCTCCAGGGGATCTTCCCTACCCAGGGATCGAACCCAGGTCTTCTGCATTGCAGGAGGATTCTTTCTGTCTGAGCCACCAGGGAAGCCCAGAAGATTGGGGTACATGTATCTTTTTTAATTATAGTTTTGTCTGGATATATGCCCAGGAATGGCATTGCTGAATCATATGGTAGTTCTATTTTTAGTTTTTTAAGGACCCTTCATACTATTCTCCATAGTGCCTGCACCAACTTACATTCCCACCAGTAGTGTAGGAGGGCTCCCTTTTCTTCACACCCTCTCCAGCATTTGTTATTTGTAGGTTTTTTAATGTTGGCCATTCTGACCGATGTTAGGTGATACCTCATTGTAGTTTTGATTCGCATTTCTTTAATAATTACTGGTGTTGAGCTTTTTTTCATGTGTCTTTTGGCCAATTTTTATGTCTCTTTTGGAAAAATGTCTATTTATATGTTTCTGCCCATTTTTTCATTGGGTTTTCATTGGGTTGTTTATTTTGTTTGTTTGTTATTGAGTTGTATAAGCTGTTTGTATATTTTGGAAAGTAAGCCCTTGTTAGTCGAGAAATGCTTGCATTTTAATAGGCGAATCATGAATGTAATCATGACAGAATCATGTTCTGTCATGGATATAGACATGTGCACAGTTGGTGCCCCCGGCTTCTCTGTTAGGTTCTCCGGGCACACTCAATCTGCGGTGACGCATAAATGCGCCAGGTAGGGGAGAGTCCATCCTCCCATGGACTCCGTTAATAAACTTTCCACTCGGGAACCTTAGCAGGTCCCCAGCCTTCTTTAAAGCACACCCATCAGGGTCACCATGTGGCTCCCTTGGAGTAAGTCCAGGAAAAGATGAAATGACACCTTGTCAAGTTTCTGATCTCAGCTCTAGCCTCAGTTATGTTCACCCTCTCCGGTCAGCAGGCCTTCCCTCGCCTCTGGCTCATTTTTGATGCCGTGGCCCTGACCCCCTGCCCCACTCCCCGTCACTGACCGCCTCCTCCTCTGCCCTGCACCGTCTCCTGAGCGTGAGTCCTGTTTCGCTCACCACATCCCTTGCTTCACATTTGTGTCCCCTCTGGACTGAGTGCTTCTGGGCAGCGTTCTGTGTCTCAGCTCTTTTGTTTCCAGGGCTCCCAGTGCTGCTGCACATAGGAGGCCTCAAAAATCTTAGTTGAATTATTGAATAAATGAAATCCAAGTAATGTGGACATAAAGAAAGGTGGATGGCAAATGGATGAATGGACCCTGAACGGGTTTCAGTACCATGTGCCAGATGCTAAAAGGGTTTTTAAAAATAATTCACTTGAAACAGTATGAAAGCAACCATAATGTTTTCATTCAGAGGGAATTGAATTTATATTCGATATGTTTACATTGCAGATGCTTTCCTGGCAACACACATTTAAAATCTGCTTATTGGTAGATGTACATCAAAATAAGTCAGAAAAACAGCTTTCAAAATTTAGAGCCTCTGGTGGTTTTATAATAATTCACCTTTTGTATCAGGAAATTTGTGTTTTTATTTCCTGCTTCAGGAAATGATGGCAGGAGAGGTAAGGGGCTCAAAGAGAGTAATACGAAGGCTAAGAATAGATCTTTGGGGAGACTGGCTGACCTGAATGGTCAGGATTAAACTGAGGGGTTTGCAGGAAATCAGAGCTCTTTCCATGATGCCTCCACCTGCAAAGTGTAAATATAAATAGAACATGGGATTAGGTTTTGCTTGAATGTGTTCCCATCGTGAGCTGCTGGAAAATTTTTAATTAGCAGCCCATGTTTGGATGACAAAGGGAGGAATTTCGAATTCTTTCGACCCACTTTAGCTGCAGAAATTATTCTGGGCCATTGAAACACTGTTATCCTTGCCTACCCCTCCACTGATGCTGGGTATCCTGCCCAGGGTACCCCTCTGTGTGTTCTTTATTCTTACTCTCTAGGTAGCTATTTTGTGTGCCAGTTTTTTTTTTTTTTTTTTTTTTACTGATTTACTTAATTATGTTTAGTCATGCTGAATCTTATGGGGACACTTTTGAAGATTTGCACACGTGTCTATGCTTATTATTGAATTGCATTAATATTCAGAATTAATCTTCATAAAGAGTTTAGCATCACTGCCAAGTGAAGGAAAATTTTTTGATGCTGACAGGATAGATTTGATGATTTTATAACCTGGCTTCAGAAGTGTTTTTCCATTTCATTTTACCAATGGTGATAGGGGAGGCTAATTCTTACCTGTAAGTCAGTTTGAGTGCTTCTTTCTACCCCCAGAGCTGGTTTCTGTCTTCTTTTGGTGGTGGTGGGTGTGCTGTGGGTATAGGATGGAGTCCGGGGGAGGTTGATCTTGTTTCTCCAGATAAGCAGTGGCCTCCCAGCTCCCCCAGGGAATAAAGTGGGAACGCCTACTGCCTCCTGTCCTTGACATCGGTGCACACTGAATCCCAGGAAGATCCAGTAAGGCTTTAGCTGCATGTTCCAGAATGCTTGGAGTGGGGGATGAGGGGAGGAGGACCTGGGCTCTGTCAAGGACCAGCCCAGCCCTGCCGCCCAGGCCTTTGGATCTCTTTACTCCGTATGGTTGTTGTTTGTTTTTCTTGCTGGCTGTGCTGCCGGCATGGGGGTCTTAGTTCCCCAACCAGGGGTCACACCCACAGCCCCACTGTGGCAGCTCAGAGTCTGGACCTCTGGACTGCCAGGGAAGGCCTCGGTCTCTGATTCGTGAGCTCTTCTCTTGTCTCCTGGTCAGTCTGCATCCTCAGCACAGGCGTTTCCTCCTCCTGTGTCTCTGTCCTAGACGTCGCCCCTGTGCCATCCTCACTCACCCCAGGACCAGGCATCCTGTGAAGGGCCATGCTCCTCTCCTCGCTCTGAGAAGGGCAGGCCGAGCTGTCAAGGACTTGTGACTGCTGTCCTTGGCAGGCTCTGCAGGGTCTGGATGAGAAAGTCACACTCTTCCTGCTTAATGCTGTTGAGACCGTATCTTTTTCTGACCTGTTGGCCCAGCATTATTCTGCTAAGAAAGCTTTTTAAATTAGACAGCCTGTGGCACCCCACTCCAGTACTGTTGCCTGGAAAATCCCATGGACGGAGGAGCCTTGTAGGCTGCAGTCCATGGGGTCGCACAGAGTTGGACACAACTGAAGTGATTTAGCAGCAGCAGCAGCAGGGTGCCCATATGAATTATTCTTGACCCCTGTGAGAAAAAGCACATGCAAATATGTCAGCCAATTCATCTGTGATACACACTTTACATTCATTTTTATAGTTAGGACTATGATTTTTCCTCAGAGTTCATCCTTCCCTTTTCTCTGTAATATAAATGCTGCAGTTATAAATGGGCATATGGTGAACCGCAGGAGCCTCCATTTCTCAGCCTGTCCTGCAGTTTTAAAAATTCTGGCCAGTTGGGTGTAAGCGGAAGTGATGCATGCACATGCCTGGAGAGAGAGCTGCTTGCCTCCGCCAGTATCTTCCTTTCCTCTGTTTGGAAAGGAGTTGCCAGGTTCAGCCATGAGGATGTGGTGTGCCTGCGGGGAAGGCAGGGCAGCGATGGAATAGAACCGTGGTCCTCAGGTGAGCTCATGGGCAGAGCCATCTGTCAGCTGCAAGAACTAGCCACAGCGAAGGTGAATTTCTACTTGTTTATATCACCGTCTTTTTGGATTTTTGTTACAGGAATAGGCTTGTATTTTCCTGTGCTTTTCAGATCATTATAACGTAGTATATAAAGAGTATATTCTTATTGTTTTTACAAAAATTTTTGTGTGTTTCTGTATTTTATAAGGGGCTTCCCAGGTGGTGCTAGTGTAAAGAATACGCCTGCCAATGCAGAAGACGTAAGAGATGTGGATCAGGTACCTGGGTTGGGAAGATCCCCTGCAGGAAGGCATGGCAACCGGCTCCAGTATTCTTGCCTGGAGAATCCCACGGACAGGAGCCTGGCGGGCTACGTACAGTCCATGGGGTTGCAAAGAGTCAGACGTGACTGAAGCGAATTAACACACACCCATATTTTTATAAGAATATTAACGACCACATTGATGAAAGTAGCACAGAGCAGATCGTTCAGATGTATATCCAAGTACATGTAGAGGTTTGCTGCTGCTAAGTCACTTCAGTCCTGTCCGACTCTGTGCGACCCCATAGACGGCAGCTCACCAGGCTCCCCCGTCCCTGGGATTCTTCAGGCAAGAACACTGGAGTGGGTTGCCATTTCCTTCTCCAAAGCATGAAAGTGAAAAGTGAAAGTGAAGTCGCTCAGTCGTGTCTGACCCTCAGTGACCCCATGGACTGCAGCCTTCCAGGCTCCTCTGTCCATGGGATTTTCCAGGCAAGAGTACTGAAGTGGGGTGCCATTGCTTTCTCCGATGTAGAGGTTTAGTAAATGATAAAAATACTGTTTTGAATCAAAAAGGATGAACTGATAGTTCTTGAGGTTGGGTGATGGCTACTTAGGGTTCTTTGTACTCATGTTACCAACCTAAGTCCTTGGACTCTAATAGAAATTGATGAAGCCAGACGAGAAATTCAGGCAAGGCCTTACTGGGGTTCGTGGTGCAGCGGGAGGGAGGGAAAACAAGTCAGAGGTGCCCTTTCTTGCTCCCTGCGGCGGGGCAGGCTGGTCCCTTAAATGGGGTTTCGGTGGGGGCTGTTGCCTGAGTGGCGTCATTGGAGTGACTTCAGTGGTTTGCCCTTCCCCTTGGTGGTGCAGGGATCACACTCCTAGCACCTCAGAAGTGCCGGCTGGTTGGTAGTCTTTTTGTATCTTACTGTTCATGATTTGCCCCAGCTGGGCATGGGTGCAGTTATTTTTAGTCCCTTATAGTTTCATTGTGTCTGTTGTCTGAGGGGACGTTGGACCAGGTGCAAGTGTGCAAGTAGAGGGACCCAGAACCCAGCCTGTCTCACTCCTTCGTTCTATATATTTTTGAATTTTCTACAATAAAAAAATAAACATTTAGAAAATTAAAAATAAACTCTTTGAAGAAAGGATAGGTCAATGGACAATATTACCCACTTGGGAGGAAGTAAAATTAGCCTATACTTTACACTACAGTCAAAAAATGATTTCAGATAGATTAAAAATGTGTGTGTAATTTCCAGATGGATTGTAAATATGCCCTTAAAGGAGTTAAGGAATAGAAGAGGATATAGGAGAACATTTTGTAATCTTGCAAGTTGGGAAAACTTTCTAGGGAAAAAATTTAGAAGTCATTAAGGCAAGGGAGGGATAAATTACGAGGTTGGGATTAAAATATACACACAACTATAGATAAAATAGATAATCAACAAGGACTTACTATATAGCACAGAAAACTGTACTCATTATCTTGTAATGACCTATAATGGAAGAGAATGTAAGAAAAGAATACGTATTTATATGTACATGTGTAACTGAATCACTTTGCTGTTAGTTCCTGAAACTAAAACAACATGGTAGATCAATTATATTTCAATAAAAATTATTAAAAAGTCATAAAGAAAAAGATGGGCAGATTTGAATAAAGAATTATAGATTTCTGTACAATAAAATTAAAAGTTTGCAACCTAGGCAAACATACTTGCTCTATATTTAGGAAATACTTGTATTCATATTATATAAAAAGCTTCCACAAAAGCAATATGGCACATACATACAGTTCATTGAAAAGTGAGTAAAGGAGGGACTTCCCTGGTGGTTCAGTGGTTAAGATTGTGCCTTCCAGCGCAAGGGATCAGAGAGCTGGGATCCCCCATGCCTCTTGGCCAAAAAGGCAAAACATAGACCAGAAGCCATATTGTAACAAATTCAATAAAGACCTTAAAATTAAAAAAAAAAAAAAGACTAAAGGATATGAACTGATAATTTAAAGCAGAAAACAAAAAAAGACTGATAAAAATATGAGGATATTTCCAGCCTTACTAATAAAAAGTACAAATCAAGACTGGTTTTTTTACCCCATCAGACTGGCAACAAATAAGATTGATACTCTCCTGTTGCTTTTGGGGACAGGAGGAAACAGGGCTTTCAGAGCGTTGCTAGAAATGTGATCGGCTCAACATTTTTAGAGACAAATGTGGTAGTGTCTTTATTTAATTTATTTATTTGGCTGCAGCGGGTTTTAGTTGCAGTACTAGGGATCTTTGATCTTTGTTTCTTTAATCGCAAAATGTGCGATCTTGTTCCCTGACCAGGGATTTAACTATGGTATGGCATACCAATATACTGGAGAATTCTTCAATTGTTAAAAAGGATGTATATCTGAAATGCTATCTCTGTTATTATTAGATAAAAAGAACAAAGTGCAACCCAATATATATAACAAAATCCTGTTTTGTTAAAAATTATTATTTATTATTCTGTAAATATCTGTGTAAGCATAAGGAAAAAATCAGGATGCTATTTACTGACTTCCCAGGTATTACTCTGGAGAGGTGTTTCGAGGTACAGAAGAGGAACATTCATTAATTTATATACTTTAAAGAGGGTAGTGTGCTCTTTGGGGAGGGTTTAAGTTTCTAATTTGTTCTTTTCTGCAAATTTTAGACAAGTAGATCTTTATAAAAGAAAATAAAACCCCAAACTTAATGAGAATGGACTTTATGCCAAGTTCAGATAGGAACAATGAAGAATACAGAGGAAAAAGAAGCTTGTTTCTGCTCTCAGGTCCACGAATGAGCCAGACTGTGATAAATGCTGTAAAAAAAAAAAAAAAAAAAACCAAAAAGGCCACATTGAAATAAACACCACTTCCATTAGTCTACTGGGAAAGACAAGATCATATGATCTAGGTTAAAAAGTTCATAGCTCTTGTCCCAATAACTGCCAGAGAAAGTAACAAAATCTCTTTAATGCTTTTAGCTAGTGTTCAATAACATCATCTCAGGACAAAGAGCCCAAGGTGACTTCTAATGCAGAGCTTTTGCTGGTGTCCGTGAGATGCGGGCCAAAGACGGAGCAGAAACGCACAGTAAGCGATGCTGCCGCCACCCCCAGACTGGGCAAGTTCACGTGTCTTGGTCTGATGAGCTGTGTTTGTTTGGCCCTTGATCCTTTTAGCTCCCTTCTCCTTGTCTCTCTCTACTTAGTATCAATTATCCGAAGACATGAGGTCATGAAAACATTTCTTTTTCCTTCTTGTTGATAAGTGTGTCTTCAGAGTAAGCCAACTTTGAGAGAAAATGTGCTTCCAGAAAGGCATTTAAGACTTGAACACAGACCAAATGCACCTTCGATTCCTTTCTTTAGGGGAAAGGTTCCACCTTTAGACTATGAGTGGGAATGCCCACTGAATTCCCAGTGAGGGCTGGTGATACTTCTGAGATGTTTCTGGTCTCAGCTCTGTGTGCCGGAAGCTCCTGCCCTTCAAGGCGCTGCCCAGGGCTTGGTGCTGAGCTTGTCAAACATCGGTCCCCGGCTCTGGGCTGGGTCTCAGTGAATGGCTCCCACACTGGCCTGCGCTTGTGCTGGAGCTCACCTCTGGGATATGAAAGCCCGCCCTGAGCACCGGTGCAGAAGCTGGAATAGCTCTTGTTACTGTTGTACTGGGTTGGCCAAAAAGTTCGTTCTGGTTTTTCTGTACCATCTTATAGGAAGCCCGAAGAAGCTTTTTGGCCAGCCCAATGCTTTGGTAGCAGTATTTGATATTCGAAATATTTAACCACAAGGAGAAAATGGGCTCTGATCCATCAGAACAGGTGCCGAATGAAAGGCTGATGCCTTTAGGTTGCTTAAAGCCGGGGGGCAGTTCAGGAGCTCAGTGTGGAGAAGAGGTGAGCAGCCCTGAGGACACCTGGGGTCTCGGGGCTTCTCCCCCTCAGGGCCACTATGCTCTCACCCTGGCCGAGCCGATCCCCGGGTGCCCTGACACTCCTGCACGCCTGGCCAGAGGCTCCTGGCTGCGCCCGCCCGCGGGGTCTTGCCTGTGCGGACCCGTGACCCCTGGCAGGCCTGGCTAACTCCTCCCCATCACTGTTCAGGGGCAGAGGCCCCCTGAACCAGTGAGGCCCCGTTTGTCTTGAGCCTGACTTGCCCCGAGGCATCGTTCCATCGGTCTCAGTGTAGGAATTTCTCAGAAACAATATCTTGTTGGGACTACACTGGACTGTAAGACTGGACTCTGACTTGAGAATAGCTTGTTGACGACACTGTTGATGGAGCTGCAGCTGTGAAGTTAATCACCATTCTTCCTTTGTATGGAGTGTTAGCTGTTCAGTTTGTTCAGTGTTAGCCTTTTAGTCTCTCACTTTCTCCTCTTGGTCATGTCCACTGCCCTCTACTGTGACTTGAGTTGTTTCTTCCTTTTTCAAAAATGTGATTTATTTGGCTGTGTTGGGGCTTAGTTGCAGCATTTGGGCTCTCTAATTGTGGTGCAGGGGCTTGATTGCCTGACCAAGGATGGAACCCAGTCCCTTGTATAAGGCAGATTCTTAACCACTGGACCACCAGGGAAGTCCCTTGAGTTGTTTCTGCTGTGCTGTCTCATAAATTGCCTTTAGTCTCTTAAAGACTCTGATTTTGTAATGAGTATTGAAGGTGCTTAAAGGATGCCCTTGTAAAGGCTTGGTGACCCCTTGCTAGGACTTTGCTGTGGCTTGTTGCAAACAGGCACACGCTCCTGTTTTCCTCTTGTCTCCTTTCTTGCTTTCCCCGCCTGTCTTCTCCTTCTTGCTGTCCCCTGCCTGTCCGCCCTGCACCCCTCTGGGCTGCCCCTGTACTGCTTCTTTCTTAGGCCTGAGGTTTGTGGCTTCTGCTTTGTGCGGCCGTCACTGTGGGTGTCTTGATGTTTGGATGCTGTTTGGCGTCTTGGCAACTGGGAAGTTTATACATGCCACAAGACAAGCTTCCGTGTTTTCTGTTATCTAGTTTTTTGTCCTGAAAAGGACAGTGCCTCTGGCACATCCCTGTTTTAAACTGTGACTCTTATTTAGTAGACACGGTGGTTAGTTACTGTCTGTGAGTGGGCAGCTCAGAAAAGGCTAGCTGCAAGCTGACCATGCTCTTATTTAGAGAATCATCTGTGAGACCCCTGGGCCTGTAATCACGAAGGCTGGGTTATGATTTCCTGGTTGATCTGCTATTTATAGAGCCTGTCACTGCGCATGACTGTCTGCGCCCGGAGCTGTGGTTGCAGAGAGCAGATGGCACTGATTCTGCTCCACCTTCACTCGCTCTCCTTAACTTCACTCCGGACCTCTGTCTGTCTCTGCCTCACCTCCCCAATGCCCGCTGCTTCTCTGCCTTGACACTCCCTGTGTTGGATGTTTATACCGCCTGACGTTTTGTTGTTACTGTTATTTTTTTGTACTGATGGATTTGCTGTCCCCTGGAATCTCCTTATTGCTGATTCTTTGCTGTTATTGAATGTTTAATATGGCGCATCAGTTATTGATGGTGCTGTTTAGGAAATCAGACTTCATGTTTGTTGCAGGTCAGTTTCCCTGCAGAAGCAGAGAAACTTTTAGAGGGCAGTTATGTGCCAGGGGAATTGACAGGGGGAGGGGGCCCTGGGGAAGAGTGCTTAGAGGGAAGGGAGAAGCAGGACCTGGCGGGGGAGAAGCTGCAACGTGAGGCATGTGCAGCAGTGGTCCCAGCTGGTCCCACAGACTGTTCTGGAGCCGAGAGGCCCGGCAGAGTTGTTTCTGCTTGAGGCCAGCATGTGCGCTTTCTGCGGACCAGCGCTGGCCCCGGGGAGGGCTGTGATGCTGGCCCAGGCAACCAGTGCTCAGGCTGAGGGGAATTTCCACACAGGGGTTCAGCTAAAAGTCAGGCTGCCCGCAGTCCTAGCGGCTGGTTCTTGAAGGTGGCGTTTGGGTGGTGCCTGCATGGCATCCACTCACATACCCTTTCTCTAGTGTTGGATAAGTAGGTGAAATTTCTATCCTCTTTTGCTCTTATTTCAACGTGCAGCCAATGTGGGTTCCATGCTCTTGAGTCTCTTGAAGGTTAAGCATATTTATATTCTTTTTACGGTTCATTTTTGTAAAAAAAAAAAAAAAACACGTTGGTGAATTGCATCGAATAAAAAAGTGAGTGTAGGCCAGTTTCGCAGAACATTCCTCACCTTACTGGACAGCCACTGACCATAAAATTCACTGTTGCCCTGTGCTGATGGTTTTATCTTGAAAAACCAAAGCAGGAAGTGGAAAGGGTAAAAGGATGAAACCTGTTGTGTCAAAAGCCATAGAGCTCATAAATTTGTGCAAACCTTTTGCTTGGTAGTTACAGTCCAAGTCTTAAACAATCATCAGGGAATAGGCATATTCCTTACTAGAAAATAATGCAAGTGTATCCTTCAATGGTGTCACCTGTGTGTTTGATGAAACAGTGTAGCAGATGTTGTTTAATCTGCTTGTGAAACAGCAGACACAAACAGATGGAGTAGAGGCTGCCAGCAGGGTATTATTAGCCTGACCTGTATATTTCACAGACCAGGTTGTTGGTTCAGAGCACAGATCAGCCAACCAAAACACCAAGTCAGGGTTACTTTTCAGTCTACGGGAGAAGCAAGTGCTCAAGGCCCTGCGGGGCACTGCAGAGCAGGGGTTGGCAGAGATTTTCTGTAACGAGCCACCTCGTAGAGATTTTTGACTTTGCAGGGCGTGTGAACTCTTATTGCAGCTACTCAACTGTGCTCCTTTCTAGTACAGAAGTAGCCATAGGCAATGAAGGGCAATGGGCATGCTGGCATTCCAATAAAACTTTGCAAAAACAGGTAGTCGGTCAGACTTGGCCTGAGGGTTACAGTTTGCTGACCCCTGTTGGAGAGGGAAGGTCTGGTTGCCGGAGGCCTGGGGCTTCCCTGGTGGCTCAGATGGTCAAGAACCTGCCTGCGATGTGAGTAAACCCAGGTTCGATCCCTGGTCGGGAAGATCTCCTGGAGTATTATTCCTGGGGCTTCCTCGGGAGAGCAGATACTTTCTAAGTCTTAGGCAAAATTCTAAGTATCTATTTTATGAGTTTAAAATAATTTTTATATATTTTATTTGCATCTTTGTTGCTGTATGAGGGCTTTGTTGCTGTATGAGGGCCACTCTGTAGTTGTGGTGCATGGACTTTTCATTGCAGTGGCTTTTCTTGTGGAGTACGGGCTCTAGGCTCCAATTCAGAAGTTGTGGCGCACGGACTCACTGGCCTTGTGGCACATGGAATCTTCCTAGACCAGGGATTGAACCTGTGTCCCCTGCATTGGCATGCAAATTCTTAACCACTGGACCATCAGGGAAGCCCAAGTGTCTATATTTTAAATCTGTAAAATTGCATTAAAATATTTACCTCCTAGGAATGCTATAAGAAATAATGATATAATGCAGGCATAGTATTTGGCACGTGGGAAATGTTTGATGACTAGAAATTGCTATTATTAATGCTAATTAATTCTAAAGAGAGTTGGATGTAATTAACCAGCTGAACAGGGTTGGAAAAGTGTTAGATAAATGGGCTCAAATTAAATTTGGCTGTGTAACCAGACGTGTGCAGGCAACTCTTTTTGTCTGGGTTTGTCTGAGGCCCTATGAGTTGCTGTTCGGGAGGCTCACAGTGCCAGACAGGACTCCCAGAGGAGGGGGTGAGTGGAGAGCAGTTTGTGACCAGCTCTGCGGCCGAACCGCTGTGCTCAAGACATCTGTGTTCTCTCCGTCTGGGCACGTGGTCTAGCCATGTTTGCAGCCTCCCTTGATGGCTGTGTCAGTGGATTCTGGTTGATGAGCTATGAGAAGGGACAGGTGCTGTCTACAGGCCGGGCCCGTGGATTCCCTGCGTACACGGTCCTGGTTTTTTCTCCATCAACTGGCAGCCTGGAGAGAACGTAGGGCGCCTCCTGGGCTGCAAGGTGGAAGGTGCCTCGTGCCCCGCGTGAGTGTCTGGAGCAGAGCGGCTCTCCCCCTGCTGGCTGTGTGTGACGGCGCCCTGAGCGGGGCAGAAGCCACTGTTTTTCAGGATGAGATTGTGGTGCAGGCTTACCGCTGCACCAGGATGCTGCAGTGGTGAGCCTGCGCTGAAGAGATCACTGTTTTTCAGTTTGAGATTGTGGTGGTGCCTGCTGCAGTGGTGAGCCTGTGCTGACATTCAGAGTCTCCCGTCATCAGGTCTAGGCTGTGTGGATAAAGGCTGAGTATCCAGGGTTGAGAGGTTGGAGAAGTGCTGTTAAGAACTTTCTGTGATAATGGAAATGTTTTACCTGCATCACCCAGTACAGCATCTGCATGTGCCCTTGAGATCTGGGAATGTGGCTAGTGTGTCCGAGGAACTGAATTTTCAGTTTGATTTTAATTCATTGTCATCTGAATGCATATATATATATATAAATACATATATACTGTGCTGAGTCGCTTCAGTCGTGTCTGACTCTTCATGACCCTATGGACTATAGCCTGCCAGGCTCCTCTGTCCGTGGGTTCTCCAGGCGAGAATACTGGAGTGGGTCGCTGTGCCCACCTCCAGGGGGTCTTTCTGACCCAGGGGTTGAACCGCATCTCTTTTGTTTCCTGCATTGGCAGGCAGGTTCTTTACCACTAGCGCCACCTGGGATGCCCATAGATCTGCTTGTTGTTTTTGAGTCACTCAGTTCTGTCCGACTCTGTGACCCCATGGACTGCAGCCTGCCAGGCTTCACTTTCCTTCACTGTCTCCTGGAGTTTGCTCAGATTCATGTCCAATATATGTGTATATATTCTTTTTCAGGTTCTTCTCCTTCCTTTATAGGTTATTACAAAATACTGAGTAAAGTTTCCTGTGCTACACAGGACGACCTTGTTGGTTCTCTATTTTATATGTAGTAATGTTGCTCTTGTTGTTCAGTTGTTATGTCTGACTCTTTGAGATCCCATGGATTGCAGTACACCAGGCTCTTCTGTTTCCCACTGTCTCCAGCGTTTGCTCAAATTCATGTTGGTGATGCTACCTAACCATCTCATCCTCTGCTGCTCCCTTCTTTTGCCTTCAATCTTGCCCGTATCAGAATCTTTTCTAATGAGTTGGCTCTTCATATCAGGTGCCAAAGTATTGGAGCTTCAGCTATAGCAACAGTCCTTCCGATGCATATTCAGGGTTGATAATAGTGCATGTATGTTAAACCCAAATTCCTAATATATTTATCCCCCTTTTTTCCCCTTTGATAACTGTAAGTTTGTTTTCTGTGTCTGTGAGCCTTTTTCTGTTTTGTAAATAAGTTCATTTGTAGCTTTTTTTTTTCCCCAGAAAAAGAATATATATCTGGGCTTCCCAGGTTGCTCAGTGGGTAAAGAATCCACCAGCAAAGCAGGAGACACAGGAGATGTGGGTTCAACTTCTGGGTCTGGAAGATCCCCTGAAGGAGGGCATGGCAACCTGATACTCCAGGATTCTTGCCTGGAGAATTCCATAGATAGAGGAGCCTGGAGTCCATAGGATCAGAGTCGGACACGACTGAGGCAACTGAGCATACACATGTGTGTATATGTATATACATATTCAGAAAAGAACATGCATATGTATGTATGACTGAATCACTGTGCTTTATATCTGAAACTAACACAGCATTGTAAATAACTGTGTGTATATATGCTCCATCCCTCAGTTGTGTCCAGCTCTTTGCTACCCCATGGACTGTAGCCCACCAGGCTCCTCTCTCCATGGAATCTTCCGTGCAAAAATCTAGAGTGGGTTACCATGCCTTCCTCCAGGGGATTTTCCCAACTATACTTCAATTAAAAAATATGTATATATCTAAAGCCTAACATTTATTTATTTAAAATAGATTGACTACTCTTTCCTTTATTATTTTTAGTACGCTTCTTTTTTTGGCTGCACCACACAGCCTGTGGGAATCTTAGTTCCCTGGCCAGGGATAGAACCTGTGCCCGCTATGTCAGAAGCCTGGAGTCTTAACTACTGGATCACCAGGGAGGTCCCTAGAGCCTAGAAGTTGAATGCACATCGTCTCCTGTGGCCAGTGGCTCCCCTGCTGGGAGCTCAGGGTTAGAGGCTGGGGAGTTCTGAGCAGGGCTCTGGGTCCACGCCAGGCTGTCTGAAGCTTAGTGAGCAACTGAAGGAGACCACTAGGGAGCTGACTTGAGTCCTCAGGGCCAGTGTGCCAAGGCTGGTGCCAGACCGCAGGCGATGACTGCAAAGAGCCGGGGACTGTGGCTGGCTGAGTGCCGCAGGGGAGCGGGCAGAGGAGGGAAGCAGAGTGAGTTGGGGCGAAGCATGTGTATTTCCTGTGGATTTCTTGGGGGAGAGCCTGCAGTCACTTTAAATGCGTCCAAGAGGAGGCCGAGAGGAGTGGAATGACCTCACTGAAATAGCACTGTTTTTCACTGTCAGTGGCTAGAGCACTTTTAAATCATCTGAGAACAACCAGAGCAATTATAGGCTCTACCCCACACTGTACATAGGTTGAGAAAGAACTGATTCCGGATGGTGGATTTGAAGGACAGCGGGAGGGGCAGTCTAGTTGGCTTTCGGCATGGATCCTGTGGTCCTGGCTTAGGTTAATCTAACAGTTATAATTAAAAAGCACTTTAAGCTCCTTACAGGAGATGATGCTCCATCTCAAGTAGTTTCAACCTCCAAATCTCCTTTTATTCTTTTTCCCCTCCCCTAGTCCCACCATGGTGGACGTGTTTTCTGTCTTAGGCTCACTTGGACGCAGAATCAGAGACCTGCTGTATTTGAGGGTGTGTTGTAAGGATATATGTGTAATTTAGTGGAATTTAAGAATCAGACCCGTGAGGGAGTTTGGCTTCAGAGAAATGAGAGTTGTGGTTGTGGGGGTTGCCATACGGAAATGGCGAAGGTGTGACTCAGAGCCACTCCAGCGGCTGCCGCCTTTCCTTTGCTGTCCGCTGGTTTTCAGTCCTCACCGCGGTTTCTGTACTTTCACCCTCAGCCTGTAAGAGGGCCACACAGCTTCCATCAGGCCTTTGGAAACTGAGTCTGCAGACCCACAACCCTGGGATTCTCTGGGAGCTTGTTAGAAATTCAGAATCTCAGGCTCTACCATCTGCATTTTATTAAGAATCCTAGGCTGTGCATATACATTATGAGTACAGTTTGAGAAGGACTGGCCACAGAATGATTTTTTTTTTCAGTTTCAAGTTCTGTTCTAAGTGGTCCAGGCTCTTGATGTTTCTCTATCATACTTGGGACTCCGCCCCGGCATCGTGACCCAGGGTACAAAGCACACACCCCCAGGCAGCAGGAGCTGTGGGTGGGGCATATGTCCAAAAGGGAATGATTAGCATCAGTACAAAACTGCATTTCAGTTGGAATTCATTCACAATTTGAAAAAAACATCAAGGCTGTCTGCTCATTAGAGATTCTGATCGGCAGGAATAAATCACCAGTTGATATACTATTAGTAAATATTAAAGAAACACAGTTACGTTAGTAAGTGAGCCTTTGTCTAACATAAATGTATAATTCCTTAGATTTTGCAAAGATTAAAAAAAGACTTTCTGCTGTCATCATACCTCTAGGACCAGTGATCTATACCAACTAATGATTAATTAATAGGGAATAAGGTTTTTAAAAAGTAATATGGTGACCTGCTTATTCCTTGTCAGGGAATAAGTTCCCTCTGAAAACAGAAAGGTACAGTGTTTTCCCGTTCAGCTGACAGAGTGGCTTTCATGGCCATTCTTTTCATGTGGGGTTATTAAGATCCACAAAGGGAGGAATCACTTTGATCTGGAGGGCCCTGCTGCACACAGCACAGGGGGAACAGTATTATTCTGACCCAAGTACTCACCAGCCACACAGCAAGGGTCAGGAGCTGGTGTGGGTTAGAGCAGGGATTGTCAGACTGCAGTCACAGGCGGGCAGCGGCAGCGTCACCTGAGGACACATTAGAAAACTCTCAGGCTTCATCCCAGAGCTGCTGAACCAGAAGCTCCGGACTGGGCCCAGCAGTCTTAGTCTTCTTTCCTGGAGGTTTCTGGTGCTTGATAAAGTTTGAGAACCACTCACTGGGTCATGCAAACTCCTATACTGAATGCTCAGTTCAGTGTATAATGGTTCAACGACTCAAACAAATAGACATATATTTGTTGCTCATTTAAAGGTGCAGGTGGGTGAACAGGCTGCCAGAGTGGGCTCCTCTGTGCAGTTATTCAGGGACTCAGGGTGATGAAGGTGCTGCCGTCTTTATTATGTGACTTTCAAGGCTGTCTGGAGGTCATCCCAGCCAAAAGAGAGGAGTATGGAGAAAGGGCAGAGGGATGAGTCCCTGGGCTGGGTCCAGAATTACTTGTGTCCATAGTCCATTGGCTAGAGCTCAGTCACGTGGCCCTGCTGGCCTGCAGGGGAGGCTGTGAAAGTAGTCTAGCTTGTGCTGAGGGGAAAGAGGCAAACGTGCATTTTGGTGAGCAGCTTGCAGTATCTTTATGAACATTTCTGAGGTTCTTTCTCTGTATCATTCTGGACTTATTTTATAGCAGAAACTCCTTTGACAGCCTCATCAGAGCTCATGGACTGATTCTCAAGATGTTTTTAAATGCATAAAATAATAAATAGAATACAAAGGAAATCAATTATATTGAAACATAATTATAAATTGTTAAAAAATTTTCACCTAGAATTGCTAAAGAGGAAAAAGAACAAAGCTGTGGAAGCATAACCTTCTAGACTTTAGACAGTATTACAAAGCTACAGTAACCAAAAACAGCGTGCTATTGGTACAAAAGCAGACACATGAATCGACAGAACAGAATAGAGAGCCCCAGACTAAACCTACATGCCTCTGTCAATTAATCTTTGACAGAGGAGGCAAGAATATACAACTGAGCAAAGACAATCTCTTCAGCAAGTTAATCAATGAAGTTAGAGCACTCCCTCACACCATACACAAAAATAGACTCAAAATGGCTTAAAGACTCAAACATAAGCTGTTGCTGCTGTTGTTCGGCCACTCAGTCATGTCCAGCTCTTTCACAACCCCATGAACTGCCAGGCTGCCAGGCTCCTCTGTCTGTGGGATTCTCCAGGCAAGCATACTGGAGTGGGTTGCCATTTCCTTCTCCAGGGGATCTTCCCAACCCAGGAATCAAACCTGTGTCTCCTGCTTGGCAGGTGGGTTCTTTACCACTGATCTACCTGGGAAACCCAAACATAAGATATGATACCATAAAACTCCTAGAAGAGGTTAGAGGCAAAACACTCTTGGGCATAAATCGTACCAGTGTTTGCTTAGGTCAGTCTCCCAAGGCGATAGAAATAAAAGCAAAGTTAAACAGCGAGAGGGAAACCATAAACAAAATGAAAGGACAACCTACAGACTGGGACAAAATATTTGCAAACGATGTGACTAAAGACTCCAAAGAAGACATACAGATGGCCAACGGGCACGTGAAAAGACGCTCAACATCACTAATTATTATGGAAATGCAAATCAAAACTGCAGTGTGGTACTACCTCACACTGGTCAGAATGGCCATCATCAAAAAGTGTACAAATAACAAATGCTGGAAAGGGTGTGGAAAAAAGGGAACCCTACACTATTGATAGGAATGTAAACTGGTGCAGCCACTATGGAGACAGTGCTGCTGCTGCTGCTGCTAAGTCACTTCAGTCGTGTCCGACTCTGTGCGACCCCATAGACGGCAGCCCACCAGGATCCCCCGTCCCTGGGATTCTCCAGGCAAGAACACTGGAGTGGGTTGCCATTTCCTTCTCCAATGCATGAAAGTGAAAAATGAAAGTGAAGCCGCTCAGTCGTATCCGACTCTTAGCGACCCCATGGACTGCAGCCTTCCAGGCTCCTCCCCCATGGGATTTTCCAGGCACAAGTACTGGAGTGGGGTGCCATTGCCTTCTCCGATGGAGAGAGTACAGAGGTATGTTAAAAACTAAAAGTATAGTTGCCGTATGATCCAGCATTCCATTCCTGGGCATATATCCAGAAAAGACAAAAGCTCTACTTTGAAAAGATGCATGCACTCCAGTGTTCACAGCAGCACTAATTATAATAGCCAACACGTGGAAGCAGCCTAAAGGTTCACTCACAGATGAGTGGATAAAGAAGTTGTGGTACATATACAGAATAGAATATTACTCAGCCATGATGAATGAAATATGGCCATTTGAAGCAACATGGATGGATCTAGAGATGATCGTACTAAGTGAAGTAAGTCAGAGAAAGACACATATTATATGATATCACTTATATGTGGAATCTAAAAAATAGTACAAATGAACTTATTTACAGAACAGAAAGAGATTCATAGATACAGGAAACAAATTTATGGTTACCAAAGGGGAAGGGGTGAGAGCGCGATAAACTAGGGTATGGGATTAACAGATTCACATTACCATATATAAAACAGATAAACAATAAAGTTTTACTGTATAGCACAGGAAACTATATTCAATACCTTGTAGTAAATTATAATGGAAAATAATTGAAAAATAATATAAATATATACGTATATCTCAATTGCACCCCACTCCAGTACTCTTGCCTGGAAAATCCCATGGGTGGAGGTGTCTGGTAGGCTGCAGTCCATGGGGTCGCTAAGAGTCGGACACGACTGAGCGGCTTCACTTTCACTTTTCACTTTCATGCATTGGAGAAGGAAATGGCAACCCACTCCAGTGTTCTTGCCTGGAGAATCCCAGGGACGGGGAGCCTGGAGGGCTGCCATCTCTGGGGCCGCACAGAGTCGGACACGACTGAAGCGACTTAGCAGCAGCAGCAGCGTACATATATCTGTATAACTGAATTGCTTTGCTGTACACTTGAAGCTAATGCAGATAGTGTAAATCAATTATGCTTCAATAAAAAACATTTTTGACAGAGCAATAAATGTACTTCTTTATTAATGCAGTCCATGGGGTCGCAAAGAGTTGGACACGACTGGTGACTAAACTGAACTGATTAATGCATTAAATGACAAGATCTAGTGGCATGTTTACCAACTACTATGATTTTGAAGTAACAGTGAATGAATATAAATGGTATTTCTAGATATCTGCAGCCCCTATAATTCAGTATTCAAATATCTGTGATTTCTTTTGGTGGCAGAGGTTTTGGCCATAGGGAGATTTCTTAATCCTGATAAGCCTCAGTTTGCTTGTCTCAGTGGGTATACTAGGCTTAGCATCTAAATGGTGCTTAGTAAATTGTTGCTTTCTCCTTTTTTTATCAGTCTACACAAACAGCCTGGTTCAGTCTGAGTGTTTAGCACCTGAGGGAAATAGCTAGCCACGTGCATGCATCAGGGGTTTTGTTTACAGGCAGTGGGATCCGAGTCTGACTTAAACTGAAAGAGTATATATGGATGTGCCGTGTTCATTTGTGTCTGACTCTTTGTGACCCTGTGGACTGTAGCCCGTCTGGCTCCTCTGTCCTTGGAATTTTCCAGGCAAGAATAAGGGAGTGCAGTGTCATCTCCTACTGAAAGAGAATTTAATACAAATATATGGTAGAACTCACAATTAAGACTGAAAGATTAGAACAGACAGAATTAGGAGCTTCAGAAGGTGGTTGGTGTGGCCACTGGATGAGTGAATTCCTTCTGCTATTTTCAGTCTCTCCCTCCCTCCATTCAGTACTCAGTGTCCAAACAGTGGGACTTTGGTGGGCTGACTCTCAGCCTCGAGCTCCCCCAGGCACTGTGCCGGGTTATTAAGAGAGGAGATGCTGGGTGGTCTGTGGAGCTCCTGGGCTTAGCTGCGTATCAGGACTGCAAGTCTGAGAGGGTGCTGACTCAAAGGGTGCTGACAACATGGGGTGGCCTGTAGACATGGAAGCAGCCTAAATGTCTATTGACAGAGGAGTGGATCAAAAATGTGTGTACATACACACAATGGAATATTACTCAGCCATAAGAAAGAATGAAATAATGCCATTTGCAGCCACATGGGTGGACCTAGAGATTATCATACATGAGAAACGCTGGGCTGGAAGAAGCACAAGCTGGAATCAAGATTGCCCGGAGAAATAGCAATCACCTCAGATATGCAGATGACACCACCCTTATGGCAGAAAGTGAAGAGGAACTAAAGAGCCTCTTGGTGAAAGTGAAAGAGGAGAGTGAAAAAGTTGGCTTAAAGCTCAACATTCAGAAAACGAAGATCATGGGATCTGGTCCCATCACTTCATGGGAAATAGATGGGGAAACAGTAGAAACAGTGTCAGACTTTATTTTTTGGGGGCTCCAAAATCACTGCAGATGGTGACTGTAGCCATGAAATTAAAAGACATTTACTCCTTGGAAGAAAAGTTATGACCAACCTAGAAAGCATATTCAAAAGCAAAGAAATTACTTTGCCAACAAAGGTCTGTCTAGTCAAGGCTATGGTTTTTCTTGTGGTCATGTATGGATGTGAGAGTTGGACTGTGAAGAAGGCTGAGCACCGAAGAATTGATGCTTTTGAACTGTGGTGTTGGAGAAGACTCTTAAGAGTCCCTTGGGCTGCAAGGAGATCCAACCAGTCCATTCTGAAGGAGATCAGCCCTGGGATTTCTTTGAAAGGACTGATGCTAAAGCTGAAACTCCAGTACTTTGGCCACCTCATGCGAAGAGTTGACTCATTGGAAAAGACTCTGATGCTGGGAGGGATTAGGGGCAGGAGGAGAAGGGAACGACAGAGGATAAGATGGCTGGATGGCATCACTGACTCGATGGACATGAGTCTGGGTGAACTCCGGGAGTTGGTGATGGACAGGGAGGCCTGGCATGCTGCGATTCATGGGGTCACAAAGAGTCGGACACGACTGAGCGACTGAACTGAACTGAAGTCAGAAAGACAAATATCGTATGATATAACTTATTTGTGGAATCTAAAAAAAATGGTACAAATGAATTTATTTACAAAACAGAACTAGACTCACAGACATAGAAAATGAACTTATTGTTGCCAAAGGGAAAAGGAGGGGAGGGATAAATTAGTAGTTTGGGATTAACATATACACACTACTATAAATAAAATGGGTGATCTACAAGGACCTATTGTATAGTGCAGGGAACTATACTCAAATTCTTTGTGATAACCTATATGGGAAAGGAATCTGAAAAAGAATATATGTGGGCATGTGCATGCTAAGTCTCTTCAGTTGTGTCTGACTCTTTGTGATCCCATAATGTAGCCCGCCAGCCTCCTCTGTCCATGGAATTCTCCAGCCAAGAACACTGGAGTGGGTTGCAATGCCCTTCTTCAGGGGATTTTCCCGACCCAGGGATCAAACTTGTGTCTCTTATGTCTCCTACATTAGCAGTCTGGTTCTTTATCTTTACCACTAGTACCACCTGGGGAGCCTTATATATATATGTGTATGTATATAAAATAAAAAAAAGTTGGAGAAGGAAATGGCAACCCACTCCAGTGTTCTTGCCTGGAGAATCCTATGGACAGAGGAGCCTGGCAGGCTACTGTCCATGGGGTCACAAGAGTCGGACATAACTTAGCTGCTGCTGCTGCTAAGTCGCTTCAGTCACGTCCAACTCTGTGCGACCCCATACATGGCAGCCCACCAGGCTCCCCCGTCCCTGGGATTTTCCAGGCAGGAACAGTGGGTTGCCATTTCCTTCTCCAGTGCATGAAAGTGAAAAGTGAAAGTGAAGTTGCTCAGTCATGTCCGACTCTTCTCAACCCATGGACTGCAGCCTACCAGGTTCCTCCATCCATGGGATTTTCCAGGCAACAGTGCTGGGGTGGGTTGGCATTGCCTTTTCCGGACTTAGCAGCTAAACCACCATATATAATACAATTATGGAATCATTGTGCTGTGCACCGGAAACAGACACATTTTAAATCAACTATGCTTCAATAAAGAATTTAAAAAATTTAATAATAGCGTGCCCTAAAAGTGACAGAAGTCCATTACCGAGAGACTGCCAAGTGCCTGTCACCTACTGGTTGAAGGGCATGTTCAGTTCAGTTCAGTTGCTCAGTCGTGTCCGACTCTTTGCGACCCCGTGCCCTGCAGCACTCCAGGCCTCCCTGTCCATCACCAACTCCCAGAGGTTACTCAAACCCATGTCCACTGAGTCGGTGATGCCATCCAACCATCTCATCTTCTGTTGTCCTCTTATCCTCCCGCCTTCAATCTTTCCCAGCAGCAGGGTCTTTTCAAATGAGTCAGCTCTTCGCATCAGGTGGCCAAAGTATTGGAGTTTCAGCTTCAGCATCAGTCCTTGAAGGGCACATGGGCAAGATCAAATGACTGGAGGGAGAAGTGGACTTTATACTGATGGCATCAAAGCCTGTTAACACCTATGAGAGCTTATAGCACCACCTGCTGTTTCAAAAGAAAATTTCTTTTTGTTAAAAGTCATGACTTAGGAACTTCCTGTTGGCACAGTGGATAAGAGTCTGCCTGCCAACGCAGGGGACATGGGTTCGATCTCTGGCCCTGGAAGATTCCACGTTGTGTGGAGCAGCTTCATCCATGCCCTGAAACTACTGAACCTGCGCGCTGCAGCTGCTGACGGCTGGGCGCCTGGAGTCTGTGCTCACAGCAGGAGAAGCCAGCGCAGTGAGAAGCCCCCACTCCCCGCAACTGGAGAAAGACCGCAAAGCACCCAAGACCCAGCTCTGCCCTAAATAAATAAATAAATTGTTTTTAAAAGTCACGGCATATTTTTTGATAGTGTTTAGAACGAGCCCGTGCAGTAAACCCCAATGCTCTGCATTGCTTTAGGGAAACGAAGAAGCTGCCCGCTCAGTGATGAGTCCGTTCGGTTTGCAGTGTCTGTGGTCGTAGTTCTGAGCTTCTGGCAGGTGAATTGGTACCTCAGGATCCAGGAAGTGGGACTGTAGTAATAAAGGGGGTAACGCATCGACTGCGTACACTGATATGTGTACTGTTCAAGGAGGCTCATGTGGACCGTCTCCTTTAAACACTGTCTGACCCCGTGAGAGGCGAGTATTGTATGCATTCGGCAGAAGAAGAATCTGAGGCTCTGAGAAGTAGTGATCTCTGAGCTCCGAGATCGTACATCTAGAAGTGGGAGAGCTGGGGTTCCAGCGCAGATGGTTCTGACTCAGGACAGTGAGCACCTGGGATGCTCTGGAGTGAAGAGCTCTCCTGATGAGCAGGGAGGTTGGTGCCTCCGTGTCTGGCAGCGAGGAATACCTGCAGTGTGATCCTTTTCCTTTTTGTATTGGATTAATAACACGCCTTAGTCTTTAAGAATATCTTTTATTTACACAAGCAATATACTGAATGATCATAGGTGACCCTTATGTTTTACGGTGTACCAGGCAGTAAGTACTTTACATTTATTTATTCTTCTTAACAAATCTGTGAATTAAGTAGTGTTTTTAAGCTCCATTTTACAGATGAGGATGTGGCTAAGCAACTCTTCAAGATGAGACAGCTAGGAAGTGACAGAGGCCATCATGAGCCCAGATAGCCTGGCTGTTGTCTGTGTCCTGCCCTGTCGTGCTTGTAAAGAGTTGTTTTAAAATAGTGCACGTGTATTTGGATATGAGAGAAATCACAGAGGCTTATGTGATGGTGCTCAGAGCTTCACAAATGTGAAAGTGGAATGAAAATTGAAGAATCTTAGAAAAGACTGATTTAAACAGTTTCTAATTTTTATGTAAGCAATGCTTGACCATCTTCTTGGGCATACTTGGCAAAGTTCCTCTAGAGTAGATACAGGGGTGTGGATTTACTGGGTTATTATTCTCCAGAATGACTACTAATTTTTTTTTGATCACTTTAAGCGAGTTTTTTGTGGTTTTATTTCTAGAATTTGTAAGGCCTTTGAGGCCTTCTATTGGTAATAATAGAAAAGAAAGTGAAGTTGCTTAGTCGTGTCCGACTCTTTGCAACCCCATGGACTGTAGCCTACCAGGCTCCTCTGTCCATGGAGTTTTCCAGGCAAGAATATTGGAGTTGGTTGCCATTCCCTTCTCCAGGAGATCTTCTCGACCCAGGGATTGAACTTGGGTTTCCCACATTATAGGCAGACGCTTTACCATCTGAGCCACCAAGAAAGTCTATTGGTAGTAACATTAGTGGAGAAGGCAATGGCAACCCACTCCAGTACTCTTGCCTGGCAAATCCCATGGACAGAGCTGCTGCTGCTGCTAAGTCATCCCTTACCCCTCTGTTCTTCCCTCTTGCTCCCATGCCTGGAGCATAGATCCTATCTGCTCTGCACGTGCCGCTCGCCCCACTGAGCTCAGCTTCATCCATTTATCCTCGTGTGGGATCTGCTGGCCCCACGTGCCCTCTACTGCCCCCCGTCACCCATCCCAGTCTGCTCGTGAACTCTGTGGCTGGCTTCTGCTCTGCCGCAAAGCACCGGCCGTGGATAGGCATCATTTTATGGAATTCTGTGGTGTTTTCCAAAACCAGATGCACATTCCCAGATGCACAACAGAGCTTGTTTCCTTGTCCAGCGAGTTGTCCTTATACTTACCTTACTTAAAAGAGAAGGGAAATTAACCTTTTGTTCAGCGCCTGCCGTTTGCCAGATGCTGTGCTTAGAATTTTAACATCCATTGAAATTGAAGTGAAAGTCGCACAATCGCGTCCAACTCTTTGCAACCCCATTGACTATACAGTCCATGGAATTCTCCAGGCCAGAATACTGGAGTGGGGAGCCTTTCCCTTCTCCAGGGGATCTTCTCGACCCAAGGATCGAACCCAGGGCTCCCGCGTTGCAGGCAGATTCTTTACCAGCTGAGCCACCAGGGAAGCCCTTTAACATCTGTTACCTTCTAAAAAACCCTGTGAGAGAAAGCAGAAACAGACACAGAGTAGAGAAAAAATGTATGGATACCAAGGGAGGAAAGGAGGGTGGGGGTAATTGGGAGATTGAGATGGATACGTATAGGCTATTGATACTGTGTGTAAAATAGATAAGTAATGGGAACAGAGTATATAGCACAGGGAACTCTACTCAGTGTTCTGTGGTGACCTAAATGGGAAAGAAATTTAAAAAGAGGGGATATATGTATACATAGGGCTGATTCGCTTTGCTGTACCGCAGAAAATAACATTATAAAGCAACTATGCTGCTGCTGCTGCTAAGTCGCTTCAGTTGTGTCTGACTCTGTGTGACCCCATAGACGGCAGCCCACGAGGTTCCCCGTCCCTGGGATTCTCCAGGCAAGAACACTGGAGTGGGTTGCCATTTCCTTCTCCAATGCATGAAAGTGAAAAGTGAAAGTGAAGTCGATCAGTCGTGTCCGACTCTTAGCGACCCCATGGACTATGGCCCACCAGGCTCCTCTATCCATGGGATTTTCCAGGCAAGAGTGCTGGAGTGGGGTGCCATTGCCTTCTCCGATAAAGCAACTATACACTTCAATAAAAGTTAATTAGAAAAAATAATAAAATTCTATGCGTGTAGTAAAATAAAGGGTAAAATAAAAACCTTTGAGAATGTTATCCATTTGTTAGACTAGAAAAGTTAGGTCATTAATATTTAATAAACGTGTAGCTATAATGAGCAGCGTTTGGACCCCGGCCCATCTGACCTCCAAACCCACACTACACCGTCCTTCGTCCAGTTAGTTTTAGGTCTTCACTTTAAGGTGTTGCTTGTGATGCCTTGCATTCCTGGCCTTCCTTCCTGAAGGGAGGCAGAGGGCCCTTTCTCCGAGGTTCTACTGGGTCCCAACCTTCCCCATCATCACGGAGCCCCCTTCTTCACACTTTGACTGTGTACACAGAAGTAAAGCAGTGTGTCTGCCTACTCTTTTTTTTAAAAACTGGCATTTCTGGGTTAAAAACAGTTCTCTTTTTTTAAAAAAATGTATTGAAGTGTAGTCGATTATAATGTATTAATTTCTGCTGTACAGCAAAGTGACTCAGTTGTACACACATCTATTCTTTTTCATATTCTCTTCCATGACGGTTTATCACAGGATATTGAGTATGGTTCCCTGCGCTTTATACGGAAGGACTCTGTTGTTTATTAAAAGCTTTTCTCAGTGTAGAATAACTCTGGACCGGGAACCTGGGTCTTGCCCCGCGTCGGGCTTCCTGTGGGTGGGCAGCGGGCCCCCGCGGGGCTGGTGGCTTTGGCGCCGCCTGCACCGCGAGCCGCAGGGAACAGCGCAGCTGACCGGCACCAACCTGCATGTGTCCGCTTGTGTCTCCTGCCCAGGGATTCCGATCCAGCCCCCGACACCTCCGCAGACGCGCCGCCGCGGCCGCCCGGCTGGAGGACGTGAAGCCCGCCGCGGAGGTCCCGGTGCAGAGCGAGCAGGACGGCGCAGTGAGGCGGCGGCGGCTCCGCAGGGGCGTGCGCGTCCCGCCCGAGTTCTACCAGAGCGTGCAGAGCGCCGCTGCCCGCAGACCGGTGAGTGGGGGCGGGCGTGCCGGGAGTGTTAGGTGCGGTGTCGCCTGGAGCGGTCCATCTCAGTCCTCAGAAATGGTCAGGTCGACCTGAAGTGCTCAGTGAGTGTCTGATCGTCCCGGCCAGTGGCACTGAGCTCCGCTGTGTCAGTGTGGAGTGTGGTTTCCCAGGAAGTCCTGGTCGCTGGCGGGAGGGGAGACTGAAAACGGGAATCCTGACCCTGAGTGCGGGGTCCACAGGCCGGATGGGGCCACAGGGTTCCCCCGCCGAGGCCTGGCCGTGGTGAGAGCTGGGCCAGGGACCAGGGGCCTCCGCAAAGCGGCATTGGAGTTGGGAGGCCTGGGCGGAGGGCTGACCCCTCCTTTGCAGCTCCTGTTGGGGCGATGCTGGGGTGCTGCGTCCTCTGGGATGGGCTTTCTTTTGCTCCCACGGGACCATGCTCTCCTTTTCTAGGGAGTACCCTCGGTCTCTGTCAGCCAGACTGGACAGTTGGCTGGGAAGTCACCTGGACAGTTAGCTGGGAAGTCACCTGGACAGTTACCTGGGAAGTGTGGGGCGCACCTGGAAGCCGGTTTCCCCTCCTCACCTCCTGAGCACACTATTACATGTGCTCTGATTTTCTGTCTCTGTTGGGGCTCTCACCAAGGGATGTGTTGCCAGGCTTGTAACAGTTAAGACTTTGGGGCTTAGAAGCTGACATTTTTAAAAACTTGTAGAGAGTATTTCATGACTTCACTAACCTTGCATTGCTTCAGCGTTGAGACAAGTTTTCCTGTGGGTCACTTCTGTGTCGTGGGGGCCCATGGTCATTGTGACTCTGGTCACCCGAGGGGAGCCGGCAAGAGTTGATGTGATGATATGTCCCTGTGAGTTGTGAAAACAGCCCTGCTGTTCATTCATTGGGGTGACTGTGTAGCAAATGTATGTGGAGTTTGCTCCCAGGCCAGAAACAGTGGCAAGAAGCTGAATTCCTTTACAGAAAAGGTCCCATTTAACCACCTGTAAGATAAACACATATTTAGAGAGTCTTCCTTTCATGCTTATATAAAGCAAAGGCTAAGCAGAATTTGGTGTCTACATGGAGCAAAATGAAATAGTGGGAAAATTCATCCATTCAACGAAAACTTTTCTACACAGGAAATAAAGGATACACAGACATATGTTAACAACTGACATTACTGACGGCTTCTTTGTGGCCCAGGCATTGTTCTACGTGACTCACTTAACAAGCCTCTGAGGTGGAGGCTGGTGTTATCCCCATTTTCTGGATGATGAAATAGAGCCCCAGAGAGGGTCATAACTTGCCTGAGTTCACCCAGGGGCTGGAACAGTGCCAGGGATTGGAGCCCCAGCACCTTTCTGCAAGCTGCCGCCCTCCTGCTTCCTGGGCCTCCTGGCCCCATCGGTGGACAGATGCGCATAAGTAAGCAGGGTGGGTCCGAGTTAGCGAAGTGCTGCTGTGGACTATGCACCGGCACAAGGGAACGTTGTGCAGATCCAGCCGTGTGTGCAGAGAAGCAGACGCCTGAGGCGTCCTGAGAGGGGAGTCGAGCAGGTGGGAAGCAGAGGGCAGCGTCTCTGATGAGGAGGGCAGACACAGAAGCCAGGATGCCCCGTGGTGCGGCAGGCTCGGGGCAGCTCAGTGATGCTGGGAGATGAGACCAGGGTCTGGCTGGGCGTTAGGGGGCATCTTATGCTAAACAGCAGCGGGGCTTATCTTCTGCAATGTGGCCTTGTTGAAGGTAGGGCTCTCCTGCTTGGTTTTCCTGCTCTGAATTTAGCTAATTCTCTCTCCCGTTTTTCCTACGTGGATGGAGAAGTAAGTCGGCATCATCGCGCCTTTATTCTCCCCTGAGCCCTGTGCCCGACTGCCGCGGGTGGTCAGACGTGGTCCTCATGCCTGGTGAGTCTGTCCTGGATCACCTTGCCTTGCTCTCTTTTTGCCTGGTGGTTTCCAGTCCACCTTGACCACTGACTTGTCATCAGGCGACCCGCTCAGGGAAGTCTTTTCTGATCCTTCCCATGAGAGTGAGGTGCTTTGCCCAGATGTTGAGCAGAGCAGTTACCCAGGTGAGAAAGACAAGCTCTATAGTGAGACAGATGCATGTTTGCCTTCCCCTCCGTGGACCTGGCAGGAAGCAGTCTTCACACTAAGAGTTTCATGTAAAGACTGCCCAGAAGTGTGACTAGGGCTGCGATGGTGCAGCCAGCTTCCTGTGGAGCCTGTCTACCGCTTACCCACCACTCCTGGCCTGCAGGGGTGACAGCAGGCAGTCGTCTTGCTGGGTCCCTGTGGGAAGGCTGGTTTCCAGGAGCTGTGGCTGAGGGCTGCAGCCCGCCAGAGCCTGCTGAGTCAGGACGAGGGTGGGGGGGCAGGTGCGCCGCTTTTCCATGACCCGACCCAGCAGGATGCCAGAGGGCAGGGGGCGTGAGTGATACGGATCTCAGAGCTCAGCACCCGAGGACAAGGCAGGGCAGGGATGAGCAGTGTGGGGGGCAGACAGGGACCCTAGAGGGCAAAGAACACATGTGATCATCTTTACCCAGCTGTCCAACTCCTGGAGACCCAGCTTTCTTATTGTGGAGTCATCATAGCGACGGTGGCCTCCCTGACGGGTGAGGATGAACTGACGTGTGGAGGTGATGGCCTGCTTGGCATCAACACTCAGAACGTAGTGATACTTTCATTTCCTTTCCTCCCAGACCTGTCTTCCCCAGGGGCTGAATCGTCTGATCTAGAATATCTCCTGGTAAACAGCATCTGATGCTTTTTTTTTAAATAAACAGATGAGTGATGTGCACACACGACACGGCATACGCCCTACACGATCTGGATGACAGGGAGGGTTTTTTTTTTTCCCTTTTATCTCCCAAATGGGATGGTCAGGGAGCAACTACTTCAAGAGACAGGACTGAGTTGGGCTTAAGTACACGTAGGAATTGGACAGGCAGCAGAGGTCAGGTCTGGGATGGTGCTGAGACCCTTCTGGCTGGATGTGGGGGTTTATGAGAAATGTACAGGATAAAGCTGGAAAGAGAGAGGGGGCCGTGATACCACTGCATTTAAACTGCATCTTCTGTGTGTCATGGAGGCCCTGGAGGAGGTGAGCCGTCATCAGGAACTGAACCGGAGCAGGGCAGGGCTGGGTTGGCAGCTGTCCCAGGGGTCTGGTGCCTGGTGTTTGGGACCTGAACGTGGGCTTTGCCAGTTGCTCTGTGACGCCATCTGGTGGTGACTTCTGGTGGGGACGCTGCGGGTGGCCTTTGCCCTGTTCAGCAGGATTCTTTGGGAGGCAGTGGGGTTGGAGGGCAGGAAGGGGCGGTGGGGGCTATCCTGTTGTGAGCAAGCGAGAAGGATGAGAAGGACGTTGCAGGAGCTTTCTCTGCGCGGGTGAAGCTCACCTCGTCCATCCGTGTGCGTCTCCTCGGGGTCGTTCTGGAGACTGGAGGTTGTCAGAGCTGGTAGCACAGCCTTGCTGGCATTTCTTTGCATGCTGTACCGGGACGTGAGTGCCAGCCTCCGGTCCCTCTCCGGGTGGGGTTGGGTCCAGCCCATGGGCCGCTGGGTGCCACCTCCTCTCCCCAAGCCCAGAGCCTGCTACTGCGGTGCCCCGAGGGCAGCTCTCATGGGGGCCTGGAGGTGGAATAAAGTACATCAGCTGTGCTGACTCGGGATTGTGTGAATGACTTTACAGGAAGCACTGCAGGCCTTTCTGGCGGTAGTCTGAGTGAGCAAAAGGCCCAGGAGTCTGCTGGACTGACACCGGATCTCGCTGTGAGGAGGTGACTCAGAAACGTGACGGTGCAGTTTCAGCCAGAAGCGCCCGAGCCACGGGCAGTGCATTATGTTTCAGCGTCTTAGCGGCTCTGACCTGTTTACTTGTTCTGTGTGTAGCTTTTATATTCCGGTGTGGCTCTGAGAATTTGTAATAGAGATCACTAATATAAATGAAGTTAATAATATGATTTGCTTTCCCTGCTCTTTTGGGGAAATGAGATGATTCTAAGAGTGAGTAAGGCAAACATCCATCCTGATTTTCTCTCTTGCGTCTTCGGACTTATCCTGTAAACGAAGACATGTCGCTGGAACATTTAGGAATTTTTACCATCTTGAAGCAGAAAAGATAACTAGATCCAGATCTCCCTTGCTTCTCTAGTATTTTGACTTTGCAGAGCCTTTTGGGGTCTGACTCCTAGAGCCAAAACGTCCCCATCCCACCATCCCCGGGGTGGGTGCCGTGTCACCGCACACTTGCTCCCTCGCGCCCCCGCAAGCACGCGGCTCTGTGCGTCCCTGCTTTCTGCCTTTTACCTTCCCAGTCATTCTCTGGCACAGGTGCTCACTTTCCAGAGGAGGAAGCTTGTCAAGGTCACTCAGCTGGGGGATGACAGAATGAAGACGTAAGCCCAGGAGTTCCTACCAGAGCACGTGGAATACAGAGGTTCAGACGATCCCATTTCTGGGGCTAGAAGTTCATCCTCACGGATGGATCATAGTTTCATCACGTAAAGTCTCAGTTTTCCTACATGTGTAGATGTTTTTCAACTTTTGCATCCATCAGTACCCATTTTTAAATGGCACTGAGCAGCACAGAGAAGCCCTGAACCTCCTTCTGGCCACGCTTCTCGGTGAGCTTGGCCTTCTGGGGCAGAGGACTGGGGAGGCAGCAGGAATGTTTCTGCCCTCACGTGAGCCTCTTAACATAGAACACACAGGGGGGATCAGAACTTGAGAGCACTGGCAGATAACCAGGTGCCCTGACTCTGACCCTGTTATGCTTACGGATCCCAGTTCTGTGCACGTTTCAACCTCATTGCGGGCATTTCCTTGACCCAGAGCCTCTGAATCTTTTTTAGTGGCGGTGAAGGACTTTGAGTAAAAACCACCAGCACCTCCAGGCACCAGCCAAGCGGTCACCCACTCCCCCTGCTGGCAAAACCAAGGCTTCTGTCCTTCACTCTGGGGCCCCTGCCCTGAGTAACTGGATAATCAAGCTTGGTACTTTTAAAAAGTTTATTGAAGTACTGTTGATTCAGTGTTGTGTTAATTTCTGCTGTACAGTAAGGTGATTCAAATGTATGCCAGAACATACGCAAGACTGGGGACACAGACTCTTGGAGGGCACAAACCAAACCTTGTGCGCACCAGGACCCAGGAGAAAGGAGCACTAACCCAACAGGAGACTGACCCAGACTTGCCTGTGAGTGCACAGGAGTCTCCGGCGGAGGCGTGGGTTGGAGGTGTGGTCTGCTGCAGGGTCAGGGCACTGAGTGCAGCAGTGCGTGCATGGGATCTTTTGAAGCAGGTCACCAGTATCTTAATTCAGTTTAGTTCGGTTCAGTTCAGTCGCTCAGTCCTGTCCGACTCTTTGTGACCCCATGGACTGCTGTACGCCAGGCCTCCCTGTCCATCACCAAATACTGGAGTTTACTCAAACTCATGTCCGTTGAGTCGGTGATGCCATCCAACCATTTCATGCTCTGTGATCCCCTTCTCCTCCCGCCTTCAGTCATTCCCAGCATCAGGGTCTTTTCCAGTGAGTCAGTTCTTCACATCAGGTGGCCAAAGTTTTGGAGTTTTAGCTGCAGCATCAGTCCTTCCAATGAATATTCAAGACTGATTTTCTTTAGGATGGACTGGTTGGATTTCCTTGCAGTCCAAGGGACTCTCAAGAGTCTTCTCCAACACCATAGTTCAAAAGCATCAATTCTTCGGGGCTCAGCTATCTTTATACTCCAACTCTCACATCCATGCATGACTACTGAAAAAACCATAGCTTTGACTAGATGGACCTTTGTTGGCAGAGTAATGTCTCTGCTTTTTAATATGCTATCTAGGTTTGTCATAGGTTTTCTTTGAAGGAGCAAGCGTCTTTTAATTCCATGGCCGCAGTCACCATCTGCAGTGATTTTGGAGCCCCCCAAAATAACGTCTGTCACTGTTTCCATTGTTTCTCCATCTATTTGCCATGAAGTGATGGGACCAGATGCCATGATCTTCGTTTTCTGAATGATGAGCTTTAAGCCAACTTTTTCACTCTCCTCTTTCACTTTCATCAAGAAGCTCTTTAGTTCTTCACTTTCTGCCATAAGGGTGGTATCATCTGCATATCTGAGGTTATTGATATTTCTCCTGGCAATCTTGATTCCAGCTTGTGCTTCCTCCAGCCCAGCGTTTCTCATGATGTACTCTGCATACAAGCTAAATAAGCAGGGTGACAGTAAAGAGCCTTGACATACTCTTTTCCCGATTTGGAACCAGTCTGTTGTTCCATATACAGTTCTGTTCTTGACTTGCATACAGATTTCTCAGGAGGCAGGTCAGGTGGTTTGGTATTCCCATCTCTTGAAGAATTTTCCACAGTTTGTTGTGATCCACACAGTCAAAGGCTTTGGCATAGTCAATAAAGCAGAAATAGATGTTTTTGTGGAACTCTCTTGTTTTTTCTATGACCCACCAGATGTTGGCAATTTGATCTCTTGTTCCTCTGCCTTTTCTAAATCCAGCTTGAACGTCTGGAAGGTCATGGTTCATGTACTATTGAAGCCTGGCTTGGAGAATTTTGAGCATTACTTTACTAGCATGTGAGATGAGTGCAATTGTGCAGTAGTTTAAACATTCTTTGGCATTGCCTTTCTTTGGGACTGGAATTAAAACTGACCTTTCCAGTCCTGTGGCCACCGCTGAGTTTTCCAAATTTGCTGTCATATTGAGTGCAGCACTTTTACAGCATCATCTTTTAGGATTTGAAATAGCTCAACTGGAATTCCATCACCTCCACTAGCTTTGTTCGTAGTGATGCTTCCTAAGGCCCACTTGACTTCACATTCCAGGATGTCTGGCTCTAGGTGAGTGATCACACCATTGTGGTTATCTGTGTCATGAAGATCTTTTTTGTGCAGTTCTTCTGTGTATTCTTGCCACCTCTTCTTAATATCTTCTGCTTTTGTTAGGTCCATACCATTTCTGTCCTTTATCAAGCCCATCTTTGCATGAAATGTTCCCTTGGTATCTCTAATTTTCTTGAAGAGATCTGTTGTCTTCCCCATTCTATTATTTTCCTCTATTTCTTGGCATTGATCACTGAGGAAGGCTTTCTTATCTTTCCTTGCTATTTTTTGGAACTCTGCATTGAAATGGGTATATCTTTCCTTTTCTCATTTGCCTTTCACTTCTCTTCTTTTCTCAGCTATTTGTAAAGCCTCCAGACAACCATTTTGTCTTTTTGTATTTCTTTTCCTTGGGGATGGTCTTGATCCCTGCCTCCTGTACAATGTCATGAACCTCCATCTATAGTTCTTCAGGCACTCTGTCTATCAGATGTAATCCCTTGATCTATTTGTCACTTTCACTGTATAATCATAAGGGATTTGATTTCGGTCATACCTGAATGGTCTAGTGGTTTTCCCTAGTTTCTTCTATTTAAGTCTGAATTTGGCAATAAGGAGTTCATGATCTGAGTCACACTCAGCTCCTGGTCTTGTTTTGCTGACTGTATAGAGCTTCTCCATCTGTGGCTGCAAAAAATATAATCAATCCAATTTCAGTGTTGACCATCTAGTGGTGTCCATGTGTGGAGTCTTCTCTTGTGTTGTTAGAAGACAGTGTTTGCTATGACTAGTGCATTTTCTTAACAAAACTCTGTTAGCCTTTGCCCTGCTTCATTCTGTACTCCAAGGCCTAACTTGTCTGTTACTCCATGTATTTCTTGACTTCCTACGTTTGCATTCCAGCCCCCTGTGATGAAAAGGACATCTTTTTTGGGTGTTAGTTCTAGAAGATCTTGTAGGTCTTCATAGAACCATTCAATTTCAGCTTCTTCAGCATTACTGGTTGGGGCATAGACTTGGATTACTGTGATATTGAATGGTTTGCCTCGGAAACAAACAGAGACCATTCTGTCGTTTTTGAGATTGCACCCAAGTACTGCATTTCAGACTCAAGTACTGCATTTCGGACCCAAGTACTGCATTTGACTATGAGGGCTATTCCATTTTTTCTAAGGGATTCTTGCCTACAGTAGTGATAAAATGGTCATCTGAGTTAAATTCAGCCATTCCAGTCCATTTTAGTTCACTGATTCCTAGAATGTCGATGTTCACTCTTACCATCTCGTGTTTGACCACTTCCAATTTACTTTGATTCATGGACCTAACATTCCAGGTTCCTATGCAATATTGCTCTTTACAGCATCGGACTTTACTTCCTTCACCAGGCATATCCACAACTGGGTTTTGTTTTGCTTTGGCTCTGTCTCTTCATTCTTTCTGGAGTTATTTCTCCACTGATCTCCAGTAGCATATTGGGCACCTACAGACATGGGGAGTTCATTTTTCAGTGTCCTATCTTTTTGCCTTTTCATACTGTTCATGGGGTTCTCAAAGCAAGAATACTGAAGTGGTTTGCCATTCCCTTCTCCAGTGGACCACATTTTGTCAGAACTGTCCACCATGACCCGTTCATCTTGGGGCCCTACATGACATGATTCATAGTTTCATTGAGTTAGACAAGGCTGTGGTCCATGTGATCAGTTTGATTAATTTTCTGTGATTGTGGTTTTCATTCTCTCTGCCCTCTGAGGGATAAGCATAAGAGGCTTATGGAAGCTTCCTGATGAGAGAAACTGACTGTGAGGGAAACTGGGTCTTGGTATGATGGTTGGGGCCATGCCCAGTAAATCTTTAATCTAATTTTCTGAGATTGGCTGGGCTGTGTTCCCTCCCTGTTGTTTGACCTCAGGCCAAACTCAAGGGGATAGATCTGATAGATAGAGTACCTGAAGAACTATGGACAGAGGTTTGTGACATTGTACAAGAGGCAGTGGTCAAGACCATCCCCAGAAAAAGAAATGCAAAAAGACAAAATGGCTTTTGGAAAGGGTCTTACAAATAGCTGTGAAAAGAAGAGCACCTAAAGGCAAGGAGAAAAGGAAAGATGCACCCATTTGAATGCAGAGTTCCATAGAATAGCAAGGACAGATAAGAAAGCCTTCCTCAGTGGTCAGTGCAAAGAAATAGAGGAAAACAATAGAATGGAAAAGACTAGAGGTCTCTTCAAGAAAATTAGAGATACCAAAGGAACATTTCACATAAATATGGGCACAATAAAGGACAGGAATGGTATGGACCTAACAGAAGCAGAAGATATTAAGAAGACATGGCAAGAATACACAGAAGAACTATACAAAAAGATCTTCACGACCCAGATAACCATGATGGTGTGATCACTCACCTAGAGCCAGACATCCTGGAATGTGAAGTCAAGTGGGCCTTAGGAAGCATCACTACGAACAAAGCTAGTGGAGGTGATGGAATTCCAGTTGAGCTATTTCAAATCCTAAAAGATGATGCTGTGAAAGTGCTGCACTCAATATGCCAGCAAATTTGGAAAACTCAGTGGTGGCCACACGACTGGAAAAGGTCAGTTTTCATTCTGATCCCAAAGAAAGGCAATGCCAAAGAATGCTCAAACTACCATAAAATTGCCCTCATCTCACACGCTAGCAAAGCGATGCTCAAAATTCTCCAAGCCAGGCTTCAATAGTACATGAACCATGACCTTCCAGATGTTCAAGCTGGATTTAGAAAAGGCAGAGGAACCAGAGATAAGTGGCCAACATCCGTGAATCATTTGTTCATTTGTACATATACGTACATTTACGCGTATGTATTCTTTTCATACCTTTTTCATTTGGTTCATCCCAGCATGTTGAATATGGTTCCCAGTGTTACAGGGCCTTGTTTTCTGTCCATCCTGTATGTAATAGTGTGCGTCTGCTAATCCCAGACTCCTAGTCCACCTCTCCACCACCCCATCCTGTTTGGCAGCCACAAGTCTGTTCTTTATGTCTGCGAGTCTGAGTCTTGGCTTCTGTTTTGTAGACAAGTTCATTCCTGTCATATTGTGTCATATTTTAGATTCCACATATAGGTGATATCATGATATTTGTCTTTCTCTTTCTTAGTTACTTTACTTAGTATGATCATCTCTGGGTCCATTCATGTTACTGCAAATGGCGTTATTTCATTCTTTTTTATGACTGAGTAGTATTCCATTGTATATATGTACCACTTCTTCTTTATCCATTCATCTGTTGATGGACACTTGGGTTGTTTCCATGTTTTTAGCTTGGTACTTGACTGAGGTTGGAGGACAGGCAGGCTTAGCACAGATGACTGGTGGTCTTGATTTCTGAAAGGCGAATACTAGGGAAGAAGCTGTTTTGGGTTGAGGGGTAAAAATCAAATTTCCAGTTTGGATATATTAAGTCTGAAATATCTACTAGACTTCCTAGGGTTTGGACTTCATGGAGTCATTACTATCAATACATGGATGCTATCAAAGCCATGAGACTGGGTAGGATGGCCCAGGAAGTGAATACTGATGGAAAAGAGAGCTGAGGTCTGAGTTGGGGGGTCCTCCATAGCCAAGAGGTCGGGAAGAGGGTGGAGGTTCCTTTAACTTCAACACCTTCCTCAGAATTATAGATGCAGAGAGCAGAGAGGTGGTTAGCAGAGGTGGGGAGCAGGGGCAGGGAAAATGCAGTTTAAAACAGCACACATATCTGAATACGTCTTTTGTTTTCAGTGACCACAGGAAAACAAACCCTTGAATGTACCAAAAAAAAAAAAGAAGGAAAGGAAAAAAATTACAAATGCCTTAGGCAGAGGTGGGTCCAGGGCTCTTGACTTTCACTGAAGGATGTGTGTACTTGGCCCAGAAAAGGTGTCTCAGGTAGAACCGGGAAAGGATTTCCCAGGCAGGCAGATTTCCCTCCCAGCCCGGTCCTTTCTCCTACCAGAACACTTCCTTGACCTCACTCTCTTTTTCCTTCTCTTGTTGGGTTTTGTTTTCAAGTCTTGGGGAAATTTTCTGTTTTTTTCTTTGCAGCTTAGGTCATTTTAAGGGGACAAGGTATTTTGGAACATTGCATAGGTTTTATTTTAAGTTAATATTAACAGGATTTCAGGTTATCTTTGTAATTGGGAGCTCGCTGCCGTGTAGCAAAGACTAACCAGACCTCTGTGATCTCGCTGAGAATGTAGGATGTTTCTCTCTCCCTTTCCTGCTTGGGGACTAAGGTGGTCTTGCCTTTTCCTCTCCTTTCCCTGTGTGGAGCCCCCTGTAGCTTTATTTGCATAACCTCAGGACACTGCCCTTTGTGGGGAAGGCTTACTTACAGCTCACACCTTCCTCTGGCTTAATTAATTGGCAGACACAGAGCTGCTAGAGGAAATGTTTGTTTCCTTTTCCTCTTTGGGGTTCTGGAGAATGCATTAAATGAATAAAGTCAAATTTCTGCTGCTGACTGCTTCAGAAGGAATTTGTGGACTAATATCCATTCAGCTTACTGAGTCTTTGCTCATTGCTACCCATTATACGACTCTACCAGAGATTTCATTTATTATAAGTTTACTGTCAGTAGGTGTAAGAATAATTGGTCCCCAGGAGCTTGCAGGGTAGGTGGTCTGTATAAATGAATGGTGCGGATACAGATAAAGTTTAATTTCTCAAGCAGCTCATGAAACCAAGATGAGCTTGGCGAAGGGATTGATGTGCTCTGCTTGGGGAAAAATAAGCACATTCTTCTAACCGATGATTCTTTTTGACATTAGTATTTTGATGGCAGCAAGGCCTGTTGCCATTCTGTTCATCTTGTACTCAGCATCATCCCTTGTCTTAAAAAGTTTAAATTGTTTAAGTTCCAGGCAAAGAGAGCTTATAGAAATTTTAAAAATTAGAAAATTTTTATTATTATTTAAAAAATATTTATGTATTATTCTGGCTTAGTTGCAGCAGGCGGGATCTTTCTCTGTGGCACGTGAACCCTCTAGTTGAAGTACCTGGGCTCAATAGTTGAGGTACTTGGGCTCAGTAGTTGAGGTACTTGGGCTCAGTAGTTGAGGTACTTGAGCTCAGTAGTTGTGTTGAACAGGCTTCGTTGCTCTGGTGCATGTGGGATCTTTGTTCTCCAACCAGGGTTGACCTCTGTCCCCCACGTTACAAGGCAGATTTTTAACCATTGGTCCACCTGGGAAGTCCCTATTTTTCATTTTCTAAATTATTTTCTTTAGTCTTCCTTTTCCAGAAAAATTTTAGATAGCCACTTGTGCCTTTAAAGTTTTCATGCACAATGGTGGATCAAAGAGCTGAAAAGACAGTGTCTTCAGAGATGGTCTAGTTGATTACTCTGCCTTTAACCAGAAAAACGTGTACCTCTAAACAGAATGATCATTACATTGTTCTAGGAAGATAGGTATAAATGTCTTTATTTATTTTAAAGGACACACTCAGAGCTTCTTTTGGAATTCTGTTTGCCTGGGGTGACTTCTCGGTCTTGGCCTGAGTACTGTGGGTTACAGTGGTGCCATCCGTGAAGATGCCGAAGCAGCGCTCCTGCAGCTCTGTGTCCCCTCCATTCTTGAGAAATCACACTGGGAAAGACCTGGAGCTTGTCCAGGGCCTCAGTGAGGAGGCCTCCCGTGGTCTGATGGCTTGGATTTGTAGCCAATCATCCCACTTGAGAATCAAAGTGCGGTTTCTTTTCTGGGTCATGAATCCATCTCTCTGGACCTTTTTTCTCCAGCCCAGTCCTCCAATTCAGTTCAGTTCAGTTGCTCAGTTGTGTCCAACTCTTTGCGACCCCATGAATCGCAGCACGCCAGGCTTCCCTGTCCACCACCAACTCCTGGAGTTCACTCAGACTCACGTCCATCAAGTGATGCCATCCAGCTGTCTCATCCTCTGTTGTCCCCTTCTCCTCCTGCCCCCCATCCCTCCCAGCATCAGAATCTTTTCCAATGAGTCAACTCTTTGCATGAGGTGGCCAAAGTACTGGAGTTTCAGCTTTAGCATCATTCCTTCCAAAGAAATCCCAGGGCTGATCTCCTTCAGAATGGACTGGTTGGATCTCCTTGCAGTCCAAGGGACTCTCTAGAGTCTTCTCCAACACCACAGTTCAAAAGCATCAATTCTTCGGTGCTTAGCTTTCTTCACAGTCCAACTCTCCATACTCTCCATACTGGACTCCTCACAGTCCAGTCATCCATACACGACCACAGGAAAAACCATAGCCTTGACTAGACAGACCTTTGTTGGCAAAGTAATGTCTCTGCTTTTTAATATGCTATCTAGGTTGGTCATAACTTTCCTTCCAAGGAGTAAGTTTCTTTTAATTTCATGGCTGCAGTCACCATCCATAGTGATTTTGGAGCCCAGAAAAATAAAGGCAGCCACTGTTTGCACTGTTTCCCCATCTATTCCCATGATGTGATGGGACCAGATGCCATGATCTTAGTTTCTGAATGATGAGCTTTAAGCCAACTTTTTCACTCTCCACTTTCACTTTCAACAAGAGGCTTTTTAGTTTCTCTTCACTTTCTGCCATAGGGTGGTGTCATCTGCATATCTAAGGTTATTGATATTTCTCCTGGAAATCTTGATTCCAGCTTGTGCTTCCTCCAGCCCAGCATTTCTCATGATGTACTCTGCATATAAGTTAAATAAACAGGGTGACAACAGCCTTGACATACTCCTTTTCCTATTTGGAACCAGTCTGTTGTTCCATGTCCAGTTCTAACTGTTGCTTCCTGACCTGCATACAGGTTTCTCAAGAGGCAGGTGAGATGGTCTGGTATTCCCATCTCTTTCAGAATTTCCTACAGTTTATTGTGATCCACACAGTCAAAGGCTAGCCCTCAGGTTTCCCAAATACCACTGTTGTGCTCCTCTCTGCCCCCTCCTGGTGAGCGGCATCAATCCATCTGCTCTCTCTCAATAGTGCCTCTTCGTTTTTGTATTTTTATCTTTTCTTTTTTCCAGTTGTGTGGTTAAAAAGAAAATCCAACTATGGAGATTCAACAGTGGGCCATCAGTTCAGTTCAGTCGCTCAGTGGTGTCTGACTCCTTGCAACCCCATGAACTGCAGCACGCCAGGCCTCCCTGTCCATCACCAACTCCCGGAGTCCACCCAAACCCATGTCCATTGAGTCGGTGATGCCATCCAACCATCTCACCCTTTGTTGTCCCCTTCTCCCACCTTCAATCATTCCCAGCATCAGGGTCTTTTCAAATGAGTCAGCTCTTCCCATCAGGTGGCCAAAGCATTGAAGTTTCAGCTTCAACATCAGTCCTATCAATGAACACCCAGGACTGATCTCCTTTAGGATGGACTGGTTGGATCTCCTTGCAGTCCAAGGAACTCTCAACAGTCTTCTCCAACACCACAGTTCAAAAGCATCAATTCTTCGGCGCTCAGCTTTCTTTATAGTCCAACTCTCACATCCATACATGACTACTGGAAAAACCATAGCCTTGACTAGACAGACCTTTGTTGGCAAAGTAATGTCTCTGCTTTTTAATATGCTGTCTAAGTTGGTTATAACTTTCCTTCCAAGGAGTGTCTTTTAATTTCATGGCTGCAGTCACCATCTGCAGTGATTTTGGAGCCCAGAAGAATAAAGTCAGCCACTGTTTCCACTGTTTCCCCATCTATTTGCCATGAAGTGATGGGACCAGATGCCATGATCTTAGTTTTCTGAATGTTGAGCTTTAAGCCAACTTTTTCACTCTCCTCTTTCACTTTCAACAAGAGGCTTTTTAGTTCCTCTTCACTTTCTGCCATAAGGGTGGTGTCATCTGCATATCTGAGGTGACTGATATTTCTCCCGGCAATCTTGATTCCAGCTTGTGCTTCCTCCAGCCCAGTGTTTCTCATGATGTACTCTGAAAAGAAGTTAAATAAGCAGGGTGACAATATACAGCCTTGACATACTCCTTTTCCTATTTGGAACCAGTCTGTTGTTCCATGTCCAGTTCTAACTGTTGCTTCCTGACCTGCATACAAATTTCTCAAGAGGCAGATCAGGTGGTCTGGTATTCCCATCTCTTTCAGAATTTTCCACAGTTTATTGTGATCCACATAGTCAAAGGCTTTGGCATAGTCAATAAAGCAGAAATAGATGTTTCTGTGGAACACTCTTGCTTTTTCAATGATCCAGTGGATGTTGGCAATTTGATCTCTGGTTCCTCTGACTTTTCTAAAACCAGCTTGAACATCAGGAAGTTCACGGTTCACGTATTGCTGAAGCCTGGCTTGGAGAATTTTGAGCACTACTTTACTAGCATGTGAGATGAATGCAGTTGTGCGGTAGTTTGAGCATTCTTTGGCATTGCCTTTCTTTGGGATCAGAATGAAAACTGACCTTTTCCAGTCCTGTGGCCACTGCTGAATTTTCCAAATTTGCTGGCATATTGAGTGCAGCACTTTCACAGCATCATCTTTCAGGATTTGAAATAGCTCAACTGGAATTCCATCACCTCCACTAGCTTTGTTCGCAGTGATGCTTCCTAAGGCCCACTTGACTTCACATTCCAGGATGTCTGGCTATAGGTGAGTGTGAGTGATCACACCATCGTGATTATCTGGATCGTGTAGATTTTTTTTTGTATAGTTCTTCTGTGTATTCTTGCCACGTCTTCTTAATATCTTCTGCTTCTGTTAGGTCCATACCATTTCTGTCCTTTATTGAGCCCATCTTTGCATGAAATGTTCCCTTGGTATCTGTAATTTTCTTGAAAGAGATCTCTGCTGCTGCTGCTGCTAAGTCGCTTCAGTTGTGTCCTACTCCTAGCAACCCCATGGACTGCAGCCTACTAGGCTCCTCCGTCCATGGGATTTGCCAGACAAGTCTTTCCGATTCTGTTGTTTTCCTCTATTTCTTTGCACTGATCCCTGAGGAAGGCTTTCGTATCTCTCCTTGCTATTCTTTGGAACTCTGCATTCATATGAAAAGGAAAGATATACCCATTTGAATGCAGAGTTCCAAAGAATACAGTGGGCCATAGCCAAACCAAATTTAGTTTGTGCCTTGGGAGAGGAGAGGTCAGATCTGGAAATGACAGTGATGTTTCAGGAGAACTACTGCTTTGCAATAACACTTGTGAATGAAAAATGCTGCCTGCAGTGTTATTGAGCAGAGGGTGTTGCAGTCTTCGAGCCATGCGCATTACGATGGTGCGCCTTGGGGTGGAGACAGGGTGCTTGCCATCAACTGTAAGCCGCTGCAGCCCCCTGCCGCCTGCAGTAGCACCTCTGAGGAGACCGGGGGTGAGGATGGCAGGATGCTGGCCCCAGACAGCTGAGGTGCAGATCAAAGGGATGACATCAGTGAGCCCAGACTCCTGCACCTTCCCACACATGGCAAAGCGCTAAATTCATTAACTTGAGATGTCTGGCTTTCCTTAATTAGCAGTCACCTTTTGCTGTTCCATGTAGCTGGTCTTTGTTGCAGAAACTCCTGGATATCCTGGCCCCTCCCTTGCTTCAGAGCAATCCCTCTGCTGTTGTGTCCCAGCCTTAAGTCCTCAGTTTTGTCCACTGAATTATATTAACACAGCTCTCAGCGTTCAGGTTGTGCTTTTTTTTCACACATGTTTTTAAGTGTTCGTATTAGTGAATATCTCATTGAATCTGCACAAGCAGTTTTTACCTTGGGCGGACCCCTAGTCTGACAGCTCTGAGTCTCAGAGTTAGGACTGACCCAGGTCGTCAGTCTAGATGGGAGTGTTTCTGACATCCCTTGTGCTTGCCATCTGTTAGGGAGAGCTTCAGCTCCGAGAGCTCTTGGGGAGTCAGCTGAGGAATTTCACCTAGGAGCCACCATCGTAGATTCCAGTAGACTGGGTGAATTATGCATTTCTCATCCTGACTCACCCTGGAAGAGTAACTGTGTGTCTTGAGAGCATGCTCATGGCATGCTTTATCTGTGTGGCCACCCCAGGGTACCAGTGTGTGGGCAAGTCTGCTTTCGTCCAATATTCCCAATTCCATGAGGCAGCCTCCACACTTCCTGCTCAGCGTTCATGTGGCTCATCAGTCCTGGTGCTGGGAAATATCCCCGACCTGTCATCACTGACCCCCACTCTGTGCAGCTTGGATCCCTCTGGTGGGTAAAGACCAGGTACCTCAGTTAACCTCGCATTAAAATGAACTTTAAGTACTCTGGTGTACTGTTTCTGGGGATGTGAAACAGTGCAACTGCTCTGGAAAACAGTATGGCAGTTCCTCAAAAAATCAGAAATGGAAATTGTAGGGTCCAGCAATCCCACTTCTGGATGAATTTGTCGTTGTTTAGTCACTAAGCCGTGTCTGACTCTTTTGCAACTCCATGGACTGTAGCCCACCAGGCAAGAATACTGGAGTTGGTTGCCATTTCCTCGTCCAGGGGATTTTCGCCACCCAGGGATCAAACCCGGGTCTCTTGCATTGGCAGGTGGTTTCTTGACCGTTGAGCCACCAGGCATGTGTACCCAGAAGAACTGAAAGCAAGGTCTCGAAGGCATGTTTGGGTGCCGATGTTGACAGTACTGTGACTTATAGTATCCAAAAGGTAGAAGCACCGAGCTGTCCTTTTAAGGATTAATATAAAACAGAATATGGTGTGTACATACCATGAAATATTATTCAGCCGTAATGAGGAAGGAAAGCCTGGCCTGCTGCAACATGGTGGACCTTGAGGACATTATGCTAAGTGACATGACAGTCACCAAAGGACAAGTACTGTGGATTCCACGTCCATGAGGTTCCTAGAGTAGGAGAATCATAGAGATAGAAAGTAGAGTGGTGGTAGCTAGGGGTGAAGGGAGGAGGATGTGGGGAGTGTTTGATGAGTGTGGCATTTTAATTTTCAAAACTAAAAGAGTTTGGAGATTGGGTGCTCAGCAAGGTGACTGGGCTTAGTAATGCTGAACTTTGAAAGGCTGAGATCATAGAGTTGGGACTTCCCGGTGGTCCAGTGGTAAGAATCTGCTTTGCAGTGCGGGGGACGCAGATTTGACCCCTGGTTGGGAAACTAAGATCCCATATGCCGCCAGCAACTAAACCCGCACACCACCACTGCTGAGCCTACTACCCAGCTAGAGAGTCTGTGCGCCGCAAGGGAAGTTCCCATGTGCTGCAGCTAAGGCCAGACACAGCCAGGTATACATATATTTAAAAAGTGATAGAGTTTACCTTTTATGTATTTTATCGCAATTAAAAGGAAATTGGGTTTAAACAGCAGCTGTAGGCAAAGAGGCAGAAGAATCACAATAAAGGTTCACAAAAGAAGGGCCCAAGTGATAAGAACATCAGAGAAGATACATTTAGCTTATTTTAAATAAAACAACGATGGAGTGTGAGAGGCACAAGGTAAATAAAGAGGTAATTACAAGTAGCAGATGCTGAGAAAGCTCTGACTTAGTAATTGAAGAATGTGTCCTTGTACACCTGATGTGGTCACGAGTGTGGATTGAATGTCATGAGGCAAGAGAAGCTGTTTAGAAACTCCTTAGAATGTTATGTCTTAGTTGAGGCTTTATGGGCTATTGTATAACACGTTTGCATGAATTAAAATGTTATACTCTGCAATAAGCAAGTTTGATCTAAAATGATGTAAACTTGGATTTCAAGTCAAAATGTTGTATTAAATATTTTATGATGGATTTTTTTTCTTGTGTCAGAAAACTTCAGAAACTTTATTTAGTAAATAGATATGTTGATTTTTTCAGAGCCAGGATTTTTCAGTTGGGAGAGAGAAGAAATGCAGGTGCGAAGTTGGAGAAGTTAAATAAATCCCTTTAATCCCAAAATTTAATTGGAAATATCAGTTTGAACTCATAGTGAGTTTTTCTTATTAAAAAAAAATTTTCCTGGCTCCACCCACTGGACAGGACTAGAAACAGTGACCAATCCAGCAGAAATAGCCTGTATTATGGTATCCTAATATCGTTTCTTTTAAAAACTTAATTCATTTTTAAACATGAAGTCTAGTTGAATCAGGCATGTTGTATCGTGATTCAGCATTTTTGCAGATTATTGTAGGTTATTACAAGATAGTGGCTATCATTCCCTGTGTCATTTCCGTTTTAACTGGTGGATTTTTATTTATTTTTAGGAATTGAGGGGGTGGGCTGTGCCGTGCATTGTGTAGGATCTTAGTTCCCTGACCAGGGGTTGAGGCCACGCCCCCTGCAGTGGAAGCGCAGAATCCTAACCACTGGACCGTTGGGGAATCCCCTGTGTCATTTCTTCTTCTCTTAAATTTTATGATTTCTTTGGCTTCACTGTGTCTTTGTTGCTGCATGCAGAATCTTTAGTTGTGGCACGCGGGATCTAGCTCCCTAACCAGGGATTGAACCTTGCCTCCTGCCTTGGAAGCATGGAGTTGTAACTGCTAGACCACCGGGCAAGCCTCCTGTGTTGTTTCCTATGGAAACAAGCTCAGGCTGTGTCCAGCTGTGTCAGACTCAGGCTGGCTCAGGTTCTGAGGCAGAGCTTGGGGGCTCTGCAGTGTAAGTGATGCATCGAGGGGGAGCACCCGGGGGTACAGGCTGAGTTGGTGCAGGCAGGGTGGGGGGCCGGCTCCGGGCCTGGTCGCAGCAGCGTGGTCTCCCCTGGAAGCCAGCTCACTGCCTCACTTGGGTTAGTCCCAGGTTTTGGTGTGAGGAGCCCAGGACAACCCAGGAGAGTGCCGTGAGGAAGGGCCGCCGTGAGTCACTGAGCTCGAGGGCTAGGTGGAAGGACAGGCTGAGGGCACTTAGCAGCACTTGGAGAAATGGCTAATTCTAGGTCTGCAATGAGAAAGGAAGGATGAGCCCAGTACATCTTTTTTTTTTTTTTTGCCTTTTACCTTCAATTCCTTATTTTTTTGAAATTTCAAACTTATAAGTTCAAGAGCAATAATTCTGAATACTATAATCTTCATCTAGATTATCAGTATTTTGCCATTTGATTTCTCTGTACACACATACACACATTTTTGGGAACAATTTGGGGAAGTGGCAAACATCATAACTCTTCATTCCCAAATACTTTAAATTTGTATCACCTAAGAACCAGGACTTTCTCTTACATATTACATGACAGTTACCAAATTCAGGAATTTTAACATTGATTTGATACTGTTGTCTAACATGTATACATGTTCAGATTTGCCAGTTGTTCCAATATTGGCCTTGTTTTTTCCATCGAGGGTCTCATTGTGCATTTAGTTGTCACTAGATTGACCTCTTAGTCTCCTTTAATATACACTTGTGTGAAAGTCTCTCAGTTGTGTCCAACTCTTGCGACCCCGTGGACAGTAGCCTGCCAGGCTCCTGTCAGTAGGCTCCTCTGTCCACGGGATTCTCCAGGCAAGAACACTGGAGTGGGTTGCCGTTCCCTTCTCTGGGAGATCTTCCCAACCCAGGGATCAAACCCAGGCCTACCACATTGCCGGCGGATTCTTTAATGTCTGAGCCACAAGAGAAATATGCCTGATATACACAATGGCTACCAAGTCTGAAACCTTAGGAGAGTATGTGATATGTGGTTTATTAGTATTACGTTAAAATACATGTGAAGTATTAGTACCTTTTTCCAGATTTCACAAAGCTTGGAAAATATTGTCAAACCAGAAGACAAGAAAGCATCAAAGATGATTGTAGTCTTGTCAAAATAACCAGGAGAGGTTCTTTGGAGATTCAATACTGTTTCGAATCAGTGTTAAACTTGGAGAGGCTCCTGCTTGCCTGGTCAATGAGGATAATGATCACAGTAGATTGAGTCACATCAGTGTATTTAAAATCCATGATATATGATATTAAAAAAAAAAACACAACCCAAACCCTTATTGCTGACCTTTGGAGAATGCTAAGTGAACTGACTCACTTTTCCAGAAAATAGTAAAGGGAAAGAATGAAGAATTGTTATGTCTTTGCTGTAAGAATTACTCTACACAGTAATCGTATGGTTGTGGAGGGAAGGACTGATGGAATTAGGTGTCACCACTTTGCAGACACTGATGAACGGCGACCTAGAGGGTGGTCATCTGTGATGCTGACCCTCAGGAGAGACCTCAGGTGCCCGCTGATGAAAGGACCATCACCACTTTGGATCAGACAGGCTCACACAGAGCATGTGGCGGGGCTGTGTATCAGGTGATATACTGAAGGCAGGGTCAGCAAAATCCAGACTCTGGGGAGCTTTGGGGCAAGCACTGCAATTTCCTCAACAAATAAATTGTAAGACATAAAAAGTGGGAGGGATAATCTATGGATTAACAGTGGTTTAAGAGACCTATCCACCAAATGTAAGATGTAAGCCTTGTTTGAATAAACAAATCAAATGAAAAAAAGACCCTTGAGAAAATGGACGACTGATGGGATATTTGATGGTATTAAGAAACATATTAATATTTACATCGATAAGGGATAATTATCTTTTAGAGATTTATACTATTGATATAATAGTAATGAAATAATAAGATCCCTGGAGTTTGCTTCAGAATAATCCAGCAGGGGGAGGAGGGGAGGAAATGTGAGTGTGGGTCTCATCCAAATGATGCTGATCAAGAGATGGTGATTGTTGAAGCTGGGTGTAGACAGATGGTAGCTCTTTATTTTTCTATTATAAGCTCGAAACTTTTCACAATGAAAAACAAACAAAAAAACCAAACATATCTTTATTCAAAATTTACCTCATTAACACTTTGTTTTATCTAGTCCCTCTTCTGGGTTTTGTTTTCCATAGAGCCTAAATTTTTGTTAATATGGTTTCCAGATTTTGAATATTTACTTAAATTTTTAAAATTATAGTTGATTTGTAATCTTGTATTAGTTTGTAGTGTGCAGCATAGTGATTCAGTTATACATATTATATACATATTCTTTTTCATATTCAGATATTTACTATTAAAATGTTTTCAGGAAGACAGAAGGGAGCTATATTCCCATGGCTATCTTTTCATGTCTTTTATTTTTTCTCTTAACAAAGGACAGTTTGCTCATTTGTTGGCTTTCACTTGGAGCATTTTATGAAGCCGTATTGGTGAATGGTGGGGAAAAGTGTGCTTATTATTTAAAATTTAAACAAATACTGTAAAACAGACGAGTCAGTTATATAGGCATATTCTTTAATTGTCATCTCTAAAGAGCTGATTTCTCCCTGAGACTGCTTTTCTGCTTCTTTGTAGATTTATTGATGAAACTGGAATTATTACTGAAACAAAACTGGCCTGAAGGCAACGTGCCATCCCGTGGCATGACTTTGTCTTGCTAAAACTCAAATGATACCTAATCTTACAGTCTTTTCATAGTAATGGAGTCCTTCCATTTCAGCATTACTTTACTCCAGCAAATTGCACTTTACATCTTCTCACAGAGATCATGAAATTTTGATGAGGGCTGAAATGCGAGTTGCCTAATCGATTGGAGTTAATAATATTGACCTCACATTCCATTATGTGACTGGGCTCAGGAGATGATTTTCCGGAGGAATGTTATTGCTTTCATTTTGCTGCTCATACTTGTATTTCTCTGTCACTAAATAGGGCCATGAGCTGATGACCAGTTTGGTTTAAAGCTTACTTAAGACTGCTTGAATCTCTTACTAGCTGGGGTGCTTTAGAATTGTCTGTGAATTTTATTTAGCCCTATTAGAAATGGGCATGGGTAATTGAGAATGGACTGTAATTTTTAGCTGCTTTGCCACCATTTATATTTATCGAACTGGACAGCTAAGCATGGATCTTTAAGAGGCAATGGAGTCCTTACAGGATGTGTGACCTCATGCTGTTAACTGTTAACAACTTGTAGCTGCAGAAAAGTAATTCTTTTTAAACAGGCAGCATAAGTGTTGAAAATGAGCTCCTTTTTCAGAGTAAGACAACTTACGGAGTAAGACAACTCAGTTGTCACATTTCCCTTGAACTGTGATTATAACCAGTTGTGACATTTCCCTCTCAGCCTTTCCTCCTCCTGTGTTCCCAGAAGGTTAAACATTATTGAGCATCAGCCTTTGTCTCAAGAGTTCAGAAGGACAAAAATTACCCATTCAGACTGAACATAAACTTTCAAGTGGGGTTCAACATGCTCATTGAACTCTTGGGAGTTTTAGAGAAGAGATGTAGGGAAAGTCATTCATTGTTGGCACCTTTTCCATCCTTTTCTTTGATGCTTTTTTTGTCTTTGTGAAACAGAAGATTAGTCTCCCATTTATTTAATAAACTGTGAACCAAACTTTATTTCTTCCACTGATGGCAAATTACAGGAATTGGTGAATATCACCAATAAAAAAAATCATGAGAATTAGATATCTGATTGTTGATCTGCTTTTGAGATACTTAGATAGTATCACCAACTCAATGGAGATGAATTTGAGCAAACCTCGGGAGGTGGTGAGGACAGGGGAGCTGGCCTGACAGGGACTGGCACGCTGCAGTCCACAGGGTGGCAGAGAGTCGGACACGACTTAACGACTGAACAGCAGCAACTCTCTGTTCTCAGGAGTAAAAGACTGAATATGGTTGGAGAGTTTTAGAATTCTGTGGTCCATAGTCTGCTCCTAAACCCTGAATGCTTCCTTTTTTAATATAAAAATAAACCGTTGGACCTGAAGGTGGAGACTCAGTGGGGTGATGAGTCAGCTTGGTGTCAGGCGTTGTGATTCTTCTGGGAGTTACTTAGTGTTTGCTTTATATTCTTAGTTATTTTCACTGGTTCTTTTTTATCTCCCTGGGTGTATGTAACTTTGAGTGAGAGAGTATTTTATTATTGCTTGGTGCTGTATGAGTATATTATTAGCTGATATTTTAAAAACTTAGTTACTTTATTTTAGTTGGAGGATAATTGCTTTACAATATCGTGATGGCTTTTGCCATACATCAGCATGAGTCGGCCATAGGTATACATGTGTCCCCCCCATCCTGAACCTCCTCCCACCTCCCTCCCCACCTTATCCCTCTAGGTTGTCCCAGAACACCCGCTTTTGTTATACGGAGTGAAGAAAGAGAAAGACAAATACTGTCTATTAACACATATATATAGACTTTAGAAAGGTGGTACCGACAGTCCTACCTCCAGGGCAGCAAAGGAGACACAGGCGTAAAGATCAGACTTTTGGACTCTGTGGGGGAGGCGAGGGTGGGATGATTGGAGAGAATAGCTTTGAAACATATAAGTTACCATATGTAAAACAGATAGCCAGTGTGAATTAGCCGATATTTTATCTTTAAAATACTTAATTATTTGGTTGCTCACGGGCTATTCCTTGCGCCTCGCGGGGGCTGTCCTTATGTTGCGCGGACTCTCGAGTTGTGGCTGTGGAGCACACGGGCTCAGTTGCAGTGCATGGGCTTAGTTGCTCCCAGGCGTGTGGGATCTTAGTTCCCTGCCCAGGGATCAAGCGCATCCTTTGCATTGCAAGGTGAATTCTTACCACTGGACCACCAGGGAAGTTCCTATTAGCTGATATTTAAAATATCTCTCACTATTTGTGGAGCCAGGTAAGTTGCAAACCAGAACAGCACTGGTTTCTTAGAGACGTATGAAAGCTATCTTTACAAAAAGTCATTGCTTCATTGTAGTCTTGTCTCTACTCTGACTTTAATAATGAGAATGGGAACTGTATTCAATCCTGTGATAAACCATGATGGAAAAGAATATGAAAAAGAATATATATGTGTAACTGGGTCATTTTGCTATGTAGCAGAAGTTAACACAAAATTATAAATCAACTGTACTTTAATAAAATTCTGAGAGGAGTGATGTCCCCTTAGAAGAAGGAGACTGGGCTTTGTAGTCTAAGCCTCTGAATTGTGGAATTTCAATAAATTTTTAATAATGAACCTCTGATCTCCTTTTTTTCTGAATAGTTACTGCTGAGTCATCATGGAGTAAGAGAAAGCTGTGAGGTGAGAAATAAGGGAGAGGAGTGGAGAAAAGGAAAATCATAGGCTCAGTTATTGTGGTGAAAAGCCAAGTTAGACTGTGGTTTATATTGATATATCCAAAAGCACCTTTCTGGATACCTTTTTGAAATTCATCTGTTCATCCTGGGGGCAGAAGTTTGAACATTTGTGTGTTGTATGCTACAGCTGCACCTGGTTTATCAGCAGGCTGGGCCAGTTTACTTTTTCTTGAGTTAAGACAAGCTTCTCTGCAGTGTAAGCAGTCTGACGGAGAGGCGGACAGTGTGTTTTCTGGAGCCACCTGCCTGTGTGAGCTTCAGCTCTGGATTTAGCACGCCTAGCTCAGGGCCAGGGGTGCTGTGACTCTATCTGCTTCCAGTGGGCTTGATTCCTCAGCTGTAGATGGGCAGCTGTGACTTCATCATGTTCCTGTGAGCATCATCTTTTCACTGTGCTCGGAACAGTGGTTGGCACGTAGCATTGACATGCTGGGTGTGGATAGAGCGCCAGCTGGATAGGATCCTGGGGTCACAAAGGTGGGTGACATGATGCTCCTACCTCAAGGGCCTTCAGGTCTCATGGACCACGGACAAAGCTGTTACAACATAGTAGGGTAGGGGTGTTCTAAGAGAACATCGGACACTTAGCACCCAATAGGAAGGTCAGTGAAGAGACGAAGAGGATCACCAGATGATGACGGAGGGTGGCCCAGCATCATCATACAGCAGACCTGGGGGCAGGCAGCTGAGATGGAGGAGGAGGGCGGACGGTACCAGAAAAGACTTCTCCAGGAGCAAAAATGGGGCAGATTTGACTATAGGGAAAATGAATGTCGAGAGGAGCTTTTTGCACGTGTCAGAAATTAGAAATTTAAATGAAGACAATAGGAAGAAATGAGGCAATTATTAACTCCAAGAAAAATGAAATTTTGATTATGCAAGGAAATCTAATCATGATATGCTGCCTGACTCAGCAGTGGATAAATTAGCATGAAATTAACCACGAAATCACTAGCTATGGCTTTAAGCAAAAGTTATGTAACAATGGTATAACCTTTGTCTACCATAATTGGAATTCATTAGATAATATCTAAAATCGATGAATATGGAGATACTACCACGTGCATATTGTTTAGAACTGTAGAGATGAATGCCATAAAAACCAGAGTTGAAGCTGGTTGCCTATGGGAAGAGGGGGAGGACAGCTACAGAGCACTATCTTTGTGTGCAATCTATTTATTGATTAGGGTAGGAAGAGAAATCAGATTTATTCTTTTTCACCAATCTCTATTTCTGCCCCCAAGGAAAAACTCAAGACAGATTCCGCTTTTCCAGTCACTCTTAGATAATGGAAAGTGTTACTGAGGCCAGGCTCATGTTGCTCACCACGTGACAGGCCAGTAAATCAAGAAACAAGTTGTTGGGGGCAAGGAATAGCAGCTTTATTGAAAAGTCAGCAAGCTAAGAAGATGGCGAACTCATGTCCCAAAGAACCGTCCTGCCTGAGTTAGAATTCAGGCTTTTATACTAAAATGGGAGGGTGTGGAGTCAAACATTCCCTGGTTCTGGTCAGTCTCCCGAGGGGATGTGTTAATTTCTCCCTTCCTGCAGTCATTCACAGGTGGGCCTGGTCAGGACGGTTCCTGTGAGCTAAACAAAGGTATTTTTGCTTAATGCTCATTACCTCGGAGGAAGAGTTCGCAGAGATGGGCCGTTGTGTAGACACTTCCCTTTAGTGATTAACTGGTAATAGAACAAAGTTTCTTCCCTATTGCACGAGTCCTTGGATTACTTTCAAACATTAAAGATTTGAGCCTAGACGCGTAACAATATAATGCAGTCTGGTCTTCTGTGTTATCACAGCTTCAGATCCAGTGCTCCTCTCTTCACTCAGCTTGAGCCAGATTCAGGTGGAAGTGGCAAAGGACATAACTGGCTTCCTGTCTCTGCCTTCTCCATTTTCTCCCTTACCCACCAGCTGTTGCTTCCGAAGGCTCTAGCGTCAGCCCAGGGAGAGAAGGCTGGGGGTGTGGGCTTTGCACAGCACGTGGCTGGTTCATCGTTGGCGCCCTGCGAGTGGGTTGCAGTTCTCTTCATGAGGGAAAAGCGCTTCCCTGCTTGCGTGTTCCTGCTTGGCCTCCAAGTTTCCCTCTCCTTGATCCCTTCCTCCAGCCACAGAATCCCCTTGGAGAGGGTTCCTCTGAGTCGAAGTCTAAGCTCCCTCTGTCGCGGGGCCCAGTTCACAAAGCCTGTGCCTTTGCTGCCATGCAGGGCCCAGGAAAGTGATCTGAGATGCTGGATGTATCTGTAGTTGCAGATGTATCCTGTGATTTTCAGACTCAGTGGAGGCAGAACCTTCTAGTTGAACTTAGTGTTTCTTCTGTGCTGTAGTGTTTCTAGGCTTAAATGCCCAGGTTAGCTAAACATTTCAAATGCTTTATATCTATAAATTTTTAAAAATGTATATTATGTTTCATAAAATGAAACATTCTGTGCTGTAGTGTTTCTAGGCTTAAATGCCCAGGTTAGCTAAACATTTCAAATGCTTTATATCTATAAATTTTTAAAAATGTATATTATGTTTCATAAAATGAACCGAGTCCCCATGTTTGAAATTAATTTAGAAAATCCAGAAAACTTATCTTAAAGAACTCTATAATAGGCCTTTCCGGGTGGTCCGGTGGTTAAGAATCTGCCTTGCAATGCAGGGGAGACCGGTTCCACGCCTGGTTCAGGGAGGTCCCACATGCCGCGGAGCAGCTCAGCCTGTGTGCCACAGCTGCTGAGCCCACATGTTACCACTGCTGAAGCCATGTGCCTAGAGCCTGTGCCCAAGACAAGAGAAGCCCCCAGAACAGGAAGCCTGTGCACCCCGGCTAGAAATAGGCTGTGTGCGGCACAGACCCGCCAGAGCCAATAAATAAACAAGTCTTAAAAAAAAAACCTCTATCATAATGGTAGTATTAATCAGACAACACAGATGTCTTAAATTTATTTCTAGAATACATGTAATCACTATGACTCCAGGCAGACTTATCTTGTTAGTAGAACCGAAGAATCAGAAGTCTGAGGTGTAGACGTTTCAGAATCCTAGGGAAGTGAAAAATGGCTTCTGAAATGAGAATGCTGCTTTTTATAAGCAAAAGACTATCACTATTTCCTGTTTTTAGATCCGCCTAAAATCTGGGGACTCCATTAGCTCCAGAGTTAACCATAAATAAGTGAAACCATCTAAGAATAGAAGTTGTGAAGATGCGAATACCTTTCACACTGACAGCATATTCCCTGGTGCTAACTGATGATCATAACGGGAGCTGGCATTTCGTCAGCACTTCCAGGCGCTGTGCTCACTTTGTCCCAGCAGCAGCCCTAGGAGGTGGATTCTCTCTGCAGATTAGGAAACAGAAGCCCAGAGCAGGTCCTGGGCTGACCCACGGTCACGTGGCAGGTGGGTGGTGAGGCTGGGCAGGGGGCCGGTGCTGCCAGCCCCCAGGGCTCTGCCTGACCTCGGTCTCTGACCCTCCCCAGTGAGCTGGCTGAGGGTGGTTCCACTTCTGCTGTGTGGTTAGAAAGTTCACTGTGGGTTGTGGGTGATGCTGTGAACGTCTTCTTCCAAGACAAGCTTCAGGACAAGTCTGGCGGGCGATGACTGTGGGAGCGGGGAGGAGAGACCGGCGTTTCCTGAACCCTTCCTGAGTGTTGGGCAGGACAGGTGCTTTTGCAAATCCCACACACTGTTTATCTTTCCATTTCACAAATGCGGACTGAGCCCCTGCTATGGGCTTGTCACTGGGTCAGGAGCTGGTGAGTGAACCGAGAAGAAAACACAGCTCCTGTGCTCATGGAGCATGTTTTGCAGACAGGCAGCACACAGATTCCTGTGGACTGAACAACGTGTCGGGTGGTGACGGGTGCTGTGGGGGAACTGAAGCAGGTTGGTGGCGTTGGGGCGGGGGGAGGCGGGAGTTTGGGGGAAGGGAGGAGGGGGCGATATTACAGTGTCCGGTTGTTCAGAAAGAACTTCTCTAAAAAGATGGCATTTGGATGTCCTTGGTGGTCTGGCAGTTAAGACTCTGCACTTCCACTGCAGGGGGCGCGGGTTCAATCCCTATTTGGGGAAATGAGATCTCGCATGCTGCTGGGTGTGGCCAAACAAGACAAAACACAACAAACACACATTTGAGCAGAAAGCTGAAGACTGACAGTGAGGCCTTGTGGCCAGAGCACAGGCTTTGGGGTCACTCCGAGGGCAGCGGGGTGGTCGCTGGGGCTCTGAGGACGGGCAGGCTGCACTCTGATGGCTGCTTTTAAAGGTTCAGTCCTGCTTCTCTGTGGGGAATGGACTGTAGAGGAGCTTGGGTAAGAACTGCTCTCGTTTTTGCAGTTCTACTATGTGCTATATGCGTGTCCCTGCTGACCCTTTCAGTAATCTGGTTGAATTCAGTCATTAACTAAGATAGGACCGGAAAGCTCCCAGGGGCTTGGAAGTTTGCCCCGGGCTGCGCAGCTCTGACCGTAGGGCTCTGTCCAATCGGCTGTGTTGGCATAGCTCTTTAAAATGATCACTGTCCTTCATCTGTTCCTCCTGTTGCTTGGCTTGGTCCTCGGGGCCCTGGACCATATATTCCTCTTCTGGAACAACTCTGGGAGGTAGGTGCTGTTCCCAGTCATAGATGAGGAATCCAGGGTTCACAGAAGCTGTGACTCAAAGGCGTGTAACAAGGCCACGTGGCCAGTAAATGCCTGAACTGGTGGTGAAAGCCCTGATCTGTGGGCCTCCTACTTTATTATAGTGAGGCAGAGAATTCACCAGATTGGGAACAGTTTTACTTTTTTTCAGCTTTCTGCCTTTTCTCTGTGGCTTTGATTGCTCTCAGGTGACCTGTAGCATTCTGTTTTGGGGGAGATTGCCTGCATTACTAATAGCTTAGGGGGCCTTTTTGTGTTCTATTAGCCCTCCTGTAAGTGCGTGCAGTTTGCAGGCCTGTCACAGCGAGAACACTGGCGAGTGAGGCCCTCACAGGAGGATCTCAGACGCTATAGCACCAGGCTTTGAAGCAGATCTTCTGATTCTGTCACACTGCTGGACAGCTCACGTTCTCCCTGGAGAGGCAGCGCGGTGGAGAGAAGACGAGGCTGTCTGTCTCTGGCTCAGCAGAGTGGGAGAGAGAGCCTGAGACCTGAGCTAAGGAAGCAGAGGAGAGAACCGTCACATCTGAATTATGAGCTCGAACCCCAGGAAGTGGTCCTCTTTAGTGGCGATCTGAATTACGGCCAGCCCACGGTTCTGTTAGTACTCCTTTGGGTCCTTAAATCTCTGTCTCTGAGAGTCACATGGCTCTAGGGGAAATGATGAGGCAGACAGAGTTTGTTTTACCTCTTAAGAGCCTCTGTGTCACCTCTTCCTTTTATCAAAATATCCTTCAGGATGGACGCTCACGCCCTTATTCACACTAACGGGTGAATGACTGACATCACTTACTGTTTCCTGTATGGGAGAAACTGGATTAGAAATAAAAAAGCTTTAAACTAGAATAATGAATCTTTATTTTATGAATCGTCCTTAGAGTTACCATGTGATCCAGCAATCCCACTCCTCGGCATATATTTGGTGAAAACTGTAATTTGAAAGATACATTCCCCCCAGCGTTCACTGTAGCACTGTTTACATTAGCCAAGACATGGAAGCAACCCAGAGGTCCATTCAGCCACGAAAGAGAATGAAATAATGCTATTCGCAGCAGGATAAGTGGACCCAGAGATGATCATACTAAGTGAAGTAAGTCAGACAGAGAAAAATAAGTATCATATGATATCACTTATCTGTGGAGTCTACAAAGATGATACAAATTGATTTATTTACAGAACAGAAATAGAATTACAGACATAGAAAACAAGCTTAGGGCTACCAAAGGGGAAAGAGGGGGAGGAATAAATTAGGAGTTTGAGATTAGCAGATACTCATTATTGTATATAAAGTAGACAACCAATGAGGACCTACTGGATAGCACAGGAAACTGTACTCAATATCTTGCAAAAATCTGTAAGAGAAAAGAACATTAGAAAGAACACGTTTGTGTTATATAACTGAATCACTTTGCTGTATCCCTGAACCTAACACAACATTGTAAATCAGCTACACTTCAGTTAAAAAAAAAGAATGAATGTTAATTGCTGGAATTCTAGGCGTCAGTGTGAAAGGAGGTGAGAAGTTTTTTCAAGTCCCCCAAATTATATACTTTTTGTAATCTGCCATCGTTGCCATTCTAAGTACTTTTTGTCTGGTTTTCGTTTTATGTTTTCCTTGTAGGATGCTATAAGAATGCATTGAGTATCGTGTCAGGCAGGCATTGTGTTAGATGCTTTACACACATGATCTCATTTTAGTAGTGTCTGACATCCAAGGAGGTGGGTGCGAGTCACTGCGTTTAGAATATGGGCAAGTCAGAGAGGTGAAATGACTTTCTCAGGGTAGTTTGCGTGGTGAGATCTGGTGAAGGTCCTGCCTGGTCTTCCGTGAAATTGTGAAATGTGAATTATTCGAGGTGTTTCTATTTCCCTAACATGCAGTAAATGTGAGTCAAGTTAGGGTTCCCCAGACAAACAGAACCCATGGAACACACACACACACAGATTTATTTTCCAACATCTCTAGGACAGTCCGCAGCCTGGAAATTCAGGTTAAGAGTTGACATTGCAGCTTTGAATCTGAATTCCATGGGACATCAGGCTGAAAACTCATGTTGGGTTTCTGTATTGATTCTTAAGGAAAATTCCTTCTTTTTTGAGAAAATTTGCTCTTTGCTCTTAAGACCTTCAACTGCTTGGATGAGGCCCACCCACGCTATGGATGTGCTTAGCTTGAAATCGCATCTGAAGAATCTTCACAGCAGTATCTAGACTGGCATTTTGCCAAAAACTCTGTGCCATGGCCTAGCTGAGTTGACATGTAAAATTAGCCATCAGACTAATAAGTGGTTAATTTATTAATGCAGTGGTTTTCACTGAATAGATTTTTTTAAGGTAGCTGAATTCCTTACCTGCTCACTTTCCAGCTGGTTCTGGTGCTGTGGACACAGACACAAGACCAGTTCAGGAGGAAGCGCAATGGCCCCCAGGGGACGGCTCTTCACTTATTCCATGGCGTGTGTGTGTTTCTGGTAGGAGTCATTGTATTGTTTTCTGAACACGGATATCCATTAAAAAAAATTCTTGGTCTTATATTATTGTTGGAGGAAGTGCTCAGGCTGACTGGGAAAGCACCAGTTGAGAAGGAGAGAAGGGAAAAACCCTTAAGCAGGATTTCATGGTCAGGAGTTGCAGCTGGGAAGGGGAGGAAGGTGGGGTTGGAGTTCAGACTAATCCCAAGTGTGCAGCAGGACTAAGCGGGGACCTGGAGAGAGAGCTGTGCGGTCAGCTCTGCAAAAGCAGGAATGGATTTGTCTTAAAAGCGCAGGGAAAAGAGTTTACCTGTTTTCTTGTTATAGAGAAGTCAGAAAAACAGGAGTATTGATAGTATTTTTTAAATTTTATTGAAGTCTAGTTGATTTACAGTGTTGTGTTAGCTTTTGCTATATAGCAAAGTGACTCCGTTATACCTACATTTATTGTGTTTCATCTTCTTTCTCATTAATGGTTTATCACAGGATATTGAATACAGTTCCCTGTGCTCTACAGTAAGGACCTTATTGTTTATCCTTCCTATATATACTAGTTTGCATCTGCTAACCCCAAACTCCCAGTCCTTTCCACCTCCTCCTCCCTCCCCCTTGGCAACTACAAGTCTGTTCTCTATGCTGTGAGTCTCTTTCTGTTTTGTAGATAAATTCATTTGTGTCATATTTCACATTCCATATGTAAGTGGTTATCATATGGTATTTGTGTCTTTCCGACTTACTTTGCTTAGTATGATCATCTCTAGGTCCGTCCATGTTGCTGCAAATGGCATTATTTCATCCCTTTTTATGGCTGAATAGTATTGCATTGTATAAATGTACTACATCTTCTTTAGCCATTCCTCCATTGATGGACTTTAGCTTGTTTCCAAGTCTTGGCTATTGTGAATAGTACTGCTGTCTGTCTTTTTCCTAAAACCTTAACCTCAATAGATTTAGGTTGGTGGAAAATAAAAGCCAGGTTCATGTGCAGGCTATTTCTGCTTCCTGTTTGGATACCTAACCTCCCCTAGGGATAAAGCAGGGAAGATTCTCCGATTTCTGATTATCTCTCTGAAAAAGAGATCTGTTACAAACCAGAGGACACCACGTAGGGGCCTTGGACCACGTGGTGGTTCTGCATGGATCTCAAGTATTTTGGGGCTGGGATAGGCAGCAGATCTTTGGGAAAACTCAAATGTCAGTGAAGAGCATTTGAAATCTACTTTGCATTGTGATTGGACTGGGTTGCCAGCAGCGTGAAGCATCCCGGTTGGGCCGCTTCCAGAGACCCGGCTGTGGCAGTGGCCCTCCTTGTGGTGGGCTCTGCTCGCTGGTCCCACGCTGGTGGGGCCCACAGCCCACGGTTACCTTCCCTGAACACGTGGAGCCGTGGAGCCAGCCCTGTCTTCCTCAGAAGGTAGAAGCCAGACACTGCAAGCTTCATGGACTTGGCTTCACTTCAACGATAAAAGCTATTTTTTTTTAACGAAAAACTAATTCTTCCACCTAATTGCAGTAGTAACTGAAGTGGGAGAATAGCTGTGTACAAGCTGTTATCTAGAGTCTCATTAATGAAGACAGGTAATGAAATGAAGGTGTAAAGACAGCCTTGTTTGTTTCAACAGAAAAGAATTGCTTTTTTTTTTCCCCCTAAAACGTGTTTGTCTAAATTTTCGTTGTTTTCTACAACAATGAAGACAATGAATTTAAAAGGATATTGATTTTAAAAGCAATTGATTTTAAAAAGAATAAAGGCGAAGTGCACTGGAAAGATACAAGGGTATCTCAAAGAGCTGAGGGCTTGGTCAGCGAGGATGGGAAGGACAGATGTGAGGATGATGTGGATCTGCCTCCTGAGAGCAGCTCCTTAATGTGACCTAGTTCCAGGCACTTCCAGCTTCTCTGTCTTTCTCTGTTGGTTCAGTGTTTCCTGGAATGACAGTCATATAGGCTTACCTGGACTTAGTCCCTGCCCAGATTACACAAACATCTCCCTTGTCCCCCACCACTTTTTTATTAGTTACCTTACTTTCCATTTTGGAGTAAGGTATGATCAGCCAGGGATGTGACTGGGTAGCGTCAAGTGATGCTCAGGTTCCTGAAGGCTCTCTACGTGTTGGCCTCTGAGCTCAGCACTTTTCAAGTATCCCGCATCCTGCCCCTGCAGCCCCGTGTCTCGTATACTGTTTCGTCTCCCACTTCTCAGATGAGCAAACCAAAGCCCAGAGAGGCCCAACAGTTTCTCAGGTCCTAAAGCTTCTCCCTGACATCCAGTCTTTAGCAGGTCAGTTCAGCTCACTTCAGTTGCCCAGTTGTGTCCAACTCTTTGCAGTCCCCTGAACTGCAGCATGCCAGGCCTCCCTGTCCATCACCAACTACTGGAGTTTATTCAAACTCACGTCCATTGAGTCGGTGATGCCATCCAGCCATCTCATCCTCTGTCATCCCCTTCTCCCACCTTCAGTCTTTTCCTGCATCAGGGTCTTTTCCAATGAGTCAGTTCTCATCAGGTTGCCAAAGTATTGGAGCTTCAGCTTCAGCATCAGTCCTTCCAATGAATATTCAGGATAGATTTCCTTTAGGATGGACTGGTTGGATCTCCTTGCAGTCCAAGAGACTCTCAAGAGTCTTCTCCAACACCACGGTTCAAAAGCATCAATTCTTCAGCGTTCAGCTTTCTTTATAGTCCAACTCTCACATCCATACATGACTACTGGAAAAACCATAGCCTTGACTAGCTGGACCTTTGTTGGTAAAGTGATGTCTCTGTTTTTAAATATGCTGTCTAGGTTTGTCATAGGTTTTCTTCCAAGGAGCAGTCGTCTTTTAATTTCATGGCTGCATTCACCACGTGCAGTGATTTTAGAGCCCAAGAAAATAAATTCTGTCACTGTTTCCATTGTTTCCCCATCTATTTGCCATGAAATGATGGGACCAGATGTCATGATCTTTATATTTTGAATCAACATTGGAACAAGTCTGTTGTTCCATGTCCAGTTCTAACTATTGCTTCTTGACCTGTGTACAGATTTCTCAGGAGGCGGGTAAGGTGGTCAGGTATTCCCATCTCTTTAAGAATTTTCCACAGTTTTTTGTGATCCACACAGTCAAAGGCTTTGGCATAGCCAATAAAGCAGAAATAGATGTTTTTCTGGAAGTCTCTTGCTTTTTGATGATCCTGTTGGTAATTTGATCTCTGTTTCCTTTGCCTCTTCTTCAGATCAGATCAGATCAGATCAGTCGCTCAGTCGTATCTGACTCTTTGCAACCCCATGAATCACAGCATGCCAGGCCTCCCTGTCCATCACCAACTCCCAGAGTTCACCCAGACTCATGTCCATCGAGTCAGTGATGCCATCCAGCCATCTCATCCTCTGTCATCCCCTTCTCCTCTTGCCCCCAATCCCTCCCAGCATCAGAGTCTTTTCCGATGAGTCAGCTCTTCGCATGAGGTGGCCAAAGTACTGGAGTTTCAGCTTTAGCATCATTCCTTCCAAAGAAATCCCAGGGCTGATCTCCTTCAGAATGGACTGGTTGGATCTCCTTGCAGTCCAAGGGACTTTAAAGAAGTTCTCAATTCATGTACTGTTGAAACCTAATTTGGAGAATTTTGAGCATTTTTGATAGCATGTGAGATGAGTGCAATTGTGCAGTAGTTTGAACATTCTTTGGCATTACTTTTCTTTGGGATTGGAACGAAAACTGACCTTTTCCAGTCCTGTGGCCACTGCAGCGCCTTAAAAGCACTTTCACAGCATCATCTTTCAGGATTTGAAATAGCTCAACTGGAATTCCATCACCTCCACTAGCTTTGTTCATAGTGATGCTTTTCTAAGGCCCAATTGACTTCACATTCCAGGATGTCTGGCTCTAGGTGGGTGATCACACCATCATGATTATCTGGGTCATGAAGGTTTTTTCTGTACCATTATGTGTATTCTTGCCACCTTTTCTTAATATCTTCTGCTTCTGTTAGGTCCATACTGTTTCTGTCCTTTATTGTGCCCCACCTTTGCATGAAATGTTTCCCTGGTATCTCTAATTGTCTTGAAGAGATCTCTAGTCTTTCCCATTCTGTTGTTTTCCTCTATTTCTTGGCATTGATCACCGAGGAAGCCTTTCTTCTCTCTCCTTGCTATTCTTTGGAACTCTGCATTCAAATAGGTATATCTTTCCTTTTCTCCTTTGCCTTTCATTTCTCTTTTCTCAGCTATTTGTAAAGCCTCCTCAGACAACCATTTTGTCTTTTTGCATTTCTTTTTCTTGGGGATGGTCTTGATCACTGCCTCCTGTACAATGTTCTTCAGGCACTCTGTCTATCAGATCTTATTCCTTAAATATATTTCTCACTTCCACTGTATAATCATAAGATTATATTTGATTTAGGTCATACCTGAATGGTTTTCCATTCAGTGGTTTTCCCTACTTTCTTCTATTTCAGTCTGAATTTGGCAATAAGGAGTTCATGATCTGAGCCACAGTCAGCTCCTGGTATTGTTTTTGCTGACTGTATAGAGCTTCTCCATCTTTGACTGCAAAGAATATAATCAATCTGATTTTGATATTGACCATCTGGTGATGTCCATGTGTAGAGTCTTCTCTTGTGTTGTTGGAAGAGGGTGTTTGCTATGATCAATAAGTTCTCTTGGCAAAAGTTTATTAGCCTTTGCCCTGTTTCACTTGTACTCCAAGGTCAAACTTGTCTGTTACTTCAGGTATCTCTTGGACTTCCTACGTTTGCATTCCAGTCTCCTGTAATGAAAACAACATCATGTACATCTTTTAGCTTCATGACTAACAGCGTGGATGGTAGTTGGGGTTTGGTCTCTGCAAACATCCTGTGCTAATACCTTAGGATTCCACATGCATGATCATACCCATGTCTTCTTTCCAACAGAAAGCCTCCCACAACCTAGAGTGGGGTGGGAGGAACACGTGTGGAGCAGGGTTGACCAGGGGAAGGATTAGGAGCAAAACCAGTGGGCTCAGCAGTGTGGTGGGGGCAGGTCCAGCTCAGTTCGCAGTGATCACAGGCCAGTTCTTCCTGAATCCTGCAGCAGGGTCTGGTTCCCAGCGTTCTTGGGGATGGAGCAGAATGAGAGCAGCAGGGGCATCAGTAGGAATGTAGCAGCACTCTTTCTGTCTGACACCAGTGAACCGACGTCTTTGATTGCCCTCTTTGTTTTATTTTGTCTTCTCTTCAGTTCCCTTCTCCTTAGTTTTTAAACGTCCCCCTTTTATTGATTACCATCATCCCCACATCCCTGCCTCTGTCATTCTTAATCTCTGCATGCAGCAGTGTCTTTCTTGCCTTAATTTATTGGAGGGCCCTAAAGTCAGCTGCCTGCAGGGGCAGGTGTCATAAATGGATAAAGAGGCTAGTAAGCTCTGTGTTAGCCTGGAAAGCATGTGTTCTTTCTAGAAAGGGGAAACTATCTCTAGGATCAATGATCCACACCTGCAATTTCATGTAAAATTCCCAATTTTAAATGTTTGCCAATAATTTTTAAAAGTCGGCAGGCCAAAGACATGGAAACAACCTAAACGTCCATTGATAGATGAATGGATAATGAAGTTGTGGTACGTGTGTGTGTGTGTGTGTGTGTACATACATATATACGTATGTATATATACATACGTATATCTGTAGTGCTCTGCTTAATCGCTCAGTTGTGTCCAACTCTTTGTGACCCCACGGACTGTAGCCCTCCAGGGTCCTGTCCATGGGGATTCTGCAGGAAAGAATACTGGAGTGGGTAGCCTTTCCCTTTTCCAGAGGATATTCCCATCCCAGGGATCGAACCCAGGTCTTCTACATTGCAGGTGGATTCTTTACCATCTGAGTCACCAGGGAAGCCACTGAAGTGGGTAGCCTATCCCTTCTCAGGGGAACTTCCCGACCCATGAATCAAAACCCATGAATTCTTTACCAGCTGAGCTACCCCGGAAGCCCATATATATCTACATAGATATATAGCTATAATAGAATACTGCACAGCCATAAAAAGCGATGAGATAATGCCATGTCCAGCAACACGGATGGACCTAGAGATTATCACACTAAGTGAAGTAAGTCAGAGAAAGACAGACACCATATGATATCACTTATGTGTGGAATCTAAAATATGACACAAATGAACTTACCTGTCTACGAAAGAGACTCACAGACACAGAGAGCAGACATCTGGTTGCCAAGGATTGGGAGTTTGGCATTAGCAGATTCAGACTATCACATGTAGAATGGGTGAGCAACAAGGTCCTACAGTATAGCACAGGGAACTGTATTCAATATGCTTTGATAAAGCGTAATGGAAAAGGAAATGAAGAAGAATGTCTGTATATGGATATCTGAGTCACTGTGCTATACAGCGGAAATTAATGCCACATTGTAAATCAGCTATATTTCAATAACATAAATTTAAAAAGTGGGCAGGGGAACACAGTGCGTCTATGGCAGGGGTCCCCGGTCCATGGCCCGCTAGGAACCGAGCTGCACAGCAGAATAAGTGGCGGCGAGTGCGCGAGGCCCGTCTGTATCTGCAGTCACTCCACAGTGCTCACATTCCCCCGGAGCGCCACCTCCTGCCAGATCAGTGGAGGCATAACAGACGTGATGTGCTTGAATCATCCCGAAACCATCCCCTCCCCCTGGGCTGTGGAGAAATTGTCTCCCACAGAACCAATCCCTGGTGCCAAAAAGGCTGGGGACCGCTGCTCTCCGGGAGAGCCTTGTCAGCATTGCCAGTCTGGGGTGATACGGTCGGAGGAAGGCAGGGGGCTGGAGCAGTAAAGCTCCATCCTGGCTTCCGCAGGAACCACAGGTGCTCCTGCATCAGACCCTTTCTCCTGCTTGACTTTGTGCTGTAAACCATATTTTTACACACATATTTATATTGTCCCATGGAAGACTTATTTCACAGCCTAGTACATGAAGATAAAATGATGGTATTTAAAAGTGGGCTCTCTTAATCACCGTTACTCTCCTGGTTGGATGTCAGACTCTTCCAAAGCAGAAGCTTATGGATGCTTAAGATACATGTTTAATTGATTGGTATAAATAATCATCCATTCAAAATATAAAATTAAGTATTATTTAGGTACAGAGCTGTTTTCAGTGGTTTTTGTCTTCTTAATGTGTTTCTGTGTCGTGGAACTATTTTCAGAGTTATGTTTTACTTTTCTTTGAGGCAGATTTTTAAAAATTCCCTTCCTTAGTTTGCAAAGCCGCTCAAATGCAAACTCGTTTGTAGATGCTCAAATGCAAACTTGTTCTTTTTTTCTTTGTCATATTCTTTTCCGTTATGGTTTATTACAGGACATTGAGTATAGTTCCCTGTACCATGAAGTAGGACCTTGTTATTTAGCCATCCTGTGTATAATTGTTTGCATCTGCTAACCCCAGAGTCTCAGTTTCTCTCTCTCCCAGCCCCTCCCACTAGGCAATCACAAGTCTGTTCTCTCCGTCTGTGAGTCTGTTTCTGCTTTGTAGATAAGTCCATCTGTGTCACATTGTTTTAAAAATGCTCATTTATTTGGCTGTTCCAGGGCTTCACTGCGGCACACAGGGTCTAGTCCTCTGACTAGGGATCGAATCTGGGCTGGGCCGCCTGCCTTGGGAGTGACGCATCTTAGCCCCTGGATCACACTGGGGAGGCCCTGTGTCATATTTTAGATTCTGCAAACTAGTTCTCAGTGTCTCCGTTTCTGTAATTTTAATATGATTTCATTAAGGTTGACATGCAAAAAATTTTGTGGTATTTTTGAAAGATTTTTGCAATTTTCAAACAATTTGAAATTTTACAAATTTCAAACAGTTTCAAACTGTTTTGATACTTCTCATGGTCTTTCTTTTATTTATCTGTATGGGAAGAGGATTTATGGAGGTGTGAGAACACCCCGGGCTGGAGAATCTTGGGGTTGGAAGAACATGGAGTTGGTGTGAGGTTGTCCTCAGTGAAGGCTTGGTCTCTTGGGTAGGAGGGAGCTCCCTGACGCTCAAAGCTGTCCTTATCTGAGCAGTCATATTTTTTGGAATGTTTTTTCATCATTGTGGACTGACACCTGTCTCCTGGTCATTTCCGTGCTTTGGACTGGAGTAAATACAGAGCAAGTCTAATCCTTTTGGGCTCTCCAAATCCATGGTAAGAGATTTGAGGGCTGTGAGCGTGTTCTGTGTTCCTCTGAGGCCTGGGACATTCTAGGGCACTTTGGTGTCCAAAAGACCCAGGTGGAATTCCAGCTCCACCTTGGACTGAGAGAACGCCTATGGACAAGTGACTTAACCTCCCTAATCATACTTCCTTACTGGGTTACTGTGAGAATTAAATTGGACAGTGAGTAAAAATGCTCAGTCCAGCCCCTGACCTCAGTCACTGAATAAACGATGCAGGGTAAGAACTTGCTGGTTAAATTGAAAGGAAGGAAGTCTTGCAGAATGCCTGAGAGCTGAGCCAAGACAGCCTAGACCTGAGGCTAGGCTCTTCAGGAAATGAGTCTGGTGCTTACTTTGTAGAGCATCCCTCAGAGCTACAGAAGGCGTTGGGGAGCACTTCTCCTGCCTGTATCCCATCAGTGAGGCTGGTTGCCCTGGAAACCTAACACCAAGGACCACTGTGACCGGAACACAGTCTCACACGCTGGAGAGAGTTTGTGTCCTGAATCTCAGTGTCCTTCTTTCAGAGGCTGGTGAACTGGGCTTCTCAACTTAGAAGGAAACCTTGGACTTCCTTCACTTTCTGCCGCAAATCTCCTCCCTGAATTGGATCTAAGAACCTTCCAGCTCCACCTCCCTCTGACGCCCCTCCACCCAACCCGCTCTCCTCTAGCTTCACCAGGCTCTCCTCCTGGTTTACAGTTCTGCAAATCTCTCCTGAAAGAAGAGGGTGAAAGCCGACCTGCTGCTGCTACTGCTGCTAAGTCACTTCAGTCGTGTCTGACTCTCTGCAACCCCATAGACGGCAGCCCACCAGGCTCCCCCGTCCCTGGGAGTCTCCAGGCAAGAACACTGGAGTGGGTTGCCATTTCCTTCTCCAACCTAGGCCCTACCAAACCAGAAGTCTCCCCGCTTACTATTTAAAGGTAGCTTCCAGTTAAGAGGCTGATTAGGAGTCATTTATTCAATGAGCAAGTACCTGCATTGTTCAACTAGTTTGGGAAGCATTTTAAACTAAGACAAGCACACAGCCCCAAAGTTTTCCCTAAGTTATTTTGTCTTCAGCGGGTTAAACACATTTTCCAACATTTTCTGTTTTCTTCCACATCTATTTCTTTGTGGTAGAGATGGTTTTCCTTGAGATCTCTAAAATCACATAGTGTGCCCTTCTTTTGGACTTATTTTCAAATAGAAAACTAGTATGGAAGAATAGTCTTGGGCCAGATCAAGTATTTTTATACACTTTGTAAGAAGTTAGTATTTAGTATTTGTGCTTACCTAATCAACAGAGTTTTAAACAAAACTGGATCTTCACTTATTCTAAATTTTGTTTTTTTGGTGGGAGTTTATATAAAATATATAAAAATTATGTGATACTGCACCAATGTTGTGCTCGCTGGATTGTGTATTAAGTGAATAACACCTAGGCACCTTTTAAATATCTTTCCACCTGTTGGAAAGATGTAACTGTGATTGGGACAAAGGCAGAGAGATCTGGGGTCCCTTTGAGGTTGGCATCTGTTTCGGTTCTTCTCCAGGTGTCTATGAGATGCTCTGGGGGACCTGGGTTCACTCCCTGGGTTGGGAAGCTCCCCTGGAGGAGGGCATGGCAAGCCACTCCAGAATCCTTGCCTGGAGAATCCCAGGGACAGAGAAGCCCGACAGACTACAGTCCATGGGGTTGCAGAGTGGGACACGACTGAGCGACTTTCACATGAGCACTTACTTAGTTAGGTTCTGTCACCGAGGACATAAACCCAGGGGATCTGATCTTGTGAGAACAGGCCTGGACTAAGCAACACACACAAACCATAAAAGACCTTGCTCTGTGTTTCCCCAGCCCTTCATTTTGAAAATATTCAAATTTACAGCAAAGTTGGGAGAGCAGTACAGTGAAGACTCACTGTTAAGCTGTTGCCACGTTTACCAATTCCTGTTTATACGGAAACAGCTGAGAGCGAGTGCGGCAGAGTGAATTTAGATAGGGATGCTCTTCTTCGCAACCAGCATACCATTTGCACACCTCAGAAAATTGACAGCAGTCTCCCAGTATCAGCTAATAAACAGTTGGTGATCCAGGTGCACATTCTCCCCGTTGTCCCTAACATGTCTTTTTAGCTTAAAGAGAAATTCAGACTCCCACCAAGGCTCATAACTGTGTTGTTAGGCTTCCATTGTCTTTTTAAATTGAGCAGAGTCCCCACTTTGGGTCGGAGAAGGCAATGGCACCCATAGGGTCGCGATGAGTCAGACACGACTGAGCGACTTCCTTTTCACTTTTCACTTTCATGTATTGGAGAAGGAAATGGCAACCCACTCCAGTGTTCTTGCCTGGAGAATCCCAGGGACGGTGGATCCTGGTGGGCTGCAGTCTACGGGGTTGCACAGAGTCGGACACGACTGAAGTGACTTAGCAGCAGCAGCAGCCACTTTGGGTAGTGTGTGTGTTCTGTGACATTGACCTTTTTCCTCTTTGAAAGAGTCCAGGATAAAATTATCTTCGAATATCCCTCAATCTGAATTTGTCTAATTGATTCCTCACAGGCTTTTTATTTTCTTGTTAAATTTTTGGAACCGTGCTTACAGCAGCCTGCCGACGTCTCAGGTGTGCGCGTTTGTGAGAGCCCACGTGTCCGCCTCTGGGCCTTGGGCTGTCTGGCTATGTCTCCGGGTCTTATCTCCGCACTGATTTCTTGCTGCCTTCAGAGAATGCTGGGCCAAGGCAGTTTCCTGGCACCTTCCTGGCACCTTCCTCCAGATCCGGGTGCTGAGGCTGGGCGGCTTCCAGGGTAGGCAGCTCCATTGTGCTAGTCCAGATCCCCCACTGGGGTTTCAATTAGAGCGATTATTGTTTAGTTCCCCTGCTAAAAATGCCGCATTATGTCACTATCCTGGCTTTAGGAGATCTGGGTTGTTTTTGCACCGTGGGAGTGAATTGGCGATTAGGAAGGTCCCTTTGCTCGCTTTTGGTGATCTAATCCAGCTGCTCAGACCGCCTTCCCAAGGAGGCTGTGCTGACACAGCGCGTGGGTCTCTGTCCCTCACAGCCTAGCTGTTTGTTCTTGGTCGCAGAGATCCGCTGTCAGACTGGAGGACTCTCACAGTCCTTTATTTAAGGAAAAAGGCTAAATATTAAACCATGATGACCTGGGCCAGCTTTGTCTTTACTCTCCTAATTACCTTTCTTCACTTTTGAATACTGCACATTCTTTCCCACTCCCCACTTTTTTTGTTTTCAACACGCAGGCCAAATGGGGTTGACAGTTGATGATGTACCTTGGGGGCTTAGCCCGGAGCCAGTGAATCCCATAAAATCACACTTGAAGTTTGTGTGTCTTTGCTTATGGGCTCTGGTCTGACTTTTAGAGGTGTCCGTGAGCCCCAGACAGTTAAAATCACTGGGTTAAATGGTTGTTTCTTTCTATAGCCTTTGATATTTTCTCTGACCCTTGATGTAGTATCTTCTCCCTTTCAGTAATCTTTTTGTATACTGTTTGTTTTACGTTAAAAAATTATAAGGAATAAAATTAAATTCATTCATAGCATTAGTCATCACCCAGAGATAACTGCTGTTTACACTCTGGTAGATAGTTACCTGTCTGCCTATTTGTCTAGATATCATCTATCTTTCTATTCATTTCCACATACACACACACACACACACACACAGAGACTTTTTTTTTAATAGGAATCATTCTGTATGCACCCTTCCCACTTTGCTAAATGTAGATCAATAACATTTTTGTTTAATTGCTGCAAAGTAGTCCATTGTATGGATATACTGTCACTTACTTACTGAATTCCCTATAGACAGATATTTATATTTTAACAGGAATCAAACCTTAGGCAACAGGAGCAGAGCAGGAGGAACTTGGGTCTTTGCTGGTCCCAAGAGTTCTCTTCCTTTGTCTGAACTTTAAGCCCCACATCGAAGGCGAGGCCTGGACTTTGGGTCAGAGAACACATTTGCTTTTTCCAAAAGAAAGGACTGTACCCCCAGCTCTTTCCTTTAACCCCCATGGCAGAGTTGTGAAGCGGCAAGTCATTTCAAATCAATAAAGAATAGTTTTGGAGGGTCAGTCGACTTCAAAGCAGCTTCATTTGAATCCATTCTCAGGAAAAAGAATATATATATATATATATATATGTATGTATAACCGGATCACTTTGCTGTACATCTGAAACTAACACAACATTGTAAATCAATTGTACTTCAATTTGTTGCTCAGTCGCTGTCTTGTCCGACTCTTGGCAACGCCACGGACTGTAGCAGGCCAGGCTTTTCAGTCCTTCACCATTTCCCAGAGTTTGCTCAAATCCATGTCCATTGAGTCGTTGATGCTGTCTGACCATCTCATCCTCTGCTGCCCCCTTCTCTTTTTGCTTTCCATCTTTCCCAGCATCAGGGTCTTTTCCAATGAGTCTGCTCTTTGAATCAGGTGGCCAAAGTACTAGAGCTTAAGCTTCAGCATCAGTCCTTCCAATGAATATTCATGGTTGATTTCCTTTAGGATTGACAGGTTTGATCTCCTTGCAGTCCAAGGGACTCTCAAGAATCTTCTCCAGCACCACAGTTCAAAAGCATCAATTATTCAGTGCTCAGCCTTCTTTATGGTCCAACTCTCACATCCATACAGGGCTGCTGGAAAAACTATAGCCTTGATTGTACAAACCTTTGTTGGCCAAGTGATGTCTTTGCTTTTTAATATGCTTTTTAGGTTTGTCATAGGTTTCCATCCAAGGAGCAAGTGTCTTTTAATTTCATGGCTGCAGTCACCATCTGCAGTGATTTTGGAGCCCAAGAGAATCTGTCACTGCTTCTACTTTTTCTGCTTCTATTTGTCACGAAGTGATGGGACTAGATGCCATGATCTTAGTTTTAAGCCAACTTTTTCACTCTCTTCTTTCACCTCATCAAATATTAAATAAAAAAGAAACAGAAAAACAATTATCAATGGTTCATCCAGTTTGCCTGATATTAGGAAAGGACAGGTGAGTGGTGGAATTTTCAGCCTCCCACCTGGAACACTTGATTTAGAAAGTCTGCTTGATTCACTGGCATGGATGCCACTGACATTAGAAAGAATGCAAATTTACTAAGATTCGAAATATATTTTCCCCAAATTTGAAGACAGAAACCATAGACAACCTTCATTGATTAAAATAAAAGCATTCATTTAATCACACACTTAAAACCTAAAAGACTAAATTCAATAGCCCTTAAAAGGTGGCCAATTTAGTCTCTATCTTGTTGGCAGCTAAACAGCCAACAGCAAACACCACCAATTAAAATAGAAAATTCAAATTCAATAAAGCAGCCAGATAAGGCTAAAAAGATATAGAAAAAAATTTCTGTACTGCCGAGTGCATATGTCTAAAATTTAAAAAGTGAATTAAAAGGTAATTCTCAGAATATGAAGCATGTAAATGATAAAAAAAATCTGTTCTCAGTTTCCAAGGTTCACATGGGCCTAATTTTGTATAGTTTACCTTATATTTAAAGAGTGTTCATGAAGATTGTTGTGGGGAAAAACCAAATGCTTTGATGGTTAGCACTCGAGTCCTGCAGCCTGGGAGAGACTTGGCTGTGTACAAGCCAGCGTGCTTTCCCTCCGTCTGCGTGTGTATTTCCCTGCGCTGTGTTGTTGAAAGAGGTGCTGCTGATTGCCTTGTCTTCCTTTCTCTCTTACCCATTCACCAAGGACACGTCCAGATTAGAGGCTGCACCAGTCAAACACCCTTGGGTCCAGGGTCGTAAATGTTCCCATCTGGCTGGGTGATGAGTGGTGTTTATGTCATGGCATAAATCATGTTTTGCTCTTCCATTAGCTGAGACTCTAATCATTAGAAAAATTTACTTCATCTACAAAAATCAATAATCAGAGTTTTTGGATGGGGGTGGTCCTTTAACCATTTATTCCCCAAGTCTGTCTCTAAACAACCAAATGACTACTCTCACTGAAAGAGTGCATGAAACAACAAGAAATACAAGCTCACAGATAAAAGTTGACCTTTCTTAAGGACAGGTTGGAAGCCAGTTTAAGGAAGACAGAAGGCAACCAAGGAAACCCGTTACCCTTTTGAAAGTCTTTAAGAATGTCATCCTTTTTTGTGGACCTACCCAGCATCACAGCCTTATAGAGCTCAGGACGAATTTTCAGAAAAACATGGAAAATAAAGTAGGTTGATAGTAGCATCCTGTGACTGACTTAATGCCTCCTCACAACTCTGTGGATTCCAATGAATACAGAAAATCAGTGGAATTTATTTATTTGCCTAGTACACGATTTCCACTAAGAAAACACACAAAATCTAAATAAATTGATAATTAGCCAAAGCGATGCATTTCATGTAAAATGGAAAACTGCTTTTGAGGGGAAAGAGTAAAGCCAAAGATAAATCTTAGACACTTTGCAGGAAATAGTATGTTTGCTTTTAAAATGATGGTGTTGGTCACTACATGTGCATCAGGACTTCATGTCGGTCATGCCTGACTAGACGGAGGCCAGATCCTGATTCACTTCTGGTTTATCCCTCGTGCTTTGGGAGGTTGTCACACAGCCTTTTTTTTTTTTTTTCCCATGGATGCTTTATCTTGTTTATAACCCTGTTCACAGCACAGTTAGCAGCCTCCTTTCAGTGGTAAATGAGTGGCTCACTAGATTATCACAAACTTAACCCAACCAAAGAGGAAGGGCTAATGACTGGTGACTTTTCCCTGCAGGGCAGACAGCCGGACACGCCCTGCGCCCGGCTCCGCTCCTGCAGGGAGGACCGAGCTCAGGCCGCGCACGCGGGTCCGAGCCGCGTCTCCGGTTTCCGCGTGTGATGACGGGGCAGGCCGGGCCGGGGAGCTCTTCCTCCTCCCCACCGCATCCCTCCGTCTCCATCGCTGGCAGCTGTTCCTCTGCTCGAAGTTTATATGATCTCTAGAGCTCCAAACCGAGTTCAGACGTTTGTTTACTGGCGCTGCCTTTGGCTTCGGCAAACAGCCTTTTGTACTCTCCAGGTCTGCAGAAAAGGCTCTTCTCAGAATCAGCCCCTCCTCCCTCCTTCCTCCAGAAGAGTCTGGGAACTAGCTTCAAACTCAGGAAAAAAAAATGAACTGAAAAGAACGAGGGGCTCAAACCTGGTCGGAGGGGAGACTCGGAGGGGAAGCGGAAAGGAGTCAGGACTCAGCATCCTGCGTTTGTGCTTTGTGTTTGCAACTTGGAGTGAGTTGCATTAATGAATTAAGCAGCAGCTCGTAATGGAAAATCTCGGTCCCGGCCTGGTGGGGGAGCCAGATACTATAGATTTGTAACAGGAAGGCTGTGGATTCTGGCTTCATTGTTGGGCCAGTCATCTGTGAGCTGGTGGCCGGACCACAGGCCACACACTTGGGTGCCCATCTTCCTGGAACCGGAGCTGCCCAGGCCTTGTGGCTGGGCTTGGAGCCGGGGCCCGGAGAAGATGGTGAGCGCTGGGGTCAGCCCTGGGGCGCGTTCCCCCCGCCGCTCGGAGGAGGGTGGGGGACAGCGGACTCCCTTTGGGGGCAGGGAGGGGGCTGCTGAAATGGACGAGCTGACGCGAGTGCCCTGCCATTGATGCTTTTCTCTGTGTCATCCCCTGTAGAGCTCCGGGAACGCGTCCTATCGCTGCTCCATGTCTTCCTCTGCGGATTTTTCTGACGAAGATGATTTCAGCCAGAAATCTGGCTCTGCATCTCCAGCTCCTGGAGACACCTTACCCTGGAATTTGCCTAAACATGAGCGATCGAAAAGAAAGATCCACGGGGGCTCGGTGCTGGACCCCGCGGAGAGGGCTGTGCTTAGGATCGCAGGTAAGAGCGAGCGGAGGGGGGGCCCGGCTGGGGGGTGCAGAGAGGTGGAAATTCACCCACCGGCTCCCCGGGGGCCCTGTCTGGCCGGGAGCTGAGGCTTAAGGTGGGGGAGGAGGATGACCATGTTTACTTTCTGTCCCGATTTTATCGAAGGAGCAATTGGCCCTGTCTGCTAGTGACTAAGCTGTTTGGCCCCGTCTTCTGGTTGGAGGACCCGATATCTTTGAAACCAAGAGGATATTTACAGGCATCTGCGTTGAAGTTTCCTATATGTGTGCAGTCGCCACCGTGACAATCTGAAAGTATTAATTCAGTGTTTCACAGTGTGTTTGCTGGAAGCTTCGTTTCCCTGTTGCCTGGGAGCTCCGAGCCACCAGATTTATCAGGGGGCTAGATTCCTGGGTTCTGGTACCCAAGATTGCGTAGGGCTCTCTACAGGTTTTTTTTTTTTTTTTTTTTAAGCATAGCATCTGTATTAGCATCATATGTTCATAGCAACTCCTGCCTTTGGTGCTTTTGAGGGTTTAGCCATCATGCATCCCTGATTAATTAATACATGGGAGGGACCCATGTTTCTCTTCTGTTACCTGGTGTTCCCTTGCACTGCCTGTAGGTCCCAGAAGGGATGGCTTGTTTTACTCAGCTGTAAGCTGAGCCTGCTGTGGAAATCTATCCCCCAGCCTGCAGTGCCTGTGTGGTTTGTGTATATATGACCTATGCTTTTTGAGGTGGTTGTTACCTAATTTTTTTCTCAGAAATGGCAACGGGGTAGGTTGGGGTGTGTCCCGGGGGCCTCTCTTGCAAAGGCCAGAGGCGAGGTGTTTACCAGAGTTGATTTTTACTGTGGATTGGGCCTCTTCCCCCTCCGTCTCTCCCTCCCAGGCCCCTGCCCACTCAGTTTCTCTTGCTTCCCACCATCATGCAGAGCTGGGACTTGTCTACCTTCTAGGGGGCTGCAGGGGACTAGCTCAGATCCTGGCCACCATGGTGGCCGAGAGTCCCCCGAGGGTCCCCTCAGTGGGATTTTCTGATTACGGGAAAAATAAACAGCGCCCAGCCAGCCATTCTCTCATCTGGGTTTCTGGGGCAACAGCCTTGAGCTTCTCCTGGCTTCTTTTGTGAGATGCTGGCTGGTCTCGCCCAGGCCTTTGACGCGGAGGGTGGAGGTGGGCAGGGCAGGGAGGATGGAAACAGTTTGGGAGCCAAGGGAGGGTGAGCAGGGCAGCCGGGGGGTTGTGGAGGGCTGGGTGGGCACCGGAGGGTCTAGTCACCAAGGCCGGATTCCCTGCCCGGTCATGACACCCCCAGGGGGTGGAGGAAACAGTGCCGGAACCAGGGTACCAGATACTCATCTCGGCGGAAAGGGAAGATGGTGACAGGTGGTGCTCTGTGGCAAGCCTGGGTCTCCAAAGCAGGATGCCTGGATGGCGGAAGGTGCTCCTGGGCTGAGTTTTGATGGTTGTGACAGAGATGGGCATTTTGCTTTTGGTAGTGAAGGAGGGGCTAGGGGAGAAGGACAGGCACCTGTTTGTCGGGGGATGAGATCACATAAACTACTAGACAGGCAGCCAGCAGCGGCTGGCGGTAGTAGCCGGCGGCGTGTACGGCCGGTGGGGAATGGAGGACCCGGGGGTTCTGATGGGGTGCACTGGAAAAGTGGGCACTGGGGTCAGGGGAGTCTCGGCTCTGTGAGGGCGAGGCCACACCTTACTTACTGTAAAGGGTTTGCTATGAAGTTAGTGGTAGTTGCTGCACTGGAGACCTCCGAGTTACGGACTTTAAGATTACATTAGTTCTTCAAAAATAGAACAAAAGAAAATAAAACAACAGACAGAATAAGCGGCTCTAGTATGGACGTGTACTAATGACCATGTTTAAAATAAACACTGGTAAATTGGCTATTGCACACAAGTTACATCCATCCTCACACACACAGCATAGGCTGAGGGGTCAATAAACACCTGTTTCATCATCATATGGCTAAACTATGAAGTTCAGATATATTATGTGTTAAACTTGCCACACAGCATCCAGGTAAGGGGACAGGTCATCTGAGGGGATGTGGTACAGTGGAGAGCTGGAAAACATATCATTCAGGTTTCAGCTTCTCATTTTATTAGGCATTTTCGCACTTGGCCTGAAACCTAATCTGTCTGTGAAGTTCATCCCTAATAAGAGACAGGGCAAGGGTCAGAAAGGGTGTGGGGATGTCCACTGTGTTTATTATTTAGTAATAAAGGAATTGAAAGTTGGACATGGTTATTTGTGTTTAAGGTTGTAAAAATAGAATGGAATGAGGAAATGTCTCGAGTGGAGAAGACCATATGGTTTGGGGGATCCCGTTAGTCACTCTCGTTCAATACATGTTTATTACGCTTCTGGGACAACATGAAGGTGCATACTTGGTTCTGCCTTGAAAGCAGTTCTAACCTCACACGCGCGAGTGAGAGAGTCACAGCAGGGTGAGAGGCCAGCTGTGACGGCTTTGAGGGCCTGGATGAGGAGAACCCAGAGGGAGAGTCTGATTACCCCGGACCGAGAGCAGGCCGGCAGCTTCCCGAAGGGCTGCTGGGGGGCTTGCTGCGGGAGGGGCGATTTCACTAGCCTGATGGACTGGTGCAAACTGGAGGTCATGTCCGCGGGATGGAGCTGCAGACACACAGCAGGGAGGTGGGTTCAGGTGGAAACTGCAAGTCATCTGTGCAGCTGAAGCCTGGGATTTGTAGGGAAGAGTGGGAACCGTTAGGACGCTTTGGAGCAATTCTGCAGAGACTGGACTATTTAGCTGTCAGTGGTGCAGAATCACTTGAAGATGTAAAAAGCAGTGTGATGAGATAATCAGATGTACATTTCCTGGCGACGATGTCACATGTCTGATACTTTACAATTTTAAAAGTGATTCTGCATTTATCGCAGTGTCTTCATGTTAAAATCTGAGCCTATCATGCCATATATGCTCTCCTGATCTCAGGGTCAAGGTGAAAATGACATGGTAACATGGAAGGAAAGGGGCTTTGTTTTCTTTAACATCGTAACCAGCAGATCTGCTGTTTTTGCCTGCATGATATCGTAAGCTGGGTTTTTCAGTCTTGAAGTGCTTGTGAAGGTACATGGTTGGTTAGTGATGATGCTATTTTAAATTATGGATATTTGTCCCATGTGAATTCTTTGAAGTGAAGAATTGAAAGATCTTCGCAGAGTTAGACTTGGATTTTAATTCCTCCTCTATCCCAAACTGGTTGTGTTTTCTTGGACAATTTACTGAACATTTACTTCTTAGCTTCATTTTGTCTATCCAAGGATCATGGTGGCTATGGTGATTAAAGTAGTAAATGCAAAACATTTTGCAAGTTCCCTGACACATGGTAAATGCTCTGTGAATGAGGGTTGACTGATGGCCCTATGCACCTGATGAAAAGTGAAAGTGAAAGTCGCTCAGTCATGTCCGACTCTTTGTATATACAGTCCATGGAATTCTCCAGGCCAGAATACTGGAGTGGATAGCCTTTCCTTTCTCCAGGGGTCTTCCCAACCCAGGGATTGAACCCAGGTCTCTCACATGGTAGGCGGATATTTTAGCAACTGAGCCACAAGGGAAGCCCATATGTTATCTCATTCAGGCTTCTTGACAATTTTGTGAAGTAGGCACTGTTATTTTCAGGGCTTCCCAGGTGGCACAGTGGTAAAGAATCCACCTGCCAATGCAGGAGACCCAAGAGACACGGGCTCGATCCCTGGGTCGGGAAGATCCCCTGGAGTAGGAAATGGCAGTCCACTCCAGTATTCTTGCCTGAAAAATTCCATGGACAGAGGAGCCTGGAGGGCTGCTTTGCATTGGATTGCAAAGATTTGGACATGACCGAGTGACTGAGCACACACACTCTTATTTTCTCCATTTTTTTCAGGCCAGAAATCTGCCAAAAGAGGAGAGACTCTTCCCGAGGTTCTAGGAAGTGGTGGAGCTAGGATCTGAATTCAGGCCATTTTGACTTGGGGGACCAAGCTCTAAACTGCTGTGCTTTTGCCGCTTCCTCGTGGAACACACTAAGATTATTAGCAGATTGAGCCTCGATTATCATTCCAGGAATATACATTTACCCCAACAACTACCAGTGCTGCTTGTTCCTTTTGACTAGTTCCTTAAATGAACAGTTAAAAATCACTTGAGTGTGCAGTTATTATATTCACAAAACTGGGTGCTTGTGAAAGTCGCTGTCGTGTCCGACTTTTTGTGACCCCATGGCTATATAGTCCATGGAATTCTCCAAGCCAGAATACTGGAGTGGGTAGCCTTTCCCTTCTCCAGGGGATCTTCACAACCCAGGGATCAAACCTAGGTCTCCCGCATTGTGGGCGGATTCTTTACCACAAGGGAAGCCCAGGAATACTGGAGTGGGTACCTATCCCTTCGCCAGTGGATCTTCTGGACCCAGGAATCGTACCAACTGAGCTATCAGGGAAGCTACTGGGTGGCAATTTCTGATTAAGGCTCAGACTATGCCCTCAATGACCTTATTCATTGGGAGGGAGACAAGACAGTTTAAATTTTTTTTAAAATTGAAGTAAAATTGATTCACAATGTGTTAATTTCTGCTATACAGCAGCAGTGATTCAGTTATATATATATTCTTTTTTTCATTTTTTTTTCTCTCATGGTTATCACGGGATACTAGTTTCCTATGCTATACAGTAGGACCTGGTTTTTTACCTATCATATATATAATAGTTTGCATCTGCTAATCCCAAGCTTCCACTCCATTCCTCCCCCCAAGCCTGTACCCCCTGGCAACCACAACTCTGTTCTCTGTGTCCATGAGAGACAGGAGAGTTCTGAGAGACTTATTTGTACATATGTGATTTGTAAATGGAACGACTCTTAGGGATTGAATTGCTAATCCTTTCAGTTCTAGGTGTCCCATATGGATCATGCTTGTTGCTTCATGAGCTAATGTGCACATAAATGCATGCCAAGTCGCAAGAAAATTCTAGTGATCCTAAAGGCTTAGTGGGATGTGAGATCAAACTCAGATCAGTGGTCAGGATAGAAAAGAGAAGGGTGGTCTTATTATGTTTGGAGTCACATAGGCCAATTACTAATGCGAAGTAAAGCTTTCCAATTCTAACTTAAGGAAGTTTTATCCAGAGTATACAGTGTTCTCAAGACTACTCATTCCCATGTAACAATTCATGGAAATCGGACCAGATTCACATCACTAAAAAAGAAAAAAAGACTCATCAAGGACAAAAGGTCAGTACTCATGAAAGAAGAAATAGGGAGGGGAGATGTGGCCAGAGTCATCAATCAGAGTCAACAATGAAGTGGCTCATCTGATAATAGTAACAGCGAACACGTACAATGTTGACATGTCACACGTTTGTGATATGATGATATGATATGATGAACTTTATGATATGATTATCCTGATGAAGACAGGGTAAGTCACTTGGCCACATCACACCGCCGGATGATCCGCGGCGGGGAGGAGCCGGTGGCGGAGCCTGGTGTCTCTGGCGGCGCAGCGGCGCGGCCAGGCTCTGGGGGGCGGCAGGGAGGGGCCGCCGGCCGGGCCGGGGCTGCGGGGCGCGCAGGCGCAGGCGGCCCCCGAGGCGCGGACCCCGGCTCCCCCGCCCGTGCGCCCCGCGCTGTCGCGGGGCCCGGCCCTTCCGCGCGGCCGGCCGGTCCCGGAGGCTCCCCCGGTCTCCCCCGGAGCCCCGCGGGGGTTGCGAGCGCGGGAGGCGCGATCCGCGGCTTTGTTTCCCAGGCACCTGTTGTGGGTCCCAAATAGAAACCTCGCCCCTGGGATCCGGGCGGTGCCCCGCGCCCGGGGAGGGCGGGCCGGGGAGGGGCCGGGCGCTGCCCGCCGGAGGCCGCCGCCCGCCCGCCCTCTCGCCCGCCCCCTCCCCGCGCTCCCCCTCCCGGGCGCGGGCGCGCGTCTGCGGCGCGGCGGCCAGGAAATGCCGCAGATGCGCCGCGGAGCACCGCGGGCGGAGGCAGCGCGCGCGTTCTCCCGGCCCCGAGCGGGCGCGCAGAGCCGGGCCCAGGCGGCCGCCGCCTCGGCTCACGAGGGTGCAGGCGCCCGTCGCCCCGCGCCCGCCTTCGCCGGGCCCCGGGCTCCCCCGCGCCGCGTGGCGCTGCGCGCCGCCGCCGGGCTCGCCTGCACGGACCGTTGCTGAGACCCCGGGGCGTCTCCCCGGCCGAACCCCTGTGCGCCCCGGCGCTCCCCCCTCCTCGCGCGTTTCCGTGCCCGCGGCTGCCCCTCGCTGACTGCGGTCCTGTCCGGGTTTCGAGTGGGAGAGGGGGCTCGGCCGGTCCCCGCTGAGATAAACCTGGGCATGGCGGGGTACCTCTCCCCGGCCGCCTACCTGTGCGTGGACGAGCAGGAGTACCTCCAGGCCTACGAGGATGTCCTGGAGAGGTACAAAGGTATGTCGCCCCCGCCGCCTGGGCGGGGCACAGACCTGCGGGGTGACCGTCTCCTTTGCTTGACAGGAGCCACTGCTGCTTGGGCACAAGTAAACAGGTGTCTGGACCAGTCCTGGGACTGAACCTGGTCTTTGGGGGACGGGGTTCCGTATCCCACCGCAGGGAGGGTGGCCGGGTGGGCGATGGCCGGGAGACACCGTCGGATGGGCAGTACAGTGCGGGGGAGGGGTTTGGTTTCCAAGAGGCACCTTGCGTTTTTCTCCTTTGTAAAAAGCTCTTAAGCACTACGCATAATCATCCTTCTTGCTGGGAGGGTGGTTACAGGTTCATTCTCCGTGGGATTACTAAGGCATTGCTGACCTTGCTTGATACGGGGTATTGGTTAACCCTTAAAAAAAGGTTCTTAGCTTCTTAAATAAATGGACTGTTTCACCACTGAGAGCATCACCAAATCGTTTTTCTTAAAATGATTTTATTTGAAAAGTTTATGGTTCGTGACTATATTAAATCTATTCCTACCTATCGTAAAGGTTACTTGATAGTGTGATGGATGAAAGACTTTCGTCAGAGAGTCTGTTGTAAATTTAAAGGTAAAGGAGTATATTTTGAGATATTTTTCTGCCTGTCCTTTACGTTGGGGAAATTCTATGATAAATAGTATTGACGTTTTAGCATTGTGTTTATTTTGACTTTATAGTTAAATGAGAGGTTAGATTAAAGAACACTTTCTCATCTTAAAGGGTCTTTTAGTCTCTGGACATTGTCTTTCAATATGTCTAGACAATCTCCTAACTGTGGCTCTACTTAAGCGCTCCACACCCAGGGATGGCTAAGAGCCTTAATATATTAATGGTGAATCGTGGCCTGTTTCATCAGTTGATTTCAAGTGGTCTTGCTTCTTTTGAATATTTGCTTTGGTCTTAAGAAACTCAATTTCTGTAAATTGAATGGGGATTATATGGTTAAAGATGCATGAACTGAATAATTAAATTCCAGGCCCCCTCCCCCCAAAGCTCAAAATCTACGTGAACATGTTTCATCTCCTTCTAGAACATATTTTATTTTTGACATTCCTTTAATGCATGTAGAATTCTGTATACAGCACAATCAGAATTCCTTTGTGCCAAGGCTCTATTGTATGATACTACCACCGAGCAAGTGCTATGATATTTTAGGCTAAAGCACATTTGTAGCATCTGTATATGTGTTCGTGTCCAATACACTCATGTTTACATCTATACTTCCATTTGAAAATAAGATTCTTAATCATTTGTTCCAGAACCTTAAAAATGAGAGATATTGCAATACACTAATAAACCTTATGGAACAGGCACACCTGTGTTCTTTAAGGTCAGAAAGAAAGAGTCTGAAAGTTTGAAAGTAAATACCTTTTTTACTTTGAAAAAAAAAAAAGATAGCTGTATGAATTTTTGTCCCATCAAGTTTTACCTCTGTGACATGTGGGTACTTGCAGATGACTTAGAAAACAGAAATAACTGAGGTGCTGATTTGACTTGCCTTGAGGAAGTGGACGTTCTGTAAAAGATGGTTTTTATTTGCCTTTGGAAGTAAAAGGAAATAGAAGATCCTGGAGGTCGTTGCCGATTTCACTTTATCTCATTTTCATTATAGCCTAATAATCAGTATGGAACTTTACACATCCACTTTTTCAAACTTGTAGTCCCGAATTTGCTGGAAAAGTGGAGGTTGTTTCCTTCATCTTCTTTGTTGTGTTAAAATGCATAAGTCATCAGTTTGTCCTCGGCTTTATAGATGTTCTGTGTTTCATCTGGTCTTGGAAAGAAAAGTAAGAGTATTGGCAGTGTGTTATGTGGAAAGCTAGAGACCTGGAAAACTCATTGTTTCCCGATGTATTTTGAAGCCGGTTATGATTTCCCATCAGTATCCAATTCGATGACTTCATTACAGTGCTTATTATCCCGATGACTTGCTGTGGGGGCTGATCTAATCAGAAAAGAATTGTAGGCTGTGAATAGGGAGTGTCAGCTCACTCAACTTTCAAAGTACAGTTGTTCCATTTTCTGAAATCGTGCATTGTTCAAAACATTTTCCATTCCTATCTGAACTTGAGAGCTTATTTCGATATTCATTTCTGACCAAGTTCCTTGATTCCAGGGTGACTTTGCGTTTGGCTGGAGTGTTATCAGGTTGCCAAGTGATCATATGCCCCAGCTGTTGAAAGTGTGGGTCAGCTGTAACAAATTCAGAGTTTGTCTGTTGACAGAAACGGAGAATTACAGTAATGTATAACGTTAGCAATTATGACTATTAGGTTTAGAAGTTGAGAGTTGAGTCCTCAGATGGCTTTGGAAGAACTTCAAACCTAGCCTTCTGGATCAGAACAAGAATAGCGGCAAGTGAGTGAGCCCTAATTATTTATGGTGTAGTCTATTCTTGGGTCTTGCTTTGGTCCTTACTTTTGAGTGAAAAGAGGCAACTGTCTGTTGAATTAGAATAACACAGAAAGAGCAATTTGCTGCAGAGAAGGGTGCCGTGTTCTGATTCATATTCCAGGGCCTTTACTTATAAAATGTATTTATTGCCAGGATGTTCAAGGCATCTAATTAAAAAAAAAAAAATCTCATTACTTCAGCAGATTGCCAGAGGCAGGGTGAATAAAAGCATTTATTTACAAATAAAACATATTTCTTTATTATTGTTTATACTAGAAATAGCCCATATCAGTGACTTTCTTTAAGATCTTACAGTGAATTATCCAGGGTATTTACCATGTAATATAAGACATTTTTAGTAGGTTAGCATAAAAGATGCCCAGTATCCCTCTTGTCTTTCCTGTCAGTATAAGGAAACCAACTTACATACTGTTATTAGAATTAATTTCTGTGTATTATTATATTACTAGTATTAATTAGCTGTCACTGTGAAATTCTGCTGTTTGAGTCTGTGATGGAAGATTTTCTTTTCTCAACACATTGTTAATTTTTAAAATTGATGTTAAGTGTGAAAATGAGAGCGCTAATGTGAATCAGACACGACTGAGCAACTGAACTGAACTGAACTGAATGTGAATCCAATGAATTGTATTCTATACATTTTAGACTTAATGGACAAGGAAGGTAAATTATTTTGGTCCAAGAAAATGAGTATTTTCCCATTGACCTGGAAATTGATCAGTTATCCTCAAATAACTATAACAAGGGTTTCTTACTATTCTCTGTGAAAGCTGAGTGGCAGGTTTCTTACTTATGTATGACTATGTATCTTTGTGTATGCTGCTGCTGCTGCTAAGTCGCTTTAGTCGTGTCTGACTCTCTGTGACCCCATAGACGGCAGCCCACCAGGCCCCTCTGTCCCTGGGATTCTCCAGGCAAGAACACTGGAGTAGGTTGCCATTTCCTTCTCCAATGCATGAAAGTGAAAAGTAAAAGTGAAGTCGCTCAGTCGTGTCCGACTCTTAGCGATCCCATGGACTGCAACCTACCAGGCTCCTCCGCCCATGGGATTTTCCAGGCAAGAGTACTGGAGTGGGTTGCCATTTCCTTCTCCAATCTGTGTGTATAGATCATGGAAAAAACCTCTTTGATTAAGAAAAAAGACAGAAGTTTCTATTTTCCATGAAAACGCTGAGGAGTTGCTTTAATCCCTTTTCACGTTAAGGCCCCGTGATTCTGCTTTTGTGCATGGTGACAAAAGGAACTGAGAACTATTCCAGCTGTAATTTTCATTTTCAGTTCACTTTTAAGGCATACACAGATACATGAATGGTCAAAATCCTATCTTTTACTGTGTAAATTAATTCTGGTGCTGGCTGAATTGGAAGCTGGAGTGTAAAGATTTCAGAGAACTTTGCCCCCTTCAATCCATGTGACCTCAGTGGTTTTCAGTTGGCTTCAGGATTCTGCAAAATCTTGATTTCAGATTTCATCTCCTCTTTGAGATTCATAGTCAGTTGTGTAGTGAGTGGTCTTTAGTAGGGCCTCATCATAATTGGGAAGAACCCTGGAGAAGGAAATGGCAACCCACTCCAGTATTCTTGTCTGGGAAATCCCATGGACTGAAGAGTCTGGAGGGCTACAGTCCATGGGGTCACAAAGTGTCAGATATGACTGAGTGACTGAGCATTGCACATCGCGATAGTGCTACTTGTAGCTAGTTACGGTGGTATTAGTCTGGGCTTTTTCTTCTCTTTTAAAAAATGAAATAGGTTTAACTAGTAATGAGTGTTAGCTAAGATTGTGTTTGGATGTTTGTAACAAAGAACAGTTGATGATGTTTTCTTTTTCTCAGGGACTGGGTTCTGTGGGGAACCTCTCTTTGCCACCAGGACCCAGACTTGTGTGTTGCTTCTTGGCCATCATGTGGTTGTTCTCGGGTTACAAGGTGGCTGCTGCTCTTCCAGCCTTTGCATCTCAATTCTAGATGGGAAGAAAGGGGAATATTAGAGGAAGCACCCTGACTGAAACTGCCCACCCTGACCAGGCACCCTAATAACCATTTGCATGCATAAATATTTTAAAACAGGAGGTCCTGGTAAGGAAAATGGAACTAATAAGCCACCACTAAAATAGGAGTTTGGAATTAACATATACATACTACTCTCTATAAAATAGGTAACCAACAAGGACCTATTGTATAGTACTGGGAACTATACTCAATATCTTGATTACCTATTTTATATATAGTAGTATGAAAATGTTAATCCCAAGCTCCTAATTTATCTCCCCCCTTTCTCTTTTGGTAACCCTAAGTTTGTTTTCTATGTTTGTGAGTCTATGTTTTATAAATTAAAGTTCACTTGATCTTTTTTTAAGATTCCACATATAAGAGATAGCTTATGATATTTGTCTTTCTCTGTCTGACTTGTTCACTTAGTATGATAATATCTAGGTTTATCAATGTTGCCTCAGATAGCATTATTTCTTTTTTATGGCTGAGTAATATTTCACTGTATGGTCTATTCCTTTAATGTAATTATAATTGTCATAGTTTTCTACTCTACTCTCTTTTCATTCAGAAGAGGAAGCAAATAGTCCTCCTGGGGTTGGGTATTGGGGAAAACTCTGTCCTTCAGGTCAAGTGGGATTTTCCGTGAACAGAGGCTGAAGGTGGCAGGGAGGAGAGCCTCAGGGGGAGGGTCTGGCGGGGCAATTCTGTTGCATTAGCAGAACCACAGAACTCATTTGGAGAGTTTGGCTGAATGGGATGGGGTGGCGGTTATGGGAAGGTGGATCTGGCTGAATATGGACCAGGTTGAAGAGAGCCTGGGATGCCATAGCCAGCACCAGATTTGGGGTTTCTTCTCTAGGCAGGGAACTCTCATGATCTTTGCCAGGGTATTAGATCAGTTTCAGGAAGATACCTCTGGTAACAGTGTGGAGGCTGAATGGGATGGGAGCCTCAGGAAGCCACCAAAAGATTGGGGTGGTTGGATGGAAGGCTGGTTCAATAGGAGCTTACTTCAGAAACTTACAGCGTGGCTGATGGTTGGCTGTATGTGTGGGGACAGGATGGGGTGCAATGACTTTGTTATAGAAGTTACAGTTGAAGATACTTGGGGTCTTTTTAATTTGTAGAAAATCTCTTATAGTGTATGTTCATTACAAAACATAGTTTGGAGTTTTAAAAATTCATTTAAAGCTGCTGTTAAATAGACCTTTAGCTTAGCTGTAGATGGATGGAACCCAGTTAATTCAGTAAATGATGCAAAGAGCTGACTCAGTGGAAAAGACCCTGATGCTGGGAAAGATTGAGGGCAGGAGGAAAAGAGGGTGACAGAGGATGAGATGGTTGGATGGCATCACCGACTCAATGGACATGAGTTTGAACAACCTCTGGGAGATGGTGAAGCACAGGGAAGCCTGGCTTGCTGCAGTCCATGGGGCTGCAAAGAGTCGGACACAACTGAGCTACTGAACAACAAATAAATATTTATCAAAAAAAGAAAATGCTGTTTTAAAATAGTCTTTTTCCTCTTTTTTTTAAAAAGGGGTGTAGTTGACATAACATTAGAAAAAATTCTTGGTATTAATCATTGTTAGGGCTTCCCAGGTGGTCCTAGTGGTAAAGAACCACTACAGGAGACATAAGAGACTTGGGTTTGATCCCTGGGTCAGGAAGATCCCATGGAGGAGGGCATGGCAACCCACTCCAGTATCCTTGCCTGGAGAATCCCATGGACAGAGGAGCCTGGCAGGCGACGGTCCACAGGGTTGCAGAGTTGGACACGACCGAAGTGACTTAGCACACATGCACTTATATGACAGGCACCGGGTAGTGTATTGCAAATGAGTTCTCTCTCATTTCTGAATCTCATAACTATTTAACTACTGCCGTTTCACCAATCGGAGAAGGCAATGGCACCCCACTCCAGTCCTCTTGCCTGGAAAATCCATGGACGGAGGAGCCTGGTAGGCTGCAGTCCATGGGGTCGCTAAGAGTCGGACACGACTGAGTGACTTCCCTTTCACTTTTCACTTTCATGCATTGGAGAAGGAAATGGCAACCCACTCCAGTGTTCTTGCCTGGAGAATCCCAGGGATGGGGGAGCCTGGTGGGCTGCCATCTATGGGGTCACACACAGTCGGACACGACTGAAGTGGCTTAGCATAGCATAGCATAGCATTTCACCAATATGAACACTGAGGCTTAGAGAAGTTGGTAGCAATGACATTTGAACATTAAGTGTATATTTGATATAAACTATGTGTTATGAGTTTTGTTATACTAACCAGGAAATGTTGCAGAAGTAGTATTTTTAAGCATATTTTAAAAGTTAGGATTATGATTTTATTACTAGATCTTTCTGAAGTGTGTTAAATGGATACATGAAATAAAAAGTAATAGTTTAAAAATTCATAGAGACTTAGTTCAAATATTAAATAGACTTTGGAGCTTGAACCTGTTTTATCTTAGCTGGATTATATATTCGAATGGGTAGATATCCATGAAAATAAAATAGAATTTTAGTATGAGCATTTCCAGTGTGTATTTAGATTGAGATTTTTGAAAAGAATTATGTTTTGTAAATGTCACTGATGAATGTGGCTGCCTTGATACATGCCTGAGATGTTTCCTGGAAAGAATCGTCAAAGGGAGCTGACAAAGTCCTGATTTTTCTCTAGTGGGTGAAAATATTTCCCAGTGAATCCTGGTATTAAAGGCATTATACAAAGATACCATTGTCCCAGTGAATTAAAAACATGTCCCTCTTTTCACTGGTACAGTTCTCCATGCTGGCCGTGCCAGTGGGGCAGTTTGTCTTCGTGATGCTGGGCATGAAGCAGAACTATTCGGTAGCTTATTTTACCCTCCTGAAGGGAGAAAGGCAGACCTCCCTCACTCTCCACCTCACTAGGTTAAACACGAAGCTGAAAGTCGCTCAGCCACGTCCGACTCTGCGCTCCAGGCCAGATTACGGGAGTGGGCAGCCTTTCCCTTCTCCAGGGGCTCTTCCCAACCCAGGGGTCGAACCCAGGTTTCCCGAATTGCAGGCGGATTCTTTACCAGCTGAGCCACAAGGGAAGCCGTTTTATGTTAATAAAGGTGGGATAAAATAGGGCATATGAGGTATTTTGGGCAGTAGAGATTACATAGTCAGTGAATGATGTAGACCTGAGAATGCAAGTCCTCTGACTCCTCCTAGGGCAGTGGCCATAAAAAACAAATTTTTTTCTTTTTTAGGGAAGTTTTGGTTTTATGGAAAAATTGAGCAGAGAGTCCCGTGCTCCCTCCCCTCCCCACAGTTTCCTCTTTAGATATCTTGCATTGGTGTGGTGCATTTGTTTAACTGATGAACCAGTATTGGTACATTAGTATTAACTAAGATCCAGCTTGCGTTTGTAACACTTTGCGCTCTTTCTGGGCTCTCTCCTGTTTCTTTGGTCTGTGTGTCTGCTTTTGTGCCCCTACCTCACTGTTTGGGTTACCGTAGCTTTGTATGTGGTCTCAAGTCAGGGAGCCTGATTCTTTCAGCTGTGTTCTTCCTTCTCAAGATTGTTTTGGCTCTTCAGGGTCTTTTGTTTTTCCATACAAATTTTAAAATTATTTGTTCCAGTTCTGTGAAAAATGCCATCAGTGTTTTGATAGGGGCTGCATTGGTGTAGTTTGCTTTGGGTAGTATGCTCATTTTAACAGTATTAATTCTTCCTGTCCAAAACCACAGTGTATCTTTGCAACTGTTTCTGTTGTCTCCAGTTTTTTTCATTGATCTTATAGTTTTCTGAGTACAGCTCTTTTACTTCCTTAGATAGGTTTATTCCGAGGTATTTTATTCTTTTTGATGTGATGGTAAATGGGATTGTTGCCTTAATTTCTTTCTGATAGTTCTTTATTAGTGTATAGAAATGCGACAGCTTTCTATATATTAATTTTGTATCCTGCAGCTTAACCAAATTCATCGATGAGCTCTAGTAGTTTTCTGGTGATGTCTGTAGGGTTTTCTTTGTATAGTATTGTGTCATCTGCCAACAGTGACAGTTTTCTTTTTTTTTCCAATTTAAATTCCTTTTATTTCTTTTTCTTGTCTGATTTCTGTGGCTGGGACTTTCAAAACTATGTTGAATATGTACAGTTCTTTGGGAGCTGACACATGCATGTCATGTGTTCACTATTACAGGCTCATACGGAATAGTTTGATAGCCCCCAAGTCCTGTGCTCTGCCTCTTCATTCTCCCATGCTTCTGGCAACCACTGATCTTTTTTTTGTCTCCATATAGTTGAATCTTTTCCAGAATTTCCTGTAGTTGGAATTATACAGTATGTAGTCTCTTTAGACTGGTTTCTTTCCCTTGAAACTGAAAGTCGCTCAGTTGTGCCTGACTCTTTGTGATCCCATGGACTATACAGTCCATGGCGTTCTCCAGGCCAGAATACTGGAGTGGGTAGCCTTTCCCTTCTCCAGGGGATCTTCCTGACCCAGGGATTGAACCCAGTTCTCCCACATTACGGGCGGATTCTTTACCAGCTGAGCCGCAAGGGAAGCCCTTCTTTCACTTAGTAACGTGCATTTAAGGTTCCTCCATGTCTCTTCATGGCTTGATGGATCATTTCTTTTGACTATTGAATAGTATTCCATTGTATGAATTTACGGAGAAGGCAGTGGCACCCCACTCCAGTACTCTTGCCTAGAAAATCCCATGGATGGAGGAGCCTGGTAGGCTGCAGTCCATGTGGCCGCTACAAGTCGGAAGCGACTGAGCGACTTCACTTTCACTTTTCACTTTCACACAATGGAGAAGGCAATGGCAACCCACTCCAGTGTTCTTGCCTGGAGAATCCCAGGGATGGCAGAGCCTGGTGGGCTGCCGTCTATGGGGTCGCACAGAGTCGGACACGACTGAAGCGACTTAGCAGTAGCAGTATGAATTTACGTTTGTTTATTCATTCAACTTTTGAAGGACATCTTGGTTGCTTTCAACTTCTGTCAATTTTGAGTAAAGAAAGTGAAAGCGAAGTCGTTCAGTCATGTCTGACTCTTTGCGACCCCGTGGACTGTAGCCCACCAGGCTCCGCCGTCCATGGGATTTTCCAGGCAAGAATACTGAAGTTGGTTGCCATTTCCTTCTCCAGGAGATCTTCCCGACCCAGGGATTGAACCCAGGTCTCCCGCATTGTAGGCAGACACTTAAGCCACCAGGGAAGTCATTCGGGTAAATAACTGGGAGTGTGACTGCTGGATCATAGGGAAGCCTGTGTCTACCCTTTAAGAAACCGCTAAACTCTCTTCCAAAGGGGTTGTACCATCTTTCGTTTCCACCAGCAGTGAATGAGAGTTCTTGTCACTCCACACCCTCCTTAGCATTTGGTGTTGGCAGTGTTCTGGATTTTAGCCATTCTGATAGGGTGTGGTAGCGTTGAATTGGTTTAATTTGCACTTCCCTAGTGACATGTGATGTGGAGTATCTTTTCATATGTGCATTTGCATTTATGTATCTCCTTTGGTGAGTTGTCTGGTCAGATCTTTTGCCTTTTGTTTTTTTCCTGTTGAATTTTGCGTCCTTTGTGTCTTTCAGATATCAGTCCTTTATCACACATCTTTCATGAATGATTGGTAATCTTTTTTTTTAAGTTTACTTAAACTTCAATTTTATTAAGTTTATTTTGAAATTTTAATGATATTTCAAAATTTAACTTAAGAGATTTGAATATTTTATTTTAAATTTAATTTTATATTAAAGTATAGTCGATTTATTACTACAATGTTGTGTTACTTTCAGGCATTTGGCAAAATGATTCAGTTATACGTGTACATATATTCATTCTTTGTCAGATTCTTTCCCCATAGAGGTTATTACAGAATACTGAGTAGACTTCCCTGTGTTATACAGTAGGTCCTTGTTCATTATCTATGTTATATATAGTAGTGTGTATATGTTGTTGTTGTTGAGTCGTTCAGTTGTGTCTGACTCTTTGTGACCCCTTGGACTGCAGCACGCCAGGCTTCCCTGTCCTTCACAATCTTCCAGAGCTTACTCAAACTCATGTCCATTGAGTTGGTGATGCCGTCCAACCATTTCATCCTCTGTCGACCCCTTCTCCTCCTGCCCTCAATCTTTCCCAGCATCAGGGTCTTTTCCAATGAGTCAGTTCTTTGCGTCGGGTGGCCAAAGTATTGGAGCTTCAGCATCAGTCCTTCCAATGAATATTCAGGACTGATTTCCTTTAGGATGGACTGGTTTGATCTCCTTGCAGTCCAAGGGACTCTCAAGAGTCTTCTCAAGCACCACAGATCAAAAGCATCAAATTCTTCGGCACTCAGCCTTCTTTATGGTCCAACTCTCACATCCATACATGACTACTGGAAAAACCATAATTTTGACTATCCAGACCTTTGTTGGCAAAGTAATGTCTCTGCTTTTTAATATGTTGTCTAGGTTTGCCATAGCTTTTCTCCCAAGGAGCAAGCATCTTTTAATTTCTGGAGATGGCTGCAGTCACCATCTGCAGTGATTTTGGAGCCCCCCAAAATAAAGTCTGTCACTGTTTCCATTGTTTCCCCATCTGTTTGCCTTAAAGTCATGGGACGGGATGCCATGATCTTTGATTTTTGAGTGTTGAGTTTTAATAGCTTTTTCACTTTCCTCTTTAACTTTCCTGAAGAGGCACTTTAGTTCCTCTTTGTTTTCTGCCATAAGGGAGGTTTCATCTGCATACCTGAAATTACTGATATTTCTCCTGGCAGTTTTGATTCCAGCTTGTGCTTCATCCAGCCTGGCATTTTGCACGATGTACTCTGCATATAAGTTAAATAAGCAGGGTGGACATATTCCTTCCCTAATTTGCAACCAGTCTGTTTTTCCATGTCCGGTTCTAACTGTTGCTTCCTGACTTGCATACAGGTTTCTCAGGAGGCAGGTCAGGTGGTCTGGTATTCCCATCTCTTTCAGAATTTTCCACAGTTTGTTGTGATCCACTCAGTCAAAGGCTTTAGTGTCATCAGTGAAGCAGAAGTAGATGTTTTTCTGGAATTCTCTTGCTTTTTCAGTGATCCAGCAGATGTTGGCAATTTGATCTCTGGTTCCTTTGCCTTTTCTAAATCGAGCTTGAACATCTGAGAGTTCTCGATTCATGTAGTGTTGAAGCCTAGCTTTTAGAATTTTGAGCATTACTTTGCTAACATGTGAAGTGAGTGCAACTCTGCAGTCGTTTGAACATTGTTTATGTATATGATAGTAGTATTTTTATGTCGTTACCTCCTTTAGACACTTTTGAACCACTGCATATTATAGATACTATTTAAATCAATAGGGCCCTGGGCATTTTTTTTCCCAGGGGCACATTATTTGTAAGTACTGTTTTGTTTTGCATAGGTACACCATGTGGACCTCCTCCGTGGGCTTGCATGGGGTGGCTCAGAGTTCAGCAATCTGACAGTTTGCTTTGGTGAATCTGCATATGCTGCTGGTACAGTTCAGGTATCCTGCCGGCTGGCAGCTATGATGCATTATAACACTTGAGTCTAAAATTAGTTGAACTATTCTATTTTAAGGATAGGCTGACATTAGTAGTTCATGTCCTGCAAAACATGTGAAAGTTAAACTCTTAGGGTATTGAGTTACTTCTTTTAAAATGTAGTCAGAAATAGGGCTAAATAGATAGTAGTTTATATAATTGACTCAAGAATTTTTGTGATGGTGATTTGATTGTAGCCTGAGTATCATGCTGTGCATATAGATAATGTCTAAGAGCACAAAGTTTTACTGTTACTACTTAGAATTAAGCAGCAGGTAAATGATCGTGTTTGAGTTTTAAAACCATGAGTTATGAGATTAAACAAGATTACCTGATTTTTCTTTCAGCGTAGTTTTGGAAGAGCTACCGCCTATAAATATTTATGAATGCTGGAAACCACTGGCTGCCTTCGCTAGGAAAAAAGTATTTGGTTGTACGTTTTGTGATCTTTGTAATAACTTTATTTACATGACAGAAACTAGAGAATATTGATAATACTTGGTAGATAAAAAGCCAAATGGTTGAAATTCAGAGCTTTGATTTTGCTTCAGTTCAGTTCAGTGGCTCAGTATAGATACTATTTAAATCAATAACTTTATGATCTTCCTGAGGAAGGGCTTATGGTTATGAAGGCAATTGTAGTATTATTTGACTATCTTTCACACAGTCTCAGAAGCTCGAACAAGTTAGCTGCTGCAGATAACATAGTCTTCTTACTTTTCTTTGAACAAAACGGACGGATTGAAGAATTCTAAATTACAGAAAGCAAAATGCAAGGGTGCTTTCTGTTCCTCGTTGAAAAATCGATGTATTTAATGTTACAAATGTTTTCTCATTTAGAATAGAAATTCAAATCTGTGCTTTAGTAGAGTTAAAATAATAAACAGGATAAAATATGTTTGTAACTAGCGTTTCATTGAAAGCTGTCAAGCTGCATTATTCCCAGCCTCATCTTTCTATATTTCTCATTGGAAGTTAGTTGATTCTGTGCTCAGATGCGCAGATCACCTGGTCACTTACACCCTCCCAGAGCCTCCATCATGTGTTCTAATCAGGATCCTTGGGAAGGCTGGGGAGAGAGGAGACACTTGGGGGCAGGAGAAATTTATCTTCACCAAATTGAGATATGTGGTTTAATTCTTTTTTTCTTGTCCTTTATTTTATTTTTTAAAATTTTATTTATTTTAATTGGAGGCTAATTACTTTACAATATTGTAGTGGTTTTGCCATACATTAACTTGAATCAGCCGTGGGTGTACACGTGTTCCCCATCCTGAACCCCCCCCCCCCACCTTCCTCCCCACCGCATCCCTCAGGGTCATCCCAGTGCACCGGCCCTGAGCACCCTATCTCACGCATCTAAATGCTTGTTGATCAAATACTTAGAAATGTGCAGAGGAACGGGGGCCTGTGGAAGGAAGAGGGACGCAGGCTGTGGGCTGTAGCCTCTGGAAGAGCAGAGACAGTGAGGCCAGTGGGCCCGCTCCACGTGGTGTCAGTGAGCCTCAGCCCTCAGAGACGACTGTCCAGGCCTCGAAGGTTCTCAGGGGCGGGAGGGTCTCAGGGGCAGGGCTGGTGTCTGAGGGAGGTGGTCTGGGGAGGAGGCTGTGCGCTGTGGGTGAGGGTGGGCGGTGTTGGTGGAGGGTTTTCTGCTTTTGCTTTTTCATCTGCACAGTCTAACCTTGTATTTCACTCTTTGCCCTGTGGGAAGAGTATTATCATAATGACTTAATCAATCCTTTAAACGAGCGATTTTATTTGTGGATAATCAGTGTTAAGCTGTACATTTCATCCTCTGTTTTTAAGAACTTTGCTAATACCATGGATATATTATCAAATCTTAGGCTCCAGTTGTGAGAAATAACTTGAAGACCTGGCTCAACAAATGCAAAGGTTGAGACAAACTTGCCATGTGAGAGGCCTGTGTTGCTATGAACTTCCCTCCAAGGACTGCTTTTGCTGTGTTCACAGGTCTTGTCCAGTGGTGTCGTTGTGGAATGAGAGTCTTGACGTGTAGGAAATTCAGAGATCCAGGATCCTAACTCCTTACATATTGATCGTATTTTTATAAACATGTTATAATTTCATTCTTACGCCTCCTCTCTGAGACAAGTAACGCAAGAGTCAGTTCCCTCAGAAGCTGGTTTCCCATGCCTGCGTTGACGGGTGGCTGACTGGAGTTCTGACGGCGAGTCCACAGAGGCCTCTACTCTTGGTGGTTGAGGTCTGTCTTTATACGCATTCACAGCTGTTATTAACCGTAGAGATTATAAGCGATGTATGTGACGAGAGGTGAATAGTCTCAGTTTAAATAAACAGCTATTTAATAAGTCCTGGGATTATTGGTAGAGGTCTATATTCAGAAAGTAGATAAATACAGTTTCCTTTTTGTGTAATGTTGTTTTGGGCTATCCTTAACCTGTAAACTTTAGTGAAAAATTTTGTTGCTGGCTATTGGGAATTTAGGTATTGGAGAGAAAAACTCCATTATCTTTTATTTCTGTTGTTAACTGAAGCAGCTTTTAAAATTTTAGGGTTTTACGTTTAGACAAGAAAACTATCCCAATGACTAAATGTATAATTTCTGTATTACTCAATGGAAAAGCAGGAACTACATCTATGTAAATTTGGGGGGAATGTGAGAAGAAAAATCTATGATACAAGGTAGGTAGCATTTCTGGAAAATAAAGAAATGTGCAAAATATGTATAAAAGACCTATAGTTCCATTATCCAAATACACTAATTAATGTTCTGACATATTTTCTCTTCTTTTCCTTTTCTCTTTTCTCGTTAATATATAACATTTAAATTTGGACCGTGTATGTAAAATTCTATATCCTGCTTCTGTCCAACTCTTCATGACCCCATGGTCTGCAGCATGCCAGGCTTCCCTGGCCTTCAGTATCTCCTGGAATTTACTCAAATTTATGTCCATTGAGTTGGTGATGCTGTCTGAGCATCTCGTCCTCTGTACCCCCTTCTCCTTTTGCTTTCAGTCTTTCCCAGCATCATAGCCTTTTCCAATAAGTTGGCTCCTTGCAGTCCAAGGGACTCTGAAGAATCTTGTCCAGCACAGCCATTCGAAGGAAGTCAGTTCCTTGGTGCTCAGTCTTAATTATGGTTCAACTCTCACATGTGTGCATGGCTACTGGAAAAACCATAGTTTTGACTGTATGGACCTTTGTTGGCAAAGTAATGGCTCTGCTTTTAAATATACTGTCTAGGTTTGTCGTAGCTTTCCTTCCAAGGAGTAAGTGTCTTTTAATTTCATGGCTGCAATCACCATACACAGTGATTTTGGAGCCCAAGAAAATAAAGTCTCCCACTGCTTCTACCTTTTCCCCGCCATGAAGTGATGGGACCAGATGCTGTGATCTTAGTTTTCTGAGTGTTGAGTTTTAAGCCAGCTTTTTTACTATCTTCTTTCACACTCATCAAGAGGGCTCTTTAGTTCCTCTTCACTTTCTGCCATTAGAGTGGTATCATCTGCATATCTGAGGTTGTTGATATTTCTTCTGGCAATCTTGATTCCAGATTGTGATTCATCCAGCATTTCTCATGCCCTGCTTACCCACTTAATATATCAGGATATTTGCTAAATGCCATTAAATGTTGAGGTTGGCCAAAAAGTTCATTTGGGTTTTTCTGTACCATCTTTTGGAAAAACCCAAAAGAACTTTTTGGCCAACCCAATATTGTTTCAAAGTGTTTTTAATGACTGATGCATGCATTCTGTTATGTATAGTGATAAACAGTGTGGTGACACCATTTAAGCAATTTTGTGTCCTGATAGATTTGGTTAATATTATTATGTTGGTATATTTTTGATCTAATTACAAGCTTCAAAAATACGTTTTCAAGATAAGAAAGAAATCTCACGGGTTATATAAGCTGTTAACAGTTAACTGGTTATAAGATCCTGCCTAGTTCATGACTGAGTAGATTCTTGAGTTATATATCCAATTAAAATTTTCTCATTGGTCTGAAGTCTAGAAATTCCACAATAAATTAAGCAATGATGAATAATCTAGAGACCCGATTTCCCTTCTTGGCTCGCAGTGCTAACTAGCTAGTCTTGCATGGGCTCATAAGTTAAAGGAATGATTGCCTCATCATCCTGTAGTACTTGTGGCAATGAATTAATTCATTGTTTATTCATTTAGAAAACATTTGTTGAGTATTTATTTGTTGAGTATTTCTTGTGTGCCAGCAAGTACTATATGTTAGGTCACCAGGGTGACCAATATATGAAAAACAGTTACCTTTTCTTTTACTTGTTGAGTTGTGGATGCATTTATTTATTCTTTTCTTTGGTCCATATTTAATTTTATTATTTTTACATTCTGTGTCACTTTGCTCTGATATGATGGTCTGTCTGGTTATCCTTGGCATCACTTTCTGACCTACTTTCCATTTATTGTCTTTGGCATACACTTTATGTTTTATTTGAGATGATCACCATATTCATAGTTTTAATTTATTTATGAAACTACTGTTGATTCCTTTTGAAAACGCCTTTGTTCTGTGCTTAGTTGTTCAGTCATGTCCAACTCTGTGTGACCCCATAGACTAGCCCACCAGGCTCCTCCGTGCATGGGATTCTCCAGGCAGGAATACTGGAGGCGGTTGCCATGCGCTCCTCCAGGGGATCTTCCCAACCCAGGGATTGACCCCAGGTCTCCCGCATTGCAGGCGGATTCTTTACCATCTGAGCCACCAGGGAAAATGACTTTAGGACTTTTGATATAGGCTGTAATCCTTGATTGCATTTGCGTTTTATTGTTCACGCTGGTCTTCAAGATTGTCCTCTTTGTTAGTGGTACTGAATTAAGCAGTACTTGGGAGGAACTAGGCTTATTTATAACACTGATTGAAGTAAAACTTTAGAAGAAATTCCTAATTTAAAACCTTTTCCCACTTTCTTCACATGAGTTATGTAAACTTGGTGCCTTCAAGTGTGAACAAATGACCTATATTAATCAGTGAAAAGAACTGTAGTTCTGCATCTGACCCTGAGTCTGCTCCCTTGTTGGCCCATCTTTGAGAATTACCGTTGCTCGTGGTTGATACAGAGAAACAATGAGTGCACTGATTTCTCGACTTTCATTTTATAATTGAGAAAACTGAAGTCCAGGGAAGGGGAGTCAGCAGGGGAAGAGCAAGATCTGCGATGAGGTCTCTTGACCCTGCATCCCCACACGCCTCCTGCTCCTTTATGGCTTTCAGTGGATAAAAGAGGTGCTTTCATGGGCTAGGTATGAGCCACTTCAGGAAAAAGCCCTGGCTTACGAGAGAGTTAGTAAGGAAATTAATGGAGAAGAAATGAGTGGAAAAAGTGAAGCGACAGGGCGTCGTGTGACATGTCCTGCGGTGAGAAGACTGCTGAGTTGTCAGCGTTGTGTTTGATGTTTACGGACTTCGGGGGCCAGTGGGATGTCAGTGACCTTACACTTCGAGCAGCAGGCTCATCACTGCTCTGGTGCTTTAAGAAATAGATTAGGTTTAATATAAATTGGATTCATAAACCCAGACAAAATAGTCCTCCATTTTGAAAAATTTAGTGATACTGGGCTGCAGCGTTTGATCAGTGTGTGGATTCCTGGCTGCTTTCTGATTGACTGTAGGATTCAGGCTCCCGGCAGGCGGGCTGGGCCAGTAGCCATTCCCGTTCCCTTCCCCATGGCTGCCTTCTGGGGTGAGACTCTGGGGCTGCCCCATGCTGTGGGTCAGGGTGGACACGGGATGCTGCTCTATGACCTGTTTCCAGTCTGCCTCCAGAGTGCGAGCGGCAGGGAAGGGATGGGACGTTGGGGTCTACTTGCATCCTGGAGGGGCGTGTGCCATGTGTGGGAGGTGTGCCCTGGTGGGAAGGGGCCGAGAAGAGGAGAGGCAGCTCATCTCTTGGCATTTCTGGGGAGTCTGAGGTGGGGGTTGGAGGTGAATGGTGGCCCGACTCCGCTGCCCATCTTTGGTTCTTCCTGCTTCCGTTCGCTTACCCTGCACCCTCCAAGCTCAGTTTTGCTTCTTCTGGCTGGTCCAGGCTCCTCAGCCTCCCTGTGGTTAACTCCAGGAGGTAAGATTTTTTTCAGTCTTGGCATTTGACATTTTGAAAAGTATCTTATTTCTTCTTTTATAAATATAGATGCCACCACAAATAAAGGAGAACATTCATAAGAAGAAAATTATTAAATACTCGAACAAATGTGATGAAGCGGTACTGGTTTTTGAGAATAGCTTTCACCGTGTGACTCTGATGAGTATGATTTATAAGTTGTGGGTATTAAGTGACATTGACTTAATAGACCATCTGGCACTCTCATGAACAATTTACAGACTTATGGTTTGTGTGGTCCCTATGTCTGAAGTGGCTCATTATGACCTCAGCTACCATTCTTCACATCTGATTTGATCAGTCACTTGCTGGCAAAGTCCAGTGGGGCGTGAAGGTGCTGACTCAAAGAGTTAGGCAGATGGAACCCTGGTCCCTAAGGAGTGCTGTCCTGAGTCACACTTCTGTTTGTTTTCTTATCTGGCTTCATTTTTTACTCATTTATTTAACAAATTACCTGAAAGTGTATTGAGTGCCCATGACATACACAAAGATGGAAAAAAAATGGCATTGCTTTTTAGGAGATTTCAGTCTGTTGGGGGAAATCAGCAGCATGAATAAGGAACAGCTAAGATGCTGTACATTCAGTGTGAATAAAGTATCCTAGAAGTGACTTCCTTACACGCTTTACCTAATGAGGTCAACCTGTCTTGTATCTCTTAACTTCTTTCATAAAGTTTTGTTTCTCTGACAAATAGGAAGAAAGAAATTATGGGAAAGCCCGGTTATAGTATTAACTTTTTCTTTTTCTGTGGGTTGGAATATTAATATAACATAACTCAGGGTTAGAGGGGAGTGCCTACTACTAATAAATCATATGGAAATACAGGAGGGGGACTGAGGAAAATGAATTGCATATTTGTTTATAGGATCATAAAATAAGGGAATATTCAGTAGTTCTGACAAGTTGGGAAGCTATAGAAAATACTTTTAAGACTTTTAAATATTTCCAGTGCTTATCATGGTACTTTTTATTGTTATTATTTAGTTAAATCGTGTCCCACTCTTGGGACCCCCACGGACTGTAGCCTGCCAGGCTCTTCTGTCCATGGGATTTCCCAGGCAAGAATACTGGAGTGGGTTGCCATTTCCTTCTTCAGGGCATCTTCCCAACTCAGGGATTGAACCTGAGTGTCTCCTGCATTGCAGGCAGGTTCTTTCACTGAGCTGCCAGGGAAGCCCATCATGGTACTTGGCATATTGCAAATGCTTAATAGTTATTTTGCTTTTTTAAAAAGATTGAATGAATTTCTGTTGAGGATTTTGGGCTGTACGATTTTCTGAATTTCACGTTTCCCTGGCGGTCCAGTGGTTGAGATTCCGTACTTCCAATGCAAGGGGCACGGGTTCAATCCCTGTTCGAGGAACTAAGATCCTGCATGCAGTGTTACAAAAAGTAAAAATTAAAAAAAATAAAGTGTACAACTTGAAAAGTTTTGAGTAGATTTAAAAAAAGATTTTCTAAATTCAGTTTCTTATTAAGGCTAAACAGAATGACTCTGTCTTAAGCTTCACCAGTACTTTCTTTTTCAGCGTCTAATCTGTTATTAATGTCCTCCAGTATATTTTTCATCTCTAGCAGGTCAATTTGGGTCTTTTTTCGCTTCTTTTGTGTCTTGTCTGTGTCTCTATAACATGCTTACACTTTCCTCAGTCTGTTTGGACATGCGTGGTATACTAATAATAGTTCTTTTAATATCCTGGTCTACTATTTCTACTTTTTGTGTCATTTTCTGGGTCTGTTCCTTTGATTACTATTTCTCTGTATTTTCCAGCTTCATTGTATGCCTGGTAATTTTTTGTATAGATGCTAAACATTCTTGATTTTAGTTAGTTGGGTGCTGAATTTCTAGAATTTTTTTTATGTTTTTGTTTGCCAAGTATTAGAAGAGACCGACCCTTCTAAGGTTTGCTTTCTAAGCTTGGCTGGGTAGGGCCTTGTCAGCCTTGGCCTGGGGCTTGTCTTCCTGTAACCAAGGTGACACCTTTCCGCATTCTGCCTGCTGCTTTCTGCTCGTCCTCTTCTGGCTCTGGCAGTTTCCTAATGCATATGTGCACACCTTTGATGAACACAGCTCCTCACATGGCTCCAGGCTTGGCCTTTGTGCAGCTCCTGCCTGTTCCCCCGGGTGAAGTTTCTGGTGGTCTTGAGCTCCTCAGGTGGGCTGTCTTCTCCTCTCATGGAGACCACCCTCCCTCCTTGACCCTGTTCTCCCTTCCACAGCTGTACTGAGGCCTGGAAACTCACTCCAGGCAGGCAGCTGGGCTGGTAGGGCTCATTTGGTTGGTTTCCATTTTCTCAGAAATCACTGTTGTCTCTGTTTTATCTGATGTCCAAAGACATAAATACATTCTGTGCCTCTTTTTAGAGAGAAATAGTTGCGTCAAGTGGCAGAGTAAATCCAGTTCCTGTTCGTGTCCAGAGGTGGCAGGCCCTCCTTTTCTCTTTAAAGGAGAGACTTCCCTGGTGGTCCAGTCTTTAAGCATCCACCTTGTAATGCAGGGGGTGTGGGTTTGGTCCCTGTTGGGGAACTGAGACCCCACGTGGCGGGGAGCATCTAAGGCCATGTGCCGCAGCTGCTGAAGCCTGTGCCACAATTAGAGAGTCTGTGTGCCACAAAGAAAGAATCCACGTCCTGCAGTGAAGATCCTGCATGTTGCAACCAAGGCCTGACACAGCCAGATAAATAAGTAAACTTAAAAAAGAAGGCTTATGTGCATGCAAATCGTGCACAAAGTTACCAGTTACAGCTAGATAGACTGTAGCAAGATAGACTTAAAACCCTCAGAGTCCTTCCTGTATCGTTCATCTGTAAGGTTATTACCTTCCTTCTGTTCGACGGGTGCCCTGGACTTGGCTGCTGAAAGTATGGAAAAGAAAACCCATGGTCCTGGTTCACGTGTTGCCTCTGTGTTAGTATTGACATAGCCCTGAGACGTGAGCGTTGTACAGCAGAGAATGAAGACGTGACACATAGATTTCTGTATTCTCACATTAATGTAAGTGTTTCTGTTTGTGTGATATTAAACTTGAGTCAGTTTAATAAAACTATGTTCTCTTGGTTGGGCAGGGAGAAGGGAAGGATTCTTTTATTCTTTTTTGTAGTGACAGCACATTTATTCTGAAAAACAGAGCAGAATCATAGAGCTGAGATGGCCTAATTTAGCGGAATTGTACTCAGAGATTAAGCTCTTTGAACTGGGTAGAAGCAGAGTTAGAAGCGGAGCCCGGGAATTCTGATTTCTGGTTTAATGCTTTCCCGCTCAGTCATGCTGTCTGTGTCCTCAGAGCTCCAGGCGCAGGCGCCGTATTTCTCTTCCTCTGTGCGCACGGCGCGTCTTCGGGCCCAGCAGGCAGTGTTGTAGGCTTTGTTCTGTGCTGCGCAAACTGCCATCCTTTTGGCCTGAATTAGAACATGTAGTTGGTCCCTCTGAACACATTATTCCCGTGTGTACTGTTTTAACACAGGCATGCACTGAGCAGTTAGAAGGCAGTTGAGCGCTTGACCTTTTTTTTGCAAGTTAGTTTCAGCCGGAGTGACTGTGGGCTCGTTTGATACTGACTGAGTTGCTAAGTAATGTCCGAAGGTCAAACAGTTTTAAGAGATGTGAGGACTGTATCTGAGGACAGTTGGCACTTGGCTTTTACCTCCTTAAGGTGGCCTTCATATTCAGCTGTGGCAAATTAGCCCTGTTTTTTTAAAGAATAATGAATCTACCTGGCTTTGGCAAAGCAGAAAAGACAAGGCTGGCGCAGTTACACACTAGGGTATGCGGTTCTTTGGGGACACAGTTTTGAAAAGGAACCTGAACTTGGCCGTCATGTACACACTATGACATAGGGACAAGGCGACTAGAGATAACTTATATTTTGATTTGTTACCCTTTCTTTTTCTCCTGTGAAAAAGGAAGAGATTGAAGGCGATTTATTATAATAAATCTATAATAATGGGTATTAGTGTGCTGGTAAGTTTTTGATCACCAGTTCATCCAGGATAAAAGCCATGATTTGTAGCATTCATGCTTTTCCAAGGTGTAAGTTGAGCTACACCTTAAGTTGGGACTTCCCTGGTGGTCCAGTGGTTAGGTATCTGCCTTGTAATGCAGGGGACGTGGATTCAATCTCTGGTCAGGGAAGTAAGATCCCACATGCCATGGAGCAAATAAGTCTGCGTGCCACAACTAGAGGGTCCGAACTTCACAACAAAATATCTTTTGGGTTTCCCTGATAGCTCAGTTGGTAAAGAATCTGCCTGCAATGCAGGAGACCCCCGCTTTGATTCCTGGGTTGGGAAGATCCACTGGAGAAGAAATAGGCTACCCACTCCAGATTCTTGGGCTTTCCTTGTGGCTCAGCTGGTAAAGAATCCGCCTGCAATCCCTGGGCTGGAAAGATCCCCTGGAGAAGGGAACGGCTACCCACTCCAGTATTCTGGCGTGGAGAATCCGATGGACTGTATATTAGTCCGTGAGATTGCAGAGTCAGACACTCACTTTCAAAAGCGACTTTCACGTTCAAGGTGTAAATACTTTTAGCACAGTCGATTTCCGGGTACCGTTTGACGGCTTTGGATGCAGAGTTGGAGAGAGAGGTGCAGCGTCTCACCAGGATCTGGTCTCCACCATGCATGTCCTTTAGGCATAAGCAGTGAAACAGTGATGTCAGTAGTAAGTGACAAGTTGTATTTATTGTCTTGGTTTTTAGTGTAAGTCATTTAATTATAGTTTCAGGTAATTTAATTTTTAAAGAAAAGGCTGTTGTTAACAGCTAGCTTACAAAATTCCAAAAATTCAGCACTTCATTCAAGCTTGCCTTCCACTGAAAATAGATAACATTTATTTAGTTTGTATTATCTGCCTTGGGTGGTCTATTTAGTGTGAGTTATGTCACCTTCCGATTAACCCTTTGAAGGAGGTGCTTAGATAATCTGCATTGCACAGGTGGTAAAGTTGAGCATACAGAGGTGTAGTAATTGCCCAGGTCACAGTTTAGGGGTGGCTGATCTGGGGTTCAGAACCAGGCCCCCTGTTCCCAGAGCCTGTGATCTTAACCCCCTTGCAGTATTACCTCTTGGGGTTAAAGATATTCTTTTTAAAATTTTTTTAAAAAGGATTAAAAAATTAATTTATTTATTTGGGAGCTCCAGGTCTGAGTTGCAGCCTGTGAACTCTTAGGTGGGGCACGTGCCATATCAGTTCCCTGACTGGGGATCAAACCCAGGCCCTCTTAATTGGACCACCAGGGATGTCCCTAAAGGTATTCTTGAATGTGAGTAACTCTAATAGTAGTAACTGTAGTAACTATAGTAAATTTTGAGTTAAAACTACTTATGCTTCAGAATTAGTGATTTGTTTAGTAATTGTTTAGATTTTATTTGAATTTTCATTTATGATAAAGTGTTGTTGTTGTGTCCAACTCTTTGCGACCCCACGGGCTGCCGCACGCCAGGCTTCCTTGTCCTTCACCATCTCTCAGAGCTTGCTCAAACTCATGTCCATCGAGTCGATGATGCCATCCAACCGTCTCATCCTCTCTCATCCTCTTCTCCTGCCTTCAGTCTTTCCCAGTCATCAGGGTCTTAGGGTCTTTGCTAGTGAATTGGCTCTTCCCATCAGGTGGCGAAAGTATTGGAACTTCAGCTTCAGCCTCAGTCCTTCCAGTGAATATTCAGGATTGATTTCCTTCAGGATTGACTTGCAAAGGACTCTCAGGAATCTTCTCCAACACCACAGTTCAGAAGCATCAGTTCTTTGGTACTCAGCCTTGTTTATAGTCCAACTCTCACATCCATACATGACTACTGGAAAAATCATAGCTTTGACTATATGAAATATTCACATAAATCAGCAGGAAGAGTAGGACTCTCTCCAGTAGAAAAACAGCCTGGAGACTTCACTATGGGTGGGGACAGTGCCCATTCAGTTCACGTGGTGTCAGCTCCAGCCTTGCAGAGGGCCTGATCCACAGCAGAACTACATAAAGGCCATTTTATTCCTGTAAATTGTTTACATGTCTTAATGAAGCATATGTAGATTTCTTGACCTTTTCCTTATGTATTTTATAATGTTGCCTTAATTAAAGAATTGAAATTTTTCAAGAAAGTGTTTCTGGTTGTATTGTTAGAGACATTTTATTCCCTGTGTTCAAACAAGGATGATGAGGCCTAATCAGTTTTTTCGTATTATAATTAGGAAGCGGTGTATGCCATTTAATGTCATTTCCGTACATAAAATTGATGTTCCTAAATTTGACAATTAGGGAGTTGCTGGGTAATTTCTATCACCTTCAGGTTGCAGTGATGTTTAATACACTGAGCTGCTTATCTACAAACTCATGTGAAGGTTGCTCAGTGAACTCTGAACCATGCAGACTGATTTTCACTAAGTGTCTTTTCCCAGCTTCCATGTCTGTCTTCTCTCTGGGAGATGTGATTTTGGCCATCTGAGAACTCACAGGGAATTCTGAAGGATGTTGTGAATTACCTTGAGATGTGATGAAATGTATCAGAATGGTGCTTTTGGTGCTGACAGCTAAAATTTGGAGATTAGGAACTAGGAGTTTGTTGAGTTGGTTTGAAGGAGGTGTTCAGGTGATGTTAATAGGTCACTGCTGCTACTGCTAAGTCACTTCAGTCGTGTCCAACTCTGTGCGACCCCATAGGTGGCAGCCCACCAGGCCCTCCCGTCCCTGGGATTCTCCAGGCAAGAACACTGGAGTGGGTTGCCATTTCCTTCTCCAGGGCATGAAAGTGAAAACTGAAAGTGAAGTTGCTCAGTCGTGTCTGACTCTTCATGACCCCATGGACTGCAGCCTACCAGGCTCCTCCATCTATGGGATTTTCCAGGCAAGAGTACTGGAGTGGGGTGCCATTGCCTTCTCCGGTGATGTTAATAGGCTTGTCATCTTTTGATGTGGGCAGTCAGGGACTTGCTGAAGATAAAAAAGGCAGGAAGGGGAGGAAGAAGAAAAAGGGACACATGTTGAATGAGGATGACCCAGGGTCAGATCCAGCCTGAGCGGGTACATGCATTAGGATTAAAGGGAAAGCTATCTTATTCAGCAGGAGGTGGCAGGGGGTAGGTTCCTTTAAACAAATGATTTACTGAAAAGAAATTGTCTTTTCTCTCTCTGGGCTTACATATCAGAGCCCTTGAAACTCTTGGGGTCTGGACCCTTCTCTGTATTCCAAAAATCTCCCAAATAAGATTGGTCAGATTATCAAGTTCTTTTGAGTTTAACTGAAATTATATTCATTTATTCTGAGTTTTATGTTGATTAACATTTCTGATTGACTAATCGAAAAGAAAACTTATTATTTATTGAATGTAATTGATTTTGGAGATGGTGAAGGGTTGGGCACAGAGTGAAGTGGGTGTTAAGCCCTGCAGAGACTGATGGCTGTCCTCTGCTCTAAGTCACTCCTGCCGCAGACCAGCCCACCCGTCACAGGGATAGCACTGTGCTTCTCTTGGGCGCCTGCTCCTTTGCTGAGCCCCCAGGAGGCAGAAACCCTCCCTTTCACCCTTGCTTCTCCTCCCCCTTGCCTGTCCGATAGCACTGGTTCTTGTTAAAAAAACAAAAAGGGGTAGTTTGCTCCAGGAGGAGCTGCTCTCACAAATTACCACCAGCTCAGCAGCTTATGTAACACAAGTTTATTATCGTACAGCTCTGGCGGTCAGAGTCCAACGTGGATCTCATGGCACTAAAATCAAGGTGTCAGCAGAACTGCTTCTTTGGGGCATTGTAGGGAGAATCCGGCTCCTCACCTTTCCTGGCTTCCGGAAGCTGCCCACCTTGCTGGGCCGGTGGCCCGACCACCCCCACCTCCCTGTCTTTGTCACGCCTCCCCTCCCTCTGCGAGGCCTGGAATGATGGTGTGTGCTCCCGGGTGGACCACCCCCACCTCCCTGTCTTTGTCACGCCTCCCCTCCCTCTTCGAGGCCTGGAATGACGGTGTGTGCTCCCGGGTACCCGGAGGCTGCTTCTCTGTCTCTGGACCTTTAGCTTAATGACATTCGCAAAGTGTCTTTTCCATGGATGGTAACATATTTACAGATTCTACAGATTAGAGGGTGGATATCTTTGGGGAACTAGTTTTTTACCTGCCACAGAAATGTTTAGAATTTTCTGATAAGATACCAGATCACATAACTTCTCTTATATTAGTTGATCATAATGGAGACCAAGAGCTTCCCTGGTGGGTCAGACAGTAAAGAATCAGCCTGCAATACAGGAGACCCAGGTTCTAATCCCTGGGTTAGGAAGACCCATTGGAGAAGGGAATGGCTATCCATTCCAATATTCTTGCCTGGAGAAAAGGAAACCAGAGATGGTGACCACTAACCTTTAGAAAAATCATCATGATTTCCTTTAACACATAAATATGATTTAATTTTGAAAAGTATGACAAATTTGGCTAATTTTCATTGTGCTTTTCTAAGTTAAAATGGGGGAAGTAGTCAAAGAAAACATGTCTTGATATCTAGAGTTTAGTGATAAAATGCTAACGCTATTGAAAAAAAAATCCATCCCACAGTATCCCATCAGAAGTCTTATTTTCACAAATTGCTTTTTAAATATACAGATGTGTATATATATAAATAACATCTTTCATCTTCATCTGAAAAGGAAAATAAAATAAAATCATCCTTAGATGCTCTTGGAAAGGCTTTGCTATTTTCAGTTGCTTTAAGTTGCCTTTAGAACTCCTTAAATTCTTCGTCATCCAAGAAAGGAAATGATGAGATCAGTCAGATTACCTGAGAGAAACTGTCTTTAAAAGGGGAAATACCGTATATTTATGGTATATATGAGGAGAGCATGGCACCCCACTCCAGTATTCTTGCCTGGAGAATCCCCATGGACAGAGGCGTCTGCGGGGCTACAGTCCATAGAGTTACAGTGTGTGTCTTGGCAACCCCATGGACTGTAGCTCCCTGGTCTCGCTGTTCATGGGGATTCTCCAGGCAAGCATACTGGAGTGGGGTGTCATTTCCTTCTCCAAGGGATCTTCCCGACCTGGGGATTGAACCGGCGTCTCCCATGTCTCCTGCGTTGCAGGCAGATTCTTTACCACTGAACCACTGGGGAAGCCCATATATATGGCGTGGGCTTATATATACATATATATTTTTTCAGATTCTTTTCCCATGTAGGTTGTTACAAAATACTGAGTATACTTTATAAACATTTTTTAGACGTCTGTCTTTTTTTTTCTAGTTCTTCCCCAATATCTATTTCCTTGTACTTTTTTAAAGAGTTTAAAACAGCACCGGTTTGTTATCTCACAGTTTCCACTGGTCAGGCATCTGGACGTTGCTTGGCAGGTGAGCTTTCTGCCCAGGATCCCATTGGCCGCGCTGGTGCCCAGTTTTTAGGGCATATCACAATGTGATATCCACATTGAGCAGAGACTACAGAGATCTCTGGTGGAGAGAATTTAAAGACTAAATATGAACATTTTTGCTAACAAGTTGTATTTTATATATGGTGAGAAGACCTTGGAAATTAGCCAAAAGGCAGAAAAATGGTCTATTTGAAACCATTCTTCCTTCTACTTTGAGAATATTTCTGGAAATATGACATTTGAGATGAAGGGAAACGTAGACTGACGGCTGGGGAACTTCGAGGCTTGTCGAGCATTTCCTGCCCACCCGCCTGCCGGAGCCCTCCCACAGATGGGGACTCCTCTGGGCCTGTAAATTTTACAGGTGAGGCTTGATAATCAGGACGCTCGTCAGCCAGCAGCCGGAACGATGATTAGTAGAGGCCAGGCCTGCAGTGACGCCTGAGGGATGCGGACAAGGGCCCTCCACGTGCTGCGGCTCCTGGGGCTCTGCCGACCCGCCCTGGGTCTGTCTGTGGAGGCCGCCTCCTCGCCATGTGAGGCGAGGGTGTGTCTCAGGGGCTGCAGAGATGCAGCGCTCACTGTCCTCCTGAAGCAGCAGTGAGCTGCTTTTCACGTTTGTTTGGTTTTATGCGATGCCAAAGAGTACCAGGTAGACAATTTCCCAGGTTCATGAAATTTTCATCCATTCATTAACACTTCACTTCTGTGACTAAAGGTGATAAAAACTGGAGTGGAGTCCGTAGGCAATTTTAGGAAGAAAGGAGTGGGCCTGACACATTGATGAGTCTGGGAGAGTGGTCCTTTTAGGGCGTTCATTTCTCTCCTCTAAAGGTGCCCTTGTGGTCAAAACTCAATAATTTTATAAGTAACTTCACATCATTTTTGGAACATGACGGGAATACCGGTAAACAAATACGTGAAACCCTGCAGCGTGTACTTTGCCTCTGACTATTTTTGTTCAGTAATATTTTGATTGAGCAATTCAGCTTCTTAAGATAGCATGAGATACCTTGACCAAAATATACCTCTAGAATCAGCCTTGGAGTCCTCCTGGACTCTGGGTGATGGCCGGTTGGTTTCCCCGTGTTCAGGGTTTGCTTTGGGTGGTTGTGTAGCACAGTCAGCTAGGTTTTCTTTGTCACAGAGCACAGCTGTGGGTGTTGTTGACAAATGCTGTTGGGGAAACTGCTGCTGAGTGGGGCTGGCGGGGAGGTGGCGGTGAAATGCTTCTTTGCTCCGTCATGGACTGAGGAGGTCGGATCCCGCTCGGAAGGGCTGTTGGTGGCAGGTGCTGCGTCTGTCCCCAGGATGGTCCCTGCTCATTTTTAATGCAGTGACAGCCCCAAATAGCAGCATTCTGTCATCCCCTGAATCCATCCATTTGTGGAAGGATTTTGATCAGAGAGCGCTTTTTGCTCCTTGTTTATTTAGTGAGACACAGCATCGTATTTCACATGGAAGTACTGTATGATGGTAAAAATAAAAGTTAAAGTCAAATAGCTCATTTTCTTTGCTCATTTTTCAGAGATGTGGATTTTGTACTTTAAAAATGAAGTCATGTAGAATAAGTTTCCCTGTATCCACTTACATCTGCATAATAAATGTAATAATAAATTATAATGAGTAATTTCTTTTGTATGTTGTTACCATCATAATTATATTCATGTTCTTAGTTATTTTCTGTTTGGGAATCAGCTTGAGTTAGTGATACAAAAAGCATGTTTAGGCACGATAATTTAAAAAAAATGACAAATGGAAGAGAATGATTTCATTTATAATTGAGATTGGCTGTTGGGGGATAAAAGAGCTGAAATATTTTTACTGTTGTAGTTTGTTAGGCTTTAAGTAGCCTAAGAATTAAATGTATTAAAATAGGGTTTAAAAATATTTGCTTCATAACTGAACAGCGCAAATGAAATGAATATATTTGTATCGAGGTTGTTTGTGCCGTCGCTTCAGTCGTGTCCGACTCTTTGCAGCCCCATGGATTGTAGCCCGCCAGGCTCTGTCCATGGGACTCTCCAGGCAAGAACACTGGAGTGGGTTGCCGTTCCCTACACCAGGGGATCTTCCCGACCCAGGGATCGAACCGGCATCTCTTATTTCTCCTGCGTTAGCAGGAGGGTTCTTTACCACCAGTGCCACCTGGAAGCCCTGGAGGGTGTTTAAATATATGTTATTCTGAGGTTTGAAGATACACAAGCATGTTCTAACTGTTTCCGTTCAGTGTTTCACAGAAGAATTTGAGGTCTTTGATGAAGTCCTACATTTAAAACATTAGTCACTTTATTTAGCGTAAGCATTTTAGAAGATTAAAGGTTATTTTTGGAAAATAGATATTGTTAGATTTGCCCTTTGGAAAATTTTGCCCCTTATCAACCTTCCATCAGGGTATTTTCTCCTTTTGTGGAATATGGTTTTATGTTTTTAGGTTGCATTTCCTTGTATTTTTAAACTTTTTTCTGAAAAAAATTTTAGACTTATTAGTAAATTCTCATCTTAATTAGAATTAGTTATGATCTACTTTTTAAAACTGAAAAAGCAAAAAAAATAAATAAAATAAATAAAACCAATAAAGCATTTGAGTATTTCTTTTTAATTATTTTATATTAATTGAAATATAGTTTATTTATAGTATTATCTAAGGAGTATATTTATAAAAATGTAATTTTAGTTTTTCTCCCTTCATGAATCACAGCCTTGGCAAAGGGGCTTGTGTGACTGATTGAATCTATGAGTGATGTCATGCACAGCCACCCAGGATGGACGGGTCACAGTGAAGGGTTCTGACACAACGTGGCCCACTGAAGGAGGACATGGCAACCCGCTCCAGTATTCTTGCCTGGAGAACCCCAGGAACAGTATGAAAAGTCAAAAAGATACGGCAGGAAGATGAGCCCTTCAGGTTGGAAGGAGTCCAGTATGCTCCTAGGGAAGAGCGGGCGACAGCTACTAGTCGCTCCAGAAAGAAGGAAGCGGCTGGGCCACAGCAGAAAGGATGCTCAGCTGTGAATGTATCTGGTGGTGAAAGTAAAGTCCAATGCTCTAAAGATCAGTATTTCATAGGAACCTAAAATGTTAGATCCATGAATCAAGGTAAATTGGAGGTGGTCAATCAGGAGATGGCAAGATCGAACATTGATATCTTAGAAATTAGTGACATCTTAGAAATCAGTGAACTAAAATGGACAGGAACAGGCAAAGTTAATTCAGATGGCCATTATATCTATTACTGTGGGCAAGAATCCAGTAGAAGAAATGGAGTAGCCCATGTCATAGTCAACAAAAGAGTTTGAAATATAATATTTGGGTGCAACCTCAAAAACGACAGAATGATCGCGGTTCATTTCTAAGTCATTTCAGTTGCTCAGTTGTGTCTGACTCTTTGCGACCCCATGGACTGCAGCATGCCAGGCTTCCCTGTCCATTACCAACTCCCGGAGCATACTCAAACTCATGTCCGTCGTGTTGGTGGTGACATCCAACCGTCTCATCCTCTGTTGTCCCCTTCTTCTCCCTCCTTCAATCTTTCCCAGCATCAGGGTCTTTTCCAATGAGTCGGTTCTTTACATCAGGTGGCCAAAGTATTGGAGTTTCAGCTTCAGCATCAGTCCTTCCAGTGAATATTCAGGAGTGATTTCCTTTAGGATTGACAGGTTGGATCTCCTTGTAGTCCAAGGGACTCTCAAGAGTCTTCTCCAACACCCCAGTTCAAAAGCATCAATTCTTCTGCACTCAGCTTTCTTTATAGTCCAACTTGTTTTTCCATTAAACATCATAGTAATCCAAGTCTGTGCCCCCAACACTGATGCTGAAGAAGCTGAAGTTGACCAGTTCTATGAAGACCTACAAGACCTTCTAGAACTAACACCATAAAAAGATGTCCTTTTCATTATAGGGGACTGGAATGCAAAAATAGGAAGTCAAGAGAGAGATACCTGGAATAACAGGCAAGGTTAGCCTTGGAATACAAAATGAAGCAGGGCAAAGGCTAACAGTTTTGCCAAGAGAACACGCTGGTCATAGCAAACACCCTTTTCCAACAACCCAAGAGATGGCTCTACACATGAGCATTACCAGATCGTCAATACTGAAATCAGACCGATTTTCTTCTTTGCAGCCGATGATGGAGAACCTCTATACAGTCAACAAAAATAAGACCTGGAGCTGACTGTGGCTCAGCAGCAACATGGATGCAACTAGAGATGATCGTACTAAGTGAAATGTCAGAAAGAGAAAGGCAAATACCATATGATACCACTTATATGTAGAATCTAAAATAGGAGAAAAATGAACTTATCTGCAGAACAGAAACAGACTCACATAGAGAACAGACTCGTGGTTGCTAAGGGGGCGGGGGTTGGGAAGGACGGGTTGGGAGTCTGGGGTTAGCAGATGCAAACGAGTATATACGGGATGGGTGAGCAACAGGGTGCTGCATAGGGAACTGTATTCGGTTCCTGTGATAAACTATGATGGAGAAGAATATAAGAACAGAGAATGAATATGTACCTATAACTGAGTCAGCAGAAATTAACACAATATTATAAATCAACTGCAATTAAAAAAAATGAAAACAACGTGGAGTCAAGATACCTGAAATTATCCAGATTTTGCTCTTTGCTTGCTATGGAGCCTTGAACACATCATTTAACCTTTTTTTGGTGTAGTGTGTTTGGTGAGTAGATTGTATTAGGTTAACGTCTAATGTTCCTTCCTGCTTTAGCATTTCAGTGATCCTGTATTTCAGAACGGGGTTTACGAATCATGGCACTAGTGGTAAACAACCTGCCTACCTGTGCAGGTTAGACCTAAGAGATGAAGGTTTGATCCCTGGGTTGGGAAGATCTCCTGGAGGAGGGCATGGCAACCCACTCCAGTATTCTTGCCTGGAGAATCCCCATGGACAGAGGTTCCTGGCAGTCTGCAGTCCACAGGGTCACACAAGAGTCGGACACAACTGAAGTGACTTAGCACACACAGGTTCTTAAAAGATAGGAAAACAGAATTTTTTAAACATAGGATACACAAACTTTCACCCATCATCGAACAAGAAACTCCTTAGAATTAAGATGTTTAGAATGGAATGTATAATGAATAACTGACATTATGATCTCAGTGTATTACTAATGAAATGCCATGATGTCTGGTGGTGCTGATCTTATCTTGTACAGAAATATGATATTAATATAATACCTAAAATGTGCTCTTTTAGCTGTTTACTAAAAGTACAGGTTGTCGTTCTTTTATTTTCTCTAACCTAACATAGTAAGTAGGAGAAGGCAATGGTACCCCAGTCCAGTACTCTTGCCTGGAAAATCCCATGGGTGGAGGAGCCTGGTAGGCTGCAGTCCATGGGGTCGCTAAGAGTCGGACACAACTGAGCGACTTCACTTTCACTTTTCACTTTCATGCATTAGAGAAGGAAATGGCAACCCACTCCAGTGTTCTTGCCTGGAGAATCCCAGGGACGGGGAAGCCTGGTGGGCTGCCGTCTATGGGGTCACACAGAGTCAGACGCAACTGAAGCGACTTAGCAGCAACATAGTAAGTGCTCCCGGGAGGCAAACATATGCTATAAGAAAGTGAAGTAATACTGATCAGTAAGCATGTCATGTTTACAATTCCTAAAAGTTCGCAAAATTTAAATGGTTCGTGGAATTTCTTATGTGAAAGTGAAGCAGAGACTAGACTTTTAAGAGACTCTCTTAGTTAAAACTGTCTTTAAAATATGATTTCTTTTTGGTGTTTTTTTAAACATGTTTATTTATTTGCTTTTGACTCTGCTGGGTGGGTCTTTGTTGCTGGGAGCACCTCTGGTGGCAGTGAGCTGGGGTTACTCCCAAGTTGCCTGCTTGGGCTTTTCACCGGGGTGGCTTCTCTCACTGCAGAGCACGGCCTCTGGGGCGCGCGGGCTTCAGCGTTCCTGGCCCGTGGGCTTGAGCGCAGGCGCAGTAGTTCTGGCGGTAGAGCTGCGCCATGGCCTGTGTGATCATCCTGGTGTTCCCTGCATTGCAAGGTGGAGTCTTAACCACTGGATCACCGGGGAAGCTGTTTCATGGGGTTTCTTAGTTCAAGGTGGTAGGTATCACTGAAGCTCTATGTTGGCACAGGGCCAGTCATTCGTGGAACTTTCTCTGTAATCTCACCAGCTGTCCATGTGAAAGGTGGGCATTAACTAAATGTTTGCTGACACCCCCCAACAATCAATCTGTATTTTAATCGTCTGCAGTTTTTCTTTCCAGTGGGGCTGTGAGGGATGGTATTTTGAAGGCTGTAGTTTGTTGGGTTTCTGATGTTTTACTGCATGATCAGTTAGTCAGTTACAAGGTGGCAGTATTTACACATTTATTTATGCTACCACCCAGAGGACTAGATTGGGAAACAGCGTTGTTAATAGAGTTCTGAAGGGTTAGTGTACCTCTTTTCAGATAGCCCCCTAACTCTGGAGAAGATGCCAGAACCCTCTAGAAGTTAGTTTTGCCCAGGGAGGGGCAGTGCAGAGCCATGCTGTGGGGCTGCCCCATTCCTCTCATGCTTGTCATGGGGAGACCACCTTGGAATTTGGGGTGGGGTGGCGTCCTGGAGCCGGGAGCGAGGGCAGACAGCAGCAAGTCCTGGGGCAAAAGGCGGATTAGTATCTCCCAGCAGAGTGTTTTGGGAGGACTGACCCATAGTGGGTGGAGGTGGTCCTCACACCATCCCCCATCCCAGCTGTTGCCATGATGCCCAGCTGCTGAGTGACTGACAGCCTCGGAGTCAGTGAGTGATGGAGGTGCCGCCCTGGAGGACCTGCTTCACACAGTCCAGCGTGTGCATCGTGTTGGGCCTCGTGTAACACATTTGCCATCCAGCCATTATTCACAGATTATTGAGATCCTCATCACTGACTAATAACCACAGACTGCTAGCAGGTGGTAGAAAATGTTTTCCAGTGTCTATTATTAGATGGTGCTTCATCTGCTAATTATAAAAATATCAGTGGTTTATTGTTTTTATCCTCTCAATTAAGGCTGACTAAGGGAAAGCATGGTAGACTATTTCTTACTGGCTATGGGAAAATCAGTTTAATTTGGATATCAGTTAGCAAACAACAGTATTTCATGCTGATTCTAAGTAGTTTCCTTTATTACAGAGATGTTGCTTAGACTCAGTTGTATATAATCTCATTATTTTAATTTAGAAAGTGAGCACAAAATATTAGATAAAATGGTAGAGCATTTTTTCCTTTTTATCCATTATGTTTTTCTTTCTTTATGGGAAACATATTTTAAGGGTTTTTTCCTCCACTCTGTCAGATTTGGTTAATTTATGATTATGATTTTCTTTCTTTTCATCTCAGACCATTCATTTCTCATGCCCTTTTTTGTTCCCATACTTGTTGGAGTAGCAAGTGTAATTCTTGCAACAGATCTAAGCAAACTTTTTGTATCTTTGAAAAAAAAAAAAAACAGGCCTGGGAAAATCCTTACATAGAGTATAGGATTTCAAAAGTACTCTTTGTTATAATTTAAAAATAGGTGTGTGTATGTGTGTGTGTGTATATATATATATATATATATATATATATGTATGTATATAAAGAGAGACTTTACTAGGGTTTGGGTGATGATGGCCTGGGAGTCCTTGGGGTGTAACTTGGATGTACTCCTCCAACTTGGAAATAGCCCAGGGTCTCGGTTTAGCTTTGTGGGTGTAGAACATGAACCATGTTAATGCTCCCTGCCCAGGGAGACTGACTTGTTCTGGGTGAGTGAGCTCTCAGGACACTGACATGTGAGCCAGAATGTCAGTTTATTAATATACGGTGAAAAGAATGCAGCTGTCAGTTGGACTGGACTTCCGTGATGGATTTTCCCCATCAGAAAAGCTGCAGGAGAGCCATGCTGTGTGTGAAAATGGAAAGTGCATAGATCTTGTTGAAAAGCACAATTTTTTAATTTTGATTAAGTCTAGTTTATCATTGTTTTCTCTTGTGGTTCATCTTTTGATGTCATATTTAAGAAGTCTTTGCCTAACTTAAGATCATAAAGATTCTCACCCATATTTTCCTCTGGAAGTTTTGTAATTTTGTCTCTTAAATTTAGGACCATGGTCTATTTTGAATTAATTAAAAAATTCATTTTGTTCAGATATAATTGATTTACAATGTTGTAGTTAATTTCTGCTATACACCTAAGTATAGGAAACAGTGTCAGACTTTATTTTTTTGGGCTCCAAAATCACTGCAGATGGTGACTGCAGCCATGAAATTAAAAGATGCTTACTCCTTGGAAGGAAAGTTATGACCAACCTAGATAGCATATTCAAAAGCAGAGACATTACTTTGCCAACAAAGGTCCGTCTAGTCAAGGCTATGGTTTTTCCTGTGGTCATGTATGGATGTGAGAGTTGGACTGTGAAGAAGGCTGAGCGCCGAAGAATTGATGCTTTTGAACTGTGGTGTTGGAGAAGACTCTTGAGTGTCCCTTGGACTGCAAGGAGATCCAACCAGTCCATTCTGAAGGAGATCAGCCCTGGGATTTCTTTGGAAGGAATGATGCTAAAGCTGAAACTCCAGTTCTTTGGCCACCTCATGTGAAGAGTTGACTCATTGGAGAAGACTCTGATGCTGGGAGGGATTGGGGGCAAGAGGAGAAGGGGACGACAGAAGATGAGATGGCTGGATGGCATCACTGACTTGATGGGCGTGAGTCTGGGTGAACTCCCGGAGTTGGTGATGGACAGGGAGGCCTGGCGTGCTGCAATTCATGGGGTTGCAAAGAGTCGGACACGACTGAGAGAGTGAAGTGAGCTGAAGTGATACACCTAAGTGACTCAGTTATACATATATATATTCTCTTCATTTTGATTTAATTTTTATGTATAGTACTGGGTATATATGTTAGTTCTAGCACCATTTATTGAAAAGGCTGTCTTTTCCCCATTGAGTGACCTTGGACGTCTTTGTTAAGGATATATTGACGACAGGTGCTTGGGTCTTTCTGGTCTATTCTTTTCCATTGATCCATGTGTTTTATTTTAAGCCACATCATTTTGATGATTCTAGGTTTAAGTATTGAAATCAGGGAGCACAAGCCCTACAGTTTTGTTCTTTTACAAAATTGTTTTGGTTTTTCTATTCCTTTCTATTTCTGTATAATTTTTTATATCGTCTTATTAGTCATTTTTATAAAAAATTTGCCATGATTTTAACTGTGGGTATATTTAGTCTCTAGGTCACTTGCGGAAAATTCAGCCTTACCAGTGTGAGCCCCTGAATCAGTGAATACAGTATTTGTTTGGTCTCCTCTAATTTCTCTCACCAGTCTTTACAGGGGTAGTATCTTCATCGGTAGCAGAGCATAGCCTGTGAAGTCTGACCTGGGCTCAGATCATGCCTCTGTGGAGGCCATGTGATGACTTTGGGCACGTCGGTACAGTGGGGACAGGGGCTCACGGCTCCCTGGAGATGGTAGATGCACTAGCGTGTGTGGGGCGCGGAGCTCAGCGTGGAGTGGATGGTGACTGTCCCCGTCGCTGCCCTGTCGTCCTTACTGCCGGCCGGTGGCAGCCTGGGGCGGCTGGCTCTCCCGCCGCACTGGCCCAGCCCCCGCGGGTCCGGGCACCTCGCCGGCCCCTCCTGGCCATGTGTGGGGGACCACCGCACACGCCCCCTCTTCCGGCTCTCTGCCCCCCGACCTTCTCCAGGGGTCCCGCGGTGTCTCTGATTAGACCACAGCTTTCCTTTGCATCAGCCCATCTTTTCCTGATTTTCCAGTCTTGCTCTCTTCTCTTTGGCCTGGAAGACGTTGCCCTGAGTGTTCTCCTGTCTCGAGTGTGTGGTGAGCTCTCCTGCTGCCTGTTTGTTGGCTGAGTCTCTCTTGTGGGGTTGGAGGCTCCCTCCCTCCCCGTCTCCTCAGCCTCCTCTTGAGTGTTTTGTAGATGGCATAATAGTTTATGTTGATTAGGACAGCATTATTTTTAAAACAAAGTTCACATTTTATTTAGGTTGAAATAAACCATACAAAATTGATTTTTTCCACCAAAAATAAGAGCAGTGTTTTCTGTATTATTCCTAGGTAAACCACAAACACTTACTTTTGTAGGTTTTCTAGGTTTTGCTTGTAAATCAAGAAGAGACAGTAGATATAGTCATGGAAAAACACAGAGAAAACAGACAAATCAGTTGCCAGTATCCACAGCCTCTGACCCTTTCTCGACCATGAAACTGAAGCGTTCAGCATTTCCCTGTCCAAAAGCTTATGAAGATGTAGGCTCAGGAAAGGGATGTCACCAGCGGCAGGTAGGTGAGAACAGCAGCGGCTGGCTTGTCCATTCAGACTGTATAACCCATTCCTTTCACTTCATCTAATAAAGACAGAAATTACACTGAAATCCTTGTTTGGCGAGCTCACACGTCTCTTACAGTCTGATAATTTTCTCAACTGTCCCTTACAGATTTTTAACAGCATACTTAAAACTGCCACTCCAAGGTCAGTCATGAATTTCATTGTAATGTTTTGTAAAATAAATTCCTTCCTTCCATACCTCCTCAAAATTTATTTCTTCAAAGAACTGATAGCTCAGTACCTGACAGTTGGACTCACAGTGACAGCCATTATATCTGAATACCTAACTAAAGCAGTTCCACAGTGCCATTGGCGGAGATCACACCCAAGTATAACATGGAGACTTTCAGTGCTATCTTCTGGAAGAACAGTTACTCTTCAAAGCATGGGATTTCAAAAGGGCCGTTTACACGGGCAAATTGTTAGGACTTCCCTGGTGGTCCAGTGGTTGGGAACCCACAGTGTAGTGCTGGGTGTGGGGTTTGATCCCTGCTCAGGGTTCTAAGACCCTGGCTGCTGCAGCGGCTGAGCCTGCACACCGCAAACTCCAGAGTCCATGTTCCCCGGTGAGAAATCCACACAGCACAGCAGAGACCCTGTGTGCACAGGTAAGAGCTGGTGTAGCCAAGTAAGTAAATAAGTAAGTATTAAAAAACAAAAAACCCCAAACAGGCAGGTTATCAATGACAAATGTACTCAGTGGGGGGCCTACAGGTCAAGATACTCGGTGATGAAGCGGCCTGCACGCACCTTACAGCGTTTCTATGAGATATTTTTCAAATTTCATACAGAGTTTTTTCAAATATCAAATACAAGAGAAAACCTGTGTTAAAAGTCTCTTTGTTAAGTATTTTCAGTGGCTTCTCAGTTATCTGTAGGAACCTCTGACTTGCTTGTGTAGAGCAAGCAGATATATAGATCTACTGTTAAATTCAAATCATATTTTATGTTAGAATGTGTGTTAAGCAAAGCCACGTTACTGGACATTTGGTCTGTCAGAGTGTTCCTGGGGGGTGCCTTCAGATGCTCTCACCCACTTTCACAGCATTCATTCTCAACCTTCATCATAGGAAGAATACATCAGGTTTTAGCAATGCATAAACTTTAGGAAAAGAATGATATCTGGCAGATGAAGGACTTCATAAATAGTGGATGGAAGTTCTTTATCTTTCCCTCTGTGTTTCCACTTGATTCTCCAACAGTGCAGCTGAGCAGAGAGCATGTCAGGATTAGGTAAATCCCTTCTGTACATGTCAGCATGGTGCTCTTCCGGTGTATTGAATTTGAGCTGTCTCATGATATAGGGTGGACATCCCTGGTAGCTCAGCTGGTAAAGAATCTGCCTGCAATGCAGGAGACCCCGGTTCTATTCCTGGGTCTGGAAGGTCCCCTGGAGAAGGGATAGGCTGCCCACTCCAGTATTCTTGCTGGGAGAATCCCCGTGGACAGAGGAGCCTGGTGGGATCGCCAGGAGTCATACACAGCTGAGCGACCAAGCACAGCACATGATTCAGGGCACCAGAGATGAGCATTGAAGAGCACCGGGAAGCTGTTCTGAGAATATATCTTTCGGTTCCTGACTAATGTGTTCCATTGTTGGAGACTTAGAGCTTCTTTATAGTAACTCTCAGAGCTTAGCTGAGATTTCAGATCACTGTGCTGAGCTCTGCTGCTCCATTTCCCTGGGAGTTTCATCTGAATGTCAATATATATATTAAAAAAATTTTTGGCTGCCCTGTGTGGTGTGCAGGTTCCTAGTTCCCCAAGCAGGATTTAACTCATACTCCTACATTGGGAGCATGAAGTCTTAACCCCCGAACCACCAGGGAAGTCCCAGCATATTTTAAGCATTTATACAGGATATGTATTTGTACATTTTCCCATTTATGAGAAAGTGGGGGACAGCAGGGTGAGATATTTGTGTTTTTTTTCTTCTTAGATGTTTTAAAGATGTGAGTGGTGGTGTAGAAAGTGATCTGACGTGGTCTCAGTCCGCTTGTAGTTTTCATGTACCTTCCGGTTGTCCGGATGCAGGACGCCAGTTGCTTGGGAGGTAGACCCTGCCCTCCTGCCCAGCCTGAGGGGCTTTCGCTGGTGGCATTCTCCCTCCCAGGGACCCCAGGGCAAGGGGAGGATTTGGGGCTCCTTTTTCACGTCTGCCTGTGTGCACATACTCAGGAAGTGTGTTCTGTGTTTAGCACAAGATACTCTTACTTTTTTCTGAATCATCAAATGTTATTATGTTTTGTTCAGTAGCAATTTTATTTATTTAATTGAACTATAGTTGATTTACAATGTTACGTTAGTTTCAGGTGTACAGCAAGGTGATTCAATTATGCACACATATGTGTGTGTGTGTGGATATATGTATTATCTTTTTCAGATTCTTGATTTCATTATAGGTTTTTATAAGATGCTGAATATAGTTCCCTGTGCTATACGGTAGGTCCTTGTGGATCATCTGTTTTATATATAGTAGCGTGTATCTGTTGATCTCATACTCCTAATTTCTCTGTCTCTCCTTTTCCCCTTTGGTAACTGTAAGTTTGTTCTCTGTGTCTGTGAGTCTGTTTCTGTTATTATATATAAGTTCATTTGTATCTTATTTTTGATTCCAGTATAGGTGATATCATATGATACTTGTCTTTCTCTGTCTGATTTTTCAGTATTTATTTTAGAACAAAATATGCCGCTCCCTAACCATGTAATCCCAGGGAAACATGTATTCCATCTGTGCCTGCTTCCTTGTCTTATATTTTGAAGATTACATTGAGTGAAACTCAGAACAGCCCTGGAACATGGCAGGTTCTCAGTAAATGCTGGCAGCCTATTTTATTCCAGTTCTTTGAAGAAGGACATCATATATTTGCTCCATTCAGTGAAAATCATTTAGCCAGATCAAGGGTTTAACTAGTTGTTTCATTCTTTAATCATCCTGCTTACATAGGAAGTGCTGAGTTATTTTTCTTTTTAAATGTGAATGCCCTTGTTTGTACTTACGAGTTGGTATCACTCCTGTGGTAGCTTAGAGACAGTCTTTTGACTCCATGGTTTTATTATTTTCCAATACTAGGTCATGTCAAGTTCAGTTTTATTTATTAAAATATCACGGAAATTTTATTGGATTGGCCAAAATATTTGTTTGGGTTTCCGTAAGCTGTAATGGAAAAATCCAAACAAACTTTTTGGACAACCCAATATATTCAAATATTGACTCCGATTTTCCAAAGATCCTGTTTTACCTTGTTTCTACATAAATCCACTGAGTTACAGGGAAGGTATTTGATTTGCTCATGACTGCAAAGGAAATCGCAACTCCTGGCTTCTCGTTTGTTTCTCTTGTCCCAGATGATTCTGTTTCCTTAGAAACTGCATGATACACATGATTTATGCATCGAGGATCAAGTAAGCTTAAGCACTCACTCAACTATTTGAAACTTGTTTTAAAGACTTCAAATCCCTGTGTGCTGCATCCTGCTGAGGTGACGTGTTGGTCTGTAACCCGTGCCCCACGCTGTGTGACCCCGTGGATGGAAGCCCGCCAGGCTCCTCTGTCCATGGAATTCTGCAGGCAAGAACACTGGAGTGGGTTGCCATTCCCTTCAGGGGATCTTCCCGACCCAGGGATCGGACCCAGGCCTCCTGCCTTTGCAGGCAGATTCTTTACCATGTGAGCCACCAGGGAAGCCCATTGCATCCTGGGGAATGTCCTGAATCTTTAGCATAGGACAGTGACCTCTTAGAATGTTCTAAAGGTCTCCATACTGTTAGTCAGCATTTCAGCTCTTGCTGTTAGGATGGGTGTCAACTTGCGGGTCAGCTTGGTCTGCTTGTAAGAGTCACATCAGGGAATGGATTGGCATTTCCTTCTGGTTTTCTCCCTTTGAAAGGGAGTTCTGCCTCTGATCGTCAGGGAAACATTTGGTAGATGTTTGATAATTTTATTGGTGAAATTCCATAGAAGCTGCTTATACTCAGATTATTTAATTCAAGATGATCTTACAAATTTTAATTTAAGATGATCCTATAAATTCTCCTCTATTATATTTTGCAGTCTCCTGAACACTTAAGAGACAGAAGGTAAAGAGACAGTGGTAAAGAATCCTCCTGACAGTGCAGGAGATGCAGGAGACGTGGGTTCAATCCCTGGGTCGGGGAGATCCCCTGGAGAAGGAAATGGCAACCCACTCCAGTATTCTTGCCTGGAGAATCCCATGGACAGAGGAACCTGGTGGGCTGTAGTCCATGGGGTCACAAAAAGAGTCGGACATCACTGAGAGACGGAGCACTCACAGATGTCACTATTACAGCGAATAAGGAAGGGAAAATAAAAAACACTTCCCCTGGAAAAGAAAGAAAGTATCAACTAAGATTGCAGCATATATTTGAAAAGTATTTCCAAAGGGAATAGATAGCTGCTGTTTTCCAGCAGCTGATGTCATTGCCCAGTGTTGTTGAGTTAGCGGTGGATAGGCCGTAGTGTTTAAAGAGGACCAGAGTTTATAATTTGGCTCTGGCAGTTTGCTTCTCTAAATTCACTTTCCTCACCTGCAGAATGTGGTTCATATCCACTTACAGGATTTTTGTGAGAAGGAAATGGGATGGTACAGTGCAGACAGACCCCCCCGCAGATGGCCACTCTCATGGCATAGATGTTCATGCCCGGTACGGTGGAGTATTTTGGATCATTTGTTAGCATTGTACTATACTTTATGATATTTCTATGTTCTGGGCCTTCTTAAATATAATGATTTTCTTCTTTTCAAATTGAATTTTGACCTTTTCAAAAGTCTGGAATTCGCTGAAGACAGAGTTTTCCAGCACTTCATGAATGGTGGTGTTTATGTTGGATTGGCTGAGAGCCAGGTGGCAAACACCATTGAAAAGGAGACATCAATTTTCCCCTTTACGAGAGGCCGCATGGTGACCCTTGCCTGCCCTTGGCCATGGATATCAATGAGTGTAATGTGTATAGAGCGGGGGAAAGGTCTTGCTGCTCAACGTAAGGCCATGGTTCTCTGAGGTACATTAGTATGTTCCCATGAGCTCATGTTTGATGTGAACGGTGTCTTTGTCCTGAGGTCCTTAGGATCTAGCTAGTCGTAGAGAATCAATATTTGGTACAATTCCCAGTGGTTAGATTTTATGAGAATATACTGTGTTTTTTTGTAAAAAAAAATCCACAAAACTAGTGGTATTAAAGCCCAAACAAAAATATTTATTGAACTCTTATTACATGTTACACTTTGTTAAAGTATCTTTGTTACAGAGTTGATGCTTGTTACCAAATTTAAAAGATTGATTTAATAAATGTAGCATTGCAAGTCAACTATGATAAAGTCAAATTAAAAAGAATAAAAGGTTGGTTTAAGTTTTTTCCTTAAGAGTTTTAAGATAAGTGTAATTGAACCCGTAAAGTTAAGATATTTTTTCCTCATTGTCCATGGAGATGAGAAAATGTCATTCTATTTATAGAATTGTATTCTAAAATTTAAATATGGTTCTCATTATGTAATTCATGTCATAATGAATTCTTCTTATAATGCTCGGTTTTCAAACCCATTTTCTGACTGTTCCCTAAATGTAAAATGTAAGTAGATTGATGAAAAAACAAATAATCAAGAAGTAGAAATAGAAGCGGATATTAAGAATTAGAAATCAACTTTAGTTTCTCCCTTAAGATTTATTATGTGACATGTATCAGGAAGATTATAACATTTAGTTAAGTTTTATTATCGTTTCTCCAGATTTATAATTTTTTTACTTAAGAGTTTCTCAGAAATTTCATTATATATAAGTCCTTTATGCATATACCAAGAGTCTTTGATTTCTCCATGTTATAATAAGGGTGAAGTTGCATGATCTAGGGGGAAAGGAAGGTTTTAATTCTTTTCTGAATATTTTATAAAAAAAGATATTCCTGATCCTTGTCTAGCTTGTGAATAATGCATATAAACAAACACACTCCCAGTATGAAAACAGAGTTTATAGGGCCTTTTCATAACATAATCTTGTTAGTTTTCCTCAAAGAACGAGATGAGCAATAATAATTGCTCATCTTACAGCAAAGGGCTCAGAGGTTAAATTTGTTTTGTTTTGGTTTAACAGTTGGCATTGCTTAAACAGGTTTCTGATGAGTATAAGTGAGAAACAGCCCTTGACCCTGGCAAGATGTGTAAATGCACTGTTAAATGCATCACTGTCCTCTGGACGGGATCCTGGAACAAAAAGAGGACATTAATGGAAATACCACTGAAATCCAAATGAAGGCTGGAGTTTCATTTTTTAAAATGTTTCGGTTCAGTTCAGTTCAGTCGCTCAGTCGGGTCCGACTCTTTGCGACCCCATGAATTACAGCACACCAGGCCTCCCTGTCCATCACCAACTCCCAGAGTTCACTCAAACTCACATCCATCGAGTTGGTGATGCCATCCAGCCATCTCATCCTCTGTTGTCCCCTTCTCCTCCTGCCCCCAATCCCTCCCAGCATCAGAGTCTTTTCCAATGAGTCAACTCTTCGCATGAGGTGGCCAAAGTACTGGAATTTCAGCTTTAGCATCAGTCCTTCCAAAGAAATCCCAGGGCTGATCTCCTTCAGAATGGACTGGTTGGATCTCCTTGCAGTCCAAGGGACTCTCAAGAGTCTTCTCCAACACCACAGTTCAAAAGCATCAATTCTTTGGCACTCAGCCTTCTTCACAGTCCAACTCTCACATCCATACATGACCACAGGAAAAACCATAGCCTTGACTAGACCGGCCTTTGTTGGCAAAGTAATGTCTCTGCTTTCGAATATGCTGTCTAGGTTGGTCATAACTTTTCTTCCAAGGACTAAGTGTCTTTTCATGGCTGCAGTCACCATCTGCAGTGATTTTGGAGCCCAAGAAATAAAGTCTGCCACTGTTTCCACTGTTTCCCCATCTATTTCCCATGAAGTGATGGGACCAGATGCCATGATCTTCGTTTTCTGAATGTTGAGCTTTAAGCCAACTTTTTCACTCTCCACTTTCACTTTCATCAAGAGGCTCTTTAGTTCATCTTCACTTTCTGCCATAAGGGTGGTGTCATCTGCGTATCTGAGGTTATTGATATTTCTCCTGGCAATCTTGATTCCAGCTTGTGCTTCTTCCAGTCCAGCGTTTCTCATCATGTACTCTGCATATAAGTTAAATAAGCAGGGTGACAATATACAGCCTTGACGCGCTCCTTTTCCTATTTGGAACCAGTCTGTTGTTCCATGTCCAGTTCTAACTGTTGTTTCCTGACCTGCATATAGGTTTCTCAAGAGGCAGGTCAGGTGGTCTGGTATTCCCATCTCTTTCAGAATTTTCCACAGTTGATTGTGATCCACACAGTCAAAGGCTTTGGCATAGTCAATAAAGCAGAAATAGATGTTTTTCTGGAACTCTCTTGCTTTTTCGATGATCCAGCGGATGTTGGCAATTTGATCTCTGGGTTCCTCTGCCTTTTCTAAAACCAGCTTAAAAAGTATGTAAAGAGTTAAAAATTTCGTGGTGGGGGCACAGAACACAAGACAAAAAAATGTGACAGGCAACTGAACAGATGAAAATATCACATTATCACATGTGTGCAAGTAGGTATAAGACTTTTTAAAAAATTGTGCTGTTGCTTTTAGTAGGGAAACTGGTAATAACCTAGGTGCCCGTCAGTATTATAATGGATAAATATCGGGTTGTGTAATTGGGCAGTGAGTGCCACATATCAGAAGTATGAGCTGGTATTATGTCAACATAGTTAATTCTGAAGTTAATGTCAGTAAATAAAGCAAGTTACCAAAAAAAGAAGCCTTCTTTTTGAATATTTTAAAAACGCTTTATTTAAACATTATACGCACACTGTTACAAAATCTAACAGGAAAGAAGATTTATAATGAAAATGCAGTTTCACCTGCACTTCTTCCCTTTTCCTGTCCCTAGAAGCCTTCGGGAATCGTGTCTTGGTTTTTCTGGTGGTTCCTTCCAGGTCTCTAAGTAAGATATTTATGTTGCTATTTTTATGACTAGACCAACTGTAGACATCTTCTGTTAATTCCTGTTATGATAGATGCAGAGTTACCATACTCATAGCATGCCTTTTTTGTGACTCTGGTTTTGGGTGGACTTCTGGAGTCTGTCCACGTGTTGTCCACCGGGCTCTCTGGAGGGTGAGCCTCTGTCTTGCCCTCCCTCCTCACACCCCCACCCTGCCCTCTGCTTCTGCCGGCAGAGACGGCCCGCCACTTCCCTTGTCCTCTTGAGCTGATCATAGCATTCATTAGTATTTTGTATTCACAGATCAGTATTTTGTGTTCACAGCGTTGTGACTTAGTAAATGCTGCTCACAGCTGAAGCACAGAATAAATGTGATGACTTTCTCTTCCTTGAAAACCTTTTGCATTTCCTGGAGTCAATAGTCATGTTGCTTTTTGCTCGATTTTCTATGTACTCACCACACATCCATCCCCAGATTGTTGCCCAGTTGTTAGAATTTTTCTCCCAGTACAGTGTTCTCCCCTGAGAAAGGGGCGGGGAGGATAAATTCTGTGAGACCTCAGTAGTCTGGAGGCTTTTGTTATATGCTTACAAGTAGTTAATAATCTCTAGGTTGGAAGTTAATTTTCTTTCACAATTTTGAAAGTCTGATCTGTTGTCTTTGAGCTTTCACTTTTGCTGTTAAGAAGTCTCAAGCTTTGACCAAATCCTAGTATGACAGATTCTGAAATAATTGGTCTGGATTGGAGCCCAAACATAGGTATTTCTGGAAAGCTCCTTGGTAGTTCTGATTTGCAGCCAGAGTCGAGAACCCCTGTTTCAAGGTCTTTTTTTGTCTAGAATACAGTGGCTTTTCATGATGCACGGTAATGGGGGTCTCTTCATCCATTACAGTAGGTGCTTAGTGTCCTAATAATCTGTAAATTTATGACCTTTAAATTTGGGAAGTTTTTTATTTTCTTCCTTCAAGTTTCCCTCTTCTACTGTTTGTAGGTCCTGTGCTCCCATCTTCTATTTTCTGTGCTTAGACGCTCAGTTGTGTCTGACTTTTTGTGACCCCATGGACTGTAGCCCGCCAGGCTCCGCTGTCCATGGGGACTCCAGGCAAGAACACTGGAGTGGGTTGCCATTCCCTCCTCCAGGGGATCTTCCCAACCCAGGAATCGAACCCAGGTCTTCCGCATTGCAGGCAGATTCTTCACCATCTGAGCCACCAGGGAAGCCCTCCATTTTCTGTAACTTTCTCTTGTTTTGTTTTGGTTTCTGAGTGATTTCCTCAGTTTGATCTTACAGTGTTTCCATTGAGTTTTTCTTCTTTTTTTTTTTTTAAATTTAATTTTTTAACTTTACAATATTGTATTGGTTTTCCCATATATCAACATGAATCTGCCACAGGTATACATGTGTTCCCCATCCTGAACCCTCCTCCCTCTGAGTTTTTCTTCTTTATTATATTTTTATTTTCCAGAAGTTTATGTTCTTGGTTCTGAATATTCTATTTTATGGACTCCTTTCTCTCCCATCTTTACTGAGATCATATTAATTGGACATATACCATTGTGTAAGTTTTAAGGTGTACAAGGTGATGATTTGATACATATATTGTGAAAAGATTACCACAACAAGGTTAGTTAACACATCTATCACCTCGCATAGGTACCTTTTTTGTGTGTGTGATAACATTTAAAATTTATTTTCTACAATTTTGTAAAGTTTAAAAATAAAATAAAATTAAAAAAAACCAAAATTTATTTTCTTAGTGGGAAGAATGGGATGGGAGTTTGGAATTAGCAGAGGCAAGCTATTATACATAGAATGGATGATCAACAAGGTCTTACTGTATAGCAGAGGGAACTCGATTCAATATCCTCTGATAAACCATAATGAAAAAGAATGAAATGAAAAAGAATATAAAAAGAATGTATATGTAGGTATAATTGAATCACTTTGCTGTACAGCAGAAATTAATACAATAGTATAAATTAAGGATGCTTCAACAAAATAAATTTACAGAGATTTGCTCTCCTAGCACCTGTCAGGGATGTAGTGCTGTGTTGTTGACTGTAAGCGCTCTGCTCTACATTGGATGCCCAGAACTTATTCATCTTATAGCTGAAGTTGTTCCTTTTGATTAGTATCTCCCCATCTCTTCCACCCCTGTCAGCCATCAGTCTGATCTCTGTTTCTGTGAGTTTTTTTTTTTTTTTTTTTTTAAAGATTCCACATGTAAGTGAGATCACACAGTAGTTTCTCCCTGTCTGACTTATTTTAATGCTCTCAAGGTTCATCTGTGTTGTGGCATATGGCACGATTTCTTTCTTTTTATGGTTGAATAATATTCCATTGTATAAGTGGATGTCACGTTTTCTTTCTTCATTCATGGACGCTTGGATTATTTCCACGTCTTGGCTGTTGTGAGTAGTATTGCAATGAACACGTAAGTGCAGACATCTCTTCAGGACGGAGATTTCAGTCTCTTCAGCTGTGTGCACAGAACAGGGCTTGACGTGTCACATGGCGGCTCCACTTCAGGTTTTCGAGAAGCCTCCACACTGTTCTCCATGGACATGGCGCCAGTTTACACTCCCAGCAGCAGCGTAGGAGGGGTTCCTTTTCTCCGCATCTATAGTAATACTTGTTACCTCTTGCCTCTTTGGCAGTGGCCATTCTGGCAGGTATGTCTCGTATCTCGTTGAGGTTTGGTTTGTGTTTCCCTGATGATTGGTGGTGTTGAGCATCTTTCCGTGTGCCTCCTGGTGTGGATGGCCTCCTACTTTTATCTGTCCTCCTCTCTAAGGATGTCAGTAACTTTCTGTTAAGTTTCCATCTCCCTTCCCAGTTCTCTTTCCTCCAAGTTTGTTTTAAAAAACCCATCATTCGCATCGGTGCCCGCCTTCCCTACTGGAGGCTTTCCTCAGCACTCTTAGTGGCTTACCTGCTCACGTTGAAAGGCTGACTGAGAGGTTCTGTCTGTGTGGTCGACACGGCAGCTTTAGCCTTTGCTCTGATGATCTGGCTGGGCCATTGCATCAGAGGGGCGTGGGGAGTCCCTGCTGTCATTGTCTGAGGGCCGTTTCTCCTGGGCCGCTCAGCTTCCTCAGAGAGTATGGTTTTCAGCTCCAGCTGATGAGGGAACTGAGTGGGCGGAAGGTGGGAGGATGTCCAAACTGAAAAAATTTTATTAAATATTGGAGCATGGTTGATTGACAGTGTTGTGTTAGCTTCAGGGGTACAGCAGAGTGACTCAGTTACATATGCGTATGTCCACTCTTTCTCAGATTCTTTCCCCGTGTAGGTTATTACAGAATATTGAGCAGAGTTCCCTGTGCTGTACGATAGGTCCTTGTTGATTATGTACTTTATATCTAGTAGGGTATAAATGTTAATCCCAGCTCCCAATTTATCCCTCCCCTCGATCTTTCCCTTTGTTTTCTGTGTCTGTGAGTCTGTTTGTAAATAAGTTCATTGCTACCATTTTTAAAACTTCCACATGGAAGTGACATCACATACTTGTCTTCCTGTGACTTGTTTCGCTTAGTATGATCTTCGGGTCCAAGAGCGTGTCCGGTTTTCGTGTGGCCTCACTCTTCACCGCCTTTGGCGTCCGTGTCTCCAAGACGAGAGACCCCATCTCTCTCTCTCTGTCTCCTCTGTTGGTCGGCGGTCATGGAGGGTGGGGCACCTCCCTCAGAGACCGCCCCCTCCCCTCCAGAGCTGCCAGTCCGTCAGCTTCTGGGGGGCATCCAGCAGGGTTTCAGATAGGAACCGGGATGCTCTGCTACTGCCTGAGGCTCTAGCTTTTCATCTGTTGGGTCAGGTATCACCAGTTCCTTTGCTTTTGGGCTCCCAAATCTTGTCTTTTTTTAAAAAGTATTGAAGTACAGTTGGTTTCACAATATGGTGTTAATTTCTGCTGTGCAGCACATGACTCAGGTAAACATATATTCTTTTCATACTCTTTCCCTTTGTGATTTGTCAGGATATTGAACACAGTTCCTGAATCTTATTCTTAACAAGTCCTTTTCCTTTCTCCTTGTTTGTAGGAGGAGATCCTAAAATTAGATCCCCTCACTGTCAATGTAGTGGCTTTCAGGAGAGGAGACGTGAGCTCAAGAGTTCAGCTGCCCAACTTGATCAGAACCGAATCCTGTGATTATGAAAAGTGAAAGCTAGACGATAAAAGGCCTCAGGTTGCCGTCATGGCTCCACGTGGAGCCCCAGCCCTCTCAGCAGCCCTCCCGCTGGGCTCCGTGGTGTCTGAGTGTCTGCACAGACCTCGCAGGGCCTTGTGTCTGCTGTTCTTTCCCAGTAGATCTGGCTGCCACTCGTTGGACTGAAGAGTTAAATTTGGAAAAGTTATTTAAACTCTTCTGCTGCAGTGCAGGTTGACAGCCGGTTTTAAAATAAAATGTTGAGTTTAGAAACCCTAAAAATGCTGTGTTGGTTTTCACCAAAAGAGCTGGTGTGTGTGTGCTAAGTCGCTTCAGTTGTGTCTGAGTCTTTGTGACCCTATGGGCTAGAGCCAGTCAGGCTTCTCTGTCTGTGGGATTCTCCAGGCAAGAATACTGGAGTGGGTTGCCCTGCCCTCCTCCAGGGGACCTTCCCAACCCAGGGATGGGACCCACATCTGCTACGTGTCCTGCGTTGGCAGGCGGGTTCTTTGCCACAAGCGCCGCCTGCATCTTCTCCTGAAATCACTCATTGCCTGCACTGGCATTTTAAACATTTCTGCTTTCTCAGTGTCAGCTCTACCTCACCCAGGTGTCACGAAGAAAAGTTAGAAATTACAACGCATGTGGCTTCTTTGATTAGACGTTTGAAGCAGAAACTCTGTGATGTTTCATTTTAAGACCTTTTTCTTCCTCTGAAGAATTGATAACAGCATCTTAAGGAACTTTTACTAAAAATAGTTTGGGGGGGGTAAGTTTTTGTCACGACTTACTTATCAGGGACAAAGTGTACATTCTTCACTGCATATTCATTTAAGTTGAAAAAAGCAGTCTGAAATTAGGCCGGATTTGCTAAACTAAAGAAAAGCTAGATTTTTAACGTTTAGACGGACCAGGAACTTCCATTTTTTTGGTGAATATTTCTCTCCTCTTCAAAAGCATGTGGTTGTTTTGGTTGGTAGAATTCTCTTTGGGTAGTTTGCTTTTCTTGTATTTTATTTGCAAAAACTTAAAATCTGTAGAAAAGCTGAAAGAAGGATTAAGTGAACACTTTGTGTCCTTTCACCTAGGTTATCTAGGTTCAGTGTTAACGATTATTAACATTTTGGTGCCTTTGTATGCTGTCTCTTTATTTTTAATTTTTTCTGAACCATTAAACATTGTTTATACATTAGGCACTTTGTCCCTAAGTCATCACATATGTCCTCAGAATGTGGAATTTCTCTTATATAATCAGCATACTGTCTTCATCCCTAAGAAGGTGTCTGTAATACTGTCTGATATATAATAGGCATTCTTCCCTCATTTTTCCCAACTTTTCACTCCCACCCTCCCCTAGGCCCCCAGGACGTCAAGATTCAGACAAGGATTGCAGGTTGTGTTTGATTGGTATATATCTTTGGTCTCATTTATTCTAGAAAAGACCCCTCCTTGCCAGTCGTCTGAAGGAATGTCCTGCAATCTGGATTTTTTATTTTGATCCTCACTTGATTCATTGCTATTGTAGAAACTGATCATTTCTTCCTCATTTATTAGCTGGTGTTCTTCTGTACAGAAGACCGTTCACCACCGCCCCCCCACCGCCCCCCCCCCGCTCCCCCCCCACCGCCAGCTCTTTTCTACACGTCACTGTTGACTTACGGATTCTTTTTTTTACTCTGTGTGTTAGAACCCATTACCACTGCTATTCTTTTTGATGCTTAAATTGTCCCAGGTTTGGCTAGTCGGAGCCCTTGCAGCCAGCTTCTGCTTTTTTTGTTGTTGTTTTTTTTTTTTACCATGTTCTTGTTAATCTTGAGGCATCCCTGTTTTCTGGCACAAGATATTCCCAGTTCCCCTTGTGCTTTCTCTGCCCCAGATCTGCAAATCAGGTATCTGAAGAGTCCTGGTTTCTTTTGCTGGGGATGTGTTTTTGGAAGCTGAGATCTGGGAGCTAGATGCCTTTATTGTTATCTGGTTACCCCTGCTCTTAGGGCCTTTTAATGGAAGTAGCTAGGAAATAGATGTTTTCTTTTTTCTTTAGAGATTTCTTGTTTTTATAGACCCAGGAAATTATAGCATACATAGAAGGATTTTATTCTTTTAAAACTAAAAAAGAACTTTTTAAAATTGGAGGATGATTGCTTTAGAATGTTGTGTTGGTTTCTGCTGTATAACCGCACTAATCCGTCGTAATTGTGTGTGTATCCCCTCCCTGCCCCTCCCCCCGCCCCTCCCTGTAAGTCATCACAGAGCAGGCTGGGCCCCTGTGTTGCAGAGGAGCTTCCCACCAGCGACCTGCTTCACACATGGCAGTGCCTGTCAGGGCTGCTCTCTCAGCTTGTCCTAATCTCTCCCTCCCTTGCTGTGACCGCAAGTCCCTCCCCTACATCTGCGTCTCTGTCTGTCCCCTGCAGATGCGTTCCTCAGTCCTGTTTTTCTAGATTCCATACATATGTGTTAATATATGATATTTGTTTTTCTCTTTCTGACTTACTTCACTCTATAGCAGGCTCAGATTGATGCACCTCACTAGAACTGACTCAGATTCGTTCCGTTTTATGGCTGAGTAATATTCCATTGTATACCTGTACTCCGTCTTCATGTTGATGGTCATCTAGGTGGCTTTCATGTTCTGGCTATTATAAATAGTGCTGAAGCCTGTTTTTAAGTCATAAATTTATTAGTGATGCTCACTATTTGAATCTGATATCATGGGGTTCTTTTTCACCTTCTTCTGATGTAACCTTTTGGTTCCTACCAGCATTTGTATATAACCTAATTGCTCTTTCCTACAATATACGTGGAACAGCGCCTCTGTTACTACATCTTATCCTTACCAGCCTCATTCGGTGTCAAGGTCTGGAGGCTCTCCCAGGCTGCGTACTGGAAATAGATGAAAGGATGAGGGATTTGATGTAGGCATAAATGGTGGCCCAGATCTAAGGCAGCTTTTAGAGTCAGCTGCTTGCGTCCCCCTGCTGTCTTGGCCTTGGTTACATTTTCACTCCAGGTATCTCTGCTCCTTGTCTCCCACCTTCAGCCTTCCCCAGTGTGGAGGAATTTTCCAGGCTGATCGTTTACCCTCTGTTCAGCAGCACCCCTTTTGGGCGATGTCTTTGCTATTGTTGGTCACGAGCAGGGCGGAGAGATTTCTTTTGTGGAAAGGGTCTGGCTGCTTTCTTTTGTTTGAACATTGTAATCACTGGACGTTCTCAGGTTTAATGGACTAGTACAAACTGGCTTTTATTTTTCTTAGAATGGCTGTAGACCGTTTCATCCAGAAGTGTGGTTCAGTTCAGTTCAGTTCAGTCGCTCAGTCGTGTCTGACTCTTTGCGACCCCATGAATTGCAGCATGCAGGCCTCCCTGTCCATCACCAACTCCCGGAGTTCACCCGGACTCATGTCCATCGAGTCCGTGATGCCATCCAGCCATCTCATCCTCGGTCGTCCCCTTCTCCTCCTGCCGAAGTGTGGTTAATGGCGTATTTTCAGTTCATGAGTAATTTCGAAAATAAGGTAGTAAAATGTGTTTAATTTCCAGCTTGCCAACCGCAAGCTGTAGTCTCTTTCTGAACAAATCAAAGTCATTATACAGGGCAAATATATTTAGCTACTGATGACATCTTAGAGAGCGCCCAAAAGGAGGAAAAAGATATGTGTTTTTTTTTTTTCCCCTAGATTTCTGAATGAGAAGAAAAGGTAAGCTGCCCAAAGTCTGTCAACTTGATATTTTAAGAAGAATAAGTTTTTTTAAAGAAAATCTATGGTAGGTGTTGTTAGTGACTGAGAATTAACAAGCCAGTTTGTAAAATAGTGAATAAAATAGTGAACAGAACATAAACTTTCAACTTAACAGACTTAAGTTTGAAATTGGCTTGTTCAAACTTTGTGACATTGAGTAGTTGGCGAATGCAGTCTTGAGTCTCGGTTTCCCTTTTGTAAAAGGAGCATGATAACACCCACTATCTCCCAGAGTTCAGTTCAGTCACGTCCAACTGTTTGTGACCCCATGGACTGCAGCACATCAGGCCTCCCTGTCCATCATCAACTCCTGGAGCTTGTGAGCAAACTTGTGTCCATCAAGTTGGTGATGTCATCCAACCATCTCATCCTCTGTCGTCCCCTTCTCCTCCCGCCTTCAGTCTTTCCCAGCATCAGGGACTTTTCCCATGAGTCAGTCATCTTGGAGCCAAAGTATTGGAGTTTCAGCTTCAGCATCAGTCCTTCCAATGAATATTCAAGACTGATTTCCTTTAGGATGGACTGGTTGGATCTCCTTGTAGTCCAAGGGACTCTCAGGAGTCTTCTCCAACACCATAGCAAAAAGATCAATTCTTTGGCGCTCAGCTTTCTTTATGGTCCAACTCTCACATCCATACATGACCACTGGAAAAACCATAGCTTTGACCTGATAGACCTTTGTTGGTAAAGTAACATCTCTGCTTTTTAATATGCTGTCTAGGTTGGTCATAGGTTTTCAAGTGTCTTTCAGTTTCATGGCTGCAGTCACCATCTGCAGTGATTTTGGAGCCCAAGAAAATAAAGTCTGTCACTGTTTCCATTGTTTCCCCATCTATTTTGTCATGAAGTGATGGGACCAGATGCCATATTAGTTTTTTTAATGTTGAGCTTTAAGCCAGCTTTTTCACTGTTCTCTTTCACTTTCATCACTATAAGTGAGAAATCATAGAGGGTTAGACACACAAAAAAATACCTTTTAGCTTTATTTTCTGGTAAATCAGAAGTCCTAGCTCTGGAGAAATAAAGGATCTGCAGTGAAGCCATGGTCGGGAAGTGTGACAGCGGGCCCATCTCTAAGAGGTGGGGTCTGAACCCCAGGGGGCAGCCGTGAGCACGGTGGGGGCACCCCTGCCAGGGCTGGGGGACTGGGGCCCCGAACCTCGTCCGGGCAGGTGAGGTGGGCTCCCATTCCCACAGGTGGTCCTGACCTCCATGCTCGGTGTGGGAGCCCAGGGACTGAGCGCTGGGGAGGGTAGGACTGAGCCCTACCCAGGGGATATAACAGTTGTTAATTTTTCTTGCCAATGAGTGATTTCTTTCCAGTGCACTCATAGTGGTACATTATGGTCTAGCCAGTAAGTGGAAGTTGTAGAAGGTGTCAGGGGGAATTCTTCACCCTCCTTCCTGGAATGATCGGAGTTCTTTGCGCTGAGGACTTCTGCATAGAGTCTCACTGTGCTGATGAACACTTGTAAACAGGCACTGTGTTTTATACGGCAGCACCACTCACAATCGCAGAGAGCTGGGAGCAACCTGAGTGTCTGCCGACGGCAGAATGGATAAACAAAATGTGGTCTGTACAGGCAGTGGGATGTGACCAGCTTTAGTAAGGGAGGAAGTCCTACATCTGGGACAACAGGGACTGCCCTTGAGAACATTATGCCGGGAGAAGTAAGGTAGTCACAGAAAGACAGATGCTGTCTTCATCCACTTATAGGTGGCCGCTGCTGCTAAGTCGCTTTAGTCATGTCCGACTCTGTGTGACCCCATAGACGGCAGCCCACCAGGCTCCCCCGTCCCTGGGGTTCAGGCAAGAACACTGGAGTCGGTTGCCATTTCCTTCTCCAATGCAATTCACAGAAACAGAAGGTAGAAGGGTCCTTACCAGGGATGGTGGGCCGGGTTGGGGCTGGGGGCGGGAATGGAGGCATCATTTAACGAGTGAAGTGTCTGGGAGGAAAAGGTTCTGGGGACTGGCTGCACAGCAGTGTGAACATACTTAGCACTAATGAGCCATAGCCTTAAAAATGGTCAAGATGGTAAATTCTATGTTACAAATCTTTTACTGCAATAAAAAGCACAATAGTTTACAAGATACTGTCTGTATAATAGACATTTATGTATATATAAACACATACTAACATTTATGTCTATGGTTATTATATACACATATTTAAAAATTTAGTGTAGACTTACATGTATTTTATATTGTGCTATTTCAGTGTTTCTAAAAGATAAAAGAGTAAAAGATACACAGACTAAAAGTGATACAATCTTTCCACAGGACAACGTACATATTCATGTTAACTGAGATTTCGCTTCCAAGAATTTGTTACAATGCAAAAATTGTGCATAAATGTTTAACAAGGGTATTAGTTTACAGCCCTGTTGATAATAATAATGAAAAGTTGGAAGCAATTCTGATTGCTTAGTTTTAGAGGATTGGTTAGATTATGGTGCGTCCATCATTTTACTGAAACAGAGATCCAGCCCTCTGTTGGCTGTGCAGCTCTCTATTGGTTGTGGGGATAAAACTTGATTGAAGAATACCTTGATTCTGTTAACACTTGAAAACGTTTATGTTCTATGTATAAACGACAGAACTCAGGTTCTTTTAACTACGGATTGTGCTGTAGCCACTGTAACAGATGAATTCTCTCTCCCTTTTTAAAGTCTTGGTTTTATTTTCAAATTTTTATCTTAATTGATTTGTTTAGTTTTATTTTTGGCTGCGCTGTGTCTGTTACTCTGCGTGGGCTTTCTCTAGTTGCGCCGTGCGGGAGCTGCTCTCCAGCTGTGGTGAGCGGACTCCGGACCTCAGGAGCTGGGGTGCAGGAGCCTAGCTGCTCCGTGCCCTGTGGTGTCTTCCTGGACAAGGAGTTGAACCCGTGTGCCCTGCATTGGCAGGTGGATTCTTAACCACTGGACCACCAGGGAAATCACAGAGAGAGGGGGTCTCTTGATCATGTAAATTATTCTAGCCCTTTTTTCAAAAGTTGGATGCCAACTAATAGAAGAGTATTATATACAATTCCGTATTTCATAAACTTTTGCTTCTCAAAATATTTGATGAAGAAAAACTTGGTAGCATCTTTATGACTGTCCTAATTAAATTTAAATGTTGTTTAGATGTATATGTCATGAAAGTTGCCTTTCTTTTCTAATATTCATTTTATCAAGTTAACATTACTCACCCATACAGAGAAAGTCATTAAACAATTCCGTGTTAGAACCTCTTTATAGCCATGCTTCTTTTTCTTCCCCCCCCTTTTTTTTTAAATCTGGCATTTATTTGGTCTTTAATAATCTTCAGATAAGATGATCAAAATGCCCATGAGTAAATTAGTCTGCTTCTCTGTGAGCTCTGAGTTTCATTCTGAAGAGATGGGAGTCTAATTTTATCTTTTGTGGTGTATGTTACAGTGTTTTATATTTTTCCATGCTAACTTTGATGAGAATTTCAACCAGTCTTAAATAATGAAATACTCAAGCTCATAAAATAACTAAGCTATTTTGTATCAATTTGTGTAGTGTCTAGGAATGCAAAGCATTTAGTCTAGTTTGTTTTGGAGAAGACTGACCTTCTACCTCAAGTCTTGATTTAAGTAACCTTGGTTAAATTACTGTATCTCTCTGAGCATCCATCAGTTTACTCATCTGAAATTTAACTTCTGTGAACAGAGCATTTTTATACCTCAGGTGCCTTTATCTTAGGCATGTTCACTATCGCAGCCCAGATGCCAGATCTGTTGCACCATCTCTGCTCTGAGAGTTGGAGCACCCTCATGCCTTACTTATAAATGGGAGGGGTCACTGCGTGCACTTCAGAGAGTTGTTGTGAGGTGGGTATGAGTTACTGCATCTAGACTTCTTGGAAGAATGCCTGGTACATGGTAACTCAATCATACAAGAATGTTGTTTTTATCATAGTTCTGAGTCTGCGATGGTGCTTTACAATTTAAAATTTTCAGTGTTTCAGTGAATAAGAACTTGCCAACTAGTTATTGTTGTTCAGTCACTCAGTCATGTCCAACTCTTTGTGACTTCATGGACTGCAGCACACCAGGCTGCCCTGTCCTTCACCATCTCCTGAAGTTTGCTCAAAAACGTGTCCATTGAGTCAGATGGATGGTTAAGTCTACCCAACCATCTCATCCTCTGTCGTCCCTTCTCCTCCTGCCTTCAATCTTTCCCAGCATCAGGGTCTTTTCAAATGAGTCGGCTCTTAGCCATAGGTATCAAAAGTAGTGGAGCTTCAGCATCAGTCCTTCCAATGAATATTTAGGGTTGATTTCCTTTAGGATTGGCTGGTTTGATCTCCTTGCTATCTAAGGGACTCTCAAGAGTCTTCTCCAACACCACAGTTCAAAAGCATCAGTTCTTCAGCACTCAGCCTTTTTTATTGTCCAGCTCTCACATCCATAGATGACTACTAGAAAAAGCATAGCTTTGACTATACGGCCCTTTGCCAGCAAAGTAACATCTCTGCTTTTTAATGGGTTTCCTAGGTTTGTCACAGCTTTTCTTCCAAGGAGGAAGTGTCTTTTAATTTTATGGCTGCAGTCCCATCTGCAGTGATTTTGGAGCCCAAGAAAATAAAGTCTGTCACTGTTTCCATTGTTTCCCCATCCATTTGCCATGAAGTAATGGGACTCCACTCCAGTACTCTTGCCTGGAGAATCCCATGGATGGAGGAGCCTGGTAGGCTGCAGTCCATGGGGTCGCTAAGAGTCGGACATGACTGAGCGACTTCACTTTGGTTTTTCACTTTCATGCGTTGGAGAAGGAAATGGCAACCTACTCCAGTGTTCTTGCCTGGAGAATCCCAGGGACGGGGGAGCCTGGTGGGCTGCTGTCTATGGGGTCGCACAGAATCGGACACGACTGAAGTGACTTAGCAGCAGCAGCAGCCATATATATATGAAAACGAAAGTTGCTGAGTCGTGTCCAAGTCTTTGTGACCCCATGGACTAAATATAATCCGTGGAATTCTCCATGCCAGAATAACCGAGTGGGTAGCCTTTCTTCAGGGGGTCTTCCCAACCCAGGGATCGAACCCAAGTCTCCCACATTGCAGGCAGATTCTTTATCATCTGAGCCACCAGAGAAGCCCATACAAAAGCCAAAGACCTACTGTATGCTGACTTCTCTGTTTATTGTAAGCCCTGAAGTTCCAGATTATTCTTTCTCTTGGTATCACGCTCCAGGCATCCCAGTCCTAGAACATTTTTAACTCAAGATGTATCTAAGAATAGCAAAGACTTCCCAGGTGGCCCTGGTGGTAAAGAACCCAGCTGCCAGTGCAGGAGACATAAGAAGTGTGGCTTCAATCCCTGGGTTGGGAAGATCTGCTAGAGTAGGAAATAGCAACCCACTCCAGTATCTTTGCCTGGAGAATCCCATGGACAGAGGAGCCTGGTGGGCCAGAGTCCATGGGGTTGCAAAGAGTTGGACACGACTGAAGCAGCTTAGCACGCATCAGTAGGCCACCAGATCTGCAATCCTTTTGTTTTGATTAAAAAAAAATTGATGTATAGTTGATTGACAGTGTTGTATTAATTTCTTCTGTATAGCAACATGAGTCAGTTATGTACATACATGTGTATATTGTTTTTCTGCAATCCTTCTGTTGTATTCCTGCCTCAGTTCTGCACAATAAGACCCTGGACAGTTTTGTTTTCCTTTTGTTCTAATTCATGGTGTTGTTTAGAGGAGGCAGAGAGAAAGGAAAGACCCCCAGTTCGATGGAATCAACCACTTCTCACACTGACTCAGTCCTTCTGCTTTGACATCTGTGGCATAAATTGGCCGTGAAATCCTGAGCCAAGGAATGTGCGTATTTAAATGGCTAGACTTTCACGTGCATTTAAAAATATTTTTCATGATACCTAACAAGATGCAGCAAAATGATGATTTTTTCCCTGCTGCCTAGTGGGGGAGATGCTTATTCCCACGCCTGATGCTTGCTTCTGGGGGTGGGGACACCCTCTTCAGAGGGCGGAGGCCGAGGCCCCAGCCTGACTGGTGAGTTTCTGATGAGAAGTGGCCCCCCGGCTGCAAGTGCTCAGGGACCCACACCCCTCCACCCCAGGGGCACCTACTGCCTGTGGCTGGGGGGTCAGTCTGTTGATCTGGGGGTGGTCAGTGTCTCCAGCTTGGGCTCCTGTTTGCCTTCTCACCTGTCCCCTCGTATCCGTCCGTGTTGAGCTGGGGGTGGTCAGTGTCCCCAGCTTGGGCTCCTGTTTGCCTTCTCGCCTCTCCCCTCGTATCCGTCCGTGTTGAGCTGGGGGTGGTCAGTGTCCCCAGTTGGGCTCCTGTTTGCCTTCTCGCCTGTCCCCTCGTATCCGTCCGTGTTGAGCTGGGGGTGGTCAGTGTCCCCGGTTGGGCTCCTGTTTGCCTTCTCGCCTGTCCCCTCGTATCCGTCCGTGTTGAGCTGGGGGTGGTCAGTGTCCCCGGTTGGGCTCCTGTTTGCCTTCTCGCCTGTCCCCTCGTATCCGTCCGTGTTGAGCTGGGGGTGGTCAGTGTCCCCGGTTGGGCTCCTGTTTGCCTTCTCGCCTGTCCCCTCGTATCCGTCCGTGTTGAGCTGGGGGTGGTCAGTGTCCCCAGTTGGGCTCCTGTTTGCCTTCTCGCCTGTCCCCTCGTATCCGTCCGTGTTGAGCTGGGGGTGGTCAGTGTCCCCAGTTGGGCTCCTGTTTGCCTTCTCGCCTGTCCCCTCGTATCCGTCCGTGTTGAGCTGGGGGTGGTCAGTGTCCCCGGTTGGGCTCCTGTTTGCCTTCTCGCCTGTCCCCTCGTATCCGTCCGTGTTGAGCTGGGGGTGGTCAGTGTCCCCATTTGGGCTCCTGTTTGCCTTCTCGCCTGTCCCCTCGTATCCGTCCGTGTTGAGCTGGGGGTGGTCAGTGTCCCCGGTTGGGCTCCTGTTTGCCTTCTCGCCTGTCCCCTCGTATCCGTCCGTGTTGAGCTGGGGGTGGTCAGTGTCCCCATTTGGGCTCCTGTTTGCCTTCTCGCCTCTCCCCTCGTATCCGTCCGTGTTGAGCTGGGGGTGGTCAGTGTCCCCGGTTGGGCTCCTGTTTGCCTTCTCGCCTCTCCCCTCGTATCTGTCCGTGTTGAGCTGGGGGTGGTCAGTGTCCCCAGTTGGGCTCCTGTTTGCCTTCTCGCCTGTCCCCTCGTATCCGTCCGTGTTGAGCTGGGGGTGGTCAGTGTCCCCGGTTGGGCTCCTGTTTGCCTTCTCGCCTCTCCCCTCGTATCCGTCCGTGTTGAGCTGGGGGTGGTCAGTGTCCCCAGTTGGGCTCCTGTTTGCCTTCTCGCCTCTCCCCTCGTATCTGTCCAGTTGCAGTGTTGCTCTTAGTGCTCATCTGTTTTATTCCACTTCTGAATTGGTTTAAAGTCTGGACAAGGGGTTTGCTAGTTGCTGGCTCTCCTGAAGACATGGGTGCCTTGCTTTCTTAGGCCTTACGTTTCTCAGTTGAATTCCCTGCCAATGACAGTTTGTATAGAGAAACCACAGTTCATTCAGGTTAAGTACTGGGGGCCATTTTCAAGGAAAAAACAATCAGCGGTAAAGGTACATGCTCATCTCTGCTTAAAGATGAACAGGGTTCCTTCTTAATTTATTTTTTAAAATATATTTATTTACTTGACTGTACTAGGTCTTAGTTGCAGCATGTGGGATCTAGTTCCCTGACCAGGGATCGAACCTGGGCCCCCTGCACTGGGAGCACAGAGTCTTAGCCAGTACGCACCAGGGGAAGGCCTTCATTCTCAGTTTCTAGTAACTTATTGTGTAAAGCATAAGGGACCCTGTGAGTGCACGTTAGTATTTGCCTGGATGTTCTGCTCCCCTAACTGTTAGCATTTCAGATGAAGCTGTCACAGTGTGTAGAACCTTGAAACTTACTTTCCTCCAGGTCTTGATTTGACTGTGACCTTTGAAGAGACAATTTGTTTTTGTAATGCTATTCAAAATAAAATCTTTGGATGTGATAAAGGGGGTTTAGTGAGCAAGAAAAGTTTTTGAAAGCTTTTCAAAATAAAATTGAGTAGTTTAGGGTACTTCCCTGGTGGTCCAGTGGTTAAGAGTCTGCCTTCCAGCGCAGGGGATGTGGGAACTGGGACCCTGTATTCTGAGGAGCAACCAAGCCCACATGCCCTAACAAAGACCCAGGGCAGACCCCCTCCCCCCGAAAGAAAAACAACAGCTTAGGTTAGTGTTTAGTATAAAGTCTTAGTATAAAGCTTAAGTTTAGAGCTCTCTTTTTCACTCAGAAAATTAAAAGCTGTTAACTGCTAGGAGGTCCTTCAGGAGCTGTGTGTCTGTATGCCTTTGACCCGTCTCCCTGCCTTGTTTTTTGAGCACTTTCTTTTGTTCTGATGTTACTGAATGTTCTAGGCTTATTTTGTATCTTCCCTGCCCCACCCTTTGAATCATCCATTTCTCCCAGGAGCCTTGGCGCTTTTTTTTGGAGACAGTTTGAGAAACTAAGATCTCAGCACTGGGCCTTTGAAATCTTCTGGTTTAAGAGTGGGTCTGGTATTTTGGAATCATAAAATGTTAGACTGGCTTTCAGTTAATAGGTGTAATAGTACCTGGCACCCATTATATGGATAATGGTGATGGTTACAGTTTTGTTTAGAGGTAAGAATGAGACATTTGAGGTTAAATAACAAAGCAGTTTATATCACTGATGGGATGCAGGGATGCCCCAGTTGTGCAAAGTGGGCAGTGCCCAGAGGCCCCCTCCTGGCTGAGCAAGGCTGGGAAGGCTTCTTTATTGGGGGTAACTGTTGACTAGTCCCAGCCCAGCTCAGCTATCACCTTCTTTAAAATTGAAATATAGGTGATTTCCAATGTTGTGTTACTTTCTGCTGTCCAGCAGTCAGTTACACGTGTGTGTATGTGTATGTGTATACCCACATTCTTTGTATACTCCTTCCAGTGTAGCTTCCTGTAGTGGACTGAGCATAGCTCCCTGTGCTGCACAGTAGGCCCTTGCTCGTCATCATCCTGTATGCAATAGTTTGCATCTGCTAATGTGGACTCCGTCCCTCCCCCTGCCGACCACAAGTCGGTCATCTGTGTCTTGGCGTATGTTTCTGAGTCATAGATAGGCGCACTGGTGTCGTAGTTTAGAGTCTCCATGTGGGTGATGTCATGTGGTGTCTTTCTCTTCCTGACTTCAGTCAGTATGATCACTTCAGTGCATCCACGTTGCTGCAGATGGCATTGTTCCATTCCTTTTTATGACCGAGTAATATTTCGCTGTCTGTCTGTACCACATCTTTATCCATTTCTTTGTCGATGAACATTCAGGTTGTCTCCGTGTCTTGATTACTGTGAGGTTGTTGTGAATAGTGCCACAGTGGACTTTGGGGTTTCATGTATCTTTTTGAATTACTTTTGTCTGGATAGATGCCCAGGAGTGGGATTGCCGGTTCATATGATAGCTCTATTTTCAGTTTTTTGAGGGCCTCTGTACTGTTCTCCATGGTGGCTGCACCGGTTTACATCCCCACGGACAGTGTCGGAGGATTGTCTCTTCTCCCCACCCTCTCCAGCGTTTGCTGTTTGTAGATTTTCCGGTGATTGCCATTCTGCCCAGTGTGAGGTGCCTCATTGTAGTTGTGATTCAGCTGTAATCGCTTCTTTCTTTCCTTCCTGAAAGAGCTCCATTGTAGCTGCATCTGTGACCCTCAGCACCGATCACGCTGTTTGCATCTCCCTTTCCTAAGAATCTGTGAGCTTTTTGAGGTCAGGGATTGTGTCTCGTCTTTGTATAATCTTTAGAACACAGTTCAGTAAGTGAGGACTTCTGCACGTTTTGGTTATGAATGCGCTGAATGCAGAGTGTCGCACATACGATATCACAGAATCATTCCTGAACAGTATTTGTTGTTGTTGTTCAGTTGTCTGCTCCACTGTGTCTGACTCTGTGACCCCGTGCACTGCAGCGTGACAGGTTTCCCAGTTCTTCACCATCTCCCTGAGCTTGCTCAAACCTATGTCCATCGAGTCGGTGATGCCATCCAACCATCTCATCCTCTGTTGCCCTCTTCTCCTCCTGTCCTCAATCTTTCCCAACATCAGCATCTTTTCCAGTGAGTTGGCTGTCTTATCAGGTGGCCAAAGTATTGGAGCTTCAGCATCAGTCCTTCCAGTGCATATGCAGGGTTGATTTCCTTTAGGATTGACTGGTTTGATCTTGCTGTCCAAGAGACTCTCAAGAGTCTTCTCCAGCACCACAGTTTGAAAGTATCAATTCTTTGATACTCAGCCTTCTTTATAGTCCAAGTATCACATCAGTACATGACCACTGGAAAAACCATGGCTTTGACTGTATGGACCTTTGTAGGCAAAGTGATGTCTCTGCTTTTTAATACTCTAAATTTGTCATAGCTTTTCTTCCAGGGAGCAAGCGTCTTTTAATTTCATGGCTGCAGTCACCATCTGCAGTGATTTTGGTGCCCAAGGAAAAAAAAACCTGAACAAGGTACAGGTTTCACTCAGGTTTGAAAAGCTGAGTGAATATGCCAAGTTCAAATGCAAGTTCAAGATGGTACTGAGAGTCACTGACCTGATCTGAGGTTGATGATTGCATTAATATCCTCACAGTTCTCTGCTGCAGGACTTCAGAAGATGGCTGGGAGTCAGGAGGCTTTGATGGAGGAAGTGGCATTTTGTTTGGTTTTACTTTTTTAGTTTCTAAACATTTTATTGGAGTATAGTTCATTTATAGTGTTGTATTTCAGGTATACAGCAGAATGAATCAATCATACACATAATATATTCATTTTTTAAAAAGATTCTTCTCTTGTAGGTTATCATAGAATACTGAGTAGAGTTCCTTGGCCTATAGAGTGGGTCATTATTGAGTATGTATAGTAGTGTGTATCCTTTCTGAGCTCCTGATTTATTTCCTCCCCACTTTTTCCCCTTTGGTAACCATAAATTTGCTTTCTATAAGTCCATTTCTGTTTTGTAAAAGAGTTCATTTTATCATTTTTAAAAAGTAAATGCTACATATGAGTGATAAGGGTATGATATTTCTTTGACTGACTTCACTGAGTCTAGTTTGGTTTTAAACATGGATGGGGTATGGATGGGCCGTGGACCAGAACTTTGGGAGTGGGAGGTGCAGGGTTCTTCCAGGGAGAGTTGGGAGGTCTGTCGGCTGACATAGGACGTTCGGAAGGAGACCAGAGTACTGAAGGGGTAAGCAGGGGTCCTGGGAAGAGGTGTGTCAAAGCTTGCAGAGTGACTTTGTCTCAGTTAGGCAGCTGGTAGGTTGGAGATTGTGAGCAGGGGAATGTGGATAAGAGAAAGATTTGAGAAAGAGTCATCCAGTGTGGACACTGGGAACTGGTAGCTCACAGGCTGAATAAGGGAGCGTATCTCATGAACTGCTATAAAATTTTAAACCAATATTTAGAAGTTGGCAGATTTTATTTAAAAATTCAGAGTTTACGCTCCTCTTGAACAGGCCATCCAGTAATTCTGGGCCCACGGGGTCCATGGTGACAGTTGGCAGAAGCTGAGCGGAAGACGCCCCTGAAGCAGGTCTCACCCTGTCGCCTTGAACGTGGCCCACCTCCCCATGGCCATCGACCCTGCCCGCATGTCTCCTGTGTACATTTGAGCTTGGGGTCCTTGGTTCAGAGGTGTGTAGAAAGCAGCCTTCTGTGTGTTGGGTGTGGGCTTTTGTGGTGTTTGTAGCGGTGAGATACAGGGGAGCCAGGTCTAGGCGGGGGAGAGGAAGTGAAGGAGCGTGTGTGGGGCGGTTATACTGGACGACCGGGAAGAAAAGCTCACTGGTGACCAGTCGCTTGTAAGGCCCAGGAGATAGCGGTACCAGTGTTCTGATCTACTGTGTAACAAAAAGTTTTTATTGAAGTGTAGTTGATTTACAGTGTTGCGTTGGTTTCAAGTATACAGTAGTGTGATTCAGTTTCATATATATATATATATATATATATATATAAAATGTATCTATTATATATATGGCTTCCTTGGTGGCTCAGCAGTAAAGAATGTGCCTGCAATACAGGAGACTTGGGTTTGATCCCTGGCAACCCACTCCATTGTTCTTGCCTGGGAAACCCCATGGACAAAATGGGCTACAGTCCATGGGGTCACAAAAGTCGCACACAACTTAGTGACTGATATATATATCTACATATTTATGTAGATACATATTCTTTTCTAGAATTTGTATGCCTGTACCTATATTCTTTTCCAGAGTTTTTTCCATTATAGATTATTAGAAGATAGTGAATATATTTCCATGTGCTGTATGGTCCTTGTTGGTTATCTATTTTATATATAGTCATGTGTATATTTTAATCCTGAACTCCTAGTTTATTCCTTCCCTGACCTTTCCCTTTTGGTAACCATAAGTTTCTTTTCTCTGTCTGTGAGTTTGTTTCTCTATTGTAGAGAAGTTCATTTGTATCATTTTTTAAGATTCCATGTATAAGCCGTATCATATGGTGTCTGTCTTTCCCCATCTGACTTCCTTAGTGGGATCATCTCTAGATCCATCCGTGGTGCTGCAGTGTTCTGTATAACAAATCACTCAACCCCCTAGAAGCTTTGAACAGTCACTCTCTACTGACTCACCAGGAGTCTTGGGGTAGCTCGGCTGGGAGTCTGTCGTCCAGGTCTCCAGGCTCTGCGGTGCCCTGGGTCCCCGCCCCCAGGCCTCAGTGCTCACCTGTCCCTGGAGGCCCCAGTGCTCACCTGTCCCCGGAGGCCCCAGTGCTCACCTGTCCCTGGAAGCCTCTGTGCTCACCTGTCTGGAAGCTTCAGGTGCTCGCAGCGGGGCCACCGGAGACTGAGGAGGGTGGGGGAAGAGAGTGGACCCCGCAGGGGGGCCCTGTCGTCTGTGCTCTGACCCCAGAGAGACGTGTCATTTCTGCTTTGTGTAGGTGATCCCATGACGGAAGAGACTGCATAGGTGTGAACCCCGGAAACGGGGACTACGGGGGTGACCCCGAGGGGTACTGTGTGGGGGCGGCCAGCGCAGTGGCCGAGAGACACACGCCTTGGCTGTGCCTTCTGGCGCTCTGGCCCCTGTCTGTGTTGCCAGCGTAGTCCCCCGGGACAGAATTATTTGTGATTCTGATTGTTCTGTTCCACTGACTCTCATTGTTCACTTGTGATGTCCTCATGGAATGAAAATCAAAACAGTTTTGGAGTTTTAAAGAGCATGTTGTTCATTCTCTTAATTTTATAGTCTTTTAGACTTGAGAGGCTGCAAGGCAGTGCCTTGATCAGTGTCAGGAGGCTGCAGAGTGAGTAGCGGACAAGGCAGGGCTGCGGAAGGTCGGTTCAGCCATGCCTCCCAGCCTGCGGTCCCCAGCACATTGGAGCGTCGTTGTATAAAAACAGCATCGCAAGCAACTTCTCATGATTCAGCTATTAAATTAAGTCTTCTGTGAATTTTATTTTCCTTGCTGTAAAAGAATTCAGATGTTATACTGAAAATTTACCCAATGTCTCTTAATATATGCATCTGACATTTGGTTTTACCAAAGGATTAAGTGCTTATAGAACAGAAGTTGACTAAACATCTAAAATCATGCTATGTAAGTGCTGAGATTCGGATGGCTCAGCTCTCTTCGCCTGGCCCAGTGCTTGTGTTTAAAATAGCCTGACCCACGGTATAAGGTGCAGCTTTTCCCTGCTTCCTTTGTGATTTCCCTTTCAGAGTGCGTTTTATTAGTCGTGTTGGTATTCCTTTCTCGCTGGAGTATTTCTCGCTTTATGTTTAAGTCATTGTCCCATGAGCTCACCGGCCAGAGCAGGAGCCTTGTGACTCTGACATAATCTTGCAGTGGGATTTTTCTCCAGGTTTGAAGTTTTTAAGCAGAGGTTAAAAGGTCATACCCTCCTTAAGGATGTAGGTAAAATTTTGTGTTCGTTTTCACCTTCTGTGTGCACTTGGAAGAAAGCCCACTGATTTTATCAGATTCTTGGAGAAACCTACGATCCCCAACTATTAATGACACTCAGTGTTTACTGCAATTTTGTCCTCTAGTTGTGATGGATTTTGTTGTTTTGCATGTGTAGTTTGTGTGCAGATATTTCTACATTTCTGAAAACGGAGTCTCAGCATTTTTCCCATAAAAACTCAAAACCAAAACACGTACTTGAATATTTTGACCCGGAGTTTTTGTACTTCTTTGATGATTATTTATATATTTAGAATTGCTAGAAATAACAATTTTTGCAATTTAATGTTTTTAGATGTTTTACTTCTCTAGGTTCAAAAAATTCTAACATCTCCTTAAATGACACCACATTTTTTAACTATGACATTACAGATGCAGCCACAACGTCAGTTGAACAACTGCTCTTTGCAGACAATTTTAGTCACATAGCTGGTGTGAGGATTAGTGTTTGTCTAAATTGGGGGCCCTGTGGAAGAGAATTTCTGAGCTTCTAAAATAATACCCAGTTTTCCTAGGTAATGTTTATCATTCTCTTCCCTTTTGAAGAGACTTTATTATCTAACAGGAATGCTGTTAAGATCTCTCCTGGTAATTGTATGGCCAGAGTCCTTTTAAAAGTTAAATTATTCTGGGATGTGGTAGCTCTAAGGCTGTGTGCATATAAAGTCCAGAGAGATTTTATAAATAGAGCATTCCTTTCTCCAGCTCCTACCTTACTCCTCAATAATTCAGTTTCCTGGCTGGTTATTTCTTTGTTTCCATGTTTAAAGATGGCAGGTTTTACCCAGAGTCCCATTTTAAGGGTTCAGCAAAAACCAGTGCGGGTAACAGTCTAGTTCGTCTTTTCAAATCCTCATTACGTCACAGGACTCAGTAGATAGAGTCATGCGCTCTGCCGCCAGGGGTATGTCCCATGGGTAGTAGACCCAGCTCTGGGGAGACGCAGGGGATGGAATAGGGCGTCTCACACTCCGGGTTTTAATTTATTGACTGGCTTTGAAATTAGAAGCAGTTATGGTCTTTTTTGGTTAAATTAGGCTGATTTCTACCTTAAGCACCAAGTCGTGTTTGTTTTATTCTTTAAAAATTTTTATTGGAGTATAGTTGATTTATAATGTCGGGTTAATTTCAGGTGTACAGTAAAGTGATTCAGTTATACATATACTTGAATCCACTCTTTTTCAGATTCTTTTCCTGTATAAGTTAGAGGATATAGAGTTCTCTGTGCTGAATAGAAGGTCACTTTGGTTATCTGTCTTACAGCTGTGTGTTATGTTTATTGTATTGCTACCTCTGACAGCTTGAAGGGAACATATAGCACAAAAATTTCGTCATACTTTTCGTGTAACACTGAGACCACTCAGCCTTGGGGTCTAACAGTCCAGGTGTGGAAATCCTGGCTCTGCCAGTTTTAAGTTGAAACTTTTCATTGCTGAACTTTTCTGCACCTTAGTCTGTTTGCAGACGTACGCTTCCTGGTTACTGTGGCTCCCTCTGACTCCTTCACCAGCTCTTATGGAGTCTGACGTGGGCAGGCGTCAATGAGATCATCAGACACCTGGAAAGTTACGGCTGGGGTAGGAGCTGTTACACCTGGAAAGTTATAGCTGCAGTAGGTGCTGTGACGGGCAGATCGGTGCGTGGAGAGATGACAGATGTGGTGGGGTTTGGTGGAGGGAAGTCAGCGAAGGAATGTTGAAAAGGAACTCTTTTGCTTGAAGTTGTGTAATAGTTGTGTTGCTTGCCTTTCTCATGGCTTGTGTTACTTTATTTCTACTTTTAGTTCCCTTATCTGTGTATTTCATCTGAACTCCATTTTGGAAGTGGGTGGAAAGTGGATAATAAAGTAAATGAGAGTAAGCATTTTGAGGGCAGGGATAATTTTTTAAATGAATAGGCTTTTAGAGTAGTTTTAAGTTCACAGAAGAGTTGGGCATAAGGTCCAGAGAGTTCCCACATACCCTGTTCTCCCCAGTTTTCCTTATTGTTCAATGAACATTTTGTATTAGTGTGGCATATTGATTTTAATTGATGAACCAATATGGCTATATTATTATTAAGCACAGTCAATAGTTAAAGTGTTGTAAAGCTCTTTGGGGTCTGACAAATGCCCTAAAAATCCCCTGTCCTCCACCTGTTTATCCCTCTCTTCCTCCCTGCCCTCATTGGCCTTTTTTTGTCTCAATATCTCTGCCTTTTCTGGAATGTTCCATAGTTGGAACCATGTAGCTCTTTCACACTGGCTTTGTTCACCTAACAATATACTATTAAGTTTCCTCCTTGTCTTCTCCTGGCTTGGTAGCTCACTTTTTCTTCCTTAAAAAAACATTGATTCATTTATTTGGCTGCACCAGCTCTTAGTCGTGGCTTGTGGAGTCTTTACTTGTGGCACGTGGGGTCTATTAACAGTTCCCTGACCAGGGATCGAACCTGGGCCCCCTGCATTGGGAGTACAGAGTCTTAGCCACTGGACCACCAGGGAAGTCCCTCATTTTTCCTTCTTTTTCTTTTTTTAGCATCAAAAATAAAAAAAGAATAAATTTTTACCCTGTTCACTCACTTTTTTTTATTGCAGAATAATACGCCATTGGATGGATGTTTATTCATTCACCTGCTGAAGGACATCGTGGTTGCTTTTGAGTTTTGTCAAGTCTGAATGAAGCTGCTATAAACATTCATGTGCACATTGTATGTGGATATGAGTTTTCAGTTCCTTTGAGTGAATGTCTGTGAGCATGGTTTATGGTTTGCATGATAAGACTGTGTTTAGCTTGGTAAGAAACCGCTAACCTGTCTTCCAAAGTGCCTCTGCTTTTTGCCTTTCTGTCAACACCGACTGGGGATTTCTGTTGGTTGACCCTCTTCGAAGCACTTGGAGTTGTCTGGTGTTTGGGATTTGGCTCTTGGAATAGGTGTGCAGGGATACTTCATTGTCCTGCTCTGCCGTTTCCTGATGACATGCCACGTGGAGCATCCTTTCATGCGCTTACTTGCCATCTGTACATCTCCTTTGGAGAGGCGCCTCTTCAGACCTTTTGCTACTTTTCATTTGGGTTGTTTGTTTAGTTCTTGTTGAGTTTTAAGAGTCTGTTGTCTATTTTGCATAAAAGGCCTTTTTCAAATGCATATTTTACAAATGTTTTCTCATTCTGTGCCTGGTCCTTTCCTTCTCGTTCCAGTATCTTCTGCTGAGCAGAAGTTTTTGATTTTAATGAAGTCCAACTTACTGCTTTTCTCTTTCAGGGACTGTCTTATTTATAAAGTCATCATTTATTTATAAAGTTATTTATTATAAAGTCATCTACCCAACCCATAGTCACCCAGATTTTATTCCATGTTATCATCTCGAAGTTTTGTAGTTTTACATTAGGCCTGTGATCCATTTTCAGTTAATTTTTGTGAGACATCTGTGCCTGGATTCACTTGTTCTGCCTGTGAGTGTCCAGTTGTTCCAGCACCATTTGTTGCAAAGACTATCCTTTCCCTGCTGGGTTGTCTCTGCTGCTTTGTCAAGATCTGTGTTGTTCTATTTCTGGGTTCCCTGTTCATTTCCATTGACCTGCTTGTCTGCTTCCTCACCACCACCTCGCCGTCTTGACGATGTCGGTCCTTCAGCCTTGTTCCTTTTCAGGATTATGTTGGCTGTCCTGGGCTGGAATGATTTTTTGTGTCTGAAGAATAAGCCCTTGCAGACTTCCCTGGTGGTCCAGTGCAGGCCGTGTGGTTCTGTCCCCGGTCGGGGGACTAAGATTCCCCCTGCCATGGGGCAGCCAAGCCTGTGTGCCCCAACCGGAGAGCTGGCACCCCACAAGACACACCAGCTCGGCCAAAGGAAAAATCAGCACTCGCTAAACGCTCTTTGTTAAGTACTAGCTTTTCAATATGGCAGCTGTGGTGATCTTTTAAAGCTCCAGTCTGATCTGTTATTCTGCCCGAGTCCCACCTCTGTTTTCCGATTGCGGTGAGGGTCACATTGAAAGTCCTGAGCTGGGCTGCTTTCCTGGCTTTGAATGTCTTTCCCCCCAGGTCTGCAGGGCTGATGCTCCTTTGTCTATTTCAAGTCCTGTTCACATGCAACCTTCCCACCAAGGATCCTGTGGTCATTTTATCTGAGATCTCAGCTTGCCCCCTTTCTCTCCTTTAAACTCTATACTCTCTCAGCCTCTCTTAGCCTGCTGTTTTCTTCATAACTGTCATCACCTTCAAAACCTTATGTACTTACTTACTTGTTATTTTTATCATTTATTCTCTCTCTCTGCTTAGAATTTAATTCCAAATAGCAGAGTTCTTTGTTTTGTTGACTACTATGTCTTCGGCAGATAAAACATTGTAGGTTTTCAATACATTTCATTTTAAAAAATGAATAAGTGAGTGAGTGATACGGTGACGTGCAGAGCATTAGTTATGTGGAAGGAGGCTGAGTGCCAGTCCATTCGGTCCCACTGGGACCTTGTAAGATCAAGTCAAAATCCAAACCAAACCAAGATTAATATTTGACAGATGTATTGATTTCTGACAAGGTGCAGCTGCTTGTGTGGTAGTAGGTTTTCCTGACTGTGTGACTTACGAGTAGCTTAGGAGCAGCAGCTGAGTCAAAGTAGAAGCAGAACCACTGATTCATTAGACTTTCTGAACACAAGTTGCGCACTGTGTGTCTCAGCTAAGAGAACTGGGATTTCACTGAGTGTAAGGATGATGAAAAGAGAAATGCGGCAATGACAGAGAAAGGCCCGTGTGTCTGAAATGAGAGACTTCAGACTTTAGCAAGTTCATGGTGCTGTCTTCCAGAGCAACACCATAGCCAGGACTTCAAAGCAGATCGGTTTACCCACCTGTGTATCCCATTACCTGGGCTGGTAGGGACTTGGCATGTAGTAGGAGTCAAATGCAGAGAAGGCAGTGGCACCCCACTCCAGTACTCTTGCCTGGCAAATCCCATGGACGGAGGAGCCTTGTAGGCTGCAGTCTGTGGGGTCGCTAAGAGTCGGACACGACTAAGCGACTTCTCTTTCACTTTTCACTTTCATGCATTGGAGAAGGAAATGGCAATCCACTCCAGTGTTCTTGCCTGGAGAATCCCAGGGACGGGGGAGTCTGGTGGGCTGCCATCTCTGGGGTCACACAGAGTTGGACACGACTGAAGTGACTTAGCAGCAGCAGCAGCAGGCATCAAATGAGTGTCAAAAGAATGAATATTGTAAGAGGCAATGAATTGTCAATGACATTGAGGATCTGGGCATCATGGTATTTGCCTTTGTCGTGATTTATCTATAAAAAGAGATATTTTTCTACCTTGAAGAAGTAAGTTGCCTTTGACTTAAAAGTCTGAGGTGAATACATTTTCAGCAAACGTGGAATGGTGCTTCAGTTAGTGAATCTTCAAATGTGAGGTTTAACTTCTGCAGTGGTCATGATTGGCAGGTTCTGGAGCTGGAAAGTTGTGGTGTGTGTGCCCAGCTGAGCAGGACAAGTAGCTACGCTTAGATTTTCTCTGCCCGCAAGCAGTTCACGAAAAACAGGAGATCCCAAACCAAATGTAGTAGGTTCTGAGAGGAACTGTTTCAGGTGTTTTCATTCTGTTTTATTGAAGTTTTGCTGATTTACAATGTTCTTTTAATTTCTGCTGTGCAGCAAAGTGACTCAGTTATACAGATACACATTCTTTTTCCTATTTGTTTTCATGTTGGTTCCTCAGTTCAGTCACTCAGTCATGTCTGATTCTTTGTGACCCCATGGACTGCAGCACACCAGGCCCCCCTGTCCATCACCAACTCCCGGAGCTAACTCAAACTCATGTCTATCAAGTCGGTGATGCCATCCAACCATCTCATCCTCTGTTGTCCCCTTCTCCTCCTGCCCACAATCCCTCCCAGCATCAGGGTCTTTTCAAATGAGTCAGCTTTTCGCATCAGGTGGCCAAAGTGGTGGAGCTTCAGCTTCAACATCAGTCCTTCCAGTGAACACCCAGCACTGATCTCCTTGAGGATGGACTGGTTGGGTCTCCTTGCAGTCCAAGGGACTCTAAAGAGTTTTTTCCAACACCATAGTTCAGAAACATCACTTCTTCGGTACTCGGCTTTCTTCATGGTCCAACTCTCACATCCGTACATGACTACTGGAAAAGCCATAGCTTTGACTAGATGGATCTTTGTTGGCAATGAAATGTCTCTGCTTTTTAATATGCTGTCTAGGTTGGTCATAGCTTTTCTTCCCAGGAGCAAGTGTCTTTTAATTTCATGGCTGCAGTCACTATCTGCAGTGATTTTGGAGCCCCCCCAAAATAAAGTCAGCCACTGTTTCCCCATCTATTTGCCATGAAGTGATGGGACTGGATGCCATGTTCTTAGTTTTTTGAATGTTGAGTTTTAAGCCAGCTTTTTCACTCTCCTCTTTCACTTTTATCAAGAGGCTCTTTAGTTCCTCTTCACTTTCTGTTATAAGGGTAGTGTCAACTGTGTATGTGAGGTCATTGATATTTCTCCCGGCAATCTTGATTCCAGCTTGTGCTTCATCCAGCCTGGGATTTTGCATGATGTACTCTGCATAGAAGTTAAATAAGCAGGTTGACAATATACAGCCTTGGCCTACTCCTTTCCTGATTTAGAACTAGTCTGTTCCATGTCTGGTTCTAACTGTTGCTTCCTAACCTGCGTACACACTTCTCAGGAGGCAGGTCAGGTAGTCTGGTATTCCCATCTCTTGAAGAATTTTCCACAGTTTGTTGTGATCTACACAGTCAAAGGCTTTGGCGTAATCAATAAAGCAGAAGTAGATGTTTTTCTGGAACTCTCTTGCTTTTTTGATCATCTAGTGGGTGTTGTCAATTTGATCTCTGGTTCCTTTGCCTTTTCTAAATCCAGCTTGAACATCTGGAAGTTCACAGTTCACATACTGTTGAAGACTGGCTTGGAGAATTTTGAGAATTATCTTGCTAGCATGTGAGATGAGTGCAATTGTGCAGTCATTTGAACATTTCTTTGGCATTGCCCTTCTTTGGGATTGGAATGAAAACTGACCTTTTCCAGTCCTTTGGCCACTTCTGAGTTTTCCAAATTTGCTGGCATATTGAGTGGAGCGCTTTCACAGTATCATCTTTTAGGATTTGAAATAGCTCAACTGGAATTCCATCACCTCCCCTAGTTTTATAGTGATGCTTCCTAAGCCTCACTTGACTTCACATTCCAGGATGTCTGGCTCTAGGTGAGTGGTCACATCATTGTGGTTATCTGAGTATTGAAGATCTTTTTTGTATAGTTTTTCTGTGTATTCTTGCTACCTCTTCTTATTATCTTCTGCTTCTATTAGGTCCATTCCATTTCTGTCCTTTATTGAGCCCATCTTTGCATGAAATGTTCCCTTGGTATCTCTGATTTTCTTGAAGAGATCTCTAGTCTTTCCCATTCTATTGTTTTCCTCCATTTCTTTGTGTTGATCACTGAGGAAGGCTTTCTTATCTCCCTGTGCTATTCTTTGGAACTCTGCACTCGGGTGGTTGGTTTCTCGCAGGATAATAGATTTGGCTCCCTGTGCTCTACAGCAGACCCTGTTTATCCATCCTGTATGTACCAGTTTGCATGGACTAACCCCAGACTCTCAGTCCTTCCCTGCACCATCCCCCTCCCCCTTGACAACCACAGATCTGTTCTCTGTATCTGGCAGGTGTTTTTAAGTGATCAGTTTAGGTGTTTTTCTTTGAGTGGACAGATGCCTTTTTTCCTGCTGAAGAAAGTCGACGAGGAGGAGGCTGTTGTAATTCAGTTCTGGAAAGTTTCCTCCTACCGGTTGTCAGGGATCAGGAATTAAAGTCTCACTGAGACCCCGAGGGTCTTCTTCCAGACACTGGTAGTTTCTCTAACTGGGGTCTGTCTAGTGTTGCCTCCAAACACCGTCAGGTCTCAGAATGTGTCCTTCTCCACCCCTGCGGCTCTGCTCTCGAGGCTGGCTGACTTCTCCCCTTACACCTCTGCCCCAACTCAGTCCTCACGTTTGCGTGCCAGCCTTCTGCACATCCCTTGGTGCCACGGCCTTTCCCTTGATGCCCTGGCATAGGTCTCTGGCCTGTATTCTTTCTGCCAGATGGTTGGTTGGGATTCACCCCTTTTCTTGGAAGTCGTAAGTCTTGCCTAATTTCTTCATGCAGTGACGTCTTACTATAATTCTAGGATGGTGATTGAAGAGGACACTCGCAAGTACTAAGTGATGGCATTTCGGTGTCCATATCTGTTCATATCTGTGAAAGTGAAGACTATTTTTTAAACCCCAAATGGAGGAGGTGTAAGATGGCAAAGGCGGTGGAGACCTGGCTTTGGAAAGTCCCGTGTCAGTGAAAGTGGGTGCTTCCCCCCCCGACCTGAGGAGCTTTGGGCAAGGCCGTGGGGTGTCCAGGTCACGGGGTCTCTGCAGTGTGGACCCCAGCTGCCTGCGCATGATGAGCCGGGCCCAGGGCCTGAGCGGTCTCTGTCCGTGCGGGGCCGGCGGTCACGTGCGTTTTTGCTGGATCTGAATTTGTTGTCTTCTGCTTCTTCCCTTGCCCCACGTCTCCCCTAACATCCTTCCTTCCTCCTTTCTGTCCCAGTTTTCTTCCCTTTTTTTTTAAACCAAATATTTGGATATCTCCTCTCTGCTGGAGAGTGTGCTTGCTGGGAGTACGAAGCTGGATGAAACAGGGTCCTTGGCCTCAAACTGCTGGGAACCATGGGGCGGCTGGCTGGGGAGCAGAGGCCTGAGCCTGCGGCCCGAGACCCCAGGCCAGCGGTGCCGGGGAGCAAGGCAGGCCCAGCCTGTGATGGCACCAAAGGCAGGGGACAGTGACCCGAGGGGTGTCTGGGCAGGAGAAGACGCGCTATTGCTGTTACAGTGGTCTTGAAGAGGTGCTGCTTGCTTTGCTCCTGCTGACTTGCATTTTTCAGTGTAGCCACTGGGGGGCGCAGGACAGTTGGGCTGTGATTTTCAGAGAGGCTCCTGGAACCTGCCTGCAGTGAGGGAGACCTGGGTTCGATCCCTGGGTTGGGAAGATCCCCTGGAGAAGGGAAAGGCTGCCCACGACAGTATTCTGACCTGGAGAATTCCACGGACTGTATAGTCCATGGGGTCGCAAAGAGTCAGACACGATTGAGCGACTTTCACTTTGACTCTCCTGTCCAGGCAGGAGTGGTCAGACCGGGACTGTGTCCCTGCGTCTTTGCAGGGCACCTGGGACCGCGTGTGTGTGTCTGTGTGTGTGTGCATGTAAGTGTGTGTGTGCACGTGTGCTTGTGCTGGGAAAAGTTTTGCCTTTAAGGAACAGATGGTTAGATGGGTGGGCCACTTCCTATTATTGAACTGTAGTCACTGTCAGTTCAGGTGGATTATCATTAATCTGTGTATTTATAGTGCTCAGTTACATTAGAGGGGAGCTTCCATAATAATAACGAAAATATCCTCAAACCTTAGGTTTGTACTTATCTGAGTACATTCTGGAACAGTGAACAGTGTAGGTGATAGAGAATGAGAGTTCCTCGTGAGATTAGACTGAGTTTCTTGAGGGCAATGGTAGTTTACAACGTGACCCCTTTAAGGCCTTCTCTCTCTCTCTCTCAATTTATTGATCGTAGAGAAAATCTGGGACATGTTGACTTGATCCAGGCAGAGAGAAGAGGCACTTTGACATAATTAGGTAAATGATCAGAGAGCTGAGGCCTGAATTAATGTTTTTGTGAATATGACTGGAATATTTAAGGACAAAATTAGAGCAAATGGCCACAGGTGCCAAATTCCTAAGGATAAACAAGATGGAACTACTTTCTGTAAAGGTGTTACTCTCATACATTTGTTTTACCCATGGTACAGGACACAGTAGGCATTAAAATAAGTCCCTGTTGAACAAATACAATAATCAAGAAAAAAATCAACTTTGTTTGTGTCCTTACTGTCTTGTTAAGCAAACAGTTTTGAGTGAATGACATTGAGAGAAGGGAGTCTGAGGAGTTAAGGCAGGATTCCTGTCTTCAAAGAGGTATGATCGGGGAGAGAGACATGCACAGAGGATGTTGGGGGATGTGGTAAGAACTGTGAGCAGAGGCGGCTGTGAGCAGGGTTTGCAGAGGCGGCTCTGGTCCCTGAGCCTGGAGGAGCTGCTTTTAAAGCCCGTTTCTGCTGAGTGGTCTTTGCCGGGGGCGGGGCAGGCCGTCAGACCACACAAGACGGCCCCTAAAGCTGCTGTTCCCTTTGAGCTCTGTGAGCCTGTTTGAAAGTTTCCACACCATGGCCTCAGGTTGACATTTGTGTCCTGAGGAGGCAGAAGATTGGGAAACTAATAGAAACTGCTTTTGGGGTTTCAGATGCTGAGCTGTGAGGGCCATTAAGTAATCGTCAGTGAGTACTGAAAGCAAAAGCTGTAGTCAGTTCATACGTAAGTCAAGTTCCTGTATACAGTTATTTGCTAAAAGTGATTATGATGTAAGACCTTGTTTCTTGAAGTGTCAATGAGAACCCGGTTAATCCTTTTCCAAGTTGTTGGAAGGAATTTTAAGTGTTGTTATGAGAGTTCAAGCATGCTTTTTTCACGGATTTTTTTTAACCTAAGATGCCAGGATCCCTGCCCATGCTTGTATGAATCTTTGAAGGTGAAGTGTAGGTATCTTGTATTTTTCAGTAGTTGCACAAGTGACTTTTCCAGCTTTATGGAGACGTAATTGACCGGTACTGTGGTGTGAATTGAAGGCGTGCTGCATGCTGATGGATCCTCTTGTGTGTTGCATGGTTGAAGGCATTTGGTACCAGGGTGGTTATGACTGCAGCAAGTGGTATATTTGCCCCTGACTCTTATCTGTAGGACAGCAGGGAGATTTCATTTCCTGGACCCAGTGCATCCTTCTAGGGCATCTTGTGATCAGCACCTGGCAGCTGCATTCAGTCTACAGGTGCAGTTGGGATTCCCTTTTAGTAATTAGCCAGAGAGAAGCCATTGAAAGAGTCTATTGCCATTAAGGCCCATGTTGACTTCTGGTCTCATCCTGCCTCCAAGAAACCTTGGGATTTATGGAAATCTCTTTAATCTCTTAAACTCTTCTTTAATAATTTTTTTCGTTTCTTCTGTTGTATCATTTTGTCATTTTATGTCATTTTAGTAGGTTGCTAATATTACAGTAGAGAATGATCTTAACATTTGGAGCGTGCAGATGAAGGGATATATGGGAATTCTTCATGTGATTTTTATGACTTTTTTTTGGTAGGTCTGAAATTTCAAAATTGAAAGCTAAAAAAAACAAAAGCTGCATATTTAATGTCAATAAGTAGATTTGTAATACACAATGTACTTTTTCATGCATTAAGCTGAAATTTACTTGAATTTAGAGAATGATTCTGTCACTTTTCCTGTGTAAGAAATTAAGACAGAGTTGGCTTTTCTCTGTGTACTTACCTCATCAAAGTCCTTTTTCTGCAGTCTTGTTTGAAAGTGTCATCTTTCTATAGTCAAAATCCCATTTAAAGCATGAATTAGTCTATATGTTTGTTTCTGTAAAAAGCATGTTTATAGAGGACTAAGTACACCCTGTTTTTTTTTTTCTTTTTGTAATAGTTTTTTTGAGATACAGTTTGCATACCATACAATTCACCTGTTTAAAATGTTCAGTGCAGTGGTTTTTACAATATTCATAGAATTGAGCAACCAATACTATTATCACATACAGAATATCTTTATCACTCCCAAAATAAACCCTGAACTCCAGAAGGGTTGATCCTTCAATGAAACACTGTTGCTATGATGGAAAGACCAGGGATGCAGGAAGGATGTGATTGACAGGTGACATCTGAATGAGGCACACGGTATGTAGGAGAACCATCCTTCGATTTCATTAGTATTGTTGGAATCATTACAGTTCTTTGATTCTTTTTTCCTTAAAAAGGTAGTCCAGTGCTGAGGACTCTGAGCTTCCAAACAGGGGCATGGGCTCTGTCCATGGTCATCAGGGAACGAAGATCCCACAGCATCTCCAAAAAAGGTAGTTATACTGTGTGCTGTGTTGGTATTTATTTGCCTAGTGGGTAGATTTCAGACTAGCCTATATTCGAATTCTGTGTCTGCAGGATCGGAGAAGGCAATGGCACCCCACTCCAGTACTCTTGCCTGGCAAATCCCATGGACGGAGGAGCCTGTAGGCTGCAGTCCATGGGGTCGCTAAGAGTCGGACACGACTGAGCGACTTCACTTTCACTTTTCACTTTCATGTGTTGGAGAAGGAAATGGCAACCCACTCCAGTGTTCTTGCCTGGAGAATCCCAGGGTCGGCAGAGCCTGGTGGGCTGCCGTCTCTGGGGTCGCACAGAGTCGGACACGACTGAAGCGACTTAGCAGCAGCAGCAGCAGTGTCTGCAGGATATGTTTAAATTTTCATTTAAAGGTTCAGAATTAATATCCCCTTGTCTGTTGGAGTCGGGTTCATTTTGAATCCATCTGTCACAGCTCAGAGGACTATCTTTACGTACCTTTGTGCGGTGGTCTTCAGTGAATTCCCACCTTCTTGTGAATCGGAGCCCACGGGGTGGCAGGGGCCCGCGTGACCTGTTCATCAGTTCAGCTTCTGCCTTCCTTCTTGTCACCTTTTCTTCCTCCAGTTTCTGCAGTGACTCAGTCACTGAAGTTGTGGTAGCTTTTTGGTTGAGCTATTTGGATAAATAGCCATAAATTGCTTTATTTCTTAAAAAAGGTTTTAAACCTTATTTAAATTAAATACCAGGCTTCCCTGGTGGCACAGCTGGTAAAGAGTCCGCCTGCAATGTGAGAGACCTGGGGTTTGATCCCTTTGTTGGGAAGATCCCCTGGAGGAGGGAACAGCTACCCACTCCAGTATTCTGGCCTGGAGAATCCCATGGACTGTATAGTCTGTGGGGAGTTTAGTAATTTAAGTCATTGTAATTCTTAAAAAAAAAATGGAAACATTGGAAATTCTTAAAAAAAAAAAATGGAAAGCAGATGGAAACATTTCAAAGCAATAGTGCATACCTTTCTGATATATAGGGCCTATTGTCTGCCTATAAAAAGAGGGTCACTTCTTCCTTTGAGGGTCTCCTTCTGTGCAAAATAAAAGGTGTTAGCTAATCACTTATCCTGCAGGGGCTGATGTGGTTTTGTAGACTTCTGTCACTTCACTCATCAGCCCATCAGCAGTGCCCACGGAGGCCTGGGAAATTCTCCTTTGTCTCTCTGCTAGCTTATCATGGCAGAGGTGGTCTTTCAGTGTCTGGAAATAAAGGAATCTCCCATCATTTTGGGGCTTTGAAAACTGTGTAGCGTGTAAATTGATGCTCAAAGTCATCACTTTCAGTTTGGAAAGCAACGCAAGTTTGTTGCAATAAACAGATCAAGACTCAGTTGTTTCGATCTCTGTACCCTGGTTTCCCTGTGATAACTAGTGCAAATGGTTTATTTACACTCTCCCTTCAGTTTCTCATAAAATGTATGAAACCATGCATTCACACTTTTTAATTTTCCGCACACACACACATACAATTTATATCGTAAGTTTTTTTGAGAAACAAGATCACACTCTTTCTGCAGAGTGTTCTTTTTTTAACTTACCACTTGAAGGAGGAAGGAAAAACCAACATATTACTTTTGTTAAAAGGCAAAAACCTTTTCGCTTTTTTCAAGTTTTGTCAGATTTTCCCTTAGCAATTAGCATCTGGCTTGCCAGAAAGATTTGCTAACTGTAAACCAAAGAATACATACCAGAACCCAAAAAGCTAAAGTATAAGAGAAATTTAGACCAGGGTATCTACTTTCTTGACTAACTGTGGTCAGAACGGAGCATTTTTCCTTTCTGCTGCACTTTTCTGGTGTTTTCTCTGACTCAAAGCGTGGCTCATCAGAACCTAGACATTGGGGAATATAAAGCTGCCCTCCGTATCTCCCTCCCCTTTTCGTCCATCAGCCACCCAGTCCTAGAAGAGTCTAGGGAACCCACTTACTATTTTGAAAACTTGAAATAAAAAGTAAGATCCAAGCATTTACTTGTATGAACTATGCCTATACCTCAGGGAAAACATATTTAAGGAAAGGAAGATTCTTTTTATAGAGATAATTTCTCTTCAGTAGAGACTGAGTCCCAAGGTGTGATGCAGTCTAGGCTGCTGACTTAAAGAGACGATCAGGCTTTATGTGCTTAAATCTCACCAGTGGACTTTATCCAGCTTCCAGTTTCCTGGAAACATTAGGGATATTCTAAGTGACACTGTGGGAATGCAGACCCAGAGGTCACCTTTGGGAGACCCTGGGACAGAGGATCCCATTACTTCAGCAGATAAATTGTGAGGAAGTGAAGGTGGGGAGAGACCCCGGTGGCTGAGGGAGGTACCTAGCTGCAGGGTCTTGGCTCATGGGGGAGGAGCCGAAAAGACGCTTGCAGGTGGTCTGTGGAATCCGAACACTGTATTTCATGATATTAAGGAAATCCTTACTGTTAGAGACATGTGCTGAACGGTTTTTGGATGAAGTAATGTGCTTTCTGAGATTTATTGACACAGTTTCTGGGAGAAAGACTGGGTGGGATTTGATGGACCAGGGGTGTCTGTGTATTGATAATTTTTTTAAAAAATTTGTTTTTAATTGGAGGATCATTGCTTTACAATGTTGTATTGGTTTCCGCTGTACAACAGTGTGAATCAGCTGTAAGTATACATGTATCCCCTCCTTTTTAAACCTCCCCGCGCCCCTCCTGTTTGTAGTTAATTAATTCATCTGTGTCAGGTCTTACTTGCGGCACATGGGATCTTCCTTGGGTCATGCAGGGTGGCGCGTGGATTCTCTAGTTGTGGCTCAGTAGCTGTGGCTCAGGGGCTCAGTTGCTCTGCAGCTTGTGGGATCTTAGTTCCCGGACCAGAGATTGAACCTGCGTCCCCTGCATTGCAAGGTAGATTCTTAACCACTGTCTTCTTAACCAGGGAAGTCCCTATTGATAATTGGTGAAGCTGATGATATGTATATGCATCCATATGTAGCAGCTCATTTTACTCTTCCCAGTATTTTTTTTTTTTTTTAGGTTTTTCTGTAGTAAAAAGCTCTTTAAAAAAAGGTTTTTCATGGGTAGTTAAATGCATAATCATCTTGCAGGTGAGATCTCCTTTAAATTAGGTAATAAAGCTCCTTTAAATGATGTTTCACAGACCACAAACACAACTCTTAAAATTTTTTTAATTTAATTAAAAATTTTTTTGTCTTTATTTTATATTGGACTCTAGTTGATTTACAATGTTTTGTTAGTTTCCAGTGTATAGCAGAGTCATGCAGCTATACATATACAAGTATCCATTCTTTTTCAAATTGTTTTTCAGTTTAGGTGAGCAGAGTTCCCTGTGCTGTTCATTCAGTAGGTCCTTATTGGTTGTTTTATATATAGTAGTGTGTATATGTTAATCCCAGACTCCCAGTTTATCCCCCCTCAGTAGTGGAAGTGTTAGTTATTCAGTGAGCCATTCCCATCTCAGCTGCTGTGTGTAGGTGGTCGCCTGGGAGAAGGATGAGTCCCGACCTCATGGGAGAGGCGTGCTGGTCCTAGTCGGCCGTCCCTGGTCTGTCCAGAAGAAGGCACCATGGGCCCCTTGAGGACCACGCCCGTCTGCAGGTGACACAGTGTTCTGTCGGCCTGGCTGTGATGGACAGATGAAGGCGGTGGAGAGGGTGCCGTGTGTGGCTTTTTCTTGGGAGTGTGTACACTATACACAGTGTGTATACACTATACACGGTGTGTACACTATACACTGTACATACTATACGTGATGTGTACATACACAGTGTGTACAGTGTACACTATACACAGAGTGTACACACTACACACGATGTGTACACTATACATGGTGTGTACACTATATGCGGTGTGTACATACACAATGTGTACAGTGTACACTAAACACTGTATACACACTATACATGGTGTGTACACTATACGCGGTGTGTACATACACAATGTGTACAATGTACACTAAACACTGTGTACACACTATACATGGAGTGTACACTATACACTGGGTGCCCTCTGTTTGCAGCAGCTCCCCAGATAGTCTGATTCTGTCAAAGAGAATCTGTGATTTTCTGTTTGACTAAATATTGCCTATATTCTCCATTTGTTAAAATCCAAGCACAGTTGGATGTAGCCTTTTGGAAGCTAAATGGACTTTTGTGATCTGGGAAGGAAGCTGTGATGAGTTCGGGCAGTGTGCGTGGCCATACAGTGAGTCAGTGGCCCATGAGTTGAAGAGGAGCCAGCGGACGCGGGTCGGGTGCGGTACGGTCTTGGCCTGTGTTGGCGCCTGTTCCATCTTGCAGACCTGAGTCTGCAGGGCTCAGGGACAGTAAAGTCACTTCCCCAGGTCACACAGCTGGTAGGTTGTGAAACCTGATTTTAACTCCATTTCCGATACTCGTATTTTGTGAATTCTACATTCATAGATTTCGATATTAAAGTATTCTTCTCTAGGGAAATATTTCAGAGTCATGTGTGGTTTTGAATTTATTTTTTTACGCACTTATTTAATTTATCTTTGGCTGCATCGAGGGCTAGCTCCGGTGCGTGGGCTGTTTGTCTTGATGCACAGGCTGAGTGGCCCTGCCGCATGCAGGGTCTGAGTTCTTCACAGAGATTGAAGCCCCGTGCCCTGCACTGGAAGGCAGATTCTTAACTGCTGGACTGCCAGGCATTCCCCCTTGAGTGTGTTTTGAGATGATCAGACTTCCAGTTTCCTGTGAAACTATATGCTCTCAGAGTTTGCTTTCTTGTTTTGCGGAAGCATAAAGAAACCAGTGCTCCTTTTACATGCTTTGCTTTGTGTGGGTTTGAGGAGGTAAAAGTTCTCCTGTCCATTAATTGTTTAAAAAAGAAGGGTGTATCCAGAGTGTGCTAAATGATAGAGTGACACGATTCTGTGACGCTGTTGGGTTTGTGGGGTTTGCTCTGCTCGTGCACATAGCTGACGGGGAGGCAGGGGAGTGGCCGCTTCCCTTGCTCTCGATGGGGTCTCTGGGGAAGGTAACTGTGATGTGGGGCATTCGGGGCCCCCACAGTCACGTTTGGGTCTGGAGCTCTCTGTTTTCAGGCTGCAGGTTCTGGGCTGTGTCGGGATCCTTATTGTCTGGGCTCAGAAGCCCTCAGTGCACCAAACCAGAAAGGTCGGCATGGTGACGGAAGGATTGTACTCTGCTGGGAGTTCCTGATGTTCATAGACACTCATGGATGAAGAAGATATGCAGTCGTTGATAATATAAAATGCATTGTAGACACAGAGTCGTCCTCGTTACTGTAAAGATGGCTGAGTTCCGTGTTGGAGTGGTTGTCACCCAGCCCCAGGGACAGAGACAGGGACCTTTGCCGTCTCCTTGCTTCCTTTCAGAGGTTGTCACCCTCTTGTGGTTCTGACGTGTTTGCTCACCACAGCTGATCCCAGCTGTCTGGACCAAGGATGGACAGAAAAGACACCACCCTCCTCCTGAAGGACATGCCCCAGAAGTAGCACAGTCACTTCTGCTGACGTCTGGTGGGCGAGAACATAGCCGGAACATGCCACGTGGAGCTCAGGGAAGCCAGGAGGGTGAACTCGCTGCTGGTGACCATGCCCCCAGCTAAAAATTAAGGGAGCCATTTCTTTGGGAGGGAAGGGTGCATGGAGAGTTATGTTGGCTTGATTATCCTAAATTACTTTTTAATTGAAGTATAGTTGGTTTACAATATTGTTTATTTCTGCTGTACAGGAAAGTGATCCAGTTAATTTTTTTTTTTCCTTTATGCTCTACAGTAGGGCCAAGGTTTTGTCCATTCCTTATGTAATCCTTTGCATCTGTTAACCCCAAACCCTGAGTCCACCCACATACCGTCCCCAGCCCCCATTCTGTTCGCGTGTCTGCTTCACGCCCCGCCTGCCCCCGCCAGCACCCACGGGTCTGTTCTCGTGTCTGTGTGTCTGTTTTGGAGGTAGGCTCTTTGGGTCTTATTTTAGATTCCACCTACAAGTGATATCTTATAGGTGTTGGCTTTCTCTTTCTGACTTATTTCACTTATATACTGAATTCTTTGCTTTGTTCTTTGTAAATAGTGTCTTTTTCTTTCCTAGGAGATTTTCCATTTCAAGGAGTTCTCAGTAGCAGATTTGCTGGAAAACTGAATTTTGGGTAGGATTAGAATCAGCCAATAATAATGCTATATTGCAAATGAAAATCAGATAAGAGGGACTTAAAAGGAATGTCGTTTACTTCTCTCTAGTGTGGAACCCAGGCTGGCTCCGCAGCAATACTGAACACCACCCCTGTCAGCAGCCCAGACTTAGCAGGCTGCCTTCTGGTTCAGGATGTTGCTTGAACTTCATCCGTCAGGTCAGCCAAGACAAAGGAAGGAAGAAAGAGGGAAGAAGGGACACAGGGGAGTCAGGCATCTTTCATGGAAAATTCCTAGAAGTTGCCACAGCACACTTTTGCTTTCATTTCATCGACCAGAACACCATCATTTGGCCATGCCCACGAAGCAAGGCTAGAAAGTGTGCTTTTTTCCCCCCAAGCAACAATGAGACTCATCAAAATCAGAGTTTCTGTTACTAAGGAAGGGAATCACCAGCAGGCTCTGCTACACGCTGTCAATTTGGGAAGAACAGTCTAATCTACCTACCTGATATGTTGCAACATGGAAAACGATTAGAAAACATTTTGCTGATTTACAGTCGTGTTCACATGAGGCTGTCAGCCCTTTCTCCCCTCCCACTCCTTATAAACACTTGGGTTTGTAGGGACGTCTGACGTTCACAGCTCACGGCTGTGTACGGACAGTCACTGTCTTAGGTCGACCCCCAAAGCCTTTCCTGAAAAAGAGAGTCCCATTTGCCAGTGGATGCACAGTGGCCCTGTCACTGGCTTGCAGTGCTTCAAAGTTGCTTTGTTTGAGGTTCTGCTTTTCGGAAAGTGGACTCTTTTTTTTTTTTTTCCTATTTTGCTCCCTAGAAGGATTTCCCCCCTTTGTTTTAGAGTAGAAACAGTCTGAATGCATATTTTAGCTGTTTCTGGCTCAAGAGTGAAGTAGTTGTGAGACATTGATTCTTCCCTAGACCATGTACAATGACTGCAGAATTTTTATCTTAAGACTTCTCTTGAGAAAATACCATGACTTGTTCTCTGTAAAAAGTGACTTTTCTGCCAGTGTAGCAGGGTGGAAAGATTTGATTTACAATTAAACTTGGAAATGCAAAGAAAATATTTTCTGTTGAAAGGGAAGCCTCTGACACAATTGGTGGGAATGGGAGTCGGTGCAGCCACTGTGGAAAACAGTACAGAGGTTCCTCAGAAAACCAAAAATAGAGCTACTATATGACCCAGCAACCTCACCCCTGAGCGCATAGCTGGACAAAACTGTAATTCAGAAAGATCCACGCACCCCTGTGTTCATAGCAGCACTATTTACAGTATCAAGGAGGTAGAAACAACCTAAGTGGCCATCGACAGATGAATGGATGAGGAAGATGTGTGCGTACACACACACACACGCACACACACTAGAATATTACTCAGCCACGAAAAAGAATGAAATAATCCATGCACTTGCAGCAACATGGATACAACTAGAGTGTATCATGCTAAGTGAGTAACTCAGAAAGAGAAAGACAGAGACTCTATATCACTTACACGTGGAATCTGAAGTTGGACACAGATGAACTTACCTGTGAAACAGAAACAGAACTCCTAGACATAGAGAGCAGACTGGGGGTTTCAAGGAGGAGGGGTAGGTGGGGAGGAAGGGACTGGGAGTTTGGGGTTAGCAGATGAAGCTGTAATACATAGAATGGATAAACAACAAGGTCCTATCGTGTAGCACGAATAGCTATGTTCAGTGTTCTTTGATAAACCATAATGGAAAAGAACATTAAAAAAAAGGGTGGGCGTTGTTTGTTTCGTTCCAGCTTCTCTGGTGTCTTCGGGGAGCCCAGCCTCTGCCTGGCAGAGGAAATGCACACAGTTGTGCCTGTTCCCAGGCGCAGTGTGCGCGGCCGTGTGAAATCCTCTGTGGTCCCGCGTCCCCCCGTCCAGCCGCTGCCCACCCCGCCCTGCCTCCAGCTCCGGGGAGAGGCGCTGACCCTCCAGCGCGCTCATCCCCCTCAGTGCCCCTGGCTCCGCCGGCACCTCTGCCCTGCCCGATGCCTGTCCCTGGCGTGCTGCCGGCTGCTGATTCCAAGTCAGTCACATGGACTTGGGGCTCATTTGTGGCTCAGGCCGTGTCCTTCCTTTCCTTGACTGTCCCTGCGGTCCTGCGGGGGCTGCAGCCCCTGCAAGGTCTGCCCAGGTGATCTGCTCCGCCGCCTTGTTCAGAGCCCTAGGGGACCTCTGGCCAGGCTCGCAGGTCCTGCCGCGTTCAATCTGTGCCGGGAAGGACCAAGGTGACGGGAGGGGAGGCCGGGAGCCGCCTTCTGCCTCCTGCCACTTCTCACCTCCTGCTCCCCTCCCCGCAGCCTGGGCAGGGGGCATCCTCTGACCCTTGGTCCGGCCCCTGGCTCCTTCCTCTCCCCTAGTCTGCCTGCCTGAAGCCTATACCGCACTCCTGTAGCTGGTCCTGTGGCTTTGATGTCAGGCTGAAAGGGTGTCTTTTCTTCCCTAGAGGAGCCTTCCATGAACTCCTGATGAGGGAAAGGAATAAAGTATTTTGTAAATTTCTCTCTAGATAGTAGTGTGGCTAGCAGAGTTACATGGTTTTGCTGAGTAGTCCCAGTGCATCAGTTGAAATGACTCTCCATCTTGTAGTAACATTCCTGTGATTTTTTTTTAGGGTGATGATCTCTTTGTGTCTACAGGCAAAGGAGAACCAATGAGTATTTTTCAAAATGCTATTTTATGACACTTGATTTTATGGTGTGTGAAAATTTCAGTGTTCCTCTTTAAAAAATTTTTTGTTGGAGTGTAGTTGATCTACAGTGTTGAATTAATTTCTGTTGTACAGCAAAGTGGCTCGGCACATGTATACATATATATCCTCTTTGCACGTTCTTTTCCATTATGGTCTGTCGTAGGGTGTTGAATATCTGTGCTCTAAGGTAGTCCTTGCTGTCCATCCATCCTATATATAAGATTCTGCATCTGCTCATCTCAACACCCAGCTTCCCTGGCAGTTCAGTGCTTAGGACTCAGCACGTCCACTGCTTTGGGCCCTAGTTCAGCCCCTGGTTAGGGAACTAAGATCTCATAAGCCGCTTGGCAAGACAAAAAAAAAAAAAAAAAAAACAAGGAAAAAGTCCAAATCAAACTCCCAGGCCTTCCCCCTCCCCACCCCTTTGGCAGCCAACCTGCAGGCTGGTCTTTATGTCTTCTGTTTTGTAGACATGCTTATTTGTGTCTTATGTTCCACATATAAATGATGCCATATTGTAACTGTCTTTCTCTCTCTGATTATTTCACGTAGTATGATTATCTATAGGTGCATCCATGTTGCTGCCAATGGCATCGTTTTATTCTTTTTTTTTATGGCTGAGTAGTATTACCTTGCGTTTCTGTTTATATGCCGCATTGTCTATCTGCCCATCTGTTGAAGGACATTCAGGCTGTTTCTGTGCCTTGGCTGTTGTGAATAGCACTGCTGTGAACCTAGCTGTGCCTGTATCTTTCTGAATTACACTTTTGTGTGATGCATGCCCAGGAGTGGGGTTGCTGGATCATGTGGGAATTCTGTTTTTAGTTTTTAAAGGACCCTGCATGCAGTTTCCCATAGCGGTTGCACCGCTTTACATTCCCACTGGTAGTGGAAGAGGATTCTCTCTTCTCCATACCGTCTCCAGCATTTACTAAATTTCATTGTTCTTAAACTTTTCATTCTCTAAGTCAGCCTCTTTCCTGGTAGTTTTAGCAAGAACATGGGGTTTGGTGATCCAGAGATGGGTAAAGCCGATGGCTCGCCAGGTTGGGTTGGATAAGTCATTCTTATCTGTTGGGATCTCAGTGATTCCATCTTTAACTCTGAGTCCGTACCTACCTCACAAAGTCGGGGTGTGTATAACGTGGGGAAGCCATGTGCTGGGACATCTGGGGTGCAAGTGGCCCCACTCATGCACGTTCCCAGCACCTGTCTGCCCAGGGGGCCATCTGCCCTGGTACCCACGGGCCTTCACAGGTGCTCGGGATGACGCCGGCCATCCTGCGTCTGATTCCCCTCCTACTTACGGTCAGTCAGTTCAGTTCAGTCGCTCAGTCATGTCCGACTCTTTCCAACTCCATGGACTGCAGCACGCCAGGCCTCCCTGTCCATCACCAACTCCCGAAGTTTACTCAGACTCATCTCCATTGAGTCGGTGATGCCATCCAACCATCTCATCCTCTGTCGTCCCCTTCTCCTCCTGCCTACTTACGGTCAGTAGGCTTCCCATTCTGTGTCCAGGTTTTGCTTTATTTCCTTCGTAGACACGAAGTGCCTTGATGTTTTGCACACTCATATCACACCCTGCACTTTCCCTGTATCAAAAGCTCCTGTTAACCTCTCCTTCGCACTTGCATGTTTAATGCTTTGGGGGATATTTTCTGTAACTCTTGGGCAGACTTTGCAGCTGAAAAAAATAGGCATTGGTTAATATTACCAGAAATTAGTGAACTAAAAAGTCTGATCTCATCATGTGTACTTTATAATCCTATTTCTTATCTGATCCTTTCAGATTCTGAAAAGTACCCAGACTCTAAATAACTTGTAACTAACTAGCTGAAATTATTCAGGACTTGTAAAATCAAGAACATATGTCTTAATTTAAATACTTTTCCCACATACAGTTTTGACTGAGAAGTATTTTTAGATTTAAGAAATTTATCTTAGAACTATGAAGTCATTTCATTTATCACACTAAAATATTTATGGCTCAGAAGTATTTTTTGACAGTTCGTTTGTGGAACTCCAGACCTAATATATGTGACATTTCAATTTTGGTGGCCATGTTTACATAGCTCTTGGGTCTTCTCAAGGGCTGAATCCTCAGTTATTATAATTAAGCCATCTCAGATTTCACATATATTTAGCTAGTGAATATTCATGAGGTTCGGGAGAGGATAAAGGAGATGGTCTATATTCAGAGTCAGTTGAGCACATATATACACTTAAGGCCTGTTCTGGATGACCTGCTAAAATAAATTAAGTCTGGATCTCTCAGCAAAGAGACAGACCCCAGAAGGAATGAGTCATGCAGTCACACAGACCCCATCTAAGGAATAGAATTAAAAAATTGTTTAGCTATAGAGGACAAACCAGTGGTGGGAAAGGGAAGTGGGGAGGCTCAAGATAGGGGTAGGAGATGAAGAGTTACAAACTATTGTGTATAAGGCAGATAAGCAACAAGGATATATGGTGCAGCCCAGTGAATGTTGCCTGTATTTTACAGTAACAATAAATGGAATATAACCTTTAAAAATTGTGAGTCACTATGTTGTATACCTGTAACTTGAATAATCCCGTTCATCAGCAATACCTCAAAAAAGCTATCAATTTAAAAAAAAAGAAAAAATTGTATGAAGTTAGACAAAAATCTGCCTTTACTATGAAAGTCAGTATATTTTGCTTATACTTTTAAAAAAGGTCAGCCTCTACAAAATAAGCCTTGTATTTCTTCTGTTGAATTAATGAATTTCCTTTAAAAAGTTTTACTTTATACGAAGTTACAGTATGTCCACCAGAGTTCCCTGGGAGGGTATATACCACCATCTAATACTTTCATTTATTTTTCATTCCTACTGCAAAAACGCACAGGAAGTTGTTGTTGTTTATAAATTTCATTATCAATAGAAGTGGATTTCTAAGAAGGTTCATGCAGACAGAAAGTTCTGTTCTCAGAAGCGTTACTGTGGTCTTTGTTGTAGGCTGCATTTTGGAGCGATGGGCATGTGAGTGGCTGTGTGGTTGCACTGCGCCTGGAGCCGGGTAATCAGCCTTGTTTTCATGGCAGCGGGAGCCTGTGGTCAGGGTCACACTGCATGCTGTAGCCATGATTCAGGTTCTCTGGCTACTCCAAACTCATGCTGTTCACTTGCCATCACTCTTTTTCTTCTCCCTAGAAATCTCCCTAAAAATCTTCTCCAGGGAAAACTGGTTACCTTACTTCACAAATGGGTTCAAAAACGCACTACTAGACGTAGATCTGCAGCTTCTGAAGCTGTGAGAGGTTAGCAGGGGCCCTGCAGGGTGCCTGATGATGGTGGCATGTGGACTCCAGGCCCCGTTTGAGACAAGTGCATGTAAATTGACCCTGGCACCGAGAGGGGTTCCCGTTTTATGCTAAGCATTCTTCTATTATCCTATTTGCATGGCTTTCATGATATATTTCCAGTCTTTTTTCAAGTCTTTGAAACGAGTGGTATTTTCTCCATTTTGCAGATGAAGAAAAGAAATTTTAGGGACTTTTATTAACTTGCTGCAGCCTATGGACTTGCCAGGTGGCACACTGCTAAAGAATCCACCTGCCAATGCAGGAGACACGGGTTCAGTCCCTGGGTTGGGAAGATCCCCTGGAGAAGGAAATGGCAACCCACTCCAGTATTCTTGCCTGTGAAATCCCGTGGACAGAGGAGCCTGGCGGCCTACAGCCCATGGGGTGGCAAAGAGTCAGACACGACCGAGCGACTGAGCATGCACACACAGGGTTATTAGCAAGAGAGGGGGTGTGAGGCCAGGTCTTTCTGCCTTCAGAATCGGTGTGCTTTGAAACCACCTTGCTGAAGCTGGGAGGAACCTGAAGTTATGCTCATCGCCCTTCGTACCATCCTCACAGAGCCGCGGCTCCTTAGGCCGCCTGTCTTTACGGGCCTCTCCTCCTGGCCCAGTCGCCCGGGTCTCTTCCACACACATCTATCTGTACTTGATTCACGCCTGACGTCACACCCTTGGTTCTCCACATTTTGCCTTTTCTGCGATCTGTCTTCTTTGCGAACCAGTTGTACTGCGTATCTCCTTGCCCCATATATTAAAAACACAGACAAATATAAATCAGAGATGAAGCAAAACAGATGAAACTCAGCCTTGTTTGCAGTAGTGCAGATCACTGCAACGCTGTTGGAAAGTGCCAGCATCCATCCGCAGGTGAGTGGATAAGCAAACTGGGGCATCCACACGGTGAAACACCGCTCTGTCATCCTAGGGAACAGATCACAAGTACATGGCGGCGACACGGATGAATCTGAAAAACGTGAGGCTGGCGGTGCCCTGGGGCCTGCACCCCACAGTAGAAGCCACAGCCCTGAAAGGCTCAGCTCCGCAACTGAGGAGTAGCTTCCGCTCAGCCCAGCTGGAGAGAAGACATGGGCGGCAGTGAAGGCCCAGCACAGCCGGGGGGAAAAAAAAACACCCCCCAAAGATGTGAGGCTGGGGACTTCCGGGTGGTCCCGTGCAGCGGGGGCTGTGGGTCAGTCCATGGTCTGGAAGCTGAGCTTCCACCGTCGCAGAGCAGCTCTGCCTGCACTGCGACTGGAGAGTCCCTATGTTGCAATGAAGATCCCGCGTGACACAGAGAGGGTGCCGTGTGACGGCTGAGACCTGGCAGCCAAGTAAATAAACAAGTAGTTTTTAAAAATTGAGCCTTGATCATTAAAAAAAAAAATGTTAGCCTGAGTGAAAGAAGCTACACTCAAATTGATTCTATTTATAAATTTCAGAACCTGTGAAACTGTAACGATCAAAATCATGTTGCCTTTGGGAGGGGTGTGGGGTGGGCTGCAAGGTGCACAGGAGTGTGGAAATATTTTCTGTCTTGTTTTGGGTGCCAGGCATCCTAGCAAACAGTTTTTGAAACTCTCTTAACTGAACACTTAGTATTTATTTTATTTTGTTTAAAAAGTAAAATAAGGCTGTGGTTCTTTTGCATAATTCATGGCATTTGTCATGTAGTTTTGCCAATTCTGGCTTCCGGTCTCTTTTCCCACCGGATGGAAGCAGGTATGGGACATGACATTTTGTAGGCATCCGTGCCTGGCACTTTGTGATACTGGGGAGGAAGAAATATTTCTCTACCTTTCTAGGTTCTGCCTGGTCCAAGAATTAAATTGATGGGAAACAGGTTAACAGGAGAAAATTAAAAGTTTAATAACATGTATGCATGGGTCCCTTAAATTCCATCTGCAGCTGAAGACAAAAGAGGATACGGAGGTGGGGGCTTGGGATTTTAAAGGCAAGAACGGGAGTTCACAAGAAGAGGGAAGAACAAAGGTTTGGTGAGTGAACGTTTGCTGGGCCAGGCAGACGCAGTGGGACACAGCGTGGACTCTGCCCCCGGTCCTGTTCCCTGACCACACGTAGCCGTATTCCTTGCAGATAACAGATAGCTCTGTTCTGGGAACAGGCCTTCTATCTAAATTCTTCAGTCAGCTAGGTGGAAGGTCAAAGTTTCTTCCTGAGTCTTTTGGGCATTGACTGTTTTCAGCTGGACAGAATCCACAGGCCAGAGAGGCCTTTTGGGTTGGCAGATTTTGTCCCTCTATGGTGGGTTCTTGAGATACTGTTGAATGCATGGAATACTACCTTCTGAAAAAACCTGGTCCATTAGGAAAAAAGAGTGTGTGTGGAATAGTGGGGGCTGAGGAGGATGTTTAACATGGTCTTTAGGTGCCTGGAAATCTAAGCTTCATAGAAGATGCAGATCAAGCCTTTATGAATTTAGTTACAGAGATTTGCCTACAAAAAAGTGAAGACTGAGTTTGTATATTTTTAGTGGTGTGCTTTGAATTTTTTAGCCTCTAGATGTCAGGTGATGCCTGCAGTTTAAACTAGCATGACTTCTCTAACCATCTCCCCCTTGTTTTTGGAATAGCTTTGGGCTGGAGCAGGTCTCTGACTCACATCTCTGACCTTAGGGCTGTGAAGGTACTTCATTGCTGGAATAAATGTGAGTTTACAGATTCCCTTTCAGCAGCCAGGCGGAGATGCTGAGCACCAAGTGGAGTTCTGGCTAGTGAGCTATGTGGTGGTGCCCTGCACACTGGGGGAGCCAGAAGCTTGTCTTCTGGGAAGAACTCCCCATTTAAAGGCCGACTTTCAATGTCTGCCTGAGTCTGCTGGTTCACTCCCAGCCATCCGTGTTTACAATGACACCAGGAGCAGTCAGAAATGGAAGGCATAAGACATTTTTGTACAAACTGAGGGGTTCTCAGCAAAACTCCCACATGAATGCCTGCTATACAACTTTTCCTTCCAACTGTAAAAAATACATTCCTTGAGGAAAAATGGGAAGAAAATACTGATGTTGTAACTGGCATTTTCATGTCCTGGAAACTGTGCACTGTCTGTTTAACGAAAGCGTGATCATTTTGTTCCCATGCTGGAACTGAGTGAAGTTCACTTTTCTGTCCTTGGATATTGAAATTATTTCATATTTTTCTGTTAATAGGTAAAAATTAATAAGAGCTTCATAAATTTTAAGTACCAGGCAAGGATTATATGTAGTGGTTTTTTTTTTCACTGATAATCTTTTATTGTTATACAATATGAAGCAAAGAAGTTGTTAATTATCTAAAAATTTTATGGCCAGAAATTTTTAGAGCCACACGTAATAAACAGGGGAGCATGTGTAGAAGGAAGAATGGGTTCTTTTTTAAAAAATCAATTTATTTTTTAACTGCACTGGATGGCCTGCAGGACCAAGAATTGAACCTGGGTGCTGCAGGGAAAGCTCTGGGTCCTAACCACCGGACCGCCAGAGAAGTCCTTTCATTTTGCTATTGAAGTAGAGTTGATTCACAATGTCATGTTGGTTTCAGGTATATTTAATGTTGAGATGACTCTTTCCTTGTACAAATCTCTGTCTGGGCTTTGGATTTTCTGTCACTGTATTCCAGAAGGTCAAGAGTATGGGTGGTGAGCCCATCTGCTGTGGTTGATCCCAGATTCTCTCTACTAATGCAGCCAGTAGGAAAGAGAAAATAAGCTATGAGGTTTAGATTAAAAATCTTATATGTTAGACAGAAATATTTCCTCTATATTGATTTTCTTCTACAATATTGTATAAGAATATTCTTATACAAGAGTATTCTTGTGAATATTCAAGTTCATATTCTTATACAATATTCACTTGAGATATGGTACATATTCAGGGAGAAAGCGGGCAGGAGAGAGGCAGGCCCCTTACCTTTACTGACTCACCCTACTCCCTTCTGACTGCACGCAGTAACGTCCTGGTGCCTCGGTTTCCTCCACTGTGAGGGTGGAGGAGAACAGCAGATCTCCAGGGTGAAGTATCAAATGCTTAGGGCAGGGCGTGGCTCGGGAGGTGCTGGATTACTCAGGCATTATACTTGCTAAGTCAGGACACAGAGCATTGTGAGCATTATAAAGGCTCCTGTGTCACCGTCACCAGCTTCCCAAAGGTGCCATCAGCAGCACCTCAGGGTGCCCGTTTTCCCACACAGTCAGCTGTTAGCAAAACTTTCTTGAGAGCGTCTGGTACCATTGGCACGTGATCCTTCAGGTTCTCTTTGTTCTTTGAGCCCTGACTTCCATTACATAATGTATCATTAATAAATGTGCTTTGACTTTCATCTTATATGTTTTCTTCTTTTGGGGGGCCAGGATAGGCATGTTGGTTTCTTATAAAGACGGGTGGGGAGGGGTCACGGGATCGGAACGTTTGGAACCGCTCTTCTAATAGTATGTGATAGAGGTGCGTAGAGTCTTTAGAAACTCTGGGAAGTGTCTCTGAGGATCCATTTTTTTCGAAACTTGCCTTTGGTTTTCAAGGAAGAAAACTTGGTTGAGAAGGCAAGAGTGCTGTAGGAAGTGGAGGCGTGGAAATGGTCAACCCAAGGTGATGCTCTGGTGGATAACCTGGGGAGAAGCTCTTTGCTACTCTGACTTCAGTCAGAGCTGTTTTCCCTCCTTTGTTATCTGGGGTGTTCTAGGTGAGCTCTGGTTGGGAGAATGCAGCCCTGGCTAACACGGGTTTGAAGATCTTCTCCGCACAAGAGGACGTAAGCCCCAGGGGGTGCTGTCCTGGCTCCCCAGATGCTTAATCATCTGCCGGCCTCTCTTGCTCTTCAGCGATCCTGGGAGGGCCTGTGGGGGGCGTGTGGTGGTGGTTACGGTGGGGGTGATGGGGGTGATTATCATGGTGGGGGTGATGGGGGTGGTGATAATGGGGGTGGGGGTGATGGGGTGGGAGTGATGGGGTGATGGGGTGGTGATAGTAGTGATGGGGGTGGGGATAGTAGTGATGGGTGGGGTGATGGGGTGATGGGGTGGTGATAGTGATGGGGTGGGGGTGATGGGGGTGGGGGTAGGGGTGATGGGGTGGTAGTTGGTGGCTGGGGTGGGGTGATGGGGGTGGTGATAGTGATGGGGTGGGGATAGTAGTCATGGGGGTGGGGGTGATGGTTGGGTGGTAGTTGGTGGCTGGGGTGGGGTGATGGGGGTGGGGACAGTGTAGGGGGGTTGGGGGGGAAACGGTAGTGAGTGTGGTGGTTATGGTGGTGGTGATGGGGTGGGGTGGGTCATGGCAGAGCCCTTCTGGGGTGCGTTGAGTCACCTGGTTTGTGGCTCCTGAAGTGCACGGGCATGCTTCCTGATTCTGTAACTGAGACAGGTGCCCCCACAAGCTGTAAGCTACCCTGAAATAAAAGCCCTGGGCAGGAGGCAGTCTCTCTGTGAAACAAGCCTCTGTTGATGTTTTCCCAGTGGCTTGGGGTCTTGTTTTTTATCTCCACCCTCTTAGCCTGCCGCTGACTCCCTCTGGGTCTAGCCCAGCTCTTACAGGAGGGAAAGTACACGTGAGTCACCCTGTAATTCCACAGCCTCGGGCGAGTGTAACACAGATGGAGCCCTGTGCAGACTTTGTGTCCTGCGTGGTGCCTCAGAACAGCCGCGGTCACGTACCTTCCAGCAGTGTAGCTGCACCCGGAAGGTCTTGGTGTTCTCGTGTTCCTGTGTTCTTAGGATGCTCAGGGGGACAAGGTAGATTAAAAGCAGATGCTGGCAGTTTTATATCCTTGGCCAATTCTTGGCCAGTCGTGAGAACAGATACCAGCGAAGTCTTCTTCCGAGCAGAACGCATCAGTGCCGTTTGGTTTCCAGCCGCCGACCCTATGGATCCTGTCCCGGGTCCACAGCTGCCGCCCCTGACAGCGAGCACGCGGCTGAGGCTGGCTGAGGCTGACGGTGCGGGAGGCCCCGGAGGGCGTCTGAGGGCGGGCTTCCTGCGGCTATTGTTCCGGGTCAGCCCTGCCTCAGCTTGCGGAGCACATTCCCCCGGCCCTGCCTCGGGATTGCGGACAACCTGGGCAGAACCGGACTGCGTTTCGTTCCATGGCGATTACACTTGGGGGGTGATTGCTGAATATTTTCTGTTACGGGTTCTCCTTTCAAGATCTCTAAAGACTCATCACTGCGTATCCCAGCCTGGGCGCAGCCCTCTGAGGAGGCGTCACCAGCTGCTCCGCCCTTCTCCCCCAGCCTCCAGCCCACTCCGCTCCCCATTCTCCCTCTCCCCTCCCCCATCTTCCATTCCCGTCCCCCTCCCCTCCCCCTCCCTCCATCCCCTCTCCCCGCAGCCTCCAGCCCTCCCCCCTCCTCCCCATCCCCTCCCCGTCCCCTATCTTCAATCCCCCTCCCCTCCCCTATCTTCCATCCCCCTCCCCTCCCCTATCTTCCATCCCCCTCCCCTCCCCTATCTTCCATCCCCCTCCCCTCCCCTATCTTCCATCCCCCTCCCCTCCCCCTCCATCCCCATCACCCCTCCCTCCATCCCCTCTCCGCCAGCCTTCAGCCCTCCCCCCTCCCCTCCCCCTCCCCTATCTTCCATCCCCTCCCCCTCCATCCCCATCCCCCCCCATCCCCTCTCCCCCCAGCCTCCAGCCCTCCCCCCTCCCCTCCCCTCGATCCCCTCCCCCCTCCCCTTCCCCTCCCCCTCCATCTTCCATCCCCTCCCCTCCCCCTCCATCCCCCCTCCCCTGCCCCTCCCCCTCGTCCCTCCCCTGCCCTGTCCCCCCTTCCCCTCCCCCCTCAGTACCAGCAGCCTGAGGCAGGTGCCCGCAGTGCGGGTGTTTCTCTCCATGTTCAGATCCCGGTGGGTGCGCCTGCCCGTGTCTGTCTTTTCTCTGTGTCTTCTCTAGAGAGAGTTGTTTACTCACCAAGTCCTGTCCGACTCTTTGGAGACCCCATGGGCTGTACCCCGCCAGGCTCCTCCGTTCATGTCCATGGGACTCTCCAGGCAAGGAGACTGGAATGGGGTGCCGTTTCCTTCTCCAGGGGGTCTTCCCTACCCAGGAACCCAGCCTACTTCTCCTGCAGAGTATTCGATACATAAATAAATAAAAAACATGAAACACTTTTTCTCTCACAGTTGTTAATAGTCCTACACAGCACATCTTTCTTGTAAAAGGTAGAAACACTCCATCTAGAAAGATGCAAAATGAAATGTGAAATTTACCAGCACCCGCCCCCCGCCTTCTAGTTTCAGCCCCTTTGATGAAATGGCTCTTTCTCAATTTGGTGTATATTCCCTCTCTCTCTCTCTCTCTCTCTCTCTCTCTCTCTCTCTCTCTCTCTCTCTCTCTCTCTCTATATATATATATATATATATAATTTTGCATTTTTCCCACTTAACTGTATATCTTGCAATCTTTTTATGTCATGTTGTACACGTTTTCCCTTGTTAGTATTCTAGAAGGTGGATTAGGTATAATTCATTCATCTAGTCTACTGACTGACACTTAAGTGGTTTCATGTATTTTGCTACAGTAAACATCTTTGTATGCTGATCATATATACACAAATATTTCTTTAGATTTACCACACGTAGAATTGTTCATGCAGAAAGTTGTTTTCATTTGTAATGGATCCTGGCAAATTGCCCTCGTGATTTTTTTTTGCCATGGAGCTGTCTGCCTCTGCTTTAGTTACTGTCATTCTTATAAAATTTATGCTGGTATGAAGTATTTTGCTTCGTGTACGTTTCTTGATTGGAAGGCTGGGGGAGCCTTTCCCTGAGTCTTTTTCATTCCTTCTTTGAATTGTGTGCTGACATCATTTGTAGTCGGGGAGGGACTGTCTTTTTATCTTATTGATTACTAAAGGGATTTTTCATCTACTTCGGATATTCTTGGTGTGTATTATATCTATAGCATAGATTTTCTTTGTCATTTTTTAAACTTCATTTATAGCATCTGTTGTATCAGGGCTTCATCAGATTTGTCAGCCATTGATATGTTCATTTTTGGGGGGGTGTAACTAGTTTTGAAACCCTCTTCCTACCCAACTATTTTAAAACATAATTTTTAATACTTTCTTCTAAATGGTTTAACTTTTTCTCATTCTCCTTTCTGGTATTGTATAGTTTCTTGATATACTGTCAGGGAGGGTACATCTGAAGATTGTATTATGCTGTGTGTCTGAGGTACATTGTCAGCACCGTCTCCTTTTTAAGCTGTCTTCATTTCCTTGGGAGAAAGTTTAAGGATTTCTGAAAGAATAAAGACCTTCTCTATGAAGATGATCATTTAGATGTGTCTCCTTTTGAAGTGTGGCTTTTAACCATGCTTAGATCTAGCAATAAACTGTAGATCATGCTCTGACCAAGGAGCACCTGTGATTGAAAATAATGTCAATTTCATTTCGATTCAGATCTTAACAAATAATAGTTATAAAAAACACTCAGAAAAATCATCAGCGTTGGGAATTTAAACAGATAAAAGCAGTAATGATAAAAGGAGAGCCCTAGAGTTTTGATGCTGTCATTTCTTGTAGAAGAGGAAGAATTCTGTTTAAGCGAAGAAGAATTGAGAATGAAGAAAAGAGAACCTCTCTCCCCCAGAGTGTTAAACTGCATACATCATGCAGAGCACGAGATGTGCTGTGATTGGAAGAAAGGACCGCAGATCTGGACCAGGCTCCTTGGTGGGGGACCAGTTGTAGGCTTGAAGTCAGTGGAACTTTGAGGTCATGACTAAGCTGAGGAGTTACTGGGAAATAACACTGGTCTACTAACTCTCTTCCATGGAGTCCTGGGATAGTTTGCAATCTTATTCTTTCTAATGATGAATAGATCAGTGGCGTGATTTTGGTGGAATTGTCCTGAAGAGTCTTGCTTTTAACAAAGTGGGCTGGGGGAAAGCTTGGCTAGGGCTCCAAGATATCCAGTTTCTTCCTTTCCATCTGTGGTCCCCCAGAGGTTGGGCACACAGACCAGTGGACCAGCTGGAAATTGGATGTCAGCTGTGCTCATGGGGACATCATGATGCTTCTGTTATTGGGGAAGAGTTTTCAACCAAAATGGGATTGCGCCTTCAATCTCCAGTCCCAATGTCGTTGGTCAAGACCCCTGTGGGTGAAGGTCCTGACAGGTGGGCGGGGCTGCTGTTACTGGGATGAGGCCCAGGGCCCGAGTGATGGGGGGCAAAGCTTACGGCAGGGGTAGGGACCATGGCATCAGGCCTGACTCCCGCCCTGCCCCATTCCTGCCCACCCGAGCTTCCTGGTCACAGCCTGTCAGTCTCAGAAGCTGGTCGTCTCAGTAATCCCAGCTGTTTCTTCCAGCCAGTTTTCCTTCTTCTGTAACAAATCTTACAGCTTCCCCCCACTGTTTGCACCGTCTTATATCACAGAGGTGCTTCCTGGCAGGAGCAGGGAAATTCCCTAGACGCCCTTTTCCTCTGCCTCCTGTCTTCCCTCACATGGACTCCACACTTTATCTTGTCTTTTCCCTCTGCTCCCCTTCCATCTGTCTGTCCCTTCTCTCTCTCTGTTTGGATAGAGCCTTTTGCCAGGTGGCTCCTAGTCTTCCAAAATTCACACCTGACTGTTACTAGTAAATGCAGAGGTCTCATCCTTGTCCTAAATTCCAGTGTGACCCCCTGGGAAGCCCTCCTGAGTATCCTTCCTACACCCTCTAGAATCACTGATCTGCAGAAGGTGAATTCCATCTTTTGTGTATCCCCACCACTGAAGATTTGGCCACACCTCACCTTTTCCTTTTTGTTAGTTTATTTTTTAAAAGCTGGCATTTTGTTTTCTGAGTATGAAACGATAATATTGCAATACGCTCTTGCAAATTGCATCTTCTCCCCACCCTCTGCCCTTGGTGGCTGTGTGATCCTGGGCAAATGTTTAAGCTCTAAGCGCTTCAGATCCTGCTGTGAGTGGGTGGCGTGATCCCATGACGGATTTTGTTCGCATGCCTGGCAGTCTATGTGTGTTACATGTCTGTAGGTAAAAATAGTACCTGGCACATAGCAGCCTCTCCCTGAGTGTTTGCTAACGTTATCACAGTCTTTCAAGAAAGTAGGTAGGCTGAGGCTTTTTGGTAGTGGAGTTTGGGGCTCTGAAACAGACAATTGAAATGGGAGAGAAAGTGAAGGATACTTTAAACTTTCGTAGAAGTTGATATAATTTTGTCACAATCTATTTAGAGTAGAGTTAGCCATCATACTTGAACATTTCAAAGCACATTCAAAGCCACTGTTCACCTGGCTTTGTCTTTCCCCTTGGCCTGGTCAAAGAGGCAGGTTCCCTGTTGCCAAATGTTTGTTGTTTGTGGAATTACTGTTTGCACAGTTTTTATTCGAGCAGGTCTGTTTGCCTAATGTCTCAGACAAACAGAGTTGTGCTGAGGACACTTGGTCTGGTGTTTCTTTAGAACAAAGGTCCTCATTTCTTGACATTTTTCTTCATGCTTGAAAGTGAAGTCCTTTTAAATTGGAGACTCCTTGTTTTTCCTGCATTATTAGATTGGGGCTTCTGTCATGGTGACACAGAAAAGAAGTGGGTTTTGGCATCAGATTTCAGGTCCCACTTAGGCTCTGAAATCTCAGGCTAGTTTCTTAATCTCCCCAACCTTGTTTGTGACATCATTAAAATGTGGATGTACCATCCAGCTCCAAGACTCATGGTGAGATTCACGTGGAAATGTGTGAGGGTACAGAAAGAAATACCTGCCGGTGGCATTTCCCCTGAAGGACTTGTGTCCAGCCTATAAGCTCAGCTTCCTGTGTAAATCACCTTCATGTAGTGCGTGTCAGAGATGAGTTAAACTAGTTGAGCTGGTTGTTTTTTTCTTTATTTATTAATCCCGGGGGAATCCTGCCTGGGGTGTTAGAGGAGGGAATGTGATGAGCTGGTGCTGCAGTGAAATCTAACATCTGATTGGTTTGCCCGGTTGCAAAAAAAGTTAGGCAAGCACAACTTTGTTTTCGAGGGACTTCATTTGAACAGCTCTTAGGGTCAAAGGAGAAAGAGATGATTTAGTTTCTTTTTAGTAAGAGTTGTCTGCGTCCCCGGCAAAATAGTGGTGGAGGCGGGCTTTGCTCATGTTTGCTTAAAAGGGGGAGTTGACTGCTTGTGAGTGGGAGTGTCTAGTCAGTGTTTTCCCTCCTGTCCAGAAACTTGCCAGGACTCTGACACATGAGTGCTGGTACGGAAAGCTTAGGGAGCTGCCGGACAGATTTCCCGCGGAAGGATGGGCCAGGTCCTGAGGGACGATGGAGACTGGAACTCGAGGCTGGTGGCGCTGATGTGCTGCATGGGTCAGTAGCCACCTGTCCACTGGCCTCCGCGCTGCAGGGTCGGGGAGGGGGTGCGGTGCAGGACCCGATGGGCCCCACGGCGGGGCTGTCGTAGACTGCGGGGCTCCTTTCAGAGTCTGGGCGGGCTTCCATGACCACTCCTGCAGCTCCCTGGACAGGACTTCCCCCTCGTTGTTGGATCTAGGGCACGCACTGAGATACTCCTATAGTTATTTTATGGGTGATACAAAGTGGTTTAGCTTTGATTGGATTTTGCCGAAGACCAGACAGTGTAAGTTGTAATAATCGGTACTCTTTTTATACTTTTTGTTTTTTCACACTCTGCTATTGTTTGCCTTCTTTGTCATTGTGGAATGTTCAGCCACGTTGTACTTTATGAGGTGATCATAAATGTATGTTTTCATTTAAGACGTACTCTCTAAATGAAGTACTTTTCCAATAGAGGAATGTTTTACAGCTCCATTGAGAAAAATAGTTTGTAAAACAAGCAGAATCAGTTAATAACTCGAGAGTCTTTTCCTTTGTGTTGCCTTAGCAACATCACCCTAAATATAAACCTCAGCGTTAGACGTCCCTCACTGAAGTGAAAGAAAGAGCCATTATGAAACTTATAATTGGAAAATTAGATGCTGTCATCTTGAATACTCCCTCTTGAAATAATGTGTGTGGAAAGTGGTAGATCACTGTCTGCCCAGACTTCAGTTATTCCCGGGTTGTAAGTTGCTTTCTAAAAGGAAGTAGAGGCCCTGAGTCCACGTTAACTCTTTCCTTATTACCGTAGCATCCTGGGAGCCTTTGAGGGTAAAAGACCGTCCTTTGGTGTACTTGAAGGGGGCTCATCTAGGGTTACCATGGCTTAAAAGGTTAGGTTATTACTGTTAGAAAACAGTATCAGAATCTATGAATCCTGTATTATTTATTTAGTTCAGGTTAGTCTTCGTGCCTCACCCACTACTTCAGTAGTGGACCGTAATCCCCAGATACTACCTCAGTATCGACCTGCTAAATGTCTAACACCCACCTTACATTTTCAATAGTGCTTTTGAGCTACTATCAACCACAACAAAATGTCAGTGATCGAAAAAGCCTTTATATGGTTGTATTATGTGAATAAGTCTCATTATTTGATTTGATGTAATTAGCTTTCTTGATCTGTCACATGGCTAAGAAATTAACCAATACATGAGTAGTTTTTAAGAACTTGTGTTCTGTTCTTCATGTTCCTTAAAATATAGGACTGGTTTTTATTAATCTGAGAAAATAAATATATATTTAAAAGGAAAAATCAGAATTTAATAATCATTAAATATCACATAATTAGATTGCTTCTAATTTTTCATTGTAAATTATACAATTAACATATCAATGCACATGGCTTTCCATGACCCAAGACATATATTTTTTTATTTTTAAATTTATTTTTTTAAAGTGTGCTGTTGCTGCTGCTAAGTCGCTTCAGTCGTGTCCGACTCTGTGCGACCCCATAGACGGCAGCCCACCAGGCTCCCCCATCCCTGGGATTCTCTAGGCAAGAGTACTGGAGTGGGGTGCCATTTCCTTCTCCAGTGCATGAAAGTGAAAAGTGAAAGTGAAGTCGCTCAGTCCTGACCCCATGGACTGCTGCCTACCAGGCTCCTCTGTCCAACATGGGATTTTCCAGGCAAGAGTACTGGAGTGGGGTGCCATTGCCTTCTCTGACCTGGGAGGCTACTTAGGTTCTTTCTGATCACTTTAGAGATAGCAAGGCTGAAAGATATTTAAAACGTCACTGTTGCTTCAAGAGATGTAATAATGATAGTGATATATACCACTGTATCTAAGTATATAGGGGATTATACCTTGTTATTTTGAGGAGGATTGTCCTTTGAGAAACATAATTAATTCACATCACGGGCCTATGTTTGTTGAGTGCACAAAAGCTTCATGGCCTCTACTGTGGGGTAGATAAAGATGACTAAGGGCTGGGTCATGCCCCAGGGGACTTGCAGGGGAATTCATAAATATTTTGTGGATGGTGATATTGGTTAACAATTATTGATGCAATTGGTCTTGGCAGAGTAGTTATATGCACAATGCCTGCGGTTCTTATGTTGGGGATCAGGCCAGTTTCTTTTCTCGTGTGTGGACCACATGGCACGTGGGGTCCTGGTTCCCCAACCAGGGACCCAGCCCTCGCCCCTGTGGAAGCTTGGAGTCCTAACCACTCTCTGGATTGCCCGGGAAGTCCCAAGGCAAGTTTAATAATTTTAGCATAAATTCTAAGCGTTTATATTCAGATTCAGCAACCTTCTATCTCCTTGGTCAGCTTTTCTAGTCTTTAATACCCAGTGTGAAGTTAAGAATGAGACTAGGGGATTCCCTGGTGATCTGCTGGTTGGGACGCCATGCTCACCGCAGGGGGTACAGCTTCAGTCTCTGGTTGGTGGAAATGGGATCCCATGTGCCACAGCCAAAAAAAGTTAGGCTAGAGGTTTGCTCACTGAAAGGGAGTGTATTATTGACAGTACCCAGCGATAGTCTCTGTTCAGGTGTCTTTCTGTTTCCCCCTGACGTTGATGGGAAGTTGGAAGGGTTTCCAGGGGATACTTTGGGGAACAAATGCTTGTGAAACATGAGAGAGACTACGTGGTCTGCCCTCTTCCATTCTTGATGGCATTAAAGGGTAAGAGAGCTCTAAGTAACATGCCATCACTAGGTAGCTTGCAAAGATGCAGATCTGAACAAACCTTTGGATTGCTTTACTGAAAATTATTCATTTCCTTATCATTGAACATTTATTTTTTTCAAAACTTTTGTCTTGAAATAGTTACACTTGTCATAGATACATTTTGTGTACAACTATCATTCTAGTTGTAGGATAAATTTTAGAAGTGGGCTTGCTGGGATACGTCGTCTGTATTTTTAAGGCTTTTTATATTTATTGGCAAATTGTCCAGTAGAAATGTTTGTGATGGTGGGAATGTTCTTTATCTGTATTGTCCAGTGTGAGCCAGTGCACACTTGAGTTGTGACTGGGTAATCAAAGAACTGAATTGTTCATTTTATTTTGTTTTAATTAAATTCAAGGTTTAATAGCCATATATGTGACTTGTGTCTAGAGTATTGACAGTGAAGTTCTAGAGGATTTAAACTGAAGTACATTTCCAATAGCAATGTGTATGTGTATATATACACACCACTGTATGTCTGTATGTGTATATATATATGTGTGTGTGTGTGTATATATATATATATTGTAGGGGACAACAGAGGATGAGATGGTTAATAGCATCACTGACTCAATGAACATGAATTTGAACAAATTCTGGGAGGTACTGGGGGACAGAGGAGCCTGACATGCTGCAATTCATGGGATTGCAACGAATCAGACTTGACTGGCAACTGAACAACAGTATATACACATACATACTATACGCATATATGTGCGTGCTTAGTTGCTCAGTTGTGTCCGACTCTTTAAGACCCTATGGACTGTAGCCCCCCAGGCGGCTCTGTCCATGGGATTTCCCAGGTAAGAATACTGGAGTCGGTTGCCATTTCCTTCTCCAGGGGATCTTCTCAGCCCAGGGATTGAACCCATGTCTCCTGGGTCTCCTGCACTGCAGGCAGAGTCTTTACTGCTGAGCCACTGGGGAAGCTCCACTGTTCCTTTGTCAATATGAATTTATTTTTTCATAAAATCTTGGCAACTTGATAGGTTAAAAAGCTTATTTTTATTACTTTATTATTTTGTATATTTTATGTTATATACATTTATATATATAACTATTTACATATATTGTTATTTTATTATTATTTGCTAGTGAGGTTGAGTACCTGTGGGCATTTAATTTTTCATTTAAAAATTTTATTAATTTCATTTCATAAATTTTAATCATCTTCATTGTTTGCCTTTTTTTGCCCAGTTATACTTTATGATACTCATCTTTTTCTTTTTTATTTGTGTTTTTTGTGTTAATAGTAACTAATAGATATTTTTCCCAGTTGACATATACCAGACTTTTTGTTTATGTTTAAATTAGTATAAAGCATATAAATACTTTTCATACATAGGACAACCATTTCTTTTTTAAAAAATTTTATAGGATTATAGTTGATTTGCAATGTTGTGTTGGAGAAGGCAATGGCACCCCACTTCAGTACTCTTGCCTGGAAAATCCCATGGATGCAGGGGCCTGGTAGGCTGCAGTCCATGGGGTCGTGAAGAGTTGGACACAACTGAGTGACTTTTCACTTTCATGCATTGGAGAAGGAAATGGCAACCCACTCCAGTGTTCTTGCCTGGAGGATCCCAGGGACGGCGGAGCCTGTTGGGGTCGCATAGAGTTGGACACGACTGACGTGACTTAGCCGCAGCAGCAGGAGTGTGTTAGTTTCAAGTGTGCAGCAGTGTGCTTCAGTTACACATATGCATATGTTCATTCTTTCTGAGATTCTTTTCCCATATAGGTTATCACAGAATATTGAGTAGAGTTCCCTAGGCTATACAGTAGATCCTTGTTGATTGTCTATCTGATATATAGTAGTGTGTGTATGTTAATCCCAAACTCTCGATTTATCTCCCATTCCATATTTCCCCTTTGGTAACTGTAAGTTTGTTTTTGACACCTGTAAGTCTGTTTCTGTTTTGTAAGGAAGTTCATTTGCATTACCTTTTAAATCAGCAAAGCGATTCAGTTTTATATATATATATATATATATATTCCTTCTTGTATCCCTTTCCTCACAGTTTATCACAGGATGTTGAATGTAGTCCCCTGTGCTGTACAGTAGGGCCTAGTGTATCCATCCTGTGTAACCGTTTGTATCTGCTGATCCCACACTCCCACTGCTTCCCCCACCCCCTTGGCAACCACGTCTGTTCTCTATGTCTGTGAGTCTGTTTCTGTTTCATAGGTTGATCTGTATCATTTTAGGTTCCACATTTAGGTGACATCATATGGCATTTGTCTTTCTGTGTCTGACTTTCTTCACGCAGTGTGGGACTCTCTAGGTCCGTCTGTGTTGCTATAGAATCACTCTTTTTTATGGCTGAGTAGTATTCCGTCGTATGTATGTACTGCGGCTTTATCCACTCATCTGTCAGTGGACACTTAGATTGTTTTCACTTCTTGGCTGTTGTAAACAGTGCTGCTGTGAAGATTGTGGTGCCTGCGTCTTTTGGAATTATGGTTTTCTTGGATCTGTGCCTGGGAGTAGGATTGTAGGATCATATGGTTGCCCTGTTTTTAGGCAAGCGTTTTCAGAGACACTTTCCTTCTGTTAAAGTAGTTTATGGGGACTCAGGGACGAAGAATGAGGAGGGAAAGAGATGAAGAGAGTGAGGCCTGTTTGCCCCCAAGGAAGGGATGGAGATGTGGACCAGTGAGAGGAAAGGAAAGAGGACAGCAGAGGGGAGAGGAAGAGCCATCCCCAGATGCAGAGAGAAGAGGACGGAACAGCACAGCAAGGATTCCTGCCTTGGAGCAGGACAGGGAGCGGGTGTGGCTACCAGCCTCCTCTCTAGGCGTTGGAGATCAGGGTTCTCTTTGAAATGATAACTTGATGAGCCAGAGTATTCTAGTGCACTCCTAAATCATAAGACCCCCCTCACTGTTCTCTGAACCATGTCTAGAAACCAGGACGGCATCACCCTCCATGCCAAGGATCTAGTGAGAGGTTCCGTTGTTACCAGATGGTTCAACACAGGGCATCTAACAGAGAGGCCGCTTGGTTTGTAATTCAAGCTAGAGGACATGAATTCAGTCATGCCTTTCAACTTTACGTGTTTGCGAACTAATCATCGACACATCTTTTAACTGCTGGAGGTCTTGGTTTCCTCTTCTGTGAGATGGAAATGACCCTACCTTTTGTGATCTTGAAGACCAAGTGGGATGTTATCTGTGACCAAGTGCTTTGGAAGTTCATGCAAGGGCTTGCCCTAAGCTGGTGGTGACGGAGGGGGTGAGAGGGCTTCCTGGTGGTGGAAGCGGTTGGGGGAGAGGGTGGTGCAGCAGAGGTCAGTGCTGGCAGACGCCGCATTAGGAAGAGGTCTCTTAAACCTCACGATGTAAATTCAAGCGCACTAAAGAGTACCTTTTGAACATCTTACTTTTCTTTATTTGCATAATGATAATGAAGGTCTCCTCTTCCTGGATTTTTACCAACCTCCTTTTATATCTTTTCTCCCCCTTGCAGATGAACGGGACAAAGTTCAAAAGAAAACATTTACAAAATGGATAAATCAGCATCTCATGAAGGTCAGTGTGCGTTTCTTCTGCATCTTGGGATGGTTTTGCAGACTTTAATTTATTGTACAGTACTTTAGTATGTGGCTCTGAAGAAAAACCTTTCAGTGTCAGCTGCAGAGTTTCAGTTCTAGAGTATTTCACGTTCATTTCAGGCATCTGCTGTTACTTGGTGTGTGGCCTGCGGGTCCTGCTGGGGGTTGGAGATGACTGCCCAGTGATGGCGGTTCGGTCTGTGACCTCAGTCCAACCTCTTATTATTAGACTCTCAAAAATCTCCGCAGGTTACATGTTAGGGCATTATAAACTGCAATTTTTAATAACCTTTTTTTTTCCTCTCAAGACTGCAGGCAAGTTCTGGTGTTAGGTTTATGTGAATGGTGGAGAGTTAGGTGGGAATAAAGATGGGTTATAGACAGAAGTCTAGACTCAGTTTTCTTGTACTTAATGTGAACCAGAAGTTGATGCTAATTCTGGATTTATCTGTGAAACAGTTAATAGTTGTGGTTCTTAATTAATATTTGTGTTCTATGGGTCACTTTGAGAATCTGTTGTAGGCTCTCCTCAGAAATACACATGTGCACCACGCATGCATACAATTTCTTGGCATTATTGGGTCCCACCAATCCAGTGATTCTATAAATCTCATCTAAGGACCCCATGGGATTTCACAGTTAACTTAGTCCCCTTTTTTTGGCTTTTTATGGCCAGTCCTGAAGTTAGAAGGAGGTAGTATTTTAAGTCTGTTGTTTGGGACTTGGAGAGAGTTTTCTCACATAGAAACATTATGGTAAAAGTGGTTATATTCTTAGGCTGTCCCGGAGATCCTATTTAAACCATCATGTAGCCTAGGGAGATGGTGCCCATACTATAATCACATCTAATAGCCATCTATGAAAGTGATGCGTATTTCATGGGGTATGTCAGATGACGTGAGAAGTTTTAGTCCTCTCTCTCATCACCCATGGACAGAATCCTTTTCCCAAATCTGACACGCCCTTCAGGTGAGCCATGTCACCCACTCCCCATCTGAGGGTCAGTTTGTGGGCATTTCTGTTACTGCTGGGATTTCTGTTCCTCATCCTCTGATGCGTTGGTCAGAGGTCTGCTGTCTGATGCTTTCAGGAGGAAGTGTGTTGTGACTTCTACGGAGAGCATCATGCCAGCAGCCTGCCTGCCCTCCGCCTGGCTTCTGTGTCATCCTGTGTGTCCCACGCCTCCCGTGAGAGCGGACCCTGCACAGGCTGGAGCAGAGTGGGGCTGGTGTGTGGGCTGGGGTGTGGGATGTCGGAGCTGAAGACTCTGACAAGACTTTTCCATTTCTGAGATAAGTCCAGGGGAAGTGAGGTTCTGGATGAAAAGATGCCCCTTTGGTGGCTGCCAGTCTTTTTTCAAGAAAAATTTTTATTGAAGTATAATTGATTTATAATGTGTTAATTTCTGCTGTTTAGCAAAGTGACTTAGTTATACAGATATATACATTTTCTTCCCTGGTGGCTCAGTGGTAAAGAATCCACCTGCAATGCAGGAGAACCTGGGTTCGATCCCTGGGTCGGAAAGATCCCCTGGAGAAGGAAATGGCAACCCACTCCAATATTCTTGTCTGGAAAGTCCCATGGACAGAGGAGCCTGACAGTCCATAGAGTCACAAAAGAATCAGACATGACTGCGCAACTAAACAACAACGTCATACATTTTCTTCAGATTCTTTTCCATTCTGGTTTATCAGAGGATGCTGATCATGGTTCCCTGTGCCATGCAGGGGGACCCTGTCTACCCATCCTGTGTGTAACAGTTTGCATCTGCCAACCCCACATGCCTGCTCCATCTCTCCCTTTCCCTCTTCCCTTGGCAACCACAGTCTGTTCTCTATGACTGTGACACTGTTTCTGTTTTATCAGTTCAGTTCAGTCGCTCAGTCGTGTCCGACTCTTTGCGACCCCATGAATCGCAGCACACCAGGCCTCCCTGTCCATCACCAACTCCCGGAGTTCACTCAGACTCATGTCCACCGAGTCGGTGATGCCATCCAGCCATCTCATCCTCTGTTGTCCCCTTCTCCTTCTGCCCCCAATCCCTCCCAGCATCGGGGTCTTTTCCAATGAGTCAGCTCTTTGCATGAGGTGGCCAAAGTACTGGAGTTTCAGCTTTAGCATCAATCCTTCAAAACAACACCCAGGACTGATCTTCAGAATGGACTGGTTAGATCTCCTTGCAGTCCAAGGGACTCTCAAGAGTCTTCTCCAACACCACAGTTCAAAAGCATCAATTCTTCGGCGCTCAGCCTTCTTCACAGTCCAACTCTCACATCCATACATGACCACAGGAAAAACCATAGCCTTGACTTAGACGAACCTTTGTTGGCAAAGTAATGTCTCTGCTTTTGAATATGCTATCTAGGTTGGTCATAACTTTCCTTCCAAGGAGTAAGCGTCTTTTAATTTCATGGCTGCAGTCACCATCTGCAGTGATTTTGGAGCCCAAAACAATAAAGTCTGACACTGTTTCCCCATCTGTTTCCCATGAAGTGATGGGACCAGTTGCCATGTTTTGCTGTTTCATAGATAAGTTCATTTGTGTCATATTTTATTTATTGTTTAGTTTAAAAAGTTTTAATTGGAGGATAGTTGCGTTCAATGTTGTGTAGGTTTCGGCCATACAGCAGCGTGAATCAGCCATAAGTATACATACATGTGTGTATCTACAAGTACATATCCCCCTCTTAAGCCTCCATCCCAGCCCCCTTATCCCACCCCTCTCGGTTGTGTCACATTTTAGATTCCTTCTACGTGGTATCATATGATGTTTGTCTTTTTCTTTCTGACTTACTTCACTTAGTATGATAATTTCCAGATCCATCCATAGTGCTGCAAATGGCATCTCTCATTCTCAGATGGTTGAGTAGTAGTTCATTGTATGTGTGTACCGCCTCTTTATCTTTCTATCTGTTGATGGGCATTTAGATTATTTCTATGTCTTGTCTATTGTGAATAGTCTGGCTAAGAATATAGGCGTGCATGTATCTTTTTGAGTTACAGTTTTGTCCATATCTACGCCCAGGAGTGGGATTGTAGGATTATGTGGTAGCCCTATTTTTAGTTTTTTGAAGAGCCTCCACGCTGTTTTTCATAGTGTCTGCACCAGGTTACATTCCCACCAGCATTGTATAGCACTGAGTTGTCCCTTTTCTCCACAACCTCTTCAGTATTTGTTACTTGTAGACGTTTTAATGGTGGCTCTTCTGACTGGCGTGAGGTGGTACTTTGTGGTAGTTTTGATTTGCATTTCTCTGATAATCCGTGATGTGGAGCATCTCTCCATGTGCCTGTCTGGCCTGGCAGTCTGTGTGACTGTGGCCATCGGGGGGTGGGGGAGGGTGGTGCAGAGGGTTGGCCCGTGTCCCTGGAGCGTAAGCCCCATAGTGCTGACAGCTGAGGATAGAAGTTCACCAGGGTGACCCGTGGGAACGCCCTGCTGGCCTGAGATGGATGCTAGTGGGGACCCACCGTCTCCTGGATGTGTTGGGCTGGACCACTCATCTGATGAGCATTTTGTAAACTGGATGAATGTGTTTAAGGAAAGTGCGTTTGCTAAAAATTCTGACAACGCTGACAACAAGGCTGCGTCGTCCACTCCTAGGGTGCATCCTGGTGCCTTGCGTGGATGATGCACACACATGCTTAAATCACTTAACCCTCCAACAACCCTCCAAAGGTGGTTTCATTTAGTGGTTACGCACACACAGCCTTCAGAGTCAGATGGCAAGGGTGCCCATCTTGATTTACGTGGAGTAAGTGATGTCTTTTTTTTTTTTTTTTTTAGTAAAATAACACATCTCAAAGATATAAGGCTTCTGCTGTAACCCAGTAAGAATTAGGAAAATAATAATTTTACACACAATAGCCATTTGATAGATGCCAGTCCAACTGGTTAGGGTTATAATCAAAGTAGCATATTTGTTTCTTGATGTAGGTCAGAGTTTAAAATTTACTCTTATTAAAAAATTGTGCACTAAAATTTCTGACACAAAACTCAAATGTGTGAGAACATAATTTTATGATATTTTATTCTTTTCTGTTTGGAAGTTAGAGCATTACCTTCAACTGGGAAAGGTGATTACGTATCCCCAGATGTGGGGCAGCAGGCTGTTCAGGTTTGTGTCCCGAGCTGGCCAGAAAAAGGCCAGCCTTTGTGTCATTTCTTGTGTGTTTCACCCAAGGGATGACAGAGGAGTGTAAGACACTTGTGCTGTCAGAGATCATTTGGTCACAACCCAGTTTGCAGGAAATGGAAAATAAGTGTATGGATTTTAGGTTAAAATGTCAATATTAGAAATATTTCTTCTGTGTTGATTTTCTTATGTTCTTCCCTTGAAATACTGAACGTATTCAGGAGAAACAGGGACAGAAGAGAAGTGAGTCTCTTATCTTTCTTGCCCCACCGTGTTCCTTTTTAGTGAATGGAAAGTATGTTATTTGAAGAGTTTTTCATAAAATTAATCATGCTAAAAATGTGAAGGGAAAGGGTGACCATGAGTCAACAGAATGGAGTAATTGATGGGTAAAGAGAGAAAAAAGTGGGAATAAAATCATTTAGAAGGCGTTTGAGTCATTCTGTGTGTGTACTTGCTCTGCTTTGTCTGATTGTGGCCCTCCTTAAACCTGGGAGCAGGGAGAGGAAAGTGGGGACAGAGGAGGAGAAAGAGAAGAAGGGGGGAGGTTTGGGGTTAGAGGGGCGGGGCGCCCCGGCAGCGGGACCTGTGTGCTGGGACTGCGTCCAGGGGCCTCTGCCCTGCGCTCAGCGGCCTGGGGGGCTGACTCAGACCACAGGGTGCTCCCCATCTTTTGAAAGAATTCTTAAAACTTTTGCTCTATGTTATTATTTTATGTGTTTACTTTAATGTAATTTTATGCAATTATTTTACCCCAGTTGTGGTTCCAAGAAGACTGTTCCTTGTAGTTCTGCTTCTTCAGGCAGTGAGGTGATTGAGAGCTTAGTCCCAGGACAGATCTTCACGGGATTTTCCCTTTCATTTGATAACTATTTTGTCTTTGAAAAGAGACTTGCTTCCTGCAAAACTGTCGGCCTGTGACACTTAAGGCAAAGGTGGGAGGCAGATGACCCTGCGGTTGGTCGTCTGTGACGCTGCTCTGGCCCTCCTCCCTGGGCGGTGGGAGTGGTGGGTTGGTGGGGGGCTTGATGCCATCGCCCAGATGAGCAGGCAGGCGGCGCCTGGCCGGTGGGCAACCCACAGCAAGCGGTGGCCGAAGAGGAGGCCGAAATGGGTGCTGCCGATAAGACAGAGAAGCAGGGCTGGGACGCCCGGGCACTGCCTGCCTCGTCCGCGTCTCCGCTTGACCGCAAGCACTTCCCTCTTAGTTCATCTGGTTTAGAAAGAGCCGGAGCTCTTGGAGCCCTTGGAGCCCTGCGGGGACCCTTGGCTCCAGACTCCGATCATCTAAGGCTCGCTCATCTCCTTAAATGAGTCCTTTCCCCACACGCCCCTCCCCATCCGTGGTTGCTCTTGGGGCCCAAGGCCTCTTCTCCCTCCTTTTCCCTCTTCTTGCACACACTCCCCTCGCGGAAAGGGGCCTGTGGACTCCGTGTACCTGCGCTTGGGTTCTCACGTCTCGCGTCTTCGTCCCCGATCTCACGGGGAGCAGCCAGCCGCGCTGGTCCCGCCGCGTCAGCAGGGATGCGGCAGCGTGACCTGGCCGGGCGCCCGCCCCGCCCGGAGCGCCTTGGCGCACCGACGTGCCGCCGGCTTCCAGGGCTGTTAGACTGTTGACTTTCCCCACCTTACAGTTTCAGCTATTTGCTAATTAATCCTCGTGACTCAGGAAGTTAGGATTTATCCGGCTCTAAACTAGTGTATACTCAGTGCCCGGGGAAGCTTCTGGCAAGGTCGATTTTTCAAAGTTGATTTGACCGAGTAAAGTAAACACTGCGGACTTTTTAGATGATTGCTTAGGTTACTGTTGTATCCAAGCGCGTAAACGTTGTTTCCTTGAAATACTTGGTTAGGATTTTTTTTCATATAGCTTTCTCTCCAGAAAAGATGACTAGAGCCTTATTTTATATTGGGGCTAAAATGACATTTGTTTAAATAGTTTGCTTAATTAAAACTTATGTTTGTTGGTGAGCAGACGTCTCTGGCTTTTTTCCAAGTGTATTTAAATTTTAGTGCTCTGGTATTTCAGTTGTATGACTAAGCCTGTCCTTAAACTGATTGTTCTAGCAAGAACGTTTTCCTTTTGGTTCCTCCTTCTTCAGAATATATTTAAGAATATATCCCAGTTAACACATTCATCTGCTACCTCTACATGTTTATTCACACACAGAATATACTGGATTATTTTCCTTGCAGATTATGATCTCTGTATAAAACTATTGTTAAGTAACAATTATGTATTATTCTTTGACTTCCCTGGTGGGAAGTATTGGATTATTCTTTAGCATAATTTAAATTGTAGCGCTAAAACATGAGCTGGGTGTTATTGAAAATACCTGTGACTTCAGTTAGCTAAATTTTACTGAGAGAGTTATTCTAAAATATAAAATTGATGAGTATTTATTTTTGCCCATTCTGCCAATGGGACTTTATATACTAGAGGGTCTTAGGTCACTGTTTAATTTTTGTTATTCTTGATCACATGCAGTTCTGTCTTTCTGTCTAGAACTTCATGAGCATGTGTATGGCACCCAGATCTCTAAGTCCTGATGATGTAGCTTTTGTCTTGCTCTAAGGACACAGGAGGCAAGGCATCCTTTTATTTCCTGAAACATTTGAAAGACTAGAAGATTCCTTTTTAACTCATTGTTTGCCTGGACCCAGAATTAGAACTTGAGCTGTGACTGAGAGGCTGTATTGAAGAAGAATAATTTAAGGTGAAGAACAGTTTTTGGAAGCTTGGAGTCTGGGCAATTCATATAGTGTGCTTCCCTTGTGTTGGATTCCTCTAGCTAACCATTTATGGTGGAGTTATGTTCTTCAGCACTGCTTGACTGTACTGTGAACTTATTCTTAACATTGTGTAGTCAGATGTTTGGGCTGAGCTTTACTTTGTGTGCTCAGTCGTGTCCGGCTCCTTGTGACCCCGTGGACTGTAGCCCGCCAGGCTCCACTGTCCATGGAATTCTCTAGGCAAGAATACCAGAGTGGGTTGTCATTCCCTCCTCTAGGGGATCTTCCCCACCCAGGGATCAAACCTGCATCTCCTGCATTGTCAGGCAGATTCTTTACTACTGAGCCACCTGGGAAGCCCGAATTTTAGTTTATTGACACATAAGTGCATTTGGAGAGGAAAAGGCCCTGGATTCCAGTACTGAACTACTCCCTCTTAGTAACCTGCGTGGTTACCACCTGGGAGACAGCCTGCTAAGGATCACACTTTAATCTCTGTTCCGTCTTGTCTTGGGAAAGCTTGATTTACTCAAGGCAGAGATATCCTTTGCACGTATTGTAAAGGCAACAACTTCATGGCTCCGCTGAATCAATCACACTATTTTTTATTGATTTGGTGGCTGGAAGAAAATGTAGACCCCTAAGCTGAGAATATGGTGATAACTTTTAAGGAATGTGTTCTCAGCCATCACATACTTCTTGAGTAATTTTACCATCTGTGGGCACAGATGAGAGAGGAGAATTTTTGAAGCATCAACTTTATACAGGACTAATGACAAATGCTTTTTCTGAAACTATAATGTAAGTATTGGTTCTTAAAATCCGCAAATAAGATCTTTTTTTCAAGACCTTAGACTTACATGAGTGGTTCTTAAACTTGAGCTACATCAGAGTCTCTTGGAGGGCTTGTTACAGTAGATGGTTGGGCTTCAGCCCAAGGCTTCTTATTCAGTAGATCTGGGAGGGACCTGAAACTCTACCATTCTAATAAGTTCCAGGAAGTTAGGTTTTCAACAAAAAGCTGTTGCTGCTGAGCCAGGGCCACTCTATGAGAGAGCACCTGTCATAGAGAAAATGATAAATGTTATAATGGACCATCAGATTCATTTGATATAATCAACAAATATTATAAGCAGGTTTAAAAAATAATTGTAGCTACTGCATATCTATTGTAAGCTGTATTTATTAATAATGAATTAATATTAACTAATACCTTCAATATTAATACTATTATTACTACCAATAGTAATAGCTGCTAATATTATTTGAGAGCAAACCACATACCAGGATTTGTCACTTTTGTGTCTTAATGTCTATTTCTCATAACAATTCTTATGGAAAGGACCTGTTCTTTTTTTAAAAAATTTTATTTTATTGAAGTATAGTTGATTTACAATATGATGTTAATTTTTGTTGTACAGCAAAGTGATTCAGTTTTTTATGTATGTGTGTGTGTGTGTCTTCCCTGGTGGATTCCCTGGTGGTTCAGCTGGTAAAGAATCTTTCTGTGATGCGGGAGACCTGGGTTCGCTCCTTGGGTTGGGAAGATCCCCTGGAGAAGGGAAAGGCTCCCCACTCCAGTAGCCACTCCGGTAGCCTGGAGAATTCCACGGGCGGTACAGTCCACGGGATCGCAAAGAGTCAGACACGACTGAGCGACTTCCACTTCACATCTGTGTATGTCTCACATTTTTTCCACATTCTTTTCTGTTGTGATTTGTCACAGGATACTGAAGATAGCTCCCTGTGCTGGGCAGCAGGCATGTCCTTTGATGCTGTGTGGACTAGCTTGTGTCTGCTAACCCTCTCTTCCCCACAGCCCCGCCTCCCCCTTAGCAGCCACGGGTCTGCTCTGTCTGTGGGTCTGTTTCTGTTTTGTATAAAAGTGCATTTATGTTGTAGTTTAGATTCCACATGTAAGCAGTATCGTACGATATTTGTCTTTATCTGTCTGACTCACTTCACTCAGGATGATCATCTCTAGGTTCATCCATGTAGCTGCAGATGGCATTGTTCCCTTCTGCTTTGCGGATGAGTAACATTCCGTTGTGTATATGTGCCACACCTTCTTCGTTCATTCGTCTCCATCCTGACTGTTCTGAATCCCTGTGTTACAGGTGTTGAAACTGATGCCCAGGGAGGTTGCATAATTTCCTCAGGTCGTGAAGCTGGTAGACCTCAGGATGCATGTGGGAAAGAGGCTAAGAGAGATCACGCAGGCTGGAGACCTGTCTAGGGAGGAAGTGAGGGTCACACGCCAGTCTGCCTGACTCCAGACATTGTGCTCTCTCTGCTGCTCGAAGGATGAATGCAGTGAGCAGAGCTGAAGGGGGAGTCGAGCTCACCTTTGGACCCTGGTCTAGTATCTTTACAAATGCGATGTGATGTTTGAGTTATTTCTGTTGTGGTGTTAGAGATATGTATGTAGTAGAGGAAGGGTTAAACGGGGAGGGGGGATAGACTCAAAAGTGTAGAGTTTAGAAGCAAATCATGTTTTTTTAAATGCAAAAAATTGTTGATTTGGTAACCCTGACCATTTCAAAACAGTAAGAGATAACACAGATGAGTCTGACATGGTTTCATATAGACGGTCATAGCTTGGGACTGAGAAATTCTGAATATCTTCTCATCATGAAGAATAGTGATTTCTTTGGGTAAATTCCTCATCAGTAAAGTAAAAGTTGCTCAGTTGTTTCTGACTCTTTGTGATCCCATGGACTATACAGTCCCTGGAATTCTCCAGGCCAGAATACTGGAGTGGGGGTAGCCTTTCCCTTCTCTAGGGGATCATCCCAACCCAGGGATCGAACCCAGGTCTCCCATATTGGAGGCAGACTGTTTACCAGCTGAGCCACAAGGGAAGCCCCTCACCAATTAAAAATGTCCAAGATAATACTGTTTACTTTCAACAGGGCTGTATTGAACATTTGTATAATCAGGGCTGTATCTGAAATACAGTTTAGAAAGTACTGTTTTTTTCTTTTTAATTAATTAATTTTAAATGGAGGCTAATTACTTTACAGTATTGTGGTGGTTTTTGCCATACATTGACATGAATCTGCCACGGGTGTACATGTGTTCCCCATCCTGAACTCCCCTCCCACCTCCCTCCCAGTCCCATCCCTCTAGGTCATCCCAGTGCATCAGCCCTGAGCTCCCTGTCTCATGCATTGAACCTGGACCGGTGATTCATTTCACATATGATAATATACGTGATTCAATGCTATTCTCTCAAATCATCCCCCCCAGCCCTCTCCCACAGAGTCCAAAAGTCTGTTCTTTACATCTGTGTCCCTTTCACTGTCTCGCATACAGGGTCATCATTACCATCTTTCTAAATTGCATATGTATTCGTTAATACACTGTATTGGTGTTTTTCTTTCTGACTTACTTCACTCTGTGTAATAGGCTCCAGTTTTAATGCAGCTTACCACTTTGCTGGAGACATTAAATACATTTGTGAGAAGATCCCTTGGAGAAGGGAGTGACTGGCTACCCACTCCAGTATTCTTGCCTGGAGAACGGCTTGGATAGAGGAGTCTGGTGGGCTCTAGTCCACGGGGTTGCAAGAGTTGGACATGACGGGGTGACTGACTCTTTCACTGCTACCTCTTTTGTTTCAAAACCATTACCTGTTACGCCTGGCAGCACAGGATGAAGTGTCAGAACGAGTGCTAAACAGTGGGGTTTTACAAGATCGGGGCCAGGAGATTTGGGGTGGCTCTGAGTGTCAAGGGCACTCTGAGTGTGCCAGGACAGGGGTGCTGGCTTGAGCGGGGCGCAGCGGAGGGGTGGGCCAGGGCTGGGCGGGGCCGTGAGTCTTGAGCCTGCTGCACTGGACGCTGGGTTTGCTGGGAGGAGATCAGGTGGAGAGAAACGGCAAAGCCGCACGCAAGACTAACACAGCATCATCAGTCAGCTGTATCTCAATTAAAAAAAGAAATGGTGAAGACAGATAAGAAGCAGATGGGATGGGTCATCCAAGGATGTTGGAAGTACCTGAGGACAAGAGCAACGTGGTATAACTGGCACTCTGAAGTCATGTGACTGCCGTTGGGAAGAGCCTTGAGTGCACACGTAGGCATTGAGGAACTACAGGTGACGGCACTGTGAACTCTGCGATGGAGCTGTCTTCCTGTGATGGCTCCGTGTCTGCTGAGTGAGGGAACCTACAGAGGGGACTGCGGGGCCTCTGTCTTAGTTCTTCCCCTTGTTTGTAGCTGGTACTCGGATGGGGTTGCGGAAGGCTTGCTGATCAGATTATAGGTTGAAGGAACACTCAGTGTAGTAAACAGATCAAGAAGGCTGGACCTCTGGTCTCATCAGAAAGAGAGAACTTAACGGTGAAAATGTAAAGTTCTGCTCAAAGACTGAAGATTTCCCTGTAGGATTTAGAAGGTGCAGAAGGTCTGGCGGGCAGCAATTCCTGTCATCGGAGCTGGGGGTTCCGATGACCTCAGGCTGACGGCAGTGGTGTGCCTGCACGCAGGCTGTGTTAGCAGAGCTCAGAGTGTGCTGGGCACCCAACATCCAGGGTGTTTGTTCAGGTCCTGACTGCGCATAAAGGGGCAGTCAAAAGGAAAGTGACTGCTGGAGGCAACCATGATGGTGAGCATCTGGAAACATCTCTTGGATGAGGGACGATGGAGACAATTGAGAAGGAGACTTTGAGAAGAGAGGGTTACAGAGAAACGTGATGGGCATTTTCAGATATTGGTCAGGGTAGTCATATAAGAAGCTACAGTTTAGGATTTATTAGATCCAAAGATTGATGGATACTTTCCAGTTTGAATATGTAAGCTCAATGTAAAACCCCTCTGTAAACATCCACAGTGCCCAGTAATAGGTGTTCACTTAAGTCTGTTTTGATCTAAGGGTATATTCTTAGTTTCCAGTGGCTGCTATAACCAATTACACAGGCTTGCTGACTTAGAACAGTGATCTCTATGCTGTCAAATCTGGGGGCTGAAAGTCTGGACTCAGTTTTTCTGGGCTCGAATCACCATGGTAGCAAGGCTGTGCTCCCTTCAGAACCTCTTGGGGAGAATGCCGTGCCCGTCTGTCTCAGCGTCTGGGGATACCAGCATTGCCTTTCCCGTCGCCACATGCTGCCTCCTGGTCCGTGGGTTAGGACCCCCAAGCATCTCTTTTCTAAGGAGGTTGGAGACTGGATTTCGAGCCCACGGGCATAATCCAGGATAATCGTCCCACCACAGATTTTTAACACACCTGCAAAGATTGTTTTCCAAATAAGGCAACATTCAGTTTCCAGAGATTCGGACCTGATATCTTTGGGGCCACCATCATCCTCTTATACGTGAACCAGTAAAACTGCCTCATGTGAAGTCAGCTAAGGCTTCATGGGATAGGCACTCCCCAGTCATTCCCAAATTTCCACCGAAATCCTGTGGGGATGTAGCTGGAATCTATCAGAGGTGGAACAGAAATGGTTCCTGCGTTGGTAGGAGGGTGAACTAGGTGGTGATACGTTTGCTTTCCAAGACCAAGACTATATAGTCATGTCATTCGTTTATGATAAGATTTGTGAAGCAGTAATTAATAGGGATAGACCAGAGATTTGTTTTTATATTTTTTAATGTTTGAAATAATTTTATGCTTTAACAAGTTGTAAAAATAAAAATAGTACAAGGAGCCCTGTTAGGTATGCTCATTACTCAGATTGATTCTTGGTAGCACTTACCCCGTTTGCTGTATCATGACTCTAATACCGCACGTGTGTGTGTGTGTGTGTGTATTTTTTATCTGAACCACATGGGGGTAAGTCCTACACTATACAGATGGCCCTTTTCCCCTCAGTACTGCAGCATTTCCCAAGAGTAGGGGTGTTCTCTTTCATAGCCCCACATCTACCTACTTCGTAAAGTTATGCTGGCTCACAGTCTCTTGCCTGTGTTTCAGTTTGGTGGTTGGTCCTTTACACTGTTACCCCAGAGCAGCTTGCAGGTCGTGGTCAGCTGTTGCATTTAGCTGCTGTGTCTCTTTATCCTGCTTTAGATAGAAACAGTTTAACAGCCCTTTAACAGACTTTTATGACATGAACATTTTTTGAAGACTGCAGAACAGGGGTTTATAGAGAATGGAAGATCAATTAATAGTAAAATGTATTTTGAACTTCAGACTATTTTATGACAAGAAGATAAGCCCTTTTCTGAGATTTTAGTACTTGTTGATAAGTAATGAGTATCTTTTCAAATTTTTCAGATAATACAGTATCTTTTCAAATTGAGCACCTCACAACTTGACTCAGTAATTCATCAAATGACTTTAGTTCTGTCTTGTGGTCAATTATAGTTTTTCTTGATTTCCTTACTGCTAATAATAGTATTACTTCTGCTTCCAACACTGCCATTTTGAATGCCTAGGCTGAGCCACATGCTGGATGGGCCGTGTAACGTGGGTTGTCTGGTTGAGCCCTTGTTTAGCCAGTGACATTCCGGAGGCTCAGGAACGACATGACCTGACCGGCGTGGGCGGGCTGGAACGTGGCAGAGAACCTTCTGGTTCTCCAGGAAAGCTCCGCCATCTTGGCCCCTCTTGCCTGAGCAGAGCCACGGGGCTGAAGAGCAGTCAGGAGGGGCAGACCCGACCTGACCAGCGTGGACGGGCTGGAACGTGGCAGAGAACCTTCTGGTTCTCCAGGAAAGCTCCGCCATCTTGGCCCCTCTTACCTGAGCAGAGCCACGGGGCTGAAGAGCGGTCAGGAGCTGCAGACCCGACCTGACCAGCGTGGGCGGGCTGGAACGTGGCAGAGAACCTTCTGGTTCTCCAGGAAAGCTCCGCCATCTTGGCCCCTCTTGCCTGAGCAGAGCCACAGGGCTGAAGAGCGGTCAGGAGGGGCAGACATGGCTCAGTGGAAAGGCGCGGTGCTGAGGTGCAGCTCTCGTTTCTTTCTGCGTTACTTCTAGTCTTTGCTGTGATGCTTCGGCCATAAATTTTTATTTGCATTCTTCTCTAATCAATATGCTTTACAAGCATTTAGAGATACAGATAAAAGTATGTGAGAAAGCCAACCAGCACTCCCAGAGGCTGGGGTTTTAGCTGGAGAAGGGCACTGACTTAAGCCCTTTTCAAAGAAGAGGATAAGGCGGTTTGCTCAGTGGAGCTGACAGCTCCATCCTGCCGCGCAGGCTTCACAGCAGCGCCGGTCCCGTCCTTCCGTCGTGGGCAGGTCCCGCAGAAGCTTTGATGCGTCGTCTGTTCTGGACTCCAGGCTGCAGGTCAGCCCAGCACGGCGCCTGATACGCTGCTTCTGTCAGGCCCCTGTTGCTTCCTCAGTGAACCTGAAACCAGATGATGCTTTCCCCCGTGTTTGTGATATACCCCTGACTACTGTGATGGGAAGATGAAAAGTGTCACTTTGTGAGAAGTGAGGTAAAAGTCCGGAAGGAAAGGCATTGCGTGATGACTCCTTCCTGTGAAGGCTGAGGAGCCCCGCTGCGTTGTGGGTGCAGAACGTGAGTCGCCCGGTCAGGCAGGAGGAGCTGCCACGCTGATGCTCTGCGTTCTTCCACAGCCCAGTGCAGGGTCTCCGTTCACTTCGGGGGCAGGAAGTTTACTCTTACTTATAACTGATATTAATGTATTTATCTAGCGTTAAATACGTACAAGTAAATAAAACAATATAATAAAAAGAAGCAGCCTGAATACTCTTTGGAAGGACCTATGCTGAAGCTGAAGCTCCAAGACTTTGGCCACCTGATGCAAACAGCTGACTCACTGGAAAAGACCCTGATGCTGGGAAAGATTGAGGGCAGGAAGAGAAGGTGACAGCAGAGGATGAGATGATTGGATGGTATCACTGATTCGATAAGCACACAAACTTGGGCAAACTCCAGGAAATGGTGAAGGACAGGGAAGCCTGGCCTGCTCCAGTCCATGGGGTCGTAAAGAGTCGGACATGACTTGATGACTGAACAACAGCAAGAATTACGTACGTATAAATAAATGAATAAAGTTTGCCCAACTTACCTATTGTTATTTCCCTCAGCTCAGAATGTAGAAGACTATTGATTGAAGCTAGCTTTTCCTCACTGGGGAATTTTCTAATAGTTTGCTGACAATATTAGTAGATTCTTTGCAGCCTTATTGCATGTGAGGAAGAAGAAATCTTTTCCTTCTAACCTTTCTAGGTTCCTGGCTGGGCTGTAAAACAAAAGACAGATAAATAAGAGAAAAGCATACAGATTATTTAATAAGAACTTTGTATAATCAGGAGCCTTCGAGGAGAAATGAAGACCTGAAGAAACAGTTAAACCTGAGTGTGTTTTAACACCAGGCTTGGTGGGGAGTGGAGGGTCACGGGGAAACGTAGCAGAACAGAAGGGCATGAGCCAAGGGTAATAAACTTGAGAAGTTCAGGAAGGCCTGTCTGTTCAGATTCCTCTCACCTGCAGAGATAAGGATGCTCCTTTCCTCCAGGTGCAGAGTGAGCACCTCCCCGCTGAGGTCTCATGACCTGCCTGGGGGTGGGTGGTGGCAGCGCCCTTCCAGCACCCGCTGTCTCCCAGCTCCTTCTGCTGGAAATGTCCAGTTTGCCCAGGGGCTGTGTTTGGGGTTGTGCGTCCTGAGCCCTGTCTTGCAGGTGTGGTTAGGTTTCTCATCCCTTAGGATCTTACAGAAAACCCCGTTTCCAGGCGCTGTCAAGTTGGCTGTGCTGCAAACCCATGGGAAATTCAGAAACAGGTTTTAAAAGGGGCTGATGAGGAGGACAAGCAGGGGGAGGCAGAAGCCGGTGATGAAGATGGGGGCGTGCTCTGCTGGTGGAGAACTTGACCTTGAGAGCAGTCAGTGTGTCAGGGGCTGGGGACGAGTCATGTTGGACTTGCCATGGAGTTTGGAAGCAGTTGCCTGCATAGTCGTGTCTGACTCTTTGTGACCCCATGGACCGCAGCATGCCAGGCCTCCCTGTCCATCACCAACTCCCGAAGCTTGCTCAGACTCGTGTCTATTGAGTCAGTGATGCCATACAACCATCTCATCCTCTGTAGAAGTAGATGTTTTTTCTGGAACTCTCCTGCTTTTTTGATGATCTCTGGAAGTTCATGGTTCATGTACTGTTGAAGCCTGGGGTTGTGCGTCCTGAGCCCTGTCTTGCAGGTGTGGTTAAGTTTCTCACTTCTTAGGATCTTACAGAAACCCCAATTCCAGACACTGTCAGGTTGGCTGTGCTGCAAACCCGAGGGGAAATTCAGAAACTGGTTTTAAAAGGGGCTGATGAGGAGGACAAGCGGGGGGAGAACTTTGAGCTTTACTTGGCTAGCGTGTGAGATGAGTGCAATTGTGCAGTAGTTTGAACATTCTTTGGCATTGCCTTTCTTTGGGATTGGAATGAAAACTGACCTTTTCCAGTAATCAATGCAAAGAAATAGAGGAAGATAATAGAATGAGAAAGACTAGAGATCTCTTCAACAAAATTAGAGATACCAAGGGAACATTTCATGCAAAGATGGGCAAAATAAAGGACAGAAGTGGTATGGACCTAACAGAAGCAGAAGATATTAAGAAGAAGTGGCAAGAATACACAGAAGAACTATTAATAAAAGATCTTTATGACCCAGACAACCACAATAGTGTGATCACTCACCTAGAGCCAGACATCCTGGAATGCTAAGTCAAGTGGGCCTTAGGAAGCATCACTGCAAACAAAGCTAGTGGAGGTGATGGAATTCAAATTGAGCTATTTTAAATCCTAAAAGATGATCTTAATGTGATATAGAAGAAATGTCTGTGTGAAAGAGGGAGAGATCAGTGACCTCAGAGGGAAGCTGTTGAAGCTGGGAGGACCACTGTGTACATCTAAAAATGCTGAACTGAACACCGATGGCCTGAGCTGTGGATTCATGATGCTGACATAGTCTAACACTTGATGATGTCTTAAAGAATTTCTTTTTTTCTCTTCTTCCAGTTTCATTGAGATATAATTGATGTACAGCACTGTATAAGTCTAGGCTTTGCGGCGTAATGACCTGAGTTACATGCGTTACAAAATGATGACCACAGTAAGTTTAGTGAGCCTTCATTACCTCATATAGACACAAAATTAAAAGAGAAAAAATTTTCTCTTATGATGGAAAGTCTTAGGATTTACTGTCTTAAATTTCATATATAACTTACAGCAGTGTTAATTACCTTCAGTTCGGTTCAGTCACTCAGTCGTGTCCAACTCTTTATGACTCCATGAACTGCAGCACGCCAGGCCTCCCTGTCCATCACCATCACCAACTCCTGGAGTTTACCCAAACTCATGTCCATTGAGTCGGTGATGCCACCCAAAAGTATAAATCTCATCCTTTGTCATCCCCTTCTCTCACCTTCAATCTTTCCCAACATCAGGGTCTTTTCAAATGAGTCCGCACTTCGCATCAGGTGGCCAGAGTATTGGAGTTTCAGTTTTAGCATCAGTCGTTCCAGTGAATATTCAGGACTGATTTCCTTTAGGACGGACTGGTTGGATCTCCTTGCAGTCCAAGGGACTTTCAAGAGTCTTCTCCGACACCACAGTTCAAAAGCATCAATTCTTCGGCGCTCGGCTTTCTTTATGGTCCAACTCTCACATCCATATGTGACTACTGGAAAAACCATAGCCTTGATGAGATGGACCTTTGTTGGCAAAGTAATGTCTCTGCTTTTTAACATCCTGTCTAGGCTGGTCATAACTTTTCTTCCAAGGAGTAAGCGTCTTTTAATTTCATGACTGCAGTCACCGTCTACAGTGATTTTGGAGCCCAAGAAAATAAAGTCTGTCACTGTTTCCATTGTTTCCCCATCTATTTGCCATTTAGTGATGGGACCAGATGCCATAATCTTAGTTTTCTGAATGTTGAGTTTTAAGCCAACTTTTTCACTGTTCTCTTTCACTTTCATCAAGAAGCTCTTTAGTTCTACTTCACTTTCTGCCATAAGGGTGGTATCATCTGCATATCTGAGGTTATTGATATTTCTCCCCGGAATCTTGAATCCAGCTTGTGCTTCATCCAGCCCAGTATTTCTCATGATGTACTCTGCATATAAGTTAAATAAGCAGGGTGACAATATATAGCCTTGACGTACTCCTTCCCCTATTTGGAACCAGTCTGTTGTTCCATGTCCAGTTCTGTTACTTCCTGAGCTGCATACAGGTTTCTCAAGAGGCAGGTCAGGTATTCCCATCTGGTATTCCCATCTCTTTAAGAATTTTTCACAGTTAATTGTTAATTTCACAGTTAATTTCCCACATGTTAATTACCTTAATCATGTTGTATATCACATGCCTAGTATTTATTTGAGAGTTTATGTGCTTATAGGTTCAATTCAGTGCAGATTATTAACTGTTAATTTCCTCTGTTGGGGTCTACACATACATTAAAGCTACACCACCCTAAGTGATCATGAAAAGTATAAAACTGTGGAATTAAACCTATGTTTAAAGATGTACAAATACAGTCAAATAATACGCATTTTGAAAGGCTCTCTGTCCTTAGTTGTACATGAGTTATCTACATTTACCTGACTAGTCAGCTCAGTTGCATTATAATCTTGAAAGTACAAATATACAAACAGATCTCTCTGGTGATTTTCCTACCTTCACTTGCTCTTGTCACTTCACTTAAACAGTTGCTCACAGATGATGTGTTCGAAGGAGTTTTCATATCATAGGTCCAGTTTATATCCCACAAGTCTGTATGAATGTTTAGCCTTTTCCCTTGGGATGTATTCGTATCAGATGTCCACTTCTTTATTGATGATTTCTTGGCTGCGCTCAGGCTCCGTTGCTGTGCGTGGGCTTCCTGTAGTTGCAGCGAGGGCGATCTGCCCTTGTTGTGGTGCTCGGGCTTCCCATTGCGGTGAGCGGCTCCTCCTGGGAAGTGCGTGGGCTCCACTGGTTGCAGCACACAGGCTTGGTGGTTGCAACACGGGCTCTGGGGCACCCGCCAGGAGTTGCGATGCTCTGGTTTAGTTGCTCTGCAGCAGGTAAAATCTTCCCGGGTCAGGGATTGAACCTATCTGTGTTCCCTGCGTTGGCTGGCGGTACCGCTAAGGAAGTCCAGATGTCCATTTTTTTAATTTAAAATTTTTTTGTTTTTTTAAAAATTTATTGACATATAGTTGATTTATGATGTGTTTCTGCTCTATAGCAAAGAGATTCAGTTATGCATATATATATATTCTTTCCCCTTATGGTCTGTCCCACGATACTGAATATAGTTCCCTGTGCTACACAGTAGGGAACAGTGTTTATCCATCCTATATATGATAGTTTTCATACGATGCCCACTTTTGACAACTTTTTGTTACCAATTTTTCTATTTTCAAAAAGAAAAATGTTTCACAAATAAAAGTAGCAAGAATCTATGTTGTTTTAGGATTTTTCCAGCAGGATATCTATCATATGGTATACAGGAAATGCACAGCACTGCTGAAGTGCTCTTGCTTAATATTTATGCACAATATTGAGATGCATTTATGAGGGAGAATCAATAGCTAAAATTAATGTAAGAACATCTACCAACATAATATGGACAAGACTACATTTTTATTATAATTGCTTCCTTACAATGCATTTTATTCATTCACTACCAGAATTTTCAGATTCCACTGGAATGAAAGCAAAATCGAGCCAGGAATATGCTAACATTTAAATTGCATATCCATTGTAGGGGTATGGGAAATCATATTTATTGGCAACCTACATGCCTTATATTAAAAGTTTTATACATTATTTTGTGACTTTCTTACCTGTTTAAAGAATTTCTTATCAAAATTGTTTAAGTGTTCTTGTTTGTGAGTTTTAAAAAAAACTCTCATGGGAAATACACTACTCATTTTCAAATAAAATTTAGAGACACCATGGTGCTGGTGGTCGGATCGTGTTTTGATAGAGCACGTGTGCACAGTCCCTCACATGTGAGTGGGGCTGTTTGTCCGTCATTTTTAGAGAACTGCATTTCCCCAGGTGGTTGAAGTAGGAGGCAGGCTGCTCTTCTTCTTAGACCGGCCCCGGAGATGCAATCTAGTACATATCTTGATGGATGGATGTTAAGAGCTTAAGTCCTGAGGTCGAGGAGCCCCCCCTAACACACGAGAGCGGCCCCTCGCCAGCCCCACAGAGGTGTAGGTTCAAGCGTCCTTGGGCTTCTCTGTTTATTTCGGAGACTCCCTTGCCCCCTTTCCCCAGGGGCGCCTGGGTGAGTGGGTCCTCCTGACTCTCTATGTTTCATCCTGGAGTCCCAGGGCAGCTGGTCTTGGCGAGGGTTGGGGCAGGCCCTCAAGGGGAGATGATGAGCACCAGATTCTCCGCAGTCCGTAAGGAGTGCAGCACTCAGCTCTCGTGCTGGGGAAGAACGCCTGGGGTGAGTGGGTAGGAAGGCAGCCTGGAAGTAAGCTAGTCTTGCCTGGAGTCTGTCCTGGTGGGCAGTCTCTGTGAGCTAGTCCGCCTTTTCCAGCATCTTCCCTCACTGTGCCCTAGAGCCCGGAGGAGGTCCGTCCTTTTTTTTTTTTTCTTGGATTTATAAAACTGTCCCTCCCTTTTCATTTAAAAAATCTAAATTGAAGTATATTTGATTTACAATATCATATAAGTTTCAGGTATACAGCTCAACGATTCTCTTATACATCTGTGTGTGTGTGTATTTATATATATATATATATGGATTCCCTGCTGGCTTAAGACCGTAAAGAATCCGCCTGCAATGCAAGAATCCCAGGTTTGATCCCTGAATCAGGAAGATCCCCTGGAGAATGGAACGGCTACCCATTCCAGTATTCTTGCCTGGAGAATTGCATGGATAGAGGGCCTGGTAGGCTACATCCCATGGAGTCACAAAGATTTGGACAGAACAGAGTGACTAACATATATATATGTTGTATATATAATTTAGGTTAACCTTGAACTGTTCTAAGCCTTTGTTTTCTCATCTGGAAAGCGCAGAGAATAGTGCCCTCTTCAGAAATCTTTCAGATTAGCAAAAGCTCAGGTCTGTCCTCCAGTCTTCCACAGCAGTGGCGGTGGGTCATGATGGTTGCATTTTTATGGTTTGTGTCATAGTATTGCCTATGAGAAGAGGAGTATCGCATTGAGTATTGCATATTGAGGAGATGGCCCATCTGAGAAGGGGTTGTGGTTTTCTGTTGCAGTGCCAGATGCCAGTTAGACGGTGAACTCCAAATAAAGGAGTGTGTTTCCCATGGTCTGGCTGAAGCCCACACCGTGTCCCTTCCCGTGGGCATGGCAGTTTGAGATGAGATGCTGTGATTATTTGTGTGCCATCACATCTCTGGTTGAGTTTAGCCCGGATAAAATAATCCACATAGCAGCAACCTGGTAGAGTCATAAACACAAGATGGCATTTCAACCTTCTGCCTGAGCAGAGAGAATCTGGCACTTGTATTTCCTATAAGAGCATTAACAGCCTTCTAGTACTTGAAAAAACAAAGCAAAATCTCCAAAATCAGTAACACTTAACTGAATTCTTGAAGAATAGTGTAAAAGCTCTATTTCTTAGAGTTAAGTACAGTTATACCAGGAAGATATAATATAGGTGCCCTGACCTAAAAGTAGAAATGTGTCCTGTAGATCTGTGCCCAAGTTAATGATCTTCAGGGTTATCTTTTTTTTTAATCTCACAGTTTGTCTCACATTGTTCACAGATGTTTTAAGCATCTCATTATGCATAAGCTTAAAAAACTAAAGAAGCCCTATTTGCAGACACTTTGATTTCACTGGAGCATCGTGCATGCCTGCGTGCGTGTTAAGTTGCTTCAGTCGAGTCCGGCTCGTTGCGACATCATGGACTGTGTCAAGACCAACAAGTCTTTGTGACACCATAGCCCACCAGGCTCCTCTGTCCCTGGGATTCTGCAGGCAAGAATACTAGACTGAGTTGCTATTTCCTCCTCCAGGGGAGCTTCCCCACCCAGGGACTGAACCAGTTAAGTCTCCTGCGCTGGCAGGCGGGTTCTTTACCGCTAGCGCCACCTGCGAAGCCCTGCTGGAGCACTGTATGTAACAGCAAATTTAAAAAATCAATGAATAGTTGATATAAGCTAGTTGTATAACACAGTGGCTCACACTTTTTAAAGGTTTTACTCCATTTGTAGTTATTCTAAAATATTGGCTGTGTTGTACAGTATATCCGTGTAGCTTACTCGTTTTCTACGTGTTAATAATAGTTTGTAGCTCTTAATCACCTACCCCTGTCTTGCCTTCTCTCCTTGCCTCTCCCCACTGGTCACCATTAGTTGGTTCTCTTTATCTGTGAGTCTGTAACAAGAAGTTTTAATGTTTCTTCTCATTTGTTAAATTCCAGACTTTTGGTTTGTGGATTTAATTTCTGAAGAAGACTTTTCTTGATCATTTTAAAATTAATTTTCCTGAGTTGACAGGATCAAATAAAAACATATATATATATATATAATTTTTTTTTTTGCAAAGAAAAGCATTTTTAAAAACAGGTTCCCAGGAACACCAGTGCTGTGAGATGCCTTGGGGTAAGGTGGGGGTGGTGGGGAAGGCTTCCTTTGCCAAGAGTTTGGAAAGCAGCCTTCCCAGATTGGAGAGATTTATGGTACACATTAGCATATTAAAGACTGAATTTCTGTGGAAAAGAACCCTGTTTAATCCAGTGTTACACAAAACCACTTGGTCACGGATTCTTTTTTTTATCAAAGAATATCTATTAACATCCCTTTGAGAAATCCTGCAGGAGAGTTTTAGAAATGACTGTTTGTAAGCAAGTCTAATTAATTTTGTGTTAATTCGAATCCCAGATTTGGACAGGATCTAGTTAATTTGGTTGTCCTTGCAGGAATGTTTTCTCACAGCCTTTCTTCTGGGTCATTGGCTTTCTAATTCATGGATAACTCACACTTTCAGCCTACTTGAGTTGTAACTGAGCCAGAATCTGCTCATTGTAACTCCCACCCTCATATCTTGGGTCAGCAGGATATTAAACATGTATGTCAGCTCTTAAATATGTGAAGAATTAATTCTGTCCCTTTTTTAAAAGTCTTCTTGTCAAAAAGTTTTAAGAACACTTAAAGCTTCTGTTGACTAAAAAAATATGTACAACCTGTAAGTTGAGAGTTAGGTTTTATTCAGTGGGGATGTTGGACTTGAGCCCAGGAGACAGGACCTCAGGTGACCCGGGGAAAGCGGACTCCGAGGGGCAGGAGAGGAGCCAGGCTACATACAGGTTTACAGCAAGGGCAGGTAGTCTATGGAAATATTACTGTTAGTTAAAAGAAAACGAAATCTCTCATATGAAGAGATTTAGCAGTTTTCTGTGTATGGGAAGATGCTAGTGGCCCGCTTGCTGAAATTATTTCTTTCCTATGTGTTTGGCCTTCTGGGGCCAATCCTGCTTTCTTTATTGTTCACTTGATTCTTCCTTGTTTACCGTTGGGGAATGTGGTGGATGGTGCCTCTCACACCCCGCCCCCCACCCCCCCACCCAGGCTCCTCATCTCTTAGCTGATGGCTTCTGAATAGCTGGCTTTGTTTTACCTGGGCTCAGAAATTTGCATTTGGAAAAGTATTGTTTATTGGTAGAGCCTAAAGCAGAAAATACTTCATTTCACACTTTCATAGCCTTCATTTCATGTGATGATTCCATTTTTACACTGCATATTTGTTTTTCTAGCACGTTCTCTTTGTGTTCTTACCTGTGTTAAGACTTGAGTTGAAGGCAGACAGTGAGTTGAAGGAAAGTCAGTCAGGTCATCACAGCTGTGCAGCAGGAGCTTGGGCCCACGTTATCCACTCTGTGCTCAGCACCTTCCAAATTATCTCTGACCTTCCACCTCCCTACCTTTGTACGTGTTGAGCTGTTTCCCTGTGGACTTACCTTTAAGGGTTTTTTTCTTTCTTGCAGAACAGCCCCTTTTGCTGTAACTATTTTACAGTTTTTCTACAAAGAGCAAGTATTGCTTTTATTTTCAGAAAAGAACAAGATAATGTTATTTTATAAAACCTTAGTCGTTTTCATTCTGAATTTGCTTTGGGAAGGGAAGGCAGTTGGATCATTCACCTCTTTCACAGGAATGGCCTGATAATGACAAATGTGCTGCTATTCCCCAGAGTATTTGTGTTTCAGATGTCTTGGTGGTGATGCTGGTGGGAGAGGCCTTCAAATATGGCCAGAGGGCCAAACCAGGCCATAGCCTGTCTTTTTGTACAGACCATGGGTTAAGAATTATTTTTACAGTTTTTTAAAGAATTAGAGACAAATCAAAAGGAGAATATTATTTGGGGGCATATGAAAGTTATATGAAATTCAACATTCAGTGTCCATAAATAATTATGCGGAACCCAGGCATGCCCATTCATTTGTGTGTTCTTGTACCACGTGGCCCTTAAAGCCAAAAATATTTCCCACCTGGCTCTTCACAGAAAATGTTTGTGGAGCTCTTATCTCCGGGTGGGGTTTTGTGTATATTTAGGGTAAGCTTTTGTGTGAATTCACTTTGCTCTGAATCTCTTTGTGAAGATGGCTTTCTTTTCCTACATGTAAGATCTGCTGTGGTTCAGTGAATGAAGTTTTATACCATAGCTGCATTGACCTGAGCCAAATAGATGGCCAGCATTTCTCCAGCAAAGATGGTTTATTCAAGAGCAGCAGAGAATTGCAGTACAGGGTCTGCAGCCAAGGGGAATCACAGGAACATTCAGGCATCACAAGGGAGGGGACCACTGTTACAGTGGGGAGAGGAGGTGGGTGCGCTGCAATTAACACAGACCTCATGGCTTTTCATTGGCCGAGCCCTGGCCGGCTAGGAAGGTGGGTCTTCTCCTGCTGGGCTCCGCTGTCATCACAGACGGTGAGAGCGCCCCCTGCTGGCCACCTGACTCTATTTAATTGAGGTTTTTAAAACTTTTAATTTATTAATTTTTTACAGCTGCTGAATGTGCGTCCTTCTTCGATTTATTTTTTAAAATGGCATTCGAAAAGGCCAACTCAATACATTGCTTCATATTTTAGGCAAGATTTTCTTTCTGTGATAACCCTTTTTGAATGAGATGGAGTCAAGAAAGAGATACCTGCTTCCAGTAAGAGTTCAGTAAGTCGTGCTGATGGAATTGTGCTCCTTGTCCTTCAAATTAGATGTTTCCCAGCTGCATCACTGGGTAGCCCTTTCAGTATGGCTGTTCCATTTGCTTTTTGCTCTTTTAATATAGATCTCCTTTTTTGTTTAGGTGAAAGTGGTTGGCATTGCCAGTTTTTCTAGCCTCATTAGTATTATAATTAATATAATGGTTTAATTATTAATTGATTACTTTGGAAACTATTTTTAATAAATACAAATCATAAGTCCTTTTAAGTGTATTTTCATTGTGTGTACCTCCAGATTGGAACGGCCTGACTTCCTGTCTTATATTCTGGGCATTGTTCTTATTCTTAATTCCTGGTGAATTCTGATGAGTGTAGTAAGCATGTCCTGTGTGCAAACAAAATTGCCACTCAGTAACTCAAAGGGCGTGTGAGTTATATAGTTTTAGCTCTCATACAGTATTTAGGTCTCTGATCCATTTGGAAGAAAAGGTTCAAATGAATCCTTTTGCATGATGAATATTAGTTTCTCAGCGTCATTTGTGGAAAAGATTCAACACTGAATTGCTTTTGTTCTTTTGTGAAAAACCAATTGTTAGGACTTCCCTGGAGGTCCATTGGTTAAAACTCTTCCAATGCAGGAGGCGCAGGTTCAATCCTTGCTTGGGGAATTAAGATTCCACATGCTGTGTGTGGTATGGTGAGAAAAAATAAAAAACAATTTTCCATAAATATGTGTCTATTTCTGGACTCTGTTGGGTTCCATTGATCTATATGTCAATTTTTTAAAAAAGCATTTTAAAAAAAGATTCTTGTTTAAGTCCTAAAACTTGGTTTACTTGAACTCCATTCTGGCAGTCACTTCCCAGGTCAGTTTGGATGGGTCAAGAGGAACACTTAGAGGATTTGGTGCAGGAGTGGAGGTTTCCCTCTGTGTGTTGGTCATTGAGCAGCATTATTTAGCTCCAGCTGTACGAGAGGACACAGTGCCAGGTACCGATTGTCACAGATGCCCTGGTGGGCCCTGCAGGAGAGACAGATTCCCTCTGGGAAGTGGGTGATGGAGTTCATGATTCTGTGTCCTGAGTTTCTCTTTTCTTCCCCATCACCAGGCAGGCACTCAGGAGCCCACAGCTGAAGGCATGGCTAAGGTCACAGACAAAGTACAGATGGCTCGTCTTTTATTTATTGAACAGAACTTCTTTGTCTGCTGTATGAAGGGTACTGTGTGAAGCACGAAGCATTTATAATGAGGACCTAAGACTCTGTCCTCTTAAGGGGCGTACGCTTGTGCTATCATGTACATAAAACTCTTCTTGAAGGAAAAGGACGGTCGGTGCCCTGGTATAAGCCAAGGAATACGGGAGGGCAAAGGAGGGATGCTTTCACGGTTTCGGTGACACTGGAGTTTGACCTTGAAGAAAGAGCAAGATTCAGTAGCCAGAGGAGTGGGGACAGAACAGCATTTCGGGTAGAAAGAATACCTCAAGTGCAAGCAGAGACCGCCACTGTCCATCCGACATTCCTTTCCAGCTCTCTCAGCCCTCGGGGTTGGAAGTGCAGCTGTCCCGCCCGGGCGCTGGGGCGCATGTGTGCTGCAGGGCACCGCAGCTGTGTCCCCACTTCACCTTTGCACACGTGGCCCCTCTGTTTCAAGGCGGTCTCTTATCTGTCTAAAAGAGAGGATGTTCAGAACAGGGACTGGAGGAAAAATAAGATCCGCTTAGATTTTAGGCTTTAGTAGGCGGCGTACGTGGGTATCGCCTCTGATTCTGGTCATGAATGCCTGTGAGGACTAACTGTCGAACGTCCGTGGTCCATAGGTCTCTGCTGAGCAGTTTGAAATCTGGAAATTTGGTAAAATTGCAGTGTCATTTAGGCGGTAGTCCTTTTTTTAAAAAAAAATTTAAGTATATTGGATTTACACTGTTAATTTCTGCTGTACAGCAAAATTATTCAGCTATGTATCTATATGTATCTATATATACTCTGTATCTTTACATATCTATATTCCATAAAAAGAATACACACACACACACATACACACACACATACTTTTTCACATTCTCTTCCTTTATGGTGTATAGGATGTTGAATACACTTCTTTGTGCTATACAGTGGGACCATGTTGTTGTCCAGCCTGTGTATAATAGCTTACATCTGCTAAGCCCAGCCTCCCGCTCCATCCCTGGGAGGTGATCACTTTGAAGAAATTGATGCCAGCTTTTTAAGCTTGAATCTTCCCACAGAAGGTATAATTCTGTGGCAGAGATTCATTTCAACAACAGCGTATACAACATGTGTCAAAAATTTTCTTTATTAGTGATGGAAAAACCAATATTTATGATTCTGCCCACACGTTTGGGTCTGGGGGCCTTGGAGTTTCATCTGGATTGAAGGAAACGTTTTAACAGGGGGCAGGTTTCAGCGTGGTCGGGAGCAGAAGCAGTGGGATCGCATGATCTGGGGGTGTCTTTAAAAATAGTCTCCGTGCTCATCTCCCTGCGGCAGTTGTCCTGTCCTAATCCCGGTTGCTTCAGAGGTTTAGTGAAGAGGATGCAGCCAGTTGTTCTCAGCTGTTTACTCGTAAGGACTCGAGGACCTGGGCTTATGTGTAAAGAAGGGTGAATCAGTTGCATGTGGAGTATCAGAGAGCATCACGGGGTTTTAAAGGGCTCAGAACCTTAACATGCGCTCCTGAGAGACCCTGAGATTTTCTAGTCCTCAAGACTTAAAAAGACATGAAGCCACGGCTCGTGTCATCCCTCTCTTGGAAGCACAGTGTTCCGAACGGCACACGGGCAGTGCCCGCGCCGGTGTGACCCAGGGCGGCCCTCCTGGCCGGCTCCCCGCCCAGAGTGGCACCCTCAGCCCCAGCCCCGCTGCCTGCAGAGGTCTCCCCACCTCCCAGTCCTGAGCCTTGCCACCGGGCACCATCCCAGCCGCTGGCACAGCCTCGCTCATCGTCCTCTGCAAAGGAGGTGAAGTGACTCCTTGAGGGCTTGGTGGGGCCTTTGCTTTTTTGTGTGCCCCGAGGTTGTGGTTCTTTTTGCTATAAACAGTTGTCCTAAAAGGAATTTTATTTTATGTATTTAAAAGAAATTTAAATTGAAATGTAGTTGATTTACAGTATCTTGTTAGTTTCAAGTGTACAGCACAGTGATTCAGTGTGTGTGTGTGTATATATATATAGAATATAGTACATTATAAAATATAGAATATACTATATAATATATATTTAACATATGTAATATATATTGTATATTCTATAATATAGAATATAATATATATTTAATATAATATAATATATGTAATATATATTATATTGTATATTCTATAATATATTATATTCTATATATATTATATATAGAATACATATACTATATACTTTTCAGATTCCTTTGCCTTACAGGTTATTACAAAATATTGAGTAAAGTTCCCTGTGCTATATACAGTAGGACCTTGTTTATTATCTTTTGTTTTTTTGTTTTTTTTTGGCCAAGAGGCATGTGAAATCTTAGTTCTCTGACCAGGGATCAAACCCTTGCCCCCTCCATTGGAAGGTGAAATATTGACCACCGGACTGCAAGACAAGTCGTTATCTATTTTATATATAGTAGTGTGTATATATTAATCCCAACCTCCTACTTTGTCCCCCAACTCCCCTTTCCCCTTTGGTAGCCATAAGTTTGTTTTGTATGTCTGTGAGTCTCTTTCTGTTCTATAAATAAATTCATTTATATCTTTTTTTTTTTTTTTACATTCCACATATATTTGTCTTTGTCTGACTTACTTAGTATGATAATGTCTGGGTTCATTCGTGTTGCTGCAGATGGCCTTATTTCATCCTTTTAATGACTGAGTAGTATTCCAGCGCATATATGTACCACATCTTCTTATCCATTCATCTGTCCGTGTACACTTAGATAGCCATGTCTTGGCTACTGTAAATAGTGCTGCAGTGGACATAGGGTTGCATGCATCTTTTCAAATGATGATTTTTTTTCCCCAGATACATGCCCAGGAGTGAGATTGCAGGGTCATATGGTAGCTCTATTTTTAGTTTTTTAAGAAACCTTCGTACTGTTCTCCATAGTGGCTGTTGCCAGTTTACATTCCCAGCAGTGTAGGAGGGTTCCTGTAAAAGGTATTTTAAATGGTGCCAAAAGGAGAGAGGGCAGCTCCTATTCGGGACAAGTGTCCACTTCACTGTTGAATTACTGTGCAACAGGCTGGGCTCTGACAGCCGGTCAGGCGTTTGACACAAGCCCCAGAGGAGATGATTCAGCTCAGAGGTATTCAGAAAGCAGGGGCCACAGCAAGCCTTTGAGTTAGAATTGCCAAGTCGTTGGAGGTTCTGACCCTCTCCCTGACCCCTCTCTTGGACTCTTCTCTCTCTGCCCAGCAACTGCCCAAGGCCCTCATGTTCTTTCTCACTTTCAAAGCTCTTCTCTGGACCCCTGGGTGCCCCAGGGTGCCTCCCTCCCACACCCAGCCTCCACGGTTACTCCATCTAATCACTAACGGTGGTCAAAGCTTCTTTGAAATTGATAACAGACAGGTGTTAAGAAGAATATCAGTGTGATAAAGTGACTTGGAATTCGGAGGCAATGACCGATCATTTCTTTATCCCGGGAGCTGTCTTATTTTTATCTGGGGACTGGTTTATTTACTTGAGTTCGTCTCCAGTTTCTAATAGTTAACCTGACCTAACTTACCTTATTGGGAATACCTTACCAGAGAGTCATTTAGTGGGGGTTTATGGAGAAGGAAATGGCAACCCACTCCAGTATTCTTGCTTGGAGAATCCCAGGGATGGCGGAGCCTGGTGGGCTGCCGTCTATGGGGTCGCACAGAGTCGGACACGACTGAAGTGACTTAGCATTAGCATGGAGGAAATACACATTTCTTGAACTAGTTGTAAGTTTTGGGCATGTCTGTAACTTAAATTTAAAATGAAAGTTAAAAAAAATAAATTTTAGGTGCTTCCCTGATGTCCAACGGTTAAGACACCTCCAATGCAAGGGACACGGGTTCAGTCCCTGGTTAGGGAACTAAGATCCCATGTACTGTGACACGGCCAAAAAAAAGAGTACTTCTAGATAAAGTTGGGCAAGAAAAGGGAAAAAAAAATGTTAAACAGTTTTTACATGATTTGTATTGAAAAACATGTGCAGTTCTGTTTCAGAACTTTTCCAGTAAAAGCTAGAATTTGAGAAAACAGTGGAATTTGTTAAAAATGTTGGTGATAAAGTAATAGGACTTTGATAGTGGAGCGTGGACTCTGTCAGATTGGCTCATTTTGTGCGTTTAGGACTTGGCACGTATTAGCTCACATTGTGTGTTGCTTTTATAATAATATTCTGCAGAGCAGTCATTATCTGTCTTGTTACATCACTGTAGTCACATGCTTACATCTGTATCAATTTTGTTTCCCCGACCAGCTCATTGATTATTCCTTGTTAGTGCTGAGTGACTCTGGCACCCACTTTCCCAGCTCTTGCTTCCTTTTGCCCAAACTGTAAGAAGGTGAACGGGAAAGAGATGAGTGTCAAAATGCAGGTGATTGGTGTCTTCCCATTTCCTGATGTTATTATTGAAAACTGTCCTTGATTTCTTGAAGTGGTAAATGGTTTAAGAAAGACGTGTGTCAGGTATGAGCCAGGTGGGCACTGGATACATTGAAAGGAGAGACCCACATCGTCCGGCCGAGCATCCCTGCCTTTGAGCTCAGTGACTATCCTGCACCTAACCCCCACCCTTACCCCGCCACCCCTTGTAAAGCTCACACGGAATGGATGATGCTAACGTCTTTGTGAACCAGGGCTCCTTTGTTTGACGTTGTAGTATGGAGGCTCTTTAGAATACATCCTTAATGAAAACCAACCCCCAAACAGTGGGCAGATACACAATAATATGTACAGTAATTGACTTCTGAATTTTATTTTTTTCCTTCAGTTACATTATTTATAATTGTTCAGCACCAAGACATAATACAGTTCTGCAGGCCATAAAAGATGTGCAGACCAAGGGGAAGACCCATGCAAAAACAGATTTTTATCTGTCTTTCTGTTGTAAAAGGGAAGAACTGAAAGGAAAAGTAGACCCACATCAGACCAAACTAAACCAGAACCAGCCACCCAAACCCCACACAAATTATTACAGAAAATAATTTCATCCTTTAAAATTTCTAAAAGTTGAAATCTTCTTTTATAAATGTCCCTATGACAGTGGTAAAATTATACAGAAGAAAATCAGAAGTACCTGGGTTAAAACCATAATCAAAAAGCTCCCACATCTTGACGTGTTTACCAGTAAGAAAGATGACTTAACGACCGGTAGTTCTACCTCGTGATGAAAGACTAGAGAAAACCTTTTGATTTTGTTTGGTTTTTTAAAATTGGTTGTCGACTGTCCATCTGAAAGCTTAAAAGAGAAGTCTTCTTTGTCTGAGAACTAATCATGTCCTTTATGGAGTAGACAGATTATTGGTACTACTTGGGGCCAACAACTGAGTTGTTTGAAATGCTTCCTTATTTTATTCATTAATACCTTAAGATGTGTGATGAATGTCTTTATTTTATGGTTAGAAACCACTGAAGGAGATAATTATGAGTTGCCTTAATGCCGACCTAACATACTGCCTAGAGAAAAGCATGACCACCTTTTTATTACATCAGATAATGATATTTACCCTTTATATTTCCCTGAACCAGATTAGAATTTATGGTAATTTAGCAAGAGTCTGAGCTGTGGTTTTATTTCTTCACCATTCTTGAAGAAATAGTACTGACATAAGTTTGTAATAAACAACCATTCAGAAAAGGCACCTACCAAAGCGAATGCAGTGTTTTGAAGCATTTCTGTGCATTTTTAAAGCATCAATTTACCTATCAATAATTGATGTAGTAACTTATTGGCAGGTTATTTTTATTTTTGAAGTAGGACTTGTAAGGAGCTCACCCCCAAGAATGTGGTTGCTTATTTTTCCTGAATGTATTTGTTCAGAATCAAAAAATTGCTTTGAATAACATCTTCATTTGTAGTTTCGCCTGAAGCTGAGTCTCCCGTTTCTTTCCACCCAAGGCTGCGAGGTGCTCCGTCTTGGGGCAAGCTTTTATTATTTATGTGCCTTTCTAAAGTTTGGGGTTGTTTGCCAGAGTGGCGTGTCCTTCAGCTTTAGGACTGCCCTAAGAGGGGCCTGGCCATCCTTGCCCGTGGTCTGCTCCTTGCTGCTGGGGTGGGGGCATCCCCTTTCCCCGGGCTCACGAGGGACTGCGTGGCCTCTGTGTGCCCCGCACCAGCGGCCTTTCCTGCATCCTCGCCTATTGCCTGGACCTCCAGCAGCTCTTTCTGGGTTTGCTCAGGACAGGGTGGGAGCTTTCATGTTGCTCAGAGATGGTGTGTCCTCATTCTGCTTGGGGCTCAGCGGCTGGCTTTGCTCAGCGCAGGCTGTCGGTACCCAGGAGGAGGTCAGCCCCCCGTGCCCTGCCCCTGCGCCCCATCCCCGCTCCTGTCCCCTTGGCATCCCAGACGCTGTCCTTCCCCGGAGCTGGGAGCTCCCTCGTCTGGCCCCCTGTCCAGTTCTTTACTTCAGGTGGGACACTCCCATCTTTGGGGGAGGCCTTCTCAGACTCCCACAAAGTTTCTGTCATCCCAGCCTGTGGGCCTCAAGAGGTGGCGTGCGCTCTTTATCCACGTCTGCACCCTTCGCGTCAGTTTAGGGGCTTGCCTGGTGGTCCAGTGGTTGAAAATCCACTTCCAGTGCAGGGGTGTGGGTTTGGTCCCTGGTTGGAGAACTAAGACCCCAGACGCCGCAGGGCGTCTCAGCCCTCCTGCCGCAGCTACTGAGTCTGTGACTTAGAGAGCCTGCCTCATGCAGTGAAGAACCACTTTTTATTTTTGTGGCCAAAAAATAAAAGCAAAGTGGTACCCTGGCATATGAGGAATGCTTAATAAATATTTGCTGACATGAACTGCAGCTCTACAGTAGCACTGAGGATAAATATGGGAAGTGAGATTTCGTCTAGATTGACATCAACCACTAAAAGTCAGACTTTTGAAAAAGGCATCCTTAAGCATTACATAAGCAACTGTGTTTATATGTCTGAAGGTCAGCCCGATCTTCAGACTTGAATTTGATTTAGCCCACCTGAAATCAAGCAATTACAAGCTAAAATAAAAATTCCAGAGTGCTATTTTGAGCAGTTAAGCCATTGCGATGATGAAGACCCGGCATACTCTACTCTGTTCTCTATCGAAAATAAAATGGGAATATTTTTGTGTCATCAGCAGGACCTTGTTCAGGGTCTCACCCCACCCATTTCGCATGTATTTCCCTTCCTTAGGAAAACTCCTAAGCAAAAGATGAGCGCCCTCTAGGGGTGAGCTTGTAGGTGCAATGCAGGACCGCATTTTAAGAAAGCCTGCAAAATTCTGGGAGAATCCCATAGGATTCAGAAAACACAGAAAAAGATGCTTCATCCCTGTTATGTAATTCAAGTTATATAATTTAACCCCAGAGTGTCCCAGAGTGCTTTCAACTTGCTCATCATTTCCTCGAGCTCTATTTATTCAGACAGCTTTCTGTCCCACAGGGAGAGAATATCCAAAATGAGAAGAAAGAATGTTTTATTAAAAAGTGAAAGCCGAAGGTTGAAGCTCTTGGCAGTTCGCAGTCATCTGTGAAGGAAAGTTACCAGGCCACGTGTCTGTGACTCAGACATTGGACAGAATAAAAGGCTTTTCTGTGGCAGCTGAACTATTTCCTTCCTTTTTCACCCCGATTGATCACATGCCTGGGTATTTCTCTAGGACCTCAGCTGCTTACACTCAGTTCGCCCATTAGCACTCCTTCCTCGTAACACTCTACTTTTTATTTTCCATAATGCTGATATTTAGTTTTTACTTGGCATTCCTTTTCTATCTCGTTTGTTTGTCGTGAGGAAAATGAGTCATTCCTTATAAAGCACTTACACAGGGTCAGGTCCGTTTATGTATTTTTATTATTGTTACTAATGGTGCATTTGTTTTATATGGAGTCATGAAGATGAAAATAATGGTATCTTGCATTTAGGTAGCATTTTTCATACACAGTATTTCTCTGGAACCTCAGAATGTCCCCCTGAGACAAGGAAGATAAGCAGTATTCCATGATAAATAATGACTCAGCATGTTTTCAAGCATTACAGAAGCTGAGTTAATCTGTTTCTGTATTTCTTCCTAAAATTCTTAGCAGCTTTCCATTTTACATATTTTCTCTTTTAAGTTGACAGTGATTTTTTTAAAAAAGATAACAGTTTTATTTTCAGGTCACAGAATTCTCATTCCCTAGTTTGAACTCGAGGCCTTCTGTTTTCAGTCTTTATTTGCAGGTGAGGAAACGGAGGCCTCGAGAGGTTGGGTAGCTGGTTCATGAGGCCTGCGGCAGAGGCATGGCTGAAATCCTTTTTTCTGCGTAGAATGTTTTCTCTTTCCCTTACTTGGTTTTGCTTGGCTTAATCTTCTTCTTTAAACATGCCTGATTTAATTTTTCTTTATTGGTGCATGAATGTGGTTGTGGAAAAGGACCCCTTGTGGTGGAAAGTTTCCCTCATGTCCATGGTCGGGTTCAATCTGGCAGAGCAAGTTGTGAAATTGCTTTTATGTGAAATATGTGTTCAGAATCATACCTCATCTTTTAAAAAATTGATTTCTAATTGATTTTTAATTAATTGATCTTTTAAATTTTAATTGAAGTAAATCTACTATGTATAACGTTATGTTAATTGCTGCTGTATGGCAAGTAATTCAAGGCCTACGAGATTCCCGCATCCATGGAATTTTCCAGGCAAGAATACTGGAGTGGGTTGCCATTTCCTTCTCCAGGGGAGAACCTGGGTCTCCTGCCTCAGAGGCAGATTTTGTTACTGTCTGAGCCACCGGGAAGCCATGTTTCATAGATCGCTGCATTAGTGTCACGTTTTAGATTCCACGTGGAGAGGTGCCCTGTGGTCTGTGTCTTTCTCTTTCCGACGTACTTCGCTTCGTGTGATCCTCTCTAGGTCCGTCCATGCTGCTGCAAATGGCATTATTTCATTCTTGCTAATGGCTGAGTCGTATTCCTTTGTATATATGTACCACATCTTTTTCCATTCATCTGTCGATGGACATTTAGGCTGTTGCCACGTCTTGGCTATTGATCACACCTCATCATTAACCGTCCTGGAGTGAGAAAGACAGAGGAAGTGGATCTGGATTGAAGTGTGGCTCTGGCAGGCACGGGTGGGCACAGGGGACCAAGAGCGCGTGGCTTTCTTAGCTTTGATTGTTCGTTCCTGCCCGGGGCGGGGGCATCCTTACGGTGCGCTTGTTTCCACTGTCCCTTCTGAAGATGTCAGACCGCATGATAGACTTGTCTATTTTGAGAGATTCGACAGCTGCCTCAGGGTCAAGAGATGCATAATATTGTTTATATAACTGTGGTCTCGCGTGTTCCTGCTCAGGCTCTCAAGAATTAGTCTACTCTCTGATTACACTGGAGATACTCAGAGGAGTATATTGATTTAGATGTACACATATGCATGAAATTCACAAGCTTAGCTCTTCTGCCTTGTTTTTTTGTTGTTGTTAATTGAAGTATAATTGACAGATAACATTATATTGGTTTCAGGTATATGACATCATGATTTGATATTTGTATATGTTACAAGATGATCAAAAATTCTAGTTATAATACCATTCATCTCCAAAGTTAACTTTCAGGACTTGGTTTCTTGGCAGCTTTCAAGTATGTGATACAATACTATTGACTACAGTCACCCTGCTGTACACTACATCCCCATGTCTTATTTATTTTATAACTGGAAGTTTGTTTCTTGTGATCTGCTTCGCCTGTTTTCACCCACTCCTGAGCCCCAACCCTTGGCAACCACCATTCTGTTCTCTGTATCTATGATTTTTGTTTTGTTTGCTCACTTGTTGTTTTTTAGATTCTACTTATAAGTGAAATCATACAGCATTTGTTCTCTGTCTGACTTATTTCACTTAGTCTAATTCCCTCAAGGTCTCTGTTGTTTAGTGGCTGAGTAACATTCCACTGTGTGTCTTCTTTATCCATACGTCCATCCATGGACATCTTGTTTTTAAGTGGGCCCTTAGCCTTACATTCAAGCTCATGGCTTGGAATGAGATCACGTCAGTTCTTACAGGACTCTGATATGTGAGTAGAAAATTGAGTATTAGCATTCATTTCACATGTGTGCTTGTCTGCACATGTGTGTGTTATGTATATCACAGATTTCTTCCTGAAAAGATCCTTGGAAATTGGCTCATCTCTGAAATGTAATTGAGTAGTTCAGGGGAATGTCATTTAATGCCATTTATTTAATAGAAGGTAAATATTTAATGGAAGGAATACTCTCTTTGTACCTTATTTAGGTATTTATAGCTTTTCTAAATAGGACTGTCTGAAATGTGTTATGATGTGCTCCTTTTTTTTTTTTTTTTAGAAAAATGAATTATTTTTAAGCTTGCTTTTACTATTATATAATTATCTTGTGACACCAAAGAGTCAGCTGATATTCCTTGGGTATTGGGAAATCAAAATAAAAATATCAACTTGTGAAAATGGGAACACTTGGTTAAAAATAATCTGACTGTTTCAGTTTTGCTGGTCATTTTATAGGTTCTATTGGCATTAGTAGTTACTTAGAGCTATTAGGCCTGAGTGTAATGCTTACATTATTTGTCATTAATGATGCATAGATGGGTAAATGAATATTAGTTGAATATTAAAAAGTACTGTGACTTAGGCAGAAAGTCCCCAAATACTAGTCATAGGAGCTGAATAAGTTTGATATGAAACTCTTAAGGGAATTTTATCCTTCACTAATTACAAATAGTTTCTGACAGTAAATCATACTGTAAAGCATGTAGTCAGTTAAGATAATAAAATTTAGTAGTATTAAATTTTTTTTTAATTGGAAGATTTTAAAATTGGGGTATGGACTCAATGGACATGAGTTTGAGCAAACTCCGGGGAACAGTGAAGGGCAGGGAAGCCTGGCGTGGTGCAGTCCATGGGGTTCGCAGAGTCGGACACGACTGAGCGGCGAATGACGACAACTAGTTAAAATGTCCCGGTAGTTTCAGCTTTACAACAAAGTGAATCTGCAATATGTATACATGTATCCCCTCTTTTTTTTGGATTTCCTTCCCATTTAGGTCACTGCAGAGCAAAATTTAGTGGTATTTAAACTGCTTTTGGAGAAGGAAATGGCAACCTACTCCAGTGTTCTTGCCTGGAGAATCCCATGGATGGAGAAGCCTGGTAGGCTGCAGTCCATGGGGTTGCACAGAGTCAGACACGACTGAAGCGACTTAGCAAGCTGCTTTTTTAGACCCGAAAATCTTAACCATCAAAGGCTGGCTTCCAGTTTACGTTAGGCCCTTTCTTGCTGGTTGCTCTGGAGTCGGAAAGTTTTGACCATACTTTGGATCTTTTTGTTTCTTTCTGCTATTTAGTTACATGACACTTTGCACGTGCACAGAAGCTTGACTCCTGCGTGTAAACCTCCAGAGTGTGTGTCCACGCAGGTGGGGCCCGCAGGCCCGAGCCCACGTGCTGTGGGGGATGCTGGTCTCTGCCCTTGTGGACCCATCCTCGGCTCGCGGAGTAGCACAGCCCAGCATCAGCCCAGGGGAGCAGGCTGGAGTGGGCCTGCCCGCCGTGGGACGGCCGCGCTCGCGACCTGCTCTGACCGTGTCTGTCCGGTCGAAACTGACTGCGTGTGCCAGGGGTGTCCCTCTGTGGGAAAAGCAGAGCTTTGGGGAAGTCTTTGGTGGTTTGAGCTATAAACTCAAACGTAAACCATCCTTGTTAACTGTCAGTTACTGTGAGTGTGGTTATGTGATTTATCCCTCCCATGGATTGGGTTGGGTTTAACATACACACACCACTGTATATAAAATAGATAATCAGCAAGGACATACAGGGAACTCTGCTCAGTACCCTGCAGTAACCTGTATGGGAAAAGACTGAAAAAGAATCGATATATGTATAACTGAACCATTTTGCTGTGTACCTGAATCAAGAACAATATTGTAAATTAACTGTAGTCCAATAGAAAATTTAAAAAGAAGCTATTCAAAAAGAAAAGAAAACCCTTCACCACAGGAAAATTTATGCTGTGCAGAGAAATCTTGAGTAGAGGCCTTATAACCTCACATATATTTTAAAAAACTTTTAATTTTGAGATAATCATAGACTTACAGGAATTTTCAGAAGTAGTACCTAGAGTCTCATGGACCTTTTACCCAGGCTGCATCTCTGGATTTTTAACATGTGGAGGGCGTGCCTCTGGCATCTTGAATTTTGGCACGCAGAGATCAGGAAGACCAACTCGGGTCTGGGGGGCTCAACACTCAGCTTGTTAAGGTGTCCCTGGTTGCTGTCTCAGGAATCGTGATTCAGGTCAGGGCCCGTGTAAAACACCTCATGAATGAACACACGGGGAATGTTTTCTCCTCGTCCACTTTCTTGTTCGGGTGTTAAGGATAATCCAAGTTCTATAACCAAATATTTTAAATTGTGTTTCTGTACATAGGTTCGAAAACACGTGAACGATCTCTATGAAGACTTGAGGGACGGACACAATTTGATTTCTCTTTTGGAGGTTCTTTCCGGAGACACCTTGGTAAGTTTTAAATTTCATAATTTATTTGGAGGAACGTGTGGTCCTTTTTGCGTATGACCTAGTATGTTTTTGGCACAAACTATTCAGATTTTTGCAGCATCCATCTTGTGAGCTGCTATGAATTCCGCTGGAAAGAAGAGTTCTGGTTAGATTCTAAAGCATTTTCAGACTTTAAGTGGTGTGCATTTGGGAGATGGAAACACTTTGATGACCTTGCTTATGTAAATTAAAATACTACTGCTGTTCTTTTTACCTTGGGTTTTTTTTTTTTTTTTTTAATGCTTAGCAGAATTTGGATGCATAATATAACCCCCTATTAAAAGACTCACCAATAGCAAGGGAATAAGCACCGCTTTCTGACAGATGGTCTAACCCCTCCACAGGTGTCATCTCCTTTTTTGTGAACATCCCTCCCCCTCTCGGTTACCCGGTCTCCTTCATTATGTTCTGTTCATGCTCTTCTTTTCATTTCTGGTCTGTCTGTGTATTTGCTGTCCTGTCTTCTGTCTGTTATATTCATTAGCCAAGGGAGCGAGATTTTTTGAAGACCTTACGGTTGGTGAGTGCCTCAGAAGCATGCGAGTATGAACGGCATGAGGATGTGGAGGATGAGGATAAGGGGGTAGGTGTCGCCCCCGTAACTCGACTAACCTAGCCGGTACAGTGCGGTGAGCGCTAACACCGTAGAGTAACCCACGGCTTCTGGCTCCTGTTTAGAAAATGGTGCAAAGGCCCAAAGACCCACAGGGAGGTGGATGTGTGTGGACCAACAGATTGGACAAAGGACATATTTTCTCTTTAAATTTATTTCTGTATCTCTATGCATTGCATGGTATTTGAACATATGTGCTTAAACTATAGGATGGCATCTGAGCTAAAGAAGTTTATATACCTTTTGTATAAGTGTGAAGGTTTACAGTTACAACCAGCCTGCTAATTTTTATGCACATCAGTTCCACTTTTGAAATTCATATTTCAGACATAACTGCTCATTGCTTTATTGGAAGGAACATATGGACATTTATTTTATATTTAAGACTATGCTTTAAGTCATGCCTATTGGCAGTTGGTATTAGACAGACATTCTCTGCCTGCCTTATCTGTCTCATTTTATTTGGGGAGGATGTTTTAAATGCCAGGGTCCTGACAGAGCTGTTTCACCCCTGTGGCACTCAGTCACCTGAGCCTACCTCTGCAGGACAGATGCGCTTCTTTGGTCATCATATCCCCAGAGCCCCCTGTTCTCACTGGAACGTGTGTTTTGTGGATGCAGTGGGGATTCATTGCCATCATTTCTCCTGTTATATGGGGTTATTTCCCCAGTCTGGGGTCCGCCGTCTGTTTAATTCTGCTGCCTTTGGCTTCAGCAACCTAGTCACATTTCAGCTCAGCTCTCAGCTTTCTTTTTTTCCCTTTGGAAGATTTTATGTGGTCAGTTATCAGCTCCATCCTTTGTATTTTTGTTGACCATTTTCTCAGCTCTGTTTCCTTATGTTTTCCTTCTGCTGACTTGTAACGTTTCTTACGGGAAACGGCATCAAGGAAAAGAATTATGGTTTGTCAGGTTCCCTGACGCAGCACGTCATCACGTCCATCCCCAGGCAGTGTCAGACTATTAGAGTCCAACCGATTGTGTGCAAAAACGAAAATAAAATAAAGAGGAAATATATTACGTGGCTTTAATTGCTTTTCTGTCTCCTGTATCATGGCTAAGTAAACCTTTACTGCCTTTCTCCTTCTTGGTGGTTTTTATACTAACTGCATGCTACTTTACCTCATTTTCATTAACATGCCATACATGTATAATTAAAAAACCCTCTTGAGTTAGAGTTTATTAAGAAGGCAAATGGGGAATGGTATTTAATTTTTTGCGTGCATCCATAGCTAAATAATTGTAGGCTAGACATGTAGTTTAGTGAATATGAAATGTCTGTATATTCTGTGATACTTTCTCTTTTCCGTTTGTTTAAATAAAATATTCATAGTAAAGGATCTATTTAAATAAAACATATTCAGAAAAATCCCTAGTTTACATTGAATCTCAGGTAATTCAAAAAAATGAAAATATCATTAAAAATTTAATGGGTTTCCCCAAACAGTAAATTTTTGACAGTATGACGAGCATGCAGTGTATTTATATAGTATATTCAGTATATTTAGCATGGTCAATGGTGTCAGAAAATATAATGTTTTTCATACCCTGCATTTTTCTCTTCTTAGCCCAGAGAGAAGGGTCGGATGCGTTTTCACAGACTCCAGAATGTACAAATTGCACTTGACTATTTGAAAAGACGCCAGGTATGATGTTTGAATTTCAAAGCTGTAATCATATAATACAACACATGTGTGACTGAATAAATCTGCATAGGACCGTGACAGGGAACGAACAGGTTAAATTTGACTTTGAGTTAATCATTAACATTTAATATGATTTGATAATGATTTAATAATCATTAACAGAGGTTCTTTGGTGGCTCAGAGAGTAAAGAGTCTGCCTACCATGCAGAAACCTGGGTTCGATCCCTGGATCGGGAAGATCCCCTGGAGAGGGAAATGACAACCCACTCCAGTATTCTTGCCTGGAAAATCCCATGGTTGGAGGAGCTTGGCGGGCTACAGTCCATGGGGTTGCAAAGAGTCGGACACAACTGAGCGACTTCACTTTCCTAAGCATTAAACTTGTGCTTTTGTGAGACTGATATTTTAAAATATTTTTAAACGTTTGTTCCAAAGAAAAGAAAATTAATCGTAGGTGTAAGCCCAGAGGAATTATAAGTGGCTACATTACCATCTGAATAACAGCTACTGATTTTCCTTCTATTAGAATTGTAATGCTTTTGCCTGGGAAGTTAGCGACATTTTAGTAGCAACAGAATGTTAAGAATGTCAAAGAACAGTTATTAGTAGTAGGGAGAGAATATTTTTTAGACTCACTTTACAAAATTGCCTTATTTTTATAAAAGATAGTTTATATAATATTAAAAAAAAACTTTGCATGTGTTTATTTTTAAAATGTAGTAGTGAGGAGGCAGTAGTTCATATTTTAAAAGCAGGTACAACTGGATGATTTAGAAGCGGTTAAAAATGAAACAGTTCTGACAACAGTCCCCAACTCGCTTAAGGTTTCAGAGGAAATCATGGGAGAAAAATGAACACCGAATTGGATTTGATCTTGATTGGGTATTACTGTGATTAAAATGGTATAAGCCAAGTAATTGGTAGCTTTCAGTTAGTAGAAAAAAGGAGGAGACAGTGAAACTCAGGAGAATTGAAAGCAACTGAAAACTGAGAAATCAGAGGTGGCAACAATTTTGCTTTTTTATGGAGAGGGAAAAAAGAGAAGAGAGGGTAAGGAAGAGAAGGAAAAACTGTTGTTAGTCCTTTAGTTGGTTTATTATGAACATCATAGTGCTTTTAGTTACTAAATTTAGTTAGTAAATTCTAGCAAATACTCGGAGAAGGCAATGGCAGCTCACTCCAGTCTTGCCTGGAAAATCCCATGGACGGAGGAGCCTGGTAGGCTGCAGTCCATGGGGTCGCTAAGAGTCAGACATGACTGAGCAACTTCACTTTCACTTTTCACTTTGATGTATTGGAGAAGGAAATGGCAACCCACTCCAGTGTTCTTGCCTGGAGAATCCCAGGGATAGGGGAGCCTCGTGGGCTGCCGTCTGTGGGGTCGCACAGAGTCGGACATGACTGAAGCGACTTAGCAGCCACAGCAAATACTCAGTGGTTATACATATATTTTTTTTTTCAGTGGTTATATTTTAAGTGTTATTGGTATTTGCCTTACTAGTCTTAATTCTAGTGGAAATTTCCAGAAGATTAATGGTTAATTATGTCTCCTTGTCAAAATATTTTTGGTAGTGATTTGTCCAGGAAGTAAAATGTTAGGTATCATTCATGATATTTAATTATTTTTCCAGGAAGTGTTAGTTATCATTATTGCATTAATTTATCTGAATGCATAATTTGACAGTTGATGAACTTTAAATCTGGTTATTACTGGCATATTATTTTTAAAGCTTTGAACAGTCTGCTAAATGTCCAGTGACTTCCATAGTTCCTTATCCTGGTAGCAGTCTGTGGTAGACAAATGGAATAATAATGTTAGATTTCTTTTTTACACTCTTTGGGATAGAAGTGTGATAAAATTGTTAAAATTATTTGATGGTTCAGAATAGTTTCCTACTTAATTATAAAATAACACTTATTTTCAAAAGACAGTATTATTTCTAGTTTAAAAACTTAGGTATTTAGGACTTCTTACTTGAACAGTGATTTTGTTTTGACAAGTGTACTTCTAGTGCTTGCTGTAGAAAAGAAACATTTTGGCTTTGTTGTTCCTCTGTAATTTGCAGCCTAAGATGAGTAGGGTTAGGGGTAAAACAGTATTTTAAAGGATTATTGGTATTAAAATTATTCAGGCTTCTTTTTATCTGTAATTTAGAATCATTTATGTAGGTAAAAATAACTCATGTGCTGCTTGAAAAGCATTTTGTTTTCTCTTTTCATATACAAAACAGGTGAAATTAGTGAATATTAGAAATGATGACATAACAGATGGAAATCCCAAATTGACTTTGGGATTAATATGGACGATAATTTTGCACTTTCAGGTAAGCCCAGTTTTCTTAATTGTCATTTCTTTTAACCTCATTGCTGGTTTTCAAGTGATTCAGGTGAAGGGTGAATTATGCATTCACATCCAACAGGGGGAAATAAATTTCAGACTTTGTTTCTCTTTTAATTTAGTTTTTATTTTCTATTGATGTATAGTTAATTTACAATGTTGTGTTAGTTTCAGGAGTACAGCAGATGATTCGTAGGCATGTACATATATCCATTCTTTTTCAGATTGTTTTCTCATATAGATTATTACAGAATTTTGATTAGAGTTTCCTGTGCTCTACAGTAGGTCCTTGCTGATTATTTATTTTATGTTTGGTAGTATGTATCTATTAATCCCAGACTCCTAATTTATCTGTCCCCACCCTTTCCCCTTTGGTAACCATAAATTTGTGATTGAAGTCTGTGCATCTGATTCTGTTTTGTAAATAAGCTCATTTGTATCAGTTTTTTTTAAAGATGCTGTATGTAAATGATACGATATTCGGACTTTGTTTCCTAAACAATATATTTGTATTGTTCCCCTCAGAAACATGCTGCTCATGGGCTTGGTACCCTTTATCCTGTTGTTGAAAAGCTTAGAATGTTTTTAGAACAGTGCTTGTTATCTCCAAAGTTGAAAGACAGAGATTCCTTTTATTGAATGTAGACATTTTTTTTTGTTTATTGGCCAACATTACCTGACTTAGATGCATAAAAATGTTAGGACTCAGTCCTGACCTGGAGTGGATTTCCTCGATCCTGCGGTTTCTGAACATGCCGCTTTCTCCTGGTGTTGTAGACGCTAGGTGGCGGTGTCGTTCTCACAGAGAGATTCCCTGCATTCGAGCCATCCGTGTTTCCTGTGGCCTTGTACTTTCTCAAACGGGATTTAAGAGCGTAAAATCCCAGGGACGGGGGAGCCTGGTGGGGAGCCGTCTATGGGGTCGCACAGAGTCGGACACGACTGAAGCGACTTAGCAGTAGCAGCAGCAAAGGCAAATTTATTACTATGAATTATTATCTAATTGCCAATAAAAGGCTGCTTTTGATCCTTTGGTTTTTGTAAAATGATGCATTAAAAAATAATCTGCATTTGATTTAAAGTGAGTCCTACTTTTGGTGCTTGCTTTGGTTTATCAATCCCTTGGGTGACCGTGGAGTGTCGTATTGGTGGGCACGCGGCACATCCACTGATTGATGGCTATGTGGCAGGCCTTGGAGGAGGAAGACACGGCTTGCCGGCTTCAGAGAGGAGCTGTGGTTTTGACCACATCTTGGGAGAAAGAAGACTTATTTCTAATATTTAAAAAATTTGAGTGGGGTACAGGGTTTATAGGGGAATGGTGGAAATAATGTACCTGGGGCTCATTTGGGAACAGGCTAAATCTGGCATATATGGACAGCTATAGGAAGTAGAATCTTACAGGTTCCAGGACTTGGGTAGGCACTAGAACATCAGAGGAGAGGACCCAGGGACCAGGAGACCAGGTAACCGGGTGTCAGCCAGCCAGCCGACACAGCAGCTAATACAGATATATTAGGCGAATGTCCGCTCAGCGGGCTTGATGACTGGGAGCTGGAGTCAGGGACCCTCATCACTAGAGGCCCTATCCTTTGGGGACCTAGGGTACCGAGCAAGGCAGGGTTTGGGGCCTGGCTCCAGACCTGAAACCTTGTTATCAGAACAGGTGAAGTCTAACTAGAATGGGCCAAAAAGCAGAATTCACGTGGAGTTGCTCAGCAACTTTCCCAGGGATCCAGAACTTTTAGGGTTGAAACTGCAGGAGACCTTTAGAAACAGTCCCATTGTTACCGACAACTGATGATACAGGCTGTGTCTGGATTTTGAATGTCAGAGTTGGGGGGCACCCAGGCTCTGGAGGGAGTGTCATTGTCAGTTCTTTTATCTGTGGCCGTGAAGACATTGAGCAAGTCACCCAACCATCCTGCACCTGAAAAATGATGTTTTAGAACTCTATATGGACTCCAGTAAAATAAACAAATGACCACAGGCCACGGTCAAGGAGATGAGAGGAGAGGTGGAGGTGGTGCCCTCAGAACAGGGTGTTGAAGGCCAGGACTCGGGCGCGGAAGAAAAGGTGAATCCAGGGTGGTGTTTTGGAAGAAGACAGGATGGACTTGGAGCGGGTGGTTAAGGATGCCGCTGAGCCGTTAAACCCAGAGGTAAAAAGCCGGCAGACAGCTGGGGAAGGTGGAGGTGAGGGGAGAGGAAAAGGGCACAGCGTTGGTGGGCTTGACATGTGTGGTGGGGTCCCCTGGCTTCTGTCTGCCGAGCAGCTGAGATGGGGGCAGAGCAGAGCCAGGGAGTCAGAAGTGCTGCGGATAAACCTGGGGGTCTCCAGAAGGCAAGGGTCCTGAGTCTGTCAGAGAGGAGGGGGCCTTCAGAGGGGCCAGTGGAGAAGAGCAGAGAGAGAGGACGGAAGTTTGGGGGAGACCATCCACCTGGCGACACAGAAGGAGCGAGGGGCCCGGCCCGCAGCTGGCCGGTGTCGGTGACCGCCTGCTTTCTCTCCAGCACCTTCCCGGTCTTGCAGAACCCCCTCGTCCTTCTCTTTATTTATATTGAGAAGGATTCGTCACCCCGGATTATAGTCGGTTTTACCAGAATTCTCCTAATAAGAGAAACATGGACTTCGTTTCTTGTTATAGCTACAAGAAAATGTAGCATTGATGAAACCAGGGAAGAGAATTTCAAGTAGAAGGGGAACAGTGGGCAGCGAGGAATGCCCCCAGAGGGCCTGACAGAGTTAAGAGTGAGTGCAGGTTGGTAGTTTCGACTGGGAAGACCCCGGGAGTTTTGGGGAAGGTCCATTCAAGTTCCCGAGAGCAGAAACCAGAAAGTAACAGACCGAAATGTAACTGGTTGGAAATTAGAGGCAATGTGTTTAGACCCTAAGTTGAAAGAAATGGAAAGCAAAGAATCATTCAAAAAAGAATTATATAAAGTGTCTTTGGAGGAGAGAGGAGGATCAGCCAAAAAAGTACCAACATCAGTTCTGTTTCTTTTTTTTAAATGTATTTTTTATATAAATATAGTTGATTTGTAATGTCATGTTAATTTCTGCTGTACCCCAAATGTTTTAGTTTTACACGCACACACACACACAGTATTTTCCATATTCTTTTCCATTATGGTTTAATCACAGGATTCTGAGTATGGTTCCATGTGCTATACAGGAGGACCGTGTTTATCCGTTCGATATATAATAGTTAATGCACGTGCTAATCCCAAACTCCCAAGGGTTTTGCTTCTAGTATGATACTGTGGCATATTTTATGAAACCCAGTGTATTTTAGGACCTGAATTACAAGATATTATGACTGTTAGATTATCACCAGTATTTAAAAATTAGACCAAGGTTTATTTAAAATGGAACATTTCAGTGTTTTGTATAAAATAGAAATGTTCTTTTTTATTTAAAGAAATACTTTTAGTCCTATGATAATTTAAGATTAGAATGGTTTTACTTGTTATGCCAAGACAGAAGGCTATTTATAGCAGTGGTAATTGTCCTCACTCAATGTGACGGGGCCTTTTTTCTCTATACTTTATATAAATAAGGGAAATGATTTCAGAAGACCAATTTATTGATTGATTTAAAAATATTTATTTGAGCATCACAAATTGACTGTCTGTTATAGTTGGGCAGTCTGAAGGTTAGTGTTGCCAGGACAGTAATCTTGTGTGAGTTACCCTATGCTAAGTCCAGGATACTATGTGATGGACTAGGGTTCTTGGCCTCCTTAATCAATAGCAGTTGATGAGAGGCCAGATAAGAAATTCAGGCAGGGCTTTCTGGGGGCTTGTGCCTGCAGCATGGGAAGTGAGAACAGGTTCCCTGCTCAGTCCCCAAGGTGGGGTGAGCACCTTCCTCACGTGGGGTCAGGGTGGGGGCCTGACCCACGTGGGGTCAGGGTGGGGGCCTGACCGGGGCTTGGCTGGAGGCGTGGCCCAGGTTGTGTGCCCACCCCTTTGGTGGTGGTGTGTGCAGGGGGCATGCGCAATACCTTGCTTTTGCTCCTGGCCTCTGCTTTTGCTCTGGGCTCTTCAGAAGTGGCAGTTGGGTTTTTTGGTCTCTTTGTATCTTTTGTCCAGAATTTGCCCCAACTGTGCTGCATGCAGTCAGTTTCAGTCCCATATAGTTTCTTTGTATTTTGTTGCTCAGGAGAGGTTTGTTCAGGTGCAAGTATTGCAACAAAGGGTCCCAGATCCCAGTCTGTCTCCTGGAGATGATGGAAGAGTGTTGCTCTGTCTATTGGGAGAATGTTTGTAATACTGACTATAATCTGGGCTGCTGAATCTGTCACAGTATAAATAAAAGTAGGGATGTAGAGGAGGATGTGTTTCGGTAGGATTAGGAAGGTCTTAGAGAATAAAGGCAATTGCCCCTGATGTTGTAGACAGGCTTTGCAAGATGAATGCCAGCTAACCAGGCAGAGACTGAAGTGGAGCCATTTCCGGGGGAGACAGCAGTGTGCAGTGGCCTCAAGAGGGGCAGCTTCTGGGTTTGGCGGGGCTGGAAGGAAGTGCAGGTCAGTGGTTGTCCCTTTGTCATGTTAGTGACATTATACTTCTGAGTTCTCTTGAAAAATGTCCCAGTGCCAACAAAGACATTGAGAATAAATTAAAAGCAAACCAGCCGGAAGCTTTATTTTTACCAGCTTGTCTTCTAGGATATAATTCTTTTTTCTGATAGAGATTGTTTAATTTCCTCTTGAATTGATTAAGGAAAACCTCACCGTGCAGGTCTGTTACTGACAATTATCAGGCACATTGCTAACTTGACTATTTAATTGAATATTTTTGTTTAGAAAAATATGAGTTCCATTTTTGGATCAGTCTAAAGACAACCTAGAGAAAGTCAGTTGTCAATTTTTTTTATTAGTCAGCTGATTTGAGCTTTTGTGTAAGACTAGTCATATGATACTAATTTCCTTTTTACCGTATCAATGACTCAGTCTTAGAAAGAGGCACACCTTGGGTCATCAGGCTCCATTCTGATTTATCATTCATACAGCACAGCCCTGGTAAAACTGCATAATATTCAACTAGGGTACAAGTATAAAAGTTACATGTAAAGTTCAACTGCCTTAATTCATGTGTAAGAACACACAGGTGTTTCTTTTGGCTAAGTGTTTCAAGCTTGAAATCATAAAATTTATCAAGCTACTCATGAAAATCCTAATGATCAGAGAAAGAGAAATGGCTTGGAAATTTGTCATATGAAAAATATGACAAGCTATTTAAAGGGATTGATTTTAGAAATGATTTGACTGGAGTGTTTTAGGAATTTAGCATGTTTTATCTCTCCTTCAGCTGTGGAATCACCCTGTTTTTGTTCTTTTTTTGTGTGTGTGTGTGGTTGTTTTTAAATGATTCTTAATACAGTTTATATAGGTTTCTGAGCCTAGTTTTTGGGGCAGGTGCCAACATTTGTTTGTGTTTCTTAAGTAAAAAAATTGTACAGTCAGGAGTTTCTGAAACTAAATCTGAAAGGCACTTTGGAACTAAGTTTGAAAGGCACTTTGCTAAACGTCTCCTGACTGGTGTTGCTTTCTGTTTGCGCTCAGATTTGTCGCATCGCCAGTCGTTCCAAAGGTTAGGCAGACTTGGGTCGTGTAACTGCATTTCAGAAAACCGAAAGGAAAGTGAGGGTCAGAATGTTTTCGTACAGCCAAGGCTAAGGGTTTGCCTTGAAAGCTCATCAGCATGTTATTTGACAGTGAGCAGTGATGTTTGTCTAAGAGGATTGCTGGCCAGAAATAAGCCACGGCGTCTAATGAGACCCGGGGCCGGCCGGGCAGGATGCCACGGCGTTTCTTGCGGGTGCCTTTCTCATGAGCAAGATGGCCTCACGCTGAAGAGCATGGTCAGGAAGTCTGAGGAGTTAGGCTGCGTGGAGATCTGAGGAAGCCCCGGCTTTTGAAATGAGGGACTCTGTGTAGCTGTGAGTTTCTGCAAATCAAATGGGGAATGTCTGTGGATGTGTCCGAGCCGAGAAAGAAGAACAGTGTCTGGATCCTGCCAAAACTCCTCTGAGACTTGAAAAGTACTCTGCTGGAAGAAGAAAATACTTTAGACGGGACCTGACCAAGAAAGCAGCAGATGACACAGAGTCAGGAGGGCCTCGGCTTGATGATGAAGGGAAGAGAAGCGCCCGCCCGCTCTCCGGAGGGCAGGCAGCCCCCTGGGCCTGGGGGCTGGTGCAGGAGCGGGGGGCCAGCCCCGGCCTCACTCTGCAGGCAGGGGTCCAGCCCCAGATGGCGAGCGGTCAGCGTTACCCGGGGTGCCCTTCTCAACATCAGGAAACCCAAATCAGAGTCAGCATACCAGAGGAAAGGGTTTCAGAAAAAGACAGCACCCCCTACCATGCAAAGAGAAAGGACCACTTTGATGATGTCAACACAAGAAAAAGAACATTCCAGAGAAAAACGGGTGGCTTTTCTTCACAAAAGGCAGCCAGCTTAAGTTCCATTCACTGTGGTACAGAGAGATCACTTGAAAAAGGTGGGTTTTCTGAAGATCCATCAAAAAATGACAGCGGTATTCAGGAAAAGCAAAACACGGAAAGATCTTGCCTTCAGGAAGCACACCGTTTCCAGTTTGGAAAAAAGAGATATCATTCCCTCTGTGATAATATGTCCTTCCCTTCCAAGGACACGAAGGAGGTAAGTGCAGCCAGATCCGGAGTTCACCGTGTAAATAAGGACTCCAGGTGCGCACAGCTGCTGGAGGTTCTGCAGCTTGTCCTTCGTAGGTGCTCTCTTTATGGTCATCTCTGTGGAAGCTCTTGATGCATTTCACTAGGTTGGATTGTGATTTTATTTTTTGTGATGCATTCTTTAATCATGACTTTATTTTCAAACCCTTTACATTTTTGTTATTATTGGAAGACTTGGCACGTCTTTTGAATTTCTGTAGTTAATGTTTCCTGTTTTTTCCAATGGAATAGCCTTGGCAAACAATAGTTAAATAAAAAAGACAATTTTGACAAGACAGATGTAAGAGGAGACACTGCAGTGATCAGTCAGTATGGACTTGCTGATCCACAAGTTTGCTGATACAAAAGGCAAATTCCAGTTCTCTGTGTCCATACATAGGGATGCTCACATGACTGCTTTCAATTCCATGTGTGTTTGTGTGTTGGGGGCAGCAGGCACAGATGAAACTGACCAAATCTGTTCTCTCTGATACATGAGTTCCTCCCCCAGCCAACTCTAAAATCAGAACTCACTTGGGCAGCGGGTCATAGGAATTTGCTTATGACTCAGACTGCCAGGAAGTTGCAATCTTTATTCCTAACACAGATATTTAGCATTAGACAAAGTTACTTCTCTGGGATTTTTACTTGTCTTTAAAATGTAAAATATTGATATACTTGCTGAGAAGCCCATCACCCAAGCAGTGTCCTGTACATGTTAGTAGTGGAAGTTGATGAGTTTTTCTTTAAGTTGATGGCTTTGCCTTTTAAGAAAAAAGTCCAGAAATAAGAGGTAAATGTGATATGAAACATTCGTGGCAAAGTCCTTGTGTTGTCGGGTAGAGATTCTTTGCCCAGGGACCAGATGCAGCTCTGTTCGGGCCAGTGTGCGTGGTCGTCGTTGACTTTCGTTGGCCCTCCCGAAGCTGGTTCCCTGTTTGCATCCACCCCCATCCTTGGCAGTGTTATGTCATGCTTTCTGTTTACATTTTACAGTGGTCACATTGAAAAAGAAAGCATCCGGTCTAGTCCGTTGTCTGTGTAGGTCTGACATGGATGGAGGTCAGTGTGAAAGAAAGCTGCTTGGTCGCTGTGTGTTTATGAATGTAGCCACTTGGCTTTGCTCACATATGTTTTCCATCTGTTTTTTGTTTGTTTGTTTGTTTTCACAATTTGGCTTCAAGGAAGCCTTACACATTTTGATGAGTGGAAACTTAAAATCTGTTTCTTAAGTGGTACATAAGCCTTTTTCTCCCCCCTTGTGTTATCTTCATGCCAAGGATTTTACCCCTTCTTTATACTTTGTGTAGCTAATGATTTTTGAAACTTCAATGGAAAATACATGTGAAAATAGGTCATAAACCTGTCAACCAGATTTGTTAAATAGTTGTGATATGGAGGTACTTAACAAAGGCTCACATCTTCTATGGGAATGCAAAATGGAATAAATAGTCTTATTTTTTCACTTTTTAAGCAATTTTTATTTTATACTGGAGTGTAGTTGATTGACAATGTTGTGTTCATTTCAGATGTACAGCAAAGTGGTTCAGTTATACACATACCTATAACCATTCTTTCTCAGATTCTTTCCCTAAGGTTATTACAGAATATTGATCCCCTGGAGAAGGGAATGGCTACCCACTCCAGTATACTTACCTGGTTCCCTAAGGTTATTACAGAATATTGATCCCCTAGAGAAGGGAATGGCTACCCACTCCAGTATTCTTGCCTGGGAAATCCCATGGACAGAGGAGCCTGGCAGGCTGCAGTCCCTGGGGTTGCAAAGAGTCACGCACAACTGAGTGGCTGACACTTCCACTTTCTCACAGAATATTGAGTAGAGTTCACTGCTGTACAGTAGGTCTGTGTTAATTATTTGTTATATGTATATTAGTGTGTATATGCTAATCCCAGTTCATAATTTATTCTCTCCCCCCACCTTCCCCTTTGGTAACCATAAATTTGTTGTCGAAGTATCTGAGTCTGTTTCTGTTTTGTAAACAAATTCATTTGTATAATTTTTTAGATTCCACATAGAAGTGCAATCATGAGTTTGTCTGACTTACTGCACTTAATATAATCATCTCTAGGTCCATAGATGTGGCTACGAATGGCATTATTTTGCTCTTTTTTATGTGAGCAGTGTTACATATATACATATGTGTGTGTATTCACCACATCCTCTTTACCCATCCACCTGTTCGTGGGTGTTTAGGTCATCCCCATGTCTTGGCCGTTGTGAACAGTGTTGCAGTGAACACCGGGGTGCATGTATCTTTCCGCATTATGGTTTCCTCTGGATATATCCCAGGCTTGGGATCCCTGGATCGTATGGTAGCTCTGTATTTAGTTTTTAAAGGAACCTCCATTCCATGTTCTCCATAGTGTCTGCACCAATTTACATTCCCACCCACAGTGTAGGAGGGCTTCCTTTTCTCCACACTGTCTCCAGCATTTATTTGTAGACTTTTTAATGAGGGCTAGTCCTTATTTATGGCACCCCACTCCAGTACTCTTGCCTGGGGAATCCCATGGCCGGAGGAGCCTGGTAGGCTGCAGTCCATAGGGGTCAAGAAGAGTCAGATACGACTGAGCGACTTCACTTTCACTTTTCACTTTCACGCATTGGAGAAGGAAATGGCAACCCACTCCAGTGTTCTTGCCTGGAGAATCCCGGGGACGGGGGAGCCTGGTGGGCTGCCGTCCATTGGGCCGCACAGAGTTGAACACAACTGAAGCGACTTAGCAGCAGCAGCATCAGTCCTTATTTTATCTGAGGATTTTGAGGTCTCACTTTGCTGTGGTCCACTTAAAGATGGTTCTGTGGCAAACAGAATCAGACCAATAGCTTGCTGCTCTTTGTCACTGCGTTCTTCCCAGAACCTTGGAGGTGGACTCTGCCTAATTATCTTTGGTTAGAACTGTGCATGGCTCTTTATTTTGTATTGGATTCTCCATTTTCCATTTCAGAATTGGATGGACGTGAGAGCTCTCAGCCCCTACAATGTCCTGTTAGCCAGCATTTGTTTGCAAGACATAGTCCCTTCAAAATCTTTTTCATTGCTTCTCTATTTGAGCCATCTTTACACTCAGTTATGTGTAAGGATTGGGCTCAGTGATGTTTGAGTTAATCTCCAAATGGAATAGTGTACAATTCTTTGAACTTTTCTTCAGCTTAGACTTACTTTAGGCCTCTGCCTTGAACTTCCTAGTTCCTGTGATATTTGTCATTCTTGCTCTAGGTGACCAGCCGACCTCCCCTTTAGTCCTTGCCCCATCAGCTGACCTTGGGTGGTCCTCCAGGCTCTGGGGTTCTGAGAAGGGAGTTCAGCTGGTCCTCCTTGGGCACATACTGGATGTAAATGTCATAGTACGTTATAGCTTTGCTAGGGTAAGGAGGTATAAGTGAAAACAGAAGCATCACAGAGTTGCATATTGATTTGGAAGCAGAAAACGCTTTCAGACTCATTGTCTTTTGATCATTCTTAAGAACTGTATTAAATAGAACTGTATTAAATAGGTGAAACAGACAGTTCCTCTTTTCTGGAACTAAGAAATGGAAACTCGGGTTAAATAAGATCCTTAAGGCCGCACAGTAGATGTGAGTAGCCAAGTCAATGATGGCTTAGCATCCCACATGAACTGTCAGAGTTCTAAAGGAGATGCTGTGAGCTTGGGGCAGAGGTTGATGTTTCTAAGCGCTGATGTTCATTGGGGAGGGTGAGTGTTACCCACAGAGGTGGCCAGGGTGCAGCACGATTAGGGGCAGGGTGTGATGAGCTCAGGGGCCCCTTCTTTGTCTGATGCACATGCTCCCTGGACTTGTGACGAGGAGCTTGCTGTTGCCCTTGAGCTGTTCCCACAAAGCTTTCTTCATCCTTAAGTTTCACAAGTCCCATTTCTTCACAATCTTGTGCTGATCTCCACAAAGATGGTTATTTTCTGTCTTTATGGGTTATTGTTTTTCTGACTGACCACGTATAAATGTTACCTAAGGAGCTCTTAAGCAATAAGCTGTGGGACTTCCCTGATGACCCAGTGGCTAAGACTGTGCTCCCAGTGCAGGGGACCCAAGTTCCATCCCCGGTCAGAGAACTAGATCCTGCCACAAGTAAGAGTTTGCATGTTCCAACTGAATGATCCTGCGTGCTGCATCTACAGTCCAGCGCAGACACATAAATTAAAAAAAAAAAAAGTATATATATAGGTGGCTGGATGTCAACTGCAGTGATCCTGATACACAGGATCACTGCGGGCTGGTGATTCTGACGGTCAAGACTGTGGCCAGAGCGCTCATTTCCTTCCATGTTCTCAAGTGGCCCCTGGGGTGGTGGAGCCATCCCCAGATGAAGCCTTCCTCTGGATTTAACTGAATGACAGTATCTTCTGGTGGAATGTGAGAACACTGCTTATGTTTCAGGCACCCTCTCTTGCATTTCATGAAAACCACATTAAATTCTGAAAACCAGCATCACCCTCGTTTTCCCCTCATCATATGTTTTCTGGCAAGCAGTGTGGATCACGGGCCCGGAGGCAGGAGGTGTGAGTTCCCGCCAGGCTTTGCTGCCAGAGAGCTGGGTGCCTTGGATGCCTCCTGCGATTTCTCCAGGTCTCGGGTCCCCATTCCAGAAACGGAGGATGTGGGGCTGGTTGATGACATGACTATTAATAGGCATGGTGTTTGCGGAGCCCTGCTGCATGCTCGGCACCCCCACGGGGCTGTTCAAGCATCATGAGATGGTTCTGTTGTTCGCTCCAGTTACAGATGAGGACGTGGAGCCTCAGGAGACCTGATGACTTGCTCAGGCCTCTCTGCCGGGGTGAGGGAGGGTTTGGGTCTCGCCGGGGACTGTCTCCAGCCAGGCTTAGAGCGGCTGCCACTTCCCCACCTTCCCCTGCATGCATTTCTTTCAATTCCTGCGAATCCGCAGATTCCACTGCACACCCTTGTGCTGTGTTTTCACCCCTCCCTCCAGCCCCCTCTTCTTTGATTTCTCTACCATTTATTCTGGGCCTGTTATATGTCTAACCAACACCAACACATCCCATCGTTTCTTCATTACAGATGTTGGGGGTGTGGCTGTAAGCTTAGATGCCCTGGAGGCTTTGGGGATCTGGACCGTGGATATCATGGTACTCTCTGTATGTTCAGGGGACACATTCCAAGGCTCCCAGTGGACTCCTGAAACTGGATAGTACTCAGCCCTCTCTGTATACACTGTACTTTTGCTGTACTTAAATACTTACAGTGAAGTTTAGTTTGCAAATTAGGCACAGTAGGAGAGTAGCTGAATTACTGGCATGACTTTTGCATCTTAGGTCCATTATGAAGATAAGCGTTCCTTGAATACACGCACTGAGAAACCACAATCAGTTCAGTCGCTCAGTTGTGTCTGACTCTTTGCGACCCCATGAACCGCAGCACACCAGGCCTCCCTGTCCATCACCAACTCCCAGAGTTTACTCAAACTCGTGTCCATCGAGTTGGTGATGCCATCCAGCCATCTCATCCTCTGTCGTCCCCTTCTCCTCCCGCCTTCAATCTTTCCCAGCATCAGGGTCTTTTCCAGTGAGTCAGTTCTTCATATCAGGTGGCCAAACCACAATAGTCAGTCTGATAACCAAGACATTTATGAAGTGACTAGTGGGATGATTCCTCTTAGGGGTGGGACGGACTTGGACGGGGCAGGATTTTGTCTCACTACTCAGAACGTTGTGCCATTTAAGACTTAAGAATTGTTTATTTCTGAAAGTTTCCGTTAATATTTTCGGACTGTGCTAGACTGGGATCATTGAAATAACAGAAAGCCAAACTGTGGATCAAGGGAGAATTTTGTCATTTTGACGTCCCACCCTGTCATACAGCCATGTAAACTAGTTCAGACTGACCTCTTTTCACCTTCCTTTTCTTTTCATCCTTTGGTGAATTGCCGTGAATAGGGCAGTGGTGTGCAGGGAAAAGCCAAGGAGGGAAGGATGGGGAGGGGTGTGCATAGTGTACAAGTGACATTATCAGCATCTGAGTAAAAGGAGGGTTGGATATTTTATTAATTGACTTCCCATTGTATCAGAATAACATAATTCAGAAACATCTCAAAATGTTAGAATAATACATGAATAGTCAACCTTAGTTCAGTTCAGTTGCTCAGTCATGTCCGACTCTTTGCAACCCCATGGACTGGAGCCCCAGGCAAGAATACTGGATTGGGTTGCCACTTCCTTCTCCAGGGGATCTTCCCGACCTAGGGATCGAACCCCGGCCTCCCACATTATAGGCAGGCACTTTACCGTCTGAGCCACCAGGGAAGCCCATGGAAAAACCATAGCTCTGACTAGATGGAGCTTTGTCAGTAAAGTAATGTCTCTGCTTTTTAATGTACTGTCTAGGTTGGTCATAACTTTTCTTCCAAGGAGCAAGTGTCTTTTTATTTCATGGCTGCAGTCACCATTTACAGTGGTTTTGGAGCCCGAGAAAATAAAGTCTGACACTGTTTCCACTGTTTCCCCATCTATTTGCCATGAAGTGATGGGACTGGACGCCATGATCTAGTTTTCTGAATTGAGTTTTAAGCCAGCTTCTTCACTCTCCTCTTTTACTTTCATCAAGAGGCTTTTTAGTTCCTCTTCACTTTCTGCCATAAGGGTAGTGTCATCTGCATATCTGAGGTTATTGATGTTTCTCCCGGCAATCTTGATTCCAGCTTGTGCTTCATCCTGTCTGCCTCATTGAAACGTAATACTTATTCAGAAGAGTTTTCTTTAACCAAGTCTTCTATGAATCTTAAGCTACAAAATTGTACTTAGAATTCAAGGACTAGGATAAATTCTAAGTATTTCTCCTTTTCTATAGTAGCTTTTGCTCTGTAGATTTTTAAAAATTAATTTATTTTTAAATTGGAGGATAATTGCTTTACAGTGTTGTGTTGGTTTCTGCCGTACAGCAATGCGAATCAGCCATAATTATACACACACACACACATATATATATATATTCCCTCCGTCTTGAGCCTGCCTCCCCCTCCCCACCTCACCCCTTAGGGTGTCGGAGTACCAGGCTGAACTCCCCGTGTCCCATAGCAGCCTCCCACCAGCCATCTGTTCTCCACGTGGTAGTGTGTATGTGTCATCGTTGCTCTCTCAGTTCGTGCCCCCCCCTCCTCCTTGCAAATCCCTTCTCTGGGTCTGTGTCTCATTCCTGTCCTGCAAATAGGTTCATCAGTGCCGTTTTTCTAGATCTCGTAAGCAAAGGTCATTTGGTTTACAGTTGACTTAACTCATTTCTTTCTGAAACAGTTCATCTTTTTAAATGAAAATGCATTTATGGGTATTTTTTTTTTCTAGTCTTCATTTAGATTTCATAACCAGTTTGTGAAAATTTAGTTCTAAAATAATTGCACAGAACGTGGCTGTGTGTCAGCATTAAAATGCTTCTGTCTTTTCTGTTAAAGGAAGGACATGTCAAAGTTTCAGATCCTTTGCTGTACAAGAGAAATAGTTAAATCTATGTTAATTTATCCTGTATTTGAATAAGAAATAAATGAACCTTTGCTCAAGGTGACCCTTAATGTAGAGCATCAGCACTTGAATTTTATCAGCTTTTATTTTGCTTTAATCCTCTATTTACCTCTTCCTTTTAGGGAGGCAGTTTTTTAACGAGATACAATTTTCAAAATACATGTGCCCTCTTTGCAGTTAAGAATATTTTGTGGAGCCTTTTCACACATTTTTGAAACTTGGAAGCAGACACTAAAAATGTGTTGATTACATCGGTTTCTGCCAAAACAGTTGAAACATCGTTGAAGAGATTGTCTTTGAAAGCAAACATACAGGCTTGGAAATATTTGTGTGTTTTGACACATTCAGTATGGAATTTGCTTTTGCCTGACTAGAGTGTCCAGCAGTGTGAGTAAAAAATTGTTAGGAATAACCCCCAGTATGGTGCAGTCCCTTCCGCTCACATGGGCAGGCACGGTTCTGAACTGTGTGTGTGTGTGTGTGTGTGGACATCTCCGTGAGAGGAGACCAAGGCCCAGGAAGCCGTGGGGTTGGGGGTGGAACACAGGTCACCGCCCTCCGTGGCTCTGCAGTGCCTTTCCCCCCAAGGATCAGCTTTCACTCTTGAAATCATTGTGTTAACAGAGGTGGAAGCATCCTGAGATCACCTTTTCCAACCTCCTGCTTTCCTCCTTGGTAGTACCTGAACTCTCTCAATTAGAGTGTAAACTCTCTTGTAGATTTGAACACAAATATGTGAAGGAATTGAAATTCCGTGGATGGTGCTCGCGTCCAGCTCTCTGAACCAGTAGGGGTTTGGGTTCTGCAGGGAGGAACGTTTGACAACTAGCTTTCCCACACTCACCGTGTCGGTTTTTGCTTCTGTAAAATGAGCTGGTTTCTCAGTAGACAAAACTCTTCCTGAAATGCCGTGGAGTGTCACTGTCGATTTGGTGTAGCAGAGGAAAGGGGACTTAGCTCTTGAGTCAGAAGACTTAAATGTTTTTTCTAATTAAATTGTTTTGTAATTGAAGTCTAGTTGATTTACACTGTTGTGTTAATTTCTGCTGTATAGCAGAGTGGTTCAGTTATATATATACGTGTGTGTGTATGTGTATGCACACATTCTCTTTCATGTTCTTCTGCATTATAGTCTATCACAGGACTCTGAATATAGTCCCCGTGTAGCGCTGTGCGGTAGGACCGTTTATCCCTCCCATATATGATAGTTTGCATCTGCTATTCCCCGCCTCCCCGACCTTCGAAACCACAACGTTCTCTCTGTCTGTGGGTCTGTTATGTTCCATAGATGTGTTCATTTGTGTCATATTTCAGAGTCCACATAGAAGTATTGCCACGTGGCATTTGTCTTTCTCTTTCTGAGATGTTTTCACTTAGTGTGATAATCTCTAGTTGCCTCCATGTTGCTGCAGATGGCGTTATTTTGTTCTTTTTTGTGGCTGAATAACATTCCGTTGTATATATGTGCCACGTCTTCTTTATCCGTGCATCTGTTGATGGACATTCAGGTCTTCTGCATGCCTTGGCTATTGTGGGCAGTGCTGCTATGAACATAGGGGTGTGTTTATCTTTTCGAGTTACAGTTTTGCCTGGATATACGCCTAAGAGTGGGATTGCTGGATCATATGGTAATTCTATTTTCAGTGTTTTGAGAAATGTCCATACTGTTTTTTATAGTGGCTGCACCAACTTACATTCTCACCAGCTCTGTAGGAGGGTTCCCTTCTCTCCACACCCTCTCCAGCATTGGTTATCTGTAGATTTTTTAATGATGGCCACTGTGACCAGTGTGAGTATAGTCTAGTGTTGTATCTGACTGTTTGTGACCCCATGGGCTGTAGCCCGCCAGGCTCCTCTGTCCATGGGGTTCTCTAGGCAAGAACACTGGAGTGGGTTGCCATTTCCTTCTCCACCTTGACCCTTAACCCTTAACCACAGTCGAGTGGAGACATCTCTCCAGCACTGAGAGTGAGCACCCACCGGGCTTCCTGACCCGGAGGAAAGATCAGTCCGAGTTGGCAGGATAGGTGTCTATTCTAAATGTGAAGGAGAGAGCTCACTCTCCTCTTGCAGGTCCTGAGCTGGAATTTAGGAGCCTCAGGTCCGTGCCTCGGGCCCTCCCAGCCGGCCTGCTGAGACCCTGGACATGTCCCGGAGCCTCCTGTGTCCTCAGCTTGTTCACCAGTGAAACCAGGGGCTGACAGCGGGCTCTGAGATCTTCCAGTTAGAGTTCCCTGGATTCCTTAATCCTTTCCTATAGTCATAGCTTCTCTGAGTTATGTTTCTTAGTCCTCTCAGCCTCAGAGATGTTGCCTTTCTGCTGTTACATGTCTGATTATTTAACCTTTTCATAAATTCTAATTATTTTTTAAAAATTTAAAAATTGCCTTTGCCTTAGATAGAATTAAATATGATAGAACTGTGAATAGTCTCCTGGGGACTGTGTGAGTCAGCTTTGGAAATTGGCCCTTGGCGTGCCCTCCCTTCCCACATGCCAGAACTATGACAGCATAGTGGTAAAAAGCGGGTGTGGCTGCCGCCCAGTCTTCTCGTGGCTTTGACTTTGCTTAGAGGACTGAGGCTGGCAGCCTCAGCTGACCAGCACGGGAGGCTTGGCCCTCCATGCCTGCCCCCCCACACCTCCCACCCCCACCCCCCACCCCTGTCCGCAGGGAGGGAAGTCAAGTGAGCATTCTGATGGAGGTGTCGGCTTCTTTTCTTGCATTGAAAAGACATTTCAAAACTATATCCCGGGTTAAGTTTATGACACTGTTACAGAAACGAGATGACACTTGGGTAGCGTTGGGCTCTCGCTGAGTAATCTCCAGGCCTGGGTTTGCTGCCGGGCACTCCTAGACAGTGGCTGGGGGTGTGGCAGTTACTGCGAAGTGACCTTAGTTGGAAACATTTTATTTCCTAAGGTGACAAGGGTTACATGATAGGCTAAAACTCATTCATCCCCAGTGCAAACATGACACTTCTTCTGATGCTTCCTCCCCCTCCTCCCTCCCTTCCTCCCTGTCCCTCCTCCCCTCCCCCTCCCTCCATTCCCCCTCCCTCCTCCCCTTCCCTGTCCCTGGCCTTCCCCTCTCTCCCTTCCAGCAGGTCTCCCGCCCCTTGAGCACTTCAGTCTATGTTGAGCTGGGCATGGGGGGCGGGGATGCTTCAGGGAAGAAGCGGCCTGAGCAGAGCCCCTGCGGAGAGAGGGCCTCTGATGCCGTGTGGTTTGACTGTGGAACAGAAGGCGAATGGCCTGGGCCTGGGCAGACCAGTCAAGACTGTCATGGATCGATGTGTCCATGGGGTGAGGGGCGGGTGTGGTGCGCGGAGCCTGTTCAGGAGATTGTTACTCACCTGACACGGGGGCTCGGTTCTAGAGGCGGGAGGCTCTCCTGTCTGTCGTGGCTGTGTCTTAGGAGGGGTCGATGCTGACACGGGAACCTGGAGGTGGTGGTCTTGACTAAAGGTAGTTGCTTCTGCTCCCCACAGTCCCGGGGCAGCCTGCGCCCCCCCAGAGTCCGCTGCTGTCTCTCCAGGGCACAGGAAGTGTGCAGGTGCCCAGCTTTGGCAGCGCTGACCCTTGGCGGGACCGCCCACGCTCCGCACCTGACCCCTCCCCACGCTGCACAGACCATCTCCTCTCCCGCCTCCTGTGAGCAGTCACGAGCGCTGACCCCCTCTTTCTGTCTGCTCACCCCTTCTTACTTTCCATGGAATGACTGGGACAGAAGCCGAGACTCAACAGGCTGAGGAGTAAAGATAAAGGTTACAAAGTGCAGAGTGGTTTCTCCAGGTGCTTTACTAACAAGAGAGAGAGGTGGTGCTGCTGCTAAGTCACTTCAGTCGTGTCCAACTCTGCGACCCCACAGATGGCAGCCCACCAGGCTCCCCCGTCCCTGGGACTCCCCAGGCAAGAACGCTGGAGTGGGTTGCCATTTCCTTGTCTAATGCATGAAAGTGAAAAGTGAAAGTGAAGTCACTCAGTCGTGTCCGACTAGCGACCCCATGGACTGCAGCCTACCAGGCTTCTCCGTCCATGGGATTTTCCAGGCAAGAGTACTGGAGTGGGGTGCCATTGCCTTCTCCGATGGTGCTGAGTACAGAGGAAACCGGGTTTATGAAGGTTTTTTGTTTTTACTCAATTTAGGATGGAAGAGACTTGGGTGTTGTACATACTGAGAGCAAACACCCAGAGGGGAGCCCCTCACAGAGACCCAGGGTGACAGGCCAGGGCCCTTACACGTCTCTCTGTCCTCTGTGAAGATGACGAAAGGCGATGCCAAACACAAGGAGAGCAGGCGGGTAGGCGCTTCACCACACGGGGAAGAGTGGACAGAAACTCGCGGAGGGATAGGAAGACTGGCCACTGAGGACACTGAGGAGAAAAGGCGCATTTCCTGGAGCCCCTGGCCGAGATCAGAGCTGGGGTTCAAGGAGGTGGTGGTCCACGTGGGACGCGGACATCCCCACAGAGGAGACAGCCTGCCTAGATCGGGGCTGAGGCTCGTCTGGGTGACTGCAGGGTGAGGAAGTTGAGGACAGCGGGTGAAGTGAGGGGTCACGTGGTGGAGACAGAGGGAGGAGGCGGCGAAGCCAGCGGAGGGCTCAGAGACGGGGCAGAGTCGGGCCGGCGCAGGACTGCACGGTGCTGCTGGGCCTCTGGTCGGTCCCACTGGAGCTGGGGAGCGGGAAAAATGTCCCTTGCTGTCGGAAGCCACAGACTTGCAGTGCACTGGATCAGGTTCAAGGTAACGAGATCCAGCTGAGGCTATGTGACTGGTCAGCATGGCGAGAAGGCTGAGACCTGTGAGGATGGGTCCCTGGATGCAGACAGGGACCCCCAGCGGATACTAGATGCTGGGAACACGGGTCATCTTGAGGATGGGAAGTAGATGGTGGCACAAGAGTGACCAGATGTGCAAAGGCGAGGTCTTTGTGCCACAGATAATGATCTAAGAGCTGCTGCTTCCCATCATCGGGGGAGGTGGGAAATGTGCCCTGCCCGTGTCCCTGCTGGTATCCAGGACTTAACGCGATGTGGGGCGTGGTGGCGGGGGTTCAATGGAAAGGCCGAAGCAGGGTGGTGGAGGTGAGCAGATTTTGTTTCCTGCAGGATAGATGCTTCTGGAAAGTTGGGAGTGGAGGCAGACTGGGTCTGGGGAGAGGAAGCAGAGGTGAAAGAAGGTCCGAGAGGCTCTGTGGGAGGAAACACGTGCCCTCCAGTGGCAGCTGGCAGTGACTCGAAGGAGAGTCACGCAGGCTTCCAGCGTCCAGGAGGAGCTCTGGTCTGAAACATCTTGTTTGTGTTGGATGCTGGCTGGCAGGTCACTGGTGAGAGGCCTGAAGCAACAAGTACTGCTCATCAAATGGTGGGAGAAGCTGACATTTGTAGAGTTTTCTACCTGCGGGCCCTGTGCTGAGCACTTAATGTAGGTCATCTTGTCTAAACTTTAGAAAGATGTTATTATATCATCATTTATGTTTCAAAAAGGAGGAAGATGGGTTTTAGGGAGATGATGTTAATAGCTCTAGGTCTTGTCTTTTAATTGAAGTAGAGTTAATTTACAGTGTTGCCTTGATTTCCAATATACAGCAAAGTGATTAATTTATATATATACGTATATATTCTTTTTTGTATTCTTTTCCAGTACAGATCACTACAAGATATTGTGTAGAGACCTCTGTAGGTCCTTGTTATTTAACTCTTTTATATATAGTAGCATGTATATGTTAATCCTAACCTAATTTATTGCTCCCCCCACATTGCCCCTAGGGTGACCGTAAGTTTGTTTTTTAAGTCTGTGAGTCTTTTTTCTGTTTTCTAAATAAATTCGTTTGTATCATTTTTTAAGAGTCCACATATCAGTGATACCATATGACATTTGTCTTTCTCTGTCTTCACTTAGTTTGGCCATCTCTAGATCTGCCCACGTTAAGTGGCTCTGGGTCTTAATCCTGTTAGCAATTGCACTTGGGATTTGAACCCAGACAGCAGGAGCTGAAACCTTCTGTGATCTCTGTGTGCCTCTAGGATTTGGAGGAAGAGGCCTGGTTCCTTCCTAGAATCCCACCTGGCCTGCCGTTGATGGAGGAGTCAGGTTGTTCTGCTGATTTTATATTAGGAGTCGTGAGTGGCAACTTCAGATTTACAGTGTTTAGCATTCGGTTTATTTTTCTTTTTAATTTTTTTGCACCATATCTTAGTTAGATATACCTGCTGCTGCTAAGTCGCTGCAGTTGTGTCCGACTCTGTGTGACCCCATAGACAGCAGCCGACCAGGCTCCCCTGTCCCTGGGATTCTCCAGGCAAGAACACTGGAGTGGGCTGCCACTTCCTTCTCCAATGCATGAAAGTGAAAAGTGAAAGTGAAGTCACTCAAGTCATGCCGGACCCTCAGCAACCCTATGGACTGCAGCCTAACAGACTCCTCCATCCACGGGATTTTCCAGGCAGGAGTACTGGAGTTGGGTGCCATTGCCTTCTAGGTACATATAAAAGTTAGATATACCTATGTAGGCAATGGTGAGTGGTAACAGTATATCTAAAAATGCTTTAACTTCCCAGTGGGAATAATAGTTGATTGGAAATTGAAGGAGAAGGTGAAAGGCTTAACTTATTAGTGGTCTTTGATATGTTAAAATTTGGTTCATAACATATTTGAATATACCCCTTAAAACTATAGCTTTTAAACTAGTGTCTGCATGTGCAGCGGTCTGATAGAGTGTATGTGAGTGTAACATGCTACGGGATTTGGGAACTTTCAGGAACTCATTTAATAAAATATATTATTTTCTCCTGCTTGATGTTTAGTCATTTTCAGGCCTGTTAACTCTCCTTCCTTAATCCTGGATGTGCTGGGCAGCACTGTAGCCTGTTAAACTTACCATATGGTTGAAATGTGTTGACTTTCCTTGTTAATAGGCAGTTACCTTTGGCCCTTGACTGGACTGGAACATTCGTGACCCTGCAGAAATCAGTCCCTGCCCCTACCCAGCTATTGCCCTTTTTTTTATACTGCTATAAATACCACCCTGTGTTCTCAGGTTTTCCAGAAACAGCTAGTTTTACTTGTACAGGCATAGATCTTTTTAAAAATTTTTATTGAAGTGTACACTTCTGCTTTACAGCAGAGCAGCTTAGTTATACCTTTGTGTCTACAGTCCTCTTCATATCCTCCTCCATTCTGGTTCCCCGCGGGGTCCTGGTTCTGGTTCCCTGTGCCGTGCAGCCCATTCTGGTTCCCCGCGGGGTCCTGGTTCTGGTTCCCTGTGCCGTGCAGCAGGAGCTTGTTGGTTTCCGCCCTGTGTGTGATAGTTTGCATCTGCCAGTCCCGCACGCCCACGCCCCCTCTCCACTCCCCTCCCCCTGGCAGCCACACGCCTGTTCTCTGTGACCGGGAGTCTCCTTCTGTTTCGTAGATAGGTTCATCTGTGTCGTATTTTAGGTTCCACATAAACGTGTCAGTGTGATCATCTCTGGGTCCGTCCATGTTGTGGCAAGTGGCATTGTTCCATTCCTTTGTATGACGGAGTAATATTCCAGTGAATACGGGCACCACATCTTTATCCATTCGTCTTTCTAGACTAAAGGGCTTTAGTCCGGGTTTTTAAGTTTTCTGCTGTCAGTTGCCTGCCTGCCTGTGTGAACCTCTACCTCTGTGTCATTTTTACAGTGTCTTAGCCTCTCAGACTTCAGACTGAAGAGAGTCTTAAATAGTCCCTGCTCCTGCCTGCTGTCCCCTGTTTTATAGAAGAGGATGCTGGCTCACAGGCCTGAAAGGACGTCCCTGAGTGAGGGGACCGGTGGCCAGCTCTCTAGGCCGGGTCAGACTTGAGGGGTTTTCCTTCCTATGTAGTATAACGCCCCCTGCCCCACTGCCTTCCTTTCCATCTGACCCTGGTCAGCCTCCTGTCCTGACCGCCCCGGCTTGGAGGGCGTCCCTGAGTGAGGGGACCGGTGGCCAGCTCTCGAGGCTGGGTCCGGACTTGAGGGGTTTTCCTTCCCGTGTAGGATGACCCCCCCCGCCCCACCGCCTTCCTTTCCATCTGACCCTGGTCGGCCGCCTGTCCTGACCCCCGGCTTGGCATCACCACTGACTGAGGGAACAGCTGTCTGCTGGTGTTAATCCCGGCTGGGGAGTCACTGTCTGACCCCTGCCAGAGTCACTTGGTGCCTTAACGTCATTATCAGCAGGTTAAATAGGACCCTTATCAAAGGGCCACGAGCAAATGGAGATCATGTGAACTGGTGACTGTTTCATTATCATTCAGTGGAAGAGATAAAAAAAAATAAGGCAAACAAAGTATCGGGAAAAATTATTTGATGAAAATTTCCCATTGGGTAAACTGAACGAAGCTTCATGAGAAAATCAGAAAGACTTCTGGCCAAACAGTTAAGCAGTGTGGTTAGTTGGAGAGGGGGCTGTTCTCCTTTTCTTTACACAGAATACCTGCTGGATCAGATTCTGCTCTGAAGATGGGTAACGTAGATTAATTTGTAGGTTCTACTGTGACCCATTTGAACTTGGAAAAACATGTGCTTAAGTTGTTTGAACAGATCTGATTAGTAAAAAGGATTGGAGACTTTTCAGTGCTGGGACATTTCGGTATAAAAATAAAAATGAGATGCTTGGGTTAAATCCTCCTTTTCTATCTGTTAATCTCTTTGAAACTCAGGTTCCCTCGATGGAGATGGGGGAAACATTGTCATCTTACAAGTGAGAGGAGGATTAAGTAAAAAGTGCTTGGCACATAGTAGGCTCTTAATCTGAGTTAGCTTCCTTCCTTCCTAATGGTTTACCATTCTCTGTTCCGTTTAGATATCTGATATCCATGTTACTGGTGAGTCAGAAGACATGTCAGCGAAAGAGAGACTGTTACTGTGGACGCAGCAGGCCACGGAGGGTTATGCCGGGATTCGGTGTGAAAATTTCACCACCTGCTGGAGAGATGGGAAATTATTTAATGCCATCATTCATAAATACAGGTATGAAATTTGAGTTTTCCTGCCTTTTGATAAATCTAAGTGCTTCTTTCATTTCCAAATTTTTTTTTTAACAGCAACTACCTTGGCATTTATTAGTTGTCAGAAAGCTTCACAGTCGGTTTTGTGATCAGAAAATAAAGCAATATTTCAGTTTGTTTTCTCTGCAAAATTGTTGCATTTCTGAAACATAAAGGATCATTTGCTTTCTTAAAAGGTTAGCATTGCCACATGGTATTCGCGAGATCTGACCTCAAAAGCTTCTCAAGTTTTACCATCCACAGAATCTTTATTTGTAACTGAGACCCATCTGTTTTCCATCTAAAGCTTCTTCAGCAGTTTATAGCAAAGTGCGAGAAGTTGAACCAAAACAGCCATCATGGAACTTACCTTTATAACACCCTTATCAGCCTTTAGAAACACTTGATTCTGCCCAAAGTGTCTTAAAACCCAAGAATACTGGAGTGGGCAGCTAATCCCTTTTCCAGTGGATCTTCCCGACCCAGGAATCGAACTGGAGTTTTCTGCATTGCAGATGGATTCTTTACCAACTGAGCTATCAGGGAAGCCCCTTGATTCTGCAAAGGTATCTCAATTATTGTCTGGAGCTGGTGGCAGAGAGGAACAAGCTTATTTATTTCCAGGAAAAGCATAAGCTTATCATTATCTTTGAGTTGTTCTGAGAAAGCTTATACACTTGAAGCAAGCTTCAGACCCTCTCAGCAAAAACCTCTAGTTGATGAATTAAATCTTGGTAAGTTTTTAGTGACCCCTAGTAAATAAATGGCAACCCACTCCAGTACTCTTGCCTGGCAAATCCCATGGACGGAGGGGACTGGTAGGCTGCAGTCCATGGGGTTGCTAAGAGTCGGACACGACTGAGCGACTTCACTTTCACTTTTCACTTTCATGCATTGGAGAAGAAAATGGCAAGCCACTCCAGTGTTCTTGCCTGGAGAATCCCAGGGACAGGGGGAGCCTGGTGGGCTGCCGTCTATGGGGTCACACAGAGTCGGACATGACTGAAGTGACTTAGCAGTAAATAAATAGAATATGCCATACTGGACATGTTCCATCCATATCAAACAATCTCATTCTCCTGATCCTCCCACTTCTCAGTCTTGGAGTTGGCATTGCTCCTCTCGCAGAGGTTAGCAAACCCAGCTTGAGAACAAGCTTGCTATCTTGGCTTGCTCCTCAGAGTCAGGCGTGTCTGACTTTAATGATCTCAGGTTTGCGTTGTTCTTCACTGGCTTTGGAAATGAAAGGGAGCCATACTTCTCCCCTCATTTTCCTTCAAGCACATCACTGATTTCTCAGCAGTGTTGACACGTCACTGCTTTGGGATTCCCAGGCTTCACAGAATACATCTAGATTTTCTTTAGCGATTTTACTAGATGGATGCAATGTCAAAGTTTCAGCAGTGGAAATGATCTGTTGGCCAGTCAACCTGAAATGTCTCCTCATGTAGACAGGCTATTTCAAGAGGTTCTGTCCCACAAATGTGCCTCGACAATTGACAGGTCTTTGAGAAAACATTTTTATAGTTCAGCTTTCTCATTCTTCGCCATATATTGCATCGTTTTATATTTAATAAGGAAAATAAACTAGGGCTTCCCTGATGGCTCTGTGGTAAAGAATCCATCTGCCAATGCAGAAGGCATAGGTTCGAACTGGGAGCAACTGAGCCTGTGGGCTACTGAGCCTGCACTCCGGAGCCTGGGGACCACAGCCACCAAGCCCACGTGCTGCAGCTGCCGAAGGCCGTGCACCCGGAGCCTTGCTCCGCAGCTGCCGAAGGCCGTGCACCTGGGAGCCCGTGCTCCGCAGCTGCCGAAGGCTGTGTGCCCAGAGCCTGTGCTCCGCAGCTGCCGAAGGCCGTGCACCTGGGAGCCCGTGGTCTGCAGCTGCCAAAGGCTGTGCGCCCAGAGCCTGTGCTCCGCAGCTGCCGAAGGCCGTGCACCCGGAGCCTTGCTCCGCAACAGGAGAAGCCACTGCAATGAGCAGGCTGTGTCGCACACCTGGAGAAAAGCTCACACGCAGCACGAAGACCCAGAACAGCCAGAATAAATACGTAAAGATAGATAAAGTGATCAGGAAAGAAAACATTATAACCTGTGCAAATAAATTTGTACATTAATGAGAAGATTATTATTATACCATACTGGTTCCCAACAGATTCTCTAGGGTAGCAAAGCTGGAACAAATAAGGGTTTAGCATATACCCTATTGTTTCTGCTTCCCATCTGAAAAGTGTAAGATGGTCACAGAATATTAGAACCAGGGGGAATCCTGAGACTCCCCTGGTGGTCCAGTGGTTAGGACTCCGTGCTGCCAATGCAGAAGCTCAGATTCAGTCCCAGGTCAGGGAGAGAGCCCACCAGCAGGAATCCTGAAAGACACTGTTGTGCCCACATATTTTATGTATGAAGAAATGTGGCTCAGAGAAGGACTTACCCAAGATCTCTCAGATAAACTGTGTCAGTCACCACAAGCTACATATTCTTTCTGACAACAAACAACACTTCTATCAATTAACACACCTTTCACTGGAGAGACGCCTGGATCAGGCAAGACTGATACAATGAGTAAAGAGAATGTATCAGTGAAAATGATATCTTGAGCCTTAAATGGTGCACGTGCATGGTAAAACACTAGAAAATACAGACAAGTGAAAAAAAAATCACATTTCCACTGTCCAGAGATCATCACTCAGACACGCAGAGCTATGGTATGTGGTATGTCTTTGAATTTTGTCAGTGACTTAGCGGTCAGTAAGCTCTCATATGTAGACTCTATAAGTAGAGGACCAAGATTGTATACTTAGAGCACTGATGATTAGTGAGGTCAGAGTTCAGACAAAGCCTTGTCAGTTTCTACATCACAGCCTCCTCACCTAGCAACTCCAGTGCATAGGTGGGTTTAATGATGGCCAACTTTGGGGTGGCAAACAGTTTCCTGGTGAGAATTGCTGGATCTGAATGAACACTGACATAGCACCTGTTAAGGGCAAGGTGCTATCCTGAGCAGCTTACTTACGTTCATTCACTCAGTCCTGACAACATCCGTAAGAATGTCGTTCCCCCTGGTTACACACAGAAACCGAGACCAGAGTACATACTTGCTTCAAGTCACACAACCAGTGAGTGTTAGGCTAGGGACCCAAACCCCAGTGCCCAGCTGCTGTTGTTGTTCTTACAAGGCACACCTCTATTGCCTTATAAGAAGTGAAATCCACAGAAATTCCTTATTGAAAGCAATGTCGTTCTTGATTTCAGTTATTTGTCTCAGTTTTGCAAGGAGTTTGTCATGCTCTTGAAGAGCTGAGTATCTTCCTGTGAGAGTAAGTCCAAACTCTAACTCACTGAACTGACAGAGTTACTTGGAAATAAAAGAACAATTATATAAAACAGTTAATATCCTGCTAACTTGCTGCCTGTGAGGCATTCTGTTAGACGCTTCCTCTATATTGTCGCATTCATATCTTCCTCGAGCTCTGGGAGGAAGCCCACGTTACAGATGGGCACCCTCAGGTTTGCCAAGGTCACAGTGCTGCCGAGATGCAGAGTGTGAGTCCCACCTGGGCTGCTTGCCTGGCACCCCGCCCCATTCTCCCCTTTCCCTACCACTCTTCTCTCCCTCTTTTCACTTTGGAGACTTTGAGGCATGTAACACTGTACCGAGTTTCCCGTGGCCCACACCCAAGAGCCCCTTTAAACACGGTCAGTCTGCCTCCTTTACAGGATGGCATTTCAGTAGATGTGGGTGTTGGTTGCTGAGTTAGAAAGAAAAACCTGGATAGACTTGCTAGCTCTTGTCCAGAATAAAGCACAGCTCTCCTTGAGGGCCCCGCTGCCAGGAGGGTTTTGTGGCCACAGACACTGTGATGGTCACGCTGTGTGTTCCGTGTGACTTAGAATGCAGGCCATTGGAAGGCCGGACCCACTCTGTACCTGAGCGGAAAGGTCTTCGTAGCCTTTGGATGGCAGTGTGGGGGTTGTTAGACCAAAGGGTGGGTGTCAGGGTGCGTTTTGAAGGTGTGCTCTGCTTTGAAGTTTTTTAGGTAGAAGCAAAGCATTTGTAAGCCAGCTCTTCTTCTAAAATGACTGACTTTTAAAAGCCATACTCTGCAGGCATTGTCTCTGCGATACTTATGAAGGGTTATGAATGCAAATTGAGGTATACCTGCTGTGCCTTTTTTCCCCAAGTACTTAAATAAATCACTGCCCTGTTTACGTTTCAGAGCTCACCTTGTTTTAGGACAGGATTTCACTCTTGTGAGCATTATTCGTTTTGAACTTTCGTTTCGGCAGAGTAATCATTTTAGAACATTGCTTAGCTTTAGCTTTTTTTTCCTTTAACTTCTTGTTTGACTGAAGTGTAGTTGATTTACAGTGTTGCATTAGTTTCTGGCGTAAAGTGATTCAGTAACCTGAGTCTGTTCTTTCTCCGATTCTTTTCCCCTTAGGTTGTTAGCAAATACTGAGTATAGTTCTCGGTATATACACTAGGTCCTTGTTGGTTGTCTGTTTTGTGTACAGCAGTGTGTTTAGCCTTAACTTGGAACTTGATTCCCTCCTGTGTGTTGTTTTCCCTTATTAGAATTCATGGTAAAAATACCATCTGGTTTAAATGGTTACAAGATTTTTTTGTGCTGAAATGTCAAGTTATTCTGTGCCTGGAATATCACTGTGGTTTCTTTAACTAGAAGAAACCTTTCATCTGTAGAACTGTATTTTTTCGAATCCTTGGGCCTTTGTTTTTTCTTAAAAAATAGTTGAGTACCTTTTCCCTAGTCCGTGTAATAATTAAGCAGATGGTGTTGATTTATACATGGTTTTCGTTGTTGATTGTCTTGGCTTACTGAAGACAAAAGAGACAAAGTTATAAACAATTAACAAATCACTATTAGATTTTTGGCTATTCGGCAGAAATAATTGCATTTATAGAATTGTGTTTTAACAGTTGTTTTCCCCTTGATAATTATCCTCTTAAATTTTGTGATGTATTTATCCTCTTAAATTTTGTGATGTATTTATTTGGATTTGCTGTGGAAATATACCCACTTAATTGGGCTTTTTTTTTTTTTTTTTAATTGGGCTTTTTGAGATACACATTTTATTATTTGCATGGATTTTATTTGACTTCTGTAATAAAAATTATCTGAGGTGGCACATGGGTTGGGTTTCTTCTCAGATACCAAGCTTAATCTTATAGATTCTTTTCTTGAGAAGGACCTTAGGTGGGAGTGAGGGTTTTGCAGGAAACGACCTCCTGATCAGGGCAGTGCGTGGAGAGAGGGGTGTGGAACCCTGATGTGGCAGGGGCGCCTGGATAGAGTGCAGATTTCTCTGGAGCTGAGAAGGGAATAGGTAGGATTCATCAAATAAGAGTAGATCAGTATTATTTGACATAACTGATTTAGTAAGGTTTTTGTGTATCACTGTCCCCTTGTATCCACTGGGGGTTATCCCACAGATAACAAAATCTATGAATGCTCGCACTGTGCAGTGTTTGTATATAACCTTGTGCATCCTCTGTATACTTTGAATCATCTCTGCTGCTACTGCTGCTAAGTCACTTCAGTCGTGTCTGACTCTGTGTGACCCCATAGACGGCCTCCCACCAGGCTCCCCTGTCCCTGGGGTTCTCCAGGTAAGAACACTGGAGTGGGTTGCCATTTCCTTCTCCAATGAATCATCTCTAAGTTACTTCTAATACCTAATACAAAGGAAATGCTGTGTACACAGTGGCCAGCACACAGCAAAACTCATTTTGCTTTTTGGAACTTTCTAGAATTTTTTTTCAAATATTTTTGATCTGTGGTTAGTTGAATTTGAGGATGCAGAAACCACAGATACAGAGGGCTAACTGTATATAATATCGTCTAAAGATTCCAAAATAGGACCTGAAATGAGAAGAGTGATAGCATCGTTCAGCTTCCATATGCACGTGAATAATGTCAGTAGCGGAGAAGGCAGTGGCACCCCACTCCAGTACTCTTGCCTGGAAAATCCCATGGACGGAGCGGCCTGGTAGGCTGCAGTCCATGCTAAGGGTCAGACACGACTGAGCGACTTCACTTTCACTTTTCACTTTCATGCATCGGAGAAGGAAATGGCAACCCACTCCAGCGTTCTTGCCTAGAGAATCCCAGGGACGGGGGAGCCTGGTGCGCTGCCGTCTGTGGGGTCGCATAGAGTCGGACACGACTGAAGCGACTTAGCAGCAGCAATGTCAGTAGTTGTGAGTCAAGCACATTAATTTGCATTGTCTAGCATATTGCTATTAGTGTCCCTCATAGAGTATGACTTTTAAAAGTGGAGAGTGTGTTTGTTAACCCTGGTAAGCACTACTTTAATAACATTTCACTTATTCCTAAAGTTCCATAGAAAGTTAATTTTCTAAAATTCTGTTTCTTGAAACAGAATTATATGAAATAAGTAATAATAAATAATATTATTAAATAAAAACAAAGACAAATTTATATAATAAGACTGATTTATAATTTTTAGGAAATAAAAATGTTTTATAAAGGTGAAAAGAAAGTAACCATCATATAGTGGGTACCCAAGAATTAGATGCAGGATGTTGAAAAGATATTAGTTTCTGTCCTGCCTATTTTTTTAGCATTTAGTATTTTAGTATTTGGTTGCTTGCTAAGTCGCTTCAGTCATGTCCAACTCTGTGCGACCCCATAGACGGCAGCCCACCAGGCTCCCCCCGTCCCTGGGATTCTCCAGACAAGAGCACTGGAGTGGGCCGCCACCTCCTTCTCCAATGCAAATTAGTAGCTTTCAAAATTTGGAGAAGGCAATGGCACCCCACTCCAGTACTCTTGCCTGGAAAAGCCCATGGATGGAGGGGCCTGGTGGGCTGCAGTCCATGGGGTTGCGAAAAGTCGGACATGACTGAGCAACTTCACTTTCACTTTTCACTTTCATGCATTGGAGAAGGAAATGGCAACCCACTCCAGTGTTCTTGCCTGGAGAATCCCAGGGACGGGGGAGCCTGGTGGGCTGCCGTCTGTGGGGTCGCACAGAGTCGGACACGACTGAAGCGACTTAGCAGCAGCAGCAGCAGCAGCTTTCAAAATTACCACAATCCTGTGAAACGGATGGTACTGTTTTCACTGTTATCTATTTATTAAATTATCAAATTGTTAAATTATTAAACTGAGGCTCAAAAGGTAACTCATATGCTTCACACCAGATACCCTTTTAATAATGGACGTGTTTGCTCTGGATTCTCAAGTCCTCATCTACTTCTCTGTAAATACTTAGGTAATTTCCAGTAGGCAGACTAAATACCAAGAAACGGAACTGTTGGCCAGAGCAGTTGTGGTAGTGTGTCCTTAAAGACTAAAGATGTAAGAATTCTCAATGGATTTCAGAAATTGTTACCCCAAAACTGGGTTCACCTTTTGGTGGGTGTCAAGGCAAAAAACACAACCAAACCAAGATGGGGAGATGGAAGGATTTATTATTACTTGCTGCAAGTCAGGAGAACACTGAGGATCTTTCTAGAAGCAGCCTAGATAGCATAACTGGGGAAATTTTAAATTAAGGGTACTTGCATATGCATGAAGGCGCTTGGGCAGTCAACAGATTGAAGTCTCTAGGGTCAGAAAAAGTCATCATCCTTTAGATTGTAGTTTACCTGTTGGTTGAGCATTTCAGGCTAATCTTTACCATTGAAACAGAACTGAGAGTCTTTATAACTAGTATATTATCTTTGCTATTGTTACTTATCTTACTGGATGACAGGGCAGAGTTTCTATGTTTTTTTGTTCCCATAAGATCGATAATGACTGAGATCTGTTCAGGGGCAAGCATGGTGGCAAGGCTTAGATCACAAGATGGCTTAGGCCAAAAACGGTTCTCTTACGCCAAGAAAGCCTTGCCTGGTTCTCTTTCTCTGGGAGCACCTACCCTATCTGCTTACAAAATGACCAAATAAATAGTACCATATATAACTGCCAACTAAGATCTTGGTCTCTTGTAAGGAATTAATGAGGACAGCATTAATTGTTTAATCTAGAATGAGCCATCTCTGAAAACAGCATCAACAACTATCATATAGTGAGGAAAACTTAGATAATAAAGAGAACATTAGAACAGGACTAGTAAGAGCAAAGTCACAGATGAACTGTTCTGTAGTTTGAGTGTGTCCCTGGGATCCTAGAGCGTGGAGGGCCTGGATGGTGCGGTGGGTACTGATGCCCAAACTCAACCCCTGTGCATCCATTCTGGATCGGGTCTGGGAGACAGAGTTTTGGGTGAAGAGAAAAGAATAGTTTTATATCTTTGCCTGCAAAGGGGGCCACAGTGGGCTTGTGCCTCTCAAAACTGTGTGTCCTGCTGTGGAGGATTAGTGGGGAATTTTACAGCAGTGGTTTAAAGGGGGTTGCTGATAAGATAAGGGTGTGTGCAGGGCCTCTTTTCCTTTAATCTGATCTCAGGTAGTCTTCTGATGATCTTCTCTGGTTCACTTAACTTGGCCTTAGGTGGTTTTCTCTGGAATGAAAAATGCTGACATCTTCCATCTGTTGGGGGTTTTAGTTCTGTAAAGAGCTCAAAGACACTGTTAGTGTATCCCTTGAGGGGAACCGGAACCCCGTCTCAAGGCTACACTGTTGTGTCCTGGCTGCTCCTCACTGGTCTCTGCATCCCCTCGCTTCCTGATTCAGTTCAGTTGCTCAGTTGTGTCCGACTCTTTGTGACCCCATGGACTGCAGCACACCAGGCCTCCCTGTCTATCACCAACTCTTGGAGTTTGCTCAAACTCATGTCTGTTGAGTCGGTGATGCCATCCAACCATCTCATCCTCTGTTGTCCCTGTCTCCTCCTGCCTTCAGTCTTTCCCAACAGCAGGGTCTTTTCTAATGAATCAGCTCTTTGCATCAGGTGGCCAAAGTATTGGAGCTTTAGCTTCGGCATCAGTCCTTCCAGTGAATATTCAGGACTGATTTCCTTTAGGATGGACTGGTTTGATCTCCTTGCCATTTAAGGGACTCTCAAGAGTCTTCTCCAACACCACAGTTCAAAAGCATCAATTCTTTAGTGTTCAACTTTCCTTATGGTCCCACTCTCACATCCATACATGACTACTGGAGAAACCATAGCTTTGACTAGATGGACCTTTGTCAGCAAAGTAATGTCTCTGTTTTTTAATATGCTGTCTAGGTTTGTCATTGCTTTTCTTCCCCAGGAGCAAGCATATTTTAATTTCATGGCTTCATCTGCGGTGATTTTGGAGGCCCAAGAAAATGAAGTCTGTCACTGTTTCCATTGTTTTCTCATCTATTTGTCAGGAAGTGATGGGACCAGATGCCATGATCTTAGTTTTTTGACTGTTGAGTTTTAAGCCAGCTGTTTTTTTGTTTTGTTTTTTTTAAATTCATTTCTGCCCTTTGGGCCTCAGAGAAGGTTGTAGAAGCTAGAGTCTGTTCCCTATAAGCAAGAAATAGGGAACAGAAAGGCTTCTGCGCTCAGGAGCCCTTCAGGGCCCTGCTTTATTTCAGTAGTAAGGGTGATAAAGTAATATGATTTAGAGATTACAAAGGTTGGTTCTGTGGGTTCTATTTAAATAAGTCACTGATAGATTATTTTCATGTTACTTCTGTCTTAGGAATCTGTCCCTAATTCCTTCTAGGAACATTCATTTGTTACATTCAGTTTTCAATGCAAAGGGGGTTCAGATAATAAAAATACCATATGTTTATATTGGTTCCCTGCTTGTTTTGTTTGTATAGTTTAAATTATCTTGAAAGCATGTTAAGATCTTTTCACCAACACTCAACTGGTCAGAGATCTTAGGTAAATTAGCCTTACAATGGCCCTCACAAGTCACCTTTCATTTGAAGGAAGAACAAAGCAGATTTTGATTTGATGGACTTAAATCAGAAGGATGTCACAAGAGCATTTGCGGAGTAAGGAGCTTGAAAGCAAGAGAGGATGAAGTAGAATTGAGAATCAATAGCCACGGGATTCCAGGAGTGTCTCCTAGATAGTGGATTGATGTCACCAAGAGTTAAGACAGACAGGGAAGTGAAATCCCTGACAGTGTGCGTGTCCTTGAGAGGCAGGTGTCCCAGCAGAGGGGTTAACAGAGACTTCTGTGTGCTCAGGTACAGGAAAATGGACTTTTTTCTTGCTGAAAAATAACACTCTGATTCCAGCTTGAATTCAGCCCCCAGCTTGTCTGACTTTATCAGTCTCTGCCCTGGAACGCTCATGAAAGCCAAGTTCCAACTCAGCAGCGTGAAGCTTCTCTCAGCGTGAAAACATGTCTCTGTGACAGGCAGAGACACGAATGGGCGCCCACGGGCCAGAACGAGCAGCACAGACCATGCAGCGGGTGAGCTCAGGTGGCCACATGAAGAGATGCTGATGAGTACGTCAGCACTGAACTGCTGCAGGGGTTTTGCCAAGAGATAATTTCAGGGCACTAGTTCCTGCTTGTCCTCCTCTTGTTCTTAATTTATCCCATTCTTGTGTTTAACTCTCCTTCTTGGCCCCCACATTCTTTTCACAAGCATGTTTTAAATCTGTTACCCACGTACGAGTCAATATTTTTGGAACAAGTTGTGTTTAAAAGCATGCCATTTGTTTTTTTTTTTTAATTAGGCAGCCAGGAATTTTTCACTCATCTGAGTGTAGAGATGGGTAGCAATGATTTTGTTCATTGTTTACATTTGGACTTAAACTTTAATAGGACCATCATCCTGCTGCATTCTATGAACTGTTGAAAGGTGCTGTAATTGGGAATGTTGGGCTGTGAGGCTGTGTTCTAGTCATCTCCTTTAACAGGACCTGGAGGCTGTGATTCAGCCTCACACCTGGAGTCAGTCACACCTTACCAGCTAAACTGGACTGGACTGGTTTATACTGGGAGGAGGCCCTTGAGGGTTTGAAATGTTCCCATAGGAAGTTGGATTAGTATTAACTAGAAGATTCCTTTCTCTCGGAAACTGGTCTGCCCTCAGGCTGCAGATCCAGAGGTACCAGGATATGTGTGTGTGTGTGTGTGCGCGTGTGTGTGTGTGTGTGCACGTGCACGCACACACAGGTAAGGTTTGTGTGGCCACAGGCTAGGCATAGCCTAGACTGAGCCCTGACGGTTGTTCATTGTTTTTTAAAGTCACAAACGTGTGAGTTTGTGAGGCAAAATCAAATGTCTTATTTCCCTTACCAGGTAAACTTAAAACACTTAGAACTCTGAGAGTACATGTGGGTGACTTGTACACATGATCACATTTTAAAATCTTCAGGGAGCTCACACGCATGGTTTGTAACACCTCTGTACCCAAGCGAGGTGTGTGCGTTAGTGTCTACGTCCAGGGAATGTTTTTAGTGTTCGTCTGTGTATTTTTACATGTAGCTTTGGGACTTTAGTTAGCATGTAAATATTAATATTTATAGGAGTATGTGTTTACATTACCTTTTTTTCTGTGTTCCTGGCCCTCTTGCCAAGATTAATTTACAGAAATGCACTATCGCACTAAGCCTTCCATTATTCTGTGAAATAGGTCCTTGTATCTAGGAAGTCAGCACAGCCTCATTCTCCTAGTTGCATTTTGGAGTCAGAAAGCTGAAAACGTTATCCACCCATAATAGGAAGATGTCTCCCCTGGCTGGCCTGACCATGAAAGCGGGCTGCAGTCCATGGGTTCATAAGAAGTTGGACACAACTGATCCCGTATGCCCTTGCACTATGGATGGACGTGTTTACTGCCACTAAAAACTACTGTACTGAACTTCGTATGTGCCTCTGTGCAGATGTATGAATACGCCTGTAGGATAAGTTCCTAGAAGCAGAATCTGTGGGTCATTTAAATTGTAGGACTTGTGTCTGCATTGTCTGCGAGCTGCACTGACCTGTACCTCCTCCTGTGCTGTTTGCCCTGCGTGTCGCTTTTGAGAAAGAACGGTTTGCTTCCTTGTCCGTTGCGTCCTAGCAGATCCAACCCCCTTTCATGTTCTTAGCTTTCTTTTTAAATTGACTCCTTTGTTCATGCAGTTAATTTTCTTCAGCTTTTAAACTCTGTGCTGGAGCTGACATGGCAGGCCTGCCCGTCCCTCTGTCTGGCGTACAAGCTGTTAGTCTAAACATGTATGTGTTGAGTTTAAGGGGAGAAATGACCGAGTGAGTGAGGACATTTCTGAATGATGTGATCATGTAAGATGTTGGGATACTAGTGGGAAGGGAGGGGTGTCTTGAGATAACAGATGAAACTGTGTCTGGTGAGATTTAGGAGGTGCGTCACAGATGTCAGATTCCTTCCCTCCTCCAGGCTGCTGCCAGCCCCCTGATAACAGGCTGTGACTGGGGGGCCCAGGAGAAGACGGCTTTGCTGGAGGAACCCCTTCTGTCTGTGGAGCTGGCACAGCCCTCCTTCACCATTTCCGCTGCGCTCTCCCTGACCTCCTCCACCCGAGACTCCTCCTGCGATCGGGACCACGGCTGGCTCTCTCCAGCCCTTCCTCTGTTCTCTTGCAAGGCCACTTTTATTCTGGCGCGTTGATAGGTTCATATTGTCGTGCTGCTCTCCGATGGGAGCAGTTTAGTATTTTCTCCCAGAGTAAATAAGTTGATTTCATTGCCATCCCCCCTTTTTCCGGGGAAGGGCAGCAGTATTCATCCCCTAGATTTATTTCCAGTTTACTGTTGTAAGTTCACTTTAATATGGAGACTGAAGAAGTTACTCCTTTCTCAAGATCAGTACTGTTTTTTGTATTTAGTGAAGTCTGTGAGGCTGTGAGGGGTTAATTGTTCTCTGTGAATGGAGAGTCTTAATTCGTTAGATGTCTCCTGATGTCTCCTGTTAGATTCTAATCTTGAAGTCCTGACAAAGCTTGCTGTGAATTATAGTGCTTCTCCTTCTTTGCTTTCTGCTGTGTTAGGTAGGGGAGAGTCACCTCGCAGGAAAAAATGAGAATATTGAGAGTAAATTCAGGCATTTCATTGTGAGATGAGGGAAAGTTACCTTTATAGCTTGTTGCTGCCTTGGGGCCCCTGGCCTTGTTCCGTTAACAGTGTGTACCCAAATATGAGCATCAGGGACTGTCTGTGCCCAGTTACACAACAGTGGGGGTGTCTCCTGCATGTTCCCAGTTACTGCTGGGGGAGGGCAAGGACCATATTACAGGTCCCCGCAGCAATGAGGGGCGGGGGCCAAGGTGAGATGCTTTTCCCCAGCAAGAACAATAAGAATACGCTAGTCTGAACATGATTTGGTCCACATAGTCATCTTCAGGAGTCTGTTATGGCGACTGTCCTGCTGTCAGAGGCTAAGCGAGGTGTCATCAGTGCACACTCGTGTGTGAGATGTGTCTGAGAGCGGATGTGAACCGCCGCAGGCGGCTTCATGCATCTGCGTGTAAGGCGGTGTGCGGTGTGCTGACCCCGAGGTTGGGCTAGTAGTGGTGTCTGGTGAGCAGAGTGGGTCCCTCCTCCCTGACCCTGCAGGGCCTTCCTCTCCCCTGCCTGTCTCCCCCTCCTCCCTCCTTCTTTCTTTCTCTCTGTCTCCCCCTCCCTCCTCCTTTCCTTTCTTTCTCTCTCTGTCTCTCTCTTTCTGTCTCCTCTCTCTGTCTGTCTGTCTACCCTTCCTCCTTCCCTCTTTTCTTGCACAGAATCCTGTTTACTTCTGTCCGTGCCGCTGAGCACACACCAGTTTCCCAGAGAAGCCTGGCCTGTCTGATCCCAGCCCTCGGCTTGCTCGGGGCCTGTGCCCAGCACAGAAGCAGAGGAGACCGAGGCGGACTGCAGGGCGGGTTCCCAGCCTCGTGGCTCCCAGGCGTCCTTCTGTGCCTGTTCATCCACTCCTCTCCCTGTCACCACCTGGTCTTCCTCACTCCTGCTTTCAGAGGATTTTGAAGCCAGCAAGTGGAGAGTTGTCCTGTTGGCTCTCCAAGGAGCAAACCCGCCTTCCTCTGCCTGCCTCTTGCCATCTCTGCCCCCGTTTGCCAGGTGCCCTCTTGCCACCTGTCCGGGCCTGTCCCTCGTACCCCATGTCCTCTACTGCTCCAGAAACCTTCTTTCCCATTCTAGTAAATGTCTCTCAACGGGTCTTTCTCATTGGGCGTGGCTTGTGGGATCTTAGTTCTCTGACCAGGGATCGAACCCACAACCCTGCAATGGGAGCACCACGCCCTAAATACTGGACCCCAGGGGAGGACCCTCTCATCGGATATTAAACATGCTGAAACCTCTTCATCTCTAAAACAGCAAACAATTTAAAAACGTCCCTTAATCCCTAGCTTTTGTTCTGGGTACTGCCTTAACCTCCTTACAGGCTAGATTTCTCAGAAGAGTCGTCTGCACTCTCTTTTTATTTTTATTTTTTTCCCCCCATCCTTACTCCTCAGCCGACTGGGAACCTGGCTCCCAGCCCCTCAAACCCCCAGAACCACTTCTCCTCGCATCACGAGGGATTTCAGGATGACTGTGGACACGTCCAGCGCACACGTCCCAGGCCTCGTCTTACCTGCCAGTATTGGACTCTGTTGACCGTCCTTTTTTCGTGAATTGCCCTTTTTCTCTTCCAGCCCCACTTGCCCTAGGTTTCCTCGTGTTTCTGGGGCTTATTTGCGGCGCCCTTTCCGCATCTGACCTCCTGGAGGCTGGTGGACGTGGGGATCTCAGGGCGGCCTGTCTCCTTTCTCCTTCCTCCCTGTTGACCCCCGTCCCTGCGTCCAGCCCTGAGTACTGTAAGTGGGTGGGAAAGCTAAGCTCCGTGCCATGCCCTTCTGGTACCGTCCGACCCACCACGTTTCCCTCTGCAGCCGTGTCCTTCCGCGAGTCTCCCGCGCCTCGCCCTGGATTCTGTGAGAGGACTGTCTCCCTTTTACATTTCTTCTCCACCTGGCCTGGAGCTGATGGCTTAGTCTCTTAATCCTCCTAATGCATTTGAGTGGTTTTCCATAGTTGTTGGGAAAACAAAATCCCGTAAGAAGTTCATGAGGTTGGGCATCACCTTGGCTCCTGTCCCCGCCTCCCGCGTGCCCCTGCTGCTGGCTCCTGAGCTGAGCTGGGCCCCTGGGCCCCGGCTCTCCCGACAGTGCAGGCCCGTGCTCCTCGCCCCACGCCTGCCGCTCTCACCAGGTGTTCTCCCGGTTTCCCCCCAGCTCCCTTCAGGGTTTTGAGCTCTCCATACACAGTCCTATACTCTTTAAAAAATTATTATTATTTTTTTTTGCTGAAGTGTGGTTGACTTACAGTGTTGTTCTGATTGCTGCTGTACGGCACACTGCTTCAGTTTTATGTATCTGTATATACTTTTTCCATATTCTTTTCCCTTATTGTTCATCATAGGATATTGAATATAGTGCCCTGTGGGACCTTGTTGTTTATCCGTCTTATATATACTAGTTTGTTTCGAAAAATGGCCTGAAGACCTGAATAAACATTTCTCCAAAGAAGACATACAGACGGCCAGTAGGCACATGGAAGGATGCTCAACATCACCAGTTATTCAGAGAAATGCAAGTCAGTGTCCGTTATTCTTAATGCCTCACTCATCAGCCAGGCTCATGTAGATGCTTATTAAATACGAGTGAATGAACGAACTGCTAGTGTGTTGCTGGGGGAGGATTATCTATGATTAGCATTCCAAAGCCCCACAGTCTGCCTTCTCTGATTGCGTCATGTCACGTGTTTATGTTCCCGTAAGAACTTCTTAGTGACCTGTACACGTGGCTCTGTGTGCTTGGTTTCCCAAGTACCTTCATGGGATCTCCTCTCGAGACTTGAGGCAAGTCGGTGGGGTTCCTCAGACCGTATGGCCGCAGCAGCCCCAGCATCTCCCTCCACCCCACACACATTTGCAGATGCTCGCTCAGGATAACTGAAATTCTAGATGGTTCCTGGTGATTCTCAGTGTTCGTTCTTTATAGACAGGAGGTGAGACAAGGGTGTCTGGATGTGTGTTCAAAGTCCAAGCAAGTTAGGACTAAGTCACAGGACACCTGAATCACATCCCTCTGACTTTTTTCTACCTCCATATAGTCCATTTTTCTCAAATATGTGAAAATTTGTCTGTAATGATTTTTGGAAACTTTTAAAAACACTGGTAAAACATACTGTTGCCCATCAATATCAATCCAGAGGTAATGGGATATGCAGATGCAACCACCTGGTGATCTAAAATATTAGGTTGGTGCAAAAGTAATTATAGTTTCAGACCCTGAATTTTAAATCATTTTAATTAAGCTCAAACACATCTTTATTAGTCAAAATAGGTACCATTACAATCAAGTCATTTTTGTCAGGGAGAAAGAAGTCTATTTCTGTAGCATAAAAATCTGTGCTTCAGGATTCAGTGAACTCTTGGAAAGCATTTTCTGCCTCCTGCTTGCGGTGGAAACTTTTTCCTTGAAAAATGGTGTCTAGGTGCTTGAAGAAGTGCTAGTCAGTTGGTGAGAGTCAGGTGAATATGGCAGATGAGGCAAAACTTCATGGCCCAATTCGTTCAGCTTTTGAAGCGTTGGTTGTGCAGTGTGTGGTTGGGTGTGGTTGCAGAGTTGGGCCCACTCTGCTCACCAGTGCTGGCTGCCGCTGTTTCAGTTTTCTGTGCATCTCATCGATTTGCTGAGCATACGTCTCTTAGGTAATGGTTTGCTGGGATTTGGAAAGTTGTGGGTGGGTCAGACCAGCAGCAGACCACTGAACAGTGACCGTGACTCCTTTTTTGGTGCAAGCTTGGCTTAGGGAAGTGCTTTGGAGTTTCTTCTCAGTCCATCCACTGAGCTGGTTGTCACTGGTTTTTGTATAAAATCTACTTTTCATTGCACATCACAATCCAATTGAGAAATGGTTCATTGTTGTTGTGTAGAATAAGAGAATATAAACTTCAAAATGTGTATTTTTTTGATCTGCAGTCAGCTCGTGAGGCACCCAGTTACCGAGCTTTTTCACCTTTCCAGTTGGCTTCAGTGCCAAACGACGGTAGAATGGTTGATGTTGGCTTCTTGGGCAGCTTCTCATGTCGTTGTGAAGGATCAGCTTCGATGCTCCTCTCAGTTGTTGTCAGCTCCCAGTGGCCAGCCACTGAACCTCCTCATCTTCAAGGCACTTGTTTCCTTCGCAAAGCTTCTTGAACCACCCTTGCGCTGTATGTTCGCTAGCAGTTTCTGGGCCAAATGCACTGCTTTATGACCCATTTTGAACTTGAATAAGAAAATTGCTCAAGTTTGCTTTTTGTCTCACATCATTTCCATAGTCTAAAATATACATAAAATAAACAGCAAGTAATGATTCATTAGCAGAAAACATAAAGCAAGAAATATCTGTTAAAATGATACATAGCACAACCACATTTCTTTAAGAATGTATTCCAGTATCAACTGGCGAAAGTTCAACAGTGCAAAGCCAGAATTACTTTGTACCAACCTAAAGCTGCACAGCCCAGGGTTGACTGAACCCACTGATGCAGAGCTGCCTGTGTGCGGAGGGTCGTAAGAGACTTGAGCGTCAGGGGACTTGTGTCCCTGTGGGTCCAGGACTGATCCACCACGGATGCTGAGGGGCCGTGGCGTGTAACAGAAAAAAACTGTTTACTTATTTGGCTGCTCAGGGTCTTAGTTGCAGCGCATAGGGTCTTCTGTCTTTGCTGTGGCATGCAGGTTTTTAGTTGCAGCATGAGAAATCTTGTTCCCTGACCGGAGATTGAACCCAGGCCCCCTGCATTGGGAGCACAGAGTCGTAGCCACTGGACCACCAGGGAAGTCCCCTTAACCATTTTTAGTGTACAATTTACTGGGATTAAACACAACCACAGTGTTATACAAACATTACCACCACGCATCTGCAGAACTGTTTTCATCTTGCAAAACTCAAGCTCTGTGCCCATTGAGCAGTAACTTCCCCTCCCCCTCTCCCAGACCTTGCAACTGCCTATCTTTCTATTTTTTTTTTTTCCAACTGAGAAAGAAAACTGTTGCTCAGTGTCCTTTCAGATCAGCAGATATCTCCAATCACAAGGTTTATTTCAGTGGTTTTGATTTTATTTAAAAACATCAGGTAAGAATCGTAGAGAGAACAGAGTGTTGGTTGTCAGAGGGGAGGGGGTGGCAGAGGGAAGGACTGGGAGTTTGGAGTCCGCAGAGGTAAACTGTTACCTGCAGGATGGGTAGGCAGCAAGGCCCTACTGCTGGCGCAGGGAACTGTATTTAGTACCCTATGATAAACTGTAATGGAAAAGATATATATAAAAAAGAATGCATACATATGAATAACTGAATCATTTTGCTGTGCAGCTGAAACTAACACAGCATTGTTAATCAATTATACTCCAATATAAAATAAAAAGTTAAAACATAAAAGCTAAAACTATAAAACTTAGAAGAAATCATAAAAGAAAAACTTTATGACATTGGGTTAGGCAGGGATTTTTTGCATATGTTACCAAAGCATGGGTAACTAAGAAAAAATACAAGAACTGGACTACATGAAAGCAAAAGCTTCCGTGCATCAGAAAACAGTATCAACAGTGTGAAAAAGCAGCCTACAGAATGGTAGAATATATTTGAAAATCATACATGTGAAAGTAATTTAATATCTAAAATATATACAATCCTACAATTTAACAATGAAAAATCAAACAACTCGATTTTAAAATTGGCAAAGGACTTGGTTAGATGCTATCCAGAGAAGATGCACAGATGGCCTGTAAGTACATGAAAAGATGCTCAACATCATAAATCATTCAGTTCAGTTCAGTCTCTCAATCGTTTCTGACTCTTTGCGACCCCATGGACTGCAGCACGCCAGGCCTCCCTGTCCATCACCAATCATCATCCTAGAGTTTACTCAAACTCATGTCCATTGAGTCAGTGATGCCATCCAACCATCTCATCCTCTGTCATCCCCTTCTCCTCTGGCCTTCAATCGTTCCCAGCATCAGGGTCTTTTCAAATGAGTCCGCTCTTAACATCAGGTGGCCAAAGTATTGGAGTTTCAGCTTGAACATCACACTTTAGGTTGGACTGGTTGGATCTCCTTGCAGTCCAAGGGACTTGCGAGAGTCTTCTCCAAAACCACAGTTCAAAAGCATCAATTCTGTGGCACTCAGCTTTCTTTATAATCCAACTCTCACATCCTTACATGACTACTGGAAAAACCATAGCCTTGATGAGATGGACCGTTCTTGGCAAAGTAATGTCTCTGCTTTTTAATATGCTGTCTACATTGGTCATAACTTTCTTTCCAAGGAGCAAGTGTCTTTAAATTTCATGGCTGCAGCCACGATCTGCAGTGATTTTTGGAGCCCCCCCAAAATAAAGTCAGCCACTGTTTCCCCATCTATTTGCCATGAAGTGATGGGACCAGATCCATGATCTTAGTTTTCTGAATGTTGAGCTTTAAGCCAACGTTTTTACTCTCCTGTTTCACTTTCATCAAGAGGCTCTTTAGTTCTTCACTTTCTGGCATAAAAAGTGACATATGCCATGTGTCATCTGCATATCTGAGGTTGTTGATATTTTTCCCTGCAATCTTGATTCCAGGTTGTACTTCTTCCAGCCCAGCATTTCTCATGATGTACTCTGCATATAAGTTAAATAAGCAGGGTGACAATATACAGCCTTGACGTACTCCTTTTCCTATTTGGAACCAGTCTGTTGTTCCATGTCCAGTTCTAACTGTTGCTTCCTTACCTGCATACAAGTTTCTCAAGAGGCAGGTCGGGTGGTCTGGTATTTACATCTCTTTCAGAACTTTCCACAGTTTGTGGTGATCCACACAGTCAAAGGCTTTGGCATAGTCATTAAAGCAAAAATAGATGTTTTCTGGAACTCTGTTGCTTTTTCGATTATCCATTGGTTGTTGGCAATTTGATCTCTGGTTCCTCTCCCTTTTCTAAAACTAGCTTGAACATCTGGAATTTCACTGTTCACATATTGCTTAAGCCTGGCTTGGAGAATTTTGAGCATTACTTTACTAGTGTGTGAGATGAGTGCAATTGTGCAGTAGTTTGAGCATTCTTTGGCACTGCCTTTCTTTGGGATTGGAATGAAAACTGACCTTTTTTGGTCCTGTGGCCACTGCTGAGTTTTCCAAATTTGCTGGCGTATTGAGTGCAGCACTTTCACAGCATCATCTTTTAGGATTTGAAATAGCTCAACTGGAATTCCATCACCTCCACTAGCTTTGTTTATAATGATGCTTCCTAAGGCCCACTTGACTTCATATTCCAGGATGTCTGGCTCTAGGTGAGTGATCACACCATCATGGTTATCTAAGTCGTGAAGATCTTTTTTGTATAGTTCTGTGTATTCTTGCTACCTCTTCTTAATATCTTCTGCTTCTGTTAGGTCCATACCATTTCTGTCCTTTATCAAGCCCATCTTTGCATGAAATGTTCCCTTGATATCTCTAAGTTTCTTGAAGAGATCTCTAGTCTTTCCCATTCTATTGTTTTCCTCTATTTCTTTGCACTAATCACCGAGGAAGGCTTTCTTATCTCTCCTTGCTGTTCTTTGGAACTCTGCATTCAAATGGGTATATCTTTGCTTTTCTCCTTTGCGTTTTGCTTCTTTTCTTTTCACAGCTGTTTGTAAGGCCTCCTCAGACAGGCATTTTGCTTTTTTGCATTTCTTTTTCTTAGGGGAGTTCTTGATCCCTGTCTCCTGTACAGTGTCACAAACCTGTCCATGGCTCATCAGGCTCTGTCTATCAGATCTAGTCCCTTAAATCTATTTCTCATTTCCACTATATAATCGTAAGGGATTTGATTTAGGTCATACCTGAATGGTCTAGTGGTTTTCCCTACTTTTTTCAATTTCAGTCTGAATTTGGCAATGAGGAGTTCATGATCTGAGCCACAGTCAGCTCCCGGTCTTGTTTTTGCTAACTGTATAGTGCTTCTCCATCTTTGGCTGCAAAGAATATAATCAGTCTGATTTCCATGTTAGCCATCTGGTGATGTCCGTGTGTAGAGTCTTCTCTTGTGTTGTTGGAAGAGGGTGTTTGTTATGACCAGTGCTTTCTCTTGGCAAAATTCTATTAGCCTTTGCCCTACTTCATTCCGTATTCCAAGGCCAAATTTGCCTGTTACTCCAGGTGTTTCTTGACTTCCTATTTTTGCATTCCAGTCCCCTATAATGAAAAAGACATCTTTGTTAGGTGTTAGTTCTAAAAGGTCTTGTAGGTCTTCATAGCACCATTCGATTTCAGCTTCTTCAGCGTTACTGGTCAGGGTATTAGACTTGGATTACTGTGATATTGAATGGTTTGCCTTGGAAACGAACAGAGATCATTCTGTCGTTTTTGAGATTGCATCCAGGTACTGCATTTTGGACTCTTTTGTTGACCATGGTGGCTACTCCATTTCTTCTGAGGGATTCCTGCCCACAGTAGTAAATATAATGGTCATCTGAGTTAAATTCATCCATTTCAGTCCATTTTAGTTAGCTGATTCCTAGAATGTCAACATTCACTCTTGCCATCTCCTGTTTGACCACTTCTAATTTGCCTTGGTTCATGGACCTAACATTCCAGGTTCCTATGCAATATTACTCTTTACAGCATTGGACCTTGCTTCCATCACCAGTCCCATCCACAGCTGGGTGTTGTTTTTGCTTGGCTCCATCCTTTCATTCTTTCTGGAGTTATTTCTCCACTGATCTGCAGTAGCCTATTGGGCACCTACTGGCTTGGGGAGTTCATCTTCAGTGTCTTATCTTTTTTTGCCTTTTCATACTGTTCATGGGGTTCTCAAGGCAAGGATACTGAAGTGGTTTGCCATTCCCTTCTCCAGTGGACCACATTCTGTCAGACCTCTCCACCATGACCCGCCTGTCTTGGGTGGCCCCAAGCTTGCACATTTGGAGATTCTCAGTTCACGCACTGTTCTCGGTTCTTGTAGTGTTGAAGGCTAGCTTGAAGCTTTTTGAGCATTACCTTGGTGGCACGTGAAATGAACGCAATTTCATGGTAGTTTGACCGTTCCTTGGTATTGCCTTTCTTTGGATTGTGTCTGTTTCATAGATAGAGATAGGTGCATTTGTGTCATGCTTTAGATTCTACATATAAGTGATATCATATGGTACTTTTCTTTCTCTTTCTGACTGACTTCACTGAATATGATATTCTCTAGGTCCATCCAGTTGCTGCAAATGGCATTATGTTGTTCCTTTTTATGGTTGAGTAGTATTCTATGGTGTGTGTGTATGTATATATACCACATCTTTTTTATCCAGTCATCTGCTGATGGATATTTAGGTTGTAACAGACTTCATGAATTTAAATCATTTCTTTCTATAGCTTGAAAAAAGTGCTGATTTGGACTTTGACTATTGATATTTCTTAGATACGTCCTGTCGGCATCCTTTCATTTTTGGTTCAGGATTTGGTCACCTGTGTCTGTACTAACGTATTCTTCTCTTAATTGACGTGTATCTGTGCCCCTCTGGGATTTCCCATGGCAGTTTCTAAGGACTTTCTTTCCAGTTGTTTGACTTTGCTTCATGTTCCTCTTGGTTGGGCTTGTTGGTGTTTGACATGATAAAACACGAAAGCCTAATCTTCAGCCATTTATGACACTTAAGTCACAGTTTTCTTGTAGAATTCCATCTAATTCTTATGTGAGAGAATATACTGATAAAGCACTTGGGGACTGCAGAGTTATTTTGGGGCATCTATACTAAAAAATCTCTTATATAATTTTAATGTTCCACTAGTTTGGCTATCAATGTGAGTGTTGCAATCTTTATATCTATCTATATATCTGTATATCTGTATGTGTATGCCTCTCTCTATATAAATGCCATGCATATATATGTATATATGCCTATAAGTTAGTCATTCAGTCTTGTCTGACTCTTTGCAATCCCGTGGACTATAGCCCGTCAGGCTCCCTGTCCGTGGAATTCTCCAGGCAAGAATACTGGAGTGGGTAGCCATTCCCTTCTCCAAGACATCTTCTTGACCCAAGAATTATACCTGAGTCTCCTGCATTGCAAACAGATTCTTTACCATCTCAGCCACCAGGCAAGCCCATATATGCTTCTGGGTATACATATATCCGTTTTGTCCGGGAAGAATACTTTTAATTTGGGTGTTGTATGAAAGATAAGCATTACTTTTATCCAAGATTATTTTGTATTATGACAATAGCCATTTTGCTTGGTACCTTTTTGTCCTGTGTTTTTGAGACAAAGTCATTAAGCATGCATAGAAGTGGCTTCGGCCTGACTTTCAACTTCCTCATACGGTGTCTGTTGGTTTTATACATCTAGCGTGAAAAATGTATGTGATCACCTCCCGTTTTTTATTTCTTTGTAAGCGCTTTCTATTAATTTAGTGGGGGAAAAAGTGGTATGTAAAGGTGTGCTTTAAAAAGCTGCTATCCATGATGAAGGAGTCATTCAGAAAAGATGACATCATCATAGAATAATAATACAAATAAGGCTTAGATGGCTTTTATGGCTTTTATCCCATTTGAAAAACTGGTATAATTTTAGGTGGCAGAGGATTACATCATATAATTTGGAATGGTTTTCAGAAAACAGGGAAATTAGACTGGTTAATACTCAGTGTGGAGAAGGCAATGGCACCCCACTCCAGTGATGTAAACTAGAGCACGAACAGTCGCTTACAGTATAATATAGTGTTTGCTTAGTGAAACCTAAGATGAGAATAAAATTTCCTGTAAAAATTCCACAAAAGGGGATGTTACAGTGAAATGAAGCCTTTAGAATGGAAACAAAACTCTTGCATATGTGGGAACTAGCCAGGTTTTTAAGGGTTATATGATCCCAGTGAAGCTGTGAAGGAAAAGGAAGGTAGGTCCCAGCATGTGCAGCTTCTGGAAGCTCCAGACAAATAGGAGAAGCAGAATGGGAAGCTGCAGAGGGACCCCAGGGGAGGTAGAATTCCGACAACGCTCAGGCTGCTCCTTCTCCAGGCTGGTTTTAGAACACTTTTTGCTTCATTAAGTTTTGTTCACTGGAGTCTTAACAGAGGAAACCCCCTGCAAGCTTTTGTTTCATGAAAGGGTTAAGTATCAGGAAAACAGAGGCAGCTTATCCCAGATTGATGTATTACACAGCTGCTTTTGTGCTCAAACAACTCTGTCATTCTGAAGGAGTGCTTTGTTCTCTCAGTGGAAAGCTGGATTCTTCAATGACTGGATTCATTCTCCGGGATTACTCAGTGTTTACTCTATCTGCTAATGGCAGGCTTTGCTTGACAACATGCCCTTTCTTGTTGGGAGACTTGGCAAACTCAGAAACACTGGCTTTTATTTCTTCAAAATGTCTGAACTTTGTGGATGCAAAGCAGTTTTTTGAACTTCAGAGATTTGTTTTTGTCTCGACTGTTATGCACACCTGTTTAGTAATCTTGAGGTTATCACTCTTCAAACTACACATTTGTGAATAAAAAGTGTTACTTTAGAGGTGACGTCATTTACCTGTATTGTTGTCAGCGGATTCATTGTTTGTATAATCAATGTGAGATACCTTTCTAGTGATCATATTGGTGGCAATGTGAAAAGCATTAAAGAATTTCCAGATAATTCCCAGGAAATCCGTAGGTAGGTAGGTAGGTACATTTCAAGGTTACGAACACTTTGAAAGTACAGTAAAACAGTGAGTAGATAGATATCTTTGGAGGTCTGCTTTCTTAATAGAGATAAGCGTCCTGATTGCTGCCTCCCTCCCTGAAGTTAGTGGTCTGTTTCTGTCCTGTAATCTGTTTTCTCGCTGTGTTCAGAATAACCACCTCAGTCTCCTGTCCTACCTCTGAACGCTCCCACCCTTCTGCAGACCCCAGAGGGTGATTTTGAGGGAGACAGGATGCCCTTGGAGGCTGGAATGAGAGCCTTTCCTTAGAAGCTGAGAAACAGGTTCCTAGAGATTTGGGGGTTGGTACTGCTCTTTTTGATGGCTTTACTGTTTCCATATTTGTTTCTACATTCTTTAAATGATTTTGAGAGGAAAGTTTCCTGACTGGCTTCTGGCCTTGAGTTAAGTTTCTGGCTACAGTGTTTTACACTTAGTATTCAGGAGTATTTGGGAAGTCTTATAAAATCCTATGTCGATAGAGCCGGTTTTAAGTAATCTTTGTGGTTTATAGCATCATGGGGTGTGTGTGTGTGTGTGTGTGTGTGTGTGTGTGTGTGTGAAGATATAAGCTGGTGCTTATTTTAGTCTTTTATGATTCTGTGTAATAACCAATCTACTTACCTTATCTGTAGATATTTATTCAGTGTCTACAATATATATATGCCACTGTTTATCTCAGTAGAAGGATAAGATACAAAAGTCTGTTAAAATCACGTGGCTCTTGTTATCTTGGAATTAGCCGGTTGGGAGAAACAAGATGCAGTTTTGAACAGTAAATTTAAAGGGCAAAGAAGTATATGATTCTTCCAGGTGCCAGATTAATTGGCACAGGCTTAGGAGTAGGATTTCCCGGCATCTCAGATGGTAGAGAATCCACCTGCAGCGCGGGAGATGTGGGTTCAATGCATGGGTCAGGAAGATCCCCTGGAGGAGAGCATGGCAACCTCCTCCAGTCTTCTTGCCGGGAGAATCCCATGGACAGGGGAGCCTGGTGGGCTACAGTCCATAGGGTTGCGACGAGTTGGACACGACTGGGCAACTACGCATGGTGGAGTTCAGGGACCAAAGTGGGAAATGAGGGCTGGGGAGGTGAGTGACGGCCCCGGAGGAGGTGGGGCTGGATGTCTGCTCCCAGGATGGGCAGGCCTGTGCAGGGGGGCTGCGACCGGGAGGGTGTTCTGCGTGGTGGTACCCTGAGGGTAACAGTGTGTGGGGCCTGAGCTCCTTGGGAGGAACACTGAGAAGCTGCCAGTTGGATTAGAAGGATACTGTTGAGGTAATGGGGCTTAAATAGATTGAATGCGACAGATACTCATACATGTTCTGATCACGGGCAATTTGTGGATTTTGCTGAAATTTTATACATGAAAGTTGTTACATTTTTCCACAATTGCTTTTGGCTCACAAAAGTTTCTGAGAGAAGTGAGTATTGACTGAAAAACTGAATGATCTAAAAGGTGAGAGTTACATCTGGTGAACAAAATTAAAGCCTCAACCCTAGGACACGGCCTCTCAGACGGCTCTGAGGGATGGCTCTGAAGAGGCCGGGGAGGCCAGGATGCATGGGGGCTTTGCAACAGAGATCAGGTAGTCGCAACATCAGAAGACTACCTGATTAATTAACTAGAGAAAACAAGATCTCTCAAGATAATGAATTGAGTGCTTTTCTGTGTATGGGAAGGTGCAGGACTCTGAGCTCCTCTAGCTCGTTTTTTTGATCTGTGCCTCAGCTGCCCGGGGCCAGGATCCCGTGCTTTCTCACCCTGAGGTGAGTTTGATGATGGTTTGATGGCTTTGGGCTGGAGGTTTGAAACTCGGGTGTTTCCATCCTGAGTTCCCTCAGGGCTCAAGGTCCAGGCGGCCGTAATGAGACGGCTTGCTGACTGCAGCATCCTTTCTTTACCAATATGACAGGAGGCATTCTTAGTTCACAGGAGCAGTGGTGAAGATTGGATTGAAAAGCTCTGTATTTCAACACACGCTTAGTATTAAGATTTGCAGGAGTTGTTATGTCAATAAGTACACATGTAAATTTCATGTTGAATTGGCAAGTGAGAAGCCTCATTAATACAGCATATGTTTTTCCTAGGCCGGACCTGATAGACATGAATACTGTTGCTGTTCAAAGCAACCTTGCAAATTTAGAGCACGCTTTCTATGTAGCAGAAAAAATCGGTGTTATAAGACTTCTGGATCCTGAAGGTGAGTGATTGTCTTGACCAGATGTTGACGGGCTGGAAGGTCTGATCTAAAGTAATTGATCAGCATTCTGAAATAATTCATGTTGCTGCTTTTAGATGTGGATGTCTCCTCACCTGATGAAAAGTCAGTAATAACTTACGTATCATCTCTCTATGATGCATTTCCCAAAGTCCCTGAAGGTGGTGAAGGCATCGGGGCAAATGTGAGTATTGATTTTTCCATTCTGAAGTTGATAACACAGTTGACTGAATTCTCTGAGAGTGCTTTTTGCAGTCATATTTTTTGTTCATATGACCTAAAAGAAATGGAAGTGTAGTAGATTTACAATGTTCTGTTAATTTATGCTGTACAGCAAAGTGATTGAGTTATCTGTGTATTTGCATTCTTTTTTGAATATTCTTTTTCATTATAGTTTATCATAGGGTATAGCCTCCCAGTCCCTACCTCCCCCACACTCTCCCGCTTGGCACCCATCAGTGTGTTCTCTGTGTTTGTGATTCTGTGTCTGTTTCATAGATAAGTTCATGTGTGTCATATTTTAGATACAATACCATTCATATTGTGTGGTAATTGTCTTTCTCCGTCTTCCTTCACTTAGTATGATACCCTCTGGGTCTGTCCATGTTGCTACACATGGCATTATTTTATTCTTTTATATGGTCAAGTAATATTCCATTGTATATATGTACCATATCTTTTTTTTTTAAAAAAAACTTCTTGTCTTTAGTCTCACATGAACAGCAACGGGATCCATTCTTCCCCAAACTCCCCTCCCATCCAGGCTGCCACATAACACTGAGCATAGTTCCATGTGCTATGTAGTAGGTCCTTGTTGGTTATCCGTTTTAAATATAGCAGTGTGTACCTGTCCATCCCGGACTCCCTAATTATCCCTTTCCCCATCCTCCCCTGCCAGCAATCATAAGTTCGTCCTCGAAGTCCGTGAGTTTGTTTGTTTTGTAAGTAAGTTCCTTTGTATCATTTCTTTTTAGATTCCACATATAAGGGGTGCCATGCAATATTTCTGTTTCCCTGTCTGACTTACTTCGCTCAGTATGACGATCTCTAGATCCATCCGTGTTGCTGTAGATGGCATTATTTCTTTCTTTTCCATGGCTGAGTATTCCTTTGTTTATATGTACACATTTTCTTTATCCTTTCATCTGTTGATCAACATTCAGGTTGTTTCCATGTCGTGGCAATTGTGAATAGTGTTGCTATGAGTGTAGAGGTGTATGGCTCTTTCTGAATTAGAATTCTGCCTGGGTATATGCCCAGGAGTAGCATTGCTGGATCATATACTAATTGTATTTTTAGTTTTCTGAAGAGCCTCCATACTGTTCTCCATGGTGGCTGTAACATTCCCACCAGCAGTCTAAAAGGGTTCCCTTCTCTCTGCACCCTCTCCAGCATTTATTGTTTGTTGACTTTTTAATGATGTCTGTTCTGATCAGTGTGAGGTGATGCCTCATTATGGTTTTGACTTACATTTCTCTAATAATTAGTGATGTTGAGCATCTTTTCACGTGCCTATTGACCATGTGTACGTTCTCATTGGAGAAATGTCTATTTATAGCTTCTGCCCACTTTCCAATTCAGTTGTTTTTGTATTGTCGAGTTGTATGGATTTACAGTCTTTAAATGTCAAATATTTTTTAATGGATTTGAGTTAATAGGCTACTCAATAAATTGATACTATATGTATTTTAATGGTACCATTCCACCATTACAATTCAAGTATAACTCAGAAACATTTCATTTCGTAAAGTAGGTTATTCAGAGTTGCATGTCACTTGTAAATGAAAACTGGAACCACTCAATTGAGAGTTTTTTTTTTCTTTTTTAATGTGCTGCTGTTTAACAGCCACCCAGTTTGCTATCCTTCTCTCTGTAGAGACTATCTCACTTCCAAAATCACTTTCAAGTTTATAGACTTATATGATCCCAGGAAGTAAGGCCGCTCTGTGTTGTGTTCTGGTTTGAAGGTGAGGCCCGGAGGAGGGTGATTGGATTTTGCCAGACTCTGTAGCAGGGCAGGATCTCTGACACATGGCTCTGGGTTCTTGGTTTAGTCCCGTGCTTCCGAAAGCCTGCAGTGTATTTTCGCCGTGCGTGTCGTGCTGGCCCTACTGACGAGCGCTGTGCTTCTCTGGAGGACAGGACCCCCGCCCCACACATGCTGTGCTCCTGGGGGACCCTCTCGCCCTGGCCGCCCTGCTCCTTCAGCTGCCACCTTTACTCACCTTTACTGTTTCATCTTGAGGATTTGGGAGCTCTCTGGTCTCTTGTGTCGCCTCCGTGTGCTCTGGTTTAGGCTTGTTCCTCTTCCCTCCTGCGTGCTCTGTCTTGAAGGCTGGTCCCCAAGCAACTTGCTGCCGTGCTCACCCTCCGCTCTGGTGTCTGCTGTGACTCAGGCTAGAGCTGCCCAAGAAAGTGCCTGTGGCCGCTCCGGGCTCCTCCCCACAGCCTGCACGCAGCTCCTCACTCCCACCCCTTCACCGGGATGAGGATGTGAGCTTGCTTGTGGCCTTGCCGGCTCCCCTGATTTTCTTCTACCATCATCTCTGCACACTGTCGGCATATTAGCTTAGAAACCTCCCACGGCTTCATGTGGCTTGCAAGGCTCAATGCGGTCTAGATGTACTGACCTCCAATGGCTCTGCATGTGTCCGTTCTTCCCAGCATCAGTTCCCACGTGAGCTTTTGGTGGTGGCCAGGGCGTTCCTGTCTCAGAGTCCGTGCCTCCATCCCATGCGTCACCTGTCTGTCCCTCCCACCGCCCACTCCAGTTCCTGCTCACTGCACAGCCGCCCAGGGACGGCCTCTCCCAAGAGGCCTTCAGGTGATGCTTTTGAGGCACATCTGTGCTCACCTCACTTTTTATCTTGATGCCTCGCATAAACTACCCACTTTTGTTATTTCAACACTTCTTCAGTACTGCTTTTCATTTTGCATAACTGTTTATATTATGACTCTCTCTTGCCTCCTCGTCTAGACAGAAAACTCTTTGATAAAAGGGATCATCTCTTAAAGTATATTTTTATTACAGCGCTTACCACAGTGCTTTGAACATCATAAGCACTTCCTCAAATGCTTAATTGAAGAAAACAGTTGACAGTCTTCCAGTCTCCTTCATTTAAAAACAAAAGTTTGCTTAAGGAATATTGAATGATTCCCCCCATGTACATTTCCTGTAGGTTTCATTCCTGTCAAGTTTCCTGTGTCTTATGTAGTTCTCTGAGTTTCAGATATCAGGTAGACTTAGGCTGGCAGAGAAGGCCATTACTCCCTTTCTTGACTGCCCGGGAAACACTCCAAATTGATCATGGCGTTTTTTTCTGCTACATTTCAATGCAGCCTCAGAAGCCGCCTTAACAAGGTACCTCAGTCAGCCTGGATCCTTGGATCAGAGTTGGCGTTCCTTAGGGGAGTCTTAGTGGTCAACTGTTGATAGCATGTTTTTAGAGCTGTTTAAGTGGACAGAATTGAGACTGGGAGGAAATGAAGAAAACCTTGAACTGGTCCTCTCTGTCAGGCTTAAAGACCCGCAGATCCACATAACGACCTCTGGCCAGGCTATGTTAGACGTGAATGTTGCCATCTGCAGATACAGACCTTCTTTGCCATCTTCTCCTTGTAGGATGTCGAAGTCAAGTGGATTGAATACCAGAATATGGTCAACTACCTCGTCCAGTGGATCAGACACCACGTGGCCACTATGTCGGAGAGAACGTTTCCTAATAATCCTGTAGAACTCAAGGTCTGTGTCCCTACAGAAGTTAAGTAGGGTTAAGTTTATTCCTAAACCTTAAAAAAAATGCTGAAATGGTTCTATCATTTCAGAAACTGAAGAAAAATTACCCTTGGCAAGGTACCAGTCAGCAGGCAAATTATTTATTTATCCATCTTCTATTATACAGAGGAAATGGAAGTCGACACCAATACTTAAAACATCAGAGCAACAACATCTTAAATTTATAGTCCCTTCACTTTGCCTTGTTGAGAGTTAATATGGGAGGGTCTCTGGGAATGACGTTGTGGTGTTATTTTTGGAACCTGGGAGACACCTGGAGCTAGCAGGTGGCCGGGGCAGGAGCTGTGTGGGAAGCTTGTGCAATGCAGGGGTGGCCGGGCATGTGCCTGTGGTCACATCCCGTTAGAAACGGCCTCAGAGGCTTCTGTGGTACAAGACGTACATTCAGTATTTCACCACGAATTCGAAAGGACGTACCCGACTCCCGGGGTAAATGAGTTCCTGGTTTAGTAGAACAGGTGCTACTGCCTAAGAAACGGGGTCCGTCTCTTTGTCAGAGACGTCACAGAGGTATTGAAAGATGGTGTAGTTGTATAAACATTGAAAATAAGTTGACTCTTCTTGAACCTTGGGATTTGTCATAGCAGAGTAGTGTACTTTATTTCAAGCAATGGCTCATGTGAATATGAACAACAAGGTCTAATTCCTTGAACTGTAGACACTGTTTTCCTGATCGGAATTTCAGGAATGGTTCTAATCTAGGAGAGGCCCTGTTCACATGAGCAATTGCGTCCATGCATCTGTACACAATGTCTATGGAACAGCTTTTACTCACGCTGCCACGGGGAGTTTGTTCTTGGCACCAGGCTCCTTGGCGCGTGTCCATGTGATGCTCCTTTGGGTCTTTCTGAAGCGGTTTTGTGCGATGTCTCCCAGTGTGGATGGTAACCTCTCCCGGCAGGAAAGCGTTCCTCCCCCTTCCGTGACCACATCTACTGTGAACAGCATCAGCACACGATGGCATTCTGTACTTATTCACTGATGGACATCCTAAAATGTTGCACTTTGGGTTTAGCCAACTTTTAGATTTCAAGTTCTACTTATTTTCAAATAGATTCATTGTCCAGACATTTGAGTAAATTCATGCTGGCTTCTGATTAGTGCAGATGCTTAAATTATTGAAGAAGTTTGACTACAGATTACTTGCTGGTGTCTGGGATAAGACAGGATATAGGAAAAAAATACATCATGGGGAAATACCAAATATTGGGTTCGCCAAGGAGTTTATTTGGGTTTTTCTCAAAGGAACTTTTTGGCCAACTGAATAATTTTCTTAATCAGCAAAACATTAAATGGAATCCTTCAGATAAATATGTCTCCTCGAACATTTTCATGGACTTGTTTTAAAGCAGCATGAATTAGGATGAAATAATCAGTGTATACTTACTAAATGTGGAGCTATTTTATCAACATAATTTTTAGAAGCTCCTTGTTAATAAACATAATATACATATATTTAAGAGATTCCCAAATTAATATCTATAAATTAGATAGTAATTTAATTATATGGCTCAGACTTTTATAATAGCAGGAACCAGTAGCATCTTTTCTTACTGTAAGATCTGCTTAATTAGGCCATGGGACATTGAACGCAAACTTTAGTCCTGTCTGATGAGAATTCTGTTTTTCAAGGATGGACCACGAAACATAGAAGCATGCTTCCCACCCCGTTTTATGAGAATCGCATCAGATGATTTTTCCAAAAAGTAAAAGCTAAAGTACAGCATTTGCAAAGTGTATCTTTTAAAGGATGTGTCTTCTTATTTGGATGATGAGATCCTTAGTAGAGTTGTGGTTCCCTGGTGGCTCAGCTGGTAAAGAATCCGCCTGCAGTGTGGAGACCCGGGTTCGATCCCTGGGTCGGGAAGATCCCCTGGAGAAGGGAAAGGCTACCCATTCCGGGATTCTGGCCTGGAGATTCTCATGGACACAGGAGCCTGACAGGCTACAGTCCCCGGGGTCGCAAAGAGTCAGACACGACTGAGCAACTAACAGACACTGTTGTGGTTTTCATTATCCAGATGCCTGGGCAGCATATGTTGAATCGGGCTCACAGCCCTAATTACATCCTCTTCAGATCCCTTAGATCCTGTTTACCAGCTGGCTCAGAACTGGCATCCTTGATTGTCTTATTTTATGAAGGAATACCTCCCCGGGTGGGAGAGTGGTAAAGAATCTGCCTGCCAATGCAGGAGATGCAAGAGATGCAAGCTTGATCTCTGGGTCAGGAAGATCCCCTGGAGTAGGAAATGGAAACCCACTCCAGTATTCTTGCCTGGAAAATTCCACAGACAGAGGTGCTTGGTGGGCTGCAGTCCATGGGGTCTCAAAGAGTCGGATGTAGCTGAGTATGCATGCCACGCCACCCAGGCAGGTGACAGAATAGAAAGCATTTGAAGTCGTGACGTTATGTGATAATGAAAACAGATTTTTGAAGTTCAGCTCTTCATTTATTTTCCCTTTCATTTTAGGCACTTTACAATCAGTATTTACAGTTTAAAGAAACAGAAATTCCACCAAAGGAGACAGAAAAATCAAAAATTAAACGCTTATATAAATTATTAGAGGTAAGAAAAAATTTCCTTTGAATTGGCAAATGTCTCCTTTTAAAAAATTTTATTGATGTAGTTGATTATAGTGTGTCAATTTCTGCTCCTCAGCATGGTAACTCAGTTATATACCTCAGTTATATATGTATTTACTGGGCTGTACCGTAGGACCTTGCTGTTTGTCCATTCTCTGTATAATGTTCTTTGTATCTGCTAATCCCAAACTCAGTCCTTCCCTTCCCCCCTCTCCAACCCCTCCCCCTTGTCAACCACAAGTTTGTTCTCTGTGTCGGGGATTCCGTTTCGTAGATTAGCTTTTTTGTGTCATCTTTTAGAGTCCATCTGTAAGTGATAGCATATGGTATCAAATGTAATCTTTATAAATAGTCTGTCTTGATTTAAGAAGCGTGATTTTTAATGTCTTTGCTTCACATCACCTTTTTGTGCTGTTTTCTCTAGATTTGGATAGAGTTTGGACGCATCAAACTCCTTCAAGGTTATCACCCAAACGACATAGAAAAGGAATGGGGAAAGCTCATCATCGCCATGCTGGAGAGGGAGAAGGCTCTTCGTCCCGAAGTTGAAAGGTTGGGGGCGTTCTCTGCCCGGGGTGTCCAGTGAGGGGGTCCGCTTGTGGTGCGCAAACAGCTTAAGCTTTGGAGACATGCCACCCTGGACCAACATTAGCCTTTTCCATTTGCTTGTTTGCGTGACCTTGGCTAAGTCTTTCTGATTCTCCCATTTTGTTATCTAGAAACTCTTCCAAGAGGTTTGAGGAAGGAATCAGGGAAGTAATGCTGGAGGGGGCCTGGGTTGGTGTGTGCAGTTGCATCTCATATGGCGGTTACAGACTTAGTCAGGAGGACCCGTGAGAATTTCTCCAGCTTTTAAGTCACCAGAAGCTCATCCATACATAACATAGGTTAACCGTGAGCTTACCTTGTTTCTTGGTATGTTTTGGGCTACGGCCCTCTCTGTGGGCAGTGAACCCTCTGTTTAAAGAAGGGCAGTGAGGCAGCGCCCGGAGGACTTGTGATCGCTGGTTCAGTCCCACCCTGTCTGTGGGCCCGAAACCATCCCTCAGCTTCCTCCTTTCTCTCCTGCCTCACCAGGCGCCCCGGAAGGTCGCCTAGGTCCTCAGGAGGGGTTTGTTGGATGGTCCTTCCGTTCCAGCCTGAGCTGTGCTGCGTGGGGCTCATGGTCCGAGTCCCCAAGGCTGGCCTTCTGGTCCTCGGCGAGCCACGCCGGCCGCCTCTCAGGAGCGCTGGCCTGCCCGTTTCCCAGCCTCCGCGTTTGTGAGATCTGGCACTGTCTTTTCCTGTGGCTGGGTTGTCTGGTTTGTCCTCTCCTTACTCCTGGTCTTCCTCTGATCTCAGCTCCCGTATGATTTCCTCCAGAAACTTTCTGAAGTCTCCCAGGCTGGTTCAGGTGTTTTGGGGTTGACCCTCCTGTTCCATGTGGTCCTCCTTCATAGACTCATCTCGGTTGTAATGTATACATTTCTCTGCGATTGCTTGAATGAGGACTGCCAGTTCCACAGAGTGAGCATGCAGACAGATTCCTGTGTTTGTGGTTCCTTGTACTGCCCACAACACCGGCTCTGCTACCCGGAGGCCCTCAATATACTGATGTTCTCTGCACCCACTCCTAACTTCCACGTGGAAGAAGTGTGAACTAATGCATTGAAGATCCGAGGGTGGGTCTGATTTGTCAGGCCTTTATGACATCATTGATGACACGCTTGTTAAAGCAGAGTATTATGTCTACATAACTGGATCCTTTTGAACCAGAACAAGTGCAAAATACCTAGGATGGACCTTGTAGGGAGGAGATAATTCTGGGTGGTTCAAATGAAATGCTCAGCTTCTAATCTGATGAAAGGATAGAAAAGGTGCCAGAGAAAGGGGGCAGAGTTGATTTTAGTTGTCAGAATAGCAGCTGGATTTTAATTTATGTAAATAAAAGAATGCTGTGGTTAAGAGTTCAAGGTCTAGGAGCCAGTCAATCCTGGATGAATTATTAGCTCAGTGTTCATGCCATGTAATCTTAGATTGACTATCCTCTCTAAACTTCAGTTTCCTCATTTGTAAATAGGATGTAATAGTAGGAACCACATTTGGTGGTTCTGAGTATGTCTATAAAGTGATTAGTTAATTTCCTGGCACCTAACAATTGCTTCAGAAATGTTAGGTGCTGGCTACTATTATTATTTTGTGCTTTTCTGTTTACTAACTATATTTGACATGACACTCTCAAATTCCCTCCTAAAAAGGACAGTGTCTGCCTCTAGTTGGGGAAGCAGCAATTTGGCTTTGCAGTGTTGGGGATAGGAAAATATTTAGCATGGCTGATTCAATGCCTTCATTTTTCTTGAAGCAACAAGTTTTTTGGCATTAACTCTGTATTGCAAAATAATAGCTCTGTGGCATGGGAGTATGTAAAAGGCAAATGAGAAAGAGCCAATGATCTTAGGCCAGGTAATAACCTGTAGAAAGGAAAAACAAGCACAGACAAATTAAATCTCCAAGCATCACACTGATACTCTTCTTAGCACTTTGGCTTTTAAAAATAAAAAGTAACTTTAGTGAGAGTAGACATAACATTCCTGGGAGTGGTTCCTGTGGTGGGGAAAAGGTAACTGGACAATTTTCCAGTTAATGTAACCTAATCGACAAATGCTGTGCTGGTTAAAAAGGAAAGATGCTTTGCTTCTTGTCAAATTCCTTTGTTTGTAGGTGTTTGTACGTACCAGTTTTCTAACCCTGTGTTGTTCAGTACAGAGCTGGTTTTTCCAAAATGCTAGGATGAGGCTCTGATTGGCTGTTTGTGTTCTTTTAGCTGATGATTGGTATTGCCAGAGTGACCTGATTGTTCTTTGGCTTCTGTGAAGCATCAGAGTTGTTTTTGAGTTGGTGGCAAGTGAATGATTCTTGGTGAAAATATTTGGCAAGTCTTGTCCAGTGACGCCCCATCAGCCTGCCTTGTCTGTACATGTAGGGCTTTAGTGTAGGCTACAAAAGGCAGACCGTAGCTAGCAAACCCATGGCTCTAGGCGGGATTCTTTTGAATAGTTATCAGCGTATTATTTGCTGCGTGTTGAATATGCATGTTGGGGCATATTTAAGGAGCCATTAAAAGCTGTAACAGCCAGTCGCCTCTTTTCACCATTAGAAGTAGCACTTTCTGCAGACTGTGTACTTTCTAGTCTACTTTTAATGGTGGAAGAAAAAACATCATTGCGAGATAAAAATGCACAGCAGTAGTTACAGTTACCGGAGCAGTGATTCTGTGTTTAGTAACACGACTAGCACTCGGACTAGTCTTGACTCAAATGAGAATTTCCTCTCGGTTCATTGTGGTCCAACCCTGATCAACTCCTGTATTAGCTTTGGCAATGAATCCTTTGATGGACACAGGTATGGAGTCCTTGATGTGGGGTTGTGGTTTTTCTTTTGGTGGGCCTCGTTTTTCAGGGGTGGCTAGCTCTCTGACTTCAGAAGGAAAGAGTTTATTTTGTTTCTTCTTTTAGGTTGGAGATGTTGCAGCAGATTGCTAACCGAGTTCAGAGGGGCAGTGTCATCTGTGAAGACAAACTGTTGCTTGCCCGAAATGCTCTCCAGTCTGTAAGTTCATTTCAGGAGCTGCTGGAATTGCTGTAGAGGGGTCGGTACATTCAGATGAAATAAAATCTTCTACGCTTCCCAGGTGGCTCAGACGGTAAAGAATCTGCCTGCAGTGTAGGAGACATGAGTTCAATCACTGGGTTGGGGAGATCTCCTGGAGAAGGGAATGGCACCCCGCTCCAGTATTCTTGCCTGGAGAATTCCTTGGATAGAGGAGCCTGATGGGCTACAGTCCATGGGGTGCCAAAGAGTCAGACATGACTGAGCGACTAACGCTTTCACTTTCATGGCGTTCGGGGTCTAGTTCCCTGACCGCAGATCCAACCCATGCCCCCTACAGTGGACACGCCGAGTCCTAACTCCTGGCCCACCACCAGGGAAGTCCCTGAGGCTAGATTTGCAATTTGTTTAATTAGTTAATTAATGTAGAATTAATACTGAATTGTTTTAAAATATAGGATTCTAAAAGATTGGAATCCGGGCTGCAGTTTCAGAATGAAGCAGAGATTGCCGGATATATCCTTGAATGTGAGAACCTTTTACGCCAGCATGTCATTGATGTACAGATTCTTATTGATGGAAAGTACTACCAGGCAGACCAGTTGGTGCAGAGGTAAGAGAGCTTCCTAGTCAGCCTTGTCCTCCTCGCTGACTGTTCCGTGGCCCCTCATTAAGGACGTAGAGGGTGGCGATTTTATGAAGTGTTCCCTAAGCTCTTTTTTGTTGACAATGTGTGTCACATTAATTGTGTCATATTTCGGTGTGTTTAGTAGGTTTTGTTCTTCAAAGATAAATAAGAGAAAAAAATTTTAGATACATGTAGTATTTAATACTGTAGTAACTAACCTGCAGTTGAAATATTCATGTGTGATATTTGAAAAAGGGACAATAATGAGAAAATAATCTTTTAAGTCAACTTATCAGTTTTGTGTTTATCTTATGAAAATGCTCATAACAAAATATTGGGAAAATATGTATATAAAAATCTGTGTCTCTGAGAAGTGGATTTGGGGATAGGAATGGAACATTTCTGGTTGTATATAATATATATTATGTAAATATCTAAATATATGATATATATGTATAAGGCAAAAACTATGAATGATGCTTCAAATGAGTAATTCTGCTTTTAGGCATCTATAATAATTCTAAATATAGAACTTATCTAAATAAATATAGGAAAAAAAGTGTCCGTGTCAAAAATTTGGAATCCTGTGTGTCAAATAATAGGAGAATGAGCATATACTATGATAGTGTTGTAATTGAGTTCATTATAAATTACAGTTGTAAAGATCATATGATAATATAGAATACTTATAGTACAACATTGAGTGAAAAAATCGTGATGTAAATTTTTATCAGTGTGACTATAATGACATTTTAAAATAGACTTTATTTATTTGAGCAACTTAGGTTTATAAAAAATTGCGTGGACAGTCTAGAGTTCCCATAACACCCCTTCAAAGCCTCTTCCCCTGTTATTAACATCTTGCACTAGTGTGATGCCTTTGTTATGGCTGATGAGCCAATATTGATCATTTTGGTAACTAGAGTCCCTAGTTTTAGGGGTCAGCCTTTGTGAACAATACCTCTCACATTATAGCTTACGCATTTTGATTTTCTTTTCAGGGTTGCAAAACTGCGCGATGACATCATGGCCTTGCGGAACGAATGTTCCTCAGTGTACAGCAAAGGCCGCGTGCTGACGACGGAGCAGACGAAGCTCATGATATCAGGAATCTCTCAGAGTTTAAACGCAGGATTTGCACAGACCTTAAACCCCAGCATGAACTCAGGGCTGACGCAGGGTCTCACACCTTCCCTGACCCCGTCTAGCGTGACCTCGGGCCTGTCGTCAGGGCTGACTTCCCGCCTGACCCCGTCTGTCACTCCTGCCTATACGCCTGGCTTCCCATCAGGGTTAGTTCCAAGTTTCGGCTCAGGAGGGGAGACAAGCTCCCTGCAGACTCTGAAGCTGATGCAGATCCGAAAGCCCCTTCTCAAGTCATCTCTGCTGGACCAGAATTTAACAGAAGAGGAAATCAACATGAAATTTGTTCAGGACCTTTTGAATTGGGTGGATGAGATGCAGGTAAAAATATTTACTCTTACCTAAGTTTCAGGCCTTATTGCTACCAGTTTTTTTTTTTTTTTAAACCTCATATCTTCCTATTTAAAGGTGCAGCTGGACCGCACTGAATGGGGATCAGATTTGCCAAGTGTTGAAAGCCACTTAGAAAATCATAAAAATGTCCACCGAGCTATTGAAGAATTTGAATCTAGCCTTAAAGAAGCTAAGATCAGTGAGGTATGTGAATTTAAAGTCTGTATGTATATATTTCATCCCAGCTTCTGCTGTGCTCTTTCTGTTAAGACCCTGTTGTCACAGGATAAAAGATAGATTGCCAGTGAATCAGAATTTCTTAAGATTCCTAACCTGCTGTCTTTTTATCCCATGTTATAGATCCAGATGACGGCACCTCTTAAACTAACTTACGCAGAAAAGTTACACAGATTAGAGAATCAGTATGCAAAACTCTTGGTAAGTTTTTTTTAACTTTCCCTTCCCTTTATATGGCAAAGACATGATTCTTACCATGATTCTCCTTATAAAGAATACATCCAGGAATCAGGAGCGGCACCTTGACACACTCCACAATTTTGTAACTCGTGCAACGAATGAACTTATTTGGTTGAATGAAAAAGAAGAGGAGGAAGTTGCTTACGACTGGAGTGAAAGAAACACCAACATAGCCCGGAAGAGAGATTACCACGCTGTGAGTGCAGCTTCTGTGGCTGAATGTTACCAGTGCCTCTCAGGTTTTATCATTTCCTAACGTATTTATTTCAATTAGGAATTGATGAGAGAACTTGATCAAAAGGAAGAAACTATTAAGTCAGTTCAAGAGATAGCGGAGCGGCTGCTTCTGGAAAATCACCCAGCCCGGTTAACCATTGAGGTGAGTCAGAAAGTGTAATATGGATATTCGAATGTTACCTTTCAGATTCTTTTATTGTTTGTGGATAAATAGAAAAATGCAAACTATCAAACTTTTACTACAACCTGGCTCAAAAATAACACTTCTGACAAATCATAGTGATGTGCCTTCTGCTCTGCGTGAAGCGTGCCACCCATTGGTGTCAACCCCTGTGGCCATAGAGATGCAGGACAGTAACTCTGAAGGACCTTGTCTTGTCAGGCTTTGACGTTAGTTTCTTCCCGACCACGTGATGTTGCATGCGGTTGTAACCTTGCTGGGTCCCGTTCACTTACCTAAAATGGGGGAAGTTGCTCCTAACTGTAGAGTTGTGTGAGGAGGACAAAAGTGTACTGTTAGCTTAGTTCAGTTCTTGATACATAGTAGGTTCTCAAGAAGTCCTAGTTATTATTATTATTTCATTTACTAATCCTGTCCATGATCTGGCTCTGACAGGAACGTCCTCAGGGTGTAACACACATTTCAGACCCAGAAGGGGAGGGCTGACCTGGAGTTTATCAGGCTGCCCGTGAGGTGCAGGTGGGGTGGGGGGTGTTTAGTTTTTAGGCCTGGGATCTGCTAGAGTTAGTGACTTTCTAAATGTGCTGGAGGTTATGGAAGAGAGGAGAAGTATCAAATGTGGACAGTTGTATATTTCCAGAGGAAGAAAAATGAAACTGTGCTTACAATGGGATGTGTGGTTGAGGAAAGGGATCTGAGAATCTTTGTTCCCTAAAATAAGTTGTCATGACACAAAAGATTCATGAAATTCTAGACCTCATCTGGAGGTCTGGGGAATGTTACAGTTGCCCTTCTTTCATGTAAAAATGTGGTTTTCATCCCCAGGCAATGCTACATAGAAATGTTAAGGACCTAGAAGAGTGGGGCGGGGGGTGGGGGGGTTGGAGGGGAGCACTAGGGAAAGGAGATTAGAATCATGATGGGTCTGGATATACTTTTATACTATGGTCAACTGAAGGTGGGGTATTCCTTAAAATAGAGAAGTGACGGCTGCTAGAAGTGCGATTATAGGTTGAGACTTTTGATGGGCGTGGATGAAGTGGATGTGAACCTGATTACCTTTAGGTAGAGCTGTTAGTCTAATTAACTAAGGATGTGGAAGGATAAAATTAAGCCTTAGTCATCTTTATGGTTCTTCAGGCCCATCTAATGTATTGTAGGCGATGGATAGTAGTTAATTATCAACACTATTTTGTATTTTATGAGGAAAAGAAGCTAATAATTTAACAATGCACAATGTGTATTTTATAGCCAATTTACTCTAAGTAGCTTAATTGGAGGGAGCACGTAACGTGATCAGGAAGTGTTGCCAGATTTCCACGGTTGCCTTGTACGTTCCATCCAGAAAGCTGCCTGGACCGAGCTCAGCGGCCTGTTTCTCCAGGAGGGACCGTCTTATGTAAGACAGTCGTTAGAGCAGCTAGGCCGCCCTCTTCTGGAAGCCAGGGAACTGCACCTTAAATAGGAAAGGGTGTTTCCTGTTTCCGTGTAAGTAGGTGCCTTTCCTACAGTATTTTTGCTCTCATGAAAGAGGCACCTTGTACTGAATAAAGATTCAAGTAAAAAACATTTGAAATAAAACTTCCTAGTATTATCTCTGATATTATCCCATAATTATACTGATAAAGAATTACATAAGCTTCTCCACCCTTCCCAAACAGTCCCGATAAAACAGATCAGCCCCACTCCTGCCAAGAGCTTCAAGACTAGTTTTGGAAGCAAAAACAGGACAAAAACTACACACCATGTACTTTGATGTCAGAAGGGGGATTTTATTATCCAATAATACAAAAATTCAGAAAACAGACAGAGGAAAATTGAGTGAAGGGGGTGTATCTGAGGATTCCACACAGGAGAGTGTTGGATAGCTTGCATCCATCTCAAGTGTTAAAGAAGTCTGCCTGGAAAAACAGCCCCAGAGTTAGCACTTTTCATATATGTGACAAGAAAAACGAGTCAAGAAACTGAAAATTTGAAAGAAATTGGACTGATTGAAAAATGTATGCGAGACAGGAAAAGAGACACAGATGTATAGAACAGTCTTTTGGACTCTGTGGGAGAGGGCGAGGGTGGGAGAATGGCATTGAAACATGTAAATTATCATATGTGAAACAAATCGCCAGTCCAGGTTGGATGCATGAGACAGGGTACTCAGGGCTGGTGCACTGGGATGACCCAGGTGGATGGGATGGGGAGGGAGGTGGGAGGATGGTTCAGGATGGGGAACACATGTATCCCCATGATGGATTCATGTCAATGTATGGCAAAACCAATACAATTTTGTAAAGTAATTAGTCTCCAATTAAAATAAATACATTTATATTAAAAAAATTTTTTAAAAGAAAAATGTATGTTTAAAGTTTTAGGACTGGCTTTGTGCAAGTGGGGATGTTTAGCTTAGCGGGACAGTTCACGTCCCTGCTTCTCAAGTCTCTGTTAAAGGCATCTCATCACCTGTGTAGACCGCCGTCTTTTAACCCTGAGAAGCCTGGGTGTGTCTTGCTGTGCAGACGGCAGTGGTGACTGTGTTTTCCCTGGCAGGCTTACCGCGCGGCAATGCAGACGCAGTGGAGCTGGATCCTGCAGCTCTGCCAGTGTGTGGAACAGCATGTGAAGGAGAACAGCGCTTATTTCGAGGTATGGAACGGTCACCGTGTCGGCGGGTGGTACTGCAATTTCAGCTGAGTTACAGGAACCATTTCCATGGTGTAATGTTGGGATGCGTGTATGTCTGACTGCAGCGGAAAGAAACCAAAATGTCTTCATTTTAGGATAGAAGGGTTATATGTCCTTTAGGATAAATGGAAGCATTTTAGTAAAGAAGAAATACTTTAAAAACCACTTAAAATGTCAGAAAATCTTAACTTTGTCCATGCTTGTCTTTTTGAGGAACAATTTTACTAGGGGGAGCTTTTTTCCTATTCTTCAGAAGTTTTAAAATATTCTTGCAATTTCATTCCCGCTTAACAACTGTTTGGGCTTCCCTGGTAGCTCAGCTGGTAGAGTCCGCCTGCAATGCAGGAGACTCTGGTTTGATTCCTGGATCAGGACGATCCACTGGAGAAGGGACAGGCTACCCACTCCAGTTTTCTTGGGCTTCCCTGGCTCAGCTGGTATAGAATCTGCCTACAATGCGGGAGACCTAGGTTCAATCCTTGTGTGGGGCAGATCCCTTGGAGAAGGGAAAGGCTACCCACTTCAGTATCCTAGCCTGGAGAATTCCATGGAGAGAAGAGCCTGCCAGGCTATAGAACATGGGGTCGCAAGGAGTCAGACATGACTGACTTTCACTTTCGTTTAACAACTGTTTAAGTGTTTATAGATGTTCTAAAGTGAAATAGATGTTCAGTCAAAGTAATATAGGGCCACGACCACAATATAGACATACACTTTGTTATATAGCTGTATTATTTTTCATATTCTTTGCCATTGTGGTTTATCACAGGATACTGAATACAGTTCCCTCTGCTATACCAGTAGGACCTTGGTGTTTATCCCCCCTGTGTTTGATAGTTTGCATCCGCTAACCCCAGAGTCCTAGTCCTTCCTTCTCCCACCTCTCCTCCCCCTGGGCATCCACAGGTTTGTTCTCTGGAGACATAAACTCTGGACACTTAGCATTCGCTCATCATCATCCAAGTTCAGGAGTTGGTGTTTGGTTAAGGGAAGGGCTCTGGAGAAGAAGTCTTGCGGCTCCTTCTGTGCCCACGTAGGAGGGGTACACACAGGACTCTGGTACTCAAACCTGACACCTGGGGGCTTTGCTGGCGTTTCGTACACTTTTAACTGCCAGTTTTCATCTTTTGCTAGTTTTTCAATGATGCCAAAGAAGCCACAGATTACTTGAGGAATCTAAAAGATGCCATCCAGCGGAAGTACAGCTGTGACAGGTCCAGCAGCATCCACAAACTGGAGGACCTCGTTCAGGAGTCCATGGTATGAGCAGGAAGACCCCCTGCTTCGTCAGCGACACGTAGTGGGGCTGGATGCGTGCCTGGTTGCGTTTCTGTGCATGGAGCTTCGCATTTTATTGGTACTCTTGGTGTTTCCGCCTCACTCAACCACTTAAACGTTGAGTTTTAGCATTTTTTTCTTTTTGGCACACAGCAAGAGTGTTGTTTGATGTGATTGCCTTAGTATTTTAAAATGCTCTCACTGTGCTTTGTGTGTGAGTATGTGTGTTTAGTCATTTATTCCATAAAGACTTGTCAGTATTTCTAGACCCTAGACACTATTTTTAGTGCTGGGACTGAACACAGCAGACAAGAACCCTGCCAGGGGGGGATGCAATAAACATGATAAATTAGTACAGCACAATACATGTAGTCTGTTAGGTACTGGTAAATGTGAAGGAGGAAAGAAAGCAACCAGACAACACAGGGGGAGAGTGGGCGGCGAGGGGCTGACGGTTCAGACGGAAGACTCTGCTGGGGAAGCTGCATTTGTGCACAGCCCTAAAAGAACAGAGAGTACACACTGTTTGCTTCTAAAAGCCTTCTGATTTATTCCTCAGGAAGAGAAAGAAGAGCTTCTGCAGTATAAAAGTACAGTGGCGAGCCTGATGGGGAGAGCAAAAACAATCGTTCAGTTGAAGCCCAGAAATGCTGACTGTCCACTCAAAACTTCTCTTCCGATCAAAGCCATCTGTGACTACAGACAAATTGAGGTACTTTAACTCCTAGAAACAGACCTGTTTCTGGCATTATTCATATATCTAAAAAACAAGGTCATATTGCTCACTAGTGGTAAAGTTTCCCACTTTAAAAAGACAAAAAAAATACCCAAGATTGGGTGTGGAAAGAGACAAATACCGCAGTGACCACATCTGGTTGTTCTGTTCTTCTTTTAAAACCAGATAACCATTTTCAAAGACGATGAATGCGTTTTGGCAAACAACTCTCATCGCGCTAAGTGGAAGGTCATCAGCCCCACTGGGAATGAGGCCATGGTCCCTTCTGTGTGCTTCACCGTCCCTCCTCCAAACAAAGAGGCGGTTGACCTTGCAAACAGGTTTGTGTGCTTTAGTTCCAGATGTAGGGCTGGCTTTGGGGGTTTCTGAAGGTAAAAGAAACAATCAATGCTTTGGCAAGGCTAATAGAATATGAGTTTGAGCAAACTCCCAGAGATAGTGAAGGACAGGAAAGCCTGGCATGCTGCAGTCCATGAGGTTGCAAAGAGTCAGATAAGACTTAGCAACTGAACAGTAACAGCACTGGATCAGAAGGACCTCGAGCTAGTAAACTTGAGATATGTCTCAAACACAGAAAGAAACCGTCACACATGTTGGTGGGGAATGGAAGGGCTGAATCTGAGTTTCTTCCTTGTGTTTCAGAATTGAGCAGCAATATCAGAATGTCCTGACCCTTTGGCACGAGTCTCACATAAACATGAAGAGTGTGGTCTCCTGGCACCATCTCATCAATGAAATTGACAGAATCCGAGCGAGCAATGTGGCTTCAGTAAGTGCAGATCTGCACGTCCACCCAACCTGTCCCAAGATGCAGGCTCTTGTCATGAAGAGTGGCCTTTGTGTTATCCCTTGAGTCAGATGAGGTCCAGCAAATCCATGATAAAATTCATTTACTCACTGAATATCTGCTACATGCCTGTTTTATATGAGGTACTTTCTAAGAATTGGGGGATCTGAAAATCCCATACTTCATTCAGTGTTTCTGTTTTCATTGGGAGGCATAGTATATAGTGTTTGGGCATACAGACATGGGTATAGTTTCATTCATCTATGAAATTCTGTAGTCTTGTTTTCCCTTGTCTTTTAAAACCTAAAGTTGTGAATGAAGAAAAAATTAATTTCCAATGATTTTCTATTATGATTATTTAATATAAACTCATGTCCCATAAGAACCACTTGAGATCAGTCCTATTGAAATTTCACCCTTAATACTATAATGGATCATTGGTCTTCTTTAGATAAAGACCATGTTGCCTGGTGAACATCAGCAAGTTCTGAGTAATCTGCAGTCCCGTTTTGAAGATTTTCTTGAAGATAGCCAGGAATCCCAAATATTTTCAGGCTCAGATATAACACAACTGGAAAAGGAGGTTAATGTGTGCAAGCAGTATTATCAAGAACTCCTTAAATCTGCAGAAAGAGGTAAAGCGTGGGAGCCCTTGCCTTTTCTCCTCATGGGTGTTTAGTCCAGGCTGTTTTCTATTATCACTGGGACTCTCAGTCTTAGGTATATTATGTCACTCAACCTGTGATAGGTAGAGACAGTTACTAAAGCATCAGATGGATGTTCGAGGTAGGAAGATTCAAGAAGGAATTCATTTTTTCCCAAATAATTAAGTAGTAAAAAGCTGCCAACCAAGTTGTATGACAGTGAATTCTTAATGCATCTACTTTTAACCATTTTCTCTAGTTTGCAGTGTAATGTTCAGAATGATATTTTAGTTTCAGACAAGTTTCAATTACTTTTTCATATGTCAAACTTGGATTTTTTTAAAGAATATTTTTTTTAAGAGAAGTTTTAGATTCACAGCAAAATTGAAAGCAAAGGGGAGAGGTTTCCTGTAACCAAACCTGGATTTTATATAGGGGTTGAAGGAAAAGATTTTGTCCTGTTAATGTTTGTTAAATATAAATTTTATTCCAAATTCTTGACGTCCATAAAACTTAGAGACCAAAAACACTTTAGTAGTAATACTCTAATTTTTTTAAAACATTATTCTTATAACTAATCTGCTACTAATATATTTCACATTTTTGTGAAAACAAAACAAACCAATGTATTACTTTCCTCAGACATCTTAAGTCAGATGTTGGTACTTTAAGTGGCATTAGGGAAGTTGTATTTAAGTCTTTGTAAATTGTAAGGTCCACAGTTTCAAGGTTTATATCCTTGGTGTGGGTTTGTGGTGATAACTGGTAACATTAGTCTGACTAGCTATGTCTCAGTAATGGTAAAATTGCCTTATTAATTCATGAGCAAGAACGTCCAAACGACAGAAAATGAGGAATTTTCTAAACATCATGTTTACTCTCACAGAGGAGCAAGAGGAATCGGCTTACAACCTCTACATCTCTGAAGTTCGAAACCTCAGGCTTCGGCTAGAGAGCTGTGAGGACCGTCTCATCAGACAGATCCGCACCCCGCTGGAGAGAGACGACCTGCATGAGAGCGTGTTCAGGATCTCGGAGCAGGAGGTGAGGCTGCGAGTGCGTGGGCCGAGGTCAGCGCAGATGGGGTCTCGCGACCTTCGCCGCTGACCCTGCGACCCCTCACGCGCGCTGTGCCGGGGCCACCTTGTGCACTCTGACTGTGCTCACGGCTGACGGCAGACGAGGCTCCGTGGTTCAGCTCTGCCTCGCACTGGGTGAACGCGGAGCACTGCGTCCTCGCCGTTTACGTGGAGGCTGCAGGGCCTCTCCGTCGGGCACGTGCTGACGCACAGGCCCTAAACTAGGTGTTTGGGCCCGAGCGCTGTGCGGTGAGGGAATGACTGGTGGTAAAAGTAGACTGCCTCGGCTTCGTTTCTTTGGTAAAGAAAAAATAAAAATACGTAAATGTTTTGCAGCTAGAGACGATCATACTAGGTGAAGTAAGTCAGAAGGAGAAAGAAAGACACCATATGATATTGCTTATGTGTGGGATCCAAAATAGGACTCAGATGAACTTATCTATGAAATAGATACAGACTCAGACACAGAGAATGGACTTGTGGTTGCCCGGCGGGGGATGGAGTGGGAGTGCTGGATTAGCAAATGCAAGCTGTAGGATGAATACACTGGATAAACAGCAGGGGCCTGCTGTACAGCACAGGGAACTGCCTCCCACATCCTGTGATAAACCGTAATGGAAAAGAATAGGAAAAAAGGATGTATATATGTGTGTGACTGAATCACTTTGATGTACAGCGTAAATGAGCATGACATTGTAAATCAACTGTGGTGCAGTTTAAAAAAAGAATATGTATTTACCTCAAGAGTAATAATGGGAAATGTGTGTTTTTAAAGTGTTTGAAGAAAGAGGCCCTGTCTAATCCTTATGGTTTGTTCTTTGTCGTGTAGAAACTAAAGAAAGAACTGGAGCGACTTAAAGATGATTTGGCCACGATCACAAGTAAATGTGAAGACTTTTTCAGTCAGGCGCCTGCCTCTGCCTCCACGCCCGCCTTGCGGTCTGAGCTCAGCGTGGTTGTCCAGAGCATGAACCATGTCTATTCCATGTCGTCCACCTACATAGAGAAGTATGGAACCACTGCCTTGATAGAAATCATCTAAGCTGACTTCATATAGCTGCCATTTATATACAGATGCTGTTTAGGCTAAAAATGTTAATTTTTAAGAATATAAAAAATTATTTTCTTTTCTTCAATTATTTTTATTTTTAGCTGTGTCAGTTGGTGCTAGTGGTAAAGAACCCGCCTGCCAATGCAGGAGACATAAGAGATGTGGGTTTGATTCCTGGGTTGGGAAGATCCCCTGGAGGAGGGCATGGCAACCCACTCCAGTGTTCTTGCCTGGAGAATCCTATGGACAAAGGAGCCTGATGGACTATGGTCCATCAGGTCGTAAAGAGTCAGACACGACTGAAGCGACTTTGCGTGCACGCGTGGATTTGCTTTCTGCACATGGGCTTTCTCTAGTTCAGCCAGTGGAGGCTACTCTTTGTTGTGGTGTGTGGGTTTCTCACTGTGGTGGCTTCTCTTGCTGTGGAGCACAGATTCCAGGCCCGTGGCCATCGCTAGTTGTGGCTCAGGAGCTTAGTGGCTCCACATTTTCCTGGACCAGGGATCAAGCCCATATCCCCTGCAATGGCAGGTGGGTTCTTACCCCCTGTACCACCAGCAAAATCCCTCAAATTTTTTTTCTTAGTAACAAATACGCTAAATATTTCTGTGGATTTATGATGCTGCTTCATGCTGAAAGGGAATGAGCATCAGAGACAAAAGCATTAATGATCTTCCCACATGTTCCCTGTAGTTTTGGTAGCTCAGCTGTTACGGTCTGTTGAACTTACCTTCCAGTCTTGGTCTAAAGTAGCTTTGAAAGAAGCCCCTCTTCTGTTGGAATCTTCTGCTGAAGACAACTTGGGGGCATGGTGTGGATTCTATTAGATTGTTGCTGCTACTGCTGCTAAGTTGCTTCAGTTGTGTCTGACTCTGTGCAACCCCATTGACGGCAGCCCACCGGGCTCTCCGTCCCTGGGATTCTCCAGGCAAGAACACTGGAGTGGGTTGCCATTTCCTTCTCCAATGCATGAAAGTGAAAAGTGAAAGTGAAGTCGCTCAGTCGTGTCCGACTCTTAGCAACCCCATGGACTGCAGCCTACCAGGCTCCTCCATCCATGGGATTTTCCAGGCAAGAGTACTGGAGTGGGGTGCCATTGCCTTCTCTGATTAGATAGTTAGTGGGATGTTAATCTTTTAAAAAAATTTTTATTGAAATATAGTTGATTTACAAGGCTGTGTTAATTTCTGCTATACAGCAAAGTGACTGTTATACGTAGATATATTGTCTGTATCCCTTTCCATTATAGTTCATTACAGGGTGTTGAATACAGTTCCCTGTGTTGTACAATAGGACCTTGTGTCCATCCATCCTGTAGCCATAGCTTGCATCCGCTGACCCCAGACCCCCACCGCACCTTCTCCCGGCGCCCCCTCCGCCTCCACAGGGCTGTTCTCTGTGCCTGTGAGTCAGCTTCTGTTTCACAGATGAGTTCCTTGCTGTCGTATTTTAGGTTTCACATATAGGTGATACCGTGTGGCATTTGTCTGTCTCTTCCTGACTGACTGAGCGGGATGTGAACCTTGTAGTAAAAACTGTCTTTGTGCCGCATGAGGAACACACTGCATCACCCAGCCTCATGGTGCGTCAAGGCTGTACTGCGGGGAAATAAACACTTAACAGAAGGGGTGTTGTTTAATTATCTTTTTCAGGTTGAAAACGGTCAACTTGGTGTTAAAAAACACTCAAGCTGCAGAAGCCCTTGTCAAACTCTATGAAACTAAATTGTGTGAAGAGGAAGCAGTTATAGCTGACAAGAATAACATTGAGAATCTGATAAGTACTTTAAAGGTATGCGTCTCACTGCTGGCTGTTTTTAAGACTGTGCTCTAACAGTATTTCTCTAGAACTTGGCTCAGGTCTTCAGACATCAAGCATTAAATATATGAACTTGAATACTTCTCTATTCATTCCGTATCTTTTCTCTGTAATACTATGACTTAATAAGTATGTTGATTCATTTTTAGTTTGAGATGAGTTCTTTTCATTTGAAGTTTTTATCTTTTTGACAGTAGATTTTTATACTCTGTTCATGTTGGCAGCAAGAGGAGTTGAAACTTAAAAGTAAATTGTTTGTAATTAGATGCCCCTGCAGAAAGAGGCAGTTATGTTAAGAAATTAAAGAGGTGAATAGACTAGTTAATCTAAGAAGGAAAAGGACGATGGTTGTACGTGTATGTTTCTGTCCTTCCGCTTATAAAGCCCTGAGTAAAGGTTTTGTAAAACAGTTGTGAAAAGTTGTTTCAGTGATTTTTTTAAAATTTTATTTTATTTTTAAACTTTACAATATTGTATTAGTTTTGCCAAATATCGAAATGAATCTGCCACAGGTATACCCCTGCTCCCCATCCTGAACCCTCCTCCCTCCTCCCTCCCCATACCCTCCCTCTGGGTCGTCCCAGTGCACCAGCCCCAAGCATCCAGTATCATGCATCGAACCTGGACTGACGACTCGTTTCATACATGATATTATACATGTTTCAATGCCATTCTCCCAAATCTCCCCACCCTCTCCCTCTCCCACAGAGTCCATAAGACTGATCTATACATCCGTGTCTCTTTTGCTGTCTTGTACAGGGTTATTGTTACCATCTTTCTAAATTCCATATATATGTGTTAGTATACTGTATTGGTGTTTTTCTTTCTGGCTTACTTCACTCTGTATAATAGGTTCCAGTTTCATCCATCTCATTAGAACTGATTTAAATGTATTCTTTTTAATGGCTGAGTAATACTCCATTGTGTATATGTACCACAGCTTTCTTATCCATTCATCTGCTGATGGGCATCTAGGTTGCTTCCATGTCCTGGCTATTATAAACAGTGCTGCGATGAACATTGGGGTACACATGTCTCTTTCCCTTCTGGTTTCCTCAGTGTGTATGCCCAGCAGTGGGATTGCTGGATTTTTAATGCACATGTTCATTTTAAACAATGGGATCAGTAGATATATAAAAAATAAACAATGAAAAAGACTTACTGAGTTGGCAGACTTACTTGTGGAATATGTTTTATTTTATTGATGTGCAAAATCTATTAGGCTGAACTTTACATATAATATTGTTATTTTTTTTTTAGGTCAAAGTACAGCCAAATATGACAATTTTATAAGGTTCAACCTAATGTAATATTTTGTATATGAAATATATTCTTTCCATTGTCTGATTTTATGTCAGTCATTTGTAAATGAGTTGTAAAATTAGGCAAGTGAAGTGTTTACCTGGTGAGCACCTTACACATTTTTATAACTTTGTAAATTGTTCCATTTTAGCAATGGAGATCTGAAGTGGATGAAAAGAGAGAGGTCTTCCATGAGCTGGAGGATGAGCTGCAGAGAGCAAAGACCATCAGTGATGAGATGTTTAAAACCTACAAAGAGCGTGACCTTGACTTTGACTGGCACAAAGAAAAAGCAGATCAGTTGGTTGAGAGATGGCAGAATGTTCATGTTCAGATTGACAACAGGTTAGTAGCCTTTTCATTCAGTTTTAGCTCAGATTTAATCTCTCTATTCTGGGTAAAGTCTAAATATCTTCGGCTTTCTACCCCCATATGTAATTCATTCCATAGAACAGTTACTTGTGTTAATTGCAAGAGCTGCGTCTAATTACATTTCTTTTTTATAGGATGGCCTTGAGCGAGATGCTTAACTTCCAGATGAGGACTTAGTCTAGCGTTTGTAGTGTTAATCTACTTGCATTTTATGAAGGAAAAAACAATGCAGTTCTCTAGTTATTGCAAACTGGTAATATCCCAATAACCATGCCTTAGTCATAGGAGCGTGAATCATGCATTTCCTAGGGTGGGGTGCAGTATCTATAGTAGGCAAGAAGGGAAAAGAAACTGAAATTGCCTGATGTTCATTCTAGCCAAAGATAAAAGAAAGTCAAGATCGTTTGCCCAGTGACTGAAATAAAGAAGTGAAAGGAAATGGGATAGTTTTGGGGACGAAACAGAATAGTGTTCTTTCTCATTTATTTTTTATGTTTTTATTAATGTAGCTAAAATGCTTTTATAATATAGTGTCGTGTGTGACAAATACGTTATTTTTAAATACACAGTAGCTAATCTCTAAAATACATGATCTGTAGGTTTAATGTAGTGGTTTTACAGTCATAGAGACTGGGTGTTCAGTTACAGCTCCTGAAACGTATTCTCTGAGTTCATGTTGAACCATTCATTACAACCAGGTCATGAGTTCAGAAGTGAAACTGTCATTGCTACAAGCTTTGGGTCTTCAAGACTTGCTGATTGTTTCCAGTTTTCCTGCTTTCCAGCTTTAGTCTCTTGGATTTGCCCCTAGAGCAGTCAGTACTAATAAACTGCACAAGTCCTGGAGAAAAGTAATTTGTATTCAACCCACAGCAGTGCAGGGGCCCTTGGAAATTGGCCTAGGGTGCTTCAGCCTTGAACTCTGGACACTCCCCTGTGGTGGCACTTAGGACAGTTAGTTTGTCCCTCCCTCCTCTTCTACATGTTCCAACTCCCTACTGGTTGCTCTTGAAAACTGGCTATTCTGTTGTGATCCTCTTAGGTTACGGGACTTGGAAGGCATTGGCAAGTCACTGAAGTACTACAGAGATACGTATCACCTGTTGGATGATTGGATCCAGCAAGTTGAAACTACTCAGAGGAAGATTCAAGAAAATCAGCCTGAAAATAGTAAAGCTCTGGCCACACAGTTGAATCAACAGAAGGTGTGCAAACATAGCTCCTCATGGTTGTGTCTGCGTTTAGTCACTCATGACCTTGACCTTCCTTTCTCTTGTTAAGGCAGTAGGTCAGCAACTATTTCAAGGAAGACAGGAATAAATCATAAATGTTAAAAATGTGCTCTCAGACCTATATACATTACTTCTTTGATTTATTGGAGGTCAATTTTGAAACCATAAGGAATAAGAAAGTTTCATGTTGGGACAGTTCAAGTGTCTAATGATCACTGAGGTTAGATTAGGACCCTACATTTTAAAAAATGGTTAGTTGTAGAAAATTAAACAGCCACATTTGACAGAGTTAAATGCTTTGAGATTTTTGTTCCATCTTGAGGGGCCAGTAATTTCTAGCTCTCTTTAGGTCAAGATTAGGATTAAGGAGCAAAGGGTTTCAGGCCTACTTGTGGATAATTTCCATGGAGTTTAGTAATTTCTGCTTTGGAAGCCCCACGAGGGGGTGTCACGTAGTGGCTTGAACTTGAATGTTTGAACTTCACCCATAAGGCAGATGACATTAAGTGCAGTGGGGTAGAGGGAATTCCCTGGCAGTGCAGTGGTTAGGAATCTCTGCTTTCATTGCCGAGGACATGGGTTCAATCCCTGGTGTGGGAACTAAGATCCCATAGGCCAAGCGGTGCAGCCAGATAAATTAATTGATTAATAAAGGCTGTACTTAAAAGTAAAGTAGGGTAGAGAGCTGTAGTCTTAAGTGATGTAGGTATTAGTGCCTGAGATCTCAAGTTGTTGGACAGCATAGAATTCCTTGTTGCTTTTCTGCTAACCTGTGTGCATTTATAGATGCTGGTTTCTGAAATAGAAATGAAACAGAGCAAAATGGACGAGTGTCAGAAGTACGCAGAACAGTACTCCACTGCGGTGAAGGTGAGACTAGTTCCTTGCATCAGATTTCACGTTCAGGTGTTCAGGGGGATGTTTCCACAGTGCTCTTTAAAGCCTTCACGGGTTATTCAGTCTGTGTTGAAAAGTGAAACAGAGCATCTTCACTGTCACTTAACCTGTTAATTCTTCATGGAAACCTGAGTCATGTGAAAACCCCTTCTTTACTTCTCTCTCCGTGTCACACACACGCACAGCTTGCCCACACCCCCATGTACACCAGGAGAAAATGTAGCTCTGTCATCTGCCTCTTTCTGCTTCCCTTACCCCTTCAAGCATTGCTGGAACACCCACCTAATCCTAACCCATTAGTCTTGGTTAGGATTCCATGTGAGTATTGCTGCAGTATTCCATGGAAGTATTGATGGAGTGTCCCTGGAAATATTGCTTGAATATCCATGCAAATATTGCTGTGATATTCCATGGAAGAACATCTCCCTTAGGGATGGTTCCCATGTGCTCTGAGTCACCCGCCACATCTTGGCTCTGGCCATTCGGATCTGCAGTCCCATTTTTTATCTAGAAGAAGGGGAGACTGAAAATAACTGGCACGTTGTTCCTAAATGTGTCCATGAGCTCCTAAAGGGACTTAGGAACTTTCCTGACCACCCTAAATGTTTCTGATTTTTATTACCACCTTGGAAACATCTCAGGATTGGATTGATTCCTGAAAATGTGTTTTTGCAATATTTTTTATTTAAAGTCATTCACTGAAACTGGATTCCCTTTCTCTGCATCAAAGATCACTATAGAATGAAGCGTTAGTGCTTTGCCATGATTAATCTTACCGATATCTTCATGCAGGACTACGAATTACAAACGATGACCTACCGGGCCATGGTGGATTCCCAGCAAAAGTCTCCAGTGAAACGACGGAGAATGCAGAGCTCAGCAGATCTCGTCATTCAGGAGGTGGTAACCGTCTAGAGACAGGGAGCATGCAAAACAGAGACGCAGCACTCTAGCAGTTTTAGATTTATATATTTGTATTATGGTGAAATATACATAGTAGAAAATTCACCATCTTAATCATTTTTACGTGTAGACTTTAGTGACATTCAGTACCTTTGAAATGTTGTACAACTTTGATCACAATCCAAGTCCAGAGCAGTCCATCATTCCAAGTAGCTGCTCTTTACCTATAACAATACATTTTGTTAAGAGTTTTAAGAAGCTCTTTGAAAATCCTCATTCAAGATGAGTGAATTGCAGAGAATACTAAATGCCTGTTGCTCCTATGTGGTTATTGTTACTAGGAGTCATGAGCTTCCCTGCCCCAAAGCCTAATTAATGTTTTAATTATTACTTGGTGCTTGCTCAACTGATGTAGGGCAAAAGGAGATTATGTTTCTATCATTTTGTTTTTCTTTACTTGTAGTTCATGGACCTGAGGACCCGATACACGGCTCTGGTCACCCTCATGACACAATATATTAAATTTGCTGGGGACTCATTGAAGAGACTGGAGGAGGAGGAGGTAACCATTAACCATGGGCAGGTCGCTGGCAAGGAGCCATGAGGTGGCTTCATGATAAACTCACATGGTTGAGATCTGATGTATAAGTGATTAGTTATAAAATTACAGTGAAAACCAGTAGAGACCTGGCATTTTTTGGATTGTTACTGAGATTCTGTCAAATTGAAAAGCATTGCAAAAAAAGAAACAACCATTTTGGGGAACAAAAGAAAAACATTTTTATTTTCTCTCTGGGACTCTGTCTAATATGAGAGGGTTAATGTCATAAATGGCTCTGTTTACATTATGGAATGTAGGCAGTTTAGCAGAATTGTTCCCAGTTTTCTTTGAAGTATAGTTACTACTGTTAGGATGTCTGGAGAAATATTACATAAACAAATTTGTTTTATATCTTTTAAATTAATTTACATCTTCAAGGATTTAAAACAGAAACACCATTAAGTTAGAAGTAGCAGGTATTTATACAAAATGGTAATGCTTTTTAATAATTGAGGTGTTTTGTTTTTATTTTTGTCAAAAAGATATGGTATATATTAAAAAGACTATATGCATTTAATAATATATTCAGAAACCGAATAGGGAGTTATTCATGAATGTATGTTTTTATAAGAGGCTATTATATCTAATTTTGAAGGTATTATGCTGTGCTTTGTCATCTTGATATACTTTCTATTCCTGACCTCAGAACAGACAAAAATAGTCAATTGAATGCTATAATAAGTAAAGTGTGGGATATTGGCCATTTAAATTAGACCATTGTTGAAATTCTGAAGGTGATTGTACTTAGTATAACTCCATTCATATAATAAGAGGACCAAAATGGTAGCAAATGTCTAATAGATGTTGCTTTCTTAGTTTTTAAAAAAATTGTGACTACTTTTGTAAACTATTTCTGTCTGTTCAGAGTTACTAGCACTAACATCGCTATTTGCAAGTCTTTATAACTAACTACCTTTGGGCTTAGAAAGGAGAACCAGAGTATTTTCACATCCAAATAATTGGCATACACTTCTCAACTATGAAAGGTCCACAGTTTTTTTACATTTTTAGTTTTTAAGAGATATTCCATTTTAAGTGGTAGGCAGATCTTTTAAATTGTGTATTTAGTAGTTAAAGGTAAAATAAAATAAGTTAAGGCTTTCCTTTATTACTATGTATGTCTGATTGTACACATATGAGCCACTGTGCTCAATTTATCTGATGGGGTAGAGTACCAGAAGTTGATAGACCCAAAAGATATTTCAAAAAGCCTGAAATATATCTAAATTATGCTTGTCATCCTTTGAAATGTTAAAGATTTATATTGAAGTGAAAGTCAAAATAATATAGTTTATGGAAGTCTGTGAAAAGACTATTATAATTTAGAATAGATTTTTAAATTCTTTATTAAAAATTCACCACTTAAGGGTCTTAATAATGGAGTATCTTATAAAAGATACATAGCTCAATTTTCAGATTCCACAAAGAAGTGTTTCTGAAACTGGGTCTCTAAGACCCACATGCGAAATCTTGGTCAGAGAGCAGAATTTTCCATAATAAACATGGAATCAAAGAGGGAGCCATGTTAATTTCAAAGATAATACCAAATTAGCTACAGAAATATTAGTAGGGTATCTGTAATGTATATTTAATGGATAAAGAGATTTTTCTAGTCTGTATTGACAGCAGAATATATTAATTGCTGAGATTAAGACAGCATGTCTCCTTGGGAAAAATTTAGTTAAAACTTGAAGTTATTTTATGTGAATAAGTTTGAGATACACAAGAGAGGAAATCAGTAATAGAACTAAATGATCTCTAGTAATTTTTCTGATCTTTGCTTAAAAAGATTATAGTTATCTAGGCAACATGAGATTAGCAGTCACTTAAATGATTCCAAGACACTGAGAATTTAACTTTTTTTTTTTTTCCTGAGAGAATTTTCATTTTTCTTAAACTTCAGACTATGACCAAGAAAAAAAAAGAAAGGGACTCAAAACTTCTTCACAACAGCTAAGCTGGAAAGGAAATTTGATGAGAAATGAGAAAGACCCTTTTAGAAGTTGTCTACTCAAAATATTAATATATGGAATACTTTTAATGTCTAAGAAGATAAAATGCTTCAGTGTCATTAAGAGTTGACCCTGATAACAAACAGAGCACTAAATATTACAGACTGTGATGAGATTTGTTTTCATATGAATTCATACTATAAATCATATTTAGGTTAGCAAAGGAAACAACCAAAATTCTCATCAAAATTATTGGCAATCATGTTATGAGAGGATGCAAAATAAGATGTGTGTCTGTAATACAAATCAGATTCTTAAGATTTACTAAGGCATTTCAATGAAAATAAAACCTGCTATTTAGAATAATTTCCTTCCTTCTGTTTAAGTTACTTCTAACTATGATGATTTTTAACTGATAATACAACACTAATAAGCTTATGATGTTAGTAAAGAGAAGTTAAATGTGATTATAAACTAGCTGTGATCACTTTGTTCTAGTCAAGTATGTTCCTCCCAGCTGAGATCGATTTGTAATCAATAGAGTGAACAAATTTTCTTAATTGGAGCTGAATTCCTAAGTATACTTTTATAAGCATTTATATTTAACACATATCTTTATGTTTGTGGAGTATCTGAAGGTACTTGTCAAGGTGGATTCATATGGGCCATGTCATTAATGACAGCAACAAAGTCTGTGAGTATATGAAGCACGTCTTCTCTAAAGCCACCAGGACTATGGCTGCCTTTGCATTAGCAATTCTGATTATTGTAAGTATCATAGTAGGGCAAATATAAATTAGTGAGGAATTAGATTTTAGAAAATTATAAATTTTTATATAATTTCCTCCTTCCTCCTGTTAAGTATTGTTTCCTCAATTGGCTCTTAGTTCCAGAGTTCTGTATCTTCTTTCTTTTAGATATCATTTTTAATTTCTTTTGGGCTAGAAACTGAAGACAATTCTCTCATGTCGTTCAGTTCCTATATGTTGTATGTTCTTAGCTCGTAGGACTAGGTTGTGTGTGAGTGAAAGAGGACTGCTATGAGAACTGTTGTTCCTACTTTGTCATCTGCCTGTTTTGCATGGGTTTTCAAAATTACTGAAGTTTTCTAGACCTCAGTGTCCTCATCTGAGGTGAGAGTCAGGCTGTAAGGTTCCTTCTTGCTCTAAAATCCTGAGCTAGCAAATTTTAAAAGCAAAATTATCCGTAAGAGGCAAAAAAGAAAAAGATTCCTTGGCTTAGCAAAGCCGCCACACAGGGTTTGTGGTTTCCCCCCACTGCTGACTTCCTGAAGCTCCTTCTCTGGTGGCGGTGGCGGGGCTCTGGCTGCCTTGGGTCTCCCTCCCCGTTGTCGGTCCTTTGGCGAGCGCTGCTCTGGACGCCTGCAGACGGGCTGGGGCGGCGCGGGTCTGACCCTTCTGAACGTCTCTCGTAGATGCAGAGGCGTCAGGAGGCTTCAGAGCAAGGGGTGTACTCAGACCTGCTCCAGCGGCAGGAGGCGACCGTGCGGGAGAACCGCCAGCTCGCGGGGAAGATCACAGAGCTGGAGAAGGTGCTGGCCGAGCTCGAGAGGCAGAAGTCCCGGGCGGAGCAGGAGCTCCCCAGAGTCCGGGAGGAGGCGGAGGACGCGCTGAGGAGGCAGCGCAGGGACGCGGCGGACATCGCGCTGCAGAAAGTGCGCGCGGAGAGCGAGGCCCAGCGGTACCGTCGGGAGCTGCAGGCGGTGGAGCGCGACCTGCGCGGCTTCCGGGAGCAGCTGGCGGAGCACAGCGCTGCCCAGAGGGCGCTGGAGGAGCGCCTGACCAGGAAGGACTGCAGCCTCCAGGAGCTCGAGCGGCAGAGGGGCGAGCTCATGGCGGAGCTGAGGAGGAAGAAGGCCCACGAAGCCGAACTCCTGGAGCTGATGGAACGGATGGAGAAAGACCTCACGTTCCGGAAGCAGGCGGCAGAGAAGCAGCTGGAGGGAAAGCAGAAAATCGACTCAGAAGCCCGAAGAACAGTAACAGAAATGCAGCATCCGTGCAGAGAAAGCGCGCACCCAGCTTGTCCGAATGCCGAGGCGAAGGACCTGAAGGAGCAGGTGGATGAGCTGATGGCGGCCAACAGGAGGGCCGAGCAGGACGTGAGGAAGCTGAAGTGTGAACTCGGCGCCCTGCAGCTCGAAAAAACCTCCTCGGAGGAGAAGGCCCGCTTGCTCAAAGAGAAACTGGATGAGACCAACAAGTCCCTGAGGTGCCTGAAGCTGGAACTGGAAAGGAAGGACCAGGCCGAGGAGGGGTACTCGCGGCAGCTCCAGGAGCTGGGCAGGCAGCTGAGCCAGACCACGGGGAGGGCTGCGGAGGTCAGGCAGGAGGCTGCCGACCTCACGAGGATGAAGCACAGCTATGAGCTGGAACTGGAGTCGCTGCAGCAGGAGCGGGGCAAGCTCCAGAGGGAGGGGGACCGGATCAGCAGGACGCAGGCTGCCGCCGAGAGGAGCATGCAGCATCTAAACTCACAGGTTACTTCTCCACAGGATAGCAAGGTGTCCTCTAGAGAAAGAGCATGGTCCTGCCAGAGAACGTCAGATAACCTGAAAGAGCAGTTTGAGAAAAGTCACGCACAGTTGCTTCAGAATATTCAAGCCGAAAAGGAGAATAACGAGAAAATCCAAAAGCTGAAAGAGGAATTGGAGAGAAGTAATGAGCGTGCAGACAAGCTTAGGCACAAGGTGGAGGAGCTCACCAGGCAGAATAACCAAACCAAGTTAACAATGCAGAGAATTCAGGCAGAATCGGCAGACGTGGTCTTAGAGAAACAAGCCATCCAGCAAAGATGTGAAACACTGAAACTCCAGGCGGATGGTTTCAAAGACCAGCTTCGCACCACCACCGAGCACTTGCACAAACAGACCAAAACGGAACAGGATTTCCAAAGGAGAATCAAATGCCTGGAAGAAGACCTGGCCCAGAGTCAGCATTTAGTGAGTGAATTCAAGCAGAAGTGTGACCAGCAAGACCGCATCATCCAGAACACAGAGAAGGAGGTGCGGAGTCTGAGCGCGGAGCTGAGCGCATCGAAAGAGGAGAAGCGCCTTGGGGAGCAGACGGTGCAGAGGCAGCGGGCGCAGGTGCAGGACCTGAACAACAGGCTGAAGAAGGTGCAAGACGAACTGCACTTAAAGACCCTAGAGGAGCAGGTGACCCACAGGAAGATGGTTCTGTTTCAGGAAGAGTCTGAGAAATTTAAGCGCTCTGCAGAGGAGTTTCGGAAGAAGATGGAAAAATTGATGGACTCCAAAGATATTACAGAACGTGATATTTCGGGCATCCAGCTGGACTTCGTGTCTCTGCAGCGGGAAAACAGCAGGGCTCAAGAGAATGCCAGGCTCTGTGAGACAAACATCCAAGAACTTGAGAAGCAGCTCCAGCAGTATCGCCAGCAGATGCACCAAGGGCAGGATGGGCAGGCCCATCACTATCAGAAGTGTCGGAAGCTGGAGGAAGAGCTGGTGGCCCAGAAGCGGGAGGTGGAAAACCTGAAGCAGAAGATGGACCAGCAGATAAAGGAGCACGAGCATCAGTTAGTGGTGCTCCAGGGTGAAATCCAGAAAAAGAACACAGCCATCAAGCCAGACCCTGAGATGGCAGGGAAAGAGGGTCCGGGCCCCAGGGACCTCCCCTCCACTCCCCCCGTGTCTGGGGTCCCTCTGCAGAGGTGGACTCAGGAACCACAGCCCTCGGAGGAAAGATGGCAGCGTTGGGGTGCAGAGAATGTACAGAAGGAGGTCCAGGGCAGGCCATCAGGGGCTCCAGTTGAGAAAGAGAAAATCCAGCAGTGCTACTCGGAGTACTTTTCTCAAACAAGCACCGAGTTACAGATAACTTTTGATGAGACGAACCCCATTGCAAGACTGTCAGAAATTGAGAAGCTAAGAGATCAAGCTCTGTGTAATTCCAGACCCGCCATCAGGTGTCAAGATGACAAGTATGAAATAGACCTGGTGACGCTTCTGGCGCCCTTCGAGGTATTACCTGGGTTCTGGGACTTTTACCAGTTACCCTCTGTCAAGTTTTCGCTCTTGTTTCCTTTCTCTGCTAGGCTGTATTCTTTTAGCCATATTGAATGTGATTGGCTGTTTGTAGTTCTGACAGAAAGTCATGCTATCATTTTCTAGTGATTTACCTGAATCTTTATTACAAACCATAGTCTTTAGTTTTTAAATGCTTAAGATGAAAAACACAGATGGCATGGCTATCCTGTTGGTATCAAAAGGGATTCTATTCTGAAAAATTTGACCCTAAAGAAAACTAGAAAAAGCAAGCAGTTAGTTTTAATTTCTAACACATTCTGTGGACAGGTTTCATCTCCCATCTTTTTCAGATATACCATTTTAATACTTAATAGTCATCTAAAGTTTAAACTTCAGACTCTCAAAATAGCATTCCTTATTCATGAACCCTCTGGGGCTTAACAGTTTTTTTCTCTTATGTAATCTTTGTTATGCTAAGAATTATATTTGGATTAGGAGTGGGTAACGTGAGAACGTTCTTTAGATGACTTTTAACATCTTGTAAATTCCTGTTACAGATAGCTAAGAGCAAGCAGTGTGCTATGCGTGCGGAAGTCACAGCATTAAAGCAAGAGAAGAATCCAGCCCCTGGCAGTGATGAATGGATGCTCGAAGGGTGCAGGGCAGCGGGTGGGCTCAAGAGAGATTTTCTAAACAAAAACTCAGAACCAGAGACCTTTCAGAACTTTGATGGTGATCACGCATGCTCGGTCAGGGATGATGAGTTTCAGTTCCAAGGGCTCCGGCACACCGTGACAGCCAGGCAGTTGGTTGAGGCTAAGCTTCTGGACATGAAAACAGTTGAGCAGCTGCGACTTGGTCTTAAGACCATTGAAGAAGTTCAGAAAACTCTGAGCAAGTTTTTGACAAAAGCCACTTCCATCGCAGGGCTTTACCTGGAATCCACAAAAGAAAAGATTTCCTTTTCCTCAGCTGCCAAGAAAATCATCATTGACAAGATGATGGCTTTAGCGTTTTTAGAAGCTCAGGCGGCCACAGGTTTCATAATTGACCCCGTTTCAGGGCAGACCTATTCTGTTGAGGATGCAGTCCTTAAAGGTGTGGTTGACCCTGAATTTAAAATCAGGCTCCTTGAGGCAGAGAAGGCAGCCCTGGGCTATCCATGTTCCTCTAAGGTGCTGTCAGTGTTTCAGGCCATGGAAAATAGAATGGTTGATAGACAGAGGGGCAAACATATATTGGAGGTGCAGATCGCCAGTGGGGGCGTCATCGACCCCACAAGGGGCATTCGGGTTCCCCCAGAAGTTGCCCTGCAGCAAGGACTGCTAAATAATGCCATCCTGCAGTTTTTACATGAGCCCTCCAGCAATAGCCGCGTCTTCCCTAATCCCAATAACAAGCAAGCCCTGTATTACTCGGAATTACTGCGCATGTGTGTCTTTGATGTAGACAGCCAGTGCTTTCTGTTTCCGTTTGGGGAGAAGAACATTTCCAATCTCAATGTAGCAAAAACTCACAGGATTGCTGTTGTAGATACTAGGACGGGAGCAGAGCTGACTGCCTACGAGGCTTTCCAGAGAACCCTGATTGAGAAAAGTACATACCTGGAGCTCTCGGGGCAGCAGTATCAGTGGAAGGAAGCCACGTTTTATGAGTCCTATGGGCAGCCTTGTCACATGCTGACTGATGCTAAGACCGGATTACAGTTCAGTATCAGCGAGGCTGTAGAGCAGGGAACTATCGACAAAGCCGCCATCAAAAAGTATCAGGAAGGCCTCCTCACGCTCACAGAACTTGCCGATTCCTTGCTGAGCCAGTTGGTCCCCAAGAAGGATGTGCACAGTCCTATTGCGGGTTACTGGCTGACGTCCAGCGGGGAGAGGATCTCTGTGCTAAAGGCCTCCCGTCGGAATCTGATCGATCGGATCACTGCCCTCCGATGCCTTGAAGCCCAAGTCAGCACCGGGGGCATCATCGACCCGCTGACCGGCAAGAGGTACCGGGTGGCCGAGGCCTTGCACAGAGGCCTGGTGGACGAGGGCTTTGCCCAGCAGCTGCGGCAGTGCGAGCTAGTGATCACGGGGGTCAGCCACCCTGTTACCAACAAAGTGATGTCCGTGGTGGAAACTGTGGGTGCAAATATCATCAGTAAGGACATGGGAATCCGATGTCTAGAATTTCAGTACCTGACAGGGGGCCTGATGGAGCCCCAGGCTCAGTCCCGCTTGTCCATTGAAGAAGCTCTGCAAGTAGGGATTATAGATGTCTTCATTGCTACGAAGCTCAAAGATCAAAAGTCCTATGTCAGAAACATCCTGTGTCCCCAGACGAAAAGAAAGCTGACATACAAAGAAGCCTTAGAAAAAGCCGATTTTGATTTCCACACAGGACTTAAACTCCTAGAAGTGTCTGAACCCTTGATGACAGGAATTTCCAGCCTCTATTATTCTTCGTAACAGGGCATGTTCACATAAGCAGTCATACGGGAAATGCTGTGTTAGTTCTCATTGCTGTGCCCACAGCTTAATGATAAGATCCACACTCTGGTCACTGTCACACGCTGGAAGCACCATCAGTTTCTTGAGGGCTGGAAACACTGACTGCTCAGAAGAGAGAATACTTTTCATTTATAATTTTTTTTTAAATAAAGTTTTATTGGAACGCAGACACACTCTTATGTACATACTGTCTTTGGCTTACTTTTGGGCACAAGGACAGAGTTGAGTAGTTCTGACAGTGACCGTATGGCTCCCAGAGCCTGAAATACTTGTCCTCTGGTCCTTTACAAAACACAGTTGCTGTCTCCTGATCTGGAAGAAATTTGCATCGCTCCTCTAGACTAAATGTCAGGTTACTTGGATTTTAGACTCCAATCTGCCCGAGAGAGAATATGTTTAAAATTGAAAATAACAAAATATTTACTGCTCTTCATAATGGTTCCATTTAGCTTTGATTTGTTTTTTGAACTCCTACCCACAGTAAAATAAAAGTATTTTACCTGGAATATGAGACAAGCTTGAGAAACATCACTGAGTTTACAGCATCCTTACTTGAGAATTCTGCATCCCTGATGGGATCCAGCCTGCCATTAGGGTTCCCATTTGTTCAAGGATTCATTACACTCACCGAAAGAACACTTCAAAAGCACCATGAAATCCAAGGGGAAATGTGTATTTGTTCCCATATCCGTGAAGCTGTGGTGGTTCAGATCACCTTGAAAAATGCATGTTTTTAGTTTTTCTGTATGTTGTAATCTACATATAATATGTTTACCACCATCTCCCATTTCTAGTTACAACTTTGTAATTAAAAGCAGCGTTGTGAGTGGTTTACCTGCTGCAGGAGGGGGAAGGTTTTTCTTAGTTCTGTGTGTTTTTTTTTGTCTTTTGTAGACTTCATTTTTTCAGCATGCCATTGTCTTAGATTTTTCTGTCTAGAGAATTCTGATTGTAATGCTAATGCAAAGGCAGCGATTCAAAGAGTGCTTCATGAATAAAGTTGAGTTTTTGAATATGTCATGTTAATAGACCAGCTGGGAGGTTAGATTGATCATTCAAAAGTGTTTGTCACAGTTTGCTTTGCTACCCTAAATTTTTGGAAGTACATCTGCCACGTGATGTGTTGAATGTGGTTAAGTGAATGAATAAAATATCTCAGTAACCTGTGTGTGATGAAAAAAATATTTTTACATCCTTGTTTTCTGTGAAGTGATTAATAGTTTGGTCATTTACTGGAATATGTCTTTTTTTTTTTTTAAATCACTCACACCCATCAGAAGTCACTGGAAGAAGAAAAGAAAGAGCATGTTGAAAAAGTCAAAGAATTACAAAAATGGGTATCAAATATCAGCAAGACATTGAGAGATGGAGAGAAGGCTGGAAAGTCTTCCTTTTCTAAGCAAAAGGTATTCACCGAGATGCTGGTTTACTAATAATTACAGTGATAAGAATTTACTGAGTTGATATAGTCCATCTAAAAAATACTTTTAATTCTTTAGTTTTCCCCGTTTCTTTGGGCAACTATAAATGAAGATCAGAGAGGTTCAGTAACTTGCCCAAGGAAGCATAGTATGCGGCAGAAGACGTGCTCTCTGCTCCAAATTCTGAACTTTATCAGTACTAATCTCACTGTTAGTCAGCCAATATGTGGCCTGGTCCTCCTCACAGTGAGCTCTGCTTCTTGGTCTTTGTGATAAGCACTGCTGGAGAGCAGGGTCACTCTCTTTTGTGCCCTGAGTATATCCACGCACTCTTGTGTCATAAAGAGATGCAGGTTCCTTCTTACAATGTGAACAACAAGTTTCCAGAAGAACAAAACACAAACCAAGATGACAACCTGTGAGGATTGAAATTAGTTGTGCTTTTCTGGATCTTTTCTATTTCCTAAAGAAAACAACTGCCCTCCACCAGGAATTCTAGGTTCTTTCCCTCTCCTAATGAAGCCTTCAGTTCTGTGGGCTAAACTTGTCTACTTGGCATCGGTTGACTGGCTACCTCTCGTGAGATGTTACTGCTCTGAGGTGTCCATTGGAATGCCCCACCTGATGCTCCTAGGGGACTGGATTAAATTAAGCAGGGTTACTGTTGCTGGTGATAGCATTGGAATTGCTGGTTTATTTAAAAAAAATAAACCTCTGCTAAGTTAAGCAGCATTTTTCTGGGGTACGTTTCCTATAGTGCCCTCCTGACCTGTGGAAATCACAGAGGTGCTCAGTAGCTTTTTACCTTCAAGCTCTGCATCGACACACACTTGTCATCACTTGAAACAGACATTGTTGGCATAATCTAATAGTGGAGAACTTCAGTATCTTGTCAAATTTCACCTGTGGTGCAAGGCAGGTGTGCCATCTCTGAGCTTCCCCCAGGAGAGGTTTATAAACCTGAGTATTTGCTTGAATTCTCATTCAGTTGAAATCAAGCCAGCTTAGCTCATAGTCTAGCAAACTGCATTTTATAGAGTGTAGAGGAAATAAGTTGGAAAACACAATTACATTGAGTGTTTAAAACCTAAAGCCATCAAAGTGAATGTGAATATTTAGTTTTAAAACATCTTAATTTCCCCCCTGTTAAACAGGAAAATAATTAAAATAGGGACACAGACCTTAGCAAGGATTTCTTTGTGGAGAACAAGTTTCTTCTGAGGAATGTGGTTTATGAACCCTTGGTATTTCTTCATTCTGTGGTTAGGAGTGCTCCCAAATTTTATAGATCAGTTTCAGGTTTACACCTGGCAGACGTAAGAAGAGATACTTTGCCAGTGCAGATTGTGGCCTCAGTTGCAAATCTTGAATTACTCTTGGTCACTCTATTAAAGGAAATTTCAGGTAATTTGATGTCAATAATAAGTGTCTCTCAAAAAATTAGTATGGCCTCATGCTTTCTTCTAACCACAAAAAATAGACTTTAAAATGATTCTCAATAGCATATGTCTGGGGAATATATACCTTTTCATTGCCCCATCACTTAAAAGAATGGTAATTACTTTCTGACGTTGTTGTTTAGTCACTAAGTGGTATCCGACTCTTCTGCCACCCCGTGGGCCATAGCCTACCAGCCTCCACTTGTCCATGGGATTTAGGGCTTCAGAAATGATACACTTCTGAATTAGGAGAAAGTAATACAAGGGCTTGCTTTTCCCAAACAGTTCAGTTTTATTTCTTTGACTGTCACTGGTGACTTTTGCAATCAAATGTCTTAATAATAGAAATTATTTAACCTCGTTCTGCAGATCTAGAGAGAAATACTTCCACCGTGTTTTTTTCCAAATGAGCGCTGTATCCATCTCTGTGAGGACGGTGATGTTCCAGTGCCGAGCATCTGTGCCTCCTTCATTCGTGGTTGGGCTGGGATGGATGCAAGAATCTTACCATGCTGTATTATTATTTCCTGGTGGAAGTAATGGCCTTAGGATTAGAGGGAGGGGCTCCACTCATTGTACATTCTCAATGAAGTATTCATCTTATCCAGACCTGCAGACTGGGAATAACTCATGGTATTGACTCAGGTCACCTGAAAATAGACCCATCGTGTGGGTGTTGATGGAAACTTGGATCAGTTTTTTAAAAAGACTGTTATCTAGCCTTTGTGAAGGAAGAGCCTGAGTGTACTTTCTTTACCTTGCAGATTTCCAGTGAGGAAATTTCAATCAAGAAGGAACAGTTATCTGAAACACTACAAGGCATGCAGCTGTTTTTGGCTAAACATGGAGACAAGTATGTTGGTTTTAATTAAGTCTTTTATTCAGAGTAGCGAAGTGGTCTTCAAAATGCTCAGCAAAGTAGAGGATGTTAAATTTTAGTGGAGGGTTTAAAAATGGAACTCAGTCACAAGTTTAGTTAATAACCTATGATTATAAAGTGATTTAACTGTCACTTTTCTTGACTCTCAGTCTTTATCAAAATTCTGAAGTATACTTATTATCTCCATATATTGCTGATAAGAAAAACAGGCTCAGAGTTAAGGATGAGTTGCTAGTTAGTTGTAAAGATTCCAAGCCAAGTCCTGATTCTAAGTAGTACTTACTCTCCAAGACCTGCCTTTTGAAAAATATGTATAAATGTGTTCTTTATTTCCTTAGCTGAGACCTTTGGCAACAAGATTTCTAATGGTTTGGTTCTTGCTTTGAGGCCCTTCATTTATTTTAGCCTTAGGAAGGGATGGAATCTACCCTTTTCTTAAACCCTTCTTTGGCTATCATCAGAATTAATCTAGAATGATTTTGTACCTTAGCGAATTGGGTTAATTTCCTTATGAATTTCATTTTTATTCATCTTTCTGCTTGAACAAGTTTAATCTTGAGTCATGGCACATTACTTGTCCCTTTTCCATGTTGGAACTAACAATGGGATCTTTCCCTCTGTTCAGTTTAGTTCAGTCGCTCAGTTGTGTCCAACTCTTTGTGACCCCATGAATCACAGCACGCCAGGCCTCCCTGTCCATCACCAACTCCCAGAGTTCACCCAAACTCATGTGCATCGAGTCAGTGATGCCATCCAGCCAATCTCATCCTCTGTCATACCCTTCTCCTCTTGCCCCCAATCCCTCCCAGCATCGGGGTCTTTTCCAATCAGTCAACTCTTTGCATGAAGTGGCTAAAGTATTGGAGTTTCAGCCTCAGCATCAGTCCTTCCAATGAACACCCAGGACTGGTCTCCTTATAGGATGGACTGGTTGGATCTCATTGCAGTCCAAGGGACTCTCAAGAGTCTTCTCCAACACCACAGTTCAAAAGCATCAATTCTTCGGCACTCAGCTTTCTTAGTAGTCCAACTCTCACATCCACACACGACCACTGACAAAACCATAGCCTTGACTAGATGGACCTTTGTTGGCAAAGTAATGTCTTTGCTTTTGAATATGCTATCTAGGTTGGTCATAACTTTCCTTCCAAGGAGTAAGCGTTTTTTAATTTCATGGCTGCAGTCACCATCTGCAGTGATTTTGGAGCCCCCAAAAAAGTCTGACACTGTTTCCACTGTTTGCCCATCTATTTCCCATGAAGTGATGGGACCAGATGCCATGATCTTCGTTTTCTGAATGTTGAGCTTTATGCCAACTTTTTGACTTTCCTCTTTCACTTTCATCAAGAGGCTTGTTAGTTCCTCTTCACTTTCTGCCATAAGGGTGGTGTCATCTGCATATCTGAGGTTATTGATATTTCTCCCGGCAATCTTGATTCCAGCTTGTGTTTTCTTCCAGTCCAGCGTTTCTCATGATGTACTCTGCATATAAGTTAAATAAGCAGGGTGACAAAATACAGCCTTGACGTACTCCTTTTCCTATTTGGAACCAGTCTGTTGTTCCATGTCCAGTTCTAACTGTTGCTTCCTGACCTGCATATAGGTTTCTTAAGAGGCAGGTCAGGTGGTCTGGTATTCGCATCTCTTTCAGAATTTTCCGCAGTTTCTTGTGATGCACACAGTCAAAGGCTTTGGCATAGTCAATAAAGCAAAAGTAGATGTTTTTCTGGAACTCTCTTGCTTTTTCCATGATCCAGCAGATGTTGGCAATTTGATCTCTGGTCCCTCTGCCTTTTCTAAAACCAGGTTAAACATTTGGAAGTTCACAGTTCACGTATTGCTGAAGCCTGGCTTGGAGAATTTTAAGCATTACTTTACTAGCGTGTGAGATGAGTGCAATTGTGTGGTAGTTTGAGCATTCTTTGGCATTGCCTTTCTTTGGGATTGGAATGAAAACTGACATTTACCAGTCCTGTGGCCACTGCTGAGTTTTCCAAATTTGTTGGCATATTGAGTGCAGCACTTTCACAGCATCATCTTTCAGGATTTGAAATAGCTCACCTGGAATTCCATCACCTCCACTAGCTTTGTTCATAGTGATGCTTTCTAATGCCTACTTGACTTCACATTCCAGGATGTCTGGCTCTAGGTGAGTGATCACACCATCATGATTATCTGGGTCGTGAAGATCTTTTTTGTACAGTTCTTCTGTGTATTCTTGCCACCTCTTCTTAATACCTTCTGCTTCTGTTAGGTCCATACCATTTCTGTCCTTTATCGAGCCCATCTTTGCATGAAATGTTCCCTTGGTATCTCTAATTTTCTTGAAGAGATCTCTAGTCTTTCCTATTCTGTTGTTTTCCTCTATTTCTTTGCATTGATCGATGAGGAAGGCTTTCTTATCTCTCCTTGCTATTCTTTGGAAGTCTGCATTCAAATGGGAATACCTTCCGTTTTCCCTCTGTTAGATAACAGCAATTGTTGTTTTAGAAGTTTGCATATGCTAGAGAGATGCTGATATATTATTAGTCTATACTCTTTCCTTTGGTTCTTTATAAAGGCCATCCTTAATTTACATACATAGCCACTCTAGACCTGAGCCATCTGTGTATGAGATTATGTTATTTTTTACTGTATTATAGTATTGATATATTATTGATTTTTTACATTATATTTTATGAGCCAATACTAATTTAGAAAAGTATTTTTCTTTATAAAATCATTGCACCTAGTATGTCATAATTATCACTTGTGGACTTATATTCTTCATTTCCTACTTTCTGGTTATTTTAGAATGACAGATGAAGAAAGAAATGAATTGGAAAAACAAGTGAAAACTCTCCAAGAAAGTTATAATTTATTCTTTAGTGAATCTCTGAAGCAACTGCAACAGTTGCAAACCTTAGGAGACATAAAGGTAGAGGAGAAGGTAATGTTATTTATTTAGAACGCGAGGCTGTTTCAAGACTCTCAGTCTAACTGCATGGTTGTAGAAATATATGTCAATGACAAAGAGATGATCTTGAGTTGTGTACGTGGAAGAAACATGGGTGGGGTTTATGTAAGTACTTGGAGATTTCCGTGTTGGTTATTAAATGCAACCTTTCACCTGCTGTCATCAGTTTCTGTGACATCTTAATCTCTGCCTTGCATGGTTAAAGAAAAGAATCATTCATTTTTCTAACTCTTCTCTTTCAAAGTCATTCTGCTGCTGCTACAGTAGGTATTTTAATATATAAATGTGATGATATAAAATAGTCTATGAGTCATCTCTAAAGGTGCCACTGGAATATTAAGGGGTTTGTCTGCCTTTCAGAGATAGCCAGGAGATTTATTTGAGAAATACTGGGCTATATGTCTTAGTAAGGATCCTCTAGCATCTTCAAAATATAACAAAAATTGCTTACAATTTGGCCTATCCTTGAACTTTCTAAACTTTACAATACTCAGTATTCAACACAATATTCAGAATTCAAAATTATTTTTATGTTCAATTCTCTTACTCCCTGGAGTACTTTGCATACTATTTGTCGCATTTTGAGGGTACGTAGTGATTTTTTCTGGCTTGTCTGAAGAAGTCCGTATGCTGTAAACATCAATAGCATGGGGGTTTGAAACTCTCCCGTGTCAGGAGACTAATCTCATTGGGTTGCAGAGAGCATGGTTTGCCTTGCAGGTGTGTGTCCTGTCTCCTCACCCTCATCTTTTCCGTGTCCTCACTAACCTGTTGATGTCCACAATATGAAGTTTTCAATTCACAGATGCATGTCGTTTTCAAAGCTTTATCACATCCTGTGCTCTCGATAGATCACTGACTTAGATCACTTGTGCATTTGAGCTGCCTAACACTCACAGCCTTGCCACACCTCGGTAAGTAGAGGATTTTTATGCTAAAGTGTCTTTTTTTATTAAAAAAAAAAAAAAAAAACTTGCAAACTAAATTTCTTGACGCTCTGCTCACCCTTGTGTCAGCCACTGAGACTTCTGTGCTTTCCTTTCAGCTGGATAAAGTCATCGCGGGCACCGTCGATCAGAGCACAGGGGAAGTCCTTTCTGTCTTTCAGTCAGTTCTGAGAGGCCTCCTTGATTATGACACGGGAATTCGGTTGCTTGAGACCCAGCTCATGATTTCTGGGCTCATTTCGCCAGAATTAAGAACGTGCTTTAACCTCAAAGATGCCCAGAGTCACGGCCTTATCGATGAGCAAGTTCTGAGCCAACTCCAAGAACTCAATGAAATGAAGGAGATTATCTCCGCTGTGTCATCCACCAGGGTTCCGGTGCTGGACGCCCTGGCTGAAGGTGTGATCTCAGAGCCCATGGCCATCAGAGTGCTCGAGATCCTGCTTTCCACGGGCTCGCTGGTTATTCCAGCCACAGGAGAACAGCTGACCTTGCAGAAGGCTTTCCAGCAGCACCTGGTTTCCTCAGCCTTATTTTCTAAAATCCTGGAAAGGCAGAGTCTGTGCAAAGACCTTATCGACCCCTCCACCTCTGAGAAGGTGTCCTTAATAGATATCATGCAAAGAAGTGTTTTGCAGGAAGACTTAGGGATGCGGCTTCTGCCTGTGAGGCCGCAGGAAGGAGGCAGAATAACATTGAAATGTGGCCGAAATGTGAGCATTTTAAGGGCAGCACACGAAGGCCTCATAGACCGTGAGACCATGTTCAGGTTACTGGGCGCCCAGCTGCTTTCAGGAGGTCTGATCAATTCCAAGTCTGGTCGGAGGCTGACTGTCGAAGAAGCCGTGGCAGAGGGTGTGATGGACAGAGACACTGCGAACAGCATCCTCACCTACCAGGTGGAGACAGGAGGAATCATCCGCTGCAACCCCGCCAAGCGTCTGACTGTCGACGAGGCCGTCCAGTGCAATCTGATCCCGTCCAGCAGTGCCCTTCTGGTCCTTGAGGCTCAGCGAGGCTATGTGGGCCTCATCTGGCCTCACTCTGGGGAAATCTTCCCCACATCATCATCTCTGCAGCAGGAGTTGATCACCAATGAATTGGCCTCCAAGATCCTGGAAGGGAGGCAGAAAATCGCTGCTCTTTACATCCCAGAAACTTGTCAAGTCATTGATTTGGAGGTTGCCACGCAACTCGGAATTATAGATAATTACACAGCATCGATTTTAAAAAGTATAACACTGCCCGATAAAATGCCAAACTTGGGAGATTTAGAAGCTTGTAAAAATGCCAGAAGATGGCTCTCTTTTTGTAAATTCCAACCGTCTATGGTCCATGATTACAGGCTAGACGAGGATGCTTTTGATGGAGAAGAGCCAGTGGCAACTCAGAGCTCAGAACAAACTAAAAAATTGTTCCTGTCTTATTTGATGATAAATAGCTATATGGATGCAAACACAGGGCAGAGGCTTTTGCTGTATGATGGAGACTTGAATGAGGCTGTTGGGATGCTCCTGGAAGGCTGTGGTGCAGAAATTGACAAGGACACACCCATCGAAGAATGTTTTGATGTCTTAAGACTCCCTGGTGTATCTCTGAATAACACTGCAAGTAAAGAAATGGGTGAAAGTCCAGCTTCACCAAGTAGTTTTGATAAATGTCATCAGAGAGAACCTGAACACAAAGTAACCCCTGAAAATACCATAGACGAAGAGTTTCAGGAATTGGAAATTAATGTTATCAGGAGTGAATTTTGGCTGTCAGAAAACCTGGCAGATGTAATCACAACTGATCTTAAAGTTAAGAAATCACCCGGTGTGAGTGTTCCCAGTTCCAGATCACACTTAACACAGCTTGGACTTGCTGATGTTAGCCTGCCCAGACAAGACTCTGAAAACAGAGTTGAAAATGGTGAAAATCAATGTCAGTTAGAAACAAAGGAACATGCAGATGAATGTAGTCATTCTAAAAACCTTCAGAACTTGGCAAGTGATTTGATAACAGATCCTATGATAAAATCAAAAACTAGTAGAGCCTATGATTTAAATGAAACAGAAAATGAAGATAATATTAGCAGGGGTTCAGTTCTCTTTGACTATTCCCCCAGGCTGAGTGCCTTGTTAAGTCATGATAAACTGAGGACCGAGCAGGGAAGTTTTCATGATGTACACAGCGCAGAGAGTAATGGAAAGAAATGTGAAACTTCTACATTGCCATTCAATGACCAAACTGAGTCATCAGGTCAAAGAATAAGAGAAAAATTTCAAGACCAGTTTCTGGGAATTGCAGCTATTAACATCAGTTTAAAGGGAGAACAGGCTGAAGAGAAATCTTTCAATGTTGGTTGTAGTAATCCTCAGGTAGAGTGTCAGAGTGATGAGTTTAGTTCAGATACTTGTGATGAAGATGAAAATGCACTTGCTACTTCTCAGCAGGAACCTGAAGATGAGAACCGTGAGTCCACAGTGGAAGGGTCCTCAGGTGCCCCGACCCCAAGGGCTGGTGGTCATGATGTTGTCCTGGCTCCCACCCATACCCCATCTTTTGAAGGAACTGTCGGCGCCAGTGCTGGCGACTATGAAACGTCCCTGCTGGATGACCGGTGCAGTGAAACAGACACAGACAGCGATGCTGACTTCTATGACACGCCCTTGTCTGAAGACGACGACCATGATTCCCTGCTCCTTGAAGGTGACGACTGTGATTGTCTGCAGCCCGAGGACTATGACTCGCTGCCAGAGGAGGACGAATGGGCCGCTCCTCCTGGAGAGGTTTTCTATGATGTTTCTAAAGAGGAGGAACATTCTGTGGGGACCCAGGCAGGGCTGGCTGAGAGCTTAGGTGTGAGGGGAGGAGCACAGTCTCTGCAGGATTTTCTCATAGGTGCTGAGAAAGCAGAGTTAGGTTCTGGTGAAGAAATCCAGTTAAATTCATTTGAGTCCTATGAAGTGAGTGGACCGTTGATGGAAACTGTATCAGAAAGGGACAGCACAGATGACCTTGAAGGTGATGAGTCTGATTCATTGACTGACTATGAAACTGAGGGAGGAAAAGAGAGCTTCACGATGGCGGTAGAATCTGAGGACGCTGGCTGCTGGGAAGGGAGAGAAAAAGACTGTGTGGCTGGACAAGGATTTGAATCTGCTCCTGATCATTTAGATTCTGTGCAAAGCAAAGACAGTTATGAGGAATCTGTGTCTGGCCCTAACGAGCAGGACGACGATGACCGTGGCGCTGATGCTGGAGATGGCGCAGGAGGGGAGGGTGCGGAGCCCGTGGGCCAGGGCGCAGCTGCGGCCGTGGTCGTCCCCGGCTGTGTTGCCGCTGCTCCCGAAACAGAAAACAGCCATGCAAGTCAAAGGAACAATAAAACGATTCTCCTGACTCAAAAGCACCATCATAATTCTAAACAAAAACAGCAGTGTGTGAATGTTTTACAGCCAGAATCAAGTAGTAAAAGTAGCTTAGGTCCTGAAATAAACTGCTTTCCAGAAGATACAAATGAGGTTGTTGGAAAAAGCATAGAAGATCTGTTGAATCATGAGATGGTCCTTCAGGATGAATTACTGCCTATCATGAAAGACACTGAATCAGAAAACATCTTTAGCCCTGTTGGTGCCTTACCTAATACCAGTGTCAGTTCAGCCTCTGAACTCAAGGGCCACCTAAAGAACACAGGGCTTGAGCTGATTCAGCCGGGATCTGCTGACTCTGTGAAAGGTGGAAATCCATATTGTGAGAATGTGACACTTCGTGGTAACTCCTCTTCTGATAAAATCATTTGTCCTGAGCCCAGTTTAACAGGAAAACCTGCAGAGGAAAGCCATTTGTCATTCACAATGTCTGTAGCTGATAATGATCCTCCAGGCAGTGGAAGGGATCTAATTAAAAGGACAGCTGACAAAAGCAATGTACAAATAGAAGATGAAGCATCACTTCCTAAAATGTGCGCAGGTAAAGGAGAAGTTCTCATAGAAGGTCCCTTAGAAGATAAATATCCTAAACTTTTGCCCAGTAAAAGTACAAGGGAGAGTCTTGATATAGTTAATAGTCTGTTTCCAGTCCCACAAACCATACACAGTGAAGAACACAGTCAGGAAGAAAGCCTTAAAAACACAGCAGTAGCTCTTAAAGATGAACCACAGAACCTACCAACAGTAGTTAGTAGAAGTCCCGTTCAGTTTGAGAATCTTGAAGAAATATTTGACTCATCAGTTTCCCAAGTGATCAATGATGACATGACTTCAGACGTGACCTTGTCCGAAGGGTTTACAAAGATTGAGACAGATTCACTCACCGATGGACCTGAAGATGAGCTTGATCTGTTTACTTACTTAAAGCATTGTGCTAAAGATGTAAAAGCAAAGGATGTACTGAAACCAGGTGAAGATACCCCAAGCTGTATTCCAGTCACTTCCCCTCCCATTAAAGAGCATTTACAGTTAGGAGTTAATAATGCAGACGAGAAGGCAGCTCTTGCCCAAGAAGACTCACCTCCAAAGGAGATGGGCCAACAGAAAGACCTTCCTGCTGAAGAAAGCAGATCAGGAATCCCCAAGCTCACACCAGCAGGAGATGAAAGCATGCCTTCAGGCTTCCCTCTTGGAAATGCGGAAGGCCTTGGAAAACACATGGATTTTGTGCAGTCAGACCTCTGTGCAGATGGAGTAAGAAATAACTCCAGTAAGGCTTTAAGCACTGACTGCTCATCCTTAGAAATTCACAGCGAGAAAGAGGGGATTGAGCAGCAGAAAGGGAAAGAACCAGCCCCGTCGCCAGGAGCCCAGGGCAGCAAGGTGCAGGTCGCTGAACTATCTCAGGTCCTGGTGGAGGACATCACGGACACCTTAAAAGGTAATTTGAAAGAAGGTCGTGTGACTCCTCAAGAGCTTGGAAAACCTTCAGCCTGTGCAGATGCTAACATTCTAATTCAGACCTTCATTAAAAGAGTTAGCTCATCACAGTTGGTGAATGAAACACCTGGTGTGCCCAGCAACTCTAACACCAGTGGCTGTGGCATTTCCTGCGCCAAAAACTCAGAGAGCAGAGAGGATCCGCTCTGCGCTGCAAACCTCAAGTCTGAATTGCTCCTTGATATACTTAAGCAAAGTCAGTATAGCCAAAAAGTTATAGGAGCTTTTGAACTGATGAAAGAATTAACTCAGATGGAGTGTGATCTGGAGGAAAAGGGTGGGGCATCTGAACTTCTTCCTCTGCAGCTTGAAGATATATTCTGCAAGCTGCTTCCCGATGGATATTCGGAGAAGGGGGGACAGCATACAGACTTGAGTAAAAAATCACCTACAGCTCCTGAGGTGACAGATGAGGAGCCACACATTCTTGAAGAATTCAACAGCAAGGAAGGAAACCCCTGTTCCCTAAATTTACAAAGTGTGAAAGAGAGTGGCCCAGAAAACTCTCCTGTCTGTGCACCAGCTTTGTCAAGAGATGGGAGGCTGAAGGAGCTGTGTGCTGCGTCCCCAGGCCATTTGGAATGTATTTCAGGGTCAGAAGACTTGGCTTCTGGAGACAGCTTGATGGAGCGAGTAAGTGGACTTTCCATTTTATAAGCAAGTAGCTGTGTGGAGCATTTGGGAATAATCACATTTATTTTATTTGGTTGAAAAACCTGCACAGAGCAATTGAATGAAATGTCCACGTTTATCTTCAGTTTTCCAAGGAGCTGCAGCAATGTTTACAGCACAGATCAAAGATGTGCGAGTATTTGGCTTTGCTTCAAGACATGAAGCCTCCCTTTGGCAGCCAAGACTCCCGGGATGGCAGTCTAGAAGCTTTGAGAGACCAGCTGAAACAGTTGGAGGTAAGAATCGTCTGCTGATGGTTATGGAGGGTGGTCAGCTAATGTTAATTTGGAAAATTAAGAAGAGCACTTGTCTATTTTGAATGTTAGTTATACTTGTGTTTCTCACTAAATAGATACGAGATGTGTATTTTTTTCTGCAGACATTTGAATTGGGATTGGCTCCAATTGGTGTGATTTTAAGAAAGGACATGACGCTGGCGGAGGAATTTGTAAAGTCTGTGCCGAGTGACTTCCCCAGGGGACCCCTCGAGGACCTGAGCATGAGCCTCCAGAGTCTGCAGACGGCCCTTTCATCCCTCCAGGCTGTGTCTTCAGAAAGAATGAGCCACATCACGCTGGCGATCGACTCCGAGGTGGTAGGTACCAGAACGTCTCGTGCTAAGTCAGATCTAGCTTTTGGGAGAAAGTTGAGGGTTTGAAAATTTAGTCATAAGACGAAATATTTGTTCTTAAATTGTTAAGCCCTTAACACAGGATCATTATTTGTAGGATTTAAAATGTGGGGAAAGATAAAAATGAACACGCAATTTTTATTTTCTAGTCTAAACTAGCCGTTTCCCATGAAGAGTTTCTGCAGAAACTCCAGTCATTCTCATGTTGGATATCGGAGACGAGCAAATCTGTGAAGGATGTGGAGATCATGACAGTTCGAGATGCTGAACTCATAAAACAAAGCTTGGAGTTTCTCAAGGCAAGTATCAAAATCAGTAAGATAAAGTGTGTGTGTGTATGTGTGTGTGTTAGTCGCTCAGTTGTGTCCAGCTCTTTGAGATCCCATGGACTCCTCTGGCAGGCTTCTCTGTCCATGGGATTCTCCAGACAAGAATACTGGAGTGGGTTCCCATTCCCTCCTCCAGGGAATCTTCCAGACCCAGGGAATGAACCCAAGTCTCATTATGTCTCGCATTGGCAGCTGGGTTCCTTACCACTAGCGCCACCTGGGAAGCCCCCGTATTTTGTAATAAATGTTACTGTTGATAGAAGCTTTCTATTATGGCTTAACTTGCTGTTCATAACTAGTGCTACTTTGTTCACAGAATGTGTTGAAAGACCTCGGACACACCAAGACGCAGCTGGAGACCACCGCCTTTGACGTGCAGTTCTTCATCTCTGAACACGCTCAAGATCTGTCTCCCACCCAAAGCAGACAACTATTAAGGCTCTTAAACACAACTCAGAAGGGTTTCCTTGACATGCAGGACTCAGTAACTACCCAGGTGGAACATTTAGAGGCTCAGTTACAGCTAGAACAAGATCTCGATCATCAGAAGGTCTGCCTTTCTTTGTGGAGTCGAAATTCTTGGCTTTTAGTGCTTCAGTGTGAAACCTGTAATGTAGACCCCAGGGGCTGTGGGTAGGAAAAGATAGGAAGGGTTTTCTGGAATGGCAGTGAATGGACAGGGTATGATGTGGCAATTCTACAATATATAAAGGTATTTTTGGTCCTAAGAAGGCTTTTAATTTTCATGACTCCCTCAAACTGCTGCTTTTAGGGGAGGGTTGTAATTTTTTTCCCTAGGAGGAAGAAATGTGTATGCACTGAGAAGTGTCCAGGGATAAACTGATGAACATATGGAGAGTGAAGGTTAAGGGTGTCTCTTCTTCTTGGGAGCAGGGTGGCCCAGCTGGATGGGACTGGGCTCTGGAGCCAGGCTGCCTAAGCTTACACCCTGTTCACACCACTCACCCACTGTGGGGACCCAGGGCAAGTCACTGAACCGGTTTTCTCACTGGGAAATTGGAGATTGTAGCAGTGCTTACCCAGTAGTATCATGGGCATCAATGAAAGAAAGAATTAAAACTCTTAGGACCTTGCCTGGCACGTGTCAGGCTCCTAGTCAACCTGATCCATGGCTGTAGAATGAGTAGAGTGAATTTAATAGACAAAAGATGCAACCAATGGCTCGATTAATCTCTTAGGATGATGTAATGAATTGTTTGGGGTGGTCCATTCAGTAGGAACAGTGCGCAGAGGTGGGGACAGAATTGGCCCCAGTGATGAAGGCACGAGACCTTGTGCAAAGCTCCTTCGATCTCTTCTGGAAGAATAAGCGTGGTCTCCAGCATGATATCCTGTCTACGCATAACAAATATGTGCTCACAGACTGATCACAACTAACTTCTGTTTTGATATCCTTTTGCAGAATTAATTGTGTGTGTCGCAGGTTCCCAGAGCTTCAGGAAATGGGATGTTTCTTCCCGTCGGTCAGAAGCTCCACCTCTTACACATACGCGTGGCCAGTGTTCTGTTGAGCGGTGCCATCGAAGCGTGGCCTCCTTCCGTGTGCATGAGCCACGCTCTCGCGTTCTGTGTCACTCGCTCAGTGTACACCCCACTGCTATCGTGTTTACAGCATACGTAGGGACGCTTATGTAGACGAAACTTGCAAAATGTGTTGTGGTAAACAGCTGTGACAGCAGTGAGCTGGGGACCAGTTCACAAGGCTGTGGTTTTCCTCCTTTCAGCTGGTGGCCGAGCGTCAGCAGGAGTACAAAGAGAAACTGCAGGGCATCTGCGACCTCCTCACCCAAACCGAAAACCGCCTCATCGGTCACCAGGAAGCCTTCGTGATTGGAGATGGCACGGCTGAGTTAAAGAAGTACCAGTCCAAGCAAGAGGTAGAGTCCAGCTTTGCGTTCGGGGGTCGAGTCCATGTTGACTTGGAGTACTGGTATTTGGAAAGCAGTTGGGGCTACTGGAAAGTAGTCATCCCTTTACCTTTTCAGAGGCAGGGTGCACCAAAGACACCCCTAGATCTGAGCTTGAAGCTTCATACTAAAAGTTGTATTTCAAGCTCCAGCCAGCCAGGTAATTTTCTTGACTCTGTTTTGGTGAGATGTTGAATGGAGGAGACATATAGAGGAAGTTTGATAGGTAGGAGAAACCTTGTATGATGAGTTAAAATCTGAATCCACTGAAGACCAAGTCACTCACAAATCAGGAAACACGTCCATGAGTTTGGGTTCTTGGTTCATCTCATTCCTTTCATTGTTCTCTGAGATTTGTTTCTTTTCACTGAAGGAACAAGCAATAGTAACAGATAAAGAAAGCTTTATTTCGGTGTCAGGAGAAGGGACATTCTCTTCGCTGTGAGATAGTTCCTGGTTCTGCTCCCAGACTCTGAAGCTCTCAGAGCCTCACTGACTCTGTTGCTCATACTTCCACTGCAACGTTACTGTCAGAGTTAAATATTATATGTCAGGGGACCAGCAGTTAATGCCGTATACTACATTGGAGAAGGAAATGGCAACCCACTCCAGTGTTCTTGCCTGGAGAATCCCAGGGACGGGGGAGCCTGGTGGGCTGCTGTCTATGGGGTTGCACAGAGTCGGACATGACTGAAGCGACTTAGCAGTAGCAGTAGCAGCAGTGGCTCAGTGAAATGTATCTCTTTTAAAAAAATATATTTATATATTTTAGAGTATAGTTGACTACAGTATTATATTAGCTTCACACACAGAACACAGTGACTCAACATTTAACAGATTACACTCCATTTAAAACTAATATGTTGGCTATATTCCCTGTGCTGTACAATATATTCTTATATCTTATGTATTCTATACATAGTATTCATAGATTGGAAGAATTAACATTGTAAAAATTGTCCATACCGCCCAAAGAAATCTGTAGATTCAGTGTGATCCCTATCAGAGTACCCATGACATTTTTCACAGAACTACAGCAAATAATCCTAAAGTTTATATGGAACTACAAAGACCTTGAATAGCCAAAGCAATCTTGAAAAAGAACAAAGCTAGAGTTATCTTGCTTCTGGATTTCAAACTGTCCTGCAAAGCTATTGCCATAAAACGAGATGGTGTCGGCACAAAACAGACACAGAAATCAATGGGGCAGAATAGAGTCCCAAAATAGACCCACACACTTACAGTCAATTAGTTATGACAAAGGAGGCAAGAATATACAAGGAAAAAAAAAAAGAATATACAAGGAGAAAAAGTCTCTTCACTCGGTGGTGCTGGGACAACTGGACACTGTCTCTTTCAATTCAGATACTTCCCAGAAAAATTTGGGGAGCCTTAAGTTATGGGGGAACATAGCATGAAGAGTTAAACATAGTGCAATATAGAGAATGAAATTATAATGGGTGAAAAAAAGAGGAAGAATTACATAGAGAAATCTAACGAGAGGAAAGCTATATTACTTGAGGAGAGATCTTACTCTGAGCTTCCTAGCAGCCAGGGCAAAGAAGCAAACATTACATTTTATAGAACTCTGGCATTTAGTAGAAAAAAATTGTCTTTGGAAATTATTTTAGGAACAACTTAGCTCATAATTTAGGGAATTATTTGTTTTTATTTTGAGCAGTAGATAGATGTTAATGTTTAGAAACAGAATTGATAATATTAACGTGTATTTAAAAACTTTTATTATGTACTCACATAATGTAAAAAAATCTGATGTGTGCAAATTTGTAAAGATTATACTAAATATTTCTTTTCAGTGTTTTACAAACCACATCCATTTATTAACCATGCAAATCTTATATCTTTCTTTAATATTCTTTGAGGTTTCAAATTACATTAAATATTATGATTTAAATAAAACCATTCAGATGAACATTGTATTGAATATGCTTTTTCAACCTGTATGCATTGTATGCATTCTCCTCTGCCCACACCTACCCCCACTTTCAGAATGATGGTTTTGAAAGAATTAAATAGGTTTACTAATTTAATAATTTTTTTTCTTCTGTGTTAAAAGGAATTACAGAAAGATATGCAAGGAAGTGCACAGGCATTGGCAGAAATAGTGAAAAACACAGAGAATTTCTTAAAAGAGAGTGGTGAAAAGCTGTCACAAGAAGATAAGGCTGTGATTGAACAGAAACTGAACGAAGCTAAGATAAAGTGTGAACAGCTGACTATAAAGGCGGAGCAGTCAAAGAAAGAGCTGGACAAGGTTGTGACGACAGCAATCCGAGAGGAAACGGAAAAGGTCCTTATTCAGATGTGTGGTGCCCACTCCTGCGGCTTTGTTGAGAATGACGAGGCTCTCCAGGGCCTTGATTTGTTACCTGCTGTCAGGAGGTCAAAGCGATGATTAGCGCAGAGACTAGAATTTGGGGTTTTCATGTATGTAATTGACCAGATTTGAAGAATTGGCCTTGCTGAACTTAAAATTTTTTTTATCAAAGTTGATGTGCAATATTATAGAAGTTACAGATGTACAACACAGTGGTTCACAGCTTTTAAAGGTTATATTCAATAGATAGTTACTATATAATATTGGCTGTATTCCCTGTGCTGTACCATATATCCTTGCAGCCTTTTTTTTGGGCCTTGCAGCTTGCACAGTTCTCTGATAAGGGATCAAACCTGTGTCCTCGGCAGTGAAAGCATCAAGTCCTAACCGCTGGACTACCAGGGGATTCCCTTCTTGTAGCTTAATTTCTTTTACATATAGTAGTGTGTAGGCTTTGTTGAACTTTAAAAAAAAAAATCTAAGTGGGATTGTGGAACTTTGTACTTGTGAGATGTTTGAGGTCTCATCAGTTATAATTTTGGAATGTATTTTAAGAACAATGGAAACTTCAGAGTAACTACCAGTTGCTGTAAGACTTAATTTCATAATGTTCAGTTTTCAGCGTGGGTCTGGTTTGTTTCCCCACTCTGATTTTTCAGTGATCTAACTATTTGCTTTCGGAATGTCTAAACACCCATGCCTCGGCCCACATTCACTGTTACCTATTGTGACTTTTCCTGCCCAGGTCGTGGCTGCGAAGCAGCTGGAAGAGAGCAAAACCAAAATCGAAAACCTCTTGGACTGGTTGGCAAATGTCGAAAGAGACTCAGGACGGGCAGCGATGGAGCCGAAACAGATCATTGAGCAGAACGGGACGCACTTTCAAGAGGGTGATGGCAAGTTGATGATGGGAGAAGAGGATGAGTTTAACGGTAACCTGTTGGACACGGATGTTGACGGGCGTGTCGGGACCACCGAGGAGAACCTGAACCAGCAGTACCAGAAGATGAAGGTGTGTTGTTTCAAACAGGATATTGTTAGAGTCTCTTTTCGGGTCTATAAAGATAGGAAGAACTTAGCACATGAGTTGTCCCTTCAAAGTTCAGGGACCCTTGAGAGTAAAGTCCTTTTTTTCTAGGCCCATCATTATGTCAGAATAAGTTGTGCTGAGAACTGTAAACAAGTCAAAAGCAATGAGAACTACATCATTAAATGTGGAGTTCTTCTCTGTAAAGCAGAGTTGTAAGGAATTAACAGCAATAACAATAATAGCTAGCATTCGTAGAGCGGTGACAGTGGTCCAGGCAAACTTCAAAGCTCTTCCCGGCTTGACTCATCACTTTGTCCCTTTTGTCCTCCCCACTACTCTGTAAAATGAGAATACAATTATAACAGTGATGAGCTTATTATTGTCAATGTTGTTATTATTCTCATTTTACAAATGGGAAGGCTTCCCTGGTGGCTCAGTGGTAAAGAATCCACCTGCCAGTGCAGGAGACCTGGGTTTGATCCCTGGGTCGGGACAGTTCCCTGGAGAAGGAAATGGCAACCCACTCCAGGATTCTTGGAATACTTGGGAATGCTTGGGAAATCCCATGGACACAGTAACCTGGCTTCTGTAGTCGCCGGAGTTGCGAAAGAGTTGGACACAACTTAGCGACTGAACAACAACAGATGGGAAAAGTAACTTACAGAATGAGCTGGCTTGGCCAGGTCATGCTTCTAGTGAGGGATGGAGTTTGGGCTTAAACCTAGGCTGTGAGTCCCTCTGCTGAATTCCAGTCCGTGCCTGCTGTGTCCTTTTGGGTTCATGCGAGTCCTCTGCAGACCTCAGCTTGTCTGTTTGGTGAAGGTGCTGTAGAGGAGAGGAGTGAAAGCTTACTGCATGAAGGAAGTCAGAGCTGATGTGAATGCGGTTCCAGGAGCCAAGGGGGCGTTTGAAAGCTGTTTTTAGAGAGTGTTTTAATCATTTTATTTCAGTGTTTGGCTTTTGGTGGGTTTCAGAAATGTTTGTGGTTCTGCTGTTTGCCTCTGAGCCTTTATCTTTGGCGTTTTGGGAACAGAGTGCTCTCTGAGAAGCTATTCTATTAAAGGAATTAGAAAGTAAAGCAGAAGAGGAGTGGGGTGTTCATTACATCACAATTTCAAGAGGTTATTTCAAAACCTGACTGTAATTGCGTCTTAAAATGAAAAATGTAACGATTTCCTAAAGGAACCTTGTGAGTCAGTTACAGAGGAGTCAGGAAAGGTTAGGAACTCTACTGAAGGAGTGGAAAATACCAGGATGGACCAGACACACAGGTGCTGCCCAGGAAACCCTTGTTTTTGGCCACAGTATGACGTTTACCCTTCTGAATGCTTTACTGCTGAGAAGATGGGAACCTAAGGAACTTAGAAATTCCCGCTCTCCTGGCAGAGTGGAAAGATGGCCCAGAGGCTCAGGAGCACAGGGCTTTGGGGCCAGCTCTTTGTCTGTGCCACGCATCCTGGGCTCGGTGCTTCCCCACCTGCAGCCTGTCTCCCCTCATCTGTCAGAGGGAAGGACGGACCAGGTGACCTACAGGTATGATTACACCTGTCCAGCCCACTGGACGGAGGCGTCTTGTGAATATAACTCACGTATGGAAGACATCACCTGTGGGAGAAAAGTCATTGAGACAGAAGTCCTTGCATATGTCTGCCACACAGCAGGTGTTGTTACAGGCAGGGTGGGGACCAGGACTGGTGAGTCTGTTCTCTGCTGATGTCTGGAATCAGACTTTTCAGGACAAGCTGCCCCACAGCAGCGCTCCTCGGCCCTGTTCATCTGATGGCTGGCGTGATCTTTTCTCAGCCCCTGGGTGCCAGCTCTTTTGTCGGTCATGAGCAGAATGAATCCCATCCTGGTTCTTGTCTGCGGGGCTGAGGATGACTGGGCAGGTGGTAACCATCTGCATTCTGTGGGTGCTGGGAGGCAGCGACTTCCTACTGAGTTGAGCTGGGTATGGGTTGGGTGAGTATGGGATTGGGGCCCTCTTTCAGGGTTAATAGGATCATCAGAGAAGGGCCACACAGGAGAGGGAGATTTGTGGCAAGACTTAGGGGAGATGGGGGTTGCCAGGCAAGTATTTTGGTGTAGAGCTGGAGCCAGACAGGAGAGCAGCTGGAGAAAAGGGTCCCAGCGCATCTGCGGGTGGGGATGAGTAGAGGTGGAGGCCAGGTGCCTGGTCGGCGGTGGGGGACAGTCAGGTCCCAGAGGGGGTTTGGAAGTGGTTGGGATCAGGCATCTGGCTTCAAGTAAGTCATCACAAGAAATGCAGAAATGGCCCCAAAGGATTATTACATGTTTTAAAAATTGAAGTATAGTTGATTTACAGTGTTGTGCTAGTCTCTATGGTACCGCAAAGTGATCTAGTCATACGTATGTATACACTTGTGTCTTTTCCATTATGCTTTTGACCACATTTTAATGGCATGATGGGGTGGATGGAAGAAGCTGGTTATGGCTGGAGAGGAAGGGCTCCGGGCCTTCTGAGGCCCGCACGGCTGCCCTGAGGGCCCAGGGCGGGTAGCTGTGCACACCAGCGAGCAGCCCCTCACCTGTGACCTGCTCTGTGCTCCGCCTCCAGGGTGAACCTGGATCCCTGGGTGTGCCAGGCTCTGAGGGCAGTGTTCTTCCTGCGTGGCTTCCTGTGGTCCTTTCTGCATATATGTGACTGTAGGGTACTGTCCTCTTTCCACTTTGGAAACCGAGGCTCAGCCAGCCCAGGAGCAGCTCCAAGATGCTCCTCTATTGTACATGCTCCTCTGACTTCCCTTGAGCTTCTCCAAATGTGTATTGTTCTTGCTTACTACTTATCTTTGTGGGTTTTTTTTTTTTTATGCTTTCAAATTATAGATTCTTTTTTTTCCTATTAAGTGTTTTTTCAAGATCATTTCGTAAGCAAACATCATACTTCCTTGATCAATAATCAGGTGAAGACGCTCCCCGTCCCTTTAGGGAGCTCGTGAGGAAGGGATGAGCCGAACTAGAGCAGGTGGTGGGTGCTTGTTTTCAAGTTGGAAGAGTAATTTGTTCCGTTCCTCCCCAAACTTCTCAAAACGGTACTTGTTTTGTGCGCTTGCCCAAGTCCTTTCCAGAGAAGACTGGAAATCCTAAGATGAGCTGAGCCTCCCCTCCTTTGGGGAAATTCATCAGTGGAGCAGAGGCGGGGCGCCCGGGGTGGCGGGAGGCGGGGGTGAGCGTCAGGGGCCGGGAGACCCCACGCCCTGACCCCACCGCTCTCGCGCAGGCGCAGCACGCGGAGCTCGTGGCCCAGCAGCAGGCGGTCCTCGCGGCCACACAGGCGGCCCAAGCCTTGCTGGAGACGCAGGGCCACCACCTGTGCCCGGAGGAGAAGGAGAAGCTGCAGAGGAACGTGACGGAGCTGAAGACACACTTCGAAAGCGCGCTGGCTGCATCGGAGACGGCGGTGCGCCGGACGCGCTCCCTGCAGGAGGAGCTGCAGAAGTTCGACACGGACTGCGGTGAGTTTGAGCAGTGGCTTCAGCAGGCAGAGCAGGACCTGCAGAACCTGGAGGCCGGCGCGGACGACCTCAGAGGGCTGACGGCCAAGCTCAAGCGGCAGAAGAGCTTCTCGGAAGACGTCATTTCGCACAAAGGGGACTTGAGGTACATCACCATCTCTGGCAACAGAGTGCTGGAGGCAGCCAAGTCTTGCGGCGGGAGAGAGGGAGGCGGCCGGGCTGATCGGGACCAGGTGGACACCTCTGCCGCCCACAGAGAAGTGCAGGGCCGGCTGGACCGCGCCACCGAGCGTTTCAGGTCCCTCTACACAAAGGTAAGTGCAGTGTTTAAAATTGATGTCTAATTGATTTGCAACGTCATGTTAATTTCTGCTATACAGCAAAGTGACTCAGTTGTACACGTGCATACATTCTCTCTGATATTCTTTCCATTACGGTTCATCACAGACAATGAATATAGTCCCCAGTCCTGTGTTGCTAATCCTCTCTATGTAAGATAGCTCACCTCTGCTAGTCACCTCTGCTTTTCCTCTGAGGGAGGGAAAGGTTAGGAGTCTGGGATTATGTCTATGATTCTGCTTTTGTTTCTCAGGCAACTTTGTGTCATATTTTAGATCCTACGTACAAGTGATATCATATGGCATTTGTCTTTCTCTTTCTGACTTAACTTCACCGATCATCTCTAGATCCATCCATGTTGCTGCAGATGGCATAATTTCATTCTTCTTCAGGCTGAGTAACATTCCACTGTATATACGTACCACCTCTTCTTTATCCATTTGTCTCTATCTGTGGACACTTACAGAGAAGGCAGTGGCACCCCACTCCAGTACTCTTGCCTGGAAAATCCCATGGACAGAGGAGCCTGGAAGGCTGCAGTCCATGGGGTCGCTGAGGGTCGGACACAACTGAGCGACTTCACTTTCTCGCATTTTCATGCATTGGAGAAGGAAATGCAACCCACTCCAGTGTTCTTGCTTAGAGAATCCCAGGGACAGAGAAGCCTGGTGGGCTGCCGTCTATGGGATCACATAGAGTCGGACATGACTGAAGTGACTTAGCAATAGCAATGGACACTTAAGTAGTTTCCATGTCTTGGCCATTGTGAATTAGCACTGCTATGAACATAGCGGTTAGAGTGCTTGTCTGAATGTATGCCCAGGAGTGGTATTGTTAGATTAGGTGGTAGCTCCAATTTTATTTTTTTTGAGGCAACTTCCTACTGTTCTCCATAGTGGCTGCACCAGTTTACATTCCCACCAACAGTGTAGTAGGGTTTCGTTTTCTCCACACCCTCTCCAGCTTTTATTATTTGTAGACTTTCTGATGATGCCCATTATGACTGGTGTCAGGTGGTAACCTCGTAATATTGATTTGCATTTCGCTTACTATTTAGTGATGTTGAGCATCTTCTCATGTGCCTCTTGGCCATCTGTATGTCTTCTTTGGATAAATGTCTATTTAGTTCTGCCCATTTTTCAATTGGATTTTGTTTTGTTATTGAGTTGTATGAGCAGTTTATATGTTTTAGAATTTAAGCCCTTTTTGGTTTCACCATTTGCAAATATTTTCTCTGATTCCATCGGTATTCATTTTGTTTTTTGACTTCATTTTCTGTGCAATAAGGTTATTTCATTTTTAACTTTTTAATCTGTACCTATAGTTTTCACTCTGTCCTGTTACTTTAGTTTTGGAATTAGAAGCAAGAAATTTGAAAACTGAAGCAGGGAAAATAAGGCATTTTCATCTTGCTTCTATCAGTCTTATTCATCTACTTTACTTCTGCAATATGTATTTAAAGATTAAGACTGTAAAGTTATTTTTTAGTTCACGTAGTGTGGTTTCCAGGCAGCCCTGACTATAAAACTCTGTACTACCCATTTTGACCAGCAGGTGGTGTGTGTATTTTGGCTCTAAGCGCAGAGTACTTTGGCAAAGGAGAAAAGGAATGATAGAACCATTAGAATGCAGAGTTCCAAAGAATAGCAAGGAGAGATAAGAAAGCCTTCCTCGGTGATCAATGCAAAGAAATAGAGGAAAACAATAGAATGGGAAAGACTAGAGATCTCTTCAAGAAAATTGGAGATACCAAGGGAACTTTTCATGCAAAGATGGGCACAATAAAGGACAGAAATGGTATGGACCTAACAGAAGCAGAAGATATTAAGAAGAGGTAGCAAGAATACACAGAACTATACAAAAAAGATCTTCACTACCCAGATAATCACAATGGTGTGATCACTCACCTAAAGCCAGACATCCTGGAATGTGAAGTCAAGTGGGCATTAGGAAGCATCACTATGAACAAAGCTAGTGGAGGTGATGGAATTCCAGTTGAGCTATTTCAAATCCTAAAGAATGATGCTGTGAAAATGCTGTATTCAATATGCCAGCAAATTCAGAAAACTCAGCAGTGGCCACAAGACTGGAAAAGGTGTTTTCATTCCAATCCCAAAGAAAGGCAATGCCAAAGAATGCTCAAACTACCGCACAATTACACTCATCTCACATGCTAGCAAAGTAATGCTCAAATTCTTCAAGCCAGGCTTCAACAGTATGTGAACCGTGAACTTCTAGATATTCAAGCTGGATTTAGAAAAGGCAGAGGAACCAGAGATCAAATTGCCGACATCTGTAGGATCATCAAAAAAGCGAGAGTTCCAGAAAAACATCTCTTTCTGCTTTATTGACTGTGCCGACCGCAACCAACTGTGGAAAATTCTTCAAGAGATGGGACCACTTGACCTGCCTCCTGAGAAATCTGTATGCAGGTCAAGAAGCAACAGTTAGAACTGGACATAGAAGAACACACTGGTTCCAAATAGGAAAAGCAGTACATTAAGGCTGTATTTTGTCTTCCTGCTTATTTAACTTATATGCAGAGTACATCATGCTAAATGCCGGGATGAATGAAGCACAGGCTGGAATCAAGATTGCCGGGAGAAATAGCAATAACCTCAGATATGCAGATGACACCACCTTGATGGCCAAAGGCAAAGAAGAACTAAAGAGGCTCTTGATGAAAGTGAAAGAGGAGAGTGAAAAAGTTGGCTTAAAACTCAGCATTCAGAAAACTAAAATCATGTTTTTAGCATGTTTCTAGCATCTGGTCCCATGACTTCATGGCAAATAGATGGAGAAACAGTGGAAACAATGACTTTATTTTTGGGGCTCCGACATCAGTGCAAATGGTGACTGCAGCCATGAAACTAAAAGATGCTTGTTCCTTGGAAGAAAAGTTATGACCAACCTGCTGCTGCTGCTGCTAAGTCGCTTCAGTCGTGTCCGACTGTGTGTGACCCCATAGATGGCAGCCCACCAGGCTCCCCTGTCCCTGGGATTCTCCAGGCAAGAACACTGGAGTGGGTTGCCATTTCCTTCTCCAATGCATGAAAGTGAAAAGTGAAAGTGAAGTCGCTCTGTTGTGTCTGACCCTCAGTGACCCCATGGACTGCAGCCTTCCAGGCTCCTCCACCAATGGGATTTTCCAGGCAAATGGGTTGCCATTGCTTTCTCCTTATGACCAACCTAGACAGCATATTAAAAAGCAGAGACATTACTTTGCCAACAAAGGTCCGTCTAGTCAAAGCTATGGTTTTTTCAGTAGTCATGTATGGATGTGAGAGTTGAACCATAAAAAATGTTGAGTGACAAGAATTGATGCTTTTGACGTGTGGTGTTGGAGAAAATTCTTCTGGGTCCCTTGGACTGCAAGGAATCCAACCAGTCCATCCTAAAGGAGATCAGTCCTGGGTGTTCATTGGAAGGACTAATGCTGAAGCTGAAACTCCAATACTTTTGCTACTTGATGCGAAGAGCTGACTCATTTGAAAAGACCCTGATGCTGGGAAAGGTTGAAGGTGGGAGAAGAAGGGGACGACAGAGGATGAGATGTTTGGATGGCATCAGCGACTCAGTGGACATGAGTTTGAGTGAACTCTGGGAGTTGGTGGTGGACAGGGAGGCCTGGTGTGCTGCAGTGCATCGGGTGGCAAAGAGTCAAACACGATTGAGCAACTGAAATATAAACTGTAACTATAGAGTACTTTGCAGCCTCAAACTTGAGAAAGGAATCTTTGTCTCTTAAAATTCGCTTCACAAGTGTTTGCTTTACATGTATATTTGATTGGTATTATTTTAATACTGAGTGGCTAAGAGACAGTTTCCATTTCTATTATTCTTGTGGACCAGTAAGAGAATTTTGTTTAAAAACAGTGAAAGAAATAAAAAAGAGAAAACATGTCCCAGTTTAGAGTATAAACTGAACAGGTTGACCAGGCTGCATCCATGGCTTGCGGAGCATCATTGACTGTTGGCCTTTTCTTTTCCTGGTCTGGATTCTTCCCTCCTCGTGTTGATCAGTCTTGTGCAACATAGAGAAGTTGATCAGTCTTGTGCAACATGAAGCACAGGGACCATGTCTCTGTCTGATGTACACTCTACGCCTGGTGTGTCAACTCTGTGAGATGAGCCCCTCTGATGACTGACACTTAGGGCCTTCAGTCTAGCTGAAGACCCAGCCCTGTGCGTATGTTTTTGAACTGGCATAAATGTAATCTGTCGGCTCACGTTTAAGGTGACTTTCTGATTGGTTAGAGGAAGCACCTTCATATAAAGGAGAAGCTCTTTGCTCTGTAGGTGTCGCTCGCTGTGGTTGAAGTCTGGCGTCTTACAGGTGGCATGACTCCTAGGTCCTGAAGACTGTGTATAGAGGTAGCAGATTTTGATTCCCACTCTTCCTTTGTTTGATTCTCAGTGCAATGTCCTCGGGAATAACCTCAAAGACCTGGTGGATAAATACCAGCACTACGAAGACGCCTCGAGCGGGCTTCTCTCTGGGCTCCAGGCCTGTGAGGCCACAGCCAGCAGACACTTATCCGAGCCCATTGCCGTGGACCCTAAAAACCTGCAGCGGCAGCTGGAAGAGATGAAGGTAAGAGAAACGAGAGGGAGGGAGAGATCCAGCCCCGGGGTAGTCCCACAGGAAACCTTGCTTTCCCCCCACTTCTGTGATCCTGCCCACAGGGCAAGGGGAGAGGGGTTGGGAAGGTGTGCGTGTCCCTCCTCAGGACTCCTGACTTGGTCTTCCGATGTCTGTCCATTTCTCTTTCTTCTGCTCTGGTTTAGCTGGTCTGACACTGCTGTTGTGGTTTGTATCCACCACCTGCTCCTGCCCAGACACAGACCAGTGCTGCCCGGACTAGCTGTGGTCTTTACTCTCACTTATTTTGTTCATCATCTTTCTCCTTCGTTAGCTCTGAGGTCCGCAGGACTGACCCTTGGTCTGTTTTGTTCACTGCTGCGTGCCGGGGCCCTCATGGGTCCTCGGTGAGCGTTCACGAGTGGACGGGGTACGGGGGACTGTCACCGTCACACTCCACGTGGGTTCCTGTTGAGTTGCCCCCTGATTCACAGAGGTGCACAGTTCAGCTGTCACCTCGCCCACTTCTCAGAGAAGCCGCCTGCCCTTTTGAATGTGCAGGGTTGCTGGGGGACAGTGTAATTGTGGGGTCTCAGCCACACCCCCAGCGGCCCAGAGAGTCCAGCCCATTTCGTACATTTCAGGTATATTTTCAAATCTTCATGTTAAGGGGACAGAACTTTTGAAAAATTTTCTTCTCCTTTCATGTGACCAGTAATTCTGATTTTGAGGGGTGTCCCTGGTGGTTCAGGGTTAAGATTTCATGCTTCCACTGCAGGAGGCACAGGTTGGATGGCAGGTCAGGAGACTAGTATCCCACACGCCAGGCCATGAGGCCAAGAAAGGAAGAAAAAAAATTTGAGTTTGTAAGTTTCATTTCTTAAATCTCTCCTGTGTTTCCTCTTAGCAGGTGGATAGTAATAGATTATTCTCAGCTTGATAGAAAGTCAGCGTTAGTGCCAGTGAAACCACCGCCCTTCAGACTTGGTTCCATCTATTAGTTACAGAGTCGGAAATCACTGTTCTGTTAACGAGAGAAGCAGGTCCTCTACTGACTTCGCTGACCATTAGGTATTGCGTGAGGCCAGTGTCTTCCGGCAGGAGGAGTGCTGTGTTGTTCCCTGGAGTAAAGTGTGGCAGCTTAAAGCCATGGAGAGACAGGAGGGAGGGCCTGGGGCTAGAGGGCAGGGCCTGTGACTTCCCAGGCAGGGCTGACCCAGCGCTACCTGTGGCCCGAGCCAGGCCAGCCCCACGTGATGTAGCTTGCCAACGTCAGGGGTATGTTCTCAGTCCTAGGCTCGTGTGTGTGTGTGTGTGTGTGTGTGTGTTTCTCTCTTGCCCACAAGCCCGAGAATAGATCCATCTAAATGAAGTTTTCAGTCCCCACTGGATAACAGGTCCAAGGACAGTGTATGCTGGCAGAGGAAATGTTGTGACTTAAAGGCCATTATTTTAATAGGAAATGTCAGGAGCTGATGGTTATTAAGATTTCTGGTATTACATTTACTTAGGAAGTTAGGTATTTTTAGCATTAGAAACTATGTCAAACAGAAATAATACATTTTTAGTTAGGTCTATACTAACAAACTGATTACATCCTGTATAAAAGTAGTTTTAATATAACTAAAGGAAAAAAAAGTGAAATGAATGCTATAGCTTTTAAATGAAATAGAAACGTGGATTAATTCTAAAACCTAAAGACTTCCTTGGTTCGTACAGAGGAAGAAGACTCCTCTAGTCTTAAGGCAGCCAAAGAAGTAGAAAAAGAGGAACGTCTCCAAGGAGAATGAATTCCAGTTAAGCCACAGCATCATTTTAGAAAATAAATGTGTGACTAGAGTTTTTCCTGGCACATGGCCGTGTCTTCCTCACCGATGATCTCAACAGGTAGCGAGGATCTGTTTTTATGAGGACTAAGGAGTCTCCATTTCTTTCCTTTTACCAACAACGTCTTACAATCATTTGTCTTTTAACAATAATACAGGCACATGACTACTAGAAAATAATCAGTCTTTTCTACGTTTTCCATACTAACTTCTACTTATATTCTGTTGTATGATGAATGTAATTTGGGGCGCCCAGTGGGTTCATTTGAAATCTTTAGGCCAATAGCACATTGTTAGTAGTGTTATTTTTCAAATCACCATTGGCTGTCCTGTCAGCAGTCTGATACCACTGGGCTAGAATGCTGCTTTTCAAAGTCAGTGGACGAAATGAGATCTTAGGTTCCACGTGAAGCACAGAAAGACAAGACCCTGGGACCCAAGTAGAGGCCTGGGTTTGGAGCCAGGCATGGGACCGTGTCCCACGGATGACATTGACCTTCCAGGCTTGCTCTGATCTCAGGGAGGGTGACGAGTGTACGGAGATTTTTATGAGCTGGACACGTGCCCGTGGCTTTATAAACTTCACTCTTCTCTGGTCCAGGCTGGAAGCCAAGGTCGTCATCTTGCATCGTTCCCTGTCACAGATGCTGCTTTCATGCTTTAATTTAATCGAAGTCCATTAAAAACAACGTATGGCACCCATTTGAGACTTCAGTTTGCAGTCTTGTAGTGTTTTAAACTACTGCCGTGGCTAAATCAAAACCTGGTAACACGTTGTTGCTTAGTCACTAAGTCAGGTCCAACTCTGCGACCCCATGGACTGCAGCCTGCCAGGCGTCCCTGTCCTTCACTCTCTGTTGTCTGAGGGGCTCTCAAAAGTGTTCTCCAGCACCACAGTTCAAAAGCATCAATTCTTAGGCACTCAGCTTTCTTTATGATCCAGTTCTCACATCCACATGTGACTACCGGAAAAGCCATAGCTTTCACTTTATGGACCTTTGACAGCAAAGTTATGTCTCTGCCTTTTAATACGCTGTCTAGATTTGTCATAGCTTTTCTTCCAAGAAGCAAGAAATGCTTGCTTGCATTAAGAAATTAAATGCTTGCTTTAATTTCATGGCTGCAGTCACCATCCAGAGTGATTTTGGAGCCCAGGAAAGTAAAATCTGTCACTGTTTCCACTCTTTTCCCTTCTATTTGCCATAAAGTGATGGGACCTACCTTGTTAGGGACTGAAACCTATTGACTGTTTTGAACATAATTATGAAGAGAAAAGCTGTGGATGTTTTAAAGAGAATAGGTAAAGAAGAGATGCTTTTTTGTAATCTATTTTAAGTTTTAGGATGGTCGGTAGGGCCATCGTTGGTATAGGATATTTTTATAAAACCATGATCACTTTTACATAAATTCGTTCGTTCGGAGACATTTATATACTAGGTCAGCTATTAGATTTTGTGAAGATGCAAGGAGTTAAAACCCTGTCTCTGACTTTGGGGAACTCACATTCTAAAGAATACTCTTTTTGGAGGTACCTTTAAACTTGCTTCATTTCCTATTAACCTGTGTGAGGTGAGTAAGCTGTCTGTGTGGCTTAGACTTCAGTCCATTTTAGGTGAAGTTCCTGTTTTGAGAAACTTCTTACCGTTAATGGCAACTAAACCTGTGGGAGAATTTCCCAAAATGACCATTTGGATGCGGATTCTCTGGTCTCTTGGATCAACTTTAGGATCTGGTACTCAGATCACAGGTCCCAAGCTGGTCCTTTTTTGTCGAACCTTTGGACATATGTCCAGCTGCCTGTATTATCACAGCTTCTTGGATATGGGAGTTAATTGAGGAGATTTTTGCTACTGGCTTTAGGCATTTGCTTTTTGTTGTTGCTGTTGGAGGCTAAAATAGAAGAGGAGCTTTTAAAACCTTACACCTTATATCTTCATTTATTTACTTATGCACTTACTCATTTATTCCAGAAACTTCCATCAGTGCTATGTGACCAGCACTGGGTGAGGCAGTGGTAACGGAACTTGGACAGTATCAATTCCTAGTTCACACGGAGGTTCCAGTTTGATGGAAGAGACAGATCAATGCAGTGATATTCACAGGGCAAATCTGGGAGCTCCTCGGGGCGGTGTTCCAGGTTGGGGTGGGAAGAGACAGGGAGGCCCCCAGGCTGAATGTTCAAGGTAAGAGCCAAGCTCAGGGTTGCCTGCCAAGCTCAGTGTGTAGAGATGCTGGGGCCTTGGGTCCAGGAAGAGTGACTCTTTGAGGGATAGCTGTATCGTGGGCCACACCTGGAACCGGAGGTGGATAAAGATGAAACTGAAGATAGAACTGAGGAATAGATTTCCTTGGGCCATTGATAGAAAGTTCCAGTATCCCCTCTATTCTGAAGCATGAGGAAGCCATGAAAGATTTTCAGAGGTGAGTCATGAAGCCGGGTGTGTGTCTTCCATCAAACACACTGGGGACTGTATCGGGGGAGAGACTGGAGGGAGAGCGTGTGGTTAGGAGGCTTTTTCCAGTGAAGTAAGAGATCATCCTCCTGTGATTCAAAAATACAGAGCAGGAGCCCAAGTTTAAACAAAGGTGAAGAAGCTGAAATTGTCAGGGCTTGCTTCGTGGTTTGCAGATGGGAAGGAGGGGGAAGACACCACCTGGGGACCGTGCAGCCCAGGAGGAGGCCCGGAGCCACCCCTTCCCCAGACCCAGCCCGGCCCACCCCACGGAGGAGTCCTCCCCGCTCAGCTTTTCTTACTCATCTTTAGCAGTCACCACTTCCTGCCTTAGACCAGAAGACCCTGTGGCTAAGCTTTGTGTCTGTGTGGTCTTTGTATTTTTCATAAAAATTTCAAGCTTTTTTGAAATTGGTTAGATGTTAAATAACTTCTATTTCATTGATGGAAATGAATATGACTCAGAATTGAGTCAGGATGTGCTGAGAATCCGTAACTGTCTCCTTACCTGGAGTCTGAAACGGCCCCAAAGGTTTTTTGTTGCTTGTTTGTCTCTCATCTGTCTTTGTTTTCTGGAGGTTGTGGGGAACTTGGGCTGGGGGTGGAGTGTCTGAGGATGGGGAATGAGGCTGTTTATCGTGCGCAGATGCTGAGCGTTTATTCCGGGAGTGAATCTGGGTGATCCTAAGTGGCTGGTGGTTCCTAGTGCCACTTTATAATTGGCCTGATTCTCAGAATTCTGGTGTCAGTTTCTGCTAATGGCAAATCTCTGTCCGATTTCGCTTTGTCTTACCGTGCACCTTTTTTTCATGCTGCAAATCTGTTATTCAGTCCTACTGAGTATAATTGAGGCATTTGATTCTCCAGGCTCTGCAGGGACAGATATCAAGTCAGCAAGTGGCTGTAGAGAAACTGAAGAAAACAGCTGAAGTGTTGTTAGACTCCAGGGCATCTCTCCTTCCCGCCAAAAGTGACATCCAGAAAACGCTGGGTAAGTGTGCAGTGTCCCTGTGTCTGGTCTCGTGGGCGTGTTCTAAACAAAGGTCTCCTAATAGACACGGGGGCATCACTCGCTAGCACGTTCCCGTCACTTTCTCTCAGAAACGGCTCCTCCCAGTCTGAGCAAAGACCCGCCCCCTGTGGCAGGCGTCTTAGCGTCTTGGGAGTGGGGACTGGTCATGTGGTTTACAAAGAACATCCTTAAGTTTTAATTTAGACAATATAGCAAAACTTTTTAAAAACTTTTATATTATAGTTGATGAACAGTATTTTGTTAGTTTAAGGGGTACAGCAAAATCATTCAGTCATACATGTATCTATACTCTTTTTCAAATTCTTTTCTCATAGGTTAGTTATTAGAAAATACTGAGTAGAGTTCCCAGGGCTGTACAGTAGGTCCATGTGACTATGTACTTTCTGCCGGCAGTGTGTACTTTCTTGATCCCAAACTCCTAGTTTATTCCAACCCCCAGCATTTTCCGTTTAGTATCGTTTGTGTTGTGTGTCTGAGTCTGTTTCTGTTTTGTGAATAAGTTCATTTGTATCAGTATTTTTAGATTCCACATATAAATGACATCGTGTATTTGTCACTCTGTGTCTGACTTCGCTCACTATGATAATCTCTGGGTCCATCCGTGTTGGTGCAGATGGCATTACCCTGTTCTTTTTATGGCTGAGTAATCCTCCACTGTATAGATGTTTTGATGCTACATCTTCTTTATCCGTTCATCTGTCAATGGACGTTTAGGTTGTCTCCATGTCTTGGCTAACGTAAGTAGTCCTGCTCTGCACATTGGGGTGCGTGCATGTTTTCGAATTATGGTTTTCTCTGGATATATACTCAGGAATGGGATTGCTGGATCATACGGTAACTCTATTTTTGGTTTTTGTGAGGAACTATTCTCCCCAGTGACTGTACCAAATTATATTTGCACCAGCAGTGTATGAGGGTTTCCTTTTCTCCACAACCTTGCCAGTGTTTTATTGTCTGTGGACTTTTTGGTGATGGCCATTCTGACCAGTGTGAGGTGATACTTCATTGTGGTTTTCATTTATATTTCTCTAATAATTAGTGATGTTGAGCATCTTCTCATGTGATTGTTGGCCATCTGTATGTCTTCTTTAGGGGAATGTCTATTTAGATCTGCCCATTTTTTGATGGAGTTGCTAGTTTTTCTGATACTCAGCTGCATAAACTGTATATTTTAGAGATGACCCCCTTGTCAGTTGCTTCATTTGCAAATATTTCATCCCATTCTGTGGGTTGTCTTTTCGTTGTGTTTATGGTTTCCTTTGCTGTGCAAAAGCTTTTAAGTTTAATTAGGTCCCAGTTGTTTATTTTTGTTTTTGTCTCCGTTACTGTAGGCAGTGGATCCAAAAAGACACTGCTGCGATTTATTTCACAGGCTCTGCCTGTGTTTTCTTCTTAGAGTTTTATTGTATCCAGCCTTACATTTAGGTTTTTTAAAAAACTCCATTTTATATTTTAGTTGATTAAAAAAGAAATAATGTGCAATGATCAGGGAAAGTAGACCCGAGCAAGATTCTTTTGGTTGTTGGGATTGGGCTGGGCTAGATTTTCAACCTGTGGCCAGGAGCAGAAGCTTGAGAAGTCTTGTCAGGGTGGGAGCTCGGTGATAAGAGGTTGAAATGTCCCCGCTTCTCCTCTCCTGGGGTCTTTCGTGATCCTGGAATCTGTTCAGTTACAGTCAGGCTTGTGCATCCTCTCACATTAGATGGTGACTTTCTTGAGAACAGAGCTGTTACGTTACCCTTGGTATCTACTCACAGTGTTTAGTTTAAATGCCCAGTGGATTATCAGTTAAGGTCACTTATTGTCCTACTGTATTTTTTGTTTTGACTTTGCTGCTTTTCCTGTATTTAATGTGTTGTTTGACATTATTAAGTATTTCTTGGTGTGAAAATTTCTTGGTGTTCAAGGTGGATTTAGAAAAGACAGAGGAACCAGAGATCAAATTGCCAACATCCTTTGGATCATAGAAAAAGCAAGAGAATTCCAGAAAAACATCTACTTTTGCTTTATTGACTACACCAAAGCCTTTGACTGTGTGGATCACAACACACTGTGGAAAATTCTTCAAGAGATGGGAATACCAGACACTTGACCTGCCTCCTGAGAAATCTGTATGCAGGTCAAGAAGCAACAGTTAGAACTGGACCTGGAACAACAGACTGGTTCCAGATAGGGAAAGGAGTCCGTCAAGGCTGTATATTGTCACCCTGCTTATTTAACTTCTATGCAGTGTGCATCATGAGAAATGCCAGGCTGGATGAAGCACAAGCTGGAATCAAGATTGCAGGGAGAAATATCAGTAACCTCAGATATGCAGATGACACAACCCTTATGGCAGAAAGTGAAGAACTAAAGAGCCTCTTGATGAAAGTGAAAGAAGAGAGTGAAAAAGTTGGCTTAAAACTCAACATTCAGAAAACGAAGATCATGGCATCTGGTCCTATCACTTCATGGCAAATAGATGGGAAAACAATGGAAACAGTGACAGACTTTATTTTGGGGGGCTCCAAAATCACTGCTGATGGTGACTGCAGCCATAAAACTAAAAGATGCTTGCTCCTGGGAGGAAAAGCTATGACCAACCTGGACAGCATATTCAAAAGCAGAGACAGTACTTTGCCAGCAAAGGTCATTCTAGTCGAAGCTATGGTTTTCCCAGTGGTCATGTATGGATGTGAGAGTTGGACCATAAAGAAAGCTGAGCGCCAAAGAATTGATGCTTTTAAACTCTGGTATTGGAGAAGACTCTTAAGAGTCCCTTGGGCTGCAAAGAGATCAAACCAGTCAATCCTAAAGGAAATTAGTCCTGAATATTCATTGGAAGGACTGATGCTGAAGCCGAAGCTCCAAAACTTTGGTCACCTGATGTGAAGAACTGACTCATTAGAAAAGACCCTGATGCTGGGAATGACTGAAGGCAGGAGGAGAAGGGGATGACAGAGGATGAGATGGTTGGATGGCATCACTGACTCAATGGACATGAGTTTGAGCAAGCTCCGGGAGTTGGTGATGGACAGGGAGGCCTGGCACATTTCAGTCCATGGGGCCGCAAAGTATCAGACACGACTGAGTGACTGAACTGGTGTGAAATAAAAATCCTAACACAGCAAATGATTAACAGACCTTTCACCACAACAGAGCTGGCATTAAAATCTGAACTGAAATTTTAGGTAAAGAGAAGGATGATATATATATATATATATGTATGTATATGGATGGATAACTGATATACTTTGCTGTACTGCAGAAAATAACACAACATTGTAAATTAACTATACTCCAATAAAAATGAATTTAAAAAATAAACCACTCTGTAGAAGACACACCTTTTTTGTTTTTTCAGGCGGTCAGAATCTTTTTACAAAAATGTTTTTTTCGGATGACTTGTTTCCAGCTGTATACAGTATGCTTCTTCTAACTTACAAGAAAAAATGTTTCATCTTATTTATGATTTTGTATTGAAAGAAGCAAGAACCCTGGAGGCAAAATATCAGTAATAATGACCATAACGACTGCATTGTTTGAAGAAAATGTAAAAGAAATATATGAAATTTTATACTTTTTCTGCTACAGTATTAATTTCACGGATTTAAACAGTGATGTAGTGCAGTTTCTTTATCAGCTTTTTAAATTGCAGTATAGTTGAATTGCAGCCTTGTATTAATTTCTGCTGTACAGCAGTGGTCCGGTTGTACCTGTATATGCATTCTTGTATAATGTTCTTTTCCTTTGTGGTTTATCACAGGACATTGAGCACAGTTCCCTGTGCCATGCAGCAGGACCGTGTTCTTTATCCATCCTGTGTACAAAAGCTTACGTGTGCTAACCGCCCCCGACTCCATCCTCCCTGACCCCCACTGCCTTGGCTGCCACCAGTTTGTTCTCGAGAGACAGTCACAATCTCCTGATCACACATTTTGTCCTGTACTTTTCAGCATCTGTATATATAGATACTCAGAGATGCATGTGTATTTATAAATTTCAGATGTTACTATCTTAACATGTACATTATGATTATACGACACAAAAAAAATGTAATATGTTCAAGTATAAGATCAAAATATGAGTGGACGTTACAACATGTTGCTCCTCTGTCCCAGGCACTGGTTACATTGGTAACCACTGCTGAGAGGACTTGGGTACAGGGGCTTGGGGGAGAAAAATGACTCTTATTATGTGTAATTCTGTGACTTGAAGAAGTACTTGGACATTTTCCCCATTGTTGCTGCTAAGTCGCTTCAGTCGTGTCCGACTCTGTGTGACCCCATTGACGGCAGCCCACCAGGCTCCCCCATCCATGGGATTCTCCAGGCAGGAACACTGGAGTGGGTTGCCACTTCCTTCTCCAATGTGTGAAAGTGAAAAGTGAAAGTGAAGTCGCTCAGTCGTGTCTGACTCTTAGCGACCCCATGGACTGCAGCCTACCAGGCTCCTCCGTCCATGGTATTTTCCAGGCAAGAGTACTGGAGTGGGGTGCCATTGCCTTCTCTGATTGTTAAGTGTACACAATTCACTTGCATTTGTTTAAAAATATGTGTTACATTATTTAACATATGTTACATTGTTTTAAGAGTAAAACTTCTCTCTCTGGCATAGTTTTCTAGGAATATGTGAAAGTATATTTAAGATATAGAGGAGTTTCTCTAAGATCTAGTTGACTTCTAAGAGAACCAACCACTTTACAAAGTAACATTCTAAAAGTAAATTTTGTTTGTATGTTTTTCTAGCATAATTTTTAGTTACTAAAATTAAGAATTTAGTGATATTTTATTACTAAGTCCAAAAGTAAACCACGCATTGATTAAAAAAAATTTTTAATTGTCGTATAGTTGATTTACAGTGTTGTGTGTGCTAAGTTTATTAAAATAGTGACCTTACTTGGGAAATCACTTACCATGGCTAAACAGACAGGATGTTGCCCTGGGGAAGCTGCCCACGTGAGAAATGGCCCACCTGCCAGTTGTGGCCTGCAGTTTGGGTGGCCTGCTCTGTGACTTCACAGAATCGTGAACTTGAACCTGCTGTGTCCTCCCCACCCCCTTCCCAGGGCCTTCTTAGTGTTTTCATAAAAGGAGCATGACTGACTCTCTAATTCATCCCAGCTTGACCTCTCAGTCAGGTGAAAACTTGTCAAACTGTTTTCTCATGATGTAGTGTTAGAACAAACAAAAATTATATGGAATATGTTCTGTGGGCCAAACATAAGAATATAAGGTCATAGTGTATAAATGATGGCATTCAGAAATCATTACAATTTTTTTCAGATTCTTGGACAGTAAGTGATAATTGATGATTGTTTTCCAGAGAGACAGGTTGTGGGGAGGAAAGGAGAGGGGAATACAGTAAAAACCATTGTTCTTTGAATTTCTCATTGGTCTGCAACATAGAATATAGGATGTTAAAATGTAGAGCTTTATATACGAATGAAAACTAGCCAGAAAGTTTTTTTTTAAGCGTCTTAAGTCTTCAGAATGGAAACTGATCTCATCTGATAGGTCAGCCTGTTTGTGTTTTTCCTTCCCTTTTTGTCTGCTATTAAATTTATCAGAGAAATTCAGTGTTAACCTTAGAAGTGTAATCTCAACCGCCTTCATTTAATGTGGATTTTCATTGTCTGTTTTCTATTAACATTTGCTTTTGCCACCTTCTATGTGTTTGAATCCTTTGCTTAGGATGCAAAGGATGACAGAACCTAAATGTCTATGTGTGTGTATGAGAGACAGCAAGAGAGACAGAGATTGAAATACTTTTTATGTGTAAAGGTGAATTCTGAATAAATCCTTGGAAGTGTGTTTTCCCTTGGAATTGGCTCTGTGCAGCTGTCGCCTCCCCCCCCACGTAGTTATGAAGTGTGGCTAATATGAAATGTCACATTGAGAAACCACCATGTACTCCAAAGATTGGCTATCTGGAACTCGTTCATTTCTCTGGGACAGTTCAAATGTTTATACATCCCCAAATCTCTTTTCCAATCCAGATGATGTACACACGTATACACTAGTCAAAAATCCCCGGCTTTTTATTTTCCACTGGGATCTTTGCTTTCTGTTTTCAGGTTTTGGTGGTGCTCTGATGGTGCAAATATGAATTTGCCACTTAAATCTTTTCTTCTTCTTCCAGTTCTAGTGTGGGAATTTTGTGAATCTCCTTAGCATATTCTGGAAAGGAATGGGGCAGAGAGCTCTTAGTGGTTGACGTTCCCTGATTCTTTTGGACTAGATGACATTGTCGGGAGGTACGATGACCTGTCTGCGTCTGTGAGTGAGCGGAACGAGAAGCTGCAGATGACGCTGACCCGCTCGCTGAGCGTGCAAGACGGCCTGGACGAGATGCTGCTCTGGATGGAGGGGGTGGAGCGCTGCCTGCAGGAGCCGTGCCAGCTGCCCTTGAGTTCCACCGCTCTGCAGGATGTCATCAGTAAAAGCATCGTAAGTGACTTCAAACAAGTAGACCACTATTCAGTGGGGGAAAAACAGTATCTCAGGTTATTTAAAAAGTGTGGATGCTTTCATGCTCTGCCCATCTCAAAGCATTTCACTCATCCTCGCTACACATTTTCATCCCTAAAATTCATATATCCTGGATTTTCCCATGTGCAGACATAAAATCTATATGTAAAGTGTTACTGTAACATTATCTTCTCTTTTATATATCCTCCTCAACATACAGTCTTGAGTTGTAAGCCTCATTCTAGATGGCAGAAAGCACAACCCTCTAATTTTCTTTAGGGAAAAACAGACTTATTTTTCCTGGGAACTTGAACCTGTGTACTGTTGGGTTCTCTGGCTAAAATAGCACTTGATATTGGGTATATTCAAAATAATTGTAGGAAAGTTACTAAGCGGGTAGATCTTAAAAGTTTTTATCACAAGAAAAAAAATTGTAACTAGGTGTGGTGATGGACGTTACCTAGACTTATTGTAGTGATCATTTAGCAATATTTCCAACTATCGAATGTTCATGTTATATGCGCATGTGAACTCAGTTGCTCAGTCCTATCTGACTCTTTGAGACCCATTGAATTGGAGCCCGCCAGGCTTCTCTGTTTGTGGGAGTTTTCAGGCAAGAATACTGGGTTGCCATTTCCTTCTCCAGGGGATCTTCCTGACCTAGCGATTGAACCCACATCTCCTGTGACTCCTGCACTGCAGGCGGATTCTTTACCTGCTGGGGCATCGGGGGAGCCCCATTATGTTGTCCAGCTGAAACTGACTTACTGTTTAACATTATTGTAACATAATGTTATATATGTCAGTTATATCTCAGTTAAAAATTATATTGAAAAAAGTGTAATGAGCTCCAAAGATGGGTAGATTTAAGATGATTTTAAGGCATAAAGAGATGTTTCCTGAGTACAGCAGCGTGCAAAGTAGTGCCTGCACAGTCACGTGTGCGAAGGAGCAGAGAGGGGCTGCTTGTACCTTTCCTGAGCGTCGCTCATGGCAGACGGCGTCTCACACGCTGGGCCCTGTTTGTTCGCCCGGCTTCAGCCCGCTGCCCAGGAGTTAATCAGATCAGTCTTGTCTGGCCTTCAGAAACCCAGCAGCGTGGCTAATCCCTGGGCTGCAGGAGATCCTGGGGTCGCAGAGTGGCAGCCACCTGCCGCGTCTCCAGGGCAGCCGGCCAGCTGTCTGCAGGCTCCGTGGTTGGCCGGGCGGGGGCGGGGGGTGGGGTGGGCTGGGGCTGGGGGACCCCGTCAGCTGGTCGGTCACTCCCGTTAGCTTCCTTAGTCACAGGTGGCTCAAGCTTCTGTTGTTGTGAATAGTAATCTTTACAAGTCTGTGACGTTATTTGTAAACATATTGGGCACATGGTCTTTGGTCCATTTCAGATGCTGGAGCAGGACATTGCAGGGCGGCAGAGCAGCATAAACGCCATGAATGAGAAAGTGAAGCGGTTCACAGAAACCACCGACCCATCCACCGCATCCTCGCTACAGGCCCGGATGAAGGACTTAGCCTTCCGGTTTTCAGAAGCAAGTCACAAACACAAGGAAAAACTTGCCCAGGTGGAGAAGCTCAAAACCAAAGTGGAGCGGTTTGAGAACCTCTCAGAGAAGCTCCACACGTTCTTAGAAGCCAAAACCCAGGCTCTCACTGAGGCAGATGTACCTGGGAAGGATGTTACTGAGCTGTCTCAGTTTATGCAGGTATGTCTTCCTTGGAACTCACAAGGCTGATCAAGTGTATCAGCAGCCAAGACAAGCGCATACATTTACGGGCAGAATTGCGATTAACAGGCATCATTTAAATTGCTGATGGATTGGAAAAGATCCGTGCTTTTCTCCTTTAAAAACTTCAGAGCCCGTCTCCTCCTTGAGGCCTCTGCTCATTGCCCAGAAGTGAACCCCATCTCTCATTTTCTGTATATCATAGATACCATGCATATCCTGTTCCAGAACTCAGAGTAGAACGTAGGGTGCACTTTTAAATTAAAGTTTACCGTGTTCTCTTTCAGACAGCCTGCCTGCATGTTGGTTTACACTTAGATCGTAGGCAGGATCGTTCTCTGACATTCTGAGTAGCGTCATTTGCGTCCATACCCACAACTTGGTGGAAAGCCCTTTGAAGATCTGGCAACATCCTATATATTGTTTTATTTTTCTTATTGAAGTCTAGTTCATTTACAGTGTTGTGTTAATTTCTGCTGTACAGCAAACTAAGTCAGTTTTATATGTGTGTGTGTGTTGTTGTTGTTCAGTCATCCAGTCAGATCTGTCTCTTTGCAACCCCATGACTACAGCACGCCAGACCTCCCTGTCCCTCACCATCTCCCAAAGTTTGCCCAAGTTCATGTCCATTGCATCGGTGATGCCGTCCAGCCATCTCATCCTCTGACACCCTCTTCTCCTTCTGCCCTCAGTCTTTCCCAGTATCAGGGACTTTTCCAGTGAGTCAGCTGTTTGCATCAGATGACCAAAACATGGGAGTTTCAACTTGAGCATCAGTCCTTCCAACAAGTGTTCAAGGTTGATCTCCCTTAAGATTGACTGATTTGATCTTGCAGCCCAAGGGACTCTCAGGAGTCTTCTCCAGCACCATAGTTCGAAGGCATCAGTTCTTTGGAGCTCTGACTTCTTTATGGTCCAGCTCTCACAATTGCACATGACCACTGGGAAGACCAAAGCCTTGACTATACAGACCTTTTTGGCAGAGTAATGTCTCTGCTTTCCAGCACACTCTCTAGGTTTGTCATAGCTTTCCTGCCAAAAAGCAAGCATTCTCTGATTTCATGGCTGCAGTCACCATCGTCAGTGATTTTAGAGCCCAGAAGAGAAAATCTGTCACTCTTTGCACTGTTTTTCCCCTCTATTTGCCATGAAGTGATGGGGCTGGATGCCATGATCTTTGTTTTTTGAATGTTGAGTTTTAAGGCAACTTTTTTGCTCTCCTCCTTCACCCTCATCAAGAGGTTCTTTAGTGCCTTTTCACTTTCCTCCTTTAGAGTGGTATCATCTGCGTATCTGAGGTTGTTGATGTTTCTCCTGCCTGTCTTGATTCCAGCTTGTAACGCATCTAGCCCAGCGTTTCTCCTGATGTGCTCAGCATATAAATTAAACAAACACAGTGACTATAGACAGCCTAGTTGCACTCCTTTCTTAATCTTGAACCAGCCAGCTGTTTCATACAGGGTTCTAACTGTTGCATCTTGACCTGAGTACAGATTTCTCAGGAGACAGGTCAGGTGGTCTGGTATTCCCATCTCTTGAAGAGCTTTCTACAGTTTATTATGATCCATACAATCAAATTCTTTGGCTTAATCAGTGAAACAGAAGTAGATGTTTTTCTGGAATTCCCTTGCTTTCTCTGTGATCCAGCAGATGTTGGCAATTTGATCTCTGGTCCCTCTTCCTTTTCTAAACCCAGCTTGGACATCTAGAAGTTCTTGGTTCACATAATGCTGAAACTTAGCATGCAAGATTTTAAGCATGATCTTACTAGCATGCGAGATGAGTGCAGTTGTCTGATGGTTAGCACATTCTTCAGTATTCTTGGGATGAGGATTGACCTTTTCCAGTCCTGTGGTCACTGCTGGGTCTTCCAGATTTTTGACATATTGAATGCAATACCTTGATGGCATCATCCTTCAGGGTTTTGAGCAGTTCTACTGGAATTCTGTTGCATCCACTAGCTTTGATAATAACAGTGCTTCCTAAGGCCCACATGGCTTCTTCACTTTTCAGAATGCCTGGCTCTCGGTGGCTGACCACACCATCGTGGTCATCCAGTTCATTTGGGTCTTTTTTACAGTTTTTCTGTGTGTTCTTTCCGTCTCTTCTTTATCTCTTCAGCGTCTGCTAGGTCTCTCCTCTTTATGTCCTTTATTGTGCATATCTTTGGATAAAATGATCCCTTGGTATCTCCGGTTCTCCTGAAGACTGCTGTTTTCTTCTAGTTTTATACACGGATCGTTGGAGAAGGCCCTCCCGTCTCTCTGTGCTGCTCTTTGGAAATCTGCGTTTAGTTGGATACACGCTTGCCTTTCTCCCTTGCTTTTCACTTCTCTTCTCCCTTTTGCTATTTGTGAGGCCTCCTCTGATAACCACTTTGCCTTTTTGCTTTTCTTTTTCTTTGGGATGGTTTTGTTTGCCCCTCCTGTACAATGTCACGGACCTCTGACCACAGTTCTTCAGGCACAGTGTTTACAAGTTCTGATCCCTCGAATCTGTTCTTTACCCCTGCTGCATATTCATAGGGGGTTTGATTTAAGTCATACCTGGCTGGCCTAGTGGTTTTCCCCTCTTTCTTTAGTTCAAGCCTGAAATTTGCTGTGAGAAGCTGTTGATCTGAGCCACAGTCAGCTCCAGGTCTTATTTTGCTGACTGTTTACAACTTCTGCATCTTTGGCTATTAAGAATGTAATCGATTTGATTTCAGTATTGTCCATTTGGTGATGTCCATGTGTAAAGTCATCTCTCATGTTGTTGAAAAAGGGTATTTGTGTATATATACGAATACGTATATTCTTTTCCATATTCTTTTCCATCGTGGTTTGTCATCAGATACTGAGTGTAGTTCTCCATGCTGCACAGTAGGACCCTGTTTGTCCTCCTGCATCTAAGAGTCTGCCTCTGCTGATCTCAGACCCCCACCCCACCCCTCCCCAACCCCTCCCCTTTGACAGCCACTGGTCTGTTCTCTGTGTCTGCAGCAACATCTCATGTTGATATTTTGTAGGAATCAACATCTGAATTGCTAGAACGCAAGAAAGATCTGGAAGTTTTGCAGAACCTCTTGAAGGAGATCTCCAGCCATGGCTTGCCAGGGGATAAGGCTCTGGTATTTGAAAAAACAAATAATTTGTCAAAAAAATTCAAGGAAATGGAGGACACTGTCAAAGAAAAGTGAGCACCACTTAAGAAACTGAATTTCATTCCACTTGATACTAATTGAAATGCATGATTTTTATTTCTTTACACAGATAACCTGGAACACTTTTAGAAACCTGAGAATAAGCATAGGGCTACTTTATAAGTTCTTCTGTGTTGCTAAGTCTTTTGCTGTTAAAATGAAGTGTATTTTTGTTAAATTGTTTAGGAGGGAAAGTGAATTTTTCTTGCATGAAAGTAGAAGGCATTATGTGAGGAGCACGGTGGTGGTGGTGTTTTACTGAAAGTAGTCTGAACTTACTTTAGTCTAAAATCTTCAGCAAAAGCCTTGAAATAACCTTGAAAGATAGCCAGTGGCCATGGCTTTCTGGACTCAGTTCAGAAACTATGCATCAATCCAATATAGTTCTGGATGTCTTTTTTTAAAAAAGTAGTTTGGTTTTTAAGGAATTGTAGATCAGACATGCAGGATCACCCCACTCCAGTGCTCTTGCCTGGAAAATCCCATGGGCAGAGGAGCCTGGTAGGCTGCAGTCCATGGGGTCGCAAAGAGTTGGACATGACTGAGCGACTTCACTTTCACGTTTTACTTTCACACATTGGAGAAGGAAATGGCAACCCACTCCAGTGTTCTTGCCTGGAGAATCTCAGGGACGGGGCAGCCTGGTGGGCTACTGTCTGCGGGGTCGCAGACAGTTGGACACGACTGAAGCGACTTAGCAGCAGCAGCAGCAGCAGATCAGACATGATTCCATGAACAAACAAGATAAGATACAAAAGTGAACCTAAATTAAGGTAAAAAGCTGCACAGGGGTGAGCCTTGTGACTGAGCTTTGATTGAATATACTGTTGATCTCGTGCTAGTTTAAAATATATATCTGGTTTTGCCAGAATTCATATGGAAGCGCCCCCCCGCCGCCAAAGATAGAAAGTAACCATTTCTCTTTCAACTCTTTTTATTTCTTTAGAATTCTCTACCTGAAACTTCTGGGCGCTGTGGGAACTACTCACAGAGCTATCATTTCCATCCCGTTTAGTTCACATTTCACAGAAGAAGTAATCTTGGTTTCCCTGGGTAAATCTAGGTTGTTTTTTTCTGTCAAATGGACCCAATGGTAAAACCGCGTGGTCCTCAGTGATTAGTTTAGCAGCCGCGGACTCTCTGCCGATAATCCACACCCCTGCACGTGAGCACACACGATCCGCAAAGTATCCAGGAGCCGAATCCAGTTGCCAGACCTCTCCTCAGAGCTGTGCATGTGCCAGGCGGTACCCTCCGTCCCTGGTGCTGCGTGTCCAGGGAGGTCTGTGTACAGTTCACCGTGGAGCTTTCTGAGTACTGTGGGGGAGGCATCCATTAAAATTCAGCATCACTAGGTCTCACCTTGTGTTTTAGAAACTCAGTCCTGTCCTCTCTAAAGACCCAATATGTCATTCAGTTGCCAAGTCATGTCCAACTCTTCACGACCCCATGGACTGCAGCCTGCCAGGCTTCCCTGTTCCTCACTGTCTCCTGGCGTTTGTCCAAGTTCATGTCCATTGAAGACCAGTTTACCCATCCACTAAATTGACAGCAGAGGATGAGATGGCGGATGGCATCACCCACCCGATGGACATGAGTTTGAGCAAGCTCTGGAGTTGGTGATGGACAGGGAGGCCTGGCGGAGAAGGCAATGGCACCCCACTCCAGCACTCTTGCCTGGAAAATCCCATGGACAGAGGAGCCTGGTGGGCTGCAGTCCATGGGGCCGCTAAGAGTCAGACACGACTGAGCGACTTCACTTGCACTTTTCACTTTTCATGCATTGGAGAAGGAAATGGCAACCGACTCCAGTGTTTTGCCTGGAGAATCCCAGGGACAGGGGAGCCTGGTGGGCTGCCGTCTATGGGGTCACACAGAGTCGGACACGACTAAAGTGACTTAGCAGCAGCAGCAGCCGGGAGGCCTGGCGTGCTGCAGTCCATGGGGTCACAGAGTCGGACACGACTGAGTCAAGGAACTGAACTGAACTGGGCTGGACTGGACTGTAATGCAGCATAAACACCACTGGGTGGCGCTGTGCTTCCCTCACGTCGGTGGCTTGTTTCCCTTCTGGGTCTCAGCCTGCTGGCGTTTAGCACCGTATAAAGCAGACAGATCAAAGCACACTGACTGTAAATCATGTTAAAGATGTTTATATGGCCTTTAGAGTTTGTGTAGCACTGTAGAGAGCTGTTCCATATGGGTTACAGACATCATAACCGTTTTGTCTTGATCTGTGGACTCTACTGAAAACAGACAAGGACTTCACTGATTTCACTTGCCACCTAGGAAATCTTTCCTCCTGTATCTGAGGGTTGGCATGTGCGTGGGCGAAGATTTTTTTTTCTTAATGTTAAATCTGATATAGGAGTAATAATTTGTTTATTAGTTATGAGTCCTTTGGGGTATCTCCCTTTGTGGCTTAAATTTGTCAATGGTGTTTGTGATCTAGAAAAGAAGCAGTATCTTCTTGTCAAGAACAGATGGGTGCCTTTCAAGTCCTGGTTAAATCATTAAAATCATGGATAAAAGAAACCACAGAAAGAGTTCCCGTTGTGCAGCCTTCTTTTGGTGCAGAAGATTTGCAGAAATCTTTGGAAGAAACCAAGGTGAATCACTGTCTGTGTTTGATACCAAGTTCTCGTTTGCTGGTGTCAGGAATGGCAGGTTTCCTTTTCATAGGAATAGGAATGGGAACGGAGGCTTCCTATTCATGTTAGATCTTCACGAATATACAGTGTATTTTGGTGAAACTTGTAAATCATGACATGAGTTTAACTGAACCTTTTAAAGGACACAGACTTGCAGTGAATTTGCTTTTTTAGAGAGACGTATAAGTGAGTTGCTAAGTGGTCCAAGTTGCTTTCGCCCCTATGTGTCTTAGTTTCAGTTATTTTTTATACTATTTCTCATCATGTTAATAAGAGATGCTTTTCTTCAGTTCTGCATTTCGCCCTAGTTTGAACATAATCACTCAAACCGGTATCTGAAGATAGAAGTTATTGTCGTCTGACTCAGGTCTAAAACTTAGGACCAGTTATGGCAAGATTTCTACTCCAAGTTTGTGGAGTCGTGTATTTTTTAAAATTCACTGAAGTTTTTACATTATTGTTTTTTGCTTTTGAGTGATATTTATCTAGTGCCCTTCTATGATTTCACTATTTTTACTTTTTTTGTGATAGTTTTAGATATGTATAATTTGAGTGGATATGCATGAGTATTTTGATTATTCATCATTTATATGCTTTATGTAAAAATACAGGTATTTCTACTTTGAATCTTATTTAACATATGCACGTTTATTGTTTTTCTTTTGTCCTTATATTTATTCCAACTGTTTATGTTTGAAGCTCACCATGTAGTCTAATTTTTCTTTTTAAAATTTTGTTGAGTTGCTTGAATCTCCTTTGTTATGTACTATTTAAAGTTAAAAAATGTATGTTATGTTTGCTGATTCCAGTGCTGGAAGAAAATAATAGGATGAGTTTTAGATATTAAAAAATTCATTGAAATTTTGATAATTAAAAATCGCTGTTAAGTAGAATTCTGAATTTACATTTTTAAGAACACTTTCTAGTACCTTTCTTCTTGTAGCTTGGCTGTCGCCTAGTACAGTCTGCAGACTTACAGTTGACAGTTACTTTGGAACTCAGGCAGCTGGGGCCGGCCCAGCTTCCACTGTGGCTGGGAGCAGAATTCAGGATGGTGCCAACCCCACTCCTCACTAGCAACAGTGTTAACAGTCACCTGGGCTGTTGGAACGAATAGAGATGCTGTTCTTCTCTTGCATCCACTCTCCCATAAGTCAGAAGCCACAATCGTCACTGTTTTAAGATATGTTTCAGATCCTGAATTATAATGTGTAACTTGGAAAAGATTACTAAGACTGAAAAATAATGTATTTTTATATCTCAAGAAATTACAAGAGAAGTGGAGCTTAAAAACACCAGAGATTCAGAAAGTCAGCGACAGTGGGAACTCACTATGTAACTTGATCAGCGCTGTCACCACCCCTGCGAAGGCCATAGCAGCAGTTAAGTCAGGTATGTGCGCTGTTTACATTTGTGGCAAAACCCCTAAGAATTGGGTCCACCCGTGTTTATTTCATGTGTTTATGTTATTTCTTTTAATTAATGCATAAAATAACCTCAGAAATACAAAGGGAAAGTGACAAGAAATATGACGTGTCTAAACACACTAAATGCTGCCACAGAAAAGTGTCTGTACTGTTCAAATTTCAGATCTCTTGGGTTTTACTACGATTTAAAATGTAGCCAAATTCATCTGTAAGAAGAAGGAGCATTATATTGGAAAAGGGGAAAGATTAGATTCCAGTTTGTTTGTTTTTACCTTCATTGATGGAAATGTAGCAATTCTATTTGAAACATTTGATAAAGAAATGCATCTGGTCTCCTGGGAAAAAAGGAAGTAAGGGGAGGAAACAGGTTTGCTTTTTTTTTTTTTGTCAAGTGGACCTCTCAATTTATTCCCATCTGCTTTATTCTTTTATTCCCAAAGAAAACAGTCCTGTCTTAGGTTAGCCAGCATGTCTGAATCACAGTCTTGTCATGCTTCTCAACAGAAGGGGAGAGTCATATAAAAAGGGTTCTAAAATTTAAGTTGTAGATAGGGTTTTAAGTGCAAAACATATTTATATTGTTGTCACTATCAGGTTTGAAATAATCCAAGAGTAGACTGCAGGCAGATCTCGCATCTTTATCCTGAGAGTTTCTGAGGGTCCTCTGTGGTTTATCTGCTCTTTCCACCCCCGACTGTCCCCATTGTGAGGCTGGCGTTCAGCTGGGCCTCTCCCCACACTGTTCATTCTGCTCTATTAATCCCATTTCAGGCAATACTCACAGTGTATGTGTGTGATGATCGCTTCTTTCTCTCCTAATCAGATTTCCTGAAATGTCAAGGTTTTTTTTTTTTTTTTTTTTAAAGGGAAGGAATTCTGCGGTGTTTTATATTAGTTCTCCATGTCCTCTTTGTATTTGTAATAAGCAAAAAACATTTTTTTTCCCCTGCTCTTTAACAACTCCCAAGCATGGTAGGAATTAATCTTGAGTATCCACAGGGCATTTTCACTTCCATTTGAAATGCCATGGTGTGTGATTTTTGTTTTACGGGGATAACACTTAGATTAAGATTCAGATATGTAAGTGTTTTTGTTCAGGTTTGTTCTCGTGTGTTTAGTTGGGGGAAATGTGTTTTGGAGAGAGAGCCAAGGCGTACTCATATGAGAAAGTCTTAATTGATTTTTTAAAAAATATTTTGATTATAAAAAGATACCGATGCTAGATGTTTATAGAATTAAAGAGAAGTAATTACTACCACTCACCGAGCCGTTCCTATTTCTAGGCAGTAGGGTGCCTGTCTTTAATTCCCACTGGGCTTTCGTGAGCCAGGTCTTCCTCTCCCCAGCAGCAGGGAGGGCTGGCTGCATCTGTGCAGACTCACAGGGTCATCAGTGGGCTGGTTGAAGCTCAGGTGAGACGGACACCAGGGCCTAGGGCCCCAGCTCCTATGCCTCCTCTCCCTGTGCTGATTCAGTGTGGTTTCTTTTACTTCTGACTTTCCCTTCATGTCTTTTTACATTATTCCACCTCCAGTAAACCCACGAAAAGACTGTCACTGCAGCAGACAGTTTCGGTTCCTTACATTGAGGTGGATGTTCTTCTGTCCGTCAGGCATTTATGCTTCAAGCAACACACACTGTAACCAGCTTCTGTGCTTCGGTGACTGTATCATTAAAATAACTTCAGCATTAAAGCAATTATCACCCCAAAATTGTCTTTTCAGTTCAGTTGCTCAGTCGTGTCCGACTTTGCAACCCCATGAATCGCAGCACACCAGGCCTCCCTGTCCATCACCAACTCCCAGAGTTCACTCAAACTCACATCCATCGAGTCGGTGATACCATCCAGCCATCTCATCCTCTGTCGTCCCTTTCTCCTCCTGCCCCCAATCCCTCCCAGCATCAGAGTCTTTTCCAATGAGTCAGTTCTTGGCATGAGGTGGCCAGAGTACTGGAGTTTCAGCTTTAGCATCATTCCTTCCAAAGAACACCCAGGACTGATCTCCTTTAGAATGGACTGGTTGGATCTCCTTGCAGTCCAAGGGACTCTCAAGAGTCTTCTCCAACACCACAATTCAAAAGCATCAATCAAGTTGTCTTATAGATTAATAGTTAATGATTAATGTATCAGTAATCTAAAGTTTCTGAAACTCTGGAGTTTAAATTGATCGTGTTATGACTTTAGGAGTAAATTTTATACAGAAGAGAGGACATAGCTTGATCTTTTAAACCTTCATTTGATTTTGAAATTGAATCACTATTTTAAATTTTAAAATATAATAACATTTTAAAATAATTACTGTTTATGGGGTTTGTTTTAATGCCACCTGGGCTTCCCCTGGTGGCTCAGATGGTAAAGAATCTGCCTGCAATGGAGGAAAGTTTGATTCCTGGGTTGGGAAGATTCCCTGAAGAAGGGAATAGCAACCCATTCCAGTATTCTTGCCTGGAGAATCCCATGGACAGAGGAGCCTGACGGGCTACAGTCCATGGGGTTGCAAAGAGTCTGACACGACTGAGCAACTATTTTTTTTAATGCCACCTGCTATTAATACACATGTAATATGACAGAAGTCTATGATGACTTCAGTTTTAATATTTTTGCAGGTGGCGTAATATTAAATGGTGAAGGAACAGCCACAGATACTCAGGAAGTTTTGGCAAATAAAGGTAAATAGTAACTTTAAATGTTTCTTGATTAAATAACTTTTTTTTTTTTTGAGAAAGAGAAAATCTTTTTAGGGACAAAAAGTAATTATATCAAAATTTCAAACTTTGAATTAAAATGACATAAAAATAATCATGTTCTCCATAAATAACATATTTATATAACATTCTGTGCAGTTTTGTTCATTTGAAGGTAAAATCTGGTCGTTTAGTTTGGCATTTCGTTTATATTTCCTTCTTTTGGGTTAATTTGAGGTAGTTTCTCACTGGGGATAACATTATTTGAGCTATTTTTTAATTTGATGCCTGAGGAATTAATATGTAACATTTCATGGTTTGGGTAGTTTATTCCATGTAAAATATCTACCTCATTTCACCGGTATTATGCAGTGTGCTTAATGTATTGGTCATGAAGTACCATTGTAAGATGAAAGTGACATTTTAGTTCTAAAAACTCTATGACTTTATCATAGTAGACTTAATCTTGACCACATGTCAGGTTGGCCAAAATAGTTCGGTCGGGTTTTTCAGTAACGTCTTATGGAAGAACCCTAACAAACGATTGACCAACCTAATAGAAGGAAATAGCACCTAGAACCAGTTTTTATTTCTGGAGCTCTAAATACCCTGAAAATGTGTCGGTGTTAATTTTTTTTCTTACGTTTAGGCTTAACATCCATTAAAAAGGACATGACTGACATAAGCCATGGCTATGAAGATCTCGGCCTCTTGCTTAAGGACAAAATAGGCGAGCTGAGCACCAAGCTCTCCAGGCTGCAGAAGGCCCAGGAGGAGTCCAGCGCCATGATGCAGTGGTTGCAGACCATGAGCAACACTGCCACGAAGTGGCACCAGGCGCCAACACCTGTGGACACGGAGGCTGTGAAAAGCCAAGTCGAACAGAACAAGGTATCGTCCACGGGTCCGTCCACGGGAGACACGAGGGAGCCATCAGGGCCCAGAATGCGCCCTCGGGCTCACGAGCCGGTTCTGGTTTCCCGCTCTGTAACCGCCAGCAGGTCGTGGGCCAGCTTGGTTGGATGCGCCTTTCTGTAGATGGATCCTAACAGTCACTTGTTTTTACCCACAGACGTTATAAAGATGAGTGAGCTGTTGGGTGCAAGCAACTTTGACTTTCCAGCTCAAGTCTGGGATTTTAGCCAGTCCTTATTGGAAAAGATGCACTTAAGGGCCAGGTGTATTAGGAGTCTGTTCTGTCCAGTATAAAATAGGGGAGCTCACGCTTTCCCTTTCTTTAATAGACAGTATTTCTTTCTACAGCTTTCAGGGTTAGAAAAATGGTTCTGTACGCTAGCAGTGCTGGCAAAAATGTCTCCAGATGACTGACTTATCCTTGAGCTCTATAATGTGTTATCCAGAAAGCTGCTCATTCACTAGTAGAGTCTCAAGCCTCTCTCAAGACTGATTTTCTGGTTAATTACAGTCTTAGTGGTGTCACTTCCTTTTTCCAAAGGGATTTGAGAATATATGAAATTCTTCCCAGGTGGTGGGGTGAGCTCTCTAGCATTCTTCTTTGGGATTCTTTTCTCACTTAGTTGAAGAATAGTTACAAAGAGGAAAAGAAAATATAATTGACTCCTGAATCCGGTCCTCACTCACGTCAACCTCTAACTGTGGATATTTCCCCGTATTTTGGTCGTGTTAAAGAAAAAAGTGCTCTATTATAATTGTGTCTTTGTCTTTTGATGTTGACATGCTTTAATGCAGTTACTTTTTTTATTTCCTTGTTAGTTGTTTGATGCAGAACTGAAGCAGAATGTGAACAAAGTGCAGGAGTTGAAGGACAAGCTGACGGAGCTTCTGGAGGAGAACCCGGACACGCCGGAGGCCCCCAGGTGGAAGCAGATGTTGACGGAAATAGGTAGGTCACCAATTACACCAGAGGCCTTCAACAGGAACCCAGGCATTTTAAAAAAAATCATAATGTTTATTAGAAAACATCTATCCGACAGTCTCCCTGACTTTGAGATTTGCTTCCACGTTTCAGAATCTATTTTTGCAATTTCAGAAGTGTCATTTCATGTTGTCTGGGGCCAGGCCTTGGCATATCTTTTGTTTTTCTCACTAAACACAGTAACGAAATTTATGTTTACAAAGAAGGTAGATACTCGTTACTACAGTGCTGTGCATTGAGTCACATGTTTTCTTTATGGTCTTTTTTTTTTTTTTAAGCTAGATTTTGGGTGCCTCTAATTTTTTATCTTTGTTATATTTTAGTGTAGAGAGTCCTTTTAGTTTATTTGTCTGGAAAAGACGGGTGCCCTTTTCTGCCACGGAGTTCCCGACGGGACCCTGCCAGCCTCTGCTTCGTGCTCCCGGGCCCTTCCCTGTCAGGCCTGTGGAGGCCGCTCCCCACGGGGTCGGGGCTCTGCTCTTTATGAAGAGTGCTGTGCACGTTCCCACCCTGTCCCTGCGTGCACCGTTCCTCGGAGATGCAGAATTTCCTCCACAGTCCCTGTTGTCGTATCGCCCCCTTTCCTTATTGTGATCACACTGAAATGAGCGTAAGACAGTGAGTTGTTCTCTGTACACCGTAGTGCTGTTTGGGGAATGCAGTGAGTCAGTGTGTGCAGCTCAGACACGGGCACAGAGTGAAGGTGCTTACTCGTCACAAACATCATTTCACTGTCAGTTGTTCCGTTACATTGAGCTATACCTTGTCCTTCCTCTAGAGTTAGCTATGCTGTGGTGAGGAGAAGGCAATGGCCCCCCACTCCAGTACTCTTGCCTGGAAAATCCCATGGACGGAGGAGCCTGGTGGGCTGCAGTCCATGGGGTCGCTGAGGGTCGGACACGACTGAGCGACTTCACTTTTACTTTTCACTTTCATGCCTTGGAGAAGGAAATGGCAACCCACTCCAGTGTTCTTGCCTAGAGAATCCCAGGGATGGCGGAGCCTGGTGAGCTGCCGTTGATGGGGTCACACAGAGTCGGACACGACTGAAGCGACTTAGCAGCAGCAGCGTGCTGTGGTGAACTTAGACGTCTCGAAGTATGTTTCAGTTTAGTAGGAGTCATCCTTACACGTGTAGTTGATTTACTGTGTTGTACAGCGGAAACTGACATAACATTGTAAAATCCACTCTGCTGCAGTAAAAAAAAGAGGCATCCTAAAAGATCTTCATGTTGAAAGGTTTATTTTGCTAGAAACTCTTGTTGCCTGATAATTAGTCAGGCCCTATTTCAGTGACTGTCGCCTAGAATATCATAATTACTTGGGAGAATACTGTCAAAGCATTTTAAAATAGGGGTGGGAGTGAGGAACATATATTTCAGAAAGCTTCCTGATAAGATCTTGATATTTCTCCTTCTTCCTCGCTTATGTTTACTTGTGTTGTTTTGTTGTCAGATTGTGACTGACTAGAACAGGTGGTATGGAATGATGTCACTTAGGGAAGGTTTCAGGGGTTGGGTTATAGGAAAAGCAGCTCTGTGCTGGCTGAAAAGCAGTCTGTCACAGCTCATCACAGCTTCCCTGACTGTGCAGTGTTTGGTGTTCAAGGATGGTCAGTAACTTGGCTCCAGGGAGCGTGCTGTCGTCTGGGTGGCAGTGGCAGGCAGGCATCCTAGCAGGGCGTGAGACCCAGCGGGTCCTGAAGGCAGGATGGGGCATGTGGGCAGAAGGGCCCGCGTGCGCCCGCCCTGTTTGGATGAGGGTATGAGGCCAGCGATGCAGACGAGAGGAGGACAGACACTCTGGGATGAGCAGACAAGGCCAGTTTTGGGGCACCTCTGCAGGTCAAGCAAAGCTGGTTAGATTTTGCCGTCTGCATGGTGGTGGGTGACGTACTGAGAGCTTTGAGCCCAGGAGTGACGTGTTCAGTGATGTCTAAGGGAGATTATTTAAGAACAAGTTCGCTGAAGCTGAGGGTCGTGGGTGGTGGTGGAGCAGGGTAGACGGCTGCTGGTCTGGGTGTGCGTGTGACACGCTCGTGGCAGCAAGAGCTGAGCACCCCGGGGCCGTGTTAGAAGTGCACCTTCAGGCCTCACTCAGACCTGCTCCTCAGTCCTCAGTCCCCAGTCGTGTGTGAGCAGACTCCAGGGGTCTCTGACGTAGCTCCAGTTTGAGAACCACTGGTCTGGGCGAAACAGGGTCGGGACCCACATGGCGTTTGGGTATTGGTAGTGGAAGAACTGGCTTTAAGGTTTGGTGATTGAGGATGTAGGAGTGTCATGAAAGAAATCGAACTATTGCATCTCACGATGTGTGAGAGAAGAACCTTCAAAAAAATCTAAAAGCTGGAAAAATCTACCCGTTCAGATAGGAATATCATAGCTTTCTTTTTTCCCCAACATTGAGTTTAAAGGGTTGGTGAGATTTCTTAGTGTAACTTCCAAGCAGCGGGCTGCTGGTTTGCATAGAAGGGCATGGTTGGCCGTGGGTACACGTACTTGGAGGTCACTTACCTCGAATTGGTCATTGAAGGTTTGCTATTAAAGAAAAGGATATATGTTCATTGTTCTAGTAGGTCAGTTCTAGGTGAATAAACAAACTCTGTAGGACTTCTAGAAGGAGTGAGGTTTCTTAGGAGTATCCCATAATTTACGATGTCTTCCAAAATCAGATTCAAATTCATTTTTCGTATACTTCAGCTGACATACAACCCTCAGGACCATAAAATTTGTATTGTTAAATGCAATGAACCCTTAGGTTAGGCTTTTTAATAAACTATATAGGGAGAGTCATGAGGGTGGAATGATGGCCATTGGGGATCCTTTTGAGTTGTTATGTAATCTTCATTAAGATATAGTTGTGTTAAATGTACAAAAACCAAACCTCTGTTGCATCCTTTATCTTGTTTTTGTTTTTTAGATTCTAAGTGGCAAGAACTCAATCAATTGACAGTTGATAGACAACAAAAGCTAGAAGAATCCTCAAATACTCTAACCCAGTTCCAGACGGTGGAGGCCCAGTTAAAGCAGTGGCTCGTGGAAAAAGAGCTGATGGTCAGCGTCCTCGGGCCCTTGTCAGTTGACCCGAACATGCTGAACACACAGAGGCAGCAGGTGCAGGTGAGCCTGTGACTTAACAAGGGGGCGTTTTCACGGGAAGTACGCTGGCGTTGGACAGTGTGTGCTCTGCCTGCCTGGGCGGGCATCTGTGATGCATCACACGCCCGTGAGGTGCTAGTGTGATGCTGATGGGGACCCCAGAGGAGCAAAGCGCTGGAGCATCCCTGAGTGGCCCACGGGGCCCATGGATGGTCACGTCCCTTGACTGTCTCGTTCATATTGTGGTTTGTACAGACCCCTGTTAAAGAGGACCTCCTTTGAAGTATTAATGTGATTGCATAAGCAATAGCATTTTTATGAGAAGCTAGTATCTTGTTTAGAAATGACTCCTTTGGAGTTTGATTCATTTTGACTGTGGTAGTAGATAATGAAACTTAGAAAGGTCATGCAAAACAGCCCCGAGCTGGGGAGGAGAAGAAAGAAGGGAGGCAGAGAGGGAACCTTGAAATCCACAAGGTTACTTAGACTCATCTGATTATGAGCAGATAAATCCACACGGGGAAACACTGATAAAATGTGAGTCAGCCGTGGTCGCAGGAGCACCACTGCTGGGGTCTCGGGAGTGTCTTTCGGTGTGGGGGGTGGTTTTCATGCAGGGAGGCTGATCCCTGCTCTGAAAATACAAATCAGTCCAGGCAGCTGAGTCACATACTGTTCTAGGCTTGTACGTTCTTCATCTGAATAGGCTGGAAGCAAAAGAGGTAAAGAAACATTTGAGAAGAAATAATTGTCCATGGTCTCCCAGAGATAGACAAAATATTACATTAAAAGGACAATTTGGAGATTATCCATTTTACAGTGAAAGCCTCTGTGAGCCTGCACGCTTGGAACGATGTGATTTATTGGCTAAATCTTTACAAAAAAGTCTACACATCAATCTTGGGTTTAAAAAGAAATCTTTGTAAATCAATGCACCGTGAATCGGTATAGCCTGATACTGTTATCACTGTGCATTTTTTTTTTTTTTTGGTGTAAAATGCTATAGAGCATTCCAAAAATTCCTGTAAAAAGAAAAGTACAAGGAGGAAAAATCACATTTGGTGCTAGGGTGATGTGAACTTGTCTAAACTCCGTGTTTCCCTTTGTGTGTGAGAACTTGTGCATAAATTTCTCTTCCTTCTCCCCAGACTAGCAAAAATATTTATTTATTTCTCCCCCCCCCACTTTGGGGGATGTTATTTTAGACCAAGTGTTATCTCTGTGAGGCAGCATTGCCCTTTGGGTTTAGTTTATGATAACTGCACTGCCTTTGAAATAAGAGCTACGAAAGCGGTAACAAAAGCAAAAATAAAAGCTAGACAATTAACTATCATTTCTGTGCAGAGGCATAAAGCCGTGTTTCCTGTAACTGGTTCTCCAGTCATCTGTGTGCTTAGTTACCCTCGCTCTCTCTTTCTCTCAGATTCTCCTGCAGGAGTTCGACACCAGGAAGCCGCAGTACGAGCAGCTGACCACGGCCGGCCGGGGCATCCTGCAGAGACCTGGGGAGCACCCGTCCCTCCACGGGACTGTGAAGGAGCAGCTGGCGGCCGTGACCCAGAAATGGGACAGCCTCACCGGCCAGCTGAGGGACCGGTGTGACCGCATCGACCAGGCCGTTGGGAAAAGCACCCAGTATCAAAGCCTGCTGAGAAGCCTGTCCGAGAAGCTGGCTGACCTGGACGATCAGCTCAGCAGCAGCGTGGCCGGCAGTGCACACCCCGACGCCATGAGCCAGCAGCTGGAAACGGCCCAGAAGCTGAAGCAGGCGGTGGAGCAGGAGGGGAAGCGGATCAGCGCGGCGCAGGCCCTGGGCGACGACCTGGCGGCCCTGGTCCGAGAAGAGTATCTGAGAGCAGAGCTCAGCCGGCAGCTGGAAGGCGTCTTGAAATCGTTCAAGGATCTGGAGCAGAAAGCAGGTGTGTGTGTCTTCTGTGAGTGCATGTGTGTCCTAGAGAGAGGGATCCATGAACAAGCCAAGCTGCCGGGTAAATCGGGCCCGGACAGAGGACCTGCCCGTAGTGAGAAGTACGTGTGAAGAGGCAGTCTCAGGCACGTGGAACGCAGGTCCTGGCTGCCGTGCACACGGCCTGCGGGGTGGGGTCTGTGCAGGTGCCGGGGGATCCGGTGTGGGCGCAGGCCACCGCACAGCTGGCCCGGGAAATCTCAGGTGCCCCCGACTGGTGTTCACAGACGAACAGAGAGCGAGAGTAGACTTGAGACCGCCAAGGGGAGAGGGATAGGGGAGTGACGGTGAGGGAGTCTGAGGCTAGCAGATGCATACTATTTGAAAAAATTTTTGTTGTTGTTGTTGAAGTTTAGTTAATCACAGTGTTTTTTGTTTTTTGTTTGTTTTTTTTAATCACAGTGTTGTGTTAATTTTGGCATTGTGCAGCAGAGTGATTCAGTTATGCACGCGTGCTCTGTCGTCTTCAACTCTGTGATCCCACAGACTGGTAGCCTGCCAGGCTCCTCCGTCCTTGGGATTTTCTTGGCAAGAACACTGGAGTGGGTTGCCATGCCCTCCTCCAGGGGATCTTCCTGACCCAGCGACCAAACTCATGTCTCCCAAGTCTTCTGCCTTGGCAGGCGGATTCCCATGAGCTACATAGGAAGCCTGTGATTCAGTTACACACACACACACACACACACACACACATATACACATTCTTTTTAAATATTCTTTTCCATTATGGTTTATCATAGGATATAACATAGAATGCGTAAACAACAGAGTCCTGCCGTACAGCCCAGGGAACTGTATTCAGTGTCCTGGGATAAACCATAATAGTAAGGAATATGAAAAAGAATGTGTGTATATGTAAAACTGAATCACTTTGCTCTACAGCGGAAGTTAACACAACTTCGTAAATCACCTATGCTTCATTTTAAAGAAAATAGTAAAAAAAAATAGAAAAATTGATTTTTAAAAGTGTAGACGTTCATGCTACGTCACAGTTTTGTTTTTATCGGGAAAGGAGATGAACAGTTACCAGAAAGGTTTGGTGTCATTTTCTTGCCCGCAGTTAGTTCCCAAGAGACACGTGGGAGAGAGCCGCCCTGCCCGTTCCCCTCTCGCCTGCTGTGGTGTTTCTGGGCCGAGTGGGGCCGGGCAGAGGAGAGCGCACGGGCGTCTGTTTGTGTCGTTTGCAGAGAAACACCCTCACCCGGTTTATGTTTGTTAATAATGGATTGGACTTGTTTACTGATGGGAGCAACCATTTCAGGCTTGTCCCTGGATTCTGATGTGGTGCGGGTAGCAGATACGAGCTGTGACAATCACAGTGGTGATGACTCCATCAGGAGCCCTGTTCCATCACTGGCGTTCAGCTCAGTGCATGCAGGGTCCCCTCACGCCCGAGACAGCGTCTGTCAGTGTTGCTGCTTCAGACTTGGGGAAATGAGACCTTGGGCTTCAGTCATTCGCCCCGGGCCCTGCAGCACATAACAGGCTGATTGAAACCCAGAACCCTGTAGTCCTCGCAGACTGCCTTATTTTGTCCAAGTGATGGGTAAAAATTGCACAGATGGGACTTCCCTGGTGGTTCAGGGGTTAGGTTCCTTGCTCCCGAGGCAGGGACACAGGTTCAGTCCCTAGTCCAGGGACTGAGATCCTGCATGCTGTGTAGCCAAAGCGGGGGAAATCACACAGGTCGAAAGGTCACGACTGATAAGGGGTGGGTTGTTTATCAGCATCACCTGGAGCTTTGAGCAGTAGTCACGTCTCTGCCCTGGGACAGAGGTGGCTGTGGCATCTGGCCACGAAGCTCCCTCTTCTTCTTGTAGAGCCCTTCTCTTGCCCTCCCACCCACTCTTTGTGTATAACGTCAGTGCTAGTAGCCTTTGCATTTAGATTACTCTGTGTTTCTAGTTGGTGGTTTTTCCCTTAGCTTTTCACAGGTTCATTCAACATTTTGATGTAAAATAAACCTGTCTGTGATTTCACTTTTTAGAGACCCATGTCGAGCACCTTCAATCAGCCTGTGCCAGCTCTCACCAATTTCAGCAAATGTCTAGAGATTTCCAGGCTTGGCTGGATACTAAGAAGGAAGAACAAAACAAGTCTCCCCTGATATCTGCCAAAGTTGACGTCTTGGAGTCATTAGTGAAAGATCAGAAAGACTTCAGGAAAACGCTGACTGCCCAGTCTCACCTTTATGAGAAAACCATTGCGGAAGGTGAAAACCTGTTACTAAAAACCCAAGGGTCTGAGAAAGTAGCCTTGCAGTTACAGCTGAACACTATTAAAACCAACTGGGATGGACTGCAGAAGCAGGTGAAGGACCGAGAAGACAGGGTGAAGGACACGCTGGAGAGAGCCCTCAAGTATAAAGAGCACGTGGACACGCTCAGGCCGTGGATAGACAGATGTCAAGGCAGCCTTGAGGAAATCAAGTGTAGCTTGGATCCCGCTGAGACGGAGAACGCCCTCGCCCGGCTGAAGGCTCTGCAGAAGGAGATGGACCAGCATTTCGGGCTGGTGGAGCAGCTGAGTGGTGCAGCTGGCAGCCTGCTCGGCGTCTGTGAGGTGGACCAGGAGGTGGTAGCAGAGGAGAGGGAGTGCCTGCTCCGGAAGGTGGACACGGTCACTGAGCAGGTGCACAGGAAGAAATTCTCCCTTGAGAACATGGCCCAGAAGTTTAAAGAGTTCCAGGAAGTTTCCAGAGAAGCTCAGCGCCAGCTTCAGGGTGCAAAGGACCAGCTCGCGGTGCACGACTCCCTGGGGCCCCAGGCTCACAGCAGCAAGTCCCTGACCGTGTTGCAGACCCAGCAGAAAGCCCTCCAGACCTTGAAGTCGCAGGTGGATCTGGCCCAGGGGCTTGCCCGGGACCTCGTGGCGGAGGCCTCTGACTCCAAGGGCACCTCCGAGATCCTGCTCCAAGCGGAGACCTTAGCGCAGGAGCACGACTCCCTTAGCCAGCAGGTGGACGACAAGTGCTCGTTCTTAGAAACCAAGCTTCAGGGCATTGGCCATTTCCAGAACACCATCCGAGAGATGTTTTCTCAGTTCGCAGAGTTTGATGATGAGCTGGATGGCATGGCCCCAGTTGGGAGAGACGCGGAGACACTGCAGAAGCAGAAGGAAGCCATCAGAGCCTTCCTGGAGAAGCTGGATGCGCTCATCGCAAACAACGCCAATGCCAATAAGACCTGCAAGATGATGCTGGCCACGGAGGAAGCCTCTCCCGACCTCGTCGGCATTAAGCGGGACCTGGAGGCTTTAAGCAAACAGTGCAACAAGCTCTGGGACCGTGCACAAGCCAGGAAAGAGCAGGTCGAAGGGACCATTGTGCGCCTTGAGGAATTCTATAGCAAACTCCAGGAGTTTTCTACTCTGCTCCAGAAGGCTGAGGAGCTTGAGGAGTCTCAAGGCCCCGTTGGCATGGAAACAGAAACAATTAATCAACAGCTCGATGTGTTCAAGGTAGGGAGTGCTTCCTTTTTATTCTGCGTTTTGGTTATTCAGAGATGTGAATAGAGATTTCCTGGTGGCCCAGTGGTTAAGACTCTATGCTTCCGCTGCAGGGGGCACAGGTTCGATCCCTGGTCGAACTGAAATCCCACATATCTTGCAGCGTGACCAAAAATAATAATGATAATAAAATAAAAAATAAAACTTCCATTAAAAAAAAGAAGACTGGTTGACAGAGAAGGAGGTGGCCTGTTTTGCAGCATCTTCAAGTAGGATCACCAGGCAGTGTTGGAGCTCAAATGAGCATCTGTGTAGCGGGTATCTGGGCAGGGCAGGTGGGTCCTTCTGCTTCTGCTTTGGCCTCTTGTGGGATAAGGCTTGAGATGACCTAGGAAGTCACAGGGTGCTTGGAAGGCTGGTGTCTATTTTTTTAAATTTCATTTATTTGCATTTGGCTCTGCTGGGTCTTCGTTGCCGTGCGGGCGCTTTCCCTACTTGCGGGGCTGCTCTCCAGAGGTGGTGTGCGGGCGTCCTGTTGTGGTGGCTGCTCTGGTTTCGGAACGCAGGCTCCGGGGCCCAGCACTGGGCACCCCTGCCTTCTGGAGCACAGGCCCGAGGAACGTGGCACCCAGGCTTAGCTGCTCCATGGCGTGTGCGGTCTCCTGTGCTGGGGACTGAAGCCTGTCTCCTGCATTGGCAGGCTGATTCTTTACCCCTGAGCCTCCAGGGAAGCCTGGCGTCGGTTTCTGACGTCGCTCACGGCTCCCGCAACTCGACCACAGAGACCGGCGCATCCACCCATCACGAGTGTGTGCTCTTCTGTTTGTGTCCTCGCATTTTCTCTCATGGTGAATTACAGTCTCTTCCTCCCCTTATCCTTTTCATGGTCTTCTTCTCCTTTTTAGCTTAGTTTTCCCCCCAAATCCTTCTTTTAAAAGCAGAGTTTCCCTTTTGTAATCCTGGGTCTATAAAACTTAAGATTTGGGGCTCATGCCCCAGACGATTGCGAGTAAATTATTTCTGATGGGACTGTGAGCGCCCTGGGACTGAGTACACGTGGGGCTTCCCTTGTGGCTCAGCTGGTAAAGAATCTGCCTGTAATGCAGGAGAGCCTGGTTTGATCCCTGGGTTGGGAAGATCCCCTGGAGAAGGGAAAGGCTACCCACTCCAGTATTCTGGCCTGGAGAATTCCATAGACCATATAGTCCAAGGGGTCACAAAGAGTTGGACACGACTGAATGACTTTCATTTCATATGTGGGGCTGTACACGTGGGGCTGAGTACATGTGGGGCTGTACACTTGGGCCGAGTACACGTGGAGCTGAGTACACGTGGGGCTGTACACTTGGAGTGAGTACACATTTCTCACCAGCAGCGGCAGTGATGCCTGACGATGGGGTGCGGGAGAAGGTGGTGAGGTCAGTGCCAGGGTCCGGGTCAGTGATGTGGCCTTGCTCAGGGTGTCGTGCACAGAATCCCATCTGGATGGGGACAGAGGGAAGGTCCTGGCTGCCCAGCCTTTGCTGCTTGGGACTGACGGGAGCCTGTGGAGTGGCTGGGGGACCATCCACGAGGTTCATTCTGCTTTGCAGTAAAGGCCTGTGTGACGCTGAGTCCCACCGCCAGCCCGTGAAACATCAGAGAGGATCAAATACAAACAGAATTTGCAAACCTAGAAATCATTTCCCAGGAGAAATGAATATAAATCAAATAGACTTCAAAATTCTCTGCTACTGTACTTGACAATGTCTTTCCTTTGCTTCTCTTTCATGACATTGTTTTTAGGTGACTGAATTTTAAAAAGTAACTTCAAAGTAGCTTCTTTTTCTTCTCTGTTACTAACATGATTATTTGCTGTTTATGGAGTGCCTTTGAAGCCCCGTCCCTGCAGGGCTTAAAAACCTGTGGTTCTGAATTTGGGTCTTGATTCTGGAGGTGGAAGGAGCGGCCTCACTGTTGACTTAACTCCCTTCATTTCTCTGTCACACTGTCATACTTGTGGTTTGAAAAATAAAGGTTTCATATAAGATAATTCTGTATTAGAAAAACAAAATTCTGTGGCCATTGCAACTTGGAAGACTGGGTGGAGGCTCTGAGGAGTGAGTCTCTGGAATTTTTGTGGAGCCCAACAAGCAAGGCTTGATGCTTACATGACAGTGATCAGATGGTCTTTGCACTGATGCAAGTTGGCTCTGTTCACTGCCTTCATGAAGTGGTACCATTTCCCTAGATGTTCTGTGACTTTGTGTAGAAAAAAAAAGAGTAGGCCTCATCTCTTTTCACTGCTGCTGCTAAGTCACTTCAGTCGTGTCCGACTCTGTGTGACCCCATAGATGGCAGCCCACCAGGCTCCCCCGTCCCTGGGATTCCCAGGCAAGAACACTGGAGTGGGTTGCCATTTCCTTCTCCAATGCATGAAAGTGAAAAGTGAAAGTGAAGTTGCTCAGTCGTGTCCGACTCTGTGCGACCCCATAGATGGCAGCCCACCAGGCTCCCCTGTCCCTGGGATTCCCAGGCAAGAACACTGGAGTGGGTTGCCATTTCCTTCTCCAATGCATGAAAGTGAAAAGTGAAAGTGAAGTTGCTCAGTCGTGTCCGACTCTTAGCGACCCCATGGACTATGGCCCACCAGGCTCCTCCGTCCATGGGATTCTCCAGGCAAGAGTACCAGAGTGGGGTGCCATTGCCTTCTCCGTCTCTTTTCACTACTTCAACTATTTGTAAGAAAAAAAATCACTATTTCTTTGAAAGTATTTTGCAAACTGAAAAGCACTAAATAAGCATCGTTACCATTCATGTATACAGAGATTGTTTTATTTGACTGTGAAGAAAAACAAAGGGATCATGTCTTCTGAAATAAGCCACTTGACATGCTGTATTTGTTTTCTGATTACTTTGGAGGGAGTTGACTGCTTTTAACGAAATTGAGTAATAATAATATCATGACATAGCTTCAGTGTCTTGAAACCCAGTGATTGAAATAAAAGTTTCCAAGGAGACAGTTATCTGCCTTTGGTATACCAGTGCCATGGGTAAAAAAGAACAGGAATGTATGGTGAATAAAGACAGTGGCTTACACAGTCACTCATTCTGTTTTCTGTGTGTGTGTTACATGTGCATGTTCTGAAAAATAACCATTGCAACGATTAACATTTATTGTGGGCTTCCCTGGTGGCTCAGATGGTAAAGCGTCTGCCTGCAATGTGGGAGACCCGGGTTGGATTCCTGGGTCGGGAAGATCCCCTGGAGAAGGAAATGGCAATCCATTCCAGCACTCTTGCCTGGAAAATCCCATGGACGGAGGAGCCTGATAGGCTACAGTCCATGGGGTCGCAAAGAGTCGGACACGACTGAGCGACTTCACTTTCTTTCACTTTCTGTGTGTCAAGCATAACACTTGGAGAAGGAAATTGCAACCCATTCCAGTATTCTTGCCTGGAAAACGCCATGGACGAAAAAACCTGGTGGGCTACAGTCCAGTTCAGTTCAGTCACTCAGTCGTGTCTGACTCTTTGTAAGCCCATGGACTGCAGCACGCCAGGCCTCCCTGTCCATCACCAACTCCCAGAGCTTACTCAGACTCATGTCCATTGAGTCGGTGATGCCATCCAACCATTTTATCCTCTGTTGTCCCCTTCTGCTCCTGCCTTCAATACTTCACATCAGCAGGGTCTTTTCAAGTGAGTTAGCTCTTGGCATCACGTGGCCAAAGTATTGGAGTTTCAGCTTCAACATCAGTCCTTCCAATGAACATTCAGGACTGATCTCGTTCAGGATGGACTGGTGGATCTCCTTGCAGTCCAAGGGACTCTCAAGAGTCTTCTCCAACACCACAGTTCATAAGCATCAATTCTTCGGTGCTCAGCTTTCTTTATAGTCCAACTCTCACATCCATGCATGACCACTGGAAAAACCATAGCCTTGATGAGATGGACCTTTGTTCCGTAAAGTAATGTCTCTGCTTTTGAATATGCTGTCTAGGTTGGTCATAACTTTCCTTCCAAGGAGTAAGCATCTTTTAATTTCATGGCTACCATCTGCAGTCCATGGGGTTGAAAAGAGTTGGACACGACTGAGCAAACACTAGACTGTCTTTAATCCAGTTGACAGTCTTGAGAGTTGGGTCCTATTATTATTTGCATCTTATTGTAAGAAAGCTGAGACGAGGGAGGGGAAGTGACATTCCCAGGGTCACGTAGGTGTTAAGTTGTTAGAGAGAGCCTGGATGTTTTGTGAATATAGTGCAGTGTTTTGGTCAACTTTATTCATCACATTGCACATCTTACATTTTTTTCGGGGAAACTTTCAAATCATCTTTGCTCTAGACTGATTTGGGTGCCTTGAATAACCATCCATTGTTGTCATTTATGTTTGTTTTCCTGATTTTTTAATATTGAAGTATGGTTGATTTACAATATCATGTTAGTTTTAGGTGTACAGCCAGGATTCAGTTATGTGTGTGTGTGTATACATATATATATATAATCCCTCTCTCCCCCATATACATATATATAAAAATTTTCAGATTCATTTCCCTTATTGGTTATTTAAGAATCTTCAGTATAGTTCCCTGTGCTGTACAGTAGGTCCTTGTTGGTTATCTGTTTTATATATAGTACCCACTCGAGTGTTCTTGCGTGGAGAATCCCAAGGACGGGGGAGCCTGGTGGGCTGCCGTCTATGGGGTCGCACGGAGTTGGACACGATTGAAGCGACTTAGCAGCAGCAGCAGCAGCAGCAGCAGCAGTGTGTATATCTGTTAATCCCAACTTCCTAGTTTATCCCTACCCCACCTTTTCCCTTGGGAAACCATAAACTTGTTTCTCTGTCTGTGAGTCTCTGTTTTGTAAATAGGTGCATTTGTCTTTTTTTTTTTAGGTTTATCATTTGACATTTTTCTCTATCTGACTTACTTCACTCAGTATGACAGTCTTTATGTCCATCCATGTTCTTTCTTATGGCTGAGTATTCCATTTTGTATATGTATCACATCTGTTTTAGCCATTCATCTGTCAATCAATCATTATTTGTCTTAATCCAGAACACCAGGAGCACTTAAAGAATATGTTAGGTACTATAGTTGTCGAAACAGATCCGTAGATACGGTGATGAGGCTAATGATGAGAACAGTTAACCTCCAGCACCACTGCTTCTGAAAGGGAACCAAACATTTCCTTGTCCTGGTAATTATATCTTTCTTGATCATAGTTGTAAATTAATTCAGATCTCGATCTAACTTTTGCTGGGCATTAAGCTTAGTCCAATGACTAATATTTAAAAATAGGAAAATGATTCAAATTCTTTTAAAACATAGCTAACGTAACCCAAAAGGTAGTACCAATCTCTTTTCAGCAACTTGGAATACGTGGTTGAACGTGAGTTTTAACATAATATTTTAGGAAGATTTAAAAATTGTCTTCATTGGAATAATGTGTATTGAGTTAAAAAAAAAAACTAGTAGTTTGCTATGTTATAATTTCTAAAAATGAAACAGAAAAGCACCACAGTGCGGGACCTATTTTCATTATAGACTTTGGAATAAAATGCAATTTGTCATTATTCTACCAGGGAGCTTTAGTTTAACCTAATGTCAGGGGCAAAATCTTTCAACAGTTTTTCATGGTATAGAATAGGCTGCCCTCTGAGTTGTTCTGAAGCTTCATAGCTATTACCCAGTTGCTCAGTAAGGATGCCTTATATTCACTAGGAGCATAATGGATTATATAAGCTAGGTGAGACAGAGTTTTAGGGTTCCATTCTTTTCCCCCCTAAAATTTAACCTTAGAAATAGCTGTTAATATCCTTGAAAGGATAAAGTTAATTCATATTTAATACAACCCAAATGTAACGATTGAAAATAAAAATTGTTCAGAACCAAGAGTGCTAATTCACTGTCAGTGAAAGTATTCCAGGTTGCTGAAAAGAGATTGGTACTACCTTTTGGGTTACTTCAGCTATGTTTTAAAATAATTTGAATCATTTTCCTATTTCTAAATAGTAGTCATTGGACTAAAATGTCTAAAGACTGATGTATTTTCTATTACTATTGATAACCCAAAGTACCATTTTTCTACTTATGCTTCCATAAGTTATTGCATTAAATTCTGTGTACACTATCATACATTCCCAGACAAAAAGAAAAAGTCCCTTTGGAGTTCCCTATCACTGTCTCCTGTTGAAGATTCTCAGCTCAAGATTGTCTTCAAATCAAAACTCCATTATCAAATAGAATATTAAGGTTTTCATGTTTTTACTGTGTTTCAAAGACCTACCAATTCTACACAAGGAATATACACCGGCCTTCCTATGATGTCACCAACAGCCAATCAGATCTTCTGATCATTGTGAAGTAATTATTATAAGCACACTGAATTGATTTAATCTCGGTGAAGAGCAAAGAAACGTGATGTTTTAGCGAACACATGCAGTCACATTCCAGCTAAATAATGACCTTCCCCAGCTCCATCTGGGCCACGGTAGAAAGCCTCACCCACAACCTGTTGCTGGTTTTTCCGGCCACTCTGTGGCTGCCCCAGTTGTCACTGTTTGTTCCCACAAATGAACAAATCACTGGTATTCGTCTCTCTGAACCAAAAATTTCTTAAGGCAGAGAATTTTTAAGCCAGTACTTAAGTTTCAGGTTTGAAGAACTCATTAACAAAAGAAACCACTTGTTACACACAAAAAAAGTTTCATTTTTTTCTAGATTATTTGACTTAATCTTGAGGTACAGTCATTAAAAGAAAAGAAATAGGAACAATGCTGTTGTTCAGTCACTCAGTTGTGTCCGAGTCTCTGTGACCCCATGGCCCGCAGCATGCCAGGCTTCCCTGTCCTCCACCATATCCCGGAGTGTGCTCAAACTCGTGTCCATTGAGTCAGTGATGCCATCCAACCATCTCATCCTCTTTTGTCCCCTTCTCCTCCTGCCTTCAGTCTTTGCCAGCATCAGGTGACCAAAGTATTGGAGCATCAGCTTCAGCATCAGTCCTTCCAATGAATATTCAGGGTTGATTTCCTTTAGGATTAACTGGTTTGATCTCCTTGCAGTCCAAGGGACTCTCAAGAGTCTTTTCCAACACCACAGTTTGAAGCATTTCTTCAGCGCTCAGCCCTCTTTATGGTCCAACTCTCACATCCTTACTTGACTGTTGGAAAAACCATAGCTTTGACTGTACCGACCTTTGTCAGCAAAGTAATGTCTCTGCTTTTTAATATACTGTCTAGGTTGGTCACAGCTTTTCTACCAAGGAGCAAGTGTCTTTTAATTTCATGCTGCAGTAACCGTCTGCAGTGATTTTGGAGCCCAAGAAGGAAGTAATAGCATATACATCACCAAATTGAGCCAACCACCTACATCCAGATTAAACAGTGCTGGAAAGTCCCTTGTTGACAGCAGTCTGGAATCCCAGTTGGGAAAGGGTCCCGAGCAGTGTGTCCACCCCATGGGCAAGACTTCAAATTGCAGTTTTGTGGACTCCTGCTTGTAATCACAGGCTGCAAGTGATGTCATCGTGCTTGCACACGCAAGTCTGTCTCTGGTTTAGTTTTTACAGTGCTGCTTGTTTCACCTTGTGAGTCAGAAGACTTCTTACACCGTAGGGGATTGGCCAGGCCCTCAGGGGCTTAAGAGATTCCAGGACATATCCTTTCTTATCTACGGTGCTGTGTGACTTGCTGTGCTTCTAGGGCAGGCGTGGAAGCCAGGGTCGGAGGCAGGTCAGAGGCTGGCTCTTGCTTCTAGAGCCTGAAGACTTCCTCCATTTTAATTTCCCTGACAGCCAAGTTGAAACCGGATACAAAAACCAGAACACATGTAACTGTGCCGTGATGAATGTTCTTGGGCACAGGGGAAGGCAGTGGGCACCCAGCATCCTCCTATGAATGCTGGGGGACCTAAAATGACAGGTGCCATGAAGCTGGCGCAGCCGGGTTATTTGATCCTATTTGTAAATAGTACTGCTAAAAAAAAAATCACTTTCCAAGTATCCTATTAAGATATTTATTAAATGATCCTGAAACAACCTCTGTAATGTCACCATATTTTCCAAGATAAAAGTAAACTGTCCAAAGAATGCTTTAATAGTGGTTTTTAAGTGCTCCATATTGTTCCATTTGAGATCAATGGCAGATTGTTCTCTGTTTTGTTGAGAACAGGAGGAAATGCAGTAAAGCTTTCTCAGAAGTGGTTTTTCATGGGGGAAATAGTCTTACTTGCCTGGATTTTTGTTAATAAACCTGTATTAGTAGGCAGATTTCACAGCACCTTCCTCTGGTATATTTAAAGGTGACTATTTCCACTGTAGAAACTACCCCTTGATGCATGGGCTGTATCAGCTGGTCCCGTTTATTCAGTCAGCTGTGTCAGAGTGGCTTTAGGATGCTAGGAAGAAGAAATCTCAGCTGTGCTGGCAAGCGAGAAGGCCCACGGACGCAGAGGCCACGCCATGCTGCGGGGATGGTGCTGCCGTGGGGCAGGGTTCCACCACGCACGCCAGCGGAGCAGGTGGGCCTTCATGCTTTGAAAGGCTTTGCTCCTGGGAGCATGGCCTGCGGGCTCTCTTTCCATGTCTGCTTCTAACTGATGCCATGCTCTGGGTGTCCTGTGACCTCTTAACTCCTGTGGCTTCACTGAAGACCCAGGAGTTAAACACAGAAAACAAACTTACAGTGACCAGCAGAGAAAGGGGAGTGAGGGATAAATTAGGAGTTTGGGATTAGCCAGATATATACTACAAGATATAAAACAGATAGACAACAAGGACCTACTGGACACCAGGGACCTATATTCAATATCTTGTAATAGATTATGTGTGTGTGTGTGTGTGTGTGTGTGTGTGTGTAGATGGCTATTCACCGGGAACTAACACAGTATTGTAAACATTGTAAATCAACTACACTTCAATTACAAAAGAAAGGTCAAGGAGTCAAAGTGGGTCATTCTCAACACAGTTCCAGCCAGTGATTTCATACCAGGGGACTTTTTGGTGGTTTATTGTTATCTGGATAAATTTGTATCTTAAAGTGGTTCCCACTCCCCACCCCTGAAAAATGCCAGGCTGTAGCATCTCTTGTCATTATCAAGGGCCTTCCTTAGATAAAAGGAGACCTACATAATTTATTTTACTCACGTGGGAAGTTGCTTAAAGGTATGGGTGTCCATGTGTGTGAGAGATGGGAACAGAGAGAGAGAGGAATTTGCTTTGTTGTTATGAAATGATGTAGGTTTCTTGATAAGAAAATCTGATGAGTTAATGTTTTTTAAACATTCATCTAGATCTCTATTCATTCATTAAAAAATAGCCTCAGTTGGTAAATGCTGTGAAGATAACTCACAGGAAGCTAAGGAGTGCACGTTTAAAGGCCCTACCCAATGTTCAAGATAAATATCCATCAAGACCAGTCAGTCTGATAAGTTTCATTACTTGTTTGCTTTGGTCATGGGGTCTGAATACCCTTCTTTCCTTCAAATGTAAAGTGTGTTAAACTGAAATAAATAGTTACTGCGTAGTCATCTAATGGAGTTTCCCCGGTGACTTAGCAGTAAGAATCTGCCTGCAATGCAGGAGCAACAGGAGACGCCTGGAGGAAGGCATGGCAGCCCACTGCAGTATTCTTGCCTGGAGAATCCCACGGATAGAGGAGTCTGGTGGGCTACAGTCCACAGAGTCGCAAAGGAAGAGTCAGACACAGCTGAAGCAACTTAGCATGCACGCACACTCACATTCATCTGATGACTATTCTTGAAGATCCTTTATCCATGCATGAAAAGAAGTTTATCACTTTAAAACCTGAGAACCTAAGATGCTTTCAGTTTTCCTTAGCAAAAAGCATATCTGTTTTAGAAAGAATAATAGAAATTGTTGTCTCTAAGGCCTAGGTTTGTACTTAAAACACCCCACACATCTCTTGTCTGGCTTCTAATTCATATTTCAGGAGCTACTGGGCCAGGAAGATAAGTTCATCAGCTTTTATGGATAATATTGCATTTACTCACAAACGTTGTCCACTTACTACACTTGAATTTCCTAATATTTCTAGCCTTTCAGCTCTAAAAACTCCATGTTTCAGTTGATAAAATTGGCCTTTTATCTTTTCTAAGACATGGATCATTGTATGATACTTTGTGGTAAGATTCTTCAGAAACTTTCTTTTTTAATTTTAGAAATATAAAATATTTCTTGCTTATAATTCAACTAGTGTTTGTGTACTTTTCCAAAATTATCTACCTTTACAAAGTATTTTAACTGGATCACATCAAGTAGGCTGTGTAGACTTGCCTTTCGAGACCAGTTTAACATTGTGATTTCTGAATACTTTTGACTGCTTTTCGGAAGAGCTTTGCTCATTTATTCATTGTATATTTCTTATATGTATAATGGTAAACATATTTAACACAGTTCAATACATTTTGATTTTATTAATACTAACTTTAGAGAGCATCGCATTGAAAAGTAGCTGTATAACTCGAATTTAGGAAGAAATGATCAACCAGTCGGGTCCTGCTCTAAATATGAGTTCTCTTAAGTTACCCAGATAGATCTTTGGAATCTGATTTCAGGTAACAAAGATAAATATACAAGTTGTTGTCATCAATACCAATATAATGTTAAGAGTACAAATATCAAATGGAACACTAATGTACCAGGATCATCTTTTGTAGAGTTAGTTGAAATCAGCTTAATAAAATAGGAACTCAGTTATTAAATAAATGGTGCACTGTTAAATATAATCCATCAGAGGAGATTTCTCCATCGCACTTCCTGCTTCCCGGCTGTGTCCCACACACTTTCTCATCCACCCTCTCCACCTCACTGTCAGTCACACGGGGCGAGGGTCCTGCCTCTCTGGGCACCTGCACTTTGCCAGGGTTTCCTGTGCTGCTTGGCAGATAGTGGAGCCTGTTTGATGAATGGCTGAAATTATGAATGAATTATTTGTGTAGCTTTAAAAGTGTACTCTTCATTTCAAATGCAGGGTTGCTGTCTTTAGCTTTACAGAGAGCTGGAAGACCAGATTAGAACTGAGTTCATGATTTAGAGTTAGAGCCTACGGGGGCTGGAAGGAGGGCCGTTGTTTCTTAGGAAAAGTTCTGTGAGCAACTCTGGTCCACACTTTGTGGAAACTTTCTTATCCACGTAGCCACGAGTGAGTAGCTTCCCAGGAGCTACTTGCGTAAGGAAGGCCGTGGCAGCTGGCAGTCAGTCCGTCCCTCCATCTCTGCTGATTGTGGCCTGGTGCCCGACTCATTGTTCAAACATGGTAACTGTGGGCGGGTTTTCTTTGTCTTATTATCCAGGCAGCAGAACAGCCTGTGTGCTCAGATAGAATCAAGTGCTTGCTGAGATATTTCACTTCTTGACCGTGAAGAGTGGGCTTTGATATTATTATGTTGATGGGTAGGGTAGTTTATTATGTATATTATCCCTTATAGTTGGCTATGTATATATTTTTTCCAACTTAATACGAGTTACATGTAATAAGTGAATGGGTATGTTGCCTATAGAGTTCTGGTTATGGATAGATTTTTTTTAAAAAAAGATTCAGTTCTTACTTTTATAAAAAATCATTTTGGAATCATTTTCTTACGAAAGGTACAAAAGGCCCCTCCCACATCTCTTCTGTTAAGTTATCAGAGAAGTTTACTGTTGTTTTTACTAGACCTGTCTTCACTTGGGGCCAGCACAGTTTTATTTATGTTTGAAAGATTATTTTGTGAGTTTGAGGAAAGAAAATCTGCCCTCTATCTGCTATTCTGGCATGATTGCTTATTTCATAAAATAAAGAATGGATAGATCTTAGTTTATTTAAATGAAACTGTGAAATTTTCTCCCCCCGCCAAAGGCTAAGATTTGGCTTGCTGAGTTAATTTTCAAACAGTATTATTTAAAGAGTGTTTGTTCAGTGGATAAAACTCCCTGGCTGTGATTTTGTTAATGAAATATCCAGAGTCGCTTAACCGCCCTTGATCTTAGCCCAAGCCTTGCAGTAACCTCGAGAGGCATGCATAGTTATTAGTAACGGCTCATATCCACGTCCACGGTGCCCAGGGCTCCATACCCTAAGGAGTGGTTTCCTCCGGAGAACAGTTCGACTTGAACTTGGGCTTTTAAAAAGAACGACAGGAGATCCGACTTGAAAGTGATGCGCGCTCTACATCGCGGACCTCGAAGGGCTGCGAGTCCGCCGCAGCAGCGCCCCTAGAGTGGTTCCCGGTGGGCGGGTTAGCCCGACTCCCCGTTTCTCTCTGCGGGGTAGGGTGGGGCGCGGTTCCCGCGGGGCCCCGCTGTCCGCGCGGAGGTGGCCCCCGCCCCGCCGGCCGGTCGCGCCCCCGCGCCCGCTGCGCGCCCCCGGGCCGGGTCTGGTTTGCGCTGATGTCACCGCCGGGCGGTTGCCTCCCGCCGCCCGCCTCTGGGCACCTCCCCCTGAAAGACTTGCGGGCGCCCGGCCGGCCGGGGCCGGAGTCCGGGGCACATGCCCGCCGAGCCGGGTCTCGGGAGCGCGTAGCGGCGGAGCGGGCCCCGGGCCTCGGCGAGGGGCGCGCGGCAGATGCGCCCCCGGAGCGCCCAGGCTCGGGACGCCCGCCCGCCCGCCCGCCGCCCCGCCGCGCGGCTGCCCAGCCTCGGAGGAAGTGCGGGGCTGCTCTCCACTGCGGTGGCCTCAGGTGGAATCAGCTGTCTTAAGGAAGATCAGATAAGACTCTTTGAAAATGACTTTTTTTTTTTTTTCTCTGAATGGAGTTTATACTACACCATGCTGTCTATTTACTTCGAACGGTTGCTAGACTGTGCCGGCCTGGCCTTCCAAAAGCCTATTTTTTTCCTCTTTGGATAATTCTGAATAGCCTCGAAGACGCTTAATATGGGAAGAGCCTGCCTTTCGAATCAGGATTATTTATAGCTACTCCCAAAAAGAGTAAAAGAAAATTTGAACTTTCTTACAGTGTGTTAGACTTATTTTTCTCTGAAGACTTGATCTGTGCCTTCATCGGAATAGTCTGTGGTCTCAAGTCTCCAAGTGTTTTTAAATTTCTGAACCTTGGTTTATTTATAAGAGATGGAGTTTTGCAAGCTGTGTTTAAGTGGATTACAATTAACCAGACCTCTACTGAAATTGACACTCAGTGGATAAAGATGCTTGCTCCTGGGGAAATTGTAATCTGGAAATCTCAGATGCAGAATTAGAATAAAAAGGGAAATGGACCGACAATGGAATGTTCTGAGTGTTTGAGCCACTGATAAGTGTATTATTTGTTTTCTTTTTTCTGTGTTTTGGAGTATGTGAAAGGGAACTTCCAGGGGCTGGGGAGGAGACTTCAGTTCTCTGTTATTGGATGCACTTTATTTTTGAGAATCATTCTCACACAACCAGGTAAAGGGAGGATTGCACGTGGACTGGTGCCCTGCTGCTGGCCTTCAGCCCCTCATCTGTGATGACGTGTGTTATCTAAGATGCATCTTTGGGCTGGAGACACTTTATAGTTCTGTTCAGAAGTGTGCTTTTCTGGAACATGCCTGGCCTTACTTCCCACTTTCTGCGTCAAGAGCTGCAGTGTTTGTTGTAACGGGCTCCGCAATGGGGAAGCCGCTGAGCAGACCAGACTGTTTACGTCAGAATCCCCCTTGCGTAGGAAAAGGTGAGGAGGAGGAGGATCTCAACATTGAGGACTGCTATGTCCCCCAGCGCTCCATCTATGACACGGTTAGGCTGAATGAGCAGATTGACTCGGGTTCCAAGGGCAGCCTGTCTTCCAGGCACTTCACAGACCGGACTTTACCCTACAGTCACAGAACACTGGATGTCAGCTCTTTGTGCTCCAACGGTCCCCTTGCTTCTTCCAGTGCGTTCGAGCTGAGAGGCCGTGAAGCCCACAGGCTCGATGAAAAGATGATCTTTGATGCCCTCAAACTCAATAGCGACGTCATCCGGAGCACAGGCTTACCCAAAGCCAAATCCCATGCGGAAAAGAAAGAGCATAGACGGTCATGGCGAATGTTCGTCCCGGCCAATTTCGTGGATTATGCAAACAAAAGTGAAAGCTCTTTTGTTGAACCTGCTGATCTGTCAGATGCTGTTGCCAAGGCTGGCAAGTGCAGAGGGGCTACTAGCTCTCTCCCGTCGGAGGAGGACGACTCTGGCTTGTGCGGCCCTCCGGCGGAGAGGGAGGAAAAGCAGCGCCTTTTCCCCGGAGACCCGTCCCAAATCAGAAGCCTGTCTTCTGTGGAAGATGCTCACACCGCAGAGCAATACAGACCCTTTTTTTCTGTTAATTCCATCAGCGAACAGAAGATGCCCTTGCTTTCATGCAGAAGCACCCACCTTGATGACAACTTCAAGATGATTTTACATGATGCTTCTCCACCAGAGGAAACGAAACCTGTCCATGGTCAAAGGGAAATCCGTGGTGAAAACAGCTGCCTGCAGGATGATGTCAGAGAGAGCGCTCTTAAGGGTGGTTCATTCATTCTGCCAAGAGAGGGAGAAAGCAAGTGCATTTCTAACCCCAGAGAAGAAGGAAGAACCTACGGATCAGGAGAATTCCAAACCACTGCCCAAAGGAGGGAATTTGTGGGAGACTCTCCCGAGGAGCTGGCTGTCTCTTGCACAGATCTGGGGGGAAATGTCATAGATTGGGGTGGCACGGGTTTAGTGGAAAATCTGACGTTATTGACACAGTACGATTCAGAAGAATCCAACGTAGCATCCCAAGAGGATGTGGAGGCTCCTCTTTCTGTCCAGGAGATGGAGGCGGTCTGTGAGCCGTGCTCCTCACAATTCAGAGCAGTAAGAAAGCAAGCCGCTCCCCGGAAAACAGGGGCCCATGCAGGAACCTTGGACCCTGTCTGTAATGGCTTTCACTCTGCTCAGGTAATTAATAGGGATGGGAAATTTGCCATCAAGTGGTCACTGGTGTCTCTGACCATGGTCAGTCCTGTCCTGTCTCTGGCTGGGGTGCAGTGGGCGGGGGGCAAGGGGTGGTTGACTGGTACCCAGCCAGATGGCAGACATTGATCCATCGATCACTGCAAGCTAATTAGGGATGGTTCCTGAGGAGCATGATCACTGCCAGCTGTTTGCGTTCCTGCTCCTGGTGGTAGGATGGTGGCCGTTCCCTTCATTTGCATGCCCCCCCTCCACTGTGAATTCATGTTAAGCTTAGGCTTCTCCACAAATTGTGGTTTAAGGTCCTGCCACTTAAGGGCAGTTATATGGGATTTATTAAGCTTGAAGGGGCTTAGGAAGGAGCAAACACAGTGTTCCATTGTTGTGGTCTGAGAAGTGCTCTCCTCAAGCTGAGGACTCTGTACACATGCTCAAAGTGTTCTCTCTGCAGCTCTGCATGCGGGGAAAAGCGGTTGTGCTGCCTTCTGCAGTCCACGAAGCCCGCCTTCCCTTTTGCTAAGTGCTGAGTGAAGTGAGCGCGTGAAGGGTGCAGCCTTGTCAGAGGGAGACGTCGGTTGTCAAGCCTGTAATTTTTTTCTTCCCACTTAGATTGAAGTTCAGCTATTTTGATCCTTTTCCTAAGCTCTTCTGGTAAACTTTGCCTCAGAGGTAATTTTACTTTATTTTAAGCTTCTCTTGTGTGTGTATGCTTGAGGGTTAGCCTTAGGGAGAGTCTCTCTTCCTAGGTATTTTGTTACTGAGAGATAAGGCTTTTGGATGCTATCAGTCTATGAAATAATTGATCTAATTAGCCATGCCCTTTCCTTGCATTGAATGGTGTGCTAGTTTGAGAGCTTAACAGAGTGTTTGCTTACTATAAAGGATTTTGTAGTTTATTTGTAGAAAGTAATTAAACTCTTAGAGTATATAGATTCTTTAGTAGTTTTTTGTTTTTTTTTTTAACCCTTAGTGAATATTGAGAAGCACTTTTGAAAATTACTAGACTCAGCCAGAACTATGCTGATAGACAACCCTGAAATCCATTCCTTTCAAACCAAGACGAGAGGTTAAGACACTTTACTGGAACGCTTTTATTAGTTTTGTTGTTTTTTGCCCTGAAAACTAGCTATGCTACTGCTAAGTCGCTTCAGTCATGTCCGACTCTGTGCGACCCCATAGACGGCAGTCCACCAGGCTCCGCCGTCCCTGGGATTTGCCAGGCAAGAATACTGGAGTGGGTTGCCATTTCCTTCTCCAATGCATGAAAGTAAAGAGCGAAAGTGAAGTCACTCAGTCCTTAGCCCTACCAGGCTTCTCCGTCCATGGGATTTGCCAGGCAAGAGTACTGGAGTGGTGCCTTCTCCACTGAAAACTAGCTGTGGGCGAGAACAAAACTTTTCCCTGAATCCTTATGTACCAGACAAGTTCCTGGAATTAAAAATGTAGCCGTTTTCCTCCCCCTCTTTTTTTCTTTTTTGGTAAGTAGTAAAACATATCTACAGCTATTCCTAGAAATAGTAACTTGGAAAGTGGTATAGAAAAGAAGCAGGATCATACGGCAGAATTCTGTTTTCACTAACTTGCAGTGTTTCTGTTGACTTATTAGGTACATTAATGCCTTTTAAAAATTATGAAAAATCGTATGTATTTGTCCCCATGATTTGGGGAACTCCTATAATTCTCTGTGTGTAATTGACTTTTTATATTGAGTATTGTTCTATAGAAGCAATTAGCTAGTGTGGAAACTGTCAGAAAATGTTTGGGCTTTTTGCTGAAAGGGGACTTTTAGAAGAGGTGATCGTGCATTTTTTGTTTGCTCTTCTTTAATGTACTCATTCATACTATATAGCACAGACATATGCTGGCATGGGCCAAAGTCTGGGGAGTTTGGCAGCCTCTACATCTTTCAGAATTATTTTCCATACTGTGCCTGTAGTGTTTTCTCAACTCCTATTTTGATATTTGCTTTTATTGTGTTTTCCTATATTCTGTTTAACTATTCATTCACTTGGACTGTTACATTTATATAGTATAATGACTCAGCACCCCAAACCTTGTTTTCCCTTAATCTCCAGCTGAAGCTTTCCTTCCTTAGTTAAATGAGTTTATTGTCCTCTTGACACCTTCAAGCCGAATATTAAAGCATTGGTATTATCTATGAAAGAGTTGACGTATAGTATTATCTATTGAGGAATGATCATCACCCACCCCAAGATAGGAATACAATTTTCTATACTGATAATTCATTTGGCAAGTAGTTACCAGGTCCATATTACAAGCTAGGTCCTGTGGTAGGCCCAGGAAATAGAGCAGCTCTAAGGAAAACAAATTGGCGTTTTTGTGGAACTTGCATTTTACTCTAACACATTAGTTAGATACTTTGCCAGTTGCAGGCAGTGCGGCCTGTAAGTTGGGTGAGCTGGAGGGTTGTCTGGGAGGTGCTGGAAAGCCGCCGACAGTGCAGGCAGGGCCCACAGAGTGGCCGTGCAAGCCACGTGTGCTGGGATCCGGTGGGGAGGCCTCTGTGCCTGTTGCAGTGCCCGCCTACCCCTTTCTGCCATCTGTGTCCCCGTGTGTGGCCCCTCTGGCTCAGCTCATCTTCTTGTCAGTGACCCCCATTTCCAGCTGAGGCTCCGATGTCATGCCAGCTAGCAGCAGGCCTGCTTAGAAGAGCCCATAAGGATTCTTGTCCAGGAAGGCCCATCTTATCATCTTGCTACTTGGCATTTTCTGTACCTTTTTTTTTGGCTTTTTAAAAAGTTATTTTATTGAAGTATAGTTGAGTTAACAATGTTGTGTTAATTTCTGCTATACAGCAAAGTGACTCAGTTATATAGGTACACTTTTTCATATTCTTGTCCATTAGGGTTTATCACAGGATACTGAATATACTTCCCTGTGATACACAGTAGGACTTTGTTGTTATCCATCTTAGTTTTTATTTGTTGTTAATTGAGGATCATTGCTGTATTGTGTTGGTTTCTGCCGAACGTCAGCATGGGTCAGCCATAGGTACACATGCATCCTCTCCTCCTGTGCCTCCCTCCCATCCCCTGACCACCCACCCCTCCAGGTTGTCACAGAGCCTCAGTTTGAATTGAAGCATACACTGGGTAATTTCTAGCATACGGCAGAGTGACTCACGGATACATAAAGGTGTACATATTGGTTTTTTCTGTTCTTTTTCATTATGGAATGGATGTTGAGTAGGGTTGAGTGTGCTGTACAGCAGAACTTGGTTGTTTATTCATTCTGTGTGTAACAGCTTGCATCTTCTAACTCTGAAGTCCCAGTCCGCCCTTCTCACCTTGGCAACCATGAGTCCGTTCTCTGTATCTGTGAGTCTGTTTCTCCTCTGTAAATAAGCTCATTTGTGTCATATTTTAGATTCTGTGTATGAGTGATATCATACAGTATTTGTCATTCTCTGACTTTGTTAGTATAATAATCGGTAGTTGCATTCATGTTGCTGCAAATGACATTTAGAAAAAAGAATGAAATAATGCCACTCTAAACCTTTTTTTACTAGTTAAATTGGAGTGATAGGAGATTCCTAGTGCTGTGATAATGAAGCGATACAGAAGACATGTCCACTCTTGTTTTCGTTTTATAGGTAATCTGATGAAATGCAGCTAGAATATCATTCCTGAGTATTTCTGAGTGGTCATGATAATATTATGAATTTATGTTTAGTTTTTTACTAGTATTTGTAAGGCAGACTAGGCAACAACACATGACTTAGGCAACCAGGATTATCTTTATCTGTAATAATCCATATTGGCTGATGGAACAGATGTTTGTATTTGGTGACTGTTAGGTACGCTAATTCAGAGAATTACTGTTCTTTTCAAACGTAGGTGTTCCAAAAAGAAGAGATTGAACCCCTGCAGGTGAAGCATCAGGATGTGAACTGGCTGGGGCAGGGCCTCATCCAGAGTGCCGCCAAGGGCGCCAGCACCGAGGCCCTGGAGCACGACCTGGACGACGCCGGCGCGCGCTGGAAGACCCTCAACAAGAAGGTGGTGTGGCGCTCCCTCCCTTGTCCTTCCTGTAGATTGTTCGCCAGCGTTTTCTAGGACCCCCAGTCCTGTGTCCCGTAGCCCAGCCTCCCTGCCCTGCCTGCTCCTTGGCTGCCCTGTAACCCATGGCCCATCCCAGGTGTCCCCAGGGCTGGGGGCACAGACGCAGGCAGCGAGCCGGGTGAGGCGGGCCCTGTCTGGACGGTGGCCAGGTCCTCTGCCCTGGGCTGGGACCGTGCACATACCTCCGAGGGCATGGGGGCTGCTTGGCGCCTCAGGTTAGTGCCACCCAGGGGCCTGGGCTCCCTGCTGCCAAATGGTCTACTTATTTTCCAGAGAACTTGGAAATCTCACTTTGTATGTGAAACCTAATTTTCATTCATCAGCAACTCATTCCGCACTGTGTAGCAGGTCACACAGTGCAGCCGTGTGTCTGTCCGCCCTATAGATGGCTGAGTCCAAATGTCATTTGATGAAATGAAGATCCCCTCTTTTCCCAAATGAGCGTGATAGAAAACACTGGAAAGTAACTCTGATAGCTTAAGGAGATGATGCTGAAACACAACAGCAGCTCTTTATGTGACAGAAATGATCAGAAAAGGGTTTTGGGATGGCAGGGCTCGTCTGGTGCTGGAGGGAATTGTTTTTGGAGTTTTTCCTGCTCTGAAATCTTCCTTGGTGGCCAGATCTCAAGACAGCATTTATCCTTCTTTAGAGTCTGATTCATACTGTAGTGCTCCTCACACAAACGGGGATGCAGTGTCAGGTATAAATATATTCCATGGTACTTAAACTGTCTTGCCAAGTACTTGTTCAGTCCAAAAAGAAAAGACCTTTGAGGGGGCGATAGGGTATCTCTGTGTGGGACACAGAGACTCCATTTACTGGAGGACAAAGGCCCTGTCTTGTTAAGAAAGGCCTATATAGAGCTTGGAGCTGGCAGGATTTAATTGGATACTTCATAGTTATTTTGTGTGGCTGAATATAATTCTGATTCTCTCTATTAAATAATAGTTTTTTTTTTTTTTAATCTTAGTCTTTAAAAAAATTACTATCCTTGATTTTCAACGTAGGAAATAATGGAACCCCATGGATAATGGTAAAAATGAAAAAGGCACTGTTTCTTTCAGTAACCTTAAAATATTTGAACCCTTCTTTGCTAATCATTGGTGTATTGGATACATCCAAAATCCGAGAGTCCTCCTCTTTGGCATTTGGGTTGAGAGGGTAACCTTATCTGCTGGGCTGACTTGCTGATGAGCTTGTCTCCTTTCTGTCTGTATCCTGCCCACGAGCAGTGCCTTGAGTAAGTTTTAAGTGAGAAGGAAGAGAAAATCTGTGATCAGTGGGCAGACGAGCTTGGACAGGGCGGGCTGGTGGGCGTGTGTGGTTCCTCACAAGCACGGTGGTAACTGAGGCCCCGGCTGTGCAGGTGGCCCAGCGGGCAGCCCAGCTGCAGGAGGCCCTGCTGCACTGCGGGCGCTTCCAGGATGCCCTGGAGTCCCTGCTCAGCTGGATGGGCGACACCGAGGAGCTCGTGGCCAATCAGAAAGCCCCGTCCGCCGAGTTCAAGGTGGTGAAGGCCCAGATACAGGAGCAGAAGGTGAGTTAGCAGTGCGCGCTTCCTGTTTCCCGTTACACCTTAATAACGAGAGTAAACGTTTACCTTGTGACTCTGTCTGTATTAATAGAATGTTTTCATTAACCAGTAATCGATGTTCTAGACCTTGTTTTGTTGGTCATTCAACAAATATTCGTCCATCATCTGCCACAGGTGAGTCATCCTTGCAGGTGCTGGAGCTATACCGTCAAATTAAAAACATAAAAGTCCCTCATCAAGTTTAAGTGTTAATGGGAAGGGAAGAACAGGGAGAGAGAGAGACAGTAACAAAAGTAAGCAATTAGTGTTAACCTTGGCTGCTGATAAATAAAGCCGGGTGGGAGCTAAGAACTGGGAAGAGAGCGGGTAGAGCTGGGGACAGTAAGTGCTAAGTGGAGACGGGACGTGTACAATTTTTAAAAAAAAATAGTGCAGTCAAGGACGACCTCACTCAGCGAAAAGGTGACTTCGAACAGAGATATCACGGTTCTTTGATATACTGGTTTGGTGCATATGCAGTTGTCTTTGTATGAGGTCAGTATGGGCAGTTTATTATGATTCAGCCTGTACTGACGAGGCAGAGAGTTGATCCCTGTGTTCAAAACTGGGCTCTTGTGTCTTTTGACACTGCACATACAGGACCCAGTTGGAAAGACACTCCTTAGAGGGATGCTGACTCCTTAGGGCCACACATACAACTTCTGTGGTCATTGGGAAGCATTAATGACCCGTCCAGTATTGATTCGTGTCATCCACGGCTTGAAATGACTCATGGCATTGGGGGGCTCCTGGCATACAGTGTGTTGATAAGGTTTACCTTTAAAAAGACAACACGCTTAAAAAAAGGAATGGATTCAGAGGCTTGGTTGGGTTTTGGCATCCAGTACTACTCTCTCTGAAAATTCTTTGAAGACTTTAGTATCTTGAGAAATTAACTAATTAGAAATAGATTTAGAGGTAAGGAATAAAGAAACATAAGAGGAAACACATTGCATTTGTTTGGTTTTTGAAAAAAATTGATACATATAATACGTAATATAATATGTAATTTCTATAATGTAATAAATATAAAATATATACTATGGTGTTAAATAAAATAATATGACTATTACCATTCATGATTTAATTTAAACCTTTAGTATTTACCCAGAGTTAATGAACAAGGCTTAGCCAACAAAACCTGTCTGTTGACTTTGCTCTTAATTGCTAGAAGCTATTCGTTAAAGTTTACTGAAAGTAATCCACTTAATTGTTCCTTTTACTGCCTAAACCACCTGTCCTACTTTGATTTTATGATCTCTGACCTGTGTTAAAAGAGGACGTCTCTTCCCCTTCATTTGGACCCTGTTCCTCTCCCCTCCTATGTGGTGGTCTCTCTTAAATTGCTGTTAAGCTTCTTGTTTTATATTGGAGTATAGCTGATTAACAACGTAGTAATAGTCTCAGGTAGACAGCAAAGGAACTCAGCCATACACACACATGCACCTGTTTTCCGCCAAACCCCCCTCCCATCCAGGCTGCTGCGTAACACGGAGCAGAGCGGGCTTGGTGGCGAAGTGGCAGTGATGGGATACCCTCCCGCGGCGTGTTGCCCCTGGGTGACGGGATACCCTCCCGCGGCGTGTTGCCCCTGGGTGACGGGATACCCTCCCGTGGCGTGTTGCCCCTGGGTGCCTGTCCGTGGCTTTGGTCCTCCAGGATCAGTCAGGGTCAGGTTCAGGCAGCAGTGGTGTTCAGCGTTCCGTGTGCCTTGCTCACCACTCTGCACGTGGGGCCTGGGGCTGGCACTTATTACTGAAATGCTTGTTTTGTTTAAGTGGAGGAAGGGAATCCTGATTTTTGGCTCCCTATGTCAAACACTCCCTTCCAGGCTTCTTGAAATGAAGAATTGGATTGACTTTTTTTTCTGCTGCTCAGTCCTAAATGTTAGTCTTCTTTCGCCAACTTTGAAGGTTTCTGAAATGTTCCACTCTCTGGTCGTTGTGGAAATGCTAGTTAAAGGCTCGTTTTTATCCTCATAAAGAATTTTAGGAGCTATCCTACCTCCCAAAAGCAGCCAGGAGCCTCCGGTTTCAGCCTCATTGACCTGTGAAGTGTTCTGAGTCTCAGCTTCCCTCCTGTGGTAGATTGTTTAATGTGGGAAAAGGTTTTGAAAATTGTGATGATTTGTAATGAACTTTCTGTCTCAGTGGGACAGCTCATGGTTGAGTGTTAGGGCGTTCCCATTTCGCTATAGTAATGAGGGTTTTGCGCTTCCAGTGCAGTGATGTTTTCCTGAGTAGAAGGATCCTTCTACCCCATTATCTTGTATTAAAAAGTTGAGAATGAATAGTTTAGTGGCCTTACCAATATTCATTTTACTTACTGCGAAAAGCCTCTACCACAGTGTCTAACACAGTAGTAATGAATCATTAAATAGGATGAGGTTTTTGAAAAAGCTCTACTTCTCAAATCCTTTTGTATGTGAACCCATCCAACATGATTTTTGTCACATGTCAAAAGTATGCTACAAAGCATATGTTTTGCATATGTTTATACAGTTATTCCTTTGTTTCCTTTCCATTTATTTATTGTTTTCTTATTTACTATTTTATCCTAAGCTTCTCCAAAGATTGCTGGATGACCGCAAATCTACTGTGGAGGTGATCAAACGGGAAGGAGAGAAAATCGCCGCCACGGCAGAACCTCCGGATAAAGTGAAGATTTTGAAACAGCTGAGTCTGCTGGATAGCCGATGGGAGGCGCTGCTTAGTAAGGCCGAAACGAGGTAACGTAAATGTTGCCAGGGTTTGAGGAGAGCGGCAGTGGCTTTTGTACTGACTTCTCTATTTTGGTCCCACTTTGTTTCCAGACTGTTCTCTTCCTGTGTTTGTCACGTATGTGAACATAGAGGGCAGGGGTGCTGGCGCTTCTCGTCTCATTCCTCTGACGGGGATGTCTTGTAGTCCCCAGATCTTTCGCAACTCTTGTGTGTGTGTTTTTGTTTTTATCTGTTTATTTGTCTGGCTGCGACCTGTCGTAGTTTCAGCACACAGGATCTTTTGTTGCGGTGCACTGACTCTCTCGTTGCGTCACGTGGACCTCGTAGGTAGTCGCAGTGTGCAGGCTTAGTTGCTCTGCAGCGTCTGGGATCTTAGTTCCCCGACCAGGGATCAGGGTGGATTCTTATCTGCTGGACCACCAGGAAGGTCCCTATTACAACTCTCTAAGAACAGTGTATCGCTCGCAGGGTCCTTTTTTCATTCATTTGTAACATAGTTATTGCCTGCCTGCCACGCATCAGGCAAGGCCAGGCATTCCGGGGCTGCACTGGTCAGATCATCCCTACTACCTTCAGGGAATACCGTAGCAGGGTTTGGTGGCCATTGAAGAGCAGGGACGAATGTGATGGTTCAGAGTGAAACCTGCACACAGGGTGCCATGGCAGTGGAGAATCGGAAGAACCCCGCCTGGGGTGGGGAGGTGACAGGCAACCTCTGTTTTTTTCTATTTTTGTTTCTAATTAAGTTTTGACTGTCTAATAATATTTTTTAAATGGTGCCCTCAGTTACTTAATTTTATTTTATTTTTGGCCACACCCTGCGACATGTGGGATCTTAGTTCCCAAACCAGGGATCAAAGCCACACCCACTGCAGTGGAAGCACTGAAAGTGCGAAGGCTGAGCGGCTGCAGCAGGGATGTCCCACGTTCTGGTTTAAAGTGGAGTGGGAGGTGTCTGGGAAGTGAGGCTGGTGGAGGGTGCTGTGACGTTTACCAAGGTGAGGAGCTGGAGTGTGGCTCCGCTGGGCTTCACTACATTTCTTTTTTTTTGTTTTATTAAAGTATACATGATTTATGATGATATGATGATGTTTTCATTTCTGCTGTATAGCAAAGTGACTCAGTTGCACACATATGTGTGTGTATGTGTATATATATATACATATGTATAAGAATGTGGGCTTCCCTGGTGGCTCAGACAGTAAAGCGTCTGCCTGCAATTTGGGAGACCTGGGTTCCATCCCTGTGTCAGGAAGATCCCCTGGAGAAGGAAATGGCAACCCACTCTAGTACTCTTGCCTTGAAAATTCCATGGACGGAGGAGCCTGGTAAGCTGCAGTCCGTGGGATGGCAAAGAGTCGGACATGACTGAGCAACTTCACTTCATATAAGAATGCATATATACATTCTTTTAAAAATTTTCTTCCCCATTTTGGTTTACCATTTGTCGTGGGATATTGAGTATAGTTCCTCCTTCATTCTCTCCGTTGACGCTCCACTGACCCACGTCCAGTCATTGTGACACTGGAGTGCCTACTGGTTGGGTTGGAAACAGATGACCCGCTGAACAGAATGAGCGTCTCCACTCATTCCTGCCTTTGTTGGAACTCTTCATAGGATAATGCAGAGAAGGGTTTGTCTAATCTTGAATTACAGAGTAGAAGGAAACGATGTTCTAGGACAAGTGAGTAAGGGGCTCCCACGGAGGCTGGGAGTTCCACATTCCCTTTAACGTGTATCAGTAGATTATTCCTTCTGTGTAATGCCGTAGAATTACTATTACTACCATGGGAGAGATGCTCAGTAGTTTTTTTAAATGAATGAAAGCCAAGATCTCTGCTTTTCTTCCAGGACTGTCCTTTTCCCAAGCCATCCTCACAGTAGTATTAAGTGGAGGGATTGTGGTCATATTGTGATTCACACACCGATTAATAAATCCCCTTACAGTTTAAATCACAGCCAATTAAACCTAGTCTCAAAAGTTATTTCCATTCATTCTAGGTGATTAGATACTATTTAATAGAATTTAGAAAGAAGAGTCATAGATAGTGATCATCCAGAAGGTAAAAATAATATAGTAATTTATTCATTTTTTTTAAAGGTGAAATGTGTTTCAACTGAAAGTTTTAAAAATATATACATACGTGGTTTGTGATATAAAGATACAAAAATTGTTAGGTTGGCCAAAAAGTTCATTTGGGTTTTCCAGTGGAATCTTACGGAAAAACCCTAGCAAACCTTTTGGCCAACTCAATACATTCAGCAGCATGTGCCAGTTTTTCATAATTCCCTTTGTCCCTAAAGAACATCCATGTCTCAAATCAGGTCATTTCCTAAGCATTAAACACGATGACAGGTCAAGACAGCAGCTCTTGGTCCCAGCAGAAAGGATTCGCAGAATTAGATACTGAATCAGGTTCTCCGTACACAGACCGGCACAATCACTTGCCCTCAGTGGAAACCAAGGACCGCTCGAGCAGGTTTTAACTCACACGGCCCCCTTTCAATGGAGGAAACGATGAGTCTTCTAAAAGCATTTCAAGCTCTGTTTTGTAGAAGTCAGAGAAATAGTTCTTCTCTTTCCTGATATTTTTAGTTCATAAAATAATAAATGTTGCTTCGGGGAAATGTACCTGACACTATATTTTTTAAAGGAGGAGAGGAATTACTAGTAATTCCAGTGCAAGGGATGCTTTATTTTTCAAAACTTGCATCTAATTTTGACCATTTGACTAATGCAGTCTCAGTAACTGGTGCTCTGGCTGAATTTAACTAATTTGTAAATCATAGAATACATGTTCAGTAAATATTGCCTATTATTATCATTATTATTGCTGCTATTGTTATTATACCATTACTAAGATTATAACTATTGTAAGAATTACGATGAGTTACTTAAGATTTTCATAAGATTCAGGTTCTTGAGGTTGGTCTTTGTTCAGTTTTAAAAATTAAAGGAGAATTTAATAGAACTATTATTTTTTTAAAAAAAGATTTATAGATATTTGTTTTATTTTTTCCACCGTGCTGAGTGGCTTGAGGGATCTTAGTTCCCCAACCAGGGATTGAACCCTGGCAGGGGAAGCACAGGGAATATAAGAACTATTTTAAACTGTCCTCTCAGTGTGAGAGGTTTTAATTTTAACCTTAGATGTTTTCTACAAAAAGTGTTGGGAGCGGAACGCAGGAGCATGAGTGAAGCTTTCTGTTGACAGCTTCCCACATTCCTCATCCCCGAATGACCTTCCTGTTGGCACGTTTTCAGGAACCGTCAGCTGGAAGGTATCTCCGTGGTAGCACAGCAGTTTCACGAAACCTTAGAGCCGCTGAACGAGTGGCTGTCGACCACAGAGAAGAGGCTGGCGAACTGCGAGCCTGTTGGAACCCAGGCGTCCAAGCTAGAGGAGCAGATTGAGCAGCACAAAGTAAGGTTCCCATCACACGCCCGTGGGATCCAGTTGTCCCTTTGCTTTGAGGTTTTATGACACGCATTTGAGTTACGCGCTATTGGGTGACGCCTCAGTTCAACCTTATACCCATTTCATGTGTCATCTTTTTGTTCAATTTATGTTGTCATTTTTATTTGTCCATTCTTTCTGTTTCCCTTTTTTAAACCTCGTTTAGGCGTTAGAAGATGACATCCTGCATCACAATAAGCATTTACACCAGACTGTTAGCATTGGCCAGTCTTTAAAGGTTTTGAGCTCCAGGGAGGATAAAGATATGGTGCAGAGTAAACTAGACTCCTCCCAAGTGTGGTACATTGAGATTCAAGAGAAAAGCCACAGCAGGTCTGAGCTCCTGCAGCAGGCTCTGTGTAATGCTAAGATTTTTGGGGAAGATGAAGTGGAGCTGATGAACTGGCTGAGTGAAGTGCATGACAAGCTGAGGCGGCTCTCGGTCCAGGACTCCAGCCCCGAGGGGCTGTGGACACAGCAGGCTGAGTTGCGGGTATTTTGATTTATTTTACTTTTTCATTTCAGTTGACCTTATTTTCTCAGTTCTCTTTATTTCTGTATTATTTTACGTTCGCTATGATTTAGGTTAATTCCTGTACTCAAAAAAGACATTGCCTTTGTATACAATGACCTTTTTTTAAATTGAAGTTTAGTTGATTTACAGTGTGGTGTTAGTTTTACGTGTACAGTAAACCAATTCAGTTATATATATATGTATATATATACTTTTTCAGATTCTTTTCCCATCTAGATTATTATACAATATTGAGTATCGTTCCCTGTGCTATACAGTAGGTCCTTGTTGTTTATCCATTTTAAATATAGAGTGTTAGATTCAATTAAATCACATCTAATGTAAGAAGAGATTCAGTTTATCCAGTAATAGATTGCTCATTTTTCATTTTATTATTTCATCATTGTATACAAAGGCCCACAATTAACCAATACTCCAGTCTCTCCACGTAGCTCATTTTCTGAGTAGGGGAGAGAATTTCGATAGTTGAACTGAGACATGGGCACAGTGCTGAAACAAGGAGAAGTAAATGTGAGAACAGTGAGGAATATTTGAAAATGGGAGGTGTTTACTCAAAAAAATGAAACCTAGTTGACATTCTCTTAAGATTAGCTGATAACAAGATGGTACCTGTATTTTAGGTTCTTCAAGAGGACATCCAGCTTAGAAAACAAAATGTAGACCAGGCTCTGCTGAATGGCCTGGAACTACTTAAACGAACAACAGGTGAGATACCTTTCAAATCATCATTCCATGAACACTGTGCATTGCTTTCAGAATATTTTAGAGATGGGGGAGGGAGAACACAAAGCACTTTAGAATTTTGGGGCCAGTCCAAGACTTCGTTCTGGAGAACACTTTGAAGGCCGATCAAGGGGATTTTGGACTATGATTTCACTTTTTTCTCATGATCTCACTGAGTTCTTAATGAAAGTTTTGTGTATTACTCATAATACTGAGCACTGGTCAGAGAATTGCATGGCAGAATGAAATTAGCTTTCCACTTGTGGAAGGCAGTTGTTGTAGAGGCAGAGCGGTTGTGGACAGGTTTGTAAAATTTTAAAAGAGGTGCTATTTGGTGACACATAGATGGCACCCCACTCTAGTACTCTTGCCTGGAAAATCCCATGGACGGAGGAGCCTGGTACGCTGCAGTCCATGGGGTCGTGAAGAGTCAGACACGACTGAGCGACTTCACTTTCACTTTTCACTTTGATGCATTGGAGAAGGAAATGGCAATCCACTCCAGTGTTCTTGCCTGGAGAATCCCAGGGACAGGGAAGCCTGGTGGGCTGCCCTCTATGGGGTCGCACAGAGCTGGACACGACTGAAGCGACTTAGCAGCAGCAGCAGTGTGATTGTGCCCAAGCTTCCTTTCTCTGCACTTGAACTCACCAAGAAAATAAATGCGACTTGTTTTTAGTAATCCCTTTGGCTTTAAGAACATCTCACTGTATCTGTATTCAGCTCAGCATGCGTGTTGTGGGGGCAGGTACTGTTCATTATGCACGGGAGGAATTTGGTATCATAGCTACAGTCTTACACTTGGAACCTGAAGCCCAGGATGCAATTTTTCTGTGTGTCTGAAAATTAAATAGAGTCAGGTGAAGATCTGTCGGAACAGTACAGATGAGTTTATTATTTTTAACACACACACGGATTATACATTGGAGGAGGAAATGGCAACCCACTCCAGTATTCTTGCCTGGAGAATCCCATGGACAGAGGACCCTGGAGGGCTACAGTCCATGGGGTTGCAAGAGTCCAAGAACCGGACGTGACTTAGTGACTAAACGACCACCACCCAGGCTGTACATAAACATGTGTATGCCTGTGACAGGCACCATTCTAAATACTTTGCAAATATAAACTAATTGAATTTTTATCACAACCTTATGAAGTAGGCTCTGTTCTTACAATAAGTACTCAGGGGCACAGAGAGGTCAGGTACCTTGTACAAGGTAATGAGTCACAAACTCAGTATTTGGACCCAGGTGGTTTTTAACCTTAAACACGGAAAGACCATACAGATAGACGCAAGGTGGTGCTTTCACAAGACAGAAGGTGCTGTGGTCCTTGGCAGTTTTTTGTATTTGCATTTGCAGAGTTGTTGACATCAGCCAGAAATCCCCAGAAAGATTCAAACCTAGGAAAGGACTTTTCTTGGGTCAGAGCTTTTTAAGAAAAGTGTCTCCTCTCCCCCACCCCCCAAAATCTCATCAGCGTAGCATCACCTCTGAAGAACTCTGCTTCCCCTTTCATGAGATATAACATGCCTTTGAAATTCTAGGTGATGAGGTTTTAATCATTCAAGATAAGCTGGAAGCCATTAAAGCGAGATACCAGGACATCACTAAGCTGAGCACGGACGTTGCGAAGACCCTGGAGCAGGCACTGCAGCTTGCACGGCGGCTGCAGTCCACCCACGAGGAGCTGTGCGCCTGGCTGGACAAGGTGGAAGTCGAGCTGCTCTCGTACGAAACGCAGGTTCTGAAGGGAGAGGCTGCCAGCCAAGCACACGCAAGGCAAAAAGTACGCTCCAACATATATTCTTTGTGTCTGCTTGTTATCTCTCAAGGGAGGCCTAGTCACTCAGGGGTGAACTGATGTTTATCACATGTCACTGCTAATGTGTTCAAGGGCGCCTTTGTGGGCGTGGACCCAACAGAAACTGGCAACGGACCAGCTGTGTGAACTTTTAGGAGCCCAGACAAAAAAACAGCGTCTTGTCGTTTGTCCCTCGAACCTTATGGTGGGAGTTTACTATTATGCATAAAAACAGGAAAAAAAAGGCAATGATCAGTGTTTCAGAGAGACACATAATTTGGTCAGGATAATCATGTTTATAAGGTCAGTGCATGGCATGAGGTGACTTTCCTAATCATGTTGCAAAAATTGGTATTCTCCCACGCTGAGTGTCTTTCTTCTCAAGTGGCCAGCCTCCGTTTTCATCATCCCTGAAGTATGACCACACGTGGGTTCAGGGAGTTAGGGAGGCTAGGTTCACTGAGCCTGTGATGATTCAACAGGGATGATTTAAAGCCAGTGTGTCCTCCTTTTGAGGGTCACTTGATTCTGGTCCAGACTTTCCTCTTTTGTTTTCTGGTACCTGATTATTTTTTGATATTAATTTTTATTAGAGTATGGTTGCTTCGCAGTGTTGTGTTCATTTCTGTTGTATAACACAGCGAGGCAGCCGTACGCATGCATGTATCTGCCGTTTTTTGGATTTCCTTCCCTTTCAGGTCACCGCAGAGCACTGAGTGGAGCTCGCTGAGCTGCACAGGAGGTTCTCGTCAGTTATCTGTTCTGGTTCCCGATTACTTTGAGGTTGCCAGCCAGCAAAGAATAATCCATATTAACTTGCTGGGTTTGGGTTCCCAATTTTTAAACATTGATGTTACGTTTCAAAGTTGAAATTGTGCCATATTGACAAGGGGGTTGTCCTTTTGAGCTTCTTAGGGAATGGTTTCCCTTGTGTGAAATACCTGTGGTATACAGAACGTAACTGCGGCCAAGGGGGCCCATGCGGCCTGTTGTCTGTGAAGGGCTCTGGCCCCGAGGGCAGTTGAAGGGGAAGCTCATTTAGCTGTGGCGTGTCCCCCAGGCCTGTGTCTCTCGGCTTGCGTCCCCAGGAGCTGAAGAAGGAAGCCAAGAGCCACAAAGCCCTGCTGGACTCGCTGAATGAGGTGAGCACCGCCCTGCTGGAGCTGGTGCCCTGGAGGGCGAGGGAAGGCCTGGAGCGGACGGTGGCCGAGGACAACGACCGCTTCCGCCTGGTGAGCGACGCCGTGGCACAGCGGGTAGAGGCCATCGACGCGGCGCTCCTGCGGGCCCAGCAGGTAGGTGGGCATGCACCTCCCGGAACCTCTCCTCCCAGGGGCCTTCCCACCCACTGCTCACTCTTTCAGAGCCACAGGAGGGGCCGAGAGGGTCAGCGGGCTCGTGCAGGTGTGTGCGCGCCGGGTGGGGCCCGGCTGTGCATCGCGGGCAGCCGTCTGCCCTCTGGTCTCCGGCCTGGTCCCCCCGTCGGCCAGTGGAAGGAGCAGCCCCGCTCCCCCGCTCCCCGCACAGAAGGCCTTTTGTCTCCACATGTGCAGGCTGTTCATGTTGATTTCAGGTCCTGGCTAGGTCAAATCTGTGTGTGCGTAATTATTATTATTCTTCTTATATTTTTGAGTTATCATGTAAGTCACTATTAACATTCCTTGACATACATGGCAAAGAAAGGCTGAGTTCTTTCTGAAAAGGAAACTGCTGTATTGGTGATGTCGTGTTTGTTTTTTTTCTTTCTGGAGATGACTGAAAGGGGAAAAAATGATCGTTTCTGACCTGTCTGCAACTCACACAGAGCCTCTGGTTCCAGAGAGTTTCATAGGCCCCACCCCTTAGCCACAGCTGGGTCAGAAGACTCTGGGCAACCAGGGGGGTCTTGGATCCAGAAGCTTGTGAGACATGTTTGGATTAACTTGTATTGAGATCTCTGGATATTTACATTAAGTCATCAGCCCTTTGTTGCAGGCTTTCTCTGATGGGGTTAGTGCGGTTTTGCTGTGTACTGCAGAGTGGGGCTCAGGAAGGTGGGTGACTCAGCCTTACTCATCCAGGCCAAAAGCAAGACACACTAACCAAGCAGATTGTGCAGGAGCATCCAAAATCGGTTCTCTCAGGTTGCTGTAAAAGTGCAGTTTGTCTAGTTCTAAAGCATGGCCGCTCGCCCCTCATTTGAGTGCCGTGCTCTAGAATCACCAGGGCCGCCTGAATACAGTATTAGCAAAAGGCCCGCCTGAGGTATTTTTTGCGAGGGAGACCTTCGTGCCTGAGGAATGCATTTGCATGGCTCTGTTTTCAAACTTGGGAGGAATTTGTATGCCTCATTATCATAGGGAAATAAGCATGTTTACTTGCGAGGCTATTCAACTATTTGAAAAGAGTCGGATTATTTTTTTCACCAGAATTTCTGCCGACCTTTCCGAGTTGGCACTGAAGACTTCTCTAAATAGCAAGACAAATATTCTGTCCTCTGGGGAATAGGGCTCTCTCGAGAAGCTGATCGTGGTTGGCTCGTTCAGTGAAGGACGACGGTAATGAGGGTGTAACCAAACTAAGGTTTGGCTGCTTGCCTCTCATAAGCCAGTAATTCGAGAGGCAAATGTCAGGAGAGAGGAAAGGTGCTTAACTGTAAGAGTGGGCTGTCTGGGGGAAAGGGAGACTCGTGTCCAGAGACCAATTCCAAAGATTCTGCTCAGCCAGGACGGTTTTTAAAGGAAAAAAGTGGGGCGAATCTCTGAATCATGGAGGCAGGAGGGTGCTTCTGCCTCCATCTGCATTGAGTGCAGGTGGCTGGCTCTGTCTTCAAACGTTATCTTGCTGTGATCTCTGGCAGGATTGCTTAGGGGGCTCGTGGGATAGAGGGCTAGTCATTTTTAACTGGTTGCTTCATCATTCTTACTCCTTCTAATCTAGGAAAAGAACCAGCAGGTTAGGCAAGGCATGATGTGCGTTCAAGAGGGCATAAGTCAGGAGTCAGTTTGAATTGCTTAGTGATCTCATTCATCTCACTGGGTTCTTTTAAGGATAGAGGGAAATATAAATGGGCAAACAGGAAAGGGGCAAAGAGCTGCTCTAAAGCACAGGTGACAGGCTGAGCGCCTTGTTGGTTTGTAAGCTCTGCTGGGTGCCAAGGTCGTTAAACTGGAGTCTAGTTCTATTCAAGGTTTTTGCAAATATTTTCCACAAGTTGGTCTGTGTTTTCTAGATCCAAAACATATATCCTGTAGGAAAATAACAATTAATGGGTTTTTTACCAGATAAAGTCATTCCTTATTGAAAGTTTCAAGACTTTGAGAAAGAATGCAGGAAAAACTCATGGAAGCAAGACCATGCACACACTGTGGTCTGAAATCCTTCAAGCCTTGCTCGTGAGAGAGCGGGAGAGCTTTTGGATAAAGCACCTCACTGCCACTAGATTGTAGCTAATATCAGTGCCATTGGTCTGTTAATATCTCCTGGTTGTTCATGTGTATTTATTCCATATGTATATGTGCATTCCTTGGAAATGCCTGCACATCTGTCCAGTGAAATACCTCCAATAAAATGCACTTTTTTTGTTGTTGTTCATTTGCTAAGTCGTGTCCAGCTCTCTGTGACTCCATGGACTGCAGCATGCCATGCTTCCCTGTCCTTCACTATCTATGAGTTTTCTCAGATTCGTGTCTATTGAGTCAGTGATGCCATGCAACCATCTCACCCTCTTTTGCCCCCTTCTTCTTTTGTTTTCAATTTTTCCCAGCCATCAGGGTCTCTTTCCAGTGAGTCAGCTCTTCACATCATGTGGCCAAAGTATTGGAGCTTCAGCATCAGTACTTCCAATGAATATTCAGGGTTGATTTCCTTAAGGGTTGACTGGTTTGATATCCTTGCTGTCCAAGGGACTCTCAAGAGTCTTCTCCAGCAGCACAATTCGAATTTGGCGCTCAGCCTTAAAAATGCACTTAAGCCAGTTAAAAAAAGAGAGAGAAATTAGAAGAGAAATACCTTTCCAGTAAGGCTGAGATGCACTGTTTAGAGCTGGTGTGTGGTGAGGTGACCTCCCTCCCACCAGAGGGGTCCTGCCTCTGGTATGTAGTGGAGTTGTAATCAGGACTTAGTTCAGATCTCATTCTACTCCACTCTGGTGCCTCTTTATAGATCAGGTAGAAAGGAAAAGTCTTAAATGGTGATCCATTTTTTTCTAACCTCCCTCCATAATCTGAAGGTAGGCACTATTATTGCTACAAAGTAGAAATATGAGGATATTTCCAGAAAGGGCTGTGAGCCATGGGCATCCATGCTGAAAGGATCAAGAAATCTCTCACTCCAGACAAGTTTAAGATGACATCCATGCCTGTCTTTCTGGTTTGACAGATTTACTTTTGCATTTAAAAGAATGGCTTCTGAACTCATGATTTCCAGGTTTAGAAAAGGCTTAACATGTCATTGAAATTATTTTATAACCTTGCTCAATTGTAAATGTTTGGAATTAGGACCAGAATACAGTTTGATACTAAAATGCTTGTTTTCTGTTTATGCAGTGTTAGTACATCCATGAAATACAAAAGGAATGGTGGAAAAAGAAAAAAATTGCACTTGGATGTGAGCCACATGTTTTGTAAATGCTATTTTATGTTGTATAAACAAATCATCTCCCACTCTTGTTTCTTCTCCGTCTGAGCCATGGACATGATCTGGCCGTATCCATCTTTCTCTGTACACCTTTAGTCACATACAACTTGTTTTATTAACAGCTACTCCCTCCTGGGTCCCTCCCCCAACATATCCCACCCATGAGTGACAGCGTGAGGGTATGGGCCTTGAAAATGACTTGGTAAAGTTTACATTTATAAATTTAATGCTGTGTCCCCAAATAACCTAAGTTCAGCTAGACTGAAAATAACTGAAGGGGCTGTTTTCCAGGCAGATTTCTCATAAGATGTTTTAGTCTTTTGACATTAAAATTGTTTATATATAGGCCTGCCTCCTTGATACTGTTATAAGCTACGCTTTGGAATTCCACAGCTTTAGGGACGTTGTGAATGGTCAGGTCACCATCTCAGGTTATATTCATCTACGTGGAAGACGCCAGGGAAATGTGGCAAAGGGCTGAGGTCTAAAGAGAAGTGGGAAGAGTGTCCAGATACCTTCTCATTAGCACGTACTTCGTATCCACCCAGTATACTCAAAATACTTCTGATGTTACATGGTTAGGTTTTTCATGTTAATTCTGTTATATTACATAGCAGTTTTGAAAAGATCTGTCATTGAGTTTTGAGAACATAGTGCCAAGAGCCTTACATAAATTTGAGTGATGTTTATTATTATTTTGGAAGTAATAGAACAGCCTCAATTACGGGTGAATGCAGTGAGCTTGGTGTCCGTTTGTTGCGACTGGTTAATAAGCCCCTGAATCTGACTCAACAGATTTACAATCATCAATATTCTGAAGAGGATTTTTTAGTTGGGCCCATTCATAAGTTTTAGGAAAAATCTGAGTAGAATAAGGCAGCTTCTTAAGTAGTAATAATGATCTTTATATAAAAGCAAAACAACTGCCTCCTCACCAAGGCCTGCCATTATCTGAGTTAGAAACTGTAGGTATTTCAGCATGTTAAACCCACACAATGCAACGTATCTTTGTTGCTTTCTTTTTCTGCTCATTGAATTAAATGAGCCACTTGGAAATGGGGAAATGCACTTTTGCTTCAGAAATGTAGACTTTACCGCCTGAGTTCAGCTCACTGTGATTATTTAAACCCGGGATGTTTGTGTTCACTTCACTTCACTAGCTGCTTATAAATGTACAGTTATCAGAAGGTGCTGAGGTGTGTATCTCGCAGGGTCTGGGTATCCCAGGCACTCTCTGGCAGTTCTGATTGCCTGGCTTGTTTTATTGGGCCGTCATAAGCCCCCCCAGTATAAAGGCGTATGGGTACAATTAAAATAAACAGCTCACTGGGTCATTAGGGATCTGCCTGGGAGAAAAATAACACCTGTTAATTTCTTTTAAAGAACTAGAGGGAAGCCTCCCCCACGGAAGGGAGATTTCTTTAGACCTTCCAGGTGTTGGGGTAGGAAAATATGGGCTGGGCTATGAGTAATGGGAAGGAGAATGGGAGGAAATGCTAATGGAAAGAAAGCACCAAGACCCTCTCGGAGTAAGAGGGTGTCCTGAAGGTTAAGGTCTGCTTACCACTTAAGTCTTTCTTAAACCTCTGCTTCCGCTCAAGTGAAACTTTCTGGAGAAATCCAAAAACAATTTGTCAAAGATGGGAGAGATACTTAAATAGTAAGTAAAAACTCACCGCTTAATGACTGTTGTGGTATTTGAACCGATTCTGGTGAAATCCCATGAATAATGTGAGTTCTTAAGCCGAGGCCGTCCACAGGCACAGGGGCGTGCCAGGGCGACTGCGATGCGGACTCGGGTCAGACCACAGTCGTGCGAATCTCAGACCCGCAGTTACCAGCCGGGTAACCTCTGGTGAGTCAGTCAGTCTCTCTCTGCCTTGGCTTGCTCAGCTGCAAATGAGATTAGTGGTGGTACCCACTGGATTTAGTTGCTGTCAGGATACAAGGAGGGAGTCTTGAATGTTCAAGCACTTAGAACAGTGTGTTCAGTAGAATGTTGGTCGTTACTGTTTTACAGAGTGTTTTTCAGGAACATTTAGAGATTAACCAATTAAAATGTCTTTTACCAACTTGTAGGAACTTTCTAAAATACTAGTTCAACTAGGAATTAGTGTAGTTGGGGTTGATGGTTGGACTCCACAGATGATGTCTTTTAGACTGTTTGCCAGAATGCAGTTAAGGATGCTGACATTCTCTACAAATCATTTGAAGTCTTTTTTTTTTTTTTGCTACTTACAAGGGCAGTAAGCAAATTTATTAAAATTTGGTGTAGGGAGCTTTCTGTCCATGTTATTCAACAAGTAAAATAAGCCACACTTATGGTCTGCTAAGGAATTCTCACATTAAGTACTTATTTGAAAGAGTCCCAGATCTAAATAAAATACCTTGCTTGACTGTAAATTGCTGCATGTAGACCCTGCGGCTATCCCTTTTGTTGTTGGATAATAAATATTTTCTAACCTAATTAAAAAAATTCAAAAGACAGAAGGGAAATTTCTGCTTGAAGTCTTGTTTTCTTTTAGCAGAGCAAATATTTGCCTTGGTTAAAGAAACAGTGTTTGAGTTTCAGCTTTCTATTTTGGCAACTTGGGTATCATCACACTGTTTTACATTGGATGCTTTTTTTTTTTCCCCTTAGGAAAGGGAGACTTAGTATTAAACTAATATTAACACTAACAGTCTGACTTTCTTTATTAGGACCGTCATATAAATACTAAAAATAGCCTGAACACAAGCAAAAGGGTTGGGGCATCACTTTATTTTTTCAAGGACTAGTAGAAGAATTATTTATTTTGCAGCACTGGCACTCAGGTGGAAAGGCCTGAACTATTTTTCTCAGTTATGTGCCAAGTGCACCGCACACAGTAGAGCTGTGCCCAGGAGTTTCATCATGTGCCGTTTCAAAGCCAGTGATCCAGACTCTTCCACCTGTCTCGTGATGATTTCTTTTTCCACATCTGAAGCTGCTGAGTTAGTTGATGAAACTTTTTTTCCCTCTTCACATTGATCTACAATTGCTAATGAGTAGTTCCAGTCGAAACTAAGTCATGTCGTAACAATTATTGAACCAGATGAATTCAGATAGCATTTTTCAGATGTCTTATCAAGATTCCTTCTGGAGTCCGCATTGTTCTGGCTTGTCCCCACAGCAGCAAAAGTGATGAATTAGTGAGCAGAACACTTAAACAACACCACTACGTGCAGATCACAGGGTGGCTTCAGAAAACAACGCATGATGTTATGGGAAACTTAAAAAGGAGAAAGGCTTCTGTTTGAGTATATAAATGTGCAGAGTCATCTTAGAAGTACAGTAAGCCCCTGCATACCGACAACCCACATGCAAACGAGTTCCATTCCAAGAGCTCTCTTCAGTCCCAATTTGTTCGTAAATCCAACAAAGTTAGCCTACATACCCAATTGGCAGTGTAGTATTGTAATAGGTTTATAATACTTTTCACATAAATAATACCTAAAAAACACACAATAAGAAAACGTTTTTGATCTTACAGTACAGTGCTTTGGAAAGTATAGTGGTGGTGGTGGTGGTGGTTTGGTCACTAAGTCGTGTCTGACTCTTGCCATCCCATGGACTGTAGCCTGCCAGGCACCTCTGCCCATGGGATTCTCCAGGCGAGAGTACTGGAGTGGGTTGCTGTTTCCTTCTCCAGCACAGTATAGTAGCACAGTACAGTAGCTGGCATACAGGGGCTGGTCAAGTGAAGAGGCAAGAAGCGTCACTCCCTAGAGGAGGGAGAGGAGGCGGGAGATGGTGGAGCTGAAGGATCGTCCCCGCAGGAGACGGGGGGCAAGCTGCAGTTTCTCTCATGCCTCACGTTGATGGAGCAGGTCCTGGTTCCTTGTTGGAACCAGAGCGCATTTGCACCTTTGAAAGTTTACACCTTGAAGGTGGCTGTGGCGAACTTCCTGTAATTGCCCTTGTGGGGGAGCTCACCCACTCTGAGCACTCAAGTTCTGTGTATTTCTGTCTGGAACTGCTTGGCCTGTCAGTGATCCCGTCAGACGTGTGACACTTGGCAGGGCACCCGTGGGCCACGTGTCTCAGCTTCTCACGTGATGGTGTGACTGCTGCCCATACGCCAGAGGAGTCTCAGAGCAGCCTGACTTTGCATCCTTTTCGGTTAGATGTTGGTTTAGATTCAGATTTTGTTCAGGCAGCATTTCTAGAGGTTGTTAAGTAAAGGTCTGTTAAACCATATCTTCCCTTTCATATCCTTATGCTGTCAATATTTAAAGGTAAATGTAAAAAAATAATTGCTGTTGTTTGGTCGCTAAATCATGTCTGACTCTGCGACCCCGTGGACTGTAGCACACCAGGCGTCTCTGTCCTTCTATCTCCTGGAGCTTGCTCAAACTCATGTCCATTCAGTCGGTGATGCCATCCAACTATTTCATCCTCTGTCCTCCCCTTCTCCTGCCTTCAATCTTTCCCAGCATCAGGGTCTTTGCCAACGAGTCGGCTCTTCACATCAAATGGCCAAAGTAGTGGAGCTTCAGCATCAGTCCTTCCAATGAATATTCAGGACCAATTTCCTTTAGGATTGACTGGTTTGATCTCCTTGTAGACCAACAACTCTGAAGAGTCTTCTCCAGCACCACAATTCTAAAGCATCAATTCTTCAGCACTCAGCCTTCTTTATGGTCCAGCTGTCACATCTGTACATGACCACTGGAAAAACCATAGCTTTGACTATATGGACCTTTGTCAGCAAAGTAATGTCTCAGATTTTTAATACACTGACTAGGTTTGTCATAGCTTTTGTTCCAATGAGCAAATGTATTTTCTGGTTTGGTCCCATATTTTAATGATTATCTAATTTTTTTTCTATCTAAACTTGTTGACTAAGAGAAATTAACTTTCAAATAGCTTCAGTATTTATTTACTCATTCATGACCTGGCAAAGGTGAAAACAAGTGGGTACATGATAGGTAGAAAAAAATCTTGATAAATAACAATTCAGTAATAATAAGGCTTTTTTACCTATCTAATGCTGACTCTTTATTTGTGAGATTGGAGCCATTACAGTGACTCATTCGGTACTATCTTATTTGCATCAGCTTATACTGGCGGGTAATTATATGCCCTGTGTTGATGAGGGGAAGGCCAGACTCTGCTTGTGGGAACAGGAATCAGTACATCCAGGACAACTTGGGAGCATAGATCGAAAAGAGAAGACGCGCACAGGACTTGCCAGTGAGAGGTTACCCACAGAGAGGTTTTTTTTGTTTTTTTAATTAACTTGTTTTAAGATCATTGTAGATTCACGTGCAGTTGTGAGATGTAATGCAGAGCCCCCTTGTAATGTTTCTTCAGTTTCCCCAATGGGAGACCATCTTGCAAAATTACGGTCCAGTGTCACAAGCAGGAAGTGGATGCAGAACGTTTCCATCAGGACGCAGGACATGGCCATCACGGAGACCCTCATGCCACCCCGTTACAGCTGCATTTGCCCCTCCTGTCTCTGCCTCCCCCTCGATCCTAGCCAAAATCTGGCCTCCATTTCTACAATTTTATTGCTTTAAGAATGCTTGCGTACCTTTCAGCCACAAGGTATCCCCCATCTCCTCTCCACAGTGACTTGAATTTTAGATCTTTTATTACGGTTCCTTCCTCAGGCCCTGGGCTCTGTTAGTTTTCTCCAGTCTATTCTCTGTCATTCGGGTTGGGTAACTTCTGCCATTCTGTCTTCCATTTCGATGACTCTTTCCTCTATTGTGTTCCTTGGTCTCATCCTCTGAGCTTTTACTGTAGTTGTTATATTTTAAGTTCTAAAATCTCCATTTGGTTCTTCTCGGTGTATTCTGTGTCTTTTACGGATTTTACCTTTTGTTGCCGAGGCCTTCTGATTTCCCCCTCATTTCCACTGCCTGTGAGATCGCTCCTAGTGTGTCTATCACAGCCGCTCTAAGGTCTGTCAGATGCTTCTGAGGTCATCTGGGGACCAGCCCCTGCTCGTGATCTTCAGTTCCGTCTTGATTCCTTGCGGTTCTTGGTGCCCTGTGTCTTGGGGCCTCAGATCGGCCTTCTCCTTTGGTGGGCAATCCCCAGCACCACTCTGGCTGAGACGGTGGGGGTGCCGCCCGGAGGAAGGAGAAGTCCATGGACCCCAGGGAACTTGCGTGACCCCTAAGCTGGGGGCACCCCTCATTGCTTGGTGGGGCTGGGAGCTCCCCGGCACCGTGGGCAAGGGGCCACCTCCCCACTGAGTGCTGTGCAGATCCTGACTGTGACAGGCCTCACCTGACACCCCTGAGGAGAGGAGGAGAGCCTGCCTGAGCCTCCAGGGCTGCAAGTCCAGGCTCTCCATGGGACTGCCCAGCGCTCCCCACTGACCCGGGGGCAGAGGCCTGTGCTCGCCTGGGAAGTGAGAGGACCTGCCCCCTGCTGGGCTGACGTCACCCCAGCAGGGGTTCTGGGCCCGGCCCAGGGGGTAGACCTCTGGGCTCCCCGTTCAGCCCTTGTTGGCAGGAGGGTAGGGAACCCAGGGCTTTGTTCTCTGGTGTTTGGTTGGAGCAGAATGCTTATTGTCTAGACGCTTTCTGTCTTGCAACGCTTCCCCTTTCCTGTACCTTTGACTAGAGAGAGGCTTTCCTGGGGGCCTTGTCTGGCCTCTGGGTACTTCTGGGGGGCAGTTTCTCCAGCATCCCGTCCAGGGTATGGGAGCAAAAGAAAACCAGGGGACTGGCCTCTGTGGTGTTCCTGGGGTCCAAGACTCGTAGCAGTTCTGCTTTCCTGTCTCCCGGATCCTCCTAGTGTGTGTTCTGTATGATGCCCGGGCTCTGAGATGCATCAGTCCTTGGGTGAAAAGCATGTCTTCTCCACCCTCCTGTGAGTCTGCAGAGTGTTGCCTTGTGTCTTAAGAGTATGAGTTATCTTCCAGTTTAGTGTCTTACCTCCACCCTCACCCCCCTCCACTTACTATCCCCCGACCCCAAACTGGGTTTCCAGGTGCTCTTGAAAAATTAGGGGCTTCCCTGGTGGCTCAGATGGTAAAGAATCTGCCTGCAATGCAGGAGACCTGGGTTCAATCCCTGGGAAGATCCCCTGGAGAAGGAAATGGCAACCCACTCCAGTACTCTGACCTGGAGAATTCCATGGACAGGGGAACCTGGCTGCAGTCCATGGGGTTACAAAGAGTCGGACACCACTGAGCTACTGACACTTGAAAAATTGGAGGTTCTGGCAGTACCGGACTTGAAAATCACAATCTCTTTCTCTCACTCTTTCTGCCGAGGTGTTGTTAATTACCATTTATAGTCAGCACTGTGTTGACTGGTACTGCTTCCTGCTATATTTGTTCATGATAACTGGAAGGCATGGGGTGTCTCTGGTACAAAGTATAGAAAGTGTTCATACCCTTTGATTTAGAAGTCACCTTCTAGGAATCAACTCTAAGGGACTACTTAGAGATGCCAACGGAAATTTATTTACATTTATTTACAAGCATATCCATTACTGCATTGTTTGTGTAACATCAGACAAATGCAGAGAACCTAAGTGAAAATATCCAAGGATGCTGGGATACAATTATGGTATTTTAAAAATCACACTTTTGACATGGGAAAGGTTCACCATAAATGAAAAAGAATGAGACCGTTTATACCGTATTATCCCAGCACTTTCTAAGTTTTAACTTCTGAAAGAAAATTCACTGAAATAACAATAGTATTAACTTCAGCCTTTAATTTTCTTCTATGTAGTTTTCTGTACTTTGCAGATTTAGACCACAAATTATTCTTGTGATCAGGAAAAGAAAAATCTCTTAAAATATTTAAGAAGGCTTTTGAAAATGTATTCTGCTGTTATTAAATGAGAGGCAAAATATGATGCATGAGACATTTGGGGTACACTCTGCATACATGGAAAGATATTTTCCACAAGCAGTAAATAAATGGGACTATGTCATTCTTTTTGCTAGGAATTGCGGACTTTGATAGCAGAATGTTACCTGCATATCACATTAAAGTGATACAGTGAAGGATGAAGTGATGTAAAGATGGTGTCTAACCGCTCTTACAGCTGCTTAATTTATATAGTATTGTATAGAAAATCTTTATATCACCACCAGGGAGAAGGCAGCAGTGTGAGCGATCCTCACATCATTACCATGTTATGGATTCAGCACATTTTAAGAGGTTGTGTTTAATTTCTCTGTGGAAACTTCTCCTTTCTCTTTATAACATGAGTCACTCTCATGGATCATTTCCGGTTGCCATGAGGAGACAGGCCCAGATTTTCCATTTATGTGATAAGGATATTTGAAAGACATGTAGATAGATATTTCTCTGGCACCAGTTACAGGAACTTGCTGACCTGATTATTTATCTTTTGTTTAGTTTGACCAAGCGGCCGATGCTGAGTTAGCCTGGATTAATGAAACAGAGAAGAAATTGACGTCTCTGGGTGACATCAGGCTTGAGCAAGACCAGACCTCCGCTCAGCTGCAGGTTCAAAAGGTGAAGACACAGGTTTCCAGTCACATCTGTGTGGTTTGTCAGCATGCTCCGAGGAGATGCACTTGCATGATTGAGTGTGACTTAGTCATTTTAACTGCTTTGCCTTTTTGTTTTTGTTTTAATCATATGCTCTCTTTAAAAAAAAAAAATCTGTATTTTGGTAAATACAGACGTTCACCATGGAGATTTTGCGACACAAGGACATTATTGATGAGCTTGTTAAATCTGGACATAAAATCATGAGCACGTGCAGCGAAGAGGAAAAGCAGCCTATGAAGGTACAATCTTGTCCATGTGACTAGTGTGAGACCCGTAAGCAGACAGTGTGTGTGGGGCTTTCACTCGGAGAAAAGCTCTTTTCCTTTATCCACAGCTGCTGTTTAAACAGCTAAATCATTAGTTTTAAATAAAACATTTTTCAAGCTTACAGAATAACAGTGAAAAGAATACTCCTTAAGGGAATCACTTTGGGGATAATCTTTTTTAATAGACAGAAAAGCTATTAATGTTTGAATCCTTGAGTAACTGGGACCCATTAAGCATCCAATTAATGTTTGCTGTATTATCATTGCTATTATCAGAGTAAATTGTTATTCTATACGTCAACTGTTGTTTATAGGTTTCAGGAACATTGGGTCCTCTGGAGTCGAGACAAAACCTGAAATACATAGTTCTCTCTAGCTTAAACCCATTCTGTATAAAGTTACAGTAATCCATATAGAAAAAAAGGAGTGGAGTCATTAAGGAAGTATTCAGTTTATGTAGTTTTAATGATCTTTACATTGGTGGGAAAGCAGCCTCAAATAAAAATGTTTAGTTCAATTCATATTCAGACCTCTGAGCAGCATAAAGAAATTAATGCTTCTCGTAGGAAAATAGCCCATGGCAGAAAAACATATTTGTTATACAAATGTCTATGCCTAGGATCCCATTGAAAAGATGGTGCATTGCTTTTAAGGCATACCATAGGCAAGTAATAGAATGCACAGGGTGTGTTGCTATTTTTTCTCTTTTATTTAAATACTCCACAGTGGCACTTGGTTTTAATATAATCTTTATTATTTTTGCAAAAAATCTTATGTGGAACATATAGATGATCATGAAAGAATCTCTGTGTTATTCTGTGGTTTATTAGGTTATGGTTGTGCTCTGTCTTTTGCTATTGGATTATAGTGAATTTATACCATAAACAAGATCACTGTGACCACCCGATCAAATCAGTGTACAGCATGATGTTCTACTTTGCTTCTCAATCTATGTAATTAATTTTCCTGACTAGGAGTCCCTTTTAGAATTTCATTCTTGAAAGACAGTCCCTGTATTTTAACAGAAAGTAGTGTCCGTGTTGGACTTGCCAGGTAGCTCAGTGTTAAAGAATCCACCTGCCAATGCAGGAGACTTGGGTTGGACCCTTGGGTCAGATAGATCCCCTGGAGGAGGAAACGGCAACCCACTCCAGTATTCTTGTCTGGAACATCCCATGGACAGCGAAGCCTGGCAGGCTACAGCCCATGGGGTCACAAGAGTCAGACGTGACTGAGCGACTGAGCATGGACTCGCCGTCCGTGTTGCCAGACCCTTCTCTCACATAGAAGGCCTGGAAGAAATTGTGTTTGGGAAGCTCAGTCTCTTAGTCAGAACAACTTGAGGCTTTTTATTTATTTGGGGGGTGGTTTGTTACCTAATATTTTTTGAGAAGTCCTCCATGTTATCAAGCCCCCTGATTTTTGATGACTGCATAGAAATTCATGAGTATAGGAACATATACTCGTTTTTTACCGTAATCTCCAGTTGGTGTACTTTTAAAACTTTTAACACATTTTTGCTATTTTATACATGAAATTTTTTTTATTGTAGTAAAAGGATAGCATTTGCATATAGCATTTTCAGCCTTGAAAAGGAGGGACTTCCTGCCTTATGCAACAACATAGCAAGGCCTTTCTTTTAAGATGAGCTTCTCTACATAGACACTAACTAGCCGCTGTTCATCAGTCATTTACCATGCATTTATTCATTGAGTGCTTACTCTGTTCCAGGTAAATAGTGCTGATCAAGCACTCTGGAGTGTATATATGTGTCCCTTGGTTTGCCTGACTGGATAAACACATTTTGTCATCTGATTTTCTAGAAAAAACTGGACACGGTGCTGAAGAACTATGACGCCATCTGCCAGGTAAACTCGGAGAGGTACCTGCAGCTGGAGCGGGCGCAGTCCCTGGTGAGCCAGTTCTGGGAGACGTACGAGGAGCTCTGGCCATGGCTGACGGACACGCAGAAGGCCATCGCTCAGCTGCCCGCCCCTGCCCTGGAGTACGAGACCCTGAGGCAGCAGCAGGAGGAGCACCGGGTGAGCTCAGGCCCCGGGCGGACGCGGGGGTCCCGGGGAAGGAACCACAGCTGTCAGGGGGCTTCTGGTTCAGACGCCTTCTGAGGTGGGGAAGTGTCCGCCGTGCAGGGTCCGGTTTGCACGGTCTGCTCACCTCTGAGCCCCACCCAGCTGTCCTGGTCTGTGGCGGGAAGACTCATACGGGCAGACACCCTGTGCACGTCACGTGACACCGTCACAGCTCTTAGCACAGGAGTGGTGGCTCAGTGACAGAGAACCTGCCTGCCAGGGCAGGAGACACAAGAGACTCAGGTGCAGTCCTTGGGTCAGGAAGACCCGGAAGTAAGAAATGGCAACCCGCTCCAGTATTCCTGCCTTTAAAATTCCATGGACTGAGGAGCCTGGCGGGCTGCAGTCCATGAACGAGGTCACAAAGAGTTGGACACAAGTGAGCGTGCACGCTCTACGCCATACTAGTACATGCAGTGCACGCCGAGTGCGCAGTGAGACCCTCTCTCAGAGCGTCAGGGAAGTAAGCTTTCGAGTCCTTTCAGTTGATCAGGTCGAATTGCTTTCAGTGTACCCTAATTTGACTAAGTTTTATACTTCATAGTGATGGGAGCCATCCGAATTAAGCAGAAGAAATATGTGGAAGCAGCCTCACACAGACAAGGCTGTTGAGCTTGGAGAAAATAGACGCTGTAACAAATGTGGCAACATTGTCATGAAATTCTGTGAAAAGCGAAAAACTGCTGAAGTTTAAAGACCAGTTGTCCCCCCCCCCCTTTTTTTTAACCTTTTGTACATAGAAATCTTTTGAAGTTCTCTGCTCCTATAAGTTTACATGAGCAAATGAGAGAGTATTTTTCTATATACAAATAAACCCTATTTTAGACATATAAAAAGGCATCACGAAGCCCTCGTTTCTGCAGTCACAGAAATGTTGATTAGCTTAAAATTTTGCGAGGGTTTGAGTGAGAAGATTCAAGACTGTTGGAAGAAAGTCTAGAATTCTTATTACTTATGATCTTGTGAACCTTAGTTGCTCTCCTAGATCTGTATAAGATGTACTCCGAAACTACTACTACTATTCCAAGTCATCGAGTGTGTGCACGTGTATAAAGTTTAACTCGGTATATTACATCATCGTTTCAAGTAACGTGCTTATTGGTCTTATTGTTTACTCTTTAAATGTATTGGCATTGGAAAGGATCTTTTAAGTATTTGTTTAGAGGACACTTTAGTGCACAAAATGGAAACTTTATGGCATTCTATCTAAATTGTTCAGTGGGAGAAAGACTTAAAAACTATGTATAATTAATTTTAGTAGAAAGGTTATATTTGGCAGAAACCCTCATGCCTAGCCACAGAATGATTTTTAAGATAAAATATTTCAAAAAAATATATTTCATGGATCTCTTCTACTCTGAGGTGAGATTTGAGTAGCTGTTTTTCAGCATAACATCAAATAGGTTGAAAAGAATCGTTACTGAATGGAAAATTTTAAAATTGAGTTAATTTTCCTTTTTGGCATAATCTTTCAGTTCTCGAAACAAATATAAGATTTGTATGGAGAAAGAGGATTTCAAAACTTCGTAGCCAAATCTTCAAATTGTTCAAACTAAATTGTTCAGAATATTTTCAGCATTCTTCTGCAACTTCATAGCGTCCACTTCACTGTCCTGGGGAACATCTTTTCATTCATTCTAGCCAGGGATGAAAAATGGCCCTGAGAGCCATGTTATAAATAAGCGGTAGTTACCTTGAAGTCACATTAAGTATCTCCCGCATGAGTGGGCTCTGAGGATGGTTGCCAAGAATCATTTTGTTATGTATAAAGCAAAAGACCTCTCCTGCCAAGCCTTTTCTCCACGCACACACCTACCAAGCAGCTGTCCTGTGGTTGTTTGCTTGTCTGTCATGGAGTAGTCTTCAGAAAGGCTCACTGACAACTTCTCGGGAAAGGTGTTTGCTACACAGGTGGGGCTTCCCTGATAGCTCAGTTGGTAAAGAATCCACCTGCAAGGCAGGAGACCCTGGTTCAATTCTTGGGTTGGAAAGATCCACTGGAGAAGGGATAGGCTACCCATTCTGGTGTTCTTGGGCTTCCCTTGGGATCAGCTGGTAAAGAATCAGCCTGCAATATGGGAGACCTGAATTCCATCCCTGGGTTGGGAAGATCCCCTGGACAAGGGAAAGGTTACCCACTCCAGTATTCTGGCCTGGAGAATTCCATAGACTGTATAGTCCATGGGGTCAGTTGCAGAGAATCGGACATGACTGAGCGACTTGCACTGCACAGGTGACAGCCACTTAGAGTCCAGGCTACTCAAGAGCTCTCAGCAGAGATCCCTCACTTTACTGAGAGTCCCTTGATACTCATAGTATGAACTCCTTTTTCAAACATGCCCGCTGGGATGTTGAAGCCAGAACTTGGGTGACATGTTTCTTCTCCATGAGATTGTATAGTAGCTGATCTTACCATCATCACCTCCGTTCTATAAAACAGGATGAATTTATCAAATAATGTAGAACAAAATGAGGAAATCGCTGCCTGGACTGCCCAGGGGCTGTGCCTAGCACGCTAGACTGATTAGACCTTCCTTCTTTTTTTTATTTTTAAAGCTGATTTTTTTCTTATTTTGCTCTTTTCCAAAAGAATTTTGAGACCACCTTCAGAAAAACTTCAAAAATAGAGATATTGCACTGGGGTTTATTCATGATGTACTGAACAGTTTTCTCAACCACTTCGTAAAGAATTTGCATGACTGATTTTAGTAGCCACTTTTAAAAAAATTATTTATTTTTAATTGAAAGATAGTTGCTTTACAATATTGTGTTGGTTTCTGCCATACATCAGCATGAATCAGCCATAGGTATGCACATGTCCCCTCCCTCTGAAGCCTCTCTTTGACCTCCCACTCCGTCCTATTCCTCGAAGTTGTCACAGAGCCCCAAGTTGAGTTCTTGAGTCATGCGGCAAATTCCCACTGGCGCTCTGTTTACATGTGATAGTGTATACCTTTCCATGCCACTCTCTCCATTCGTCCCACTCTCTCCTTTCCCCAAACCCCCTGTGTCCGTAAGTCTGTTCTCTAGGTCTGCTTCTTCACTGCTGCTGCTGCTGCTAAGTTGCTTCAGTCGTGTCCGACTCTGTGCAGCCCCATAGATGGCAGCCCACCAGGCTCCCCTGTCCCTGGGATTCTCCAGGCAAGAACACTGGAGTGGGTTGCCATTTCCTTCTCCAATGCATGAAAGTGAAAAGTGAAAGTGAAGTCGCTCAGTCGTGTCTGACTCTTCTCGACCCCATGGACTATAGCCCACCAGGCTCCTCTGTCCATGGGATTCCTGCTGCCCTGCAGATAGGTTCATCAGTACCATCTTTCTAGATTCCTCAGTTCAGTTCAGTTCAGTCACTCAGTCGTGTCCGACTCTTTGCCACCCCATGAATCGCAGCACGCCAGGCCTCTCTGTCCATCACCAGCTCCCGGAGTTCACCCAGACTCAACGTCCATCGAGTCAGTGATGCCGTCTAGCCATCTCATCCTCTGTCGTCCCCTTCTCCTCCTGCCCCCAATCCCTCCCAGCATCAGAGTCTTTTCCAATGAGTCAACTCTTCGCATAAGGTGGCCAAAGTACTGGAGTTTCAGATTTAGCATATATATGCGTTAATGTGCGATATTTGTTTTTCTCTTTCTGACTTACTTCACTGTGTATAATAGACTCTGGGTTCATCCACCTCATTAGCACTGACTCAGATGCATTCCTTAGTGGCCACTTTTAAAATAAAAGTCCATGCGTGTGGCCATCCTGGTGATTCTGCTCAATGAGTGATGGAAATTAAAATATTTGCAGAGAAAGATCGTTTTCCTCTAGACTGTCTTTCCTGAGTGTAATTTCTCTCAGAGGAGCTTTCACCAGGGGCTGGATAGCAGCGTGGAGGCACACCTTCTGGTGAGGATGAGAAGCTGCTGGTTGGGGAAACTCAGGAATAACGAAGAGAAACGGGGCACCTCAGTGCCGAAGGAGGCCAGCCCTGGAGAAGGCTGTGGACAGTCACAGGAGGCCCTGGACTCTGGAGAGAGTCACGATCCCCAGTGGAGCCATCTCCCCAGAAGGAATGGGGCTCCACCTGGATTCCACCTCCCTCATTAGTATCGCTACCATCATATTTCTTGATTAGATGGTATTATGCAGAATACTCAAATGTCACATGTTTTCTCTTAAGTACACCTTACAGTTAATACTCGGTATACAGCTGTGTATTTGATAGATGGGTTGATTACCCTTGTGGCCATGAACATTTAAAAATAAGTGCCAATAGATTTGTTTATATACGTGAGTATCACACAGATCACATATATACATAGAATAGACTCACAGATACATAATGTAATATATATGGACACTTTTTTGTTGGTTTACATACAGTATAATGACAATGCCTTGTGCCTTGTATTATGTATAATATATATATAATATATATGCCATATATCCATTCTCTTCCATATAATATAATGAAAGTGCCTCACTTATCTGTCATATTTTCTCTCAGCATCATGTCCACCTTCTACTGAGCTTCTTTTCCTTTCTTCTTCTCCCTCCCTCTCCCTTCCATCCTAACTTCTAAATAATTTTCATGTGTATCATGAATGTGCAAAAAGGAATACTGAGAATTACAGCTTGGTCTCTGTAGGTTGGGGCATAGTGAGTTCATAATCCTTGTATGTAAGAGGACCCTCGGCTAATACTCTTGTTAGAACGTACTGCTCTTAGTAGAAAAGTCGTAATGAATTGGGAGTAGGTGCTTCACTCATCCAGAAGTTTCGCATGTGCCCTGAGAGGGACTTGACACGACCAGACTGTTGTTTAATCTTTGTGTCAGGGGCATCTCTTCCTGGCAGAGGGCTGCTGGTTCAGAGCCTTGTGATGGGAGGGTGTGTGTTTGGAGTTCTGTGCCAGCTGGATGCACTGAGGATGTTGACAGCTGTGTGGTGGAGGTGCGCCTCTGAGATACTGAAATGCTGTTTGCTTTGTTGTAGCAACTGCGAGAGTTGATAGCCGAACACAAGCCTCATATAGATAAGATGAACAAAACTGGGCCACAGTTATTGGAGCTGAGCCCGAGGGAAGGCTTTTCTATCCAAGAGAAGTACGTGGCTGCGGACACCCTCTACAGTCAGATTAAAGAAGATGTCAGAAAGAGAGCTGTGGCCCTGGATGAAGCCATTTCTCAGTCAACTCAGGTGAGGCTTTGCACCCCGAGTGTGACGGGCTCTCCCACAGCAGTGCTTGGGAGGATGGTCTCCAGGTCTCCTAATTCAACTCCAGCTGAAATTGTTTCATTGCATTAACTCTTGAGTATGGATGTTTTAGTCTCAGAGGTGATACCTGCCTGCATCCAGTCCTTACATTTCTCTGCCTGCTTGTATATAAGTAAGGCATAATTTTCAGTGACTTAAGAAATATGCAGTTGTCCAGACATCTAAATAAGTGTCCATCTAGAGTGGAATTCTGTGTTTGCCATTGGAAGAGATAAAAGAAAGTGTGATTATCATTTTTAATAAATCACTCCCAAGATAGCAATAAGATGACTATGAAGGATAGGCTGAAGAAGAAGAAAGAAAAGTTGAAAAAAATTATTTTGAAAATATCTTTCTCAAGAAGTCTATTTGTAGTACCTGCAGATTTTCCATTTTGAAGGCTTGGTGTTTATTTTTAGATACACTGGTCCATTTCCTGTAATCCTGGCTGACAGTTCATTTAATGTTGAGGATTGTGTGAAATCTATTAATATAAATGAACAAGTGTTTATAACTTTGCTTCATTGTCTGTGCAAATTTAAAATTCTTTCATGGATCTCATTATGGGTTTGACCATGAATTAAATGCAAGCTTCCATCACATCTTTTGTTTTGTTTCGTTTTGTTTTTTTTAACATTTTTTAGTTCAGGACACTTGTAAATTAAGAAATCCCTTTCATCTCATCAAACCTGCCCATGAATTTCTCAGTAAAAATGTAACTTTTTGAGGATGCCATAATAATCAGTAAAGTGAATGAAACTATCAGTGTTGATAGACACCCAGATTATTGAACTATTTTTTGAAATTATTGTTATTTTGATTGCAGTAATATGAAGCAGTCGTCAGATGCTGCCGTCGGGTGGCCCAATTGTATATTAACAGACACTATTTCTAGTGAATTTATTTCCAAGCAGCAGTCCTGTGCCCATAGCAGTGTGACTCAAAGAGGCGTACATAAGCTGTGATTCTAGGAATAGGTTCCCTCACCAGCTGGATGGAGCTCTCTTTGGATGTGTTCCCAGCGGAGCCAAGGTTTGGTTCCCGGCCGTGATCTTAAGCAGGAGTTTGGTCGCTTGAATCCCACCTGTGGTGTCTTTCCCCTGTAAGCGGCCCCTGTGCTTGACCTGCAGTTCCATGACAAGATCGACCAGATCCTGGAGAGCCTGGAGCGTGTGGTGGAGCGGCTGCGGCAGCCGCCGTCCATCTCGGCAGAGGTGGAGAAGATCAGGGAGCAGGTCAGCGAGAACAAGAATGTGGCGGTGGACATGGAGAAGCTGCAGCCTCTGTACGAGACCCTCAGACAGCGGGGCGAGGAGATGATCGCGCGGTCCCAGGGCACGGACAAGGACATATCTGCCAAAGGTGAGCTCTTTGGTGAAGGACCTCTGAATGTTACTCTTAGAATGATTGTGGGTGTCCCCTGACAGCCCAGTTGCATATCAACACACTGGAGTTTAGGAAAAAAGTATCTCACAGGTGGGGCTTGTTTGGGGTGGAAGGGCTGTGCACACCAGTCTCTGGTTACTGTCTTCCTGTGTCTGTGAAATCAGTCCAGTAAATACAGCGCGCATCATGATGCGAAACCATGTGGTCTCCAGGCCCTTTAAATCAGGTGATTCAAGCATAATGCTAATTAAAGACCAAACCTAGGGATAGTGTGTCCTCGTTACTGACTGCATTAACTAATGTAACGGGTACCCAATCCCACAGCCACAGAAATGGCCACCAGGGTCCTAAGCTGACACCTTCAAGGTCTGGCCTGGGGTTGAAAGGAAGAGCTTGTGCACAGGTCAATGGAAATTCATGGTAAGGGAATGCTAGAAGGGAACTCAAAATACGTGTCCTACTTCGTTACATTCCAGGGATTGCATGGACATCTCTATTCTTGATTTGGAGAGCATAAAGAATAGACTAAACCTCTTTTGGAAGTAAGGCCAGCCTCGGTGAACTCAGGTCTCCCCTGAGCTCCGGTGCCTCTGAGCATTGTCCTGTGTCAGGAGGACTTGGTTCATAAGGAACAGGACACCCTCATGAACTGCATTTGTCTGGAAAGGCCACTGGGCCCAGGGATACCCACTAGATGGGCTCAACCCACATTTGGCCCAGGTTTAGACCCTTGGCAGACAGAATTGTGATTCCTGTGTGAGCTAGAAAGTTGTGCTTTTTTGATAAGGAAGTGTGTCTTCTCGATACTCTTCTGCTCGTAGCTGTTCAGGATAAGCTCGACCAGATGGTGTTCATCTGGGAGAACATCCACGTGCTGGTGGAGGAGCGGGAGGCCAAGCTGCTGGACGTGATGGAGCTGGCGGAGAAGTTCTGGTGTGATCACCTGTCCCTGGTGGTCACCACGAAAGACACGCAGGACTTCATCCGCGACCTGGAGGACCCGGGCATCGACCCCTCCGTGGTGAAGCAGCAGCAGGAAGCAGCAGAGGTGAGCCGAGTCTCCCTTAAAGTTAAGAGAACAAGGCGTAGCGGCGTGAATGCTGGGTTCCTTTAGTGTAAATATTTGGAATTATGCTGTTAAGACTGATACTTGACTCTGAAAGTGGAATGCACAGGATGTAGTACGGGAAAGAGTCCCCCCTCAGGTTTCCCTTGGAGAATGTGTATTTAGAAAGTTTCTCTCCATCCCCACTGCTTCTGCCTCATTGCTGGGCCTTGTCATGTCCTTTTTGTCTACAAAAGGAATCTGAGAGGCAGCCCCACCTGCAGTCTCTCTCCCTCCAGCCTCTAAGCTTACTGCCCATTGTCCTCTAGACCCGCTCTTGCTATCCTGCGGCTTCAGAAGCCCTTGGAGGATTGCATCCATTACCCAGTATCCAGGTCACCTGGAACATGGGATCAGCCCTTTCCACCCCAGCCTAGCCCAGGCCTATGTTTCCAAAGCCACCTTTTTCTCCTCTCCTTTCCCCAGCTCCTTCTCCAAAGCAGCTTTGTTCTTTCTAGCATCTGCATTTTGCACATTTTGTTTCCTCGCCCTGGGATGCCTCTCCTGACACGCCTCTGGTGAATCTCACTCAGACTCCGAGGCTCGGGTGGATTGTCACCCTCCACCCTCTCGTATACTCAGCTGAGTCAGTCTGTTCCCATAGCACTCCCCTCACTCCCAAGACTGCAGAGGGTGACTTCCTGTTGGCGGTACCTCTGTCTTTCCTGATGGACTTGGAGCCCCTTCTCCCTGTGTCTCCGATGCCTGGTGTGGGGCTTGGTTCATCCGTGGTCAATAAATGCATCTTGAATGAATAAATGTAGTTAACCAAGAAAATGAAAGAAAAGATAGATTAGTGCATATACTTTTTTTTAAAAAACAAGTATTTGTTTTATTTTTTAATTATTTATTTTAACTGGAGGATAGTTGCTTTACGATATTGTGATGGTTTTGCCATACAGCAACATGAATTGGCATTTCCGTCATAGGTTTTGTTTTGTTTTTGTACTTTACGTGTCCTAGGATAAAACTGAAAATCCAGAGTTAGATTATTCTACACCTGGTAACTAAGCAAATACATTAATTTGTGTGACGTCTTTAAGGTTATATTATACTTGTGTCTGTTTTAAGTGTGTATTGCCAAACTCATTGGTTTAAAAGACAAAACATATTTTCATGCTTTTCAGTACTGTTGATATTTTTTTAAAAAAACTTATTCTGTTATGTGTTACATGGAATTATTTCCTAAATATTGTCTTTATAATAAACACTTGACATTTGTTCCTTCAAAGGACACTTGTTCTTGGTTTTTCTATTGTTGAAAAAATTTAGTGCAGAAACTTAGAAAACAGGTGGAAAGAAAATAAAAATTGATTCTTATCCCGTTTCCTAGAGACAACTGCCATCAATGTCTGTGTGCATTTTTTTGGTTTCACTGTGGTTTGGCTTAAAATACTAAGGCTGCCATTTCTTATTCTAGGTCATAAGGGAGGAGATAGATGGATTGCAGGAAGAGCTGGACATGGTTATTAACCTCGGTTCTGAACTCATTGCTGCGTGTGGGGAGCCTGACAAGCCCATTGTCAAAAAAAGTATAGACGAGGTACAGCCCCCATTTCTAGCTCATCAGATGGTTTTTAAAAGGATTTTGCTAATTAAAGCATGTTTGATAGTAGTTGAAAATTTACCATATGACACTGAAAGAGTTCTGATATTTACATTGTAGCTAAATTCAGCATGGGATTCTCTCAACAAAGCTTGGAAAGATCGGGTAGACAGACTTGAGGAGGCGATGCAGACTGCCGTTCAGTACCAGGATGGACTGCAGGTAAGGCTTACAGCGTGTGCTGGAGGGGAGGGTTCAGATTAAACGATGCTCACAAATTCACGCGTTGGTATTGCCCCGTAGCTGCAGGTGTGATACCGTCAACTCACCTGCTTCGATTCGTGCTGTGTCTTTTCAAAGAGATTTCTGACACTGGAGATACATACAGATTTATAGACGCCCCTTTACACACATTCAGTGCAATTTACTTTGGAAAAAAAAATAGTTTAACTTTTTAAGGTGAAAGTCACAGTATTTTTCATAAATGTCTCAACCCCAGACAGTGAAGTGGAGCTGAATCTGAGTTCTGTCCTGGAGTTGAGTGGAGTCAGATGAAAGGGGTAAACACTGTCTAAAAATATCACCAAGTGTGTGTAGCTCAAGTCAGACATAAAGAAATGTGATTTGAAGCCAGTGTTCCTGGTGAACTAAAATAGATTTCTATTTTATTAGGTCATAATCAGTCATGTAAAAAGTGTTTTCTTCTTTTCTGTGTATATAATCCCTTTTAATGGTTGTTTTTCACATCCCTCACAGATTCTCATTCAGTTCACTAACCAGTTTTTTAGTTTATTCTTTACATTAAAAATTCTCCTATCAGTTGAAGCCAACTCAGGGATCTTTCTCTCCCTATTTTCCTTAACGTTGTTCCATTTCCTGACAAGGCTTCAGCCTTCATCCAACCATATGGAAAAGGCCTCTCTAAGTATTTCCATAACACCAAGAGAATATTATTTGCAAAGCTCAGATGAGGACATCTTTTCCCTTTGACTAGGCCACTTCATTTCTAAATTTACAAAAATAAATATCACAATCCTGGCTTTATGCCAGCTGAGAAGTATTTTGAACCTTGTAAATATATTTTAAAAAATTCACCACAAGGGACACCTTATTATCATTCTCCTGCCTTTCTTTTTAAACCAGTGTGATCATTTATTGGTTGGGTATCAGCAGCCAGTAACCTGTCAGGCTCCAGCTCTGTCTGCGTGGCCAGCGGGTGATTCTCACATCTGTTTGGCGGGTCCCTGGGACTGTGTCCTCTCCCTGGGCTGGAGATGGCAATGCCATCAATAGCCCCGGGGGGTCAAGGTCCCAGCTGGACACTGAGGCTACTCTCATCACTACTGATAGAAAAACAAGGCCCTTCAGAGGTCCCGCTGGTCCTGGGTCAGTAGCCTCACCTTGGGGATGAAGGGCAGTGAGGCACTGAACTGTATGTAGCTCAGTGTCCAAAGCTGAAGACACTCCCTCCAGAGGTTTCAGAGCTTGATTGTTAAGTAAAACACAGTTTGTTTCCCAAATTGTTGCTTAACCTCTCAGGGCTTGTTCCAAAGTTTTTTCCCCCTGAGTGTATGTCCTGGCAACTTCATTAAGTGGCACAATAATTTTGTATATTCAGTACCTGAAGAAAAAGTAAGTAGAGCCTTTTTAGAATATTTATATTGCATAAAAAGAATAAGAATTATAGGAGATTTTGCAGGTTTTTTGCAGTTAATAATGCTGGTCTTAATCATTATATGTGTAGGATTTTAATGCTAATCTAAATAATACATAAGAGTTTACTTGAGACAAATTGTTTCAAGTGCCTAGCAGTCAACTTCTTGATTATTTGAATCAACAGGATGGGTTTGAATCTTTTTCTTTCAGTATATTTATGCAGTCTGCCTTTTAGGCAGACATAAAAGAGGACAGAATTTTATTCTGTGTGGTAACTTTATAAAACTTTTTTTCAAATAGACTTTTCTTAAGTTCTGGATATTCTAAGATTCTGTTCGAGGTAGAATTCCTTCTTCAAATTTGGATACAAAAATGGAGATTTCATCTATTTCATATCTGGAATAATTGTTCCAGTATATTACCACTTACTTTTTTTTTTATAAAACAGGCTCATTGCTTAATATATAGATTTATGATTATACTTCTCTCTCACAGTTGAGATGGTGTAGTAGCTTCAAATATACTGTTATAATAATGTGACCTTGTGTGTTTTTCAGGCATTATTTGACTGGGTAGATATCGCAGGTGGCAAATTGGCTTCCATGTCTCCAATTGGAACGGATCTTGAAACCGTCAAGCAGCAGATTGAGGAGCTAAAGGTATGGTAAGGGCTGAGAAATCCACCAGGCACGTTGCGTTCTTAGGTTCTTGATTCATGGGACGCTTTGTGCAGATTTTTCTATGTTACATAATTGAAGTGCTTTATTTTGATTATGTAACTGGTTTACTATAGTGCCTGCACCTAATAAGCTGTGTATAAGTGCTCATTCAATAAAGGATACAAAATACTAGTAGTATTTCTTACCAAAGCAATACTGGTTTATTATAGAAAAATTCGAAAATGCAGATAAGCAGACTAAAATGTTATATACCAAGTGGCAGGCACTCTTAAATTTTGATTTATAGCCTTACAGATGTCCTCATGTTGAGAGTAAGATAAGGTATGCGTGTGTGTGTGTGTGTTTTACATATTACCTATGTATACTATACTGTTGGGCTTTCCTGGTGGCTCAGACTGTGAAGAATCTGCCTGCAGTGCTGGAGACCTCGGTTTGATCCCTGGGTCAGGACCATCCACTGGAGAAAGGAATGGCTACCCACTCCGGTATTCTTGCCTGCAAATTCCCATGGACAGAAGAGCCTGGCATGGCAGGCAACAGTCAGAAAGAGTCGCACACGACTGAGCAACTAACACTTTCACACACTATACTGTAAAGATTTTAGAACTGAATTATTTCGTACCATGCTGTAGTCACTGATACATACACTGGCTTCCCCGATGGCTTAGCGGGTAAAGAATCCGCCTGCAATGCAGGAGACACAGGTTCGATCCGTGGGTCAGGAAGATCCCCTGGAGAAGGAAGTGGCAATGACCACCAGTATTCTTGCCTGGAGAATTCCATGGACAGAGGGGCCTGGCGGGTGGGCTACAGTCCATGGGTTCACAAAGAGTTTGACACAACTGAGGGAGTGTGTGCGTGCACACACACACACACACACACACACGCATATACAGCAACGCTTCTGTTTTCTTCCTTGTTCAGAATAATTCAGTTAGTCTCATAGGCGGAAGGAGGATCCTGTGAGTGGATGGGATCACAGTGTTTCCCCAAATGTTTGTTCTGTAGATATTTGTTGTTTCCCATCTGCTTTCCTTTGTAATCTTTTTTCCTTTGTGGCTCTTGATCTCCAGCTGTGAAAATGGCTGGGCCATTTCCTCCACTGATGCTCCTTTATCAAAGTAGGGGCAGCATTTCCTCCCGAGGTTTAAGTCTTCCTCTGCAGAGGCATCGTGCCCCTTTCCATCAGTGCTACTACATTTTCACATAAAGTTACTATCTGGCTTTAGAAATGTAGCATTTTCCTCTCTGAGTGTGATATAGAATATTTTGGTTAGAAAAAAAATTGTTTCTTTTTGAGAACTTTACTCTTACCATCATTATTAGATTGTGATTTTTTTTTTCACTCTGTCTGCTCCTGTAGTAAACACATGATATCCTTTATATACAATTACAGATGTGCAGGGTTTGTGCATTTTACCTATGTCTCAGTGGTTTGCATATAGCAGACTAGGTGGAGTGGTTGCCTTGGAATCAGGTATCTGAAATTGCACTCCCTTTAATCCACTTACCAGCCAAATGGTGTTACCTAACTGCTCTCAATTCTGTGTCCCCAGCTTAGTTGAGGATAAAGTGAATTTCTTTAGAAGTTTATTGAGAACACCTTGACTCTAGCAAATGTTCACTGTGCTTTTGTTTTTAATTATTATTTTAATTTGCTTGAAAAAAAGGAAGCGACTGCTTAGCTCATTAATCATTTACTCTTTAATTATTTACTATTAGAGATTAAACTCAATACTTTATGAAAGGACAGTTTCCTATTACAAGTAACCCCTGGCTAACTTGTATTAGTTGGCAAAGCTAGGATGATTACATACATGTCATTAAGCACCAGGAGAGAGGAATGTTACTCTGAGTCATCACTGATTGAGCCATAGGATAAATAAATATTAATAAGCACAGCATGGGAGGGAATTCCCTGGCAGTCCAGTGGTTAGGACTTAGCACTCTCTCGGCCAGGGCCTGGGCTTGATCCCTGGTCGGGAAGCAGATCCCACAAGGTACGTAGCACGGCCAAAGAGAAAAAGAATAATAATAATTAAAAAACAGAACAGCATGGCTGCAGAAAACATACGATGTTGAGTGAATGCAAGATGTATGTGTGCTTTGAGCAGGAAATTAAGTTTGTTAGAGATTTTTTTCCCTGGGTTTCATATATGCAAATATATATTTTGTTTTATTCTTTCCTGTAGCTTCAAAACATTATTAAATATGTGTAATCAGACACTGAAAGAAGTTCATCATTGAAATTTGTTTGCTCTTTATTGTGGAGACAGAAGTGAAATAACCAAACTATAAAAACATTGTTTTCATCAGATTATGTTGAATAATGAAAAAGATTAATTTTTTAAATTAATTTTTATTTTATATTGTAATACAGTTGATTTACAATGTTGCGTTAGTTTCAGGTGTGAGAAAATTTCCTTTTATCTATGCCTTTTTTTTTTTTAATCAGTAAACCCTGTATTAGATTTTTATTCCTCTTCGGCCCTCCCCAATATGAAGTATGAATTAGAATAAAGATCTGACCCATAGAATTTTGGTTTAAAAAGTTAGTGATGTGTGACAAATTTTCCTTATATGTCTCTTTTTTTAAAAAACAGCAATTTAAGTCAGAGGCATATCAACAGCAGATAGAAATGGAGAGACTGAACCATCAGGCAGAGCTTCTGCTGAAGAAAGTAACAGAAGAAAGTGACAAACACACTGTTCAGGACCCACTGATGGAGCTGAAGTTGATATGGGACAGTCTGGATGAGAGAATCATCAACAGACAGGTAAATACCAATTTCAAGGTCATATATTAATGTAAAATAACTATTAAAAAGTAAAATAAGGTGTTCCTGGATACAAACTTTGAAAACCCTTACATTCACTTGTTTCCTTAGAATTTTTCCTGCTTTTCATGCCATTAAAAGAATTTCTTTTCAAACTTAAAATGTAGGAGGATGTGTGATTGGGTTCATTGGCTTTGTCTGTAGAACTCTGCAGCATGGAGCAATCGTTTGTTCACTTGTGTTTTATAAACGTGGGCCGTCTGTCCTGTCGGACATGTGGGTTGATCATCTTCCACCCCTCTGTCTGCAGCACAAGCTGGAGGGCGCCCTGTTAGCGCTGGGGCAGTTCCAGCACGCCCTGGACGAGCTGCTGGCCTGGCTCACGCACACCGAGGGCTTGCTCGGCGAACAGAAGCCTGTTGGAGGAGACCCCAAGGCCATCGAAATTGAACTCGCCAAGCATCACGTATGTGGCTGTTACTGCATTGTCTGTTTTCTTCTCTCTGCGTTTCTAGGGTCACCAGATGTTTCTGGTCTGTTTCTTTTTTAGGCATTTTATGGTTTTGACCCAAGTTTCTATTTGACATCTGCAACATAAGCACATTCCTTAAAAGATGATAGTCAAAATGTTTTTCTCATTGGTCAAGGTAGTTATTCTCCAAAATAGCAAGAATGGGGAATTTCTGACTAAATTTTAGGAGGGCTGCGTGACCAACACTGGAGGGTTTAAATTTCTGATTACCCCTGTCCTTGGATGACATCGTTTTACAAGTAGTTGAGACAGCCTGACGAGTCAGTTTTCTTACAGGCTCTTGTGTGTTCCCTCCGGTCACCCTTCCCTTCACGTGTCTCCATTGTGCTTTTAGGCTTGTTGCCTATTTCTGTCTGTCTCTCTAATCATGTTGGAGCTTATCCTTGTGTTTCTTTCTCTACTTTTCACTGGCTTTTTGTGTCTCGTAGTCTTTTTCTTTCAGAGTTAGCCTTTTAAAAGTGTTTGTTATGTTGCGAAGAGTTTTTACATTTCCTGTGCTTGATTGAAAGCTTATAAATGGAAAATGTTTGCCTTGAGATACATGCAAAAGAGTTTCATATTTTTGTCATCTTTGTGACACTGGTTAATAATTCTTGGTGGAAAATTCCATGCATCTTAGTCAAGTCATGAGGTTTAATGAATAAAAGTTATGGCCCGTAGAGTTGATCCCGACATTAAGCAGGCTCTCACTCCAGTACTCTTGCCTGGAAAATCCCATGGACAGAGGAGCCTGGTAGGCTGCAGTCCATGGGGTCGCTAAGAGTCGGACACAACTGAGCGACTTCACTTTCACTTTTCACTTTCATGCATTGGAGGAGGAAAGGGCAACCCACTCCAGTGTTCTTGCCTGGAGAATCCCAGGGACGGCGGGGCCTGGTGGGCTGCCGTCTGTGGGGTCGCACAGAGTCGGACATAAAGCGACTTAGCAGTAGCAGCAGCATAGAACTTTTAACATTCACATTATGTGGTATCTTATCCTGATCTTAATAAGTTTTCCTTGATTATCATATTGAAATATTTAATTATTTTACATATTAACACCATTTTAAAATAATAGGTGTCTAGGGCTTTAAGGTCATGATGTACAGTTTTTGATTATTCTTGCTTAATTCCTCTTCCTTTATGTGTTTCCTTGCAGTAATTGTTCCCTAATGTAAATTTTTCTTCTGTTTTTCCCTGGAGAAAGGGAGGGGATATTCTCATCTCTGTCCTGCCTTGTGCTCTGGTTCCTAGGCCGTGGCTTATATAGCGGGACTCCGAACATTTATAAGAATGACTTTTATAGAATTATCATTTGCTTTTATTATGAAAATATTGAGCTCTTAGCTTTTGAAAGTGGCTCCTACTGTTACCGTATCAAAATACCTGCTGCTTATAAAGATCACTCCTTACTCAGCTGACTTTATAGCTTTTGAAAAACCCTCCCTCGCCAGATGCCCCAGAACCCGAGTGAATGGAGTCAGAGAACAGTGATCACAGGTGGTTCGTGCCCTTGGCTGAAATCCTCCTGATCTGGGGTTCCCAGGGTGGGACATCCCACCCAGGATAACACACAGTGCTCTTCTTCTTTGCAACACACATCTGAGTGTAGAAAAGGATTGTCACAGACTTTTGCTAAAAATAGAGGAAGATTTCTTCTGGTTTCCAAAAACATAGCACAGTATTCATGAAAGGAAACTATTCCTGAGCTGTTATTTGTTCTTTAAAATTCTTTTAGCCTTGCAGTTGCTTTCTGCACTTACCACTCTTGTCCATGTTAATGCAGCTAAGTGTTATTAATCTGTCCTTATATTCCCACCGGATAATAGAATAGGAAGGTATTATGCACTGGGGTCTGCGGTGGGCATTTTACGTGTGTATTTTCTAGTAAGAGAACAACTAAATGGAGTGCTGGGCTCATGCATTCCCAGTGGATGGTGAAATCTCTTTCCCTTTAATAGTAGAGCCTCCTGGGGTTCCTGTCAACTTAAGAGTTAATTCTGGCACCCTTAAAACCTGAGATGATAAAAGAATATTCTATGATCATCATTTGTTTACTTTTTAAGAGTACTAATTGTAAGACATGGGAATGTATTCATTTTATGTTCAAATATATATCAGTATATTAATATATGTTTGAAGTTGTTTACCCAAGACATGGAAATTAAGTTCAATTAAAATGAGCTTGAATCAAATGAATATTTTTGAGTCTTTTAACTATAATCTCTAGATAATGTCATCAGTTGCAAAGCTGTTCTGATGGGAAGCACAAGCAGTGTTCTCAGCACAATCATTTCAGGGGATGTTGGTAGATTGAAGATAATACTCATCAAAGCTGCAAAGCTAAGGGGAAAGAAGTCCACCATTTTAAAAAGTTCACAATATTAAAATTCTGTGTATATCATGTTTTAATTTCAAAAGGTTTCCTAACCAGGAAATAAAACAATTGCGTTAGAAGCGATAATAGTATATTACAAACTAGCAAACATAGTGTTATTGGAATGTTTTCAGGTGCTCCAGAATGATGTGTTAGCTCATCAATCCACTGTGGAAGCCGTGAATAAAGCAGGAAATGACCTAATTGAATCAAGTGCAGGAGAAGAAGCGAGCAGCCTTCAGAACAAGCTGGAGGTTTTGAATCAACGCTGGCAAAATGTTTTGGAAAAAACAGAACAAAGGAAGCAGCATCTGGATGCTGCCTTGCGCCAGGTGAATAAGGGGATAAATCCTGAAACCTTCCGTAGTCTTCAAGATCAAGATGGCATGGCCTTCTCTGACTGGTTTTCAGACCCCTGTTTCGTTTTTATACCTTGGGGAGAGGAGTAAAAATAAGTGGGATAAAGGCGCAGAGCTGAAGAGAAGGCAGCTTTGTAGCTCTTAGCCTGGTGGTCTGATCTCCTGACGAAGAAGGGCAGGTGGTCCAGGGGCCCCTGCCGTTGTTCAGAGTGCATGGCGAGGCTTAGCAGGCTGCTTAAGCTTTGTTTGTGGCTTCAAAGTGACCATATTTGGGACCTGTCTTGAACCTCTCTCTCACTCCAGGCCAAAGGGTTCCACGGTGAAATTGAGGATCTGCAGCAGTGGTTGACCGACACCGAGCGGCATCTGTTAGCATCCAAGCCTCTGGGAGGTTTACCAGAAACAGCCAGGGAGCAGCTCAATGCCCACTTGGTAACTCTGTTGTTTCCTCCAGCTCTGGCCTCAGGTTAAGAAATTGACCATTTTGTATAGGCCCTGGTGGTAAATAAACCGTAGGTGAAGGTTTAAAGGCTGTCCAGTTTTGTAGCAGAAATGTAAGTGGTTGACACTCTGTTGATTAAATGTTGATTGAATTTTTAAAGTCAGAATCTCTGTTTTAAAGTGTAGTATGTCAATATATGAAAAACAGGTTTTGGAAATTTAGGCATTTTTTTTAGAAGCAAATCTTCCCCCATAAAATGATAAACTTTTATGGATAGTAATAGGGTAAATTTTAAACTGTGGTGCCTTGAGTGAAAAGAAAAATCCCAAAAGGAATCAGAATGAACTGAAAAAGTATTGCTGTGAACATGAGATGCTCACTGAGTTTCACAGAAGGCTAGAAGATGTGTTCTTGTCCTGTGAAGACAGAGTGACTTATTTGCTCCTTTGAACATTGGTGGGGCAGTGCCTTCAACCTCACAGCCACCAGGTTTGGACAAGAGGACGCTTGTTTTTCACTGTCTGTCCTGTCCCCGAGCAGTGCCTCCTGCCTGCGGGCTGTTCCCACTCAGACTGTAGCCCTGTCCTCTCTTAAGGATAAGGAAGAAAAATAATGAACTTGGGATTCTGACTTTCTATCATGGCAGTATGGAAACATTTGACTGTCTCTGATCCTTGCCTATTCATTTCCCATTGTAATTCTACTCCAAAAGTTGTAAGAGAAAGCAGTGTGTTGCAGGTGTTGGAAACTAACCCTCTGAATTTTTATATTTATGAATTTGCATCATAAATCTTTTTTAATATTCTAATGCTTACAGTTAGCATCTTAAGAAATTAAAGCAGAAGTACTTAAGGGTTTGGCAAAAGGAATGGTCCATTGTTTGTGAAAATCTGTCCTCTCTAGTAATTCTCGTGTTACTGTAAAATCCTACTAATAAAGCTGCACTTATTGGGGATAATTTTGCATTTGATGATTTGGAGAGGAAGTGCCATCCTGTAGGTGCTGTGAAGAAATACAGCAGAGGTAACATTTGTTACACAGCGGCTGTGAGCAGTTAAAATGAATCCTGTTAGTCCAGTAGAGAATTTTCTAGAGTCTGTTTTCCTTGTTTTAGAAAATTATTGTGTATGTGGTTTTGTTGTTATATGTTGGGTTTTGGGTGCCACAGGAGACTCATTTGTTCACTGAAAAAGTAGTTGACTAACTTGGGAGTGCTTGTCTTTTCCATAAATCTGGCCATCTTCCAGTTATCTCCTTACTTCCCAAGAAGTACCTGCATAGCTGTCACAGTCCAACAAGTATAAGTTTAATGAATTCTTGAGCAAACATGCTTGAGATGTTTGTCTAATAACAGCTATTTTTTAAATGTTAATTTAGAAGAATGTAAAGGAAAAGTTGGAAAGCAAAGGACTTATCTTTAGAATATTTTATTTTAGAAAAATATCACATATCATCATGTCTGGTTTGGGTAGGATATTTAAAATGAATTTGCTGATATAATTTGCTAGATTATAAAATTCCATGATTTAATGAATTCTAAAGAGTTACTGATTTTCATAATACTGTTTTAGTCATGTTCTTTTGAGTTCGTTCTCTTATACGTGAAGAAACCTAGAAAACTTGTGCTATTACTATTTCCTGAGATTTAGCAATATTTAGAAGCTTTGCTCTGATTAGATGATATTGTAAATATGTTTAGAGGGGGATTTTTGTAAATATGTTTAGATGATACTATAAATATGTTTAGAGAGGAACTTCTTAAGGTTTTAGAAATTACAAAGTGTTGAGGCAATAAAGTTCTAAAATTAGTAGTGATTGTCGCACATCCTTATGAATATACTAAAACACTGACTTCTAGACTTTAAAAAGGTGATTTTTATGGACTGTATCTCAATTTTTAAAATTATAAAGTTGAAAGTGTTAGATAGTATATAATTTTTCAGTGAGGGCTATGGTTTGACTTATATTAAATCAAATCAATGGAATAGAACTGGTCTTATTTATTACATGAATACAACTATTGTTTCATTGATCTTCCATCCTGAATCCGTTTAAGGAGTATTTTTTATATTCTTTGTAGAAGATACACACTGCATTCTAGTTGAAAACTTTTAAAATGTTATACGAGAGAAGAATATTATATTCATAGGGCCACAAGCCTGGCTTCTGTGATTTCAAAGTCTGAATCATCAACTTTTGTCTTACTATACTGGGTCTTTCCTTCTATCCACTGTAAGTCTTCTGAGCATAGAATTATGTTATACAAAAATATCATAGTTGCTGTCTCATGGCCCAGGGAGAGACTTAGAGAACCCATTTTACAGAGAGGAAGTTGAGGCTCTCTGAGGTTACGTTATGCACCCAGGGTCACAGAGCTGATTGGTTACTGTACGCTGTAACCTTTTGTAGTAGCGGTAGTTTAAAATATTGACATATGTGAGATAGATTGATGACAATAGCCCCATTTCTAGGATTTCTTGGTAGAAACAGTATGACTGTACGGTTAGGTGTTCTTTGAATATAGCAGAAAGTTCGAGTGTCAGGGTTATTTGTGAGCTGGATGGATTGATAATGTGGAAAAAGAACTCAGAGTTTGTTGTCTTAAAAGTGATGTAATTTGGGGGAATATCTCCATTTAGGAAATCTGTGCTGCCTTTGATGTTAAAGAAGAAACATATAAGAATCTGATGCAGAAAGGCCAGCAGATGCTTGCAAGATGCCCCAAATCAGCAGAGACAAATATTGACCAAGACATAAATAACTTGAAAGAAAAGTGGGAATCGGTGGAAACGAAGCTCAATGAAAGGAAAGTATGTGCCTTGATGAATACTATAGAATGAATGTCTCAGTTTCGTTGCATGAGTCTGACCTTATCTCTGAGTAAAACGTCAGTGGAACTTTTAATGACTCGTGTTTAAATTTTCTTTGTATGCGTTTGGACATTAATGGGTTCTGAAAATAGTATTCTGTCTTAACATAGGAGAGCAGAGTTGAAGGAGCCTATTCAGACACAGATAGAGAAAGGTATATCATAGATCAGGTGTTACTAGATATAGTTTAAGCCTGTGAACCACTTGAATTCTGAGTGGTTAAATAATTTTAATCACACTTTTTAAGCAAAAGGCAGGCTATATGTAGGCTTGGGGTAGGGGAAGGGAGACCAAGAAAATGAAATGAATTGTATATATAAAAATAAGCACTTATGCAACAGAAATCTTTGAGAGGGAATTAAAAATATTAATCATATAAAAATGATAGGCTTGGAATACTAGATCATGTGCCTTCACCAACAGAGGATAATGTATATATGTTTCATAGTATTTTGACCCCCAAAATGAGTTGTATGCATGTCAAATTTTCTTTTTCTACATTCTGCTATGTAATTATGTTCTGTTGCAGATTGTTCCCAAGCCATAATTTTAGTGTATATAAATTCTTTTTTACCTGCAGTGAGATGCTTCTCACTCTACTTGAAGGGGGTTAGCCAGTATTCAAAAACTGTCTGGGAGAGATGCAGAAATACACAGACTATGCAGAAATACAGCGTGGATGGAAAGGAGATCTGTCAGAGAGTGGTTACACTGGGGGAAAGCACCTTGAATACCACAGAATGCTCAATAATCCGTCTTTACAGGTTAAACTGGAAGAGGCTCTCACCTTGGCCATGGAGTTCCACAACTCCCTCCAGGACTTCATCAACTGGCTCACCCAGGCGGAGCAGACCCTCAACGTGGCTTCCCGGCCCAGCCTGATCTTGGACACTGTCTTGTTTCAAATCGATGAACACAAGGTAAAGCTGCAGCCCTGATGTAGAGCACTTAACTCTCAGACGTTTTTAGACACCAGGCTGTTTTAATGGGAAAAGCATACATTTGGTGGTTTGACTACCGTCTTTTGTCGTTTGAGACCAGCTCATCATCCCAGAAGCATTTCAAGATCCATTTTTCCTTACCATGCTTTTTTCTTTTTTGGAAAGGTCTTTGCCAATGAAGTCAATTCTCACCGAGAGCAGATCATAGAGCTGGACAAAACTGGAACCCACCTGAAATATTTCAGTCAGAAGCAAGATGTCGTTCTCATTAAGAATCTGCTTATCAGCGTACAGAGTCGCTGGGAGAAAGTGGTTCAGCGCTTAGTGGAGAGAGGAAGATCTTTGGATGAAGCAAGGAAGAGGGCCAAGCAGGTAAACCTCTGTAAAGATCCTCTGAACTCGGCAGTGACTCGGTTAGGTTATTAAATGGATGTTGTTATTAAAGTCCTTTTATGGCAGGCTGTGCCTTGTGTAGCTGTCATGGCCTGGGGCCAAGGTGTTTATTTCCTACAAGGAGCGTGGCCTGAGTCTGGAGGATGACTTCACTTTCTGAGCTGGCAGCAGCCCCAAACCCTGGGGATCAGCCTTGGAGGGACTGATCTTTGCTTGATCTCACTGATGGACCCTTCTCATCAGGGCTCAAAAAGAGCCTCCATAGTTCTGTTGTTGGTTCTGTTTGTTTTCTTTGTCCTTCCAGCATCCACTCAGAGTGAGGCAGTCTATTACACTGCTATGGCTGTGTAGCTCTAAAACCAGGCTCTCTCCCCACGGGCCCCCACGCAGCTTTCTGAAGGTGTGCTCTGGGTCTGAGCTACTACCAGGGTCCTCTTCTCCTCTCCCAGTCTGTGCACTTGTTGGCAAGCCTTCCTTTCTTCTCTGGTTGGATACCGCTCCATCCGACTTTGAAATGAACTGTTTGAATCTTGGGGGGGCTGGTTTTTTAATCTAAAGAATCTCACAAGGAGCTTTTCTTCCTTCATCTGTCGTTAATATTCTGTTCTAGACTGAACGCTGAAAAGTACAGTGATACATTTCTGTACTCCAGGGAAGAAGGAAGATGCACCCCCCTGACTTGGCATATAGCTTTGATTTTTTACTAGGAACTTCTTGGAATAACATCTTTATCATGACTCTTTCTAACCCATTCATTTGCACTTGTCTGGCATTGGTGTTGGGTTGGTTATTTGGGGAGCGAGGTTCAGTTGGGCGATGCAGTAGATGACCTGGGAGTCCAGTGTTGGAGCATTTCAAGCAGTCAGCATGACATGTTTAAAGGCTTGCGAAATGACAAATTGAATTGTGATAGGATTACAGGCCGCGTGTCTCCTTTTGAGTGGGAAGTGTGGTGTGTTCCATGTTATAAGTGCGTCTCTGGAATGGAATCAGCCTGGATGTTTTTGTAGGACAGCACTCAGGCCAGACCTGCCATGTCTCCTCCCGCCTGTGCAGCTCCATCGGCTGTACTGGACGCACTCTGAGTTAGGAACGTCTGATCACCAAAGCCTCTTGGATATCAGTTGCCGATCGGCCACTGTCTTCCACCTTTCTCTATTGAGTCCATCTTATTTTCTCAATTTATTCAGTTAAACATGTAAGGGTACTGTTCTCCGTGCAGAGGGATGTTGTTTCTTCTATTTGAGTGACTTCAGAACAGTTTTGAGAGCAGAACCAGTCTCAGAACGTGTACATTTATGTCCTCGTACTTACTGCTCGGTTGTTACAGGCTGTGCTGTCTGCAGATGGCCGGGCACCATCGTCAGCTGTTTATTTATTTACTCTGTTATCTCACATTTGGCTCAGATCTTGGCTGCAGTTCTCTGACTTGGGCAATCTGTGTGGCTGTTCTGGCCTCTCTGTTTTCATTGCTGAGTTGATTACCCCTGGGGAGGGGCCTGGGGAGAGGTCTCTAACGAGATGGTCTCCCCTGGACCTTTGCTGCCTTGCCATTTTGTGCTGTCACTGAGCTTGTGTCAGAAGTCTTTTTGTTATTTCACTGTTCATGTTCTTTGATAGAAAGCAGACTATATTTTGATTGCTCAAGTTTTTGCTATGTTTCTGTTCCCTTGAGTTCCTTAGAAGAAATAATTTGTAACCAGTTTCCCAGTTTGGTATCCAGAAACAGTACCAGCTGAAATCAAATATTGGATCAGCCAAAAAGTCCATTCAAGCTTTTCCATACCATCGTATGGAAAAACCCAAACGAACTTTTTGGCCAACTCAGTGTGTATAGCACCAGAATAGTTCAAGGTTGAAGACAGACAGAATTCTGTTTTACTAGAACTCAGGTACGGTGGGCACTCTTATATATAAAGCCAACATGGGAGGCTCAGGCTTTGATGGGAGGGTTCAGAGAGCAACAAGAAAGACACTGAACTGTCCTTGCATTAAATAGGAATGTAATGGCCCCTTTTTGTTAAAAATGAATGTACAAACTTTATCCTTTTTGTACCCCTCTCTTATCATAGGAATTAAACACCTGAGAAGTAAACCCAGATCTGTCAGGAGACAACAGCAGAAGCCTACATTATTGTTTTTTTATTATTTTATTGAAGTATAGTTGATTTACAATGTTGTGGTTAATTTCTGCTGTGCAGCAGAGTGACTCAGTTACGCAAATATATATTCTTTTTCATTATGGATTATCACAGGATATTGAACAGAGTTCCCTGTGCTGTACAGCAGAGCCTTATTGTTTGTCCATCCCATATGTAACAGTTTGCATCTGCTAATCCCAGTCTCGCCAATTCTTCCCTTCCTCGCCCTCCCCCTCAGCAGCCACAAGTCTGTTCTCTGTCTGTGAATCGGTTTTGTTTTGTAGAATGTTCATTTGTGTCATATTTTAGATTCCAATCAGAACAGCGTTCAGAAAGCCAAATGAAAAAAAAAAAATGAAAGCAATAGGAGAGACCTATGGGATAACATAAAGCATGCTGGTCTATACTTAGTTAGTTATTAAGCAAAAGAAGGGGTTGGGGGTGTTCTGCCTGATCTCCCTGCCTCCCCAAGCCCTACTTCTGTTTCTGTTAAGGCTGACTGTATTTGAATGAGTTGTAACAAAGTGACCGTGGGGTGTGACCACAGAAGCATTAACAAGATGTTTTGCAATCTGCTGATGAAAATATTCTTTCTCCTTCTTCTTCAAGGAAAACTTTGAATAAATAATTTCGTACATTTCTGTTACTATTAGTTTCTGTTTAAAAATGTATTCGATTTCAAATCTAGTGAGTGTGCCCGACTGGACAAAGATGTGAATTTCTTTTACAGTTCCATGACGCTTGGAGTAAGCTTATGGAGTGGCTGGAAGAGTCAGAAAAGTCTCTGGATTCTGAACTGGAAATTGCCAACGACCCAGACAAAATCAAAACACAACTGGCACAGCATAAGGTGGGTGGGCAGCTAAAGGAAGCACATTGTGTCATTGTACGTCTCAAGGTCACTTTGAAATTCTTATCTGATTGCGTGTTTATTCATCACAAGAGAAGAAAGGCTGTCCAATGTGGACTCATACTAAATTTAAAACCGCTTGCCCTTCTTGTTGATCAAAGAGCAGTAGTATCTTTACTCTCCAAGAATCATTCCATTATGATTCCAGGATTAGCTGTTAAAGGAAAACACACAAGATTAAAACCGGATCTTTAACTATCTAAAATAATACATGAAGGATTTCCAGAGGTTGAACATTGGTACCTCAGTTTATCACAACTGCCTTGTCTTGTCATTTCCTTCATAGCCATGCAGAAGATAATTGTGTACTGAAAAGAATGTTTTGCCATGTAGATTGCTCTAAACAGTGCAGTGGGGAAAATTGGTTGCCTCATCCTAAGTTGGTATTATTGTGTATGTGTGTGAAATTTCACCCCTTTCCTCAAAGGGACATGGTCACCGGCTTCCCTGTGCAGACAAGAAGATATGGAAACAACGTTTTTTGTATTTTCTAATGTATATATCCAATCACATGCCATTCAAAGACCACTTCCCCATTCTCCCCAGCACTTTTTAATTTGGGTCTTTCTATATATTACTCTGTAATGTGATCATCAGCCCTCAGGGTGAGGATGTGTGTTGAAGGAGCATGTTCCTTCAACAGGTTTGTAATTTTAGGTTTTACATGTAAATCATTGCTTGGAACATGATAATTTTTAAAAGGCTGTGAGAAATTGGTTGATGTAAGTTTTATCGTCATCATGAAGTTATAGCCATCGTGTTTATCCAGGCTGGTGGCTCCATTCATGGGTGTTACTGACTGCAGGGGTCGGGATGCTGGGATCATGGGGGCCCTTTCTTTGGCTGGATGAGGGGTTGCGAGTGGCTTGTCCTGCTGGCCCCTCTGCATCTTCCCAAGAGCTGCCCCTCCAGCACTGGCAGCCCAGAAACAGGGACCAGCACCCTCCCTGCCCTTCTCAGAGTAGACCAACCGCCTGATATGAACGTAAGCATAGACGTGGAATTATGAAGTCTGATGAAAGCATGTTACATATTTAACATAGGAAGTCCTGGGCATACAAATGCATGCAGAACCCTATTAGATTCTCTTTTTCCTAGTATGACCTGTCATGGTAACCCTTCTCTGAGATAAGGATACAAGGTACATTAAGCCAGTTTTAAAAGAAGTCTTTTCTCTTTATCATTTGGATATGTTTAAAAACGTTGACTCTGTCCTGTATTCAGCTATAACATTTGTTATGTATCTGATGTGTGAGGAGATAAACACACATGTCAATACCATGATTCTAAATCTAGCATTCTATTATGAATAACAGGAAAAAATAATAATAACAGAAAACAAACTACAAAAATAGATAGTGGAATGAGTACATGAGTGTGTGCCAAGCTGCTTCAGTCGTGTCTGACTCTGTGCGACCCCATGGACTGTAGTCTGCCAGGAGGCCCCTTTGTCCATGGGATTCTCCAGGCCTCAATACGGGGATGGGTTGCCATTTCCTTCTCCAGGGGCTCTTCCTGACTCGGGGATAGAAGCTGGGTCTCTTACGCTGCCCGCACTGGCAGGCAGGTTCTGTACCACTGGTGCCACCTGGGAAACTTACTGCGAAAAATAAAGTCATTCTGGACTTTAAGTCATAATTGCTCTGAGTACTAGCTACCTTTTCCTCTCCAAACTGTCTTGGGTCTCTCAGTAGTTTATTAGCAATTCCATTTTATCATCACTGTTTATATTGTTTGCAGTTTATATCTACATGAGATTCAGGATTGGTTTTGCTTGGAACCTGTTCTTGTGGTAATGGTAGGTGCTCTGAAAGACACTTGGATTCTGCGAAAAGTGAATCTTTCCGTTTGAAAGTGTAAAGACTCTGCTCTCCCCTGGCGTGTTCCCGTGTTGTGCACGCTGCAGCGCCTGACTCAACGATGGCCCGTGTCTCCGCTTATTTGTCCAGGGTTTTTCACTGTCTCTTACCCATTTGTGGATTGGTCCCGAGTAGACATGCGCACTGTTTTCTTGTTGAACACGTAGGAGTTTCAGAAATCCCTCGGAGCCAAGCATTCTGTGTACGACACCACCAGTAGGACCGGGCGTTCCCTGAAGGAGAAGACCACCCTGGCTGACGACAACCTGAAGCTGGACGACATGCTGAGTGAGCTCCGGGACAAGTGGGACACCATCTGCGGGAAGTCGGTGGAGAGGTGAGACGCTCCCGACGGCGGCCGCTCCCGTGCTGGACCCGGCGGACTCCGGGCCTGGTGCCTTGCAGGGAGGGCTGGGGCCCCTGAGTACGTGCCTCCTGTGCCTGGAGAGCGCCTGCTCACCCTGGAGGCGTTGCTGTCCATTACTGTTTGTCTCTAAGGGCTCAGTTCATTCAAAATGACCTCCCCCTCTGCGCCTCCCACCGCCCCTGCCATGGGACTGGCCCCCAGGTCTGCCATTGTCCTCCTCACACCCATCCCCACATCCCAGCAGACCTGTGTGCTTAGAGCAGAGTGGGTTCTTGGGGCCTCCCTGCCCATAGCCTTAGGGACCAGCTCTCGAGTGTGGACCAGGACACGGGCTCCTCACTGCACTCAGCAGCGTCCTCCCAGCCTGGCCCCACCGCCCCTTCCTGTCTCCTGCCTCCTCTTCCTCACGTATCAACCAGGAAAAACCCAAAGCTTCGAATAGTTTTTAAGCACCTGAGGAAGTAAAATAGCGGTTGCAGAGTTTGTGCACGCACGTGTGCTCGGTCGCTTAGTTGTGTCCGACTCTGTGCGACCCCGTGGACTGCAGCCCAGCAGGCTCCTCTGTCCATGGATTCTCCAGGCACCGGTGCTGCTGCGGGCTGCCGTTTCCTCCTCTCGGGGATCTTCCCGAGCCAAGGATCACTTCTGCGCCTCTTGTGTCTCCTGCATTGGCAGGCAGGTTCATGCTGCTTATGAATGCTTTCAAGTTTCTCATCCAGAAGTTAGTCTAATTGCTTTTGTCAGTGTCCAAATTAAACAGCATATTATATATTTCACTCTAGGAGCTTCATCATGATTTTATGGTTACTTTTAAAAAAAAATCTTTAAAATCATCTCCAGTCTCAGAAGGTTACAGCTTTTTGCAATGTCCTCTAAATGATTTCACAGCATTTTGTAAGGCATTCTTGCAGAGACAGAAAGGCCCAGCGATGAACAGACGCCTGAGTGGCAGGCTTTAGCGGTGGGGGCATGGTGACCACAGAGCCAGCTGAGGGGCTTTGGGGTGATAGACTGTGTCCTGATTGCGATGACGTTACATGAATACAGACGTTACATGAATACAGTGTTTAAATCCATGGAACTGTACCTCTGCAGACTCAAACGTACTGCGTGACTCCTGAAAATGTACATTTTTTCATGGAAAAGGCATATTTTCATGACGAAAGCAAAGGGTCCATGATTTCCAGAGGTGATGATGAGGGACATTTCCTGGAATAGATGCCATGTATTTAAGGGATAAAAAAGAAATTTTGTTATTTTTTTAGGAAAGCAGAGAAACCGCAGTCAATCCTAGTATGCTCCTTTTTCTCTTGAGGTCTGCCCAGCCTTCACAGATGGATTTTAGATGTTCCGTTCTTAGAGGGTGGCTTTTTTGTTGCCCAGATTGATTGTTTTCCATTTTTCCCGCCAGACAAAACAAGTTGGAGGAAGCCCTCTTATTCTCTGGGCAATTCACGGACGCCCTGCAGGCCCTCATTGACTGGCTCTACAGGGTCGAGCCCCAGCTGGCCGAGGACCAGCCTGTCCATGGAGACATCGATCTGGTGATGAATCTGATCGATAATCACAAGGTATGATTATCCGGGACATGTTATTTTATCTCGTCTGATTATTCTGAATATAGAGGGAACTGTAATTACTTCACTGAGCCTTTTAAGATCTAGAGACTGTGTGTCACGCTGCGTCATAGTCTTTAATATTGAAATACGTACGCCTCTGAGCAGAATCAGGAAGTCCGCTTTAAAAGCCATGCAGGAAAATTGCTTTAGTATCAGTGAAATACTTTGGTTTTACATTTCCACATCTGGTACCTTGCTAGAATTTGGGAAGTGATTTCATTGTCTGCCACTTTAAAGAGCTTTATAAGAATGTTTTATTATCTTTAGTTAATGCATTTAAGTAATTGTGTGATGCAATTTGAAATCACGCCTGCGGTGACCTGGAACTAGGTCGTTGCTGAAATACTGTGTTTGTGACATGAGCTGCATCACAGATCGGCGTCTCTGTTTTCAGGAACTGTGTTAGCCTTGCCCCCTGGACCTGTAGCAGTTCATGAGATAACCGTGTGACCATCAGGGATTTGATTACTACTTTAAGAAAAATGGTTTCCTTGCTATCTCCTGATATGTATGTTAAACTGTTGTAGAAGTCAGAGGTGATATTTGAGACTCCCACTGATACTGAGTGTGAGGTCTTCAATTAGGATCAAATGCTGTTAAAACTTAAAGAATTTTGAAAACAACATGAGGCCTGGTACTCTTGTAGGGTTGTTAGGCGCATGCACAGTTACAACACTCCACTTGAATTCATATATAATTCTCTATAATTTTGCAGTTCAGAAACTTTAGTTAATTTTAAATGTTCTCTTTACACCTTCCTGGTTATGCTGTTTTGATCTTATCTGTTAGTTTTAAAATAACTGGTGTTTTGCATATTTGTTTGCCTTTTTCTCATTCCATGATCACATTATATTCATAGAAGGGAATTTGTTAGGTTTGAACATGAACAGGAATTAAGAGAATAGATGAAGAGCATCAATCAGGTCTACAAACATGTTAAAAGCTTTAAATTATGTTGCTTTGCCTATACTGAGACAAATGTTTTGTGGGTGATTAATGCAGTCTTTCCCATCCCCTGGCACTCATTCAGTGAGTAATGAATAATGTAATGTTACTTTGTACATAAATGCCGTTTTTATAAGCTCACTGTCTAAATATTTACTCCCCTAGGCACTTGCCAGGTTTTTTATATACCAAAGGTCAACAAGAATGAATTAATCATTCAGCATTAGTAATACAATTGAAAGGCCCAATAAGAAGTTAACGTATGCAGAGTGCATTGGAAGATCTACTCAGAACCGCTGGGCTACTCGTATCACAAATGGAAGCATTAGAGCCTGTACCTTGGATCTGTGTGTGTGTGTGTGTGTGTGTGTGTTTATCTATGGGTACGCCTCATTTAACACTGTCAGTGTGAAGTCAGCAAAGAACTCATCACGCTGTTTTTGGATTATTTTCAACAGGCTCGCTTTTGTGAATGATCCAAGTATCAGACTAGAAACTCATGGATAGAGTCAAAAGGATAAAATGTGCTTGGTAGTGTTCGTTTGTGATGACTTTTTAGAAAAATAAGTTGATTTTAGTTTATAAAGGAAGATGGTTATTTGAAAGATCTGGTTGCAGACAGACTCTTAGGGTCAGAAATGGGTTCATTTTGTGGCCAAAGAAGTCATTTTAACCCCTGGCAAATCAGCACCAGAACTGGGCGAGAAAGAAGAATAAAAAGCTTTTTCTTCAAGGTGACAGATGAGGGGTTGAGCTTCTAAAACCTGTCCTCATGAGTTAGTGCCCAGGGTGCTATGAAAGATGCGACAGAGGGTTGTTAGAAGGAAAAAGGCTGCGTGCCAGCCCCGCTGGGCTCCCTGCCCTTCTCCTCGAGTCAGTCTCTGAGGCGCGTTTGCTGGTGGAGAGCAGTCTGGTGGCCAGCACAGGGTGACGGAGTCCAGAGCAGCTGGAACACCCTCACAAAGAATCACAGAGACAGTCTGAAGCATTTTGTTTTCTGGAGGTTGTTTATTTGGCCTCACCATGTGGCACACGTTAGGATCTTAGTTCCCCAACCAGGGATCAAACCCTTGCCCCTGCAGTGGAAGCCCAAAGTCTTAGCCACTGGACTGCCAGGGAAGGCCTGAATTTGATGCATTGATGCATGGGATTGAAATAAAGAGGGTGCCCACCAGTATTTAAACCCAACATATTATTTAAGAAGCAACATTCACTCAGGAAGGCATTACAAGGTTGATCAAATTGATGTAAGCCCGGACTTGACAGGAGTGGTGTGACTTGTCTTATTTTCTGAAATTCTGCAGAAAACCCGAGTCGTTAAACCGTAGGTGTTGGAGAGCCGTGCATGATGTTAGGTGCACGTGCCTGTTTCATATAGTATGTGTTACTGTTTGGGCTTGGCAATTAAAAGTTCGTTTTAACAAATTTGCTCCCAGGTCTTCCAGAAGGAGCTGGGGAAGAGGACCAGCAGTGTGCAGGCACTGAAGCGCTCGGCCCGGGAGCTCATAGAGGGCAACCAGGATGACTCCTCCTGGGTCAGGGTCCAGGTGCAGGAGCTGAGTACACGCTGGGAGACTGTGTGCGCCCTGTCCATCTCCAAGCAGAGCCGCCTCGAGGCTGCCCTGCGCCAGGTAAAGTCCTGTGCTCAACTGCCAGCGGTGCCCCCCTTGTCTCAGCTGGGATACTCAAGGGAGGAAGTTCTTAGAGCATCCTTCCATACCTTCTCCCACATACCATCTCCTCTCTGAAGAATTTCAGTGACTCACAGAGTGAGGTTTTCTAATCTTCCCATAAAAGTGCTGGTGGAGCCTTTTTTCAGCAAAAACATTAAGATGGGCTGCCATTCCCTGCAAATCAGATGGTTAAAATGGTGAACTGTTCTTCCTACAGGCATTTCCAACAGATTTTCCTACATTTGTAAAATGCAGCACCATATGTCTTTCTCTTTTTCCTGGGAATCATGGATATAATGAATCAGTTTAAATGTAAGACTTGTTTTTTTTTTTTTCCCATGGAGAGGAAGATGCTACTAACAAGCATATTTGCGAATCTCTTTCGGGCACACGTGCACCCTTAGGCGGAGGAGTTCCACTCGGTGGTCCACGCCCTCCTGGAGTGGCTGGCAGAAGCCGAGCAGACGCTTCGTTTCCATGGTGTTCTCCCAGACGATGAGGATGCTCTCCGGACTCTCATCGACCAGCATAAAGTGAGTTACATGAATGCTCAGTAAAAAATAAGTGAGAAAGCCAAACAAAATAGAGAAAATGAATTCCTGATTGCAAATACCAGCTGCGTGAATATCTTCGTTTCTGAGAAGTAGTGTAAGATCTGGTACGTTTTTAGAATTTATCTGTATCTTCCATCCTTACATAGGTATGTCCGCATGCACCTACCCACATGGATGTGTGGCTGTCTTATTATGCCTTCTTCATAGAAGGTGGATCTTTTAAGACTAGTTACTCAGAGGGGACCCTCCTACACTGTTGGTGGGAATGTGAGTTGGTGCAGCCACTATGGAGAACAATGTGGAGGTACCTCATAAAGCTGAACACAGAGCCACTATATGATCCAGGAACCCTCCTCCTGGGCATATGTCCAGATAAAACTGTAATTCAAAAAGACACATGCACCCCTATGTTCATAGCAGCACTATCCACAATAGCCAAGGCATGGAAGCAACCTAAATGTCCACCGACAAACGAATGGATAAAGACGATGTGGTACATAAATATATAACAGTGGAATGTTACTCAGCCATAAAGAAGAAGGAAGTAATGCCGTTATGCAGGAACATGGATGGACCGAGGAATTATCATACTAAATGAAGTCAGACAGAGGAAGACAAATATCATATGATATCACTTTCATGTGGAATCTAAACTATGATGCAAGTGAACTTACCTACGAAACAGTCTCATGGACATAGAGAACAGGCTTGTGGTTTCCGTGGAAAGGGGGAAGCTGGGAGGGGTGGATTGGACATTTATAGGATGGATGAACCGCAGGGTCCTGGTGTACAGTACAGGGAAGTATATTCAATATCCTGGGATAATCCGTAATGGAAAAGAATATAGAAATATGTATCTGTATAGCTGAGTCACTCTGCTGTACAACAGAAATTAACACAACATTGTAAATCAAGTATACTTCACTATAAAAAAGAAATTAAAAAATAAAGCTAGTCACTCTTGTTTTTCTGTCTCCAGGAAGCACGTTTTTTCTAGGGGGCTACGTGGCTCCTGACAAAATTGATCACTTTTGTTGCACTTAGGTACACATTAGAAAGATGAAATGTCCTTTTCTGAGCAGTATAACATCTATAAAATTACGCCATTAGAATTGTAAATTAATAATTTTTACCTTTGTAAGAAAGACAAGTAGTTTAATAACTGGTCTTGAAATTTTATTTTTATGCCTCTGCAATTCTGTTCCTAATCAAGAGCTACTTTAAATTCTTTTGCAAAGTAACTTATATTGCAACTTATAGATTAAAATGGTTTATGTAAGTAGACACACTATTAAGTAACTAACCAAATAAAATTCTGACCAAAGTTTTCAGATCAAGATTTTTCTTGTGATAATACATAGGACTCGCAAAACCCTTAGGAGAGTGGTCCAGAGAGCTCTTCAACAGATTATTTTCTAATCTTTGATTCTAAAAATGAGGAATTTGCAGTGCTAATAGTGTTATGTTTTCCCCCTGGGATATAGTGTTCATTAATTGTCTTAAAATTAAGTATCTTGAGGGTTTTTTCTGTTTTTTAATTAAAGTATAATTGATTTACAGTGTTGTATTAATTTTATAAATAAATATGTACATTGTATACTTTACATATACACACACACACACATACATACAGTCCTTTTTACATTCTTTTGCTTATGGGTCATCCCCAGATACTGAATATAATTCCCTGTACTACATGATGGGACCTTGCTGTTTTTTGTCCTATGTATAAAAGCTTGCCTTGGCTGACCTCAACTTCCCACTCCATCCCTCGCCCAGCCCCCTCCCTCCTGGCACCCGCAAGTCTGCTCTGTGTCCCTGAGTTTGTTTCTGTTTCATAAGTAAGTTCTTTTGTGTCACAGTTGAGGTTCCCCATGTAAGTGGTATCGTGTGGTATTGGTCTTTCTCTGACTTCTCTTAGTATGATCATCTCTAGATCCATCCACGTCACCGCAGAGGGTATGATCTCATTCTTTGTCTGGCTGCGTGATGTTCCATTGAATATATGTGCCACATCCTCGTTGTTCCCCCATCTGTTGATGGATCGCATCTGTTGGTGGAATCTAGGTGGCTTCCTTGTCTTGGCTATTGTGAATATGCTGCTGTGAACACAGGGGTGCATGGGTCTTTGTGAATTAGAGTTTGGTCTGGATATATTCCCAGGAGTATGATTGCTGGATCATATGGTAATTCTATTTTTAGTTTCTGAAGAACTCCCATACTGTTCACCATAGTGGCTACAACTTACATTCCCACCAACAGTGTGGGAAGGTTCCCTTTTCCCCATGCCCTCTCCAGCACCTGTCATTTGTAGACTTTTTAATGATGGCCATTCTAACCAGTGTGAGGTGGTACCTCATTGTAGTTTTGGTTTGCATTTCTCTCATAATTAGTGATGTTGAGCATCTTTTCATGTGCCTGTTGCCTGCTTCAATGTATTGATAGTATTAGTGTCAGCATTTCCTGTGAATTGTAAAGGATCTTTTTAATAACCATTGAGTAACCTTGTGTTTGTTGGAAACACATCGTTAATTCCAGTGTAGAACAGATGCCATCATGTATGGTGACTGCTTATTTTAATCACTATACTCACGCTCTCAGTGATGGTTTGCCTACCCTGTAGCAATGAAATATTGCCTTGTTATTCATAAAAGGGATGTGAGCTTGTATAACCTTATCTGGAGGAAACAAATGCTGCATGCACTTTTGCAAGTTGAAGCTAGACGGTATAAGTAGGAAAATGACATCACGTTTGCCATCCTTTTTTGACTCAGTTCAGTATTATGAAGATCTGCTTTGTGTTACCATGTGCTGACCGTCAGCTGCGTTGGGCTCCGCTGACATGCTGGGGTTTGGGTGTCAGAGTGTCTCCTGAAGCCCCGGGTACATAAGTGCCCTGCAGCACGACGCCCGCTGAGGTGTCACCACCTTCACAGCGGGGCCAGGAAGCCCTCAGAAACACGGGAGGCAGGCAGCCAGGCTGGGGTAGTGGTTTTAACAACAGATTCCTTTTAAATATTTTTAAGTTAGCATACAGTTACATGCAGTGTTATAAATGTAATAGCATTTTACAGTAACATTGTTCTTTCTTTTCCATTTCCTTTCTTGCCCTTCACACATTCACCAATAGAAGGCAAACAGAATCCTTAATTTCTTGGACTAGAGCCCTCTCGGTAGAATCCAGTTTCTAAATTGGCAGGGTTTCCCACGTGACCACAAGCCACCAAGCAGCGCTCAGTCGGGCCTGGAGGAGCCCGGGACGCTGTGTTGGCTGGCACCTGGTCCATACCGTGCCATGGGGCCTGGTTTGCAGTGTGGGAGTGGTTAAATGTGCATGATTGGGTCAGCTCCCCTCTGGAAAGGCACAGCTGCTCTTAACCTCTGCTTTTTTCTCTTCCTAGTAAAGTTTGTTTTCTTTTACCTTTAAGTGAAAATTTAAATATTTTTAAAGTAGGTCCTGATATTTGAAAAGTGGGTCATTAGAGTCTGTGAGTCTGTTTCTGTTTTGTACATAAGTTCATTTGTTTATGGTTACCAAGGGAAAGGGTAGGTGGAAGGATACACTGGAGTCTCAGGTTAACATGTGCACACTCCTATATATAAAGGAGGTACTCAACAAGGACCCACTGTACAGTCCAGGGAACTCCACTCAGCACTCTGTAGCAACCTTTATGGGGAAAAAATGTGGAAAAGAATGGGTACGTGTATATATGTAACTGAATCGTTTTGCTGTGCACCTACATCTAGCACAGCATTGTCAGGCAACTGTACCCCCGTGTAAACTAAGTTACAGCAGGTCATGTTAGCGGAGTGACTGGGCCTTGACTCCCCCAGCATTTATTCAGCCACAGAGACACGGAATTGAATGAGACGCTCTCTTGATCTTGTGCACCTTAACATCTGGTAGCTGTGCATGTAAATGGATTGTTTTATCAGAGCAAAATGCCAGCCTAGGACACATCAGATGGCCACTCTGGAGGTTCGAAAGGAAAGGTCACTAGACATGCACGCCCATGATTTGAGATGACCCCCTGGTTACCGGGCGTGGGTAACACCGGTGCCGTCCATCCCCTCCCACTCTTGTCAGGGCAGGAATCGTTCTTGGTGTGCGGTCCAGATAGATCAGAGGGGTCAGTGGGTATTTGAAATTCAGTGCAGGGTTCGGGAGGCATGTCACATTTTTTAGGGCCAAGATTCTCATCTTTCAGCCCCACTTTGTGAGTTCTGTGATCCATGAATCTACAGATACAGTTCTGATGGCCAAAAGTAAAGCATGTGAGATACTTGTAAGCAGGTTGGTTAGACTGCCTCCAGACCTGTTGAGGTTTGTGTATCCTGCCGAAGCTGAGGATAGCTCTCTTTACCGGACTTTGAGATGGGCGCTTCTCCCAGAGCCCAGCCCTGTCAGACCACTTGCTCCAGCCTCTCGGGCCTGCTTCCCGCCTGGATGCTGGGGCTTCTCTGCTGCAGCCCAGACCTTCCCAGTTCCCGGCCAGCCCGCTCTCTTCCTTGGCACTCTTTGGATATGCATTCCTGTCATTCCTGGCACAGTGAATGCTGCATTAAACACTAACCTCCTTGTCTTATTTGCTAGAACATTTTTTTTTTTCAGTCCATATTGTTTCTGTCTCTTAAGGTTTAGGCCAAGTCCCAATTCTCCTCTCTGTGAATGTAATAATTATCATATATTCAAGTTCAGGAGTGTGTTTTTTTGTATCATGTGTTTGTAAAGCATGAGATGGTATCCTGCAGTTGGATTTTGAGAGTGGGTTAGAAGATGCTTTTTCCGATTTCTGTTCCTCCCCTCTCTCAGTTCCTTGTCAGTGAACAATTTCCAGCTGTGAATAAATCGATTTAAGTTCTTGCTTGCTGGTTTAGCTCTGAGAGTCCAGTGGGCACTGCCTGAGTTTTGGTTTCAGCCTGCACGCCTTTGTTTCTGCCGCAGGAGTTCATGAAGAGACTGGAGGAGAAGCGTGCCGCCCTCAACAAAGCCACCAGCATGGGGGACGCCATCCTGGCCATCTGCCACCCCGACTCCATCACCACCATTAAGCACTGGATAACCATCATCCGGGCCAGATTCGAGGAGGTGAGTGCGCCGCAGGCCGTGCGTAGGGCAGCGGGAGCTATGAGAGTTAGGGCGAGGGGCTGTGCACACTTGGGCAATTGATGATGCCTTTAAGGCTGTGGGAACCTGGAGGCTTGCACCCTTTGTGAGACCATTCCTCTGGGTATTACCTGTCTCTGCCACCCACTTTTCTTGAAGAAGTTACAGGCGTTCTGCAGCTGTGTCCCTGAAACATGAAGAGACAAATACTTGGTTCACTGTAGAACTTTCTGTCCAACTCCACTTCATATCTGCAGAATAGGTTTTTCAGAGCCATCTATGCTTATGGAAAGAACTGCACACCCAAGTGAATTCGTTTTGTATTTAAGATCTTAGCTATTTTTATTTCCACCCTGCGCTCCGTGGAGTTAGCATGCATGATCCTTCAGGGGATGCCAGTTCGAACTTAAATTAGAAGGTGAAGGGAAGCCTGGGTGATTGATGGCCATCTTCCCTTATGAGGGTGACCAGTGTTGTAAAGGGTTCCCATATCCTCCACCAGCTGGGTCTCGGGACCATTGATGGAATCTTGAAAGATTGGAAGAGTTACGAGTCTAGCCCAGGGTTATCCTGATACATGTTTCAGTTTTGTGTACTTAACACCCGTGAAATCATGCCCTATGATGGAAGGGAGTGGGAACAAGGTCTGTTTGTCCATCAGGTGCTGGCCTGGGCGAAGCAGCACCAGCAGAGATTGGCCAGCGCCCTGGCTGGGCTCATCGCAAAGCAGGAGCTGCTGGAAGCCCTGCTGGCCTGGCTGCAGTGGGCCGAAACCACGCTGAGTGACAGGGACAAGGAGGTCATCCCCCAGGAGATCGAAGAGGTGAAAGCCCTCATCGCGGAGCACCAGGTAACAGACGTCACCCCAGCCCGCCTTCTCGGGCCTTCCCAGAAGGCCATGCTGCCTATTTCACTTCCTCAGCCCCCACCCCGGCCCTGGAGCTTCTCTCGCTTTGCTGGGGTCTCCTCCCCTTTTTGGACGCTCCTTCTCTTGGCCCCATCAGGGCGCCCCCCTCGGATGGGTTCTCCCTACCGGCCACCTCCTGCTCCCTCAGCGGGCAGCTCTCCCTGCGTTTTGTCCCCAGGCCCACCCCTCCCTCCTGCACCCCCGTGGCCTCCTCACCTCTTTTGTTCACTGGTCCACGTTTGCATCTTCTGCTGCCTGCTCTCAGCATCTCACAGGAAGCCCGCCAGTCCTTCAGACACATCTCATCTCAATGGGAACATACGGTCTCACTCAAAAAAGTTTCAGGTTCGGAAATGATGGGCATCGTACTGACCTACTGTTCGCTCATTCATTTCTTTAATATGTATTTATGAAGATCACTGAGTGTCAGATTACTTGGCTAAGCAATTAGCAGTGCAATCGTATTTTAATAGAAGTGTAAGATTTCAGTGCCTGTGCGGCCCTGAAGCGTCTCTGGCACCTGCAGTGTTAAAGTGATCAGTGTTCTCCAGGGTGATGAACATTCTGCAAACGTGCTTCACTTTTCTCACTTTTGTCTGCTTCGTCCTTTTCCCATCGTTTTTATCAGTCTCTGCCTTTGCCACAGATTTCGTATACAGGGACACATGGTCAATCATGATCATAAGCCCAAGGAGAGGAGACAAATGACAAGACAGTCAGACCTTTTAAATATAAACTTGAGCCCGGAGGGCCCTCACTGGTAGAGCCCATTTATTAATAGGGATATTTGAGGTGTTTCCACATTTAATGTGAATGCTTTCTGTCACTGTATATCAAAGACATCTTAAACACTTTAGATATGTAGGTGAGATGTGTCCCTAGACAGCCCAGCTGACTTGTTGCTGAGCAAACAGATAGTCACTTTGAGATTCTTCATGGGGAGCCAGGATGCTTGGTCCTGGCTGGCCACACACAGGTTGTGTTCTTCATACAGCTGCTCCCAGGGTGGTCTTCAAACGAAAACAAATTGCTTTTGAAACACTGTACTTACTACCTATAACGCTTTGTAGTCTTTAGAAGTAAGTAAATGCTGTATTATGGTGGTTAGATTTTTTTCCCCCCTAGATAAAACATGCATTTTGTTCTTTTTCCAGAAATCGTAGTGTGGTCTTTTTATCCTCTCTCTTTTTAATTCATTTCTAAAGATAGCGTTCACTGATGAACTTGTATTTAGTTGATATCACTGCTTTCTTTCAGACCTTCATGGAAGAAATGACCAGAAAGCAGCCTGACGTGGACAAAGTCACCAAGACCTACAAGAGGAGGGCAGCAGACCCTTCCTCCTTGCAGTCCCACATCCCGGTCTTGGATAAGGGGCGAGCAGGACGTAAGCAAGCCGTTTCTTTAAAATGAGGATGGTTATACAAGAAAGTTAACTTCCTTTTATTTTGAGTTTATGGTTTGACATTGGGACTTCTCTGGTGGCTCAGATGGTAAAGCGTCTGCCTACAATGCGGGAGACCTGGGTTCAGTCCCCGGGTCGGGAACATCTCCTGGACAAGGAAGTGGCACCCCACTCCAGTGCTCTTGCCTGGAAAATCCCATGGACGGAGGAGCCCGGTAGGTTACAGTCCATGGGGTCGCAGAGAGTTGAACATGACTGAGCGACTTCACTTTCCTCTCACTTTGACATTTTGGAGGCATAGGTGATTCTACACGAGCCCTCAATAACAAAAAGTTTTCTTGAAAGAAAACATGGGCTACGTATTATAGCAACTTATTTTAAAATAAGAAGGTAAATCCAGGTTTCTATGTGTAACCTTATTTGCTTGAAGTATATCTTTAAGATTAGCCAGAAGAAATTAGAAAGATTTGCAATAAGAACAGAAATCATGACCTCCTTTGAAATGACTTGTTCTGCTTCTAGTATGTAAATAACCTTCAAGTGGAACGGAATAGGAATGACCGTGACCTAACTGTTCACTAGTAACCAGTAATCTGATTGATTTTGCTCATGGTCATATGACTTCAGGCTCTATTTACTGACTTCCCAGCCTGTCTTGACCCAACAAAATGACATCAAATTCAATAATAGCTTGGATAAGGTTTAGAAGACACACAATTTATACCAATTTGTTGATTTTCTGAATGCTGTATTAGTTAAAAAAAAAAAAAGAAAGAAAAAATGGTTTTGGGTCTGCCATGGTAAGAAAGTGGTTAGGGACTCTGCACAGACTCTTGGCTGTCCTGTGCCATACCCCTCCCCCCCACCAGCTGGATCACGCAACCTTGGACATGTTATCTAAACCCTTTCTGAACCTCAGTTTTCTCGCCTGTAAAAGGGGAGGATTATAACCTTCTTGGGCTGTGGTGAGGATTTAATTTAACTGCTGTGTGTGAAGTGTTTAGCGTACTTCCTGGACCATTGTTAAATATTAGCTCATTAAATTATGAGCTAATATTAAATTAGCTTTTTAATTTAATATTTAAAATTTTAAATTTAATTTAATTTTAAATTAAATTAAAAATGCTCATTAAATATTAGCTATTGATATCTCTGTACAGCCCCATGGGGGTTAGGAAATCTAGGCAAATCTCAGCTTGGACACTACCTTCCTATGTAAGCTGAGGCCAGTGATGTGTTTTTCCAGCTCACATCGAGCCGTTTAGTTGGATCAGGGAGCTCTGTGATGTTATAGAAGCCTGTAAGTGATAGAAAGAGGGCGGAAGCTCGAGGAGGGTGGTAAGTTGGGGCGTGAGCCAGTGTGCGGGGCTCAGCCTCAGCAGGAAGCGGGCCTGGAGGAAGGCCGTGCTGCCTCACACCGGGTGGTCAGGTTGGGGCTGTCGGGCGTCTCACTGACTGCAGCGTCCCCGGCATCGCCTGCCCGCAACTGCCATCCTCGGGGCCTTAGCCTCTCAGTCACAGCCAGGCTTCTGGAACCGAGTCACAGACAGCAGTGCCCTGATTAGGTAGCAAAGAGGAAGGTGGCAGGGTGCTTCTTTGGAACTCAAGTGGCACAGAATTTAGGTTGAAAAGTGTTTGAAGCGTCAGTGTATTGAGAGAGCATCCTAGTACTTCAGGGCTCCTGTCAAGACACGTTAAAATGCCTCTGTCTCTGAACAGTATGTGATCCCTGTTAAGTAAAACGCACTTGGACCCTGATACCGCACTTCACCTCAATCAGAGTTTCTACTCGTCACAGTCAGTAGGGAACTTGATTCACTCTGAATGAGGAGCAGGAGAGGTCAGACCTTAACACCTTCCAGAACCCTGGAGACTTTGCCATCCTAATCAAGTTGTGTTTTAACAGGTAAACGCCTCCCAGCCCCAAGCTTCTATCCTTCTGGATCACAGACGCAAATTGAAACCAAAAATCCCAGGGTCAACTTACTGGTGAGCAAGTGGCAGCAAGTCTGGCTTCTCGCCTTAGAGAGGAGGCGGAAGCTGAACGACGCCTTGGACAGGCTGGAGGAGGTGAGGGGCTCGTGTGGGCATACTGGCATTTGCCCCCATTCACCAGGACGCAGTGCCAACGTCTTGGGTTTTTTCAACATTTCTGGTAATAGATAAACTCTTGATGTCAGAGTGCATATTTTATTAATATTTCTGAAATTAATGCCGCAAGTATGAATGTTTTTATGGCGAAAAAACCCCTGATAGATGGGCTTTGGATTTAAGGGATCAAAGTCAAAAACAGATACATTGTAACATAATCAAAAGCTGCCGCCTCAGGTAAAGGTCTGGTTTGACACATTTGCTGGCAGCATCACCTAGCAACTGTAATCATTTATAATGCAGATCTTTTAATTATACATACTCTGATCTGAGGCTCTTAGAGTTTCAGATTCTGGAGCTGGTGAATGTTCAAAAGGTGGGAGTTGAGAGCGCCTGGTGGCGGAGAGCTCGAGGGGTTAAATGGGTCGTGCTGAGCTGGGCCTGCTCCCCAGGGGCACAGAGAATGAGTTTGCTGTACCAGAAAATTTCCTTTTGACATTTTGAGTTTTGTTTCTTCTGCTAAGTACAGAACAGAACAGTGGCAGTAATGAAATAAACTTTACAGGGTAAGCATTGAGGCCCCCTTTGCAAGACGATGTCTCTCTTGGAAAGAACGATGTGTGTGTAGTCTAGATGACCATCAAAAATAGCGTTAATCATATTGTGTAAGATAGGATTCTTGTCATCTAGAGCAGCAGTCCCCAGCCTTTTTGGCACCAGGGATCAATTTCGTGGAAGAGAGTTTCCACAGACCGGGGGTGGGGTTGGGGGGGGGTGGTTTCAGAATGATTCAAGCACGTTACGTTCCTTGTGCACTTGATTTCTGTTATTATTGCACAGGCTCCACCTTAGCTCATCAAGCAGTGGATCCCAGAGACTGGGGGACCCTTGAATCTAGAGGGTCATTAAAAATAATGGTAATTCATATTATATAAGATACAATTTTTTTTTCTAGAGGACCATTAAAAATAACGTTCATATCATATAAGATAAAATTTTTGTTGTCTAGAGGATCGTTAGGAATCACACTCATGTTGTATATGTAATTTGAGCACAGTAGTCACGCAGCCAAATGCCTCTTGCCCTTTTCAGCTTAGAGAATTTGCCAACTTTGACTTTGATGTCTGGCGCAAGAAGTACATGCGCTGGATGAACCACAAGAAATCTCGAGTGATGGACTTTTTCAGGAGGATAGATAAAGATCAAGATGGGAAAATAACCCGACAAGAGTTTATTGACGGAATCCTTTCCTCAAGTAAGTCCCAAGTGAGGTGGCCAGAATGAATGTAGTTTTTTTAAGAAAATGAGCACAGTTTAAGTTTTGGAGCCAGGAATCTTGTGTTATTTATAAGTAATTAGCATCACATTTAAATTCGGCTTTAAAGTCATTGCCCTCAAAAAACCAAAAAACCGTTCTTGGTTAAAATGTATGGCTTTGGAGGCAGGCACACTTACTAATTGTGTCACCACAGATAAATGGCGGTGGGTAAGCAGGTTGATAATTTTTAATTCTTAGATTGTGTTGCCTGGCATAGAATGGGCAGTCAGTAAATGCAAAGCATCCCTCTTTTCTGTTGTAGTTCACATTCTAATCTGATATTGTCATTAGTAGGAAATTACAAGGCTATAGAAATTCTTAAAGTACGTGCCCCCTTCTTGTTGACAAAATTAGTTTGATCCTGTGTTTGTGATTTCTTTGGCGGAGGTTACCGGAAACCATTCTCAAAGTAAATTTCATGTAAATTATTCCATAAGTGGTACTTGAACCATATGAAATTTGCTAATCTTAAATAGCTTTTAGCCTAGACAAATAGCCACTTCAAAGGATTCAGGTAGTAAATAAGGGTAAATTTAGGCCACATATCTAGTGATTGTGCTTATGTTACATAAATCAGGTTTTTCTCTTTTTAAAGATTTTATTATATTTGATCATGCTAATCATTTAACTGGCCACACTATAATTCAGATGTACAACCAAGAGTGTCTCAAGGCAGAATTAACAAGTTAGTGCCACTTACTTTTTTTTTAAGACTTAAAGGGGACTTCCCTGGTGGTTCATTGGCTAAAACTCTGCACTTCCGCTGCAGTGGTCATAGATTCAATTCCTCGTCAGGGAACTAAGATCCTCCAAAGGACCCACACGAGGAGGCAAAAACAAAAAAACCCACACAAATCTTTTTTGTAAAATTTTATTATAGGTGGAAGGTCTTATCAGCTTTCATTGGGAGTAGAGTGTACTGAGAATATCTTAATTATCAGTTGTATGTGGAATCTAAACAAAAAGTCGGACTCATAGAAACAGGGCAGGAAAGTGTTTGGCCGGGAGGTGGGGGAGAGGCTGGTATGAGGGTACAAATTTCCAGATATAAAATTAATAAGGCCTGAAAATGTAATGTATGACTGTGGTTTATATATGTATATAAATATGTTTGGTTATATATGTATAACATACGTATGTATATGTATATATACATGTATATATATATATGACATGTATATATGTGTATATATATATACACACACACATATATATACATATGTATGTATATATGTATACATTATATATACATATATATATATATGACATGGTGACTATGATTGATAACATGTATAGATTGGAATTTGCTGGAAGAGTGAAACTTACTCTTACCAAAAAAAAAGTGCAAAAGATAAATATGTTAGGTGATGGATGTGTTAACTAGATGAGAGGAATCCCTCCACAGTGTACATATATCACATTATTATGGTTGCACCTTAAATATCTTGCAGTTCCATTTGTCAGTGATTCCCTCAATAATGCTACTTACTATTGTTTTGAAACTGTTAAGAGTTCCCTACCAGCCGCCTGGAGATGAGTGCAGTTGCAGACATCTTCGACAGAGATGGTGACGGGTACATCGACTACTATGAATTTGTAGCTGCCCTTCACCCAAATAAGGATGCATACAAACCCATCACTGATGCTGACAAAATCGAAGATGAGGTACTGCTTACCTTTATACTGTGTGCAGAGGTCACCTCATGTTCTGCCCAGATACCCTGCATGATTGATGCTGCAGCTTTATTTCCACGTTTTGTTGTTACATAACGGTTTTAAGGATGCCACGATGTAATATTAACATTAGAGTGACTATTTTATCATTGCTTTTGGCAGGTGACAAGGCAGGTAGCTAAGTGCAAATGTGCAAAACGATTCCAGGTTGAACAGATTGGAGATAACAAATACAGGGTAAGTTTCCAAAATAGCTGTGCGGTCTGCTTAAAGGATGAGAATTAAACATGTGATCTGCATTGCTTCCCAGGAGTGCTAATGACTTATTTTTACCATCTATCAAAGGGTACTGGTATGTGAAATTCCAGCTTTTGTAACTTTAAATGATATAAAGGTAGCTTGTTGTATATTAGGACATATCTTTGACATGTACAGGATGTCCATTCAAGGAGAAAAATATTCAGAGGAAAACACATCTTGTATATTTAGATTGCTTCATATTACTTTATAATCTATTTTATTATGATCAGAGGTAAGTTTTCATACCTTCAGTAACAAAACTATTCCAAGCCAGGAAGCAAAGTTAAAATGTTGACTCGTTTTTATAAACGTGAGAAAGAGGCAGTGTTGTCCTCTGATGCAGAAATTTTTTTTTTTAATTTAAATCTCAATAATTCAGTTTACCTTCTTTCAAAACAATTACTTGAAAGCACTTGTGACTTAGTCACACTTTCTCTATCATTTTTTTCTCTCTTTTTTTGGAACATCTCTTATTTGTAGTAGCTAGATAGGAAATGTGCTGGTTTCCCTCCTATAGTCTGTTACTTATAAATGAAACAGTATTCATTTTGTTTTTTGTATTTCTACATTGAAAAACATTCATCTATTGGGCTGGCCAAAAAGCTTGTTCACATTTTTCCAGATGATGGCACCGAAAAACCCAAATGAACTTTTTAGCCAACCCAGTATACGTTTGAATTTTTACCTTAAATTTGAAGCCCAAACACTTTCCAAAAAACTTGCATAGAAAATTTTCTGATTATTTGGTTTGAAGTTGGGAAAAATGGGTACCTGCACATCTCTAAACTAGATACTATATCCAGAATCCCAAAGTGTGAGAGAGAGGGTGTGTGTGTGTGTTTTCTTGAGTCATATGAAAAGTTTCCTATTGAACTAATTGTGTCTTTCTTCCATTTTTCATTTTTTTTTATCAGTTCTTCCTGGGAAATCAGGTATAAACCAGTGGAATGTATTCTCCAGTTCCCAATGGTTTTTTTTTAACTTTAATTCATAGTCATTAAAGCTTGCCCTGGCCCGTCTTTCCCATGCTGTCCCCCTAGCGGCTACATTGTTGGTTGGCGTGGTGTTTCTGTCAGCGCTATAAGGGTCCTCGATCCAGGACTCCTTTCTGCTTTGTGTCTCAAATGAAGAGATTACCTTCAAGCACACCAGATAATCAGTTGTAGTCTGGCTAGGCACAGTGTTGAGTGCAGTTTTCAGCCCTATCTTTGATAATGCTGTTCCCACCTGTCACACGCAACTGCTCATCGCAGCACAAACTTGACTGTTGACAATCTCCGTGTGGTCTTGGTGCTTGGCCATTGAGGAGGAGGTTGCTCTGATGAGGGCAGTGAGAATAGGGCCAGCCTCTGGCAGGGACCTGGGAGGACAGCTCAGAGTGGTCAGCACGGCACTCGGCCTCAGTGATGGTTTTCTCCAGAGCAGCCACCATCCGTGTGCCCTGGTCCATCGAGTTCGGGCTTTGCATTCTGGGTAAAGTGTCGCTCTGACGGTCCTAAATGATACAAATCCCCGTGAGGAGCTGTTTCTCTTGTGACTTGACGAAATCCTAGCCGTGCTTATGCCGTTTTGCCCTCAGATTTAAGTCAGAATAGACTGACCAAGATCAGCATTTTATAACTAAAGACAGAGAAATCATATTTTAATTTAAACAAGGAAAGTTGTTTTTTTTTTTTTTTAACTCTGTGCTTTTGAAAACAGGCATGCTATTTGTGACACCTGACCATTTGTGTGTGCCCAGTTGCTTCAGTAGTGTCTGACTCTACGCCACCTCGCGGACGGCAGCCCAGCAGGCTCCTCTGTCCATGGGATTCCCCCGGCAAGGCTCCTGCAGTGCACTGCCATGCCCTCCTCCAGGGGATCTGGCCATATCTACAGATACTACTCTCCTCCTCAGTTTCTAAGTCAGATTAGATCTTAAGTTTCAAACTACCAAGTATCATTTACTTGGAAGCAAATTATTTTTTCAAATAACATTTTAAAGTCATTTTGAATAGATGTTTTGAAACCTTCCATTGGTTTGCATAAGAAGTTACTTTCCCTTTCTTGTTATTTTCTAAGTTAGTAATTGTGACAGCATCTTTTATTTTTGGAAAGGATGAAATGACCCCAAAGGTTTAAGTCACTGAAAATACAAACAACAACATTATGTATTTTTCAATTTAGCTGTTGAAAAAAATCAGGGAAATTCTGAAGACATTGGTACCTGTCAGAGAATGCCATCTCAGAATTTAAGCTTATTCATATTTAGTATGATGGAAATAAATTGAAATATCATCCCTATAAAATAAATATTTTATATTATTTATATGTGATATAAATATTTACCTATATCCTTAAAGCTTGTTTTCAGTGTAATCTTGGACCAAAAGTGTATGTATGGTCTGATTATCTGGTTCCTTAAGGGTAATTTTCTTTGAATCCCCTCCTTTTCCTTTGCTTATTAGCAGCACCAAATTTTTTCTAACAAATTAAATATGTGTTTTGATTTTTAAATTTTAATTTACAGTTCACTAGCAGGTTCAGTTACAGGAGAGTTGAAATCTCAAGGCTTAAAAACCATTTTAGAAAAAGCAATGTAAAAAGGTTTGATGTGACTATCTTGAGTCCCACTGGTACATTTTACATACTTTCTGGATCCTTCTGAGTTTCAGGGTCTGGGATGGTTGGCTTTGTTCTAGTGTTCTCTTCCTGAAACTCAGTGTTAGAATTTATGAAAAGCAGCAAATTGTTTCTACTTCAAGTTTTTCTATTTATCTTTCATGAGCCCAGACAAATAGTCACAATTGTATGTTCCCTGCCTTAAAAAGAAGCTCTTTATGTCAACTTGACTGTTGATTTTGCTATGGTATCCGCCAGGTTGGCAACCATGAAATTCAGTCTGGTGGTTTTTGTAAGTTGGTCATGAGCTTGTTAGAAATGATTTAAGGGTATAAAATCATTTCTCATGGGCTTTCATAGTAAATCAACCTTATGATCAGAAACTGCCTGCAGTCTACTTGTATATTCAAGAGTTGAAGAATTTGTAGCATATCTGAGTGATCAGAGATCCACTGAAAGTGCAGGAAAAGACAAATGCTTCTCAGTGTCAGCAATTTTGATGCATACAGCTTTAAAGAAGGCCTTTTAGATTTAAAAGCTGTATCATTCCTAATGTGTCAGTGTCTGTCCAATATGACAGTAATCTAAAATGGCATGTTAATCCAGCCTTTAACAAATTAGCCTACCAGATCATTAGTGATGCAGAAATTTTATTTAACTGTGAAATTTGTATTAGTCATGATCATTTATTGTCTCTTTTGCTAAGTCAGAATTGCTTAGAGAAAGCAGATGAGTTTATGAACATTTCTGCCACAGATTTCCAACAGCTTTAGGTGTAAGATGAAGTTTTCATGAAGAAGAATCAGAGTTTATTAAATTTTCTTTAGGATCATGTTACCTCCTGGAACCCCCAGGAGACTGGATCAGTGCTTATTTTCATGGCTGTGTTTACTCTCTAGAAACATTTTTCAATTACTTCCTTACTAATGTTGTTTCTGTCGTAAGTGAGAAAAATCATTTTTAGAAGAAAGCTTCAGGATTACACGTGATAACCTTCGTCATCTTTTTTCACCCTATTTCCTCTGGGCTAAATCAGCATGCAGCCGTCTAACGCAGATCATGACAAACCCCTCTCTGAGATTTTACTAATCGCTGCGAACTAAGCAAGAAGTTAGAGTTGGTTGCTTATAGCAGATCGCACTTCCTGCCTTGGCTGAGATTTACTCTGGACAATTAGAGGGTCTTCTTTCTTTCCCTTCCCAGTTTGGAGACTCCCAGCAACTTCGGCTCGTCCGCATCCTGCGCAGCACCGTGATGGTTCGCGTTGGAGGTGGATGGATGGCGCTCGATGAGTTCCTAGTGAAAAACGACCCTTGCAGGGGTAAGGAGACGCTTACCGTCAGGGTAGTCACCCCATGCAAGTATGTCCATCCTGTGTTATTTTCCAGCATCAAAAACATACTGGGGTGTACACCTGAATCTATCACAGCATTGTTCATCAACTCTGCTCCAGTGTATCAAGTAAAACTATACTCCCAGTACATAAAGTCAAACGTTTTTTAAAAAGTTAGCTAAAAATAACTTACTGAGGCTCATTTTGATCATATATTATTGGGTTGGCTAAAAAGTTCTCTTGGGTTTGCCCATAAGACATTACGGAAAAACCCAAACGAACTTTTTGGCCAGCCCAATATGATGAATGTTCACATTGGTCTGTCAGCCTGAAGTTCCCAAAGAACTTGGGGCAGTTGTGTAAACTGTGTTCCTCGCTCTTTTTTTTTTTTTTTTTTTTTCCACTTCTCCTGGATAGCTGGGAGACTGGGGGATGGGAAACACTAGAATGTATTTTTCTGTATGAGACACCCCACCATCTGCAGTTTTCAGAATGAGCGATTCTACCAGCCAAGGACAGGATTTCCTCTGTCATTGAAAAGCAAAGTAAGAGGAAAGAAAACCGAGTGATGAAGATTGAAGATAGTGTACAGGAGAAGTTTGAAAGCAAAAGTGTTTCTGAAATTAGGGGGAGGTGAGGAAAGCAGTATTGAAAAAAATGTTTAAACAATAAGCTCCTGATTTGACTCTGAATTTTGAAGTTACAGATCAGCGCCCTAAGAAGGTGCACACACACCGCACCATAGCACTCAGGTGGGTGGGACTGGGCTCGGGTGGCCAGTCCGCGGGCCTCCCTGCTGGCCACCGTGGGTGATGACGCCTAAAGGAGTGAAGTAAAAGCAAAGGCGCCCTTTTGTTTTGTATTTGGAAACAGTGCAGCCTAAGGTAGCACAGCTCCACTTATGAAACAAGGGAGAAGGCCGAGTGCTCTGTGCGGTCGCCTGAGAAAGGCAGCTTGCCTGGGGCAGGGTCTTCAGGTGCGGTTTTCCTCCCGAGTCAGCCCTGTGCGTGCTTCTCTTCTAAACTGTGCACCAAGGCCCGACCTGAGAAGCCTTGGCGTAGTCGACCACTGTGCTGTGTTTCTTCTTCTGCTAACAGTTCTCTTGAATGTGATTGATATCCTGTGTCATTTCTTCTAGTTCATCATCATGGGAGTAAAATGTTACGCTCGGAATCAAACTCTTCAATCACTACTACTCAGCCTACTATAGGTTGGCGACCCCTCTCTTTGCCTCTCCCCTCCGGCCTCTCCTCTTTCCTCCTTTGACATTCTTGCTTTCGTTGTTTGTTTTCAAATAACGCGCTTCATCCATCACATATGGCTTAACTCACATCCAACTGAGCTGGTGCTTCCAAATTGAAACTCTCGACATTGGACGCCCTTCCAGTGTTGCAGACGCAGGGGTTGTGTCTGTGATCAAACACAGGCCAATGCCCCACACGCGAGGCTCTGGCGGCGCCTCAAGAGCGCGTGCACACGTGTCGGCCTGAGTGTTGAATCACAGATGACCTCCCAGATCCTCCGGTCTGGCGTTTGTTATTTTGCATGTTGTAAAACCAGGTTTTTAAGGCATAAAATAAAAATACCAGCCGCCTTCTTGAAAGTGAAAAACCCGAAAGTTTATGTGTTGTCATCATGATTAATAACCCATCTCTCATTCTATATAACTGTTCAATTAATCCTGATGGTGAAATATTGGTCTCAATCTCCTGGCCTCAGTAGTACCTACAAAAGCCATAGTCCCTGCCTCCCTGGTCCCCTTGGGGTGGGGATGGCATAGGGAAACACTGCAGGCATCAGTAGCGGGTGGATTAACGGTATTTGAGCATGAGCTTGTCATTTTCATGCTGACTCTCTCTTTAATAGTGGTTCCTCTTGCTCTGGTGTCTAGTGTTAGAAGAAGCACACTTTTATTTTTATCTTCCCCCAACTTACTTGTATCTAAAAGGAATGCATTGTAAAGGAATGCATTTGACTTTTTGTGATGCTGAGTTGGAGTTGGCATGGCAAAAAGGTGTTCTTGCAATCCTCCACGTGGTCTGTGGTGCCCGGTGGCGATTTTTCCCCTCACATACTGAGCCCCTGTTTTTTGTTTTTTTTTTCCCTTCCTTTCTTGTGTGTGTGCCTTCTCACGTGTTCCACCATCCAGCTAAAGGAAGGACGAACATGGAACTGCGGGAGAAGTTCATCTTGGCGGATGGAGCCACTCAGGGCATGGCTGCCTTCCGGCCGCGGGGCCGGAGATCCAGGCCCTCATCCCGGGCGGCCTCGCCCAGTCGGTCCACGTCCGTGTCCGGTCAGGCCGGCCAGGCCGCCTCCCCGCAGGTCCCTGCCAGCAGCACGCCTAAGGTAGGACGCGTTTTCTTCTCCTCCACACTCCCCGTCTAGAGCAGCAGTCCCAGCCTCTGGGATCTAATGTCTGATGTTCTGTGGTGAAGCTGCTATAATAATAAATAGGAATAAAGTATGCAATTCATGTAACGCTCTTGAGTCATCCCCAGACCAATCCCTGGTGCCAGAAAAGGTTGGGGACTGCTGTGCTAGAGTCTGCTTTTCAGTGTTTGGGGTTCCTAGAATTTGCAGGACCAGCTTTCTCCAGATGTGTCCCTTATCACAATATGGAAGATGCAGGATTAAATATATGTGTGTGGATGTGTGTGTGTGTGTGTGTGTGTGTGTGTGTGTGTGTATTTTTTTTTTTTGGTATGCCTTTGCCTTGTGGCCCATATAGAGACAATCTGTTTGGAGACTTTGATACCTTTTAGACTGCATTTTCTTTTTAAAGCTTCATTCATGTTTTTGGTGTGTATGATTTGCCATCAGACCTTTCCATTTGTTTTTAATGACGATCATTCTTACTGCAAAATGAGTAGCTGTGAATCTCTCTCTCCATGGCTTTGCTTTTTATCTGCCATCCTTCACGTTTGATTTGCCATTGTTCCATACAGATTCTCCATCCTTTAACACGCAATTATGGTAAACCCTGGTTGACAAACAGCAAGGTGTCAACTCCCTGTAAACCAGCCGAGTGCCCTGACTTCCCCGTGTCATCTCCAGAGGTATCGTAAGGCCCCAGATTCCAGCCTAACAGCTGCCTTTAACTATCACTTACTAGCCCTGCTGCACCTCCCCCTTGATAACTGCACTTTTGACAATACTGTGTCTTTTTAAACACTTCTTTGTAGTAAGTCTCAACCCAGCATTTCTAGGCAGACACGAGAGTAAGGGCTCAAACAGAAAAGACGGCTTGTAGCTCCTTAACCTTGCCACCACTGCGGGCTCTTGATCGCTTTTGCTTTTTGTTCTCTTGCTCATACTTCTGCTTTTCTCCCCTGGGAGAGTGAAATACAGGAGACTATACCCAGACCTGAGTCCAGTTTCTTTTCAAGCTGATGGTTTCCTTCTGCTTCTAGACATAATTTCAGCAAGAAATACTATAATCCTTTTTGGGAGAGAGTGAAAGGCAGTGTTATTTGCAAGAGAATCACTTAAAAGAATGTGGATTGAGTGTTCTCTCTGGGCAAGGTCCTTCTGACTGTCTGGTATGTTACGTCTGTCCAAGAACACTGGGTGGTTGGGACATAGCCTTTTAGTCATCAGTGCCGGAGGTCAGGGGCTAAGGTAGGCACAAAGTTATCTCTCTTTCTCAAAAGGTGTATGTCTTTATTAGACTTGATGATTTTTAGTCAGTGTGCTCTTTTTTAAATGACATGCTCTGTGGGGATAAGATATTTAGGTGATATAAGATTTGCCAAGATTAACTCCTATATCAGATCATTTATGTTCAACTGGAAGTCAACCATATGTCTTTTAAAGAAACTTCTCTGTAAAATGATAAACATAGGCACATATTTGACCAGAATCACAAGAATTGGGTGGGAGAGAATCTCTAAATAACTCTTCCTGAAACCAAGGAGGCATTTCATATTAAAGGCAAGGACTCTTGGATGCAAGTAACTTAGTACCACTCGAAAGCCTTTTATGCTTTTCCAAAACTCTTTCTTACGTATTATTTAACCCTCACACTCATAATGAGAGGCAGGCAGAGGAAATATCATTGCCCTCCTGAGACCGGAATGGTGTAAATGGAAATTGCTGATGGAGGTAGAATCGGGCACAAACCAGTCCTCATCCCCAGCCCCTCGTCCCTCTCCCTTCCCCCGAGTGAGCGATGTGGTTTAGTATCACATGTTCTGTCTCGAGGTGTCACTTCTGATGGATCTGTTGTGGCCAGAACTGAAAGCAGAGGAGGGAACCTTACGTGAGATGTTTGTTTTAAATATTTAGGGCTTATGAATGGATAAGAAAGCTGTGGTACATATACACAATGGAGTATTACTCAGCCATTAAAAAGAATACATTTGAATCAGTTCTAATGAGGTGGATGAAACTGGAGCCTATTATACAGAGTGAAGTAAGCCAGAAAGAAAAACACCAGTACAGTATACTAACGCATATATATGGAATTTAGAAAGATGGTAACAATAACCCTGTGTACGAGACAGCAAAAGAGACACTGATGTATAGATCAGTCTTATGGACTCTGTGGAAGAGGGAGAGGGTGGGGAGATTTGGGAGAATGGCATTGAAACATGTGTAATATCATGTATGAAACAAGTCGCCAGTCCAGGTTCGATGCACGATACTGGATGCTTGGGGCTGGTGCACTGGGATGACCCAGAGGGAGGGTATGGGGAGGGAGGAGGGAGGAGGGTTCAGGATGGGGAACACAGGTATACCTGTGGCGGATTCATTTCGCTATTTGGCAAAACTAATACAATATTGTAAAGTTTAAAAATAAAATAAAATCAAAAATAAATAAATAAATAAATAAATATTTAGGGCTGTGCTACTCCATTAGTTCAAGTTTTTAAAAAATGGAAACCACCCCCCCACCCAAATTAAAGTCTTTAGGTAATAGAAAACTAGGTATGATTTCAAGTAGCCTCATGAGACAAAACAACAGTATCCTTCCGTGGAGGGGTCTTTCAGAGGACTGAGTAGCTTTGTGATCATAAAATCAAGCGCGTCAAGGCACCTGACGAGTGCTTTTGGTGTTCCGGGGGCAGGAACTGTCACCTCGCATAATATATTTCATCACCTGCGAGTCGTCAGTCTCTCTTGCGTTGCTGAGATTCTCAGTTAGGGATTTAGCTGAAGCAGAGCTGTCAGACTTCATTTGGGGAAGTTACTGCCCTCCTCAAGCCCTCCTCTTTCATGACTGTGAAAAAGTGATTAGGTAAGTGTGAGGATTGGTTGTGGTTAGATGTGTGATAATATTTTGAACACTCAAGTAATCTATATGAATTCTATTTACATTCTATACTTAAATGTATAGAGAGTATGTAAATGAATTATGAATATCACTAATATTAACAAATTGCAAGTCTGATGTATCAGGAGGTCTTACATGTGCTTTATTAAGCATTTAAAAGTATTTGATAAAGGAAAATTAATTTTAAAAAGCACATATAATTATATAGATTTATTTCCTCCAAACAGCTCCCTGACTGTGAGCTCATTGAGGGATGTGATATCCTTATACTTCTCAGGAGATTTGTTTTTTCTTTTTTTTAACTTTGGAAGAATTTTCAAAATGTTGTCGTGATGAAGAAAAAGGGCAGTGATTTTAGACTTATAATAAAAATTTCATAGCTGTGACTGCTTGAACGCTTGTAAGAATTTTAAGAGAATCATCCCAAAATGGTGTAAGGTATCTTGTGTGTGAGGACCATAGAAAGTGACAGGGCCAAGGGATAAAAGTGACGTCTTACAGATTAATAAAGTGTCACTTTTGGGGGCCATTTTGTTTGTTTAAATGATGGCTGTCTAAGCATTTCTTATTTTCTTTCTGTTCTGTTTATTTCCGTCTTGGTCCCTAAAAGCCTTGCAAGCAGCAGATAATCCAAACACAATTTTTCAGAGCCCCATCTTCTCTCTGTACCATGCAATCACCATCCTCTTTTTTTGGCTGAACTCTGAACTCTGTGATATTCACTGACTGTCTGAGAGATACTAACATACTCACAGTTTGTTGCCTCTATTTTCATATCTTCTCTCCGACATGGACTCATCTCCTTTAGAGGGTTCCCTCTGAATGCAGGGAGAGAACAAGAAGTTCGTAGGTGGGAGCCCAGTGCCTTGTTAACCGGTAGGCTGTCCCCTCCACCTCTCAAGTGTCAGCGGAGGGTTCCCACAGCCTGCGAAGCGGTGTCGGTGGAGGATCATGGGACAAACGCAGTGTCTGAAATGTCTTTTCCCTGCTTAACCACAGGGGACGCCAATACAGGGAAGCAAGCTCCGACTTCCGGGATACTTGTCAGGGAAAGGCTTCCACTCCGGGGAGGACAGTGGCTTGATCACCACCGCAGCTGCCAGAGTGCGGACCCAGTTTGCCGGTGAGTCTGGGGTGCTTCCTCCCTGATGTGATATAAAGGTGGGAGTCCCGTTTCTTCCTAGTCAGGGAAGACGAATGATGCTGCTGTGTGCTTCTGAAATGACAGGTGGTCCCAGTCATCCATTTAAGATAGGGGATCAATGAGCCAAGGGGAATAAGAGACTCAAAAGGGAAGGTACTTCCCTTTCAGAAAGTACCAGAGAAAGATGAGAGAGTGACTGTGAAATCAAAGAAAAGCTACAACAGAATCTACCCTTTCAGGCCAGAAGGTCTGGCCTCCTTTGCTGCTTGATAATTGCGCTGGGCTGTTTTGGGTGGTTGGAAGAGCCCAACCACTCTGGTTCTGACTCCAGGGTCCTGAGCACAGCAAGCCTCAGTTCAGTTCAGTTCAGTCACTCAGTCGTGTCCAACTCTTTGCAACCCCATGGACCACATCACGCCGGGCCTCCCTGTCCATCACCAACTCCCGGAGTTTACTTAAACTCATGTCCATTGAGTCAGTGATGCCATCCAACCATCTCGTCCTCTGTCGTCCCCTTTTCTTCCCACCTTCAATCTTACCCAGCCTCAGGGATTTTCCATTGAATCAGTTCTTTGCATCAGGTGGCCAAAGTATTGGAGTTTGAGCTTCAACATCAGTCCTTCCAATGAACACTCAAGGACTGATCTCCTTTAGGAAGGACTGTTTGGATTTCCTTGTGGTTCAAGGGACTCTCAAGAGTCTTTTCCAACACCACAGTTCAAAAGCAGCAATTCTTTGGCGCTCAGCTTTCTTTATAGCAAGCCTGAAGCTTCTTTAAACAAAGTTTTTTGTCTTCCGTTCCCCTCTGCTTTGAATTCCTTATCTGCAGGTAAAACTTTGACCAAGTGCATGCTGTGCAATTGCACTGCGCACATCCCTAGGGCAGACCTGCCACACTTTGGAAAACACAGTCTCCAGTTCAATACGTCTAATCCTTCCATCTGTGTCCAGTCAGTGGAATTCCTGTTTAAGTGGGATGGCTCCCAACCTCCACTTTGTGTGTGTATCCAGCTTTTTGTATATTTCATCCACTTAAGGGTCACAGCAAGGCCATAAAACCCACAGGTATTGCCTGAGCACCTCCTGGGTGTTCAGCAGACTGGCTGAGATTGAGTGTGGTGTTGAGCTTCGAGAACCGGTGGCAGGGGGCGCAGGAGGCAGGATGACCTGTCTCTGCCCTCTCTCTGCTCAGATCCCAGGAGGACGCCGAGCCGACCCGGGAGCCGGGCCGGCAGCAAAGCCGGCAGCCGGGCCAGCAGCCGCCGCGGCAGTGACGCCTCGGACTTCGACATCTCGGAGATCCAGTCCGTGTGCTCCGACGTGGAGACTGTCCCCCCAACACACAGGCCTACGCCCCGAGCAGGTTCTCGGCCGCCTGGAGCCAAGCCTTCCAAAATCCCCACGCCCCAGAGGAAATCACCTGCCAGCAAATTGGACAAGTCCTCCAAGAGATAGTGCAGTTGGTTCCGCCGCGGCCCTTCCTGAAGCCTTTACTATTTAAGTCTGAGAGATGTAACATATGATGTAGAGATTATTGTGAAATATTGCAAGAGGTGAGTTTAAAAATTCTGCAGATGGCCTTATCTGTGTATTTGTCTTTTTCTTTCCTCTGTATGATTTTGGGTCAGATAGTCTGGGGTTGGACTCACACCCTCTGTGAGGCAGGAGAGAGTGTTTGACAGGCACAGAGGTTCCTACACTGAGCACACGGTACCTGAAGGTAAGTCCACAGCCTCCCGGCAGCCAGCCCTCCACTGGGCGCTAATGTGAAGGATACCTCATGACACGCCCCTGCTTCTCTGGAGACCCCGAAAAGCCAACAGACACCCCCAGGGATCTGTTCCGAGATGATGTCAGTGTGAACTGCGAGATGGGGGGCAGAAAGACAGACACACCCACCACGGTTCTTATCCTCCTGCTGACAGAACTCACAGGAGGTTCCTTTCCGCGCCTTCCCATGCTCTGAGACTCCCAGACTCTTGTGCATTTCTGCGCCCATGGCTTCACCTGAGGCCAGAGGCCACCTGGACCTGAGACCTAGTATCCTGTAAGAGTATCATCATAAAGTGCATTCATCTAAATGTGAGGTTTTCTTTTGCTTGAGTGGACAGTAGCGCCTGTACCATTGAACTCATTTTGTATCAAAGCAAGTTTGCTTGCGGAAAAGCTATGAAATAAAATATGTCCCTTAACTACATTGCTATGGAATTAATTTTTTTCCCCAGGGAAAAAAAAAACAAATCCGTGTATTTTTTTATGAGCAAATATCCATTTGGAGTGACCAAAAGAGACTTAAAAATGGGTTTATTTTGATTTTCTCATCTGAAATAATCATGTTCTGGTATTATATCTATATTTAATAAATATATACCTTTTAATTTATTATGTATACTCACATACTATAGAAAGATATTATTATAGTATGCATTTAATAAAACATATTCACATGAACATATGGAATAACTGATTCTTTAAAGTGAATTTTTTCCATTTATTTGTTTTAAATAAATGTTATATGGATGATCTCTCTTTAGTAACAGTGTGATAGGCTAAGTTTGGGGGACAGAAACACAAGGATATAATATATAATGAACAAATGATAAAATAACAGTCATTCTACTTTTAATTCAAAAGTGCCAACCATGTGCCAGCCACTGTTGGTGACACTGAGCCTACAGGGTCCCCAGCCCTCTTCTCTTCAAAAGGGGAAAAGTTAAATCACTAAAAAACATGAACTGAAAGCAGGGAATGTATGACAAGGTAATATAGTTATATCCTTTTAGCCTGCGTACATTTAAGAATCAAATGGTAGAGTTTTATTTAAAATGGCATCAAATATGATTAGAAGGATAGCAAATGGTTCCTTTGGAACCATGACCAGTTATGACTTCCCTCGTGACATTGTCAATTTATTTCACAAGTGGGAGTGGTGGTGATCAGGTTCAAGGTGATAATCATGTTTTCCTCACGTGACCTTTATCACAGAGGACCTGGAATCTCCACGGACAGAAATTCAGTACTTCTTTCAATGACAAAAACTTCTTTCTCAAAGCATGGGCCTCAAATGTGTGCCTTTGATGGGAAGCATAGTTCTAACCTAAGAGATCATGTGTTATAATTCATGCATTTTGATTGTAAAAACGTCATCTGAGAAGGCAGTTGAAGTTGTTACTCCTTTGGTGCTTTGAATATGCTTACGTGTTCAGAGACAAATTTAAGAACATAATTTTATCTCAGCTCATTTGAATGCTGCCCCTGTTAAAGACCTAGGGATTTTGCCTTTTTGTAACAGAAAAATACACTTTGGGAGAAAGGTAAGTGGTTTAAAATATTCCTGAGAGTCTTCGGGAGCTGTTCCCAGTCACTAGCAGTTGCCTTGTGGGGAACTTTTCACTCTCTGATGTCTAATGTTTATTTCCTCTTGAATGCTTGTTTTCTGGAGCCTCATCCTGACTTCCGAGGTCCTCCTGTAAACTGTCCTCCTCCTCCCTATGTACATTGCCTTCTCTTCCTCTTCTTTTTGTCTTTTTGCATTCTTTCCTTCTTCTTTTTTTAAAACCATGACATTGGACTGACTCGCAGCACTAAAAATCAGTGTAAAGATTGGGTCTGTTAAAGATAAATTGAGGCATATTAAGAACTTTAAAAGACCTACAATACAGAGACAGACTCACAAACATAGAGAACATGGTGGTGGTTGCCGTAGGGGTTGGGTGGGAGGGGAAGGACTGGGAGCATGGGGTTAACAGATGCAAACTATTGTATATAGGATGGATAAACAACAAGGTTCTACTACATAGTACAGTGAGCTGTGTTCAATATCCTGGGATAAACCGTAGTGGAAAAGAATATGACTATAAAACAGAATCAGTCCGCTGTACAGCAGAAATTAACACAACATCATAAACGGACTACATTAAAATTTTTTTTAAATAATGAGCAAAATCCAATTCTAATCTGGCAGCCACCAACCAGAAGTGATTAGGAGTGTTCCACCAGCTGGAGAAAGAGAGCAAGGAAATTGTTGCGTGGCTGCCACTCAGAGCCCCGCTGACATCCTGTCATCGGCTGTCCTTAGGCTTTGATCTCATAACCTTGGCGTTATGGACTAGATTTGCAGGACCACCTGTTTTTTGGTTCACTTTCAGTGCTTTCTGCAGATGTCAGGGTAGAGGAATTGGCCCTATGGAAAGGGACATGCCTTTTGAGTAGGAAGGACTGCGAAAAATAAGGTGGTTAGCATGGGAACTTACACAGCACTGTACATTAGTTCAGATCAGATCAGTCGCTCAGTCGTGTCCGATTCTTTGCGACCCCATGAATCGCAGCATGCCAGGCCTCCCTGTCCATCACCAACTCCCGGAGTTCACTCAGACTCAGGTCCATCGAGTCAGTGATGCCATCCAGCCATCTCATCCTCTGTTGTCCACTTCTCCTCCTGCCCCAATCCCTCCCAGCATCACAGTCTTTTCCAATGAGTCAACTCTTCGCGTGAGGTGGCCAAAGTACTGGAGTTTCAGCTTTAGCATCATTCCTTCCAAAGAAATCCCAGGGCTGATCTTCAGAATGGACTGGTTGGATCTCCTTGCAGTCCAAGTTACGTCTCAGTAAAACTGGACGGGAGTTACGTTACCTAACTACACTGACTGTTCTCAGCAAATTAGAAGCAACGGTGTCTTACTTAACGAAAGGGCCATAGATTATGATGTTTCAAGGTTATGAGCCAAAAAGATTTGAAACAGTTGAGACCAGGGCAGGTCTACAGTTACCCTCATCTACAGAGTGTACCCTGCTGTAGGAATGCAAGGTTAATTGAAAGTTAAGAGCTGAAATCAAAATGTTTACAGACAAGCAAAAACTAGAATTCATCACCACCAAACCAACTGTGTAACAAATGCTAAAGGAACTTTTCTAGGTGGAAAGGAAAAGGCCACAGCTAGAAACAAGAAAATTACAAAATGGGAAAGCTCACCAGTAAAGACAAACATATAGTAAAAGCAGGAAATCATCAACACACAAATATATCAAAACCAGGAATCATGAGAGGAGGAGAGTGCAAAGGCATGATGTTTGAAATTTAGAGATCAACTTGAACCAAATTTTTAATTTATATATATAAATACATATACACCAAATTATATATATTTATATATATATGTATTTGTGTCTATATATACACACATACATACATACTGCTATATCGAAACCTTGTGATCAAACCAAAAATCTACAATAGATACACAAAAAAGAAAGATAGCCCAAACACAACATTAAAGATAATCATCAAATCACAAGAGAAGAGAACAAAAGAGGAAGAGAAGATAAAAAGACCTACAAAAACATACAAAGCAATAAAACAACATCATGGCAACTATATATAGGTAATTGCATTAAATGTAGAGAGATTAAATGCCCCAACCAAAACACACACACTGCTTGAATTGATTTTTTTTTAAACAAGACCCAGTGTATGCTGTCTACAAGAGATCCACTTCAGATTTAGGAACACCTGCAGACTGAAAGTGAGGGGATGGAAAAAGTTATTCCATGCAAATGGAAATCAAAAGGAAACTGGAATAGCAATACTCATATCAGATAAAACAATTTAAAGACTGCTAAAGAGACAAGGACATGACACTATTATCAAGAGATCAACCCAAGAAGAATACATAATAATTGTGAATATATATGCAGCAATATAGGAGCACCTCAATGCTTAAGACAAATATTAACATACATGAAAAATTGACACTACCACAGTAATAGTGGGGACTTTAACCCCTCACGTCAATAGATCAGCAGAAAATGAGGAAACAGGCTTTGAATGATCCATTAGACCATATAGGCTTAATTAACATTCATAGAGCATTCCATCGGAAAGCAGAATACACAGTTTTCAAGTGTATATGGAACATTTTCCAGGATAGATCACATGCTGGAACACAAAGCCTTGGTAAATTTAAGAAAACTGAAATTTTTATCAAGCATCTTTTCTGACCACAATATTAAGAGATTAAGAATCCACTACAATTTTAAAAATGCAAAAAACAGTATGTGGAAGTTACTACTATGCTACTGAACAACCAATGGGTCACTGAGGAAATAAAGAGAAAATTAAACAATACCTAGAGACAAATGAAAATGAAACCCGATAATCCAGAACCAATGACGGGCTTCCCTGGTGGTCCACTCTGACTGCATGCTCCCCAAGCAGAGGGCCTGGGTTTGATCGCTGGTCAGGGAGCTAGATTCTACATGCTGAAACTTAGAGTTTGCACACCACAACTGAAAGATACCACCCACCACAGCTAGTGATCTTGCATGCCACAACTAAGACCTGGTACAGTCAAATAAGTCAATATTTCTAAATAAAAATTTCAGAAACCTGTAAGATGCAGAAAACAGCTCTAAGACATTTATAGCCATACAAGCTTATCTCAGGAAACAAGAAATCTCAAACAACGTAACCTTCAGTTCAGTCACTCAGTCGTGTCTGACTCTTCGCAACCCCATGAACTGCAGCACGCCAGGCCTCCCTGTCCATCACCAACTCCCGGAGTTCATTCAAACTCATGTCCATCAAGTCAGTGATGCCATCTAGCCATCTCATTCTCTGTCATCCCCTTCTCCTCTTGCCTTCTATCTTTCCCAGCATCAGGGTCTTTTCAAATGAGTCAGTTCTTCGCATAAGGTGGCCAAAGTATTGGAGTTTCAGCTTCAGTCCTTCCAAAGAATATTCAATTTCCTTATAGGATGGACTCGTTGGATTTCCTTGCAGTCCAAGGGACTCTCAAGGGTCTTCTCCAACACCACAGTTCAAAGTTAACAAACTGAAGAACAAAAAATATGGTCATATTAATAGATGCAGAAAAATACTACAGGCAGCCAGATGCCAATTAACTGAACAATCTAGAAGAAATGGAAAAATTCTAAGGTACAATTGCCTAAGACTGAACTAGGAAGAAATAGAAAATATACATAGATCAGTTACAAATACTGAAACTGAATCTATGATTTATAAACTCCCAACAAATGAAAGCCTAGGACCAGATAGCTTCACAGGAGAATTCTATCAAACATTAAAAGAAGAATTAATGCCAATCCTTCTGAAACTATTCCCAAAAATGGCAGAGTAAGGAATACTTCGAAACTCTTTCCATGATACCAACATCACCCTGATAACAAGACAAAGATATCACCAAAAAAAGAAAATTACAGGCCAATCTCACTGATGAACATAGACACAAAATTCCTCAACAAAATACTAGCAAACCAAATCCAGCAGTACATTAAAAGGATCAAACATCATGATCAAATGGGGCTTATTTCAGGGATGAAAGGATTTTTCAATACCAACTCATCAATCAGTGTGATGAAACAACAAACTGAAGAACAAAAAATATGGTCATATTAATAGACTCAAAAAGATTTTCATAAAATTTAACATCTATTATGACAAAAACTCTCCAGAAAGGGGATATAAAGGGAACATACTTCAGCATTATAAAGGCTTATATGAAAAGTCCACAGTTAACATCATACTCAATGGTGAAAAGCATTTCCTCTAAAATCAGGACCAGTACATGGATGTCCACTCTTACTACTTTTATTCAACATAGTTTTGGAAGTCCTACCTTTGGCACTCAGAGAAGAAAAAGAAAGAAATGTTATCCAAGTTGGAAAGGAAGAAACAAAACTGTCAGTATTTGCAGACAACATGATACTATACATAGAACATCTTAATTTTATTTTATTTTTAAACTTTACATAATTGTATTAGTTTTGCCAAATGTCAAAATGAATCCACCACAGGTATACATGTGTTCCCCATCCTGAACCCTCCTCCCTCCTCCCTCCCCATACCATCCCTCTGGGTCGTCCCAGTGCACCAGCCCCAAGCATCCGGTATCGTGTATCGAACCTGGACTGCCAACTCGTTTCTTACATGATATTTTACATGTTTCAATGTCATTCTCCCAAATCTTCCCACCCTCTCCCTCTCCCACAGAGTCCATAAGACTGTTCTATACACCAGTGTCTCTTTTGCTGTCTCGTATACAGGGTTATTGTTACCATCTTTCTAAATTCCATATATATGCGTTAGTATACTGTATTTATGTTTTTCCTTCTGGCTTACTTCACTCTGTATAATAGGCTCCAGTTTCATCCACCTCATTAGAACTGATTCAAATATATTCTTTTTAATGGCTGAGTAATACTCCATTATGTATATGTACCACAGCTTTCTTATCCATTCATCTGCTGATGGACATCTAGGTTGCTTCCATGTCCTGGCTATTATAAACAGTGCTGCGATGAACATTGGGGTACACGTGTCTCTCTCCCTTCTGGTTTCCTCAGTGTGTATGCCCAGCAGTGGGATTGCTGGATCATAAGGCAGTTCTATTTCCAGTTTTTTAAGGAATCTCCACACTGTTCTCCATAGTGGCTGTACTAGTTAGAACATCTTAAAGACACTACCTGAAAACTGGAGCTCACCCATGAATCTGCTGAAGTTATAAGATACAAAATTAATACACAGAAACCTCTTGTATTTCTATATTCTAACAACAAAAGATCAGAAACGAGAAATTAAACAAACAAAGGAGGTAAAAGACCTGTACAATGGAAACTAACATGCTGATGAAAGAAATTAAAGATGACTAATGGAAAGATACACCATGTTCTTTGCCTGGAAGAATTCATACTGTCAAAATGACTATACTACCCAAGGTAATCTACAGGTTCAATGCAATCTCTATCAAAATGCCAATGGCATTTCTTGATAGAACAAGATCAAAAATTGCTTTTAATCTATAAGGAAACATAAAAGACTTCAAATACCCAAAGCAGTCTTGAGAAAGAAAAACAGAGTGGGAGGAATAAGGATCCCTGACTTCACACAGTCTATAAAGCCACAGTAATCAAACAGTATGGCACCAGCACAAAGACAGAAATATAAATCAATGGAACACATAGAACATCCAGAAATAAGCTCACACACCATTAGTAAAATAATCCATAACGAAGGAGGCAAGAATATGCAATGGAGAAAAGACAGTTTTCAAAAAGCAGTGCTGGGAAAACTGGACAGCTACATGTAAAAGAATGAAATCAGAACATTCTCTAGCACCATGACCCCCAAAAAACTCAAAATGGATAAAAGACTTAAATGTAAACCAGACATTATAGAAGTTCTAGAGGAATACATAGGTAGAATACTCTTTGACATAAATTGCAGCATTATCTTTTTGGATCTGTCTCCTAGGGTAATGGAAACAAACAAATGGGATCTAATTAAACTTAAAATCTTTTGCGCAATAAAGGAAACCATAAACAAAACAGACAACCCCTGGACTGGTGGAAAATATTTGTAAGTGAAGCAACTGACAAGGAATTAATCTCCAAAATATACAGAGTTCATACAACTTAGTGTCAAAGAAACAAACAAAAAAATATATGTAGAAGGTCTAAATAGACATTTCTCCAAAGAAGATATACAGATGACCAACAGGCACAGAAAAGATTCTCAACACTAATTATTAGAGAAATGCAGATCAGAAACTACAATGAGGTGTCATCTCATACTAGTCAGAATGACAATCATCAAAAGTCTACAAATAATAAATGCTGGAGAGGGTGTAGGGAAAAGGGAACCCTCCTACACTGTTGGTGGGCATGTAAATTGATATTACAGTATGGAGAGCAGTATGGAGATTTCTAGAAAAAAAACTAGAATTACCATATGACCCTGCAGTCCCACTTCTAGACATATATTTGGAGGAAATTATAATTTGAAAAGATATATGCATCTTAATGTTTATTGCACCACTATTTACAATAGCCAAGACGTGGAAGCAACCTAGATGTCCATCAACAGATGAATGGACAAAGATGTATAACAGTCCATATATACAATGGACTGTTAGTCATAAAAAAATGAAATATTGCCATTTGCAACAACATGGATGGAACTAAACATTATCATACCAAGTGAAGTCAGAAAGAGAAAGACAAATATTACAAGATTTCGCTTATATGTGGAATCTGAAAAAAAAAAGATACAAATGAACTTATTTTCAGAATAGAAAGAGACTCACGACATAGAAAACAAATTTGTTCTTACAAAAGGGGAAGGGGGAGAGAAAAAATTAAAAGTTTGGGATTAACATATACACACTACATTATATAAAATAGGTAACCAACAAGGACCTACTGTATAGCACAAGGAAGTATACTCAGTACTTTGTAATAACCTATAAGGGAAGAGAATCTGAAGAAGAATATATGTATATGCATATATATGTATATGTATGCCTATATGTATATAACTGAATCACCGTGCTGTACAACTGAAACTAACATGGTATTATAAATCAATTAGAGGTCAATAAAAACAAAAGAATAAAAAACTTTACCCAAAAGAAAAATTCAATACTGAATGTGTACTTTGGTGATTTCCATGAAATATTTAGTATTTCATGAATATTAAATAAAATATTAAATATTAAATAAAAATATTAAGTATTCATGAATAATAAATATTAAATGAAAATGAATATAAAATTTACAAAAATCATCCAAAAAAGTAAAAAAGGAACAAACACTTCACAGTTCATTTTATGAGGCATCACCTTGATACCAAAATCAAGGGCATTATAAGAAAGGAAAACTGTATATTAATACCAATATCACTCATGAATATGGATACAATAATCCTTAAAAGTTAGCAAATCAAATACAACAATATATGATAAAAATAATACATCATGACTGTCACAGACTGACTGGTGTCCTCCCCATCCTATCCTGGCCAAACTCTTTTAAGGTGAAGCTCTAAGCTGCAATATGACTATAGTCAGAGACAAGGCCTTTAAAGAGATAACTAAGGTTAAATGAGGTCATAAAAATGGGCCCTAATCCTAAGGACTGGTGTTCTTGCACAAAGAAGGGGCGAGACCTGAGACTTCTCTCACTGCAGGTCCACAGAGGCAAGGCTGTGAGAACTCATCAAGGAGGGCCTTCTGCAAGCCAGGAGACATCTCAGCAGAAACCAGCCCTAGTAGCAACTTAGGGTTGTTGTTGTTCAGTCGTCCGGTTGTGTCCAGCTCTTTGCGACCCCACGGACTGCAGCACGCCAGGCCTCCCTGTCCCTCAACATCGCCTGAATTTGCCCAAGTTCATGTCATTTGCATTGGTGATGCCATCCAGCCATCTCATCCTCTGACGCCCTCTTCTCCTTCTGCCCTCAATCTTTCCCAGCGTCAGGGACTACTCCAATGAGTCAGCTGTTCGCATCAGATGACCAAAATACTGGAGCGTCAGCTTCAGCATCAGTGCTTCCAATGAGTAATCAGGGTTGATCTCCCTTAAGATGGACTGGTTGGATCTCCTTGCAGTCCAGGGGACTCTCAGGAGTCTTCTCCAGCACCACAGTTCGAAGGCATCAGTTCTTTGGTGCTCTGCCTTCTTTACAGTCCCGCTCTCACAACAGTATGTGACCACTGGAAAGACCAAAGCCTTGACGAAGCAGACCCTTGTTGGCAGAGTAATATCTCTGCTTTTCAACACACTGTCTAGGTTCGTCATAACTTTCCTGCTGAGAAGCAATCACCTTCTGGTTTCATGGCTGCTGTCATCATCCACAGTGATTTTAGAGGAAATCTGTCACTGCTTCCATGTTTTCCTCTTCTATTTGCCGTGAAGTAATGGGGCCAGATGCCATGATCATAGTTTTTTTTAATATTTAGTTTTAAGCCGGCTCTTTCACTCTCCTTCACCCTCATCAAGAGGCTCTTTAGTTCCTCTTTGCTTTCTGCCATATCTGAGGTTGTTGAAGTTTGTCCCGCTCATCTTGATTCCAGCTTGTAACTCATCCAGCCCGGCATTTCTCATGATGTGCTCAGTGTATACGTTAAACAAGCAGGGTGACAGGGGACAGCTCTGTCGTACCCCATTCTCAATCCTGAATCAATCAGCTGTTCCATACAGGGTTCTAACTGTTGCTTCTTGACCCGCATCCAGGTTTCTCAGGAGATGGGTAAGATGTTCTGGTTTTCCCATCTCTTTAAGAGCTTTCCTCAGTTTGTTATGATCCACACAGTCAAAGGCTTTATTGGAGTCAATAAAACAGAGGTAGATGTTTTTCTGGAATTCCCTTGCTTTCTCTATGATCCAGCAAATGTTGGCAATTTGATCTCTGGTTCCTCTGCCTTTTCTAAACCCAGCTTAGACGTCTGGAAGTTCTTGGTTTGCATAATGCTGAAGCCTAGCATGCAAGATTTGGATTATAACCTCTAAAATGTGAGAAAATAAATTTCTGTTTTTTAAGCCATCCAATCTGTCGTATCCTGGTATGGCAGCTCTAGAAGGCTAATACAGTGACCAAATGTAAGAGTTTATCCCAGGAATGTGAGGTTGTATTAACACTAGAAAGCTAATCATGTTTTTCCATTATATTAACTGACTAAAAAAAAAAAGACAAATAATATGATAACCTCAGCAGATGCAGAAATAGCATTTGATGATCTTCAAATGCCACTCATGAGGGAAAAAAAAATGGTTCAATAAACTCAGAGTGGAAGGGAACTTTCTCAACTTGATAAAGAAGAGCTAACATTGTATTTAACAGTGGAAGACTAACTGCTTTCCCTCAAGGTCAGAAATGAGGCAAAGATATTTTCTCTCACCATTCCCATTCAACATCCTAGTAGAAGCTAAGTGCACTACAGTAAGGCCAGTGAAAGAATGAAAGATTTATAGATGGGCAAAGAGGAATGAGATTATTTTAATTCTCAGATTACACCATTGTCCACATAGAATATCCTAAGGAATTTACAAAAAAAGCTACAGATGACTTTAGCAAGGTCACTATATATAAAGTCAGTATAATCAGTTGTATTTCCACATGCTAGTAATAACTAGTTGGAAGTTGAAAATAAAAATTATAATAGCAAAACCCCCAAAATACTTGCGGATACATTTAACAAGACATATGCAAATTTGTACACAAACTACAAAATGTTGAGAAAGATAAAAAAAAACTTAAAAGGTACTATATTTATCAGTCAGAAGAGTTAATATTGTTAAGATGTCAATTATCCTCCAATTAATCTATAAATTGAGTGTAATCCCAAGCCAAATTCCAGAAGATTTTTTTTTAGAAAATTGATCAGATTTTCTTTAAAAAAAGAAAAAAAAAAAGAGTTGGAGTCTTTTTTTAGTCAGGCTCAAAAGGATGAGCAAGGGATTGGAGCTGTAGGAAGAAGCAGAATGAGGTTTTAGGGTACCCAGAGGAAAGGGCTTGAAGGAAGATATGCTGTGGATGGGAGTTTGGATCAACTTGGTGGAAGGCTAGAGCAGCAGGGATGAGAGCCCAGGAGAAGATGTATGGATGTATGATCAAGAGGGACTTATACTGGGGGCATTGTCCAAGGGTGAATTTTGGCAGCCTCAGCACTTAAAAATTAGTCTCAGCTGTTCCAAGTCTATATTGATTTTCATTGTGCTTGTAGTAGAATCTCCATGGAGAAAGCAATAATAATCTCCTAGGTCCAGGGACAGGGAGGAAGAGCCTGCATTTCATCTGGAATTGGTTGTGCTTCAAAGCTCCAGTTAGGTTGATGCGTGTGTGCATGTGTGCAGCTCTAGTCTCTCAAGAAGACGGAAGTCTCAGGAAATTTGTATGTTGATATATACCCATTAGATCTGGCTATGGACGTGAGTTAAAAATATAGAAACGTGGATGGACCTAGAATCTGTCATACAGGGTGAAGTAAGTCAGAAAGAGAAAAACAAATACCGTTTATTAATGCATACATGTAGAATCTAGGGGAAATGGCACAGATGAACCTAGTTCTGGGGCAGGAATAGAGATGCAGACAGAGAGAACGGACATGTGGGCACAGCGGGGGAAGCGGGGTGGGATGGATCAGGAGATTAGGATTGACATATGCATACTACGTGTGCGGAATAGTGGGAAGCTGCTGTATTAACACCGGGGCTCAGCTCAGCACTGTGATGGTACTCTAGGTTGGCTCAATGGGGGGCACTGGGGGGGAGGTCTAAGAGGGAGAGTATACACACACACACACACACACACATACATACACACACATACACATATACACACATATATATACACATACATATATACACACACATACACACACATAAACACATACACACATATACACACACCTACACATACACACATATACACACACATACACATACACACACATACACATATACACACATACACACACATACACACACATACACACATATATATATACACACACATACATACATATAGATGATGCACTTCATTGTATAGCAGAAAATAACAAAACATTGTAAAGCAACTATAGCCCAGTAAGAAAAAATGCATTACCATAAAGACTACATTTCAGAAACAAGGACCAACTAGATAGAAAAATACACATTGTTATGGTTTTAATTGCTAGTGTAGAAAAGTTTGTTTCAAAAATAACCAGTCAGTGGACATATGTCTGGTCAACAATTGAGTCATAAAATACCTGTTTGAGAAATGACCAGTGAATTTGGGGGAACAGAATCAGTCTGAAGCAATCAATGTCTTGAGAAATAAAGCATCAACTTTACAATGCCGTATCTGTTCACGGATTAATTTAGACTTGCTTCTCCTGGGTAACCTTTTGCTCTTTTAGGTACTTGGTTACACCCAGATTGATTTTTTTTAAGTCACTTTTGGTTTGAAAAGCTCTTTACACAAATATATATCTTATATGAGGTTCCCAACCCGTCATTGAAATAGTAGATAAGTATTATTTTAATTTTATGACTAATTTAAACAAACCTAGAGAGGCTGTTATTTGTCCAGCCTCACACAGCTAAAAATGACCCAGTAGATAAATATTTTCCTGCCAGGACCAGTCATCATCCAACTCTACCTCACTATTACCCCAGGGCCTCTGCATTCCTATCTAAGATAGTGACTTCACAAGGAAAGCATGGTCACGGGCTCCTGGGAACCGAAGTCTGCACTGTCCAGAGCATAGGCTGTATGTTGAGATAGTTTTAGACTCTTCTTTGGAGTGTTGGAAATGTCTTGAGTTCTGTAACTAGTTCATTTTCCATTATTTCATGTCTCATCAAATTATCCAATTCCAAGAAAGCAGTGGCCTTTTAAAACTGGTCACTGAGTAAGATGGTCTGCTTCAAGGCAGTTAATATATAACACCATTTTCTCTCTGACCGTCACAAGATGAGTCATGAGTTCTCCTGTAAAGCGGCTTTGTCACTTAGCTACCAGAGTCCTGATTCCTCCTGCTGCTAGATGGGTATCCTGAATGACTTACTTGAATTAGACTTCTGAATATCCTAATTTTTGCGTAAATTCATTGATAAAATATGTGGGTAAATGTTGGAATTTTTCACTATGTCATGGGGTACCATTTTCAAAAATTTATTTCAGGCATGGGGACATATATGCGAGCTAACCAAAAAAAGTTAATAAAAATATATAAGGAAAGGTATATTTCTTTTCCTGCTTCATTTTTGGTCAGTTTGACTATTTTACAAAGTGCTCCAAAGCATTTACTTTTTTTTTTTTTAAATAAAGGCTATGAGTCTTCTGTCTCCACACTGTGAACTGAAATTGTTCATAGATAAAAACAACTTCTTTTTCCTAGAAAGCTGGAGCCTTAAAAAAAAAAAAAAAAAATGGCTGTCTCAGGTCTTAGCTGTGCCAAGCAGGACCTTTGTCGTATCACTTGAGATCCTTCATTGCTGGAACAGACTCTCTAGGCCTGCACCCGGGCTCTGCGGCGTGCGGGCTGGGTTGTGGTGGTGTGCAGGCTTAGTTGCTCTGCTGCGTGTGGGATCCTAGTTCACCAACCAGTGACCGAACCTGTGTCCCCTGCGTTGCAGGGTAGATCCTTAACCACTGGACCACAAGTCCCCCAAGGCATTTCTTTTGATTCTATCACTCAAATATATTTCAAATCATGTTAGTACATTCATTGTGTGTTCCTTTGACTTAGCAACTAAACAACCAACCATATTTTATACATTCAATGATATATTTCATTATCAGTTTCTGATTATAATTCTACACTTGCTAATTGTAGAAAATGTAATAGATACATAAAAGTACAAAGAGGAATACACTCATTATACCACTCAGTTCAGTTCAGTTCAGTTGCTCAGTCATGTCCGACTTTTTGTGGCCCCATGAACTGCAGCACGCCAGGCCTCCCTGTCCATCACCAAATCCCAGAGTTTACCCAAACATGTCCACTGAGTCAGTGATGCCATCCAACCATCTCATCCTCTGTCGTCCCCTTCTCCTCCCACCTTCAATCTTTCCCAGCATCAGGGTCTTTTCAAATGAGTCAACTCTTCATATCAGGTGGCCAAAGTATTGGCGTTTCAGCTTCAACATCAGTCCTTCCAAATGAACACTCAGGACTGATCTCCTTTAGGATGGACTGGTTGGATCTCCGTGCTGTCCAAGGGACTCTCAAGAGTCTTCTCCAACACCACAGTTCAAAAGCATCAATTCTTCAGTGCTCAGCATTTTTTATGATCCAACTCTCACATCCATACACGACCACAGGAAAAACCATAGCCTTGACTAGACGGACCTTTGTTGCCAAAGTAATGTCTCTGCTTTTCAATATGCTATCTAGGGTGGTCATAACTTTCCTTCCAAGGAGTAAGCATCTTTTAATTTCATGGCTGCAGTCACCATCTACAGTGATTTTGGAGCCCCCCAAAATAAAGTCAGCCATTGTTTCCACTGTTTTCCTATCTATTTGCCATGAAGTGATGGGACCAGATGCCATGATCTTCGTTTTCTGAAGGTTGAGCTTTAAGCCAACATTTTCACTCTCCTCTTTCACTTTCATCAAGAGGCTTTTTAGTTCCTCTTCACTTTCTGCCATAAGGGTGGTGTCATCTGCGTATCTGAGGTTATTGATATTTCTCCCGGCAATCTTGATTCCAGCTTGTGCTTCATCCAGCCCAGTGTTTCTCATGATGTACTCTGCATATAAGTTAAATAAGCAGACAATATACAGCCTTGACGTACTCCTTTTCCTATTTGGAACCAGTCTGTTGTTCTGTGTCCAGTTCTAACTGTTGCTTCCTGACCTGCATACAGGTTTCTCAAGAGGCAGGTCAGGTGGTCTGGTATTTCCATCTCGTTCAGAATTTTCCACAGTTTATTGTGATCCACACAGTCAAAGACTTTGGCATAGTCAATAAAGCAGATATTTTTCTGGAACTCTCTTGCTTTTTTGATGATCCAGTGGATGTTGGCAATTTGATCTCTGGTCCCTCTGCCTTTTCCAAAACCAGCTTGAACATCTGGAAGTTCACATATTGTTGAACTCTGGCTTGGAGAATTTTGAGCATTACTTTAGTGGCGTGAGATGAGTGCAATTGTGTGGTAGTTTGAGCATTCTTTGGCATTGCCTTTCTTTGGGATTGGAATGAAAACTGACCTTTTCCAGTCCTGTGGCCACTGCTGAGTTTTCCAAATTTGCTGGCATATGGAATGCAACACTTTCACAGCATCATCTTTTGGGATTTGAAATAGCTTAACTGGAATTCCATTACCTCCACTAGCTTTGTTTGTAGTGATGCTTCCTAAGGCCCACTTGACTTCACATTTCAGGATGTCTGGCTCTAGGTGAGTGATCATACCATCATGATTATCTAGGTGGTGAAGATCTTTTTTGTGCAGTTCTTCTGTGTATTCTTGCCACCTCTTCTTAATATCTTCTGCTTCTGTTAGGTCCAAACCATTTCTGTCCTTTATCAAGCCCATCTTTGCATGAAATATTCCCTTGGTATCTCTAATTTTCTTGAAGAGATCTCTAGTCGTTCCCATTCTGTTGTTTTCCTCGATTTTTTTGCATTGATCGCTGAGGAAGGCTTTCTTATCTCTCCTTGCTATTCTTTAGAACTCTGCATTCAAATGGGGATATCTTTCCTTTTCTCCTTTGCTTTTCGCTTCTCTTCTTTTCACAGCTATTTGTAAGGCCTCCTCCAACAGCCATTTCACTTTTTTGCATTTCTTTTCCATGGGGATGGTCTTGATCCCTGTCTCCTGTACAATGTCATGAACCTCCGTCCATAGTTCATCAGGCATTCTGTCTATCAGATCTAGTCCCTTAAATGTATTTCTCACTTCCACTGTATAATCGTAAGGGATTTGATTTAGGTCATACCTGAATGGTCTAGTGGTTTTCCCTACTTTCTTCAATTTAAGTCTGAGTTTGGCAATAAGGAGCTCATGATCTGAGCCACAGTCAACTCCTGGTCTTGTTTTTGCTGACGGTATAGAGTTTCTACATCTTTGGCTGCAAAGAATATAATCAATCTTATTTCGGTGTTGGCCATCTGGTTGACGTCCATGTATAGAGTCTTCTCTTGTGCTGTTGGCAGAGGATGTTTGCTATGACCAGAGTGTTCTCTTGGCAAAACTCTGTTAGCCTTTGCCCTGCTTCATTCTGTACTCCAAGGCCAAATTTGCCTGTTACTCCAGGTGTTTCTTGACTTCCTACTTTTGCTTTCCAGTCCCCTATAATGTAAAAGATATCTTTTTTGTGTGTTCGTTCTAAAACGTATTGTAGGTCTTCATAGAACTGTTCGACTTCAACTTCTTCAGCATTTCTGGTCAGGGCATAGACTTGGATTACCGTGATATTGAACGGTTTTCCTTGGAAATGATCAGAGAGCATTCTGTTGTTTTTGAGACTGCATCCAACTACTGCATTTTGGACTCTTTTGTTGACTATGATGGCTACTCCATTTGTTCTAAGGGATTCCTGCCCACAGAAGTAGATATAATGGTCATCTGAGTTAAATTCACTCATTCCAGTCCATTTTAGTTCACTGATTCCTCCATTCCAGTCCGTTTTAGTTTACTGATTCCTGAAATGTCAGTGTTCTCTCTTGCCATCTCCTGTTTGAGCATTTCCAATTTACCTTGATTCACAGACCTAACATTCCAGGTTCCCATGTAATATTGCTCTTTACAGCATTGGACCTTGCTTCCATCACCAGTCACATCCACAGCTGGGTGTTGTTTTTGCTTTGGCTCTGTCTCTTCATTCTTTCTGGAAGTATTTCTCCATTGATCTCCAGTAGCATATTGGGCACCTACCGACCTGGGAGTTCATCTTTCAGTATCCGATCATTTTGCCTTTCGATACTGTTCATGGGGTTCTCAAGGCAAGAATACTGAAGTGGTTTGCCATTCCCTTCTCCAGTGGACCCCATTTTGTCAGAACTCTCCACGATGACCTGTCTGTCTTGGGTGGCCCTACACAGCATGGCTCTATTTGGAATAAATCACTGATAATGAGGAATGTGTGGTATTTTAAATTTCTGATATCATATTGTACTTCAATTTTTGTATCTCCAATTATTTAAAGTTTTAAAGGCCATAGAGTTGTAAGTTATCCAGTTATTTTAGTCTTTAAAACTAGAAAAAGGTGCTTCTTATATTGCTTTTTACTGCTAGAAAATCGTTGCCCAAGAACTTGGTGATTTCAAGCAACTCATCCTGCAGTTTGTCTGGACAGGAATTCAGGCAAAGCTTGTCTTCCTGGGTCCTCTGCTTCAGGGGCTCTTACAAGGCTGCATCCAGAGCTCCACCTGGGACCGCTGTCGTCTGTGTCTTGGTCCGTCTGAGGCAGGATCTACCCTTTGGTTCACTCCTTGGTTGCCTGGTTGTCTACATTCCATTTCTCATGGGTTGTTGGACTCAGGGCCTCAGTTCCTTGCTAGCTGTTGGCTGGAGACCACCCTCAGTTCCTTGTCACACAGGCCCCTGCAGGATGGCAGCTAACTTCATCAAGCTGGACAAACCAAGACAGCAGTAGGTTCCAGAGTCACAGTCTCCCAAACCGAAGCACAGAAATTATGACCTCTCACTTTGGCCATATTCTCCTAGTCAGGAGAAAATTGCCAGGTCCAGCCTACATTCGAAGGAAGGGAGTTAACAGGCTTGAACCAGAAAGAAATAGAAAATACGAACAAAGCAATCACAACTACTAAAATTGAAACTGTAATTTGAAAACTTCCAACCAACAAAAGTCCAGGACCAGATGGCTTCACAGACAAATTTTATCAAACATTTAGAGAACAGTTAATACCTATCTTTCTGAAACTCTTCCAAAAAATTGCAAAGAAAGAAACACTCCCAAGCTCATTCTATGAGGTCACCCTCAAGTTGGTACCAAAACCAGGTAGAGATGTCACATAGAAAAGAAGATTACAGGCCCATATCACTGATGAACATAGATACAAAATCCTCAACACAATACTTACAAACTGAATCCAGCAACACATTAAAAGGATCATAAGCCATAACCAAGTGGATTTTTCCCAGAGATGCAAAAATTCTTCAGTATATGCAAATCAATCAATGTGATACGCTACATTAACAAACTGAAGAATAAAAACTATGTGATCATCTCAATAGATGCAGAAAAGTCTTTTGGCAAAATTCAACATTCATTTATGATTAAAAAAAAAAAAAACTCTCCAGAAAAAGGGCATAAAGGGAACCTACTGCAACATAATACAGGCCATGTAACAAACCCATGGCAAACACCATTTCATTCTCAGCTGTGAAAACTGAAAGCATTACCGGGAAGATCTGAGTTACCTGAAGGAGGCAAGGCTGTCCACTCTTGTCACTCTCATTTAACATAGTTTTTGAAATCCTAGCCATGGCAATCAGAGAAGAAAAAAGAAATAAAAGAAATCCACATTTGAAAAGAAGAAATAAAATGGTCACTGTTTGCAGATGACATGATACTATACATTGAAAATCCTAAAGACACTATTAGAAAACTACTAGAGCTCATCAGTGAATTTGGTAAAGTTGTAGGATACAAAATTAATATGCAGAAATATCTTGCATTCCTGTATATTAACAACAAAAGATCAGAAAGAGAAATTAAGGAAATAATCTCATTTATTTATTGAAAAAGAATAAATACCCAGGAATAAACCTACCTAAGGAGGCAAACGGAGAAGGCACTGGCAACCCACTCCAGTACTCTTGCCTGGAAAATCCCATGGGCAGAGGAGCCTGGTAGGCTACAGTCCATGGGGTCGCTAAGAGTCGGACACGACTGAGCGACTTCACTTTCACTTTTTACTTCCATGCACTGGAGAAGGAAATAGCAACCCACTCCAGTGTTCTTGCCTGGAGAATCCCAGGGACGGGAACCTTGTGAGCTACCGTCTATGGGGTCGCACAGAGTCGGACACGACTGAAGCGACTTAGCAGCAGCAGCAGCAGCAGCAGCAGTAGCAGCAGCAAGAAGGCAAAAGACTGATACTTGGAAAACTATAAGATAATGAAAGAAATAAAGGATGACACAAACAGATGGAGAGATATACCATGTTCTTTCATTGGAAGAATCAATATTGTGCAAATGACTATACTGTTCAAACAATCTACAGATTTAATGCAATACCTATCAAAATACCAATGGCATCTTTCACACAAGAAGAACAAAAAATTTTACAATTTATATGGAAGCACAGATGACCATGAATAGCAAAAGCAATCTTGAGAAAGAAAACCAGCTGGAGGAATCAGGCTCCCTGACTTCAGACTATACTGCAAAATAATCAAACAGTATGTTCCTGGCCCAATAACAAAAATAGAGATTAATAGAACAGGATAGAAACCCCAGAGAAAACCCAGGCACCTACGGTAACCTAATGTATGACATGAGAGGCAGAAACACACAATGGAGAAAGGACAGTCTCTTCAATTAGTGGTGCTGGAAAAACTGGACAGCTACACTTAATGAAATTAGAGCACACTCTGACACATACACAAAAATAAACTCAAAATGGATTAAAGACAAATTTAAGGCTGGGTAGCTTAAAACTCTTAGAGGAAAACATAGGCAGAACACTCTCTGACATAAATCACAGCAAGATCTTTTTTGATCTACCTCCTATAGTAGTGAAAAATAAAAACAGAAATAAAGGGAGCCTAATTAAACTTAAAGTCTTCTGCATAGGAAAGGACACCATACACAGAATGAAAAGACAATGCTTAGAATGGGAGAAAATATTTACAAATGAAGCAACAAAAAAGGGATTAATCTCCAAAACATACAAAGAGCTCATATAGCTCAATATATATATATGTATATAAAAAAACAATCAAAAAATGGGAGGATGATCTAAATGAATATTTCTCCAAAGAAGACAACAGATGGCCAAAATGCACATGAAAAGATGTTCAACATCACTAATTATCAGAGAAATGCAAACCAAAACTACAATGAAATATTGCTTCACATCAGTCAGAATGGCCATCATCAAAAAATCTACAAATAATAAATGCTGGAGAAAAGGGAACTCTTGTATAGTTTGTGACAATATAAATTGGTACAGCTACTATGTAAAACAGTTCGGAGGTTCCTCAAAAAAACTAAAAATAGAGCTACCATATGATCCAGCAATCTAGACATATATCTAGACAAAACAATAATTCAAAAATACTTACACCCCAACGTTCACAGTAGTCAAGGTATGGAAACAACCTAAATGTCCATCAAGAGATGAATGGATAAAGACGATGTGGTATATATATATATAATCCACAATGGAATGCTACTCAGCCAAAAAAAAAGAATGAAATAATGTCTTTGCAGCAACATAGATAGGCCTAGGTGTTGTCATGCTGAGTGAAGTAAGTCAGACAGAGAAAGACACATATCATCTAATACCACTTAAATGTAGAATCTTAAAAAATAGTACAAATGAACTTATTTACAAAACAGAAATAGAGTCAAAGATTTGGAAAACAAACTTATAGTTACTGATGGGGGAGGAGGAAGAGATAAATTGGGATATTGGGATTGCCATGTGCATACTACTATATGTAGATTAGATAACCAGCACAGACCTACTGCATAACACAGGGAACTCAATACCCTTTAATGACCTAAAGGGAAAAGAATCTTAAAAAGAGTGGATATTTGTATATGTTTAACTGAACCACTTTGCTGTATACCTGAAATGAATAGAACATTGTAAATCAACTATACTCCAGTAAAAATTTTAAAAATAAAAATTATGGCTTTCCTATGAAAAAACAAAATTTAATGACCAGTTCAATGCAATCTAGTTAGGAAAAGGAATGTTTCTTGAAAACTTTACTGAAGAGTTGCTTATACTGGGAAATGAGCAACAAAAACATCTGAAACAGGATAGAGTACGAATAGGCCTCAATGACCCCATAAAAAGAACCAGAGATGTACAGGGCAGTTAAGGAACACCATTCTACAAATACGGTGAGAGGATGGGTGGGGAAGTAATGAGAACCACCTTACCCCTTCATGGTTAAGTGCTGCCCTGCCTCATCCTCCGCCTCTGACTCCCATCCTTGCAATGCTGGACCCGACAAGTTGCTGGTATTTGGAAACCTTGGATTCTCTCCACTGGGGACACCCGGATTCCATGGCTGGCACAAGTGCTTGTGATCATTGGCACCCAAGTGGGCCTCTGTTGACCTAGGAGCTCCCAGGAATTAACTAACCAGTCAGGCTTAATCTCATTCACTTTTTCTTCCAAAGGATCCCACATATACAGCACACACATTTTAAAGGCCTCTTGTGAAGCAGAGGAATCAAGTGTGGTTGCAAATAAAATGTGCCCCTAGGGCCTCCTCCCTTGAACCAAGTCCTCTGTAGTTTGACATCTGGTTTGTGCTGGTGAGATCACATTCATATTCAGAGGAACTGCTCCATAGGGTTTCCTAGAAAACACCTCATGAGCAGGCACTGCTTTGTGGACTTCGAACCAAAGTTTATCCAAGAAATTTTATGTATAATGAAGCAAGACTAGCTGGAGAATTTTGTAGCAGCTGTGAGGCAGCTTGCCTAGGAATTATTGTTAAAAGTCCATAAACAATCGAGATAGCACTTTTCATACCATATAAGGACATTGGCTTTCAGGGGCCAGAGTGGTTTTTCCTGTTTTCATTACTTCTAGAGAAAAGCCAAAAGCTATTGGCGCCATTTTGGAGTTCTTGACTGCCCCCACACACTGTGGACAGTTCCGAAAGGATGGCAGGAACCAGACATTCCTGCAGGTTTCTCTGTGCCAGGAACCATGTTTTTTCCATTCTCATCCAACACTTTGGGGGAGCACTTATCCCAAACTGCTGGTTAGGAATTTAATGAGGCTGAGGCTCTGAGAATTACATGACCAAGGTCACTAGCTATTAAGTAGAGGGATTCATGTTTTCCAGCCCAGTTCTGGCTGAACAAAAGCCTGTGGTCTTTCTGTGACAGGTATCATGTTGTGTCAGCCATTATTTTTCAGATTTATTTTTTTTGTGACCCGGCCCACATCTTATTCATCAGTTTCTTTTCTTATTTGCTCCTAACTTGAGTGCTTTAGAAAATTAAAAGTCCTGAAAATATATTCTTTCCCATCCTGCTTCTCCCACCACCACCACCACCACCAAGAGTGAGATAAAGCACATATTTTAAAAAATAGAACTCACCTACTTTGCACAAACATTCCTTCCCTGACAGTTACATATGGGGAAAGATCAGAAAGACAGAGGCAGAAGCATTTAAGATGCCAGTTGGGAAGCACCCAGAAATGTGGCTCTTCAACATTGTGAAGTCAAGTCAAACCACACAACTGATTTGTGCTCAGCTTTGCAGGGAAATCCTTGGCTTTAGAGGATAATATGTAAACACTCTTTAGGATTAGGTTGAAATATGGTTCTAAGTGGGTGGAGGGGTGCATCTTCCGTGCCAAGAATCAGTGATCTTGGCTTTGAGTTCCCTCCTATCTCTTTGGCATGTGGTGCTTGGGTCTCTTAAGATGGAAGACTGCTTTTGGAGTAATCCTCCAGACAGAAAGCTGCTCCTAATCTGGATATATGGCTATAAATGTGAGAACTACAACATTATATCACATGCCCCTACCAACAGGTCTGTGGGAAAATACTAGGAAAGAACTGAGGCCAGAGGTAGATGCCCCACCATCACCTCCCACCCAGGGTAAAGCAACTGGAGATTCATTCCCAGTGGACTGAAACTCCAAGACAGCAATAGCAGAACAATTAAGGGAAGAGGCTGGGCCCTGCCCAGACCACGTATTTCTCATTCTCAAAGTCAGGAGACCTCTCTGACCACACATGCAAAGAGGATCCTTGGAAGTCAAAGGGGAGTGATGTCAAGGGATGCTCTACGTATAGGCCTCTTGAGTAGAATCCATCTTGGCCAAGAGGTGCATGTATACACGTGGGAAGATCCTGAGACATACCAAATATGGACTGTGAACCAGGCAAATCAACATAACTGGCCAAAGGAAACCTAGAAGAAATCCCCATAAAAGTAATTCAAACTGCCAGGAGGTCACAGCTCAGAGACTCTCCTTCAAGTCTGCCTGTGGGTCTCTCCACACATACTGTACTCTTTTTCCTCTAAATATATACTTTACCTGCCTCACTACTTTTTGACTTTGTGGAAATTCTCTTCTGCCAAGCTCAAGGGCCAGGGCCCTTGCCACTGACCACTGGTTTAGTGGTTAGGGTTTGGCCCTTTCCCTTCTGCGACCTGGCCTCAGTCTCTGGCTGGGAACCCAAGCCCTACTCCAAGCCACTGCTGGTCAAGGCCACCTGAGATCAGAATGACCACCTGATCCTACGATGTATTCTAGAATAAATGTTTGAAAATGCAAAATAAATCTTATCTATTTTTCCTGCTCAGAATACTGCAAAGACCTTTAATCTTTGTCAGTTACCTCCGGGTCATGACCTCCCTGTGAGGTAGATACACTAGACTGATTACTCATCTAGTCGAACACCTTGTCTGGTAATTGACATCACCAAACAATTGCTGGTGAGAACTACCCCCAACACAGTCCAATACTATAAATCTACCTGGGGTTGGGGGTGGTGTGGAGGAAGCAGGTCTCTTAGTTTTTAAACCTGAGTTGTTTTTCAAAGCTTGAGTTTCTATATCATGGAGGGTTTAAAAAACAAATAGAAGGTAGATGAAGATGTGGAGGAGTGCAAAAGCAACCCTTCCATGCAAGACTGATGACTTAATGTGCAATCAGAAATTGCAACAAGTTTTATAAACGCGAATGAGAAAGCCAAATTTAGAATATAAGATAGTTTTTTTCTCTTACTTATGCTATGGATACATTTGAGTTGACAGCTAGTGGTAGTCAGTTGATGATGTGTAAATGACCTTGAACCACATTAATAGAAATGCAGTGCCCAGCACACAGAAGTTGGAGGAGTCCTGCTCCACCGTGGTACCTCGTTATGAGATGTGGGCATCCTGCCACTTCCGCAAGTGAGGGGCCAGCATGCAGCTCAGAACCTTATCAGAAATGGACATCATAATGTGGAAAAATTAGATTTTATGTTGTGTTTTAATGGAAATGCCTGCAAGTACTGTTATTCCAAGGAAATTAATTTTTGCAAGAGAAACCGCACAGCTTATATACTGCTTACTTTAACTATAACAAGTTAGTGAAATCATAATTAACAGATTACTTATCACAAGTTTGATGAAATACTCTCTGAAACTTTTAAGTAAAATAACAATTTTATGACAGCTAATATTTTCTCTCTTAAAACATACTCACAAGGTTACAGTTACTGTAGTTGAGAAATGATTATTAAAACCTCCGAATATTACAGGAATGCTCTTTATACTTTTAAGATGAAAGGCTTAGGAATATGACTCCATGAAGGTTAGAGACAGAATGTATCTAGAGTAATCAGCAAGTAAACATTCTCTAATCATTTCTCTAATATTCTTTCTTATCCCTTAAGAAAGAGAGAGTAGCAAGCTTAGTATTTCACCCTTATGAAAACATTCTTTTCTAGATTTCCATTATCATTCAGAATTCTAGAACTGTGATCCCTTTAATGGGATGACATAACATGCTAAAAAAACCACCACTGGGTAGAAGATAGATCTTTATTTCATCATGAGAAACAACTTTTTCCATTACCAAAGGTGGCTATCTTGGTAGTAGAGGTACCAAATAAAATATAGGACACCAGCTATGTTTGACTAATGATGAAAAATTATAGCATAAGTAAGTCCCAAACATTGCATTTGGCATTCTTATACTAAATATCATTCATTGTTTATCTGGAATTCAAATTTAATCCTGTGTTCTTATTTGCTAAATCTGGCTACCTATTTGGAAACAGTTGTGTTTCTAGGTGCTATGATTAAAAACACTAATGATCACATGGAGTTGTGTTATCGAGGGTCCAAGAGTCAGACTGTACAGTAGGCATTGTATGAAGAGTGAGGTCCGAATTTCATCTTCATAGACATCTCCTTTGAGTTCAGAGCTGGACTAGGTGTCGGGGTAGGGTGAGGAGCAAATGACTCTACATTTCATGACTTTGAGGGGACAGTGGCTTTTTACGATCTTCCCATTTTCTTTGTTTCTTGTTCCTTTGGCAGGATCAACTTACTGCTCTCCAACCATTAGCAGGGAGGGGACAGTGGAAAGTGCAAAATAAAAAAACACTTGCTTCTTATTAATATTTCTTAACCCGTGTTGGTGGTGGGGATCCTTGGGAATACATCTACCTGGAGGATTGTGTTCCCACAAGGAGCTCTGGAATTTTCATAACCAAGATGCAGTATGTCCAATATATTTTTCTGTTCTGTTCCCCAAAGATTGTGGCATAAGAACAATTCTTCCTAGAGAAGGGGACTAGGATAAATAACTTCTGGCAGACCCTCCAAATCACATAAGAAGATAAAAGTTGGCCCTACTTTGAAGTTGATGAATCCATTGCTTTGGAAATATTTCTTAATGTTTCTGAAGAAAACTCTTTAGAAGGATTCTTGCTTAATGGATGCTTTACAGGACACAGTATTAATGATCTGTTGCATGAAATCCTAAAGTTGCTCCATGCTGATAATTGACAAACAATGAAAAGTTCAACTAAGGCCCCTTTCAAATTTGGTTTCCCATGCAGGGTGATCTGTTTACTGGAGACTGTTGTTAAGACTATAAAAACAACTGGGTCTGGGTGCAGGACAGGGTGCAGGATTCCCAAGGCATGAAGATCCAGTTGTATGTATGCTTAGTGGTAGTGATATTGCTGTGGATGTGTTTTTACGTTACAACAATGAGGAAAACAACAATACCTTCAGAGCGCTGGGGCCAGAGCCATGATGTCTTCAGGGAGCCAAAAATACCCAATTATATGAAATGTTTTCATTATTCTGGGGTTCACTGGTAGCTCAGCTGGTAAAGAATCTGCCTGCAATGCAGGAGACCCCGGTTTGATTCCTGGGCCAGGAAGATCTGCAGGAGAAGGGATAGGCTACCCACTCCAGTATTCTTGGGCTTCCCTGGTGGCTCAGACGGTAAAGAATCTACCTGCAATGTGAGAGACCTGGGTTCAATTCCTGGGTTGGGAAGATCCCCGGAGAAGGGAATGGTTACCCGCTCTAGTATTCTGACCTGGAGACCCAAGGAACCTGGCAGGCTACAGTCCATGGGGTCGCAAAGAGTTGGACATGACAGCAACTTTCACTTGCTTTTTCACTATTTTAACTGGTATAAACCTGCTTTCCTTTAAAATAAGACCCTGTTAATGTTTCCTACCCAGATCCAAACTGAAAAAGTCTGACAATATGAGAGAATTTCAAAAATATATATACTTTCAGGAGTTTAGCCAAAGACGGAAGACTAGAAGGATTAAGCTCACCTCCTCTCAAAAGCATACCAAAATCACACCTAACAGTTGAATCACCATCAATAAAAAAGACTAGAACCTACCAATAAGGATATTCTACATCCAAAGACATAGAGAAGAAACCATAGTGAGGAAGGCCACACTCACAGTATAACCAATTCCCAGGTCCCCAGGTGGGTGACCCTTCTCTTATAGGTGTGAGAGTTCTGAGCCCATGTGAGGCTCCCCAGGCTGGGGGGCCTGGTGTCTAGAGGACAAAGCCCTAGGTAACTTGGCTTTGAAGGCAGTGGGTTTGACTGGAGGGGCTCCACAGGACTGAAGGAAGCAGAGACTCTGCTCTTAGAGGGCACACACAAGCTCTCATGCACACTGAAACCAGGGGCAGAAGCAGTGGCGTCACTGGGGCCTGTGTCAGACCTACCTTCTAGTCTTGGAGTTTCCCTGGGAAGATCGGGTATGGATGTGGCTCACTCTGGGGACAAGGATGCTATTCATGAAAGATATTGGGGAGTATTCATTGGCATGGGCTCTCTTGGAGTCTGGCGTTTTGGTACCAAGACTTGGCTCCATCCAACAGCCTGTAGGCTCCAGTGCTGGGACAACTCAGGTCAAACAATTGACAGGCAGGAACACAGCCCTACTCATCATCATACAGGCTGATTAAAGAGTTCCTGAAGCCACAGCTACCTCGAGACTTTCTCCATGACCCAGCACTGCTCACTAGAGGGCCAAGACCCAGCTCCACAATAACTGAAGTGAAAAACACACTAGAAGGAATTAGTAGCAGAATAAATGAGGCAGAAGAAAAAATAAATGAGCTGGAAGACAGAGTTGTAGAAATTACTACCATGAAAAAGAATAAAGGAAAAATAATTAAAAGAAATGAGGACAGTTTAAGAGATCTCTGAGACAATGTAAAATGCACCAACATTCACATTATAGGGGTCTCAGAAGGAGAAGAGAGAAAGGGCCTGAGAAGATATTTGAAGATAAAATAGTTGAAAATTTCCCCCACATGGGAAAGGAAGCATTCACTCAGGTTTAGGAAGTACTGAGAGTCCCAGAATGTGGACAGAAGGTGGTCCACTGGAGAAGGGAATGGCAAACCACTTCAGTATTCTTGCCTTGAGAACCCCATGAACAGTATGAAAAGGCAAAATGATAGGATACTGAAAGAGAAACTCCCAGGTCGGTAGGTGCCCCATATGGTACTGGAGATCAGTGGAGAAATAACTCCAGAAAGAATGAAGGGATGGAGCCAAAGCAAAAACACTACCCAGCTGTGGATGTGACTGGTGATAGAAGCAAGGTCCGATGCTGTAAAGAGCAATATTGCATAGGAACCTGGAATGTTAGGTCCATGAATCAAGGCAAATTGGAAGTGGGTAAACAGGAGATGACAAGAGTGAACGTCAACATTCTAGGAATCAGCCAACTAAAATGGACTGGAATGGGTGAATTTAACTCAGATGACCATTATATCTACTACTGTGGGCAGGAATCCCTTAGAAGAAATGGAGTAGCCATCATAGTCAACAAAAGAGTCCAAAATGCAGTACTTGGATGCAATCTCAAAAACGACAGAATGTCTCTGTTCGTTTCCAAGGCAAACCATTCAGTATCACAGTAATCCAAGTCTACGCCCCAACCAGTAATGCTGAAGGAGCTGAAGTTGAACGGTTCTATGAAGACCTACAAGACCTTTTAGAACTAACACCCAAAAAAGATGTCCTTTTCATTATAAGGGACTGGAAAGCAAAAGTAGGAAGTCAAGAAACCCCTGGGGTAACAGGCAAATTTGGCCTTGGAATACGGAATGAAGCAGGGCAAAGGTTAATAGAGTTTTGCCAAGAGAACGCACTGGTCATAGCAAACACCCTCTTCCAACAACACAAGAGAAGACTCTACACGTGGACATCACCAGATGGTTGACACCAAAATCAGAGTGATTATATTCTTTGCAGTCAAAGATGGAGAAGCTCTATACAGTCAGCAAAACAAGACCAGGAGCTGACTGTGGCTCAGATCATGAACTCCTTATTGCCAAACTCGGACTTAAATTGAAGAAAGTAGGGAAAACCACTAGACTATCCAGGTATGACCAAAATCAAATCCCTTATGATTATACAGTGGAAGTGAGAAATAGATTTAGGGACTAGATCTGATAGATAGAGTGCCTGATGAACTATGGACAGAGGTTTGTGATATTGTACAGGAGACAGGGATCAAGACCATCCCTATGGAAAAGAAATGCAAAAAAGCAAAATGACTGTCTGGGGAGGTCTTACAAATAGCTGTGAAAAGAAGAGAAGCAAAAAGCAAAGGAGAAAAGGAAAGATATAAGCATCTGAATTCAGAGTTCCAAAGAATAGCAAGAAGAGGTAAGAAACCTTCCTCAGCAATCAATGCAAAGAAATCGAGGAAAACAATAGAATGGGAAAGACTAGAGATCTCGTCAAGAAAATTAGAGATACCAAGGGAATATTTCATGCAAAGAGGGGCTCCATAAAGGACAGAAATGGTAGGGACCTAACAGAAGCACAAGATATTAAGAAGAGGTGGCAAGAATACACAGAATAACTGTACAAAAAAGATCTTCACGACCCAGATAATCACTATGGTGTGATCACTGACCTAGAGCCAGACATCCTGGAATGTGAAGTCAAGTGGGCCTTAGAAAGCATCACTATGAACAAAGTTAGTGGAGGTGATGGAATTCCAGTTAAGCTATTTTAAATCCCGAAAGAAGATGCTGTGAAAGTGCTGCACTCAATATGCCAGCAAATTTGGAAAACTCAGCAGTGGCCATAGGACTGGAAAAGGTCAGTTTTCATTCCAATTCCAAAGAAAGGCAATGCCAGAGAATGCTCAAACTACTGCACAATTGCACTCATCTCACATGCTAGTAAAGTAATGCTCAAAATTCTCCAAGGCAGGCTTCAACCATGTGTGAACCATGAACTTCCAGATGTTCAAGCTGGTTTTAGCAAAGGCAGAGGAACCAGAGATCAAATTGCCAACATCCGCTGGATCATGGAAAAAGCAAGAGAGTTCCAGAAAAACATCTACTTCTGCTTTATTGACTATGACAAAGCCTTTGACTGTGTGGATCACAATAAACTGTGGGAAATTCTGAAAGAGATGGGAATACCAGACCACCTGACCTGCCTCTTGAGAAACCTGTATGCAGGTCAGGAAGCAACAGTTAGAACTGGACATGGAACAACAGACTGGTTCCAAATAGGAAAAGGAGTATGTCAAGGCTGTATATTGTCAACTTGCTTATTTAACTTATATGCAGAGTATATCATGAGAAACACTGGGCTGGATGAAGCACAAGCTGGAATCAAGATTGCCGGGAGAAATATCAATAACCTCAGATATGCAGATGACACCACCGTTATGGCAGAAAATGAAGAATTAAAAAGCCTCTTGATGAAAGTGAAAGAGGAGAGTGAAAATGTTGGCTTAAAAGTCAACATTCAGAAAACGAAGATCATGGCATCTGGTCCTATCACTTCATGGGAAATAGATGGGGAAACAGTGTCAGATTTTTTGGGGGGGGGCTCTAAAATCACTGTGGATGTTGATTGCAGCCATGAAATTAAAAGACACTTACTCCTTGGCAGGAAAGTTATGACCAACCTAGATAGCATATTAAAAAGCAGAGACATTACTTTGCCAACAAAGTTCTGTCTAGTCAAGGCTTTGGTTTTTCCAGTGGTCATGTATGGATGTGAGAGTTGGACTGTGAAGAAAGCTGAGCACAGAAGAATTGATGCTTTTGAACTGTGGTGTTGGAGAAGACTCTTGAGAGTCTCTTGGACTGCAAGGAGATCCAACCAGTCCATTCTGAAGTAGATCAGCCCTGGGTGTTCTTTGGAAGGAATGATGCTAAAGCTGAAACTCCAGTACTTTGTCCACCTCATGCGAAGAGTTGACTCATTGGAAAAGACTCTGATGCTGGGAGGGATTGGGGGCAGGAGGAGAATGGGACGACAGAGGATGAGATGGCTGGATGGCATCACCGACTCGATGCAGATGAGTTTGAGTGAACTCCTGGAGATGGTGATGGACAAGGAGGCCTGGCATGCTGCAGTTCATGGGGTTGTAAAGAGTCAGACAAGCCTGAGTGACTGAACTGAACTGAGAGTCCCATACAGGATTAATCTAAGGAGCAGCATGCTCAGACACATAATAATCAAACTGACAAAAACCTAAGATAATAGAGAAAATGTTTAAAATGATTAGGGAGAAGCAAAAAGTAATATTCAAGGGAAGTCTCATAAGGTTATCAGAAACACTACAGGCCAAAACGGAAAGGCATGACGTATTTAAAGTGAAGAAAGGGGAAAACCTACAACCAAGAATACTCTACCCAGCAAGACTTTCATATACATTTGATGGAGAAATAAAAATCTTTACAGGCAAGCAAAAGATAAAGAAGTTCAGGACCACCAAACCAGCTTTACAACAAATGCTAAGGGAACTTCTCTAGACAGAAAAGAAAAGCCCAGAACAAGAAATAAGAAAATTGCAAAATGGAAAATCTTACTGATAAAAGGAAACACACAGTAAAGATAGGAAATCAGCCACACACAAATGCGATATCAAAACCATTTTATTCAGTATAGTTTTGGAAGTCCTAGCCATGGCCATCAGAGAGGAAAAAAAGAAATAAAATGATTCAAATTGGAAAAAGAGAAGTAAAACTGTCACTGTGTGTAGATGACATGATACTACACATAGCAAAGCCAGAAAACTACTAGAGTTCAAAAATGAATTTCATAAAGTTGCAGGATAAAAAATTAATACACAGGAAACTCTTGCATTTCTATACACTAAGAATGAAAAATCAGAAAGGAAAATTCCCATTTACCATCACATCCAAACGAATACTATACCTAGGAATAAACCTACTTAAGGAGGCAAAAGACCTGCATTCTGAAAACTATAAGACACTGATGAAAAAAATCCAAGATGACAGAAACACATGGGAAGATATATCATGTTCTTAGGTTGGAAGAATCAGTACTGTCAAAATGACTATACTACACAAGAGAATCCACAGATTCAATGCAATCCCTATCAAAATATCAATGGCACTTTTCATAGAACTAGAAAAAAAAACTTTTTTTAATATGTATGGAAACACGATTCTGGATAGCCAATATAATCTTCTTTAAAAATATTATTTTTAATTGAAGGATAATTGCTTTATAATGTTGTTTTGGTTTCTGCTGTACATCAACATGAGCCAATACAATCTTGATAAAGAAAAATGGAATAGAGGAATCAGGCTCCCTGACTTCAGACTATAGTACAAAGCTACAGTCGTTAAAACAGCATGGTACTTGCACAATAGCAGAAATATAGATCAGTGGAACACAGTAGAAAGTCCAGAGATAAACCCACGCACCTATGGCACCTAATCTATGACAAAGGAGGGAAGAGTATACAGTGGAGGAAAGACAATCTCTTCAAAAAATGGTGCTGGGAAAACTGGACAGCAGTCTGTAAATGATGGAAATTAGAACACTCTGTAACACCATACACACACCAAAACATTCAAAATGGATTAAATACTTAAATGTAAAACTGGACAGTCTAAAAGTCTTAGAGGAAAACAGGCAGAATATTCTCTTCATAAACTGCAGCAGTATCTTCTTGGATCTGTCTCCTAGAGTAATGGAAATAAAAACAAAAATAAATAAATGGGACCTAATTAAACTTAAAAGCCTTTTGATAGCAAAAGAAACCATAAACAAAAGGAAAAGACAACCCACAGAATGGGAGAGAATATTTGCAAATGATGCAATAGACAAGGAATTAATCTCCAAAATATACAAACAGCTCATACAGCTTTGTTTCTTAACTTTTCAAAATATCTTTATTTTTAATAGGCAGTATATTTACATGATTCGAAAGTTAAAACTATAAAAAGGTGAACATAAGAAATCTCAGTCCCACTGCCCCCCATCCCATTTTATCAGTTTCCCATTTATTCTTCTAAGGGTTCTTGATATAGATGTGTTCATGTGTCTATCTATCTATATTTGTGTGTATATAAACCATGACATAAAGGAGATTATCTTAAGATGTATCCCACTTTCTTAAAAATATTTATATATGATATAAAATGTACTACCTCTCTCTTTTTTTACCTAAAAATATCTGGATTTATATGTATACATTTAATGGGACAAAATACACATAACAGAATTTACTGTTTTAACACTACTGACGTATGCATTTTACAAATGGTTGATTAGAGTCACATTGTTGGGCAATTTCCAGAAGTCTTTTCATCTTGCAAAACAGAAACTCTGTATCAATTAAAACTGGTACAGAATTAAATTCCCTACTCTTCCTCCAGTCAGTTCAGTCACTAAGTTGTGTCCTACTCTTTGCTACCCCATGGACTGCATCACACCAGGCCTCCCTGTGCATCACCAACTCCCGGAGCTTACTCAAACTCGTGTCCGTCAAGTCGGTGATGCCATCCAGCCATCTCTTCCTCTATTGTCCCCTTCTCCTCCTGCCTTCAATCTTTCCCAGCATCAGAGTCTTTTCCAACGAGTAAGTTCTTCACATCAGGTGGCCAAAGTATTGAAGTTTCAGCATCAGTCCTTCCAGTGCATATTCAGGACTGATCTCCTTTAGGATGGACTGGTTGGATCTCCTTACTGTCCAAGGGACCCTCAAAGTCTTCTCCAACACCACAGTTCAAAAGCATCAATTCTTCTGTGCTTAGCTTTCTTTACAGTCCAACTCTCACATCCATACATGACCACTGGAAAAACCATAGCTTTGACTAGACGGACCTTTGTTGGCAAAGTAATGTCTGCTTTTTAATATGCTGTCTAGGTTGGTCATAGCTTTTCTTCCAAGGAGCCAGTGTCTTTTATCTCATGGCTGCAGTCACCATCAGCAGTGATTTTGGAGCTCAATTCTCTCACTGTTTCCATTGTTTCTCCATCTATTTGCCATGAAGTGTTGGGACCGGATGCCATGATCTTCGTTTTCTGAATGTTGAGCTTTAAGCCAGCTTTTTCACTCTCCTCTTTCACTTTCGTCAAGAGGCTCTTTAGTTCTTCTTCACTTTCTGCCATAAGGCTGGTGTCATCTGCATATCTGAGGTTATTGATATTTCTCCCAGCAATCCTGATTCCAGCTTGTGCTTCTTCCAGCCCTGCATTTCTCAAGATGTACTCTCCATATAAGTTAAATAAGCAGGGTGACAATATACAGTCTTGATGTACTCCTTTCCCGATTTGGAACCAGTCTGTTGTTCCATGTCCAGTTCTAACTGTTGCTTCCTGACCTGCACACAGATTTCTCAGGAGGCAGGTCAGGTGGTCTGGTATTCCCATCTCTTGAAGAAATTTCCACAGTTTATTGTGATTCACACAGTTAAAGGCTTTGGTATAGTCAATAAAGCAGAAGTAGATGTTTTTCTAGAACTCTCTTGCCTTTTCAATGATCCAACAGATTTTGGCAATTTGATCTCTGGTTCCTCTGCCTTTGCTAAATCCAGTTTGAACATCTGGAAGTTCATGGTTCGTGTACTGTTGAAGCCTGGCTTGGAGAGTTTTGAGCATTATTTTACTAGTGTCTGAGATGAGTGCAATTGTATGGTAGTTTGAGCATTCTTTGGCATTGCCTTTCTTTGGGATTGGAATGAAAACTGACCTTTTCCAGTCCTGTGGCCACTGCTGAGTTTTCCAAATTTGCTGGCATATTGAGTGAAGCACTTTAACAGCATCATCTTTTAGGATTTAAAATAGCTCAACTGGAATTCCATCACCTCCACTACCTTTGTTTGTAGTGATGTTTCCTAAGGCCTACTTGACTTTGCATTCCAGGATGTCTGGCTCTAGGTGAGTGATCACACATCGTGGTTATCTGGGTCATGAAGATCTTTTTTGTATAGTTCTTCCCCCAATCCCTGGCCACCTCCATTCTACTTTGTTTCCGTAAGTTTGACTACTCTGGATACCGCATAAGTATAAGTGGAATTACAATATTTGTCTTTTTGTGACTAGTTTATTTCACTTAGCATACTGTCCACAAGGCTCATCCATGTCATAGTTTATGTCAGAAATTCCTTCTTTTTCCAGGCCGAATAATATTCCACTGTATGTATAGACCACATTTTGTTTATCCATTCATTCACCAGTGAACAGCTGGGTTGCTTCCATTTTTTGGCTCTTGTCAGTAATGCTGCTATAAACAGGGATATACAGATATTTTTATGGGATTCCAGTTTCAATTCCTTTTGAGTCAATACTCAGAAGTTGAATTGCTAGATCATATGATAGTTCTGCTTTTAATTTTTTGAGGAAATTCTATATTGTGTTATGTAGTGGTTGCACCTTTTTATTCCCTTCTATAGTGCATAAGAATGACAATTCCTCCTCATTCTTGCCAATATCTGCTATTTTCTGTTTTGTTTTTCTTTTTTGTTTGTTTTGCTTTTGATAATAGCCATCCTAGTGGTGTGAGGTGGTTTCTCATTGCAGTTTTAACTTGTGTTTCCCTGATGCTTAGTGGTCTTGAGCATCTCTTCATGTGCTTGTTGGCCATTTTGACCCAGCCTGTGACTATTCCAGGCCTTGAAGAGCTTATCAGTTTCAGTGGCAACAGAAATATATGGCCCCCTTCTTCAGGTTATGTCTTTCTCTGTACAAGTGGGGTATCCCATTATGTTTCATTTCCCCACTCCTTTCTCCTTTACAATCTTCATCTTCACCTAAGGTTAATTCTTATCCTTATACTGGCTGTAAAGACGCTTTTGACGAAGGAGAGATTAGGAAGCAGGATGAGGATATGGAACCCACCTACTCCCACAAATACATCAAGAATACATCAACACGTTGACAAATTCTCACTCCATTTCAACCCACCTCACACCACATCCTTATAAACAGATCGGAGGGTTATATCCCAACAACTGGGGAGCAGACCTGGCCTCTGGCAGGGCTGTAACAACCACAGAGCAAAGAGGAGGCCCTGCTCAACCTCCAGTGCTGATCACACTACCAATCACACTTCCTATTAAGGGGAGATGGGCCTGCATATCCTGAGGAGAGACATGGCAGGCATTCATGCTAAAAACAGCCCTTGCACCAAAAATATTAAGCTTTTGTGGGCTAGACAGGAAGGCTCCCAGATAAAAACAACCCTTCAAGGCCACAGTAGATAACAGTTTCTTTGTAATTTATAGAGTCAGAGAAATATAAGTAAAAAAAAGTAACAGAGGAGCCACTCCCAATTAGAATAACAAGAGAAGTCTCCTGAAAGAACAAACAATGAAACAGACCTCTCCAGTCTACCAGATCATGAGTTCAAAAAGGAGACAATAAAAATACTGAAGGAGATAAAAAGTGTTATCAGTACAAATGCAGATCACTATAACAGGGAACTAGAAATTATAAAGAGGAGCCAATTAAAATTAGAAAATTCACATGCTGAGACAATAGCCAAGCTAAAGGCAATAAATAACAAAATGCAGAAGAATGCATGAGTGAACTCCCAGAAGAGAACACAGGCAAAACATTCTCCAACAGAAGTTATAGCAGTTTTCTTAGGTTGGTCTCCCAAGGCAATAGACATAACAACAAAAATAATCAAATGGGACCTAATCAAACTTGTAAGCTTTGGTACAGCAAAGGAAACCATAAACAAAATGAAAGGTCAGCCTATGGGCTGGGAGAAAAGATTTCCAAACTATGCGACTGACAAGGGCTGAGTTTCCTAATTATACAAACAGCTGATACAACTCAACAACAGAACAGCAAACAATCCCATGAAAAAATGGGCAGAAGATCTAAACTGACGTTTCTCCAAAGGAGCTATCCAGACGGCCAACATGTCCGTGAAAAGGCACTCAACATCACTAACTATTAGAGAAATGCAAATCAAAACTGCAACGAGGTATCTCACACTGGTTAGAATGGCCATAATTTAAAAATCTACAAATAACAAATGCTGGAGAAGGTGTGGAGAAAAGGAAACCCTATTGTACTGTGGGTGGGAATGTAAGCTGGGGCGGCCACTTTGGAAAACAGTATGGAGGTTCCTTAAAAAGCTAAACAAAATTACCATATGATCCAGCAAGCCCACTCCTGAGCATATATCTGGATGAAACTAATTAAAAAAGATACATGTGTCCCTATGTTCATAATAGCACTTTTCACAATAACCGATACATGGAAACAGCCTAAATGTTTATCCACAGATGAATGGATTAAAAAGTGGTACATGTATACAATGGAATATTACTCAGCCCTAAAGAAGAAGGAAATAATGCCATTTGCAGCAACATGAAAGGATTTACAGATTCTCATTCTAAGTGAACTTAGAGAAAAACAAATACCATATAATATCACTTGTATGTGGAATCTAAAGTAGGACACAATGAACTTATTTACCAAACAGAAACAGACAGATGTAGAAAACAAACTTATGTACTAAAGGTTAAAGAGGGTAGGGATAAATTAGGACTTTGGAATTATCAGACTCAAACTGCTGTATGTTGTCACTAAGTCGTGTCTGACTCTTTGCAACCCCATGGACTGCAGCATGCCAGGCCTCCCTGTCCCTCACCATCTCCTGGAGTTTGCCCAAGTTCATGTCCATTGAATTGGTGATGCCATCCAACCATATCATCCTCTGTCAACCCTCTTTTCCTTCTGCCTTCAGTCTTTCCCAGCATCAGGGTCTTTTTCCAGTGAGTCAGCTCTTCTCATCAGGTGGCCAAAGTATTTGAGTTTCAACTTCAGCATCAGTCCTTCCAATGAGTATTCAGGGTTGATCTCCTTTAGGATTGACTGGTTTGATTTCCTTGCAGTCCAAGGGACTCTCAAGAGTCTTCTCCAGCACCACAGTTCGAAAGCATCAATTCTTTGGCACTCAGCTTTCTTTATGGTCCAGCTCTCACTTCTATACATGACTGTGGGAAAGACCAGAGCTTTGATTATATGGATTTTTGTCAGCAAAATGATGTCTCTGCTCTTTAATACACCGTCTAGGTTTGTCATAGCTTTCCTTCCAAGAAGCAATTGTCTTCTAATTTTATGGCTGCACTCACCATCCACAGTGATTTTAGAGCCCAAGAAGCAAAAATCTGTCATTGCTTCCAACTTTTCCTCTTCTATTTGCCATGAAGTGATGGAACTGGATGCTGTGATCTTAGCTATTTTAATAGTGAGTTTTAAGCCGGCTTTTTCACTCTCCTCTTTGACAAAACATGGTCCACTGGAGAAGGGAATGGCAGACCACTGCAGTATTCTTGCCATGAGAACCCCATGAATAGTATTTAAAAAGGCAAAAATGGCTATATACAAAAATAGATAAACAATAAAATCCTACTGAAATGCACAGGGTACTATAGTCAATATCCTATATTGAATATATGTAATTTTTCTTTCCATTACAGTTCCTTATATGCATGTGCTGTGCTGCGTGCTGTGCTTAGTCGCTCAGTTGTGTCCAACTCTTTGCAACCCCATGGACTATAGCCTGCCAGGCTCCTCTGTCCATGGGATTCTTCAGGCAAGAATACAGGAGTGGGTTGCCATGCCCTCCTCCAGGGGATCTTCCCAACCCAGGGATTGAACCCAGGTCTCCCACATTGTAGGTCGATTCTTTACTGTCTGAGCCACCAGGGAAGCCCAAGAACAAAGGAGTGGGTAGTCCATCCCTTCTCCGGGAAACTTCCTGACCCAGGAGTTGAACTGGGGTCTCCTGCAATCCTCCTCCATTGCAGGCAGATTCTTTACATATATATATATATATATATGTGTCATATATATGTATATATATTCCCAGTGCTCAGGAGCATTCACATCATGGAGCTTTTCAGGAGACCCATAATTTACTGACTTCATCTCTCCATGGTGGTGCTACATAATGCAGAATCTGGAGAAGGCTGTCAAACAGTGTGAGGAGTTAAAGTAATGAAGACAACCTCTTTTTTTTTTTTTAATTGAAGTTTAGTTGATTTCCAATGCTGTACTATATATATATATATAACATATATATAAATATAAAAATAAATATGTAAAAATATATGTTAATAACATATATATAAATAAATATATAAAAATAATATATATGTGTTATATAACATATATAAATATAAAATAAATATATAAAAATAATATATATGTGTGTTTATATATATATATATATATAGTACAGCATTGGAAGTCAACTAAACTTCAATTAAAAAAAAAAAAGAGGTTGTCTTCATTACTTTAATTCCTCACACTCTGTTTGACAGCCTTCTCCAGATTCTGCATTATGTAGCATCACCATGGACAGATGAAGTCAGTATGTTATACAACATATATATATTTTATTTTTATATATTTGTTTTTATATTTATATATATATGTTATATATATATATATAGTACAGCATTGGAAGTCAACTAAACTTCAATTAAAAAAAAAAAAGAGGTTGTCTTCATTACTTTAACTCCTCACACTGTTTGACAGCCTTCTCCAGATTCTGCATTATGTAGCACCACAGTGGAGAGATGAAGTCAGTAAATTATGGGCCTCCTGAAAAGCTCCATGATTTGATGCTCCTGAGCACTGAGAGATTTCTTCTCCTTGAGGCTGGATAATTGTGTTACCTGCTGCTCTCAGGGGTCTGCCTGGTCTCAGCTGAACCTGGGCAGGTTCCCTTTTGGATGATCAATACTTCCACCCAGAGCTTCTTGCCCTCTGAAACTCACTTCATAATGCTGGAAATAATAAGTCCTGTTCTTTTCAATCTGTCTTTCTCCATCCTGCCTACATCAGCGGTTCTCAATTTTGGCTGCAACTTGGGATCCACTGGAGAGATTTTTAAAGACAGGTTTAAAGACTGAAGTTCCTGCCTATTATACAGAGTGAAGTAAGCCAGAAGGAAAAACACCAATACAGTATACTAACGCATATATATGGAATTTAGAAAGATGGTAACAATAACCCTGTGTACAAGACAGCAAAAGAGACACTGATGTATAGAACAGTCTTATGGACTCTGTGGGAGAGGGAGAGGGTGGGAAGATTTGGGAGAATGGCATTGAAACATGTAAAATATCATGTATGAAACAAGTCGCCAGTCCAGGTTCGATGCATGATACTGGATGCTTGGGGCTAGTGCACTGGGACGACCCAGAGGGATGGTATGGGGAGGGAGGAGGGAGAAGGGTTCAGGATGGGGAACACATGTATACCTGTGGCGGATTCAGTTTGATATTTGGCAAAACTAATACAATTATGTAAAGTTTAAAAATAAAATAAAATTAATTAAAAAAAAATAAAATAAAGACTGAAGTTCCACCCGCAGTAGTTTTTACTTAGTTGATCCATTTGTAGCCTGGGCATTGAGATTCTAATGGGGTTGAGAGCTTCTCACCTAAATTTTTCCAACAGTTGATTGATATTCTTAACGAATGGTATTAATAAACCCTCATAACACCCCATCTCTCAATAGCATCCTACCATGGGCTCTCTGGGGGAGCCACGTGTGGCTCTTGGAGGTCTGATCCTCTGCCAAGTATCTTCTGCTTCCTGGGCTTCTTCTGTGATTTACTCACAAGTCCATTTCCTAATTCCAGCTGTAAAAGGAGTGTGTCTCTTTTGATCGTTCATCTCTCTCTAGACAGTCAGGAGCAAAGTAGTAGAAAATATCTTTTCTACCCCACCTTGAACTGTTTCCACAGGTAGGCATACATACTGGCAAATACGAGGTTCAAGGTTTATTGGAAAAACCTCTGGGGCCTGGTTTCTATGATTCTAAAATCCGATTGAAGTGACTTATTTCTAAGTATATTCAGCTGGCAGCTTCTACACTAAAGGCGCATGAGACGCTGGAAAGGCAAGACGCTTAGAGTATAGCAGAAAAAAAGGGAGACTGGCTGCACTCCACAGGCCTGCATGCTCTGCAGTTGCCCAGTCTTGAGACCAAAGAAAAAGCCAAGAGGCAGCATCGGGGACATCACTGCTTAATACACGGGGTGTCGGTTCGGGAGCAACGTGTCCACTGAATGTGACAGCTGGAGGGGACGAGTGGCCGCATCTGTGCTTCTGGGGGAGGAGGGGTTTTCCCAGTGTTGGGAGAATTCACACCAGGTGGGCTCATCCGTTATCCCGGACATCTGTGGCTGGGGAAGGGGCGAGCACACAGGCAGCTACTAACTGCGCCCCGTAATGAAGAGGGCTGACGGCCACGCGAGGGAAGCAGGGACTGGCTGAGTGTGCCGAGAGCGAGAGGACAGCCACCTTCAGCGGAAGGAGACCGGCAACCGGGATGCTTTGAGGCTCAATTTGCCCCTGAGTGGAAACTCCAGAATTCTTACTCTTAGATCAGTTCCCATGATTGTTATCAGGTGTACCACCTCTAGAAGCAGCACACTAAATGTTTTTTTCCTGGTATTCATAGGGGTGTGTGTGGACCGCTTACTGATAGGAGCAGCAAGGGAGCCTTCCCTCCGATGGCTTTCCCTCTGCATTCTAAGGCGCCGCTTGGTGGAAGCTGTCTTTGTTTTAAGTCCCAACAGCAGCCCTGGCCCGTGCTGTTTGGGCCATATGAGGACAGAAGGTGTGATAGACATGCCTCGAGGTAACAGGCTCTCTGGCCAAAGCTCTTCCAGGAGTCAGAGGTCAGTGTGGCTCAGCCAAAAGCTGCAGTTCGTCAAGATGCAATTAACCTGCCAGGCGCAGCCCTTTCATCCCCTTTCTCTGGAAGGAGTAGAGGATTGTTCGGTCTCTGCACTTAGTCGACTCGGGGGGCTATAACAAACTACCACGGATGGGGAGGCTTAAGTCACAGACCCTGTGTGTCTCAGTTTTGAAGTCTGGAAAGCCCAAGATCAAGGTGCCAGCAGGTTTAGCTCTTGGTGAGGGCTCACCTTCTGGTCTGTACCTGATTGTCTTCTCCTTGTATCCTCACCCGGTGCAGGGCAGAGAATCAAGCTCTCTCAAGTCTCTTCTTTTAAGGACACTAATCTCATCTTGGGGGCTCTGCCCTCATGACCTTGCTGCTGCTGCTAAGTCGCTTCAGTCGTGTCCGACTCTGTGCGACCCCATAGACGGAAGCCCACCAGGCTCCCCCATCCCTGGGATTCTCTGGGCAAGAACACTGGAGTGGGTTGCCATTTCCTTCTCCAGTGCATGAAAGTGGAAAGTGAAAGTGAAGTCGCTCAGTCGTGTCCGACTCTTAGCGACCCCATGGACTGCAGCCCACCAGGCTCCTCCGTCCATGGGATTTTCCAGGCAAGAGTACTGGAGTGGGGTGCCATTGCCTTCTCCACACACATCAATGGTTATCATCAAAATAGAAACCTGAACACATCCAAAACAGCCCTCCCTTTATGTGTCCTTCTGCCCCTCTGTTGCCAACCTAATGATCAAGTCCTGATGGTTTAACACTTCCATGTCCAAGATGTTGCTTTATGTTTTCATCAGTTATAACCCAGGTATTTAAAAATTGGTTAATTCACTAGCTCTATTTTTTATCATACATTTTCACCTTAGGACATTCCTATCCCTTCTCCAGGGGCTCTTCCCCACCCAGGGATTGAACCCAGGTCTCCTGCATTGCAGGTGGATTCTTTACCAGCTGAGCTACCAGAGAAGCCCTCTAAAAAGCCTAGATGTTGCATAATAAAGAATGAGCTTGTCCACAATAAACACAGGTACTTTACAAAAATGCACACACAGACCCATGGTTATAACCTAAATCTGTCTTCTGATATGCAGATATTTATTAGCTAAGAAGTCCTCCCCTCACCCTTTCTCCTACCCCGCCTCCAGCATCTCAGAGACTAAGTACTGGAGTAGCTCCAAGAGGTGGAGTAACATAGACACTCCCAGAAGACACAGGTCTTCCCAATACCAACAAAAGGGCATTTAATGAAGGGTTATTTTACTACCTCTACTTTTAATATACTTTGGGCATTAGACTTGCTTATTTTTTTTGGTCCCGTTCAATTCAACACATTTATTGAGAATTTGAACTATATAAAAGTTACATCCAGCAAAAGAAATTGTTTAAATAATTATACTATGTGTTAAATGATAATTTAGTTTCTTCTGTGAGATATAAATGTTTCATAAATAATTGCTATTTAACAGGCTGACACGGATTTTAAAGTATCATTTGAATTGTTTCTACATATATTTTCCTGTGTCAGTTAGTTACTGCTGTGTAACAAACCATCCCCAAACATAGCAACTTAAACCATTTCTTCAGTGCCAGTTCAGTGGGGCAGTACTACTACCTGGGCTGTCCTGGCTCGCTCTGGTCTTGATTGCCTCCCGTGTGTGTGGTCAGCCCTGAACCCACTAAGCTGCTCCGGTTCTCAGAGTTGGTTGGCTGTTGGCTGGAGTGCTTCAGTTCTTCCCTGCCTCAGTCTCCTCTCATCCTCCAGAGAGTAGGACTTGCTTACTCTTTAAAACACAGTGACAGTAACTAACAGAACAATGCTAGACAATCCAAACCATTCTAAAGACTGATGGGCACTGAGCCCTTCTCTCTGCATTTCCTTCCTGTTCCGCCCCCACGCCCCCACCACACCGTGAACAGTCAGCTTACTCTCCAAAATGCACGTTTAACAATTCCACTCCCCAAACACAGCCATTCCTATGAATTAACAGAAAAAATACTTCGAAGCTGATACTTTAACTCTCTACTTTCGAAATACATTGTGTACTTCTATACATTTAGAAAGGCTAGATGTTTCAAACAAGAATTTGTCTACTATACATCCTTGGAAGGAAAGTTATGACCAATGTAGATAGCATATTCAAAACAAGAGACATTATTGCCAACAAAGGTCCGTCTAGTCAAGGCTATGGTTTTTCCTGTGGTCATGTATGGATGTGAGAGTTGGACTGTGAAGAAGGCTGAGCGCCGAAAAATTGATGCTTTTGAACTGTGGTGTTGGAGAAGACTCTTGAGAGTCCCTTGGACTGCAAGGAGATCCAACCAGTCCATTCTGAAGGAGATCAGCCAGGGTGTTCTTTGGAAGGAATGATGCTAAAGCTGAAACTCCAATACTTTGGCCACCTCATGAGAAGAGTTGCCTCATTGGAAAAGACTCTGATGCTGGGAGGGATTGGGGGCAGGAGGAGAAGGGGACGACAGAGGATGAGATGGCTGGATGGCATCACTGACTCGATGGACGTGAGTCTGAGTGAACTCCAGGAGCTGGTGATGGACAGGGAGGCCTGGCGTGGGGTTTCATGGGGTTGCAAAGAGTCGGACACGACTGAGCGACTGAACTGGACTGACACATGTAATGGCACTGAATAAACTGCACACAAAAGCTGGTCTCAAAGTGCCATCTAAACAGGAACACTCTGGCCGAGAGCCCTTTCACTTCTCATCTCCATCAACCCAGTGGACAAGTCCAATAAGCTTCTGTAATGCTTAGAGGGGATTTTACCAATTTCACTTCTGCCAGTTGTTTTCAGAAGTCTTTCCTATGAATTTTAACATGAAGTGTACACAATGTATTTATTTGCTAATTTTGTCATACACTGGAAACTTCTTTAACATCTACGAAGACTGCCGCTGCTGCTAAGTCGCTTCAGGCGTTTCCGACTATAAATTTGGATGCTTGTTCCTTATGAACACTATTTACACAGTTAAAGTAAAACAAAATGCAGACACATATGTGACAATGGATAAGCTTGCCTAACTATAAACACCCTGATATAACCCCCTCGTGCTTTCTTCTTTCCCCCTGAATCAGCACACATAAGATAATGTGTACTGCTCAGAGAGATGGTTTGATCATTTTAATCATCCCGTTTCTAATAGACAGTATTTCATATTAATTTTAACAAAAGGATATATATGCAAAATATGTTATTTCACTACCTCTACTTTTAACGTAACTTGTGCTCTTCTAAACATAAGTTTGTCCACTATACACACAATAGTGTTGAATGAACTACACACATGTAACAATAGGTATATCCAAAAGTGTCTTCTACAAAGGAACATTCTAGTCTAGAACCCTTCATTTCTCCCAATTCTTCCTTTTCACCATTTGTCCAAAAGTGGGCAAGTACAGGCGCATGTATCACCTAGACGTGATTTATAATTTCATTTCCAAGGTCCTTTTCAGAAGATGGCCTTTCAGTGAATTTTAACACAAAGTGTACAAAATGTGTTAGATTACTAACCTTACTTTTGTCACACCTTGGCAACCTCAATCTAGAAACTAGATATTTTTAAATTGGGACCCATTTGTCCAGTGTATACCTAGTGTATACAGTAAAGTTAAATGAAATGCATTTAACATATAGAGCAATGGTAAGCTGAAATCTAGTACCCACTAGCAAAGTATCTTTTGCAATCTTCCGTCCCACCTCCCTCAACCCAGCAAAAAAACACAGAGTATACTGTTCAGAGCAGAGGTTTAACAATTCCATTTCCAAAGACAGTATTTCCCATCAGTTTTTAACAGCTTTTTATAAGAAGTTATTTAACAGCATTTTTAAATGCGTCAAGCACTTCTAAATATCTAGAGAGACCAGATATTTCATATAATAGCTTATTTGTCCACTATATCCACTTGTACGCTATGTACACATTTTATTAAATAAAATCGCACACATGTAACAAAGGTTATAATCTGAGGTATCTTCTAAATACGACCATTCCTTCTCTCACTTCCTTCTCCCCACCACCAATCCAGTGGACAAGTTCAGGCATGTGTATTGCTTAGAGGTGGTTGAACAAATTCATATCCAAAAGTCATTTACAGAAGACAAGCTTTCCTGTGAATTTCAACACTAAGTGTACAAAATCTGCTAATTTTACTACCTACTTTGTCATACAGTGGCAACCTCTTTAACATCTAGAGACTAGATGTTGCAAAATTAGGACTCATTTGTCCATTATACATACTATATACTTAGCAAAACAAAATGCACATAACATAAAAAAATGGTTTTGTTTGAAACTGTCCAGGTATGTCCATATGACGTTTTGCAATTCTTCCCACTTCCTCCAAACCACTGAACAAGTGTAGGCAAGAGTACACCGCTCACAGAGGAGGTCTGACATTTAACTTTCCCAGAGACAGTGCTTCCTATGAATCCGAGCAAAAAGATAATTACAAAGTGATATTTTACTACCTCTACGTAACACTGGGGCTTCCCTAGTGGCTCAGACAGTAAAGAATTGCCTGCAACGCAGGAGACACAGGTTCAATCCCTGTGTTAGGAAGATCCCCTGGAGAATGGCAACCCATTCCAGTATTCTTGTCTGGAGAATTCCATGGACAGAGGAGCCTGGCAGGCTACAGTCCATGAGGTCACAAAGAGTCAGACATGACTGAGTGATTAACACACACACACCCATTTAACATGCATCTGGCACTTCTAAATATCTAGATGGAATAGATGTTTCAAATAAGGACTTAATTTGTCCATTATGTATGGGAGCAGTCTTGAATAAATTGCAACAGTGTAACAGTTACAATCTGAAAGTGTCTTCAAAATATGAGCACTCTAGCCTATGACCAACCCCTTTCCTTCCTTTCCCTCCTCCCCCAATACTACTTTTAAGAGCAGCTGCTCATCATTGTCCAACTGACTCAAAGTTCTAGTTTCCGTTTTCACATTCTGATTGGACAGGCTCGCGTGAGCTGTGTTGAGCCCTGCCTCCAGGCCACAGGTGTGCAGCCTTACACAGAGGCCACAGCTGTGGAGCCCGAACCAAGGCCACCTCTGAAGCTGACTGAGCCCCTTTGCAACCGTTGCCAAAACCCCCCTGTGATCATCACTAACAAGCCTCCTGACTCCCAGTTAGGCAAAGATGCCCACTCCAGTAAACACCCTATAATGGCCCAACCAATCACCTAACGCCAACCTTCTATCAGAAATTTTCTTTGTCTTGAGGCTATAAAAATTGGCTACTAACCCAAGAAAACTGTCGCTGCTCCATTGTCAGGAGGTCAGCCCACTGCACTGGCAGTGCCCACATTATTTCTGCTCTTTGTTCTTAATAAACTCACTCCCTTCTGAAATGCTCCATATCTGGAAATTCTTTTCTGACCCTTGCTCAGATTGCCCCAACTAGCTGTCTACCCTGGTCCAATTGTGTGTGGCCCGGGGCTTGGGGTGGAGGGGGAGAGGGTGAGGGCAGCCTTCTGTCCAAGGACTGTCTATACACCCGTGAGGAGACCATGTCTTCAATACATGGTGCTGGGAGAACAGGACAGCTACATTTAAAAAAATGAAATTTGAATATTTTTAATTCCATGCACAAAAATAAGCTCAAAATGGATTAGACCTAAATGTTAGACCTGACACTATACAACTCTCAGAGGAAAATATGGGCCACACACTCTCCGACAAAAATTGCAGGAATATTTTCTTTTTCAATCTGTCTCCTAGAGTAATGGAAATAAAAACAAAAATAAACAAATGGAACTTAATTAAATTAAAAACCTTTTGCATAGCAAAGGAAACTATAAACAAAATGAAAAGACAACTCTCCGATTAAGAGAAAATATTTGAAAATGATGTGACCCTCAAGGGATCAGTCTCCAAAATTTACAAACAGCCCCTGCAGCTCAATATCATCAAAGCAAACAATTCAATCAAAAAAAAACAGAAGACCTAAATAGACATTTTCCAGAGAAGACACACAGATGTCCAAGAAACACATGAGCAAATGTTCAACATCACTAATTATTAGAGAAATGCAAATCAAAAATACGAGATATCATCTCACACCAGTAAAAATGACTATCATAAAAAAAAATCCACAAACAATAAATGCTGGAAAGCATGTGAAGAGAAGGGAAACCTCCTACACTGTTGGTTGGAGGTTTATTAAAACCAACAAAACCACTTTTATTGGTTTTACATTTACCAATGTAAATTGGTACAACCATTATGGAGAACAGTGTAGTTTCCTTTAAAAACTGACAATAGAACTACAGTATGATCCCACAATCCCACTTCTGGACATATTCTGGAGAAAAAAAACGTGATCCAAAAGGATACATGCACCTCAGTGTTCATTGTAGCACTGTTAACATTAAAGTACTGGAGTGGGGTGCCATTGCCTTCTCCAAGACAGGGAAGCAACCTAAATGTCCTTTGGCAGAGGGATGGATAAAGAAGATGTGATGCATATACGCAATGGAATATTAGCCATAAAAAGAATGAAATAATGCAACACAAATGTCCAGAAAACAAGCTTTTGTTGGTTTTTAAAAAAACTTTCTAGGCTCAGTCAGGCATCAGGAAAGAGTCAAAATAAACCTCCAGAACTCTCTACTTTTGTAAGACTGCATAATTATCACTGAATAAAGTAAAGTGAAAGTTGCTTAGTTGTGTCTGACTCTTTGTGACCCCCATGGACTTTACAGTTCATGGAATTCTCCAGGCCAGAGTACTGGAGTGGGTAGCCTGTCCCTTCTCCAGGGGATCTTCCCAACCCAAGGATCGAACCCAGGTCCCCTGCATTGCAGGTGGATTCTTTACCAGCTGAGCCACCAGGGAAGCCCAATAATACTGGAGTGGCTAGCCTATCCCTTCTTCAGTGGATGGTTTTCCTGTCCTGCAGGTGGATTCTTTACCAGCTGAGTTATGAGGGAAGGCTCCCCACCATCTGCTTTTTTCTAACACCTAAAGTAACCTGAATTAGCCAGAAAACTCAATATAGTCAGGCATTTTGTACACTGGGAAATTTAGGTTATTCAGATTTTGGTGTCTATGAAAGATTTTTTAGCTGTGACATTGTCAAAATGCTTTGATGATAATATAATTACTTAGGTACACGAGGCACATTTAGCTCCCATAAAGAGTCATACCCTACTTAAACTCCAGATCAATATCAAAGTGATACTAACCAGGGTTCTTGGCCCTCCCCAGTCAATAGAAATTGACTAGAGACCAGACAAGAAATTCAGGCAAGGCTCTATTAGGGTTCTTCTGCCAGCTGCAGGAAAAAATGAAAACAAGGAACCCCCTTGCTTGCTTCTGGAGAGGCTGTGAGCTCATTCCTTATTCGAGGAAAGAGCGGGGGTATGCCCAGAGGTCAGGCTGGAGGGATGGCTTAGGTGTCTGCCCGCCCCCACTCTGTGGTATTGAGTACATGCTTTTGCTCCTGACACCCATGGCTCGTGGCTCTTCAGGGATGGATGTCAGGGACTTTTTTCTTTTTTGTCTTTTTGTATCTTTTGGTCCAGAATTTGCCCCAAGTGCATACGCACAGAGTTATTTTCAGTCCTGTGTAATTTCTCTGTATTTTGTATCTCCAGGAGAGGTGTGTCCAGGTGGAAGCTTTGCTGCACTGTAGCACAGAGTGCCAGGTCTCAGACTCACAAGGACAGTGGGAGATTATTAGGGATACAGTCCCTGAGACACTTCTTTTCTAGCAGAGAAGCCAGTTCACGTCCACCAAGCCTATTCAGTAGCATTTCCAAAAGTGTGTTCTGTAGACCACTGGGACCTCCAGAATAAGAGGAGTTCCACTGTAAGATAAATTTGGAAAATATACTGCAAGTTAGAGTTTCCTCTTGGAGACTCACAGCGTTATACATAATGAAGGCTCTGGGACATCCTGCTGAAATGAAACATTTCACACCTGTTGAACATTGTTTAGTTCTGAGTTCCCCCCAAAGTTCACATTTTGGAAAATGCTGTACACATATGTACTAATATCCAAAAGGAGAGCTGGAGTGGTGACACTGAATAGAACCATAGGAAACAGAAGTCTGAGTAGCACAATCAGAGATTAGGCTGTTTCAAAAGGCAACATTTTCATGCTTTTAAGCTGTGAAGGGTTGTAGACACTTATAAATAGAGCGAAAGAAGTGAAGAGAAATATATTAACCTTTACCACCAGAGTTACGCCCATGCCTAACAACACAGCGATTTGTATTATACTTGATTATTTATAAGGCAATTATGTATATTTATAAACTTAATTTATGCTGCAGTTTCTGGGGTCGCAGGGAGTTGGACACGACTTAGCAACTGAACAACAAAAACATACTAACCTCATGATATAAAGTGTTACTCCATTTTTAAAATGAGAAAGATGAATGTCTGAGTGGTTGGTGACTGGATCTAAAACATGAGAACACATAGCAAGGATGTTAAGAAAAAGGGCGATCTTTAAATAAGTTTGAAGAGGAACGATACGCAATAGATCATTGAACATTTTAAAATATCGATAGTAGGAAAACACACTTACTTTAATTTCACCTGGTATTTGCCAAACTTTTTGCCTGCAAGACCATTTTAAAGTTATTTTTCCCTATTAATTTCCTATCAGATCAGATCAGTTGCTCAGTCGTGTCCGACTGTTTGCGACCCCATGAATTGCAGCAGGCCAGGCCTCCCTGTCCATCACCAACTCCCGGAGTTCACTCAGACTCATGTCCATCGAGTCAGTGATGCCATCCAGCCATCTCATCCTCTGTCGTCCCCTTCTCCTCTTGCCCCCAATCCCTCCCAGCATCAGAGTCTTTTCCAATGAGTCAATGCCGGGCTCCAGCCCCGGCTGATCCAGGGTATTTGAAGCGGGGACGGCGTTGGCGAGGATCAGGATACAATAGCTTCAATTAGATATTAATTAAAGATATAAAGAGTAATAGAATGAGGATAGCTCAGTAGGAAAATTCAGTGGAGAAAAGAGTCTGAGTAGCTTGGTTTACGCGGGAGACCAATAAAACTTCAAGACAAGAAGCTTGCACCACTTACGTAGGCTGCAGGCGTCCTTCCATTCTCCCGAAGGAGAGGAGACACTGAGGCCTCCCCGGTCGGATCTTAGAAGCCCAGGCATAATTAGTAAGCATGGTGGGTTCCGCGCTCCAGATGGAGACTCAGCCAGAGTGAGAGAGAGAGAGACATGGGGAGACCAGTCTTTCGAGGAACTGATCCCAATTCTTTATTTTCCAGAGTCTGTTTTTATACACTGAGATGTTATACAAAAGTCACGCGGGGTCAGCAGTCCTGACTTTTATCAAAGTCAGGTGCTTCATACAAATGTATACAGAGGTCTTAGGGGTGTTACATCATCTTCTGGCCAAGGGGCCTGCTGACAATTTATGACCCTCTCCTTGTGACAGCAGTCAGTCAACCAGGACACTTATTTCTCCAGGGGTGATAATTCTTAAAGCAGACGCCACCCAAATAAAGTTACATTCCTATAGGGTGAGGGTGTAGTGGGTTTTACTTAAGGAAAGAATTTACTTAGCCTAAGGTCTAACGTGATTTATATCAAAGGTTAATACTTATTTCTTCTATATATTCATTAATGTGTGTAAGGGCAGGGGATGTGGAGACTTAACAACAAACATTGGCTCAACAAATGAAAAACCCTTCATGAATACAATTTCTAATCAGCCCATTATACTTATACTAATAGTTTTCTAACTTTTCTAAGGAACCTGTTTTTAGAAGGTTTAAAGCATCTTGTGCCTCTCATGGTTGGGAGGCTGTGAGCAATCACATGTGGCCGGACAAGCCTGTCAGGCAGGCTAGAGAACCTTCAGAGGAGTTTGTAGGTTAAAACACTCTTGTCACACCCAGGAGTTTTTATTAACTGGAGCTCTAGGTTAACTCCTTCTCCGAAAGAGGTGGTGGGGGACAGCCCCCCATAAAGTCAGAGATGTAGGTGGGAGCACAAAGTAGTAAAGCAGGCAGGCTCTGGTTATGGGGGTAGATGCTCGAGGATTTCCAGGGGGACTCCTGAGGCTCGATCCCACCTTTGCATATGTCAAGCCTCCTTCCTCATGACCATTGCCACGGGCCGAGTGCCTCACTCTGGCCCCCAACAAGTCAACTCTTTGCGTGAGGTGGCCAAAGTACTGGAGTTTCAGCTTTAGCATCATTCCTTTCAAAGAAATCCCAGGGCTGATCTTCAGAATGGACTGGTTGGATCTCCTTGCAGTCCAAGGGACTCTCAAGAGTCTTCTCCAATACCACAGTTCAAAAGCATCAATTCTTCGGCCCTCAGCTTTCTTCACAGTCCAACTCTCACATCCATACGTGACTACTGGAAAAACCATAGCCTTGACTAGATGAACCTTTGTTGCCAAAGTAATGTCTCTGCTTTTGAATATGCTATCTAGGTTGGTCATAACTTTCCTTCCAAGGAGGAAGCGTCTTTTAATTTCATGGCTGCAGTCACCATCTGCAGTGATTTTGGAGCCCAGAAAAATAAAGTCTGACACCGTTTCCACTGTTTCCCCATCTATTTCCCATGAAGTGATGGGACCAGATGCCATGATCTTCGTTTTCTGAATGTTGAGCTTTAAGCCAACTTTTTCACTCTCCACTTTCACCTTCATCAAGAGGCTTTTTAGTTCCTCTTCACTTTCTGCCATAAGGGTGGTGTCATCTGCATATGAGAATGGCTGTTCATTCTCATGAACATTGCTTTCTTACTGTCATCATGGCAACGGCCCTCACACAGATCATGGCTTGTTAGACCACATTATACAGAAATATACAAGAATTTCTGGAACTGGATTAAAGGTTATCTTTGTGGTTTATATAAAGAATGTCCTTGCTAAGTAATTAGTATCAATTGGATCTCCCTTCCGACTGCCATTTTCCCAAATTATTCAGGTGTGACTTAGCTCATAGAAGTTTCTGTTGTACCTCCTTTCCAAGAACGGAGCCAGGTTGGAGCCTACCATGGGTTGCTTCAAATATTTGGAATCTTATATACCTTCTGAAAAATAAATGGGAAGCATGGGCCAAACTTTAAAAATGAATATTCCAGATGAAAACAAAGATAACCATACCCAGATGTTAATTCGCTGAATTCATCTCATGTGATGCCATTGCAATAGCAAATTCCAAGTTTTTGGTGGGCTTCAAGTCTTCCTGACTCCAGTTAAAAGTCACATGCCCTTTGTTGGGGAGGTGCTGCTCTTTTCAGGTGCCATACTTAATTAGATCGGTCTCCAAGCAGACTATGAGAAGTCCTTATGAACACACTGAAGGATGATTCCAGGAAAGGAACCTAACAGTGTACTGTGCAAATGCAAATACAGCAAGGCCATAAACCAAACCCTGAAAGTATTTGGGGGGAGAAAAAGTTTATGCTACTTAACTTTTTCTTGATTCAAACTTTCCTTTAATTTGTTTTTATTCTAAGTGACTAACTGAACAGAATAGCGGTAATTTGTAATAAATGTTTACAAGTTTGATCTTTTAAGCACTTTTTAAAAGCTTTATTGAGATGTAATTGACATATAACATTGTGAAAGTTTAAGGTGTATAACATGCTGATTTGACTGGTCTTCCCAGTGGTTGTGAGAATGGGACCATAAAGACAGCTGAGCTCCAAGGAATTGATGATTTTGAACTGTGTTGCTGGAGAAGACTCTTGAGAGTCACTTGAACAGCAAGGAGATCAAACCAGTTGGTCTTCAGAGAAATCAGCCCTGAATATTCATTGGAAGGACTGATGCTGAAGCTGAAACTCCAATACTTTGGCCCCTTGATGGGAAGAGCCAAGTCATTGGAAAAGACCCTGATGTGGAAAAAGATTCAGGGCAGGAGGAGAAGGGGGTGACAGAGGATAAGATGGTTGGATGGCATCACTGACTCAATGGACACGAGTTTGAGCAAACTCCTGGAGATCATGAAGGACAGGGAAGCTTGGCATGCTGCAGTCCATGGGGTCTCAAAGAGTCAGGAGTGGGCAACTGAACAACAGCATACATTATGAAACACCTTCATCATCTCACACAATCACCATTTTTCCCGCAGTGGAGACAACATTTAGGGTTTTCCAGTGGCGCAGTGGTAAAGGATCTGCCTGTCAATACAGGAGATGCAGGTTCGATCCCTGAGCTGGGAAGATGCCCTGGAGGAGGAAATGGCAACACAACACACTGCGGTATTTTTGCCTGGAGAGTCCCACGGACAGAGGGGCCTGGCGGCTACAGTGCATGGGGTTTCACAGAGTCGGACACGACTGAGCGAGTGAGCATGAGCAGCAGCAGCCTAGTATTATTAGCTGTAATGACTGTATTGTACCCTGAGGTCCATGGAACTTATTCATTTTAAATAAAGGGTGTGAGTGAGTGAGGGACGTCGTTCAGTCGTGTCCGACTCTTTGCAACCCCATGGACTGTAGCCTACCACACTCCTCTGTCCATGGGATTTTCCAGGCAAGAGTACTGGAGTGGGTTGCCATTGCCTTCTCGAGAGAATCTTCCAAACCCAGGGATTGAACCCGGGTCTTCCGCATTGTAAGCAGATGCTTTACCGTCTGAGCTACCAGGGAAGTCCTAAATAAAGGGTGTAAGTTTATACTTTTTGTCCAAAACATCTACTTTTGCTAATTTCTCAGTCCTTTTTGCCAATTTCTCAACCACCATTTTGCTTTCTGTATGTTGTTGTTCAATCGCTAAGTCATATCTGACTCTTTGTGACCCCGTGGACTATAGCCTGCCAGTCTTCCCTGTCCTTCACTATCTTCTGGAGTTTGCTCAGACTCATGTCCACTGAGTCGGTGATGCCATCCAACCATCTCATCCTCTGTTGTCCCCTTCTCCTCCTGCCTTCAATCTTTCCCAGCATCATGGTCTTTGTCAATAGGTCGGTTCTTCACATCAGGTGGCCAAAGTATTGGAGCTTCAGCTTTAGCATCAGTCCTTCCAGTGAATATTGTCAGGACTGATCTCCTTTAGGATGGACTGGTTGGATCTCCTTGCAGTCCAAGGGACTCTCAAGAGTCTTCTCCAACACCACAGTTCAAAAGCATCATTTGTCTGGCACTCAGCTTCGCTTATGGTCCAACTCTCATTTAAGTACATGACTACTGGAAAAACCATATATGGACATTTGTTGGCAAAGTGAGGTCTCTGCTTCTTAGTATGCAGTCTAGGTTAGTCATAGCTTTTCTCTCATTCTGTTTGTATGAGTTCAGTGATTTTTTTATTCCACGTATAAGAAATTGTATAGTATTTGTCTTTTTGTGTCTGTCACTTAGTATATGTATTGTCACAAATGAGGAAATTCTCTTTTCTCATGGCTGTGTGTCTTCTTTATCAGTTCATCCTTTGACAGACACTTACAAAGTTTCCATGTCTTGGCTACTCTAAATAATGCTTTGGTGAGTGTAGATATCTCTGAGATAGAAATTTTATTTCCTTTTGATCTATACCTAGAAGTGGGCTTGCTGGATCATATGGTAGTTCAATTGTTAATTTTTTGAGGAACTGCTATACTGATTTTCATAGAACTTGTACCAATTTACACTCCTACAAATAGTACACAAGAATTCTCTTTTCTCCACATCCTCACCAGCATTTGCTATCTCTTGCTTTTTGGCTAGTAGTCGTTCCAGCAGGCATGAGGTGATACCTCATAGTTTTGCTCTGCATTCCCCCAAGGATTCATGGTGTTTGGCACCTTTCACATGCCTGTTGGCCACTTGTATGTCTTCCCTGGAGATAGGTTTCCTCAAGTCCTCTGCTAATTTTTTAATCAGGTTGTTTGATTTTTTTTTTTTTTGGCTACTGAGTTGTTTGATTTTCTTATATATTTTGGATACTAACCCCTTATCAGATACATGATTTACAAATGTTGTCTCTCTTTCCATGGGTTGCCTTTTCATTTTATTGTTTCTTTTGTGACGCAGAGGTTGTCTAGGTTGATGTAGACTCACTTGATAATGCTTTTGTTGCTTGTACTTTTGGAATTATGTCTAAAAAATTGCCAAGATCAATGTCAATGAGCTTTTTTCCCCTTTTTCCTAGGAGATTTATAGTTTGAGGCCTTATATTTAAGTCCTTAATCCATTTTGAGACACTTCTAGTATGTGTCTCACTAAAAGTGAAACAAACATAAGATAGAGGTCCAATTTCATTTTTTTTTTTGCATGTGAATATCTGCTTTTCGCAGTACCATGTCCCTCCCCCTCCACCGTGTATTCTTAGCTCCTTTGCCAATTATCAGTTGTGTGTATGCCAGGGGAGTGTGTAAGCCACAGCTGGCTTCTAGGCTCTTTCTGTTTTATTGGTCTGTGGGTTTTTATATTAGTGTCCTACTCCTTTGATTACCGTGGCTTTGAAGTATCATTTGAAATCAGCAAGTGTGATGCCTTAGTTTTATTCTTTCTCAGGATTACGTCAGCTTTTCAAGGTATTTTAAAAATAAATTTTAGAATTTTTTTTCTATTTCTATGTGAACTTCCAATGGAATTTTGATAGGGATTACATTGAATGTGTAGACCACTTTTGACAGTATGCACAGTTTAGCAGTATTAATTTTTCCAATTCATGAACATGGAATCTCTTTTTATTTATTTGTGTCTTCTTCAATTTCTTTCATCAAACTATACACAGTTTTTGTCTACAGTTTTTTGGTTAAGTTTATTTCTAGATATTTTATTGCTTTGGATACTATTGTACATGTGGTTGTCTTCTTTATTTCTTTTTCATAAAGTTCAATGGTAGTGTATAAAAATGCAGCTGATTTCACATGTTTGTTTTATACCTTGGAGCTTAATTTGTTTACTGGTTTTGCTGGTTTTTTTGGTGGAATCATTAGGACTTTGTGTACACAAGATCATTTTATCAGCAGAGACAATTTTACTTCTTCCTTTCTGATTCTGATTTGGGTGCTCTGGAAGCTGCAGGGGTCCTGGCTGTCAGCTTGCACTTTTGTGACTGCCGGAGCTCCCCAGGAGAATGGACACAGCAGTAGAGGCCGGGGTCAGGGGTCAGACCAGGGGCGCACAGCTGGGGAGATGAGCGTTGAGCTCATGAATGATGGCAGAGCCAGCCTTAAGCTCTCTGAGCTTGCGTTTTGCAGCCTGAAGATTCAGAAGCCAGGCACGGTGCTTCTGGTGGGGGCCCTGCAGCCCTGAAGATTCAGGAGCCAGGCACGGTGCTCCTGGTGGGGGCCCTGGGGACAGGAGTGGTGCAGGGAATGAGAAGCAGTTCAGTGGCTGGCGTCCGCTAAGGTAGACACTTGCGGGATGGACACCCATTGAAATCTGCAGGGGCAGGAGGATCTGTGGCAACTGTATGGCCATTGCTTTCTTTGGTGGTGAAAATGGCTGGACTCCTCTGCAGAGCAGGTCACTGGAGACTGTGGTTGCTTCCTGTGAGGCTGCTAATGGTAGCCCTGCTCACTCTCATTCTTAGCATTGCCATTTCAGCTTTGCTTGTCTCAAGGTGGGGTGCAACCCAAGCTAGTTCCTTGAAAGCCTGGGGAAGCCGCTCCATCTCCCTGCTTGCCCTGTCCCCACGAGGGGAACTCTTTGTAGCTGAGGAGTTCCCTCTGGGTGCTGAGCAGCGCTGGTTTGGGGTGCGGTGGGGTGATGCAGGAAAAATGACTCTGTTCTCCCCAGCTCTTCCTTCCTTTCACATGTAGTTATTTTCAGGTGTTTTGTTCCTCTGTGTTGCTGAGGTTCCTCAAGTGGACCCTGACCTCTCCTGGAGCTGCTTCTGCTTGTGGGTATCTATCTCACTGTTAATCATTGTCAGAGGCCAGAGGCTGAGGTCTACGACTGCCATCTTGGTGATGTCACCACCTAAATATTTAAAACTAAAAATCCATAGACCTATCATTTTCCTGTTTTCTTAGCTTTGTCTTCCCTTCAAAGCTGACAAAGATAGAATGGCACTTTGTTATAAACTCCCTCAATTTTTGCGGGCTTCAGGTTTTTTAAACCTAAAATGAGTGGATTGGACCAGAAGCGTTTAAGGCCCCTTCATTTTATAATTTTAGTGTAGTTTGTGGCCACAGTGGGGACTGGATAAATACTTGCTGAATGACTCTGGATATTCAGTCACATATTCTGACCTCTACTAAGCACAATAGTTCTGCCATCCAGCAGACCCAGGTTAATGCCATGGCTGTACAATTTTTTTTAATTATTTATTTTTAATTGAAGGATAACTGCTTTATAATATTGTGTTGGTTTCTGCATACATAAACAGGAATCAGCCATAGGTATACAGATGTCTCCTTCCTCTTGAACCTCCCTCCCACCTCCCACCCCATCCCACCCTTCTGGCTGTTATCGAGCCCTGGTTTGAGCTCCCTGAGTCATGCAGCAAATTATCAGTTCCAACCCCTTGAACAGATTCAAGGGGTTAGATCTGATAGAGTGCCTGAAGAACTGTGGATGGAGGTTCATAACATTGTACAGAAGGCAGTGATCAAAACCATCCCCAAGAAAAAGAAATGCAAAAGGCAAAATGGTTGTCTGTGGAGGCCTTACAAATAGTTGAGAAAAGAAGAGAAGCCAAAGGCAAAGGAGAAAAGGAAAGATATACCCATCTGAATACAGAGTTCCAAAGAATAGCAAGGAGAGATAAGAAAGACTTCCTCAGTGATCAGTGCAAAGAAATGATCAGAGGAAAACAACAGAATGGGAAAGACTAGAGATCTCTTCAAGAAAATTAGAGCTAACAAGGGAACATTTCATGCAAAGATGGGCACAATAAAGGACAGAAATGGATTAAGAAGCAGAAAAGATTAAGAAGAGATGGTAAGAATACATGGAAGAACTATACAAACAAGGTCTTAATGACCCAGATAACATGATGGTGTGATCACTCACCTGGAGCCAGACATCCTGGAATGCAAAGTCAAGTAGGGCTCAGGAAGCATAACTACAAACAAAGCTAGTGGAGGTGATAGAATTATAGCTGACCTATTTCAAATCCTAAAAGATGATGCTGTGAAGGTGCTGCACTCAATATGACAGCAAATATAAAAAACTCAGCAGTGGCTACAAGACTGGAAAAGGTCACTTTACATTCCAATCCCAAGAAAGGGCAATGCCAAATAAAGTCCAAATTACCACACAATTGCACTCATTTCATACGCTAGCAAAGAAATGATCAAAATTCTCCAAGCTAGGCTTCAACAGAACGTGAACCAAAAACTTTTAGATGTTCAAGCTGGATTTAGAAAAGGCAGATGAACCAGAGATCAAATTGCCAACATCCACTGGATTATAGAAAAAGTAAAAGAATTCCAGAAAAGCCTCTCCTTATGCTTCATAGACTATGCTAAAGTCTTTGTGCAGATCACAACAAGTTGGAAAATTCTTCAAGAGATAGGAATAGTAGAACACTTTACCTGTCTCCTGAGAAACCTGTTAGCAGGTCAGGAAGCAACAGTTAGAACCAGACATGGAAGAACAGACTGGTTCAAAATTGGGAAATGAGTACATCAAGACTGTATTTGTCACCCTGCTTATTTAACTTACATTCAGAGTGTATCATGTGAAATGCTGGGCTGGATGAAGCAGAAGCTGCAATCAAGAATGCAGGGAGAAATATCAATAACCTCAAATATGCAGATGACAACACCCTAATGGCAGAAAGTGAAGAAGAGCTAAAGAGCCTCTAGATGAAAGGGAAAGAGGAGAGTGAAAAGCTGGCTTAAAATTCAGCTTTCAAAAAACTATGATCATGGCACTGGTCCCATCACTTCATGGCAAATAGAAGGGGGAAAAGTGGAAATGGTGAGAGACTTTATTTGCTTGGGCCCCAAAATCACTGCAGATGGTGACTGAAGTCATGAAATCAAAAGACACTTGCACCTTGGAAGAGCACCTATGACAAATCTATACAGCATATTAAAAAGCAGAGACATTACTTTGCCAACAAAAGTCTATAGAGTCAAAGCTATAGTTTTCCAGTAGTCAAGTATGGATGTGAGAGTTGGACCATAAAGAAGGCTGAGCGCTGAGGAGTTGATGCTTTTGAACTGTGGTGTTGGAAAAGACTCTTGAGAGTCCCTTGGACTGCAAGGAGATCCAATCAGTCCAACCTAAAGGAAATCAGTCATGAATATTCATTGAAAGGACTGATGCTGAAGCTGAAGCTCCAATACTTTGGCCACCTGATGTGAAGAACTTATTCATTGGAAAAGACCCTGATGCTGGGAAAGATTGAAGGTGGGAGGAGAAGGGGACAACAGAGGATGAGATGGTTGGATGGCATTACTAACTCAATGGACATGAGTTTGAGTAAGCCCCAGGCGTTGGTGATGGACAGGGAGGCCTGGTGTGCTGCTGTCCATGGGGTTGCTAAAAGTTGGACATGACTGAGCAACTAAACAATAAAATCTATTTTATATATGATGATGTATATGTTTCTATGTTGCTCTCTCCATTTGCCCCACTCTCTCCTTCCTCCCCCACCCCTCTGTCCAAAGTCTGTTCTCTATGTTTACATTGCTATTGCTGCTCTGCAGATAGGTTTATCAGTTCCATCTTTCTAAATTCCATATATATGAGTTAATACACAATATTTGTTTTACTCTTTCTAGCTTACTTTAGTCTGTATAATGGGCTGTAGGTTCACCCACCTCATTAGCACTGTCTCAAATGTGCTCCTTTTTCATGGCTGAGTAATAGTCCATTGTATATATGTCCCACACCTTCTTTATCCATTCATCTATCAATGGACATTAGGTTGCTTCCATGACCTAACTATTGTAAATAGTGCTGCAATGAACTTTGGAGTACCTGTGTCTTTTTGAATTATGGTTTTCTCGGGGTATATGTCCAGTAGAGGGATTGTTGAGTCATGTGATAGTTTTATTCCTAGTTTTGTAAGGAATTTCCATACTGTCTTCTACAGTGGCTGTATGAATTTACATTCTCACCAACAGTTCAAGAGAGTTCCCTTTTTTCCACACCTTCTCCAGCATTTATTCTCTGTAGATTTTCTGTTGATGGCCATTCTGACCAGTTTGAGGTGATATCTCATTGCAGCTTTGATTTGCATTTCTCTAATAGTGCTATTGACCTTCCTTTCTAGTGTTTGTTAGCTATCTGTATGTCTTCTTTGATGGCTCCACAATTTATTAGTTCTGAGAACCTGAGCAAATTATCCCCTTCAAGTCTTTGTGGCAATATGTATTATACATTAAAAACGTGCACACCACTGTGCTGTAGAGGATAAGCTGAGGCAGCTTCCAGAGCCCTCAGTGCACTGCTCCACCCAGAGCAAGCATACAAAAATAGTTAAAGCTGTTATCATGTTGCTAGGTGCTTATGAGAAAGAATTATCTCTAACAGCTCCGTGGGAATTCTCTGGAAGTCTTGCAAGAACAATTCCATTTAAGGGCACTTGTCTGCCTCACATGGCATCCATTACCCTAGGGGATATGTTAGGGATGTCAAAAAGTTCTAACATCTCCATATTTGTGGTACCTAGGAAATCACTTGTCTCATTATGAATGTTCCCAAGTTCCTCATCTCTACCTCAGCTTCTCCATCTTAACACAGTGTCTTTGCTCCATGTTACCTGGTCAACTTCTGTGCATCCCGTCTTGCCAGCTTTGCATCCTGCCCCTTCCTAATCATGGCAACTACACTGTCTCCCAGCTCTGTCTCTGAATGTGAGCTGTTTGACCATTATGATTTTGACTATATTACCTAACCCCTTATTGCCAAATTCAGACTTAAACTGAAAAAATAGGGAAAACCACTAGACCATTCAGGTATCAAATCAAATCCCTTACAATTATACAGTGGAAGTGACAAATAGATTCAAGGGATTATATCTGATAGACAGTATGCCTGAAGAACTATGGATGGAGGTTTGTGACATTGTACAGAAGGAAGTGATCAAGACCATCCCCAAGAAAAATAAATGAAAAAAGGAAAAATGGTTGTCTGAGGAGGCCTTACAAATAGCTGTGAAAAGAAGAGAAGTGAAAGGCAAAGGAGAAAAGGAAAGATGTACCCATTTGAATGTACAGTTTCACAGAATAGCAAGGAGAGATAAGAAAGCCTTCCTCAGTGATCAATGCAAAGAAATAGCTGAAAACAATACAATGGGAAAAACTAGAGATCTCTTCAAGACAAGGGAACATTTCATGCAAAGATGGGCTCGATAAAGGACAGAAATGGTATGGACCTAACAGAAGGAGAAGATATTAAGAAGAGGTGGCAAGAATACATAGAACTATACAAAAAAGATCTCCATGACCCAGATAATAATGAGGGTATGATCACTCACCTAGAACCAGACATCCTGGAATTTGAAGTTAAGTGGGCCTTAGGAAGCATCACTACAAACAAAGCTAGTGGAGGTGATAGAATTCCAGGTGAGCTATCTCAAATGCTAAAAGATGATGTTGTGAAAGTGCTGCATTCAATATGCCAGCAAATTCAGAAAACTCAGCAGTGGCCACAGGACTGGAAAAGGTCAGTTTTCATTCCAATCCCTAAGAAAGGCAATGCCAAAGAATGCTCAAACTACTGAACAATTGCACTCATCTCACACGCTAGCAAACTAATGCTCAGAATTCTTCAAGCCAGGCTGTAACAGTACATGTGAACTTGCAGACGTTCAAGCTGGATTTAGAAAAGGCAGATGAACCAGAGGTCAAATTGCCAACATCCGTAGGATCATCAAAAAAGTGAGAGAGTTCTAGAAAAACATCTGCTTTTGTTTTATTGACTATGCCAAAGACTTTGACTGTGTGGATCACAACAAACTGTGAAAAATTCTTCAAGAGATGGGAATATAAGACCACCTGATCTGCCTCCTGAGAAATCTGTATACAGGTCAAGAGGTAACAGAACTGGACATGAAACAACAGACTGGTTTCAAATTGGGAAAGGAGTACATCAAAGCTGTATATTGTCACCCTGCTTATTTAAATTACATGCAGAGTACATCATGAGAAATGCTGGACTGGAAGAAGCACAAGCTGGAATCAAGATTGCTGGGAAAAATATCAATAACCTCAGATATGCAGATGACACCACCCTTATGGCAGAAAACGAAGAAGAACTAAAGAGCCTCTTGATGAAAGTGAAAGAGGAGAGTGAAAAAGTTGGCTTAAAACTCAACATTCAGAAAACTAAGATCATGGCATCTAGTCCCATCACTTCATGGCAAATAGATGGACAAACAATGAAAACGGTGACAGACTTTATATTTTTGGGCTCTAAAATCACTGCAGATGGTGACTGCAGCCATGAAATTAAAAGACGCTTGCTGCTTGGAAGAAAATTGTGACCAACCTAGACAGTATACTAAAAAGCAGAGACATTACTTTGCCAACAAAGGTCTGTCTAGTCAAAGCTAGGTTTTTCCAGTAGTCATGTATCAATGTAAGAGATGGACTATAAAGAAAGCTGAGCACTGAAGAATTGATGCTTTTGAAATGTGGTGTTGGAGAAGACTCTTGAGAATGCCTTGGACAGCAAGGAGATCAAACCAATCAATCCTAAAGGAAATTAGTCCTGAATATTCATTGGAAGGACTAATGCTTAAGCTGAAACTCCAGTACTTTGGCCACCTGATGTGAAGAACTGATTCATTTGAAAAGATCCTGATGCTGGGAAAGATTGAGGGCAGGAGGAGAAGGGGACGACAGAGGATGAGATGCTTGGATGGCATCACAGATGTGATGGCCATGAGTTTGAGCAGGATCCAGGAGTTGGTGATGGACTGGGAGGCCTGGCATGCTGCAGTCCATGGGGTCACAAAGAGTCTGACATGACTGAGTGACAAAACTGACTGACTATATCCCAAACACTTAAGCACATAATAGATGTACAACAAATATTTGTTAAATAAACAGATAATAGTTTATGCATAGAGACTTCCCTGGCAATCCAATTACTAAAACTCCATACTCTCAATACAGGGGGCCTTCAATCCTTGGTCTGGGAACTAGATCCCACAGGTTGCAATTAACGGTTCCTCGTGCTTCAATGCAGATTCAAGACCCTGCATGCTGCAACTAAAACCTGGTGCAGCCAAATATAAATAAATAAACATTAAAAAATGATTAAAAATAGTGTAAAAGACTAAAGGTGGCTCAGACAGTAAAGAATCTGCCTGCCAATACAGGAAACCTGTCCCCTGAGAAACCTGTATGTAGGTCAAGAAACAACAGTTAAAACTGAATATGAAATAACAGAGTGGTTCAAAATTGGGAAAGTACAACAAGGTGACGATATACAACAAGGATGTATATTGTCACCCTGCTTATTTAAGTCCTATGCAGAGCACATCATGTCAAATGCCAGGCTGGATGAAACACAGGCCAGAATCAAGATTGCCAGGAGAAATATCAACAACCTCAGATATGCAGATGATACTGTTCTAATGGCAGAAAGTTAAGAATAAATAAAAAGCCTCTTGATGAGAGTGAAAAAGTTGGCCTAAAACTCAACATTCAAAAAACTAAGATCACGGCATCCAGTCCCATCACTTCATGGCAAATAGATGCGGAAAAAGTAGAAATTGGCAGATTTTATTTTCTTGGACCCCAAAATCACTGTGGACGGTGATTGCAACCACAAAATTAAAAGACACTTGCTCCTTGGAAGAAAAGCTGTGCAAACCTAGACAGTGTATTAAAAATCAGAGACATCACTTTGCCGACTAAGGTCTGTAGAGTTAAAGCTATGGTTTTTCCAGTAGTCATGTATGTCTATAGAGTTGGATAGTAAAGAAGGCTGAGTGCTGAAGAACTGATGTTTTCAAATAGCAGTGCTGGAGAAGACTCTTGAGAGTCCCTTGGGCAGCAAGGAAATCAAACCAGTCAATCCTAACAAATTTTTCCTGTAGGAAAATTTTCTGGATTTTCACTGGAAGGAATAATAGCAATCTTAAGTGTAATCTTTTAGAAAACAGATGAAGAGGGAACACTTCTCAAGTTACTTTATGAAGAGAGTGTAACAATGAAACCACAAGCTGACAAAATAAATAGAAGAAAGGAAACTACAAGCCAATATAGTTCATGAAAAGTGAAAGTGAAATCACTCAGTCGGGTCTGATTCTTTGTGACCACATGGACTGTATGTGGCCTACCAAGCTCCTCCATCCATGGGATTCCCCAGGCAAGAATACTGGAGTGGGTTGCCATTTTCTTCTCCAGGGGATCTTCCCAACACAGGGTTTGAACCTGGGTCTCCTGCATTGCAGGCAGACGCTTTACCATCTAAGCCACCAGGGAAGCCAGAATATAGTTCATAAACATACAGAAAAAACCCTAAGCAGAATATTATCAAATGAGACCTGTATTGACCATTATTCAAGAGAATAATTGTCAGCACATGCTAAGGGAGGAGGCAGCAGGCCTCTACAACAAACAGCCCTTGCATCAAAAATATTAAACTCGCAAAAGCTACACAGGGATGCTCCCACATAAAAACAGCCCTCCAAGACTACAGTGTGCTGTGCTGTGTGCTTAGTCACTCAGTCGTGTCTGACTCTTGTGGCCTCGTAGGCTGTAGCCTGCCAGGCTCCTCTGTCCATGGGATTCTCCAGGCAAGAATACTGGAGTGGGTTGCCCTTTCCTTCTCCAGGGGATCTTCCTGACCCAGGAATTGAACCTGGGTTTCCTGCACTGCAGGCAGACTCTTTACTGACTTGAGCTATCAGGGAAGCCCCAAGACTACAGAAGATAAGTGTTTCTCCTAAACTCATAGAGTAAGAAAAATAAAAGCACGATGAAAAAGCAGATGAGGCACTCTCCATTTAAAGACCAAGAAAATCCCCCTGAAGGAACAATGAAACAGACTTCTTCAGTCTAATAAATACTGAGTTCAAAAAGGAGATAATAAAAATATCGAAGGAATTAAAAAAGGCAATTGACAGAAATGCAGATTTTTGTAAAAAGGAACTAGAAACTACAAAGAGGAGCCAAGAAAAATTAGAGAATTCATTTGCTGAGATGAAAGTGGAGTTAAGGCAATGACTAGCAGAATGAATAATGCGGGAGAATAAATAAGTGATCTGGAACATAGAATAATAGAAATCACCCAATCAGGTCAACAAAGAGAAAGCAAAATTAAAAGAAAAAAAAAGAAAGCAATATAAAAGACTTATGGATAATATAAAGTGGGCCAATCTATGCATAATAGAGAGCCTATTGGGTGAAGAAGGAAAAAAGTGGATCAAAAATGTATTTAAAGAAATTATGGCTGACGAATTCCCAAACCTAAAGAAGGAAAAAGATATCCAGGAACAGAAAGACAGAAGGTCCCAAACAAGATGAACCCAAACAGATCTATACCAAGACATATTATAATTAACATGGCAAAAGTTAAAGATAGAGAGTTTTCAAAGAAGCAAGAGACAAGGAGTTATATACAAAGGAACCCCCATAATGCTATCAGCTGATTTCTCTACAGAAACATTGTAGCAGGGCACAACATTAACATATAGAAATCAGTTGCACTTCTTTATATTAACAATGAAATATCAAAAAGGGAATGTAAAAAAAAAAAAAAACTTTTAAAAACACACCCCCTCCCAAAATACTCAGAAATTAATCTGACCAAGGAAGTGAAAGATTTATCAAGAAATAGAAAATGTTAATAAAGAAAACTGAATATGATTCAAAGAAATGGCAAGATATCTCATGTTCTTGGGTTGGAAGAATGAATGTTGTTGAAATGGCCATAATACCCCCAAAATCTATAGATTTAATGTGATCCCCATCAAATTACCCTTGACATTTTCCATAGAGCTAAAATAAATCATCCTAAAATTGATACTGAATCACAAAATACCCAGAATTGCCAAAGCTATTCTCAGGAAAAGGAACAAAGCAGGAGGAATAACCCTCCCAGACTTTGAAGCTACACTAATCAAAACAGCATTGTCCTGGCACAAAAACAGATGTATGAATCAATGGAACAGAATAGAGTGCCCAGAAATAAACCCATACAACTACAGTGAACTAATCTTCGACAAAGCAGCAAGAATACACCACAGAGAAAAGACAGTACCTTCAATAATTGATGTTGTGAAACTTGGACAGCTGTATGCAAATTAGTGAAGTTAAAACACTCCCTCACACCATACCCAAAAATAAACTCAAAATAGCTTTAAGGTTCAAACATGAGAAGACACCATCCAACTCCTAGAAAAGATTATGGGCAAAACATTCTCTGACATAAATTGTACCAATGTTTTCTTAGGTCAGTCTTCAAAAACAATAGAAATTTTTAAAAAAGTTACCTAATCAAACTTATAAGCTTTTGCACAGCAAAGGAAGCCATAAACAGAATGAAAAGACAACCTATGGACTGGGAGAAAATATTTCCAAATGATGTGACTAACATGGGCTTAATTTCCAAAATATGTGAACAGTTCATACACCTCAACAACAAACGACCCAAACAAGTTCAAACAACCAAATTAAAAAAACTGTCAGAAGACCTATTATAAACAGATATTTCTCCAAAGTAGACATACAAATGGCCAATAGGCACTTGAGAAGATGCTTAAAATGTTATTTATTAGAGAAATTCAAATTAAAACTATAATGAGGTACCACCTCACACCAGCAGAATTCCCCTTCATCAGAAAGTCTACAAGTAACAAATGCTGGAGAGTGTGTGAAGAAAGAGAACCCTCCTACACTGTTGGTGGGAATGTAAGTTGGAATGACCACTATGGAAAACAATATGGAGGGTCCTTAAAAAACTAACAATAGAATTACCATATGATCCAGGAATCCAACTCCTGGGCATATATCTAGCAAAACTATAATTCAAAAAGACACACGAACCCTTATGTTCACAGGAGCACTACTCACAATAGTCAAAACATGGAAACAACCTGCATGTCTATCAAGAGATGAATGGATACAGGAGACGTGGCACACACATATATATACAATGGGACAATATTCAGCCATAAAAAGAAGGAAAGAATAAAATAATGTCATTTACAGCAACATGGATAGACCGAGATATTATCACACTAAGTGAAGTAAGTCAGAAAGACAAATGCCATATGGCATCACTTATATGTGGAATCCAAAGTGAAGTGAAAGTGAAAGTCACTCAGTTGTGTCCGACTCTTTGCGACCCCATGGACTATACAGTCCATGGAATTCTCCAGGCCAGAATACTGGGGTGGGTAGCCTTTCCCTTCTCCAGGGCATCTTCCCAACCCAGGGACCAAACCCAGGTCTCCCAAGTAGCAGGCGGATTCTTTACCAGCTGAGCCACAAGGGAAGCCTATGGAATCTAAAATAGAACACAAATGAACTTATCTATGAAACAGAATAGATAAGTTTGACTTATCTTTGACCGTGTGGATCACAACAAACTGTGGAAAATTCTTCAGGAGATGGGAATACTACACCACCTGACCTGCCTCCTGAGAAATCTGTATACAGGTCAAGAAGCAACAGTTAGAAATGGACATGGAACAACAGACTGGCTCCAAATTGGGAAAGAAGTACGTCAAGGCTGTTTATTGTCACCTGCTTATTTAACTTACATGCAGAGTACATCACGCGAAATGCTGGGCTGGGTGAAGCACAAGCTGGAATCAAGATTGCCAGGAGAAATATCAATAACCTCAGATATGCAGATGACACCACACGTATGGCAGAAAGTGAAGAAGAACTAAAGAGCCTCCTGATGAAAGTGAAAGAGGAGAGTGAAAAAGTTGGCTTAAAGCTCAACATTCAGAAAACTAAGATCATAACATCTGGTCCCATCACTTCATGGCAAATAGATGGGGGAAACAATGGAAACACTGAGACTTTATTTTTTTAGGCTCCAAAATCACTGCAGATGGTGACATCAGCCATGAAATTAAGACATTTGCTCCTTGGAAGAAAAGTCATGACCAATCTAGACAGCATATTAAAAAGCAGAAGTGGAAAAAGATGGCGGAGGAGTAGGTGACATGGAATACATCTCTCTCCACGGATATATCAGGAATACACCTTCAGACACAGAAGTGCATGCAGAACACCAGCTGAGAGCAGAGAGGAGTACCCGACCAGCGGAAAAGAATATATAGACTCGCACAAAACTTGAGATCAAGCCCTGAGCCTTTGGAGTTGGGAGCACTGACTCCAAGACACTAGACTACCAGAGAACTAACCCTATGGGGCATCAAATAGTGAGAACTCACACTAAGGAAATCACTGGAATACAAGACCCAGCATCACCCAACCACCAATAGCACCCTAGGATGCCTCATCTACACAACAACAACAAACCCAATCATCAGCAGACAGGATTACCACCTCACTCAGCCTTGACCATCAGAGGAAAAACAAATAAACAAACAAAAATTCAGCACAAATCTCACCTTATAAGAAGCTTGCAGAAACCACTGGACCAACCTTAGAGGGCAGAAACCAATGAAAGAAAGAATTCAACTTTGAAGCCTGGGAAAAGGAGACTTCAAACACAATAAGTTAAAAAAAAAAATGAAAAGGTAGAAAAATACTACACAAATGAAGAAGCAAACTAGAAGCACAGAAGTCCAAATAAATGAAGAGGAAATAGGCAAACTACATGAAAAAGAATTTAGAATAACGATAGTAAAGATGATCAAAAACCTTGAAAGCAAAATGGAGAAAATGCAAGAATCAATTAACAAAGACCTAGAAGAATTAAAGAATACATTTGCAGAGACAAACACAATTACTGAAATTAAAAAGACTCTAGAAGGAATCAGTAGCAGAATATCTGAATCAGAAGAATGAATCAGTGAGTTGGAAGATAAAATGGTGAAAATAACTCCTGAAGAGTAGAATGAAGTAAAAAGAGTGAAAAGAACTGAGGATAGTCTCAGAGATACCTGGGACAATATCAAACGAACTAACATTTGAATTATAAGGGTCTCAGAAGAAGAAGAGAAAAAAAGGGTATGAGAAAAATTTTGAAGAGATTATAGTTGAAAATTTCCCCAACATGGAAAAGGAAATAGTCAATCAAGTCCAAGAGGCACAAAGAGTCCCATACAGGATAAACCCAAGGAGAAACACACCAAGGCACATACAGGTCAAGGTAACAAAGACTAAACACAAAGAAAGAATATCAAAAGCAGCAAGGGAGAAGCAACAGGTAACATACAAAGGAAACCCCATACACTTAACAGCTTATCTTTCAGCAGAAACTCTGTAGGCCAGAAGGGAATGGCAGAATATATTTAAAGTACTGATAGAAAAAATCTACAACCAAGATTACGGTACCTGGCAAGGATCTCATTTAAAATTGATGGAGAAATCAAAAGCTTTTCAGACAAGCAAAAGTTAAGAGAATTCAGTACCACCAAACCAGCTTTACAACGAATGTTAAAGGGACTTATTTAGTCAAGAAATACAAGAGAAGAAAAACGATCTACAAAATCAACCCCAAACAATTAAGAAAACAGCAATAGGAACATATATATCAATAATTACTTTAAATGTAAATGGATGAAATGCTGCAACCAAAAGACACAGGCTGGCTGAATGGATACAAAAACAAGACCCATGTATATGCTGTCTGCAAGAAACCCACTTCAGACCTAAAGGCACATATAGACTGAAAGTGAGAAGATGGAAAATATATTCCATGCAAATAGGAAGCAAAAGAAAGCTGGAGTAGCAATCCTCGTATCAGACAAAATAGACCATAAAAATTAAGATCACAAGAGATAAGGAAGGACACTACATAATGATCAAGGGATCAGTCCAAGAGGAAGACATAACAATTGTAAATATCTATGCACCCAATACAGAAGCAACTCAGTACACAAGACAAACACTAACAGACATAAAAGGAGAAGTGGACAGTAACACAGTAATAATAGGAGACTTTAACACCCCACTCACACCAATGGACAGAGCATCGAAACAGAAAATTAATAAGGAAACACAAATCTTTAATGATACATTAGATGAGATGGATCTCATTGATGTCTTCAGGACATTCCATCCAAATGCAGAAGTGCACATGGAACATTCTCCAGGATAGAACACATCTTGGGTCACAAATTGAACTTGAGTAAATTTAAGAAAATTGGTCATATCAAGCATCTTCTCCAACCACAACACTGTAAGACTAGATATGAGTTACAAGAAAAATACTGTGAGAAACACAAACACATGGACATTAAACAACATGTTTATAAAGAACCAACAGGTTACTGAAGGGATCAAAAGGGAAATCTAAAAATTTCTAGAAACAAATGACCATGAAAACATGACAACTGAAAACCTATGGGATGCAGCAAAAGCAGTTCTGAGAGGGAAGTTGATAGCGATACAATCCTACCTCAAGAAACAAGAAAAACATCGAATAGACAGCCTAACTTTACAACTAAAACAACTGGAAAAAGAAGAAGAACAACAACAAAAAACCCCCAAAATTAGTAGAAGGAAAGAAATCATAAAGATTAGAGCAGAAATAAAAGAAAAAGAAATGAAAGAAACAATTGTAAAATTTAGTAAATCTAAAAGCTGGTTCTTTGAAAAGATAAACAAAATTTACAAAACTTTAGCCAGAATCATCAAGAAAAAAAGAGAGAAGAATCAAAGCAACAAAATTAGAAATGAAAAGGGAGGGGTTACAACAGACAATGCAGAAATACAAAGGATTATAAGAGACTATTATGAACAACTATATGGCAATAAAATGGATAACCTGGAAGAAATGGACAGACTCTTAGAAACGTTCAATCTTTCAAGACTGAACCAGGAACAAATAGAAATTATGAACAACCCAATTACAAGCACTGAAAATGGAGCTGTGATAAAAAATGTCCCAAAAAAACAAAAGCCCAGGACCAGATGCCTTCAAAGAAGAATTCTATCAAATATTTAGAGAAGAGCTAATGCCTATCCTTCTAAAATGCTTACAAAAAATTGCAGAGGAAGGAACACTTCCAAACTCATTCTCGGAGGCCACTATCACTCTGATACCAAAATCAAAGACAGCACACAAAAAAGAAAACTAAGTAGGAAAAGGAGTTCGTCAAGGCTGTATATTGTCACCCTGCTTATTTAACTTCTATGCAGAGTAATCATGAGAAACACTGGGCTGGAAGAAGCACAAGCTGGAATCAAGATTGCCGGGAGAAATATCAATCACCTCAGATATGCAGATGACAGCACCCTTATGGCAGAAAGTGAAGAGGAACTAAAGAGCCTCTTGATGAGAGTGAAAGCGGAGAGTGAAAAAGTTGGGTTAAAGCTCAACATTCAGAAAACGAAGATCATGGCATCCGGCCCCATCACTTCATGGGAAATAGATGGGGAAACAGTGGAAACAGTGTCAGACTTTATTTTTGGGGGCTCCAAAATCACTGCAGATGGTGACTGCAGCCATGAAATTAAAAGATGCTTACTCCTTGGAAGGAAAGTTATGACCAACCTAGATAGCATATTCAAAAGCAGAGACATTACTTTGCCAGCAAAGGTCCGTCTAGTCAAGGCTATGGTTTTTCCAGTAGTCATGTATGGATGTGAGAGTTGGACTGTGAAGAAAGCTGAGTGCCGAAGAATTGATGCTTTTGAACTGTGGTGTTGGAGAAGACTCTTGAGAGTCCCTTGGACTGCAAGGAGATCCAAGCAGTCCATTCTGAAGGAGATCAGCCCTGGGATTTCTTTGGAAGGAATGATGCTAAAGCTGAAACTCCAGTACTTTGGCCACCTCATGCGAAGAGTTGACTCACTGGAAAAGACTCTGATGCTGGGAGGGATTGGGGGCAGGAGGAGAAGGGGACGACAGAGATGGCTGGATGGCATCACTGACTCGATGGACGTGAGTCTGAGTGAACTCCAGGAGTTGATGATAGACAGGGAGGCGTGGCGTGCTGCGATTCATGGGGTCGCAAAGAGTCGGACACGACTGAGTGACTGAACTGAACTGAACTGAATATCACTGATGAACATAGATGTAAAAATCTTCAACAAAATTTTAGCAAACAGAGTTCAGCAACACATCAAAAAGCTCATACACCATGAGCAAGTTGGATTTATTCCAGGGATGCAAGGATTCTTCAATATATGCAAATCAATCAATGTGATACACCGTATTAACAAATTGAAAGAAGAAACCATATGATAATCTCAATAGATGCAGAAAAAGCCTTTGACAAAATTCAGCACCAATTTATGATTAAAACTCTTCAAAAAATGGGCATAGAAGGAACCTACCTCAGCATGCTGCTGCTGCTGCTGCTAAGTCACTTCAGTCATGTCCGACTCTGTGCGACCCCATAGACGGCCTCCTACCAGGCCCCTCTGTCCCTGGAATTTTCCAGGCAAGAGTACTGGAGTGGGGTGCAATTGCCTTCTCCAACCTCAGCATAGTAAAGGCCGTATATGATAAGCTGGAGAAGGCAATGGCATCCTACTCCAGTACTCTTGCCTGGAAAATCCCATGGATGGAGGAGCCTGGTAGGCTGTAGTCCATGGGGTCGCTGAGGGTCGGACACGACTGAGCGACTTCACTTTCACTTTTAACTTTCATGCATTGGAGAAGGAAATGGCAACCCACTCCAGTGTTCTTGCCTAGAGAATCCCAGGGACGGGGGAGCCTGGTGGGCTGCCATCTATGGGGTCGCACAGAGTCGGACACGACTGAAGCGACTTAGCAGCAGCAGCAGCATGATAAGCCTACAGCAAACATTCTCAATGGTGAAAAACTGAAAGCATTTCCCCTAAGATCAGGAATAAGACAAGGGTGTCCACCTTCACCACTATTATTCAACATAGTTCTGAAAAGTCCTAGCTACAGCAATCAGAGAAGAAAAAGAAATAAAGGAATCCAAGTTGGAAAAGAAGAAGTAAAGTTCTCACTGTTTGCAGATGACATGACTGTACACAGAAAACCCTGAAGATAGTATCAGAAAATTACGAGAGCTTATCAGTGAACTTAGCAAAGTTGCAGGATACAAAATACACAGAAATCACTTTCATTTCTATATACTAACAATGAAAAATCAGAAAAAGAAATTAAGGAATCAATCCCATTCACCATTGCAACAAAAAGAATTAAATATCTAGGAATAAACTTACCTAAGGAGACAAAGGAACTGTACACAAAAAATTATAAGACACTGATGAAAGAAATCAAAGATGACATAAACAGATGGAGAGATATTCCATGTTCCTGGGTAGGAAGAATCAATATTGTGAAAATGACTCTACTACCAAACACAATCAATGTGATCCCTACCAAATTACTAGTGGCATTTTTCACAGAACTAGAACAAAAAATTTCACAATTCATACGGAAACACAAAAGACCCTGAAAAGCCAAAGCAGTCTGGAGAAAGAAGAATGGAGCTGGAGAAACCAACCTTCCTGACTTCAGATTATACTACAAAGCTACAGTCATTAAAACAGTATGGTACTGGCAAAAAACAGAAATATAGACAAATGGAATAAGATAGAAAGCCCAGAAATAAACCCATGCACCTATGGGTACCTTATTTCTGACAAAGGAGGTAAGAATATACAATGGGGCAAAGACAGCCTCTTCAATAAATGCTGCTGAGAAAACTAGACAGTTACATGTAAAAGAATGAAATTAAAACACTTCCTAACACCATACACAAAGATAAACTCAAAATGGATTAAAGACCTAAATGTAAGACCAGAAACTAGAAAACTCTTAGAGGAAAACATAGGCAGAACACCCGATGACATAAATCAAAGCAAAATCCTCTATGATCCACCTCCTAGAGTAATGGAAATAAAAACAAGAGTAAACAAGTGGGACCTGATTAAACTTAAAAGGTTTTGCACAGCAAAAGAAGCTCTAAGCAAGGTGAAAAGACAGCTTTCAGAATGGGAGAATGTTGGGGGCCAGAGTGAGGTACTCCGCCCATGGCAAAGGTCATGAGGAAGGAGGCTCGACATACGCAAAGGCGGGATCGAGCCTCAGGAGTCCCCCTGGAACTCCTCGAGCATCTACCCCCATAACCAGAGCCTGCCTACTTTACTACTTTGTGCTCTCACCTACACCTTTGACTTTACGGGGGGCTGTCCCCCACCACCTCTTTCGGAGAAGAGCTCCAGTCAATAAAAACTCTTGGGCGTGACAAGAGTGTTTTAACCTACAAACTCCTCTGAAGGTTCTCTAGCCTGCCTGACAGGCTCGTCCAGCCACATGTGATTGCTCACAGCCTCCCAACCGTGAGAGGCACGAGATGCTTTAAACCTTCTAAAAACAGATTCCTTAGAAAAGTTAGAAAACTATTAGTATAAGTATAATGGGCTGATTAGAAATTATATTGGTGAAGGGTTTTTCATTTGTTGAGCCAATGTTTGTTGCTAAGTCTCCACATCCCCTGCCCTTACACACATTAATGAATATATAGAAGAAATAAGTATTAACCTTTGATATTAATCACGTTAGACCTTAGGCTAAGTAAATTCTTTCCTTAACTAAAACCCACTACACCCTCACCCTGTAGGAATGTAACTTTATTTGGGTGGCGTCTGTTTTGAGAATAATCAGCCCTGGAGAAATAAGTGTCCTGATTGACTGACCGCTGTCACAAGGAGAGGGTCGTAAATTGTCAGAAGGCCCCCCTGGCCAGAAGATGATGTAACACCCCTAAGACCTCTGTATACATTTGTATGAAGCACCTGACTTTGATAAAAGTCAGGACTGCTGACCCCGCGTGACTTTTGCATAACATCTCAGTGTATAAAAGTAGACCATGGAAAATAAAGAATTGGGATCAGTTTCTCGAAATACTGGTCTCCCCATGTCACTCTCTCTCTCACTCTGGTTGAGTCTCCATCTGGAGCGCGGAACCCACCATGCTTACTAATTATGCCTGGGCTTCTAAGATCCGACCGGGGAGGCCTCAGTGTCTCCTCTCCTTCGGGAGAACGGAAGGATGCCTGCGGCCTACGTAAGTGGTGCAAACTTCTTGTCTTGAAGTTTTATTGGTCTCCCGCGTAAACCAGGCTACTCAGCCTCTTTTCTCCACTGAATTTTCCTACTGAGCTATCCTCATCCTATTACTCTTTATATCTTTGATAAAATATTTAAATAAATAGGTCGCTGACGCCGTCCCCGCTTCGAATACCCTGGATCAGCCGGGGCAGGACCCCGGCAGGAGAAAATATTAGCAAATGAAACAACTGACAAAGGATTGATTCCAAAATATACAAGCAGCTCATACAACTCAATACCAGAAAAAACAAACAGCCCAATCAAAAAGTGGGGAAAAGACCTAAACAGACATTTCTCCAAAGAAGACATACAGATGGCTAACAGACACATCAAAAGATGCTCAACATTGCTCATTACTAGAGAAATAAAAATCAGAACTGCAATGAGATATCACCTCACAATGGTTGGAATGGCCCTCATCAAAAAGTCTACAAACAATAAATGCTGGAGAGGGTGTGGAGAAAAGGGAACACTCTTGCACGGTTGGTAGGAATGTAAATTGATACAGCCACTATTGAAGATGGTATGGAGACTCCTTAAAAAACTAGGAATAAAACCACCATATGACCCAGCAATCCCACTCCTAGGCATATACCCTGAGGAAACCAGGTTTGAAAAAGGCACATGTATCCCATTGTTCATTGCAGCACTATTTACAATGGCTAGAACATGGAAGCAACCTAGATGCCCATCGACAGATGAAAGGATAAAGAAGTTGTGGTACATATACACATTGGAATATTACTCAGCCATAAAAGGAATGCATTTGAGTCAGTTCTGATGAGGTGGATGGACCTAGAACTTATCATTCAGAGTGAAGTGAATCAGAAGGACAAAGATAAATATCGTGTTCTAATGCACATATGCAGAATCTAGAAAAATGGTTCTGAAGAACTTATTTGCAGGGTAGCAATGGAGAAATAGACACAGAGAATAGACTTGTGGACCTGGGGAGAGGGGAGGAGAGTGTGAGATGTGTGGAGAGAGCAGCATGGAAACTTACATTACCATGTGTAAAATAGATAGTCAGTGGGAATTTGCTGTATGGCTCAGGAAACTCAAACAGGGGCTCTGTATCAACCTAGAGGGGTGAGATGGGGAAGGAGTTGGGAGGGAGTTTCAAAAGGGAGGGGATATATGTATACCTATCGCTGATTCATGTTGAAGTTTGACAGAAAACAACAAAACTCTGTAAAGCAAGTATCCTTCAATAAAAAAAATAAATTAAAAAAAATAGCAGAGACAATACTTTGCTGACAAAGGTCCATCTAGTCAAATCTGTGGTTTTTCCAGTGGTCATGTATGGATGTGAGAGTTGGACTATAAAGAAAGCTGAGCACTGAAGAATTGATGCTTTTGAACTGTGGTGTTGAAGAAGACTCTTGAAAGTCCCTTGGACTACAAGGAGATCCAACCAGTCCATCCTCAAGGAAATCAGTCCTGAATATTCATTGAAGGACTGATGCTGAAGCTGAAACTCCAATACTTTGGCCACCTGATGTGAAGACCTGACTCATTGGAAAAAGACCCTGATGCTGGGGAAGACTGAAGGTGGAAGGAGAAGGGGATGGCAGAGGATGAGATGGTTGGATGGCATCACCGACTCAATGGACATCAGTTTGAATAAACTCTGGGAGTTGGTGATGGACAGGGAAGCCTAGCGTGCTGCAGAGCATGGGGTTGCAAAGAGTCAGACACAACTGAGCGACTGAACAGAGCTGATGAAACAGAAACAGACTCATGGACATAAAGAATAGACTTATGGTTACCAAGGGGAAGAGGGGTGGGGAAACAGTGGATTGGGAGTTTGGGATTAGCAGATGCAAATGATAATATATAGGGTGGATAAACAACAAGGTCAAACTTTACAGCACCAAGAACTATGTTCATTATCCTGTGATAAACCAAAGTGGAAAGAAGATTTTTTTAAAAAATAAAAAAAAAGAAAACAAAGGGCCCAGCACAGGGTCTGTAAGCAGCATTAATTATGACAATTCTAAAACAGGGCCTGGATTGGAAAAGAAAAGAAAGTGTAAGCATTCCGGAGGAGATGATGCCAGCTTGGCACTGACGGAGCTGGTGGTGACAGCTAGACCAGGAAGCCAGATAACACTTGCTTGATAAAATAAAGTATGTTGAGTAGCCTGTTCCAGGCACTGCCACACTCAGGAAATTAAGTAAATAGGATCCAGGCCCTGCCCTCAAGGAACCCACATTTCAGTAGAGGAGACAGACCTGTCAATTAAAAATGATGGTGCTGTAGGTCATTCTGCCTCTCCCTCTGTGAGTGCCATGTGGATATAAACACAGGAAGGCAGGGTGGGTTCAGGAGAGGCCTGGGACATGGGCACCTTTGAGCTGACTTTTAAATGTTATTTGCATGAGGCTGAGCTGTCATGTGGCTCAGTCATTGGGGGAAGGGCAAACATTAAAAAAAAAAAAAAGACCATCAACAACAGATAACAGAAGGAAGTTGAAATCTTTCCCACCAGTTATCCCCAAAGACCAAGTTGTTTGAATTTTTGTTTTAGAAAAGCAAACAAGGGAGAGAGGTGGAGGGGCTTGTGGTACTTTTATAAACCACAGGGAGGTTTCTTTAAACTTCTTCTCCCTCCTCGTACGCACATCCAGGTTCTCTACTAGTTCACATTCCTGAGTCCAAACTCATCATAAACCCACATGATGCAGACTCTTCTCTCCTCTACCTGTCCAGTTCAGCGCTCGCTGCAGTGCTGGTTTCACTTCCCCAAAGTCTTCCACTTGCTTTGGTTCTCATTGTTGCTTTAGATGTAGTATCATCAACAGCCCAGAGCTGATCAAGCCGGTCAGCATCTTTCCTAGTCGGGAAGGCAGGCAATGAGAACGGAAGGATGATCTAGAATTCTGCTTAGAGGCACAGACAGAGGCTACAGATATGCGTTAACTAATGATTTGCATGTGTGTGTTTGCTTACCTTGCAATTCATTTATTTTTATTGGAATATAATTGCATTACAATGTCGTATTAGTTTCTGCTATACAACAGCACGAACCAGCCATATGTACACCTGTATCTCCTCCTTGAGTCTCCCCCCTCCACATTCCACCATCTAGGTCATTAAGGGTGCCAAGCTGAGCCCCTTGTGCTATACTGCGGCTTCCCACTAGCTCTCTGTTTTATACATGACAGTGTGTATATGTCAATCCCAATGTCCCAGATTGTCTCACCCTCCTCTCCCCTTCTGTGTCCACATGTCCCTTCTCTATATCTGGGTCTCTATTCCGCCTTGTAAATAGGTGCGTAGTGGAAATGTAAATTGATACAGCCACTATGGAGAACAGTATGGAGGTTCCTTAAAAAACTCAAAGTAAAACTACCATATGACCCAGATATCCCACTCCTGGGCACATACCCTGAGAAAACCACAATTCAAAAAGACACGTGTACCCCACTGTTAACAGCAGCACTGTTTACATAACCAAGACGTGGAAACAATCTAAATGTCCACCTACAGATGAATGATATAGAGCTGTGGTACATATACACAATGGCATACGGTACACTCAGCCATAAAAAGGAATGAAGTTGGGTCATTTGTAGTGATGTGGATGGATGGAACTGGAGTCTGGTGTACAGAGTGAAGCACGTCAGAAAGAGAAAAACAAATATCATATATTAATGCATATATAAACAATCTGGAAAAATTGACTAGTGATTTTTGAAGATTCTGTTTTAAAGAATGATTTTTGAAGATTCTGTTTTAAAGAATGATTAAGAGTGAATCTTAAAAGAGAGAAACTTGAATTTTCCACGTTAGCTACCTTTCACAGCACAAAGGAGCCACCTACCTTTGCTTGAACTGTAAGATATTACAAGCACTTCGGTTTGTTATTGCATTGATAGTGTCCTCTGGTCAGAGATGACCAGGGATCCACCTGCATGGAAGAAAGTTTGCATTTATCAATTTATTGCAGTGAGAGCACCTTCACTCCATGGGGAGTTGGGGGGTATCTCAGTAAGGGGGCACTGATAGGACTTATTACAGTGTTCAGGCTGGAAGCAGGTGATTTTGGTGAGAGTTCAAGGAAGCTGGGTTTATCCTGGGTCAGACGCCACAGGAAGCAGAGGTCACTCTGATTGGGTGGAACTCTGTTTAGGAGGCACAGAAGTATGTCTCTCGATGCTTCCTCTGCTCTCCTTCTGGCCCCTTGGTGCAGAAAGCCAAGGTCTGAAAACAACAGAGGAAAGTCTCTTAACTCATTTGTTTTTGGAGGGCTTCCTAGATAATCCTCATTTCAACTCTAGTTCTGTAACTAGAATGTTATATGGAGTTATTTTCTTAGTCCCAGTGAGGCTTGTCGCATGATGAAGCCTTTCCTATTTTAATTTTTATGGAGTCTTTTCTAATTTTTAAAAGCCATCCCAGAAAGTGATAGATGCTCTGCCTGGGCTTGGCCACAGTTTGCCTCCAGACGCAATTTCATGGCTTGCTGGGTAAATTTGTGGTCGTTGGGACAGGAAATGAATTGCTGTAGCTGGCTATGACTGCTCTGTCACCTTGGGCACAGTGACCTAGCTTAATGTTCCATAGAGATCATTTTCCTCTGTCATCTGCGCACATCTCCTTGTGAGTTAAATATTTGTGAAATTTCCCTTTTGCAGTTACTTTATTTGTTTGTGATACAGATTCTTTAAACACCAGAGCTCTAGCCTCATCTCCTCACCATATGGTCGTCCTTTAAGAAAAATACACATTAGACTTTCCACAAATAGCCTGTAATGGGTGGTGTGCACTGCACAATTCTTGACCTCCTCCTGAACTTGACGACCAGCGTGACTGCGGGCCTTTGCCAAGGTTGCCGTGCCCCGCTCTGTTATTCTGTGACTTGGGGCTTCTGGGGGACAGTGACTCTCAAGGAGGGTTCAGTGCATCTGTCACCTGTGTCCCGAGAGGGTCATCAGTCAGACACAGTTCTCCCAAGGGTTCAGAGCCTTCCCTGCACTCATGGGTAGACTTCCAGACAGAGGGCAACAGAGTCTCTTAACTTTTATCTATGCTTTTATCATTTGTAGGACGCTAAATGCTTTTGCAACTTTTAAATAACAGACTAAGAAGATTTCATGGTTCTCTTATCGTTAGACTTTTGACCAATAAATCTACCTCATGGGATCTTTCTGGCCTTGGAACAAGATTCCTTTCCAAAACTGTAAAGACTGCAGTTGCAACCAGGTCCTTGATGGAGAGGCTGTGGGTCCGAGTGCCTTGGCACACGTGCTTGGCTCTCTAGGGTCCCCTGGGTTTTGTAACTAAAGCCAGACCTTATCTAGCATCCAGCTTTCAGGGAAATAGAAACAGCCTCCAAGCAGTGGAAGGAGGAGCAGGGTGAGGCTTCAGTGCTCTGAGGCCTCTGATGGCCCTTCCAGAGTAAAGGCGAGAAACTGAACCGACTATGGTCAGATTGCAGAAACAAATGGAATGTTGTCCCTCAGTCTGCCTTTGAGGACTGGACCATTGAGAGCCATTTCAGGAGGCCAACGGATGCTCTACCAGCCTCAAGGAAGCAGTGGCACCTCTCTTACAGTCATTCCCACTGGAGACTCCTCCCGGAGCCGGCTGTGCACAAGGGAATTCTCCCAGTAGACTTTGTCGGGGGTGGGTGTAGCCCAGAGGGCATCTTCACGTGTGTGCATGCGCCGTCCATGGCGCACCCCGTGAACACCCTTGTGCTGAGCCTCGAAAAGGATGCTTTTATTTTTTTTAATTAAAAGGATGCCTTTAAATGAAAATGTTCCCAAAAGTTCCCTTATGTGATCTAGCAAGGTCAGTCTAAAAAGTCGTCTTGCTAACTAACTGTGCCTCTATCACACTGGGTAAATGTTCTATTAACTAAAGCAAACCCGGGAGAACAGCACTTGTTCCAGATCAGCAGTTCTGACATAGTGGATGTATCCACGGGGAGAGAAGCGTCCTAACGTAGGTTGATTGTTAGATTACTGATTTGAACTGACCCAGGGAAGGACAGGTTTTCCTCTGAAATGAGAATGCTTGCTTTTTCCTTCGGGGCTTCCCAGGTGGTTCAGCTCTAAAGAATCTGCCTGCCAATGCAGGAGAGGTGGGCTGGGAAGATCCCCCGGAGAGGGAAATGGCAGCTCACTCCAGTATTCTTGCCTGGGAAATTCCATGGACAGAGGAGCCTGGTGTCCATGGGGTTGCAAAGAGTTGCACACGACTTGGCACCTAAACAGCAGCAGCAGCAGCAGCAGCAGCAGTATCCGTCCTTTCTCCCTCCCCAGTTGTTCACGTCCCCACAGATCCTCCTCAGACAGGATCCAGTACCTGTGCCTGGAAAGGCTCGGAAGTGTCAGGAGTTATGGAGCTGCCCGGCTTCCTCCTTGTTTCCTTCTGAGGACACGTGTCTAGTGAGTGAAAAGTGAAAGCCCCAGATGAGTCTCAACACCTGCATATCTGTTACTGGAGCGTCCCTTAGCCTGGTTCTCGGCTCCCCAGGGGAAAACTTCATCCTCCCCAGGCCTGTCTGCTCCTGTGACCTTGGGCTTCCACCATCAAAGGCGTGGCCTGGGTCCAGTGTTTCCAGAACCCGATTGTCGCACTTCTAAAGGAACAAGTGGTTAAGCTTATGACTAATGGATACGAGATTCATTCTTGTCACTGAAGTGTGCTCTAGGTGGCATGGATACACTGGTGTTGGCTGGCTAATTCCGGAACAGACTGGATAGGATGAGCCCCTGGAGAGGCCAAGGCCCTCTTCAATCAGCAACCAGCTTTGCATCTTAGGCAAGTTGCCTTTCTAGATCTCAGTTTCCTCAAGCTTAAATTTGATGAAATAATAACAACAGGTAACATTTATTGACGGAAAAGGTAATGGCACCCCACTCCAGTACTCTTGCCTGGAAAAGCCCATGGACGGAGGAGCCAGGTGGGCTGCAGTCCATGGGGTTGCTGAGAGTTGGACACAACTTAGCGACTTCACTTTCACTTTTCACTTTCCTGCATTCGAGAAGGAAATGGCAACCCACTCCAGTGTTCTTGCCTGGAGAATCCCAGGGACGGAGGAGCCTGGTGGGTTGGCATCTATAGGGTTGCATTTATTGAATGCTTCCTCTTTGCTTACTGTCCTAAGCATATCATCATCTGTTAACTCACAGAAACGGGACAACAAACTTAACTTCGCTTCTCTGAGGGGTGTGTGTGTGTGTGTTTAGTCTGGTAAATTTAGATAATTTTATTGACATGTTATGAAAACAAGTGTAATATGCTCATAATGAATCTGTGTGTGATGAATGGGTGTGAGAAATACTGTGATGGTCCTTACTCTTCACTGGATTTATGGTGAATGGAAAATCTGCTTTTTCACTTAAGGAATACTCCAAAGGAGCTTGACTTCTTCCTTTCATGAATTAATAAATTTTCCCCATACTGTTGAGCAGTAACCTATCTCCATGTATTAGTTTTTGGATCTTGCTTCTTCAAAAAGTTATTTAAACCTAACTGGAAATATGCAAAACAGTCATCTTGTGTTTGAGGATGTAAATGACAGGAGGACAGGGATTTTGTTCTTTTCTTTTCCCGCTGCTGGGCTCCCAGAGTTTAGAACAGTGTCTGGCACATTAAAGGCAACGAGTGCTTATTGATTGAATAAATGAATGAATGAGTGGGACTGCAGACAGGAATGCACACCCTGTCTTTGTAGAACTGTTCTAAGTAGAGCTACAAGAAGCTTAAACTTGTTTTTTATCAAAAGAATGAATGCAAATGGAAGAGTGAATGTTCTTCAACAAACGAATGCTCGTTAAAGAATCTTGAAAACTGCACAACACTGCAGAAATAGAGAGTGTCACTTTTATTTCCTGCTGGGTAAGAGATTGGGGGGAAAAAGAAGTTCTATAGGGAACAATATCAGACTAAGTTTGTTCTGAGTTTATTTAAGGAAAATGCATGTAAGCAATAATCAGAGCACTGTATTCTATTTGAAAATTGAAAAGGGTCCAGGAAGTAAAATGTGAGGAAAATCTGGCTTCTCTGATCATTTGCTGAGTGTGTGGCAGATGTCTTTGTAATTCAGCATAATTGTTTTTCCACCCAAAGCCAATGCTAATCTTTTAACAGCTTCTTACCACATTAGACTCTGTCTTTCACTTTATCAATTCCATCTGAAGAGTCAATTTCATCTGTTTGAAAGAAACCCGAATGACACCCAGATGCTCCAGGATGTGCAGGGAGAGAGTTAGGTCTTCTGTGTGTCTTCATAAGACACACACACACAGTCTTCTGTTCCCAACATGATGCCTTGAAGCCCAGCAACTAGCTGAAATTCATGACATCCTGACGCCACTTTTGACTGCTGGGGCCCTACTGTATGATTTTTTAAAGACTGATTTTACTGAAGTAGTTTACAACATTTCATTAATTTCTTCTGTACAGCAAAGTGATTCAGCTATACATAAATTAATATGTACAGGTTTTCATATTCCTTTCCATTATGGTTTAGCATATGGGTATTGAATATAGCTTCCTGTGCTATACAGTGGAGCCTCTTGGTTTGCCCATTCTACATAATGGTTTGTGAGCCTTGTTGCCAGTGCCAAGTTGGCCCAGCTCTCTGTAGACACCCCTATCATGTTCAGTAGTGCACTTAAAGACGCATAAATTACAGATTTTAATGCTGATGATATACAACTGGTGATTAAGTTGTTTATTGCCCTTTTCTGTTGGTGATTTTAAAATGTGATTTATTTAAAATGAAATTTCTCAAGGAAACTTTATGAAATTCTCTTGCTAGAGGAGAATTCTTATTTTTGTTATATTTGCTTTTTTTTTCTTTGCAAATTTATACCTCCTTACTTTATCCTTAATTCTATGACTTCTGGATAGTTCTTTCATGAAAAGAATTATTGTCACTTTTTTTTCCTTAAACCTCCAACATTAATGGAAGTAATTGAAATGCTTATTGCCCACAAGTTCCCTCTGTAGGGATGCTACTTGAAATCATTAGTAATTATTATAACTTAGTTCCCCAATTTTCCCCAGTGATATATCTTGAGGGTTTGTTTGGTTTTTTCCCCCAGGAAATCTGGCCCTATTTCAGATGATGTTATAGGAAATTTTATGAGCATTCTGGCCTAGGGATGTTTTTCCCTTCCGTTTATTTAACCACTTATTATACCCTGAGGATGAGAATTGTGAGACTGTTAGCAAAGAGCAGAGCAAAGACCAAAGAGGAATATCCCCGGGGTAGAAGTCCTGTGGATCTACCCTCTGAATATGTTAGGCTGCTGTCTGCTGAAAAGACCATCAAACCCCACCCCAATTGGCTTGAACAACAAGGAGATTCATTAATTCACATCAGAAGATATTCTGAGGGAGGGTGGGTTTGGGGCACTGTTTGTTAGGCTCTGACTTTGCTTCTCTGTGATCTTGGCACCACCTTCACTGAGGGTAACAAGAGGCTACCAAGCCTAGACATCACCTCCAGACACGACTCAGAGAACATGTGGGTGCTTTTTCCTGTATGTCTTTAGAAAAGCCTGCCTTTCCCACGCAAACCTGAGCAGTCGTCCCTTAATGTGTGAGTGGCTGCAACCGCACGGACCGATCAAGGACAAGGCGATGGGATCGCTGCAGAAGGTTGGCTAAGGCTTTGGCTTTTGGAGGAAGCAGGTTATCCAGGTAGAACTGGGGTTTAGTGTAGGCAACCAAGAACGTAAGCTGTGCCTTTGGAGGACAATCTAGGGAACACTTTTGAAAGAGAAGAAAGGTAAATGGAGTTCTTGACTTCTTCCAGGTGTGTGTGTGTGGAGGGGGTGGGCTCCAAAAGGCATGAATCAGTCTCTTAAACCTTTGAAGTTAGGAGCATTAGGCAAGACACTAAAACCTTGGGATTATACAGCTAAATGAAATGTATTTCTTGGCCTTGCTATCCAGAGATTTCTAACTCTAAAAGGTTTGATTGCCTCAATGCATCTTCCAGTTAGCAAACCAGTAAATAAGGAAAGTAGAGAAAGAGCTTTGGAGGTGCTGATGACATTAGAGCTTCTGCGTGAGTGGAAGATTTCACTTATTTTTCCAATCGCCCTTCCCCACTATGTACAAAGCATTGTTAAATTATCCTGTTTGGGGTACTGAGATGTCAGTTGAGAGATGACTGATGGAATTAAAAACGCTCTTTTGCATTACCTCTGATTAAGGGTACGTGGGCTGGTGAGGTGGGTGGAGAGCTGTGCTGGCTGGGTTCTGACCTCTAATTCTGAAAGTCCTGGTGATTACAGGGTGGCTCACAGCCCTCTCCTCTCAACAGTTTACAGAGGTCACCTCTTAAGTGCTCAACCATTTGACATGTCTTTTATCATATCCTTATGACTCACTGCTTATGATTAATATATGCCTCTTCCGATTTTATTCTTACTTCTTAGTTTTTAATTCCTTTGGGAGTTTTCCCACATTAAGGAAAACAAGTAAGGGAAGCCTCTTAACTAATCATAAATAAATATTCCTGCTGACAAGGGCTTTTATTGGAAAAAGCAGAGGAACTGAGAGGGCTTTGGTGAAATTCAATGGACTATAGGCCCAAATATGGAAAAGTAGTGCTTTCTGGGATAGCTTTTCATCTTTATCAAAAAATAATTGAAGAGGAGAGGGTAGCTTTGCAAGTGACCAGTTCTAGAAAGGCTAAAAAATAAAAGAATTTTCTTCAGTGTTGTGTGAATGTCTGGCAAAATCTTACTTAATTTCTTCCTTTTAGGTAGGGATGCCTGCCAACGTGCAAAAAAAGAGTGACTTAAATATTCTTCTGCATTTTATGACTGATGTTATTTGGCATCCTTTGAGTTTGGCAGAGGCTGTAAGTGAACTATAGATCACCAAAGGGAACTGTTGGTATAAAGTCTTGCTCTACAGCCAATTAATGTGCAACTGCAAAAGCTCACTGATTCAAAGCCACTCTGGACTAGAACGTCACCTAACACTTCTTAATTTAGTGGAGTTTTTTTTGGTCTGTGTGTGTCTTCTTTAATATATCTCACAACCCTAACATAGATCCCAGCAAATGACTCAAAATCTGTGAAAAAGGCTTTTCTGGCCATTTTTTTGCCTCCATAATGTTTGAAGACTTTCTTATGCTAAGTCCAAACATTCATGTACCAAATTCCATGGGGGCCTAATCATCTTTAATGTGAAAAGAATTTGGTTTTGGTTTCTTTCATCTTTTGTGGTCGAAGTTGGTGCAGAGATGAAACCCTGGACCAACAGTTTCCAACTCAACAGCATTACTAACGGAGAGGAAACCTGTAGACCTGTGTGATCAGATGTCCAAAGTAGAGGTGAATTGTTTTCCTTCACTCTTGAAACGAAGAGAACAATTTGATATGTGAGAGAAAAAGCGTCCTCAGGTCTCAAAGCCGCTGAGGGCAGGAACTAATTTTAGAGCCTCATTTCTTAGAGAAAAGCTCCCGGAGCCTCTGTCTGAGGCCAATCTCTGCTTTCATCATCACCTTGGACTCCCTTCATCTCTCTTCTGATAGGACCACCTGCCTGAAGGAGTTAGACTTTTCATTATCTTGGTTTGCTCCATGATTTTTCTATAACACATTTTTGGATAACATTCCAAGGAAGGTTGCATGCGTAATAAATGTTTGGAGGTTTTGCATGTCCGAAATGTTCTAATTCTGCCTCACAATTGACTGATAGTTGGTTTATCATAGAATTTCAGGTTTAAAATGATATTGTCTCAGAATTTTTGAAAATATCTTAACAATAGTACTTCACTGATGAAAAGTTAATTGAGCAGACATGAAAGTACTGTGCAAAATAAGTTTCCAAATTACATATACATAGGTATTAGTAGCCGGAGAAGGCAATGGCACCCCACTCCAGTACTCTTGCCTGGAAAATCCCATGGATGGAGGAGCCTGGTAGGCTGCAGTCCATGGGGTCGCTAAGAGTCGGACACGACTGAGCGACTTCACTTTCACTTTTCACTTTCATGCATTGGAGAAGGAAATGGCAACCCACTCCAGTGTTCTTGTCTGGAGAATCCCAGGGACGGGGGAGCCTGGTGGGCTGCCATCTATGGGGTCTCACAGAGTTGGACACGACTGAAGTGACTTAGCAGTAGCAGGTATTAGTAGCATTTTGGTAAAATAGCAAGTAAAATACCATGAACAAAAGCATTTTAAGAAAAATCTAGGCATCAATACAATGGCATAAAACGTGTAGGCCCCCCACCCTCATAAAAATCACTGAGTGTTCATTTCTGCTGAGTAGTAATTGTATTCAAACATCAGAATGCTTAGTTTATGGTGATAATTTACAAATAGATGTTTTAAAATAGTTTTCTCTAGTATAACTAACAAATGCCAAAATAATTTAAAAAGTGACCTTCTGTGTAATGCACTGGAGTCATAGAATACATCTTCTTGGTAAGAATATGCATAATAGCTCAAATATAAGCTATAATAGACTTTCTAAAGGTAATACTAAAAAGCTCCTTAAAAGGAAACCATATCATATTTGACTATTGATAGTTGCTCAAGGATAAAGTTGCAGTATTAGTGAGAAACTTGAATATTTTTGAAATAGTATATCTTCAAAGCTAATATTTTAAATGTATTCTTTTTTTAGCTTGGTTTGATGAAATATAAAACAAAACTCCCACCCCCTCCTTAAGTTGAACTTTTTTCCAATCCCACTGATGAAAATGAAAATACAAATACTTCCTGCTGTCTTTATTCCCAGTTTCCTTATTATATCACTTTTGGGGGACTAACTTTAAAATGTCAGTAGGAATATTGAAAGAAAGCAAGCACTTTATATTTCAACTCTCCTATCAATGTACTACAGTAAGATATGTTAATAAGGAAAAAGGCCACATTTTCACACAGTAGATGAACTTGAGTACCTTTGACCTCTGGCACCTGAAATTGACTGGCATTGAATTCAAATACATCTTATCCTTGGACAACATATGGAGAAGTTTATATTAGGCAGAATGAAGGGGATGACAGTGCATGGCAACAGCTGAGACCATCCACACGTGACACAGCAATTACTACTTATCACATTCCATTAAAAACTATAAAAAAGAAATCAAGTCCCGGTAGGTACCAGGACTTCATCTGGCCAAAGCCACAAGAGCATCCTGGATCTGGAATCTTGAAGACTCCACCCCAAATGAACCTAATGAATAATTCTGAAACTGGTTTTTAAACAGGCCTACTAAAGCTTTTAATACTGTCTTGGAAAAGAGAGATTATATTAAAATTTAATTAATGAAAATATAGTTTTGTAGGTAAGAATCTTAACTTAAAATCCAGTAAGTGGAACTTACAGGCTATTTTTACTTTTCTCTATAGCACAGAGTAACCAACTTTCGAGGGATAAACATTTTAGAAGATTATAAACTAAAAATAGCTTAGAATGCAATTGTTTTAACTGTTAAAGTTATTTGGCATCAGAATTCAGAAGGCTTTTCAAATTACCACCTGGAATTACCATATTTACGATACTTACCACCTAGAAGTTTCTTTTTTTTCCTCCCAAAGGTATTTAAGTATAATTTTCTCATTATACTATTTTATTTGGTTAGCAGATAAGTGTATAGGTAAATTATCTGTATTGAATGGTGGCAACAAGCTAGTTTTAAGTGTTGCTGCTGCTAAATCACTTCAGTCGTGTCCGACTCTGTGCGACCCCATAGACGGCAGCCCACCAGGCTCTCCCGTCCCTGGAATTCTCCAGGCAAGAACACTAGAGTGGGTTGCCATTTCCTTCTCCAATGCAGGAAAGTGAAAAGTGAAAGTGAAGTTGCTCAGTCATCTCCAACTCTTCGAGACCCCGTGGACTGCAGCCTACCAGGCTCCTCCGTCCATGGGATTTTCCAGGCAAGAGTACTGGAGTGGGGTGCCATCACCTTCTCCGAAGTTTTAAGTGTTGTGCGCAAACAAATACAGCAAGAAAGAAGAAAGAGACTTAGAATGGAACATTATGGTGAGTGATGATCTCATCCTGGACCCCCATCAGCCAGTGTTTCTGAATCTGCAGATAGAAATCCTGCCTCTCAAAAACAACTGAAGTAAAAAATGAATTTTTAATTTTTTGTAATGAAAAAATTTAAATTGAAGTATAGTTGATTTATAATGTTGTGTTAGTTTCAGGTGTACAGCAAACTGATCGAGATATATATGTATATATATTTTTTTTTTCAGATTTTTTCCTTTATAGGTTATTACAAAATACTGAGTATAGAGCAAGAAAAGAAATTACAGAACTAAAGAAAAAGCTAAGCCTCTTCTCTCAGGACAAAGAGGTTAAGGATAACATGAAAGATAGGGATGTGCCCATCTAGCCTTAATAGGCTCTATAGATATTGAAGTGAAATTAAACTGTTTAAGCTAAATAGTCAACTGGAATGTAAATTTTCAATTCTTATTAGGATATAGATGGTATAACTCTTAATGGTATTTAGTAATCCTGTACAAGACTTAACTAAAGTGAAATTGTAAAAGTATTTTAAAAAAAAAATCCTTGTTTATTTATTTTATAGTTGGTTGTATATGTTAATCCCAAATTCCCAATTTACCCTTCCTCTACCCTCTTTCCCTCTTGGTAACCATAATTTTTTTTTCTATGTCTGTGAATCTATTTCTGTTTTGTAAATTAGTTCATTTGTATCATTTTTTTAGACTTCACAAATAAAAGATATGTGATATTTGTCCTTGTCTGACTTAATGAATTTTTTTCTTGATGTAAATCAATTGTTTGAATCCCCTAGGATCTTCCCCGGTGGCTCAGATGGTAAAGGATCTGCCTGCAATGTGGGAGACCCAGGTTCGCACTCTGGGTTGGGAAGATCCCCTGGAGAAGGGAATGGCAACCCACTCCAGTATTCTTGCCTGGGGAATCCCCTGGACAGAGGAGCTTCATGGGCTATAGACCATGGGGTTGCAAAGAGCTGGACATGACTGAACAACTAACACTTTCACTTTTCAAATCAATGATTCGCTAGTTAGGTCTATTGACCTCAAATTAATTATTAATGATACTGTCTGAGCTGTTATTGAAAACCAACTTCAGCATTCATGGTTAAATAAGAAGAAAAGTGAAAAGACATTTATAGCACAATTGAAAAATATAACAATGATGAATAATGTTAAAGTACTTTTTTAGACAAAAGATGCTTTTATTTTTCATCTAAAGGTGAAAGCAAAATTTAATTCCATAGGAACTGTTAAAAGGATGGGCATTCTTCCAATGACCACATGAACAACAGCCTTCCTGCTCTGGCAGTTCCCTTACACAGGTGGTCACAACGCAGTTCTCTCCATTTTCTCCCTGTCTTTGTTTCTGCATCCATACCTGCATTCATGGAACTCATGTGCATTCACTTCTTTGAGTGAATTGCGGTCTTTATTCATGTCTTCACTTTTTTCTTATTTTTTTTTAAAGCGTTTCAGAGTAAAAGTTTTCAAATTGAAAGTCCTTGGCTAGTCCCTCGAGGTCTGTGGGTAAGCAATGACTGCTGTGCTCAGCCACCGTCGTATTGTCTTGGAGTCTTCATGCCCACAAAGCCCCATAGAGAGCAATGACTTCTAACTCCTCGACATTCATGTCCATCTACAGAAATTGGATCCTACCACAAAAGTTAGGATCTAAGACTTGAGAGAGCCCAGTCTGATCTTTAAACTCTTCATCTGATTCTTCTGGGAATTGATAACATTTGATGCTATGTTTTCTGTTTTTATCAAGAATGTATTTCTTCAATGGCTCTCATTTTATCAATGAGGTTGTCAACTTATGCAATTACAAGTACAGAGTTCATGTCATTATCTTCATAAACTTAGCTTCACAGAATTTAAGTTCATGTTCAAAAGATGAAGTAGTGTAAAACAACAATGCATCATGTTCTCTGTGACATGACTGTCTGTTCTAAACATGTTCATCACGCAGATATCATTTGAGCTGCTCATCAGTGTAATACATGGTTGACTAGATTACCATATCTCGCTGTAACCATTGCTGTAAGTCGCAGTTTGATCCCTCCTTTAATCTTAGCTCTTTAAGCCTCGATTTGGAAAGCTTTTTTAGTTTTCTCTGTTCTATGTAAAATTATTTTGAATTGGAGATCAGTCAAGAGTAGTCTGTGAACATGGACTTTGAATCATTAGTACAGACTTGATTGGGAACATTTGCAAATGCAAGATAGCCAAGTACTTCTAGATTAGTAAGTAAACCCTGCAGCCTACTTGAACATTTTTTAATAGCTTTGGTCAATCAACAGACAAGTCAGAGTGCATGCTAACAAATGAGCCACAGACCCCCCTGACATCTGTGATCATGCCTTCAAAAATATTAAAATAACACTTAATTGAGATATAATTCACACATCCATTTAAAGTACACAATCAAATGGTTTTTAGTATATTCACAGGGTTGTACAGTCATGACCACTATCTGATTCCTGAATATTTTCATTACCTTTAAGAGAAACCTTAAGGAACAGTCATTTGCCACTTGCCTCCGCCCCTAGCAAACATAACTCATCCTTAAATTTGTATGAATTTGCCTGTTCTGGGTGTTTAATGCAAATGGATTAATAAAATATGTACTTTTTTTGTGACTGATTTCTTTCACTTAGCATAACGTTTCAAGGTTTATTCATATTGTAATATTAATAATACTTTCCTTTTTTGGCTAAATAATATTCCATTATAAGGATATAGCAATTTTGTTTATTCATGTATCAGTTAATAGACATTTGAATTGTTTCCACTTTTGGATGATTACAAATAATGCTGCTATGAACATTAAAGTCCATGTTTTTATGGGGATATATGTTTTCAGCTCTGAAATTTCAGGTCATGTAGCTCCATGTTTAACAGTTTGAGGAACCGCCAAACTGTTTTCCAAAGAGTTTTACCATTTTGCAGTCATGCCAATAATACGTGTAGGTTGCCCCTTCTCCACAGCCCTGCCAGCACTTTTTATGGTCTGTCTTTTTTGTTACAGCCTTCCTAGTGGCTGTGAAGGCTTCACAGGTGGCTCAGTGGTAAAAGAATCCCTCTGCCAATGCAGGAGACATAGGAGATGCAGGTTCGATCCTTGGATTGGGAAGATCTTTTGAAGAAGAAAAGGGCAATCCACCTTGGTATTCATGCCTGGAAAATCCCATGGACAAAGGAGCCTGGCGGGCGACAGTGCATGGGGTCGCAAAGAGTTGGACATGACTGAGCACGCAGTGGATATGAATCGGTGTCTCAGGGTGGTTGGATTTGCAACCCCTAATGACTAATGATTTTGGGCATCTTTTCACATGCTGACTTCCAAATTTGTACGTCTTCTTTGGAAAAATTTTTTTAGCCTGTTTAAATTCTTTGCTAGTGTTTTAATTGGGTTATTTGTCTTCATGTTGTTGAATTGTGAAAGTTCTTTTTATATTTTGGGTACAAGTCTCTTATCAGTTTATGATTAGCAGATATTTTCTCCATTCTGTGAGTAGAAATACGTGTCTCAGAATCTTGAAGACACTTTTTCATTGTCTTCTAGGGTAGAATCTGCTATTTAGGAATCCAATGTCATTTTAATTCTTCTTTTTATGGATTGAATTTTTGTAATTCTTGATCCTTTTTATGTGATCTGTTCTCTCCCTCTCTCAGCTTCTAGGACTTTTATTTTGTCTCTTATATACACAAATTTCTGGATAATGTACATTAATGATGTCAATTAAAAAATCCATTGCATTTGGAGATAGCTATTTTTATTACAGTAATTTCCAAATATATGCAAAAATAAAGAGAATAGCATAATGAATGCTGACATGCAATCATGTTTAATCATACAGATTAAACAATTACAACATTTTTCCTGTTTTGTTTTTTCCATCAAGTTTGTTTGAATTTTTTTCTGGAATATTTTAAGGGTAATGCAAGACATCTATTATCTCACCATCAGTTCTTCAATATGTGTCTCTAAGAGATGAGTTTTCTTTTAACATATTTATGATGTCATTATTACCTCTATAAAAATAAATAATAATGCTTTAATGTTACCCAACTTTCCATTCATATTCACATTCCTTCTAATGATCAAAATTTTTAATAGTTTATGCCATCATTCTCTTCTTGATAAACATCTGGATTGTTTTCAGTCTTTTAATACTACAAATAACTCTAAAATAAATATCCTTATGCTTATGGCATTTGGCACATTTGCAAGTATCTCTTTTGAATAGAGCCTTAGAGTAGGACTGCTCGGTCTAATGGTAAATGTGTATATATTTTGTTGGCTGAAGCCCAACATCTTTACATGAGTGCTGTGTAATTTTGTATTCTCTTGGTGCGAAAATTATTCTGAAAACACGTGTCCTTCAGTTCTGGGAAATGAATTCTTTATTTGATCATCTTCTCTTTCCATTATCTCATTTTCTGGAATTTCCAGTATCTGATATTTTCCTTTCTTTTTTAATTTTCTTATTTGTTCTCCTATTTTCTATCTTTTTTGCTTTTTCTTCTATTTTGGGGAGAATTTACTTCACTAAATCTTCAGATTAGTCTAATAGATTTTAATTGCAATGTCATATTTTAATTTTCAAGAGATTTTGGTTTCTTTTTCTGGATGCTCTTTTTTGGTCTTATTTTGGGGATTCCACTTAATTTCAATCCATCATTTTCATTCAACAAATATTTATTCAGCACCATTAGTTATGTCCCAGGTATTTTTCTAGGCATAAACAGTGACAGGCTTTATTATGGGGGGGCTCCAAAATCACTGCAGATGGTGACTGCAGCCATAAAATTATAAGACGCTTGCTTCTAAGAAGAAAAGCTATGACCAACCTAGATAGCATATTAAAAAGCAGAGACATTACTTTGCCAACAAAGGATGGTTTTTCTAGTAGTCATGTATGGATGTGAGAGTTGGACTATAAAGAAAGCTGAGTGCTGAAAAATTGATGCTTTTGAACTGTGATGTTGGAGAAGACTCTTGAGGGTCCCTTGGACTGCAAGGAGATCAAACCAGTCTGTCCTAAAGGAAATCAGTCCTGAATATTCATTGCAGAACTGATGCTAAAGCTGAAGCTCCAATTACTTTGGCCACCTGATGCAAAGAGCTGACTCACTGGAAAAGACCCTGATGCTGGGAAAGATTGAAGGCAGAAGGAGAAGGGGATGACAGAGGATGAGATGGTTGAATGACATCACTGATGCGATGGACATGAGTTTGAGTAAGCTCCAGGAGTTGGCGATGGACAGGGAAGCCTGGTATGCTGCCATCTACGGGGTCACAAAGAGTCGGACATGACTGAGTGACTGAACTAACTTACTATTATTCTTGGCACTAGGGAATTGGCAGAAAATAAAAAGATGAAATCTCTTTCTTTAAGAGGCTCACAATCAAAACCACATTCAGTGGGTCAATTAGGTAGAGATGAGTCTGATGAAAAAAGCAGAGTCAAAAAAGGTTGAGAAGGACTGCAAGATGGGTAGTCAGGACAGGCTTCAAAGGCAAGGGGAAACTCATGAACAGAAAAGAAAGAGGTAAAGGAGTAATAGGCATATTGGGGAAGAACTTTTAAGGCCGAGGAAACTGAAAGCACAAAAGTTTTGAGGTGGGGACGTGGGAAGTTTAGGGAAAATCAAGGAGATGAGTGAGGCTGGACTCAGATGAGCAGGGGGGCGAGTGATCAGAGGTGAAGTCAGAGGATCACAGGTGTGAAATCATGGAGGATTTTGAGTATAGGGAAAGCATAGTTTGATTTACACTTTAAAAATATTGCTCTGAACAGTCTTGCGGTTGCCAAGGAGGAGGGGTGTTAGGGGTGGGATGGAGTCGGGGTTTGAGATTAGCAGGTGCAGCCTATTATATACAGGATGGATAAACACGGTCCTAGTGCACAGCACAGGAGACTATGTTCAATATCCTGTGATAAGCCACGATGGAAAAGAATCTGAAAAAGAATGCATATGTGTATATATATATGTGTGCGTGCATGCGAGTCTCTTCAGTCAGGTTCTACTCTGTTCAACCCCATGGACTGTAGCCTGCCAGGTTCCTCTGTCCATGAGGAAAGAATACTGGAGTGGTGGTCATTTCCTTCTCCATATTCCTTCTCTGAATCACTGTGCTGTATACCTGAAACTTACACAACATTGTAAATGAACAATGCTTCAATTGAAAAAAAAACTAAAAGAAATTAAAATACAATATTTCTCTGGCTGCCTGGTGGAGAATGGATGACACAAGGGCAATGGTGAAATAGAATATTAGGGAGGCTGTTGCAACAGTACAGGTTAGTAACTTGAATCTGATGTAGATGGTAACCTGAACCCAAGTAATAGATCAAGAAGTGGCCAGATTCTGAACATATTTCAAAAGAAGCACTGACAAGAGTTGTTGAGGAAATCGAGGGCTCAAGAAAGAAGCTGAGGTTTTAGGACAAAGCCCAGGCAAAGAATCATTGCCATTTACTGAGACACGGACAATATAGGAAGAGCTAGGTTGGGAGGGTAATAAAAAATTTGGCTTTAGTCATGTGAAGTTTGAGATACATATTAGAGATCCAAGTTCATTCATTTAAAAAGAAGACAATGGATAGGTGAGTCTGAATTTCAGTGGAGAGGTCTGGACTAGAGATATAAGTTGCTGCTGCTAAGTCACTTCAGTCATGTCCGACTCTGTGCGACCCCATGGACTGCAGCCTACCAGGCTTCTCTGTCCATGGGATTCTCCAGGCAAGAACACTGGAGTGGGTTGCCATTTCCTAGGAGTGATCAATAACCAAGCCATTTAGGGAGAAGCAAAGAAAAGAGCTCCAAGGACTGAGCCCTGGAGACTCCAACATTCAGAAATTGGGAAGGTGAGGAAGAATCTGCAAAGGGAGACTAATGAGGAATTGTTGGCAAATAGGAGGAAAACTAACAGAGTCCTAGAAATGAAGAGAAGAGGGTGTTCGTGAAAAGAGGAAAGGATTGACTATCAATGCTGCTATTAGATATGAAGAGTAACATGAGGACTGAGAAGTATTTCACTGACAACAGAAAAAGCTGTACTGATTGTCACGAGGGCCAGAGTCTAATTGCAGTGGATTCCAGGGGAACGAAGGGAAGGAATTGGGCACAACTAGTATAGAAACCCCTTTGTAGGTTTTGCTAAAAGGGTAGCAGGATGAGACAGTGACGCCTAGTGATACCTACAAATTCAAGCATGTTTTTGCCTCCTTGTTTTTCCCCTCCCCCACCAGCCTCTTTAATTTGCATGAAAATTGATGACATGGCATAGAAAGGGCAGTTGTAGCACAGATGTTCTTGAGTAGGTGGGGGTGTAATTTGTAAACACTGAAGGACTTGGCCAGGAGTGAAGCTAGGACCACTCATCTGCAAAGGCAGAATAATGGCGTAGATGCAGGTAGACCAGGAGAACTGGTGGTAATGGCATGAACATGCTTTCTTCAAACTATATCTGTTTGATTAAATAAGAAGCCAGGACATTGACTGAGGATAAGCATAGGGATGGAGATGTTGAAGGCTAGGGGAGCAGGGTTTATTGAAGCACAGTTGATTTACAATGCTGCATTAGTATATGGTGTATAGTAAAGTGATTCAGTTACATGCATATATTCATACTCTTTTCCATTAGGTATCACAGGATACCGCACATAGGTCCCTGCGCTATACAATAGGACCTTAGTGTTTATCCATCCTAGAGTTTGCATCTGCTCATCCCAGACTCCAGGCCCTTCCCTCTCCCAACTCTCCCACCCTTGGCAACTACAAGTCTATTGTCTGCGTCTGCATCTGTTTCTGCTTTGTAGATAAGTCCATTTGTCCCCTATTGTAGATTCCACATATAAGTGATATCATATGGTATTTGTCTTTCTCTAGCTTACTTCCCTTTGTACAATAATCTCTAGACTCACTCATGTTGCTGCAAATACCGTCATTTCATTCATTTTGTGGCTGGGCAATCCTCCACTGTGTGTATGTACCACATCTTCTTTATCCATTCGTCTGTTGATGGACATTTAAGTTGTTTTCATGTCTTGTTCATAGTGCTACTATGAACACAGGAGTGCATGCATATTTTTGAATTATAGTTTTCTCCAGATATATGACCAGGAGTGGGATTGCTGTATCAAAGGTAACTCTATTTTAGCTTTTTGAGGAACCTCCAAATTGTTTTCTATAGTAGCTGCACCAGTTTACATTCCCACCAACAGTGTACAAGGATTTGAAAAGCTGCAAAATATTAACCTAGGAGATTAGAAGTGGAAAGGAAGAAGGAAGGAAGAACTGATCCTAAAATTCAGCACTTAAGACCCACATGGGGTTCAGTTCAGTTCAGTTCAGTTCAGTCACTCAGTCATGTCCAATGCTTTGCGACCCCATGAACCGCAGCACACCAGGCCTCCCTGTCCATCACCAACTCCCAGAGTCCACCCAAACCCATGTCCATTCAGCTGGTGATGCCATCTAACTGTCTCATCTTCTGTCGTCCCCTTCTCCTCCTGCCCTCAATCTTTCCCAGCATCAGGGTCTTTTCAAGTGAGTCAGCTCTTCGCATCAGGTGGCCAAAGTATTGGAGTTTCAGCTTCAACATCAGTCCTTCCAATGAACACCCAAGACTGATATCCTTTAGGATGGACTGGCTGGATCTCCTTGCAGTCCAAGGGTTTCTCAAGAGTCTTCTCCAACATCATAGTTCAAAAGCATCAATTCTTTGGTGCTCAGCTTTCTTTATAGTCCAACTCTCACATCCATACATGACCACTGAAAAAATCATAGCCTTGACTAGATGGACCTTTGTTGATAAAGTAATGTCTCTGCTTTTTAATCTGCTGTCTAGGTTGGTCATAACTTTCCTTCCAGGGAGTAAGTGTCTTTTAATTTCATGGCTGCAGTCACCATCTGCAGTGATTTGGGAGCCCAGAAAAATAAAGTCTGACACTGTTTCTACTGTTTCCCCATCTATTTCCCATGAAGTGATGGGACTGGATGCCATGATCTTAGTTTTCTGAATGTTGAGCTTTAAGCCAACTTTTTCATTTTCCTCTTTCACTCTCATCAAGAGGCTCTTTAGTTCATCTTCACTTTCTGCCGTAAGGGTGGTGTCATCTGCATATCTGAGGTGATTGATATTTCTCCTGGCAATCTTGATTCCAGCTTGTGCTTCCTCCAGCCCAGTGTTTCTCATGATGTACTCTGCATATAAGTTAAATAAGCAGGGTGACAATATATGGCCTTGACATACTCCTTTTCCTATTTGGAACCAGTCTGTTGTTCCATGTCCAGTTCTAACTGTTGCTTCCTGATCTGCGTATGGGCTACTCAAGAGGCAGGTCAGGTGGTCTGGTATTCCCATCTCTTTCAGAATTTTCCACAGTTTCTTGTGATCCACACAGTCAAAGGCTTTGGCATAGTCAATAAAGCAGAAATAGATGTTTTTCTCGAACTCTCTTGCTTTTTCAATGATCCAGCAGATGTTGGCAATTTGATCTCTGGTTCCTCTGCCTTTTCTAAAACCAGCTTGAATATCTGGAAGTTCATAGTTCACATATTGCTGAAGCCTGGCTTGGAGAATTTTGAGCATTACTTTACTAGCATGTGAGATGAGTGCAATTGTGTGGTAGACTGAACATTCTTTGGCATTGCCTTTCTTTGGGATTGGAATTAAAACTGACCTTTTCCAGTCCTGTGGCCACTGCTGAGTTTTCCAAATTTGCTGGCATATTGAGTGCAGCACTTTCACAGCATCATCTTTCAGGATTTGAAATAGCTCAACTGGAATTCCATCACCTCCACTAGCTTTGTTCATAGTGATGCTTCCTTAGGCCCACTTGACTCCACATTCACATGGGGTTACTGATCACAAATTTAAAGAAGGCCAGTCAGCACGGCTGTCTGGTGTCCTGCCAGCCACACTGAACTGTGTCGGTGCATGTGTGCAGTGGGTGGAACTGGGGTCTGGCAGAGCTGGGCACGGAGCAGGGTCGTGATGAAGGGCCCCGGGAGCAGGGGCACTGAGGAAAGGGTTGCTGGAGAAGGGAGACACAAGGAATCGTGCAGCCAGTGTTTTGGGAAAATCATCTCCCTATTGACATGCCAAGTGTAACAGCTGGTTCAGGGTTGGAGGAACAAACCACAAGCCAGGTGGTAACATTTTCGTGGAATGAAGGCAAGTGACCCCGAGAAAGTTTAGTAAAGGTGATGGCTGATATTGCATGTGCACTTAAGCTTCAGAGGAACTTCAGAGGGAGGGCAGATGGAAATGGTGTGTTGGCCCCTGGAGCAGGGGGTGCGGGAGAGAGATGGACGCTATGTGCAGTGGGCACGTGGGAAGCTATGGCTATGTGAGAAGCTAGGTGCCTTGGAGATCAGAAAGGGAAGGGAATTTTCAGGAAAGAAAGTGAGGATGTCAGAGTTTGCTGGTGATGGAGCTTGTATCCTGTATTCCAGAGGTCAGAGTGGAAGTTCAGGGCTAGGAAACCAACAGTGGTAGGGCAGTTTAAGGGAATTCAGAGCCGCTGGGTGAAGCTCTGGTCTGGTTCTTCTCAGTGACCGAGGGGCACAGGTTCAGGCCCGAGGGTACAGAGCATCGGGGTGGGAGAGTTCTTGCTGTAAGCACGAGAGCTGCGGGGTCCCCTATGGTGCCCGGAAGGCGGTGCCATGGAGGGTGTGACACCCTCCAGGGCAGAATGTTCTCACAGGGAGCACAGGACACTCCAAAGGGCTCCTGTTCTCTCAAGCTGGCCGCGGTGCTCGGGCCAGGGACAGGCGACCCCTGGGAGCGGGGGGTGGGCGGAGGCTCCTTCCGCCTCTTGGTAGAAAGATGTCTTCCTGTCTCCACAAGGATGTCATTTAGAGCATGCCTTGTTGTTGCTGTTGATTTGTTTGTGTTCCCTCCACTGTGTTCTTCAAGTTTCCTTTTTCCTGTTGGTTTTGAACTCTCTTTGTAGGACCTGAGGCAAGAGTCCCGTATGCATGTGTGTATGTGTGCTCAGTCGCTAAGTTGTGTCCAACTCTTTGCAACCCCATGGACTGCAGCCTTCCAGGCTCCTCTGTCCATGGAATTCTCCAGGCAAGAAAACTGGAGTGGGTTGCCATTTCCTTCTCCAGGGGATCTTCCTGACCCAGGAATTGAACCCGCATCTCCTGCTTTGGCAGGCTGATTCTTTACCAATGAGCCACCAGGGAAGCCCAGGGTGGGGGGCACAAACTACATCTCTATAACCATAAAAAGCATAAACAGAGCTAACAAATTGCTAAGAAAATACATTCCAGACCTGTGGTTGCCGAGAGGGAATGGTGTGGGGGAGGGATGGATTGGGGGTTAGAGATTGGCAGATGCAAACTATTATATATAGGCTACATTCACTCTCCTATGATAAGCCAAAATGAGAAAGAATATATATATATGCATATAACTGAATCACTTTGCAGAAGGGAAAGTACAGCATTATACAGCAGAATGGAAGCCCACATTGTAAATCAACTACACTTCAATAAAATAAATTTTGAAAATATGTTCTTTTTTCTATTTGACAACTATACCTTCATAATGGCTTCCCTCATAGCTCAGTTGGTAAAGAATCTGCCTGCAATGCAGGAGACCCCAGTTTGATTCCTAGGTCGGGAAGATTCCCTGGAGAAGGGAAAGGCTACCCATTCCAGTATTCTGGTTTGGAGAATTCCATGGACTGTATAGTCCATGGGGTCGCAAAGAGTCGGACACGACTGAGCGACTTTCACTCACTTTACTTCACTTTCATAATAACTGGGAAATCCAGGCTCAAATTTAGGGTAGTAGTCATATTAACACAACTGTATCCAATCAACACATACCCCTTAAACACACACAATGTTAATTATATCGTATGTAAAAATCAGGTTCGGGATTCTTGAGGGCAAGCGCTCTGGGGTCTCACTCTTCTGTCCGTCTCCTTCAGCCCCTGCAGAGCCGACGCCTCCAACCTTTGAGTGCTATAAGGCAGCCTTCAGGCTACTCAGAATTGGAAGGCAGGTCTTGATCTGTGTCTATTTCCCTGCCTAACTTTTTAAAATTGGAGTATAATTGCTTTACAAGGTTTTGTTAGTTTCTGCTGTACAATAATTCAAATCAACCATAAGTATACATTTATCTCCATGTTCTTAAGCCTCCCTCCCCACCTCTCTAGGTTAGCACAGAGCACCAAACTGAGTGCCCTGGGTTAGAGGTCAGGTTGCACCCCACTCCAGTACTCTTGCCTGGAAAATCCCATGGACGGAGGAGCCTGGTGGGCTGCAGTCCATGGGGTCGCTAAGAGTTGGACACGACTAGGCGACTTCACTTTCACTTTTCACTTTCATGCATTGGAGAAGGAAATGGCAACCCACTCCAGTGTTCTTGCCTGGAGAATCCCAGGGACGTGGGAGCCTGGTAGGCTACCATCTATGGGGTCGCACAGAGTCAGACACGACTGAAGTGACTTAGCATAGCATAGCATAGCATAGTGTATACATGTCTGCTGCTGCTACTGGTAAGTTGCTTCAGTCGTGTCCAACTCTGTGCAACCCCATAGACGGCAGCCCACCAGGCCCCTCCGTCCACGGGATTCTCCAGGCAAGAACACTGGAGTGGGTTGCCATTTCCTTCTCCAATGCATGCATGCATGCTAAGTCGCTTCAGTTGTGCCCGACTCCGTGCGACCTTATGGACAGCAGCCCACCAGGCTCCTCTGTCTACGGGATTCTCTAAGCAAGAACACTGGAGTGCTTGCCGTTTCCTTCTCCCAGTGTATATGTGTCACCGCTCCTCTCTTCGTCCAGCCCTCTGTCCCCGTGTCCTCTCTCTACGTCTGCATCTCTATTGCCCTGAAAATAGGTTCATTAGTACCATTTTTCTAGATTCCATGTACGTGTTAATATACGATTCTCTGCCTAACTTTCGTCAGACGTTTCTGCTTTCATCCCCACCTAAACAACTCTCAGGGCCCTTAACTTTCATCTGCACTGTTTGATTTCCTTGTTTCTGGATCCCACAAGCCTTGCTGGCCTGGCTTTCACCTTTCCCAAGTTTTACTGATCTGCTTCCCAGCTTCCAAGGTCTTTTTTGCTGTCATCTCTTCTATGATTCTCTCTGTACTACTGAGTTTATGCTTATGTTTTTCTTAATGTCCTTTTAGTGGGCTTTTGGAAGATAGATGAGATAAATATGTTGCCTTAACTTTAGCTGGAGTTATTAACCCTTCTTGGGGTGCATGATGACTGCGGTGTGCTACTGCACTGGTGTGTGTGATGACAGCAGATAGTCTGACAAGAGAAATACTTAGAGGCTCTATATTTCAACACAGTGCAGAATTTCAAATGTTTTTTCACTCACCTAGTTTCTTGACTGAATCATTTGGTTTGTGTAAGCACAGTAGTTAAATAAGAGGACTGAGAGTCAGATCTTATTTGGAGGGATACTTGATTTTTCAAACTAGGGAGCTTAGTAGGTATTTATTTTATGTATTTCCCACATATTCTGGCAATCAGCTTGATTTTTCCATGGGAAATACCCCTCTGTACTCTCTGTTCAAGTGTTGGATGGGCTTGGATCCAGGAGCTACAAATGGCCCAAGTGTTTGATGGATAGACTTTACCCTGTGGCCACAGGAGTTGGTTCAGGGATGAGCACATAATCCAAACCAGTCCAATGTGGCACCGTCCAGAACTTTTGTTGGAACTCTTCGGGAAAAATGAGTTTTCTCGCTGCAGTCACGAGGCTGGTGGGCAGGCTGTAAGGCCGAAGGTGCTGGGGACTATCCTGACCCCATGTAGGCAAATTCCGTTGCAAGAAGGAAGGAAAGGAGAGAAAGAGATTGAGACTGAGACCTAGAAATGCTGCTTGTTGCTGGAGCACCTGGGTCATCAGTGCTTGAAAATCTGCCCTTGGATTTTCAGGTTATTTGAACCAGTGAATTTTCACTTGGTTAAATTAGTTTGTGTTGGTTTTCTGCTTTGTGCAACCACAGGGGTTATAGCCAAAGTAGAGTATATACAAAGCCGTATGTGTGTGTGTGTGTGTGTGTGTGTGTGTGTGTATGTGTGTGTGTGTGTGGGTGTGTGTGATGCACATAAACAGAATTCCAAGAAATCACTGCTGTTTCTCTTTCTCTTAAGTGTAAATATAATGCCATTGTGCTTGTAGAAATAAGTTAAGCTAAATAATTCATGTGAATATTGACTTTTTATATGTGAAAAGCACTAGAAACCCTGATGCTAGAGGTATGATTCTTTGATAAAGTTCTTTTCAGAGTCTTTGGGGATGATTTCATCTAACGCTAATGGCTCACATGGGGATTTCAGAGTATAAGAAAAAATGAACAGTACATGATTCCACCAGATGTAGGATAAGGGAATGACTTTAGAATTTAAATAACAAGAAATGCCTCTGGAGTGCTTCTTATGTTTCAGTATATGCAAATTAGATTTTTATATGATGTATCTCATAATATGGTCAACAATGGAGCAAAATTGAAATTTAATTGAAAACAGAGCTAGAGGAAAGTTGGGACTGGAAAGCATAATCTCTAGTTCCAACAAAAGCCATTTATACTGCATGTCAAGACTAGTCCACACTTTCAAACTCAATTAGAAATAGACCAATAGAAAGGAATTTATTCCAAAGAGTGGAAGCAGATTGAGAGGCACAGGGTAAAATATTATTTATTTGGCAATTATTCATATGTAAATAAGAGAAATTGTTATGCATAACTAAAAAACTATTCACAGAAAAATAGTTAATAGGGAAAGGAATAAAATAATGCTAGATTGAGAAGAACAACTGATATGAAATACTATCAGAATAGACATCATTTTAACATGGATCTTGTTGTTTTTAATTACATTTTCTGCAGGTTTTGCATTAGATATCAGCCAGAATCATAATCTAAGAAAACATAACACTGAAATCTTATTATAGGATTATAGAAAGCTTCCTCTTCCCTGACACCTCACTACTATCTTAATTATATTATATTATTATAATGTATTGCTGCTGCTGCTGCTAAGTCACTTCAGTCGTGTCTGACTCTGTGCGACCCCATAGAGGGCAGCCTACCAGGCTCCCTGGTCCCTGGGATTCTCCAGGCAAGAACACTGGAGTGGGTTGCCATTTCCTTCTCCAATGGATGAAAGTGAAAAGTGAAAGTGAAGTCACTCAGTCGTGTCCGACTCTTAGCGACCCCATGGACTGCAGCCCACCAGGCTCCTCCGTCCATGGGATTTTCCAGGCAAGAGTACTGGAGTGAGGTGCCATTGCCATAATGTATTACTATATTATTAAAGTCTATTACAATAGTTTCTTTTACCCAGTATATCATGTTAGGCTATGAAGAAAAAGTTACAAGACATACTAAAAGGCAAAAACACAGTTTAAAGAGATAGAACAAGCATCAGAACCAGAGTCAGATAGGGCAGAAATGTTAGAATGATCACATTGGGGATCCAAAACAACTATGATTAATATGCTGAGCTCTAAGGAGTAAAGTAGACAGCACATAAGAACAAAAGGACAATATAAGAAGAGAGATGAGAATTCTAAGAAAAAAAAGAAATGATAGAGATAACAAACACTGTGGAATGAAGAATGCCTTCAGTGGGATTTTAGTAGACTGGTCATAGCTGAGGGAAGACTCTGAGTTTGAGGATGTCTCAATAGAATGTCCCAAGACCCCCAAAGCAAATAAACCAGAGACTGGGAAGAAATAGAACAGAAAATCCAAACAACAACAAAAGGTTTAATAGAAGAATAATAGGAGTACCAGAAGGAGAAGAGAAAGGAACAGGAGAATAATTGAAACAGTAATGACCAGGAATTTCTCCAAATTAATGTTAGACATCAAACCACAGATCTAGAAAGCTTAGAGAACATCAAATAGGGTAAATGCAGAAACAAACTAACAAACACCCCAGACCTACAAGTACACATATGTTTCAAACTGCAGAAAATTGAAGGATAAGGAAAACTGAAAGAAGCCAGAGAGGAAAAACACTTTACTTGTAGAGTAGCACAGATTAAGAACTACATCTGATTTCTCAGAAACCAGGCAAGCAAGAAGAAACTGGAATAAAATTATTTAAATGGTTGAGAGAAACCCCTCCCCACCCAACCTAGAATTCAGTACCCTGTGAAGTCATCCTTCAAAAGTGAATGAGAAGCAAAGACTTTCTCCAAAAAACAAAAGTTGAGGGAATTTATCACCAGCAGACTTGTTTTGCAAGAAATGTTAAAAGTTCTTTTACAGAGAAGGAAAACATTGTAGGTCAGAAACTTAGATTTATACAAAGTAAGAAAGAACATCAAAGAAGGAATAAGTGAAAGTAAACTATGAAACTTTATTTTTAAATGATCTTATAGTTAACAGTTTCTTTTCCCAATATAATAGCAAGGAAACCAAAAGCTGGTGCTGTGCAAAGATCTATCAGATTGATCTAGTCTGCCTAACTGAGAAAATACAGTGACAGCACAAATTGCCAGTGCCAGAAATGAAAGACGTCACATCACTAGAGATCCTGCAAACGCTGAAAGAATAATGAAGAGACACCATGAACAAGTCTATGCTCACAATTTTAATAACCTAAAGAGATCAATTCCTTGAATAATCAGTTCCTGCCAGAACTCACACAGGAAGAAATAAACCATCTGAACAGACCTATATATGTATGTGTGTGTATACATATATACAAAATAGATTGAATAGTTAACAGCCTTCTAAAACGGAAAGATACCAGTGTTAATTGGAGTAATTACAAATGAACTTGTAAATGTTACAAATTTAATTAATTTGTAAATTCTACAAAATATTTAGGGAAGAAATTATACCAATTCTCTACAATACTTTTCAGAGAACAGAAGCAAAAGGTATACTCCTTAAGGTATTTTTGTGAAGGCAGCATGATCCTATTATCAAAACCACATAAAGGCATTACAAGAGAAGAAAACCATAGACTAGATGCAAATTTCCTAAATAAAATATTCACAAGTCAAATCCAACAATGTATACAAAGAATTAGATACAGAGCCAAGTGGGATTTATCCAGATATGCAAGGCTATTTCAACACTTAAAAATCAACTTATTTAATCTGTCACAGCAACAGGCTAAAGAAGAAAATTCACATGATCATAAGAATTAGAAAGAGCATGTGACAAAATCCAACACCTACTCATGATAAAAACTCTTCAGTAAACTAGGAACTTGAACTTCCTCAACTTGATTAAAAAATCTACGAAAAGGCTTACAGCTAATGTTATAATTAAAGGAGAGAAACTCAAAGCTTTCAACATCACACTGGATGTGCAGTTTTTCGGTTGCTAAGTTGTGTCTGACTCTTTGCGACCCCGTGAACTGCAGTACTCCAGGCTTCCCTGTCCTTCACTATCTCCTGGAGTTTGCTCAAACTCAAGATAATGCTATAAGATAATAAAAGGAGTTCAGTTGAGCTCAGTTGCTCAGTTGTGTATGAATCTTTGTGACCCCAAGGACTGCAGCATGCTAGGCTTCCCTGTCCATCACCAACTCCTGGAGCTTGCTCAAACTCATGTCCATTGAGTTGGTGATGCCACCCAACAATTTCATCCTCTGTTGTCCCCTTCTCCTCCTGCCTTCAATGTTTCCCAGCATCAAGGTTTTTTCCCATGGAGTCAGTTCTTTGCAACAGGTGACCAAATTATTGGAGTTTCAACTTCAGCATCAGTCCTTCCAATGAATATTCAGGACTGATTTCCTTTAGGACTGATTGATTTGATCTCCTTGCAGTCCAAGAGATTCTCAAGAGTCTTCTCCAACACCACAGTTCAAAAGCATCAAAATAAAAGGAAATGAAAGGCAAATAGATTAGGAAGAAAGAAATGAAACTGTTTGTTTGCAGATGACATGATTGACTATGGAGAAAATCTGACAGAGCTAGCAAAAAATCTCATAAGTTATTATAGCAAGTTTTTGGGATACAAGGTTAACATTACAAAAGTCAATAGTGTTCCTATATACTAGCAAAGAACAAATGGAATTTGAAACTAAAAACACACTGCCTAAAAACACCACAATACCATTTCCACTGCTGAGCTGTGCTTAGTCACTCAGTAGTGTCCAACTCTTTGCAAATCCCATGGACTGTAGCCCACCAGGCTCCTCTGTCCATGGGGATTCTCCAGGCAAGAATACTGGAATGGGTTGCCATGCCCTCCTCCAGGGGATCTTCCCAACACAGGGATTGAACCCAGGTCTCCCCCATTGCAGGCAGATTCTTTACCATCTGAGCCACTGGGCAAGCCCAAGAATACTGGAGTGGGTAGCCTATTCCTTACCCAGAGGGAACTTCCTGACCCAGGAATCAAACCAGGATCTTCTGCATTGCACGTGGATTCTTTACCAGCTGAGCTACCTGGGAAGCCCACCATTTACATTCAGTTCAGTTCAGTTCAGTCGCTCAGTCGTGTCCGATTCTTTGCGACCCCATGAATCGCAGCATGCCAGGCCTCCCTGTCCATCACCAACTCCCAGAGTTCACTCAGACTCACGTCCATTGAGTCGGTGATGCCATCCAGCCATCTCAACCTCTGTCGTCCCCTTCTCCTCCTGCCCCCAATCCCTCCCAGCATCAGACTCTTTTCCAATGAGTCAACTCTTCGCATGAGGTGGCCAAAGTACTGGAGTTTCAGCTTTAGCATCATTCCTTCCAAAGAAATCCCAGGGCTGATCTCCTTCAGAATGGACTGGTTGGATCTCCTTGCAGTCCAAGGGACTCTCAAGAGTCTTCTCCAACACCACAGCTCAAAAGCATCAACTCTTCAGTGCTCAGCCTTCTTTACAGTCCAACTCTCACATCCATACATGACCACAAGAAAAACCATAGCCTTGACTAGCCGGACCTTTGTTGGCAAAGTAATGTCTCTGCTTTTGAATATGCTATCTAGGTTGGTCATAACTTTCCTTCCAAGGAGTAAGTGTCTTTTAATTTCATGGCTGCAGTCACCATCTGCAGTGATTTGGGAGCCCAGAAAAATAAAGTCAGCCACTGTTTCCACTGTTTCCCCATCTATTTCCCATGAAGTGATGGGACCAGATGCCATGATCTTTGTTTTCTGAATGTTGAGTTTTAAGCCAACTTTTTCACTCTCCTCTTTCACTCTCATCAAGAGGCTTTTTAGTTCCTCTTCACTTTCTGCCATAAGGGTGGTGTCATCTGCATATCTGAGGTGATTGATATTTCTCCCGGCAATCTTGATTCCAGCTTGTGTTTTTTCCAGTCCAGCGTTTCTCATGATGTACTCTGCATATAAGTTAAATAAACAGGGTGACAATATACAGCCTTGACGTACTCCTTTTCCTATTTGGAACCAGTCTGTTGTTCCATGTCCAGTTCTGACTGTTGCTTCCTGACCTGCATACAGATTTCTCAAGAGGCAGGTCAGGTGGTCTGGTATTCCCATCTCTTTCAGAATTTTCCTACATTAACACTCCAAAATAGAAAATACTTAGGTACAAATCTAACAAGATCTATATGAGTAAAACTACAAAACTCTGATGAAATAAATCAGAAGAACTAAATAAATGAATATATATTCCTTGTCCATGAACAGAAAAACTCATTAAAAGTTCCTTCCAACTTGATCTATGGATTCAATGTCTTCTCAATCAAAATTCCAGCAAATTATTATGTGAAGATCAATAAACTGATTCTAAAGTTTATGTGGATAGGCGAAAGACTCAGAATAGCCAACACAATATTAAGCGATTAAGAACAAAGTTGGAGGACTGACACTAACCGACTTTAAACCTTACTATAAAGCTAAAATAAACATGACAGTGTAGTACTGACAAAAGAATAGACAGATAGATTAGTGTAATGGGATACATTACATTAATATATTCCATTACATTAATGTATTCCCTTAAAGCACAGAAGTAGACCCACACAAATGCAGTCAACTTATTTTTGGCAAAGGAATGAAGGCACTTACACTGGAGAAAAGTAGTCTTTTCAGCAAATGGAGCTGGAACAACTGGACATCACATGAGCATAGATACAGATGAAACAGTCTCCATAAAAACTAACTCAAAATGGGTCACAGACCTAAATGTGTGATGGAGAACTATAAGACTTTTAGATGATAACAGAAAATGTGAATGATCTTCGATTTGGCAGACTTTCTAGACACAGTACCAAAGGTATGGTTCATGAAAGAAATAATCAATAAGCTGAATTTCATTAAAAGTAAAAATATTTGTTTTGCAAAAAGATACTCTCAAGGGAATGAAAGCATAAGCCACACTGAGAAAAAATATTTTCAAAAGACACATCTCATAAAGGATTGTTATCCAAAATATACAAAGAACTTCTAAAAGTCAACAATTAAAAAACAAGCAACCTAACGTAAAAAATGGGCCAAAGACCTCATCAAAAAAGATATACAAATGGCAAATAAATATATTAAAAAGAAGCTCCATATCCTGTATCATTGGAGGAGTGCAAATTAAAATGAAAAGGAGAGATAACAGCACATCTATAAAAACGGGTAAAACCCAGAACGCGGACATTGCCAAGTGCTGGTGAGAATGTGGAGCAGCAGGAACTCTTACCAATTGCTGGTGGAAATGCAAACTGATACAGTCACTTTAGAAGACAGTTTCTCAAAAAAAAAAAAACAAAACCCAAAATTGGCTTGTCATATGATCCAGCAATCACGTTCCTTGGTACATAACCATATTCACACAAAAACCAGCACACAGATGTTAAAACATCTTTATTCATGGAGTTATCTATATAATAAAGTAAAGTCTTTATATATCTGACATTGAGTGACTGGAAATTGGTTAAATAAATTATGATGCAACTCGTAAAATGATGCTGGTAAATTAGTCACTGATGTAGGAAAATACTCATGACTTGCTAAGTTGATTCCAACAACTATGCACATTGCAGAAGGTATGCGTTTTCTTTAATAGGTATATTCAAGAACAAGATGGTCTATACTATCACACAGTAGGAACAGATGATCAGTGTTAAAAGGTTTTTACAGCCTTTCTCAAAAATGATTCATGCTTCCGTATTTATTATTATTTGGACAGAGGATGAGATGGTTGGATGGCATCACCTACTCAATGGCCATGAGTTTGAGTAAACTCCAGGAGTAGGTGATGGACGGAGAGGCCTGGCGTGCTGCAGTCCGTGGGGTCACAAAGAGTTGGACATGACTGAGTGACTGAACTGAACTGAACTGATTCAGGTATTCATTCAACTGCTATGTTCCCTGGGGTTTTAAAAAAATGCTTAGAAACTCGTTGATGCTCCTCTGAGAGGATGGATTCCAGTTTTCCCTCTTGTGTTTGTGGGCTGGTTTTAGAGACTTGATTCCAACAAGTGGAATGTGGTGGAAGTGATGGTGTGTGTTTCCAAGGCTAAATCATAAAAGGTGACACTGTGTTTCCCTAAAACTCCAGCAGTAGAGAAGCCTTGGGAATCCTAAGCTGACATGGAAGATGTCTAGCTCACCAAAAGCTACCATGCTGGAGACACCACGGGGGCAGAGCAAATAGAAAACAAGAGGTGCCTGGGGACACCCAGCTCTCTAGCCCCAGGTCTTCCAGTCTATGCACTGGGCATGCAGGGCACGTGGCCTTCAGATGATTCTACCCCAATCCTTTGAGCCATCCTGGCTGGTGCTGAGTGGAGCACAGACAAGCTATCTCCTTCAAACCCTGCCCAAACTGCAGATCTGTGAGCAAATCCTGATGTTTTCAAAGCTATTAAATTTGTATGTGGTTTGTTATGCAGACTTAGATATTGGAACAAACCCGTGCCTGCCAGGCAGGTTACAAACATATGAACAACTGTACAAAGATCATCTCTTTCTATCTCTTGTGAAAAATTCTAGAAGTACACAAAACAAAAACCTGTTTCCAGGATTATATTTGGTATGGAAATATGCAGAATTTTTGGCTATTCCCTTGTGATTTTCTGCAACCTACAGATTATCTGAAATTGATAATGTAGTTATTACTTCTATCATTAGAGACAGTCAACAAGAATAAATAATAAACAAGGAAAGATGAATCACTTCTGAAAAGCTGTGATAACTTTTTAACACTAACCACCTGCTTACAAGGTGACAAAGTATAGCCCATCTTATCCTTTTAATGGGCTTATTATACAGGACATCTTCAGTGTCACAGTCTGAGCTCTCTGGCTTCACAGAGGTGTATTTAAAATTAGGAGCCACGACCTGGGAGAAGAAAGACACAGCTCCAGGTGGCCTCCTAGTACCTTGCATCCGCTGAAGCTACCATTATTTCCATCAATGTTCCTGTCTTATGGGAAAAAAATAGCTAGACTGAGTCTGGGCCCTGGGTATTTATAATCATGATATTCATCCATCATATAAAGACTCATGGAAGAGAGAAGTCCGTGGCACTCAGATAGGGGTCTTTTTTATACCAGCATAAGCTGATCATTGATACGTATCAGTGCCAGCTACACACATTTCAGATGCCCTTCACATAGACGGGAAAATATAAAAGTGTATATTCTTGGCTACTTGGGCTGTGATAGTGTAGAGCGTCTGGTTGGTGAAGACATTTGCTTTCTATTAAATAAGGCAGTCAAACATGTTGGGGAAGCTGCTTTTAGTAAAAAGTGACTAACATTTTCATCCCCAGGAAAAGATGTCATGGTCCCAAGGGGTCTCAAAGCATTGGGCAGTGGTCATAGTAACCTGTGAAAGTGTGTTGTGCATCATTACTGTGTGAGAATGAGGGCAAAACGTAGAGAAATGAAAGTGTGGAATTTATCTTTGCTTTCAGAATTCTGGAACAGGTCTATTTTAATAATGTTTGAGGCAAGGGTGAGCTGGTTTCCCAGCACAGTTATAAATAGCTGGTTCTTTCGTCCAAGTTTGAGCTGCCAAAGGTCTCCGGCATCCTCTGAGCAGTTGTGCCATCCTCTCCATGTCACCACCATTTCTTCCCCTTTCGTTTCCTTACATTATGAAGATGTTGGCTGCAGTGTGATTCCCCGTGCTCCGGAGAACAACCGCATTCACTTATTTAGTGTCTCCTGTTTGCCAGACACTCAGTGTCTTGTGCCTATTAAATCCTTACTTATCCCCCTAATACCCTTGTGAGGTAGAAAACACCATTATCTCCATTTTATAGATGAAAAAACTAAAGCAAAGAGATAACACTACCTAAGACCACTCAGCTAGTATGCAGCAGAGCTAGGATTATAAAGACAGAAATGATAAATATGCCATCATATTTTCAGCACTTATATAACAAGCTCTGTGCTAAACACTTTAGCTGTGTTAAGAAAAATTAGCCCAAATTTGGAAATAAGGCAAAATGATGATCGCATGTCTTTTCATGCTGGAATATTGTCTAATAGGACCACCCAAAGATTATCTAATTCCCTAGGCATACATCTTGTTTGACTTGCTATTGACTATTTTCTTTCAGCTCCAGTGGAATTAGATGCAACTTGTAGCAGATGGATACATTTCAAGTAATTTTTGGATGGCAGAAATACAAATAATTTCTATAGAAAAGATAAACCCAAATATTAAGTTTTATTGCTCTAAAGGATGTAACAAGTTAAAAATAATTTAGCGATCTTATTCCAGCACTTTCTTTCATTTATTATGTGTACCAGTCTTTCCCATATGTCTTTGAATCATCTTTGTGACCCTGCTGGTTTCCTCACTAGTGAGTTAAATAATCCTTTGTCTCATGTTCAGTGTAGGTTTGGAAGATAGTCGTGTCTTTAACATTTGGGGAATTATACAATTTAATTGCCACAAAATCAAACAAAGTCGATTATGTGTTTTTCTCTGTTTTATAAAGACCCTGAGGATTGAAGAGGCCAAATAGTGAGTTCAAATTTTACCTTAATAAGGAAAGGAGCTGGGACACAGGCCTAGGGCTGCCTGACTCCACAGACCAGGTTTGAAGCCATGTGTTCGGTTTTTTGTTTCTGAGTCATTGGTGGCAGGCCTTATTCTATTCATTTACATAAAAGAGCCTGCCATCATAGATACTTGGTAAGTGTTTGTGCCAAAATAAATTCCAGAAATAATCTTTAGCCTTGATGGAATAAAATAAGATATAAAAATTTTAAAAATATGGAAATCACCCAACTCCAAATATGTCTAAAACTATTGCTTTGAAATTCTCATATCTGCTGATGGCTTAAAATGTTCTAATTGTCAGACCTTTCTTTAAGGTTATTTGGAGTTAGAAACATTAGTCATATTTAGGATAATGTTAATTTTGAGTTCCTATTAAGAGTAAGAACTATCTTATAACTAAGTCCCAGCTGGGAGTCCCTTCTCTTGACTCCAGTGTAGTAACTATCTCTGTATTGGAAAATGAGGTGTTTTCTTTTTATTTCTCTTGTTCGGAATTTCCTACTGGTCTTTCCTAAGTGATTTTGAACCTATAAGTAGTTACCCTTCTCAGATTGTAAACAAGTCCCTAGGTGATGCTTATATACACATTCAATAGCTGGTTGGTTATGGTTGGTTAAAACTCTGAAGAGCCTGGGTGACAGTCCTTCATTTTCTGGGCACATTACTGCTCAATTCTGTGCTTTGGTTTTCTCATTTATTTAAAACATGAATACTGGCATTTGCCCAACAGACAGTGGTGATTGTAGCTTGAATCCAGCGATGCTGAACAAACTTCCATGAAAGCTGGTAAGACAGGGTTCTGAAATCTATCAAGAACAATGTACCTGGGGGGCAGACTTAGGCCACCTGTGGAAGGCAGAATTGAATTGCTGGGTTTTGGAAAAGGAATTAGCAGGAACTGATGAATTATTCTTATAGGAATCCAGCAACATATTTTGGCTGTTGAGGAAGAAACCAGCAGACTTGAATCTAGATCAATAGAGATCATGCAATCTGAAGAACAGGGGAAAAAAAGATGAAACATGAACAGATTTTCAAAAAAATGTAGGGCACCATAAATGCATTACAATATGTGCAATATGAATACCAAAAAAAGGGGGATAGAGAAGAGGCAAAAAATAATTTAAAGAATAATGACTGAAAACTTCCCAGTTTGATTAAAATAAAGCATTAACATACTGTTTAAAAAGCTCAGTGAACTCCATGAAGATTAAACACAAAGATATCCACACTCAGGCACATCATAGTCAAACAAACAGAAAGAGAAAAATATTGAAAGCAGCAAGAAAAACGACTCTACATATTGAAGCAAACTCCAATAAAGTTAACAGCTGACTTTTTGTCAGAGACAGTGGAGTCCAGAAGAAAGTGGAATAGTACAGTCAATGTTCTTGAAAAAATATGTCAATCAAGAACCCTATATCCAGCAAAATATCTTTCAAACATGAAGGCACAATGATTTCCAGATAAACAAAAACTGAGCTAATTCAGTGCTAGAATACTTAGATTACAAGAAATACTAAAGGAAATGCTGGATGCTGAAAATAAATTAACCCAGAGAATCATTTGATTTCACATAGAAAAACAAGGTATGCAGTAAAGGTAATTATGTAGGTAGCTAAAAAAGAAAGTAAAATTATGTATTTCTTTTCCTAATTGATTCAAAAATTGCTTAGAACAATATCTATGAAACAAATTTTCAATATAGTTGAAACAGCCTTCTACTGAAAGAAGTTGCCATCTAGGACTTTCATAGATAGAAGTCATTGCTGGCTTCACAGCTTCAAAGGACAGGTTGATTCTCTTGTTAGAGGCCTTTAAGTTGAAGCCAGTGCTCATTTACCATTCTGAAAATATTAGGATCCTCAAGAATTAGTCTAACTCTGTGTGTGCTCTATAAATGGAACAAGACCTAAAGGACAGTAATATGTTTACATGGTTTACTGAATGTTTTAAACACATTATTGAGACCTACTGCTTAGAAAGATTCCTTTAAAAATACTACTGCTCATTGACATTGCACCTGATTACCCAGGAGATCTAATGGAGATGTACAAGGAGATTTATGTTGTTTTCATGTTTGCTCATGCAACATTCAGTCTGCAGCCCATGAATCAAGGAGCAATTTTGATTTTAAATTATTGCTGTTTAAGAAATATGTTCTATAAGGCTATAGCTGCCATAGAGGGTGATTCCTCGGATGAATCTGAAACAAACAGATTGAAAAACTTCTGGAGAGGATTCTAGATGCCATGATGAACACATCTAAGAATTCTAGATGCCATTATGAACATTTTTGATTCATTGAAAAAGGCAAAAATATCAACAAATGATAACAGGAGTTTAGGAGAAATTGATTCTAATCTTCTTGTATGACTTTGAGGGGTTCAGGACTTCAGTGGAGGAAGTAACTGCAGATGTGGTGGAAATTTCCAAGAACTAGAATTAGAAGTGGAGCCTGAAGATATGTCTGCAATCTCAGGATAGAAATTAGACAGACGAGGAGTTGCTTCTTATGGATGAGCAAAAGAAATGTTTCTTTTAGATAGTGTTACTCCTAGTGAAAATACTGTGAGAATTGTTGAAATGACAACAAGGATTTAGAATATTACATAGAAGTAGCAGATGAAGCAGCTGCAGGTTTTGAGAGGATTTGCTCCAATATTGAAAAAATGTCTATCATGGGTAAAATACTATCAAACAAAACAGCAAGGCCTGCTACAGAGAAATCAATTATGAAAGAGAGCCAACTGATGTGGCAAACTTCACTGTTGTCTCATTTTAAGGAATTGACACAGCCACCCCAAATTTCAGCAACCACCACGTCAAGGCAGCACCTTCCACCAGGAAAAAAGATTATGATGTGCTGAAGGCTCGGATAAGGGTTAGCAATTTTTAGCAATAAGGTATTTTTAAATTAAGGTATGCCCATTGTATCAATGTGGAGATGATGGCATTCCAGTTGAGCTATTTCAAATCCTAAAAGATGATGCCGTGAAAGTGCTGCGCTCAGTGTGCCAGCAAATTTGGAAAACTCAGCAGTGGCCACAGGACTGGAAAAGGTCAGTTTTCATTCCAATCCCAAAGAAAGGCAATGCCAAAGAATGTTCAAACTGCCACATAATTGCACTCATCTCGCATGCTGGCAAAGTAATGCTCTAAATTCTCCAAGCCAGGCTTCAACAGTATGTAAACCAAGAACTTCCAGATGTTCAAGCAGGATTTAGAAAAGGCAGAGGAACCAGAAATCAAATTGCCAACATCTGTTGGATCATTGAAAAAGCAATAGAATTCCAGAAAAACATCTACTTCTGCTTTATTGACTACACAAAAGTCTTTGACTGTGTGGATCACAACAAACTGTGGAAAATTTTTCAAGAGATGGGAATACCAGACTACCTGACCTGCCTTCTGAGAAATCTATATGCAGGTCAGGAAGCAACAGTTAGAACTGGGCATGGAACAAAGGACTGGTTCCAAATTGGGAAAGGATTACGTCAAGGCTGTATACTGTCACCTTGCTTATTTAACTTATATGCAAAGTACATCATGCAAAATGCCAGGCTGGATGAAACACAAGCTGGAGTCAAGATTGCCTGGAGAACAATAACCTTAGATACGCAGATGATATCACATTTATGGCAGAAAGTGAAGAGGAACTGAAGAGCCTCTTGTTGAAAGTGAAAAAGGAGAGTGAAAAATCTGGCTTGAAACCCAACATTCAAAAATCGAAGATCATGGCATCCAGTCCCATCACTTCATGGCAAATAGATGAGAAAACAATGGAAACAGTGAGAGACTTTATTTTCTTGGGCTCAAAAATCACTGCAGATGGTGACTGCATCCATGAAATTAAAAGACATTTGTTCCCTGGAAGAAAAGCTATGACTAACCTAGACAGCATATCAGAAAGCAGAGACATGACGTTGCCAACAAAAGTCCATCTAGTCAAAGCTATGGTCTTTCCAGTAGTCATGTATGGATGTGAGTTGAACCATAAAAAAGCTGAGTGCCAAAGAAATGATGCTTTTGAACTGTGGTGTTGGAGAGACTCTTGAGAGTCCCTTGGACTACAAGGAGATCAAACTAATTGATCCTAAAGGAAATCAGTCCTGAATATTCATTGAAAGGACTGATGCTGAAGCTGAAGCTCCAATACTTCGGCCACCTGATGCAAAGAACCGACTCATTGGAAAAGAGCCTGATGCTGGGAAAGATTGAAGGCAGGAGAAGGGGATGACAGAGGATAAGATGGTTGGATGGCATCACCGACTCTACGGACATTAGTTTGAGTAAACTCTGGGCGTTGGTGATGGACAAGGAGGCCTGGTATGCTGTGGTCCATGGGGTTGCAAAGAGTTGGACACGACTGAGCAACTGAACTGAACTGATGCACATTATAGTTTTAGACAAAATACTTTAGACACTTAATAGACTACAGTATAGTATAAACACAACTTTTATAAGCATTGGGAAACTAAAAATTTCCTGTGACTTTCTTTTTTGTGATTTCACTTTATTGTGGTGGTCTGGAACTAAACCTGTGATTTCTTTGAAGAATGTCTCTATGTCAATAATCATGTTAAATATGAAGGAATAAAACAATACAATCAAAAGGTAGTAATTGTCACAGAGGTAAAAGGAAAAAGAGCCAACCATCTGCTGTCTGAAAGAGACATGCTTTAGAGTCAAAGAAACAAATAGGGACTTTCATGGTGGTCCAGTGGTTAAGACTTTGCATTCCAATGCAAAGCTAAGATCTCACATGCCTCATGATCAAAAAACCAGGATACACAGGGTTCTCGGGGCTGGTGCACTGGGATGACCCAGAGGGATGGGAGGGGGATGGAGGTGGGAGGGGGGTTTAGGATGGGGAACACATGTACACCCGTGGCAGATTCATGTAAATGTATGGCAAAACCACTACAATATTGTAAAGTAATTAGCCTCCAAAAAAAAAAAAAAAAGAATATAAACAATAGAAGCAATATTGTAACAAACTGAATAAAGACTTAAAAAATGGTCCACATCAAAAAAATCTTAAAAGAAATAACTAAGTTGAAATAAAAGGATACTGTATATTTTTTAGACACCAAAGATGTGTTTATTTCTCACGCCAGTTCTCCAATTCTCTGACACTAACTGGATGTCCTATTCAATCCTACCTGAAGTTAGCATCTACCTACATGAAGTTAGCATCTTCTCCTAGAAGTTAAAGGATTTATTCCTAAAGGCTGCTTCTACTTCAGACACCAGCCACAAGTGGGGTTCTCAGGCAACCCATACTTCTGGCCAGATGACAACAAATTTGAAGTTTCCACTGACCAGTACCCCCCACCATCTCAGTTTCAATAATTTGCTAGAATAACTCATAAAATCAAGAAAGTGCTCTATTCACTATTATAGTTTATTATAAAGGACATCAGTGAACTGTCAGATCTTCAAAAAAGTAGATAGAGTCTGGAAGTGTTCCAAGCAGGAGAGTCTCTGCCTCCATGCAGACAAAGGGTATGTGGATGTATTCACCAACTCAGAGGTTCTTCAAACTTTGTCACTTAGGAGTTTTATGGGCATTCCATTATGTATGCACAACTGATTAGATCACAGGCATGCATGATTGAACTATCTCTAGCTCCAATCCTCTCCCCGTGGGTTGGGGTTTGGGCTGAAATTCCTAGCCCTCTACTCATATGGTTGGTTTTCTGGCATCTAGCCTCCATTCTGAATCCATTCTCCCCTCCCCTTACCAATTTGAATGATTCAGATGGATTGATTCAGCATTAGTCATTCAACATACAGAAGGTTAAGTTACAAGGGTTTTCAGAGCTCTGTTCCAGGGGCCAAATAATTATTTTCATTTTAGTATACAAAGACCAAATATTTATTTTTAATTATGGCACAGATGGAAAAAGATATTTAATGCAAGCAGCAATCATAAGAGAACTGGAGTATCTGTATCTGTACTAAGAGGAGACAAAACAGAGTTTAAGACAAAATGTGGCTAGAGACAAAGGACATTTTATACTGTAAAGAAAAGTTGGTGGATGGGAAGAGAGGGAGGGTCAGAAGTTGGGATGCTTGCTCACCCTTCTAGGAATTTGTTTACCCTTCATGAACTTGGCTGGCCCAAGTATGAGCAGGACATGTTAGGATAAAAATGTTCCAGATACATGGGCTGGGGAAGGCACGATCAGGAAGAAGAGATAGTGCCTCTAATTCCTTTCCTCACAAACCTCACAGTTAAACCTTTAACTTTCATCCTGGCCTCCCTTTGAACCCTCAGTGGAGACAATTTCCTGAATATGCTGAGTCCCAGAAAAATGTACATATTATATCTTGTTAGGAATAAGATTGAGAGAATATACCCTACTTGGTAGGATGGTAATTCAATTTAATGGTTGAATGGAATTGTGTGCCTTGAAGATGACTAAGCTAAGAAAAAGGAATTGAATGATTGCAAGTGAACTGGAGAAAAGTACTTGAGAAGATGAAAGATATTTTAAAACAGCTTATAGAGGGCAAAATCTCTTTCATTTTTTTGATATCTTAATGACATAGCAATAAAAAAACCAAAGGATGCATCAATTGTTCAAAAAAAGTGTTTTATAGTGACTGGTTGGGTTTTAGTCCTTAATGTTATATATAATATTATATCCTGTGTTCACTATCACACTATCAAATGAAATTGACTCAGCATTAACACAGATGATAGATTTATCACTTCTGTGTTTTTTAAAAGTAGGTGCACTTCTTTCTTGTTAAGATTATACCATAAAAAATTTATTTTTGAATTAGATTCATTGCTAAATTGTGAAGAGAAAATGATATAATGAACAATTTTCTAGTGATTCATTTACAACTTTTGAAGAAGCGTTCATATGGAAATTGTTATGGCTCCAATCAAGTCAGCTGTAAGGTAAACTTGGAGGAGTGACAGATTTGGCATTTTTCTGTAATAATGGAGAAAAACAGAACCCAAATCAAAGAAATTGTACATTAAAAAATCTTTGACTACTAATGTAACTACTAATGTAAGCTTGACCTTTCTTATCAGGGAATTATGCTGCTTTAAAATAAAACTTTAATGCCTTTAATTATGAATTGGAGCATTGACTCATTCCCATTGTGCAGACTTTGAAAAATAATTCCCATTATAATTCATATTTCTGTTTTGATAGGGGGTAGGCTGAATCAGGGTGACAAATTTTTGGCACTGACTGGTGGGATGTATGTAAAACATAATGACTGATAATTTAGAGGTTACATTGGTGTAAATTAATTGCTTCATTAATTAGCAATTAATTTTAAATAAATTGCTTCCATTTAAATCATGTCTCAGCTCTCCCTGCAGTGACAGGGGCTCATTCTCAGAAGCAGTTAATATGTGAGTGCAACGTCGATTTTATGGAACCCTGAGTAAATTTCACCTGACAAGCCTCTTTGATACTTGAGGCAGAGTCCATCTGAGAAAGAACTTCAGAACTGGTGCATCCAGGCAGCCCGGCCCCACCCTCCCCTCTTACAGATGAGGTTGGGGGGCTATTTGAGTCTCCTTTCCTTTAATTACCATGTGAAATTGTCCTGAAATTCTGACCATTTTACTTTCTGATTTTTTTCTCTAATTTGTTCCCTCTTGTATTTCTGCACTCCCATGGTTTATTCATGGCTTCATCAGATTTAAGCTGTAAATCTTTCTTGCTTTCTTTCACTTCTCTTAAAATTTCTTTTGCTGCTACTGCTAAGTCGCTTCAGTCATGTCTGACTCTATGCGACCCCATAGACGGCAGCCCACCAGGCTCCCCTGTCCCTGGGATTCTCCAGGCAAGAACACTGGAGTGGGTTGCCATTTCCTTCTCCAGTGCATGAAAGTGAAAAGTTAAAGTGAAATCGCTCAGTCGTGTCCGACTCTTAGTGACCCCATGGACTGCAGCCTACCAGGGTCCTCCATCCATGGGATTTTCCAGGCAAGAGTACTGGAGTGGGGTACCATTGCCTTCTTCAAAATCTCTTTTACCACTCCCAAATTCAGTTATTTAAAAAGCAGATCTTGAAAAGAGACTCAGCATCATTAGTCATTAAGGTCAATGCAAATCAAAACCACAATAATACCTCATACCTGTCAGGCACACACACCCCAAAAAAACAGAGAAGAACAAGTGCTGATGAAGATGAGGGGAAATTGTGACCCTCATACATTATTGGCAGGGATGTCAAACGGTGAAGCTGCTTGCAAAACAGGTTGGTGGATTCTTCAAAAGTTGAACACAGAGTTAAGATATGACTCAGCAACTCTGGTCCTGAGAGTGTACTCCAAAGAACTAAAAACAGGCACTCAGACAAATACAAACATTCATAGAGCCACTGTTCACATTAGTTAAAGGGGAAACATTCTAACTGCTCATCAAAGGACAAACAGATAGACAAAATGTGGCATATCCATACGACGGGATATTTCTTATCCATAAAAATCAAGGAAGTAATGATACATATTACAACATGCATGAATCTCAAAAACATGCTAAGTGAAGGAAGTCAGACACTAAACATCACTTACTGGATGATTCCATTTATATGCAATATTCAGAATAGGTAAATCTATAGACATAGAAGTAAGATTAGTGGTTGCCAGAAGCTGGGGCAGGGGCAGTGGATACAGAGTTTTCTTTTTAGGTGTTTCAAGGGCTCTGGAACTTGATATACATGGTGGTTGAACAACACTGTGAGTATACTAAATGCCAATGAATTGTGCACCTTAAAATCGTAATTTCATGTACAGTAATTTTACCTCAATTTAAAAAGTATATTTAAGTGTACGAGGGAGGCAGAAAATGTCAGAGTGGTGCTGTGTGGGAAGGACTTGACTCACCTTTTCTGGCAATGAAGACAGAGGAAGGGATCATGTGAGCAAGAAGCTGGACAAGGCAAGGAAATGGATTCTCCTCTAGAAATTCCAGAAGAAACTCAGCCTTGCCAAACCCTGACTTTAGCCCGTGAGACCTCCGTCAGACTTGTGACCTGCAGACCTGCAAGATATAAAATTTGTGTTGTTTAAGCTGCTTTAAAAAACCCGTCAAATCTTAGCATATAACCTTTTGCCCCAAAGCTATTTCAAGTTACTTTATTGCCCTCAGGAGACTTCATCATGGAGATAAGAGCACAGGGGTTGCTGACCCCTCCAGGAGCCTCAGACATCCCCTGTCTTGCTGTTCTGTTCCCCAGGGGCTACCCTTCCAACATCTGGGCTTAGACAGCATCTACTGTACAGACTGAGTGCAGACTACTCTCCGCTCCCCCGGCCATGTTAAATTCTTCTCCTTGGTGCTGGGAGGTGGTTTTCCTCGAAGTTGACCCTGAGCTGATTATGTGCAGCCTGAGATCAAAGACATATCTTTAAGCCCCAAGACCTACGCGGCATTCTCCCCAAATTCCTGCAGAGAGTAGTGCTTATAAATATTTGTTGAATGCATCAGTAGACAAAATTTAGTTCAGAGAGGTGAAGTAACCGATAGGGGATTATTAAGAGCTGGGAGTGAGTCTTCTTTCCAGGCTGATGCTTTTATGAGCTGCCTAATAACAAGTCAGTGAGAAAAACTTGCCTGCAGTTGTATCAGATATTTCTACTCAGGATGTGCATTGTGTGGACCAGGATCCTCTAAGGAAGTATTACTTATTCTCTTCGCATGTTCCCTTTCCCTGTTGTTCTACAAGGGTCACCAAGCCCTCAGATGTTCTTTTGGCTTAGAGAAAGTTTTTCTAATTGGGCCGGAAGCAGAAGTTGTCAGTGAGATATCTGTCTTCCTGGCTTTTGTTTTTCTAAACCCTCAACTTTGACAGGTTTATGCTGAGCTCTTTTAAGGACAATCCAAGGAAGAGATTTTTTTCCCCTTAGATCAAGGGAGAGAAGCGGGGTTCATGTGATGGTTGCACTTAGGCCCTGCACCCACTCATGATGCAGACGCAAAGAGCAAAGGGATGCTGTTTAAGGAAGTAGGTGGGCAGGCCAATGAGGACATCAGGGCACCATGAGAAACTGGCCATCAGGAGGTCCTGATCTTTTGGATCTTGGAGTGACCATATGCTAAGAGGAAGGATGGCTGAACAACAGATTGGCAGGAAAGGGCTTGTAACTGTATTTCTTGCATCTTTGAATTTGTGGACTAAGATCCATACTTAGATGTGGATAAATGGAATAAAAGTATGAAGTTATGGGGAAGTGGTCTAAAAGGCCCTTTACTTTCTAACAAGAAGACCTGTTTTGGGACTTCCCTGAAAGTCCAGTGGTTAAGACTCCATGCTTCCACTCCAGGGGGTGGGGGTTGATTCCAGGTCAGGGAACTAAGACCCTGTGTGCTGTGCGGTGAGGCAAAAAAAAAAAAAAAGAAAATGAAAAAAACCTGCTTCAACATCTGAAATGATCCCATTTTAGCTCTTTAAAGATTGTTATGATCCTAACGCTACTGACGGAGGCAACAGGGTATCTGGAAGTTTGGTTGAATAGGAAGCCAAAGGCCGGGCTGTTCCCAAGAGCAGAGACCAGAAGGCTGTAGTTGGCCTTCGGTGGTGACTCTTTGGGGGGTGATTTTTTGGCCCTTTCCGCTGCCAATCTCTGGAATAAGCACAGGGTCGGGCCCTTGTCAAAATCTGTATGAGGATCTTGGGCCGATTATCAAGACTCTCTGCCTCTGGATACCTGGGATAGGATGGCGGGGAAAGCATGTGACAATGCAGCATGGAGGAGTTGGTCAAACCAGCCATCACCTATGCGAACAGGGCTCCAAGGAACAGTAAAAGGAGGAAGAAGAGGAGGATGTTGCTAGAAAGGTTAGCATGGTGGGTGCTATCTGAGGTGGGGCTGGTGGGGAAACTTGTGGCTGACAGCTTACGGTGATTGATTCATGATCTCTGAAGAAGATTTAGCCTCGGGACCAGGTACCAGGCTTGATCACTCAAGAGCTTTTGTGTAGCAGAGTTTTATTAAAGTGAAAAAGGAACAGAGAAAGCTTCTGACATGGACATCAGAAGGGGGACAGAGTGCCCCCCTTGCTAGTCTTAGCAAGGGAGCCAGATACTTTTTCAATTGGTTATTACAGTAAATCAAAAGAATGTCTCAAGGTTGTAAAGAGACCAGACCCACTCCCATAATATATGTTTTAAGATGATAGGATTAGTCAGAAGGTTCTCAAGAAGGAGAAACATGTCCTCAAGCAGGATGCATTGTTGTTATATAATCATTGGTACAGAGTTTAAGGAAAAGCATATCCTTGAGCAAGATGAGTTGTTTTGTTGTGCAATCATCAGTTCTGGGCTTAAAGGAAAAAAGTTGGTCCTTTTCTCCTTGAACTCCAGACTCCTTCTCCTTCTCGAGAGCCCCAGACCCCTTTCTCCTCCTCAGAGACCCTGAACTTTTTATCAACCTGCCTAAGGATTGACTCTTTCTTGACCAAACCCAGGCCCTTCAGAGCCAACATGGTATCGGCAGCCCCTGAGGTGCCAGAGCAAAACATTGCAAGCTAAGGGCTTTGGTTGGATCATAGAAAAAGCAAGAGAGTTCCAGAAAAACATCTATTTCTGCTTCATTGACTATGCCAAAGCCTTTGACTGTGTGGATCACAATAAACTGTGGAAAATTCTGAAAGAGATGGGAATACCAGACCACCTGACCTGCCTCTTGAGAAACCTATATGCAGGTCAGGAAGCAACAGTTAGAACTGGACATGGAACAACAGACTGGTTCCAAATAGGAAAAGGAGTATGTCAAGGCTGTATATTGTCACCCTGCTTATTAAACTTATACACAGAGTACATCATGAGAAACACTGAGTTGGAAGAAACACAAGCTGGAATCAAGATTTCTGGGAGAAATATCAATAACCTCAGATATGCAGATGACACCACCCTTATGGCAGAAAGTGAAGAGGAACTAAAAAGCCTCTTGATGAAAGTGAAAGAGGAGCATGAAAACATTGGCTTAAAGCTCAACATTCAGAAAACGAAGATCATGGCATCCGGCCCCATCACTTCATGTGAAATAGATGGAGAAACAGTGGAAACAGTGTCAGACTTTATTTTTTGGGGCTCCAGAATCACTGCAGATGGTGATTGCAGCCATGAAATTAAAAGACGCTTACTCCTTGGAAGGAAAGTTATGACCAACCTAGACAGCATATTCAAAAGCAGAGACATTACTTTGCCAACAAAGGTCTGTCTAGTCAAGGCTATGGTTTTTCCAGTGGTCATGTATGGTTGTGAGAGTTGGACTGTGAAGAAAGCTGAGTGCCAAAGAATTGATGCTTTTGAACTGTGGTGTTGGAGAAGACTCTTGAGAGTCCCTTGGACTGCAAGGAGATCCAACCAGTCCATCCTAAAGGAGATCAGTCCTGAATATTCATTGGAAGGACTGATGCTGAAGCTGAAACTCCAATACTTTGGCCACCTGATGTGAAGAGCTGACTCATTGGAAAAGACCCTGATGCTGGGAGGGATTGGGGGCAGGAGGAAAAGGGGATGACAGAGGTTGAGATGACTGGATGGCATCACTGACTCGATGGACATGAGTTTGGGTAGACTCCAGGAGTTGGTGATGGACAGGGAGGCCTGGCGTGCTGCGATTCATGGGGTTGCAAAGAGTGGGACACGATTGAGTGACTGAACTGAACTGAACTGAACGGACATTTATGTCCTCACCATTCTGGAGGCTGGAAGTCAAGGTCAAGGTAACGGCATGTCAGGTTCTGGTGAGGGCTTTCCTCCCGGCTTGGAAATGGCCCATCTCGATGTGTAATCATGTGGCCTTTTCTTCCTACATGAGTGGAGAGAACCAGAGAGTGAGAGCAAGCCTTATAAAGTCATCAGCCCTATTGGACTAGGACATCACATTTAGCCTTTTGTGATGAGTCGCTTCAGTAGTATCCAACTCTGTCCCATGGACTGTAGCCCACCAGGCTCCTCTGTTCATGGGATTCCCCAGGCAAGAATACTAGAGCAGGTTGCCATTTCCTCCTCCAGGGAATCTTCCTGACCCAGGGGTTGAACCCCCATCTCTTATGTCTACTGCATTGACAGGCAGATTCTTTACCACTAGTGCTACCTGGGAAGCACTAATGATCTTTCAGTTCAGTTCAGTTCAGTTGCTCAGTCGTGTCCAACTCTTTGTGACCCCATGGACTGCAGCATACCAGGCTTCTCTGTCCATCACCAACTCCCGGAACTTAGTCAAACTCATGTCCATCAAGTTGGTGATACCATCCAAATATCTCATGCTCTGTCGTCCTCTTCTCCTCCCACCTTTAATCTTTCCCAGTCTTTTCCAATGAGGTGGCCAAAGTATTGGAGTTTCAGCTTCAACATCAGTCCTTCCAATGAATACTCAGGACTAATTTTCTTTAGGATGGACTGGTTGGATATCCTTGCAGTCCAAGGGACTCTCAAGAGTCTTCTCCAACATCACAGTTCAAATGAATCAATTCTTCGGTGCTCAGCTTTCTTTATAGTCCAACCCTCACATCCATACATGACCACTGGAAAAACCATAGCCTTGACTAGACAGACGTTTGTTGGCAAAGTAATGTCTCTTCTTTTTAATATGCTGCTTAGGTTGGTCATAACTTTTCTTCCAAGGAGAAAGTGTCTTTTAATTTCATGGCTGCAATCAACATCTTCAGTGATTTTATAGCCCCCCCAAAATAAAGTCTGTCACTGTTTCCCCATCTATTTCCCATGAAGTGATGGGACCAGATGCTATGATCTTCATTTTCTGAATGTTGAGCTTTAAGCCAACTTTTTCACTCTCCTCTCTCACTTTCATCAGGAGGCTCCTTAGTTCTTCTAATGACCTTATTTATGAATTTATTTAACCTTAATTACCTCCTCAAAGCCCTACCTTCAAATACAGTCACATTGAGGGGTTAGAGCTTTGATACATGCATTTTGGGAGGACACAGTTCAATCTGTTGCAGTCAGAAAGAGAAGGAGGATGCAGCAGGGAGCAGAGAACCCATTCTCCAACCTTGCCACCGGTGATACCTAATGTCTTCTTTAAGAGCAAGGACAACCCCACTTGGGTTGTCTATAGAATTATGGGAACATTGAGACAATACAGTGTTTTGTTTCATATGAAAGACAAGTATTTTGGAATAACCAATGGTGAATTAGAAGGGAAAGAAAAGGAAAGTGAAAGTCACTCAGTCATATCTGACTCTTTGCAACCAGATGGGCTATACAGTCCATAGAATTCTCAGGCCAGAATTCTCCAGAATACTGGAATGGGTAGCCATTCCCTTCTCCAGGGGATCTTCCCAACTCAGGGGTCAAACCCAGGTCTCCTGCATTGCAGGCAGATTCTTTAGCAGCTGAACCACCAGGGAAGCCCAAGAGCAGGCAGATTCTTTGCCATCTGAGCTACCAGGGGAATTAGAAGGGAGGGCTTGAGCATTCCAAATGCATACTCAGGGCACAAAAATGCACAAATGTGGGGATTACTCCACCAACAAACCAAGAATCCAGTGATACTAAATCATACATGATAAAGTTCACCAACTCTGAGAGATGGGGCTTATTGCCCCAGTGGTGGTCAAACTGGATGCTTCTGTTAGTCTTCATTATACAGCTCTGTATCCATATCATCAGGACTAATTTGCAGGTAGGTCACAGATTCATATCTGTTGCTGAAGTCAAATTACTGGCCAAATTGACCATGGGCCAGGGGAAGGCTTGTACAGTCCACTGTGTTCAGTTCAGTTCAGTCACTCAGTTGTGTCCGACTTTTTGTGACCCCATGAACTGCAGCATGCCAAGACTCCCTGTCCATCACCAGCTCCCAGTGTCCACCCAAACCTATGTCCACTGAGGCAGTGGTGCCATCCAACTATCTCATCCTCTGTTGTCCCCTTCTCCTCCTGCCCTAAATCTTTCCCAGCATCAGGGTCTTTTCAAGTGAGTCAGCTCTTCACATCAGGTGGCCAAAGTATTGGAGTTTCAGCTTCAGCATCAGTCCTTCCAATGAATATTCAGGACTGATCTCCTTTAGGATGGACTGGTTGGATCTCCTTGCAGTCCAAGGGACTCTCAAGAGTCTTCTCCAACACCACAGTTCAAAAGCATTAATTCTTCGGCCCTCAGCTTTCTTCACAGTCCAACTCTCACATCCATACATGACCACTGGAAAAAACCATAGCCTTGACTAGACGGACCTTAGTTGACAAAGTAATGTCTCTGCTTTTGAATATGCTATCTAGGTTGGTCATAACTTTCCTTCCAAGGAGTAAGCGTCTTTTAATTTCATGGCTGCAATCATCATCTGCAGTGATTTTTGGAGCCCTGAAAAAAAAAGTCAACCACTGTTTCCATTGTTTTCCCATTTATTTGCCATGAAGTGATGGGGCCAGATGCCATGATCTTAGTTTTCTGAATATTGAGCTTTAAGTCAATGTTTTCACGCTCCTCTTTCACTTTCATCAAGAGGCTTTTTAGTTCCTCTTCACTTTCTGCCATAAGGGTGGTGTCATCTGCATATCTGAGGTTATTGATATATTTCCTGGCAATCTTGATTCCAGCTTGTGTTTCTTCCAGCCCAGTGTTTCTCATGATGTACTCCGCATATAGGTTAAATAAGCAGGGTGACAATATACAGCCTTGACATACTCCTTTTCCTATTTGGAACCAGTCTGTTGTTCCATGTCCAGTTCTAACTGTTGCTTCCTGACCTGCATATAGGTTTCTCAAGAGGCAGGTCAGGTGGTCTGGTATTTACATCTTTTTCAGAACTTTCCACAGTTTGTGGTGATCCACACAGTCAAAGGCTTTGGCATAGTCAATAAAGCAGAAATAGATGTTTTTCTGGAACTCTCTTGCTTTTTCAATGATGCAGTGAATGTTGGCAATTGGATCTCTGGTTCCTCTGCCTTTTCTAAAACCAGCTTGAACATCTGGAAGTTCACAGTTCACGTATTGCTGAAGCCTGGCTTGGAGAATTTTAAGCATCACTTTACAAGCGTGTGAGATGAGTGCAATTGTGTGGTAGACTTAACATTCTTTGGCATTGCCTTTCTTTGGGATTGGAATGAAAACTGACATTTTCCAGTCCTGTGGCCACTGCTGAGTTTTCCAAATTTGCTGGCATATTGAGTGCAGCACTTTCACAGCATCATCTTTCAGGATTTGAAATAGCTTAACTGGAATTCTATCACCTCCACTAGCTTTGTTTGTAGTGATGCTTCCTAAGGCCCACTTGACTTCACATTCCAGGATGTCTGGCTCTAGGTCAGTGATCACACCATCGTGATTATCTGGGTCTTGAAGATCTTTTTTGTGCAGTTCTTCTGTGTATTCTTGCCACCTCTTCTTAATATCTTCTGCTTCTGTTAGGTCCCTACAATTTCTGTCCTTTATTGAGCCTATCTTTGCATGAAGTGTTCCCTTGGTATCTCTAATTTTCTTGAAGAGATCTCTAGTCTTTCCCATTCTGTTGTTTTCCTCGATTTCTTTGCGTTGATTGCTGAGGAAGGCTTTCTTATCTCTCCTTGCTATTTTGGAACTCTGCGTTCAAATGGGTATATCTTTCCTTTTCTCCTTTGCTTTTCACTTCCCTTCTTTTCACAGCTATTTGTAAGGCCTCCTCAGACAGCCATTTTGCTTTTTTGCTTTTCTTTTTCTCGGGGATGGTCTTGATGCCTGTCTCCTGTACAATGGCACGAACCTCCATAAGTGTGTGTGTGTGTGTGTGTGTGTGTGTGTTTACAGTCTCAGTGGCTTTCTTCTATGACTTATAAGTCATAAGTGCCTGATAGAGTTCATCAGGCACTCTATCAGATCTAGTCCCTTAAATCTATTTCTCACTTCCACTGTATAGTCATAAGGGATTTGATTTAGGTCATACCTGAATGGTCTAGTGGTTTTCCCTACTTTCTTCAATTTGGCAATAAGGAGTTCATGATCTGAGTGACAGTCAGCTGCCAGTCTTGTTTTTGCTGACTGTATAGAGCTTCTCCATCTTTGGCTGCAAAGAATATAATCAATCTGATTTTGGTGTTGACCATCTGGTGATGTCCATGTGTAGAGTCTTCTCTTGTGTTGTTGGAAGAGGGTGTTTGCTATGACCAGTGTGTTCTCTTGGCAGAACTCTATTAGCCTTTGCCGTGCTTCATTCTGTACTCCAAGGCCAAATTTGCCTGTTACTCCACGTGTTTCTTGACTTCCTACTTTTGCGTTCCAGTCCCCTATAATGAAAAGGACATCTTTTTTTGTGTGTTAGTTCTAGAAGGTCTTCATAGAGCTGTTCAACTTCAGCTTCTTCAGCGTTCCTGGGTGGGGTATAGACTTGGATTACTGTGATATTGAATGGTTTGCCTTGGAAACGAACAGAGATCATTCTGTCGTTTTTGAGATTGCATCCAAGTACTGCATTTCGGACTCTTTTGTTGACTATGATGGCTACTCCATTTCTTATAAGGGATTCCTGCCCACAGTAGTAGATATAATGGTCATCTGAGTTAAATTCACCCATTCCAGTCCATCTTAGTTCACTGACACTAGAATGTTGATATTTACTCTTGTCATGTCCTTATTGAACACTTCCAATTTGCCTTGATTCATGGACCTAATATTTGAGGTTCCTATGCAATATTGCTCTTTACAGTATCAAACCTTGCTTCTATCACCAGTCCCACCCACAACTGGGTGTTGTTTTTGCTTTGGCTCCATCCCTTCACTCTTTCTGGAGTTATTTCTCCACTGATCTCCAGTAGCATATTGGGCACCTACCGACCTGGGGAGTTCATCTTTCAGTGTCCTATCTTTTTGCCTTTTCATACTGTTTATGGGGTTCTCAAGGCAAGAATACTGAAGTGGTTTGCCATTCCCTTCTCCAGTGGACCACATTCTGTCAGACCTCTCCACCATGACCCACCCATCTGGGGTGGCCCCCATGGTGTGGCTTAGTTTCATTGAGTTAGACAAGGCTGTGGTCCGTGTGATCAGATTGGCTGGTTTTCTGTGATTGTGGTTTCAGTCTGTCCACCCTCTGGTGCCCTCTCTCAGTGCCTACCGTCTTACTTGGGTTTCTCTTACCTTGGACGTGGGGCATCTCTTCACGGCTGCTCCAGCAACGTGCAGCCGCTGCTCCTTACCTTGGATATGGGGTAGCTCCTCTCAGCCACTGCCCCTGACCTTGGGTGTGGGGTAGCTCCTCTCAGCTGCTTGTGTTAAAAGTGTTATTATTGGTGTCTGGAAATCAGCCACCATCTGAGATTTGACAAGCTGAGGTCCTGGAAGTGTGACTTCCAATTTGGAGTCATTCGTTACTTGCAACTTCATTAAAATACAACTTGTGGACTCTCTTAGTTGATAACTGACAGAGTACTCCTCACTTGGCCAGAAAGTAGGTCTCCATTCTTTTGGGGGATGATGCTTACCCAAAGCAACATTTGTAGCTTATGTCGGGATAAATGTGATGCCAACAATATTCCTACTGATAATTACATAGAAATGGAAGTGAAAGCCTCATTTATTTCATGCTTGTAACTGAGGCCATAAACTCATGTTGTCCCCAAATAAATATTTGAAGGGCAAAGTGAAACAGTACCCTGGGAGTCTAATTGCTCCTCTTTGAAGTAACTGTCATATAATCTCTCTCTACCTCTCTATCGGCTTGTTTCTCTTTGGGCAGAGAATTGCAGACCAGATGACAGGTAATGCCTGGACTCAGGTGTTTATTACACTCATTCATTTTCCCCCTTCTAATTAAATTGCAATAGCCAGAGGCCTATGGTAACTTCATAAACTTGCCCACATAAAAATAAAAACATCCTTTCAAAAAAAATAAGAAAATGAAAAGATGGATAACAAGCTAGACACAATTACCACAACTTATATCACAAAGTGCTAATTTCTCAAATGGTTGCATTATTCAAGATAGTTCTGTTCTAAAAAGTCACTGTGAACACTGTCTTAGCAAATCCTGAGCCATTGCTCCTGAGGGAACACAAGGGTTTTTTCTGAAAAGCTTTCGGTCACAACATTTTTGTCAGCCAATCACATATATAACCTAATATCTTATGTGTTTCTGTTTGAAGACAACTTATTTAACATACTCACAACCAATAGCACTATAAGTCATGCCTGAATGAAGCTTATCAAACATATAAATTTTATTCATAAGGCACTTCATAGCCATCTTGCTCTTTGGAACACTAGACAGACTTTGGCACTGTAAATGGAGGGCCATTTTAAATAGCCAAATCACCAACTGAAAACCACAAAAATTGTCTACTTATTAAGTAGATCATGAAAAGGACATTTTTTATTGTATGAGAGCTGAAACAAGAGGGCAGGGCACAGCATTGCTTGACCTCAGTTGTCCATGTTGGGTGACTCAGATTTTTTCCCGTCTGTGAACAACCACAAAAGCAAGCGTGGGCATTTGGGGATTACAAAAAATTTTTAACAAAGGAGCAAATTCTTCAATCTGGAATCTGTGAATAGTGGGATCTATTGTATATATAAGCAATTTATAAAACTCAATAAGAAAAAGACTAAATGCTAATAGAAAATGGGCAAAGGCAGTGGAGAGACAGATCTCAGAGTCGGACACATGCATGCCTCCTAACTATGTGAAAAGATGCTCGATATCCCTCATACAAGAAGAAATGCAGATTAAGCTAAAATTACACTGAGATGCCATTTTTAAAACTCTCAGATTAGTGAAGATAGAAAATGCTGTTCAAGTGTTGTGTTAGAAAGGTTGTAAGGATATAGGCATTCTCATATTTTGCCTGTGGGGTGTAAAATGATATGCTATTAAATACCAGATCACTTGCTCCTTCCCCTAGCATTCCCATTTCCAGGAATTCAGTTCATACATATATTTGTATGTGTGCAAAATGACATACATACAACATTTTTCATTGCAGTATTGTTTATAAAGGGAAGTGTCTTGATAACAACCTAAATGTCCATCAATAACCCTCTGGTTAAAGAATGATGATACATCAAGAGTACGAAATATACTTCAGCTTTAAAAAAGAATGAGAAACTCGCTGAGATATAGTGAATTTAAAAGGTGTGCAGCATGTTATCATTGTGTGTGCATAAGTGTGTGTGTGTGTTTACAGTCTCAATGGCATTCTAATTTCCATCGAATTGTATTTTAGTCAGGGTTATATACAGCATTACATGATCACAGGTGGGTACAGTGAGGATACTGAGGCTTTCCCCATCCCTTCCTCCTCCAAACTTAAAGATTTAAATTTTATGAATATAAATTTCTAGGCAGGAGAGTAGGATGGGGAAAGGACTGATGAGTATGAATAATCTTGCCTTAGCCTACATATGTATTTATTATCTATATTAATCTATATCTTATCTACATTTAATTATCTCTTCCCGAAGTAGCTACCACACACTCCTCCCCCTGGGTCTTTGATTACAAAACAATCTAGGTCATGCATCACCCTCTTTTAGACTAGCTCCAGGGTCGCTACCCCTACTTTTTTTTTCTTCTGTAACTATTCAAAATCTCCCAAGGCCCCTTGGGAGAGGGGGAAGGAAATGGCAACCCACTGCAGTGTTCTTGCCTGGAGAATCCCAGGGACTGGGGAGCCTGGTGGGCTGCCGTCTATGGGGTCCCACAGAGTCGGACACGACTGAGGCGACTTAGCAGCAGCAGCAGCAGCAGCAGGGGATTCCCAGGCTGCCCAGGCCCACAGTTCCGCCCTTTGGAAACAAAGGTAATGTGTGTTTCCTCAGATGCTGCAGTCAGTGGAAGAGTTTCAACCATTATCTTAAAAGATTTCTTCTTAGAGGCACTATTAACCAGTCCGTTTTTCCCTCCTGAAGTCCCCCCTTCAGCCACAGGGGCCGCTCACGCCACCCGTTCCCTCCTACTTCTTGGCTGCTCCCTGTTGGCCACCATTTTCCCTTTTATCCATTGAATACTGTTCAGGGGAACACACCAGCTCTCCTTCGCAGTTCTTCTCATCATTTTTCCCCCCTTTGGGAATCATCTTTTTGAGGCATAAATTTTATATAATACTCAGTATCCTCTTAAAGTCTGTATTTCAAAGGATTTTAACAGATGTCTGCACTCATGAACCCACCGCTACCAACCAGATGCAGAACCATCACAACCAGTGTTTCCAACTGCTGCCTGTTCCTCCCTCTGACCCCTGACTCCAACAAACTCTGAAACTCGTGTTTGGTCACTATTGATGTTAGCGATTTCTAGGATTTTATATCAATACAAGCATATGCTATGTATTTGTTTGTTTCTGGCTACTTTCACCCAGTAAAAAAAAAAAAAACATTGATTTATAATGTGTTTGAGTATCAGTAGTTGGTTCCTTTTTATTGTGGAGAACTTCTTCATTGTATATGAAGAAGTATTTGGATATGGATATGGATATGTCACAGTTTGCTTCTCCATTAATCTCTTAATGGACATTTATGTTTTCTAAACCTGGCAACCCACTCCAGTGTTCTTGCCTGGAGAATCCCAGGGATGGGGGAGACTGGTGGGCTGCCATCTACGGGGTCGCACAGAGTCGGGCACGACTGGGGCGACTTAGCAGCAGCAAACCCTATTGTGATATTTCTTCACCAAATCTTGTTCTTTAGTGCCATTTGCTAATTGTTTCATTCATCTTTTTTCATTTGTTATACTACTTGGATATGTAGTTTATATGTTAGCAAAAAACAAAAATAGGAATAAAAGTATATAAAAGACATGTAAAATTTCTTAGGATTAAAATTTTTATTTTTTTAATGATTTCAGGAATACCTTGTTTTATTGCACTTTGCTTTACTGCACTTCACAGGTAATTGTGTTTTCTACAAATTGAAGCTTCAGGGCAACCCTGTGTTAGGCAAGTTCATCTATGCCGTGTTTCCAACAGCATTTGCTCAGTTTGTGTCTCTGTGTCACATTCTGGTAATTTGCAAAATATTTTAAACTTTTTCATTATTATTATATTTGTCCTGGTGATCTGTGGCCTTTGCTGTTACTACTTCAGCTCACTGAAGGCTTAGATGATGTTTAGCATGTGTTAGCAGAAAGGTACTTTTTAATTACACCATGTACATTGTTTTTTTAGGCAAAATGCTATTGCACACTTCATAGACTACAGCGTAGTATAAACAAATTTTATATGCAACGGAGGAAACCTAAAAATTCTGGTAACACACTTTATTGTGATATTCACTTTACTCAGGTGGTCTGGAATAAACCACACTATCTCCAAGGTATGCCTGTATTTTTCAAAGGAAATTGCCGTTAATTAAGAAAGTGTAATCTTTTCCTCCAGAGGACACTTTTATCTCTGGGTCATTTGGTCACTCTGATGGCTGTAAGCAACAATGAAGATTTCTGTAGAAATACATGCTGACATGTAAGTAAACCAGAGCCTCCAACAAAGTGCCTCCTTGACTGTAAGACATTTACTGGAATTTCAGTTATAAAAGTTAATGTATTTTTAAATTTCTTTTTAAAAATTTTCTTTTTTTTTCCCCTTCTCTTTTTTTATACATTTTTTTTATTTAAAATAAATTTTAAATAAAATGTCCTTCTAAGAATTACCCTACAAATTTTGATGTATAGTATTCTTTATTTCGGTATTGACCATCTTAAAACTCATCTGGCTTAAACCTCAAGGTTCAAAAAACTAACATCATGGCATCCAGCCCCATCACTTCATGGCAAGTAGGTGGGGAAACAATGGAAACAATGACAGACTTAATTTTCTTGGGCTCCAAAATCACTGCAGATGGTGACTGTAACAATAAAATTAAAAGATGCTTGCTCCTTGGAAGAAAAGCTATGAAAAAAAAAATAAATGAAAGTTGATATATGAAGTGTAGTGTATTCTATGTTATTCAAATGAAATGTAAGCTTTTTGAGACTTTCATTAGTTTTTTTAAGTGACAATCATCTCTTTTCACTCTGTTGTGTTTCCTAAACAACCTTGTCTATTTTCCTAGCTTTATTAACTCCTGACCTGTGAATAACTCCTAAACCTCATCACTGATGGTGAATTCTTTTCTCCTCTCTGACATCCATATCAGGTGCAACAGAGGAACACATTTGCACTGAATACAGCACAGCTAACACCCTCAGTCCCATCCTGCTTCCTGTCTTCCTGTCTTTGAATTTATCCGTTTGCTTCATTCCCTCCATGACCACTCACTCCAATGTGGTCAATCATCAAGTCTTTTACAGATGTTCTGACTTTGCATCAGTCTTGGTCCCAGAAGGAAACTGATGACTTGCTCACACAGTGTAATTCAGGGGTGTAAAACCACCGTGTAAAGGAGTTGTTTGCAAAGCGTGGGCATGGTTCAGGAAATCCAACAGGGCTGGAGCCGGGCGCAGCAGGGAGAGCTTCTTGCCTAGTCCTGGAGGGCACGTGGCATGCTCCATCCCATACAACCCCCCAGCTCTTTTCTCAGTTTGCTCCTGTCTCCTACTCTGCATTCTTTCCCTGGCGCCGCCCACAGGTGGAACCCACTGGAAGCCAGCAGACAGAGGTGAAGGGAGGCAGCCCAGGCTTCTTGGTCGGGGGAGCAAAGGGGAGAAGCTGCGAGCAAAGCTGGAGAGCCAGACGGAAAACATCCAGCGCGGACTCCTCCTGCGGGGCGGGCACAGCTGTTACTATTTACATTAGGGTTTTGCTGACCTTGATGTAATTAGCGCACGCTGCCTTTCTCACTCTTTAACATGCTTTCTATCATATTTCCTTCGCTTTGGCTTTCTCCCACTTTCCTTCTAAATTGGCTTTCTGCCTCCAGCTGGCCTGAATTTCCCGAGTTTTGCCTTCCTGTCAGACTCCACCCAGCTTGTGGCGGGGGTCCTGCTCTCTGGGGGTGCGGTGACACCACGTGATGGTTGAAGCTGTAGATTTCTCTCGCAAAGATGGGCTTTCCGGCAGACTTCCACTCGGGGGTCCTCCTCTCATAAGACACTCAGACTCTCCCTACATTCTGGGTGAACTGAAATAGGTAGATAATCAGGAAAAAGTAAGGTGGTAATTTTGTTCAGAAGCAGTGTTTTCCTAGTAATGTCTAGGTGTGATTGAACATCTTCTATACAAACATTCATAGATTTGGAGATAAGAAACCTTTTACCTTATTTTGAGAAATTCCACACACAAAGAGCCCTTCTGTTTATGCTATTTCTTTTTCCTCGGACCCAGAGGCAGGAAACTCTGAGCATATTTCTTGGTTTCTTCACTTTAAGGTGTCCTATTTTGTTCTTCTGAGGAGGCAGAACTAACAAACACGACCTCTTCTTTCAATTCTTTGCAGTCTCATATTTGAGAGTTTTTAAAGATTAGTGAGTAAATAGGGAAAATTCTACGGAAAAGGAGCGTTTATCACACACAGTCGTTTCCTTGGAGAAATCTCACCTCCTCCATCCACAATTCCTTGTCAAGCTGTCCTTCATGAGCGCCATGGTCATCTCCCGAAGCTGCGACGATCACAAAGTCTCATCCTTCTAGTGACGTGACTGGGAGAGGGTGACATGTGACCCCCAAAGGAGCTGTGAGATCCTTGTCTGTATTGATAGACCTTCTTAGAGGAGAGAAGTTTCTTTTCATCTGAGGTTGTTCAGCTGGGTGGATGTGACCTTGGGGCAGCTGCTTGCGATCAACTTCTTATTTGTGAGCAATAGAAACCCATTCTGGATCCCTTAAGCAGAAAAGAAATTTAGGAAAATGTCACTGGTATTAAAAGGAATCTCTAGGATGGCTGGAGAATCAAGTACTGTCGTTAGCAACTGTGTGAATGGCCCCCAGTTACGCGCCAGGAGGGGTCTCCTGAGAACACCATTGCCACTGAGCACCAAGGCCCCTAGTGGGCGGAGCTGATGTGCGCACAGGACCCCAGAGACCACCAGGAACATGAGCTCCTCAGGGAAAAGCCCCTTCCACGTTCCTGCTCTTCTTTCTTTCCTCTTGCTTTGTTTTTTCTGCCTCTAGTTCCAAGTAAGTGTAGGATGGCTTTGTCTGGTTGCTGTCACCTCGGTTGCACGTCTGAGCTCCAGCTGCAAAGGTGTTTGGGAAATGAAACAGCTGACATCGTCAGCTCCTGCAGCAGGAGGGCGCATGCCCTGCGGAGACGCAGGACGTGGGAAAGTCCCTAAACTGAGAGGAGTTCCAGATGCTGTGGAATGAAAGTCACGGGAGAAGAGGTCTGCAGAACTCAGCCTAGGTAGAGAGGGAAGAAGAGCCAAGAAATGGGAGAGACAGACAAAAACCAGACAATGTGATTGAAGCCTCTGAATCTAGATGTGCCTCAGCCTTAAAAAAAAAAAAAAGAAACAAAAACCCTGGCCTATTTATATTAGCTGATGAATTCTTCTTCTGGCCTAAATTATAAACTCGCTTTTGAGTTGAGCATCTGTCACTAGTCAACAAGAGCCTCCTGCCTTATATGGTGCTGCTTTCATATTGGTGGTGAAATCATATTCTTGCTTCTTTATTGGGGGATTTTTCCCCGAGTTTCCTCTGCCAGTGCCTTCTGAATGCACTTGATTTCTCGGCCATTGGGCAGGCCCAGGGGAGGACGGAAACCACCCTGCCCACCAGCCTCCTGGGGGTAGGGGGCTCTGCCTCATCCCACCCAGGCTCCCTCTCATACAACCCCCAGATTTTTTCTCAATTTGCTCTTATCCCCTGGAGCTGCCCCTGGAAGCTGTCTGCTAACTGCGCTGTTGGGAGACTGACTACTCCTTGAAGAAAGCTCCAGTAGCACCTCTTTGGGGGGGCACATAAACTGTGGGTATCCTTGCTGCCTTGTGAGGATACTTGACCCAACAGTGACTCCAGTGCAGAAGGGAGCAGACCCTTGGTGAGATGGAAGAAGAACATTAAGGTCATTGTTTGAGGTCCTGGATCCAGCCATGCTTGAAATCCATCCTTGGGGTCTTCTATTGCATTAGCCAATAAAGTATTTCCTTTTCCTTAAAAAAAAAAAAATTATTCTCAGCCAGTGAACCTGTGAGAGCCATGCTCTGTATCCAGTTATGGGATCAAGATGTCTGGTTCATCTCTAAATTGTTTGGGTTTGTTCAGAGAACTGTTTGTAAGCACAAGACCAGGAGTCATATCCTTTCCCTTCAGGAACTAGTGTATCTTGACCCCATGGAACTAGTTTCCAGGTTGTTAGGTCAAGTCTTCTTCCTTGGTTCTTGTCTCATCTTAGCAAAGAATTGAAACAGCAGCCCAATTATAGCTCAGGCAGGCAGGGTTTACCCGACGTGCATCAAGCAGTGCACTCTCAAGGTGTGAGAGCAGACCAGCCCCGAGGAGGGTCCTGTCCTAGCTTTGGCTTCCCTCTTTTATGTCCCTTTATGTCCCTGGTTCCCTCCCTTAAGCGAGTTTCTGGGGCCTGTACTCTTCCTGGGTCTGGTCAGTGATGCCCAAGACCAATCAGGGAAGGGGGTACCTTTCCCACTAGAGGTTCTCACTCCCTTCTGTGGCTTCCTCTTTTTTGTGGGCTTTTTTTCCTAGTCACCACTTCCTCTGATCACCATCTTGGACCCTGTTTCTCTAGTCTAACTGCCAGACAGGGTAAAGGGTGCACCCCAAAGATTTATCCTCTGGAGGAGTGCATCTTAGAAGTATGCCCTCAGTCCCCAGGGAAGAACTCTCGTTACTGATCCCCCTGAATCCTCTGGTCCCTCTACTTCATAGGCTTACCCTGGTCACAAGGGGCTCCCCCCCAGCTTCATGGAGCAGGGATGAGGACTGGACACCCCTTTCTGTCCATCTGATGTTTTGGGGATGAGGCCTTGGTAGGGGTTGGTCCAGGAGAAGCAGTTGAGAGGTAAAGGAATTTAGGGAACAAAAGGAGTGAAGTCTAATGTCTCCTTGGCCTCCTAGAATGTACGCCTTCCTCCTAGGTGCCTGAGACACTCTGTGGAGGGTCTGGCTCCCTCGTCTGATCTCACTGGGGGGCTGGACTCCAGCCTGTCTGGGGTTTCTGAGAACCAGCCCCTCTATCCCAACTGTCCCTTCCTAGGGAACTGTGATAAATTTCAAGGCTGCCAAGAGGGGGAAAGGACTTGGTACACCAAAGCTGGGCTGACCTCTGTTCACCTGCTCAACCCTGAGGCACCGGAGCTGTGGCACATCTGTCAGCTGATGAGACCTTATCATCAGGAAGCAGCAGGTGGGCTGTGATGCTCTGAGATGCAGCTGTGCTTAGTCACTAGTCATGTCCAACCCTTTGCAACCCCGTGGACTGTAGCCTTCCAGGCTCCTCTGTCCCTGGGGATTCTCCAGGCAAGAGTACTGGAGTGGGTTGCCATGCCCTTCTCCAGGGAGATGCAGCTGAGCCAAAGCCAAATGACTCTTAAGCAACGCCTTAGCATGTTGCTGAGTCCAACTTCACTCTGCTCACTGCATGACAGGCCAGTAAGTCTGTAGACAAAGTATTGAGGCAAGGAATAATGACTTTATTTGAAAAGGCAGCAGACTGACAAGATGGCAGACTAATGTCTCAAAATAATCATCTTATTGGGGTCTGGATGCCAGGTTCTTTTATAGAACATGGTGGGTACTGAGGATGTTTAATTCAGTTCAGTTCAGTCACTCAGTCGTGTCCGACTCTTTGTGACCCCATGGACTGCACACCAGGCTTCCCTGTCCATCACCAATTCCCAGAGTTTACTCAAACTCATGTCCATCAAGTCCATGATGCCATCCAACCATCTCATCCTCTGTCATCCCCTTCTCCTCCTGCCTTCAATCTTTCCCAGCATCAGAGTCTTTTCCAACGAGTCAGTTCTTCGCATCAGGTGGCCAAAGTATTGGAGTTTCAGCTTCAGCATCAGTCCTTCCAATGAATATTCATGACTGATTTCCTTGAGGATTGACTGTTTTGATCTCTTTGCAGTCCAAGGGACTCTCAAGAGTCTTCTCTAATACTACAGTTCAAAAGCATCTATTCTTTGGTGCTCAGCTTTCTTTATAACTCAACTCTCACATCCATACATGACTACTGGAAAGACCATAGCTTTGACTAGATGGACCTTTGTTGACAAAGTAATGTCTGCTTTTTAATATGTTGTCTAGGTTGGTCATAGTTTTTCTTCCAAGGAGCAAACATCTTTTAATTTCATGGCTGCAGTCACCATCTGCAGTGATTTTGGAGCTCAAAAAAATAGTCTGTAACTGTTTCCATTGTTTCCCCATCTATTTGCCATGAAGTGATGGGACCAGATGCCATGATATTAGTTTTCTGAATGTTGAGTTTTAAGCCAACTTTTTCACTCTCCTCTTTCATTTTCATCCTTCTGCCATAAGCATGATGTCATCTGCGTATCTGAGGTTATTGATATTTCTCCTGGCAGTCTTGATTCCAGCTTGTGCTTCTTCCAGCCCGGCACTTCGCATGATGTACTCTGCATATAAGTTAAATAAGCAGGGTGACAATATACAGCCTTCACATACTCCTTTCCCTATTTGGAATCTCTGTTGTTCCATGTCCAGTTCTAAATGTTGCTTCTTGACCTGCATACAGATTTCTCAGGAGCAGGTCAGGTGGTCTGGTATTCCCATCTCTTGAAGAATTTTCCAGTTTGTTGTGATCCACACAGTCGAAGGCTGTGGAAGTAAAGTAATATAAAATAGATAGCTAATGAGTCTCAGTGAACTCTGGGAGTTGGTGATGGACAGGGAGGCTTGGCGTGCTGCGTGTGATTCATGGGGTCGCAAAGAGTCGGACACGACTGAGCGACTGATCTGATCTGATCTGATCTGAATGGCAACTGGCTGCATAGGGAGCTCAGTCCTGTACTTTGTGATACCCTGGAGCAGTGGGACGGGGTGAGGAGGAGGTTCAGGAGGGAGGGGACGTATGTATACTTGTGGCTGATTTGTGTTGTTGTTTGGAGGAAGCCAATGCAATATTGTGAGGCAATCATCCTCCAATTAAAAATGAATTTTTAAAAAAAGGCCATTAATCTTGCAATTATCTCCTGGAATAGCCAGCCTCAGGGAGGGGATGTGTTGATTTCTTCTTCCGTGAAGCCATTCACAGGTAGACAGAGTCAAGACGTTTCCCTGAATAAAGGCACTTTGGTTTAACATTCAGGCCGACGGGGAGGGTTCCCTGAGGCAAGACATTATGTATATTTAGGAGATCCAACCAGTCCATCCTAAAGGAAATCAGTCCTGAACGTTCATTGGAAGGACTGATGTTGAAACTGAAACTCCAATACTTTGGCCACCTGATGCGAAGAGCTGACTCATTTGAAAAACCCTGATGCTGGGAAAGATCGAAGGCTAGAGGAGAAGGGGACAAGAGAGGATGAGATGGTTGGATGGCATCACTGACTCAATGGACATGGGTTTGGGTGGATTCTGGGAGTTGGTGATGGACAGGGAGGCTTGGCGTGCTGCAGTCCATGGGGTCGCAAAGAGCTGGACACGACTGAGTGACTGAACTGAACTGAACTGTATTCTTTTAGTGAACAAAATCAAGTAAAGTTTAAAGAGACAGATCCAACAAGGAGCCAGATTTTGTTCTTCCCTGTAAGCACAGGGGACCCTGCTTCACACACTGTAACAAACTAAATTGGGGGGAGGTGGAGATATATGTATGTGTGTAACTGAATCACTGCTGTACACCTCAAACTACCACAACATTGTTAATCAACTACACTCCAGTACACGGTAAAATAAAAATACAATGACATCCCTTATCTCACCCCAGCTTGGCGCCCACATTTGACTCTGAATCTTCTCTCTGTTTTTGGATTAGCAGTGCATCTACTGAGTAAATAGCAGATAACTAAGAACTGAGTGATGATACGTTTTTCACTTTTCAAACATGGGAATGGCATTTAACTTCTCCCAGAGCTTCCAGACTGGGCTATCACACACTTGTTGGCTGCCTTTCCCTTTGAACCTGGAGATTTTTCAGCGGAGGTTGTGGTTAGCAGGTGGTATGGATCCCGCGGGAAGTGAAAGCAGGTTCTGAAAATGACCTTTCCATTCTTTAAAGCATTTCCTTTCCCCATAAAAATTATAGATTAATCTAATTAGGAATATGTAAATCAGCTGTCTCCTTCCTCTCCTCTTCGTCTGTTGCTCTGCAAAACCCGTCCTTCCTCTGGAAATGGGAGAAACTGATGTAATTGTTCTCTGCTGAGGACAATGCAGGGCTCCAGGCTCCTTGCCAGGTACGTTTCCTGCCAGGCCCACTCCTTCACTCTGTTTAATTATGAGCGATTGTTTGGGCTACGATGTGAAGAAATATTAGAGAATGGAAAAAAAAGAGGAGCAGAGTTCAGAATATCCTGCTGTAACTGATTCATGATTTGGCAAGAACCGTTCACTAGATTTTATGCTTTAGCCTTGTGACGGGATCCCAGGGAGCAACCTTGCCATATAAGCACATAAAGCCCAGTTCTCTGGTTTATTTTGAAAAGGGCCAAGAAGAAGCATTTGAAAAATGCAGGAATAGCATCAGCCAGCCACAGGGTGAAGCTCTGTTTTAGTCACGGGCAGTGCCCTCCTCTGAGGGACCAAGGTTATTTTAAACTGGACGTTCGCACCGCCTATATTTAGCTGGTGTGTCACATCTTAGCTCTTATTTTCATATATCTGACATATCTCCTGTTTTGCAGGAGGCCCTGATTTGCTCTCATGGGGCGTGCTCAGAGAGGGACATGGAGCTGAGCCCTGGGAGGCAGGTGAGGACAGAGGCTTTTATCCCAGGTCTGGGACTGAATCCAGCAGCCCCATCGCAGAAGCATCAGGCGACCCCTAGTAGGAGAGGGGCTGAGAGCGAGACGGTTTGAGGCCAGAAGATGAAGGGCATTTATTTTTTCTGTTTTTTGATTAATAAAGTGAAAGACTGTGAATGAAAAGTGCCACCTGTCATATCAGTAAACAAGGGACGTTGCAGCCTATCCAGCCTTCACATTACAGTCACCCAGACGGTGAACCCCCAGGGAACTCAAGATGGAAAGAGGGTGTTCACATGGAGCATCAGCCACTGCAGCCACCCCCCTGCCCCCCAAGGATGCACCTGAGGAGACAGGGTGAGAAAGCTGTGATACTGATACTGGCCCCAGACAGCTGAGGTACATACCAAAGGAGTGATTTCAGGGCACCCAGACTCTTGCGTCTTTCCATACTGAGAAAAGCATTAAATTCCTTAATTTGAGATGTCTGGTTTTCTTTAATCAACAGTGATCTCTTGATGTTCTGTCTACCTGGTCTTTGTTGCAAAACCTCTATCTGTCCTGGCTCCCCACTTACCTCTTAGGAGCAGTTCTTTAGAGCTATCCGAGATGCTATGTCCCAGGCTTAGGTTCTCAGAAACTCTGCCAGAGAAAATGGAATTCTCAATTTTTAGGTTTGCATTTTTTTTGGTTTGTTTGTTTTTGGGTTGACAAGACAAATACAGAAAAGCATAATAAGAAATTTTTAATTGCCTGGTCCCCCACCACCTGGAGACAACACCTGTGAATCTTCAAGGCTTTTTCTGTGCATTTATTTGTGAATAATTCCGAAGATTCAACTAAGCTGTTTTGTTTTCAATTGAAACATATCATGAGCATCTCCTTTGCTATTAATTCAAAGGAAACAAGTCTTAGTGACTGGGTGTGATTGCATTTAGCAGCCTTACAAGCATTCTGAATATTAGAAGGTTTTGTGTAATATATGTTGTGGTTCTTTTAATTGTGTTTATTTGAGTATCATTGAGGTTGAGCACTGGTTTTCATACTTAGGACCATTTCTAATTGATTAGAAAGCTCTTTCTCTGCTAAACATATTAGCACATATTTTGCACTTGTTTGCCTTCTTATTTTGTTCAGGGTTCTTATTTTTTAAGGTAGGAAGATTTGCAACCATTTGTGGTCACATACATCAGTTTTTTTCTTCACCTTTTCTTCTGCTTTTATGCCCCCAAAAATCTCTGGGCGCCAAGAGCATGCACTTTTCACCCTCTTTTTTTCCAGCTTTTCCACAGACATGGTTTTACATTCAATTCCCTCTTACATCTGGAATTCCTTTTGCTGTGTGATGTCAGGAACACTTTGAATTGTCCTTGCACCTGTGGAATATTCTTTTCTGTCTCGAATTGACTTATATCTATTCTCTCACCTTGGCCACAGTGATTGAACTTCTTATAACTTTGTAAAATGCCTTCATATCTGAGGGGAAGTATTCCCTCTGTTTTGCTATTGTTTTGGAATTTGTTTGGCTATTTATGCCTGTTGAGTTTCTTTTGGTAAATGTTATAATCATTTGGTCAAATGTCCTCTGGAAAATTTTCCTCTTCAGGAACATAATGTTTCTTTCCATTCACTATATTCTTCCTTGATATTTTTATAATTTTTCTCACCCTTTTGTAATTTTTCTACCCTCAAGACAGGTAGTCTGGGGCGGGGGGAAACAAAAACAAACAAAAATTAATTTAGTGTGAAAAAATCAGCTTTGGGTGAAAATAGAATGCAATAGCTGATGTTGAGATATTTGAGCTGAATATAGCAAAGCAGGAGTTTTACAAGATATTTTGCCAAATATGTCAAACATGATCAGATATTTAAAGCCCTCTATAATTTAATGTGTTTACTGGGAAACTGTGTTTACGGCGAGTGCAGAGAAAAGGAGAGCAAGCTGGGCAGTCAGGGAAAGGAAATTTATTAAAGAGAATATGAGGGGGTGACTGGCCTTTAAGAAGAACCAGTGTCCTCCCTTTCTGGTGGGGTCTTTCTTATACTCTGACAATGAAAAAATCTCTGAAGGGATGGTTAATTTTTAGCCTGTAGCTGAGTCCTGTAGTCATATAGCTGGAGGCCTGTAATCTGATAATCTTGTAGCCTTGAGAAGGTAGACGCCAGCAGGAAAACAGAATGTTGCTTGGGCACTTTGGTCAGTCTTAAGGGTCACCGTGACTTTATCCTTTGTTTACGAGGTCAACGTAATAAGCCATTTTAACAGTGGGCCCCATTGTAGGCCCCATCACTTATGATCTTACATATCCAATCAGAAAATGAAAATAATCATTCTGTTAACTGATTATCCCTTCTTTACAAAGCCATCAATGATTAAAATAATTTTTTTAGCTTAAATGAATGTATTCAATTCAAAGGGTCTAGTTAATAAAGAAGACCAAAGTAGTTGTTTCTGGATGGTCAGCTCATCATTCTGGATTTATAATTAGTGCTTGTTTGCATTGACTTCTAAGTAACTTGAATTCAAGCTGGTTTGCTTCCAAAGATGGAAGAAAATACCGCATTGCCCATTCTACAGACACTCTCAGTAAGGAATGAGCAAGATTTGTATCAGAGGCCTTACGTTGGCTTGCTTCTACCCAAATAGTTACAGGTAAATGAAATGAATGGTAAACTAGAACATATTTGAAGAAATTGTAGAGGATGAGAATTAGGCACCATTGTGAATTTGTCTTCCTCAGCATTGTTGAGGACAGGAACAGGAAGTGCCCCAGGTGACACTTGCTGACAGGAGATTAATGGTAGGAAGTGACCTTGAAGCTTGTTTCCAAGAAATACAAGCAAACTTTCCCTGGCAGCTGAAGGCAGATCATTCTGAACCAAAGGGAGGTGTGAATAAATTTTAATGGGAATGAGAAGAGGGTGTGAAGTGAGGTTCCCTGTGTGGCTACCTGCAATTTCAGTCAGGTGACAAAATGGTCACTACCCTGCACCTTAACCAGGAGTCCTTTCAGCCACAGAAAAAGCAAACCACTTAGTATTTAGCTTTTTCCACTGTCATGAGTCAAGATGTATCAATATGCATTTCATCATTTATCTAAAATCATTATAAAAATGACATTTTATCTCTTTGTGATGAATCTACATACGTACAGGACATCGTTTTAAAGTCTATAGATGCAGAGACTTAAAATTTGATTTTGTCTGTTCCATGAATCATAAATTATAGATAAACAAATGAGGGAATAATTGTCCAGGGTAACAGTCTTCTAGAGTAGTTTATTTATCTTAATGTTTAAAGTTATTTATAAAATATGAAAATATGAACTCTGTACATCCCACCCCAAGCCTCACCTTGTTGAGTCATGAGAGAGATTGTTGAGAAGTTTCTGACTGGAGTGTTGAGATGAGTGTAAATTCAAAATGCTCGATCTCACTGAACAGTGTTTTAACCAAAGGAATGGTACTCCAATGTTCATGGGTGTTTATGAGGCACCTTTAAGAATTATGTCACTCCCGACTAGTAGAAAATGGGATGAATGGGCTTACACAGCGAGGATATTTATTATCTCACATAACAGGTCCAGAGGCAGATGCTCCAAGCAGAGCAGTCTTTGGCTTCATCATCTGGAGTCATCTGTTCTGCTCTGGCTTCATTGTGTTGGGAGGGGTTGGCCATCTCCCCTTGCTGTCTCAGAGCATCATTTCCAGACATGAAATTATCCTGTGGAAGAATGTGCCTGCTTTCTCTTATTTCTGTTTTTTGAGAAGGTGGAAAATTCTTCCAGAAGTCCCCAGAAGACTTGCCCTCACATCTCATTGGCCAGATCTGGGCCACGTGCCCACTCCTAAATGAATCACTCATAAGGGAAGTAATGTGACCACTCTGGGTTTAGACTAATCAGGGTTCACATTCTGAATTACATGGGGCTGAACAAGCAAACAAAATTAGGGTTATACCAACAGAAAAGAAGGAAGAGGCTGTTGACTGAACCACTAGGAATAGAGAGAGAGTTCCCATTTACCACACATGCAGGATAACTAGGGAATAATGGCATTTTAAATCAGCTCTAAATATTTTAATATTGATTTAAGTAAAAAGGGAAATCTACTGAAGTTACATGTTTCTGATGTGCCGTTAAATTTTGTATTTACTTGGAAGATCACAGAGACCTTATATCTTCTTGAAATGTTTAGCTGCCAATCTAAGTGTATCTTGGAGAAATTATGATTTTTGTTAAATTAAGGTAGAGTATATACAAGTGCGTTTCTAGTAGCACAAAGAACACCCCCAAGCCCTAGGATCACCACTGGTCCATCGTGGTTGATCAGTTCTCCTTCTAAAAACAAACTGGCCCAGTGGAAATGAAACCTCTTAGAAACGATTGCTTCTTCGGTTGCTAAGTTTACATGCTCTTTTTCTTGCCATGAAACAATTTTCCACTCATGGTACTGTGAAACACTCATCTGGAAGAAACCTGCGTTTGTCCCTCTGAGAGGTGCTGGCCTCAAGATCAAACCAAATCCCATCAACCTAATCGCTCCTGCCACATGGCCTCAGGAGTGAAGAATTCTCCCTTTGTTTGCAAGCTGACAGAGGGGCAGGGCCCCCAAGATGTATGGCTCGCAAGAGAAGAGAGAAATCCTACCGCGCACGACACTCTCCTCCTGGTTTAGTTGCTTTTCTGGCTCTGCTTGGTTCTGCATTTGGATGTTGATGTGTTTTACAAAACATATTTCAAGTGCGAGCAGCCCAGTCTCACTCCTGATCCGCAGCTTCTGAACATTGACATGATCTCAACCACCAGACAGTCGTCAGATTTTCCTGTTGTAAGGCTTGGCCTTCAGAGCCGAGGGCCTGCCCCTGCGCGGGCCCAGAGGTCTCCCTGGTTTGCAGAGGGAGGTGCTGGGAGGAAAGAGGCTGCACAGGCTCAGCCCTGGAAGGCTGGGCTGCACTCAAAATTTTGCCTCTGAGTCAGACTGTCTTACCTTTTAGTGCTTTTGCATTTTCATGTTTCCTCTCATTGCGCCTTTCCTATCTTTCATCCTTTTTTTTTTTTAAATCCCTTTTTGTTCTATCCCAATGTAATCTCAGAACAGGAATCCAAAAAACTCAACATACAAGGATAAACGCTACAAGGTTAGAGATACATTTGCATTCATCCTTCCCTTGCATTTTCAAGTGAGACAAATCTCTAAGTCAAGGGATGCATGTCTAATTGTGACATTTTAGTCTTCAATAAAAGTCAGTAAAAAAAAGGTTTTCTTTCTTTCTTGTTTTTTTTTTTTTCTTTTTTTCCCTCTCTTTTGAGGGATTGGAAATTTTCCTGGGACCTTGAAATCCTCCCATATACTGAGATGATTCCTGGTAAGCGAGAAGGGGCTCTGGTGAAGTGAAAACAGACTGGGAAAGAAATGATTATTACAGATGATATAAAGGTTCAGAGTCCAAGTCTCAGATCAATGAAACAGCTCTGCACCCTACCCACCTGTGAGGCTTTGACAAGTGAGAACCATGTTGGAACTCACGGGCTATGACCTTGAGTGGTCCTCTGGCTTTATTAGCAAACCAGACTACTGGGGATAAATTTTACATTAGGGGAGTGCGCCCGAGCCCGCGGCCCCCGCCCGGGGCGATGGAGCCGGAGCCCGGCGGGGCGGCCGCTGCGCTCCTGCGGCAGAAGAGGGCGGCGCTGCGGCGCAGGGGGTGCAGCTTTAAAAAAAAAAAAAAAAATTTTTTTTTACATTAGGAATATCTTAGAAAATCCCAAACACCATATTCATGTCCTACCTACAGTCAAAGCAGCAGGAAGGCAGCTTACATTAAAGAAGATGTGCAAGTATAAACAATGGAATATTACTCAGCCATAAAAAGAATGAAATAATGCCATTTGCAGCAATATATGTGCACCTAATCATATTAAATGAAATGTCAGACAGTGAAAGACAAATATCATACGATATCACTTAAATGTGGAATCTAAAAAAATGATACAAATGAACTTATTTACAAATGAGAAATAGACTCACAGATAGAAAGCAAACATGGTTAGGTGGGGGAAGGGATAAATTAGGAGTTTAAGATTAACATACACACACTACTGTGTATAAAATAAACAAGGACCTACTGTGTAGCACTGGAAACTGTACTCAACATCTTGTAATCACCTATAATGGAAGAGAATGTTAAAAAAGAATATATCTTTGTATATACGTTTATATATATACGTTTAGGGGTTTCCTGCTGAGTCATTGGTAATGAATCTGCCTGCAATGCAAGAGATGTGAGTTCAGTCCCTGGGTCGGGAAGATCCTCTGGAGTAGAAAATGGCAATCCACTCCAGTATTCTTGCCAGGAAAATCCCATGGACAGAGGCGCCTGGAAGGTCTATGGGGTCACAGACTTGAACACGACTGAAGCGGCTGAGCACACACATGTTTTTAACTGAGTCACTTTGCTGTACACATGAAGCTAACACAGTTTTGTAAGTCAACTATATTTTGACAAAATTAAAAAAAAAACTCAAGCAATAAAATAATGAAACCATTAAAACAAGAGAAATAAAAAGATCTAAACACCAAGAATTTATAGGGTAAGGATATGCCAGAAAATTATTTACATTAAACTATTCTTTGGAGCATAAAAGTTAATTCTGACCTCAGAATCAAAAAGCAGGTGAGAGGTACACAGTTCTCATGATCTTCCTTGATCATCCATAAAGAGAAAGAAACCTAGCTTTCAACTCAGGAAGGAATATGTCATGTAGGACTTTATTTGGGAAACAGTGAAAATACACAAGAAAAGAAAATTTATTCCTGGAGAGTCCTTTTGGTCAAATGCGGATAGCTATTTAAAATTATTAGAGATTTGAGCAATTTGGGTACAGAGAATTTTGTGGTGAGCTGTAAATGTTTTTTCCTGATAAATTTGACTCCTGACTATTTAGGATTCCTGAGATTAAAGGAGGCAACTGAATCTATTTTAAAAACCTGAAAAAGTGTTTTCTGGAGCGTTATCCAGGAGCAAGGTTACAGAGATGACCCAGGCCCTTGGCATCCTCTCCTGGGGAAGGTGCTTTACGCAACTCCCCTCCTCCCCATGCAGCCCCGGGGCGGGGCATTGGCTGTTCAAGCATTCAGTTTGCCAGTGACTCAGAGACGAAAATGGAATCAAATACTTTCTTGAAACTTGTATAGTCCTTGTATACGCCTGAAAAAGGTGCCCAATAACAGCTATGGTGAACGATTGTGCCTTGAGCATGAGACAGCAGAACACTTGAATTTCTGAGTCTTTTTTTTCCTGGACTCTTTAAAGAGAGAGATAACATCTAGCAACTTGGGTAGAATAAATTCAGAGCCGCTTTTGCTGTGTAATCTTTACCCAGGGAAAAGCAAATTGTAGCCCCAAAGCTGTCCAAGAGAAACTGAGAGGCAGTGGGCTCGGCTGTCTGAGAACCAGGCAGGGCTCGTGGTGGGGAAGTGGGGAAGCACACAGCCCTCCCAGCAGCTGCCCTGGGATTCAGATGGCTTTGCTCTGCATGGAGATAAGTTAGATTTATGGGAGGGGTCTCCCTAAAAAGTCTAAAACACAATCCCTTCTCCTGGTCAAACAGGAGAGTCATTCATCTGTTAACAACATCCAGGAGAAAATGGCCCTTGAAGATGGTATCTGGGCAAAAGCATTATGTGCCGGTGAAAGGAGCTCCCTGTTCCCATGGAGGTGGAGGAGTCACTGGGACTTTTAATTCTCTTTTTTGAAAGGTCACTGCCTAGAATTTCTCATTTACAGTATCTGACTCGGCTACTTCTGCCAAGATCTGTTAGTACTGTCTCAATGGTTCCCTTTGCCAGTTTGAAAGAATTTCACCTTCATGAGGGTCTGGGACCCTGAAGGGCTCATCATCGCCAATTCAGGGGACAACTGGGAGAGACACAAGCTTTGTCAAAGATGTAGATGCTTGTTCTTTCCATTCTAGTGAAACCATACAGCCTCATTATGCTCATAATACATTTATCTTGGCCGCTGACTGAGGGAATGCTTGCTGATTACATCAGCCATCGACTCATGTTCAGTATAAGCTCTGAGTGAGGCCAGGTCAGTCCAGCTCAAATGATCTGCCCTGGCCAGTAATTATTTTCCTTTTGATCTAATTATTCTGACTTGTCAATTATTAGGATATAGCCATTTCTTTTAATAGCACCACCCTAGAAGGTGGGATTTTTTATTTTATTTTTTTGACTATTCCATGTGGCATATGAGATGTTAGCTCTCCCACCAGGGATCAAACCCATGCCCCCTGCAGTGGAAGTGTAGAGTCTTAACTATTAGACCACCAGGGAATTCCCTGGGCATTGCTTTTAAATCAGAGGTTCTCAGATTCCTGCTCTAGTTCTCAATCCTGGGAAGGCAAAATGCCCCCGGGGGTGTGGAAATGTGTATGTGTATATGTGTGTATGTGTATATGTGTGGGTATGTGTGTGTATGTGCATTTTGGATTGTCCCAATCAGATTTTAGTAGGCAGAGGTCAAGGATGCTAATAGCCCTGAAACCTGTAATACAGACCTATACAAGCAAGAACTGCATCACCAGAATGTCCCCGATAAGAAATACTGCCTGATATCTATCTTTCAGGCCCAGGTTGGGCCCTCCTAGGGTCCACTTAAGACCATGGTAAGCAAATATCCTGAAATTCACAACCAGTTCTTATAGCCACAGGTGACCAACTTCAAAATATCTCTCAGAGTGACCTGTGATACAACAGGGGTCACCTTGTATTAAGTCAAAAATACATATATTGAAGTCTCTAATATTTGCTAATGGTGTGACTTATACCAGATGTCTTAACATCTGAAGCCCTGATGTCTAGGTCAGTAAAATGAAGGTATAAAAGCCCATCTTGCGCAGCTATGAGCATTAAAACAGATGATCAATGTTTGATCACATGGTGCTCATTGTGCCTATATGGCCTAGGCTCCTGCTGTCTGGGACCCTGACTTAGAAAAAGAGTCCGAAGCCCCGGAAGATCAAGGATCTCTCAAAGCACACATTCATTTATTAGTTTAGGAAAGACAATCTGTCTCTCCATTCAAAGCTGCACAAAACATGAACTAATTCTCCAGGGAGTTACTACTGGTCTAGTCTCCTCTGGCCGTAGGTCCTGCCTGACCCTGGTGGAGATTCAGGGCAGAGAAGTTTCAGAGGAAAAGGGAGAGAGACAGAGTTTGTCTTTAAATTGACAAACTACCTCATTCATTTTATTTAAAACTGCGAAGTGATACCTAATTCTTGTACTAACCCTGGTGGCTCAGAGGATAAAGAATCTGCCTGCAATGCAGGAAACCCAGATTTGGTACCTGGATTGGGGAGATGCCCTGGAGAAGGAAGTGGCAACCCACTTCTGTACTCTGGCCTGGAGAATCCCATGGGCAGAGGAGCCTGGAGGGCCACAGCCCATGGGGTCGCAAAGAACTGGACGTGACTTTCATTCCTTTTTTTGCCCATTTCTTATAGAAAATTGAGAAAATAGAGAAAAGCGAAAAGAAGAACATTTAAGGCACTTACAGGCCCACAGAGGGAGAACCATGAAAACATTCAGGTGAATTTCCTTCACGTGTTACTACTGACATATAAGTTTACAAAAAAAAAAAAAAGACTAGCATGACACTTGAGACACTTTCTTCTTCAAGTGACACAGAGTTGCTTGCAAGACTCGGTCCTTCCAGTTGGGCTGAATTTGCCTTTAATCTGTGTTTGGTCATCTGGTGAGCTGGAGGGTTCTCTGGGTAGTGTGAGCTGGTGGGCGGTGCAGGGGTTGGGGCGGAGGGGGTGGGGGGCGTGCATTTCTAGGGGAAAGTGCTCACTGTATACCCTTGACCTGGAGACCTGGTTCACATCCGCCTGGGGACCGGGAAGGCAGCTTGTTCCTGATGGGATGCCAAAGGGCCAGGGAGCCAGAGGAAAAGCTTACGTCTGCTTGAAAACAATGCCCAGGGCCCTCCTGCAAGAACCACAGGCCCCTGCTTCCTGGCTCAGGCTTCAAGACAGCTTTCAGAGCCTTCAAAAAGATATCGTGGTCTTTGTTTTATTTATGTTGGGGCAAAGCACAGTCGCGCACGTGCGCACACACACATATGCACACATGCACACAAGACATAAAATCACTCCCACAAAAAAGAACTGCTATTCCTGTTTTAATTTTTGTGCTTTCATCTTTTGTTCTTAATTTAAAATGACATGTCTCTGGTGATGAACACTGTCAACATTGAGGTGTCCTTATTTCTTTGTAAGAAACAGTGTGATCCTTCTGTTTGCAGCTTCTTTTTCTCTCTGTAACAAACTCCTATAAACACTTTACCCTAAGCGCTAGGTGATCTACATCATTTCCAATGGATGCTTGGTTATCCACTGAATTTGTGCGTGTGTGTGTGTGCACTAAGTCACTTCAGTCGTGTGCGACTCTTTGCAACCCCATGGGCTGTAGCCGGCCAGGTTCCTCTGTCCATGGGGTTTTCCAGGCAAGCATACTGGAGTGGTTTGCCCTGCCCTCCTCCAGGGGATCTTCCAACCCAGGTATCGAACCTGCAGTTAGTTTGTTTCCTGTGTTGGCAGGCGGGTTCTTTACCTCTAGTGCCACCTGGGAAGCCCTGTCCACTGAATATATCAGAATAATGGAAAAGAACTTCATATCATTGGACATTTCACTTATTTACAACTTTGGACTTGTTTTCAAACAATGTTTGTCATGTTAAAAATAAAGTTAAACAAATAATTCTGTAGCCTGCATACAAAATCATGATTAATAAGTGCCCTGGTCATTCATGTGTGAGACAGAGCACGGACTAGGAGAAGCTCCAGAGATGGACGCACCTCTGGCTCTGCTTCTGAGGGATGTAGTTTAATCGAACCCTCTTGTTTTACTGTAGGAAATTGAGAGCAAAGCTAAACTGCTGCTGCTGCTGCTAAGTCACTTGAGTCGTGTCAGACTCTGTGCGACCCCATAGACAGCAGCCCACCAGGCTCCCCCGTCCCTGGGATTCTCCAGGCAAGAACACTGGAGTGGGTTGCCATTTCTTTCTCCAATGCATGAAAGTGAAAAGTGAAAGTGAAGTCGCTCAGTCGTGTCCGACTCTTAGCGACCCCATGGACTGCAGCCCACCAGGCTCCTCCGTCCATGGGATTTTCCAGGCAACAGTACTAGAGCTAAACTACCGGTTCCAATTACAAGCAAATACAAGCTGCAGGTTTCTGACTTCCTGGCTTGCACCCTTGATCTGTTTAGTGTTCAAACTCAGTAGTCTCAGATGTAAAAATGAAAATAATAGCAGAAGAAAGTGGAGGTTGCTGCCAATAATTCCAGTATTCTATCTACCTGAGGCCTATAGAAATATGTGTTTGCTATTCAAATATATTTCCATTCATTTCTGAGGAATGGTGTCTTGAAAAGTCACCATGGGTATTTATCTGTTCTCTTCAACTCATGCCATTTTAATTTTAAACCTTTTCAATGCCTTTTATATTTATGCAGCCAACTTTTGGCCAGACACTTTTCACCTGTCTGTTGCCTGGTCTTGTCTTCTGCTATTTAGTTTCTGTGACCTCTGCTGTGACCTCACCTCAGTTAGTGCTCAGGTTCAGAACACTTATTGTGTCAGGCCGTTCTTTTTTAATTTAGAAAAGGTCATTTTCCATGTCTGTCATCTGGCTTGCAATAATCTTAAGCATATCCCTATCTTTGTTGCCTACCGCCTCTGTTCTCCCTGACATTGTGGTGTGAACCCTGCTGCTTCCTGCCATTGCGACATCAAAGTGGTCCATGTGTCTCCCTGTGTGACCTGTGAAGGATGCTGGCTGCAGGCAGGAGGCAACAGCTTCCTGCCTGCTGCACACGTCACTGGTGTCTGTGAGGACCTCCAGGTCCAGGAGGGTGACCTAGAATCCTATGAAAACATCAGCACTGCAATACCCCCGCCTGTCAATCTTCTTAGGATAATTGACGAGCATTCTTTTGTTTAAGTGATGGTTTATTGCAGTCAAAATAAAATTATTTCTCAGTGGTTTTCTGAGCAAATTACATCTCAGTAGCTTTCTGCTTGTCTGTTTTCAGTGACTTTGTACTCAGAAAGGATCACTGATTAGATTAAGGAAGAGTTCCACATCCCTTGATAGGACTTCAAAGTGCTGACAGTTCTTTGTCTTGCTTCTCAGACTCACATAATGGAACATCTGTCTTGCAAAGTATCTCTCTGCCCAAATCACCAGGTTTAATTTAATAGGCTGCTTGATTGGGACTGGGAGCCTTTATCTTTCATCTTGATTAATATGTCAATTCCAAGCACTATGGAAAAATGGGACATGACTCAGGAAGAAAAATTTGAGCATGTGCTCAGACATAGTTTTTAGAAAAATCAATGACAAATGTTCTCATACCTCGTATTTTTAGATTATAAAAAGTAACTTTATTGATTAATATAGTAAAAGACTTACAAGACAAGGAAGCAGAAAAATAAACACTGATTCCAGGAGCTGATCTGATGGCTCCAGATTATGTCTTATGAGGTGCTTTGCTGTCCCCTGGTGGTTGATTGTCTCCATAACACAGACCTGGCTCAGTGGCTTTTCCAACTAGTTTTCAGAAAATATTATCAGGAAAGTTCTTCCACAGAGCAATTTTGATGTGGAATGAGCTGATACATTCTATGATAAACTTTGGCAGAAAATTATATTTTGAAATTGATAATCAATTAAAATTCTTCTCAAAGTCTATCAAAATTTTAATAAAATTATTCATAGGTGCACGCGTGCTAAGTTGCTTCAGTCATGTCTAACTCTGCAACCCTATGGACTATAACCCACCAGGCTTCTCTGTCTATGGGATTCTCCAGGCAAGAATATTGGAGTGGGTTGCTATGCCCACCTCCAGGGGATCTTCCCGATCCAGGGATCGAAGCCTTATATTTCCTGTGTTGTCAGACAGGTTCTTTACTACTGGCGCCACCTGGGAAGTAACTTTAATATTGAAAGAAAATAAAATGTGCTTTGCTTTAGGTAAACATCCATTGTAGAACTATTTTGTCATTCAGATGGGAAAATACTCTACATTGCCCTGTTTGTATAAAATAGACCTTCTCCACATGTTTCCATTTGGCCATAACAGGTATTTTCATGCAATTTAAAATAATATTTATATCACTTCTTTCCCCAGAATATTTGGAGATTTTAGATATTTTCTTTTCTTCTTTAATTTATATACTTTGAGTATCTTTCCTGACATGGGACTATGTTTGGGGGAATTTTATACTCAGATGTTATTCTTTTTTTTCTAATTCCTTGAAATTTCAGTGAGATGAAATCAAAAGTGCTAATGCTTAACAGCATACCAGACTGAGTCACGGGTGTGTAAGAGCTGTACGGGGTTAGAACTGCTTTGGTTTTAGTTCTCCTGCTCTGCCTGCCTCCTGATGCTGTGTGGTCCCTACCACATAGACCAGATACCCAGGGACAGAGGGTAAGGGAGAAAGTGGTTCAAATACCCTTTGGAGTCATCATGCCTTGAGGGTTCAAGTTCAATAATGAAATCAATAGCTTTGAAAGGACATTAACATGTAAGTTGTAATATACATCATCTGTGCCACACTTGATTTGGGGGATTTTTTTACATAATAAATTTACAGATGGTCTTTAAGTTTTGCCCCTTGATTCAGCCAGGTTTGACAGCCTTGAGACCCTAACAGCAGCCACTGTGACAGTTTGCTGAGGACCGACTAGGTTCTGAGGCACTGTCGTGGCCTTCCCTGTATTCTGTTCCCTCAAATCAAAGATAAAGATGATACAAACCATCATTTTATGTGTCACCAAGAAAGTTATGCAATCCACAGTCAGCTGCAGGTCTTGTTTTTGCTGACTATATAGAGCTTCTGCATCTTCAGCTGCAAAGAATCCCATCAGTCTGGTTTCAGTATTGGCCATCTTCATGGATTACAGCCTTGTCGTGGCAAAGGGGCTTGCATAACTCCATAAAGCTATGAGCCATGCCATGCAGGGCCACCCAAGACAGACAGGTCATAGTGAAGAGTTCTGACAAAACGTGATCCACTGGAGAAGGGTATGGCAAACTACTCCAGTATGCTTGCCCCAGGAACCCCATGAACTGTATGAAAAGGCAAAAAGATATGAACACCAGCAAATGAGCTCCCCAGTTTGGAAGGGATCCAATATGCTACTGGAGAAAAGCCGAGAGCGGTTACTAATAGCTCCAGAAAGAAAGAAGCAGCTAGGCCAAAGCAGAAATTATGCTTGGTTGTGGATGTATCTGGTGGTGAAAATAAAGTCTGCTCCTGTGAAGAACAATATTGCGTAGGAACCTGGAATATTAGGTCCATGAATCAGAGTAAACTGGATGTAGTCAAGCAGGAGATGGCAAGAGTGAACACTGACATCTTAGGAATCAGTGAACTCAAATGGACTGGAACGGGCAAATTTAATTCAGATGGCCATTATGTCTATTACTGTGGGCAAGGATCCCTTAGAAGAAATGGAGTAGCCACCGCAGTCAACAAAAGAGTCCAAAATGCAGTACTTGGGTGCAATCTCAAAAATGACAGAATGATCTCTGCTTGTTTCCAAGGCAAACCATTCAACACCGCAGTAAACCAAGACTACGCCCCAACCACTAATGCTAAGAAGCTGAAGTTAACCAGTTCTATGAAGACCTACAAGACCTTCTAGAAATAACGCCAAAAAAAGATGTCCTTTTCATCATAGGGGATTGGAATGCAAAAGTTGGAAGTCAAGAGATACCTGGAGTAATAGGCAAGTTTAGTCTTGGAGTACAAAATGAAGCAGGACAAAGGTTGGCAGAGTTTTGTCAAGAGAACTCACTACTCATAGCAAACACTGTTTTCCAGCAACACAAGAGACAGCTCTACACATGGACATCGCCAAACGGTCAATACTGAAGCCAGATTATTATTATTGTTAAGTACTCTGCTTTGGTGCAGTCTATTTATTATGAAAGATTGTCTAACATAGGTTTCATGGCCAATCTCACACTGTGTCATTAAAAAATTTTTTTTATTTTATATTGGAATATGGTTGATTTATAATGTTGCATTAGTTCCAGGTATACAATTCAGTGATTCAGATACACACACACATTTATATATATATATATCTAGAAAGAGAGAGAAACAGCTATTCTGTTACAGATTCTTTTCCCATATAGGTTATTATAGAATATTGAGTATAGTTCCATGTGCTATACAATAGGTCCTTACTGTTTATCTGTTTTGTATATAGCTATGTGTGTATATTAATACCAAATTCCTAATTTATCCGTCCCTCATCCCACTTTCCCCTTTGATAACCATAAGTATGTTTTCAAGGTCTGTGACTCTGTTTCTGACTATAGAAAATTATATTTCCAAAGTTTTAAAATTTATTAATAAATTAATACTACATTAGACAAGTATGTCTGTTGTCCAAGAAAGAAATCTGGACCCAGGTGGGCTCTGGCTGGATGTCCCAGATGTGAGGACAAAGCAGGAATACCCCCACTCCCCTGCCCCCCATCTGGCCCCGTGAGCCTCTCTGGTCCAGGCTACTAACTTGTAGAAAGTAAGCCCAACTTGGGGGGACTATGAATACAATTCTGGTCTATGTCTAGTCATGTTTACAACCTCTTCTTCTAGATGTTAATTGAGTATATCTGGGGGAGAGCTTTGAGATCTTAAAGTCCTTTGAGGAAGGTCCAGAAGACAAACTAAAATGAAACAGCAGCATTCTTGTTGGGCAGTGTTTCCCTGAAACGTTTTTAGCTTCTTTTTTTGTTTATCCATTCAGTACACATTGCTCAGTGTCTGTTTTGTGAGAGGCAGCATGTAGCACATTGTGAGCGATAAAAACAAGCACTTCTTGAGAAAACTATGGTCACTGCTCCGTGGCCAGCTGATGTTCTGCCAGTCAAGCGCTCCTATGGGCTGACGGCCCTTACTGCATCTCCATGGCCGCCCCTTCTCAGGACCCTCCCACCTGTCTGCATGTTCACCGCAGGCAGTCTTATCCCTGCTAGGCTGAGGGTGGGCCAGGGGATCCTGGGCACCCTGTCCAGCCCCCCAGTTCAGAGTGGAGCAGAAGTGCATCCAGGACCTAGCAGGCCAGTCTGACTTCCTCTCTTGGTGATTCTGAACTGGGACCAAGTTCTGAATTGGCGAGGTTTCCATGCCCGTGTGTCCTCAGATGGGGAACTGCAATTTTGAGCAGACTTTGAGGGCTGGTGGCTGAGTAGTAAGGGAAGGTCTTGTCTACATGGCGGAAAGAAAGAAGAGAAGGAAGAGAGGACCTGAAGGAAGAGTCCAAGTTGGTCCTGAGAGACAGAGAGAGTCCTACTTAGTTCCCAATGTCACCCCAGCCAGTCCCTAATTCCAGAAGACGTCTAATTCCTTATGATAGGATGCCTATTAGTGCCAACTTGAGTGGATTTCTGGGTTATTTTAACAATGAAATTCTTCTTGATTAGAATGAAAAAAAAAAAAAGCTCAAAATGAAATACAAGCTAACTAGAAATAGAAACAATAATGTAAAATATGATGGGTTAATTCAGAAGATGGCATATTAATTTTACACTTCAGCTAAATGATCACTATGCTCCCCCTCTCCACACTTCTAAATATGAAAGTTAAAAAACTGTGTCCTGGACTTCTGTGGTGGCTCACTAGTAAAGAATCTGCCTGCCAATGCAGGGGACACAGGTTCCGTCCCTGGTCCAGGAAGATTTCACAAGACTCAGAGCAACGAAGCCCGTGCGCCACAGCTACTGAAGCGCGTGCACCTGGAGTCCGTGATCTGCAACGTGAGAAGGCACCGCGGTGAGAACCTCGTGTACCACAGCTAGAGAGGAGCCCCACTCACCACAACCAAAGAAGGCCTGTGCAGCCAAAATTTAAAAAAAAATTGTGTCCTGAAAATTTCAATTATTTTATATCTGATTGATGATTGAAAATTTTAATCCTATAGGAATATCTTTTGGCACTTTGAGGATAACCCTTAGCATCTCCAATTTCTTTGGTCAAAAACCATTTTCTGGCAAGAATGCAACTTGAGATAATTATGGCTTTAGGCACTGAGTTTGTTTTCTGAAGGTTATTTTGATTTATGATGACTCAGCTGCTCAGTCTCCGTGGTTAACTTTGGTGGGGGACTGGTCTTCATGGATTACCATGCTCTGTCTTCAAAAGGCATGAAATTCAAGGTATTATAGTTTCTTTCCTTACCTCAATCCATTTTACTCTCTCTGGGTATTTAGTATTAAGGTTCTCAACCTTAGTATTAAGGTTTCTCTGTCTTAGTATTAAGACAGGAAAGTTCCTGTCTTACTAAAAGGGTAATTGTCAAGGCAATGGATTATTGTCTACGGCTTGTTTTTTTAGTGCTCTAGCCAAGGATTAGAAATATAGTGTTTTTAATTTCTTTTCTTCAGACTAGATTCCTTGATCTTTTCTCTGCTGCAGGGCACTTTTTTTTCCTGAAGGAACACTATAAGTGAAAACTCTTATTTGCCCTTCCTCTCTTAGTGATAGAGGCATGGGTGTGTGTATTGGTTACTCAGTCATGTCTGACTTTTTTCGACCCCATGGACTATAGCTCTCCAGGCTCCTCAGTCCATGGAATTCTCCAGGCAAGAATACTGGAGTGGGTTGCCATTCTCTTCTCCAGGGAATCTTCCTGACCCAGGGATTGAACCCAGGACTCCCGCACTGCAGGCAGATTCTTTACATCTGTGCCACCAGGGAAGCACCGAGGCATGGGTAGAATCTTTGCCATTGACCTAACCAGTCTAAACTTTTATTTATTTATTTTTGGCTGTGTTTGGTCTTCAAAAGTCTGCATGGGCTTTTTGGATCAGGAATCAAACTTGGTGTGGGATTTCTAGCTCCTTAAGTGGTTCACAGGGGAATTGTACTCAGAGTGCTGCTGAGCCTGGAGCCGCCTGGGTGATATTTCAATCCAGGAATGGGACCAAGTGTCTGAGGCAGAAGGAGGCACCGCAGGCCCATCACCCCTCAGCTTGGTGTATCCAGGGCATCTGAGTTGTCCAAGGTTGTATATAGGGTATAATTCACATAGTGCTACAAAGAAGTAGGCGGTAGATAAAACAGTCCTACTCATTTTTCACCCAAACGCTTGGGCTAAATTGTCGAAGTATAAATCAAAGTGTTGAAAAGTAGATGGTGCTGGATAAAAACACACATGATGCTCGAATCTGCCCGGAGTTAACTCAGTCAGTCAGAGAGAAGACGGAGGGTAGACGTGAGCCACAGGAAAATGTGTTTTCATCAAAAGGCCCCCGGGCCTCCTCTGACTGTTTCTCTCTCCCTTGGAATGTTTTAGATGCCATTATGTTGCCATAACATTTTTTCCAAAACTCTCCTCCTGGAATTGATTTGTCTAAAGACACACTGGTTCCTTTAAAATCAAAACTAAGCTGTCAAAAAACATCCTAATGGCATTTTTTGGAGGTAAGATTGGTGACCTCAGTGGCCCTGGGAGATGCAGGATCAGGCCTGTGCACGCTCTCAGTCCCGGGGAAATTTGCTCCTTTTCATCGAGGTGCCGTGGGAACAGTGTTGGGTTCAACATCACAGAGGTATGAGTTCAGGACCCAACTCTGCTTTTTCTTTTCGAGGTGATCTTGGGAAACTTGCTTCGTCTTTCAGAGCCTTTGTTTCTTCATCTGCCCAAAGGATGATAGATTGGGCTGTGAAGGTTAAACTGGGTCAAATATAAGTGTTTGGCATATGGCAGACTTTCCACAAAGGAGTGCTTATTGTTATCATAGGATTGCAAAAGACCACCCGCCGAATAGCAGCACCGGTCACGGGCTTCAGTTCACGTGACTGGGCTTGTTCGCACGTCTCTTCCTCTCTCTGCTCCCTACTCAAGTGCTATCAGCCTCAGCTCAGGCCTTTTGTCTCCCTTGTTACTTTATAAGGCGCTTAAAGGAAGAGCCCCTTTTTGGTTCACTGTGCACCCCACAGAAGGGCCAGCCCAGTGACTTATACACAGAGACAACTAGTGCTTAACTTGAAAGATTCTTTAAGGATACTAATGTTTTGGGACTTCCCTGGTGGTCCAGTGGTTGGCTCCAAGCTTCCATTGTAGGGGGTGGAGGTTTAATCTCTGATCAGGAACTAAGATCCCACGTGTCATGTGGTGTGGCCAAAAAAAAAAAGAAAAGAAACCTAAGTGTTTTATTAGAAAAATATATAGTATGAATATGCTTTAGCACACTTCAGTGTGCTTTAACAACCTCTATTAGCTTATGATTGTTGTTCAGTCACTAAGTTGTATCCAACTTTTTGTGACGCCATGAACGGCAGCACACTGGGCTTCCCTGTCCTTCATCAACTTCCAGAGCTTGCTCAAACTCACGTCCATTGAGTCCGTGATGCCATCCAACCATCTCATCCTGTGTCGTCCCCTTCTGCTCTTGCCCTCGATCCTTCCCAGCATCAGGGTCTTTACCAATGAGTCGGCTCTTCGCATCAGGTGGCCAAAGTATTGGAGCTTCAGGTTCAGCAACAGTCCTTTCAGTGAGTATTCAGGGCTGATTTCCTTTAGGATTGATGTCAACTTTTTTTTATGGTATCAACTTTTTATTAACAGCAGACAGCATCTCCTGGTCTCTTGGGGAGAAGATATACTTCAACAGAGGCTTCACTGGGGGAAGGAGAATGGTAACATTCAGGACCAATACTAACCCTGGGTCTTAGTTATCTACTGTTGTGTAAAAGCCTCCCCCCAAATCCAGTGGCATAACACAGTAATAAATCATTCATTATCCCTCACAACAGTGAGAGCTGAGAATTTGAGAGCAGTTTGGCTGCATGGTTCTGACTTGAGATTCTTATGAAGCTGCTGTTAGGTGTCACAGGTGGCTTGCCATCATCTGAAAGCTGGGCCCAGGGTGAGGTTCCACCTTCAAGGTGCTCACGGCTGTCAGCTTAGTCGTGGCTCTCAGTGGGGGAGGAAGGGGCTAGTTCCACTCCATGTAGCTTCTCCCCAGGGCAGCTTAAGTGTCCTCACATCAAGGTGACTGGCGTCCCCAGAGTGAGAATTTCAAGGATCCAGGCAGAAGCTGCAATGCTTTCATGATCCAGCCTCGGAAGTCATGCCATCGGTTCAGTTCAGTTACTCAGTCATGTCCGACTCTTTGTGACCCCATGGACTGCAGCACGCCAGGCCTCTCTGTCCATCACCAACTCCTAGAGTTTACCCAAACTCATGTCCATTGAGTCAGTGATGCTATCCAACCATCTCATCCTCTGTCGTCCCCTTCTCCTCCTGCCTTCAATCTTTCCCAGCATCAGGTTCTTTTCAAATGAGTCAGTTCTTTGCATCAGGTGACCAAAGTATTGGAGTTTCAGCTTCAACATCAGTCCTTCCAATGAACATTCAGGACTGATTTCCTTTAGGATGACCTGGTTGGATTTCCTTGCAGTCCAAGGGACTCTCAAGAGTCTTCTCCAACACCACAGTTCAAAAGCATCAATTCTTTGGTGCTCACCTTTCTTTATAGTCCAACTCTCATATCCATACATGACTACCAGAGAAAACTTAACTTCGACTAGATGAACATTTGTTGGCAAAGTAATGTCTCTGCCTTTTAATATGCTGTCTAGGTTGATCATAACTTTTCTTTCAAGAAGCAAGCGTCTTTTAATTTCACATTCTATGGGTCACAGTGTGAAAGCCACTGACCCAAGGGCTTGGATACCAGGAAGTGAGGATCATTGAAGTCACTGGGGAGGTGGACATCAGATGCTGGCACAAGAATTAGGTAGATCCCAGTGCATACACTTCCAGCAGGATGGCAGGCTCTTATATGCTTGATTCCACTTGGAGGACTAGTGGGTTGTACAACGACAGAGGCTTAGCTGGCACCTGAGTTTGTGTGCCCTCTTGAACTGTGTAAAAAAGCAGCCCACTGCAGAGCCCTTGAAACACCAGCTTTGGAGGGCCTTCTGGACTGGAAGAAAGAAGCTAGAAATTTAAAAAGCAAAGGACGACATTAAAAATAGCCTTCAGTGGAACAAGCTTCCTAAAGGAGGAATTTTTTTGTTCTTGGCTATATCCCAAGAGTCAGAACGGTACCTGGCATCTGGTGATATTCAAAAAATATGTGTGGAATACATGAATGGGTTTGAAATTTGCTTAACAAATAATCTCTAGTACAACTTACTGTAAACAAACTATAGGATTCTTAGTCTGTTATGTAAATATACATGCGATAACACATGGTTAATCATTAATGTTAAGAAAAGCTTGTTTTGTAGTTAGATGAATATTACTTAACGTTTTACTTAAGTATCTGAAGAATTTAGGTTTATGAACATTTTTACATGGCATTTCTCATGAAACGTTCCTTTTTCTTATTTGTATAGCACAGCCAAGAAAGAAAATAGAAAAAATTGTAATTGGAATTAGTTGGAAACACTAGTTCTGGAAACAGAGTTTCTTATTTCCATTATAACAGTAAGTTTTAAGAAACTATCACTATTATGGTGGCTCCGATGGTAAGGAGTTTACCTGCAATGCAGGATACTCAGGTTCAATCTCTGGATCAGGAAGATCCCTTGGAGAAGGGAATGGCAACCCGCTCCAGTATTCTTGCCTGGAGAATTCCATGGACAGAGGAACGTGGCAGGCTATAGTTAATGCGGTCACAAAGAGTCAGACACGACTGAGTGACTAACACACACACCACTGTTATATGAGGCTGGCACAGTGTGCACTGATGAAATACACAATAAAGACCCTGAACTCAGTTGTTCCATGCCGATGAGTACAGTAAAAATAATTTTTTTATGTCTATAATATTGAGTAATGTATTTTGCCTGAAAAATTTGAGCCACAGAATTAAAATGTAGGAGAACTTCGACAGCAAATTTGAACTCTGAAATTGGAGTTATTCCTCATTATGAAAACTGGCTGAAATCAACAGTCCAAAGCGAGTGTCTGTCAACTTCCCACTGGATTACGATCGGTTATTGTTGTGAAGTTGACTTTGCTCCTGAATCAGAGAGAAGCACCTGAGGTGCGCCAAGGCCACCTTACCTCCATCCCAGCAAAGGAGTAAAGGGTCGCAGGTGAAAGCAGGTGAACAAAAGGAGAAAGAACAGAATGTAGTCAAAGATAGAGTTAAGCATCAGCACTTAAATTGTGATGGAAGCTGACGGTTATTGCTTCCATATGCAAGCAAAGTACAATTTTTGAAAGCTTGGCATTAATTGTAATCAGAGGTTTTGGAGGTTATTAGCATGATAGACTGGGAGAGGGCAATGGCACCCCACTCTAGTACTCTTGCCTGGCAAATGTCATGGACGGAGGAGTCTGGTAGGCTGCAGTCCATGTGGTCGCTAGGAGTCGGACACGACTGAGAGACTTCACTTTCACTTTTCACTTTCATGCATTGGAGAAGGAAATGGCAACCCACTCCAGTGTTCTTGCCTGGAGAATCCCAGGGACGGGGGAGCCTGGTGGGCTGCCGTCTATGGGGTCCACGGAGTCGGGCACGACTGAGGCGACTTAGCAGCAGCAGCAGCACGACAGACTAAGAAGGCACTTGATTCTTGCCTGGCACTAGTGACCCTCCACTCAAAGAAAGCATTATGGAACCCCCAGAATTGTAGATCTCAAAGATCAGATACAGACACTTAGTGACTTTAACTGAAGTGCCTTCCCTGTATCTCTGGGTGGCCCTGCTGCTGATTACTTTCAAAGGAAACCCTTCCTTTCAGCCTTGGAGAAGCTCCCAAGGTGGGTCTACAGAAGGGCAGGTGTCACTTTCCTGTTGTCTTGAGAAGCTGTCCCAGGCACCTTCCCTGGACAGGCAAGGGAGTCCCTCCTTTGGCAATTTCCACCTTTAAACTTCACTTGAGTTGCCAGCTCTAGGCTGTCAGCAGTGGGTCCCACAGTCCCAGGCTTCAGGAGAACCTCTTTCCTGCTGAGGAACTGACTGGGATCCCAGGAAGGTTATAATTGGAAACATTCTCCAGGATTCCTGGTTCACATGTACAGAGAGTTGAAAATAGTAATCCCAGGGGTGCACACCTCTCAGTGTGGTGTGTTGGCAAAATTATGCCAGTGGAAGAAAGGAGATTCAGATCACTGTTCCACTGCTGTCATTAACTTGTAGGAGATTTGACTTTACAAAGTATCATTATTTTAATTTTTTAAAATCTATTTATTATTTCTATGCTTTTAGAAAGTTTTGTATTCAGTATAGTTGGTTTATAATATTGTGTTACTTTCAGGTTTGCACCAAAGTGACATGATTATACATTATCTACTCTGTATCAGACTATTTTCCCATTTAGGTTATTACGGGGTATTGAGTGTAGTTCCTTATGCTATACAGTAGGTCCTTGTTGATTACCTATTTTAAATATGTGTGTGTGCTAAGTTGCTTCAGTTGTGTTCAATTCTGCGACCCTATGGACAGTAGCCCTCCAAGCTCATCTGTGCATGGGATTCTCCAGGCAAGAGTACTGGAATGGGTTGCCATGGCCTCCTCCAGGGGATCTTCCCAACCCAGGGATCGAAGCTATGTCTCTTATGTCTCCTGCATCGGCAGGCAGGTTCTTTTACCACTAGTTTATATATAGTAGTGCATATGTGTTGATCCCAAACTCTTAATTTATCCCTTCCCCCACTTTCTCCTTTGGTAACCATAGCATTTTCTATGTCTGTGAGTCTCTGTTTTGTAAGTAAGCTCATTTGTATCTTTTTTTAGATTCGGCATATAAGTGATATCACATGATATTTGTCTGACTCATGCAAAGTTCCTGTGTCTCCATGTCTTTTTTTCACTAAATGGAGACAGCAATGTTAATTTTCAGTTTCTATTTTCTACCTACAGTATTTACTGCCAAGCCACACTGGAGTGTTTTCCCATCTGTAAAATGATACATATGCTGGATGGTAAAAATCTTATTGTTGCTATTGTTGTGTAGTTGCTAAGTAAATTCTTATATATGTGAAATATTTTATAGAGGGAAGCCCAAGGTGTGTGCACTGATTTTATCTTGTCGGTGTGGTATCCAAGTGGTCAGCTCACCAGTGAGTTAGCTTAATCCTCTCCTCCCAGGATTCCTCTGCTTGCTCCCATGGAGCAGTTGACTGCAGGGTGCATGGCTGGGTTTCATCCTCAGGTCAATGGGATTAATAATACAGATGTTAGGATAAATTGAGGTAAAATAACCAACACTGAGGTGGTCTAGATGGAGCTCAATTCTGGCAGAAGAAAGGCGGAACAAGAAAGTTACACTAGACAAAAAAAAAAAAAAACGGGTTATGGCAAGGCTTCTTTTCTTCAGGGGATGATGGCAGGGTCTATCGGAGGGTTACCTCACTGGAGCTGATGGAACGATTTCTGATTGACTGGTTTAAGATTCCATTTCTGGGAGAGCCAAAACTTTAATTAAGTCTCAATTTGTCAGCCTTGGGCTTAGCATAAGAGTGACTTCATTTTGGGCCTGTTGTCTTATTTTCAATAGAACCCTTCCATCCTCCAGCCTTGCAGGGTAGAAGTAAGGGCTGGAAGATCTTGGAACATCTTAGACCTTCAATCAGTGGTTGTAGCTGTTATTGCTATTGTTAGTTTTTAATTTCAAAAGTTTTACTCAAAAATGTGTGAACTATATAGCACATTACATATTACATTGGTTTGGGCAAAAAAAGTCCACTCTGGTTTTTCCATAACATATGGGGAAACCCTAATGAAGTGTTTGGCCAACGCAATATTATACACCCTCATTTAGGATAGACTTGGACAAATACATGCTTAAAGTACATGAAATGTGAGATAGTGTTATGTGCCCTGTCGAATTTTCACATAAATGCTAATGCTATGCTATTTCCATTATTAATTCAGCAGAGCCCTGGAGAAACTCATTCTAAATAGCAAAGAGGTTCACTGCCCAGGACATTTTGCAGACTGTGGATGTCTGGTACTGCCACGTCCACTCATGATTGTTCTTGGTGGGTCAAGAAAATCATCCAGGAACGTTTAACAAATGTTTGTTAAGCATGCTTGAGAATGACGACGAAATGAGACAAACCTCTTGAAAAAACTCAGATCAAACTCAGAACAGTTCCACGAAACAATTAAGGAAGCAGAGGAGGATGCCTGGAGACTTAAATATGGAAAAAGGCACAGAAATATCCACACAGAAGTATCCAAACAAAGCAACTGAGGCCATCTTAGTTTTGCGGAAATAATTGGATGAAAAATGATCTACCCATTGTTTTGGACTAGACAGAACCAAATGACTGGCTTGACAGACTTCTTTCTCCCGCCTTGACCAGCATACTGGCACTGAGCAGACACAGCGTCAGTCACAGGGAGATCACTTTACAGATGCTTTTATTGGTTCTACTAACAATAATGGCAGTAACTTGAATCTTCAGAACGCCTTACAAAGTATCTTCACATGAGTGATCTCGTTTGGTTGAGACTGATCTCAATTTGTGTTTTTCAGCAATTCACTGTTATACAGCCTTGAAGGGGAAAACGGGCAAAACCCATGTAAACAATCCCTGAGGCTTCTTCAGGGCTCTGGGGGAAAAAAATCTTTAATAGAATATTTTCCTCTTGTGCTTATCTTTCTGCTATTTTAATTCCTTAAAATCTCACACACTGAATAGTGTTCACATAGATTAATTTAAGAAAACTGGAAAAAATTTTGTATCTTTCTGCATAACTAGAGAATCTCTGACGGCCTGGGTGGGAATTCAGCCTTTATCCCTTTCTGGATGTGGGCGTTTGGGTGAGTTACTTAGTTGCCCTGTGCCTCAGTGTTTTCGTCTTAGAATAATATGAATTAAAATGAATTCATGGTAGGAAATTCCCTGGTGGTCCAATGGTTAGGGCTTTACAGTCTCACCGATGGGCGTAGGTCGGATCCCTGGTCAGGGAACTAAGATAGCACATGCTGTGTGGCACAGTTAAGAAAGGAAGAAAGAATTCACATGCATATATTCCTGCTTCTTTTGGATTTCCTTTCCATTTAGGAAAAACTGAGCTGTAAAGTATAAAGTTTATACTTCATATAGGTTTTATGAAGTGTATATATATAAAGTATGAAGTTCCCTGAGCTACAAAGCAGGTTCTCATTAGTTATCTATTTGACACACAGTGTCATTGATGTATCTGCGTCAATCCCAGTCTCCTGGTTCATCCCACCCCTGCCGCCCTTAGTGTCCGTATACTTTTCTCTACATCTGTGTCTCTATTTCTGTTTTGTAAAGACTATCTAAACCATTTTTATAGATTCTACATGCATGCATTAATAAACAATAGTGGTTTTTCTCTTTCTGACTTACTTCACTTTGTATGATAGTCTCTCGGTCCATCCACACGTCTACAAATGTTCATTGCAACACTGTTTACAGTAGCCAGGATGTGGAAGCAATCTAAGTGTCCATCAGCAAAGAAATGGATAAAGAAGATGTGATATATATGTGTGTGTGTGTGTGTGTGTGTGTGTAGACAATGGAATATTACTCAGCTGTAGAAAGGAACAAAATGGAGCCATTCAGCAGCATCAGAATCAGCCGGAGGGTTAGTCAGTCAGCAGAGGGAGCAGAGAGCTTACATTTCTAACGTGTCCTCAGGTGGGACCGAAACACTTTAAGAGCTAATTATGTAGCACAAGTGCCCATCAGAGGACCTAAGAGCATTTGATAGATGCTAGCTATTATCCCGGAGAAGGCAATGGCACCTCACTCCAGTACTCATGCCTGGAAAATCCCATGGATGGAGGAACCTGGTAGGCTGCAGTCCATGGGGTCGCTAAGGGTCGAACACGACTGAGCGACTTCACTTTCACTTTTCACTTTCATGCATTGGAGAAGGAAATGGCAACCCACTCCAGTGTTCTTGCCTGGAGAATCCCAGGGACGGGGGAGCCTGGTGGGCTTCCGTCTATGGGGTCGCACAGAGTCCGACACGATTGAAGTGACTTAGCAGCAGTAGCAGCAGCATCACAGTTGCCCTCATCATCGTCATCACTGTCGTCATCATCAAATAGACAGTGGAAGGAATCAACAACCAGGCAGTCCCCAAACTCTGTGGTTAAGATAAAATTGTTATTTTATTCTTAGGACTCCAGAATGGAGGCATCTTTCAGCATTCCTGAGCAATTTGTAACAGACTGGACCAGGTATCCTGGAAGACATCATTATGGGCAGCTCACCTGGCTTATCCATAAAGCTGTGGAAATAAACTAAGACCAACCAAATGAGAAAAGCAAAGGTGGTTTATTCTGATCTCACAGTAGCAAAGGAGTCAGCCACCAACATTTTGGCAGAGACTCAAGGGCAGACAGAGGAGTGGGTGTGCTTCATGGTGGCAAAAGGGGAAGGCTTCAGGTGTGCCCTGGGTGGAGGCTGGGGCAAGGGGAAGTGGTAGGCAGGCTTGCTAGACACAGGGCATCCTGTGTGATTGGTTAGGGTGTGTATTTGTCTTTCTTTGGTTGTTCTGGGATTGAAAGCTGTCAGTTCTTAAACAAGTCTGGGCCATTTGCGGCTGGTTGTTACTGAAGTTATTGTTTGGCTTCCTGCATTGTCCCTAGCGATAGCAGTCTGGGTTTTCCTGCAGGTCTGACCCAGGGCAGGCTGGTTTCCTGGGCTGCTGATTGTAGATAACGTGTTTGGCCTCCCAGGCAGATGGCTGCAGGCTGTGGGTCAACATTCAAGTTCAGATTTATCCAAGGGCTGGTTGTTTTCCATTTTATCTTCAGCAGAAGATGCTGAGACGCTTTGCAGGGATAGGAGGTCCTGACCGCACTGACTTGTGATCCAACCCATGTGGGGCTTGCGATCTTTATCACAACTCTCAGACGGGCTCATTTCTGAGTCAGTTACTGGCGAGCCTGGTTGGCGCTACTCTGTACCAGGAAATGACCCACTGTTGGCACACCAGCAAATCATGGCTGAGCCTACGAAACCGAGGAATAGATTCTATCATTTACCAAATGATAAGCTGATGCTGCATGACAAGCTTCTTGTTGGCCATGCAGCCATTCTTCCAAGGGCAGCAACCCAACTTCATTGTAGGTTCTGTTTAACTCGAAATTTTCTTGCTCTGTACAGCTCCATGAGGAGGAAAAGGAGTATGTCAAGGCTGTATATTGTCACCCTGCTTATTTAACTTATATACAGAGTACATCATGAGAAACGCTGGACTAGAAGAAACACAAGTTGGAATCAAGATTGCCGGGAGACATATCAATAACCTCAGATATGCAGATGACACCACCCTTATGGCAGAAAGTGAAGAGGAACTCAAAAGCCTCTTGATGAAAGTGAAAGTGGGGAGTGAAAAAGTTGGCTTAAAGCTCAACATTCAGAAAACAAAGATCATGGCATCTGGTCCCATCACTTCATGGCAAATATTTGGGGAAACAGTGGGAACAGTGTTAGATTTTATTTTCCTGGGCTCCAAAATCACTGTAGATGGTGACTGCAGCCATGAAATTAAAAGACGCTTACTCCTTGGAAGGAAAGTTATGACCAACCTAGATAGTATATTCAAAAGCCAGAGACATTACTTTGCCAACAAAGGTCTGTCTAGTCAAGGCTATGGTTTTTCCAGTAGTCATGTATGGATGTGAGAGTTGAACTGTGAAGAAAGCTGAGCACTGAAGAATTGATGCTTTTGAACTGTGGTGTTGGAGAAGACTCTTGAGAGTCCCTTGGACTGCAAGGAGATCAACCAGTCCATTTTAAAGGAGATCAGCCCTGGGTGTTCCTTGGAAGGAAAGATGCTAAAGCTGAAACTCCAGTACTTTGGCCACCTCATGTGAAGAGTTGACTCACTGGAAAAGACTCTGATGCTAGGAGGGATTGGGGGCAGGAAGAAAAGGGGATGACCGAGGATGAGATGGCTGGATGGCATCACGGACTCGATGGACGTGAGTTTGAGTGAACTCCGGGAGTTGGTGATGGACAGGGATGCCTGGCGTGCTGCAATTCATGGGGTCGCAAAGAGTCGGACATGACTGAGTGACTGAACTGAACTGAACTGAACAGCTCCCTGAAGCCACTCAACCAAGGTCTAGAAGTAATAAGGCAAAATTATTATGTTTTCCTTGAGTATCAGGTTAATAGGTTAAAAAAATGTTTTACATATGGCATTTCACTTTGTCTCCTTACATAGCAATACTGTCCAGAGATCAACAGTTTTACCACTCATTTCCTATGAATGCAAGGGTGGGTTTCTCCATATTAACCAACGATTCCAGGAACCACAGCTGAGTTGTGGTCAATCCTGACCAAATCTACCTGGAGAGAGCATCATATCCAGAAGTAAAGGGCTTAGCCCTATAAGACTGCTTTGCCACAGCCACTTCTATATTCAGTTGAAAGCCCAGGTTGTTACCTGAGCATCTGACGCACCAACTATGGATTCTCAGCCCCTCCTTGGAATTCGAATGCCCCTTCAAAGTCCAGATTGTTACTTGTACTTCTGACTGACTGTAAATCGGAGGGTCCCATGACCCTCTCATGAGGTGATTATTTTGCTAGAGCACTTCCCAGAACTCAGAGAAACATTTTACTTATTGGATTACTGGTTTATTGTAAAGGGTTATAACTCCAGAACAGTCTGATGGCAGAGATGCACAGGGCATGGTGTGGGGAAAGGGTTCAGAGACTGCACGTCCTCTCCAGGTACCCATGTGTCCACCAACCAGAAGCTCTCCAAGCCCCATCCTCCTGGGGTTTTATGGAAGCTTCATTGCATAGGCATGATTGATTAAATCATTGGCCTTTGGCGAATGACCCAACATCCTGCCCACTTCTCCTCCATGGAGGTCGGGGAGGGGACTATGAAGTGCCAGCCCTCTAATCACATTGGTGCTTCTTCTGGCAATGAGCCCCCATCCTTAGGTGCCTCCTCAAAGTCACATAACAAAAACATTTGTCACTCTCATCTCAAGGATTTAGGAGGTTTATGCAAGAAATATGGATGGGGACCAAAGATGCAGTTCTTGTCTTAATCATAGTGTCACAGGTGGGTAATATATTTATCTTACTGTCTTGGTGACCCACTGACAGTGCCAATTGTCTTGCTCTATCTCACTGTGTGCATTGTTCGCTGACCCCACAGTAGACGAGGTGCAAGTGGGGAAGCTGGAAGAAAACTCAAGGAGCCTTAGGAGCTGCAGATGTGTTTATTCTCTCTTGGCTGATGCAGTAGCCATAGCAGCAGACACACTGTAGTCTCTCCTCTCATGGCTGACCCAATGGACACAGCCGTTAAGCATCAGTAAATGCCGCTGCTTTTTAGGTGGAGCTCATATACCCTCACCCCACACAGTAGCCTCTGACCAAGTGGGTAGCTCGTGATGCTCATGTGCAGTGCTATAAAGTGATCTCAGCTGTTACATAGTCATTATTTACAAAACGTGGGGCAAGAGAGCCACTACACACCATCTTGGCTAATTTTGCTCTCTCCTGACTTCCCTGGTGGCTTAGATGATAAAGTGTCTGTCTACAATGCAGGAGACTGGGTTCAATCCCTGGGTCGGGAAGATCCCCTGGAGAAGAAAATGGCAATCCACTCCAGTACTATTGCCTGGAAAATCCCATGGACAGAGGAGCCTGGTGGGCTACAGTCCATGGGGTCGCAAAGAGTCAGACACAACTGAGCGACTTCACTTCACTACACATGCTGTTCATACTGTTCATGGGGTTCTCAGGGCAAGAATACTGAAGTGGTCTGCCATTCCCTTTTCCAGTGGACCACGTTTTGTCAGAACTCTCCACCATGACCCGTCCCTCTTGGATGGCCCTACACGGCATGGCTCATAGTTTCATTGAGTTAGACAAGGCTGTGATCCAAGTGATCAGTTTGATTAGTTTTCTGTGATTGTGGTTTTCCGTCTGTCAGCCCTCTGATGAATAAGGATAAGAGGCTTATGGAAGCTTCCTGATGGGAGAGACTGACTGAGGGGCAAACTGGGTCTTGTTCTGATGGGCGGGGTAATGCTCAGTAAATGGTGGAGGTGATGGAGATAATGGCGACCTCCTTCAAAAAGTCTCATGTGTGCCCTTCTGCACTCAGTGCCCCCAGCCCTGTAGCAGTCCACCGCCGACTCACGCCTCTGCCGGAGACTCCTGGACACTCACAGCAAGTCTGGGTCAGTCTCCTGTGGGGTCACTGCTCCTTTCTCCTGGGTTCTGGTGAGCACATAGTTTTGTTTTGCCCTCCAAGAGTCTGCTTTCCTGGTCCTGTGGAAGTTCTGTAATCAAATCCCACTTGCCTCTGAAGTCAAGTTCTCTGTGGGTTCTCAGTCCCTTTGCCAGATCCCCGGGTTGGGAAATCTGTTTTGGGCCCTAGAACTTTCTTAACAGTGCAAGAATTTCTTTGGTATAATTGTTCTGCAGTTTGTGGGTCGTCTGCTTGGCAGCTCTATGGTGGGGTTAATGGTGACCTCCTCCAAGAGGGCTTATGCCACAGGCTGGGTGACCCAGGTCTGCTGCACCCAGAGCCCCTGCCCCTGCAACCAGCCACTGCTAACCTGTACCTCTGCAGGAGACTAAAGTCTGGCTCAGTCTCTCTGGGGTCCCTGGGTCCTGGTGTGACAATGTTTTGTTTGAACCCTCTAAGCATCTCTGGCAGGTATGGGGTTTGATTCTAAATGCAACTTTGCTCCTCCTGCCATCTTGCTGGGGCTTCTCCTTTGCCCTTGGATGTGGGGTATCTTTTTTTGGTGGGGTCCAACATTCTCCTGTCAATGATTGTTCAGCAGTGACTTGTAATTGTGGAGTTCAAGCATGAGAAGATGATGCTGTTAAAGTGCTGCATTCAGTATGCCAGCAAATTTGGAAAACTCAGCAGTGGCCACAGGACTGGAAAAGGTCAGTTTTCATTCCAATCTCAAAGAAGGGCAATGTCAAATGCCCTTTGCTCAAACTACCACACAATTGCACTCATCTCATACGCTAGCAAAGTAATGCTCAAAATTCTCCCAAGCCAGGCTTCAACAGTACACGAACCATGAACTTCCAGATGTTCAAGTTGGATTTAGACAAGGCAGAGGAACCAGAGATCAAATTGCCAACATCCACTGGATCATAGGAAAAGCAAGAGAGTTCCAGAAAACATCTATTTCTGCTTTATTGATTAGGCCAAAGCCTTTGACTTTGTAGATCACCACACACTGTGAAAAATTCAAGAGATGGGAATACCAGACTATCTGACCTGCCTCCTGAGAAATTTGTATGCAGGTCAGGAAGCAACAGTTAGAACTGGACATGAAACAACAGACTGGGTCCAAATAGGAAAATGAGTACGTCAAAGCTGTATATTGTCACCGTGCTTATTTTAACTTATATATACATCATGCGAAATGCTGAATTGGATGAAGCACAAGCTGGAATCAAGATAGCTGGGAGAAATATCAATAACCTCAGATACGCAGATGATACCACCCTTATGGAAGAAAGTGAAGAGGAACTAAACAACTTCTGAATGAAAGTGAAAGAGGAGAGTGAAAAAGCTGTCTTAAAACTCAACATTCAAAAAACAAGCATCATGGCATCATTTCATGGCAAATAGATGGGGAGACAATGGGAACAGTGAGAGCCTTTATTTTCTTGGGCTCCAAAATCACTGCAGATGGTGATTGCAGTCATGAAATTAAAAGACCTTTGCTCCTTGGAAGAAAAGCTATGACCAACCTAGACAGCATATTAAAAAGCAGAGGCATTACTTTGCTGACAAAGGTCTGTCTAGTCAAATCTATGGTTTTTCCAGTGGTCATGTATGAGTGTGAGAGTTGGACTATAAAGAAACCTGAGTGCTGAAGAACTGATGCTTTTGAACTGTGGTGTTGAAGAAAATTCTTGAGAGTCCCTTGGACTGCAAAGAGATCCAGCCAGTCCATCCTAAAGGAAATCAGTCCTGAATATTCATTGGAAGGACTGATGCTGAAGCTGAAACTCCAATACTTGGCCACACGATGCGAAGAACTGACTCACTGGAAAAGACCCTGATGCTGGGAAAGATTGAAGACAGGAGGAGAAGGGGATGACAGAGGATGAGATGGTTCGATGGCATCACTGACTCGATGGACATGAGTTTGAGTAAGCTCCAGAAGTTGGTGATGGACAGGGAAACCTGCTGTGCTGCACTCCGTGGGGTTGCAAAGAGTCTGTTTCAACTGAGAGACTGAACTGAACTGAACTACCAATGCTAATGAGTTTCCTAGTTAGCCAGGCTGAGATTATTTAAACTCTTAGGGTTCACAAATGATGGAAATGCTGCTGAGGCAATGGTGGCGGGACTTTGAGACCCATGTTCTAAGAGAGAAAAAGGATTAGAAACTGTGACGAATTCTGCAAACAATACAGAAGATCCAAATTTGGTAGTGTAGCGAAAGGGCCGTTCTCAGTAAGCAACTTCCTGTATATTCCCTCTTACTGCAGTCCTTTGAGGTCTGATGACTCTGCTGAAACTGGGCTCTCAGAGTATGGTGATGCTTCTCTGGCACTTCTAAAAAACGTTTGGAGCCAGAAATGGCAACCCACTCCAGTATTCTTGCCTGGAAAATTCCATGGACAGAAGGAGCCTGGTGGGTGGGTTACAGTCCATGGGGTCACAAAGAGTTGGACACGACTGAGCAGCTGAGCATGCATGCACTGAGAAGCTAACTCACAGCCAGGAATCGTGACAGTGAAGAATTTGTAACTGGAGTCTACATCTGAATGTTGTCAGGATTCATAGACATAAGTAGCTTCTCTTCTCCTGGGTTGTCTTTACTTCCTTCATTTTAAATCTCTGTATTGTTTGGCACTGGGGACCAACCAGCTTTCTGGAAGCTCTCCACCATTGGATTTCATGTTCTTGGCTGGTTGCCTTTTGTTTTACTTTTCCCTCTGCCTTCTTTATTCCCTAGCAGTGGGTGCACAGCAGGATCTGCTCCAAGTTCTGAGTTCCGTGTTGCACTCTCTAACTCCTTTTCCGTTTGCATGATTGTAAATGAAGTCTTTCAGATCTCCACTCCCAAATCGACATTTTACATCCCATCCTGTCAACACTCCAAGCACAGGTGTCTCTTCCTCACCTTACACCTACCATGTGGAGCCAAGAGGAAGGGAAGAGACTGGAGGCTCAGGAAGCAAATCACTTGATTGATAGAGGAAGGTCCCTGACAAATGGAAAAGAGTTGGGACTTAAAATATGAATGGAGAGATTATCACTGGACAAGAGGAAGTTCCACTTTTTACCCAGATGAGGATGGAAGAAGACCAGGGAGACTTGAGGATGTGTTTGTTAAGTGTGAGGAGGGGGTTGAAGTTGTGAGATCATGTACAAGAAAGCCTCTTTTTTCAGTGAATTATGAGCCAAAGCCTTCCGACACTGAGGATAAAGGTGACAGGAGATAAAGTTTGAAAAGAGAGGGAGACTTACACCTTAGTTATCAAAGTCCACAAGAATTTCTGAGCACAAATATGAGTGTGGCCAAGAAAATTCCTTTGGGTTTTTCCAAAACAGTGTGAAAAACTCAAATGAATTTTTTGACCAACACAATAGTTATCTAAATAACTATTGATTTTTTCATATCATGACTGTATTTTTGTGATGACTTTTGGTTACAGTTAATGTTTAGTTTATAATGTAAAGTTGCTCTGGGAAATAGCATTTGATTCAATGCCAGTAAATCATTTTTTTTAAAAAAAGTTTGCTTTGATTACAGGATACTGTTCATGGTCTTTTATATTTTTGTTCCAGTTTATCTCTCTAAGATTATTTTTGATGACTTTTCAATGTCTTTTCTTTACCATAGGGTCTATTCCTTTTCCCCTGAAGTGCCTTTCTGTCTTTACATTCATGTACATATTTTCCTGGGTAGAATTCACTAATCCATGAGCTAATTTATACACATATCACTCACTCGAAAATGGCAATGTAGTACCTGCAGTGTTCCAAACATCCGACCAGTGGAAAGACTGGAAACAATAATAGATGATGCCTAATCCTGGGGAATTCACATGATATCAGGTGATGGAAGTAAATGAATAGTGTACAGTAAACACCCCAAAGCAGCGGGTGACTGAGATTTTATCTATGCCTTAAGGAATAAGCAGGCACTTTCCTAGCAGAGTGTGGCTGGGGAAGCTTACTGAGGAGAAGGCGTGCTGGTCAAAGGTCAGTAGCGTGAAAACCTCAGGTGTGTGGAGAGCACCGTGCGGGGTGGATGTGTGGGGCGGGGAGCCCGGGAGGACACAGAGGCTCCTGAGGGAAAAGGGAGCCAGACACTGTGGGAACAGCACGGCCTGGAGGGAGGCTCGGGAGTCTGTGGAGTGGACCGGGAGGTCTAGAACAGTCTGTGGAGTGGACCGGGAGGTCTAGAACAGAAGAGCCTGAAGTCTGGTGGCAGAGTGGCTGTTGTGCGTTCAGCTTAGAGGCTGGCAAAGCTGCTCTGTGAAAGGCCAGGCAGAGAGCATTCCTGAACCTGTGGGCCCCACACGGGCTCCTGTCACGACCCCACTCTGTGTGTGTGCGGTCAAGGCAGCTGCCAACAGTTCATAAACGAATGGACAGGGCTGTGTTTGATTACGTGTGAGGGGCGGAGGTGTAGCATAGAGTGTCTTACGTCAATTCTATGAGTTCTCCCGTGAGAGACTAGCTGATTATGACACCATTACTGACATAGAAAACAGCAAGATGCAAGCTATCATATGCCTGATGGATAAACAACAAGGCCCTGCTGTAGAGCACAGTATCCTGTGATAAACCACAATGGAAACAATATGAGTAAGAATATGTGTATGGATATGTATGTATGAATTGCTTTGTCCAGAAATTAACACAACAACGGAAACCAACTGTTCTTATAAAAGAAACTCACCAAGGAGAAGGAGCAGGTGTTTGTGGAAAAGCCATCACGTGTTCTTTTGGAATATGTAACTCGCTTTTGGAATATGTAACTCGATTTGAATTCATTTAGCTCTTAAGGGCTAGACATACAAGTCTTTACTTGTGAAATATCTTCAAGAGATAATTGGTTAGGTAAACAACAATAAAATAATGTATAGCAAGGCTTTTATGTAAAGTTATGTTATATATTAAAATTTAAGTAAAAGAATTGAAATAAAATATATATACAAAGGTGAGAGGATTGAAATAGGAGTATACTATTTCAAGATTCTTACATGATCTAAGTTGTATATCATTTGAAAACAGATAGTAAAAGTTAAAGGAGTACACCATAAACAGTTCAGCAATGACTAAAATTATTTAAAAAGCATTTAACTAATAAACTACATAAAGGAAACTCGATCAACAAGAAAAAGACAAAGAAGAAGACAGAAATGAAAAATAGATGGAACAAAGAGGACATAATAATTCTAAAAGTTTGTGTACCTAACAGAGTTTCAAAATACAACCGATAGAGCTGCAGAAAATTTAATACCAATTCCTTAATAATTGATAGTACAGATCAGATAAGATCAGTCGCTCAGTCGTGTCTCACTCTTTGCGACCCCATGAATCACAGCACTCCAGGCCTCCCTGTCCATCACCAACTCCCGGAGTTCACTGAGACTCACGTCCATCGAGTCAGTGATGCCATCCAGCCATCTCATCCCCTGTCGTCCCCTTCTCCTCCTGCCCCCAATCCCTCCCAGCATCAGAGTCTTTTCCAATGAGTCAACTCTTCGCATGGAGTGGCCAAAGTACTGGAGTTTCAGCTTTAGCATCATTCCTTCCAAAGAAATCCCAGGGCTGATCTCCTTCAGAAACTGGTTGGATCTCCTTGCAGTCGAAGGGACTCTCAAGAGTCTTCTCCAACACCACAGTTTAAAAGCATCAATTCTTCGGCGTTCAGCCTTCTTCAAAGTCCAACTCTCACATCCATACATGACCACAGGAAAAACCATAGCCTTGACTAGACGGACCTTTGTTGGCAAAGTAGTGTCTCTGCTTTTGAATATGCTATCTAGGTTGGTCATAACTTTCCTTCCAAGGAGTAAGCATCTTTTAATTTCATGGCTGCAGTCACCATCTACAGTGATTTTGGAGCCCAGAAAAATAAAGTCTGACACTGTTTCTACTGTTTCCCCATCTATTTCCCATGAAGTGATGGGACCAGATGCCATGATCTTCGTTTTCTGAATGTTGAGCTTTAAGCCAACTTTTTCACTCTCCACTTTCACTTTCATCAAGAGGCTTTTGAGTTCCTCTTCACTTTCTGCCATAAGGGTGGTGTCATCTGCATATCTGAGGTTATTGATATTTCTCCCGGCAATCTTGATTCCAGCTTGTGTTTCTTCCAGTCCAGCGTTTCTCATGATGTACTCTGCATATAGGTTAAATAAACAGGGTGACAATATACAGCCTTGACGTACTCCTTTTCCTATTTGGAACCAGTCTGTTGTTCCATGTCCAGTTCTAACTGTTGCTTCCTGACCTGCATACAAATTTCTCAAGAGGCAGGTCAGGTGGTCTGGTATTCCCATCTCTTTCAGAATTTTCCACAGTTTCTTGTGATCCACACAGTCAAAGGCTTTGGCATAGTCAATAAAGCAGAAATAGATGCTTTTCTGGAACTCTCTTGCTTTTTCCATGATCCAGCGGATGTTGGCAATTTGATCTCTGGCTCCTCTGCCTTTTCTAAAACCAGCTTGAACATTGGGAAGTTCATGGTTCACATATTGCTGAAGCCTGGCTTGGAGAATTTTGAGCATTACTTTACTAGCGTGTGAGATGAGTGCAATTGTGCGGTAGTTTGAGCATTCTTTGGCATTGCCTTTCTTTGGAATTGGAATGAAAACTGACCTCTTCCAGTCCTGTGGCCACTGCTGAGTTTTCCAAATTTGCTGGCATATTGAGTGCAGTACTTTCACAGCATCATCTTTCAGGATTTGGAATAGCTCAACTGGAATTCTATCATCTCCACTAGCTTTGTTTGTAGTGATGCTTTCTAAGGCCCACTTGACTTCACATTCCAGGATGTCTGGCTCTAGGTCAGTGATTACACCATTGTGATTATCTGGGCTGTGAAGATTTTTTTTGTACAGTTCTTCTGTGTATTCTTGCCATCTCTTCTTAATATCTTCTGCTTCTGTTAGGTCCATACTGCGGGGAGCTGTCCGTGAGAACGGGGTCCTTTGTCTGAAGGACACAGCTCTGGGAGCTGCCTCAGTCCTTGAGGGTTTGCTTGCAAACATAGCTCTCTGTCCCGCCACCCCAGAGATTAGGCGATTATTTACTGCAGACACCTGGAGTTCTGTGCAAACTTCTCACGCACAGGGAAATGTTATCTGGTGTAAGAAATAATAACAGGGTGCCATTCCCATGCTCTCAAGATTTCTTGTGACTGTTTGTAAGATGTATAGGTCAACCAAGAAAAAATGTCAACTGTCTTGTCTTTCTCAAGCTCTCCTGTATATATATAAGATGCTGAATAAAGTCGGTGTCAGACCGCTTCCCTTTGTGGAGACGTGTCTGAACCTCTCGACCCCATCTTTGTTGTAGTCTCTTGCTGTAGTTTTCTTTCTCAGCCGCGCCGTGCACGTTCTTGGGACCTGATCGACTTTGCCGGCTGGCACCGGCACCGGCACCATACCATTTCTGTTCTTTATCGAGCCCATCTTTGCATGAAATGTTCCTTTGGTATCTCTGATTTTCTTGAAGAGATCTCTAGTCTTTCCCATTCTGTTGTTTTCCTCTATTTCTTTGCATTGATCGCTGAAGAAGGCTTTCTTATTTCTTCTTGCTATTCTTTGGAACTCTGCATTCAAATGTTTATATCTTTCCTTTTCTCCTTTGCTTTTCGCTTCTCTTCTTTTCACAGCTACTTGTACGGCCTCCCCAGACAGCCGTTTTGCTTTTTTGCATTTTTTTCCCACGGCGATGGTCTTGATCCCTGTTTCCTGTACAATGTCACAAACCTCATTCCATAGTTCATCAGGCACTCTATCTATCAGATCTAGGCCCTTAAATCTATTTCTCACTTCCACTGTATAATCATAAGGGATTTGATTTAGGTCATACCTGAATGGTCTAGTGGTTTCCCCTACTTTCTTCAATTTAAGTCTGAATTTGGCACTAAGGAGTTCATGGTCTGAGCCACAGTCAGCTCCTGGTCTTGTTTTTGCTGACTGTATAGAGCTTCTCCATCTTTGGCTGCAGATAGACAGAAATGGATAGAAAAGTTTTGAATAAGACTGTCAACTAGATCAGAATGACATGCATAGTGTACTCTATTGAACAACAGCAGGATACATATTATTTTCAAGTTCACATGGAACATTTGACAATATGGATTGTATTCTGAGTCATAAAAGTCTCAATAAATTTAAAAGCATTTGAATCATTCAAAGTATGTTCTCTAACTGCAATGGAATTAAAATATAAATCAATAACATGATAGCTCTCAAAAATCCCTAAATATTTAGAAATGAAATGACATACTTTAAATAACTTGTTGGTCAAAATAATAAAACTGTAATTAAACAACATTTTGAACTAAATGACAATAAAAACAGTGTATCAAGATTCACAGGATGCTGCCAAAACAGTACTTTGTGGTGAATTTCACAGCACTAAGTGCATATACTAGAAAAGAAGGAAAGTCTGAAGTCTGTGACCTCAGTTTCTACCTTAAGAAACTAAGAGAAGAGAAAAGCAAATCCACATTAAGTAAAAATAGGGAATAATAAATGTCAGAGTAGAAATCAATGAAATAGAAAGCTAAACAATAAAGGAAAGTGAATGAAAACCAAAACCAGTTCGTTGAGAAGTTGAGTTAAGTTGATGAAATTTTAGCCACACTGATCAAGATAAACAGAAAAGAGATACATATGACCCATGTTAAAAATAAGAGCTGTGACAGCCCTATAGATGCTACAGAGTACAGATATCAAAAGGATAATAAAGAGATATTATGGACAATTTTATGCCAATAAAGTCAACAGCTTGGATAAAATGAACAGTTTCTCTGAAGTTTCCAATAAAGATCACTCAAGAAGAAATAGATACCCTGACTAGCCTTATTATATCTTCAAAAGTATTGAATTTATAGTTAAAAACTTACCTATATCGAAAACTTCAGGTCTAGGTAGTTTCACAAATGAATCCTAGAAAAATTTAAGGCAGAAATAATACTTAATTTTACCCAATCTTTTTGAGAATGCAGAAGAGGGTTAAAATATTCCAAATTATTCATTCACCCAACTCAACCAGAATTACCCTGATACCAAAACCAGATGAAGATATAATAAGAAAAGAAAACTACAAACTAAAATTCCTTATAGACATAGAAGTAAACATGTATACAAAATTTTAGCAAATTAAATGCAACAACTTACAAAAAGGAAAATGTATCACGACTATATGGTTCAACATTAGAAAACCAATCAATGTTATTTGCCAAATTATTAAACTAAGAAAGGAAAATCAAGTTATCATCTCAGACACAGAAAAAAGTATTTGAAAATACTTAACATCCATTCCTGATAAAAATGTTCAAAAAATAGGAATAGAATGAAATTCTCTGAATCTGATAAGCTGCATCTACCAAAAAAAAAAAAAAAAAAAACAACAACAAAATGAAAACAGATAACATAATATTAAGTAGAGAAAGATTGATTGACCCGAAGATCAGTCATAAGCCAAGGGTGTTCACTTTCACTACTTTATTCAAAATTGGATGTTCAATTTTGGACTGAAAAAAAGATCTAGATTGGAACCATCAGCCTGTTCTCTATGTCTGTGAATCTCTTTCTGTTTTGTAGATAAGTTCATTTTTAATTTGGCACACACAAATTTTCTAAGTATTTTTAAGTAGTCATTAACGTTAAAGAAACTTGAAATGGCAGGAGATACATGTCATTTAGTCATGGTAGTGATGGATAATAGCTCTCATAGGTGAGCCTAGTACTTTGTGCCTGATGCTATTAATATTATGAGCAATTTGTAGATAGATGTTGCTTTTCTCATTTAAAAGATGAGAAAGCTGAGATTAGAGTGGTTCCATCACTTGCTCTAGGTCACCTGGCTGGGATCTGAACCCAGGTTTGTTCTGCCTCTAATTCAAGACTGTGAACTATAATGGCCCTTCGTTTTTGGAATTATTTCCCTGAATACAGACTCTTGCTGCTGCTGAGGATTTTTTCCCTATTTAACATTGGAGAGCATGCTTTTCAGTTCAATATCTGAAAACAGCAGGCGGAAAAACATTCTTAAATAGTAGAGATCAATATTTACAAAGTAACTGTCTTTTTCTTAACAGTTTGAAAACTTTTAAAGGAAATAATTCTAAGATTTTTAGAGCTGCCATCAATTCTGCAAATTGATTTTGTTAGGCTCGAAAGTATTTCCGCCTTTGATATGTTTGCAGATATATAGCTTTCATCAAATTGAAGGAAGTTTGGTTGTTCTGTGATTCATATTAGTGCTTCAGTATGACTTGACATTCGTTCAATAATATTTCCTCAGCTGAGGATTTTTAAAACTATGACAAGTAGGATTTCTATGTGATTTTTTTCTGCAGTGTGAAAGACAAATCTGTAATCAGCAAATGACTGATGAATTATAGCAGCTGTGAGTTGTCTAGAATAGGTGAAGTCCACTCTTGTGACTAGGAATGTCTTAAAACCGATGGCAAATGAAAAGACAATTGTACATGGACTTGTGTCATGCAAAATCTATTTTGTGTTGTACCTAGCATTTAGTATGCATATTGTTGTATCAAAATTTGAATTGGGCTAGATCTAAAAATACTTGAGGCTTTCATTGAAAAGAACTCATAGTTTTAAAAATAGTTGATTATAAAACTACAGCTGTTACTGTGAAGAGAAGTTTATATACTTTGCTTATATAACTATCAATTTTTTTCTACTCATTTATTGAAAGATCTAGAAATAATTTAAGAATTTGAGGGGGAGGTAGATTGTGAAACCCTTAAAATAAACATTAATGTATTTTCTCTTAAAGGTAGATCATAAGTTACACTTTGAATCAGAATGTCAAGTGTCTGCAGCTATTCAACTAATTATTTTCCATATTTGATATTGAAATCGGTGGGTAGGAGAGAAAATGTTCATACATAGTAGATAAACAGGAACATTTTGCAGTTTGATCTGAAGCAGAGCCTAGTCTGTGTGAGAAAGGCATGAGGCTGTCGTTCTAGATGAGAAGTCATTAAAGCTCGTGGCTTAGGCTGAGCGGTTTTCAGAGGATAGAGGATGTAATGAGAAAATGTTCCAGACTTCGATGGAGGAAGGGGTTCTGACATCTGGAAAGCAATGAATCAGCTTAATGTAGACAAAATAGGACTTAAAGACATTACATAAAGTTAGGGATGTTAGCAAGGATGACTCATAGTACTCCTGAAGTCACTTTCTAGAAACCATGTGATTGTGAGTCATTCAGTTCAGTTCAGTCACTCAGTCATGTCCGACTCTTTGCGACCCCATGGACTGCAGCGTGGCAGACTTCCCTGTCCATCACCAGAGTTTGCTCAAACTCAGTCCATCGAGTTGGTGATGCCATCCAACCATCTCATCCTCTGTCTTCCTCTTCTCTTGTGCCTTCAATTTTTCCCAGCATCAGGGTCTTTTCAAATAGATCTGCTCTTCGCATCAGGTGGCCAGAGTATTGGAGTTTCAGCTTCAGCATCAGTCCTTCCAGTGAATATTCAGGACTGATTTCCTTAGGATGGACTGGTTAGATCTCCTTGCAGTCCAAGGGACTCCCAAGAGTCTTCTCCAACACCACAGTTCAAAAGCATCAATTCTTCAGCACTCAGCTTTCTTTATAGTCCAACTCTTACAGCCATACATGACTACTGGAAAAACTATAGTTTTGGTTAGATGAACATTGTCAACAAAGTAATGTCTCTCCTTTTTAATATGCCCTCTAGCTTGGTCATAGCTTTTCTTCCAAGGAGCAAACGTTTTTTAATTTCATACCTGCAGTCACCATCTGCAGTGATTTTGGACCCCAAGAAAATAGTGTCTCACTGTTTCCATTGTTTCCCCATCTATTTGTCATGAAGTGATGGGACCAGATGCCATGATGTTTGTTTTTCGAATTTGAGTTTTAAGCCAACTTTTTCACTCTCCTCTTTCACTTTCATGAAGAGGCTCTTTAGTTCTTCACTTTCTGCCATAAGGGTGGTGTCATCTGCACATCTGAGGTTATTGATATTTCTCCCAGCAATCTTGATTCAAGCTTGTGCTTCATCCAGCCCAACATTTTGCATGATGCACACTGCATATAAGTTAAATAAGCAGGGTGACAATATACAGCCTTGACATACTCCTTTTCCTATTTGGAACCAGTCTGTTGTTCCATGTCCAGTTCTATCTGTTGCTTCTTGACCTGCATACAGATTTCTCAGGAGGCAAGTCAGGTGGTCTGGTATTCCCATCTCTTTCAGAATTTTCCACAGTTTCTTGTGATCCACACAGTCAAAGTCTTTGGCGTAGTCAATAAAGTAAAAGTAGATGTTTTTCTGGAATTCTCTTGCTTTTTCAATGATCCAGCGGATGTTGGCAATTTGATCTCTGGCTCCTCTGCCTTTTCTAAATCCAGCTTGAACATCTGGAAGTTCATGGTTCCCGTATTGCTGAAGCCTGGCTTGGAGAATTTTGAGCATTACTTTACTAGCATGTGAGATGAGTGCAATTGTGTGGTAGTTTGAAAATTCTTTGGCATTGCCTTTCTGTGGGATTGGAATGAAAACTGACCTTTTCCAGTCCTGTGGCCACTGTTGAATTTTCCAAATTTGCTGGCATATTGAGTGCAGCACTTTCACAGCATCATCTTTTAGGATTTGAAATAGCTCAACTGGAATTCCATCACCTCCACTAGCTTTCTTCAGTGATGCTTCCTAAGGCCCACTTGACTTCACATTCCAGGATGTCTGGCTCTAGGTGAGTGATCACACTATCACGGTTATCTGGGTCATGAAGGTCTTTTTTGTACAGTTCTCCTGTGTATTCTTGCCATGTCTTCTTAATATCTTCTGTTTCTGTTAGGTCCATACCATTTCTATCCTTTATTGTGCTCATTGTTGTGTGAAATATTCCCTTGGTATCTCTAATTTTCTTGAAGAGATCTCTAGTCTTTTCCACTCTATTTTTTTTTCTATTTCTTTCCATTGATCACTAGTTATGAGTCATAGAAAATGAATTATTTGCTTAATGATGTGACTTGTAGGTTGGATGCATTTCTATATTGTTAATAACCACTGGGTTGAGTTTCCATGTGCCCAGTGGTAGTAACTTTGGGGATAAATTTAGGGTTGCTTGTCTAGTCTCTATTTTAGTACTAAAACAGACCTCTGTTGTATACCATCACTTCTGACCTGGTCAAATAGACATGAAGATGTGCTTTAAACTGAACAGATGAGCTGTTTTATAAGAGTTTTTCAAAATTTCCTCTCTAACTTAATCAAAATAATTACTTTGCTAGTAATAAATGTTTTGAAGGATTTGAACAACAGACTGGTTCCAAATAGGAAAAGGAGTACGTCAAGGCTGTATATTGTCACCCTGTTTATTTAACTTCTATGCAGAGTACATCATGAGAAATGCTGGGCTGGAAGAAGCACAAGCTGGAATCAAGATTGTCAGGAGAAATATCAATAACTTCAGATATGTAGATGCAACCACCCTTATGGCAGAAAGTGAAGAGGAACTAAAAAGCCTCTTGATGAATGTGAAAGTGGAGAGTAAAAAAGTTGGCTTAAAGCTCAACATTCAGAAAACGAAGATCATGGCATCTGGTCCCATCGCCTCATGGCAAATAGATGGGGAAACAGTGGAAACAATGTCAGACTTTATTTTTTTGGGCTCCAAAATCACTGCAGATGGTGACTGCAGCCATGAAATTAAAAGACGCTTATTCCTTGGAAGGAAAGTTATGACCAACCTAGATAGCATATTCAAAAGCAGAGACATTACTTTGCCAACAAAGGCCCGTCTAGTCAAGGCTATGGTTTTTCCAGTAGTCATGTATGGATGTGAGAGTTGGACTGTGAAGAAAGCTGAGTGCCGAAGAACTGATGCTTTTGAACTGTGGTGTTGGAGAAGACTCTTGAGAGTCCCTTGGACTGCAAGGAGATCCAACCAGTCCATTCTGAAGGAGATCAGTCCTGGGATTTCTTTGGAAGGAATGATGCTAAAGCTGAAACTCCAGTCCTTTGGCCACCTCATGTGAAGAATTGACTCATTGGAAAAGACTCTGACACTGGGAGGGATTGGGGGCAGGAGGAGAAGGGGACGACAGAGGATGAGATGGCTGGATGGCATCACTGACTCGATGGACATGAGTCTGAGTGAACTCCAGGAATTGGTGATGGACAGGGAGGCCTGGCATGCTGCAATTCGTGGGGTCTCAAAGTGTCGGACACGACTGAGTGACTGAAGTGAACTGAACCGAAGAATTGTCTTAACTGATCTTCATGTAAGAATATCCATCAGAAAGAAAAACAGGGTTGTCATTTTGATTTGTGATGTTATATTGTGAACATTGTGATGCAATGCCACTAAGTTATAATTAGTGTAGCTTTTAGAATGCTTCCTCTGGCAATACTTGAGAGCCTGATGAAATTAGGAAGGAGGAAATTTTATGTAAGGGAGAAACAATGGCTGTGCTCAGACTACATGCCACTGTCGCCGCTGTGTTCTGACTTGGAGAGCTGTGGTTATCCTAGTGTTTCCTATTCAATGCACTTTTATAATTTCCCAGGTTGCTTGAATTCATATGTGTGAACTACAAATTATAGTTTAATATAACTGAAAAATCCAACTTTTCAAAGTTATTGCCATTGGTTACTTTCAGAAAGATCAACAGGGTTTCAAGACTTAATTATATTTTCATGTCATATATATGTACTTCATTAAAATGTGTAAAGAACTTTAATTATGAAAGGCATCATATCTAATCAAGTGTGCTATTAAAACAGAACCATGAGTTTCCCCAGATCACTCTTGCTTTCTTTTACAGTTTTTGTCACTTGTCACAATAACGTTCATTTGATGTCCGTTGGGAGAATGACGTAGTCATAGAGGGAGTCTGCATTGCTACATCACTGTGATAGAGGTGAGTGCGGCACTGACCCACGGTTGTCTGGATGTGGTGGGACACCGGTTCTGTCTCACTGCCCCTTTCCAGGTGTGGCCGTGGCCTCTGCTCCATGCCACTCTCCTGGCCAGGTGGCTAGGCTCTCTCATTCCTCCTGCTCAGGGCCAGGGGATGGAGAGCTTGTCTTCTTAGCGCATTGCTAAGCGATGCATTGCCCTCAGTCTGACCCAGTCTATGAGGAGGAAACCCTTAATTCATGATCATTTCATCTCTGAGTGTTTCCTCCTTTAACTCAAGCAATCTGTGCTCAGTCCCTACTACACTGAGGAAAGTGCCAGGCAGAAAACAAAGGTGCCAGCTTCTTCCATTCTAGAGGGATTTAGAAGTGAGCTTTCAGAGTGAGTTTTCCTGCCCCTGGAGCAGACAAAAGACATCCCAGATTGAGAAGGAGGTGGTGAGCAGGATGAGGACACAAGGTCTCCAAACACCGTGGCACACGCCTGAACCAGGGCCCAGTTGCCCTTCTCCTGTGGTCCAGCGAGTGGTGCAATGGTCACCTTGGACTGTCCATCAGGAATTAAACTTACCTGTGTCTCAACACATTGCTGGGGGTCCACCTGGCACTTTGGCTTAAATATACACATAGGCAAAGTCAAACCTTTGATCTATAGCCAACTACACAACTGTACAGAGAATCCAATAAGGGGTTGGATTCCATTTTAGTGAAAGCTGGACTGTGAAGAAAGCTGAGGGCTGAAGAACTGATGCTTTTGAACTGTGGTGTTGGAGAAGACTCTTGAGAGTCCCTTGGACTGCAAGGAGATCCAACCAGTCCATTCTAAAGGAGATCAGTCCTGGGTGTTCTTTGGAAGGACTGCTGCTGAAGCTGAAACTCCAGTACTTTGGCCACCTCATGAGAAGAGTTGACTCACTGGAAAAGACTCTGATGCTGGGAGGGATTGGGGGCAGGAGGAGAAGGGGACGATAGAGGATGAGATGGCTGGATGGCATCACCAACTCAATGGACGTGAGTCTGGGTGAACTCCGGGAGTTGGTGATGGACAGGGAGGCCTGGCGTGCTGCGATTCATGGGGTCACAAAGAGTCGGACACGACTGAGCGACTAAACCGAACTGAACTGAAATTTAGGTTTTTTTATTCAGGTAAATTTAATCTGGTTGATTTAGGTTTCTAAGAATCAACACTAGAAACTGCTGGGATGCACTTGGGGCGCTTGGAATCAGCAGTATGTGGCTTGTCAATAGCTTTGTTGGGCTGAGAGCCACTTGTGAGCTCACAAGTTAGCTTGCCAAGTTTTGATGATGGAGGCAGACACGACTTCCTGCTCAGAGACAATGGACTTTATAACTCACAGCATGGCAAGCAGCACGCTCAAGTTATTGCAATAGATTCCATTGCCCAAAGTTCCAAGGCACCAATGTGTTAGGTCCAGATTGTGCCTATACGTGTGGTAGGTTTCATTACAGGAGAGACACTCTGAACTTATGGAATCCAAACATTTTATAGTCGGCAACAAGAATGCCTGCCCTTTGTTTTGGAGGGAGATATGACCTCTGATTTCTCGACTAATCAGTATACAGATATCTTTGAAAAGAGTCTGGGACAGAGGACAGCCAGTGCCTCTGCTTGTTAAGATGTGCAGAAACACAAGAGGCCCATTCAGCTGAGTCCTAACTATGTCGTGATGATGATCCATGTTTAACGAGAAGTTTTGCAGCTTCGATCAGTTCTGTAACCCTAGTGGATAAGCCATTTTATATGCAGTCTATAAAATTTGGTTTTCTCATCTGTAAAATTTAGTCTTCTTTCAGCTAATGTTTATTGAATTCTGCCTTTGTCCAGGCACGGTTGTAGCACTTGGAATAAGGCAATACATAAAGCAGGACAAAGTCCTCATTTTGAGAAAGTTTACATTTCACAGGTGTATATTGATAATTAAAAAGAAATCAAAAGTACAGCATGACTCAAAGATGTTCATGCCTTGGGGGAAAAAAAAACAAAGCAGAGAAGAGGGAGAGAACTGGATGGAGTGTTGGGGGACAGTGCATTGCTTTCTGGAAAAGTTAGCAAACTTTGAAGGCTTTTCAAAGGTGAGAGTTGAGCAGAAATCTGAAAGAAATGAAGGTACAAGCCATGTGGATATTAAAGGAAAGAGATTTCCAGGTAAAGGAAACAGAAGATGTGAAATCTAGAGATGGGTCCTGAGTGGCGAGTTGTAGGAATTCTAAGGTAGTAGGGAGGCTGTATGGAGAAGGCAATGCACCCCACTCCAGTACTCTTGCCTGGAAAATCCCATGGGCAGAGGAGCCTGGTAGGCTGCAGTCCAGGGGGTCACGAAGAGTTGGACACGACTGAGCAACTTCCCTTTCACTTTTCACTTTCATGCATTGGAGAAGGAAATGGCAACCCACTCCAGTGTTCTTGCCTGGAGAATCCCAGGGACGGGGGAGCCTGGTGGGCTGCTGTCTATGGGGTCACACAGAGTCGGACACGACTGAAGTGACTTAGCAGCAGCAGCAGCAGCAGCAGCAGCAGGGAGGCTGTTTGGCTTGTGGATGGAGTGAGGGGAAGAGAAATAAGTACAAGGTAATGTTTGAGAGAGAAAGAGCCAGAGAGAGAGAGAAAGAGAGAGAGAAGATGAATGGATTGTTCACATATAGTCCCTGAAGTGTTTTGGGGGCAGAAGAACTAGAGGGATTGAGCTGGAGAGATAAGAGAGGGGCTGGCCAGGAAATGCAGTGTTTGAAATTGAGATTATGGAGAGATTAGTATCTGCAACGGCAAGCGTGCCTTTGATGTGGCCTTAGGGGTAGGGGGGCCGTGAGAGTAGAATGGAAGTGGTCAGCTGCGGGGGGAGAGTTCAAGAGTGAAGAGTCTGGAGTATTGGATGAGTCATCCACATGGGCTTTGAGATTTCTCCAAGTTATGACAGGACTAACCGGTGTGCAGGAACTAAAATCTTCTTAAAACAAGGAGGGCCCATCGAGGGGTCTGTTGCTGAGGCGCTGCTCATGAGGAGGCACTGCTGGGCTTACACTAGTGGGTGCTTTGCTGGGGCGCTTTGGGGAGAATCAAAGATATGGAAACTTAGGGGACACTTTGCCAGGCACATAGTGAGTGCTCAATAAATCAGTTTTTGTTCTTGGCTGTAAAGAGCTTGGAAGTCATTACTCTTCCCTTGCAACAAGAGAAACCTGAACAGTCAAAAATCAATGGCTTTTCTCTCTTTAAAAAAAAATTATTGGAGTATCGTTACCTATGTTGTTGCGTTAGTTTCAGACGTATGGCAAAATAACTGAGTTGCAGGTATATATTAATTATTTTTCAGTTTCCATTCTCATAGAAGTTATTATAGAATACTGAGTGGAGTTCCCTGTGCTATACAGTCAGTTCTTGTTGGTTATCTGTCTTATATACAGTTGTGTGTGTGTGTTAACCCCAAGCTCCTGATTTATCCCTCTCCGCTACACATCCCTTTTGGTAGCCATAAGTTTGTTTTTGATATCTGTAAACCTGTTTCTGTTTTGTAAATATGTTTGTATCATTAAAAAATATTATATTTCATGTATGAGTGATGTCATATGATATTTGTCTTTGATTTATTTCACTTCATATGTTAATCTTTAGGCCCATCCATGTTGTGGTGTGTGTGTGTGTGTGTGTATGTACACTCATTCGTGTCCACTTCTGTGACCCCATGGACTGTATGTAGCCCACCAAGCTCCTCTGTCCATGGAATTTTCCAGGCAAGAGTACTGGAATGGGTTGCCATTTCCTACCTCAGGGGATCTTCCAGACCTAGGAACTGAACCCGCATCTCTTGTGTCTCCTGCATTGGCAGGCAGATTCTTTACCACTAGTACTACCTGGGAAGCCCCTCCATATTGTTGCAAATGCTATTATTTCATTATTTTTTATGGCTGAGTAATATTCCATTGTGTATAAATGTCATTGTTGTTCATGCTCTCAGTCATGTCCAACTCTTTGCGACCCCATGGATGGCAGCACACCAGGCTTCACTGTACTTCACTATCTCCCAAAATTGTTCAAACTCATGCCCATTGAGTTGATGATGCCATCCATCTCATCCATGCCATCCCCTTCTCCTCTTGCCCTCAATCTTTCCTAGCATCCGGGCCTTTTCCGGTAAGTTGGCTCTTCATACACGGTGGCTAAAGTTCTGGAGCTTCAGCTTCAGTACCAGTCCTTCTAATGTATATTCAGGGTTCATTTCCTTTAGGATCGACTGGTTTGATTTCTTTCAGTCCAAGAGACTCTGAAGAGTCTTCTCTGACACCACAGTTCAAAAGCATGAATTCTTCATTGCTCAGCCTTCTTTATGGTCCAACTCTTACCTCTGCACATGACTACTGGAAAAACCATAGCTTTGACTATACAGACCTTTGTCAGCAAATTGATACCTCTGCTTTTTAAAGCACTGTTTAGGTTTGTCATAACTTTCCTTCCAAGGAGCAAGCATCTTTAATTACATGGCTGCAGTTACCATCTGCAGTGATTTTGGAGCCCCCCAAAATAAAGGCTGTTACTGTTTCCAATTTTTCCCCATCTATTTGCCATGAAGTGATGGGACTGGACGCATGATTTTAGTTTTTTGAATGTTGAGTTTTAAGTCAGCTTTTTCACTCTCCTCTTTCACCTTCATCAAGAGGCTCTTTAGTTCCTCTTTGCTTTCTTCCATAAGGGTGGTGTCATCTGCATATCTGAGGTTATGTACCGCATCTTCTTTATCCATTCCTCTGTTGGTGAACACTTAGTTTGTTTCTTGGCTATTGTAAATAGTGTTGCAATGAACATTGGTGTGCATGTATCTTTTTAAATTATGGTTTTCTCTGGATATATGCCTCAGAGTGAGATTGCTGGGTTTCAGTGGCTTTTCTTGATCCATCAGAGTACAGAATTTGCAGGACAAACTGCCGTCCTGAGATCAGGAGAGAGGGGAATTCAGACAGTCACGGCTGGGATCTGCTTCCCTGAAGCAGAAGCCACTAGAACCATGAGGGTAAGAACCCTTAGATGATGAGTTCCTAGAGGTGGAGTGTGGACTAGCGTGAAAGTGAGAACATCTGGGGGCTGTAGCCTTTATCTCCTAGATGATATTTCTGGAGAAGCAAGGGCCCCTGTGACTAGTCTTGGCTTGAAACTTGGACACTCTGTAATCCAGTCCCCTGCTCAGATCTCTTCATGTCAAATCTCTTGGTACTTTTTATAAAACTATAATTCAGAAAACATAATAACCTGTTTGAAAATGCAAGAATGTTATAGCTATCACTAGTGAGTGAGTGAAGTTGTTCAGTTGTGTCCAACTCTTTGCGACCCCATGGACTGTAGCCTACCAGGCTTCTCCGTCCATGGGATTCTCCAGGCAAGAATACTGGAGTGGGTTACCATTTCCTTCTCCAGGGGATCTTCCTGACCCAGGGATTGAACCCAGGTCTCCCACATTGGAGGCAGATGCTTTAACCTCTGAACCACATTGCAATTCAAAGACGTGCCATGGCAATAGAATAACACTTTAACGGACCACATGTAGCGTGAAAATTTGTTCTAGCAGCATGAGTCCCACGTGTGTGTTTTTAAAGCATCTTTTGGAGAGGGGAAGGGAAAATGATTCGTTAGATCTAACTCAGATCATTGACAAGATCCTCATGCAAGAACAGAGTGGGGAGGATTGAGAGGGAGGAGGGAGGAGAAAGGGAAAGAGGGGAAGAGAAATCTTAAACGAAGGTAGGTACAGCTCTAGAGAGGAACAGGAACAGTAGTTTGGAAGTGGGAAAGATTCCAGGTTCAACTTAGACCTAAGAAAGTGAAAGTGGAAGTCGTTCTGTTGTGTCCGACTCTTTGCAACCCAATGGACTATTCAGTCCGTGGAATTCTCAGGCCAGAATACTGGAGTGGGTAGCCTTTCCCTTCTCTAGGGGATCTTCCCAATCCAGGGATCAAACCCAGGTCTCCCGCATTGTAGGCGTATTCTTTACCAGCTGAGCTACAAGGGAAGCCCAACGCAGCTCTAAGAATAGGCCTTAAAAAAAGCTATTTACTTCTATATTTACTTGGCTGCGTTGGTGTTGGTTGTGGCACATGGACCCTGCAGTTTGCAGCACGCAGGATTAGTTGCCCCGTGGCACTTGGGATCTTAGTCCCCTGACCAGGGATCAAGCCCCTCTCCCCTGCGCTGGGAGGTGGACTCTTAATCACTGCACCACCAGGGAAATCCCAAGATGGGCCTTTCTAAGGGTCATCAGGATAAGAAGCCAGAGATCATCACTGCATTTTCTTCTTTTATATCTATTCCTACCATCAACTGGATGATACCATAATTCTAAATGAAGATTTCAGAACCAGAGCATCTCACTGGTGCAGCTACTCTCCCCTGGCCATGTTTGTGTGGAACTTTGTATCAAGTTTTCTCCAGGATGGTTGGCCCCTCTGTGGGTTATCTGCTGTCCTGGATTCCAACCAAGAGGCAGGAGGGTGGGCCTGAGGAGGGGGCAGGGCTTTATAGGACAAAGGTTCCCTGTGCAGGGAATAGCGAAGGGCCCTTGTGAAGCAAAAGCCCTCAAAGAGAAACAGAACGGAGCTTTTCTGTATTGTATCATCAGACATCTGGAGGGAAAGAAAACAAGTCAATTGTGGGAATTTACTATTCAGGCATCTACCTTGTTTATGCTGCTGCTGCTGCTGCTGCTGCTAAGTCGCTTCAGTCGTGTCCGACTCCGTGCGACCCCATAGACGGCAGCCCACCAGGCTCCCCCGTCCCTGGGATTCTCCAGGCAAGAACACTGGAGTGGGTTGCCATTTCCTTCTCCAATGCATGAAAGTGAAAAGTGAAAGGGAAGTCGCTCAGTCGTGTCCGACTCTTCGCGACCCCATGAACTGCAGCCCAGCAGGCTTCTCCGTCCATGGGATTTTCCAGGCAAGAGTACTGGAGTGGGGTGCCATTGCCTTCTCCATACCTTGTTTATAGGCAGTCAAAATATCTACATTTATCATGCTGGTTTTAAAGAATTCCCAGAAGCACTGATTTTTTTGTTTTTAGTTATATAGTCTATGTTTGCAGGGACACCACGTAATTCAGCTAGTGCTCAGATACTCTGGTGACCATTACGCCGTGCGTACTGGTGATGGGCTGCGGGATGAAATGCCAAGTACCGGAGAATCGCTGTCACTGTACTGCCCTCTAGTGGTGTATTCTTGGGATTGCAGTTACTTCGCTGCCACGTGCAGAAAGCGGCCTTTTGCTCTCAAGTTAGAAAGGGAACTGTGCTTTTCTTCAATTTAGAGAATGCACCAGGTGCCATAATATCACAATATCTATGTAGGTCTTACCTAGGAAAGTCACAAGTTAGGCCCATCAGACTTTAATAGAAGATCCTGTGTTGAAGATGGTGGAAGCAGAGTGTTTTGAATCTGAAACGCTTGTCAGTGCTGTTAGAATTACATTACGTAAGGAATGGAACAAATCTTAAGACAGTTGAATCCAAACCAGTCATTTTACAATGAGAAAACAAGCTCCAAGCTTGAAGTATCTACTGCAGATAATTTACAATAGAACTTAGCTTAGAATTGAAGCTTCCTGCCTCCCAGGTGGGGAATCTTTCTTTACAGAACCCACATCATGTGCATGCTAAGTCACTTCAGTCATGTCCAACTCTTTGTGACCCTATGGACTGTAGCCCTCCAGGCTCCTCTGTCCACAGGATTCTCCAGGCAAGAATTCTGGAGTGGGGTGCCAGGCCGTCCTCCAGGAGATCTTCCCCACCCAGGGATCAAACCTGGGTCTCCTGCATTGCAGGCGGATTCTTTACCACTGAGCCACCTGGGAAGTCCAACCCACATCATACATCACACCTATTCAATAGAAAGAGAGCCTAATATGCAGGTTCAAGATGCTATCAAGAAAAAAGGTATCACTGCAGATGGTGATTGCAGCCATGAAATTAAAAGACACTTACTCCTTGGAAGGAAAGTCATGACCAACCTAGATAGCATATTCAAAAGCAGAGACATTACTTTGGCAACAAAGGTCCGTCTAGTCAAAGCTATTGTTTTTCCAGTGGTCATGTATGGATGTGAGAGTTGGACTGTGAAGAAAGCTGAGTGCCGAAGAATTGATGCTTTTGAACTGTGGTGTTGGAGAAGACTCTTGAGCGTCCCTTGGACTGCAAGGAGATCCAACCAGTCCATTCTGAAGGAGATCAGTCCTGGGTGTTCATTGGAAGGACCGATGTTGAAACTGAAACTTCAATACTTTGGCCACCTAATGCGAAGAGTTGACTCATTGGAAATGACCCTATGCTGGGAGGGATTGGGAGCAGGAGGAGAAGGGGACGACAGAGGATGAGATGGCTGGATGGCATCACCGACTCAATGGATGTGAGTCTGAGTTAACTCCGGGAGTTGGTGATGGACAGGGAGGCCTGGCATGCTGTGATTCATGGGGTCGCAAAGAGTTGGACACAACTGGGCAACTGAACTGAACTGAACTGAACATTAAAAATGAAAATTAATCCATTCATTATTTTAAGGGAGAGGAGGATATATATTTTTTCTCTTTCAGGAAAAAGAAAAATAGTTTAAAAACATTACCTTCTTTATTGATTCCAGAACATTTTCTTTGCAAAGCAGGAAAGGAGGAGAAAATGGGCCGAATAGGGTAGAGGCAAGTAGGGGAGGGTCTATAAGAATGTCTCTCTCCACGTTTCTGACCTCAGGTCCTCTTTCTTAATCAGTGAACAGGTTACAAAGGTGACTTGGTTGGTGCAAGTCAGGGATCTGAATGGCTGTGATATGGACTGAATTGTGTCCCTGTGGTACCAATTTATATGTTGAAGCCCTAATCCCCAGTGTGACTATATCTGGAGATAGGCCTGTAAAGAGATAACTAATGTTAAGTGAGGTCATAATGGTGGGAGGTCTAAGGGTGGGCCCCTTAAGAGAAGCGGGGAGAGAGATCTGCCATGCTAGGGCAGCTGCTTGCACACATGCTCAGTTGTGTCCAACTCTATGCAACTCCGTGGGCTGCAGCCCAGGCTCCTCTGTCCATGGGATTTCCCAGGCAAGAATACTGGAGTGGGTTGCCATTTCCTCCTCCAGGGGATTTTTCCACCCCAGGGATTGAACCCACACTTCCTGCCTTGGTGGGTAGATTCTTTACCTCTGAGCCACCTGGGAAGCCTAGGACATAGTTAGAAGGCGCTGTATGCAATCCCGAAAGACTTCTCATTGGAATTTGACCATGTTGGCACCCTGCTTTCATTATTTCATTTTAATTTTACAAATTCTGGAAGCTGAAGATCAGAGGGTAACTTTCTATCTTTGTAAGGGGTTGTTGTTTTTGTTATTGTTCTTTAGTCATGAAGCCACATCTGTCTCTTTACGACCCCACAGACCTTAGCCCACCAGACTCCTCCGTCCATGGAATTCTCCAGGCAAGAATGCTGGAGTGGATAGGCATTCCCTTCTCCAGGGCACCTTCCTGACAAAAGGATCAGACCCGAGTCTCTTGCCCGTGAGCCAGTTGCATGACTAATCAAAACAAGGCTTGCGTGACTCTGAAGCCCGAGATTATCCCCTATCCCACCTCCACCCTGCACTTTGTCCATGCCGGCTCTTCACTAGCTGAACCTCCCTCACCCCATCTCGACTGATCCTGAGAAACCAATGGAGATTCACTAAGCTTGGCTTAGCAGTCACAACAGTTAGAGACATGTGCTGTGGGCCTAGTCCTCTAATATGGATGAATAAGGGTTCTGCTCTCTTCCTGACTTCTCTGGTGCTTTTGCCAGATCTCTCCTTGAAAAGCCCTCTTCCGTAGGTGTCCCTGATACCAATTTTTGTTGTCTGTCTTCCTGACTCTTTCTTCCTCTTTTCTTCAAGGGCATTCTTTCCTCTAGATGCATGTTAGCAGCCTGATGTGCCCTGAAAGTGAAAGTGAAGTCGTGTCCAACTCTTAGCGACCCCATGGACTGTAGCCCACCAGGCTCCTCCATCTATGGGACTTTCCAGGCAAGAGTACTGGAGTGGGTTGCCATTTCCTTCTCCCTGAGATCTTCCCGACCCAGGGATTGAACCTGATCAAATTGATGTGCCCTAACAGTATCTATCTATTGATCTTTTCTCTTGGCAATTTCATGCAATATGTATTATTTGGTTTTTTATTACCACCAATATTCTTAGACCTTCCAAGTAGCTTTCTCTTTCTTTCCTTTGTGTCTTGATGCCTCTCCTGAGCTTCTGATCCGTGTATCAAGTATATGCTGGATATATCTGTCTGTATCACTAACAGATACTTCAATACTAATTATACAACTGAACTTGGAAGTTTTTGTTCATTAAATGTTCTTACTCAAAGGAACCCAGAAATAGCAACAGTCACCCCCCGCAGAAAGCTGGGAACAAGTCCCAGTGTTTTTCTTCTACACACTCTTCTTTATCTGATCAGTCACCAATTTCTGGTTATCGATCACCTAAATAACCACAGCCTTTACCCCTTGTTCTCGTCCCTGCTACCATTATCTTAATTCACAATCTCTTCATTGCTGGCTTGCGTTAACCTTCTAACTCATCTCTCTGCTTCCATTTTGGATCCACTTAAATCTTTCCTGCTACAGCTAGACTGAATAATCTAAAATGCAAATATGATCAAGGGCAAAGAACATTCAGTCTCTAAAACAAAGTGCACAGGGTCCTTATCATCTAGTCACGGCCTTTCATTCCAGCTTCATTTCCGGTCACCTTTATAGCATATGCCACATTTCAAGTTTGCAAAGTTTTTTTTTTTATAATTCTTTGCTTACAAATATAATTCTGTTAGTTCTTTTTGCTCTTTTCTCTATCCACAACTCACTACCCCTCCAAACCCTCAGCAATAATCCTCACTCAGCAGAATGATGCCTATAGCAACTCTTTGTTTTTCAACACTCAGTTGAATTTTCATTTCCTCCAAGAACTCTTCCTGAGGTCACATTAGGCTGAGTATCCTTTCTTTATGCTAACAGAATCCTGACCATTCCTCTGCCCTTGGACCTACCATTTAATCTGTTTTTAAAATTTGCTTCTTAAAGGGAGTGGAGTCAGAATTCAGCCCAATGCTTAACAAGTCCAAATAAATGTTTGTTAAACTTTAGTTTTTAAGGGTAGGTTTTTTTAATGTCAGATTCTTAAGTTTCATTATCTTCTGGACCACTATTTGTTCTATCATTTAATTTTTTTATTTTTGGCTGCCCTCGGTCTTCATTGCTACATGCAGGCTTTCTCTGGTTGCGGAGAGCAGGGGCTGCTCTCCAGCTGCTGTGCTTGGCTTCTCGTTGCAGTGATTTCTGTCGTGGACCACAGCTCGGGGGTGTAAAGTCTTCAGCAGCTGTGGGGCTCCACTTTCAGGCAGATTTTTTCAGTAAATACTACTATAATACTACACCATCCCTTGTTGGTTGAATCTGCAGAATGTGAAACTGTGGATCTGAAGGGTGTGCTATAAAGTCTCACTTGGATTTTCGTCCTTTTGACTGGACAGGTTAGGTGCCCCCACCCCCACTGTTGTTTAAGGGTCCCCCCATGAGTGGATACATTAGCTCCTGTGTTGAAAAATACCATAGAGAAAATAACCTGATTATAGGTGTCTTCTGATTGTCAAAAATTGTGCTGTTCCTCCACTTGGCGTGAACAAAAATGGCGGTGATGTTGAAGAGATTTTGGCCTCGCTTGGCCAAGATCTGACAGAGGAAGAGTGGATACAGTTGTATGTGGAAAGGATACAAACTGAAATCAAAAGCAATAGTGAACAGCCTGAAAATGAAGTCTTCCAGGGTCAGAAAGGAAGCACTCTGTGCAATTTTGCTGGGCTTGACAGTGATGCAAGGATTGCAGGTAAGTCAGTCTGACTCTAGTTTTGAAAAGGCGTGCATGTTCAGGGAGGTTTGCAGGAATTTTTTTGTGCATGCAAAGAATCGTGTGCTAGAAAAACACCCAGAGCTAGGCACGGAAGCATCCTGTGCTGTGTCACGCCATCCACAACGGCCACACCAGCCACGGCAGACCGAGCCTCAAGCTTTACATCAGGCGCATGTCAGCGACCTGCCTGCCTGGATTGATTCAGACAACGATGAGCTGTTAAAAGGTGACGTTTTCCTTTCTTTCTTGCACCCTGTCTCCTGTACCTCCCGCCACCCCAGCCTCCGAGGAGCAAGCCTCACACTCTGCCACCAGCGCCACTCAGCCTCCCAGGGTGCTGGTCATCCTCCCAATGCGGGTGGGTGGAATCACGCAGCGTATGTTATTTCTACTTTGTACAGGCTGTGTCTTTTCATATCATTCCTGCTTTTACTATATGGTAGTGTTATTTTACATTTTATGTGCTATTTTGTATGAATTGGTGGGTTATCTGGGAACACTCAAACATTTTTTTGTATGAATTAATAATAGTTGCTTCTCCACTTTATGCCATTTCTGCTTACAAAGGTTTTTAGAAACACTCTACTTTTGGCAAACTTATACGTATATATACAGATATGTACATATCTCTACATGTATATGTTAATTATAATTAATCTCCAACTGCATTAATTAAATATGATTATATTATTATATGCAACAGTAATATAAGGTAATGCTGTTTTAGTGATATATTAATTATAATTATGATTAATATATTAATATATGTACATATATGTGTAGATATACATATATATTTATATATGTATGATGTATGTATTTATACAGCTACAGCCACATTAAGTAACTGCTGTCTTCAAAATACCATAGAACTCATAAATATGTAGAGCTATACCACAGATCCAGTTGAAGGAAAATTACTCTGTCAAGGTCCAATTCGCTCGTGAATAGACTAAGTTTTCTTAATCCCCATTGTAAGGAATCCCAGCAACATCTTTCTCAGTGCTCTTTATCCTTTTCGTTGTTTATCTCACGAGGAATTAGAGAAAGCATTAAAATATTGAAGGTGGCACCACAGGGTCCCGAGTGTTTCCCTTCCCAGGGGCTCTGATCTGGACCACTCCCATCAATATATCAGGAACACATGTTTTCAAACGATTGTTCTCAAAAAGCAGCTCATATCCTGGAATGAGATCCTACTCACTAATCCAAGAATTGTATTCTCTGGTTTATTCTTTTCACTCACGATCTTTGTGCTTTTATCTTGGCCAGGAAAAGAGCCATTGTATTCTGCAGAACTGTTGTTTGATGGGTTAGCATTAGGACTTTTGAAAGTTTTGTTTTTATGGAAACGGTACTTTACAAATACACTGGCATTTCATTATTAAACCCATGGCATGTCTTTTAAAAGCTGATAGCTGTTTATTATTCCTGGCTTCTGTGACTTAAGTCTCTATTAATTTGCTACATCTGTGCCAAGGTTAAAAACCTATGTTTTTAATGTATACTCCTAAAGTGTGCTTATGGGCTAAACCGTCAAGCAGATTTAGGCTATAAGTAAAAAAAAATAATGTACATACTATATACTATCAATATATGTTTATAGGTGTACTTTAAATGTTCTAAAACAACATTATAAATATTAGTAATAGTCAATCCACAAATATATTAACAAATACATATTTCTTCATTTGTTCTGGACATACCCCCTGGCATTGGATGGTAAGGTTTGTGCCATAAAACTTACTTAACTAGTCAGACATGTTTTTCTGGCTACAATTACATATTTGCAAATAGTCTCCAAGTAACTTTTATAAGAATAAAAAGAAAGATCTTTCCAATACCAGATTTCATATATTTAAATAAAATTACTATAATGGTTCTATTAAATTATAATGGGGAACAGTTTGCACTGTGATAAATTCACTTCTACTCTCTAAGTCTCCCTGCTTCTCAAACCTTCAGATGCCTTTCAGACTTCTTGCATGGATGTTGGTGTTATCTAGAGAGCATTAATGATACTAATATTCAAACTTCCTCCTAGAGATTCTAAGTCAGTTGCTTTGGGTGGACATTAGTATTTTTTAAAAACTACATTCTGAAGTGCAGGCAGAACGGATAGTGAAAGGCTGAGTGTGATTAACAAGTAGCTGAAAGTCAAGCAGAAGCTTCTGCATCTGCCCCAGCCCTGTCCCCTCCACCCTGGATGGGATGATGCGTCCAAAGCATGTCACATCCCAGGAGAATGACAGAAATTAGTGACACTCTTAAGGCTCTAAAACCAGGTGGCCTGAAAGAATTTTCTGTGATGATGGAATTTGTTCCATGCCTACTGTGAGCTAAGGATGCCACCCACTCTATCAGTAAACGAAGGATATTGCAGCCACCAAACCCTCACACGGAGCCTCTTCCCTCCGGGGAACTCAGAATGCAAACGGAGAAGACCCACGATTCCGCATCATTCAGCTGCAGCCTCGTCCCAAGTGGTGCCCCCGAGGAGACTCAGGGTGAGAGAGCACAGGGAAGAGAGGCCCCGCCAGCTGAGGTGCGCATCAGAGGACTGATTGCCGCGAGCTCAGACTCTTACATTTCCCCAAACACAGAAAAGTGCTAAATTCTTTAACTTGAGATATATATTCTTCAATTAATAGTAATCATTTGATGTTCTGACTACCTGGTTTTGGGGGCATAAACATCTATATATCCTGGCTCCTCTCTTGCCTCTTCAGAACAATCTCTCAAGAGGTATTCAAGATGCTATATCCTGGGCTTAAATCCTCAGATTTGTTCACTGAATAAAACGTGATTCTCAATGTTTAGGTTGTGTTTTCTTTTCTTTTTAGCTAACACTATCCTATCCGACAGAGCATCCATTAGCCACTTCTAGTGGTTGAACTCTTGACATGTGACTAGTACAACTGAGAAAGTGGATTTAAAATTTTATTTCAGAAGCTTAAGTTTAAATAGCCACTGAGGTTAGCAGCTGGTCTCTAGACAATACACATCCAATGGATGCAGAAATGGTGAACTCTGTCTTGTTTCCATTTAAGCTCCCTTTTTATGTGTCTGGTTGCAAGTAATCTTGTTTCTATCTGTGCTTTCCTAGAGCTTCTGTAACAAATTACCACCAACACAGAAGCATAAAAGAACACAAATTTAAGATCCCAAGTTCTTAGGTCTGGAGCCCCTAGATGTCAGAAGTTCAAAACGAGTCTTTCTAGGCTAGAAGCAAGGTGTTGGCAGGGCTGCATGTCTTCTAGGGGCCCTAGGAGTAAATCTTCTTTGCCTTTTCTATCTGCTGGGGATCGCCTGTGCTCCTGAGCTTGTGGCCCCTCCATCCACCTTCAGAGGCAGCAGTTTAGGGTCTTCAGATCTCTCTCTGGCTCTGACATTCCCACCTCCCTTTGTTACCGAGTCCAAACTCGCTCTGCTTTGCTGCATGATAAGCCGGTAAGTCCAAGAGACGAGGTGTTCAGGCAAGGAATTACAACTTTATTTGGAGAGCTGGCTGACAAGAAGATGGCAGACTAAAGTCTCAAAATAACCATCTTGTCAGGGCCTGATGCCAGGTTCTTTAATGGATCAGAGATGGGGGAGGGGTAAGGAAACAAAATGAAAAGATCATTTAATGCTTGTGAATATCTCCTAGAACCGCAAGCCTTGGGCAGAGGGGTGCGCTAGTTTCACTTCCTTACTGACATTTCACGGGTGGTGTGAAGTGGCCACAGCTATCTGTGATCCTGGATCCCCCAAAAATGTGAATTTCTTTTTTTTTTTTCTAATTTTATTTTATTTTTAAACTTTACATAATTGTATTAGTTTTGCCAAATATCAAAATGAATCCGCCACAGGTATACATGTGTTCCCCATCCCGAACCCTCCTCCCTCCTCCCTCCCCATACCATCCCTCTGGGCCGTCCCAGTGCACCAGCCCCAAGCATCCAGCATCGTGCATCGAACCTGGACTGGCAACTCGTTTCCTACATGATATTTTACATGTTTCATTGCCATTCTCCCAAATCTTCCCACCCTCTCCCTCTCCTACAGAGTCCATAAGACTGTTCTATACATCAGTGTCTCTTTTGCTGTCTCGTACACCGGGTTATTGTTACCATCTTTCTAAATTCCATATATATGTGTTAGTATACTGTATTTATGTTTTTCCTTCTGGCTTACTTCACTCTGTATAATAGGCTCCAGTTTCATCCACCTCATTAGAACTGATTAAAATGTATTCTTTTTAATGGCTGAGTAATACTCCATTGTGTATATGTACCACAGCTTTCTTATCCATTCATCTGCTGATGGGCATATAGGTTGCTTCCATGTCCTGGCTATTATAAACAGTGCTGCGATGAACATTGGGGTACACGTATCTCTTTCCCTTCTGGTTTCCTCAGTGTGTATGCCCAGCAGTGGGGTTGCTGGATCATAAGGCAGTTCTATTTCCAGTTTTTTAAGGAATCTCCACACTGTTCTCCATAGTGTCTGTACTAGTTTGCATTCCCACCAACCGTGTAAGAGGGTTCCCTTTTCTCCACACCCTCTCCAGCATTTATTATTTGTAGACTTTTGGATCGCAGCCATTCTGACTGGTGTGAAATGGTACCTCATAGTGGTTTTGATTTGCATTTCTCTGATAATGAGTGATGTTGAGCATCTTTTCATGTGTTTGTTAGCCATCTGTATGTCTTCTTTGGAGAAATGTCTATTTAGTTCTTTGGCCCATTTTTTGATTGGGTCGTTTATTTTTCTGGAGTTGAGCTGTAGGAGTTGCTTGTATACAAAAATGTGAATTTCTGAGCCATGCTGGCAAGCAGCATGTGGCAGCAGTACCATTCTTCGCACCAGGAAGTTAAGAACGTCCTTCACACGTGGGCAGGGCCAGGTTATCTCCCTGTCAGGTGAACACAGGCACTTTGGCTTAAGGGTCAGGCAGAGTTGGGGCAGGATTCCCCAGGGCAAGGCATTATGTATATGACAAAGGCAAAAATCAAGGATTAAAGTCACAGAAACAGATCGAGTATGGAATCAAAATTAACCCTTCCCGGTTGCACTTCTTTCACTTAGAACGATCCTTCTGATAACACTAGACGCACTTGAACAGTCCAGATAGTGTCCTCAATTCAAAATCCTTCATTTAATCACACTTCACAGAGTCTTTTGCCATGTGAGGTAACACATTCGCAGGTTCTGGGGATTAGGCTGTGCATATCTATGGGAGGGGGCATTATTCAGCCTAACCTGCCAGGGTATTTATTCCACCTTGCCTGGTAGATGGTTTCCCATGTTTTTCTATCCACTTCATTCAAAGCAGCAAGTGAGTCTCAGTGATTTTAATCTCTGGGTTAAAGCTGGCTTTCACATCATAGCAGCTCAAAATATGTTTCCTGGAATGAGTTGATTAAAGAAATTGGCATACACACACTACTATACATAAAATAAAAAACTAATAAGGACCCACTGTATAGCACAGTGAACTCTACACAATACTCTGTAATGACCCATATGGGAAAATAACCTAAAAAAGAGTTGATATATATATATATATATAAAACTGAAACACTTTGTTGAACAACAGAAACTGAATTCAACATTGTAAATCAACTATACCCTAATAATTAAATTTTAAAATGAGAATGAAATATGACAAAAAAATTAAAGAATGAAGTATTTGATAGACGCTGACTGAGTGAAGCAGCAAGATGGGTCTGATGCGGCAAATTAATTTTGAGAATTTCATGCATTGAAATAGTCACCAATCAGTTGATCAGTGGGCCCATAGAATAGATTTTGGAGCAATACTCATCAATTACCAATCAAATGTAGACTTAAGAATTCTGCCCTGGTCTGTTCATTTTGGCTACATATGTGTTTTGCAAAGAGATCAAACCCATCAGTCCTAAAGGAAATCAACCCTGAGTATTCACTGGAAGGTCTAATGCTGTAGCTGAAGTTCCAGTATTTTGGCTACCTGAGGTGAAGAGTCAACTCATTGGAAAAGTCCCTGGTGCTGGGAAAGATTGAAGGCAAAAAGAGAAGTGGGCAGCAGAGAACGGGATGGTTAGATAGTATCACTGACTCAGTGGACATGAGTTTGAGCAAACTGCAGGAGATAGTGAAGGACAGGGAAGCCTGGAGTGCTACAGTCCATGGGGTTGCAAAAAGTCAGACACGACTTAGTGACGGAATATGAGCTAATGTGGGCCTGGAAGCCATAGCCTGTTTGCCTGATTCTGAGGATGGAGGGATATCTCTTGATGCGTTTTAAAATGCCAGCAGAATATTTAAAGATTAATGCCATTATTTATGAAGGAAGTTAGTGTACGAAACTTTGTGTGATTGCTTTATTGTGCCTTTATGTCAGAGGGAGCAATTTAGGCTTTTTTGAAAAGACAATCTGGAGAGAAAACGTCCAGTTCAATTATTACATCCACAAAGTTTAAACATATATGAATGTGGAAAGGACCCTCTAATAGACCCCACAGACTCATCACCCTGCTTAGATAGCTGGCTTCCCACAGCCTGCGCTGGTTCCACCTATGCTCATTCCTCCTCCTCCACCCGGACCCTCCTGATTTTCAAGAAAATCCCATAATTGTATAATTTTCTCCAAAATGTAATTATTTATAAACACATTTGGGAAGATTTGCTAATGAATTTCCTCTTATTCATGCTGGCTTCCTGCACATTTTGGCTCCTCCATCATCTCGCTGACATTTACTGTCTTTTCTTCACCTTACGTGGAATTTTGCACTAAAAGACAAAGCACGGCAACTAAAAATAGAAAAGGCTAAATTGGCCAGACTTGTTTAATTTTTCTATTATTTTAATTCATATTTTAGAAAGTAGCTTACAAAGTGGAAATACATATTTCCATATGATATTGCATATGTGTTAAAACAATATTTTTATTTTAAGGAGCACTCTTAACCACAGGGGAAATATGAGTGAGAACCGAAGCTCTGCTTACTTTCATTTCAGGAACATGTTAAATAATGTTAAGGTAAGACATGAAATTAAAAGACGCTTACTCTTTGGAAGGAAAGTTATGACCAACCTAGATAGCGTATTGAAAAGCAGAGACATTACTTTGCTAACAAAGGTCCATCTAGTCAAGGCTATGGTTTTTCCTGTGGTCATGTATGGATGTGAGAGTTGGACTGTGAAGAAGGCTGAGCTCCGAAGAATTGATGTTTTTGAACTGTGGTGTTGGAGAAGACTCTTGAGAGTCCCTTGGACTGCAAGGAGATCCAACCAGTCCATTCTGAAGATCAGCCCTGGGATTTCTTTGGCAGGACTGATGCTAAAGCTGAAACTCCAGTACTTTGGCCGCCTCATGCAAAGAGTTGACTCATTGGAAAAGACTCTGATGCTGGGAGGGATTGGGGGCAGGAGGAGAAGGGGACGACAGAGGATGAGATGGCTGGATGGCAGCACTGACTCAATGGACGTGAGTCTCAGTGAACTCCGGGAGTTGGTCATGGACAGGGAGGCCTGGCGTGCTGTGATTCATGGGGTCGCAGAGTCGGACACGACTGAGCGACTGAACTGGAATTGGAGTGACTAACACTTTCACTTTCAATTCAGCTCTATGTGTGGACCCCGAGATCTCTGGATTAAATGAATTATTAAAGGTCACACAGTTAAAATGTGTCAGTTTGGAGACAAAAAGCCAGCTTTCTTGCCTTCTACGTTGGGTGCATCCATCCCAAATATCATTAATACATAAGATGATCTGTCATCAAGTGACAGATGAAGAAAATTAATTGTTTCTGTTAACTATGATGGTATATAAATTTGTGCTTTAATAAAATAGCTTTGAACACAAGTTATTTCAGGAAGTTATGTAACTTTTAAGATCCCTCCAAGCTCTAAGATGATGAATTTATAAGAAGAGGCCCTAGTTTGTGTTGTTTTCAAAGCAAACAACTTTTTATTGAAGTACAATTAATTCAGTTAGTACAGTTAATTAAATTAAATTTAGTTAATTCAGAAGTGCAGTTAGTTTATCGTATACTGTAAGGTGACTCAAATATATATCTGCATATTTTTTAGATTCTTTTCCAAGAAAACTTATTACAAGATATTAAACTAAGTTCTCTGTGCCAGGTTGTTTATTTATTTATTTATTTTTTCTAATTTTATTTTATTTTTAAACTTTACATAATTGTATTAGTTTTGCCAAATATCAAAATGAATCCGCCACAGGTATACATGTGTTCCCCATCCCGAACCCTCCTCCCTCCTCCCTCCCCATACCATCCCTCTGGGCCGTCCCAGTGCACCAGCCCCAAACAGGTTGTTGATTTTTTTATATTTTTTAATTTTTTTTTTATGAATTTGAAAGTTCGCTTGTGTATTATTTAAATATGTTCTTGGTAGAAACAGAGTGTCAAAATTCCCCTTAGGTAGTTTCTCAGTGGGGTACTATCTTTAGTCTGAGAAGGAAAAGACAAATTGAGGCATAATATTTATTTTAAAATATTATTTGATAATGCATGGCAGTAATGATTTATCACCATTTTGGTAAAATTAACTCATTTGCCTAAAATAATTAAGACCATTTGCCTAAAATAATAATAAATTATTTTAATAATTAAAATAATAATCTTAATTATTTTGCCTAAAATAATTAAGAAAGATCAATGACAGTATATTCATTGCTGTCATCCCATTACTCCAGTATTATGGGATTTGCACTAAGTTAGGTCATATTTGTATTAGGGACTGAGGGTGTTTCTATGACATTAAGCATGACTAATTTTCTTTTTTTTTATTTTATTTTTTAACTTTACAATATTGTATTCATTTTGCCATACATCAAAATGAATCCGCCACAGGTATACATGTGTTCCCCATCCTGAACCCTCCTCCCTCCCCATACCATCCCTCTGGGTCGTCCCAGTGCACCAGCCCCAAGCATCCAGTATCGTGCATCGAACCTGGACTGGTGACTCGTTTAATATATGATATTATACATGTTTCAATGCCATTCTCCCAAATCATCCCACCCTCTCCCTCTCCTACAGAGTCCAAAAGACTGTTCTATACATCAGTGTCTCTTTTGCTGTCTCGTATACAGGGTTATCGTTACCATCTTTCTAAATTCCATATATATGCGTTAGTATAATGTATTGGTGTTTTTCTTTCTGGCTTACTTCACTCTGTATAATAGGCTCCAGTTTCATCCACCTCATTAGAACTGATTCAAATGTGTTCTTTTTAATGGCTGAGTCATACTCCATTGTGTATATGTACCACTGCTTTCTTATCCATTCGTCTGCTGATGGACATCTAGGTTGCTTCCATGTCCTGGCTATTATAAACAGTGCTGCGAAGAACATTGGGGCACACGTGGCTCTGTTGTTTATTATTATACAGTAATTTGTGTCAGTTGATCCCAAACTCCTAATTTACCCTTCCCTACCATGTGTCCCCTTTGGTAATCATAAGATTCTTTTCTATGTCTGAAATCTGTTTCTGTTTTGTATATAAGTTCATTTGTACTGTGTTTTAGACTCTACATGTGAGTGACATCATATAATATTTGTCTTTTTCTGTCTTACTTCACGTGTTATGATAATCTCTAGGTCCATTCATGTTGCTGTAAATGACATTATTCTATTCTTTTACGGCTGAGTACTTCCACCTTTTGTATATGTATATACACATCTTCTTTATTTATCTGTTGGGGGACGGTTAGGTTGTCTCCATGTCTTGGTTATCGTGACTACTGCTGCTTTGAACATAGGGGTGCATGAATATTTTTGAATTACAATTTTGTTTGGATATATGCCCAAAAGTGGGATTGCTGGATCACGTCAGCTCTAGTTTTAGATTTCTAAGGAACTTCCATATTGTTCTCCATAGTGGATGCCCCAACTCACATTCCTACCAACAGGGTAAGAGAGTTTCCTTTTCTCTACATCCGCTCCAGCTTTCTTATAGACTTTTTAATGATGAGGAGGCTCTCAACTTTTAAACCCTAATGTTCAACTGCTCGAAGGACTCATTCTGAGTCATAATAATGACATTTAGATACCATCAGTCCACTGTGTTGTGACCTTTTGAGAACCATAACTTCTTTGTGTACGGTTGTTTCCACTTGCCAATATGTCATTTTATTATTATTAATCACACTTGTTTTTTAAGGTTTTTAACTTTCAAATTATCCTAAATTAAGAACTGGTTTTCTTTGGTCAGAGTTATAACAATCAGTTGCCCATGAAGTCAAATAAAAAGAAATCACAATCAATGAAAAAACATGGTAAATATCTTCATTATTCTTGGCTACACTTTTCCCAGATTGGAATTTCACAATATGACAGAACATTAAGCAAAGTGAAAATATGTATGTTGGCTTACATACAGGGACCTGCCCATTTTTGCAAGGTCAGTTGGCTACTGCTCACATTTTAAGGTCAGTTAAAATTAATCTCAAGTTTAACCTAATTTTAGCTGGAGAGACTAAACAAGACAAGCGGATGAGTAAAAGGGGACTGAGATACACAGGTTTGGGGGAACTTAATGAGCAGCCTTTGAAGGGCAGAGAATGGCAGGAACTAGTTTTTACTTATCCTGTGTTTTATTCATTCTGCATAACTTGAGTTCATTGTAACTTAATATATAGTATTTTAAAAAATCAAAGTATGTTGTCATTTTGGCTTTTTTAAATGCCCTTCTCCCTTTGAAAGTTAGAAAGTATCTGGGGCCCACATTATTTAGCAAATTAATACAGCAGTTTGAAATTGCACTTCATTAAAATTAAAATCTTCTGCTTTGTGAAGGACACCTTTAAAATAATGAAAAAGTAAGCCACTGATTGGGAGAGAACCTTTGTAAAACGTATCTGATAAAGAGCTGGCATCCAAAATTTACAGAGATCTTTAAATTCCCATCAGTAAGAAAAACAATTTCATTAAAAAAAAATGAGCAGATCTGAACAGACATTTTGCCAAAAAAATAAACATTCGAGGCGATGATCAACACCATATGTCATTTAGGGAACTATACATTAAAACAAAAATGAGATGCCACTACATAACTATTAGAAATGGCCAGAATCCAAAAAACTGACACCACCCAATGCTGGTGAGGATGCGAAGCCACAGAAACCAATTCACGGATGGCAGTGATGCAAAATGGGACGGCCTCTTTGGGAGGCAGCTTGGCAGTGACTCACAAAAGTAAACACACTCTTACCATACGTGTGTGTGTTCAGTCACTCAGTCATGGCCCACCCTTTGTGACCCCATGGACTGTAGCCCACCAGGATCCTCTGTCCATGGAATTTTCCAGGAATTCTGGAAAATTTCCTACTCCAGGGGACCTTTCTGACCCAGGGATTGAATCCCTATCTCCTGCATTGGAAGGTAGATTCTTTACCACTGTGCCACCCAGGCAGCCCACTCTTACCATATGATTCAGCAATCATGTTCCTTGGGTATTTAATTAAAAAGGAGTTGAAAATTTATGTCCGCACAAAAACCTGTATGTGGGTTTTTACAGAAGTTTTATTCATAATTACCAGAACTTGGAGGCAACCAAGACATTTTCCATTAGATAACTGTATAAATAAACAGAGGAACATCTAGACAATAGAATATTATGCAGTTATAGAGTGAACTGTCTAGCTGCAAAGACATAGAGGGGTCTTAAATACATGCATGTGTGCATGCTAAGTTTCTTCAGTCATGTCTGACTCTTTGCGACCCTATGGACCATAGCCTGGCAGGCTCCTCTGTCCACAGGATTCTCCAGACAAGAATACTGGAGTGGACAGCTATGCCCTCCACCAGGGAAACTTCCTGCCCAGGGATCGAACCCACGTTTCTTGTGCCTCCTGCTTTGACAAGCGTGTTCTTTACCACTAGCGCCACCTGGGAAGCCCTGAAATGCATACTGCTATGTGAAACAAGCCTGTCTAAAAATACTAAAATGATAACTCTGACATTCTAGAAAAGGAAACACTATGGAAACAGAAGAAGGATCTGTGGTTTCTAGGGATTCAAGGGCTGGGAAGGATGAATAGGCAGAGTAGAGAAGATTTTAGAGCAGTGAAACTCATCTTATGATACTGTAATGGTAGATACATGTTATTCATAATGTATTATTAGACCCGTAGAATGTAAAATGCAAATAATGAACCCTAAATGAAATAGATGGGGAAACAGTGGAAACAGTGTCAGACTTTACTTTTTTGGGCTCCAAAATCACTGCAGATGGTGACTGCAGCCATGAAATTAAAAGACCCTTATTCCTTGGAAGGAAAGTTATGACCAACCTAGATACCATATTCAAAAGCAGAGACATAACTTTGCCAACAAAGGTCCGGCTAGTCAAGGCTATGGTTTTTCCTGTGGTCATGTATGGATGTAAGAGTTGGACTGTGAAGAAGGCTGAGTGCCGAAGAATTGATGCTTTTGAACTGTGGTGTTGGAGAAGACTCTTGAGAGTCCTTTGGACTGCAAGGAGATCCAAGCAGTCCATTCTGAAGGAGATCAGCCCTGGGATTTCTTTGGAAGGAATGATGCTAAAGCTGAAACTCCAGTACTTTGGCCTCCTCATGTGAAGAGTTGACTCATTGGAAAAGAGTCTGATGCTGGGAGGGATTGGGGGCAGGAGGAGAAGGGGACGACAGAGGATGAGATGGCTGGATGGCATCACTGACTCAATGGATGTGAGTCTGAGTGAACTCCGGGAGTTGGTGATGGACAGGGAGGCCTGGCGTGCTGCGATTCATGGGGTCGCAAAGAGTTGGACACGACTGAGCGACTGAACTAAACTGAACTGAATGTAAATTTTGGACTTTAGATAGTAATTATGTGTCAATAATGCATCAATTGTAAGAAATGTACTACATTAATGCAGCATGTTGATAATAGTGGAAACTGTGAGTGAGTGAGTGTGTGCGCATCGTGGTAGGAAGGGGGGAGGTAGATGGAAGCTCTCTGTACTTTCTACTCAATTTTCTGTAAACTTAAAAAGGAAGAGTGTGAAATGACTTCTGAAGATGCACTATGAATTTTTGAATATTATGTATTATTTCCTTTTTCAAACAACTTTGCTGCTGCTGCCACTAAGTCACTTCAGTCGTGTCCGACTCTGTGCGACCCCATAGACGGCAGCCCATCAGGCTCCCCCAAAAACAACTTTACTGAAATATAATTGATATACAAAGAACTGCACATATTTAATATATACAATTTGGTGAGTGTGCTGTTGTTACTGTTCAGTTGCTAAGTCGTGTCTGACTCTTTGTGACCCCATGAACTGCAGCATGCCAGGCTTCTCTGTTCTGCACTATTTCCCGGAGTTTGCTCAAATTCATGTCTATTGAGTTGGTAATGCTATCTAACCAACTCATACTCCGTCATTCCCTTCTCCTCCTACCCACAGTCTTTGCCAGCATCAGGGTCTTTTCCAATGAGATGGCTCTTTGCATCCGGTGGCCAAAGTATTGAAGCTTTAGAGTCATCATCAGTCCTTCCAATGAATATTCAAGGTTGAATTCCTTTAGGATTGACTGGCTTGATCACCTTGCAGTCCAAGGGATTCTCAAGTGTCTTCTCCAGCACCACAATTTGAAAGCATCAGTTATTTGGCACTCAGCTTTCTTTATGATCCAACTCTCACATCTGCACATGACTACATGAAAGAACATAGCTTTTGCTATATGAACCCATGGTGAGTTTGGACACATGCAAACACTTGCCATGCCATGACCACAGTCAAGATAATAGACATCCAACACTTCTCAGTTTCCTTGTATCCCGTTTTTCTCCCTTTGTGGTTAGAACACAACATCAGCTCTATCTACACTCTAAATAAAGTTTGAAGTGCACAGTACTACACAATTAGCAATTATAGGCACACTGTTATATAGCAGATCTCCAGAACTAATTCATCTAGTTTAACTGAAATTTTTATATCCATTGAACAAATCCTCATTTAATAAAAAAATATATAAGATGTTTAATATCTTCCTATGAAAATAGGAGAAAATATTTGGAAACCGTATGTCTGATATGCATTTTTTATTCTAGACCTTTTAAAATTCTAGTTCTGTGGAATTGATTGATTGAGTAAAAAATTTGATTGGAAGGGCAAGAAAGTTAAACCTTCACATATTACTATAAACTCACAAAGATAGCAGAGATTTGCTAGTTAATTCAATATTGTAGGATTCAGTATCAAAATATAAATTGAACTGATAACTTTATTTAGCTTACTAAAGTGAAGATAGGAGTTTGGAATGATTACGACTGGTAGAATAACAAAATACTTTGAGGTTCAGTTCCGGTTCAACTAAATTGCCATTTTAAATCAATTTCCTGGTTTAATTTTAATTAAGTTTGACTCACCACATGGAGTTTCCACCATATGCACTTTGCAATGAGCCAGAGTAAATTCCAAAAGGAGCCAGCACATTTCAGCTGTTATAGTTCAAGCTCAATAGAAATATTTTCCCTTTTTATAAAAGTTTCTCATGCCTGAGTGCACTTTGTGTAATTAGCCAACTGTTTGGAAATTATCATCTTTTACTTATTTTAATGAAATTTAAAAATTCAAATCATCTGCTTTCATGTGTCTTCTTAATCTTTTTACATTTTTCTTAACAATTCTTAAATTTTTCTGACAATTTCCCTTTTTAAATCAAGAGCAGGATTTTTATGTTTGTTAGTAATTGAGTGAAGCTGCCTAAAAAAATGAGAATTTTAGAAGTTTTTATCTATAATCTCATGTTTTACTTCATTAATTATCAAAAATGAATAATAAATTTATGAGATATAACACTGGGATTTTCTTCCTTTTAATATAGGGCTTGTGGTTTCTTTATAGTAAATGTATGGTTATTGTGAGTTACACGTATATTGTTCTTTGAAGAGTGTCATATATTTTTTTCTTACTTCAAATTATTTTTAAAAATAATTTTATTTTTTAATTTTTTCTCTAGTTGCAGAGAGCAGGGGGTACTCTGCAGTTGCGGTGTGCGGGCTTCTCACTGCAGTGGTTTCTCTTGTTGCAGAGCGTGAGCTCACGCAGGCTTCAGTGACTGTAGCCCCCGGGCTCGGGAACCCAGGCTTGATAGTTGTGGGGCCTGGGCTTAGTTGTTCTACAGCATGTGGGATCTTCCAGACCAGGGAGTGAACCTGTGTCTCCTGCATTGGCAGATGAATTCTTTACCACTGGGCCACTAAGGAAGCCCTACATTCTTTTTTTAAATGTATTTTTAGAATTGAAGTATGGTTGATTTACAATGTTATTTTAATTTCTGCAGTGCAGCAAAGTGGCTCAGTTATGCACAAACATGCATTCTTTCTTATATTCTTTTCCATTATGTTAGTCGCTCAGTTGTGTCTGACTCTGTGACCCCATGGACTGTAGCCCACCAGGCTCCTCTGTCCATGGAATTTTCCAGGTAAGAATACTGGAATGGGTAGCCATTCCCTTCTCCAGGGGATATTCTGGACCCAGGGCTGGACCCAGAGATTGAACCCAGGTCTCCTGCATTGGCAGGCAGATTCTTTATCACTGAGCCACCTAGTTCCCTAGATGTTATATAACATTTTAATTAACATATTTGTCAACCAATTTACTCAAATAAAATAAATTCTAAATGTCATATGTCATGTGTAGTTTAAAATAACTTGAAAATCTAAGAATTTATGCTTAATAACACTTGTGTGGGAAATCACCATACACACAAAAACAATCTGATAAAATCAAGTTGCTTCCACAAGTGCAAATGGATACCTTGGAATCAAAATCGTTGATACTTTCTATGTTATTTTGTTTTTAACTTCAACTCGAAAGAGAATTTTTAATGTTTGGAACTAAAACTCAACAAATACACATATATGGAACTGTGCTTCTCTCAGTATATCTTTAAACTTTAAAGAATCTCCACAAATTTGAAAAAGGTCATTTTGTTTTCATTCACACTTTCATGAACTGTGTTTTCATTATAAAAATATCCTGTAAATTTCCATTCGTATAAAATTAAATAGGTGGTAAAGAACCTGCCTGCCAATGAAGAGACATAAGAGACATAGTTTTGATCCCTGGGTCTGGAAGATCCCCTGGAGGAGGGCATTGCAAACTACTTGAGTATTCTTACCTGGAGAATTCCATGGACAGAGGAGCCTGGTGGTCCACAGTCCATAGGATTGTGAAGAGTCAGACATGAGTGAAGCAATTTAGTATGCACACATGCATGCATATATAATTACACTAGCCCAGATGGGGTGGGGTGTTAATATTTATATTTAATTTTAAAGTAAGTTTTAATGTATTTATAGAACGATTGGCAGTTTTCAGGAACAAATACAGCATATGCAAATCATTGTGATACATATACCACGTCAATAAGAATAAGACAACAACCACATAATTATCTCAATAGATGCAGAAAAGGCACTTGATAAAATTCAACATCCAACCGTGAGAAAAGTTCTTACCAAAGTGGGTATCCAAGGAACATATCTCAACATAATAAAGTCTATTTATGACAAACCCGCTGCTGCTGCTAAGTCGCTTCAGTCGTGTCCGACTCTGTGCGACCCCATAGACGGCAGCCCACCAGGCTCCCCCGGCCCTGGGATTCTCCAGGCAAGAACACTGGAGTGGGTTGCCATTTCCTTCTCCAATGCATGAAAGTGAAAAGGGAAAGGGAAGTCGCTCAGTCGTGTCTGACCCTCAGCGACCCCATGGACTGCAGCCTTCCAGGCTCCTCCATCCATGGGGTTTTCCAGGCAAGAGTACTGGAGTGGGGTGCCATTGCCTTCTCCTATGACAAACCTACGGCCTACTAATACTCAATGGTGAAAGGTTGAAATACTTAAGTTTTGAAAGAAAAGGCTAGACTTCACAATTCACGTGTAAGCCTAGGAGTCAGGACGTCCACTAGGGGGCAGAAGTGCACCAGGAACGCGCACAGGCAGCCCAGCCCTTGCGCTCAGGGTGACGCCATCGTCAAGGGAACAGGCTGAGTCTCCCACGGAGGATGATTCTGGCCGGGGACTGTCTCCAGCTGTGCCCTGTGTGGGCGCCGAGCCCTGGCCTGGGTCACCCGCCTGCTCTCTCTCGTGGCCAAAGGGTACATCACCAGCTGCTGGGAGAGGCAGGCCCCCCGCCTTGGGCTTTCTCAGAAAGAAGCTGAGATGCCTGAGTATTTACATTTTTATACCGCTGGTCCCCTGGCGAGTTCAAGGACGCCAAGTCTCCTTGAGGCTCCCTGTTTTGTTAGTACTAATTTCATAACTGAAGTTTCTCGTTTTACTCAGTCATTTAAAGGAGGGTGAAGAAACAAAGGGCTGACAAGTTGCTTTTGTTTGTCATACTTTGAAATAGCAGGGAAAACCAGAGACATACATAGCTTTTAAGAGAACACAGAGACGGCATTCACCCCATTCCCCTACTGAAAATACTCCTTATGTGTAAGATGATAAACCGTGGTGAAGTCATGGTTTATATTCTTGGCATTAAGAAAAGAATGGCGATTAAAGTCGGCGTTGCTGCCAAGCTATGGAGTAACCTGTGGTAACTTGTCTAGAAGCCAGAATAGGTACAAGAAGTGACCATCTCTAAAGCAGGATTCTCTTAGTTTGATGTGCACGGGGATCTCTGGGGATCTTGCTGAAATGTGGATTCAGAATCAGTGGACATGCCTGTGATTAAGCTATGGTTTCGCAATTCCAAACCTGTCCAGCCAAGCTCGGCTTTGGGAGGCTGGGCTGGACTCTTGTGCTTTGCCAACTGGGTCCGAGCTAGGCTTCTCCAGTAGGGGGCGCTAGAGGGAGCCTGCCAAACCAGATGCGGAGCAGGGGCCTGTGTCGTTCGGCTCCTGTGGGCATCGTGGGCATCACCCTGCGATGATTCCTCCGTCTGCAACAGCAGCAGCTCTTTCCTGTTGCACCAACTTCCGGTTTCCAGGTCTGACCACGCTCTCGCCATGAACTTTGTTATGCCCTTCAGGGACCCCGGCGCTAGCTAAGCAGTTCCCCGTCATAGTCCAACCTCTTTCCTTTATTGTATTCCTACTTTCTGTGGTTGCTGTTTTCCTAATTTGTTGTAGTTCTATTTTTACTCTTTCAGTTATGTAGTTAGTAAACTTATACCTAGTTAACAATGCTTTGTATGAAATGCTCACTGTTCAAATAATGGGTGTGGTTTCTTTCGGGTTCCTGCCTGGACTGTGATACAGGAGGGTCAGAGCAGGGCCTGAGATTTTGCGTTTCTCACAAGCTTCAAGGTGATGCCCAGGTGCTGGGTCCACTGACCACAGTATCAGGAGCAAGCAGCTACTAATCAAAAGTGGTCCTCAAACGTTGGCCGCTCATTTTGAGTCCCGGCCGCACATTTCCGGGAGCTTTAGGAAATGGCCGATGACGAGATGCCACCCCAGTGAGTCAGATTTAGTTGGTCTGAGGCGTGGCCTAAGCACTGGGTTTTCAGAAGTCTTCCTAATTGATTCTAATATACAGCCGAAGTTGAGGACCTCTGCTTTAGAGCAGTGGTTTTTTTCTTACAGTTGGTGGTGGTGGTGGGGGGGGGGTTGACTTTATTGGGGGTGGGGCTGGGGATGCTCTGAACATCCTCTGATGCACAGACACTCCCCAGGCAAAGGATGATTTCACCCGTATATTAATAGCGCCTAGATTGAGAAACCCTGGTTGAGAAGATGTGGCAAGATCAACCCAGTTCATTTTTATCTGTTTTCTATTTACTGATTCAAATTTACCGATGGAGCATCTACTGTGGGATTTCCTAGATGTTGGAGGCTACAAAAAATTTGAGAACAAGGTATTCTCAGACAACCATAAAAGATAGAAAATAGTCCCATAGCGTGCTTGTTAGGGGAAGTAGCAGGCTTTGTTTTTTTAGGTCCTGGAAGTTAACTGTAGGGGCCTCCCTCATAACTCAGTTGGTAAAAAATCCGCCTGCAATGTGAGAGACCTGGGTTCGATCCCTGGGTTGGGCAGATCCCCTGGAGAAGGGAAAGGCCACCCACTTCAGTATTCTGGCCTGGAAAATTCCATGGACTGTATAGTTCATGGGGTCGCAGAGTCAGACACGACTGAGCAACCTTCACTTTCACTTCACTTTCAAGTTAACTGTAGTGCAAGACTTGCTAGTATGTGTACAGTCTTAAGATTCTCCCAGAATCCTGCTTTGTCCCACTGTGTATTGTTGGCAAGCATTCTAGTGTCACTATCAAGAATGACAGTTCAAAAAAAGAAGCAGATTAGCAGATACAGAGAACAAACTAGTGATTACCAGTGGGGGAGGGGGAGGGAAACTATTAGGTATTAAATAAGCTACAGGGATATATTGTGTAACATGGGATAGAATATATATATAAATATAAAAATATAAATCTATATATTAAATAAAAATAAAAATAGATAAATAGACAAATATAGACAATATTTTTCAGTAACTATACAGTATAATCAAAAAATTTTGTGAATAACTATATTGTACACTAGTAACTTGTACAGTATTGTACATTGACTCTACTTCAGTAACAAAGAATGACAGTAGAAAGTGGAGAGAAAGCTGATCAGTTTCTATGAGCCTCCTTTTAGCTGCTAGTGTAGTATTCAGTTAATATCCTTGAGAATTGAGGGGCTGGTTAACTTCAGGGAGAATGAATGAAGACATCCTAATAATGAACGATTTCCACTGGCTGCACCTCTACTATTAATATGTGCCAGGTGCTTTGTTAGGCATTCCAGATATCATGGTTAATCCTTTGAGGGAAGTTTTGTTAACTCGATTGTCAAGTTAGCGGGATTAAGGCTTGGAGACCATCAATAGCATGCCAATGTTCCCTAGCTTATGAGGATTGGAGTTTGTGTCACTTCAGAAAATGATAACCATCCATATATTCCATTAAGAATACTAAGGATTTCCATCCAAGCAATGGTGGCGTGTCAATTGCGGTGACACCGGTACTGGGATGTCAACATCGGAGCTTTAACAGGATTGCTCGCCAACACCCATAATGCCCTGCATCCCTGTACTTCATCACTACCCACAATGCCCTGCATCCCCGTACTGCATCATTACCCATAATGCCCTGCATCATTACCCCCGGGGCTGTGAGCATGGGTTTTTATTTCCTCCAAGATGTGGGGGCTTCCCTACTCCCCCCACCCTTGGCTTACATTGTATGCTGGGCTCCCCTCAGAGATGGGGTGGCTGTGACCATGGTGAGCAGCTGCTGCTTCAGCGGTTCTCTTGGCTCTTTCTCTGCCTCTTGTTGTCTCCTGGCCCCTGGGCAAGCCTGGTATGCAGACAGGTAATGTGTCTTCAAAGGCAGGAAAATGCCAAGTCATTTGAAAGTTCATCCATCTCTAGAGCATAACTGCAGCAACCATTTTGGTGATTCCATCAAAATTGTAACAGATTTTCTTCTTTCCTGTTATTTAAACTCTACTAGATCTGTCCTTACTTACACCCCAGGGCAGTGTTCTGTACCCCAGAAGTCTTGTGAAAACCCTAGTGGGCCAAGCAGTCAGATGGGCAGCATTTCCTTTTTTTTTTTTTAATGAAATTCGCTGGAATAGAACTTCTGCTCCATGAATTCCTTTCCATATAGGGCCTATCTTAGTTTCCTATCACTATTGTAACAAATTGCCAAACTCTTCAAGGCTTAAGACAACACAGATTTATGACCTTGTAGTTCTGTAGGTTAGAACTCTCACTGGGCTAAGATCACGGTGTCTGCTGGCTTGCTCCTGCTGGAAGCTCCAGGGAGGGTCCACATCCTTGCGTTTTTCCGCTCAGAAGGATGCCCACTCTCCTTGGTTTGTGGCCCTCCTGACCCACCTTCAGAGCAGCAGAGGTGGATGGAGTTCTTTGCAGAGTACATCACTCTGACCTTCTCATCTTGTCAGCCTCCTTTTTCTACTTTTAAAGGCCCCTGTGATCACAATGGGCTCATATGGCCCATGGATAACACAGGATGGGCACAAAGTCAGTTGATTAGAGTCTTATTTCCCCTTTGATCTTTAACTAACATATTCAAGGTCCAGAATATTAAGATGTAGACATTTTTTTGGAGGGGAATTATTCTACCCTTCTACTGTGTGGACCACCACAAACTCTGGAGAATTCTTCAAGAGATAGGAATACCAGACCACCTGACCTGCCTCTTGAGAAATCTGTATGCAGGTCAGGAAGCAACAGAACTGAACATGGAACTACAGACTGGTTCCAAATTGGGAAAGGAATACATGAAGGCTGTATATTGTCACCCTGCTTATTTAACTTATATGCAGAGTATATCATGAGAAATGCTAGGTGGCCTGGATAAAGCACAAGTTGGAATCAAGATTGCTGGGAGAAATATCAATAACCTCAAATATGCAGATGATGCCACCCTTATAGCAGAAAGCAAAGAAGAACTAAAGAGCCTCTTGATGAAAGTAAAAGAGGAGAGTGAAAACGTTGGCTTAAAGCTCAACATTCAGAAAACTAAGATCATGGCATCCAGTCCCATCACTTCATGGTGGGGAAACAGTGGAAGCAATGGCAGACTTTATTTTTTGGGGCTCCAGAATCACTTCAGATGCTGACTGCAGCCATGAAATTAAAAGACGCTTGGTCCTTGGAAGAAAAGCTATGACCAACCTAGACAGCATATTAAAAAGCATAGATATTACTTTGCCAACAAAGGTCTATCTAGTCAAAGCTATGGTTTTTCCAGTAGTCATGTATGGATGTGAGAGTTGGACCATAAAGACAGGTGATCACTGAAGAACTGATGCTTTTAATACTTTTTCCACCTGATGCGAAAAACTGACTCATTGGAAAAGATCCTGATGCTGGGAAAGATTGAAGGCGGGAGGAGAAGGGGACAACAGAGCATGAGATGGTTGGATGGCATCACTGACTAGATGGACATGAGTTTGAGTAAGCTCCAGGAGTTGGTGATGGACAGGGAAGCCTGATGTGCTCCAGTCCATGGGGTCGCAAAGAGTTGGACATGACTGAGCAACTGAATTGAACTGAAGTTATTTGAATATAAATGTAGAAAACTGTGTAACCATTTTGAGTTAATTTGTATGGACTAAGCCGGGCACTGAGTTCTTAAATACAAGAAGATATACCATGGTACCAGCCTCATGGAACCTAGAAACTTGTTCGGCGGGTAAGATGTGAGTGTGTGTACTTGTACCTGTGTGCATGTGTGTGCACGGGTACACAGGCAGGTATGGGTGTGTGTCAGTGTGTGTGTGCATATGAGTGTGTACCTTTGAGAGTATGTGTAAGCATGTGTGTTTGCACTTGTGCAGCTATTGATGTGTGCCCATGTCAGAGTACATAGATGCATGCATGTAACCGAAAGTCAGTGGTAGCAGGGTACTCAGGCATGTAGATGCACTTTGAGTCAAACTGACTTCTCAGCTCCTCTTTCATGAATGTCCTCTTCTCTAACTTGCTTTGAACACGCCCTGTTTGAACTTTGTGGATTTAAATCATATGACAGCCTATTTAGGAGCCACAACACTGGCAGGATTTCTGATGGGCCAGTTAATTAAGACTTCTCAAGAACACTGTAAGTCCTTTGCTCTTTTTGACTCTTCTGTTTCCTGAAGCAGATTGGGCTAGTGAAATCCACAGTTAATAAACTGTCACTATAAAAGCCTTGTGTGCATGTGTGCTCAGTCGCTTAGTTGTGTCTGACTCTTTGCAACCCCATGGACTGTAGCCCACCAGGCTCCTTTTTCCATGGGATTTCCCAGGCAAAAATACTGTACTGGGTTGCCATCCCCTCCTCCAGAGGATCTTCCCGACCCAGGGATTGAACCTGTGTCTGCAGTTTCTCTTGCATTGCAGGCAGATTCTTTACTGCTGAGCCACGAGGGAAGCCCATAAAAGTCTTAGGAACAACCTAAGTCTGCATTCCTGTTTCCTTTTAGTGGGAGGGTTAAAAATGGAATGATGAGGACTGCAGAAAGAAAAGAGTAAGCAAGCTGTGTTTGGGAGATTTGCAAGCTTTATTGCAAAGAGTGCCGGGTGAGAAGGATCCCTAGGGAGGAGGTCCAGGAAGGGAGGTAGTGTGACCCTGAGGAGGGGGTGAAGGGCTTGGAGGAGCACTTGGATCTTCTTAGAAATAGAACAAGGAGCTGCAGGAGGGTGCTGGCTGAGGACATTTGTAGCTAAACATGATGTCACATGAGCTCTTTCGCCTCCATCATCGTGGCGGCAGCTGCGGTGGCCGCGCGGTTTAGTCGCGCATGTGCAGTGTGTGGTCTACGCCTGGGAGCGGCACACCCTTGAGGTGACTGGCAGGAGATGGTTAGTCCCTGGGCTGAAGATCAGGTAGCGTGGCATCGCTCCAGAAGCTCAAACCGTTCTCCTGGTTGGCCCTAGAGGCTGAGACAGCCTGGGGTGGAGTGGAGCCTCTGACACCCTGGAAGCAGCAGACTGCGTGCTTGGAGGTCAAGGTCGTGGTTCCCTGACCTGGGCTGAGAGAGAAGACGTCAGCACACAGGGTGGCTAAACAGGAGAAAAGAAGACCTGACTGGCCAAAGAGGTGAGTGTGATACAGTGGGCACTGTGTCAACGTGGTACCCACCTTTGGCAAGAAGATGGGCCCCAATGCCAACTCTTAAGCCCCTTATAATCCCAGCTTTCTCTAAGGAAGCCACTCAGCCTCGTCAAAAAACTAAAATAAATATTACATCACATGGGTACCGGAGAAGACTTTACACTAACTTAATAGAGTCACTTTTTTGGCATATTGTTTTCTTCTTGATGTCCTAACCAAAAATGAATGAATATAAACATTTGTGAAGAATTCTCATACTGACATTTGCTAAGGATAAAACTACTAGGAAACGACAGTTTTTAAAACTGTGAATTTCTTATGCTGTCTTCAGAGAAAACTCAGGATGCCATCCCTTGACGTGAGATTTTAAGATCCTGTCCAGACCTAAAATATACAAAGTTAGGATAATGTTGAAAAGAGGCAAGAACCTGACATCTTTACTAAATGATGCTCTTTAAGAAGAGGTTGTTTAAGATTATGACTAAAAGCTGGAGGAAAACCCTTGCGATTTCAATGAATTAGGACACATTGAAAATTTATTTTACTAAAGTATAGTTGATTTACAGTGTTGAGTTAATCTCTGCTATACAGCAAAGTGATTCACACACACACACACACACACACACACGCATTCTTTTTCATATTCTTTTCCACTATGGTTTATCATGGCTTAGTGAATGTAGTTCCCTCTGCTGTATAGAACCTTGGTATTTCCCCATCCTGTATGTGATCGTTTGCATCTGCTCACCCCAGCCGTTCAATACTTCCCTCCCCCTTGGCAACCACAAGTCTGTTCTCTGTGTCTGTGAGTCTGTTTATGTTTCATGGATAAGTAGAACATATTTTTAATTGAATTCTTATTCTGTGCTAGGCTTTATGTTAAGTGCTGGGCAGATAGAAAGGAGGAGAAGGAAGAAGTTAGATGTGAAGATGCAAATGCTTGGCATGTAAAGGGCCCATTGTAAATATCCATTGGACGCGTCCCTGCAGTGGATTGATTCAGTTTGTGGGGGAGGAGGGAGGAAGGGGAGGTGCTCTGGAGACAGACAGACGCAAAAATAAATGGAGATGGACAGAGAGCAGATCAGTCATTCTTAACATTTGCCTGCACGTTGGAATCACCTGGGAATGTAAAAAAATATTAATGATTGGATACCACCCTGAGTGAATCTGAGTTAGTCAGTCTGAAGACAAAGAAAAGAGGAGGGAAACCTTGCCTGAGGTCCCAGGAACTTGGAAAAGTGAGCCATAGTTGGAGGAGGATAGGTGATTTGGAGTAGGTGAGGTGCAGGGTGAGCTGATCTCAGCCAGAAAATAGAACTTCTGGATGGAAGATGGGCAGGTGTTTGGAGTTCAGCTTGTAAATGGCTTGGGCTGCCATTGTAATGGGTTTCCTTCTGCAGCCATTGGCAAGCCAAGGAAGAATTGTAAGGAAGGGACGTCAGGAGATTTACACTTTGGAAGGAAAGTGCCAGAGTGGGCGGGGCTCACTGCGGGGAGGGATGACTCATTGCCAGGCCCCGTTGCCCTGGGCCAGGTGAATAAAAGCTTTGGATCTGGGGATGGAGACAGAGACCCGCATTCCGTAAACACCTGTGGGACAGACTCACACTGTCCTGCTAACCAACTGGCTGCAAGTGATGAGGAAAAAAGAGGATCCCAAGGTAACAGATTTTTCAGACTATGCTTTCAAGTATAAAGATTCCTTTTAAACATCAACTAAGAAACTTCAGGGCTTCCCAGGTTGCTCAGTGGTAAAAGAATCTACCTGCAAATGCAGGAGATACTGGCAACAGGAGTTCTATCCCTGGGTTGGGAAAAATCCCCTGGAGCAGGAAATGGCAAAGTGAAAGTCACTCAGTCGAGTCTGACTTTTTGCAACCATTCTCCCTGCCAGAATACTGGAGTGGGTAGCTGTTCTTTTCTCCAGGGGATCTTCCCAACCCAGGGGTCGAACCCAGGTCTCCCACTTTGCAGGTGGATTCTTTACCAGCCAAGCCACCAGGGAAGGCCAAGAATACTGGAGTGGGTAGCCTATCCCTTCTCCAGGGGATCTTCCTGACCCAGGAATCAAACCGGGGTCTCCTGCATTGCAGGTGGATTCTTTACCAGCTGAGCTACTGGGGAAGCCCCAGGAAATGGCAACCCTTTCCAATACCCTCTCCAGTATTCTTGCCTGGAAAATTCCATGGACAGTGGAGCCTGGTGGGCTTCTCTATGGGGAGTATGCTCATGACTGAGCACACACACAGCACAGCAGCAAGAAACTTCAGGAGGCCACATCCTAATAATTACAGCTTTATTATCTGTTGACTGAGAAACTAAAAATAATTGGCAAGCTTGCTCTAGCTGGGAAGGTGTATGTGTGTGTGTGTGCACGCGCATATGTATTCTGCCCTGCCTTCCTGAGACTGGATCTCTTTTATTGGCATTTTTGAGTTATGGCACTCTCTTCAGCAAGGTTTTTTGAAAACATGGTTCCTCCTACAGAGGACTACTCACATTGGTGTGTGTTATATGTTTGTCTCTTGGAGAGCTCTTATTGGTTACGTGTGGTCCTCTCACCTATTATCGGAGAAGGCAATGGCACCCCACTCCAGTACTTTTGCCTGGAAAATCCATGGATGGAGGAGCCTGGTAGGCTGCAGTCCATGGGGTCGCTAAGAGTCAGACACGACTGAGCGACTTCACTTTCACTTTTCTCTTTCATGCATTGGAGAAGGAAATGGTAACCCATTCCAGTATTCTCGCCTGGAGAATCCCAGGGACGGCGGGGCCTGGTGGGCTGCCGTCTCTGGGGTCGCACAGAGTTGGACACGACTGAAGCGACTTAGCAGCAGCAGCAGCAGCACCTATTACCAAGCATTATTCCTATTTTTCTATCACTAAGCACCAATGACAGAAATGATTTACTTGTGGTCTTTGTCTTTCTTTTAAAAAATAGTACATGTTTATGTGTTGGCCAAAAAATTCCTTTTGGTTTTTCTGTAACATCTTATGGAAAAACCCAAACGAACTTTTTGGCCAACCCAATACTTATAAAAGGTAGAAGAGTTGAAGAAGAATTACTCATAACAGACCTCTTTCATACTGTTAGCATATTGGTTTTAAGTATGCCTTTGGTTCACGCCTAGACTTCTTTGTCAAGTTTCGAGATGGCTTCCAAAAGCATTTTTACTCTTCCTCTCACATGATTAAATATTTTGTTAAGAAATAAATTAAATATTTGTTAATGATGTATTACTTCAGTAAATGGGTTAATACTCATTTTTGACTAATGCTCCTTTGTTAGACTTTATTTTTTCACTTTTTATAAATAATGCTACACTGAGAACTTTGCATGTAAATCTTGCAAATTCTGATTCTCTTAATATAGCTATTTAAAAGGAGGATTATTGGCTTAACGTATATTTCTCTTTGAAGATCTTTTACACAGATTGCTAAATTACTTATCAAAGATTTTGAGCACATTCACTGATTGTTAGAATATATATATTTTTTATCTCCATAATGTTCTATAATGGTAATCAAAGTTTCTTTTGGCCTATACTGAAAATGTTTTAAATGAAAAGGACTGGGGAACACATGTATACCTGTGGTGGATTCATTTTGATATATGGCAAAACCAATACAATATTGTAAAGTTAAAAAATAAAATAAAATTTAAAAAATATAAAATAAAATAAAATTTAAAAAAAGGACTAATCCAAAAAAAGTAGGTCTATGCTGAGAAAGCCATGGGAAAAAAGGAATCGGCTATTATGTAGCCTAGTAAGTGGATACAGCATATGCTTACTTTGTATAGTAGTAAAGGGAGTCACTGACAAATATTTTCTAAGAACTGGAGTTTATTAACTCCGTTGCCCAGCAGCAGGTTTGTGCCATGGTTTGGGTGGCAAGGAATCTTACTGACTAAGGGATAATCATTTTTGTTGGAGGAACATAACCTCTCAGCTGGGTAATTTGTATCCAGGTAATAAATATCCTTTTCTGAAAGATCATTCAAATAAACCGACACATTTCCTGGAAAGCCTTGAAAACTGTGTGAGACTAACAAGTGTCTGGATCTGGTTTGTTTAATCCAACACACAAACAGTGCATCTGGCGTGCATTTTCACACAGGGCCCGCTTCTCTGACCACAGAGGAGCTTTCCCATCGTGAGCTTGTGCTGGACACACTCGCCATGCATCTGGCATCCAGAACTCTCCTCTCTGGCTACACGTGTTTTGTAATAACAGAACAATAGAAAAATGGCTCTAGTCTTCATGCCTTTGTTTGCAATCTTCTTTTTATCCCTGGGAATATTTGCTTTAAAGTGATTTTCTGTTATTATGGAAAAGTAATGCTGGAGAAAATGAAATCTAAATAAAATTTGCCACCATTTCCCAAATGAAATTAGTATCTTGTTCACCCTTTCCATCTTAAAATTTCCCAATATTTTTCTTCTTTCCTTTAGGGTTCCAACAAAGTCCTCACTGATACCTATAATACCAACATTTTGATGGCATCCAAGATTGCTGAGGTGCTTCTCCAGTCTGGGACCAGACTCTTGTGTATGGCCTCAATCAGTAGTTCCTTATATGACATGACTGGAACTGTAATTTGAAGGCACCAGAGCTTTCAGAATTCCTCCAAAATATTTAGAATGGAAACTTACCACTTAGAAAATAGCAATCCTAAAAACCCACTCTGGACACGTCATTTCCCAAAACAACAGCAAAGTTGAAGAAGCTTTTCTAAGAGTTTTTAGAATTCAGTATTTCTCCTTTTTGAATTCCCAGACTATTTTTACTCCATCTTTCTGTAACTTCTTCTTGGGGTGTGGGAATTATGTCACTATAGGTTTATCTTCCAAGACCAGGCACCATCTGGCTCACACTGCCGCCTAGCCTTCTGTAACTGAAGGCAAGTCCGCGTGCCCGATGCAGCGAGGCCCCAGAAACCGAAATGTCGGCGTCTGAAGCAGAGGCAGGCTTAGTACGGGGGCATGCAAGCAGACTGGCGGCTTGTGCCCCTCAAAACCTGAACTCCCCAGAGTTTCAGCTTTTAAAGGTCAGGTGAAGGAGGGGCAGAGCTAGTTGTTGCAACGTTCTCGGGGCTGGAATCCTTTGTTCTGGCAGCTGTCCGTGTAGGTCAGGTCAGGATGTTCCTATAAACCTCCAACAAGAGGAATGGTATTGTCTGTCCTGCAACTTTTTAACCTTTATATGAATGGACCCTGAAAGGTCAGAGCCCTGAGAATGGGCTATCCTGTATATTTCAGGCTATAGGCAACATTTTTTTTTACAAAAAGTTCACAGCCAGCAAGAGTGAGCACATGCGACAGAGCATAAAGATTAAAGCCAAAGGAACAGATATAACATGGAGTCAGATTTGTTCTTCCATATTATATTTCCACAGAGTCTATACTCAACTAGTGCAAGGACTGGGGACATCCTTAATATCATGGATCGATCATTCATTATTTTTTTCAACCTGTAACCAGGAGGCAGTCACTCAATTTACAGGTCCTGGGGGTGCTACCCCAGGTTGGCAGCAGGAAGTTACCTGGGATAAAGGACATGGATAACTTAGTACAGTTATGGCAAAACATTCACTGCCTATGATGAGGAAAAAACCAGCAGAACTGGACATTTTGTTTTTATGAAACTCTGAAAGCACTCTTGATGTCTAGATCTCACGTGCTTGTTTGGGTTCGTGAGCCCATTGGTGGTGATCGGGGATGAAGTTTTTTCCTTGCTTTTTCCTATTCAGTTCAGTTCAGTCGCTCAGTCATGTCCAACTCTTTGCGACCTCAGGGAGGCACGCCAGGCCTCCCTGTCCATCACCAACTCCCGGAGTTCACTCAAACTCATGTCCATCGACTCGGTGATGCCATCCAGCCATCTCCTCCTCTGTCATCCCTTTCTCCTCCTGCCCCCAATCCCTCCCAGAATCAGAGTCTTTTCCAATGAGTCAATTCTTTGCATGAGGTGGCCAAAGTATTGGAGTTTCAGCTTCAACATCAGTCCTTCCAATGAACACCCAGGACTGATCTCCTTTAGGATGGACTGGTTAGATCTCCTTGGAGTCCAAGGGACTTTCAAGAGTCTTCTCCAACACCACAGTTCAAAAGCATCAATTCTTTGGCGCTCAGCTTTTTTTCACGGTCCAACTCTCACATCCATACATGATCATTGGAAAAACCATAGCCTTGACTAGAAGGACCTTTGTTGGCAAAGTAATGTCTCTGCTTTTTAATATGCTGTCTAGGATGGTCATAACTTTCCTTCCAAGGAGTAAGTGTCTTTTAATTTCATGGTTGCAGTCACCATCTGCAGTGATTTTGGAGCCCCCCAAAATAGTCTGACACTGTTTCCACTGTTTCCCCATCTATTTCCCATGAAGTGATGGGACCAGATGCCATGATCTTAGTTTTCTGAATGTTGAGCTTTAAGCCAACTTTTTCACTCTCCTCTTTCACTTTCATCAAGAGGCTTTTTCCTATTACCGTACTACTAAAAAAAACTTAGTAGTTTTTAACACGTGTGCATTAAATGTGAAGTGGCTTTGTAAACATGCAATTTTATAGCTGTTATTTGATGTTGTTGTTATCCATGAAAAGGTAACTATCTTCAAAGATATATGAAGTCTCAAATTTTCTTTCTTTCTGTTGGGTTCACCATGCAAGGCTGTGGTCTTGTGTCTGAAGTCTTCCCAGCCGGGACACCTGGGCTATGAAAGCTGCAGGGAACACAAGCGGGCAGGGATTCTGAGTTACAAGCATCACAGGAGAGAGCATATGGTGAGGTGGAGGGAAATTTGCCTTGTAGAGACTGGGTAAATTATTTCACTCCTCTGAAACTCAGTTTCCTCACCAGTAGAATGATGATAACAAAATCTCTCTCATATGCAAGATTATGCATTCTAGGTCCTGGCCTGGTCACACAGTGTGCAAAGCACATTGGTTTCCCATCCACTGTCCTTCAGTGTCCCTGACCTTTGACTGGGCTTCATTCAGCATATTACAGTCACCTCCTCAAATGCTGAGTCCCTCGAGGCTGGAGATTATCTCTGACCTGCTTTTCATCTCCAGTGACCACTTTAGTTCCTGGCAGAAACCCGGAGGCTCTGTAAGTGGCAGTTACATTGAGATGTGTTCAATTGTGCAAAAGAATCCACAGTAATATCAGGCATTTGGAGAAGCATTGGGAAACTTGGAAAGAACAGAGCAATAAAAACCTGGTCCCGTGCCACTGAGTCAAACTTATCTGAATAGTTTGGGGCTTAGTCAATATCTGCTGAATGAGTGATATTAAAAAGAACGTTTTTACATGAACCTCACAGGAAAGGTAAGTGGGATGGAGATTAGGGACCTAGCTGAGTGCCTGGAGTGTGTTGGACTCTGAATAAACAGTCAAGTCCATGAAAAAGTGGTTAAGTAAATAGAAGACTGTAGCTAACTCATGGATGGTAGTTAAGCAAAACAGATTCTTTGGAAGGTAGGGAGTGTAGGACAAGTTTGGTAATCATTTTTATGTCACCTACATTGTGTGTGTGTGTGTGTGTGTGTGTGTTTGTGTGTGTTTAACAGGGAGAGAGGGGCTGGGGTGGGGAAGGAAGGGAAGAGGAAGGAAGGAGTGTTGTGTCCAAATGAACCATTGAGGGGACTAAGGGATTTATCAGGCTGGGTTTCCTTTCATCACTATGAAATGTGAATTTAAGTTGTTGAACGAGGTGGTGATCTCAGAGACAAAGGGAGAATTCTCATCTGACTCAGATAACCAGATACAAAGCTATCCCAGTGGATGGAGACCTGGCTCCTTGTTGGTCTCACTAGCGTCTCTGGACAGCCTGCCAGCATTGTTCACCAGCAGAAACTAGAGATAGGAGAGAGAATCTTGTTTGATTTTTAAAACAATTAAATGGGTGCAGCTTTTATTTTGCACCTGAGGTTTGTGAGTCATCTATAAGTATTTCCAGTGTTTTTCCTGCTCAAGCCCCAAGTTATAAAATCTGGCACCAGGCACAGAATAGTTCTCTTGAGGGCTGCAGCGGAGAGGAGTGGCTCCTGCCTCCCTGCCAAGAGAAAGACACTCCTGGCTCTGCGGCAGCTCCAGGCAATTCCAACCACAGCCGGGGCCCAGGCAGAGGTGCCAGCGCCCAGCAGAGCTGCCAACAAGCCCTGGGATCCCCTTCACCCTCCTCCTACTGCCACGAATCCCTGGCTCAGGGCTGAGAACTTCATTCTGCTGCATGTTCTATCTATCTAAAGACTGGGAGATCAGAGAATTTTATTGCCATCTCCAGGGAGGAGGTGGTTAGAGAACTGAAGGTATTCAGGTGTCAGAAGGGGGCTGCGGAGGTTTAGCCCAGGCTCAGGTGGTTCCCAGGCATCATGCTGATGTGTGCAGAGTCCCTGCCATTCCCCAGCCTTAGTTTCTTCATCTGGATTCTTATAAAATGCAAAGTGCTTTTCATTGTTCTGTGAAATGTACAAAGTGGTATGCATGTGCAGTGTGTATATTTCACACTGTGTAGATCTAGAGGAAGGAGGCAGGGGGACAGGGAGGGAAGGCTTCTCAGGCATGATCAGAAAGTTGGCCCATTGTGGGGGACAGTGGGATGCAGAGTCTACAGGCTCCTCTGTAGCAGCATGTCCTGAAAGGAGGGGACAAGGAGGGATGACCCTACCAGAAAGACCTTCTTTCTCTTCCTCTCCAACCTCCCCCTCCTTCCTGTCATACCTCTTGCTCCCTTCTGGCTTCTCATAGGCCCACGTCAGCCAGAAGGCTCTCTGAGATCATGAAGTGTAACCCCCCGGCAGTGATTTCAGGGTTTTTCAAACATCACTCCATTGATTCTAGCCTGCTCACATCAGTGGAGAGGCAGACTTAATGCCCGGGGGAGGATGTGGTGGTCAGAACGCTAATGGGGAAGGGAAGATGAAAGCTTCTCAGGCTTGTTTAATTTTGTGTTTGCCAAATGGAAAATGCACAAAGGAAAACTGCAATCTAAGCCACATCAAATATCCAAAATTGTTGTGAAATAGAATCCAGACTCAGAGGACAGAATTTGCCACTTTGAACAACATTGTTCTTTCACGCTCCAACATATAAACGATGCTCCAGCAGTCTTTCATTGCAACCAGAATTATTTAAATGCATGAGAATTCACTTAAAATCATTGGAGTAGGATCTCTGTTGCCTTTGTATAATTAGTACAAATATCATTCCCTCATCAGGTGTGTAAATATAAGACTCTGCTTTGTTCATCACCTTCACAACTTACCTGAATTCACAAACCATCATTGGCATTGGTGTAGTTCATGTGCTTATCTTGAACTTATTTAGTATTTTCTAGCTTTAACAAGGAAAGTTAATGTCTGAAATGACTTACCCAAAAAGTAATAAAAAATATCATGTGGATTTCTAAGATCAAGGAGTTTCAAGACATTTAAGAAATCTGCTACACAGTTGTGAAGTATCCACATGATTTAGCATATTTTTATAAATTACTGTGTGGATCTTAATAGAAATCATTAGTGCATTTGGTAACATACAGTAGTGATAATAAAACCCTCTTGATTAAATGAAATGCCTGTTAAAGTTATGCCAATTGTGGTAACAAACACGTCTCCAGAGGTATAATGGACCAGGCATCACAGAGGTTAATTTCCCACTCATGTAAAGTCTGAAAGAGGGAAACTTGATTGGCAAGATTGAGGGCCCAAATTGTGACTAGAGACCCAGGTTTATTCCATTTGGGAGGTTCCCGCCTTTTCAGCAGTGGTTCCCAAGGTTGCTAGGCTCATCTCCATCAAGTCAGTGCAAAAGGAAAGAGGAAAGCTCATGAACAAGAGGTTTCTCTGGACCAGGAACGATCCATTGGCTAGAACTCAGGCTGTGTCCTTAGGATGAAGAGAAGGCAGGTTTGATGCTGAGCCAGGCAGTCTTTGCCACACTAGCCCGCGGTTAGTGCTCAGTGAGTATTGGCTAGTACTATTTTTATTATTTTGAACGCCATTATGTAGCTTTCATAACACCTTTATATTTTAGGATATGTGAAGGATAAAACATTTTTTTGCATATATAAATGTGTGCTAAAGTGAGAACTAAGATTGGTAATCCAGAGCTCTATTTGCAGGAGGAATTGAAGAGGATACTCATAACTTGTTCCTTAGACTGAAGTCAAGCTTAACTAACTGTATTTTTGAAGTAAATATGTACATTCAGGCCTTGGTTGTATGTTACAGAAAGTGTATAGAGAAGGCTGTCAATAGAAACTAGGAAAGTGAACTTCACAAAGGAAAACAATGGTGAAGTTTTATTTCCTTTACTTGGATATAGTTTGATGGAGATAATCTTCACCAAATACATTCTTTAAGGAATAAAAATAATTCTTAAATTGAGTTGAATAAAGCACTATCCTTTATTATGCATTTTCTTGTTGCTGCTGCTGCTAAGTCGCTTCAGTCGTGTCCAACTCTGTGCGACCCCATAGACGGAAGCCCACCAGTCTCCGCTGTCCCTGGGGTTCTCCAGGCAAGAGCACTGGAGTAGGTTGCCATTTCCTTCTCCAATGCATGAAAGAGAAAAGTGAAAGTGAAGTCACTCAGTCGTGTCTGACTCTTAGCGACCCCATGAACTGCAGCCTACCAGGCTCCTCCGTCCATGGGATTTTCCAGGCAGGAATACTGGAGTGGGGTGCCATTGCCTTCTCTGATGCATTTTCTTAGACACTACAAATAAAAATATTGCATGTGGGTAGAAATTCCTCTTGTGTATCTCTATCTATCTATCTTGTATGTGTGTATGTATGATCTACATATGTTTGTATGTATCTATAATCTGTGCATGTGTTTGTTTATGTCTCATCTATGTACGCATGTATATGTGTATGTATATGTATATAGATGGACGTGTGTGTATATATATATATATACACACATATGTATATGTATCCATCATCTATGGGCTTCCCTGGTGGCTCAGTGGTAAAGAATCCACCTGCCAATGCAGGAGACATGGGTTCAATTTCCAGGTCAGGCAGATCCCCTGGAGAAGGAAATGGTAACCCACTCCAACATTTTTGCCTGGGAAATCCCATAGACAGAGGAGCCTGGTGGGCTACACTCAGCAACTAAACATCATCTGAGTATATGTGTACTATGTACGTATCTTATGTATATGTAATTATATATGTGTCTATCTGTCTAAATGAGAACTATCTGAAAAGGTTCAGGTACTGAGGTCATTTTTCTTTCAAAAGAGTGACATAACTGGAGGTTTTGCACTGCAGCCGGCGCAGGGGTCAGCAAACGTTTTACGTAAAATGCCAGGTAGTAACTGTTTTAAGCATAGAAGGCCATCCAGTCTCTGGCAGATATAAATACCCAACTATGCTATTTTGGTGCGAAAGCATCTGCGGATGATATGTAAATAAAGCCTCGGGACCACGTTCAAAGCTTTCCTTACAAATAGACAGCAGCCGGGATTTGGTCCCTGGGCTGTAGTCTACTGACTTCCTGCTCCAGCTTCAGTACTTTCTAAAAAGCTTACGTTTTTAAATTTAGATGTTTATGACACTTATGTAGTTGATTTCTCTCCACAGAGTTTGGAATTTTAGTTTCACTTTGATTCTTGGTGGGAAGCATCACCATGACCTAAGATAACATTGACTAATTCACTGTATCTTTTGTCATCAGCATTGGTGAAGCTATAAATCATCATTGTCCTGGATGCTTTGTTAAACCACAGGCTTGGAAAGGCTATTGGTTATCCAGCATCCAACTGCCTGGTTAAAAGCACTGTGAGAAAGTCTCAAGTGACTGTTAGAGAAGACCCCCTTTTTATTAAATTTAGTCTTTAATGAAACAATTTTTTACTTCCATTTTTACTCAGTATTATAGCTGATTTACATTGTTATGTTAGTTTCAGATGTACAGCAAAGTGATTTAGTTATTTATATACATATAGCAATTCTTTCGCAGATGTTTTTTTCCATTTAGATTATTATAGACTATTGAGTGGAGTTTCCTGTGCTATACAGTAGGTCCTTGTTGATTAGCCATTTTATATATAGTAATGTGTGTATGTTAATCCCAACCTCCTAATTCATCTCTCCCACCTTTAATGAAACTTTAGCTATATGCATTTGCTTAATTTTTCTTCTCATTGGCAGATGAAATTTAATTTTCTTACTTCAAAAGTTTTGCACTGTAAGACTCCAGGTAACATCAATCATTTTATTTCATGTTTTCAAACTGTAAGAGGGGATTGCTTCTTAAAGTGTTGTCATCAGCAAGTTGAGTGAAAAAATACAAAACAAGCCAGTGTGCCAGGCAGAAGCCCAGACAGAAACCTTATTAAATGATACAGGTGGAAGTAGGCCGACTGTTCACTGAAATAGGATGGTGTTATCTGTCACATATAGGAATTTAGGAGCTTTCCTGGTGGCTCAGCTGGTAAAGAATCCACCTGCAATGCGGGAGACCTGGGTTTGATCCCTGGGTTGGGAAGATCCCCTGGAGAAGGGAAAGGCTACCCACTCAAGTATTCTGGTCCGTAGAATTCCCTGACCGTATAGTCCACGGGGTCGAAAAGAGTTGGACACAACTGAGCGACTTTCACATTGGTGGCTCAGCAGTAAAGAATTCGCCTGCCAATGCAAGAGATGCAGGTTCAATCCCTTGGTCAAGAAGATCTCCTGCAGAAGGAAATGGCAACCCACTTCAGTATTCAAATCCCATGGACAGAGGAGCCTGGCAAGTTACAATTCATGGAGCTGCAAAAGAGTTGGACATGGCTTAGAGACTAAACAACATCAAAGGGATTTGGAACTATGATACCTCCTGCATTCACGTATGTAACACATGTCTTTGAACTATACCTTACACTCACCTTGCAGGGGTATGGGGGAACTTCTTGTCTGTGCTTGGATCAGGCCCTTCTGTGGGTGGGGGTGGGGAATGGATAGTTTCTTTGCTGTGGCCCTCGAGATGCTGGATCCCACTTCTTGAACAAACACTGACTGGCCTCTGGTGACTCATGTGTGAAAGGCAAGCGTGTTCTGGATCCTTATGAAGAGCCTGCATGATTTCATGATGTTTTCCAACTCCCCTCTTGGTATCTGCCCAGGGCAGGCCAGCCCAGAGCTTCTGTTGCTGAGGTCCCACCAGGTGTCATGGGACATTCACTTGACTCATGATGAATGACACATTCCTTCTTTTTCCAAGCAGCCTGAAGATAATTTCATTGCCAGTCCTGTCTTATCCCCATCTTACCCCAGCTGTCTTCTCCTCTTACTCAAATAAACACGTCATGTCAGCATCTCCAAACTCTGAGTGAGTCTTTCCTAGTGTCTCCCTCCCTTGATGAGAAGTACCTTCCCTTCCCTGTATGTTGAGAAGGGAAAAGATTCGTTAGGAACCACTGATGATTCCTGGGCAGCAAAAAAGTCCCACTCAGCATCCTGTTTCAATGTCTTGGAAGAGGTTCATGGTGGTGGTGAAGGATAGAGGATGACAAGTTAGAAATGTTGGGGACATGATTGTGGAGTAGAGTACTAGAGTAGATTAGGTGTATGGAGTAAAGAAGACAGGGATGAGAGGAGAACCCCAGAGTAGGGTGAGGCTGGGGGTTCATTATCATATATTCAAGTTAGGTATGTTGAGCTCTGCATGCTCTTGCAAGCACTGAGATGGAAACATTACATTAGCATCTGGTTACTGGTGCTTCAGAGGCCAGGTCTTGAAGCAGATATATATTTATGAATCTGGTGAACAAAATCTTTTAGGGAGACAGTCTAGGTGAAGAGAGAGCCTAGAATTGACCTTGGAGGAGCTCTGACAGTGGTGGGTGGAAAGGAATAGTATCCCCAGGAGTTGGGGGAGAAGCAGTCAGAGGGGTAGAAGGAAAACCAGGAGACTGTTTCCAATGTGGTCAAGAGGCTAAAGTCCGAGGCAAACTGGGATCAGGAGTGAGTAGTGGATGGTGACTTGTGGCCATTGTATTTCTGTATCTCCTACAGATGCTGGAAGACATTAACTAAGTGGAAATGCAAAAGCAAATAAAAGCAGTATGAACTTGTGGATTTTTCTGGAATGTTCATGCTTCTAAATAAAAATTTATTTCAGCAGTTTGCTTCCCATCTGTGTTATAATCAGTTCCAGAGAGACTTCATTTATCATAAAGACAATTCTTTATGTATTACAATGGAAACATCATAACTAGAAGGATGGTCCCATAAAGGAATATAATTTCATCCTTTATAGATTAGAAAAAAATCATTGTGTGTCTGTGATTCTCTTTATGAAGCCAACACAATCATTTGATTTCTTATAGTTTCTCATGTTGCGTGCTGGGTTAATGATCAAATATCAGGAAAATGTTTAAATGACCGCTTGAATTGTATAAAGCTTATTATAAAGAGAATGGCAAGCAGCTGTTTTCCATTTCTCCTGATAGAAAACAAGAATACAGCTCTATCCTAAGCTTTAGAAACTTGGGTAACAAAAAAAAAAAAATGGACTTTTGCCTAGAACAGAATGAACAATGGAGAGTTCCTGGAGTACATAATACCACATGGCTTAATTAGACCATGATTTGGGGACTTCCTGGGGAATGTTCTCAGTTTCCATGGCTGTGGGCATTGCTGCAAGTGGAACTTTCTTTTGAAACACATGCAATTCTTAACTTCTCTCTGCCTTAAGCATCTGTCCATCCTGAAGATGGCAAAGCCTCTAGAATTTGATACCAATGTAATTTTGAAGATTTATTTCCCATTTTTCCCCTTGGCACTCTATTTCAGGAAACGTGCTATCTCCAAATAGGGCCTTTGTGCCATTTTCAGACTTTTCTCTAAATCTTTGGACTATCTGACACAGATGTCCCTTCTCCCATGGAACCTTCCAGAACACCCCAATAAAATGTGATCTCTCCTTCTTACTGAATTCTTTAAGCTTTCTTGAAATGCCATTTATTTACAGCTCATTCATTCATTCAATAAATGTTGACTGAGTGTCAATGGTGATGGGCTCTGTATTTGTGATAGGTGCTGGGACTGAAGTAGTCCTTGTTCTTCTGGAATTTGCATTCCTGCGGCAAGCTAGTGGTTGAAGACTCCATGCTTGGGGGCCAGTTTTCCTAGTTCACATCCTGTTACTCTCTAGCTGTGTCATCTTGTTCAGTTTTATATTTCTGGGCATCACTGTCTTCCTCCAAAAACTGCAAGTAAATTACAATTACCTGAACCAACCAGATCCATGTCTACATCTAGCTTTCCAGCTGGAACTGTCCTGGTGACATCTGGTCTTCTTCCCTTAGGCTCAGAGCCAGGAGGTGGCCTTGCTAATAGACTTGAGTCCTGCAGAGTGGCTGCCTGGTCTGTTTGGAGCTGGGATGGACTTTTCACAGACACAGCGATTTGTATTCCTCTGTCTCCCTGAGTAGCTCTTGATTTCCTGAGAGCACCCAGCTTGTCACTAAGCTCGGTACCCCAGTCCCTCATATGTTTCCCTTCTTCCCTGCCCCCTCACCCTCTTTTAACCCTCCTGCTTCCCGGGCATTGCCCATCTAATGCAGTGTGTACGCTAGTGTGCTTTCACTCGCGTACACACAGGCTAGTGTGTATGCTATGAGTGCAGGCTGTTTTCTAGGGAAGCTTAAACTAGTAGCATGCTACTTCAGTGGCTTACTGTGAGGACTATAAGAAGTGCCCAGAACAGGACCTGGCACAGAGTAGATGATAAATGCTAGCTAGTATTCTTGTGGGAAAAGTAAATGAGAGAAGAGGGTCTAGGTTGAAGTAAGGTGGGTTCTTCAAGGATCTTCAGAAGAAACCCTATTTAAACCAAGACCTAAATGTTGAGTGGATGGGACACATAAACCAGACAGAAAGCAGTGTTGTATTTGTGAACCTGAGGATAAGAGCCTAGATTTGAGGAACTGGATATGTTAATAATTAAATTTCACGTCTGTTTTATTCAGCCTTGATTCTTTGCATACTTGCATTTTGTAGGACAGTAAAGTTGATCTTTCCTAGTCTTCTTGCAGCTCTGTATAGTGATATGTGAAAGCTGACCTGTGTCACTTCTGGGCTGAGGCAGGGTCAAGTCCATATTCCTCATTTGCTACAGGGATCAGAGACCATGTGTTCCAGAGGGATGGCACGTGAACAAGAATCCTTTATTGAATTAAACCCTCCAACATTTGGGGCCTGGTTTGTTATTGCAGTGTCTCCCAGCTTATCCTGACTAGCACAGCAGTGAATCTTCCTGGTGGCAATGTTAGCTTCTGGGCTTCGATCACACCTGGGGTGAGAGTGAGTGACAGCTGGACCAAGGCAGGGTGAGTGTGCCAGAGGCAAGCCAGAGAGGTGTGGCTTCAGGGACCTTTGGCTGATCTTTGGATTTGTGGTGGAATTATAGTTTACTCTTATTTTCTACAAAGTAAGGCAAGGATGTTTAAAAACCAGAAGACTTCATGTAGACATTGAAAACTTGCTTTCATTATTTAAAGCAAGGTTGCACTCCGAAAAGGGGCTTCTTTGAGAAGAAAATTATCTTCTACTTCCACTTTCTTTTTTTTTAAATTTTATTTTATTTTTAAACTTTACATAATTGTATTAGTTTTGCCAAATATCAAAATGAATCCATCACAGGTATACATGTGCTCCCCATCCTGAACCCTCCTCCCTCCTCCCTCCCCATACCATCCCTCTGGGTCTACTTCCACTTTCTTAAAAGTCTTCACTGGAGATTCCATGTTGTCTGTGATAAACTTCCTTTGAGTCATTTCTACCTAATACTTTCTTTTGATTTAAGTCCTTGGTTACAAAAGAACAACTCTACCAGGTATAGAGTCATTTCCTGAGAGAGGATAAAAAATAATTTGGCTTAAGCCTAGATTCCTGAGTAATAGTCTCCTGTTCAGCTCTCTCTCTCATTAATATTATTGGGTCTAACTCTTTTTCACTGTTGCTGAATTTGAAACACACCATGTGTGTGGTGGCATGGCAGTTGGTCACACCTACACTCTGGGTTAGAATCCAAATGTTCATGTGAGGATGTATGTCATGCTTCTGTTCCTTGATAAAGAGATTTTTCCTGAAAATGCCCAGAACGAATCCAGGATATCAAACTGTGGCTTGGAAACCAACAAATGACGAACAAATGATGAACTGGCCATTGGTTTCTTTAAAGTCTAGTTATAACGGGCACATATTTGCCATCTGACATAATTGGTTTTGTGAAAACAATCCTAAGTAACAACAATATTCTCATCTGTGTCCTTTGGAGAAACTTGCTTTTGGGGAAAGTACATGTTTTTCTAAGAAGTTATTAATTGACTTAAGGGTCCATGTGTAACTGTCCCTGGTGATTGGATAGTTGAGAGATACAGCCAAAAAAGAAACAATGGGATGCATTCAGAGAAGACTGTATATTGGAAGTGCTCAATTCTTAGAAAAATAAATGCAGAACATCTAATCTCACCACAGTTGGATACATATGTTTTTGCAGATGGAATGTAATTTTCTAAAAATGTCAGCTGTGTATGTCTCATAAATACTGAAAACATATGCTAATTTTTGGCAGCAGCCTGGGGAAGCCTTGGCTTCCCTTAAATGGGGCCTTAAATTTAAATTTAAGTGCACAATTGGTGAGTGAATCCTCAGCAATGATGGGAATGTACAAGAGAGATGGCTCATGTGATGCAGAGTCAGAGATTGATGGAAGGAAAAGCAGCAGGTGGAGAAGGAAGCAGCTGAAGACACTTCGGGGCCTGGTAAAAAGGCAGATGGCAGCAGGGCTCCGGTCGTTGGGGATGCAGTGGACCCCAGGACAGGATGGGTCTGACTCAGAGTCTGGGACCATCAAAGTCCTATGAAGAATGGCTTGAGGGATGCTAGACCCTATTATCCTGTCCTTCCTTTCCAAATCAGCTCTTCTGTTGGCCAGGGATTTAACTTGGCTTTAAACTCCACATTCAAAAAACTAAGATCATGGCATCTGGTCCCATCACTTCAAAGCAAATAGATGGGGAAACAATGGAAACAGTGACAGACTTTATTTTTGGGGGCTCCAAAATCACTGCAGATGGTCACTGCAGCCATGAAATTAAAAGACACCTGCTCCTTGGAAGAAAAGCTATGACCAATGTAGACAGCATATTGAAAAGCAGAGACATTACTTTGCCAACAAAGGTCCATATAGTCAAAGCTAAGGTTTATCCAGTAGTCATGTATGAATTTGAGAGCTGGACTATAAAGAAAGTTGAGTGCCAAAGAATTGATGCTTTTGAACTGTGGTGTTGGAGAAGACACTTGAGAGTCCCTTGGACTGCAAGGAGATCCAACCAGTCCATCCTAAAGGAAATCACTCCTGAATATTCATCTGAAGGACTGATGTTGAAGCTGAAACTCCAATACTTTGGCCATTCATCTTGATGTGAAGAAGTGACCCACTAGAAAAGACCCTGATGCTGGGAAAGATTGAAGGCGGGAGAAGGGGATGACAGAGGAGGAGATGGTTGGATGGTATTACTGACTTGGTGGACATGAGTTTGAGTAAGCTCCAGGAGTTGGTGATGGACTGGGATGGTGTGCTGCAGTCCATGGGGTCACAAAGAGTCAGACACGACTGAGCGACTGAACTGATTGGCCAGGGCAGTGTATCCCCAAGAGTGTTCCTTGGGAGTGCTGCTTCTGCTGGATGTATTGGATGTTTATATGTGCCCATCAAAACAAAGGGCAAGGGGCCAGTTGGGGTAAAGAGGTTTGAAAATAAGTTGGAGATACAATGAATTGAACAAAGTTATATACAAATCTTTACTTTTGGACTTTGCAAAGCCACATATGCCAGGTGGCGCTAGTGGTGAAGAATCCACCTGCCCATGCAGGAGACACAAGAGAAAGGGGTTTGATTCCGGGTGGGGAAAACCCCCTGGAGAAGGAAATGGTAATCCACTCCAGTATTCTTTTTTTTGAAAATGTTTTTATTTATTTTAATTGGAGGCTAATTACGTTGCAATATTGTAGTGGTTGTTGCCATACATTGACATGAATATTCTTGCCTGCGAAATCCCACGGACAGAGAGGCCTGGCAGGCCCCTCACAGTCCATGGGGTTGCAAAGAGTTGCTCATGACAACACACACACACACACACACACACACACACATGCATGGGTTGGCCAGAAAGTTTGTTAGGGTTTTTCCAAACTTTCTTACATATATATATATATATATATATATATATATATATATATACATACATACATACATACATATATATGTATATATATGTATACATTATAAGAATTGTGAGTCTTTAAAATGGAATATAGTATTCAGTATCTCTCAAAATGATCTAAACACAGATTTTTTTTTTCTTTTGCTATATCTCATAGGACAAGTGTTTGTGAAATATGCTTTGGGAATGCTGGCTTGGATGCCTGAAGTTTGCCTGTCAGCTAATTATTCAATTGAGTTAAGATAGCAAGATTCCAAACCTCCTTTTAAAATAAATACAAAGCTATTTCCAGAGGTCCTGCAGGGTGAATTGCTATCTGGTACACACACCACAGCACTGACAGAGCAAGCAAGGGGTTGCTTGTTAACTGACCATGAGTAGGGAGTGGGAGAACTGGAGGTGAGAGGGGATGGGGGGCCGTGCTCGTGGTCTTTGAACAGTGAGTCTGAGGCTGCAGGAGGGCAATCAAGGTTCTGGGCTGGATGCAGGCAAGGTGAGAAGTTGGAGGTGAAGTTACTGTATCGGCATGAAGAAAGGATATTTTAATTCTCTGGGAGCAGGGATTGCATGCATGTGCAAAGTAGCTGGGGAGAGGCGAAGGGTGCTCACGGGTGGAGGGAAATGAAACAGTGAGGGAGACAGGCTGACTTTGGGGCTACGATCTAAGTATTTAAAAGACATGTGCCTCTAAAACTAATGAATTGTCAGCTTCTGTTGAAAAAAAGTGGTGTTGTTTAAAAGTTATTCCTAAAACACAGTGTGAGTTTTGTCAAGAATTTCAGCATGTCCAGAGTTTCTGAGTAATGTCTAAAAGAATGAGAAAAAAATGCATCTTCTTAGCCAAAAAATTTCCCCTTAAAATATCATTTTTAATCATAAAATAACGTGTATTTATTGAAGAAATTTCCAAAAATATAAAAAATAAGATGAAAAGAAAGATCATCCTTATGATCCATAATCTTCCAATCTAGAAAAATCCGTTATTATAAAATACTATAAATCTTTACCATGTTATCTTCCAGTTTCCTCTCCCCTCTTTAGGCTCCTCAGTTTTCAAATTGTGTAGTTTTGACTGAGACTGAATATCGAACATAACATTTTCATGATGATACCGTAGCTTAACTGAGTGTGTGGTCAGTCACATCTAACTCTTTGCGACCCCATGGACTGTAGCCCACCAGGCTCCTCTGTCCATGGGATTTTGCTGGCAAGAACACCGGAGTGGCTTGCCATTTCCTTTTCCAGGGGATCTTACCAACACAGGGATTGAACCCCTGCATTGCAGGTGGCTTCTTTACCTATGAGCCACCACAGTCGGCAAATATGGCTACCTGCTTTTGTAAAAGCCTTGAGCGAAGAATGATTTTTACATTTTTAAACTGTTGAAAAGAATCAAAGAATAATATATCCTGATATTTGAAAATTCTATGAATTCTCATTTCAGTGTCTACTAGCAATGTTTATGGGGACCCAACCATGTCCACGTCTTTACTGGGCTGCTTTCCTGCCACGAAGACAGAGAAGTAGTTGGGACAGACACAGCACGGTCTGCAGAATTTAATACATATACTCTTTGCAGAATTCCCCCAAAATCTTGGCTGACTTCTGGTTTAATCAGTCTATAATTTGGGGGCTTCTGTTTGTTTCTTTGTTATTATTTTGCCTATTATAATTAATGTTTTAACTGATATCTTTTGATGGAAATCTTTGCCTACTTTTCTGGTTATACTACTGGGTATTTTCCTAAAAATCTGATTACTCTGTCGATATGAGGTATGAATATTTTAGGGCTCCTGATGTATGCATACCAATTTCTTTCCAGAAAGTTCAAACAAGTTTTACTCCCACTGGAAGCATACAAGAGCTGCACAGATTTTGCTTTTGGAAAGATAATCTTTGTACTATCCTGTCTTAAACTATCATCAGTTTGATAATTAAGCAGTATTAGTTAAGTCCAGCCTTGCTAGTTATGAGGATTTTCTGGGGAGTAAGTTTCACATCCTTAATCATTTCCCTCTCTCCTTTCAATGCAGCCCTGACTGCTAATACTTTGTTTACTGAAACCTCAAACAACCTACTTGCTCCTCAGTCACTGCAAGCAGGAATGTCTACTGGAGAAGGAGAAATAAAAGACTCATCAGGGTCTGCATCTGATTCTGTGTAAATCTGAGGTGAGGGCTCCTTTGCCTATTTACCTATGTTTTGCATGACTGATTTTATGCTCAGCCTTACAAATTCCACCTGAATCTGCCCACACCCTCTTCTTCTACTGATGAACATTCTCATGTCATGAAGAGGGAAGCATTGTTAGTATCACTCCCATGGGGGCTAAAAAGGATAGAACTGTGCCCATGCCCAGGGTCCAGTGACTCTCACTGTAATGGTATTTCGTTGGAGAATGGATCTTTAAGCTTCAAAATGTTAAGTCTAGATTTTAACTGTCCTTAATGTGAAACTGATTTATGCTCTAGAGAATCCAGTTTTTTTTAAATGTATTTTTAATGAAATATAGTTGATTTACAATGATTCAGGACTACAGTGGAGTGATTCATACATATACTTTATATATGTTATATAAATAGAATAATATGTATTTATTCTTTTTCAGATTATTTTCCCTTATAGGTTATTACAAGATATTGAATATAGTTCCCTGTGCTATACAACAGGACCTTGTTGTTTATCTATTTTATATACAGTAGTGTATATCTTTTAATCCCAAATTCCGAATTTATTCCCCCCACCTTTCCCCTTTGGTAACCATAAGTTTAGGTCCCAGGTTCCAGCCTGTCTTAGAGGGACTGGGACTGAAAAGTATTATGAAACCATTGAATTAATTAACTTTAATCATTTTATTTTATTATTTTTTACAGCACATCAATGTATGTCACATTACCTCATACTAATATGTACTACATAATATAATACATTTACTACAAATTGTTTAAAAAATTTTTATTTTATATTGGAGTATAGTTGATTTACAGTGCTATGTTAGTTTCAGGTGTACAGCAAACTGACTCAGTTATGCATATACATATATCTGTTCTTTTTCAAAAATCCTTTTCCCATTTGGGTTACTACAGAATATTGACCTACTGTGCTGTACAGTAGGTCCTTGTTGGTTATCTGTTGTAAATATAGCAGTGTGTACATGTCAGTCCCAATCTCCCAGTTTATCCATCCTCACCACATTTCCCCTTTGGTAACCATAAGTTTATTTTCTAAGTCTGTGAGTCTGTTTCTGTTTTGTAAATAAGTTCAGTTGTATCATTTTTTTTTTTTTAGATTCTGCATGTAAGCAATATCGTTAATCATTTTAGCCTGGCCTTAGGCTGGTTGCCATCTGCTGCTGCTGCTGCTGCTAAGTCGCTTCAGTCGTGTCCGACTCTGTGCGACCCCAGAGATAGCAGCCCACCAAGCTCCCCCGTCCCTGGGATTCTCCAGGCAAGAACACTGGAGTGGGTTGCCATTTCCTTCTCCAATTCATGAAAGTGAAAAGTGAAAGTGAAGTCGCTCAGTCGTGTCTGACTCCTAGCGACCCCATGAACTGCAGCCCACCAGGCTCCTCCGTCCATGGGATTTTCCAGGCAAGAGTACTGGAGTGGGGTGCCATTGCCTTCTCCGGTTGCCATCTAGAGAACCTCATTCCTTTATTCAGCAACTATTTAATGCAGTAGTCTCTACTGAAAATACTCTTGAGCCCTTAACTTTTCCTTTTCAAAAAATCAGAAAAAAAATCCTAGGGAGACCATAGAATTATCACCTCCCATGTGTCGCAGAGACATTACTTTGCCAACAAAGGTCCATCTAGTCAAGGCTATGGTTTTTCCAGTAGTCATGTATGGATGTGAGAGTTGGACTGTGAAGAAAGCTGAGCACCGAAGAATTGATGCTTTTGAACTGTGGTGTTAGAGAAGACTCTTGAGAGTCCCTTGGACTGCAAGGAGATCCAACCAGTCCATCCTAAATTAGGAGATCAGTTCTGGGTGTTCCTTGGAAGGAATGATGCTAAAGCTGAAACTCCAATACTTTGGCCACCTCATGCAAAGAGTTGACTCATTGGAAAAGACTCTGATGCTGGGAGGGATTGGGGGCAGGAGGAGAAGGGGACGACAGAGGATGAGATGGCTGGATGGCATCACCGGCTCGATGGACGTGAGTTTGAGTGAACTGCAGGAGTTGGTGATGGACAGGGAGGCCTGGCTGCTGAGATTCATGGTGTCGCAAAGAGTCGGACACGACTGAGCGACTGAGCTGAACTGAACTGATGCGTCGTCAGATAGGTCGCCTAGGTGACTGGACGGGGCCTTGGGTGAGGGTCTCCCTCAGCTGAGCGCGCGGGCTCCCAGGCTCCTCACAGTGCATGTCTGCAGGCAGCCTGTAGGGGGGGCCTGTGCAGACCTCCCCTCTCAGGGACCCATTGCGGTGAGTGTGGGGCTGGGCCTTCTGTGCGTCTTGCTGTGAGCAGGTGCGTTGTGGCTTTCTCAAATTCAGGCTCCAGCAGGTGCTCAAACCTGAGCTTTCAGAAGGGCTGAGGGGGAAGCCACGTCTCTCCTGTACACAGGTTCTAGCAGACTACTGGCTGTCCCGGCAGAGCTCCTCTGAGTCACTTGGCATCTCTGAAGCCCTGTACAGCCTGCCAAGTCTCCACCCCGCCCTCGCCACCCCAGGAGGCTTCCCAAGTACGCTTTTAGCCAGGGAGAGACCTTGGCAGAGTGTGAGGGAGAGATTTCTCCCTCTGTTCCTTACAACAGGATGTCATGCAGGCAGGTGGCCTAATTTATGACCGCAAGTTCTAATAAAGAAGGCACATATATCTTCAAGAAAAAAATCAGCTTCCCAGGGCTCTGGGGCAAAATCCACAAAAGTACACACACACAGTCTCCCTTTGAAGGACAATGATGAATCTAGAAGGTTAGGAAAAAACGATTTTATACTAAACTCTGAAATGAAAGTGATGAATCTGGAAGACAGTTCGTTAAATTAGCTATGATTTACAGAACATGGGAAGTAAGAAAAAAAATGCAGTTTCTAAGGTATGATTGTACTGCTAGTGTGACAGTCCCCACAGAGGACACAGAAGTTCAAGCTCTTTAGATCTGGAAAGACAGAGACATCATTTCATCCATTATCTTAATTTTTCATATGACATATGATGAAATATCTCTTAAATGTGGTCTAAGTGACCTTTTAGAAAATAGCATTTGGAATTAAACTGAATTAAAATTTAAGAGGCTGAGTGCTGAGTCATTTACCTGGAGAAAAAATGCGAGTTGGATAATAAATGTCAGATGATGACAGAAAATAAGTCAAGGGATTATGAGCATGAATTGTGAAGCTGAATAGTATAGGACTGATTTTCATTTTTTGGAAAGTAAGCAGCATACTGCGGGGTGTCTTCTGCAAGTCATCACTGACAATTTTCTGGATGAATTATGATTCGGGGACATATGCAGCACTTGAAGAAATCTCAGAGGGGTACTAAGAAAATGACTACAGAAATGAAAATACAGCATTTAAGAAAACTTAAGGAACTGGGACTTTTAGAGTTTTCAAAAAATATATTAAATAACTTCAATATCTTTAAATATTTCCCATTCTCTCTCTTTTCTCTCTCTATCCCTCTTTCTCTCTCTCACACACCCATTGGAGCTTGAAACAATTTTTTTCTCACATATTGATATTTTAACTCCAGAGTTAATGGAAATTGAGCTCTTCATTACCCATCCTAGCCTGTTACTAACCATTCGTATTAAGAATTCAGGGATAAATGTTCATTCATAGATGAAAGGATAAAATTGTGATACATACATACAATGGAATACTACTCAGCCATAAAAAAGGATTAAATAGAGCTATTTGCAACTACATGGGTGGACCTAGAGATTATCATACTGAGTAAGTCAGAAAGAGAGACAAATATCATATGATATCACTTATATGGGGAATCTAAAAAAAGATACAAATGAACTTATTTACAAAACAGAAACAAACTCATAGACCTAGAAAACAAACTTACGGTTACCAAAGGGGAAAGAGGGAGGGGTAAAGTAGGAGTTTAGGACTAAGAGAACAGATATATACTACTGTATTTAGTATATATATAACCAACAAAGAACCAGTGTACAGCACAGAGAACTCTGCTAAAAATTCTATAACAACCTAAATGGAAACAAATTTGAAAAAAATAGGTACATGTATACAGATAACTGAAGCATCTTGCTGTACAACTGAAACTAACATAACATCGTTAATCAAATATACTCCAATAGGAAATAAAAATTTAAATAAATAGATTCATTGAATTAAAAAAAAAAAGAATTTGGGACCCTGTAAAATCCTAGTTGATAGGACTCTATTTCCAATTTTTAACCGAAACTCAAAGGAAAACCAGTAAATATGTTTTCACTTCAGATACATTTCAATCATAGATAGATGAACCAACAAAGCATTGATCTTCATCCTACTTTTGAAGATGCCTGTGTATAAATGACTCTGACACAGAGGCCAGTCATGTCTCCACTTCCCTCTCCACTTGGATAGCCAAAATGAAGCATCTTTTGAAGAATTTCTGTGGGAAGAGGCCTCACAAGAAATCACGGGTTAGAAATAGTCTAGTTTCTCATTTCTGTGTTATGGTTTAAATCTGAGGAGAGTTGAATTTGCCTTTCAGCCCTAAGATAAAAATACAAGAAATGTGACCCAAACTGTGGGGAACGTAAATTCCTTCAGTGTTCTCTTGTCCAGGAAAACTTGGGACTCTGAAATTAAGGAAGAAAGAAGCTATAAAATGGAGGAATTATCTCCAAACTCTTCTGGAGTATACTTGGATGCACTTTTGAATATACTTGTAATTTTTGTTTTTGCATCTTTATTTGCCAATGTGGGGGTCTTACAGTTGGATCTAAGAACAAGCCTTCAGAAATAAGACTTGCAGATAGCCTGGTGAAATTAGAATATATGTCAAATTTCCTTGGGCTTTTGCACTTTTAACTGAAGTTATAAAAATACCTGGTATAGGTGCTAAGCTGTGATGTTCAGCACGAATAGTTAGCAGTGCAAGTTAGATGTTTAAGCAGGACTTAAGGCACAAGACAGCTCTATGTTGACATTCTGTTTTCCTAAGTGTCTTTCACCTTCAGAGTTGCTTTGAGGGTTCAACTCAGGGCTCTTCTGGTTGACAGCGACAGAAACCCAAGCCAAAGGAGCTTAATGAAAGCAAAAAGGGTCTATTAGCTCGCAGAAGGGAAAAACTTGAAAGTAAGCCTACTTGCAGGACCCTTGGTCTTATTGCATTAGGTCCAGCCCTTCATGTAGTGAATATTGGTTTATTCTTCCCATAGGAATGAGCTGGTGAGAAGCATAGACATGGCCCTTACGCTCCACGACACTGACTCCTGGGGTAGGTGTGTGGCTCAGCCGGTGTAGATGGATGAAAGATGCTTTAGTTGTTGACACTAAAAATGCAATAATATAGCAAATATATAATGATTTATTTTTTTGGACCTCAAGCAGAAGTGAGTCCTGAAGAGTCAAGGCAGAAGGCAGAAGGCATTCCTAAGATGGCAGTATTTCAATTACAGGTAGTCTTTTTGTAACATAACTCCTAAATCTACAGCCTGGGTTGGTATGAAGCTGAGGTGAGACAAAGGTGAGACTCTGTTTCCTGTTTTCTAATTTTGGGGTCTATGACTTAGATCTCTGTCATTGAGGAGGAAGAGGCCACATTGTGGATTTGGATACAATAATGTTCTCAAACAAAAATCAGGAAATTTTACTTGACAAACATAGACTTTTCTAATTTTTAAATTTACATGCTTATATCCCTGTCTTAATAAAGAAAACATTTAATAAATGTTAAATAAATATATTAAATTATTGGATAAAACGAAATAATAAAATATTTACTGAGGGATATGATAACTAATAATAAGATAATTACGATGGTGTGATCACTCACCTAGAGCCAGACATCCTGGAATGTGAAGTCAAGTGGGCCTTGGAAAGCATCACTACGAACAAAGCTAGTGGAGGTGATGGAATTCCAGTTGAGCTATTTCAAATCCTGAAAGACAATGCTGTGAAAGTGCTGCACTCAATATGCCAGCAAATTTGGAAAACTCAGTAGTGGCCACAGGACTGGAAAAGGTCAATTTTCATTCCAATCCCAAAGAAAGGCAATGCCAAAGAATGCTCAAACTACCGCACAATTGCACTCATCTCACACGCTAGTAAAGTCATGCTCAAAATTCTCCAAGCCAGGCTTCAGCAATATGTGAACTGTGAACCTCCCGATGTTCATGCTGGTTTTAGAAAAGGCAGAGGAACCAGAGATCCAATTGCCAACATCTGCTGGATCCTGGAAAAAGAAAGAGAGTTCCAGAAAAACATCTATTTCTGCTTTATTGACTATGCCAAAGCCTTTGACTGTGTGGATCACAATGAACTGTGGAAAATTCTGAAAGAGATGGGAATACCAGACCACCTGACCTGCCTCTTGAGAAATTTGTATGCAGGTCAGGAAGCAACAGTTAGAACTGGACATGGAACAACAGACTGGTTCCAAATAGGAAAAGGAGTTCATCAAGGCTGTATATTGTCACCCTGTTTATTTAACTTCTATGCAGAGTACATCATGAGAAACGCTGGACTGGAAGAAACACAAGCTGGAATCAAGATTGTGGGGAGAAATATCAATAACCTCAGATATGCAGATGACACCACCCTTATGGCAGAAAGTGAAGAGGAACTAAAAAGCCTCTTGATGAAAGTGAAAGAGGAGAGTGAAAAAGTTGGCTTAAAACTCAACATTCAGAAAATGAAGATCATGGCATCTGGTCCCATCACTTCATGGGAAATAGATGGGGAAATAGTGGAAACAGTGTCAGACTTTATTTTTTTGGGCTCCAAAATCACTGCAGATGGTGACTGCCACCATGAAATTAAAAGATGCTTACTCCATGGAAGAAAAGTTATGACCAACCTAGATAGCACATTGAAAAGCAGAGACGTTACTTTGCCAACAAAGGTCCGTCTAGTCAAGGCTATGGTTTTTCCTGTGGTCATGTATGGATGTGAGAGTTGGACTGTGAAGAAGGCTGAGCACCAAAGAATTGATGCTTTTGAAGTATGGTGTTGGAGAAGACTCTTGAGAGTCCTTTGGACTGCACAGAGATCCAACCAGTCCATTCTGAAGGAGATCAGCCCTGGGATTTCTTTGGAAGGAATGATGCTAAAGCTGAAACTCCAGTACTTTGGCCACCTCATGTGAAGAGTTGACTCATTGGAAAAGACTCTGATGCTGGGAGGGATTGGGGGGCAGGAGGAGAAGGGGACAACAGAGGATGAGATGGCTGGATGGCATCATGGACTCGATGGACGTGAGTCTGAGTGAAATCCAGGGGTTGGTGATGGACAGGGAGGCCTGGCGTGCTGCGATTCATGGGGTTGAAAAAAGCTGGACACAACTGAGTGACTGAACTGAACTGAACTGATGATAACTAAGAACTTCCCTTGTGGCTCAGCTGGTAAGGAATCCGCCTGTAATGCGGGAGACCTGGTTTGATCCCTGGGTTGGGAAGATCCCCTGGAGAAGGGAAAGGCTCCCCACTCCAGTGGCTCCCCACTGTATAGTCCATGGAGTTGCAAAGAGTCGGATACGACTGAGTGACTGTCACTTTCATGATAACTAAATAATATTAAAGAAAATTTGAGGGATTTGCCTGGTCATCCAGTGGTTAAGAATCTGCCTTCCAATACAGGGTACCTGGGTTTGATCCCTGGTCAGGGAGCTAAGATTCCCACATGCTATGGGGCAGCTAAGCCCGTATGTTCTAGAGCCCACATGCTACAACTAGAGAGGAGCTCACGCACCACAACTAGAGAGGCCCCTGGGCCACAACAGAAGATCTCAAGTGCTGCAACTAAGACCTAACACAGCAAAATAAATAAATACATATTAAAATAAAAATAAATTAAATTCATATTTTTTAAAATTGGGAAACTTGGCAAACATATTTTATTTATTAAATTTAAATATTTCTATGTCTGAAAGAAAATATTCAGTTCGGTTCAGTATCTCAGTTGTGTCTGACTGTTTGTGACCCCATGGACTGCAGCACGCCAGGCCTCCCTGTCCATCACCAACTTCCCAGAGCTTACTCAAACGCATATCCATAGAATTGGTGATGGCATCCAACCATCTCATCCTCTGTCATCCCCTTCTCCTCCCACCTTCAATCTTTCCCAGCATCAGGGTCTTTTCAAATGAGTCAGCTCTTAGCATCAAGTGGCCAAAGTATTGGAGTTTCAGCTTCAGCATCAGTCCTTCCAATGAATATTCAGGATTGATTTCCTTTAGGATGGACTGGTTAGATCTCCTTGCAGTCCAAGGGACTCTCGAGAGTCTTCTCCAACACCACAGTTCAAAAGCATCAATTCTTCAGCGCTCAGCTTTCTTTATAATCCAACTCTCACATCCATACATGAGTACTGGAAAAACCATAGCTTTGACTAGACAGACCTTTGTCAGCAAAGTAATGTCTCTGCTTTCTAATATGCTGTCTAGGTTGGTCATAACTTTTCTTCCAAGGAGCAAGCATTTTTAATTTCATGGCTGCAGTCACCATTTGCAGTGATTTTGGAGTCCAAAAAAATAAAGCCACTGTTTCTATTCTTTCCCCATCTATTTGCCATGAAGTGATGGGACCGGATGCCGTGATCTTAGTTTTCTGAATGTTGAGTTGTAAGTATTAAATAAATGTACTAAATTATTAAATAAAAATGAAATAATTCACAAATAAGATGTTTATGGAATGATAACTAAAGGATATTAATTGGATATTAAAATATATTTATTAAAGTAAATAGCTCAGAAAATTCACACTCTGCTGGAATAGCTGGGCTTAGGGTCGTTGTGTTAGCTTTCTACTGCTGTGTAACAAATCTCTACAAATTTAGCAGCTTAAACTAACACAAGTGAAATATATCACAGTTTCTCTAGGTTGAAATTGGGCACCGAGGGTCTGGGGAAGCAGAAGTTTCCTGTGATCTGTGATAAGGGATGAGGAGGTGGGGAGGAAGTGGCAAGCCTAGAGGGTGGAGAGTGTCTTGGAGATGGTTCAGCAGCTCAGAGCTGATGTTAAGTGCAGTAGGAACCATGTCAGCATTTCAATGGGAAGAAGGTCAGAGACTTCAGAGAGGAGACAGTGGCAAAGTCTGACCTTGACCCAGGTGGTGGTGCCTTTGGGAAAGACAGGGGAGCAGAAAGGGGGAGCACGTTGTCTTGGAGGGGAAGAAAGACAATGGATGCAAGTCTGACCACATTTCATTCCAACTGCCTGTCATTCATGCAAATGAAGACATCCAGTGGACAGTTGGGATACTGGCTGAAAGTTAGAGAACGAGACATGGGTTGATAAGGGCATGGTGAGAAACTATCCAAGGACATGGTAGGGGCCGACTAGGTGGAAGGCTAATGAGAGAATACAAGGGAAAAGAAAGAAGTGATGTGGAGCCTTTGCAACAGTGCTTAACAAAAAGTATGTACTCATAGCTTCAGAGGAGCTTCTGCAAGCTGTGGATCTGTACACCCCATCGCCAGCATCCTGAATCACAGTCTGGTTAAGCATCCTTTGTCCACTGAGGAGAGACATGGGCTATGTATCCATGGCCTCTGCATCCTTGGATTCAACCAACCACAGAGAGGAAATGTTTTTTTTTTTTAAATCCAGAAAGTTTCAAAAAGCAAAACTTGAATTTGCTGTGTGTTTGCAACTATTTTCTTAGTGTGCATGCCTGCTAAGTTGCTTCAGTTGTTTCTGACTCTTTGGGACCGTATGGACTGTAGCCCGCCAGGCTTGTCTGGATGGGGTTCTCCAGGCAAGAATACTGGAGTGGGTTGCCATGGTCTCCTCCAAGGGATCTTCCCAACCAGGGGTTGAACCCACATCTCTTATGTCGCCTGCATTGGTGGGCTGGTTCTTTATCACCAGTGCCACCTGAGAAGCCCCATTTACTTAGCATTTATAATTTATAGTACATTTACTTAGCATTTACATTGTATTATGTATTATAAGTTATAAATGAGTTAAAGTATATGGCAGGATGTGCATATTTATATGCAATGTCAGACTTTATCTTTTTGGGCTCCAAAATCACTGTAGATGGTGACTGCAGCCATGAAATTAAAAGACGCTTACTCTTTGGAAGAAAAGTTATGACCAACCTAGATAGCATATTGAAAAGCAGAGACATTACTTTGCCGACAAAGGTCCGTCTAGTCAAGGCTATGGTTTTTCCAGTGGTCATGTATGGATGTGAGAGTTGGACTGTGAAGAAAGCTGAGCGCCGAAGAATTGATGCTTTTGGACTGTGGTGTTGGAGAAGACTCTTGAGAGTCCCTTGGACTGCAAGGAGATCCAACCAGTCCATTCTGAAGGAGATCAGCCCTGGGATTTCTTTGGAAGGAATGATGCTGAAGCTGAAACTCCAGTACTTTGGCCACCTCATGCGAAGAGTTGACTCATTGGAAAAGACCCTGATGCTGGGAGGGATTGGGGGCAGGAAGAGAAGGGGACGACAGAGGATGAGATGGCTGGATGGCATCACTGACTTGATAGATGTGAGTTTGAGTGAACTCTGGGAGATGGTGATGGACAGGGAGGCCTGGTGTGCTGTGATTCATGGGGTCGCAAAGAGTCGGACACAACTGAGCAACTGAACTGAACTGAATGTGCCATTATATAGGGCGCTTGAGAATCCGTGGATTTTGGTATCTGATGGGGTCCTGGAATTGAATGCCCTGGAAATACCCAGGGAGAAGTGTGTAAGAGATTGTTCACAAACTTGGCTGGGGCATTTCAGGAAGTTGTAAGAGCATAATTATATAGTGAATTGGGATAGAAGAACCTAGAGTAAGTTCAAACAAGCTATTCTAGAGCAACAGTTTAAGACGCGAGGAGATGGACCCATCAATAGGGTGTTTTGTGGGAAGACAACGTGGTGGGACACAGATCAACAGATCAACAAATGAAGGAGGGAATGTGGGAAATGATGATTATCCCAAGACTCCAAGAGTTTCCTATCTGACCTGAATTCAGTAGGACTCACTTACTGAATGAGAGCATTTCTTCCCGGGGAGAAATTAATTTGTATGTTCATTCAGCCCAGATTCACCGAGCACTTTTATATTTCAGATAGTGTTCTAGCTGAGGAGGATAAAGCTGGGAGCAAGAGGACAGGAGCCCTCCCTGTCTCTTAGGGCTCACCTTGAGACAAATGCAAGACACCTGAGCATCTAACACATAAAACTTCAGATAGTGATCTGTTGAAAATAAAGTAGGGTCAGGGGTCCTGGGTGGTTTTGTCTGGAGAGGGTATGCAGGAAGGACTCTCTGGAAGGGACCTTTGAGACCTGAATGAAGGCACCTGTGATAACGTTTGGAACAGAGATTTGGAGGCAAAAGAAGAATCGAGTGAGACTAGAACACACCGGTGTGGATTTGTTTGGTGTTCATATGCTCAGTCGTGTCTGACTCTTTGCGACCCCATGGACTGCAGCACACCAGGCTTCCTGTCCTTCACCATCTCCCTGGGAGTTTGCTCAAACTCATGTCCATCGATCGAGCCCATGATGCCATCCAACCACCTCGTCGTCTATCGTCCCTTCTCCCCTTCTCCTCCAATCTTTCCCAGCATCCGGCTCTTTGCTAACGAGTTGGCTCTTCGCATCAGGTGGTGCGGAGTGGGCAGGATGAGAAGTCAGAAGAGTGACGGGTGAGAGTCAGCCAGGGCCAGAGCGCTTGCAGGTCTGAGCGCCCGTGATGGTTAAAGAACTTTCTGGCTGCCCCGTGAGGGACGGACTAAAGGGGGCAGAGCGCAGACCGTCCGTTTATCAGGCACCTTATTTCGGACTTTCCCTGCCACCTCCAAGTCCTCCAAGGTAACTGCCTATTTATTTGAACGCGAACTTCCCTCAGGTGTTCCGGCAGCTTAGGTCAAAGGCAGGTCCACCGGTCAGCCGCTGGACCAGGTGACTGATCCCGGCGCCCGGAGGCGGGCCTGGGGCTCCCTGACTCCGCGCGAGGGATGCGCTCGGGTCGCCTCGCTTCGCCCTGGCGCCTTCCACCTCCGAGCGGCCTTGCCCTGACCTGCTTCCCGGGAATGCCGGGCCCGCCTCTCCCCAGTCCCAGCGGGACGTGAGCTCCTCTGGCTCCTAGCGGGGTTCCCCGGCAGTTCGCACTGGGGATTCGGATCCAAAACCCACCCTCTGGCCTCCGCTCGCGGAAAGGGGGCGGGTGGGGGCGCGAACCTTATCTCGGGCTCCGCCTCCGAGGCCGGGAGCGTCCCGCGCGCTCCGCACCGGCCGCCCGGGGCAGACGGGCTCCGGGCTCCGGGAGGGGAGGGCGGCCGACCCGCTCCGGCCCAGGTGGTGGCAGGGCCGCGGCCGGTCACTTCCAGGACCCCCGGGCCCCCGCGGGGCTCGCCGCTGCCGCGACAGCACCCCTGAGCAGGGACGCGCGCCAGGTAAGGCGGCCCCTTCTCCTCTCCTGTCCCTGCCGTGACGGCGAACCGGGGACCTCCGGCTGGAGCTCCCGCGTCTGCAGGGTGCAGTTTCTTCCCGCGCGTGCGGAGGCAGCGAGTGAACCGGCAGGCAGAGTCGGCACCCAGGATGGAGGCTGGGACCCGGGATCTGTCCCGCAAAGTTCCTGGGTGGTCGCATGATCTCCGTAGCCTCTCTGGACTCTGATTTCTGTTCGGAGCATTCTGGCCTCTGAAAATGGATAGTGCGCGGTGATTTACTCCCCTAAGCTCATCTATCTGGGCCGCGGTCTTTCTAGAAGGGGCTGGTGTCCGCACGTGCGGCGCAGGGAGCGTGATGCCGAGCGCGGGATGGCGGGCTGTGCGCGGTGCCCGGGAGGTTCTCTGAGACTGCGGCCCCGGAGGCTCACTCAGGGGAGCGTGACAAATCCGGGGCCGGGACAGCACCCAGTCAATTATATCGGAATCTGTGGGAGTGGGCTACACACTTCCCAGGTGACTGCCAGGTGGTGTGGCTTTGGGAACCAGTGGCTGAGAGCCCTGCTTCTCCAAGGAAGGGGTGTCTCTTGGCAGCAGCAGCAGCCTCCCCTGGGAACTTTCAGAAATGCAAACTCGGGGGCCCCGCTTGGGAGGCGCAGACTATCCGAATCTGAAACTGCGGGGTAGGGACCAGCCCGCTGTGTGTTCCTGGACCCTGCAGGTCAGGCTAGCGCTGGCTCACTGTAGAGGGCTCTGGGTCGGGTTTCAGCGGAGGGAAGGGCAGACGCCTTTGGCTTTCCTTCCAGAGAAGGGAGGAAACAGACCCCTTTTCTGAAAATCTTAGATATTTATCAGTAGGGTTCTACCCATATATATATAAATATATATATATATATATATATATATATATATATATATTTAAATGCCGTGGACTTTGGAGGATTCTGAAAAGGGCGGAGACTTAGCCATCACCTGGAGCGAAGTTTCCTGTAGTAAACATTTTCTATTTTTAAGAGTTGAAAGGAAGCCAAAGAAGACATGCACCTAAGAATCTCCTGGCTGCAATAACACCAACGTTTGGCCCCTGATGGGGCTGCTCCCTATCATCCCTGTCATCAGTACACTTTACAGGACTCATATGAGGTATGAGCAATTGGAGGTTTCAGGGATTCATGCCAGTTCTCCAGAGTGCAAGGAAATTCAGCCTTGCAGGTCTCTGAATTCTCTGAGTGGCTCCTTTTTTTTTTTTTTTTTTTAAATAGAGATCTGAGATTTCAAAATTTTGGCGAGAAAAATAATTCCAGCTGTTCGTAAGTCATTAGTACAGAAATAGAATGACTTTGCAAATAGGCTTAAATGGATCTGAAAATCTGATGTTGGAAAAAAAGCTAGAAGAGGCGTGACTGTGGTCCTACTACATGTGTGCTGGGGTGAACACTGCTCAGTGTTCTGCGCGGAAAGCAGTTGCTTTCCAAGCTGCTATTGTCAGAGCCAATTTGTGATGAGGTATAGAGACCTTTAAGGGACAGGTTCTAAGCTTGTGTTCAGAGAACTGGGGGGAATACAGGTTGTGGTGAGGACTAGGAGCCTCGATCTGAGGCCCAAGATGCAGGTTCAAGATCTGTTCTTCTGATTCTCTGAGCTCTGGGGCAGGGGTATAACTCTGTGGGCCTCACCTTCCTCATCTGCAGAATGGGCAATGCCATTTTGTTGTCAGAGTTAAAGGAAATAATGCTTCCAGCATAGTCAATGACATGTTTGCTAGTCCAAAATGTACGCACACACACAGACACACACGCCAACTAAAAAGAAAATAAAGACCTAATCCCCAAACACTTTGAATGAAAACTATGTGGAGAACATGGTCACACTTTATATTTACATGAATTTACGTGTCAGCCTCACCCTTAGAATTTACAGTTTTTCCTTCTTACTAGAATCTGAATATATGGACATCCTCTAATTAGCTTCCTAATTTTACTCTATGTTTTATATAGAACTTTCTAGAACAAAATTTTTCTAGTAGATTATCTTCAAGTCAACAGCCTAGTTTTTAATCTACTCACTGTGTATGGTAAAGGATTTTACCATCTGGTGGAATTTATAATCTTCACATTCAAATTTAAACAGCCTTAAATCTGGCTCTCCAGAATATCATTCCTTCTAAAAGACAGTTCAAATGGTAGGCCTGGCATGCTGTGGCTTCCAAGAACATCAGTTTAGAAGTCCTACCTGGTGTTTCCTAGGTTCTTGGGAGAGAAAAATGAAACGTTATGCAGTTACATCAAGGTTTGCTCAAGACAATGTGAGAGAGAGCCAGGTGAGGACACAGCAAGGACAAGCCTCAACTGGCAGAAGGGGCAGGGGAGGCCATTGAACTGTCCTTTTGTTTCTTAGCTGCAATAATTTCACAGTGCTTCAGAACCACATATAGAAGAAGCAACTCCTTTTACAATATTTGATTGGAACTGATCTGGGTGATCCTTTTAGAACCAGAGAGTTCTAGTAAAAAAAAAAAAAATGGGGATTAATTCCAAGAAATATGCCACTTGATTCTGTACTTTGAAATGCGTCTTGATTCACCTTTAATTTCAGTGATAAATTGACTATTAGATTTCCAACTTAGGATGCAATTTTAGGACTCATCTTCCATCTTTGAATGTAAGAGATTGTACTCTTTCTGTTACCAGTCTTCTGTGACTTCTAGAAGACTAAACATAATACAAGTTTCAGCACATAAACATCTTGGTTACTCCATTCAGGAAATCGGGTCTTCATTAGGATACTTTGGAAGTTACAATGTAATGTCATTAAATTGAATATGATTAGAATTTAATGTTATTAAATTAAATGTAATTGCAACTTAATGTAAGTAGGGTTTTCTTTTTGGCTTACTATGTATGAGATGAGGAGTGGCTCTGGGCATGAAAAGTGAAGATCAGAGGCACTTCTCTTGATGGGGAAAATGAAGGCGTGTGGAAGCAAATTAAAAGGCTCAATAATAAAATTATGTATCCTGGATAATTTAACTCAAGAGCTGAGCATCTGTGATGTTGCAAGTCAACGACAAGATGAAGCAGCCCAGTGAGTGGCCAGTTCGGAAAGATGCTAATGCCCCACGGTGATTTCATGATTCTCCGTTTGCAGGCAAAAGGGCTGGAGCAGAGATAATCATAAAGAAGTGAGCCTAATTGCCTTTATTTTTCATAACTTGGCTCACTTAGAAAGGTTCTGATTGTCTTCATTTCAGTTCACTTATTTTGATGGCCCACTTTGTTCCAAAGTTGACGGTTTTACCATTAAGGCCAACCTGGAAAGTCGTGTGAGCAAAACACATCACAGCAAAGGGATATACGTTTTTATTTTGTATTTATTATTTTTGGATTGTATTTCTCAGCATGCAGTAGTAACTCTTTAGTTTGTTTCATTAGCATTCTTGTGGGAAACAACTTGAAATATTTATTCCTGGCAAGCAATCCAGTCTCATGAAAAGAGAATTGGCTCTGTGGCTGAGCCTTCTCCATCTCACAGTTATGGACACACACTTTTCAGCCACAATGCCAAGCCTTGAGTCCTGACTGTCACTTACCAGTTGTGTAACCTTTCTTTGTTTCTGTTTCCTCCTAAGTAAAATTGGGCTGAATGCATACTAAGTCGCTTCAGCCGTATCTGACTCTTTGTGACCTCATGGACTGTAGCCCCCCAGGCTCCTCTGTCCATGGGATTTCCCAGGCAAGAATACTGGAGTGGGTTGCCATGCCCTTCTCCAGGGGACCTTCCTGACCCAGGGATCAAACCTGTGTCTCTTAAGTCTCCTGCATTGGCAGGTGTTTTTTTTTTTTTTTTTTTTTTTTTTTTTTTTACCACTGGCACCACCTGGGAAGCTCTAAAATTGGGGAATAGTACCTACATCAGGGGGATTATCATGAGGAGTAAATGAGTCAACAAACATAAAGTTCTACTAACAGTAAATGCTTAATAAGTATTTCCTATCATTTCTCCTTGGATGTTAATGGTTTAAGCTGATGCTCTCTTTTTCTCTTTTCACCTCTGAAAATTAGATCCTGAAAAGGCAGTGGTAATTCAGGTTATGTCATTTGATGCTTTTTCTGTTTTAGCTAGTAAGAGAATTTGTTTCTGAATAAATGAAGTCCTTCAACTTTCTTGGAAAATAATACAAACTTTCGAACAACGTTCTAAAAGTTGCCAGATGCTGCTAGTGCGGGCCTGAGACCGCACTCGGAGAATGACTGCTTCACCCACTAGTTCCCAGATGCTGTTACTGTGGGCCTGAGACCGCACTCGGAGAATGACTGCTTCACCCACTAGTTCCCAGATGCTGTTACTGTGGGCCTGAGACCGCACTCGGAGAATGACTGCTTCACCCACTAGTTCCCAAACTGGACTAAACATTGGAGTCACCTGAGATCAGAGCTGTAGCATGTTGATGCCCAAACTGATTAAAAAGTTAATCAGTTGGGTTAATTTATTATGAAATGTAGTTGTCATGTGCTTTGAAAAAGAGAGGCTGTGTAACATTACACCTTACCTGTCTATATGGAATTCCTGTGCACTCATAGCATTTTTAGGGATATTATAATTTGTCCAGTCGAAATGGGGAAAAAGACTTGGGGACCTCATTCTTGGCTAAAAGCTCAGGAACAGTCAGTGGTGGCACTAGATAACAACAGGCTTCCTGTATTCTGCTCAGTACATTTTTCATTCAACTGCCTTGTCTTCTGAAAAATCAGATAATGTGGTAGAAGCACATAATCCCAGATAAAGTGCCCTGGGAATCCTATGGATCTGCCTGTCTCCCTTGACCCAGTTTGATTTTTGATTTCAGGGTTATTTATTGAAAAGCTTTTCTAAATGAAAATTCACTGACATCACCATAGCTAAGTGTAAGAAAATAAACATATAGCTATCCATTGTGAAAAGGAAGAGTTTTTTTATAGCTAGGTTAAGGATCTAGTTGAGTTTTTCCTTTTTGCCGTTACTTTAGCAGTTTGGCTTTTACTAATGAAAAACTCAGAGGTATCTTTGAGAATTTCAGGAAACATGGACAGTTTCTCAAGTCCAAGTTTGGTGACCGTCTGGGAATCCTGCCAGGTTCTTCTGTTCGATTCACTGTTTAATTTTTGTTTTGACTTGTCTTGTTTTGATATAGGTCAGTGTAGCCACGATCGCAGTGTTATGTTACCCGCTAACTGTTTGTTTTTACAGTTACTGGTGTCAAGAAGAAAAGATTAAGAACTGACACAACTTTCTTTTTAAATTCGAAGTAAAAACTTCTAGTGAAGTCTGAGCTTTATAGGAAGTTCTTCTAAATATATTCTTTGGAAATGTATAGCCTTTTACATTTTTATTATGTAACAGTGGTAAATAAAAACAAACACTCAGAATATATGTTTTATATTTTTATGGCAACTTTCAAATCTATAGGTGATTCAATGAAACAAAGTATTGAATGTTTTATAAATGCTAAACCTTGCTGTATTTCTCTACTGAATTAGGAAGAGGCAGTTTGATTCCAACTCAAGGGGCTGTCTAGGCACTCACCAGTACCCAGAATTAGATACAATATTAAAGATAAGGAAAGGAGGAACATTCTTTGTAAGTGTTCAGCCAATAATTACACTGTGGTGAAGTGCCTGTCCAGCTTAACTGTCCTCTGGGATTCAGAAAAGTTACTTTGTTCAGTTTAGTAAGTCTATTGAGAGCCAATTGGCAGTTTTCTTTTTTCAAATGGAAAGCTCCTTTTAATTTATTATGTAAAAATAGCACTTTGTACCTATTTTTAAGTGAAAAAGTGTATAAGGCAAAAATAGTTTTGATTTAAATTTATGAAAATCAACAAGTGTGGCATGATGTGTCACTGTTTCTTTTCAAACCATTTTGATTCTCATTTAACATAATGTCTTGAATTAATCTTTAGAAAGGGCTGAATATGATTTTTTAAAAAATATTGAAATATAGTTGATTTCCAATATTATGTTAGTTCTAGGCATACAGCACAATATTCAGTTATGCATATATATAAAATATATAGATATATGTGTATATATAGGTATATATTGGAGAAGGCTATGGCACCCCACTCCAGTACTCTTGCCTGGAAAACCCATGGACGGAGGAGCCTGGTGGGCTGCAGTCCATGGGGTCACTGAGAGTCGGACACGACTGAGCAACTTCCCTTTCACTTTTCACTTGCATGCATTGGAGAAGGAAATGGCAACCCACTCCAGTGTTCTTTCCTGGAGAATCCCAGGGACAGGGGAGCCTGGTGGGCTGCCGTCTATGGAGTCACACAGAGTCGGACACGACTGAAGCGACTTAGCAACAACAGGTATATATGTTCTTTTATAGGTTATTACAAGATACTGAGTATAGTTCTCTGTGCTGTGCAGTAAGTCCTTGTTGTTTCCTATTTTATGTATAGTCGTGTATAGCTGTCAATACCAAACTCCTAATTTATCCCTCCCCCCTTTTCCCCTTTGGTAGTGGTACGTATGGTTTTTGTTTCTGTGGGCCTATTTCTGTTTTGTAAATAGGTTCAATTGTGAGATGATTTTAGAGTCCACATATAAGTGGTATCATATGGTCTTTGTCTTTCTCTGCCTGACTTACTTCACTTCGTACATGATCTCTAGGTCTATCCACGTTGCTGCATGTGGCAGTATTTCATTCTTTCTTATGGCTGAGTACTATTCCATTGTGTATGTGGACCATATCTTTATTCATTGACAGTTCACAGCAGCACTATATACAGTAACCAAGACATGGAAGCAACCTGTGTCCATTAGAAGATGAATTTGATTTGAATTTATATTATGGCAAGAAGTGGAGAAGTTACACCAGAGGGAGGCACTGTGGAGAAGAGAAAAACCCAAGGTCCTGAGAATGCGGCTGACTCCTCCACTTCTCTGTAGAAGCTTCCCTTTTCCTTCTGGCAGTGCCTGTCCATCCTTTCGGAGTTCTTTTTCTTTTCTTTTCTTTCCCTGTTGAAATCACTTGTTAGCCAGCACTTCTGGACTAAGGTTTGAAATGAGAGAGAGTGAAGGATGCTTCCTGAGGAGCAGGGATGCCAAGGTAGCTGTCTTAGGTAGAGTGGTTCATACATTTCCTACTTAAGTCCCTTCAGAGTGAGGAGGAAGCAGGGATGAAAAGAAAACGTGGGATTCAGAACTCTTGATGGGATATGGAGGCGCGTGGAACCTTATTCAAACCTTATCCTGTATAAGTTAGTGCAGCAAGTTTGTCAGTGTGGGATGTGACCTACAATCTAAGTTATATGTTGTTTTCATTCTGCCAGTTGAATAAGAGTAACAGTATTTGTACACGAAGTACTGAATAAATAGACATACATTATTTCCAAGAAGGCTATGGACCAGGAAATGGGAAACCTGGTTTCTCATCCCAGTCTACCACTAACTTACTAAATCGGTTGCTTATCAGAAAAGCCTGTAGTAAAACAGACTTGGTAGGCGTGATTGTAAAGTCTTCTTTCATTTTCTTTTTCTTGGTGAAAAGCACCATTTGAGACCATCATGGATCACGTGAAGAGTTGTAGCTTAGACCATCTGTGTTCAGAGGTGAAGTCAGTTTGAGTAAAACCCTTTAGGAAGTTAGTCTCTAGAGAAATGTAGCATTCATTCCAAAAATTCCTATAACAATATTCTTGAATGTTCACTGAAGATGGATGTTACTGTGCGTGGGAAATAATGAGATAGCAGATCTTTGTATTTCAAGAAAATTGTATTTTCCTTTTCATGATGGCTAAACAAACTTTTTTGGCCTCCATATGGGAATTATATAAAACATATTCACTGGTCTTTTCAACACTTGGAAAAAAATTCTTATTCTTAAGTATGGGTTTATAAATGAAATCATGTTTATATGAGTAATCATATTGTAGTTTTGAGCTCAAAATTGTTTCCCAAAATGTTAACAGTTGCATTTTGACGGTAGTATGATAGATATTTTCTTTCCTGCTTTTCTTTGTTTCCTCTATTTTTTAATACACATGTATTACCTTTATAATGAAAAAGTAAATACGTAACTACATGCTTTTAGAGGAAGCATATGAAATGGTAATTTTGAATACTAATACAAATGTATTAGTGATATAGATACAAATGTATTAGAGAGATAATGATGTTACAATGTGATTCATTTACATTCCTGTAATTCACAAAGCACTTGTATGAGATGTACTTTGAAATACCAGACACACTAATAAGAGATAGGAAAATCTGGTGAAAATGATAGGCGTGATTTTTATTAAAAGCAGAGCATCACTTTCTTACTCCTAGTGAGTGCCAAAAGAATATTATGTATTCTAATCCTGTAAAGCCATCGAGGATTATAGCTAAGATCGGGGTTGGGGGGGTATGTAGTCGTAGCCCTGCCACTTAGCACCTGTGTGACCTTGTTCATGGTTCTTAACCTTTTAAAGCTTAATTTTCCCATTTGTCAAGAGAGGATCAAAGGACCTACTTCATGCTGTGGTCAAGAGTGTTCAGTGGAATAATACACACAAACTCTTAAACATAGTGCCTGGCAGGGAAAGGTACTCAAATTAGTTATTACCACAAGTGAATATTCTTCCTACTTCTGATCTTGTTCACACGTCTGATTTGGGTATCTACCTTGTGGAAAGCTTGCTGCTGCTTTAGATGAGGTATCCTCCAGGCAGCCGGGGTCATGGCGGACAGGTGACTCCAGACTTTCACCCTTCTCCATGTTGTGCTGGGGATGCAGGGAGCATGTCTCCCAAAGCTAGCAGTGCTCTAGGGGTGTCAACAGAGGCTTTGCAGAGCAACTCCTGTGACTCTAAGTACTTATTATGGAGTCTGGGAGGCCAGCATCCTTTGCCATATGGCACAATCCCCAGTGGTTGTTGGGTGGAGTTGGAAGTGTCCTTAGGACCGACTTGCAGCTGCAGATGGTTTGTTATGAGCTCCTCCTGCTGCTGCTAAGTCACTTCAGTCGTGTCCGACTCTGTGCGACCCCATAGACGGCAGCCCACCAGGCTCCCCCATCCCTGGGATTCTCCAAGCAAGAACACTGGAGTGGGTTGCCATTTCCTTCTATGAGCTCCTAGATTTTAGCAATTGTAGAGGTTTCGTTGGTCAGGGTCCTGGATAGTCCATCTTATGCATGCATGTGTGAAGTCACTAGAGTCATATCTGACTCTCTGCAACTCTGTGGACTATAACCTGCCAGGCTCCTTTGTCCATGGGATTCTCCAGACAAGAATACTGGAGTTGGGTTGCCATGCCCTGCTCCAGGGAATCTTCCCAACCGAGGGATCAAGCCTGCATCTCTTATGTCTCCTGCGTTGGTAGGTGGGATTTTTTACAACTAGTCGGACACGACTGAGTGACTTCACTTTCACTTTTCACTTTCATGCATTGGAGAAGGAAATGGCAACCCACTCCAGTGTTCTTGCCTGGAGAATCCCAGGGACAGGGGAGCCTGGTGGGCTGCCGTCTAGGGGGTCGCACAGAGTCGGACACAACTGAAGCGATTTAACAGCAGCAGCAGCAGCAGCGCCACCTGGGAAGCTTGACTCCCTCTTGTTTTCCTCTGTGAAAATTAGAAAATTGCTTTGTTTCCCTGAGAAGGCAATGGCACTCCACTCCAGTACTCTTGCCTGGAAAATCCCATGGATGGAGGAGCCTGGTAGGCTGCAGTCCATGGGGTTGCTAAGAGTCAGACATGACTGAGCAACTTCACTTTCACTTTTCACTTTCATGCATTGGAGAAGGAAATGGCAACCCACTCCAGTGTTCTTGCCTGGAGAATCCCAGGGACGGGAGAGCCTGGTGGGCTTCCGTCTATGGGGTTGCACAGAGTCGGACACGACTGAAGTGACTTAGCAGCAGCAGCAGCTTTGTTTCCAGGCAGATGCAGCTCTGGGTTTCAGTATCCATTTGCCTCCTCAACTAGAGACCTTTGTGTGGCCATAGCACAGAATTTTATGTATTTGTATAGGATACGTGTTAATTCATCGACTAGGCGAATATTTTTCCAGCTGTTTCCATAGATTAATTCCAGATCCTAGAGATGCAGCAAAAATGAGACACGATCCCTGTCCTCCAGGACTCGCAATCTCTTTGCAAATTTCACTGTGTCTGCTTTGTCTATCAGGGTTGGTATCATATCACGGAACTTTTAACCCTAGTACATTGCTGCTCTCGGTAGAGTGCTTCAAAGAGGATGTCATGGTTGATTTCATATGTTAATTGCTCCCATACCCACTAATCTGAAGGTTTATTATTGGGGGTCCCTGGTTGGGTCTATGCTCTTCTCAAAACTGTGGTGAACTCTATATGTATAATGTATATCAGTAAATTTCTACAAAGTGTTTAGACTAGGCACATAGTCTACCAATCCAAAAACTAAACAAAAACCCATGATGAATTGAATTGAAGTGATCATGGCTTAAAATAGAAGGAAGTTATGGAGACGCTGGGAAAATCAGAATCAATTATTTTTAGACTACACATGTCAGAGCCCTGAAAAAAAATGTAAATATTTTTGAGCTCTGATTCATTCTCAATTAATTAATTAAGTGAATGTCTGGCCAGTTACCAATATAGGATAGTGAGAGCCATTTGTGTATCTGTATTTCCTTAACTGTGCCTCGAAATATTTTTAATTTTTAGCTGGATAGTGTAATTTCACATTGGACACTTTTCGGCCAGACCTATTACATCATTAAATGCTAAGCTTGAGTAGTGCAATGAGTTTGTGTGTTTTAAATGTTTCTACATCATCTTGGATAAGGCTGCCAAGTTGAATTTCATATCTCCTATCTAGAAACCTGCCATGTTATCCATACTTGAGCCTAAAACAGTTTAAGTAAGACTAGTGAAGCCATTATAATTTCATATTTTCAAACTTGATTTGAATACTAATGACTTTAAGAATAAATGTGTGCATGTTTTCCACTTCATTCCATCTTCAGCTTTTCTGCAAAGATGAGCATGTATCATAAAGATAGCTGCAAGAAGAGCCTCTTTCCCCTTCCTCTCTATAGTTGTTTTCATGTTGCCAATCCTTAAGCAAGGCCAATCTATTTCTCAAGACAGTGTCCTCAAGGAATCCGATTATTACAGGGTTGCCATCTTCTCAAATGCAGGCAAGAAGAATCCTAGCCCTGCTCCTCCAGAGGGTAAGACACTGCTACTTTTACTGTTCAGTTCAGTCACTCAGTCGTGTCTGACTCTTTTTGACTCCATGGATTGCAGCACACCAGGCTTCCCTGTCCATCATGAACTCCCGGAGCTTACTCAAATTCATGTCCATCAAGTCAGTGATGCCATCCAACCATCTCATCCTCTGTCATCCCCTTTTCCTCCTGCCTTCAATCTTTCCCAGCATCAGGGTCTTTTCCACTGAGTCAGTTCTTCACATCAGGTGGCCAAAGTATTGGAGTTTCAGTTTCAGCATCAGTCCTTCCAATGAATATTCAGGACTGATTTTCTTTAGGATGGACTGGTTGGATTTCCTTGCAGTCCAAGGGATTCTCAAGAGTCTTCTCCAACACAGTTCAAAAGCAACAATTCTTCAGCTCTCAGCTTTTGTTATAGTTCAACTCATATCCATACATCAGTTCAGTTCAGTTGCTCAGTTGTGTCCAACTCTTTGCAACCCCATGGACTGTAGCACACCAGGCCTCCCTGTCCATCACCAACTCCTGGAGTTTACTCAAACTCATGTTCATTGAGTCGGTGATGTCATCCAACCATCTCATCCACTTTCATCCCCTTCTCCTCCCACCTTCAATCTTTCCCAGCACCAATGAGTCAGTTCTTCACGTCAGGTGGCCAAAGTATTGGAGTTTCAGCTTCAGCATCAGTCTTTCCAATGAATATTCAGGACTGATTTCCTTTAGGATGGACTGGTTGGATCTCTTTGCAAGATCCAAGGGACTTGCAAGAGTCTTTTCCAACACCACACTTCAAAAGCATCAATTCTTTGGCACTCAGCTTTCTTTATAGTCCAGCTCTCACATCCATACATGACTACTGGAAAAATCATAGCTTTGACTAGATGGACCTTTGTTTGCAGAGTAATGTCTCTGCTTTTTAATATGCTGTCTAGGTTGGTCATAGATTTTCTTCCAAGAAGCAAGCATCTTTTAATTTCATGGCTGCAATCACCATCTGCAGTGATTTTGGAGCCCTAAAAAATAAAGTCAGCCACTGTTTCCACTGCTTCCCCATCTATTTCCCATAGTGATGGGACCAGATGCCATGATCTTAGTTTTCTGAATGTTGAGTCTTAAGCCAGCTTTTTCACTCTCCTCTTTCCCTTTCATCAAGAGGTTCTTTAGTTCCTCTTCACTTTCTGCCATAAGGGTGGTGTCATTGGCATATCTGAGGTTATTGATATCTCTCCCAGCAATCTTGATTCCAGCTTGTGTTTCATCCAGCCTGGCATTTCTCATGATGTATTCTGCATGTAAGTTAAATAAGCAGGGTGACAATATACAGTCTTGATGTACTCCTTTCCCTATTTGGAACCAGTCTGTTGTTCCATGTCCAGTTCTAACTGTTGCTTCTTGACCTGCATACAGATTTCTCAGAAGGCAGGTCAGGTGGCCTGGTATTCCCATCTCTTGAAGAATTTTCCACAGTTCATTGTGATGCACACAGTCAAAGGCTTTGGTGTAATCAATAAAGTCTACTTTTACTGTAGACAATTTCAAATTTTGACTTTTTTCCTTTAAAATCTTTCTCCTGGGATTTGTTTTCTGAGAGCCATTTCTTCACGTGTGCTAACAGGGAAAGAAAGAAGGCATATTTTATTATCTGCAAAAGCTGCAAGAATGGGTTCTCTTTCTGTGACCATTGTCCTCATTGGGGAGTTGCCTGTGTGCTCAGAGTCATTTTGTCTGACTCTTTGTGACCCCACGGACTGTAGCCCATGGACTGTAGCCCACCAGACTCCTCTGTCCAAGGAGTCTTCTAGGCAAGAATACTGGAGTGGGTTGCCATTTCCCACTCCAGGGGATCTTCCTTACCCAGGGATTGAACCCTGTGTCTCTGGCATTGGCAGGCAGATTCTTTATCACTGTGCCATCTGGGAAGCCCCCATTAGGGAGTTGGGAAGTTTTAAATGCAAAACAAGGAATTTTGATATATCAAAAGGGCAGAGAGGAGACAAATGCTCCCAAGAAAGCTTTATTGTCTTTCTTCCCGTTCACAAAAAGGAGCTACTGATAATTGTAAAAATGTTGATTCTGTGCTGTGGGCGGGGGGTTGGGTGGGTGGTGATGAGTCAGCAAGCTCCCTGGCTCCCTGGGTACCTAGTAGACTGAGGTTCCTTATGGTATGATTGGGAGGTGAACTACTTCAAATATAAGTTTGGAAGCAAAGTAAGACTCCAGATGGTTTAATGCTGGAGGTCGGTGCTGGGGAAGATTTGGTCTGTGTCATACTTTGCTTCATGGAGGAGGTGTGGCATGAGCCTGCTTCTTGAAGCATGGTTCAGTTTAGACACACACAATAGTCAACATAAATCACAGGGCTGGAAATTACCTTACAAGTAATTGTCATTTGTGATACAAATGTTGTTTATACGAATGACGCTTGATGCCTTAATCTCTCCCAATAGCATAACTAATGAGCAGATGATCTGCTGCCAGATACCGTTAAGGATGGGAAACTTTCAGCTTTAAACATCCTTATTTACTAAAAATTATTTTCTTAGGTTAAACTGAAAAATTCCTCCTTGGGGTGTCCATGCACTGGTCCTAATTCTGTACTCTAGGAGTAACAGGGACAAAAAAAATCTCTTCCACTTCAAATCCAGTCTTGCCAGGATTTGAAGACAAGTGGAACATGGTATTCTAAAACTGCTTCTTTCTTTCATTCTTTGTCTTTTGCATGGTTTACAGTTACATCTACAGCCTAGTCAACCTTCCCTGGACATGCTGAGTATTGATTCTTTCTGATCATTGGTTGCTAAATAGAAAGGGTGTAGCCCTGCTCTTTTCTCTCTGTGGCCCAAGAGCAAACTAATTTTTGGCAGCTAGCTCACACAAATGACTTCAGTTTGCCATTAGCTAAGGCCTTTTTGTCTGCTCAGTCCTCCTGCTGTTAGGCCAACAGATTCCTTTTAAGAATTCTACAATCCAAATTTTGGATCCCAGGGTTTTTGTGTATTTCTTTTGAATTTTGTCTTATTGTGATTGGTTTATTATTTATCCAGGTGAGATCTTATCCACAGGCTTCCATTCAATCAGTTAGAAATCTTTTTTAGCTTTTCTTTATCTAGAAACTTGATTTGCATGTCATCGTTTTCCTCACTCAAATTATGGATAACCAATGAACTTGGCAGGACACATGACAGAATTCTAAAATATCTTGCCAGCAACCTCTTGCCAGGTTGGCAACCACTGTTACTCACCATGGGGGAGCCATTTGATCAGTTTTATATCCAGACTACATTTATCTGCTCTCATTTTTGAAGTGTCATAAGTACAGTCTTCTCATGATATCAGCCTTGCGCGTGTGTGTGCTAAGTCGGTTCATTCGTGTCTGACTCTTTGTGACCCTGTGGACCATAGTCCATAGGCTCTTCTGTCCATGGGATTCTCCAGACAAGAGTACTGGAACGGGTTGCCATACCCTCCTCCAGGGGATCTTCCTGACTAGTGATTGAACCCGCGTCTCTTATGTCTCCTGGATTGGTAGGAGGATTCTTTACCACTAGTGCCACAGAGGAAGCCCAATCCTATCAAAAAAGTATAGGTCAAACTGTACAGCACAGGGAACTCTACTCAATATTCTGTAATAACCTGTATGGGAAAAGTATCTGTTAAAGAATGAATATGTGTATATATATGATTGAATCACCATGCTGTACATCTGAAACTAACAACACTGTAAATCAACTATACACCAATACCACTTCTTAAAAAAGTGAAAAAACTGCAGGTCAGTTTACTGTGATTTATTCTTGGTACTAGAAAACATCGTGTAATGCTTAGGACATATTCCTTTTGTAAGGTTTGTGAGTGTTTGCAAAAAGGAGTGACGTTTAGAATGTTTAACAACCAGAAAAGCGAGGGCACCAGCCTTGCAGCTCGGGCACAGGACAGTCAGAGGAGATGTCAGGGCAGCCAGCTGACAGCTGATCTAATCCCTCAGCCTTTTGGGTTTCCCAGAAGCCCACATGCTCTTGATCTTTAGTGGTATTTCTTTTCTCCTTTCTGTAAGTTTCTGCTGTTTATTACTTGGACTTTGAGCACTGGTCTGTATTTCACAAATGAAGATATATTGTGAAACAGACTTAAAACTGGGAATGGGTGTGATTTGTTTAAGGGCTTGATGGAAAGGGAGGGTTTATTGAAGGGAGAGCTGGAAATATTTCCAAATATGGGACCTGGAGCCCTTCTGTAGAAATGGTCACTGAAGCAGAGACGGTGGTGGTGTTTCCGGCTGAGCACAAATCTGTCAATCACAAGCTACCCAGAAAAAGTCTAGAAGATAAAGGCCAATCAAGACAGATGCTATCTTTTGAGAAATAGTGAAGAAATGTTGCCAAGGGCACTGTGAAAGGATTGATTATCTCAAGGAAGGGTAACTCTCACGGAGGGTATGATCTTAAGCAAAGGGAGATAAAGGAGCAGGGTATGGGTGTGGGTGAGAGGAGGCATTTCTTTGGAACCTGAGGAGGTCATTAATACTGAGGTGAGCGTTCCCATAATGGTGAGTATGTACATATAACTTTATTGACTTTTAGAGAAAATGAATGATGAACATTTGATGCTGTAAGATGAGTATAATAATTACTTGGGATGTATGGTCAATAGAAAACAGTAGGGAAAAACCTAGAGTGGGCAGATTTAAGCAGAGAAACATAAAGTTTCTGCCTTCCTGGTTAATGGTGTTGTATTGTTCAGTGGCTAAGTTGTGTCCTTCTCTTCATGGCGCCATGGTTTGCAGCACACCAGCTTTCCCTGCCCTTCACTATCTCCCAGAGCTTGCTCAAACTCATGTCCTTTGATGCCATCCAACCATCTCATCCCCTGTCACACCTTTCTCCTCCTGACCTCAATCTTTCCCAGCATCAGGATCTTTTCTACTAAGTCGGCTCTTTGCACCAGGTGGCCAAAGTATTGGTGCTTCAGATTCAGCATCAATCCTTCCAATGAATATTCAGGGTTGATTTTCTTTAGGATTGACTGGTTTGATCTCCTTACTGTTCAAGGGATGCTCAAGAGTTTTCTCCAGCACCACAGTTCAAAAGCATCAATTCTTTAGTGCTCAGCTTTCTTTATGGTCCAACTCTCACACCCAAATGTGACTACTGGATGGACTGTTATTGACAAAGTGATGTCTCTGCTTTTTAATATGCTGTCTAGGTTGGTCATAGCTTTTCTTCTAAGGAGCAAGCATCTTTTAATTTCATGGCGGCAGTCACCATCCGCAGTGATTTTGGAGCCCAATAAAAGAAAATCTGTCACTGTTTCCATTTTTTCCCCATCTATTTGCCATGAATTGATGAGATTGGTTGCCATGATATTAGTTTTTTGATTGTTGAGTTTCAAGCCAGCTTTTTCATTCTTTTCACCCTCATCAAGAAGCTCTGTTGTTTCAATGCCATTCTCCCAAAACATCCCACCCTCTCCCTCTCCCACAGAGTCCAAAAGACTGTTCTATACATCTGTGTCTCTTTTGCTGTCTGGTATGGGGAGGGAGGTGGGAGGGGGGTTCAGGGTGGGGAATACATGTACACCCATGGCAGATTCATGTTGATGTATGGCAAAACCAATGCAATATTGTAAAGTAATTAGCCTCCAATTAAAATAAATAAATTTAAATTAAAAAAAAAGAAGCTCTGTTTCCTCTTTGCTTTCTGCCATTAGACTGTTATCATCTACATATCTGAGGTTGCTGATATTTCTGCTGGCAATTTTGATTCCAGCTCATGAGTTATCCAGCCCAGCATTTTGCATGATGTACTCTGTATAGAGGAAAGGGAAATAGCAGTCCACTCCAGTATTCTTGCCTGGAGAATCCCATGGACAGAGTAACCTGCTGGGCTACAGTCCATGGGGTGCAAAGAATTGAACATGACTGAGCACGTGCGTGTACACACACACACACACACGTACACAGTGTATAGAAGTTGAATAAGCAGGGTGACAATATACAGCCTTGACGTACTCCTTTCCTAATTTTGAACCAGTCCATTGTTCCACGTCTGGTTCTAACTGTTGCTTCTTGACCTGCATACAGGGTTCTCAGGAGACAGGTAAGGTGTCTGGTATTCCTATCTCTTTAAGAATTTCCCAGTATTTTGTGATCCACACTGTCAAAGGCTTTAGTGTAGTCTATGAAGCCGAAATAGATGTTTTGTTTTGTTTTTCCTGGAATTCCTTTGCTTTTTCTATGATCCAATATATGTTGGCAATTTTACCTCTGGTTTCTCTGCCTTTTCTAAATCCAGCTTGTACATCTGGAAGTTCTCAGTTCACATACTGCTGAAGCCTAACTTGAAGGATTTTGAGCATCACCTTGCTAGCATGTGAAATGAGCGTAATTATATGCTAGTTTCAACATTCTTTGGAATTGCTCTTCTTTGGGATTGGAATGAAAACTGACCTTTTCCAGTCCTGTGGCCACTGCTGAGTTTTCCAGATATGCTGACATATTGAGTGTAGCACTGGTTAATATTGCAGTTTCGTTATTATGAAATATTCCTTCATTACAGAGAATAATTAGTATATCAGTGTGAATGCACATTTCTGCCTTAAGTATTGTGCCATACCTTGCTTGGAAGACCCTTACAGCTCTGTTATTCCAGTGGTGATTTATTTGCAGACTATCCTCTAAGCAAAAGTACAAAGATTTGTGTCCCTCTGATTTTAGAAATATTCAGTCCTGCTGGCTATTTCTGAATCTGTGAAGGGAAGGAATATTGAACAGAAGGAAGAGGGAGGGTAGGTGTGAAGACGCATTGTGGAAAGTGTTCTGGGGACCATTGTGAGTCCCAAATATGGCCTTCCAGAAGGTTCTAGGCTATCATTTCACCTCACTTTAATTCCTAAACTGCAAAAGGGAAAGGGGGTGGGGAGACAGAGACCTTAGGAGGTTGGTTACATATATAATATATAGAATATTATGTCTATTCTATATATAATAGAATAGATAACCAACAAGGAGCTGACTATAGATCATATCTGGTTATAGATATATAGAATATTATATCTATTTTATATATAACAGAATAGATAACCAACAAGAAGCTTTGTGAACTATACTCAACATTTTGTAATACCTATAAAGGAAGAGAATCTAAAGTTATATATATAATACTGAATGTGCTGTACACCTGAAACTAACATATCAACTATACTTTAATTAAAAATATTAAAAAAAAGTACCTGAGTTAGGGAGCTCTTCTTCCCTAATGTTTGCCTTGTGTTTATTTTACAGAGTTAGCATTCTTACTAAAAGAAATACTGAGAGGGAAGACAAATGTTTGCAACACATTAATCAGGTTATTTTTGACTCATTCATAGAGATGATTTAATGGGGGAGAGCAGAGTCTGGTGTTAGCTATGGATTGGTTGGTGTGCATGTTGTGGTTCTAAGATCCTTAGAAGTGTCAGTGTTGAGAGGGACTATATCAGCCAGTTCCCCTGTCACCAGCATCCATTTCCCTTTCTGTCTGATGGTCTGAAGGTCTGAGAGTCTGAGGTTCAGATGGTTGGTGGATCTATCAGTTGGGTTATCATTGCCTTCATTTCTTGCCTCTTTTTCTTTCTTTCATTTTAGAAAAAGTATCTCTAGAATGGTTTATTATTCTGTTATTTGTATAAGTAAGACATAGAAAATATCCTAAATATTCAGTATTAGAGACAAGGTTGATATTTGCATTGATTATGCAATGGCATTAAAAATGGTGTTTAACAGCAAATGTGTCTTTAGATATAAGTAGAATATAGTAAACAAATTTATATATATAAATGTTCATGTCAAAATATTCAAAGCAAAAAGGATACAGTTTTAAATCTTATTGCTTAGGAAATGAGTATTTTATAAATATGGTATATTCCCTTCTTGGCCCTGTTTAATCATTTTTTGCCTTCTATTTTATGTGGTATGCCTATTTTGTTTTATTAGCATTTTCCTAGTGAATTATTTCTCTGACTGCTTGTTTTCAACACTTGCTGTCACTGAATTTTAGGTTGATTTCTTGTAAGTAGCATATAGGTGGACTTTAAAAAAAAACATCTAAAATATTTCTAAATTCTAAATAGTCAAATTTAACTTGTTAAATTTTACTATGATTGCTAATATGTTTTAATTATTTCTTTGCATCTTTATCTTTCTATGTATCTTGTTTTCTTATTCTTTATTATAATTGTTACTTTTAGTTTTTCCATCTTTGTTTGGAATTAATTAAGTTTGCTTCATTTTCTCCCCCTACCAATTATCTCTGGAAGTTACATTCTTCTTTGTGTAATAGTGATTACTATTATGTTTCTATGTATCAGTTAAAACTTGCATTTTCTTCCCATGGGATAGCGAGTTGGGATCTATCCCTCCCCACCAAATAACTTACTTATCCTACTTACATGACTTTTATCACCATCACTGCCCTCCATCCCCCATTCCACAGCCAGTCCCCGGTTGGAGGGTTTATGTTTTATTTCCAGAATGTTATTAATGTTTTTTCAGTAACAACTTTATATTGACGTTTTTTTTTTTTTATTTTGAAGGAATAGTAATTGGAGGCTGGTGTGTTCATTGATTTTTAAGAAAATTTCTGTTTCACAACTAGCTCTTAGTTTTATCTTCTAGTGATTTTTTTTTTTTTTTTTGCAGAAATAGTAGACTTTTGAGTTCTTTAATCTTCAAATGTTCAAAATATTAAAAAATGAAAGTAACTTTGCTTAAGTCCAAAACTATTTTCATGCATAACTTCGAAGATTTGGATCCATTATCTTTTGGCTTCACTTTTGTGCTAAGAAGTCTGCAGAAATCTGAATTTTATTTCTTTTTATATATCTTTTCTAGGCCCACCCCCTTCCACTCACCCTACCTTAGGATTTTTTGCTTTATCCTTTGAATTCTGATTTTTCACTAACACTGCTCTAAAAGATCTTTTTTCCTCCCTGTTCAAGCAATTTGATACTTTTGAGACCCTCTAATTCTGAAGATTAAAATCTTTATTTAGCTCTCAAAGCTTTTATTTTACCTTTTCTTACATTATTTCTACACATATATCATTGTATGTTCTCCTTCTGAAAACTTTTTAAATATTTTGTTAGATCTGTGTCCTTTTGCTTGTGGTCTGGTAGAATTCTTCAGCTTGATTTTCCATCTAGGTACTTTCCTCTTCAATTATTTTCACATACATTTCTGAATATGTTAATATCTGTATTCAAACATTCTTACACACATCTCTAAATATGAATGGCATCTAAGCTAGTCTTTTTCAGACTGTTATTAACTCTGTTTCTATGGGTGTTAGTTACTACATCTGCTGAGTTTGTGGGCTTCCTCTATGGTGCTGTCTTTTTTATCATTCACATCTTTGTTTTTGCAGTTTCATATTTACGACTGTATGGGTCTTTTTTCCATTTATTGTAGCTTACCCTCAATGATTGTGGTTTGCACTACATACTGGTGTCATGTCATCTGGACATGCCTATCCCCTGTTCCTCTTGGGTTTGCTCATGGTAAACCTGAGCCAAGCTCTGCCCATCCAGTCCAAGAACCCATGGGTTCCCCAGAGGGCCAAAGAAAGAGCTGCATAATGTCCAAGAGGCCATGGTTCTTCCTCATTCTGTCCACCTCTCTCAGAGTGTTTTTCCTCTTCCTGCTCTGAGAACTTTCCATCTTTGAGCAACCCTGCCTCTCTAGCAATATAGGCCATGAAATTCTGAAAAGGCCATATCCAGTGTTACTCTGACAATGTTATTCTAAAATACTTGTAATTGTGGAACAAAACAAAAGTCATTTTAGCACCTGCTTTATTACTTCTGTTCTGAAGTGAGCATTGTGGAGCAAGCAAATATCTGGACAGCCATAATTGCCCCCTTGGGTTCGTGTGTGATATGGCTTTAAAGATATTGTTTGCAATTTCTTGTGAATAGCATTTGGATGTTATAGAAAAATTAGAACATCTCCTTTTGGATAATGTCTGACATATTGTAATTCTGAGTCTGCTCTTGGCACTTGCTAGAGAAACGTCAGCTTCCCAACAGGAACAAAGTCCAGTGCAGCTGTTTCTGCTTTCACCATGGAATTTGAAAGTTTGTGTAAGAGACTGGATGTAACCAACCAGTTTGAGAGTGAACAATGGGAGTCATGAGAGTTTCCCACATCACGAATTTCTTGCATTGTAGATGATAAATTTGGTAGTACTAATACTGTCTTGAATTTGGGCATTGTATACCTTTGAGGGCTCCTTTCTGTAAGATTTTTAATGAATATTTAATAATTATAATTTTAATTATAAAATAATTTATAGTTTTATAAATATATAATAACTCAGTCTCTTTATCACACTTAACTCACATTACAGGGATTTAAAGATATCTTTTTAAACACTGTTCACTGATCTCATTTGCCAAGATGTGGACCAAAATATTTACAAAGTAGAATGATTTCTAGTTCTTGTGGGCTGGTTTTTCCTAGGAAATATTCATTATTTACTCATTGTGAAGTATAGTGTTGTCATTTTCCAGAATACCAGGGATAGTTTTATTCAACTGTAAGAATGAAGTACACAGCTTAAATGCACATCCCCACTGCTCTCTATTTAAGAATATCTAGACTAGTTTTTCGGAGAAGGAAATGGCAACCCACTCCAGTGTTCTTGCCTGGAGAATCCCAGGTACAGGGGAGCCTGGTGGGCTGCCGTCTATGGGGTCGCACAGAGTCAGACACGACTGAAGCAACTTAGCAGCAACAGCAGCAGACTAGTTTTTACTGCCATCCTAGTTGGCAGAAGATAAAAATTCGACTGTGGTATTTGTTGGTAACATTTGAAGGTGTGTTGAGGAGAACAATGTAAAATAGTTTAAGAAATCTCACATTTAAGGATCCAAAACCCTACTGCAAGCATTCAGTGGGGTCTGTGTAGATCTTGTCATTTGTTTAGAAGGAGGATCATTTTCAAGGGTTTATGTTTTGGTTTCATAGCTTAGCAATAACAAAGAAATACTTTCATGAAAAGAGATCACAATGATATTGTGCATATCTTTGAAGTTCTTTGAGTGTAATAGAAATAGGTATGTTAATTTTGATTACAAAATACTTACAGAAAATTCAGAGTCTATTAGATCTAGTAGATCCAATTTGGAACAATGGGGAAAAAATTCCTCCTTTTGGAGGAATTGTTTTAAGAAGCTACTTATTAGCCTTGTATTTAATGGAACAAATCATTCAATAAGTCATTTGAGAGAACAGAACTGTAGCCAATTTGAAATGGAAGTGCTCTCCAGCTCACTCATCTCTTCCCCCTGGTTTGATAGAGGATATGTTGAAGTCCAGCCAGCCTTGTTTTCTTGCCCAGATTCCAACAGTATCTTCATGACCTTGCTGGGTCTGGGACACAGATGGTCCAGCTGCCAATATAGTCTTTTTTTCCCTGCACCTGGCTGAATATGGCCAGGAAGGAATTGAATATTGTTGACTCATCACTTTAAAACAAGTTACTGTTATTGAACTCAATATAATACTTCTTTAATTAACAAATGCAGGATGTTCATCATTTTCCATGTCAGAGCTTCCTTTTATATGGTAAAAAATTGTACACTAGTGTATTTTGGAAGATGGGCTTTTCATTTTCCATTCTTTTAACACAGTTAGTCACATTTTATTTGGCTCTCTTGAATGTCAGGATGGTAGATTGTTCACGTTGGCTCTTTTTTTCCTCAGGAAACATCTCTGGCATACCTAATGAGACAGTGGAGCCATCTGGGAGATTAATGAAGATGTACTACATGAGACATTTACTTGTTACTCTTGGCTGTTTAGCAAGCATTTCCCCCATAGAAACAAAAGGCTGGCTTTTGGATTGACAGAGCTATGAAGGGTATATAGGAAAAAGGATGATAGTATATTTGGGGGAGGGGCAGAAAACGCTGACATTGATTGAAACTCTTGCCATTTAAATAAGCATTATAAATATTACAACTGTTTCACATGGAAGCTAGAAAGTAAGAGTTAAGATGAATTCATTTTGGAAACAAGAAATTTGAAACTAAATTAATAAATACTGCATTTCCCCCATAAACAAACACATAGAATGTGCATGTTTCCCGTTTGTATATTTTTAGCTGAAGATAAAAATAGACTATTGGAAATTGGGAATATTAAGTCTGTGACAAGTAGTGAGATGCAATAGGTATTTTGTAGTTTTGAAATACACATTCTGCCTTAAACATTACAACATACATGAGCCTGATAAGAATCACCCATGACAATGTTTTATAAGTTAATAACAATACAAAGTAAAAATTTTTTATTGCTGTTCATCTTGGTCAAGGGTGCCACTTAATATGAGAATTTTATTTATTCCTCACCAATAAAATGGCTTTGTAGAATTAAGGAAAATCTTTTGAAGCTTTGAATTTTTTATTTTAGGAGAAACAAAAAGTCATGGAATCCTTAAACCTTGGAAGGTGCCAAAAATATGTCACTTCATGGTATTTCTTTTTAGAAAATTTAAAATACAACTTTATGTTAATTTCAGCTGCATGGCAAAATGAATCAGTTATACATATAAAATATTCTTCTTCATATTTTTTCATTATGGTTTAATCGCAAGATACTGAATATAGTTTTCTGTTGTATATGGTAGGACTTTGTTGTTTATCCATTCTAGTTTGCATATGCTAATCCCAAACTCCTAATCCATCCCTTCCTTACTCCCCCTCTTCCTTGGCAACCACTCTGTATCTGTGAGTCTGTTTCATTTTACTTAAAAGTTACAAGATAATTACAGTCATTTCTTTATGAAAAGTAAGAACATGAGAAATAAATTTGTCTATTTAAAAGGAGAGCCCTAATTACAGATTCCAAGGCAACTTACAAGTGTTTCCTGTATTAATCAAATATGTCATATTCAGTGACGTATTCTTCATATGTATGAGTTCTTATGAAAATATGGCCAGTCTGATTTTTAAGATACAGAGTTTGAGTGCTAATTATAAAATATGTTAAATTCCATTTGGTTTGTCATAGGATATTAAATATAGTTCCCTGTGAGTAGGACCTTGTTGTTTATCCATTCTATATATGATACTTTGTATCTGCTAAACACGAACTCCCAATCCTTCCCTCCCACACTGTTCATGAAATTTCTTAATTGATTTGTTATTGAGAGAGCTTTATATTAAAGAAAGAGTAAAACTTGGGCTCAGTTCTTTGAGCTGATGCTATGAAGGAATACCATGTCTCCTTTAGTCTTCTGTGGTAGTCACAGAACTTTGGATTAGAAAAGCCCAGTTATTATGTTTTTGTTATGTTTCTATATACTGGCTTACTTGGAGCTTCCATACAACAATTGCTTTAGAAGGTTTTTTACAGGACCCATAGGAAGATATTTTATATTGTGGCACATCTGTACTTATTTGATAGATGTATATTAAATATTGTCTCATGACAAATACCCCCCTTTTCTACATGCATGATGTTCTGACATTTCCTCTTCTGTTCATTCTGTTGGAAAAAAAAAACACTGGTTATGACCTGCTAAATTGCAGTTTCAACAACTGCTGTAAAGGTTCCTCCATATTTTTTTGGAGGGGAGGGTGATGAATGTGTAGTTATATGTGATCATCATGAACTTTGTTTGCCAAGTATATTTCAGGTCCATGATAAGTTGACATCTCCTGACCCCACATTAGTTCTGGTCAATGAGTTCAGTGGAAAATTGACATATGTTTATGGACTGAAATATTTGAGACCCTCTAGAGCTCTTTACTTCTATCATTGAAAATGGTCATGTTCTTAGAATGGGCCTGAAAATGAGTCATGTGTAGCAGAACCAGTAGCCAGCCTACAGTGTACATAGAATATGAGCAAAAAATAAACTTTGCTGTTAAAAGGCACTTCGATTCTTGGATAGATTTGCTCTTCAGTATAGCTTACTCTTTCCTGATGGGTAGAGGATAATTCAATTATGTATTCTGCTGGTAGGAAAGAGCCTTCATTTGAGATATTAACTTTGCCTAAAAACACTACACAGTTCCATATGTACATACCTCATATGATGCTTAGCCCTGCTTTCCTAAAAACTAAGAAGTGTTTTATTTCTACTCACCCATCTCCCAGCAAACAATTTGGTTTTCCTTCTGAGTTCTTTCCCTTGGAAAGGACCAGAGGTGGGTCATTCTTATTTCTCCCCCGCACCCAGAGATGAACTATCATTCTTGGCCTGTCTCAGCTCCCAGGGCTCTTTTCACTCCAGTGAAAGAGTGGAAAGAGACATTCTGCCTCAAGTCCTCCTGCTTCCTGGGGGCCTTTCTGTTTTCTTGTGCCTCCACAATGAACTTTATAAAATGTGACCCAGAGTATGTCTATTGGAAAATCCCTCTGAAGAATCCCAGGATGAGCTTTAATGACAAAATCCGTTGCTCTTGGCTTGATTTAAAGACCCTTCATGGATTGTTTGCATCACTGTCATTTGTCACCCTCAGGGCCTGCTGTGGACTGAATTGTGTCTCCTCCAAATTCATGTGTTAAAGCCCTCAACTGTATTTGGAGGTAGGGCCTCTAAGGAGAGAGGATTCAGGTTAATTAGGCACATAAGGGTGAGATTACAGGATCAGTGTTCTTATGAGAAGAGACACCACCCAACGCACACAGCCAGCAAGATGGTGGCCCACCAATAGGGGGCCTCACCAGAGCCCACCAAGCCAGCACCTCACCTTGGACCACTAGCCTCCACAGCTGTGAGGAAGTAAACGTCTGTGGTCAAACCCCCTGCCCTCTGGAATTTTATAACAGCAGCCAGAGCTCCTCAGCCCCCACAGCTTTCCCTCTGGAAATCTCACTTCAGGAAAGCTATTTCACTGAACACAGTCTGCCCTTTAATTGTGCTCCGGATATGATTTGGTATTATCTTTCTCTCCTTTTAAGATTACCTGCAAATCCCTGGTTCTCCTTCAACTCACAGGTCGGACTTTACATCCTCCTAGAAAACTCTTGTCTCCTCTCCCAGGTGGAGTTAGATCTTCATTTCTCTGAGCTCCCCTGGCACCCTGCCCATACGCCCATTAACATCTCTCCTCTTCTGTGGTAACTGTACAGTTCATGTCTTTCCACTGAACTCTACATTTTAAAAATGTTTATTGAAGTGTAATAGATTTATAATATTGCATTAATTTCTACTATACAGCAAAGTGACTCAGTTATATATACACACACACATGTATATATACATTATTTTGATATACTTTTCCATTACAGTTTATCACAGGATATTGAATATAGTTCCCTGTGCTATACAATAGGACCTTGCTGTTTACCCATCCTATATATAATAGTTTGTGTCTGCTAATCCCAAAGTCCCAGTTGATCCCACCTCCATACCCCTTTCTCTTGACAACCACAGGTCTGTTCTCTATGTCTGTTTCTGTTTTGTAGATATATTCATTTGTGTTCTGTTTTAAATCTGACATATAAGTGATATTGTATGGTATTTCTCTTTTTCTTTCTGACTTCACTTAGTATGTGAAGTAAGTGCAAATGGCATTTCCCATCCTTTATTATGGCCAACTAATATTCCATTGCATATATGTACCCATGCTCAGTCACTTCAGTCATGTCCAACTCTCTGCAACCCAAGGGACCATAGCCCGCCAGGCTCCTCTGTCCATGAGATTCTCTAGGCAAGAATACTGGAGTGGGTTGCCATTCCCTTTTCTAGTGATAAAGTATGAAGTGAGTGAAATGAGTGAAGTGAAGCCACTCAGTCGTGTCCGACTCTTTGCGACCCCATGGACTATAGCCTAGCAGGCTCCTCTGTCCATAGGATTTTCCAGGCAAGAGGACTGGAGTGGGGGTGCCATCTCCTTCTCCATATATGTACTACATCTTCTTTATCCATTCATCTGTGGATGGACATGTAGGTTGTTTCCATGTCTTGGCTATTGTAAACAGTGCAGGTATTAACATAGGGTATATGTATCTTTTTGAATTATAGTTTTGTTTGGATATATGCCAAAGAGTGGGATTGCCGGATCATATGAAAACTCTGTTTTTAGTATTTTTGAGGAACCTCCATACTGTTTTCCATAGTGGCTGCACCAATTTACATTCCCTCCAACAGTGTAGGAAGTGAAACCTACTTTGTAAAGGCCATTAACTATGCTTTTCCATCTCTGTATCCCTATTGCCTAGGATGAATGCCCCGTTGTCTGAAATGAGGTGGTCATGAATATTATTGATTGAATATATGATGAATAATAGTGGTAAAGGAGTTATTCATTTATTAACTTTTATCTCCTGAAGATTCTTTTCTTCCTTCTTACAATCCAAACAACAAAGCTTCATGTGTTTTCCTTATCAAAACCAGCTGTCAAGACAGGATTTAAAATCATTTACACTGAAGTATAAATAACTGATTAACAGTTATATCTCCCAAGGGAATTTCCATTTTAACAAGGATAGAATTCTTGATCTACAAAAACAAATCTTTCTTGGTAGAATTTCAGGCTTAACAAGCATATGGGATTGGTTATAATTGGGGCTGAGAATGGAGCTTAAGAAATTTTCTCTGCTCCAAATGCATACCTTAAATGTGAGATCAGACCTGTCACCTGCTGGCTCATGGAGGAACAGGCATGTCAGATTACATAGCAAATTCACGTTTGTTTCTACTGCTGAGCATAGATCAGATGAACTGCACATCTGGTAAATGTTTGCACATGAAGTGTGCATCTGCCAAGCATTGTGGTTTCCTGGTACATCCCATCCCAGTGGCTCTGAGTCAAGGTCACAAAACCAGCATTGCAGAGATTTGGTGATCTGGAACTGCATTCTGTTTTTAGTTGTTGAAAAAGTTGCTCTCTTAATTCCTTTGAAGACCCTCCATGTCGCCATTAAAGGCTTGGAAAAGGGCTTGGGTGATTCAGAGTCCATTCAGTTGTTTGAAGCCATCCTGTAGGGATGAGAATCTTGACTACTAAGAAAAAAGTCTCCCCAGAAAGCTCTTCCCAATTTTTCTCATTGACCTATTTTCATGTCTGGTTGTCTCATCAAAGGTTTCATTTGCTAAAAAAAATGTGGGTATATGTACAGGTATCACTGGTTCCCTTTGTTGTACACCTGAAACTAATGCAAATTGTGGATCAACTATATTTTAATAAAAATCATTTTTTAAAGCTTCATTCTAAATACTAACTTAAATCTTGCCTAACTTAGCTTTGACACCTTGCTCTTCATGGATGTGAAGAGCATCTGATTTTCATATAAACTGTAATACTGGAGATACCAAGCAGTGCTTTGTTTCATAAAAGCAAAGCAAACCAAAGAACACAAAAGCCATCCCAAAACAATTCAAACTAAATTAAGTTAGGAAAATAGGATTTTCTGAATGCAGTGTGACTCAAAGCAGACCTGCTAGTTAGCAAGTCTGCTGGTTAGACCGGAAGGCTGACGTTTTGATGTTGTTTATATTCTCAACATCCCCAATGAATTCTGTCCTAAAAAGCCAGGTAACATCAATATAATTGAGAAACTGGTTTATTTTCTATTGTCTTAATTCAGAAAGTCATTGAAGAAATTCATAGTAGTTATCTTTTTCCCTCTAGGATTATTAAGGAGAAGGACAAATACTTATCTTTTGAAAAGTGGAGTTTTTTGGAGTTTAGTTCAGTTCAGTTCAGTTCAGTCGCTCAGTCGTGTCTGACTCTTTGTGACCCCATGAATCGCAGCATGCCAGGCCTCCCTGTCCATCACCAACTCCCAGAGTTCACTCACTCATGTCCATCAAGTCAGTGATGCCATCCAGCCATCTCATCCTCTGTCATCTCCTTCTCCTCCTGCCCCCAATCCCTCCCAGCATCAGAGTCTTTTCTAATGAGTCAATAGATCCATATAAATTCAAGGATAAGGGAAAATTTCTACAAAATCACCTGTATCTAGTTTCTAGAAGGAAATAATATAATATTCCTATTATTTTAGATGAGGGAATCAAAGTGACTGATCTTAGTATAAACTTCACTGTGGCTACACAGATGGTATTCTGCTGTGCTTGATCATTTCAGTATTTTTCTATTTGGTGAATGAATTAACACTGGTAATGTTTTTGATATTGAGCTTGAAAAGTAGTCAAGACATATGGATTTTTTAAACAATTCTATTTAGTATTTGTATTATATAAACAATTCTTTTTAGTTTTTGTACACTGTTGATTTTTGGGAAGAGTGTTTAAAATATGGTGGACAAAAGCACAAAATATTGAATAGCAGGCACAATACTGATAATAACTTCTATAAATAGATACATCTTTAAAGGTGTATCTATTTTTTTAAACAATAAGATATTTTATTAAATTATTATACATGTGAACATTACCAGCCATGAATATATTTAAAATTTTAGAAAACCCTAAAGACACCATCAGAAAATTACTGAACTAATCAATGAATATAGCAAAGCTGTAGGATATAAAATTAATACACAGAACTTCTTTGTATTCCTATACAATAACAATGAGAAAACAGAGAAATTACGGAAACAATCCCATTCACCATTGTGATAAAGAGAATAAAATACTTTGGAATAAATCTACTGAAAGAAACAAAAGACCTGTATATAGAAAACTATAAAACACTGATGAAAGAAATCAAAGATGACACGAACAGATGGAAAAATATGCCATGTTTATGGATCAGAAGAATCAATATAGTGAAAATGAGTATACTGCCCACAGCAATCTATAGATTCAATGCAATCTCTATCAAGCTACCAATGGTATTTTTCATAGAACTAGAACGAATAATTTCACAATTTGAATGGAAATACAAAAAACCTTGAATAGACAAAGCAATCTTGAGAAAGGAGAATGGAACTGGAGGAATCAACTTTGCTGACTTCTGACTATACTACAAAGCTACAGTCTTCAAGACAGTATGCTACTGGCACAAAGACAGAAATATAGATCGATGGAACAAAATAGAAAGCCCAGAGATAAATCCACACACTTATGGACACTTTATCTTTGGCAAAGGACGCAAGAATATACAATGGAGAAAAGAAAATCTCTTTAACAAGTGGTGCTGGGAAAACTGGTCAACCACTTGTGAAAGAATGAAACTAGAACACTTTCTAACACCATACACAAAAATAAACTCAAAATGAATTAAAGATCTAAATGTAAGACCAGAAACTATAAAACTCCTAGAGGAGAACATAGGCAAAACACTCTCTGACATAAATCACAGCAGGATCCTCTATGACCCACTTCCCAGAGTAATGGGAATAAAAGCAGAAATGAACAAATGAGACCTAATTAAACTTACAAGTTTTGCACAATGAAGGAAACTATTAAGCAAGGTGAAAAGACAGCCTTCAGAGTGGGAGAAAATAATAGCAAATGAAGCAACTGACAAAGAATTAACCTCAAAAATATACAAACAGCTCATGCAGCTCAATACCAAAAAAATAAATGACCCAATCAAAAAATGGGCCAAAGAACTAAACAGACATTTCTCCAAAGAAGACATACAGATGGCTAACAAACATGAAAAAATGCTCAACATCACTCATTATCAGAGAAATGCAAATCAAAACCACAATGAGGTACCATTTCACACCAGTCAGAATGGCTGCTATCCAAAAGTCTACAAGCAATAAATGCTGGAGAGGGTGTGGAGAAAAGGGAATATTGCTGGGAATGCAAACTAGTACAGCCACTAAGGAGAACAGTGTGGAAATTTCTTAAAAACTGACAACAGAATTGCCATATGACCCAGCAATCCCACTGCTGCGCATACACACGGAGGAGACCAAAATTGAAAGAGACACATGTACCCCAGTGATCATCACAGCACTGTTTACGGTAGTCAGGACATGGAAGCAACCTAGATGTCCATTGGCAGATGAATGGATAAGAAAGCTGTGGTACAGATACACAATGGAATATTACTCAGCTATTAAAAAAGAACACATTTGAATCAATTCTAATGAGGTGGATGAAACTGGAGCCTATTATACAGAGTGAAGTAAGTCAGAAAGAAAAACACCAATACACTATATTAACACATATATATGGAATTTAGAAAGATGATGATGATGACCCCATATGCAAGATAGCAAAAGAGACACAGATATAAAGAACAGACTTTTGGACTCTGTGGGAGAAGGCAAAGGTGGGATGATTTGAGAGAATAGTATTGAAACATGTTTATTAACATATGTGAAATAGATCACCAGTCCACGTTTGATGCATGAAACAGGGCACTCAAAGCCAGTGCACTGGGACAACCCAGAGGGATGGGATGGTGAGGGGGGTTCGGGGGGGACACATGTATACCTGTGCCTGATTCGTGTCAATGTATGGCAAAAGCCCCCACAATATTGTAAAGTAATTAGCCTCCAATTAAAATAAATTAAATCAAATTTTTTTTTCCAAAATTTTGCCAGTGGCCCATATTAGTGATACATTCTTACCATCTGAAGTCCTTTTGTTAAAAAATGACAGTACTGTGCTGAGTCTTGACCAAGTTCTTTTATAATGTAGTTGCTATTCTTTTCATTGAGTATCTGAAAACAGACTTCCTTTGGCCAGAAACAAGCAGAAAATTCAGCCAAGTTGCAACCTAAAGGCAGCCACATGCCAGGATGCTGTGGTCAGAGTAGGTTTTGGTTGCTGTCATTCACCAATTACTGTGTGTTCTCTTTGCACTTGAGCAGAGAACTTAGCTACGTGAAAGCTTTCCAGGTTCCTTACTTGACAAACCAGTAGCAACCACTAAAAGTAAAGCTCTGTAGAGGGTTTCAGAAACCTGGGATCAGTGTCTCACTCAGTAGCAGGTGCTCTGAGCCAACGATGCGCAGTTGACCTAGTGGTGAGACAGTTTCTCATCAGTCCAGGGTTTCAGATGGATTTAAAGAAATGGCCATGTGGTACAGAGGAAGTTGTTTGCTTGAATAGCAGCGTTATTGTGACTTGTATAATGGTAAAGGAAAATGGAACATTTTAAGGGTTTTGTGGGGGCAAATTTAAGTTGTGGCTTTGAAGGAGTCAGTGGTGTTTAAATGAAGTTAGTGGTTAGAATGTTCATTTTTAGGGTTTTGAGAAAAGAGAAATTTTTCTGATTTTTTTTCCTGGAGGGTCAGAATTTTGTCTTTATGTCCCTGCTTATTGACTAGCAGTACTTTTGCTAAATGCATTTAGATAATGGAGTTACATAGAATGGGAGACTGTCCAACTATAACGTTTCAGCATAGTTGTCAGAATGAAATTTAATGTCATTATTTTCATCAAATGGCTCATCGTGATGTGTTTTTTTTTTTTCCAGCTAAGGACTTGTAAAATAGAGCAATGTCAGGATAACAATAACTTTTATGTAGTGTCACTGTTTTTATCTTTTGGTTGGGTCAAATCTGCTGATTTTTAAAAACACAATCCAGCTTTCAAGTATTAAATATGATTTTATTGTTCATGCCTACCATGTTCCAAAGAGATTGAGGCTTGTTAAGTATCAGTCACTTATTGAAATAAGGTATGTAGATATCAGAATTAGAAGCATTAAAATAATTAATATTTTTGTTTTAATTGTGTCTAAAAGTATGGACTATAATATATCTTTGCTAAAGAAAATCATAAATCCACATAATAAATAATGGAGTTCAGTTATAGACAGTGATTTGGCCTCTTTATTTTAAAAAAATTATTATTTGTCTACTATGTTTACATCAAAGATTGTGAAGAGTCTGAGATTTCACCCTACTTGCAGTCTAAGAAGTTAGTCTGCCATTGTTTCAGATTGGTATACCGGAGACTCTTAGGTCAGAGGGAGAGGACTTTATTACAACACAGCAGACAGTATGAGCTTCATATTTGCTTTGGTTCATCTTGTTCCCCAAGTCCCAGGAGAGTGGTGTGGAGGGACCCAGGTAGATTCTGCTTGCACAATGGTTTATGCCACAGCTGAGGATCTCTGAACTTAGGAAATCCCTTTTATAAAAAGGGTACTGGAACACTTGTCCAACATTTGTACTGGAAGAAGTAGTCATCTTTGCTAAACCAGCCAGGAAACAAATCCCTCATCCCAGGAGGGAGATACTATTTATCACCACAGCTATTTGGGATATTCTCAGCATCCTTGGGAATAGTCTGGACAAAAGCTGATTCAAAGGCACAGAAACACCATGTAGAACTGTCTTCCAGTGCTTTACAGTTAAAATGGGACATTTTAATATACATCCCAGATCAATTGATTTAGTTCTTATCAGGTGGAAATGTTTTTGGTGATTATCCAGAGGATCCCTGGTGCATTTTGTTACTCTGGTAATTGAAATTATATAATATTCCTGAGTATCTTTGATTTAAAGGCAATTTGCCATGAATACATTATGCAAGTATAGTTTTACACTGATTAGCAATGTTATATAGTTTTTGAAATTAGAATTATTCCTTCAACTGTGAAAACCAAATCTGCCGAAATCATTTACTGGTGGCCTCCAAAAAACTTTAATGTACTTTGTTTGCCAACATATACAGAAAATGACATATAACTTCATATAATTTTATATTAAAATTTAATGATTTAGTTATTTGGAAAAGCAGATAAACTGGTGCTTTGCACAAAGCATGTTGTAAATGGAAGAATATAGCCCATGGCATCCAAATAAAGAAAGAATAAAAATATAAAATAAGAAATTACAGGCCTTTCCCTTCATATTGCCTCCATAGAGGACTCTTTCACTCTTCAGTGGAGAGAGAAAGATAAAATCAAAATGATAAAGAAGCCAAGAATATAGAAAAAGATGTGTTATATCCTCCCTTCCACTGGTGGTGTCACTACCAACCTTTTTTCAAATGAACACAACTAATATGTGGATTGATTATCATGAAAAGTGTTATTGGTAGGACTACTGTTTATGCCAGAAGTGACTGGCCCCATCATGGCTCATTTAGGGGTTGCATTTTTTTTTTTAAATTTCAGTATGCCCCTTCTCAGCATTTAATAAAAAATAAAAATCTCACTCAAGTGAGATTTCTTTAGAATGAGAACAAAAATGTAAAGGATGGGAAAAGGAAGGTACATAGAACTAGTTTATTTGCCTACCATTGCCAAAGTCATCAACTAAGCTTAGTTTTTTGAAATCTGGGAGTTCTAATCTGTGATCCACTTTGAAATTCCTCCAATACCTCCCTGGGAGTCTCTTTGTCTCAAAAAAAATTTGGGCTTAAACTGAATGAAAATATATCCAATTGACAATCACACTGAAAACCCTCTAGGCTCAAAGTCAGAGTATCTTTTTGTACATTATTTTTTTCTTAGCCTTAAATGTAGGCAGATGAATTTTCATTTAGTGCTATCCTATCAACTGATTTAATGAATTATATGTCTTCTAATGGGAAATCTGAATTTCATCACAGAGATGGGTTACATACCTAAAACTTTACTCCCTAGAGAAGTAGAACCTCTTTCATATTATATTCTTTAAATGTACTAAAGACTCATATTATATAACAGTTTCATTCTAGGCATGATATGTTAGAGCTTTACAGATGTATAGACTGAAAAACATGAAAAATGTAACCATCACTATCATGCAAGTGAGTGAAATATAATAAAAATTTTTGTAGGCAATATTATAATGTTTTACAATTAGTTGTTTGTGAAATCAGAATAGATTAGAAGGAAAATACTTTCAATTTTAAAAGGACTTTCCTGTTCATGGTCCAAAATGAAAAGCAAACGTAAGCAATGAAATTGTTTGTGGTAGGTTTGTTTACTTCCTTTTAAGTTATTATTTTTTGAAATATCTAATCTACTCTTTTTAGAACGTTTTATTCTGAAATGAAAGCACAACCCAGAAACACTGATAGTAAAAGTATAGAGCTTATGTCAAATCTGAAATAGGAGGCTAACCAGCAAGTTTTTGTTTTTACTTTATTGCTTTACTCTTTGGGCAAAGGATTATGAACATGGTGGTTGACTTCTAGGATAAAACCTAAGACTTAGAAAGTTCAAATGAAGTTTTATTCATCAAGGTCTTCTAAGTGCCAATCCTTGAGGCAAGTCTCTATTGAATTGGTGGTTTTTAATGTGGTTTTAATGTGGTTGATTTTGTCCCTCAGGGGTATGACTGGCATCCAATGGGTAATAGGCCAGAGATGCTACAAACATTTTAAATGCATAGCACAGACTCCATGATAAAGTCTCATCTGGTTTCAGATGTCAGTAGTGAGAAACCCTGGACTTAATGAACAGTAGTGCATTTACTGCATAAACAGGAACCACAGCATATTAATGAATAAGAGGCAGACGTTTGCCTTAAATGCAGCATTGATGAGTGTGGTGGAAAACTGGGGCCACGTGGCTTCAGAGGGACTTGACTCCAACCTTTAGTTCTGTCATTGCGTGATCAGCTTTCAGAAATCTCTCTGAGCCACACTGTGCCATTGTAAATAGAACCAATAGTTTAGTTGCTATGTCCGGGGCTTGTAGGATTAAGCGAAGTAATGTATATAATTGTTTAGTCCATTGCCTGGTTCCTATAGGATCTCAATGAAGTCAGCTATTGTTCAGGAACTATTCAAGAAGAATCTTGTAGCAATTAGAATTGTCTAAAGATAGATGTTTAAGGGGCAGCAAGTTTCCTGTTCTTGAATAAGTTCAAGCTGAGGATAGACAACATCTTGTGTTCCTCCCATTTTTCTTAGTTATAGAAGACTATTCCTAAATAAAACGTAAAATGATCGATGGCTTCCCTTGAGTCTTTAAGAAATTTTAGGCAAGGTTGACATAAAGTAAGCATAGAACTGATATAGTTACCAAATGCAAGTTCATGTGCCTGACGCACAGGGAACCCTAACCATACTGCAGTGTCAGAGTTTGAGGCAGAGAAAGGTTTACTGCAGGGCCAATCAAGAAGGTGGATGGCTCATGCCCCGCGACATCCCAAACTCCCTGAAGGGTTTCAGCAAAGCACCTTTTTTTTTTTTTTTTCCAGCACAGCACTTTTAAAGGCCCAGTAAGAGAGGAGCATGGTTGGTTGCTGCATAGGTCAGGTCATGATGTTCCTGCAAACCTCCAACAAGATAAATGATATATAGCACTCTTTTACAAAAGTTGCAGAGCCAACATGACTAAGCACAGGCAACAGAACACAAGGGTTAAAGTAAAGGGAACAGATCTAATGTAGAATCAGATTTGTTCTTCCTATTACAGTGTTACTCGGAGATACTGAATTTGCTTTGTATTTTGATATTGAAGCGATGACTCTCATTCCTTGCACACATGTTTCCTGAGTTCCCCCTGCTAACCAGTATTAGTTACTTGCTTGGACTTCCATAAGCTATTTTCTATGTTTCGATATCATCAAAATTTTTTGTACATCTTTTGTATGCTCCTTATAGTGAAAGACAGGGAAGCTTGGTGTGCTGCAGTCCGTGAGGTTGCAAAGAATCAGATGCGATTTAGCAACTGAACAATAACAATGCCTAGCACAGGCCATGGTTGGCTATCTGACTCACTGTCGAACATGACATTGATCGAACTCCCCTGTATGTAAGGTCCCATGTAATGCACTGTACATGGGCTTAGCATTTGGCCAGTGACAAATGTTTGTTGAATGAATGAATTAAATATATTAACAATAAATATAATACTGTTTTTATTATATATTATACAATATTATTAAAAATAAACAATACAAGATACATCTTCAGCCTATACCTTAAAAGCTCTTAATATTATAGGATAAACAGGATGTATAAATAATAACTTCTTCTTCAGTTAAGAGCTTTGATGAAAATGGTGCACGTGTGATAGGAACTACAGGGTACTATCTATTGGGTGTTTCTCCATGATTGAAATGGATGAGGAATACATTTTTTCCCCCATCTAAGAGGGAGATGTTGCCTTGTAGATCTATAGCAATGACAACCCATATGGTGATTTTTACTACACAGTTAATTTAAGGAAAAGCTTTTGAATTTGAGTTGTTGAGAAAGGTACTAAGAAGAAAATAATGATATGAACAATGTTCATGAAGTTATTCTGACTTGTAGTTTTTTAAACAAAGAAACTATACCTTTTAAAACTTTTATACATGGAATTAATATTAGAGAACAGTTAGGGGTATAAAGCTACTGAATATTCATCAAGTACATTTTCTCTATGAGGCTTCCCTGGTTATTCAGAATTAAAGAATCCACCTGCCAATGCAGGAAATGTACATTTGATCTCCGGGTTGGGAAGATCCCCTGGGGAAGGAAATGGCAACTCATTCGGGTATTCTGGCCCAGGAAATCCCACGGACAGAGGAGGCTGGTGGGCTATAGGGCGTGCAGTCTCAAAGAGTCAGACACGACTTAGTGACTAAACAACAGCAACTTTATACTCTACACTTTAAAGGCATGGTACTATAGAAAAATTTGGGTACCTTTCTAAGACTTTGTACCAAGCTGATGTTCTATAAATACTTTTAATGCATTCTTCTTTAAAGAAAAGGGCACTAAATTGTATTCAGATAGTTTTATAGTATAGATCAATGACTGGGTATCTACTCATTTGGGGATGCAGAATTTTTAATATTTATATAGCAAGTCACCATATGAGAAATTATCATCTTTAGTCTTCATGTACTAGGGTTGGCCTCCCATCTAGGAATACACACATTTGAAGAATATGATACCACTGGAGATTATATGTTTGATTAATAACAGGAAATACTTGTGAGTTGTTTTGGAATATGTAATTAGGGCTCTCCTTCTAAAAATACGCATTTATTTTGTCATGTTCTTAATTTGCAGAAAGCAGTGACTGTAATTAGCTTGTAATTTTTAAAGTAATATGAAACAGAAACAGACTCACAGATGTAGAGAATGGACTTGTGATTGCCAAGCGTGAGGGGAGGTGGAGGGAGGGAAGGACTGGGAGTTTGGGATGAGCAGATGCAAACTATCACGTATAGGATGGATAAACAGCAAGGTCCTGCTGCCTGGCACAGGGAACTGTATTCAGTATACTGTGATAACCCATATGGAACAGAATATGAAAAGGAATATATATATATGACTGAATCACTTCGCTATGAAGCAGAAATTAACACAACATGGGAAATCAACAATTCTTCAATAAAAATTTAAAATATACAAATATGAACAATGTTGAAGCCAATGATCTCATAACTGAAACAACTTTTTGTTTACAAATGCAAACAGATGTGGAAAATGTATCTTAGCTCTCATGTGTTTTGACCTGGATAAAAAGACAATGTCAAGAAAACATAGTTCCAGTTCTGCAGGTGGTTAGGGATGAGACTTGAACTGGAATCTTCCTTAGAGGCAGTAAATAATGCTGACCTAGCCCTAGCTACATCCAACTGTCCACCCTCACATCTGTGTGAGGTTGACCATAGTCAAGAGGCTCTGTGATTATTCCAGTGGGAGTTATTGGAATAACAGAGCCCAGAGTAGGAGGAGGGAGAATGGGATTCTCAGCATCTCTTTGAGTCATCCTAGTGTGAATTGGGTTTTAAGAGTCATCTTGGGCCAAAAGGAAGTTTATGTGTGTGTGAATAGGGAATGGATATCTTTTTGCTGTTTTTATATTTTGTTGTGTTACCTTTTGATTCTACTTGGTTTACAGTTTCAAAGCTAAGATGTAAACTTTCTAAAAATAAGCTCTGCTCCAAAAATAATGTTTGTTTTCTCTGTGGGATTGAATGGTATCTGGGGTGGCTTGGTTGATCGGCTGGAACATGACCCCTGGTGTGGGAAAGTGTCTCACGTGGCATTTGACTTTGTAATCCTCCACAATGGCCTTTTGTATACTCTGTCCTAGCCAATCATTACATAGATGTGTGAACTTAAAAGAAGTCATCTTAGAAGGTGAAGATGGATTAGTATAAATCTATCACCATTGTGAAAACAAATAAAACTCAATACCAGTGGTGGATGAGCCATCAAAATATTTAACTGATGGCCTCTAACATGTAAAGCATAGTGTGGCTTAGGGAATTCGTGGTTTTAAACCGTGCCATCTGGGAATTTACATTACTGAATGCAAGTTCCCGTGCCCGATGCATGGTGAGGCCAAACAAACCAAAACATCAGAGTTTGGAGTTGAGAAAGGTTTACTGCAGGGTCATGCAAGGAGATGGGTGGATTGTGCCCCTAAACCCCAAATTCCTCAAAGAGTTTCAGCAAAGCACTTTTAAAGGCAAGGTGAGGGAAGGGCGTGATTGGTTGTTGACAAGTTCTTGATATAGGAATCCTTTGTTCTTGCAACTGTCCATGTGGGTCAGGTCATGATGTCTCTGTAAACCTCCAAATGTTATTTTCTGTTGTGAAAATTTTCATCTCTATATGAATGGACCGTTAAAGGTCAGAGCCCTGAGAATGGGCTAGCCTGTATTTTTCAGGCTGTAGGCAGCCTTCTTTCACAAGTGGTGCAGAGCCAGCACGACTAAGCACAGGCAACAGAGCACAAGGGTTACAGTAAAAGAAACAGCTCTGACATGGAGTCACATGTGTTCTTCCTTATTACACTCAGAGCTATTCAGGCAACTGGACAACACACATATACATGAATGTATATTACTTACAGAAAAGTGATATACATCTTGAAATTTACAGACAATGATTTATGAATATTCAGGGAAGGGGGATTCTTTTCAATTATAGCCATCTTTTTTTTTTCTTTTTTCACTCATAGTTTTGCTAATCCTGGTGTTAAAAAATTTAAGGAAAGAAGGGAAGAAAAATACTATTTATTGAATTATGACATGAGCAAGAGATTTTACTAGTTGTTTTTATGCCACTTTATTTAGCATTCCCAACAAGGCTTCAAGGTAGAAAGGGTACATTTATTTCTAATTTTAGAGAGAAGAAAAGTAAGCTTCAGAGAGATTCACAACCTTGCTTTAAGCCACCAGTAAGTGGTAGATGAATAACTTAAATCTATTTTAACAAAAAGCCTGTATCCTTTCAACTATGCTATGGTTTCTCGCAGTGCATTCAGGAAGATAAAGAAGTGCTTAGATTTGGGGAAATCTCCTAAAATGCTTCCATTTGATCTGTAGGTAGCTGTACTTCAGCATATAGATGGTGTGAGTCAGGAGTGGGCACCCAAAGACGGTACAGGTGCGATGGAAGTGGTAGCGTCAGTCTTGGAAATCTGGGATAAGTGAGCTTGTGGGAAGACAGCCAGAGGCCACCCAGACTCTCAGAGTCCCCGAGGGCTGGACTAGTGTGTATGTCCAGTACTTTCCTGGCAGAGAACATCTCTCCAATAACTGAAAGCTGGCAGGAAGCAAGGCTGACTTTTAGTAATAAAAGTCTGTATGTATCTCCACCCATTACCCACTTATTGAATTTCTAGTATGTGAAAGTACTGTGAAACACACTGGGAAGAAGAGAGATTCAGATATATCTCTGTCCATAAGAAACTCATGGACAAACTAGGGATCACAGTGGGGAGTGAAAAGATGGACAGGCATTTAGGTCTCTCATCCATCTATACTCGCCTTTGGTATAGAGTGTGAATAGTGGTACAGTTTTATTCAATTTACCCTTCCCCATATGCTTACCTATTACAGCACATTTATCCAACAGTCCACCTCTTCACAACTCATTTATAGAGCCATTTCTCTGTTATAACAAGTTCCCATACATAGGTGGGTTTGTTTTTTGAATCTTTCTTCAGACCTGTTATTCTAGTCAAAACTTTTATTGATACTGAATCTTTATAATTACTAGAGTTTTAAATGAAACAACCTCTGTTGTTGTTCATTTGCTAAGTCATGTCCGACTCTTTGTGACCCCATGGATTGCAGCACACCAGGCTTCCCTGTCCTTCACTATCTCCCATACTTTGCTCAAATTCATGTCCATTGAGTCAATGATGCTGTGTAACCATTTCATCCTCTGCTGCCCCCTTCTCCTTTTACCTTCAATCTGTTAGTAAAAATCTATTACTTATTTTTCTTCCTTAAAATTGTCTTGGCTAATTTTGGCCTGTTTTACTTTCATTGAAATTTTTGATTAGACTTATCAAGTCCCACACCCACATTCAAACACAAAACATCTTGGTTTTGATGAGAATTTCATTGAATGCATAGATTCATTTGATGGAAAATTTGTCACCTTTATGATATCAAGTCTTGTCATATGAATGCAATCATTTTTTCATAAATTTAGAACATTTTGCCTTTAAATTATAATCTTGTTCTATTCACCCTAGACATACCATTATTTTTATTATTAATATTGAAGATATTAAAATAATATCTTCAAAAAGACATGCATAGAATAAGAATTTGATTGTAAACAGCTTAGCTCTGTATGCAACAACTTCGCCAAAATCTGTTATTTTAAATTATTTTTATGGAAATTTTTATTTATGTAGTTTTTCTAATGATATCGGTAATTTCATTTCTTTCTCAATTCTTATACCTGATTTTTATCTTACTTTCCGAGATGGAATGTCTGCTGCTGCTGCTGCTAAGTCGCTTCAGTTGTGTCCGACTCTGTGCGACCCCAGAGACGGCAGCCCACCAGGCTCCCCCATCCCTGGGATTCTCCAGGCAAGAACACTGGAGTGGGTTGCCATTTCCTTCTCTAATGCATAAAAGTGAAAAGTGAAAGTAAAGTTGCTCAGTTGTGTCCAACTCTTAGCCACCCCATGGACTGCAGCCCACCAGGCTCCTCTGTCCATGGGATTTTCCAGGCAAGAGTACTGGAGTGGGGTGCCATTGCCTTCTCCAATGGAATGTCTATTAAGTGCTAAGCAGAGATGGTTGCAGGCATCTTTATATTCTTTCTGACTTCATTCAAAGAGAATTCTTCTAATATTTTACGATTAATTGTTATGTTTCCTATTGATTTTTTATTTTATCATATTAAAACACTTGTATGTTTATTTTAAAATAAGTAATGGCTGTTGTATATTTCAAAATAGTAAGTGTTGAAATTCCCAAATGTTTCTTATACATCTATTTCAGTAGTATGGATGGATATGAAATGAAAAAGCCCCAAGCCTATGATAGTAGGCTTGTGAATAGGAGACAGTAGTCAGTGAATATAGAGAAAGTAGAGTCTTCGGGGTTTTGTTGTTCATTGTGAGAGGATGAACAGAAAATAGCTGTTGAAAGACACTCATGGTTCTGATTTAGGATAGCTAGGTAAATGGTAGAGTCATTACTTGAATACAGAATAGAAAGACAATTGCCATTTTCCAGAAATAGATCTTGAACTCCCTTCAAGATTTGATGAAAATGAGATGCATGTGGGCTGTATAAAAGTTGATGTTCACTAGACTTTTGGATATCATTATTTAAAAATGGACTCTTGAATGAAGGAGTGAAGGGTACTCTGGAGATAAACATTTGGGATTCAGTGTTATCAAAGTAGAAGTTAAAGTTGTAGGAGAGGATAAAGTTCTCCAGTGAGAGTTTGCAGATAAGAAAAGTAGAGATTATGTGAAGTCAGTCAGAAAAAGAAAAACTAATATTGAATATGAGCCCCAAAATGTGGAATCCAGGAAAATGACGTAGATGAACTTATTGACAAAGCAGAAATGGAGATACAGACATAGAGAGCAAATGTATGAGTGCCAAGGGGGGAGGGAGGGAGTGAGATGGATTGGGAGACTGGGATTGACATATACACCACAGTGTGTGAAACAGATAACTAGTGAGAACTGACCGCATAGCACAGGGGGCTTCCCTGTAGCTCAATTGGTAAAGAATCTGCCTGCAGTGCAGGAGACCTGGGTTCAATCCCTGGGTCAGGAAGATCCCCTGGAGAAGGAAATGGCAACCCACTCCAGTATTCTTGCCTGGAAAATCCTATGGAGAGAGGAGCGTGGAGGTCTACAGATCATGGGGTTGCAAGAGTCAGGCATGACTTAGCAACTAAACCATCACCACCATATAGCACAGGGAGCTCTACTCAGTGCTCTGGTGACCTAAATGGTAAGGAAATCCAGAAAAGAGAGGTATATGTATACATATAGCTGATTCATTTTGCTATACAGCAGAAACTAACTCAGCATTGTAAAGCCACTATATTCCAATAAAACAAACAAAAATAACAATGAAAAAAGATAAGTAGAGACTCTTTGCTAACCCCCAGGAACCTAACCACACAGAGGATAGTAGGAGGGACTCCCAGAGGAGTCTGAATATATGTCATTCCCAGGGTGAGTGGTGACAGGAAGCCTTAGCATGAAAGTTTCAAAAAAAAAAAAAAAAAGCCATCTGTATGAGCCCAACACAAGGAGGTTAAGAGATAGTCGGGTTACTTTGGCAATTAGGAAATCACTGGTGTGCTTGATAAGCAGCGTCAGTAGCACGCTGAAATCAGACCTTGCATTGCAGCTGGGGAGGCTTTAAAAGAACGTGGGGAAATGGGGGGAAACAGATGAAGATCTTGCCCATGCTCATGATCCTTGGCCATAGAGGGAAGGAGGGAGAAAAAGGAGCGTGCATGCAAGAGAGTCAAGGGAAGAGTGATCCTTTGAGAATTAACTGTAAGTTTCCCAGCTTGGAAACTGTTGGTTGGGTAAAGCCTAGAAGGTTCAACTTTAGTTACATGATTGTGAGCTGGTTATTGGACATGGGGAAGAGCTGAGTGAGTTTGTGTGGTTGGACAGTTTTATTTATTTATTTACTTTAATATTTTTTGTATTTTGACATTTCACAATTTAAAAAATTATTTAAATATTTAAAATTTTAATTAAAAAAGTACATATTTGCCTGGTCCTTGGCTCTTCTGACTTAGGTCTGAAATCATGGTGTCATGCAAAAAAATTCATAAGAAGCAAATTCAAAGACTAGAGCCAATCCCTGCATGACGATGAAGTCCTTGAATAAGGGTATGCCTTTAATGAAAGTAAAACATAAGACAAAAATATGTTTATATAAAACATAAACATTTTGGCACCTTATTGTGGCCTAATAGTCCAGTGATCAAATGGATCTATAAGTTAAAAACAATAATCTAAATGAAAAAGAAAGGTAGCCTTGCCATTTGGGGTAGAATTGTGAGTCTGTCTCGGTTATCATGATTCATCAAAAGCTCTTAAACCCACAGAATCTACTGGTCTGTAGTAGAGGAAGTCTTTGTACTTGTTCTTGCTCCAGCATTAGAATCAGAAGAGAACCATATTCTAGATTCTGTTTGTTCTGGCACATCTTAGTTCATTGGATTTGTTTCCAATTTAAATGATATCTTTGCCAGGTGAAGTTGGTAATGATTAAAGAAGTTTAAAAATAGGTCTTAAATCCAGTGAGATGCTTTCCATGTATTTAGCTTTCATTTGAAAATTATATTCATGATAAAATGGGGTAAATCTTTTTAAGTTGCCATATTTATTTTTATAGTTGAAATTAGCCAAAATTGCCAGCTAAGTTGGGCTGTAACAAAAAAGTTCAGAGTTTCTATGGAAACATGATTTCATCCCATCTATGAAAACCCATTTTGTTTTTTCTCCTTTATCATGGAACTTGAATCTCTGCAATGTTTTTCCTGTGAGTCCTACTCCAAGAAAAAGAAAATAGGTTTCCAATTATACAAAAATTCACATTTTGCCCATTAGAGTTTAACTCCAAGGGACTTTCATTAAGGGAGATAAACAATGGACATAGCCTAAAATCTTTCCTATTTGGGTATTAATAATGCATTTTTGTTATTTTTGTCTAGTATTTTTAAATACTTTGGTCAACTTGTAGTTACAGTTGTTCCAAGTTATGTGAAAATAACTTCATGTTTCTAATATCCTTGTGTGGTAGCTGGCTGATTTAGAAATCCCCGATGAAAGAACTGTAACATTCATCTTCATTTTTACTTTCTTCCCATGCTGACCCCAAAGTGTAACACCAGTTTATTCTCAATAAGTTCTTATCGAACCAATGATCCAAAAAATATTTCAGTGCCTTCTGGGAACTTAGCATTGTTGAGGGCTCTGCAGGATTCAAAAGACAGATAAAATAATTTCTTGTTTGTAATTAGGAATCTAGGGAGAGTGAACAGTGAAATGTAAAGTGCTTGCTATGCACTATTTAACCTCATGCGAGCCAGAGTTTTACTATCTCATTTAATCTTTACAATAGTCCTAGAATAGCTGTTTCATTTTTCAGATGAAGAAAATGTGAGGTTTGAGAATGGGTCCAAGATAGCAACTGGTGGACCAGGGTTGAATACCAGCCCTGTGCTGACTAGTATGCATACTAGCTGGAGAGACAATTCTTCTACACAGAAACCCATTAGTGAAGTAGGAAATGTTATTGGTGGGGAGGAGCTCAGACGAGGAATGGTGAAGTGGATGAGAGTAATCATGAATAATTGTAAATAAAAGCACTCCTTACTTCACGGTGAACATTACAAGTGCCTGAAGAACTAAGGGTGGAGGTTAGTGATATTGTACAGGAGGCAGTGATAAGGACCATCCCCAGGAAAAATAAATGCAAAAAGGCAAAATGGTCATCTGAGGAGGCCTTACAAATAGCTGTGAAAAGAAGAGAAGTGAAAGGCAAAGGAGAAAGAGAAAGATATACCCATTTGAATGTAGAGTTACAAAGAATGGCAGGGAGAGATAAGAAAGCCTTCCTTAGTGATCAATGTGAAGAAATGGAGGAAAACAGTAGAATGGAAAAGACTAAAGATCTCTTCCAGAAAATTAAAGATACAAACAGAATATTTCATGCGAAGATGGCCACAATAAAGGACAGAAATGGTATGGGCCTAACAGAGGCAGAAGATATTAAGAAGAGGTGGCAAGATCTTCATGACTCAGATAATCACAATGGTATGATCACTCACCTACAGCCAGACATCCTGGAGTGCGAAGTTGAGTGGACCTTAGGAGGCATAACTAAGAACAAAGCTAGAAGAGGTGATGGTATTCCAGTTGAGCTATTTCAAATCCTAAAAGATGATGCTGTGAAAGTGCTGTACTCAATATGCCAGCAAATTTGGAAAACTCAGCAGTGTCTACAGGACTGGAAAAGGTCAGTTTTCATTCCAATCCCAAAAGGCAATGCCAAAGCATGCTCAAACTACCACACAATTGCACTCATCTCACACACTAGCAAAGTAAGGCTCAAAATTCTCCAAGCCAGGCTTCAACAGTACATGAACCATGAACTTCCAGATATTCAAGCTGGATTTAGAAAAGGCAGAGGAACAATAGATCAAATTGCCAACATCTGTTGGATCAGTGAAAGAGCAAGACAATTCCAGAAAAACATCTACCTCTGCTTTATTGAGATCCACACAGTCAAAAGGCTTTGACTGTGTGGATCACAACAAACTGGAAAATTCTTCAAGAGATGGGAATGCCAGACTACCCAACCTGCCTCTTTAGAAATCTGTATGCAGGTCAGGAAGCAACAGTTAGAACTGGACATGGAACAATAGACTGGTTCCAAATTGGGAAAGGAGTACGTCAAGGCTGTATATTGTCACCCTGCTTATAACTTATATGCAGAATACATAATGCGAAATGCCCAGCTGGATGAAGCACAAGCTGGAGTCAAGATTGCTGTGAGGGATATCAATAATATAAGATAAGAAGATGACACCACCCTTTTGGCAAAAAGCAAAGAAGAGCTAAAGAGCCTCTTGATGAAAGAGGAGAGTGAAAAAGTTGGCTTAAAGCTCAACATTCAGAAAACTAAGATCATGGCATCCGGTTCCATCACTTCATGGCAAATCGATGGGGAAACAGTGGAAACAGTGAGAGACATTTTTTGGGGGGGTTGGGGGCAGGCTCCAAAATCACTGCAGATGGTGATCGCAGCCATGAAATTAAAAGACGCTTGCTCCTTGGAAGAAAAGCTATGACCAACCTAGACAGCATATTAAAAAGCAGAGACCCAAAGCAATCTACAGATTCAGTGCAATCCCTATCAAGCTACCAATGGTATTTTTCACAGAACTAGAACAAATAATTTCACAATTTGTATGGAAATACAAAAAACCTCGAATAGCCAAAGCAATCTTGAGAAAGAAGAATGGAACTGGAGAAATCAACCTGCCTGACTTCAGACTATACTACAAAGCTACAGTCATCAAGACAGTATGGTACTGGCACAAAGGCAGACATATAGATCAATGGAACAAGATAGAAAGCCCAGAGATAAATCCACACACCTATGGACACCTTATCTTTGACAAAGGAGGCAAGAATATACAATGGAGAAAAGAAAATCCCTTTAACAGGGGGTGCTGGGAATACTGGTCAACCACTTGTGAAAGAATGAAACTAGAACACTTACTAACGCTATACACACAAAAAACTCAAAATGGATTAAAGATCTAAATGTAAGACCAGAAACTATAAAACTCCAAGAGGAAAACATAGGCAAAACACTCTCTGACATAAATCACAGCAGGATCCTCTATGACCCACCACCCAGAGTAATGGAAATAAAAGCAGAAATGAACAAATGAGACCTAATTAAACTTAAAAGTTTTGCACAATGAAGGAAACTATTAAGCAAGGTGAAAAGACAGCCTTCAGAATGGGAGAAAATAATAGCAAACAAAGCAACTGACAAAGAATTAATCTCAAAAATATACAAGCAACTCCTGCAGCTCAATTCCAGAAAAATAGATGACCCAATCAAAAAATGGGCCAAAGAACTAAACAGACATTTCTCCAAAGAAGACATACAGATGGCTAACAAACAGATGGAAAGATACTCAATATCACTCATTATTAGAGAAATGCAAATCAAAAGCACAGTGAGGTTCCATTTCATGCCAGTCAGAATGGCTGCTATCCAAAAGTCTATAAGCAATAAATGCTGGAAAGGGTGTGGAGAAAAGGGAACCCTCTTACACTGTTGGTGGGCATGCAAACTAGTACAGCCACTATGGAGAACAGTGTGGAGATTCCTTAAAAAACTGGAAATAGAACTGCCATATGACCCAGCAATCCCACTGCTGGGCATATACACTGAGGAAACCAGAATTAAAAGAGGGACATGTACCCCAATGTTTATTGCAGCACTGTTTATAATAGCCAGGACATGGAAGCAACCTAGATGTCCATCAGCAGACGAATGGATAAGAAAGCTGTGGTACATATACACAATGGAATATTACTCAGCCATTAAAAAGAATACATTTGAGTCAGTTCTGATGAGGTGGATGAAACTGGAGCCTATTATACAGAGTGAAGTAAGCCAGAAAGAAAAACACCAATACAGTATACTAATGCATATATATGGAATTTAGAAAGATGGTAATGATATCCCTATATGCTAGATAGCAAAAGAGACACAGATGTATAGAACAGTTTTGAACTCTGTGGGAGAAGGCGAGGGCTGGATAATTTGAGAGAATAGCATTGAAACATATATATTATCATATGTGAAATGGATCGCCAGTCCAAGTCTGATGCATGAGACAGGGTGCTCAGGGCTGGTGCACTGGAATGACCCTGAGGGATGTGACGGGAGGAAGGTGGGAGGGGAGTTCAGGATGGGGAGCACATGTGCACCCGTGGCTGATTCATGTCAATGTATGGCAAAACCACTACAATATTGTAAAGTAAGTAGGCTCCAATTAAAATAAATAAATTAAAAAAAAAAAAAAAGCAGAGACAGTACTTTGCCAGCAAAGGTCCATATAGTCAAAGCTATGGTTTTTCCAGTAGTCATGTATGGATGTGAGAGTTGGACTATAGGGAAAGCTCAGTGCCAAAGAATTGATGCTTTTGAACTGTGATGTTGGAGAAGACCCTTGATAGTCTCTTGGACTGCAAGGCGATCTAACCAGTCCATCCTGAAGGAAATCAGTTCTGAATATTCATTGGAAGGACTGATGCTGAAGCTGAAACTCCAATACTTTGGCCACCTGATGTGAAGAACTGACTCACTTGAAAAGACTCTGATGCTGGGAAAGATTGAGGGCAGGAAGAGAAGGGGACAAAAGAGGATGAGATGGTTATATGTGGCATCACTGACTCAATTGGCATGAGTTTGAGTAAACTCTGGGAGTTGGTGATGGACAGGGAGGCCTGGTGTGCTGCAGTCCATGGGGTCGCAAAGAATCAGATATGACTGAGCGACTGAACTGAAATGAACATTACGTAGTATATCTAATCAACACTGCATATTTGTTTGTTTATCCACTGAAATATAGTATCTTGGCTCTGATACTTGTTTCTTAAATATCTATAATTTGTTTTTTTTTTTTTTTTAAAGCAGCAATGCAATGGTATATTATTTTGTTGTTGTTGTTTGGTCACCACGTCATGTTCTACTCTTTTGCGACCCCATGGACTGTATTCCTCCAGGCCCCTCTGTTCATGGAATTTCCCAGGCAAGAATACTAGAGTGGGTTGCCATTTCCGTCTCCAGGGGATGTTGTCTTGCATTGGCAGGCGAATTCTTTACCAGTGAGCCACAAGGGAAGCCTCCTGGTACAATTATACTCTTTTTAAAAAAGCTTACAAAAGATACATGTAAATTGATTTTGCTGATTATCACAGATTCACAGAATTCCAAACTGGTAAATTCGTTTCTTTTTTTTTTTTTTTTAATTTAAGTTTATTTATTTTAATTGGAAGCTAATTACTTTACAATATTGTATTGGTTTTGCCATACATCAACATGAATCTGCCACGGGTGTACACGTGTTCCCCATCCTGAACCCCCCTCCCACCTCCTTCCCCATACCATCCCTCTGGGTCATCCCAGTGCACCAGCCCCAAGCAAGAACTCAAGTCCCAGAAAGCAGTCCTGGCTGTTTTTTTTTTTTTTTTCCTTTCTCTCTTGCTTAAATTCTAATAATGGCAAAATCAGGCTAAATATTGTCTTCTAACACCTAGTCTAATATTTTTAAGCCACATAATGCTTTCATGCATTTATTTGTAGCAGATAGATTGTTGTTACTATTTAGTTGCTAAGTCGTGTCAGACTCCTTTGTGACCCCATGAATTGCAGGCCACTAGGCCACTTTGTCCATGGGATTTCTGAGGCAAGAATACTGGAGTGGGTTGCCATTTTCTCCTTCAGGGAACTTCTTTATCAATGTGTTATTTGTTTAACAAGCCTAGAATTTTTCCTGTAAACCAAAAATAGCTCAGGGTAGGATCAATTTTTATATTTGTAGCAAAACTATAGTATAAAATCATTTATTAAGTGGTTCATATCCATTATATCATAGAAATCTTATTTTGTGAGTGGTGGTCTGACTAGCAGTTAATGTTAAATAATATGTCAATGGTTAACTCTCAACAGCAGTCATAGATCCATGACAATTCAAAGCCAGAAGAATAATGATCTAAACATTTAAAAATGTTTAGAACCTAAGTACACAGTGCATATGAATTATATGAGACCCCAAGTTACCATAAAGTAGTTCCAGGAAACCCTCTAGTGTATCTATCATAACTACAACTTGGGTATGAGGAATGTTAATAAAATGCTTTGCACTGATGCTTTTAGAATTAAGAATGATTTAGCAGTAATTATTCAGGTCCAACCAGGTCTCTTAAACTCTCCAGGAAATTTGAATTGTTGCCATCCTATTCTCCAGAGTTCATTGGACCATTTCACAATTTTTGAAACTCATCAAACTTGGTTAGAAAAATCAGAAAAAGAAATATTCATAAAACATCATGCTAAAAACTGTTGACGTGGGCATACACATTCACTGAGTTTTGATAAAAGTCTAGAGGTATTTTATTAATCAGGTGGCCTTAAATTTAAGTTTAATTTGAAAGTAGAAGTTGTGAGGAAGGGCAACTTAAAGAAGAAAAAGAAATTTGAATTTTCAGAGAATGACCCAGTGAAATAACATTTGTTTTTTTAAAAAGGGGATGATTATACTAATACTATGTATGTCACACATCCATTCAAGCTACAGCCCTCAACCCTGTCCCATCTGCATGCCACTGCTTCCAATTTAGTTAATTAGGTTGGAGTAGAAACACTGAAACCAGGTGAGAGGTGTTTTGTTTTGTTCTGTTTTCTTACTTCCTGGGTGGTGCTAGTGGTAAAGAACCCTCCAGCCAATGCAGGAGACATAAGAGATGCAGTTCAATCCCTGGGTTGGGAAGATCCCCTGAGAGAGAGCATGGCAACCCCCTCCAGTATTCTTGCCTGGAGAATCCCATGGACGGAGGAGGCTGACGGGCTACAGTGCATAGGGCTGCAAAGAGTCTGACATGACTCAAGCGACTTAGCATGCATGCATGCAAATAATTCAATGCATTGTCTTCTTTCCCACGATGGCTGGGTGTTTACATTATTGTCACACATGCTCGTTGAGTATCAATCTGCTACTAGCCATACCCAGGAATTTTGTGACATATTTTTTAGTAACTTCTGGCCATTAAAAAGTTTTAAAGTAAGAAAAAGACAAAACAAATAGGGTTGGCTATTCATCTTAGAAAACATTTAGAATAGAAAATTTGTGTTTTGGATACAATTTTTTTTTAAATTATATCTGTTACAAATATGTTCCTCCACTGGATGGCTTCTACTTTTATTATATTTGTATAATCAACATTTATATTTTTTTCTTCAATTACTTAAGAAGCTGAAGCAAACAAACCACCATGCTTCTATTACACCCAATGAATTTTTTTTAAATGGTGTATGTCATCTAATACCCAGTCCATGTTCAGTTTTCTCTGTCTCAAAAATATGTACAGTTTGTTGTTTCAATCAGGATTCCAACAAAGTCCACAATTACATTTAATTTCTCTTTTGTTTTTATGGCACTTGTTTATTAATTGTACAGATTTTCCCTTTCACTGATTTTGGTGTCATTTAAGTCAGGATGGAATTTCTTACAATTGGGTAAATACAGAGACTTGAGTAGTTTCAGGTGTTCTTTTTTAATTGGCCAAAAATAATTCACAGATGGCCATGTGCTCCTATTATGTCATGTCTGGAGCAGCATGCATCTTATTCACTCTAATGATGCTAAATAAGGTAGGGGGTAGGTTCAGGTGCAGTCAAGTGATGCATGTGTTCTGATTTCATCTCTAACCTTTCACCCAGTCATACGGGCTGCGCTAGTGTTCTTTGCCATATTATATTTATGAATATAAAGAAGGCTGAGCACTGAAGAATTGGTGCCTTCAAATTGTGGTACTGGAAAAACCTCTTGAGAGTCCCTTGGACTGCAAGGAGATAAAACCACTCCATCCTAAAGGAAATCAACCCTGAATATTCATTGGAAAGACTGATGCTGAAGCTGAAGCTCCAATGCTTTGATACGATACTCTTCATATCAGAAGAGCTGACTCACTGGAAAAGACCCTGATGCTGGGAAAGATTGAGGGCAGCAGGAAAAGGGGGTGATAGAGGCTAAGATGGTTGAATAGTATCACAGACTCAATGGGCATGAGTTTGAGCAAACTCCAATGGACAGTGAAGGACAGGGAAGCCTGGCGCACTCCAGTCCATGGGGTTGCAAAGAGTTGGACATGACTTAGTGACTGAACAACAACAACAACTCATTCATTAGTAGTTGCAAAATATGATTTTTCTAATTCTATTATATTCTTCTGGCATTTATTAACTGTTGCCTCATTAACTGTATTATTACTCTGAATTATTATCCATGTAGGAAAAGTAGGATGAATATTTGATTCTTTTTCTTTATTTGTATGCTAGGAATCTCCAAAGGTGACCAATGTATGGTTTTTATTTTTATTTTTTGTATTTATCATCATGAACTCATAGGTTTAGTAAACTGTTGTACATCAATCCATTGTAGTCATTATCATTTTCAATGATCAGATGGTCTTATCTTTAGCAAATAGGAAACCCTCAGTTTAGCTTTTGGGTCATTTTGATCTAATCCTAGTCACTCTTAAGACTTTCCTTGTTTTTAGAATGACAACATTCCTCTGTCTCCGGTCCCTCAGACCTGGAATCTGCTATTCTCCCTAAAGAGCCTGATTTCTTTTAATGGGAAATGGTATGAGAAATCACATTGGGGTGCTAGAGCTGCTTACTGATGATTTTCTTCATATCAGTTGGGCATTAGTTGCTTTCTTCTACCCATTTTCTTTTACCCTGGCTCCTCTTTTGTCTATGCCATTTATTTTCTCTTTATTATCTTGTATTGTGTTTTAGCTTTACAAATGCTTACATTTTATTTTCTAAGTTGGCATACCAGGCACATCGAGGACCAGAACTCACATCGCATGCCTTGTTTTCCAGCACACTTTCTGGTGTATCATGGAAGAATTGGGAGATTAGGAAGTTGAAGTACAATTCGACCTGAATTAGAATTTCAAAATTCTATTAGCTTTCCCTTTGGAGATTGATGTCTTTGCTTTTCATATGCCTTACTGTAAAAATTGGAACCGAGTTAAGAAACAAATAAAAATTAGGCTAATATATGTTAATAAAAGAAGAATTTGAGGATAGGAAAAGGTGCTACATTTATATGCACAGCTTAAAATTACCAACAGGATCCCATGGCCTGATTTTAGTGGACTTGCTGGTACAGGCCAATAAAATACACTGTACTCTGTGTTCCTTGACTATCTTTTACTGGCCCCATTTTAAATGGTTACACAGACATATACATTATTTCATTGCTTGAATATTTAGAAGCTGCTATGGCCAGATGGGATTTTAAACTTCCCCGCCAAACTATAGTAACTCCACCAAGTTACTGCCATTCGCTTTTTGCTGTACAGCTCTAATGGATGCTGTGTGATATACTCTATAAGCAGATCAAGAAAGCAGTCACCCACTCTGCAGCGTGACAGCAAATTCTGCAAAGTGTAAAAATCGTAGCTTCTTGGAATCTGTTAGTTTACTGTCTATGAAATGAGGATTTATAATCACCTGTCTCCTTACAATACTAGATTTTTGTTTAGAGAAATATGATAACAAATGTCAGTTGTTTAGTTAACCATGAACTGTTTTACACAATCAAGATGGCCTTGATTAATTGCATATTTTGGGGAGCTTAATTTGACCTATGAAATTCCAGAAGATATAACTTTAGTTGTGTTGTTTTAATGATTACTCACACAAACCAACGGAGAAAGCAATGGCACCCCACTCCAGTACTCTTGCCTGGAAAATCCCATGGACGGAGGAGCCTGGTAGGCTGCAGTCCATGGGGTCGCAAAGAGTCGGACACGACTGAGCGACTTCACTTTCACTTTTCACTTTCATACATTGGAAAAGGAAATGGCAACCCACTCCAGTGTTCTTGCCTGGAGAATCCCAGGGACGGGGGAGCCTGGTGGGCTACCGTCTATGGGATGGCACAGAGTCGGACACGACTGAAGCAATTTAGCAGCAGCAGCAGCACACAAACCAAACTTTATATATACCCATGAACCATTCCTAATTCTTTCACTGGTTTGCCAGCATTTGGCCATTTTCAATTCTATCTGTCCCAGTCGATACTTCTCCCACCACCTTAGTGGCTCAGACGGCAATGCAGGAGACCTGGGTTCAATTCCTAGGTTGGGAAGATCCCCTGGAGAAGGGAATGGCAAACCACTCCAGTATTTCCATGGACAAGGGAGCCTGGCCAGCAACAGCTCATGGGGTCTCAAAGAGTCGGACACGACAGAGCGACTAACACTTTCCTACCCTCTTAGGGCTTTCCCGGTGGTGCTAGTGGTAAAGAACCCACCTGCCAATGCAGGAGACGTGAGACATGGGTTCGATCCCTAGAGGAGGGCATGGCAGCCTACTCCAGTATTCTTGCTTGGAGAATCCCATGGACAGAGGAGGCTGATAGCCTATAGTCCATAGGATCACAAAAAGTCGGATATTACTGAAGTGACTTAGCATGCATGCCTACCACCTTGATGCTAAAAATATAGAACACAATAGGGGTATATGTGTGTGTGTGTGTGTATGTTTTTTTGTGTGTAAAAATATGGAGTCCAGAATTTCAGTTTCCCCACTTTTCCTGTTTTACAATTTAGTTCAAAGACAGAGCATATAAATATGTGCTTATAAATAAGCATGAGTGTTAGTGTCTCAAGAGGGGACTATTTTTAGCCTTCAAATTTATTTGCTGGGTTTATGACCAAGCTTAGCAACCACATTTTGAGACGGCATTTTCCCCGATAGTCCCTTGTTTTCAAAGCTTTGTTGCATTCCTGGTGTTCCTCATGCGAATTCCCATGCCTCTCCGGCCACAGACCCAATGAGACCCATTCATTACAAGGAGACAAGGAAGTTGCTCTCATTTGTATCCACTGCTCTCAGAAGTTGACTTACAAATATTTATTTTGATCTTAACAAAATATTAGTGACAGTGGCAGTGGAACGCAGTATAACATATGTGTATATATTTTAATTGGAGTATAGTTGTTTACAATATTGTGTAAGTTTCTGCTGTACAATGAAGTACATTAACTATAAGTACACATGTCCCTTCCCTCTGGAGCCTCCCTTCCCGCCCTTATCCCACCCCACTAGGTTCACAGGGCACCAAGCTGAGCTCCCTGTACTCTACAGCAGATTCCCGGCAGCTATCTGTTTCATACATCGTAATGTGTGTATGTCAACGCTGCTCTCTCAGTTCATCCTGCCCTCTCCTTCCCTGGTGTCCACAAGTCTGCTCTGTACATTTGTGTCTCTCTTCCTGCCCAGCAAATAGGTTCTCTGTACCATTTTTATAACCTTAGAAAAATGGAAGAGAGATGAAAAGTAAAAGAGGATAATCATCAATTGATCTCATTTCCTGAGAGTTACCTAATACTTAATGTTTAGAGATTTCTTTGATATTGAAAGGGGGGTGCTCTACACAATGGGAAGACCTCGCCCTGGTGCATAGGAGCTGCCTACCCTCCATGGATTCACTGTGCATTCAGGGGGAAAGGTTCTCAATATAACACACCCTCCATGGATTCAGTGTGCATCCAGGGGGAACAGTTGGCAATGAAACACACCAGTTGGGGTCCTGCTGCCTTGGTACAGCTCGAGCCCTTCCTCTGCTTCCTCCCTCACCTCTCCGTCACTAACCTTCCATCTGTCCCTGGAACAAACAGACTTACTCCATCCACAGAAGGAAAGCTTGTCCTCAGTTTCAGGCAGGATGGCTCCTTCAATGCCTTCAAGAGTCAGCTCACTGGGCATCCTTTCAGATGCCTTCACTGAGGTCCCTGTTGAAAGCAGCCCTTGCTCTGCTCCTGGCCAAGTTACCTTAGAGCATCTACCAGTGTCTGAAATGGTCTCACTCAATTATTTATTTAGTCTCTGGTATGTAGGCAGAGACTACTTCAATATTCTTACCTTGAGAACCCCATGAACAGTATGAAAAGGCAAAATGATAGGATACTGAAAGAGGAACTCCCCAGGTCAGTAGGTGCCCAATATACTACTGGAGATCACTAGAGAAATAACTCCTGAAAGAATGAAGGGATGGAGCCAAAGCAAAAACAATACCCAGTTGTGGATGTGACTGGTGATAGTAGCAAGGTCTGATGCTGTAAAAAAGAGCAATATTACATAGGAACCTGGAATGTCAGGTCCACAAATCAAGGCAAATTGGAAGTGGTCAAACAAGAGATGGCAAGAGTGAACATCGACATTCTAGGAATCAGCGAACTGAAATGGACTGGAATGGGTGAATTTAACTCAGATGACCATTATATCTACTACTGCGGGCAGGAATCCCTCAGAAGAAATGGAGTAGCCATCATGGTCAACAAAAGAGTTCAAAATGCAGTATTTGGATGCAATCTCAAAACGACAGAATGATCTCTGTTTGTTTCCAAGGCAAACCATTCAATATCACAGTAATCCAAGTCTATGCCCCAACTAGTAATGCTGAAGAAACTGAAGTTGAATGGTTCTGTGAAGACCTACAAGACCTTTTAGAACTAATACCCAAAAAAGATGTCCTTTTCATTATAGGGGACTGGAATGCAAAAGTAGGAAGTCAAGAAACACCTGGAGTAACAGGCAAATTTGGCCTTGGACTACGGAATGAAGCAGGGCAAAGACTAATAGAGTTTTGCCAAGAAAATGCACTGGTCATAGCAAACACCCTCTTCCAACAACACAAGAGAAGACTCTACACATGGACATCACCAGATGGTCAACACTGAAATCAGATTGATTATATTCTTTGCAGCCAAAGATGGAGAAGCTCTATACAGTCAACAAAAACAAGATTGGGAGCTGACTGTGGCTCAGATCATGAACTCCTTATTGGCAAATTCAGACTGAAATTGAAGAAAGTAGGGAAAACCACTAGACCATTCAGGTATGACCTAAATCAAATCCCTTATGATAACACAGTGGAAGTGAGAAATAGATTTAAGGGCCTAGATCTGATAGATAGAGTGCCTGATGAACTATGGACTGAGGTTCGTGACATTGTACAGGAGACAGGGATCAACCATCCCTATGTAAAAGAAATGCAAAAGAGCAAAATGGCTGTCTGGGGAGGCCTTACAAATAGCTGTGAAAGGAAGAGAAGCGAAAAGCAAAGGAGAAAAGGAAAGATATAAGCATCTGAATGCAGAGTTCCAAAGAATAGCAAGAAGAGATAAGAAAGCCTTCCTCAGCGATCAGTGCAAAGAACCAGAGGAAAACAACAGAATGGGAAAGACTAGAGATCTCTTCAAGAAAATTAGAGATACCAAGGGAACATTTCATGCAAAGATGGGCTCGATAAAGGGCAGAAATGATATGGACCTAACAGAAGCAGAAGATATTAAGAAGAGGTGGCAAGAATACACAGAAGAACTGTACAAAAAAGATCTTCACGCCCCAGATAATCACGATGGTGTGATCACTCATCTAGAGCCAGACATCCTGGAATGTGAAGTCAAGTGGGCCTTAGAAAGCATCACTATGAACAAAGCTAGTGGAGGTGATGGAATTCCAGTTGAGCTATTTCAAATCCTGAAAGATGATTCTGTGAAAGTGCTGCACTCAATATGTCAGCAAATTTGGAAAACTCAGCAGTGGCCACAGGACTGGACAAGGTCAGTTTTCATTCCAATCCCAAAGAAAGGCAATGCCAAAGAATGCTCAAACTACCACACAATTGCACTCATCTCACATGCTAGTAAAGTAATGCTCAAAATTCTCCAAGCCAGGCTTCAGCAATATGTGAACCATGAACTTCCAGATGTTCAAGCTGGTTTTAGAAAAGGCAGAGGAACCAGAGACCAAATTGCCAACATTTGCTGGATCATCAAAAAAGCAAGAGTTCCAGAAAAACATCTATTTCTGCTTTATTGACTATGCCAAAGCCTTTGACTGTGTGGATCACAATAAACTGTTTTCCAGTGGTCATGTATGGATGTGAGAGTTGGACTGTGAAGGAAGCTGAGAGCTGAAGAATTGATGCTTTTGAACTATGGTGTTGAAGAAGACTCTTGAGAGTCCCTTGGACTGCAAGGAGATCCAACCAGTCCATTCTGAAGGAGATCAGCCCTGGGATTTCTTTGGAAGGAATGATGCTAAAGTTGAAATTCCAGTACCTTGTCCACTTCATGCGAAGAGTTGACTCATTGGAAAAGACTCTGATGCTGGGAGGGATTGGGGGGCAGGAGGAGAAGGGGACGACAGAGGATGAGATGGCTGGATGGCATCACTGACTCAATGGACGTGAGTTTGAGTGAACTCCTGGAGATGGTGATGGACAGGGAGGCCTGGCGTGCTGCGATTCATGGAGTCGCAAGGAGTCGGACACGACTGAGCGACTGAACTGATGTAGGCACCACAAAAGCAGATTCCTTATCTAGTTTGGTCACTTCTGAATTCCCAGCACCTGAAAGAATATCTGTTACATAATAGGCACTTGAGAAATATTTGTTGTTGAATGAAGACTGGAAAGTATTCTGGAGTGAGAGAATCTGAGTGTAAGTTCTAAGACTGTTGCTTATAGAGTGTATGCAACAGGCCAGTCATGTTCTCTAAATCAGCCTTATAATTTCCTCAACACTTCCCAAGATTAAATGGCATAGAGTAGTCTCAAGCATTTGACGTTGTAAGTTTTCCTTATCACAATAATCCTATGAGGTTATAGTATATAGATCACCATCTCCATAGTTGAAAGGAAGATTACAAATCACCAGTTTCATTTCCTTTTTTTTGACCATTAGAACACCGTAAGAAGGATATTGAATTATAGTGGGTTAGGGGCAGTGTTAAATCTATAATCTGGATTGATTGGTGGATAGTTAGCCTAGTATATATTTTCTATTAGCAGGAGAGCTCAGTTTAAATTCTTACATGCTATTAAAAGTAATTTCCCCCTTTATCCTTATCCACGAAGAAGTTCTTTAAGTAACATTTTTCTAAAACAGACTTTTTCATGTTTAAGGACAGTGTGTGTTCCTATGTTCCTTAGAGGCCTTCATTCATATGAATAATCTTAGGTGGCTAACCAAATGTACTGAATCAGAGTCTGCCTTTTAATGAATCTCTTATTTGTGTGCATGTTAACCTTTGAAGGATGCTAAGGCTGCCTGATTACTCTTTGAGTAGTCAGTTCTGAATGTAGAGATTCTGAGTTGTGCTTTCCTGTTTAGGGTTGCTAACTTGCTTCTCTATAAGGGGAATTCACGCATGCATACTAAGTCTCTTCAATCCTGTCCGACTCTTTGCATCTCCATGGGCTGTAGCTCACCAGGCTCCTCTGTCCATGGAGATTCTCCAGGCAAGAATACTGGAGTGGGTTGCCATGCTCTCCTCCAGGGGTTCTTCCTGACCCAGGGATCTAACTCACATCTGCAGCCCCTGCATTGCAGGCAGATTCTTCGTTGCTGAACCACCAGGGAAGCCCCATAGGGGAATAGGAAGTGTCTTTTTTTCTTATACCAGAATTTCCAGAACTTTGATAGATATTAGCCTGTGGGAAGCTTTTTTTTTTTTTTTTCTGTGGGAAGCTTTTTATTTTAAGTGTTTGGCTCCTTGCCCTGCAATCTGAAGCCAATGGGTAGGGTTAAGTCATCCATATGTTTAACAAGCTCCCCCAAAAGATGGAAGAAAATGATAAAACTCAATATGCCTCAGTTTATATACTCCATGCATAAACGTGTGCATATGCTAAGTCACTTCAGTCGTGTCCAACTCTTTGTGACCCTGTGGACTATAGCCCACCAGGCTTCTCTGTCCATGGGATTCTCCAGGCAAGAATACTGGAGTGGGTTGCCATGCCCTTCTCCAGGATGCATAAGCATATGTCCAATTAAATAACTGTAAAATGTATTTGTTAAATATATGAGTTATATTTCCATGGTGAAATAATATGGTAGTGGTATTTATTTAATGCCCTTGTTATATCGTCTACATTGATGGTTGTCATCTAAAATATAAAGCGGTTAGACAATTCACTTTAGCCCAAGGATTCTGAAGGAATTAAATACTACTTAGACATAATGAGGAAATTTTTGGTAGAAGAGCAGAATAACTTAATTTTGAGGTTTTGGGGAAAGAAGTTAGTCAGTATTTATTAGTACACATTGTTGCCATAAAACAGTACATCCTGGTGATGACTCACCAAAAATGCTTCTTTCTCAATGACATTTTTTGACCTTTATAAGCTCTTTGTCGAGAGGGCCAGCCTAATTTAAAAAATGATGGTGATGATTTTGGACTCACTTTTTCACTGAGATATAAATTGTGTCCAACAAATTTTACAGCTTTTAAGCCTATTCCGATCTATGCACCCAAATATCATCACTGCAAATGTAGACTATTTGTAACTCCCAGTGAATTAATTTGTGCTACATTCCAGTCTACTTCTCCCATCAATGGCAAGCTTTTCCTAACATTGCAGTTTTCTGTTTTGGGACTTCATATACCTGGAATCATGCTCTGTGTATTCTTCTGTGTTTGTATCCTTTCATTAAATAGAATATATTTACAATTATTCATGTTGTTGAATATACTACAAGTTTATTTTTTGTTGCTCTGTTCTATTACGTGAATAACCAACAACTTGTTTATCCACTTTTCTGTGGATGGCATTTGAGTTATTTTTAGTTTGGAACTACTATGAATAAAATTACTATAAACATTGTTAAAGTCTTTTTGTTGGCATGTGTTTTCATTACTCTAGGTTATATACTTAGAGAAAGGATTGCTGGTCATAGTTTAATTTTGTAAGAAACTGAACTTAACACTTCTCTGAAGTGGTTACATCATTTTACACTCTTACCATGAATGTATGAGTTCCACTTTCTCCACATAGACTCTTAAACATTTGATATTGTCAGTTTTTAAATTTTAGCCATTTTAGTGGGTGTGAAATGATATCTTACTGTGGTTTTAACATACACTTCTTCGGTAACTAATGATGAGAACCATGTACTATGCTTATTGGCTATTTCTTTATTTTGTTAATAATTTAAAAAGTTTGTTCAAGACTTTTGCTCTTTAAAAAATTGGATTGTCTTCTGTTGTTGATTTCTAGGAGTTATATGTTAGTCTGTGTATGAGTCATGTTTTGTAAGTATTTTAGTCTAAATATTGACTTATTTTCTTAATGGTATCTTTTAATTTTGTTGAAATCCAGTGTGAATCCACTTTTAAAATTGATAGTGGTTTCTATGTCCTAAGAAAATTCACTTAATCCAAAGACTTTGAAGCTATTCTCTTATGTTTTCTTCTAGAAAGCTTATAATTTTAGCATTACCTTCAGATTTATACTTCATCTAACTTTTGCATATGAAATGAGGTGGGGTCAAGATTTGATTGGGGTTGTGTTGAATCTATTGATCAGTTTGAGGAGGATAAAGATGTAACCAATTCTGAGTCTTTTAATCCAGGAATATATATTTCTCCATTTATTTGATCTTTAATTTCTTTCAACAATGTATTGTATATTTTAGTGTAGAGATTGTTCACAATTTTCAGTAACTTTATTTCTAGGTTTATGGTATTGAATCGTATTGAATACTTAAATAGTATTGCATATATTATATCCCCCACTGGGTTGACTATATGTATATATATATTTTAAAAAACTATTAACCTTGTATCCTGTGACCTTGCTAAATTTACTTACTAGTTCTACTAGAGTTTTAGTAGGTTTCAAGTTTCTATGTAGATAATCATGTTGTCTGTAAATAATTGCAGTTTTAATTCTTTCTTATAGTTTTTTATACCTTTTATTTCTTATTTGGAATGTGGCACTGGCTAGGATTTCCTGTACATTTTTGAATAAAAGTGATGTGAGAATATGGCCTTAATTTTTACTGACTTGGGGGAGAATGCATTTAGTCTTTTACCACTCAGTATGATCTGAGCTATAGATTTTTCATAGATGGCATTAATCAAATTGAAGAATTTTCTCCTAGTCTTTGTTTACTGAGAGTTTTATCATGAATAGGTACTAAATTTTATTAAATAACTTTGCTGTGTAAATTGAGATGTCCATGCAAATATTTTTTACTTTCTTAATGTTATAAATTACATCAGCTGAGATTTAAATTTTTAAAAAAGTATTTATTTATTTTTGACTGCCCTGGGTCTTAGTTGCAGCATGCAGGGTCTTCCTTGTGGTACACAGGTAGCCTGTGGGCTCCGGCGTGTGTGGGCTCTGTAGTTTGCGGCACTCAGGCTCTCCGAGTTGAGGCAGTGGGGCTTAGGAGTTGTGGCACGCAGTCTTACTTGCCCTGCTGCACGGGGGATCCTAGTTCCTCAACCAGACATGGAACCTGTGACCCCTGCACTGGAAGGTAGGGTCCTAACAGCTGGACCACCAGGAAAGTCCTGAGATTTAAACATTAAATGATCTTGCATCAGTGGGTTAAGCCTTACTTGGTCATGATCTTTTTCATATATTGCTAGATTTTATTTGCTAATGATTCATTCTGTATTTTTACATCCTTGCCTCATGAAGGATAAGGGACTATAGTTTTATCTTGTAATATCTTTGTCTAGTTTTCTGTTAGAGTTATGTTGGCCTTATACTAGAAGTTGAGAGTTCTCTCTTCCTCTATTTTCATTTAATTTTGCTTCATATTTATTTATTTTTAAATGTTTGGTAGAAATTACTGGTGAAAATATCTGGCACTGGAGTTTTATTTGTGGGAAAATTTTTGAATAAAAATTCAATTTATTTAATAATTTCAATTATTAGTTTCAGTAAGTTTCAGTTTCAGTAAGTAGTGGGCTTCCCTGGTGGCTCAGCTGGTAAAGAATCCACCTGCAATGTGGGAGACCTGCATTCGATCTCTGGTTTGGAAAGATCCCCTGGAGAAGGGAAAGGCTACCCACTCCAGTATTCTGGTCTGGAGAATTCCAGGGACTGTATTGTCCATGGGGTCACAAAGAGTTGGACATGACTGAGGGACTTTCACTTTCAGTCTTAAGACTTTGACCATTTCGTCTGTCTACTTACTATCCTTTAAAGTCTGTAGGCTCTGTCATATCATCTCGTTTCAATATTGACTCAGGTAATATATGTTTTCTGTCTTATTTCTTGACTATTCTTGCTAGGATTTATAAGTATATTTATTTGTTAAAGAATTAACTCTTTACACATATTGTTTTTCAATTTTCTATTTCATTGATTATTCTTTTTTAATATTTTAGGTTTAATTTGTTGTTCTTTCTTTAGCTTATTAAGGTGGAAGTTTAGATATTGATTTTTCATTTTTCTTCTTTTCTGAAATATGCTTTTAAAGTTAAACTTACCCTCTTAGTAGTGTTTTAAATGCATCATAAATTTTTTATTATTTTTTTAAATGATCAGTTGAAATATTATAAGATTTTCCTCTGATAACTTATGAATTACTTAGAAGTACATTGGTTAATTTCCAAGTATTTTGGGATTTTCTTCCCTTTTTAAAAAATTCATTAATTTAAAAAAAATTTTAAATTTACCTATTTATTACTGATGGCTGTGCTGGGCCTTTGCTGCTGCCTGTGCTTGGGCTTTCTGTAGTTGCTGTGAGAGGGACTACTCTGCAGTTGTGCTCAGGCTTCTCATTGCGGGGGCTTCTGTTGCAGAATGTGGTCTCTAGGGCATGCGAGCTTCAGTAGCTGCACCTGTGGGCTCAGGGGTCGTGACCCACTGTCTTAGTCACCCCTCAGCACGTGGAATATTCCTGTCCCAGGGATCGAACCTGTGTCCCCTGCATTGTCAGTCAGAGTCTTAACCACTAGGCCACCAGGGAAGTCCTTCTTTTTCTAATTTAATGTCATTTAGGTCAAAGAACATAATTTGTGTGGTTTCATTTCTTTGGAATTTGAGGCTTGTTTTTTTTCTCCAGCATGTGGTCTGTTTGGTGACTTTCATATGTACAACAAAAGAACATATATTCTACTGTTGTTAGGTGGAGTGTTCTTTGAATGTCCATTAGGTGAAGTTGGTTGATAATGTTTCTTAAACCTTTTGCACTCTTACCAGGTGGTGCTAGTGGTAAAGAACCCACCTGCCAACGCAGGAGACATAAGTGGTGTGGGTTCAATCCCTGGGTTGGGAAGATCCCCCGGAGGAGGGCATGGTAACACACTCCAGTATCTTGCCTGGAGAATCCCATAAACAAGGAGCCTGGCAGGCTACAGTTCATGGGGTTGCAAAGAATTGGACATGACTGAAGAGACTTAGCATGCATGCATGTACTCTTACTAATTTTTTTTTGTCTAATTCAATAATTACTGAGAAATGAAAGTTGAAATCTCACATTTTGATATGAATTTGTCATCACTGGGACGACCCAGAGGGATGGTATGGGGAGGGAGGAGGGAGGAGGGTTCAGGATGGGGAGCACATGTATACCTGTGATGGATTCATTTTGATATTTGGCAAAACTAATACAATTATGTAAAGTTAAAAAAAAAAAAATTCCCCCTCTTTTCTTCATGTATTCTGAAGCTTTATTATCAGCTTATTATTATATATCTACATATTTATTATTATTATTATATATCTACTTATTATATATCTTATTATAATATTATATATAATGTGTACTTATATATAATATATAATATGTATATTACTTATATATAATTTATAATATATACTTATTATTATATATCTACATATTTAAAATTTTATGTCTTTGATCCATTACCCATTTTTTACCATGAAATTTATTTTTTTATTCTTATTGTTGTTCTTTCGTACGTCATGAATTTTGTCCTCTGGTTAGTTTTAAGAATTTACTCTTAAACTTTCAACTAATTATGATGTACCTAGGTGTGACTTTGTATTTTGTTTGGGGTTTGTTTGATCTGATTGGTGGCAGGGTTTGTCAATTGAAAAATTCTTGGCCGTTGTATTTAAAAATATTTCTTAATTCACTTTCTCCTTTCCATTTGAGAAGCTAATTACCTGTGTGCTATTAATAAGTGAAGACCACTTGACACTGTCCCACAGAGTTCAGAAGCTCTGTTGCTTGCATGACTCACTCATCTCCCCACAACTTTGAGTTTAATTTGGTTAATTTCTATTGATTTATCTTCAAGCTTACTGATCTTTTCTTTTGATATATGCAAAAGTTCTTTTAAAATATATAGTTCTTTTTAAATATTAGTTCTTTTTAAATATATATTTGCATTGCAAACATCTCATGCACATCTTTAATAGTTTGTATCCCTCTTTTGAAATTTCCTGTTTTTGCATATTGTTGTCCATCTTACTCATTAGAGCCTTTAACATGTTTATCATTGTCATTTTATAAACCCTGCTTGGTGCTTCTGATATTGTGATCATTTCTTGTTGTTCATTTGCTCAGTTGTGCCCGACTCTTTGGGACTCCATGGACTGCAGCAGGCCAGGCTTCCCTGTTCTTCACTATCTCCCGGAGCTTGCTCAAACTCATCTCCATTGAGTTGATGATGCCATCCAACCATCTCATCCTCTGTCATCCCCTTCTCCTCCCGCCTTCAATCTTTCCCAGAATCAGGGTCTTTTCCTATGAGTCAGCTCTGCTAATCAGGTGGTCAAAGTATTGGAGCTTCAGCCTCAGCATCAGTCCCTCCAATGAATATTCAGAATTGATTACCTTCAGGATTGTTTGGTTTGATTTTTTGCAATCCTAGGTACTCTCAAGAATCTTCTCCAATACCACAGTTCAAAAGCATCAGTTCTTTGGTGCTCAGCCTTCTTTATCTCTGCATCTGCTTATGTTGAGTGTTTTTCTCCTGATCAGAGCAAAATTTTCTTGTTTCTTCTCATATCTTGGAAGACACTTTTAAGATTTCTCTCAGTTTGTCAGTATAGTTTCCACTTTTTGTATTTGAGTTCTTTTCTCTAGTCCTTTCTTTGCCTTTCTGCTTTTTGAGATGTGTCTCTCCACTGTAGTGAAGGCCCAGTGTGCCTTGGAAGGGCTTTTCTCAGTTCTGTTGCTTCTCCTCTAACCTTCAGCAAGATAAGTATTTGTATTTGAGGAATTCCCTGGGTACCTGGAGAGGGAGAGAGAGGAAAAGAATCTCTCTAGATTGTTTTATCCTGCTCTCAATTTTCTCTGTATTACTTGTCTATTCCATGTACCCAGATAAGGCTCCTGGGGAAAATTGCTGACTGATATTAACCCATCCTTGCTCTGTGGCTGGGCCCTCTCAGAATTCTAGTCTGTCACACCAACTTTGGTTTCTTCTATACTGTGGCAAATTCTTCCCCCTCCTGGAATGAAAGGAGCCCTGAATCTTTTCTGTCCTATTAATAACTTTTGGAATTCAGCTCATTTAGGTTTCTATAAACCCTGTCTTTTCTGCTGGGTTTTAAAAGCCTATAGTTTATCTGGCATGGTCTCATTGTTGGGAGTGACAGTCTTTGGCAAGGATACACACTTTAACCAGGAGTGAAGTCTCGAGACTAACTTAGAAAACATGCTAAGGTCACATAGCTGAGTGTTGATGAGTTAAATAAAATAGATCTTAATGTTTATAATTATTACAGCCATTAAAGAATGAAATCCCATCATTCAGTTTTATCATATAGACTTTTTTTTTTTAACCAGATACGCTTTGGGTGTTTCTTAAATGCAAATCCACATTTAAAAGAAGGGTATGTGTTGCCCTTGAGAGTCCCTTGGACTGCAAGGAGATCTAACCAGTCCATCCTAAAGGCGATCATTGGAAGGACTGATGCTGAAGCTGAAGCTCCAATACTTTGGCCACCTGATGTGAAGAGCTGACTCATTGGAAAAGACCCTAATGCTGGGAGGGATTGGGGGCAGGAGGAGAAGGGGACGACAGAGGATGAGAAGGCTGGATGGCATCACCAACTCGATGGACATGAGTTTGGGTGAACTCCGGGAGTTGGTGATTGACAGGGAGGCCTGGCGTGCTGCGGTTCATGGGGTCGCAGAGTTGGACACGACTGAGCGACTGAACTGAACTGAACTGACTTATGTGTTGCCCCTGAGATAATAGAAAGAACATGATAGGGCTCTACAGGCTGTGTTAAAAAAGGGGATTCTAGTAAGTATTTTGAGCAAAGCTTAAAGTTTTAGAGAAGTTTTTGCTTTTCCAAGATGATTATGAATGAAAAAATTTATCATGGTCTTCCTCTGCTCTGATTCATTGTCTTTCATTAATATAGTTGAAATGTGGCTATTTGGACACATAAGTTAATTCCAAGATTAGTAAAAATTAACTGGGCTGTAACTAATATTGAAGTTTCCAAATTCAAACTTATAATTGTTAGGTATTTGTCTTTATTTTTCTAATATATTTAACTTTCTTTTTTTCCTTCTTTATTTCTTTTTTAGGAGTCCTAAAGCAAAAACAGAAACATGGCTCACCATATTACATTTCTTTGGATAATTTCGATCCTGCTTCTTCAGAATTCTGTATTAGCTGAAGATGGAGAAATAAGATCAAGTAAGAATTATTGGCATTGTCTTTTTTTTTTTTTTTATCAACACATTGATTGGGGAAATGAAATAAAAGGAGCCCAAGTATTGGCTTTAAGGATCTTATTCTTTCTGTCTTTGATGCTGTGATTGCCTGAAACAAATGAATCGCCATGTTACACATTAACTGGGAGGAAAAGCTATCAGAAGTCATTTTAAGAAAATTCTATGGTAATATTAACCCACCTTGTTCAGTCATTTATATAATCTTCATGATATGGAAATAAAGTACCTACTCACAGGATTCATTATCAGGACCATCCTGTGAACTTATCTCATAGAGATAACAAGATAATCTATGTAAATAACACAGGCATATAAATGACTCAGCCTAGTGACAGCTCAGTGTGTTGACTCTTATTCTGATTGCCTGTAGGAAAGCTTGCATGGGAGAAGGAAAGCTGGGTTTTGTTTGTTTGTTGACCGCACCTTGGGGCATGCGGGATCTTAGTTCCCTGACAAGAGACTGAATCTGTTCCCCTGCAGTGGGAGGTGGAGTCTTAACCACTGCACCACTAGGGACATCCCAAAGGCTGCTAATTGTAGTTCTGCTATCCAGGTCATCTTTTACAGACATCCTAGCATACACACTGAGGAAACCAGAATTGAAAGAGACACATATACCCCTATGTTCATTGCAGCACTGTTTACAGTAACTAGGACATGGAAGCAACCTAGATGTCTGGCGGCAGATGAATGTATAAAGAAGTTGTGGTACATACACACAATGGAATATTACTCAGCTATAAAAAAGAACCCATTTGAGTCAGTTCTAATGAAGTGGATGAAACTGGAGCCCATTATACAGAGTGAAGTAAGTCAGAAAGCGAAACACCAATACAGTATATTAACACATATATATGGAATTTAGAAAGACAGTGACAATGATCCTATATGCAAGGGAGCAAAAGAGACACAGATGTAAAGAACAGACTCCTGGATTATCTGGGAGAAGGTGAGGGTGGAAAGATATGTGAGAATAGCATTGAAACATGTATATTACCATATGTAAAATAGATGATCAGTGCAAGTTGGATGTCTGAAGCAGGGCACTCAAAGCCAGTGCTTTGGGACAAGCCAGAGGGATGGGGTGGGGAGGGCAGTGGGAGGGGGTCCAGGTTGGGGGGGAGGTGCATGTGCTCCCATAGCTGATTTGAGTCAGTGTGTGGCAGGGGCCACCACAGTGTTGTGAAGTGATTGTCCTCCAACTAAAATAAATAAATAAAAAAATTTTTTAAGTGTATTTATATTCATATTTTAAAACTCATAAATATAAACTGTCTATTATAAATGAATTAATGTTCCTCTAACAGTAGAAAACAGGTTTGGCAACTTGATTCAACTTGACTTAACATTTATTAAAACAATAATATTTAATGTTTGCATAACACTTTCATAGTTCACTCCACCCAAGTATTCCATGAGGTAGACACCCTTTGTATTTTGAGCGGGAAAAGAAATTCATAAATGGCACAGGCTTTGCACAGTGTCATACCTCTGCTTAGAGCTGCAGCTCATATTTGAACCCTGCTTTTCATCTTCAGTGGGCTTCCCTGGGAGCTCAGATGGTAAAGAATCTGCCTGCTATGCAGGAAACCCGGGCTCAATCCCTGGGTCAGGAGGATCCCCTGGAGAAGGAAATGGCAACCCGCTGCAGTATTCTTGCCTGAAGAAGTCCATGGACAGGGGAGCCTGGGGGGCTACAGTCCATGGGGTCGCAGAGTCAGACGCGACTGGGCAACTGACACCCACACTTTTGTCTTCGGTGCATTCCTTTCCTGTGACGCTGGTGATCCAGCCTCTCTCACAAGGGCATCTCTCAGAGTGCTATTTCATCTGGGGTTTATAAATGGCAGCACTTGCTTTTGTGTCCGTCCGCTTGGGTAATCTTGCAGTTATGAAATATAGGCCCCATGGCTCTGGACTGGAGCAGAAAGGGCCAAGAATAACCCTGTACAAGTTTATGACCACTGAATCAAGTGGTACACAAATACTCACAGTTCCAGGCACAACGAGCTTCAGAGCATCAAAGAAGGGCAACCTCGAAGAGCCAGCAAAAACAGCCTTCCTGTCCTGTCTCTCCCTCAAAACACTGATAAAAGTGTAACCCTGTCATCCTCACCCAGCTTCCAAAGATATCAGGAGAGCTGAGTTCCCTTGGGTTGGACAGTTTGTCTCTGGGCAGAATCCCATTTCTGCAGTACCTGCCCTGAAGTCTGGTGACAGTCCCCATGACAGAGGTTACTGAAAGAGTGTCCTTCACACCCCTCTGCATGGCGACACCACCTCATCTGAGTAAAATCACACGACTTAAAATTTGTATCCCACTACCTCGACTCACCTCCTCCTCTTCCAAATCATCCTCTCCAAGGGCATGGTGTCCTTGTCCTGTGGGCCATGAGCAATAGTATTTTTGCTGCCTTAAGTGCAAAAGTGAGAGAAGCAGGCAGCAAGTGCTGCTCTTCTGCCCTGTACTCTCTGTCGACCACAGAATCACCCGGACAAACCAGCGCGTCTATGGGGCTGGGTCTGTCTCTCACCTCCTGAACTTTGCACTTGCTTTCCTTCTGAGTAGAATGTCCTCCTCTTGACCTGGATAAAACTCTGCTTTCTGATCTCAGGTTGCCTGTCTGCTTTCCCACAGAACAACCCCTGACTTTCCACAGTTAGGTTGCCACCTCCTCCTGTATGTTCTCATAATTCTTTTACTTTCTCTAACTAGCCCGTTGTCTGTCTTACTAGGCTGGGAGCTTTTAGAGATATCTCACCTGTGTTTGAAGCCAGTCCTTAGAGAGCAGGTATTCACTATAAACACACTGAAAGAATGAAATGGGGTTAGAAGTGTGTTGTGTACTGTGGAAAAGAGAGTTAAGAAAGTTTTTGTTTTTGGTTCTTTTCACGTGTGTACATCTGGATATAAGTTGTGCCACAGATAGTCTTTTTTTGTGGTAGAACTCAAAGATGTGCTGATTTCACATGATTCCTGGGATCTTAATAAGTCTTTAGTTTTATGGAGAAAGGAATGGCTTTATCCCTTTGCACTAGATTCACTTCACACGAGGAATGTTTTACTACATAAGTGGCTGAAGATGAATGATCAGGCCTTTAAACGTGCATGCTGCGTGTAGTACACAAATGACTGCTTTCATGATCTTGGTTCATATAAATTTTCTCAACTATATCCAGAATGTGTGTGCCTTTGCTGGCTAGTTGAGTCCTGAAGTTGACAGAAAGTTTGTTTTTAGTTTCTTTCCCCTATTCATTGGTTTATATGTATTTTTATAAATACTTCAGATTAACATTTATGGGTGAATTTAACTCAGATGACCATTATATCTACTACTGTGGACAGGAATCCCTCAGAAGAAATGGAGTAGCCATCATGGTCAACAAAAGAGTTCAAAATGCAGTACTTGGATGCAATCTCAAAAACGACAGAATGATCTCTGTTCGTTTCCAAGGTAAACCATTCAACATCACAGTAATCCAAGTCTATGCCCCAACCTGTAATGCTGAAGAAGCTGAAGTTGAACGGTTCTATGAAGACCTACAAGACCTTTTAGAACTAACACCCAAAAAAGATGTCCTTTTCATTATAGGGGACTGGAATGCAAAAGTAGGAAGTCAAGAAACACCTGGAGTAACAGGCAAATTTGGCCTTGGAATACAGAATGAAGCAGGGCAAAGACTAATAGAGTTTTGCCAAGAAAATGCACTGGTCATAGCAAACACCCTCTTCCAACAACACAAGAGAAGACTCTGCACATGGACATCACCAGATGGTCAACACCGAAATCAGATTGATTATATTCTTTGCAGCCAAAGATGGAGAAACTCTATACAGTCAACAAAAACAAGACCGGGAGCTGACTGTGGCTCAGATCATGAACTCCTTATTGCCAAATTCAGACTGAAATTGAAGAAAGTAGGGAAAACCACTAGACCATTCAGGCATGACCTAAATCAAATCCCTTATGATTATACAGTGGAAGTGAGAAATAGATTTAAGGGCCTAGATCTGATAGATAGAGTGCCTGATGAACTATGGAATGAGGTTCATGACATTGTACAGGAGACAGGGATCAAGACCATCCCCATGGAAAAGAAATGCAAAAAAGCAAAATGGCTTTCTGGGGAGGCTTTACAAATAGCTGTGAAAAGAAGAGAAGCGAAAAGCAAAGGAGAAAAGGAAAGACATAAGCATCTGAATGCAGAGTTCCAAAGAATAGCAAGAAGAGATAAGAAAGCCTTCCTCAGTGATCAATGCAAAAAACTAGAGGAAAACAGAATGGGAAAGACTAGAGATCTCGTCAAGAAAATTAGAGATACCAAGGGAACATTTCATGCAAAGATGGGCTCGATAAAGGACAGAAATGGTATGGACCTAACAGAAGCAGAAGATATTAAGAAGAGGTGGCAAGAATACACAGAAGAACTGTACAAAAAAGATCTTCACACCCCAGATAATCACGATGGTGTGATCACTCACCTAGAGCCAGATATCCTGGAATGTGAAGTCAAGTGGGCCTTAGAAAGCATCACTATGAACAAAGCTAGTGGAGGTGATGGAATTCCAGTTGAGCTATTTCAAATCCTGAAAGACAATGCTGTGAAAGTGCTGCACTCAATATGCCAGCAAATTTTGGAAAACTCAGCAGTGGCCACAGGACTGGACAAGGTCAGTTTTCATTTCAATCCCAAAGAAAGGCAATGCCAAAGAAGGCTCTAACTACCGCTCAATTGCACTCATCTCACATGCTAGTAAAGTAATGTTCAAAATTCTCCAAGCCAGGCTTCAGCAATACGTGAACTGTGAACTTCCAGATGTTCAGGCTGGTTTTATAAAAGGCAGAGGAAGCAGAGATCAAATTGCCAATATCCGCTGGATCATGGAAAAAGCAAGACAGTTCCAGAAAAACATCTATTTCTTCTTTATTGACTATGCCAAAGCCTTTGACTGTGTGGATCACAATAAACTGTGGAAAATTCTGAAAGAGATGGGAATACCAGACCACCTGACCTGCCTCTTGAGAAGTCTGTATGCAGGTCAGGAAGCAACAGTTAGAACTGGACATGGAACAACAGAATGCTTCCAAATAGGAAAAGGAGTACATCAAGGCTGTATATTGTCACCCTGCTTATTTAACTTATATGCAGGGTACATCATGAGAAACGCTGGGCTGGAAGAAGCATGCCCTGGAATCAAGATTGCCGGGAGAAATCTCAATAACCTCAGATATGCAGATGACACCACCCTTATGGCAGAAAGTGAAGAGGAACTAAAAAGCCTCCTGATGAAAGTGAAAGTGGAGAGTGAAAAAGTTGGCTTAAAGCTCAACATTCAGAAAACAAAGATCATGGCATCTGGTCCCATCACTTCATGGAAAATAGATGGGGAAACAGTGGAAACAGTGTCAGACTTTATTTTGGGGGGCTCCCAAATTACTGCAGATTGTGACTGCAGCCATGAAATTAAAAGATGGTTACTCCTTGGAAGAAAAGTTATGACCAACATAGATAGCATATTGAAAAGCAGAGACATTACTTTGCCAACAAAGGTCCGTCTAGTCAAGGCTATTGTTTTGCCAGTGGTCATGTATGGATGTGAAAGTTGGACTGTGAAGAAAGCTGAGCACCGAAGAATTGATGCTTTTGAACTGTGGTGTTGGAGAAGACTCTTGAGAGTCCCTTGGACTGCAAGGAGATACAGCCATTCCATTCTAAAGGAGATCAGCCCTGGGATTTCTTTGGAAGGAATGATGCTGAAACTGAAACTCCACTACTTTGGCCACCTCATGCGAAGTGTTGACTCATTGGAAAAGATCCTGATGCTGGGAGGGATTGGGGGCAGGAGGAGAAGGGGGCGACAGAGGATGAGATGGCTGGATGGCATCACTGACTCGATGGACGTGAATCTGAGTAAACTCCAGGAGTTGGTGATGGACAGGGAGGCCTGGCGTGCTGTGATTCATGGAGTCGCAAAGAGTCGGACATGACTGAGCGACTGAACTGAACTGAAACATATTTCATTGATAATGATGTTAGTGTATAGCTGAAAATGATGCATTTATTTATTAAAAAATTTTGTGGTTTGATTTATTCTCTTGAGAAATAGAATAAAATGTTGCTTTATAACAATACCTGCCCCTTCAAAGAGATATCTAGATGTCATATTCATATGTAGCACCCATTTTTTGTTTTTTATTTATCATTTTAAAAAATTTATTTATTTTAAGTGGAGGGTAATTGCTTTACAATGTTGTGTTGGTTTCTGCCATACATCCATATGAGTCAGTCGTAGGTATGCATGTTACCCCTCCCTCTTGAACCTTCCTGCCAACTCCCATCCCATCCCACCCCTCTAAGTTGTCATAGGTCATCAGGTTTGAGCTCCCTGCCTCATACAGCAAATCCCCACTGGTTATCTGTTTGACATATGGTAATTGTAAACGTGAATGTATACACATTGTAAATGTACATATGTTCTGATGCCATTCTCTCAGTCTGTCCCACCCTTTCCTTCCTCCACTGTGTCTACAAGTCTGTTCTCTATGTCTGCACTGAAAATGAAAGTGCAAGTCGCTCAGTCGTGTCCGACTCTTTGCGACTCCATGGACTCCCTGCCAGCCTCCTCTGTCCATGGGATTTTCCAGGCAAGAACACTGGAGTGGGTAGCCTTTCCCTTCTCCAGGGGATCCTCCCAACCCAGGGTTCAAAGCCAGGTCTCCAGCATTGAGGTCAGATCTTTACCACCTGAGCCTCCGGGGAAGCCCTCCAGGTCAGTCTCCACTGCTGTCCTGCAAACTGGGTCATCAGCACCATCTTTCTAGATCCCATACATATGCATTAATATAGGAGATTTGTGTTTCTCCTTCTGACTTCACTGTGTATAACAGGCTCCAGGTTCATCCAACTCATTAGAACTAACTCAAATGTGTTCCTTTACATGACTGAGTAATACTCCATTGTGTATATGTGCCACAACTTCTTTATCCATTCATCTGTCAATGGATATCTAGGTTGCTTCCATGTCCTAGCTATTGTAAACAGTGCTGCAATGAACATTGGGGTACATGTGTCTTTTTCAGTTATGGTTTCCTCAGAGTATATGACCAATAGTGTGATTGTTGGGTTACATGGTAGTTTTATTCCTAGTTTTTTAAAGAATCTCCATACTATTCTCCGTACTGGGCTATATCAATTTACATTCCCACCAACAATGCAAGCATCCATTTTTTAATGTCTGATTTTAAAGCTGATTCATTCATTAATCCTTAAAATAAGATAATTCAAAAATATCAACAAAAGTCATAGCCCTCATTTATAAAGAATTTTCATGAGTTAAGCAGTGTGTCATATTAATCTTCACAAAACTCTTATAAACTGCTTACTGTATCTTTTACTTTAAAAATTTTCAGCTTTATTGAGGTATTCAATATAATTGATATGTAAAACTGTACGATATTTAAAGTATACACTGTGGTGACTTTATATACATACATTGTGAAAGGATTCTCCAATCTGGTTAATGAAAAATTCATGCATTTGAAACCTTCCTCTTTCCTTTTTTTCTGTAACACATGTACTCTGATGATTTTCTTTCTCGCTTAGGTTGTCGTACTGCTCCGACAGATTTAGTTTTCATCTTGGATGGCTCTTACAGTGTTGGCCCAGAAAACTTTGAAATAGTGAAAAAGTGGCTTGTCAATATCACAAAGAACTTTGACATAGGACCGAAGTTTATTCAGGTTGGGGTGGTTCAGTACAGTGACTACCCTGTCCTGGAGATCCCCCTGGGGAGCCATGAATCGGGAGAGAACTTGATGGCAGCCATGGAGTCAATACATTACTTGGGAGGAAACACACGGACTGGAAAGGCCATCCAGTTTGCCCTTGATTACCTTTTTGCCAAGTCCGCACGGTTTCTGACTAAGATCGCAGTAGTCCTTACGGATGGGAAATCCCAAGATGAAGTCAAGGATGCTGCAGAAGCAGCAAGAGACAGTAGAATAACATTGTTCGCCATTGGTGTTGGGTCAGAAACAGAAGAGGCAGAACTTAGAGCTATTGCCAACAAGCCTTCATCCACCTATGTGTTTTATGTGGAAGACTACATTGCAATATCCAAAATAAGGGAGGTGATGAAGCAGAAACTTTGTGAAGGTAAGCCTTAATATAATGTGGAAACAAGTAAGAATGACAATCTCTTACAGTTTTGTATAACCTGTTCTTTTACAGTGGGGGAGATGGTTTTATTCAATGTCAGATGAGTTAGGTCAGAACTGAAGTGAGCACACATTTCTATGTTAGAGTTATTCTGGATAAACTTTGTTTTTGGGAACAATTGCTTTCTTGTAAAATCTATAGTTGGAGGATATTATATTTTGTGATTTTTGTGTGTGTGTGTGTGTGTTTCTTTCAGATACAATGTGTTTATTGTGGAGGTTAGATAAAGTTAAGATACATAAAGAATGAAAATATATGTAAATCATGTATGATTATATCACTCCTGTTAGCAAGGTTTCTGCCTTTTCCATTCTAGTCTTTTTTTTTTTTTTACAGTTTCATTTTTTATTGAACTTACATAAAATAATATTTTACTCATTCAAGTTACACAAATTCTCAAAAAATATGAAATAAATTTTTTTATTTTACCTAGGAAAGCTTTAATATTCTGTACAAAGTTCATAAAAGCTATCAATTCTTATTCAATTATGTGCTCATTAATTAGATATAATTTAGAATTAATCATGAATTAATTATGCATTTATATATCAATTATGCACACAGTTGTATATATCAACATATACAGTCAGTCATTTCAGTTTCTCAGTTGTGTCAAACTCTTTGCAACCTCATGGACTGCAGCATGCTAGACTTTCCTGTCCATCACTAACTTCCAGAGCTTGTTCAAACTCATGTCCATCAAGTCACTGATGTCATCCAACCATCTCATCCTCTGTCATCCCCTTCTTGTGCTGCCTTCAATCTTTACAAGCATCAGGGTCTTTTCCAATGAGTCAGTTTCTCACCTCAGGTGGCCAAAGTATTGGAGTTTCAGCTTCAGCATCAGTCCTTCCAATAAATATTCAGGACTAATTTCCTTTAGGATGGACTGGTTTCATCTCCTTACAGTCCAAGGGACTCTTAAGAGTCTTCTCCAACACCACAGTTCAAAAGCATTCTTCAGTGCTCAGAAAGCTGAGCTCTAGTCTTTTTTGATTTCAGAGTGTTTGAGAGTTTATTCATGTGCCTGAATAAGGATGTGGTGCGTGTGTGTGTGTGTGCGTGCATGCTTATTCAGTTGTGTCTGACTGGTTGTGATCCCATGGACTGTAGCCTGCCAAGCTCCTCGGTCCATGGGATTCTCCAGGCAAGAATATTGGAGTGGGTAGCCATTCCCTTCTCCGGGGAATCTTTCCAATCCAAAGATCAAACCCAAGTTTCCTGTATTGCAAGTGAATTCTTTATTGTCTGAGCCACCTGGAAAGACTGTCTAAATAAGGATAATATTGTATAAGTAATTTCATACTCTCTTTTCATATTATTTATACTATGTTACTATATGTATGATTTTAAACTATTAATATTATAGCATATAATCTTTTAAGATTATTTAAATTTTCTCCATTTTTGTATAGTTGGTTTATTCCTAAGTTTTTCTAATACAAATAACTGAATATTCCTGTACCTAATTGTGAATGGGGATTAAAGAAAACAGAAAACAAATATCAAATTACTAACATTTTTAAAACTTTTGAAGAGTCTTAAAAATTTCACTTAAGAAAAACAAACTCCTACCAGCAATGAGGAAACCTTTGAAAATATAGTGCTTGCTAGTCTATTAATTATGTTTACATCATTCCATTAAATACTGGAGTTTATTAAGTTTACATCATCCCATAAAATATAGGAAAGTTCCAATTTTTGTAAATATTAAACCTGTAGGAGTACAGACATGCTTGTGTTTAAGTTATTTGGGGGGAGAATAATTTATTCATATCATTTATTTTTAATATTATAGGCATTTAATGTGCCATCTACCTAAAATCATATTCATGCAAATGGAAATGTTTTTTCCCAGTTTACCTACCAAAAAATCCAAAAATTGTTTGGTTCACTTTTGATAGAAAAATTTCTACATGATTGTGACTTAGAAAACAACTTAATTTCTTTATTTTCTTTGTATTTGAGGGGACTGTGGTAAAGAAAAACACTTCAAAGCTTTTTAGATTATCTACTATTTTAAGAAACCACTACAAAACAAAGAGCATAGAAAATTAAGTATTTTCTATAATAAAACTTTTAAAAAGGTACTAATAAGTAAATACAAATGCTCAGTACAGTTATTCTTTTTATGAGTCTCTAACAGTAAGACTGTGTTGACTTTTATTGTGTTGAACAGGTCAAAGGAATTGAGATTTTTAATGTGTTATTGGATTAGTTAGAAATCTTTCACTTTGAAGTTAGGTATGCTGCTGCTACTGCTGCTAAGTCGCTTCAGTCGTGTCCGACTCTATGCGACCCCTGAGACAGCAGCCCACCAGGCTCCCCCGTCCCTGGGATTCTCCAGGCAAGAACACTGGAGTGGGTTGCCATTTCCTTCTCCAATGCATCAAAGTGAAAAGTGAAAGGGAAGTCGCTCAGTCGTGTCCAACTCTTTGTGACCCCATGGACTGCAGCCTACCAGGCTCCTCCTCCTTCCAGTTAGGAAGTTAGGTATACTTCATTATTAAAATAAACTTTCCATGGTAAAATTACGCTTACCATTCATTTTAATCCTAAAATATAAATTTGATTAAATATGTCTGTTAAGTATTTGCTTCATAGACTTTTCCTGAAGATCTGTATTTTGATAAATGCATTCTCTGTATTTAAATTTTTAAAAATACACATGAAAGAGTAGCTGTGTGTAAAGGGGTAAAGCTTCTTTCAGCTAAAATGTCTGATCTGTAAAAAAAAAATCAAATTTGAAATCTTGCCAAATATTTCTTCATCCACACTCAGAAAAAGAATGTAAGTAATGTCTGTGTCTATTCAGTTCACATATTCACTGTACAATAGACATCTTTTAAAATGTACATTTTGAAGTTGTACTTGTGGAAGATATGAGTTTTTTTGCACTTGACATTTCATACTGTATTACACAGTGTGATTAATGCACTAAATTAATGCACTGCTATATTGCAGCAGCCTCAAATTATATATATTAATTAACATTATATATGTTAGATTATTTGACTAGCTCACCTTTTTTTTGACAGTTAACTTCTATTTTGTGGTGTTTAGCATATAGAGTTGTTCCCTTTTATATTCTACTGTTGTTGATCCAGGATGAACAAAATATTATCCAACTCTTTGTTCCCGCATAGATTATTTCATATTCATGAATCTACTGTTTCCTTGAAGATGTATTGTTCAATATGTTCCTTATTTCAAGACCACCTAAAAGTGATGAAAAATGATTTCTTTATTTATCAGAGAGTATTTCTTTCAACTTGGGCTTAGTTTGTCCTTTTTTAGTTCTTTGACTTGTAAAGGTAGGCTGTTTATTTAGGTCTTTATTATTTTTATTGCTATGAATGTCCTTCTGAGTCCTGCTTTTGCTGCATCCCATATGTTTTGGTATGTAGTATTTTATGGTTTGTTTGTATAAGATATCTTCTGTCAAATAAGTCAAATCCTTATTTGACTTAAGGATTGTTCAAGAGTGTATTAATTTCCATGTATTTGTGAATTTTCCAGTTTTCCTCCTGGCATATTAATGAAAAATATTAAAATAAAATTATTTTAATATCATTCAGTTGTGGTTGGAAAATATACCTGGTATGATTTCAATCTTCTTAAATTTGTGAAGGCTTATTTATTTATTTATTTTTAACCTAATGTATTACCTATCCTGGAGACTGTTTCATCTGTACTTGAGAAGAACGTGTATTCTGGTGCTGTGGCCATGATGGGGGTAGGCAGTGTGTTCTATATATGTCTATTAGATTCATTTGGCCTAGAATGTTGTTCTTTTGTTGACCTTCCATCTGAATATTCTGCTGCTGCTGCTGCTGCTAAGTCGCTTCAGTCGTGTCTGACTCTGTGTGACCCCATAGACAGCAGCCCACCAGGCTCCCCTGTCCCTGGGATTCTCCAGGCAAGAACACTGGAGTGGGTTGCTGTTTACTTCTCCAATGCTTGAAAGTGAAGAGTTAAGTGAAGTCGCTCAGTCGTGTCCAACTCTTCGTGACCCCATGGACTGTAGCCTACCAGGCTCCTGCATCCATGGGATTTTCCAGGCAAGAGTACTGGAGTGGGGTGCCATTGCCTTCTCTGCTGAATATTCTATTCATTATTTACTGGAACATTGAAATCCCTTACTGTTATTGGGTTGCTGTCAGTTTTGTCAATGTTTGCATCATATATTTGGGTGCTGTAATGTTGATTGCATATATATTTATAATTCGTATGTTTTACTGGCAAATTAACCAAAATATATATAAATTGGTTAATTTGCCAGTAAAACATATACACACACACACACGCACACACACACACACACACACACTGTCCTTCCTTGTCTCTTTTGAGAGATTTTTGACTTAAAGTCCATTTGTCACCATTTTTGTTCTCTTTGGTAAACTTTTGTATGGAGTATCTTTTTTCCATCCCTTTACCCCTTTACTTTTATCCTATGTGTGTCCTTAATTCTAAAGTAAATTTCTCGTAGACAGCATGAATAGTATTTTTTAAAATCCATTTAGCTACTCTATGCCTTTTATTGAGGATTTTAATTAATTCACATCTGAAGTAACTACTGATAGGGAATGATTTAATATAGTCATTTATAATTTTTTTTCTGACCTTTTTTTAGTTCCTCTTTTCTCTCTTCCTATTTTCTTTTGTGTTTTATTGATTTTTGTAGTGACATGCAAATTCCTTTTTAATTTACTTTTGTATGTTTTCTATAGGTTTTTTGGGGTTACTATGTGACACAGGCATGCCTACTCAGTCATTTCTGACTCTTTGCAACCCTACGGACTGTAGCACGCTAGTTTCCTCTGATATAGAAAACATCATATAGTTATATCAATCTATTTTAATAACTTCAAAACTCTATTTTTTGTTCTTTTCTGCCCCCTTTACACTTTTTTTAATTCATTTTAATTTTTTTAAATTTAATTTAATTTAATTTTTTACTTTACAATATTGTATTGGTTTTGCCATATATCAACATGAATCCACCACAGGTATACACGTGTTCCCCATCCTGAACCCTCCTCCCTCCTCCCTCCCCATACATACATACATACATACAGTGCACCAGCCCCAAGCATCCAGTATCGTGCATCGAACCTGGACTGGTGACTCGTTTCATATATGATATTATACATGTTTCAATGCCATTCTCCCAAATCATCCCACCCTCTCCGTCTCCCTCAGAGTCCAAAAGACTGTTCTATACATTAGTGTCTCTTTTGCTGTCTCGTATACAGGGTTATTGTTACCATCTTTCTAAATTCCATATATATGCGTTAGTGTACTGTATTGGTGTTTTTCTTTCTGGCTTACTTCACTCTGTATAATAGGCTCCAGTTTCATCCACCTCATTAGAACTGATTCAAATGTATTCTTTTTAATGGCTGAGTAATACTCCATTGTGTATATGTACCACAGCTTTCTTATCCATTCATCTGCCAATGGACATCTAGGTTGATTCCATGTCCTGGCTATTATGAACAGTGCTGCGATAAACACTGGGGTACACGTGTCTCTCCCTTCTGGTTTCCTCAGTGTGTATGCCAAGCAGTGGGATTGCTGGGTGATAAGGCAGTTCTATTTCCAGTTTTTTAAGGAATCTCCACACTGTTCTCCATAGTGGCTGTACTAGATTGCATTCCCACCAACAGTGTAAGAAGGTTCCCTTTTCTCCACACCCTCTCCAGCATTTATTGCTTGTAGACTTTTGGATCACAGCCATTCTGACTGGCGTGAAATGGTACCAGTCTTCACTGGTGTGAAGTGGTTTTGATTTGCATTTCTCTAATAATGAGTGATGTTGAGCATCTTTTCATGTGTTTGTTAGCCATTTGTATGTCTTCTTTGGAGAAATGTCTATTTAGTTCTTTGGCCCATTTTTTGATTGGGTCATTTGTTTTTCTGGAATTGAGCTGTAGGAGTTGTTTGTATATTTTTGAGATTAATTGTTTGTCAGTTGCTTCATTTGCTATTATTTTCTCCCATTCTGAAGGCTGTCTTTTCACCTTGCTTATAGTTTCCTTTGTTGTACAGAAGCTTTTAAGTTTAATTAGGTCCCATTTGTTTATTTTTGCTTTTATTTCCAATATTCTGGGAGGTGGGTCGTAGAGGATCCTGCTGTGATTTATGTCAGAGAGTGTTTTGCCTATGTTCTCCTCTAGGAGTTTTATAGTTTCTGGTCTTACGTTTAGATCTTTAATCCATTTTGAGTTTATTTTTGTGTATGGTGTTAGTAAGTGTTCTAGTTTTATTCTTTTACAAGTGGTTGACCAGTTTTCCCAGCACCATTTGTTAAAGAGATTGTCTTTTCTCCATTGTATATTCTTGCCTCCTTTGTCAAAGGATAAGGTGTCCATAGGTGTGTGGATTTATCTCTGGGCTTTCTATTTTGTTCCATTGATCTATATTTCTGTCTTTGTGCCAGTACCATACTGTCTTGATGACTATGGCTTTGTAGTAGAGCCTGAAGTCAGGCAGGTTGATTCCTCCAGTTCCATTCTTCTTTCTCAAGATTGCTTTGGCTATTCGAGGTTTTTTTGTATTTCCATACAAATTGTGAAATTATTTGTTCTAGCTCTGTGAAGAATACCGTTGGTAGCTTGATAGGGATTGCATTGAATCTATAAATTGCTTTGGGTAGTATACTCATTTTCACTATATTGATTCTTCCAATCCATGAACATGGTATATTTCTCCATCTATTAGTGTCCTCTTTGATTTCTTTCACCAGTGTTTTATAGTTTTCTATATATAGGTCTTTAGTTTCTTTAGGTAGATATATTCCTAAGTATTTTATTCTTTTTGTTGCAATGGTGAATGGAATTGTTTTCGTAATTTCTCTTTCTATTTTCTCATTATTAGTGTATAGGCATGCAAGGGATTTCTGTGTGTTGATTTTATATCCTGCAACTTTACTATATTCATTGATTAGTTCTAGTAATTTTCTGGTGGAGTCTTTAGGGTTTTCTATGTAGAGGATCATGTCATCTGCAAACAGTGAGAGTCTTACTTCTTCTTTTTGAATTTGGATTCCTTTTATTTCTTTTTCTGCTCTGATTGCTGTGGCCAAAACTTCCACACCCTTGTCTTGTTCCTGACTTTTGGGGAATAGCTTTCAATTTTTCACCATTGAGGATAATGTTTTTCCTGTGGGTTTGTCATATATAGCTTTTATTATGTTGAGGTATGTTCCTTCTATTCCTGCTTTCTGGAGAGTTATTTTTTTTAATCATAAATGGATGTTGAATTTTGTCAAAGGCTTTCTCCGCATCTATTGAGATAATCATATTGTTTTTATTTTTAAATTTGTTAATGTGATGTATTTCATTGATTGGTTTGCGGATGTTGAAGAATCCTTGCATCACTGGGATAAAGCCCACTTGGTCATGGTGTATGATCTTTTTAATGTGCTGTTGGATTCTGATTGCTAGAATTTTGTTAAGGATTTTTGCATCTGTGTTCATCAGTGATATTGGCCTGTAGTTTTCTTTTTTTGTGGCATCTTTGTCAGGTTTTGGTATTAGGGTGATGGTGGCCTCATAGAATGAGTTTGGAAGTTTACCTTCCTCTGCAATTTTCTGGAAGAGTTTGAGTAGGATAGGTGTTAGCTCCTCTCTAAATTTTTGGTAGAATTCAGCTGTGAAGCCATCTGGACCTGGGGTCTTGTTTGCTGGAAGATTTCTGATTACAGTTTCAATTTCCATGCTTGTGATGGGTCTGTTAAGATTTTCTATTTCTTCCTGGTCCAGTTTTGGAAAGTTGTACTTTTCTAAGAATTTAGAAAAGTTTAAACAAAAGAAATTTGTTCATTTCTTCCACGTTCTCCATTTTATTGGCATATAATTGCTGATAGTAGTCTCTTATGATCCTTTGTATTTCTGTGTTGTCTGTTGTGATCTCTCCATTTTCATTTCTAATTTTATTGGTTTGATTTTTCTCCCTTTGTTTCTTGATGAGTCTGGCTAATGGTTTGTCAATTTTATTTATCCTTTCAAAGAACCAGCTTCTGGCTTTGTTGATTTTTGCTATGGTCTCTTTTGTTTCTTTTGCATTTATTTGCATTTATTTATTTTCCCTAATTTTTAAGATCTCTTTCCTTCTACTAACCCTAGGGGTTCTTCATTTCCTCCTTTTCTAGTTGCTTTAGGTGTAGAGTTAGGTGATTTATTTGACTTTTTTCTTGTTTCTTGAGGTATGCCTGTATTGCTATGAACTTTCCCCTTAGGACTGCTTTTACAGTGTCCCACAGGTTTTGGGTTGTTGTGTTTTCATTTTCATTTGTTTCTATGAAAATTTTGATTTCTTTTTTGATTTCTTCTGTGATTTGTTGGTTATTCAGCAGCATGTTGTTCAGCCTCCATATGTTGGCATTTTTAATAGTTTTTCTCCTGTAATTGAGATCTAATCTTACTGCATTGTGGTCAGAAAAGATGCTTGGAATGACTTCAATTTTTTTGAATTTACCAAGGCTAGATTTATGGCCCAGGATGTGATCTATCCTGGAGAAGGTTCCATGTGCGCTTGAGAAAAAAGTGAAATTCATCGTTTTGGGGTGAAATGTCTTTATAGATATCAATTAGGTCTAACTGGTCTATTGTATCATTTAAAGTTTGTGATTCCTTGTTAATTTTCTGTTTAGTTGATCTATCCATAGGTGTGAGTGGGGTATTAAAGTCTCCCACTATTATTGTCTTATTGTTAATTTCCCCTTTCATACTTGTTAGCATTTGTCTTACATATTGCAGTGCTCCTATGTTGGGTGCATATATATTTATAATTGTTATATCTTCTTCTTGGATTGATCCTTTGATCATTATGTAGTGTCCTTCTTTGTCTCTTTTCACAGCTTTTGTTTTAAAGTCTTGTTTTAAAATCTATTTTATCTGATATGAGTATTGCTACTCCTGCTTCTTTTTTGGTCTCTATTTGCATGGAAAATCTTTTTCCAGCCCTTCCCTTTCAGTCTGTATGTGTCCCCTGTTTTGAGGTGGGTCTCTTGTAGACAACATATATAGGGGTTTTGTTTTTGTATCCATTCAGCCAGTCTTTGTCTTTTGGTTGGGGCATTCAACCCATTTACATTTAAGATAATTATTGATAAGTATGATTAAGATAATTATTGATAAGTATGACCCCATTGCCATTTACTTTATTGTTTTGGGTTTCAGTTTATACACCCTTTTTGTGTTTCCTGTCTAGAGAATATCCTTTAGTATTTGTTGGAGAGCTGATTTGGTGGTGCTGAATTCTCTCAGCTTTTGCTTGTCTGTAAAGCTTTTGATTTCTCCTTCATATTTGAATGAGATCCTTGCTGGGTACAGTAATCTGGGCTGTAGGTTATTTTCTTTCATCACTTTAAGTATGTCTTGCCATTCCCTCCTGGCTTGAAGAGTTTCTATTGAAAGATCAGCTGTTATCCTTATGGGAATTCCCTTGTGTGATATTTGTTGTTTTTCCCTTGCCACTTTTAATATTTGTTCTTTGTGTTTGATCTTTGTTAATTTGATTAATATGTGTCTTGGGGTGTTTCGCCTTGGGTTTATCCTGTTTGGGACTCTCTCGGTTTCTTGGACTTGGGTGATTATTTCCTTCCCCATTTTAGGGAAGTTTTCAACTATTATCTTCTCAAGTATTTTCTCATGGTCTTTCTTTTTGTCTTCTTCTTCTGGGACTCCTATGATTTGAATGTTGTAGCGTTTAATATTGTCCTGGAGGTCTCTGAGATTGTCCTCATTTCTTTTAATTCATTTTTCTTTTTTCCTCTCTGATTCATTTATTTCTACCATTCTATCTTCTAATTCACTAATCCTATCTTCTGCCTCTGTTATTCTACTATTTGTTGCCTCCAGAGTGTTTTTGATCTCATTTATTTCATTATTCATTATATATTGACTCTTTTTTATTTCTTTTAGGTCCTTGTTAAACCTTTCTTGCATCTTCTCAATCCTTGTCTCCAGGATATTTATCTGTGATTCCATTTTTATTTCAAATTTTGGATCATTTTCACTATCATTATTCGGAATTCTTTATCACGTAGATTCCCTATCTCTTCCTCTTTTGTTTGGTTGGTGGGCATTTATCCTGTTCCTTTACCAGCTGGGTATTCCTCTGTCTCTTCATCTTGTTTATATTGCTGAGTTTGGGGTATCCTTTCTGTATTCTGGCAGTTTGTGGAGTTCTCTTTATTGTGGAGTTTCCTCGCTGTGTGTGGATTTGTACAGGTGGCTTGTCAAGGTTTCTTGGTTAGGGAAGCTTGTGTCGGTGTTCTGGTGGGTGGAGCTGGATTTCTTCTCTCTGGAGTGCAATGAAGTGTCCAGTAATGAGTTATGAGATGTCTATGGTTTTGTAGTAACTTTGGGCAGCCTGTATATTGGAGCTCAGGGCTGTATTCCTGTGTTGGTGGAGAATTTGCATGGTATGTTTTGTTCTGGAACTTGTTGGCCCTTGTGTGGTGCTTGGTTTCAGTGTAGGTATGGAGGTGTTTGATGAGCTCCTGTCAATTAATGTTCCCTGGAGTCAGGGTTTGGACTTAAGCCTCCTGCTTCCAGTTTTCAGTCTTATTTTTACAGTACTCTCAAAACTTCTCCTTCTATACAGCACCATTGATAAAACATCTATGTTAAAGATGAAAAGTTTATCCACAGTGAGGGACACCCAGAGAGGTTCACAGAGTTACATGGAAAAGACAAGAGGGAGAGGGTGTTGGAGGTGACCCGAATGAGATGAGGTGGAATCAATAGAGAGAGCAGGCTAGCCAGTAATCACTTCCTTATGTACACTCCACAACTGGACCACTCAGAGATGTTCACAGAGTTATATAGAGAAGAGAAGAGGGAGGAAGGAGACAGAGGTGGCCAGGAGGATAAAAGGGGGGAATGAAAAGAAGAGAGACAGATCCAGCCAGTAATCAGTTCCCTAAGTGTTCTCCACCATCTGGAAAACACAGAAATTCACAGAGTTGGGTAGAGCAGAGAGGGTTTAGGGAGGAGACACAGGCGACCTGGTGGAGAAAATGGAGACTCCAAAGGAGGAGAGAGCAGTCAAGCCAGTAATCTCGCTCCCAAGTAAAAATGGGTCCTGAAGATTGGGTTCTTAAAGGTACAAAATTGATAACAAATACCAAAAAGCAAAAATTAAAAATCTAGTGTAGAGTTTGGAATTTCAAAAATACAATGTTAAAGAAAAGAAGAAGAAGAAGAAAGAGAAAAAAAAAGTCACAAAAATTATATATATATATATATAAAATATAGATACAAAATTGATAACAAATACCAAAAAGCAAAAATTAAAAATCTAGAGTAGAGTTTGGAATTTGAGAAATACAATGTTAAAGAAAAGAAGAAGAAAAAGAAAGAGAAAAAAAAGTCACAAAAATTATATATTAAAAAAAAAATAGGTACAAAATTGATAACAAATACCAAAAGCAAAAATTAAAAATCTAGAGTAGAGTTTGGAATTTCAAAAATACAATATTAAAGAAAAGAAGAGAAAAAAAAGAAAGGAAAAAAAAAGTCACAAAAATTATAAAAAAATATATATATGAAGTTTGCTTTTAAAAAAAAAGGGTCTTTTTTTTTTGCAAAGTAATCAGATCAGATCAGTCACTCAGTCATATCCGACTCTTTGCGACCCCATGAATCGCAGCATGCCAGGCCTCCCTGTCCATCACCAACTCCCGGAGTTCACTCAGACTCACGTCCATCGAGTCAGTGATGCCATCCAGCCATCTCATCCTCTGTCGTCCCCTTCTTCTCCTGCCCCCAATCCCTCCCAGCATCAGAGTCTTTTCCAATGAGCCAACTCTTTGCATGAGGTGGCCAAAGTACTGGAGTTTCAGCTTTAGCATCATTCCTTCCAAAGAAATCCCAGGGCTGATCTCCTTCAGAATGGACTGGTTGGATCTCCTTGCAGTCCAAGGGACTCTCAAGAGTCTTCTTCAACACCACAGTTCAAAAGCATCAATTCTTCACCGCTCAGCCTTCTTCACAGTCCAAGTCTCACATCCATACATGACCCGAGGAAAAAACCATAGCCTTGACTAGACCAACCTTTGTTGGCAAAGTAATGTCTCTGCTTTGGAATATGCTATCTAGGTTGGTCATAACTTTCCTTCCAAGGAGTAACCATCTTTTAATTTCATGGCTGCAATCACCATCTGCAGTGATTTTGGAGCCCAGAAAAATAAAGTCTGACACTGTTTCCACTGTTTCCCCATCTATTTCCCATGAAGTGATGGGACCGGATGCCATGATCTTTGTTTTCTGAATGTTGAGCTTTAAGCCAACTTTTTCACTCTCCACTTTCACTTTCATCAAGAGGCTTTTGAGTTCCTCTTCACTTTCTGCCATAAGGGTGGTGTCATCTGCATATCTGAGGTTATTGATATCTCTCCCAGCAATCTTGATTCCAGCTTGTGTTTCTTCCAGTCCAGCATTTCTCATGATGTACTCTGCTTATAAGTTAAATAAGCAGGGTGACAATATACAGCCTTGACATACTCCTTTTCCTATTTGGAAGCATTCTGTTGTTCCATGTCCAGTTCTAACTGTTGCTTCCTGACCTGCATACAAATTTCTCAAGAGGCAGATCAGGTTGTCTGGTATTCCCATTTCTCAGAATTTCCCACAGTTTATTGTGATCCACACAATCAAAGGCTTTGGCATAGTCAATAAGGCAGAAATAGATGTTTTTCTGGAACTGTCTTGCTTTTTCCATGATCCAGCAGATGTTGGCAATTTGATCTCTGGTTCCTCTGCCTTTTCTAAAACCAGCTTGAACATCTGGAAGTTCACGGTTCACATATTGCTGAAGCCTGGCTTGGAGAATTTTGAACATTACTTTACTAGCATGTGAGATGAGTGCAATTGTGCGATAGTTTGAGCATTCTTTGGCATTGCCTTTCTTTGGGATCAGAATGAAAACTGACCTTTTCCAGTCCTGTGGCCACTGCTGAGTTTTCCAAATTTGCTGGCATATTGATTGCAGCACTTTCATAGCATCATCTTTCAGGATTTGAAATAGCTCAACTGGAATTCTATCACCTCCACTAGCTGTGTTCGTAGTGATGCTTTCTAAGGCCCACTTGACTTCACATTCCAGGATGTCTGGCTCTAGTAGGTTATAAAAGTGAAAATTAAAGGAGTAATAGAGGACTTAAAATTTTTTTAAAAAATTAAAAAAAAAAAAAAGAAAGAATGATCATAAAAATAGTAAAAATATATCTAGGACTTTCTCTGGTGGTGTTTTGGGTTTTGTGGGGTCAGTTCATTTTCGGCTAGCTCCTTGGTCCGGCTTATATTTCTCAAGATCTATAGGCCCCTTCCTATGCAGTCGGTACTAACGACAGGGTTTTACTCTATTGCACCTGTCACTTCCAAGGCGGTTCCCTCTGTTTTAGCTTCCTCTGTTTGCTGGTGTGTTCAGTGTCTGATTTCTGTCCTGACACAAAGGGGACGGTGGAGGACCCTTTTTTTTTTTTTTTTTAGGCTCACTTGTTCAGTCCCGCTGTGGGGAGGGAGGGACGCTGCAAACAAATAACACTGGCATGTGCTTGCAGTGCCTCAGCCACACTGGGCCTGACCCCACTCACAGCATGTGTACCCTCCTGCCCACACTGTTCAGGCTCTAGGTTGCTCCACCGGGAACCATCCGAGGCTGGCCCTGGGCTGCATGCACCTCCCAGGTCTAAGCCGCTCAGGTTCAGGCACTAGGGTAGTCCTCAGAGGCACAGACTCCGTTGGGCCTGCGTTTTGTGCCCTTCCCAGGTCCAAGCAGTTCAGGTGATGGAGGTGTTTGGCGAGCGCGGCCTCTGTGACTTATCACCTCCCCGCTGCTCGGTTTTCTGGGTGTACAACCGGTGCACCTTCTCAGGCAGATGTTGACCATCCAGACCCCCAAGAAGTCTTAGTTAGCAAAGAAGCCTGCTTACAGTTTTGTACATCATGTCTCTCTGGGGCTGCGATTGCCCCCTTCCAGCTCTGGCTGCCTGGCACTGGAGGGGGATGGTCTGCAGCCGGCTATCTCTGTTCAGTCCTTTGTTCTGTGCACGGGCCTGGCGGTGTCTTAGGTTAGGGCTGGCTTTTTGCGTGGTAATTATCCCACAGTCTGGTTTGCTAGCCCAAGTTAGTTCGCTCAGATAGCACTTGGGGCATTCAGGCCAGATCCTTACTCTAAGCGATGCAGCCCGCGCCGTGCCTCCCTGCCCAGCCCCTTCTTGCTAGTGGCGGGTGCAGGCGTCTGCGCTGCTTCTCGGCTGGGGGAGTTACCGTTGGGCTCGTAATCTGTGGGTTTTAATTGTTTATTTATTTTCCCTCCCTGTTATGTTGCCCTCTGTGCTTCCAAGGCTCGGCACAGAATCGGCAGTGAGAGTGTTTCCTGGTGTTTGGAAACTTCTCTCTTTTTAAGACTCCCTTCCCGGGACGGAGCTCCATCCCTCCCTCTTTTGTCTCTTTTTTTGTCATTTATTTTTTCCTACCTCCTTTCGAAGACAATGGGCTGCTTTTCTGGGTGCCTGATGTCCTCTGCCGTCTTTCAGAAATTGTTTTGTGGAATTTACTCGGCGTTTAAATGTTCTTTTGATGAATTTGTGGGGGAGAAAGTGGTCTCTCTGTCCTATTCCTCAGCCTTCTGAGCTCCTCCCCACCCTTTACACTTTTTAATGATGCCACAAATTATATCATCTTATACTGTGTATCCATTAATATATTTTCACAGTTTTCTATATCAGAATTAAAAGTGATTTAAATACCACTGTTACAGTGTTACAGTATTCTGAATATGTCTCTATATTTACCTTTACCAGCAAATTTTATACTTTCCAGTGCTTTTGTGTTGCTGCTTAATATCCTTTCAATTTGAAGGACCTCCCTAGTATTTCTTGTTAGGTGGGCCTAGTGGTGATGAGCTTTTTCTTAATCTAGAAAAGTATTTATTTTTCTTTCTAGTTTGAATGACAGGTTTGCCAGGTATGTTATTTTTGGTGGGCAGTCTTTTTCTTTGAACACTTTGAATAGAGCACCCCATTCCCTTGTGGCCTGCAATATTTCTACTCAGAAATCTGGTGATTGGATTATGGGGTACACTGTACATAGTGAGTTGCTTTTCTGTTAGTGATTTCCAAGTTCTCTCTTTACCCTTGTTTTTGAAAATTTGATTATAATGTGTCTGGATGTGGATTTCTTCCAGTTCTTGAATATCTGGATGTCTGCTTCCTTTCCTAGATTTGAGAATTTTTTGGCTATTATTTATTTAAATAAGCTCTGCTTCTTTATCTCTTCTTCTTCTGCAACTCCTATAATCTATATATTGGTCTACTAGATGGTGGGCATGAGTCATTTAGGCTTTCTTCAATTTTTGTCATTCTTTAAAATTTTTGATCTTCTACCTGGATAATTTCAACGGACCTGTCTTCAAGTCTACTGATACTTTCTTCTACTTGATCAAGGCTGACTTTTAACCCCCCTAGTCAGTTTTCTGGTTCAATTATTGTGTTTTTCTGCTCCAAAACTTCTGTTTGGTTCTCCTTTATATTTTCTTTTTGTTGCTATTCTCATTTTGTTCATGTGTCATGTTCTTGAGCTCATAAAGCATCTCATGATGGTTATTTTAAACTCTTTGTCAGATAACGTACTTCTCTTTCTTCAGGGTCAGTATCTGGAGAGATATTATGTTCTTTGATTGAGTCATATATCTCATAGTTTTGTCTTGAGATTCACACATTTGAAAAAGCAATCACTTTTACCAGTCTTTACCAACAGGCTTTGCCCAGTGAAAGTCCCTTAGCAATCAGCCTGGCTAGAGATTTTGAAACCATTTTTGGAGGGATGTGATTTCTTTGGGACTGTGTAAGAAATCTGTTAATTAGTGAGACAAGTTTCCTTTTCAGAAACTAATAATCTTTCACTCCATTTGGTATCTTCCTGTAACACTCAAGTCCTCTAGTTTTACACATTTCCCCCCTCTTCCTTGCTCTCAGTGGCCACTAGGTGTCCAGGTGTGCTGGTTCCTTGTCAGCATCATTAGTCAGGTGAGACCAACATCATTCCCTCAGGCAGCCCTTTGAAAAGCTGGGAGCCTGGATACATCTCCACTCTTCTCTTCCTGTGGGAGAAGCTTCAAGTCGTGTGTCTTCTCCTGACCATGCAGAATCATGTCACAACAAGCCACCCTCACACTCTTACTTGTTTTCTGCAGTCCCCAGGCGTTCAGTTGATTCAGGTTCCATCAGGGCTGCAAATGAGTCAATACAGAAACCAGTCTCTCCATCTCTCCAGTCTCTCTGAAAGCTGGAGCGTTAGATGCATGCTCCATTTTTCTTTCTTCCTCACTGGGGAGTCATTATAAGCAAGGGCATCTCTCTTGGCACTTATTTGTGTCATCCTGGAGAGGGAACTGATGTGGCCAGGGTGAAATCACTCTTATTGCCTACTTCAAGATGTTATTCTTATTTTTGTGCTCATCTGGGAAACTTCAACTTCCTGACTTAAATATGGAATGTTCATAAAGGTATTTGGCCCATAGATCATTGTTAAATCAGCATTTCAGTTAGGGGATGGTTGTCGTGACTTTCTATTCTGCTGTCTTGCTGACATCATTCTTTTGTTGTTATGAGTCAGCTAAGCATGGCCTTGATGCAATAGAATGAGGAGGGAAAAGAAAGTGATTTCCCCTTGTGCTTTGGGAGGTACCATCCTTAAGTATCTACAAGGGCTTCCAATAGCTTGTGTCTTGAAGGACTTTGTTTCAGGACCCATATTTTGATTCAGGTGAGCTGAACTTGCCTGTGCACAGAAGACAGTTAAAAGAGCAGGACCTGGAAACAGCCTGTGTATTCTTACCATTCCTTTTCCCACCATCATGATTCTTGGATGAAGCAGGAAACGTATCTGTTTCTTAAAAGAGTATATGGTGTGGACTCAAGAGGGACCAGAAGTCAGAAGGCAATTAGCTGTGTAAATGTAGCCAAATGTTCTTAGAGAGGTGAGAGGGGAGCGAGAAAGAGAGCTGGCTTCCCTAAGTGGAACTTTGGTGTCTTTCATCCCCCAAAGCACTGGGGCTTTTTTTCCTTCCAGTGCTTTCCACCATGGTGTACTTTAATTTGGAATGATGTTCAGGACTTCTGAATTTCTTTTCCTCTTGTTGAAATTGTTCACATTTTGGATGACTCTTTGCTTTCAGATTGCTGTATACTTTATCTAACTCAAGGCATAATACTTACAAATAATGGCCTGGTATACTCCTCTCCCCTACTCTGTTTAACTTGCATTTCAATGGAAGCCACAAAAGGTCAAGATACACATATCAGGGGCCATGGCCAGGACAACTGAGTTGCTTTCGAAGATAGGATTTCATGATTACATGATTTCATAACAAGCATGTGATTAATTTCTCTGCCCTCACATGGAGCTCATTTCCTTCCCTCTGCCTCTCCACTATTGGTACATATGTGCTTGAATTCCTAACCACAGAGATGGGGCACAGGAAAATGAGAGGTCAGAGCTGGGGTAAAGTTTGGCAGATGGGATTTGATGAGGGGTAATATTTCATAAAACCTCATTGAATATTCAGGGGAATCATTTTGTTTTCTATCTGTAGATTAAAAGAATTTAAATATAATCTGGGTCGGTGACAATCTACATTGTCAAGGGTTTGTAGTATATGCAAAAATACGGATTTTCCATTCATTTAATTAGGGAGACTAGAGCTATGTTTTTAATAAAGAAATATGATGTGTTTATATTTCATGTGAAAACCAATGATGAGTATTAAATTTGAAAAAGTAAGATGACTATGGTATGGTATGATTCAGAAAATATTCAAATTATAGCACATAGACCTTGCTCTCAGGGTTTATGATTGGATCTAAATGCAGCTGTGTACATTCAGTTCATTATTTCTAGCAAAGATAGAAATAGAAAATATTCAGAATAACTTTCTTAGGAATGTTTAAAGCTTATATAAGTAGCTCACTCTCCCATTCTTTCTCTAAAATGTTATTTATATAATACATATCACTTAATGACATATTTTATTATTATTACATCCTTTTAAATGACCACTTTCATACCCATAGGAGTGAATATTATACAATCACTTTGGAAAAGTCTTTGATGTTATCTTTTAGGGCAAAGCGTACTGCTTTTTCTTATGAAACAGCAGTTCTACTTCTAGATATTAATATTTAGCTGTGAGAAATAAGTTCATATGTTCACCAAAAGACTATTCAAGAATGTTCATAGCAGCTTTATTTAAAGTAGCCCCAAACTGAAAACAACTCAAATGATTGCTCACAAGAAAAGAGATAAGTACATCATAGTATAATTCATAGAGTAGATCAAGGCATTTTACTGAATGTAGGTTGTATCTTAATAAAAAAGTTTAAAAAATTCAGTAAGCACAATGCAATGTATATTAAAGTAAAGCTTGATAGTTCTTTCTATAAACCTGAGGCCATGTGAATATATGTGATGGTCTAGCCTAATCTCCAGTGGTCACATATGGATGTGAGAGTTGGACTGTGAAGAAGGCTGAGCGCCGAAGAATTGATGCTTTTGAACTGTGGTGTTGGGGAAGACTCTTGAGAGTCCCTTGGACTGCAAGGAGATCCAAGCAGTCCATTCTGAAGGAGATCAGCCCTGGGATTTCTTTGGAAGGAATGATGCTAAAGCTGAAACTCCAGTACTTTGGCCAGCTCATGTGAAGAGTTGACTCATTGGAAAAGACTCTGATGCTGGGAGGGATTGGGGGCAGGAGGAGAAGGGGACGACAGAGGATGAGATGGCTGGATGGCATCACTGACTCGATGGACCTGAGTCTGAGTGAACTCCGGGAGATGGTGATGGACAGGGAGGCCTGGCATGCTGCAATTCATGGGGTCGCAAAGAGTCGGACACAACTGAGCAACTGAACTGAACTGAGCCTAATCTCTGGAGTTAGAACCAGATTTGAATTTGGTTCTTGACTTGATCAATATCACTCTTTCTAAATATGATCTTAGTCTAATTGACTGACTCCAACTTTGTAATAGAGGCCTGATTTTCATTTTGTTTCATCATTTTATCTTGTATTTGTGTTAAATAATAATAGCATTTATTATCTCATACAGTTTCTGTGGATCAGGAACATGGGCAAAGCTAGGCTGGGTGATCCTGACTCAGGTTCTCTCAAGGAATGCAATCAAGATATCAGTTGGGGTGGCAGTCAGCTGAAGGCTTGACTGGCGCTGGAGGTCTGCTTCTAAGGTGACTCACTCACAAGGTTGGCGAGTCGGTGCTGTTGCTGGCAGGAGGTCTCAGTTCCTGGGCAGGTAAACATCTCTAAGGAGCTATTTGAGCATCCCTGCAACATGACGACTTGGCTTCCCCCAGAGTAAGTCATCCAAGAGAGCCAGAGAGACAGCAGTGTCTTTCCTGTTGGTCACAGAGGTCAGCCCTATCAGTGTGAGAGCAAAGAGACCACATTGTATGCAGATTATTATCAGCATGCTAGAGGCTAGAGCAACAGAGAGACATGTTAAGATGACTGGATGTCTGTTAAATAAACAATAGAGTTAGCATGTTAAAATGATGCATAACTAATATTTAACAAAACTTCTTCTCATTTAAGTTAAAAATGAAAAAAAGGAGTAAACAATGAGTTATAGGAATGGGATAAAGACTATTATCTGGATTTGCATAAAGGTAAAATGCACTACCTTTCTCCATCTCTAGTATTCAATCAGAGAAAGGAATAGCTTAACATTTCATCACATAATCAATGCTTTTAAAATGAAAACTGACAAAACCAGATGAGTTATGTTTGTAATTACCCTTTATTTTCCAAGCCAAGGATGGATTTCTGTTCCTTATATTTTTCTCATTGTTGAAAAATAATACATTCTATGTTAGTGGGACTACTCACTGGTGAAAAAGATTTTTACTTTTCTGGGTTGTGCACAAGTTGTACTTAAGGCTAATTGGAGTTTATTGGTTCCGTTGACTCACCACTGAAAGGAGTCTTATAAAAATCTATGCTTACTAGGTCCCACTGTCAGTCATGTGTTTGGCAGACATCTTCCTCTGATGAAGTATTGTTGACTTTAAATCAATCTATATTTCAAGACAGTAGGAATGCTTGCTGGCTAAAAGGATGAGATCATTTAATCTGTGATGAGAAAAGAAATTTTGTGACTCTGGGCTTTGGTAAATGGACTTCTGCTTGGATAATTTATTTAGGATTTGCTATTGCTATTTTATTGTATTTCCAATATGATGAGATGGAATCTAAGTTATTACGGTCTTAGTACTAAATTGAAACTGAAACCATGGTGGATGTGGCACCCTTTCTATGACTTGTACATTACATGATACTAAAGTCCCTGATGATAAAACATATTCAGAAAGGCAAATTATTAAATTGCCACTGAATGTCATTGAGGAATGTGTGTCAGTGACACCTATACTCACATGTGCCTTACCATTAAGGGCAAGTTCAGTTCAGGAAAGTTTAAAGGAGCTGGCTTGCATAGATCTGAGCTGTACACTCAGATACAACTATATTTTATTGGACTACTGGATCTGGATCAGTAAAATTTCTTTCAGTCTCTGACTGCAAATCTCCACATAAATTTCCCCAGTTATCAATAAAATATGTGACTTCTGCAGAGGGGTGGCTTACAAACAATATAACAAGTAGAATTGGATTGAATAGGCACTTATAAACTAGGCTAGTTGAGATCTGGAAAAATGTGTTCATTATTAATTAGTATGATAATCCCACATCTTGTTAACATCTGGCTTCCCTGGTGGCTCAGTTCAGTCACTAAATCGTGTCCAACTCTTTGCAACCCCATGGATTGCAGCACACCAGGCTTCCCTGTCCATCACCAACTCCTGGAGCTTGCTCAAACTCATGTCCATTGAGTCAGTGATGCCATCCAGCCATCTCATCCTCTGTCATCCTCTTCTCCTCCTGCCTTCAATCTTTCCCAGCATCAGGGTCTCAGGGTCTTTTCCAATGAGTCAGTTCTTTGCCTCAGGCAGCCAAAGTATTGGAGTTTCACCTTCAGCATCAGTCCTTCCAATGAATATTCAGGAGTGATTTCCTTTAGGATGGATTGTTTGGATCTCCTTGCAGTCCAAGGAACTCTCAGGAGTCTTCTCCAACACCACAGTTCAAAAGCATCAATTTTTCAGTGCTCAGCTTTCTTTATAATCCAACTCTCACGTCCATACATGACTACTGGAAAAACCATAGCTTTGACTAGACAGACTTTTGTTGACAAAGTAATGTCTCTGCTTTTTAATATGCTGTCTAGGTTGGTCATTAGCTCTTCTTCCAAGGAGCAAGCATCTTTTAATTTCATGGCTGCAATCACCATCTGCAGTGATTTTGGAGCCCCCCAAAATAGTCTGTCACTGTTTCCTCATCTATTTACCATGAAGTGATGGGACCAGATGCCATGATCTTAGTTTTCTGAATGTTGAGTTTTAAGCCAACCTTTTCACTCTCACTTTCATCAAGAGTCTCTTTAATTCCTCTTTGCTTTCTGCCATAAGGATGGTGTTATCTGCGTATCTGAGGTTATTAATATTTCTCCTGGCAATCTTGATTCCAGCTGTGCTTCTTCCAGTCCAGCGTTTCTCATGACATACTCTGCATAGAAGTCAAATAAACAGGGTGACAATATACAACCTGGATATACTCCTTTATCGATTTGGAACCAGTCTGTTGTTCCATGTACAGTTCTAACTGTTGCTTCCTGACCTGCATACAGATTTATCAGGAGGCAGGTCAGGTGGTCTGGTATTCTCGTCTCTTCAAGAATTTTCCACAGTTTGTTGTGATCCACACAAATCTTTGGCATAGTCAATAAAGCAGAAGCAGATATTTTTCTGGAACTCTCTTGCACTTTCAGTGATCCATCGGATGTTGGCCATTTGATCTCTGTTTCCTTTGCCTTTTCTCAATCCAGCTTGAACATCTGGAATTTCTTGGTTCACGAACTGATAAAGCCTGGTTGGAGAATTTTTGAGCATTACTTTGCTAGCATGTGAGATGAGTGCAATTGTACAGTAGTTTGAGTATCCTTTGGCTTTGCTTTTCTTTGGGATTGGAATGAAAACTGACCTTTCCAGTCCTGTGGCTCAGCAGTAGAGAATATGTCTGCTGATGCAGGAGATGCAGGAGACACAGGTTTGATCCTTGGGTTGAGAAGATACCCCGAAGGAGGAAATGGCAACCCCTTCTGCTATTTTTGCCAGGAAAATCAAATGGACAGAGGAGTCTGGCAGGCTATAGTCCATGGGGTCACCAAGAGTCAGACACGCACACACGGAAAGGAGTAGCTGGACATATCTAATTGTCCTGGCCAGACTCAAAAGATGGACAGTTTTTCTGTCCCTGACTATGGTAGGATTTTAAATAGAGCATGTTTTTATGACCCTGATGAGACTGAATCACTTATATTACTTAGCCCTTAGATTTAACAGGAAGCAATTATCACTGCACCCTAGTGTTTAAAATAAGCTGGAGTGATCTATGCTTGCTCCAGAAAGCATTCCTTTCCTGAATACTCTCTGAACATATTGGGCTAAAATTACAACTGTTTAGTTTCCTGCACTTGCAAACTTAGATCTTGAGTTCTTTTTCTTTTTTTGTCCTTGCTCCTAAATGTACTTCTTCAAACTAACTTGCTTTATCTAGATTGTTCAACTTAGCTGTTATGGATATTATCCTCTGACTGACTCTGTTAGCATTTGATTTTCTTGGTCCTTAAAATAACTTCCAAGTTCCAATTTTTATTCCCAGTTTCCAGTAGAAATTGGTTGTATGCTTATACATACATCTTTTTAGGACACTATAGAGGAGTTAGTTATTTACCTTTATTTCCCTGGCAGATTTTGGAACAATTGTTGGTTGGCAATGAAAGCAGCTTTTTATGTACAGAAACTTCCTTTTACCTGTCTCCCATAGCCAGTGTATGCAAACGTACCAACTGTATTTGAGCATTTTAGCTACATTTTACTTTTCAGTTCCTGTGTATGAGGATATTTTATTGTTCTTGTAGGTGAGCAAATAGGGAAGAAAGATTATTCCTTCAAGAAAATATGAGGGTACCAGGGGCTGAGAAGAGAGAAACCATGAGGAGTTATTGTCCAATGGGTACAAAGTTTGTATTTCTGAAAACTGAAGCTCTTCTGCTTTAGTGGTTTTTCCTTCTTTTCTTTTCTGGTTCCCTGAATAGGGGTGTTGGTTATACAACATTTGAATATACTTAATGGTAGTGAATTTACACTTAAAAATAGTCAAAATGATAAATTTTACGTTCACTTTACAATTAAAAAATTGAAAGCTGAAAGAAAAATAAAATGTAATTATTTAAATACATTTTCCCTAATGAGAGGGCTTCTCTGATAGATCAAGTGGTAAACAATCTGCCTGCAATGCAGGAGCATAGTAGACATGGGTTAGATCCCTGGGTTGGGAAGATCCCCTGGAGGAGGGCATGGCAACCCACTGCAGTGTTCTTGCTGGAAAATCCCATGGACAGAGGAGCCTGGCGGGCTTCAGTCTGTATGGTTGCAAAGAGCTGTATACGACTGAGCATGCATGATCACTAATGAGATGTGCTGGATATTAATGAAGCCATGGCTATATTGTGATTACTGATATACACTTTTGATTTCATGCACTGGGCCACACTGTTTTCTGTACAATCCTGGAGATTATTAACAGAACACAGTGCAAAAGATTTGATTATAGAAAAAGGATGAGCACAGTACTTGCTTTATTCCCCACACTTGCATGCTATTTTGAAGTTATGAAGCATTTCCACATACATCAATGCATCTGATCATCAGACAAGCCCTGTGAAGGAGAGCATTATTCTCTCTTCACAGATGAGAGGCCGGAGGCTCATGAGAGGTTAAGAGGAAGGCTTTGGTCTAAACCTCAGATTCTGATCTTCAGTTGGAGCTCTTTGTCTAATATCTTATAACTTCTCTTTGGTAAAACAAATCAAAAGAGCAATTCAAATCTGAATATTCTTATGATATAATGTGTAACATATTTTCGTTTCAAATAAAGTTCTTTCTTTTGCAGTTTTAAATCAAATGCATTTGAAATGAGGCTTCATGTTGTTCTGTATTACCCTGCCCCCTGCCAGGAACAAATCTTGCATCATAGTAAGAGGAAGAATTTAATTTATTGATTTATGATTTGAGTTATATAACACAGCCTAAAGTAATGCTCAAAATTCTCCAAGCCAGGCTTCAGCAATACGTGAACTGTGAACTTCCAGATGTTCAAGCTGGTTTTAGAAAAGGCAGAGGAACCAGAGATCCAATTGCCAACATCCACTGGATCATGTAAAAAACAAGAGAGTTCCAGAAAAACATCTATTTCTGCTTTATTGATTATGCCAAAGCCTTTGACTGTGTGGATCACAATAAACTGTGGAAAATTCTGAAAGAGATGGGAATACCAGACCACCTGATCTGCCTCTTGAGAAACCTATATGCAGGTCAGGAAGCAACAGTTAGAACTGGGCATGGAACAACAGAATGCTTCCAAATAGGAAAAGGAGTACGTCAAGGCTGTATATTGTCACCCTGCTTATTTAACTTACATGTAGAGTACATCATGAGAAATGCTGGGCTGGAAGAAACACAAGCTGGAGTCAAGATTGCTGGGGGAAATCTCAATAACCTGAGATATGCAGATAACACCACCCTTATTGCAGAGAGTGAAGAGGAACTAAAAAGCCTCTTGATGAAAGTGAAAGTGGAGAGTGAAAAAGTTGGCTTAAAGCTCAATGTTCAGAAAGCTAAGATCATGGCATCTGGTCCCTTCCCTTCATGGGAAATAGATGGGGAAACAGTGGAAACAGTGGTAGACTTTATTTTTTTGGGCTCCAAAATCACTGCAGATGGTGATTGTGGCCATGAAATTAAAAGACATTTACTCCTTAGAAAGAAAGTTATGACCAACCTAGATAGCATATTCAAAAGCAGAGACATTACTTTGCCAACAAAGGTCCCTCTAGTTAAGGTTATGGTTTTTCCAGTGGTCATGTTTGGATGTGAGAGTTGGACTGTGAAGAAAGCTGAGTGCCGAGGAATTGATGCTTTTGAACTGTGGTGTTGGAGAAGACTCTTGAGAGTCCCTTGGACTGCAAGGAGATCCAACCAGTCCATTCTAAAGGAGATCAGTCCTGGGTGTGCATTGGAAGGACTGATGCTAAAGCTGAAACTCCAGTACTTTGGCCACCTCATACGAAGAGTTGACTCATTGGAAAAGACTCTGATGTTTGGAGGGATTGGGGGCAGGAGGAGAAGGGGACGACAGAGGATGAGATGGTTGGATGGCATCACTGACTTGATGGACATGAGTCTGAGTGAACTCTGGGAGTTGGTGATGGACAGGGAGGCCTGGCGTGCTGCAGTTTACGGGGTCACAAAGAGTTGGACATGACTGAGTGACTGAACTGAACTGAACATTCAGCATTACTACCACATTTATTCCCTGCTTCTTGTGTTTTCATATGGAGGAGCTTCAGGTAGACTAGCTCTTCTTTTGATAAGTTGTTTTTGATTTTACATTAAAATGAGTTTTTAAATGATAAGAAATCTCAGTTTTAAGTAGAGGTTAAAAGACAAATTAATTCAGTAATGTAGTAAAAGATTAATATTTGTCAGAACATGGATTATTTAAAAATGTAAAGATGGTTTGATAGTGAAGTCAAATTTGTCACTTCTCTGCTCAAAGTTCACTTGAGTTGGCTTTTGTCTGGGTACAGGCAAAGGTTTTTGGTGAGTTCTCATTCTTTCAAATTAAAAGCAGTGCTGCAATGAGTATATAGATTGACCTTTCTCCACTTTCTTTGACTCCTTACCACTCATGAGAAAATGCGTCTTCAGATAAGGGCATCTGAGAAAAGTAGATGGTCATGTTGGCAAAGTCCCTTTAGCTTTTTCTTTTTGGATGGACAGGTTTGTGAAGCTGGAGCTCCATTTTCTCTGTGGATCCTATGTGAGCTTAGGGGCAAGTCCTGTTTCTCAGGTGGCTGGGGAATGAATCAGTCCTGCTGGGCTGCCAGGCAGGGGTGGTTAATTACAGTTCACTGTCTCATCAGACTCAGTGGTTCACACCCCTAACCAGCACCTTCTGCTTGCAGAGTTTCTGTATCTTCTCATCAGTTAGCACTAAGCTTCCTAGAGGAAGAAGGATGTGACTGATTAGGTCTTTCAAAACTCAGCAACCTCTGATCTGAGAGGAAAATACCCTTCCCTTCCCAGGGATACATCTAACTCTTTATATCAAAACTTAATATTATTTCCAATATTTCCAATATTGTCCATCAGCAAGCATGTAGATAATTGTGATATATCCATACAATGGACAGTAATCAGCATCCAAAAGAATGAACTACTGAAACAGCAGCCAGAGTGGATCTAAAATAATCAAGCTGCATGAAAGAAGCCAGACAAGAAAGAGGACTTCCAATACGCTTCTGTCGCTATAGAATTATATGAAATTCAAACTTATTTGTAGTGACAGAAGATGTATCAGTGGTGCCTGAGAATGCGGATGGGATCGGGATAGTGAATGGTGTCAGGAACAGATTGCAGGGAACGTAGGGAAACTTTTGAGGCTGATGCACATGTTCGTTGCTTTGTCGGTGGAGATGGCTTCACAGGTATACACATGTACCTGTGTCAAAACTAATCAGATTGTAAACTTTATGTTTGATTTATTGTATCTCAATTTACCTCAATAAAGCTACTGAAATAGCAAAAACCCAGGACTTCCCTGGCTGTCTAGTAGTTAAGACACCGAACTTCTGCCAGAGCGTAAGTTTGATCCCTGGTCAGGAACTAAGATCCCGCATGCTGCGCTGTGGGGCCAAAACAAATAAACAGACAACTGCAGCCAAACAAAGCAAAAACAAAGAAGAAACAAACAAGCAAGCTAAAAAACAACTCAGCATCCTCAGACCTGAAGAGGCAAATATCCATATCTTCTCAGGAATACATCTAATTTTATTTATAACAAAGCTTTAATTAATTTCAGTATTCTATGCTACACGGTATGACAGTATTATTGACCTAATAAAATCCATCTCATTACTTTTTATTCTAGGATAAACATGATACTGTTCCCTCTCTTTAATGCTTTTCAGGAGAATGATTATCTTAAAGCACATTTTGTGGAGGTTCTTCTATTTATATTCTGTTAGCTGCTCTATAAAATATAAGCAGTCAGGCTCAGTGTGTATATTATATGATGGCCTTGGAAGAATCTGAAAATATTGCAACATTCCTACAGTATAACAGCTTAATAGCATTTCAACTGTACAGAATTTTCCACATAATTTGAGACACTAGTTTCCCAGATAATTGAAAAGCACATCACATTTTTATAATTTATATAATGACTGTATAATGCAAACCTTAATGACTCTTCTTAAGGAAAAAGTCTTTATTCATTTATGAATGTGATTAATAGAATATATAATCTGATTAATCATAGATGAGATAATAGGCCCATTTGAAGAATTTCCATGAACAGAAAAGACCCACAGTTAAGTTTTTTCCAGAGTGAAAGAACCAATGACATTTGAACTGTAAGATTATAAACTGCTAGAACTGGAAAGAGTATAAGGAGCAACACACATGTTTTTTCTTACCTCTCAAATGCTGGGAAAGCAAGAAAGCAATCAGAGTTCATCTCCCGGATCCAAGAAGTTCAAGGGCAGTATCCAAGGGTGTGTGACTCCCGGACAATCCTGGATGAGAAGCAGAAACCCTGCTCCAGCCTGCCTCTATGGCAGGCCAGGTGTTCCGTTGCTTCTTAGTCACAATAGTGAAGTGTAAACTTCAGCAGTGTTGCCCTTGAAACAGTTCATGAACAAATATTCGTCTTACATTTCATCCCCTTTTAGGGAGAAAGAAGACAGGACTCCATTGTCAAGTAACAAAAACACCCTGAAAACAAAACAAAAACGTTTCTCAGAAATACATTGATATACATTTGTGTGCATATAGAGATTTTAGAATTCTATGTTCTTTATTCCTCCCTTAATTTTCTTTTTTGTTGAAGTAACCCATGATTAATCCACTTTTACGCCTTTTCCTTCATAGAATCTGTCTGTCCAACACGAATTCCCGTGGCAGCACGTGATGAGAAGGGGTTTGATATTCTTTTAGGCTTGGGTATAAAGAAAAAGGCTAAGAAGAGAGTTCAGCTTTTACCAACAAAGATTAAAGGATATGAAATAACATCAAAAGTTGATTTATCAGAATTCACAAGGTAAATGTTATATGTATTTTTCTATTTTATTTTATTATTTTTGTGTGTGTTAGTTACTCAGTTGTGTCCAATTCTTTGTGACCCTGTGAACTGTAGCCCACCAGTCTCCTCTGTCCATGGTATTCTTCAGGTAAGAATACTGGGGTGGATTGCCATTCCTTCTCCAGGGCATCTTCCCTACCCAGGGATCGAACCCAGGTCTACCTCACTTCAGGCAGATTCTTTACCGTCTGAGTCACCAGGGAAGCATAATTGCTTTACAGTATGCTAGTTTCTGCTGTACAATAAAGTGAATCAGCTATATGCATACAGATATCCCCTCCCTTTTGAACCTCTCTCCCATCCCCCCATAATGTTGTATGTTGATACAGTTTTTTCTTGATAAATCTGCAGACATGTTGAGAATTCTTTAAGCTTATACACAGTCTTCTGTTTCCAGCAATGTTTTCCCAGAAGGTCTTCCTCCATCATACGTATTTGTCTCCACTCAGAGATTTAAGGTCAAGAAAATGTGGGATTTATGGAGAATTTTAACCATTGATGGAAGGCCACAAATAGCAGTTACCTTAAACGGAGTGGATAAAACATTATTATTTACAACAACCAGCATCATTAATGGCTCACAAGTGGTCACCTTTGCTGACCCTCGAGTTAAGGTAAAGATGCCTGGGTATGATTGTGGTATTCATGGGGAATTGGCATCAAGCTGGCGTGTTTTGGGAGAGGAGAGCCGTAATTTAACATGACTGAAAAGATATTGATTTCATAATGTAATTTTGCTTACTGAATAAAAGCAGCAAAGGAAGAAAATTAGTATTTTTTTAATTATTGGAGTGTTGAATTATGATTCGCAGTGTTGTGTTAATTTCTGGTGTACGGCAGAATGGTTCACTTATACGTATGTTATTCTTTTTCATATTCTTGTCCATTATGGTTTCTCACCGGATATTGAATATAATACTCTCTGCTGTACAGTGGGAAGGACCTTGTCATTTATCCATTGCATATGTAACAGTCTGCATCTACTAATCCCAGACTCATGCTCCACCCCCACCCCCTCCTTCTTGCCAGCCGCAGTTTTGTCCTCTATGTCTGTGAGTCTGTTTGTTTCTTAAATCAGTTCATCTGTGTCCTATTTTAGATTCCAGATATCAGTGATATCACACTGTGTTTGTCTTTCTCTTTCTGGCTTGCTTCAGTTAGTATGATCATCTCACCCAAGTTGCCGCAAATGGCATTACTTCATTCTTTTTATGGCTGAGTAGCATTCTATTATATATATAAAACATACATATACATATATAACATCTTCTTTGTGCATTCATCTGTTGATGGACATTTAAGTTGTTTCTGTGTGTTGGCTATTGTAAATAGTGCTGCTATGAACATAGGGATGCATGTATCTTTTTGAAGTATAGTTTTGTCTGAAGTATAGTATATTGTCTGGATATATAACCAGGAGTGGATCATATGGCAACTCAATTTTAGTGAAAATCTGTCTTAATTCATGTGAGATTATGGGGTGGGGAAAATCATATTTTCAGTGCTTGTTTCTAAGTGCCAGGAATATTTAATTATAATAACCACCCAAGGAAGGCGCTGTTGCTCTTATTTTACAGAAAAAAAAATGTTCAAGGATATTAAGTTCTAGTTAAGTTGTGACATCAGGAATTTAATTTAGGTCTGGTCAGTTTCAAAGCCCATGTTGGTCTGCTTTATACTGTCATGTCCTACAGGATATTGAGGTAAAGTCACATTTGTCAGAACATTAAATACAGGTAGATAATGATATAGAATTTGCATTTATTAGCGGGACAGTTTATATCCCCTGAAGAAACATATATTTAATAAAATATATAAACTAAAAGTGTATTTTCCAAGTCAAATGTGTTCAGAATACAGATATCATGATAAAAGCAATTACATTTTGATTATTATTATAAAAGTCTAATAGTATGTTATATAATTTATGAAATATACAAGGCTGTACATGGAACTATGCATTTTTGCAATTTCTTCATTTGGTGAGAAGAATAAATTTAAAACATTGTTGTCTGCCATTTTCATTAAAGACGATGTGCTGATTTCTGTAAGAAGTGACAAATGAATATGGCATGTTTTTCACCTAAACGAACTTATTTTTAATGTGATATTCAGTGCTTCTAGTATCTCATAGAGATGAAAAATGTTATTGGAATGTGGAAGAAAAAGTGGATTTCAATACAAAATGTGGGCAAGTCTTCATAAATGAGTTGGTTTCTGGAATGGGGTTTGAAGGATGTATAGGATTTTGATGGAGAGAGAGGACACGGAAATCTTGGTTCATTACTAAGGAGTCACGTGTAGTAAAGTGCAGAGTTTTCATTTAGAGCATAGAATGTGGTGCCCCCTGTGTTTCGAGTATAAGATACTCATGCACACAAAAAGCGAGCCAGGTATAAGTTCAAACTTGTATCATATATGTAAACATAGACCTGGGAACTGTACACACGGCTTTACATTTCGTTCAGTCAGTGATGGAATTCCATCAAAAAGTTTTGATCACCGTCCCGTCAGGATCTAAGCAGCTCTCTCCTCTGCTCCTTTCTCTTCTTTCATAAAGAATACCTTTGACTCTTTCCTGGAATTGGGCTTGGTCCTAGGAATACAGAAAGGATTAAGATGGGGCATGAGATTACTTCTAGCAGAGGGAAGAAGGTTGGCTTGGAGAGGGAAGGAACAGGGATTGAGATGTGTTTAAAAATTATTCAAACAAAGCAAGATACCTGTGAGCCTAAATTATGACAATGAGAAGGGCAATGGAGAAGTGAATCTGAGTTGTGCTTAAACACATCCTGGCTGGAACTTTGCATCTACCTGGTATGGCAACTGAGGTAAGGAGAAGGAGGTAAGGGTGCTTGCTGTGGTTTAAAAACTGAGGATATTATTAATATCATTTCATGGAGATCAGGAGAAGAAGGTTTGGGGGAGACTGTCCAAGAGGACAGACTAGTTACATGATACACAGATGCCATGAAGTACGTAGGATGAGAGTCCTACTTGAATTGGACTTTAGGAACTTATCTGTGACCTTGAGGGAGTTGTTTCCACAAATACTTTGGCCCAGATACTTCGGAATGTGCGACGGAAACTCATGTAGGGATTAATAAAGTGATTGGTGGGTATTGGCCTTTGGGACCCAGCTCGGGTCAGGGTGAGTTAGAATATGATACAGCCAATCTGTGTGGTACTGATTTATGGTTGATGACTAAAAAATAGAGACAAAGAAAATACAAGTTTGTTAGGAATTCTCTTTATGAATCTCCTGTATTCCCTTCCTATAGATATTATTTGATGAAGGCTGGCATCAGATTCGTCTTTTAGTAACGGAACAAGATGTAACTCTGTATATTGATGATCAACAAATTGAAAACAAGCCATTACATCCAGTGTTAGGGATCTTCATCAGTGGGCAAACCCAAATTGGAAAGTACTCTGGGAAAGAAGAAACTGTCCAAGTGAGTAAAAATGATTTGCTTTTTGCATCCTATAAAATGGAGCTTTAGTGATAGTATTTATCACATTTAATTGTATTTAACTTAATTCCTTTAAGGGACTTAATCAAAAAGTGGTCAGTTCATTAGTGAAATTGTATGTTTGTGTGTATGTATGAAAATGAAAAATCAGACTTAATAAAATAATTCTTAGAAATATGTTCTCCTGAGTGCATGGTAGAATTCTATGTTTTTATGAAACATTAATTTCATATTTCCCAGGAGAAACATAGATTGTATCATGAATTTGGAAAAGATAATATGATTAAAGTTGTGAGTGGCAGTTATAAAAATTTCTTTGCAGCTGTGAGGATAAAATTAGATTAATGTGTGTCAGGATTTTCATAAGCAAACCCGTGACTGTTTGGCATTCTTTTAAACTAGCATATCTATTATGGGTTGAGAGGTGTGTATTTCAAGCCCTGTCTTGAAAAATCCTTTATTTGAAAAGGTATGTTTTTCTCACCCTGTTTCTATTAAGAGAAGATGGTGTCATATTCAGATGTATGATTATGGTCTCTGTGTATTAATGTCAAATTGTAGTAAATATTTAAATAGTAATAGGTGCTGGGTTTACTCATCACACAGCTCTCTGTGCCAACAACTAAATCTTGGAAACCAAAGATGGTTTCTTGAGCCTCCTCTGTGCAATCAGGGCTGTGGAGAGATGTGGGGTGAACACAGAAAGCCTGGGGAAGCTTTTCAGTGGCCCAGGAAATGCTTTCTAGAGGAGCTCTTAATACAAGGATGCTACATAAGTACCACTGGGGTTTCCCAAGGAAACCAGAGATTTGTGTTTGGTGCTACGAAAGTTTTCCTTGGAAGTTACATTGCATCACATCTTTATGCTATATGTCAAAAATTCAAATTTTGTGTTTTTATTATTTATTGTATTTTATCGTTATCAAAGATAAGTGCTTTGGTCTGTGTCACATTATTGCTGACTACAGTGACTGCTTCTTTGTATCTGAGTTGCTTTTTATAAAGCCGTTTGTTTGGGCTTCAACTTTAACTTGGCTGGTTTTGTGTTTTCAGTTTGAAGTCCAAAAGCTACGAATCTACTGTGACCCAGAGCAGAACAACCGGGAGACAGCGTGTGAAATACCTGGATTTGTGAGTAGGATGGATTATTTTTTCCACCGGGTGTTGCTTCAGTACTTTCAAAGCAATAAATAGAATGCAGATGGCATGTGAGCTTGAATTTAACTTACAGAGTTAATCTGTTTCTTCATTTTCAGTGCAAATAAAATGATATTGATTAAAACATATTTTGAGGTTCATAATTGAAATACTGTTATTATGTATTAATGTACAAGTGTAAATGGAAGAGCACAGGGAATGTTTTTTCATCATCTTGGGGGTCATTGTTGTTCCACTTCTTGAATGAAGCAGGGTTGGACCTGCTCTAGAAAAACATAGAATTTGTTGTCTGAAAGTCCAGTGAGTAAACCACATTTTTAAACTTGATCGATTGTGTGAGTGAAATACTTTATGTGGCACGATTCTGAAGAGTAGAAAATGATTCATTTTCCTGTTCGTTAGCATGTTTTCTCAAACCATAACGAATATAAAGTTTTCTTCTTATTGTTGTTAGGTAAGATTTTCTTATATTTCTAGGATATAAGCAACTTTCTATTCATTTAGAGATGTTAATGCATTAGGAAGAAAAAGATTATAAACTAAAACGTTAGAGTCTGATCATATGCATGTGTGAGTGTGTGAAATTGATTTTTCTCTGGGCAAAAAAATGGTATGTTGTTGGTAATGCAGATATGGTAGAATGTAAAACTTTTTGACAATGTGAATTCTCAGTGACATATGAGCCCTACATGGTTCTTTTCCTTGTTATAGTCTTGTTGTCATCATCTTCCTTTTCCCTATTAAAGTGAATAACTTATGGGTTCACATCTTCTGAAAATTTGAAAGCGCAGAGCAGTGCATTTAAGGGATCTATAATAAAAATCAACAATGGAAACTTCTAGAAATGATTTCTTCTGAGTTTTTCTACTTTAACTGTTTAAACATTGTAACTTTTGTTTTATATATACTTATAACTTGGAATATAAATTTCTTTCATTTAAACACTATGATGTTTATTTTAGATGCTTATAACTTAGAATATAAATTTCTCCTAAAACCATTAAACAGTTATTGCATTTTGAGAGTCCATTGTGCATACTTGATTTGTTGTATTTCTCCATTGACATTTGCCATGACCATGGCCACTCCACCCCCTGCCTCCCATAATAGAAGCATAGCTTGAGACTGTAGATTCTGAGTTCTCACATCCACCTTCTGTGTTTTAATGGCTCCTTCCTCACTTTCATGTGTGAGTTCTTCAGGTTTGTTTATACCCTTTTTCATCTTTATTCCCATCTTCTCATTTTCTGATTGAACTTGTTATTTGGAAAGACTACTAACCCATTTTAAATCGTGCATTATTCAGTAAGAAATAGATTGTTTAGCAAGAAGCTTTCCTAAAGTAAATTGCATAAAATTGAATGCATGTAGTTTGTGACTTGCTGAGATGTGTTTTGTCTTTTTCTCTGGTTCTCACGTGATTTCCAGGGTGCTAAGTCACTTCCGTTGTGTCCAACTCTTTGCAATGCTGAGGACTGTAGCCTGCTAGGCTCCTCTGTCCATGGGACTGTCCAGGCAAGAATCCTGGAGTGAGTTGCCCTGCCCTCCTCCGGGGGATCTCTCTGACCCAGGGACTGAATCCGAGTCTCTTATGTCTCTCTGGAGAATTCCATGGACAGAAGAGCCTGGTGGATGACAATCCATGGAGTTGCAAAGAATAGGACACAACTGAATGACTTTCATTTCACTAAGTGATTTCCAGAAAGTTTAAGAGAGCATAAAAGCCCCACCTTGAGGTAATTTTATTCCTGTGAGGCTGTTTTACCAAGCACACTCTCATCGTTGCTAATTTCCTTTCTTCATCCTATTATAAATGTAAGAATAACATATATAGGTAATTTTTTAGGATAGTTGCTAAATGTTAAATCAAATGTTTTAGCTCTTGCTGGTTTTGATACTTCATTTATCTCTACTCTAGACAAAGAAATATCTGTAAACTAGAAAGATAATTTAGAAATTTACTTCAAAACATGTCTTAAAAACATGTTTGTTGTTGTTTTTCTTTCAGAATGGTGAGGTAGGCCTGGACACTATTATTCTCCTTATGGTAATATTTGCATGGTGGGACTGTTTAGCTTCCTTCCATCAATTGTAAGTATGTCAGAGAAATAGAATCCATTTCCATGTGGTTTGAGTGTATCTAGTATTCATAGCTTGTTTGTGTGATGCTGAATTTCTTATTGGATTGGGCTAGATATCATTGGAAAGTGAATGTAAGTTGTCTTCACCATTTCACACACACACAGACACACGCGTGTGCACACGTGTGTTTGCATCTTGCCGTGTGGTACGTCTCCTTTTCTGTCTTTTAGTGCCTCAACGGTCCCAGTGATGTAGGTTCAACCGCAGCTCCCTGCATTTGTCCTCCAGGAAAACCAGGACTACAAGGGCCCAAGGTGAGTAACACCTAACTTGCTTTATTTGTTAAATCAGACAAACTAAAGCTGAGCAAGCACGAAATTCCTAATCACCATTGAGCCTGTTGTGAATATTCTGCCTAATATCTTAGAAGAGTTTAAATGGTGAGTTTTAGTGATTTTTTAAAAAAAGTGTATCCTAATCTGTAATTGGCTTTGAACCTTAAATTGATCCCACAATAAAGTGGGGGAGAATATTATTTTGTTTGCTTGCTTGTCCATTTGTGTTTTTTCTTCTTAATGCTGCTACTGTATCCCAAGAATGATACTTTCTTACAACCAGGTAGAAAATGAAGAAAGATATGTTCTAAATTCTTAAATGTCTAAATGCTTAATCTGTCAAGATGATTTTCAGATAGAAAAATGAAATAAAAACTTGAAAATTGGTTTGAGTGTTGTGTTTGATGTCCAGGTCTAAAAAGAGAGTCAAAGGTGTGCATATGTACTCATTTATTTTTTTTACTTATCATGCAATAATTATTTTTAGAAAGTATATTCTTTTAGTCATTTTCATACATGCGTATCTCTCAGTTGCATTTACATATTTATTTGCATGTGTATCTGTATATATATTATTTGTGTGCATATGTATTTTTTCTGTATATTTGTATAAACATATTCATTTGTGTACACATTTGTATATGATTGGAAGTATGATGTGCATACTATTTTATAACTAGTTACTTTTTACATAATATTCCGAATCTGTTTCTATCTATTAAATATGAATGGCTGAATTTTTTAAGTAGGTTGATACGGATTGTGGCATCACTTAGACATAGCCTAAGATACTGAGAGTTGAGTGGTTTGTCCACTGTAGATAAGTCTTATTTGTGCTGCTGTGCTGTGCTTAGTTGCTCAGCCATGTCCGACTCTTTGTGATAGCATGCACTATAGCCCGCCAGGCTCCTCTGTCCATGGGATTCTCCAGGCAAGAATACTGGAGTGGGTATCCTATCCCTTCTCCAGGGGATCTTCCCGATCCAGGAATCGAACTGCAGTCTCCTGCATTGCAGGCAAATTCTTTACTAACTGAGCTAACAAGGAAAACCAAATCTTGTTTACTTAATATTATTTAAAAATATCATCTAGATAAAAATGTCTAACTTGAAAACAAGTATGACTTCTTAGCTAGAGAGAATGTTTTGAGTATTAATCATTTATTACCTGAAGTGACCATAATAAATTTTGCTAAATATGAATTGTAATATTCATTTAGATGGAATTTTTTGATAAGTTTTAATCATCACAACTAAAAGATTTCAGATTTTAGATTGGTTATCTGAGAGCATTGAATACTGGTCTTTTGTGTGTGTTTCCCCATCCATTTTCAGGTGATAGTTTATGACCCACTTCAAACCTAGCTTGAAATTAAGAAAGAAACACAGTTTAAGAAATAAAAGGGTAAATTCAAAATAAACCTGTTTGGCTTGGAATTTGATTTCAGTCCTTTATAATCGGTTATTGTGAACAATTTTTAGATTGCATTTAGATAGATTAATTCAAGTGTTCTTCTGATAAACTAGCCATGTTATTTAGGATGTTTTGACCCAAAGGAAAAATACCTGCAGTATGCTTCTCAAACAATTTACCTTGCAAGGCAGCATGGTATGACCTACCTACCAGCCATACCTATGCGATATACCTACCAATATATCTTTTGAAATATATTTATACAACTTTATTTAACTTGGAATATTTTACATTGAAATGATTTGGTCTGCAAGAGATACCTTGTGGAAGTCAGAGTTCCATGACACTGACCTCTCTAAGCCCAGAGGACCTTCCGCCTGCTCAGGTTGCCCCCCGGGGCCTCTAAGGGGCTGTCTACTCTGCAGGCCCCCAGGGCCTCCTGATGTATCCTGATCTTCATCAGTGGTCCATTAGACATCTTGAAGTAATACCAGTTTTTATGCACATATGTTCCTGCAGCAAACTTTTAGCACACGCTTTGTCTTATCTGTGAAAGCCTCTGATTCTCAGTATTTTCAAGTTTCATGTGTTCCTCATTTTCGTTCTCTCTTAGTCATCATCTCACCCCTTTGCCACCTACCACTTTAAGTGAAATTGCAGTTTTCCACTGATCTTCAAGTTGGCGTGCTTTCTTAATCTGCTTTCCATTTTCTTCAGAAAAGCTGGCAGGAGGACAGGAACACACACACACTCTTCCATCCTTTTAGGGCTCTTTCCCCTGGAGGTGGTTCCTTACTCACATCAGGGACCTGTATGTGAAAAACAGAATCCATAGCAACACCCTGAGGTTTTCTTCCCTTGGAGAACTTCTGGCCTGGAAAATTGATAGGTTTTTAATTAGTCCAACAGAATCAGAACTAAAACAGATGAAGCGATTTTACTATACATCCAGCTGAGATGTATTGGTCGTTTTTGTTAGATGTTCTCTGGAACGCTTTACAGATTTCCATCAGGCAGACTTATCTGTACAGGAGAATCTAGTCTTCCCAGTAGCGAGAAATTGGGTTCTGGGAGCTGAGAGTTAAGTCATGAAACTGAAAGAGGAGAAATTCACATGTGGATGGGTGAGTAAGTGCTGATTCTAAGATAAAGTCAGTCATCTGCTTCAAGTTTTCTGAACTTCCAATGAATATGACAACCCTTTTGTAAAACCAGGTTAATTTAACTATGATGACCTGGGCTTCTCTGGTAGCTCATCTACTAAAGAATCTTTCTGCAATGTAGGAGACCTCGGTTTAATTCCTGGTTCAGGAAGATCCTCTGGAGAAGGGATAGGCTATTCACTCCAGTATTCTTGGGCTTCCCTGGTGGCTCAGATGGTAAAGAATCTGCCTGCAGTGTGGGAGATCTGGGTTCGATCCCTGGGGTGGGAATATTCCCTTTAGGAGGGCATGGCAAACCACTCCAGTATTCTTGCCTGAAGAATCCCCATGGACAGAGGAGCCTGGTGGGCTGCAAGTCATTGGGATGGCAGAGTCAGACACGACTGAGCAACTAAGCACAGCACAGCCCATACTTGGACTCTTCACTAAGCATAGAGAAATATATCTGCTAAGCATAGAGAAGTCCCTGAATGAGGCTGGCTTATTCATTCTGTCTCCCTACTGCAAAGGGAGTGACTAAATTAATGACGCTCTGGGAATGATTTTTATATGGAAGCACCTCACAGTGAAGGTTAGTTCAGTTCTCCTTTGGAATTTCAGTGTCTAGAGTAGTGCTTAATAGTGATATTTTTTATTTAATGAATTATAAAATGATTGAAAAAGTAAGATTCATCTGTCCCCCAGTTAACCCATGTGGAATGCGTTTGTTCTATATGAAAGATCCAGGCAATCTCCGGTTTAAAAATAAATCCCTTCCAAAAGACCTGTCCATGCAACGGCAGCTTCTTCCTCCACTTCGTAGCTAAAGGGACATTTGTGGGGACAAACTCCCCACATTTGGTCTAATCTTTAGAATCTGCCTGTCAGTGCAGGAGATGCAAGAGAAGTGGATCCCATCACTGAGTCGGGAAGATATCCTAGAGAAGGAAATGGCAACCCACTCCAGGATTCTTGCCTGGAAAATTCCATGGACAGGAAGCCTGGTGGGCTCGTCTGTGGGTTCCCAAAGAGTCGGACACAACTGAGCACACACACATACAGAGTGAAAATGTGGAAAAAAAGCAATTTTTTTTCAACTTTTTTTAAGGAAGAAGCAATTTCTTAATAACTTATTTTCTCTGAAATACCATTCTTTCTACAAGTTTATTGGTGCCCTTTGTTTTACCCTGATAATTCTACTGAGTAGCGTTTCCTTTGGGTTATCAAGGTAACCTCAGGCTAAAATACAAAAGCCTTTGGGAAATTTCAGGAACCACTGGGCGTTCACATATTTATGCTAATTTCCCCAAACTAAGTGGATTCCTTCTAGCTGAAGAGAATTAGTATTTGAGTTTTGAGGGAGAGAAGAGGTTGGTTTTGGTGAAAACCAAAGGAATTGGTCTTAGGTCAGATACTTCTGTGGAGGGCAGTGGGTAGTCTCAAGGCACAGGGGTTTTGAGAAGAGAGCTTTAAAACACGGGATGCAGGCCTAAGCGACCTTTGTTTTAGATGAATAACTTAAAAGAATTAGCTTACTTTTGCAAGCGCAATTGTTTCTCACTTTGTTCGTATTTGCACACTTGCAAGGCCATGTGCAGGGATGTTTCAACTTAGTCCATGATGTTCCCATCCCTGGCAGCAACTCAGAAATTCTATGGCACAAAATCAATTCATCATAAGTAAGAATTGCTTTTCAGCTGAATACTTATTTTTTGAAATTGCACATGTTTCAACTAAAGTACAAGAAAGTAGATTGAGAATTTAGTCACAGTTGTGTAATTATATGTCATATGTCTAATTTAATATATTTGGAAAATCGTTTCCACGTTAAGGTTGCTAGCCTTCCCTGGGTTGGTTTCTGATCAGTTTGCATTTTGATGTGGGCAGAGAGAGGGGCATTTAGGAGCATGGTGTCTAAAGTTCAGTTAGCTGAGTTCCCGTCTCCACTGCTGCCTCGTGACCTTGGACAAGTTACCTAACCTTCTTGGGCCTCAGTTTTCTTATATATAAAGTGGGAACAGTAAAATTACCCGCTTCATGGGATTCTTATGAGGATTAAGAAATTGAATACAGGTAAATCTCACAGGGGGCTTCCCTGGTCGCTCAACTATAAAGAACCCTTTTGCCAATGCAGAGGACATACGAGATGCTGGTTCAATCCCCGGGTCTGAAAGATCCGCTGGAGAAGGAAATGGCAATCCACTCCAGTATTCTTACCTGGAAAATTCCGTGGACAGAGGAGACTGGTGGGCTACAGTCAATGGGGTCCTCAAAGAGTCAGACGTGACTTAGCAACCCAACAACAGCAAATCTTGTGGAGCAGTACTTAGCATGTAGTAAGCAATCAGTAAAGGTTGGTGTCAGCTTTTACTACAGTAGTAAAATTGAATTTTTATTCTAATTGGCCTTTTCTTCAAAAATCAGTTAGGGTTTTACTTTATTCTTCTAGTTTTTTTGGAAGCAATAACAAACCTACCTGAGGTTTTGCAAATAAACCAATAGGGCAATAGTTCAAATAACCACTAAAACCTACCAGAAATAATAGAACCTGCAGAAGAGATTATTTTCCCTCTGGGGGCCATTGACCTGTGTTGCCTTAAGCAGTCACATTGGGTTTTATCTTGTGGGTGAATTTTTCCCTTGGAAACTTAGTTTTGATTCATTTAAAATATTATCGTTAAGTATGTTTTGTACTTTTATGCAGCTTAAAAACACAACTCCTGTTTCTTCTCATGCCAAAGTTTTATTTCAGCCTTATCATCATAGAAGTTAAACCTTCTCAGATCCTTTTGATGTTGTGGATTTTGCTGATAATTAATACTGTACGAGTAAAGAGGTCATTAACGGATTTGATCTGATTGGAAATAATCAGTTCAGTTCAGTCCAGTTCCTCAGTCGTGTCCGACTCTTTGCGACCCCATGGATTGCAGCACACCAGGCCTCCCTGTCCATCACCAACTCCTGGAGTTTACTCAAACTCATGTCCATTGAGTCGGTGATGCCATCCAACCATCTCATCCTCTGTCATCCCCTTCTCCTCCTGCCTTCAATCTTTCCCAGCATCAGGGTCTTTTCCCATGAGTCAGTTCTTCACATCAGGTGGCCAAAGTATTGGAGTTTCATCTTCAGCATCAGTCCTTCCAATGAACACCCAGGACTGATTTCCTTTAGGATGGACTGGTTGGATCTCCTTGCAGTCCAAGAGACTCTCAAGAATCTTCTCCAACATGACAGCTCAAAAGCATCAATTCTTCAGTGCTCAGCTTTCTTTATAGTTTAACTCTCTCATCCATACATGACTCCTGGAAAAACCATAGCTTTGACTAGACAGACCTTTGTTGAAAAAGTAATGTCTCTGCTTTTTAATATGATGTCTAGGTTGGTCATAACTTTCTTCCAAGGAGCAAGCATCTTTTAATTTCATGGCTGAAGTCACCATCAGCAAATAGTTATCGAAATTCTCCTTGATACTCAGCATTGTCCTAAAACAGTGGAAAACATTAACCATGTTTTTAAGGGGCCTCAATCCAAATGATGAATGAAGACCAATCAAGGGATAATTTTGAGAAAACTCTCATTATAAATATCTTAGTGATCACTGAGTGACAAGGGAGCTGCTGTAGTATTTCAGTAGAAAAAGACATCAGGAGAAAATGCAGTAACAAGGAGGGTACATTGATTGGAAACCTTGTTATATGGACTCAAATGCAAAAGGAAGAAAGTCTTCCCAGCAGAAAAAGAAAAGAAAGATGGGATTTGGTGAGAAATAGTGAGGCCAATCTGAACATGATTAAAGAAAGATGGCAGAGAGGCCAGAAATCAGTGTGGATCCTCTCCAAATAAGAAGAAAAAACATCTAATACCCTAGAGAATGGAAACACTGCTCTCTCATGCCCGGCTGACACTGGCTATCTTTGGATTAGAATTACAGATTGTGCCTCTTCAGCAAGAAGCTACATGTCCCTGCATTATTTTTCTCCCCAAGTTTACAGCTATTCCTTTTCTATCTCTTTTTAAAACGGCATGTCCCTTCTCCTCAGCCTCTCCACGTGGTCAACCTGTTGGGCAAGCATAAGGAAAAGCCCATCCCTTCTCCACTGTCTCCTTGATAGAGTTCACACAGTTCTTTCCATTTTTCCTGTTATGTTTCAGGAACAAACAGCCCTCGCCAGTAGCCTGAAGTCGAATTTCAGACCAGAGCACTTGGCTCTGTGGAAGTTCCCTTAGCAGTGGCCTTTAGTTAACATATAATCACTGGGGTATGTGTGAATAATTTCTTGCTGTAGATGTGAAGCCCTGCTGAGTTGAAATCAGTTATCTCTCTGTAGTAGTTCACCAATAAATGATGGCTGAGACATGATCTTTTTCAACAAGATGCCCCTCATGGATTCTGTAATACACAAATATGATATCATCATTATTATTGTTTTTAGACACACCCTGTGTTTTGTGGGATCTTAGTTCCCTGTCCAGGGATCAAACCTGTGCCCTCAGTGGATGGAGTCCTAACCACTGGACCACAGGGAATTCCCTGATACTATTTTTTGAGGTAGTTCTTAGAATTAAATTATAAAACACACTCACTTCACAAAAAGTGTTGCTTTCATTGTTTTTCACACATCGTGACCATCGGACTACTCAGTTCAGTTCAATCACTCAATCGTGTCTGACTCTTTGCGACCCTATGGACTGCAGCACGCCAGGCTTCCCTGTCCATCACCAACTCCTGGAAATTGCTCAAACTCATGTCCATCATGTCGGTGATACCATCCAACCATCTCATCCTCTGTCGTCTCTTTCTCCTCCTGCCTTCAGTCTTTCCCAGCATCAGGGTCTTTTCCAATCTGATTGGTCAGTATTGGTCATTGGGCAGCATGCTACAGTTTTTAGAATGTGTCTGGGCTTGTTGCCAGGCTGTATAGAATAATGTTCCTTGGAGGTCTCTGGTTTGTGAGGATAGAGTTTCTATTTTAGGTGTAACATGTATTCAAGGATGCTGGGAGCTGGACAGGTTGTTTGGCTTGGGCCTGGTTTTCATGAGGCTTCATATTCATGGGGCTTCCCTTGTAGCTCAGCTGGTAAAGAGTCTGCCTGCAATGCAGGAGACACTGGTTTGATTCCTGGGTTAGGAAGATCTGCTGGAGAAGGGATAGGCTAGCCCACTCTGTTGGGCTTCCCTGGTGGCTCAGCTGGTAAAGAATCTGCCTACATTGTGGGAGACCTGGGTTTGATCCTTGGGTCGGTAAGATCCCCTGGAGAAGGGAACGGCTACCCACTCCAGTGTTCTGGCCTGGAGAATTCCATGGACTGTGTAGTCCAGGGGGTCACAAAGAGTTGGATATGACTGAGCAAATTTCACTTTTTCTTTCACTTTTCATTTTGATGAAAATATTCAAGTTGTAGAAGTTTAATATTGTGTTAAAATGAAATTATAAATATAGGCAGAGACACACTGACTAGATTGAAAGGAACGATTGTTGTACAGCTTTAAACTTGACTCCCACATGGAAGATCACATAGCCTGTGGACTTTAAAAAAAAATACAACTTTTTTTAGGATATAAATTATTTTTATTGAAGTATAGTTGACTTACAATGTTGTGTTAATTACTGCTCTACAGAAAACTTATTCAGTTAAGCATATATATATACACACACACACACACACACGTGCTTTTTCATAGTCTTTTCCATTATGGTTTATTGTAGGATATTGAATATATTAATAGTTCCCTGTGCTATGCAGTAGGACCTTGCTGTGTGTCCATTCTGTATATAATAGTTTGCCTCTGTTAAACCCCAATTCCCAATCTATCCGTCCCCCACCTCTCTATCCCCTTGGCAACCACAAGTCTATTTCTGTCTTTGAGTCTGTTTCTTAGGTAAGTTCCTCAGTGTCATATTTTAGATTCAACCTACAAGTGATATCATATTAAAAATAATTATAAATTGAATTGTTATATCATAAGTCATGGATTCCTGTAGTGTAATGTCTAGAATAGAATTAAAGTTGTAGATTTCTGAGTGAAATATTAGTTGTTGAAGCCATAATTGTTGTGACATTGCACAGGTTTGTTCAGAATTCTAAACATGTTTCCTGCGATAGATACTGACATTTTACATCAGTGAAAAGTACTTCCCTTGTTATACCTGTAATGTGCTGCTGCTGCTAAGTCGCGTCAGTCATGTCTGACTCTGTGTGACCCCATAGACAGCAGTCCAACAGGCTCCTCTGTCCCTGGGATTCTCCAGGCAAGAATACTGGAGTGGGTTGCCATTTCTTTCTCCATACCTGTAATGTTCACAGAATTAAATCCCTGAAATATTTCATAATAAAAAGGCTTTACTTTGAAAAGTAACTATGATATCATTTTTCTAACCCTATTTTGAGATTTCCAGTTTTACATTTGTTTGTTTGTTTTACAAAAAGCTGCAAGTGATGGAATTGGTTTTGAACCCTGGTGGGCTCTGACTGAATCAGTAGAGTTGGTTGTTTTGGACTGAGAGCTTTTTTTTTCCTCTCTAGGGTGACCCCGGACAGCCTGGGAATCCTGGCTACCCCGGACGGCCTGGTCAAGATGGTAAGCCTGTGAGTACAGAAAGCTTGGTCATCTCCAGTACTGGGATTCTAGGGTCAATGTAACCTCATTGCACAGGGCCAAGTTCAACAGGCAGGGGAGACTTTATTCAGGACAGTTGTCATAGAGGAGAGTCAACTCCACACAGCTGAACCAGAGGGAGGGGGGCTCCTGAGTGCTGGGTGAGCTGGGGGGAAAGTGCTGGAGGCCTTTCAGGGGAGGCTGATCCAGAGATGGAGCAAACGCAGTTGTTCCTGAGTCTGGCGAGTGTCCTCTGAGTGATTGGCCCATCTGTGTTTGATTTTGAGCAGCTGTCCAAGTCAGGCTCCTCTCCTCTTGTTTTCTTAATGGTTCCATTTCAGAGGGATGGCTCCTGGATCCTGGGGAAAGACCTGGGCTGTCACATGGGCAAGAAGCTTTCTAAAAGATTTACATCTCAAAGGACCAGAGAAAGAATTTAGATGATCAGTTTTCTAAAGTAAATGCTATAAGAAAGGAGATCAGGAGTGTAGAGTTGGGAAGAAAAAAACTGAAGTTTCTTCAAGCTGAGGGCAACATTAGGGCTAGCTTGATCAAGAGAACTAGTGTATTAGTCACCTAGGTATCTTCACAAGAGCATACATCTTCACTACTTTTATTTATTTATTAAAATTTTTTTTAAATTATTATTTTTTACTTTACAATATTGTATTGGTTTTGCCATACATTGACGTGAATCAGCCATGGGTGTACATGTGTTCCCCATCCTGAACCCCCCTCCCACCTCCCTCCCCGTACCATCCCTCTGGGTCATCCCAGTGCACCAGCCCCAAGCATCCTGTCTCATGCATCGAACCTGGACTGGCGATTCATTTCACATATGATAATTTACATGTTTCAATGCCATTCTCCCAAATCATCCCACCCTCTCCCTCTCCCACAGAGTCCAAAAGACTGTTCTATACATCAGTGTCTCTTTTGCTGTCTCACATACAGGGTTATCGTTACCATCTTTCTAAATTCCATATATATGCGTTAGTATACTGTATTGGTGTTTTTCTTTCTGGCTTACTTCACTCTGTATAATAGGCTCCAGTTTCATCCACCTCATTAGAACTGATTCAAATGTATTCTTTTTAATGGCTGAGTAATACTCCATTGTGTATATGTACCACAGCTTTCTTATCCATTCATCTGCTGATGGACATCTAGGTTGCTTCCATGTCCTGGCTACTATAAACAGTGCTGTGATGAACATTGGGGCACACATGTCTCTTTTGATTCTGGTTTCCTCAGTGTGTATGCCCAGCAGTGGGATTGCTGAGTCATAAAGCAGTTCTATTTCCATTTTCTTAAGGAATCTCCACACTGTTCTCCTTAGTGGCTGTACTAGTTTGCATTTCCACCAACAGTGTAAGAGGGTTCCCTTTTTTCCATACCCTCTCCAGCATTTATTGCTTGTAGACTTTTGGATAGCAGCCATTCTGATTGGTGTGAAATGGTACCTCATTGTGCTTTTGATTTGCATTTCTCTGATAATGAGTGATGTTGAGCATCTTTTAATGTGTTTGTTAGCCATCTATATGTCTTCTTTGGAGAAATGTCTGTTTAGGCCCACTTTTTGATTGGGTCATTTATTTTTCTGGAATTAAGCTGCAGGAGTTGCTTGTATATTTCTGAGATTAGTTGTTTGTCAGTGGCTTCACTTGCTATTATTTTCTCCCATTCTGAAGGCTGTCTTTTCACCTTGCTTATAGTTTCCTTTGTTGCGCAGAAGCTTTTAATTTTAACTAGCTCCCATTTGTTTATTTTTGCTTTTATTTCCAATATTCTTGGAGGTGGGTCATAGAGGATCCTGCTGTGGTTTATGTCGGACACTGTTTTGCCTATGTTTTCCTCTAGGAGTTTTATAGTTTCTGGTCTTATGTTTAGATCTTTAATCCATTTTGAGTTTATTTTTGTGTATGGTGTTAGAAAGTGTTCTAGTTTCATTCTTTTACAAGTGGTTGACCAGTTTTCCCAGCACCACTTGTTTAAAGAGATTGTCTTTAATCCATTGTATATTCCTGCCTCCTTTGTCAAAGATAAGGTGTCCATAGGTGCGTGGATTTATCTCTGGGCTTTCTATTTTGTTCCATTGATCTATAGTTCTGTCTTTGTGCCAGTGCCATACTGTCTTGATGACTGTGGCTTTGTAGTAGAGACTGACTGCCCAGTGAATTCCTAATAGCAATGACTAGATGAGCTCAGAAATCCTATTTTTTTCCCCTTCATATCTGAAAGTTTTCAAGTCAAAGATAATGTTATTTCCCCAAGAATATATGCACTATAGTATCCCTATAATCTGACTTTAAAAATACCCTATAAAGTTCATAGAGAATTTTAGGGGTATTTATGAATTAAGGAAACATAAAGCTTAACCACTTTAAAGCAACTGAGGCAAATGCTTACAGGTAAATCATCTGTCAGGATGTTTATCACAGTAAACAAACATGATATATTAGGTCTTGAATGTTAAATAATTTTGCCAAAAGAGTATCTCCTGGGAGACTTTATCATGAGATATTAACTTAGCATGAAGCCTGGGAAGGTTTATACTGTGAGTCAATAATTTTCAAGGCATGAAAGAAGCACAACCTCATGTTAAACCACCAACACTCCAACCATCAGGACTGAGGAGCTCGTTCAGTCCCTGACGGAGGTTTGCTAGCAAATTTCATACAAAAGATACAGCCAGCTTTGGAAGCGGCAATGTACTGGTGCCTTTCACGTTTGTGTTGCCTGGGAAAGGGGTTAACATTCAGGGGAGCCCCTGTAGAGGGACGTCAAGGGAAGGCGTCTGCAGAGGTGAGGAGGCAGTGGTCAGCTTGGAGCCCAGGAGCTGTTGGACGGGGGTCGGTGCTGTGAACTGACCGCCCGCCCCACTAGGACTCACTCCCAGTGTGACGAAGATCGGTGGGGGCTGCAGAAAGCGAGTGATGCGGTTTGACTCACGATTCAGAAAGATAAACATGAACATTCTGTGGAGAGATCATATGAGTGTCAACTGAAAAAAAGTCATAACCTAAAGCTTTATTCAGAGGACTTTCTGAGGACTTCAAGCCTGGGAGGCGTCTTCTCAGACAGTGTGAGGGACTGCTCTGAAGAGGAAAAGGAGAGGCCAGAATATAGAGGGTTTATTTAAAAAAAGGTCAGGTCGTCCAGACATCAAAAGATTACCGGACATCTCAGCTCAGGAATTCAGTGGGTTTCTGTGTTTGGGAAAAGCCTGAGGCTGGCTCCCTGAGATGGTTCTCTTGACCTGCACCTCAGCCGTCTGGAGCCAGTGTCCTGTGCCTCCTCATCCCGCGGCTCCTCAGGGGGGCTGCAGTGGGGCTGCAGTGGCTGCCGGCTTGATGGTGGGCATGCTGTTTCCACGTGAGTCCCTCAGGGCTCACTGTCCGGGCAGCTGGAAAGCGGTGGCTGCAGCATTCTTTGTTTCCTGATATGGCAGGTGGCGTTTTCCAGGCACATTCATATTCTGTGCTTAGGCTGTCGAATTTGCTTTTCATAATTTTTATTTTACTGTGCTGGGTCTTCACTGCAGCGTGTGGGCTCTGAGCTGCGATGCCCGTGCTTCCTTGTGGGGTGCAGGAATGTCCCTCGCTGTGGTACGTGGGCCCAGGAGTCCTGGCGCACGGATTCGCCAGCTGCAGCGCACGGACCTGCTGGCTGCGGCGCATGGACTCCCTCGCTGTGGCGCATGGGCTTGGTTCCCCCGCAGCATTCAGTTTTCAGTCACGTGAGTGGGAGTGGGAAACCATGGAGGAGGTTCTTTCAGGATTGTGAGGGCGGCCTGGATTAAGAGCCATGTACGGACAAGTGAGGGCGTCGGAGAATGAGACGACCGGATGGCGTCACCGATGCGATGAACATGAACTCGGGCAAACTCTGGGGGATATTGGAATGGTGAGGACAGGGAGGCCTGGCATGCTACAGTGCCCGGAGTGGCAAAGAGTCAGACACGATGGGGAAACTGAACAACAGCAGCACTTTAGAAGGGGGACGTGGTCAGTCAGAGTCGGGAGTATTTTTAAGGTGAAACTGAGCAGACTCATTGTCAAGATAGACGTGAGGCAGGAAAGAGCGCCGGAAGCTTCACAGTTTAGTTTGAGCAGCGCGGTGAGTTTGGGGGCCTTTTTCTGGGCTGGCTGACGGAATCTCAGGACTCTTGAATCAGAGGGAAGTTGGAGAGTGAAAGCACACAGGCTCTGTAGCATGTTGGATATATCTGCACCCACCAGCGCTGATGAGATGATTCAGGGAGAAAGTTCAGATAATTGGAGAAGAGAAGGGGGCAGGAGGCTGCGCTTAGGGCTCTGTTCCAGAGGAAAAGAGGAGGAGGATCCAGCCAAGGAAACTGGGAAAAAACTGGTCAGGGAAGCAGGAGGATCACAGGGAGACGGTGAATGAGGAGGACCGCATGGAGACGGTGTCCTCCCAGAAGTCAAGTGAAGACTGAGTTTGAAGAAGGAGGCAACCCGTTGTGTCATTCCTGCCTTGAGGGTGATAAAAATGAAGTTTGTGCGTAGTCTGCTGAATTTGCTTTTTATTTATTTTTTTAAAATGTGGCTGTGTTGGGTCTTCACTGCAGCGTGCGGGCCCTCAGCTGCGGTGTGCTTGCTTCTCTTGCTGCGGTGCAAGAACTTCTCTCGCTGTGGTGCAAGGCCTCAGTGGTTGTGGCACACGGACTCTCTAGGTGTGGCACGTGGGCTTAATTGCCCTGTAGCATGTGGGATCTTAGTTCCCTGACCAGGGATTGAGCCTGAATCCCTCACTTTGAAAGGTGGATTCTTAACCACTGGACTGCCGGGGAGGTCCCTGGATTTGCTGGATAAGTGTCATTGAGGACCTTGATAAATGAGATTTCAGGGAGAAACTGAATAGAAAACTGGATTTGAGAGAGGTAAATCAGGAGGTCAAATGGTAACAGGGATACAGATGCTTCTGAGGGGTGTAACAGGGAAGAAAGACCTGGGATGAAGGGGTTTTGACACAATAGATGTTAGAGCATGTTTCTATCATGATGAAAATGAGGCATAAGGGGGGAAATGTGGTGATTTGGGAGATAAGGGGTATTTGCAGGAAGAAAAGACTTGAGTAGGTAAGGGCACTGGTTCCACTCACAAGAGGGAGAGTGTAGCCTGGATAAGAGTCTAGGCAGTTAAATATTTACATGGGCGCAGAGGGCCAAGCCACTCAGTATAGCAATAGCTGGGTGTGAGGATGAAATGTTTATCATCAGAGCACTTCTATTTGAGTTGAATGAAATGAATAGATTTCAATCCTAACATCTCCCCGTTTTCCTGTATCCACTCCTGTTAGGTACTTGTCATTTCTCTTATAACCCACCCCTTCCTGAGGATAACTGCATGTGTTGTGTGACCTCAGCACACTCCCTCACCCCCACTTGGAGGGGGGCGCTCCACTCTGATCACACAAGGGAAGGTGGGCTTTATGAAGCTGAGCCGTCTGCCTGGAGACCCCTTCCATGGGACACACTCTTCCTGTTGCTGGCAGGGGCAGTGCTGTCCCGGCTCCAAAGCAGAGACATTTCACCTGCAGACCCTTCCCAGTGACGCGGAGCTCCCCAGACAGGACTGCCAAATTATTCGGGCTTTTGTCTTTTTAGTGGTTACAAAGTCCTTGGAAGTATTGAGAGGTGAGTGCGTTCCACAGGTTATCAGTTCTAGTTTGCTCTTTTTACCACTGGAAATTAGCTACAATTAGACTTCCTAGTTGGCAATAGTGGTAAAGAACTGCCTGCCAATGCAGGAGACCCAAGAGAGGCAGGTTCCATCCCTCGGTCAGGAAGATCCCCTGGACGAAGAAATGGCAATCCACTCCAGTATTCTTGCCTGGGAAATCCCATGGACAAAGGAGCCTGGTAGGCTACAGTCCATGGGATCACAAAAAGTCAGACACGACAGAAGTGACTTAACGTGCACCCAGCCTGATACAATAACTTTGGATGTTATACGTGTGACTCTCATTTAAACTATACTAGGCTTATTGTCTCATCTCATTTAGTACATGGATATTTGTGTTGTGTGTGTGTGTGTATGTGTGTGTGTATGTTGTGTGTATAGCTGTAGCTCTGTAGTGTCTGACATTAAATGTTAGACACTATCAGGTAGTATCTGCTGTAAGAGAAAGAACAAACTTACTGTAACAAACAGAATAATGTCCACATCCTAAACTCCAAGCCCTGTGAATGTGGCAACTTACATGGCAAAAGAGACTTTGAGATGAAGACATTTTCTTGACTAATCTGAGTGGCCCAGTGTCATCACAGTGGTTCTTATGAGAGGGAGGCAAGAGCATCAGTCAGAGGAGGAGATGCTGTGGGTGATGGAAGCAGGGATCAGAGGGAAGCTGCCCTGAGCCAAGGGATGCAGGCAGCTTCTACCAGCTGGGCAAGTGAAGGGACAGAGCCTCCCCTGGTGCCTCTGGAAGGAATGCAGCCCCAATGACACCAAGAATTTAGCTCCCTAAGACCCATTATGGATTTCTGACCTCTGGAACCAGGAGTGTGTGTGTGTGTGTTAAGGCACTCTGTTTGGGGGGATTTGTTACAGCAGCCGTGGGAACTGATACACTACCCACAATGCTGTTTACCCAAAGGGATACCATTTTCTCTTTTTTTTTAATTTTATTTTATTTTTCAACTTTACAATATTGTATTGGTTTTGCCATATATTAAAATGAATCTGCTACAGGTATACACGTGTTCCCCATCCTGAACTCTCCTCCCTCCTCCCTCCCCATACCATCCCTCTGGGTCGTCCCAGTGCACCAGCCCCAAGCATCCAGTATCATGCATCGACCTTGGACTGGCGACTTGTTTCATATATGATATTATACATATTTCAATGCCATTCTCCCAAATAATCCCATCCTCTCCCTCTCCCACAGAGTCGAAAAGACTGTTCTATACTTCAGTGTCTCTTTTGCTGTCTTGTATACAGGGTTATTGTTACCATCTTTCTAAATCCATATATATGTGTTAGTATACTGTATTGGTGTTTTTCTTTCTGGCTTACTTCACTCTGTATAATAGGCTCCAGTTTCATCCACCTCATTAGAACTGATTCAAATGTATTCTTTTTAATGGCTGAGTAATACTCCATTGTGTATATGTACCACAGCTTTCTTATCCATTCATCTGCTGATGGACATCTAGGTTGCTTCCATGTCCTGGCTATTATAAACAGTGCTGTGATGAACATTGGGGTACACGTGTCTCTTTCAATTCTGGTTTCCTCAGTGTGTATGCCCAGAAGTGGGATTGATGGATCATAAGGCAGTTCTATTTCCATTTTCTTAAGGAATCTCCACACTGTTCTCCATAGTGGCTGTACTAGTTTGCATTCCCACCAACCGTGTAGGAGGGTTCCCTTTTCTCCACACCCTCTCCAGCATTTATTGCTTGTAGACTTTTGGATCGCAGCCATTCTGACTGGCATGAAATGGTACCTCATAGTGGTTTTGATTTGCATTTCTCTGATAATGAGTGATGTTGAGCATCTTTTCATGTGTTTGTTAGCCATCTGTATGTCTTCTTCGGAGAAATGTCTCTTTAGTTCTTTGGCCCATTTTTTGATTGGGTCATTTATTTTTCTGGAGTTGAGCTGTAGGAGTTGCTTGTATATTTTTGAGATTAGTTGTTTGTCAGTTGCTTCATTTGCTATTATTTTCTCCCATTCTGAAGGCTGTCTTTTCTCCTTGCTTATAATTTCCTTTGTTGTGCAAAAGCTTTTAAGTTTAATTAGGTCCCATTTGTTTATTTTTGCTTTTATTTCCAATATTCTTGGAGGTGGGTCATAGAGGATCCTGCTGTGATGTATGTCGGAGAGAGTTTTGCCTATGTTCTCCTCTAGGAGTTTTACAGTTTCTGGTCTTACGTTTAGATCTTTAATCCATTTTGGGTTTATTTTTGTGTATGGTGTTAGAAAGTGCTCTAGTTTCATTCTTTTACAAGTGGTTGACCAGTTTTCCCAGCACCACTTGTTAAAGAGATTGTCTTTAATCCATTGTGTATTCTTGCCTCCTTTGTCAAAGATAAGGTGTCCATATGTGCATGGACTTATCTCTGGGCTTTCTATTTTGTTCCATTGATCTATATTTCTGTCTTTATGCCAGTACCATACTGTCTTGATGACTGTGGCTTTGTAGTAGAGCCTGAAGTCAGGCAGGTTGATTCCTCCAGTTCCATTCTTCTTTCTCAAGATAGCTTTGGCTATTCGAGGTTTTTTGTATTTCCATACAAATCGTGAAATTATTTGTTCTAGCTCTGTGAAGAATACCGTTGGTAGCTTGATAGGGATTGCATGGAATCTATAAATTGCTTTGGGTAGTATACTCATTTTCACTATATTGATTCTTCCAATCCATGAACATGGTATATTTCTCCATCTATTAGTGTCCTCTTTGATTTCTTCACCAGTGTTTTATAGTTTTCTATATATAGGTCTTTAGTTTCTTTAGGTAGATATATTCCTAAGTATTTTATTCTTTTCATTGCAATGGTGAATGGAATTGTTTCCTTAATTTCTCTTCTATTTTCTCATTATTAGTGTATAGGCATGCAAGGATTTCTGTGTGTTGATTTTATATCCTGCAACTTTACTATATTCATTGATTAGTTCTAGTAATTTTCTGGTGGAGCTTTTAGGGTTTTCTATGTAGAGGATCATGTCATCTGCAAAATTTAGAGAAGAGCTAACACCTATCCTACTCAAACTCTTCCAGAAAATTGAAGAGGAAGGTAAACTTCCAAACTCATTCTATGAGGCCACCATCACCCTAATACCAAAACCTGACAAAGATGCCACAAAAAAGGAAAACTACAGGCCAATATCACTGATGAACATAGATGCAAAAATCCTTAACAAAATTCTAGCAATCAGAATCCAACAACACATTAAAAAGATCATACACCATGACTAAGTGGGTTTTATCCCAGGGATGCAAGGATTCTTCAATATCCTCAAATCAATCAATGTAATACACCACATTAACAAATTGAAAAATAAAAGCCATATGATTATCTCAATAGATGCAGAGAAAGCCTTTGACAAAATTCAACATCCATTTTCTCTTAAATATCTTCCCTCCCCCTGTCTTTTCCCCTCTTATAGGAGATAGGAGGTTGGGTGGCCAGGCAGTAGGAGAAAGTGAGCCTGGGGCCAGAGCAGCTGAGGGTCATTAGTGTGTGTCCAGGGCCAGCGGTGGAGTGGGGTGCGGTGGGTGGGGCTCTGGCTGGTGTCTGAAGCCATCTGGCCAAGGAAACTTGGATGGAACAAATCGAAGGGAATTCTGCTTTGTTTGGATTTGGTTCTGTGCAACCCCCCTCAATCAGCAATTTGAATCTTTTTCACATTATAATGAGGCCAAGTCAACTGAAGCTTTAAATAGGAAATTATTCCACTCTGGAGAAACACTAATTTTCATCAGGAAAATGCCTTCGACCCAAATTAAAGAGCTGCCTTCAAATCCTTCCACCACTTTCTCATTTCTCTATCAGTTAAATGACTTCTCTCAGCACAGTGTCTGAACGTATTACTATTTTACTGTTTCAACACTATCAAAAGAGAGGCAGAGGAAATATTTATGTATCCTCTTAGGTACTTAAGAGTAGGACAACTATTAAAGGCTGGAATGCTATGAACATTGGAGTTTTTTAAAAGAAGGCCATTTTGGGGAAACACGAGGCTACTTTATGATCTTGTAGAAGTTTTTGTTTTTATGGTGTTTGTTTCTGTCTTTTTTTCCCTGTCATCATTAATTCCTCTTCATGAAGGAAAGTACTTCCCTGAACCCAAAGCCCTGGCTGCTGGTTGGGAAGATCTGGGGCCGTTTTGCTCTCTGCTTTTGAAAGTTGTTTTGCTTCCTTGGGTCTCAGCTTTTCTGTCTGGAAAATAAGAAAGTGGTGCCCAGTGAGGCCCAGTTCCTCTCCAATGCTGATTTTCTAAGATTTCATCAAACTCATCACATTTGCTAAGAGAGAAAGTTGAGCTGGACCAAGCTCAAGGTTCGATCCCTGGGTGGGGAAGATACCCTGGAGAAGGATGGCAGCGTGCTCCAGTATTCTTGCCTAGAGAATTCTATGGACAGAGGAGCCTGATGGGCTGCAGTCCATGGGGTCGCAAAGAGTCAGATGAGTGAGCAACTAACTCTTTCCAGAGCTGACCCAGGAAGATGACCATGCACTACATCTGCTGGACAAGTGTGCTCGGTCCAGAGTCAGCTGTGGGATGCAGTGCGTCCCCCAGCCCCACCCCTCTCAGCCTGTCCTGAGTGGTCCACGGATGCCAGAAGAAGGGTGGCTTTCTCCAGGGATTAGACCTTATAGAAGTGGCAGTTAGCACAGATGGGGAATTCCAAACTACAGGACCTTAAGTCCTCCAGATGAAGGTAAAAGGTCGGCGGGAAGAAGGAGGGGTCTTTTAGAGCCAGCAGGCCCTTGTGACCACTTGACTTTCAGTCGGAATGAACTCAAGAGCCATGGGAGGGTCTGGAATAAAGGATTGATGTGATATCGCTTATTTGTAAAGGAAATGACTCTGACTTTCGAGTTGAAAATGGAAATTGGGCTTTAGGATGATAAGGGCAAAAGCAGGGAGATGAGACAGGAAATAATCTAGGAATGAAAGGAGGGTGGCTGGCATCAGGTTGGTAGGAGTGAGGGGAAGGGAACTGCTTATCTTCTGGGGATATTTTGAAGTTAGAGCCCCCGGGATTTACTGATGCATCAGACATGAGTTTGCGAAAGAGTAGTCAAGGGTGAATCTAGTGAGATGTAGAAGGATGGGGCAGAGAAGACTGGGGAAGGGGAGTCGGGACTTTGCTTTTGGATAGATCAGATGTTTACGTTAGATGTTCAAGCAGAAATGGTAAGTGGATGATTGAACATAAAAGTCTGGCATTCAGAGGGAGTTCTCTTTTTATGAACTGTCCTTTCTTGTATTTTGGATTGCAATTAATGCAATTCTTGTACATTAAGATAATGAATTATTTGCTATAGATGTTGTCAATAGTTCTCTTTATCTGGTTTACAAAAGAGGAGTAAAATTTCCCCACTATTAAGTATTTTGCTGTTTCTTCCAGGGTTTTATTTTATTTTATTTTTTAGCATTTGATACTCTATGTTCACTGACTTAATATGATTTTCAAGAATTTTTGATTCTTGATTTCATTTTGGCAATTTATTTTGGCCTTTGGGTTGACATGAAGATCCAAATAGCTTTGGCGAATTTGGAGGATGGCTATTGTAACAGACTGAAATTCAAACAGAATATTTGTCTGGGACATGGCATTTAAATTTAACCTTGTCAAAAGAGGAATTAACATATGTAATGTGTGACTTAGAAGGCTAATGTGACTTTTGGCATTGTTGGTAATATATGATGTGAATATTAAGAAAGACTGCAGTCCTGTTTTTGGAGTGCTGGATTTGGTTAGAGGTTTGGAGGAACTGGAATTTGCTCAGAAGTGAGTCAACTCAGAAGACAACCTTGGGAGGGGCGAGGAGGTTACTGAGTAATCCTCACTGGGATTACTGAGGTGTAATCCCAGCGAGGACGCTCTTCTCATTTCCACAATCCCCCAGAGTGGCGGTAGAGAATAGGAGGAAAGGAACACTAGGAAATAAAAAATAAAATAAATAGGAACACTAGGCTTGCGGAGTAAGCTTGGCAGGGGCTGGGGGGATAATTAGTAATAGGACCCAGGAGGCAAGCTTTTTATGCTTTTTTCTTTTCAGACTCTGAACTGAATATGGTACCAATTGTGTACTCAGTCATTTAAGAGCTGTGAGGACCTGGAGGCTGGGTGCTGTGGAGATGGGGGGGTCTGGAAAATGGGAGATGTTAGTGTACAAGTCAAAGGAATGGCTGTGATGTAGTTTGGGAAAGAGAATGACGGGAGGTGGACTTGTTATGAAGTGTTGGGGACGTTCTAGATGGAACAGTTTCTACCTGAGCTCTCCCTTCCCCTCAGTCTGTGTTCCCCGCCAAGCATGCTCATGGTCGCACTGTCTTCCGCTACCACTAAACACACGCACGCACACGCATCCTCAGGAGTCTCACTGATAAGCTCAAATATGGACCGTTTGCCTCAAATGAAGTATCCAGCGCCTGGGCAGTTTATCTTCCTTTTTCTAATAAAATGGTACATAAAACTCACCTCTTCTATAAAGCTTTCCTAGACAATGCTTAGTGGATTAGCTACTTCATTTTTTTTTTTCAATACACCCCTTATGTAAATCTCACATATGAATCTTTCCATGTTTATCTCATGCATCTCTTAAGTAGATTACAATATATTTTATATATTATAGGTAGTATGTACAATAATAATAATTGTGTATAATCATTATAGATGTGAAAGCTATTTGTATATTTAATTAAATTAAGGAATTGATGACACCAAGCACTTGTGATTTTTTTTAAATTTAAATTTATTTATTTTAATTAGAGGCTAACTACTTTACAATATTGTATTGGTTTGTTTTTAGCACTTGTGATTTTAAAGGCCAATTCATGCCTGTGTTGTATCTTCTTCTAATTATAATCTGTCTGATTATAATGTCTGATTATAATCAGAGCTGTCTGATTATAATCTGTCTGATTATAATCAGAGCTGTTTCCACTATTATTTTTAGAGCCCTAGTTAGTGGTGACTAGTTGGACACAATGTTTATGTGTTTGTTTGTTTATTTGGTTTTTCATTCTTCCACTCACATACTAGGTATTTCATTGAGTGTTCCAGGGTAAGGGAATATAGCAATGAACAAAACAGAAAAAATACCCTGCTGTTTTGGACCTCACACACCGGTGGGGAGAGACAGATAATAAATTCACAATTACGAAATAATAAAAAGTAAGCAATATTATATGGTGGGAAGTACTATGAAAAAAAGTTAGCAGCAGAGCAAGAAATGGAGTGAGGAACTATTGGTCATAAAGCATAACTTATAGAGATTATAATAGTTACTTTGAGATTATAACAGTTACTAAAATGGTACCAGTTACCTTTAAAAGTTGTGCATTCTCCTTTCGAAATAAGCTTAGTATAACTTTAAGTGTAACCTCATTCAGGGAGTGAAGTAATTTACGTAACTAAGTTTAATTGAATCTGTGAATCTGAGAACAGAACAGAGCTGTATCTGCAGAGATTATTTGTCAAAGGAAGGCAGTGGTTAGCTCAAGGCGAATTATAATGGGAAAGTGGATGGTGTTGTTTTATGATTATCATTCATTCCTTTATCTGAGGCAGGGAGAACTAGATTTAGATTAAGTTTCACTTGCAGATGTTGCTGCCCACTCCCCACCTTTAGATGTTTTAATGATTTTTCAACTTTTTAAAAAGTTGAAAGTGCTATGCAAAAGTAGGTACAAAAGTACTATGCATTCAATAGAAATTATACTTTGAATTTTGATCTTTTCCTAGACTAGTGAGATGCAGTACAATGGTTTTGCCCAACTGTAGGCTAATAGAAGTCTTCTGAGCATGGTTAAGTCTTCCAGGCTACCCATGATGTTGAGTAGGTTAGGTGTATTCAGTGCATTTTCAGTTTATATTTTCAATTTAAGATGGTTTTTTCTGGACATAATCCCATTGTAAGTCAAAGAAGATCTGTATAGTAAATGTAACTTGCTTTCATTTGAATTAGAAATTCTGTTTTTTATTCCTCAAAAGCATATAACTTCTTTTCTTTATAAGTCAATTTTATAGAGATATAGATTATTTACAATAAAATACAAATACACTCATTTCAAGTCTTGACAAATGTATACACCTGTCTAATCAGCACTCTAATCATGATTCTAGGTTTCCATCCCTCTAAACTCTTCTCTCTTGCCTGTGTGCAATCATTTCTCCCTTTCTGCCCTGTATTAAATAGTTCCATTGATTCTACGCCCTTCAATGTTAGCCACCAACCTACTAAAAATACTTCTGGAAGTAGGTGGATTATAAAAAAACAATCTTCATAAATGAAATAACCTTTTCAAGCTCTAGGCTTTCTTCCTGTGACTGTCATTCAATTTACTTTTTTTTTAGTCCATAAAAATATTTTTCTAATGTTTGTGCTACTATTAAGTTGATCACCAATTAAACTGTATTTCCCCCAGAGGCCATCAGTCAATGGCAGGATCAGCCATCTCTCTGCACGAGCCAGAAACCTAGGCTTCATTCCATAAATTCCAACCCCCTCACCCCCTGTTCCCCACCTTCAGGTTAGACTAAACACCCCTGAGTAGATTCAGGTTCTACCTCTCATCCTTTCCCCTGCAGGAAGCTTCCACTTCATGCATTTCCTGCCCCCTCTCATCTGTCCTCCAAGTAAGCTTTGCAGAGCTCCATTCTGATTGTGTGACCCCCTGGCTGAGCGGCTTGGATAGGGATCGAAGACCCTCAGTGCTGTGCACTTGGCTTCCGTCTGCCCATGCCGGTCCTGTTTCAGAGCCTGCTTCTTTGTGATCTCTTTTCTTTCTTCTCATGGATGCGGCTCATCCTGTCCACTGCAGGGCAGGCTGAAGGGCTCCTTCTGATGCACTATGCTTCCTTGACTGTTCCTTTGAGCCTATCTCTTCGGGAAGCTTCTGTGGACTGCCTACCCTTCACCCCCCATAGCATCATGGTTCTTTCTTAGAGCTCAGTGTGTGTGTAATTTTATAGATATTCATGTGATTTATTTATCAAGTCATTTTAACAATCAGTTAAAGCCTATGAACTCCTTGGCTTTAGTGACAAATTAATTTCTATAATAGATATACCTGGAAAGACAATTTTATGAATATTGTTAGAATGTAGCTATGTAGAAAATTTAGTTGTGTGTAGAATTGAGTTGCCCAGAAGAATCCACAGCACACATTAAAAGTATATACTTGATTTTGGTTGCCTAGTTACCCTGGCTGGGTATCTAAGAGACTCTATTGGAAATTTGGGAAACACGGAAGAAAGTTACGTAATAGTGTAAATTTTAAATCACGTTCTTCTTTACATTTAAAAATGGAAGTAACATCCAAAGAGATTTCTCTGGATTTCATTCTCATTTTTATGTTTAGAGTATTTAAAAGAAACCAATGACTATCTTCATTACTGAAACAAAATTATACATTTAGATTGGCAGAATATTTTATGCTATGATTAGAACTAGGCTCAAAAGAAATTGTGACTCTTGCACAATGATTTTATTTTCTTAATTTCCTTTTCAAAGCTATACATCTTTCCTGGAGCATCAGAACTCTGAATCATGGAAGAAAGTAAATTGGTTCTCTATTCTTCAACCCTGAAATTTGGCAGCAAGAATATTTTTTCCTAAAAAATGACTCATTTACAAAGAGACTTTGTGTGAACGTGGAAAAGACTTTCATACTCTCAGAAATCTTGCAGTTGGGGGAAGGGTGGGTATTTGGACCTGCTAAAATTGCAAAAGGGCAAATTTAATGTTAAGTAGTATTAATTGGTCGATGATAATGTGAAAGTTGCAGTTCTACAAGAAAACACAGAAACACCTATATTCATAAAAATAAAAACTCAGTAACCTATATGAAAAGCTTATCATTTGTCCTGTTTCAGGGCTTTTTTTTTTTTTGGTTTAAATGTACCCTGCTATGAGTCAGGCAATGTTTTATTTCTTGCTCCTCTTGGAAAGTGTTCTATGTTGTAATATTCCTCCCTGTTAACCTTTATTTTCCTGATTTTTAGTCCAAAATTTGTTTTACTGAAATTTATCCAACTTCTCCTGGTGATTTGCCTTGGGATCCCCCAGGTCGGATGTGGTTTTGGTTTTTCTTTATTTTGTTGCTAATCATGTGTCCTCTAGCTCTAAAATAATCCTTGAGCTTCTTGATACAATTAAGTTTTCAAGAATGCATCTTGTATGTTAAGAAAACAGCAGTAAGCTGGTTCTTATATAGTGGGAAGCATTGATTATTCCTGTGCTGCTGTTTTTCTAAAGACAAAGCAAACAGGCCCCTGGAAACACAGGACTTGGTAACATGTTGAGCATTGGATCTGTACATGTGCTGAGGAGAGCTTGAGGCATGACCTGATGCCCCAGGCTCTGACGGTGGCCATTAAGGCTAAAGAATAAGGTTCTGCAGGAGCGATCTATGGTTTGTACACAGTCACTGAGCCTGAAGAAAAGAAAGAAGCTTACCTTTGCTGAGATTCTAACAACTGCCAGACATTTTCACCTGTGAGTCCTCTGTTGATTTATTATTATTCTGGTTTATGGTCAGAAGCTGAGGCTTAGCTCTGTAAAATGGCTTAGCAGAAAGTCAAGGGAGGAGCAAAAATTCAGCCCCAGGTCTTTTCCAGTTTTAAAATTCATTGTCTTTCCACTTCACTGTGTTGCCTCCCAGGACTTGGGGATGTGATGAGTGTGCCTGAGGTCACATTATGAGTCAGAGGTGAGCTGGGAACACTGTCTGTGGTATCTCTACAGTGCCTTAATCCATTAAAATGTAACACATTAACTTACTCCTTCCTCAGAGGGGAGAGATGCCATGGCAGCTTTTGATCTACTAACGATTACCTTTCTGAATAAAGTAATAAAGCACATATGACATTTGGCTTGACTTTTGAAAAAAAAATGTGAAAGCAAAAATTCATTAAATGAGAACCATTGCTGATGACCAATCATTTTGATACGTAGTCAATTTCCATGGTGACTTTCTTTTGAGGAATTTTATTAACATTTCTTTCCTCTGGGTCCTCAGAATTCTAAGGCATTTAAAACAAATCTGGGGACTTCCCTGATGATCCAGTGGTTAAGACTCTGTGCTTCTCCTGCAGGGCACATGTGCTCAGTCCCTGGATGAGGAACTAGGATCCCTCATACTGTGCAGCCAATGATTATAACAATAATAATACCAGCACATACTAGGCATGCAATAAATGTTAGCTATTAAAAATAAAGCAATAAAAATATGATCAAATTAGTCTGGCACATGGAGTTCTTGAATCTGATTAATTGTTCTAGAGTCCTAGGACTGGATGTGCCACGCAGCATTTTCTGATGAGAGGTACATTTCTACCTGCTTGGTCTAGTTAGTTCCTAGCTATGTAACTTTTGGCAATTTCTCAGTTTCCTCATTTGCAAATGGGGATAATGTACAACCGACTTTAAAAGGTGGCTGTGAGGATTAAGTGGATTAACATATATGAAGTATGTAGTCTAGAACATGATTAGTAGTGTATAAATCATTGGTACTATTATTTTTTTCCCAATAATAGCAGCATGTTGTAAGTCACGTCACCCTCTCCAGATGGTGCACACAGGGTTTTGAAGGATGTAAGGAGCACCCTGAGTGGTGGCATTTTTAATGGACCTGGTTCTGTGTAGGTGCATGCTAGCAGTGGCAGCTGAAAAGCAATTCCAGGCCCATCTGATTCCAAAGGTAGAGAGAAGGAAATTCAGTGATGACTAGAGTGGCAGAGATTCCAGGCTGAACAAGCTGTGTCCATGGCTTTTCTTTCTCCTCCCTGATTTTGAGAGCATGAACCACGTGGTATTACTGCAGTTTCAACTCCAGAAGCCACACAAGCAAACGTGGTTCCTTGGGGAAAGAGAGTTTTTACACTTGCATTCTGTGTGGATGACTTGGAGGTGAATTTTTCCAGTGTTTGGCTGACAAAATATGCAGCAGATGCTCTGTTCAATGATATATAGAAATAAATGATTCTTCGTCTTTCATCTCAAGGGGGCAAAATCCAGTGACACAGAGACAGTGCCATCCTAAAGAGCGGATGGTGGGTTTGGAAATTGCAGGTTGCTTTGTATGGAGTTTGAAGAGGTTCATTTTGAGACTTGTTCATGGGGCGGAATAAAATGTTTAAGCGTGGGGCCAGTGGACTCAAGATAAATATGTGAGTTTAAGGAATACTGGAGAAAACATGATGATACATTCTGTGAACAAGCAAATGGGGGAAGACTGATGGTTGGTGATAGAAATCATAGTCACCCCCATTCTGGGAGTAGCTGAGAGCACTTTACAAAATGAGAAAGTATATAAAAAGAGAAAAACAATAATCTGAGACTGATCTTTTGAAGGCACCATTATTGTTGCTATTATTGTTATCAGAGTTAACAAAGGGTAGTAAAAGGAATATTTGAAAATTGGAATGGAAAAGCAGGGACTTCTGGTGTCTCTAAAATTGCAGCTGAAAATGTACTGACATGTAACTTGGTGGATACAAAGATCCATGCAGACACTCATGAATAGCCACATGGGAATGAAGCTTTTGGGTTTAAGAATTAGGATGTTATTGGAGACATTAATGAAATCTGTGTTAATAATCATTGACAATAGAAAACTGTACCTGAACAGTAAGATCTAAGAAAGATGGGATGTGAATAAGAGAGGGAAATGTTTGCAGGTGCCAGGTGGTCCAAGTCAACCTGACACTGATCCAGGGAAACGTGGGCAAGTGTTGAGGGTCTGAAGTTTATTTTGGAGTTTAGTGGCCATGCAGGGAGTGAAGACTGAATAGTCTGTGTCTGTCTGAAAAAGTTGTGTTTTACCAAGTTTCCAAATTCTGGAAGGATGTGTAGGACACAATGGATTTGAAAGTGACCTTAGCAGACAGCTCAGCCTTGGGAGGTAGAGGGACACATTATAGCCGTGTTTGTGGGGTGAACTTTCTAAATAGGCAACCCAAAGTCTGTTATAGACTGATCCTGAAGAATAGCATTCATAATTTATTGCAGATGACCATAATCTGGTTTTTCCAGTGGTCATGTAATGGATGTGAGAGTTGGACTATAAAGAAAGCTGAGCACTGAAGAATTGATGTTTTTGAACTGTGGTGTTGGAGAAGACTCTTGAGAGTCCCTTGGAGTGCAAGGAGATCTAACCAGTCCATCCTAAAGGAGATCAGGCCTGGGTGTTCATTGGTAGGATGGATGTTGAAGCTGAAACTCCAATACTTTGGCCACCTGATGCCAAGAGTTGACTCATTGGAAAAGACCCTGATGCTGGGAAAGATTGAGGGCAGGAGGAGAAGGGGATGACAGAGGATGAGATGGTTGAATGGCATCACTGACTCATGGACATGAGTTTGGGTAAACTCTGGGAGTTGGTGATGGGCAGGGAGCCTGGCATGCTGTGGTTCATGAGGTCGCAAAGAGTCGGACATGACTGAGCGACTGAACTGAACTGATAATCAGGTAGTTTTAAAATGTGTCACATTTGTTTAATCCTCCAATCCTAGATGCTTTTCTTTCGAATACATTGAATATGTTTCTAATGTGCAGAACATTTCTCTGGGAACTCTGAACATTGACTCTGTATTTGCTGCTCAAAGCCTTCTTTTGCAGTGAAGCATTTCTCGATGATTTTATTGAGCTGGAGATATTTAATACTGTTTTCCTAAAGACTGGACGATGTGCATTCCTTATTAAGCATTTGCCCCTTTGTAGTTGTGGTTTCTTAAACTTCTTAAACAGTCATTAAGTGAAGTCGTAGGTGTGAGAACTGTGAGGAAGAGTGAATTCTGAAATGGAAGGCTGGGAATTCCCTGGCGGTCCAGTGGTTAACACTCTGTGCTTCTACTGTAAGGAACATGGGTTTGATCCCTGATCGAGAAACTAAGATTTCGCATGCTGCGTGGTGAAACCAAAAAGAAAATTGAAATGGAGGGCTGCCCTTTGTGAATATGATGAAATAATTATTTCTTGTTTCCTTCTCTTCAGGGATATCAGGGAATAGCAGGATCACCAGGTGTTCCAGGATCCCCGGGAATACAAGTATGTGGCCTGTGTCTTCTTATTTTAGAGGTACTGTTTCTAGTGAACCAAAGAACATAACTAACAGATTTTTATTTTGTGGTTAATTTAGGGAGCACAAGGACTGCCAGGTTACAAAGGAGAACCTGGGAGAGATGGAGAAAAGGTAAATACACACAAACAAAGCTGGTTGTTTTAGTCACTCAAAGACAAAGGCTGTTACCTGTGATGACCCCCATTCAATGGCGTTCATCTTGGTGAAGTCCAAGATTTTGGCTCAGAAACGTCAGGGACCATTGGCTGATCAAGCACACAGGAGGCTTTTATCACCAGAACAAAGTGGTTGTCCGAAATGACCACTGGCAAATGGCACCAGTATTTGCATTGCCCTGGTGCCGTGTTCTCTGTCTGTGGCTAAGCTCCATAGGGAGCTGCCTTCTTAGAAGAGAATTATATGAGTGGAGTATGTTCCCATGTTAGTCACCTATAGCCATTTATCAATCTCCACAATAGAAACCCATTTTAGTCTAACTGGATGGACTTCTTTCTCCTGTAGGGATTCTGTGGGTGCAGACATTTGTCTGACTTTCCTTTTCTATAGCTCTGAGATTTGCCATGTTCATTTATTTATTTTTTGTTTTTTTAATTTTAGGTGCTTGGGGGTATTTAATTTATTAATGCATTCTTTGTTTAAATTGGAAGAACCATGTTCTTTAAATTTGTTCAATATTTTAGTACCTCCCCAAGGATCCAATCCTGGATCCAGGAAGCTGGCCCATATCCAAGAAGGCCATTTGGATTTGCTTAGATCGCCAAGATGATTTGTTGGCTTAATTCCTAAAGCACAATCTTATTTCTGCATTCTTTGCAGGCTCTTCTGCTGTTTGCACCTGATGAAAACTTGTGCTTAATTTTCCAGCTACAAGCCTTGCAAAATGATTGCCTTTTAAAAACAGGGTGCATGGTATTCACACCTGAGAAACACTGATCTGGACTCCATCCATTTTATATTTTTGTGATTGTTCATACTGGTTATAGGGAATTGTAGCTGCTCAAGTACTATCTCTGGATGGACCCCCTGGCAGATCTCATGATGGGGGTGCTGCTTTCAAGCTGTTTGATCTTGGCATGTGATTTGATGTCTTTGAATCTTATTTTGTCTGTTGAATCAATGGGGATTTCTTTATAGGTTTATATCACAAAATAAGTGTGATAACATATGAAAAATACTTAGTGTGGTTCCTGGTACAGGATTTTCCTTAAATAAATGTTTGTTGTTTTATTGTTCTGGTTGGTTTATCAAGGAATGAGGTTGTGGTTGGGTTGTTGCATGGGGGTGGCTGGCATGTGTCCTGGGCAGGAAATGTTAGGGCAAACAGGACAGTCAGTGACCGGAAAAGATACAGAGAAGGTGGAATCTGTCAGGGCAGCTCTGTAATGCTGGGCGGAGCCGGGGAAGACAGAGCAACAACAGCAGTTGATGGAATTCTCGAAGAAATGGTACAAAATCTTCCTGCCTCTCAAGGGACCTGGGCCTCTGTGAATGTTTTTAGCCACTGGCAATCTCTGCCTATTTTAAATGATGAAGGTGCTTCTTAGGAAGTGATGGAGAGCAGGCCAGGCCCACAGGTATGGAGATGTTTTATATTTGAATGCTCTGGGCTATCATGAGAGACCCTCAACTCCTCTATGAGAATGAGAATGAGGGATCCCATTGGGAAGCTGCAGATATTTGTTCTGAGACCACATGCCGGGCACCTCATTCTATTCTAGTGTACAGGATCATTGCTGTTTCTTTAATGTGTTCACAAGTAGCCTGATTCAGGCATGGGGTGCATATATAAAAGTATGCATGCATGAATAAATGTATTTAGGAATGGATAAATGAATATATTTGTTTAAATATTTTTGTGTTGACTTGGGTTTAAATGGTGGATTTTTATTCATTCACCATAAAAGAATTGGAGTAAAACACCTTATTTAAAAGTAAAGAACAGCAATCTATAAAAGACAGACTCACAGACACAGGGAACAGACTTGTGGTTGTCAAGGGGGAGGACGGATCGGGGAGGGAGAGAGTGGGAGGCTGGGATTAGCAAATGCAAGCTCTTATAAAAAGAGGAATAAATACAAGGTCCTACGGTACAGCACAGGGAGCTATAGTTAATATCCGCTGATAAACCATAATGGAAAAATATGAAAAAAAATATACACACACACACATACATATATGTATATACGTAGAGCAGCATCAGTTTGCTGTACACCAGAAACTAACACAACATTGTAAACCAACTATACTCCAATAAAATAAAATTTAGGCAAAAAAAGAACAATAATTCTATTAGTTGCCTCTTAAGCTACCTGCTCTATCATTTTGAGTCATTGTATTATCTTTAAAATAGAAGCAAGTGACTCTCAGAAAGCCGTATATTCTAATGAAGAAGACAAAATGAATAAGATGTATGTTTATATAAATTTCTCTGTTTTCAGCCTAGCAGTGATTTTGTTCAGTGTTGTTTTCTGAAGTTCATTGTTTGGGCGTCAACTCTGGTGGACGTGACTATGGGCCTAAAATCCCAATGTGTTGCCCCTAACTTCCCTCTTGACATCCCCTGTGGCTCTGAGAATTTCTTTACTGGAGAGCTACAATAGTTTAGTGAGTTAAAGGCTTTTCCTTGGTTCTCTCTCCAGAATGTTCAGCAAAGGGAAGGTTGAAAACATACCCTGGGGATGGCCTTGACTTGTGGTCAATCAGGGCATTTTTTCCAGGCATCACCCATGGCCTTCAGGGGATTGTTCCACATGTACTGTTCTCTGTTGGGATATTTTCCCAGAATAATTTCCATTTTGTGGATTTCCACTGAAAACTCCCATGGGAGTTTCCACTTAAGATAATTAAAATTATATGCACTTTCTTGCTGACTGTAACATTTGTTCCTCACATATCAGGGAAGAGAATGTATATAGATTTTGTATGGTTTCTTTTTCCCTGAATTTACAAAATTAAGAGGACATCTTATCCACCAAATGGTCTTCAGTTGATGACTTTCAGTCCAAAGCTATTCTTTGGACTCTAAGAAATACTTTAACTACTTCAAAGCACTTCCCCAACCTTAAGGAAGCCTAATATATTTAAATCATGTGGAGAAATATATTTTGTTAAAAAACATTAAGCTGGGTTGATTAACTGATGTATATTTATGGGTTTTCTAATTGACTATGAAACTTTGCATGGCAAATGTAATTTTAGAGACACAGGAAGCATTAATAATTTTTTTAAACTAGCCAGACTTTGTTCAAATTCATCATTTGGTTTTTTAGGGTTTAAGAAAAAATATATCTTAATTCTAACTAAGGTTATCTTTATGGTACCAATTATATACATTTTGTTTAGTATCTTCATCAGAGCATCAAACACTTGAATTGTCTTTTCAGGATCTCTTTGTCCACTTGCTCTCAGCATCATATCAGGGCATCATGTGATGAGCGAGCCTTTTCTTAGATGAATAAGCCTCATTATCTGGGCTTTGAAAGGCAAAAGCTGAAGTGATGTTACAGTGATATCTATTACACAATCAAGGAATTCCAATATATATATGTTGAGAATAGTAATAAAGGACCCAGCTGAAAGGGTTATTAGGGAATAATATTTTAAAATTCAGCATTCCAGTGGCTTTACTTCTTCACCTCTCACCTCTAGCAGTGTTCCTGTAGATAGATTTTTTTTTTAATAAAATTTAAACAAAGCCAGTAATGACATAGGAGGGAGAAATAGAATTGGCTTAGGAAGGGGCCACTTTTTACTTCTTTATTCTTCTTTTTCCTTCTTTCTTAACTAGGGAGAGTAGTCTGCCCATGTAGATTTCTGATAGCCCCGTGGCCCAACGTGGGTGTGTGCCCCTGTGTGTTGCAAGGTGGGGGAAGGCTTAATGCAGTGACAAGTTTCAGGCTGTACCCTGAATTTAGACTGCTTCACCTTCCTAGTCATGCTTCTTAATGTCTTTAAATCTGTTTTCCCAAATCTAGAAGGTTGGGCTACAAGTATTTCTTCACAGCCTTGCTGTGCAGACTAACTAAGGCCAGGCATATGTTTGACCAGAATTAAACACTGTAAATTAGGGGTGATGACCATGGTCATCATGGTGATTTGTAAACTGCCAAAAAAAAAAAAAAATTGTAGTTTATCCATTATTGTTTCTCTTAGTGTTGGATTGCACCTTCAGGAGTGCCGTAAACCTTGTTTTGCTCCCTTTACCCTCGTTGATGTGTGTGTAGCTCTATTCTGCCCTCTCTTCTGTTGCCATGGTGAACTGTCCTTGTGTAATGCCCAGCCCTCCTACGTGCTCTAGGTCTCATCCTTCTCCATTACTGTGTTATTCATTAGTCCTGCTCTTCTGTGTCTCAAGCTTTTTCTTTAAAAAAAAAAAAATTGATTGAAATAAAGTTGATTTACAATGTTGTGCTGATTTCTTCTGTACAACAGAATGACTCAGAGTGAGCAGAATGACTCAGTTGTGTGTGTGTGTGTGTGTGTGTATATACATATATGTTCTATGGGCTTCCCAGGTGGCACTAGTGGTAAAGAACCAGCCTGCCAATACAGGAGACATAAGAGAAGTGGGTTCGATCCCTGGGTCTGGAAGATCCCCTGGAGGAGCGCACAGCAACCCATTCCAGTATTCTTGCCTGCAGAATCCCCATGGACAGAGGAGCTTGGTGGTCTATAATTCATAGGGTCACAAAGAGTCAGGCATAACTTAAGCAACCTGGCCTGCACACATACGTTTCACATGATGTGATGTATGTAAGCATTCTTTTTCATATTCCTGCCCATTGTGGTTTGTCTGCAGGATATTCAGTACAGTTGTCTGTGCCATACAGTAGGGCCTTGTTTATGCATGCTGTAAATAACAGGTTGCATCTGCTAATCCCAGACTCCCGCTCTATGGCTCCCCCAGGCCCTCCCCCTCGGCACCCCCAGTCTGTTCTCTGTGTCTGTGAGTTTGTTTCTATTTCATGGATAAGTTCACTTGTGTCACATTTTGGATTCCACATATAAGCTGTATTTTATATATATATATAATATTATATTTATATTCCACACATAAGTATACGTCTTTCTCTTTCTGGCTTACTTCACTTAGTGTGATAATCTCTAAGTTCATCCATGTTGTTGCAAATGGCATTATTTCATTCTTTTTTTGCTGAGTAATATTCTACTGTAGATAGATAGGCAGACAGATAGACCCCATGTCTTCTTTATCCACCCATCTATTGATGGATGCTTAGGCTGTTTTTATGTCTTGGTTATGTACATGGCACTGCTGTGAACACAGGCATGCAGATACTTATTCAAATTATAGTTTTGTTAGGTTACATGCCCAGGGGCAGGGTTGCTGGACCATATGGCTACTTTGATCTTTCTTCATTAAATTTTCCCAGTCACCCAAGGCATGACCCATCAGAAACGTACCAAGGTAAACCCACTACAAAGCTTCCTTCAGCTAGCCCCTATTTTTCTGTTTCCCATCACAATGTAAATACTCAGAAACTCTCTTGAACCCCCTCCAGGAGGTTGCCCATCCCAACCTTATGTTGCATGATTAAATCATCAGTTTCCCCTCTCTTTGAAAGCCAGGAGTTGTTGTTTTCAGGTATCTCTCTTTATCTGTGTCTCAGCAGCATTTGACACAACTATCTATTGCCTTCTTTTTGGAACTATTCTTCTCCTGGCTTCTGGGACCACATGTTCCTAGGTTTTCTCTTGCTTTCACTGGTTCCCTTTTCATGATTTAATTGTTGTCTTCTCTCTCTGTTCTCTAGATATTGGGGAGTCCCAGTTTCAACCCCATGCCCTTCCTCTCCTCCAATGATAGTTTATTATTCTATTATTATTAAATATAAATGAATATGAATATCAATTTATGTGTCAAATATATATCCACATCAGTGATAAGCATATATTGGTATCAGTGTATGTTGGGGCTTCCTAGGTGGCGCTAGTCATAAAGAACCCCCTTGCCAATACAGGTAGATGTAAGAGATGTGGGTTTGATCCTGCGTCAGGAAGATCCCTTGGAGGAGGGCATGGCAACCCATTACAGCATTCTTGCCTGGAGAATCCCTTGGACAGATGGAACCTGGTGGGCTACAGTCCATAGGGTTGCAAAGAGTCAGACATGACTCATGCATGTATGCATGCATAAGTATATGTTATAAATCATAGAATAAATAATAAAGTATTATTAAATAAATATCCACACACACTTTTTTCTTAATGAAATGTTTTGTTTCATCTGAATCTGGAGAAATCCTGAAGTTGTTATAAGCAAGGCTCTTTTAGAAAAACTTTCTCTCCTTTGTAGAGAAGAAGTGGCACCACGGTTTCCTTCTCTCCTACCTCCTTTCCTTAGAAGCTTTTCCTCCAAGGCAGCAGGACCCTCCAGAAATCTTCTCTGGAGTCAGGCTTGGCTGAGCTTCCCTCCCATCTGTCCATGTGATGCTGACCTGTGTGTTTTGTCTTTCCCTACGTCTGCAGATGCTTTTGCAGACTCTCGACTGTTTCCCGATCCTTCACCCTCTTTCCTTTTAGGGCACTATACTGGATTCAGCCTCTCAGTTCATGATGAATAACCGTTCATTCTACGTCCTGCCTCATTTCTTAGCTGCTCTGCCACTTCTTGTCCTGTTTCCTTTTTCTCTACTGCCGTCATTGGGAAGCTTAAAACTTTTGTTGAGTTTTTACAGAATGTTTCGTCTTTTCTTGATTTCAGACTCTCATCTGTTGTCTTCACTTGAGTGTGCCCTGTGTTGTGCTCACTGATTAACTGTGGCAGGGATGCTCCGGAAGGCGTAGTCCAATGGTGACTCCCAAGCCCAAGGGAATGCCCCTGTTAGAGAGGGAATGTACTAGTAGATTTAAACAGCTACCAGTAAATCTGGCCTGAGCCCACGTGACACTTAGTGTCTGCTTTTATCTAAGAGGATAAGAAACAAAGAAGAGGTAGAAGACGTGTACTATCTTGGATGCCTGAAGGTGTTACTGTTGGGTCTAGTTTTTCTGTTTTATTTTTAGATATACTTGCATGTATGTTATCCACATGCATTCTCTATCGCATGCCTCTTCACAAAAAGTCCTATAAGGTTAGTAGCATAAATCATGCCTTGCCCATTTTACAGTAATTCTGAGCTAGATAATCCCTTTTTTACAAGTTTGAAACTGAGAAATGAGAAACTTGTCATCTGCCTGAATTTACTCAAGAATTAGGGGTTGAAACAAAATGTCTTCATCTCAGTGTGGCTTTCTTTTCACCCTATTTTTTTTTTTGCTTTCACCAGAATCTTTTTTAACAGTGTGATTATTCCTTTTTTGCTCTATTAGCTGCAGTATGGAAAGGCCTGTGAGCAGCTGAGGAGAAGGGGAGGGGAAAGGGGGGAAGGGATGAGGAAGGGCAGGGGAGGAGGGGGAAAAGGGGAGGGAGGAGGAGGCTGGAGGGATGAGTGATGGTTTGCACTGATTGCGCCATGCGAGTGGATTCATAATCTTACTTTTCCATGTGTACCTGTAAGATGTTTCTGCCATATCTCAGAAATAAAGGCTTTAAGAAAGAAAAAAAAAAAAATCACTTTTGAGAAGGAAGGGGTTGTTCACTTTAGATCTTGGTTCATCAAAATTTTTAAACTGCAAAATCTTTGCAGTGAAAAACTTTTGGGCATGTTCAGTTCAGTTCAGTCGCTCAGTCGTGTCCGACTCTTTGCGACCCCATGAATCGCAGCACGCCAGGCCTTCCTGTCCATCACCAACTCCTGGAGTTCACCCAGACTCACATCCATCGAGTCAGTGATGCCATCCAGCCATCTTATCCTCTTTTGTCCCCTTCTCCTCCTTCCCCCAATCCCTCCCAGCATCAGAGTCTTTTCCAATGAGTCAACTCATTTGGGCATGTAGTCCCATGTATGAATTATACACTGTGCTACTGAACAAAGGATTATATACATTAAAAACACAGACACATGTTAATTTTAAAAGAATGAGAGTTTTAAAATATTAGTTTTCATATTTTCTTGCTACTCAAAGAAGTAATCTCAGCCTAACTTTGGAGACTGTGACTCTTAATCAACCTATCAGATTGACAGTCTCATCAAAGGCATGTTCATCAGTCATAAAAGGGTTGGAGGCAACCTGGAGAAAATGGAACTACTTTACTGCAAATGTTGGATTCTCTTTGATTCTAATCTCTTGTAAACTAAGTGGAAACCAAGAGTGTGACTCCTCAAAATAATTATTTTAATGGAATTTTCTTGGAGGACTCGAGTATTTACTGTATTTTAAAAAATGGAAGTATTTTATTTATTCAGTAAATTATCATGAATCATCATTAAGTCATCAGCTAGGACAGAGTAGGTTATGCTGCAATGACAGACAAATCCCAAATGCTGATGCCTTAAAACAAAAGATTTATTGCTCATTAAATTAAACTAAGTTCTTAGCAGACTCAGGCGTGCAGAAGTTTCACTCTCTAGATTATAACTAATTATGCTACCAGGTCCTTGGAGAATCAAACAGCTGTTCTTAAACCACTTCCATTCATCATTATTTAGCCAGAGCAAATTTTGTAAACCACACCAACTTCAAGTGTCAGACAAGTGTGATTCCCCCATAAGCTTAGAAGTAAGAATATAAATATTGATAAATAATGATCACATCTACTAAGACAAAATAGGAGTGCATGGAGAATGGATGTTTTTCTCAAGGAGATTCGGGTCTAATAAATCACATGACCCATACAAAGAACTATTTGAAGAGAGATTATTGGCATTATGTGCCAAAGATGAGAGTTGAAAAAAACTCAAGCAGTTTAGTGGAAAGTTGAAAATTCAAAAAGGCTTTGTGAGTGAAACTGTAAACAGAAGCTTAATCACAGCTATAGACTTATAGGAGCTGTTTTTTTTCCAACTTAAGGAACCTCTAACTTAGGGGTGCTGTGGTTCCTTAGTGTGGGTATATTATCAACAAGACTGTAATGAACATCTTTGTATGTATTTCTCAGTAAATTTTTCTGAGTATATCCATAGGAAAAGTTCTCAGAGGTGGAATTGATTAGAGAATCAAAGGGTTAATTTCATAACTAAATTTTAATGCAAATTGTTTACCTTCAAGAAAGTGTGTACTCCATCAACAAGTATGTGGAAAATATCTTTTCCCACACATTTTTCAGCATTGATACTCATTAAAATTTCTGATTTTAATTACTATAAGTTCAAAATGATACTGGTTTGATTTGTAATTCTTTTTTAGTGAGTAAGGTAAAGTACCCTGTCATGTGATTTTGGAAACAGTATCCAGTTTAGTACAGTTCAGCCACTCAGTCATTTCTGACTCCTTGAGAGCCCACAGACTGCAGCACGCCAGGCCTCCCTGTCCACCACCAACTCCCAGAGCTTACTCAAACTCATGTCCATTAAGTCAGTGATGCTATCCAACCATCTCATCCTCTGTTGTCCCCTTCTCCTCCTGCTTTCAATATTTCCCAGCATCAGGGTCTTTTCAAATGAGTCAGTTCTTTGCATCAGGTAGCCAAAGTATTGGAGTTTCAGCATCAGTCCTTTCAGTGAATATTCAGGAGTGATTTCCTTTAGGATGGACTGGTTGGATCTCCTTGCAGTCCAAGGAACTCTCAAGAGTCTTTTCCAACACCACAGTTCAAAAGCATCGATTCTTCGGCTCTCAGCTTTCTTTACAGTCCAACTCTTACATCAATGCATGACTACTGGAAAAACCATAGCTTTGACTGGATAGACCTTTGTCAGCAAAGTAATGTCTCTGCTTTTTAATATGGTATCTAGGTTAGTCATACTTTTCTTCCAAGGAGCAAGTGTCTTTTAATTCCATGGCTGCAGTCACCATCTGCAGTGATTTTGGAGATCCCCAAAAAGAAGTCTGTCACTGTTTCCATTGTTTCCCCATAATTTGCCAGGAGATGGGACAGGATGCTATGAACTTACTTTTATGAATGTTGAGTTTTAAGCCAACTTTTTCACTCTCCTCTTTCATTTTCATCAAGAGGCTCTTTAGTTCTTCTTCGTTTTCTGCCATAAGGGTGGTGTCATCTGCCTACCTTAGGTTATTGATATTTCTCCCAGAAATCTTGATTCCAGTTTGTGCTTTATCCAGTCCAGCATTTTGCATGATGTACTCTACATATGAACTAAATAAGCAGGGTGACAATATACAGCCTTGACGTACTCCTTTCCCTATTTGTTGTTGTTCCATGTCCAGTTCTAACTGTTGCTTCTTGACCTGCATACAGATTTCTCAGGAAGCAGGTCAGGTGGTCTGGTATTCCCATCCTTGAAGACTTTTCCACAGTTTATTGTGGTCCACACAGTCAAAGGCTTTGGCATAGTCAATAAAGCAAAAGTAGATGTTTTTCTGGAACTCTCTTGCAATGGATGTTGGCAATTTGATCTCTGGTTCCTCTACCTTTTCTAAATCCAGCTTGAACATCTGGAAGTTCATGGTTCATGTACTGTTGAAGCCTGTCTTGGAAAATTTTGAGCATTACTTTGCTAGCGTGTGAGATGAGTGCAATTGTGCGGTAGTTTGAGCGTTCTTTGGCATTTCCTTTCTTTGGGATTGGAATGAAAACTGACCTTTTCCAGTCCTGTGGCCACTGCTGAGTTTTTCAATTTTGCTGGCATATTGAGTGTAGCACTTACACAGCATCATCTTTTAAGATTTGAAATAGCTCAATGGAATTCCATCACCTCCACTAGCTTTGTTTGTACTGATGCTTCCTAAGGCCCACTTGACTTCACACTCCAGGATGTCTGGCTCTAGGTGAGGGATCACACCACTGTGGTTATCTGGATCATGAAGATCTTTTTTGTACAGTTCTTCTGTGTATTTTTGCCACCTCTTCTTAATATCTCCTGCTTCTGTTAGGCCCATACCATTTCTGTCCTTTATTGAGCCCATCTTTGCATGAAATGTTCCCTTGGTATCTCTAATTTTCTTAACGAGATCTCTAGTCTTTCCCATTCTGTTGTTTTCCTCTATTTCTTTGCATTGATCACTGAGGAAGGCTTTCTTATCTCTCCTTGCTATTTTTTGGAACTCTGCATTCAAATGGGTTTATCTTTCCTTTTCTCCTTTGTCTTTTTCTTCTTTTCTTTTCTCAGCTATTTGTAAGGCCTCCTCAGACAACCATTTTGCTTTTTTGAATTTTTTTCTTGGGGATGATCTTAATCCCTGCCTCCTGTACAATGTCACGAACCTCCATCCATAGTTCTTCAGGCACTCTATCAGATCTAATCCCTTGAATCTATTTGTCACTTCCACTGTATAATCATGGAAATAATGTTACTTCTCTGCAATTTGATTTTTATTCATATGCATTTTTTTCCTTCTGGGCTGTTCATCTTTTTTAAGAATGATTTTTATATGCATGTCATAAATTCTGTGAAAATAATTTTCCTGAATTATATTATGTGTTTTAATTTGTTTTTTAGAATTTTAGTCATACAGAAATTTAAAATATGTATATATATATGTATATGTACATATATATAAAGTTTTACTTCTTTTCTCCTATATTTGTATCTGTATAGAAAGATTCAGCATTCTAACATTTTGAATACAATTATGCATGATTTAATTTTTAAAATTTCTATTATTTTATATTTTAATCTTAAAAATTTTTGGTATTTGGAGTAAAGTTAGATGAGTATTCATATTTTTACCTTTCTTTTTCTAAAAGAATAGCCAATTACTGCAACAGTATTTATGAAATTTCACTTTTTCTCCATTTATTTTAAAAACCATTTCTAAACCAATTCACAATTTCTAAATTTCCATTTTCATTTGGGTCCAGTGTTTTTGGCTTTCCACTCTGTTCCACTTATCTGTCTACATCTTCTCCACGGCCAAATTGTTTAATTATTGTCACTTCATAATGTGATTTAATATTGGCAGGCCTAGTACTTCTTCATTACTCTTTATGATCAAAATTTTCCTGGCTATTCTTACATGCTTATTTTTCCACATAAAGTCCTGTATCTTTTTTTTTCAATTTTTAAAAGAGGTTTCTATTTCTATTTTAATGAGGATTCCTTTGAATTTATGGATTAATTTTAGAGGCACTAACATCACTTCAGTATTGAGTTTTCCTATTCAGGATTGTGATTTACCTTTCTTCTCATTTCAATCTTAAAACTCAATGGAATAATATTATAATTTATTTTGTATTGGTTCTCAACATTACCTAAGTTTATATGTAGGAATTTTTGTCTCTTTTGGTCCTATTATAAGTAGAACATTTTCTTTAATATATTTTTATATTGGTTATTGCTTATACATATAAAAACTGTTTTGTATGTTAATTTTTAAAACAGCAATTAACTGATTTCTCTTATCAGTTATTTCAAGGTAATAGGTATATTGGCAAATAGAGATATAATCATAAATAAATATATTTTGTACTCTTCTTTCCAGGTTTTACCTCTTTTATTTTTATATTTTGTCTTAATTCATGGGCTAGTAAAAACTGGCAGAAAAACATTAAAAGCAGTGGTGATACAAGGCAACTTTGTTTAAAAGTTTTGCACAGTCATAGTCTCTTTTAGTCCAGATTTGTGGTTCTTTTGGTAGAATAATTCTCTCAACAGCAAATATTTATTTGTAATTTTGTATTGTTGACTTGTGATTCTGGCCTGTAGCATCATCCACAGTTTTATTTTAGTCATGGCCATTTCTGCATTCACTGGTTAGTTAATAATAAGTAGCAGTTTCTTTTTATTAAACCATCATGTCCAGCTTGAGAGAATGTTTTGAAGCAACTTTTAGTAATTTAGAGAATTTGAGAATAGTTTTTCATGTTTATGGGGTTCTCAAGGCAAGAGTACTGAATTGGTTTGGCATTCCCTTCTCCAGTGGACCACATTTTATCAGAACTCTCCACCATGACCCGTCCGTCTTGGGTGGCCCTACACGGCATGGTTCATAGTTTCATTGAGTTAGACAAGGCTGTGGTCCATGTGATCAGATTGGTTAGTTTCCTGTGATTGTGGTTTTCAGACTGTCTGCCCTCTGATGGAGAAGGATAAGAGGCTTATGGAAGCTTCCTGATGGGAGAGAGACTGAAGGGAAAATTGGGTCTTGTTCTGATGGGTAAGGCCATGTTCAGTAAATCTTTAATCCAATTTTCTGTTGATGGGTGGAGCTGTGTTCCCTCCCTGTAATTTACATGGGCCAAACTCTGGTGGAGGTAATGAAGATAATGGTGACAATGGTGACCTCCTTCAAAAGGTCCCATGCATGATGCCCTGCTACACTCAGTGCCCCCAGCCCTGCAGCAGGCCAGTGCCAACCCACCCCTCTGCTAGAGACTCCTGGACAGTCACAGGCAAGTCTGGTTCAGTCTCCAGTGGGGTCACTGCTCATTTCTCCTGGGTCCTGGTGTGCACAAAGCTGGGCAAAGGCTAATAGAGTTTTGCCAAGAGAACGCACTGGTCATAGCAAACACCCTCTTCCAACAACAAAAGAGAAGACTCTACATATGGACATCACCAGATGGTCAATACCAAAATCAGATTGATTATATTCTTTGCAGCTAACAATGAAGAGGCTCTATACAGTCAGCAAAAACAAGACTGGGAGCTGACTGTGGCACAGATCATGAACTCCTTATTGCCAAATTCAGACTTAAATTGAAGAAAGTAGGGAAAACCACTAGACCATTCAGGTAAATCAAATCCCTTACCATTATACAGTGGAAGTAAGAAATAGATTCGAAGGATTAGATTTGACAGAGTGCCTGAAGAACTGTGGACAGGTTTGTGACATTGTATAGGAGGCAGGGATCGTGACCATCCTCAAGAAAAAGAAAAGCAAAAAGGCAAAATGGCTGTCTGAGGAGGCCTTACAAATAGCTGTGAATAGAAGAGCTAAAGACAAAGGAGAAAAGGAAAGATATACCCATTTGAATAAAGAGTTCCAAAGAATAGCAAGAAGAGATAAGAAAGCCTTCCTCAGTGTTCAATGCAAAGAAATAGAGGAAAACAATAGAATGGGAAAGACTAGAGATCATTTCAAGAAAATTAGAGATAGATACCAAGGGAACATTTCATGCAAAGATGGGCTCAATAAAGGACAGAAATGCTATGGACCTAAGAGAAGCAGAAGATATTAAGAAGAGGTGGCAAAAATACACAGAAGAACTGTACAAAAAAGATCTTCATGATACAGATAACCACAACGGTGTGATCCCTCACCTAGAGCCAGACATCCTGGAGTATGAAGTCAAGTGGGCCTTAAGAAGCATCACTATGAACAAAGCTAGAGGAGGTGATGGAATTCCAGCTGAGCTATTTCAAATCCTAAGAGATGATGCTGTGAAAGTGCTACACTCAATATGCCAGCAAATTTGGAAAACTCAGCAGTGGCCACAGGACTTTAAAAGATCAGTGTTCATTCCAATCCCAAAGAAAGGCAATGCCAAAGAATGCTCAAACTACCGCACAATTGTACTCATCTCACATGCTAGCAAAGTAATGCTCAAAATTCTCCAAGTCAGGTTTCAACAGTATGTGAACTGCAAAATTCCAGATGTTTAAGCTGGTTTTAGAAAAGGCAGAGGATCCAGATATCAAATTGCCAGTACCCATTGGATCAAACGAAAAAGCAAGAGAGTTCCAGAAAAACATCTACTTTTGCTTTATTGACTATGCCAAAGCCTTTGACTGTGTGGACCACAACAAACTGTGGAAAATTCTCCAAGAGATGGGAATACCAGACCACCTGACCTGCCTCCTGAGAAGTCTGTATGCAAGTCAAGAAGCAACAGTTAGAACTGGACATGGAACAAGACTGGTTCCAAATAGGGAAAGGAATACTTCAAGGCTGTATATTGTCACCCTCTTATTTAACTTATATGCAGGGTACATCATGAGAAACACTGGTCTGGATGAAGGACAAGCTGGAGTCAAGATTGCTGTGAGGAATATCAATAACCTCAGATAGGCAGATGACACCACCCTTATGGCAGAAAGTGAATAAGAACTGAAGAGCCTCTTGATGAAAATTAAAGAGAGTGAAAAAGTTGGCTTAAAGCTCAACATTCAGAAAACTAAGTTCATTGCATCTGGTCCCATCACTTCATGGCAAATACAATAGGAAACATTGGAAACAGTGACAGACTTTGTTTTTTTGAGCTCCAAAATCACTGCAGATGGTGACTGCAGCCATGAAATTAAAAGATGCTTGCTTCTTGGAAGGAAAGTTACGACCAACGTAGACAGCGTATTAAAAAGCAGAGACATTACTTTGCTGACAAAGGTCCATCTAGTCAAAGCTATAGGTTTTCCAATAGTCATGTATGGATGTGAGTTGGACTATAAAGAAAGTTGAGCACTGATGAATTGATGCTTTTGAACTGTGGTGTTGGAGAAGACTTGAGAGTCCCTTGGACTGCAAGGGACTGCAATCCATCCTAAAGGAAATCAGTCCTCAATATTCATTGGAAGGACTGATGCTGAAGCTGAAACTCCAATACTTTGGCCACCTGATGCGAAGAAATGACTCATTTGAAAAACCCTGATGCTGGGAAACATTGAAGGCAGGAGGAGAAGGGGACAGAAGAGGATGATATGGTTGGATGGCATCACTGACTCAATGAACGTGAGTTTGAGAAAGCTCCAGGAGTTGGCAATGGACAAGGAGGCCTGGTGTACTGTAGTCCATGGGGTCGCAAAGAGTCGGACACAACTCAGCAACTCAACTGAACTGAACTGACTGAACTGAGAATGGTTTTTAGGGGCACACACTTGAGTTGTTCCTTTACAGAGGCTGTGTTTTGACTGAACTTCTTTCAAAGGCCTTCTCCAATTTCTTAATTTGCCTATTAGAGATGGGGGTTAAAAGGTGTATTCTCCCTATCCCAGTATTTTTAGACTTGGTCTATTCTTTTAATTGCAACTTGAAAACTGGCTGATTCTTTTCTGTACTGATCTCTTTTATAGTTACCTTTTCAAATGTAGCCAATACCAACTGATTCCTGATACTGTCATTCTTTTTTTCAGTTCTTTAGCTAAGTTCATTGGATGCATTCTTTGCCTTTACAGTTAATTACAAGCAAGGTTTTCACCAAATATTCACTGCATTACACAAATCACTGTATTTCCAACCTCCAAAATTTTTCAGTGGCCACTACCTAGCCTCAGAGCCACCGCCATATTTATTTTTTTTAAATATTATTATTTGGCAGCCTCTTTTTGCTAGTAGATAAATTTTTATATTAATCAACGTAGGCTAACCTTTCCTGCAGTAACTGATGACTCAACTGCTTAATGGCAAACATAGCAGCATTTGTCTTTCACATTACAGAACCATTGTAGGTAGACACGGGCTTACTTTTACAACTTCTTTGCTACCTATTACTCTTAAACCTTGGACGCTACTTGGCTGAGTGTATTGGGTTTGAGTTTCCCTTTCTTGTGCTTTGTATTTTGTAGATATTGCCTTAGTAATCTCCAAGCATTTTACTGTTTCTCTGCTCCTCCCCTCTTCATTGCTGGATATTAATATGGATGCTGTGCCTTTTAGTTTTACTTAAAAATCTTGCTTATGCACATTGAGGGTAGTTTTGTCCAGATTTTATGTTTTCTTGGTTCCAGTGTGGGTTAATTTTCCTGGTCTTCTCACTTCATCTTAGGTTGGTTTATCTTATCTCCAGGAAAATATCACCAGTTTGAAGATGGTGTCTTCTATAAGTAGTCAGAGAATGGAATTCTTAGGTGGGACTAGGTTCACCCTTAAAGGGAGTTCAGTTTACCCTTCTTTTTGTACTTTTATTAAGTACTGATTAGTCAGCTAAATTCCATCTTATCAAGAGTGTATCTTGTCTACCTGACCTTCAACTCTTGTCTCAATTCAGATAGGTAGTTCTCTCACCTTTATGCTGGAAATGGAAAAATGGGGTAGTAAGGTTGCCGGGGACCAGCCCCGGCTGATCCAGGGTATTCGAAGGAGAGACGGCGTAGGCGAAGATCAGGAAACAACTGCTTAATTAAATGTTAATTAAGGATATAAAGAGTAATAGAATGACGATAGCTCAGTAAAATTCAGTGAAGAAAAGAGGCTGAAATAAGGATAGCTCAGTGAGGAAATTCAGTGGAGAAAAGAGGCTGAATAATTCAGCCAGAAGGTAAGAGAAAGAACGACATGGTGAGACCAAGTTTCGGTGAACAAGGCCCGCACTTTATTTTCCAAAGCAGTTTTTATACCTTAAGTTATGCATAGAGGATAATGGGGGAAGGAGTAGAGTCATGCAGCAAGCCAGGCTTTCTTCCTGCAAACTTATCATATGCAAAAGCTTAGGTGATTTGCATCATCTTCTGGCCCGGAGGCCTGTTAACATTTTAAGACCTTTTCTTCAGAAAACTTATTTTTCTCTAAAGGTGATTGGTCAGGAGCCACCCTCCAAAAGCATTAGATAGAGTTGCATTCCTACAGGGTAAAGGTGTGGTGGGCTATAACAAGAAAAAGAATTAACTCAAGGGTCCCAGGTTACAAACATTAAAGCTACTACTTACACCAATTATATTAATCAATACACTGCCAGGGACACAGCAGGTAAGGGATATGGAAACTTAGCAGCAAACATTGGCCCAACAAGTGAAAATCCCTTCACCAATACAATTTCTAATCAATCTTTTAACTACTCAAAAGAATCTGTGTTTAGACAGTTTAGAATATCTCCTGCCTCTCACAGTTGGGAGGCTCTGAACAATCACATGTGGCCGGAAAAACCTATTCAGGCAGGCTAGAGGATTTCCAAAGGAGTTTGTAGGTTAAACACTGTCACACCCAGGAATTATTAACTGGAGCTGTAAGCTAACTCTTTTTTCAGAGAGGTAGTGGGGGACAGCCCCCCGTAAAGTCAGAGATGTAGGTGAAAGCACAAAGCAGAAAGTAGGCAGACTCTGGTTTTGGGGGTATATGCTCGAGAATTTCCAGGGCGACTCCTGAAGCTCGATCCCGCCTTTGCGTATGCCGAGCCGCCTTCCTCATGACCTTTGTCATGGGCGGAGTTCCTCACACTGGCAGTGATAGAATTCCAGTTGAGCTATTCCAGATACTGAAAAGTGCTGTACTCAATATGCAATATGCACTCAATATGCAATATGCCGGCTCCCGGCATAAGGTAACCATGTGATTTGGTGACTTGGAATTTAGGGTGGAAAGAGTAGCCTTTCAAGGGTTCTATGCCTTGAATAACTGTCAACTCTTTAAAACGTGTGAATAAACAACCTTCATTAAAATTGCAATTTTTAAGAGTTATATCTATCACAGATAATTGGTCACATCTTCTTCTCTCTCTACCAGACAGCTAAGGAAATCATAAATTTTTTTGTATGCAGTGTCTTAATTTGCCTAAATAAACGTGAATTAACCTAAATCTTGCTGAGTGAGCCATTGGGCTTCTCTTGAAACTCTGTCTTGACAATTAAGATTTTTGAAGGTAAGACAGCAGCACTAAGTCCCACAGAAATAAGTATTAAAATTATGCCCACCAAATATCACACTGTTGTGATTTTCTCCATCTCTCCTCTTCTGGAGATCACATAGATCCTTCCCTCTTCATGCTGCTAAATCGCTTCCGTCGTGTCCGACTCTTCGCGACCCCATGGACTGCAGCCTACCAGGCTCCTCTGTCCATGGGCTTTTCTAGGCAAGAGTACTGGAGTGGGGTGCCATCGCCTTCTCCGTGAGGATAGAGACTGTACCTTTTTTCCTGTTTCCCTGGTTCGCAATAACAACATCATTCTGGTGGGGAAAGCAGACCAGTTTTGGTAGCCTGGTAGGAAAGGTGGATCTTGCATTTACCTAGGTTGGGGGCGGGAGGACCCTCTCTGGAGGGAATGCTAAATGGGTATATATGAGTGAGACAGGAGGCTCTGGTAGACACATATGAATATACACCTGCTTCCCTGGTAGCTCAGTAGTTAAAGCATCTGCCAGCAATGCGGGAGACCTGGGTTCGATCCCTGGGTTGGGAAGATCCCCTGGAGAAGGAAATGGCAACCCACTCCAGTATTCTTGCCTGGAGAATCCTATGGACAGAGGAGCCTAGTGGGCTACAGTCCACTGGGTCACAAAGAGTCGGACACGACTGAGCGACTTCACTTTTACTTTCACAAACAATTTACTGAGATCTGCAATAGGAGAAAAATCCTCCACAGAATCCTAGACTTTCATCTCAGGTCTATCTGCACTGAGCTGGGACCTCAGAGGACGGCTCTCTCTGGAGAGTGTTAGCCCTCGGCCATTTCCATTAACTCCTAGGTCTTGCCACATAAAAGCCTAAGTGTTTTTAGAATGGATGACTGCTCTCTAAGGTTGGGTAAGGACTGTTGATGAGATTCCCCTGTCCTCTCATATTCTCCTTCTCTGATTATAAATGAAACTCTGCTAAAAGAGGATTAGTCTTTTATAGAGACAGGGTTTTAGTGTGATGTATATTTAACTGTGTGCAGATTTGTTTCCAATAGATTTTGTCAAGAATGAGGTAGAAGAGTATATGTTGATATTTTTAGGCTGAAATGTGTTTTCTTTAATTAATTTGTTTTATTTTCAGGGTGACCGTGGACTTCCTGGTTTTCCTGGGCTTCATGGAATACCAGGATCGAAGGTTGAAGAAACCTATTCTTTATAAAATTAAGCAATGTTGCATTTTACTTCAAATTGAAATAACTATGTTATAAATGTGCTATCAATAAATGCTCATATATTAAATGACTAGGTTAAGATTAGTATATAGTTTACATAAAGCTTTTACAAATTTCCTTTAAAATTTTCAGCCATAAACCTATAGTGTTGTAAATCTTATAGTATTTAAAAGTTGATGAGTAACTTTGATTATACAGAAATTCTCTTAACTTTTATCATATAAAGCCCTGTTAGAGTATCAAATGCCCTCACTTTTCCTTGCTTTTGCTTTATAAAGCCTGGGATATAAGACTTTTGTAAATAAATTTTAAACATTTTATTTCTACTTTACTTTGATGTTAGCATATTAAACTCTGTTGTGTATAATTGGTGTTTTTCTTTAATCTATAAGAGAAATACTAAATACTTCTCTAAAACTCAGGATTTATATTTTGTCTTTTAGGGTGAAATGGGCCCCAAAGGAGATAAAGGAGCACCTGGATTTTATGGCAAAAAGGGAAGTTTAGAGTATCATATTGAACTTTCAATATAATGGAAATAGAAAATTGGAATTTCAGTCCCAGTCCACTGTTCTGGCAATTAGCTTTTTTTCACCTTTCTCTGTGGGGTTTATTCAGAACAACGAAATAATGGAAAAATGACTATTGACTGTTATGCTTGATTTTCTATAAGAATACTTTGTGTTATTGACCCTTCTGAACTTTCAAAATATTTATAGAGAGAGATTACTTGGAAGTAGTAGCTGTTTAACAGCATGTCCATGGAGACTCTTATTTTTTCTCACTGAAGGGAAATTATGTTCTCTCTATATTTAAGATACACATTTCTTCTTAATTCTGCCTAGATGTGGTTTCTGTGTTTAGATGCTTGTAATAATTCTGCATCCATCTTATTCTCAACGTCATGTGTGTCCTGGTAAAATAATGCCGAAAGCTGCGGGGCCAACACAAGCTGTGGTTCCATGCATTCTATTAGTCCTTGAGGACATTATCTTTCTTTCCTATTTAAGTTTGAGTTGGAATTTCAAAACCTTGTAAAGATTGTTTTTGTTTGTTTTTAAAAACAGGGCGCAAAAGGTGAACAGGGGAACGCTGGCTTTCCTGGCCTTCCTGGACGTGCTGTGAGTTTGACGGAAATTTTTCTTAAGTATTCTACATTAAATAAAATTTATCCTGTACTATCTTCTTTTAAAAAAGAAACATTAGTGCAAAAATATATTAAAATACTTGTCCTTATTTTCCAGGGAGAACCTGGAAGACATGGAAAGGATGGATTAATGGGTAGCCCTGGTTTCAAGGTAAATACCACAGAAAAGATTTCTGTAACTAGTGAGTGAATATGAGAAAAATGTACAGATACTAGACTTTTGTTTACATGTGACATTGGTATAAAATGAATGAACTAAAAGTTGTAATTTAAAGATCATGATCAATTTATTTTGAATATATCATGAATTCTTATGTGTTGGAAATAAAATCCCAGGATATTAGAAGCTCCTTCAGTGAGCCATTCAGATAGGTTTGTTTAGTGGATCTGAGCCGCAGGTACTTAGCTGTGTCTTCCAAGGGATTTGACTTTGTTTTCAGAGAGTAGGGGAATGAATCCTCAACCCTAACAGTTTTTTGTTTTTTTTTTTTAAACTTTACAATATTGTATTAGTTTTGCCAAATATCGAAATGAATCCGCCACAGGTATACCCGCATTCCCCATCCTGAACCCTCCTCCCTCCTCCCTCCCCTCCCCTCCCTCTGGGTCGTCCCCAGTGCACCAGCCCCAAGCATCCAGTACCGTGCATCGGACCTGGACTGGCGACTCGTTTCATACATGATATTATACATGTTTCAATGCCATTCTCCCAAATCTCCCCACCCTCTCCCTCTCCCACAGAGTCCATAAGACTGATCTATACATCGGTGTCTCTTTTGCTGTCTCGTACACAGGGTTATTGTTACCATCTTTCTAAATTCCATATATATGCGTTAGTATACTGTATTGGTGTTTTTCTTTCTGGCTTACTTCACTCTGTATAATAGGTTCCAGTTTCATCCATCTCATTAGAACTGATTCAAATGTATTCTTTTTAATGGCTGAGTAATACTCCATTGTGTATATGTACCACAGCTTTCTTATCCATTCATCTGCTGATGGGCATCTACCCTAACAGTTTTAACCTTAACCCTGGTAACTTGTGTGATATGAATATGGGAGAATTAGAGTAAGAAGAATGGGGAAATGCCAATCACTCATCAATCCTGAAAAAACTCAAAGGCGCATGCTCCTATGATGGTGGGTGAGCACCATCTTATTCTTACATAAAGACGTTTTTCTGGGTCAGTTATCAAACAGAAACAGCCTTTTTATAGTGTGACCTATTAAATAGAAGGACATCAGGGACGTATATATATTCAAGTCAATATATCTGGAACAAGCCAACAGTCCACGTCATTATTCTGCTGTGTGTGTGTGTGTTTGTTTTGATACCTAGGAGAGAATTTGTGTAAATCCGTCAGCGAGCAAGACCACTGGGTCAAGCGTTGGATTAGAGATGTCATCATGTTTCCTAATGGTCACAACTTTGAAGGCCTCACTTGCTCAAAAATTCAGTTCAGATTTCCTTGATCTATAGGTGTTTTCTTTTCCTTTGGAAACATTGTCCATTTTTTCACTTAAATTTATGGAAGTTCTCCAAATGTCAAGTGATTTCTTAAAGATTACAGATAGTGCTTCCTGGATGTACAGTATAGGGCCCTGTTTTCAAGAGTTCAATCATGTGTTATTAATTATATTTAACTAGTTTTGTGTTTTATTTCCTATTTGTTTATTGATTAAGCCAGTATCTATTTATACTTTGTAGGTACTAGACATACAGAAGAGAACAAAACTCTCATGGGTTTTATAATCTAGTCTTTTGACGTTTTTAGACAACACAGATTCTTCTATATATACAACTTGGAGAGTTTGCACATAAGTATGTACACTGTACCATCACCACAATTGACGGTATAAACATATCTGTCACCTCCAAAAATTTTCTTCCTTCCCCTTTATTATTGTTTATTACTTTTTGAAATATGAGCACAATGTAAGACCTACCCTCATAGCAAATTTTAAAGTTTACAAAGCAGTATTGTTATCTGTAGGCCCTAAGCTGTATTGTACAGTAGATTTCTAGGACTTATTCATTTTGCATAATTGAATCTTTGTATTCTTTGACCAATACTTCCCTGTTTCCCTTTCCCCGGCCCCTGACAAAAACCAGTCTGTTCTCTGCTTCTATGAATTTGACCATTTTAGGTTCCTCATGAAAATGGGACAGTGTAATGGTTATCATTTTACATATGCTTATTTCACTAGCGTATGTCCTTCAGGTTCATCCATGTTGTTGAAAATGGAAAGATTTATTTCTTTTTTGAGGTTGAAAAATGTGTGTGTGTGTGTGTGTGTGTGTTTATCTGTCTCACATTTTTAAAGTCATTCATCTGTCGATGGACATTAAGCTTCTTCCATGTCTTGGCTATTGTGAATAATGCTGCAATCAACCCAGTAGTTTGGATATCTCTTCAAGGTTTTCATTCTTTTTGTTATTTATGCAGTAGTGATATTGATGGATAATATACAGTTTTATTAATTTTTTGAGGAACCTCCACCTTGTTTTCTATAGTGCATGTAGAAAACATCCATTTACATCCCTATAATAGTGTACAAGGGTTCCAGTTTTTCCACATTCTTGCCAGCACTTTTGTGTGTGTGTATATAAATATACTTATAATAACACCAACCTGTAAGAGATGATATCTCATTGTAGTTTTGATTTGTATTTTCTTGATGATTAGTGATGCTGAGTACCTTTTCATTTACTTGTTGGCCATTTGTGTGTCTTCTTGGAGAAGTGATTACTCAGTTCCTTTGCCTATTTTTAAATGGGTTATGGGGTTTTTTTTCTATTGAGTTGTAGGAGTTCCTTATATATTTTTTGTATTAACTCTTTATCAGATATATGACTTGCAAATATTTTCTTCCATTCCATAGTATGCCTTTTCTTTTCATCTTGTTGACGATTTCCTTTGTTGTGCAGAAGCTTTTCAGTCTGATAAAACCCCCGTTCCCTACTTCTGCCATCTGTGCTTTTGGTTATATGAATACTAGGATTGTTTTTTGCTTTTACAGAAAAATGCCATTAGGGTTTTGGTAGGGATTGCATTGAATGTATAGATCATTTGGGGTTGAATAAACATTTTAACAATATAAAGTATTCCAATCCATGAGCTAGGAATGCCTTTTCATTAATTAATTAATGTCTTTAATTTCTTTCATCAATATTTTACCATTTTCAACATTCAAGTCTGTCACCTCCTTGGCTTAGATTATTCCTAAGCATTTTATGATTTTTGATGCAATTTTAGGATTATTTTCTTAATTTCCTTTGTAGATGGTTCATTGTTATTGCATACCATGCACTGATTTCTATATGTTGGTTTTGTACTCTGCAACTTTACTGCACTTGTTAGTTTTAGCAATATTTTATATAGTCTTTAGTGTTTTCCTTATGCAAGATCATGTTGTCTACAGAGAGTTTTATTTTTCCTTTCCAATTTAGATATTTTTATTTTTCTTGCATTACTGCTCTGACTAGTACTGTCAGTACTATGTTGAATAGAAGTGGTGGATTGGGCTTCCTTGCCTTGTTCTTGATTTTAGAGGAAAAATCTTCACCTCTTTACCATTGAATATGATATTAGCTGTGGGCTTTTCATGCATCTATGGTCTTTATTATGTTGAGGTAAGTTTCTTGTAATTTGTTGAGAATTTTTGTCATGAAATGGTGTTGAACTTCATCAAATGCTTTTTCTGCATTTATTGAGATGATCGTGTGATTTTTATCTTCATTCTATCAATGTGGTATATCCATACTGAACCGTCTTTGCATTCCAGAGATAAATCCCACTTAATCAAGATGTATGATCCTTCTGATGCACTGTTGAATTCAGTTTCCTAATATTTGTTGAGACTTTTTGTATGCATGATCATGAAGGATATTGGCCCGTAGTTTTCTTTTCTTGTAGTGTTTTCTTGGGCTTTATTTGATACTGGCCTATCAAAAGTTTGAAAGTGTTCTGTCTTCTTTTTCTTGGAAGGCTGTAAGGTGGATTGGTATTAATTCTTCTTTAAGTATTTTGAGAATTTACCTCGAAATACTGTGAAGTCATCTGTTCCTGGGACTTTCTTTATTGGAAGGCTTTTGATTGCTTATATAGTCTTCTTTATTTGTCATTGGTCTATTCGGGCTTTCTGTTTATTCAGTCTTGGTAGATTGTAGGAATTTATCTTTTTTTCTAGTTTGTCCAGTTCTAGTTTGTCCATATAAATTATTCATAAGAGTTTGACCCTTTAAAAAATTTCTTTTGAGTCAATTGTAACTTTGCCCTTTTTATTTCTGATTTTGAGTCTTGGCTATTATTATTTTTTTCTTAATTAGTCTCATAAGGGGTTATTCTTTTTTTCAAAAAATCCCAACTCTAGCTTTGTCTTTTTTTTATTACTATTGTTTTCCTATTCTCTTCTTCATTTATTTTTCTTCTAATTAATTATTTCCTTCCTTCTGCTAGGCTTCCCTGATAGCTCAGTTGGTAAAGAATCCACCTGCAATGCAGGAGCTGCTGCTGCTGCTAAGTCACTTTAGTCATGTCCAACTCTGTGTGACCCCATAGACGGCAGCCACCAGGCTCCCCCATCCCTGGGATTCTCCAGGCAAGAACACTGGAGTGGATTGCAATGCAGGAGACCTTGGCTCAATTCCTGGGTTGGGAAGATCCCCTGGAGAAGGGAACAGATATCACTCCAGTGTTCTGGCCTGGAGAATTCCATGGATGGTATAGTCCATGGGGTCACAAAGAGTCAGACACAACTGAGCAACTTTCACTTTCACTTTCCTTCTGCTAACTTGGGCCAAGTTTGTTCTTCTTTTTCTACTTCCTTGCCCTTTCTGATATTAATCTAGGTGATACATGCACATGTATATACCCACAATTGTAAACTTCAGTTTACTCTTTTTAACAGCATGTTGATAAATAAGTCACGTATCATACATTTACTCACTTGATGTATAAAATTCAATGGTTTCTAGTATATCTACGGAGAAGTCAATGGCACCCCACTCCAGTACTCTTGCCTGGAGAATCCCATGGACGAAGGAGCCTGGTGGGCTGTAGTCCATGGGGTCACTAGGAGTCGGACACGACTGAGCGACTTTACTTCCACTTTTCACTTTCATGCATTGGAGAAGGAAATGGCAACCCACTCCAGTGTTCTTGCCTGGAGAATCCCAGGGACGGGGGAGCCTGGTGGGCTGCCATCTATGGGGTCACACAGAGTCGGACACGACTGAAGTGACTTAGCAGCAGCAGCAGCAGTATATCTACAAAGTTACTCAATCAACACTACAGTTTAATTTTAGAACATTTTCATCACCTCAGAGAGAAACCCACTGGCAATCACTTTGACTCTACACATGGATATCACCATCTGGTGGTGTACTGACATCACCATAGTCAGTAATGAAATCAGATTGATTATCTTCTTTGCAATTGAAGATGGAGAAGCTCTATATAGTCAGCAAAAATAAGACCTGGAGCTGACTGTGGCTCAGATCGTGAGCTCCCAGTTGCAAAATTCAGGCTCAAATTGAAAACCAATGGCTTAGGGAAAACCACTAAGCCACTCAGGTATGACCTAAATCAAATCCCTTATGATTATACAGTGGAGGTAACAAATAGATTCAAGGGACTAGATCTGTTAGACAGAGTGGCTGAAGATTTATGGACAGAGGTTCATAACATTGTACAGGAGGTGGTGACCAAAATCATCTCTAAGAAAAAGAAATGCAAGAAGGCAAAGTAGTTGTCTGAGAAGGCTTTACAAATAGCTGAGAAAAGAAGAGAAGTGAAAGGCAAAGGATAAAGGGAAAGATATACTTAACTGAATGCAGAGTTCCAGAAAATAGCAAGTTTTAGTAGAGGTGAGAAAGCCTTCTTAAGGGAACAATGAAATAAAAGAAGAAAAAAAATAGAATGGGAAAGACTAGAGATCTTTTTAAGAAACTTAGAGATACTAAGGGAACATTTCATGCAAATATGGGATCAATAAAGGACAGAAATGGTAGGGACCTAATAGAAGCAGAAGATATTAAGAAGAGGTGGCAAGAATACATAGTAGAACTGTCCAAAAAAGCTCTTAGTGACTCAGTTAACTGTGATGATGTGGTCACTCACCTAGAGTCAGATATCCTGGACTGTGCAGGCAAGTCGGCCTTAGGAAGCATTACTACAAACAAAACTAATAGAGGTGATGGAATTCCAATTGAGCTATTTAAAATCCTATAAGTTGATGCTGTTAATGTGCTGCACTCACTATGCGAGCAAATTTGGAAAACTCAGCAGTGGCCACCCTGCTCCAGTATTCTTGCCTGGGAAATACCATGGACAGAGAAGCCTGGTGGGCTACAGGCCCTAGGGTCACAAAGAGTCAGACATGACTGAGCAACTAACACTTTCACAGCAGTGGCTGCAGGACTGGAAAAGGTCAGTTTTCATTCCAATCCCAAATAAAGGCAATGCCAAACAATGTTCAAATTACTGTATAGTTGCACTCATCTCACATGCCAGCAAGATTATGCTCAAAATCAAGCATAGGCTTTAACAGTACATGAATGGAGAACTTACAGATGTATAAACTGATGTAGAAAAGGCAGAGGAACCAGAGATCAAATTGCCAACATATACTGGATCATAGAAAAAGCAAGGGAATTCCAGAAAAACATCTACTTTTGCTTCATTGACTACACTAAAGACTTTGACTGTGTGGATCACAACAAACTGTGGAATATTCTTAATGAACTGGGAATACCAGATCACATTACCTGACTCCTGAGAAATCTGTATGCAGGACAAGGAGCAACAGTTAGAACCTGACATGGAGGAATGGTTCAAAATTAGGAAAGGAGTACGTCAAGGCTGTATATTGTCACCCTGGTTAATTAACTTATATGCAAAGTACATCATATGAAATGCAGAAGTGGATGAATCACAAGCTAGAATCAAGATTTCCAGTAGAAATATCAATAACCTCAGATAAGCAGATGATACCACTTTAATGGCAGAAAGTGAAGAAGAACTAAAGAGCCTCTTGATGAAGGTGGAAGAGGAGAGTGAGAAAGTTGGCTTAAAACTCAACATTCAGAAAACTGAGATCATGGCCTTCAGTCCTATCCCTTCATGGCAAGTACACGGGGAAAATGTGGAAACAGTGTCAGATTTCATTTTTGGGGGCTCCAAAATCAACGTGGATGCTGATTGCAGCCACGAAATTAAAAGATGCTTGTTCCTTGGAAGAAAAGCTTTGACAGACCTAGACAGTGTATTAAAAAGCAGAGACATTACTTTACCAACTAAGTTCCTATAGTCAAAGCTATGGTTTTTCCAGTAGTCATGTAAGGATGTGAGAGTTGGACCATAAAGAATGCTGGGCATGGACGAATTGATGCTTTTGAACTGTGATGCTGAAGAAGACTCCTGAGAGTCCCTTAGACACAAGAAGAACAAACCAGTCAGTCCTAAAGAAAATCAACCCTGAATATTCATTGGAACGACTGGTGCTGAAGCTGAAGCTCCAATACTTTGGCCACCTGATATGAAGAGCCAATTCATTGGAAAAGACCCTGATGCTGGGAATGATTGAAGGCAAGAGGAGAAGAGGGTGACAGAGGATGAGATGGTTGGATGGCATCACTGACTCAATGGGCATGAGTTTGAGCAAGCTCTGGGAGATGGTGAAGGACAGAGAAGCCTGTCGTGCTACAGTCCATGGGGTCGCAAAGAGTCAGACACGAGTTAGTGACTGAACAATAACAACAACATACTCAACCCCTCACCTACTTCCTTTCCACATGAATTTGCCCATATGGACATTTCATATATATTGACTCATATGAATCATGTGGTCTTTTGTGGTTCATCCCTTGGCCTATCCTAACATTTGTGAGGTTCTTTGATGTTTTGCCCTATATTAATATTTTATTCCTTTTCATTGCTGATAATATTTCATTGTTTGAATATATGGATATTATTCATTTATCAGTCCATAGACATTTGAGTTGTTTGTAATTTGGGGCTCTTATAAATAGTGCTTTATGAACATTTGTGTACAAGTTTTTGCATGGACATGTGTTTCCATTTCCCTATATTTCGGATAGTGAACTATCTGGAGAATATAATTATGTTTAACATTTTTAAGTTAGTTCACTCTTGATATTTACTTTCTTGCTAGGTCCATGCTACCCTTAATGTTTAACTTTGGTTATGTCCTGAATTTTCTAATTAGTGTGGATCTTCTAATATGGTTAGGTTAATTTCTTCTTGTCTGTTTGAAATTTTTTACTGGAGTCATTCACAATTTTTTAAAAGTCTATTTAATTAAAAAGATAGACTTTATTTCTTAGAGAAGTTTTAGGCTCACAGCAAAACTGATCAGAAAGTACTAAATGTTTCCATATACCTCCTGCCCCCTCCTCCTAGATTTCCCCAGAATTGACTTCTCATACAAGAGTGGTGCATTTTTTTTAACAATTGATGAATTACATTTACACATCCTATCACTCAAAGTCCATAGTTTACATTGGTGTTCATGCTTGATATTGTACATTCTGTGGGTGTGGTCAAATGTATAATCACGTATCCACCACTACAGTCTCAAACAGAATAACTTTACTGCCTTAAAAATTCTCTGTTCTCTACTTATTCATCTTCCTCTTCCCCTAGCCTCTGACAACCACTAATCTTTTTACTGTCCCCAAAGATTTTCCTTCCCAGAATGTCATAGAGTTGGAATTATATTGTGTGTAGTCTTCTCAGATTGGCTTCTTTTACTTAGTAATATGTGTTTAAGACTCCTTCGTGTCTTTTCGTGACTTGATAGTTCATTTGTTTTTAGTGCTTAATAATATTCTTTTGTCTGAATAGTCTGCAGTTTATGTTTACTTTTTGGATGTTTCAATAATGAATCATACCTAATTTTTTCTGACCTTATTAAAATCTGTTTTCTTCCTCCCACCCAGCTTTTTGTTTTGGAATTTTTCAGTCATACAGAAAATTGAACCACATAAATATATGAGTATCTATTTCTAAATTTTGTTGTTGTTGTTGAGCCACTGGAAAATAAATTAGACTCCGTGCATTTCTCTCCTAAACATTTCAGCTTATATCTCCTAAGTGAAAGTTGCTCAGTTGTGTCCGACTCTTTGTGACCCCATAGATTGTATAGCCTGCCAGGCTTCTCTGTCCATGGAATTCTCCAGGCTAGACTACTGGACTGGGTAACCATTCCCTTCTTCAGGGGATCTTCCCAACCCAGAGACTGAACCCAGGTCTCCCACATTGCGGGCAGATTTTTTACCATCTGAAACACCAGGGAAGCCTGTATATCCTAAGAATATTTTAATTCCATCATGATGTTCAAGAGATTTAATGTCAATACAATACTATTTTCTAATATTCAAATTTTTCTAATTGTTTAAAAACAGTGTCCTAAATAGCTATTTTTACACTTGATACAATCAATATCTGTGCATTGCATTTGGTTGTGTATTGGTCAGGGTTGCTCTAAAGAAACAATATCAATAGGATGTATGTATGTGTGTTTATATTGTTTATATGTGTCAATATATAAATGTATATTTGTATATCAAAATACATATTTATGTTTTCATGTATGTGTGTATATATTTTATATAGAGAGGGATAAAGAGGTGTTGGTGAGGGAAAGGGTGAGGGAGAGGGAGGGATGGAGACTGATTAATTGATTCATCCATTCATTCAAAGGAATTGTCACATGTATTCATGTGGACTATGCTTTCTGTTACTATAGTTTTGCTTCTTACAATGTCAAGTACATATAATCATGTAGTATTTAAGGCTTCCCAGGTGGTGCAGTGATAAAGAATGTGCCCACCAATGCAGGAGACTCAGGAGACGGGAGTTCAATCCCTGGGTCAGGAAGATCCCTGGAGGAGGAAACGGCAACCCACTCCAGTATTTCTTGCCTGGAAAAATCCCATGGACAGAGGAGCCTGGTGGGCTGCAGTCCATGGGGTCTCAAACAATTGAATCTGACTGAACGATGGAACACATGCACACACACCATATTTAGTGGCATGGATCTATGACAGTTGGTTTCTTCATTTATCAGCTGATGAACATTTGAATTGTTTCCTATATTTGGCATTTATGAATAATGTTGATATGAATATGCTTATACACATCTAGATTGGACATGGTTTCATTTCTCTTGGGTTGATACCTACTAGAATTGCTTCATTGTATGGTGAGTGTATGTTTAACTTCCTAAGAATATCCCAGACTATTTTCCAAAGTGATTGTATTATTCTCTATTACCATCAGCAATTCAAGAGAATTCTACTTTTACCACATCCTGCCAACACTTAGTATTTGGTATTTTAGCTCTTTTATTTGGTACATAATAGTATCTCATATGGTTTTAGTTTGCATTTTTCTGATGACTGACAAGGTTGGCATCTTTTTATGGGCTTCTTGGCCATTTGTATATCTTCTTTTGTGAAGTGTCTATTCAAAACATTTGGCAATTAAAAAAAAAACTTTAGGTTGTTTTCTTGTTAATGAGTTGCAAGAATTCGTTGTACAATAGGTCTTTTATCAGACATGTATTTGGGAATATTATCTCCTGACCCTCAGATTGCCTTTCATTTTCTTAATGGTGTTATTCAATGGGAAGAAGTTTTTAATCAGGATGAAGTCTAGCTTCTTAGAATTTCTTTTTGCTTATGTCTTTGTATTGTATTTAAGAATCTTTACCTAACTTAAAGTCAGAAATTTTCTCTTTTCTTCTAAAACAAAATATTTTCAAATGTCTTAAATGCATATATAAAATATCATAGTTTCTAAGATTGTACCACCATAGCTTACAAATGGTGTGATCACTCACCTAGAGCCAGACATCCTGGAATGCAGTCAAATGGGCCATAGGAAGCATCACTATGAACAAAGCTAGTGGAGGTGATGGAATTCCAGTTGAGCTATTTCAAATCCTAAAAGATGATGCTGTGAAAGTGCTACACTCAATATGCCAGCAAATTTGGAAAACCCAGCAGTGGCCATGGGAAGGGAAAAGGTCAGTTTTCATTCCAATCCCAAAGAAAGTAAATGCCAAAGAATGTTCAAATTATCGCACCATTGTACTCATCTCACATGCTAGCAAAATAATGCTCAAAATTCTCCAAGCCAGGCTTCAACAGCACAAGAACCGTGAACTTCCAGATGTTCAAGCTAGATTTAGAAAAGGCAGAGACCAGAGATCAAGTTGCCAACATCCACTGGATCACTGAAAAAGCAAGAGAGTTCCAGAGAAACATCTACTTCTGCTTTATTGACTATGCCAAAGACTTTGACTGTGTAGAACACAACAAACTGTGGAAAATTTTTAAAGAGATGGGAATACCACACCACCTGACCTGCCTCCTGAGAAATCTGTATGCAGATCAAGAAGCAACAGTTAGAACTGGACATGGAACAACAACTGGTTCCAAATTGGGAAAGGAGTCCGTCAAGACTGTATATTGTCACCCTGCTTATTTAACTTACATGCAGAGTACATCATGCAAAATGCCAGGCTGGATGAAGCGCAAGCTGGAATCAAGATTGCCGGGAGAAATATCAATAACCTCATATATCAGATGACATTACGTTATGGAAGAAAGTGAAGAAGAACTAAAGAGCTTCTTGATGAAAGTGAAAGGAGAGTGAAAAAGTTGGCTTAAAATTCAACATTCAGAAAACTAAGATCATGGCATCCAGTCCCATTGCTTCCTGGCAAATAGATGGAGAAACAATGGAAATAGTGAGATACTTTATTTTCTAGGGCTCCATAAGCACTGCAGATGGTGACTGTAGCCACAAAATTAAAAGACACTTGCTCCTTGGAAGAAAAGCTATGACCAACCTAGACAGCATATTAAAAAAGCAGAGACATTACTTTACCAACAAAGGTCTGTCTAGTCAAGGCTATGGTTTTTCCAGTAGTCATGTATGGATGTGAGAGTTGGACTCTAAAGAAAGCTGAGCACTGAAGAATTGATGCTTTTGAACTGTGGTGTTGGAGAAGACTCTTGAGAGTCCCTTGGACTACAAGGAGATCCAACCAGTCAATCCTAAAGGAAATCAGTCCTGAATATTCATTAGGAGGATTGATGCTGAAGCTGAAACTCCAATACTTTGGCCACCTGATGCAAAGAACTGACTCACTGGAAAAGACCCTGATGCTGGGAAAGTTGGAGGTGGGAGGAGAAGGGGACAACAGAGAATGAGATGGTTGGATGGCATTGCTGACTCAATGGACATGAGTTTGAGTAAGCTCTGGGAGTTGGTGATAGACAGGGAAGCCTGGCATCCTGCAGTCCATGGGGGCTCAAAGAGTTGGAGACAACTGAGCTACTGAACTGAACTGAGTTTACAAATTTAGTTCTATGATCCATTTTGATTATTTTAATTCCTGTGTGATATAAAAGTTAAAGTTCTTTTCTTCCCTTTTCTCCCTGGAGACCCAGTCATAAAAAACCATTTATTGCAAGGTTTTCATTTCCCATAGAATTACATGAGCATTTTTGCTAAGTATCAATTGATACTTAGCACAAAAACACATACAATATATGTGTTAACTGATTTTTGAACTCTTGATTCTGTTTTACTCATCTATGTGTGTGCTAAGTCACTTCAGTGGTGTCTGATTCTTTGTGACCCCATGGACTGTATCCCGCTAGGCTCTTCTGTCCATGGGGATTCTCCAGGCAAGAATACTGGAGTGGGTTGCCATGCCCTCCTCCAGGGGATCTTCCAAACCCAGAAATCAAACCCATGTCTCCTGTATTGCAGGTGGATTCTTTATGGTCTGAGCCACCAGGGAGCCCAGAATAAGTCTTGAAATTAGATAGTTTAAGTCTCTAAATTTGTTTTTCTTTTTAAAATTGTAATAAATTATTGAGGTTCATGTAAACTTCACATAAGTTTTAGTATAAGCACGAAATTTTCTAACAACAACAACAGAAACTTCTGGGGCTTGTTAAAGAAATTTTTTAGTTTGAAGTACTTTTGTATTTACAGAGAAGTTATAGATAAATAGTACAGTGAGGTTTCCTTATATACCTTACCAAGTTTCTCATGATGTTATTATGATGCATTGTCAAAACTAAGAAATCAGTATTGTCAAATTCCTGTAAATTAATCTGAACTCCATACTTTATTTGGATTTCATTAGTTTTCCATGAAGGTCCTTTTTCTGTTCCAGGATCCAATCCAGAATACACCACATTCCTTTTTTTTTTTCTTATCATGTCTCCTTAGTCTCTTCTTATCTGTGATGATTTATTAGTCTTTTCTTACTTTTTATAACAGTTTTGCAGAGCATTGGTTAGGGTTTCTGTTAGAATCTCAGTCAGTTCACATTTGTCTGATTAGATGGGAATTATTTCAGGGGTGGTGGAGAAGGATAACACAGAGGTGAGTGTCCTTCTAGCAAGGAGAGCTAAGAAAGCATTCCTCAGTGATCAATGCAAAGAAATAGAGGAAAACAACAGAATGGGAAAGACTAGAGATTTCTTTAAGAAAATTAGAGATACCAAGGGAACATTTCATGCAAAGATGGGCTTGATAAAGGACAGAAATGGTATGGACCTAACAGAAGCAGAAGATATTAAGAAGAGGTGGCAAGAATATACAGAAGAACTGTACAAAAAAGAGCTTCATGACCCAGATAATCACAATGGTGTGATCACTGACCTAGAACCAGATATCCTGGAGTGTGAAGTCAAGTGGGCCTTAGAAAGCATCACTACGAACAAAGCTAGTGGAGGTGATGAAATTCCAGTTGAGCTATTTCAAATCCTGAAAGATGATGCTGTGAAAGTGCTACACTCAATATGCCAGCAAATTTGGAAAACTCAGCAGTGGCCACAGGACTGGAAAAGGTCAGTTTTTATTCCAATCCCAAAGAAAGGCAATGCCAAAGAATGCTCAAACTACCAAACAATTGCACTTTACTTACTAGTAAAGTAATGCTCAAAATTCTCCAAGCCAGGCTTCAGCAATGTGTGAACCATGAACTTCCAGATGTTCAAGCTGGATTTAGAAAAGGCAGAGGAACCAGAGATCCAATTGCCAACATCCACTGGATCATCGAAAAAGCAAGAGAGTTCCAGAAAAACATCTATTTCTGCTTTATTGACTATGCCAAAGCCTTTGACTGTGTGGATCACAATAAACTGTGGAAAATTCTGAAAGAGATAGGAATACCAGACCAGCTGACCTGCCTCTTGAGAAACCTATATGCAGGTCAGGAAGCAACAGTTAGAACTGGACATGGAACAACAGACTGGTTCCAAATAGTAAAAGGAGTACGTCAAGACTGTGTATTGTCACCCTGCTTATTTAACTTATACGCAGAATACATCATGAGAAACGCTGGGCTGGAAGAAGCACAAGCTGGAGTCAAGATTGCCGGGAGAAATATCAGTAACCTCAGATATGCAGAAGACACCACCCTTATGGCAGAAAGTGAAGAGGAACTAAAGGGCCTCTTGATGAAAGTGAAAGAGGAGAGTGAAAAAGTTGGCTTAAAGCTCAACATTCAGAAAACGAAGATCATGGCATCTGGTCCCATCACTTCATGAGAAATAGATGGGGAAACAGTGGAAACAGTGTCAGACTTTGGTTTTGGGGGCTGCAAAATCATTGCAGATGGTGACTGCAGCCATGAAATTAAAAGACGCTTACTCCTTGGAAGAAAAGTTATGACTAACCTAAATAGTATATTGAAAAGCAGAGATATTACTTTGCCAACAAAGGTCTGTCTAGTCAAGGCTATGGTTTTTCCTGTGGTCATGTATGGATGTGAGAGTTGGACTGTGAAAAAGGCTGAGCGCCAAAGAATTGATGATTTTGAACTGAGGTGTTGGAGAAGACTCTTGAGAGTCCCTTGGACTGGAAGGAGATCCAACCAGTCCATCCTAAAGGAGATTAGTCCTGGGTGTTCATTGGAAGGACTGATACTGAAGCTGAAACTCCAGTACTTTGGCCACCTCATGCGAAGAGTTGACTCATTGGAAAAGACTCTGATGCTAGGAGGGATTGGAGGCAGGAGGAGAAGGGGACGACAGAGGATGAGATGGCTGGATGGCATCACTGACTCGATGGACATGAGTTTGAGTGAACTCTGGGAGTTGGTGATGGACAGGGAGGTCTGGCGTGCTGTGATTTATGGGATTGCAGAGTCAGACACGACTGAATGACTGAACTGAACTGAGTGTCCTTCTCATTATATCAGAGTAAATACCATCCACATGTCTGATCATTGGTATGTTAACCTTGGTCCCTTGATTATGGTGTTACAGTTTACCCTTGTACAACACTGGGGTTATGGGTATAACCTTCCCCACAGTTGAAAATCCAAGTATAATTTATAGTCTGCCCTTTGTGTTTATGGTTTCTCTGTATCCATGAATGTGAATCCATGGATGATTCAACCAACCAGGAATCATGTGGTGCTATATGTATATAAATCATGTGGTGCTAGTGTGTGAGATGTATGCTAGTCAGTACATTCTTTGGCATCACCCTTCTTTGTGATTGGAATGAAGACTGACTTTTCTCAGTCCTATGGCCACTGCTGAGTTTTCCAAATTTGCTAGCATATTCAGTGCAGCACTTCAACAGCATCATCTTTTGGCATTTGAAGTAGCTTATTTGGAATTCTTTCACCTCCTCTAGCTTTGTTTGTAGCGATGCTTCCTAAGGCCCACTTGACTTTGCATTCCAGAATGTCTGGTTCTAGGTGAGTGATCATACCATCATGGTTATCTGGGTCATTAAGATATTCTTTGTACAAGTCTTCTGTGTATTCTTGCCACCTCTTCTTAATATCTTCTTCTTCTGTTAGATCCATACAGTTTCTGTCCTTTATTGAGCCCATCTTTGCATGAAATGTTTCCTCAGTATCTCTAATTTTCTTGAAGAGATCTCTAGTCTTTCCCATTCTATTTTTTCCCTCTATTTCCTTGGATTGTTCACTTAAGAAGGACTTCTTATCTCTCCTTGCCCTTCTTTGAAACTCTGAATTCAGTTGGGCATCTTTCCCTTTCTCCCTTGCCTTTAATTTCCCTTCTTTCTTCAGCTATTTGTGAAGCCTCCTCAGACAATCACTTTGCCTTCTTGCATCTAATTTTTTTGGGATGATTTTAGTCACTGCCTGCTGTCCAATGTTACAAACCTCCATCCATAGTTCCCCAGGCTTCTGTCTACCAGATCTAATCACTTGAATCTATTCATCACTTCCACTGTCTAATCACAAGTTATTTGACTTATAATATTGTAAATCAATTATATTTCAATAAATATATAGATGAGGGGAAAAGACATGAATATATAATTCTCAAAGCCAAAAAAAGGTGTAAAGTGGCCCTTAAATGTACAGAGATGTTCAACTTCACTCATAATAAGAGAAATACAAATTGAAGCTATACCAAGGTACAATTACCCACCCATTAGGTTGACAAAAGTTCAAAAGCTTGAGTTGAAAATCCAATCTTCTTGTCCAGACTGTGAGTAAACAGACAGTTTCATATATTGTTAGTGTCCAGGCAAACAGTACAACCCTTACAGGGATATGTGACAATAATTGGGGCAGGAAGACTGGAAAGTGACCCCCACTTGCTGGTGCTCATGTCTTTTTTAATTCCCTACTTTTGAGTGTTCCTGGGACCTATGACTTGCTTCTAACCGACAGGTATCACTCCAGTAATGATGGTACATTATGAGGGGCTCCATTTAGAGCCTACTTGCTCAATTCTGCCAACGAAGTGAGTTAATGTGGATGTAGATACTTGTGCAGTGAGGCCTCCAGATGAGAACACAACCCAGCACACCTCCTGGTTACCGCTTTGTAAGACTCTACTCAGACACCTGGGCTTCCCAGGTGGCATTAGTGGCAAAGAACCCACCTGTCAATGCAGGAGACATAAAAGATGTGGGTTCAATCCCTGGGTTGGGAAGATCCTCTGAAGGAGGGCATGGCAACCCACTCCAGTGTTCTTGCCTGGAGACTCCCATGGACAGAGGAGCCTGATGGGCTACAGTCCACAGTGTTGCACAGAGTTGAACACGACTGCAGGGACTTAGCATCTGTGCATGCACACAGATAACTCAGTAAAGCCATGCGCAGACTTCTGGCCCCTAGAAACAATGAAATAATCAATGTGGGTTTTTTTTTTTCAAGCACTTAAAAAGTAATTCATTTTTCCTAAATTATAATGCCAAACCATAGCAGTCAAATAGAAAAATAAGAGTATTTGAAAATAGTGTAGCCTGAAACAAATCATAATAGTTAAAGAACTGTTAAAATTCCAAACCCTTTGATGGCAGTAGAGTAGCTAACTTTCTTGGATCTTCCCTTCTGTTTCTAGAGATGTTCAAGGCACTTTAACAAAGACTCTTATTTAATTTTCCTAAAAAGAAAAATCTATGAAGTTGAGAATAGCAATGTCATTTTGAAATTAAAATCAAATTAAGAGCAATTAAAGAATTTACCCCAAAGTGCACTGTCCTTTACATGGCATAGCCTGATTTTCAGGCCTAGTTTGTGTGATCCCTTTATGCATGATGTCTTCCAAATTTCTTGTCTGTTTATTTGGTTAGCCAGGAGGAGCTTACCCAGTCTTACATCTTTAATATATTCTCTGGCATACTAGAGTTTTGTTTACATACTAAGAATAAACCATGGAAAAAGATCAAAGGTAAATTATAGTGTTTAATAACAAAGTAAGGATCTTCTTCAAAATTAAATTATATTTTCATGGTCACACACCTTCCACCAGATTTTGAGGGTTGCAATGGTCACATACTAAATTACACCTCATGCTTTCATTTTTGTGGGTAAGTACCAAAGACCACCACATGAAAGGAAATACACATGCGATGCAAGTTTCACATCTCTGTTTTTGGTTAAATTTGCTTTTTAAAAATAACTGGTTTGCTGTAGAATAAATCATCTTTGACATTAGCTGCAGAGACTGGATTGAGGAATAATGTTTAGCATGACATTTTCTATTTATCTTATATCAGGAAGGAATTAATAATAGAATAGCAAAATCATAACTTCAAGGTTGAGACATGTTACATGCCTTTTTTCCTACCAGCCAAACATTTTGGTATATACCAGGATCTCCAGGTCATGAAAGGAATCAAGTGATGAACTTAAGTTCTGGATACAGTACTGAATTTCATCAACTAGTTGTGTATAGCATTGGAAAATTTTATGGAAGATAACTAAGCAGAAATCCTACTTTCATCTCCCAATGAAACATTTTTGAAACAGTCAAGAGATCATTCATGGGTCAAGATTACTGGCCATCATCTTATTGTAATCACCCTGCATAATCTTCCGACAGCATTTGCAATAGTTCTGTCCACAAATGCTCTATCCCATTTCCTTTTGCAAATAGCTCTATCCCATTTCAAATGCAAATAGCTCTGTCCACAAATAGGTCTATCCCATTTCCTTTATCTTCCCAAAATTGAGCATTTGACAATAAATCATCCATTTTGCCTACCTTGATATGCTCCAGCAGTTGTACATATAGTCTTATATTATGTTCAGCACAATACTAAGCACTCTGGGTGATTAAAAAAACTCCTATAGGATGTGTTTCTATCCTTTAAAGACTGTGCAAGCCAGGAAACCAGTGCCTACATAAATGAGACACTTGCTGAACAATCTGGCCATTATAAAACTCAGTACCAAGTGCAAAGCCAGACAAAGCCATTGTGGTTCACTAGGGATGGGTGGGTGAGTGCAGAAAGGGTGTAGAGTCTCTTCCTTGAGATCTGGGTTAGAACCAGTGTGCTTCTCAAAGTGTGGTTGCAAGACCAGCAGTATCAGCATCTGTTGAATTAGAAACTCTGGAGTGAGGTCCACCATCTGCAGTTTATCTAACACTCTAGATGATTTTTTTTTCTAATTTTATTTTATTTTTAAACTTTACATAATTGTATTAGTTTTGCCAAATATGAAAATGAATCCGCCACAAGTACAGCTAGAGTTGGAGAATCTCTGCTATACATTATAAAGAGTAGGTGCTGTTTTATTCGTATGATTCTGTATCCTTCTGATTATCACTCTTGACAAGAAGTACAAAGAATAAGAAGAAATTAAATTTTCAAATAATTGTGGAACTTCATTACTGATACACGTTGCTGATGGTGACTTTTTTTTTTTTTTAAATGCCTGTTAATCAGAGTAACATATTAAAATGGAGTTAATGATCAAAATAATGAAAGGGGAAGTCTTTACCAACCAAAGTGGTCATGTAATCCCAAATTAGTTGTTCCCACTGTTGGACAAACCTGTATTCAAGACAAGAAGCAAAGTTAGAACTGGACATGAAACAATGGACTGGTTCAAAATTGGGAAAGGAGTACGTCAAGGCTGTATATTGTCACCCTGCTTATTTAACTTATTTTCAGAGTACATCATGCAAACTGCTGGGCTGGATGAATCATAAACTGGAATTAAGATTGTTGGGAGAAATATCAATAACCTCAGATATGCAGATGACACCACTGTTATGTCAGAAGACGAAGAGGAACCAAAGAGCCTCTTGATGAATGTGAAAGAGGAGAGTGAAAAGCTGTCTTAAAACTCAGCATTCAAAAAACTAAGATCATGGCATCTGATCCCATCACTTCATAGCAAATAGATGGCGAAAAAGTGTGAACAGTGACAGATTTTATTTTCCTGGGCTCCAAAATCACTGCACATGATAACTGCAGCTAGTAAATTAAAAGACACTTGTTCCTTGAAAGAAAAGTGCTAAAAAGCAGAGATATTACTTTGCCAACAATGGCCCATCTAGTCAAATCTATGGTTTTTCAGCAGCCATGTAAGGATGCAAGAGTTGGACCGTAAGGTGGCTGAGCACTGAGGAATTCATGCTTTTGAACTGTGGTGCTGGAGAAGACTCTTGACTGTCTCTTGGACTGCAAGGAGATCAAACCAGTTAATTCTAAAGGAAATCAACCCTGAATATTCATTAAAAGGACTGATGCTGAAGCTGAAGCTCCAATACTTTGGCCACCTGATGGGAAGAGCCTACTCTTTGGAAAAGACCCTGATGCTGGGAAAGATTGAAGGCAGGAGGAGAGGGGATGACAGAGGATCAGATGGTTGGATGGCATCACTGACTCAGTGAATATGTTGTTGTTATTGTTCACTCAGTTGTCTTTGACTCTTTGCGACCCCATGGACTGCAGCACGCCAGGCTTCCCTGTCCTTCACCATCTCCCAGAGTTTGCTCAGACTCGTGTCCATTGAGTCAGTGATGCCATCCAACCATCTCATTCTCCGTTGTCTCCTTCTTCTCCTGCCTTCAATTTTCCCCTGCATCAGGGTCTTTTCCATTGAGTCAACTCTTCCTATCAGGTGGCCAAAGTATTGGAGTTTCAGCTTCTCTGGGAGATGGTGAAGTACTGGGAAATCTGGCGTACTGCAGTCCATGGAGTTGCAAAGAGTTGGACATGACTGAGCAACTGAACAACTGTTGGACAACTCTCTTGCCCCCTTTAATTTATATACAGATGATCTAAACTATGGATTTGCTTTAGTATGACAATCACATATGATAATACCTGGAGGTGGTGGAAGTTACCTAATGACTCACAAGTCTGCCATGGTTCTCAAATCATCAGAATTAGCTGTTCACATAAATTGCTGGGCCCTACCATCCAGAATTTCTGACTCAGTGGGTTTGTAGCAGGGCCTGAAATTTTGCATTTTGGAGAAGTTCCCAAGTGAGGTGAAGCTGATCTGGCTTGAGTAGGGACCATCCTTGAGAACCACTGACATGGATGGTTCCTCCTGACATGATCAAACTGGGTCCTGCTGCTCAACTTTTACAAAATCAATACTCGCAAATGTTGGTGAAGAGGAAAGTCGCCTTTAATCAGAATGCCAGCTGTCCAGGGAGAAGGTGAACTTGTGTCTCCCAGAAACATCTCTGAAGATTCTGCTCAGCCATGAAAGCTTTCAAAAGAAGTAGGAAGCCATATCAGTTGATCATTGGGATGGGGGTCAGAGTCCTTGCCGTTTCCCCTGCGTGCCAGCTTGAGTGCAGGCTTGTCAACTCCTCATAATCTTTCTTTAGATCTTGTCTGGTTCCCACAGTTTGTTTGGAAGATTACTGAACCAGAAGCTGGGGAAGGTATCTGATCATCTGTCAAATGCTTATTCTTCACTTCTATTATACTTCTTTTATCTCCAGAAAGAATCAAAAAGTTAGGCAAAATATTGTGTAATCCAAAGATCTGAAAAGTGTGTCAGGACTGGAGATAAGTAGATCAAAGGGTTCCTGGTTTGAGGTTAGTGTCAAGACAAAGGGATATCTTGCTGAGAGCTCTTTCCTGCAAAGAGCTTTTTCCTGCCCAAAGCTGCAGTACTGATCCTCCAGTGTCAGAACTTGACATAGTTCTTTTCTCTAATTTTTCAGGCTTTTGAACTTGTTGCTTTTGTGAATCTGACAGCCATTTTTGTTTCTCTTTGGTATTTTTATAAACTTTTCTGCAGAAATGTTGGGTTGGTAGGACCTCCCTGACCTCTAGTTTGGTTAATTTACAGGAAAGCATTATCTTTTGCCCCCTTCTATTCTCAACTGTCATCTAGTGTTTGTAAATAAAACTGGAATAGATGAAATATTTGGCTTTAGTTGTAACTGTGCTAATGAAATGCAAGAATTCATAAAAGTGGGAGAAGCAGTGTTTATATAATGTGATATGGTTGGATTTTTTTCTAAGGGTGATTGTGTTAGCCACATGTTATTGATTCTTCCTCTGTGGTTCATTTTTTACAATTTGGGGAGTTCATTAGGATATGAAGCTATGAAAAATGGTGTTGACATGTGCTTTAATACATGTATTCTGAGACTTCCCCCCTGCCACCTTTTAAACTTACCCGGACTCAGATATGTGAGTTATTTACAAGAAAAATATTTTCATTTTGGTTCTACTTTCTCTTTTGCTCTCATGTCCAATGAAATGTACTCTCTGGTACAATTCACATGTGGCATAATTGTTTGCTGAGAACTTTGCTTGTTAAGACATAATACTTTGCCAAACAGACATACAACCTCATGGCTTTTTATGACCAATAGGTTTTAAGAAGCCTAAAACATCTATTTCAAGGGACTTTTCCCAACTGCCCTGTATTTTTTGTCCAGACAGTTTAATGGCCATATTGATCTGTGGATATTATACCCTTTAGAATTAAATTCAGCTAAGACTTATTTTTTAGTAAGCATAATGTCATGATATGTTTTTGCATGCTAGCAATGGATTCATTTGGGAAAAACTTAGAGCATGCCAGAAAGTGGATGTAAAATAAGATGAATAAATAATTTGAGCAGAATAATTTAAAGATATATAACTGAAAACTATTATAATTTTAATAGCTACCTAAAATACACATTAATATGTTTATTTTAAACTAATACCAGATTAAAGTGCTGAATAATTTCAAGTAATAACCTATAGTAACTACATTCTTAATGAAAGCTTTGTTTTGATTTTGAAATGCAACTCTTGAGGGGTAAGGTCACATATCCAACAGGGTGATCAATTTTAAAGTAAAAGTAAAACTATGAAAAGGACTCACGTAAATATAAGTGACATTTACTTTGAAGACAGAATCATCCTGTTCTCATAAGAATGAGTATACGTGTATCCCGGTTATCTTATGACTACTCAGTTATCTTCTGTCATGTATAGGTTTGATGTTTATACAGTCACCTTATGGATTTCAGAATGAGTTATCTGATGTCAGGAAAAGTTGACATCAATAATCCAGACAACAAGGACCTATTGTATAGCACAAGGAACTATATTCAATATCTTGTAATAAACTATAATGAAGAAAAACCTCAAAAACTATATATATATATATATATATATATATATATATAACAGAAGAAAACCTCAAAAACTATACACACACACACACACACACACACACGTGTATATATGCCTGCATATGTACGTGTGATTGAATCACTTTGCTGTACACCTGAAACTAATACAGCTTTGTAAATTAACTATACTTGAAATTTTTTTAAATGAGGAAAGAAATCCAGAAGTAATTTTAATTTTTTGTATGTAATGTGCTTTAGTATATATGTGCTGTGTGCTTAGTCTCTCAGTCGTGTCCAACTCTTGGCGACCCCATGGACTGTAGCCCTCCAGTCTACTCAGTCCATGGGGATTCTCCAGGCCAGAATACTGGAGTGGGTTGTCATGCCCTCTTCCAGAGGATCTTCCCAACCCAGGGATCGAACCCAGGTCTCCCGCATTACAGGTGGATTCTTTACCAACTGAGCCCCTGGGGAAGCTGGTAATGTTGCATACATGTAATGTTGCATATTACTATTTTAGTGAGCATACCGGCAAATGGCATTCTCTGTTTCTTTTTATCATTAAAAGGGAGAAGCAGGACCTCCAGGTGCTCCGGGGCAGGATGGATCTCGAGGAGAACCTGTGAGTACCTTCTGGATTCAGTTCTAAAGGATGATGTTCTTCATCCATCATGAAATCCTTTGACTATTTAAGTTCTCCTCTTCTCCTCCCAGATGTATAAGAACTGTGGAATGCTGTAAAGTATTAAAATAGTCAACCTTCTTTTACAAACTGGGTAAGGTTTTGCTAACAGGAAATTTATGTACTGAATGAATCTGTATCACAAAAATGACAAGCAGGTGCTTGACATGACAAGGAATCACGGCAGTGGATAGTGAAGGTATTTAGGTTTAACCTCTCCTCCTAAACCAGCAGATAGAAAGCTGGGGGTTACAGAGTGGGACTTCATCCCCTCCTCTGCCCATGCCATCAGTTCAGAGAAGGCAAGGAAAGATCACTTCGTCCTTTTTCTCTGACTCCTCTGTCCTTCCTGCTGGCTGGTGGGAAGGAAGCAAGGTTTGCTGCACCAGATGTACTCTGTTGGGAAAGCAATTAGAAGATTAAATATCTAAAGTTTGCCCATGTTTTCTGGATATAATTCTTCTGGTCTGTATTCTCTTCCAATTAAGAGTGTATATCATTATGTTTTTCTCTTATTTTGCCAGTCACTGAAACTTTGGTTTTTAGAAATATATCCCATGAAGATTGATCTTTACCAAAGATCAGATATTTTTTCATGTGTGAAAAAGGTTTGAAAAACAGGAAAAAAAATTGTATTAGATTTTGTGATGCAAAGAAATGAAGACTCCTCTGTTGTGTGTGATCTGGTTTTAAGTATTTGTGATGAAGATATTTGGCCCCACTAAAAGGAATGTGTTCACTCTATTTGTTCTATAAATGTGGCAGCCAAGAAGATTAGTGGTGCTTAAGTAGGAAGGACAGAAAGCTTATATAAACGCTTTAAAGCTAATTAAACACAGCTTGTAGAAGCAGGATGGTGATTCATCCCTGCAAACATTGATAAATGTGAACATTAACTCTTACAATTAAAATTGAGGATAAAGGATGTATTTTACTGGGAAATGATATTTCTTTAAAGTACAACTGCATGCACAGGCCTGTTCTTTGAAACTTAAAGGCTGGTATTGATCAATCCTAAGAGTACTTTATTTATTTATTTATTTTTAAATTTATTTATTTTAATTGGAGGCTAATTACTTTACAATATTGTATTGGTTTTGCCATATGTTGACATGAATCTGCCACGGGTGTACATGTGTTCCCCACCCTGAACCCCCCCCTCCCACCTCCCTCCCCATCCCATCCCTCTGGGTCATCTCAGTGCACCAGCCCCGAGCACCCTGTATCATGCATCAAACCTGGACTGGCGATTCATTTCACATAAGAGTACTTTAGTCCTAAGGGTAATTTACTTTCTGAGTGGCAAATGATTCTCAGTTAACTTCAATCCAGGTAACAAACTCAGTTCTACCGCTTGCTGGATTTATTAGCATTTGTTTCAACCGTGTATCACTGTGTTTAAGAATTATAATCTTTTGGTCATTCATTCAATAAGCATCTACTGTCTGCTTTGTGCCAGACATTATATTAATTGAGGAGGAAATGAAGATGAATTTGTCATGGTTGTGCCCTCAAGGAGTCAGATGTACCAATAAGCAAAAACATTGTATAAAATGTTCTGGAGTGAGATGCAAGGTGGGGATGGAGGAGGCTTGCAAAGTTGGCAGAGATGTATATGATACTAAATGGGACATCACTGAAAAGGATGTATTCTTATTTTAATAACCATTTATTGAGATATGATTCACATACTACTGTATAAAATTTATCTATTTAAAGAGTAAACAAGATGCTCTCTTGGCCAAATTCTGGAGGAGGAATAAGAGTTGTCTAGTTGTTTGGCCAGGAGAAGGCAATGGCACCCCACTCCAGTACTGTTGCCTGGAAAATCCCATGGATGGAGGAGCCTGGTAGGCTGCAATCCATGGGGTTGCTAAGAGTTGGACACGACTGAGCGACTTCACATTCACTTTCCACTTTCATGCATTGGAGAAGGAAATGGCAACCCACTCCAGTGTTCTTGCCTGGAGAATCCCATGGACGGAGAAGTCTGGTTGGCTGCAGTCCATGGGGTCCCACAAGTCAGACATGACTGAAGCGACTTAGCAGCAGTTGTTTGGCCTCCTAAGGCAGCAACCTGTAACACGTTCCAAAACGTGAGAAAACTGGCATTAGTTGACTGCTTAGAACAGATGGAGGGCATGGGATAGAAATAATAAATGAGGTTGCAGGGGTAGGTAGAGGCCAAATTAAAACGTGTCTTGTATGTCTGTGCTATTTGGACTTGAATCTGAGAGTTGTCAGGGTTCTAAGGAGGGAAGCAAGGTGTTCAGTGACATTTTAGGAATGTCACTCCAACAGCAGAAATGAGAATGGGAAATGGGCTGAGGCGGAGGGCAGAGCATGGCAGGAGGCCAGCTGAGCCCTACAGCCCCACCTCCCACGAAGCAGGGACATTCAGAGTCGGGAAGAGGACAGGGCATCTACTTTGAAATGAAACTCAGATATGCAGATGACACCACCTTTATGGCAGAAAGTGAAGAGGAACTAAAAAGCCTCTTGATGAAAGGGAAAGTGGAGAGTGAAAAAGTTGGCTGAAAGCTCAACATTCAGAAAACAAAGATCGTGGCATACGGTCCCATCACTTCATGGGAAATAGATGGGGAAACAGTGGAAACAGTGTCAGACTTAATTTTTTGGGCTCCAGAATCACTGCAGATGGTGACTGCAGCCATGAAATTAAAAGACGCTTACTCCTTGGAAGGAAAGTTATGACCAACCTAGATAGCATATTGAAAAGCAGAGATATTACTTTGCCAACAAAGGTCCGGCTAGTCAAGGCTATGGTTTTTCCAGTGGTCATGTATGGATGTGAGAGTTGGACTGTGAAGAAGGCTGAGCACCAAAGAATTGATGCTTTTGAACTGTGGTGTTGGAGAAGACTCTTGAGAGTGCCTTGGCCTGCAAGGAGATCCAACCAGTCCATTCTGAAGGAGATCAGCCCTGGGATTTCTTTGGAAGGAGTAATGCTAAAGCTGAAACTCCAGTACTTTGGCCACCGCATGCGAAGAGTTGACTCATTGGAAAAGACTCTGATGCTGGGAGGGATTGGGGGCAGGAGGAGAAGGGGACGACAGAAGATGAGATGGCTGGATGGCATCACTGACTCAATGGGTGTGAGTCTGAGTGAACTCTGGGAGTTGGTGATGGACAGGGAGGCCTGGCATGCTGCAATTCATGGGGTCGCAAAGAGTCGGACACGACTGAGCGACTGAACTGAACTGAAAAAAAGCAACAACAATGCCCAGGGGTCAATTGGATGTGAGCAATATGAAAAAGGATGGTTCTCAAAGTCTTACCTCACAGATGGAGGTGCAGGAAGACCAAGCAATGAACAGGAAGTAGAGTCAAGAAGAATTTATTTCAGGTGGGGAGGTGATCCTATGATATTTTCAAATGGGACAGTAGCAAAGCCATTTAAAGAAGAGGCCCATGATTTGCATAATTAGTATAGATATAGAAAATGGGGACTAATGTAGTTCCAATAAGAAAAGTAGGTCAAATTCAAGACAGTTTTAGAAGAATTTCTATAAATCTACTAGGTAGATTTCTAGAATTTCTAAGAATCTACTAGGTATAGTAGACTGAAAAGTGTTCCCTGCCAGGGTATCAGATCTTAATAACTAAAACATGTAAATGTTATTGTTTCTGAATAGAGGGTCTTTGTAGGTGTGATTAAGGATCTTTGATATGGGCTATCCTGGCTTATCTGAAGGGAAGCAGATCTAACCAGTCAAGAGCAGAACTGAAGTTTCTCAAGGGAGACAGTGATATTGGAGTGATGGGGCCGCAAACCAAGGGATGCTGGCAAGAAGGCAGAAAAGGCAAGGGATGGTCTCCCCTGGAGCCTCTGGGGGAGTGCAGACTTCCAGCCTCTAGAGCTGTGAGAGAATAGCATTCTGTCACTTTCAGCTACTAAGTTTATGGTAAATTTTTATAGCAGCCTTGGGAGATGAGTACACTAGTCTAATCTTTAACCACCATTTATGTAACAGATCTATGTAAAAAGCCCATACTGATACACACCAAACTCTTCATAGCACATGTGTTGATTAAAAATATTTGGGTTCAAAGCAAGTAGATAAACAGGTTTAAATGACAATTTGGTTAAAAGTGAAGCTCTTCAATCATTAGAATTTTCTGATTCATCAATTTTGTTAACCTCTCATGTGTTTTGGAAAACTTCTTTTGTTCACTTCATATTTTTCTACATTTTTGCATTATTTTGTTTAGTAACTTTCATCCCATCTGTCTGCTCTGTACTATTCATCATATTGCAAAATTGGAATAACTTAAATGTCTGATACATTATTATGTATGTAAACAATAGTATAAAAATATAATATTCTATGTTTACATAAAATATAATGGTTTCCCTGGTAGCTCAGCTGGTAAAGAATCTGCTTGCAATGCAGGAGACCCCGGTTCGATTCCTAGGTTGGGGTGGTCTGCTGGAGAAGGTATAGGATACCCACTCAAGTATTCTTGGGCTTCCCTGGTGGCTTAGCTGGTAAAGAATCCGCCTACAAAGTGGAAGACCTGGGTTTGATCCTTGGGTTGGGAAGATCCCTTGGAATATAATAAAGTCTGATACTTTATCATGTATATAAACCATAGTATAAAAATATAATATTCTGTGTTTATATAAAATATCATACTCTCTGAATATGTATGCATAAGGAAGAGTCTACATGACAAAAGTTTGGTTTAATCACGTTTTGGTTACTCTGCTTATTTTTCCTCCCCAGTTTGCATTTTGATGCCTGCTTTTTGCGTGTCTGTTTTATTTTCTCCTGTGAGCATGATATGGTTATTTAATACATTATAAAAATATAAGGCCTGGCTTTTGCGTGTTTTGCAGTGTTACTTGGGTTTTCAAACATATTAAGTTTGTCAGGTTGTATTTCCATTTTTGTGCCAAAGAATGGCACAAAATCAGATTGCTTCAGGGAATTCTCAGTTGTTGGAAATGTGTTTTCTTAACTTCTTACTAAATCACTCTGAATTTACCTTGTGCAGTTAGGTGGATGGGGAGACAGGGCAGTAAGGGAACAGCATCATGCCAAATTTACTTGTAGTTGACACAATAACTGTGCACATTCATTTTTGACAAATTATCATGTCAGTCAGCTACTTGGCTTTTGCCGGGGGTTGGTGACCAAGTTATCTGAACTGTCATCGTTTTCCCCGCTATTCATCATAGCTGTTCTGTGCTGGTTGGAGCCCAGCAATGTCTTGTGTTTATCATAGCTTTTCCTCTCAAGTGTCTGATCCATCACATCCTTAGTTCTCTGATCACCAGCCCACCCACTGTGCTCAGGGTGCAATGGCTCTTGGTGAGGACTTGCAGGCAGGACTTGGGTTCCACTCTTTGAGCTAAGATCTCTGGAGCCCCACGAGGATGAAGGAAAGGATGCCACACTTCCTGGATCTATGGAGGTGAGCACATCTTTCTTTGTTAAGGATGCCTCAAGTCATTTTATTTTGCACACACTTGCCGTATCATTTTTCCAGAGATGCAGATGTGGGGATCATTGTATTGTATTTGAGGACGTTGACTCATAGAGGCTTTTGTTTCATTTCCTCATACCTTTTGAATTCTCGCTAAACCACATCTTATGCTTCTCTTTGTAGTGTGTGTTAACTGCTGAGGTGGTCCAAATTATCGTTTACTTAAGAGACAAGTAGGTTCTTTGTTTCCTCACCTTTTCTGTGGTGCGATTATTTGACATGCCATTTTATGCACAGAGGTCAGGGGCAGAAAATCCTTGAGGGAAGTTAATGTTGAATTGCTATCGTGTTTCCCACGTGGAATAATCCACTTTATTATATACTAGCAATGTGGGCGTGTCTTTATTTGCTCACTTGGCTTTATTTTTTACGTAAAGGAGAAAGGTAAGAGGAAACAAAAACCCCACTAGTTTTGATGTTGCTCTTATTTGATTTGCAATTGTATGGCAAGCTTTTTACAGTCAGTACATATTTGTAAGATTTTTTTTTTTTCCTCACACTCCTCTTTCAGGAACCAGGAGTGGCACCTCCTTGGTATGTGTTGAGTGAAACAACCTTTTAAACCTGATATCTGCTGTTAAGAATTTCACAAGGCACTTAGGGTGAAGGCAACTCACATTTAACAACTGAGAACATTTTGAAAATTCAATTGTCTTTATTATTGTAATAGTGCTAGTTCCAGGGTTTGTTTTAAAACCTGATTGAGAATAACTCTTAGAGTGCATTTTGAATTAAAACACATAAACATCCCATTGGTCTACAGGTTTTAATACATTTGTAACCAGTATATGCAACTTTTTGGTCTCCCAAAGAATGATGTTTGGCATTGTCATGACCGCAAAAATATCCTTTAATCTTAAAAGCAAGCGTTGGCCTGTTATCTACAAATTAGTTCATCAAGTCCCACTAGGTTTACTTATGAATGTGTTTCTTTCCTATTACAAATGATTCCACTGATATAGTAAAATCTGACCACCATCGAAGAACTTTATAAAACAACACTGTGGATTTTAAATTTAGAAGCTCTGTGAATTATGGTACTGATTATGTTTCTTACTGATGTTTTGAAGAAATCTTTTAAAATCATTGTTAGACTGTTAGTAAGCATTTAAGAATTCCTTATTAGAATCTTCTTCTTGATTCATTTCTTTAATTTGAAAGAGGCGTTCTTGAATCCTGAAATGACAAGATGAATAAATTCAGTTGAATGTATGAAAGGATGCATGATTTATTCTCAGAAGAGAGAACTCAAATTCTTTGAGTTGATGGAATGTCTTCGTTGCTTCCAGGGGGCTCTGTGTTTCTGCTGGTGTGGGGATTGATGACACTCATCTCTGTTTTGAAGAGAGTGGTTGAAAGGAAACTGGCACTACAATTGGTATAGGATATTGAGTCTGGATTTCAAGGCTTTTAAGATTTTGGCTTTAAAATTATCTTCTGCAGTCATAATGGGACCAAGGGAGGTTTTGTATACTTTCATTAAAAACTTTTGCTATAAGGTTCTTATATGATACCCTTGAATTAGTCCAAATAAGTTCTTTTTTCAAGGCATGAAAATACATAATTAACAAAACAGTGTTGTTCAAGACAAGGGCATATTTTATTGTAATTCTTGGTTCACGATCTATCTAGATGGGTATGTTAGCAGATGAAATAAGGAAATTTCACATTCTTTCTACTTTCATAGGTATGGTAGCTATATTTTTTTTGTATGAGCTGATGGAATGCATCTTTTGGTAACTAGATCATTTCATTTTAAAGATCTCTTTCTTGGTTTCTATTTTTTTAAAAAGATTTCGAAATGCTTGAGTGTGTATCACACTGAAAACTGAATCAAATGTTTCAATGCCTTGAGAGTTGACACCAGAATGTCATTGATATTCTAGGTATGTTTAAGGGAGGTGAAAAAATAGATGGGGGATTTCTGAAAAAGCACTTGAAAATTTTTGCTTATATCAAAAATACATTTTTATTTTTGAGAATCAGAAAAGAAGCTAATAATTAGTTAACTGATTGCTAATAGTTCTAGGTACTTAGTTTATAAAATGACTTTTGTAACTTTTAATACTGAACTAAAGTGTTCCATTGTTTGAAATAGAAGTAGTTTAGTTGTAGTTAGGTATGTTTCTAGGTCTTGATTTTATAAACTAAGTACCTAGAACTATTAGCAATCAGTTAACTATTAGCTTCTTACGTGATTTTGATCTTGCTTCATTAAAAGATTATCGCTTTGAAATGCTTTTGGCAAAGATTCACACTTTGGAAGTTATAGAAAAAAAGGTATGTTTTAACAAAAGATTAATCATGAGTAGACTAGTATTTATTAATATATTCCAGAAGTCCTGTACTGCTCTAATGGTTCACAATTAATCTAATCAAATGAAAATGATCAACACAAGATATCAGAATATGCGTTTATTTTAGTAATTTAATTATAACATAAGTTCTTAGACTTTTTAAATAAAAATATTTCTTGAAAATAAAGTACAAAGAGTAATTTATAAAGTAAAAATTAAAATTAGAGTAAAGGAATTGCATAATGATTTATTTGTTCTTAGAACTATGAATAATTTTTGTTGTGATACAATATTCTTCCTTTCTGCTGTCTATGGAAAAAGAAGATGCTTTATTGATGGATTTAGGTGAAATATGAACAACTTCTGAACAATATCTATCAAAACTGGATTAAAACCACTAGTAGAGAGCTTTAGGGGCTTCCTAGGTGGCACAGTGATAAAGAATCCACCTGCCAATGGAGGAGACGCAGGAGATGTGGATTTGATCCCTGGGTCAGGAAGATCCCCTGGAGGAGGAAATGGCAACCCAATACAGTATTCTTGCCTGAGAAATCCCATTGACAGAGGAGACAGGCAGGCTACAGTCCATATGGTGGCAAAGAGTCCGACAAGACTGAGTGACACACACAGAGAGCTTTAGAATTGTTGACAGCTCTTATTAAGATGGGTAGTTAGGTGCAAATATTTGCTGAGCAATCATGGGAAATACAACACTGTACCAAGTGGTTTTAGTTGGAACATTTATTCTCTAGTTATTCACTCAAGAAACATATGTTGTACAGAAGAGTGTATCAAAATCACTCAAGAAACATATGTTGTACAGAAGAGTGTATCAAAATCCTACTGTGGATTAAGACTGTTCAGTTCACTTCAGTTCAGTCACTCAGTCATGTCAGACTCTTTGGACCCCATGAACTGCAGCACGCCAGGCCCCCCTGTCCATCACCAACTCCCAAATTCCACCCAAACCCATGTCTATCGAGTCAGTGATGCCATCCAACCATCTCATCCTCTGTTGTCCCCTTCTCTTCCTGCCTTCAATCTTTCCCAGCATCACAGTCTTTTCAAATGAGTCAGCTCTTCGCATCAGGTGGCCAAAGACTGTTGAAAGCCATTAAAGACAAGTGAAGTTAATCATGAAAGGGAGAGTGTGAAGATTTTTTTTTCTTTTTGATGAAAGGTTAAAGACTGGTGAGAGAATGATCTACAGTAGTTTTTAATCAGAGAGGCATATGAAAATTCAATTGGTAGAAATTCATAAATCAAAAATACTCCAACACAAATAATTTTCAGGAGAGTTGTTTCTTAATTTCATGGCTGCAGTCAGTGTCCACGGTGATTTTGGGGCCCAAGAAAATGAAATCTGTCACTGTTTCCATTTTTTCCCCATCTATTTGCCATGAAGTGATGGGACCAGATGCCATGATCTTAGTTTTCTGAATGTTCAGTTTTAAGACAAAATTTTCACTCTCCTCTTTCACTTTCATCAAGAGGCTCTTTAGCTCTTCTTCACTTTCTGCCATTAGAATGGTGTCATCTCCATATCTGACGTTACTGATATTTCTCCTGGCAATCTTGATTCCAGCTTGAGCTTCATTCAGCCTGGCATTTCACATGATATACTCTGTACATAAGTTAAATAAGCAGAGTGACAATATAATTTGGAACCAGTCCATTGTTTCATATCTAGTTCTAACTGTTGCTTCTTGACTGACATACAAGTTTCTCAGGAGGCAGGTGAGGTGGTCTGATATTCCCATCTCTTGAAGAATTTTTCATACAGTCAAAGGCTTTACATAATCAATGAAGCAGATGTTTTTCTGGAATTTACTTGCTTTGTCTATGATCCAGTGGATGTTGGCAATTTGATCTCTGATTCCTGACTTTACTAAATTTAGCTTATACATCTGGAAGTTCTCAGTTCATGTACTGTTGAAGCCTAGCTTGAGGGATTTTGAGCATTATCTTGCTAATGTGAAATGAGTACAATTGTGTGGTAGTTTGAACATTCTTTGGCATTGTTCTTCTTTGGGATTGAAATGAAAACTGACCTTTTCCAGGCCTGTGGCCACTGCTCAATTTTCCATGTTTGCTGACATATTGAGTGCAGCACTATAAAAGCATCATCTTTTAGGATTTGAAATAGCTCAGCTGGAGTTCCATCATCTCCACTAGCTTTGTTGATTGTGAGAATTCCTAAGGCCCACTTGACCTCACACTCGAAGACGTCTGGCTCTAGGTGAGGTATCACATTATCGTGGTTATCCAGGTCAATAAGACCTTTTTTGTACAGTTCTTCTGTGTATTTTTCCTTTCAGTTCAGTTCAGTTAATTCACTCAGTCATGTCCGACTCTTTGTGGCCCCATGGACTGCAGCACACCAGGCTTCCCTGTCCATCACCAACTCCTGGAGTTTACTCAAACTCATGTTCATTGAGTTGGTGATGCCATCCAACCATCTCATCCTCTGTCATCCCCTTCTCCTCCTGCCCTCAATCTTTCCTAGCATCAGGGTCTTTTCCAATGAGTCAGGTTCTTCGCATCCAGTGGCCAAAGTATTGGAGTTTCAGCTTCAGCATCAGTCCTTCCAATGAATATTCAGGATTGATTTCCTTTAGGATGGGCTGTTTGGACCTTCTTGCTGTACTCCAGATCAACTATACTCCAAGAAAAAAAAATTAATGTGTGAGAACACTTAAAAAAAAAAAAGAAAAGAAAAATGACAATAAACACGTGAAAGCACAGTCAATATTATTAGTCATTAGGGAAATAAAAATCAAAACCACAATGAGATATTACTTCACACCCAATAAGATGGATGGTTATAATAAGAAAGACAGACAATAATAAGCATTGGTGAAGATTTGGAGAAATCAGAGTCTTAATATACTGCTGGTACAGCAACAAATATATATATAAATTATATATATATATATATATGTCACGAAGAGTCAGACACAACTGAGCGACTGATCTGATCTGGTCTGATATATATATATATAATGGTACAGCCATTGAGAAATCAGATTGGCAGTTCCTTGAATGGTTAAACATAGAGTTATTATATGAGCTAGCAATTCCATGCCTAGGTGTATACCCAAGATACATGGGTATACTGAAAGCATGCATCCCCACAAAACTTGTGTACAAGTGTTCATAGTAGCGTTATTCAAAATAACCAAAAAGTGGGAACAACCTAAATGCCTGTCAACTGATGAAATGATAAGCAAAATGTAGTATTTCCATACAATGGAAAATTATTGGGTCATGTTATGGACTAAATATTTTGTTTCCTGCCCACCCAAATTCATGTGTGAAGCTTTTACTCCAGTGTGATGATTTTTCCATTAGTGACTGTTAATTAATCGATCATCTCATTGTGTTTCAATAGGAAAAATGGAGATATGCATTGTATGCACTGGTTACGTGTGATAGTATACACAGCATTTCAAAAATATTATTATAATTAAAACACATTAGTGAAAGTTGCTCAGTCATGTCTGACTGTGATCCCATGGACTGTAGTCCGCCAGGCTCCTCTATCCATGAAATTCTCTACGCAAGAATATTGGAATGCGTTGCCATTTCCTTCCAAACCCAAGGGTTGAACCTAAGTCTCCTGCATTGCAGGTGGACTCTTTATCATCTGAGCCACCAGGGAAGTCCGTAAGATACATAGAAGATAGCAATTTTAATATAATTTTCAAATAAGTGGTTTTTTTTTTAACCATATAAATTAACTAAGGTTAAACATTCATCTGTTTTGTTCATCAAACTAGCTTCACCTTGATTTGCTGTTTTAAAATATTTTTTTGTTTGGTGACTTCCAGCACATGTGAAATTGCAAAAAAAGAAAAAGAAATACAATTTTCAGATTTTTCTGAAAAAAAAAAAAAAAAAAGATGTACAATTTTTACTTAGCCACTGAGTCAGCTAAAAAGGTCTTGGAAAAATTCATTTCCTATTTTCTCCTTAATGAGAAATTTGCCACAATTTGAGTTCCATGGAACCAAAAGTGTAGCCCGCACTTTATAGGTTTTCAGAGGGTCAGAGCTCACTTTAGAACAACTCTGGTATGATTTAGGAACTTTATCTTTCAAGTGGAATTGTTTTTAGTTTTACTTACATCTACAGACATCTATCCTTTTACTAGGTACTGTACATCACAGGCATGATCACTTTTGACTCACTTATGTCGACAGATAGGTTACTTTCTCAGATTTGGGGGTTCAGGAAAGCTACATGACTTTCCTGTGATATGGCAGTACAGTTTCTGCCCCTGGATCTCTCAGTCCTCTTCCTTGCATCCTCTGGGTTATCGGGTGTATTATTTCAATTTGATAAGATTTTTCTTGTCATGAAAAACAATACTTTAACAACAGCAAAATTAATTAGAATATCTTCTTGGATTAAAAAAATAGAATATTGGGATTAACATATATACTGCTGCTGCTGCTGCTAAGTCGCTTCAGTCGTGTCTGACTCTGTGTGACCCCATAGATGGCAGCCCACCAGGCTCCGCTGTCCCTGGGATTCTCCAGGCAAGAACACTGGAGTGGGTTGCCATTTCCTTCTCCAGTGAATGAAAGTGAAAAGTGAAAGTGAAGTCACTCAGTCATGTCCGACTCTTCGCGACCCCATGGACTGCAGCCTACCAGGCTCCTCTGTCCCTGGGATTTTCCAGGCAAGAGTACTGCTATATAAAACATAGCTAACTAACAAGGACCTGCTGTATAACACAGAAAACTGTTCTCAATACTCTAATAACCTATACGGGAAAATAATCTGAAACAGAATGGATATATGTATATGTATAACTCAAGAATCTGAAACAGAATGGATGTTACATGTATAACTTACAAATAGCTGAGGAAAGAAGAGAAGTGAAAGGCAAAAGAGAAAAGGAAAGATATACCCTTAGAATGCAGAGTTCCAAAGAAAGCAAGGAGAGATAAGAAAGACTTCCTAAGTGATCAGTACAAAGAAATGGAGGAAAACAATAGAATGGGAAAGACTAGAGATCTCTTCAAAAAAATCAGAGATATTCATGCAAAGATGGGCACTTATAATAAAGGACAGAAACAGTATGGACCTATCAGAAGCAAAAGATAATAAGAAGAGGTAGCAGGAATACATAGAAAAACTATACAGAAAAGATCTTAATGACGCAGATAACCACAATGGCGTGATCACTCACCTACAGCCAGATATCCTTGAATGTGAAGTCAAGTGGGTTACAAACAAAACTAGTGGAGGTGATGGAATTCCAGCTGAGCTATTTCAAATCCTAAAAGATGATGCTGTGAAAGTACTGCACTCAATATGCCAGCAAATTTGGAAAACCCAGCAATGGCCACAGGACTGGAAAAGGTGAGTTTTCATTCCAATCCCAAAGAAAGGCAATGCCAAAGAATGTTCAAACTGTCACACAATTGCACTCATCTCACATTCTAGCAAAGAATGCTATTTCACACCAGTCAGAATGGCTGCGATCCAAAAGTCTACAAATAAAAAATGTTGGAGAGGGTGTGGAGAAAAGGGAACCCTCTTACACTGTTGGTGGGAATGCAAACTAGTACAGCCACTATGGAGAACAGTGTGGAGATTCCTTAAAAAACTGGAAACAGAACTGCCTTATGATCCAGCAATCCCACTGCTGGGCATACACACTGAGGAAACCAGAAGGGAAAGAGACACGTGTACTCCAATGTTCATCGCAGCACTGTTTATAATAGCCAGGACATGGAAGCAACCTAGATGTCCCTCAGCAGATGAATGGATAAGAAAGCTGTGGTACATATACACAATGGAGTATTACTCAGCCATTAAAAATAATTCATTTGAATCAGTTCTAATGAGGTGGATGAAACTGGAGCCTATTATACAGAGTGAAGTAAGCCAGAAGGAAAAACACCAATACAGTATACTAACACATATATATGGAATTTAGAAAGATGATAACAATAACCCTGTGTACGAGACAGCAAAAGAGACACTGATGTATGGAACAGTCTTTTGGACTCTGTGGGAGAGGGAGAGGGTGGGAAGATTTGGGAGAATGGCATTGAAACATGTAAAATATCATGTATGAAACGAGATGCCAGTCCAGGTTCAATGCACGATACTGGATGCTTGGGGCTAGTGCACTGGGACGACCGAGAGGGATGGTATGGGGAGGGAGGAGGGAGGAGGGTTCAGGATGGGGAGCACATGTATACCTGTGATGGATTCATTTTGATATTTGACAAAACTAATACAATTATGTAAAGTTTAAAAATAAAAAAAAAATAAAAAAAAAAGAATGCTCAAAATTCTCCAAGCCAGGCTTCAACAGTACAAGAACTGAGAACTTCTAGATGTTCAAGCTGGATTTAGAAAAGGCAGAGGAACCAGAGACGAAATTGCCAACATCTGTTGGATCATTGAAAAAGCAAGAGAATTCCAGATAAAATCTACTTCTGATTCATTGACACTACAGCCACTGACTGTGTGGATCACAACAAACTGTGGAAAATTCTGAAAGAGATGGGAATACCAGACCACCTGACCTGCCTCTTGAGAAATCTGTATGCAGGTCAAGAAGCAACAGCTTGAACCAGATATGGAACAGCAGACTGATTCCAAATTGGGAAAGGAGTACATCAAGGCTCTATATTGTCACCCTGCTTATTTAACTTATATGCAAAGTACATCATGTGAAATTCTGGGCTGGATGAATCACAAACCGGAATCAAGATTGCTGGGAGAAAAATCAATAACCTCAGATATGCAGATGACACCACCCTATGGCAGAAAATGAAGAGGAACTAAAGAGCCTCTTGATGAAAGTGAAAGAGGAGAGTGAAAAAGCTGACTTAAAATTGAACATTCAGAAAACTAAGATCATGGCATCTGGTCCCATCACTTATGGCAAATAGAAGGGTAAACAATGGAAACAGAGACTTTATTTTTGGGGGCTTTAAAATCACTGCAGACGGTGACTGCAGCCATGAAATTAAAATACGCTTGTTCCTTGGAAGAAAAGAAATGATCATCCTAGACAGCATATTAAAAAGCAGAGACATTACTTTGCCAACAAAGGTACATCTAGTCAAAGCTACGATTTTTCCAGTAGTCATATGGATGTGATAGTTGGACCATAAAGAAAGCCGAATGCCAAAGAATTAATACTTTTGAACTTTGGTGTTGGAGATGACTCTTGAGAGTGCCTTGGCCTGCAAGGAAATCAAATCAGTCCATTCTAAAAGAAATCAACTCTGAATATTAATTGGAAGGACTGGTTTTGAAGCTGAAACTCCAATACTTTGGCCACATGATGCAAAGAGCTTACTCGTTAGAAAAGACCCTGATATGGGAAAGATTGAAGGCAAGAGGAGAAGGAGACGACAGAGGATGAGATGGTTGGATGGCATCACGGACTCAATGGACACGAGTTTGAGGAGTCTCCGAGAGATGCTGAAGGACAGAGATGCCTGGCGTGCTGCAATTCATGGGATCAGAGTCAGACACGACTGAGCGACTGAACACCACCACCAAATAATTGAATCACTAGCTGTACGCTTGAAACGAATGCAGCATTGTAAATCAACTATATGTCAATACAAATTTTTAAAGAAAAAGAGAAAATGAAGAGGTGACTTTAGGTGCAAAAGAAAAATGCCGGTAAAATGAACCAACTTTGCATGGGCTCTCCCAGAGTGTCTTCCTATGATAGCCCTGGTCTCATTCTGTAGCTTATTATGTCAAACTGGTGGTATTTTCTGTTATATATAAACACAAGTAGATCAAAATTATTTACAAGGCATTTTCTGTTGAAATGATCTTTGGCTATTTTGAGTCCATCTCCAAGTGAGTCCTAGTCTGTAGACTAGGGAGAATAACTTCAACCTTTGTTTCTTAGATTCCTTTCCGTCCCCTTAAAGATGAAAGGGAGTAGTAAAACTGTTTTAAAGGGTGTCATAAAACTGATAATTTCCTTATAAGGATTTATTGCAAGTACTTGTATAATGGTTGCTTTTTGGTCTGGCAGCTATGATTATGTTACTTCTCTTCAGAATTATTTCACTGCAAAATAACCTTTTGTACATCATTTGTAATGATCTGTCAGTTAGTGTGGAATTTAAAAAAAAAATTGAAAACATTGCAGAGTTCCACTGCAAACATATTTCTTTCTCAAAAATAGTAATGAAACATACTTAAAATATATATATATATTTTTTTATTTTATTTTTAAACTTTACAATATTGTATTGGTTTTGCCAAATATCGAAATGAATCTGCCACAGGTATACATGTGTTCCCCATCCTGAACCTTCCTCCCTCCTCCCTCCCTGTACCATCCCTCTGGGTCGTCCCAGTGCACCAGCCCCAAGCATCCACTATCATGCATTGAACCTGGACTGGCGACTCGTTTCATATATGATATTATATGTATTTCAATGCCATTCTCCCAAATCATCCCACCCTCTCCCTCTCCCATAGAGTCCAAAAGACTGAAAAGTCAATGTCATTATAGCATTTTCCCTTTTTAAAAAATGAAGTATAGTTTGCATAGAATATTACAGTATTTTCAGGTTACAATATCACCATACTACATTATAATGAGACATTTCTGTTCTTTATGAATGGATAGCCTCAGTAAGTCTAGTAACCATGTCACCATGCCAAATTATTACAATATTATGTACTCTATTCCCTGTGCTGTACAGCACATCTGCACATCCCTGAGGCTTGTTTGTCTTATAACTGAAAATTTGTGCCTGTTAATTCCTTCATCTGTTTTGCCCAGCACCCCACCCATCCCCTCTGGTGACTACCACTTTGAGGGATTGTTGGGCCATATGGTAATTCTATTCTTAGTTTTTTGATGGACCTCCCTACTATTTTCCACAGTGGCTGTAGCAATTTACACTCCCACCAGCAGCGCACAAGGATTCTCTTTTCTCTATGTCCTTACCAATACTTGTTATTTTTTGTCTATTTGTTAATAGCCATACTTACAGGTGTGAAGTGATATCTCATTGTGATTTTAATTTGCATTTCCCTGATGATTAGCAATGTTGAGCATCTTTTCATGTGTATTTGGCCATCTGTATGCTTTTCTTGGAGAAATTCCTATTCAGGTCCACTTCCCATTTTTTAATTGAATTAATTATTTTTTGATGTTGACATATGAATTCTTTGTATATTTTGAATTTTAACCCTCTATCTGTGGAAAATTCTGAAAGAGATGGGAATACTAGACGACCTGATCTGCCTCTTGAGAAATTTGTATGCAGATCAAGAAGCAACAGTTAGAACTGGACATGGAACAACAGACTGGTTCCAAATAGGTAAAGAAGTACGTCAAGGCTGTATATTGTCACCCTGCTTATTTAACTTATATGCAGAGTACATCATGAGAAACGCTGGACTGGAAGAAACACAAGCTGGAATCAAGATTGCCGGGAGAAATATCAATAACCTCAGATATGCAGATGACACCACCCTTATGGCAGAAAGTGAAGAGGAACTAAAAAGCCTCTTGATGAAAGGGAAAGTGGAGAGTGAAAAAGTTGGCTTAAAGCTCAACATTCAGAAAACAAAGATCATGGCATCTGGTCCCATCACTTCATGGGAAATAGATGGGGAAACAGTAGAAACAGTGTCAGACTTTATTTTTCTGGGCTCCAAAATCACTGCAGATGGTGACTGCAGCCATGAAATTAAAAGACACTTACTCCTTGGAAGGAAAGTTATGACCAACCTAGATAGCATATTGAAAAGCAGAGACATTACTTTGCCAACAAAGGTTCATCTACTCAAGGCTATGGTTTTTCCTGTGGTCATGTATGGATGTGAGAGTTGGACTGTGAAGAAGGCTGAGCGCCAAAGAATTGATGCTTTTGAACTGTGGTGTTGGAGAAGACTCTTGAGAGTCCCTTGGACTGCAAGGAGATCCAAGCAGTCCATTCTGAAGGAGATCAGCCCTGGGATTTCTTTGGAAGGAATGATGCTGAAACTGAAACTCCAGTACTTTGGCCACCTCATGCGAAGAGATGACTCATTGGAAAAGACTCTGATGCTGGGAGGGATTGGGGGCAGGAGGAGAAGGGGACGACAGAGGATGAGATGGCTGGATGGCATCACTGACTCGATGGACGTGAGTCTGAGTGAACTCCAGGAGTTGGTGATGGACAGGGAGGCCTGGCGTGCTGCGATTCATGGGGTTGCAAAGAGTCCGACACAACTGAGTGACTGATCTGATCAGATACATAATTTGCAAATATCTTCTCCCATCCAGTAGGTTACCTTTTCATTTTGTTTATGGTTTCCTTCAGTATGAAAGTTTTTTAGTTTGATATAGTCCCATTTGTTTATTTGTGGTTTTGTTGCTCTTGCTTGAGGAGATGGATCCAAAAAATTTCTCCTGGAGTTTTATGGTTTCAGGTCTTACTTTTAAGTCTTTAATCCATTTTGAGTTATGGTGTAAGACAGTGCTCCAGTTTGATTATTTTGCATGTAACTCCAGTTTTCCCATCTCAGTTACTGAAGAGACTTCCCCCCCCACTATATTCTTGGCTTTTTATTTGTAAATTAAGTGTGGGTTTATTTCCAGGCTATCTATTCTGTTCCATTGATCTGTGGGTCTATGTTTGTGCCAATACCAAACCAGTCAATCCTAAAGGAAATCAGCCCTGACTGTTCATTGGAAGGACTGATGCTGAAGCTGAAACTCCAATATTTTGGCCACCTGATGTAAAGAACTGACTCATTGGAAAAGACCCTGATGCTGGGAGAGGTTGAAGGCAGGAGGAGAATGGGATGACAGAGGATGAGATGCTTGGATGGCATCACTAACTTGATGGACATGAGTTTGAGCAAGCTCCAGGAGCTGGTGATGGACAGGGAAGCCTGGCGTGCTGCAGTCCATGGTGTCGCAAATATTCGGACACGAATGAGTAACTGAACTGATCAGTCCCTCAGTCGTGCCCGACTCTTTGTGACCCCATGAATCCATCACCAACTCCCGGAGTTCACGGAGACTCATGTCCATCGAGTCAGTGATGCCATCCAGCCATCTCATCCTCTGTCGTCCCTTCAGTCGTGTCTGACTCTGTACAACCCCATAGACAGCAGCCCACCAGGCTCCCCCGTCCCTGGGATTCTCCAGGCAAGAACACTGGAGTGGGTTGCCATTTCCTTCTCCAATGCATGAAAGTGAAAAGTGAAAGTGAAGTCGCTCAGTCATGTCTGACTCTTAGCTGCCCCATGGACTGCAGCCTACCAGGCTCCTCTGTCCATGGGATTTTCCAGGTAAGAGTACTGGAGTGGGGTGCCAGTGCCTTTTCTGCTTCTCCTTCTAGAACCCCTATAATGTAAATGGTGGTGTGCTTGGTGTTGTCCCAGACATCCCTTAAATTATCCTAATTTTTTTCTTCTCCTGTTGGGTGATTTTCACTACTGTGTCCTCCAGATCACTGATCCATTTTTCTGCATTCTCTAATCTGTTGTTGATTCCTTCCAGTCTGTGTTTCATTTCATATTCAGTATTCTTAAGTTCCTGTTGCTTTAAAAAAAAATTTTTTTTTTTCTATCTCTTTATGGATGTTCTCACTGAGTTAGGCCATTTGTCTCCAGAGTTCAGTGAGCATCTCTGAGACTATTACTTTGAACTCTTTATCTGGAAAATGTCTTATCTCCATTTCATTTAGTTCTCTCTCTGAGGTTTTGTCTTTTTCTTTCATGCAGAAGAGCAGAAGGTATTCTTTCATCTCTTCACTTTGCCTAAATCTGTATGTCTCTTTCTATGTATTAGGTATAATAGCTACATCTCCCAGATTTGAAAGGACAGTCTTATGTACAAGATGTCCTGTGGAGCTGAGTGGTACAGTCCCCTCTGGTCACCAGAGTCAGGTGCTCCTGGGGTATCTCCTGTGTGGGTCACATGTGTCCTCCTCTTGTGATTGGGCTGTGATGGGTGCAGGCTCCCTGATGTGTGGGTTGACTCCCTGGATCAGGAGCTGCTCTGGAGGGGTGCTGGGGCAGCCTGCTGTGTAGGATGGGGAGGGAGGTGCTTTACAGTAGGCAGAGAGGGCAGGTCCTCTGGGGAATGCTGGGGAAAGGGATGCATGGTATTATCTAGGTTGATAGAAAATGACAGAAGTACCAGGCCAGCTAGGTGGAGAGTGAAAAAGAATGATGCCTACCAGCACTTCTGATCCCAGAGAAGTTCCACCAGATCCCTGTCCCCCAGCACCTGCCATAAATTATTCAAAGGATCTCCTTCTCATATGACCCAGGAGCTTTTCAAGCTACTCTATCTGTCCTGGGACTTGGAGCGAGTTTTCAAAGCCACTGGTTTTCAAAGCCAAATGTTATGGAACTCACCTTCCCAATGTAGGGCCTCAGGCTGGGAATCTTGACATGGAGCTCACACCCCTCACTCCTCAGGGGGCACCTCTCCAGCTGTGATACCCCTCCCACTGGTGGGTCTTCACACTGGGGACAAGAATTATAACCAGATTGCTTCTCTGCCCCTGTGTAGCCTTTTCCTTTTGTCCTGAATTGTAGAAAATCTGTCTTGCTAGTCTTCAGGTTGTTCTCAGAGATGGTTGTTCCCTATGCAGTTGTGATTTGGTGTGTCCATGAGAGGGGATGAGCTCAGGATCGTTCTAATCTTTCGTCTTAATCTGGAACCTCATTTTAGTATTTTTATGCAGTCAGAATCAGCCAAACATGAAAAGGCAAGGTTAGTGAATGAGCGGCAATGCTAACCTGTTGGTGCCCCCTAGTGGTAAACCTTAGATTGCCAGAGTCATCTCTAACACAGTGTGAACTTTCGGGAATGAGGTAGAGGAAGTTAAGGTGGGAAGATGTTAAAAAAGAAGAAGGAACGAGAAAAAAAAAATCCTCAAAATGAAGGAAAACAAAAATTGAGTCTTGGAAAAGAATTGACTTCATTTATTTTGCGACTTTCAGGAATGAGCTCTGAAAAGTGATGCAAATTTGTTTATTTTTGTCCCAGCTCTGAGCTGTGTGCTGTGTGCTTATTTGATCAGTCAAGTCTGACCCTTGGTGACCCCATGGACTGTAGCCCGCCAGGCTCCTCTGTTCATGGGGATTCTCCAGGCAAGAATACTGGAGTGGGTTGCCATTTCCTCCTCCAAGGGATCTTCCTGACTCAGGGATCAAACCCAGGTCTCCCACATTGCATGCAGATTCTTTACCATCTGAGCCACCTAGGAAGCTTGAGCTAAGTGCTGGTGAGAACTCACTGACATAATATACCAACCATAGAGCTAAGTTCTGTTATTTTTCATCATGTATAAGATGGGGACACTGAGAGTCTAATTTAAATATCTGGCCTGGAGTCAATCAGTACGAGATGAAGGTCTGACTGGCTCCAGAATCCAGACTTTCAACTGCTTCTATTCTGGCCTTTATTAATAATCATTTATAATGTCTGTAGCTAATAAGAATGATACTGTCAATATATGTGTTTTGTATTCATTGCATCTTTCAGATCAGATCAGATCAGTTGCTCAGTCCTGTCCGACTCTTTGTGACCCCGTGAATCACATCTTTAGGAATGAGCAAATCACTTCTTGATATAATAGAAGAAAACTTTATATACTTCTAATATTTTGATAATTGTATGATAATAAATATCTGTAAAACTCGTAGAAAGGTTGAAATTTTTTATTTAAAAATTCCACTAGTTGATTAGATTTGTTTTTGTACATTGAAATTATTGCATTACTTAACAGCAGATTTGATCCAAGAGTCAACAACCATACCATCTGCAATGCACCCAATCTAGTCAGAGTTGACCCAAGATGCTCTAACTTCAGGAGTTAAATATTCCATTGCATGTGGAAAAGTATAAAGTGATATCTTGTCTTTTCTAAGTAATGCATCATGGACATATTTCCTTCATTATGAAGTGGTCTCTAGGAAATAGGTGCCAAACCCTTTATTCTAAATCATGCATTTCTATTTTTAATGACTTTTTTGTTATACAGTAATGGTTTAATGGTTACAGAGAAGCTTCTAGAACATTTTTTCATGTCAGCATTCTTTCACCACAGCATTACACAGGATTTTCCATTTGATTTTCTGCTCTTCTTCAAGCCCAAACTGAAATCATAGAACTGGAGGGAACATGTTCCTTTATTCTCACCAAATAAAATTCTTGCTTCTGTCTTTACTTATACATGTTCACAGTAGCCTGAACCCAAAACCACACAGGCTGAATACGAAATATAAAGTAGTTTGCTTGGAAAAACATTTACCCTATGAAGTAATTGTTACTAAATACTTTTGAATCAACAAACTGGTAACACTCAAATGGTTTTGAATAATATTTCTACTAGTGTAAAATTGGCAAAGTTTAGTCAATTTCAGTGAACGTATTGGGAGACCCAGGAAAATATTGTCTAGGAGAATTTTATTAACTAATATAGCTCTGAGTGATTTCAGTTCTTCTTGTGAACCTCTCTCTCAACAGTTTTTTATTCTATGCATGCTTGTGGTATTATATTAGTTTTGCCAAGAATTGCTTTTATAAATTGTTTTACATTTTATTTTGAATATTATATAGTATTATGTGTTTTGCTTGGTATTTATGAAGTAAGTAATAATTCTCGATACAGTTGAACTAGAAGATATTATGACTTCTTTTCATATCTTTGACCGAATGTATTCATGTTTGACTAATTTATGAAGACAGGAAATAGGCAAAGGAATCTATTTTTCTTAATCTGAAATCCTCCCAAATACTCTCAATATTAGATATTGGATATGTTGAAATAATGTAAGATTTTTGGGCGTGTCCTAATGTAGACCATGCTTAGTATTAGAATTATTCAAATCAAAGGTATTGAATCAAATCCAGGGACTGATCTGGGTAGAATGGGGGCTCTTAAGACCTTCTAGGAGGTGAGGCCTGGGTGCTGCTCAGGGATGTTTGGGCATAGTTTTGTTTTTCCTTCAGAGTGAAAATGTAGGCTTGCTGACAGTGGGGTTGGCTGCAGAGACAGGAGTAACTAATAACCACTAATACAGATTGTGTAAGAGCATAGAGATTTGAACAGGGATGAAACCTTAAGTAACAAAAGTTTCTATGCGGCACAAAAGTCAGCTTCTCAGGTCTGACGGTATCAGGGCAGTTGCAGGATCTCTTTAGGAATTCTTGGGGCCAAGCAACACAGCACTGACGCAGCTGCAGAACTCTGTATCCACCTTGCATCTGGTAAGAGTTTACAGGCAGATTTTACTTGAATTTTGTTTACATCCAGACCTTCATCATTCTACTGAATTTGTGTGAGTGTGTATTTGAATAGGATATGGTTCTGGATGGTTTCATGCTGAAACGTGGTCTGTTGAAGTGGACTTTAACTGACTGCTTTGAGAGCAGGCATTTTCTGCCTTACAAGCACACAGTTCACATCACTCTGTTTTCTTTATACTCATCACTCAATTATTTACTTTTGATTTCTCTTTGAAGTGCTAATGGACATACTGTGCTCATGTATTATAATGTTACTTTAAATTTTTATGTTGTTTTATTTATTCTCTAGTTAGTATGTTTATAAAGACTTGTGTTTTCAACTAGTGTGTGAGCCCCTAGTTGATGGTCATCACTCTCATACAACTTTTGTTATCTGCAAAGGGTGAATTGAATTGAGCCAAATAGGATCAAACTGAATTCCACTTTATGGAATTTAAGTTTGGGTTTTAAAACTAGAACTGTGTGCTGTATCTTGCACCATAATTGTGGCTACCACATGGACAAGTGTTAATAGTTAAGGTGTGACATCAAAACAATGGCAGACTCTCCCTGCAGAAGAAAATACTTGATTTCATTGCCCTGATTTATGGAGGACCACTGCTGTTTTTTGAAAGCCTTGAGGATGCAGAGGGCTTTCAGAGAAATACTGATGGTGCTCAATTTCCCTATCTTCCAAATTCGTTTTTTGGCCAGAGTCAATACATTTACATCAAAACAAATGATAGTCATTTGTTCAATTGAAGTGTCATCAAGAAAGGAGCTAGGAAAATGGAAAGGGGCTAGGAAGAAATAAATTTTGATCGATACTATCACTGTTCAATAAATATGTATGATAAACGATCATTTTGGTAAATGCATTGAATGTCAATGGATCTACTTTCCTGTCAATAAATGTGCTGGCGTTATTCTTAAAGTTAGACAATTAGCATTAATTTTCTCTGAATCTTGCTAGAGAACTTGTACATTTGGGTTGAACCAGGTGAATGAATTTTCTTTCGTTCTCTCTTTGTGTCTCTCCACAAACTGCTCTGCATATGCTCCACAATTGTCTTGGCAAGGAAGTCATCAGGAGAAAGAGAACTGTATCTTACATAAGGAGTTAAGTTCCTGGGTGTTTCAAGGCTCAGTTGAAGGGAAGTCTTTAGTTTCATTAGTTTTAGTTATGGTTGAGAAACTGTGAGGCCTTTGGACCTGTTTTGTTGCATTTGAACTCCTATGATTTGACAGTCTTTTTGCGTTCATCACAATAAGTAAAGTAAGAAAGTGGTCAAGTGAAATATCCTTATTTTATCACTTACGTTGCTCTGAAAGAAGAGCCAAGGTTAATATCCTCATAGTTCCTTTTCTTAAGTCTATATTTAAAGCTGTAAATATCAGTACATGTTCATATAATATTAAATCCCATAAATTTTTTCTTTTCCAAAATTTAATTCCTATAAATGGCAGTTTCATGCTCTCCAGAGCTATGCTTGATGATTGGCATCATTTGCAAGTTAAAACTCCCATTTTGGCCCATTCTTCTTTAATTATACTGTCTAAATTTTTTAAATTAAAAATCTACTTTATTTCTTTTCAGGGAATCCCAGGATTTCCTGGAAACCAAGGATTAATGGGACAAAAAGTAAGTATGACTGAAAGTTGAAAGATTTGGGCCTGGGATCTGTTTATGAAAAGGGCAAAATGGTGATGTCTCTTCACATGGAATATATTTTGTCGCATTTATGGCCGTAGTTAATGGTTCAAATATGATTTAATTTTGGAAGCTATTATTTTGACCTTACAATTTGTTTTTGTTGTTTTATACAGGTAGTATAAATTTGAATTTACGCACACACTTTCTATTTTACTTGGTTACTTTCTATCTTGTTCTTTTAGACCACCCTTTCAGGGTAAGCTTTCTATTTCCTGAACTATATCTTTAGAAATTCCTTTAGTACAGATGTCTTGATTGTAAATGTTCAGTTTTTATTTAATTACTAATACCTTTATTTTACTCTTTTGTGTTTGACAAAGGATTTTTGTAGGGTATACAATTCGAGGTTGATGATTATTTCCTCTTGATACATTGACGTTTCTCTACTATCATTTCCCGGCTTCCATGGTTAACTATGAAAAATCTGCTCTTGTTCCAATCACCATTCTTTTGCAAGTGATCTGTCCCTTCTTTTGGCATTCTTTAAGGTATTTTATTTGTGTTTTGTGTTCTTAAAGCTCAGTGCAATGTGTCTCGGTATGGATTCATCTGTATTCATCTTGGTGGGAATTCAGTTTCCTTTCTGGCTCTGTGTAGGTATTTCTGTTAACTCTGAGCAACGTGGGCTGTTAATGTCCATGTTACTTCTCTTCATTCTCCACTTTCTGCTCTTTCTAGAAAATCTAGTTAGACATATCTCATTCCTTCTAATTTTGTCCTCTCCATTTATAAATTGCTTACTTTCATATCCTTGATCCTTAAATTCTGGTTAATTTTTTGGTTATGTTTATTTTCTATTTATTCTTCCTTTACTGTGTCTAACCTGTTGTTAAAAGCATCAGTTGATACAAAAATATAAGCAATCATAATTTTCATTTCTAGAATTTCAAACTTTAATGGTATCTTTTTACTCTTTTTCCTTGAAGTACAGCTGATTTACAGTGTTGTGTTAGTTTCAAGTATACAGCAAGGTCATTCAGTTTTATTTTTATATACATATACATACATATATACACATACACACACACACACACACACATATATATATATATATAAAACTGAATGAGTTTTTGGATTCTTTTTCCTTATGTGACATGAAAGTTGCTCAGTTGTGTCCAACTCTTTGCAACCCCATGGACAATTCAGTCCATGGAAATCTCCAGGCCAGAGCACTGGAGTGGGTAGCCTTTCCCTTCTCCAGGGGATCTTCCCAACCCAGAGATCAAACCCAGGTCTCCCACATCGCAGGCAGATTCTTTACCAGCTGAGCCACCATGGAAATATTGAATATAGTTCTCTGTGCTAATAGCATTTTTTTATTCTTCATAGCCTCTTGTTCTGTTTTCAGTCTTAATAGTCTTTGATGATTCTGTTCTTTCATTTGCAAAGATTTCAGATAATAGTTCCGAATTCAGTTTCTAGCCATTCTAACACCTGCAGTTCATTGTTACTGCTCTTGATTCTCAGTCTTGTGGTTTTCTGCTTCCCTGTCTTGATCGTTGATTCTGAGCTCATTGCTTCATCCTAGCAGGCAGGCATCCTGTCAGCCTAGCTGCCCCCTGCTGGCAGGCCTGTGTACCACTTCAGCCGCCTTTGAGAGTCTTAAGCCTTTGTAGGTGTTCAGCCGCCCAGTGTCGTTTCCTGAAACCTGAGCATGTACCCTCAACACCCCCAGCCCTCTTGTTTCCTGCATCTCTATCTCTAATGAGGTTTCTGCAGAGTTCCAAATCTTCATAATTATGGTTGTAATAGAGAGTATGTTTTATTAAAGGATCTTTGAAGACTTCCCCTACTTCTCATAAGACCAGCACTCCCTCAAAGATGATGAGAGCTTTTGTTCTTGATTCAGAGAAATTCTTGGAGCATAAGGTCAACACTCAATCCCCAAAGCTGAAATCTAAATGCTACGATATGCTCAGTCATGTCCCAGTCTGCGACACCACGGACTATATAGCCTGTCAGGCTCCTTTGTCCATGGAATTTTCCAGGCAAGAATACTGGAGTAGGTTCCCATTTCCTTCTCCAGAATGCTTTGCTAGGAAATTCCTAATGATGAATTGATTGTTTGCAATTTTAAACTTTATCTGTATTTGATTTTTAGGGAGACACTGGGCCTCCAGGACCACTAGGGAAGAAAGGAGCTCCGGGAATACCTGTACGTTAGTGTCATTCTGTGGGCTGTGAAATAGTGTTGCGATGTACCCAGACTTCTCATTCTGAACCTCACACAATGCAGGTGTTCAGCAACGAGACACATAGGCTCCACAACTGCCATCCATTTGTATGAAAAAGATTTTGTCCATTTTTATAGAGGAGAATAGATTTCTTCAGCTGCTCAAAAAGTTGGCTATCTAAGAAAAGATCAAGAGCTCTTACTGTAGCTAAACCAGAAAACAAATACTTCAGCTCTTTATTTAAAAAAACAAAAACAAAAAAACTGAGCACCATGAAAAGGTCTAAAAATAAATGTTCTTTTTTATTTTTTAGATAATTTACAAATTTATACAAATAAGGAAGAATACATTCAGAACAGGTTGTATAGGAAGATCCTAAATTAGTGAGAAAATAATTTTGGAAGTTTTGGGAGTAAAGGGACATATGAGTTTGATACTAAAAGTTATGAAAATCTTATGGTATATAAGACTCCATAAAAAATTTCTGAAAGTTATTACTAAAAGTGATGTGGATTTTAACCTATGAATCAAATTGCCTGTAACAGCTTTTATTTTGAGTAAAAAATATCTGATAGTTTCTGACTTTTCATTTAATTATTTAAGTTTAAAAAGCAGGTATTTACCTTGTGAAAAGATTTGATAAAATTTTGGTGAAAGATTTGAATGGAATATTCTTCCTCTACCTCCATCATCATGACAAAATTATTTTTTCATTGAAAAATTAAACTTAATTATATACTAGTATTTAAGTTAGCTTCCAGAAAATGAAAGTATTAAATAGAACTTCATTGAACTTCAAAAATAAGTATATTTAATATTTCTAATATTTGAGACACTGTGCTATGAGTAGTATATTTTACATTTTATAGTTGTGATAACAGCCTAAATTGATAGCAAAGCATAGTAGTGATGATATGGTCTTTTCAGTGTGACTATATTGAGATTCCGTTTTCTGATAATGCTAACTGAATATTATTGCTTATCACATTTCTTTTGCTATGATAAAGAGAAAGCAAGTGTTTTTAATATATATAATAGTATATAAATTGAATCTAAATTAAATTAGTTCCTTGTTGCTAGAGTAGTTATTCAGTGTTTTATTTTGAATCATATGATTAGTAAAAATATAGCCATTTGTAACTTACAGATTATTATATTCAGAGAATGTATTAAATTTTAACACTTTAAAAACATTATTCAAGAAAATAAAAAATGTAAGTAAAATTGACCAAAATAATATCTAGGAAGAAATTTCAATGTTGGTCATCATGACAAAAGGAAGAAAGTCAGAGTGTTGGAAAATAAACTTTTCTTTACAGTTGTTTTTTACTAGCTTTCCGGTAATTTTTGCTATTGGTAGGTGATTTAAGCAACCAGTTGTAAGGGCTTTGCTGGCCTTCATGTTATCTTGCATAACGTGATTCTTTATTCTCCTTTATTTGGTTGTGTGAAGGGAAGTTTCCCATATATTGCATTACATGTTAGTGGATTAATTATTATGGGACTGTATAACTTGAAAATTGATTGACTGCTTTTTAATATTCTTCTCTAAATTACTCTTGCAATTCCCACTTAAAATGTAGGGTTTGATGGGAAGCGATGGCTCACCAGGTCAGCCTGGAGCCCCAGGATCTAAGGTAAAGAAAATGAAATTAATAAGACCGAGGACTCTGTGCAAAATGACCATTGATGTACTTCAGTCAGAGTTTTCACTACACTGATGTTATTTTGAATGTGGTGTGAATCTATAGACAAGCACTTGGAGGAATGAAGTCTCAGGTGAAAACCAAGTATATAAAGCACAGTAATGTGAAGCAGCCCTAGTTTAAGCTGGAAGGAGTCCAGGATCCTCGTGACAGCCCTCCAGCCTCACTGGTAGCTCCGGCGCACTGAGCAACACCCAGAATTCTAAGGAACCAGTGCTCAAGCCTCTATCTAGAGCATCTCTAGTGATGAGGGATGTAACTTTTCCAGCTTTCAAGCCCTTCTTTGGTATTTTATTTTGTGGAATATATGTGGGATTTTTATTTGTAAGATGCCTTGTAACGAGTTTTATTAGGCGTTTCCTCCCTCAGGACTGGGCGTTAGTTGGCATATTCTCTTCCACATTTTAAAAAAGTAAGGCAAGCTTGACAAATATATTGAGATTTCAGGTGATGCTGTTTTTAAGTTAGAACTGAAATTCTTTGAGTTTCATGGTTCAACTATTTTCTAGCTGTTCAGAGTCAGGTGCTAAGAGAATTTCTTTTTTTCTTGGCTTATTAGAGGATCAGGTTGGGTAGATTCTGGCTTGACTTAAGAAACTATTCTTGACTATTTAATGAGTAGATTCTAGGATAGCTTTCTGAAAGCAAGTGATAGAATCTGCTCTTTTGAAAGCATTCATCCTTGAACTAGACCAGGGAAATAGATCCTGGCATACATGAGTAGATGGTCTTATCTATTCTACTTTGAATTTCTAAAGTACCTAGAGAAAGAGATAGGATAAAATGTCACGGGAACCCAGTGAGTCAGGGAAAGTAGCTGCCCTGTTCCCAGGGGTGAACTCTGAGGGTCCTTGGAACACTGTGGATCCTAGCAGTAGGAAGTGTTGCCTGCCAAATGGGCCTTCTCCATCATTTCTCAAGGTCATTTTGCAAGAAAAGTAGAGTCTTTGTATGCTCCTTAAATAACTGGGATACAATGGAGTCTCCCGTGATTCTGGATGCTCTAATTCCTAAGAACTGCAGCCTAAGATTTTATCAGCGTTTTAAAATTAGCCACTTCCCATTGTTGGCTCACACTGAGCTGGAGGTCAGTTAAATCTGTTGGACTTTCCATAAAAGATTTTAGAGCGATGTATTTGTGGCATCCACCCCTTGGGCAGGTCTGCTGATATGGCTGGTGAGTCAAGTAATTCTAACATCCCAGTTTGTTTTTACATAAATCACTATGAACTTTGATTTCCCTCATCTTGAACAATTTTTAAAATAGATTCAAGATGTTAAAACAGATTTTTAGTATCTATTTTTGAACCTATTTTGTTTCAAATAGACTCAAGATGTTAAAATTATACCTCTAAAATGTAATCTTTTCAGTGACATGTTTGACCTTCTTTTCATGCAGTGTATTAGCTCAGGTCTTAGAATGTTTTTCTGCCAAGGACCAGGCAGGACGTGTTTTGGTCTTTGAGGGCCATACAGCTTCTGATGCGGTCACTCAGCCCTGCTCTTAGAATGTAGAAGCAGCTGCTGCGTGGGTGTACCCGTGTTCCTTTATTTATAAAAATAAACTTTACAACTTTATTTATAAAAACAGGCGTTGGGCTGACTTAGCCCACAGGTTGTAGCTTACCTGCCTCTGTATCAGGAGTCCCCAACCCCTGGGCCTTGGTATCGGCCTGTTGGGAACTGGGCCACAGAGCAGGAGGTGAGGGCTGGGGGAGCAATGAAGCTTCATCTGCTGCTCCCCATCACTCCCCATCACTTGTGTTACCACCTGGACCATCCCCCGCCCAGTCTGCGGAAACCTTGGCTTCCACGAAACCAGTCCCTGATGCCAAGAACTTTGGGGACTGCTGCTCTATATTACCGTCTCCCTCCGGTTGTGTCAACTAATGTTTTTGGAAACAGTGCCTACAATATCAGCAGATATAAGGTCAACAGGAGGACAATGAAGCTGTTGCAAGCAAGGCAGCTATGATGCTGAGAATCTGTGTAGATCTTTAGAGAACTTCCAATTTCCACTACAATACTCGTTTTTAGAATAGGTGTGGAACCACATGTAAGTCTTTTTTACCATACCAGATTCCAGTTTTGTAAAATATTACCTAAATCATATCAAAGTGCATTAACATAATCAAGTCACATCACTTTCAGCCAGTGCTGTCACCCCTGTGAGTTTCAGCTTAACCATCTGTAAAATTAGAAATTTTAAGGAACCATGATGCTATGGAATAATCATGCTGTTAATGTGACAAATGCTTTAATTAAGTGCAAATATTATGTTTGTGTGGTTCTCAACATGAGCTGAGAATTAAGGTGGTTCTCTTTACTGATCACTACACCCGCCCTGACTCTGGGTGGTCATCACCCCCCTTTCCTGGGTGTCACACCAACCTCTTTAATAACAGGGTTTTGCCAGACATGGACCGGGTTATGATTTCAGGTATCAGAGCATATTTGAAAGCCAGAACCGCCTCTGACAATCTCTCCTGATGAGCCAGGAGGCGGGTTGTCTCTTTTTATAAACAGTCCTGTTTTCCTATCTTACATGCTTTGCTCTAACAACTTGGTCTTGCTTTCCAAGTGTCTGTTAGCAAGGACTGTACTGGAATTCTGAAAAAGCATGCAAACTAAACGTTATCTGATACATGTTTCTTCCAAAAGCTGCTCAAAAGTGCATTTGAGGCTAATTTTCTTTCCTTAAGTTACATACTGAAAATGAGCTCTACAGAGAAAGTGAAACAGGGAAGGATGATTTCCAGCCTAGAGGATGCTATTAAGATACATGGGTCTGGCCTCTGCAACACAGACCTAGCTGATTAGGGTTGGTCCCTAAAGATGTTTTTACTTGGAGCTGCTGCTGCTGCTAAGTCGCTTCAGTCGTGTCCGACTCTGTGCTACCCCATAGATGGCAGCCCACCAGGCTCCCCCGTCCCTGGGATTCTCCAGGCAAGAACACTGGAATGGGTTGCATTTCCTTCTCCAATGCATGAAAGTGAAAAGTGAAAGTGAAGTGAGGGTCGGAAACTGTGTCCGACCCTCAGCAACCCCATGGACTGCAGCCTACCAGGCTCCTCCGTCCATGGGATTTTCCAGGCAAGAGTGCTGGAGTGGGGTGCCGTTGCCTTCTCCGTTACTTGGAGCTACCAGCTTCAAACAGGCTCACTGAAGACTTTATAAATATGCAGACTCACTTCCTTGCTTAAAATAGTTTTTCTTTATAAGAAGACCTAACATATAGATTCTATTTTTCAAACGATTGGAAAGTTGAAACTGTAAAAATTGTTTAAAATATGTTCCTTCAAATGTCTGGTGACTAAATATCTATATGATGACTAAATTCAAAATTTAAAATAATTTTGATGCATTGACAGGGGACTAAAGGCGAACCTGGACTTCAAGGGCTGCCTGGGGCTTCTGGGCTCAAGGTAATTCACTGTGTTTTGATGTATTTGGGAATGTTTTCAACTATGCAGTCTTCTCATTTTTTGGTGAGATTAACGGTTGTATTAAGAAAAGATATGTGAAATGAAGGATGAAATTAAGGTACCTGAAAGCCAGTGGTGAATGTGGGCCAATTTCATTTCTGTGTTTTGGATATTTTATCATAGTTTGGGTAATAAAGGCATGACATATACCTTGGTTTTTCTAGAACTGGTAAAAGTTGGTTGCTAATGTGAATATCCCCTCTGGTCCAGAGAATATCACTGTCTTCTGTGGCTGAGCATGAGAGTGTGTGTGTCCCAGGGTGGTTCTGTCCCTTGGTTGATGATTGATGGGACTTTATTTTCAGTTTGGGAGTCACAAATGCCTTACCAGTTTCCTCCAAACCAAACAGTTGATGTCAGTCATTTTAAATTCTTTTCTAGCCTTTAAAAATCTAGAGTCATACTCAACAACTCACAGTGAGCAAAGAGAACAGAACTTAGTTTCCGCAAGAGAGAGCCATTTTTAGTTAATGTGACAAGAGTTTAGGACTAACAGTAAAACAAACAAAGCAAACCCAAAGCACCATGAAGCATGTTTAGGAGCACATCCTATCTCTTAAAATTTTAACCTAAATGTTGTTGAGACATCATCATTATATACTTTCACAGTGTAAGTCTTTCTTATTTAAGGCATTTAAAAGAAAGGAAATAATACCTGTGACATGATAAGGAGTAGAAAATTCAGTTAAGATAACACAGAATATTCTTTGCTCTGAAAACAGCTCAAGAATTTATGTTTAAGAAAATAATTTTCCAGATATATAAAGTAAAAATCATAAATGTATATATTTAATGATAAGAATGTTCACCCCAATATTGTTTATAAAAATGGTGAAAATGAGTGTTTGGCAGTAGGAATTTTATTAAATATGGTAAATCAATACAATTGAATGATGTTCTATAATTTAAAAATTTTAAAACATAATGGTTATTAAAAAATTCAATATTAATATATTTTGAAGTAAATAATTTATTATAAAATTATGCATACATAGCACATTTTGGTAACTAAGTTGCCTCTATGTTTGTGAGAGGTAGAGGGAAAATATATAACCAAATAAAAATATTGGGTAATGAAATTTTTAATAATTTTATTGCTTCTTTTTATTACCAGTTGTATAACAATAAGTTTTTTAAAGGAGGATTTGTGAGAAAAAGCAATTTCAAGGATGAAGAGAAAATATTAGTAAATGCGAAGAGAAATACCCATGTTTATTATTTTCACTGCTTAATTTTTTATTGTTGAAGTTATAAGAAAAATACCAACTATTTATGAAGCTTTCAAATATCATATGCTCTCAGAATTTCTTAACTAGAAAAGATAGGAAGAAACATAAAAAATTTTATTAGGACATCCATGGACTTTTCACTCTTTACTAGTTCTGTAATAATAACTCTGAATGTTCATAAAGTTTTAACTATCAGTTTTAAATTTGAGATGTATGTAGAGATACAAGCAGTGGGGCTGTTCACAAGCAGTGGGTCTGCGATGTTCATGTGATTTCTGTGTTATTTAGGGAGAGCCAGGAGCGGTGGGTCCCCCAGGAGAACCAGGATACCTGGGTTTACCTGGAATTCAAGGGAAAAAGGTATGATTTTTAGGATACATAATTCAGTGTTAATCAGCTGTGAACATGTAGGTTTTTCTTTTGGGCAAGTAGCATAGGAGGGCCAATGATACATTCAGCAGTGAGATGACCTACGTACTTGGCGCACACGTAATGTGCTCAACCCCATGCCAAGAGCTGTGCCCTCTTTTGTGTCCCTGCATGGGTACTGTCTCCTGCGTGAGGACCTTGGAAAAGTTAGATCAGAAAACATACAGTTAAGTAATATCCTGTAAATTCATATTGTTCAGTAGTCAACCCAGGCGAGTCAAGAATTTTTTAGGGAAAGTGTGACCGAGTCCAAAGCTCGCTCTGCTCTCCACTCGACAAGTCAGTGAATCCGAGAGACGAGGTTTGAGGCAAGGAAGAGACTTTAATCGGGGAGCCAGCTGACCAGGAAGATGCAGGCTAGTGCCCCAAAAGAACCTTCTTGTCAGGGCCTGGTTGCTGGGTTCTTTTATGGATCAGAGATCGGGGAGGTGAGGAAACAAAGGAAAAAGACTATTCAGTCCTTGCAAGTTTCCTATAGAATGGCAAGGCTCAGGTGGGGGATGTGTTAGTATCACTTCCTGACAGTCCTTCACAGGTGGCTCAGGTTCCCTCCCTCCGGCAGGCCATTGTGTATGCTAACAATAACAAAAAAGGGCTCAACTCACAGAAGCAGATGCAGTGTAAATTTAAAACTAACCCTTCCAGGTTACCAAATATTCAACTCGAGCCACTCTTAACCAAAGTATGAATATCTTTCCCAAACTGAAGCAAAAGTCTGAAATGATAAAAATTACAACCAGAATGCTTGACCATGATATTCTTTTCTCTGAAATAATTATATTACATAATAGTTCATCTAAAGTTAATTTGAGTTTAAAATGTAAGGCTTATATATTCACATAAAATATTTTGGTGAGATAAGATAGCATTCCCTTGGGTTCTCTATCCCGTTAAATAAAAAAGCTCTGAGTTGTATCTGTATAAATATCATTGTCGGCTTGAAGGCTTTGAGCAAGAACTTAACTGGCTATCTGTCAGAGAAGTCCACACCCCTGAGTCAGTATCTAAACATCCAGGTTAAAAGCGACTGTACCAGTTTTGTTCCGTAAAGGGTACAAATTCTATGTCTCCATCTTTGTATCCCTTGCTGTTTCAAGTTTTGTATCATTTCATTTTTTCTATCCCTCATGTGTTATCTGTTCGGGCCCTAGGTTATTGTCCCCAGAGTGATCTTTTTTGCTCTGATGAGTGGCAGGCAGCACTTGCTGACACAAGGATGGTCCACACAGCAGTGATTAAGTGTTGGACTCTTAGTGGCTAGTATTTATTTAATACTATTGACTATAGTATTTACTTACTACTGCTACTGCTGCTGCTGCTAAGTCAGTTGTGTCCGACTCTGTGCGACCCCATAGACGGCAGCCCACCAGGCTCTCCATCCCTGGGATTCTCCAGGCAAGAACACTGGAGTGGGTTGCCATTTCCTTCTCCAATGCATGAAAGTGAAAAGTGAAAGTGAAGTCGCTCAGTATCCGACTCCTAGTGACCCCATGGACTGCAGCCTACCAGGCTTCTCTGTCCCTGGGATTTTCCAGGCAAGAGTACTGGAGTGGGGTGCCATTGCCTTCTCCGATTTACTTACTAAATCTATGTGAATATATGTTTGGATTTAGAGAATTTCCTTGTTCAGAAACTTGCCAGTTAAAAGAAAACCTGTGTTTTATTTGCTGTAAGCACAAAACCCTATGTTTGGATAGCATGGCCCAAGTTCAACTTTCGGCAAATGCTTACCTTTCCTGATCTGTGTGTTAATTATAAAAGCAAAGACATTGAACTAGTTGGTTTCAGACATCTCTCCTGGCTGAGAAACTCCAGGAAACAAAAATATGGTATATGACTTTACCCCAAAAGTTAATTTTTGAAGCATATATTTTCTAAAATACAATTTCAGCATTGTTTCATTGTTTCTTATAAATCTGTGGCTACTGTTGGCTGAATAGTAAGAAGACTTTTCAGTTTGATTTCATAAAACAAGTTTGTCTTCTCTTTGTTTAACCTCAGATTGTCATCAATATGGAAAAGTTTTCTTCTTCCTTATAACAAAGAAATTGTAGTAAACTTTCTTTTGAATATAAGAGCACAAGAAAGTATTCATTTAGAACATCACTTTGACATAATGTGGTTTTACTCTCTTCCCAAATATTATGTTAGCTTCTGTATATAAGGCACTTGTGGAATTTGCATGAGACCGTGTATTTTTCTTTGCTGAAGAAAAACATGTTTATTTGAAAGGTTACAGAATATATTATATTATGCTACATATAAAACTGCCTTTTTGCAGGGGGACAAAGGAAATCAAGGTGAAAGGGGCATTCAGGTACGTTACTGGCTTTTTTTTTTGGCTTGCAATAAAATCAGGACTTTATGCTTTATTCTTGTAATATCTGTTCATTTATACACTTTGTGGTGTGTTGGTTTCACCAGATGATTTGACATGACTTATGCCCAAATAAATTTGATAAGACACTGTTCACTCTACATATAAAACATATTCAAACTAATAAAAAGAAGGAGAATTATACCAGAAAATTAGATCAGGCTGAAGAAATCTAGGGTGATTAGAAGGACATTTGGTTTTGGACGTCTTAGTGAAAAAGGTGAAGAGAAGAAATGTGTGACAGCTTTGAGAGGTGAGGACAGTTCTACCTCAGTCCAAGTGGCTCTAGAAGAGATTTTTCCTTAACTGACCGCTGGTCCATGAATAGGACGCTGCTGGCTGAATCAGTGACGCACTGATAAGGAATAAACTGTATCTGTCGGCCTTTCAGTCTTTCACGTTCTAGAAATACATAAGATTTTTCTGACCAAAATTATAAATCTGGACAGATAGTATTTCAGAAATGTTTTTAAAATTACAAAGCTTAGTGATAGTGGCTGAGTTTTGCTACATAAAATAAGCTTCATATAAAACAAAGACACTGCAAAATTTCCCAGGATGTTCAAAACTCTGGAATATCTGGAGGCATAAAAGAAAATTTCAGAATGAAAATCTGCTAGGGTCACAGTCTCAATGTGTTTCAGACAATGAAAGTTGAATTAAGCCCCTTCTCTGAGATCCACCACCCTGGTCATTTCTTGTCATGGGTCCTGGGTGACTGAAGCATCATTCTAACTAGTCTTCTTGAGTCCAGTCACCCTTTCCCCCAACCACAAAAAATGTGTGAGTTGAGTAAGTTGAAGGTGTAAAAGGTGTTGGTTTGATCCATTTATATCCTGCAATACGATTACTACTGTCGGGTCAGCTAATACCTTTATCATGCACATTAGTTTGTTTTTGTTTTGAGAACAGTTGAGATTTAGAATCTTAGCCACTTTGAAGTTTGGAATTTAACTGCATATTTAAGATATTAATTTGCTTAGTTTCTGCACTACACAGTAAGCAACTTGATGGCAACATAGGGACACTGTTGCAGGGTCCTGCCAGCAAACAGGGCCCCTGGGAATTCATGGGTATAACTAAATGGAAAAAAAAAACAAAAACCTGCTATTCAGGAGTGATTTAAAATTTCAGTCACTAGATCTTTAACTGATTGTATATCTAGGTGTATGTTTTACTAGACTATATTAATTACCCTTTCAACATAGGGATGAAATAGTGGTGTTTCAGGGTCTGGCCCAATGTCTTATACAAGATGGATGTCTTATACAAAATATTAATTGAATGGACAAATATGTTTGTATCTTTATCAAGTTTTCTTTATTTGTCCCAATTGAAAGATCTTCATTCAAAATATTTTTTACAGTGTAAATGTAGAAATGTCTTTTAAATTTAAAATGTCTGTAAAGTGGTCTTCTTGCCCTCACATGTGCATAATCCACACCAAACATAATGCCATTGAAGTTAAGAAAATGACCACAGTCACTGGATTTTTAAAGTTTTCATGCCGTGAGCATGGACTCCGCAGAAAACCCTCAATTGTCTAACACGTTCTATTTACATGTTCCCCAAAGTCAGTAGTTTGTTCCTTGTCTCCATCAATTTTAACTCTAAGGTTAGGCTGACTTTCCTCTCACTTCTTTTCCTCTCTTCTCTTGCATCATTTTGCATATTTGCATCACTGCTCTTGTGACCTTTGTTCTAGATAGCAGCAAAGTACTAGTATGCGTTGTATGTGTGAATGCATCATGTATGTGTGAACTAATAAATGACATTTATTTAATTTTAAAGGGTCAAAAGGGAGAAAATGGAAGACCAGGGATTCCAGGATTCCAGGTATTTTTTTTTAATGGAAAATGAATTAATGAATCACATAACTGAACAAGACTGAGAGAGAGTTACTTGCAAATAAAAATGACTGAGGAGAAGGGGAGGTGTGGTGTGCACTCTAAGTGCACAGGGACGAGAATACTCGTGGTGATGGTGATCAGGGCTTGCTTTAATTGTTCGATTTATATTTTTATTTTCCCATGCTGATACTCTCTGTGGCTGTGAAACTTGACTTTCAATACTTATTTCTGACCAAGTAAATGACTAAAGGCCGGGGCTGCCCTGGTGTCCTGTGATTAGGACTTTGCCTTCTCGTGCAGGAAGTGCTGTTTCAATCCCTTGTCAGGGAGCTGAGATCTCACGTGTCTCTCAGCCAAAAATCCAAAATGTAAAAACAGAAGCAATGTTGTAATAAATTCAATAAAGACTTTAAAAATGGTCCACATTTTAAAAAATGACTGAAGGCAGACAATTCCACCTGCTTCTTGGAGTAGTAATGGCCCAAGGCAGCCGTTCATAGCAACATCTCTGTACCCATTGCTGAGCTTTTATTTCCTTCTTAAAATGTGAGCAGTTGAGGCCCTGTGTAGTGAAAGAATCAACTTGTTTCCCTCTAGTTTGTTCAAAGACACAATTTGCTACCCTACAGATGTGTTAATCCCATCTCAGGGAACTGTCATGGAATGGATATATAATACATGCTTTTCTTCCTTTTTAAGAAAAATTTTAATAGGAGTATAATCGCTTTGCAATGTTGTGTTGGTTTCTGCTGTCTGACAATGTGAACCAGCCATAAACACACATATATCCCCTCCCTCTTGAGCCTGCCTCCCAGCCCCATCCCATTGCTCTAGGCTGAGCTCCATGGCAACGTCCCACCAGCTATCTGTCTTACACATAGTAACCTGTGTGCTTCAGCGCTAACTTTCTTCCTCTTTGACTAAACTCCTCCTCTGAAGCCATGTTTCTGTTAGATTGTCACGTGGTGTGTAGGTTAAGTCAGAGCCAAACTGGACAAATAAAATCATCCAACTGATAGGGAGTGTGGGCATAAGGCAGATTCCGTAGTTGCACTGATTCTGGTGGTAGGGGGATGAAACCGTGAGGTGACGGCTCCAAGGGCAGAGTTTCTGGGTCCCTCGCTTGGAGGAATGGGAGAGGGCCTGGCGGGTGGGAAGGCATGTGTTTGAAAGCACAGGGCCCCGGGCGCGTCTTAGATGAAAGGTGAGCGTTGGATGTTGGGAAATTGAGAGCCTAGAAGCTGGGCTTCAGAGCAGGCATCACTGAGAGCGCACAGGACCAGGTCCGCCCGTGTGCAGTGAACGCCTGTGTGCAGTGATGGTCAGGAAGAAAGGTCTCCTCAGTTTGGGCCCCTTCGCCCCATGGTAAACCGCCGGATGACAGGCAGCTCTGTCCCTGCTCCTCGCCGCCCTGCTCTGCTTCCCCAGGTTAACCACACAGCATCTGTGCACGGCTCTTCTCACAGGAGAGCCTCACCTCTCCATGCGTCAGCCTCCACGACCCCGGCCGGTCCTCCCACCTTTTACTCACAGAATCTCCGATAGGAGCCTATTTCCTTTGGATTCTGAGCGCACAATTTGGCGGCTAGCTCACTGGTTGACAGAGGACACCCTTGGCAAGGTTCCCTTAACATCTTTTTTTTTTTTTTCTCACTTCCCAAGAGAAAAAGCAAGTCTGCCTCCCCCAACGCAGGATTTGGGTTTGCTGGAAAGCTCTGTCCTGGGTGGGTTGGAAGCTGCGTTTCTACCACCATGACCCGAGTCTGCAGAGGCGTCAGGGCAGCTGTGGCCTCAGCTGCTAAGCGGTTGTCCCACCCCTCTAAGTAAACAAAGCCCTAAGTTACCTGTCATCCTACCAAGTGCTGCACGTGTACGATTTGATTTTTTTTTGGCCTTCTTGTTATGAATGGGGTCCAAGCAAATGTTTCTCTCACAAGATCATCTAAGTGGATTCTCAGCTGACAGCTGTTTTCAGTTTCAGCTCTAATTTGGTTCTAGTCCTGGGAGCTTTTATCCTTTTATCTTTTATCTTTCCCCTTACCTGGATCCAATTGCAGGATTCTATCTGGTAGGGGACATATCTGCATTTCTTCAGAAACCTCTATATTTAAAGAATGGCTTGACAAAGAGTGTTTTACTCACTGATTGATTTTTATATGAAAACTAAAATTTAGTGTCTTTATGCTCAAGTTTTGAGAATCTCCCTTATTCTGTGCCAAACCTTGATTTTTCCCTAATTTTTTCTTCTGCCTCATTTGTATCTTCATGTTGAAGGAACCTAGAAATAAATCAACATAAATCCTCAAACTTCATTGTTATACATGGAATTCTCTATTGAAATGTTTGTTATACACTGAATTTCATATTGAGATGTTATACACTGAATTTTATATTGAATTGCAGAACACGAATTTTTAACTTTAAAAGTTGATTAATGATCAACTATATTTCAATAAAAAATAATAAAGTTGATTAATGAAATCCCTCCTGTGTATTGTGAAAGCTCTACCCTTTGTTCTAAACTAATACTGGGTGATTTTGGAGCCTGAATGTACAATAAATTTCAAAAACAAAAAATTCTAGTGTATTTCCTAAAGGTTCTTATCATCTCTCAAAAATGTCATTGGAATGACTATGTACAAGATAAGAGGAAAAACTTTAAAGGAACCATTCAGATGTATCCCATGATTGTGATGGTGAGAAAGCTTCAGGTAAAGGGCCCTAGTTTATATCATGGGAAGAAAAAACTGCCATGTTGGTCAACATGCACATATGCATGCTACGTTGCATCGGTCACGTCTCACTCTCCTATGGCTCCTCTGTCCATGGGATTCTTCAGGCCAGAACACTGGAGTGGGTAGCCTTTCCCTTCTCCAGGGGATCTTCCCAACCCAGGGATCAAACCTGCATCTCTTGGGTCTCCTGCATTGGCAGGCGGGTTCTTTAGCACTAATGACACTTGAGAAGCCCATTGTACAAAATTTGTGTTGTTCAGTTGCTAAGTTGTGTCTGACTCTTTGCAACCCCATGGACTGCAGCATATCAGGCTTCCCTGTCCTTAACTATACCCCAGAGTTTCCTCAAACTCATGCCCTTTGAGTTGATAATGACATCGAACCATCTCATCCTCTGTCGTCCCCTTCTCCCCCTGCCCTTAATCTTTCCCAACATCAGGATCTTTTCCATTGAGTTGGCTGTTCACATCAGGTGGTCAAAGTATTGGAGCTTTCAGCTTCAGCATCAGTCCTTCAATGAACATTCAGGACTGATTTCCTTTAGGATGGACTGGTTTGATCTCCTTGCAGTCCAAGGAAATCTCAAGTCTTTTCCAGTGCCACAATTCAAAAGCATCAGTTTGACACTCAGCCTTCTTTATGGTCCAATTCTTACATCCATACGTGACTACTGGAAAGACCATAGCTTTGACTAGAGTCTGGATCTTTGATGGCAAAGTAATGTCTCTGCCTTTTAATATACTGTCTAGGTTGGCCATAACTTGTCTTCCAAGGAGCAAGCATTTTTTAACTTCATGGCTGCAGTCACAATCTGCAGTGATTTTGAAGCCCAAGAAAATAAAGTCTATCACTGTTTCCACTGTTTCCCCATCTATTTCCCATGAAGTGATGGGACCAGATGCCATAATCTTAGTTTTCTGAATGTTGAGTTTTAAGCCAACTTTTTCACTCTCCTCTTTCACTTTCACCAAGAGGGTCTTTAGTTCTTCCCTTTCTGCCCTAAGGGTGGTGTCATCTGCATATCTGAGGTAATTGCTATTTCTCCCGGCAATCTTTATTCTAGCTTGTACTTCATCCAGCCCAGTGTTTTGCTTAATGTGCTCTGCATATAAGTTAAATAAGCAGGGTACTCCTTTCCCAATTTTGAACCAGTCCTTTGTTCCATGTCCAGTTCTAACTATTGCTTCTTGACTTGCTTACAGGTTTATCAGGAGGCAAGTAAGGTGATCTGGTATTTCTATTTCTTTAAGAGTTTTCCACAGATTTTTGTGATCCACACAGTAAAAGGCTTTCATGTAGTCAATGAAGCAGAAGAAGATGCTTTTCTGGAATTCTCTTGTTTTTTCTCTGATTCAGTGGATGTGGGCAACTTGATCTCTGGTTCCTCAGCCTTTTCTAAATCCAGCTCATACACCTGGAAGTTCTCAATTTGTGTACTGTTGAAGCCTGGCTTGAAGGATTTTAAGCATTACCTTGCTAGCGTGTGAAATGAGTGCAATTGTACAGTAGTTTGAACATTCTTTGGCATTGCCCTTCTTTGAGACTGGAATGAAAACTGACCTTTTCTAGTCCTGTGGCCACTACTGAATTTTACAAATTTCCTGCCTTATTGAGTGCAGCACTTCCACAGCATCATCTTTTACGATTTGAAATAGCTCAGCTGCAATTGAATCATCTCCACTAGCTTTGTTCATAGTAATGCTTCCTAAGGCCCACTTGACTTCACACTAACATGCTGCTTTCCTAATCTCTGAATTTCCAGCCGTGAGTGACTTAAGCATAGGACAGTATGTTTTTCTTCCCTATGTTATCTTTTCTTTAACCCATTGTTTATCTATAGTACTCAAATAAAATTTAACTTTAAGAACACAAATTTGAAAAAAAAATAGAATCTTAATCACTGAATAAAAAAATAAATATTCCTTTTTTTTTTTTTTTTTACTGATTTGAGCTTTTTATTGAAGTATAGTTAGTGTACAATTATATATAAGGTTTACAATATAGTGATTTGCAATTTTTAAAGGCTATACTCCATTTATAGTTATTATTAAATATTGGGTATATTCTCTGACTTGAGTTTTAATTTTCCTTAAACTAGTAATATATTTTAAAATAAGAGTAGAGTTTTAAAAGAATTTAGATAGAATGACATTCTAACCTACATATTTGACCTTCATCATATGAAAATATTCATATAGACAAATGAAAGTTATATAAATTAACCCTTTTATATTATTCATTTAGTGTATTTCCTAGTCATTAGTGAAAGTCCCTCAGTCGTGTCCGACTCTTTGCGACCCCACGGAGTTGTATAGTCCACGGGATTCTCCAGGCCAGAATACTGGAGTGGGTAGCCTTTTCTTAGTCTCCTTTAAAAAGGTCTCTTATATATATAATTTTGTCACTATTTCTATTGCTCTCTTCCAAACCAAAAATTAAAGTTTGATTAAATATGTCTAAAGGGTACATGCCACATTGCTAGTACTGTAACTTGCACATTTTTTTTCCTATTAATTTTTAAAGGGAATTCAAGGCCATCACGGTGCAAAAGGAGAGGTATGTTTCTTCTTGTATTATGCTGTCCAGTCCTCACGGCTTAATTTTCAGTACTGTATAAATAAATCTAGCTGTTGACATTCCAAACAGAAAATATCTTTCATGTTCTTCAATAGTTCCTAAATAGAGATTTTCAGAATTTGCAGGTTCACTGAATTAGGTATGAAATGGTACGCATTTGTCAATAGTATTGATTCCTATTCTAAATTAGGAACTGTTTTTCTGCATATTTTCCAATGAGGACTATTATGCATCTCTATGCCTACCGCTAGAATTTAAACTCTGTGGGAACAAGACTGTCGCGGTCACTGATGTATCTCTGGTACTATGCATATTGCCTAATCAATATATGTACTAAGTAACAGTTATTTGTAGGGTTGGATGGGTGGTTGATTGGATGGATAAATTGCTGTTTAATATGGTATGAAATTTCCCTCCTGATCAATTATGGTGTTTCCCAGCAGTTACCTGTATAGTTTAGATATATGTTTGTATTTATTCATATCTGTGTTCTTGAGGACATATTTTATGGTGCAATTATACCTCCTGAAATATTTAAATAGAACTTCTGACGATTTCTCTTGTTTTTAGATGGGTGAAAAGGGAGAGCCTGGTGCCCGAGGTGCCACTGGAGCCAAAGGAGAGTCTGGGGTGGATGGTCAGATGGGGCCCCCGGGCCCCCAGGGGCCCCCTGGGCAACCAGGTGATCCGGGCCCCCCAGGAATGGATGGGAAGCCGGTATGTATTCTGCTTCTTTCACAGTTCTTATGATTTCATTCTTTGTACTTGGCATGTCCATGTTATAACCCCGAATAATTTGATGCAGGGGAGAGAATTTTCAGAACAGTTTATTCGACAAGTTTGCACTGATGTATTAAGAGGTAAGTCTCAAACATACAGATTTTAATAACTTTCAAATTTCAGAAGTAATATAAATATTTTTGTAGAAATTATAAAAGTGTAAGTAAGATAAAGAAGAAAATAAAGGACATTTATCCATCTTTGTCTCTCCTAGATAAGTATTTTTACCTTAAGTATTTTACAAACATTACATGGTAACGTTTGTAATCTTTTTCATAAAGTAATCTATTATTATTTCACCATTGATTAAATTTTATTTTCTGACGTAATTCTAGTAATTTTATTCCCCAATATGACACTTATAATTTAACAGTTTCTTTTAGGGAGGTACTTTCCCCCCTTATTTGAAGCAATTTCCATAATAAAATTATTGTAAACAGCAATGGATATTTCCTAGTTAAATTTCTAGAAATGAAGTTATTGGCCAAGAGTTAAGCATCTGTAAATCTTTTTTTAAAATTATAAGTGATATTATTAATGTCCATTCACCATTTAAACATAAGGGTGGGGGTTTCTTTGCTTTCAAGCCCAGTTACCTGTCTTACTTCAAAGTGGAAGAATTCAAAGCTGTGATCATTGCCAGCCCCAGCACGGCTCCCCTGGTATTCCAGGGCCACCTGGTCCCATGGGCCCAGAAGGTCCCCGAGGATTCCCTGGTTTGCCAGGAAGAGATGGTGTTCCCGGATTAATGGGAGCTCCAGGACGCCCAGGTGTCAAAGGATTAAAAGGTACTTAGTTTGTATGTGTAAGCAAATGAACAACAGAAAAAGATATTTTTTTGTATTCACCTCTTAAAGTGATTTAATAGACAAGAGTTCATGTTTGTCTTCTTGAAGACAAAAAATTTTTCTATCCCTAAATCTTTAAATAATTTGTCAACTGAGTTAAAGAATAATTATTGTATTTTTTGAAAGCATATCCGAAAGTCAAGAGAGAAAGTTCAAGGTTATGAAGCATGTGAACTTGTAAATCAGAAAATGTTGACAATGAACTTAGAAATTTTGCTTGAGTCCAATAATGTCTTTAAATAGAACATCACAGTCACCATTTCCTTTATTTTGACTTTGGTAACATCTGTTACTGTATTCAACATTGTTTTCTATTATAAGAAAAATTAGAGACTTTGCTGGTGGTCCAGTGGTTCAGGCTTAGCCTTCTAATACATGGGGCGTAGGTTTGATCCCTGGTCAATGAACTGCAGTCCCTCATGTCTTAGGGCCAAAAAACTAAAACATTAAAAAAAAAAAAGTGATCATGGTATCTCCCCTGCCTTATGACCCAGCAATCCCACTGCTGGGCACACACACCGAGGAAATCAGAATTGAAAGAGACACGTGTACCCCAATGTTCATTGCAGCACTGTTTATAATAGCCAGGACATGGAAGCAACCTAGATGCCCATCAGCAGAGGAATGGATAAGAAAGCTGTGGTACATATACACAATGGAGTAGTACTCAGCCATTAAAAAGAATACATTTGAATTAGTTCTAATGAGGTGGATGAAACTGGAGCCTATTATACAGAGTGAAGTAAGCCAGAAAGAAAAACACCAATACAGTATACTAACGCATATATATGGAATTTAGAAAGATGGTAACGATAACCCTGTATGCGAGACAGCAAAAGAGACACAGATGTATAGAACAGTCTTTTGGACTCTGTGGGAGAGGGAGCGGGGCGGGGGATGATTTGGGAGAATGGCATTGAAACATGTATAATATCATATAAGAAACGAATCGCCAGTCCAGGTTCGATGCCGGATACAGGATGCTTGGGGCTGGTGCACTGGGATGACCCAGAGGGATGGTACGGGGAGGGAGGGGGGAGGGGTGTTCAGGAGGGGGAACACGTGTACACCCGTGGTGGATTCATGTTGATGTATGGCAAAACCAATACAATATTGTAAAGTAAAAAAAAATAATAATAATAAATAAATGATAAATGGTTAAAAAAATAAATAAATAAAAATGTTGCCAACCATAAAAAAATTAAGAAAAAAAATAGTGGAGGCAGTGTTGTGTCAAATGCAATAAAAACATTAAAAATGGTCCACATTAAAAAAAAAATCTTAAAGAAAAAAAAAATTAGGTTTTGCAACCAAACTTTCTAATAGTAGGCCACAACTTAACTGCTCTTTGCCTCTGAATGTTTATGTGAAATGTTGGTTGATAATTATTTCCTTTTAATTTAATATGATTTGAACAATTTAGATGTTTCATCAAAGGAACAGCTATGATTAACAGAAAGGGCTAAATAATTTCAAAATTAATTCCAATAATTTCCCTTTCTTAATATTTAATCTCATTATGTTTCTAGACCATTAATCATTTTAAAAATTGTGGCTTAAAAAATTCTTTCCCATTAGTAATAATAAATAGGTGGTAAGTAATAATAAGTAGGTGAAACTTTTTTTAAAGATTTATTTTTCTTTAATGTATATATTAACAGCTTTGAAAGAAACAATCTAGGAGGAAGTGATTTTATGGGAAAAGTAAGCTTATTCACCTCTCTGACACTCTGCAGGCCTCCCTGGACGGAACGGGGCAAAGGGGAGCCAAGGACTTGGGTACCCTGGAGCACAAGGTCCTCCTGGTCCCCCAGGTAAGAACTGGTGATGCTCATAAGTGTTCCTGCACATTTTGCTTTAGGAAAATCACCATAGATCTATGTCCAAAGATTTGAAATCAAGACTTTTCTTTCCTTTTTTGAGTGATTCACATTCAGCACATTGAGATCTAACTACTAGAAGTTTTATCCTATATTACATTCATGAATCATTCAAGATTCCCTCTCATTTATCATTTCAGTTCTTTAGAATACCACTCCTTAGACTAGCTCTCATATGGTTTCAGTTGCTCATGCCTATCTAATGTATATCACTGTCTGTATCACTATCTTATCTTTATGATTCTCAGGGACACAAAATAAAGCTGAAATGGACTCAAAAGCCAAACTCTGCTAGCTGTGTTAACTTTGCTTTCCCTCAGTTTTCTCATTTGTAAAATAGTGATAAGATGTCATTTCAGTTCAGTTCAGTTCGTTCGCTCAGTTGTGTCCAACTCTTTGCAACCCCATGAACTGCAGCACACCAGGCTTCCCTGTCTGTCACCAACTCCCGGAGTTTACTAAACTCATGTCCATTGAGTCGGTGATGACATCCAACCATCTCATCCTCTGTTGTCCCCTTCTCCTCCTGCCTTCAATCATTCCCAGCATCAGGGTCTTTTCATATGAGTCAGCTCTTCACATCAGGTGGCCAAAGTATTGGAGTTTCAGCTTCAGCATCAGTCCTTCTGATGAATATTCAGGAGTGATTTCCTTTAGGATGGACTGGTTGGATCTCCTTGCAGCCCAAGGGACTCTTAAGAGTCTTCTGCAACATCACAGTTCAGAAGCATCAGTTCTTTGGCACTCGGCTTTCTTTGTATCATGACACTGATGGATGATTAAATGAGTTAATATACGTTGTGCCTTCAGACAGTGTATGACAACCAAAGCTGTGTTTTCAATAAATGTGTATCATCATTATTATTTTAGATGTTACTACTTTTTGAGGCTTTTAGGTGGAGCAGATGATTCAATAATTTGTATACAAAGCGTTTTGAACAACTTTCATGCATTGGAGAAGGAAATGGCAACCCACTCCAGTGTTCTTGCCTGGAGAATCCCGGGGACGGGGGAGCCTGGTGGGCTGCTGTCTATGGGGTCGCACAGAGTCGGACACGACTGAAGTGACTTGGCAGCAGCAGCAGTTAAGTGTTGAATAAACATTTATTAGTGGTAATAGCAGGAACTATTAGTGATAGAGAGTGCTCCCAAACCACATTGCTCCATCCCCAAACCTAAATATTTCGGTCACCAACTTTAAAAGGCCAGTGTCTTGATTTAATTTTCCTTTCTTTGAGCATGCTAGTTGAACTAAATTATGGTTTACAAATTGGTGTTATAATACCTTTGTGTATGGATTATTATGATATTATGCTAATGACAATGTATTTCAATGTGGAAACTATATACCTATAATGAAAATAATCATTTTGACTGCAAATATGGCACAAAAGTGACTTCATTAAAGTTTTCGCTTACTGATATATTACTGGCAAATTTAAAATAATATTGGCAAAAGTAAGCTGAAAGTAAGAAATAGTTTAGCTGCAAATTGAAATCTTAAATTTTTTAAATTGTGAAATCCACAAATTGAAATCTTAAAATGTTAGCTCTGTGTCTTCATTAGCTGCATGATTTCTGTAATAACACAGCTTGGCTTAGTTTTGGAAAATTATTTTTGGATAGTTCTTTTCCAAATGGAAGGCATATAGAATTATCAAGAGGATTCCTTCTCTTTCCACTTTGAGTGCAAATATGTAAAATGTTGAAGAGAGTCTCTTTTCCAGTTTACATGTTTTACAGATTCAGCTGTGTCAGCACCAGAAACGAACTCTGTGTTCATATGTTGCTAATGTTCCATCATAGGTCCAGAGGGCCCCCCTGGAATAAGCAAAGAAGGTCCTCCTGGAGACCCAGGCCTCCCCGGCAAAGATGGAGACCACGGAAAACCCGGAATCCAAGGACAGCCAGGCGCCCCGGGCATCTGTGATCCATCGCTGTGTTTTAGTGTCATTGTTGGAAGAGACCCCTTTCGAAAAGGACCAAACTATTAGTTTCTGGTGCCTCGTCCAGCAGCCTCGGCATGGTGCTCTTCTTTTGTGGTCTTTGCATCTCAGGAAGATAACAACAGTAATCCCTTGAAAAGAAACTCAAGTACCTCGGTGTTTTTATTATTGTTTTTTCCTTAAGGAAAAATATAGAAAAGGTCACGTATACTGATTTTAAAGGCTCCTCAGTTCTTCGGAGCCTTGAGATTGGTAGCATTAACTAAATCTCAAGGGTTTCTTGTGAGTCCATTTGTTTTAATCAAAGTTGAATACAAAAAAAAACAACCCACCATTGCCTGTCAGCCAGTCAGTTGCAGTCACTGTGAAAAGTTTCACGTTCAGCCTCCGTGCAGCAGAGTATTTGAGTTCAATTTCTTGTCTGTGTGAATTTCATGTTTCATAGCTCATTCTTCTACCTTAGCTGAAACGTGCATCTGGCCGCGGGAAATGAGATCAGGGCTGATATTCAGCTTGGGAACAGACTGCATCACCACATGAGCACTATTCCGGTGTCTGTGCTTATCAGACAGGGGTGATGGACTGTTGGTCGTTCAGTGTTTTGAATATCACCTGTGAAAGAGATTGATGTGTTTCTTACTCCATTTGCAAGTTCTCAGATGATTCAATGAATGATGATGCTGAAAAAGAGTAATGATTGCATTGGGAATGGTCTAAATATGAACCATTAAAAACATTCTGGAGAAAAAGGTTCATTAGACCTGGTCAATGTGTTCAAAGGAATCATGAGTTCAGAAACACTAAAAATACTTTCTTCTTCATACCTGCTTAGTAATTGGAATGTTTGTTGCATGCCTTCATTTTCCATTTCATTTACTATATGTGTATGTTCATATATGTTAACTTTTATTGTAGCAAAGCTAATGGGAGTCAGTGCTCTAGTTGACAGGAAAGGTAACTCCATAGATCCTAGGATGTCTTGATAATTTTTTAGCAGACTTTAAAATATTTTAAACAATCTTTGTGTACTGTACTTAATGCTTTTGTAAGGAATGTAACTTGAGATATTCCATCCTTATCATGCTCTAAATTTGTTACATGCTTGTTATTCAAAGTACAATAAAATCTTGTAAAAGCCTGAATGCAGCATTTTTTAATACTTACTTATAACTGATTTTGAGTTTATTATGCATCACAGTGATCATTTATTCAGTGGGTATAATTTATTAAATTATTTACCCTATTTTTAAATGACTGATTCACATGAAATAAGAACACAGAAACTGGGTTGTGTGCCACTCGCCTGGGCAGATAAAGCCCCTGCTTCCTTGCCCAGGAATGGCTGGTGACCAGAGTTTAGCTTAATTGATGACATGTCCTTCTGTGACTTTGATGAGGACCTTGGAGGGGACTGAAGCCCATACATTCAGCAGCTGAATCAGCTTAAGGCTTGTTTTGGTGTTCTGTCTCCAGCAAAGCCCCAGGTGTCTATTAGACCTGACCAAGCTACTCCCCCTGCTAATTATACCATTTTCTGGGAGACCTGGTGAAGGGGCAGAATGGGAACTTCCTTTCTGCCCTTTTTCCTTCAACCAGCTTGGAGCACATGTGATGCTGAAAACTCAGCCTCTGTTTTCCAGTGCTAAATTGAATCTCAGAGACAGAGTTTTGGGTAAAATAGAAAAGAATAGCTTTATTGCTTTGCCAGGCAGAAGGGGACACAGTGGGCTCTTGTCCTCGGAAGCGTGTGTCTCAACCTGGGAGGATTTGGTGAGGAGTTTTTATTGCAATGATTCAAAGGCAGTGTTGCTGATACGGTGCGGTGTGTGCCGGGTCTGCATTCCTCTAATCCGGTCTCAGGTGACCTCTTGATCTCTTGGTGAGCTTCTCTGGTTCCTTTAATCTGGCCCCGGCTGGTCTTCTCTGGAATGAAGAATGCTGACATCTGCCATTTATTGGGGCTTTAGTTCCTGGGGGGCCAGGACCCTGCCCCAGGGCTGTGCTGGTGTTTCCTGACTGCTCCTCCCTTGTCTCTGCATCCCTTCCCTTCCCTGATTAGCGACTGTTTGAACTTGCCGTTTGGATTCAGGGAAGGTCATGGAGATTGGAGGCTGTCCCCTACAAACAAGAAACGGGACAGAAAAGCTTCCGTGTTCTGGAGCCCCACGAGGTCCTGCTCAGTTTCACATGGCCGTGAAATGCACAGAACTGGCCAGGGACACAGTGGGGACGTAGTCATGTGGTCTGGCATGAGGACACTCATGTCTAAAAAGAAACAGAGCAACAGGGGATTGCTCTATAATCATTCTAAAACAGGAGAAAGTGCTATAGAAATGTATGCGCGCATGCATGCTAAGCCACTTCTGTCGTGTCCAACTCCTGTGATCCCATGGACCATAGCCCCCCGGGCTCCTCTGTCCATGGGATTCTCCAGGCAAGAATACTGGAGTGGGTTGCCATGCCCTCCTCCAGGGGATCTTCCCGGCCCAGGAATCGGACCCACATCTGTCTCCTGCATTGGCAAGTGAATTCTTTACCATTAACGCCACCTGGGAAGCCCATATAAATGTATAGGATGATGCTATTGACTAAATTGTGTCACTTCCAAATTCATATGTTGAAACCCTAACTCCCTATGGGAATCTGTTTGGAAATTAAGGTTTTAGGCTGTGATTATGGTTAGATAAGTTCGTAAGAATGGTATACTAATCCTGTACAATCAGTGGCCTCTTCTCATATGTCTGCCTGTGAGGAAAGCCCACGTAAGCACACAGAGAGAAGACAGTGATTTGAGAGCCAGGAAATGATCATACTAACTGAATAAGCCAGACAGAAAATGATGAAAACAATACCGATGAACTATTTTCAAACAGAAATATATTCACAGACATAGAAAACAACCTTATGGTTACCAAAGGGGAAAGGAAGGAGGAGGGACAAATTAGAAGTTTGGGACTAAGAGACACACACTACTATATATAGAATAGATAACAACGAGGACCTGCTGGATAGCACATATCTTGTAATAACCTTCAATGGAAGAGATTGTAAAATAGAATATGTATTTGTATATCCATGTATACTTGAATCACTTTGCTGTGTACTTGAAACTGACACAATAATTGTAAATCAACTGTATTTCAATGTTAAAAAAAGTTGCATTAAAAAAAAAGCCAAGGACTTCCCTGCTGGTCCAGTGGCTAGGACACCTTGCTCCCAATGCAGGGGGCCCAGGTTCATTTGCTGCTCAGGGAACTAAATCCCACATGCCACAGCCAAGACTTCCTGTGCCACAATAGCAAGATCCCACAGCCGCAAGGAAAACCAAAGGTCCTTATGCTACAGCTAAGACCTGGCATGGACAAACACGTAGTAATAAATACTTTAGAAGAAGCCAGGAGGATCACCAGCATTGATCTTGCGCTTTCAGTCTCTAGGACCAAGAGCAAATCCATTTCTATTGTGTAAGCCACGCTGTGTGTGGTGTTACATAGGGGAGCTGAAGCTGTGAAACAGATGAGGGTGGGGAAAACTCCCTTAAAGCCATGATTATAAACTGAGATTGGAAGGCTAGGAGACATTAGCAGGCCAAGTCATGTAAAGGGAATGAAAATGAGCAAAATCTGGAGAACTGAAAACAAAACCTAGGGAATAAAAATCATATTTACTTTCAGTATCTGCTTTCAAAATTGTTATCTAAAGGTGAAATATTTCTGTAATTTATCATAGTAGAGAGTATGTGCTAATATATTCTTGCCTAACACATTCAGTTCAGTCACTCAGTTGTGTCCGACTCTTTGTGACCCCATGAATCGCAGCACGCCAGGCCTCCCTGTCCATCACCAACTCCTGGAGTTCACCCAGACTCACGTCCATCGAGTCAGTGATGCCATCCAGCCATCTCATCCTCTGTCATCCCCTTCTCCTCCTGCCCTCAATCCCTCCCAGCATCAGTCTTTTCCAATGAGTCAACTCTTTGCATGAGATGGCTAAAGTACTGGAGTTTCAGCTTTAGCATCAGTCCTTCCAAAGAACACCCAAGACTGATCTCCTTCAGAATGGACTGGTTGGATCTCCTTGCAGTCCAAGGGACTCTCAAGAGTCTTCTCCAACAACACCACAGTTTAAAAGCATCAGTTCTTCGGCGCTCAGCTTTCTTCACAGTCCAACTCTCACTAATTTTGACCAACTCATAAAACACAGATGTTTGAAGAATGAGTACGTGGATGAGTTTGTTCTACACGTACATTTTGACCACAAGGGTGCACCAGCATCTCACATGCCTCTTAGTGTAGTTACAAGGGCATGGCTTCTGTAGTGAGGTTGCCTGGGTTCAAATTTCCACTTTCTTTTTCTAGTAGGAGTCTTCAGGAAATGTCTTTATCTATTTGTGCCTAAATTTCTTCACATATTAAAAGAGGAATTTTAGAAGTGTTTGTTGTTCAGTCACTAAGTTGTGTCCAGCTTTTTGTGACCCCATAAACTGCAGCATCTTTTAATTTCATGGCTGCAGTCACCATCTGTAGTGATTTTGGAGCCCAGAAAAATAAAGTCTGACACTGTTTCCACTGTTTCCCCATCTATTTCCCCTGAAGTGATGGGACCAGATGCCATGATCTTCGTTTTCTAAATGTTGAGCTTTAAGCCAATTTTTTACTCTCCACTTTCACTTTGATCAAGAGGCTTTTGAGTTCCTCTTCACTTTCTGCCATAAGGGTGGTGTCATCTGCATATCTGAGGTTATTGATATTTCTCCCAGCAATCTTGATTCCAGCTTGTGTTTCTTCCAGTCCAGCGTTTCTCATGAGGTACTCTGCATAGAAGTTAAATAAGCAAGGTGACAATATACAGCCTTGACGAACTCCTTTTCCTATTTGGAACCAGTCTGTTGTTCCATGTCCAGTTCTAACTGTTGCTTCCTGACTTGCATATAAATTTCTCAAGAGGCAGATCAGGTGGTCTGGTATTCCTATCTCTTGAAGAATTTTCCACAGTTTATCGTGATCCACACAGTCAAAGGCTTTGGCATAGTCAATAAAGCAGAAATAGATGTTTTCTTGGAACTCTCTTGCTTTTTCAATGATCCAGCGGATGTTGGCAATTGGATCTCTGGTTCCTCTGCCTTTTCTAAAACCATAGAAAAGTTGACTTTTCTATGACTTTTCGTGACTGCAGCCATGAAATTAAAAGACACTTACTCCTTGGAAGGAAAGTTATGACCAACCTAGATAGCATATTCAAAAGCAGAGACATTACTTTGCCAACAAAGGTTTGTCTAGTCAAGGCTGTGGTTTTTCCTGTGGTCATGTATGGATGTGAGACTTGGACTGTGAAGAAAGCTGAGCACCGAAGAATTGATGCTTTTGAACTGTGGTGTCGGAGAAGACTCTTGAGAGTCCCTTGGACTGCAAGGAGATCCAACCAGTCCATTCTGAAATCCCAGATCAGCCCTGGGATTTCTTTGGAAGGAATGATGCTAAAGCTGAAACTCCAGTACTTTGGCCACCTCATGCGAAGAGTTGACTTATTGGAAAAGACTCTGATGCTGGGAGGGATTAGGGGAAGGAGGAGAAGGGGACAACAGAGGATGAGATGGCTGGATGGCATCACTGACTCGATGGGCGTGAGTCTGAGTGAACTCTGGGAGTTGGTGATGGACAGGGAGGCCTGGCGTGCTGCGATTCATGGGGTCGCAAAGAGTCAGACACGACTGAGTGACTGATCTGATCTAATCTGAACTGCAGCATTTCAGGCTTCCCTGTCCCCCACGATCTCCTGGAGTTTGCTCAAATTCATGTCCACTGAGTCAGTGAAGCTATTGACCATCTCACCCCCTTCACCTTTCGCCTTCAGTCTTTCCCAGCGTCAACTCCTTTTTCAGTGAGTTGGCTCTTTGCATCAGGTGGCTGAAGTATTGGAGCTTCAGCTTTAGTATCAGTGCCTCCAATGAATATTCAAGGCTGATTTCCTTTAGGATTGATTGGTTTGAACTCCTTGCAGTCCAAGGGACTTTAAAGAGTCTTCTCCAGAACCACAATTCGAAAGCATCAGTTCTTTGGTGCTCAGTCTTCTTTACATCCAGCTCTCACATCCATACATACATGACTATTGGAAAAACCATAGCTTCGACTCGACAGACCTTTGTCAGCAACGTGTCATCTTTGCCTTTTAATACAGTCTCTAGTTTTGTCATAGCTTTCCTTCCAAGAGCAAGCATTTTTTAAATTTTGTGGCTACAGTCACTGTGTACAGTGATTTTGAAGCCCAAGAAAATAAAATCTGAAACTGCTCCACTTAACCCCCTTCCATTTGCCATGACGTGATATGAACAGATGCCATGATCTTAGATTTTTATAATATTGAGTTTCAAGTCAGTTTTTTCACTCTAATCTTTCACCTTCATCAAGAGGCTCCTTAGTTTCTCTTCACTTTCTGCCATTAGAGTGGAACCATCTGCATATCTGAGGTTGTTGATATTTCTCCCAGAAATATTGATTCCAGCTTTTGATTCATCCAAGGTATTTTGTGTGATGCACTCTGCCTAGAAGTTAAATAAGCAGGGTGACAATATACAACCTTGACACACTCCTTTCCCAATTTTGAACAAGTCGGTGGTTCCAAGTACGATTCTAACTATTGCTTCTTGATCCACATACGGGTCTCTCAGCACACAGGTAAGGTGGTCTATATTCCCATCTCTTTAAGAATTTTCCACAGTTTGTTTTTGACCCACACAGTCAAAGGCTTTCGTGTACTAAATGAAGCAGAAGTAGATGTTTTTCTGGGATTCCCTTGCTTTTTGTCTCTGATCAAAGGAATGTTGGCAATTTGAAGTTAAAAGACACTTGCTCCTTGGAAGGAAAGCTATGACAAACCTAGATAGCTTATTAAAAAGCAGAGACATCACTTTGCTGACAAAGGTCCCCATAGTCAAAGCTATGATTTTTCCAGTTGTCGTGTACAGATGTGAGAGTTGGACCACAAAGAAGGCTGAGCACTGAGGAACTGATGCTTTTGACTTGTGCTGGAGAAGATTCTAAAATCCCGTGGACTGCAAAGGGATCAAAGTAGTCAATCCTAATGGAAATCAACCTTGAATATTCTTTGGAAGGACTGATGCTAAAGCTCCAATACTTTGGCTACCTCACGGGAAGAGCTGACTCACGGGAAAAGACCCTGGTGCTGGAAATCACTGAAGGCAAAAGGAGAAGGGATGTCAGAAGCTAGATGATTAGATCACGGATTCAAGGGACAGGGATTTGAGCAAACTCCAGGATGTCGTGGAGGACAGGAGAGCATGGTGTGCTGCTGTCTATGGGGTTGCAAACGTCGGATAAGACAGCCGCTGAACAACAAGAACAAGCAACAAAACCTTGGGGCTAATCACCTTCAGGCATTTTATCTGTATTTCATTTCATTAGTTCCATTTATATCAACTGTGTTTTCATCCTGGTTCTTAGAGCTTTTCCAGATAATTATTTCGTTTCCATCATAAAGAGACTTTCAGTTGAGATGGAGCTGCATATAATGCCTTTTTCCTTTTTGTTTTTTTTTTTGGTTGAGGTTTTGTTGCTTTACAAAATTGTGTTGCCGATCATTCCTTCTATTCCCAGTAGAGGGCAGCAAAATACACATGCACAAACAGCCCCCCACCCCACACAAACCAGCTATGAAAACTCACTACATTAATCATATAAACTATTGCTGTGTATAGTTAGCCTGAACATTTTTTTCAGTTTTGTAAGTACAGTTAGATTTACATCCTTAAAATCGAATTGTTCCAAAGGAGAAAAGAATCACCAGGTTTTTATAAATTGAAAACCTAAGCCAGAGTGAATGAAGCCGCTTATACCTGGATGTCTTGCCAGTCTGCTTTATCTTGGTGTGATTCAGTTTATTGAATTAGAGTACTCTGGCTAGGACCTTTGATGATATCTTCAGAGTGATAACTTTTCAGGGAGAGGTAGAACTCACTTTTTGGAGTCTTCAGTTGCAGATCTGTCTCTTTGGCTGCTGTCTTAGCTGTGCTGTGTCTGAGGAAGGCAGAAAACCGGCCTTGTCATTCTGTAGTGATTCCAGTGAAGAGTCAAACGTCACACCCTCTAATCTGGGACAGCACGTGGTATAAATTGTTAACACAACAGATGATCAGCTCTGTGGCTAAAACATTAACAACCTAATTGTGGACGGTTATGAGGCATGATGGGGAAACAGAAAGAAACTCAAAGTCTGTTTGCAGTTTAAAAACAAAAGACCAGAAACACACCCAGAATTTAGTTAAATTGAGCTGCAAAGGTTTTAACAAAACGTTTTCTTAAGAGCTACATAGAAAATTTTCTTTTACTCCAAATAGCATATTTGAAATAAGGAACGTTACTGTTCCTACACACTAAGGCATTTCTGAGCCCCACCTTACCTTCTCCTAAAGTAAGTTTTCATGTAAAAATTTTGAGTAAGTAGATTTCAAAAGGACAACTTGAAGTAGCTGACAGAAGTGTCATTCTGAATAAGAGAGTGACAAGCAGTGACAGGTGTTTTCCCCATCTTGAAGGAGGAATCAGACAGAACAGGCTCCATCTTGAAAGCAGGAATCCGTCTTGGGCTGGACTGTGGACTTTGAGCTATGAGCCCAGAATCCACGGAAACCACATAACAACTGGAAAACCAGGCCCCCGGAAGGAAGAGCCCCAGTGCTCGTACCTAGACTCTCTGTTGCCTGAAAGAATACCTTAATTATCTGTGTAACTGAATAGAATCATACATTCTATTATGCTTATTGGGGTATGACCACAGGCCTATTAATAATTGTCCACTGTTAACTACCTTGGCTTAAGGCTTATGAATCACGGGTTAACTTTGATTGTATCTTTCTTTTCCTTTGTTCAGCCTAGTTTTAGAGAATTTGGGGAGGTGAGTTTGAGCACATACACTTAGGGTTATAAGGTTTTCACAGAAACTGGTCGGGGTCCTTGGCTAAGAGGAGACTCTGCCTTGCGCCCGCCGGTGTAATGAACTGCACTCCACTATCTGCATTGTCCTTCTGAGTGAGTTTGTTTCCCGGAATGCTTGGCTACAACAATCTCAGTGTCCAATTCAAAATAACATTACATCAAATTGGAAACATGTCTATAGATCTTACAGAGTGAAATTCAAAGGGAAATTTTGAAATAAGTAATTTTTACCCCAAAATAATAATAATAATGTTACAGACAGTCCCGTGATATGTGACCCTGGATGAATCTGATAACTTCTCTGAATTTTTTTTTTAAATCTCTAAAACAAAGGTTTTAAGTTACCATGTTTTGCAACTCTGGCTGCATTAGAATCACCAAGGGAGCTTCAAAAATATTCTTTTGCCAGAGTTCCATCAAACATTCTGGGGTCACTCACACTGCCTTGCCTTTGAGGCCTCTGGCCAGAGAAAGAGTCCTGTGAGAGTGATAGTTAGTCAATTTTAGGCTTTGGGAAGCTTGTGTCGAGGGTAGCAAAAGATAAGAGCAGAGATGTAGGGAATGGGGACAGGGCTGGAGAGAGAGAAGGCAGATTCCAAAGAATCTTGCAGGATTGCAGGGAGGAAATAGCAGGAGGAGGTGTGCACTGCAGATAAATCACTGACTACAGTGAGAAGACAGGTTATCAGGCAAAACTGGAAGTAGAAAAGCTAATTCAATGCCATTCCTGTGACTCTGGGGATAAAAGGATAAGACAGAAGCAGAGGGGACAGGGGGAACGACTATCAGCATACTGATGCTGAAAACTCAGCCTCTGTGCACTAGTGCTGAATTGAAATCAAAAACAGAGATTTGGGTGAAGTAGAAAAGAATAGCATTGTTGCTTTGCTAAGCAAAGAGGGAAACAGCAAGCTGTGCCCTCAAAACTGTGTGTCTGGACCTGGGGGGATTTGCTGAGGAGTTTTATAGCAATGGTTCAAGAGCTGGGGTTGCTGATAAGAATCCTGATGCATGCAGGTCCTGATCTTTTAATTTGGCCTCAGGTGATATCCTGTTGGGCTTCCCTGGTGGCTCAGATTGTAAAAGAATCTGCCTACAATGTGGGAGACCTGGGTTCTGATGAACTTCTGTTCTTGAAGTTATTAAGCTCTGACCTTCTCCGGAATAAAGTAAGCTTCATTAAGTAGTTCAGTTCAATTCAGTCGCTCAGTCATGTCCGACACTTTGTGACCCCATGGACTGCAGCATGCCAGGCCTCCCTGTCCATCACCAACTCCCAGAGGTTACTCACTCATGTCCATCAAGTCAGTGATGCCATCTAACCATCTCATCCTCTGTCGTCCCCTTCTCCTCCCACCTTCAACATTTCCCAGCATCAAGGTCTTTTCCAGTGAGTCAGTTTGATTTCTGGTTCCTCTGCCTCTTCTAAATCCAGCTTGAACATCTGAAGTTCGTGGTTCACAAACTGTTGAAGCTTGGCTTGGAGAATTTTGAGCAATACTTTGCTAGTGTGTGAGATGAGTGCAATTGTGTGGTAGTTTGAACATTTTTTTGGCATTGCCTTTCTTTGGGATTGGAATGAAAACACCTTTTCCAGTCCTGTGGCCACTGCTGAGTTTTCCAAATTTGCTGGCATATTGAGTGCAACACTTTCACAGCATCATCTTTTAGGATTTGAAATAACTCAACTGGAAATCCATCACCTCCACTAGCTTTGTTCGTAGTGATGCTAAGACCCACTTGACTTCGCATTCCAGGATGTCTGGCTCTAGGTGAGTGATCACACCATCATAGTTTTCTGGGTCATATAGATCCTTTTTGTATAGTTCTTCTGTGTATTCTTGCCACTTCTTCTTAATATCTTCTGCTTCTGTTAGGTCCATACCATTTCTGTCCTTTATTGAACCCATCTTTGCAGGCAATGTTCACTTGTTATCTCTAATTTTCTTGAAGAGATCTCTAGTCTTTCCCATTCTATTGTTTTCCTCTATTTCTTTGCATTGCTCACTGAGGAGGTGTTCTTATCTCTCCTTGCTATTCTTTGGAACTCTGTATTCAGATAGGTATATCTTTCCTTTTCTCCTTTGCCTTTCTCTTCTCTTCTTTTCACAGCCTCCTCAGACAACCATTTTGCCTTTTTGCATTTCTTTTTCTTGGGGATGGTCTTGATCCCTGTCTCCTGTACAATGTCACAAACCTCCGTCCATAGTTCTTCAGGCACTCTATCAGATCTAGTCCCTTAAATCTATTTCTCACTTCCACTGTATAATCATAAATGATTTGATTTAGGTCATACCTGAATGGTCTAGTGGTTTTACCTACTTTCTTCAATTTAAGTCTGAATTTGGCAATAAGTAGTTCATGATCTGAGCCACAGTCAGCTCCCAGTCTTGTTTTTGCTGACTGCATAGACTTTCTCCATCTTTGGCTGCAAAGAATATAATCAATCTGATTTAAATATTGACCATCTGGTGATGTCCATGTGTAGATTCTTCTCTTGTGTTGTTGGAAGAGGTTGTGTGCTCTGACCAGTGTGTTCTCTTGGCAAAACTCTATTAGCCTTTGCCCTGCTTCATTCTGTACTCCAAGGCCAAATTTGCCTATTACTCCAGGAATCTCTTGCCTTCCTATTTTTGCATTCCAGTCCCCTACAATGAAAATGCCATCTTTTTTGGGTGTTAATTCTAGAAGGTCTTATAGGTCTTCATAGAACCGTTCAACTTCAGCTTCTTCAGCATTACTGCTCTGGGCATAGACTTGGATTACTGTGATATTGAATGGTTTGCCTTGGGAATGAACAGAGATCATTCTGTTGTTTTTGAGATTGCATCCAAGTGCTGCATTTCGGACTCCTTTGTTGACTATTAAGTAGTTAACATCTTCCATTTGTTGGGGGTTTTAGTTCCCTTAAAAGCTCAAAGATATTGTCATGTGTATCCCTTGAATAGGAACCAAGGCCCTGCCTCAAGTCTGTTCTCTTGTTTCTTGGCTGCTCTTCCTTAGTCTCCTCAACCCTCCTTCCCTGATTAGCAACTGTTTGAACCTGCCCCTTGAAACTCTGGGAAGGTCATGGAGGCTCTCTCTGTTAGTCACTCAGTTGTGTCCAACTCTTTGCAACCACAAGGACTGTAGCCCACCAGGCTCCTCTATCCATGAACTTCTTCAGGAAAGAATACTAGAATGGGTTGCCATTCCCTTCTCCAGGGGATCTTCCCCACCCAGGGATCAAACTAGGGTAGATGGCAGGTATTAGGGTAGAATTATTGCAGGTAGATTCTTTACCATCTGAGCCATCAGAGAAGCCCCATGAAGGCTGAATGAAGCCTCAGTTCATACAAAAAAAAAAAAACAGAGGACACAGTTAAGTCTTCTAAGCCCAGGAGCCGCACAGAGTCCGGCTCAGTTTCAGTATTAGTCCTACTTAAATCAAGGGTAACACCCAAAATCTAGCCACCGTGTCCTCAGGGACCCAGGGGGTGAGGTCTTATGAGATAGGCTTCCTGGGAATGGCCTTCCAACATGTGAACGAATGGCTGTGAACGAAGCAGCATTCCTTGCCACTTTCGTGCCAGCAAGACCATTCACTGGTAGCACCTCTGTAACCTAAGCCAACTCTGTTTTTATACTAACTGAACAGGCTCCCTGCAGTCCAGAGAGTGGCTTCTGTGTCCTTGTCAGCAGCGCCAACAGGCAATGCTGCACTGTTCCTGGAAGAGGTGATGACATTTGTTCCTGAATAAATCCCTCTGAGTTGACTAAGACTGTGTTTAATCAAACCTCTTTGTTGCTGATCATTGCCATGATTTCTCCTATTTCATCTATTTATTCATTCAATTCATTCATTGAATAACTCCTTGGAAGTAAGTTTGTGAACTTTCTTCTGTGCTTCTAGCAAGACTGGTTTCTTTTATTTGAGTGAAACTTGCTGCAGCTAGCTAACAAAAATGTAATTTTTTTCATTTTCTATTTTGTGAAAAACAAAAAGTGTTATGCTGTGTTTGTTACCATCCCCCAAAATGCCATTTTATTTTAGAGTCAATTGAAAAACAAGACTTTGAAGACTTTTAAGTACTCAGGCTAATTAAATGCCTTGAAAACATTGGACACTAAATAGAGAATTAGTCAGCTTGGGGAAAAAGTGGGGGAGTAGATAATAGGGAAAAATAGGCATGTTGTTAAGGAAAATCATAATTCCCAATTCCACTTTTTGTGATGTGTGATTTAATATTGGTGCTTTCTAAGGACATGACCACATTATCTAATTATCAGTGGAATAAAGTGGTTTTCTGGTGCCAAATGCTACATCCCATAAGACTAACCGCTGATGAGATTAGAAAAGTTTATTGACTGTTAGAGATTCTGGTCTTTTGGCATGGATTAAAGTAACTACATAACTTTTTAGGCCTACTATTATCTAATTTCTACATAGGAAATTGGCAAAGAAATATTGTTTCCCAAAGGTATGTATTTATATGAAAATCTGCATTAATGCCTATTAAATGAAATTGGTATATAATATTACTCAGAGGAAAGAAAATTCTAAGAGAAAAAACGATTGAAATTGTTTTGTATTTCTCATTGCACAAAAAATCCTTCAAATAAAAATAAACAAATCAAATAACTATCTTCCTCATTTCACAATTTTAAAACTGCCTGAAATCAATTTGTATTCTGTCATTTTTTAATCTCCTGCCTTTCTCTATTCTCTCCCTTTTTTCCTGAAAGTCTAAAATATAAACTAAAACTTGATATTGTTTACTGTATATATTTAGCAAATATAATAGGCTAACTTTAAAAACAACTTTATGAGGTATAATTTACATACAATTGAAATACATCTGTTTTTAAGTATACATTTTGATCAGTCAGTTAAATCACTCAGTTGTGTCCGGCTCTTTGCGACCCCATGGACTGCAGCACGCCAGGCCTCCCTGCCCATCATCAACTCCCGGAGCTTGCTCAAACTCATGTCCATTGAGTCAGTGATGCCATCCCACCATCTCATCCTCTGTCGTCCCCTTCTCCTCCTACCTTCAATCTTTCCCAGCAGCAGGGTCTTGTCCAATGAGTTGGTTCTTTGCATCAAGTGGCCAAAGTATTGGACGTTTTGATAGGTTTCGACAAATATACGTGCCCCGTGAAACCATCGCAGTTAAGCTACAGAACATTTGTATCAGCCTCAAAGTGTTTTCTTGAGGCTTCCCCAGACAATTTACCTCTCTTCCAGCTGCACTTACCCCCACGCTGCTTTCTGCTGCTATCAATTGACAGTTTTCTTTTCTAGAGCTCTGTATTCATGGAATCACACACCATGTGCTCATCTGTTTCTGGCTTCTTTCATTCAACATAACGTTTTTAAGATCCATCCATGATGCTGGATCTACCTTTTTTTTTTTTTAATATTTAATATTTATTTGGCTGCACCAGGTCTTAGTTTCAGCCTGCAGGATCTTTAGTTGTGCCAGGCAAACTCTTAGCTGTGGCATGTGGGGTCTAGTTCCCCGACCAATGACTAAACCAGGGCCCTCTGCATGGGGAGGACAAACTCTTAGCCACTGCTCCATCAGGGAAGTCCCTTGAATCGTATCCTTTTGAATGGCTATATTTCATTTTGATTATTCATTCACTTGTTCATAGACAGTTGGGTTGTTACCAGTGTGAGACTGTTCTGAGTAAGTCTGCTATGAATGTTCATTTACAAGTCTGGATGGTGATGCTTTCATTTTTATTAGATATTAGCAGGAGGGAGAAAATTGACTCTAAAAGAAAGAGGGGAGAGAGAAACATTTGTTTGGAAATAGTGGGTTGGCCAAAAAGTTTGCTCAGATTTTCCCATAAGGTACAGAAAACCTGAGTGGACTTTGTGGCCAGTTGAATACATTAAAAAATTAAGTGAAGTACCATCCCGTTTGTGATTTCAGGAAAAAGCAGGCGAGTTGGCTGACCTTTGGAACGAGGATACTGGGTGTTTCTGAAGTGGATTTGAGCTTCAAAACACTGTATTTCAATCCGTGTGTGGGGAGAGTGGTGAAATTCACTTGGATGGGGCCGTGGCTGGAAAGAATGACCTTCGTCCAATGTGGAAGGCCACGGTTCCCTCAATGTTTACAGCCACCAAATGCATCATGTTCTGAAAACTCAACCTGATGAGCTTTTCTTTTCAGTTCAAAATTAAATGTTCCTGTCTATTGTTTTTGCAAAGAAAAGGAAAAGAAAAGAGTAGGTTAGAAAGCAGTTGTGTTTGTTGAAGACAGGTTATCTAAAACACAGTATGTTTGGGAGGAAAATGTTATTGCTATCTTTAGAGAAGTCTTACTTTACAGAGAAAGCTTGCACCCTATGAACAAAAGAGTAAGCATTTTAAACTCATTTTAGAGAAGGAAGCTGAAGTAAATAATTGTTGACTTTGTGAATATCAGGTATCTGGTTAAAAACAGAGAAAATTTCAACACTTTGATCTCTTAATCTCTTAATTCTCAGTGCAATCAATGTATTTCCTTCCTTCTTATCTGCTGCCTCACTCTGTGCCCATGTGACAATAATCTTTAAAAATCCTGCATAAACCTGTACGTAAGGCAGTCTAAGGCAATATCAATAAATACTTTAGTTTTAATAGCTTTTGAATAGCTGCACATTCCCTAGACCTTGAATTTGAACAGTAAGAATTTAACACTTGTACTGCATTCAAATTACTTTCTTGAAATAGTCTTGTTTCCATTGTGACTTTCATTGTATTTTTCTTTCTTAATATGAGGATTCGAGCATATCTGATCATTTTTATTGACAATTTTTTGACATTGTAGCACACTTGTTTGAACTTTGAAGCTATCCACTCTGAAGATTACAACTTTTTTATTTTTTTACTTAGATTTTCAAGAATTGAGAGTCTTGGCTTATCTTCTGTAGCTCTGCATTCCAATAAATACTCTGGATAATCATGATAATGAAGGAAGATCATACTTGGAACTAATTTTTACTTAAGCTTTTGCTTTTCCAGAACATGTACTCACAATTCCTCTGAAATGCTTATCATCCCTCAAGTTTTTGAAATGAAACTAAAAGATAGTATGACTAGAGCTTGAAGGCTAGAATAAATGGGCCTTCAATTAATGAAGTTTCAAAGATGTAAGCGTGCCCCTGTATGCCAGCTGTTATACTATACTACTGTACTTTTCAAGGTACTGTATTGTAAGATTAAATACGTTATATTTATTTTTCACATTTGTTCTTTATGTATTATTTGTGTGAAAAGTATTATAAACCTATTCTAATACAGTACTATACAGTTGATTGTGTTAGTTGATTACCTAGACTAATCTTGTTGGACTTACGAATGTGCTCTCGGAATGGAACTTGTTTGTATATTGGGGACTTACTGTACTACTAATTAAAGAAAACCAGATATGTCACTTAAGAAATTTTGTACTTTTCTATATATGGGAAGATGCAAGAGTCTGGGCTCACTGAAATTATTCCTTTAATATGCACCTAAGCTGTCTGGGGCCAGTATCCTGTGTTCTCGCATCCTAAGTTTCCTCAGGGTTCACCGTGGGGAGTGGCTGAAGTCTGATGCCTGCTAAATGGCAGGTGGTATTTCCTTCCTGGGCATCACTGACTCGATGGACATGAGTTTGAGTGAACTCTGGGAGATGGTGATGGACAGGGAGGCCTGGCATGCTGCGATTCATGGGGTCGCAAAGAGTCAGACATGACTGACCGACTGAACTGAACTGACTTGTTCCCTCAGGGCTCATCAGCTCACCATAGACTGCGGCTGCAATAGCTGTTGACGGTGACATCCTTTGTTTACCAATATGACAGGTAATATTCCATTCCTCAACACATAATATGAAGATTCCCCAGCCCATGGAGCCCAACGAGATGATTGGGGAGAGGGACTGAGGCTTCCAGGGCAGCTAGGGCATGCTTTTCACTGACCCAAGAAGATCTCTTGCAGTAGAAGATAGATGTGGAAACTATTTAGGGGGATTCCCAACCAGGTTCAGTTTGAGTATCTGCATTGCTATGGCCTTCAAAAGCATTGCCTCCAAAATAACCAAGACCTGAAGATTTTTAAGGCTGCTGGGAACTTCTTGAGAAGCCAGAGGAGGGGCCAGCTGGGTCCGGCTTCCCCTGGGTCCTTCAATTCACAACAGGGCCAGGAGGCAGAGACTAACCATGTGTGTTTTCCTGGGACAGCCCACCCCCACTGCTTCATCTCACCCCTTCTTCCTCTTTTCTCTTTTTAAAACATGTATTTGCTTGTATTTTGCTTGTTTTTGGCTGTGCTGGGTCTTCATTTCTGTGCACAGGCTTCCTCTAGTTGCAGTGTACAGGCTTCTCATTTCAGTGGCTTCTCATGTCAAGTATGGGCTCTAGGTGTGCAAGGTTCAGTAGCTGGTGGCACTTGGTCTTAGCTGCCCTGTGGCATGTGGAATCTTCCTAATCAGGGACTGAACCAGTGTCCCCTGCTTTGCAAGGCAGATTCCCAACCAATGGACCACCAGGAAAGCCCTGCCTCTTCTCTTTTATGTTTGTACTGGGGCAGAGTGGGGGAAAAGATGGTGCTTCCAGAGAAGATGACTTATCTAGTCATTGACAGAGAAAAGGGGCTCCTATTTCCTTTAAAGAAAGGAGGCAGTGGGGTAAGAAACATCTCAAGAATGTCACAGCATCTAAGCTTCAGCTACTTCATGCTTTGTGCACACAACTGCTCTCCGCTGAAAAGCTTTTGGTGTGGAACAGTGGGATGAAGATCATGTCAGTCCTCTGAGGAGGAATTCTGATCTTAACTCAAAATGTAAAACCATAATACACAAGAATGTGTGTGTAGCCATTTGTGTATCTGAAGATTTCCAGCATGCTTTGCTCATGACAAAATCATCCTATTTTATCCCCTCTTAAAAACAATTTTGGATCTTGTGTCAGAGACCACAAAATCTCCTCAGTCTATTTCTTCCTCTTTCACGAGAGGCCAATAAACTCAGAGGAGCCAAGGGGCGTGAGATGTTCCATGCTTTTGTGCTCAGATCAAGCCCTTGACGTCCCTGGTTGAATTTCTAACCCTGCTCACCACTTTTGATAATTGCTACTTGAGGGGAAAGGGTTGCAAAAGAAGGAATTGCTCCTATGAAGTGGAATGATGAGTAGCTACAGCAGGAGAAATTTGGTCTTTGCTTCTGAAATCATGCAACTCAGATTGGGACTTGTACCCACACTCTTTTAACTGAGGTCACACACCTAGTCTCAGGACTTAATGAAGCTTAGGTTCTTAATGTCTCATCCCAGAAAGAACTCAGTGAGGGACAAAGTCATAGATAAGAAGTGGATTTATTTAGAGAGAAACACATTCCACAGAGAGAGTGTGGGCTCTCAGAAAGTGCGAATGGTCCCAAAATAGGGCATGATGTTTTTATGGGATAATTTTACAGGCTAATGAGTGGAAGGACTAGGGGGAAGGATTTCCAGGAATTGGGCCACCATCCCCTTTTTGGCCTTTAATGGTTGACCTCAGAACTGTCATGGTACTGATGGGTGTGTCATTTAGATGTTAATGTATTACAGCAAGTGTATACTGAGGCTCACGGTCCACTGGAAGTCAAATCTTCTGCCATCTTGTTGGCTAGGACCTTGTTGGCTCTAATCAGTTTTTGTCGTATCTTGGACTATGTCATTCTTTTAAAGGTTTTGCCCTGCTCCCCTCCCTCCTGTTTCACTTCTGCCATGAGAGGTAGGGGTCACTCAAGTATACTCAGATGTCAGAGGTTCCTTCCCTGGAAGGGAATTTATCCCAGCTTGCTAGCCCTCTTTGCGATTTCTTTCTCTCTTAGATTTTTAAAAGTGGAGAATGAGGGACTTTCATGGAGGTCCCCTGGCTAAGACCCTGTGCTCCCACTGCAGGTAGCCTGGGTTCTATTCCTGGTCAGGGAACTAGATCCCATATGCCACAACTTGAAGAGTCTCTATGCTGCAACCAAAGGTCCTGCATGCTACAGTGAAGATCAGAGATCCCATGTGCCACAGCCACACCAAAAGAAAAAAAGTAGAGAATGGAGCCACTGGGAAGTGAAACTGCTTTCTACATCTAAAGGCATCTGAGATGATAGTCAGATCAGATCAGATCAGTTGCTCAGCCGTGTCTGACTCTTTGCTACCCCATGAATCGCAGCACGCCAGGCCTCCCTGTCCATCACCAACTCCCGGAGTTCACTGAGACTCACATCCATCGAGTCAGTGATGCCATCCAGCCATCTCATCCTCTGTTGTCCCATTCTCCTCTTGCCCCCAATCCCTCCTAGCGATTTGCTTCTGAACGTGTTTGTAACATCAGCCTCCCTACTCAGAATCATGAGTTTTCTAGTTCTTTGTACCAAGCTTTCCAGGGTGAGTTTTTGACCCCTGATGTTTGGCTAAAGTTCTGTCCTTATGAAAGGTGCAAGCTAAGTAAACTGCTGTTGCTTAAGGCTTTTTTTTTTTTTTTTAAAGATATTTAAAATCCAGTATCACTTTTATAAACTCTCATTTTGTCCCATTTTGACTCCTACACCATGCCATGCTCCTCACAGATGACTTTCTGGACCATTGTTCTTTCTGTACCATAATGCTAATAAGGTATCTGTTGTTGCTGTTAAATGTCTCACTAACCAACAGTGGAAAGAGCTGCTAATGGAAGTTTGCTTTGCACCTAGAAGGGATTTATTTGAAGTTAAAGTTCTCAGCGAGGAGTTTGTCAATGGATCTTGTGTGGGAGAGAAAGTCGCAGACAGAGCTAAAAATGCACAATTGCCTTTTCATGATTATTTAGTTGGTAGCATCCAGTCAACAACTGGTCCTGAAATTTAGAGATGCTCATTCCTTGTGTGGAATTAGTTGCAAAAGTCTTTAGGCTGAATATCATTTATAGGTCAAGGGACCTCCCATTTTTATTATTCTCCTCAATGGAAGAGTATAAAAACATCTAAAATTATGTTTTACCTCAAGCATCTAAATTCATTTTGGGTTTCCTGGCAACACTGTAACTTCAGACAAACCAGTTGTAATATGGACCTTCCTTGGGAAGATTAAATGAAAAGAAACTCCTCATCAAGGGCTTAGTATGGTAACTAGGTGCTTCATAAACAGGTCACAGTGTAGACTGTCTTCTGCACTCCATCACCCTCCCGTGGTTCCGTGTGGCCATGTGACTGGCGCTGTCCCCTGGGATATGCTCAGACATGAACAGGGCTATTTGCAGGTTGTGCTCACGTGGGAGGAGAACTTGCCTTCTTGAATCCCTTCCTCTGTCTCCTTGCTTGGAAGGTGGAAATGGTAGCAAGTCCTCAAACTATGGTGATCAGACCAATCTGCTATGGATAGCGGACCAACAGATGACTAGGTGAAACAGATTCTTCAAACTTGCTATGGACTGTTCATGGCCAGACTGCTATAAGACAGAAAAAGAAACTTTTAGCTTAATTTAGAAATCTCTTGTGTATGACCTAATGTATATTCTGCTGCTGCTGCTAAGTCACTTCAGTCGCGTCTGACTCTGTGTGACCCCATAGACGGCCGCCCACCAGGCTCCCCGGTCTCTGGGATTCTCCAGGCAAGAACACTGGAGTGGGTTGCCATTTCCTTCTCCAATGCATGAAAGTGAAAAGTGAAAGTGAAGTCACTCAGTCCTGTCCGACCCTCAGCGACCCCATGGACTGCAACCCACCAGGCTCCTCCATCCATGGGATTTTCCAGGCAAGAGTACTGGAGTGGGGTGCCATTGTCTTCTCCTAATAAATGTTAAATTAACTACCAAAAAATATTTGGTTTGTCAACATACAAGTAATACTAATTGTTCTTTTATGTGAACCATACTACTTTTTTTTTACATGAAGTACAATAATATATGTGTATACTTTAAATACAAGTACTAATTTTACTTGTGAAGTCAAGTGGGCCTTAGGAAGCATCACTATGAACAAAACTAGTGGAAGTGATGGAATCCCAGTTGAGCTCTTTCAAATCCTGAAAGATGATGCTGTGAAAGTGCTGCACTCAATATGTCAGCAAATTTGGAAAACTCAGCAGTGGCCACAGGACTGGAAAAGGTCAGTTTTCATTCCAATCCCAAAGAAAGGCAATGCCAAAGAATGCTTAAACTACCACACAATTGCACTCATCTCACACACTAGTAAAGTAATGCTTAAAATTCTCCAAGCCAGGCTTCAACAATACGTGAACTGTGAACTTCAGATGTTCAAGCTGGATTTAGAAAAGGCAGAGGAACCAGAGATCAAATTGCCAACATCACTGGATCATCAAAAAAGCAAGAGAGTTCCAGAAAAACATCTATTTCTGCATTATTGACTGTGCCAAAGCCTTTGACTGTGTGGATCACAATGAACTGTGGAAAATTCTGAAACAGAGGGGAATATCAGACCACCTGATCTGCCTCTTGAGAAACCTGTATGCAGGTAAGGAAGCAACAGTTAGAACTGGACATGGAACAACAGACTGGTTCCAAATAGGAAAAGGAGTACGTCAAGTCTGTATATTGTCTACCCTGATTATTTAACTTATATGCGCAGTACATCATGAGAAATGCTGGGCTGGATGAAGCACAACAAGCTGGAATCAAGATTGCTGGGAGGAATATCAATAACCTCAGATATGCAGATGACACCACCCTTATGGCAGAAAGTGAAGAAGAACTAAAGAGCCTCTTGATGAAAGTGAAAGAGGAGAGTGAAAAAGTTGTCTTAAAGCTCAACATTCAGAAAACTAAGATCATGGCATCCGGTCACATCACTTCATGGAAAATAGATGGGGAAACAGTGGCTGACTTTATTTTAGGGGGCTCCAAAATCACTTCAGATGGTGATTGCAGCCATGAAATTAAAAGACGCTTACTCCTTGGAAGGAAAGTTATGACCAACCTAGACAGCATATTATAAAGCAGAGACATTACTTTGTCAACAAAGATCCATCTAGTCAAGGCTATGGTTTTTCCAGTAGTCATGTATGGATGTGAGATGAACTGAACTGAATTATTTTATTCACTTTGTATATGACACTTAACACATTTCTGTGTCCACTATCATAACTGTTGCTTGTTATTCATATATTAACAAACACATACATACCATAAATTATTACATATATATGCACCCAAAATTTAAATAGCTTATAATCTTACCTTTATGTATTTGATAGTATATAACCCTCACTTCAGAGAAGGCAATGGCACCCCACTCCAGTACTCTTGCCTGGAAAATCCCATGCACGGAGGAGCCTGGTAGGCTGCAGTCCATGGGGTCGCTAAGAGTCGGACACGACTGAGCGACTTCACTTTCACTTTTCACTTTCATGCATTGGAGAAGGCAATGGCAACCCACTCCAGTGTTCTTGCCTGGAGAATCCCAGAAACGGGGGAGCCTGGTGGGCTGCCGTCTATGGGGTCGCACAGAGTCGGACAAGACTGAAGCGACTTAGGGGCAGCAGCAGCAGCAACCCTCACTTAGCGGGTTTGATCCCTTGATTGGGAAGATCCCTTGGAGAAGGATGTGGCAACCCACTCCAGTATTCTTGTCTGGAAAATTCCATGGACAGAGGAACCTGTCTACAGAGGCAGGCTACAGTCCATGGGGTCACAAACAGTCAGATATGACTGAGCAACTGCACACACACATACAATCCTTACTCAAGATAAAGTGTGCAGTTCACTTAAATTACTACAAATTATAAGCATTTTTGAAGTATTGCTTAATCACATGAAACTGATGTTTTAATACTTTATTGAATTAGAGATTTGTTTTAGCCAAGTTTGTATTATGCCACTTTCCAATAGTCTCACTCCATTTAGCCACATAATGTGGGCTTGACACCTTACCAATTTCCCAACCCATCATTAGTTCATAATCCCAGGGCTTCTATAATGAATAAAGATCAGCCATCCTTGAGCAAGTACACTGTGACACCATCACAAGAGGAGACAGGAGCAGGCCGCTACAGAGGGGGAGTCAGAGAGAGTCAGAGCATAAGGAGGAGTGGGTCAGCCATTTCTGGCCTTGAAGATGGAGGGCGTCATGAGCCAAAGAGTGAAGGTGGCCTGTACAGGCCAAGAGTGACCCCTGTGTGAAAGTCAATAAGGACAAGGGGACTTCAGTTCAGCAAGAGTGTGGGAGTTAACTCTGCCAACAACTGAATACAGCCTGTAAGTGACATTTTGATTTTAACCTGCTGACACCACTGTCAGAATTCCACCCTACTCAACTGAGAGATTATAAAATTGGCATTGCTTTCAGCATCTAAATATGTACTCATTTGTTATATCAACAACAGAAAACTGATCTCAGAACAGCTTTCTGGTTCCCCAGTCATGATAAGAGCAGAGATTAGATTATCAATGAAACTTTGGCTCAGGACCATATCACACTGTGCCAGTCAGATGTGAAAATGCAGCTTTATATTATTCACTATGTTTCCTAAGTATATTATTGGACTAGATATACTCGGTAGATTTGCAAAATGGCTTGAAGATTGTTACAGAGTCAAGTGGTAGATACTGTAATACTAGTTCCCAATGAAATACAAGCTAGAGAAATACTGCATCCCTGCATGGAGATTATATGTGCTATTGAAAACTAGGAAAATGTATTTGTGGTTATCCTTGTCACAGGCTCACTCCTGTTGTAGTTGGGCCTTGGAGAATAAGTGCTTGAATGCAAGCTTTATCAAGCAGGGACTGCATCGAAGATGTAGTTGTTTTACCCGGGTAGATTGACACAGCCCCTGGTTCTTGATATGAAGCTATTGATCTGGAAAATACACCTTCCTCCCCTGCATTCCAATAATTAAACTAGAAAGACTTGGCTTTATCCTGTAGAGATGGCTGTACCACTTTAGGGCAACAGGAATAGGATCTGGTACCATGATACCCAGATGTAATCATTGCTTCTTTATAATAATTATTTTCTTAACTCTTGTTTTGGGAGAAAACCAAGAAGCCTAAAGGTGATAAATGAAAACGGTGACAATAAACCCTCTGACTGAACTCTGCTCTGTTACGTGATCATGTTTTATACTGTGCAGCAAACACACTAATGAAGTCTGGACCCAGTCTCTGGTACATTCCCAGACTAGCCTATGTGACGAGCTTTTCCAGTTTTAAATATATGACATTGGTATAGAGGGAAGTAGTTGAGCTTTCAGGAAGTTTGACAAAGCTTTCAATCATTTTTTTTTTTTTTTTTTACATGCAGTTATTAGCATTCCCTTTTCTAGGAGATCTTAGGAATTTACACCAAAATCTGTTAAAAATTACTGATTCCTTGGCAATATTCTGATGGCTCTAAGTTCTTTCTTACTCTGTAGCAAATTGAGTAAACTTGACTAAATAGTGAAAGTCATGTCAAGTTGCTCAGTCATGTCCAACTCTTTGCGACCCCATGGACTATACAGTCCATGGAATTCTCCAGGCCAGAACACTGGAGCAAGTAGCCTTTCCCTTCTCCAGATGATCTTCCTAACCCAGGGATCGAACCCAGGTCTCCTGCATTGCAGAAGGATTCTTTACCAACTGAGCCACAAGGGAAGCCCAAGAATACTGGAGTGGCTAGCCGATCCCTTCTCCAGTGGATCTTCCTGACTCAACAGTTGAACCAGGGTCTCCTGCATTGCAGGCGGATTCTTTACCAATTGAGCTATCAGGGAAGCCCTTGTATACCTATGGCTGATTCATGTTGAGGTTTGACAGAAAACAGCAAAACTCTGTAAAGCAATTATCCTTCAATAAAAAATAAATTAATTAAAAAAAGAGAAGCCCTTACTAGATAAGTGAACCTAATTTTATTTTCCTATGTCATGTCTTTGTATTCTGTCATCATCCATTTGAAATTACTATTAATATTTGCTAGCATGGTAGTTTCCTCACTCAATGCAGATATTCTTCCACAACAGCTGGCCAGGGTACTGGCATTGCTCAGCACCTAGGTTTCCAGCAATAGCAGCCAATCCTGATGTCACTGCCCCTTCTTCTCCCATCCCTGCCGCCTCCACCTTGCCTGTGCATGCCATGAGTACTGGCCTCTGACTGATTGCGGGCTGAGTTTCATGATACCTTCTATCCGGGACAGGAAAACACTTTGTCCTTGGTGGAATACACACTTGAAATAAGGTAAGCCTTTCCTGACCACCATCCCATCAGACAGGTCCATGTGGACCTTGGATTCAGAAGTGAGCACCATGAGCAAGTGCTCTGGTGTGGGACTGTGCAGTGCCCAGATCTCGCCTTTGAAGACTCAGGCTCTCATCTCCAATGGAACAGGGAAGGACAGATCTAACTTCATATTAGATCCTTTGCTTTTGCCTCTGTATTCTATTGTTTTTTCTACAAGTTAATCACTAGAGGGATATTGCCTATAGCTTGAAGTATACATAATGGCCCATCTCAGTGAATCCTGCCTCCCAGGTAATGAGCCTTAAGATAAAATACCTTTATTTAGCTCACAGGAAACACCCTGACCAGACCACCTGTGAATGGCTGCAGGTAAGAAGAAATTAATACATTCCCTCTGGAGTCTGCCCAGAAACAGGAAATATTTGCAATAACTTATCATCTTTTTTTTACTCTCCCTCCTCACCTCCTTCTCTTTATTCTATAAAAGAAACTAGCATCCAAGAAATCCCATCTGGGCAAGATGGATCTTTGGGACACTAGTCCATCATCTTCTCGGTCTGTTGGCTTCCCAAATAAACTTGCTATTCTTTGCCCCAACAATCCATCTAATTTATTGGCCAGTCCTGTGGTGAGCAGTGCAAGCTTGGACTTTATAACACAAGTGGCCAGGGTGTTGCTGCTGATAGCCCTCAGCTGAGTTTGTAACCTTCTGGAATTACCCATGAAGTGCAGCCCAACCCCCCTCCCGAGAGACAGCTTATATGCGTTAACTGGGGACTTTATTCAGGACCCAGATGACCAAGAAGTTGGCAGGTTAATGCTTCAAAAGAAACATCTTGTCTGGTCTTGGATGCCCGAATATAAATGAGGTTCTTTTATGGATCAGAAGTGGGTGGAAAGTGAGGAAACAAAGTAAAAAGACTATTCAGTCTTTGCAAATGTCTCGGCAAGCCTCAGGCAGGGGTGTGTGTTAGGTTCACTTCCTTACATGGGTGGCTTGAAATGGAGTATCTCCTGTCATATCAACAAAGATGCCACATCCAGCTGTGATTCTGGCCTCCCAAAATGTGTATTTCTGGGCTAAGCTGGTAAGCAGCAGATGATGTGTGCCATTTGCACACAGAGAATTTAGGAAAGTCACGGTCCTTCACAGGTGGGCAGGATCAGGTTATTTCCCGAGGCAGGCCATCATGTATGCCTGTAGTAACAAAAGCAAAAGCAGCAAGATAAGGGTTAAAGTCACAGAGCAGACCCAGTGTGAATTCAAATTAAACCTTCCCAGTTACACACATGCACTCTCTGTGTCATGGGTGCTGATCTCAAGTGTATTTCCTCATAAACTTCTTGCCCCAAAGTCTCAAACCAAGGGATTTCCCCAATAACCAGACCTATGGCATCAGGTTAGCACAACAGCTGCGTACAGTGTTTTGGGGGAAGTCGTGTTGGAATGTACAGCATCTAGTCTGAGGCACTTGTTGCGATTTTAATATTCCATTTTTATTCATCCTGAAGGTGTACATGAGATATTTTTGATAAGAGACAGATTTCATATTTATTACCTTACCATGAATACAAGTGTGATTCTCTCTCACTTCAGCACGTACCCCCGAGGGGATGTGACGAGAGCCAGATGGAAGATCCTTCTTCGTAAGTAGCTGGACACTCCATCGGTGAGCAGAGTGGACTTTGTGCTTACACACAGGACAGTTGCCTTCCCTTTCCTCTCCTGAATGGAGCGAAAGACACCTCTGCTCGGTGGAGATGGGATGGGGAGGACCCTGGGTTCTCATTCTAACCTTCTGGAATGCATACACATGTCTCCAGAGGCTGCACGAACTTTGGGTATCTCTCTGACTTTTTATGACCTACATATGTCTCCAAGGTCCTGGGCCTCATTTTCTCTTGAAATACAAACACATACCTTCAGGATTAGGTCAGTCTTCCTGGAATTCTCTCATCATCATGTGCCAGGATCCCCAGTTTTCAGCAAAATGTATTTAGGAAGCCCAAACCTTGCAGAAACACAGAAAATATTTTCTCTATATTCCACAGAGACCACAGATGCTGTTTAGAAGCATTGATGTTTTCATTAAAGATTTTGTGATGTGATTGGATTGTGTAGTTTCACATTCTGCCTTTTTGAGAGTTGTGGAGATTTTATTTAATATGAACTACTTAATATTCAACATAAATTCCTTTCTGCTTAAACTAACCAAAATAGATTCTTTTGCATTTGCAACTGAGATTCTTGGTTTTTGAAGACACTATTTATACAGTGGCTTCCCTGGTGGCTCAGATGGTAAAGAGACTGCCTGCAATGCAGGAGATCTGGGTTCGATCCCTGGGTTGGGAAGACCCTCTGGAGAAGGAAATGGCAACCCACTCCAGTATCCTTGCCTGGAAAATCCTATGGTCAGAGGAGCCTGGCAGTCTACAGTCCATGGGGTTGCAAAGAGTCGGACACGACTGAGCAACTTCACCATTCACTATAAAATGCAAGCAAGTCTATACATTGTTTAAGAAACAGACATGTTTAGTAAAACTATAAAAACACATCGAGGAATAACTAACATCAGATTTAGGATTACTTGATAGTTACTTCAGAGGTTGAGTAAAGGAGATTTTTTTACTGGTAAAGATCACATAGAACTGTAACCATATTGATAATGTTTTATTGATTACAAGAGTAAAGGGTAGAGAAGCAGTCTCTGCTTTATCATATATATGATGTTGCACAATACATCTACAAATGCCTGCAGAAAATCTTATAATGCAAAATTTCAGTTGCTATAACAAAGAGCTTCTCAAATGCCACAGTTTAAAGAAAAATTAATGTATTCCTTTCTTACATAAGAATTCTTACAGAAACAATCCAGGTTGTCAGGGAATCTCTGCTCCACAGAGTCATTCGGGGCCTTATTCCTCCAAGGCTGTGTCCTTATTGGCACAGTGCACACTGGATCACAGTTGTGCACTGAGAAAAGACCATGAACTTCATAGGCTAAAATGGCTCACACCAGAAAGGACAGATGCCCATGGCCAGAACAGGCTGCAAGAGCACCTTGGAAGTCTTTCCAGCCCAGTAATGATCCCAGCTACAGCTTTCTTACAGTAGAAGGGAGAAGGAATATATTTTGATGAAAATAAGCCATCTTTCCCAAAGGGACTTTTTGAAAACTGTGTACAAAGAATGATTTAATAAGACATCAATACCTATGTACAATTTTATTCCTTGCTCAAGAATCTACAAATACTGTAGATTACCATTTAATCTTCCTTGAGAAGAGAAATTTTGGATTTTAGTATCAGATAAACTCCAGAGAATATTCCTTTTCTGTCTCTTAGTGGACTCAAGGACTTTACATGGCAAACAACCTACTTAAGACTCAATAGGAAAATAGTTAAGAGCATTTATAATCTTCCTCACTGGATCTCTTGCCATTATTAACCAATGCGTTTTGTGAGGAAACTTGTGGTCTGCCACACGTCTTTTTCTGGTTGGTGTGTTTTAAGTTGATCTTTCAACTGCATGCTCTTATGTCTTCTCAAGACAAAGAAGATTGTCTCCTTGCTCTGCATTTGAACTTGTGAAGGTCTTCCCCAAATGAGGAAGTTACCTTGGCAACGGTGTGTCTAAATTGTTCTCTTCAACTAACTAATCCTGATTCCTATCTATGCTTAAAGAAAAGCAGTCTTTTGCTGGAACAGAATTACAGCCGTTTTAAAACTCATTTTGTGTATTCAGCACAAATTTTCTCTTTTAATATTTTTGGTTTTCTTTTTTAAAAATTAATTATTTATTTTAATTGAAGGCTAATTACTTTACAATACTGTAGTGGTTTTTGCCATACATTGACATGAATCTGCCATGGGTGTACATGTGTTCCCCATCCTCAACCCCCCTCCCACCCCCTCCTCATTCCATCCCTCAGGGTCATCCCAGTGCACCAGTCCTGAGCACCCTGTCTCATGCATAGAACCTGGACTGGTGATCTGTTTCACATATGATAATATACATATTTCAGTGCTATTCTCTCCAATCATCCCACCCTCGCCTTTTCCCACAGAGTCCAAAAGTCTGTTCTTTACATCTGTGTCTCTTTTGCTGCCTCACATATAGCATATGCATTAGTATACTGTATTGGTGTTTTTCTCTCTGACTTACTTCACTTTGTATAATAGGCTCCAGTTTCATCCACATCATCAGAACTGATTCAAATGAATTCTTTTTAATGGCTGAGTAATACTCCATTGTGTATATGTACCATGGCTTTCTTATCTATTCATTTGCTGAGGGACATCTAGGTTGCTTCCATGTCCTGGCTATTATAAACAGTGCTGCGATGGACATTGGGGCACACGTGTCTCTTTCAATTCTGGTTTCCCCAGTGTGTATGCCCAGCAGTGGGATTGCTGGATCATAAGGCAGTTCTATTTCCAGTTTTTTAAGGAATCTCCACACTGTTCTCCATAGTGGCTGTACTAGTTTGCATTCCCACCAACAGTGTAAGAGAGTTCCCTTTTCTCCACACCCTCTCCAGGATTTATTGTTTGTAGACTTTTGGATCGCAGCCATTCTGACTGGTGTGAAATGGTACCTCACTGTGGTTTTGATTTGCATTTCTCTGATAATGAGTGACGTTGAGCATCTTTTCATGTGTTTGTTAGTCATCTGTGTGTCTTCTTTGGAGAAATGTCAGTTTAGTTCTTTGGCCCATTTTTTGATTGGGTCATTTATTTTTCTGGAATTGAGCTGTAGGAGTTGCTTGTATATTTTTGAGATCAGTTGTTTTCAGTTGCTTCATTTACTATTATTTCCTCCCATTCTGAAGGCTGTCTTTTCACCTTGCTTACAGTTTCCTTTGTTGTGTAGAAGCTTTTAATTTTAATTAGGTCCTATTTGTTTATTTTTGCTTTTATTTCCAATATTCTGGGAGGTGGGTCATAGAGGATCCTGTTGTGATGTATGTCAGAGAGAGTTTTACCTATGTTCTCCTCTAGGACTTTTATAGTTTCTGGTCTTCCGTTTAGATCTTTAATCCATTTTGAGTTTATTTTTGTGTATGGTGTTAGAAAGTGCTCTAGTTCCATTCTTTTACAAGTGGTTGACCAGATTTCCCAGCACCACTTGTTAAAGAGATTATCTTTAATCCATTGTATATTCTTGCATCCTTTGTCAAAGATAAGGTGTCCATATGTGTGTGGATTTATCTCTGGGCTTTCTATTTTGTTCCGTTGATCTATATTTCTGTCTTTGTGCCAGTACCATACTGTCTTGATGACTGTGGCTTTGTAGCAGAGCCTGAAGTCAGGCAGGTTGATTCCTCCAGTTCCATTTTTCTTTCTCAAGATTGCTTTGGCTATTCGAGGTTTTTTGTATTTCCATACAAATTGTGAAATTATTTGTTCTAGCTCTGTGAAGAATACCGTTGGTAGCTTGATAAGGATTGCATGGAATCTATAAATTGCTTTGGGTAGTATACTCATTTTCACTATATTGATTCTTCCAATCCATGAACATGGTATATTTCTCCATCTATTAGTGTCCTCTTTGATTTCTTTCATCAGTGTTTTATAGTTTTCTGTATATAGGTCTTTCATTTCTTTAGGTAGATGTATTCCTAAGTGTTTTATTCTTTTCATTGCAATGGTGAATGGAATTGGTTCCTTAATTTCTCTTTCTGTTTTCTCATTGTTAGTGTATAGGAATGCAAGGGATTTCTATGTGTTAATTTTATATCCTGCCACTTTACTATATTCATTGATTAGCTCTAGTAAAATTTTCTTTCTCAATATTAGAACCATTTTAAAAATTAATAAGTAAGCTTATTTTTGGCTGCATCAGGTCTCAGTTGCGGCACCTGGGCTTTTCATTGTGGTGCATAGATTTAGTAGTTGCAGTGCATCAGCCTAGCTGTCTGGCAGCATGTGGGATTTCAGCTTCCAAACCAAGCATCTGACCTATATCCCTTGCATTGCAGGGCAGATTCTTAACCACTGGACCACCAGACAAGTCCTCTAAAATGTTGTGTTTTTTTTTTAAATAAAACAGTTTCTAGGTAGAAAAAATATGCATATTTCCATATACTTTATTCTTTTCCGCTATAAAACAACCAGAAAAAAGAAGATGGAAGTATAGAAGTTCTCCCCCATCACCTCCATTTTACAAATAAGTTTTCAGTAGTTTGAGACTTAAGTTGGAACATATTTTAAAGTTTGTGTCAACACAGATCAGTAGATACCTAGGGTTCAGGTTTGATTTAAAACACTTTATATTGAGACATCTTGCCATAATCACTAAAACCTTTATTTCCTTTCATATCTTGACTACATTTTTTCTACTTTTAAAGTGGAACATGAACAAAATATTGACGGATCTGCACCTGTGATTAATAAGGTCTTCCAAATATGTTACATGTGGTATATAAATCCTGAATATCTAGGGAAGTACTGGATGGATGTGAAGTGTATGGATGTGAGAGTTGGACTGTGAAGAAAGCTGAGCGCTGAAGAATTGATGCTTTTGAACTGTGGTGTTGGAGAAGACTCTTGAGAGTCCCTTGGACTGCAAGGAGATCCAACCAGTCCATTCTGAAGGAGATCAGCCCTGGGATTTCTTTGGAAGGAATGATGCTAAAGCTGAAACTCCAGTACTTTGGCCACCTCATGCGAAGAGTTGACTCATTGGAAAAGACTCTGATGCTAGGAGGGATTGGGGGCAGGAGGAGAAGGGGACGACAGAGGATGAGATGGCTGGATGGCATCACTGACTCGATGGACATGAGTCTGAGTGAACTCCGGGAGTTGGTGATGGACAGAGAGGCCTGGTGTGCTGCAATTCATGGGGTCACAAAGAGTCAGACACGACTGAGTGACTGAACTGACTGAGGGAAGTACTTAGACAGGCATATCTCTCAATGTTTCATGTTAAGTCATGAGGCTTCTTTTTTGAATTATTCTTGCTATTGCTGTGAAAATAATAAACCATATTTTCTTCTTGAAATATTTTGCCATTTTGTTTTTATACCTCCATGTATGGAGGATGATTGTAATGTTACCCACTGAGCAAAAGCCTTAATAATCTTTTCCATCAGATTTTACAACAATCCTGAATTATATCTCCTCACTCACTTGTTTTTTTGAAGAAAAAACAAGAATTTAGGTTGTATATTTACAATGTTTTCATGTTCTCAATATTTTTAAGTGTTGATTTCCTAAAATGCATGTGTATATTTTGCACAGATTTAAAAGATATATATATTTGCTTACTTACTGAGGCTGTGCTGGGTCTTAGCTGAGGCATGTGAACCCTCAAATGCAGCATGTGGGGTCTAGTTCCCACCAGGATGGAACCCCTGCCCCCTTCATTGGATGAATGGAGTCCTAGCCACTGCACCACCAAGGAAGTCCCTTTTGCACAGATTTAAAATGAGAAAACTGAAAATAATCTTAGATATAAAGATATCCAACACTGTTGTTTTACAACTACTGAAGGTGAAAAAAAGACATGGGGAAAATCACAGAGCTGACCACCTGTGGGGAATGTTGCTTAGGACAGAGATGCTACACATGAAAGATTCCCACTCTCCACCCCTAAACATGCTGCTTCCCAAACCCATCTATGGTAAAACTTGGTAATCAGTATTGAAACCAAGCAGGACTCTGTAGGGCTCCAGGACACAAAAGCCTTTCCACGTCCCCTGTTTCTTGTCTGCAGGCAATAAGCTTCATTTGGGCCACCCAGGTGGCACAGCAGTAAAGAATCCACCTGCCAAAGCAGGAGTTGCAAGAGACATGGATTCGGTTCCTGGATTGGGAAGATCCCCTGGAGAAGGAAGTGGCAACCCACTCCAGTATTCTTGCCTGGAAAATTTCATGGACAGGTGAGCCGGGCAGTCTATGTCCATGGGGTTGCAAAGAGTCAGACAGCTGACCGACTGAGCAGGTACAGGCACACAAGCTTCATCCAGCCTCCATGACCTTTCCTGAGTTCCAAAGGGCAGGTTCAAGTAATTGCTAATCAGAGAAGGGAGCAGATTCAGAGACAAGGGAAGAGCAGTCAAGAAATAATAGTGCAGCCTTGGGACAGGGTCCTTGTTCCCCCTCAAGGGATACACATAAAAATAGTTTTGAACTGTTTTGCAGATACTGAAACTTCCACCCAGTTGTAAAAGTTAACTGTAGTCTGCCCACAATAACACAGGCCCCAAAACTATTAGAACCAGAAGGTTGATGATACTGACTCCCCTGCTTCACCACCAACCAATCAGAAAAACATCCACAAGCTAATCATGCCCTCTTTGGACTCTGACTGTAAAACTCCTCACTACCCTCTCCAGGCTGGGACACAGTTTTGAGGGCATTAGCCTGCTCTAGCTCCCTTTACCTGGCAAAGCAATAAAGCTATTCTTTGCAACTTCACCCAAAACTCAGTCTCTGAAATTTAATTTGGTGTTGGTGTACAAAGCCTGGATTCAGCACCAGTATTTGTCCTACTGAATGCAGCTGTGGTCCATAACTCACTCTCCACAAAGTGTCTCAGATGGTTTCTGTTATTTGGAATTAATACTTGAGCCAAAGCCAGAGCTTGTCTAATTCCTTATCTTTCTACTGTAGTCTAATATGTTTATATTTGCTACACAGTAGTTTTCACTGTTATATAAGTGGCTTAGGTATTTTGTTTCAGGCTCTATGAATGTTTTCTATAAATCAAACAACTTTTGTTGTATCGTACTATCAGTTCAGTTCAGTCGCTCAGTCGTGTCCGACTCTTTGTGACCCCACGAACTGCAGCATGCCAGGCCTCCCTGTCCATCACCAACTCCCGGAGTCTACCCACGCTCATGTCCGTTGAGTTGGTGATGCCATCCAACCATCTCATCCTCTGTTGTCCCCTTCTCCTCCCGCTCTCAATGTTTCCCAGCATCAGGGTTCTTTCAAATGAGTCAGCTCTTCACATCAGGTGGCCAAAATATTGGAGTTTGATCTTCAACATCAGTCCTTCCAATGAACACCCAGAACTGATCTCCCTTAGGATGGACTGGTTGGATCTCCTTGCAGTCCAAGGGACTCTCAAGAGTCTTCTCCAACACCACAGTTCAAAAGCATCAATTCTTCAGAGCTCAACTTTCTTTATAGTCCAACTCTCACATCCATGCATGACTACTGGCAAAACCGTAGCCTTGACTAGATGGATCTTTGTTGACAAAGTAATGTCTCTGCTTTTGAATATGCTGTCTAGGTTGGTCATAACTTTCCTTCCAAGGATAAAGCATCTTTTAATTTCATGGCTGCAATCAACATCTGAAGTGATTTTGGAGCCCCCAAAAATAAAGTCAGCCACTGTTTCCACTGTTTCTCCATCTATTTGCCATGAAGAGATGGGACCAGATGCCATGATCTTAGTTTTCTGATGTTGAGCTTTAAGCTAACTTTTTCACTCTCCTCTTTCACTTGCATCAGGAGGCTCTTTAGTTCTTTGCTTTCTGCCATAAAAGTGGTGTCATCTGCATATCTGAGGTTATTGATATTTCTCCCAGAAATCTTGATTCCAGCTTGTGCTTCTTCCAGCTCAGCATTTCTCATGATGTACTCTGCATATAAGTTAAATAAGCAGGGTGACAATATACAGCTTTGATGTACTCCTTTCCCTATTTGGAACCAGTCTGTTGTTCCATGTCCAGTTCTAACTGTTGCTGCCTGACCTGCATACACGTTTCTCAAGAGGCAGGTCAGGTGGTCTGGTATTCCCATCTCTTTCAGAATTTTCCATAGTTTATTGTGATCCACACAGTCCCACCCCCAAGCATAATTATTTCATTGATAAAAATGTTAATTTTTTTTTTTAAAGTTCAGGATTCTGACTCACAGTTTCTACACCTGAATTATATGTGTATTCCTTGAATACCGTAAGTACCCTATATATGAACAAGTTCCATTGTATGAGTGCCTTTGTTAGTTCAATTCAAAGTCCATCAAAGTTAGCCTAGGTACCCAGATAACACGATTGGCTATATAGTACTGTACTGTAATAGGTTTATAATACTTTTCACACAAATACATAAAAGGCAAACACACAAAATAAAGAAAACATTTTTAATTTTACAGTACAGTACCTTGACAAGTGCAGTAGCATTGTATAACAACTGGCATCTGAGACCTGGCATCAAGTGAATAGTCAAGAAGAGTTACTGACTAGGAGGAAGGAGAGGAGACAGAGAAACAGTAGAGCTGAAAGACCGTCAGAAACGGGAGATGGCGGGCAAGCTGCAGTTTCACTCACCTGACGTTGATAACACAGGTTCTGTTCCTTGCTGGCTTCAGCTCTATCTACCCTCTTGAAAAACTGATCCAGCGATGTCTGGGTAGTAGTTCTTTCTTTCTCATCATGCCAATGCTAGCTATATCACTGTTGCTTTTATGCCTGCTTCCGGACATCTTGGGCTTGAAATAAGACACTGTACTTCAGGACTGTGTACAGTACTGTACACAAAAGTACAACAACTCGTAGAAGATGCATGCATGCATGTGACAATGTACAGGAACTCACTTGCATGATTGGGTGTGTGAATGTACATTCACATCTTTGAAAGTTCGCAACTTGGAGGTTCATATGTAGGGGACTTACTCTTCTTTCTTTTGCTCTTGAAATAAGTTTGCTTGAAATAACTTTGCTCTTGAAATAAATTTCTCTTCTGGAGTTATTTTAACAACATATGTCTTAAATAACTGGGTACCCTACAACCTTTAGGTTTACTTGGTGGTACAGATGGTAAAGAATCTGCCTGCAATGCAGGAGTTGTTGTTCAGTCACTAAGCTGTGTCCAACTCTGCAACCCCATGGACTACAGCATGACAAGATTCCCTATCCTTCAGTATCTCCCTGAGTCTGCTCAAACTCAAGTCCAATGAGTCAGTAATGTCATCCAACCATCTCATTTTCTGTCACCAGCCCCCTTCTCCTCTTGCTCTCAATCTTTTCCAGTATCAGAGTTTTTTCCAAAGAGTTGGCTCTTTGCATCACATGGCCAAAGTATTAGAGCGTCAGCTTCAGCATCAGTCCTTCCAATGAATATTCAGGACTGATTTCCTTTAGGATTGACCAGTTTGATCTCCCTGCTGACCAAAAGACTCTCAAGAGTCTTCTCTAGCACCACAGTTTGAAAGCATCAGTTTTTCGGTGTTCAGCCTTCTTTATGGTCCAACTTTCACATCCATACATGATTATTGAAAAAACAACAGCTTTTGCTATAAGGACCTCCATTGCCAAAGTGATGTCTCCGCTTTTTAATACACTGTCTAGGTTAGTCATAACTTTTCATCAAAGGAGCAAATGTCTTTTATTTTCATGGCTACAGTCACTATCCACAGTGATTTTGGAGCCCAAGAAATAACATTTGTCACTATTTCCATTTTTTCCCATCTATTTGCCATGAAGTGATGGGACCAGATGCCATGATCATAGCTTTTCAAATGTTGAGTTTTAAGCCAACTTTTTCACTCTCCTCTTCCACTTTCATCAAGAGGCTCTTTAGTTCCTGTTCACTTCTTGTCATTAAAGTGGTACCAACTGCATATTTGAGGTTGTTGATATTTCTCCCAGGATTCTTGATTCCAGCTTGTGATTCATCCAGCAATGCAGGAGACCCAGTTTCAATGTGAGAGACCTGGGTTCAATCTCTGGATCAGGAAGATCCCCTGGAGACAGGAAAAGCTATCTGCTCCAGTATTCTTGCCTTGAGAATTCCATGGACAGAGGAACCTGGGGGGCTATAGTCCATGGGGTTGCAAAGAGTTGGACACAACTTAGTGACTGAACATCAACAAAATATATTTGCATAAACATGATCTAGTGAATATTAAAGTATATACAAGTCCACACGGTATAGACAAATATCCCTGAATGGAAAAATTCTTAATGTCTCCTATTTTCAAAATGTTTTGTATAACTCTACGTTTTTGTCCCCCCCCCCCCCCCCCCAGAATATACTAACATTTATTGTTCAGTCACTAAGTCACGTCCAACTCTTTGCAACCCCATGGACTACTGCATGCCAGGCTTCCCTATTGAACCAGAAAAAATGTGACAAACAAACAAAACTGGACTTGCCTAAAACAGGATATTGGGTCAAATTCTACCATAAATCCACACACGAGACTTTTTGTAAGGCATCCTTTTCACAATTAAGGGTATAATTTAGATTTCGGTGGTTACGTCTGTGTACAGCCTGAGGGGTGAAAAAAGAAGAGGTTGAAATAATTCAGAGATCACCATTGTTCTTGCTATGTTTTTGGTAGACTTTGCAAAGAGTTTGAATTAGATGCCAAGAAGAAAGACCACACAGAAAAACAATCTTGCATCTTATTTCAACTTTACAAGTCAGTTTCTCCATTTCTTATGATAATACATACACATTTAAGACAAGGAGAGTGGCTATTCAAATTTCCATGCTCTCATCACCAAGCCAGGAATGTCATGCTAATCAGATTCCAGCCTCTAGAGTTGGAGTGACTGCTGCCTCCTGGCGGCTTGAATTAACACTGATGTTTTGAGTATCATTTTATGCCTCATTGTGAGCCCTGAAAGCTGCTTCTTTTAGAAAGGAAACTGAGGTTAACTTAAGGCCTCTTTAGATTGTTGGTGATTTTCCTGGTGATATATATATACTAAGAAGTTTGGAAATTATATTTTTTTGCACCTGAATTATGATTTTAAAATTTGTATAGATGAAATCTAGATTTTTGGCTAAATCTGTAGGAGATTCTTTGAAACTAATCCACTTTGCTATTGCCATTGACAGAGATACAATTATTGACTTGTACCCCCACCAGTCAAAGTATGTCATTTCAATTTTTTTTCTAGAGTGGCAGTGGCAATGTGCCATTCTCTCTCTTTTCCAACTGTTGATTTCTTGGGAGACAGATTCTGAATGGCCCAGTTGAGGTCAGGAGATGACCCAAGGATTAGCTACTATTGTGGCCAAAGTACCTGGTGTCTTAGCCCAAATATGACCTGTGAACACCCACATCTGCAGGGAAAAGACGTCCTCAGAGTAGAATGAGGACCAAGTGAACTGAGTACCCCCTCCTCGTAATGCTATATATTTATTGTCCTATAACAAATTGTTACAAATACAGTGACTTCAAACAACACACATGCATTATTGCACAGTTTCTGTGGATCTCAGGAGTCTGGGTGTGGCTTCACTGGGTTCTCTGCTTCAGGGTTTCACACGAGACTGTAGTCAAGATGTCAGCCAGGTTGGGAGTCTCGTCCAAAGGCTTGACTGAGAAAGAAGAAACTGACTTATCATGTGGATAAGTCACAATTCCTCACCATGTGGATCTCTCCAATACAGCATTTTGTCTACCACAGGATACAAGTTGGGAAGGCTACATAGTCTGCTAGCAAGATGGAAGTTATCATCTTATCCAACCTAAGCATGGAAATGAGTTTTCATCACATTTGGTGAATTTTGGTGGTTAGAAACAAGTCATAGGCTCTGTCTATGCTCAAATGAACAGGATATCACAGGGTATGAGCGCCAGGATGCAGAGGCCATGTCTACCGGGTGATGTCCAACACCTGCCCTCATAAGTACTACAATCAGCCACTAAGTCATTTGGTTAGTTCAGCAAGTTTTCTATATCAGGCACTATTTTAGTTGACTGAAGGTGGAAAAAGAAAACAGATGAATCCCTGCCACCACTCCCTTAAAAATTTTGTAGTTTAGCACATGAGCCAATAGACTGAAAACAATATAAACATAATAGTTCAGGCCATATATTCCTCAGTTTAAACTTTTTAATTGTTTCATGTTGCTCTGAGGCTAGAATATGATTTCTTACCTTAGCTCAGCAGAGCCTGTGCTATCTAATTCTTTCTTGCTTTGATATTCTTATTGTATTTCTTCCTTTTTCACTAGGTTCTGCCCATTTTAGCATCTAATAAGTCCTAAGACATGGACATGTTAGAAAACATTTTAAAAATAAAGCTAAAATGTTATGCCATTAAATTACCACCATTAAAACCTCAATCAGCCAATGAATGTCTAGCTTTAAACCTTTAAATTTCATATTATGACCACTCAGTAAACTAGTTGTCAAAATGTAACTTTTGATAATGAATTGTACTGAATTGCTTTGTAGGACTGATAGCTATATGCTGGCTGATAATTGAAAGCAGCCTTGAAAAGATGAATGTTTTAATTTAAAGAAGTAACCTCCTAGACTTCTGAGTTCTTAGAACATTCTGGAAGAGTTGGAAGTTCTTATAGATTACATCTACCAATATCTTCAACTTACTGTTTTTTTTTTTTTTCCCTCTGCATGACACAATATCTTCTTACTGAGCAACCACAGAAGAAATTATCTCCTTTTCAAGAGAAGCTTCTTTTCAGTAATTGTTTTTAGTTCATCTATGAGCAGCCAAAGACGGAGAAGCTCTATACAGTCAGCAAAAACAAGACCAGGAGCTGACTGTGGCTCAGACCATGAACTCCTTATTGCCAAATTCAGACTGACATTGAAGAAAGTAGGGAAAACCACTAGACCATTCAGCTATGACCTAAATCAAATCCATTATGATTATACAGTGGAAGTGAGAAATAGATTTAAGGGCCTAGATCTGATAGATAGAGTGCTTGATGAACTATGGAATGAGGTTCGTGACATTGTACAGGAGACAGGGATCAAGACCATCCTCATGGAAAAGAAATGCAAAAGAGCAAAATGGCTGTCTGGGGAGGCCTTACAAATAGCTGTGAAAAGAGAAGTGAAAAGCAAAGGAGAAAAGGAAAGATATAAACATCTGAATGCAGAGTTCCAAAGAATAGCAAGAAGAGATAAGAAAGCCTTCCTCAGTGATCAATGCAAAGAAATAGAGGAAAACAACAGAATGGGAAAGACTAGAGATGTCTTCAAGAAAATCAGAAATACCAAAAGAACATTTCATGCAAAGATGGGCTCGATAAAGGACAGAAATGGTATGGACCTAACAGAAGCAGAAGAGATTAAGAAGAGGTGGCAAGAATACACAGCGGAACTGTACAAAAAAGATCTTCATGACCCAGATGGTCACGATGGTGTGATCACTGACCTAGAGCCGGACATCCTGGAATATGAAGTCAAGTGGGCCTTAGAAAGCATCATTACAAACAAAGCTAGTGGAGGTGATGGAATTCCAGTTGAGCTATTCCAAATCCTGAATGATGATGCTGTGAAAGTGCTGCACTCAATATGCCAGCACATTTGGAAAACTCAGCAGTGGCCACAGGACTGGAAAAGGTCAGTTTTCATTCCAATCCCAAAGAAAGGCAATGCCAAAGAATGCTCAAACTACTGCACAATTGCACTCATCTCACACGCTAGTAAAGTGATGCTCAAAATTCTCCAAGCCAGGCTTCAGCAATATGTGAACCGTGAACTTCCAGATGTTCAAGCTGGTTTTAGAAAAGGCAGAGGAACCAGAGACCAAATTGCCAACATCCTCTGGATCATGGAAAAAGCAAGAGAGTTCCAGAAGAACATCTATTTCTTCTTTATTGACTATGCCAAAGCCTTTGACTGTGTGGATCACAATAAACTGTGGAAAATTCTGAAAGAGATGGGAATACCAGACGACCTGATCTGCCTCTTGAGAAATTTGTATGCAGGTCAGGAAGCAACAGTAGAACTGGACTTGGAACAACAGACTGGTTCCAAATAGGAAAAAGAGTACATCAAGGCTGTATATTGTTACCCTGTTTATTTAACTTATATGTAGAGTACATAATGAGAAACACTGGACTGGAAGAAACACAAGCTGGAATCAAGATTGCCGGGAGAAATATCAATAACCGCAAATATGCAGATGACACCACCCTTATGGCAGAAAGTGAAGAGGAACTCAAAAGCCTCTTGATGAAAGTGAAAGTGGAGAGTGAAAAAGTTGGCTTAAAGCTAAACATTCAGAAAATGAAGATCATGGCATCCTGTCCCATCACTTCATGGGAAATAGATGGGGAAACAGTGTAAACAGTGTCAGACTTTATTTTTCTGGGCCCCAAAATCACTGCAGATGGTGACTGCAGCCATGAAATTAAAAGATGCTTATTCCTTGAAGAAAAGTTATGACCAACCTAGATAGCATATTCAAAAGCAGAGACATTACTTTGCCAACAAAGGTCCGTCTAGTCAAGGCTATGGTTTTTCCAGTGGTCATGTATGGATGTGAGAGTTGGACTGTGAAGAAGGCTGAGCACCGAAGAATTGATGCTTTTGAACTGTGGTGTTGGAGAAGACTCCTGAGAGTCCCTTGGACTGCAAGGAGATCCAACCAGTCCATTCTGAAGGAGATCAGCCCTGGGATTTCTTTGGAAGGAATGATGCTAAAGCTGAAACTCCAGTACTTTGGCCACCTCATGCGAAAAGTTACTTTGGCCACCTCATGCGAAGAGTTGACTCATTGGAAAAGACTCTGATGCTGGGAGGGATTGGGGGCAGGAGGAAAAGGGGATGACAGAGGATGAGATGGCTGGATGGCATCACTGACTCGATGGACGTAAGTCTGGGTGAACTCCGGGAGTTGGTGATGGACAGGGAGGCCTGGCGTGCTGCGATTCATGGGGTTGCAAAGAGTCGGACACGACTAAGTGACTGATCTGATCTGATGAGCACTTAATTGTGTAACTGATCGGAATACTGTTTTTCTTTGACAAAGATACATTTTGAGTCATAGCCACAACTGAAACCTGCATAGTGGCTGAAAAACCTGTGATCTTTCTTTTACATGGAGGTCACATCTTGTTGTGGCAAAGGGGCTTGCATAACTCAATGAAATGCTTTTGAATTGTTATGCTGGAGAAGACTTCTAGAGTCTGTTGGACTCCAAGGGGATCAAACTAGTCAATCCTAAAAGAAATCAACTCTGAGTGCTCATTGGAAGGACTGATGCTGAAGCTGAAGCTCCAATACTTTGGCCACCTGATGGGAAGAGTTGATTCACTGAAAAATACCCTGGTGCTAGAAAAGATTGAAGGCAAAAGGAGAAGAGGGAAACTGAGGATGAGATTAGCAGCATCATTGACTCAATAAACATGAGTTTGAGCAAACTCCAGGAGATAGTGAAAGACAGGGAAGCCTGGTGTGCTGCAAAAGGTCAGACACAACTTAGCGACTGAACAGCAACAACACATCTTTTTATGTACATTGCTTTGTTTTCATCTTAACAGTTTACCTAAGTCAATATAATATTCCTGCATTATAGAAGCCCCTTTTCCTTTCTAGTCCTTTTCCTCTCCAGTTTAAAGTTCCTAAAAGTATTATCTACCTAAGGTTCTGAAAGATTTGGGGTGACACACATGGTCTCTCTTACAGATTTACTCCATTTTTTTGTTTTGTTGTTGTTACTTTGATGTGATGCTCCTCCCCTGGTGACCAGATTGTAAAGAATCTGTCCACAATGCAGGGAAACCCAGATTCAATCCCTGGGTGGGAAGATCCCCTGGAGAAAGAAATGGCAACCCACTCCAGTCTTCTTACCTGGAGAATCCCATGGACAGAGGGGCCTGGTGGGATGTGGTCCATGGGGTCTCAAAGAGTTGGACACGACTGAGTGACTAGCACTTTCACTTTTGATGTGAAGAGTTTGACTCAACAGTTATGAATGGATAAGTTGAGGTCTCTCTCTCCCCTCTTCCTTCCATCCCTCCCTCTGTTCTCTTCAATTTCCTCCTCCACCATCTATTAGATATGTAATATTTTTGTAATACCTACACTCAAGGTAGAATGCATAAACTTTGAACAAAAACCCCTCAGGTTCTATTAGAAAGTCTATAAAAAAGCTGGTAAATTGTACATTTACTTGTTGCCCTCTTCTCTCTGTATAATTACCTATGTCACTTGGGGTGTTTTACTGTTTTACAGATGTCTTCTAGTATAATAGGGAAAAATACATCTGACCCCACGTTGGATCTGTTTCTTGTACTTTAACCTTTGTGCTCTGCTGTCTGTCATGCTGGCTGTACAACTTTTGTAAAAGAATGGTGCCTATAGACTGAAATATACAGGATAGACTGTTCTCAAGGCTCTGATCTTTAAAGGTATAGCATCTTCCCATTCATACAGAGACAAAACGTTGCAGAACAAAGAATGTTGTTGCTGTTGTTCAGTCACCAAGTCATGTCTGACTCTTTGCGACCCCATGGACTGCAGCACAACAGGCTTTCCTGTCCATCATCATCTCCCAGAGTTTGCTCAAACTCATGTCCATTGAGTCAGTGACACCATCCAATCATCTCATCCTCTGTCGTCCCCTTCTTCTCTTGTCCTCAATCTTTCCCAGCATTAGGGTCTTTTCCAATGAGTTGGCTCTCTTGCATCAGATCAGATCAGATCAGATCAGATCAGTCACTCAGTCGTGTCCGACTCTTTGCAACCCCATGAATCGCAGCACGCCAGGCCTCCTTGTCCATCACCAACTCCCGGAGTTCACTCAGACTCATGTCCATCGAGTCAGTGATGCCATCCAGCCATCTCATCTTCTGTTGTCCCCTTCTCCTCCTGCCCCCAATCCCTCCCAGCATCAGAGTCTTTTCCAATGAGTCAACTCTTTGCATGAGGTGGCCAAAGTACTGGAGTTTCAGCTTTAGCATCATTCCTTCCAAAGAAATCCCAGGGCTGATCTCCTTCAGAATGGACTGCTTGGATCTCCTTGCAGTCCAAGGGACTCTCAAGAGTCTTCTCCAACACCACAGTTCAAAAGCATCAATTCTTCGGTGCTCAGCCTTCTTCACAGTCCAACTCTCACATCCATACATGACCACAGGAAAAACCATAGCCTTGACTAGATGAACCTTTGTTGGTAAAGTAATGTCTCTGCTTTTGAACATGCTATCTAGGTTGGTCATAACTTTCCTTCCAAGGAGTAAGCGTCTTTTAATTTCATGGCTGCAGTCACCATCTGCAGTGATTTTGGAGCCCAGAAAAATAAAGTCTGACACTGTTTCCGCTGTTTCCCCATCTATTTCTCATGAAGTGGTGGGACCGGATGCCATGATCTTCATTTTCTGAATGTTGAGCTTTTGCATCGGTGAACACAATATTGGAGTTTCAGCTTCAGCATAGGTCCTTCCAATGAATATTCAGGACTGATCTTTAGGATTGACTGGTTTGATCTTCTTGCTGTTCAAGGGACTCTCAAGAATTTTCTCCAGTAACTCAGTTCAAAACTATCAATTCTTTGGTGCTCAGCCTTCTTTATGGTCCAATTCTCACATCCATACATGACCACTAGAGAAACCATAGCTTTGACTAGACAGACATTTGTCAGTAAAGTAATGTCTCTTTTTAATACACTGTCTAGGTTGGTCATAGCTTTTCTTTCAAGGAGAAAGTGTCTTTTATTTTCGTGGCTTCAGTCATCATCCACAGTGATTTTGGAGCCCAAGAAATAACATTTGTCATGATTTCCATGTTTCCCCCATCTATTTGCCATGAAGTGATGGGACCAGATGCCATGATCATAGTTTTTTGAATGTTGAGTTTTAAGAATAACATTTGTCTTGTTTGAGGTTTACTGGAACCTCATGACCTGACCTATAGGGACAGCTCAAGAATAAAAGATTCTGGCAACAAGGAGTTTGCAACAACCAATCATACCCCTTCCTGTTTTAGTGTAAAATAAGCTGGAATTCTAACTCAGGGAAGATGGTTCTCTTAGACATTAGTCTACCATTTTCTACATCTGCTGACTTTCTTTATAAATTTCCTATTCCCTGCTCCAACAGCTGATCTCCCGGTTGGTCTGGGTTTATATTTGACTGTTATGAGGTGAGCAGAATGAATTTAAACTTGGTAATACGAGTATGGGATTTCCCTGGTGGTTCAGATGGAAAGAATCTGCCTGCATTATGGGAGACCCAGGTTCAATCCCTGGCTTAGAAAGATCCCCTGGAGAAAAGGGAATGGCTACCCACTCCATCACTGGTGTAGGAGGAAGGAGGAGGAAAAGAGAAGGACAGAAAGAACAGCTTCATAATTTGTCCAAGGAAATAGCCTTTCTGAGAGTGAGGTACACAGGGAGCAGCATATCCAGTCAAGTGAGAACTGATTTGGAAATGGATTTAGCTACTCGTCTCTAAGGGACTTGGATTTTCCTTCTGCTATTTAGAGAGGGTTGCTCTCTGGGTGAGCCAAGCTGAGCCCAAAAGAATAAAGCTCCCCTGGCTCTTCTGAAAGTGCTGAGATTTATTTCTCTGGGATGGCCCCTATAAGTCCTGCTTCATTCCAATAAATCTTACTGTTTTCAGTTAGAGATGAATATGCTACCATATAACACCCAAAGAAAACTGGAGGAATTTGTGATGATATATTTGAGAGCCATCTCACCATAAAATAAATTGGAAACATAGGGCCTGTTGTATGTTTAGATATGGAGAGAATTGTATGGGTTTTCCTAAAGGAATAATTTTGAGACCAAGGTCAGAGTGTCACAGAATTAAAATATCTCAGTTTCACCCAAGTTTACGGGAGACCACCAGAGGAGTTCCACTTAGGATGAACAAGCTGTTATACAGATTTCCACTTTGACTGTTGGCATTTATTTATTGCTTCCCACTTAAACATGATTTGCTCACTTATTCAGTCAATTAATTTGATAAATATTTATCACGTGCTAAGTGTGTGATGTTGCTTAGGACAGAAAGATTTATAAGATGTGACACTTGCCTTGAGAAGTCTGTAGATGTTTGAAACCATTCATCTCTAAGGAAGCCAGTTCCCCTCCTTACCCACCTTCATGGGAGGAGTAGAGAAAGATAATGATGAAACAAGATTTAATGCTATAAGAGTCCACTCATATGATCATATTGTTTCATTTTCTCGAGACCATTCATTTCTGTACTTACCTACTTTACTGCAGTTTCCTCCTGGTCTCTCCTTGAGACTTACTCCTATCATTAATGATTTCCTTGACCTCTTTCTTCTTCTAGCTGATTTTACCAACAGGAGCCCCAGTGGGTCACAGGGAGGTACAGTGAGGTCATCTCTGACTCTTTCCTGTCTGGGGGGATCATCTTGAGATGCTGGTGACTTTCCACAGGTCATTTCCCTTCCTCAGGCAGGTTTCCCTTGAAGATTCTGGTCCTGTGTCCTCTCACCACTGAATCTGAACTTTTTTTCTTTTATTTTCTTTTTCTTATTTTGAGGAGGTAAACGGGCTAAAGCCATAATGTTCCTCTTCTTCCTTTATACTCTGCCTACTCTTTTGAAAATAGTTTCTTTGTAAATCAAATCCTTTCAGTCAGTTCAGTTTCAGTCGCTCAGTCATGTCTGACTCTTTGTGACCCCATGGACCACAGCAAGCCAGGCTTCCCTGTCCATCACCAACTTCCAGAGCTTACTCAAACTCATGTCCATCTCATCAGTGATGCCATCCAACCATCTCATCCTCTGTCGTCCCATTCTCCTCCCGCCTTCAATCTTTCTCAGCCTCAGGGTCTTTTCCAATGAGTCAGTTCTCTGCATCAGGTGGTCAAAGTATAGGAGTTTCAACTTCAGCATCAGTCCTTCCAATGAATATTCAGGATTGATTTCCTTTAGGATAGACTGGTTGGATCTCCTTGCAGTCGAAGGGACTCTCAAGAGTCTTCTCCAACCCCACAGTTTAAAAGCGTCAATTCCTCAGGACTCAGAGTTCTTTATAGTCCAGCTCTCACATCCATACATGACTACTGGAAAACCCATAGCTCTGACTAAATGGATCTTTGTCAGTAATGTCTCTGCTTTTAGTATGGTGTCTAGGTTGGTCATAGCTTTTCTTCCAAGGAGCAACCATCTTTTAATTTCATGGCTGCAGTCACCATCTGCAGTGATTTTGGAGCCCCCCAAAACAGTCTGTCACTGTGTCTGTTTTTCCCCCATCTGTTTGCCATGAAGTGACAGGATCAGATGCCATGGTCTTAGTTTTCTGAATGTTGAGTTTTAAGCCAATTTTTTCACTCTCCTCTTTCACTTTCATCCAGCGGCTCTTTAGTTCTTCTTTGCTCTCTGTCATAAGGGTGGTGTCATCTGCGTATTTTAGGTTATTGATATTTCTCCCAGCAACCTTGATTCCAGCTTGTGCTTCATCCAGCCTGGCATTTCGCATGATGTACTGTGCATATAAGTTAAATAAGCAGGGTGACAATATACAACCTTGAAGTATTCCTTTCCCAATTTGGAACAAGTCTGTTGTTCCACGTCCAGTTCTAACTGTTGCTTCTTGTCCTGCATACAGATTTCTCAGGAGACAGGTCAGGTGGTCTGATATTCCCATCTCTTGAAGCCTTTTCCCAGCTTGTTGTGATCCACAAGGTCAAAGGCTTTGGTGTAGTCAATAAAGCAAAAGTAGATGTTTTTCTGGAACTCTCTTGCTTTTTCAATGATCCAGCAGATATTGGATCAAATCTCCTAGAATTTTTCCATTATCAATGATGGATTGATTATGACAGTGGTCTTTCATCTTCTTATTGTATCTTATTTCAGTCTTGCATTGTTCAAAAAAAATCTAAGAAAATCTATTTGTATATATTTTATTATTTTTAAGTACAAAATTATAATTTTTAAACTAACTGAATCTAACTAAATATTGCAAACATAAAAACGATGTTCTTTTCTTTAATCAAAGCATTTTCTCAGCCATTTTCATGTACATTACCAAGACTATCAGTATAAACAACAAAAATACACGTCTCACATACAAAATGAGATGGATAAAATTGTCTTAAACAGAAATAATCTACTCTTTGAGTTTTCTTGGTGTTTCTTGTTCTTGGTTTATTCTGTTTTCCGGTCTTCAAAACTGAAATGAAAAAATACTTCTTTGATTCTTATTTCAATATTATAATGGTCTTCTCTGACTTTTAATGGAGCATGTGCAGGCTTACAGTCTGACATCTGGGCAGATCTCTTAAAAGTACAGAAGTAACACTTCTTGACCAACAGGTGTTCTGTTATTCTTACAGGCCAGATCAAATGACTGAGTTAGAAGTTCAGATAAAGTTTAGTAGACTGGCTTCAGGCTAAAGAATAGTTTTTTTAAAATGGGTCAATGAAGATTTCTGAAAATGGAGTATAAATCATGGCAGATTCGAAGACTTTGTCATTTTCATGATTTACAAATGTTTAATATATTCATTTATATTCTATGACATATCTTCATATGTTTACAAACAGATTAGGATTTATAGTCAACAGAATCACAGTACATTCTGGTTTTCTCAAAATACGACCTTCTAATTCTATAAAATTTACAGCAACCTAAGATTTCTTTTGGCCCCAGAGCTATAGACATCAAAGGTATATAATCAGGGGCTCTTAACCTACAGTCTCTGGCCTCTGGTCCTTGGGGACACTTACAGGGGTTTCACAAGGCCTAGAATAGTGTATGGAAAAATATTCATGTTTGTTACATATGTGTATTTTTCTAAGAAGATATCACCAGAATTCAAGGTAGATTAAGAATCACTAGTTTCATTTCTGTTAAGCATGAGAGATTTTATGATTGTTGAAAGTATTCAGGAAATGTATATATATGGACCCTCCCTTACAGGGACCTATATCCGGATGAGAATAGATATGGGACTAGTTTTGATCAATAAAATATGAATAAACATCATGTGAGTCATATCTGAGAAGAAGCTGTACAACCTTTTGCAATGTCGGAACCTTCAGATTTGCCTCTGCCGTTAGACTAGCTATGCTCCAAATAGAGGGTACTTTGTCAGCCTGGATCCTAGCACAGAGAAGTAAGTGGAATTTGAGGGTTTCTTTGTTTTTGCAGCAAAGATTACCTTAAGCTGCCTGATAAGTAAGATGATCAATTTCCCCAACATTTCTAGAGCAGACTAAATCCATTTTCCTGATTAAACAGTAAATCAGGTAAATTTTATTCACTGTTTTTCATGCTATTCCACAGAGCCTGGCATGTCAGCATCTATGATTATCTCAACTCAGGTTTTCCTTCTTCCACAAAGGTTTCATGAATGCTCCTTTGTTAAAATCAGTTCAATCACTCTGCTTCCAGCCTAGGAGGACTAATAAGGACCATATTTATCCCCCTCTTCCCCACCCCATTTTGAAAACATCAATAAGAAAAATATAGACAAAATGTATGACATAAAAGTTTTCAAGATACTGGACATCAGGCAACAAAAGACAGTCGTCCCTAGAGACGGGAAACTAAGAAGAGTCCTGTCTGACAAAAATCCTTCAAGTGATCATTGAGCTAATGATATTTGATGTTTCAAGTTAGCTTAGTCCATAGAATTGTATAAATCCAGAAACACTTATTTCTGTCATATTGAAGGTATTTTCATTGCTTGGCTAGCCTTATCAACAGAAACTCAAAACTGATGTAAACATATGTTGATTTAATACTAAAATAGCTGAAGTCATTTATTTTGCAGCCAAGCAATTTGCAGTTTATTGAACTCTAGGAAAATTACATTCAGATGACAAACAGCTTCTGAGTGTGAGTGAGCTTTGAGGATTCTAACTTGAAACTCTCATCAAAAAGAACTTCCACAAGAGTTGGCTTGCAAAATCCAGCTTGTTTCTTGTTATTATGATTATTTGGAAACTCACATTTCATCCTAATAATACCACACTTTTGCTATAAAAAAAAGTAAGAACAATTGGAAACTTCATTACTAAATTTAAAAACTTGATGGCTCTGGAATTTTATCAGAAAATGAGACTTAGCATTTTCTACAAGAATATATTTAAGGGAATTCTTTTTCTCAAAAAAAAAATATATATTTTTTTTTTATTTGCCTGTACTGGGTCTTAATTGCGGCATGTGGGATTTAAATCCTTGACTGGAGATCGAGCCCAGGCCCCCTGTGCTGGGAGTGAGGAGTCTTACCCACTGGGCCACCAGGGAAGTCCCTAAGGGAATTCTTATTTTTATTTAGAAATTCACAAAAGTAGAATATATGCAAGACATTTTGACTCTAGACTAAAGTTGCTCTCAAGCATGAAAATTATGTGTGTATGTTTCAAACAGCAGAAAAAAAATTAGTTATAAACTTTTGAGATTTATTTCAAAATAGGAAGATCTTTAATGAGACATAAAGCTGGAGAGAGATGGAGGAGTAAGAATTAGTCTGTTTTCAGATTTGCTGTCAGCTTCTCTGAAGTTGTGAGCACAACAGTTAATCTAGCGATGCTTTGTTTCTGTATTCATTTATTTATTTTACTGAAGCATAGTTGATTTACAATGCTGTGTTAGTTTCAGGCGTACAGCAACATGATTCAGCTATATATATGAGTCTATTCTTTTTCATTCAGCCACTGTAGGCTATTAACAGGTACTGAATATATTTCTCTGTTTATGTATTTTACACATAGCATATGTTACTCTCAAACTCCTACTTTACCCCTCCCCTTCGTTTCTGTATTCTTGACATTCCCTCCCAGTTAGAAAATCCTCTCACATTATAAGAGTCTAAGAAAGCTTTGCAAAGGGATAAAATACAATTGTCAGCAACGTCAAAATGTGACATCACTTTCCCACAGCTGCCATGGCCTCGTGATACGTGAGAACAGGTAAATGAAGTCTATATAATAGTTTGCATTTGGGATTCAAACTCTTTCTTATCCATAAATAGATTTTCTGAGCTAATTAATTCTAGTTATTATAATATGTGAACACGTTATGAAGGATGATTTCAACTTATACATGTAAACATGTTATGAAGGATGAATTCTGCTTTCAGAGAAGGGAACCCCACTCACTTGTAGGGCCCACCTGAGTTTTAGAAGGGCTAAGAAGTGTGGCTATGGAGATGCCTGTCTGTATTTTCTAGATGCCTTTCTGTCTTTTCATGAACATTTCAGAGGTTGCTATTGCTTAAACAAATGTACAGTTACCAGAAATATTATCATCAGCATTTGGATGTCTTGCTCAGTCACTTCAGTCGTGTCCCATTCTGTGCAACCCCATGGACAGCAGCCCACCAGGCTCCTCCATCCAAGGGATTCTCCAGCCAAGAATACTGGAGTGGGTTGCCATTTCCTTCTCCCTTGGACATCTTACTTGAAATAAACAATCAGGAAATTGAAACTTACACCTAAACTTACAAATAAGAATCTACAAATGCATTTTTCAGTTTAATCATGAACATAATAGTGACTCTATTGAGCTATTTCAAATCCTGAAAGATGATGCTGTGAAAGTGCTGCACTCAATATGCCAGCAAATTTGGAAAACTCAGCAGTGGCCACAGGACTGGAAAAGGTCAGTTTTCATTCCAATCCCAAAGAAACGCAATGCCAAAGAATGCTCAAACTACCACACAATTGCACTCATCTCACACACTAGTAAACTAATGCTCAAAATTCTCCAAGCCAGGCTTCAGCAATATGTGAATCGTGAACTTCCAGTTGTTAAAGCTGGTTTTAGAAAAGGCACAGGAACCAGAGACCAAATTGCCAACATCCGCTGGATCATCGAAAAAGCAAGAGAGTTCCAGGAAAACATCTATTTCTGCTTTATTGACTATGCCAAAGCCTTTGACTGTGTGGATCACAATAAACTGTGGAAAATTCTGCAAGAGATGGGAATACCAGACCACCTGACCTGCCTCTTGAGAAATTTGTATGCAGGTCAGGAAGCAACAGTAGAACTGGACATGTAACAACAGACTGGTTCCAAATAGGAAAAGGAGTATGTCCAGGCTGTATATTGTCATCCTGCTTATTTAACTTCTATGCAGAGTACATCATGAGAAATGCTGGGCTGGAAGAAACACAAGCTGGAATCAAGATTGCTGGGAGAAATCTCAATAACCTCAGATATGCAGATGACACCACCCTTATGGCAGGAAGTGAAGAGGAACTAAAAAGCCTCTTGATGAAAGGGAAGGTGGAGAGTGAAAAAGTTGGCTTAAAACTCAACATTCAGAAAATGAAGATCATGGCATCTGTTCCCATCACTTCATGGGAAATAGATGGGGAAACAGTGGAAACAGTGTCAGACTTTATTTTTTGGGGCTCCAAAATCACTACAGATGGTGACTGCAGCCATGAAATTAAAAGATGCTTACTCCTTGAAGAAAAGTTATGACCAACCTAGATAGCATATTCAAAAGCAGAGACGTTACCTTGCCAACAAAGGTCTGTCTAGTCAAGGCTATGGTTTTTCCAGTGGTCATGTATGGATGTGAGAGTTGGACTGTGAAGAAAGCTGAGCGCTGAAGAATTGATGCTACTGAACTGTAGTGTTGGAGCAGACTCTTGAGAGTCCCTTGGACTGCAAGGAGATCCAACCAGTCCATTCTGAAGGAGATCAGTCCTGGGATTTCTTTGGAAGGAATGATGCTAAAGCTGAAACTCCAGTACTTTGGCCACCTCATGCGAAGAGTTGACTCATTGGAAAAGACTCTGATGCTGGGAGGGATTGGGGGCAGGAGGAGAAGGGGACAACAGAGGATGAGATGGCTGAATGACATCACTGACTTGATGGACGTGAGTCTGAGTGAACTCCAGGAGTTGGTGATGGACAGGGAGGCCTGGCACGCTGTAATTCATGGGGTCGCAAAGAGTTGGATACGGCTGAGCGACTGAACTGAACTGAACTAATAGTGACTCAAATAAGGTCACTGTTTTGACTTTACCAAATATAAGCAAATTTAAGCATTTCAGCTTAAAAATATGTTTCAGATAACTGTGATGGTAATATATTCATCTGGATACCAAATGCCAGAAACTTACCCCACCCTCCAAACTCAGTTGCTTAGCACAGTAAAAGTTCTTTGCCAACATCCAGTTTCATGACAGTGAGGCAGCATTTTTGTGGAGTTCCTTTCGCCACTAATTCAGGGGGTCAGCTTTTTTCTGTTGGGAAGTGCCAGCATTCACCAGAGGAGGCTGTATGTGGAGTACATGGCTGGAGGTTTGCACAGGAGACCCAAGAGTGTGGTTCTTTCCTTTCCTCACCCCATGGGCTGAAGACTGCACAGATGGTTGGTCTCAGCCTGAACTCAAGGATGGCTGGCAAGTGTCACCTTGGTGGCCACTGGCGAAGAGGAAGCAGCATCAGAGAGTATCCCTTTAGCCTCTGCCACAAGGAATACAATGTTAGCCTTTCAAAACAGATACTTTTCATGTTGATATATGGCAAAACCAATACAATATTGTAAAGTTAAAAAATAAAATAAAATTTAAAAAAAAAGATACTTTTCAATTCTCTCCCCAAATTCACGTTCTTCCTCAGCTGTTCTACGCTTCCTAGGGGAAAGGAGAAAAGCAAATGTCTCTGTCGGGAAAGAGGGGGTGACATGCGGGTGCCCTGACTGCATAGGGGAGGTGAGTATCACAAGTCATGCAGGGGCTCCATGGAAGGCAGGGAGATGGAGGGACACACGAGCAGGGGGGAGGATGGGGTTCTCACAAGCATGAGAGTAGAAAGCCACAAATCCTCCTGGGAGGACATCCAGAAATGCCAGGAATGGCAGTTTTTTCATGAGGCTGCTGCTGCTGCTGCTATGTCGCTTCAGTCATGTCCGACTCTGTGCAACCCCATAGACAGCAGCCCACCAGGCTTCCCCATACCTGGGATTCTCCAGGCAAGAACACTGGAGTGGGTTGCCATTTCCTTCTCCAATGCATGAAAGTAAAAAGTGAAAGTGAAGCCGCTCAGTCATGTCCGACTCTTAGCAACCCCATGGACTGTGGCCTACTAGGCTCCTCCATCCATGGATGTTCCAAGCAAGAGTACTGGAGTGGAGTGCCATTGCCTTCTCTGTTTCATAAGATTAGAGGAGCTCAAAAGAAAGTTAGGGAAGTATCTAGGATCCAGAAACAAAGGCAGAACTAAATGCTGGAGCTTTGAGAGTCTACAAGCGATGCTCTGGGCTTGAGTCTTGGTCTCAATATTTCAGGAGCTTGAGTATTGTATCCTGAGTGGGGACAGGAGACTAGGTCCATGGAAACAATGGAGCTGAAACTGAAATCTCAAGACAAAGCAAATCCCTTGGAAGACTAGAAGAAATTCACCCACTTGAGGAAGGGAGACGGTAAAGGAATTTTTCCATATCAGCTTGGACTCTGGGTGATGTAATTTGTTAAAGCCTCCTTTTCATCATCAGAATACTTTCTACTGATTTCATCACATATCTTTATTAGTTTTGTTTCTAGTTCCAGATGGAGAAGGTGCTGCGGTGGGGGGACAAGGAAAGAGAAGGTTAATACTAGTAAGGAAAGGAGTTGTGTCCAGGTTCAGTTCCATTTTGTACTAGTCACACACTCCCAAGCAAGGCAAGGTACCCAGTTTCCTCTTCTGTATGAGTGAATGAGTGAATTCGCTCAGTCGTGTCCGACTCTTTGCAACCCCATGGACTGTAGCCTACCAGGCTCTTCCATCCATGGGATTTTCCAGGCAAGAATACTGGAGTAGTTTGCCATTTCCTTCTCCAGAAGATCTTCCCAACCCAGGGACTGAACCCAGGTCTCCCACATTGTAGGCAGACGCTTTACCGTCTGAGTCACCAGGGAAGTCCTCTTCTGTATAATGGGGCAATAATTTGTCCATCTGAAAGGAAATCAACCCTGAATATTCACTGGAAGGACTGATGCTCCAACACTTTGTCCACCTGAAGCAAAGAGCGAATTCACTGGAAAAGACCCTGATGCTGGGAAAGATTGAAGGCAGGAGGAGAAGCGGGGTGTGTGTGGGGGGGTGGTGACAGGAGATGAGACGGTTGAATGGCATCATCAACTCAGTGGACATGAGTTTGAGCAAACATCTGGAGATAGCAAAGGATAAGGAAGCCTGGGGTGCTGCAATCCATGGAGTTGCAAAGAGTCAGACATGATTGAGAGACTGAACAACAACAAATATGTCTCGTAGATTTTCTTTGAGAATTAGTCTTTACGTGCAAAGGGCCTGGAACACTGCCTAGAATAATATAAATGTTAGCTAGAAAATATTAGCATACTATGTGCTTTATAAGTATATAAAGTAAGAAAACATTAAAAAATTTACTGATATCAAAAACATTTTCAGGCATCGTCTCCGCTGAGTTATCCTATTCTGCATGTGTGCTTTTAAGTATCTTGATGTAGAAATGTCTTCTTATTGGCACTAGTTAATTTTCTAAGGCATAACCTTTAGGACAAGGGTGTAAACCTATATTTTAATGTTACTCTTGCACAGTAAAAATAATTTACAATAGCTTTTTGGCACCTACCATAAGATAAGCATTGTTTTACCTTTTAGTGAGGCTGGCTATACATTCATACTAGTAACTCTAAGCTTTCCTTTTTCTTTTTGTCTTGAGTTTGTGTGTTATTAAGATTTTATGTTTTGAAAATTTTTGTGGGAATATTTTAAAACCACATGCCATATAATTAGATTATACTATCCATGAATCAATCTGAAATCTGCTCATAGAGTTACGGAAAGATGAATCATTTTGTTTCTCCTTTGTCATCCAGATATTTCTGGTGCCAGATGCCATAGGGCATTTTTTTGGCGTCTTTCACCCTTGTGCCTTGATGTTGGGTGAGGTGGTTAACTCATACATACATAACCATCTCGTACACTGAGATGGTTAACAAGTATTTAACTATACTTGAGAGTCACTGCAAATCACATGAATATATCTCACCAAACCAAAACTAGAGGGATGTTCAGCTGCAAATCCTCTCCAACAGGTTCTCAGAATGCCCACAGCCCCTCCAGCATGATCCTGTGTAAGAGTAGTGATGGAGAGGAGGTCCCCATGGAGAGAGACAGGAGTCTCAGCTGGCTGCAGCTAATTTATCAAAAAACATATAATTGTCCAGATATGGCTGGAGAACCTTCAAGAGGCTTGAAAAAGGCCCTTACACATGAAATATCCAAGTTTGGGGGGTTTATTTTCACTGCAGGGCATGCAGGATCTTAGCTCTCCAACCAGGGGTTGAACCCTTGTCCCGTGCAGTGGAAGGGCAGAGTCTTAACCACTAGATTGACAGGGAAGTCCTGAAAGATGCTGGTGTTTTAGTTTACTAGTGTTGCAGTAAATACGTTTTGGGCTCCTCTGTTCATGGAATTCTCCAGGCAAGACTACTGGAGTGGGTAGCCATTCCCTTCTCCAGGAGCTGTTCCTAACTGAGGGATCAAATTCTGGTCTCCCACACTGCAGGCAGATTTTTTCCCATCTGAGCCACCAGGGAAGCCCTTTATAAATAAATAACAGGGTTTGCTAATTCCAGGCTCAAATTCCAGTTTAACTTGAACTGTCTCAAAGTATAAATTCCTAAAGATTAAGGCCAGGGTAGGACCAGCACTCACCCTAGTGGATCCCTAGATTAATTTATTATTCTGTTTTGTGATCTTAAACATTTTATTTTTATAAAGCCAAACATTTGTATATTTTGTTACCAAATAGCACATCATGTTATGGCTATGATGGAGAATTTGTGATTTTGGGAGCCAGGGTGAACCTTTTTTTCAGTTACAACGCCCATTTGTGCACTGTAGTTGGTGGTAGGCTTTAGAAGATCTTCATAACGTTCTGCTCAGTGAATTTCTTGGCACTGAGCCTTGAGTGTCGACTTTATATACCTGTGTTTACATATCAGATCAAATGGTTGAACACTTGATAGGATGGTTTCCAGGAGAATTTAAAAACTATATTGAAGACTTATTATTGGCATTGTTCTATGAGCCTTGATTTTGGAAGGTGTTTAAGAGACTTTAAAAAATTTACATTAATTCTCCAAATATTATTTGAGATTATGGCTTAATAAAAATTTCAAAATTTGAGGAGGTCATAAAATGTATTAAGTATAAAACTTATAAAAGTATTAATCTGATTAGGAATTTTAGCATGTTTATTTCTGATATTTCTAGTCACTTCATTTTCTGTAGAAAACACCTGTGGTCAAGCATTAGACAATCATTGACCTCTGCCACCTAATAGTCCTTTGCTCCAAAAGGAATTAAATCTCTTACGGGGTGACTGGGCTGCCTTGACTCCTTGAAAATGAAAGCTGCATCTCGCTGGCACTTACGGATCTAGTCCAGAGATTTGGGATGACGATGGAGCTTTTATACAGTGAGATATGTTATTACCCAAGATCTGCAAAGCCATTTTCAAATGAGAGGCCTCTGATACTTTTATAACTTGACTGTATGCACTATTTATGAAGATCACTGGCACTTGCAACTTATTTCTGGTGAATCAAGATTATTTGAATGATGTCCCCAAAATAGTGAAAGGACAAATGTCAAAGATCTAGTGGCCAACTGTTCTTGCTTCTTTCTGGGATAAATCTTAGGCCAGTTGTTCGTGTTTTTGTAACATGTGGGGCCTAGTTCCCTGACCAGGAATCTAACCTGGGCCCCCTGCACTGAGAAGCACAGAATCTTAGCCACTGGACCATCAGGGAAGTCCCCTGGGCCAGTTTTAAGACGTCTTTGAGAATTTCCTTAAAGAATTTTAGAGATTTTTGTTAAACATTTAAGTGAGTACTAACTTAATCATGACACTCCTGGGAATCAATTTGAAATGACTCATCCCTCACTCAACAATTCCAAGGGATCTTTATACTATTGTTTGACCAATAGGTCAATCCTAAAAGGTCAAAGTTAACCACATTCACTTGAATGCATCATGTGAACTGTTTATGAGGTATACATTGATCAAATTACATTTTTAATGACAGAATATGTAAATTTTATCAAATACAATTAATAATACTTCATAGCACTAAACAATAAAAATGTTGATATGTTTATTTCATGCTTGTACTTTAACTCTTTTGCTCATCACAACCTTGAGCTTGTGGTTTTATTAAGAAATAAATGTCAAGAAATGATAAAAAAAAAAAAAAGGATTTATGCTTCAGAACACTTACCTTTGGCCCATATATGCCAAGAAGATTGTCTCCACTGATGGTGTGGGCCTGAGGAGTTAAAACAGAAAAGCTGGCTATTAGAGTGGAATTTTATTTTTTCATATCACCCACAGTCAGATGCTTTGTTTTCTCATGGGAAAATTACTCCAAAAACATCTCTAGCCTGGGAATGGCTTTGGCATTCACACACCAAGGTTAACACAGAGTGTCTTAGACGATGTTAGAGTTGTTTTTAACACAGGACAGAAGTCATGCTGTGGGAATTCTGAAATGTGAGAGTCATTTTCTCTGCAATCACATCTTAGATAACATGAATAGGTGATGTTCATTCCTTGCATCCAATCTTGGCTTTATACAAATCCAAAACTAGCAAGTATACCTTGGGAAATATCAATTCATCACCGCATTTACAAAACCCAATGCGATTTGGTGCAAGAAACGTTTGATTTGAACGAATTAGATGGAATTAGATCTCAGTGTAGAATGTAAGCTCAATGTCCCCTTTTCTATTTCCTCTCTCACCACCCAACACCAGCGTGGTGAGTGTGGAGAGAAAGGCTCAAACATTTCACAGGTGTTCTGTGCATGCCAACATATCAACAGAACTCAATCTCCACTCTTTTAAAAGATAACAAATTTGTTACTTACTTTCTGGCTGTAAAAGGGAATGTGTGTTTATGGCAGATACTTCTGAAAATAGAATAAAAGACCAGAAAGAAATGTAAAAAATCCCCTTTAAACCACTGACCAGAAAAACAAAACGAAACAAAACTACTGCTAACATGTTGAGGTACAACTTTATAGATATTTGTGTCTGCAGATACATGAAAATGTTGGTTCATTTGCAGATATTTTTGTGTGTGTGCACCTGTAAATGTTGGTTTTTAAAGATCTGTCATAAATTCATCTTATAGTATTATTTTAAATTTTAATTTTGGTAGATCAGGCTCTTTGTTTTGTTGATTGGTGTATCCCTACATCTGGCACACAGTAGTGAAAAAGCGAAAGTGTTAGTCGCTCAGTCATGTCTGAGTCTTTGTGAGCCCATGGACTGTAGCCCAACCAGGCTCCTCTGTCCTTGGAATTCTCCAGACAAGAATACTGGAGTGGGTAGCCATTCCCTTCTCAGAGGATCTTTCCAACCTGGGGACTGAACTCCCGTCTCTTGCAGTGCAGGCAGATTCTTTACTGTCTGAGCCACCAGGGAAGCCCAGCAAGTGGTAAGATATCAAATATTTGTTGAACTTACCAGTACAGAATGACTTTTATTCACTATCAGTAAATACCCTTAGAAAGCATCATATTTAATAGTTGCCTGGCAGTCCATCAAGTAGTGAATTGTAACTTATGTAACAAGCATACTATTGCTGGGAATTTAGATTATTTCACATTTTTTTAAAGGATAAAATTACCAGAATATCTCTTGTCCATGATTCCTTTTATTTTTGTACAACTTTGACTACTTGAAATAAAACAAAAAGTTGGGTTTGTTTGAAATCCATTATTTTAAAAAGACTTCTGTAAAAATTCAGTTAATGGATACACTTCCTTCATTGGCCTGCGTTGCCCATTTCCTTTGACGGGCCATCCCTCTGACAGTCTCCTCCAGAGAGTGTGGGAGAGATTGGCTCCCTCTGTGCAGCCGCCTTTCTGGCCAGAGTGAACATTCGTGGACGGACCATGACTTAGGTCACTGAGGTGAGAAATATTTACTTTCCCAGGACTGTTGGGAAAATCATTCTCTTGGCTCCTTGATGGAAAGGAAGAAGAACAGAGCTGTGGAAATGGCTGGAAGTGTTGTGTATGAGGAATCAACTTTGGGTAAAGTGGACATCACAGAAAGCCGAGAGGAGAGGCAGAAAGAAGGTGAATTTCTGTTCACTGGGGCCAGGCCTCCCTTGAAGTTTGACCTAACCTTGAGCTTTCCCAATGCCTGAACCAAAGTGTCCCCTCCATTCCCAGTTGAGAGGAATTTTCTATTAGCTGCGATAAAAAGAAAATGATTCAATGAATATCCCTCACAGTATATAAAGGTTCATTTCTCCCAAATCTGCTCAATATTGGTTATTCTTATATTGGCTGATTTCATAGGAAATACATTCTGGCTTGTGTGGATTTGCATTTTTTCAGTTGTTGGTGATGGTGAAAATTTTGTGTGTGACCATCATTGTTTAATTCTTCTTTTATGGTTCCAGTTCCTTGGGAGGCATTTCAACTACTTAGTTTCCACGAGACAAATCAATATCGTTTTTTGCTTATTTTTATATAACTTATCATTTGGAATAATCTCAGATTTACACAAAAGTCGTAAAGTCATTTAAGCAAGCCCGTGTGTGTCCTTCTCTCTCCTTTCTGACACCCTACACAACCGTGGTGCATTCACCAGAATGAAGAAAAACACTGGTACAATGCTAGTAAATAAACTACAGGCTTTATTTGGGTTTCAGCAGTTCTTCCATTAATGTCCTTTTTCTGTTCCAAGACCCAATCAAAGTTATATTTAGACCAGTTACCCTTGGTAGTGAATTCCCCCGTGAGGAGAATTCATAAGTTCTTGCAACCCAATTCCACTTGGCTGAGTCAACATGAACTTACAAAGTGCTAAGTGACTTTTAACATTAGGCAAGTGAGAAGAATATTTCCATTTGATCACGCTTACATTATTTTTTCTTTTATCGTCCACAATACTGCTGCATGAGAATCCAGGTTGATATAGAGAGGACTGACTCAGTCTTTGCCAAATGAGTAGGCTAATTCAATATTGCGGTTACAAGATGAAACAGATAATTTCTGAAGCCCCCTCCAAATGTGCATTCCCTTTGGCAGAAGTGCTGAACTTTAAATACAGTGAGTCCCCTACATATGAATGAGTTTCATTCTGAGAGTGCATTCGTAAGTCCACTTTGTTCATAAGTCAAAGGACATTAGCCCAGGTACCCAACTAACATGATTGGCTATATAGTACTATAATGTAGTGGGTTTATAATACTTTTCACAAAAATAATACATAAAAGAACACACACACACACACACATACAAAAACAGTTTTAATATTACGTATAGTGCCTGGAGAATCTCAGGGACGGGGGAGCCTGGTGGGCTGCCGTCTACGGGGTCGCACAGAGTTGGACACGACTGAAGTGACTTAGCATAGCATAGCATAGTACCTTGAAAAATACAGTAGTACCACGTAACAGCTGGCATCCAGGGGCTGGCATCGAGTGAACAGTCAAGATGAGTTACTGATGGAGGAGGGAGAGGAGCTGGGAGATGGTGGAGCTGAAGGATCGTCCCAGCAGGAGACGGAGGACAGGCTGTGACTTCACTCCTGCCTGATGTTGATGGCACAGGCTCTGGTTCCCTGCTGGATTCAATTCTATCTACCTTTTTGATAAAATGATCCAGGGATGTCTGGGTACGTTCTGGGCTTGAAATAAAGATACTGCACAATAGTACTCTATACCGTACTGTACAGTAAAGTACACAGAAGCACAACCCCTGGTAGAGGGTGCACACACACGACATCGTACTCCAGATGTGTAGGCTGACTTATGTAAGTGAACGTGCGAACAACACGTTCACACCTTTGAAAGCATGCAGCTTGAACGTTTGTATGTAGGGGACTTACTGCACTGGAAAATGTACCAGCTGCGTGCGACCCTGGGGAGTTACCTAAAAACTGCCCTTGCTTGTAGATAATCACCTTAATAGGCCTTCCACATTGAACATCAGGACTAGGAACACTGGATTCCATCTCTCTTTCAGCTTGTGCTCCAAATTGTCCACTCCCTCCCCTTTGTAAGGTCTTCCCTGGTGATTCAGACAGTAAAGAATCTGCTTGCAAAAGAGACACAGATGTAAAGAACAGACTTTTGGACTCTGTGGGAGAAGGCGAGGGCGGGATAATTTGAGAGAATAGCATTGGAACACATGTACTGCTGCTGCTGCTGCTAAGTCGCTTCAGTCGTGTCCGACTCTGTGCGACCCCATAAGACGGCAGCCCACCCAGCTCCCCTGTCCCTGGGATTCCCCAGGCAAGAACACTGGAGTGGGTTGCCATTTCCTTCTCCAATGCATGAAAGTGAAAGGTGAAAGTGAAGTCGCTCAGTCGTGTCCACCTCTTAGTGACCCCATGGACTGCAGCCCACCAGGCTCCTCTGTCCATGGGATTTTCCAGGCAAGAATACTGGAGTGGGGTGCCATTGCTTTCTCTGAACACAGGTACTATCATATATGAAATAGACTGCCAGTCCAGGTTCGATGCATGAGACAGGGTGCTCAGGGCCAGTGTACTGGGATGACCCAGAGGGATGGGATTGGGAGGGAGGTGGGAGGGGGGTTCAGGATGGGGGACACATGTACACCCGTGGTGGATTCATGTCAATGTACGCAAAACCACTACAATATTGTAATCAGCTTCCAATTAAAATAAATAAATTAATTTTTTAAAAAAAGAATCTGATTGCAATATGAGAAACCAGGTTCAATCCTTGGGTCAGGATGATCCCCTGGAGGAGGAAATGGCACACCACTCCAGTATTCTTGCCTGGAAAATTCCATGGACAGAGGAGTCTGGTGGGCTCCAGTTCATGGGGCCACAAAGAGTCGGACCCAGCTGAGTGGCCAACACATACATGCCCTTAGTAAACTGTATCCTCTTCCATTCCACTGGAAGCCCAGCCCAGAACAGAGGTGTCATCCCTCAAGTAACACTGCTGCAATCTTAAGAATCCCAGACAGCGGCTGCGTCAAGTCAAGGGACTGATCTGGCATCTCCCACAGTCTTCCCATCTCCCTTCCTCCCTCCATCAGGGATGGATAACGTGTCCACCAGTCCTACAAGGCACTGACAACACCAAATGAAGAAACTAGACGTGTTTTCTGCCCTCCCCCATGTATTGATATGCTACAGATAAAGGAGGGAGTAGGCACTGATCACAGAACTGCATGGGCACCTGATTGCAATTGGAGATAGATGGTCTGAGGGATGGCACAAGCTGCACCAAGGATCAAAGCATCAGGCTTTCTGAGAGCCAGGCTCTGGCAGGGGTGGCAGGCGGTCTTCTCAAGAAAGCTGACATTTGCTGGGGATCAGAAGTCTGAAAGGGAGGTGCTATAGGTGAGTGTGGTGTGGTACGTATAGGTGAGTGGGGTCGGATGGCCATCAGGGGTTCTGGGATGTGTTCTGAGACATCTCCAGGCAAAGAATAGCCGGAGTGATGCTCTGGGGTCCAGGATCTGAAGGAGAGCCAGTGAGCCTGGGTGAACAGGGAGAGAGGGAGGCAGAGGACGCGGCTGTCAGAGAGGAGCTGGAGAGGCACGGAGGGGCGGGGACAGCTTCGGGGCAGGGGCTGCAAGGGGCGAGGAGCATGAGGATGCAAAGAAGGACAGAGTGAGGAGGAGGCCAGGCAGTGAGACGATGGGCACTGCACTCCCTCTCCAGCTTCACAAAGGCCACCTTGCCCTTCCCTCCACGAGATGTTGCATTGGAAACTTTATATCTCCTCCTAAAGCTCCCAACTTCAGTCAAACCAGGAGAACATCAGACAGACCCAAACCGAGGGACAGGCTGCAAAGCAGCTGACAAGTGCTACTCACAGCTGTCATCACATAGGGAGAGTCAAAGAAACTGTCAGAACCATAAGGAGCCTGAGGGGACAGAGATACAGACCATGGGGCGTCCTGGATGGTACCCTAGGCCAGAAAAAGGACATGTGGTAACAACTAGGGAAACAGGGACACAGTATGAATGTTCACTAATAGCAGCGCATCAGTAGAATCCTATGAATTATAACAATTACGTTATACTGCTGTTGTTGCTGCTAAGTCGCTTCAGTCGTGTCCGACTCTGTGCAACCCCACAGACGGCGGCCCACCAGGCTCCTCCGTCCCTGGGATTCTCCAGGCAAGAACACTGGAGTGGGTTGCCATTTCCTTCTCCAATGCATGAAAGTGAAAACTGAAAGTGAAGTCGCTCAGTCATGTCCGACTCTTCTCGACCCCATGGACTGCAGCCCACCAGGCTCCTCCATCCATGGGATTTTCCAGGCAAGAGTACTGGAGCGGGGTGCCATCACCTTCTCCGATACTGATGCTAAGGTGGTACAAATAGAGAAAACTGGGGTGGGCAATATGGAATCTCTGGGTACTGCTTAATTTTTTTTCTGTAAATCTAAAACTATTTGAAAATGAAAAGTTATTTAAAATATCCTTTTATCTCAGAAAACTTACTATGAGAATTTCTGAGTTTTTGCAAGCCAAATTCCCAAATTTTACTTGTAAAGTTTCTGGACTTCTCAGACCAGATATAATCATTCTGTTCACAGATTCGACCTCTGACTTTCCCCTTAAAGAGATTAATATTGGTTACACATTCCAAGTTTATTTAAGGAAAAATTGTTCACCTGAAGTTCGGTTTTCCAGTGATAGGAAGCCATTTTCAGTTTGTTCACTGTGCCTTTATAATCTTATCCACTCATCCCTCCACCAGAACCAAAATAACTCTGACTCCTCCTTCTAGGACTTACGCCACTTGCAGAAAGTAGGGGAAAACACTAGCATATTCAGGTATAAATGGTTGTCCGTAGAGGCCTTGAGAAAATGAAAGATATACCTATTTGAATGCAGAGTTCCAAAGAATAGCAAGGAGAGATAAGAAAGCCTTCCTCAGTGACCAGTGGAAAGAAATCCAGGAAAACAATAGAATGGGAAACACTAGAGATCTCTTCAAGAAAATTAGAGATACCAAGGTAACATTTCATGCAAAGATGGGCTCAATAAAGGACAGAAATAGTATGGACCTAACAGAAGCAGAAGATATTAAGAAGAGGCGGCAAGAATACACAGAATGACCCAGACAACCACGATGGTGGGATCACTCACCTTGAGCCAGACATCTTGGAAATGTGAAGTCAAGTGGGCCTTAGAAAGTATCACTACACGCAAAGATAGTGGAGGGGATGGAATTCCAGTTGAGCTATTTCAGATCCTGAAAGATGATGCCGTGAAAGTGCTGCACTCAACATGCCAGCAAATTTGGAAAACTCAGCAGTGGCCACAGGACTGAAAAAGGTCAGTGTTCACTCCAGTCCCAAAGAAAGGCAATGCCAAAGAATGCTCAAACTACCGCACAATTGCACTCATCTCACATGCTAGCAAATAAATGCTCAGAATTCTCCAAACCAAGCTTCAATAGTACGTGAACCTTGAACTTCCAGATGTTTAAGCTGGACTTAGAAAAGGCAGAGGAACCAGAGATCAAATTGCCAAAATCCGTTGGATCATCAAAAAAAAAAAAAAGCAAGAGAGTTCCAGAAAATCATCTACTTTTGCTTTATTGACTACACCAAAGCCTTTCACTGTGTGGATCACAACAAACTGTGGAAAAGTCTTAAAGAGTTGGGAATACCAGACCACCTGACCTGCCTCCTGAGAAATCTGTATGCAGGTCAAGAAGCAACAGTTAGAACTGGACATGGAAAAACACACTGGTTCCAAATTGGGAAAGTAGTATGTCAAGGCTGTATATTGTCACTCTGCTTATTTAACTTATATGCAGAGTACATCATGAGAAACACTGGACTGGATGAAGCAGAAGCTGGAATCAAGATTGTCAGGAGAAATATTAATAACCTCAGATATGCAGATTATACCACCCTTATGGCAGAAAGCGAAGAAGAACTAAAGAGCCTCTTGATGAAAGTGAAAGAGGAGAGTGAAAAAGTTGATTTAAATCTCAACATTCAGAAAGCTAAGATCATGGCATCTGGTCCCATCACTTCAAGGCAAATAGTTGGGGAAACAATGGAAAGAGTGACAGAGTTTATTTTCTTGGGCTCCAAAATCACTGCAGATGGTGACTACAGCCATGAAATTTACAGCCAAAGAGCAAACATCTTTTAAATTTCATGGCTGTAGTCACCATCTGCAGTGATTCCCATTTCACGCCAGTCAGAATGGCTGCGATCCAAAAGTCTACAAGCAATAAATGCTGGAGAGGGTGTGGAGAAAAGGGAACCCTCTTACACTGTTGGTGGGAATGCAAACTAGTACAGCCACTATGGAAAACAGTGTGGAGATTCCTTAAAAAACTGGAAACAGAACTGCCTTATGAGCCAGCAATCCCACTGCTGGGCATACACACTGAGGAAACCAGAAGGGAAAGAGACACGTGTACCCCAATGTTCATCGCAGCACTGTTTATAATAGCCAGGACATGGAAGCAACCTAGATGTCCCTCAGCAGATGAATGGATAAGAAAGCTGTGGTACATATACACAATGGAGTATTACTCAGCCATTAAAAAGAAAACATTTGAATCAGTTCTAATGAGGTGGATGAAACTGGAGCCTATTATACAGAGTGAAGTAAGCCAGAAGGAAAAACACCAATACAGTATACTAACGCATATATATGGAATTTAGAAAGATGATAACAATAACCCTGTGTACGAGACAGCAAAAGAGACACTGATATATAGAACAGTCTTATGGACTCTGTGGGAGAGGGAGAGGGTGGGAAGATTTGGGAGAATGGCATTGAAACATGTAAAATATCATGTATGAAATGAGATGCCAGTCCAGGTTCGATGCACGATACTGGATGCTTGGGGCTAGTGCACTGAGACGACCCAGAGGGATGGTATGGGGAGGGAGGAGGGAGGAGGGTTCAGGATGGGGAACACATGTATACCTGTGGCAGATTCATTTTGATATTTGGCAAAACTAATACAATTATGTAAAGTTTAAAAATTAAAAAAAAAAAAAAGATGTTTGCTCTTTGGAAGGAAAGCTATGACAAAACTAGACAGCATGTTAAAAAGCAGAGACATCACTTTGCTGGCAAACAGGTCCATCTGGTCAAAGCTTTGATTTTTCCAGTAGTCATGTATGGATGTGAGAGGTGGACCACAAAGAAGTCTGAATGCCAAAGAACTGATGCTTTTGAACTATGGTATTGGAAAAGACTCTTGAGAGTGCCTTGGAGAGCAAGGAGATCAAACCAGTCCATCCTGAAAGAAATCAACCCTGAGTATTCACTGGAAGGGCTGATGCTGAAGCTAAAGCTATAATACTTGGACCACCTGATGTGAAGAGCTATTCACTGGAAAAGACCCTGATGCTGAGAAAAAATGAAGGCAGGAGGAGAAGGGGACGACCGAAGATGAGATGGTTGGATGGCATCTCTGACTCAGTGGACATGAATTTGAGTAAGCTGTGGGAGATAGTGAAGGTCAGGGAAGCCTGGCATGCTGCAGTCCAAGAGTTGAACAGGACTTGGCAGCTGAATAACAACTCCTCCTAGACTCCACTTGTGACACCTCCTCTAGGAGGCCCTCTGTTGTTTCCTCAAGCTGGGGTTCAATCCCTTCCCCTCATGGCTCTTGTGTGGCCTCCAATCAGGGCACCAGTCGCACCATAGGGACTGATGATATCCTTTCCCTAAGCTCTGTAGGGGCAGGCATCTAACTCACTTCTGTCTCTCCCTGTGTTGATCACATCTCCCATACCCACTGCAAGACACTCTACAATAGATGTGTTGAATAAATAACTGAACACACATTGGTAATTGTTTTAGAATGCATCAAAACACATGTGCTGTAGAAACATACTGGAATAACTTCTAGCAAACCCATCCTTCATCCTATACTGAATGCCGCAATGAGAAGATTTGGCATACAGCAAAATCAGACAACTCAGGGAGGTACTGAATGGGTCAGCTGGTGTCCTAGAGTTGTATCATGATGGATGGTGGCCCTTTTTCCAAAAATGAAATAAGCAGAAATAGCAGAAATAGACCCCTTCTTCCCCCAGAGAGAAATTGAGAAAAAGGGTACTTGGCAAAGGGATTTATTGAGGTCTCAGTAGAACAATTAACACCAGACTTCTTTTCTAAGGGATCCACCCTTGAGAAGTGCGGTTACTGCTGTTTAATAATGTGACTCACAGTATCAGGGGAGGAACTTCCCTGATTATTCAGAGGACAGTTAGGAAACTGTTTTATGCTTCCCTTATAGGTGCAAATGCTTTGAACAAAACTGTTTGACAGCATGTCTTTATCCTGGAGAGGTGTGTCCTATGTCTAACAGGGCCGCCTGCAGCTTGGTGCCCAAACAGAGGACTCTAATGACCCTGTGAGGCCTGGGACACCAGCTGGCCTTGGTCCTCAACTCACCCAGAGGGCCACACTCAGGAAAGGAGGCCCATGTCTCCCTCCAACTGTCTGCTGGGACCCCTGTCCTTCCTTGAGGGCAAGCTGGAGGGGATGAACCAGATTTAGGGCCCTGGGATAGCAGGCCAAGGGTGGGTAGGGAGAGTGGCTGGACATTGTGAGCACACAATTGGATATTTTCAAAAACTGGAAGGGAGAATCTCACAGGGGTGCAGATAGACAGACAGACAAAACAGCTCCAAGGACAGCTTGAAGTTTAGTCTCTCAGGATGTTCCCCTTTGACTCAGAGTGCGTGTAGTTCACAGCCTGGCTTTCTCTGGAGCTGCTGCGGGCTGTGTCTGGGGCTTGCAGGGTGTCAGCCTCTCAGGCTTTGATGGAACAGAGCAGGACTCTCTGGGAGTTGCCCCTCGCCCCCACGTCCTCTGTTGCCTTTTGTCTATAGAAAAACTTTAGCCAAAGAATAAGCTTAACAGATGAAGTGAGGAAATGCAGAAGCAAAGGAAAGCAGTCAAATGGGACAAAATAATAATAGTGCTTTCCTGGTGGCTTGGACAGGAAAGAATCCGCCTGCAGTGCAGGAGACCTGGGTTCGATCCCTGGGTTGGTAAGATCCCTTGGAGAAGGGAAAGGGTACCCACTCCAGTATTCTTGCCTGGAGAATCCCCATGGACAGAGGAGCCTGGCAGGCTGCAGTCCATGTGCTGAGTGACTTAGCACAGCACAACACAGCATTATATAATAGTTATTAAGCAAAGTCAAGGAACTTCAGTTCCTCCTCAAGAGCTGTAGATAACATTCAAAGCCATATCCTTTGAGCTGTCTTATAGATACTGAAACTCCCTCCAGGTGAAGAAGTTAATTACATGATGACCAGAGTGTAGCCATGACATTGTTGTTCTGTTGCTCGGTCGTGTCTGACTCTTTGTGACCCTATGGACTGCAGCACACCAGGCTTCCTGGTCCTTCATCATCTCCCAGAGCTTGCTCAAACTCATGTCCATTGAGTTGGTGATACCATCCAACCATCTCATCCTCTGTTGTCCCCTTCTCCTCCTGCCCTCAATCTTTCCCAACATCAGGGTCTTTTCAAATGAGTCAGCACTTTACATTAGGTGGCTAAAGTACTGGAGCTTCAGCATCAGCCCTTCCAGTGAATATTCAGGGTTGATTTCCTTTAGGGTTGGTTGGTTTAATCTTCTTGCTGTCGGAGGGATTCTTAAGAGTCTTCTCTAGCACCACAGTTTGAAAGCATCAATTCTTCAGTGCTTGGCTTTCTTTATGGTCCAACTCTCACATCCATACATGACCACTGGAAAAACTATAGCTTTGACTACACAGAGCTTTGTTGGCAAAGTGATGTCTCTGCTTTTAATACACTGTCTAGGTGTGTCATAGCTTTCAATTGCCACAATTCTGAGAACTGGCATCAAAGCAATGGGAACAAATCAACTCTGGAACTAAAGACTAACTGTACTTAAAAGCAATCAAGATGACCCTACTGCTACTGCTAAGCCGCTTCAGTCGTGTCCAACTCTGTGTGATCCCATAGACGGCAGCCCACCAGGCTCCCCTGTCCCTGGGATTCTCCAGGCAAGAACACTGGAGTGGGTTGCCATTTCCTTCTCCAATAGATAACCCTAACCAGATTAGTAATCACCAACTTCAAGATGACTGTCAGAGCTGATTGCCCTATTTCTGCATGTAGCCCCCTCCCTCTGACTATAAAAGCTCTTGCTCACTGATGGTCAGTGGGGGGCAGTTGGCCTTTGGACAGGTATTTGCTCTCTACCTAGGTTGCCAGCCTCTGAAATAAAGCAAGCTTTCCTTTCCACCAGTCTTGCCTCCAGTGTATTGACTTTAGAGCAGCGAGCAGTGGGACCTCACTTTAGGTAACAGCGAGATTTCTGGTGGGGCTGGTGTGAGAGTGTGAACAATGCTGTTGGGGGTGGAGGGAGTCTGCAATCTAAGCCAAAGGGAGACTCTGCGTTAGATCAACAATGAACTCACTAAAGTCAAGTTGGCATAAATCAGTATCAGACCTGAAGTAGTTAGGATGAGGCTGCCAAAGGGAACAAAAAACTTTGGACAGTCTACATTTCTTTTGACTTTCCTAAGGATGCTTTTACCATCTTCTGACTCTTCATTACCAAATTTGCATATCAACTTACCTCTCACTGTTAGAACCCTCAGCAGTGTGATTATCTGGTCAATAACTGAAACTTCAGTTACTAGATTCATAGTCCAAGAAATGCAGTATTTGGAAGTTCATCTTCATAGAAGGGAATATATCGCTTATGAGCATGAAATTGTTTATTTGTTTAATGCTTGAGTTCTTTTTTAAAATGTTTTGTTGTTGTTGAAATATGGTTGGTTTTCAATGTTGTTTTAGTTTCTTCTATGCAGCAAAGTGATTCAGTTACATACATACATATATTTATATAGTATGGATTTATATTCTCTTCCCTTGGACTGCAAGGAGATCCAACCAGTCCATTCTGAAGGAGATCAGCCCTGGGATTTCTTTGGAAGGAATGATGCTAAAGCTGAAACTCCAGTACTTTGGCTACCTCATGCGAAGAGCTGACTCATTGGAAAAGACTCTGATGCTGGGAGGGATTGGGGGCAGGAGGAGAAGGGGAGGACAGAGGATGAGATGGCTGGAGGGCATCACTGACTCGATGGACGTGAGTCTGAGTGAATTCCGGGAGCTGGTGATGGACAGGGAGGCCTGGCGTGCTGCGATTCATGGGGTCGCAAAGAGTTGGACATGACTGAGCGACTGAACTGAACTGAACTGAACTATATTCTTTTCCATTATGATTTAGTATAAGATATTGAACATAATTCACTGTGTAATGTTTGCCTTCTAATTGGCAGCCCTTGAAGATGGATCTCGGTAGTTTTTGGTCAAGGAAAAGACTAGAACTTGAGGCCATATTTGAAAGTAGTCTTCAAGGAGACTTTTTTCCTTTTTTTAGATTTTCTGATTATAAACCACCTGCTTCTCCTGGAAGTAGCTCTTCCACAGAGCCTGAAAACAACTACAATATTTCTGTATCTATCTTCTCAGGAAAGACATCTTGAAAACTTACATATGATCCCTAGCTGTGCTTCCCAAGCTCCCATTCCCTGGTCAGCCTGCAGCACTGGGACCTCACCTTGACTACCCCCTGGCGTGACCTCCTGGAGATCATGTGCAGACAGATTTGTGAGCCCGTGTCACACGGGTCTTCCCTGCTCCACTTGACAAGCCTTGGTTCTTACTGAAATTTTCTCTGGTTTCTCCTCTGCTCATCCTTCTTCTGCCTGTCTGTTCACTCTTCTCTTATCGTGAAATGTTGTTTCTCAGGGCACCAAGTTTTGTCTTATTCTTGTACTTTCATACTTTTCCTGGATGGGCTCTTTGCTTATATTATTAGCTCTACACAGATACCTCTAACGGTGCAAAGAGTCTAAACCCTCCACCTGAGACTCCAGGACTACTTCTGACTGCCTTCTGGATATTTGCATGACTGTTACACAGGTCCTGCACACAACTTTTTCCTCAGAGAACTTATTGTTTTCAGCCTGTATCCCCAAGCCCACTCCTCTTCTTTGATGATATTTGATGATATTGTTATTCAACCAGGCCCCCAAGCCGGAACTGTAGGCACAGATCACTTATTGCTTTTAACCTTCTATCCAAACCATCACATAGTCAAGTTGGTTCCACATCCTTTAACTGTCCCTCTGTGTTTTAGAGAATATACAGTTAATATGTTATTATTTAAAATTATGCAATCCAGAAATAAAGGAATAAAGAGATAAAATTCTCCTTCAATTTCCCTCATACCTAAATCTCACCTCACAATGAAATTCTGTCCAAAGAAGTAGCTTCCTATCAGCTAGCCTTTGGGCCTGGGGTATCCACTCTCACAAGGAGAACCTACCCTGGGTTTGATGGGCTTGGAGGCCCTGGACATGCATGCTAGTGATTCTCTGTCTGAGACACCAGAGCATGAGGTCAAAGAGGGATCCTGGGTTACAGGGACCATGGGATGCAGGAGGTGGTCCCAGACAGACGAAAGGGCTCAGCTAGAGGAGAGCAAGATGGGCCTTTAAATTGCAGGGTCCAGGACAGGCACCTAGGGAGAGTACCAGTTAAGAAGGGCTCAAACTAGTAATTTAATTTTTTCTTCATCAAGTACTTATTGGATTGTCACTATAAACTGGAACCTAATGCATATGCTGAGCTTCCTAGGTGATGCTAGTGGTAAAGAACCCGCCTGCCAATGCAGGAGACATGAGATGCTGGTTCGATCTGTGTTGGGAAGATCCTTTGGAATATAAAATGGCAGTTCACTCCAGTATGTTAGCTTGGGAAATTCCATGGACAGAGGTGCCTGGCCAGGTACAGTCCATGGGGTTGCAAAGAATTGCACACAACTGAAGCGACTTAGCACACACACACGTATACGGAAGAAACAGCTGGTTCAGGACAGTTCCTGTCTCCACGGGGGTTCTCACCTGTGCACAGCAACTTCTGGTTTTAAAGAGGCCTTCCCCAACGTGCAGGCACATTTCAGCGGGTACTGAGGATAATTCACTGGTGTCTATATTTCTCTAAATATGCTAAGTAAATGTTATATGGCTAACAGCAGAACTATATTTTGTAATCATTACGGAGTTTAAAATAAATTTGTAATCTAATGTTATTCTTACATAAATTTGATCTTCAAGATAAAGTAAATTGGGCTTCATCTTAAAAAAAAATCGCCGAGGGCCATTATTTAGATTGCAGTGCCCTCTGGTGGTTACAATGTAGTATTTATTTTCAGTTTATCCCAAGACTCTCTAGAATGGAAAGTTCCTTGGGTCTTTGTGGGTAAGATTTTTGACATTCTGAATTTTCTCATTAAACTTATTTTTCCATTTTTTGTTGTTTTCTTGCAAAAAGTCTCAGGGTTGCTGAAATTATATTGAAGTAAAATCAGACAAAATAAATATTTCGTGGAGTTTTTTAAACAATATTCAGAGAAGCCCAGAAATAATCCCAAAAGATTAAGGGAGAAAAAGCTATCATTTTAAGATTTATCAAGAAAAAACCCATGAAAGGATGATCTAGAAACTGGAATGCTCCACCTAAGAGACAGGAACCTCTCAAAATTTGAATACAAAAAATATTATAATACAAAAGTCATTATCGGTTCATAGCAATTTTAAAAAGGTCAAATAAAAAGACAAATGACAAAGGTCACCTCAACTCCAAGTCTAGAGACAGTCACAATATTTTTTTTGGCATTAAAAATGTAGTATTTCAAAGCCATTGGTCAATTTATTAACCATTATTACCATTTTCTTTGTACTTAGAGTGTCCGTATAAGAATTGCTTAGTGGATATGTGCTTTGAGCGTGAGAAAAAAACTTAAAAAAATTGTTTTTTTTTAATTTCAAAGACAAGGAATCTTGACAAATAGTAATTCAGATTTTACTCTATTGTTAACTTAGCTCCAAATACATACCTATCAACTGTTAGATTAGTGCAAACATAATTTTGGTTTCAACAGTGAATTTTAAATCATTATAACTAGGCTCAGATATATCTTTATTAATCAAAATAAGAACAATTACAATCAACACATTTTTGCTAATGAGATAAGTTTGTTTTTTCCGGTACCATAAATGATACAGGTGGAGTAGAAGGCATGCACCCATCTTCTCCCATGAGAAGTCCAAAATTACAACTCACTGCTGAACAACCATCAACAGGAGAATGTTGGATCCCACCAAAAAAAGATATTCCACATCCAAGGGCAAAGGAGAAGCCCCAACAAGATGGTAGGAGGGGCAAAATCATGTTTAGAGTCAAACACCGTACCTGCCAGAGACACTTGGAGGGCTCAAACAAAACCTTGTGTGAACAAGGACCCAGAGACCCCAGAGACTGAGCCAGACCTGTGTTTGAGCGTCTCCTGTAGAGGTACGGGTCAGTGGTGGCCTGCCAAAGGGGCAGGGGCTCTGGCTGCAGCAGACCTGGGTCACCCAGCCTGTGGCATAAGCCCTCTTGGAGGAGGTCACCATTAATCCCACCATACAGCTGCTGAGCAGACAACCCACAAACTGCAGAACAATTATACCAAAGAAATTCTCACACTGTTAAGAAAGTTCTAGGGCCCAAAACAGATTTCCCAACCTGGGGATCTGGCAAAGGGACTGAGAACCCCCAGGGAATTTGACTTTGGAGGCAAGTGGGATTTGATTACAGAACTTACACAGGACTGGGGAAACAGAATCTTGGAGGGCACAAACAAAACGATGTGGGCACTAGAACCCAGGAAAAGGAGCAGTGACCTCATGAGACTGGCCCAGACTTGCCCGTGAGTGTCCTGGAGTCTCCGGTGGATGTGTGGGTCAGCGGTGGCCTGCTGCAGGGTCTGGGGCACTGACTGTGGCAGTGCATGAACAGGACCTTTTGAACGAGGTCGCCAGTATCTTCATTGCCTCCACCATAGTCTGGTCTCAGGTCAAACAATAGGGAAGGAACACAGCCATCAACACAAAATCGGATTAAAGATTAACTGAGCATGGCCCCGCCTATCAGAATAAGACCCAGTTTCCCCCACACTCAGTCTCTCCCAACAAGAAGTTTCCATAAGCTTCTTATCCTTATCTGTCAGAGGGAAGACAGACTGAAAACCACAATCACAGAAAACTAATCAAACTGATCGCATGGACCACAGCATTGTCTAACTCAATGAAACTATGTGCCATGCTGTGTAGGGCCACCCAAGATGAATGGGTCATGGTGGAGAGTTCTGAGAAAATGTGGTCCACTGGAGAAGGGAAGAGCAAACCACTTCAGAATTCTTGCCCTGAGAACCCCATGAACAGTATGAAAAGGCAAAAAAGATATGACACTGAAAGATGAGCTCCCCAGGTTGGTAGGTGCCCATTTGCTACTGGAGATCAGTGGAGAAATAACTCCAGAAAGAATGAAGAGATGGAGCCAAAGCAAAAACAACACCCAGGTGTGGATGTGACTGGTGATGGAAGTAAAGACTGATGCTGCAAAGAACAATATTGCTTAGGAACCTGGAATGTTAGGTCCATGAATTAAGGTAAATTGGAAGTGTTCAAACAGGAGATGACAAGAGTGAACATTGACATTTTAGGAATCAGCGAACTAAAATGGACTGGATTGGGTGAATTTAATTTAGATGACCGTTATATTACTACTGTGGGCAAGAGTCCCTTAGAAAAAATGGAGTAGCCTTCATGGTTAATAAAAGAGTCCAAAATGTAATACTTGGGTACAATCTCAAAAACGACAGAATGATCTCTGTTCGTTTCCAAGACAAACCATTCAATACCACAGTAATCCAAGTCTATGCCCTGACCAGTTATGCTAAAGGAGCTGAAGTTGAATAGTTCTATGAAGACCTACAAGACCATCTAGAATTAACACCCCCAAAAGATGGCCTTTTTATCATAGGGGACTGGAATGCAAAAGTAGGAAGTCAAGAGATACCTGGAGTAATAGGCACATTTGACCTTAGAGTACAGAATGAAGCAGAGCAAAGGCTAAGAGAGTTTTGCCAAGAGAACGCACTGGTGATAGCAAACATCCTCTTCCAACAAAACAAGAGAAGACTCTACACATGGGCATCACCAACACCGATATCACATTGATTATATTCTTTGCAGCCAAAGATGGAGAAGCTCTATACAGTCAGCAAAAAACAAGACTTGGAGCTGACTGTGGCTCAGATCATGAACTCATTATTGCCAAATTCAGACTGAAATTGAAGAAAGTAGGGAAAACCACTAGACCTTTCAGGTATGACCTAAATCAAATCCCTTATGATTACACAGTGGAAATGAGAAATAGATTCATGGGACTAGATCTGATAGACAGAGTGCCTGAAGAACTATGGATGGAGCTTTGTGACATTGTACAGGAGGCAGTGATCAAAACCATTCCCAAGAAAAAGAAATGGAAAATGGCTGTCTGAGGAGGCCTTACAAATAGCTGAAAAAAGAGGAGAAGCTAAAGGCAAAGGAGAAAAGGAAAGATATACCCATTTGAATGCCAAAAATAGCAAGAATTTCAAAGACTAGCAAGGAGAGATAATAATGCCTCCTTCAATGATCAATGCAAAGAAATGGAGGAAAACAAAAGAACGGGAAAGACTAGAGATCTCTTCAAGAAAATTAGAGATACCAAGGGAATATTTCATGCAAAGATGGGCTCAATAAAGGACAGAAAAGGTATGGACCTAACAGAAGCAGAAGATATTAAGAAGAGGTGGCAAGAATACACAGAAGAACTATACAAAAAAAGATCTTCATGACCCAGATAACTACGATGGTGTGTGATCACTCACCTAGAGCCAGACATCCTGGAATGTGAAGTCAAGTGGGCCTAGGAAGTATCACTACGAACAAAGCTAGTGGAGGTGATGGAACACCAGTTGAGCTATTTCAAATCCTAAAAAATGATGCTGAGAAAGTGTTGCACTCAATATGCCAGCAAATTTGGAAAACTCAGCAGTGGCCACAGGACTGGAAAAGGTCAGTTTTCATTCCAATTCCAAAGAAAGACAATGGCAAAGAATGCTCAAACTACCACACAATTGCACTCATCTCACATGCTAGCAAAGTAATTCTCAAAATTCTCCAGGCCAGAGTTCAACAGTACGTGAACCTTGAACTTCTAGTTTTTCAAGCTGGATTTAGAAAAGGTAGAGGAATCAGAGATTAAATAGCCAACATCCATTGGATCATCGAAAAAGCAAGAGAATACCAGAAAAATATCTACTTCTGCTTTATTGACTACGCAGAAGCCTTTGACTGTGTAGGTTACAACAAACTGGAAATTTCCTCAAGAGATGGGAATACCAGACCACCTGACCTGCCTCCTGAGAAACCTGCATGCAAGTCAAGAAGTAACAGTTAGAACTGGACTTGGAAAAACAGACTGGTTCACAAATTGGGAAAGGAGTACATCAAGGCTGTATATTGTCACCCTGCTTATTTAACTTATATGCAGAGTATATCATGTGAAATCTGGACTGGATGAAGCACAAATTGAAATCAATATTGCTGGGAGAAGTATCAATAACCTCAGATACACAGATGACACCATCCTTATAGCAGAAAGCAAAGAACTTTTTGATGAATGTGAAAAAAAAAAAAAAAAAACTGGCTTAAAACTCAACATTCAATAAATGAAGGTCATGGCATCCAGTTTCATCAATTCATGGCAAACAGATAGGGAAACAGTGGAAACAGTGACAAACTTTATTTTGCGGGGCTCCAAAATCACTACAGATGTTGACTGCAGTCATGAAATTAAGAGACACTTGATCCTTGGAAGAAAAGTTATGACCAACCTAGACAGCATATTGAAAAGCAGAGACATTACTTGGCCAACAAAGGTCCGTCTAGTCAAGTTTTTCCAGTGGTAATGTATGGATGTTAGAGTTGGACTATGAAAAAAGCTAAGCGCCAAAGAATTGATGCTTTTGAACTGTGGTATTGGAGAAGACTCTTGAGAGTCCCGTGGACTGCAAGGCAATCCAATCAGTCCATTCTAAAGGAGATCAGTCCTGGATATTCATTCTAAGGATTGATCCTGAAGCTGAAACTCCAATACTTTGGCCACCTGATGTGAAGAATTGACTCATTTGAAAAGACCCTGATGCTGGGAAAGATTGAAGGCAGGAAGAGAAGGGGGTGACAGGATGAGATGGTTGGATGGTATTACCGACTCAATGGACATGAGTTGAGCAAGCTCCAGGAGTTGGTGATGGATAGGGAGGCCTGGTGTGCTGCAGTCCATGGGGCCACAAAGAGTTGGACAGGACTGAGTGACTGAACTGAACTGTACCATAAAAATCCATGCTTCAGGATTCAGTGAACTTGTGGAGAGCATTTTCTGCCTCCTGCTGGTTGTGGAAGCATTTTCCCTGCAAAAAGTTGTCAAGATGCTTGAAGAAGTATTTGTTGGTTACTGAGAGGTCAGTTGAATATGGTGGATGAAGCAAAACTTTGTAGCTAAATTCTCTCCATTTTGAAGCATCAGTTGTGTGACATACAGTTGGGTGTTGTCGTGGAGAAGAATTATTAGGCCCATTCTGTTGACCAATGCCGGGTGCAGTCGTTGCAGCTTTTGGTGCATCTCATCAATTTGCTGAGCAAAACTCTCAGATATAAGGTTTCACTGGGATTCAGAAAGCTGTAGTGGATCAGATGGGCAGCAGGCCACCAAACAGTGACCTTGACCTTTTTTTGGTGCAAGATCTGGCTTTGGGAAGTGCTTTGGAGTGTGTTTGTGGTCCAATCACTGAGCTGCTCATCACCATTTGCAGTGACATGGATAGACGTGGAGGACAGTATGCTAAGTGCAATGAGTCAGACAGAGAAAATACAACATAATAATACGTAACCAAGATATGACAAACTAGTGAATATTAAAAAACGAAGCAGAGTCACAGATATGCAGAAGAAACAAGTATTTGGTTACCGTCAGGGGCATTATGGGGTGGGAGAGTGGGAGGTACAGGCTACTAGGATTAAGATAGGCTACAGGGATTTATTGTACAACATGGGGAATAGAGTCAATATTTTGTTATAACTGTAAGTAGACTGTAACTTTTAAAAACTGTATAAAAAGAAGATATGCCACCATTGTCATACACACAGAAGCATAGCATGGTCCCAGCATGGTTATGCTTAGAGAAACATTGGCAGAAAAGATGGCAAAATGCAAAAATGTGTGACCTAGCATAATAGGTGGAAAAGGCAGTGGTACCCCACTCCAGTACTCTTGCCTAGAGAATCCCAGGGACGGAGGAGCCTGGAGGGCTGCAGTCCATGGGGTCACTAAGAGTTGGACACGACTGAGCAACTTCAGTTTCCCTTTTCACTTTCATGCATTGGAGAAGGAAATGGCAACCCACTCCAGTGTTCTTGCCTGGAGAATCCCCGGGACGGGGGAGCCTGGTGGGCTGCCGTCTATGGGGTTGCACAGAGTCGGACACGACTGAAGCGACTTGGCAGCAGCAGCATAATAGGAATATGAGTGATTACACATATCCATACTGTCTGCTTTGTCTTTTCAAATTTTGTAAGAAGTTTTCCAAGTCTCTGTTCAAGCAGAGGTCTGTGCTCCGCAGCCCTGCTCTGGTGTGAAGGGAAAGACTGGTCGTTGCCCTGTGGTGCAGGTCCTTCAGCTGCGGTGATGAGCGCAAGAGCTGCAACCAGATCTGCTCTGGTCCCTTCACAGGGAAGGAGAGTTCTTCCTCTCTCTAAGCATAAATTTGTGGCTCGTCTACTTCTCTCCTTGTACTCCTGTCCTTCTCCTGGGGGCTTTTCTATCATTAGCATCAACTTGTTACTTTCTTTTAAGAGTTGTAATCATTTATGCCTTTTGTGAATAAATCTGGTAGATTTAGAAATAATCAAATGTTTATTTCAAAATAAATATTTTTTTAAATCTATCATATTTACTTATAAGATCTTTTTTTGAATCAGCCATATTTAATAGGCTGATTCAAAGTAATAATAGGTTAGAAATTAGGCTGCTGCTGCTAAGTCGCTTCAGTTGTGTCCGACTCTGTGCGACCCCATAGACGGCAGCCCACCAGGCTCACCCGTCCCTGGGATTCTCCAGGCAAGATCACTGGAGTGGGTTGCCATTTCCTTCTCCTAACAACTGGTAAATAAAAAGTATGTGTGAGTGGTTCTGTTCTTCTTGCTTAAAATTTATCAGAATGTATTTTATTTCATGGTACTCACTTTTATATCATTTGTCAATTGATCAAGTTACATGAGCTGGAGTGGAAACTCACAGGCTTCCTGTGCCACCCACCTGGGGAGCTGTGAGTAGTGAACCATGGGCATAGATTGTGAAAATGAAAGCATTAGTCACTCAGTCCTGTCTGACTCTTTGCAATCCCATGGACTATCACCCGCAAGGCTCCTCTGTCCATAGAATTCTCCAGGCAAGAATACTGGGGTGGGTTGCCATTTCCTTCTCTAGGGGATCTTCCCCACCCAGGGATCAAACCCTGGTCTCCTGTATCTCCTGTATTCCAGGCAGATTCTTTCCCACTGAGCCATTGGGAAAGCAAGATTGTCTTCAGAGAGAAGCAATATAGTTTCATTGGGATCACTTCATATTCTGCAATTCACCCTATATTTCTTAAATTCTTTGCTTCTGAGTCTGCTGTTCTCTATATCTTATAATCTTCACCTCACTTCCCCCCCTCAACCCCAAGCATATCCTCTTCTTAATTCACTTTATTTCACATGTCAGTTTCTCCTGGGTTTCCTTAAGGATCTCCACTTCCTGTGGCAAACTTTGCATTTATTTATTTTTTTCATCAGGCTTTAGTCAACTTCAGGGGAAATTTTCATTTGCTAAATTATCTGCTCTTTGGTTCATGCCTACTTGACGGCTCGTCAGTTGAGACTGTCAACAGCCTCTATCTTCAGCTCTTGTTACTAGAGTGTTTCTCTGTGAGGCTCCCATCCTTCTCAGTCTCCTCACTCCAGTGGTCTGCTAGCTGACTATTTATTTCATCTCTACCCATTTCCTTTCTTATCAGATATGCCCTGTGATTCAGAATCAGGATCAAGCTCCATCACCAGGAAAGTTCAATTATTCAGACTAATTTCACTCATTTTGTGAGCTAGAAGTTGCATGTCTGATTTAATATGGTTTGTTCACTAAACTCAGTATGTGGGTCATTTCAGCTGTCTGCTTCCAGCTATATGCTTTTCTTAAGCCCGGAATATTCTTCTCAAACACAAGGAACAGGTACTTGAACTTTTCCTCATTAAGTTTAGTTTTATGAGGGGAAACTTTGAAAAATTTATTGACTTCTTTTAAAAAGTAAATCAGCCAAAATAATAATAAATACAATATAACACAATACTGATTCTATTATTTCCTAGTTAAGAGTACATTTAAGAGATTTAAGAAAACATTCTAGCCTCATGAAAACTTTGTGGTATCATTTATAAATAGTTCACTTTTCAACTCCCATCTATAGGTGGTATCAAATGTATCTGTACCATGGATCATATAAGGTGTTACATCTTTTACTTTAAATTTCCAACATTTACTTATTACATAAACTGTGAATGAGATTCTTTTAAAAATGGCTTGGAGGTTAATCCATTTCTTTATAGCTTGGAGGTTAATCTATTTCTTTAAAGTCTATGCCGGTGGTTCTCAAATGTCAGTATTTGTAAGAATCACCGGGAGGGCTCCTGACACCTCAGATTACAGTCCTCCCCAACCTCCGCAGAGTTTTTAGTCCAATAGGTCCGTGGTGGAGGAGAAGAATTAGCATTTCTAACAAGTTCCAGGTGATACTAATGTTGCCTAGTGTGGGGATCACATCAATTGTGCTAATGTAAAAAGTTAGTAATGCCTACCTTTGTGTTTATCCTCTGTTGGCTTCCCTATTTCTATAGTGGGAAACTATTCTCAGCTTTTCTGGACTACTGGTTTGGTTTCTTGACATCCTTCAGGTTTGTCTTACAGTCTTAAGTGGGTCTTACACAGCATTCTTCTGCAGACTCAGCTGTAGCCAACGAAATACCTCCTTCTATAATGGAACCAAACTTGATCCACTCACCCATTCACAGAAAAGCCAATCTGCTGAGACATGGTTGTGGTGGTATAAAGTGAAGTAAGGTGAAGCGTTTATTGCAAACACCAAACAAGGAAAGCAAGGAGTGTGTGGTCCTCTGATGCTCAGAAGACCCAATTCCCCAATGGCTTTCAGAGAAATGTTCTTAAAGACAGGGTGAAGGAGAGGATAGGAGGGTGTGTGCATCATCAGCTTTTGCAACATTCTCTGGTTGGTGTTAGGTAACCAGGAGTCAGCCATCTCAGTCTCCTGGTTCCAGTCATCCTGGGGTCCAAGTGCTGGTGATCAGCATGCAGTTAACTTCTTCCACCTGGTGGCCGTTTCAGTGTCTGCAAAGGAGCTCAGAATATATAGCTCAGAAGATTATCTAGAGCTCTTGAGGGGGCTTCCCAGGTGGCACTAGTGGTAACGAATTTCACTGCCAATGCAGGAGAAACAAGAGGCATGGGTCTGGAAGATTCCCTGGAGTAGGGAATGGCACCCCACTCCAGTGTTCTTGCCTGGAAAATTCCATGGGCAGAGGAGCATGGTGGGCTAGAGTCCACGGGGCCACAAAGAGTCAGACACAACTAAGCAACTGAGCACACACACACAATAGCCCTTGAGGAGGACTAAAGGTCCTTGACTTTGTTTCATGGCTAAACTATAACTTTCTCTCTTGCTTGACTGTTTTCCTTTGTGTCTCACTTCTCTGATTAAATTTTTTCTCTTTGAACTTATGGAGTTTAAACTTCTTCTAAAAACAGGATGCAAGGGACATGGCAGGGCACTTCTGGGTTATATCTCCACTGAAGGAGTATGGAACTTGACAAGACAGGTCGGGGTTTGATCAGCACTTAAAAAGAAACCTCTTTAGCTGACTGATGGATGAGCTCCTGAATTCTCATGTTTAGTTACCCAGCCACTCTGTCATCTAGTTTTTTCTCTATGAAATCCACAATATGTGGTTTGAAAGAGAAGAGGATCTTGTCTGGGCCTACCTCCCGAGTCAGTGTTAAGTCCAATTCTAGGGCGCTCAGATGTCTCCATCTGAAGAACACGTGGATGCCAGTGGTTCTCTCTGTGCTGCTCTGCAAGCCTGTGTTCACCCACCATGCCTGAAGGCAAGGGGATGGCTGCACCATCCATTCTGGAGTCTGAATTGCCAGGTGTAATTTAATGTCCCTAGAATCTGTTACTCTTGCCTGGAAAATCCCATGGATGGAGGAGCCTGGTAGGCTTTAGTCCATGGGGTCGCTAGGAGTCAGACACAACTGATGGACCTCCCTTTCACTTTCCACTTTCATGCATTGGAGAAGGAAATGGCAACCCGCTCCAATGTTCTTGCCTGGAGAATCCCAGGGATGGAGGAGCCTGGTGGGCTGCTGTCTATGGGGTTGCACAGAGTTGGACATGACTGACACAACTTAGCAGTAGCAGCAGCAGCAGAATCTGTTGATTCTTTATATCCATGAATTCTTCCAGGTTCTCAGGGTCCTCCTTGGGAGAGGTCTTTTATCTCAGGTTTTTCTGAAAGAGAAAGCTCTTTAATGTGTTAATTCTCACATTATTATGACTCCTTTTGCTTGAGTATTAAGTAAATACTTAAGAATTAAGTTCAGTTCAGTCGCTCAGTCGTGTCCGACTCTTTGCGACCCCATGAATCGCAGCAAGCCAGGCCTCCCTGTCCATCACCAACTCCCAGAGTTCACTCAAACTCATGTCTATCCAGTCAGTGATGCCATCCAGCCATCTCATCCTCTGTTGTTCCCTTCTCCTCCTGCCCGCAATCCCTCCCAGCATCAGAGTCTTTTCCAATGAGTCAACTTTTCCCATGAGGTGGACAAAGTACTGGAGTTTGAGCTTTAGCATCATTCCCTCCAAAGAAATCCCAGGGCTGATCTCCTTCAGAATGGACTGGTTGGATCTCCTTGCAGTCCAAGGGACTCTCAAGAGTCCTCTCCAACCCCACAGTTCAAAAGCATCAATTCTTTGGCACTCAGTACGAATGTTTTTAAAAATTACTTTTAATTACATTTATATAATTATTTTACATGTTCAGATTTCAAAACCAACCAACCAACCAACCAACTCTGAGTCTTCTTATTTTGCTATTACAGTCTTCCCTTCCCCCCTTCTATCTCTAAGGGAATTGGTTCCAGGACATCCTGGGATACTAAAATCTTCACATACTCAATTGCTTATATAATATGGTGTGATATTTGCATATGACCTATGCACACCCTCCATATACTCTAAATCAGCTCTATTTACTGATTACTCATCATACCTAATACAGTGTATCCCACATCTCCCACAGCATTGGAGGCAGATTCTTTACAGTCTGAGCCATCAGGGAAGCTCTGAACTGCTACATAAGTGATAAATACAATGTAAATGTTCTATAAACAGTTGTCTGCACAGCAAATTTCAAGTTTTGCTTCTTGAAACTTTCTGATATCTTAAAAAAATGTGTTTTTTTTTTTTTTGGATCCACAGTTGGTTGAATCTGCACATACAGAAACTGTGGATGCAGAGGGCCAACTCTGTGTGTGTGGACTGGTTCTGATGCAAAAGAGCCAACTCACTGGGAAAGACCCTGATGCTGGGAAAAATTGAGGGCAAGAGGAGAAGGGGGTGATAAAAGATGAGATGGTTGGATGGCATCACTGACTCTGTGGACATAAGTTTGAGGAAACTCGGGGAGACAGCGATGACAGAGAAGCCTGATGTGCTGCAGTTCATGGGATCACAGAGTCAGACACGACTTAGCAACTGAACCACAAAAACAGCAACAACAATAATCAGTTCAGTTCAGTCACTCAGTCATGTCCGACTGCAACCCTATGAATCACAGCATGCCAGGCCTCCCTGTCCATCACCAACTCCCAAGTTCTCTCAAACTCTTCCAATGAACACCCAGGACAGATCTCCTTTAGAATGGACGGGTTGGATCTCCTTGCAGTCCAAGGGACTCTCAAGAGTCTTCTCCAACACCACAGTTCAAAAGCATCAATTCTTCACACTCAGCTTTCTTCACAGTCCAACTCTCACATCCATACATGACCACTGGAAAAACCATAGCCTTGACTAGACGGACTTTTGTTGGCAAAGTAAAATCTCTGCTTTTCAATATACTATCTAGGTTGGTCATAACTTTTCTTCCAAGGAGTAAACGTCTTTTAATTTCATGGCTGCAATCACCATCTGCAGTGATTTTGGAGCCCCCCCAAAATAAAGTCTGACACTGTTTCCACTGTTTCCCCATCTATTTCCCATGAAGTGATGGGACTAGATGCCATGATCTTAGTTTTCAAACCATTCAATATCACAGTAATCCAAGCCTATGCCCCAACAACAATATTACTTAAGAGAAATAGTACTTATTTTTCTCCTCTGCAGCTTCAGATGGCAACAATGCTCTATGAAACACACAAATGCAAATGATACCCCACAAGTACAAAGGTTTGATTTTTAAAAGCAGAGGTGTTAATATGCAAAGAAAAATGAAAACAGCTGCCCAAAGGAATGCAAGTTTGTAATAACACTTACAAAAAACTTCAAAAATAGATGAGGCCCTTATCTGAACTCCTTAGAATTAGCTTGGCTAGAGTAAAATTACAGGTTAGACATGTTAGATTGATTCAGAGATCCAATTTACAACCAGTTTGCTATTGCCGTTCAGTCACTGAGTTGTGTCTGACTCTGCAACCCCATGGACTGCACCAAACCAGGCTCCTCTGTCCTCCACTGTCTCCAGAATTTGCTCAAATTCATGTCCATTGAGTTGGTGATGCTATCTAACCATCTCATCCTCTGATGCCCCCTTCTCCTCTTGCCCTCAGTCTTTCCTAGCATCAGGGTCTTCTCCAATGAGCAGGCTCTTCTCATCAAGTGGCCAAAGTATTGGAGCTTCGGCATCAGTCCTTGTAATGAATATTCAGGGTTGATTTCCTTTGGGATTGACTAGTTTGATCTCCTTGCAGTCCAAGGGAATCTCAAGACTCTTCTCCAACACTACACTTCAAAAGCATCAATTCTCAGTGCTCAGCCTTCTTTATGATCCAACTCTCACACCTGTACGGAAAAACAATAGCTTTGACTATATGGACCTTTGTCAGCAAAGGGATGTCTCTGCTGTTTAGGTTTGTGATAGCTTTCTTTCCAAAAAGCAAGCATCTTTTATTTTTTTTATTTTTTATTTTTTTGCCTGTAGCCGGAAGCTGGGAGGCGGGAACCGGACGCTCGCGTCACTTCCGGGAGCGCGGGGTCGAACGCTTCGGCGTCGCGGCGTCAGAGATTGGCGGGCTCCAAGCATCTTTTAATTTTGTGGCTGCAGTCACCGTCTGCAGTGAATTTGGAGGCTAAGAAGATAAAATCTGTCACTGTTTCCATTTTTCGCCCTTCTATTTGCCATGAAGTGATGGGACAAGATACTATGATCTTAGTTTTTGAATGTTGAGTTTTAGGCCAGATTTTTCATTCTTCTCTTTCACCCTCATCAAGAGGCTTTTTAGTTCCTCTTAACTTTCTGCCATTAGATATCGTCTACATATCTGAGGTTGTTGATATTTCTCCCAACAATCTTGATTCCAGCTTGTGATTCATCCAGCCTGGCATTTCAGATGATATACTCTGCACGTAAGTTAAATAAACAGTCAATATATAGCCTTGTCATACTCCTTTCCCAATTTTGAATCAGTCAGTTTTTCCACGTGCGGTTCTAACCGTTGCTTCTTGACCTGCATACAGGTTTCGCAGGAGGCACGTAAGGTGGTCTGGTATTCCCATCTCTTTAAGAATTTTCCACAGTTTGTTGTGAGCCACACAGTCAAAGGCTTTAGCATAGTCAATGAAACAGAAATAGATGTTTTTCTGAAATTCCCTTACTGTCTGTATGACCCAGCGAATGTTGGCAATTTGATCTCTGGTTCCTCTGCCTTTTCTAAACCCAGCTTATATATCTGGAAGTTCTCAGTTCACATAGTGCTGAAGCCTAGCTTGAAGGATTTTGTGTATAACCTTACCAGCATGTGAAATGAATACAATCATTTAAACATTCTTTGGCATTGCCCTTCTTTGGAATTGGAATAAAAACTGTCCTTTTCCAGTTCAGTGGCCACTGCTGAGTTTTCCAAGTTTGCTGACAGCAGCACTTTAAAAGCATCGTCTTTTAGGACTTTAAATAGTTCAACTGAAATTCAGTCACCTCCTCTAGCTTTGTTTTTATTAATGCTTCCTATTGCCCACTTGACTTCACACTCCAGGATTTCTGGCTTTAGGTGAGTGACCATACCATTGTGGTTATCTGGGTCATTAAGATCTCTTTTGTATAGTTCTTCTGTGTATTCTTGCCACCTGTTCTTAATCTCTTTGCTTCTGTTAGGTCCTCACTGTTTCTGTTCTTTATTGTGCCCATCCTTGCATAAAATGTTCCCTTGATATTGCCAATTTTCCTGATGAGATGTCTAGTCTTTCCCATTCTACTGTTTTCCTCTATTTCTTTGCACTGTTCACTTAAGAAGGCCTTCTTATCTCTCCTTGCAATTCTCTGTTTTGCAACCAATGCACATCACTAATACCAAGTTCTTAGGATAAGCGTCCTAATTTTGAGGTTTCATCCATAGTTATCCATAAGGCAATGAAACACTCTCTTGGGAGCAATTTTAGCTGACAATCTGAAATAGCTCAAGTGCATACACTCTGCTGGTATATAATCATGCAGAATAAAGACATGCTCACTTTTTGAGCATTTCGGCATCGAAATTCAACAGATGGACCAAGAGACAGCTGCCAAAGGAAATAAGTTGACAAGCCTGGGAATGTTGCCATGACCGATGAGGACACATTTCAAAGGAGGGCTTTTGTCTACTTCCCTCCATTCTGTCTAATGACTGTACATCTCTATTTTCACGGCCTTGTGGGTACTCGGATGATATGTCCAGTCTGTGTCTTCTAGGGCTCATGAAGGATGCTGAGTACAGTGATTGCTTCTTTTAAATCACATATCAATATAATTTGAATTAAAATGAATGACACTTCAGACATTTTCTATTCATTCTTTCAATCATTTCAAATCACTCATTCATTAGCATTTATTGAAAACCAAGAGGTACTAAACACATCATAACAGAAAGCTATATGACATTATCTGCTCAGTCAATAAATTTGCAGATACTTTGGGGAGATAGGCTTGCAAAAAAACTCAATTAAAATGTGTGTATATATAAAGTTTAATATGTAATATGCATTAGCAATCAACTCAGGAAAACTGAGCAAAATTTTCATAAAAATAGAGGTAACAAATTTTTTATAATAAACTCCTGTAACATTCAAATACAATCTCTAATGTGTTATGTAGTATCATTTTTCAGATGATAAATTTTTGATAGTATTACTAAGCATAGGTCAAGTAATGGGTGAAAATTGTTTACTTAAATATATTTATTACAGAGAAGAAAGTTGCTAATGAGTAAAGGTTTTGTGTGTGTGTGTGTGCATGTTTTTGTTGTTATTTTTCATGACAGAAAGAGACAGTGTAATGCAAAAGAAACTCACAATAACTACCCCCTGACTCTAACAGCAAACATTTTCAAGCAAAACCCAAGGTCAAATTTTAGGATTAAGCTGGTAGGTTTTATGCTTTCATTCTTTCCTCTGGGTTTTAAAATTTAATAATTATGAGATTAAGTTTTGCAAAAAAATGTGAGGCACTTCCAGATTATGCTTCTATGGTGTGAAACTGAAAAGATTCACGATGAGAAGTCATAAAATTCTGGTTTCTTTGTTCCGAAGGAGCAGTTTACAGGCCAAGTTGTACCAATGATTATTATTCACTAGATGGCAGAATGCGAAAGGAATGCTTTGGCATGGAACAGTTGGTTTCATAAACGTGCTGGGTAATTTGATGTAAGTGTCTTTGTCTTCATATTGTGGCTAACGTCAAGGATTTACTGACATTAAATACAGTGAATATTCTGAAATAGCCCCTGCCGCAGAGGAAGGCAGCTTCTCTAAGTAAATAATAGAATCTCATATTTGTAAGGGAACTCTGTCGTCCTCTGGCACGCCTCCAAATCTTTGCCTTCTTCTGTATTTCCTAGGATGGTTGCTTTCTTTACAATCCTCGTGGATTCTTAACTCATAAACCTCAGAGATATTTTGGAATCCTTCCTCTTTCTTACCCATCTCTAGCACAATATCGAATATCAGCTGGCCTTTTTGCTGGGGCCCCCACCCTTGTTCATTCCTCCTGACACATTCACAGCCGTGCTCTGCGTAAGTTCTGCTTGTTCCATGCAGTGCAGTCTGTGATCACTGCCTCCTATCTGTCCTTTCTGGTTTGACTCTTGGTGTGACCAAGCTAGCTTCTGTGCTCTGTCAGCATGATCTTTCCCAAACACATGTGTCATCACATCAGGCTATTTAAGAATACTGTGGGGATCACTTTTCACTTATCAGATGGGCAGAGAATTTAAAAACAAAATTTGATGAAAACTCACCTTTAGGGGAAATCTTGGGTGACAGATGGGAGGGCTGTTGAATATCTTCATTTACAACAGGAAATTTTGCCATATTTTGAATATTTAAAATAAATATTTCCTTTCAACAATTCCTCTGCTATTATTTTCATGCAGCATTATTTCTATGATCCAAACCTGTAATTATTGCTAATATTAACCAATATAGATGTGTTTAAGTATAGTTTGGAATGTTAACATAAAGAAATCCTGTACAATCTTTAAGAATAAAGTGGATCAGAATAGGTTGACAGAAAACACCTTGAAGGTATGTTACTATTTAATAACTGAAAGAACATGGTGCAGAGTAAAAGGAGAGTATGAGTCATTTGTGTTAGAATACTTATTTCATGTTCATGATTTTCGCATTAATACATGGAAACTCAGTAAGTACTGGAGACAAAGTAGCCTAGTGGTTAACAGCATAGATTGTGGAGCTGTATTGGCTGAGTTCAAAAGCTAACTTTATCTTTACTAGTTCTATGACCCTGGGCGGGTTGGTTAGTCTTTCTGGGCCTCAATTTCCTCTTTGTAAGATGGAAATGTTAATCAGATCAGATCAGATCAGATCAGTTGCTCAGTCATGTCCGACTCTTTGCGACCCGATGAATCGCAGCACGCCAGGCCTCCCTGTCCATCACCAACTCCCGGAGTTCACTCAGACTCATGTCCATTGACTCAGTGATGCCATCCAGCCATCTCATCCTCTGTCATCCCCTTCTCCTTCTGCCCCCAATCCCTCTCAGCATCAGAGTCTTTTTCAATGAGTCAACTCTTCGCATGAGGTGGCCAGAGTACTGGAGTTTCAGCTTTAGCATCATTCCTTCCAAAGAAATCCCAGGGCTGATGTCCTTCAGAATGGACTGGTTGGATCTCCTTGCAGTCCAAGGGACTCTCAAGAGTCTTCTCCAACACCACAGTTCAAAAGCATCAATTCTTCAGCACTCAGCCTTCTTCACAGTCCAACTCTCACATCCATACATGACCACAGGAAAAACCATAGCCTTGACTAGACGGACCTTTGTTGGCAAAGTAATGTCTCTGCTTTTGAAATGTTAATAGTGACTCCCTTATAAGGCTGTTGTAAAGATTATATGGGTTAATTAATATAGCTTACTTTGTTTTTTTTTAAATTTTATTTTATTTAACTTTACAATATTGTATTGGTTTTGCCATATATCAAAATGAATCTGCCACAGGTATACATGTGTTCCCCATCCTGAACCCTCACCCCTCCTCCCTCCCCATACCATCCCTCTGGATCGTCCCAGTGCACCAGCCCCAAGCATCCAGTATCGTGCATCGAACCTGGACTGGCGACTTGTTTCATACATGATATTATACATGTTTCAATGCCATTCTCCCAAATCATCCCCTGCCCCGCTCCCTGTCCCACAGAGTCCAAAAGACTGTTCTATACATCAGTGTCTCTTTTGCTGTCTCGTACACAGGGTTACTGTTACCATCTTTCTAAATTCCATATATATGCATTAGTATACTGTATTGGTGTTTTTCTTTCTGGCTTACTTCACTCTGTATAATAGGCTCCAGTTTCATCCACCTCATTAGAACTGATTCAAATGTATTCTTTTTAATGGCTGAGTAATACTCCATTGTGTATATGTACCACTGCTTTCTTATCCATTCATCTGCTGATGGACATCTAGGTTGCTTCCATGTCCTGGCTATTATAAACAGTGCTGCAATGAACATTGGGGTACACATGTCTCTTTCAATTCTGGTTTCCTCAGTGTGTATGCCCAGCAGCAGGATTGCTGGATCATAAGGCAGTTCTATTTCCAGTTTTTTAAGGAATCTCCACACTGTTCTCCATAGTGGCTGTACTAGTTTGCATTCCCACCAACAGTGTAAGAGGGTTCCCTTTTCTCCACACCCTCTCCAGCATTTACTGTTTGTAGACTTTTGGATCGCAGCCATTCTGACTGGTGTGAAATGGTACCTCATAGTGGTTTTGATTTGCATTTCTCTGATAATGAGTGATGTTGAACATCTTTTCATGTGTTTGTTAGCCATCTGTATGTCTTCTTTGGAGAAATGTCCGTTTAGGTCTTTGGCCCATTTTTTGATTGGGTCATTTATTTTTCTGGAATTGAGCTGTAGGAGTTGCTTGTATATTTTTGAGATTAGCTGTTTGTTGCTTCATTTGCTATTATTTTCTCCCATTCTGAAGGCTGTCTTTTCACCTTGCTTATAGTTTCCTTTGTTGTGCAGAAGCTTTTAAGGTTAATTAGGTCCCATTTGTTTATTTTTGCTTTTATTTCCAATATTCTGGGAGGTGGGTCATAGAGGATCCTGCTGTGATGTATGTCAGAGAGTGTTTTGCCTATGTTCTCCTCTAGGAGTTTTATAGTTTCTGGTCTTACGTTGAGATCTTTAATCCATTTTGAGTTTATTTTTGTGTATGATGTTAGAAAGTGCTCTAGTTTCAGTCTTTTACAAGTAGTTGACCAGTTTTCCCAGCACCACTTGTTAAAGAGATTGTCTTTAATTCATTGTATGTTCTTGCCTCCTTTGTCAAAGATAAGGTGTCCATACGTGAGTGGGTTTATCTCTGGGCTTTCTATTTTGTTCCATCGATCTATAGTTCTGTCTTTGTGCCAGTACCATACTGTCCTGATGACTGTGGCTTTGTTGTAGAGCCTGAAGTCAGGCAGGTTGATTCCTCCAGTTCCATTCTTCTTTCCCAAGATAGCTTTGGCTATTCGAGGTTTTTTGTATTTCCATACAAATTGTGAAATTATTTGTTCTAGCTCTGTGAAGAATACCGTTGGTAGCTTGATAGGGATCGCATTGTATCTATAAACTGCTTTGGGTAATATACTCATTTTCACTATATTGATTCTTCCAATCCATGAACATGGTATATTTCTCCGTCTATTAGTGTCCTCTTTGATTTCTTTCATCAGTGTTTTATAGTTTTCTATTTATAGGTCTTTAGTTTCTTTAGGTAGATATATTCCTAAGTATTTTATTCTTTTCATTGCAATGGTGAATGGAATTGTTTTCTTAATTTCTCTTTCTATTTTCTCATTATTAGTGTATGTGAATGCAAGGGATTTCTGTGTGTTGATTTTATATCCTGCAACTTTACTATATTCATTGATTAGTTCTAGTAATTTTCTGGTGGAGTCTTTAGGGTTTTCTATGTAGAGGATCATGTCATCTGTAAACAGTGAGAGTTTTACTTCTTCTTTTCCAATTTGGATTCCTTTTATTTCTTTTTCTGCTCTGATTGCTGTGGCCAAAAACTTCCAAAACTATGTTGAATAGTAATGGTGAAAGTGGGTACCCTTATCTTGTTCCTGACTTTAGAGGAAATGCTTTCAATTTTTCACCACTGAGGATACTGTTTGCTGTGGGTTTGTCATATATAGCCTTTATTATGTTGAGGTATGTTCCTTCTATTCCTGTTTTCTGGAGAGTTTTTATCATAAATGGATGTTGAATTTTGTCAAAGGCTTTCTCTGCATCTGTTGAGATAATCATGTGGTTTCTATTTTTCAATTTGTTAATGTGGTGTATTACATTGATTGATTTGCGGATATTGAAGAATCCTTGCACCCCTGGGATAAAGCCCACTTCGTCATGGTGTATGGTCTTTTTAATATGTTGTTGGATTCTGATTGCTAGAATTTTGTTAAGGATTTTTGTATCTATGTTCATCAGTGATATTGGCCTGTAGTTTTCCTTTTTTGTGGCATCTTTGTCAGGTTTTGGTATTAGGGTTATGATGGCCTCATAGAATGAGTTTGGAAGTTTACCTTCCTCTGCAATTTTCTGGAGGAGTTTGAGTAGGATAGGTGTTAGCTCTTCTCTAAATTTTTGGTAGAATTCAGCTGTGAAGCCGTCTGGACCTGGGCTTTTGTTTGCTGGAAGATTTCTGATTACAGTTTCAATTTCTGTGCTTGTGATGGGTCTGTTAAGATTTTCTATTTCTTCCTGGTCCAGTTTTGGAAAGTTGTACTTTTCTAAGAATTTGTCAATTTCTTCCATGTTGTCCATTTTATTGGCATATAATTGCTGATAGTAGTCTCTTATGATCCTTTGTATTTCTGTGTTGTCTGTTTTTCTCTCCAATTTCATTTCTAAATTTATGGATTTGATTTTTCTCCCTTTGTTTCTTGATGAGTCTCGCTAATGGTTTGTCAATTTTATTTATCCTTTCAAAGAACCAGCTTTTGGCTTTGTTGATTTTTGCTATAGTCTCTTTTGTTTCTTAATATAGCTTACTTTGGACAGCATCTGGCATATGATAAGATCTATATTAGTATCACTTCATGGCAAATAGATGGGGAAACAGTGGAAACAGTGGCTGACTTTATTTTTCTGGGGTCCAAAATCACTGCAAGTGGTGATTGCAGCCATGAAATTAAAGATGCTTGTTCCTTAGAATGAAAGTTTTGACCAACCTAGACAGCATATTAAAAAACAGAGACATTACTTTGCCAACAAAGGTCCGTTTAGTCAAGGTTTTTCCATTAGTCATGTATAGATGTGAGAGTTGGACTATAAAGAAAGCTGTGCCTGAAGAATTGATGCTTTTAAAGTGTGGTGTTGGAGAAGACTCTTGAGAGTCCCTTGGACTGCAAGGAGATCCAACCAGTCCATCCTAATGAAGATCAGTCCTGGGTGTTCATTGGAAGGACTGATGTTGAAGCTGAAACTCCAATACTTTGGCCACCTGATGCGAAGAGCTGACTCATTTGAAAAGACCCTGATGCTGGGAAAGATTGAGGGCAGGAGGATAAGGGGATGATGGAGGATGAGATGGTTGGATGGCATCACCGACTCAATGGACATTGGTTTGGGTGGACTCCGGGAGTTGGTGAAGGACAGGGAGCCTGGCATGCTGCGGTTCATGGTGTTGCAAAGAGTCAGACACAACTGAGTGACTGAACTGAACTGATATTAGTGTCTATTGCAAATTTATCCTTTTTTCAACCATTTTCTGGAAGAAAATGTAAGGAACATTTCCAGAAGGTGGGTCTAGAGACTGAGGAATATATATATAGAACCAGAGATCAAATTGCCAACATCTGTTGGATCATTGAAAAAGCAAGAGAGTTCCAGAAAAACATCTACTTCTGCTTTATTGACTATACCAAAGCCTTTGACGGTGTGAATCACAACAGACTGTGGAAAACTCTTAAAGAGACGGGCATTCCAGACCACCTGACCTGCCTTATGAGAAATCTGTATGCAGGTCAAGAAGCAACAGTTAGAACTGGACGTGGAACAACAGACTGGTTCCAAATCGGGAAAGGAGTATATCAAGGCTATATATTGTCGCCCTGCTTGTTTAACTTATATGCAGAGTTCATCATGAGAAATGTCAGGCTAGATGAAGCACAAGCTGAAATCAAGATTGCTGAGAGAAATATCAGTGGCCTCAGATATGCATATGACACCACCTTTGTGGCAGAAAGCAAAGAAGAACTAAAGAGCCTCTAGATGAAAGTGAAAGAGGAGAGTGAAACAGTTAGCTTAAAACTCAACATTCAGAAAACTAAGATCATGGCATCTGGTCCCATCACTTCATGGCAAATAGATGGGGAAACAGTGGAAAGAGTGACAGACTTTATTTTGGGGGGCTCCAAAATGACTGCAGATGGTGACTGCAGCCATGAAATTCAAAGACATTTGCTCTTTGGAAGAAAAGCTACGACCAACCTAGACAGCATATAAAAAGCAGAGATATTACTTTGCCAACAAAGGTCTGTCTAGTCAAAGCTATGGTTTTTCCTGTAGTCGTGTATGGATGTGAGAGTTGGACTATAAAGAAAGCTGAGCACTGAAGAATTGATGCTTTTGAATTGTGGTTTTGGAGAAGACTCTTGGAGAAGACTCTTGAGAGTCCCTTGGACTGCAAGAAGATCCAACCAGTCCATCCTAAAGGAGATCAGTCCTGAATATGTGTGTGTGTACATATACATATGTGTTATATATGCATATACATATATGTACACACATGTGTATATATGTGTATATACACATACACATGTGTGTATGTATACATGTACATATGTGTATATATATAGATATGTATATGTGTGTATGTGCACTAACTGTGTACACTAAGTCTTGTCTGACTCTTGCAGCCCCTTGAACTGTAGCCCACCAGGCTCCTTTGTCCAAGGGATCTTCCAGGCAAGAATACTGGAGTGGGCTGTCATTTCCTTCTCCAGGGTATCTTACTGACCAGGGATTGGATCTGAGTCTCCCGCATTGCAGGCAGATTCTTATCAACTTGAGCCATAGGCTTCTCTGGTGGCTCAAATTGGTAAGAATCTGCCTGCAATGAAGTGAAGTCGCTCAGGTGTGTCTGACTCTTTGCGACTCTATGGACTGTAGCCTACCAGGCTCCTCTGTCCATGGGATTTTCCATGCAATAGTACTGGAGTGGATTGCCATTTCCTTCTCCAGGGGATCTTCCCCAGATCGAACCTGGGTCTCCCGCATTGTAGACAGATGCTTTACTGTCTGAGCCATCAGGGAAGTCATATATATGAGTAATATTAAAACAGAGTGTCTTTAAAAAATCTGTGGTTCTCCATCACTTTAAGGTGGATATGAATTTAATTGGGTGTCCTGTCTTCTGCTTGACATTTGAAGTGATTATAGGTAGTATGCATTTACTGCCGTTTCGTTACTCATTTCCTGCTTGTTTTTGTAGTCTTATCTGCTTTCTTCCAGAGAAGGCAATGGCACCCCACTCCAGTACTCTTGCCTGGAAAATCCCATGGATGGAGGAGCCTGGTTGGCTGCAGTCCATGGGGTCGTGAAGAGTCGGACACGACTGAGTGACTTCACTTTGACTTTTCACTTTCATGCTTTGGAGAAGGAAATGGCAACCCACTCCAGTATTCTTGCCTGGAGAATCCCAGGGACAGGGGAGCCTGATGGGCTGCCGTCTATGGGGTCATACAGAGTCGGACACGACTGAAGTGGCTAAGCAGCAGCAGCAGCTCTCTTCTGCTTTTAGGGTCTTCTCGCGTTGTTTGGTGAGGGCCGGAGCCAGCCTGAGCTGGTGCTTCTCCCGTGCTCAGTGCCCAGGCCTGCCGTACGGGGAGGGTCCGGGTGCAGGTTGCTGAAACAGAAGGCCCGAGGGTCAGGTCTCAGTGCGCTGCTCCCTGGTGCACTCTCCCCGCTCCTAGCGTGACACCCTCACTCCAGAGAGGACCAGCGCTGGAGCTGAGGGCCTGCTATGGGCCCTCGGCGTGGACCTGGGCATGGGTCGTGTCGCCCGGCTGCAGCCCGTCACCTGGCCTACTTTCTGCTCTGCTGCCGGTTTCAGGAGCAGCAGCGGTCCTCCCACAGCTAGGGCTGAGTCCCCCGTGTGCCTCACAGCTGTGGCTCAGCGCTCACCCTGTGTGGTCCTAGGAGAGCAGGAGATGTTCGGGGAAGCACACTGAGTGCAGCCGCCTGCCCTGGCCAGGCACCACGGTAACTGTCCACGTGAGTTATTTCATGACAGGAGGTCTGGGTCAGGAACATGGAATTGACAAGCTGCCACCAACCGGAAGAATTTGGGAAAGGTCAAAAGGAGGCTCCACATGTCCAGCCACCTCCCAGAATCTTCCTCCCTGGAATCCATCTTAGCTGAGCAGTGTGTACACCGCCAGGAAGGACCAGAGTAACTGGCCAGAGACAACCTGGAAACTAACCCCACCCCCATAAAACCCGGGACTGCGAGCCTGGCAGAGCAGTCGTCCTAGGTTCCCTTACCCCACTGCTCTCGGCCCGGGTGCCTCTTCCTGGTAAAGTCTCAGGCTTTCTCAGCATGTGTCTCTTCAGACAATTCACTGCCGAGTGTAAGGGCCCCCTTTCAGGGCCTGGATGGGTGGTGAGGCTCTGGCTGGGGAGTGTGTGTGCCAGAACAGTCGCGGGAGACCAGCCAGTGACTTTTTGTGTGTTGGTTTCAGTCTTACCCTCTCTGCCTTGTGTTTGGGAGTAAGCAAGGCTGTGCATGTTCTTCAGGAGTGGAGTCCAGGCTTCCTACAGCCCTCCCGTGAGTCCCATGGCCCTTCAACCAACCAAGAGGACTCATCTTTCCAGTGGTGGACCCCAGAGCTGGAGTCTTCAAAATGTGGCTTGAAGCACTCACCGCTCAGGACTGGCCGCTGCCCATGTAATCGGCTTCCTCTTCGTGTCCCCTGCGCCACGTGATCGCTTCTTTCCCCTTCCTATCAGGTTGTGCGTGGGTTTTTCTTACTGCCTCGGGTGTATGAGTCTTACTGCCAGTCTCCCATCAGTGTTCAGTGAGACTTGCTCCACGTGTATGCTTGATGTTACTGTTTTTATCCTGGAGTATAGCTGACTAACAATGTTGTGATAGTTTCAGGAAGACAGCAAAGGGACTCAGCCATACATATACATGTATCCATTCTCTCCCAAACTCTACTCCCATCCAGGCTGCACATGACATTGATCAGAGTTCCCTGTGCTCTACAGTAGGACCTTGTCTGCTAGTTATTCATTTTAATTATAGCAGTGTGTACACGTCCATCCCAAACTCCCTAAATGCCCCTTCCCCTATCCTTCCCTACTGGCAACCACAGGTTTGCTCTCTAAGTCTGAGAATCTGCTCCTGTTTTGTAAGTAAGTTCATTTGTATTGTTACTTTTCAGATTTCACATATAAGGAATGTCATACAGTATTTCTCCTTTTACATACATTCTTGGTGGGAAGTAGCTCCCCAAATTGCTCCTCTGCCATCTTGATCTCCTCCCTTGCTTTTGTTTGTTTGTTTTTCAGTTGCTGTGTGGAAAGACTTGTGCTTGGAGATGTAAATAAAATTGGCCCAAGCCTCCAACCCTCATCCTATCAAATACACAGTGATTTTCCTGTGACTTTTGTGAATTCTTAGGTTACTGAGAAGTCTTAGTCCAAGGTGAGTTAGCCACATCCAATCTGAGAAGCAATACAAATATTGGGGAATTTCTACTCATGTGTCCAGAAGGGAGCTATTAGGGAGTGAGATTACTCATCCCGTGGACTTTTCTTTATTTTCAACTGCATCCAAATAAATAGACTTTCCCCACACCCTCCTTTTCAGAGTCCCCCATGGTGAGATTGTTTTCATTGTTTGAAGTATGCAGATGGACTCTTGATAACTGAAACAGATTAGATTTAATTATAAAAACTATCTCAGAAACCAGTTTCACAACATATCTCTATTAAAATATATCAGAGAAATGCAAATCAAAACCACTATGAGGTACCATTTCACACAAGTCAGAATGGCTGCGATCCAAAAGTCTACAAGCAATAAATGCTGGAGAGGGTGTGGAGAAAAGGGAACTCTCTTACACTGTTGGTGGGAACACAAACTAGTACAGCCACTATGGAGAACAGTGTGGAGATTCCTTAAAAAACTGGAAATAGCACTGCCTTATGATCCAGCAGTCCCACTGCTCGGCATACACACTGAGGAAACCAGAAGGGAAAGAGACACGTGTACCCCAATGTTCATCACAGCACTGTTTATAATAGTCAGGACATGGAAGCAACCTAGATGCCCATCAGCAGAGGAATGGATAAGAAAGCAGTGGTACATATACACAATGGAGTATTACTCAGCCATTAAAAAGAATACATTTGAATCAGTTCTAATGAGATGGATGAAACTGGAACCTATTATACAGAGTGAAGTAAGCCAGAAAGAAAAACACCAATACAGTATACTAACGCATATATACGGAATTTAGAAAGATGGTAACAATAACCCTGTGTACGAGACAGCAAAAGAGACACTGATGTATAGATCAGTCTTATGGACTCTGTGGGAGAGGGAGAGGGTGGGGAGATTTGGGAGAATGGCATTGAAACATGTATAATATCATGTATGAAATGAGTCGCCAGTCCAGGTTCGATGCATGATACTGGATGCTTGGGGCTGGTGCACTGGGATGACCCAGAGGGAGGGTATGGGGAGGGAGGAGGGAGGAGGGTTCAGGATGGGGAACACAGGTATACCTGTGGCGGATTCATTTCGATATTTGGCAAAACTAATACAATATTGTAAAGTTTAAAAATAAAATAAAATTAAAAAAAAAGAAAAACAATATTAAAAGTATTTTTTTTAACATTTAGAAAGGAGTTTTTAAGAATGTACAGAGTTAAAAAATTTTTAAGAATTTAGAAGACATTTTGGTATGAAGTTGCATGTATTAAAGTTCCTAATTTAGTAATTAAATTGTGTGACTTTATAAATTAGGATTTCTTTGGAAGGAATGATGCTAAAGCTGAAACTCCAGTACTTTGGCCACGTCATGCGAAGAGTTGACTCATTGGAAAAGACTCTGATGCTGGGAGGGATTGGGGGCAGGAGGAGAAGGGGACGACAGAGGATGAAATGGCTGGATGGCATCACTGACTCAATGGACATGAGTCTGAGTGAACTCCGGGAGTTGGTGATGGACAGGGAGGCCTGGCGTGCTGCGATTCATGGGGTCACAAAGAGTCGGACACGACTGAGTGACTGATCTGATCTGATCTAATCTGATAAATTAGTGAGCTTTATTAGCTACTGAACTTACCTTTATAATATTTAGATGAAATCGGAAACCAATAATAAATCACCCAAGGACATGTTAGGTATCTTAGAAAATTAATTAAACCTTCATTCAAAAGATTTAATTAAGTCATTTGAGAATATCATCTACTTTTTTTTGTTTGTTTGTTTATCAAAGTAAGAGATAGTATAGTCTCTTTATAGATAACACCTTTCCTTAGTCCTGGTATGCAGTATGAATGTTTGAATGTAGGCTTGATTCATTTGGGATCAGTTCTAAATGAAGTGAAAAAATCAGTAGCTTAGACTATTAAGGCACTTAAAATGTATTATCAAATAAATCAACATGCCCTGGGGTCTTATGTCTACATAGGAGAACAACCAAGTAAAGACAATACCTAAGCCTTTTAGATTATATACAATATAGTGGGTATTGAGTGGATATCGTGAGTAGGATGAAAATCATTTAAAATCCCTTTGAAGACTAAGTCAGCCATATATTGCACATGTGCATGCTCAGCTGCTTAGTTAGGGCCAATTCTTGCGACTCTTTGAACTGTAGCTGCCCAACTCCTTTGTCCGTGGCATTTTTCAGGCAAGAATACTGGAGTGGGTTTCCATTTCCTCCTACAGGGGATCTTCCTGGCCCAGGAATAGAACCCATGTCTCCTGCATCTTCTGCATTGCAGGCAGATTCTTTACCCCTGAGCCAGCAGGGAAGTCCTCAGAAGTATATTAAAGAAAATGAAAAACAAAAATGAGTAGTTTATATGTCTGTTGAAGCTGAGAGTTTAAACTGGGTGTTAATAATGACTTCATCTTTGATTGCATAATGGAAATTTAACAGCTCAGTGCATCTTCAGTAATAATGATGCAATTTGATAATATAATTCAAAGATAAAATACATGAAAATGTTGACTGAAATAGGACTATACACCGTATTTTATAGGGAAAATTAACTCCTGGGTAATATGCCAAATTTATAATTTGGAGTATTTAATTGGACATTAATCAAGTATAACATAGCACATTAGCTATTGTACACTTTAAATAAATATCCCGAAAGAGAACATTTAAGCAAATCATTTAAAGTTTATTTGGATGGTTCATGGGATTTGAAACTGAGAACTAAAATTTATTATATAGGATCTTTAAAGCTAATGCCTGCTTTGAATTGTGTTGGTGGAACCATGTAAGCTTTAGTCAGAGAACAGTTATTGAATTCCCAGTTTCCAGATGAAATAGAAAGAGGAAATGGAGTGAAATCTATCTCTACATAAACAAATCATGCCCCTTATTAATAACGCTTCAGCTGTATAAGATAAACTGGTAGGATTTGTAATACTTCAGTCCTCTTATTCAGTAAAAATAAGGAAAATGCAAATCATAATCCAGGATTTTTCTTGGATAAATGAGAGATTATTTGTTTAAAGGGACCATTGTGTGGAAGAAGAGGAGGAGAAATAGAATTTCTAAGCAAGAACGTCTGGAGAAGGTGGAGGAGGGGAGGGGAAGGTATACTTTCACCTTATCACATTCAACCTAGGAATACACAGGAAAAATGCAGAACACAGACCAAGGGATGGTGTTTTTCTAGCTCACCTTGCAGACTTCTCACCTGCATTTCATCAGGACGAGGATGAGATGAGGATGAGGTAGATGTCTGTCTTTGGAAATTTCCCAGTGACCTTATTTTCTAGAAATTCTCAGGTAAGATTTTAAAGAACTGAGCTCTTTTCTGAAATTTTCTGGTGATTTGGTCTCTGCTGACACAGGTCGGTGGCTTGAACATTTTCTAGTTCTAGGTGATGGACAGGAGCATTCAGGCATCACTCAACTGCTGCAGATTCATCCAGGCCTATAGATATCCATTCTATGATGTCAGTGCTTCCCAGAACATGTAATTTGATCTAAAGCGTAGACCAAATATCAAGTGTAGACTCCATAGCCATTTCGAATTTTAACGTAAAATTCCCTGACCTTCAGAATCATGTAAACCCTCTTTACACTTCACTGGTCAACCCCTTCTTTTTCCACTTCGAAATCTGTCAGAAAACTGCAGAGAGTTGAGTAAATAAGCGGAGGAGGTGCATGTCTTCAACAAATATCTACCAATAACCTACACAGCAGGCAATAGGGTGATGCTGAAAAATTGTTTGGATTCTTCAGAAAACTTCCAAAAGCCATGCCTCAAAGATTTGTGATGGAGGGAGATATCCTGTGCAAAAAATCATGAAATCCACACCCAACCTGACTCATCCTGCTTGGGGGTAAACCAGCAACAGTGTACATAAAACTAAAGCAAACTTTTCAGATGTCCAACAGAAAGGGGGTTTCTTCTCTGTTTTCCAATATTCCAATATTTTAGTCTAATCAGTCCACATTTTAAGTAAATCTCTCAGCTTTTTAAAAAAATTTTGGCTCTTAATCAAATTTTTACTTTTTTATTTAAAAAGAATTTTTCTTTATTTGGTTTCCCAGGTGGCATTAGTGGTAAAGAACTCACCTGCCAATGCAGGAGACATAAAAGACACAGGTTCAGTCCCTGGGTCGGGAAGATCCCCTGGAGGAGGGCATGGCAATTCACTCCAGCATCTTTGCCTGGAGAATCCTATGGACAGAGGACCCGGGTGGGCTACAGTCCATGGGGTCACAGAGTCAGATACAACGGAGTGACTAAGCATGCACTGGTCCTTTTATACGTTCGTGACTTCTCAAGGTCTTTTAATATACTGGTGCTAAAAACTATTCATTTGTTCATTCATTTGTTCTTCTACAGAATTGATGCCAAATGGGACTGTCTGCCCTTTGCTTTCCTCTAAGGCTTGCAGTTTCCCCTGCTTAAACCGCGCTAGAGAATCTGGGCTGGCGATCAATCAAAGCAGGCTTTCCAAACAGTGAAAAACTGTAGCATTTAAAACCCTTCTGCCAGTCTACCAGTAATTTTTTTGAGTGGGCTGAAGAAGTGAACAGAGGGGGAAGAAAAGAAAGAGGGGCCAGAGATGAACCCAGCAGAGATGGAGAGAGCCCTGACTTCATTCAGATGCCAGCTTCCAGCTGAATCTAACACCCAGCTCTGTGCCACTCTTGGAATTGTGACAAGTTCCTGCATCCGTTCTATAAATACAAATTCCCTTGCATTTAATCTTGTCTCAGTGGGAGCCTCTTACTTGTAAACAGTTCACTTCCAGCCAGTCCAGTTCAGTATTACTAAATGGGCAGGACCAGAAGGGGGTGACAGAGGGTGAGATGATTGGATGGCATCATCAACTCAATGGACATGAGTTTGAGCAAGCTCTGGGAGATAGTGAAGGACACGGAAGCCTGGCGTGCCGCAGTTCATGGGGCCACAAAGAGTTGGACAGGACTTAGCAACTGAAGCAGCAAAATGGATATCACTGGGCTGCTAATAGTGACTGAGTTCTGTAGTAGGCACTAGGAAGCAAAGAGAAATCAGACATGACCACCAATCTCAAGATGTCAAGTGCCCTTGATTTACACAAACACAAACACTAGGGCGTGCAAGGAAGCATTATCCTAGTTGCAGATTTCTCATAATACCTGAAAAGGTCAATAGGGGTCTCTCCTGATTCACTGAACTGCTGTTCACTGTGACTTACAAACCACCCGAGTATTTATGGACTTACTTACTTTCTTTTCACGATCTTGGGAATAGATTATACTAAGCAACTGTAGATGGCTAAATGAGACGGATTTAACTTTATAGTGCTAAAACAGCTTTTACAGTCCCATGCAATTCTAAAGATATTTTCTTAGTAATCAACGAGTCAGAGTTTCCATTTCAAAGACAGTTATTAGAACCAGCATCTTAGTCATTACTGGTGGGATTGCAGTAGACACAGGGGATGCAAGAAGGCACAATTAAGATGAGAGACTCTCCCACACAAGGTTCTTATCAAGACTAGGGAACAAATAATCTGCAAGAAATAGAAAACAGAGATGAAAACGAAAATGTTGCCAATATTGCTGTTGACAATATGCTCACTGGAAATAAGATGAATTCGTTTTCTTGTTTTCCTCTTCATGTGGTTTTAAACTGGGATTATGTGAAATTCTTAACTACTGAAGAGAGAGCCTAGCCTTTGATTTTCAAAAATATTTTGCTGATTCCTCTTAATCAGTTAGTTCCTATTGTCTGAAGCTGTGTGTATGCTGTGGGCTCAAAGTCAGCTTGACTGTGTTGCCTTCTGCAGATGACCAGCTGAGCAGGCGATGAAAGAAAACAGGTAATGTGACTGGTGGTGTGATGCTCTGGGCTAGGACTCAGACCTTCCTGTATACGCTGATACAGATATACCATTGATCTTCTTGGGCTCTCATAACATTGCATTGGTCTTCTTGGGCTCTCATAACAAAGAACCACAGATCGGGTGGCTTGTTCAACAGTCTCACAGTTCTGGAGGCTGCAGGTTTGAGGTCCAGCTGTTGGCAGGACTGGTCTCTTCTGAGACCCATGTCCGTGGCATGTAGACAGCCATCATCTCCCTGTGTCCTCACAGGGCCTTCCTCTGTGCTCCCCGATGCCCAAGTCCCAACCCTCCTCTTCATACAAAGAGGCCAGTCGCATTGGATTAGGGCCTGCTCATTGTCTCAATTGCTTCCAACTCCAATCACATTCTGAGGTCCTTAGGGATTAGGACTTCCACGTATGAGTTTGTGGCCGGGGAGGGAGGGGTACACAATTCAGTCCAGGATGGGCTTTACTGCCATCTGTGGGTTATAGTAGGGAGGTGATTAAAGAAAATCGGTTAATGAGGCTGTGTTATGTAATGGACCCTGGGCAGGAATCCTGGATACCAGCCCTGACCTGTTGCTGCATTAAAAAGAGAGTCAGTAACTGGACCTGTGGCTACCCAGGCCTGGACTCACCCAGGCCTGGACTCAGGCTTTAAAGCTGTTTGGGAATATTGGTTTTTCTAAGATTTGGCTCTGTTTTATCTCACATGTAAAAATGTATTTCTTTCTTAATCCTTGCACATGTAAAAAAATATTGACAAGCCTAATTAATGTCATGGGTTAAAGTGTGTGTGTGTGTGTGTGTGTGTGTGTACAACTTCGAAACTATTTCTTGGATGTTCATTAATAAAAAACTCTTCAGGCTTTAGCAAATACAGAATTTACTACTAAAATACACCTAGGTAGCTTTTGTATTTCTCCTTAAGCATGGATCCTTGGAGAATTATATTCTCTGTTAAACACTAAAAACAGTCCACTCAGAAGAGGGACTGCTAACCATCAGCTATTAAGTAGTACTGCCTCTAAAAAATGAAAAACAAAAAAAAGGGGGGCCATCTGGGATACAAGAGCATGTTTTTATGGGTCTCCACAGGATCCTTGCAAGAATGCATGCAGTATGAGTGGAGTCCAAAGTTTTGGAAACCAAAGAACAATTCAGAAAAAAAGAAAAATATTTTTCTGAAAAGAAGACAGACAAAAATCACACAATACTCCCCATGTGATAGGTATTTTGAAGTTAAAAATCAGTTATGTTTTTCATCACTTTGTCTATTTAATGTTTATTTCATGAGAGAAGTATTTCATGTTTTATTTTCAGCTTTCCAGTGTTTGCTCCCAAATTATTTGATGCAATATGCCATGGATGGACATTAAAGTTGCAAAGAGTCAGGTTGTGGGTGAATTTACACCGACTAAGCCACTAGGCTGGGTAAAGTGACCCTGAGAAGTTATATATATAACTGTGTTAGTCTCTCAGTCGTGACGGACTCTTTGCAACCCCACAGACTGTAGCCCACCAGGCTCCTCTGTCCATAGAATTCTCCAGGCAAGAATACTCGAGTGGGTTGCCATTCCCTTCTCCAGAGGTTCTTCCCGACTCAGGGACTGAACCTAGGTCTCCTGCATTGCAGGCAGATTCTTTACCATCTGAGCCACCAAGAAGTGCTTTATAATCTCCATAATCTTTATTAGTTTTGCTACAAAACTATAGTACATCAACAAGCATTTGAGGAATTGAATATCTTCCATTAACAGTAGAAAGACAATATAAAGGCAACTATTAATGCAATACATATTTTACAAATCTTGTATAAAAATGGAGCATCTTCCATTTAATCAGTCATTAAGTGTGAGTCTGGAAAATAATAGGATAAGCTATCTTATAGGTAAAGGTGGAAAATTGGTTAAACGTCATTTCTTTGAAATAGTAACTCTTCATCATTTGTAAAAAGGTAGACCTGAACTGAAGGAAAATCAATGTACAATCTTAGAAGGTGGACTGGTTGCTTAGAAAGATTATCTGTACATGTTGACTTTCTAAGAGTATTCCTGTCCTCTGCCTTGGCTCACTCACCAGCAGCAAGAAGGGGAGGGCTGAGTCTCCATCTGAGCACAGCTCCTGAAGGACTCTGATAATAACGCTCACAGAAGAAGGCAGTGGCACCCCACTCCAGTACTCTTGCCTGGAAAATCCCATGAATGGAGGAGCCTGGTGGGCTGCAGTCCATGGGGTCGCTAAGAGCGACTTCACTTTCACTTTTCACTTTTATGCATTGAAGAAGGAAATGGCAACCCACTCCAGTGTTCTTGCCTGGAGAATCCCAGGGACCGGGGAGCCTGGTGGGCTGCCGTCTATGGGGTCGCACAGAGTCGGACACGACTGAATCGACTTAGCAGCAGCAGCAGCAGTGTGTTACCTGTAGGAAAGTGAGAGGCCAGCCCCAGCTCCCTGTTGCATCCAACACTTCATCCTTGTATCTCAGACACTCCTTACTGTAACTCCTGGCTGCTCAGTTCTCAGCTGGTTCTTAATTTGTACGTGTGCGTATGTATGTTTCGTTTGGCTCGTATTATAAACAAATATGAAATAAAAACAATTTGTACAAAGAGTTGTGGAAATCAGTGATGGATAGTGATTCCATATGAATGGATGTCAATAAAAGAGACATGGGCACAGCTGTGAGGAGATGGGCTGTGAAGTCAGAATGCCTGTGTTCACCCACTGCCCGCCCCCGATGCCCACCGCTGCCTCCCCATGCCCACCAGCCGCCTCCCCCACACCCACCAGCCACCCGCCTCACGCCCACCAGCCACCTCCCTCATGCCCACAACCCGCCCCCCACCCGTCTCCCCCACGTCCCCCCCCGCCCCCCCACCCCCCACGCCCACCGCCATCCCCCCTCATGCCCACTGCTGCGGCCCCCCCCCCCCCGCCCCCCCGCCAATGCCCACCACCAGTATGTTCTGAGGAGCTTATGTCACTTCTACGGTTTCTCCCTCTGCAAAATGGTTGCCTTGTATGGTTGTAAGAATCAAATTGATTAACACATGTAAGAAACTCAGAGTAGCGTTTATCACACTGTGAACATGATAAAAGTGATAGCACTGTTTGCCAAATAGAATGCCTCTGGTTAACTGGTGTCGCTGATCTCTCCTGCTGGTTTTGGTGAGGGCTCCCTGTGGGTCTGACATGTTTGCAAGGACCTCTGGGAATATCTCCAGATCTCAGCTGCTCCAGAGAACCAGGTTCCTCCCTCCTTCCTTCCTTTCATCTTCTTCTCTTCCTTCATCATCAAATATTTATTAACCAAATGTTAGGCATGATGCTAGAGTTACATGAGTCAGGCAAACTTGCAACTTCAAGGAACTGACACTTTGGATTGAAAGAGGAGAGAATTCGAGGCACTGAAAACTAAACAGACCATTTCAATGCAGCCTGGTATCACTGTGCTAGAATTAAACACAGGATTCTAGTGGGCTGCCTAGAAGGGCATCTGACCCCGAGTGTAAAGTGGTCTAGGTAGGAGAGGAGATGGACTTGGGCAAAAGCTACCTGGAAAGGTGAAATCTGATTCAGCCTGAGTACTGAAGCATCTTTCAGGAATTAGCCAGACTTGGATGGAAGAGAGGCTGAGGGTGGAGAGAAACGTGCATTAGCCTGTTGAAATGTTTAGAGGTGGCACATTTGGAGGAGATAAGTAGACCCCCGAGTCTAGTGAGGTATGAAGGGGATCAACCGGCAAAGGCCTTTCAGTCCATGCTAAGGTGTTTGGAAGTTTCTCTAAAGCTTGGAAGAGCCACTAGAGATCTTAAGCAGGAAAATGTTAGTAACTCACGTGAGTTTCAGCAAACTCCTACATAGTGGGGAATGGATTAGAGGGAGCCCAGATCAGGAGAAAGGAGGCTGGCTGTGAGGATATTCTATCGAGGCATGGGAAGGCAGTGGTAGGAGGTCTATGACGTGGGTAGCATAAGGAAATGCAGTTCTCAGAACTCAGTGGCTGCTCAGGTTTGGAAAATGAAGAAAGAGGGGACACATCAGGCTGACGTTTATTGACAAGACTCGGACAGCTGAACCGTGGTGAAGCCTGTCACTGAGATAAACAGCTACAGGTGTGGGACCACATATAGTCCTTTCTCAGCCTTTCAATATGAACTGCTTGCAGAATGCTTCAATGGAGGCATTTATAGTGTCTGGGAATCAAAATATATGGAATAGAGAAATAGATTTAGGGGGCTGGGCATGTGGGTTGTAACTGATAACCTGGGATTATAAGCCAGCCAGCAGGACACGTGTACTGAGCAAGATGCGAATAGACCCAGACAGATGTAGCAGCATCAGCATTTACAGTGTGGTGGGCTCTGCACCTGACAGGTGGGAAGGAAGGAGTACTACGAGTCTGACGGCAAAATATCTGGGAGAATATGGGACTGTCCTGGTAAGGAGCTGCAAGCTTCAGAGGAGCAGAGACCCTGCATGTGAACATGCAGCAGCGAAGAGCTAGGTTGTGGAGAGGAAGTTACCACCAGGGAGGCTGTGGCAGGAACTAGGCAGGCGCACAGCAGGCTGGGGAGGGTTGATGAGGGTGCACACGGTTTAAACAGAACGAAGGTCTGCACTAAACACATACAGCTGACCCTTGAGCAACACGGAGGGGACGAGCACCTGCCCCAGGAAAATCCAGAATCTACACGCAACTTTACAGTCAGCACTCCACATGCACCTCATCTGCATCCTCAGGTTAAACCAACCAAGAGTAGTATAGGTCTGTAGTATGCAGTCAGTTAAAAACAAAACAAAAAAGTGCGTATTAGTGGAACCAGCGCAGTTGAAACCTGTGTTGTTCCAGAGCTAACTGTAGTTGATTGTGAAGAGGATGGTGGAAAAATGGATTGTGGTGAAGTACCTAACCGTGTAGAGATGATCACACAGGAAGAGGAAAGACAGTCACAGAGGTGAGTGCTTAGCAGTGACCCCAAACCAGCAGAGGTCTAATATGAGGACACTCCCAAGGAGCGCAGGCTGAAAAGGAGGTGGATGAAGTTTTGATTTTTTAATTTTAAACTTTCTTTATTTTTGCTGTTGCACATTCATCGCTGACTATATTCCATGCATTTAAAATGTTTTAATTAAAATTGTATTTTATTGTGGTAGTTTCAGGCACAGCAAAGTGATTCAGTTGTACATATACATGTATCTGTTCTCCTTCAACTTCTTTTCCCATTTAGGTTGTTACAGAATATTGAGCAGAGTTCCCTGTGCTGTACTGTAGGTTCTGGTTAGTTACCCATTTTAAATAAAGTTGTGTGAGGTGGATGCATTTTGACAAAAGCAGTGTGAGCCTTGGCATCTTGGCACTGAAGAGTTCTCTCCTGGCAGTAGAGGCTTGCTTTAATAAAATGTTCCTGTGCTTGGATTGAATTAGAGGCCTTTCCTCTGTCTCACTGTCGAGAAGCTTGGCAGAGAGTGACTGTAACAGATCCATTCTGCCTCTGCCTGGCCCCTACTTGTTTAGGGATGGGAGTTGTTCATTTCTATGGTGCAATTAAAAGGAGGAAGCAAAGCTTCTTTGAGTACCAACAATTATCCCAGCACTTTGAGGCTCTTGTGTCACCTCATTATATTACACATAAGGAAACAGGTTCATCAGGTGCAAAATGCTCAGACCCCCCGGCTATGAGGTCACAGAGCAAGAATGGTGCCCCGAGACGTCCTTTATTAAATCTTGCAGTTTAGTCACTAAGTCGTGTCCAACACTTGCGGCCCCATGGACTGTAGCCCGCCAAGCTCCTCTGTCCCTGGGATTCTCCAGGCAAGAACACTGGAGTGGGTTGCCATTTCCTTATCCAATGCATGAAAGTGAAAAGTGAAAGTGAAGTCGCTCAGTCGTGTCCGACTCTTAGCGACCCCATGGACTGCAGCCCACCAGGCTCCTCCGTCCATGGGATTTTCTAGGCAAGAGTACTGGAGTGGGGTGCCATTGCCTTCTCAAGCTGGGGGCCATCCTGACACTCCTGAGAACTATCACTGTTACCAAAGAACCAAGTGGCTCATAACTAGGCTGTTTTTCATTCAGCTGTGAATTCTACAAACGTTTCCTAAGTGCCATCCAGCTGTCATGCTATTACCAAAAATACTGGCAATACTTGTAACAACTAGCATTTATGGAACAGTTACGGAGCTCTAGACACTATTGAAAGTATGTTACATGTTTTAACTCATTGAAGACTCTCAGCTACCTTTGAAGCAGGTCCCATGACAACCTGCATTATTTTAAAGGTGAGGATACTCATCTTTTTATATTACATTGATACATAGTCCTTTATATATTATTTTCATTTTCTGCTATAAGCATGTGCTAACTTCGTAATGAGAGAAAAACAAGCCAAAGGTAAAGCGATCATTCAGCAAATAATATTAGATCCAAATGTATGAGCTCAAGGCTTGTGAGCCTGCCCAGGAAGAAGGAGGTTCCGGAGGAGCTTTTCCACCAGGTGCTTTTTATCACATAATTGGCACTTCACTAAGCTCATTAAACACCTTGCTGATTGGCCCAATAGTTCCTAACAGGAATACCAGGTACTGGTTGTAAAAATAACACAAGGACCAAATATTCACTTTTTTTTTTTTTTTTTTTTAGATCATTGGCATTTGTATCGTAATTGTGCTACTCATCCTACCTTCTCGTATGAATAAGCCTGTATTTCTAAGAAATAATAGTGTACTTTCAGGTTTCTTGGCTTTCTGTGCTTGAATTCAAAGCCATAAATGATACTATAATGGATTTTACAGCTGTTAGTTAAATATTCTGGGAAGAGGCCAGTGTGTTCAAAAGATAGGAAAACTGGAGAAGGAAAAATATTTACCTAAATATAAAATAAGAAGTGTTACGGGTGATGCAGAAAATTTTAGAGAAGCTATTCAAGTTTTAGGGGTTTCTTCCAACCCTGAGGAGTCACGTATGAAGTAGAGTGCTTCTCACTTAAACGTGTTGTTGTGTCTGATGTTTCAGTCTATTCTTTCTTTTATTGCACTGGAGTTCCATATCATTGTTAATATTTTGAGCATTACTTTGTCATTAGTTGTAAAATAAGATTTCTGTTTCTGCTTAAAATATGCAATCTAAAAAGATGTCCTGTGTTCTTCAACATGGTTTAATTAAATTTAGAAGTCATAATATTTAGTAGAATATATTTCTGGTTTTCCTTTACACATGAGACCTATTTTTATGGAAGTAGCTTGGAGAATATATAATCCAGGAAATAAATCAAAGTCTATCTGGCACACTGAGAAACAGAAGGAAGTAGATGTTAATTAAGGCTATATCCTGATAGATAAGAGAAAAGGACAGACAACCCAGTGAGTGCAGATAGATAATATGGATTATTCAGGGACTCCAAAATCTGCTTGCATTCTCTATCATTTATTAGTTGTTAATTATCTTAATAGTTTACTTTTGCTATATAACCTTTGTTTAAATATTATTACATTAATGCAATATCTTTTATTAACCAAAATCTTTATCATTTTCAGAACAATTTTACATTTATTATCTTATTTGATCATTACAAAAACACTTTTGAGGACTGAGAAAGTACTACTATTTGTCCCAAGTTATGTAATTATCATTATTTAAAGTTCTAAACTTTATTTCTGGGCTCTGTGTTCTGTTCCATTGATTTATGTGTTTGTTTTTATGCCAATACCATACTGTTTTGATGACCATAGCTTTTATCAAGATTGCTGGGAGAAATATCAATAACCTCAGATATGTAGATGACACCACTCTTATGGCAGAAAGTGAAGAAGAATTAAGAGCCTCTTGATGAAAGTGAAAGGAGAGAGTGAAAAGGCTGGCTTAAAACTCAACATTCAGAAAACTAAGATCATGGCATCTGGTCCCATCACTTCATGGCAAATAGATGGGGGAAACAATTGAAACAGTGACAGACTTTATTTTCTTGGGCTCCAAAATCATTGCAGATGGTGACTGCAGCCATGAAATTAAAAGATGCTTACTCCTTGAAAGAAAAGCTATGACCAACCTAGACAGCATATTTAAAAGCGGAGACATTACTTTGCCAACAAGGGTCTGCTAATCATGTATGGATGTGAGAGTTGGATTATGAAGAAAGTTGAGCGCTGAATTGATACCTTTGAACTGTGGTGTTGGAGAAGACTCTTGAGAGTCCCTTGGATTGCAAGGAGATCCAGTCAGTCCATCCTAAAGGAAATCAGTCCTGAATATTCACTGGAAGGACTGATGCTGAAGCTGAAACTCCAATACTATGGCTACCTAATGCGAAAAACTGACTCACTGGAAAAGACCCTGATGCTGGGAAAGACTGAAGGCGGGAGAAGGGGATGACAGAGGATGAGATGGTTGGATGGCATCACCAACTCAATGCACATGAGTTTGTGTAGGCTCCGGGAGTTGGTGATGGACAGGGAGGCCTGGCGTGCTGCAGTCCATGGGGTCGCAAAAAGTCAGACATGACTGAGCTACTGAACTGACTGATAATATAGACGGAAATTAGGGATCCTCAATACTTTCAACTTCTTTCTTTTTTCTCAAGACTACTGTGGCTATGTGAGGTGTTTCATGGTTCCATATACATTTTAAGATTGTTCTATTTCTGTGAAAAATGCCATTTGAATTTTGATATGAATTGTATTAACTTTATAGATTGTGTTGTATGGACATTTTAACAATATTTATTCTTCTAATCTATGAGCATGGATAGCTTTCTATTGATTTATATCTTCTTCAGTTTCATAAAATCTTACAGTTTTGGTTGTGTAGATTCTAAACTTTAAAAAATACAAGAGAACCTATGTATAAACTCACCACAACTATTCCCATATATTTTGATGCTCCCCAATTCTTTTACCACATATGTGTGTAATATGGGGCTTTTGCAGGAAGATATAATATAGCTCATGTATTTGACAAATATTTCTTGTGTTCTATAAATGCGGAAGAACAAGATAGATCATGTTTCTGCCTTCATGGAACTTATGTTCTTGTAGGTAATATAATATGCAGATAAATACATATCTATTACATTCAGTTCAGTTCAGTCACTCAGTCATTAGGTAATAATAGATGCTTTGAAGAAAAATAAAAGTGGCAAGAGGGTACAGATTGAAGGAGGTTCTGTTTTATAAAATGTGATCCGAAAAATGCTTTTCTGATGGGCTAATATTTGAACAGAAACCTGAGTGAAGGGAGTGTGATAATTCTGTGATCTATGAGGTAGAGGACATTTCAGACAAAGGGAACAGCATTTTCAAAGGCCCTGAAGAAGGTTTATTTACTTATTTTTGTAGAAAAATCAAGAACACCCAAATGGTTGGAGAGAACTGAGGGTTAAGACATTTCTAAGGGGAACTATTTAGTTTTGCTGCCACTAGCCACCAGAATTTTGACTCTAATTGTCAGATCTATTAACCTAGACAGCATATTCAAAGGCAGAGACATTACTTTGACAACAAAGGTTCGTCTAGTCAAGGCTATGGGTTTTCCAGTGGTCATGTATGGATGTGAGAGTTGGACTGTGAAGAAGGCTGAGCACTGAAGAATTGATGCTTTTGAATTGTGGTGTTGGAGAAGACTCTTGAGCGTCCTTTGGACTGCAAAGATCCAACCCGTCCATCCTAAAGATCAGCCCTGGGTGTTCTTTGGAAGGAATGATGCTGAAGCTGAAACTCCAGTACTTTGGCCACCTCATGCAGAGATTTGACTCATTGGAAAAGACTCTGATGCTGGGAGGGATTGGGGGCAGGAGGAGAAGGGGACGACAGAGGATGAGATGGCTGGATGGCATCACCTACTCGATGGATGTGAGTCTCAGTAAACTCCGGGAGTTGGTGATGGACAGGGAGGCCTGGTGTGCTGTGATTCATGGGGTGGCAAAGAGTCGGAAACGACTGAGTGACTGATCTGATCTGATTTACCTAGTTTAAGTGTTTATTTATAAACATTTTTGAAGCAGGAATTTAACCTTAGATTTTCAAAGACTTCTAGATATGTTGAGAATGACTAAATATACACTCTATACTTATATAAATTTTATTAAATCCTCTAAAAGTATAAAAGGGCATGTCATGGGTTCTTTTTCCTCATAAAGGATTTATTGCCCTTAGATATTATGTATAAGAAATAATTTCTATAACCGTTTGTGACAACTTACCCTCAGGTGTTTCTTCCATCTGCCCCACTTGCATTTGCATTAACACTGTAAACGGCATCTGACGTCTTTGATTGAGTTTGCTGGTGAGCTGCTCAGAGCAGCCTCTGCTTGTGACTTTATAATGCCTTCACTTCACCTCTATAAGCAGGAAAGTAGGTATCCATTTCCCTTGGAAAGCTGCTACCAGTATTTACATTGTTACCCAAATTCAGGGTAACTCACATTGGGACTTCAATCTAGGTGGCTGGGACTCAAAACATAGCCAAAAGCCAGATTGGGACTTAAACCTACAGTCGTGTAACTGAGATCACACATCTGGTTTCAAGGTCTAATGAGGCTCAGGTTCTTGATGTCTCATCGCAGAAAGGATGCAGTGAGAGACAAAGTGATAGGTAAGAAGTGGATTTATTTGGAGAGAAGCCCCCCCCAGAGTGTGGGCCCTCCTAGAAGGCGAGAGCAGGCCCAAATATGGCCTGGTCAGTTTCTGTGGGCTGGGTAACTGTATAGACCAGCTGTTTCGGGAAAGGGGTGGGGATTTTCAGGAACTGGGCTATTTCCCACTTTTTGGTCTTTGATGGTTGGCCTCGGAACTGGCATGGCGCTGGTGAGCGTATCATTTAGCTAATAATGTATTACAGTGAGTGTATAACGAGGCTCAAAGTCCTCTGGAAGTGGAAAATTGCACCAGCTTGGACCTAGTTCTCACTAGTTTTCCTCCTCTTCTATGGCTATGGTATTCTTTTAAAAACTGGGGCCTGCACCCTTCCATCCTCTTTCAGAACCGTGAAGTCCCTTCTGCCAGGAGAAGAGCCTTCAGCATCAGTCACCTTGTTTCTTCTGCAACCTCACAAGTATTCTGCACTAAGGCTCATTTGCAGCCAAGAAGAAGATATCATCGGGGCAATTCTTATCTTACAGGGAAGGGAAATGGAAGTCCCATCCCCTGAGGGGTGAGCGAGGGGGCTGGAGAGAAAGAGAGAGAGGGCAGGAATTCAGACAGTGATAAAGAATTCAGGGTGTATGCTTCCTCTCCCTGTGGGAGGAGGCAAGGTACAGGAAAATCTTGGGGAGGCAAGGTTGCTATTCATGTCTGGACAGACCTTGGGAAATTTTGAGCTCTCTACTCAATATGTTTTGAGAATGATGAGGAAGGGCAAGTCCTTAGAACTGGTCGAGGTAAATGTTTGGGCTGAAATGAGATCCCACAGCCTCGCAAACTGAGCATGGTGTCCCAGCCACCCACAACTTCTCCATGCTCCCTGCCGACTGACACAGATGTGCTTCAAGGAGCCAGGTTATGTGAGGGCGTGCTCTGGTAACTGACAGTGGCACAGAGACCAAATGAAGCAGGTGGGACCAAGCTCATCTCAGCAGATGTGGGCAGAAAATCCTCGGTGACATGATTCTTTGGGTTAAGCGTGATTGCAGGGGGAGGTAGCTTAACCTTTGATAAGTTCTCTTGGGAGGGAAACAGGAAGAATGATGGGGAAGAGACTAATTAAAACCTCAGTGAGTTTGTATAATGAAAAAAACTCAGTTACTAATACCCCAAGAGTCTGGCGAACCTATAAGGATGAAGTTTCCTCAAAAGTATTTGCAAGATTTTTTTGTCTACTAAGTGGCAATGAAAACTTGAGACAGGAAACATCATCTTTGAATTGTAGAAGTGCAGCTTTTGTGTATCCAAGTTAGAGCATGCAGATTTTAACTCTGGCAGGATTAGTGTATTTGACACCCCACAGAGTAAAGGACTTGCCATAAGGCATATGAGCTGCCATGAGCCTGATGGATGCGTCTGTAGCTTTGAAACCACAAACCATCCTCAAGAGTGGAGGCTTAGGAAGTTTCCACAACTCTTCTTTATCTTCATGTCTTCAAAATTTTCCATTTTCACCATTTTGTGGTCAAATGATGGAGAAGGAAATGGTAACCTACTCTGGTATCTTGCCTGGAAAATCCCATGGACGGAAGAGCATTGTAGGCTACAGTCCATGGGGTCTCAAAGACTCGAACACGACTGAGCGACTCTAGACACAGATGCCTCTCAGGGCACCCACAGGATCTTTGTAAATCCTAAAGTTTCCAGAAAGTAGCAACATCTATGCTGGTTGCCTTGGTTCTTTAAATGTCTGCCACAGCTCAGCCGTTCCCAGATGTTCAGGTGACCTCCTGCATATAATAAAGCTGCCCCAATAATATGCTGTCCAGGTTTGTCATAGCTTTTCTTCCAAGGAGCAAGCATCTTTTAATTTCATGGCTGCAGTCACCATCTGCCTAGCAGTATGTTGTTCCATGTACGGTTCTGTTGCTTCTTGACCTGCATACAGATTTCTCTGGAGCCAGGTAAGGTGTATCGGTATATCAGCCATGGACCTGCTTTTTCCCGCAAAGCATGTGCTAACTTAGAAAAATTGCCTATTCCATATTCAGCCCAGGACAGCCACTCCTGTGTTCCATGTCTGCCACCACAGTTCAGTGCAGTTGCTCAGTCATGTCTGACTCTTTGCGACCCCATGGGCACCCTAGGCTTCCCTGTCCATCACCAACTTCTGGAGCTTGCTCAGACTCATGTCCATTAAGTCAGTAATGCCATCCAACCATCTCATTCTCTGTCATTCCCTTCTCCTCCTGCCTTCCATCTTTCCTGGCATCAGGGCCTTTTCTAATGAGTCACTTCTTCCCATTAGATGGCCAAAGTATTGGAGGTTTAGCTTCAGCATCAGTCCTTCCAAGGAATATTCAGGACTGATCTCCTTCAGAATGGACTGGTTGGATCTCCTTGCAGTCCAAGGAACTCTCAAGAGTCTTCTGCAACACCACAGTTCAAAAGCATCAATTCTTCAGTGCTCAGCTTTCTTTATGGTCCAGCTCTCACATCCATATGTGAAAGTGAAGTTGCTCAGTCGTGTCCAACTCTGTGACCCTGTCCCCGTGGACTGTAGCCCACCAGGCTCCTCCGTCCATGGGATTCTCCAGGCAAGAATACTGGAGTGGGTTGCCATTTCCTTCTCCAGGGGATCTTCCCAACCCAGGGATCGAACCCAGGTCTCCCACATTGCAGGCAGACGCTTTAACCTCTGAGCCACCAGGGAAGCCATATATGACTACTGGAAAAACCATAACTTTGACTAGATGGACCTTTGTTGGCAAAGTAATGTCTCTGCTTTTTAATATGCTATCTAGGTTGGTCATAGCTTTTCTTCAAAGGAGCAAGCATCTTTTAATTTCATGGCTGCAGTCACCATCTACCAAGCAGTCTGTTGTTCCATGTATGGTTCTGTTGCTTCTTGACCTGCATACAGATTTCTTTGGAGCCAGGTAAGGTGGCCTGCTATTTTCATCTCTCTAAGAATTTTCCTCAGTTTGTTGTGATCCACACAGTCAAAGGATTTAGTATAGTCCATGAAGCAGAAGTAGATGTTCTTCTGGAATTCTCTTGCTTTTTCCATGACCCAGGGGATGTTGGCAATTTTTTCTCTGGTTCCTCTGCCTTTTCTAAATCCAGCTTATATATCTGGAAATTCTCGGTTCATGTACTGTTGAAGCCTGGCTTGGAGAATTTTGAGAATTACTTTGCTAGGGTGTGAGATGACTGCAATTGTGTAGTAGTTTGAACATTCTTTGGCATTGCCTTTCTTTGGGATTGGAATGAAAACAAACCTTTTCCAGTCCTGTGGCCACTGCTGAGTTTTCCAAATTTGCTGGCATCTTGAGTGCAGCACTTTCACAGCGTCATCTTTAGGGACTGAAATAGCTCAACTGGAATTCTATCACCTCCACTAGCTTTGCTCAAAGTGATGCTTCTTAAGACCCACTTGACTATGCATTCCATGATGTCTGGCTCACACCATCATGGTTATCTGGGTCATGAAGATCTTTTTTCGCATAGTTCTTCTGTGTATTCTTGCCACCTCTTCTTAATATCTTCTGCTTCTGTTAGGTCCATACCATTCTGTTCTTTATTGTGCCCATCTTTGCGTGAAATGTTCCCTTGATATCTCTAATTTTCCTGAAGAGGTCTCTAGTCTTTCCCATTCTATTGTTTTCCACTATTTCTTTGCATTGATCGCTTATGAAGGCTTTCTTATCTCTCCTTGCTGTTCTTTGCAACTCTACATTCAGATGGATATATCTTTCTTTTTCTTCCTGGCTTTTCACTCCTTTTCTCAGCTCTTTGTAAGGCCTCCTCAGACAACAATTTTGCCTTTTTGCATTTTTTTTCCCCTTGGCGATGGTTTTGATCACCGCCTCCTGTAAAATGTGACGAACCTCTGTCCATAGCTCTTCAGGTACTCTGCCCCCCATACCTGCTTCCTTGCTTCTCCTTCTCTAAGGCTGCAATCCAGTGGTCCTCTGGAAGGAGGTTGTAAGTCCATTACAGGTTTATTTGCACTCACGTTTAACCCCCAGTAACATACTTCTAAAAGTTTAGTGTCGATGGTGGATCACACTTTGTTGGTTCAGGTACAGGGCATATGACCTGGTCTGGGACAGCCAAACAGCTTGCTTTGTATTATTGAGTAAATAACATCAACTTCTCCATCGTGTCTTAGTGGTCTCATTGCAATCTGAGAACAACTGAGTGGCTATCTTCACATTGGCCACTCAGGGACTGTGCCTCCATTCACCTGTGACTCCATCTCAGAAGTTTTTGGTCCCAGCCATGAAGATAAAGTTGAGCGGATTCAAGAGACATTTGAGGTTAGACTTAGAAGCAGCATCAATTCCGCATATATGTGCAGGGATCTCTCAAGAGACGATACAACTTTTTCAAGAAAGTTCATATCTAGGCTACCTGATGGGAAGAGCCAACTCTTTTGAAAAGACCCTGATGCTGGGAAAGATTGAAACCAGGAGAAGAAGGTGAAAACAGAGGACGAGATGGCTGGATGGCATCACTGCCTCAATGGACACGAGTTTGAGCAAGTATCAGGAGATGGTTAAGGACAGGGAAGCCTGGCGTGCTGCAGTCCATGGGGTCACAGAGTCAAACATCACTGAGAGACTGAGCAATAACAGCAAAAGAAAGACTAGGGAATAGATAGCGACACGTGGGTATGAACGAGGCCGCCACTGTGTCCACTGGACACCAAAGCTCAGGTGGATTCCCCTCTGTCACACAGACCACACTGATGCTCTCCTCCAGGGGGCAGTGTGGAACCCCAGGCAGTGACTATCATCCCGAAGCCCAGGTTCACGGGGCTCTGTGATCTTTTCCATGAAGTCCTCATATGCCTCTTCTTGATTCTTGTGTGCCTGTTAACTTGCTTCAGTCCTGTCCGACTCTTTGTGACCCTATGGACTGTAGCCGGCAAGGCCCCTCTGGCTATGGGATTCTCCAGGCAAGAATACTGGAGTGGATTGCCGTGCCCTCCTCCAGGGGAGCTTCCGAACCCAGGGACTGAACCCACGTCTCTTTACATCGCCTGCACTGGTGGGCGGTTCTTTATCCCTAGTGCCACATGGGAAGCCCTTCTTGGTCCTTATCTATACACTAACATAACACATCACCTCTCCCTCTCCTCACCCCTGCACCCGATGAACAGGATAAGATAAGTTTAGCAAACCTCTTACTGGAAAAAGGGTAGAAAGGATGAACCCTGAAAGTCACGGGTTCACAGCAGCACCGGAATCCTGTGCAGAAGGCTCTTTTTGTAAAGTGCGCTTAACCACATCCTCCTTATCCATGTTTGAAGTGACTGCTTTAAAGGTGGCTGCATATTCCCTAACACCTGCCGCTTCCTAGTGAAAGTTTAGGGCCCAATAGGGACTTTTTCTTTTTTGGAGTATAGCTGGTACAATGTTGTATTAGCTTCAGGTGTGCAGCAAAGAGAATCAGTATACATACATCCACTCTTTTTTTTAAGATTCTTTTCCCAAAGAGGCCATCATAGAGTATTGAGTATAGTTCTCGTGCTTTACAGTAGGTTCTTATTACTTATCTATTGTATATGTAGTAGTAGTGTGTATTTGTCACTCCCAATCTCCCAGTTTATCCCCCTGCCCACTTATTCTCTGGTAACTGTAAGTCTGCTTTCTACATCCATGACTCTACTTCTGTTTTAAAAATAGGTTAATTTGTACTCCATTTTAAAAGATTCCATAAATAAGCAATATCATAAGATATTTGTCTTTCTGTGTCTGACTTACTTCACTCAGTGTGACAATCTCAGGTCCATCCATGTTCTTGCAAATAGCTTTATTTTGTTCTTTTTATGCCTGAGTGATATGTTTATTCATATGTTTATTTTGTGCCTGAGTGATTGTTTATATGTACCGCATCTTCTGTATCCATTCATATGTCAATAGACGTTTAGGTTGCTTCCATGACCTGGCTACTGTAAATAATGCTGCAATGAGCATTGGGTGCATGTATATTTTCAAATTGTGTTTTTCTCCAGGTACATGCCCAGGAGTGGGATCGCTGGGTCATATGGTAGTTCTACTGTTAGCTTTTTTTTTTTTTTTTTTTTTAAGAAACTCCATAGTGTTATTCATAATAGTTGCACCAATTTGCATCCCCACCAAGAGCACAGGAGGGTCCCTTTTCTCCACACCCTCTTCAAACAGTTAGTGAAGCTCAGTATAAAAAAAGTGACCCTATAAAAATAAGTGGTAGATTTAAGTAAACATTTCTCCAAAGAAGACAGAGAGCGAGCCAAAAAGCACATGTAATGGTACTCAACAGAACTAGTTATTAGAGAGATGCAAGCCAAAACTACAACTACCGGTCAGAATGGCCATCATCAAAAAGTCTATAAACAATATATCCCACAGGGAATTTTAAGTCTCAGTCGATTACTTTTCTTTTTCATCATCTGGACTCTTTTTTGTTTAGATAACACATTTTTCTCCAAATCCCTTTGGGTTTCTGAGCTCCTTGCATCCACCCCTTTCTGTCTGCCCACCAGCACAGTTAGAGTTCTTTTCTGCACCTACTTCCCAAGCTGATTTAAGGTGTTGCTTTCTTATCCGCCTTCCTGACCACTGAATGGGTGCTTACCTGATGCTCTCTCAAATGTTGTACCTGGGCAGGAACGCCATTGCACTAGGTCTACATGTTATTTTGTTAAGACTTGTTTCTCATAAACTTTTTCAGTCTTATCTTTTACTGTTTGAAGTTCAAAAAGCAGAGGGTTTTCCAACTCTTAGTTTGGACCTTTTTCCAATTCATAATGAGGGAGAAAAATTGGAGGTATGAACCCTGAATTTGAATGGTGGTTTCACAGACTTAAGGAAAATACTGATGAAATTGTTGTGGGTTGACACACAGGCATTGCCTTTTCCCTGAGCACACATGCCTGAAAAGTTTATAGGAGTTTCTAAATGTGAAAGTGAAGGAGAAGCAGTGTCTTAAGAAGCATAGCAAGGGCATGGGATACTTCATTACGGGCCTGAGGTACCAGCATCCTTAGTTACTTCCATTCACAAATCTTGACTCTGATTCTGCAGTTGAAACAAAGGCAGGACTCTGAACACCTTTTGCAATTGATTACATATGTTAAGAAAGTGAAAGTTGCTGAGTCGTGTCCGACTCTTTGCAACCCCATGGACTATACAGTCCATGGGATTCTCCAGGCCAGAATAATGGAGTGGATAGCCTTTTCCTTCTCCAGGGGATCTTCCCAACCTAGGGATTGAACCCAGGTCTCCTGCATCACAGGCAGATCCTTTATCAGTTGAGCCAACAGGGAAGCCCAAGAATACTGGAGTGGGTAGCCTGTCCCTTCTCCAGTGGATCTTGCTGACCCGGGAATTGAACTGGGGTCTCCTGCATTGCAGGCAGATTCTTTACCAGCTTAAGTTAAGAAAATTTCTAACAAGAATAGAGGCACATTGTGTCTTGTGGTTTATTTTAAAATGTTCACTTCCTTCCCTTCTCCCTGCATTCAAGCTCTTTGTGCATTAGAGACACTCACATTCAAAAGTTACCAAATGTTAAATGAAACAAACTGTCAACATGGAAAGGTAAATGGAAACAACAACAAATTAGATTGTCAAGGACCTAAATTATGAATTATTTGAAGAAATATAAGACAAAATAGAAATCAGGAAAGAAAATAATCAGCAAAAATAAAAAACCATGAAAGGAACATCTGTAAATGAAATTTTTGAAATTAGAAATTCAATGAATGGGTTAAACAGTGTGTGAGGCATAGCTAAGGCAACAATGATTGAAATCACAACAGCACTAATATTTGCTGATGTTGGCACTGAATATTATCACCATTAAAATATTTCTTAAGACAGTATGGTGCTGGCACAAAGACAGAAATATAGATTAATGAAACAAAATAGAAAGCCCAGAGATAAATCCACACGCCTGTGGACACCTTATCTTTGACAAAGGAGGCAAGAATATACAATGGAGAAAAGACAATCTCTTTAAGAAGTGCTGCTGGGAAAACTTGTCAACCACTTGTAAAAGAATGAAACTAGAACACTTTCTAACACCATACACAAAAATAAACTCAAAATGGATTAAAGATCTAAACGTAAGACCAGAAACTATAAAAGTCCTATAGGAAAACATAGGCAAAACACTCTCTGACATAAATCACAGCAGGATCCTCTATGACCCACCTCCCAGAGTAATGGAAATAAAAACAAAAATAAACAAATGGGACCTAATTAAACTTAAAAGCTTCTGCACAACAAAGGAAACTATAAGCAAGGTGAAAAGACAGCCTTCAAATGGGAGAAAATAATAGCAAATGCAGCAACTGACAAAGAATTAATATAAAAAATATACAAGCGGCTCATGCAGCTCAATTCCAGAAAAAAAAGACCCAATCAAAAAATGGGCCAAAGAACTAAACAGACATTTCTCCAAAGAACGCACACAGATAGCTAACAAACGCATGAAAAGATGTTCAACATCACTCATTATCAGAGAAATGCAAATCAAAACCACTATGAGATACCATCTCACGCTGGTCAGAATGGCTGCTATCCAAAAGTCTACAAACAATAAATGCTGGAGAGGGTGTGGAGAAAAGGGAACCCTCTTACACTGTTGGTGGGAATGCAAACTAGTACAGCCACTATGAAGAACAGTGTGGAGATTCCTTAAAAAACTGGAAATAGAACTGCCATAAGGCTCAGCAATCCCACTGCTGGGCGTACACACTGAGGAAACCAGAATTGAAAGAGACATGTGTACCCCGATGTTCATCGCAGCACTGTTTACAATAGCTAGGACGAGGAAACAACCTAGATGTCCATCAGCAGATGAATGGATAAGAAAGCTGTGGTACATATACACAATGGAGTATTACTCAGCCATTAAAAAGAACACATTTGAATCAGTTCTAATGAGATGGATGAAACTGGAGCCTATTATACAGAGTGAAGTAAGCCAGAAAGAAAAACACCAATACAGTATATTAAAGCATATATATGGAATTTAGAAAGATGGTAATGATGACCCTATATGTGAGATAACAAAAGAGACACAGATGTAAAGAACAGACTTTGGGACTCTGTGGGAGAGGGTGAGGGTGGAACGATTTGAGAGAATAGCATTGAAACATGTATATTACTATATGTGAAACAGACCGCCAGTCCAGGTTCAATTCATGAGACAGGGTGCTCAGGGCTACTGGGATGACCCTGGGGGATGGGATGGGGAGGGAGGTGGGAGGGGGGTTCAGGGTGGGGAACACATGTACACCCATGGCTGATTCATGCCAATGTATGGAAAACCCACTACAATATTGTGAAGTAATTAGCCTCCAATAAAATAAATAAATTCATTTAAAATATTAACCATATTAAAAATATTTACCATATGTATGTACATATATATGTAAGTATGTATACCGTATGGGCTTCCCTGATGGCTCAGATGGTAAAGAACCTGCCTGCAATGCAGGAGACCCAGGTTTGATTCCTGGGTCAGGAAGATATTCTGGAGAAGGGAATGGCTACCCACTTCAGTGTTCTTGCCTGGAGAATCCCATGACAGAGGAGCCTGGCAGACTACAGTCTGTGGGGTTGCAAGAGTCAGACACCACAGAGTGACTAACATGTAAACAAAGAATATTAATTATCATTTTAGGAAGGAAGAATACATATGACCATTAAAGAAAGTTGAAAAATTACAATCTCACTTGTTTTTAAAGAAATGTAAATTAAATAACAGCATATTTTATTACCTGAGCAAGGATTAAATGTTGATACCTAGGTGGGCATAATTGTAGGGAAATGCTCACTGCTCTCAGGGTAAAAACTGTCATAACCTTTCCAGAGTTTCCAAGTGTTTAATGGGCAAAATCTTTCACTCAAAAATTTCACTTAAAAATTATTTCCCTTAGCAAATAATTATGTAGAAAACTGTTCCTTGAAAGATTCTTTGTAATAGGAACAAATTGTAACTATTATAAACAGTCAAAATATCCAAAAAAGGCTTTGCTAAACAGATTTTGTTTTATATTATGATAGTAAATGGCTATGAATAATAATCACATGGATATTTATTAACATAAAAAGATATGGTATATTAAGTGAAAATTTATGTGATGCTTTGGGAAAATATATGTGATACATCTACATATTTCTAAATATGGGCATGCATTTATACATATGTATGCATAGGAAAGCAGATACAGCAAAGTTTAAAAAGTGACTATCTCCAAGTGTTGAATTTCAAGTGGTTTTGAATTATTTTTTGCAGCATTTTTATTTTTAATAGTTTTATTAGATGAATATATATTGCTCACATGGTCATTTTTATAGAAGAAAACAATTTGCTGATTTAAAGGCAGAAATAATTTGTTAACTTTTATTATTACATTCCTGATTAGTTGAAGAATTTCTGCCAATTTTTTCTTTCTTTTTTTCTTTTATGATTAGTATTCTCAGAGGTTTTACACATTTACTATTTTAGTTTTCTCTTTTCTCATACAATTTAGAAATCTTCCTATGTTTAAATTAATAAACTTGGTTTGTCATTGCAACTGCATTTACATTACATCATGTGACCACATCTTGATATATAGCATTAAGAACCTGATGTATAGATCAGTCTTATGGACTCTGTGGGAGAGGGAGAGGGTGGGATGATTTGGGAGAATGGCATTTAAACATGTATAATATCATGTATGAAACAAGTCGCCAGTCTAGGCTCGATGCACGATACTGGATGCTTGGGGCTGGTGCACTGGGACGATCCAGAGGGAGGGTATGGGGAGGGAGGAAGGAGGAGGGTTCAGGATGCAGAACACAGGTATACCTGTGGCAGATTCATTTCAATATTTGGCAAAACTAATACAATATTGTAAAGTTTAAAAATAAAATAAAATTTTTTTAAAAAAAGAAAAGAACCTAAGTTAGTGCATCTCTCTGGCTTCATAACATAGAAAGTCCTTTCATTTACTAATTTCAAACAGCCTACTGCCCCGCTGAAGTCAGACTGTGCCCCTTTCTCCACTCACACTCAGCAGATAAACTGCCCTCTTTATGGACTGAAACTCCTCTAAATTCCTTCCTGTCGCCCTCCTCCACTCTTCCCACTCAGTCCCGGAGAGCCTTGTCTGCATCTGCAAACGTCCTTATCTCCATCACGCCTCCCTTCCGTGGAAAGAATTCTTCTTCTATCTGGGCCTCAGATCCCATCCTCTGTCACCTTCTTGGTGGTCTTGGGCTGTTGGCAATCTCCTCTTTTCTTCTCTGTGTTTCTCGGGTTGTTTCATTGTCATGTTTCTCTGTTGTTTCATTGTTGTATGTGAATGAAAATGAGGGAAAGTCACTCAGTCTGGCTCTTTCGTGATCCCGTGGAGTGTAGCCCATCAGATTCCTCTGTCCATGGAATTCTCCAGGCAGGAACACTGGCGTGGGTTGCCATTCCCTTCTCCAGGGTATATTCCTGACTCAGGGATCGAACTGAGGTCTCCTGAATTGCAGGCAATTCTTTACCAACTGAGCCACCAGGATTGGTGCATAGAAGCAAATTAAATTGCCATCCACCTATAATAAAAACAAAATAAACAATCCCCAAACCCTTTGTTGAGCTTTTTTTTTTTTTTTCTGATATCGTTTTGTGATACAAATGATCACATGATGATGTTGAGCCCTAAACATTTCCTGAAGGCTCCAAAATGGCCCTGTAACAGCTTCTGAAGCTACAGAGATAAGCCGCACAGCTTTGAAGAGCTTGCTGTTGTCCTTTATGTCCTTAGAGCTGTGTATATGGTTGAGATAACTGTGTAACGGTGGAGCTTCATGCACGTTGGGGCACCTTCTTTGAATTCTGTTGGGGAATCTTTGAATAAAACGGGAAATGACTAATTAATTAATAGTAAAGATCCCCGATCTCCTTCCATTCTTCAGGAAAAAAAAAAAAAAAAAAACTATAGATGTCAGTTGGCTCACAGACACAATTCCATCTCTTTCTTTCACATTAAAAATTCTGAAAACAACTGTGTGTGATCGTCACCTCCACTGCCATCAAGCTTTTGTTTAGATAGAACTAAAATGGAGCAGACGGTTTCTATTCTCTTCTGCTTCCCGACTTCTGGAAGACACCCTCTTTCCTTTCTGAAACACTTTCTCCCTTTTTCCTGCTGCTTCAGGGCTGCCTCCTCCATCTCTTTGGCTTCTTTCCCCCAGAGACCATTTGTGGATGTGTCCGTTTCCCCTTCTGCCCTGTTCAGCCTTATTCTTTCCCTGGCCTGTTTTGTCTTCATCTATGAATTTTTCTCTCCCATGCATTTTAAATGGATTTAGGAAAGAGTAAAGACTTATTTGATCAACAAATAAATCTTAAGGAAACAGAGGAAAGGGAAACCTAAGTGTCATTTCCAAGAGCTCATGTCCATTAAGATCTAGAAAGATCCACCCTAGATTTCCAACCTCCAAATTCCTATCCAATTCTTCTGGAAACAGTGTAGGAATCATTCATTCCTCCCCATCATGTCCTAGGATGCTATATCAGGAATATTTAAGTAGGCACTTTCATCTTCCTCAAGTAGCTCTCTTGGCTTTTAAAAAATATGATACGTTTTATCAACTGTAGAAATAAAATTCCCCCTGGAAGACATAATGATGCAAATATAAAATGCTTTTTAAAATTGAAGTATATTTGATTTACAATGTTGAGTTAGTTCCTGATGTGCACCAAAGTGATTAGGTTCTGTATGTTTGTATGTATATGGGGCTTCCTGGTGGCTCAATGATAAAAGAATCTCCCTGCCATCACATGAGATGCAGGTTCAGTCCCTGGATTGAGACAATCCCCTGGAGAAGGAAATGTTAACTCACTCCAGTATTCTGTCTGGAAAATCCCATGGACAGAGGAGCATGGTGGGCTGCAGTCCATGGGATCACAGAGTCAGAAACTTCTTAGCAACTAAGCAACAACAGATGTATATACATATTTATTTTCTTTTCCATTATGGTTGAATACAGGATATTGAATACAGTTCCCTGTGCTATGCACTACCCCTTTATGGATCATAGACTTGTTGGGGTGAAGGAATTGCATAACTCAATCAAACTATGAGCCATACCCTTCAGGGCCACCCAAGTCATAGTGGATTTCTGACAAAATGTGGTCTGCTGGAGAAGGAAATGGCAACCTACTCTAGTACTCTTGCCTGGAGAACCCCATGGGCAGTATGAAAAGGTAAAAAAAAAGATATGACACCAGAAGATGAGCCCCCAAGGCCAGAAGGTGTTCAATATGCTCCTGGGAAGCAAAGAAGGCAATTACTAATAGCTCCCATAAGAATGAAGCAGCTGGGCCAAAGCAGAAACAACACTCAGCTGTGGATGTGTCTGATGGTGAAAGTAAAGTCCAATGCTGTAAAGAACAATATTGCACAAGAACCTGGAATGTTAGATTCATGAATCACGGTAAATTGGGCATGGTCAAGCAGGAGATGGCAAGACTAAATGTCAACATCTTAGGAATCAGTCAACGAAAATGGATGGGAATGAGTGAATTTAATTCAGATGGCTATTTATCTACTACTGTGGGCAAGAATCCCTTAGAAGAAATGGAGTAACCCTCATGGTCAACAAAAGAGTCCAAAATGTAGATTTGGTGCAATCTCAAAAATGACAGAACAATCTCCACTCCTTTCCAAGACAAACTATTCAATATCACAGTAATCCAACTATATGTCCCAACCACTGATGCCAAAGAAGCTGAAGTTGACCAGTTCTATGAATAACACCAAAAGAGAGAGAGAGATAGATGTATTTTTCATCACAGAGCATTAGAATGCAAAAGTAGGAAGTCAAGAGATACCTGCAATAACAGGCAAGCTTGTTCTTAGAGTACAAAATTAAGCAGGGCAAATGCTAACAGAGTTGTTCAAGACACCATGCTGGTCATAGCTGGCCATGCTTTTCTAACAACACGAGACGACTCTACACACGAACATCACCAGATGGTCAATACTGAAATCAGATTCATTATGTTCTTTGCAGCCAAAGATAGAGAAGCTCTATACAATCAGAAAAAATAAGACCTGGAGTTGACTATGGCTCAGATTATGAGTTCCTTAATGCAAAATTCAGGCTTAAATTGAAAAAAGTAGGGAAAACACTAGACCATTCACATATTACCTAAATCAAATTCCTTATGATTAAACAGTGGGAAGGACAAACAGATGCAAGGGATTAGATCTGGTAGACAGAGTGCCTTAAGAACTATGGGAGGAAGTTTGTAACACTGTACAGGAGGCAGTGACCAAAACCTTCCCTAAGGAAAAGAAATGCAAGAAGGCAAAGTGGTTATCTGAGGAGGCTTTACAAATAGCTGAGGGAAGAAGAGAAGTAAAAGGAAAGAAAGAAAAAGAAAGATATACCCAAATAAATGCAGAGTTCCAGAGAATAGCAAGGAGAGATAAGAAGCCCTCTTAAATGAACAATATAAATAAACAGAGAAAAACAATAGATGGGAAAGTCTAGAGATCTCATCAAGAAAATTGGAGATGCCAAGGGAATATTTCATGCTAGAAAGGGCATAATAAAGGACAGAAATGATAAGGAAGCAGAAGAGATTAAGAAGAGGTGACAAAAACACACAGAACTATACAAGGAAGGTCTTAACGATCCAGATAACCACTATGGTGTGGTCACTCACCTAGAGCTGGACACTCTGGAGTTTGAAGTCAAGTGGGCCTTAGGAAGCATCACTACCAACAAAGCTAGTGGAGGTGATGGAATTCCAGTTGTGTTATTCCAAATCCTAAAAGATGATGCAGCTAAAGGACTGCACTCAGTATGTCAGCAAATTTGAAAAAACTGAGCCGTGGTCACAGGATTAGAAAAGATCAGTTTTCAATCCAATCCCCAAAATGCCAATGCCAAAGGATGTTCAAACAACCATACAATTGTGCTCATTTCACATGCTGGTAAGGTTATGCTCAAAATCCTTCAAGCTAGGCTTCAGCAGTATGTGAACTGAGAACCTCCAGATTTCAAGCTGGGTTTCAAAGAGGCAGAGAAATCAAAGATCAAATTGCCAACACTCATTGGATAATAGAGAAAGCAAGGGAATTCCAGAAAAATATCTACTTCTGCTTCATTGAGAACACTAAAGCCTTTGACTATGTGGATTATAAGAATCTGTGGAAAATTGTTAAAGTGATATGGAATACCATCTTATCTGTCTTCTGAAAAACCTGTATGAGGGTCAAGAAGCAACAGTTAGAACTGGACATGGAACAACTGACTAGTTTCAAATTGGGAAAGGAGTACAACAGTCTGTATATTGTCACCCTGCTTATTTAAGTTATATGCAGAGTATATCATGAAATCTGAGCTGGATGAATCACAAGCTGGGATCAAGATTGCTGGGAAAAATAACAACCACAGATTTGCAGATGATACCACTCTAATGGCAGAAAGTGAAGAGAAACTAAAGAGCCACTTGGTGAGGGTGAATGAGGAGAGTGAAAAAACTGACTTAAAACTCAAGTCCCATCACTTCATGGCAAATGGAGGGGGAAGTGAAAGCAGTGACAGATTTTTTTCTTGGCCTCCAAAATCTCTGTGGATGGTGACTGCAGCCAAGAAATTAAAAGACGCTTATTCCTTGGAAGGAAAGCTACGACAAGCCTAGACAATGTATTAAAAAGCAGAGACATCACTTTGCTGACAAAGATCTGTATAGTCAAAGGGATGGTTTTTCCAGTAGTCACAGATGTGAGAGTTGGTCCATAAAGAAGGCAGAACACTGAAGAATTGATGCTTTGAATTGTCATGCTGGAGAAGATTCTAAAGAGTCCTTTGGACTGCACAGAGATCAAACCAATCAATCCTAAAGGAAATCAAACCTAATTTGATTTCCAATCAAATATTCATTGGAAGGACTGATGCTGAAACTGAAGCTCCTATATTTTGGCCACCTAATGCAAAGGACTAACTCATTGGAAAAGACCCTGATGCTGGGAAATATTGAGGGCAGAAAGGGAAGAGGGCAACCGAAAATGAGATGGTTAGATAGCATAACCAGCTCAGTGGACATGAATTTGAGCAAACTCTGAGACAGTGAAGGCTAGAGGAACCTTCTTGCTACAGTCCATGGGGTCTCAAAGAGTAGAACATGACTTAGTGATTGAACAACAATAGCTATACAATAGACCTTGTTGTTCATCTATTTTATTTATATTGATAGTAGTGTGTATCCATTAATCCCAATCTCTTAATTTTTCCTTCCTCCACCTCTTTTCTTCTTTGGTAATCATAAATTTGTCCTCTATGTCTGTAAGTCTGTTTTCTAAATAAGTTCATTTGTATCATATTTTAGATTCCACATGTAAGCAATATTGTATGATATTTGTCTTTCTTTGTCTGCCTACTTCATTTAGCATGAGCACCTCTAGGTCCATCCACGTTGTAAATGGCATTATTTCATTATTTTTATGACAGAATAATATTCTATTGTGATCCACACAATTAAAGACTTTAGCTTAGTCAATGAAGCAGAAGTAGATTTTTTTTTTTTTTTTTGCTATTCCCTTGCTTTTTCTATGATCCAGTGGATGTTGGCCATTTGATCTCTGCTTCCTCTGCCTTTTCTAAGTCCAGCTTGTACATCTGCATTTCTGTTCATATACTGCTGAAGCCTAGCTTGAAGGATTTAGAGCATAATCTTACTAGCCTGTGAAATGAATGTAATTGTATGGTAGTCTGAACGTGCTATGCCATTGCCTCTCTTTGGAATTGGAATGAAAACTGACCTTTTCTAGTTCTGTAGCCACTACTGAATTTTCCAAATTTGCTGGCATATTGAGAGCAGCACTTTCACAGCACCATCTTTTCGGATTTGAAACAGCTTAACTGGAATTCCATCACCTTAAATAACTTTTGAAATAGCTTAACTGGAATTTCATCACCTGAGCTAACTTTATTTGTAGTAATGCTTCCTAAGTCCCACTTGATTTCACACTCCAGGATATCTGCCTCTAGGTAAGTGACCACACCACCACACAATCACAGTTATCTAGATCATTAAGCCCTTTATGGTATAGTTCTTCTGTGTATTCTTGCCACCTCTTCTTAATCTCTCCTGCTTATGGTAAATTCTTGCTATTTGTGTCCTTTATTGTGCCATCTTTGCACGAAAAAATAGCAAAGGAGATAGTTCCTCCTCCAATTTTACTAAAGAGAACACTAGTCAGTCCCATTCTATTGTTTTCCTCTGTCTTTTCATTGTTCACTTAAGAAAGCTGTCTTCTCTCTCCTTGCTATTCTCTGGAACTCTACGTTCAGTTGGGTATATCTTTTTCCTTCTCCTTTGCTTTTACTTCTCTTATTTTTTCAGCTATTTGTTAAGTCCTCCTCAGACAACCACTTTGCCTTCTTGCATTTGTTTTCATTGGGAGTGGTTTTTGTCATTGCCTCCCAGACAGTGTTATGAACCTCCTCCTATACTTTTTCAGGCACTTCGTCTACCAGATCTAATCCCTCGATTCTATTTGTCACCTCTACTGTGTAGTCATATGAATTTTATTTAGGTCATACTTACACATCCTAGTGGTTTTCCTCTCTTCAATTTAAGCCTGAATTTTACAATACGGAGCTGATGATCTGAGCCATAGTAAACTCTGGGTCTGATCTTTGCTGACTATATAGAGTTTCTCCATCTTCAGCTGCAAAGAATAGAATCAATCTGATTTCCATATTAGTTAGCCATCTGGTGATGTCCATGTATAGAGTCTTCTCTTGTGTTGTTGGAAGAGGATGTTTGCTATGACCAGTGTGTTCTCTTGGCAAAACTCTGTTAGGCTTTGCCCTGCTTCATTCTGTACTCTAAGAACAAACTTTCCTGTTAGTCCAGGTATCTCTTGACTTCCTACTCTTGCATTCCAACCCCCTATGATGGAAAGAACATCTTTTTTTTTTTTAATGGAAAGGACAAGAAGCAACAGTTAGAACAGGACAAGAAACAAGGACTGGTTCAAAATTGGGAAAGGAGTTTGTAAAGGCTGTATATTGGTACACTGCTTTTTTAACTTCTATGCAGAGTACACCATGTGAAATGCCAGGTTGTATGAAACACAAGCTGGAATTAAGATTGCCAAGAGAAATAGCAATAACCTCAGATATGCAGATGACACCACTCCACTGGCAGAAATTGAAGAAGAGCTAAAGAGCCTCCTGATGTAGATGAAAGAGGAGAGTGAAGAACCTGGCTTAAAACTCAACATTCAAAAAACTAACATCATGGCATCTGGTCCCATCCCTTCATGGAAAATAGATGGGTAAAAATGGCAATAGTGAGAGACGATCTTCTTGGGCGCCCAAATCACTGTGGATTATGACTATAGCAAGGAAATTTAAAGAACTTGCTCCTTGGAAGAAAAGCTATGACAAACCTTGTTGTTCTTCAGTTGCTCAGTCATGTCCGACTCTTTAAGACTGCATGGACTACAACACAGCAGGCTTCCCTGTCCTTTACCATCTCCCAGAGCTTGCTTAAATGTGTGTCCACTGAGTTGGTGATGCCATCCAATCATCTCATCCTCTGTCATCCCCTTCTCCTCCTGGCTTCAATCTTTCCCAGCATCGGGGTCTTTTCCAGTGAGTCAGTTCTTTGCATCAGGTGGCCAAAGTATTGGAGCTTCATCTTCAGCATCAGTCCTTCTAATGAATATTCAGGACTGATTTCCTTTAGGATTGACTTGTTTGATCTCCTTGCAGTCCAAGTGACTTGTAAGAGTCTTCCCCAACACCACAGTTCAAAAACATCAGTTCTTCAGCTCTTAGACTTCTTTATGGTCCAACTCTCACATCCATACATGCTTATTGTTGGCAAAGTAATATCTCTGCTTTTTAATATGCTGTCTAGGGTTGTCATAGCTTTTCTACCAAGGAACAAGCATCTTTTAATTTCATGCCTGCATTCACCATCTGCAGTGATTTTGGAGCCTAAGAATATAAAGTCTCTCACTGTTTACATTGTTTCCCCATCTATTTGCCATGAAGTGATGGGACCAGACACGATCTTCATCTTTTGAATGTTGAGTTTTAAGCCAACTTTTTCATTCTCCTCTTTCACTTTCATCAAGAGGCTCTTTAGTTCCTCTTTGTTTTCTGTCTTAAAAATGGTGTTGTCTGCATATCTGAGGTTATTAATATTTTTCCCACCTATCTTGACTCCAGCTTGTGCTTCATACAGCCCAGTATTTTGCATGATGTACTCTGAATGTAAGTTAAATAAGCAGGGTGACAATATACTGTCTTGAAGTACTCCTTTTGCAATTTGGAACCAGTTCCTTGTTCCATGTCTGGTTGTAACTGTTGCTTCTTGGCCTGCAATACAGGTTTCTCAGGAGGCAGGTAGGTGGTCTGGTATTCCCATGTCTTGAAAAATTTTCCACAGTTTGTTGTGATCCACACAGTCAAAGGATTAAGTGTAGTCAATGAAGCAGAAGTAGATGTTTTTTTCAGGTATCCTCTTGCTTTTTCTATGATCCAGTGGGTGTTGGTAATTTGATCTCTGTTTCCTCTGCCTTTTCTAAATCCAGATTGAACATCTGGAAGTTTTCAGTTCAGGTACTATTGATCCCTGGCTTGGAGAATTTTGAGCATTAATTTGCTAACATGTGAAATGAGTGCAATTGCAGGGTAGTTTGAACATTCTTTGGCATTGCCTTTCTTTGGGATTAGAATGAAAACAGACCTTTTCAGCCCTGTGACCACTGCTGAGTTTTCCAAATTTGGTGGCATATTGAGTGCAGCACTTTCACAGCATCATCTTCAGAATGTGAAAAAACTCAGCTGGAATTCCATAACCTCCACTAGCTTTGTTTGTGGTGATTCTTCCTAAGGGCCACTTGAATTCACACTCCAGAATGTCTGAATTTAGGTGAGTGGTCACACCATCTTGGTTACCTGGGTCATGAAGATCTTTTTTGTATAGTTCGGTGTATTCTTGCCACCTCTTCTTAATATCTTCTGCTTCTGTTAGGTCCATATAATTTCTATCCTTTATTGTGCCCATCTTTGCATGAAATGTTCCCTTGGTATCTCTAATTTTCTTGATGAGGTCTCTAGTCTTTCCTATTTTGTTGTTTTCCTGTATCCCATTCTCTCGTTTTCCTGTATTTCTTTGTATTGTTTACTGAGGAAGGCTTTCTTATCTCTCCTTGCATTTCTTTGGAACTCTATATTCATATGGATACACCTTCCTTTTTCTCCTTTGCCTTTTACTTCTCTACTTTTCTCAGCTATTTGTAAGGCCTCCTCAGAACAGCTGTTTTGCCTTTTTGGATTTCTTTTTCTTGGGGATGGCTTTGATCACCACCTCTTATACAATGTTACGAACCTCCATCCATAATTCTACAGGCACTCTGTCTATCAGATCTAATCCCTTGAACCTAGGCAGTGTATTATAAAGCAGAGACATCACTTTGCTGACAGAAGTCTGTATAGTCAATTCTATGTTTTTCCAGTAATCGTGTATGATTGTGAGAGTTGGACCATAAAGAATGCTGAGTGCTGAAGAACTGATGCTTCCAAACTGTGGTGCTGGAGAAGACTCTTGAGAGTCTGTTGGAGAGTAAGGAGATCAAACAGTCAATCCTAAAGGAAGTTGACCCTGAATATTTTTTGGAAGGACTGATTCTGAATTGAAGCTCTAATACTTTGGCCTCCTTATGAGAAGAGCTTACTCATTGGAAAAGTTCCTGATGCTGCGAAAGACTGAGAGCAAGAGGCCACTAGTGACAGAGGATGAGATGGTTGGATGGCATCACTGACTCAATGGGCATGAGTTTGAGCAAAGTCTAGAAGATAGTGAAGGACAGGAAATCCTAGCATGCTGCAGTTCATGCGGTCTCAAAAAGTCTGATAGGACTTAGCAGCAGAACAGCAACAGCAATGTTTTATTGTATATATGTACCAACAACAAAATGTAGCATGTCTTCTTTATCCATTCATCTGTCAGTAGACATTTGGATTGCTTCCATATCTTGGCTATTGCAATTTGTGCTGCTGTGAATATAGTGGTTCTTGTATTTTTTTTGAATTAAAAGTTTTCTGATATTATACCTGAGAGTGTAAATGTAGGATAATATGGTAATTCTAGTTTTAGTTTTTAAGGAAACTCCATACTGTTCTCCAAAGGGACTGGATTAATTTACATTCCCATCAACTGTGTAGAAGCATTCCTTTTTCTGTATACCCTGAAAAGATAAAATTCTTAATATAAGTGAGAGTAAGTTAAGACAATGAGCATCATAAAGAATAAATATTAAAAAATTAGTTTGCATAATCCAATCTTATAATTAACATATATAAGTATACAGATAAATATATTAATATGCAATCCTATTTATTATATGGTATTTGTTCAGCACACACATTCTATGATCAATGTACATGTATAGTTTTGAACAGAGGTAATTTTGCAGAATGCTTTTAAGCTCTTCTGTAGAAGGACGCCAGGAAAGGGCAGATTGCCACAGCCTTGAAAATGTGCTTTGGTTTGTCGTTGGTGCTGCTGGCCCGTTGTCTTGCAGACAGAGACCTGACTCAGCCTTCCGTGTTGTCCTGCTCTTTGATGCTCTCATCTTGTGTGCTAAGGAAGCTCCGTGAAGCCCTCAGCTAACTGAGCAGATGACTCAAACTTTGCTCCTACTGTACGTGCTTCTTGCATGGTGGAGTCAGGGCAGGATGAGGGTAGGCTGAGTGGCAGATGACCTTAGGTTTTCCCGTACAGGCAGCCGAGTTGGGACACTCATGCTCATAAAGGACACTCATGTTGCTGATCACAGTGTGCAGGGCTGGCTGAGATCCAGTAGGTCACAGTGTGTGCAAGGGCAGCCCAGCCCCTTCTCCCCACCACTCATCCAGGCACTCAGCTTATCCAGGCTTGTAGGGTGAGGAACTCTTGCTTTTGGCCCTGCAGAAGGACTGGTGGGGGGAAAGGCCTGCTCTGGACAAGAATGTATGGGTCTTCTTGGAGGCCTCCCTGCATTGCCATCTTCTTATCTACCTGGGCCCATCTGAACTGTAATAAGGAAACTTTGCAACATGTGTTTGGTATATATGTGTGTATGTATGATTTTAATTCTTTGCAAATATAACCTGATCTATTTACATGTACTGTTTAAAAATTTGATTATTCTAGGCCTCTAACTTTTAAATACTTTTCCAGGAAAGAGACATGTAAATAGAGGACTGTCTAGATATGCATAGGAATAAAAAACCTGACAGCATATATGGTAAATGTATAGTCATTTTCTGAGGGGACATTATGCATGCTTATTATACTCGTTTACTCTTTCTATTCTTATGAATTTAAAAAATCATTTTATTTATTAAAAAAAATAAAATATCATTTTTATTTAAAAAATAAAAAAAATAAAAAATCATCATCAAGCATTATTTTTACAGTTGGGAAACATACCTTGAATATTAACTTCAGTCTCTTTGTTCTCAGATTAGTAGCCTCGGGTCTGCAATAATTAATAATTCGTTGACTTGTAGTATCAATGATTCTTATTAAGATATTTGATCTTTCAACATTGCTAAGATTGGTTTTGCTGGCCTTCTTTAGTAATTCTGCTGAATTTCTGCAAGATTTTTTTTAAACAAAAATTTTATAGGCAAATACTTTGGGTATTGCTCAGTCACTACACTTTATTTCATTGAATTCTCAAGCTCTTAACCAAAGGATGAAATCATGGTGAGATCATTAAAAAGGCAATTTGGCAATTGAGAAACCATTCCACACACTATTGAAGACAGACTTTTATCCCTGCCAAAGAAATCACCATGACTAAGAGTTCCATCACTGGTATTATTATGATGCATTAAAGTCCCTATCTAATTATAACATATCAACATTTCAGCATGATATAAATTCTATCTTATCAGAGAATTTATTGCCTTCATTTGTCAGAATGGGAAAATAAAAAATGGAAGTCAAATGATTAACCCAAGGACACATATCAACATTTTAAACATCTGGAAATGGGAATCTGGTCCTTGACCTCAGTGTTCTTGTACATTAGAGGTCATTTCCCATCAACTATGTCATTTTGATTAAATAATCCTTATAGAATTAATTAATGTAAAATATTGCTATGTGAAAGGTAATCATTATCTAGCTTTGTTTGTAAGCTTTAGTTTGAATTTTGAAAATTACCCAAATCTTCTCCTTTTGGAGAGGTCATGAAAAGGAAAATTCAGGGTATTGACAGATACCACATAATACTAAGAAAAAAATTTGAACATCTCTGAGATTAAAATTTCATTATAAGATTTTTTTTTCAGATTTTAATTCTATCAAATTCTGGTTTCTCCAATTTGTAGCAAGTGAGATAGACAAAGTTCCATATAGTCAAAGCTATGGTTTTTCCAGTAATCAAGTATGGATGTGAGAGTTGGACCATAAAGAAGGCTGAGATCTGAAGAACTGATGCTTTTGAACTGTGGGAGTATAGAAGACTCTTGAGAGTCTCTTGGACTGCAAGGAGATCAAACCAGTCAATCCTAAAGAAAATCAATCCTAAAATATTCATTGGAAGGACTGATGCTGAAGTTAAAGCTCCAATGCTTTGGCCACCTGATGCAAAAGGCTGACTGATTAGAAAAGACCCTGATGCTGGAGAAGATTGAAGGCAGGAGAAGGGGACGACAGAGGATGAGAAGGTTGGATGGCATCACCATCTCGAGAGACATGAATTGGAGCAAGCTCTGGGAGTTGGTGATGGACAGGGAAGCCTGGCGTGCTGTAGTCCACATGGTCAGACATGACTGAGCAACTGAACCAAACTGAGACAGATAAAGAGAAGCTTTCTCCTAGGCTTTTAATATTTGCTTCTGATTTGAGTTGTCGATGTTGCAAACTTTCTTTCTTACTATCTTTTTGTTCCATTTTGTTTTAGTTTCCTTAAAACCATGAGAGAAGTAAAAAAATAGAATATCTTAATATTTTTCAATTTGTAGGTAAAGTTTGGAATACATGGAGGTCTCATTTTATATTTGCTTTGAGTTACTTTGTTCACTTTTAGTTTTAATAAAATGTGAAACAAAACAAAACTCTCTAGTGTATACGACTGTTTATTTTATTATGCTCTGTTTAGTTATTCAAGAAAAAAAAGTTACAGAAGTGTAATCGTTGCCATCTGTTGTATTTGAAGTAAACTCTAGCCCCAAAGTCAAAAAAGTCATAGCAACAACTTATAAAAACAACTGCAATAATATCAACTCACTATGGTTACTGGTGAAACTTTATTTTTCTCTCAAATGAAGTAAGTTTCCTTAGAGGATTATTTTAACATTTGATTTATATCATTATTAGATTTTCCTCCAAAATCATCAAAGTCTCTAATAAGATTGTTATTTAACTCTGCCTGATAGGAGATTAACAGATTTTTCTCTCACTCTGACTCAAACCTCATCAGAACTCCTTCTTTTTTTTTTTTTTTTTTCTTTTTAATACAAATTTAGAGCTCCTTCTTTAAAGAATATTATTTTAAAGAACTTCTTAGGATCTGATTTTAAGGAGAAATGTGTGATATATATGTGTATATATTATCCCATAGTATTAATGGCTACTGTTACGGGCAGTACAAAAGGCATGAAAATTTGGTCATGTGGAATATTCACTGTGACTTGGGAACATTTGTTCATAAAATGGTACTGTCTCAGGCCATATTTTTGTCATGGTTTTCTTTAGAAATTGTAGCTGTAAAACATTAGGTGGTCTTCAAGGTAGACAGGTCTTATATGAGGTTGCTCTCTCTTGAGGGCATAAAGGCAAAATACAGCACCATTGGCTTCTTTGGAAATTAGCAGAGCTAGTGTTTAAAGACACTGATTGGAATTGCCAATGTATTTACTTGCTTTTTTATTTCCCAAAAGGGAACTCTAATTACTCTACCAAGGAAAAAAATGTCTTACTGCTACATCCATACATCTACATTTTAAAATCATTTTGACCCCTCTAAATATTTTTCAAAAGAAGCCGTAATCAGAAGTATTGTGGACATTCAAGAACATAGCTTATTTTAGAGAAATTAGCATAAAACTTATTGTCGTTATTCAATTTAATTTTTTCTCTGAAATAACTGAATAAATGGAAAGAAATAATTTAAATGGTTGATACTAAATTTTCATTTGTACCATGAAATTGACAACCACTATTTTTACCACCTGAGAAAAGCTTATGATTTTAAATTAGAAAATAAATTTGAAAGTTCTTCAGTTCGTTCAGGATAAAATATTATCAAATCCTGTTACAATTTCTACATTGGTAATGTTTGTATTAATGTAATTTGTGGTGTTGGCAGGGTTTGTGTATGTGTGTGAGTGTTTGGAAGAAAAGAAAAGGTGTAAAAGTAAAAGGTATTCACTCATTTACCACACATCTTGCTCACCTATTATGTATGAGGCACTGTGCTAGGTATTGTGTGGAATTTACAACAGAGTCTTAAGGCATGTATAAGCTGGATTAGATGGGAAGACAGTATGCATTCACATCACTGCAGGATAACCATTGTTTAATCTTAATGCCAAGCCACAAAAGCCTGGAAGTAAATACAGGGTCATATTTTGAATAAATATTGCTTCTTAGACTATGCTCCCTAATATTAAAACTATTTCTAGGATATGTTAGGGGCTAAACACTGTCCAAGATTAGGATGTTTTGGGTACAGTAATCATCTGCCATTTTTATTTTCCTCCTGAAAAGATTTGGTTACATGCGCTCAAACAAACAAACAAAAAACTGTTGACGAATCACCAGAGCTACTGAATGTCAACAACAAAAGCTTCATTTGTATGTGTGTACCCCTAGTTGCCTCATTTTTTTCTTATTCTTTAAAAATACTTAATTTAATTTTTATTTTATATTGCAATACAGTTGATTTACAATGTGTTAGTTTCAGGTGTACAGCAATGTGTTTCACTTACACATATACATATATTCATTCTTTTTCAGATTCTTTTTCCATATAGGTTATTACAGAATAATGAGTAGAGTTCCCTGTGCTACACAGTAGGTCATTTTTGATAATCTATTTTGCCTTTGTTGCCTATTTTCTGTTTTTTTAATTTGGGTATAGTTACTTTACAATGTTGCCTTAATTTCTGTTGTACAATGAAGTGAATCAACTATATGTATATCTCCTCTTTCCTATTCACTAACAACAAAAGATCAGAGAGAGAAATTAAGGAAAAAATCCCATTTACCATTGCAACAGAAAGAATAAAATACCCGGGAAAAAACCTACCTAAGGAAGCAGAAGACCTGTACCGAGAAAACTATGACACCAATGAGAAAAATCAAAGATGACACAAACAGATGAAGAAATATATCATGTTCTGGGATCAAAGAATCAATATGTGAAAATGACTATAATACTCAGAGCAATCTGTAGATTCGATGCAATCCCTATCAAATTACCAATGACATTTTTCACAGAATTAGAACAAAAATTTTACAGTTTGTATGGAAACACAAAAGACCCCAAATAGCCAGAGCAATCTTCAGAAAGAGATAACAGAGCTGGAGGAATCAGGCTCCCTGACTTCAGACTATACTGCAAAGCTGTATTAATCAAAGCAATATGGCACTGGCACAGAAACATTGATCAATGGAATAGGACAGAAGGCCCAGAGATAAGCTTATGCACCTATGGTCACCCAATCTGTGACAAAGGAGGCAAGAATATACAATTGTTGCCTCTTTTCATCCTCAAAGACACCAGACTCATTTTCTGCCTTGGGAAGACTTTTCTCCCCTCACCAGTTTCCAGTTCAGTCACTCAATTGTGTCTGAATCTTTGCAGCCCCATGAACCACAGCATGCCAGGCCTCCCTGTCCATAACCTACTGCTAGAGTCTACTGAAACCCATGTCCATTGAGTTGGTGATGCCATCCAACCATCTCATCCTCTATCGTCCCCTTCTCCTCCTGCCCTCAATAATTCCCAGCATCAGGGTCTTTTCAAATGAGTCAGCTCTTCACGTCAGGTGGCCAAAGAATTGGAGTTTCAGCTTCAACATCAGTCCTTGCAATGAACACCCAGGACTGATCTCCTTTAGGATGGACTGGTTGGATCTCCTTGCAGTCCAAGGGACTCTCAAGAGTCTTCTCCAACACCACAGTTCAAAAGCATCAATTCTTCGGCACTTAGATTTCTGTATAGTCCAACTCTCACATCCATACATGACTACTGGAAAAACCATAGCCTTGACTAGACAGACCTTTGTTGGCAAAGTAATGTCTCTGCTTTTTAATATGTTGTCTAGGTTGGTCATAATTTTCCTTCCAAGGAGTAAGCATCTTTTAATTTCATGGTTGCAATCAGCATCTGCAGTGATTTTGGAGCCCCCAAAATTAAAGTCAGCCACTATTTCCGCTGTTTCCCCATCTATTTGCCATGAACTCATGGGACCGGATACCATGATCTTCATTTTCTGAATGTTGAGCTTTAAGCCAACTTTTTCACTCTGCACTTTCACTTTCACCAAGAGGCTTTTTAGTTCTTCTTCACTTTCTGCCATAAGGCTGGTATCCTCTATATATCTGAGCTTATTGATATGTCTCCCAGCAATCTTGATTCCAGCTTGTGCTTCCTCCAGCCCAGCGTTTCTCATGATGTACTCTGCATAGAAGTTAAATAAGCAGGGTGACAACATACAGCCTTGATGTACTCCTTTCCCTATTTGGAACCAGTCTGTTGTTCCATGTCCAGTTCTAACTGTTGCTTCCTGACCTGCATCTCCCCTCACCACCGAAACTCTAAGTAGCAAAGACATTGATATGATTCAGAGAGTTTTCCTGGATCTGCAGGCATGTTGTTTAACTACGCTGCTGAAAATTCTGTGCCAAAGAGTTACAGTGGCAGCTGCTTTGTGAGCTATAACAACTTTCCCCATACTGGGAGAATGTATGGTCCTTAGGCTCCATGGTTCCACGGATTACTGACACTGTCAGTAATCTTTACTTTCCAGTAGCTATCTCTCTTCCTGGGATCAGATTTGAATCTTCAGGGGTGGGGAAGGAAGTCTGTATCAGAATTGCTGAGATTGTTTAATAACGAGTGTGTTGTTACTGGCCCAATCTTGCATGCCTGTCATTCCCTTAGATTAATGTCCTTCCCACAGATTGTCTTTATGCAGATGCATTACTGTGCCGACATTATCTGTCCTGAACTTGTCTAAATCCTAAAATAAGGACAATTTAGGCAATGGCACCCCACTCCAGTACTCTTACCTGGAAAATCCCATGGATGGAGGAGCCTGGTAGGCTACAGTCCATGGGGTTGCTGAGAGTCAGACATGACTGAGAGACTTCACTTTCACTTTTCACTTTCCTGCATTGGAGAAGGAAATGGCAACCCACTCCAGTGTTCTTGCCTGGAGAATCCCAGGGATGGGGGGGAGCCTGGTGGGCTGCCATCTATGGGGTTGCACAGAGTCGGACACGAATGAAGTGACTTAGCAGCAGTAACAGCAGCATGTGCAAATGGGATTCCTGTAACATAAGAACAAACAGTGTTATAGAATGTCAGAGAAGGAAAAGGAAACCTTTGTCTAAGAAGATTTCACAAATGGATATTGTAGTTGCCATTTATAGAACTGAGGAGAGAATATGACCAGATCTTCTGAGTTAAGAATTTCACGTTCTAAGTGGGAACCTACAGGAAATCCAGTTTATGTGGCAAATTTTAAACATAAAGGACTTAACAGAGAGAATTAAGGATTTACTCAATGCATGGAAGGGCTGATGGGGTGGACCTTAAGCTGGTCCTTTAGGAAAAACTCATAGAGCATCACAGAACTGACTCACCGGAATCTTCTCATGCTTCCTTTAAGATTGCTGTGGGTACTACAAAGTTCTTGAACTACCTAAGGGAAATGGAATCCAGGAATCAGGCAGCTGCTGCCACAGAAGACTCTGGGTTCCCAGCAACTGGACAGGGAACAGTGACATGATTTGCAGGAACATCTCACACCCTTACAACAGATTTCCAGTGCATAAAATTGGGCTCTGGCTCAATCTTCCTATTCTAAATGCTTTGCAAGTCCATCTAATTGGTGGCATCTGTTTTGCATCCTAGCTAAAGATAGACCCAGAAATATTTACACCATAACAATTGGCATACAATATATATCAGAGCTTCCCTCTTCTCCACCCTTCAGAAAACAGATTTTAAACATCTCTTGGCACATCACTGGCCTGTTGACTTTGTTCACTGTGTCTTCCATATTTTGCACAGGACATATAATACAAAAATGAAGGCATAAAATTGGATTAGAATTTTATGACAGTATAAGATTAGAACTTTCATGAGAGATTTGATGCTGACAGATGCAAAGCTAGCCCTTACATGACTTTTTGGTAAAGTTTCTTCAAAACCAAAGCACACTATATAACACCATTTTGGCTGGAGAAGGGAAGGGCAACCTGCTCCAGTATTCTTGCTGGAAAATCCCATGGACAGAGAAGCCTTGCAGGCTACAGTCCATGGGGTTGCAAAAGAGTTGAACATGACTTAGTGACTAAACAACAAAAACAAAAAGTGTAAAACTAAAGTAACTGCTGGTACTGTGAGACCACTTTTATTAGTAAACCTATTTATGTATTCCTGTTCAAGAAAACCACAGTTATTAGAAACCAGTTTTCTCCATCCTGATGCAGTTTTGCAGTTTGAAGCTATCTAGAAATAAAGATACTGTGTACATATAATAGGATACAATGACTAATTTTCCCCCATCTTTCCAAAATCATAGATACTATCATGTTCAGTTCAAATTAAAACTATCTTTATGGCTCAAGCAGTTTATTTGCACAAATATAAACATTTTCAGTTTATAACACAATGGGAAGTACTCTAAAATTAGTCTTGTTACACCAGCAGAATTATCTACAAAGCAGAAACAGACTCACAGAGTAGATAACAGATTTGTGGTTGCCAAGGGATTGGGGGGAGGAAAGGATTGGGAGTTTGGGATAAGCTAATGCAAACTATTATATATAGGAAAGATAAAAAGCAATGTCCTACTGTATACAGAAGCCTACTGTATAACACAGAAAATTGTATTGAATATCTTATGATAAATCATAATGGAAAAGAAAAAAATTAAATTAAATTAGTCACTTTAAAAAGTTGTTTGTAGGCTGGGAGAAAGGATTTCAAAAGGCCCTTGACATTTTCATTATACTTAGTTAATGATCATAGGATTCATTTTGATTCAAACTAAGTTTATACTCTTAAAATTTTAAATTCTTTAAAATTTTTAAAACATTCCTAAGACAGCAAAATGTCTGGCATGGCTGGGCCAGACAGTATCGTAGCTGTAGGGCTTGCAGTGCCTTGGCGTGTGTATCCCTGAGCCTGGTAGCCCTGAATTGTCTCTGGCTCTGTAGTGGAGATGCAATATGAGCATATGTGATGGATGGTCATTTTCCTGAAATTAACATTATCAGAAGACTGACCTCCACATGGCAAAAAAGGGCCAGTTCACACTGCTGGCTCTGAAGGGCTGCTCTTTGAGACCAAGTTCTGAGTGGAGCCTCCAGTCATTGGTGCTCCTGGCTGCCTTTCTTCAGCAGGTGCTCCTGGTAGCAGTGTGTGTGTTCTCCATGTTTCCAGAGGAGCCTATTATTACCTTTCTAACAAGAGAGAGAGAAAAAAAAAAACAACTTATGTTTTAAACAAATTCCATATTTTAAAAAATGTTTGTGTTCAATTTTCTTGTATTTCACTTTTAAGAGTCTGAAACTCTATTCTAGTTTTTTTTTTTTTTTTTTGCTTTTTCATATTTGTTATTAGTTTTGTACCTTTAAGAGTCTAATTTTTAGTATCCACTTTCATTTAGGGATTTGATTACTGGCTTGATTGCACTCTTCCCTTTTGACTCTTCCTTTTGTCCTCCTGGCAACCTTTATCTTCGTCTTCCCTCTTCTCTTTTCTATATAACTTTGTGAATCTCTTTGGATGTTCCTGGCTGTGGAGAATTGTTTCACCATTAACCTAGGGGTTCTGTCTTCTGTACTGTGTGGATACAGAAGCCTTGAAGCTACTGTAAGAGGGGAATCAAAACCCAAAGGCAAGAGGATCAACTCCAGAACTTTGGGCTATCATAGAACTCCTGACCCCAGGGAATGTTAATAGATGAGAACCCACCCCAAAGCTGCCATACCTACACTGATACCAAGTTCCATTCAAGAGCCAGCAAGCTCCAGTGCAAGACACCACACATTAATCCTTCAGCAAAACAGGAACACAGCACTGAACATTGAAAGACAGGCTGCCCAAAGCCATACCAAACCCATCGATACCCCAAAACATACTACTGGACACTGGATTGCCCTCCAGAGAGACGAGATCAGCTCCACCCACTAGAACACAGACACAAACTCCTCCAACCAGGAAACCTTCACAAGCCATGGTCAACCCCACCCACAGAGAGCAGACTCCACAATTAAGAGGAACTATGACACTCCAGTCTGAAGAAAGGAGACCTCAAACACAGCAAACTAAACAAAATGAAAAGCAGAGGAATATCCAGCAGGTGAAGGAACGTGATAAAAACCCACCAAACTAAACAAAAGAAGAAGAGAAAGGGAGTCTGAAAAATAATTCAGAATAATGATAGGAAAGATGATCCAAAATCTTGAAAAGAAAATGGAGTTACAGATAAATAGACTAGAATCATGGATTGAGAAAATGCAACAAATGTTTAAGAAGAACCTAGAAGAAATAAAGAATAGTTAATCAATAATGAATAATGCAATAACGGATTAAAAGTGCTCTGCAGGGAAACAATAGTAGAGTAACTGAGATAGAAGAAAGGATAAGTGAGCTAGAATATAGAATGGTGGAAATAAATAAAGAAAAAAAGAATAAAAAGAAATGAGGACAGCCTCAGAGACCTCTGGGACAATGTTAAACACTCCACCATTTGAATCATAGGAGTCCCAGAAGAAGAAGACAAAAGGAAAGGGCAAGAAAAAATATTTGAGGAGATAATAGTTGAAATTTTCCTTAAAATGGGGAAGGAAATAGTCACCCAAGTCCAAGAAGTCCAGAGAGTTCCATACAGGATAAACCCAAGAGGAAACACACCAAGATGCATACTAATCAAACTGACAAAAATTAAACACAAAGAGCAAATATTAAAAGCAGCAAGGGATAAACAATGAATAACATAAAAGGGGATCCCCATAAGGGCAACAGTTGATCTTTCAACAGAAATTCTGTATGCCAGAAGGGAATGGCAGGATATACTAAAAGTGATGAAAGAGAAAAACCTGCAACCAAGATTACTCTACACAGCAAGGATCTTGTTCATATTCAAAGGAGAAATCAAAAGCTTTACAGATAAGCAAAAGCTGAGAGAATTCAGCACCACCAAACCAGCTCTTCAACAAATGCCAAAGGGTCTTCTCTAGACAGGAAACATAGAAAAGGTTTCTAAAAATGAACCAAACATTAGAGTAAATGGTAATGAGATCATACCTATCAATGCTGCTGCTGCTAAGTCACTTCAGTCGTGTCCGACTCTGTGTGACCCCATAGACGGCGGCCCACCAGGCTCCTCCGTCCCTGGGATTCTCCAGGCAAGAACACTGGAGTGGGTTGCCATTTCCTTCTCCAATGCATGAAAGTGAAAAGTCAAAGTGAAGTCGCTCAGTCGTGTCTGACTCTTAGCGACCCCATGGACTGCAGCCTACCAGGCTCCTCCGCCCATGGGATTTTCCAGGCAAGAGTACTGGAGTGGGGTGCCATTGCCTTCTCCAATACCTATCAATAATCACCTTAAATGTAAATGGGTTAGATTCTCCAACCAAAAGACAATGACTGGCCAAATGGATACAAAAACAAAACCCCTATATATGGCTGTTTACAAAAGAGGAAGCAGAGATCAAATTGCCAACATCCGCTGGATCATCGAAAAAGCAAGACAGTTCCAGAAAAATATCTATTTCTGCTTTATTGACTATGCCAAAGCCTTTGACTGTGTGGATCACAATAAACTGTGGAAAGTTCTGAAAGAGATGGGGATACCAGACCACCTGACCTGCCTCTTGAGAAATTTGTACGCAGGTCAGGAAGCAACAGTTAGAACTGGACATGGAACAACAGACTGGTTCCAAATAGGAAAAGGAGTACATCAAGGCTGTATATTGTCACCCTGCTTATTTAACTTCTATGCAGAGTACATCATGAGAAATGCTGGGCTGGAAGAAGCACAAGCTGGAATCAAGATTGTTGGGAGAAATATCAATCACCTCAGATATGCAGATGACACCACTCTTATGGCAGAAAGTGAAGAGGAACTAAAAAGCCTCTTGATGAAAGTGAAAGAGGAGAGTGAAAAAGTTGGCTTAAAGCTCAACATTCAGAAAACGAAGATCATGGCATCTGGTCCCATTACTTCATGGGAAATAGATGGGGAAACAGTGGAAACAGTGTCAGACTTTTTTTTTTCTCTCCAAAATCACTGCAGTTGGTGATTGCAGCCATGAAATTAAAAGACACTTACTCCTTGGAAGGAAAGTTATGACCAACCTAGATAGCATATTCAAAAGCAGAGACATTACTTTGCCAACAAAGGTCTGTCTAGTCAAGGCTATGGTTTTTCCTGTGGTCATGTATGGATGTGAGAGTTGGACTGTGAAGAAAGCTGAGCACTGAAAATTGATGCTTTTGAACTGTGGTGTTGGAGAAGACTGTTGAGAGTCCCTTGGACTGCAAGGAGATCCAACCAGTCCATTCTGAAGGAGATCAGCCCTGGGATTTCTTTGGAAGGAATGATGCTAAAGCTGAAACTCCAGTACTTTGGCCACCTCATGTGAAGAGTTGACTCATTGGAAAAGACTCTGATGCTGGAGGGGTTGGAGGCAGGAGGAGAAGGGGATGAAAGAGGATGAGATGGCTGTATGGCATCACTGACTCGATGGACATGAGTCTGAGTGAACTCTGGGAGATGGTGATGGACAGGGAGGCCTGGCATTCTGCGATTCATGGGGTGGCAAAGAGTCGGACATGACTGAGTGACTGAACTGAACAAAAGACCCACCTCAAACTTAGGGAAACATACACACTTTCAGTGTATGTTCCTTCCAGTAAAGGGCTAGAAAAGATATTTCATGCAAATGGAGATCAAAAGAAAGCAGGAGTAGCAATACTCATATCAGATAAAATAAACTTTAAAATAAAGAGCATTATAAGAGACAAAGAAGGACACCACATAACGATCAGAGATCAATCCAAGAGGAAGATATAACAATTTTAAATATATGTGCCCCTAACATAGGAGCACCTCAGTACATAAGGCAAATGCTAACAGCTATGAAAGGGGAAATCAACAGTAAACAATAATAGCAGGGGACTTTAATACCCCACTCACACCAATGGCCAGATCATCCAGACAGAAAATTAACAAGTAAACACAAGCTATAAATGATACATTGGACCTGTTAGACCTAATTGATATCTACAGGGCATTTCAGACCAAAACAATGGATTTAACCTTTTTCTCAAGTTCACGTGCAACATTTTTCGTGATAAATGACATTCTGGGCTAAAAATCTAGCCTGGGTAAATTAAAAACAAATTGAAATCATTTCAAGCATCTTTTCCAGTCACAATGCTGTAATAGTAACTATTAACTAGAGGAAAAAAAACTATAAATGACACAATCATAGGGAGGCTAAACAACATGCTTCTGAATAAGCAAGAGATCACTGAAGAAATAAAAAAGGAAATCAAAATATGCATAGAAACAAATGATAATTAAAATCATGACAACCCAAAACCTATGGGATTCAGTAAAAGTAATGCTGAGAATGAAGTTCATAACAATAGAAGCCTACCTCAAGAAACAAGAGAAAAATCAAATAAACAACCTAATTTTACACATAAAGCAACTAGAAAAAGAAGAACAAAACCCCCCAAAGTTAATAAAAGGAGATAAATCATAAAAATTAGAGCAGAAATAGAATAAAAAGAAATGAAGGAGACTATAGCAAAGATGAATAAAGCTCATTCTTTGAGAAGGTAAATAAAACAGACAAATCCTTAGCCAGACTCATTAAGAAAAAAAAACGAAGACTCAAATCAATAAAATTAGAAATGAAAATGAAGACATTATAGCAGACAATACAGAAATACAAAGGGTCACAAAAGACTGCGAACTCACAGGAAATCACTCACATTTGCACACATTCTGTGCAAATGTTAATGTTTGTGTGTGTGTGTGTGTAAGTTGCTCAGTCATGTCTGACTCTTTGCGACCCCATGGACTGTAGCCCACCAGGCTTCTCTGTCTCTGGGATTCCCCAGGTAAGAATACTGGAGTGGATTGCCATTCCCTTCTTCAGAGGATTTTCCCCACCCAGGGATCAAGCCCTGGTCTCCTGCATCGCAGACAAATTCTTCACCATTTGAGCTACAGGGAAGTCATAAAAGACTACTATAAGCAACTATATGCCAATAAAATGGACAACTTGGAAGAAATGGACACATTCTTAGAAAAGCATTACCTTCCAAAATTGAACCAGGAAGAAAAATAAAATTTGAACAGAACAATCACAAGCACAGAAATAAAAGCTGTATTTAAAAATCTGCCAACAAAAAAAGCCCAGGACCAGATGGCCTCACAGTTGAATTCTACCAGAAATTTAGAGAAGAGCTGACATCTACTCTACTCAAACTCTTCCAGAAAGTTGCAGAGGATGGAAAACTCCCTAAATCATTTTACAAGGCCATCAACACCCTGATACCCAAACCAAACAAAGTTGCCACACACAAAAAATAAAACTATAGGCCAATATTACTGATGAACATAGATGCAAAAATCCTCAACAGAGTTCTAGCAAACAGAATCTAACAACATATTAAAAGATCAGACATCATGATTAAGTGGGCTTTATTCCAGGGATGTAAGAATTCTTTAATATTTGCAAATCAATGTGATACACCATATTAATAAATTGAAAGACAAAAGCCATATGATAATTTCAGTAGATGCAAAGAAAACCTTTGACAAAATTCAAGACCCATTTATGATAAATCTCTCTATAAAGTAGGAATAGAAAGAACATACCTCAACATAATAAATGCCATATATGACAAACCCATAGAAAACATTATCCTCAATGGCAAAAAATTGGAAACATTTCCACTAAAATCAGGAACAAGACAAAGGTACCGACTCTCGCCACTATAATTCAACATAGTTTTGGAAGTTCTTGTCACAGCAATCAGAGAAGAAAAAGAAATAAAAGAATCCAGATTGGAAAAGAAGCAAAACTTTCACTGTTTGCAGATGATATGATCCTGTACTTAGAAAACCCTAGAGATGCCACCAGAAAATTACTAGAGCTAATCAATAAACAGTAAAGTTGTAGGATATAACATCAATACACAGAAACCCCTTATATTCCTATACATTAACAATGAAAGATCAGCAATAGAAATTAAGGAGACAACCCCATTCACCATTGCAACAGAAAGAATAAAATACTTAAGAATAAATTTACCTAAAGAAGCAAAAGACCTGTATACAGAAAACTATAAAACACTGATGAAAGAAATCAAAGATGCCACAAATTATCTGAGGAATATACCATGTTCTTGAATTGGAAGAATCAATATAGTGAAAATGAGTATACTACCCAAAGCAATCTATAGATTCAATGCAATCCCTATCAAGCTACTAATGGTATTTTTCACAGAATTAGAACAAATAATTTCACAATTTGTATGAAAACACAAAAGACCTCAAACAGCCAAAGCAATTTTGAGAAAGAAGAATGGAACTGGTAGAATCAACCTTGCTGACTTCAGACTATACTACAAAGCTACAGTCATCAAGACAGTATGTTACTGGCACAAAGACAGAAATAAAGATCAATGGAACAATATAGAAAGTCCAGAGATAAATCCATGCTCCTTTGGACACATTATCTTTAACAAAGGAGGCAAAAATATGCAATGGAGAAAAGACAGTCTCTTCAACAAGTGGTGCTGGGAAAACTGGTCAACTACATGTAAAAGAATGAAATTAGAACACTTTCTAACACCATACACAAAAAGACACTCAATATGGATTAAAGATCTAATTGTAAGACCAGAAACTTAAAATTCTTAGAGGAAAATATAGGCAGAACACTCTCCAACATAAATCACAGCAAGATCCTCTATGACCCACCTCCCCAAGTAATGGAAATAAAAACAAAATAACAATCGGGACCTAATTAAACTAAAAAGCTTTTACACAATGAAGAAAACTATGAGCAAGGGGAAAAGACAGCCCTCAGAATGGGAGAAAATAATAGAAAATGAAACTGACAAAGAATTAATCTCCAAAATATAAAAGCAGCTCATGCAGTTCAATACCAGAAAAACAAACAACCTAGTCAAAAAGTGGGCAAAAGACCTAAACAGACATTTCTCCAAAGAAGACATATGGATGGCTAATAAACACATGGAAATATGCTCACCATTGCTCATTACTGCTGCTGCTGCTGCTGCTGCTGCTGCTAAGTCGCTTCAGTCGTGTCCGACTCTGTGTGACCCCATAGACGGCAGGTCACCAGGCTCCCCCGTCCCTGGGATTCTCCAGGCAAGAACACTGGAGTGGGTTGCCATTTCCTTCTCCAATGCATGAAAGTGAAAAGTGAAAGTGAAGTCGCTCAGTCGTGTCCGACTTTTAGTGACCCCATGGACTGCAGCCCATCAGGCTCCTCCGTCCATGGGATTTTCCAGGTAAGAGTACTGGAGTGGGGTGCCATTGCCTTCTCCGATTGCTCATTACTAGAGAAACGCAAATCAAAACCACAGTGAGGTATCATGTCATGCTGGTCAGAATGGCCATCGTCAAAAAGTCTACAAACAATAGATGCTGGAGAGGATGTGGAGAAAAGGGAACTCTCTTACACTGTTGGTAGGAATGCAAATTGGTTATAGCCACCAAGGACACCAGCGTGGAGATTTCTTAAACCACTGGGAATAGAACTGCCATACAACCCAGCAATCCCACTGCTGGGTATACACCCTGAGGAAACCAAAATTGAAGGAGACACATGTACCCCAATATTCATTGCAACACTGTTTACAATAGCTAGGACATGGAAGCAGCCTAAATGCCCATCAACAGATGAATGAGTAAGGAAATTGTGGTATATATACACACTGGAATATTATTCAGCTATAGAAAGGAACACATTTGAGTCAGTTCTAATGAAATGGATGAAACTGAAGTCTATTATACAGAGTGAAATAAGTAAGAAAGAGAAAGAAAAATATTGTGTATTAACATATATAGAATTTAGAAAGATGGTAATGACGATCCTACATGCAGGGCAGAAAATGAGACACAGACATATAGAACAGACTTTTGAACTCAGTGGGAGAAGGTGAGGGTGGGATGATTTGAGAGAATAATATTGAAACGTGTACATTACCATTTGAAAAATAGATGGCCAGTGCAAGTTTGATGCATGAAGCAGGACACCCAAAGCCAGGGCTCTGGGACAACCCAGAGGGATAGGATGGGTAGGGAGGTGGGAGAGGGGTTCAGAATGGAGGAGACTCTTGTATACCTATGCCAATTCATGTTGATGTATGGCAAAAACCATCACAATATTGTAAAGTAATTATTATCCAATTAAAATAAATAAATTAATTAAAAAATATTTTAAAATGTTTCTCAGTACCATGTAGGTATAAAAGTTAAAAAAAATCAAAATGACTGTTTTAGTAAAATCAAGGTTAGACCTTGGGTGGAAAGACATCTCTCCTACCCCCTTAAATCACTTTTAAGAACACTGACAAGATAGAAGTTTCAAGAAAATTGGAATTGACTATGTCTTTGGTAGAGTTAGAGTTTCCCTTGTGGCTCAGCTGGTAAAGAATCCACCTGCAATGTGGGAGATCTGGATTTTATCCCTGGGTTGGGAGTATCCCCTTGAGAAGGGAAAGGCTACCCACTCCAGTATTCTGGCCTGGAGAATTGATGGATTGTATAGTCCATGGGGTCACAAAGAGTTGGACATGATTGAGCAATTTCACTTCACTTCAGTTTGGTAGAGTTAAGGGTGAGAAGCCACTGTGATGGCACAGATTCTGGATAATTATGGAGCACTTGAAAGGAGGCTGACATTACACTGGATTCTAGAGCTGCACATTGAAAATATCGTATAATTTGAGGTGATTATAGTTGTCCCTTTGTTTTCTTTATGTCTGAAGGTGTGGCCTAAATCAAATTCCTTAAGATTATACAGTGGAAGTGAGAAATAGATTTAAGGGACTAGATCTGATAGACAGAGTGCCTGATAAACTATAGACTGAGGTTCATGACATTGTAAAGGAGACAGGGATCAAGACCATCCCCAAGAAAAAGAAATGCAAAAAAGCAAAATGGCTGTCTGAGGAGGCCTTACAAATAGCTGTGAAAAGAAGAGAAGCAAAAAGCAAAGGAGAAAAATAAAGATATGCCCTTTTGAAAGCAGAGTTCCAAAGAATAGTAAGGAGAGACAAGAAGGCCTTCCTCAGTGATCAATGCGAAGAAATAGATGAAAACAATAGAATGGGAAAGACTAGAGATTTCTTCAAGAAAAGTAGAGATACCAAGGGAACATTTCATGCAAAGATGGGCTCAATAAAGGACAGAAATGGTATGAACCTAACAGAAGCAGAAGATATTAAGATGAGGTGGGAAGAATGCACAGAAGAACTGTACAAAAAAGATCTTCACGACCCAGATAATCACAATGGTGTGATCACTCACCTGGAGCCAGACATCCTGAAATTTGAAGTCAAGTGGACCTTAAGAAGCATCACTACAAACAAAGCTAGTGGAGGTTATGGAATTCCAGTTGAGCTATTTCAAATCCTAAAAGATGATGCTGTGAAAGTGCTTCACTCAATATGCTAGCAAATTTGGAAAGCTCAGCAGTGGCCACAGGACTGGAAAAGGTCAGTTTTCATTCCAATCCCAAAGAAAGAAAATGCCAAAGAATGTTCAAACTACCACACAATTACACTCATCTCACATGCTAGTAAAATAATTCTCAAAATTCTCCAAGCTAGTCTTCAACAATATGTGAACTGTGAATTTCCAGATGTTCAAGCTGGATTTAGAAAAGTCATAGGAACCAGTTTGCCAGAGATCAAATTGCAGAGGCAGAGATCAAATTGTCAACATCCACTGGATAATCGAAAAAGCAGGAGAGCTCCTGAAAAACATCTATTTCTGCTTTATTGACCATGACAAAGCCTTTGACTGTGTGGATCACAATAAACTGTGGGAAATTCTGAAAGAGATGGGAATACCAAACCACCTGACCTGCCTCTTGAGAAATCTGTATGCAAGTCAGGAAGCAACAGTTAGAACTGGACATGGAACAACAGACTGTTTCTAAATTGGGAAAGGAATACGTCAAGGCTGTATATTATCACCCTGCTTATTTAACTTATATTTAGAGTACATCATGAGAAATGCTGGACTGGATGAAGCACAAGCTGGAATCAAGATTGCTGGAGAAATATCAGTCACCTCAGATATGCAGATGACACCACCCTTATGGCAGAAAGTGAAGAAGAACTAAAGAGCCTCTTGATGAAAATGAAAGAGGAGAGTGAAAATGTCCTAAAGCTCAGCATTCAGAAAACTAAGATCATGGCATCTGGTCCCATCACTTCATGGCAAATAGATGGGGAAACAATGGAAACAGTGGCAGACTTAATTTTGGGGGCCTCCAAAATCATTGCAGATGTTGACTACAGCCATAAAATTAAAAGACGCTTACTCCTTGGAAAGAAAATTATGACCAACCTAAAGAGCATATTAAAAAGCAGAGACATTACTTAGCCAACCAAGGTCCATGTAGTAACACATGTATACCTGTGGTGGATTCATTTTGATATTTGGCAAAACTAATACAATTATGTAAAGTTTAAAAATAAAATAAAATTTAAAAAATATTAGATTAAAAAAAAAAAAGCTATGGTTTTTCCAGTAGTCATATATGGATGTGAGTTTGGAATATAAGGAAGCTGAGCACCAAAGAATTGATGCTTTTGAACTGTGGTGTTGGAGAAGACTCTTGAGAGTCCCTTGGACTGCAAGGAGATCTAACCAGTTCATCCTAAAGGAAATCAGTCCTGAATATTCATTGAAAGGACTGATGTTGAAGCTGAAACTCCAATATTTTGGCCTCCTGATGAGAAGAACTGACTCATTGGAGAAGACCCTGATGCTGGAATTGAAGGTGAGAGGAGAAGGAGACTACACAGGATGAAATAGTTGGATGGCATCACCGACTCAATGGACATGAGTTTGAGTGAACTCCAGGAGTTGGTGACGGACAGGGAGGCCTGGTATGCTGCGGTTCATGGGGTCACAAAGAGTCAGACATGACTGAGCGACTGAACTGAACAGAAGGAAGGTGTGACAGATTACTGAAAATTGAGATTCATTCAGGCAGAGGTAGCATTTTGTGGTTTACATTGGGAAATGTTTGAATGAGGGAAAATGGCTGATTAATCATATAACCATCTCAGATTATCATGAGTCTATAGAAGAGAATGGTGGATGTAGGTACTTTGGGGCATTGAGTCCTTTGCCATAGAGGCTTGCCTATCAAGTGTTATAAATATTTGGGTGGTTCACTTTTAAAATCATCATGATAAATCCTCAAGATTGAACTTTTTAGATGGGCTCATTTCCCAAATTTTCTGAGTGAAAAATTTAGCCAAGAGAAGGCTGATATCCCTAAATATAACTGATTTTTTATAACACTGGTCTTTCTTGATGCTGGGTTTATAACATAAGAGAAAGAGACCAACATCAATGATGTGAACTCTCTATAAATTTAACTTTATTATTCCACACTTTGCAAAATATTTAATTGACAATCTATTCAAAAGACTTTCATATAAAATGATTACCTGAATACTGATTTCTAGTTTTCCCTCATATTCTGATTTTCATGACAAAATAATAGAGGAAGCCAGAATTAATGCTGGCAGCTAGGAAAAAATACAGTAAGTTTGTCATAACATTTCAGGAATAAGAGCCAAATTAGAAATTTTGCCTTTTGATCAAGTAGTTTAGCCTAGAAAAATCTGGAAAACCCCTTCAGAGGGTGAAAGCACCCTTGGAGGGAAAGATACATTCCACTTGGACCCTTACTATTGAAATTTAAAGCATTTACAAGGACCTGCATCCAAGAATCCACATATCCCAGGTAACTGTAGATCTGCCATATGATGGGAACTTTATTTATATTGATAGCTCTATGCTGATAACTTTAAAAGTAATGAAAAACAAACAGTTAATAAATAAAGTAAAAAATCTATTGAAATATTTGAATCTGGATATCAGAGAAACAAATCTATAGTGTTTGGTCAGAGGAATGAAATAAACCTATTAGCATCAAAGTAAGTTAAGCCAGATCAACCCAAAATCTACACTTTAAATATAAGAAAGTACTGAAACAGTATTTTTTAAGGGAAAACTTGTGATCTAGAATCTTGCTACCAGCTGAATCTTTATTCATTTAAATTATATCTTTTATAAAAAATAGTAAGCAGTGAAAATTGAAAGAAAAAAGTGAAATGAAGTTTAAATCATAGTAATTTTCTTTTCCTAAAGACATATAGATGGTCAACAGACACACGTAAAGTTCAAAATGCAAATCAAAACTGCAGTGAAAAGTCACATCATACCTGTCAAAATGAATTTTATCAAAAAACAACAAATAACAAGTGTCAGTGTGAATGTGGAGATAAGGGAAACTGTGCGATGTTGGTGGGAATGTAACTTGGAGCAGTCACTGTGGAGAACAGCATGAAATTCCTCAAAAAATTAAACATAGACCTGGCATATGATTGAGCAATTCTACTTCTGCATGATGTCCCAAAGAAAAGAAAAATACTAATTTGAAAAGATATATGGACCCAGCATTCATTGAAGCATTATTTACAATAGCCAAGATATGGACATAACCTCAGGGCATACCATGGATGAATGGATGAAGATGTGGACCATTACTCAGCCGTAAATAAGAACGACATCTTGCCATTTGGACAACATGGATGGACCCAGAGGGTATTATGCTGAGTGAAATAAGTCAAACAGAGAAAGACAAAGTCTGTATGATTTCACTTACCTGTTCAATCTAAAAAGCAAAACAAACAAACAAAGGTAACAAAAACAGAAATCGACTCATAGATGCAGAGAACTAACAGGTGGTTGGAAAGCGTGGGGGAGGAGAGAATAGGTGAGGAAGATTAAGAGGTACAAACTTCTACTTAAAAAATAATTGAGTCATGAGAATGAAATATACAGCATGAGCAAAATAGTCAATTGTAATATCTTTCTATGGTGATGAATGGTAGACTTATCATGATGACCATTTTGTAATATACTGAAATATCAAATTACTGTGTTGTGCACCTGGAACTAATATAGTGTTGTAGGTCAATTCTAGTTTAATTTAAAAAAATATTTAGACACTGGGAAGAAATGTATCAAAATGCTAATGGTGGTTATCTCTAGGGGGTGGGGATTATAGGTGATTGTTACTTCTTATTTTATGGTTTTATGTATTGCTAGTTGTCTCCAATGAACATGCATGCTATTAAGTTAGAAAGGAAATAATAAATGCTATTAAAAATGAAAATGATTGCAATTATGTGCAAAATGAAAATGTAAGAATACTGTCAGAATCAGTCAGTTCAGTTCAGTTGCTCAGTCATGTCTGACTCTTTGCGACCCCAGTGACTGCAGCATGCCAGGCCTCCCTGTCCATCGCCAACTCCCGGAGTTTACTCAAACTCATGTCCATTGAGTCAGTGATGCCGTCCAACCATTTCATCCTGTGTAGTCTCCTTCTCTCACTTTCAATCCCAGCATCAGGGTCTTTTCCAATGAGTCAGTTCTGTGCATCAGGTGGCCAAAGTATTGGAGTTTCAGCTTCAGCATCAGTCCTTCCAATGAATATTCAGGACTGATTTCCTTTAGGATCGACTGGTTTGATCTCCTTGCCGTCTAAGGGACTCTCAAGAATCTTCTCTAACACTGCAGTTCAAAAGCATCAATTCTTCAGTGCTCATCTTTCTTTATAGTCCAACTCTCACACCCATACATGACTACTGGGAAAACCATAGCTTTGACTAGATGGACATTTGTTGGCAAAGTAATGTCTCTGCTTTTTAATATGCTGTCTAGGTTGGTCATAGCTTTTCTTCCAAGGAGCAAGCATCTTTTAATTTTATGGCTACAGTTACCATCTGCAGTGATTTTAGAGCCAAAATCTGTTAGAATGGCTGCTATCCAAAAGTCTACAAACAATAAATGCTGGAGAGGGTGTGGAGAAAAGGGAATCCTCTTACACTATTGATGGCAATCCAAACTATTACAGCCACTATGGAGAACAGTGTGATGATTCCTTAAAAAACTGAAAAGAGAACTGCCATACAACCCAGGAACCCCACTGCTGGGCATACACACTGAGGAAACCAGAATTGAAAGAGATATGTGTACCCCAATTTTCATCACAACACTGTTTACAATAGCTAGGACGTGGAAGCAACCTAGATGTCCGTCGGCAGAAGAATGGGTAAAAAAGTTTTGGTACATATACACAATGGAATATTACTCAGCTATTAAAAAAGAACACATTTGAGTCAATTCTAATAAGATGGATGAAAATGGAGCCTATTATATAGAGTGAAATAAGTCAGAAAGAAAAACACCAATACAATATATTAATGCATATATATGGAATTTAGAAAGAGGGTAATGATGACCCCATATATTCAAAACAGCAAAAGAGACACAGATGTAAAGAACAGACTTTTGGACTCCGTGGGAGAAGGTGATGATTTGAGAGAATAGCACTGAAACATGTATATTACCATATGTGAAATAGATCACCAGTCCAAGTTTGATGCATGAAACAGGGCACTCAGGGCCAGTGCACTGGGACAACCCAGAGGGATGGGATGGGGAGGGAGGTGAGAGGGGGGTTCAGGATGGGGACACATGTACACCCATGGCTGATTCATGTCAACGTATGGCAAAAACCAACAAAATATTGTAAAGTAATTAGCCCCCCATTAAAATAAATTTATTAAGTTAAAAATAAAAATGTGAAATGCACTGAAAACTAACAATAATGTACTGAATCTAAAATATCAGATGATATTGTTGACAGCATATCAGGGATTTGGAAGGAGTAGCGGATGGAAGAATTATATAAGCATGAAAATAAGTGACTAATAATTAAATACTGCAATGAAATTCTTAGAAAACATTAAAGGATAAGAAAATATGATGGTAATTTTCCAAAGCATAAAATCGGAAGTGAGTAACAGAAATCATTAAAAAATGAGAAATAGAAGTAAAGTGAATTGTTTTCCATAAGAAAATATATATAAATTTTTAACTAGTTATACTTAAAATATCACACTTCGGAGAACTTACATGTAAGGAGCTTAAACTTAAAAATGATAGTCCTGAGATCATAACCATTTTATAATACTTACTGCAAATTAGTTACTGAGTGCCTATTCAGTGCCAAACACTATTCTAGACAATACATCAATGTACTAAACAGACTCAGGTATATGCCCTGGTGGAGATTATATGATACCTTGTCATGCAATGACCATTAAGAAATAGGTCAATTGTATTAGGAAATGATATACATGTATACTTTGGAAAAATGGAAAAGCAAAGTAGGGAAAAGGTGATTGCAGTTATAGGTTGCAAGTATAAATTGGATGGTCTGAAAGCTCTCGGTAAGAAAGTGACTTTTGGGCAAACATTTGAAGAAGATGAAAAATTTCATCATCTTAATACTTAATTAATTAATACTTAATTAATTAATACTTAATACTTAATCACTGCTTGAGGAGCAGTGATCCAGGAAGAGGAAAGAGCTGGTGCCCCATACCCATGGACACATAGCTAGATTATCTTCCTGTAGTCTGGGAGGGGACACAAAATTAATTCTTGCCAATAGAATTGACTGTCTCTCTGTCTGTGCATTTTATTGGCCAGTTGGCTGGAGGAGATCGCGCAGAGCCCTCCAAGATGGCCTTAGACAACAGTAGAGTCCCTTGATGAAAGATGATTAGGTTCCCTGGGAGGAGAGACATCTAGGAGAGCCACGCAACCTCCATCACATTGTGACATTTATGCTGTCAAGATTTCTTTTTTAAACTGCAAACTATAATTACTTACTCTGACTAATGCAGAAGAAATTTTAAGGACTTTGCCTTTGAAGGTAAGTGAAATGGGCAGCCAGGGAAGGGTTTTGAGCAGAGGAGTGATTTGATCTAACTTGTATTTCAAGAGTTTCACTCTGGCTGTTCTGTTGGTACCAGACCGCAGAGGTACAAGAGCAGAAATGGAGAGACTGGGTGAGCAGCTAGTGCAATTACACTAATGAGAAATGATGGAGGCTTGGACATCCCACCAGCAGTGGAGATGATGAGAAATTGTCAGTCCAACATAGATTTTGAAAGGAGAGCCAACAGAATTTCTTTTCATATTGGATATGGGAATGAAATAAAGAATGATGGCAAGGTTTTTGACCAGAGACCTGGGAGGATTGGGTATCTATTTACTGAGATGGGGAAAATGATGGGTAGAAAAGACTTGGTGGAAATATGAATTTAGTTCTTAATATGCTGAGTTTCAGGTGTTGAGTAAGCAACTGGAAATGAGCCTAGTTTCAAAGAGATTTCATAAGCTAAAAATGTTAAATAAATCATAATTCAGCTATATTATTTATTTTGACCACATAAAAATACCCTTATATATGATAAACTATAATTATGAAAAAATGTCTGGATAACATAATACATTTATATTAATCAAATATGATCCTTGAGAATGGTATCCATTTTAGTTTTCATTCCTTCACTTTTTATTGAAAATAAGATTTTATCATGTTTCATGCCCCTCTAGTTTTCTGTAATTAATTACTTACTCATATTATGTATACATTTTCCTATGGAGCATATTTGCATGCTTATTGATTTATATAAAACCCTTAGTATTTTATATTTGATTATGTGTCTTGATATATTTTGCTAATATATTCTTTTTTTCATACAATTACAAAAACTTAGAATATTACCCCAAATTATAACTGAAAACGTTAATCATTGTCTCTCTTTAATACAGAAGTGAAGAGAATGATTCTTTTCCAGTATCATTTGCTTCTCTAATTTGTATCTTTATAAAAATATATTTTCCTTTAAACTATTTTAAGAAATTGCCTTCCATTTTCCAAAATAATATGATTTCAGCATAAAATTCCATGTAATGCGATGGTTAGGACTAGGGAAAATGAAATCTTTTCCATTATTACGTATGGTTGATACTTCACTTTATGATCTGAGATTTTGTTGGGGAGCAAGTATCATCCATCAATGGATGACCATGATGGGGCCACAAGAATCTTCCAATGATGCACTAAAAACCATGACCCCAGGTTGACTCTGAGGTCGAGGACAGTCAATAATTAGGGGACTGGAATGTGAATTGATATCAGAGGCAACTCAAAGAATTTTTGAAGAACAGCATTCCTTTTCCTGACTTGTTGCTATTGTAACATCTTCACTGAAAGTAGCTCTTGCCTCACTGTGAAGCCAGCACTTGGTATCTGCCGGTTAAAACGCTTTTTGTCTCTAACTTTCAATCTGGAGTGGTTTTCTGCGTTCAGCACATCTTCCTTGTAACTTGCGTCTGCCTCTCCTTGAACAAATCAACCTTCCTTCTTTCCCTTCTTCCTTCATTTTCTTCTTTCCTTTTTTATCTCTTCCTTTTCTTCTATTGGTGTCTCCTTTTTTTAATCCTGTTTTCCCTCTTTCTTGCTATCTTCCAGATTAAATGTTATTTTTGGTCCCCCTGTTTCACCTTTTTCTCTTTCTGGCTGAGAGGTAATTTATTTGCTCTCTAGTCTTTTAATCAGTATCCTATAAATTATAACATGCAGCCTAAAATAGTGAATTATAAAGTGAATCAGCATCTTTACTCTCTTAGGCTTTTGTTATCTAGTATTAGCTTTCTTTCTTTCTTTCCTTCTTCTCTTTCATCCTCACAAGGCAAGGCTTATTTGTATATATTCACACTTTTACCAGTTTCTCTGCTCATTCCTTCCTGCATCACAAGCCTTCCTTCTGGAATCTTCTCCGTTTCTTTTAAGTCATTCCTAAGAATTATTATTATTATTTTTTTCATAAAAGTCTGTTTTGAATGAAAAGCCTACCCCCCCCCCAACCCCGAGTGTTTCTGAAAAACAGTTTTGTTGAAAACACAATTGTGCACTGAGCTATTGAGAGACACTTCTCCCCAGATTTGAAGGGATTCCACTATTTTATCATTTCCTGTGTTGTGCTGAACATTTCAGCTGAAGGTTTAGTTTTTGTTCCTCTGCAGGAATCTTTCCTTTCCTTCTCACGGCGTTTAGGTTCTGTTTATTTTGCCACTATGTTCCTAGTAGTGTGTAACCGGGCACCTGAGGGCAGCTCTTAGCAGATAACCACTGCTGTGCCTCAGTGCTCTGCACCCGTCACCAGGTGGAAGGTCCTGCTCAGCCCCTGGTCAGCACCACAGCAATCCCCATGCACCAGCAACCGTCAGTAAGCGGCCCTTAGTGGCCCTGCTTAGCTGCTGGATGGTGCTTCAGAGGCCCTGCCCACAAGCAACCAACCATCACTGAGGGACATTTCGTGAGAGGGTTCAGCCAGAGACTGGCGGGGTGCTGGTCAGCAGGTGGGGAGTGAGGTAAGTGGTGATCCCGGCCTTTTCCTCGGGGCCCTCCAGCCTGTTTCCTGGCCCTGGCTCAGTGGGTGAGCTGGGGCCCAGGGGACAGGCCGGAATCTGTTTCCTGTCGGGCTCCAGAGCCCCCACCATGGCCACCCCTGGCCTCAGCCCAAGCCTGCAGCAGCAGTGAACCTCCGCACCTGCCTGTGTCTGTGAAGTAAGAGCAACGGCAGTCTGCCTGGGTCACGGTCTGCGAGGCCTGCCTGCGCCACCATGCTGTGGGTGGCCTGAGGCCCGAGGGCCAGCTGGATCGGAGGCCTGGCCCCCTCAGCGAGGACCTGGCCCTACGGGAGCCACCAGCTGAGATCTGCCTCCTCTTGCCCAGGACCAGGACCCTGGAGGGTGAAAGCTGTGCCTTGGTACCTTGCCCTTTCTTGTCCGAGAATAACATTTGTCTGATAGAGATTTGCAGGGACATTGTACCTGACCATGACCCGACCTCGGGAACAAAAGATCTGACACCAAGACATCTGCAACAACTAACCACACCCTTCCCTCACCTTTCTTATAAAAAAGCTTCGCTGAAAGCTTTTGAGGAGTTTGGAGTTTTTATAGCATGAGCCACTCACCTCCGCATGACCTTGCAATAAACTTTTTTCTGTTCCAAACTCTAATGTTTTGATATTCTTTGGCCTCACAGTCAAAGTATCAAAAACCTTTGACTGTGTGAATCATAACAAACTGTGGGAAACTCTTAAAAGATGGGACATTACTGCCTCCTGAGAAATCTAAATGCAGGTCAAGAAGCAAGAGTTGGAACTGGACATGGAGCAACAGTCTGGTTCCAAATTGAGAAAAGAGTACATCAAGACTGTATACTGTCACCCTGCTTATTTAACTTACATATAGAGTACATCATGCAAAACGCCAGACTGGATGGAGCGTTCGTGTTGATGTATGGCAAAACCAATACAATATCGTAAAGTAATTAGCCTCCAATTAAAATAAATAAATTTAAATTAAAAAAAAAAAACAAGCTGGAATCAAGATTTCCAGGAGAAATATCAATAACCTCAGATATGCAGATGACACCACCCTTATTGCAGAAAGTGAAGAAGAACTAAAGAGCCTCTTGATGAAATGAAAGAAGAGAGTGAAAAAGTTGGCTTAAAACTCAACATTCAGAAAACTAAGATCATGGCATCTGGTCCCATCACTTCATGGCAAATAGATGGGGAAACAATGAAAACAGTGGCAGACTTTATTTTCTTGAGCTCCAGAATCACTGCAGATTGGGACTGCAGCCATGAAATTAAAAGATGCCTGCTCCTTGGAAGAAAAGCTATGACCAGCCTACAGCACGTTAAATAGCAGAGACATTACTTTGCCAACAAAGGTCCAGCTAGTCAAAGCTATGGTTTTCCCAGTAGTCATGTATGGAAGTGACAGTTGGACTATAAAGAAGGCTGAGCACCGAAGAATTGATGCTTTTGAACTTCGATGCTGGAGAAGACTCTTGAGAGTCCCTTGGACTGCAAGGAGATCCAACTAGTCCATCCTAAAGGAGATCAGTCCTGGGTGTTCATTGGAAGGACTGACGCTGAAGCTGAAACTCCAATACTTTGGCCACCTTGTGTGAAGAATTGACTCATTTGAAAAGATCCTGATGCTGTGAAAGATCAAAGGCAGGAGAAGGGGATGACAAAGGATGAGATGGTTAGATGGCATCACTGACTTGATGGACATGAGTTTGAGCAAGCTCTGGGAATTGGTGACGGACAGGGAAGCCCAGTGTGCTGCAGTCCATGGTTTGACAAAGTTGGACACAACTGAGCGACTGAACTGAACTGAACTGGCCTCACTGTGCATTGGGCACACAGACTTGCTTTTCAGTGACAGTAGGTTTCCTTTTTTTTTTTTAAATTCTACTAGGATTCATTCAGTTTCCCAAATCTGAGAATTTTAATACACTCTATTTGTCTCAATTCCCCACACAAAAGGAAAAAAAAAAAACAACACTATGGTGCCTTTATAAATTTTTATGTTGTGTTATCTGGTACATTCTTGTTGAGAGACGACGTCATGAGACATCAATACGAAATAAATTCTCTGCCTGTAGTTTTATACATCATGACTGGAAAAATTTACATGGACTAGATTTTTTACTCTGTTTATTTTACCTTGTGTCCTCTCTATGACCATGTGAAGTTGCTCAGTGATGTCTGACTCTTTGCGATTTCATGGACTGTAGCCTACCAGGCTCCTCTGTCCATGGGATTTTACAGGCAAAAGTACCGGAATGGGTTGCCATTTCCTTCCCCAGAGGATCTTCCCAACCCAGGAATTGAACCCGGGTCTTCTGCATAGCAGGCAGACGCTTTACCTCTGGTTTCCTCTCCATTACCCAAATATTTCCACTGGCTAGTACTGTAGGATACACTTAAATTGCTATATGACCTCTGGCTCTCCGCTGTTAGGTCACAGAATTTAAGGAGTCAACAGGGTGAGTGGTAGAAGTATTCCTAGAAGCCAGTCCTGCACTGGAATGAAAGCAATAACTTAACCATTCATAGAAGTAATTGTGAACAAAATAAATGTACTAGATACTAGACACTTGAGTTTGACACTACTGTCAACCTCAGTGAACAGTCAGCTCATCTTCATTCTAGATGGATCCCTTGAAAGACCATTCCCTGTCTAAAGGCATCCAGCGAAATGGGAAATGTGACCCAGGTGAATTTGGACAGTAATGAACCATATGTCTGAACCAACTGCAGTTAAATGTATTTATTTTAAACATTTTACAAAAACATTATGATTATGTGAGCACATTGACTTGGTCTCCTTAGGACATTGAAAGGGGTCCATGTAAGTGAGGGGCCTGAAGTTTATTTCAGCACAAATCTACTTCTGTTCAGTCTCTACCCTCCTCCTCAAAGGTAACTATTTTCTGAATTCTGCCTTCATAGGTTAAACTTTATTTATTTTTTGGACTTTATACAAATGAGATTGCACAGTATATGTTCTTTTGTTTTTGTATCCTCTCACTGGACATTGTTCTCATAAGATTCACCTGCAGTGTTGCACATAGCTGGAATTGGTTAATTTTTAGTAGAGCATGACATCATGTGAATAAACCACATTCTTTCATCGATGGAAATGAGTCATTATTAGTTTAAAGCTCTTGCAGATAATGTTACTGTCCACATTTTTATCTTGTCTCTCAGTGTGTGTGTGTGTGTATTTCTTTTGGGTCTATACCTAGTAGTGGATCTTATGGATCATAGTTCTCTTCAACTTTAGAAGGTGATGTGAACCTCTTTCCCAAAATATTATATCAGCTACACTTTTACAATCAATCTGTGAGAGTTCTTATAGTCAGCACTAGGAATTCTCGAAAGTAGGAAGTGGAATCTCATTCAAGTTATGCTTTTCATCCCCTTGATGGCTGTCATATGCTTCTTAGCCATCAGTTGTCCTCTTTTGCAAAATGTCTGTTGACGTCACTGAGTTGTTTGCCTTTCTCTTATTGATTTGAAGAAATAGTTACATATCTTGAATATATGTCTTTGTGAGGAATATAAGTTGCAAATATTTACTTTCACATATTGAAAGTAAATAATTTTAACTAATATGTTATTAAATACCTATGTAATTTTAATGATTATATGTTTTTATGTTTCTAGAAAAACTATTTAGTTCTTTCCAAATATACTTGGTCCATTTTTGGTAGACTTAATTGCTTCACCTTTTTAATTTATTTTTAAAATTTCTTTAAATATTCAAAATGTTAATGTTTTGTATTCAAGATTTCAATATCTCAAGTGTTGTGAGTTAAGATCTGCCTTTTTTTTCCCCCTCGGTGCTGATTCTCTCCCATAGTTTCTTCATGTATATGTTTGGAGGGGCCAGGGAAAGGGCAAGAGGGGAATGAGACCTTGGTTGAGGTTATCCTTTGCTCCTGAGAGTTGATTTTTTTCCTGCCATATGGCTATGTGTGTCAACAATCTTGCTGCTGCTGCTAAGTCGCTTCAGTCGTGTCCGACTCTGTGCGACTCCATAGACAGGATATCACCAGGCTCCCCCGTCCCTGGGATTCTCCAGGCAAGAACACGGGAGTGGGTTGCCATTTCCTTCTCCAATGCATGAAAGTGAAAAGTGAAAGTGAAGTCGCTCAGTGGTGTCCGACTCTTAGCTGCTGCTGCTGCTGCTAAGTCGCTTCAGTCGTGTCTGACTCTGTGCAACCCCATAGATGGCGGCCCACCAGGCTCCCCCGTCCCTGGGATTCTCCAGGCAAGAACACTGGAGTGGGTTGCCATTTCCTTCTCCAATGCATGAAAGTGAAAAGTCAAAGTGAAGTCGCTCAGTTGTGTCCGACTCTTAGCGACCCCATGGACTGCAGCCTACCAGGCTCCTCCATCCATGGGATTTTCCAAGCAAAAGTACTGGAGTGGGGTGCCATCAACAATCTTAGGCCCTCTTAAATTCATTTCTTATGAATGATGTGATACAGAGGAGTTTGTACTTAATTTGCCAAACAAAGCAAGACACTTAAAGTTTAAATGTGAGAATAACATGGTTAGATTTCTAATATTAAAAGAGAAAGAGAGGGAGAGAAAGCTTGTAAAATGATTTGAGTAAAAAGTTGGAAGTTTGGGATCAGTTAATATGTTACATAGTCACCATGGTGGTAGGTAAAGCAGACACATACAATAATGCTGGCTGGAAGAAAGGTTGCAATGACTCATTGAGACAATATGTATTTGTAAGTAACATTAACATAAGTATAAACAAAAAGAATAAAACACCATTTGTCAAAGACCCACATTTTAGTGAAGAGGAATTTTCATTTGTTGCTGATGGAAATACAAATCTCTAAGGGAGAAATGTGATAATACATACTAGAAATCGCAGACTTCCCAAGTGGTGCTAGTGGTAAAGAACCTGCCTGCCAATGCAGGAGACAGAGGAGACCCAGGTTCAATCCCTGGGTTGGGAAGATTCCCTGGAGGAGGGCACGGAAACCCACTCTAGTACTCTCACCTGGAGAATCCCATGGACAGAAGAGCAGGGTCACTACACTTCACAAGGTCGCAGAGTCAGACATGACTGAGGCGATTTAGCATGCACACACTAGAAACTATAAAATCAAAAGTACAGTATTTTTTCCCAGAAATTCCACCTTTAGTAATAATTAAGGGACTATTTCAGCTTCCCTGATAGCTCAGTTGGTAAAGAATCCACCTGCAATGCAGGAGACCCTGGTTTGATTCCTGGGTGGGGAAGATCCCCTGGAGAAGGGATAGGCTACCCACTCCAGTATCCTCAGGCTTCCCTGGTGGTTTAGCTGGTAAAGAATCTGCCTGCAATGGGGAGACCTAGGTTCTATCCCTGGGTTGGGAAGATCCCCTGGAGAAGAGATAGGCTACCCACTCCAGTATTCGGCCTGGAGAATTCCATGGACTGTGTAGTCCACGGGGTCGCAAAGAGTCGGACACGACTGAGCAACTTTCACTTTAAAGGGATTATTCAGACAAGCATGTTAAAGTGTATGAGCAAACGTTTTACTGGTTTGTTTCTGAGGTATAAAATTAAGACAAATTTATAATTCAGCAAAATAGAGTCATCAAAAATGAAAATAGAAATTCATATACTTGAATGTGGAAAAATTCACAATCTAAGTAATAAAGTAGGTCACAGAACAGTATGTAAAATATTATACCATTAAAACATTTGTATACATGAATAGAACATATTTGAAAATGTGTATGTAATTTAACAATGCTCATGTCAGGTGTATTTTTCTCTATTGACTTATAGTTTGATACTATGAATTACTATGGTTTAAAAACTGATGATGTCATTAATAGGCACTTCAAAGAAGCCAGTACGGACTTCCGCTTTACTGGGGACTACGATGACTTACATGCCTGAGAGTCTGATTGAAAATCTAATTGGATATATCTGAATACCAGCTTGAAAGAGTCTGATTATAGAAAGTTTAAAATGATTCATTTTGATATTTGGCAAAACTAATACAATTATGTAAAGTTTAAAAATAAAATAAAATTAGAAAAAAAATGAAATGGTGGATGACAGAATTTTCAAGAATTTAAGATTAAATGGTTGATGTAGAATTTTCCCCAATATTAAAAAAAAATGATGCTTGCAGGCAATTTTGTACTAAATTTTAAATTCTTAGTTGAAAGAAAGATATAAGACCATATTTTGGTAGTATTTATCAGCTTCTTTCCTATATGAAGTTTAATTTTCTGGGATTTAAATTCCAACCATTCTGTCATGTAATAAATAGTTGCATTTATCAGATATTTGAAGTCCCATATAGATTAGGTGAGCTATACATTTTAAAGAAATGTATAATTATGATTCTACAGGTCACTATTTAGAGAGGTACTTTAATTAAATTCCTCAGTTGGATAAAAATTCCATTACTATTCTTTGAATATCACTTTTTAAGGCCAACTTTGAGTAACTGATTCTTTACTCATTAGTTTGGTATTTTGAAATTACTTTTTTTTTTTTTTAACTCCCAACATTTGGTTGTTTTTTGAAAAAGATTAAAAGCCTTTTACTTGTTTTTTTTAAAAACTATTTTGTATTGGAGTATAGCTGATAGCGACAGTCTCAGGTGGACAACGAAGGGACTCAGCCATACACATACATGTGTCCATTCTCCCCCACCTCCCCTCCCACGCAGGCCGCCACATAACATTGAGCAGAGTTCCCTGTGCTCTACAGTAGAATCCTGTTAGTAATCCTTTTTAAATATAGCAGAGTGTACAGCTTGTTTCTAAACTCCCAGCTATTGCTTCCCCTCAGTTTTCCCCCTGCCCCCCACTCCACAATCATAAGTTTGTTCTATATGTCTGTGAATCTGTTTCTGTTTTGTAAATAAATTCATTCGTATTACCTTTTTTTAGATTCTACATGTAAAGGATATCATACGATGTTTCTCCTTCTCTGTCTGACAGACTTCACTCAGGATGGAAATCTCCAGCTCCATCCATGTTGCTGAAAATGGCATTATCTCATTCTTTTTATGACTGAGTATAATTCCACTGTATATAAACCATGCCTTCTTTATCCATTCCTCTACAGATAGACATCCAGGTTGCTTCCTTGTCCTGGCTATTGTAAATAGTGCTGCAAAGAACACTGAGATGCATATATCAGTTGGACCACGGTTTTCTCTGGATACATGTCCAGCAGTGGGACTTCTGGATCATATGGTAGCTCTATTTTTAGTTTTTTTTTTCTAATTTTATTTTATTTTTAAACTTTACATAATTGTATTAGTTTTGCCAAATATCAAAATGAATCCGCCACAGGTATTTTTAGTTTTTTAAAAGAATTACCAAACTGTTCTCTGTAGGGACTGCATCAATTTGCATTCCCACGAACAGTGTAGTAGGGTTCTCTCTTTGTAAATTCTCTGCTAAACAAAACAAAACAAAACTTCCCAGTTCAGACAGACTAAATGTTCTTGCACGGAAAGCAAGATAACTTAACATTATGGCACCATCCCACCTTCTTGACTACATTTCTTTCTGTGCTTCAAAACATGCCCTACAGTTTAGCTACTTAACGGTCTTGGGGGCACGTAGTGAATATTCTTAAGCTTTTGTATGAGTGCAGGTAACTTCTTCCTCATACTTTTCTTCCCTTATCAAATTCTTATGGATCAGTTTTGATCAGTTCAGTCCAGTCACTCAGTCGTGTCAGACTCTTTGTGACCCCCATGGACTGCAGCATGCCAGACCTCCCTGTCCATCACCAACTCCTGGACCTTATTCAAACTCATGTCCATCGAGTCGGTGATGTCGTCCAACCATCTCATCCTCTGTCATCCCCTTCTCCTCCTGCCTTCAATCTTTCCCAACATCAGGGTCTTTTCAAATGAGTCAGTTTTTCGCAGCAGGTGGGCAAGGTATTAATTTCAGTATCAATCAGTTCTTCCAATGAATATTTAGGACTTATTTCCTTTAGGATGGACTGGGTGGATCTCCTTGCAGTCTGAGGAACTCTCAAGAGTCTTCTCCAGCACCACAGGTCAAAAGCATCAATTCTTTGGCGCTCAACTTTCTTTATAGTCCAACTCTCACATCCATACATGACTACTGGAAAAACTATAGCTTTGACTAGAAAGACCTTTGTTAACACAGTGATGGCTCCAATTCTTAATATGCTATCTAGATTGGTCATAACTTTTCTTTCAAGGAACAAGCCTCTTTCAATTTCATGGCTGCAGACATGATCTGCAGTGATTTTGGAGCCTAAAAAAATAAAGTCTGTCACTGTTTCCATTGTTTCCCCATCTATTTGCCATGAAGTGATGGGACCAGATGCCATGATTTTCGTTTTTTGAATGTTGAGCTTAGAGCCAACTTTTTCGCTCTCCTCTTTCACTTTCATCAAGAGGCTTTTTAGTTCTTCTTTGCTTTCTACCATAAGGGTGGTGTCATCTGCATATCTGAGGTTGATGATATTTTTCTGGCAATCTTGATTCCAGCTTGTGCTTCTTCCAGCCCAGCGTTTCTCATGATGTACTCTGTCTATACGTTAAATAAGCAGGGTGACAATATACAGCCTTAAAGTACTCCTTTCTCTACTTGGAACAAGTCTGTTGTTCCACATCCAGTTCTAACTGTTGCTTCCTGATCTGCATACAGATTTCTCAAGAGGCAGGTCAAGTGGTCTGGTATTCCAATCTCTTTAAGAATTTTCCACAATTTCTTGTGATCCGCGCAGTCAAAGGCTTTGGTATAGTCAATAAAGCAGAAATAGATGTTTTTCTGGAACTCTCTTGTTTTTTGATGATCCAGCGGATGTTGGAAATTTGATCTGTGGCTCCTACAGCTTTTCTAAATCAGCTAGAATATCTGGGAATTCATGTTTCTTGTATTGTTGAAGTCTGGCTCGGAGAATTTTGAACATTACTTTACTAGCATGTGAGATGAGTGCAATTGTGTGGTAGTTTGAGCATTCTTTGGCATTGCCTTTCTTTGGGACTGTAATGAAAACTGACCTTTTCCAGTCCTGTGGCCACTGCTGAGTTTTCCAAATTTGCTGGCATATTGAGTGCATCACTTTCATAGCATCATCTTTTAGGATTTCTTTTCTTTAATACAAATTTATTTTTTTTAATTGGGGGTTAATTACTTTATAATATTGTATTGGTTTTGTCATACATCAACATGAATCCGCCACAGGTGTACATGTGTTCCCCATCCTGAACCCTATTCCCTCCTCCCTCCTCATACCTCCTCTGGGTCATCTCAGTGCACCAGCTCCAAGCAACCAGTATCATGCCTCGAACCTGGACTGGTGATTCATTTCATATATTATATTATACATGTTTCAATGCCATTATCCCAAATCATCCCACCCTCGCCCTCTCCCACAGAGTCCAAAAGACTGTTCTATACATCAGTGTCTCTTTTGCTATCTCGCATACAGGGTTATCATTACCATCTTTCTAAATTCCATATATATGCATTAGTATACTGTATTGGTGTTTTTCTTTCTGGCTTACTTCACTCTGTATAATAGGCTCCAGTTTCATCCACCTCATTAGAACTGATTCAAATGAATTCTTTTTAATGGCTGCGTAATACTCCATTGTGTGTATGTACCACAGCTTTTTTATCCATTCATCTGCTGATGGACATATAGGTTGCTTCCATGTCCTGGCTATTATAAACAGTGCTGCGATGAACATTGGGGTACACGTGTCTCTTTCAATTCTGGTTTCCTCAGTGTGTATGCACAGCAGTGGGATTGCTGGCTTATAAGGCAGTACTATTTCCAGTTTTTTAAGGAATCTCCACACTATTCTCTATAGTGACTGTACTAGTTTGCATTCCCACCAACAGTGTAAGAGGGTTCCCTTTTCTCCACACCCTCTCCAGCGTTTATTGCTTGTAGACTTTTGGATCGCAGCCATTCTGACTGGCGTGAAATGGTACCTCATAGTGGTTTTGATTTGCATTTCTCTGATAATGAGTGATGTTGAGCATCTTTTCATGTGTTTGTTAGCCATCTGTATGTCTTCTTTGGAGAAATGTCTGTTTAGGTCTTTGGTCCATTTTTTGATTGGGTCATTTATTTTTCTGGAATTGAGCTGCAGGAGATGCTTGTATATTTTTCATTTGCTATTATTTTCTCCCATTCTGAAGGCTGTCTTTTCACCTTGCTTATAGTTTCCTTTGTTGTGCAGAAGCTTTTAATTTTAATTAGGTCCCATTTGTTTATTTTTGCTTTTATTTCCAATATTCTGGGAGGTGGGTCATAGAGGATCCTGCTGTGATGTATGTCGGAGAGTGTTTTGCCTATGTTCTCCTCTAGGAGTTTTATAGTTTCTGATCTTATGTTTAGATCTTTAATCCGTTTTGAGTTTATTTTTGTGTATGGTGTTAAGTAGCTCAACTGGAATTCCTTTACTTCCACTAGTTTTGTTCGTAGTGACGCTTCCTATGGCCTAGACTTCACATTCCAGGATGTCAGGCTTTAGGTGAGTGATCATACTATCATGATTATCTGGGTCATGAAGATCTTTTTTGTATAGTTCTTCTGTGTATTTTTAACACCTCTTCTTAATATCTTCTGCTTCTGTTGGGTCAGTACCATTTCTGTCCTTTACTGAGCCCATCTTTGCATGAAATATTCCCTTGGTATCTCTAATTTTCTTAACGAGATCTCTAGTCTTTCCCATTCTGTTGTTTTCCTCTATTTCTTTGCACTGATCACTGAGGAAGGCTTTCTTATTTCTCCTTGCTCTTCTTTGGAACTCTGCATTCAAATGGATATACCTTTCCTTTCCTCCTTTGCTTTTCACTTCTCTTCTTTTCACAGATATTTCTAAGGTCTCTTCAGACAGCCATTTTACTTTTTTGCATTTCTTTTCCATGGGGATGGTCTTGATCCCTGTCTCCTGTACAATGTCATGAACCTCAGTCCATAGTTCTTCAGACACTCTATCAGATCTAGTCCCTTGAATCTGTTTCTCACTTTCACTGTATAATTGCAAGGGATTTGATTTAGGTCATACCTGAATGGTTTAGTGGTTTTCCCTACTTTCTTCAATTTAAGTCTCAATTTGCAATAAGAATTTCATCATCTGAGCCACAGTCAGCTCCTGGTCTTGTTTTTGCTGACTGTGTAGAGCTTCTCCATTGTTGAGTGCAAAGAATATAATCAATCTGGTTTAGGTATTGACCATCTGGTGATGTCCATGTGTCGAATCTACTGTTGTGCTGTTGGAAGAGGGTGTTTGCTATGACCAATGCGTTCTCTTCAAAAAACTCTGTTAGCCTTTGCCCTGCTTCATTCTGTACTCCAAGGCCAAATTTGCCTGTTACTCCAGGTGTTTCTTAACTTCCTACTTTTGCATTCCAGTCCCCTGAAATGAAAAGGACATCTTTTTTGGGTGTTAGTTCTAGAAGATCTTGTAGGTCTTCATAGAATCGTTCAACTACAGCTCCTTCAGAGTTACGGGTCAGGGCATAGACTTGCATTACCGTGATATTGAGTGGTTTGCCTTGGAAATGAACAGAGATCATTCTGTCATTTTTGAGATTGCATCCAAGTGCTACATCTAGGACTCTTGTTGACTATGAGGGCTGCTCCATTACTTCTAAAGGATTCTTGCCCACAATAGCAGATACAATGGTAATCTGTGTTAAATTCACCCATTCCAGTCCATTTTATTTCACTGATTCCTAGAATGTCAACGTTCACTCTTGCCATCTCCTGTATGACCACTTCCAATTTGCCTTGATTTATGGACCTCACATTCCAGGCTCCTATGCAATACTGTTCTTTACGGCATCAGACTGTGTTTCTATCACCAGTGACATACACAACTGGGTGTTTTTTTGTTTTGTTTTGTTTTTTTTGCTTTGGCTCCGTCTCTTCATTCTTTCTGGAGTTATTTCTCCACTCTTCTCCAGTAGCATATTGGGCACCTACTGACCTGGGGAGTTCATCTTTCAGTGTCTTATCTTTTTGCCTCTTCATACTATTCATGGGGTTCTCAAGGCAAGAATACTGAAGTGGTTTGCCATTCCCTTCTCCAGTGGACTACACTTTGTCAGAACTCTCCACCATGACCCATCTGTCTTGGCTGGCCCTACTCGGCACAGCTCATAGGTTCATTGAGTTAGACAAGGCTGTGGTCTATGTGATCAGATTGGTTAGTTTTCTGTGTTTGTGGTTTTCAGTCTGTCTGCCCTCTGACAGTTAAGGACAGGAGGCTTGTGCGAGCTTCCTGATGGAAAAGACTGACTGAGGGGGAAACTGGGTCTTGTTTTTTGGGTGGGGCCATGGTCAGTAAATCTTTAATCCAATTTTCTGTTGATGAGTGGGGCTGTGTTTTCCCCGCTGTTATTTACTTGGGCCAATTATGGTGGAGGTAATGAAGAAAATGGCAAACTCATTCAAAAGGTCCCATGCAGGCACTGCTACACTCAGTGCCCCCAGCTCTGCAGCAGGCCTCCACCCACCCGTGCGTCCACCGGAGACTCCTGGACACTCACAGGCAAGTCTGGGTCAGTATCCTGTGGCATTACTGCTCCTTTCTCCTGGGTCCTGGTGAACACAGGGTTCTGTTTTTGCCCTCCAAGAGTCTATTTCCCAGCTCTGTGTAAGTTCTGGCAGCTATATGGTGGAGTTAATGTCAATCTCCTCCAAGAGAACTTATGCCATGCAGGACAAAAAGTCTGCAAAATCTGTCGTGACAATTGATTTATCTAGAGGCTAAGGAGATTTCCTAATTCTCCTCCCTGTCCCAATTCTAGCTCCAGCATGAGGTTGAAGAGTGACCTTTTCAGGTAAAGAAAGACCATACTGTAATAAAGAGTAAAGCCTTCCTTGAGGACTCAGATCAAATTAGGAAAAGTTATTGATGATATGTATGAGTTCCAGAGAAGGCAATGGCACCCTACTTCCAGTACTTTCCTTGCCTGGAAAATCCCATAGACAGAGGAGCTTGGTAGGCTGCAGTCCATGAGGTCTCTAAGAGTCGGACACGACTGAGAGACTTCACTTTCACTTTTCACTTTCATGCATTGGAGGAGGAAATGGCAACCCACTCCAGTGTTCTTGCCTGGAGAATCCCAGGGACAGGGGAGCCTGGTAGGAGGTCGTCTGTGGGTTCACACAGAGTCGGACACAACTGAAGCAACTTAGCAGCAGCAGCAGTATGAGTTCCAACAGTGATTACTGTGGTATTGGTTTCATTATGTTATACACGCACAAAACACCACTCACAAAGTAATGTTCAAATTCAATCCCCTCTCTCCACTCCAAAAAAAAAAAAAAAAAAAAGAGAGAGAGAGAGAGAGAACAGAAATAGAGTTTGTAGAGAAACGTTTAAACATACCCACTTACTCTTATTGGGCAGGACCTTGGAGGCCTGGGTTGTGCTCAGGTCCTTTGTCCTTCATTACTCCCTGGAGAATGACTGCAGTGCCTGGGATTTTCTAATTGGGGGGAAAAATGAACAGGTGTATTACATTCGCAAGACGCCTGATTTTTTTTAATAGATTGTTTCTAAGTGTGTGGGAAATGTTCTATTTCAAATTTCAGTTGGAGCAAGATTAAATTAGGAGATCTCTTTCTTGAGACCCTTAATAGGTTGCTTTAAAACTGTTTTTTAAAGTAATTCTCTTTAGATACTTTGTTACTTAATAGTTACTTAATGCTACTGATTGATTTTAACAGGTATAATTTTTTTCCTGGTACAATGCTTTCATTGCTTGTATTTATCATCATTCTTTTTGAATTAGGCATTGAAGTAACTTTTCCTAGAGTCAGTGGGCTTGGCATCATCCTTTTTCATTAACTACACTTATTTTCTCCCTCTCATTTGCTTCTCTTCTGATGATGGACACTTAAGAGAATAGTGCAAAGATACAGTTTTGCTTTTGTCCTATGTTTTCCCCTTTTTTATTTTATTTTTTAATATAAATTTATTTATTTCAATTGGGGGTTAATTACTTTACAATATTGTATTGGTTTTGTCATACATCAACATGAATCCGCCACAGGTGTACATGTGTTCCCCATCCTGAACCCTATTCCCTCCTCCCTCCTCATACCATCCCTCTGGGTCATCTCAGTGCACCAGCTCCAAGCAACCAGTATCATGCCTCGAACCTGGACTGGTGATTCATTTCATATATTATATTATACATATTTCAATGCCATTATCCCAAATCATCCCACCCTCGCCCTCTCCCACAGAGTCCAAAAGACTGTTCTATACATCAGTGTCTCTTTTGCTATCTCGCATACAGGGTTATCATTACCATCTTTCTAAATTCCATATATATGCATTAGTATACTGTATTGGTGTTTTTCTTTCTGGCTTACTTCACTCTGTATAATAGGCTCCAGTTTCATCCACCTCATTAGAACTGATTCAAATGTATTCTTTTTAATGGCTGAGTAATACTCCATTGTGTGTATGTACCACAGCTTTTTTATCCATTCATCTGCTGATGGACATCTAGGTTGCTTCCATGTCCTGGCTATTATAAACAGTGCTGCGATGAACATTGGGGTACATGTGTCTCTTTCAATTCTGGTTTCCTCGGTGTGTATGCCCAGCAGTGGGATTGCTGGGTTATAAGGCAGTTCTATTTCCAGTTTTTTAAGGAATCTCCACACTGTTCTCCATACATCACCTCATAGGCAAGCAAGTATTTTTTATCTTAAATACTGCTTATTTCAGTCTGTGTACTTTTTAAACCTCCATCTTGATATCTATTGCCAAGTGTTGTTGAACACTCTAGTTTGGCTGCCATCTGGTTGGGAAAGGAGACTGTGTCATTCTCTGTTGTCAGGGGCTTCCTGACTCATTCTGAATTATTTCTTGGTTTATAAGCGCTCCCTGCCATTAGAATCTCTAGCTGGCTTTTCTGCTATAACAGACATTTGCTTCCATGGTTTTTCAAAACCCAGACCCTGCCCAAGCCCCTTCTCAGAACACCCTGGTCCTCAGAGCTGCTTCTTTCACTTTATCTCTTTGGAATTTAACCTCTTTCTCTGAACAAACGAGTCATGTTTATCTGAACCTTACCTTTCAGCTCTTTTTTTTTCCCTTCTTCTTTTGCTTATGTTTGGGGCCTCTGGAAATCTGACCCTGGGGAAAAGGAAAACAAATACTCAGAACTTTTTCTAAAAATGCCTGGCTCCTAACCTTTCTATGTCTCTGCAGCACACACAATCCTCCATGTCTATGTCACATAGATCCTTCTCCCCAGAGCTCTTTTATTCCACAGTACAGTGAAGAATTTATAGTCATCTGGTGAATTCCAGCACAGTAATTTAACTTTTTAAATAGGAACTTTACTGCTTAATATTTTGACTAGGCTTGTCTTAATCAATAATACTAATTTTACTGTAATAATAACCACAATCAATTGATTGTTTTTTATGTGCCTACTGCTGTGTTAAGTAGTTTATGGACATATAAGAAATCTAGATTTATCAAATAATAAGCAGCTCTTTATGTCAGTCAGTACTGTGTTTCATGAGCCATGCTGCAATGTTTAGGACTGTGATCCTTGGATTAAAGACCTGGGTTCAATTGTACGCCTGCTAAGTTGTATGCATATGGCCTTGCATGTAGTATTAAATATTTTTATATAACAAATATTTTTAAAACATACCTGCCATTTATTTACTTTTGAGTTCATTTTAGATTTAAAATAACTTATTGAATGTGTACATTTCAGAGTTGAAACTGCATCATTAATGTAAGGAAATGATGATGTTTAACCCAGAGAGTTACCATGGGGAGTGAGTAAGGTTGTATACACAAAGCACTTAGCTTAGTGCTTGGCACATACCAGTGGTCAATAAACTGTGCTCTTCCCCTCCCTCAGCAGTTATCAAGCTGCTAAATTCCTCGGGGCAGGAATCTGCTAGAATTTCATTCCTTACATATCACAATATTTCATAGTGATTTCTAATATTAAACAGACGATGATAGAAACAATGCTAAAATCATGACAGAGTGAAAAAAAAATAATAGTTTAGATGTATATTTCATCAGTTTTAGAAGCAACTTGTATATTTTTACACTTTTGCATTAACACTTTATTGCCCAGATCAAATTACTATTTTCTGGATAAATTAATTACTTTATCCCAGGAAATAAGTGGTTAATCATGGGTCTGATTCTCTCCTTTCAGATGAAATTTAGAAGGCAAAGACTCTCAAGATGTGATATGACTATTGGCTAGTCCCTTGGAGAGTTCCTTTCTCAGAATACAATAGAAAGCTTAGATAAATTTTGAGAAAAGTAGCCTAGAAAAGTGTGGTACATGCTAATTCATAATTACATCACGCAACTATACTCTGCCGAAGATCAATGGTAAGGGAGCAGCTCTATTTTGACATCCTACACATAATTATCAAGATCAGGTCCAAATACAAGCTCTGAATTCAAATGTCCAGGCTGCTTTTCATACTGTTCTATATTTTGCCATGCAGAACACCCAGAGCGGGACCACTTGCTCTTCCATGAATGAATAACCTCAGTTGGAAACTTTGCTCAGGAGACTTGCTGTGTGAGCTCTCTGCCCCTTCCTCTGCCCCACCTGGGGGAGCCCTAGAGATGGTTCTCTGCCACATCCCACTCCTCTTTCTAACCATTGGTCAGGGTTGCAATCTGTTTTCCATTTCCCCTTAGCAATCTTCATCGTGATGGCTCCACAACAGTTAGGTGTTCATCTTCAGTAAAGCATTAATTTCAGTCAGTCTTTTCTTATGGACTTTTAAAATTTTATTTATTTTTTATTGAATAATAATTGCTTTACAGAATTTTTCTGTTTTCTGTCAAACCTCAGCATGAATCAGCCATAGGTATACATATATCCCCTCCCTTTTGAAACTCCCTCCCATCGCCCTCCCCATCCCACCCCTGTAAAAATAGAAAACCTGAGTAGTTTACAGTGTTTAAAGGAACTGAAAACATTAATCTTTGCACAAAAGAAAATTTCAGATCTAGGCAATTTTATAAAGTGAGTTCTACAAACTTTTAAGTGAATAGATCATTTCAGTCATATAAAAATTTCAAGATAATAGAAACCAGGAAACATTCTGTTCCACATTTTATAGTGCTAAAATAACCTTCATATCAATAGTAGATAAAGACAATAAAATAAAGGTCAAGCACAGGCCACCCTACTCTGGGAGTTGGTGATGGACAGGGAAGCCTGGCATGCTGCAGTCCATGGGGTTGCAAAGAACTGGACACAACTGAGCAGCTGAATGGAACTGAATCTACTCCTAAACGTATATGTCAAAAATTCCAAGCCAAATATTGGAAAACTGAATTTAGATGATGTAAAAAAATAAAAAAAAAAGAAAGAAAAAAAAATCCAAACCAAAAAACCCCTGAAATTCTAATATTTCAGAAATTCAAGTTTGGCTTGATATTATAAAGTCTGTTAATGAATTTGCCACATTAATAGGTTAAGAAAGGGAAAAAATCTAGATGCTTTTCTTAATAGAAATATATCAATTATTTAATAAGATTTAGAGCCCACTGATGACTTTAAAAAAGACCTTAGCAAGTTAGGAAGAGAAGACAATACATAGCGATCATCTAGAGCAATTACACTTAACAGAAAAGTGTTATTATATATACACTACTTTTAGGATCAGGAATAAGAGGAATGTTCTGTTTTTTTATTTTATTTTATACTCAGTATTGTCTTAGGATGTGCAGGTCCTAAAGATAAGTGTGTGTGATAATTCCCACTGTCAGGGCTCAGAGAACCACATGCCCCTGCCAGAATCCAGTAACTGGGCTAGTCTAGGGAGGGGATGGCAGACACCCAGTGTCTTGAGTATTTTCCTACCTCAATCTTCCCATGGATATCAGATGTCTAGAGCTGAACTCTGCAATATGGTGGCTACTATGTATATGTGGCTGAAGTGTCATTAGTCTGCATTGAAATGTACTGCCAGCATAAAATATAATCCTGTATTTCAAAGACAGAATAAAAAGAGCAACACAGAGGGATGGTATGGGGAGGAAGGAGGGAGGAGGGTTCAGGATGGGGAACACATGTATCCCTGTGGCGGATTCATTTTGATATTTGGCAAAACTAATACAATTATGTAAAGTTTAAAAACAAAATAAAATTTTTTAAAAAATACACTTTTGACAAGATGAAATCTTATTATGCTGGACATATTGGGATAAATGAATACACTACCAAAATTAATTTCACTAGTTTCATTGTACCTTTTAAAGTTGTAGCTAGTAGAAAATTTAAAATTACTTATGTGGGTCACTGAGTTGCATTCCAGCTTCCCAGGTGGTGCTAGCGGTAAAGAAACTGTCAATGCAGGAGACTTAAGAGACATGGGTTCAATGCCTTGGTTGCTCCCGGGGAATGGCAACCCAGTCCAGTATTCTTGCCTGCAGAATCCCCATGGACAGAGGAGTCTGGCAAGCTACAGTCCATAGGGTCACATAGAATTGGACACAGCTGAAGCAAGTTAGTGTGCACGCATGCACACTCAAGTTGCGTTCTGTCTCTACTGGACAGCTCTAATCTATAGTAAATCTGAGTTAAAGGGCATTAGTCCAGGATGATAAGGGAGGAGACAACATAAACTCTGACAGGTGGAGGAAGGAGGATGGAAGCAGAGCCGGGGTTCTGTGCCGAGCTGTAGCCATCGCCCCTGGGATGCAGCCATCATTCCCGGGAGGCCTGCACTACAGCTGGTGAAGAGCCATAGCTGAACTGCAGGGCTTGTCCAGTGGGGACTTCCTTTTCCGGCTGTGTTGGCCAATGTGCTTAGATGGCAACCCGTTAGACATCACAGTGGGATGTGGGATCCTGGGGGATTCTTTGGGTACTGGAATCCCTGTTGACCACCATGGACAGCTTAAGTTTGATGCTGGGTCCTTTGAATCTAGAGCAATAAACTCCCACTGTTAACAACTTTCTGTCTGTCTTATTAGACTATAAGATTCTTAGGGGGGGTCCTATAACTTATCATATTTTTATTATATACTATGCTAATACAATGGAGAAGGCAATGGCACCCCACTCTAGTACTTTTGCCTAGAAAATCCCATGGACGGAGGAGCCTGGTAGGCTTCAGTCCATGGGGTCCCTAGAGTCGGACATGACTGAGCGACTTCACTTTCACTTTTCACTTTCATGCATTGGAGAAGGAAATGGCAACCCACTCCAGTGTTCTTGCCTGGAGAATCCCAGGGACGGGAAGCCTGGTGGGTTGCCGTCTATGGGGTCGCACAGAGCCGGACACGACTGACGTGACTTAGCAGCAGCAGCAGCATGCTAATACAAAATGTTTTGGACATAAAATATGCCAGAAACTTATTTTCTGAATCAAGTGGGAATTATGTCTTAGTTTAGCAACTTTCCGTGGGACCATTATTCCTAATCACCTCTTTATAACCATTAAATTCCTTCAGGGTAAAAAATGCAGCACTTCCCAGAAGGCATAGAATTCCTTCATAGCTCACAGTTTCATAGTATTTGTTTTTCTAAAACTATATTTTAGTCTGATTTATTTATTTAACTGTACCAGTTTGTTTGTTCTGTACTTGTACCAAGGTACAGAAACTGTACCTTGATTCTGAACATGGGATCCTTAGTTTCAGCATTTGAACTCTTAGTTGCAGTATGTGGGGTCTAGCTCCCTGACCAAGAATCAAACCCCCGGCCCCTGTGTTGGGAGCTTGGAGTCTTAGCCACTGAACCACCAAGGAAGTCCTTCATGGTGTTTTTAATGTATGTTGGAGACCCTACTATTAATATTATTATTTATGTGTATGGGATTCCTTTTTAAACTTATTTTTCACAGCCTTAGTTAAGAAGTCTTTGTTCCTATGATGATCTTTGAAAGTCCAAAATAATAGAAAATCTAATAGAGGTAGTTGCTGTAGTCACTAAAGAGTAACCCTGAATATTCACTGGAAGAGTTAATGCTGTAGCTGAAACTCCAGTAGTTTGGCCACCTGATGCGAAGAGCCAACTCATTGGAAAAGCCCCTGATGCTGGGAAAGATAGAAGGCAGGAGGAGAAGGGCATGACAGAGGATGAGATGTTTGGATGGCATCACTGACTCAATGGACATGAGTTCGAGCAAACTCCAGGAGATAGTAAAGGACAGGGAAGCCTGGCATGCTGCAGTCCATGGGGCTGCAATGAGTCAGACATGACTTAGTGGCTGAACAACAGCAACAACAAAATTATTTTATTCCACTCTTCTGTATCTGATCTTTCCCCTCATTCTTGTTGCAGTAACACTATGTACAGATGGATCTGCATATTTCCTGGTATTATTGAACATCTATTGTCTAAGGCTCTCTGAGGGCTGAGAAATACACAAGCTGCATTCTCTATTTGCAAGCTCTTTCCATCTGATTAGGAGAGTTAAACACAGCAGTAACTTTAGCACATATAGTGTATGAAAAGTGTGATGGAATCTGTCAAAATCTAGGACTGCCAGATTGCCTGGGAAAGAAGGATCACTCTTTCACTTGAGGAGATCAAAGCCAGTATCCTTGTTGACTTGACATCTGGCCTGAGCCTTAGATAGTGAGTGGAGTTTTGGATAAGTAGAGAAAAAAAGAGAGGATGTTATCTCCAGGCAGAGGAAATGGCATGAAAACTGGTATCTTGTAGAAATGTTTCACTGTGTGAGTGAACAATTTTTAGGTTTTTTTTCCTCTCCATAAATAAAAGTAGTGTTTACTTTATTCGATAGGCAATAGGAAGGCACTAAAAAAAAAAAAAAAAGTGAAGGCAAATGGTTTAACCAAAGCAAGACTTTAGTAAGATAATGTAAAGTTGGGTAAGGTGACTAAGGAAGATAGAGAAGCCTTCATGCTTTAAAGACATGTTGATAGGAGAACGAAATAATCACTCACAGCATTTAGCAAGTGATTTTGATATAGGTGATATAGACAAAGAATGAAGAAAAGATTATCACCAGATATCTGAAACTAATTAAACTGGGTAGTGAAAAAATTATGTTCTTTAATTCTAAAGGAGATCAAATATCCAACTTCCTTTTACTCTAAACTTTCGCTTGGTAGAAAACTTATCTCTATCTTTTTGCCTTTTCAGACTTTCACAAAATAGTTGTTCTAATTTATTATTTTAATTATTTCCCTTTGTGTGGACTTCGCAATCTGATTTCCATCAAAGCCCCCCCACTGAAAATTTTTAGGTAAAGGTTTTTGATGATCCGTTTGTGGCTTAAAAGGACAGGTGATTTCTATTACTTATCTTAATTGATCTCCCGAAACTGAGAATTGTGTCTAGTCCACCCATTTGCATTCTCTGCTGCCTTGGGTTTTGTGGCATCAGTGTTTCCTTGTTTCTTTTCCAACATAACTGGATCTTTAAAGAACAATGTATATTGGTGTTTCCTAACCTCCTGTTTTCCGTCATTATACCTTATTATTGTGTGTATTTGCATTCTCATGGTTTCAGCTGTCACTTCTCATGCATTGCAGACAAGTGTTTATTGAGAAACTACCCTTTCCAGGCATGCACTGATGAATCCCGCTCCACCATCGTGGCTCTTTCTCCTGAGCTCCAGGCTCCAGAGCTGCCTGCACAAGTTAATTAATCTCTTGTCTCCCCAGCTCTGCATAGATAGCATTCTCTATTCTAATTCCTCCTCAGGCCTGTTCTTATTCTTCTATCCTCTTTCTTGGTGAATGGAATGGTGCGTGGTAATATCACTGATCTAGCTGATCCAGTTAGGACCCCAGGAGCCATGGTTGGCTACATTTCAGTGGATGACAGTGTGGACAGATACCAATGGCCACAGACCAGATGCCTTCTTTTCATGGCATAAAATTAAATAACTCTGAAGAGAAAGTAGAGTGGGAGGAAATTTTTGAGTAGAAGGCATTTAAATTAGGAATAATCATGTTTCCGTAGAATTGACTACAGTATGATAATGTAGACTAAAAATGGAGATTGAAATTATAGACAAATGATGTTAAATTTTGACTCCCTGAGTATATGGCCTTGAATTATGACTTTAAATTTGTTTAATTACAACATACTTATGAACATTTTTCAGAGGCTCCTCATAACCTTTAGGATAAGGCCCCAAAGCTGTAGCATATGATCCAAGACCCTTTACAACCTGAGTCATGCTCACCTCCCCAGCCTTATGTCTGGCCACAAACATCCTTATATCCTACCCTTGAATGCATGATTTTTCTGATCTCCAAGACTCTTTATTTGCTCTTACATTTTCATAGAATACTTCATAGCCAGTTCATTTGGTTAACTTGCATTAATTAATTAATAAACATTTCAGGAAAAAGCAAAACTCCCTCCTCTCAAGGAACTTGTTGTCTATTGGAAGAGGCAAGCATAAGAGATAAGATATCTCTTACTGATATTGATAGAGTTATATCGCAGGTGGTATCCCTTATAATTGAGGAAATGGCTCTGGAATGCTTTGTCTAAGGGTGAACTTTTCAGGGCATTCTTCCAGCTTTTGTAATCAACTGCTTTTCCATGTTCAGAGGAAACTCCCCATTTGTGGTTCTTTTCAAAAAGGGAGCAATCAGTAATATTCTAAATGGAAGGCAATGGCAACCCACTCCAGTACTCTTGCCTGGAAAATCCCATGGACGGAGGAGCCTGGTAGGATGCAGTCCATGGGGTCCCTAAGAGTCGGACACGACTGAGTGACTTCCCTTTCACTTTTCACGTTCATGCATTGGAGGAGGAAATGGCAACCCACTCCAGTGTTCTTGCCTGGGGAATCCCAGGGATGGCGGAGCCTGGTGGGCTGCCGTCTATGGGGTTGCACAGAGTCGGACATGACTGAAGTGACTTAGCAGTGGCAGTACAAAGACTTAAAGTGGCGGAATTTGGAAAAATAAAATGGTTTTAGCACAACTCTTACCCTGCTGATCACAGTTGTCAGTTGCAGTCTAGGCATTTCAATTTTGAAAAGCAGTTCTAGAGTTTGCTGTGATGTACACACAAGGCTGAGTACTACTGTTAAGTAATCTCAAAGAAAAAAGGAACAAGATTTTTCTTTAATGATCTACATTTTGTTCAGGACATAGTTTAGAGATCATCCTTTCAGGAGATCTAGATCATCTGAAGTCCCAGATATGTACTCACAGCCATCTGGGCTTAGCTCTATGAATTAGACTACATGGTATATTTCTGTCTTCACCAAACCTAAGGTAGAAACTATGTTAGTTGTTAAGATAGACATTGTATCACATTTTGGTATTTCCAAGACTTTGCACCAGTTGCTGCTGCTGCTAAGTCGCTTCAGTCGTGTCCGACTCTGTGCTACCCCATAGATGGCAGCCCACCAGGCTTCCCCGTCCCTGGGATTGTCCAGGCAAGAACACTGGAGTGGGTTGCCATTTCCTTCTCCAATGCATGAAAGTGAAAAGTGAAAGTGAAGTCACTCAGTCGTGTCTGACTCTTAGCGACCCCATGGACTGCAGCCTACCAGGCTCCTCCATCCATGGGATTTTCCAGGCAAAAGTACTGGAGTGGGGTGCCATTGCCTTCTCCGGTTTGCACCAGAGTGGAGAGCATTTACCAGGCAATGCCTATTGTATATGAGTGACTTTATGGAATATAGGGGATTCTGGTTTTAAAGGAGAACAAATAACTTTCATTTTTTACATGGTGAAACCAAGGTGTCATTGGTTTATTCCAGTTTTAAGTACTCAGTGGACAGCTAGAGATGTAGAACTTGAAGTTGAGAAATAATTCAGGACTAAAAATATTGGTTTGGTCGTAACCTTCAGGATGGTGTTAGCTGACGCATGAAAAGTAGACTTTATCTCTTTGGGCAAAGTGAAGCTGAGAGAGGCCAAATAACAGAAGTTTAAGATAAATACATATATGTATGTGTGTATATACATATATATATATATATATATATATAAAGCATATTATTAAATTATAGGCATTATATATAATATACTATATTATTACTATAAAATATATATATATATAACTGAATGCAAGTAAAATTGCATATATTGTATATTATATTAATATACTATAAAATTCTATATAATTGAATATATATATTGTATGTGTTTACAGAAACAGTGGAAGACAAAGAGGTAGTAAAAAAGGTCAGAAACTTTCCTAAAATACGAAGAAGAGAATCAGTCCCATATAATTCAGCAGAAGAAAAAGTTTCATGTTGTAATAATGGGCCAACATTGTTAAATACTATAATTATAGTGTCAAATGCTGTTGAGATCTATCTAAGATGTCAAGAATGGAGAAAATCCATGTTTAGTATAATTAAGATGTTAGAGTTGACATGTAAGGAAATAGTTTCAGCTAAGTAGTGAAGACAAAAATCTTAATATCATAGTTGACAAATGCATGGTGATTTAATGGTGGGAGTCAGAATAGGAGAGAGATTGAATGATAAGGAATTGGCAGGTGAAAGCAAAGAGTTTGTCTTATATTGAGACCAATGTATATTTGGAAGGGGTATGTATTTGTTCAATGATTGACAATGCTGATGGTAGGAAAACATCAAAGAGGAAATGAGTGGTACAGGATGGTATTGGGCAAAGTAGGATGCAAGTGCAAGTGGAGGCGATGGGAGGGCTTCAAGGCACCTTTTCACAGGACGTGAAAAAGAGAAAGAAAGTAGATAGAGGCACGCAACCATCTTGGGGTAAACTGAGGATTCATTTCAGGTTTGTTAAAAGTTCTCCGTAATTTATGATATCAGCTGAAGATGGGCAAGATGAGTACAGAGTTGGAGTGGGAGACTGAGGAGACTAGACCAGTGGAGGAACTACTGGGAACACACTCAACACAGGGCCAGCAATCTGGCAATGAATGACTTGTGGTGCAGTGATGAGGGCCCAGTTGATAGAGCATGGTGGTCTGAAGAGAAACAGAGAACAGGCAGTGGACATGACCTGAGGAAATAGATCTGCTAGATGGGAATGTTGATTTAAGGAGATGTTCCATTGATCTCTCTGTCTTTGTGCCAGTACCTTATTGTTTGGGGTATTGTAGCTTTGTAATATAGTCTGAAGTCAGGGAGCATGATTCCTTCAGCCATGGTTGAAAATAGTAAGGAGGTTTTTCAAGAAATTAAAAATAAAACTACCATATGACCCAGCAATTCCATTCCTGGGCATATATCTGAATGAAAGGAAAACTCTAATTTGAAAAGATACATGCAACCCAGTGTTTATAGTAGCACTTGCCAAGGTATGGAAGCAACTTAACTATTCATCAATAGACGAACAGATACATATATCTGTTGTATATATAAAACAAACTGTTACTCAGCCATAAAGAAGAAGGAAATTTTGCCATTCGCACCATCATGGACAAACTATGGTGGGCATCATGCTTAGTGAAATAAGTCAGACAGAGAAAGAGAAATACTGTGTGATATCACTTGTATGTGGAATCTACAAAATACAGCAGACTAGTGAGTAAAACAGAAAAGAATCAGACTCACAGATGTAGAGACCAAACTAGGGGTTTCCAATGGGGAGAGGGTGAAAAAAGGATGGGTAACATAGTGGGGGAGGGGGAAAAGGGTTATTGGGGAATGACATGAAATCACGTGTGTGAAACTTTTGAAAATTGTAAAACACTATAGAATTGAAATAACCTTTTATTCAATTAAAACAATGGTTAGGAGATGAGGATAGTGGCCCTGAAGTAAGCGATCTTTTTAACTATGAGTAAGACAACAAAGAGTGAATGGATTGAGAAATATAGTGTAGAAATCAGTGGCAAGAAATAGTAAAAACACAGGGTAACAGGAAATAGTTTTAGTGGGATGAGAGTTGCTTTGTTGTTTGATGAGAATTTTTCTGTGTTTTTGCTCCTCCAGTGGTCCATATGAAAATGTTATCCTCAGATTCTGTATGACTCCCAGATTTTTAGATTTCACAAACGAATAAAGTTTCAAATTTTACTGACATGAAGTTGCCAGGTTTTAAATTTTTAAACTTATTTTTAACAAATAGCCTCCAATTAAAATAAATATATTAATTAAAATTTGTTTAACAAAATAAAAAAAAACCTGCCATATGCTCTCACTATAACGTGCTAACATAAATGTGCATTTTAATATAAAAACAATCAGAAAAGGCAAAACCTTAGAATAAGAAAATAAAGTTTCCCTAACAAAGCACATTTTGAAATTATATTAATCCCTAAGCTTAAATATATATGCACATTCATATGCATCTATCTATCTTCTGCCCTTATTGCCGTACCAACATTTCTGTAAATTATTTTCTGTTTAATTTGTCACAAAAGCTCACATAACCACCCAGAACCTCAGAATATCTCTTTTTTGGGAAATGTAAATTCCCTTGTAGATAAAATTAATTAAGATGAAGTCATACAGGATTATGACTTCTAAGATCTGTCTATACAGCCAGATCACTCTTTAGGTAGCCTTTGTGGGCTGGTCCACAACACAATTCAACACACTATTTTTACACCATTTGTGGCCCAAATCTGTCCTATAGAAAATCCTCAAATAGCTTTTGCTTTATTAAATTCTTGGAATAAGAGCCCATCTCAAGTCAGACACTCTCCTTACTTTTCCCATCACTGGAGAAATTAACCAATGGTTCCTTGCCTTTAATATTTCCTAGATGCAATGGCACCCCACTCCAGTACTCTTGCCTGGAAATCCCATGGGCGGAGGAGCCTGGTAGGCTGCAGTCCATGGGGTTGCGAAGAGTCGGACACGACTGAACGACTTCACTTTCGCTTTTCACTTTCATGCATTGGAGAAGGAAATGGCAACTCACTCCAGTGTTCTTGCCTGAGGAATCCCAGGGACGGCAGAGCCTGGTGGGCTGCCGTCTATAGGGTCACACAGAGTCAGACACGACTGAAGCGACTTAGCATTAGATGGGAGATGGAAAGCTCAACAGTGGCCACAGGACTGGAAAAGGTCAGTTTTCATGCCAATCCCAAAGAAAGGCAATGCCAAAGAATGTTCAAGCTACTGAACAATTGCACTCATTTCACATGCTAGCAAAGTAATGCTCAAAATTCTCCAAGCTAGGCTTCAAAAGTATGTGAACCAAGAACTTCCAGGTGTTCAAGCTGGATTTAGAAAAGGCAGAGGAACCAGAGATCAATTTGCCAACATCTGTTGGATCACATAAAAAGCAAGAGAATTCCAGAAGAATATCTACTTCTGTTTCATTGACTATGCCAAAGCCTTTGACTGTGTGGACCACACAAACTGGAAAGTTCTTCAAGAGATGGGAATACCAGACCACCTTACCTGCCTCCTGAGAAATCGGTATGCAGGTCAAGAAGCAACAGTTAGAACCTGACATGGAACAATGAACTGGTTCCAAATTGGGAAAGCAGTATGTTAAGGCTATATACTGTCACCCTGCTTATTTAACTTACATGAAGAGTATATCATGTAAAATGCTGGGCTGGATGAAGCACAATCTGGAATCAATATTGCCAATAGAAGTATCAATAACCTCAGATAGGCAGATTACACTACCCTTATGGCAGAAAGCAAAGAGAAATTAAAGAGCCTCTTGATGAAAGTGAAAGAGGAGAGTGAAAAATCTGGCTAAAAACTACATTCAAAAAATGAAGATCATGGCATCTGGTCCCACCCCTTCATAGCAAATAGTTGGGGAAACAGTGACAGACTTTATTTTCTTGGACTCCAATAATCACTGCAGATAGTGACTGCAGCCATGAAATTGAAAGACTCTTGTTCCTTGGAAGAAAAGCTATGACCAACCTAGACCAGATCAGATCAGTTGCTCAGTCATATCCGACTCTTTGCGACCCCATGAATCGCAGCACGCCAGGCCTCCCTGTCCATCACCAACTCCCAGAGTTCACTCAGATTCACGTCCATCAAGAAGGTGATGCCATCCAGCCATCTCATCCTCTGTCGTACCCTTCTCCTTTTGCCCCCAATCCGTCCCAGCATCAGAGTCTTTTCCAATGAGTCAACTCTTCGCATCAGGTGGCCAAAGTACTGGAGTTTCAGCTTTAGCATCATTCCTTCCAAAGAAATCCCAGGGCTGATCTCCTTCAGAATGGACTGGTTGGATCTCCTTGCAGTCCAAGGGACTCTCAACAGTCTTCTCCAATACCACAGTTCAAAAGCATCAATTCTTCGGCACTCAGCCTTCTTCACAGTCCAGCTCTCACATCCATACATGACCACAGGAAAAACCATAGCCTTGACTAGATGAACCTTTGTTGGCAAAGTAATGTCTCTGCTTTTCAATATGCTATCTAGGTTGGTCATAACTTTCCTTCCAAGGAGTAAGCGTCTTTTAATTTCATGGCTGCAGTCACCATCTGCAGTGATTTTGGAGCCCAGGAAAATAAAGTCTGACATTGTTTCTACTGTTTCCCCATCTATTTCCCATAAAGTGATGGGACAGGATGCCATGATCTTCGTTTTCTGAATGTTGAGCTTTAAGCCAACTTTTTCACTTTCCACTTTTACTTTCATCAACAGGCTCTTTAGTTTTTCTTTGCTTTCTGCCATAAGGGTTGTGTCATCTGCATATCTGAGATTATTGAGATTTCTCCCGGCAATCTTGATTCCAGCTTGTGTTTCTTCCTGTCCAGCGTTTCTTATGATGTACTCTGCATATAAGTTAAATAAGCAGGGTGACAATATACAGCCTTGACGTACTCCTTTTCCTATTTGGAACCAGTCTGTTGTTCCATGTCCAGTTCTAACTGTTGCTTCCTGACCTGCATACAAATTTCTCAAGAGGCAGATCAGGTGGTCTGGTATTCCCATATCTTAAGCAGAGATATTACTTTGCCAACAAAGGTCCATCTAGTCAAAGCTATGGTTTTTCCATTAGTCATGTAAGACTAAAATGACTTACTAAGTCATGTAAGTCATGTAAGATGTGAGAGTTGGACCATAAAGAAAGCTGAGCACTGAAGAATTGATGTTTGAACTGTGGTGTTGGAGAAGACTCTTGAGAGTCCCTTGGACTGCAAGGAGACCAAACCCAGTCCATCCTAAAGGAAATCAGTCCTGAATATTTCTTGGAAGGACCGATGCTGAAGTTAAAACTCCAATACTTTGGCCACGTGATGCAAAGAACTGACTCTTTAGAAAAGACCCTGATGCTGAGAAAGATTGAAGGCAGGAGGAGAAGGGGACGACAGAGGATGAGATGGTTGGATGGCATCACTGACTTAATGAACATCAGTTGGAGCAGGCTTTGGGAGATGGTTGAGGTCAGGGAAGCCTGGAGTGCTACCATCCACGGGGTCGCAAAGAGTCAGACACAAATGAGCGACCGAACAACAACAAGATGGGAGTAACACACCATCTACTACAACCCCCAGCTTTAAGGAACACACATCAAGTTCTCTGATGGACTCATTTAATCTGTAATTCAGTCTGATGTTAGAAGCAGACACCATGTCCGACTCTTCCCTCTGAAAAGGAGGGACCTTCAACACACAACAGTTTTCTCTATTTTTGACCACTGACTACTCTTGGGTTGGAGGACTTTAGGGATGATTAACTGGTGTTTATGGAGAAGGCGATGGCACCCCACTCCAGTACTCTTGCCTGTAAAACCCCATGGATGGAGGAGCCTGGTAGGCTGCAGTCCACGGGGTCGCTAAGAGTTGGACAGGACTGAGTGACTTCACTTTCACTTTTCACTTTCGCGCATTGGAGAAGGAAATGGCAACCCACTCCGGTGTTCTTGCCTGGAGAATCCCAGGGACGGGGGAGCCTGGTGGCCTGCCGTCTATGGGGTCGCACAGAGTCGGACATGACTGAAGTGACTTAGCAGCAAAAGCAACTGGTGTTTGTAGACCTCCCTCAAAATATTTTACATTTGATGTCTGATATTTGTCATTTTAAGGTGTTGGTTGAAACTTCCACCTTATTGTCTTTTAACTTGTGATCCACTGTTTAATGTCTGCTTCTTCCTTAAACATATTTTTTCCTAACAAATGTATTCCCAGTATGGACACAAATGCTTAACTTATGGTACTATAAGATAATAAATACAATATTTATTGAATAAATGAGTCAATGTAATTACAGAAGAATTATTTTCCCCCATTACTAAATTTTAAAACTAAAATTTCATGTGATGTTTTAAGAGGAATATGTAGAGAGATGGACAATGTTCTCAATATCAATATCAGAGAAGCTTTATTCTAAAATAATTTATTTTACACCTCATGCTTAGATCAAGTTTTCTCAAGGAGTGAATGGATGGCATGTCCATCAGATGATTTTTTTCTAAGTTAGCTTGTTCATTAACTATTTTTAAAAACAAGAAATCAGATTTTGATATTAATTTATTTGAAGAATTGATATCTGTAAAGTTGATTGATGGCTGATTCAAACCTTCAGAACTAGACTCTCAAGTGATAACACTTCACATTACATTTTTGATGTTGAGATACTGGTACCAGTACCTTTCCTAAGTTAAATGACATCTTGCTCATGTAAGTAACTATTCACTGCTACATAACAAATAGCTCCCCAAGTTAGAAGCTTAAAACAAAAACATTTACTATTTCATAGTATTTGTGGGTCAGAAATCTGACCCTAGCCTACATAGATGTCTGTGGCTAGAGATCTCTCATGATGATGCAGTTAACCTGGTGGTTGTGGCTGTGGGATCCTCTGATGGTTTGATGGTGATGGATGAGGGGAGAGAGATGCCTCTACACTCACTCATGTGGCTGCTAGAAGCTCTCAGCTCTTTACTTCATGGACTTCCCCATAGGCTGATGGGATGTCCCCACAACAGGACAGCTTGCTGGTGGTTCAAGGGAGAGAGCCAGAGAGGGAGAGAGAGCCCTGCAACGGAGCTATAGTTTTTTATAACCTAATATTGGAAGCAAGATCTCATTAGTTCTTTTTTTTTAAAACCATATTAATTTTATTATCTATTCAGAGTTTAAAAGTTTCCCAGCAATACAAAGAATATTTTAGATTTGAGATGTTAATTAAAACTATACGATATATATAGCCTTTACCACTAATATAAATTACTCTTTAGATTCAAACGTTTTTCAAGATAGTGAGTTGAGTCTTTGTACAAAAATTTCATATTCTTTTTATTTTATAATGTTGCCTTTGTGTAATGTCCATAAGTTGATATCAATTGCATTAGCATTTATTATGTTACAAAGTCATAAAATACATAAAATGTCAGCAGTTTGATAACATTATTCTTTATACCCAGCCTGTAAAATGACAGGCTTAAATAGAGTTACCCTAATTTTGAAACGTCTGTTTTAAATATCGATCTCTTTTACTTTTAAGGGCAAGTCAATATGATCAATCCACATTTTCAGGGAACCAGTTGCGCTTGAGCACAAATACAGAAGAAGCTATTTTAGAGACCTCCCGTTATATTTAGGGGACCTAATGGCAAAGCTAGAATTATCTTGAAGAATTCAAGTTTCTACATTGTAGAGCATGTAAAAATTCTTAACTTCAGTAATTTAAAAAGCTCTCATTATTTGGCAACTTGCGCATAAATTCTTTTCTTATTATTTCAAGCAATATTTGAGAAGACAGCAGTGGTGATAAACAGAGGAGTTATTCCTGAAATCTGCTTATACATTTTTCATTGAGAAAAACACCCTAAGTTTATTGAAGAGAAACTTGCCATAATATTTTGCAGAGATTTCCAGCGCTTCCTTTTTGCATGTGTTTCTCACTTTATATTTTGAGTGCCTTTGGGTAGACTTCCCAGGTAGATCTTCTGGTTCATTCCTTTTTCTTTCAGTTGTGTCTGGTTGGTTGTTTAAATCATTCACTGATTTTTTTTAAAAAATGGTAATAATTTAAATTTTTTAAATTAAATTTCCCCCCTAAATCATCACATTCTTTTTAATATCCTGCTTTTAAAAATTATGGTTTCTATTTCTTCTGTTATCTCTTTCACCATTTTAAGCATATTTTAAAACAATCTATTTCAGATGGCTTTACTTCCTCCAGGCTGGCATGGGTGACGCCTCTAGCTGTTTTATTTAAGGGCTCCTGCTAATTATTAGATGGTTTGCTTGTGCAGTTTGCAATTTATGATTTTGAAGTTCTCTTCAGTTCCTTTGTTGGAACACTGTGTACCTTAGGATATGATATTATATACTCATGTTTGTTCAATTGGTTTCACACTAGTTTTTTTTTTTTTTCCTAGACTTGAGGATATCACTATAATCCTTGGGGATTCGGAAATGACTGAGTGTCTGAACTGAACTTGGAGATTAGTATTGTGAAGTCATTTGTTTTAATTTTTAAAAGGGAATATTGTTTTCCTATTTAGATCCTCAAGCAGAATCAAATATCCTTGTTACTTGGCTTCCCTTGTGGCTCAACTGGTGAAGAATTCACCTGCAATGAGGGAGACCTGGGTTCGATCCCTGGGTTGGGAAGATCCCCTGGAGAAGGGAAAGGCCACCCACCCCAGTATTCTGGCCTGAGAATTCCATGGACTGTATCGTCTACGGGTTGCAAAGAGTCAGACACGACTGAGCGACTTTCACTTTTCTGCCACTCAGGAGTCATTCTTCCGTTCTCCTGGCTTTTTACAGGGATCTCAGGTCCTTCACCCAAGCTCACGTATGTCCAAGGTCATGTTCTTACCCCAAATAGACATCTAATCCATTGCATCTAAGAATGAGGTTTCATTTGGGTCTAATAACCCCTTCAACATCTACTGAGTCACTTTACAAAGCTTTTGTTTTACATTTCTTTGTTACTGGCTCTCAGGGATTTCTCTTTCTTTTCTTTAAACTCAGGAAAGACAGTGTTAGTTGCTCATTCATTTCTAACTCCTCCTGACCCCATGGACTGTAGTGCACCTGGTTCCTCTGTCCATGGAATTCTCCAGGTAAGAATATTGGAGTGGGTAGCCCTTCCCTTCTCCAAGGGAACTTCCTGACCCAAGGATTGAACCCAGGTTTCTTGCATTGCAGGCAGATTCTTTACCATCTGAGCCACCAGGGAACTCATATGTATATTTTAATTATTATTTTGATTATATGTTGCATACTGTTTTTCCACTTTTATAGCCAGAGGACTGGGTAATAATTGGACTGAAAAAAAATAGTATAATATACTGTTCAACTGGGCTTGCCTTGTGGCTCAGCTGGTACAGAGTCCGCCTGCCATGTGAGAGACCTGGGTTCAATCCCTGTGTTGGGAGGATCCCCTGGGGAAAGGAAAGGGCACTCACTCCAGTGGGCTGGAGAATTCCATGGATTCTATAGCCCATGGGGTCACAAAGAGTTGGACACGACTGAGTGACTTTCGCTTTCATCACTTTCATCTGTTCAACCAGTTCTTTTCTTTACTTTATTTGTTAAGTCTGTCTACTCTTCCATTCTTTATTTTCCTTGTTTTGTCCCCATGCTTAGAAAAACATCATAATTTCAGATCCTGCCCTACATGAAATCTATGTCTCCATGTAGCCCTTCATTTCTTCTCATCCGCCAATTATCCTCTATATGCACCTAGGCACCCACTGTATCACTTCTTTTACCCTATAATTTAAAACTGTATACATAAAACACTTATGGGTGAGAAGACATAAATCCTTCTAGCTGAAAGAAATGCAATTAGTGATTTGGGGAATTTGAGTGTGACATTTCAAAATCCTGTTCCACAGAGTAGCAGTGTTGTTTGGTACAAAGAGAAATAAAAGAAATATTCACAACAGAGCCCCAGGATAGAAAAGTCTCATTGTGTTTTTCATTACTGGGTCATTACTTGCCATTTTTTTTTTAAACAAAATAAACAGGAAGAATTGTTTCCAGGTTTAAAGTTGAAGAATTTGGGGACAAACTTGCAAAATGGAGACTGAAATGCCTAAAAAGTGAAGGACCAAAAGAATAAAAGTCTAAAGATGGGTGTTTTCATGCCAACAGAGAGAGCGTTACTATTTCTAAAAGATGGAAGTATGTCTACGTATTTAGACTGAGAAAAACTAGCAGTGAACTCCTGCAACCTTACAATTTCTATAACCAAAAGGTGGCAGTGTTCCATTTGGTTTCCTCCTGAGCCTCATTTTTCTAGAGGTATAATTTTTAGATATATTCTGTCTCTAATTTACTTTTAAAACAAACATTAAGCAATATTACTATTATCACATGTGCCAGAAGATAATTATGATTGAGAAGAAAAAAAATTTTTTTTGACGACAGGAGCTTTAAAGGATTTATTGTATAGAATACTTTAATCTGGACAGCCAAAATAAAAAAAGATAGACATTTTAAAGATCAGCCTATTGGTAAGTCATATCTCAAATATTTCATTCGTTATTTGATTATCTCTTTGGTCTACTCTCTCTTAAATATTGATTGATTGATGTTATAACACTGTGGAAGATTGATTCATTTCCAGGTCTCACAAATTAATGAGGGAAACGATTTGGCTTTTGTGTTTACAGAAGACAATATGTTTTCATCACCATGATTAAAAATTTTCTTCAAGAAACAAATAATAAATATTTATGGCCCCTGACAAATAGGTTGAAAATATATGCAAATATATTCTTAAGCTATTAATATTACAGTGAAAGCAACTACAATAAGCAATTGAAAAAGCTTTCAACCCCAAATCCTAAATCTGCTCCAAAATCTTAAATGAAAGCTTACATGAGGCAAAAATTCTTTTATGAGTGTATCCTGGCAAGAATTGACCTAACAGTCAATTATTATAAACAAAGTCCAGCTTTCTTAATTAAAATACAAAATATTGGCTGTCGTTTAGCCTGAAATAAGTTCTGTCTTAAGGAGACTGCAATTATGGTGGCGCCTTCTATTGCCACTGGTGATCAGAGCCTGTCAGTATTTGTATAAAACCCTCTTTTTTAGAACTTTGCAACAGTGCTGCGGATTGTTACTTCCTTAGCCAAAGTTTGGCATCAAAATTCTAAAACAGAAGTTTAGGAATTTTGTTTGGAGTTTGGTCTGAACACCAGAAGACTTTCATTTTTATTCTTATAAATGTGGGGGGGGGGAATACTCTTCTATTTATTATGGTTACATTTTTGGACTTGGAGATTTTATCTCTGTTCACCTACTATATATAAAAAAATTATAACTGGTTATATTTGGCAAATAATACTGAATATAAATTAGTGAAACATTCATAGTACTTTTCACTTTAAAATGACTTTTAAAGACAGCCTTCAGGTAATTAAATAACAGCTATTTTTAGTTGGTAAACCAAATTAGTTTTTATACCTGATTTTATCAAGATGAGTAAACATTTATTTTCCAGTTATCTGTGTTAGTGGCAAAGTCCTTTTAAATGACTTGACTTATTCCTTTGAAGCTCCTTTACCATCTAACCTAAGAAAAAATTTGTAGGACAGAACAGGTTTGACTAATTCTTATTCCATTTTCTTCTGAGTCCTTATTTCCCAATTGAAAGAATGCAAGTGATAGTAAAATTGACTGCAGTTTGTCAGTGAAAAGAAGAGAAGTGAAAGTCACAAACTGATTTTTCTTACCTTGTTCTCGTATTATGACTGTTTTTTTTTTTCCCCATGGAGTGTTTCTCTTGGTATTTATACAATTAAAAAAAGTAAAACTGTCTTTCCAACATAAGAACACTACCGTTAAAAGCATGTGTTTCTAGATTCTTTTGTTATAGCTCATCTGTAGCCTTTGACTAGTGATGGTACAGTTCACACTGGCACAAGAAAACGTCCTTTAGGAGATAAGCATTGGACCTTTTTGTGTATTCAAATGTGGGGTAAACTTTGTGGTGCTGCTTTATCAATGTGAAACACTTCTGTGGACCGGTCACAATCATGGCCTATAGTTAGATTGCAGCTATGTGGGTCAGGTAATTAGATGTGTAAATACCTACTGATTTAATAGTCACTGTTGTTTACCTACAGATATATGCTTAGTAAACGTTTTTGAAACAGATGAATGAACATTCATTCTATTGGGTATTTATGTGCCAAATGCTGTGTACAGGCATGGAGGAGATGGTGTGGGGTGGGGGTCTTGTGAGACATGAGAAGAAAGCCCTGTCCTCCAGAAACCGGTCACTAAGCAGTGAAACTGAATGGTAATTGGCATTTATCATTTATTATGTGCCAGGCCCTATGCCAAGTCTTTTTACACTTATATACTCATTTAATCCTTATAAAATCCTGTGTAGGAGGAAATTTGATGAACCCCATTTTACAGATCTGGATACTGAGACAAAGTCTGGTTATACAGCTAGGAAATAGTGGAGCCAGGAATCAAATTCAGTTTGATTTCTGAGGCTGGACTCTTGATCACTGTTTTATCTTGTCTTTCCAACGATAACAAGACACAGATTAATTCTTTCCCAAAATGTGCTGTTTGCAGACCAGTCCTAGGATGTGTTTTTCAAAATAGTAATCAGCTCCTTAGAAAAATGGTAACATTTGCTTGGAAAATACTGTATACTATAACTCCTCTTCATCACCAGCACAATTAAAATATCTTTGCTTATTCTATTGCTAAATGCTTTGGGTCATCTCTCTGTAAAGGTGTGAGAATTGTCAGTTCATTCTCAATGACAGAATTCTGAGTAGTAAATGTGGTGTCATTTTCCCTGTCTAAGATGCGGGAGACCCGGGTTTGATCCCTGGGTTGGGAAGATCCCTTGAGAAGGAAATGGCAATCCACTCCAGTACTATTGCCTGGAAAATCCCATGGACAAAGGAGCCTGGTAGGCTACAGTCCATGGGGTCGCAAAGAGTTGGACACGACTGAGCGACTTCACGTTCACGTTCAAGGTGAAATAACTGAGGAACTTCCCTGGTGATCCAGGGATTAAGACTCTGAGCTTCTAATGTTAAGGTCACAGGCTCGATCCCAGGTTGAGGAACTAAGATCCACATGCCAAGTGGCATGGCCAAAAAAATTTTTTTAAGTTAAAAAAAAAAAAAAAAGATGAAGTAACTGAAGCAAGGGTGTTAGGCGAGCTTTCTTACCTGGAACAAAGTGGGCAGCACAGAGACCTCTGCTTGAATTAATTCTCCTGATTCAAAGCACAGTGCTCTAGATTGTATAGAGCAAACCTCTCCCCAGTCTTTCATCTGTGCCAGTGTGCTCTGGACAGCCCTCTGTCCAAGTCCTCAGTTATGTGTTGCTTATCTGAGTCAAAGTTGAGCAGGCTAACTCTCCCTGTTGTTTCACTCACCAAATTTCCATTAACACAAGCAGAAAACCTCAAAGTAGATGTGCATTTTACATTTTCTTTCTTGCACAGTGGAGGAGCAGTTAGCCAATCAAAGCTCTTTTTTTTTTTTTTTGCCACCGCACTGGGATACTAACAACCACAATGGAAATGGACTGATCAAAGGAGGAGCGAGAAGAGGCTGTCACCAAGGAGAGAGAGCCTTCATGCCTTTGAGATGGTAGGAGATTGTGGGTGAAATTCCTGGCTTTGCCTAGCTTTGTCTATTTGTAGACATAACAACCTTCATTGAGGGAATGATCTTTCTATAATAATTCTGAAGTGTTTTTCTCCCCATCCAGTGATTCAATAGGAATACAAAATGTACATCGACTAGTGGAAAAGCTTACAGATGGAATTCTTTTGGGCTATGTGGCCATGATGAGTTAAGAAATATATCAACCTTTATGAACCATTTGTTCATGTAGTCTCTTCTTTTAATGGGCTCAGTCTTACCCATGGTGAGGTGTTTTTTTTTTTTTCTCCCCGTTTCACAGATGAAGAAATTTAGATTCCAGAAAGTGACTCCTTCCTGTTTATTCTCTGATTGGATTATTTCAATTTGACCTTCCCAAGATCATTCGGACAGTTAAAGTGGCAAAACCAAGATCTAAATCTAGGCTCTTGGCTGACATTCTCTGAGCATGAGTTAAGTGATAAAATATAGTGGATCCCTAGGAAAACATTCAAGCATCCATTCAAGATGACATTTGGAAACTTGCCAAGAAAATAGCATGGGCAGTGAGTTTTAAGTTCATGCCCTGTAGTTATTGATTTTATCCTTATAAGTAGTTCCAAATAATTCACTACTTTGTTTTGGTAGAGGGATTATGCCAACAAATTCCCATAGAATCAAACATCCATTAACATCTATAGATTTGGAAGAGAAAAGCTCAGGGTGACTGAACTACTCCAGACTTCCAAAGAAATAACTTTTGCCACCTAGAAAACACTCGAAAAGCTTAAGGAGTCCTGAACACTGCATTTAAGCAGCTCTGTTTAAGGAAGGGATCTTATCAGATTGATCTTTACCTAATGAGTCTTTCACTGATTCAGGAAGCTTGTTTGAAAATTTATGTAAATGAGCTTTATATCTACATATAAGGGATTCTTGGATTATGTTAGAAATTATATATGCTCTGGCTTAACTTTATTTCCTCAAAATAATTGGAACATACAATTGATAAGCATTATATCTAGATAGTTTTATAGAAAAGTATTAAAAGACATTTTAAAAGATAATATTAAATTATATTGCATATATAATCAAAGCCTCCTATTAAAAACAGTGTATCTCATGGCAGAATATATAGACATTGAGACTAAGAAATTAATGCTTTGGACTCAAAGGTAATTATCCATTATGTGAGGTATGGACTGGCAATGAGGTATAATTTCTGTAGCTATTTAGATTATTTTCTTGTATTTTCACTATAATGCTGAATACACATTCAAAATCATAATTATTATTTGTTTTTAACATTTTAGACAGAAATAATAGAAATTTGTGAATGTAAAGTGTTTGTATCTGCATCTGAAAACACTGTTGGATTGACAGGCTACAGAATTTACTTCTGGTTCTCCTAAAGCAACCTAAAAGTAAAGTGAGTTTGTCTAATGGGAAGAATATTATTATACCACCATTTGATGTTATCACTGCCTTGCTAATGAACATGCAGTGATGGAAAATGCAACTCTTCTAGAAGGAAGAAAGAAGTGGAGATTAGGAGGGTGGTGGTGGGGAGGGGAGCAGGATTACCCTGCAGGAAGAGAGAGGTGGTGAAAGGTAAGAGATAAAGGAAGCAGTTACACACTTGAAAGAGAGTTCTAGATAAGGAAACTAGGCAGGATAAAGTTTTTAAAAATGGAGACACTGAGATAAAGAGTTTATTGTAAAATGGAAGAACAAAAGATGTCAAGAGAATGCAAGGGTGACAAAGAAAAAATCCATAGCTTTTAAATATAGAAAGTATCTGGGAAAGAAGACGACAGAAGCCCCAGTGCCAGAGGGAGCTTCAGAAGTGCATGTGCTCCTCTGAGGAGCGCCAGTGCCTCCACACACAGACACAGAATATACACAACTCTCTAACAGCAGCACGGCATATTCAGAACTGAACCTACTGGGGATAGGCATGAGGGGCATCTGCTCTGTGATTTCAGATGACTTTTTTTTTTTTTTTCAGTCGAATTTTAAAGAGTTACATAATGGAGCAGGCCTTGCGATTCACCTTACATTATAATACAGGAAGGAACTGGAAATGCGAGCAAAGAGGAAAGTGTGATAAACAGATACCATTTGAAGGATATATTCTTTCCATCTGTGTGTCTAAGAAATTGCATTTTAAGCTCAGCATTCAAGTATAAATACTTAAGGAAATCATTCTAGAAACAACTAACCTCCAAATTTGGAAAGATTGGACACTGTGTGTTTTATTCATTGCTATAGCAGATGCTGAATAAATTGTATTTAGTATATAAATAAGTGCAAACATTTTTCTGGATGCAAGCATTGTGTATTTCTTTAAACAATGTATTGCTTACCTGGGACTCAGCAGCAACCAAGGAAAAATCAAAAGCCTTGTTCTAATTTGGAAACTCTATTATGATACTGAAACATCCTCATGTGTATAATGGGTTGGAAGCTGCCAAGACTATTTGTTATGGGTTCTAAGTTTGGCTGCTTATTCATAAGTATTAAAAAAAATACTACTGCCTCCTTAGGAGATACAATTTAGTTGGTCTTCTGGCCTAGTCATACTAATGACTAGTGAACCAGTCATTAGTATTTTTTTTTCTTTTTTAAATTGAGGCATAATTGACATATATTATATTAGCTTCAGATATACAACATGATTCAATATTTGTATATATTGAAAAATGATCATTAAAGTCTAGTCTAGTAAGATCTACTCCCTTAACAACATCAATAGTATTTCTCAAAAGTTCTCTCTGCTCCCCATTTGTAGTTATGTAACCTGGCTTGAGAACTTTTGTGTTACAGGGTTAGTGTTATACACTTACACCTTGATATCAATCATTTTTGTCCATCCTTCTCATTATTAGTTCTATTTCCTTGTCATATTATGTCTTAGGGAACAGAGTTTGTATCCTCTAATGATGCAGAATAGGAATGGGTCTTGGGTGACATATACACAGGTCTTTTTGTTGTTGTTGCTGTTGGACAGTTTTTGTGATATAATTGGGGCTAATTTGTGAGGCTCTAAATTTGTCCTATAGCGTTACCCTAAAGCTACTGATGAGGATGCTATGAAATAGTCTCTATTTCCTTAAAAAAGACAATATGGAAAAGTAGGGCTATTTAGGCTCCCCAGGTGGCGCTAGTGGTTAAGAACCTGCCTGCCAATGCAGAAGATGTAAGAAACGTGGGTTCGATCCCTGGGTCAGGAAATCCCCTGGAGGAGAGCACAGCAACCCACTCCAGTATTCATGCCTAGAGAATCCCATGGCCAGAGGAGCCTGTCAGGCTACAGGCCATAGGGTAGCCCTATGGACTGAAGTGACTTAGCAGCACACAGGGCTATTTAATTAAAGCACTACTGCTGTCAAGGAACATTTGCATTAGGTAAAGTAATTAAAAAATTTCCTTTGAACTGTCTCATTTTGAATGCGTTGATGGGAAGAACACTTATAGGTTATATCTTCCACTGAGGACTGAAGCACCATTTGTGGGAATTACAGGGGTACGTTGGCAATCATGCCTTCCATTCATCTGTGAGACACCTACAAATTTTGAATTGGTTAGTATGTTGGTGAGATACTTCTAGAGTCTTCCACCTGATAAAGTGTGAAGGATGGAAAACATGGGTTGAAAGACTTTGACTTTTGGACACCCCAACCTGCTTTATCAAATGCCTCTTCCACCCTCCACGTGTGTTCATCCCAGTGTGTGTCTCAACACTCTACGCCTACTTGAATCTTAGCAGGTGTGGTGTTCACTGCTAATGTCTATTAAACAAAAAGTGGTCCCCTTCAGGGCTTCTTGTAATATGTGTCATAAAACAGCACGCAAACTCAAAACAAATAAGCCATTACAAGCCAAAGGCGGTATTAATTGACAGGAATAGAAGTTGCTCTTTTGGGTGAAGGACCACTTTAATTCAATGGGCACTCACCTCATCAGAGCTCCCTGTGATGACAGACCAAGATATTTTGTAAATGCTAACACAATTCACTGTTGTTTAGGCGCTAAGTCATGTCTGACTCTTTTGTGACCCCATGGACTGTAGCCCATCAGGTTCCTCTGTCCATTGGATTCTCCAGGCAAGAACACTGGAGTGGGTTGCCATTCCCTTCTCCAGGCGATCTTCCCGACCCAGGGATCAAACTTGTGTCTTCTGTTGGCAAGCAGATTCTTTACCATTGAAACACCAGGAAAGCCCTAATGTGACTCATTATATGATGCTTTTAGATATTTGCACTCTGATTCTTGGCTGTGGGATGAGGCCTATAATAGGCTAGTTTCCTTGCAAAAGGAGCCTTTGGTACTGTAGGTGAGGCTTCCTATTAAGAGATAGGGGAATTTGTCAATGAGTATGTCAGAGAAGGCATTGGCACCCCACTCCAGTACTCTTGCCTGCAAAATCCCATGGATGGAGGAGCCTGGTAGGCTGCAGTCCATGGGGTCGCTAAGAGTTGGACACAACTGAGCGACTTCACTTTGACTTTTCACTTTCATGCATTGGAGAAGGAAATGGCAACCCACTCCAGTGTTCTTGCCTGGAGAATCCCAGGGACGGGGGAGCCTGGTGGGCTGCCGTCTATAGGGTCACACAGAGTCGGACACGACTGAAGAGACTTAGCAGCTGCAGCAGCAGCATGTCTATGAATCCTTACAATTTATAATGCTTCCAGAGAACACTGCTCTTTAAAAAAAAATCCCTGAAATATTGTTCATCTTTATTAAAAAGTCAGTTGTTCAACAAATATTAATTGAGCTGCTAATATGTACTGTTTAACAGTGATGAACAAAATTAACTCAGCCCCTGCTTTTATGGTGCTTGTATTCTAGCTAAACTCTCAAGCAAAAAGTGAAATTACCTTTTGAGTAACAATAACATTTAAATAATAATTTTATGCCCTTAAATCAACTGAATCTATAAAACATGATTGTAAGCTTTTTGAAGGCAAGTATATTGTTTGATTTGATTTTACTGTATATGCAAAACAGATAACACATAATAATCATATATAGGCATTCAATAAATGCTTGTTGAATTAATAAATTATTCCAAATGTCCAGTCATTGTGAATGAGTTTTTAAAATTATAAAGTGTACTCTATAAATGAAATTATTCTTTAATGGTTAACTAAATAACAGCTTAATGCTCAATCTACCTATTTAAATAATCTGTCAATTTGGATGACAGATAAATCCTCTGCCTTAGTAATTTGATTTACCAGTCTCTTAGGGTCAGTTAATTGGAGTCTGTTTGTCAGATGAACACTTAGATCAGTATTTCATTAACAGTGTTTTCTTTCTAATGATTAAATGTTGGTTCATTCTTCCTTAAGTAACTACCAGACTACCTACTCTCATGAAATAAAATAAAACAATCTTAGGAACATGGGCTAATACCAAAGCGTATTGATGTATGTTCTCTTCACTTAAAAATATTCAATAATGTCACCATTCATTAAAAATAATACCAACCAAAAGTTTCAAATCTTTTGGGTCACTATCTTTCATTATTCACATTCAATATTTCTTTAACAACTATTAACCCAGCAGAAGGTGGAGGCTATATCCACAATTAACATCGCTTTTGGGTTACTGCAGACGTGTCCAAGTCAGATGGAATGAAACAGAAAGACCTTTCCAGAACCACACAGATTTATAGATACTGCAACCTTCTTTTGAAAGGCTGGGGAAAATTGATCTGTCTGCTGAATGTTGTCGGTTTGCGTATCTGTGGACTAAATGTGTCCAATTTTTGTGAGGGATAGAGAAAAATGAACAGGAGGGACTGTTCCCTCCTGGGAAGGACTTCTTCCATGTATTCAATCTTCTCTGTTTCCAACCAGAAGGCCACTTATATTAGCATATACCCTAGGCAAAGACTACTCTGTGAGAGGTGGGTTTTTACCAAGGCCCCTCTTCTTGGAATGTGCTTATCTTTAGGAACAATTCTTGTGATGCCATGGATTTTTCTCCTGTCCCAACTTCTTCCATACTGAATATATTTCTTCGGTCTGTTCAATGACTTATGCAGCTTTTAAATATATGCTCTGAAATTTGGAACATTGATACGTTGCCACTGCAAAATGCTTAATCTTCTAAATTGCCTTTACATACTTAGATACACACCCACCTGGAAATCCAATGATGTGGCATGACACCTTTACTTTTAAGTTGGAATAAATCTAGCTTTTCGCTTTGTGGTTAGCATTTCCCCTCTCTTTCTGGTAGGTTTTTTTCTTCTTTATTTTCTTTCCCTCTTTACACATGTTGATCCTTTTGAAAATGAATGTTTGCCAAATCTGGTCTGAGTTGGAAGGGAGGTGGGGAAGAGTTGATACGAAAAGCTCTGACTAAGAACGCTAGCAACTGATTTCTAGTCTAGAGGTGGGCTCTGTGCCTGGTGAAGCAATTAAATTACAATTACACTGATTGATATTATAAATCAGACTTTGGGAAAATGAGTTTGGGGACTGGTGACACCTAGACTCATTTTTATTTTTCACTTACATCTTAGGAGAAAAATCAGCACTTGTGGAAGGTAAGAGTTGTTTCTTCCTCTAGGGTAGCTAGTTTTCACTTGTAACTCTAAGCTGTGCTCTAGAGACAGGAAGCAAATTCATAACCTTGACCATCTCTTCTAAAATGTAAAGAGAAAAACTGCAGTATCTTTTATCTGGGGACATGTTAAATAAATTCAGGGGAGAAAGTTTTTATCTACAAGTAATTGATTTGAATCCTCACCATTGGCCAAAAAAATCTTAGTTTGTTTTGGATGTGAAATCAAGGAGTTTAGTGGTTTCAATCATTTCTTACTGAAATGGTATGCTTTAATTCACTTTCAAGCTGAACTACTGCTATTCATGGGATAGCTATGTTATAGAAGTGTGTCAGTGTTTGGGTCTGCTCCTGGGGCATGCTACTTGGCTGTTAATAAAGTATTGTCAGTAGGGCAAATATTCAACAGCGTCATCAAGTTTGAATGCAGTAAGTTTGTATTAGAAAAATCATGCAGACAATAAGATTCCACAAGCCCTTTTGGTATCTTGCCTTCACCAATAAATTGTAGATTTATGAGAAATATGACTTTGCTTTAAACCCTCAGAGGAAATATTTAAAAAGAATTAAATAAGAAACCAGGCACCTCTAGGTAAAGGAAAAACATTAAAATTTCATAATAGTTTGAGAATTTGTTTGATAAATCTACACTGGTATCAGAATATCCTCCCAGACAATGAAAGCGCTGTGAGCCCTAAGGTTAAGGGAGAGCTTCTAAGGAAAATTATAGCTGCACAGAAACATTGTAGACTTCCAAAGTTTAAAGGCATTAAACATTAAGGATAAACACGCACTTTGCTCATTTCCCTGGATTAAGTGGGGTATGTTAGAAAGGTGTGCACGTACCCCATTATGCCCATCAGATTTTGAAAATGCAAATCTGCATGTAGTCAGAAAGCATATTTGACTTCTGTTTATTTGTATGGGTTAAGGCAAATCAAAATACTGAGTACAACATATGGGAAATATCTAATTTGTAAATCTGCTTATATTTCAACTGAAATGACTTGAAAGTTAAGAGTCATGACACTATATCTTAGGCTATTTGTATTTCAAATGCACTGCATTAACTAGGGAAGTATGAATATACTTTGCTGCTTAAAATCTTGATATTCAAAGATCACTAAAGCCGGGCTCTCTCATCACCATTATTGAATTATTATAACTACGGCTTTGGGAACTAGAATATATTTACTGATGATGAATTCTCTACTGTACTTTATTCTGAAAAGATCTGGCTGTCATTAACAAACAACAAATTAATCTTCATTTATGAAACTTCCTTTTCTTTTGTAAGAAGTAAACTTAAACAACTTGTAAAAACTAGAAACAACCTCAAATATAGGATAGAGACATCTCATGTTAATTCAGCCACGACCTGAGACTTAATATAGAAATGCACTAAATGTGTACTATTAGAAAAAAAGATCTGAAAGGGTCCTCTATAAAACTGGTGACCAAATTTTCAGTCTGCTGCTTGAAAACTGGCTTTCCCCCACTAGAACTTACATGCTCCATGCATCCCTGTGCTGTGTGAGATGCGTGTCTATGAAATTGTGAAAATGGAGGCTTTTCTGGTAGCAAAGGGGTTAAGTTCTTTTTGCTTTACCAGTTTCAAATTACAATGAGAAGCCTCTTCTTTCCCAGCAGGGTTGTGCTTACATTACTCTTTAGATCTCCCTTGAAGAGGGCTGGTATATTTGTGTCTGCTGGAGGTGGAATTAACACTAAGAAGGAGAAAGAGAGTGAAGGGACTTACAGGAAGGTTTGCAAGTAAATTCAGGAAAACACATTGACTTGAATAGTACAACCTTGAGTCTTGTTTTACACTAAGACGACACAAAAGATGTTAAAGTTATCACCAAGCTGCCGGACAAATATATATTCCAACACCAAGGTGCAGATCAGCATAGATCTGTGATTCAGAAATCAGGATTTATCTTGGAAAGAGCTCAAGGGTTGAGAAGAACTCAAGAGCAAGTGAAGATCACTGTGGGAACTACAGTTTATTAGAAGATCAACTTTCGTTCATTCCAATACCAAAGGCCTGATTATCATATATTGATATAGGAATGCATAGGTCATCTGATCAAATAATATTAGCCGCCTTCTGCTCCATCCATGCAGCAAAAGCTCTTAACAACTGTGGATAATTGGAAATTCGAGTTTCAGCTTTCTTAGAAATAACTACTCTTGACATATTTCAAAATACTGAAAATAGAGCAGGAAAATCAGTGAGAATGTGTGTTCAGAAATGTCACTCTCACTTCAGAAATGAAGAATAGGTAAATTTGTTTTTCAGCTACTGGGAAAATATACCTCCTAAGAACTTAGATCTTTTTTTTTTTTTCTTTCTGGTAAGAGGACAAGAAGGACTAAAAATATCAACTTTTGCTTTTGGACAAAAATGCATCTGACTGTATTTTTACTTAGGGGTATTGTGGGTTTCCTCTGGAGCTGCTGGGTTCTAGTGGGTTCTACAAAAGGAAGTTTGGGAGACAATCATGTTCACTCCAGTTTTATTTATAGAAGACTACGGAACCACGAAAGACGGGAAATACAGAGGGAAATTCTCTCTATCTTGGGTTTGCCTCACAGACCCAGACCATTTTCACCTGGAAAACAAGCTTCCTCTGCACCTCTGTTTATGCTGGACCTGTACAACGCCATGGCCAGTGAGGAGAACCCCGAGGAGCTGGAGTATTCCGTGAGGGCGCCCCTGGCTGCAGACTCCCGGGGAGCCAGGAAGGGCTCCCCAGCCTCTCCCAATGGGTACCCTCGCCGCATCCAGTTGTCTCGAGCGTCTCCCCTGACCACCCAGAGTCCTCCGCTAGCCAGCCTACATGATGCCAACTTTCTGAATGATGCTGACATGGTCATGAGCTTTGTCAATTTAGGTATGTTGTTCATTTATTTGTTCATCTATGTTATCGCAAAGTGGAGGTTTTCCTAATGGCTAAGTAGCTGCTTGGTAGGTGGTCATGTTTATGTAAAGTCATTTTCTATAACTCTCCTCTCCAGCTTCTGTTTCCTTTTTTTCATTGATGTAATATAAGATTTTTGCCTTAGGCAACAGAGTCATATGTACATATATATATTATTTTAATATAGTTAAAATTAAACATGTGGTTTGGGTAGATTTGGGTCTTTTCACATCTTGTAAAATTTCAATTTTGTTTAAATGTATGCATAAACAGACAATAGTCTAAAGAATTTATGAGGACAGCTAATCTATGGGCCAAATAATAATAACGCAGATATTTACAGATGGAAAGGTAAAAGTGACATTCTGAACCTTTTTTTTGTTTGTTTAGTAATTTAAAAAGCATATAAATGTAACTTAACTGCCACTTAAGAACTCTCATTTCAGGGCAGAAACTACTGTGAAAATATTGATGTGAAACTAATTAAGATCAAATAATATTGTAAAAGATTACTATCAGAGACTTTCAAGGACAGATTCTGAAATTCTGTGAAAAATATTTTGGAAAATAATTTTCACTCTAACATTTTTTTACTAGAATGATTAAAATACATCATACTTACTTGATTTTTTTCAGAGGCAAGAGAAATGCAAAACATGCTATGATGGTCTTTACCTATATAAAACTTTCCTTGTCATATAAGATAAAAATATGTCAATCAAAAAATTATTTAATTAACAGAATTCTTAGAGAATAATTTTTAAATTATATTTTACTGAGTGCTGATACTGACAATACCAAAAAATTGATCTTGACAATATCAAATGATAAATTAATGCCTTGTTTTCATCTTGCAATATTATTAAAGAGTCTTCACTTTAAAATGATTTTACAAGGGCTGTGGTTTTCCTTAAATTTTTTGGTAGCCACTGAAGGTAAAAGTTTGCTATCTTTAGACTCTAAAAAAGAAACTAAATAGAATCAACAAATGTAATCAATTCTTAATGTTAGAGTTTTTAAAACTTTGTTTTAAAGTGCAATCTGCTTGGAGTTAAAATTGACATGTTCTATTAGACAATTAAAAACTTCCTCATATATCAAAAAAATATTCTTTGAAAAGTCAGATAGCAACAAATCTTAATGACACATGAAGCTTTTATAATATGTGTTGCTTAATATGCCCCGTTCATTTGCTCTGAGCAATCCTAGTAGGAAGGATAAGGTGCCTGATAAATCATATGTTTCATGTTATAAGAGACAAAGCTCTCATTATAAGCTGTAGTAAGTCATTGGTGGTTGCCTTAATCAAGTGTCCTGGGGGCCTTTTCTTCTCTATGTAATTAACAGGTTCCGTTTGGAACTTTCAAGCCATCAAAATATGTCTTAATTCTAAATTAGTTTGATTGTTTTTTCCTCATAGGAGTGACATGCAAATTTGACTCATGGTATATTTGACTTTGTAGCAATTTCTCAAGATTATTCAATAACTTAACTTTCTTTTTAATATTTTTATAGAAAAAGTACAATCTAGCATGATTTATATATTCATAAATCACTGAAAAAGCAGTGATTGTTTTATTGATTTATAAAACAATAGCTAAGTCTTGAATCTCTCCTAGTAATATATTATATTACAATTGAATACTTTGATCATTCACAAGAGAAGTGTATTTGTTTTTTTAGAAAGGAATGAAATACTATTTTTGAACCCTTGCTCCATTGCTTTTTATAAATTTACATAGAATAAGAAAGCCAACAATAATAATAAACAGTTTTATTCAGGGACTTCTGGGACCATTTTTATCATTAAAGCATATTTATATTTTTAGATCAATAAAATTTTCATTACTTGGATTATAACTACAGAGCAGTAAATTAATTATATTATGAATATAAGTATTAATTTTACACTAAAGAGACAATACTGGGTATGAGTTTCAGAAAATGTTTATTTATTCATATCATGCTTAACTTGCTGAGTAATGATTTATCTTCAGTAATAAACTGTGTTACTTTTTCTTTAAAAATTCCAAACTAAATGTCTCACATGAAATTATTGACTAATTAATTGTGATACTAAGTGAGTTTTTCCTAGGAGTCTCTGAGGAAAATTAAACCACAATTTTATTTTATTCCCATTAGACTATGCCTTCTAATACAGCCAAAGCTTGAACTCAATCACTACTTAGTAAAAAGCTTTGACTCCTGTATTTCTTCTGTAATAAAATAGGTCAAAGCATACTTATAAAAAGTAAAAGTGTAATATCATTATTAACTGTGCTAAGAATTTCAGTGTTTCTTATGGTAACATTAATTAACAAAGACTCAAGAGGATTTTATTTTATTTTTTTAGTGTCTTTAAAAATATGTATAGAGTGGAGACTGAGGGCAAATGATCAAATTAGCAAGAGGCAAGGGATTTGTGTTGAGGAAGCCACCTGATATTTAAATATGTGAAAAGAATCTGTTGATATTTCCCATCATAAGTTGAATTATATAAAAAGGGTCTAGTAACATCCTTGTTATTCATGCCTGCCTGGGTCATTTTCAAGTTACATAATGGATTTTCTACAATTATCTTGTCATTTAGAAACACTTTTTTTTTTTCCAACATAAGTTTTGCTCCCCAAGAACAATTAAATTTAATTCAAACTGTGATTAATTTTATGTTTATAAGCAGAAAACAGATTGGAAATTACTAGAAGGAAAAATAAAATGTGAATAAATTGCCTCAAAGGCAATGTAATAACTAAATATGAAATTAAACACATTATTCTAATCTGACCTTTAAGTTATTTTTTGTGATTTGTTCACTTTGAAGAAACAAATATTAATTATTAACTGTGTGAAGAGAAACTTTCTGCCTAATTTTATTCATTATTCTTAGGCCAACTTTTATCAGTCTCCTAGTCAACAGCTTTTACAGACTGATTTCTCTGGTTTGTCCTTAAAACTATTTAATATCAGTGGAATTTTGCTTATTCAATTCCACATTATTTTGTTAGTGACAAAAACATCATTCTGGTAATTTTTTTTTAGCTATCACTTTTTCAAAAATGTTAAGGGTTAGTTTATATATCAAATATCTTTGCAAATGAAAGGAATAATTAGGTAGCTTGTTCACAATATTTGAGTACATCTCTAGTTCACATAAAGAGAAACAAGCAGTGCATTTCTAAGACCTTTTAGTTAGAAACTAAGTTCACTTGATTGCTTGGTTACTGTATAATTAAAATGATGTAACATTTGTAGACATTTCAGAGGAAAGTACAGAAAACAGCAAACACAGGAAATTCACTTCTATATTACTCTTTGTCTACATGTAGTTCTCTGATAAAGAACTTTAGGCTTATTAATGGGCTTTGATCAGTTGGCTTGGAGTCAAATACCTAGGTACAATTCAAGAATGTAAACTCATTCTCATGCATAAAAGTATGAAAATGTGGTGCTTACATTTGTTTTTGTTTTGTATTTTATAACTACATGTTTAGCATGTTAAAGTATGAAATAGAAAAATAGTTTCACAATTTTAAATGAAAGCCTTCTCCCTTACTCTCCCCAATCATTAAACTCTCCTGGTACTGGAAGAAAAAAATGTGCTTATACTCTCAGTTGACAGATTTGAAAGACATCATTGATATTTATTGTTGGTTTTGGCTGACTCAAGTGCCCAGTGGAGAGGAATTTATACACAGATCTACCTAAAGAAGCCTATCTATGTAGTCCCTCCAACAGGGTTATTAACACTTGTGTAACATAAACACACCTATAAACACACGCAAGTTTTTTTTCTTTTTTTGAGGAAGGGGGGATGGGAGGGAAAAAAAATCTAAAACCATTATAGTACATATTCAAGGTTTATGCCTGGAATAACAAACGCTAATATCGGGTGAAATAGTCATTTTTTCCCCACTCTTCACTTTTGAAAAGAAATTGCTGAGAGTGGAGACCTTTATCTTTTTTCTCCGTGAACTCCTGGCATTCTTGACCATGCCCCAGGGGGGGACCCTGTTCTTCTCTAGTGCTATGTCCTTGTTGATGGACGGCATGGCTGCAGAGATAATTATAACCATAGTTTAATTAGAAGTGTTTTGCAGGTTTGAATGGTCACTCACAAATTGCTAATTTTAGAAGTTCGATCAGGAGTCCCGGTTGGAGAGAAGGTATTGACATGACGACCCACTCTGGAAGGCTTGGGGCGGCTCACACGCCGCCTCCAGCTCCTTCCCTTGCATCCTTCCATTTCTGCAGTATCACCGCCCTCTCTTCTTTGCCTCCCCCCTCCCCCACCCCTGTCTTTCGGCCTTTCCTCTGGAGTTCTAGGGCCTCTCCAGCTCCAGGCTGTCTTGGCATCCCTCTCTTCACTGCCCCACCTCTCCTGGGGTCTGCCTTTGGTCCTTCTTTCTTCATGGCTGGAGGCTTCGATGAGCTGAAAATCAATTTGTCACAGCTCCATAATTGAGGTACAGTCTCCTGTTTTCTCTCTCCTCGAGAAGGAAAAGGATACTAAGGGCCCATGGCAGCCTCCACGCATCAGGAGCAAAGCTCCCCAGGGCATCGGAACCTCTCCAGCAGGCTGTTGACTCCACTTTAATTGCTTCTCTACCATCCCCATTCTTCCTTGCCTCCTCACCTCTCCCTGAAGATCTCCTGGACTGTATTTAATTGTTTGTGCCTCTCCTAATTTATAACACTATTAAAATTTAAAAGGAGGAGATTCAAGGACAAGTGTTTCAAAAGGGAAAAACCGCATTACTGAACAAAAATCACGCTCATCAAAAATGCAACCCGTTTTTGCGTTAGAAAACCCTGTGACTGATAGAATTTTTATGGAATACACGTCGTATGTCTGAAGAGTGATGGTTTCCTTTTTTGAGTTGAGGAGAGATGTTGAGAAAATATAAAGAGATCAAGAATAAACTGGTGGAGGCAGGGAATAGGGAGGATGAGACGGAGAAAGAAAAAGTATTTTTCTAAAGCCCTGGAAAGGAGGAAAATGAATGGAATGAGTGTGAGGGGCCGCCTCTGGGCCTCGCAGGTGGAGGCTGTGGGGAAACCCTCCGTCCACCTCATCCTGAGATGGCAGCTCACGCCACATCCCCAACCGCATCAGCTCCGGGGGAAGCCCTTTCATCCTTGCAGACTGGAATACCGAAGCGGGGCGGAGGGAGGGGGCACTCAGTGTGTGTGTAGAAGGAGCACACAGACGGGCCACTCACATTTGCAGTCATAAATAATGTAGTAACTCAGCTTGAAAAAACCACAGGTTCAAGGAAGAGGCTTCCCTGACGCAGAGAGGGGCTGAGATCAGAGGAGCCACTGAAAGGGTGGGAGGGAAACAATGCGTCCCTTGTTCTAGGGAATATTTATGAGTGCTTCTTTGCACCTTCAGTTCATATTTTATTGGCCGGGCTGTGGGGTTTCCCCATTTGCTCATCCCTTAAAATAATACCCTTGGCTAAGATAGCCTTTAAAATACACCAGTTAGTCCTGACAACTGGCTCATTTATTCGGGGAGAGGGAAAGGGAGCTGCTGAGATGCCCATGTCTGATGGGGATGTTTAAGATCCAGTCCTGGGTCTTAAAATTACAACTCAGATAAAAATCGTAGTGGGAGTATTCACCTGCCATTTTCAGAGATGTTTACAAGAATCTATGGAACCAAATAGTAACCCAGGTTTGTGAGAGTCTTGTTTTAATGGCTGTGATAAAACTGATAATATAATAAGGTATTATAGAAACAAAATCTGTTGAAAAGTACAATGTTCAAATTGAAAAAATAAATCATTTGTAAGTTAGTAAAAAGTCTGCTTAGTGGTTTGAGGAGAAAAGGAAATAAACCTTCATAACCAGAGAGCACATATACTATACTTGGAAAGCAGTGAACTACCCACCTATTGTAGAGAATGTAGAAACCCAGATCTTGTATAAAGTTGAATTGTTTGGTTGGTATAGAAATTAAGCCAAGGTTTAATTATTTTATAATTTCTAAGATGATGAAGATCCTTGGCTTCACAATGATGTGTCCTTGCACTCTATTTTCCCTAAACAAGGCAGTCTTGGGAATTGCGTTACAAAAAGAATGCTGCGTTTTAGAAATAAATCCATCTAATTACATTATCTCTTACATATTGTGTTTATTTAACTTCTTTCTGGAAGTAAAGAACAACTTTTATTGTGCCTGTGGTTTAATCGCTTTCTTGAAGTTGTTTGCAATAAAGAAAATAGTTTAAAGAGGTCAGATGCAAATCTCATTTAGATTTTATGCAGGCCTAGAAGACATGTCAACATTAAAAGATTTATTAACATTTACAAACCCCTTCAGCTATGCTGTCTTGATATGAGAAATTCAATATTATTTGTTGTGCACAGATTTCCTGTCCTTAGTGTAACTTTGCAATTAGCCTTCCTATGCAGGGAGATGGAGTCTATTTGCAGAATCCTAAAGTCCATGGTATATTACTGCTCAAACAGCTATTAGGTTTAATTATAAATGGAATCTAATTGCAGAGTAGCAGAGAAGAAGCCAGAATGCCTGTATTAGAATCCCATAGGCTACACTTTCTTTCAGGGTGACCTCAGGCAAGTTATCAATGCTTACATTCTCAAGGTGCCTCTGGTTCTTTGACTAAGAAGTTCTAAAGATAATAATAACACCTTTCTCCTTGAGTGTTGAGAGAATTAAATGAGTTAATTACATACAATTTTAAGAAGAGTATTTGGAGCATGCTGCTGCTGCTAAGTCGCTTCAGTCGTGTCCGACTCTGTGCGACCCCATAGATGGCTGCCCACCAGGCTTCCCCCTCCCTGGGATTCTCCAGGCAAGAATACTGGAGTGGGTTGCCATTTCCTTAGACCTCTTGAAATGGCAGTGATTGTTGTTGGAATTGCATTTGTAGCCAACATCTGTATTGCATTTGCAGGAGCCGCTAAGTAATTTGTGGAGCCCAATGTAAAATGAAAATGTGGGGCCACTTGTTTAAAAGTTATCAAGACTTCCAAGATGGTGGCTGCAGGGTATTAGACCCAGCATAGGGCCCTCCTAAGTGCATATTTGATGACATGTAACACTAGCAGGAATCAAGCCCTATTCATCTATTTTTATCCCCAGTGGAAAGAGACATTGCACAAACTGAGGCATTTGTGGGGAATTTAATTAAGGTTATAATGTTTCTAATGTAGTGGGTGGGGCTTTCTGGAAAAACTGGAGATAATGCAGCACCTGGACTTGCAGGGGAGCCTTCCTTGTCAACTGCTGGGATGGGATGGGAGCAGAAACAGCTACCAGCAGAAGAGCTGTAGGAGAAGGCACCCTAGTGGGACTGGTGGTCTTTGTGAGAGGGGTGCCAGGCAGCCAACTCTAGGTGCTCAGCAGGGAGCGAGGCCTGGGAGTAAACAGCAGACTTCACTCCTCTGCTGTCTCTCCTGTTGGCTGATGGTCACTGAAAGCCCAGGGTCATGGGGCCCATTGGATCGGCTCCCAAAAAATCAGCCTCTTGGTGCAGACAGCTGAGCAGAGAAATGTGGAGAGTGGATCTTGAGGCATAAACTGAAGATCTCTGGGACAAATGGATAAATGCATATTGAGTGTTTAGTCAACAAGAGTTCTAGAATCAGGCCAATGTACAGGTTAATTGCAAAATTTAAGAGATAATGATTTACTGTGAGAGCTGATTACATCACAAGTTGGTTGAGTGGCAAAAACAGGCATGGGATGCTGAAAAAAGTTCTTAAATTGTATCTGGATCTGTAATTTTATATTATACATTAAAAGTATTGTATAGCAAACTAAAATTAAAATCAAAGACCCACAGGAACTTCCCTGGTAGTTGAGTGGTTAAGACTCCAAGTTTCTAGCGCTGGGGGTGTGGGCCCTATCTGTGCTGGGGAACTAAGATCCCACGTGACAGGTGACATGGCCATTTTTTTTTTAATTAAAAAAAACAAGTAGTAAAAAAAAAGCAGAAAACAAACCCACAATATAAACAGTAGACTACCATTGCCAATCACAAAAACTCAGTATAGAAAATACTAGCATAAATGCAGGGAAAATATAAAGAGCAGTATATGTTTGCAATCTCAGGTCTGTTGATTCTCAATCCTATGTCATTCTTCCTCACATGGCCCATGAGTGTGTGACAGGTTTTTAAATTCTGAGTGGAATCACATGATACCGTCTACAGTTCCTGTTGCAGGCAGAAATCATTTCAGGAGGAGGTAAATTAGAATAATTGTCTTTTTCTTTGCTACCTCTCTTCCCCCCTGGCAGAGTTCCTGTGACTCCCAGATGTGTAATTTCATGGGGGAACAGGTGTGTCTGCTATTTAGTTCTCATAAATAACCAACCTCTAAGCCTGGAGGCCAGAGCATCCCCTATCCTTTAATCCCAGATGAGCATCGAGTAGAAGAGCTTCTTCCCAGTATAGACCCTGCTCCCCTTTAAATTGCCGCAGGATGGTTGATTTTAACCTGAGTTTACTTCTGTAATTGTCAAAAGCAGAGGAAGAGAGAGTTCCGTTTGGAAATGTTGTAGGCTTCTCAGCAGATAATCTTCATGTAGACATTGATGACTAATTTCATGAGGAAATAGTACAGGTCATCATTTATATGGGCCTTATGGTTAATATTTTGCAGATGTTTTCTTTGCTGAGAGTGAGGACAGGTTACTTAGTCTCCTAACCATCTCAGTAAAATGTTTTGGAGTCGGAATGGCTTGAATACCAACTTTGCATTAATACCTGCATGTGCTGCTTCCCTGGTGGCTCAGATGCTAAAGAATCTGCAATGCAGGAGACCTGGGCTTGATTCCTGGTCAGGAAGATCCCCTGGAGAAGGGATTGGCAACCCACTCCAGTATTCTTGCCTGGAAAATCCCCCAGACAGAGGAGCCTGGTCGGCTACAGTCCACGGGGTCGCAAAGAGTCAGATACGACTGAACACTAACACACACACATCTTTGAACAAATTATTTCACGTCGTTGGGACTGTCGCCTTGTCTGTAAAGTGGAGATCATAATACAGAATTGTATTAATAGTTAGAACTTAACAAGGTGGGATTATAGCTCTTTGAGCCAACATGAGCTAAGGATGAAGTTAACAGCTACTGTAACAACTTCTGCTCGAGTAAGGTCCACGGGGTTCTAATGCTGGGGTTGGTGTTTTAAGCCCAGTCCACCAGATATCATCAGATCATTTTCTAACTGAAACTGTGGGACGTTACACACATGCATTTTGCTCTATCCAAAAGAAAATGAACTGGAATTTTCAGGGACTCTGTCTTCAAGTTGGACAGTTGATGGACTCTGCTCAGTCCTTGGGGTGTCCAGGGAAATGTCAGTCCACAGCTGAACTTTTGGGTAACTGGGAAGTCTCCCTGTGATCATCTGAAGGCAATGCTTTCTGGGAGGGGCTACTGAAAGATGCTTTTAAATTACTTTTGGACCCATTCCTAGAAGGAACCCAACATTTTACTTTCATTCCAGATATTCCCTGTTCCATTTCCTTGCTTGTTATGGAGAAGGGGAAATTGCTGGTAGGCTAGTGTTGTAATGAAGACGTGGCCACTCTCTAAAAGACCCTTTGAAAGGATGGAAAAAAATCTTGAGTTTGAAAGTTTGTTTTCAGAAGCTAACATTTTTTTTTTGTTTTCTTTTAATTTTGAAAAAAAGTTGACTCATGATGAAAATCTCAGTGAATAAACTTCTGAACTCTAAAAAGGAAAACCACTCTGTTCAAATAATCATGCAGTCCTGGTGTTCTGAGTGTTATCTGTTTCTCAGATCATATTTGAATTTATGATTTTCTAATTTCTAGCTGTTCTCATTACTGTTTGTATCATTGTTGAAATTTTGTTTCTATTTCACGCAATCCAGCCTGAAGCATTTTGACTTTTCTAGACTATGAGTTTGAATTTTGTTTTGTTTTCTTTTTTTCCAGATGACAGTTGGATCTTTTTATTAATTTTTCTTGAATTGTTTCTTGTTTTAATATTTTAAAGCAAGATGGGAATGCATGGATTTTATCCAAAAAGTCACACAAAAGGCCTTGCATGAATGTGGACCTCTTGTGTTTACACTATCCATATTGTAAAGTCATCACATGGACTTTTGTTATTTCCTGATATGTTGAGTGGAAAAATATGGATTTATTGTTTTTTCATTATTTGATAACATGCTGAAAGATAAGTCATCATGATGCTCTTTGCTAAAGTTTTCATTGTGATGAGTTAAGTTCTTATGATATGGATTCCGACATGTTCTGACATGTTCAAATCAACAATTAAGATTTTTTTCTTCTACAGTGTCATATCAAAAATGGTCAGCATTTTACAGTTGTTTACTTGGAGGAAGAATTTGTCAGAATTAAGCAAGTTGGTTATCATTGTTTTTTTGTGTGCATGTGATACATATAAATTATACATTGTCACATAATTTTATTTTACTTTCAAAAAAAACTCATTTATGTATTTTGCTACACCAGGTCTTAGTTGCGGCATGTGGGATCTTCAGTTAAAGTAGTATGTGAGCTCTTAGTTGTTGTAGCACTTGGGATCTGCTTCCCCAACCAGAGATCGAATCTGGGCCCCCTGCATTGGGAGCATGGAGTCTTAGCCCCTGGACCAGCAGGGAAGTCCCTGTCACAAAATTTTAAATGATAGTATAGTTGTAGCAGTAGTCATTAAATCAACAATAACAGCAATTAAATATAATTCCTCTGCCTGGACTGGACTAAGTGATTCACATGCCTTTTTTCAGTTAATCTGTGTCTAAAACCCACTGTTATGGGTAAATATCTTTCTGTTCCCTTTTTTTTTTTTTTTGGTGTGAAAATTGAGACTCATTAGAAGTTAAATAACTTACAAAGTTCACTCAGCTGATAAAGGCAGAATCAGTACGGGGACCACAATCTGGCTATTCATTTTTTTGTTCTTTGCCACTGCTCTTTAGGTAGGTAGGTAACCTACTTTTGAAATATATAGACAGCAGTGAAACTTCTAACAATAATAATCATGGTTTGCGCTTTTCTACACCATCCTTGCATCCAGCACTCAGGGAAGCAGATAGGACCACAGTACACATCTGTGGGCACTGGAGAGCTGAGACGTTTGTTACTCATTCAGTGACTGGGCCAATGCAGCTGACTACCTACTACTTGGTCAGGGACTGTTGAGAGACTGCCTGTCCCACTGCCAAGATCACAGGGCAAGACACTCGAGGTCCAGGCTCTTGATTCTTATGCCAGGAATTTTTTTTTTCTTTTTTGCTTAATGTCACCTACTTTCAAAAAATCACAAAAATTCCAGCCCCAAGTTAAAAGAAAAGCATTAACAAACATTCTCTAAAACAATGTGTTCCTTTGTTGTTGAACTAACCAGGTAGAATTAACCTCTAGTGTACAGGAAAAAGTTTTCAAACCTCCATCCCTTTTAAAGAAAGTTTTTAAAAAGAAGAGAAAAAAAGCTTCTCATCAGCAAACAGAACCTAAGGAAGCCCGTTAGTCCAAAAAAGCATAATGCAGAGGTAGCCTGAGGCTTCAGCACAGCTTAGAGGCTCTCTCTGAAATCTGCTCTGTATCGCATAGGACCTTACTATGTGAAAGTCCAGTGATTTTAGGGGCAATATTTCAAACGAAGATTCATATTTTGCACCACATGCTTACTGTATGTTCCAGAGAAGTGTGGTTTAAACATTTATTATTTATTGTGGTGTGCTTGGAGAAGGAATTGTGCTGTGCTTAGAAAACAGGGGTAAAGATCACACAATTTTTCAACATTAGATTATTGGATGTGTCTGAATTTTCACCCCGGACCCTATGTTACTTTTTCACACGTGTGCTAACAAGCTTGTGTTTGCTATCTCCTCTGTTACTGTACATATTGCACATAGTATGGATTCAACATATACTCAGTCAATGAAGACACACTTTGTCACGTGCAGAATAACAAAAATTCAAAAAACTGGTATACAGAACTTTTGGATATGAAGCTTTGAATCTTCTCAGGATCCTGGGCAGTAGACCATTATTATTTCAACTTGATTATTGAGAAACATTGCTCAGTATTTTACCACTGCTTGACTCTTTACTAGCGATCTTCTGTGATCGTGAAATGAACATATACTGCAAAAAGTAAATCTAAGTCTCCTGGGACGCCATCCCTGTGATTGGTGCTTACCCAAGAATTCATATCAACAAAACACCAGATCGTCAAAGTGAAATCATAGAGGAAGGACTTAAGACTCACCCTGATTTCTGCTCTAGTGGAAGGCACTGTCTTCCTCGGCTAACACTTACTCGGTGCTTCTAAGGTGCCGGCCAGTGTGCCAATAGTATTTCAAGTGCTAACATTTAATTCCCACAAAATGACCTTATTTTACAGATGAGGGAACTGAGATCCAAAGATGTTGTCCCTGGTCCAAAGTCCTACATCCTGTGAGAGGAGGACGTGGATTCAGAGTGCAAGCTTCCCGCTGCTCTGCTGTCTCTCCTTTGTAAATGCTGTCAGGAAGGCTGTTGGTTGGGGCATGGTTTGAACTCTGTCAAACTTCTGTATATTTTTCCAACATTTCCTATATTGGACTTGGGATAGTTTCACTTCATTAGCAATGCTTTAGAATTCAGAGGGGAAAAATCCCTAGGAATGAGCTTACTCAAAGTCTTCTCCCTGGAGCTGGGCTCCTCTAAGCCTTCTTCTGAATGGGGATGCGTGGCCTTTTGAAGAAGGCAGATCTTCATGACACTCTCAAGGCAGAGGGAAGCAAGCAGTCTGCAGACCCCAGGGATGCTGACCTTTGTGGCATTTGACCAGTTGGCCAGTAATGAACGAGGGAAAGGGGATCTGTGTTGAGTCTTACCTTCAAAAGTCAGACTTGGGAGGAACGGGAGTAATGTTTGGCCAGAAAGAGAAGAGGTAGATTGTCAAAGCTGTAAACGCTAATAGGCCTCAAAAGCAGAGGTTGGAGGGTGGAATAAACAATAGTTCATTTGGATGCTAGAAAACTACCAGATTGCTGGCCAGTGTAGAAGGGCAACTAACAGGTCTGCCCTGCAGCTAGGATGAAGGCCTTGTCACAGCTTTTGTGACCCAATCCTAGACTGGCTAGCAAATGTCATGAAGAACCTATTAAACTGGAAGTTTGGGCTGCAGGACCCCGTGAACCTACAGGTTAGGAAATCCCTGTGATTGCAGATGGGAGCCCTGGCAGCTAGCCTCTGCTCCATCCTGCTGGTTAGGGCGAGGTCTCCTCCGTGTTCTATATAACACTGAACACTCCACATAGAAAGCACGTCTCCTGATTTGTAGCAGCTACAGCCCTAATCTCTTGCATGTGTAAAGTGAGTGCCTTTCACACAGCTCATTCATGGCCCCTACATCACACCAAAGCTAAATCTATTGTTTCTGCTTTTCACATATCTTATGAATTTAAAGCTAAGGCCTTGGGATATTTAGGGCTTCCATCTGGTGGCTCAGATGGTAAAGAATCTGCCTATAGTATGGGAGACCTGGGTGAGATCCCTGGGTTGGCAAGATCCCCTGGAAAAGGGAATGGCTACCCACTCCAGTATTCTTGCCTGAAGAATTCCACGGACAGAGAAGCCTGGTGGGCTACAGTCCATGTGGTCGCAATGGGATATTTAAATAAATAAATATTTATTTAAATAAATATTAAATAAGTATTTAAATAAATAAATGTTTATTTATTTTCTCTTGTTTTTCAAGAAAAAATATCTTTGGGACAAGGTGCTTGGGGACTCTCAGCTGCCCCCAGCCCTCAGTGGGCTTCCCTGGTGACTCAGATGGTAAAGAATCTGCTTGAAATGCAAGAGTCCTGGGTTCGATCCCTGCGTCTTAATACCAAGCCAAGAAATCAAAAAAGGACTTGTAAAAAGCAAGGATGTGTATTTATGTATCAAATTTCAGCAATAAACCTGAGGACTAATCTCTGCTTTGAAAGGCAAATCAAGAAGTAGCTGCAGCATAAAGATGAACATTTAGGATGGAACCTGCTTGTTTTTAAAAATTCTATTTTCTTTCTCTCTCTCTTCCTCCCTTTACCTGACCACTCCCACCCAATCAATCCACAGTTGTAATGTAAGGGGAAGTATGAACAATCTCAGTAGCTGATTTCTAATTATTTACACTGAGATATGCTTGAGTCGGATATGACTGAAGTGACATAGCAGCAGCAGAATACTTAGAAGGTCAGAAGATAAAATTATTGTTTATGACTGGGTCATAAATCATATTTAATTTTAATTCCACTAACTTCATTGATATACAATAACTCATTCAGTTCAGTTCAGTCGATCAGTCATGTCCGACTCTTTGCTACCCCATGAACCACAGCACGCCAGGCCTCCCTGTCCATCATCAATTACCGGAGTTCAGCCAAACTCATGTGCATTGAGTCGGTGATGCCATCCAGCCATCTCATCCTCTGTTGTTCCCTTCTCCTCCTGCCCCCAATCCCTCCCAGCATCAGGATCTTTTCCAATGAGTCAACTCTTCGCATGAGGTGGCCAAAGTATTGGAGTTTCAGCCTCAGCATCAGTCCTTCCAATGAACACCCAGGACTGATCTCCTTTAGGATGGACTGGTTGGATCTCCTTGCAGTCCAAGGGACTCTCAAGAGTCTTCTCCAACACCACAGTTCAAAAGCATCAATTCTTTGGCACTCAGCTTTCTTTATAGTCCAACTCTCACATCCATATGTGGCTACTGGAAAAACCATAGCCTTGACTAGATGGACCTCTGTTGACAAAGTAATGTCTGCTTTTTAATATGCTGTCTAGGTTGGTCATAACTTTCCTTCCAAGGAGAAAGTGTCTTTTAATTTCAAGGCTGCAATCAACAACTGCAGTGATTTAAAGTCAGCCACTGTTTCCCCAAATATTTGCCATGACGTGATGGGACCAGATGCCATGATCTTAGTTTTCTGAATGTTGAGCTTTAAGCCAATGTTTTCACTCTCCTCTTTCACTTTCATCAAGAGGCTCTTTAGCTCCTCTTCACTTCCTGCCATAAGGGTGGTGTCATCTGCATATCTGAGGTTATTGATATTTCTCCTGGCAATCTTGATTCCAGCTTGTGCTTCTTCTAGCCTAGTGTTTCTCATAATGTACTCTGCATATAAGTTAAATAAGCAGGGTAACAATATACAGCCTTGATGTGCTCCTTTTCCTATTTGGAACCAGTCTGTTGTTCCATGTCCAGTTCTAACTGTTGCTTCCTGATCTGCATATAGGTTTCTCAAGAGGCAGGTCAGGTGGTCTGGTATTCCCATCTCTTGCAGAATTTCCACAGTTTATTGTGATCGACACAGTCAAAGGCTTTGGCATAGTCAATAAAGCAGAAATAGATGTTTTTCTGGAACTCTCTTGCTTTTTCGACAATCCAGCAGATGTTGGCAATTTGATCTCTGGTTCCTCTGCCTTTTCTAAAAACAAGCTTGAACATCTGGAAGTTCATGGTTCACGTATTGCTGAAGCCTGACTTGGAGAATTTTGAGCATTACTTTACTAGCATGTGAGATGAGTGCAATTGTGCAGTAGTTTGAACATTCCTTGGCATTGCCTTTCTTTGGGATTGGAATGAAAACTGACCTTTTCCAGTCCTGTGGCCACTGCTGAGTTTTCCAAATTTGCTGGCATGTTGAATGCAGCACTTTCACAGCATCATCTTTCAGGATTTGAAATAGCTCACCTGGAATTCCATCACCTCCACTAGCTTTGTTTTTAGTGATACTTCCTAAGGCCCACTTGTCACATTCCAGGATGTCTGGCTCTAGGTGAGTGATCACACCATCGTGATTATCTGGGTCGTGAAGATCTTTTTTGTATAGTTCTGTGTATTCTTGCCATCTCTTCTTAATATCTTCTGCTTCTGTTAGGTCCATACTATTTCTGTCCTTTATTGAGCCCATCTTTGCATGAAATGTTCCCTTGGTATCTCTAATAACTCAACCCCCTGCTGAAACATGATTGTTTAAATCTGTTGGACACCTTCAATCACTGACTCTTTTAAATCAGAATTCTTAGCATTTGTAAGGGGATTTCCTTGAAAGTGTTTTAAGTTCTTCTATAAGGGGTGGATCTGAAATTTTACAGTCAAATAAATTTGAACTGTGCTGAGAAACAGTCATTAAATAAGGTTTGATATTTCCAAGAGAAGACTTCTCAGTATCTTTATTATGTCAATGAGCATTGTGTATCTCTGCAAGGAGGATATGGGTTATGAGGTTTCCAAGGCACATGAACTCTGGAGCTCTCCTGACAGAGTCATGGATCCCCAGTGTTGCAGCGATCTCACTCTGAGAAATACTCCTCCTGAGGAAATTCTATTATATGAAATCATTTTTGGAAACAATGGCAAGCAAAGAATTATGATAAGCTAGTTTGTTGACACCATGACCACTGTATTTCCAAAATTAAAAAGAAGCAGCAAAAAAGTTTAAATCTATTATCTAGAACTACTATTGTTGATGTTTTAATATTTCTTTCCATACTTTACAAGCATTCACTTTTTTAGAATTAAGCAATGTTTACGCAATGTTGTGCTCTTAGTTTAGTCTTGATTTTTTTTAGTATATGACTGTTCTCATTTCTTCATGTGCTCTTTATGAGCATATTTTGATGACAATAATATTTCAGCTGAATAATTATAGTCTGGCATGCAATTTTTCCTTTTTTTGTTGTTGTTTATTGCTGCTGTTTACTAGCTGTGTCCAATTCTTTTGCCACCCCATGGACTGTATCCCGCCAGGCTTCTCTGTCCATGGGATTTCCCAAGCAAGAATACTGGAGTGGGGTGGCATTTCCTTCTCCAGGGGATCTTCCCGACCCAGGGACAGAACCTGTGTCTCCTTCATTGCAGGTGAATTCTTTACCGCCGAACTACCAGGGAAGCCCTTTTCCAGTTTTCACTATTATGTAATCCGTTGAAATGAACATCTTTATATAAGTGTTCATAAACATTTTTGACAATTTCTGATCACTTTCTTAGAGTCTATTCTTTAAAATTGAGTTAGAATAAAATTATCTTTTAAATCTTCTGAAAAATATTACTAAATATTACTAAATTGTTTTTCAGTAAACTTGTTTCAATTACTATTTGCACCAACCATAAATGCTAGTATTATTTTATCGTGTGTGTGTGTGTGTGTGGGGTGTTAGTCGTTCAGTTGTGTCCGACTCTTTGCGACCTTGTAGACTATAGACCACCAGGCTCCTCTGTCCATGGAATTCTCCAGGCAAGAATACTGGAGTGGGTTGCTATTCCCTTCTATAGACTATTTTATCATACTGAAATCTAAATTAAGTTGAATATATTTACATTCTTAACTATCTTAAATCTTTTTTTTTTGAATTTGTATTTCTTCTGAATTAAAAAATGTCAGAAAAACTGAAAAACACTTCCATTATTTAACAGTTTGGAAAATATTTCATTCACATCCCTCTCCAGAAATAACTGTTTGAAGGTGCCATGCAGCTGATTACTGGAATAGAAATCACTAAGAATGGAAAGTACATAGTCTTCAAGGAACCATATTTGAGAATAAAATTCAGCAGAAGAAATAAATTTTGGCCTAAATAAACTATTGCCCTAATAATCTCCTATAATTTAATTATAAAACATGCATTTATAGCTAACCTAAGAACAGGGATGGCAGAGGGGTGTAAGTGTCTCATTTATTATACTATTTAAAGGTGGCATTTGGGGACTGGAGGGAGGAACACTAAGTAAACACACAAATGAAAAAAAATATTGTTTTATTTTTGGCTGCACTGTGTCTTCGTTGCCGCACGCGGGCTTTCTAGAGCTGCAGAGAGCAGGGGCTACTCTTCCTTGATGTGCACAGGCTTCTCAATGTGGTGGTTTTTCTTGTTGGGGCACACAGGCTTAGCTGCCCCATGACATGTGATATCTACCTGGACCATGTATCAAACTTGTGTGGACCACCAAGGTGGTCTCTACACAAATTATTTTTAATTGATTATCCATTGCCTGCATTTACCCACAAATTACATACCTTCTAGTTTAGTCTCAAGTTTGATTATTGGTCTAAACCTTTTTCACAGAATCCCAAGATGTGTTGGAATCACTTCTTGCCACCAGCTGTTGTTTAAATGATCATATTGATGAGGAACATTCATGACCCACTTTCGTTTTTTTTTTTTTTTAAAGAAGAAAATAGGAGATCATTTTACTCTCATTCATATAAAAGCATATTATAAAATATAAACTAATAATGCAGTAGGACAGATCTATGAATTTAAAGAGATACAGAGTCAAACATAAATAGAATTTAGGAAATAATAAACCAACTTTTCAAATTAATGGAGTGAAGATTCAATAATTGATGCTGGAACACTTGGAAGTTATTGGAAATTCATAGTTTCCAATATAAACTAAATTTTAAAAGTCTTTATATATACAAATGCTTAAAAAATAAATACATAATACTAGAGATTATGTAAACATGTAAAAATAAACAAATACAAAGATATAAATTTTAAAGTTCTTCTTTTGCCTGAAAAATACCATAAACAAAATAGATGCTTCAGTGACAAATTAGAAAATATTATTTGTAACATACAGGACAAAGAAAATATCACAAATAACCTGGAAGAACTTCTATTATCGAGGAAAAGAGAGATAAAGATAAATAATGCTATTTTGAATGATTGATAGATATAACTACAGATAAAACAAAGATAATGTTATAGGTACATTTTTGTCAAATCTTCAAAGAACAGATAGTCTATTTTTTTGTTAAAGTGTATCTCTAAATTGGAATTTTATTTTATTTTATTTTTAAACTTTACAATAATGTATTGGTTTTGCCATATATCTAAATGAATCCGCCACAGGTATACCTGTGTTCCCCATCCTGAACCCTCCTCCCTCCTCCCTCCCCATACCCTCCCTCTGGGTCTTCCCAGTGCACCAGCCCCAAGCATCCAGTGTCATGCATCGAACCTGGACTGGCGACTCGTTTCATACATGATATTATACATATTTCAATGCCATTCTCCCAAATCATCCCACCTTCTCCCTCTCCCAAAGAGTCCAAAAGACTGTTCTATACATCAGTGTCTCTTTTGCTGTCTCGTATACAGGGTTACTGTTACCATCTTTCTAAATTCCATATATATGCGTTAGTATACTGTATTGGTGTTTTTCTTTCTGGCTTACTTCACTCTGTATAATAGGCTCCAGTTCCATCCACCTCATTAGAACTGATTCAAATGTATTCTTTTTAATGGCTGAGTAATACTCCATTGTGTATATGCACCACTCATTATCAGAGAAATGCAAATCAAAACCACTCTGAGGTACCATTTCACGCCAGTCAGAATGGCTGCGATCCAAAAGTCTACAAGCAATAAATGCTGGAGAGGGTGTGGAGAAAAGGGAACCCTCTTACACTGTTGGTGGGAATGCAAACTAGTACAGCCACTATGGAGAACAGTGTGGAGATTCCTTAAAAAACTGGAAATAGAACAGCCTTATGATCCAGCAATCCCACTGCTGGGCATACACACTGAGGAAACCAGAATTGAAAGAGACACATGTACCCCAATGTTCATCGCAGCACTGTTTATAATAGCCAGGACATGGAAGCAACCTAGATGTCCATTAGCAGATGAATGGATAAGAAAGCCATGACCCACTTTCATTAGCTTGGCCTCTTTAGCATCTTCTAGACTGATCTGAGGTTAAGGAAGTATAGGATATGCTTACACTTTTGTTTTGGCTAAATCTGGTCTCTAAATCATGATTTTTCATTACACGTGTTCATCATGTTATCAACATCTCTTAGCCCTGAAAAGTTCAATGCTATATCATAGTGTAGTTTTTAAAAAAAGACATTTATGCAACAGTTAGAAATCTAAGTCGTGTCCGACTCTTTGTGACCTCTTTGCAGCCTACCACGCTCCTCCATCCATGGGATTCTCCAGGCAAGAATACTGGAGTGGGTTGCCATTTCCTTCTCCAGGGGATCTTCCCGACTCAGGGGTCAAACTCAGGTATCCCACATTGCAGGCAGACACTTTAACCTCTGAGCCACCAGGGAAGCCCTAGAAATCTAAGTATTAGTACAATGGTGTCCTAACTGCAAAAATTACTCAGCTGAAGTGACAATATCAAATAATTAGATAAATTCTGAATCAACAAACAAGGTATATCAGAAACATACAAGCAGAAAAAATCAGGGGTCATAATTTTATGTTAGCAAGTCTAAGATGCAAGGGAAAATGAATGACATAAAACAGAGCAAGTCAGTATAACATGGACGGTATAAAACTTGACCAAGCTCCAGGTTTGCCAAATCTTTGTATGTGAAGTAATAAATCAAAATGCATAGAATAAAAATTGTTAGAAGTGTAAGTAAAAATTGAAGCAAAGTTATAGTATGAAAACTTACCATGCAGTTAAAACTGCATAACAGAATACATACATACACAAATATAAAACAAGGATGTACTTGAATAACACAGCTAATAAAGTTAAATTAATTGAATTACCTCAAGGACTGTACTTTGAAATACATTTAGTTGTATCAAGTTGTGTATATACTTTTTCTAAAATTTAGTGGACTGTGTACATAAATCACTAATTTGATAGCACACATAACATTCAAAATATTACAATAGTTATTGGTAAGTGATAGGCACAAACCTGGAGAAGGCAATGGCACCCCACTCCAGTACTCTTGCCTGGAAAATCCCATGGACAGAGGAGCCTGGTAGGCTGCAGTCCATGGGATCGCTAAGAGTCGGACACGACTGAACGACTTCCCTTTCACTTTTCATTTTCACGCATTGGAGAAGGAAATGGAAACCCACTCCATTCTTCTTGCCTGGAGAATCCCAGGGACTGGGGAGCCTGGTGGGCTGCCATCTATGGGGTCACACAGAGTCGGACACGACTGAAGCGACTTAGCAGCAGCAGCAGCAGCAGGCACGGACCATGTTCACCGCCATTAAGGAAATGCTAATTAAAAGTACAATAAGATAGCACTACACATCATAGAAGAAGCTAAAACGGGAAAAGGGGAAAACAACAAAACCTCCCTGTGCCTGTACTGGTAAAGATATGGAACTCTCATAAATTGCTTCTAGGAATGCAAAATGACACGGCCTCTTTGAAAGAAATGTTGGTAGTTTCTCATAATATTACACATACACTAGCCCTGTGACCCAAATATATCACTTCTAGGTATTTATTATAGAGAAATGAAATCTGTACCTGAATTCCCGTACACAAAAATCTGTATGTGAATGTTTACAGAGACTCTTCATAATTACCCTAAAGTACAAAGAATTTAAATGTTCTTCAAAGGCTTAACCATTGTTGAGAATTCAATGAAATTCTCAACAGTAGAACTATTTATACATGCCAAGATTAATTAATGGTTAAATATCTATTCAGTGGAATTCTCAATGATAGAACTATTTTATACATGGTAAGATAGAGGGGCTTCCAAGGTGGCGCTAATGTTAAAGTACCCACCTGTCAATGCAAGAGACACAAGAGACCTGATTTTGACCCCTGAGTTGGGGAGATCCCCTGAAGGAGAGCGTGGCAACCCACTCCCATATTCTTGCCTGGAGAATTCCATGGAAAAATATGACATGACTGAAGCAACTTCACATACTTAGATACAGGTGGACTTAAATTACATTTTTCTAAGTGTAAAACCACCAGACCCAAAGGCTACATATTGTATGATTGTATTTATATGTAATTCTAGGAAAAGCCTGGAGAAGGAAATGGCACCCCACTCCAGTCCTCTTGCCTGGAAAATCCCATGGACGGAGGAGGATGGTAGGCTGTAGTCCATGGGGTCACAAAGAGTCAGACACGACTGAGTGACTTCACTTCACTTTACAGGAAAAGCAAAGATATGGAGATGGGGAATAGATGAGTTTTTGCCAGGAATTAAAGATAGGAAGTGTTTGATTACAGAGAAGCTACAATAGTGAAGGGAGTTCTGTGAATCTATATTGTGGGGGTGGTTACAAACTTCTGCATTTGTCAAAAGCCACAGAGCTAGTAGCAGCTTATTTGTGAAAATAAATTGCAAACAGGCAGATAGTTTACATGTCATATTTATAACTGAATAGTCATAAACCATATAATAACTACATAAATTCCCTGACTAAATTAAGAAGAAATTAGATGTTTAAGAAATCAGTTCAGTCCAGTTCAGTCGCTCAGTGGTGTCCAACTCTTTGCTACCCCATGAATCGCAGCATGCCAGGCCTCCCTGTCCATCATCAATTACCAGAGTTTAGCCAAACTCATGTGCATTGAGTCGGTGATGCCATCCAGCCATCTCATCCTCTGTTGTTCCCTTCTCCTCCTGCCCCCAATCCCTCCCAGCATCAGGGTCTTTTCCAATGAGTCAACTCTTCGCATGAGGTGGCCAAAGTATTGGAGTTTCAGCCTCAGCATCAGTCCTACCAATGAACACCCGGGACTGATTTCCTTTAGGATGGACTGGTGAATCTCCTTGCAGTCCAAGGGACTCTCAAGAGTCTTCTCCAACACCACAGTTCAAAAGTATCAATTCTTCGGCGCTCAGCTTTCTCTATAGTCCAACTCTCACATCCATAGATGACCACTGGAAAAACCATAGCCTTGACTAGACGGACCTTTGTTGGCAAAGTAATGTCTCTGCTTTTGAATATGCTGTCTAGTTTCATCATAACTTTCCTTCCAAGGAGTAAGTGTCTTTTAATTTCATGGCTGCAATCACCATCTGCAGTCATTTTGGAACCCCCCAAAATAAAGTCTGACACTGTTTCCACTGTTTCCCCATCTGTTTCCCATGAAGTGATGGGACCAGATGCCATGATCTTCATTTTCTGAATGTTGAGCTTTAAGCCAATTTTTTCACTCTCCTCTTCACTTTCATCAAGAGGCTCTTTAGCTCCTCTTCACTTTCTGCCATTAGGGTGGTGTCATCTGCATATCTGAGGTTATTGATGTTTCTCCTGGCAATCTTGATTCCAGCTTGTGCTTCCTCCAGCCCAGCGTTTCTCATGATGTACTCTGCATAGAAGTTAAATAAGCAGGGTGACAATATACAGTCTTCATGTACTACTTATCCTGTTTGGAATCAGTCTGTTGTTCCATGTCCACATGTCCAGTTCTAACTGTTGCTTCCTGACCTGCATATAGGTTTCTCAAGATGCAGGTCAGATGGTCTGGTATTGGTCATAAGTTTTAATAAAAATACCATTTATGAAACTTTATCAAAACATAAGAATGGTTGCCATAGCTATACTCTAGGATAAATTCATGCCTTTAGAGCTTTAACACTAAAAGGAAAAGAATAGAAATGAAGGGAGATTAATGAATTAAGCATTTTACTGAACATGCCCCATTAAGTCCTAAAAGTATAACATATAGAAATAAAAAACAAAATACACTGAATAGGAGACAGACTATGAATTGATTAATTTAAAACTATTAATTTGAAAGATGAAGTAATCAGTGAACTTCTAATAAATACTATTAAAATGGAAATAAAATAGATAAATGACATATAATTATTTATAAAATTTAACACTTTATGGAGTACTACATTAATTCTATGCCAATAAGTTGAAAATGAAATACCTTAAGAATGAGAAATATGAATAGGTAAGCATTGGTAATTATTGAAAATTTGATCAAAATATTTTTTTAAGAGATTTGGAACTTTGTCATTTGGAGCAGAGAAGTGAAAAAATTAAGAATCAGAGAAGCAAATGCTAATAAACTGGTCCAGAATACTAAACAAAAAAGTCATCGAGTAATTTTTAACAATTTAACAAATGTAGATAGAAAATATGAAACAGAATTTTAAAAAATTTTTCAATTAAAATTACTTGCAAATCAAAAAAGAATGCTGTGGCAAAATTTTAATTAAAATATGTGCAAATTGAAATTAATTTAAAATAGCCATAATCTTTATGAAATGAGTTTGATTCTAAAAATGAATGGATATTTAATATCAGGAAATCTGTCAATTCAAAGACTTACATAATCTTGATTGATGGCACACAGAAAATACTGATACTCAGAGTACATGATACCTAGCTCCTCTGACAAAATATATTCAATAATAATCATGAAATAAATTCATCAAAATAAGACCACAAAGAAAATACAGTGAACAATTTCCTTATTGAATGATACGTGTATATATATATACACATCTATGTCACTAAAATAATAATAAAAAAATAAGAAGAAGAAATAACAAGAAAGGAGGTACTGGATTAACACTTTTAAATTGCACTAAAGAGTTTGTTGAAATAAAGGAAAATAAAAATACTGACTAATATTAGTATTATATTTGGTAAAATCTTCTGAAATTCATAATGGTTCAGAATTTTTCAAGCTCAGTCTGGGTTTTATTTATGTCTCCAAGTCATGTGATATTATATAGTCTCCATTTAAATAGCAGATTTGGTATAAATGTGCAGTGAATATAAAGAAAAATATGTAATTGTACTTAATTTCTTACTCACCCATGTGCATTAGGGTTCACTGTATAAACAGTAGTTCTCCACATTAACATCCACAGAATAAAATGTTTATTAAAGGATATATAATAAAAATGTGCTCATTTGAGGCTTACATGTGTATTATGAAAATGCAACAGTAGTAATAGCAATTTTTTGAACACTGATCAATACAACATTTTTTCTATGAAGAGTATTCTGTCACTGACACTGTTTAGAATTGTGAAGCATGGTGATAATAAAAAGCAGAATGACTTATAGTTGGTTTTATTATTATCCTTAATGAATGCCTTTCTTTTCTAGACCCACAGTAGATTGCTCTAACTGCCTGCTCTTGGTACACCAATGATCTTCATAAAATTAATGGTGTACAATAAAATTCAATTCCCAATCCTGTTAGAGAGCAAGAGGAAGAGAGAGAGAACTGAGAATAGAAAGATATTTTAGTCACATGGTAGAATCTATCACAAATCAAGAACAACATTTTAACACTTTAGTCCTTTTTTTTTTAAAAAAAAAGGACAAACTAAACAAGAAAACCACAACAGCAAAAACAAACCGTGCTGGTTATGATCATGAATAATAAACAGAAGTCTGGGAGTTCTGGAAAATGCAGTCTAACCATACACCATTAACATTATTGCTCACTTTAGAAATCAACTGAAAAGGTACTAGGATAAATTGGTTCAGCTAAATGAACAGGAATAAAATGAAAATCATGCCTACTTCTTGAAAATAACAGCAGCCAGTTAGAATCTATAATGAAAAATTATATCCCAATTACAGGAGAAGTAACGCCACACACAACACAATGAGGTAAAAGGTTCAATGGACCCCTCAACGGAAACATGTGCAGCCTTTGTGAATAAAAAGCTTTACATAAATTAAAAAATAGTATTAAAAAAGGTATAAATCAATTCAGGGACAAGCTATTTCTGAATGAAAAGAGACGTAAAGAATTGTCTTTTACAGATTTATTATTAACTGTACTCACCATGCTGTACATATTAATGTTTACTTTGAAGGAAGAAGTTCTGCTCTTAGTGGGAGTGAAAAAAAACTTGGAAAAAAGTAAGATTTAACTATATCACAAATGAGCAAAGGGAAATAGAAAAAGAAGATCAACAACCAGTTGGATTAAAAAAATCTGGAGTCAACATAAAATATAAAATTTGCATGCTAGCTGTATAATGAGCTTATATAAATAAAAATAAACACCAAGACTCTAACTGAAAAAAGAGGGAATATATTATAGATATGGATCAAACTACTGTTATTAAATATATAACTACTTCTTAATAAGATTTAAAAAATATATCACAGAATCCCTAAAAAAAATGAACCAAGTTTAAATAGATCAATCTCTGGAAATTTAATCAGTGATTTTCTAATTTTATTCTTTATATACTTTGTTACTGTTTTTTCCAAATATAATGAGGTTGTATTTTTATCATTACAAATAATTTTTTTTAAAAATACCTACACCAAAGTCTCTTTCAGTTCAGTTCAGTCACTCAGTCATGTCCAACTCTTTGTGACCAAGTGGACTTTAGCACATCAGGCTTTCCTGTTCATCACCAACTCCCATAGCTTGCTCAAACTCATGTCCATCGAGTCGGGTATACCATCCAAACATCTCATCCTCTGTCGTCCCCTTCTCCTCTGCCTTCAATCTTTCCCAGCATCAGGGTCTTTTCCAATGAGTCAGTTCTTTGCATCAGGTGGCCAAAGGATTGGAGCTCCAGCTTCAGCATCAGTCCTTCCAATGAATATTCAGGACTAATTTCCATTAGGATTGATTGATTTGATCTCCTTGCAGTCCAAGGGACTCTCAAGAGTCTTCTCCAACACCACAGTTCAAAACGATCAATTCTTTGGCATTCAGTTTCTTTATGGTCCAACTCTCACATCCATACATGACTACTGGAAAAACCATAGCTTTGACTATATGGACTTTTATTTTACTCTATTTTAGAAAAATCTCTTTACTTTCTCTATTTTATATAAATTCCAGAGTTTACTCCATATCTTTTTCCTTCTGTTTTTTTCTTCTTTAATGATCACTTATTATTTGCAACTGTATAGTAATTTCAACAATCTTTGGCATTGCCTTTCTTTGGGATTGGAATGAAAACTGGTCTTTTCCAGTGATGGGGCCACCACTGAGTTTTCCACGTTTGCTGGCATAATGAATGTAGCACTTTAACAGTATCATCATTTAGGGTTTAAAATAGTTCAGTTAGAATTCCACCACTTCCACTAGCTTTGTTTGTAGTAATGCTTCCTAAGGTCTACTGGACTTCACACTCAAGGATGCCTGGCTCTAGGTGAGTGACCACACCATTGTAGTTATCTGGGTCATTATGATCTTTTTTGTGTAGTTCTTCTGTGTATTCTTGCCATCTCTTCTTAATATCTTCTGCTTCTGTTAGGTCCATAACATTTCTGTGCTTTACTGTGCCCAGCTTTGCATGAAATTTTCCCTTGGTATCTCTAATTTTCTTGAAGAGATCTCTAGACTTTCCCATTCTATTGTTTTCCTCTATTTCTTTGCATTGTTCACTTAAGATTTTCTTATCTCTCCTTGCTGTTCTCTGGAACTCTGCATTCAGTTGGGTATATTCTTCTCCTTTCTCCTTTGTCTTTCTCTTCTCTTCATTTCTCAGTTATTTGTAAATCTCCTCAGACAACTACTTTGCTTTCTTGCATTTCTTTTTTGTAGGATGGTTTTGGTCACCACCTCCTGTATAATCTTAACAAACTCTGTCCATAGTTCTTCAGGCACTCTGTCTCTAATCTTTCAAGCTAGGCTTCAGCAGGACATGAACTGAGAACTTTCAGATGTACAAGCTGGATTTAGAAAAGACAGAGGAAGCAGAGATAAAATTGTCAACATTCATTGGATCATAGAAAAAGCAAGGGAATTCCAAAGAAAATCTAAATCCTTTGACGGTGTGGAACACAACAGACTGTGGAATATTCCAGAAGAGATGAAAACATCAGACCACCTTACCTTCCTCCTGAGAAAAATCTATGCAGGACAAGAAGCAACAGATAGAACTGAACATGGAACAATGGACAGATTTCAAATTGGGTAAGGAGAACATCAAGGCTGTATATATTATCACTCTGTTTATTTAATTTATATGCAGAGTACGTCATATGAAGTGATGGGCTGGATGACTCACAAGCAATAGTGATGATTGCTGGAGAAATATCAACAACTTCAGATATGCAGATGATGTCACTTTAATGGCAGAGAGTGAAGAAGAGCTAAAGAGTCTCTTGATGAAGGTAAAAGGGGAGTGTGAAAAAGCTGGCTCAAAACTCAACATTCAAAAAACGAAGATTCATGGCATCCAGTCCCATCACTTCATGGCAAAGAGATGGGGAAACAATGGCAACAGTGACAGACTTTATTTTCTTAGGCTCCAAAATCACTGCAGATGGTGATTCAACCATGAAATTAAAAGACACTTGCTCCTTGGAAGAGAAGTTATGACCAACCTAGACAGGATATTAAAAAGAAGAGACATCACTTTGCTGACCAAGGTCCTTACAGTCAAAGCTATGGTTTTTCCAGTAGTCACGTATGGATGTGAGAGTTGGACCATAAAGAAGGCTGAGTGCTGAAGAATTGATGCTTTCGAATGTGGTATTGGAGAAGACTCTTGAGGGTCCCTTGGACAACAAGGAGATCAAACCTGTCAATCCTAAAGGAAATCAACACTGAATATTGATTGTAAAGACTGATGCTGAAGCTGAAGCTCCAATACTCTGGCCACCTGATGTGATAAGCTGAAAGACCTTGATGCTGGGAAAGATTTACGGAAAGAGGAAAAGGGGACAATAGAAGATGAGATGGTTGGGGTAACACTGACTCAATGGACATGAGTTTCAGCAAACTAAGGGAGACAGTGAAGGACAGGGAAGCCTGGTGGGCTGGAGTTCATGGGGTTGCAAAAAGTTGGACCTAACAGCTACTGAACAACAAATTGTTTCAAAGCAAGATTTTATACGTCATTTTTACTGAATTGGATCAATTTCAATATAGTGAGGGCAGATATATAAACAAAATTTTTCTTTTTTATGTTTTTGTACTAAAGATGTCTGGTACTTAAATTTATTTTCAAAAAACTGATAAAGAGATATGAAACTTTAGGTGTCTTTTTTTTCCCTGAATTTATTGGGAAATCAATAGAATCTTCACCTTTTTTGTAAATTTATGCTCACAGGATAGGTTTCAATAAAATATACTTCTTAAAAATCTGACAAAGCCCAATCTTAAAGGTTTTTATAATTTTAAAGTCATTTTTTAAATTTACTGTAAGAAACAGGTAGATGAACTCTTTTTAGATGCTTTCAATGACATCTGATCAGTGTAATAACACTATAGATATGCTTAGTGCTTAAAATGAACAAGTACCTTTGGAATTCTTAATCCTTCTAGGTTGATTTTGATTTTTACCAAAATTATACATGCACGTTTTAAACCATGAGGCAAAGTCCCGTTAAAACGAAAAACCTGCTCTATTTTTCAAGCCCACAGGTTCCTATAAAGTGCAATGTCCCTGTACCAGTCTGTCTCTTGAGAAAGATTCCAAGAACATTCCCTGGGATTGAAAGCCGACTTCCCATACCCCTTTCAGAGATGTTACCACCTGCTGGCTCCAAGAAGGACCTGGCTCTGGACCACTGTATTGGGGAATCTTTCTGCTCTGCCTGTGGTGCCTGTCCATCTCCATTCAGAAGCATTTTTTTAGCCTCTGTGTCTTCATATCTGACATACTTAGCATAATCCCATCAATAACATTAAGTTATAAGCCTAAAAAAGCCAGGAAGGGATTTTTGTTTGCTGTCATAAAACACAATCATTCCCTGAAAGAGAAGTTTGCATAAAGCCCTATATAGCTTCTTGGAATGGGGAGAGGAAAATTAAGAGAAGAAAATCATAAATGGCTTTATTTTTTCTTTATTAAAATAGAAAAATATGCAAGCAAAACACAACAGAAAGATAAAAACTATAACTTTGGTAATAACCACCTGTTAACATGCCCCTGGCTTTGCAATCCACAAAGTGACTGATGTTGCAGATACATTTTATCCTTTGAACCGGTTCCCATCCTGTTATGTAAGTCCTGGTGCTTATGCCATATTTGCAGATGAAGCACTTGAGGCTTGAAAAAGCCAGGTAAACTGCCCAAAGTCACACTACCCATAGGTTAAGAAGATGGGATTGGAAATTATTCTACCCATTCCCATGGCAAACAGCCTCGAGATATATACATTGAGTAGATGCTAAATAAATATTTGATGAAAGAATTTATGATAATAAACACATAGTTAATAGCATATGACAGTGCTGCTGTCAAATAATTGTGAGTGCTTTTGTTGGAAAAGAGCATACTGCTGAGTAGACAGAGGAGATGGTGAAAAACACACACTGAATAAGGCTTACGTGGGGTCAGGTTTAAGCTGGATGGGAATAGCAGAGCTCTGTGGGGTAGAGTGGCATGGAAGTACAGGAGTGTTGCATGTATGAATGGGGCCAGCACCCCTGGTTAGGGATTTATGAGGGAGATTGATAGATTTGTATATAAAAAATCTGTAATGCAGATATTGTCTATAAGGGCTTCCCAAGTGGTGTTAGTGGTAAAGAATCCACATGTCAATGCAGAAGATACCAGAGATGTGGGTTAGATCTTGGGGTCAGAAAGATTCCCTGGAGTAGGAAATGGCAACCCACTCCAGTATTCTTGCCTGGAGAATTCCATGGGCATAGGAGCCTGATGGACTACAGTCCATGGGGCTGCAAATGTTGGACGTGATTGAGCAACTGAGCACATTATCTATAAATGTACATAAATCCATCCCTATATATGAATAGGCTTCATGTCAGGTGAAATTAACTTTTATGTATTGCTTATCATTCATTCAACAGGCATGTTCTAAGCATTTTATATCTACTATTTCAATCCTCAACAGCATCATTATTATATAAATATAATTGTTAATCTTCATCTTACAGATAATTAAAATGAGATTGGAAAAGTTAAGTCATGGGAAATGGCAACTAGTAAATGTCAACTCTGATTTGAATCCAAGTCCTCCAAGATATATTCAAGAGAAACTGGAAGCTTCACTCTAGGTTGAAAACAAGAAGGAAAATACAGCACTGATAGATCTTGACAATTACCACGTGTGTTTCAAAAGACTCCAGAATGTTCTTTGACCATAAGCTCAATAAAAAAACACTTGATAGAAACTAAATGTGATTTAATGGAATACAATTTAAACTTTATTAATAGAATAGATTATCAAAACTTGGGTGGAAACAGTCCTATTCTAGGTGCTTCCCAGGTAGGGCAGTGGTAGAAAATCTGCCTGCCAGTGCAGGAGATGTGAGATGTGGGTTTCATTCCTGAATGGGGAAGATCGCCTGGAGTAGGAAATGCAATCTAATTGAGTATTCTTGCCTGGTATATTCCATTGACAGAGGAACCTGGTGGGTTACAGTCCATGGGGTCACAAAGCCAAATATGACTGAGTGACTGAGAACGCAAGTCCTATTATAATTTTTGATCAGAGAAATTAGTGTTGTTTTCATTACCTTCCAGTCCCCATGATTTAGCAAAAGAGACACTGATGTATAGATCAGTCTTATGGACTCTGTTGCAGAGGGAGAGGGTGGGAAGATTTGGGAGAATGGCATTGAAACATGTATAATATCATGTATGAAACGAGTTGCCAGTCCAGGTTCGATGCACGATACTGGATGCTTGGGGCTTGTGCACTGGGACAACCCAGAGGGATGGTATGGGGAGGGAGAAGGGAGGAGGGTTCAGGATGGGGAACACATGTATACTTGTGCAGATTCATTTCGATATTTGGCGAAACTAATACAATATTGTAAAGTTTAAAAATAAAATAAAATTAAAAAAAAATAACTAAAAACTAAAAAAAAAAAATAAAAGACATGTAGAGATAGTTCAGCAAATTCATGGGAGATCACTGCAGGATGTGAGTCATTTTGTTAGTTCAGGAGAGCTTGAAAGAAATAAAAAAGCTTTCCATTACAAAGAATAAAATTCAAACTCCTCGTCTGTTCAACAAGACCCTAAGTAATTCAGTTTCTGATTTGCTTTCTTACATTTTCCTCTGACTCTTCCTGCAGTTCACTTGACCCTTGTCTGATTGCCCTTGAGTGAGTCAAACACCATCATGCCTCAGGGCCTTTGCACCTGTCATCCACATCACCTAAATGTTCTTCCCCAAATGTATGTATGTGGCTTATATTCACCTTACTAAATTGCTACTTCTGCAGAAAGCCCTTCCTTGATCAGAAAAAAAAAAAATAGCCCCTGTGTTACTGACTATTCACTTATCCTTTGTGAATGTATGCATATATACATGTATGTATATGTACACCCATAAATTGCATTTATCACCATCTGATGTTATTTCTGTATTCATCAATTCTTAGTCAATGCCATTGCTGCTTTCGCTAGTAGAATATGAACTTGAACCCCATAAAGACTGGGATTTTTCATTGTTCCACCCCTAGAGCTATGGTTTTTCCAATAGTCATGTATGGATGTGAGAGCTGGACTATGAAGAAAGCTGAGCGCTGAAGAATTGATGCCTTTGAACCGTGGTGTTGGAGAAGACTCGTGAGAGTCCCTTGGAATGCAAGGAGATCCAACCAGTCCATCCTAAAGGAAATTAGTCCTGAACATTCATTGGAAGGACTGATGCTGAAGCTGAAACTCCAATACTTTGGCCACCTGAAAGAAGAACCAACTCAATGGAAAAAAACAAAAAAACTTGATGCCGGGCAAGATTGAAGGCTGGAGGAGAAAGGGATGACAGAGGATGAGATGGCTGGATGGCATCACTGACTCAATGGACATGAATTTGACCAAGCTCGGTGGGTTGGTGATGGACGGGGAAGTCTGGCGTGCTGCAGTCCATGGGGTCTCAAAGAGTCGGATACAACTGAGCGACTGAACTGAACTGTATCACCCTCCAACCCCCAGAACTGAGTGTGGCACACAGTAAAGTGAAAGTGAAAGCGATGTCTCTCAGTTGTATCCGACTCCTTGTGACCCCGTGGACTGTAGCCTACCAGGTTTCTCTGTCCATGGGATTCTCCAGGCAAGAATACTGGAGTGGGTTACCATTTCCTTCTCCAGGGGATCTTCCTGACCCAGGGATCAAACCCAGGTCTCCCATATTGGAGGCAGACGCTTTAACCTCTGAGCCACCAGGGAAGCCCTACTGTGTGGCACACAGTAGGCTCACAATAAATATTTCCTGGAGGAATAAATGACTGATCAAATGATCAGGCTGGAGTATGGAAAATGCAGCGAGGCTAAGCATTATCCTCAAATATTTGAATTGCTTTTGTACAGATGTATAATCTGACATAATCAGATTATATAGTAGAGCTCAAGATGAGGAAGGACTCTAATAGTCCCAGCTGTCAAAGACGAAATGCACTGTTAGGGGAGTGTTTGTTCCCTGTTACCAAGGATGTTTAAGCAGTGTCTGCCTAACTTCTTAATTAAAGTTTACACACGATCCTGCTCAGACTAGAGGAACATCAAAAACTCATTTAATCCCCAGTCTTTTATGACTGGGTAGAGGAGGAAAATGCCTTCCACAGCACAGTCAGAACCATAACAGTTTAGGGCTGACAGACAAGAGATATCTTATAGAAAATGAAGTTGCAATCCCTCTGTGGCCATCCACCAACCACAGATAAAGTCCTGGCTCCTCACTCAACAACAAACATTTATTAAGCTCCAATTACACCAGGCGTTGCTTTCAATCCTGGGGTTACAGCAGGGAATGAGATAAACAAGAACTTTCTTCTCATTGAAATTCCATCCGTCGTTTGGAAGCCAGACTTACATATGTGTGCAAAATGTATGTGTATAATTATATTGAGTTTATGAACTGGATGAATATATCAGACTATGAGTGGTGGACAAATCAACTCAACTTTGTGTGTTATGATTAAAACAAAAGATAGAGAATAGAATGTAGCGACTGGAATGCAATGTTTTCTCTGTTTACAGATTTGCATTCTTTTGGCCTTTGAATGATTACACCAAAGTGACAGCAATTGGTCAACCAGAAACCAGGAGTCAGCTGAATTTTCACAGGATATTTATTCATACATTAGGGTGGTCTTCCAGGAAACAGAACAACAAACAGAACATTTTACAAGCAGCATTATAGAAGTATATACAAAGAAGCGTTCTGGTTGGAAAGCTGAAACTTGGTTTCACACTGGGAAGTCTAAATGGAATTTAGGCTACCCCAGAAATTTTGACTAAGAAAGTAAGTCAGTTCAGTTCAGTTCAGTCGCTCAGTTGTGTCTGCTGCCTCTTTGCGACCCCATGAATCACAGCACGCCAGGCTTCCCTGTCCATCACCATCTCCCGGAGTTCACTCAAACTCACGTCCATCGAGTCGGTGATGCCATCCAGCCATCTCATCCTCTGTCATCCCCTTCTCCTCCTGCCCCCAACCCCTCCCAGTATCAGAGTCTTTTCCAATGAGTCAACTCTTTGCATGAGGTGGCCAAAGTACTGGAGTTTCAGCTTTAGCATCATTCCTTCCAAAGAACACCCAGGGCTGATCTCCTTTAGAATGGACTGGTTGGATCCCCTTGCAGTCCAAGGGACTCTCAAGAGTCTTCTCCAACACCACAGTTCAAAAGCAAATAGGAGTCATTAAAAAATTGTTTTAAAAATAATAGCTTAAGAATCAAACCTTGCATGTTAGAATCATTTATCCTTCTAAGGAAAATTAATTGGAATAACATTAAAAGTACTCTTTATTGAGAATATTAGTGATCGCTATGAAAACTATCAGTTTAGTCAGTTCAGTCGCTCAGTCATCTCCAACTCTTTGCAACCCCATGGATGGCAGCACACCAGGCCTCCCTGTCCATCACCAACTCCCAGATCCTGCTCAAACTCATGTCCATCGCATCGGTGATATGGCATCACCAACAATCTCATCCTTTGTCCTCCCCTTCTCCTCTCACCTTCAATCTTTCCCAGCATCAGGGTCTTTTCAAGTGGGTCAGTTGTTCGCATCAGGTGGCCAAAGTATTGGAGTTTCAGCACCAGTCCTTCCAATGAATATTCAGGACTTATTTCCTTTAGGGTTGATTGGTTGTATTTCCTAGCAGTCCAAGGGACTCTCAAGAGTCTTCTTCAACACTACAGTTCAAAAGTATCAATTTTTTGGTGTTCAGATTTTTTTATGCTCCAACTCTCACATCCATACATGACTAGTGGAAAAACCATAGCCTTGACTAGATGGACATTTGTTGGTAAAGTAATGTCTCTGCTTTTTAGTGGGTTGTCTAGGTTGGTCATTTTGAGCATTATTTTACTAGGATGTGAGATGAGTGCAATTGTATGGTAGTTTGAGCATTCTTTGACATTACCTTTCTTTGGGATTGGAATGAAAACTGACCTTTTCCAGTCCTGTGGCCATTGCTGAGTTTTCCAAATTTGCTGGCATATTGAGTTCAGCACTTTCACAGCATCATCTTTTAGGATTTGAAATTGCTCAACTGGAATTCCATCCCCACCACTAGCTTTGTTCATAGTGATGCTTCCTAAGGCCCACTTGACTTCACATTCCAGATTGCCCTAGGTGAGTGACCACACCATCATGGTTATCTGGATCGTGAAGATCTTTTTTGTATAGTTCTGTGTATTCTTGCCACCTCTTCTTAGTATCTTCTGCTTCTGTTAGGTCCACTCTTTGCATGAAATATTCCCTTGGTGTCTCTAATTTTATTGAGTAGATCTCTTGTGTTTCCCATTCTATTGTTTTCCTCTATTTTGCATTGATCACTGAGGAAGGCTTTCTTATCTCTCCTTGCTATTCTTTGGAACTCTGCATTCAAATGGGTATATCTTTCCTTTTCTCCTTTGACTTTAGCTTCTCTTCACTTTGCAGCTATTTGCAAGGCCTCATCAGACAACCATTTTGCCTTTTTGCATTTCTTTTTCTTGGGAATGGTCTTGATCACTGCCTCCTATACAATGTCACGAACCTCCATCCATAGTTCTTCAGGCACTCTATCAGATTTAATCCCTTGAATCTATTTGTCACTTCCACTGTATAATTGTAAGCGATTTGATTTATGTCATACCTGACTAGTCTAGTGGTTTTCCCTACTTTCTTCAATTTAAATATCTGAAACTTGCAGGATCTTAGTTTCCCAACAGTGGATTGAACCTTCACCCTTGACAGTGAAAGTACAGAGTCCTAACTGCTGTATCATTGTGGGTGAACTTTAGAATGCGTTGACTTTGCATCCAAGCTTCAGGACTTTCTAGTGCAAACCTGGACAAATAAATCCCTTGGAACCTCAGATTCTACACCTACAAAATAGAAATGTAATTCTCACTATAGGAGATAATGGAGTTGTGGTTACACAAGGCTGGGGACATGCCTGGTCCATAGTTAGCCATCAGGGGTCACTTCTTCTCCCTACTTTAGAGCAGAGATTTCATGTTGAAATTACCTTATAACTCCAAATATTTACTTTTCTGGAATGAAAAGCATCTCAAAACATTGTCTGCTGCTGCTGTTGCTGTTAAGTCGCTTCAGTCGTGTCCAACTCTGTGCGACCCCATAGACAGCAGCCCATCAGGTTTCTCTGTCCCTGGGACTCTCCAGGCAAGAATACTGGAGTGGTTGCCATTTCCTTCTCTAATGCATGCATGCATGCCAAGTCACTTCAGCTACATCCGTCTCTTTGTGACCCTATGGACAGCAGCCCACCAGGCTTCTCTGTCCATAGGATTCTCTAGGCAGGAATACTGGAGTGGGTTGCCATTTCCTTCTCCCATAACATAATCTACCTACACCTAATTATAAAATGTCAGTAGATGTTTAAATGTGGTTGATATATATAGGAATAATAAAATGAAAACTTTCAAAATATTATATATTTAGATATATAAAACTTGAGTCTTGCTTCAATAGATGAAGCAATAAAATAGTTGCTTGAACTTACTAGAAATGAAAATATTGAAATTGAAGAGACATGATGTCAGAAAAAAAAAAAAAAAAACACGTTGAAATAAAAGAGAAGATATTCAGGGAAAGAGGAGCTTGTTAAGTAGTATAAAGTGACATGAAACTGAACCGCGTGCACAAGATAAGAGAAGAAGGATGGTCATAAGTGTGTGGCTCAGAGTTTAAGTTTAACTGAAGACATACACACAAAAAATTACCAACTGTTGATATGGAGAAAATGAGGGGCTATTAAAATCTTCCCAGTGAGAATGTAAACAATGCTCCTGTGAGCCCCTTGGGGTGCCATCTGTTCTAGCCTGCCTAAGGTGGTCAGCATTTCTGTCTAATAATGTAGTGAGGACCCTCCCAAACAACTATCATGTGTCCTCAGTAATAATAAGCAAAATAGGAAAAAGCAAAATTTATCCAATTAACACTTGCATTTTCCTTTCTATTTTATTTTACCATCAATGCATAGCATTTAGATTATACATTGGCTACAGTATAGAGTAGCAAGTCCATACTTCACTATAATACTTCACTAATTTCAAGATATTGCCTTTATTCCACTTAGACTTCCCTTTCTGTGTTGAACTTTTGCTGAATTACTGGTGTTTTTTGTGTAAGTTGGGCTTCCCTGGTGGCTCAGAGGTTAAAGCGTCTGCCTGCAATGCGGGAGACCCCAGTTTGATCCCTGGGTCGGGAAGATCCCCTGGTGAAGGAAATGGCAACCTGCTCCAGTATTCTTGCCTGGAGAATCCCATGGATGGAGGAGCCTGGTAGGCTACAGTCCACGGGATCGCAAAGAGTTGGACATGACTGAACGACTTCACTTGGTCTTGATCACTTTGTGTAAGTTATGGTAAAAACTGTTCAGTATTTATTATGTGCTGAAGAGTGCCCAGTTTCTATTTGCTGGAGGAGACATTTGTCCAAGTACAAGCACTACAGCAAAGGGGCCCAGGTCCCAGCCTGTCTCATTAGAACATTGTAAGGAGGGTTTTGGGGAGGAGAAGGAATTGGATTTCATGTCCTTCTTCCCAAATACTTGATTCCATTAAAGTATAAGAACGATGAATTAAAATAGCTACCTAATAACACAATATGGGCTTCCCAAGTTGGCGCTGGTGGTAAAGAACCAATCTGCCAACGCAGGAGATGTAAGAGACATTGGTTTGATTCCTACATTGGGAAGATCCCGTGGAGAAAGAAATGGCAACCCACTCCAGTATTCTTGCCTGGAGAATCACATTGACAGAGGAACCTGGCGGGTTACAGTCTATAGGGTCACAAAGAGTCAGATAGGACTGAAGCAACTTAGCACACAAGCAATGAAACAATATACGCTTTCCAAGAAGACTGACAATCGGAAATCCAATACGTTGAGCCAAGAGGGTACATAGTCTTCCCTCCAAATTACAGAAGGATGAAAGCAACATAGCCTTGTCCCTGTATGAGAGAAAAACCAATTCTCACTTTCCCGAGTTTCTCTGAAAGGCTTCTTACTGTGGTTTTGTGATATATGTGTTAGTCACTCAGCCGTATCCAGTTCTTTGTGACCCATGGACTGTAGCCCGCCATGCCCCAGGCTCCTCTATCTGGGATTCTCCAGGTAGGAATACTGGAGTGGGTTGCCACTACCTTCTCCAGGTTTGTGATATGACCAACCTCATATTTTAATCCAAATAAGTATATTGGCTATTTAAGTAATTTTCAAGTAGCAGTACACTATTGCTATCATCCGTAGGTCTGCTCAGTAAGTGAAAATCATCTTAAGCTTGTAGAAGACACTATCTTCATACTAAATGAAGCACTGTATATCCACACATTCATGGAAATCCCTCCATATCCTGATTGCATCTTCCGTCAAACCATCCAGACTATACATAACTTGGATTCAAGAGTTGGTTTACAGACTCATTTAATTTTTCAGGTGAATTTGCTGCAGGATGATTCAGTTACTTACAGATGTCAAATAATTTGTATGGTAAAATTTTATCTTGGAATAATTTATAAGGTTTCATGTTTATTTTCCATTGTCTCAGCATATCTGACTTGTTGTGAAACTTGGATTTCTTGGCAAAAACAGAAATCTCATTATAAATGTCCATTGAAGTAAATATGACAGCTCTGTTGCTTATTACTTGCATGTGCAGTGTAAAGACATTAGCCGTAACATTTGGTGAATGCCCTCTAGGGATTTCAAATTTTAGTATGTTTCAAATAACTTGCAGAATAGCATTTGTTTATAGTTTTTTTCACATGTATAGGAAATAATAAATACAACTGACAGTCATGTACATGGTGAATTAAACTGAAGCTATGTGATATATACAAGGTGTCATGCTTTGGCTTTTGAAATAAACTTAAAATGAAATTAGCATGTCAAAATCAATATTTCAAAATGTACCTTTTTAGCTAAACATTTAAGTCTTTTGGAAAATATTTTGGTAGGTGTTAAACAGCATTATTGCTTTTTTTTCTTAGATAAGTTTCATGCCAAATATTATTTGGTATGAAATCATAAGTATTTATCTGTATAATTTCAAAATTGCTTATAAGGAAGAGTTAGACTGTACATTAACTAGATTTTAAAGGGCAAGGAAACAAAATTTCAATGGATCATGTAATTTATAAAATTGTTAACAAAAAGTATTACTATTGCATTTACTGACAAGCAATTGAATTATAACAATCTGCTGTGAGCTTTTTTGGGGTTTGAAGTTTGGAAAACAATGTAATCTCCAATTTGAAGAACTAAAAATATCACTTTCAAGGAAAAAGGTCATCATAAAAAGGAAATTGCTTCTAGTTTAAATACATTACCTTAAAAATGAATTCAGAAATACACATAATCTGTTGCAGGTATAAAATTACATAACTTGATGATACTGTATCTTTCCTCATCTGATAGTTTTTGTTTTGAATTTTGAAAAAGTTTGCACTTTTTAGATTGATGTCACAGAGAAGAAAACCTGAGGATGTTTTTATTCAGTTATCTAAATCAAAATTAGATTGATGAGTCATGGTGATAGCAGTGCAGTTAAAAGAACTGATAAATTATCAGGGGACTGTCTCCAAACTCTGGCTGCAAAACTTATGAATGCAAAATCTTAGTGGGGAAAGTAACTTAATGGAGAAGACAGAGCAATCAACTCCTTGGCTCCCGCTGTGCAGATAAATAATAAGATGCTTTATCCAAGGGTGGATGGAAACTTCATTAAACTAAAAGCAACTCATCCTGTAGTGTAAATACTGATTCCGCTGAAGACTCCCCCCGACCCTTTCCCTCATGTATGTGTTGGTAGAGACATGAAAAGAGCTACTGAGGGTCAAGTTTGGCTTTCATTAAAAACCTGCTCACTAAGACCTAAGTAAATTAAAGGATTTCCTTTTTTACTTAAACACAAAAGTAACAATAATCTGAATTTTTAAACTATTCAGATAATTCAAGCTTCTTGCAGGATATTATTCAGGGAGGATTTTGAGTCATGCAAACCTCCATTTGAATCTTGTCTCAGGCAGTATTGAAAAGCCTTGTTAATTTATTGAAAATTCATTCATTAAGTGAATGCCATGTATCAACAATTGCACTTGGTATGATAGAACACTAAACAAATCATTTCTATTTCAAATTAGTTACTTTTTTCTGAATATCAGATTACTCCACTGTACACTGTGAATACTAATTCCTCCATTTTATTAAATAAAATAATTATATAAAGCCTTAGCTCAAAACTAGTGCCTAATTTTTGTTGTTATTAGAATAAAAAAAATTCACCAAAGTAGATACTTGTCTAGTATCCATTTGTGTTTTTCAGTTAGTGATGTTGAAATAACAAAACCTAGAAAATAAATGTATCAAATTCATATAGTGCTCAAATTATCTTCAGCAGTAACTTGACTTACTACAAACACTTTTATCCAAATATATTTATATCTATTTAAATTTTATAGCTTTTAATATTTTTAAATTATTGAACCTAGGAATCATGTCATTCTTTAAGGCAGCCTAACCAATGTGAAATACAGGACATATATATTACAGTCATGCAGAAAAAATATAAATTCTGCACTTGGGAGAAAAACATTACATCAAGCAAGATCAAACGGTTATGCCAGTATGCAAGTAATTGAAGTTTTTGCTCCAAATGTCATTATAGAGATGTACACTTATGCTTTGGTTGGCTATATTTCTTGACTGCAGAAAGGTATTAATTTATACCGTTTATAAAATGCTTAAATGCTTAACTATTTAAAAGAAACTTAAAAAAAATTCTACTTGTACCAAGCAATCCAGTGAATCAGCCAGTCTGCTTTCAAAGCTAATCTTTTATCAGTCAGTCTTAAAATCATGTATTCGAACTAAAGATACTTAGGGAAAGAATGACGGAATGTTTTGTCGTTCTTGTTGTTCAGTTGATGAATCATGTCTGACTCTCTGTGGCCCCATGGACTGCAGCACACCAGGCTCCCCTGTCTTCCACGATCTCATGGAATTTGCTCAAATTCTTGTTCATTGATTTGGTCGGTGATACTATTTAACCATCTCATCCTCCGCTGCCCCCAGTTCCTTTTGCCTACAATATTTTCCAATCAGTTGGTTCTTCACATCAGGTTGACACAATATTGGAACTTCAACTTCAGCATCAGTCCTTCTAGTCAATATTCAGGATTGAGTTCCTTTAGGATTGACTGGTTTGATCTCCTTGCTGTCCAAAAGACTCTTAAGAGTCTTCTCCAACATCACAATTCAAAAGCATCAATTTTTGGCACTCAGTCTTCTTTATGGTCCAACTCTCACTTCTGTACCTGACTACTAGGAAAACAGTAGCTTTGACTCTAGGGACATTTGTCAGCAGAATGATATGTCTGCTTTTTAATATGCTGTCTAGGTTTGTCCTACCTTTCCTCCAAATGAGCAAGCGTCTTTTAATTTCATGGCTGCAGTCACCATCTGCAGTGATTTTGGAGCCCAAGAAAATAAAGTCTATCACTGTTTCCATTGTTTCCCCATCTCTTTGCCATGACGTGATGGGACCAGATGCCATAATCCTCATTTTTTGAATGTTGAGTTTTAAGCCAGCTTTTTCACTCTCTTCTTTCACCTTCAGCAAGAGACTCTTTAGTTTCTGTTCGCTTTCTGCCATAAGGGTGGTGTGTCTGCATATTTGAGGTTATGGATATTTCTCCCGGCAATCTTGATTCCAGCTTGTGCTTCATCCAGCCCAGTACATCCATCATGTACTCTTCATATAAGTTAAAAAAGCAGGCTGGCAATATACAGCCTTGATGTACTCCTTTCCCAATTCAGAACCAGTGCATTGCTCCATGTCCAGTTCTAAGGTTCTTGACCTGCATACAGGTTTCTCAGGAGGCTCATAAGGTGGTCTGGTTTCCCATCTCTTTAAGAATTTTCCTTAGTTTGTTGTGATCCACACAGTCAAAGATTTAGCATAGTCAATGAAGCATAAGTAAAAGTTTCTCTGGAATTGTCTTGCTTTTTCAAGAGTCCAACAGCTGATGGTAATTTGAACTCTGGCTCCTTTGCTTTTTCTAAATCTGTCTTGAACATCTGGAATTTCTTGGTTCACATACTGCTGAAGCCTCACTTGGAGAATGTTGAGCATTACTTTGCTAGCATGTGAAATGATGGGAATTGTGAAGTAGTTTGAACATTCTTTGGCATTGCTTTTCTTTGGGATTGGAATGAAAACGGATCTTTTTCAGTCCTGTGGCCACTGCTGAGTTTTCCAAATTTGCTGGTATGTTGAGTGCAACACTTGCACAGCATCATCTTTTAGGATTTGAAATAGCTCAACTGGAATTCCATCACCTCCTCTAGCTTTGTTTGTAACGATGCTTCCTAAGGCCACTTGACTTTGCACTTCAGGGTATTTGGCTCTAGGTGAGTGATCACACCATAGTGGCTATCTGGATCATTAAGATCTTTTATATAGTTTTCTGTGTATACTTGCTACCTCTTCTAAATATGTTCTGCTTCTTTTAGGTCCATACTGTTTCTGTCCTTTATTGTGCTCATCTTTGCATGAAATGTTCCCTTGGTATCTCTAATTTTCTTGAAGAAAGAGATCTTTAGTCTTTCCTATTCTAATATTTTCCTTTATTTCTTTGCATTGTTCACTTAGGAAATTTTTTTAAAATCTTTCCTTGCTATGCTTTGGAACTCTGCATTCAGATGGGTATATTTTTCCTTTTCTCCTTTGCCTTTTGCTTCTCTTCTTTTCTCACCTATTTGTAAGGCCTCCTCAGACAACTATTTGGCCTTTTGGCATTTCTTTTTCTGGAGATGATTCAATCATTGCCTACTATACTCTTTCACACTTTCACACTTTCCAACATTACAAACGTCCATCCACAATTCTTCAGGCACTCTGCCTATCAGATCTAATCTTTTATTATTGTGTCTATTAAGTATAAATCGGGAGTTCCCAGGTGGTGCAAATGACAAGAATTTGCCTGACAGTTCAGGGGACACAGATTCCTTCTCTGGTCTGGAAGAGTCCACACGCTGCAGAGCAACTGAGCCCCCGGGTCCCAACACTGAGCCAGCGCTCTACAGCCTGTGAGCCGCAGCCTGTGAGCCACAGCCAGTGAAGCCCCGGAACCTACAGCCTGTGCTCCACAAGACAAGCCACCAAAGGGAGAAGCCTGCGCACCACAAAGAAGAGTAGCCACAGCTTGCCACAACTAAAGAAAAATCATGCAAAGCAGCAAAGACCCAGTACGGCCAAAAATAAATTGATTAAAAAAATTTTTTTTAAGTATAAAACATAGCTGGAATACATTAAGGAGACTTAAACAAATGAAGGCGTAGACTGACCTCACCGAAATCTCAATATTGTTAAGATGACAATCTTCCTCTACTTGAATTATGTATTCAACATTACAACAAATGGAATACCAATGGTCTTAAAAAATATAAATTGACAAACTGTTTCTGAAATGTATATGGAAGCAGAAAAGACCTAGCATGGCCAAAATGATCTTGGGAAAAGGAGAAACAAAGACGGAAAGCTTGTATTATTCAATTCAGAGTTTAGTGTGAAGTTACAATGATCAGGGCTATGTGGTATTGGAAGAAGAACTAAGAAATAGAGTAAAGGAACAACAGATGCTGAAACAAACCCACAGGATTACATTAAAGAATGTTTGACAAAGGTGTCAAGGAGAAAAGGAAATTCAATGAAAAAGGATAGTCTTCTGGACAACAGGACTAAGACAATTGGGAAACATCTAGGAAAAATGAGCTTCAGTTCCTGTCTCACACCATGTAATACTAATTGATAATTAAAAATGGACCCTAGAATTAAAGGAAGTTAAATTATCTTGCTTCTAGCCAAAAATAGGACAGTATCTTTATGACTCTGAAAGAACTAAGTAATTAAACCCCCTATCTCTCTTTATATAGATTATAACTGTGTGAATGGGTGGTTAAATACCCCTCTACCATTGATTAAAACAAGCATGTTGTTAAGAGTGAGACTACTCATGTGCTTAGAACAAAATGTTTTAAATGAAATTATCAATATGTAGACTTTGGAATAAATTTTTCTACAAAGAAATTTCCTTTATAACTAATACACATACATGTGTGTGTATATACATATATATGTGTGTGTGTGTGTGTGTGTGTGTGTGTAAAAGACTCTGATGCTGGGAGGGATTGGGGGCAGGAGGAGAAGGGGATGACAGAGGATGAGATGGCTGGATGGCATCACTGACTCGATGGACGTGAGTCTGAGTGAACTCCCAGAGTTGGTGATGGACAGGGAGGCCTGGCGTGCTGTGATTCATGGGGTCGCAAACAGTCGGACACGACTGAGCGACTGAACTGAACTGAGATAGATAGATAGATATATATATATATATAGAGAGAGAGAGAGAGAGAGACAGAGAGAGAGAGAGAGAGAGAGAGAGAGGTGGGAGGGTGGAAGGAAGAGGAGTGGAGAGAGGGAAAGAGGGAAGGAAAGAGGGAGGTATTTTGAGGGGTGGATGGCCTATAGTAGCTTTTGAACGAATGAATAAAAGTGAGTGTTAGTCTCTCAGTCACGTGCACTCTGCTATGCCATGGACTGTAGCCTGCCAGGCTCCTCTGTTTATGGAATTCTCCAGGCAAGAATATTGGAGTGGGTAGCCATTCCTTTCTCCAGGGGATCTTCCTGACTCGGGGATCAAACCCAGGTCTCGTTACCATTTGAGCCTCCAGGGAAGCCCCATAGTAGCCTCTGCTGCTGCTGCTAAGTCGCTTCAGTCATGTCTGATTCTGTGCGACCCATAGATGGCAGCCCACCACACTACCCTGTCCCTGGGATTCTCCAGGCAAGAACACTGGAGTGGGTTGTTGCCATTTCCTTCTCTAATGCATGAAAGTGAAAAGTGAAAGTGAAGTCGCTCAGTCGTGTCCGACTCTTAGTGACCCCATGGGTGGCAGCCTACCAGGCATGGGATTTTCCAGGCAAGAATACTGGAGTGGGGTGCCATCACCTTCCCCATAGTAGCCTCTGCTGCTGCTGCTGCTAAGTCACTTCAGTCGTGTCTGACTCTGTGTGACCCCATGGCCTGCAGCTCACCAGGCTGCCCCATCCCTGGGATTCTCCAGGCAAGAACACTGGAGTGGGTTGCCATTTCCTTCTCCAATGCATGAAAGTGAAAAGTGAAAGTGAAGTCGCTCAGTCGTGTCTGACTCTTAGCGACCCCATGGACAGCAGCCTACCAGGCTCCTCTGTCCATGGGATTTTCCAGGCAAGAGTACTGGAGTGGGGTCCCATCGCCTTCTCCATAGTAGCCTCTAGTAGGTGTCATTTTACTATTTTCTGAGTTTGTTGAACTAACAGCAACTTTTATGTCTTTATATCCCCTGTCCTTTTCTTGACCTCTCAACATTTCAATTCATTACAAAGCTTTATAACAATACTGACACAAAAATACAAAACTAAAAGTATTTTTACACAATAGATGATACTCAGCATGCCAGTACTCTTGCCTGGAAAATCCCACGGATGGAGGAGCCTGATAGGCTGCAGTCCATGGGGTCGTGAAGAGTCGGACACGACTGGGTGACTTCACTTTCACTTTTCACTTTCATGCATTGGAGAAGGAAATGGCAACCCACTCCAGTGTTCTTGCCTGGAGAATCCCAGGGACGGGGGAGCCTGGTGGGCTGCCGTCTATCGGGTCGCACATAGTCGGACACGACTGAAGCGACTTAGCAGCAGCAGCAGTATGTCCTAAAAGTCACCTAGGAACTGGAATAGACAGAAAATGGAATATGTATCAGTGATGAGGATGAAAACAAATACTGTTGTCTTCATCATTTCAGGTTTTCCCTCTTTTTCGTGTTAGAAAATATTTAAGGCAGTCTAATCAAGGAGACAGATTAAAACATCAAATGGAATAATAACTGTTAAAGAACCTGTGGTGAACATGTTACATTGGGAAAATTAGTCAAATCGTCCCATAAATGCCATAGTACACTTCAAACACTGAAGGATTCTTTTTTCAAAATAATTCAATCTAATAGTTCTATTCTAAATTTATCCTTGCTGTCATTTCTATAAATATATTTTTAAAGCTTTCTCTTTTTTTTGAGTTGTGTGAAATTACAAAATGCAATTAAAAGGAAAAGGGATATGGAACATGTTGTTATTTATAATTTATAAAGTTCCACAGAAATGCAGCAGGAAAAGCACCATGATGTATGTGATTTATTCATATTTCTCCGAGCTAATAGTGAGACAAAGAGATATATTTTTTAAAGATATGAATAACTTGGAGTTATAGATCTGGAGAACACCTCTAGCATTTCTTAAAACATTATTTAATGTGACAGCTTAAAAAGATAGGACTGATTTAGTTCAAAATAACTACCTATTTTATCTGTATTTCCATCTTCTATTTATCCATTCAACTATCTAACATATCTAACATCTATCTATTCATTTACCTATCTAAATTAGTTGTATTTATAAGATGTAAATGACTATTTAAAAATGTTTTGCAGTTATAGAGTTTTCAGTATTTCTTCCCATACTCTCAATATAAAAAAAGCACATTTTGCTCTATTAATTTAAAGAATTTTGCTTATAGTGTGTTTATTCTAGTCTTCTATGATATTTTTTCTGATTTGAATTTTTGTAAACCTCAAGTACAATGGAAAAAGTGTTTTTTAAATTGTGCTGTAAAACAGTACTTAAGGTAGGTCCGTGACCATCCTAACACTGATGTTTCATACTGAAATAAGAAATTACAAAGTCCAGCCACGTGAGTCCAGAATTGGCAGTGCTTTCTGAAATGTTGGGGTTTCCCTGGTGACTCAGATGGTAAAGAATCTGCCTGCAAAGTGGGAGACCAAGTTTGATCCCTGGGTTGGGAAGATCCCCTGGAAAAGAGAATGTCAACCCACTCTGGTTTTCTTGCCTGGAGAATTCCATGACAGAGGCTATAGTCCATGGGGTCTCAAAGAGTAGGACACAACTGAGCCACTAACACTTTCACCTTTCTGGAATGTTAGTTGGCATCAGGCTGAAGGAAGGAGGGCAAACTAGATGATCTGGGAGGTCTTCCAAAGAGTGATACCTATTTGTGTGTGTTTGTGGGGAGAGGGGTTAAATCTCTACAGCTTAGAGCCTGTCAACAGGAAATCTGGTGTCAGTGGACAAAAATCTCATTCTTATTATTGATTCATCATAAAACTTCATTCACCAAGATTAGATTAGATTTTCAGTCTGGATATTGCTACTCTGAAGAAAGGTGCTTGTTTGTTTGCTTGTTTTGCTTTTGAAATACGCACTGTAGTCCTTGCAGAAAGTTCTATGTGTGTAGAAGATCCAGGACATGGTTAATGTTTACTCTTTATTGTTAACAGTTTTGTTGCAAAAATGTAATAGCAATCACTTTTAAGGTTATTTTTAATTTTATAGATTTTATACAGTATTTAACAAAAAGGCATTTATAACCTTTAATTTATTGCATAGTTTACTTTAAATGCTCAATAAACACTTGTAATTATAATAATTATTCATTCCCTGATTCAACTTCACAGAGTGTCAATTTGACATTTGTTTTTGCTTTCTTTTGTTTTCGTTGGGAATACTGAGGGAATACTGAGTAGGCTATACTTAAATAATTAACATTACAGTGTTATTACTCCACTTACTACTGAAGGAAGAAAGAACAGAATCAGTACTTTATTTGTGTAAAATCAAAATGTATTGCAAACATACCAAGAGTGGTGTAGATGATATGTCTGTTTTTTTAATTTCTAAACTAGTACCAGTTAACTTTAAATTCAGCTCTCACTTTGGCTTTAAATTGAAATTGAAAACTGTTTGTAACACTTTCCCCCAAATACTTTCTGACAGAAAATTCCTTTCTCAGTCCCTTGCCACCGAAGTGTTTTTCAAGTGTTGCAACTCTGCTCTCTCTGCTGCCTTTACTCTTGAACACAATGAAGGCCGGAGCTGGCATTCTGGAAGGGAAAAACAGGTTCCTGAAAACTGGACGGAAGCCGAGACTCAGACAGAGGGAGACGGGAAAATAGAACTGTATACCCTTGAGCCCTGAACAATGTAATTTAGTCTCAAACCCCAAAGCAGTGTTTATAACATATATTCCACTGCCCCTTCCGCAACTTCGAGTTGAGGAACGGATACAAAATAGGTGCTAAGTAAATATGAGTGAAATTCACTTTGCCACTTATTTTCAAGGCAGTAAGTAATGCAAAAGGTAAAACAGCATCGCTTAACCAAATCCAAGTTGTCCTGTACATGTGCATTTAAAGTCAAAGAGATCACCCCTGTTCAATTAGGAAGTTTTGCCCCAATCCATGTTACACTTGTTTTTGATGAAATCTTGCATTCTTTTATCTATTCATTGTTTGGAATTCGGTGGAGGGAATTTGGAATAGGGTCTTGGTTCTCATACAACTATTTTTTTAGATGGTAAATTAAGTAAAAGGTGACTATTTCCCTGTCAATTAGGGAAATTGTCCTAATCATCTCTGTGTCAGAAACAGGAGACTAGTTACATTAAACACAGGAGGATTTAGCTTCACTTACCCATTTAATCTCCATAACATCAAGTATATTTACTTTTATTGAATTCTTTTCTCAGAATATGACTAGGAGGGAAAGAAAAGCAGGATTCTAGGACAAAGGAGAGGCAGTGTTTGAGCGTGAAATCTAACTGAAAGTAGCCCTAAGAGGACACACAATTTCATGTTTCAATAATCAAGGCACTCGTCACAGATGGAAAAGGTGCTCTGATTTAATTAACAGGAATTTCCTGTTACTTTCTGTGATCTTTATTTCTTCTAGTCAAAATAACATTGGAGTATAAGTAGACACTTACAGGTAGAGAACGTTTAAAAAGCTTTATTTTATTGACCGACAGTTGATTTACTATGTTGTGTTAATTTCTGTTGTGCAGCAAGGCGACTCAGTTTATACATATGTATGTGTACACACATATGCATATGTGTTCTTTTTCATATGCTTTTCCATTACGGTTTATAACTGGATACTGAGCATAGTTCTCTGTGCTCTACAGTGGGACCTTGGTGCTCATCCATTCTGTATATAATAGTTTGCATCTGCTAATCCCAAACTCCTACTCCATCCCTCTCCGACTTCCTGTCCTCTCTATGTCTACAAGTCTTTTTCCGTTGATAACTTTTTGTTTCTACCTCCTTGGTCTCCTTTCTGTTCCCTAACTGTCTCTGCTAAAAATGGTGACTGAATAATAAGCATTCAATTAATGTTAGCTGAATTTCTGTCTTCTCTCACTAAATACATATTGCATTAAATAAGATTATGTGCATTGGGTATAAAGTCTCATAAATGTTAGTTATAAGTTTATAATAATTTTTATTACTACTTAGTCTGAATAGTCTAAGGCTTTGAAACTAATCTTCGTTAAGTTCATCAGGATTGCGTGATTGAATACAGTGAGAAGAAAGGAGATCCTGACACAGACGCTGCTTTATTTTTTCTATGTTGCTGTTGATTGACATATTCTTTTGACATCCTTGCTTGAAAGTATCAGGTCGTGAATATTAATAACCCTTATTAACCCGTTACTCTCTCACATGCAGTTTCTCTTTCAAATGGGTTCCTCAACCATTTCCATGACTGTCGTCGGCTCTCTTTAGGTGAATGATTCTTTCCATGGTTATTATCAACTTTAGCTGGTTTCCTTCAGGAAGCAAAAAAAAAAAAAAAAAAAATAGGTAGCTAGTTTAACTGGAAATGCGTGAAACATATCTTAGCTTTGGGATTACTTTTGTTTTCAGTGTGTTAAGAGCAATGTAGAATAAAACTGCTTGGTGACGGTCCTATGCTTTCAGAGTTACGCTCTGGTTGCCCTTGAGAATGTGCATCTAAAGATGAGAAGACAAAACAGAACTTCAAGTGTATTTTCTGTTTGTATGTAAGAGCCACTCTTGCTGTACTTAAGTGTGATTTAGGAATAACACTTGCATTTTGCAGAGTCTAAATATTCATGTTGATGTATGGCAAAACCAATACAATATTGTAAAGTAATTAACCTCTAATTAAAATAAATAAATTTAAATTAAAAAAATAAATTTAAAACAGAAAAAAAATATTAAATAAATATTCTGTGCTGTGATCAGTGCATGAGGATGGCTAAAAATCCTTCCTGGTGTTAGATGTTCCAGATCACACTATGGTTCCTTTATAAAGGAAATATGTCCAAAGGAAACGTGAGAAAAAGTAGACTTTTGGAATTAATATAAATACTGGTGCAGAGGATAAAGGTAAAAGTTCCAAAAAAAAAAAAAAAAATTCTGTAGCCTCTTGGAACTTTTCTTTAGAGGTGCTGAGGTGGTTAGACCTGCCTTTGAATCCATACTTTAAGAATCACTGTATATGTGAACTTGAATAAATACTTTTCTCTATCTCAATGAGAGTTTCTGTTTTAATTGGATGTATTTCATATACTAGTAAATATAAAACCAGTTATTATTAAAACTAATAGGAAACACAAGCTCCTTATTTAAGTGGAAGCGTTTTGGTGAATGTTGACAGAAGATGAGCTAAGCACGCCTGTGAGTAACTTATGGTTCATTTGCTTGGCGGTTTTTAAATGCCCTTTTTAGGGAGTGGTGTCCTGGGAATTTGGGGGGCTGTAAGGTGGGGAGGCCGGGTATGACCCAGTCCACTGAAGCCAAGAGGGAGTATGGGCTGTGACGTGATCTCAGCTTCCAGGTTTAGTGTCAACAGCCAATTTGGAGGGATATGGCAAAAGAAAACCCAAAACATTTTTATGGGAAAAGTGAGTATTCTCAGATGACTTGGGCAGCAGGACTTTGAAGAGAGAGCAGGAACTTCATAAACACATGTCAGGAAGGGTACGTCTGTGTCCAAGTGTGACTCGGGCTCACTTAGACTTTGTCAAGGTCAAAGGTTGGTGTCAATGGGAAAAGAGATCTTTAGCCTTAAAGTATCTTTCTGTGGAGTCACACTGCTCCAATACGGACTGTTCGCCTCTGTGCCCAGAGCACAGCTGTCATCCTGGGATTTCCTTCATCATCATTCTGGGAATTATCTTTGCTTCTCCCACATCAAACCTCCTTTTTTCCTGTAGCCTATGCCTTCACCTTCTTTCTGGCTGATACTTTTGTTTGTTTGTAAGATTTTTTTTTTACTTGAGAAGAACTTTTTATTTAAATTTGTTTTTTATTTTATTCAAGTACAGTAGGTCTTTGTTGGTTATCTGTTTTTTTTTAATATAAATTTATTTATTTTAATTGGAGGCTAATTACTTTACAATATTGTATTGGTTTTGCCATACATCAGCATGAATCTGCCATGGGTGTACACGTGTTCCCCATCCTGAACCCCTCCTCCCACCTCCCTCTCCATACCATCCCTCTCGGTCATCCTAGTGCACCAGCCCCGAGCATAGCAGTATATACATGTCAATCCCAAACTCCCAATCTATCCCTCCCTTCTCACTCTTCCCCCGGTAACCACAAGTTTTTTTTTTTTTTATCATATCTCTCTGCGTCTGTTTCTATTTTTAAGTAGATCCATTTGTATCTTTTTTTTTTTTTTTGTCTTTTAGATTCCACATATAAGTGATATATGATATTTGTCTTTCTCTGTCCGACTTCACTTAGTGGGATGCTTTTGGTGAAGCAAAGTCTTCAGGTAATTCCTAAGAAATGTTTTATGGGAATCAAATTTTGGATACCCTGCACATCAGGAAGTATCCTTGTTATACCTTCATTTTGATGGGTACTTGAGTTGAATTGGAAATATATTTTCATCGTGATTTTGAAGTTATTGTCTCCTTGTCTTGTAGATGGCAATGTTGTTTTTGAGAAGTCTAAATCCTTTTTGATTCCTGATCCCCATGTATGGAACTTATATTTTGTGTCTGGAAACATGTAGAAACTTCTTTTTGTTGACAGAGCAGACATTTTCAATCTTGAAACTTTTGCATTTGGCTCAGTGAACTGAATTATTTCTTTGATGATTTCTTTGTCACTTCCTAATCTCTCTTTTTGGAACCACTATTATTAGGGCTCATTCTGAACTACTCCCCTTATTTTTGCTTTCTTAATGTCTTCCATCTTTCCTTTCTTTCTCGTCTATTTTTCATTCTTTTGACTAATTGCTCTCCTTTTTGAAAATTTCTTCAACTTAATCTTTCAAGCTGAGACTGATTTTCAGCTTCATTTTCAAGAGATGTTTTAGCATCGAGTATTTGCCTTTCGTAGCATCTTGTTTCATGGATACAAAAGCGTCTCTTAACTCTCAAAGGCTGTTTAGTATTTTTTAGTAATTTTTTTCCTTTTATTGAAATACATCCAAGTTTATTTTTAAAAAAGTCTCCTCGTCTCTATATTTACAGGGAGAGGATTTTCTCAGCTATCTAGTAATCTTTGCTTGTTAGCTCTTACTTAATTTCAAGAGATTAAAAAGCTGATTAGAGAGTGGGTGGCTGAGTCTCTGATGTCTCAAACAGTAAAGTATCTACCTGCAATGTGAGAGACCTGGGTTGGGAAGATCTCCTGGAGGGGGGCACGGCAACCCACTTCAGTAGTCTTGCCTGGAGAATCCCCACGGACAGAGGAGGCTGGGGGGCTACAGTCCTTGGGGTTGCAAAGAGTCAGACATGACTGAGGGACTAAGTACATCTTAGAGACTCTTAGCATGAGGGTGGAACTTGGTATTATTTTCCAAGATATTTTTGCATTGCCATTTTGTGGAGACATTCTTTTTTGCTAGGAATGGTCAGATTTCAATAAGAGGGCTCTTTTATCCTCTTGTCTGGAAGGCACGGGCCTGGTTGTCAACATTCAGGAAACTGAGTGGGGAAAGAAGCCTAGGACTCAGCATCAGTCTGCATGGTTTGGTCTAGTTCCTCTGTTTGCAGAATACGACATTCTCAACTGTGCTGGTGATGCCAGTTCTCCAGAAAACTTCCGAACTTCTCCCCATGTGGCCAGAGCACTAAGTACCACAGGTGTGGAGGGTGATCTAGACCCCACCAGCTTCTTAAATGTCTAATACTTAAACATTCTTGCTTTAGCCGCATTCTCACACCTGTTCTGTGTACTCACTTCTAGGTATTAGGTCTCACCAAGTGCTGCCATTTGGAGGAATATGTGGGTTAAATGAGGTTGGTATCCAGCTTTTCTCATGGCTGAATTTTGTTCTTTATGTGACAGCATATATGGGTAGTTGGATGGATTATGAAATAACATTAAGAACAAATCAAACTATTAGCAATAAAAGCATCAGAAAACAGTTCATCTGATAATTAATATAAAATTGAATTGGAGACTCAGGAAGTTATTAAATTTGAATCTAAAATGGGATCATCTGAGCTGGATCTCAGAAGACTTATTTTTTCTCCAGGTGTGCGTCTGAAGAATCTTGGAGGATTTGTATAGTTTGAACTCAAAACCAGATACTGCTCAATGATTCTTCACTGAATTTTGCTCTGAGTTTTGTGGTTGACCTGAAATCCCAAAACAAAGGAAAAACCCAGGAGTGTGAAACCAGATCAACCAAAATATGAAACTGTTCATATGAAAACTCCGTGACCTGAGACCACTAAGAATCCCTTGACTCTAATTACAATGTGGTCTCATTCCATAAATGTGGAAAGGTCATGTGATTTCTTTATTGATTCTGGCACCTGTTACATCTTTATTAAATCTAGCACATGTTCTTAAGTAGGTCTCCAATTATAAAAAGCATTTTTAATACAATGTATTGATTCATCTAACACAATTTTAATAATGTGTTGCAAAGAAATGTTTAAACAAGTCATGTATTATGTATTCCAGTTTCTATCTTTAAACACTCAGACTGATGAAATGAACTTTCACTTTCAAGGATGATGCTAGAAAAACATACCAAATAAAAACAGTTCTAATAATTTTTTATAATGAAAAAGAAACTAAAAAAGCAAAGCATATTTCTGAAAGAAGCAATTATTTTCATTATTTTTGGAAGAAGATTAAAAATATTATGAACATGTTACCAAATATTTGTTTATATTACATATTGCAGAGGAGAAATTCATGTTTTTATATAAATAGAGAAAAATTAACAGAATATATAAATTATTATATTAAATACATATTCTTTTCTACAGCACATGATTCATTTTGCAAATTATTTTAAGTATAATTCTATTAATAACCATAAAATAGACCAATGTTAATTTTTCTATTACCTTTTTCTTCTTTCCTAATATATCCATTGAAGAATAAGAGATTCTATTATTTCAGCATTTGTCTTGAAGTGTCATTCTAGTTGGTGGAAACAAAATAAATATAAAATATTAGGGTTATAAATTATCCTTACTTATTTGAATCCCTTTCAAAGAAGAAAGGGAAAAGAAATATACCATTAGGAAGAATACTATTTTGAAACATGAGAAAGACTCATTTAAGAATAAATGGTTAAATTATAAATCAACCAGACTTCAAATTTTTGAAAAAGAACAAATGGTTGAGGGGCTTAGTTGGTTCAATGGAAAAGTGAAAGTGAAAGTCGATCAGTCATGTCCGACTCTTTGAGACCCCATGGATTATACAGTCCATGGAATTCTCCAGGCCAGAATACCAGAGTGGGCAGCCTTTCCATTGTCCAGGGGATCTTCCCAACCCAGGGATCAAACCCAGGTCTCCTTCATTGCAGGCAGATTCTTTGCCAGCTGAAAGGAAAGCCCAGTTGGTTCATTGGAGTCTGTATTTATTCTCCCTCCTGAAACAAACAAAAAGAAATAGAATCAGACATAAATGCCTATATTCTCATATTCATTCTCTTCCTATGTATATTCCTCACCTACTATGTATCAGAGATTGAAGAAGGAATGGAGTACACAGCAATGAGACAAGCAGAACTGTTGTTGTCAAGCTTAAAATCTGGTGCCAGGGGCAGCAATAGCAACTATCGGAAACAGACTTGGGCCACCATGACCACGTATGGGCCTTGCCCAAGCAGAACAGATGAATTAGTTATAGAGCATATAGGTAATACATTCATATATACCATTTTATTCCTTTATTAAAAACCTGTAAAACCACATAATTGTGTTTCTGATAACTTGATACGGCTTTAAGTCCAATCACATTTCTCTGTGTCCTCCTTCCTATACCAAACTTCATTGATGCAACCCATTAGGCAGAAAAAATGTAGTTCGGCTTGAACCACAGACTGAATTTGAGTGAACTCTATAAAAGTTATCATACTGATTTCAAATTTAAAGCAGCTCACTCGAGAAACACATTTGTTCAGCTACAGAAATTCTCATATCCTTAAAACAATGCAAATGTCTTAAACTTCCTTCATTTCCCCCCATAGAGAAATTTTGAACACACTTAATGGCAAGTTTTCTAGTTTTCCTTTTTTTTCCACTAAGGATGATTATTATTATTTTTTCCTGGACAAGATGTTTCTGAAATTCTCCAAAATGAACATTGAGTACACTAAAAATGTGATATGAAAACAGTATTTCTTTACTGTATAAATAAAAACTTGCAAACCCTAACGATTAATACACTTAGGGTGGGTGGTTTCACTTTGACCTCGCATATATCATGGCATCACGATATCTCTCAATTATAACCAAAGCAAGTGAGAATGGATTTCAGGCCTGGAGAAGAGCTCTTAAGGGGATAATAGACTTTTGATGTTTGCCTTTTCACAGCAGCACAATGGCTAATTCCTGTAACCCCTGACCTCGTAGTGTCTCCTAACCAAGTATTGACATTAATCTACTGCTCATCTGTCACCCATCACATTTGGGAGTCCAGCCTCTGTTTCCAATTATCAGTCATTAGAGAAGACCCTGAGCAATTTCAGAGAAAACTCACAAAACCTTTGACCTGTTTTTGTCAGATAACCACAAGTATTTGCTGTAGATAAACTATCATTTCATTTCATGGTATCCAAGATGTAAAAGAGGGCTCTTTGCTTTATAGCATTTACTGTAACCTCCGTCACCTTCAGGTGGTTAAAAATGAACTGTGTTATTTTACCAATGGAGCAGATGGATTCACGAGGTCATTCAGTAAAATCTGGTGTGATTGGGATGGTTGACCTCTAGCTGCCAGGTAATCTACAAAGTCCACAGATTTTTCCACTAAAGAACACAAGATAAATATTTACCAAAAGGTGATTATCAGATAGTTGTGTTTTTACATTGACTTCTTGTAGGTAAACACAAAATTTCTCAAATATTTGTATATAGCTTAACTGAAATCCATTATTTACATACTAAGTATATTCACTCACCATTAAGTAATCATTTTTTATTACACAGAATGAATTCATCAGGTACCATCCTCTGGGGATATTAATTCTAAACTGACTTTTGAAGTTTAATATTAACATCCAACCCACAAAAGATGAATATTTGCTTTAAAGTCCAAATAATTATTTCCTGTATAAAACATCTATAATAAAAAAACAACAAAATATTTTCTACATGTCAGGATGCATTATTGTCTTCAAGGGTAAAAAAGCTAAGTGACTTTCAGACTCCTTTAAGGAGGAAATGTTTGAGGACCTGCTAATTTGACTGGATTGATGAGTAATGAATATGTCGAATGAGTGTGCATGTCAAAATGTATGCTGCTGTGTCCTCTATCTTGTAGATGTGAAATATTTAAAACAAGATATCGAGTAAATACAATTATTTTCTAACTACCCACAGTTGTAAAAATCTAGCCTGATTTTTCTCTGTTGCTGTTGTTCAGTCACTAAGCTGTGTCTGACTCTTTGTGAGCCCTGTCCTTCATCATCTCCCGGAGTTTGCCCAAACTCATGTCCATGAATCTATGTTACCATCAAACCACCTCATCTTCTGTTACCCCCTCTTCCTCCTGCCTTCAATCTTTCCCAGCATCGGGGGTGTCTTTTCCAATGGGTCAGCTCTTCATATCAGGTGGCCAAAGTATTGGAGATTCAGTCCTTCCAATGAATATTCAGGGTTGATTTCTTTTAGGCTTGACTGGTTTGATCTCCTTGCTGTCTAAGGGACTCTCAAGAGTCTTCTCCAGCACCACAATTTGAAAGCATCAATTCTTCAGCACTCAGCTTTCTTTATGGACCAACTCTCACATCCATACATGACTACTGGAAAAACCATAGCTTTGACTATATGGATCTTTGTCAGCAAAATGATGTCTCTGCTTTTTAATATGCTACCTAGGTTTGTCATAGCTTTTCTTCCAAGGAGCAAACGTCTTTTAATTTCACAGCTGCAGTCACCATCCACAGTGATTTTGGAGTCCAGGAAAATAAAGTCTGTCACTGTTTCCATTGTCTTCCCATCTATTTGCCATGAAGTAACGGGACTGGATGCCATGATCTTTGGTTTTTGAATGTTGAGTTTTAAGCCAGGTTTTCATTCTTCTCTTTCACCTTTATCAAGAGGCTCTTGATAGTCCCTCTTTGCTTTCAGCCATTAGGGTGTTATCATCTGCATATCTGAGGTTTTTGATATTTCTCCCCTCAGTCTTGATTCCAGCTTGAGCTTCATTCAGCCCAGCAGCATCTCACATGGTGTACTCTGCACAGATGTTAAATAAGCAGGGTGACAATATACAGCCTTGATGTACTCTTTTCCCACTTTTGAAACAGCCAGTTTTTTCAAGTCCGGTTCTAACTGTTGCTTCTTGTCCTGCATACAAGCCTTTGTTCTGCATACAGGTTGCTCTGATTTTCTTAATGCCACTTCAGCAACATATGAAAATTTAATTATATAACTATAACTAAACAAATAAAAGTTAAAAAAACTATTACACTGTAACAAAATTACATAGCAAAATTAGAAACCAAAAAATTTTGTATTTTCAATTTGATAACAAAGTTAAACATTACAACAAAATTAAAACATGATAATAGTCATCACCTTTATTAACATGTCTATAGTCCAGATATAGAAATGGACTTTTAGATCATCAGCATAGCTGTGTTTCAGACCAGGTAGCAATTTTGTACAGTTAAATTTTTATTGATCATTTACTGTTTTGGTGATATATGTATAAATACAAAGAAAAGGGACAAGACAAAATGGATATTCCTCTAAACTATCTTACTCAATGGGATTAATATAAAGTTATATAATAATTATAATGTAAATGGAAAGTAATTCACACAAGAGCTACATCTTTTTGAGAAATTGCTCTGTTTCAGAAACTATGTAATGATCCTCTCTCTCAAATATTATTTAACTTCTATAGTACACTGTGGAGAAAGCCTTTCCTGATCAATCTCCATGTTAAAGATAGATAAATAAAGTCTCAGGGATGTTGAAAATCTCTTCTAATATCACCAAAGTATTAGAGCTTCAGTCCTTCCAATGAATATTCAGGGTTGATTTCTTTTCGTATTGACTGGTTTGATCTCCTTGCTGTCCAAGGGATAGATTAGGGAACTAAAGTGAATGTGTTAGTCGCTCAGTTGTGTCCAACTCTTTGCGACCCCATGGACTGTAGCCTGCCAGGCTTCTCTGTCCATGGAATCTCCAGGCAAGAACACTGGAGTGGGTAGCTTTTTTCTTCTCCAGGGGATTGTCCCCACCCAGGGACTGAAGCCAGGTCTCCTGCAATTCAGGCAGACTCTTCGTTATCTGAGTCACCAGGGAAGAGCTAGGGAACTAAGGCTTCCAGCAGGAGAAATTAATTTGGGGGAGATTTCGAAGTAGTCTTTGAAGAATTCGAACTAGAGATTTTAAGTTCAGTTCAGTTCAGTTCATTTGCTCAGTCATATCCGACTCTTTGCAACCCCATGGACTGCTGCATGACAGGCCTCCCTGTCTATCACCAACTCCCGGAGTTTACACAAACTCATGTCCATTGAGTCAGTGATGCCGTCCAACCATCTCATCCTCTGTCATTCCCTTCTCCTCCCACCTTCAATGTTTCCCAGGATCAGGGTCTTTTCAAATAAGTCAGCTCTTTAGATTAGGTGGCCAAAGTATCAGAGTTTCAGCTTCATCATCAGTCCTTCCAATGAATATTCAGGACTGACTTCCTTTTGGATGGACTGGTTGGATCTCCTTGCAGTCCAAGGGACTCTCAAGAGTCTTCTCCAACACCACAGTTCAAAAGCATCAGTTCTTCAGTACTCAGCTTTCTTTATAGTCCAACTCTCATATCCATACATGACTACTGGAAAAACCATAGCCTTGACTAGATGGACCTTTGTTGACAAAATAATGTCTCTGTTTTTTAATAGGTTGTCTAGGTTGGTCATAACTTTCCTTCCAAGGAGTAAGCGTCTTTTTATTTCATGGCTGCAATCACCATTTGCAGTGATTTTGGAGCTCCCCAAAATAAAGTCTGACACTGTTTCCACTGTTTCCCCATCTATTTGCCATGAAGTCATGGGACTGGATTCCATAATCTTAGTTTTCTGAATGTTGAGTTGTGTTTTTTTTAACTTTACAATATTGTATTGGTTTTGCCATATATCAAAATGAATCCACCACAGGTATACATGTGTTCCCCATCCTGAACCCTCCTCCTTCCTCCCTCCCCATACCATCCCTCTGGGACGTCCCAATGCACCAGCCCCAAGCATCCAATATCATGTATAGAACCTGGACTGGTGACTCGTTTCATACATGATATTATACATGATTCAATGCCATTCTCCCAAATCATCCCACCCTCTCCCTCTCCCACAGAGTCCAAAAGACTGTTCTATACATCTGTGTCTCTTTTGCTGTCTCGTATACAGGGTTATTGTTACCGTCTTTCTAAATTCCATATGTATGCGTTAGTATACTGTATTGGTGTTTTTCTTTCTGGCTTACTTCACTCTGTATAATGGGCTCCAGTTTCATCCACCTCATTAGAACTGATTCAAATGTATTCTTTTTAATGGCTGAGTAATACTCCATTGTGTATATGTACCATGGCTTTCTTATCCATTCATCTGCTGATGGACATCTAGGTTGCTTCCATGTCCTGGCTATTATAAACAGTGCTGCGATGAACATTGGGGTACACATATCTCTTTCCCTTCTGGTTTCCTCAGTGTGTATGCCCAGCAGTGGGATTGCTGGATCATAAGGCAGTTCTATTTCCAGTTTTTTAAGGAATCTCCACACTGTTCTCCATAGTGGCTGTACTAGTTTGCATTCCCACCAACAGTGTAAGAGGGTTCCCTTTTCTCCACACCCTCTCCAGCGTTCATTGCTTGTAGACTTTTGGATTGCAGCCATTTTGACTGGCATGAAGTGGTACCTGACTGTGGTTTTGATTTGCATTTCTCTGATAATGAGTGATGTTGAGCATCTTTTCATGTGTTTGTTAGCCATCTGTATGTCTTCTTTGGAGAAATGTCTATTTAGGTCTTTGGTCCATTTTTTGATTGGGTCATTTATTTTTCTGGAATTGAGCTGTAGGAGTTGCTTGTATATTTTTGAGATTAGTTGTTTGTCAGTTGCTTCATTTGCTATTATTTTCTCCCATTCTGAAGGCTGTCTTTTCACCTTGCTTATAGTTTCCTTTGTTGTGCAGAAGCTTTTAAGTTTAATTAGGTCCCATTTGGTTATTTTTGCTTTTATTTCCAATATTCCTGGAGGTGGGTCATAGAGGATCCTGCTGTGATGTATGTCGGAGAGTGTTTTGCCTATGTTCTCCTCTAGGAGTTTTATAAATCTAGCCTTGGTAAATTCAAAAACAATTGAAATCATTCCAAGCATCTTTTCTGACCACAATGAAGTAAGATTAGATCTCAATTACAAGAGAAATACTATTAAAAATTCCAACATATGGAGGCTGAACAACACACTGCTGAATAATCAACAAATCACAGAAGAAATCAAAAAAGAAATCAAAATTTGCATAGAAACAAATGAAAATGAAAACACAACAACCCAAAACCTGTGGGACACTGTAAAAGCAGTCCTATGGGGAAAGTTCATAGCAATACAGGCATACCTCAAGAAACAGGAAAAAAGTCAAATAAATAACCTAACTCTACACCTAAAGAAACTAGAAAAGGAAGAAATGAAGAACCCCAGGGTTAGTAGAAGGAAAGAAATCTTAAAAATTAAGGCAGAAATAAATGCAAAAGAAACAAAAGAGACCATAGCAAAAATCAACAAAACCAAAAGCTGGTTCTTTGAAAGGATAAATAAAATTGACAAACCATTAGCCAGACTCATCAAGAAACAAAGGGAGAAAAATCAAATCAATAAAATTAGAAATGAAAATGGAGAGATCACAACAGACAACACAGAAATACAAAGAACAAGAGACTACTATCAGCAATTATATGCCAATAAAATGGACAACGGGGAAGAAATGGACAAATTCTTAGAAAAGTACAACTTTCCAAAACTGGACCAGGAAGAAATAGAAAATCTTAACAAACCCATCACAAGCACAGAAATTGAAACTGTAATCAGAAATCTTCCAGCAAACAAAAGCCCAGGTCCAGACGGCTTCACAGCTGAATTCTACCAAAAATTTAGCAAAGAGCTAACACCTATCCTACTCAAACTCTTCCAGAAAATTGCAGAGGAAGGTAAACTTCCAAACTCATTCCATGAGGCCACCATCACCCTAATACCAAAACCTGACAAAGATGCCATAAAAAAAGAAAACTACAGGCCAATATCACTGATGAACATAGATGCAAAAATCCTTAACAAAATTCTAGCAATCAGAATCCAACAACACATTAAAAAGATCATACACCATGACCAAGTGGGCTTTATCCCAGGGATGCAAGGATTCTTCAGTATCTACAAATCAATGAATGTTGAGTTTTAAGCCAACTTTTTCACTCTTCTCTTTCACTTTCATCAACAGGCTCTTTAGTTTTTCTTTGCTTTCTGCCATAAGGGTGGTGTCATCTGCATATCTGAGGTTATTGATATATCTCCTGGCAATCTTGATTCCAGCTTGTGCTTCCTCCAGCCCAGCATTTCTCATGATGTACTCTGCATATAAGTTAAATAAGCAGAGTGACAATATACAGCCTTGATGTACTCCTTTTCCTATTTGGAACCACTCTGTTGTTCCACGTTCGTTTCTAACTGTTGCTTCTTGACCTGCATACAGATTTCTCAGGAGGCAGGTCAGGTGGTCTGGTATTCCCATCTCTTTGAGAATTTTCCACAGTTTGTGATGATCCACACAGTCAAAGGCTTTGGCATAGTCAATAAAGCAGAAATAGATATTTTTCTGGAACTCTCTTGCTTTTTCGATGATCCAACAGATGTTGGGAATGTGATTTCTGGTTCCTCTGCCTTTTCTAAAACCAGCTTGAACATCTGGAAGTTCACGGTTCACGTATTGTTGAAGCCTGGCTTGGAGAATTTTGAGCATTACTTTACTAGTGTGTGAGATGAGTGCAATTGTGCAGTAGTTTGAGCATTCTTTGGCATTGCCTTTTAAATAGAAGATTTTAAGGATATGTAAGTAGGAGATTTTAAGCAGTGGGATTTGGACTTTGAACATGTGGGAAGTGTCTTAGAGGATCTTAGGTCTAGGATCTAGGTCCACCCTCAACCCACTGTGTGCAAGCACAATGAACTACTTATTATTCACTCCTGTGGCCCTAAATTTCACATCTAATTCCACCTATACAAACTCCTTTCTCTATGTGGTGATGATTCTTTAAGACCAAGTTCAAAATGACCTCCCTTGAAGCCTCCTGCACCCTGTGTTGCTCCTTCCTTCCTTATTCTGTCCCCACACATGTCTTCCTCAAAACCCCACCCCACTCTGCCACATGGTGCTTCTCCACATCTGTTCTCATCCAGAGCTCCTAGCTCTTTGCTTCTGAGATCTCTGACCCAGAGCAGTTATCCAATTAATATTTTTGGCTTGATTAAAGTTAGAGGTAGTACCGTGGCTATTTTCAGGATAATCAAGACATGTGTATATGGAAGACCAGAGAGAGAAAAGCAGCTCCCTGACAGCCAGGACTGGGATTGGATCAAGGAAGGGAGAAAAAGTTAAAAATGAAAATGTCTTAATCTTATGAAATCAACAAGTGCTTAATTTATTGCTATTACTGTTTATTACTGAACACATCAATTTTTATTCCAATGCTTGGTTTAACTATTATTATTGAATTCTAATAACCACTGATGGCTGAGTGCTGGGCCCCATCCAGTCTGAGAAGTGAGAGGAAATCTTAAGACAGTCTTCCTTCCAGTTCCAAAGCTCTTTTTGTAGAAGACTTAATGAATTATAGTTGATTTACAAGGTTGTGTTTAATCTCTGCTCTACAGCAAAGTGACTCAATTATGCATATATATGCTTCCTCATCGGAGAAAGCAATGGCACCCCACTCCAGTACTCTTGCCTGGAAAATCCCATGGATGGAGGAACTTGGTGGGCTGCAGTCCATGGGGTCGCTAAGAGTCGGACACGACTGAGCGACTTCACTTTCACCTTTCACTTTCACGCATTGGAGAAGGAAATGGCAACCCACTCCAGTGTTCTTGCCTGGAGAATCCCAGGGACGGGGGATCCTGGTGGGCTGCTGTCTATGGTGTCACACAGAGTCGGACACGACTGAAGCGACTTAGCAGCAGCAGCAGCATGCTTCCTCATATTGTTTTCCATATGATTTATCACAGGATATTGAATTTTGCTCCCTGTGCTCTACAGCAGGACCTGTTGTTTATCCAGCCTATGTATAACAGTTTGTACCTGCTAATCCCAAACTCCCACCCCCTCCCTCTCACACCTCCCTCCTACTTGGCAGTCACAAGTCTGTTCTGTATATCTCAGGTTTAATTCTTTGGGTCCCTAAATTGCTCATATTTTTAAAGCAAAGTAATATATAAATATTGGATCAGTAATTTAACTTTGTCAATTTCAAAATTATGAGCAGCATTGTTTTAATTAGTTCAGGAAATTAATTTCTTTACCTATCACAGGACAAGATTTAAATAATTTAACCATCTAACTATTGTTTTGCAATTTTTCCTCCTTATAAAACTATATTCATGAAGCATTTATGAGCACCAGTAAGAAGACTTCAACTATAGGACATTCAAAAGTCAATTGAAATTGTTCTTTGCAACAGACCATTCCGGGGGACAGTTTTCCCTTTTTCAAGTCACACATGGCTACGGTATTAAGAGGCTCTTAGGGTTTCTGGAATCTGGAGTTTACCACACTCTCTGGGATGGTTATCCTTTCAAAGAAACATGTAACATGTGCATTCACTGACCAATGAATAGGCCTTTATAGGCCCAAGTTTATGTTTCTCGGTGGACTAGTCAGTGAAGAATGCCTTGCAGAGTGAGGCATCTCAGTAGTCACATGACAGCTTTGCTATTTTTTTTTCACTTTAAAATGTAATACAGATTAATAATTCTATGAGTAATCTCTTAATGATTTTTTGCACTCAGCAGCAAACAATGATCTGTATTCTTTCAACAGCTGGCTGTGCTCCTGGGAAAACACTATCTTTGTCTTGCAGCTACTGGTTCTGTTTGAATCTTCCAAGTTACAGCCCTGTGTGGGAGATTAAGACTGATTACCCATGGATGCATCCCCTTAAAACGGCAGATAAATCACTAAACAGATAAAACTGCAATTCTCTGTTAATTAGCCCTACTCTTCAGATATTGCAGACAGCAAAATATTTAGTTAGGACATTTCTATCCAATTTCTACTTATGATAAAGTCATTCAGAGAGGTGTCTGTTTGGAAAAAAAAGGAATGCCATCAGTCATTGACTTCTGGAAAGTTATATCTCAACAAGAAAATGCCTCAGTGTATGTCTTGTCTTTAAACACAAGAAGCTTAATCTTTGCAGAACTTTGACAATTTAGAGCATTTAGAATGTAGTTTGGGGTTTCTATAAAGGCGATCCTGTTTCTTTTCACTCTCAGCCCATTACTCATGGAATGTGAATCTTCTGATTCATATATTACCTCTTGCATGCTTTGATGTTGCCACTTTTAAAATAAACTATAAAAATAAATCCACTGTTTCTGCCAGTGTAGGCGACCTTTCAGTTGTTCTAGGTGGTTTGTAGATGGAAATGTTTGGAAGACACAAAACATGCTTTCTGAAAGCAGAATGAGGTGCATTTCCCATCACCATTATAATTCTGTTTTGAGTGGTAAGCTGTATTAATTTTGCTGACTTTTTGATGTTTTTTTTTTTCTGTGAGCTGAGGTGTGTGTGTGTGTGTGTGTGTGTGTGCGTGTGCAGGAAGCAAATCTTTCATTTTTGTAGAGAGCGCTGTGGGCCACCATCAGCTGAAATGTTAAATAAACAACCCTGTGTTGATGCACTTGTTTAATATACGATGATCTTCGCCGGTTTTCATGTAACAGTCTTCCAAACAAGAGTGTATCACAAACGACAGTGGGAGAGGAGCCTGTGGCATTTGGGTTGTATTTGCATGGCTGTTTGGCAAAATATAACCCCTTGGTCTGGTTAGATACATAAGCAGATAAGAAAATAGAAGTCTAGGCAGGTTGTCCTCTTCTCTTTTTAAATACAATTTTCAAAGGTGAGTCAATTGATAAAGATGTATGTTTTAAATCTAGCTATATTTGTTCCTAAGGGCTTCCCAAGTAGCTCAGCTGATAAAGAATCCACCTGCAATGCAGGAGACCCTGGTTTGATTCCTGGGTTGGGAAGTTCCCCTGGAGAAGGGATACGTTACCCATTCTAGTAGTCTTGGGCTTCCCTGGTGGTTCAGATGGTAAAGAATCCACCTGTAATGCGGGAGACCTGGGTTCAGTCCCTGGGTTGGGAAGATCCCCTTGAGGAGGGCATGCATGGCAACCCTCTCCAGTGTTCTTGCCTGGAGAATCGCCATGGATAGAGGAGCCTGGTGGACTACAGTCTTTGGGGTTACAGAGAGTCAGACACGACTGAGCGATTGAGCACATATTTGTTCGTATACTCTCTTTTGCATTTCATATGAGAGAAACTGTGAAGTGTTGTGGGATGAAGAGATGATCCCCACCAGAAACAAGTGTTAACCTCCTGGTCTCAGCCTATTTCAACCCCTGCATCATTTTATCCCCCTGGACAAGTCTTGGTGTGACTTGAGTGAGCTCACCCTTCTTTTTTATTGCTTTGTTTCACTTTTTGTTTTTATTTGTCTTGTCTGGCAATGAGATCTTTTCTACTCTCGAATAGGAATGTATTGACAGTTATGGTTTTTATAAGATCTGGCAGATCTTAATCTTATAAGGCAGACTTTATTAGAAATGATAATAAGGTTGTATTGGAAACTCATGCATAGCATTTGTTGATTTAACACAGAAGTAAAATAATGAATTGAAAGCTCCAAATATTTAATACATTGTGAATCAAATCAAAACCTCCAAATATTTTGTACATATTGCAATGATTTTTTCTACTTTTTTATTATCTTTTAAGCTTTCCAAGCCATTTACAATTGCATTGAGTTATGTAGCACAGTGTAATATACAGAGAAACACAATATATTTAATATAAAAGTAATCACAATATGAACAAGGCAAAGATAGCTCCTATAAAAAGCTTACATTTAAAGAGTATGAGATGTATGTGTTCTCGTTCATCTATTTTGGAAGTGTTGTTTTAGTAGTAGGTCAGATGGAGAAAGCTAACAGCTAGTGAGTTACAATCATTTTAAAATGTAGTTGTAGGAAAAGGATGGACTTGTTTGCTAATAGATATATTATATAAGGGCTTTTCTGGCAGTCCAGTGGTTAAGCTCTGTCTTCCACTGCAGGGGATACAAGTTGGAACCCTATTTGGAGAACTGGGATCCCACAAACCATGCAATGTGGCTAAAAAAAGAAAAGAAAAAGAAATATTATATAATATTAATTCAACTTGTGAATACAATCGCTTGCTTGTTCATAAACATTTCCTTGGATAAGAAATGGAGTAAGTATTAAATAAGTGAATATAATATAAAGTTTTCTAAGATAAAGGTTGGAGGGAGTGATTTCTAGAATGAGTGGAGTTCAGAATGTAAGGCATCCTCTCTAGGGTAGGAACATCTCATAGAGGAGAACGAAAGCATTGAAAGATCAACTCTCCTGAGGGATAATTAGACAAAATGAACAACAAAATGACATCCAGGAAAAGCTAACACACAGTGTCTTGTTGGGGCTTGTGAAGTTGACATCTTGATCTTGGGTTGAAATCTGTTCTCTCCCAATTATAGTCTGTGGGCTCTTGAGCAACTAAGAGAAACTTACGGACATAAGTAAAGTTGCAAGGATTAAATAAAATATATGTCCCCCCCTCCCCTCAAATGAGAGGCAAATAAATCTGGATGCCCTCAGTCAGTGGGCAATGTGGCTTGATGGTTCTGAGGGAAAACCCAGAAACAGCCTTTGATCTATTCATAGTCTTTCATTCAACCAAAGTTTATTAGGAGATTTCTTTGAATCAATATTTTGTTGGGTTAGATGCTGATTATACACTGGTGATCAAACCCTTGCTACTTCACCTGTCCTCCACATTTTTGTGTATTGTTGATAAAGATTGTTGAAATATACAATTGATCCCCAAAACAACACAGTTGGAACTGCATGGATCCTCTAATATGCAGATTTTTTCAATAAACATGCTGGAAACATTTTCGGAGATCTGAAGCAGTTTGAAAAAGCTCAGACATGAACATTATAACCTAGAAAAATCAGAAAAATTAAGAAAAAGTTAAGTATGTCATGAATGCATACAATATACATAGATATAACATACAAAATATGTGTTAATCAAAAGTTTATGATATAAGTAAGGCTTCCAGTCAACTGTAGGCTATTAGTAGTTAAGTTTTGTGGAGTCAAACTTAAACACAGATTTTTGACTGTGCAGGAGGTCAGTTTTCCTGGCCCCTGCATTGTTCAAGAGTCACCTGTACTAACAATGAACTAGTCCCTAAGTAGGATGTCATTATGTAGGTGGTATGGATATTGAACAAAGATTTATAATGAGCTTTAGAAGACGGACATCTGTTACTGCCTAGCTGTCATCACCCAATTTCTTATTCTTAAGTTGGGGATATTAGTATTTGACACTTCCCTAGGTAACTGAGATTACCTTGTGAATATTTGTGAGCATCATTAGGACTGCAAGGCTATATAAATACTACTTTTATTCCATTACTCATTGCAACATGTCCCATGGAATTTACTGGTGCAATTATAATTCAAAGCAGTAGGATATAGGAATTTGAATTGCTGGACAAATCTGCACTGCAACTTTATTCTGTGTGGTATATTTAATATAAAATTTTATTAAACTCTTTGAAAATCTGCCCCCTTAAGGGGTTAGGTTAAAGAGCCTGGATTAGAAAACTGAAATTTTATAATAACAGCTGAAACTCTAGCTTTCCACTTTATTACACTAACATCTCACAGGGGATTCCAGAACAGTAGATGACTTTACATAATATGAATTCAATACTCATCTGCATCATGCAGGTGCATGCTCTAGATTGGACCTTAACAAACTCATGTCAAAGTTCTGATGTTCAAAATTACAGTTATTCTTGTCTAAATTTCAAATGCAAAATTGATTGTTAATGGAAAATTGAATAATGGTTGTTATCACTCAGAATTTTGAATATTGACTTTCAGAATAGAGAATATATACTTTTGAATGACTGATGAGTGCTTAGAGTCTAAAGTGTGGAATTTCTCAAGCAGAGTCTGGATCAGTGCCACCCACTCAAACAAACAGAACACTTCTGCAGCAAAGCAATAAATATAAAGTGGGGATAAATGGGGACTTTAAAAATCATCTCAAATTGGTTAATTTTCAGTTTTTATGCCAATTGAAGCTAAAGCCAAAATTGCAGTTTACAGAGTTTTTTGGATTTTGGACTTGTAAATGCAAAATTTCAGATCTTTTATTTCCTTTTTTAAAAAATGAAATATAGTTTATTTACAATGTTGTGTTAGTTTCAAGTGTGCAGCAAAATGATTCATATATATACATATATGTATGCATATATATATATATCCTTTTTCAGATTCTTTTCCACTATAGGTTATTACAAGGTATTGAGTATAGCTCCCTGTGCTATAGAGTAGGTCCTGTTGTTTACTTATTTTATATATGGTACTGTGTATCTGTTAATCCCAAATTTCAAATTTATCTGATCTTTATTAAAGCATAAATACTTAGGACAAAGTAACAGTCTCTTAGCACAAGCAGCCCAGCCTCGTGTTAAGAATCACAGTTTGGTTCAAGTGCTTGGATTTGTCAGGTCAGTTTATTTCTCTTCCTCAGTTCTTATCTTGTCACATCAAAAATTTGGAGCAATGGAGTAAAAGGTGTAGAACAACAGACAACTTACAGCTCAGTTCAGCTCATGGATCTTTTATAAGACAGACACTCCCAAGACATGGGAGCAGGCTGACCCCGAAGGAGTTCTCATCCTTCCTATCGATCCCTCTTGGCTTCCCCCTTTCATACTTCCAGTTCCTACTTTTGGCTATGCCCTGTGCAAAGCAGGACTTGTACCCACCACCAATTAATGAAAGGGAATTCAAATGGGCATACCCTCAAGGCCAATTGACAATTCCAAGTTATATAACAACAAGCTGTGTTGTTTATGTCTTCCCATAATTCAGTCTGTTATAATTAAATGTAAAATATTCATGAGCCCTTAATGGACTCCTTACTGCCCAAAGTTACTTAGAGAAGCCCCTGTGGTTATTTTGCACTGCCTGTGTACCTAGGGTGCCTGTGCAGGAGTGGAAAAGTCTGTGTGATTACTTTGAAGCATATCTGTGAGCTCTCCTGGGTGTGCCTGGCATGGAGTTTAGAGATCAGTTTGCATCCCTTTAGACAGGACACTGCTTGTTGCTGATGCCTAACTTTCTACCTCACAGATTCAAATTATTTCGCAAAGTTTCTTTGCCTCCTCAGTTTCTTCATCTTCAAAATTAGGATGATAATAGAACCTACCCCACAGATTGTTATGAAGTGTAATGTGTTAATGTTAATAAAATACTTAAACCAGTTTTATTTAAATATGTTTCATGATATCTGTGTTGTCTCAATGAGGATCAAAAAAGAAGACGTTTACAGTGAATGAAACGTAGTGTGTAAAAAAAGAGTTTTGGCCAATTTTAAATTCATATGTACACTCTAGCTATTAGAAGTCCAGTTTGTAGGTAATTTTCTGTGCTTACACTTTTGAGGTGGAGACATGTTCATAGCAGACTACACTATAGTCAGCTGAAGTTTAAACATAAAAGCGATTTAATTTATGGAACACAATAGGATCTTAAAAATGCAGTCATCTTTCTTATTTAGGGAAAGGTTAATTAATTTCTCCAGGGATGAACCTCTTTTAGGACCAGTGAAAGTTGCTCAGTCACGTTCAGCTCTTTGTGATCCCATGGACTATACTATACAGTCCATGGAATTCTCCATGCCAGAATACTGGAGTGGGTAGCCTTTTGCTTCTCCAGGGATCTTCCCAACCCAGGGATCCAACCCAAGTCTCCTGCGTTGCAGGTGGATTCTTTACCAGCTGAGCCACAGGGGAAGCCCTTAGGACCAAGATAATGATACTTAAATAAAACAAAAGTTCATGAGTCATGGGAGATAGTGTTGGTGTAGCCAGGCAGCCTGAGTTCTCTCCAAGTTCATGGGATGAAGATGACTCCAGGCATAGCTTACCTTTTCCTTTTTGCTGGGGTAGGTATCTAAGGTGGAGGTGGGGCTGAGTTTCTTGCTCTCCTAAACCACCTGCTACTCCTCTAGGGAAAATAAACCAGAGATTATTTTAGAGGATAAAGGCAAAGATTGTGGGTTTCTTTATCATGAGTTTCCTCTCAGACTTGGAACCTGTCTGATGCTGGTACTTAAGCAGCCTTGGTTCCCCAAAATCACTCCTCAATGATCATGACTACCTTCTCTCTTTCTTAATCCTGACCTTCCTCTGGTTTAGGACCCCAATGTCATAAATTTCCAGCAGTGTTGGTAATGACATTTTAATTAATCTCCTAAAGATATTCTTGTATCTTAATGCCATTAACAAACTTTGGGAGTTGTTTTTATAGCATACATCTTTTATCTTCTTTAATGACATTTTAGCAATGAAATATCACTGAATGTAGGTAAAAAATATTATTGTAGGTTTGTGAGACACTTGGAACACAGTACTTTGCGGTGGATTTTTTGTAACCTGTCCTATGCGTGCTAAATTGCTTCTGTCATGTCTCTTTGGACCATCATCTGCCAGGCTTCACTGTCCAATATTATCTGCGATAACTGAGATTTTAAGAAACCTACCAATGCTGCGAAACTTAATTCCATCAAATGATATGTCATTACTAAACATGTGCCCTTTCATTAGGTGGCTCTTTAAGAAAGACTTTGGTACCCAGCATGAGACAAGGTGGGATGCAGGACTCCTCACTGCAGTGCTGCGCCTGGACTGGTCTCCTTGAGTAAAAAAATACAAAGAAACTATAAGGGGCTAAAAATAACTATGTGTATGCCAGTTGGGGCAAAATAGAGACAACAAATACAAAAAGATCAAAAACTCAACTGCCACTTCTAAAGAGCCTGGAGCAAAACCAGGGTGTTGAGAGCAAAAGCAGCGTCCTGCACATGTCCCCTGCACACAGCACCACCTGTCTGAGCCATTCCTCTGGTCTGACTCCTGGACCCTGGACCCTCAGCTCCTATAAGGAGCCGGCTCACTGCCACCCTCCCCTCAGCAGGAAGCAAGGGCATCTATTGCTTTTGCTCCCTGCTGCTGTAACAGGGGCCGCAGTAAAGCCTTGTCTGAATTTCTTGTCTGACCTCTGATCAATTTCTATTGATTAGGGAAGGCCAAGACTCCTGGTGGATAACAAGCATAGACTGTATAAAGCAATACAGCATTTTATAAAGCCAGATTATGTAACGATATGCCTGACACTTCCTGTCCTGAGTTCTTCACATTCCCAAGAGGAAAAATTCTCTGACCTCTTTTGGTAGGAAGGTTGCTGAAGGCGGAATCGTGTTCCTCTCTCAATTACGGAGCCTAAGAACAGGCGGAGGGCTTTGGGAGACTGGATGCTGCTGCACCACCGGTGCAGAGGCGGGGACGTAGGGAGGGGGGCTCAATTGGGGAGGTTGCACTCAGTAACCACTAAGAACTAATGAAAGTGCATTTAAAAAAAAACAGAGCACTGCATTTGCTAAAAGGAGGAAAAAACTCTCCTGGGAAGACATTTTAGAAATAATCTTCCTTGTGAAAATGAATTTGTTTTATTTCCTTGACCTCTAAAATTTCATAAACACAGTCCCGCTGTGCCGGCAGCTCCCTGGGCCGCCTTCGGATTTTCCTCCCTTGGCTGTACTAAATCTCACCGCTGACCTCACCTGGAACTCTGGAGCTTTCTATCACAGAGTCCTAATTCTTGTATGAAGCCTCCTCTGTTCCGGTACTGGATACACACACTAGTAATAACTTTACAACCATCCCTTTAAAAAACATTTTTGGATAACCTTTCCATTTAGGAGCCAGGAATTTGTATAAAACCGCAGAGGTTATATTGCTTTTGAACTAAAGGCTGTTGGTTTGTGGAATTTCCTTTAACTAGAAACACATATGAGTCTGTGGTTTTAGTGTTTTCCCAGTTTTATAACATCCTGCTTGTTTGTTTTCCAAAGTGAAAGAATTTACCATTAATTTCCATACTTAATAAAGGACTAACGTTTTACTTCCTTTTCTGTTTGTTGGTTTCAGTTGAAAGAGACAAAGATTTTTCGCACCAGCGAAGGCATTACAAAGAATTCCGGTTCGATCTTACGCAGATTCCTCAAGGAGAAGCAGTGACGGCTGCCGAATTCCGGATATACAAGGATAGGAGCAACGGCCGGTTTGAAAATGAAACGATTAAGATTAGCATATATCAGATCATCAAGGAATACGCAAATAGGTATCAGTATTTCATCTGGCTTATTATCCTAGCAGATGCACATTACACTGTAGTAAAATCCGTTGATAACCCGTGTAATGTGTCGAATCATGCTTGTTTGCATGTGATGGCACCAAGGCATGTATAGACACGTGGAAGACGCATGTAACTGACTGAAACGTGCCTCGTATATTTCACAGCTTTTTCGTACTCCCGACACCCATCTGTGCTCTATGGTCTTATGCTCCCCTGTATGTGTTCTCCAGGCCTGTTGCCTCGTTTCTAAAATGAGAAAACTTCCATTTTAATTCTGCACATATGGAATTTATGATTAACATTATTTAAATCACTTGTCTTTTAAGTTACAGTGACTTTATTTTTTCCTGGTGTTAAGTGTAAACTGTGTATACTTGTTATGTGGGTTTTGTATTTGCAGTACATTCGGACAGCTAATCTGTATGTCTTCTGTTTATAAAATGCTTAATTCAAAATGGTACAAAAATGGACGAAGAATCTGAAACATGAAATGTATGAAAACCTCAGCTGATAATTACTGCAAATGAGCTATCAAATATAAGAATTAGAAAGAGACTTTAGTGGTATTTTCAGACCTTCTACCAATATAGAAATTGGTAAACCTTTTATTTATATAAAACCTTTGACAACTGATAAGCACTTTTGTTAGACTGCTCTTACTTTTTAATTCTCATTGAGATATTATGTTAAGGTGGAATTTGTTTTCCATTCATTAAATCTAGATTTCCACTTTAATGAAATACTATTCCTTCTTTGACAAGACAAACATTTAGAGACAGCTATCATGAACCTGCTGAGGCCTCTCTCTCCTTATTGAATATTTCTAGCTCCTGACATTTGCTTTTTTTTTTTTTTGGTGTTAGAGTGTACAGGATTTTCCAGTGAGTGTTCCATAGAAACTAACTCCTTATAATACTCAATGAAAGAAGAGAATAAAATGCTTCCGGGGTCAAATGCATTTCAAAAGTCTACTTGTCAGGCTGTGTTTTAGGTGCTTCACCGTTCATATCAAAATAGTAAAGTCTTGTCAGCAAAGAAACCTGTCAATTTAGTTTTACCTAGTCTTTTTCAAAATTAATCAACTACAGAATCTTTTCCTTTGGTTATCCTTAATATCCTATGAAACACTAGTTCAACAGGACACACCTTAATAGAAGCTTATCTCTGTACACTGTTATTTTCAGAGCAGTGATCTCAAAGCAGAAACAAATCTCTCTGCTCTTTTCTCAGCTGTAACACATATACTAGCTGCTTGTTTATGGGTGAGTTTTTTTTGTTTGTTTTAAATTTCAGTCTGGTGGTTCTATTTATAAAAAGATACTAATTATTTTCTCACTACTTTATTTTTTAAAAAATACTAAATAATGGTGGTGTCTTTTAAAATTAAATGAATAGAATTGAAAATAATGATTCAAATACTATTTAATTATATTGCCATAGTTAATAAGTCCTTCACTTATTTTCTCTTTTAACTATGTCTGTTTTGACATTTGGGCTTGTGACATCCTGAAAAAAGGGACAGTGTGTTAAGTAACTTTTTACTTTTAGAATCACAACTATGAATTTGTTTGATATGATTTACAATTTTGAAACTGTCATTAGCCACGAATGGGGTACTTCCTCCATGCTGCTGCTGCTGCTGCTAAGTCACGTCAGTCGTGTCCAACTCTGTGCGACCACATAGACATCAGCTCACCAGGCTCCCCCATCCCTGGGGTTCTCCAGGCAAGAACACTGGAGTGGGTTGCCATTTCCTTCTCCAATGCATGAAAGTGGAAAGTGAAAGTGAAGTTGCTCAGCAACCCCATGGACTGCAGCTACTTGGTCCATGGACATATCCTAAAATGCTTGAATTATCTTACTTTTTGACTATTTGCAAAGTATTACTATGTATGTTAAATCTGTACTTGGTTATTCAACATGCCAAGTATTTTTTACAGGAACTGTTTGTACACCAGGCCCCTATTACTTTGTTTGAATCTAAATATAGACATTTACACTGACCACAGTTAAAGGTCCTAACTTTATTTAGGTCCATTGTTCTATCTGCTCAGGATATTTTTGAATGTCCTCCACTGAACTAGCTATGCTCTGAGCTTGTTTTCATTCTATGTTGTAAGTATGGTAACTACAGTTACATAATTTATGACATAATAACAATGATGAAAACAAAGGACTAATACACTTGTAATTAGAAAATAATGCTAATATTTATAATTATTTAATAATTAGTCATTGATATTTATAGGTTTATTTATGAATGAACATATGCTGAGTTTTATTAATAATACATTTTGAAATATTTATGAGTATTGATGCTTAATCAGATATAATAGTTTTGGAAAATTTCATTTCTCTCCAAAAATGAAACATTTGTCTATTTTGAAACTTTGGTATTTCTCTAATTATAGCTGATAAACATGTGTTCTGTCTGACTGCTCTATCACTATTCTTGGGTATAATTTGGTTAAGTCTTTACTTATTTTAATATGTGTTTAAATCTACTGTAAGATCCAGAATTTCACTAATATTTTTCCTAATTCTTTGAAAATGATTTTTGAAATCTGAACTACATGTATCTCCTTGATTGATGTTTTCTCACCCTACCATTCCAGACTCTAGAATGGCATAGCTTGGATAGGATTCCATTCAATTTAATGAACATTTTTTTGAAATATTTAACTCAGTGAATTCAACTGAATATTAATTCAGTTCTACCAAGTTCACATTTTTTAATATTTACTATTAAGTACTGTTGCCCTTTGTGATTTTCTCCTGTCCAGTTCAGTTCAATTCAGTTGACCAGTTGTCCGACTCTTTGTGACTCAGTGGACTGCAGCATTCCAGGCTTCCCTGTCCATCACCAACTCCTGGAGCTTGCCTCAGACTCATGTCCATCGAGTTGGTGATGCCATCCAACCATCTCATTCTCAATCTTCTTCTCCTGCCTTCAATATTTCCCAGCATCAGGGTCTTTTCAAATGAGTCAGTTCTTCACATCAGGTGGCCAAAGTATTGGCGTTTCAGCTTCAGCATCAGTCCTTCCAACGAATATTCAGGACTGATTTCCTTTAGGATGGACTGGTTGGATCTCCTTGAAATCCAAGGGACTCTCAAGAGTCTTCTCCAACCCCACAGTTCAGAAGCATCAATTCTTCGGTGCTCAGCTTTCCTTATGGTCCAAATTCACATCCATACATGACCAATAGAAAAACCATAACCTTGACTAGATGGACCTTTGTTGAAAAAGTAATGTCTCTGCTTTTTAATAGGCTGTCTAGGTTTGTCATAGTTTTTCTTCCAAGGAGCAAGTGTCTTTTACTTTCATGGCTGCAGTCACCATCTGCAGTGATTTTTGGAGCCCAAGAAAATAGTCTGTTACCTGTTTCCACTGTTTCCCCATCTATTTGCCATGAAGTGATGGGACTGGGTGCCATGATCTTAGTTTTCTGAATGTTTTAAGCCAGCTTTTTCACTCTCTTTCACGTTCATCAAAAGGCTTTTTAGTTCCTCTTTGCTTTCTGCCATAAGGGTTATGTCATCTGCATATCTGAGGTTATTGATATTTCTCCTGGCAATCTTGGTTCCAACTTGTGCTTCATCCAGCCTGGCATTTCACATGAACTGAACTGAACTGAACTCTTCATATAAGTTAAGTAAGCAAGGTGACAATATACAGTGTTAACATACTCCTTTCCCAGTTTGGAACCAGTCTATTGTTCCATGTCCAGTTCTAACTGTTGCTTCTTGACCTGCATGCAGATTTCTCAGAAGGCAGGTAAGGTGGTCTGGTATTCCCTTCTCTTTAGGAATTTTCCAGTTTGTTGTGATCCACACAGTCAAAGTCTTTGGCGTAGTCAATAAAACATAAGTAGATGCTTTTCTGGAACTCTCTTGCTTTTTCTGTGATCCAACGGATGTTGGTAATTTAATCTTGTTCCTCTGCCTTTTCTTAATCCATCTTGAATATCTGGAAGTTCTCGGTTTTCTCCTATAGGGTTATGCTATACTTATTGTCTTCTGTGTATTTGCTAATATGTATGGAATTTGTTCCTTATTATTTGTTTAAATCTCTGAAACATACAAATGTACACATGCATCCCTGACACTTCAATTTTATGTATCATTGTCCAGGTGGGAGAATCTCTTGCAAATGCCTTCCTTATATGTGAAAAAAACATGCTTCCACTGCCAATGGTTCGTTAATCCACAGTGTGCATGTGTGCTAAGTCGCTTCAGTTGTGTCCAGCTTTGTGCAACTGTACGGACTGTAGCCCGCCAGGCTCTTCTGTCCATGGGATTCTCCAGCCAAGAATACTGGAGTGGGCTGGCATGCCCTTCTCCAGGGGATCTTCCAGACCCTGGGATGGAACCAGTGTCTCTTATGTCCCCTGCATTGGCAGGAGGGTTCTTTACCTCTAGTGTCACCTGGGAAGCCCTAGCCACAGTGTAATAAATGCAAAATCCTATACTGTGCCATTGTCTGTAAGTCTAGGACCCCCTTTTTGCACTCCAGTTTCTCTGCCAAAGAAAGACATTTAAGGGCCAGAAGCGGTAGAAAGGGCACATACTCTTGCCTCCTTTGTCAAAGATAAGGTGTCCTTATGTGCGTGGATTTGTCTCTGGGCTTTCTATTTTATTCCATTGATCTATATTTCTGTCTTTGTGCCAGTACCATACTGTCTTGATAACTGTGGCTTTGTAGTAGAGCCTGAAGTCAGGTAGGTTGATTCCTCCAGTTCCATTCTTCTTTCTCAAGATCGCTTTGGCTATTCGAGGTTTTTTGTTTTTCCATACAAATTGTGAAATTATTTGTTCTAGCTCTGTGAAGAATACTGTTGGTAGCTTGATAGGGATTGCGTTGAATCTATAAATTGCTTTGGGTAGTATACTCATTTTCACTATATTGATTCTTCCAATCCATGAACATGGTATATTTCTCCATCTATTAGTGTCCTCTTTGATTTCTTTCACCAGTGTTTTATAGTTTTCTATATATAGGTCTTTAGTTTCTTTAGGTAGATATATTCCTAAGTATTTTATTCTTTCCGTTGCAATGGTGAATGGAATTGTTTCCTTAATTTCTCTTTCTGTTTTCTCATTATTAGTGTATAGGAATGCAAGGGATTTCTGTGTGTTGATTTTATATCCTGCAACTTTACTATAGTCATTGATTAGTTCTAGTAACTTTCTGGTGGAATCTTTAGGGTTTTCTATGTAGAGGATCATGTCATCTGCAAATAGAGAGAGTTTTACTTCTTCTTTTCCAATTTGGATTCCTTTTATTTCTTTTTCTGCTCTGATTGCTGTGGCCAAAACTTCCAAAACTATGTTGAATAGTAATGGTGAAAGTGGGCACCCTTGTCTTGTTCCTGACTTTAGAGGAAATGCTTTCAATTTTTCACCATTGAGGATAATGTTTGCTGTGGGTTTGTCATATATAGCTTTTATTATGTTGAGGTATGTTCCTTCTATTCCTGCTTTCTGGAGAGTTTTTATCATAAATGGATGTTGAAGTTTGTCAAAGGCTTTCTCTGCATCTATTGAGATAATCATATGGTTTTTATTTTTCAATTTGTTAATGTGGTGTATTACATTGATTGATTTGCAGATATTGAAGAATCCTTGCATCCCTGGGATAAAGCCCACTTGATCATGGTGTATGATCTTTTTAATGTGTTGTTGGATTCTGATTGCTAGAATTTTGTTAAGGATTTTTGCATCTATGTTCATCAGTGATATTGGCCTGTAGTTTTCTTTTTTTGTGGGATCTTTGTCAGGTTTTGGTATTAGGGTGATGGTGGCCTCATAGAATGAGTTTGGAAGTTTACCTTCCTCTGCAATTTTTTGGAAGAGTTTGAGCAGGATAGGTGTCAGCTCTTCTCTAAATTTTTGGTAGAATTCAGCTGTGAAGCCGTCTGGACCGGGGCTTTTGTTTGCTGGAAGATTTCTGATTACAGTTTCAATTTCCATGCTTGTGATGGGTCTGTTAAGATTTTCTATTTCTGGGAAATCTGGTCAACCACTTGTAAAAGAATGAAACTAGACCACTTTCTAACACCATACACAAAAATAAACTCAAAATGGATTAAAGATCTAAACATAAGACCAGAAACGATAAAACTCCTAGAGGAGAACATAGGCAAAACACTCTCTGACATACATCACAGCAGGATCCTCTATGACCCACCTCCCAGAATATTGGAAATAAAATAAAAAATAAACAAATGGGACCTAATTAACCTTAAAAGCTTCTGCACATCAAAGGAAACTATTAGCAAGGTGAAAAGGCAGCCTTCAGAATGGGAGAAAATAATAGCAAATGAAGCAACTGACAAACAACTAATCTCAAAAATATACAAGCAACTCCTACAGCTCAACTCCAGAAAAATAAACGACCCAATCAAAAAATGGGCCAAAGAACTAAATAGACATTTCTCCAAAGAAGACATACAGATGGCTAACAAACACATGAAAAGATGCTCAAATCACTCATTATCAGAGAAATGCAAATCAAAACCACTCTGAGGTACCATCTCACACCAGTCAGAATGGCTGCGATCCAAAAGTCTACAAATAATAAATGCTGGAGAGGGTGTGGAGAAAAGGGAACCCTCTTACACTGTTGGTGGGAATGCAAACTAGTACAGCCACTATGGAGAACAGTGTGGAGATTCCTTAAAAAACTGGAAATAGAACTGCCTTGTGACCCACAATTCCCACTGCTGGGCATACACACTGGGGAAACCAGAAGGGAAAGAGACACATGTACCCCAATATTCATCGCAGCACTGTTTATAATAGCCAGAACATGGAAGCAACCTAGATGTCCCTCAGCAGATGAATGGATAAGAAAGCTGTGGTACATGTACACAATGGTGTATTACTCAGCCATTCAAAAGAATACATTTGAATCAGTTCTAATGAGGTGGATGAAACTGGAGTCTATTATACAAAGTGAAGTAAGCCAGAAGGAAAAACATAAATACAGTATACTAACGCATATATATGGAATTTAGAAAGATGGTAACAATAACCCGGTGTACGAGACAGCAAAAGAGACACTGATGTATAGAACAGTCTTATGGACTCTGTGGGAGAGGGAGAGGGTGGGAAGATTTGGGAGAATGACATTGAAACATGTAAAATATCATGTAAGAAACGAGTTGCCAGTCCAGGTTCGATGCACGATACTGGATGCTTGGGGCTAGTGCACTGGGACGACCCAGAGGGATGGTATGGGGAGGGAGGAGGGAGGAGGTTTCAGGATAGGGAACACATGTATACCTGTGGTGGATTCATTTTGATATTTGGCAAAACTAATACAATTATGTAAAGTTTAAAAATAAAATAAAGTTTAAAAAGAAAAAAAAGAAAAAAAATAGAGAGGAAGGAAAAAAAAAAAAAGAAAGGGCACATACACTTCGTAGTGTATTTCACGTTTCTATATAGGATTTCAAAGTCATTGTAGACGATGGTAGTGCATAGTAATAACAGCACAGTCTTCAGAATTCCCATATGGAGAAAGCACATCTTGAAGTTTCAGTTTATAAATCTAAGCAAAAATAACCATTTGAGAACAATAAACATATTTCAGATGTTGTGGGAAGGACTAGTGCTTATCACAGTGCTAAGACCAGAGTTGATACTTAATAAATATATCAACAGCTTTCTAGGAGCATCTATTTTATTAGGATTTAGGGAGTTGTATACAAAGGGTAACAAAAAGTACGTGGTTACTATAATAACAGTAGCTACCTTTTATGTCAAGATAAATAATAGAAAATGGTAGCTACTGTTATTATAGTAACCACCTGCTTTTTGTTACCCTTTGTATACAGCTCCTTATATGTCAAGATAACGGAGAAGGCAGTGGCACCCCACTCCAGTACTCTTGCCTGGAAAATCCCATGGACGGAGGAGCCCGATGGGCTAAGAGTCGGACACGACTGAGTGACTTCCCTTTCACTTTTCACTTTCACGCATTGGAGAAGGAAATGGCAACCCACTCCAGTGTTCTTGCCTGGAGAATCCCAGGGATGAGGGAGCCTGGTGGGCTGCTGTGTGTGGGGTTGCACAGAGTCAGACACGAATGAAGCAGCTTAGCAGTAGCCGCAGCAGCAGCATGTCATGATAAAGTAAGCAAAATGATGATAGTTGACTTTGTTTAAAAAATTACCTGATCTTTGATTCATACTAAGGGTAATGGTACATCCTTAAGTCTAATAATGAAATGAACACCATCCAGCTTATGAGCAGTTGAAGCTATTTGTGAGCTTGTTCCTGAAAACCCAAGTTTTAAATAAATAATCTAATTTTCCTCTAAAATACAGTCAAAGCGGATGAGAGACTGCTTATCCGTGAATTTATTTTACAGAAATATCGGAGATATAGAAAATTAGACAAAGATTCACATATAAATGTTTATCACAGTATCATTGTTTACCATTGCATAAGTTGAGAATATTTCAGTTTTAAAGAGAAGAGAAAAAGTTGTACTTTGTTTTCTGAAATACTGAAATGCTACACTTTATACAGCAAGTAGAAATTGTGTTTTATTTTATTTATTTTTTTAAAAAAAGAAATTATGTTTTAAAGATATTTTATTTAATAGTAACACTGGAAAGTGCTTAGGCTGTAATGTTAATTAAATAAAAGTATGAAACAAATTTTATTTATACATTATACATATATTAGTTAAAATAAATTCATGTGCAAAACAAAGGAAGCAGCAAGCTTTCATGAACAGCTTGGTGGTAACTTTAAATTTTAATTCAGTCCCCTTTCTGTACTTTCTAAATTTTTATAGTAAAAATTATTTTTATAATCAGAAGCAAGCATAAGCATTGTTGAGTGAAAGAAGATAATGAAACAGGTTTACATGTTTCTTTACAAAATAGTAATTCAACATTTCCAGGCAGACAAAGGCAAAGAGCTAAACTAAACTGAACAAAACATCAGGATTAAAAAAAAAAAAAGTTTCTCTTATTTTTCTTAGGCTACGAGAGGCTTAGGAGGAACACAGATAATTTATTTCTTTCCATTTTTTATGGAAAATGTTCTTGACAATTAAAAACCTTGTCTGTAATTCTCTGAAAGTGAGAAGAATGGATTTAAAATACTTTATTTATCAGGTGATCACAGTTAAAATGCAAAGAATTTCAATTTGAAAAACTAATTTTAATACTGAATTGCTGTTATTAGTTCTGGAGTATTAATTATTTGTGGCTTCATATATTTCTCAACTTAAGAACTGAAATGGAGATGGGAAAAGAAACTAGTACTTTCAGACACTTTCAAGTCTTGGTCACCTCTTAAAACTTCTGTTGTCAAGCATGTGGGTTTTATGTATGTACTTCGTTGTTGCTGTTCATTTGCTCAGTTGTGTCCAATTCTTTGCGATCCCATGGATTATAGCACGCCAGGCTCCCCTGTCCATCACCAACTCCCGGAGCTTGCTCAAACTTATGTCCATCGAGTCGGTGATACCATCCAATCATCTCATTCTCTGTCTTCTCCCCCTGCCTTCAATATTTCCCAGCATAAGGGTCTTTTCCAATGAGTCAGGTCTTTGAATCAGGTGACCAAAGTATTGGAGTTTCAGCTACAGCATCAGTCCTTCCATTGAATATTCAGGACTGATTTCCTTTAGTCTGGACTGGTTGGATCTCCTTGCAGTCCAAGGGACACTCAAGAGTCTTCTCCAACACCACAGTTCAAAAGCACCAATTCTTCAGCACTCAGCTTTCTTTATAGTCCAACTCTCACACCTATACATGACTACTGGAAAAACCATAGCTTTGACTATATGAAATTTTGTTGGCAAAACAATGTCTCTGCTTTTTATATGCTGTCTAGGTTGGTCATAACTATACTTCCAAGGAGCAAGGGTCTTTTAATTTTGTGGCTGTAGTCACCATCTTCGTGATTTTGGAGCCCAAGAAAATAAAGTCTGTCACTGTTTCCCCATCTATTTTCCCTGAACTGATGGGACTGAATGCCATAATCTTAGTTTTCCAAATGTTGAGTTTTAAGCCAGATTTTCACTTTCCTCTTTCAGTTTCATCAAAAGGCTCTTTAGTTCCTCTTCTCTTTCTGCAGTAAGGGTGGTGTCCTCTGCATATCTGAGGTTAATTTATATTTCTCCCAGCAATCTTGATTCCAGCTTGTGCTTCATCCAGCCTGGCGTTTCTCATGATGTACCCAGCATATAAGTTAAATAAGCAAGGTGACGATATATAGCCTTGATGTACTCCTTTAGTGTTTAAAAAAAATTTTTTTTATTTAAATACAGTTGATTTATAATGTTGTGTTAGTTTCAAGTGAACTGCCAAGTGATTCAGTCATACATTTATACATACATATATGTTGTTGTTTAGTTGCTAAGTCGTGTCTGACTCTTTTGTGATCCCACAGACTATCGCCTGCCAGGGTCCTCTCTGTCCATGGAATTTCCCAGCTAAGAATACTGGAGTGGATTGCCATTTCCTTCTCCAGGGGATTCTTTCAACCTGGGGATCAACCTGTATCTCCTATTTGGCAGGCATATTCTTACATCTGAGCCACCAGAGAAGCCCAACATCTTCTTCTACATTCTCATCTATTACAGGTTATTAAAATATATTAACTGTAGCACTTTCCTTCTGCTATGCAGTAGGTCCTTGTAGGCTTCTGTCTCATATATAGTATAAGATGTAATAGTGTTTTGAATTCAACTAAGGAAAAATTAACTTCTCATCTATTAAAAGGAAAACTCCTACAATTATGGGGGAGGATCTATATGGTTAACACCAGGCTATGGTCATTTAAGTTTAAAGGCTCCTCTATGTTGGGAACGGTTAAATAATACTAAAAATGATCAATCTAGTAATTATGAGACAAGGCTGGGTGCTTTATGAACTATGCCTGTTATTACCCTTAGAGAGAGTGATTGGTATAGAACTCAGTGGATTTGTGGCACTAAATTATGGCCTTGACATCTACAGGGATGATACAAAGGTGTAGTCTGGGATTCCCATGAATTTAAGGTCGTACATATTAACAAATTACAGGTAACCACAACCAATCTACCATTGGTATGATCCCAATGGGTCAAAGATCTGTATTATACTGGTATGACCATTTAGCAGCTTGTATGTGTGTGTGTGTGTGCCTTCAATGGGGTTGGAGGATGTAATTGACTATATCTAAGCCTTGACAATAAGCCTTAAATGATAGTAACTGGGCTATTAGCCTATTGAATTCTGAGATCTCTATGATGAGAAAGGCAGTGCTACACAACTGCAAGACCCTTGACACCTTACAGCATCATCTGTGTTATTCAGTTCAGTTCAGTCCAGTTGCTCAGTCGTGTCTGACTCTTTGCGACCCCATGAATCGCAGCATGCCAGGCCTCCCTGTCCATCACCAACTCCCGGAGTTCACTCAAACTCACATCCATCGAGTTGACGATGCCATCCAGCCATCTCATCCTCTGTGGTCCCCTTCTCCTCCTGCCCCCAATCCCTCGCAGCATCAGAGCTTTTTCCAATGAGTCAACTCTTCGCATGAGGTGGTCAAAGTACTGGAGTTTCAGCTTTAGCATCATTCCTTCCAAAGAACACCCAGGGCTGATCTCCTTTAGAATGGACTGGTTGGATCTCCTTGCAGTCCAAGGGACTCTCAAGAATCTTCTCCAACACCACAGTTCAAAAGCATCAATTCTTCGGCGCTCAGTTTTCTTCACAGTCCAACTCTCATGTCCATACATGGCCACTGGAAAAACCATAGCCTTGACTAGACGGACCTTTGTTGGCAAAGTAATGTCTCTGCCTCTGAGTATGCTATCTAGGTTGGTCATAACTTTCCTCCCAAGGAGTAAGCATCTTTTAATTTCATGGCTGCAGTCACCATCTGCAGTGATTTTGAAGCCCCCCAAAATAAAGTCTGACACTGTTTCCACTGTTACCCCATCTATTTGCCATGAAGTGATGGGACCAGATGCCTTGATCTTAGTTTTCTGAACTTTTTCACTCTCCTCTTTCACTTTCATCAAGAGGCATATAATTCAAACTAAATGCTGTATTTTTGTACCTGATAAATCCTTTAATGCAACACATTTGAACAACATGAAAAATCAGATTTCTGCTCTAAGTGACCCATTCCCTAGTCTTGACAATCTTTAAAAAACACTAGTGAGGGAGGCTCATGGCTAAAACATTTACTTTTAATTCCACTAATGTTATTAACTATACCATTTGTATTTTGCTTGTTTCACAAGATTATTATTTCTTGTATTACCAAGTATATGACTGAGCCTTCAACGGAAATGATGACTAGACTTGAAGCAGTTGATCAAATGTATAGTTCGATATATGATCAATGATTGTAATAGTGTAACTCTAGAAGGCAATGGCAACCCACTCCAGTACTCTTGCCTGGAAAATCCCATGGATGGAGGAGCCTGGTGGGCCACAGTCCATGGGGTTGCGAAGAGTCGGACACGACTGAGCATCTTTTCTTTCACTTTTCACTTTCATGCACTGGAGAAGGAAATGGCAACCCACTCCAGTGTTCTTGCCTGGAGAATCCCAGGGACGGGGGAGCCTGGTGGGCTGCCGTCTATGGGGTTGCACAGAGTCGGACACGACTGAAGTGACTTAGCAGCAACAAAGAACTGAAAAGTCAATGCAGGCTGTACTCTTTAAGGCAGTGCATTTCATATTGCAATTGTGCACGTGTGTGTGTGTGTGTGTGTGTATGTAGGTGTCTGTGTGTGAAGTTGCTTCAGTCATGACTGACTCTGTGACCCTATAGATTGTAGCCCGCCAAGCTCCTCTATCCATGGAATTCTCCAGGCAAGAATACTGGGATGGGTTGCCATGCCCTTCTCCAAGGAATCTTCCCTCCAAGAATCAAACCCACATCTCTTATGACTCTTGCATTGGCAGGCAAGTTCTTTACCAATAGCGCCACCTGGGAAGCCCATGTATGTGTGTGCATATATATAATTTCGCAAATTTAAAGCTTACTTCCCCTAAGGTATCGTCTAGGAGTGTCAGGGTGGGGGTCCTTGTAGTAATTTAGGTTTATGCTTTATAGATATATTTTATGTTCAAGACACTGTCTGATCTATTAACCCTCTACTCTATAAATACTTTGATAGTGTTATGTAATCAAATATGAAAGAGACAGACACATGATGTCATCTCTTTTCACACTTATTTATCTTAGTAAGATCCAAAACACTTAAAATTATATATTTTATTCCTATCATCTCCCACCTCCTTCATTTATTCATACTCTTATTTAAATGTGTGCCATTTAAAAGAGTGTTCTGATATTTATCCAAATCTTTATTTTTCTTGGTAAAAATGTAACATGCTTTGCATCATTTCACTTATTTAATCTTTTCGTGTGAGGCAGACAGCCTCATATTCTGTATAGAAAGCATCACTTTTCAGTCACACCTCATATATCTGGCATTATTGGGAAATGAGGTTTCCACATGATTGAATTTTCCAGATAATACATCTGAGTTGACCGGGCTTTTGCTGAGCACCTTGCACAGGGCCAGCGCAGGGCACACAAGCCTAGTAAGTAAGATTCCCACAGTTCATAGCCTGAGGCTGGGGGTGAGGTGGGCTTGCCACACACAGGCTTTAATAACTGTAAAACAACGCGCTAAGCAGTATGATGTAAGTATGTACTAAGCGTTGTGGAAATACAAATGAGGGTAATTAATTCATGTTGGAGGGTGAAGAACCTTGGGGAAAGCCACTGAGAGGCATTTACCCCTGAGTTGGGCCTTTGAAAATGAGTAAGAACTTTTTTAATGTCTAAGTATATTTTTCTGACTCTTTATTGAAGTATAGCTGATTTACAAGGTAGTGTGAATTTCTACTGTGCAGTAAAGTGACTCAGTTATGTGTGAGTGTATATATATATATATAATTTTCCATATCCTCTTTCATTATGGTTTATCATGGGATGTTAAATACAGTTCTCTGTGCTAGACTGGAGGACCTTGTTGTTTATCCATCCTATATATAATAGTTTGCATCTGCTAATCCCAAACTCCACTCCTTCCCTCCCCGCAGAGTCTCCTCAACCTTGGCGACCACAAATCTGTTCTCTATGACTGAGTCTATTTCTGTTTCATAGATAGGTTGATCTGTGTCATGTTTTAGATTCTGCACATAATTGATACCGTGTGGATTTGTCATTCTCTTTCTGGCTTACTTCACTTTGTATGATATTCACTAGATCATCCACGTTGCTGCTAGTGGCACAGTTTTGTTTACGGTTGAGTCGTATCCCATTGTATCTAGGTACCACATCTTTATCCATTCCCTTATCCATGGACATGTAGATGGTTTCCATGTGTTGGCTATTGTGAATAATGCTGCTGTGAACGTACGGGCACATGCATCATTTTGAACTTTAGCTTTTTTCTGGATATATCCCCAGGAGTGGGATTTCTGGATCATAGAGTAAATCTATTTTTAGCTTTTTGAGAAACCCCCATGCTTTACCAACTTATATGCCCATCAATAGTGTAGGAGAAACTTCTATAATGAGAGGGAGTGGGGTGGTGGTTGGGAGAGATGTGAAAGAGATCCTAAGAGAAATATTCCTAAGCATTGACCTGTCTAAGTACATAAAGAATTGAATAATTAAATGGTAAGAACAATGCCACTAGTCCTACTACTAAGCAAAGCAGTCAGCACGTGTCCACTTAGGGGGTACTCACTGTGTGTCTAGCACTGTGCTAAGTGCTTTCCTTGAGTTAATGTTTTTCACAAATATACACACATTTTCTTTGAAAGAAAATGTGCTGGGTAGAATTCAACCCCTTCCTAATGTTCTACTGTGAATATAAATGTCTGTGCCCCATTGCAAACACATTTTAAGCCGGCCTGCTGGCTGTCATTCGCCACCTCCCCTACTTGGATATATTTAGTTGAGCTGTCATCATTCCAATCCACAGTCAGTTTCACATTGACATCATCTCCCCCTCTGGCTTCTCTAGGATTTGTGACTCTTCTCTGGACGTACTTCAGGATGCACACTGACAGTAACACCCGGGGGATTTCTTGGGCTCTTGAGAGCGGTGGAAATAACACTCAGATGGGCGGTGCCCTTGGCTCTGAGAATACAGGACAGCACCCAAGCATGACGTGCGTTCCTGCACTTGCAGAGATCAAGCTCTAGCTCCAGTTCTCCACTGAGAGGATTCACCCCCAGGAGACATTTAGTGGTGTCTGGAGGCATTTTTGGGTTTCACTGTTGGCGAAGGTGGAGGCCTACTGACATCCAACGGGTAGTAACGCTGGGGTAACAAAAGATGCTGCTGAAACTTCTGCCATAAACAGGGTACCCCCACCCAACAGAGAACGATCTGGTCAAAATTGTCCATAATGCTGAGGTCGAGAAATGCTGCTCTAGCTATAGATTTACGTTATAAAGCTAAAAATGGGAATAATTCATGCCCTAAAAACTCATTTTTTTCCTTGACTGTTTCATATCCATTGGGGTCATAAGAGTCATAGCATAGAAGAATTCTTAGGAACTTGAACGGGGTATATCATTCATTCATTAGGGAAGTTAAAAGTAGTTCGTTTGTGTATGTAATACTCTCACTTCTTTGTTTCTTGTTGAGTGAGGGACTCTCTCATGCTGTGCATGTGTGTGTGTATTCAGTAGCCCATGCATAGATCTCTCTGCAAGGGAAAAATATGAAATGGTGTAGTGCCAGGAATCCTACTAATATTATCAGTATCTTGGCAATTTAAAAAAATCTGCAAAGAGAAAAGTGGTTGAATTTTCATAATGGGAATTCAGCTTGTTTTCCATTTTTGCCATTCAAGTCCATGTTATATTACTATTTTACCAGTTTGTATCTATTCCTTTTCAGTGTAAACACAGCATTGAATTAGATAATCTGAAAATGGGTGTTCTGTGAGATTTACAGAAGCTTATTATTTCTTATTTGTTTGGGGAGAAAAAACAATTACCATCTGAAAATACCAAAGTCAAATTCTAACACTTTTAAAGTTGCTCATGATAGAAACTGTCGACATTATAAACTCCAGAGAATAACATTTGCATCCATTGTTAATTTGTCCCATGCTTGAACCGCATGTCACATTCCTCAGATGGTGTGTATTTACAGTCGGATACCCAGAAAAAGATGTATGCTTTCTTCTTAGGTGGTAATCATTCCATTTCTACTAGCCATGGTAAGCTATTCAGAGACAAAGGAGATGAAAAGAGTTGAAAAAGTTATAATGGAGAAAGTTTGGGAAAAGTGGAGATATCACTGTGCTCTTTAAGGTTCTTGCCTCATGGAAATAGAGTATTTCAACTTTTGCCTGGAAATTTATCTCTGTATCTTCCAGACAGTTTCCCAAAACTTTTCTTGACCAGATTTAGAGCTTTTTGGTTAGACAGTAGAATGTTTATGCTCCTGGATAACTGCTTCTTCTTCATCTTCTCTCTGTTACTCTCTCTTTCTCTCTATATATACATATTTGTGTGTGTATATATATATATCGGAGAAGGCAATGGCACCCCACTCCAGTACTCTTGCCTGGAAAATCCCATGGATGGAGGAGCCTGGAAGGCTGCAGTCCATGGGGTCGCTGAGGGTCGGACACGACTGAGCGACTTCACTTTCACTTTTCACTTTCATGCATTGGAGAAGGAAATGGCAACCCACTCCAGTGTTCTTGCCTGGAGAATCCCGGGGACGGGGGAGCCTGGTAGGCTGCAGTCCATGGGGTCACACAGAGTCGGACACGACTGAAGTGACTTAGCAGCATATATATATATATATATACATACACACACACACACACACACACACACATACATGCGTACATATGATTGAAACTGTAACAATATGAAGACTACTTCTCTTTCACCATTTTATTGTTGATTATATAAATAACTTTACTTCCTTTTGATGTTTTCAATTTCATTTTTTCCTCTTGTGGCAAAAGATTCAACTATAATTTTCCTCTCTTCCAAACAGAGATCCAGATTATATTACATTTGGTCTGCACACACTCTTTTAAGGCAGGGATTATCATACTCTTTTTATGCATGGGGAAACTGAGGCTGAGGAATTCCTTAATTGTTCAAGCTCTGTCTGCTCCCTAAATCCTTATTTACTTCATTATAATACATTGATATTTATATAAAGATGATAAAAATTGTTTTAGCTCTTCTAATGTCATAGTCTTAGATGTGCATGCATACTCAGTCCTATCCAACTCTTTGCGACCCCATGGACTGTAGCCTCCCAGCTCCTCTTGTCCATGAAGTTTTCTAAGCAAGAATACTAGAGTGAGTGACCATATCCTACTCCAAGGGATCTTCCTGACAACAATCAAACCCATGTCTCCTGTGTCTCCTGTATTGGTAGTTGGATTCTTTACCATTAGCACCACCTGGGAAGCCCAATGTCATAGTCTTAGATATGTAAGACTATTTTCAGATGTGTGGCTTTAGGATGATGGTAAATCAACTTTTACTGAATTTGGCTCCTGCTGCTCAGTCCTTAGTTGAAGTTCCTACCCTTTTGGTATTTCAAGACTCCCAAGGCACATGTACAAGAACCTTTCCTCTGTCAGTAAAATAAAGTGTATTCTTCCAATTTCCCATGAATAGACATGTTTAAACCTCTGGTCATGAATGAAGTAAAATATGCTCATGTGTTTGTAGTGAACTCTAACTGTATCTACACATGTACATATTATTTTTCACCTGTGAGTAATTACATTTATCTATATATTTCATATCTAATATATCTATCTTTGCTGCTAATCCTATATCTGTTCTCTGTGACTCTATATTTAACACCTGCATGATAGCTTAATTTAGCTTTATGAGGAATTTGTATGCAAATCTATATCATACTCAATACAAAGGTTCAAATTTTACCTGAAAAATAAAAATACAAATTTTAGTCATTATGAGTTATTTTGGTCAATGTAAATTGACTTCCTTGTTTTTTAAAGCATTTCAGTGTTGATAATTGCTATAATGTCAATAAACTGAATGCTCACATCTAGGATTATTCCTGCCTTTTAAAATTTTTTTCAAAAATAGTATTATGGGTTAAACTGTGCTCGTCTCTTTCCCCCATCCGTATGTTGAAGTTCTAGCCTCCAGTACCTCTGAATGTCACATTACTTGGAAACAGTCTTTAAAGAGATAACTCAAATATTCTTTAAAGAGGTAATTTTAAAGTAGTCTTTAAAGAGACAATTCAAAATATTCTGCTATTTCCAGGGAGTTAAGTACTGTTCTTTAGTGGAGTAATTTTATACTTCTAAAGAAATCACATCTAGATTTCTATAGAATGGATAGAATTTATTTTTAAGATGCTATTATGAGAGTTGGTGCATGACTGAAAATTATGTAATTATTAACATTGTGCTTGTTAAAAATAGACTTGATTCTCCTAAAGCATATTCTCTTGTCTATAGTTAATGCAGAAGAGTTCTTTATGCAAAAAGAAAGAGGAGAAATTTAAAAGTAGAAGTTAAGGGTCAAAAATAAAATAGCTTTACTCAAGAATAGGAAACCATGAAGCTTATGAAGGTAACTGAACGTTTATAACTTTTCAGAGGTGAGCTAGAAATATATAGATTTTTCAAATCATACTGTTTGCCTAGGTTTCCTTCCAGTGCCTTGCGATTTGCATCACAGAAATTCAAGTATTTAGGCTTTGCTTGGATCTGTTGGCTGATGCGTCTTCTAAGTATTTTTAAAACTGAAACTATTTTCCTAATAGACTTGCTTAAGTTTTGAGATTTGAATGTTAATAGTTTGGGAATGCTTTTTTCTGAAAAAGTAGCACGATTTAAGAATAATAAATAACTACCTAAAGGTAAAGCTTCCTGGATGACTTAACTGGTAAAGAATCCACCTGCAATGCGGGAGACCTGGGTTCGATCCCTGGGTTAGGAAGATCCCCTGGAGAAGGGTAAGGCTACCCACTCCAGTATTCTGGCCTGGAGAATTCCACAGACTGTAGAGTCCATGGGGTCGCAAAGAGTTGGACACAACTGAGCGACTTTGACTTTCACTTCACTTTCACCTAAAGATATTTGTTAACTAGCTGAAATTGCTCTCAGAACTTACCTCTGTGACCTGTTTTGTTATTCAAATGTTTATTTATATCATGCCAAGGATTGGTAATGCTTTGCAGGGTTTATTAGAACACCTTTCAGTTCAGTTCAGTTTAGTCGCTCAGTCGTGTCTGACTCTTTGCGACCCTATGAATCACAGCACGCCAGGCCTCCCTGTCCATCACCAACTCCCGGAGTTCACTCAGACTCATGTCCATTGAGTTGGTGATGCCATCCAGCCATCCCATCCTCTGTCGTCCCCTTTTGCTCCTGCCACCAACCCTTCCCAGCATCAGGGTCTTTTCCAATGAGTCAACTCTTTGCATGAGGTGGCCAAAGTACTGGAGTTTCAGCTTTAGCATCATTCCTTCCAATGAACACCCAGGACTGATCTCTTTTAGGATGGACTGGTTGGATCTCCTTGCAGTCCAAGGGACTCTCAAGAGTCTTCTCCAACACCACAGTTCAAAAGCATCAATTCTTCAGCACTCAGCTTTCTTCACAGTCCAACTCTCACATCCATACATAACCACTGGAAAAACCATAGCCTTGACTAGACAGACCTTTGTTGGCAAAGTAATGTCTCTGCTTTTGAATATGCTGTCTAGTTTCATCATAACTTTCCTTCCAAGGAGTAAGCATCTTTTAATTTCATGGCTGCAGTCACCATCTGCAGTGATTTTGGAGCCCACAAATAATACAGTCTGACACTGTTTCCACTGTTTCCCTATTTCCCATGAAGTGATGGGACCAGATGCCATGATCTTCGTTTTCTGAATGTTGAGCTTTAAGCCAACTTTTTCACTCTCCTCTTTTACTTTCATCAAGAGGCTTTTTAGTTACTCTTCACTTTCTGCCATAAGGGTGGTGTCATCTGCATATCTGAGGTTATTGATATTTCTCCCGGCAATCTTGATTCCATCTTGTGCTTCTTCCAGCCCAGCGTTTCTCATGATGTACTCTGCATAGAAGTTAAATAAGCAGGGTGACAATATACAGCCTTGACGTACTCCTTTTCCTATTTGGAACCAGTCTGTTGTTCCATGTCCAGTTCTAACTGTTGCTTCCTGACCTGCATATAGTTTTCTCAAGAGGCAGGTCAGGTGGTCTGCTTTCCCATCTCTTTCAGAACACCTTTACCACATTTCAAATAAAATCAGGATAGCACTTGAGTAGTTTCAAAACTGCAAGGTGGATCCTTCTCTTAGGAAGTTAGCAATGTGATTAAATTAATTCCAAGATAACAGTCTCAAAAATAGTTTTAAAATATATCAAAATTTTAAAGATAATCAGTTTTTCTTAGATTTGTTTATTTGGTACATTTTTCAAGTTACGAGAGGCAGGGAGAATTTTACTTTTGTTCAACCACAGTGTGAATATGATAGATCCTTAAACTTCAACTGGGAAAAAATTAATCTTTTCATTTCATTGTATTATATGCTTGTTGTATATCTGCAGTAACTCAAACTGAGTCCTGTATTGGATGTGAAAAAGTGTCTGTAACCCTTCCTTGGTAAGAAAATTATGAAGGAGAATGAAAGCTGCATTTTTGGGTGTATGGTAGCTGGTCAATTTAATTGATTGCATCATTAATACATTTATTTTAACTTCTCTAGGTTAATGGAAGGATGGTTTAAATCAAGTTTAAGTAAAGAAATGGAGCTATAGCCTCTAAAATATTGACTGAGATTCTTTATTTCTTTTACGGTTCAGTTTTTAATGATCACTGATGACTTTTTTCCTAAGGAAATAATAAATGTACATGATTTTACTCAAAATTAATTGTTTAAATTTTGCAAGCCATCTTTGAAGTGACTTCTAAGATACAGATTGATGGAAAATACAATAGAACAATAGAGCATAACTTATTATGACATAGCTCTGATCTTCCTCATGAATGACATGCTGCCAAATTCAGCACCATCATCAATGCATGATAGTATATTTCTGTTCTACTTTGATGGATTTCCTTTGTTTTTACCACCAAACTCTCTGAGCCTCAATTTCATCAATATAAGAGATCTATTGTAAAGACTAAATGTCAGATAGAGCACAGATTTGTGATTGCCAAGAATGAGGGGGAATGGCAGAGGGATGGAGTAGGAATTTGGGATTAGCAGATGTAAACTATTGATATATAGAGGATGGATGAACAACAAGATCCTGCTTAATAGCAAGATCTTGCTATATTCTCTTGCATATAGCAAGATCTGCATCTTGTTTCTGTATAGCAGAAATTAAAAGAACACTGTAAATCAACTATATTTTGATAAAATAAATTTAGAAAAAGATTAAATGTCAAAAATATGTAGCATTTGCCTCAGAGGCTGCCTATAGAAAGGAAATAATAAAATAATTCATTATACAGATACTCATACATTTGTAAAGTTAATACTAAAGTTAAGATTGGTAAATATTAGTAACAGTAACACCATGGAGATCATTCTAAAACATACAAGTTTATATTCATAGCTGTTACTGCCCTCAGGGAACTTGTGCACACAGATGATGTTAAAGCAAGTCAGGGTAGATCCATAGCTCAATCCATGGGAAAAGTGAAAGTTGCTCAGTCATGTCTGACTCTTTGTGACCCCATGGACTATACAGTCCATGGACTTCTCCTGGCAAGAATACTGGAGTGGATAGCTTTTCCCTTCTCCAGAGGATCTTCCCAACCCAGGGGTCAAACCCAGGTCTCCAGCATTACGGCTAGATTCTTAACCAGCTGAGCCACCAAGGAAGCCCAAGAACTCTGGAGTGGGTAGCCTATCCCTCCTCCAGCATGTCTTCCTGACCCAGGAATCGAACCCGGCTCTCCTGCATTGCAGGTGGATTCTTTAGCAACGGAGCTACCAGGGAATCCCCAATCTATAGGACTTCTCCCTTAATCCAATGATGTATTTGGTGACCTTCTTTTGGCCTGGTATCCATAAAATAATTATATAACAAAAACATAAAATGAAATAAAAATGGGAAAAAGTGTAATAAAGTGGAAACTAAAGGAAAATGATCTCTAAAAGAGAAAATGATCTCTGAAAGGCTTGCATCACAGACTGCCTGCCCTCCACCTCCATGGAGAATCCATAGCCACTCAGACTGGAGCAGCTGCTGTCGCTTCCTCTCTATTCAGTTCAACAGTTGCTCATGAACTTGCCAGTGTCCTGTTCCTTACAGGTAGTGGTTAGGGGAAATACTGATTATCAGGGACTAAATCAAGACCACTAAGCCAGTTTGTAAAGGAAACTTGACAGTGAAGAGCAGGAAAATGGAAATTACTTTCAGATATTCCTAATCTGCACCAGATTTGGGTTGGGATTCTAGCAATAAAACGTCCTGTATCTTATTAGTCATCACTTGAGTCATTTGTTCCCCTTGTTCCTTAATCAACTCCTGTCATTTTAAGAGTGGTTTTGTAGAGCTTTCACTTAAGTGTAGGGAATGATGATTTTCACTCAAACCTGTAACTGTTTTTGTTGTTGTTTTCTTTCTCCTTAGGGACGCAGATCTATTCTTGTTAGACACAAGGAAAACCCAAGCTCTCGATGTGGGTTGGCTTGTCTTTGATATCACTGTGACCAGCAATCATTGGGTGATTAATCCACAGAACAATTTGGGCTTACAACTTTGTGCAGAAACAGGAGATGGTAAGCACTGAATTTTGTACATTTTGTGGTACTGGTTTGTACCCATTGAGAGTTACAGCTTTTTGTGGGATTTAACCAATGTATTTTTTATACACACAATGTGCAAAGTGGTGCAGTCTATAAGACAGAGCAATATATTGATTAGTTAATTGATTTGTAAACAACATGCATTTATTGTCAGGCTCTGCAATGGCTGTGGGAGGTAAAGACAACTTAAGCCCTCTTCTTGGTCTTGGGGTTTTTATTCTTGTGTTGAAGGCCTGTATGTAAATAAACAGCACAACTGTAATATAGCAATACTGAAAGAAAGTGATGTGTGAGGTGCTGTGGATCCATGTCTTAACTGTGGTGGTGGTTACACAGCTGTGTAATTTGTAAAAACGTATAGAACTGTACTCTAAAGAAGAATAAATATTACCATAGTCAAAGAATGTCTCAAAACTTGACTTAAAAAAGAAATATATATCAAAGCAGGCGATAGGGAAACAGACAAATGACCTACCATAACACAGAGGAGGGTGAGGATGGAACAAAAGACTCACGAATATGCAGAAGATGTTACTGAGTTAGATCTTAACATACTGTAATATTTGATCAAAAGACAACAGCTCCAGGATCACTTCTGGGAGAGATTTGTTGACTTTAAAAAAAGAAAAGAGCAACCTAAAAGTTGAGAGTTATGTTTTACTTGGTGGACAAAACTGAGGACTTAGGCCTAGGATGCAGCCTCTTATATGACTAAGTTCAGTTCAGTTCAGTCACTCAGTTGTGTCCGACTCTTCGTGACCCCATGGACTGCAGCATGCCAGGCCTCCCTGTCTATCACCAACTCCCGGAGTTTACTCAAATTCATGTCCATTGAATCAGTGATGCCATCCAACCATCTCATCCTTGCATGACTAAGGGACTGCTCTAAAGAGGTAAGGGGGGAGCCAGGATATACAGAGATTTTTTTACAACAAAGACCAGGTAATTGGAATATCAAGGGATTACTGTTAATTAAAGAAAGCAAGACATCTCAAGTTAGTGAATTTAGGGCTTTTCTATGTATGGGAAGATGCAAGGGTCTGGGCTCATTGAAATCATCCCTCTGATATGCACCTCAGCTATTGGGGGCCAGTATCCTGTACTTTCTCATCCGGAGTCTCCTCCGGTGCACTGCTGCGGGGATTGGGTGGCTGTGGCGGCTGACAGTTTGATAGGGAGGCATCCTGTTTCCACCCTGAGTTCCCTCGGGGCTGACTGGGGCGTCTGTAATGGGATGGCTTGATGCTGCAACGACCTTTGTTTACTGATACGGCAGGTGGTATTCTTAGTACACAGGTCTATAGGAAATCTTTGCTGAGAAGCTTCAGAAGGTATTTTTATGCTCAGAAGTACTCATTGAATAAGGATGTGCTATGTGCTTGGCTTAATGCTGGAGATAAAATGGTGAACAAGTGCAGAGGTGGCTTCCTGAGGCTTGCAGCTAAATGAGGCATAAGTAGTCCGCACGTAATATCATTGAGTGCGTGTGGCTACATGCTGAGTGTCAAACAGTGAGAAAATTCTGGCTGCAATGATAACGTTCAGGAAAATGTGATTGGCAAAGAAATTGGAGGGCAGGCATTTTGGGCAAACAAAAGAGTGTTCACAAAGACTATGATGAGAAGGATTTTGGCCTGTTTGATCAAGAGGTCAGGGAGTACAAGGCTTGGTTCACCTTTGATCACTCAGAGTCCAAAGTTTTAAATTCAAATCTAGACTTCCAGGTCATTTAAAATTATATTTGTTACCACAGGAGGATAAAACATCCTTTAATGATTTGTTTCCTTGATCAGTGCTTTCAAAATATTCAGAAGTCTACCAAGTGGGCCTAACTTATGCTTTTGCTCAACACCCGAAAATAGTAGGATCGTGGCTGCAGAGTGTGGTTTTAAAAGTGATGATTTCATCAACATGCATCTGCCACAGGTGTACACATGATGCATGTTGATGTATGGCAAAATCAATACAATATTGTAAAGTAAAAAAATAATAATAAAAAATTTAAAAAAATGATGATTTATTAGAGAATGTGCCCTATTTTAGTTTACTCTCTTTAGCTTTTTGCAGGATCCAGCAATAGAAACATCAGCCCTAGAATCCTTCTCCTTTCTATATTGCACTAAAGCCTTGCTTAATAAACTGCCGAGTTAAGTAAAAGTTAGATCTGCCCTGGGTCATTTTCAAGGAGGATCATTACTGATGCAATTGGACTTCATGGAAACATTGTTTTACCTACAACCAGATTCGTAGCCTGAGAATCAGACCATGCCCAGTGCTGTTACCCCAAAGACTGTGTATGTGGAGTGAGGTTGACAGACACAAATCAAACATATTCCAGAGTTTGTCTACTGAAGGTTTCACGTGCCTCAGATCTTGAGCTAGAAAAGGAAGGCTCTTATTTAAAGTGTTACAGACAAGTTTGAGACATCTGCTCCCAATCCAGACTTTTCCATAGATTTTAATTACAATACTGATGTTTTAAATTCTCATAAGCAATTAAGATATTTTGAATTATAAGATATTTTCCATAATGGCTTTGAGACTATCATTGAAGATTTTCAGAGTTCAATCATTGTAAATGTAGACAGAAAGGCATACATCTAAATAATCTCCCTTAAATTTTTACAGTGTTCAACTACTCTACATTTATGGTCAGAAATGTGACAGGGAAATGTACCCGGAGGGGCTGAGCCAGGAGTCTCTTCCCTGGTATGCGGTCCAAAGAAAAATTAAATTAGTGGTATGTGCTTCCCTCAGTCTTTTCCTTGGAGATATGCTGAAATGTCTAACTAAACAAAACTCAGGAGATCTGTGAAATATGACCCCTGTTTCTTTTTAACTTCCTCACCCTTCCCTCCCAACTAGAAAATTCTGAAATTTCTCTATTTTTTTTTCTACTTCTTCTATGTTGGTTTTCTTTCCTTTACACTCTAAACTGTTTAGTTCTTTCTTGCTTCCAATTCATCCTTTCCTTTGAGAACTACTTTATATTTTGTTTATCCTTTTCCTTTGATTGATTTCTCTTATATTTTAGGAGTAATTTTACTTTAAATGACTCATATTATTTATGGGTCTTTTTTGGGGCCTAAACTAAACTCACATTTAACTTCTTTCAAAGGTTTCCAAATTCTTTATTTAAAAGTTAGGCTTGAGATAGACAGCATTATGTTGCTTTTCTTTGATTTTTTAGTATTGTCTGATACAAAAATGTTAAAAGGATTAAATATGCTGGCAACCTGGCCTTTTGTATTTAAGCGATACTTAACTTTTAAACACTTAACAGATTTTAACCGGCATTAGAGCATATATGGCTCTGGGAAAGCAAGTGACCCTCTGGGGTCACCTTAGTTTTATTAACTACAACCTCATGGAAACTAGGCTTGTGGCATGCTTCTGTAAACATAGATAACCAGATGCCCCAACTTATTACTGCTCCTTCATCACTGCTGATGTTCTCAATGTTCTATTGGAATATTGCTTCAAACGGATTAGACAGACATCTTTTATTTGCAATAATGGATTCTGAACATGTTTACTTCTCAGCAAAGTAGTTGGAAATCGTAAAAAATGAAGCTCAGGAAAGCCAGCTTTCAAATTCTTTTGTTGACCATTATTCATTTATTGATTTGTTTGGCACAAAATCTTCTAGTGCCTATCCAGGCAAGACAAAGTGTTGGGAACTTCCTGGCAGTCCTGTGGTTAAAACTACAGACTTCCAATGCAGGGGCCAAGGGTTTGATCCCTACTTGGGGAACTAAGATCCCACACGCTGTGTGACACAGCCAAAAAGTAAAAATAAATAAAGGCAAAGTGTTAAGGAGACTATGAACTGGGAGATAGACATTTGTAGTTACTTTAGAAGGAATAAAGTGCCTTAAATCCGAAAAATAGTAATACAATCAAGACACTACAGGAAAATGTGAGAGAGGTGGTTAAGTCCAAATGGAGCCAAAAGCACCATGGCCCAGGTGACTTTTTGGGCTCCGTCACTTGGCTAAGATTTCAAGAAATGAAAATGAGGAGGGAGTGGAGTTGGTGTAAGGAAGGAGGAGTGAGTTAGTTCTTGGATGAAGAAACAGTGGGAGTAAATCCATAGAATGGCAAAATGGCATGGTATCCTTCAGAAAAACCCGAAGTCCAGACTAGGCTAGAAGAGCTTTCATGTATTTCTACGGTTGCGAGTGCTGTTATTTTATGAAAGGGACTGGGAGATCAGTTATGGACAAGCCATGACATTTATGTATATATTCTTGTAGCTTGACCACAAGTCATTGAAGAACTAGACTTGCTGCTTTAATCAATCAGAGTAACACTTGCATGATTGCATATTTGAATATCTGTTTCATGAGATCATAGATGTGTATTTCTGGCTCACAGTGGCATCCTTGGTATTTGGTACCGTGCAAGTTGTAGGTATTAAAAACATGTTCTGAATGATCACTGAATGAATTTGTGAAGTAAAAGATTCTTGCAGACCACCTGTCCTTGAACATGTTATTCTTTTTTTTTTTTTTAAGTTGAAGTATAGTGGATTTACAATGTGTTTGTTTCTGGTGTGCAGTAAATTGTTTCAGTTATATAAATATACTTGTTCATTTTCTTTTCCATTTTGATTTATTACATGATATTGAATATAGTTCGCTGTGCCATATAATAGGACCTTGGTGTTTATCTATTTTACATATATGAACATGTTACTCTTAAGAAGAAATTCCAAACTATAAATTTGGGTTGATTATTAACCAAACAATTTTGGTTTAACACAGGAGAACTTTATACCACAAACCACAGTACAGTAGTTAAAACTGCTTCAATCTTAAAGTGGGGAGGAAATCACTGATACGGATTGTTAAATTTTGTTTACCCTGCTCTCACAAAGAAAAAACAGCTAAGAAGCCGAAATATATTTTGGAAATCAAAAGACTGTTGAAATCAAAAGTAACATCATGATTCCTCAGAGGACATGTGGAAAGTATGTCAGTTTGTAAAATATTCTTTTTAGTAATTTGATAAATGAACTGCCATGGATTTGGCAGGAGAGTTTAAGGATATTCTATTGATTTTTTTCAGGCAGAATAGAAAATTCTCTGAGTTCCATATGTCTGTTTCAGCTAAAGAAAGCAAACTTATGAGCAAGCAAATGGAAAAGAAACATTGCTACTTCTTAACAGCAAAATTTAGAAATTCCATACAAGTGGTTGTACCAATTGTGCTAAATTAGTTTCAGAATTCTCGAACACTCTCTCATAGTAGTCAATAACCTGGTAAAATAGTTACTCTGTCTTTTTTGTTTTTTTTTTTTTTAAGCAGGAAATGATTAGGTTTAGATCTATCTTAAAATTTAAGATTTTCAGTTCCCTGATTTATAAAGATACATTAATTACGTGCCTTGTTAGATCTTTATTAAAATTGCTAGTAAATCTGCAGTAATTACGATCCTTTACATATATAAACATGCACACACTCACACATACATGCAAACACACAGACAAAAGTGTATGTACACAGAGTTTATTATCCAGAGAGCAATTTACTCTAGATTTTAACACTTGAGTTTTCTCGGCAAACACTATAATTTTCCATTGTTTGATGCTTTATATAGTTTAAACCGTCCAAGTAAATTAATTCTTTTTTTTTTTTTTTCAAATTTGGGTTTATAGAATAATTTAAAGATGGAAAACAAAGATAGTATTTTTGGGACCATTAGAATGTCTTTTTAAAAACTCTATGTTTTCAGACGTTTTAGGTTTGGCAATACTCAGGGTAAATTTTGCCAATGACTTTTTCCTTTCTATTCAAACCCACTTATATGTCAAGGAAAATTCAATCCGTATGTTTCTGATTCATTTGTATTCAAGTCATCAAAATGTTGTTCTGTCAGAGTATTGTTTAATGTCCAAGAAACAGTATAAGATTCTTTAAAAAAAAATAAGACTCTAAAATCCATTTTTCTTTGAACAAAGTTTGTGGCATAATTTCCAAGTGTATCAAGGTAAAAAATCAGATTTTAAGTCAAGGATTTCAAAGTTTTAGTAAATTTTGTAGCCAAATAAAGGGCAAGAAAATTTCAGAGGTATGAAACTATCAAATTAAATTCATTATAATGTTTAATATAATATAAAGAAATTTATAGGTCTTGTATGAGAACTTAGATTTTAAGGTTTTGATACTTAATTTAAATAAGGAGGATAAACAAAGTAGAAAGCTCCATTCTGGAAATACAAATTCTAGGAAGAAATCATTAGGAAAACTAGATTAAAATTTTGGCTTTGACAAAATAGTTTACATTTTAGCCATAGCATTAGCTAAATGAGTAAACGGGTAACACCTTTCAAGAATGTTGCACGGTTATATTAGACAGTAGTACCTGAAACATGGTAGGACAAGAATAAAATCTCTAGGTTGAATTGGATGAGAAAATACACAAAGACTTACTCCACATGACACCTTTAATTTAGGGTCAGTGCTTTTATTGTGGAGATTTTACAGATGATTTAATACGGTTTCAGATGAATTCACAAATGATAGTCCACTGGAGAGAGGCCGCATTGCAGGAGGATTCTTTACAGTCTGAGCCACAAGGGAAGCCCCAAGATTATTGACATATGTTCTTAAATCTTGAGTTGGAAGCATAATGTATTAGGTGCACGTCTAATAACTTCGGTTAACATAATGATTATTGGTAGGAAGCTTTTAAGTACATTCAGATCTAGGGTATGAAGCCAACAGAAATGAACATTCAGTGATATGTGCCATGATCAATTGAATGCTTATATTGGCTAGGTCTTCATAGGCATCAGGAAATATCAAGTTATTAATAATATGATAGCTTTAAGACTCAACCATTTTATTTTTAAGAAAGAATAATATAGTTATTTGGGAAATAACTAGTTACATCAATGAATATAAGGGAAACAGCGGTTGTTATAGGGTAATGTGTATTGTACAAGCATAATTGATTAAAGGCTGAAAAGGCTGACCTATATAAGACAAAAATTTCAACCCAGAGAGACATCAGTGTAAATTACTATCATTTGGCTTCATACACTCTTCATAAAACTATTAACAAACCTTGCACATCAATATGGCTTCTTTCAAGGACAGTTGAATTACAAGCAGTATTTTAATAGAACACGTGATTAAAACACGCTGATTGTCTTTGTTGAAGAGTTGGGCCCAAGAGCTCCTAATGTGTTAAGATTTTTAGCAAATTGTATAAAATCCCCACTACATAAATAATATTTTCCATTAAGAAAATCAGAAAACTGAAGAGACTCTATGCATTGATTGGAAAAACATCATAGAAGACCTCTCTGAAAGTCAAGGAAATGAACTATTAAAATTATTGCTTTCTCAGATTATAACCCATATTGGTTAGCAGCTGTATTTCCCATACATTATAAAGGGGTAAAGTTATGGCTTTTAAATTTTTTTTTCTGCTTACTGTGTGCTCAGTCTTGTTTGACTGTTTGCAACCGCACAGAGTCAGACACGACTGAAGCGACGCAGCAGCAGCAGCAGCAGCAACCCCATGAAGAGAGCACACGCCTGCCAGGCTCCTCTGTGCTTGGGATTTCCCAGGCAAGAACACTGGAGTGGGTTGCTGTTTCCCTCTGCAGGGGACTTTCCTGACCCAGGGATCAAACCCGTGTCTCTTCCCTCTCTTGTGCCACCTAGGAAGACTATTTTTCCTACTTGTTGGTACACAAAAACTTCTCTATTCCATATAGAGAAGGCTGAGTGTGGAAGAATTGATGCTTTCGAACTGTGGTTTTGGAGAAGACTCTTGAGGGTCCCTTGGACTGCAAGGAGATCCAACCAGTCCATCCTAAAGGATATTAACCCTGAATATTCATTGGAAGGACTGATGCTGACATTGAAGCTTCAATACTTGGGCCACTTGACGTGCAGAGCCGATTCACCGGAAAAGACCCTGATGCTGGGAAAGATTGAGGGCAAGAGGAGAAAGGAGTGACAGAGGATAAGATGGTTGGATGGCATCATTGACTCAATGGACATGAGTTCGAGCAAACTCCAGGAGATAGTGAAGGACAGGGATACTCCATGAAGGACACTACATGGCTTGCTGTAGTTCATGGAGTTGCAGAGAATCAAACACGACTTGGTGACTGAACAGCATCAGAGCTTTTCTAAAAGCACCAACAATTTAATCCTCTTGTATTTTCACCAACATAATTATTCAAGCTATATAAAAGATCTTGAGTTAGTGCAATTAAATTGAAAGTGCATATTTTTAAAACTTTTATTACCCAAGTTTTTGCCATGCTCTCTACTCTTCACTTGTGGGAATTTTAGGGTTCATTCCTGGAAATTGATAGCTGCCACACTTACATTAATAAGAAATGGGATTCCATTTTGTTTCTCCAAAAATATGAATGGGTTGCTTATTTCTATTGTCAGTTCTTAGGTGCAGAGTAATTTAACATACTGATAAATTTTTCTTTTCCAAAACTGCAATATTTGTGAGGTCTTCTTAATGTGTCACCTTAAAAATTAGATTTTTCAAAAATTCCATGATATATTTTGAATTAAAGAATATATACTCCTAATTAGAAAAATCTATTCTAGAATCTAAAGTTTTCATGTTGCCATACATTAACCAAATGTGCGGGTTACTCACTTTGACATTCTTTTCCTTTTATTAAATGTGAACACTTCTGTCTGAGAGAGATGTGGAGTTCTGAATGTGATATCTGCTTAAAGTTAGTAAGTCCTGGAATCTGTTTCTTTTCAATGCAAGTATCTGATTAAATAAGTTTGCTGAGTTATCCCTGGATTCCCTAACACAATCTTTTTTACTTCAGGGGGAAATTTTCCAAATTAAGCCCCTGTGTTGTCAATGACTATCTATCTGTGTTAAGGGTCAGATGATCTATATGGCTGCTTAATCTGAATATCAGCTGACATGGTGCTAATAAGTAGCAGAAGAAATTCAGAGATTAAGTGTGATATTTTTCTTTTTGTCCTGCTGTTTTGACTACAGTTTCTCATTATTATGCATCTCACTTCAGAAAGTTGAGGTATGTCCCCTTATCAGAAGATCTCTTAAACATTTTAAGATTTGATAATAGCTTTTCCCTTATCTGAACTTGATGTTTTAAAGCAATTAAGTCATTTTTGTTCATAAAACCATGTGCTTCCCTGCTGCTGAATTTATGGTGATGACAATTGGTTTCAAATAAATAAATGAGGGTCTCTACTTCCAAGAAAATGTATGAATCACGTATCTTGCTAAATGTTCTAATAGGAAAAAGGACCATATAGTCCTATGATTTGTTTTCAGTAAATATTACTATAAATGAAGTGGTTCTTTATGTACTGTTTACTGTTGAGGATAACTAGAGCATACTTGCTTGACTTTAGGATGAACATTTAAGAATAAATTAGGAAGATAGTCAAGGAATGCATGTGTGTGTGCTTAGTCGCTCAGTTGTGTCTGACTCTTTGTGACCCCATCAACTGTAGCCTGTCAGGCTCTTCTGTCCATGGGGATTCTCCAGGCAAGAATACTGGACTGGGTTGCCATGGCCTCCTCCAGGGGATCTTCCCAATCAAGGGATCTAACCCAGGTCTCCTGCATTGCAGGCAGATTTTACCATTTGAGCCACTACGGTCAGTCAAGGAATCTTCAAAAACTTAAATGCAATGAAGATGTAAAATTAAAATTTCCCCTTAGTTCAGAAATTAAATCCGTGTGTGAAAAAGGGCAGGTTGAAGGCATTAGATTAAAAATAGTGCCCCAAGACCTGGGTGTTAATGGCTATGGAATTGTTTGTATCATGAAGGAGTGAGTTCATGTGACTAGAAGAATTCACTGCTTATTTGACCTTTGTCTAGGGATTATTATATCTCCTGAGATAATTTCTCAGATAACTGCAATTTATAAGCATATATTTATACTTTTAGCATGATACATATATCAATATTATATTCAGAGGGGGTACAGTGAATTCAAAACAAAACTCAAGATATTATATAAAATCAGAGATGGAGAAATAGGTAAAGGGAAATAAATGTTAGATATCCCATGAACTTTCTTTTGGGGTAAATGTGTATGTGTATACAAAGAGGCAAAATACCTGGGCATAAACAGATTCCCAACTAATCATGTGAAGGACCAGATAAGCTCACAGTTGAAAATCTATAATTATTAAGGTATCTAGAGAGCTCTTATTACAGCATTTAGTAGGATTATATTTTTTCTTTTCTTTAAGTGCCACAATGGAAATCTAAATTTCTCTAAAACATTTTAAAACGGCTTCTATTTCTATACATTTTAAAAACACTAAAGCATAAATAAATCTATGGCAATATGTCATTTTTCAATTTTTTTTTTTGTATGAATCAAGCCAAAGCAAGATTTAGAAGATAGCTAAACAAAACAACTGCCTAGGTCAATTTATGTGAATGATTTAGAAGAGTTTCCATTGAGAAGAATTTTTTTCTGTATCTTTCTGGTAAAAATGACTAGATTTCTACTAAAAATAAATATGACATAGATTTCCTTTGGGGTTTAAGATCAGTATTTGTTAATTTTCCAAACCCATGTAAGCTGTGACCTATGGATTTTCTAACTTGTGTTATGTCTTAAAGCACATCAGAGAACATAAATCTTTCCTGGCTTTAGATTTTTGCTCTTTTCCCACTGCATAAAAATGAGCAAAGTCATCAATATGCCTTTCATGGCTAGAGTAACTAAACAGAAACATTGAGGCACTGTTAAATTTCTACCTTGTTCAACCTAACATCTTATTAATTCTCCTCTTAGTCATATACTATTTTTATAAACTATACTTTATGTATTTTCAAATTGACTCAACCTAGTAAAACATTTTCTGTCTATACAAAGAACTGCTTTTTAATAATCTGATTTTGTCAGTATGTTTAATAATTCCATACTCATATTTTGTATTTTTTTAGTTTTCATGATCAATTCAGGTTTTATTTCCTAAGTATATCTGTAGCTCATATAAAATAAGCATTCAAACACGTATTTGCAGTGGTGGTCAACCAATATAATATTAATAACTTATGGAAACTAACATTTCCTGAGAGGGTGCTAGATGTCAGCCATTTGGTGAGATTTTTAAATGGAATGTCTGCTTTATTTTCACTGATTTCTCATTTTGTACATGAGGAAACAGTCTTATAAAGCTCAAGAATCTTGCCCATGAATCTAAAAATGATTTGTCTTCCAAGTCAGATCTTATATACTATGACTCTCACAAATGAGATGAATTTTATATAAATTCCAAACTGAAAAACAATGCATTTTTATAATTTCCAAACAGAACAGTGGATTAATCATGCTTGTTATTGAACAAAATTGAGCTTTATGTTGGATTGTTGGGAATTGCCTTTGGGTTTTATATTTTCTGCCTGGAATCTAACTGTGATCTGACCGACAAAAGGTAACTGCATTTTTGGCCAGCTTTTTGTTTTTTAAAATCTATCTACTTCAATATTTCTTATAGCTCCATGCACAGTTACTGTTAACTTGATAATTTGTAGACTGAAAAGAAGAAACTGTAACTTTTTCTGCCAGTGATCAGCTTCAACATGTAATTAAATTTAGTCAAATTCCATTTCTTTATTTTGATAACAGACGTCTCCTTTTCTTTGTGCCCTGGGTTGCTCACTAATGTATTTTTCTAGGTTCTCCCTCCCACCCCTCGTTTCCTCTCCTTCTGTTTTTGTACCCTTAGTCCAAACTTCCCATCATAGAATCCTCAGGTCTGCTCTCCCATCATCCTTTACTAAGTCTCAACTGGTACCCAAGTTTGTAGTTTCAATCACGGTGCAACGCACTCACTTGAGGTGAGTCAAACATGCAGTTTCCACAGTTTATTGATTATTTGCAAAATTTCAGTATGAAATTCATCCTGTGTCTTACCTCATCAATTCTCTTCCCAGCATCTAGGCTGATGGTGACCTGTTATTATGCCAGCCCTAGAGAGTATTCCCTGAATTGTGTTTTGGGGAGCAACAAATTGGGATAAAATTTTCCTCCAAAATTGAAAAGACAAAGTATCTGGCAATGAATCACACTTTTAATTTGTCAATGTGCTTAGCTTTGCTTTCTAATTTTTTCCCCTATGAGCAGAGTTACATTGGGTTAGCCATAAAAGCCTTGCTAAAAACATCATATTTTGAACAAAATTGTTTCAATGTAAATTACACATCCCTTAGTTCTTTTGGCTATAACAACTCATGCTGATGGTTTCTTTTTAAATATCTATTTTGCTATCTCTATTATTATATTTTTCTTTAGTTGGTATCTGAAATGAGCCTCCATAGCCTAGTCGAGTTTTGTATAATGATCAGTAGAGGGAAAATAACTTTTCTTTAAAAATAGATTTGACTATAGTATATATTCAGTAATAAATTGAAAATCTTGAGTGTGGTGTTTTATGTCCACTATGTATACAGTGTTTTAAAACCAAAATTTAAATCAACTTATTTGTTTTAATTTATAGTATGTTTATATTTGAATAAGAGCCACTTGGTAAACATCATTTACTTATCCAAATTTTAGCATCACAACTCAGAAACACACATGAAAAATAGTTTGGGAACCAAACAGGAGTTCGTGCTGCTTCACTACCTGGTGAAAGAGGTATTTTACCATGTTTTAGATTTCCCTTAATGAAAAGGGAAATGGAAGCGTTTGGCGACATCTGTATTCCTGTTTTTGATTTTCCCTAATTCAAAACAGTAACTATGGAGCACCCATCTTGCCAAACAAATGCCAAGGTCAGGAACATATTCCAGTTTTTCTAGGCCCTAACTCTGCTTTGACTGATGATCTGAAGGGTAAATATTTTTGTGGTAATATTTCATTTAGGGGCATGAAGAATATGAGATTACCCTTTTCTCATCGTGCACAGAAATTAACTCTGTCTCTTCCATTGTTCTTTCCCCTCTAAGTTGAATATTGTTGAATGTATTTCTTAAAGACATATTGCAGAATAAGGGCAGTGCTGGTTTTGCATCTTGAGTATGGAGTACAGGGGGAAGAAGTAGTTAGTTCAGTCACTCAGTCATGTCCAGCTCTTTGCAATCCCATGGACTGCAGCACACCAGGCTTCCCTGTCCATCACCAAGTCCTGGAGCTTACTCAAACTCATGTCCATCGAGTCCATGATGCCATCCAACCATTTCATCCTCTGTTGTCCCTTTCTCCTCCCACCTTCAATATTTCCAAAATATTTCAATATTTCTAAATCCAGCTTGAACATCTGGAAGTTCACGGCTCATGTACTATTGAAACTTGGCTTGGAGAAGTTTGAGCATTATTTTGCTAGCGTGTGAGATGAGAGCAATTGTGCAGTAGTTTGAACGTTCTTTGGCATTGCCTTTCTTTGGGATTGGAATGAAAACTGACCTTTTCCAGTCCTGTGGCCACTGCTGAGTTTTCCAAATTTGCTGGCATATTGAGTGCTGCACTTTCACAGCATCATCTTTTAGGATTTGAAATAGCTCAACTGGAATTCCATCACCTCCACTAGCTTTGTTCGTAGTGATGCTTCCTAAGGCCCACGTGACTTCACATTCCAGGATGTCTGGCTCTAGGTGACTGATCACACCATCATGATTATCTGGGTCATGAAGATCTTTTTGGTATTGTTCTTCTGTGTATTCTTGCCACCTTTTCTTAATAACTTCTGCTTCTGTTAGGTCCATATCATTTCTGTCCTTTATTGTGCTCATCTTTGCCTGAAATGTTCCCTTGGTATCTCTAATTTTCTTGAGTAGATCTCTAGTCTTTCCCATTCTATTGTTTTCCTCTATTTCTTGGCATTGATCACTGAGGAAGGCTTTTTTTTATCTCCTCTTGCTATCCTTTGGAACTCTGCATTCAAATGGGTATATCTTTCCTTTTCTCCTTTGCCTTTAGCTTTTCTTCTTTCCTTAGCTATTTGTAAGCCCTCACCAGACAACCATTTTGCCTTTTTTCATATCTTTTTCTTGGGGATGGTCTTGATCACTGCCTCCTGTACAATGTCACAAACAGGTCCATAGTTCTCAGGCACTGTATCAGATTTAATCCCATCAATCTATTTGTCACTTCCATTGTATAATTGTAAGGGATTTGATTTAGATCATACTTGAATGGTCTAGTGGTTTTCCTTACTTTCTTCAATTTAAGTCTGAATTTGACAATAAAGAGTTCATGAGCTGAGGAAGAAGAGAGAGCTCTTAGTCCAAGAAAGGCATCGACAGTCACTGGTGACCTGGCTAAACTTTGGCTCACTCACAGGAACGAAGGAAAATCATAACAAACCAGAGCATCCACCCACCTAAGTCAACAGTGAGTATTGTAAGTGAGGACCAAAACTTGAAATTGGAGGGAAGATGCTTCGATAGGAAAATTACGAGTCCCTAATACCTTGAACATGGGTTATAATTTCTCTGTAGTCAAACTAGTCAAGTTTTAATTTGAAAGGAATGGAAAGGGGTAGGGGGACCACCCGTGTTGTGGATGTAGGAAGTGTTGAGTGGTCTTCCCTCTTGATGTTGTTGCTGTTGTTCAGTTGCTAAGTTGTGTTGTTGTTGTTCAGTTGCTAAGTTGTATCTGACTCTTTGTGGTACCATGGACTTCAGCACGCCAGGCTTCCCTGTCCTCTACCTTAAACGTCACAAAACCAGCAGCTACCACAGCATCCTTGACAGATGCAGTGTAGATGTCACTGCCAGACCCAGGAGATGTTTGGATTTCCTCCAGTCTTCTCAAGGTGGGGAGCAGAGACCCAAGAGGAAGGCATTAGCCCTAAAGGATCCCTAACAAAAGGGCACTCTGTGTGCTGAAAGGAATAGAGTGGGCAGGGATGACTTAAAAACATGACCCTTCTCGGACCTTTATTTATTCCTTTAAAAAGTATAATCATTATTTTACTGGGAAGAATACATAAGACATTGTGTGTAAAACAACTGTTAAATTACCACATGTCAACATGGCAGCTGCTTCTTCCTTTTTAACTTTAGAAACATTGAATTGGCTCCTCTCCTCAATTCCCAGTTTCCCTGACCCCTCTGAAAGGCTTGCTGGCTACAGCTTTTGGGTATCAGCTCTATTTATGAGTGGAGGTACTCACATGATTTCTCTGGGAGGTAATAAAATGATAGAAGCATGACAGTTGAGGTGTGTTTCTGACTCGAGCAGACCAATAAGTAAACACCTGGGAAGTACCTGTTATTTTGCTTCCAGACAGCTCAGTAGGATGCTTTTGCTCTGGGGGCCACCATGGAATCATGAGGTCTCACTTGGTCCCTTATGTGTAAGTAAGGCTCCGCTTTTCTTCACTCAAAAGAATGGTTTGTGATCCAACCATCATATGTGAAGGATTAAACTAAGTCCCAAATATCTTAACTCCGTTTTTTTTCTTTTTTGACAAAAAGTAGACACTTATCATGGTATATACATTAGGTATCCAGTATCAGGCTTTCACTATGTGTATTTTGGAAAGTATCTTTTACTCCTTTCACTCTTTCTTTTTATTAAGCGTCAAAATGATTTATTTCTCTTGCATTTTGGTAGTTCTGCACTATTCTAAGGCTTCTAGAAGTAGCTTATGATGATTTCATAGGTTCATGTATCAAATTGAAAGGGAAGGTCAAACATTTAATGAACTATGTTTTTCTATATGATAAAAGTTCTTTTTGCATAATCTGTCATATAAGCTGGTAAAAAAGAATGTTTCCTTTAGAGACTCATAAATTTCCCAAGTAACTGCATTAAGTTCATTGCAAAGACCACTTTCATCCACTACAGATAAAATTCAGCGTCTGAAATTAATTTCAGTGCTATGAAACAAACCCAAACGAGGCTTGACGTCTAAAAGCTTTTCTTCATTGATATCTTAACACGTAGTAATATATAGTTTTTAAAAACTTTTTGGTTGATTTCTGCTGAAATCCTGCTTTCATTATAGTTTTATTGAACTCTCCTGTGATTTTAAAGGAAAGACGTGTATGTGTGTGTACACGTTTCTTATTTTAAAAAGTCACATAAGAACTGGAAAAGATACTAAAAATAATTCACTCTTCCCATGGTTTTGTGAAAAGAATGTTTCTGCTTTCTTAAAATAAATGAGACCTGTAAGACCAACTGTAACCAAGCTTTTGGGGGCGTGTGACAGATGATGTCTGTAAAACTCTTAGGGCCTCAGGGGAAAGGCTCTATATATAAAGAGAAGAGCTATTAAAAAGTAAGTGCTTATGTGAAGGTAAACTACAATTCCTAGTTTGAGATTCATATTTCCACTAGCTGAAAAGAGAGCTTCAGTAAAAAGCATTTGTGAGGCTGGTCCCGCCTGAGACGGTGAGCCGCTGTGTTTCAGACAATGTCCCTGGAAGGAGACTAATCCTTTTCCATCACTCAGGCCCACCCTAAGCACAATAAAACATTTGCGCGTTCTGGAAAGCTTCCCCCATGAGGCACAAACCTCTGGCCCTGCTCCTTTATGTTTCTCTTCCTTTCTTCCTTCTGCCCCGGCCCCCCTCCAGAAGCCTCTTGAACTGCAGGTCTCAGCTGTTTGAGTTTCCCTCTATCTTGCCTTGAGCCACGATACCCATATTTCTAACGGAGAATCCCAATTTCTTTTCTCACCTCCATGATTTTCTCAGGTAGATGATAATGATTCCTTCCACAAACTTCACAAAGAATTGAAACTCCTTAAAAAATCTTTTCCTCCTTCAAACTTCTCTATCCTTCACGTATCCCAATCCTAGAGGAAAATGAATTTCTTCCATTGCACTGTTACCAAAAACTGCGACTGCATTTCTTGTCTGCCGGTATAACTCAACCCCAGCTCATGCTGGCTCCTCAGGAGCTGGTCCCCAGCTGTCCTCTGTGGGTGTCATACCTCCAGTGTTATCTTTTCCTCTTTATCATCAGCCACAGAATTCTTTCCTTATTTGCACACATTATTACATTTGACCGTTCTTTTCTTGTTGACACTTTTTAGTAATGAATATATATATATATAATTGCTAATATATAATACTTAATATAAGATGAAGTAGTTATTTTTAATTTACTCTTTTAAATTTAAATATAGCAAAGGGATTGCATGAAGCACCTGGCTTGTTAAATAGTGTTAAATAAAAGCTTAGAATCACCATGAAGAATCACTAAAAATTCTAACCACCTTGCACTCTGAAGTTCAAGAATATATGTAATTTGCTAATACCACATTACTGGGAGTTTTAAGTATCACTGAAATAGTTTAAAATCCCAGCTTTTCCTTGTTTTTGTTTGAGATTACAAGGCAATGTAAACCATCTTCACAACAGGAAAATTCTGAGCATGAATGTAAAATTCTATTTATGATACTTCAAGTATCTGGCAATAGGTCTGTGCTTTTACTATAAAAATAGAAACTGCAAATTTTTCATCAAGTTATAACACAGTTGAAATTCATAGCTAGATTGCAATTTGCTTAGTTTAAGATTTCACTGAGTTAAAATGTATATGGAATTTAAGTAGACAAAATTCTATCTCCCCCACATTCCTTAAAATCGGATATAAAAATGATTTAGTCTATATGCCTGGTAGAGAATTCTGCACATTTTAAATCATCTGTTTCTAAAAAAGGTACAATTCCAGTATAATTTAGAGCCGGGGAACTATAATTTAAGAGCACCAAAATCAAATTTAATCACAGATTGAAACTAAGCAAAAAGCAAGAGAGTATGTGAATAAGAAACAGTGCAGTGATTTGTTTTCTGTGAACTAGCCCACAGCGGATGCTGTGAGCTCTTCTGAAGTGAAGAATAGGTAATTTGTGCACAAGTTTCATCACAGGTGTTTTGGGTTAAGCATTCAATTACTGTGGGTTTATAGGGGGAAAAAAAACAGTGGAATTTATGCTAACATCTTACAGTGATATCAATGTTTGGGCTCTGATAAATCCTCAAATGAATGTTTTTCAAATTGTGTATTCTGGAGGAAACTGAATGCTCATATTTGGAACCACTTATCCTTATAACATCAACATGTCTCTAAAGAGCTGTTTTATGTCAGAGGCTCCTTTAATAACCCTGTTTCTAAAGAAATAAACATTTCAAAAGTCACATTTTCCCCAAAAAAACAGTCTGAAATACAAAACGAATCAGTTGAGGATGGATCCTTGGTTTGCCAGTGTACTTTCTGCATGATTCCAAACTTTAAATAGTTGTGTTCAGAGGCAGACATGAATACAATACTCTGACACCCAGGACTTATATAAAGTCATACAGATCAGGGGAGCAAATCTGGAATCTTTATCTTCAGTTATGGCAAAATGTGTAGGTTAAAGCTCCAGCATCACATACTTTCCTAATGATTCTTGTGTGAAAAGAATAATTATTTCCTTAGAAGATACTATCCTAACTCCATCTTTATTCATTTCGCAGTTAATAAAACTGAGAAATGTCCCAATATTCACTTCTCAAATTCTTCCTCTTCCCTTGATACTGTACAGTAATTTTGAAATGAAAGCAAGATGGCCAAAATAGGAATAGTTCTAAAAAAATTCACATGGAAAGATTTAATGGGCATTCTTTGTTCAAATGTGAAAGATGATAACTCTGGACTCCCATACTTGTCCTGATCACCCCTTTTATTTTATAATCCAAGAATTCTGTGATACATAAACCTGGAATAATTGGGCACCATGTTCTTTTGGGTCCTGTTGCCATCAGTGAAATCACTGGAATGCTGATATATCCTTCAGAGAAGCTTTTCTATCTTCTCTCCCATTTTGTGTGGGAGATTCCAACTGAATTTAAACTTGAACAAATCCCAACAATCAAGTTCTTCTCCCTCTCTTGCTCTCACCCTGCCCATTTCCTCTTTCCAGTGAACAAGATCAGGACATGGATGTGACATAAAGAAAGTGTCCTCCTGTTCTAGGACCATTTATTCCCATCACTTGCCCTGCCCCTCACTTTGAGACGGTTTTGGATCTACCTTAAAACCTCCAAAGCCATCAGATTGCTGCTTGGCGTACCTCTGAACTGCTGCAACTCTCTGAAGCTGACGCTGCTATAGTAGGTCATCTGAACCCACCTTCATCCTGGGGCTGCCGTCTTGTACCAGTGTGGAGCTACTTGGAAACCACTTTTCTGAGGTAGGAAGAATCTTTGGCCATCACTTGTGTTACATCATTAACCAAACGCCAAAGTAGGGCTCCCTTGCTGTCTGAGGATTTTATAGGGACTTTGGGTAAAAATAGATCTGTTAGATTTCCATGAATCCCCTTGGTTCTTAAGGAATTCATCATGCAAACATTGGAGCAAGGCCAGAAGGAAGACTGAGTTACAGACTCAAAATCCCTGCTTCCTCATACTCACTGGGACATTATTCTGAATCTGTACTCTAGGGCTTCACCTTTTCCTTATGATGAGTTCTCTCCCTTTAGGTCTTTCTATTCTCTTCCAAATATATGCCTGATGTTTTGCTTACCCATCTTCTAGCTATGCCTAGACTTGTCTGAATCCTAAAATGATTAAGCGTGGATTCCAAGTTGGTGTCCCTTATCACCATTTTATTACTCTTTTTATTTCCCCAGGTCATTTTTATTTCCAGTTTATATTCTTTTATATTTTAATTTTTCAATGATATATATGGATATATATTCTTTATATATAGTATAGTGATAGTGAAAGTGAAGTCACTCAGTCATGTCCGACTCTTTGCGACCCCATGGACTGTAGCCTACCAGGCTTCTCCCTCTATGGGATTTTCCAGGCAAGAGTACTGGAGTGGGGTGCCATTTCCTTCTCCAGAGGATCTTCCCGACCCAGGGATTGAACCCGGGTCTCCCGCATTGCAGGCAGATGCTTTACCATCTGAGCCAATGCGTATATTTACATATACATTCTTCTTCATATTCTCTCCCATCATGGTTTATCAGAGGGTGTTGAGCATAGTTCCACGTGCTGTACAGCGGGACCTTGTTTCCTATCCACGTTTTCTAATGAGAAGTCAAAAATGAGGATTAGCTTTGAAAAATAAAACCACTGCAATACACGTCTACGTACATAATGGTTTTCCTAAATCACAATGTTTCACATAGGTTTCTTTACTGATATATTTGCAGTATCTAAATCACCCTGTATCTTAAATAGTAAAAGTCAGCATTGTTAAATAGACTTTATGAAAGATTCCCTACTTTTAATACCTGCAATAGAGTCTGGATTTCTTTAGCACTTCTAAGGAGAACGACTGTTCAGCCCTATTCAAAAGGTTCAGTCAACATCATCAGTGGAGGTGTAATGTGTCTGAAGGAGAAGGCCAAATAATGCTTCCATGGTGTGGCTCAAGATCAAGACCCACTGAGCAAGTATTAACTTATGGAATCTTAATAGTCACCTCATTGCTGAAGTGGAAAGGAAACCAAGAGGAAACTTAATAATATCAAAAGTTATTTTAAAAGGAGTTCACGTTTGTTTGAAGGGGACTTTGCCTCACACACAATGTCCCCCTTTGTAAAGACCAAGAAACCCATATTTGTCACACACACACACACACACACACCTTTATAGTTTTCAAAGCATAAATCTTGAGAGCAATCTTCTTTCTCCAGAGATAAAAATCAAAATATTGAAAGTCTTTCAAATAATTACAAAAGGTACCCTCTTATAAACCAAAGACATTTGGAACTTTGGGCTCAGTGCCTATTTAATGAGAATAGGGTCAGTGTGTTGTAATGAATAGAAAACTGATTTTATTGTATTCCATTTGTGTGTCGTGTGGCAACCTATTTCAATATTAGAAAGATCATCTACTAAAAATGATTTCTGCAGTTATCCGTGTATACAAGTAAAAAATTTCGTTCCTGTTAAATTAACACTTCATTAAAACATCAAACTCAAAGCTCAACAAATACTTTTTATGTTGTGTTCCAGGACAGAAAAAAAAAAAAAAAATCCAAAATTTAAAGAACAGATCGCCAGTTATTCTAGTCCATCACAGTCAGGTTTCTCAGTTCTGGTTTTCTTTTTTTCTTTTGCTGTGCTCTCTGTCACTGGAAACATCTTAAACCAATTTCAAGGGCTACACCTGAATAAACATGTTGTAAAAGTGTTTATGTATCGAGGTGGGTCAGTTCAAGGTATGGTATTTGGCTGGAACTTCTAATTTCTCTTTTTACAGCAAAAGGGCTGCCAGAAGGAGGAAGTCTGAGCTGAATTAATACATTTGTTACAGTGGAAGTAGAATGGAAACTACTCTGACCACAAATCAAACTGCCTCTTTCATTTATGCCAGTGATAGAGTTTTTCTAAGAAATATAGACTCTGGCATGGAGCCACTGTAAGTTTGCATTTAAAAGAGAAACCCATAGGCTTATTTGTTTAAGGTTTACTGCTCTGATTATTTTGAAGTTCTTTCTCTGCTAGGATGGAGTGGAGTGGCATTTGGGAAGGGAGCGGCTATTTTCACGTTTGTAGGAATGTAACAAGTTTTCCCAATGAGCGATTGTTGAGGACACCAGTGAATGCTGTCTGCATTGACACACATGCATTTTTTCAACCAATATCTCCACATTTGAAGGACTTCTGTGTCCCTTGCAACAGCTGCACCACCTCACTTAACACAGTCTCGTTTTCTGATGGTAGAAGGTCCCTGCACGATACAAGTATACACAAAAGTGTTTATGCTGCCAAAATAAATTGTGTTAAGAGCAAGAGTTTATTTGCTAAAATGCCACTGATGCCATTTCAGGGACTTGATTTCTTTCTTCCAAGGTGGGTTAGGTCTTATAATGCACTGAAGCTGCTGCACAGTCTTGACTGAATAAATATTTTAAGAAAACTGGCACATCCCTCCAGGGGCAAGGCACAGCCAATCATGCACGTATTTCTAACCACATGATATATTACTCTGAAAAGATTGGTAACTTTTGTATCTGGAGTAGAATTTGTTTTTGCATGAGCTTTGAGTAATTTTCAACTAAATGTACAACTTAAAGTTAAATACTTCATTCTCTCTGGGTAATTTTCACTGAAATTTTTATCGGTCAATAGTTTTCTTTATATATATGCACATACATACATAAACACACACACACATATATAATTTTCTGGGATATTTATTTTAAATGAGAAGATCATAACAAGAGTGAATTGTAAAATGTATAACAAATGCCTAACTCCTAAGGTATTTGTGAAATCAAATCAAATAATGCATGGAAACCACTAAGAAAATTGCCTATCACAGAGTCAGAAAGTATCATGGTAGATGCCAGTGGCTGCAGGTGTTGAAAGAGATGGGGAAGGGGGACGGGGACTAGCGTTTAATAGTGACACGAGTTTCAGTTTAGGAAGGTGAAAAATTCAGGACATGGATGATGGTTGGAGTTGCACAACAGTGTGAATGTACTTAGTGCCACTGAACTGTGCAAGGTATGGTTAAAATAGTATATTTTATATTAATATTTTGTGGCTTTTATCACAATAAAAATATTAAAATAGAAAAGAATACCTAGTGTACATAGCAAGTGCTCCAAATGCATTTGATGTTGTTATAGTGATGAGTATTATTTTTGCTACTCCAATGGGAGAAGCACGTGATCAACATCTACTTCTAGTCTCTAGGGCAGCTGACTTCTCACCCACTATAGCGCAGACCCTGTGCGCACTCCTTTTCTGATAAACACCCACCGCAGTGGACTCAGAAGGGTCTAGGACACAGACTGCTTTAGACTAAGCTCATCTGGAATTTTTCTCCTTTCTGAGCATTTCCAGGCTTGATTTGCATCCTCTGAAATCCTTTCAGTAAACATCATTCAAGTGTGTCCAAGCGCAGAGAAAATTTTGAAGTTTTCATGTTTGCTTCAAAATCCTCTACATAGAGAAAGACCTGGTGCTTAAAGTAAAGCTCCATGCCCAGCAGGGGCCTCTGGAAGGTTCTTTGAAGTGCTTTAAGTGGATCACAGCTTTGTAAAGTTTGCTGGGCACAGGCCCGAAGTGAGGAGGGGTTTATCAACCCTGGAAAGTCTCCAAAGAAGCAGGGAAAAGTAGAAACACCCAGCCAGCTATCCAGCTTTAATCACACAAAGGAAAATTATAAGGCATTTAATGCAGAAGTGCCTGTAGCTAATATTTCTGAAATCACTGGTTAACACGGACATTTCCAGCCTAATGGTGGTCAAGCCATTTAGAACGTTACCAACTTTCAGGTCTGAGAAAGAGCCCAACAGTGAAGGCCTGGGGGTGTTGTGTGGCTAAAGGGTGATACGAAATGGAAAGCCAAGAATGGATAATCGTCTGTAACAGTACATTTTCCACGTTTATGAGATTCTTTGGCCCGCAAATAAAAGGTTCTGACGGTGTTTTCAAACATTTACCTTTTTCCACGGACCCTCTGAGCTCACCCCTCAGCAGCTGAACTTCATCTCTTCTTAATAAACCCAGTGCCCCTTCCTTGGTTCCAGGTCACAGCATCAACGTGAAGTCGGCCGGCCTCGTGGGACGACATGGGCCTCAGTCAAAACAGCCATTCATGGTGGCCTTCTTCAAGGCAAGCGAGGTACTTCTCCGATCTGTGAGAGCAGCCAACAAGAGAAAAAATCAAAACCGCAATAAATCCGGCTCTCATCAGGACTCCTCTAGAATGTCCAGTGTTGGAGGTAAGATAAAACCAGAGCTGCAGTTCTGCACAGAGAGTTATGGGGTCGTATGTTGCAAATCAAGTAGCCACAGTAAATTTACCCCCTGGTATACCCTCATTTGGTCTATTAAATCATCCAGCCGTGTTTCTCGCATCCCCCAATTGTTTCATTAGCAAATCATTCAGCAATTCATTTTAAAGTAAGTGGGACTTACCTAAATCTGCTGAAAGATGCAATTCAAATTCAAATCAAGCTGGCAATAATAAAATTATTAAATGGCTACATCAACAAAAGCTAGTCCAAACTGAACTCCACAACTTGTGAGCTGACCTTTCCCAGGAATCTCACATGGATGGGTAACAAGTAAATTCAAAATAAAAATATTCCTTTGGTACTTAAAACAGTACATGTGAATCATGAGCTTAATTTTTCTGCCAAAAGAAGCAGGGTAGATTGTATGGAAATTAAGTTAATATTTATATTCCCATTAATTATTTAGAGAGATGTTATGTGGATAATTTGCTTTGAGTGTGTGTATACATATACATGCTCATATGAAATCAAACAAAATGTTGTAAATGCACAGTTGATCCCACTGTACTTGCAATTTAATCTATTAATTGATAGATAAAAAATACACTTGATCTGAACTTATCTACATGATAAAATCTGAAGTAGTTTAATTATATACTTTGTACCAATGAGTACCTTGTTTAGTTCAGTTGCAAACAAATTTTTATAAGCTGTTCTTAGATGAAAATGATGGCTATTTTATTCCTAGGAATTGTCTTATCTATGAAAAATAAACCTATTTGAAGGAGAAAACTTGCCCTAGAACATCGCTAGTTAGTACGAAGTGTTTGGTCATTTGTAAAATGTGTCTTCTTCTGTGTCGATGGCCACCATATGCAGTGTACTTGTGAGGCACCATGAATGAGCTGGTGAACAAAACAGATATGACCTCTGCATAGGTATTTCAGCAAATACGAATGTTTTGCTCTTCCAGAAAGACACATCCACACAGTGTTTGCCATTAATGATTATAAATGAAACAAAAATATATAGAATTTTTTTTGATCCTGGGACTCTTAGCAAAAATACTAAGTGGAATTCACTGGAACCCTCCTAGAGTGAAGGCACAGGAGAAGTGTGTTAGAGAGAAGTCTATTTTATGTATCTAGCAACAGAAGCACAGGGAAGGGTTCTATGAAATTGCATTATAGTAAATTACATTCTACACAGAAATCATGCTTTAAAATAATTTTCCATCAAATAAGCTTCACTGTCTTTTTCACTTGAAAGTAAATGTGATATTAGTACCTTATTACAAGGCTATTTTATAAAGATCTTCACAAGATATTTAGTTTGGCAAAAATTTTAATTGCTTAATATGAAAGATGGAGAAAAATAACTTTCTAAGAACTTTTCTTCCTTGTAAATACTAGCCTGTCAAAGTTGTATATTTTTCTTTTCATATAGAATGGTTCTGAAATGGGTTGAAATGTTTTTAATTTAATGTAGCAGATTGCATTAAGAAAAAGATTTGTTAAATCTTGAATAGAACAGTAAATAATTTTTGAGAAAATTTCAAAGGGAAAAGTCACCTGCGTATTATTAGAGCTGGTAATGACTCTGGCAGAGGCATTGCAGCAAATGAAATCATCTAAGTCTTTCTCCCTATTGGTGAAATCTATTTATCTTCCCTTCCTGACCACAGGTAACAAATGTGCTTCTATAACTAGAAATGAATAAAACACATGAAGCAGAAATCACGTAACTTTTCACCAGTTTCCTAACACCATTTAGAGTACAAAATTATTCTAATATAGACCAATATTTTCTTTTCAAAAAGTGTGTCATTGGCACCCATTTCTGTGAAATATGTAGTAGGTGGTTTTGGAACATGTTCATATTTTGATAATAAGAAGAAAGAAAGTAGTTGGTCTGTGTGTATGAGACTTAACCTTTCAATAGGTAGTAATCAAGCAGACGGGAAAAGTTCTCGCAGGATTTGACCCAAAAGACAGGGGTTTAATATAAACATAAAATCTGATACTTAGGAGACTTGAAATGCTAGTGAAATTTTAAAATTATCCATGATTGAAACACTGTGTGAAGATGCTGTAACTAAGAAAGGGGGTCAGTAGGGAGAATGGAGAGATGTAGTAGAAGTTTGCTTGGTTGCATTTTTTTTTTGTTTTTGCAAAGTATATTCTCAAATGTTAAAAATCTCCAACAGTGCAGAACCCAGGTCATTCTTGCTGTCTTTACCTCATCCCTTTCTTCTTTCAAAGAGTCCTGTCTTCTGACTTCTTAGTGCCCTTTTACTATTCTGTGCCCCTGTGGGAGAACCTAGAACAGTGTCCAACACAAAACAGCAACTGCACCAACACACATTCAGGAAATTAACATGGTCACTGTCTGGGAGAACCAGCTTCCTTTTTCAGCTGTGCATATATAGAACCACTGCCCGTAGACTTTCTGCCGAAACCCTCTGTCTTTGCTGCTCTTTAGGTTTTTAGCAAGAACTTTGAGCAGACACTTTGTGAGAGATGTTACTTACTTCACAATGAGCCACCACAGTTGATTTTCCTTTGAACTTGGGTTTAGGGGAAAGGAAATGTAGGCAATAGCTGAATATTAACGTTACCACCCTTTGGGTTGGAGAGGCACTAAGTTGATAAGATTTTAAAGCACCTACCAAGAGCAAGATGCTATTTGAAGGACTATATCAGTATGCAAAAACAATAGAGCATTCAAAATTTAAAGTATTTGCAAGGCACAGAGCAAGTTCTTGTTTACTGCAGAACTGCTTGAAAAGGTGCTTATCACAAGCTTGGTATCACGACCACTGGTGCCCTGCCTGCAACTCCCAACTCTGACAGGTGCTATATCTTGCCTAATGGATACAATGTAAAGTCATTCCTCTTGGACAAACATTTTAATCAAAACCAGAAAGAACAATCCATTGAAATTATTTGTTTAGAGTATGTTGTTATATAATTAATACATAATTTTATTTTTTAAAAATAATCACAAATAAAGCTAAAATTCTCCTTTAATCACTTAATTCTTTTAAGATAAGTTATGCTGATATACTGTTATCAACATAATACAAGTACTTCCAAGTTTTTTCCTCCCTATATGCGTCACTTTTGGAGAATATGATTTTATCATGTGTTATATAGATACATATTCTTTTTCAGATTCATTTCTCTTATAGGTCATAATAAGATACCGGCTATCGCTCTCTGTGTGGTACAGTAGGTCCTTGTTATTTATCTGTCTTATATACAGTAGTGTATATCTGCTGATGCCAAACTCCTAATTTCTCTCTCCTCTTCCAGCCCCCTTTGGTAACTATTAGCTTGTTTTCTATATCTAAGTCTGTCTTTGTTTTGTACATAAGTTAATTTGTATCTTTTTTTTTTTTTTTTAGGATTCCACATATAAGTGTATCACATAATATTTGTCTTTCTCTGTTTTACTTATTTCACTTGTATGATAGTCTGCAGGTCCATTCATGTTGCTGCGAATGGCATTATTTCATTCTGTTTTATGGCTGAGTAATATTCCATTGTATCAATACATGTTTACTACTTCTTTTTTTATCCATTCACCTCTTGTTGGACATTTAAATTGTCTCCGTGTCTCAATTTTGTAAATAGTGCTGCTATGAACACTGGGGTGCATGTGCCTTTTCAAATTATAGTTTTCTCACTCAGAAGTGGGATTGCTGGATCGTATGATAGTTCTATTTTCACTTTTTAAAGAAACTTCCAGACTGTTCTCCATAGTGGGCACCAATTTACATTCTCCCCAACAGTCTAGGAGGGTTCCTATTTTTATGAACTTTTTTAAGAGCAGTTAAGTTCACAATATTGAAAGGAAGGTACATAGATTTCCCATGTACTCCCTACCCCACAAATGCATCATCTCCTCTGCTATCAACACCACTCACCATGGTGGTGCATTTCTTACCAAAGATGAACCTACACGGACACATCACAATCAACTACAGTCTATGGTTTACCTAATGTTCACTCTTGGTATCATATAGTTGGTCTTATGGATTTTTTAAACAACATATTTCAACCATCTTTCAAATTAGTGACTTCATTTTTTTATACTGCTACAATATATTCAACACTCCTTTTTTAAATTTTATTTTATTTTTAAACTTTACATAATTGTATTAGTTTTTCCAAATATCAAAATGAATCCGCCACTCCTTTTGTCAGAATTTATTTAGTCATGTCACTCTTAAAAAGACATTTTGGCTGTTTTTAAATTGGGGCTTTCAAAATCAATGCCGCAGTAAAAATCCTGCAAGGCTGCACCAGTGAGAATGGTTTTAATCCACATGGTTTTATAGTAATTAACACTAAAAGCTCTGAATATGCAAAATTTTGAAGATCCCTTCTCAAATAATAGTTAGCTTGTTACCTAGATCTAGTTCGATCCATCTTTTTATCTATCTATTCATCTGTGTGTGTGTGTGTGTGTGTTCACGCGCACACTCAGTTGTGTCTGACTTTGCAACACTATGAAATTGTAGTCCTCCAGGCTCCTCTGTCCATGGGATTTCCCAGGCAAGAATATTGAAGTGGGTTGCCATTTCCTTCTCCAGGGCATCTTCCTGACCCAGGGATAGAACCTGTGTCTCCTGCTTGACGGGTGGATTCTTTATCACTGAGCCACCTGGGAAGCCCCATTCATCTGTACCTTTATCTTTCCTTCTGTCATTTAACCCTGGGTCCACCTCTTAGTAGCTGTGTAATCTTGGACAGGGCATGTTACATCTATTTCTTCATCTGGAAAGTGAGAACATTAATGATACCTGCCTCACAGAATAAAATTACATGAGTTGCAAGGATTAAACGAGTTAATGGGTATAAAGAATGGAGAACACTGTGTATACTTATTCAGGGTTAAACATAATCATTATTACCAAATTATGGTTTGATTTTTCCAAACTGGTGCCTAAAGAGTTCAGACTTTTGCATCCGTACCCATTCCGCTGATCACTTATTGTCAAGTTTCTATCTAGAGAGAATTCTAGAGATGATATGTCTGGGTGTGGTTTATTGCAAAATATTTATTCATTGTTAAATGAATGTGTCACAGTGTGACACAGCATTAACTGCATGATCATGCAAGATGGGTAGCATCAGAATCTTGCTTCTGAAAAGGCATTCCCTTAGACAGTGGCAAAGATGTGCATGCTAGTAATTATCAGGAGATCAATTCTACTAGAGTAGGTACAAGGAAGTGTGGGAGCAGTAAGGATAGAGCATGATTCCAATGAGAAAAAATAGATACTTTTCATAAATGGAGGTGAAGCCATTTCAGAACTTATATGCAGTTACAGAACCACATAGCAGTGTCTGATGGCCATGGAGTGCTAGTATTCTTGTATGAGAGCAGTGTGATATCAGCTAGAAAGTTATGCAGGGACCAAGTCATAATGGTCAGTAACTGTGGTATTTCCATGCAGGCATTTGGAAAAAGGAGTGTCACCATCAGATACGCATTTTTAAAAAGTTCAATTTGGCATCAGAAAGAAGGATGGTATGCCAAAGGGAGAAACTGGATGCCAAAATATGATTAGGAATCTAGTCTAACCCTCCAAGCAATGAAGATTATAGATTGGAGACAAGGGAAGTGGGATCCAAAATACATGGAATGGAGTTAGCAGGACTCCAGAGATGGGGGTGTGAGTGGAATATGTAAGGCGCACGCAGCCTTGAGCCCCAATGGTTAGATGAAGCACAAGACTCGAAGCTGAGCACAAGTCAGTAAGCTGAGTGCTTACTAGAAACTGGAGTAAGAGAGAAACATTAAGGATGGATCCTCCACTGGGAACATTAGTACTTTAAGTAAAGGCAAAAGAAAAAGAGCAATTCCATCAACAAGGCAAAAGACTCAAGGTCAGAGAGCAAAGAGGAGTCAGGGATGAAGGGTTATCCTAGGCCCAAGTTCCCAGAAAGGATGTTGGGGGAGTACGAGGTACCCAAGAGTGCAGAGGACTCTGATAGGTTAACTAGGCTAGAGGGTGGTCGCTTAAAGGGAGTGTGGACAGATTCAATGTTGGGTAGGAGTGAGAATGAAAGAAAATCAAGAAATGTATTTATTAAATTTTCTGGCTTGAGCCACTAGATCCTATTAACCAAGTAGAAGGAATGGAAAGAGTATGAGGTCAGAAGCCAAAATAGTGAGTTGGAGGCATTTGAGAAACTTTCATGCAGAGACATCTTGCAGGCATTTGGAGACAGGTTTGTGGATGGGTTTTTATGTCAACAAGCTCTAAGGTGAGCACGTCCTCTGCATCATCCACAAAGACACATTTTGAGCAGAGTCAAGCGAACACACCAGACAGTTATTGTGTTGTGGTGTCTGTTCTGTGTCACACATTTGTACACAAATCCCTACACAAATAAATAACTGTGACTCCTACTGGGTTATATGTCAGTTCGGTGAGGGGTTCATTGGATGTGGGACTTGGGGATTAAACCAGAGTAGCAGTAGCATTTGAAATGCCTCATCTTTGGGAGTGGTGTTATTTATTTGGGATTTATCATGATTTTCTCTACCCCAAAGGCCATGTCAAATTTTACATTATTGAATACTCCAGTAACACTGCACCTGCCACTTTATAGGCACGTCATGCCTTCATTCATTTGACATTTTCATTTTCTATTAATTAATGAACTCCTGCAGCGTGGAGACTGATGTCTGTGACCTCCCCCAGGGTATTAAGCAAGAGATGTTGATGTCTCTTCCTCTGTTTTGAGACACAGCATCTCGTTCTATTTGGCTAGGTTAAGCTGTTGATTGTTTAAATGTTGAATTCTATTTTGGACTTTTTTTTTCTTCTCTTACAGATTTAACCATATTTTATTCCTCAAAGACACTAACACCAGACTTTAAAAAAACAAAGAATCCTGTACCTGTTTGTGGAGTTTTTTGGATATTCTTTTGTGCTCTTCACAGCTTACCTAGCATGTGTCCATTTATCTGGTGGTTTCTTCAGGGACTAGTGGACAAACCATTGAGGCCCTGTGTAGACCTCAGAAGTTTTATTTACCATGCATTTCACTTTTTTCTAACATAAAATGAATTTTAACAAATCAAACTAAGACAAAGGTTAAATTTGTATTATTGAAATGAGAAGGGGGAACGGGAAGAAGGCAGTCAAATAGTATAAACTCCCACTTGTAATAGAAATACTAAGGATACAACATGATAAATATAATTAACACTGTTGTATGTTAATATGAATGTTGTTAGAAGAGTAAATCCTAAGAGTTCTTATCAGAAAACAAGAACATCTTTTATTTCTTTAATTTTGTGTATATCCGAGATCACTGTTCAGTAGCTAAGTCGTGTCCGACGCTTTGTGATGCCATGGACTGCACCATGCCAATCTTCCCTGTCCCTCACTGTCTCCTGGAATTTGCTCAAACTCATGTCCATTGAGTCAGTGATGCCATCCAACAATCTCATCCTCTGTCGTCCCCTTCTCCTCCCACCTTCAGTCTTTCCCAGCATCAGGGTCTTTTCCAATGAGTTAGCTCTTCGCATCAGGTGGCCAAAGTATTAGACTTGATCTCCAGCATCGTCCTTCCAGTGAATATTTAGGGTTGATCTCCTTTAGGATGGACTGGTTTGATCTCCTTGCTCTCCAAGGAACTCTCAAGAGTCTTCTCCAGCACAGTTTGAAAGCATCAATTTTTTGGTGCTCAGCCTTTATGGTCCAATTCTCACATCCATACATGACTACTGAAAAAACCACAGCTTTGACTATATGAACTTTTGTTTGCAAAGTAATGTCTCTGGTTATTAATATGCTGTCTAGATTTGTCATAGCTTTTCTTCCAAGGAGCAAGCGTCTTTTAATTTCGTGGCTGCAGTCACTGTCTGCAGTGATTTTGGAGCCTAAGAAAATAAAATCTGTCACTGTTTCCACTTTTTCCCCATTTATTTGCCATGAAGTGATGGGATCAGCCCTGGGATTTCTTTGGAAGGAATGATGCTAAAGCTGAAACTCCAGTACTTTGGCCACCTCATGCAAAGAGTTGACTCATTGAAGACTCTGATGCTGGGAGGGATTGGGGGCAGGAGGAGAAGGGGACGACAGAGGATGAGATGGCTGGATGGCATCACCAACTCGATGGACGTGAATCTGAGTGAACTCCGGGAGTTGGTGATGGACAAGGAGGCCTGGCGTGCTGCCATTCATGGGGTCGCAAAGAGTCAGATATGACTGAGCAACTGAACTGAACTGATGGGACCAGATACCATGATCTTGGTTTTTTGAATGTTGAATTTTAAGCCAGCTTTTTCACTCTCCTCTTTGTCCCTCATCAATAGGCTGTTTCATCCTCTTCACTTTCTGTCATTAGAGTTATATCATCTGCATGTCTGAGATTATTGATGTTTCTCTTGGCAATCTTGATTCCAGCTTATGATTCATCCAGCCCAGCATTTCCCATGATGTACTCTGCATATAAGTTAAATAAGCAGGGTGACAATATATAGTCTTGACACATATTGACTCCTTTCCCAATTTTGAACCAGTCTGTTGTTTCATGTCTGTTCTAACTATTGCTTCTGGACCTGCATACAGGTTTCTCAGGAGGCAGGTCAGGTAGTCTAGTATTCTGATCCTTTTAAGAATTTTCCAAAGTTTGTTGTGATTCACATAGTCAAAGGCTTTAGCGTAGTCAATGAAGCAGATTTCTTTCTTTCTTTTAAAATTTTATATCCTGCAACTTTACTATAATCATTGATTAGTTCTAGTAATTTTCTGGTGGAGTCTTTAGGGTTTTCTATGTAGAGGATCATGTCATCTGCAAATAGTGAGAGTTTTACTTCTTCTTTTCCAATTTGGATTCCTTTTATTTCTTTTTCTGCTCTGATTGCTGTGGCCAAAACTTCCAATATAAAATCAACACACAGAAATCCCTTGCATTCCTATACACTAATAATGAGAAAACAGAAAGAGAAATTAAGGAAACAATTCCATTCACCATTGCAATGGAAAGAATAAAATACTTAGGAATATATCTACCTAAAGAAACTAAAGACCTATATTTAGAAAACTATAAAACACTGGTGAAAGAAATCAAAGAGGACACTAATAGATGGAGAAATATACCATGTTCATGGATTGGAAGAATCAATATAGTGAAAATGAGTATACTACCCAAAGCAATTTATAGATTCAATGCAATCCCTATCAAGCTACCAACAGTATTCTTCACAGAGCTAGAACAAATAATTTCACAATTTGTATGGAAAAACAAAAAACCTCGAATAGCCAAAGCGATCTTGAGAAAGAAGAATGGAACTGGAGGAATCAACCTACCTGACTTCAGGCTCTACTACAAAGCCACAGTTATCAAGACAGTATGGTACTGGCACAAAGACAGAAATATAGATCAATGGAACAAAATAGAAAGCCCAGAGATAAATCCATGCACATATGGACACCTTATCTTTGACAAAGGAGGCAAGAATATACAATGGATTAAAGACAATCTCTTTAACAAGTGGTGCTGGGAAATCTGGTCAACCACTTGTAAAAGAATGAAACTAGAACACTTTCTAACACCATATACAAAAATAAACTCAAAATGGATTAAAGATCTCAACGTAAGACCAGAAACTATAAAACTCCTAGAGGAGAACATAGGCAAAACACTCTCTGACATACATCACAGCAGGATCCTCTATGACCCACCTCCCAGAATATTGGAAATAAAAGCAAAAATAAACAAATGGGACCTAATTAAACTTAAAAGCTTCTGCACATCAAAGGAAACTATAAGCAAGGTGAAAAGACAGCCTTCAGAATGGGAGAAAATAATAGCAAATGAAGCAACCGACAAACAACTAATCTCAAAAATATACAAGCAACTCCTACAGCTCAACTCCAGAAAAATAAATGACCCAATCAAAAAATGGGCCAAAGATCTAAATAGACATTTCTCCAAAGAAGACATACAGATGGCTAACAAACACATGAAAAGATGCTCAACATCACTCATTATCAGAGAAATGCAAATCAAAACCACTATGAGGTACCATTTCACACCAGTCAGAATGGCTGTGATCCAAAAGTCGACAAATAATAAATGCTGGAGAGGGTGTGGAGAAAAGGGAACCCTCTTACACTGTTGGTGGGAATGCAAACTAGTACAGCCACTATGGAGAACAGTGTGGAGATTCCTTAAAAAACTGGAAATAGAACTGCCTTATGATCCAGCAATCCCACTGCTGGGCATACACACTGAGGAAACCAGAAGGGAAAGAGACACGTGTACCCCAATGTTCATTGCAGCACTGTTTATAATAGCCAGGACATGGAAGCAACCTAGATGTCCATCAGCAGATGAATGGATAAGAAAGCTGTGGTACATATACACAATGGAGTATTACTCAGCCATTGAAAAGAATACATTTGAATCAGTTCTAATGAGGTGGATGAAACTGGAGCCTATTATACAGAGTGAAGTAAGCCAGAAGGAAAAACACCAATACAGTATACTAACGCATATATATGGAATTTAGAAAGATGGTAACAATAACCCTGTATATGAGACAGCAAAAGAGACACTGATGTATAGAACAGTCTTATGGACTCTGTGGGAGAGGGAGAGGGTGGGAAGATTTGGGAGAATGGCATTGAAACATGTGAAATGTCATGTATGAAACGAGATGCCAGTCCAGGTTCAATGCACGATGCTGGATGCTTGGGGCTGGTGCACTGGGACGACCCAGAGGGATGGTATGGGGAGGGAGGAGGGAGGAGGGTCCAGGATGGGGAACACATGTATACCTGTGGTGGATTCATTTTGATATTTGGCAAAACTAATACAATTATGTAAAGTTTAAAAATAAAATAAAATTAGAGAAAAAAAAATAAAAAAATAAAATAAAATTAATTAAAAAAAATAAATAATAATAATAATAAAATTTTATTATTATTATTTTTTACTTTACAATATTGTATTGGTTTTGCCATACATCAGCATGCATCCGCCATGGGTGTACACATGTTCCCCATCCTGAACCCCGCTCCCACCTCTGTTGGTTTTTCTATGATCCAGTGGATGTTTGGCAGTTTGGTCTCTGGTTCCTCTGCCTTTTCTAAACCCAGCTTGTTCAGCTGTAAGTCCTTGATCATGGATGTTCACTAAACTTACTGTGGTGATCATTTCATGATGGATGTAAGTCAAACAATTATGCAGTACATCTTAAAGTTGTACAGTGCTGTATGTCAATTACATCTCAATAAAACTGGAAGAAAAAATAATCAAATAGCTTGTAAAACATAAATTTGCATTTTTTTCCAGAAATTGATCATAAACAAATTGGCAACAAGTATTTAACAATAGTCATTGTTTTGGCACTGATTTCCAATATTATTGCCATTAACAGGCAAAACAGAAATACTGTGTCTGTGGTACCTGCCTTGTGGTTGAGGAATGCTTTTCTAGTGTTGGCTGTGACTTCAGAATGTGTAGCAGTTTCTGGTGACACTCTTGAATTCTAGGCGGGTTTGTCAAGAGCAGCGTCATGTCCAGCTCATTTTCATATTTGAAGGGTTGCCGATCAATGTTTTTAAAAAATATAAATCTAATTTCTTTGCCTTTCTTCTCAGAGGTTTTTCTGCCAACCATTTAGTAAAGCTAACTACAGACTTTGCTGGTTTGGGTACAACATTTACTCAGTATCCATTAATTTTTATTTCTGACCAACTAAGCATATGGTCCGAACGCTCTATGAAATCAGACTCTTGGAACCAGATTCTGTTATAAATTTCATTGCTCGTTACCTTTATGTGATGTTGCAGTATATACATCACTTAGCCTGCATGAAAAGCTGCATAGATGGAACAGATCTATTTTGACTTTTAAGTTTTACTTTCTTATTTTATAAACACAGAATTCAAATGGCCATAGACATAGTTATAGTTTTTCACATATACTCAGATGTGTTATTGGATATAAGGTCTTTATTCACATTCAATGGTTTTTATTAAGACAAGGATGGATGAATAAATATTCCCATGACTGTCTGATGCAGGATTTGGCAAAATAAGCCATTGCCTGTTTTTGTATGACCTAACAATGGTTTTTACATTTTTAGATGTGTAAAAAACACTTAAAATAGAATACTATTTTGTTTCATGCAGAAATCATGTGAAATTCAAATTTTAGGACCCATAAGCAAAGTTTGTTTGAAATACAGTCACATCCATCCTTTTATCAATACGTCCTAAATCCTGCGTTCATGCTACTGGGGCAACGCTGAATCATTGTGAAGGAAACCCCGTAGCCTGAAATATATATTATCTGTCCTTTTTGAGGAAAAATAAATTGCTGTCCCTTGCTCTAATGCATAGCTGACACTTTAAAATTTTTATTTATTTATTTTAAATATCAAGAAGTTTATCTAGTCAAACTAATACCAGACTTGAGTTATTCCTTTTTCCTAAAAATGATATAATATTCAAACTTATCCATTTCATGGTATTATACTTATTGTACTTTATGCTGCTTCATTGCTTGGGCAAAGTTAACTTTTTTTGCTATTTCAATTAAAAGTTTACCCAAAGAAGAGGAGTGCTAAATGCTCAGTTTCCTCCATTTTCTGTCATTATCTATATATTTATTGTTTTCAGATCTTTTAGTTTATTGTTAATAAAACAGCGAGCATCTTAAGGACAGAAGTTGTATTCATTCTCCTGTGCTCAGTGTTGGCATGTAGGTGCTTACTAAATGTAGTTAGTGCATGAATGATTGTATGCATGCATGAACAAAGTGTCAGAGTTTCCTTGCTCGAGTTTTCTATGTTTTGTTTGACTGATGTGTTTTTATGATAGGAATTTTTTAAATTTTATTTTTAATTGAAGGATAACTGTTTTACAATATTGTATTGGTTTCTGCCATACATCAACATGAATCAGCCATAGGTACACATATGTCCACTCCCTCCTGAACCTTGTTCCCACCCCACCCCATCCCACCCCTCTAGGTTGTCACAGAGTTCTGGTTTGAGCTCCCTGAGTCACAGCAAATTCCTACTGGCTCTCTGTTTTACATGGTTTAATGAAGGTAGTCACACATAGGAATAACACTGGTCTAGAAGTAAAAGGATTTCTGCATTCAGATTTAACCATTACCTTCTTTGCTAGACTCACATTAATTAAATAATTAGCTGATGTCACTATGAAAGGCAGATGACAGGATCTGTTAAGACAGGTCTTTTAGATCTCAACGTAAGACCAGAAACTATAAAACTCCTAGAGGAGAACATAGGCAAAACACTCTCCGACATACATCACAGCAGGATCCTCTATGACCCACCTCCCAGAATATTGGAAATAAAAGCAAAAATAAACAAATGGGACCTAATTAACCTTAAAAGCTTCTGCACATCAAAGGAAACTATTAGTAAGGTGAAAAGACAGCCTTCAGAATGGGAGAAAATAATAGCAAATGAAGCAACCGACAAACAACTAATCTCAAAAATATACAAGCAACTCCTACAGCTCAACTCCAGAAAAATAAACGACCCAATCAAAAAATGGGCCAAAGAACTAAATAGACATTTCTCCAAAAAAGACATACAGATGGCTAACAAACACATGAAAAGATGCTCAACATCACTCATTATCAGAGAAATGCAAATCAAAACCACTATGAGGTACCATTTCACACCAGTCAGAATGGCTGCGATCCAAAAGTCTACAAATAATAAATGCTGGAGAGGGTGTGGAGAAAAGGGAACCCTCTTACACTGTTGGTGGGAATGCAAACTAGTACAGCCACTATGGAGAACAGTGTGGAGATTCCTTAAAAAACTGGAAATAGAACTGCCTTATGATCCAGCAACCCCACTGCTGGGCATACACACTGAGAAAACCAGAAGGGAAAGAGACACGTGTACCCCAATGTTCATCGCAGGACTGTTTATAATAGCCAAGACATGGAAGCAACCTAGATGTCCATCAGCAGATGAATGGATAAGAAAGCAGTGGTACATATACACAATGGAGTATTACTCAGCCATTAAAAAGAATACATTTGAATCAGTTCTAATGAGGTGGATGAAACTGGAGCCTATTATACAGCGTGAAGTAAGCCAGAAGGAAAAACACCAATACAGTATACTAACGCATATATATGGAATTTAGAAAGATGATAACAATAACCCTGTGTACGAGACAGCAAAAGAGACACTGATGTATAGAACAGTCTTATGGACTCTGTGGGAGAGGGAGAGGGTGGGAAGATTTGGGAGAATGGCAATGAAACATGTAAAGTATCATGTGGGAAACGAGTTGCCAGTCCAGGTTCGATGCATGATGCTGGATGCTTGGGGCTGGTGCACTGGGACGGCCCAGAGGGATGGTATGGGGAGGGAGGAGGGAGGAGGGTTCGGGATGGGGAACACATGTATACCTGTGGCGGATTCATTTTGATATTTGGCAAAACTAATACAATTATGTAAAGTTTAAAAATAAAATAAAATTAGGGGAAAAAAAAAAAAGACAGGTCTTTTAGATCTTTGATGTGACTTCATTTTCATTAGAGGTTGAGGATAATTAAACTGGAAGGTGACACCTTACGACAGGCTGCTCTTTATAGCAAACTTCTATGTTGATTTGCCAGAGACAACTGTCAGATGAAAGTAGCATTTATTCCTAGAAGAAAACATTAGCTGTCTTCTTTAAAAATAAATTATTTCGCAGTTCCCATCACCCTAAATTTTTTCCTCTTTCATTTTTTTTTTGCATTGGAAATAATTAAAATGGGTTCCGTTATAAAGCATGACTAGACATTTTCTGTAATGGTCTGTTTTTCTTTTGTATTTTACTTTATTCCAGATGCAAGTGGAATTCTTAATTTTTTTCAACAATTATCAAAGGTTATGGATTTTTCAGATTATATTCCAAAATAAGTTACGGAAAGCATGTATTTCCTTTGCTTCAAGCCATTCCTGGAACATTCTGAAGCATCCATTCTTCAGTTCCTAATTATTTAGTATCTACTGTGTGCCAGGCCCTGTTTCTGACATTTGGGGTATCAGTGAACCAAATGGAGCCAGGCAAGATATTTACCCCTAGAGAGCTGACACTCTATTCTAGAGGGAAGAAACAGACAAGAAATGGTGTACATGGTGAACGAGTAAGTGGTGTAACATATTAAGGGATGGTAAGCAAAATGGAAAAAAAAATCAGAGCAGGAGGGGTGAGAAATATGAGAGCAGGGGTTAGGATATGAAACAGGGGAGTCAGTGAAGGCTCTGTTGACAAGATGATGCTTAAGAGCTGAGGAAGCTCTGAGCATTGGCTAAGTAGATATTCAGGGGAAGAGCATTGCAGGGAAGGGTGTGGTTGTTGAGAGTAAAGGAACTAAGGTGAGAGAAAGCAGACCTGTGTGCAAAACAGCACAGAGGCTGTTTGGAGTAGAGTGAAGGAGAGCAAATGGGCCAGAGGGTGATGGGGCTGGATCACGTAGAACCTTGGGAGCCTTGATGATGCAGGAACCACTGTGAGACTTTATGCTGGAGCGTGACGCTTGGTCCACTTGGCTGCGTTGATGGGATGGGGACAGTGCAGAGCAGGAGGAATAGCAGTGAGCATGTGGCAGTGATTCAGGAAAGAGAGGATAGCAGCGTGGACCAGAGCCAGTCATGGAGCTGGTGAGGGTGGCTGAGTTTCAAATGAAGGTAAAATGAGTAAGGATTTCCTGACAGATTGGTTGTGGAGGTGAGAGGCCAGAGTATGTTTTGACTACAGTGTTTGTTTTGCCTGGGAAGTTGCTCGCAGTCATCTGCAGGTGAAATTGGTCTGGGGGTGGGGGGCAATCAGCAGCTCCACTTTGGGGATCCTGAGTTTAAGATACATATTAAGATAACATGTACTCTGGAACATCCCAGTTGGTACTTTCCCAGTGCCTGCCTTGTGAAAGAATACAAAACATAGTGTTTGAATATTTTATATGCTTAAGTATAGTAAGCACAACTGCGGTTTGAGTTAGTTAATGAATGAGCACTCACTGAGTGGCAGGTATCAGGCTACTGTTGTCATAACACAAAGGACCCAACCTGATCCTTGTCCGGACCCCTCAAGGTCTGCATTTTACAGAAGCAGAAACTCAGCACAAGTGACTTGCTTGAAGTTCACATAGTTAGTAAGCGGCTTTCGCTTTGAGATTCAAACTCATGTTCTACAACTTCAAATACAGATTCCTTTTGACTTTATAAGTGACCTCACAAAAGAAATATTAATATACCCGATAGACTGCCATTTGTTGACAATCTGATTTTCACCTTCAGATTATAACACCAGTGAACAAAAACAAGCCTGTAAAAAGCATGAACTCTATGTGAGTTTCCGGGATCTGGGATGGCAGGTAAGAATGGTCGGTCAAATTGGTTGCTTCTTTTCTGCTTTGTATCAATCCTAAATCTCTTTTAATCTTTGTAATCTTTCCTATACAGCAGCCAGTTATTTTTTATAATTTATTTTATTTTTTATTGGAGTATCATTGCTTTACAGTGTTGTCTGCTGTTAAAATAACGTGGATCAGTTATCTGTGTACCTGTATCCCCTCCCCTTGCCCTCCTTCCCACCTGCCCCCAGTCTCACCCTCTGGGTCATCACGGAGCACCGAGCTGAGCCCCACTCACTCCCTGTTCTACAGATGGTGTGAACATATGGCTGTGCTGCTCTCTCAATTCGTCCCACCCTCTCCTTCCCCTGCTGGGTTCACGCACCCTTTCCCTGCATCTGTGTCTCTATTGCTATCCTCAGGAACAGGCGCATCTGGACCATCTTTCTAGATTCTGTATATAGATATTTGTTTTTCTTTCTGACTTCACTCTGTATAACAAACTCTGGTCCATCCACATCACTGCAAATGACCCAATTCTGTTTCTTCTTCTGGCTGAGTACTGTTCCACTGTATATATGTACCACATCTTCTTTATCCATTCATCTGTCAATGGACATTCAGATTGCTTCTATGTCTTGGCTATTGTAAACAGTGCTGCAATGAACATACCAATTATTTTTGACATTGTCTGTTCCATATAAGGATTATGCACATAATTTTTATTTCTGCATTATCCTTTCACTATTGAAACATAATTAATAGAGATTATGGTAAAAAAAATTATGCTGAAGAACAAATGCAACCTTAGAAAGTGAAAAAAAAGAAGCCCTGTTGTTTAAATATACCCAAATTTCCATTTTAGTTCCCATTTTTCAGATTAACTCAAGCAATTTCCATTTGCCTCCTACAGTCACAAATTATTGGTATAGGAAGTAGAATCCTTGACTCTGTCTGTGGTAAGTTAGACGTAGAGAAAAAATTTTTTCTTTTACTTAGAAATCATATTGCTGTGTTTTACATAAGCTTCACAAACAGTGAGGAGGAAGATTTAACCACAGTAATTTTCATATGCCAAAAGAGTTTAAATTAAATTGTTAGATTATTCCATTACAATGGATCCTCAGAATAGAAGCTATTATATTGAGAAGTGATAGTCACATGTGAGCATTTTCAACTTTATGATAAACCTTCAACATTAATTGTTCAATAATTTTACATCAGTGACAAGTTTTATATCTCTGGAAAAAAAAAATCAGGGCCACCATCTGAAGTGCCAATGTTTTAGCTTCCTAAAATCTTTTGTATACAATGCTTAGGATTTTTCTCCAACTCATTTCTTCTGAAGAGACTATAAAGTTGACACATGATTGGAAAGAAAAACAGGACAAGGAACAAATCTTAGCGCCTTAAGAGGTTGTCAAGCTTCTAAAGCAGGACTGAGTTATTAAGAAGTAATGAGAATTATCTCAATTAAGTTATTCTTCTTTTCCTTTCTGGTTCAGTTGAACTTTGCAGAGTTCATCATTTCCTGTTTAAACAATATTTAGAACGCTATTTCATGATTGCAGCTTTATTCATGAATATATGGGCTAATACAGGCTAGGAATATCTTATGTAGTGACCTCTGGGAGAAATTACAGAGGACAATTCCTTGTGAAAATATTTATACTTTTGTTGTAAACTTTAGCTTAATCATAAATTAAAGGCTTTGGGGGAGCCTGTCTTATTAGAATAATTGTTGGACCAAAAAGAGAAACCAATCCAGAGTATTTAATTTAATATTATATTATATTGAATTATATTAATTCTATTTAAGTATTCTGTAAGAATTGTTTTTCTGTGCTTTTATGTTGGTGATATTATTTCTTCTGCTTTCGTGCATTTTTAGGACTGGATTATAGCACCAGAAGGATATGCTGCATTTTATTGTGATGGAGAATGTTCTTTTCCACTCAATGCCCATATGAATGCCACCAATCATGCCATAGTTCAGACTCTGGTAAGTTTTCTTTTGGTAGAATAGAAAGTGGTTTATGATGCAAGCTTCTTATAAAGTTACTTTAAAGAAAAGCATCTATTTGGAGTTAAAAATGCATTTTCTTCTCTTCTCAAACTCCTAATGTAAAAATTGTGCCAGAGTAAGAAATGTGGATATAGTCAGGAAATTCAGGCTGCTCTAAAGAAAAATCCTAATTCCAAAATGAGGAAAGATTCAGCAAGGAAAATTGGAGCAATCACACAAAATGGTATTTTGCACTGATTTCTTCAGTAGACAATATGATTAACCACGCAGGGGCTGTTTCTAACCTAACCATTCATTAGCAGTCATTACAAAAACTTTGAATAATAGCTGTGCTGAATTTCATCTGATGGCTTTTAAACTCCTTGTTTAAGAATGTTCCATAACATACTTTGGTATCATGGAAGCTCTTCAGTGTAGAATACAAGTAGATTTGTTTCCTTTTTTTTGATATCTTTTTCATTTATAATCATTAAGGTGGAAATTAATCTTCATTTCTTCCCTCCCATACTTAGGAATGTAACAGTGATTTAATCTCTACTAATGTAGGCTAATTTTTATGAAGGAGATAATGAAATGTTAATCTCATGGTCTCTCAGTGATTGTACTTATCTAATGAGCTCAGGAAAACCCTTGAGAGTCCGACTCCAACATCCGTACCTTTTAATGTGATGGGGGAGCGGCCTCTGGCAGACGAGGAAGAGGTTCTAGAAGATGCTTAGGCTGTGTGATGTGACCCCACATCAAAATTGGGTTCACAGGAGCATTTCAACTATAAGTAATCAGGACAGAAGGAAGAGAACAAATAATTTTGGAATCAAGACACTGATGGGAATAGAGTTATTTGGTAGATAACAGTAGGAGAGCAGGAGCTGTAGAAAAAAAAATCTATCTTTGTGGGTGAAGCTTATTTATGACCAACAGAAAGAGCAGCTATTAGAATGTGTGAAGAGTTGACTCTTCAGAAAGTTATCTTCTTTTGAAATTTATTGAAAAGTTAAAGTTGATGGAAATAACATCCCAGTTCCCTTCTGAATAAGAATGGTGTATACACCTTGACAGATGAAATCCTTGACTTGACGTTTTGTTGGCATCTTACTGACCTCAGAGGCACTAGCGGATAGCTAGACCACAGAGATGCACCTCTGTGGCAACTAGAACATAGATTTTGTTAAAGACTTTGGAAATAACCTTGGAGTAGAGTGGAAGCAGAGAACTAAAACAAATATGTATTTTGAAAGGTAGTCACTTATAAATATTCTTTTCTCCCCCAAGTTTGAAGAGATTTATTTCAGAATACAATCATGTAAAATTATCAAGTTGCTTTTTAATAATGAATGGAAAACATTTGCTCATGTCTATCCTTCCCTAACACTGATTTTTACACCCTAAATTTCTTTAATATATCATACTCAGCAAACTTATAGGTGTGGGGAGAAACTATTATTTCTTCCTTGATTGCAAAATTTATATAAATTGAAAGAAAACCTTAGGTTGCTACAGCTCTTATTTCACTGTCTAAAGTGAAGAAATGGAGTCTAAATTTCAACCAGCATTTTCTTTCATGCTTGCTTTGTGTTGCCAATGCCATAGAAATATTCTTCTTTTTGTTGATTTTTGACCAATGAGCCTCCCATATGCAAGTATAGAGTCAATTCCTGGGGGTATTTTAAGTTTTGATATGTCCATGCTATGTCTATGATATGTTTTTATGCTATCCATAAAAATAAGCACTTCTTTAACAAATTTTATTTAGTTTTTTTTTTTTTTTTTGCCTGCCCTGGGTGTGCACTGCTGCAGTTGGGTTTTCTCTAGTTGCATCAAGTAAGGGCTGCTCTCTAGCTGCGGTGCTCAGGCTTCTCATTCTGGTGGCTTCTCTTGTTGCAGAGCGTAGGTTGTACGTGCATGGACTTTAGCAGTTGCAGTGTGCAGGCTTAGGTACCCTTGGCATGTGGAATCTTCCCAGACCAGGGATTGAATCCCTGTCCCTTGCTTTGGCAGGTTGATTCTTAACCACTGAACCATGAGGGAAGCCCTATAAGCGCATCCTGATATATGGTATCAGTGTTGGGGCAGGGAGAGCAGGTATGCAGCATAAGAAAAGTTGTTATATTCAGATGTCCTCCAGTAAGATGAATGTCTGGGGGTCCAGCCTTCTATCAGCTGAAAGCCCGTTGCAGAGAGAAGGATGCTTCCATTTCATGCCTTAGAGGAAGAGCCCTCCTCACTGTCCATCTGTAGGGTCACAGATGAACAGCCACTATTTATAGAGAAATGCCACTTAATTTCCCAGAAATTAAGCTTTTGTACTGTCATTTCAATGACTCAGAGAGCTTTCGCTGTTTCCTTAGATATGCATCTAACACATCCAAGTTCGCTCAGGCTCTGCAAAGCTGAATTATTGAAAAACCTCTGTCAAATACCCCTATCTCTCTCTTTTTTTTTCTTTTCTTAAAAATAAATATATAATTACATACTGTCAGCTTTTAGGACTGTAGTCTAGAAGGCAGCGTCTAAAAACAAACATTTTTTAAATCGCTGACACGGACTTGGAACAGGCCCCTCGTCTGTATCGCTGTCCTGGGATGTGGAGCATAAGTCATCACAGAACTTGAAGGGAACATGGGAAGTTCGGTGTTTCTGTTTTTTTTTTTTTTCCTGGCATTGTGCATTCTGTTTATTTTGTGACGGACATGAAACAAGAACACAGGCACATTTGTTGTTAAAGGAAAGCAGGTTTGTGGCGAACACGTTTGAGACATGATGGAAGAACAATCTCATTTTTTTTCAGAACAATGGCTGGGTGAGGTGATCCTTGAAGCAGGGGGTTATCCATCCATCACGGGTGAGGGGGTTGAGGAGGATAAAGCCAAGGAGGGCTTCAGGCTGCCTCTGAAATTTGGAGAACCATCCAGCTTGCAGCTTTGTGAGGTCTTAGGAAATTTCACGTCCGTGTCGGATCACCTCATTTTTCCTGCCATGTCTGTCCATAGGCAGGACTCCTATATCATTTCAGCCAGGAGGGTTTGCAGCCAAGATTCTAAGAGCTGTATTTTCTCTTTGTCGATCCCCGAGGACTCTGCAGTGGGACTTCCCATAAACTCCTCTGGGGGAAGGGCCGGGGTAGGCGGGTGGAAAGGGGGAACTGAGTTCTGGCTCCTTCTTTGATTGTTGAAGATCAGAGGTAAACGTGCCAGTTTGCAGAAAATGAGAACAAATCCTTTACTTAAGCATTTCACTGTCCATGTTTCAGCTACCTTTTCAGGCTTTGTAGGGGGAGAGGTAGGGATGTATATTCAAGTTGTAACATATCTAGGCTTCTTTCTTCTGATTGAACTTAGCTTGATTTTGGGCACTTGTCTAGGGGAGAAAGCAAGTCAAAGGATGTTAAACTCTGGCCAATCTGGTAAAACATTATGGGGAGAAGAGTTGAAATCATTGCTTTAAAGCAAGTATTGGATTTTTACCTGGAGTTTATTTTGCTGTGATTTTTATGCTTCCTTTATCAAAGGAAATGCAGAATTTGCATGCTTTTAATTTTATTGTTAAAAATGCGTTGATTTATTGTTTAGTTATCCTTTTACGAATAATTCTTAGATCCAGATCTTTCTACAGTCGAGTGCTGTGGCTTTGTGGATTTTGCATTCGTAACTTACGTGTTTCTCATGAAGTACCTAGAAGTGGCCGTTTTAACTAAAAGCAGCCCAGTCCTAGTTACCATGTTCTTTCCTCCAGGAAAATTTCCACTGAATATTCCATAGAGAGAGTTTTCCTTCCTTGGTAGAATGTTTTTCAAAGCCCCAACATGTAATTAGAACCAGTGGGTCGAGTCTAGGTGTTAATACTTAAGGATACACATCCTTCACTACCAGCTCCCAGCTCACCTCACCATGGAGCAAAAATAGAGAGGGAGGTAACTTAAGAGAGTGCCTGATCGTCAGTGATAAAACAAGAATGTCACCTTAAAACTGCAGACAAAACATCTATTTTATTTCTTAAAAAGTAAAACCTTTTCTTCCTCCCACCCAACCAGGTTCACCTGATGTTTCCTGACCACGTACCAAAGCCTTGCTGCGCGCCAACCAAACTAAATGCCATCTCTGTGTTGTACTTTGATGACAGCTCCAATGTCATTTTGAAAAAGTACAGAAATATGGTCGTGCGTTCGTGTGGTTGCCACTAATAGTGCATAATAATGGTAATAAGAAAAAAGATCTGTATGGAGGTTTATGACTACAATAAAAAATATCCTTTCGGATAAAAGGGGAATTTAATAAAATTAGTCTGGCTCATTTCATCTCTGTAACCTATGTACAAGAGCATGTATATAGTCACTTTTATTTATTTAAAGGTATATATTCTCTTTTGTGGCTGCCTTTGCAGTAAAATGTATTTTAGCTCACTTCATTATGCAAAAAATTGCCCAGTCTAATTTTTAATAGGATATGCTGAGTCCAATTCAATTCAATATTTTTAATGTAATTTTTATACGATTTTCTGAAATTAGACAGAACTCCTTTGACTGTTAAGTATTGTTAAAGGAAGCTGAATGCATTTGGTTATGCTGTGCCAATGTAAACTGATAGGATATTTATTGATATTTAGAATGAAACTTAAAAAAATAACCAGCCCCCAAAAAAAATGCTTGGAGGAACACAATTTTTCTTTGAGAGTTTCTGCTTCATTAGATAAAGTGAAATGTTGAGCTCGATTTGAGTAAATAAACGGGAGCAGAACACAGAAGCTGAAAGATTGCACGTAATTGTTGTAACTGTTTGCTTGAACAGAATTGGTTTAGCTGTAGGAAAGCGTTCCTTCTTGGCTCACCGGTTGTAGATTTTGCAAAGAGCTCAAAGCTTCAGGAATTCTGTGGAGACAGACTTGAGCCTGTGTCCATAATTTTCCAAGTTAACACTAAAAAAGCGTAGTACAACCTTCTTACCTCAAATAAATCATGTCTGCCTATTATCTAGAACACTACTACTGCAGTGTTTTGTTTTTTTTTTTAGATTTAAAAACAGTCCAAAATAAAGAAACATTTACACGTGCTCCCCTCCCCTCCCCACAGATGAGAGTCACTGCATGCATAAAATATACCCGAGCAAAGCGACCGACAGAGCCGCTTTCTGTAGCTCTCTTTTATAACTGAGTTTGCTGATTGATGTGATGCAAGGGATTTTATTTAGGGTAAAAGCACTGAAACTCAACTGGAGGAAATTACCCCAAATCCCAGAATGGCTTTGACAGAATTGCCATTTCGAAAGAACAGCTGAAATCCATTTTTCATATCTTGGAGAATGAGCTCATTGAAAACCTTATTTTGGAGGGGGATTTTGTAAACCTTCCTCCAAGCACAAATAATTCCAAGTGGGAAGGTTCTGTTGCGTGTATGTGCCTGTGTGTTCTTCCCTCTGAAATTAATTTATTTTCTCTCTCTGTTTCTCTCTCTGCCTTTTAAGGCTTGTCTTTAACCCACTGACTTTTGGAAGAATGACATTTAGTGCATAAGTTGCTATTTATGTGGGCTCCACAGCTAGGATTATTTACAGTTCATCTAAAATACTCATAAAGCATCATTTATTAATCACCCTTTTGGACTTTTTAAGTAAAACTTGTATCAAAAATAGCTTAAAAATGTTATGGGTTTGTTCATGATTCAGGAATATTGCAATGTTGTTTTAAAATACAGATTATCTTAAAGTAAACTTGATAATAACTCTATTGGGGGTACATTAAGTAATATATTTTTGAATTAATGGTATACCATTATAAGAATAAGAAATGAAAGTCTATTATATTATTCTTTAAATGTGCTGTTTAAATATATTTCTATGTTTTAAAATATATTAAACTTGTGATGCTAGTTTCTATTGTGGTTCTTGATTTGGCTTTTTATTTTTTTAAGAGGGATACAAAATATAAGTATGTCCTAAATGAGACTCTAAGCATATCAGATCTAAAATGTTTGTGGATTACATGATTTTAATCGCCAAAACTAGTTTTTGTGTTGTTGATAAGTAACTCACTATTAAATGAGCAAAGAAACCATCCATGAGTTAAATATTTTCTTAATCTGTTCCAACAATACGGAAAATTTTTAAATAGCAAAAAAATAAATGATTAGGGTGGGAATTGACCTTATTTATTCTCTTTCATTTAAGAAGGGAGATATTTAGCATGAGTATTTTTATATTTTCTCAAAATATGTATGCATATATATATATATATATAATATCTGCGCATATGGTCAGTCACTTTATTTTCAAATAACTGTTAGAGAAAATGCTTAGTATTACTTTGAATACTCAAACTATTACAAGAAATCAGAATAATTTGGTCTGTTTTAACAGGATCCAAACTACTCAGGTCTTTTTGGCTAGTTATGCATTGACTTTTTCTGTTGGTATGTTTCTAATTTTTCTGCTTTGTAAAGTGGTCCTAATCATTTTTGATACTAGAAGGGCAAAAATGACAAATACTCATGGTTTTTAAAACTAAGGCAAAAATAAGTTTGTCTGTATTGAAGAGCAAAACACACACAGAAAAGAAAATGCAAAAACATTTTTTTTCTCAAGTAAAGAACTGTCATTTAATAATTCCTGTATCACCAGTGTTGAATCTAAACCAGCATCTAGGGGCAACTATATAGCCTGCAAATGTCATCTCTCAAGACATTTACAATAAATAGGTAGCTTATAGTGTAGCTTCACTCAAGGCAGAAGAAATCCTCATTCCCAAACACAAGTCACTGTCTCATAACAATTCAGTCAGTTGTGCGGTCGATCATGCAATCTGGCTCTCAGATTACCTGCTTTTCTGTGTTCTTTCTTTTGCATTTTTGGGGGAGGGGCCTGGTGCTTTTCAAAGTTACAAGTGAAGATGCCTTTGTTGATGAAGCATATATATCACTACGTATTTATCTATACATCTGTATTTTATCGTTTGCTTTCTTTTTAACCAAAGGAAAAAGTAGGAAAAGTAACATTGACAGTATTTACTCTTATGTAGGCAAAAAGGTGACACTCTATTCAAGTTAACAATTAAAAAAAAAAGAGCCAAGTTTTGCAAGATTACTTCCAAGTCTGTTGTCATACTTGTTAAAGGTTGTTTGAAAGATGGGGATTTCAAAGACAGGAGAACCAGGATCATACCAGCCGTTAAAAGTACAAAGAAACTTCAGACTTTGAAAAACATACACTTTAACCTTTGCATCTTAGTTTCAACTTTACAGAGGCAGCTAGCCTCCAGTCGGTGGGTAGAGGATGGGGAGAAGCAATTCAGCCTCAAATCCAGCGGCTCAAGTACAGGAGGATGAGACGAAGCACTGCAAAAACAGCTTCCAGACTAAGCATCTGGAAACAAGACCAAAGCTGATGGTTCAGTGGGGTGTGGTTGGTGTTTTCTTCCCAGTTCATTGTGGCTCTGATGACATGATGAAATACAATAGAACCAACCTAAAAAAAAAAAAAAAGAACTAGACTGGTTATTTTCCTGTCAATACCTATAGGAAAAGCCCAAACTAGGAAAATAATTTTCTACCTTGAGCCACAGGCCAATAAGATGTCTCTGATTATCTTTACTCTTTCTCCATTAAAGCGTACTTATTACACAATCACTTATAAATAAGTGTATTTATTTAAACAAAATGCACACACTCACATATTTATAAAGACATATTGTTTTAAAGAAGAGAGAATAAGAACATGAGTGTGAGTACACGTGCTCAGTTGTGCCCAGCTCTTTTGTGACCCCATGAACTGTAGCCTGCCAGGTTCTTCTGTCCATGGAGTTTTCTAGGCAAGAATACTGGAGCGAGTTGCCATTTCCTACTCCAGGGGATCCAATCCATGTCTCCGGCATTTCCTGCATTGGCAGACAGATTCTTTACTGCTGGCTCGCTTGGGAAGCCCACAAAAACATGAATGCAAAATGTTTTAGGAACTCGCCTGACAGTCCAGTGTTTAACACTCTGCACTTCCAATGAAGGGGGCACACGTTCCATCCCTGGTCAGGGAACAAAGATTCCATATGCTGATGGTGTGGCCAAAAAAAAATTTTTTTAAAGCAAAATGTTTTAAATGAAGAACAGAACTTCTATGAAGGAAAAATATAATACTGAATTTAAACTTTATGGGATATGTTATGGGAAACACAGTGGGTGGAAAGACAGATAAGAAAGAATTATCCAGAAGACAACATTGAAACAGATAAAGTGATGGAAAGTCAAAAAGAATTTAAAGTTAACAAAGTTGTAATATCCATTTAATCAATATCGCAGTGAACTGGGGACGCTTTAGGGGCAAACAGCAGACCTATGAATCAAAGCTGGCTTCTCAACTTGGAAGGCAGTGAACAGATAGTCACTATCTTCAAATTGCTCAGGATAAATAGCTGTCATTTGGAAGTCTGTATCCAGCAACTCTATCTGTATCCAACAAAACATTAGGGCAAAAGAAAAACATTCCTAGGCAAATAAAAATTAGAATTTACCGTCAATGGTAAAGCCACCGCTAAAGGTTTTACCTCAGGAAGAACCAAAATTAACCCCCAATGGTAATGTATACAAATATAATGAACAAGAAAATAATTAACATGGAGTAGATTAGAATAAAAATGTCTAGCAATTATGGTTTAAAACAGCAAGAGAGTTAAATTAAGTAAGGCTAGCCTGGAAAATCCCATGGACGGAAGGGCCTGGTGGGCTGCAGTCCATGGGGTCGCTAGGAGTCGGACACGACTGAGCAATTTCACTTTATATTTTCGCTTTCATGCATTGGAGAAGGAAATGGCAACCCACTCCAGTGTTCTTGCCTTGAGAATCCCAGGGACGGGGGAGCCTGGTGGGCTGCCGTCTGCGGGGTCGCACAGAGTTGGACACGACTGAAGTGACTTAGCAGCAGCAGCAGCAGCTATAGCGAAATATTGTACAACTATAGAATGTATTGGAAGGTAGATGTTTGAAAATATAGCTTTTGAGTTTTGCTCAATGATGATGATTAAATTAGACTCATAAACAATGTATATTTTGAACCAGGGTTGGGTAAACTCTTTCTGTAAAAATGTGGTAATAAATTTTAATGCTTTGTGTTTGCAACCACTCACCTCTGCTCCTGCAGTGTGAAAGTAGCCATTGTCCATATGTACACTAGTACATATGGATCTCTTCCAATAAAACTTTATTTACAAAAACAAGTTGTGAGTGGGATATGGCTCATTGGCTATTGTTTGCTGACCTCTATTCTAATCCAGTAGAGGGAATAATTGCAATGTGGTAAAATGAAATCAGTTCAACAAGATGAGAAAAAAGAGAGAAAGGGATAAAAAGAAACATAACCAAAAGGAAGTATTGCATAATAATAATAATATGATAGAATTAAATCCAACATAATTGTATAATATTAAATGTAAATGGCCTATAAAGATCACTATTGGCAGGTTGGATTTAAAATAATAATGTCAACAACCAGCTACAGTCTGTTCAAAGGAGGCACACTTAAAACTTAATAACACAGGAAGGTTGAAAGCAAAATGAAAGTAAATATGTATCAGGTAATACCCATCAGAGCAAAACTGGATAAGCATACCAAGCCTTCAGGGAAATGAGAAGCAAAGCATGTCAGTAAGATTTTAATCACTATTGTCATTTCTCAGCTTAATAAGTAAGAGAATTCTATGTTTTAGAACCACATAAATCAAAAATTGACAGAATTATGAAAAGAAATTAAAACTTCACCTTTTTAGTGAGAAATTTTAACAAATCTCTCTGATTAATTGACATACTGAGGAAAGATAATCAGTGAAGCTAGAGCAGATATGCCCAATTAACAAACATTAACTAATGAACATGTACAGAACATTAAAAAATATACATGATTTTCCAGAAAATATGGAAAATCTTTGAAAATTGATCATTTCAAGCAACTCTAAAAAATAAGGTTCCTAAGTCAAATCACTTTGGTGATAATAATATTGGAAGAATTTCTCTCTTCCTTGTCTTTCTTCTTTGAGATGTGCAAGTAAATAAAGAAGAGACTATGTCCTTAGAAAGATTGCAGCTGTGGGGATAGATTGCCTCCTTTTCTTTTAAATATAAGGACATATTGTTAGACTAATCATTGTTTTTCTGTCTCCCCCCCACACACACTAAATTCCTTCAGAAGGATGTTAGTAGTCGCTCAGTCGTTTCCAACTCTTTGTAACCCTATGGATTGTAGCCCACCAGGCTCTTCTGTCCATGGGATTCTCCAGGCAGGAATACTGGAATGGGTTGCCATTTCCTTCTCCAGGAGATCTTCCCGACCCAGGGATCAAACCCAGGCTTCCCACACTGCAGGCAGATCCTTTACCATCCGAGGATGGGAAACACATTATTATACTTTGTGCTTCCTCCATTCTTCAAAATCATGATGTATTACTACGTCTTTTTTTAAATTTAGAAGTATCTACAAAAGTTTAATTATAACATTATTTTAGGAAATGAGGTAAAAAGAAATAAAATGATAACTAAAATGCAAAATATAAAAGCATTTTTGCCTATTCAACTTTTGACATATCTTCTTGTAAAATGAGAGAAGGAAATTAGAGAACAAAATGGCAACCCACTCCAATATTCTTAACTGGAAAATCCCATGGACAGAGGAGCCTGGTGGGCTACAGTCCATGGGGTCATAAAGAGTCGGACACAACTGAGAGACTTCACTTTCTTTCTCATAAAATGGTCTCTAGAATGCCTTTTAAAATTGCCAGTTTAAAACGGGTAAAGAAAAATGATTTTAGTTTGGCATATAGTATCATAGTCTTAAGGCTATTAAGATGTCATTTGAAAACTACTTGTCTATAATATTCAATATTATTAATTGAATTTCAATACCTGCTGATGTTAGTAAGTCTTTCTAAGTTATCCTACTTAGAACATGAAATAAAGCATTAGGAAATGAACAAGCAATTAATCAAAGATGCTATGATAAAAAATAAGAATATTTGAACAGTCTTGGCTATGGACTACAATGGATCCAATGAATCTCATCTCATACTAAACTCCTAGGGTTATTATTAAGTCACAATAAAGTACTTTTGTATTCCCAATACATAAATAGATTCTGGACCTTGATAACAATTTTCCATTCCTGGGAAATATCTTCCCTAAATTCTGCTCACTGACATTCTACCAATTCCTGAGGGCTCTTCTCATTTGCCATTTCTTCAAAAAGACCAAATACACCAAACCACACGTGTTTGATCTGGTTAATAAGCCACTGCAGCCCTCTTGCTTCTGAGACATGCCTCTCATTGTGCCAGTTACTATAGTTACTTGGGAAAACCTTATACTCCTAAATTGTAAGAGGAAGAAATTTACCATATCCATTTTAAGGAATTTATTAATTCCTTAAAAATTATCATAAAGATATTCTTGGAGTTGATGTTCTACAAATGACTTGGAAAAGCATAGCTTAATGTACTACTTTATTGGGAAATAAACAGCAAACATAAAGACACTACTGTCAACATTGGTGTAAAGGTACAAGATGGTAAAGGTACAAGAGTTCTTATTTTATTCACTTTTCACTTTCATGCATTGGAGAAGGAAATGGCAACCCACTCCAGTGTTCTTGCCTGAAGGATCCCAGGGATGGAGGAGCCTCGTGGGCTGCCATCTATGGGGTCGCACAGAGTCGGACACGACGGAAGCGACTTAGCAGCAGTAGCAGCAGTCCCTAAAGTATCTTTCACTTTTAGGGCATTTGAACCTCCATTTTGTCAAGGTTTTGTCTGAGTTTTTATCTTGTTCTTTTGCTTGGAACATATTCTTCTGTTTCTTCATTTTGCTTGACTGTCTTTGTTGGTTTCTATGAATTACATGAAACAGCCGCCTTCTTCCAGTCTTGTAGAGTTGGTGCTGGATAGAAGATGAAAGTTGTTATTCAGCCCTGCCCTGGCTCTTGGCCATTTCTTAAATTTCTGTAATTGCCCAAGCAACATATTTTACTTTAATTGCTCCCAGTAGTTGAAGGTGAGCCAAGATAGTCAGTGTCCCAAAGGGGAAGATCTCAGTCAATACCTAGATTCAGACAGATTGGCAGCTTGACACTCAGGGAGCAGCTCTTAAGGGATGCAACTATTCACTGTCCTGTAGGACCAGAAGCATAAGCCCTGCTGACCACTAGGGTCAGGAGATCTGGAGCTATTCCTTGGCAACAGCTGCAAAAATTTGGGCTCCATAGGAATGTGTAAGCTTCTTTCTGGGAGTGAGCTGCATTGAGGCAGAGGGAGAGTACGAAGCTGGCATCCCCCAGCCCATGTTCTGTGAGGGCACTCTTGTAGCCTCTAGATGTCTGTTGACTCTGAAGCCTGCCCCTTAAGTTAAGCCAGTACCAGCAGGTAGAAAGGAAGGTGTGTGTTCTGGCTGCTCTCTGTGCACTGGCCTGGGGTGGAAGCCAGTCAAGAACTCTCTGACTGTTTCAGCCCCATGCAGCCCAGGGAACACAAGGCCCCCTGGGCACCAGAGTCAGACGATGTAGATGCATCCCCTGCAGCGGCTGCAAAACTCAGGGCACCAGACATATATGAGCTCCTGTTCAAGAGATGTTGTGTTCTGAGGCAGAGGAGCTGATGTGAAATTGGTATCCACCTTCTGAGTTTTCGGGGAAGGCTTACTGTCAGCCCTCGGATGTGTGCTTCATTAGGAGCCTAATGAAAGGCTGTTGTTGAGCCATGAAAGATGCTGGGATTCTTGGTCTCCGGAGGAGAGCAATTCAATCCGGGGCCAGTGATGAGGCTTGATCGCTCACAGTTTTCGTGTGATAAAGTTTTATTAAAGTATAAAAGGGATAGACAAAGCTTCTGACATAGACATCAGACGGGGGCAGAAAGAGTGCCCCCTTGATAGTCTTTAGCAGTATGTTATATACCTACCAGCAGGCTGCTAATTACAGCAAGGAAATGTCTCAAAACTCAGAGAGTGGCACCAGATCCCTCACCCGCAACATGCATTTTGAGATAACATTGGCACAAGGTGAATCACCCTGGGCCATGAAATGATCGACATGAGTCTTGAAGAAAGGCAGGTTTCCAAGCAAATATATAGTTTCATTAACATAGATTAGGAGAACAATTGCATGAGTAAAACACACTGGTTTGCTGAGTTATTATCAGTTCTTAGGTGGATTATTATTAGGTTCTTAGTTATTATCAAGTCTTAGGTGGAACCGACTTGAAGAAAGACAGAGTCTAGGGTAAATACATAGTTTATTAACATAGTTTAAGGAAAACACTTTCATAAGGAAAACGCATTGGTTAGCTCAAGGTTTGAGAAAAGTCAAGTTCAGGTGGAACCAGGTGTCCTCATGACAACAGAGAATTTTAAAAGAAACCTCCTTTTGCCTTTGTATAGAGAAGGGGGAAAAAAATCTAACACTTGTAGTTTGCTTCCTCCTGCCACTTAAGAGAGAGAGAAAAAATGTCTGACACTTGCAGCCCGTTTTCTCAGTTTGGAGAACCCTAGCCTTCCTGCCCATTACCCTCTCAATGCCACACAGGCTGCAGCTATAGCAATGGGATAACAGGTTTCATTCACTTAAAGACAGCTTCTGCGTCTGTGGCCTCTTGCTGAACCCTGGGGGTGCTAGATTTTTGATACCTCCTTCTAGGTAGCTTACAGTCCTGGGACCCCCCTCAAGCCTAAGCCTGCTGGCCACCCAGAACAGAAATGCAGAGGTGAGCCCTGGAAGCCCCTACAGCAATCAGAGCATCAGATGAACTCCCTTCTGCAGAGAACAGAGATGACATCCCAGGTCAGGAGCAGCTCATGGGACCTCCAGAAGAGACTCCTCAGAAGAGCTCCAAACCAGGAGCCTATCCCCCCAGGCCAATGCTGTTGGATGGGAAAGAGTCTTCTTTCTCAGAAAGGCTGCTGTATATCTCTGCCTGTGCAGCCCTGGGTTTGCAGCTGGCCAAGAACTACCTTTCAGACTGTCACAGTCCCCTGAGACCCAGGAACTCAAGCCCCAAACCACCACCCCCACTCAGGCCTCCAGAGCCAGGTGATGAAAGGGCATCCCCCAGGGGGCAGCCACAAGATACCTGGTCACCAGATGTAAAAACTGGGACACCAGACATTGGAGATATTGGAGCTCTGGATAGTGTGGAGATGGTGCCCATTGGCTAGAGGGAAATAGAGGGGCAGTGCTAAGATGGCCCTCAATGAAAAAAGGGGAAAAGAGTTAAAAAAGAAGAAGAAAAGGAAAGAAAAAAATTGAAGAATAAGGAAAATAGAGGGGAAAAAAAGAGGGAAATCATTCAGAAAATAAAAATGAGAAAGAAAACAGAGAGAGATGGTCCCTGCGGGGTGGCCCAGGAGCAGGAGACGTGCCTGTGCCTCCACCGTGGAGAGTCTCAGCAGGACCCTGCCTCAAACCATTGCTTCAGAATGAGCAAACACTTGGATCTCTTGGATCAAATCTGAGTGGTTTTCTTGGGCTGCCTCTGCCTGGGCCAAGTCTTTGGCAGCTTGGAAGAGGTGTCCTAGCACACCACAGGCCATGGGTTTCTGTGCAAGAGCCACTTAATCTTAAAACCCTGCATTCTATGGGCTCCTATCGTGGGTACTGGGTGTAGCGGAGGATGCTTTGCTCCTGGGGAAGCCATGGTGTGAGCCCCCTGCCAACTGCAGGCCCTGCACCTAGGGAGGTCAGGGAGAGACCACCTCAACCACTTATACCCACTTGGGAGAGATTTCCCTCTCGTTTGCCCCATGTGTAGAGGCTACTCTACCAGTTTTTAGGTCTTTTTCAGTGAACATTGTTTCCACATAGCTGTGGATTGAGTGCACCCTGCTGCTGCTGCTGCTGCTGCTGCTGCTGCTGCTGCTAAGTCGCTTCAGTCGTGTCCGACTCTGTGCGACCCTGTAGACGGCAGCCCACCAGGCTCCCCCGTCCCTGGGATTCTCCAGGCAAGAACACTGGAGTGGGTTGCCATTTCCTTCTCCAATGCATGAAAGTAAAAAGTGAAAGTGAAGTTGCTTAGTCGTGTCTGACTCGTAGCGACCCCATGGACTGCAGCCCACCATGCTCCTCCATCCATGGGATTTTCCAGGCAAGAGTACTGGAGTGGGGTGCCATTGCCTTCTCCGTCAGTGCACCCTAGGAGGAGGTAAATTCAGAATCTCACCTGTCTTGAACCAGAACCTGTAATTCTACTCTGGTAAAACAAAGAGCACAAGGAGCCCACAGGATGATTAGTTCTTAACTGTAGGAGCAGAGAAAGACCTCCGTAAAGGTAGGAAGAGCTGGCTGGTTCCTACAGAGGAGAAGCAGAGAGAACACAGACAGGAGGAGTGAATTCTGTAGTCCGTGGGAAGAGAACTCCAGATTCTTTCTCCCATGAACACAGCCTGGGCAAGGGGAAAGGAGGTAGGGAGAATTTCCCGAGCTTCAGCAGAGGATGGATTGCACCGAGTTCTTGAGTGTGTGATTTGGGGCATGTCAATTTCTGAGTGAAATATCCAGAAAAGTAGTTAAAAACAGGAGACCTGAGATTACTAGACAGGGCTGACCAGACATAAATCCATAGGTCATCAACATATCATTTTGATATTTGGCAAAACTAATACAATTATGTAAAGTTTAAAAATAAAATAAAATTTAAAAAAAAATAAAAATAAAAAATAAAACCATGTGATCAGAGAGTCACCACTGCCGGTAGAGACACTGCTGTGAATGAGACCCTTCCCCAACTTCTTACCCACAGCTCATTCATACCCAAGGTCTACCTGTGGGAATCAGGTACAAGAAGTTCCCTTTATATGAATCTTCAAGTTGTGACCTTTCAAAGATGTGAATATGTGTTTCTGTGTCCAGTTATGTAAGTTCACATGTCTGGTGTACTTTGTCACGTGCATCCAACCTCCACAACTGGTTGTGCTTTTGTGTACCTTACTATACAGGACTTCCCTGGTGGCTCAGCTGGTAAAGAAGCCACCTGCAATGCAGGAGACCCCGGTTCATTTCCTGGGTTGGGAAGATCCACTGGAGAAGGGATAGGCTACCCACTCCAGTTTTCTTGGGCTTCCCTGGTGGCTAAGACAGTAAAGAATCCACCTGCAATGCAAGAGACCTGGGTTCGATCCCTGGTCTGGGAAGATCCCCTGGAGGAGGGCTTGGCAACCCACTCCATCTTCTTGCCTGGAGAACCCCCATGGACAGAGGAGCCTGGCGGGTTACAGTCCATGAGGTCACAAAGAGTCTGACACAACCAAGTGATTAAACACAGCACAGCATTATATAGAGTTCAGTTCAGTTCAGTTCAGTTCAGTCACTCAGTCGTGTCCGACTCTTTGCGACCCCCTGAATTGCAGCACACCAGGCCTCCATGTCCATCATCAATTCCCGGAGTTCACCCAGACTCACGTCCATCGAGTCAGTGATGCCATCCGGCCATCTCATCCTCTGTCGTCCCCTTCTCCTCCTGTACCCAATCCCTCCCAGCATCAGAGTCTTTTCCAATGAGTCAGCTCTTTGCATGAGGTGGCCAAAGTACTGGAGTTTCTTTATTTCAAGCCCTGAATGTCCTGAAGCAAGCGTAAAAGCAAGGGTGTACAGCCATTGTGTTAGCTGGGTACCTAGGCTAATTTTGTTGGACTTAGAAACATACTCTCAGAATGGAACTCAGTCATATATAGAGGACTTACTGTACTGACACGAAGGCAATCACTGTTCTGCTTCTGGCTTCCAGGGGGCTTTCTGAATCATATTATCTCTGTTTGCAGTCAATTGGAACTCCCTGAAATCTATGCAGAAAATAGAATGTAGGTATTAATTTACTAAACATATTTAAATAATTTTGTGATAATGTTTGCTGTGCATTTAAGAGTCCAAGGAGCTTTGGGATCACGAACATGGCAGTGAGGCAAAGCACAGTATCCTGGAACATTGGTATAAAATGTCATTGATATAAATGCTATATGCATATGAGTTCTTAATAAAGGACACATTAAAAAGTAATGCATCTTGGCATTAATGAACCTATCTACAAAACAGAAACATATTCACAGATATAGAGAAGAGATTTGTGGTTGTCAAGAGAGAAGTGGAGAGGGAGAGGGATAGGCTGGGAGTTTGTGGTTAGTGGGTGCAAGCTATCGCATTTAGAATGGATAAACAACCGTGTTCTACAGTGTAGCACAGGGAACTATATCCAGTCTCCTGGCACAAACCATAACGGAAAAGAATATGGAAAAGAAACACACACACACAAGCTTAGTTACTTTGATATACAGCAAAATTACCACAATATTGTAAATCAACTATACGTCAATTAAAAATGTTTTTAAGGAATTCATTTTCTATCCGTTCTATATATGTAATAACAAGGGGAAAGAGCTTTAGTGATAGCATTAAAGGTTTAGGAGAGATATAAGGAGGCATTTACAATTCTACTGAACACTGAAAAGGTTCTCCAAGAAAATACTTTGAAAGACTATAGAAGTGCTGTTGAATTTCATCATCCCTATCTCTCAACTTTTACAAAGTACAATTCTGCCTTTTTGCTGTAAATTTCTTTGTATATTATTAAAATTTCTTTTATTTACCCACTTTTATTTAGAACTAAATTTATAGCTGTTTGCTTCTTGTAAAACTGAAACTTTTTCTGCATTAAGACCTACTTAGTAAGAAACTTTGTTTTTTATAAAACTGAATATACTAATGCCAAAGAATTTGTATTATAAGGAAATAATGTGAATATCAGTCCGTTTTTTCTAGCTGTTGTAGCATTAATGCAACTATTCTGTAAGTGAACACTATTATTGTTGGGTTAAGGTGCGTTATTTACCACTAGATATAATCACATATCATGTGTTAATACTAATTATAAAAATAGAATATATGGATTTTTTTTCTGATACCTTTCTTGAATATGTGCTGGTAGCTTTTATTTCAGTTTTACTAGCTTTAGATAGCAATGCTTCAGCTTTTGTATCCAGAGCCTGGAGAAATCTTTAAAATATATTCTGTATTTTATTTGTTTTATTATTCTATGTTGCTAACAACTCTCTTAGGAAGTACTTTATCCTACGTGATATCGTGGGAGTTGATTTAGAAGAGTTTAGCTGAGTGTGTTAAATGTTTAACTAGAATGAACATTCTGAAGAAGTCTGTTTTCTCTCTTTACCTTTTAAACCTCTCCTCACGAAGATGTGGAAAGGACCAAACCATCAAATGCTTTAACTGTTTGGAAATAAGTGCCACAAGCCCAGGTTTTATCTGTGAAAAATAAAAATAAAATTAGAAAAATGCTCGTGCTGAAAGGCTGTGTAAATTGACATGTGTCATCCTTTTTTATTTAGGTCTTTTTTAAAACTGTTATTTATTTTTAATTGGAGGGTTATTACAGTATTGTGTTGGTTTATACTATACATCAACATGAATCAGCCATAGGTGTACACATGCTCCCTCCCTCCTGAACCTTCCTCCCGCCCCTCTAGTTTGTCACAGAGCATCAGATTTGATCTCCCTGCATCACACAGAAGCTCCCACTGGCTATTTTATATATGGTAATGTATATTTTTCAATGCTACTCTCTCAATTCATCTCACTCTCTCTTTCCCCTACTGTGCCCACAAGTCTGTTCTTTATGTCTGCATCTCTATTGCTGCCCTGCAAATAGGATCATCAATACCATCTTTCTAGATTCCATATATATGCATTAATATACCATATTTGTTTTCCTCTGACTTACTTCACTCTGTATGCTAAGTCTCTTCAGTCGTGTCCAACTCTGTGCGACCCCATAGATGGCAGCCCACCAGGCTCCCCTGTCCCTGGGATTCTCCAGGCAAGAACACTGGAGTGGGTTGCCATTTCCTTCTCCAATGCATGAAAGTGAAAAATAAAGTGAAGTCGCTCAGTCGTATCCGACTCCTAGCGACCCCATGGACTGCAACCCACTAGGCCCCTCCATCCATGGGATTTTCCAGGCAAGAGTACTGGAGTGGGTTGCCATTGCCTTCTCCGTCACTCTGTATAATAGGCTGTATATAATAGGTTCATCCACTTTATTAGAACTGACACAAATGTGTTCCTTTTTATAGGTGAGTAATATTCCATTCCATATACCATAATTTCTTTATCCATTCATCTATTGATAGACATTTAGGTTGCTACCATATGTCATTCTTGATGGTCTAGGAAAAGCTTTTCTTGTGGAAGATTTTAAGTTGCTACTTATGAAACTTACATGAGACACACTCTAAAGATAATAGAAATGAAATGAGTGTCCTCCTACTTTCCTGTATATTCAGTCTGTTAATTTTTGAGAGTTTGATATTGAAACTCCAACTAAAAATCTTAATTTATCTATTTAAAAATAATACATAGTGGAACTATGTGTAACTTTGTTCTGTATTTTCCAAGTCTCCCATAAATGTGTTGTCATACCTTCATAGCAAACACCCTCTTCCAAAGACATAAGAAATGACTCTACACATGGACGTCACCAGATGGTCATTATTCAGTATTAAAATCAAATTGATTACATTTTTTGCAGCCAAATATGGAGAAGCTCTATACAATCAGGAAAAACAAGACTTGGAGCTGACTGTGGCTCAAATCATGAACCCTTTTGCAAAGTTCAGACTTAAATTGAAGAAAGTAGGGAAAATCACCAGGCCATTCAAGTATGACCTAAATCAAATCCCTCATGATTATACAGTGGAAGTGAGAAATAGATTCAAAGAATTAGATCTGATTGACAGAGTGCCTGAAGAACTATGGATAGAGTATTCATAACATTATACAGGAGGCAGTGATCAAAAGTATCCCCAAGAAACAGAAATGCAAAAAGGCAAAATGGTTGTCTGAGAAGGCCAGAAAAATAGCTGAGAAAAGAAGAGAAGTGAAAGGCAAAGGGGAAAAGGAAAGATATACCCTGAATCTAGAGTTCCAAAGAATAGCAAAGAGAGATAAGAAAGCCTTCCTAAGTAAATAGTGCAAAGAAATACAGGAAAATAATAGAGTGGGAAAAACTAGAAATCTCAGAGAAAATTAGAGATACCAAGGGAACATTTCATGCAAAAATGGGCAATATAAAGGACAGAAACAGTATGGACCTAACAGAACCAGAAGATATTAAGAAGAGGTGACAAGAATACACAGAACTATACAGAAAGGGTCTTAATGAACTGGATAACCATAATGGTATAATTACTCACCTAGAGCCAGACATCTTGGAGTGTGCAGTTAAGTGGGCCTTAGGAAGCATTACTATGAACAAAGCTAGTGAAGGTAATGGAATTCTAGCTAAGCTATTTCAAATCCTGAAAGATGATGCTCTTAAAGAGCTGCACTCAATATGCCAGCAAATTTGGAAAACTCAGCAGTGGCCACAGGACTGGAAAATGTCAATTTTCATTCCAAACCCAAAGAAGGGCAATGTCAAAGAATGTTCAAACTACTGCACAATTATATTCTATTTATATGCTAGCAAGGTAATGCTCAGAATTCTTCAAGCTAGGCTTCAATAGTATGTGAACTGGGAACTTCCAAATGTACAAGCTGGATTTAATAAAGGCAGAGGAGTCAGAAATCAAACTGGCAACATTCATTGGATCACAGAAACAGTAAGAGAATTCCATAAAACCATCTACTTCTACTTCATTGAGTACACTAAAGCCTTTGGCTGTGTGGATCACAACAAACTGTGGAAAATTCTTAAAGAATGGGAATATCAGACCATCTTACCTGCCTCCTGAGAAACCTGTATACAGGACAAGAAGCAACAGTTAGAACCGGACATGGAACAGACTGGCTCCTAATTGGGAAAGGAGTACGTAAATGTGTATGTTGTCACCCTGCTTATTTAACTTATGTGCAGAGCACATCATGCGAAACCCTGGGCTAGAAGAAGCTCAAGCTGGACTCAAGATTGCTGGGAGAAATATCAATAACCTCAGATATGCAGATGACACCACTCTTATGGCAGAAAGTGAAGAGGAACTAAAGAGGCTCTTGATGAAGGTGAAAGAGGAGAATGAAAAAACTGGTTTAAAAACTCAACATTCAAAAAGTAAAGATCCTGGCATCAGGTCCCATCCCTTCATGGCAAATAGACGGGGAAACAATGCAGCAGTAACAGACTTCATTTTCTTGGATTCCAAAATCACTGCAGAGGGTGACTGTAGCCACTTGCTCCTTGGAAGAAAAGCTATGACAAACCTAGACAGCATACTAAGAAGCAGAGACATCATTTTGTGGACAAAGTTTCATATAGTAAAAGCTATGGTTTTTCAGGAGTCATGTATGTATGTGAGAGCTGGACCATATAGAAGGTTGAGTGCAGAAGAATCGATGCTTTCAAACTGTGGTACTAGAGAAGACCCTTAAGAGTCCCTTGGACTGCAAAGAGATCAAACCAGTCAATCCTAAAGGTAATCAGTCCTTAATATTCATTGGAAGGACTGATGCTGAAGCTGAAGTTCCATTACTTTGGCCACCTGATGCAAAAAGCCAACTCATTGGAAAGACTCTGACACTGGGCAAGATTGAAGGCAGGAGAAGGGGATGACAAAGGATGAGATGGTTGGAAGGCGTTACTGATTCAATGGTCATGAGTTTGAGCAAAGTCCAGGATACAGTGAAGGACAGGGAAATCTGGTGTGTTGCAGTTGATGGGGTCACAAAAATTTGGACAAAACTGAGAGATTGAACAACAACATACTTTTATAACTTAAAAAAATAAAAATTAAAAAAAAGAATACAATATTGGGGATTTCTCTGCAGAAAAAAAGAAAATGAAATGAGAATAATAGCTGAGAAAAGGTATAGAAACATCTAGCAGAAAAATGAGTAAAAGTTTGAACAGGCAATTCCCCCAAAAGGAAAGAGTTATGGCAAAGTAATATGTGAAACAACGTTCAGCTTCACACTATTTACCAAAAGATAAATAAAGACCACTATGAAATAACATTTCACACCAGATTGCCAAATAATTTTATCAAGAAATGTTTTAACATTGACTGTTGGGAAAAATATGGATCAATATGCTGCTACAGGTAGTGTAAATTGGTAAAAATATTTTTGAAAACAATCTAGCTGAATCGCATAAAGAATATTCACATATTCTACCACCCAGTGATTCCTTTTCTAAACATTCATCATGGAAACACTTTGGGAGATGTGAGCTAGGAAACTATCTTGTTGTTTAGCTGCTAAGTCATCTCTGACTGTTTTGTGACCCCATGGACTATAGCCCACTAAGTTTCTCTGTCCTTCGGATTTTCCAGCAAGAATATTGGAGTGGGTTGTCATTTCCTTTCTCCAGGAGATCTTCCTGACTCAGGATTTGAGCTTTCATCTCCTGCATTGCAGGCAGATTCTTTACCATTGAACCACTGAGAAGGGAAACTATACCAGAAGACTTTGTGACAAAGCTATTTACTTTAGCAAATAGTAATAAATAACCAAATGCCTGTATGTTACAGCTAAAAACCTGGACACAGAGATGTTTATCTACAGAAAATGGACAGATAAATCGTATTGTACTGCAGGGAAAATGAATAAGCGATAAATCTCACCAACATAATGTTGAAAAAACAAAGTACACTGTAAAACACTCTGGTTTGATGTAAATTTTATAAATCTCAAAATAAAAAATTCTGAATGAAATATTTGTAGGTGTATATATGTATATGTAAGTTAAATAGCAAGAAAATAGTAAAACAAATATTCAAAATTCAAGAAAATAATTATCCCAAAGGGATGGGAAAGTAGTTTTAATTGAAATAGAGCCATCTGTAATGTTACTTTTTGGTATGAATACATGATTGAGGGCTTTCCAGGTGGTGTTAGTGATAAAGAACCCACCTGCCAATGCAAGCTATAAGAGACATGGGTTCGATCCTTGGGTAGGGAAAATCCCCTGGAGGAGGGCATAGCAACCCACTCTAGTATTCTTGCCTGGAGAATCCCATGGACAGAGGAGAATGCTGGGCTACAGTCCATGGCGTCACACAGAGTTGGACACAACTGAAGTGCCTTAGCATGCAAATTTATGGCTGAGTTCATTAATATTTTAAAAATGTATACATACTTCGTGTTTCAGTTAGCTTTTGCTATGTAAAAGAACACCTTTGCATCTTAGTGGGACACAACAATGATTTATTAACTCACAGTTTTGTGGATCAGTCCATTCAAATAGACTCAGCTGTGATTGTTCTACTGATCATGCCTGAACTCACTCCTCAGTTATAGTCAGCCTATGAATCTGCCGGGGTTGAATGTTCTGTGACAGCCTCATTTGTGTCTGGTAGTTGATGCAAGCTCCTTGGTCGGTGCCAGCTCCTTTGGTCAGTGCCAGCAGTCAGCTAAGAGTAATATGGTGGGCAGGCCTATGTCTCTAGCAGGCTCACACAGGCTTGTTTTCATGCTGATAGGCACAGAATTCCTAAGAGATCATGTGTATAACCTCAGATACCACGTTCCCTTCACCACTTCCCCAAATAAGCTTTTTGGAAGAAGTGTTTGCTCAGTGGTGTCTTTATGGATCAAGAAGGGTTTGGTCCTATTTAAGTTAATTGTGAACGGCTTGAGCGATGCATGATATGTCTAAAAGCAAATGAAAACCAGCAGTAAAAAATGTGAAAGCCCTCAGGCCTGCGGAGTCAGAGAAGAGGAAGGAAGCCAGAGGAGAAGCTGGAGCAGATTTCCGTGTGTTACAGCAGGGGTTATGGCAGATGATGTTAACAGATCCACTTACCACCACCACCACCCCAGAATCCACATCTTGTGTCATCAAACTGTGAGGTTCCTCTCACTAAAAGGTGAGGTGTGTTTCTACAATCGGTGCCTTTGAACTTGAACCCATAACTTACATTGTCTAATGGATGATTGGTGGATGTGATATGAAAAAAAGTCATTGGAATCTACTTGAATGATTGGGTTTTCTCTATTGCCCCCCCTGCCAATTCCCTAAGGATGTGTTTAGGCTAGCTCCCTCTTCCAGGAGAAGGGTGCGTGCTCAGTCACTTCAGTCGTATCCCACTCTTTGCAGCCGTATGGACTGTAGCCACCAGGCTTCTCTGTCCATGGGATTCTCCAGGCAAGAATACTGGAGTGGGTTGCTATGCCCTCCTCCAGGGGATCTTCCCTGTATCTATCTCTCCAGGGATCAAACCAGTATCTCATGCATCTCCTGCATTGCAGGCAGATTATTTACCACTGAGACATGAAGGAAGACCAGGAGAAGGATAAGAAACTGAGAGCTAGGAAACCATGGAAACATGAAAGAGCCCAGTCAATACTAAAAGAGCTGCTAGTCTTTCCCAGTCTAGATCAATTAACCTACAAGTTGCAGGAGACTCTTGAGAGTCCCTTGGACTGCAAAGAGATCCAGCCAGTCCATCCTAAAGGAGATCAGTCCTGGTGTTCATTGGAAGGACTGATGTTGAAGCTGAAACTCCAATACTTTGGCCACCTGATACAAAGAGCTGACTCAGTTGAAAAGACCCTGATGCTGGGAGGGATTGGGGGCAGGAGGAGAAGGGGACGACAGAGGATGAGATGTCTGAATGGCATCACCGACTCAATGGACATGGGTTTGGGTGGACTTTGGGGGTTGGTGATGGACAGGGAGGCCTGGCGTGCTGCAGTTCATGGGGTTGCAAAGAGTTGGACACGACTGAGTGACTGAATTGAACTGAACTGAACCTACAAGTGAACTGCAGAAGTGTGAGTCAATAAATGCTTATTCCTGTATGCTGTTGAGATGTTTGTGGGTGAATTTTAGACAGCATTATTTAGAATTTAGCTCACTGATACAGAGCTATAAACATTTGGAGTTTTGTTCCGAGATCTCTCTCTCTTCACTGAAGAAACCACATTTTGTTGATTAGACCTAGTGTGAGTATCACTATGCTCTGGTTTCCCAAAAATGTTAGTTCTGGGCAAGTGCAGGTATCTGTTTTGGTTTTTATTTGTTTCTTTGTTTTTTTAAAGAATTTTTTTTTTCGTTTTGATGTGGGTCATTTTTAAAGTCTTCATTGAATTTGCTACAATATTGCTTCTGTTTCTTTATGTTTTGGTTTTTTTTTTTTTTTTTGGTTTTTATTTATTTATTTTTGGCTGCAAGGCATGTAGGAGCTTAGCTCCCAGACTAGGGATAGAACCTACATCCTCTGCTTTGAAAGGCAAAGTCTTAGCCCCTGGATCACCAGGGAAGTCCCAGAGATCTGTTTTGTATTGCTCTTTCTAAAATGTATGTCAATGTCCAATATGTCTCATATGTTTATTATTTTTTTGAAGGGAATTAAACTCAAGATTTACTCTTAGAATCACATCTCATGTTACATTGTGATAAAAGAGAAAGAAACCAAAGCTGATTTTTGCTATACATGTCAGATAATTTTCAATAAGACTATTAAATCACAAAGGTAAATATTATTATATTCTTTAAACAAACACCATTTACTTGCTGTTGAAATTATTTTCAGTGTCAGTTCCCTTCAGTCACTCACTTGTGTCCGGCTTTTTGTGACCCCATGGACTGCAGCACGTCAGGCATCTCTGTCCATCAGGAGAGAAATAACTTAATCACAATTTTTAAATACCTTTTTTTTAAAATTAAAATTCTATTGGAAAATCGGGGGTAGTTTGTAGTTTAATTACAACTAGTAGAAGAATTCTGATACTTGTATATTGCAAATCGGGGGTCGTTTGTAGTTTAATTACAACTAGTAGAAGAATTCTGATACTTGTATGTTGCAAAACGGGGGTCGTTTGTAGTTTAATTACAACTAGTAGAAGAATTCTGATACTTGTATGTTGCAAATCGGGGGTCGTTTGTAGTTTAATTACAACTAGTAGAAGAATTCTGATACTTGTATGTTGCAAATCGGGGGTCGTTTGTAGTTTAATTACAACTAGTAGAAGAATTCTGATACTTGTATGTTGCAAATCGGGGGTCGTTTGTAGTTTAATTACAACTAGTAGAAGAATTCTGATACTTGTATGTTGCAAATCGGGGGTCGTTTGTAGTTTAATTACAACTAGTAGAAGAATTCTGATACTTGTATGTTGCAAATCGGGGGTCGTTTGTAGTTTAATTACAACTAGTAGAAGAATTCTGATACTTGTATGTTGCAAATCGGGGGTCGTTTGTAGTTTAATTACAACTAGTAGAAGAATTCTGATACTTGTATGTTGCAAAACGGGGGGTCGTTTGTAGTTTAATTACAACTAGTAGAAGAATTCTGATACTTGTATGTTGCAAATCGGGGGTCGTTTGTAGTTTAATTACAACTAGTAGAAGAATTCTGATACTTGTATGTTGCAAAACGGGGGTCGTTTGTAGTTTAATTACAACTAGTAGAAGAATTCTGATACTTGTATGTTGCAAATCGGGGGTCGTTTGTAGTTTAATTACAACTAGTAGAAGAATTCTGATACTTGTATGTTGCAAAACGGGGGTCGTTTGTAGTTTAATTACAACTAGTAGAAGAATTCTGATACTTGTATGTTGCAAATCGGGGGTCGTTTGTAGTTTAATTACAACTAGTAGAAGAATTCTGATACTTGTATGTTGCAAATCGGGGGTCGTTTGTAGTTTAATTACAACTAGTAGAAGAATTCTGATACTTGTATGTTGCAAATCGGGGGTCGTTTGTAGTTTAATTACAACTAGTAGAAGAATTCTGATACTTGTATGTTGCAAAACGGGGGTCGTTTGTAGTTTAATTACAACTAGTAGAAGAATTCTGATACTTGTATGTTGCAAATCGGGGGTCGTTTGTAGTTTAATTACAACTAGTAGAAGAATTCTGATACTTGTATGTTGCAAAACGGGGGTCGTTTGTAGTTTAATTACAACTAGTAGAAGAATTCTGATACTTGTATGTTGCAAATCGGGGGTCGTTTGTAGTTTAATTACAACTAGTAGAAGAATTCTGATACTTGTATGTTGCAAAACGGGGGTCGTTTGTAGTTTAATTACAACTAGTAGAAGAATTCTGATACTTGTATGTTGCAAATCGGGGGTCGTTTGTAGTTTAATTACAACTAGTAGAAGAATTCTGATACTTGTATGTTGCAAATCGGGGGTCGTTTGTAGTTTAATTACAACTAGTAGAAGAATTCTGATACTTGTATGTTGCAAATCGGGGGTCGTTTGTAGTTTAATTACAACTAGTAGAAGAATTCTGACACTTGTATGTTGCCTCCTATCAGCTGCTGCATTTTGTTTTATGAACATCTGTATAGCTGTTGTTCCTTATATGTTTTAGTGAAAATAAGGTTACATTTTGACAAAAATGGTTATTTATCCCCTGATAGGATACATATGAAAAACATTTCATTTTAGAAATGCTTATAACAGAAAATGTTCCAAAGGAACATACTGTGATGAATAACATACATGAGAAAAGTAGTTGCTGTGTTGAGTTGGTCGACCCTGAGAAATATGATAAACTAGAACTACCTTGCCCTTCACCTGTACCCATTACTCTTCCTCAATATCTTCTTCGTAGACTATCATACCAGTTCTGGTTCAGCTCTGGTTACTTCTGTCCCAGGTATATGTACACCCACACCCCTCAAGAGTTCATGACATGCCTGCGTTCGTTTAGATATGCCTACGTAGGTCCCTGATACCAGAAACCTCTTTTGTCTCTTTCTTGTTCTGCTGAAGCAACTGCATACCATATACTAGAGGTTACCATTTTTGTTTGTTCCTGCTCTTCTTGTGTTTATGTCTGGGAATTCATGAGGGTGCTGTCATCGGTTTAATGTCTCGTCCTAGCTCAAGCAATATATTTCAGCTTCCACAGACTCAAGATTTCACTGGTAGATACAAGCTGTAGTTACAATATGAAAGGAAGTGGTGTGATAATAAGAATTACAGAAACTACTCAGAGAGGAAGATATTTTTGTATAGGTGGGTCATATGCAGCCTTACTGTACTTTCCTTGTCCAGGGCTCAACTCTCAGAGACTTATGCTCTGAAACATTGGCCTTGAGCCACTGGCTATAATGTCTTCCAGTTCAAAAAAATGACATTGTGTATGATGTTTTCTAGGATAAAAACAATATTGACAGCAACAGTAACAATAAATAACCTCCAAAAGAGCAGCAGCAATTCTCACTACTGAGACTTAGTTAAAAACTCTGTATGCCATATGAAACCAGGAAAAAGGGAGTTCAATAAAAATAAGTGCCCTTAACAGTTTTTATATATTATTACATGCTAAAAAGAAGGGTGTTAGACGCAATACAAGAAAAGAAAGACGATATCAATAACTGACCTATATATCTACTTTACCAAGCATCTCAGTCAGTTTAATTGAGATGAGAGTCTTTTACAAATAATGTATTAAAATTTAAAATTTTTGACCAGAATTTCTCACTCACAGAGAATCAATGAAATTAATCACAATTTCTTGCATCTGGATTTCAGCATATATAACAGAACTGACAAACCAGAGCTCTACAGCTGATTTATAAACATTTTATTAGGACACAAAAACTTCAGTTTTACCGTAAAATTGTCAGATACAATTTAAACTCCATGAAAATTAAGTGCTTTAGATTTAAAATTTAACCTCGAATATCTTTAAGGAAAATCCTAATAACCAACAAAATGTAGTTTCTATTTAGTCAACCACACTAAATAGATACAATTTGAGATTGTTTTTTAGTTGGAATATAAATGGGTATAGTTTATAGGATAGGACAATAATTTTATTTTGAAAACGGGATTCTTATTTTAGAATTAACAACTTAAAATCTAAGATCATATGAAGTGCTAATATGAAAAATTAATTTCAAACCTCATCTCCAAAACCAATGCGAGTTTTTAATTCCCATTATGCAATTACCCAAGTTCCATAGTAATTGAAAAGAAAGGAAATGGAGTATGAGTGAAACAATGAGCAGCTGGTTAAATCTTTACATGTTTTAGCTCCACGTTGATCTAATGAAATAGGCAATTACTTTTTCACCGGGTGAAGATGATATATAATATGCTTTTCTATAAAAGCTGGTTAGATATATTTTGTGGAATCAGAAACAGTGTGTTGGTGGAAAGGAATTTGAACCTAAATTGGAAATTTTGATTGCCCCATTGTTCTGAGGTAATTCTTGAACCAAACATAGTATTTCTTGAGCCAATTTATCATTAATGATCAAACTGCTGGAATTATATTTTTATCAATGGTAGCCTATGAGAATTTAATTGATATATCTAATGCAGCAAAAACAAGACCAGGAGCTGACTGTGCCTCAGATCATGAACTCCTTATTGCCAAATTCAGACTTAAATTGAACAAAGTAGGGAAAACCACTAGACCATTCAGGTAGGACCTGAATCAAATCCCTTATGATTATACAGTGGAAGTGAGAAATAGATTTAAGGGACTAGATCTGATAGATAGAGTGCCTGATGAACTATGGACAGAGGTTCGTGACATTGTATAGAAGACAAGGATCAAGACCATCCCCATGGAAAAGAAATGCAAAAAAGCAAAATGGCTGTCTGGGGAGGCCTTACAAATAGCTGTGAAAAGAAGAGAAGTGAAAAGCAAAGGAGAAAAGGAAAGATACAAGAATCTGAATGCAGAGTTCCAAAGAAGAGCAAGAAGAGATAAGAAAGCCTTCCTCAGTGATCAATGCAAAGAAATAGAGGAAAACAAAAGAATGGGAAAGACTAGAGATCTACTCAAGAAAATTACAGATACCAAGGGAACATTTCATGCAAAGATGGGCTCGATAAAGGACAGAAATGCTATGGACCTAACAGAAGCAGAAGATATTAAGAAGAGATGGTAAGAATACACAGAAGAACTGTACAAAAAAGAGCTTCACAACCCAGATAATCAGGATGGTGTGACCACTCACCTAGAGCCAGACATCCTGGAATGTGAAGTCAAGTGGGCCTTAGAAAGCATCACTACGAACAAAGCTAATGGAGGTGATGGAATTCCAGTTGAGCTATTTCAAATCCTGAAAGATGATGCTGTGAAAGTGCTGCACTCAATATGCCAGCAAATTTGAAAAACTCAGCAGTGGCCACAGGACTGGAAAAGGTCAGTTTTCATTCCAATGCCAAAGAAGGGCAATGCCAAAGAATGCTCAAACTACCGCACAATTGCACTCATCTCACACGCTAGTAAAGTAATGCTCAAAATTCTCCAAGCCAGGCTTTAGCAATATGTGAACCGTGAACTTCCAGATGTTCAAGCTGGTTTTAGAAAAGGCAGAGGAACCAGAGACCAAATTGCCAACATCTGCTGGATCATGGAAAAAGCAAGAGAGTTCCAGAAAAACATCTATTTCTGCTTTATTGACTATGCCAAAGCCTTTGACTGTGTCGATCACAATAAACTGTGGAAAATTCTTGAAGAGATGGAAATACCAGACCACCTGACCTGGCTCTTGAGAAACCTATATGCAGGTCAGGAAGCAATGGTTAGAACTGGACATGGAACAACAGACTGGTTCCAAATAGGAAAAGGAGTACATCAAGGCTGTATATTGTCACCCTGCTTATTTAACTTCTATGCAGAGTACATCATGAGAAATGCTGGGCTGGAAGAAGCACAAGCTGGAATCAAGATTGCCAGGAGAAACATCACTAACCTCATATATGCAGATTACATCACCCTTATGGCAGAAAGTGAAGAGAAATTAAAAAGCCTTTTTTTGAAAGTGAAAGAGGAGAGTGAAAAAGTTAGCTTAAAGCTCAACATTCAGAAAATGAAGATCATGGCATCCGGTCCCATCACTTCATGGGAAATAGATGGGGAAACAGTGGAAACAGTGTCAGACTTTATTTTTTTGGGCTCCAAAATCACTGCAGATGGTGCTTGCAGCCATGAAATTAAAAGATGCTTACTCCTTGAAAGGAAAGTTATGACCAACCTAGATAGCGTATTCAAAAGCAGAGACATTACTTTGCCAACAAAGGTCCATCTAGTCAAGGCTATGGTTTTTCCAGTAATCATGTATGGATGTGAGAGTTGGACTGTGAAGAAAGCTGAGGGCCAAAGAATTGATGCTTTTGAACTGTGGTGTTGGAGAAGACTCTTGAGAGTCCCTTGGATTCCAAGGAGATCCAACCAGTCCATTCTAAAGAGATCAGTCCTGGGTGTTCTTTGGAAGAAATGATGCTAAAGCTGAAACTCCAGTACTTTGGCCATCTCATGCAAAGAGTTGACTCATTAGAAAAGACTCTGATGCTGGGAGGGATTGAGGGCAGGAGGAGAAGGGGACGACAGAGGATGAGATGGCTGGATGGGATCATTGACTTGATGTATGTGAGTTTGAGTGAACTCTGAGAGTTGGTGATGGACAGGGAGGCATGGCGTGCTGCAATTCATGGGGTCGCAAAGAGTCGGATATGACTGAGTGACTGAACTGAATGTATTAAATATCATATAAGTATATATATATACATATGTATATATATGTGTGTGTGTATCTTATATTTAGGATTCTATGTCTGTCCTACAGTATGGGACTGTAAGCTTTCAGAAGGCAAAGACTGTGTGTGTGTGTGTGTTGAAGTATCCCTGTTATTTCTAGCAACTACCCAGGTGACAAGATATCATAGACAACACTCAGATGTCAATGAATTGATGAAAGAAAGAATGAATGGAATCATCTATCTCATTTAGGTTTTTTCACTTTTTAGGTAAAGAGCAGTGTAAGAATATGTGTTACTGGAATTATTCTTTAAGCTTATAATTTAGTCTTTAGATTCATGGGGTTTTTTCTCTATAAAATTTCCAAATCCAAATGTATTACTCGTTTTAGTCTTTAATTTCTCTACACCATTTATACTGTTCCCTGGTACCCACCTAAGTATACCCCAGATCTTTGCCTCCATAGGATGCTTGATAACTGATGTCCCTAGATAACACATTTAATCAGATGTAATCAGTTCACGTTGAGATTTGTTTCATTCCAACCTTGAAATATTAATGAGACTGTTGCTGCCTTCTACCCTATTTCAGTCATATGCCCAATACAAAATTTCTTACATTTTCTGTAGGTTTTTTCCCAGCCGTGTTGTGCAAATCTCATGTTGCAAAAAAAATAGAAACTGACATCTTAGGGGGAAAAAAAAGGCTGTTCAAGATTGAAAACTAACAATTACCATCATAGAAAATCAATGGATTGCTGAAGAGTGAGACTTGGAAAATGGATGTTTAGAGAGGTGTTACTGCTCTGAAATCCTGAAAACACAATGGCAGAGTGTCTAAAAGGATGATGAAGTGAAGAGGAGTATAGTAAATTTTGTCAGTGCTTATCCGAGAACCCTTTCTACAGTTCTGTTTTCCTCACATCAGGCAGAAAGCCAGAAGTACCTGGGGATTCATGTATGAACTAAGAAACAGCAAGGGCAGGCGAACATCTCCAAGCTGCAGGCCCCTGTCGTGTGAGGCGGTTCCAGCACTGCAGGGACACCCGTGGGGCCAGGCCAGAGATGGTCTCTGATGGGCTTCCCTGCGCTTTCCCCGTGCTGATGAATGAGTTTCTCATCACCCTTCACGGATGACCACAGACTCAGAGGCTTAAAGCTGCACAAGCTACACATGATGGGCTCAACACTCCGGGCTAATAGACTGTTACCAGTGCTGCCCTCTGCCAGGAGGTCCCGTCCTGCTTCTCCGCTTCTGAGCCCTCCCTCCATCTTCGTCTCCAAGGCCATCTCCCAGCACTGTCAGCTCCCTTTCAGTCTCCGACTGCTGTCTCCCTCTTTCACTTGCAAAGGCCCTTGTGATGGCATTTGGCTCACTTGGATAATCCAGGTAATCTCTCTGTCTCAAGATCCCTAATTTAATCACTGCTGTGAAGTTCCTCCTGCCATGTGATATAACCATACTCATAAGCTCCGGAGATGGAATGCAATGTTTTTGAGGGAAAGGGGTATTATTTGCTTATCACGTTTGCCGTCCTTCGTCCTTGACCGTCCCCTGCCCCCAACTCTCATACAAGCTCCCTCCCACCTGAGCAGCGTTTCCTCAATAAATCACTTACATAGGAATCATTGTCTAAGGATATGTTTTGGGGGAACATGACTAAATACAGGGCAATTGGAAATAAAAAATGATGAATATCTATTAAAGCCAAGGTCTGTAATTTATTCAGGAAAGCTTCCGGTATACATAAATACTTCCCTTCCTACCCACAGTTTCATGAAAATGATTGGAATCAACATTTTAAATTAAAGCACCCAAACACAATCATGTTGGAAAACAGGAAATAGAGCTACCAGTGGACCAGAAAGTTTAAACAAACCCTAGAAGCTAAAAAAAACAGGTGGGATGGAATTAATGGGGAAAACAGAGCAGAAGAATCGAAGCCAAGATTCCAGAAGTGAAAGCAATCAATCCTAATGGAGCCCATGAGAAATTCTAAGATCAGAGACAATGCAAAGATGAGGAGAGGGTCCTGGGAATCATTGGGGAAATTAATTAATTAAATAACTGCTTTCGAAACAGCAGGGCCTGAAGAAACGTATTCCCTCTCCCTTCTCCTTTGCCATATCTGCAGATACAGTGACTGACAGCAGCAGTATTTGCCTCCAGGATAGAACCTAATACCTGTCTAGGGAGGTATTCTAGAATGAATTTGGGCCCGTGAGAGAAGTAGAGATGGTTTTGAAATGACTCCAGACCTTTACATCAGACACTTAGAAAACACCAAAAAAGAGAGAGTGAGAGAGAGACAAAAAAGCTCAGTCTAGTATGAAATACAGTAAATTACTTTATCCCCAGAGAAAACTCTCTTTAAATTGATAATAATTAGTTTGCGTGCTCTATAATCAAGCACTCTACAGTATATTGACCTGTTGATATGACCCTACTCTCTAACAGAAACCAATAATTAGGTCTCTCAGTTAAGCTCCTGGGATGATAGACAACACGACCCAAGAGAAAATCCATGAAATAACTGTGAACTAGGAACGAAGATCAATGCATATTTGGAAAACACACACACAGATACACACACAAATCAGAAATAGATGGAAGAAAGCATAACAACTAATTCCAAAGGAATTCAAAGTGGTATATGGAACAAAGGTAACTTTCAGTTTCTAACAGGTACATTCCCGTGTTTCTCAACTTTGGTACTATGGACATTTCGGGCCAGATACTTCTTCTAGTGGGTGTTCCTATAAATTGTAGGATATTTAGCAACACCTCTAACCTATGCCCACTAGATATCAGTTAGTAAATCTCATCTGTGATGAGCAAATGTTGTCAAACTTCCCCTGGGAGGCTGATTCATGTGCAACACTGGGAGGATTCATAGAAAGTTGAAAGAGTATATATAAATAAATTAAGAATTGATTGCTACTGAAGAATGAACAAGTTAGAAATCAAGACAGAAATTTTAAACAATGAATACCTTTTTCCCCAAAACTGTAACACATTAAGTGAACCAGCTAAAGAATAAAATGGTTCAGGTTAAAAAACCAAATGAGTGATCTATCTAAAAGTATGGAACTTCCATATAATGCAGAGCTAAAGAAAAATTCAAAAATGACATGAGAGGAATCTGAGAGAAGATTGAAAATGGAGGAATTTATTAAATAAAACATGTTCAGAAGCAGAGTGAAAGAGACAAGAAGATGGAATAAGTCAATCAAATAGACAATAAAAGAAAATGTCCCCAAGCTATGGCAAGACATGGTTCTTCAAATTCAAAGGACCCAAAATTGCCCAAAGGAGTGAATGAAAAAGGGTCTACACATGTATAGTTTCAATCCCAATGAAGAAAAACATTCCAAAATCTTGCCAGTAAATTGATTAAACACAAGAAATTGATTACACACAGATAAGATCAATCAATGGATCAACCAATGGACCAAAGATAACATCAGGCAATAGGATACAATAGAGCAATGATTTCAATTTCTTTTAAACAATATTTTCAACTTAGAATTCTATACCAAACCATGTTATCAAGAAAGTAGGAGGACAATATAAACGCACTTAAAACTAAGAATATTTTCTGCTCATGTGTCCCTAAGAAAGATATAATTTCTCAAGTAAATTTGAGAGCACAATAAGAAGAGGATGCCTTCAGATAAGAGTGACAGCGGATGATGACTATCAAAACCAGAGGAAGCTGAAAAGCCTAGTAAAGAGTATGTTGGACTTTGGTGTTTGGCACATTCCCCTGTGGGTTTCAGGGACTTAGTGACATAGGAATGCACTTTCTTCTCTAAGCATTTCAGTCCATTTCTTAATTTTGCATTAAGGTTCAGTTCAGTTCAGTTCAGTTGCTCAGTCATGTCCGACTCTCTGCAACCCCATGGACTGCAGCACGCCTGGCCTCCCTGTCCATCATCAACTCCTGGAATTTGTGCAGACTCATGTCCATTGAGTCAGTGATGCCATCCAACCATCTCAACCTCTGTCATCCTCTGCAATGATATATTTATATAATTCTAATATGCTAAATTTTATTTTTATTCTTTATATATGAAAATGGTCAGTATCATACCATCTGTAGAACAGTGACAGTTTTACTTCTTCTTTTCCAATTTGGATTCCTTTTATTTCTTTTTCTTCTCTGATTGCTGTGGCTAGGGTTTCCAAAACTATGTTGGATACAAAGTCATGAGTATGGGCATCCTTATCATATGACCCAGAAATCCCAACCCTGGGTATATATCCAAAAACAAAAACACTAATGAAAAAAGATGCAGCATCCCAATGTTCATATGTTCATAGTAGCATTATTTACAATAGCCATGATATGGAAACAACCCAAGTGTTTATCAACAGATGAATGGGTGAAGTGTGTATATATATATATAGTCCATGGGGTCGTACAGGGTTGGACACGACTGAGCGACTTTCACTTTCACATAAATATATAGATACATCTACATACAGTGCACGCTTAAAAGACGCTTACTCCTTGGAAGGAAAGTTATGACCAACCTAGATAGCATATTCAAAAGCAGAGACATTACTTTGCCAACAAAGGTCCATCTAGTCAAGGCTATGGTTTTTCCAGTGGTCATGTATGGATGTGAGAGTTGGACTGTGCAGAAAGCTGAGTGTGGAAGACTTGATGCTTTTGAACCGTGGTGTTGGAGAAGACTCTTTAGAGTCCCTTGGAGTGCAAGGAGATCCAACCAGTCCATTCTGAAGGAGATCAGTCCTGGGTGTTCATTAGAAGGACTGATGCTGAAGCTGAAACTCCAATACTTTGGCCACCTCATGCGAAGAGTTGACTCATTTGAAAAGACTCTGATGCTGGGAGGGATTGGGGGCAGGAGGAGAAGGGGATGACAGAGGATGAAATGGCTGGATGGCATCACTGACTCAATGGACATGAGTTTGAGTGAACTCTGGGAGTTGGTGATGGACAGGGAGACCTAGCGTGCTGTGATTCGTGGGGTTGCAAAGAGTTGGACACAACAGAGCGACTAAATTGAACTGAACTGAGCATACAGTGGAATGTTAGCCATAAAAAGAATGAAGTTTTGCCATTTGCAGAATATGGATGGACATAACAATGGGCATTGTTCTAAGTGAAATAAATAAGTCAGACAGGATAACAAATTTATTAAATCACTTATACTTGGAATTTAAAATACAATAAACTAGTGAATATAACAAAAAAAAAGAAGAAGCAGACTTCAAATATAGAGAAGAAACTAATGGTTGGTTACCAGTGGACATAGGAAGGGCAACATAGGGGTGGGGAGGGGGAGGTACAAACCAGCTGTGAGATAGGGTCAAGAGTACATTGTACAGCACAGGGGATAGAGCCAGTATTTTGTAATAACCATAAATGGAATATAATCTTTAAAAGTTGTATAAAAAATAAAACCAGAAAAAAATATTCATCAAATCCAACAAAACTATGATGGAATTTCTGACCAGAATCCTGAGACAATAGCACTTAATATAAAATATAGATACAATTGTCCCAAAACAACAAGCATGTTATTATTATCTCTCATGGTTTGGGTATTGACTTGACTCAGCTACTCTGGATTTCTCAGTGACGACTGTCACATGGTGACTGGACTTTGCAAAATCTCCAAGGCTTCCTCACGTGTCTGGAGTTTTATCCTGGCTGTCAGTGAGGACCTCAGCTGGGTCTGCTGGCTGGAACCCCTACACATGGCCCCTCTTTGTCATCAGGGTTTCTTCGGAGTCTGGTGGGTGGGTTCCAAGAATGAATATCCCAAGAGAACCGTGAGAAAACTGTGTTGTCTTTTATGACCTACCCTTGAAGGTCATGCTACATTACTTCTGCTGTTTTCACAAGCATGTGAGATTCAAGGGAAGGGAATGAACATCCCACACCTCAGTGGAAGGAAGGGGAGTCAGCATCACACTGTCAGATAAGGGGTGAAAGATCTTATCTTGGAAAACAAAATTTGCCACAGTCACTTGGGATGTGAATGAAAGGAGGCAATGGAGTGCAGTTTTGGTGAATTCCTCCTTCTTTACAGTGGCACAAGCAATAAGTACATTCTGCATCAAAACAGAAAAATATATTATTTGGAGTCATAACTATAACATTGGGACGATGTAAACTGGAGAATTTGCCAGTTCTGGGAAAGCACCAAGGGGTAGGAAATGGGGTGATGGAGTGTTGTTTTTTTTTTTTAATGTTGCCAGTATTACTCATTTACAGTGTTATAGGAATTTTTATTTAAATACATAATGGAATATGTATTTTATTTAAATACATAATGGAATATGTATTTAATATATACATATTATAAATATGTACATATTATATATTATATAATACATACATACATATATATTGTATACATATATACATACATATGTATATATTATATCATATATACATAATATAAACCAATATTAATATAATTTTTTTATATTATAGTAGTTTTATAAAAGACAACTAAAAAAGATAAGGGTAGTATTTGCCAATCATGGCCATGTATTTCATCTCAAACAACAAATATTTATTGGATACTAACTGAACGTTCGTCCTGTGCAAAAGTCAGGAGATTTTAGGTAAAGACACAGAACTGGAAAGAAAGTTAACACATATTTGGTCTAATTTCTTAATTTTGCAACAGGAAACTGAGTCTAAGGGAAGGTTCCTTCTTTGCCCAGTATCACACAAGTTTTTCCTAGTAAAATTATTATAGGCAGAATTCCAAAGTTGTGTTTTCCTCCCAAGCTTTCCTTGCTTGGGTTGTTTAATCATAAATGAATTTAGGCACTACTGTTAAGAGGCTTTGCATATGAAATTAAGGTTGCTAGATAGGTGACTTTAAAATGGGGAGATTAGCTTGGACTATCAGGTGTATCCATGGTATTCACACGAACTCTTAGAAGATGGAGACAGAAGAGGCACCCAGAGAAATGTAGCCAAGAGGAAGATGGACAGGGGTGGTGGGAGGAGGAAAGTAAATGAAGAGAAGCCCTTGACCAGCTTTACTGGCTTGGAAGATGAGGAAGGAGGGCATGAGCTGGAGAATATGGACAGCCTTTAGAAGCTGCAAATGATCACAACTGATGAACGGCAAGAAGATGGGAACCTCAGTCCTACACCCACAGGGAACAATCTGTGTCACCCGGGATGCAGATCCTTTCTTAGACTCTAAGCAACCTAGTAAGAGCCTATTCTGCTGACACTTTGATTACAGCCCGTGAAAAGAAAGGAGTTGAGACTCCTGAGTTACAAAATTCAGAGCTAATAAATTTCTATTGGTTTAAGCTAAATTACTAGAGAGCTCTTCAAGAAAATTAGAAATACCAAGGGAACTTTTCATGCAAAGATGGGCTCAAGAAAGGACAGAAATGGTATGGACCTGACAGAAGCAGAAGATATTAAGAAGAATACATAGAAACTGTACAAAAAAGATCTTCATGACCCAGATAATCACAATGGTGTGATCACTCACCTAGAGCCAGACATCCTGGAATGTGAAGTCAAGTGGGCCTTAGAAAGCATCATTACGAACAAAGCTAGTGGAGGTGATGGAATTCCAGTTGAGCTATTTCAAATCCTAAAAGATGATGCTGTGAAAGTGCTGCACTCAATATGCCAGCAAATTTGGAAAACTCAGTAGTGGCCACAGGACTGGAAAAGGTCAGTTTTAATTCCAATCCCAAAGAAAGGCAATGCCAAAGAATGTTCAAACTACCGCACACAATTACACTCGTCTCACACACTAGTAAAGTAATGCTCAAAATTTCTCCAAGCCAGGCTTCAGCAATATATGAACCGTGAATACTTTATTCACAGAATCACTTTATTTTCCAGATGTTCAAGCTGGTTTTAGAAAAGGCAGAGGAACCAGAGATCAAATTGCCAACATCCACTGGATCATGGAAAAAGCAAGAGAGTTCCAGAAAACATCTATTTCTGCTTTATTGACTATGCCAAAGCCTTTGACTGTGTGGATCACAATAAACTGTGGAAAATTCTGAAAGAGAGGGGAATACCAGACCACCTGATCTGCCTCTTGAGAAACATGTATGCAGCACAAGAAGCAACGGTTAGAACTGGACATGGAACAACAGACTGGTTCCAAATAGGAAAGAGTATGTCAAGGCTGTATACTGTCACCCTGCTTATTTAACTTCTATGCAGAGTACACCATGAAAAACTCTGGGCTGGAAGATGCACAAGCTGGAATCAAGATTGCCGGGAGAAATATCAGTAACCTCAGATATGCAGATGACACCACCCTTATGGCAGAAAATGAAGAACTAAAGAGCCTCATGATGAAAGTGAAAGAGGAGAGTGAAAAAGTTGGCTTAAAGCTCAACATTTAGAAAATGAAGATCATGGCATCCAATCCCATCTCTTCATGGCAAATAGATGGGGAAACAGTGAGAAACTTAATTTTTCTGGGCTCCAAAATCACTGCAGATGGTGACTGAAGCCATGAAATTAAAAGGCACTTGCTCTTGGAAAGAAAGTTATGACCAACCAGGACAGCATATTAAAAAACAGAGACATTACATTGTCAACAAAGGTCTGTCTCATCAAGGTTATGGTTTTTCCAGTGGTCATGTATGGATGTGAGAGTTGGACTATAAAGAAAGCTGAGTGCAGAAGAATTGATGGTTTTGAACTGTGGTGTTGGAGAAGACTCTTGAGAATCCCTTGGACTGCAGGGAGATGCAACCAGTCCTTCCTAAAGGAGATCAGCCCTGGGTGTTCATTGGAAGGACTGATGTTGAAGCTGAAACTCCAACACTTTGGCCACCTGATGAGAAGAGCTGACTCATTTGAAAAGACTGTGATGCTGGGAAAGATTGAGGGCAGAAGGAGAAGGGGACACAGAGGATGAGATGGTTGGATGGTATCACTGATTCAACGGACATAAGTTTGGGTAAACTCTGGGAGTTGGTGATGGACAGGGAGGCCTGGCGTGCTGTGATTCATGGGGTCACAAAAAGTTGGACACGACTGAGCGACTGAACTGAAGCTAAATTTGTGGCGATTTTTATGGCAGCAACAGAAAATAAACACAACACTAAAACTAAAATCCAGTGCTTCTGATATTTCATTTTATTTTCTTTTCAATGGACAAAGACTAGAAAAGATAGTATCTTTAACTCAAATTTTTACAGTTTAGTTTGTTGGGGAAAAATAAACAGAGGTACATCTGAAAGGAAAATGTCAAATGAGATCGTCCAACTGACAGTCCTTTCCATGCCAGACTTTCTATAGGTCCCCCTAACAAGTTCCTTTAGGCCCACTTGAGACAACATTAGGTGATCACTCACAACCCTTACTTCTCTGTTAGATTATAGAGTGAACTGACTATTTCTCACACAGATCGGGGCTTTCCAGGTGGTGCTAGTGGTAAAGAACCCACCTGCCACTGGATTGAGAAGATCCCCTGGAGGAGGGCATGGCAACCCACTCCGGTATTCTTCCCTGGAGAATCCTATGGGATTGCAAAGAGTTGGGCATGGCTGAGGTGACTTAGCACACACACACACACACACACACACACACACAGATTATGTTTCCCTTTGTGAAACAGCCATTTTAAACCACAAGGTCACATCTATATAGATTACAGACATTGCAGTGAAGGGCATTCTACTTTTGCATGATTTATAGTCAAGTCTGTATTTTTGTACTGCATTTAGTACATTTTGTACTGTGTGTATATAAATGTGCAGAAATGAATATAGTGTGATTTCAAGTCACTGATCTTCTAAATTAAAAAAATGGGAAACTAATTTAAGTCAAAATCTGTAAATTATTGAAATGTTCACAGTGATAATGCCGTGTATATAGACATAAGAAGTATCTGTGGATTTGACTATATCTAGAGTAAATGCTACTAATAAATCATTTAAAAATGCTAACAAAGTACTAAAATACTTTGGTGGGAAGCACCATGTTTGAAAAAAAGCATTGCATCTCCCAGTGTTTAGAGATAAACTTATCTCTTTTTTCTTCACCCATAAACTTCATTTGTTAAATACCCAACTCTAGTCCCAGTCTATATTTGTATTAATCATATAATTATGATTAATAATATTTGCACAGGAAAAAGCTCTGTGGAAAGCAGTTTTCAAAAAGCAAAAGTATGTGGTTCACAAGTCTGTACAAAGCTAGATATTTTTCTTTCTTGTCCCATCTCTTTTCCTTTATCTGTTACAGAGAGTTTCTTACAGATAGTTTGAAATTAAGAGTGCCTAATACTTCCTCCTAACTCTTGGTGATTTCATAGTCATTCGTGTTATACCTGTACTGATTTCAGGTAATTTAATCATTCAGAAGGGAAGAGGAGAAGGCAATGGCATCCCACTCCAGTACTCTTGCCTGGAAAATCCCATGGACTGAGGGGCCTGGTGGGCTGCAGTCCATGGGGTCGCTAGGAGTCAGACACAACTGGGCGACTTCACTTTCACTTTTCACTTTCATGCATTGGAGAAAGAAATGGCAACCCACTCCAGTGTTCTTGCCTGGAGAATCCCAGGGAAGGGGGAGCCTTCTGCTGCTGTCTATGGGGTCACACAGAGTCGGACACGACTGAAGCGACTTAGCGGCAGCAGCAGAAGGGAAGAAAAGTGTAGGGCTTTTCTCATTATTCCTACTACTTCCCTGGTGGCTCAGACGATAAAGCATCTACCTGCAATGCAGGAGACCCAGGTTCAATCCATTGGTTGGGAAGATCTCCTGGAGAAGGAATGGGAACCCACTCCACTGTTCTTGCCTGGAAAATCCATGGACGGAGAAGCCTGGTACACTACGGCGGTCCATGAGGTCGCAGAGAGTCGGACAAGACTGAGCGACTTCACTTTCACTTTCTCATTATTAGAGATGTTCTTGGTTTGATGCTTCTTTGAATGGAAGTTCATTTTCTTTCGACCTCTTCTCCCAAGGAACAAAATAAGATACATAGAAAATTGAAAATTGATTCTTTTCTTTGTAGTATTGATGGTTTCTATGGGGGTAAAGAGTTAAGAGTTTGAAGAATCTATTTTAATGCATTTGGACTGGGACTGAATCAGCAGCATAAAGAATTTCAAAGTTGAGAATTCTATGGTGATTAGAACTATTTGCATCCACTGCAGGGGGTGCAGGTTCCATACCTGTTCTGGGAACTAAGATCCAAGTGTACAGCCAAAAAAAGAGGGGGGAGGGGCTGGGAGACAGACAGACAGAGAGAAAGAATTCCTAAGCATTCTGTAGTGAATTATGTTTTTGTGTTTATTTCTACCCCCCAACCCCCTATAAATGACATGGTTGCATAAAATAACTTATTTTTTAAATGAGTTATTTAAACATGTTAAAAACATGTTTAAAAAACATGTTAAAAAACACCCATCAAATAATATTTCCTGGCACAAACACACACACACAAAATCAAACTAAGCTGGTTTGCTATCCATACATATACTCTAAGAATTAATCATTCACTGGTATTCATTCTGCTTTCTTATATAATTAGCCTCTTGAGAAACCTATATGCAGGTCAGGAAGCAACAGTTAGAACTGGACATGGAACAACAGATTGGTTCCAAATAGGAAAAGGAGTACGTCAAGGCTGTATATTGTCACCCTGCTTATTTAACTTCTATGCAGAGTACATCATGAGAAACGCTGGTCTGGAAGAAGCACGGGCTGGAATCAGGATTGCCAGGAGAAATATCAATAACCTCAGATACGCAGAGGACACCACCCTTATGGCAGAAAGTGAAGAGGAACTAAAAAGCTTCTTGATGAAAGTGAAAGAGGAGAGTGAAAAAGTTGGCTTAAAGCTCAACATTCAGAAAACGAAGATCATGGCATCTGGTCCCATCACTTCATGGGAAATAGATGGGGAAACATGGAAACAGTGTCAGACTTTATTTTTTTGGGCTCCAAAATCACTGCATATGGTGATTGCAGTCATGAAACTAAAAGACGATTACTCCTTGGAAGGAAAGTTGTGACCAACCTAGATAGCATCTTCAAAAGCAGAGACATTACTTTGCCAACAAAGGTCCATCTAGTCAAGGCTATGGTTTTTCCAGTGGTCATGTATGGATGTGGGAGTTGGACTGTGAAGAAGGCTGAGTGCCGAAGAATTGATGCTTTTGAAGTGTGATGTTGGAGAAGACTCTTGAGAGTCCCTTGGACTGCAAGGAGATCCAACCAGTCCATTGTGAAGGAGATCAGCCCTGGGATTTCTTTGGAAGGAATGATGCTAAAGCTGAAACTCCAGTACTTTGGCTACCTCATGCAAAGAGTTGACTCATTGGAAAAGATTCAGATGCTGGGAGGGATTGGGGGCAGGAGGAGAAGGGGATGACAGAGGATGAGATGGCCGGATGGCATCACTGACTCGATGGACATGAGTCTGAGTGAACTCTGAGAGTTGGTGATGGACAGGGAGACCTGGCGTGCTGCGATTCATGGGGTCGCAAGGAGTCGGACACGACTGAGTGAACTGAACTGATATCTTTTGAAGGAATAAATAAAGATAGCTTATTATTTGAAATTTATTTCAGTGTTTTATTCACCTAAAAGATATTTTCTTTAAGTAATCTCTTTGAGTTAATGAAATATGTGATCTTAGTAATATCAAAGATAATTAGTATATTCATTGCTAAATTCATACTGACTCATCCCTACCATGGCAACTATATAGACTGATTCTTTTCATGAAAGAAAAAGTTAGACTTCATTAAAATTAAAATTGTCTTACAAAGGTATTTGTGGAATGAATATACAAGACTCAGACTGGGGGAAGTATTTGCAGGAAAAAAAAAAAGCATTTGATAAAGACCCATATCAAAAAATACAGAAACTCCTAAAATTCAACAATAAGATAAACAGCCTAATTTAATACGTAGTCAATTGATCTGAACAGATCTCTCATCAAAGATGTAAAGGTGAATAAACATATGAAAAAATATTTAACATCATTTGTTTTTAGCTATATTTGTTTCCTGTTATTTCTATAATAAACTTAGTGATATAATCCAATACAAATTTGTTATTTTATAATTTGGAGGTTAGATGTCCAAAGTGGATTTCTTAAATTATTTTAAAAAATTGGAATATAGTTAACTTGCAATGTTGTGTTATACATGTTCTTTCTCAGATTCTTTTCCATTGTAAATTATGAATGATACTGACTTTTAAATGTCAAGTTTTATTTCAGGACAAATTTTATCAACTAAAATTTTTCATTTATCCAAGTAAGTGCTTTTTAGTAACTTCAGCAGTTTAAAAAATTACACCCTTTAAGAACAGATTTTCTTTAAAAAAAATAGAATTATAATCCAAATTTGAAGCATAAAGTTCATGGTCAAATTTACAATCCTACATGAGGTCAAAATTTAAAAGACAACTGATTTTATTATGTGATTGATGATCTATCCCTGGAGATATTTAACACCCTGGAATTAAATACGGAGACACTACAGAGGGCAGCAGACAATTGTGCTAAATTTATGAGTTATATTGATTTGATTATCTTAAACTGACTTTTAAATTTAGTTATTATAATCATTTTCAGACAAGTCAAACTGCAATACCTTCTCCCTGTGAAAACTTACAAAGAATTGAGTTTACCTCTTAATCTAGAACCTGTGTTTTTAATACAAACAAATGGCATTTTTCTACATGGGTAAATAATTTAACTATTTAGAATTCATTTCCTTTGCTTTAGCTGCAAATAGCCTACCAAATTACATACATATAATTATAGTTCATCCCCTTAATTGCTTTCTCTGCGTGCACATTTAACAACAGAAATGTTGCAACATAGCATTTCTTAGAGTATTAGGGCATAGAAACCCACATCCACAGGACATTAATATGTGTTCTAGGAAAAAAGGGAGATATTTACATTTATATTTGGGAAATATTGAGTTAAAGACATTTAAATAGGTTTATTTATTGTAGGAATTCTCTATTCTTTTTAATAGACTAATGCACATTTTGAACTCCTAGTAAGAAAATACATACCACAGAAAATATTTGGCAATAAAATTCTTTTACAATAGGCACTTTCAAAGGTAGTATTAATACTATTCTTTTGAACCCTTTTTGTGAAACACTGATGTAAGGAATAAAGAACATATGACTAATTTATTTATTTAAGAATAAATATTGTAACATCTCTTACAAGTTTAGGTGATAAGACATAGTCTCTGTCCTCAAGAATTTAGAGTTCACTGATTGAGATCAACGCATAAACTCTTAAAAGAATCATTGCAATAAAAATAATAATATTTTGAAATCTAGTGAAACTTACACAAAAGGAGAGAACAAAAGAAAGATGGGCTGAGTCTGGTTGAGGCAGACAAAGGGAATTTCATATGATAGTTGATATGTTGGCTGACTCTCAAACCGTTTGCCAGGAAAAAAAAAAGTACATGTTTCATGTAGGCAAATATAAAATATTTTGCAAGGTTCAGAACTACAGAGGACATACCACAATAGATGTATACAATATTATAAAGTACTGATCCTTCTAGGTTTGGGAGTTTGGGATTAACAGATGTGAACTATTACATATAGGATGGATAAACAATGAGGTCCTACTGTAGAGCACAGGGAATTCTATTCAATATCCTGCGACAAACCATAATGGAAAAAAGCATGAAAAAGAATAGGTATATGTATAACTGAATCACTTTGCTGTACAGCAGAAGTTAACACAATGTTGGAAATCAAAAATACTTCAATAGAATTCAAAAGAAAAACAGGAAGCATTCATCCTTCTAAATTCATTGCCTTTCTGCTTGGAAATTTAGTTACTCATATAATCTATATAACATACTGCTTTATAACAAGTATTTCTAAGACAGAAAAACCAGAAAATGTTTGTAAGCTTAAAGCAAGTGATAAAAACTCAGCTTAAAGAAAGAACCAAACTATATGAACATGCAAAACAGCTACCTCATAAAGATGGTGTAAAAATACAAATCTGTGTGACAAAGGACATAGAACTCTAACAATTGTATAACTTCAATTCAGTTCAGTTGCTCAGTCATGTGCGACTCTTTGCGACGTCATGGACTGCAGCGTGTGAGGCTTCTCTGTCCATCACCAACACCCAGAGCTTGCTCAAACTCATGTCCATTGAGTCGGTGATGCCATCCGACCATCTCATTTTCTGTTGTCTCCTTCTCCTCCTGCCTTCAACTTTTCCCAGCATCAGAGTCTTTTCAAATGAGTCAGCTCTTCGCATCAGGTGGCCAAAGTATTGGAGCTTCAGCTTCAGCATCAGTCCTTCCAATGAATATTCAGGACTGATTTCCTTTAGGGTGAACTGATTGGATCTCCTTGCAGTCCAAGGGACTCTCAAGAGTCTTCCCTAACACCACAGTTCAAAAGCATCAGTTCTTCAGCGCTCAATTTTCTTTGTAGTCCAAATCTCACACCCATACGTGACTACTGGAAAAACCACAGCTAAAACTAGAAGGACCTTTGTTAGCAAGGTAATGTCTCTGCTTTTTAATATGCTGTCTAGGTTGCTCTTAGCTTTTCTTGAGGAGCAAGTCTTTTAATTTCATGGCTGCAGTCACCATCTGCAGTGATTTTGGAGCCCCCAAAAATAAAGTCTGTCACTATTTCTACTGTTTCTCCATCTATTTTCCATGAAGAGATGAGACGAGATGCCATGATCTTAGTTTTCTGAATGTTGAGCTTTAAGCCAACTTTTTCACTCTCTTCTTTCACTTTCATTAAGAGGCGCTTTAGTTCTTCTTCACTTTCTACCATAAGGGTGGTGTCATCTGCATATCTGAGGTTATTGATATTTCTCCCAGCAATCTTGATTTCAGCTTGTGCTTCATCCAGCCCAGCTTTTCTCATGATGTACTCTGCATATATGTTAAATAAGCAGGGTGACAATATACAGTCTTGACATACTCCTTTCCTTATTTGGAACCAGTCTGTTGTTCCATGTCCATTTCTAACTTGGTTCTTGACCTGCATACAGATTTCTCAGAAGGCAAGTCAGGTGGTATTCCCATCTCTTTCAGAGTTTTCCAGTTTGTTGTGATCCACACAATCAAAGGCTTTGGCGCAGTCAATAAAGCAAAAGTAGATGTTTTACTGGAACTCTCTTGGTTTTTCGATGATCCAACAGATTTTGGCAATTTGATCTCTGCTTCTTCTGCCTTTTCTAAATCCAGCTTGAACGTCTGGAAATTCATAGTTCACATACTGTTGATGTCTCACTTTGAGAATTTTGATCATTATTCTGATAGTGTCTGAGATGAGTGCAATTGTGTGGTAGTTTGAACATTTTTTGGCATTGTTTTTCTTTAGGATTGGAGTGAAAACTGACCTTTTCCAGTCCTGTGTCCACTGTTGAGTTTTCCAAATTTGCTGGCATATTGAGCACAACACTTTAACTGCATCATCTTCTAGGATTTGAAATAGATCAACTGAAATTCCATCACCTCCACTAGTTTTGTTCATAGTGATGCTTTCTAAGGCCCACTTGACTTTGCATTCCAGCATGTCTGGCTCTAGGTGAGTGGTCACACCATTGTGGTTTTCAGAGTCATTAAGATCTTTTTGGTATAGTTCTTCTGTGTATTCTTGCCACCTCTTCTTAATATCTTCTGCTTCTGTTAGGTCCATACTATTTCTGTCCTTTCTTGAGCCCATCTTTGCATGAAATGTTATCTTGGTGTCTCTAATTTTCTTGAAGAGATCTCTAGTCTTTCCCATTCTTTTTTCCCCTCTATTTCTTTGCACTGATCACTGAGGAATGCTTTCTTATCTCTCCTTGCTATTCTTTGGAACTCTGGATTCAGATGGATATATCTTTCCTTTTCTCCTTTGCCTTTAGCTTCTCTTTTTTTCTCAGCTATTTGTAAGATATTCTCAGACAACCATTTTGCCTTTTTGTGTTTCCTTTTCTTGGGGATGGTCTTGATCACCACCTCATGTACAAGATTACAAACCTCTGTCCACATTTCTTTGGCACTCTGCCTATCAAATCTTATCCCTTGAATCTATTTCTCACTTCTACTGTGTAATCATAAGAGATTTTATTTATGTCATACATGAATATTCTAGTGGTTTTCCCTACTTTTCAGTTTAAGTCTGAATTTTGTAATAAGGAGTTCATGATCTGAACTTTGTTCCAGCCTTGTTTTTGCTGACTGTATAGAGCTTCTCCATCTTTGCCTGCAAAGAATATAATCAATCTGATTTCAGTATTAGCCATCTGGTGAAGTCCATGTGTAAGATCATCGCTTGTGTTGTTGAAAGAGGGTGTTTGCTATGACCTGGTAACTGATATTGATATTTCTCACTACATGGGTAAGGACAAAATACCCAAATTTAATATTTTATGTGATGGTAGGAAGATTTTTAGAACATTGGTCTCCAAACTTATAAAAATCATACAGTCATTCAAGTTTTGTAGCATGATTATAATATATTGTATATTTTTGTTGCTGTCGTTTAGTTGCCCAGTCATATCTGACTCTTTGCAACCCCATGGATGGCAGCACTGAGGCCTCCCTATCCTTTACCATCTCCCTAAGTTTGCCCATCTTCATGTCCATTGCATTGGTGATGCCATCCTCTGATGCCCTCTTCTTCTGCCTTCAAAATTTCCTAGCTGCAGGGACTTTCCCAATGAGTCAACTTTTTGCATCAGGTGACCATAATACTGAAGCTTCATCTTCAGCAGCAATCCTTCCAACAAGTAATCAGGGTTGGTTTCCCTTAAGATTGACTGGTTTGACCTCTTTGCTGTCCAGGGGACTTTCAGGAGTCTTCTCCAGCACCACAGTTTGGAAGCATCAATTGTTGGTGCTCTGCCTTCTGTGTAGTCCAGCTCTCACAACCATACATGACCACTCGAGTATATGGACCTTTGTCAGCAAAGTAATGTCTCTGCTTTTCAACATGCTATCTAGGTTTGTCATAGCTTTCCTTACAAGAAGTAATCGTCCTCTGATTTCATAGCTGCAGCCACCATCTGCAGTTATTTTAGAGCCCAAGAAGAGGAAATCTGCCACTAGTTTTACCTTTTCCCCTTCTATTTGCCATGAAGTCGACTTCAGTTTCCCTTTTCACTTCCATGCATTGGAGAAGGCAACGGCAGCCCACTCCAACGTTCTTGCCTGGAGAATCCCAGGGACGGGGGAGCCTGGTGGGCTGCTGTCTATGGGGTCGCACAGAGTCAGACACGACTGAAGCGACTTAGCATGCATGCATAGCAATGGGGTCAGATGCCATGATCTTAGTTTTGTTAATACTTACTTTGAAGCCAGGTTTTTCACTCTGCTTCTTCACCCTCATCAAGAGGATCTTAGTTCCTCTTCACTTTCTGCCACTAGAGTGGTGTCATCTACGTATCTGAGATTGTTGATGTTTCTGCCACCCACCTTGATTCTAGCTTGTAACTCATCCAACCTGGCATTTCTCATGATATGCTCAGGGTATAGGATAAACAAACAGGATGACAGCAGGCAGCCCTGTCATACTCCTTTCTCAACCTTGAACCAATCAGTTGTTCCATACAGGGTTCTAACTGTTGCTTCTTGACCCGCATCCAGGTTTCTCAGGAGATGGGTAAGATGGTCTGGTGTTATCATCACTTTAAGAGCTTTCCACAGTTTGTTATGATCCACACAGTCAAGGCTTTAGCATAGTCGATAAAACAGAGGTAGATGTTTTTCTGAAATTCCTTTGTTTTCTCTATGAGCCAGTGAATGTTGGCAACTTGATTTCTGGTTCCTCTTCCTCTTCTAAATCCAGCTTGGATATCTGGGAGTTCTTGGTTCACATAAATGCTGAAGCCTAGCATCCAAGATTTTAAGCGTGACCTTAGCATGGAAGATGAATGCAATTGTCTGGTGTTCAGCACATTCATTAGTACTACTCTTCTTGGGAACTGGGTTGAGGATTGATATTTCCAGTCCTGTGGCCGCTGCTGGGTCTTCCAAATTTGCTAACATATTGAATGCAACACCTTGATAGCATCATCCTTCAGGGTCTGCATAGCTCTACTGGAATCCTTTTGCTTCCACTAGCTTCGTTAACAGCAGTGCTTTCTAAGGCCCACTTGACTTCACTCTCCAGAATGTCTGGCTCTGGGTGACTGGCCACTTCGCCATAGTAATCTGGTTCATTAAGATCTTTGTTTTTACAGTTCTTCCATGTATTCTTTCCATCTCTTCTTGATCTCTTCACCATCTACTAGGTCTCTCTCCCTTCTGTCCTTTATTGTGTCCACCTTTGGACAAAATTTTCCCTTGATATTTCCAATTTTCCTGAAGAGATCTCTATATTTAAAAATTAAATTGTATATTTATTCATATATAAATGATATACATAAACCACTGGAATAGCAAACAATAAACATTATGCAGTACACAAAATACACATTTAAAAGGAGATAAAGTGATAATTTAAAAGTTAACAGATATATAAATTAATGAATAGATTTGGAAAAAAGTATATATTTGAATTAAATATTTTAATAAAGTTGTAATTTACTTTATCTGTTAATGGTAAAACCAATTTATCAATACTAATACTGCAGTGAGTGTAATGTAACTGAATTAATTTTATTACTTTTACACTCTGTTTAATAATGTGGGACAACAATAGAATGTTCATACTGATTTCAAGTTTGTTCTTTTCAAGCTTGGTTTTGAAGCTGTCAGCTACAAAAGATAATTCAAAATGATCTATAGATCTAAACTTTTTTATGGTAATAGGGTTATTAAATCTTCATCTTCTTAGATGTCAAACAGTTTTCTTATTATCATTACTATTTTGAAGTTGTATCTGTATATTTTAGTGATTATAACAAACTGGTTAAGTTCTTACTGAAAATCTTCATGTGAAATGTTTTAAGAGTACTTAATAAATACCTTTTTTCACAACTTTTTAAAATATGTATGGGATGGACCTAGAGATTATCATACTAAATGAAGTAAGTCAGAAAGAGAAACAAACATCATAAGATATTGCTTATCTGTGGAATAAAAAAAAAATGATACAAATGAACTTACTTATGAAATAGAGTCACAGATGCAGAAAACAAACTTATGGTTACTGGAGGGGAAAAAGGAAATGGGATAAATTGGGAAATCAGGATTGACATGTACACACTACGTATAAAATAGATAATAAGGACCTGCTGTACAGCACAGGGAGCTCTACTCTGTATTGGCCTATGTGGGAAAAGAATCTAAAAAGGAGAGGCTATATGTATCTACATAACTGATTCATTTTGCTGTGCATCTGAAACTACAACATTATAAATCAGTAAATGTTTTTTAAAATATATATGTATATGACTTTATAGATAGCACAAATTATTTTTAATTATAAAACTCTTAGAATGGTAAAAACATTTTCTAAAGTGAATTTTCAAAATTCTCTCATTCTTTTTAAAAACATTATCTTTTTTTTGAAGGTCACATGAAACATGATCCACACCACTCACTCCACATATACCTTAAACAACATGTATTATCAAGTTATCATTACAGAAAAGGTCAGCAAACTGAGAACACATGTCTTTTTGTAAAAAAACAAAAACAAAACTGTAATTCATTCTCATACTTTTTTTTCCTCTCTCTCCTCCCTCCTTATTGCTTGGAGGGATATATATATATATATATATATATATATATATTTAATTATGAAATATATCATATATGCCAAAGTAAATAAAATGCACACATATAATTTAAAAATAATAAAAGTATATATATCCATATAGCCACTGTCAAAGTGAAAGAATAGAAAAGAACCTTATTTCTAGAAGTTAATCACTCACTTTATTAGCTCTCTTTCAAAGTCATTTCTTACCTCCACTAGTTAGCAGCCATCATACTGGATTCACTTGCTTTTCTCACAGCATTTATATATACATATAAAATCTTGATAAATTGTCTTGTTTCCCCTGTTTTTGACACTTATATAAATAGAATCATACTATATATTTTATTTGTGACTTCTTTCATGAAGCAATATGCTTTTTAGATTCTAATCTATTGCTGCATGTTGTAATCGATTTTCGCTGCTCTTCAATGTTTCATAGCATAAATATACCATGTCTTATTTGTTCATTTCATTAATCTGTTTACCTTGCCTTCATTTTTCTGCAGCCCATGAAACCATTTCTATTCTTTTCTAGAAAAAAAATCAGCAAAGAGTTGTTACCAATGTTCATTCCTCATTGGTCTCTATTAATCAAAATCCTGGCAACTAGTTTTGTGTTTTTTTCCCCCCACAATTCTTTCACAGTTCCTCTAGAATGCCTAAGCTTTTCTTGGATAAATCAATCAACAAAGTTTATACTGCATATACTTAAAATTTTTGTATCTATTTTCCTATTTGCTCGTTAGACATATGAATTATACTGAATTTCATCTCCTCACTTATCTCTCCCCAAATACTCTGGGAAATGTAACTCCCATTTATGATTCCATCTTTGTTCCACATGGCTTTCTCAAATAAGACATTTTCATAACCTGGTGCTGTTTTCTTGACTACAGTTGATTAGAACCAAGGAGGGACCCAAGGTAAGCTCCTCACACATTAGCCTGTTGATTGATCTATAGATAAGCTTTGCCAAAGTTTAACCAGTCAGGGCTCTTCTCTCTGCCTCTGGGTCCCAGAGAGTGGGGCCATTCTCTCTTCAGTGTGTGAATCTGTAAGAATTTAAGCTCCAGACCTGTTGGCAGCCATGTGTACCAGTGCAGCTGAGGCCTTTGGTCTCCAGAGAGAATCAAAAAAATGAAGCAATGAAGCAATAAAGATAAAAGAAATGAAGTTGTGATGCATGCTACAACATGGATGAACCTTGAAAACATTAGGCTCCTTGAAAGAAGCCAGATGCAAAAAGCCACATGTTACATGATCCCATAGATATGAAATGTCCAGAATAGGCAAATCCATAGGGACTGAACTTGGATTATTGGGTGACTAGGGCTGCAGGGAGGGAGAATGGGGAGCCACTGCTAATACATATGGGGTTTGTTTTGGGATAATGAAAATATTCTGCAATTAGATGGTGGGGAAACTTGCATAATCTCGTGCACTGTACACTCTAAAAGGGTGAATTTTATGCTATACAAATTACATCCCAAGAAAACTGCTATTAAAAAATGAATGAGGGAGAGGTTTGAAAACAGATGGGAAGAAGATAAAGTTCTGGTAACAAACAAGTGACAGGTTTTAGGTATATTTAAGATTTAGGGGCTCTCCTGATTCAAGACTGTGACACAAATTGCTCATAAAACAGTTGGTTTTCCTTCATCTCAAGTGAAAGCATCTAGCTTATATCATTTTTATTACCCTCATTTTGCATATGAGGAAATTGGCCTCAGGATAGCCTAAAATAAAGGGGAACATACTTTACCCCATATCCTTATTTTAATTTATTTCTATTGCCCTCTTTACAAGTTTAAGCCTATTATAAATATATATTTTTCACATTTAGTATATTCATTAATTATTTAATTTAATTGCTTTTCCCACTTCCCAATGTAGGATTATTTTGTTCTCAGGATGATTTTTTTTCCTTCATTCCTTTTTTTTTTGCTTCTGTATTCATCAGTAATCCTCCACCTAAATTCTGCACTAAAGGCACATTTTCTTGAAACTACTTCTTTAGGCAAAGTTCAAAGAAAGACCAAGTAACAGATTGCAATGGTGATTAGTTTAATGGGAATTAATATAAGGATACTATGTAATGTTTCCATACCTCATGGAGCCATTGCATCAAGTTATGGAAACCAAAGACTAGGAAGCCATAACCTTTCCTGTGTGTATGTCCCTTGAGGAGACCTTTCCTCTCTTGCTCTATAGACCAACTACCTCTGTTCTCAAGTCCACAAAGAATACACATCGCATTAATCCCAAAGATTATTCATTTCTCATCCTAAGCCAGGATTTCTCAACCTTCATACTATTAATGTTTGTGGTCAATCCTTTTTTTTTTAATTGAGAAAAAATTGGCATATAACACTGTATTTAGTTTTAGCTGTAAAACATAATGATTCAATATTTTTCTATATTGCAAAATGACCACCACACATAGTTACATACATTATTTTATTCATTATGAGAACTTTTAAGATTTACTGTCTCAGAACTTGCAAATATGCAGCACAATATTAACTATGGTCACCCTGTTGTATATAACATTCAAGGACTTAGGTATTTTACAATTGGTAATTTCTACCTTTTGACTCTCTTTACCTATTTTGTCCACCAATCTGTTCTCTGCATCAATTATCGTCAATAATTCTATATCTTAGAAGAATATGAAACCCTGTAAATTAAATTTAAAACAAACAAAGCAAACAGTTAATAAAAAAAAAGTAGGTAGAATTAAAAAGTCTAACGTCAGGGAAGTAGAAACCAAAAGATCAACTGTGGTCATCAAAATATTAACTGTGGTCATCTCCGGGTCATGGAATTACATATGAGACTTTCTTTGTACTTTTCTAATTGTTTTTACAGGCCATGTCTTGGATTTTAATCAACATACAGTCATTAGCTTTGAGAAGCTAAATGAAAATATATTAATTTAATGAATTCTTTAGTAAAATGCTATTCATTTCTTTGGGAACATTTGCTTAGGTTAAATGTTTGGCAATTTTGAGCATTTCAAGTTTGGCATTTCAAGTAAGGTGTGACCTCTGGATGGTCATTTCTCAAGTGAGGAAGTAGTGGGGATAAGCCCTAGTGAACAATCAGAATCAAAACAATGGAGCTTCTGAAGTGCTGCAAATGTATTTAGTCTGTGTCTGTGTGACACCCAGAGTAAAGGCAGTCCTGGCAAATCAGACTGTCCAGGAGCCAAATTCAATAAAATATAAAAATCAGCCCCAAGAGGTTTTTGACAGTTGTGAAATCTAACCTGAAATTTCCTTTATCGCCTTGTGTTTGACTATAACCTAAGGAGATAGAAAAAAGTGTGGCTGGATAATGTATTTCTTTTTCAGAACAAGAAGAGTCTGTTAAGTGGTTTTTTAAATGCTAGAATAGGCCTCACTATACCTATTTTTCTTTCTTATTCATTAATTTATAAAGAGAAGGCTCTAGCCTTTTCATGCTATTCATGATCCATTGGGAGAAAAGGTTCAAAATATGCTTCGGAAAACCCACAGAACGTGTAGAATAGAGTCAGATCTCCTTACCATAGTCTCTAAGGCACAGTGAAAACTACTGCCTGTAAGTTCTCTAAACTCAGGTTATGCTGGATTTTTGTCTGTTCCTGAGACACATCACACCCATTCCCCACAGGACTTTTGCACTTGTCATTCATTATGCAGATTATGACAACTTTTAACTCCAGTTCTCTCATGACTGACTGTTTTTCGTCACTGAGTCTTACACCAGGAGACGCCAATTTCAGGAAGGTCTACCTTGACCAGTACAGCAGGCTGCTCACCCACCCCGATCTCCCCACTGTTTCTCAGTTCTGTTGCTTGCTCATTTCTTCATTTACTGCCTGACTCTTAAGGCAATGGCACCCCACTCCAGTACTCTTGCCTGGAAAATCCCATGGACAGAGGAGCCTGGTAGGCTGCAGTCCATGGGGTGGCTAAGAGTCGGACACGACTGAGCGACTCACTTTCACTTTTCACTTTCATGCATTGGAGGAGGAAATGGCAACCCACTCCAGTGTTCTTGCCTGGAGAATCCCAGGGACGGCGGGGCCTGGTGGGCTGCCATCTATGGGGTTGCACAGAGTCGGACAGGACTGAAGCAACTTAGCAGCAGCAGCTTCTCATTAAGTAGAGTTACCCTCTGAGCCCATTGAGTTACCTTCTGTCCTGTTCACACTTGTATCACCAATGTCTAGAACTGTGCCCAGCATGGAAGAGACTCTAAAAAATATTTCTTGAATAAAAGAATAATCTCTGAATAAATGACACATAAGGCTATTGACAATAAATATAAAATTTTGCATGGGATATTTTATTCATGTAGATTATTTTTCCTAAAAGCGATATTGATAATGACATGACAAAACAAGGAAAAGAAGAAAAGTCAATTTAACTATAAAAATTAATTTCATAGGTTACCACATCTTAAATAATGTTCTTCTTATTTAAACTTTTGGCATTTTCTCTGAATATTAATTTTTATTAAAAAAAGTTATTGAAATCTATATCAAAATAGTATGTGTGTATTGTTTTAGTTTTTATCTTCTACAACAGTTTGATTTGTACAGATGGGAGATTTCCTTTTTGCATTTTGGCCACGTTCAACCCCGATTTGTTATTGTTTGAAATTCTGAGAATGTTTTACACACGTTTACAAAAGAGAAACATTTGGCCTCTGATAAACGAATGACGAGCATGATATAAACGCTCGGGGAAGATGCTTCAGGATCCCAGCAGGAGACCCACACATCTGTCTCCAGCTGTGCCGCTCCTCAGAACCAAAATGACTAATCCTGCTCTGGCCACTGCCAGTAATTATTTTTACTGTTGATCTGAAGATCAAAGGTTATTCCCAGGAAGTAAGGCTAGGGCGTTGGACTTTGCTATCTAACGACAGTGGAGATTTATGAAGCTATGGTGGGGCTCACGGCTTGCACTTAACCTGGCGCTAATGCATATGGATGACAGCAGAAATGTAAACAGCCTTGATGTGATATTCAGTATAATTGGCTCAAAGTAAATGAATCTACTGGTCTTGAATCATCTTTGCCCTTTTGCCTGGCCTCGCATCCTGACCCCAAATGTTAGAAAAACTTACAGCAATTGCATCCCACTTTTAAAAGAAAATATGTAACGCTCTGAATCCTTGCTCCTATTCAAAACTTTTTTTGACCTTCTCCTCATTAAGATCATTTTACATCAAAAGCTCTTACTTTCAATGACTTGCACAGGTGAGAACAGTCTAATCATCCTGATAAATTCCTAAGAAATCCTTAAAATGTAAGTGTTCAGTATTATTTTTACATCAAGCAGAGCATTATTTCTTCCCGTCAGTTTGCAGTATGATGTGCTCTATATTTTCATTGTTCTCTGATATTGAGCCAGACCATTCTGCAGGGGATGTTTCCATAAGAAATCATAAAATTTTGATCAAGGACCTGCTCTTTTGGGGCCACATTTATAAACATACATATACTATGTCATGCGTATTTTCAAGATATACATATATCTTTAAAAATTATTTTAATCTTATCATATGTTATACATAAGAGAAAATCAAGTATGGTTAAGAATAAACGTTAAAATTATAAGAGTGTATACCTTCTATGTATACAGCAAACTCCTCTGTTTTTGAAATTTTAACTTTATTGATTTACAACATTATGTTAGTTTCAGGTGCTTAGCAAGTTCCTCTTTAGTAGGAACGTTAGAGACTATATACACATTGAAAAGAGCATACTGATTTGGGCACATACCATACTTACTAGGGATGTTTTTATTTTGCTACATTGCCTTAATGCATTAATATTTTGATTAGTCATCCTTGAAGAAACAGATGATTTATTTACCCCATAGTTTCATGGAGTCTTATTTACAAATATCTGTCACACAGTAGTAAATATATTAAGGATATACTCTATATTTAACTGTCCCAGAAATGATACCAATAGCATTTAGTTCTCTTTAAAGCTATATCTCTTTGAAATAAAGCAGCCCCAGACTTAACACTTCTTGATGTTCACAAAACATCCAGGATAACAACCTGTACAGTGGGTATTTTCAGCACTGTAGCTGGCTAGAACCGTCACCTACTTGATGCTATTAAAGTTACCAAAAAAATCTAAAGCCCTCTCTTCTCTATTAGTATTTTGTCCGTTTGGTAGCTTTATGCTTTAAACTAAAGAGTCACTTATCAATGAAACAGCACCTAATTCTCCGAGTTCACCATTTCAGCAATAACATTTGCTCTAAGAAAGGCTCGGGTTTAGAGAGCTACAATGATTTCTAGCTACATTTTTTTTTTTTTTTTTTTTTTGGCAAAATGATACCAGCTAAGTGAACATTTTTTTTTAATTTTTCAAGAGTTGCTGGCATTTAGATATATTTCTTATTGTTTTTCTTTGAATTTTCTTTCTTTATTTCCTGCCTTCCTTTCTTTTATGCAGAGGATGTTGAAAATCATTTAAACACTTCTTAACATTATGGACTTTCAATTGCTGTGAAAGTTTGGCATGGTCTCATGATCTCTTTCTCATTTTGCTCATTGGCAGTAAAGTTATTGAAGATCCTAAAGTTACAATCAGTGATGTAAAATTTGATGAGTAGGATTTATATGAATTGAAGAAAGGTAAAACTATCAGGCCATTCAGGTATGACCTAAATCAAATCCCTTAAGATTATTCAGTGAAAGTGACAAACAGGTTCAAGGAATTATATCTGAGAAACAGAGTGCCCAAAGAATTATGGGATGAAGTTCGTAACATTACACAGGAGGCAGTGATCAAAACTATCCCAAAGATAAAGAAATGCAAGAAGGCAAAATGGTTGTCTGAGGAGGCCTTATAAATAACAGAGAGAAGAAGAGAAGCAAAAGGCAAAGGAGAAATGGAAAGATATACCAAACTGAACGCAGAGTTCCAAAGAATATCAAGGAGGTATAAAAAGCTTTCTTAAGTGAACAATGCGAAGAAACAGAGGAAAACAATAAAATGGGAAAGATGAGAGATCTCTTCAAGAAAATTAGAGATACCAAGGGACTATTTCATGCAAAGATGGGCACAATAAAGGACAGAAACAGCAAAGACATAAAAGAAGCAGAAGATATAAAGAAGAGGTGGCAAGAATACATAAAACTATACAAAAGAGGCCTTGATGACCTGGATAACCACGATGGTGTGATCACTCACCTAGAGCTAGACATCCTGGAATGTGAAGTCAAGTGGGCCTTAGGAAGCATCACTACAAACAAAGCTAGTGGAGGTGACGGAATTCTAGCTGAGCTATTTCAAATCCTAAAAGATGATGCAGTTAAAGAGCTGCACTCAGTATGCCAGCAAATCTGTAAAACTCAGCAGTGGTCACAGGACTGGAAAAGATCAGTTTTCATTCCAATCCTAGGGAAAGGCCATGCCAAAGAATGTTCAGATGACCATACACTTGTGCTCAGTTCACATGCCAGCAAGGTAATACTCAAAATCTTCAAGCCAGGCTTCAACAGTACATGAACTGAGAACTTCTAGAGGTACAAACTGGATTTAGAAAAGGCAGAGGAACCAGAAGTCAAATTGCCAGCGTCTGCTGGATCATAGAAAAAGTAAAAGAATTCCAGAAAAACATCTACTTCTGCTTCATTGACTATGCTAAAACTTTTTATTGTGTGGATCACAACAAACTGTTGAAAATTGGTAAAGAGATGGATATACTAGACCACCTTACCTGCCTCCTGAGAAAGCTGTATGCAGGTCAAGAAGCAACAGTTAGAACTGGACATGGAACAATGAACTGGTTCAAAATTGGGAAATGAGTACGTCAAGGCTGTATATTGCTAGACTCTTATTTAACTTATATGCAGAGTACATCATGAAAAATGCTGGCCTGGATGAATCACAAGCTGGAATCAAGATTGCCGGGAGAAACGTCAACAACCTCAGATATGCAGATAATACCACACTAATGGCAGAAAGTGAAGAGGAACTAAAGAGATTCCTGATGAGAGTGAAAGAGGAGAGTGAAAAAGCTGACCTAACACTCAGCATTCAAAAAACTAAGATCGTGGCATCTGGTCCAATCACTTCTTGGCAAATAATGGTGAAAAAGTGGAAACAGTGGCATATTTTCTTTTCTTGGGCTCCAAAATCACTGCAGACGGTGACTGCAGCCATGAAATTAAAAGACGCTTGTTCCTTGGAAGAGAAGCTATGACTAACCTAGACAGTGTATTAAAAAGCAGAGACATCTGCCTTTTTTAATATAAATTTATTTATTTTAATTGGAGGCTAATTACTTTTCAATATTGTATGGGTTTTGCCTGCTTTTTAAAGCCAACAAACGTCCGTATAGTCAGAGCTCTGGTTTTTCTGGTAGTCGTGTACATGTGAGAGTTGGACCAAAAAGAAGCCTGAATGCTGAAGAACTGATTTTTTTCAAACTGTGGTGCTAAAGAAGAGTCTTGTGAGTCCCTTGGACGGCAAGGAGATCAAACACATCAATCCTAAACGAAATCAACATTGAATATTCATTGGATAGACTGATGCTGAAGCTGAAGCCAATACTTTGGCCCCTTGATGCAAGAGCTGACTCCTTGGAAAAGACCTTGATGCTGAGAAAGATTGAAGGCAGGAGGTGAAAGGGACGACAGAGGATGAGATGGTTGGATGGCATCATTGACTCAATGGACATGAGTTTGTGCAAACTCTGGGAGATATTGAAGGATAGGGAAGCCTGGTGTGCTGCAGTCCATAGGATTGCCAAGAGTTGGCACAGTAAATGAACTCTGAAGGATCCGTAGCTGAAGTCTCACATACAGATATAGTTTGGAATTTGCCTATCAGTCTATTGATTATGTTTAATTGCTATTGTGTGATAAACACAGTGCTAGACATTTAATATCATTATGCCCTTCAGTACCTGCAAGTGAAAGTGGGCATTATCCTTATGTACAGATAAATGAATTGAGACCCTACCCCAAATGATAAGAACAGGATTAGAACCTGTATCTGCTCTGATTCAAAATAAATCTGATACAATATGGTCTCTGGCAAAGTCAAAATGATGATTTCAATGCTAACTTCTACAGTTACATGGAATTAGAAAATCTAGTCTGCTATTCAGCTATTTAGCATTTTCTTTGTTTTGATACAATTACATTTTATGATTATGAGCATTCCATGAAGGATAAAAATTCCATGGGTGGCTAGACATTTTTCCTCCAGTCATTAGAATATAAAGTTTATTTATATAAGCTTCCACATGAATTTCATCTTCTTGGGAGTGATAGTCTTTCATTTTAATAAAATTTTTTTTTGTGTAGCCCTTATAGAAATTGCATACAACAAGCACTCAATAAATTCAACAAATGTTGAATTTTTTCACAAATTTATACGCAAATATCAATTCAGCGTGACTTGAGAAAGAGGTCAAGGCAATTAGAAAACCATTTGAATTTTTTTCACAAATTTTTTGTAATTGTTGACAGAAAATGAATATATATGGGCACAAGATTCTACTGTTCATTCTGTTATTCACAAATTTATATCACTCTTCCAAGGACTTTTCTCCATGAGGATGTCTTTGATTTTATTAAGTCCAGTGACATATGGAATCTTTTGAAAAAGGGTATAAGTATACAGCTTGAGAAAAAGTTTTGCATTCAGTTCAGTTCAGTTCAGTTCAGTTGTGTCTGACTCTTTGCGACCCCATGAACCACAGCACACCGGCCTCCCTGTCCATCACCAACTCCCGGAGTCCACCCAAACCCATGTCCATTGAGTCGGTGATGCCATCCAACCATCTCAACCTCTGTTGTCCCCTTCTCCTCCTGCCCTCAATCTTTCCCAGCATCAGGGTCTTTTCCAATGAGTCAGCTCTTTGCATCTGGTGGCCAAAATATTGGAATTTCAGCTTCAAAATCAGTTCTTCCAAAATGAACACCCAGGGCTGATCTCCTTTAGGATGGACTGGTTGGATTTCCTTGCAGTCCAAGGGACTCTCAAGAGTCTTCTCCAACACCACAGTTCAAAAGCATCAATTCTTTTGTGCTCAGCTTTCTTTACAGGGGACCTTGGGTTTAGGTAGAGATGAGGAAGGGAAAAAAACAATGTTTATTATGGAATTCATTGTCTTGTCTAACGACTTGTTAAATAGTAAGAGATGACTTCTAAAGAAACAAGGACAGTGTAGGGAAATTAACAAGATAGTGCCCGTCAGGCTCTCACCCCAGCTCTCATGCCCTCTTGCCCCATATTGTGTAAAAAATGACTTTGCATGGTTATGTAGCAGCTGAGATAACTTATAACACTGCACATGCACGTCATGAGGTACTTACTTGGCCACGGGCTACTTCTGTTCTGTAAATATAAATAAGCTTTACCTGGAAAACCCTGAGAATTTGTGTGGTTATATTGTGTTACGTTATGTCTGCTACTATGGCTGCTGTGCCATCCAGGAGAGAATAAATGCATCTGCAGTTCCTATGGCTCCTCGCATTTTCTTCCAGCCGCTTAGCTCCTTCTTTCTACCATAGGTCCAGGGAACAGTGTGTACGTGAGATAACAGTGAGACAACTGGTGCTGTGAGCAGGATCGCAGTTGGCATAGTCAATAGACTATTGGCATAGTCGGCAGGATACCCAGCAGGTAGGGGAATGTGAGGCTCCACTGGATGGAGGAAACCAGTGAGCACCATATAGCATGTGGTACAGTGTGGCCGCGATCCTCTCAGCATGAGCTCCAGTGGAAGACTGGGAGGTGATGGACAGTTCAGCAGATAGCATTGAAAAAGCATTGCAGGCCTTGAGTTCCTGTTTGCTGAATAAGGTGGTATGGACTGCAGCTGGCACTGTGGGCAGATTTTCCTGAGTGCTCCGATAGTGAATATAGATCCTGCCCTATGCAATGCAGTGCAGTGCACAATGTGCAGAGACACTTGTAAGATCTGGAGCAGCATATATTGGTGTTAGAGCAAGAACCCTGTGGCCTTGAAGAACTCAGCATCTCTGACAGTGAGGTGGTAAGTGACGGTGACGATGAACGTTATGAGCCCGTGGGTCCCCACTTGGCAGCGAGGCCCGCTGTGCAACAGAAAGTGAAGCATGAGCAGCCTAAGGCCAAGGATGGGGGAGCCTCATCAAGGGACCCCAGTGTGAGTTCATGATATATCAACCATATACTCAGGCAGAGTTGGTTGACTTGGGTACGCAATTTTGGCAAAAGCAAAAGGAACCTTTGGCAGCATGGCTCTTGTGACTTTGGGACACACAGTAGCATATATGTTGGGGATGAACTAGAATGGTTGGCATCCGCAGCCACTCACTGCTTGTTGAGACAAAGGTTGCCAAACACTAGGTGACTGACTCAAGGGGCACCTAACCAAATGCGCACACTTATGGAATGGATTAACGCTGCCATCCACATGGTGGGGTCAAACATGGGAGAGCTCCAGATACTGTGAGTCAACGGCCTACCCATGCCAAACTGACCCAAGTGGTGAGAGAACTGGGCATGAAGCAGTCAGTATTTAACCCAAACGCTCAGGGCCCAGATGACGAGCGCTTCTGCCGGCGGCGTTGAGGACGCCCTCTTGACCGCTGCCACATCTGCCTCGATTCCTGGCTGCTGTGCTTGCACCCCATGTGCGGCGCCCCATCTAGGTGGGGACCTCTGTGGGGGCTAGCTCGACAGACAGAGGGGGACAGCCGCAGGCAAAGGGTATTGTAAGCGTGAAGACCCTGAAGGGGGCCTGAGATGGTAAAGCCTCCAATCGAGCGATGAGAATGCAAATGTGGGCTGATTTTCTGGCCTTTGGAGTTGACAGAAATAAACACCTGTTAGACACCCAGGGCTCTGGGCCTAGAGCCATGGAGGCAACTGAGAGCAGAGCAAGTTTACAAGTTTGGGAAGCACCCACAGCAAGAGATACGGGCGGTTCAGTTAAAAGATTGCATGACACGCAAGGATGTTACTTTAGAGGATGCCCTTTTCTGCTTTGAAGAGGGCTCGGACCAAGGTGTCTTCCTGAAGAGCCCAAGCAGGGACGGGAGGCCCCCCTGTAGAACTTGCAATTCACTGGTCACCAGCTAATGGACAGAGAGTAATGGCCTGGGTTGACAGTGGTGCTGAATGCAGCCTTCTTTATGGCAAGTCCGAGCAGTTTCCTGGCCTTAGTGCATACATTGATGGCTATGGCAGCCAAATGATTAAGATTTAGGCTGTGTCCTGTGATGCAGATTTAGCAGAAGAGTGTACAGTAAAGACTGTGTCCTCTGATTTTCTTGCAAATTTAGAACAATAGGAAAGCATTTGGAATTATGTGGTGGGGGAGGGGGCGGAGCTGTAAATGCCACACACACACACAAAATCCCATCTTTGAAGGGATGGGCCCAGTGCCTGTAGGGGGTTTTGTGGGTCCTTAATAAAACTCCGCAGGGGTGGGACTGCCCCTGTAGAGGCTTTCCTGCAGTTTCACAAGGACAGACAGTGGATTGGACTTGGCCCTGAAAGATAAAGGCTCTCTCCATGTGGTGGGTGATTCTTCTAGTCCCATAAGGGCAGGGACTGCAACAGGAGTTCCAGGTGATACCTGGCATTAGGTTTTGCTGTGTATTGGGGATATAACTGTTTGTTGTTGTAGCTACTGTTGTTGTGGGGTGTGGGTTCAAGCGGCGGCACTGTGTACTAGGAGGATGCCGCAGAGGTTAGAACCTGCATAATCTGTGGGACAAGAGACCCTGAAGGGATGGAATGTGGGGAAATTAACAAGACGCACCAGTCAGGCTCTCTCACCCCACGCTCCCATGCCCTCTCGTCCCACGTTCTGTAAACAATGACTTTGCATGGTTATGTAACAGCTGACATCACTTATAGCTCTGTGCACGCACATCACGAGGTACTCGCTTGGCCACGGGCTACTTTTGTCCTGTAGGTGTTTGTAAGCTTCACCTGGAAAAGCCCTGAAGGGTTGTGTGGTTATGTTGTGTTATGTTATGTCTGGTGCTACGGCTGCTGTGCCAGCCAGAAAAGAATGAACGCATCTGCAGTTCCTATGGCTCCTCGCATTTTCTTCCAGCCTCTTAGCTTGCTCCTTGCCTACCATGGGTTCAGCGAACAGTGAGTATAGTGAGAAAACAGCAAGGCAATTGATGCTGTGAACAGGATCAGCAATACAGACAGCTCATCTCACCTCCTTCTGCCACATGCTTGCATGCACACACACACACACACACACACACAGAGTCCAAGAAGCTCCTTACCCAAAGGCATATACACCACAGATTTTCCCAGGGACAAATTTGTTTGAGCTGATTAACCACTCTTGGGAGGAGGAGCTATATTCTCCTTTTCCATTCAAAAGCCATAAAGCATTCATTAATTACTGACTGGGGGGCATTGTGCCAAACCAGAGGGCCCCAGAACAAACTACATGTGTCTTTTAAAGAGCTCATGGCTCCAAAGGGGAGACTGGATAGTAAAAGACTATTCCATAAAGACACTATTTAAAAATGCTGTGAGAGATAATGATTCGAGCATTTAACAGGGGCATCTTAATTCAGGGCCATCATTGAAGGATGATGCATTTACGCTGGATTTTGAACCTGATTAAGTACATATTCCTTTGTTCAGTTCCTTTGAGTGACCTCAGCAGGTAATGGAACTTTCTTGAACGGAAATTTTAGTTAGAGGAGGATGAATGTTTTTAGTATATGAAATGCTTCCCCAGAGCACCTCTTTATCTCCACACCAGCTTCCTGGACCTGGAAAACATCTCTTCTGCTAAACGATATGAGCCTCCTCACCAGTTGTTTGAGATCCACTTTGCCCCTTACTGCTTTTCCACACCGCAGTCAAGTAATAACCTGGCATGTTTGATCAAGTACTTTCTTAATTCAAAATCTTTCAGGGATGCCCCCAGTGTCTTTAAGAGAAAACGCCTTCAGACAGCTGACACCTCCCTGTGATCGCTCCCTTCCTGCCTCTGCAGCCCTTCTGGCACCACAGTCTGGTCAGTTTCTGCAGTTGGCAGACCTGCCCTTTGAGTGCACTGTATTTATCCATCCAGCAGACGGCTGGATCCAAGCCCCCTCTGCCATCTACCAGCTGCCTCTCTGTGGGCAAGTTGCCTAACTTCCCTGTACTTTAGCTTCCTGTCTGTATAAAGGGGATAACAATCTCCCCATGTACATCATAGTGTGAGGATTATACTAGTAAAAACGTAGATGGGAACATGATAGCAACTAAAGGTTTTAAACTGTTATCATTTATTGAGAGCCTAGGATATGCAGGAAACTCTGCGAGACATTTTGTATATTCTATACATTGTTACATTTAATCTTGATCCAGCCTTTCTTTCTTTACTTAGCTCTATTAATGTCCAAATTTCCTATATACTGCATCCCTCCAAAGCGGAGGAAATCATGCCAAAAAAACAAGACAAAGAAAAAATTCATGAAAATCAAGTGAGTCCTCAGACACTAGACAAAAAGTTTACTCAACATTTTCACAATTTAAATGGCTAAATTACATATATGGTCCAAAGATAGATAAAATCAAAACTTTATTTTCTTTAAAACTTTTCAGGGGTGAATTTTGCATTTTCATTAAATTTTAAAAAATTGAAATATTGTTGATTTACAGTATGTTAAATTTTTGCTGTACAGTAAAGTGACTCAGTTCATATTTATATTTGTATATATATATATATATATGTGTCAGTCCTGTCCAATTCTTTGTAACCCTGTGGACTGCAGCATACCAGGCTTCCCTGTCCTTCACTTTTCATGGAGTTTGCTCAAACTCATGTCCACTGAGTCAATGATGCCATATATACATATGCATATACATACTTTTTCAGAGAAGGCGATGGCACCCCACTCCAGTACTCTTGCCTGGAAAATGCCATGGACGGAGGAGCCTGGTAGGCTGCAGTCCATGGGGTCGCTAAAATCAGACAGGACTGAGCGCCTTCACTTTCACTTTCCACTTTCCTGCATTGAAGAAGGAAATGGCAACCCACTCCAGTGTTCTTGCCTAGAGAATCCCAGGGATGGGGGAGCCTGGTGGGCTGCCGTCTATGGGGTCGCACAGAGTCGGACACAACTGAAGCGACTTAGCAGCAGCAGCAGCAGCACACACTCTTTAATATTCTTTTCCATTATGATTTATCACAGGATATTGGTATAGTTCTCTGTGCTACACAGTAGGACCTTATTGTTTTCAAAGGTTTTTAATATCACAGGCTTCCAGATCCAAAAGTCATCAGGCCTATGTTGGCAATGGTTCCTGGCAAATTTAAAGAACATTTTCAAATAATTGTCAGCATTTCCTTCTAGAAGTTTGTTAAGTACTTTTCAGATGTATAGTCCACTATTATCCCCAAAGTTCATTCTATGAAGCTTATTCAGACCTCCTCCTGACCAATATTTACCTACATTTCTGAAAAAATAAGCATCAGTTCAGTTCAGTTCATAGTTCCCTAATTAAGTATCAGGAAATTTGAAAGATACTATCCTGTTTTTAATAGAAAAAAAGGGATCTAGTTACAAACCAGTCCACCTACTAAAAAATACCCTGGGGCTTATGTGCACTCATGAGTTTAAGTTGAACGCTTTTTAGAGAAGGGCCACGAGAAAAGTTGAGCCATGAGAAAAGTTACATAACTCAGCATTCATTTCAAAGGTAATTTCAAAATCATTTAATCATAAGATTAAAATCATCCTTAAGAAAACAGCATGTGTGCCAATTCACAATCTTTTAATCATTGTGTGTGTGTGTGTGTGTGTCTGTGTGTAATTGTGATCTTGACAACTACCTACAGGAGTCTAGGAAACAAAACGCATGCATGCCCAATCCATCCTGATGCCTCTTTGCCTTCCTGTTTCAGCTCCAAGAATGCTGGTGAGGTACACACCTCTATCACTCAAGGCTGAAGTGGGTGTGGTACCAGGGAGCACTTCCTCTCTTTTCTCCTATTTGCCTCACATCTTCTATGACCCACCCACTGCCTCATCTGACTGTCTGTCTTGCTTGCCTCTACGACATTATTTTACTGGCCTCAAGAAAATACTTCTCACTCACTTCATGGGTAGAAGGCATGGATCAAATTGTTTAAAAATAGAGAATTTTCAAAATAAAGAGCATTAATTTGATCCATCATTGCTGTTGAATAGAATGGTACTCTAAGAGGTTCGACATTAAGGCAACACTGTGGATATTTGGAAAGGGCCATGGAAGGGCTTATGAATGTGGCCTTATATGTAAATTTCCCATGAGCCCTGGAATGGTGGCACTTTTCAAAAGGAAAAACTTAGTTTTCCTCTCTCTCTTTTTTTTTAAGTTTCTTCTTGCTAAAAGAAGATGGGTTATCCACATGATAAGGTTTCAACTCCATTGAATGTGGTAGTCAGTGGCTTTTCTAGGATAGAACTTCATAAATTCTACATAATATATGTAAATATATCATTTATTATTTTTTTTATGCATCATTTAAAATTGAAAAAAAAATGTGGAGAAAGTTTTTTTCTATTACTGCTTTTCAGTTCAGTTCAGTTGCTCAGTAATGTCCGACTCTTTGCGACCCCATGAACCGCAGCACGATGGACCTCCCTGTCCATCACAAAGTCCCAGAGTTCACCCAAACCCATGTCCATTGAGTCGGTGATACCATCCAACCATCTCATCCTCTGTCATCCCCTTCTCCTCCTGCCCTCAGTCTTTCCCAGCATCAGGGTCTTTCAAATGAGTCAGCTCTTCACATCAGGTGGCCAAAATATTAAAGTTTCAGCTTCAACATCAGTCCCTCCAATGAACATCCAGGATTGATCTCCTTTAGGATGGACTGGTTGGATCTCCTGCAGTCCAAGGGACTCTCAAGAGTCTTCTCCAACACCACAATTTAAAACCATCAATTCTTTGGCACTCAGCTTTCTTTATAGTCCAACTTTCACTTCCATACATGACTACTGGAAAAACCCTAACCTTGACTAGACAGACCTTTGATGACAAAGTAATGTCTCTGCTTTTTAATATGCTGTCTATGTTGGTCATAACTTTCCTTCAAAAGAGTAAGCGTCTTTTAATTTCATGGCTGCAGTCACCATCTGCAGTGATTTTGGAGCCCCCCAAAATAAAGTCAGCCACTGTTTCCACGTTTCCTCATCTGTTTGCCATGAAGTGATGGGACCAGATGCCATGATCTTAGTTTTCTGAATGTTTAGCTTTAAGCCAACTTTTTCACTCTCCTTTTTCACTTTCATCAAGAGGCTCTTTAGTTCTTCTTCACTTTCTTCCATAAGAGTGGTGTCATCTGCATATCTGAAGTTATTGATATTTCTCCCGGCAATCTTGATTCCAGCTTGTGCTTCTTCCAGCCCTGCGTTTCTCATGATGTACTCTGCACGTAAGTTAAATAAGCAGGGTGACAACATACAGCCTTGACATACTCCTTTTCCTATTTAGAACCAGTCTGTTGTTCGATGTCCAGTTCTAACTGGTGTTTCCTGACCTGCATAGCTATTTCTCAAGAGGCAGGTCAGGTGGTCTGGTATTCCCATCTCTTTCAGAGTTTTCCACAGTTTATTGTGATTCACACAGTCAAAGGCTTTGGTATAGTCAGTAAAGCAGAAATAGATATTTTTCTGGAACTCTCTTGCTTTTTTGATGATCCAGCGGATGTTGGTAATTTGATCTCTTGTTCCTCTGCCTTTTCTAAAACCAGCTTGAACATCTGGAAGTTCACAGTTCACATATTGCTGAAGCCTGGCTTGGAGAATTTTGAGCATTACTTTACTAGCCTGTGAGATGAGTGCAATTGTGTGGTAGTTTGAGCATTCTTTGGCATTGCCTTTCTTTAGGATTGGAATGAAAACTGACCTTTTCCAGTCCTGTGGCCACTGCTGAGTTTTCCAAATTCACTGGCATGTTGAGTGCAGCACTTTCACAGCATCATCTTTCAGGATTTGAAATAGCTCAACTGGAATTCCATCACCTCCACTAGCTTTGTTCATAGTGATGCTTTCTAAGGCCCACATGACTTCACATTCCAGGATGTCTGGCTCTAGGTGAGTGATAACACCATCGTGATTACCTACGTTGTGAAGATCTTTTTAGTACAGTTCTTCTGTATATTCTTGCCATCTCTTCTTAATATCTTCTGCTCCTGTTAGGTCCATACCATTTCTGTCCTTTGTTGAGCCCGTCTTTGCATGAAATGTTCCCTTGGTATCTCTGATTTTCCTGAAGAGATCCCTAGTCTTTCCCATTCATCTGTTTTCCTCTATTTCCTTGCATTGATCACTGAAGAAGGCTTTCTTATCTCTTCTTGCTATTCTTTGGAACTCTGCTTTCAAATGGGTATATCTTTCCTTTTCTTCTTTGCTTTTTGCCTTCCTTCTTTTCACAGCTATTTATAAGGACTCCCTAGACAGCCGTTTTGCTTTTTTGCATTTCTTTTTCTTGGGGATGGTCTTGATTCCTGTCTCTTGTACAATGTTATGAACTTCCATCCATAGTTCATCTGGCACTCTGTCTATCAGATATAGTGTCTTAAATTATTTCTCACTTACACTCTATAGTCATAAAGGATTTGATTTAGGTCATACGTGAATGGTCTAGTGGTTTTCCCCACTTTCTTCAATTTAAGTCTGAATTTGGCAATAACGAGTTCATGATCAGAGCCACAGTCAGCTCCTGGTCTTGTTTTTGTGACTGTATAGAGCTTCTCCATCTTTGGCTGCAAAGAATATAATCAATCTGATTTTGGTGTTGACCATCTGGTGATGTCCATGTGTAGAGTCTTCTCTTGTGTTGTTGGAAGAAGATGTTTGCTATGACCAGTGCGTTCTCTTGGCAGAACTCTATTAGCCTTTGCCCTGCTTCATTCTGTACTCCAAGGCCAAATTTGCGTGTTACTCCAGTTGTTTCTTGACTTCCTACTTTTACAACAAGAAAAAAATCTGTCACTTGTTCTGTGAGTTTTTTACTACCATCTTGCTCAGATAATCATTTCAAAGTTTTTAGAGTATAATACTAGCTCTTCTTTTCTTTTTTTTTACTTTCTCTTTATTTAAGAAATCTAATCTGAGTTCCTGTTCTTAAACAAATTGAGAATATTTCAAATTAAGAAAAAAACACAATGTTGGATTTTATTTATTTACATGGAAAGGAGTTACATGGAAAGTTTTTTTTATAGTAAAAAAAAAAAAAAAAAAACATAAAGAACGTTAAGTTTTAAAAGAACGCCTCTGTCATGGAATTTCCCCAACAAAAATACTGGAGGAATTAAGTATTCCTTAATTAGGAAATTACCATTTCCTTCTCCAGGGAATCTGTCTGACCCAGGGATTGAACCCAGGTCACATGCCTTGCAGGTGGTTTCCTGCATTGCAGGCAAATTCTTTACCAACTGAGCCAATAGGGAAGACAAACACATTATTTAATGGATCTAACCCCTAGTAATCAGGAGTAATACAACTGAAGTGAAGAGAAAATACTAGGTCACATGAAAGAGGATTCTGAATTTTCTTAGGATAAGCCAAGTCAAGTGTTGTAACAAGATGAGACTGTTGACTGTTTATGGTTGCTTCTAAAATAAGTACTCTGTGTTTCTCGTTTTATGAATGAGGGTTCATATTGCCTTCTAATATATTTTCACAAGGTCTGTTAGATTTGTGAAACTACAAAAATAACTTTAAAAAGTAGAATTTGGGATAAGTATTAATATCAGGATGGAACTGTAGAGAAAGGCCTCTATCAAGGGCAAGGGAAGTAGATAACAGCCAAATGAAAGAAGGAAAGAATTGAAATGTTCTCGCTTTAGGAAAAAAGGGTTTCCATAAGGAATGAATACGATCCAGCAAAAAGCAGCATTTCCATGTCATGTGAATCTTTCTGGGTTTAATAACTGATCCTAATTATCTTTAAATCAAATTCCTTTCACTGAGCTAGAGGAAAGACTGATTTGAAATCATTACACAAGGGCAGAAATAGCCATAGATTGACTAGATTCAAGAGATTAGATCTGGTAGACAGAGTGCCTGAAGAACTATGGACTGAGGTTTGTAACATTGTATATCAGGTGGTGACCAAAATCATCCCTAAGCAGAAGAAATGCCAGATGGCCAAGTAGTTGTCTGAGGAGGCCTAACAAATAGCTGAGAAAAGAAGAGATGTGAAAGGCAAAGGAGACAGGGACGGATATACCCAAATAAATGCAGAGTTCCAGAGAATAACACGGAGAGATAAGAAAGCCTTCTTACATGACCAATGCTAAGAAACAGAGGAAAACAATAGAATGGGAAAGACGAGAGGTCTCTTCAAGAAAATCAGAGATACCAAGGGAACATTTCATGCAAAGGTGGGCACAATAAAGGACAGAAATGATATGGTCCTAACAGAAGCAGAAGATACTAAGGAAAGGTGGCAAGAATACACAGAATAACTGTACCCAAAAATGTCTTAATGACCCAGATAACCATGATGGTGTGATCACTCACCTAGAGACATCCTGGAATGTGAAGTCAAGTGGGCCTTAGGAAGCATTAATACAAACAAAGCTAGTGAAGGTTATGTAATTCCAGCTGAGCTCTTTCAAATCCTAAAAGATGCTGCTGCTGCTGCTAAGTTGCTTCAGTCGTGTCCGACTCTGTGCGACCCCAGAGACGGCAGCCCACCAGGCTCCCCCGTGCCTGGGATTCTCCAGGCAAGAACACTGGAGTGGGTTGCCATTTCCTTCTCCAGTGTGTGAAAGTGAAGTCGCTCAGGCGTGTCTGACTCTTTGTGACCCCATGGACTACAGCGCACCAGGCTCCTCCATCCATGGGATTTTCCAGGCAAGAGTACTGGAGTGGGGTGCCATTGCCTTCTCCTTCACATCAGGTGAAAATTTATTAATTTCAGTAGACACAAAATTAAAGAGTAGAATACATTTTGGGATTAGAAGATACGTTGGAACTATCCAGGCTAAGGAAACTTTTAGTATTATTAGGAAGAGAGATATTTATAAAGGAAATACTCAGAGCTTCATAGCTTTTCACCTGGGTAATAATAAACAGACAGCAGTGGGGGTTTGGTACTAAATCAACAGTTGAAATGGAAAACAAAAGAAAAAATAGCTCAAGGTCCAGAGTTTGGGTGTTTGAGCTTGTGAAATGGCCTAATACCACGTAGGTATGAAAACAAATACTCTCATTACAATTTATGTGGAAAGAAAGGTTCCCAGTAAGCTAATTTTACTCAGTAACAGACCACAGTTTCTCAGTGTTTACTGTCAATCATCCATGCATTTCACCCCTTCACCACTTGAGATTTACAGATAGCAGGTATAATTGCAGCATTTTGTGCTCTGGCACTTTTATCTTTACACCTTTTAATATAATTGCAGTTTCTTTTCTTTTTCTGAAACCAGGAAGGTTCCTCTATCGTATCTTGCAAGAAAGAGGTGAAGTCTTCTTTTGGCTTAATTTCTTCTTGTAATGCTTCCTCTTTGCCATATAATCATTTTCAAAGAAGTTCAACTGTGCTTTTTTAATGCAGATTTAAATCAAGAAATAGAGACCAAATGCTTGTTTTTTATTTCACACATTTGAAGATTGAAAGGTAAGCGTATTTTTAGCTGGACTCACCTCCCTAAATTCTTAGTCTTCTTACATTTTAGGGAATGGAAAAGAAACTTGTGTTGGCATTCTACTTGGTGTCATTTGGATCCTCGATTTTCTGGCTTCAGTTTACATGTTAAGCATTTGACATAGTGAGGCCAAGACCATTATAAATATACCCCTGGCTTCTGAAATACTGGGAGCATTATGCTCATAATGCAAGAAAGCTTAAAACATTGCCTTCATTATAATTAGAGCCTCTATAACAATCCTACAGACGTACTGTTTATATCTGGATTTATTTTTCTCAATTTTATTTTGTAGATGGCTTTAAAAAATGGTTAAAATGAAATCAAGATGTGTGGATGCCAGAAAGATGTGTAGGCCATGAAAAATATGATGACTTCAAGAGTTGATTTTGTCCCTACATCATTCAGGCTTACCACTTACCCTATTCACACACATTGGAGACCTGCCATCTTTCTACTTTGCAGTAGGAAGAACTGGCCCAGAAGCTTCCTCTTTATATATTTATGTGGGTGGGAAAGGAAATCTGGAAAATTTACTTTGGTAAAATTATTGTCATTTCTGTGCAACTGAATCTCAGTGCCCATAGAAAAGTTTATTTTCTAAATCGATTTATTTTAAACTTAATTAAGCTAATAATTTGACTATCCATGTGGACAGACTCAGTAACAAATACTCAGGTAGAAAAGGTTGTATTTACGATGGAGGTAAGAATTACATTTGTCCTGAAGGGTGCTATTTACAAACAGAAGGAACTCTTTGCATGACTTTAAACACAAATTAAGACATAATTTTTAGGGAAAATAATTGAAAATTATTTGTGATAACCATCGCATTATATCTGTAGCTTGGCTTTCTGGCCCCAATTTCAGATTTGAAGGTTTTTAACCTAAACAACAGGAAGAGTGGGCTTGTCTGAGGATGAACATCATAGATCATTAGGTGTATTAAGGTTTAAATTCATTAACATTCTCAGTAAAAATAGGACCTGTCAGCATTTAAATACAAGGTACCATTGGGACCTGGTATTTATAGCCAGGAGACTGGCTGAGATCATCCAGGGAGTCAGTGCAGATGAAGAAGAGAAGATGAAAAATGAGCCCTGTCATTTTGCACATGCAGTGTCTGGGGACGAGGGCAGAAAAAATGAATGGAGCTGGAAAGGAAGAGTAAGTAGGTGAATCAGGAGGTAAATGAAGAAATTGTGACATCCTGGAAGACAAGTGAAAAAGTGCATTAATGAGGTTAAAGAGTTGAAGCTGAATCTGGTTTCTGTACCCTGGCACTGAGTTAAATCTTAGAGACAGTGTTGTGGGTGAATTTAAAAAAAAATAAAATAAACTTTATTGGTTTGCCAAACACAGCAGACCACAGCAGGCTAATGCCCTCAAACCTGTGTGTCCCACCCTGGAGTGGATAGTGAGAAGATGTATAGTAAGAATTCAAAGAGGGCATGACCAGCTCATGAACGCTTTTCTGATTGGTTGATGGTGAGGGAGTTGGTGATGGACAGGGAGGCCTGGAGTGCTGCGATTCATGGGGTCGCAAAGAGTCGGACACGACTGAGCAACTGATCTGATCTGATCTGATCATCAACCTGGTTCCAACCAGTATGGAGTCTAAGTGCTTGTGGACAGCATACAGTTAACTTTTCCCACGTGGTGAGGGTTTCAGCATCTGCAAACCAGCTTAAAGATATTGTTGTGTGTATCCTTTGAGGGGGAATCAGGACCCTGCCCCAAGGCTGTACTACTGTTTCTTGCCTACTCCTTCCTTGTTTTAGCATCCCTTCTCTTTCCTGGTTACAGCTGCTTGAACTTGCTTGTTGGAACTCAAGGAAGGTCAAGGAGGCTGAATGAAGCTTATTTTCTGTAATCAAGAAGTAGTGGACACAGGAAGACTTTTGTGAACAGGAGCCCCACAGGATTCTGCTTGGTATTTAAGGTCCTGAGAAGTCAATTAAGATGAGGTGTGGAAGTTTTGGCTACCCTTAATGGACAAAAGAAAGTGAAAGTCGCTCAGTCATGCCTGACTCTTTGCGACCTCACAGACTATTGAGTCCATGGAATTCTTCAGGTCAGAATACTTGGAGTAGGTAGCCTTTCCCTTCTCCAGTAGATCTTCCCAACCCAGGAATCAAGGTCTCCCACATTGCAGGTGGATTCTTTACCAGCTGAGCCACAAGGGAAGCCCAAGAATACTGGAGTAGGTAGCCTATCCCTTCTTCAGTGGATTTGTCTGACCCAGGAATTGAACTGGGGCCTCCTGCATTACATGCAGATTCTTTACCAACTGAGCTATCAGGGAAGCCTAATGAACAAAGGATTAGGGCAAATATTTTTTTAGAGTGGTTTGAAAAAACTGAAGGGGGAGGCAAGTGTAGACACTTCCATCCTTAACTGTTTCTCTTATCTACTCCATTGTCTCGTGGCCAAATTTCTTGAGACAGGAACTGGAGTTCCCCTGTTAAAATGGAAGTCAGATGTGGTCACTCTCTACTACAGACTCCCCTGTTTTATGGAGAACAAGGAAGGCATCTCCCCTGGCTCATCCCCTCCCCCTCTCCCTGGTCCCCTCCCTTCCAGCCATCCAGGTGTCCTGCCTACCCATCAGACTTCAGCCCCTTTTTCTCATTCTGTTTTTTCTTTGATAGAGATGCTCTTCTAAATATCCACAACCTTCAGTCTTTCCATGAATATCATTTCAATGAGGCTTTTTGGGTGATACTATAGCAAATCATACTCTCCTCTGTCGCCTCCCACACTGACATTCACTTTTGGACTTCAACTTTTGTCCTAGGCACTAGCCAACATTTTACATATTTATCATCCTTATTGTTTGCTTCTCTCTCCACCAAGTCAGCTCCAGAAGGGCAGGAATTAAATGTGTTTTGTGTCCTAGTGTATACCCTGTACTTAAGAACACCACTCATCACCAATGGGAATGCAATAAATATTTGCTGAAAAAGTAAATGAGAGACATGCTATTCACCTCTGTATAAAATAAAACAAATCTCTGTTGTAGTTTTCCCATAGCAAAGATAAACACCAGCAAATAACATCACTGTCTACTTCCAAGTCATTAGGTGAAACATGTATGACTATCCTAAATGGCAATAAATATAAGTAATAATTGATGAAATTATTACAGAAGACCTGTGTTTTGAAGTAAATTCAAATGTAGAATAAAGAAAAGATAAAGGCACCTTGACATAACCCTATATGAAACTAGAAAATGGTACTTTTTGAAAATATTTATCCAAAGTGAAAAGATACTGAAACAGAAGACCTTTGATGATTATCTTTGCTTTTATGAAATTAATAAACTAAACTGTTTGTTGTTGTTTAGTCACTATGCTTTGTCCAATTCTTTTGTGACTCCTTGGACTATAGCCTGCTAGGCTCCTTTGTCTGTAGGATTTCCCAGGCAAGCATACTGGAGTGTGTTCCCATTTCTTTCTCCAGGGTTCTTCCTAACCCAGGGATCAAATCCATGTCTCTCGTGTTGGTAGGCAGATTCTTCACCACTGAGTCACTAGGGAAGCCCGAACCAAACTACTAGGAAGTAGCACTTTTTTGCAGATCACACTCAGGTACATTTTCTTAGACTAAAAATGATCTGAAATGTTTTTTCAATCATGAGTTCTGCTCTCATAAAGAAGTGTTATTGAATGGTATTACAATATATAAAACAGAAAAAAGAATTAGATTCCAGGAAATATGAAAATTTCTGTACCTCAATAAGAAACAGCAAAAAAAAAAAAAAAAAAGCTAATAGAGAAGTGAGTGAAGAATATTATAGCCAGAATGGTTAATAAACTATTGACAAAATTCTCAATTGCCCTAGAATTCAGGAAAATGTTCATTAAATGGTAATGCAGTAGTATTTTATATGCAGATTGACACACATTTAAAGTCTGGAAATGCCAAATATTGGTTTGGTTAAGGAAGAAAACTCTGTCAGAAGGAAAGTAACTGGTACAATTTGACAGTTTCTACAAAAGCTGAAATATATATATATCATATGATCCAGCTTTTCTACATTAGTAAAGCACAGTGACCACATCTTAAAACTCCAGCTAAGTTGACTTGATTACAATCTTAGGGATACAGGAATGGACTATATTTGGGACCCAGAAAGGTAAAATCTAATGAGCTATGTTTGTAGCCTGGTTGGAGGCTTCTGAATGAAGGGTTGATAAATGATCAGCATGGAGGATAGAAATGCGGAACATAAAGGAAAAAAAAAAAGTATTAATGTACCTCCAGTACTTCCTGTGAAAGAAGACAGAGGGTCGGTTGGGATGAATTGCTTGCATCAGTGGACTAATGTGTGCCTCTATTGCAGAGTTTTAAAATCTTCGCTCCTTGGATTTTGGGGCTGAATCATTGTTTATCATAGGCAGGAATGTGGGGGTACATCTTATGCAATGTAGGATGCTTAGCTGCATTCCTGGTCTCGCCTTACTAGATGTTAGTAGTAGCCCTCTGTTGTGAGAATTAAAATGTCTTCAGGCTTAGGTAATGGCCCAGGAAGGTAAAAGAACTCCTCTGTAGAGAGCTGCACTCATCAAATGCCTTGAATATTTCATTTGACATGAAGGTAATAGTCCTGATTCCATCAACTGGCATTTCTACTTGAGGCTGGTATCATTCTCTCTGAACCTTGTATTCACTAATAAAAATTCAATTTCTTGACTTTTGAAACTGAGGACCTGAATATTGAAATGGTGAAACACACCCACATATGGTCACTCTTTCGAAGCCTGCCTTTATGGCTGGCTGGTCTCCAGGATAACGATGTCATGGTTCTTTTAACTGCAGCAATAGCCAGTAAGATTTTGATATATTCAGTTCCCTCTAGGAATCTATAATAAGGAAATAGGAAGAAATTAGGACAAAGGTTTATGCACTGAGAATTCATAGCTGCTGCTGCTGCTGCTAAGTCGCTTCAGTCGTGTCCGACTCTGTGCGACCCCATAGATGGCAGCCCACCAGGCTCCCCCATCCCTGGGATTCTCCCGCAAGAACACTGGAGTGAATTCATAGCTATGTAATCCATAATAGCCATTATATTAATCTCTTTATACCAATTTGATTCAAATGATTAAAAAATTACCCACTAAATCTACATAGAAAAAAACAAAAGCAAATGAAATAAACAAAAACAAAGTATAAGTGACATATTTGTATATTTAATAAAATTGCAGGGAGGGAAAATGGGGAGCTGAATTTACGCAGCTGGATCCAGAAACCCAAATGATGTCAACACACCCTTGTTCTAACTTTGTCATCCTTGCTTCTCATAAATTATAGATGAATGTTCCTGTGTGGGGTGGAGCATAAATGCTGTTGAAAAAGTATTTTTAAGTCATCCGGCATCCAAAGATATGCACTACTAAGCCTTCCCTTCCAGGATTCATGTATATAATTTTTTGCATACATAATGCCCCAAACACACATACAAGCGTAAATAATCATTTGGGGACCAAACTATTTACAGTTTTGTAGCTTGCTTTTATTACTTAGTACCTTTTAAATCAAAGTTATTACTATTAAACTTTTTTTAAAGTTGATGCTCAAAGACGGCCTCCTGATTCATTCTATCTTATCTTTATGTAACCGTGTCCCGCAAGGTGCTGTCAACATTTAAGGTTATTTCAATGCTTCATCATTAAAACACAAAATAAAAGCAATCAGATAAACATTTCCAGCTGTAAAATAAATGTCATGACGATGTAATGAACAGCCTGGAGACTATAATTAACAATACTGCATTGCATATTAAAAAGTCACTAAAAGAGTTGATCTTAGAAGTCTTTATCATAGGCACACAAAAGATAAGTTCTGTTACTCTGTATGGTGTTGGATGTTAACTAGACTTTTTATGATAATTACGTCAGAGTGTATACAAATATCAAATCGTGATGTTATACACCCAAAACTAAAAATAATGTTAGGTGTTAATTATACTTCAGAAAATCTGAAACAAATTTTTCATTGTGTCCAAGAACAAATTCCTAGACACAGAATTCATGGGTCAATGGATATGTACATATTTGAGGTTCGTAAACATGATTCCCAAAGTCGAAGAAGTTTTTCTGATTTAACCTTTCATCAGCATTATATGAGAATGATTTTATTACTAGAAATCTGCCAACATTGGGAGTTATAATTTACAAATATGTTTGCCAACTTGACAGATACCTTAATTTGCTTAAATAATTCTTCATGTGTTTATTATTAATTTTCATGTTAAATGTTGAGAATTGCCTAAGTCTGTGTTTGCCAACTTTTATTGAAATATTTTTCTTTTCTTTATTGATTTAAAACATGCATTTATTTAATAAATTTACTAGCCGTTTATCATATATGCTGCAAACACTTTAAAGTGTTTTGTATTGTAATTTTGTGGTTTTGATACAAATAACTTCAGATTCATAGTCAAATTATCACTTCTTTCTTCTCCATTTTCCACAGTTACCAATACCCGTTGTTGTATTTAGACATTATTATAACTGCAGTACATACCTAGATCTAATTTCAAACATATGTCCCTTTTCAACTTTCCAACTCATATCCTCTTCCCTACAGGACTTTCTCTCTATCAATCCCTTTACTTTTCACTCTCCTTCAAGCCCGAATTTCCCTCCTTATCCAGCAAAAAGACCATCAAGATGATAACCTCCCAGAATACCTCCTAAACTCCCCTAACCCTCTTATTTTATTTGTTCTATACAAAAACCTCTTGATTGGATTCAATTCTAGACTGTTGGCAGCAAGACTCAGTGTGATGGGAGAAAAATACTGTGGTGTTGACTGGTTTCCCAATAAATCAGTGACCGCTAACCTCAACAGGGCCTCCTTGCTGCAGTCATATAATAGTTCCAAGAGGACTCAGTGGTAAAGCCTCTGCCTGCCAACGCAGGAGAGGTGGGTTCAGTCCCAAGGTTGAGGAGATGCCCTGGAGAATGAAATGGCAACCCACTCCAGTATTCTTGCCTGGGAAATCACACGAACAGAGGAGCGAGGCAGGCTATAGTCCATGGGGTCACAAAAGAGTGGGAAAAGATTTAGTGACAAAACTACAACAAAAAATTGTTAATACCTTTCTTCCCTCCAACTACCAGCTTATAACTTTTGTTCCTATTACACTAAAAAAATAGAGTCTGTCATTGTTTCCATTATTTCCCCATCTATTTGCCATGAAGTGATGGGACCAGATGCCATAATCTTCATTTTTTTTAATGTTAAGTTTTAAGTCAGGTTTTTCACTCTCCTCTTTCACTTTCATCAAGAGGCTCTATAGTTCTTTTTCACTTTCTGCCATAAGGGTGGTGCCATCTACATATCTGCTACTGCTACTGCTGCTAAGTCGCTTCAGTCGTGTAGAATAGGGAAAAGGAGTTCAAAATGGCAGTGGCTAAAAGACAAGGAAGGGAAAAGCCAGCGAAAATAGAACAAAGAAAGGTCCGAGGACTGGAGTGAGGACCTCAGGTAAAACAAACAACACTTCTGGCTGGCCCAGTTTACATAGGACAGGCACAGGGAGAAAAAAAAAACATAAAAAGAGGAGCCAAAGCTAGCTCTCTCTCTCTCCCCCACGTGCTGGGAGGTCTTCTCTTCGCATCTTTGGATCAATGTGCCCTCACGGCTCGAAGATGGATTTTCCTGCTATCTTCTAAATAAAATAGAGCTGTAACACTGAGCTGTAACACTGATTTGTCTAAGAGCTATAACACGGTCCTTTCGAGACCTGAGAGCTACACCACGGTCTATCCAAGACCCAAGAGCTGTGACACGCCAAGGAGGCTTTAATGTCCATCGTTCCAAATCTTTGTTGTGACGAGACAAAAACCGAGGAACATACACTCGTATGACATCTATGGTGTGGCAACCCAGTCCAGTAATCTTGCCTCCCCCTCCAAAAAAGGGGCTCAAAGAAATACATATCTGAGGTTATTGATATTTCTCCCAGCAATCTTGATTCCACCTTGTGCTTCATCCAGCCCAGCATTTCTCATGATGTATTCTGCATAAAAGTTAAATAAGCAGGGTGACAATATATAGCCTTGACATATTCCTTTTCCTATTTGGACCCAGTCTGTTGTTCTATGTCCAGTTCTAACTGTTGCTTCCTGACCTGCATACAGGTTTCTCAGGAGGCAGATCAGGTGGTCTGGTATTCCCATTTCTTTAAGAATTTTCTACAGTTTATTGTGGTCCACACAGTCAAAGGCTTTGGCATAGTCAATAAAGTAGAAGTAGATATTTTTCTGGAACTCTCTTCCTTTTGAGGATCTAATGGATGTTGGCAATTTGATCTCTGGTTCCTCTGCCTTTTCTAAATCCAGCTTGAACATCTGGAAATTCTCAATTCAGATACTGTTGAAGCCTCACTTGGAGAATTTTCAGCATTATTTGCTAGTGTGTCAAACAACTGCAATTGTGTGGTATTTTGAACATTCTTTGGCACTGCCTTTCTTTGAGACTGGAATGAAAACTGACCTTTTCCTGTCCTGTGTCCACAGCTGAGTTTTCCAAATTTGCTGGCATATTGAGTGCAACACTTTCACAGCATTGTCTTTTAGGATTTTAAAATAGTTCAACTGGAATTCCATCACCTCCACTAGCTTTGTTCATTGTGATGTTTCCTAAGGCCCACTTGACTTTGCATTCCAGTATGTCTGGCACTAGATAAGTGATCACATGATCATGGTTATCTGGGTCATTAAGGTCTTTTTCATAAAGTTCTGTGTATTCTTGCCACCTCTTCTTAATATCTTCAGCTTATGTTAGATCCATACCATTTCTGTCCTTTATTCTGCCCATCTTTGCATGAAATGTTCCCTTGGTATCTCTAATTTTCTTGAAAAGATCTTTACTCTTTCCCATTCTATTGTTTTCCTCTATTTCTTTGCATTGATCACTGAGGAAGGCTTTCTTATCTCTCCTTGCTATTCTTTGGAACTCTGGATTCAGATGGGTTTATCTTTCCTTTTCTCCTTTGCCTTTCACTTCTCTCCTTTTTTCAGCTATTTGTAAATCCTGCTCAGACAACCATCTTGCCTTTTTGCATTTCTTTTTCTTGGGGATGGTCTTGATCACTGCCTCATGTGCAATGTCACGAACCTCTGTCCATAGTTCTTCAGGCACTCTGTTTATCAGATCTAATCCCTTGCATCTATTTGTCACTTCCACTGTATAATCATAAGGCATTTTATTTGGGTCATACCTAAATGGCCTAGTAGTTTTCCCTACTTTTTCAATTTAAGTCTGAATTTTGCAATAAGTAGTTCATGATCCGAGCCACAGTCATCTCCCAGACTTTTTTTTTGTGACTGTATAGAGCTTCTCCATCTTTACTTGCAAGGAATATAATCGATCTGATTTCAGCATCGACCATCTGGTGATATCCATGTGTAAAGTCATCTCTTATGTTGTTGAAAGAAGGTGTTTAATATGACCAAGGTGTTCTCTTTGCAAAACTCTGTTAGCCTTTGCCCTGATTCATTTTGTACTCCAAGGCCAAATTTGCCTGTTACTCCAGGTATATCTCAACTTCCTACTTTTGCATTCCAGTTCCCTATAATGAAAAGGACATCTTTTTGGGGTGTTAATTCTAGAGGGTCTTGTAGGTCATCATAGAACTGTTCAACATCAACTTCTTTGGCATTAGTGGTTGGGGCATAGACTTGGATTACTGTGAATTTGTATGGTTTGCCTTAGAAACAAATAGATCATTTTGTCATTTTTGAGATTGCACCCAGTACTGCATTTCAGACTCTTTTGTTGACTCTTTTGTTGCCACTCCATTTCTCCTAAGGGATTCTTGCCCAAAGTAGTAGATATAATGGTCATCTGATTTAAATTAGCCCATCCCTTTTTAGTTCACTGATTCCTAAAATGTTGATGTTCAGCTCTTGCCATCTGCACTTCCAGTTTACCTTGATTCATGGACCTAACCTTCCAGGTTCCTATGCAATATTGTTCTTTACAGCATCGAATTTTACTTCCATCACCAGTCAAATCCACAGCTGGGCATTGTTTTCTTTTTAGCTTCATCCCTTCATTCTTTCTGGAGTTATTTCTCCACTCTTCTCCAGTAGCATATTGGGCACCTACCGACCTGGGGAGTTCATCTTTCAGTGTCATATCTTTTTGCTTTTTCATATTGTTCATGGGGTTCTCAAGGCAGGAATATTGAAGTGGTTTGCCATTCCCTTCTCCAACGGACCACGTTTTGTCAGAACTCTCCACCATGACCAGTCTGCGTTGAGTAGCCCTACATGGTATGGCTCATAGTTTCATTGAGTTAGACAAGGCTGTGTTCCATGTAATCAGTTTGGTTAGTTTTGTGTGATTGTGGTTTTCATTCTGTCTGCCCTCTGAAGGATAAGCATAAGAGGCTTATGGAAGCTTCCTGATGGGAGAAACTGACTGTGGGGAAACTGGGTCTTCTTCTGATGGGTGGGGCCATTCTCAGTAGATCTTTAATCCAATTTTCTGTTAATGGGCTGAACTATGATCTTGCCCTGTTTGGCCTGAGGTCAAGCTGTGGTAAGGGTAATGACACCTCCTTCAAAAAGACGTGAACTCGCACTGTTGTATTCAGTGCCCCTGACCCCACAGCAGGCCACTGTCCACCCACACTGCACCAGAGACTCCTGGACACTCACAGGAAAGTCTGGCTTAGTCTCTTGTGAGGACATTTCTCCTTTCTTCCGGCTCCAGTTGCACACAAGGTTTTGTTTGTGCCCTCCAAGAGTCTGTTTCCCCAATCCTGTGGAAGTTTTGTAATCAAATCTCACTGACCTCCAAAGTGAAATTCCCCAGGGGTTCTCAGTCTCTTTGCCGGATCCCCAGGATGGGAAATCTGTTGTGGGTCCTAGAACTTTCTTAACAGTGCAACAATTTCTTTGATATAATTGTTCTGCAGCTTGCGGGTTGTCTGCTCAGTGGCTCTATGGTGGGGCAAATGGCAACCTCCTCCAAGAGGTCTTATGCCACACACTGCATGACCCAAGTCTGCTGTAGTCAGAGCTCCTTTCCCCAGGGCAGGCCACTGCTGACCCATGCCTCCACTGAAGACACTCAAACACTCAAAGGCAGGTCTGGCTCAGTCTATGTGTCTTCTCTGGGTTCTGGTGCATGCAAGGCTTTGTTTGAGCCTTCCAAGCATCTCTGGTGGGTAGGGGGCTTGATTCTAAACATGATTTTGCCACTCCTACCATCTTATTGGGGCTTCTCTTTTGCCCTTAGACATGGGATATCTTTTTTGATGGGATCCAACATTCTCCTGTTAATGAACAACTAATGGTTGTTCAGCAGTGAGTTGAAATTTTGGAATTCTATCAGGAGAAGATGAACTCACATCCTTTTACTCCACCATCTTGTCAAATGCCACTGCAAATGGTGACCACAGTCCTGAAATTAAAAGACACTTTATCCTTGGAAGAAAGCTATGACCAACCTAGACAGCATAATAAAAAGCAGAGACATTACTTTACTGACAAAGATCTGTCTAGTCAATGCTATGGTTTTGCCAGTAGTCATGTATGGATGTAAGATTTGGACCATAAAAAAGCTGAGAACTGAAGAACTGATGCTTTTGAACTACAGTGTTGGAGAAGACTCTTAAGAATCCCTTGGACAGCAAGGAGATACAACCAGTCCATCCTAAAGGAGATCAGTCCTGAATATTCATTAGAAGGACTGATGCTGAAGCTGAAGCTCCAAAACTTTGGCCACCTGATGCAAAGAACTGACTCATCTGAAAAGACCCTGATGCTGGGAAAGATAGAAGGCAGGAGGAGAAGGGGACGACAGAGGATGAAATGGTTGGGTGGCCTCACTGATTTGATGGCCATGAGTTTGAGCAAGCTCCAGGAGTTGGTGATGGACAGAGAAACCTGGCTTGCTGCAGTCCATGGGGTCACAAAGAGTTGGACATGACTGAGTGACTGAACTGAACTGAACTTAAGGAAATAGAAGTCATCAGCAAAGAATCCATGTTCCCCAACGATCACACAGAGCATGCAGCCAAACCTCTGTTCCTATGGATGACCTGTCCTTGTTTCTATGAAGGGACAGTATTGTATTTGGTCACTTCATCCCAGTTCCTCTCCCTTAAGCATTACTTAGTTCCAGAAACAGTTCCCTGTGGATACTGCAGTGCAATTGTATCTTAAGTAATCACTGTCCAGGGACAAGATCAGACTTGTGAATCTGCAGAGAATCCAGAACACATTCAGAACGTACTAAATGGTCACAGGGGTTGCTTCTCTATCATACTGAGGTTACTCAAGCCCCTCAGTCCTTTTATAGATTCAGACGAAATACTGGAGACAAGCCAAGGATGGGAGAGTATTTCAAAGATAGCCTCCCCCCACCCTTTGGAGTCTGAGTTACTGGTTAAAAAATACGTCAAACAGAAGACGGTATCCTGCTTTTTCAAAAAAAAACCTTGAGTCCAATTTGCTCTATTCTCTTCTACTTAGCTTGGTGTAGACATTTTTTGTTAGCACTTTTGATTAGTATAATAAATTTTCAACACACAAAATGAATTTCTAGTTAAAGACGTAGTTGAGTGCCAACTTTCTTATTCTGTCTGAATAATATTAATATGAACTGGTAAATACAATGATGTAGGTGCCAACTTTCAGTGAATGGAAGTAAAGTAATTCCACCAGCTCTTTAATTAACTAAAAATATTTCAGAAGAAATATGTATTCTGAAGTAGCAACTTTATTTCTATAACAGTAAATTCGAGGCTATTTATTGCCACACTTACACAGAGCAGAATCTGTTATACATATTCTTTAATACCCCAAGTGAATATCCTCTTTCAGAAGTACATATGACCTACCAATACAGCTAGTGTAGGAGTCAGGTAGGGTCGTTTATAATAGTAAGTAGGAGGCAGAGAGACAGAAAAGTGAATTTTGCTCACAGTAAATTAGAATAAGTAGTCATCCACCTCTCCCTCCTTTCCTCAGGGTGTATTGAGGGTGGGTGGGAGGGGCTCTCTCGTTCCTCCTGAGTGTGTGGTGTGAAGCCACTCCTAGTCTCACCAGTCCACCTACTCTGCGGTTAGGTGCATCATGGAAAACTTTTTACTTTATGACTGGTCACTGGCTGGGGCTTTCAGACCCAGGTCTCTACACACACACTGCTCTTCACCAAAAGAACCAGCAGAGAATCTGTTGTGGTGTGTAGTGCCTTCAAATTGCTTCCTTCTTCATTTCTTCACATCACAACTCCTACGACTTCATCAGATTTTCTCCAAATTTAGTGGTATTTATAGGGAATCAAAGCACAGGAGAATAAAACATAGGGGAATTTAAGTTTATTTTTTTAATCTCATTTTCCCCATATACCAATTAGTTTACTTTAGGGAGAACCCATTTTTTAAAGTCAGTTTTCTCCACTGCCAAATGACATCCCCCGCTCATCCCCACCTGCTGTGGGTTGTCTTCTAACCTCTATCATGCAAGCCTTTTAGGATGCCTCATCTTCTATCTGCAGGTTGATTTGCTTGAAGACTCATCACATTCCCATCACAAAACCATAATCAACCTAGAGATGAATGATTCCAAAGCTCTGTGTGATTGGTCATAAAACCTACTTAGGCCTGAATGGTGGTGGGCATGCCATGCTCGATCCTGGGGACTAAGGGACCTGGCTGTGCTTGTGATACCAGTGACATCTCTCCACTGGTACTGTTAAGTCTCCATGAAGTCTAGAAAATAAATGGTGAAATTTGAGCTTAAGTCAATGTGATTCTCTCATGCTTTGGGAGACAATGGAGGTAACCTCATTACTTTGTTCTTTCTTCAGGCTATGTCTTTTGTTGTATGGCTGCACAGGCCTGCTGTATGATCTAAGCAATCTTTTTTTTTTTTTTTTTTTACTAAATGTTTCTCTTCCTGTGAGACTTACTAAAAAGCAACTTAGTGGCAAAAAGTAATGTTGTACTTACACTTCTGTACAGAAATGATGAGTTGAATATATGATTTTGCATAGTAGATATCCACTTGTGAAATGTGCAGGTCAGGAAGCAACAGTTAGAACTGGACATGGAACAACAGACTGGTTCCAAATAGGAAAAGGGGTACGTCAAGACTGTATATTGTCACCCTGCTTATTTAACTTTTATGCAGAGTACATCATGAGAAATGCTGGGCTAAATGAAGCACAAGCTGGAATCAAGATTGCTGGGAGAAATATCAATAACCTCAGATATGCAGATGACACCACCCTTATGGCAGAAAGTGAAGAGGAACTCAAAAGCCTCTTGATGAAAGTTAAAGAGGAGAGTGAAAACGTTGGCTTAAAGCTCAACATTCAGAAAACGAAGATCATGACATCTGGTCCCATCACTTCATGGGAAATAGATGGGGAAACAGTGGAAATAGTGTCAGACTTTATTTTTCTGGGCTCCAAAATCACTGTAGATGGTGACTGCAGCCATGAAATTAAAAGATGCTTACTCCTTGAAAGGAAAGTTATGACCAACCTAGATAGCATATTCAAAAGCAGAGACATTACTTTGCCAACAAAGGTCCATCTAGTCAAGGCTATGGTTTTTCCTGTGGTCATGTACGGATGTGAGAGTTGGACTGTGAAGAAAGCTGAGTGCCAAAGAATTGATGCTTTTGAACTGTGGTGTTGGAGAAGACTCTTGAGAGTCCCTTGGACTGCAAGGAGATCCCACCAGTCCGTTATAAAGATTAGTCCTGGGTGTTCATTGGAAGGACTGATGTTGAAGCTGAAACTCCAATACTTTGGCCACCTCATGCGAAGAGTTGGATCATTGGAAAAGACCCTGACACTGGGAGGGATTGAGGGCAGGAGGAGAAGGGGACAACAGAGGATGAGATGGCTGGATGGTATCACTGACTCGATGGACATGAGTTTGGGTAAACTCCAGGAGTTGGTGATGGACAGGGAGGCCTGTCATGCTATGATTCATGGGGTCACAAAGAGTCAGACACGACTGAGTGACTGAAGTGAACTGAACTGAAGAAATATATCTTAGATTGATTGCCTTAAACAATGTTACTTTCTTATAGTGCTGGAGGTTTGAAAGTCTAAGATCAAGGTGCTGGCCAACCCAGTGTCTGATAAGACTCACTTCCTGGTTTGCAAATGCTCATCTTGTGTCCTCACATGGCAGAGAGCCAAGGTGAAGTGAGTTCTGTTGTGTCTCTTCTTGTAAGAGTGCTACTTCCATTCATGAGCGTCCACTATCAGGGCCTAGTTACCTCTCAAAGATCCCACCTCCGGATACCATGATATTGGGGATTAGGTTTCATATGATGAATTTTTGGGGTGGGGAAGCAAACATTCAGTCCATAGATGCGGTATATGCTGCTGGGGTGGGGGAGGGGTGCATATGACCTTGACCGTCTGGGTGGGGGTAGCTCTCGAGGAGGTCTTCCTAGAAGATGTGATCCTTAATTTGAAATGTGGAACTCCAGCAAGCATTAGCCAGTTAGATGGGCCAGGGGTCAGAGGCAGAGGAAGGTGGTGGGGTACTTGATGATGGAGAATGTCCCAGGTAGGGAGGGCCACACCACAGAGTGTGCAAGGTCCAGAAGTGACAGAAAGCGTGTTTGCGGAACTGACATAAAACATGGAAACAGTAATCGCTCATCCCTTCTTTTAAAGATATATTTAATGCCTATTATGTGCCAGACCTAGTGCTAAACCAGAGAATAAACCTGTGATCAAGGCAGAATTGTTCTGATTACTATGAATATAATCAACTGTTCTTATGACTTCATCTCTTGAACACCAGGCACTTGAAGTACTTCACCTTTGTTATCTCATCTCATTCTACAACAGCCATTTGAAACTTTTAGCATCACTATACAGATGAGTAAACTGAGGCATAGATGACCTCAGTAATTTCCCAAGGTCACTGTGCTGATGGGTTGAGGAGCCTAAATTCAGGCGATCCAAATCTAGAACTTAGTCTTGGTTCATAACTGACTGGATTATGTGCAAAGGACCATAAAGAAGGCTGAGTGATGAAGAACTGATGCTCTTGAACTGTGGTGCTGGAGAAGACTCTTGAGAGTCCCCTGGACAACAAGGAGATCCAACCAGTCCATTCTGAAGGAGATCAGTCCTGGGTGTTTATTGGAAGGACTGATGCTAAAGCTGAAACTCCAATAATTTGGCCACCTCATGCGAAGAGTTGACTCATTGGAAAAGACTCTGATGCTGGGAGGGATTGGGGGCAGGAGGAGAAGGGAATGACAGAGGATGAGATGGCTGGATGGCATCACCAACTCAATAGACATGGGTTTGGGTGAACTCTGGGAGTTGGTGATGGACAGGGAGGCCTGGCGTGCTGCAGTTCATGGGGTTGCAAAGAGTCGGACACGACTGAGCGACTGACCTGAACTGAACTGAATGTTAAATGAAATGTGTGAAATTTAAAATAAAGAATATTTATTAACATGCAAAAGAACATATCCCCCTCTCCTAAATATAAGTATTAATTCTCAAGGCAGCAGAGTTTAATTCTACAGTGAATAAAGAAATTATCTCTCCAACTGTTTCATCCTTTAAAATGTCTCTCACACGACACGAGTTCATCCATCTTGAGGAACGAGTTATGATAGACATGTATCATGTAAAATTTTACTTAAGCTTTGAAAAATGATTAAGTTCGTAAAATGAACATTTCTTGAGCACCATTTACCTGTAGGCTGCTGCTGCTGCTGCTGCTAAGTTGCTTCAGTCGTGTCCAACTCTGTGTGACCCCACAGATAGCAGCCCACCAGGCTCCCCCATCCCTGGAATTCTCTAGGCAAGAACACTGGAGTGGGTTGCCATTTCCTTCTCCAATGCATGAAAGTGAAAAGTGAAAGTGAAGGCGCTCAGTTGTGTCCAACTCTTAGCAACCCCATAGACTGCAGCCTTCCAGGCTCCTTTGTCCATGGATTTTCCAGGGTGCTGGCCTCTAAAACTGGAAATCTGGGTGAGATGCTCTTGCCCCAGCCTCCTGTACTCTTGGTCCGACACTAAGGATGGCTCATTCCTTGCATGAATGTTCTAGCAGATTGTATGCATCATGGTGCTGGGGGTCTATACTTCTTTTCTCTCTCTTGTCACCAACACTGAGCAAAGTGTACATTACACAGTGTACATTTTGTGAACGTCATTAGCGCATTCAGAGTAGTTGTTTAAAACCTATTTTTGAGTGGATCAGTTATAAATTTCATAATAAGATCATTGACACTTTAGAGAAAAACAGTTATCTGTCTATGCACCTGGTAAAAAATTGTGTGGAAGGATAATATACTGAAAGGTTGTTTTGTGGCTTATTTTTGTTACCACAGGGACAGAAAAATATGCCAGATACTTTTGCCTTCTTGAAAGAGTCCAAACATGTCTATATATACTTGTTTCTGAATCCTGGGTGGTGTTTTTTTGTTTTTTAGTGGAATGGGAAGCAAAAATTCCTTTGTGTTTGTCAAAACTTCTTGATGAAAATCCCTACACAGATTGTATCTTGCTGGTTGAAGCTCACTGAGAAACTCATTTCAGGAACAGATTAAGTGAAAGGTATTTGACCCAGCAGGGAAGGATGTGAGCTTCTCCTTCTCAGGACCATGGCGGGGATAGCTGTGTGCAGTGTGTGGGGAGGCTGCACACTTGGCTGTGGTCCCAGAGCTCAAAACATCTTCTTAGTGTGGAAGGAGAATGAGTAGTCCTGGGCTTTCTCAGTGAAGTGAAGATGACCCTTGTCTGCCCAACCTAAATCCCTTATAATCCCTTATAATCTCAGCAATTCTCTGGGCATGGCTCATATGGGGACCCGCTGGCAATTGAGGGCTTGAAACCAAATTTCATGTGCTGCAAATTGTTCTAGAATAATCCAACCTCATGAACAACAGATGAAGTGATTTAGGAGAAGGCAGTGAGCAATTCATTTTTTCCCATGACTTAAGTGTGAGAGGGAGGGATATGAAACAGGAGTCTGTAAGCATTGATTAGACACAGAAGGGGAAGGGGCATCCCCCGGTGGTCTGGTATTTAGGGCTCCATATTCCCATTGCAGGGGACAGGAGTTTGATCCCTGGACATGCAAGAGTTCTACAGGTGTGTCTGATGAGAAGGTGAGAAACGTGGGGATAGAGGGGAAATTATAAAGAAAGAATCATGGGACTTTAGCCAAAACTGAGATAGACCTGGATTTTGAAGAATGTTGAACGTGTTCAAAGTTTGGAGTCTGAATGAAGGAAATTGCATCATCTTCCACGTATTGTATATATTTTATTATACCTGCTTATGCCATTTTTTGTATTTATATTGCTACTCATCTTATCAGAATTTCCCCCACACTCCTTCCTTCTGTCCTTCATTTAATAAACACATTTTGAGCACCTCTTATATGTTAGACACAGAGGTATGTATGCAGATGTAAAATAAATAATCCTTGAGTTCAAGAAGTTCTTAGTACAGTTCTGTTAATACTTTACTAGACTTTTCATAAAGATTGAACCATTGGTTTGCAAGTTAGAACTTATGTCGACGAATTGTATATGGAAGCTTAATCTATTTCCAACAAAACCCCATATTTTCCCCCTAAAACTTTGAACGTTTTTACTTCTGAAGCAAAATTCTGCCTTTAACAGATATTTTAAGGAAGAAAACACTTACTAAGTCATAAGATCATTGCAATGAAATTCTAAATGAAACTTTGAAACCCTTACCACCCTGCTGGCCTTTGTAATTTAAATATTTACAAAACAGAATGAACATCTTTAAGAAATTTCACTCTTAGTTGTCTCTTAAAGAGTGATGATTGAAGTGGTTTTGATAGTGCCTTATTCTACATAACTTGATATATGCAGTATGTATGTATCTGGGTGTGTACACTTCCAGGTAGAATTACAGTTACAAATAGTTTAGGCTTTAGATTCAGGCCTCAGAAAATAATTCCAAACTCTGACACTTTCTCCTGTTGTAGGTTTATTTTCTATAACTTTATTTTGAAAAGGTGTATTATGGTTATTCCACAATTTCTTCACACAGAAATATCTCAAAAGTACAAAATATTAATCATAAAAGAACTGGAAGAACACGTTTCTTCCCTTATGAATGTGTTGGTCGGTCATGAAAATACCAAAAAAAAAAAAAAATGCATTTTGTAGAATGCTGAAATAATATATGGACACTACAAGAGAGTAAAACTAGCACGCAATCTAAGGTGAAGTGAAGTGAAGTCTCTCAGTCGACTCCGACTCTTTGCGACCCCATGCACTGTAGCCTACCAGGCTCCTCTATCCATGGGATATTCCAGGCAATAGTACGGGAGTGGATTGCCATTTCCTTCTCCGGGATCTTTCCGACCCAGGGATAGAACCCAGGTCTCCCGCATTGTAGACAGACGCTTAACCGTCTGAGCCACCAGGGAAGTTTTAATCAATCAAAAGTAAATGCCCTATTTCTTTGCATCATGAGGCGTACAGAAGACACCTATTTTGATGGTGATTTTCTCATAGGAAGGAACAGTGTGTGGCCTGCATTCTCCTTAGTGAGAAGCACCAGAGGCCTTCCAGGTGTTCCGGAGCTGGAGCCCAGAAGTGGGTGGGCATAGGATGCTCCGGCAAGGCCACCTGCTGGCCCCACTCCTGGCTGCTCGGGAGGTTTGCGTTCCTGTGGCCTGCTCCCTGCAGGACCCCTCTCACCACCTCCCAGCCCCCTGGCCTGGTTAGCATCATGGCTGCCTTCCAGCCAGGGAGCCTCTCTTCTGTATTAACATCAGTTCTCAAGAATGAGGGCCCCTGCCACGATTTCTTTGCTTGGAATATGATGTTTTTACTTCATCGAGGCTACATAAAATAAAAGGAAATATTTTTCTACAGGCTGGATTAGGAACAAATAAATGTCTTCTTCCCTAAAATCATGAACAGATCATTTGTCCTCTCATGTTTCATGGAGGTAATGCTCCTCATTTTATTCTACAAATGGTGTAAGTTAGATAAAAAATACAAATCTTCACAATATTAATATCCATGAAATGCTTTGATTTTGTTCCTTTATATAATTAATATGTTATATAAATTATATAAAGGCCAGTAGAGTAAGTCACTTGAGTGTGTTAAAATCAGATGGCAAAGGTGGTGATCGGATTCATCTATAAACCTAAGGCATTTCAGGTTTCAGAGAGGAGATACAATATCTACAGCAGGCGGCAAGACTGTTGAGAAGATGATTCATAGCACAGCAGTGTGGAATATATTGAGAACACGAAGAGAAAGAGGAAGCTGTCATCGAAGGAACTTGCCAAAGAGTGATTTTTAAATTTTCTGAAGAGTGGCATAACTATCAGGAGTGTATACAGGTAGATTTGGTGCATTGCCCACGAGAAATTGAAACAATGGCTCATCCCAAGCACTAATGTCAGAGGGTAATGTCAGACAATATTTATGGGATGCATCTTTGTAGTTTTTCTTAAATAATTAAGGCTTCATATTAAAATGGAAAATTATATTTAATCCTATACTTATAGGTTGAAATAAAATATGTCTGATTCATAAAAAAAGACCTAAAGCATTTTGCATATATCTTTCTTGGTTTAAGGAACAATTACCTAAATTGAATCAACATTTTTAAAAATAAGCAATTCATGAGGGAACACTTTTACTATTCTGAGGTTCTCTAACATGTCAATAGGTTTCATGTACAAACCACTTATCATGGATTGAGAATTCATAGAAGACAGCATTTCCAAGCAACATTTAAACCTGATTGGACCTGGCTTTTAAATAATGTCACCTGTGACCTAAACAAGCATTGTTGTTGTTTGTTGTTCAGCACTCTAATAGAAAAGAGGAGTAATAAGTCTAATACTTCAAATACATTTATAGTATTGTTTTCAACATAATCACTGCCATTTTTCCTAAAGATAATTCATTTGAACTTTACCAGTAGTGAGGTAATTTTAAAAATTTTAATATAATTGGAAATGTTATGTTATTGCTTATGTTTATTCCATAGGATACTATGATAATTTAATAGTCAAATTTATTTTTTCTATGATTGTACACTTATTCTAATTAAGAATTATTTTAAAAATATTAGCAAATTGAATTCAACAATATATAAAAAGTAGTATACAACATGATTAAGTGGGATTTATTCCAGGGAGATCATTCAATACCCTCAATGTGCTAGAACCACATTAACGAAAGGAAAGATTAAAAACCTCATGGTCATTCAGTAAATGCAGAAAAATCATTTGACATATTTCAACATCTATTCATGACAAAAATTGTCATCAAAGCTAACATCATAGTCAATGGCTTTATAGCCATTGGCTAATAGCTTTTATAGACAATGGCTATAATCTTTATAGTCAATTGCTAATAGCTTTTCCTCTAAAAAATTGAAACAAAGACAAAGATGCCCACTCTCACCACTTCTATTTAGCATAATATTAGAAGCTCTAGCCACAGCAATCAGACAAGAAAAAGAAAAGGCATTTAGATTGGAAGGGAAGAAGTAAAATTGTCACTGTGACATTTCCAAGAACAAAGAATTACCTAAATAAATTACAGCCTAACAACATACTGGGATAATTTGCAATGTCTTTAAACCTCAGTTGTTTCATCTGACAAATGGGGATAATGCCTACCCTTGACGTTGTTGTGAGGATTCTATGAGGTTACATAAGTAAGATAGCTAGCACGGTTCACTGCCAAGGCCATCCTCCACTTTATAAATTCATGTTTAGGTGAATAGAAATGTATTTGGAAGTATATAAAAGTAGGCATAGATTAGGGTTGGCATTGAACAGCTTTATAACTTTTTAATATTCTTCTTGTATCTGGCAATTTCCTTATAATAGAATCATGATATTTTACTTTATATTTAAGTCATCTGGACAACAATAACAACAATAATTTAATGGAATCAGCAAAGAAATTAAAGCAAAGATCTATTATTTAGAAGGATTATCTTATCTAGCTCCTTCTTTCTTTTTCCTATTTTTCAATTTATTGAAACTATTCTAATAATATTAATATGAGTTAATATTTTTAAGATATGCATTTTTATTTTATTGTATTTCTACTGAGCTCACATTTTATTACTCTTGCATATACACACATATTGATTTATAAACTAACTTAGTATGACTAATACAAATAGGAAAAAACAATACTATTTGAATAAAAATGAAATTTAAAAATCAAAAAAATATACAATCCTTCAAAACCAACAAAACTTCTGAACAAAAGGTCAGAAGAGATTATAAAACTTAGTGATACTTCAAAGTTAAGTGGTTTGTGAGGAAAAAAGTGACTCGATTCACTTCTTACCAAATAATTATTTTGACAAAAACTTTAATAGTTTCTTCTACATTATTTTCGACTGAATTGCATGTCTTTATTTTGGAGTTCAAGAACCTAAAACAGAGTAGTCAAGAGATTTCTGTCACAGGATATGCTAGAATTCCAGGAAATGCTTAATTCCAAATCTTAAATACTGTATTAATAAAAATGTTCTATTTTTCTAAAACAGTGGAAAGCACTGAAGGCTTTATTGGGCAGGACAGCAATGTCAGAAATGTGATCTTTAAGCAAAATTACTGTTGGCAGTGTGGTCAATGGATTGGAAGGGCAGAGTTAATTGAGTTGAAAACCAATATTGAGGAGCAAAGACTCATTTGTGGTTTGTTTTATGTGTGAAACTCTAGTTTCAGGCTTGGTCTAATGTAACAGGGCATTTTTCCTGGAAAAGTTGTTTTCACACCAGAGGGCTTTCCCAGAGGTCTTTATAATCCTCCTAGCATCATTGCACAAGGACACTGTCTGAAAAAAAGTTACTTTCTCTCCTATGGATCTGTTTCATACATTTGGATGTTAACTACAGATAGGGATGAGGGGTTTCACCTGAAAATCAAGACAACCACTGCTAAAACTCATTTGAAAAAAATTCATAATTCTGTAGCCCTCTAGTGTGTAAGCAGACAGCCTTCAGTTTCATAACTTCATCACTTTTATTGAAAGATTCCATTGTGAAACTACCTGCTTACTATCTGTCTTGAAGATATTGCAGGGTTGCTGCTTATTACAGTGCATCTGGAATGAGTCACTTTGATACTATTATCTACGTAGAGTGTGATCTTAGTCTTTGAGGCTGAAAGTCCTCATTTGAAGTTTAGGGAAAATACTCAACCCCTTTCTCGCAATCTGTTGTGTCGCTTGTAGGCAGGTGCTATTAAAACCTTCAGTTTTAAGCTAATGTGAATTGTGAAGTAGCACTACCCACAATGTCATCTCTGGACCAGTAACATTGGTATCTCCTGGCAACCCGGGCTTCCTAAATCAGAGCCTGAACCTTACCCACAAAGCTCACATGATCCTGTGCCCATTAGCCTCAAAGCAGTGTCGTACAGAACATGCGGGCACCTGAGTCCAGGAAGTGAGAGGCACGGTGTGCCCTGGCAGTAGCTATTCATAGGAGAAACTACACTCGACTTTTCATGGAAAACACTAAGAAACGTTTAATAATACTTATGTGCTGGGGATTGTCCATTCATGTCCTTTCTCCTTTCCCCCAGCCCGCTCATCTGTTTTCTAACTAGTTAATACAGAGAATTCTGGGGAAGGTTTGTGTCTTTTTTCAAACTTGTACCTTCCATGGACAGGGAAAAACTGAAAAGTCAATGAGATGATTGTTTTTCTAAGTGATAGAAAACTGTTTTGAAGCTAAATGACAGGGAATGAGATTGCATTCCGTCAGAACAGCTACCTTCTCTTTGTGGCTTCCTTTCCTTTTTGCTCAGTATTACTAGGCAGGTCGGCTGTGACAGGCTCTAATCATGACAACACAAGTTCATTTCATTATCACCTTACTTCCAGTCCTTGTGTGTAGGTTGGTGCCCTCAGGACCATAAGTCAGCTTTCTAGGAATTTACTTTTTATTTTATTTGTTAGGAATTCTTTATTTTTTATTTATCCCCTGTGTTTCCTTTTAGTCCACATGCTGTTTTTCTCATGCATCTAATAAACTGCCTCGAGGCTCCAAAGTTTGTGCCATTGGTCTTTTCCCGTTCCTGGTAAATTTGACAGTCTTCACAGGTGTATCTCCATTTTTAATCTAGGTGAGGAATAATGATAAAGGATTTAGAAAAGAAAAGCAAGGATAAATTAGGAATGACCTTTCCAGAGCAAATTTATCGGATCATGCCAAATATTTAAATCCCTACTTATTAGTATTATTGTAACAGGGAAGAACAAATCTGGCTCCGTATTAGGTCTGTTCCTTTTATTTTAACACTTGTGCTTTGCTGCCTGTGCTTGGGCATGCTAGCTTTGCATCTTTTGTAAAGGAATGCTGCCTATAGCCTGAAATATACAGGATAGCCCATTCTCAGGGCTCTGACCTTTAAGATTCCATTCATATTGAGATAAAAAGCTGTAGAGCGGAGAATAACATTTGTTTTGTTGACAGTTCACCTGAACATCATGACCTGACCTAAAAGGACAGCTGCAAGAACAAAGGATTTTGACACCAAGAATTTTGCAACAACTTATCACACCCCTCCCTCACTTTGCCTTTAAAAAGGCTTTGCTAAAACCCTTCAGGGAGTTTGGGTTTTTTGAGAATGAGTCACCTGTCTCCTTGCATAGCCCTGTAATAAAACTTGCTCTATTCCAAACTCCAGTGTTTTAGTTTGTTTGGCCTGACTATGCATCAGGCACATGAACTTGTGTTCAGAAACATTATCTCAGTCATAGCTCTTGACTCTCAAAATACCAGTCATGCATGTGGTGATGTCCTGATCTGGAGCCATTAATAATTCTTCATATACAGTAGCTTTCTGGCTGATAACATACCATGTAGGTATTTTCAGCTTGACACTGTGGAAAGTGTCTGGAGGCTGGGTTGTGCCTCTGTATCTGTGGTATAAAAACACAGTCTCACTGAATGCCTGCAGATAAGTCATCATTGTCATCAATAATGCCATCATGATCAGATATTGATCCTTACAATTTTAATAAGGATTGTCCTTATTATTATTATTAAGTCCTAGTATTAAGTTGTAATATTATTAAGTCCTTACACATGACAGGTGGAAGCAGTGAGTTAGCCAAGATGCCTAAAACATAGGCCTTCTATCATTACCTTATGGGATAAGTGTGAAGATGAGACAAGATTCATATCGATGGCCTTCAGAAAGAGAGCATCACCCCTGTGATATGATCGTTTGAAGGTTGCTTCATGCTTACACTCTTCGCCTCTTGGATTTGACTATTTCCTTTTCCATGTTGGGGAAATTTTTGACTATAATCTCTTTAAAAATTTTCTCAGATACTTTCTTTTTCTCTTCTTCTAGGATCTGCATAATCGAATTTTGGTGTGTTTAATATACCCCAGGGGTCTCTGAGACGATCCTCAGTTCTTTTCATTCTTTTTCCTTTATTCAGCCAATATTTCCAACATTCTATCTCCCAGCTCACTTATCCAATCTTTTGCCTCAGTTATTCTGCTATTGATTCCTTCTAGAGTATTTTTAATTTCAGTAATTGTGTTGTTTATCTCTGTTTGCTTATTCTTAGTTTCTTCTAGGTCCTTGTTAAATGTGTTAATTCATTTTTGCATTTTCTCCATTCCATTTTTGAAGTTTTGGATCGTTTTTACTATCTTCACTCTGAATTCTTTTTCAGGTAGTTTGTTTATCTTTATGTGAGTTTTAAGTGAGTTTCTAACTTGTTCCCTCATTTGGGCAATGTTTTGCTGCCTTTTCTTTTCTTTTTTTCCTAACTTAATGTGTTTGAGGTCTTCTTTTCCTAAACTTCAGTGTCAAATTCCTCCTTCCTTTTGGTTTCTGCCCTCAGTGATGGGCAGGGCCATGTGAAGTGGTAATCCTGTTACTGATGATTGGATTCTGTGTTTGTCTCATTTGCTGTTTGTGCGAGGCATCCTGCACTGGGTGCTGCTGGCCCGTGGGTAATGCCAGGTCTTGTATGCAGGTGGAGGCCTTTGTGGGAGTTCTAATTAATAACCCCTGGGGCTAGGAGTTCTCTGACAGTCTAGGGTCTTGTGCTTCCATTCCAAAGGCTCAAGGACCAATCTCTGGCTGAGGAACTGAGATTCCACAAGTGGTTCGTTATGGCATCAAAGGGGATTAAAACAAACACACAAAAGCAAGAAACAAGAGCCCCAGACAAATGGTAAATACAAAATCAGGCAAATGCTAACAAAAACAATGGAACACACACACACACACACACACACACACAAATACACAAAATCAAAACAGTCCAAAAAAAGAAAGCAGATTGACCCAGTGAGAAAAGGAAACCAAAAATGATATCAACCAGTTAAAAACAAAACTGACTAAAGAACAAATTGGAAAACAAAACCAAGCAAGGTGCTAACTGGGAAATAAAGCAAAGAAAACAAAACAACCGAACATGGTGAGAAAAAGAAAGAAAAGGAAGAAAAGAAAGAAAGACTAGAAAAGCAAGTCAAACAGAGGTAGATAAAAATGATTTATATATATTAAAGAATAACTATGACAGGAAAAGAGTAAGAAAGGCAAACGAATAAAGATAATGAATTTTTAAAATTAAATTTAAAAAAAAGAGAAAAGAAACAAACCCACAGAACTGCAAAAGGCCAATGTAGAGGCAGAAGTATATCAAGGAAATACAAAGTGTGATTATCGAAAAAAATTCTCAAAAGCTTAAAATAGATTTATTAGTACTAATAAAATCAACAACTGTGGCAACAGAGGAAAAAAGAAGAAAAAAACCCCAGACACAACTATAGAACAAGTCAAAATATAAGAATAATGCAAAATGTTTTTCTTGATTCTCAACCGTCAATGTCCTTCCACCTTGCCTCCCTCAGATGCCCTCCAGGACTGGGCTTGTCTCTGGACCTGCTGTGTGGGCAGCTCAGACTCGAATCTGGTCCTCCTCCTGCGTGTTCCTGCCTCCAAGGTCCACAGCTGCCAGATCAAGTGCGTTTTCTTTTGTGCGAGCTCTTACTGTCTTTTTATATATTCCACAGGCATAGAGTCTGCCTAGTTGATTGTGTGGGTTTACTCTGCAGCTTTTCAGCTGGTGGGGAAACTTTGGGTCCTCGTCCTCAGCCATACTGCCACTGGGTTTCAATTCTGGTTTTTTCTCCACCTCTGCAAGTGAGTGGTCCACAGAGGTTTGCTCCTGAAGTTGACCTGGAGGACTTGGGTCTGCCCCAGTGAGAACTGGGTGTGGAGGGGGCGCAGCTGCCTGGACCACAGGAGTTCCGGCAGCACCAGGTGTTCAGGGGAGCCAGTGGCTAGAACAGCAGGAAATAAGGTGCTCTTAGGGTTTTTCCCTAAGCTCTGTGGGCTCTGCCTCAGTGGGGATCGAGTGTGGAGGTGGCATGGTTGCTTGGATCCTGGGGAATACGCAGGAGTACCGGTGGCTATTGTCCCAGGAGATGTGGTGCTATTATGGCTTTTCCTAGCCTCTAACATTTCTGCCCCAGTGAGGATCAAGCGTGGAGGTGGCATGGCTCTGCTTGGACTGAGGGTACCCTCATTGCATCAAGTGTTCAGGGACACCGACTGCCTCAGCCACAGGAGCTATGGCCCTAGTAGAGTCTTTTTCTAGCCTCTGGCAGCCGGTGGTCAGAGGGCCTATTTGGCTAGCCCTTCTCTGTTGCTTGGCCCATTCAGGTACTTAAAGGGCCCCCACTGGCTGGGGTCCTTCTCTGTTGCTCAACACATTAGGCACTCAAAGAGCCACATTCTTTGGGGTCTACAGTGATGGCTCCACCCCCTGCACGTGACTCAGCAGGATCCCCTTGCCTCCACAGCTGCCTGGTTCTCCTCCACAGGGATTTCCCACTACGATCCCCTCCCTCAGGTCCCCGAGGGCCGGCCCCCCACAGTTAGCAGCAGCCCTCACCCTGAGATTGCCCTCCAATCCCTACACTCCAGCTCCCAGCCGCTGTGCTTTCTAGGGGACTTGTGTCCCTGTCTGGGGTATATAGGGCTGGGGAAAGGATTGTCCGTGTGATTCTCATTCCATTCAGACTGTCACAAATCATCTCCTACACTCTCAAAAAGCCTCAAATGCTTCCCCTCTGCCCCAAACAGTTGCCCTGATATAGGGATCTGACCCCTGCTTCAGGCCCCCCACCCCCTAGGAACAAGTCCAGGCCTGCTCGCTCTCTTCTTTTTCTCCCTTCTTCCTTCATCCTCCTGAGTTTTGTGTAGGTCTGTGTTCTTCTCCAGTGGTCAGGTACTCCTACATGCGCTCAGCTTTTATTCTTCAAGATCTTCTGTGTCTGAAGGTGTTTTCCTGATGCATCTGAGGAGAGAGACATACTCCATGCCCACCCACACCTCTGCTCTTGTCAAGTCTCCCCACTTACTCTCAGTTACTAAAGATCGGGCTGTAAATAGATGTGATTAGGTTCTTTGGCAAAATAAATTCCTCTCTATGCAATCATTTGAGAGCAGGGATAGTCTAAAGTAGGATGAGAGCATTTTGTGGCACATTAAAGCATGTCATATTTTAATTGAAGAATGACTGTAACAGAATTCCCAATCAGAGACACCTCAAAGATTCTTTTGACTCTGAAATAGCAGCCCAGGGACTTCCCTGGTGGTCCAGTGGCTAAGATTCTATGCTGTCAATGCAGAGGATCCAGGTTCAATCCGTGGTCATGGAACTAGATCCCACAGGCCACAACTAAGAGTCTGCACCCTGCAAATAAATATTCTACGTGCTGCAACAAAGACTGAAGATCCGGTAAGTCACAAGTAAGATATGGAGCAGCCAAATAAATTAGAAAATGATAATAAATAAAGTAAAATAAATATTAAAAATAAAATAGCAGCCCTTAGGTATCAGTAGTTTTTAGTATTATAAGAAAAACAGTCTTGGATTTAGATGTGTGGGTTTGGATGTGGTAAGTTTCTCCTCATAGTATATCTCAGGCTATAAAAGAATTATGTGGAACATATTTTGTAAAGTCATATCATTTAATTTTTCTATTCTCTGGGTTTGATGAAGCCTAGGAAATAGCAATTAGATGACATTTGCTAACACTCAGATTATACCTACCACAATACTACCCCTCCCTACCATTGTAACTAGGTGCTAACTGCCATTGTGTTCAAGTATATGAAGTCATAAATAGGCCCCAAGTGCCACGCGGATACAAAAGTAGACAAAGCACTTTTCCTTGCATATGGGAACCATCTCTTATGAATTTAATTTCAATCAAGATAGGCAGTTTGAATTGTTTCTCTATTTCCTTTGTTAAGAAACTCTTTATATTCTTGAAAACAAGCTTTCCCTTTTGGCCCTTGTATAAACACAGTGGACAACTTAAATATTTTGCAAACTGGAGAGTTTTGGTCCGTGGTGTTTGTCTCAGGCACTTTTTGAAAGTGTATGAGGATTATTATGACTTTGAATATTTCAGGTGCTGTAAAGATTAGGCTCCACAGTCAGACCCAGGCTGTCCCTGCGCTGACGTTATTAAGTTTAGGCAAATGTGTGCAGTGAGTGAGGGGAATGTTTGGACATGGGCCATGCAGAAGGGGTGAGGAAAAGCCAGACATGGAGGCTGCTGCCATCAGCACTTCCTCAGTGCAAGGTTATTTAATGAACTTAGCCTTCACAGATTTTTAATAAGTGTCAAAATTTTGGAAGGCATCTGTTTGGATATTAACGCTATTTTGCTTTTCTCATAAAAAAAAGAATTGAAGGAACATTTGCTACATCTCTGGATTGTCAGTACTTTACAGTAGTTGCAAGGTAGCACCTTGTTTTTTGTTTATTTTTGCCTGTTTTTATGTTGGACCCTAAATGAGCCTAAGAATATTGTTTCTCTGACATGCAGAATTGCACGTTGATAGTCATTAAAACTTGGGAAATGAGTGGTGTTTGGTATTAACCAGCTGTGGCCTTGAGTGATGAAATTCTGAAAATATGTAGTGTGCCTTCTCAGAAAGCATATGCCTTAAATATGTAGAAGTAATTAAACACATAAGAGCAACCTTCAGGCAAAGTTAGCTGGAGGTGGTATAAGCGTTCGGTTCTCAACTCCAGGGACTATGGTTCAGGAGCTGGAGACTTTGATATGTAAATGGGAATAATTGCATAACTAACAATTCTCAAATGAGCAATAAATAAAAACATTCCTATTTTATTTTATATGTAGATATAATAAAAACGAGCACATGCACACACCCAAAGAATGCCATAACTAGGTCAGATCTATTAAAGGAGTCTTGATTTCAGAAAGGTTGATGCAAGATGGAAACAAAGCCAGTGACCCTCGGTATGTATATCTCTCGCCTAAATTCATTTGCTACTTATTATTTCATATTGTTGATCTTTCAAATAGCTTAGGAATTTAGGTTTTGAAGAATCACAATAAGATAGCTAGTCACCACAGCATTAAAAAAAAATCCAGCATACATTAGTCAGCTAGAACATAGCCACTGACACCTGAGAAGGTTCATAATTTATTCCAAGAATGAAAAACTTTTTATTGTTACAAGCAGTGTTAATATCAGTGTAATCTGAAAGAATAAGAATAGACCAGAGAAAAATGTTTCCATTTTTTCTTTCACTTTTGTGAAAATAAAAAATTTATTCTTGAAACTCCCTGTAAATAGTTTTTAGTACATTCTATGCTAAGTCTCTATTAATTCTATGTTCTACTTTATGGCTATATTTACATGGAACTTTTCATTTAAGTACTTTAATCAAAGTATTCCTTTAGCATATTATCAGATGATGTAACAAAAAATACTACTTAGGCACAAGTAAATGTTTTTGTTTCCTTCCTGGAAAATGCATTGGAGAGAGTGGGGTTTTGTTTTTTATGAAATTCTTTACAAATATTTTAAAACATTAACTCATAGATTTTTTTCTTTTTACTTCCAAAAATATGGAGTCTTTATGTCAACTCAGCAGATGTCAAATCTAAATTTCTCTTGCCACAATTGAAGCCTGTCTCCTCTTCCTCTTGGTTCACTGGAAAAAGAGAACAGCTGTTGGATATTACCGTCTAATAATAATAATTCCCCTCTTAACTTTCTCTTTTTCAGCTCATTTGAGAACTCCAAGCCCTAATTTTTCTCATAGGTCATATTATTCTTGCTAAAACTGTTGGATGCAATCTTAGAGTCACACTGCCATGGTCTAATATGTGCAGAGCCCCAAATTGGGAAAAGTTGCCTCACAGAGACCATGTTTATCACAAAGGTACTAAGATCATGGCTTCCGGTCCCATCACTTCATGGCAAATAGATGGGAAACAGTGGAAACAGTGGCTGACTTTATTTTTCTGGGCTCTAAGATTGCTGCAGATGGTGATTGCAGCCATGAAATTAAAAGACGCTTATTCCTTGGAAGGAAAGTTATGACCAGCCTAGACAGCATATCTAGGATCTTCCCTGGTGGCTCAGACAGTAAAGCATCTGCCTACAATCCCTACCATGTGGGAGACCCGGGTTCAATCCCTGGATCAGGAAGATCTCCTAGAGAAGGAAATGGCAACCCACAGTATTATTGCCTGGAAAATCCCATGGATGGTGGAACCTGGTAGGTTACAGTCCATGGGGCCTCAAAGAGTCAGACACCACTGAGCGACTTCACTTTCACTTTCAGACAGCATATTAAAAAGCAGAGACATTACTTTACCAACAAAGGTCCGTCTAGTCAAGGTTATGGTTTTTGCAGTGGTCATGTATGGATGTGAGAGTTGGACTATAAAGAAAGCTGAGCACCAAAGAATTGATGCTTTTGAACTGTGGTGTTGGAGGAGACTCTTGAGACTGCAAGGAGACCCAACCAGTCCATCCTAAAGGAGATCAGTCTTGGGTGTTCATTGGAAGGACTGATGTTGAAGCTGAAACTCCAATACTTTGGCCACCTGATGCAAAGAGCTGACTCATTTGAAAAGACCGTGATGCTGTGAAAGATTGAGGGAAGGAGGAGAAGGGGACGACAGAGGATGGATGAGATGGTTGGATGGCATCACTGACTTGATGGACATGGGTTTGGGTAAACTCCGGGAGTTGATGATGGACAGGGAGGCCTGGCGTGCTGCGGTTTATGGGGTCGCAAAGAGTTGGACACAACTGAACGGCTGAACTGAACTGAATGGTTGCCTAGCTCATTTGCATAATACTTCAAGTTTGATAAGACTATAGAGAGGGCTTCCCTGGTGGCTCAGTGCTAAAGCATATGCCTGCCAATGCAGGAGACAAGGGTTCAATCCCTGACCCGGGAAGATCTCACATGCAGCAGAAGAACCAAGTCCATGTGCCACAACTGTTAAGCCTGTGCTCTAGATCCTGGAAGCCACAACTGCTGAAGTTAAAGGCCACGTGCTTCAACTACGAAAGCCCACAGCTTGGAGCCAGTGCTCTGTAACAAGAAAAACCACTGCAATGAGAAGCTCATGCTCTGCAACTAGAGAATAGGCCTTGCTTGCTGCAACTGGAAAACAGGCCCATGCAGCAGTGAAGGCCCAGCACAGCCAAGTAGAAATAAATAGAAATGTATCTATATACATATATATATATGAATTGTACATTTAGATTCCATGTTATCCTTTCATTGCTTTTCATGATTTTGTATTTCATTTCATTTCAGTGAGGTATTCTTGTGACTTAGATCAAATTTTTTTTTTTTTCAAATTATCCATTCCATTTTAGGTTGCTGCTACTGCTAAGTTACTTCAGTTGTGTCCGACTCTGTGCGACCACATAGACGGCAGCCCACCAGGCGCCCCCGTCCCTGGGATTCTCCAAGCAAGAACACTGGAGTGGGTTGCCATTTCCTTCTCCAATGCATGAAAGTGAAAAGTGAAAGTGAAGTCGCTCAGTGGTGTCTGACCCTCAGGGACCCCATGGACTGCAGCCTTCCAGATTCCTCCGTCCATGGGATTTTCCAGGCAAGAGTACTGGAGTGGGGTGCCATTGCCTTCTCCGTCCATTTTAGGTTAGGTATTTAATTTATAAATAGAAGCCAGAATGGGTCATAGGGCACCTCACTTTTCCTGAAAAGGTATCTGATTGACTTACTAAAGTCCTTGCTGGAGTTAGGATCTATAAAAATTACGACATTGTGAGAATAATTTGAAAATGGTGATAATATAGCTACATCATTTTCATATACAAACGTGAAATACTAGTAACTTTTGAAGTAATCGCTTTCTTCCCTCATCACTCTCAAACGTATGAATCTATTTTTATTCTATTTGTATTCATAGATGCTAGCAGTATGTATACTATACATATGTACATGTATAGTAGTTAATAATGTGGGTTTTGAGTTTTACCTTTGATGTTTACTGTCTCTCTTATACACATGGATGTTCTGAGTATTTTTAAACTTTGGATAAAGAATTGTGTGCAGTGCAAGAAACACAGGTTTGATCCCTGGATCAGAAAGATCCCCTGGAGGAAGAAAATGACAACCTAGTCCAGTATTCTTGCCTGAAAAATCCCATGGACAGAGGAGCTTGGTGGGCTATAGTTCAAAGGGTAGAAAAGGGTTAGACAGGACTGAACAACTAAGCATGCACTTCACCTGTAAAATGGCAAAACCAAAGCTGACCACAATATCACAGCGTGGCTGCTAGAATTAAATTAAATTTGAAAAACTTGGAAGATACCTGACACAATGAGCATGCAATACATATTATCACAAGCCCTGCAATTCTATTATTTTTATTACTATCATTATCCCCCAAGTGACATCATCATTAACATAGAGTTCTCTGTTACACATTACTCAAGCCAAAGCTGTTGTGTATTAGTGACTTTACAAATATTTTAACGTGGTTGCTTTCTAATCCTACATTTTCATTGCTATTTTATTTGTTGTTTTGTTTATTTGCTTGTTTCATTCTGTTGAAGGTTCTTTACTATCTTCTCACAAGCTATTTGCCCTAGTACAGTTTAAACTGTTATTCCTAACTTGGTTATATATATTTTTTTTCTTTTCTTTTTTTTTTTTGCACTGCATCATTTATCTTTATGTGGGTAATGTTTTTTTCTTTAAGTTTGATAATTGTATAACACAGGAAGAGGACAATCACCGTGTAAAAAACACTGAGAACAGCTGATTTCCCACAAATAAGGAGACCCAATTTCCTCTCTCTGACATTTACACAGGACCTACGAGGAGGCAGAGCCTCCTTTAACAGAGTTGGAAAACTCTGGACTTTCAAATTGACTCTAAAATCCTGTTAGGCTGAGAAACATTTTCTATTTCTATTTGGACAATGACTTCCTGGGAAGTTTGTATATTAGTATTTATATCAATGTGGCCTTGGAGTCCACTTTGCTAAACTACTTTTTTTTTTTTTTGAATTGGAGGATAATTGCTTTAGAATGTTGTGTTGGTTTCTCCCATACAACAGTGTGAATCAGTCATAAGTATACATATATCTCCTCCCTCTTGGTCTTCCCTCCCATCCCCTACTCCATCCCACCCTTTTACATCACCATAGACTGCTGGGCTGGGCTTCCTGTCTTATATAGTAGCTCCCTACCAGCTTTCTGTTTTACACATGATGGTGTATATATGTCAGTGCTTCTCTTTCGATTCCTGCCACCCTCTCCTTCCCGCATTGTGTCCCCACAAGACCATTGTCTACATCTGCATCTCTATTCCTGCCCTGTAAAGCAGTTCATCAGTAACATTCTTCTAGATTCCACATGTATGCATTAATATATGATATTTGTTTCTCTCTTTCTGACTTACTTCGCTCTGTTTAACAGGTTCTAGGTTAATCTATCTCATTTCAACTAATTCAAATCTGTTCCTTCTTATGGCTGAGTAATATTCCATTGTATATATGTACCACAACTTCTTTATCCATTCATCTGTCATTGACCATCTAGGTTTCTCCCAGGTCCTGGCTATTGTAAATAATGCTGCAATGAACACAGTGGTACATGTGTATTTTTGAATTACAGTTTTTTCAGGGTATATGCCCACCACTAATGGGCATATGGGTCATATGGCCATTTTATTCCTAGTTTTTTAAGGAATTTCCATACCATTCTCCGCAGTGGTTTTATCAATTTACATTTCCACCAACAGTGTAAAAATAATTCCCTTTTTCTGCTAAGCAGCCTTTTTTACTCTTGCCTGGAAAATCCCATGGACGGAGGAGCCTGGTAGCCTGCAGTCCATGGGGTCGCTAAGAGTCGGACACGACTGAGCGACTTCACTTTCACTTTTCACTTTCATGCATTGGAGAAGGAAATGGCAACCCACTCCAGTGTTCTTGCCTGGAGAATCCCAGGGACGGGGGAGCCTGGTGGGCTGCCATCTATGGGGTCACATAGAGTCGGACACGACTGAAGTGACTTAGCATAGCATAGGAAGAGTTAGGGTCATCCAGGGGCTAAACTGAGTTATCAATGATGACTATTGGTTGAGAAAATTGAAATTTTAGTCTGGCAAAACTTGGAAAATAATTTCAACATCCGTGTTCCTAAAAGTTTCCTTGCTAATGACTAATATGCACTTATAATCAAACAGTTTCTATGGAAAAATCAATCATTTTACATTTAGCCTGCATGAGTACTAATTTTTAATAATACAAATTGGAAAATTCAAATAAGATATAGGTTCCTATAAACAGTAAAATCTGTAAAGATTTTATATAATTATGAAATAGTATATAACTACATAATAATAATTTCAGTGAGGTATATGCATGCTTAAATAGTTCTCTTACGTTTAAACATGATGTTTGATAACAAGACACATTGGTGAGTGTCAGTTGCAAAGTCTCTACATCCCAACTTGGTCTGTTCTTTTCTTTTTCATTATTATATGCCTTAATCTCTGAAAGAAACAAGTTTTTGTGTGTGTGTGTGTGTGATTTTTTTTTTTTTTTGAGAATTAGTATGCCTGAGCTCTTTGGCAAGAATATACAAGATGTATTCCAGGAAAGAGAAAGTTTTTCCATTTGATTATAATAGGAGGCTTATTAGGTCAGTTAGGAAGATAGATTAGGTATAAATGATCCAAAATCTGGACTGCTAAAGAAGGAATTAAAGTGTACTCTTTAAGCAAAGAATTTGAGTATAATAAATATACTTTATTTTATAAAACTTAAATTCATAAATTTATTTTTAAAGTTTATTCTAGACTACATGGAGGACATGGAAAAGTATGTGGACTAAATATTAAGGAGTCAGAAAATGTTAAAAGCACAGTTTATTTCTCTTTTCTCTCTTTTCTATAAATGTAATTTTAAACATGGTCAGGATAACACTGATTTTTAAAAAAATAAAATTAGGTATTGATATTTGAAAAGGTAATAATCTCTCAAGGTTTAAAATTCAGAAAGCACAGACAGGGTGTGCACTGAAAATCTCCCTCTTAACTTCATTCCCTGGTATGTCCCCCAAAGTGTTGATTCACTTGCTTCCCAGGCTAATCATGAGCATCTGTCCTCACAGCACAGACATGCATCCTGCTAGCTGATGTTTACTTTCTTTTGCACCATATCATTTTCAACTAGCAATGTATCTTCAAGATCAGTCCACATCAGTATGAGACCTGTCTCATTATCTCATGTTCATATGGAATGTTATTATGTGAATGCTTTGTCCTTATTTAAATAGTACCCCTTTGATGGACTGCATTGACCAAGAAATGCTAGATATTATTGTATTGAGAACAACAAACATCCCCAAGTCTTAGTTGCTTATATAACAGAAGTTTCATCTGGGTATCAAGCTCCATCTATTCCTTCTTCCAAGGAGAGTTGAAAGCCTTCATCATTTAAATGACAAATCTCAAGATTAAGTTCTTACATATTTTTACTTGTTTTGTATATACTAGTTCTATCTATTACTGAGAAAGAGTGTTGAAGTCTTCAACTAGAGACTAGCATCTATAATTCCAGTTCCATCATTTTTCGCTTTATGTCAAAGTTCTTTCCTTATGTGTTTGCATTACTTTTCTATTGCTCATAACAACTTACACAAACTTAGTGGCTGCAATCCACTTCCATTTATGACCTGGAGTCCTAGGAGGGCTCATCTAGGAAGCAACAAGTCCAGGAGGGCTCATCTCAGTTCCAAAGAGAAGGGAAGAAATGCTCCAGTCATCATACATTTGGCGATACTTTGAATTTTGTGTCATTTCTTCTCCCCACCTGGTATATGCACTTTTCAGAGTCCTCTAAGGGTGACACATTAAACCTGTGCATTCTTTGTAGTTGTTCTCATGGAGGAAGGTAGGGTGCCATATTTTCACTCCCCTGGTATCCAGAACTTGAACCCCAACTCAGGGTTCTTAGAAGCATCAGGCTAGATGCCATGCTCCAGGGATGAAGCTCTTAATCCCATGATGGAATCCTCCTGCTCAGGGAACAGAAACTCATATTCCACAGTGGCTGCTGCTGTCCATAGGAAGTCAGTCTCCAAATCCAGAACCCAAACCAATGTTCATCTTTGTCTGCAATGCGTTCTTGCTCAAGCCACTCACTTCTAAATCCATGCTCTCATAGATGAATCTAATCTGTGAGAATTATAACACATGCCTCTATGTGCAAATCAAGTCACACACTTGTTATTTCTAACATTGAAATCCCAGGATGTGGAAGTGAGTTCTAGGGTCCTGCCCTATGAAGGGAAATTCCCCTAGCACACCCAGGGTGTTCAAAATATGCTGGGCAACCAGGATATGTGACAAATATCTACTGCACTTTGAGTATATTGTATAAAACAAAAGAAACTTTGATCCTGCCTATTTAATAACAATGTGTGATCAATTTTGTAGTTAAAACTATTGACGCTAAAGTGCTTTATATACCTAGAATGTTTAATGAAATCACCTGATATTTTTAAATGCTTTTCTTGTGACATTGAACATAGGTAGATGAGAAAAATATAATAGATTTTTGTATTATTTTGCTTAAGAATTCATTATGCCAAGTTTTTATTATAGGGCTGTGCTAGAAACAAACAACAAACACACACTGGATTCTTGCCTTCTGAAGTGTTTATGTCTTCACATATTTGTTATTGTTCAGTCACTCAGTCATACCCAACTCTTTGCGACCCTGTGGATTGGGGCACGCCAGGCTTCCGTATCCTTCACCACCTCCCAGAGCTTGCTCAAACTCATGTCCGTTGAGTCATTGATGCCATCCAACCATCTCATCCTCTGTGTCCACTTCTCCTCCCTCCTTCAATCTTCCCCAGCATCAAGGTCTTTTCCAATGAGTCAGCTCTTTGCATCAGGTCAGTTCAGTTCAGTTCAGTCGCTCAGTCATGGCCATCTCTTGGCGATCCCACGGATGGCAGCACTCCAGGCCTCCCTGTCCATTGCCAACTCCTGGAGTTTACTCAAATCCATGTCCACTGTGTCAGTGATGGCATCCAACCATCTTGTCCTTGGTCATCCCCTTCTCCTGCCACCTTCACTCTTTCCCAGCATCAGGGTCTTTTCAAATGATTTAGTTCTTCGCATCAGGTGGCCAAAGTATTGGAGTTTCCGCTTCAGTGTCAGTCCTTCCAATGAATATCCAGGACTGATTTCCTTTAGGATGGACTGGTTTGATCTCCTTGTAGTCCAAGGGACTCAAGAGTCTTCAACATCACAGTTCAAAAGCATCAATTCTTCGGTGCTCAGCTTTCCTTATAGTCCAACTCTCACATGCATACAAGACTACTGGAAAAACCATAGCTTTGGCTAGATGGACCTTTGTTTGTAAAGTAATGTCTCTGCTTTTTAATATGCTGTTTATGTTGGTCATAACTTTCCTTCCAAGGAGCAAGCGTCTTTCAATTTTCAGTTCTTCTTCGCTTTCTGCCATAATAGTGGTGTCCTCTGTGTATCTGAGGTTATTGAAATTTCTCCCGGAAATCTTGATTCCAGCTTGTGCTTCATCCAGCCCAGCATTTCTCATGATGTACTCTGCATATAAGTTAAATAAGCAGGGTGAAAATATATAGCCTTGACATACTCCTTTCCCTATTTGGAATTAGTCTGTTCCATGTCCAGTTCTAACTATTGCTTCCTGACCTGCATATAGATTTTTCAGGAGGCAGGTTAGGTGGTCTGGTATTCCCGTCTCTTTAAGAATTTTCACATCAGATTCTGAAGTAAAAAAAAAAAAAAAAAGGCTGCCTTGTATCCTTGCTACCTGCTAAGTCACTTCAGTCATGTCTGACTCTGTGCGGCCCCATAGACGGAAGCCCACCAGGCTCCCCAGTCCCTGGGATTCTCCAGGCAAGAACACTGGAGTGGGTTGCCATTTCCTTCTCCAATGCATGAAAGTGAAAAGTGAAAGTGAAGTGGCTCAGTCATGCCCGACTCTTAGCGACCCCATGGACTGAAGCTACCAGGCTCCTCCATCCATGGGATTTTCCAAGCAAGAGTACTGGAGTGGGGTGCCATTGCCTTCTCAGGCCTTGTATCCTTACCTGCTACTTGATAGCTGAGTAATCTAGAGCAAGTTAGTCAACATCTTGACATCCATGCTTAGCTTCTATAAAATGAGGCTGATAATACCAGTTTCAAGCTTGTAGAATTACTGAGGGGATGAATGGAGATAAAGGTAAAGCCGCTACATAGAAAATGTTCAGTAAATGTTGCTGCTGCTGCTGCTGCTGCTGCTAAATCGCTTCAGTCGTGTGCGACTCTGTGCAACCCCATAGATAGCAGCCCACCAGGCTGCCCCGTCCCTGGGATTCTCCAGGCAAGAACACTGGAGTGGGTTGCCATTTCCTTCTCCAATGCATGAAAGGGAAAAGTGAAAGTGAAGTCGCTCAGTTGTGTCTGACTCCTAGCGACCCCATGGACTGCAGCCTACCAGGCTCCTCTATCCACGGGATTTTCCAGGCAAGAGTACTGGAGTGGGTTGCCATTGCCTTCTCCAAATGTTAGGTATGCTTAATGTTTTGGGTGCCTTTTTTCTTTTATATGATAATAAAATGTATTCATTTTACCTTCTAAGATACTGAAAAATATCTTTCATGTTGAGTAAAATGAAACCATCTGCTGCAACCAGTGGATATATCCTGATTCACTGTGCACTCTTGAAAAATGATTAGAAATAAATTGAAAGCATTCTAAATGTTCAACAGGTTCACCTTCTTGTATGTGGTGGTCTTAGCAAGTAGCTAAAATATGGATTCTCTCTCCTGGAAACCTGCTTATGTTTATCTTCAAACACACGCCACAGGACTGCTCAAAGTTAAGGAGCCAGGGCAAAGATCAATGGATAACCTAGGCTGTATAAACCCATGATGTGCAGAACGTTGAGTCTTGCCCCAAGGTCACAGGTGCAAGACTTTGTACCAAAGCCACAGAAGTGGAGCCCAGAATCAAAGTCAGCTCCAAAGCTCACCGAGCCCCTTTGCAACTGTTGCCAAAAGCCCCCCGATCATCACCAGAAAGCTTCCAGACCCCAAATTAGGCAAAAATGCCCACCCTGGTAGTCACCGTATAGCAACCTAATCAATCGCCTAATGCCAGCCTTCCAGCAGGAATCTTCCTGAGGTCACCGGCTCCTAACCCGTGAAACACGTCGACTCTCCCTGGCCTGTCAGGAGCTTGGCCTGCTGTACTCTCAGTGTCCACACTATCTCTGTCCTTTGTTCTGAATAAACTCATTACTTTCTGAAATGCTCTATGTCTGGAAATTCTTTTCCAACCCGTGCTTGGACTGCCTCAACACTGAAGTCCAAACTTTTGAAAAAAAAAATTGTGAATGTTTCTTGGCTTCTGTGTCTCATGTTATGATAAGAGAGATTCAACTGCAATGTCTTTTGGTCCTTCCCCTCTGTCTGTTTAAGGGTGTTTCATGCTGCTTTGGCAGATGATGCTTCCAAAATTATGAAATGTTTAACTGGTGCAGCTTTCTGAACTGGCTGCTACCCATGCAGTAGGATTTGTTTCCTTTTGGTATAAATCAAACGTTTAAGATGATAGCTCAGAGAAAATAATTGGAGTTTTATTGCTTTGGAAAGTATCTGTGTGAGTCCTTCATGCTCTGTTAGTCAGAAAATATTAACAAAGTGTATGAGTCCTGCTATGAATCTGGGATAACATGTGGACCGATCTCCCATAATAAAAAAAATAAAAAATAAAAACTCTAATCTTTACAAGACTTTAACATGTAACATTAGATGTAATAACATGTAAGTTTTTTTTTCCCCCCCTTTCACATGGGAACAAGTGAAAAAAAGAGAATGTAACCGCTTTTGCTTAAGGTCTTAGAAAATACCTCCCCTGACTAACTCAGGCACTTCACAAAGATCACTGACTTTTGATACTTTGAGTGGATAAAAATGTGGTTTTCCATGAAGAGGGTTAACTTATTACTGAGGACCCTGTGGGTTAATTCTTGAAATGGGAGCCAATTTCTGGCATATTGCACAGTTTAGTTAATGCTGGTTTTAGGCCCTCTTTGTAAAAATTATTTGCATGGCTGGGTCAGGTTGGCCCCATTACATTTTAGCATACAGCTGGGCCTGCAGAGTCTCTACACGACTCAGAACCAAAGAATAGGGTTTATAAAAATGCGTTCCTGTGGAGGGAAAGCTTGGGAGCTGAGAATTTATGAGCGCAGGGCTTCCTTTCCTCTGCTTCTCTATGTCCCGTCATTCTCAGAAGCTTATATTCTTGTCGAGGGAGCAGTAGTTCCTTGTGTGGATATTATGGGGCCATGCGGCCCTTCCTGTAGGTTTCAGTTATTTAATAGTTTACCAACTTTTCCAACTTCATAGTGGCTATATTGCATTGTTTTGTCTTTAGAATTAAATATATATACATTTTGTTGAAAAATAATTCAGTTATAATGTGGTAGTTTCAGGTTTGTAGTACTGTGATTCAACTATACATACATGTCTATTTTTCAGATTATTTTCCTTTATAGATTATTACAAAATGTTGACTATAGTTATAGTTCCCTGTGCTATGAAATATATACTTGTTGTTCAGTCACTAAGTGGTGGTTGATTCTTTGCAACCCCATGTATTGCAGCACGCCAAAGATAAACATCACAATGATACTTTCCACCAATTTACTTTGAGAAATTTTAGAATAAGCTACATCTTAAAGAATTATTTTTAACAATAATTTTAAAAACTTCCTTCTGTAACTAGATCAGTTCACAGGACAATCTTTTGCACCATGGCTGAGATTTGAGACAGATGACTTTTCAGTAATGTTTTAATTCCAGTTAAAAGCTCAAGAGGATTTCCCAGCAAGAACAAAAGGAAGGGTTTGGAGCTGGCCTTGGATGAGGAAGCAACTTCCCCAGCTGCAAAACTGTCACATGGGGGGAAGCAGACAGATCACGTGCCAGGGACATTAGTAAGAGAAGGGCACCCCTTGTTTCAGCCTTGAGTCTCCCCCTAAATCTTATATTTCCCAGTCAACCATAATCTGACTGCCATTTTCCCTGTCTACAACATAAAGGAAATGTGTGCACTTGAAAATCACCTTGTAGCTGCTGTGATGAATGAAAACACCAATGACTCAGCCACGGAGTATATTCTTACTTTACAGTCAAAACCCTATTTGGAGTAAATCACATCACCTAACACTGCTGCTGCTGTGGCTAAGTCCCTTCAGTCGTGTCCGACTCTGTGCGACCCCATAGACGGAAGCCCCCCAGGCTCCCCCGTCCCTGGGATTCTCCAGGCAAGAACACTAGAGTGGGTTGCCATTTCCTTCTCCAATGCATGAAAGTGAAAAGTGAAAGTGAAGTTGCTCAGTCATGTCCAACTCTTCTCGACCCCATGGACTGCAGCCCACCAGGCTCCTCCATCCATGGGACCCTCCAGGCAAGAGCACTGGAGTGGGTTGCCATTGCCTTCTCCATCACCTAACACTATTCACCAAATTTTTCAGTTTCAATTTAAGGAGATAACTGTTTGCCTCCAAAAATCAAACCAAAATCATCAAAAAGATAGCCCATGAAGCCAAAACTAAAATTCTCTTGCCTGATTTCGATAAACATCTATTCCCTTAACATCCAGACGTAAAACCATGCGTTAGGCAGCTTCTAAATGGCCCCTTGTATTCATCCCCTTGTGTAACCCCTTCTGCTTGAGTATGGGCTAAACCTATTCACTCACTTCTAAATGACTGTATGTGGTGGAAGGAATAGGATGACACTTATAAGCTTTGCTTATTAAAGCATCAGGGCTTTGTCTTGCTCACTCATTCTTATTCTCCCTCTGGGAAAAGCCAACGGCCATGTGGCTGAGGGGTTGCTATGTGTGTGGACAGACCAATGTAAGAAAGGACTAAGGGCTGCCAGCGACTATGTAAGTGAGCTTGAAAGTGGATCCTTAAGCTAATGAAGTTTTGAGATGACTGCAGCCTGGCTATTAATCTATACAATATCTTGACAGACCTTAACTGAGACACGTTCCAGCTAAGCCTCATCCCAGGTACTAAATCCGGAGAAATTGGTACATACATGTTTATCGTTCTAAGGCTCCAAGAACAATAATTGGGGATATTTGTTACAGACCATAATAGATAGTTCAGTTCAGTTCAGTTTAGTTCAGTCGCTCAATTGTGTCCGACTCTTTGTGACCCCATGGACAGCAGCATGCCAGGCCTCCTTGTCCATCACCAACTCCCAGAGTTTGCTCAAACTCATGTCCATAGAGTCGGTGATGCCGTCCAACCACCTCATCCTCTGTCGTCCCCTTCTCCTCCTGCCTTCAATCTTCCCCAGCATCAGGGTCTTTTCCAGTGAGCCAGTTCTTCACATCAGATGGCCAAAGTGTTGGAGCTTCAGCTTCAGCAGATAGATAGCTAAAAAATCAAAACACTTAAGTTGATTGTTTAAAAATGTAATGTTTTACTTCATCAGTTCAGTTCAGTTCAGTTCAGTCGCTCAGTCATGTCCGATTCTTTGTGACCCCATGAACTGCAGCACGCCAGGCCTCCCTGTCCATCACCAACTCCCGGAGTTCACTCAGACTCACGTCCATCGAGTCAGTGATGCCATCCCACCATCTCATCCTCTGTCATCCCCTTCTCCTCCTGCCCCCAATCCCTCCCAGCATCAGAGTCTTTTCCAATGAGTCAACTCTTCGCATGAGGTGGCCAAAGTACTGGAGTTTCAGCTTCAGCATCATTCCGTATAGACATAGTTTTAATAGTATATTCACTAATGCATATCTGCACATATGTAATTCATCTCTGTAGATATCTGGAATGCAAGTTTCTCTCTCATTCTGTGCTCTTCATTCTCCAGTGCTCTTTCCAAGATGTAACCACTGTTACTATTTCATGTATCCATCTGAATATCCTCCATGCATACAAGTAGTTATGATTATACATCTTTTAAAGATATACAAGAGCCATCCACATAATGATTATACATGTTGCTTTCTAGCTTACTGACATATTTTTGAATCCAGTTATAAATTGCCTTATTTTTTTAATGTCCACATGCCATAATTTATCCATCAAATTCTAAACCAATGAACATTTTGATTTATAGTATTTTGCTGTCACAAAAATACCAAAATGAACATCTTGTATTTATTCCTATAGGAAAACTTTTTAGAAATAAAACTGCTTTGTCCAAAATTTTTTTAAAAAATTTAGTTTAGATAGATGTTGCCCAGTTTTCTATGTAAACTTTGTTCCAATTTACACCCCCACTGACAATGTAAGACAATTCCCCACAAGTGTATTAACATGGTTCTCCAATTTTTATCTTTGCCAGTCTCAAAGTCTAGATAAATAAGTTCTTATGATCTAATCTTAATTGAAAGTGTGGCTGGACATTTCCTAAGATATTTAAAAACCCTTCATTTCCTTTCCTATGGACGGCATATTCATATTCTTTGCCCCTTTGTTAAAATCTGATCACTAACTTACATTTCTTTGTGGTTTATAGAAGCATTTTATATATAAGAACATCAGTCTTTTATGTTCAAAACATTTGCCCTCATTTTTCATCTGTTTTACTATTGTGGGCATAAGGACATGGAATATTGAGATAACTGAATCAGGCATGAAAACATGGTTAATGGGAGTTCATCTGTGCTTAGATCACTTTGTGTGTTTTGAAGGCTACCTACAAAGTCTCAGTTGCAGGGATCTACACATGATCCAGGCCTGGCTGCTTTCCTTTGACCATATCAATGTGCGGGGGGATAGTGAAGATTTTAGGAAAGTGTTGTAGTTAGCACTTCATTTTGAAGAAGCCACAATAAAAGGAAGACAAAACTGTTCAGCAAAAGGAAAAAAGAAGATATCTGAAGAGACCTGGGCAAACATTAAAAAAAAAAATTAAAAAGAAAAAGCAAACTGAGAGGCATTAAGTACACCGGTTTTGTCACAGGAAAGTGTAGAAAAAATTCCGAACTACACATTAATTACATAACTAAACTTATATAACTACTAACTAAATACTTACTAAATATTTGTTAGTCATTCACATATGTCAGGGGCATTACTGAGAATTCAGTTCGCTAACCAGTTGTTCATTCAATTGTCTCCTTTCTGAAATAGGGAAAATCTAGGCCAAATGAAAATTTTAAAGGATTTCACTCTGTGGATCACAACAAACTATGGAAAATTCTGAAAGAGATGGGAATACCAGACCAACTGACTGGCCTCCTGAGAAATCTGTATGCAGGTCAAGAAGCAGCAGTGAGAACTGGACATGGAACAACAGACTGGTTCCAAATAGGAAAAGGAGTACATCAAGGCTGTATATTGTCACCCTGTTTATTTAATTTATATGCAGAGTACATCATGAAAAATGCTGGGCTAGATGAAGCACAAGCTGGAATCAAGATTGCAAGGAGAAATTTCAATAAACTCAGATACACAGATGACACCACCTTTATGGCAGAAAGCAAAGAAGAACTGAAGAGCCTCTTGATGAAAGTGAGAGAGGGGAGTGAAAAAGTTGGCTTAAAACTCAACATTCAGAAAATTAAGATCATGGCGTCTGGACCCATCACTTCATGGCAAATAGATGGAGAAACAGTGGAAACAGTGGCTGACTTTATTTTCTTGGGCTCCAAAATCACTGCAGATGGTGACTGCTGCTGCTGCTAAGTCGCTTCAGTTGTGTCTGACTCTGTGCAACCCCCATAGACAGCAGCCCACCAGGCTCCCCTGTCCCTGTGATTCTCCAGGCAAGAATACTGGACTGGGTTGCCATTTCCTTCTCCAATGCATGAAAGTGAAAAGTGAAAGTGAAGTGGCTCAGTCATACCTGACTCTTAGCGACCCCATGGACTGCAGCCTGCCAGGCTCCTGCATCCATGGGATTTTCCAGGCAAGAGTACTGGAGTGGGGTGCCTTCTCTGGCAGATGGTGACTACAGCCATGAAATTAAAAGACGCTTGCTCCTTGGAAAAAAAGCTGTGTCAAACCTAGGCAGTATATTAAAAAGCAGAGACATTACTTTACCAACAAAGGTCCGACTAGTCAAAGCTATGGTTTTTCCAGTGGTCATGTATGGATGTGAGAGTTGGACTATAAAGAAAGCTGAGCATCGAAGAATTGATGCTTTTGAACTGTGGTGTTGGAGAAGATTCTTGAGAGTCCCTTGGACTGCAAGGAGATCCAACCAGTCCATCCTAAAGGAAATCAGTCTTTTTTTTTTTTCTTTTCTTTTCTTTTATTTTTAAACTTTACATAATTGTATTAGTTTTGCCAAATATAAAAATGAATCTGCCACAGGTATACATGTGTTCCCCATCCTGAACCCTCCTCCCTCCTCCCTTCCCATACCATCCCTCTGGGTCGTCCCAGTGCACTAGCCCCAAGCATCCAGTATCGTGCATCGAACCTGGACTGGCAACTCGTTTCTTACATGATATTTTACATGTTTCAATGTCATTCTCCCAAATCTTCCCACCCTCTCCCTCTCCCACTGAGTCCATAAGACTGTTCTATACATCAGTGTCTCTTTTGCTGTCTTGTACACCGGGTTATTGTTACCATCTTTCTAAATTCCATATATATGCATTAGTACACTGTATTTATGTTTTTCCTTCTGGCTTACTTCACTCTGTATAATAGGCTCCAGTTTCATCCACCTCATTAGAACTGATTCAAATGTATTCTTTTTAATGGCTGAGTAATACTCCATTGTGTATATGTACCACAGCTTTCTTATCCATTCATCTGCTGATGGACATCTAGGTTGCTTCCATGTCCTGGCTATTATAAACAGTGCTGCAATGAACATTGGGTTACACGTGTCTCTTTCCCTTCCGGTTTCCTCAGTGTATATGCCCAGCAGTGGGATTGCTGGATCATAAGGCAGTTCTATTTCCAGTTTTTTAAGGAATCTCCACACTATTCTCCATAGTGGCTGTACTAGTTTGCATTCCCACCAACAGTGTAAGAGGGTTCCCTTTTCTCCACACCCTCTCCAGCATTTATTATTTGTAGCCTTTTGGATCGCAGCCGTTCTGACTGGTGTGAAATGGTACCTCATAGTGGTTTTGATTTGCATTTCTCTGATAATGAGTGATGTTGAGCATCTTTTCATGTGTTTGTTAGCCATCTGTATGTCTTCTTTGGAGAAATGTCTATTTAGTTCTTTGGCCCATTTTTTGATTGGGTCGTTTATTTTTCTGGAGTTGAGCTGTAGGAGTTGCTTGTATATTTTTGAGATTAGTTGTTTGTCAGTTGCTTCATTGGAAGCTGAAACTGAAACTCCAATATTTGGCTACCTTATGCGAGGAACCAACTCATTAGAAAAGACCCTGTTTCTGGGAAAGATTGATGAGGGGAGAAGAAGGGGATGAGAGAGAATGAGATGGTTGGATGGCATCACCAACACGCTGGATATGAGTTTGAGTAAACTCCAGGAGCCTGGTGTGCTGCAGTCCATAGGGTCACAAAGATTTGGACAGAACTGACTGACTGAACTGAACTGAAGTGGTGTAAGGAATAGTATGAAAATGCTAAGTTTAATTTATTAAAGGATCAGGGCTTTGAATTTACTTTTGAAGTAACGTTGTGCTCCCATGATACTGGTACCATAATACCCTGTGAATGTAGTGAATTAAACAAATTGTGAATTCTGTATCTCTCTGTTATGTGGTCAGAGAATGATATTTCCAAAATGTAAAGAGAGTTTAGTAGCTATTTGATCTTAGAGCTACATTATAAATTGCCATATCTCTGAGAAATGCTTTGGTAACTTAATGCTTGGAGGTTATTGTGGGGTCATTTACTCTCTCAGGAAGGAATTATCTGGTACCTACACAGCATAAACTGAAGATGCATGTCTGTGGAACTTCAGGATAAGTCACTAGTATACAAGAAAATCAACATGTCAGAAAAATGAAATACATATAAATATATCAGTACATCAGTCAATGAAAATTATACTTCTTGTACACCTCTTGGACAGAGGAAGAAAGAATATGATAGATATCTGAAAGTATGGAAAATTACCAAACTCTAATTACATTTCCTTCCCTCCTCACTTACTTGACAACCACCAATTAAGCAATTACACCAGTTATTTTCTTTAGCTTTCACTTTGACGTCTAAGACATATGTTTCTGATTCTATCTCTATAGACTGGATTGCCCCCTCAGAGAGAAAGAAAGAGAGACAGACAGACAGAGAGACAGATACAGAGAGGAAATAGACCATCAGATTTTCATTCCTGAGAGTCTTTTAGATAATATCTAATGAAGTCATAAACTATTTCAGTTAGGTGTATCATATACTTCTAATTCATTATTCATTTAATAAATAACCATTTGCCCCTCCCTGCTCCCACTTTCTATTTTTTTCTGTATCCTCTTTTTCAAGGAATGATATCTTCATACACTAAATTACATATGCCAGAAACATTGGCATGACCTTAACATGACACACTCTAAGCATGTACATCCATCAATGTGTGACAAATTGCTTCTCCCAAATGTCCTTTGATCTCTCCACTTCATTTTGCTTCCCAAGATCAATCAGAATCAATTACTATATGTATATGTATATATATATATAGTTGTATTTACATTATGAGCTAGTGAGTGAAAGTTGCTCATTCCTGTCCAATTCTTTGAGACACCATGGACTCTAGCCCATCAGACTCCTCTGCCTGTGGAACTCTCTAGGCAAGAATACTGGAGTGGGTTGCCATTCCCTTCTCCAGGGGATCTTCCCTACCCAGGAAATCCCACCTGGGTCTCCTGCATGACAGGCAGACTCTTTACCATTTGAGCCACAAGGGAAGCTCATATACATTTAATTTCTGGAGAATTCCATGGAGAGAGGAGCCTGATGGGCTACAGTCCTTGAGATCTCAAAGAGTTGGGCACGACTGAGCAATTAACACTTTCACTTTTTGCACACACACATTAATAGTATGTGTGTGTGTGTGTGTGTGTGTGTGTGTGTGTGGTAACTCAGTCAGTAAAGAATCCACCTGCAATGTGGGAGACCTGGGTTCAATCTCTGGGTTGGCAAGATCCCCTGAAGAAAGGCATGGCAGTCCACTCCAGTATTCTTGCTTGGAGAATCCCCATGGACACAGGAGCCTTGCGGGCTACAGTCCATAAGGTCGAAAAGAGTTGGACACGACTGAGCTACTAAGCATAGCATAAACTCAAAGACAGAAGACAACAATGCTGAGAAAGATGTGGAGTAAAGCGTATCCTTGTGCACTATTGAGGGGAATGTAAATTGGTGCAGACATTATCAAAATATGTATAGGTTTTCCTCAAAATATTAAAAATAGAACCACCACATAATCAAGCAATCCTACTTCTTGGTATATACACAAAGGAAATGAAAACTTTGAAGAGATATTCATTGCTGAATTATTCACAAGAGCCAAGATATGGAAACAGACTCAGTGTCCATTAATGGATGAATAGATAAAGAACATTGTACAGGAGGCAGGGATCAAGACCATCCTCAAGAAAAAGAAATGCAAAAAGGCAAAATGGTTGTCTGAGGAGGCCTTACAAACAGCAGAGGCTAAGGAGAAGTGAAAGGAAAAGGAGAAAAGGAAAGACATAACCATTTGAATGTAGAGTTCCAAAGAATAGCAAGGAGAGAGAAGAAAGCCTTCCTCAGTGATCAGTGCAAAGAAATGATCAGAAGAAAACAATGGGAAAGACTAGAGATATCTTTGAGAAAATTAGAGATAACAAGGGAACATTTCATGCAAAGATGGGTACACTAAAGGACAGAAATGGTATGGACCTAACAGAAGCAGAAGATATTAAGAAGAGGTGGCAGGAATACACAGAACTGTACAAAAAAGATCATGACCCAGATAACCAAGATGGTGTGATCACTCACCTAGAGCCAGACATCCTGGAATGTGAAGTCAAGTGGGCCTTAGGAAGCATCACTACAAACAAAGCTAGTGGAGGTGATGGACTTTCAGTTGAGCTATTTCAAATCCTAAAAGATGATGCTGTGAAAGTGCTGTACTTAATATGCCAGCAAATTTGGAAAACTCAGCAGTGGCCACAGGACTGGAAAAGGTCAGTTTTCATTCCAATCCCAAAGAAACAATGTCAACGAATGCTCAAACTACTGCACAACTGCACTTATCTCACACACTAGAAAGTAATGCTCAAAATTCTCCAAGCCAGGCTCCAAGTTTTCAAGCCAATTTTTCAACAGTATGTGAAACATGAACTTCCAGATGTTCAAGCTGGATTAAGAAAAGGCAGAGGAACCAGAGATCAAATTGAAAACATCCACTGGATCATTGAAAAAGCAAAAGAGTTCCAGAAAAACATCTATTTCTGCTTTATTGACTATACCAAAAGCCTTTCTGTGTGGATCACAGCAAACTGTGGAAAATTCTGAAAGAGATAGGAATACCAGACCACCTGACCTGCCTCTTGAGAAATCTGTGTGCAGGTCAGGAAGCAACAGTTAGAACTGGACATGGAACAACAGACGGGTTCCAAATAGGGAAAGGATGTCAAGGCTGTATATTGTCACCTTGCTTATTCAACTTATATGCAGAGTACATCATGAGAAACACTGGGCTGAATGAAGCACAAACTGGAATCAAAATTTCTGGGTTAAATGTCAATGACCTCAGATATGCAGATGACACCACCCTTATGGCAGAAAGCAAAGAAGAACTAAAGAGCTTCTTGATGAAAGTGAGAGAGGAGAGTGAAAAAGTTGGCTTAAAGCTCAACATTCAGAAAACGAAGATCATGGCATCCAGTCCCATCACTTCATGGCAAACTGATGGGAAACAATAGAAACAGTGACAGACTTTATTTTTGGGGCTCCAAAATCACTGCAGACGGTGACTGCAGCCATGGGGAGAAAAGCTATGATGCACCTAGACAGCATATTAACAAACAGAGACATTACCTTACCAACAAAAGTCCTTCTGGTCTCAGCTATGGTTTTTTCCAGTAGTCGTGTATGGATGTGAGAGCTGGACTATAAAGAAAGCTGAGCGCAGAAGAATTGATGCTTTTGAACTGTGGTATTAGAGAAGCCTCTTGAGAGTCCCTTGGACTGCAAGGAGATCCAACCAGTCCATCCGAAAGGAGATCAGTCCTGGGTGTTCATTGGAGGGATTGATGTTGAAGCTGAAACTCTAATACTTTGGCCACCTCATGCGAAGAGCTGACTCATTGGAAAAGACTCTGGTGCTGGGGATGATTGAGGGCAGGAGGAGAAGGGGACGACAGAGGACGAGATGTTTGAATGGCATCACCAACTCAATGGACGTGAGTTTGAGTAAACTCCCGGAGTTGGTGATGGACAGGGAGGCCTGGCGTGCTGCGGTCCATAGGGTCACAAAGAGTCGGACACGACTGAGTAAATGAACTGAACTGAGATAAAGAAAATGTATGTGTGTGTATATGCACACACATATACTATACATGTGTGTGCTGTGTTGTTCTTAGATTCTTTATCATCTGAGCCACCAGGGAATAGTCCTTCTAACAGGCATGAGGTGATATCTTACCATAGTTTTGATTTGCATTTCTGTGATCATTAGTGATATGAAACATTTTTTTAAAATGCCTATTCACCATTTGTATGTGTTTTTTGAAAAACATCCAAACAAGTTATTTTCCCACTTTTTAATTGAGTTATATACACATACACACACACACACACACACACACACAGGCTATTGAGTTAACTTCCTTGTTTATTTGGATATTGACTTCCTATCAGATGTAAGGTTTACAAAAATTTCTTTCATTCCATGGTTGGCTCCTAACTTGATTATTTCCTTAGCTCTTCAGAAAGCTTTTAGTTTGATGCAATCCCACTTGTCTACTTTTTTTTTTGTTGCCTGTGCTTTGGGGGTTATAGTCAAAAAACATTGCTCAGACCAGTGTCAAGATTCATAGGTAAAAATAGTTTCATGGTTTCAGGTCTTACACTTATGTCTTTAATCTATTTTGTTTTGATTTTTATAAATGGTGTGAGATAAGGACCTCATTTCATTGTTCTGCATATGGATATTCACTTTTCCCAACACTAGTTTTTAAATAGTCATTTTTCTGTTGCATCTTCTTGACATTCTTGTTACAGATTTCTTTTAAAATCAGAAAGTGTGGTGCCTCCAGCTTTGTTCTTCTTGCTCAAAGTAATTTTTGCTATTTGGGGTCTTTTGTGGTTCCATATGAATTTTAGGATTTTTTTTTTCTTTTTCTGTTCAACATGGCAATGGAATTTTGATAGGAATTTTATTGAATCTGTAGATGACTTAGAGATATCATGAACATATTTAGATTATTCCAGTCCATACACATGGGGTATTTTCCACATATTCGTATTTTCTTAAAATTTTTTCATCAGTGTCTTACAGTTTTCAGTGTATGGATCTTTCACCTCCTTGGTTAAACTTATTCCTAAGTCACTCAACAAGAAAATTCTAAAAGCTTTTCCTTTAAAGTCAGGAACAAGTCAGGGATGCCCACCCTCACCACTTCTATTCAAAATAGTAGTGAAAGCCCTAGCCAGAGCAATTAGACAAGGAATAAAGAAAGCATTCAAATTAGAAAAGAAGAGATAAAATTGTCTCTGCTTGCAGATGCATGATATTATATACAGAAAATCTTGAAGACTCCAGACACACACACACACAACTGTTAAAACTAAGAAGAAAATTTGGTAAAGTTTTTTTTTTTTTTTTCAGTTTTATTTATTTATTTTACCTTACAATATTGTAGTGGTTTTTGCCATACATTGACATGAATCCACCATGGGTGTACATGTGTTCCCCATCCTGAACCCTCCTCCCACCTCCCTCCCCATACCATCCCTCTGGGTCATCCCAGTGCACCAGCCCCGAGCACCCTGTCTCATGCATTGAACCTGGACTGGCAATTCGTTTCACATATGATAATTTATGGGTTTCAATGCCATTCTCCCATATCATCCTGCCCTCGCCCTCTCCCACAGAGTCCAAAAGTCTATTCTATACATCTGTGTCTCTTTTGCTGCCTCGCATACAGGGTTATCGTTACCATCTTTCTAAATTCCATATATATGCATTAGTATACTGTATTTGTGGTTTTCTTTCTGGCTTACTTCACTCTGTATAATAGGCTCCAGTTTCATCCACCTCATTAGAACTGATTCAAATGTATTCTTTTTAATGGCTGAGTAATACTCCATTGTGTATATGTACCACAGCTTTCTTATCCATTCATCTGCTGATGGACATCTAGGTTGCTTCCATGTCCTGGCTATTATAAACAGTGCTGCGATGAACACTGGGGTACACGTGTCTCTTTCAATTCTGGTGTCCTTGGTGTGTATGCCCAGCAGTGGGATTGCTGGGTCATAAGGCAGTTCTATTTCCAGTTTTTTAAGGAGTCTCCACACTGTTCTCCATAGTGGCTGTACTAGTTTGCATTCCCACCAACAGTGTAAGAGCGTTCCCTTTTCTCCACACCCTCTTCAGCATTTATTGCTTATAGACTTTTGGATAGCAGCCATTCTGACTGGAGTGAAATGGTACCTCATTATGGTTTTGATTTGCATTTCTCTGATAATGAGTGATGTTGAGCATCTTTTCGTGTGTTTGTTAGCCATCTGTATGTCTTCTTTGGAGAACTGTCTGTTTAGTTCTTTGGCCCACTTCTTGATTGGGTCGTTTATTTTTCTGGAATTGAGCTGCAGGAGTTGCTTGTATATTTTTGAGATTAATTCTTTGTCAGTTGCTTCACTTGCCATTATTTTCTCCCATTCTGAAGGCTGTCTTTTCACCTTGCTTATAGTTTCCTTTGTTGTACAGAAGCTTTTAATTGTAACTAGGTCCCATTTGTTTATTTTTGTTTTTATTTCCATTTCTCTGCTCAGAAATTTCTAATAGATAAATTAGTAGATAAATTGTTTGCTGCTAAATATTGTCCTGCTAGTAATCGAAGCATTAGTGGTAGTAAAATGTTATCAGTGAAAGTAGGGACAGACATGCTGGTGTCACTGATTGCAATGTTTTTCTTTGTACTAATAATGCCTAGTATTTAGTGAAATTGCACTACATGTCAGGAGTATGAATTATTTAATCCAATTATTTAATTTCAAAAAGTATACTTATCTCATTCAGTAGGTATAATTATCATTTCATGAATAAGAAAACTGAGTAAAGAAAGCATAAATAATTATCACTAATTACACTTAGAATTTACAGAGTAATTACACATGAACTAAAAAAAAATAGTCTTAATCCTTCAGATACTGGTAAACATCATTTCAGAGTTTGCTTGGGCTGCTAGGAAACACAGATTGAGAAATACAGCTCATCTTTAACAAAATTTCAGACTGTATGGTATAAATTTAGTGCTTATCATACACCTGGCTTTATTTCCCTGTTTCTATTTTTTGCTTGTGTTAATTTTCTAAAAACTTTAATTAGTCTGTCTTACTGTATATACTTTTGAAAGTTACCAAGTTACCTTCAAAAAAAAAAAAAAAAAAAGTCAGGAATAGATCAAAATAAAATTTCCCCTTGTCCTATTTCTTGTCATTTGTGCAAATACCCATGGATTAGGTAGGCTTACTAACTACATTTTACAAATGAAGAAATTTAGTTTTCAAGAAGTTCATGTGACTTTTGTATGATAGTAACAGCTGAAAAAGACTTTATTTCCAAAGTCTAGTATCACCTTGTCCTTCTCTGTACTGCAACCAAAAATGTGGTACCATGATCCAGACTGCAACACTGACATAACCGAATCAGTTTTGCTATGCTATGCTATGCTAAGTCACTTCAGTCGTGTCCGACTCTGTGCGACCCCATAGACGGCAGCCCACCAGGCTCCCCCGTCCCTGGGATTCTCCAGGCAAGAACACTGGAGTGGGTTGCCATTTCCTTCTCCAATGCATGAAAGTGAAAAATGAAAGTGAAGTTGCTCAGTCCTGTCCGACCCTCAGCGACCCCATGGACTGCAGCCTTCCAGGCTCCTCCATCCATGGGATTTTCCAAGCAAGAGTACTGGAGTGGGGTGCCATTGCCTCCTCTGGAATCAGTTTTAGACACTGAATTCCAAGGGCAGAGTTATGTGCAACATGGGAAGATGAGCTTTGTAGCTCCACCGTTTGGCAGTGGTAGGGGTAAAATAAGTCATGGTTTGGGTGGCCACGGGACACTCTTCCCTTAAGGCCTCCACGCTGCTCTTTGCCTTGAACTCAAAACCCACTGTCATGACAAATGATTTACTCCCAATTCCCTCCTGGGCAATTCTGTCAACTACACTGTACACGTATTATGTGTGCACATCAAATTGTAGGAAAGAGACCAGGGGAACTGCATCGCGCTTCATCCTGCTCATGACACCAATGGTCTTGCTCTCTCTCATCGTGCACCCTGTTCCGTGAACCCAGGGAAGGCAAGATGCGAGCTAAGAGGCTAGAACACTCGATGAGCCATAGGAACTACAGACACATTTATTCCCTCTCCTGCCTGACGCAGCAGCCGTGGCAGAAGACATGCTATAGGCGGTCCTCTAGTGGCTGACCCAACTGACACAGCTGGTATGTAGCAATAACAATGCCGCTTATTTAGGTGAAGCTCACCTATGCACCATACACGGTAACCTGAGATGAAGCCAGCTCCTCGGGAGGCACAGGGGCAGTGCTATATTTGATCTCAGCTGTTAAGTAGTCATTATTTACAGAACATGGGAGGAGAGAGCCTGTGCATGCCGTTTTAGCTAATTTGCTCTCTCCCCGCACTCCATCCCTTTAGGGTCTCTTGCTCACATTCTATGCGCCGTCCATCTGCGATATTCCCTTGGCGAGTATCACTGACCCTTGGATTGGCATCTTGCCACAGCAGTAGCCACAACAACAAACAGTTACAACCCCAACACATAGCAAAACCCAACACCAGGTATCACTTGGGACTCCTGTTGCAGTTCTTGCCCTCATGGTGCTAGAAGAGACACCCACCACATTTGGAGTGACTTTATCTTTCATGGCCAAGTCCAGTCCACTCTATGTCCTTGTGAGATTGTAGGAAAGCCTCCACAGGGGCAGCTCCATGCCTGTGAAATTTTATTAAGGACCCACAAAACCTCCCAGAGGCGCTGGGCTCACTCCTTCAAGGAAGGGATCTGTACAGCCTTCACAGACCACCCACTGATTACACTTTTCTAAATCGACTAGAGAATCAGAGGTTAGTGTTCAAGGACATAGCCTTTATACATGATAGGATACAGCCTAAATCTACCCCACCCATCATAGGATACAGCCTTTACAGTGTTGAGTTCAGTTCAGTTCAGTCGCTCAGTCGTGTCCGACTCTTTGTGACCCCATGAATCGCAGCACGCCAGGCCTCCCTGTCCATCACCAACTCCCGGAGTTCACTCAAACTCATGTCCATCGAGTCAGTGATGCCATCCAGCTATCTCATCCTCTGTCGCCCCCTTCTCCTCCTGCCCCCAGTCCCTCCCAGCATCAGAGTCTTTTCCAATGAGTCAACTCTTCGCATGAGGTGGCCAAAGTACTGGAGTTTCAGCTTTAGCATCATTCCTTCCAAAGAACACCTAGGGCTGATCTCCTTCAGAATGGACTGGTTGGATCTCCTTGCAGTCCAAGGGACTCTCAAGAATCTTCTCCAACACCACAGTTCAAAAGCATCAATTCTTTGGTGCTCAGCTTTCTTCACAGTCCAACTCTCACATCCATACATGCCCACAGGAAAAACCATAGCCTTGACTAGACGGACCTTTGTTGGCAAAGTAATGTCTCTGCTTTTCAATACGCTATCTAGGTTGGTCATAACTTTTCTTCCAAGGAGTAAGCGTCTTTTAACTTCGTGGCTCCAGTCACCATCTGCACTGATTTTGGAGCCCAGAAAAATAAAGTCTGACACTGTTTCCACTGTTTCCCCATCTATTTGCCATGAAGTGGTGGGACCAGATGCCACGATCTTTGTTTTCTGAATGTTGAGCTCTAAGACAACTTTTTCACTCTCCTCTTTCACTTTCATCAAGAGGCTTTTGAGTTCCTCTTCACTTTCTGCCATAAGGGTGGTGTCATCTGCATATCTGAGATTATTGATATTTCTCCCAGCAATCTTGATTCCAGCTTGTGCTTCATTTAGCCCAGTGTTTCTCATGATGTACTCTGCATATAAGTTAAATAAGCAGGGTGACAATATACAGCCTTGACGTACTCCTTTTCCTATTTGGAACCAGTCGGTTGTTCCATGTCCAGTTCTAAGTGTTGCTTCCTGACCTGCATATAGGTTTCTCAAGAGGCAGGTCAGGTGGTCTTGTATTCCCATCTCTTTCAGAATTTTCCACAGTTTATTGTGATCCACACAGTCAAAGGCTTTGGTGCAGTCAATAAAGCAGAAATAGATGTTTTTCTGGAACTCTCTTGCTTTTTCGATGATCCAGCAGATGTTGGCAATTTGATCTCTGGTTCCTCTGCCTTTTCTACTACCAGCTTGAACATCTGGAAGTTCACGGTTGACATATTGCTGAAGCCTGGCTTGGAGAATTTTGAGCATTACCTTACTAGCGTGTGAGATGAGTGCAATTGTGCGGTAGTTTGAGCCTTCTTTGGCATTGCCTTTCTTTGGGATTGGAATGAAAACTGACCTTTTCCAGTCCTTTACAGTGTACCTTCACACAAATCCGCTCACAGCTGCCTCCACATAACCTGTACGGCCTGCTTTTGGGTCTTCACACTTTCAAAGTGGGGTCTCATGTGCCAGCCCTCTACTTCTCTCAGTGAAGTGAAGTGAAAGTCACTCCATTGTGTCCGATTCTGTGACCCCATGGACTATACAGTCCATGGAATTCTCCAAGCCAGAATACTGGAGTGGGTAGCTGTTCCCTTTTCCAGGGAATCTTCCTGACCCAGGGATCAAACCCAGGTCTCTCGTGTTGCAGGCGGACTCTTTATCAGCTGAGCCACCAGGGAAGCCCAAGAATAATGTTTAAGAAAACCTTCACTGGCGCCGGACCCACCCCTGTGTCCCAGAGTCACAAAAGTCATGCTGCCAAGTGTTCCTCTTGCTTTTTTTTGCTGAAACTGCTTACCCAGTCAACATCTCCGCCTGAGTTTGTAGCCCATACGTTGTGAATCAGTCATACTGGGGACCCCTTGAGGATGACCCCCCTTGGCCTTAGGCTGCTCACACTTCACTTTCTGCTGCACAACGGGCCTCACTGTTGAGTGGGGACCCACAGTCTCATAACGTTCATCATCAGTCACTTACCGCTTCACTGTCAGAGATGCTGGGTTCTTCATGGCAATGGGGTTCTTGCTCTAATGCCAATATGCGTTGTTCTAGTTCTTTCAAGCATCTCTGCACATTGCACACGGGCACAGCACCACGGAGAGTACAATCCATATTTGCCCTTAGGGTGGTCAGGAAAATCTACCCACGGTGCCAGCGACAGTCCCCTGCCACCTTGTTCAGCAAACGGGAACTCACCACCTGCAACACCTTTTCAGTGCTGTCCAGTGAACCATCCGCCACAGCCCAGGCCCAGATGATCACAGCCACATGGAACCACATGGTGGCCACTGGCTTCCTCCATCCAGGGAGCCTCAGGCTTCTCTACTTGCTGGGTATCTTGCCGACTACGCCAATTGTATTGCTGATCGTCCTGTTCGTGACACCAATTGTCTTGCTGTATCTCGCTGTTTGCTGAAGCCGGGTAGGCAAGGAGCCGTAGGAACTGCAGGCATCTTTATTCTCTCCTGAATGGCACAGCAGCCGTAGCAACAGCCTTAGCATAACCTAACACAACACAACCTCTCTTTTAGCTGGTGCAGCAGCCATAACCGTGTTCTCTCCTGGCTGAAGCAGCAGCTGGAGAAGCAGCAGGCAGGCTATATCCTCTCCTCTTGTGGCTGACCCAATGGACATACCAGTGATACAGCAGTAAATGCCGCTGCTTCTTTAGGTGGAGCTCATGGATCCCTTGGAAAAGGCAATGGCACCCCACTCCAGTACTCTTGCCTGGAAAATCCCATGGACGGAGGAGCCTGGTAGGCTGCAGTCCATGGGGTTGCTAAGAGTTGGACAGGACTGAGTGACTTCACTTTCACTTTTCACTTTCATGCATTGGAGAAGGAAATGGCAACCCACTCCAGTGTTCTTGCCTGGAGAATCCCAGGGACGGGGGAGCCTGGTGGGCTGCCATCTATGGGGTTGCACAGAGTCGGACACGACTGAAGCGACTTAGCAGCAGCAGCAGCAGCAGCAGCATGGATCCCTACTGCACAGAGCAACCCAGGATTAAGCAATTGCCTGGTGGTGTGCATGCGCAGTGCTATCTATACATCTCAGCTGTTGCACAGTCATTATTTACAAATTTGGGGCAAGAGAGCCTGAACAGGCCATCTTGGCTAATTTGCTATTTCCCCACAGGAACATGCGTGTTATTTTAATATTTATCCTTTGCTTCTTTATCCCGGGAGAAATACAGGAGAGTTGATGATCAAATATGGTCTCAACTCAGAGAATGGTTAGCTAGTTTTCTGACTGAAACATTTAAATGGAAGGACTAATGCTGAAGCTGAAGCTCCAATACTTTGGCCACCTGATTCGAAGAGCTGACTCAGTGGAAAAGACCCTGATGCTGGGAAAGATTGAAGGGAGGAGGAGATGGGGGTGACAGAGGATGGGATGATTGGGTGGAATCACAGACTCAAAGGACATGAATTTGAGCAAACTCCATGTGATAGTAAAGGATGGGGAACCTGGCATGCTGCAGGGGGTCCCTGGTATTACAAAGAGTGGGATACATCTTAGCAACTGAACAATGAACAACAGGGATGTTCTGAGAAGAGATATGTTTAACATACATATTTCAAGCAGAATGATTTGTTTTTGTTTTTGTTTTTTTTGTTTTTGTTTTTGTTTTTCAACTGACTTTTTAAAGTCACTTTTCAAATGTGCTTTTGTGGAAGAAGTAATTTTATTATCACACTTCTTTCAACTTTTCCAGACAACTGAGTCAGGGTCTTAAAAGCTTATATTGCTGCAGGAAACTGCTCACAGCATCCCTCAGCCCAGGGAATCTGTCAGACATGAGTAATGACGCCAGGAACCCTCTTCCAGTCACTTTCTTTTACAGCACTTGTTTCCTTTTGTTAAATTTGTTAAACAGTTCATCACCCTGGTTGCTCAACTTTCTTTCTTTACTGTTGCTTAGATTTTGAAGTAATACTATTTGGTCTGTAATTATTATGAGAAAAATAGCTGGGAAACCTGGTGTGAGTACAAGGCACCTCTTGGTTTGAAGTCCCCGGAGGCGTATTATTCACATGTTAGTTTAACACATCCCCATAGGCAGCAACTCATTGCTTGAACTTAAGAAATATGAATCCCATACACTAAACCATAATCTATTTAGCTTACCAGCCATTGAATTGAAAAGATTTAGGTTGTGAGTCCAGCTGTAACACTGGAAACAAACCATGTATAGTAAGAAGGACATTCGAGGGAGCTAGTAAAGGCAAGGCCAGAAAATATCGACTGCCCGTGGTCAGTGAGAACGTGTTGCTGTGCACTGAACTCATTCTTCATGTCAGCCTTCAAAGCCCTGTTGCTGTCTCTACTGAATTCTATCAAGATCTATATCTGAAGATTGATGTGTCCACTGAGCCTGATATTTATATAATATTGCTGACTGACTCAGACAGGAAAGAATCTGCCTGCAATGCAGGAGATGCAGGAGACTGGGTTTGAAATCTGGTCTAGAAGATCCCCTGGAGAAGGGCATGGCTACCTACTCTAGTATTCTTGCCTGGAGAATTCCATTGACAGAGGAGCCTGGTTGGCTAGAGTCCATGGGGTTGCAAAGAACTGGACACGGCTGAGTGACAACACTTTCACTTTCACTCTGACACATCCAACTTTCCAGTTCAGTTCAGTTCAGTCGCTCAGTCGTGTCCAACTCTTTGCAACCCCATGAACCGCAGCACGCCAGGCCTCCCTGTTGATCACCAACTCCTGGAATTTACCCAAACTCATGTCCATCGAGTCGGTGATGCCATCCAACCATCTCATCCTCTGTCATCGCCTTCTCCCGCCTTCAATCTTTCCCAACATCAGGGTCTTTTCCAATGAGTCAGCTCTTCGCATCAGGTGGCCAAAGTATTGAAGTTTCAGCTTCAACATCAGTCCTTGCAATGAACACCCAGGACTGATTTCCTTTAGGATGGACTGATTGGATTTCCTTGCAGTCCAAGGGACTCTCAAGAGGCTTCTCCAACACCACAGTTCAAAAGCATCAATTCTTCTGCGCTCAGTTTTCTTTAGAGTCCAACTCTCACATCCATTCACACTGACACATCAAACTTTTTAAAATGCTCAAAATGTCTGTTTCTAATTCCCAATGTTTTTGACCTTCCTCTTGAAGACGGTCTCAGTTTTATTGTAGTTTCTGTGATATATCCTGAGTCATACTACTGATGGGTTGTGAGGATGAAACACACATCTCCAAAGTCAAAGGTACCAGTGATGATGAGACTCACAGTTTCAGGGTTTCAGAGTGGGATCTGGCCCTATCCAGGAGTCTGTGTCCTGTGATGGGACCTCTGGGTGTCTCCAGTAGACAACCGTCTGGGTCCGAGGGCAGGAGGTGCAAGCAGACAAGCTACATTCTCAGAGTAGCTTCTGTGCTCTGTTCTCTTGGTCACAACATTTCCCCAAAAGTTTAACCCTGCTACTGTGGTCTCACTACTTATGACACATCACCATCTCTCTGTATTCAGGGTCAAAAAGCCTAGGACAAAGAATCCTTCATTCAGAGTTTTCACCCTAGCACTTGCGCCCCTTTATTCTGCCCCTGCCACCTTCCCCGGGGATGGCATAAAAAAGAAATCTTGCCAGAAATGCCTTGCAGAGAATGCAAAATGATGGCCCTTTTCCAAAAATGTAAGCAAAAGTGAAAATTGACCCTCTGAAAAAATGGCAGGTAATTGACAACTAATACCCACTCCAGTATTCTGGCCTGGAGAATCCCATGGACAGAGGAGCCTGGCGGGCTACAGTCCACAGGGTTGCAAGAGTCGGACACGACTCGGAGACTAAACAACCACCGCCATGGATTTTTGAAGAAGAAGGTACATAGTCTTAGTAACTTGATATCATCATCAAATCAACTACAGAAAAATAATTTTAAAATATATGCACTTCAGTGTCTTGTTTTCAGCTGATATATTCCACTAAAAGGAGAGAAGTGTTTCTCACAGAGGACCTTTGGCTGGGCTTGTAACACCCGCTCTTCATCATATATAACTTCCGAGAACTCCTCTCGTTTTCCTGTATCTGATGTTTTGGACTGTTTCAGGTTTCCTTCACCTAGTCAGTGTTTCCCTTTACTCTATAGTTACATAAATTCACAGCTAGGTCTCAGTTGTCTGTTTAGCTTTCTATTGCACATGAATGGAGAGATAAAATTTACATAGAAAAAAGTTCCATATATTCCTCAAGTTTTCTATTTTTGTTCTCAGCGCATACATTTTTTCCCCGCCTGTAAATTACAGATCCTCCAGAATGATGTGAAAACACATGTATTAGAATCAGATCACTTTGTCTATCCAGATGATACAGTTTAAATGTTATGTCTAGGTCAGTTTAATTCCAGTTTATAGGAACATCCGACATCCCTTAGGGAAAATTAAGTTATTTTATGCAGAGGTCTGTTTACTTGGAAACTCAGGATATGTGTTCCTTTACAGATAATAAACTCAGTTATTTTTAGAATGTGTAAAAATTCTCATCTCCAATTCACCTTCATAGGATGCAGTTTTCCACCCTCTCATTAAGTAGTGTTTGATTATATTCACCAAAAGCCCCCTTAGGTGGTGAGCAAGGAAATTAAAACATATTCTAGGGATTAAAATGATCTCCCAAGGAATCTTCCTTTTCTGAGACAGAAACCATGAGCCACAAATGGATGTGTGTTTTATCCAGAGTGCCTCAGGGGTTACTACCGCTTTAACCAAGTGAGATTTTGGAATTTGGGAGAGACCTCAACACAGTGATCTAACTGGGAAGGAGGTATGATGTGTTTCCCTTCATTACCACAGACATTCGGCTGCAAAAACGTTGGGGAGAAGCATTTTAGTCATTTGAGAAATGTCATTGATCACTTCCAGTTACATGGATTAAGATGTTCCAAGTCGTTTCTCCAGTTCCTCTTTTTGTCTTAAATTCCTGCTGAGTTCACAGTAGTAATCTTAAAGAAAGAGTACTAAAGTCAAGCAAAAGCATACACAGGAATTCTGAAGTTTCAGACATGAAGTTTCTGTTTTATCTCCCCTTCCTTCCCATTTCTTTTACTCTTGCTGGATGTTGTAGCTGAACAGACATTTCAGCAAACATTGCATGCTCGCACACACACGTTGCAGTAAAATTTAGATCTATCCCTGTCATTAATTGGGCCTCCCTGGTGGCTCAGCTGATGAAGAATCAGCCTGCAATGTAGGAGACCTGGTTCTATCCTGGGTTAGGAAGCTCCCCAGAGAAGGAAAAGGCTACCTACTCCAGTGTTCTGGCCTGAAGAATTCCATAGCGTCACAAAGAGTAGGACACGACTGAGCCCTTTCATTCATGTCATTAACATCCGGCATCTGGCTAATGGCCTCCCTCTTTTGTTTTTCCTTTATTTAGTGGCATATAGTTGCTTTATAATGTTGTATTAGTTTCTGCTGCACAGCAAAGCTAATCAACCAAATATACCCTTCTATCCCCTATCCCTTGGATTTCCTCCCTAAGTCCCCACAGAGCACGGAGTAGAGCTCCCTGTGCTGTACAGGAGGTTCTTATTGGTCATCTGTTCTACACATCGTAGCAACAGTGTGTATATGCCAATCCTAATCTCCCAATCCATTCCACTCCCTCTTCTTCTCTTTGTATTCATACATGTGTTCTCTATGTCTCTGTATCTATTTTTTTTATAACTTATTTATTTTAATTGGAGGCTAATTACTTTACAAAATTGTACTGGTTTTGCCATACATCAACATGAATCCTCCACAGGTGTACACGTGTTCCCAATCCTGAACCCCACTCCCACCTCCCTCCCCATACCATCCCTCTGGGTCATCCCAGTGCACCAGCCGCAAGCATCCTGTATCCTGCATCGAACCTGGACTGGTGATTCCTTTGCAAATAAGTTGTCTGTACCATCTTTATATATTGTCTCTTTTAAAACACAGATTGGCACTGAATCTAGGAGGCCCTGCTCTGAGACCCACTCATCACACATCAGCATTGCTTTCTGCCTTTGACAAAGGGGCTTCAACGCTGTGCTCAGCAAAACCCTCACCTTCTTCCAGCTAAAATGAAGCGATAGCAACACTATAGAAAAAATTAAAAATATAATCCTTTTCTGGGTGTGAAAGAGTTGACAGTAATTAATATATGAGAATACATCATTGATTTGAGTGGAATATTTGCCAGAAGACTGGCTGAAGCAATTGTCCAAATTAGATGTACTGTTAATTGTAAATTTAGTCAGAAAATATTCCCAGCACCCAAGGAAACTGACTTAAAAGTAAAATGAGATTTTTGGCACTTTTATCTCCCCTTCCCCAAATCCAGTCAGCATGATTTGACCATAATATAATTTTAATGTCTTTTAAATTTGCATATTTCTCCTCACTTCTCATTGCCCGTAATTTAATGAGTCATTTCAGAGCTTTTCAAGTGGTTATTCTTGCCATAAAGTTGTAATCTCTTGGGTCTGTTCTGTTCACCTACATTGACTTACTTTTTCTAAAACATGTTCTTGGATCATTTTATTTTTTTATGTTTATTTTTCACATCATTGTATCTTGCCAAAAAAACCAAATTGTTGCTTAATGCCTGGTGTATCAAGGATGAACTTCTTAGACTAACTTTAATGACTTCTTTTTGCATAATATCACTCCTTGAGAGCTTCCCGACCCTACTTTCCATCATTGTATCCTACTTGCATTAAATTTATTTCTTCATTGTTTCATGGTCATCATTCTCATTTTGATCTTTATTCCTAAATCGTGCTGATTTATGTACTTGGAATTCTCTCTTTGCTAATTCAAACACGCCCTTCTTCTGAGACTACATATATGTCCTCCATGAACAATTAATGACTAGGCAAGCTCATTTTGGCCTAACCATTGTTTTGATTCCTGTAACTCAAGGGCACACTTGACCATATATTAGACCGTAGACATTCTCATATTTACATTGGTGATTTTGACATCTGTGAGATCACACAAGTCCATGCAATTTGGTGGGGCAGACCTCTGAATCACCCAGGCTGGAGGCTGGTGTGGGCCAATGAGTCACTCACTAGTCAGCAAATTGGCTGATACCTTCGTCCTTTGCTTTATATTTACACTACAGTCCTTTGTAAAGTAATAAAATGCAATACTCTCCCAAATGAAAATGTTTGCAAATATGGAGATTCAGCTAGGACTCTAGATGATTCTCCCAGAGATGTTAAGAGCCCATGTGCTTTATGTGGCTTCTTTGTTCCTTCAAGTAGAGTATGTGGTCTCCTAGCCAGTCTATAGAATTCCTGGGGAAATGAACTCTGCACCGAAATTCTCTACTCCAGAAATCTCTAGAAGAGTCCAAGGAAGAATACCATAATACCTTTACAGAAGCAAAATGTATTGATTATCCACCTGGCATGGTACTTGTTACTGTACTCTATTCATCCTCAGGACTGCAGCTTCCACTTTGATATGATACATGGTATAATATAAAGACACACAAAATTCACGTCTCTCAACTGGTGTGATGACTACATCCCTTCACAAGAAAGGTTAGTACTTCCAGAAAATGTCAATTGACATGAATTTTACTATAAAAAACTAAAATAGAGCAAGAAATCTATTCTGCTAGTTTTATTCAAAGTGTCGGTGTTTCTTTTTTGATCTTTTACACAAAAATAAATTTTCAATTAATAAACTATATATAATTTTTATATATGTATATATGCATATACATATGTAAATATTGTTTTCTTTAGCTGCTAAGTTGTGTCTGACTCTTTCATGACCCCATGGACTGTAGCCTGCTAGACTTCTTCTGTCCATGGAGTTTCCCAGGCAAGAATGTGGGAGTAGGTTGCCATTTCCTTCTCCAGAGGAACTTCCCAAACCAGGAATCGAACCTATGTCTCCTGCATTAGCAGATTCTTACCACTTATTAGAGTAGATTCTTTACCACTGAGCTACCAGGGAAGCCCATATATATTATAGAGAGCTTTATTTAAAATTAAATACTGATAATGCTTATTAATTAGTAAAACTACATATATAGTATAGACATAGTAAAATATGTTCACTCAATTAATAAAGATACAGTGGTCACAACCTGATTCTTTAGCTTATTATGACTTGCTACCTTACTCTCCACTATCTCTCAGTATCAAATTTCTTAGATATGATGGATTAGGACTTTATTACTCTTCTCTAGATTGCTACCATATGGTATATCTTTACTAAGGTGAAATGTGAGGAAAGTAAAATGGCCCTCAAGCCTTTTTGTTTGTTTAAGTGCATCATGCACTAACCTTCCTCTTGGCTCAAGTGTTGTTACATATTCACTGCTTCTGTATATGGAGGTCTCCTTGAGGTATTGATTTATTTCAGTCGTAACATCAGTTAAAATTTTTAAAAATAAACAAAAACTTCAGTGCTTGGGAAACACAGGTATTCATAGAGAGTATTCTCAATGCAGAAGTGTGAGAATGCAAACAAGACAAATAGAATCCACATCCGAGAACTGTTCTGCCCTCTGCTTTGCTATTCTTTGGGATTTCTAATCTACCCTGTCAGCATCGGACCTCACACGAGGACAGGGCATAGAAACGCGATTATACCAAACAATGTGCGTATTTAAAATACGTTATTTTACTTATCACCTTGGACTCAAAACACATAAATGAATGCCAGAGTGAATCATGGAGGTGATTCCCAGTAATACTACAAAGGAAATAAATCGTTACTAGTTTTCATATGAATTATTTTATTTTCAGTTTACATTTTTAAATGGAAAAGATGATTGCTGTAACCAAATCACCATTTGTTTTCATTTAGAATCAGGGGACTTCATGGCAGGTGCCCTGTGTGGCAGGGACCCCGGGTGCAAAGACCAGGTGTGAGCTCCCCATGGGACAGCACCGCTTAGATTCTGCCTGGCCTCTTGGCTTTGGACAGACAATCGTGATCTTATTGTCTTTACAGTATTATTTCCTTCCTGGGGAAATTGTTGTTAGTTATAGTGGTGTGAACAGTTCATTGCAAAGTACTCATTAATTCCATGGTTTAATTGTGGAGGAATCAAGTGCACATCATTGATCAAATTTAAATCTAGGTGGTCTACCAAAATTTCCACTCTTTTGGTTTGAATCTAAAATCTGTGAAAAGGCATTAGAATCAGTTGCCTCATTAACTAGGCAAAAATATAAATTTCAGTTTATATTACAAGCAAAATTACATTTCTTAGAAATGCTATTTTATAGGAAGTATGCATTGATGCATTTATGCACAATTCTTTTAGATCGAAGCAGTTTTCATTACGAGTACTACACATACTCAGTCTAAAACCCATGGATGCACAGAACCAGGCATGAAAGCCCCCTCCTCCCCATCCATGTTTCCAAATGCATCTAGCATCCTATCCATTTCATCTTCTCTGTGCCTTCCATCTTAGAGTCCTTTCACCTCCCATCTCAGCGCTGCTGGACTGCTCTGGAGGCCTGCCCATCCCATAGTCAAGTCATCGTTTCTGAAATCCATGTTTTTCCTTTTTCTGGTTTTATCTTCTTTTTGGAGGAAGCACCTCTTCCAGTAACTTCCTGAGAAAAGTTGAGTGAGAAGTCAGAACTTCAAAACCATGTACATCTGAGAATGTCATTATCTCCTTCTCATATTGGATACAGGTTCACTGGCTGTATCATTCTGGTTGAATGATTCTGATTGAATATTTCTCCTTGGCATTTTTCAATCTGGTTAGTTTTCAGTTCTTTTAAACTTTCAATGGTTTTAGGCTTTTTAATCTCCAGTACACTAAAAAGTTACCTTTGTTACTAAAAAGGTAACTAAAAAGTTACTTTTGTTGCTTAAAAAAAAAGTTATTTGCTTAAAAATCCTGTAACATTCTCACTCCAAATACTTTGCTTATGAATTTCTCCCCCTTTGCTCCCTTCTCTGTAAATTTGTAGGATCTTTGTTGCTAGAGTTTTAAGGTTTCAAAATCATGTAATTTATGTCAGTCTTTTTTAAGCCATTGTATATATTTTAAGCCAATATTTTAAGTAATATTTTAAGCCAATATTTTAATCCAATATTTCAGTAACCTGAAATATTGATGTTCTTAACTTCTAAAATAATTCTTGAACAATTTGAAAATTCCATCTCTATGTTTTCCTGCCTCTCTTTCTTATATGTTTATTACTTATAATCAGATTCTTAAACTGATCCTCAAATTTTGTTACCCTTTTCTGTTGTTTTTCTGTCTGTCTTGTCGTTTTGTGTTCTGGAGGATTTTCTCAGTTGTATCTTCCAGTGTTTCTAATTCAAGATTTCATGTCTGTTATTTTATTTTAAATTTGCAGTAGCACATTTTTGTTGTTAAAGACTTTGTTTCTATAACTATATCTTCTTGTTACATAGTGAAATATTGTTTCTTATCTCTCCAAGGATATTAAATAAATTTTCATGGTATTTTTTAATGTTTTCTTTATTGGTTTTGTGTTTTCCTCCTGAAAAATTTTTAAAATGTTTTAGTCTCAGTTTTCCTATTAAGTGCTTCTTTCATTTGTGAGTTAAGACTATCCTTGACTTTTTTTCCTAATTAGATATTAGCTCCTATATGGCTAGTAGGAAGTTCCACGTTCAAAAATGACATAGAAAATAAACTTACAGTTACCAAAGGAGAGGAGGGACTAATTCAAATTTTGAAATTAAAACATATACATTACTATATATAAAATAGATAAGCATGTCATGTTAGTATTTAATCATCCTGATTATTTTTCAGAACATAAATAACATCATTTGTACAGTAAAACAGAAATACTAGTGCTTTCAATATACCTATATGCAACATTGTTCAAGCAAACTTACAATACTCTAGTATTTCCACAGTGTGAGTTTTAGAAATCATTTTAGGTGAGACTGGAAAGAAGACAATTATTTTTCTTTAATTTTCAGACATTCATTGGATTAAAAAAAAAAATAGAGAAAGAGACAGTATCTTACCAGAATGAGTTAACTTTTTTTCCCTCCTCTTTCTTTTGATGCACTTTTTCTGAATGGTCTTGGCTGCCCTAAGCTCAACTTTGGATCAGAGTTAACTTGGTGTTCTTCTAACTTCTTTTCCATTCTCAACACCTTTGACTAAATGATCTGATTCTCTAGCAGAAATACAGAGCCGGATTTCCTTTCAGTTTGGAGGTAAGCAAGGGGGAACCTAAACATCTGCAAACTTTCCAAACTCACGGACTTAGTCACCAGTAAACTTAGAATTTATCTCTGGCAGAGACAAGTGCAGGGTGCTGACTGTTGATAATGATAATATATGTCACTCTGTATTAATGGGATCCATGAAGGAGATATTAAAAAACACTCTAAGACTTTTGAAGGAAGGTCAGAAGTTAAGTGCTGGCAATAGATTCTAGTTGACCAAGGAAATGGTTTAGAATAGGGCCAACTCTTTATAATAATTGGCGAAACTGAGGAGGCTGCCGAGATTTATATCCTCAATGTTTACTAAAGTAAGAAGTAAATTAATGTGTACAAGAAGATAGGAAACGATGATGGCCCAGGAGGAAGAAAGATTAAAGTTAGCTTCCTTGAAAAAAAAAAAAAACATTTAAAAATATTATTTTTCTTGGAGTCTCGGGGCGGCGGCGGCGGGAGCAGCAGGAGGAGTGCTGGGCACGCTCACAGGGCTTCCTCCGCCTGCAAAGAAAAAAAATAAATAAATAAAAATATTATTTTTCTTATGAAGGCAGAAATCAAAATTGGGGAGCAGGAAGGCTTACTTTCCTTCAACTCACAAACATTTTTGATAGAGAATTTCAAAGATACTTCTGTCTTGCAGGTTGGATAATGAAAGAAGCAGATTTTTTTGGTTTGTTTTATTGTGTGTTTTGGGGGGACTTGTTTGCTTTCTGCTTTGTTTTTTGTTTGGGGATTTTCTTTGTTTTTTGTTTTGTTTGTCTTGTTTTAGTTTAGCTGCGCAGGCCCTTAGCTGCAGCACGAGGGTTTCCTGGGCTTTCTCTAGTTCACCAAGCAGGCATCTCTTTTTGTGCAGCATGGGCTCCAGAACCTGGGTCTCAGTAGTTATGGCTTAGTAGTTAGAGCTGCCTACTAAGTAGTTACAGGAACCCCTCAGTAGTTATAGCTTAGCTGCCCCATAGCATATGGGATCTTGGGGGCTACTCAGCTGGCAAAGTGGTAAAGAGTCCGCCTGCCAATGCAGGGGATGCAGGAGACATGGGTTCAATCCCTGGGTCAGGAAGATTCCCTGGAGTAGGATATGGTGACCCACAGCACTATTTTGGCTTGGAGAATTCCATGGACAGAGGATCCTGGTGGGCTATAGTCCAAGGGGTGGCAAAGAGCTGGGCATGACTGAGCATGCACACAGATGGGATCTTATTGCCCTGACCAAAAACTGAACCAGCAGCTCCTACACTGGAAGGTGGTTTCTTAACCACTGGAACACCAGGAAAGTTCCAGGAGCAGAGTTTAGAGATGTAGTTTAGCTGAAAGATATTTCTTAAGAGTGCTCTTGGGATTAACACGTGGAAAAGGAAGGAGATAAAAACAAGACTAAGTAGAGAGGAAAACCAGGTCTCGTGACAATTACAGCTGACCCCAAGGAGCTCTGGTGCTGGTGGTCTTGGCTTTGTCTCCAGTTGGCAAGGTGCCAGGTCATTATACTCATCCTTTGATGTAGAAATATAGATCAGCCTTTTTGGAGGATACCTGCCAAAAATTCCTTAGAAAAACTTGCTTAATTCTTAGTTTATACTGTGCCAAAGATTAAATGAGGAACTGTGATTAGGTAGTCCATGAAATGCTGATTGACTAATGAAAGAACTTTGGACTAGGAATTGAGATATTTGCGTTTGAATCTTGCCTCTGCCACGAACTGATTGTGAAAACACACAGTTCTTCGTTTCTCTTTCTAAATGTAAGGTGGTTCATTAGAGGCATAAAGTATAACAAGATCTTTTCCTACAAAATTGTAATGGGTTATTTTTCCTAATTATGGACATATGTGCATTTAAAAATCACTGGATGTCTCAAATTTCATGTTTTTTCAAATTGTAATATCCTTCAACCAAAGCTTTGATTAGAGGAATGAACTTCGCTCAGCAGCTTAAATTCTCCTTTCCTGTTTCCCTTAAGACTCTTGGCTTACCAGGAAGTGGAGGCCTTACAGAGCAATGAAGTACTCAAAAGACAGCAACAGAAGTATGGAGAAGCATGCTCTTCATATTGGATGACTAGCCTTCCAATAACCTGTGTGTTTTCAATCCATCTAATAAGACCACTGGGCTTCCCTGGTGGCGCTAGTGGTAAAGAACACACCCAGCAGTGCAGGAGACATAACAATCATGGGTTCTTTCCCTGGGCTGGGAAGATCTCCTGAAGAAGGAAATGGCAACCCACTCCAGTGTTCTTGCCTGGAGAATCCCATGGACAGAGAAGACTGGCGGGCTACAGTCCATGGGGTTGCAAAGAGTTGGACACTGAAGCTACATCACACACGTGCAATAGGAAAATTATAATGAGCTGCCACTAGTTGGTCTATTTCAAGAAAGTAATTATAAGTTGTACTGCCATGTTATTTTTCTGGAGTAAAATTGCAAAGCACCTACAATATTGATGAAAACCTAATCCTAAATGAAAACCTATTTATATAATATTTAGGAATGATTTATGAAAAAAATAGTAGTACAACATTTGAAATGGATTTCTGAGGCAGGTGCTTGGAGAAGGGATTGTGAGAATTGCTGCCGTGGGGATGTGGATCACTCATTACTGTAGAAAATGGCACCTAGAGAATAGATAAGGAGATCAATAGTTTTAAAAGACTTACTGTTTGGGCTTGTGGGGAGATTTACAATTAGAAAACTATTGAGTTAAGTTGGGATTAACAGATACACATCACTGTATATAAAACAGATAACCAACAAAGACTTAATGTATAGCACAGTGAGCCATACTTAATAATTAAGTCATACTTAATATTTTATAACAATAATCTATAAAGGAAAAGACTCTGAAAATGTTATGCTGCTGCTGCTGCTGCTGCTGCTAAGTTGCTTCAGTCATGTCCGACTCTGTGCGACCCCAGAGATGGCAGTCCACCAGGCTTCCCCGTCCCTGGGATTCTCCGGGCAAGAACACTGGAGTGGGTTGCCATTTCCTTCCAATGCATGAAAGTGAAAAGTGTAAGTGTAGTCACTCAGTCGTGTCCGACTCTAGCGACCCCATAAACTGCAGCCCACCAGGCTCCTCCGTCCATGGGATTTTCCAGGCAAAAGTACTGGAGTGGGATACCATTGTGCAAATTATTTTCAGATTCTTTTCCCTTATAGATTTTATATATATATAATACATTATATGTTCTCTATCTGAATTGCTGAACTGTGCACCTGAAAATAACATGATATTGTAAATTACCATACTTCAATTTAAATTTTTTCAGCCACTATGGAAAACAGTGTGGAGATTCCTTAAAAAACTGGAAATAGAACTGCCATAAGGCTCAGCAATCCCACTGCTGGGCATACACACCAAGGAAACCAGAATTGAAAGAGACACATGTACCCCAGTGTTCATTGCAGCACTGTTATAATAGCCAGGACATGGAAGCAACCTAGATGTCCATCAGCAGATGAATGGATAAGAAAGCTGTGGTACATATACACAATGGAGTATTACTCAGTCATTAAAAAGAATACATTTGAATCAGTTCTAATGAGGTGGATGAAACTGGAGCCTGTTATACAGAGTGAAGTAAGCCAGAAAGAAAAACACCAATACAGTATACTAATGCATATATGTGGAATTTAGAAAGATGGTAATGATAACCCTGTATGCAAGGCAGCAAAAGAGATACAGATGTACAGAACAGTCTTTTGGACTCTGTGGGAGAGGGTGAGAGTGGGATGATTTGGGAGAATGGCATTGAACCATGTATAATATCATACTTGAAATGAATCGCCAGTCCAGGTTTGATGCATGATACAGGGTGCTTGGGGCCAGTGCACTGGGATGACCCAGAGGGATGGGATGGGGAGGAAGGTGGGAGGGGGGTTCAGGATGGGGAACACATATATATCCGTGGTGCATTCATGTTGATGTATGGCAAAACCAATACAATATTGTAAAGTAATTAGCCTCCAATTAAAATAAATAAGTTTATTTTTAAAAAAAGAAATTATGTGACTTGCAAATAAGAATATGATAATAAGTCTTTAGGATAGACTATGGAATACTAAGTGTGGGCCCTGTGGCTCAGTGGTGAAGAACATACCTGCAGTGCAGGAGACTCAGGTTCAGTCTCTGGGGCAAGAAGATCCCTTACAGAAGGAAATGACAACCCACTCCAGTATTCTTGCCTGGGAGTTCCCATGGACAGAGGGCTACAGTCCATGAGGTCACAAGAGTCAGGGACGACTTTGCAACTAAACAGTAACAATGGAATACCAAACTGAAGCAAAATTAGGCATCAAATAAAAAAAATCATATCCAGTTCAGTATGAAGTTCGACCAATACCTACACATATATCTATAAGAAGGTTTATTGAAAACTACAAAGAGTAACTGGAAATGTGCGTCATAGACAAATCTGTTTCATTATCACTCAGATGTAATTCTCCAGGTTAGGTTCTTGAGAAGCAGATTGGGAGATGGAGTATAGCACTGAGATATTTATCAGGAGTGTTCTTGGAGTCAATGTCTGCGGAAGAGAGGAAGAGGAGCAGCCCTGAGTGAAGAGTCAGGCTGAAACGCATGGCTGACTGTAGCCTCCGGAGCTAATAGGACTAGTCAGAGTTGGCCCATCTTTGACAAAAGGGCCAAGTCTTTTGCCTTCGCTCCATCAATCACTGGACAGAGGCTGCCCCTGGGGAGTGTGCAGATCCCTCCGGCTGAGATAATCTTCGCAAGCTCTGCCAACTGAAGTCTTTCTGCCAACAGCATTTCCAGCAGCTGGGGCTACAAACTCTCCATTGGAAAAAATCTGGATAGTAGATCGCTTTGTGCATCACATACACAGCACATGGTGGTTTTAAATACCGACAAATTAAATATTGTAAACAACAGTATATGATCTATGACTAATTGACCATGGGCTTTACTTTCCTCATTTTTTTAATGCTTACTTCTACCCAGGATTATTGAAAATTAATACATGTAAGTATACTTTGACTACTCCCTGTAACGTCATGTCCACTGTATGAAAATGGTGATTTAAAAACAGTAATATAAGTCCTTGTATCCAGAGAGGGTGAAATCTTTATAGCTTGTATCATCCTAATAATTGTTCTGTACATTTAGGTTATCTGCCAGTTAGAATGTTTTCAAGGAAAGCAGCATTTCATTTATTATTAACTTAAAAACCAGAAAAAAAAACCCCTTAAAACTGCAAGCTATATAAGCCAGTAGCCCTTGAAATTCCCATTGATTTTCCACTATGTTTATAAGATGTCCCCCTCGTATAAGTATCACTATATTAATATTTAAAAATGTCTTTTGTCTTAATCAAAAGCTTACTAAATGTATAATCTTTGAGAATGTAATTTAAAAGTTATAACATATACACATAGATAACTTGAACAACACAAAAGTTAACTGAAACTAATCTAGAAATACAAATTCAGTCTTAAGGCTTTAAATGTAGTTCATTATGTGTTTGCTACCTAGTTTGGCAGAGGTAGAAGGAGTTTGTTTTGTTTCAAAATAACTATGGAAGTTAAAGAATGTGTGTGATTTTCTTTTCCTCAACTAATTTGTATGTAATATTTGTTTTCTGAGGAATTGACTTGAAGGTTCATATTTCAGTAGGAAACTTGGCAAAGACCTCTGCAGATAAAACATTCTCTGGTGGTGGAGCCAGCAGCTACAGGGCCAGCTCTCTGCCGCACATGACTTTTTTTCCTATTTTATTTTATTTTAGTTTTACCAGTTTATTGCTACCAACCCATCTCCCTCCACCCTCATGAACGCATGCTCAGTCAGGTAACCCCACGGACTGCAGCCTGCCTGGCTCCTCTGTCCATGGACTTTTCCAGGCAAGAATATTGGAGTGGGCTGCCATTTCCTTCTCCGACTTTTATTCTATTTTAAAAGGAAAAAGGTGCAGAAAAATTTTGGAGGTGAAAATTTTATGAATGACCGTTCTCCCCACCACTCTAGTCAACCCTACAAATGACTTTTCTATGGAATAGATATTGAATAAATATACCTTTTGTGTGTAGTTATGGAATAAAGTCAAGTTAAAAAAATTTTTTTTTATTGAATGCTTCTTATGCTACTACTCTTTTGTTTGCCCCTACCAAGAAAAAATAGAACACTCTTGTTGAAGAAATGATAAAATACAAGAGAAATGACTGATTTTTAAGACTAAGAGAAACATAAACATGCTATATAACTTTGGGGTTTTCAAGTTAAACAGACAACATAATAACATTCAGACTGCTGAGATGTAATAAAACACTAAAGTTAAAGATGAGCAACAGAAAAGAAATCACCAATTTTTATGAAAGAAGACACAAAATTGAGTAAGCTGGTGGCATGGACATTTCTGCCCCCAGATCATGAAGTGAATGAAGCAAATACTAAGGCCAGGCTCTACGTTCTTATGTTGAATGAACCCAGGAGGTCTTATTAACTAAAGTGACAACTGTAACTTCTTCCATGTTGAGCAGTGAGAACCCCAGATCTGAATAGATGAGCTCAGGTAGCAGGATTGCTCACTTAGGAATCTAGCTCTATCTTATACTTTAAGATGGAGTTTAACGAGAGAATTATACCTAAAATAAGTTATAACATAAAAATGATAACATAGATAAATTTGAAATAAAGGCACAGCACAAAATACTTGAAATTATCAACTAGGAATGAGTTAGGGACATGCTACCAATGTTCTAGATGGGAAAATTTTTAAACTTTTCTTGGTTATATCATCCTTGATTGTAGCATCTGCTTTCAGGTTAGCACAGAGAGATAACCTGTTAAGGTGCCTTGAAAATAGAGCATTTTATCAAAAGAAGTGGTAGACTGGAGACTCAAGAATGATGAGTGATAAAATTTTTATTCTGTTACTTCAAGTCCCTCTGAAATCATGCCCTTCACGTGATTCTGATGCAAGCTAAAGATTGAAAACCATTTTTTTTTTTTAGGGAAAAATTTCTTTATAAAAGTCATATCATTATATTAAATTATATAGGTATCTCACTTTTCATTTGCTTGAACTTTACATAAAATGTACTTTAGACATTAGCAGACTCACTACCAATTGATTTCCCTGTATGGTGATGCCAACAGTTCATTCATCCTTAAGGTCTTTTGTTAAGCTATATGTAAATATTTGCTTGTTCAATTGTTGAATATGATTATTTTATTACTTTTTTTGCCTTTTTCTTTTAGAAAGAATGAAAAAATACCAAAGGACTAATGTTACTTAGACTGATGATTGAAACAGAAACCTTATAAATTTTATTTGAATGAAACATTCACCTGAAATTATTTGGTGCATAAGAAATTATGGATTTTTAGTTCCACTTGGATGATTATGGACTTAATCTTATTGATTCTGTTTAATTGTGGAAGGAAATACAAAACGACGAGGAAATGCATGAATTGTTGGAAATGTATCATCAAAGATTGTGATTTAATAGAAAATGTAATTACATAACATTTGTTGGCTGAGAATGGAAGCATTCCTAAAACAAATGTAGAAAAAGAATATTCTCTCTTGCAGCTTTAGTTACTAATTTTTGTGTGTGCATGTAAACAATATTTAGTCAATTGTTCTCAAACTAAAAGATCATAAATTCCTTTTGGTACCTGATAGCTTATAGAGAACGGTGTCGAATTCGTGATCTCTAAAGGAGAGAATTTTGCTTTGGGACCAGAGACTTGGATTCAGTCACTCAGCTTTGTGTTGCAAAAGTTTTCTGTGAAAAAGGGACAGAGAACGCTTCTGACATACACATTAAAAGGGGGCAGAGAGTGCCCCACTGGCTGGTCTTACCAAGGCCTGATGTATGTTTCAAATGGTTACTAACAACATAAAGGCCTTTCCAGACTCACTCCCACAGCAGACCTCTAAGATAACAGGATTAGTCAGAAAGTGAGAAACAGGTCCTCAAGCAAGATACATTGTTGTTATATAATCATTAGTACAGAGCTTAAGGAAAAACATACCCTTGAGCAAGATGAGTTGTTTTGTTGCACAATCATCAGCTCTGGACTTAAATAAAGTTAGCCTTAAAGATTGTTGTCATAACAACTCAGAGTTTAGGAAAAAAAAAGAAGTCTTCTGTGACTAAGACAAAGCAATGCAGAAGAAAAACATGTGTCCCTTTCTCCTCCTTTAGGGCCCCAGACTCCTTATCAACTTACCTAAGAATTAATTCTCTCATTCCAAAGAATCAAGTACAAAATGCAGTTCTACACTACGACAAGCTTTACATGCTTATTTTTTGCTGACTTTATTTGATTAGGGATTTTTAAAATTGTAATCATCATATAATTTATTTAGCAAGCTAAGAGATCTAGAACCAAATGAAAAATTAAAGAAATGACTATTTTATTAATGATATATTATTTCAGATATTGATCCTATTTTAAAATGGATAAGGTTTTGTAGAAGTTTCAAAGAAAGGCCTATAAGGGGAAAACAGTAGGAATGAATAGATTTCATTTGACTACACTGAAAAAGACTGTATATCAAAAGTTGGAATCAAGATTGCCAGGAGAAATATCAACAACCTCAGATATGCAATGATACCATTCTAATGACAGAAAATGAAGAGGAACTAAAGAGCCTCATAATGAGGGTGAAAGAAAAGAGTGAAAAAGCTGGCTTGAAACTCAGCAGTCAAAAAAATAAGATTGTGGCATCTGGTCCCATCATTTCATGGTAAACAGAAGAGGAAAAAGTGGAAACAGTGGCAGATTTTATTTTCATGGGCTACAAAATCACTGTGGATTGTGACTGCAGTCATGAAATTAAAAGACACTTGCTCCTTAGAAGGAAAGGTGTGACAAACCTAGGCAGCACATTAAAAAGCAAAGACAGCACTTTGCCAACAAAAAGCTGTATAGTCAAAGCTATGGTTTTTCCAGTAGTCATGTTTGGCTGTGAGAGTTAGTCCATAAAGAAGGCTGAGCACTGAAGAATTGATGCTCTTGATGTGTTGCTGGAGAAGACTCTTGAGAGTCCCTTGGACAGCAAGGAGATCAAACCTATCCATCCTAAAGGAAATCAACCCTGAATTTCATTGGAAGGACTGATGCTAAAGCTCAAGCTCCAATACCCTGGCCACCTGATGTGAAGAACTGACTAATTGGAAAAGATTAAAGGCAAAAAGGAGAATCGGGCAGCAGAGGTTAGGTGTTATTACTGACTCAGTGGACATGAATTTCACCTTGAGATAGTAAAGGATGGAGGAACCTGGTGTGCTACAGTCCATGGGGTTGCACAGAGCTGGACATGAATTATCAAATGAACATCAACAAAAAGAAGATAATTGCTAATAGGAAAACATACTAAGTTTAAATCATATTACTTATGGCATAAATATTTATACTGTAAAACTCAAATAATATTACTGTTACTGTTTAGTTGAGAAGTTGTGTCTCACCCTTTTATCACCGCATGGACTATAGCCCGCCAGGCTCCCTCTCTCCATGGGATTTCCGAGGCAAGAATATGGAATGAGTTGCCATTTCCTTGCCAGGGGACCTTCCTAACCAAGGGATTGAACCTAATCTTGCATTGGCAGGAGGATTCTTTACCACCGAACTACCAGGGAAGCCCCCAAATGATATTACTCATGGTTTAAGTATTTATATTACATAGCCTTTATTTAATGTGATAAATTAACATTATAAAACATACTCATGAAATTTGGTCAAAGTCAGTGATTAATAGCCCAGTTAGTCTTCTTAAGCATTAATTTACATCCAATTCACCTTTCAATCAAGAACATTTTATAATTAGAAAGTGTGCTGACCTACCAAGAGAAAAAAATAGTTTTTAGAACCAAACTACTTGAATCACTGAATGGTAAATATTGCAAAAGTTGTCACAATTCTCCATTAATTCCTATATTCATGGCTTCTCAGTGTGAATCAATAGCTTCAACTGGTAATGTCCATATTCTTGCCTTCTGAGTTTGGATTAAACTTGGGACTTATTTTGGCCAATAGAATGGAGTGGGATTCATAGTGTACCAGTTAAGAGACTTTGTATGTATCCATTGTTTCTCTTTGAAATTTTCCCAACTGCTATGAGAACAAGCTAAGGCTATCCTACAGAATGACAAGACTCTTGTGCCCTAGCCGCCCCAACAGCCCCAGTCAACAGTCAGCCAACAGTCAGACAAACAGTGAAACCATCCCCAAACAGCCAGCTCTTAACCTTCCCATTAAGTGCATTGAGATGCCAGAGAAAGCCCACCTAGAATTAGCCAAGCTTGGTCCAGCTCAGCAGAGTCATCCAGCTGACCTGCAGACACGCAATTCACAGCATAATTCACACTCTCAAGTGTATGCCGTTGAGGTTTGGGATATTTGTGTCCATTCGGGTTGCCAGATTCAGCTAGTAAAGATGCTAGACGTCCAGTTAATTATTTGTTACTTGCTCTGTGTATTACATTGAGATAAAATTCACATGGACATATCTATACTAATAGATAAATCTATATTGATTTACCTTCAAAAATTGGGAGTATCTAAATTATACACTCCTTTCTTTTCTTTTTTGGCGGTACCACATGGAATGTTAGTTCCCTGACTAGGGATCAAACCCGTGTTCCCTGCATTGGAAGTGTGATGTCTTAACCACTGGACCACCAGGGAAGTCCTATGCTTCTTTCTTTAATTATGTTTCCCTGATGGTTTGGCTCTCTGGAACAGTTCCTTGTTTGCGTAACTGGTTTATCAAATGCCTTGCAGTTCCAGTCTGTGTTTGATTTCCACTGACGCACAGCTTCTATAACTGTCATACCTAAATTTTGTTCTTTGGGCCATTGAGCATTCATTAATGAGAAGACACAATCAACATTAGCATCATGGGTTAATATACTGAATACTTGCTGTATAAATTTAACACCCTGGTACTTGATTTTCAAACCGGAGTCCCTGAAGCACTTAATCTATTTTTAATGATGTAATTTGTATTTCCATTCTTCAGGATGACATTGAATATGTTGATCAACAACTTTTTAAAATGTGCCCATTAACTCAAAAGAGTATTGTTATCAATTTTTATTCCATTTTTCTTCAACACTATAATGATTATTTCATGTTCTTATGCTGAAAGAGTATTTACTAACATCCTGCACAAAAATTGAATTCCTTAAAGGATGAAATCCATTTCAAAAAATAATCATGACAGTTATGTTGACAATTATACCCTTCAACTCAGATTTCATTTTCCTGTTAAGTGATACTGCTTTTCTTGAGAATAGCCTTGACACTTACCAGGATATATTTTCCATTAATTCTTTCTTTAACATATTCAACAAATTCCTGGAAGTGAAAAAGAACTCCTATAACATGGTTTGTTCTTCTTTCCATTTGCAAAATCCTGCTGTTAAAGAGATATTCTAGGCTTCATTTAATGGATTATGTAAAATGTCATTTAGGATTTGGGGGGCCTTTTCTTCAGAATTAAATTAAAGCATATTGCAGAGTTTCGTGTAAATTGAGGATTCTTTCAACTGCATGTGATAAAGAGACCAGCCATGTAGAGTTTTGATTATGAGAAAAAAATGCTGAATGCAAACATAATCACAAAAATTCTTTAATCCTTTAGCTTGAACAGAACAAATAATTTTATGACTTTTATAATTTGATAATTATTTCAATGTCAATAAAAAGGACACCCAGTGCTGCTTGGGGAGCAGTACCAGAGAAGGGACAAGACAGTCAACTCTTTCCATAAAATCAGTCATGCTTTGCTTCAGCTTCAAACAAACACTGTCTATACCATCAAGCAAACATTCACAAATTTACATTTCTTTCCCTTCCTCCCAAAAGAGTTGATCTTTTTCTCATTAACTGCAAACTTAGTAAGAGCATCTCTGTAAGTTTTTCTATTGATTCCCAAACCTTAGAAGTAAGACTTTTTCTTCCTTCTCTATTACAAGAGAAATATTTGATGTGCAAAAGGACACTTTTTTGTGTGTGTTGTGATTACTTGCATCCATGATCTATGCAGTAATAAAGTAAGACATGTATATCTTTGATAATCCTTGTAATAGTAAATGGAGTCAGTACACTTTTATTTTTAATTACTGCTAATTGTTGTCCAGACCCTTGAAAATTTGCCTACAATTTGGCAATAAGAACATATTTCTGGTAGAAGTACACTGAATGGTGTTTCATAATTTGAACAGAAAGACTGGCTAAATATTCAGTGTGGAAGACCATTACAATTTGTTTACACTATCTGAATTTCTATCCATAGAGTTGTTGGTTATTTATCACTTTCATTGGTGCTTGTCAAAGATCCTAGCTGGACTATGTTGATTTATTTTAAAATCATATTTTCCATTATTTTCATTACTGAATTAACAGATGCATTCTGTTCAAGGAGTTTCAAGAATTTCTTTTCCTTGCTTAATAAAAGTCTGCTGTTCAGAAAGCATTGCATTTAAACAGCTTAAACTTTGCATTTCAGTGTACAGTATACATATATAAAAATAGGTAATAGCAATCACCACAAGAATTGATGATTCCGTTTAATTATCTCACAGACACAACAGTGTCCAGATTATTTCACGTTGGCAAATAGCAATAACCATAATCAGGGGTTGAGTCATTGAAAGAATTGCCAATTAACAGTAGGTGACTTTGAAATCCAGTGCAAGCAATGGTTAACTTTTGGTTCATCTGCAAGAGAGAACTGTCATTTAAGATAAGGTGCAAAGCCAGAGTCGAACTCTAAAGTTTGGAAAGCCTGGTCTTCAGGGATTGGTGGGATTTCAGAGGTGGGCATGGTTTCAAACAACTTTCATGGGAGTAAGGCTGCTGTTGATTGGTTGACTTTTAAAGTCACTGAAGAGAGGCACTTGCTGATTGGTTGTTGTCTACACTCAGCATTGATTGGCCGACTTTCAAAAGTTGTGGACACTTATTCATTTTCTACCCTTCAGAAGTAAAGCTGTGGTTGATTAGGGGTGGTTTCTGAGATTGTGTACAGATTCCAAGTTATCTTTATTTAGTGATGGTTACTTGTCATGACCTAGAACTCTGAAAAAACTGAAAGAGATTGTCCGGATTTTTATTTTTGATGTATGGCTTTCAGCTAACGTTCTCAATTTAAGTGATTTAAGTGCCAATTACTGTGACAGAAAACTATCTCTCTCTCTCTTTTTTTTTTTTTTTGTAATTTTTGGACGAAACCTGAATAAAGGACATGTAATGTGTCCAGTCAAATTTAGTACAGGATACGGAACAGAGTAATTAAGTACAAGACATGTTCTGTAAATACAGGACACATGACAACCATAATGATATGAATAACTGATAGGCTCTTCTACAGCAAAAGGTGAGTTTTGTTTTTAATTTTTCACTTTCCCACCTGTATTTGACCACATCCAGAGAGGAGAGCTTATATGTCTTATGTGTCCTCAGCACATGCAGGTTAGCAGACCATGCTGTTGTGGGAAACCTACTCTTCATTACACTGAACCTGAATTTTCACCCACTGAGCCAAATTCTAATCTTTGTAGTAACCCACAACCTGTCTCATCCTCCTATGATAGATTTTCCCCAAACATATGCTTTTAGTTATCATTTTCCACCCTGAGCTTTGTCTTATTAAGCTGAAATATCCAGATATTCAACACCATTTCTTTGTCTTACTGGGCTAGTAAATCTGAAAAAAGAAAGAAAGAAAGAATGTGTTTATGCCTTATTTCTGTGCAATTGTGCTGGCATGATTCCCATTTCCATTTTCTGTACTTAAAAATTGTCCCATTTGTAATTTAAGTTAGCATCTTACCTATAATTAATATTTTAAGCTCTTGGTTTTGAAGATAATTGCTTCATTTACCATTGTCATTGGTCTTCTTTTCCACCATTCCTCAAAGATAATGGAATAAGTGGAGGGATTTGTTTTTTTGAATTTCCATAGAATCCAGACTTGTAATTTTCTGGGCTATGAGCCCTGAGCTCTTACAACCTCTTCCTTTTATGATTTTTTAATATATCTTGTATTTCAATTCCCTCTTAACAACTTCTGTATCCTTTTCAAATACAGCTTTGAAAATCTGGGATTAATTCTTACAAAAGAACTGTTTTGTTATGGAAGAAGCTTTGTCTTTACAGATAGAAGGCTGCCATAAATCATATTTAACTTTGTATTTAATATGCCTTTATTACTCTTGTGATGAAAAGGGACATCTCATAGAGGCATCATATTTTGAGCTTTATAAAAGTGCATTTGATTCCAAGTTTTTTTCATAATTTTAAAATTAAATTATTATTAAATTTATTGACAGGGTGTTTGTAATAAAACCCCCAAATTACAATATTTTTACTTCCTTATGTTTGGTTCCAAGGAATAGCTTACATAATTCACAACATCTAAATTCACAACATCTAAATATTGCAACTTGACCGTGAAATAAAATCCAAGTGAAAGGCAGAAAAGCAAATAATACCCACATTGTGTTGATGATCCAGAATCATTGCATTTCACACATAACATTGTACTTTTTATACATAACATGTTATTTTAATATATTTTTCATTTTGTTGGTAATGTTTAATTTAAAGATCTTTCCATGTTGATAAGTTAACAACTGGCTTTCTTTATGGGCTATGTGTATTTTAGCATTTGTCATTGATTTTCAATATCTACGTACTAAATGGAATTATCACAGCTGTTTTAAATGTAAGATGATTAACTTGGCAGAAAGTAGTTTAATGCAACATTGAACTTCTAGTGATGTAAGATTCATAAACTAATTGTTGATAACAGATTTGAAAGAAAAAAATTTTAAATATATATGTAATGCATTAAGTATGTACATAAGTAGATACAGAGAACAAACAGGTGGTTACCAGAGGTGGGTTTGAGGATAAGTGAAATAATGTGAGGGAGATAAAGAGGTACAAATTTTCAGTTACAAAAGAAAAAAAAAAAATGAGTCACTGAGATAAAATGTACCGCATGGGGAATATACTCAATTATATGGAAATATCTTTGTATGGTGACAGAAGATAATAGACATATCATGGCGATCACTCTGTAATGCATAGAAATATTGAATCACTATGTTGTATACCTGGAACTAAAAGTGATGGAGGTCAGTTTTACCTCGATTCCGAAACAATATGTAGACACTGGGAGGAAAGGCATCAAAATGCTGATCATGATTATCCCTAGGGGTTGGGGATTAGGGTGATTGTGACTTTTTACTTTATGCTTTGATGTATTTCTACTTGTCTGCAATGAACATGTATTGCTTGCAAAATTAGAAAGAAAACAATAAATGTCATTAACAATGAAAATAATATAATTAAATAAAAAGTAAGTAGGTCATTTAAAGATATGGGGAAATGAAAGGATTTTAAAATGTACATCTGTGAAATTCCAGAACTTTCATGTTTTCATTAATAGCTTTGCTGGACATTTTGAGTTCAATCAGAATTTCCTGATCTCATGGTTTAAGCAAACATTGCATATCAGTCCTCAATATATATTCTAGTTGCTATTTCTGTGCAACAGACTACCTCGAACCCAAAGCTATAAGCAACGGCCACTTTATTGCACTCTTGGATTCTGTGAATGAGGGATTAGTAAAGGGCACAGTGAGGACAAATTGTTCTTTACACCACAAGCCTCAGCTGGGAACACTTAGGGGTGACTGCGGCCTTGAACAGCTGTGGCAGGGAGATAGTCTTCCAAAAGGCTTCTTCCCTCATATTCTGGCATCTGGGCTGGATCTGTTGACTGGCACATCTCCCTATGGCCTCTCCATGTGATGGGGACTCCCCAGAGAGCATGGGGGCTGGATTCTGAAAGGGAGTAACCTCCAAAGAGAGCATGATTGGAGCAAATCAGGCAAAAACTGGGTAGCCTTTCCTGACTTAGTCTCAGAAGTCACAGCACATAACTTCCACTGGATTCTAATTAGAAAAAGTCAACACAGGTTGGCCCTGAGTCAGGAGGGGTTCAGAGACACCAGCTCTCAGGATTGGGGTATCAAAGAACTTCTGGATATATTTTAAAACCACTGCAATGTTATGTGTAATATGCAATTATATACCAGCACATTCATTTTTTAATTTTGAAATATCTGATGTCATCTTTGTTACGGACAAGCCCTAAGATGATACCCAGTGATTCCCATCTCCTGGGGTCACACCTCTGTGTAATCCCCTCTCTGTAAGTGTGGGCAGGATCTGTGTCTGGCTCCTAACTGATGGAGCAAGGTGATGCATTGCTGCAGTCCTGTTGCACTGTCTGAGGGGCTCTTTCAGCAGCCTGGAGCAGATGCCCCTGTGAGTTCAGTGAAGCCCATGGCCCCGTTGAAGAAGCCCACTGGACAAGGAACTGCAGATGGTCTCTGGGCCCTACGAGTAGCCTCCAACCTCAAGCCAGCAAGTGTTGGGATTTGTAATCATATGGCCACAGAGAAATGGGTTCTACCAGCAACTCAAACTTGAAAGTGGGTTCTTCCCCGGTGAGCCCTCAGTTGAGGATTCAGCCCATTTACTGTGATCACATTCTTGTAAGAACCTAAGAAAAGGAACTTGTCAATCTGTGTCCAGACTCCTGACATACAGAGCTGTGAAGTGATAAATGCTTAGCTTCTGATCATTTGTTACAGTGACAGAAATCTGATAAAATTGTATTGCAAGTTCCTACCTGTGCTGTGGTTTTAATCCCCTAGAGTGACCATATGATTTTATTGTTCAAATTGAGACCCTCTTGACTTTGAAATGTGTACTAAAAGTAATTAAAATTATATTTATTTATTGATCAATATAGGCTTCCCTGTTGGCTCAGCTGGTAAAAAATCTGCCTGTAATGCAGGAGACCCAGGTTCAATTCCTGGGTCAGGAAGATCCCCCGGAGAAGGAAATGGCTACCCACTCCAGTATTCTTGCCTGGAGAATCCCATGAACAGAAGAGCCAGGTGGGCTACAGTCCATGGGGTCACAGTCAGACACAACTGAGTGACTAACGTATCATTGCTCAATGTACTGGTGGCAGTTGGTCACTAAGTTGTGTCTGACTCTTGTGACCTTATGGACTGTAGGCTGCCAGTCTCCTCTATCCATGGGATTCTCCAGGCAAGAATACTAGAGGGGGTTGCCATTTCCTTCCCCAGGGGATCTCCCCAACCCAGGGATCAAACTTGAGTCTCCTATGTCTCCTGCACTGGCAAATGAACTCTTTACCATTGTGTTACCTGGGGAGTCTGACCAACATATTGGTCACCTATAAAATAGCTTCTTTTAAATTATTTTCGATTTTCTTAAAAAATAAAAATATACACCCATATGTATTAAACAGATTTTGTTGTAGTAATTTCCTGACCATTTAGAGAAAAAATCTAAGCACTACATTTAATCATGAACTTAATCAATTTGTTAATCACATCTTTCTTTAATAGCACATCACTGATATTTTCCAAAATGTATATATTTCATATTTTTAAAATTTGGATTTAATAGCAAAAATCTTCCAAAATATTTCTACATTTATTTCCAAAGTTATATATTTTATTTAATAAACTAGATAGTTTACCTATTTACTGGAATCTTCTCAATGAGTAATTATATATTTTAAATTGAGAACATATTTTTTAATACAGTTTTGGCCTGTTAAGCACTGAAAAAGATCTTTCAAATAGAAGGTATTCCTAATTCCTTTGTCTTACTCAAATGTTAAAATATTTTAACCTACTAAAGTCATGCCTTTTAAACTGCATTCAGAATACTTTTATTCTGACAAAAATTTGCAAGATAAAACTCATCAAGCAAGTTTTCTTTATGAATGTTATTCTGTTCAAGTTCATTATCTATTTTTCAATACCAATATCCGCATGATATTCAGTATTTATTTTGTTGAATAATTTTTGGGAAAGTATAAACCTTTTCATTTAATACCCACACAAAATATGAATTTATCCAGGAAAGCATAAGAATTTTATCACAAGATTCTTCCCCAAATTCAAGTTATCACAAAACTCAATTTTGGACTTAAATCTTATATATCATTTAACTTTCACATTTAGCTTAAAGATAAATATTAAAGAATTATCTTTGTGAGCTTTCTTTTCTATAATTGCAATTTTCTAAAATTTTCAAAAGTTGAAGTCTTGGGCAGTCTTTTAATTGAACATATGTGTTAAAGATTTCCAACTTTTTTTTGAACAAAATGCTATCACAATTTAGAGAAATGTTTTACAAAAACATTCTATATATACTAGAGATTGACATTGATTTACAGAGTTGTTCACAAAGGTTCTAATTTTTTAAAATCAGATCAAAGATAATCAATGAAGAATTGTTATATCATTAAGCTGTAGTATCTTTTTGGTTTTAAATCACTTCATTGAGAAAATTATGGTCCATTGGTATATTTTCTCCTATGTGTAAACTTTGACTTCTATATTTTCAGTTATGGTTAGTAGAATAGTTCCCCAGTTTGACCATTCATGAATTGTTTGTGCTTCACAGCTAATCCCAAGCACATTTTTTCTCCATGTGTTCTTTAGAAAGAACCTAGCTTTTACTGTACTGTTGTGCTCTGCCAAAATTTTTATTTTTATTATCATAGCAAGAAAAAAATTGTGTCTTCAACGTTGAACTTTTGATTCCAATAGCATTCACAGTAAAGTCAGATCTTTTGTCTTGGTAGAATATAGCTTTATCAGATGAAAATCAAAATCAGACTTTTTTCTGTAATAGCTGAGTTGTTTTTCTGTTTGAAAATCTCTGAAGACAATGTCATAATGTAAGGCATCTCTTACAAGTTCTCTTCTCCACGGGGTGAACATATTAACAGCCCTCTCTTTAGTATCCACATGTGCGAATACACACACACAAATACAAAAAAAAGTCTCAGAATGTAAATAGGCAAGACTAATCTTAAATAGGAATTTACCTGAATGAAAAAAAAGCATGCTTTAGAGATTGATACATATTCCACTTCTACACTTAGGTGTGTTTAAATGTTGTCTTTGGGTATTGTCTTCTTAAAATGTTGGTGCTTGGATTGTTGATTTATATCTGCTGATTTTCATGTGGCCAGTACAGTCTTCATCACGAAATGGTAAATACTGAAACACACTGTGTTCACATTACAAGCACATCACTACTTGCGTGAGAAATGGAAATTCAGCACACTACTTTAAATGCATGCTTCTATTTTCTTATGCAATTGCTATCTAAAGATTTTATTTCAGGACGAAAACTCTTAGTCTAGATAAAACAACTATACATATAAGCAGCTATAGATTTACATTGTACAATACATTTTTAAAACTCCCACAGCATCTATTGTTCACTACTTTTTATACCCCAAAGGAGGGCTGCCCAGCCTCCATTCCCTGGATAACCTATACTTTTCAGGATTTCCCTCTGACCCATATAACTGATATCCTGACAGCTTCAAGCATCTCACAGAAGTAGGAAGGGTTCACGGGACAACTAACTGACTGCCAAGATCAAGGGACCAAAAAGCGCAGATGGGTAGATATCTTCTTTTATTTTATTTTTTAACTTTACAATATTGTATTGGTTTTGCCATATATCAACATGAATCTGCCACAGATATACATGTGTTCCCCATCCTGAACCCTTCTCCCTCCTCCCTCCCCATACCATCCCTATACATTTGAATCGGTTCTAATGAGGTGGATGAAACTGGAGCCTATTATACCGAGTGAAGTAAGCCAGAAAGAAAAACACCAATACAGTATACTAACGCATATATATGGAATTTAGAAAGATGGTAACGATAACCCTGTATATGAGACAGCACAAGAGACACTGATGTATAGAACAGTTTTGTGGACTCTGTGGGAGAGGGAGAGGGTGGGATGATTTGGGAGAATGGTAGATTTCTTCTTTCACCATCACACGGGACCAGAGGGGATCAGCTGTCCATAGCTGCTTCTCACAAAAAGCACATTTTATTTTATCAGCTGGCATTCCACATGCTCCTTCGAAAGGGAGATAGTCGTTATCTGTTGCATTTGGAAAAGATCAAATAAAGAGGTTTGTGGCCAGTCATTTTACAGATTTAACCACGCGTTACAGTGAGAACTTCATTCTCAGAACAAATGTCTCCGGCACAGCAAGACAAGATTGTGGCAGAAGCTGGAAGGACATGGAGGAGATTGACTTAACTCAAACTGACTTATTTTAATACAATTATTAAATAAAGGTTTTTGTTAAATGTGAGAAATTCAAGGAATTCAAAATAGTAAAAGACACCGGGACAAAGATAACCCAGGACTGAATGAAGCAAAGCGGGAAAGTTGGTCTCACTGACACATGGGGTGTTAGAGGTACAGAGGACTCAGATATTTGAGCTAATAGGAAGGAAAAAGGAAAATAGGTGAACTGCCTACGGAAGAGCTTTGAATCCTCAGATTTAAAGCCATTTTTGTAATTATTCATTCATTTCTTCATAAGACTGCCAAGAATTGCACAAATGATACAGGTTTTAAGGCACCAAGTATATTTTCCTCGTGTGTCAGTGGAAGATAGATTTTCTAATTCAATTCATTTATCTACCTACTACAGTGATGAATAATATTATATGTGGTGATAATTCCCCCTCTTTAGAAGATTAGTATACATAAATGATACCAGCACAGTTTTGGTGCCAAATTACTTGGGTTTATAAACCAGCTGAATGGTTCCTACCTATTTGATTTTGACCACGTTCCGTAATCTCTTTGTGGTTTCAATTTTTTATTCCAAAATAGGGACATTAAATGTACCTCCCTAAAAGGAATTATTATAAGGATGAAATGAGCCTTTGAAGAACTGCTAAGATAGTGCATGACACAGATAATCAATAAATATAAGTATAGGCCATTATTATTACTTCAATCAACTTTTCTAGAAGCTTGAAAGGCCATAATACACAGCGTGTATTTGTTGTTTTTGTTATTTAGTCGCTAAGTCATGTTCTACTCTTTTGCAGCTCCTTGGGCAGTAGTCTGCCAGGCTCCTCTGTCCATGCAATTTCCCAGGTAAGAATACTGGAGTGAGTTGCCATTTCCTTCTCCAGGAGATCTTCCCAACCCAGAGACAGAACCCATGTCACCTGCACTGGCAGGCAGATTCTTTACCACTCAACCACCAGTGAAGCCCTCCATGTATTTAATATTACATGAATTAATTGTGCTTAATTAGATGTAAAACTTTGCTTATCACACTACATTCTTTTAGACAATTTATAGCCAGCCTGGAACAAATTAAAAGAAGCTTTTAGAGCAAGAGAGAAAGTACATTTTATGAAGATATTTACAAAGGCAAAATCTTTGTGAATTATGTTGTATGATAGTTTTTATTTTGTGAGAAAATAGCATGTCTGCCACACACAGATGCAGAGGTGGACAAAGAAATTTAATTTTTGCTGGCTGTTATTCACAGTACAAATACTATATGTAAGATAAAAATGATATTTGAATGTTAAGGGACATAGGATAAATGCTATAAGGTAATTTAATTTTCTTCTAAACTAATTAAACATAAAAGGACCCTCACTACTCAAATGATGCTGCTGCTAAGTCACTTCAGTCGTGTCCGACTCTGTGCGACCCCATAGACGGCAGCCCACCAGGCTCCCCTGTCCCTGGGATTCTCCAGGCAAGAACACTGGAGTGGGTTGCCATTTCCTTCTCCAATGCATGAAGTGAAAAGTGAAAGTGAAGTCGCTCAGTCGTGTCTGACCCTCAGCGACCCCATGGACTGCAGTCTTCCAGGCTCCTCCGTCCATGGGATTTTCCAGGCAAGAGTACTGGAGTGGGGTGCCATTGCCTTCTCTGCAAATGATGCTATAAAATAATAAAACATGTAAGCAGCCTTATGATAGTCATAACCATGGTTTCGTCAGGATTTGAGCCCAGGAATCTCATTGCTTTCCCTGAGCTGGAAAATCTCTGCCTGGAAAATCTTATCTTTGATAGAATTTCACAAGCTCTGTGAAATAAGAGAATAAGGGAACCTATCTATCTGGAAAGATTTTGAATTTGCAGGAAGTCTATTTTCCAGCGTTTAAATGTTGGCCATCATGGAGAAGAATTTAAACTCAAAATGATCTATGTCTTTGATGGAGTTCATTCTTGCTTGTGTGATTTCAGCAAAACAGCTGTAGGGCTGACAATTAAAAATACAGACGCCAAGTACCATGGCTTGAATCCCAGCTGTCTGACTCACCAGCCACGTGATGCTAAGTGACTTAGTAACTTCTCTGTGCTCAAGCTGCCTCATCTGAACCTGGGAACCACAGAAACTTTCTGAGAATTAGATAATGTGCACTTAAAGGATTTAAAATAGTTCCCGGCATGTGATAAGGTCTTGTTATCATCATTCTCATTATTTCAACCGGTGGTTCTCGACAAGTATTGACTTGCTTCCTAGGGAACACACGGCAGTCTCTGGAGGTAATTTTGGTTGTCATGAGTTAGTGGAGACTACTGGCATCTGGTCGGTAGAAGCCAGGGATTCTTCTAAAATTCCTACAAGACCTAGGATAGCCCCCCACGATCAAGACTCTAGGCTCCAAATATCAGAAGGGCTGAGGTTGAGAAACACCAGTTTAAGTTATTCTATTGCTGAAAGTGAAGTTTAAAGATCAACAAACCTTTCAAAATGTTGTAAATAATGCCGATTAATCATAACGTTAACTCTCTATCTTCTAAGCACCTGTATGCAAACTACAGATTACCAAGAATCAGAAATCTCCATGAATATATAATCATAGGGTAGGAAAACGTTTCTGAGAAAATAATAGGGTAAATAAGGTAGCAAATGAGTTCCCACAACACAGAGTAAGAAGGTAAAAGAGAGGCATTGGAAGAAAATTGGTTGGGAAGAGGAAAATCCCAGGAACATGATTTTAGGGTTCTTGTATTGTTACCCATCAAGGTTTCTGGAGCAGGTTTATAACATTTTAGTTAACTTTGAACTTTAAATGAACAAGTGAAAAGTTATACAAATACCACATATGAGTTTTTGAATGTTGTAAAATTAATATTGGATTACAAAATAACTATAGATTATTGCCTTGAAAACTCATATGATTCATATTGATGCATTTGCATTTGTGAATTTAGTGGAGATTTAAGGCTCGAAAAATTTAAGGTATTGAATAATGTCAGTTATTAAAGCATTCTTACGATGTTCTGCCCTTATCATTTTCAATGAAAATGTAGTTGGAATGATGGCATTTTAGTAAGAAAGGGCCTCCATTATCCAATCAGTTGCGAATTCTACAGAGATCTGGACTTTCAAGAGAACTCTGGGAAACTGTTGGCAAAGCAACTACTTTTTCCTTGATGGAAAAACTTCTCTAAGTGGTAGAATAAAAATTAGTTCAGGGAAAAAACAAGCAGCATATGATATGTGGGATATATACTAATAAGTATGTTAGGTTACAGAGGGAAAAAATTGAAAAGAATAAATACATGACCAGAAACTTGAAAATCAAAATTCCCATCATATATACATATGTTTTGATAAACTTATAGCCATGAAAGTCCATGGTTTGACTGGCCTATAAAAAGAGGAATCCCACCACCATGCATGATTAGGAAGTTGAACTGCTGCTGCTGCTGCTAAGTCGCTTCAGTTGTGTCTGACTCTGTGTGACCCCATAGACGGCAGCCTGCCAGGCTCCCCCGTCCCTGGGATTCTCCAGGCAAGAACACTGGAGTGGGTTGCCATTTCCTTCTCCAATGCATGAAAGTGAAAAGTGAAAATGAAGTCGCTCAGTCACGTCCGACTCTTAGAGACCCCATGGACTGCAGCCTGCCAGCTCCCCCGTCCATGGGATTTTCCAGGCAAGAGTACTGGAGTGGGGTGAAGATGAACTACCCATCTGCAAATTTTCTTAGAAGACCTGGAGTTGAGTCTTACCCTCTCCAATATGGTAGAGCATGTATGGCTGCTAAAATTAAGAGAGTTCTTTATTCCTGTATCAATCCCATGGACAGTATTTTTAATGTCAAACCCGCAAAGGTCTGTGGGTTCCAAAGAAGAGATTAGGTCTTCCTTATGTTGTAGAATTCTTCTGGAATGCAGAGATAGAAGGCTGAGTTCAAGTTTTTGCTCTAAAAAACCTCCCTTGGAAACAATTTATCCTCTTGGAGCGTGGGTTTTGGTGTCTAAAAGATGTTCTGAGGAACACATGATTGTGTGTGAATGGCTTTGACAGACACAAATTTGAGTCCATTTCTGAGACTTACTCTTCTACTTTGGCTTAGTTGTTCAAGGTCTCTGAGCCTCAGTTTCTTCACCTGTTAAATGGGAATAATTCATGCACTGAGTTAAAATACCCAGCAAAGTGCTTCAAAGTTCCAGTCATTTTGCAGTTATGATCTCTGCTCTCCTGCCCATGGAGAACAGAGATGACACACGTAAAAAATCTACAGCTGTATATAAAAGTCTGACTTGCAAGATGAATACTTTGTTAATACCTTTAGCACTTCTGATGGATTTAGGTGCTTATGCTCATCTGTGACAAAATTAGAAATGATGCTTTTATTTACAATAGCCCAGTGAAATAATCACAGATATATAGAAGATTATTAAATCAGGTACTTTAATGAAGATTTTCATTTGAAGGTTATTTGCACGTTTTGATGGTAAAGCAGGTCTTGGTGGTAAGGCAGCCTGTTAGCCCATTATCAGCCGATGTGAATGTATCTCTTCCTTCCCTCGCTTCCTTCCTGCATAACAGGCTCTCCTTGCCCAACCCCTTCACAGGTGCCTCCTTCCTAATGTCTTTGCTTATTTTCCTAACTGAACTTGGAGTTGATTCCCTTTGCTTCGATGGTTCTCAGCTTATATTGGGTTGGCCAAAAAGATTGTTCGGGTTTCTGTACCATCTTATGGAAAAACCAAGTATTATCACTGGGCACTTACTAACATATTGCTCATTGTAGATATTTGAGTGGCATCACATTTCACTGTTAAATTAGAAATTTTCTGTGTTGCAAACTTCCTGGTTCATTATTACTTTCCACACAGTATTTAATGCCCTATGTTTATTATGCAATTAATTACTCAATAAACATTTGATAAATATGCAAATTCTGCCATAAATAATGTTTTCTTATTCAGATTTTTCAACTTTGGAATTTAATTTCTTGCATTCCACTGATGAAGATACATCTGCTACACCTAATAATGTTTATAATTAGTTTTCCCCAGACATTGCCACTAGAACACAAGATCTTTAAAGTCAAGAAGGCATATGGTATATATCTGTTCATGTTTATTTTCCCATTAGTTATTGAATATCAAAAATAAAACCTCTTTAGTGAATTGAACTAATACTCTATAGAAGTCATTAAATTTGAGTTTAACAGATTTCCTCATCATATATCCATTCTTAACAGTGGAATGATTTGATTTGTGAAGAGAGAAAAGAAAGCTAAGATTCACTGAGCACATACTATGTGCAAAGCAAAATGCCAAGTGCTTTGTACCTTAATCCATTGTTTTGTACTGGTAATGATGCTTTTAATTCAGTAGTACTTGATACAGATTCCAATGATGATACCGTCCATGGAGAAGAATTAATATAAGCGACCCATTAAGGTCACATCTACTATAACCATCAGAATATATCAACTGATTTGATATAAACATTTTTCAAATAGAGTCTGAGTTTGTAGGTAGTGTAATAAGAAGACACTTTATATCTTTTGGCAAAAATTGTGTGCACTTCGGCCATCTAACCAACTCATATTATGAGTTGTTAATGAGCTGTCGATGTCTGTATCTTTTATTTTCCAATACAGTTGGCAAAGCTAATGCTTTGGGATCCTTTTGAATCAGTGAAAGAATAAATAGACTTCTACATCAGGGCAAATGTGGTTTGCAGCTTTGTTCTGATTTCTGTATCTAATGCTAGGTATCCATCACCTGGGGTGGGGTGCTATTTTGGTAAAATAGATCACATTACATATTCTCAAAAGAATGCACTATTTCAGAACAATGCTATTGTTAATGGAACTTTGATTTTAGTGACCAAGAATGTTTTTAAACACTCTGTTATCCTTCCCATCAATTTACATCAGCCAGACATAACATATGTGAGAAGTTATTTAAATTTTTCGCATTAAAACTGAGATGATGAAAGCTTTGCTTCCCCTTAGGTATCATCCAATATCGGTAACCAAGATGTTTTCATTCTTTCCTTTTTATTGTTTGAGGCTGGAGCATATTACTCTCAAGATGTTTGCCAAAGTTCCATGGCATCATTGCTTGAAACTCTCCATATGTGTCTTTGATCCCCGCCTGGTAGGTACCTTGGCTACATGCCGATTTGCATCTATTGTTACTACAAATTTGATTTTAATTTTATGTATCCTGTTCTCTTAGAGACCTTTAAATAGCTGTCTTTGGTACCAAAGAGACTCACACAATAGCCCATTCTAACTGGACCTTTCTCTCCCAAGGACTTGCCACTGTTTTTAAAAGCCTTTTCTTAGGATATAGATAAGCAATGCACAACTCTGTAATTCACTGTTGTTACTTTATGTAGAGAAGAGATAGGGAAAAGACGGGAGAATGTAGCTGTGGTTTAGTTTTCTCTCTTGTGAATTCGTCAAGGTGTCAGAACTGTATTGTAAGATGCTCAGGCTCTGAGATAAGCTGAATGTTCTCTTTCAGTTCAGCATCTCTTGATTCCTATCTTTACTTTCCTGAAGAGTAAAGGAATTCCAGAATGTATTGAACATTATGTGCAAACACTAATCATAGAAATATTTCAAGTTAGAATTCTGATAAATATGCAGGACTAAACTGAAGTGAGATATGCCTCTCCCTCCTCTCAACAATGATATCAAGGACATATCCAGGAACTTAATATTGCCAAGAGGTTCACAAGAGGACACAGGCCCTTTTAGCCAGAGGCTAGGGTTTTAATCACTTGAGAAAGTGAAAGTGTTAGTCACTCAGTCGTGTACGACTCTTTGTGACCCCATGGACTGTAGCTCACCAGGCTCCTCTGTCCGTGGAATTCTCCAGGCAAGAGTACTGGAGTAGGTTGCCATTCTCTTCTCCAGGGGATCTTCCTGATCCAGGGATCAAACCTGCATTACAGGAAGATTCTTTACCATCTGAGCCACTCAGGAAGCCTAAACCAAATGGCATCTGAGGAAAGGGAGCTAATTGAGCCAAGATCATAAACCACTGGGTCTCTCAAGGCTGTTCCATGTATGGGAGATGGAAAAACTTCACCTGAGTTCTGTGAGTGAGAAAGTAAACCCCTGCAAAAACACTGAAGTGAAGCTATACTGTGTATAGTTTTAGGTTAGATTTATTATGGGCTTCCCTGGTAACGCAGATGTAAAGAATCCTCCTCCAATGCAGGCAACATGGGTTCGATCCCTGGGTTGGGAAGATTCCCCTGGAGAGGGGAATGGCAACCCACTCCAGTATTCTTGCCTGGATAATTCCATGGACAGAGGAGCCTGGCGGGCTACAGTCCATGGGGTTGCAAAGAGTCAGACAAGACCGAGAGATTAACACTTTCATCCTGTTATAGCCCAAGCTAAGGGGTTAGCAAAACAAATAAATCCTAGAGCTGTCAAACTAAACTCATTAGAAATTCTGGCTAAGCAAACTTGAAACCATTCTTTAGTTCAGTTCAGTTGCTCAGTCGTGTCTGACTCTTTGCAACTCCATGAATTGCAGCACACCATGCCTCCCTGTCCATCACCAACTCCCAGAGTTCACTCAAACTCATGTCTATCGAGTCGGTGATGCCATCCAGCCATCTCATCCTCTGTCATCCCCTTCTTCTCCTGCCCCCAATCCTTCCCAGCATCAGGGTCTTTTGCAATGAGTCAACTCTTCGCATGAGGTAGCCAAAGTATTGGAGTTTCAGCTTTAGCATCAGTCCTTCCAATGAAAACCCAGGAATGATCTCCTTTAGGATGGACTGGTTGGACCTCCTTGCAGTCCTAGGGACTCTCAAGAGTCTTCTCCAACACCACAGTTGTTCAAAAACATCAATTCTTTGGTGCTCAGCTTTCTTCACAGTCCAACTCTCACATCCATACATGACCACTGGAAAAACCATAGCCTTGACTAGACAGACCTTTGTTGGCAAAGTAATGTCTCTGCTTTTGAATATGCTATCTACGTTGGTCATAACTTTCCTTCCAAGGAGTAAGTGTCTTTTAATTTCATGGCTGTAATCACCATCTGCAGTGATTTTGGAGCCCAAAAAATAAAGTCAGCCACTGTTTCCATGGTTTCCCCATCTATTTCCCATTTAGTGGTATTACCATAATCCAAAGATGATTCCCATAGAAACTCCCTGACCCCGATATAGCAAAAAACAACCAAAGAACCCAAAAATCTTTCACTGAAGATAAGCTTATACCAAGCAAACCACTAACCAAGGATACACATTCTATGTTAAAAATATGAATGAAATTAACAGAAATACAATTTCTGTAGGAGAAGATTTTCACTGTCATATTTTTGGAAGATTAATTAGACAATTAATTATATAAACATTAACAAGATCACATTATAGCTGTTGATCTTCCCTTTAAAAAATAATTAAAAGCCTATACTCTAGAAGATTATTGAAAATATGACTTATATATATATATATATACATATATATAGTATAACCGTTAGAACCCTAGTTTTAAAGAATTTAAATCAATGTTAAATGAAAAGAGTAAAATAAAAAGCATAGATAGAAAATAGTAATAAATTTTTTTCTCTAAAGGAAAATTTATTAAAATATTTCTGGCTTTAGAATGATGGGTGGTTTATCTTTATGCGTCTTCTGCATTTCCCAAAATGTCTATTTTTAATAATGAGATTGGAATAATAAGGGAGCATGGGAGAGTTTAAAACTTGGGGAATTATACATAATTTGATATTTCTGGAGTGAAAAATGAGTTTACAAAATGGGCAGGAGTGAAGACTATTGTTAAGACTGTTAGGTACCTAAAAATCTCATCTAGAACAAGTAAGTACATAATTTTAAGAAACGACTTCTCTTCAATAGGTATGAGAAATCTCTAAGTGTTTTAAGCTTAAAAGTACTGACTAGATATGTATTTCAAAAATTTCTTACGCTGTGGAGGGTAGATTGTGAATGTAAAATAAAACAGAAAACCAGCTACAGTAGTAATAATAGCTAACATTCAGTGGGTGCCTATTATGTAACAGAGACCTTGTGTTGAGCATTTCATATGTTCTAGCTGGTTTTACAGAGAAGGCAATGGCACCCCACTCCAGTACTCTTGCCTGGAAAATCCCATGGATAGAGGAGCCTGGTAGGCTGCAGTCCATGGGGTTGCTAAGTGCCAGATATGACTGAGCGACTTCACTTTCACTTTTCACTGTCATGCATTGGAAAAGGAAATGGCAACCCACTCCAGTGTTCTTGCCTGGAGAATCCCAGGGATGGGGGAGCCTGGTGGGCTGCCATCTATGGGGTCGCTCAGAGTTGGACATGACTGAAGTGACTTAGCAGCAGCAGCAGCTGGTTTTATCTTTACAACAGCACTGTCAGGTAGGAAATTTTAATCATCATTCTCTGACAGATAAAGAAAAAGAGACTAAAGGACTTGTGAAGGCCACTCATTTGGTATCTGGTGGAGCCAGGCTGTCATCACGGGGAATCTAAAACCAGCACATAGGCTCTGCCACTGTACAATGATGATGCTTTCCAAGAGAAAGAGAGTGGGGGAAGTCAGTAGAACAGAGAGAGACAATGGATGGGTGGGTCCAAGATGTTAACTGACTTCTCTGGTTGACAGATGAAATTTGGGATAGGAGGTTAAGGAGAGAAGAGAGTCAAGAGTAATTCAGGAGAGGCAGGCAAACTTAAATGATTTTGCATGGAACATGCCATTCGCAACAACATGGATGGAGTTAGAGATGGTCACACTAAGCGAAGTAAGACGGAGAAAGACAAATATCAGATGATATCACTTATCATGTGGAATCTAAAATATGATACAAATGAACTTATTTACAAAACAGAAGCAGACCCAGAGACACAGAAATTAAATTTATGGTTCAAAGGGGAAAGGGGGGCAGGGATAAATTAGGAGTTTGGAATTAAGAGGTACATATAACTATGCAGGGACTTCCCTGGTGGCTCAGATGGTAAAGCGTCTGCCGACAATGTGGGAGACCCGGGTTCAATCCCTGGGTTGGGAAGATCTCCTGGAGAAGGAAATGGCAACCCACTCCAGTATTCTTGCCTGGAAAATCCCATGGACGAAGGAGCCTGGTAGACTATAGTCCATGGGGTCACAAAGAGTCAGACATGACTGAGTGACTTCACTTTCACTTTCTTTATTACTATGCATCAAACAGACAAACAACAAGATCCTACTGTATAGCACAGGGTACTATGCTCAGTATCTTGTAATAAACCATAATGGAAATGAATATGAAAAGATATGTATGGATATATACATGTTATTATTTTCCATAGGACTTCTTAGATTTGCATTAGTAGTGGTACATATTGAGGATTTTCATTTTAATCATAGAAACTGGGAATGTGTACACTAATATTAACTGTTTAAATTTATAAGTTGAAGCTTTTTAAATTTATAAATTTTAAGCATTCATGATTACATTTAACATCAAATTACTGTCCACCAAAAGTGCATGTATTTTCACTCTCTTTTATACGTGAGATAAAACGTTCTTATGATGGTCTTTATTTCATCCTTATTGCTAACAGTTTGGGTATTTACAGGAATCATAATTTCATTTTTTTTGTGATTATAGCATTTTCCACATGAAGTACATAAAAATAAAACTGTATTCAGTATTTTCATATTTATATGGTTTCCCTGTCTAAAAAACCCTAGATTCCTATGGTGAACTAATTGAGATATGAATTTGTCTAAAAATCTTCCCCATTTAGAATACTATTAAGTATTACAAGTTTATTTCTAGATGTTCTTTTTCCTACTAGTAGAGGATCATACAATATTTGACTTATCTCAGAGGTCATACTCCAAGACTTTAGATTTCAATATTAACTGTCAAAGCTTTTTCAAATTCTGAACAACTGACTCCATGGTAAAAGTTGCCTTGTCTAAGTACTGTTGTTCAAATTGGGTCCTTTTAAGTTCTTTCAAGTACTATTTTTCCTGTTATAGAATTACAGAAAAAACGTGTTAGGCATTGATATAACTTATAAGCTGCATTTCAACTGTGTTGGAAAAATAACAGCTTAGCTCGGCTGAAGCAAATTATCAAAGATATTTAGACCTATGAATATAGACCTCTAAAATAAGCATATTCAAATAAATAATAATTGGAATTTGGGGTGCATTAGAGTTTTATTTATTGTTACTATTCTTAGTAGCTGTATGAGTAGTATACATTGTCACCCTCAGTCTCCCGATCTCTCCCACTCCCCCTTCACCCACGTTTGTTCTCTATATCTGTGTCTCCACCTCCACCTTGCAAATAAGATCACCTGTACCATTTTTCTAGATTATACAGATCTATGTTAATATATGATATTTGTTTTTCTCTTTCTGACACTTCACTATATATGACAGTTTCTAGATCCATCCACATCTCCACAAATGACCCAGATCAGGTCAGATCAGTTGCTCAGTCGTGTCCGACTCTTTGTGACCCCATGAATCGCAGCACGCCAGGCCTCCCTGTCCATCACCAACTCCCGGAGTTCACTCAGACTCACGTCCATCGAGTCACTGATGCCATCCAGCCATCTCATCCTCTGTCATCCCCTTCTTCTCCTGCCCCCAATAACTCCCAGCAGCAGGGTCTTTTCCAATGAGTCAACTCTTCGCATGAGGTGGCCAAAGTACTGGAGTTTCAGCTTTAGCATCATTCCCTCCAAAGAAATCCCAGGGCTGATCTCCTTCAGAATGGACTGGTTGGATCTCCTTGCAGTCCAAGGGACTCTCAAGAGTCTTCCCCAACATCACAGTTCAAAAGCATCAATTCTTTGGTGCTCAGCTTTCTTCACAGTCCAACTCTCACATCCATACATGACCACAGGAAAAACCATAGCCTTGACTAGATGAACCTTGTTGGCAAAGTAATGTCTCTGCTTTTGAATATGCTATCTAGGTTGGTCATAACTTTTCTTCCAAGGAGTAAGCGTCTTTTAATTTCATGGCTGCAGTCACCATCTGTAGTTATTTTGGAGCCCAGAAAAATAAAGTCTGACACTGTTTCCCCATCTATTTCCCATGAAGTGGTGGGACAGGATGCCATGATCTTCGTTTTCTGAATATTGAGCTTTAAGCCTACTTTTTCCCTCTCCACTTTCACTTTCATCAAGAGGCCTTTGAGTTCCTCTTCACTTTCTGCCATAAGGGTGGTGTCATCTGCATATCTGAGGTTATTGATACAACTTCATTCCTTTTAATGGCTAAGTAATATTCCATTGTGGGCTTCCCTCATGGCTAAGTGGTAAAGAACATTCCTGCCAATGCAGGAGATGCAGGTTTGATCCCCGAGTCAGGAAAATCCCCTGGAGAAGGAAATGGAAACCCACTCCACTATTCTTGTCTGGAAAATCCCATGAACAGAAGGAGCCTAGGGGGCTACAGTCCATGGAGTCGCAAAAGGGTAGAAGATAACTTAGCAAGTAAACAACAATATTCCATTGTGTATATGTACCACATCTTCTGTATCCATTTCCCTGTTAATGGAAATTTAGGTTGCTTCCATGTCCTGGCTATTGTAAATAGTGCTGGTATGAACATTAGGGTACATGAGTCTTTTTGAATTATGGAATATACACAGTAGTGGGGTTGATTGGTCTTATGGTGGTTCTGTTTTGAGTCTTTTGCATTAGAGTTCAATCTTTTGCTTTAGAGAATTTTAGAGGCTTTCAAGAATTGCATGACCTCACTTTGGCAGTTCTGATCATGTTCTTCATGTTAATCAACCTTGATCAAAGTGACAAGAGTTCCCTTCATCCTCTTTGCCCTTCCAGTCCTGTTCCAATAAGGATCCAAAAGTTCCCTCTCCCACTCTTTGCCTTGTTCTGTCCTTAACTGCTTTATTTCTGTTACTAGTGGAAGTCTCACCACTCTCAGAAGCGTGAATGATGACTTGCTTATTCTGGGTGTTAAATTCCTTAAGTGTGTTTATACTATGTTGTGCAAAGTAGTCGTTGAATCCTTTCATGTGTAACAGTGCTTGCTGCAGCAGACAGTGGGGCTGACTGGTGCTCCTGGCCAGGCCACGTGGCCACACGAGGCTATTCTTGATGGCTGTCCATTCAAATGCAGGTGCTGAACTCATGCTGAAGAGTTTTAGAGTGTGTCGGTGTATTTGTGCTTGTGAAAGAGTGGTAGGAAGAGAGGTGGTCTGTTCTAGGACCATCTCCCCAACCCTTCACTACCCAAGACTAGTCCTATTCTAAGGACACGGATGTGTTTACAATTTTCATTTGAATGACTTGAACCTTTATAGCTTCAGTAATTGTGTGCCCTGGATTTCTTTAAGCAACGCAACTCTATTTCAGTGCTTAACCTGTATTACCCACTTACTGTCAGCTGACTGACTTGCCAAATTATCTGTGACATCTTCCCTAATCGACTACCTTCTATCTTTTCTTCTTTATTACACTGCTGCACATAAGGGTTCTAACCTTGCAAATTGCCTTAGAATGTTTACTGTTCATATTTTGTAAGTTTTTAATTGAAGGATAGCTGATTAACAACATTGTGTCAGTTTCAGGTGTATAGCAAAGTGATTCATATTTTTCCACTCTCCAAGAAATTTATTTTAGCATATGCCATAGACTGATATAATTGATATAGTAATTCTATATGAAAAGAAACCATTACAGAATTAACTAAGGTGGTGCCCTTACAAGGAAATAAAAAAAGGACATAAAGAACTCTTCCATGTAAAGATTCTGGATCTGCATCATTTTTTTTCAATATATGAAAACAACATTAGAAGCAAAGCGAACAGTAGCAAAGAAAAAACAGAAGCTTGGCATATGTATTATATATGTATAGGCTGAGTTATAATACAAATATATATGCATATGTATGTGTGTGTGTGTGTGTGTGTGTGTGTGTGTTAGTCTCTCAGTCATGTCTGACTCTGCAACTCCATGGACTATAGCCCACTAGGCTCCTCTGTCCATGGAATTCTCCAGGCAAGAATATTGGAGTGGGTAGGCATTCCCTTCTCCAGGGGATCTTCCTGACCCAAGTATGGAACCTGTTTCTCCTGCATTGCAGGTAGATTCTTTACCCTCTGGGCCACCAGGGAAGCCCATATATATGTATATGTATATGTTTATATACATTTACATACATATACTTTTCCAGATTCTTTTCTTTTACAGGGCATGTAAAAATATTAAGCATAGTTCCAAGTTCCTCTCATAATACTTAAAATCAAGTTGTTTTTTTTTTTTTCCAAATGGGACATCATTGAGACAGTTGGTGAAATTTGCATGGGATATGTGGATTGGATGGTAGTGCTGTACCAAGGGTGATTTCCTGTTCTGGAGGGTTGTTTAGTGGTGATGCAAGAGACTGTCTTTGTCTGGGGGAAATACACACTGGTGAATTAAGGCATCGTGAGGGGTGGAGGTCATATCTATTATTGCTCTCAAACAGTTCAGGAAAAGATTAATGACAATTGGCAGAGAAGAGAGGACAACAAAAGTGGAGGATCCATGGGTTACAGGATGTTCCCGCTTTCCAAATTCACATGTCAAAAACCTATCTTCTGGTATCTCAGAAGAACTGCACAAAAAAGATCTTCATGACCCAGATAACCACAATGGTGTGATCACTCACCTAGAGACAGACATCCTGGAATGTGAAGTCAAGTGGGCCTTAGAAAGCATCACTACGAACAAAGCTAGTGGAGGTGATGGAATTCCAGTTGAGCTATTTCAAATCCTAAAAGATGATGCTATGAAAGTGCTGCCTCAATGTGCCAGCAAATTTGGAAAACTCAGCAGTGGCCTCAGGACTGGAAAAGGTCAGTTTTCACTCCAGTTCCAAAGAAAGGCAATGCCAAAGAATGTTCAAACTACCTCACAATTGCACTCATATCATACGCTAGCAAAGTAATGCTCAAAATCCTCCAAGCCAGACTTCAAAAGTACGTGAACTGTGAACTTCCAGATGTTCAAGATGGATTTAGAAAAGGCAGAGGAACCAGAGATCAAATTCCCAACATCTGTTGGATCATCAAAAAAGCAAGAGAGTTCCAGAAAAACATCTATTTCTGCTTTATTGACTATGCTAAAGTCTTTGACTGTGTGGATCACAATAAACTGTGGAAAATTCTGAAAGAGATGGGAATACCAGACCACCTGACCTGCCTCCTGATAAATCTGTATGCAGGTCAAGAAGCAACAGTTAGAACTGGACATGGAACAACAAACTGTCTCCAAACTGGCAAAGGAGTATGCCAAGGCTGTATACTGTCACCATGCTTATTTAACTTCTAGGCAGAGTACATCATGTGAAATGCCAGGCTGGATGAAGTACAAGCTGGAATCAAGATTGCTGGGAGAAATATCAATAACCTCAGATATGCAGATGGCACCACCCATATGGCAGAAAGTGACGAAGAACTGAAGAGCCTCTTGATGAAAGTGAAAGAGGAGAGTGAAAAATTTAGCTTAAAACTCAACATTCAAAAATCTAAGATCATAGCATATGGTTTCATCACTTCATAGCAAACAGATGGGGAAACAGTGGAAATAGTGAGAGACTTTACTTTTTGGGGCTCCAAAATCACTGCAGATGGTGACTGCAGCCATGAAATTAAAAGACGCTTGCTCCTTGGAAAAAAAGCTATGATAAACCTAGACAGCATATTACAAGGCAGAGACATTACTTTGCCAACAAAGGTCCGTCTAGTCAAAGCTTTGGTTTTTCCAGTAGTCGCATATGGATGTGGGAGTTGGACTATACAGAAAGCTGAGCGCCAAAGAATTGATGCTTTTGAACTGTGGTGTGGGAGAAGACTCTTGAGAGTCCCTTGGGCTGCAAGGAGACCCAATCAGTCCATCCTAAAGGAAATCAGTCCTGAATATTCATTGGAAGGACTGATGCTGAAGGTGAAGCTCCAATACTTTGCCCACCTGATGCGAAGAACTGACTCACTGGAAAAAACCCTGATGCTGGGAAAGATTGAGGGCAGGAGGAGAAGGGGATGACAGAAGATGATGTGGTTGAATGGCATCACTGACTTGATGGACATGAGTTTGAGCAGGCTCTAGGAGTTGGTGTTGGACAGGGAAGCCTGGTGTGCTGCAGTCCACAGGGCTGCAAAGAGTCAGACACCACTGAGCGACTGAACTGACCTGAACTGGTATCTCAGAATGTGACCTTATTTCTAGAGATAGTTTTATATAGGTAATCAAGTTAAAGGGAGGCTCATTTGACTGGGCTTTAATCCAATATGGCCGATATCTTTATTTTAACATTTTTATTTTAGTAATATAGTTGATTAACAACGTTTTGTTAGTTTCCTATGGACAGCCGAGTTACGCATATACAGGCATCTATTCTTTTTTTCTAGTTCTTTTCCCATTTAGGTTATTACAAAATATTGGGCAAAGCTTACTGTGCTATACAGTAGGTCCTTGTTTTAAACATAGCAGTGTGCATCTGTCAAGCTTATTTTCATGAAGATAAACTCAGGTGAGTTCAAGGCCAGGCACATCTACACTGCGCAGGGAAAATCATACTTGGGCATGAGCCAACTCCCCAAAGGAAAACACAGATGCTTCTACTTTGGTGGAGACCTAACCCTTGCTTTATCTGTGGGGTCTGAACCAGATGAGAAGCCAGTAAGTGCAGGTGTGTGCCAACTCTCTCAGTCCCGAGTGCTGCGCACAGTGCGGAACGCGCGCGCCAGGCTGAGACTGGCCGGCTCGGCCCGGGGTGGACCGCGTGTGCGCAGGTGCCCGTCGGCGTCCTGCCCGGCGCCGCCGCAGTGCGCAGAGCGCGCGCGGGAGGCGGGAGGCGGGAGGCGCTCCGCCGCCCGCAAGCTGAGCATCCCTGGGCGTTGGCCCCATCGCTCGCCCCCTGCCTGCTCCCTCCGCTCTCCCCGCGCTGCCCGGGCCCCGCCATGGGGAACGTGCCCTGCGCGGTGAAGCACTGCCTCAGCTACCAGCAGCTGCTGCGCGAGCATCTCTGGATCGGGGATTCAGTGGCAGGGGCGCTCGAGCCCGCGCAGGTACCATCTCGCGGCCCGGGGCGTCCCCACCTCTCCCGCCGCGGCGCCTCCCCGCCCGGGGCCCTCCTGCAGCGGTTCTGCGGTGTGAAGGCCTCTCCCCTGAAAAGGGTTCCCACCCTCTCCCGGGTGAATTTGCGGACCCGCCCCTCGGGGAGGCCCTTTGAATTCCCTACCTTGGCCACGTGCAGGTGGTCTGAAGGAAAGTGTTCCTTCTCTGCGTTTCCCTGGGAAAGGATCCTTCCTGTGAAATGCAGCACTTGTCTGAGGACAGCGTCTCTCTTTGCAATTCTCTTCTTATTATTGTGTGACAAAGGCGACGAATTTGTCGGAATGTGAGGCAGAAAAACGGAAGGAAGCCAACACCGAAGGCTAGGAAAACAGGGTGGGGTGAAATCATCCCTTATCTGTAATGTATTTATGCTCCAACACCCTTGAACAAGATGGGGGAAGATGGTAAATAGCAGAAGGATTTCAGAGCAAAATGTATTCTCATGTGATGCCTGAAATCCCATTTGAAGGCAACTATGAGGGCAGGTGAAGAGTAGCCACAGGCCTGCAATTTAATGCAGTCTTAACCGGAAATGGCAAGTAAATGGAGAAAATCTATATAAAGAAATTGATTTTCTCATAAAAGAGCTTACAATTTGAAGTTTCACAGAGAAATAGGTAGTTGTTAAGTGAAAGTTAAAATGTGGGAAAAAGGAAGGAGACTAGCTATTAATTTTTCAAATTTTGCTGGATGCAAAATATTTATTCTTTATACATCTAAGTACAAAATAAAAACTTGTGTTAAATGTAACAATTTAGCGGGTAAGCATAATTTGAGTTTGTGTCTTTATTTCTTTATTTTTTTTCTTTAAAAAATATTGTAGTGTTTTTTGCCATACATTGACATGCATCAGCCAATCAACTGATTGGCTGATTCTAATACTGATACTAGGCTCCGTTTTTCCTATAGTTTTACATTCAGTGTATCTTCAATGTATCACCATGTGAATTGTAACCTTAGTTCTACAGATTGGAGTTCAGCAATCGTGGATTCTTTCAAAGATTTGTCCTCATTACCTGAAAGATGGCGGAGGTCGTCTAACTCAAAGACTTTTACTGACAATGCAAGAGAAGGAAAATTAGTCTTTATGTTCCCATATGTTTGTATGTCTTCTATTCAATTTTTTGGTCTTCTCCTTTGATCTTTGTATTATAACTTTAAACCTTCATATTTACTCTGTTACAGAATCAGAAATCCTTATATTTCAGTGAAAAAGTGTGAGACTGTATATGACTTCTGTTGCTATGTTAATATTATTTTTCTCTTCTCCCACCCCATATTCTGATTTTGTGGGTTTGGGGACTGTGACAGAGGCTAGATTGCTAGGGTGCCTACTTTTCCCTGTTAGAATGTAAAAGCAGGGTAATTGAAAATGACTAGAATGACTGATCTAGGAATGTAGGAAATAGGATTTGGGGATATTCCCCAGCCTAATGAAGATGTTTTGTTTCCTTTTTGAGAAATTGCTATACCTTCTCTAAACATTGCCTTTTTATCCCTGAACTGATTTGCTTGAGAAACTCCTATTCATTCCTCAGGCACAGCTTAAAGATCACTTCTTTTGATCAACTCTTTTCTCTTTCTAAAGTCAGTATCCTTTTTCTGTGCTCTAGTGGGACTTTATGCATAATTCTGTTGTGGTTCCAATGTTGTGGAACTGTAATGTAGGTCTCATCCTGTTGATACCTGACAGACACTTGACTCTGCAATTTACCTCCTTCCCTGGCTTCTCTGTTTAACATCCTTACTGCTTTTAGCCCTACTGCTCTGGGTTCCTCAGGCTGGAATCAGACTGGCTCAGTGGCCTCTGTCTATCTGGTAAATATGCAGATTTCTCAGGACTTTGAACCCACACTCACAGTTTCTGACACTATTAGTATATCTGTATCTTCCAGACTTGTAGTCCCTTCTGTCTCTTAAACTCCAGTCCTGATGTCCATCTGCTCAGCTGACATCCTTGAGTATCTCCAGAGCAATTCAGACTCAACATTTGCAAAATCAGACTCACATTCTTCCTCTTCCAACTGCAGCCCTTCTCTACAAGTTCCTAACACAGGGAATACTGTCACAATTCATTCTGCCCTGGAAGCACAAACCAAGAGCCCATTTCCTTCTTTCTGTCATATCCAGGGTGTCACTAAGTCCTGCAGTTTTACCTCTTGAATTTCTTTCAGATCCATCTGCTTTTCCAACTTACTGCTGGATTTTAAAGTGGCATTTTCTTTCCAGTGCACTACTGGAGTCTTGTCATCCTTCAACCCACTGTTTTGACAGCTAGTTGAGAGATGTTCTCTATTTCAAATGATATCATGCTGTTCTCCTGTTTCACAACCTTCTGTGAATTCTCATTGCTTTTAAGAGTGAATAGCAAGCAAAACCTTTAATGTATTCTTGGAAGGCTCAGATGATATCTTCATCGCATCTGCGCAGCATTGTCTTAAGCCATGTCTTCTTATGCTTGCCACTGTGTCCTTCTTTGAGTTTTCCAATCATCTTTCCTCTGGAAACAGGGCCTTTATCTATTTACCTTTCTGATAGAAAGATTCTTTTCAACTAATTAACCTTGAGATCTTAAACTCAGATTTTACTTTCTCAGATTCTCAAGCCAAGCATTTCCTGTTACCTTACGTTTCACAGTGCACTGTTCACTGTATATAAACGAATTACTATATTTATTTTTGTTACCATTTTATGTTTAATTCCCTACCTGACTGTAAGCATCATAAAAGTGAGGAAAATTTCCACCACAAAATTCTCAACAATGAATAAAATGTCCAATTAGTTTTTGATGGCCAATTAATTTCTCCTGAATGAACAAAAGAATAGAGGTTTACCCTTCTAGGGCATAAGCATCTGAAGTATATGGGGGCCATGAACTCCTTCTTAGCACTTTTCAGGGTCCAAGACAATGACTGGCACATTGTAGTACAACACTAATCTTATGTTAATTCCAACGTGATGACAGTTAAGACAGATGTCAGTAAAGTTTGGTCTTAGTGCTGATAGGTGGATATTATTATTGTTCGTGTTTTACCTTTTTAAAATTGAACTATAATTTATAATGTTTTACAAGTGTGCAGAAAAGTGATTCAGTTATACATACATATTCTTTTTTGTATTCTTTTCCATTGTAGATTATTACAAGATATTTATTATAGCTTCCTATGCTATACAGTAGGACCTTGTTTATCTATTTTATATATAGTAGTGTGGAAATTCCCATGGATGGAGGAGCCTGGTGGGCTGCAGTCCATGGGGTTGCTGGGAGTTGGACACGACTGAGCGACTTCTCTTTCATTTTTCACTTTCATGCATTGGAGAAGGAAATGGCAACCCACTCCAGTGTTCTTGCCTGGAGAATCCCAGGGATGGGGGAGCCTGGTGGGCTGCCGTCTATGGGGTCGCCCAGAGTTGGACACGACTGAAGCGACTTAGCAGCAGCAGCGGCAGCAGTGTGTATCTATTGACTCCAAGTTCCTAATATATGCCTCCCACCTTTTCCTTTGGTATTTGTAAAATTGTTTTCTATGTCTATGAGTCTGTTTCTGTTTTGTAAATAATTTCATTTATATAATTCTTTAAATTCAACATATAAGTGATATATCATATGGTATTTGTCTCTCTGACTTATTAATTCTTCACTTAGTATGATTCTCTAGTTGCATCTGTGTTGCTGCAAATGACATTATCATTCATTTTTTGGCTGAGTAATAGTCCATCATACGTATGTATATATATGCATGCCACTGGAGAAGGCAATGGCACCCCACTCCAGTACTCTTGCCTGGAAAATCCTATGGACGGAGGAACCTGGTAGGCTGCAGTCCATGGGGTCGCTAAGAGTCAGACATGCCTGAGCGACTTCACTTTCACTTTTCACTTTCATGCATTGGAGAAGGAAATGGCAACCCACTCCAGCGTTCTTGCCTGGAGAATCCCAGGGATGGGGGAGCCTGGTGGGCTGCCATCTATGGGGTCTCGCAGAGTCGGACACGATTGAAGTGACTTAACAATATATGCATACCATATCTTCTCTGTCCATTCACATGTTGATGGACATTTAGGTTGTATATTATCTTTTCATCTGATCAAATTTAGTCATACTTTCATGGGGAAAGAGTTGAAAATTGATTCTGGAGGTTGTTCAATGAGCTTAACTATTTCTCCACTGCTAACTATGGTAGAGGGAATCATGGGTAGGGCCCCTAAGTTTTGAAATAATTTGGTTGCAGCTGGGACAGACAGAGTGCTCTGTTTTGGAAGAATCTGTGCTAGTCAATAGAAGATTCAAAACCTAGACTCTTTTCTGCTACCAATAAACTATTAAGATAAAATATTATATTTGTGTGTAAGTACAAATACACTTTTTTGGAACTTAGCAATTTATTACCAAATATAAAATGAGTCAATGTGCATTAAAGGCTTACGCTACAACAGCTCAACATAATAAAATTCTTTAGATATCTCTCTCTCTCTCTTTTTGTTTCTCTTTTTTGGTAATGGCATTGGTTTCTCAGAAGAATTCCTTAATGGGTTTCTCAGAAGAATTCCAGGAGGTCAAAACTGATCCTTCTGTGGTTCAAGCTATCGCTTAGGGTCTATTTTATTTTTTATTATTCGTCTCAGTTAAAATGGATATGATGAAGCTGGCTTAACTGGTGGTTTCAAGTTTTGATTAAAATGAAGTGTCCTTGTAAAATAGTCCTTGTTTGATTCAGTAACTAAATTTCTTTCTATATTAATAAAGAGACTTAAGCAATAACTAAATCTCTTTATATATTAATACCCTATCATAGCCATAAAATTTCCAATGGTCTAAATTCTATCATAAATAGCATTTTAAATGTTTGTTTTGTTTTTTAAAGATACAATTGTAGATTACGTGAGATTAAGTTTATAGTTATTTTACATTTTATCCTGATCCTTTTAAGTTGCATTTGCTGTGAGCAAAAATTAAGATTCTAAGTAAAGTATTTAGTGTTAGAGGATCTCTTGAGTTTAACCTGAATATATAATATTTTTGTTTAAATTTAGTGAAAAGATTAAAGTGACTATATACTTTATGGTTAACAGTGCTCAGCTGTTAATAAACACCTTAGGGTCAGTGGGGAGGAATTGTCAAAAAGAAAACAAACTACCAGCCTATCCCACTGCTTGTTTTCTGTTTGACTCAGGTGTTCTTTGGCCCTTTACATCACCCTTTTTACTTGTTTTATGACTTCTTTGAAATTACATAATTTTTAAAATTCATTTTTCCCCTGCATTAGCTTGGTGGTTATATACTGGGTTTTTTTTGGGGGGGGAGGGGGTACCAGTTTATTTGCAGGAATGGTACTAAGAAAATAACTTAAGTAGATGTTTTAGTACAACTTACAGAAAAGGTGGAGCTAATCCAAACATGTGTGCACTGTCCTGGTGACCAGGGAGCCAGCCTAAGGCTTAGCTCTCGCTCTCGTTATCCTTACAGTGTTTCCCTGGGTGTGTTTATCAAGGGGTACTCTGCCCTGCCAGATTCGGGGGCCCCCATCTTGCACAGGTTGGTTCCATGCTCACCCAGTTCTTTGATGGATTTCACCTACTCTTTCAGGCAGTGAGTGTCAATGAAGTCACACAAATGGGGGTCATTTTTTGTCAGTGGCCCGTGTGTGCAGTTCCAGTCGTGGCAGATTGACTACTGGAATCAGTAGTGTAGCGCACATTCCATTGCATTCAGCCCATTCTTGCCGTCATCAGGGTCCGGTTTCCTGGTATCCCAAAGGACGGTTCGGCCACCTCCTTAGTTCTGCAGCTCATCCGTTTCTCAGCATGTTCCCTCTCCCCACGAGATTGGTGAAAGTTGGCAAAGCCTTTCAAAGCCACATAACCGCCGTCCACAGAGTAAGACACGGACAGGCAGACGTAGGAGGCCTCGCGCTCCAGGTCACTCTGGCGGTCACGGCCGTCTCGAGTCCTGGTGGCCGTTCTGCGCACCTGCGAGGCGGCGCGGCCCTGGGCGGCCGGGAAAGGCCGTGTGGGCTGAGCCGCGCTGGAGGGGCTGGGGGACCCGGAGGGGCGGCGGACCCTGAGGGGCAGAGGGGCAGGGAGGTTGGCCAGGGCTGGTTCGAGGGGCGGGCCGGGCAGGATCACCAGGTGCAGTCCAAGCATCCTTGAAGCAGGAAACCACAGGGCACCTCCACGAAGGTAGCCCATGGCATACTGTTTCTACAGTACTGTTAGTTGTTACCTAGAAGGTGTCAACATACAAACTTGACTTATTAAAATATCATATAAATTAGTTCTATATTAAAAATGTAACTCCTGTTAGTGCCTTCATATATTGTATGTATTCATCCTCTACATGCTATATTTGTAATATATACTTATACAGTCAATGTACATTTATATTTATGTGTGTATTTCCCATTTCCTTGCTCTTCATTACTTTCTAAAGATCCATCCCTTCATCTGGAATTATTCCCCTTCACCCTAAAGTGTTTGCTTTAATATTTTCTTTAATAAAAATCTGGTGGTGATACTTTTAGTTCTTATTTGCTTGAAATTACATTTATGTATACATGCATACAAAATGCATAAATATAATGGATATTGACTTTAAATATATGTTCCATATAAAGACTTCGGATACATGACATGGCAACCATACAAAATGCAGATTTCTCAATAGATAAATGGAAACCAGGGACAAATAAGAGAGAAATCAGCTGTTGGCCTTATTTTTGGACCTTTGATGATAACCTATCTTCAGTTCTCGTTATCTTTGGTTTCCAACAGTATGACTATGATTTGTCTAGAGATAGTTTTCTTCATATCTGATAGTGGTTCATAGTGCTTCTTGGGTCTATGACTTGATGCTTGTTGGTTTCTATGTGTTTGGGGAAATTTTCAACCAGTTGCTTTCAAATATTACTTATTTCTTTTTTACCTCCAACTCCAACGTAGACCTACAGTTTGAAGAATCTTAGAACATTTTGTTGTGCCCCATTGGTTTCTTATACTCACTTTTGTATTTTTCATCTTTTCTTACCATTGTCGATCTGAATATTTTTCTCAAGTATATTCCATTTCACTAATTCCCAATTTAGCTTTATCTAATTTGCTGCTAATTTAATTTGTATCCTTAATTTTTAGTTATATTTTTGAATTACTACATTTCTACCTTGTTTCTGAAACCAATTTTTAGCTCTCTTTCCATCATATCAAGAATTCTTGAATGTTTATCAGTTATCTTAAGTTTCATCTCTGATCATTCCAATATTCAAACCTTCAGGGGGTCTCTTTCATTTATCTTCCCTCTTGGAAAGCCTACTAGCTTTTCAGTTTAAGTTAGACACCTGTTAATGTAAATATTATAGATGAAATTTGAGGCTTTCAGTCATACTGTCCTTCTCCAGAAAAGATTAACTGTTCCTCCACCTCTTTTTGCTCACCCTCTACAAACTGCCTTTGGAAACCACAAGCCTGTTTTCTCTCTCTCTCTTTATTTAAGATTCTACATGTAAGTGAAATAGTACAGTATTTGTCTTTCTCTGTCTGACTTGTTTTGCTTAACATGATGTCGTTAGGCCCCATCTGGTAGCAAATGGCATGGTTTCCTTCTTTTTATGATTGAATAATGTGCCTTTGTGTAAATATATAGCACATTTTCTTTATCCATTCATCAGTGGACACTTGGGTTGTTTTCACCTCTTGGCTATTGTAAATAATGCTGCAGTGATCATGGGAGTGAAGATATCTATTTGAGATAGTGATTTCTTATCCTTGGGAGAAACACTTAGAAGTAGAATTGTTGAATCATACGATAGTTTTATTTCTCACCTTTTGAGGAACCTTCATACTCAGAAATGTTTCCTATAGTGGCTGCAATGCACAAGCTTTCCCTTTTCTCCACATCCTCACCAACAACACCAACACTTATTTCTTGTCATTTTGATAATAGTCATTCTGATGGGTGCCTGGAGTAATACCAATAACCTCAGATATGCAGATGACACCACCCTTCTGTCAGAAAGCAAAGAGGGAGTGGTCAGGCTGCAGCCGGCGAGCCGACAGCCGGGCAGGCCGAAGGTGGGCCCGGCCTGCTGTCTCCTAGGAAGAAGAAGAAGGGGCTTGCGCTCCCTGTAAAAAAAAAAAAAAAAGAAAACAAAGAGGAACTAAAGAACCTGTTGATGAAGGTGAAAGGGGAGAGTAAAACAGCTAGCTTAAAACTCAACATTCAGAAAACTAAGATTATGGCATCCGGTCCCATCACTTCATGGCAAATAGATGTAGGAAAAAAAGGAAACAGTGAGAGACTTTATTTTCTTGGGCTCCAAAATCACTGTGGACAGTGACTGCAGCCATGAAATTAAAAGACACTTGCTCCTTGAAAGAAAATCTATGACAAATGTAGACAGTATATTAAAAAGCAGAGACATCAGTTTGCTGACAAAAGTTTGTATAGTCAAAGCTATGATTTTTCCAGTAGTAATGTACAGATGTGAGAGTTGGACCATAAAGAAGGCTGAGCACTGAAGAATTGATGCTTGTGAACTGTGCTGTTGGAGAAGACTCTTGAGAGTCCCTTGGACAGCAAGGAGGTCAAACCAGTCAATCCTAAAGGAAGTCAACAGTGAATATTGATTGGAAGGACTGATGCTGAAGTTGAAGCTTCAGTTGAGCACCTGATGTGAAAGGTGACTCATTGGAAAAGACCCTGATGCTGGGAAAGATTGAAGGTGGGAGGAGAAGGGGGCGACAGAGGATGAGATGGTTTGATGGTATCATCGACTCAATGGATTTGAGTTTGAACAAACTGCAAGAGATAGTAAAGGATGGGGCATGCTGCAGTCCATGGGGTCGCAAAGAGTTGGACATGACTGAGCAACTGAACATCAACAGTTCTGATAGATGTGAGGTCAGGAAGAATTATCTTTTGCTTCTAGCAGGCAATTAGTACAAGGGTAGCTTTTGTTGTTGTTCAGTCACAAGGGTAGCTTATCTTAAGGCAAACATATATTTAGCTGATTCGAGGCTGGACCTGCTTCATTTGTGAAGGCTTCTCTTTTCTTGTCATCCTAATTTTTATCTTGTCATCCTTCAGGGTTCTGACTAAAGCCCTAGAGAGTTTACCAGAATGTCTTCTCCTTTTTGGGATCTGAACTCAAAAATATTTCCTCCTCAACCTCTCAGGCTCCTGGGAGCTCTGATGCTCATCCTAGCTTTTTACCTAATTACATTAGAATTGGCGAATGCCCCAAGGGGAAAAGTCATGCTGAAAATTAGCCTTAATCACTTCATGTTTTTCTTCTGCATGGTATCTTGGCCACAGAAGTGAACCTATTCTCAGAAACCCCTAAGGCTATCAAAAGGAGTTTTTCACTAATTTTTACCGGATTTTCTGGCTTCCCTGGTGGCTCAACAGGAAAGAATCCACCTGCAGTGCAGAGCCTCAGGAGACACAGGTCCGATCCCTGAGTCAGGAAGATCCCCTGGAGAAGGGAATGGCAGCCCACTTCAGTATTCTTGTCTAGAAAATTCCATGGACAGTAGAGCCTGGTGGGCTATAGTCCATAGGGTCGCAAAGAGTTGAACAAAACTGAAGAGACTTAGCACGCACTCTCACCAGATTTTCTGGTTCTCAGTGACAAGTTTGTTCTGAACAAGCTAACTGAAGGATTAACAATAAGACAGTGGAAATATAAAAAGCACTAATTTTGCAATATAATTTGAATTGTAAAAAATATATTCATTTACCATGTTACAAAGTTTTTGAAGTGGTTACATTCCAGATAATATGCAAACTGTTGACATTAATAATTTATTATTTATTTTCCCAGGTTTATTGAGATATCAGTTCAGTTCAGTCACTCAGTCGTATCCGACTCTTTGCGACCCCATGAATCGCAGCACGCCAGGCCTCGCTGTCCATCACCATCTCCCGGAGTTCACTCAGACTCACGTCCATCGAGTCAGTGATGCCATCCAGCCATCTCATCCTCTGTCGTCCCCTTTTCCTCCTGCCCCCAATCCCTCCCAGCATCAGAGTCTTTTCTAATGAGTCAACACTTCACATGAGGTGACAAAGTACTGGAGTTTGAGCTTCAGCATCATTCCTTCCAAAGAAATCCCAGGGCTGATCTCCTTCAGAATGGACTGGTTGGATCTCCTTGCAGTCCAAGGGACTCGCAAGAGTCTTCCCCAACACCACAGTTCAAAAGCATCAATTCTTCGGTGCTCAGCCTTCTTCACAGTCCAACTCTCACATCCATACATGACCACAGGAAAAACCATGGCCTTGACTAGATGGACCTTTGTTGGCAAAGTAATGTCTCTGCTTTTGAATATGCTATCTAGGTTGGTCATAACTTTCCTTCCAAGGAGTAAGCGTCTTTTAATTTCATGACTGAAGTCACCATCTGCAGTGATTTTGGAGCCCCCAAAATAAAGTCTAACACTGTTTCCACTGTTTCCCCATCTATTTCCCATGAAGTGATGGGATCGGACACCATGATCTTCGTTTCCTGAATGTTGAGCTTTAAGCCAACTTTATCACTCTCCACTTTCACTTTCATCAAGAGGCTTTTGAGTTCCTCTTCACTTTCTGCCATAAGGGTGTTGTCATCTGCATATCTGAGGTTATTGATATTTCTCTCGGCAATCTTGATTCCAGCTTGTGCTTCTTCCAGCCCAGCGTTTCTCATGATGTACTCTGCATAGAAGTTAAATAAGCAGGGTGACAATATACAGCCTTGACGTACTCCTTTTCCTATTTGGAACCAGTCTGTTGTTCCATGTCCAGTTCTAACTGTTGCTTCCTGACCTGCATACAGATTTCTCAAGAGGCAGGTCAGGTGGTCTGGTATTCCCATCTCTTTCAGAATTTTCCACAGTTTATTGTGATCCACACAGTCAAAGGCTTTGGCAAAGTCAAAAAAGCAGAAATAGATGTTTTTCTGGAACTCTCTCACTTTTCCAATGATCCAGCGGATGTTGGCAATTTAGTCTCTAGTTCCTCTGCCTTTTCTAAAACCAGCTTGAACATCAGGAAGTTCACGGTTCATGTATTGCTGAAGCCTGGCTTGGAGAATTTTGAGCATTACTTTACTAGCGTGTGAGATGAGTGCAATTGTGTTGTAGGTTGAGCATTCTTTGGCATTGCCTTTCTTTGGGATTGGGATGAAAACTGACCTTTTCCAGTCCTGTGGCCACTGCTGAGTTTTCCAAATTTGCTGGCATATTGAGTGCAGCACTTTCACAGCATCATCTTTCAGGATTTGAAATAGCTCAACTGGAATTCCATCACCTCCACTACCTTTGTTCGTAGTGATGCTTCCTAAGGCCCACTTGACCTCACATTCCAGGATGTCTGGCTCTAGGTCAGTGATCACACCATCGTGATTATCTGGGTTGTAAAGATCTTTTTTGTACAGTTCTTCTATGTATTCTTGCCACCTCTTCTAATAATATCTTCTGCTTCTGTTAGGTCCATACCATTTCTGTCCTTTATTGTTCCCATCTTTGCATGAAATGTTTCCTTGGTATCTCTAATTTTCTTGAAGAGATCTCTAGTCTTCCTCATTCTGTTGTTTTCCTCTATTTCTTTGCATTGATCGCTGAGGAAGGCTTTATCTCTCCTTGCTACTCTTTGGAACTTTGCATTCAGATGCTTATATCTTTCCTTTTCTCCTTTGCTTTTTGCTTCTCTTCTTTTCACAGCTATTTGTAAGGCCTCCCCAGACAGCCATTTGCATTCCTTTTCCATGGGGATGGTCTTGATCCCTGTCTCCTGTACAATGTCACGAATCTCAGTCCATAGTTCATCAGGCACTCTATCTATCAGATCTAGGCCCTTAAATCTTATTTCTCACTTCCACTGTATAATCATAAGGGATTTGATTTAGGTCACACCTGAGGAACCAGAGATCAAACCTGAGGAACCAGAGATCAAATATCCGCTATATCATCAAAAAAGCAAAAGAGTTCCAGAAAAACATCTATTTCTGCTTTATTGACTATGCCAAAGCCTTTGACTGTGTGGATCACAATAAACTGTGGAAAATTCTGAAAGAGATGGGAATACCAGACCACCTGATCTGCCTCTTGAGAAATCTGTATGCAGGTCAGGAAGCAACTGGACATGGAACAACAGACTGGTTCCAAATAGGAAAAGGAGTTCGTCAAATCTGTATATTGTCACCCTGTTTATTTAACTTATATGCAGAGTACATCATGGGAAACGCTGGACTGGAAGAAACACAAGCTGGAATCAAGATTGCCGGGAGAAATCTCAATAACCTCAGATATGCAGATGACACCACCCTTATGGCAGAAAGTGAAGAGGAACTCAAAAGCCTCTTGATGAAAGTGAAAGTGGAGAGTGAAAAAGTTGGCTTAAAGCTCAACATTTAGAAAACGAAGATCATGGCATCCGGTCCCACCACTTCATGGGAAATAGATGGGGAAACAGTGTCAGACTTTATTTTTCTGGGCTCCAAAATCACTACAGATGGTGACTGCAGCCATGAAATTAAAAGACACTTACTCCTTGGAAGGAAAGTTATGACCAACCTAGATAGCATGTTCAAAGACAGAGACATTACTTTGCCAACAAAGGTCCGTCTAGTCAAGGCTATGGTTTTTCCTGTGGTCATGTATGGATGTGAGAGTTGGATTGTGAAGAAGGCTGAGTGCCGAAGAATTGATGCTTTTGAACTGTGGTATTGGAGAAGACTCTTGCGAGTCCCTTGGACTGCAAGGAAATCCAACCAGTCCATTCTGAAGGAGATCAGCCCTGGGATTTCTTTGGAAGGGCTGATGCTAAAGCTGAAACTCCAGTCCTCTGGCCACCTCATGCGAAGAGTTGACTCATTGGAAAAGACTCTGATGCTGGGAGGGATTGGGAGCAGGAGGAAAAGGGGACGACAGAGGATGAGATGGCCTGATGGCATCACTGACTCGATGGACGTGAGTCTGAGTGAACTCCGGGAGATGGTGATGGACAGGGAGGCCTGGCGTGCTGCGATTCATGGGATCGCAAAGAGTCGGACACGATCTGATCTGATCTGATCTGAATGGTCTAGTGGTTTTCCCTACTTTCTTCAATTTAAGTCTGAATTCAGCAATAAGGAGCTCATGATCTGAGCCACGGTTAGCTCCCAGTCTTGTTTTTGGTGACTGTATAAAGCTTCTCCATCTTCGGCTGCAAAAAATATAATCAATATGAATTCATTGTTGACCATCTGGTGATGTCCATGTATAGAGTCTTCTCTTGTGTTGTTGGAAGAGGGTGTTTGCTTTGACCAGTGTGTTCTCTTGGCAAAGCTCTATTAGCCTTTGCCCTGCTTCATTCTGTACTCCAAGGCCAAATTTGCCTGTTACTCCAGGTGTTTCTTGACTTCCTACTTTTGCATTCCAGTTACCTATAATGAAAAGGACATCTTTTTTGGGTGTTAGTTCTAAAAGGTCTTGTAGGTCTTCATAGAACCGTTCAACTTCAGCTTCTTCAGCATTACTGGTTGGGGCATAGACTTGGATTACTGTGATATTGAATGGTTTGCCTTGCAAACAAACAGAGATCATTCTTTTGTTTTTGAGATTGCATCCAAGTACTGCATTTCAGACTCTTTTGTTGACCATGATGGTTACTCCATTTCTTCTGAGGAATTCCTGCCCGCAGTAGTAGATATAATGGTCATATAAGTTAAATCACCCATTCCAGTCCATTTTAGTTCGCTGATTCCTAGAATGTCGACTTTCACTCTTGCCATCTCCTGTTTGACCACTTCCAATTTGCCTTGATTCATGGACCTGACATTCCAGGTTCCTATGCAATATTACTCTTTCCAGCATCAGACCTTGCTTCTATCACCAGTCACATCCACAACTGGCTCCATCCCTTCATTCTTTCTGGAGTTATTTCTCCACTGATCTCCAGTAGCATATTGGGCACCTACCGACATGGGGAGTTTCTCTTTCAGTATCCTATCATTTTGCCTTTTCATACTGTTCATGGGATATAGTTGACATCAAACATTATAATTTTAAAGTATACAGATTTGATATGCATATATTACATAATGATTACCATAGTTTTGCCTAGTATCTGCATCATATTCCACACTTAATCATCATTTAATTAATTAAAAGAAATCACCGTTACTTTTTTTGTGGTGAGATTGTTTAAGATGTACCCTCTTAACAACTTGCAAGCCTATAATATAATATTATTAACTATCATGAGACTATACCTTAGATTCCTAGAGCTTATTCATCTTATAAAGTTTGTATAGAAAAACAATTTAAAGATTAGAAAATGAATAAAGAGTTGTCTGCATCATCAAAAAATAAGATTTTAAAGAGAAACTGACTTACATTGGTTTTCACTCTAAAAATTGGGAAAGATACAGAAGATATTTTTTAAACATGAAAATTTTTATTATGCCTAACTTAAGTATCTGTCTTTAGAGAAACAGTATACTATTATTTACTGCTTTTTATGTATGATGTAGTTCAATAAAATTTGTTAAATGAGTGACTGAATAAATGAGTGATTAAGTGGATAGTTCCTTTATTATATTTTGTCTCTATTGATGTAAGATTATTTTGGATCTTTCCACTTAATGTGCGTGAATTTGGTAGCAGTAATTTCTTCTTATTAACCTCTTCTTTACAATCTTATCTTTTGCTTTGCCTGGATTCATTCCTGATTCATATTTAATAGGCTCTGGACACTGCCTAACTATGTGACATGCAATAACTCACTTAATCCTCACAACAATCCTTTTTGTAGACACAGTAACTGAGACACAGGTTGAATGACTTGCTCATGATCAATAGTTGATGATCTCAGAGGTGAATTCAGGCAGCTAAGGTTCCAGAGCCCCTGGTTTTCACATCTACCAGTGTTTCCTGACCTTGCTGGTGAGAGGAGTCGACGGAGGTGTTTATTAAATGTGCTAGGAATTCTGATCAGTAGCAGCTATCGCTGTTCTTTGCTTCAGCTGTCTTTGGAGAAATGCTGGGCTGGGTGATGCTGCTCCTCCTTTGTCCCAGACTCTGCTTTAGAGGGTCTGCTGTTGGCTCGTGTTTCCTCCAGTCTGTCTTTGGAGAGCTCCTGGCTCCAGCCCGTGGACTCCTATGAGTTTTGACTTCCCTTTTCGCCTCTCTGAGGGTGAGAATAGAGTTCTGCCTGGAATAGAATTGCATTGGATACAAAAGGAAAAACAACTTGGTTTCCAATAAATTTCCTGTTCCCTTCCTTCTCCAGTACTTTCTGCCTTTGGATTTCTGTTGGCTTCCCTCTTCCTTGCTTTCTCTCCTTCCAGCTGGCTTTCTCATCCTTCCCTCCCCCAACCCAGTGTTCTTGTTTTTTTCATTAGCTCTGAGCTTCTCCAAGTCTTCTGGCTTCCTTTCTGCTTATTCACTCTGGGCTGCAACTTTCCCTGACCCTCTCTCCTTTCCTCATTTTCCTCCTCTAAGCTTAGCTTTTATTTTTATTTCTTTTGATTTTCCCTCATCAACCAAGGGGCTAGACTGTGTAGACATATAATTTGATGTGTTATGCTTATGGAGCAGATGGTATTTAAAAGAGACCAAGCAAATTCATATATGTAGAGAATATCATTTTAGCAGAAATTCTGATTTGAAAGTGATTGTCCAGCCTGCTTGAAGACCCCACAGTAAAATCAATGCATGAGCATGCTTTCCTGGTCTCACGATTGTTAGACTGAGTAGAAGATTCAAATTGACTGCTACACAGATGAGCCATATTAACCTCTGGAAATGTTTTATTTTGTCAAGACTACACTTAAAAGATAAAAACAGATGAATGCCTTAAACAGGATTTGCATTCTTCCTCATATCCTTAGCTGCCTCAGACATCCAGTTTATCTTCCCTTTTTTTAAATCTTAAAAATTAGCTCATCTTTCATATATCTATTTACTGTTTTATGAGAAAAAATAATAAAGGCCCCTAATCTTATAAACTGCTGTATTATCTTTTTCACCCTTGATTTGAAGACAGATACTCACCTTCTACTAGTGGTGAAACTTTCCTTAAATGTCTTTCTCTGTGTCCTTCATTTCCGCCCTGCCAACCCCAACTCTTAAGTAGCGCTCAGTGAACTCACGTTTGTTTTCTGCATCAAAGCTCTGTTCCCCACCAAAGATGGTCAAGTAGAAACATCCCTCTAGTAAATTTGTAATATTTGGAATGCTAGACTGAGATTTTCTAAAAGGTGAAACTACATTTACCTTTTCTATTATCCAGAAGATTTATATACTTAGATTCTGGTAAATATTTACAGAATAAAATAGTTTGTAGGTGCTAAAAATCCATTCATAGTGTAAACTCAGGTAGTTTTAGCCACATTTGCTGACTTTATGACTGGCAAAAAAGATATGTGTTTAATTATATCAAAGATATTACTTTTATAAACAAGAATAAGTAGCTTTCAATCATTTTTTTTTAATATTGGGCTAGACTGTTTTAAGATTCATGTACTCATTTTGGAAGTTTGAATATCTATATTTTTTTCTTTCATGGCTGTCATATAAAGGTCAGAAGGAGTAGAATCTAGCTTTTCATTCACTTTCCATGTCTAGGTTTTTACTGGGTTAGTTCACAGAGTGTATGATACGCATCTCCTTGTCATCCCACTTTACAAGAGAAGGAATGGAGACATGGCGGGGTATGATGACACCCTCAGGGTGAAACAGCTTCTCTGTTGCAATGTGTGAGCTGTGGGCCCGGGTTTTGGATTCAGTGGTGGTGCTGAGTATCCCACTGATAAAGCATCAAATGTCTCCTTACGCTTGTTACTTTCCAAGTTATGTTTCCTTGGATTTGTGAAGTAGGGAAGTGTGCGTGAAGGGAAACTTCAGCTACAGAAAAATCACCTTTAATACGTTTCACCCTGTAAAATCAGCCTTTCAGAAAGTCTTTTCAGTGAACTTTATGAACAACCGATGGAGTCTGGGAAGCTTGGCAAGCAAGGAGGCAGGAAGCCCCAGAGAAATGTATCTGTCAGACATCTTTCCTCCTGAGGTTTCCTTCCAAGTGATTTTGGATCCTGAAGGAAGTAGAGGGTCTCTCTGTCACTGTGTTTGTACATCTGTAACCCACTGGGTGTGCAGAGTCTGGCATCCACTTTTTAAATTCTTTCCTTGATCTGTGTTTCAATGTGAAATAGAAACGAATTATAGCTGAATGTTGGAGTCAAAATATGAACCTTATTTTAGTTAGACACAATTTGTACTTTTTGAGAATTTTTATTTAAGGGCTAAGCCTTCTCTGAATTTTAAGTGCTATGCCACATTTCAAGCCTTGGATTCTACATGGAGCTGTGGACCCAGTCACAGATAAAAGCTGAGGGCAATTTGGAATTCTCTTTGCCCAGGTTTTAGGGCTGGTTTTAAAAGGCATATGCAGGACCCATGGAGAAACAGATGAAGTGATTCAGAGGTTCACTCACGAATGTTTGATATCACTTAGTTTCCATTCCCGTGTGAAAAGATTTTAATATTTAATATAATTCTGCTGAATGTATACTCTAGAAAATACTGAAAGGAAAACTTGAGTTAAAGGAAATAGAACAGAAGCTTGCATAAACACTCATCTCTGGAGAGCTGGATCTCTTAAATCTATTTGGTCTTGAAAGCATGTATACATATAGACCTCTCGATGGAAATGCCATAATGATAACTTGTTAGATAGAATGTCAATCATTTGATTTTTTTTAAAGTGTTATTTAGGGGCAGGAGTATTATTTCAGCTTACCTGCACTAAATTTGCAACTAGCTTATTGCATAGGGCAAATTTAAGAATATATTTAAATTTAAGAATACATCAGAGATATATTAACTGTTAATAGAATATTATTAACAGGAGTTTAGAAATTTATATGATGATGATAATGATGATGATACTACCAACCACTGTTTTTTAAAAAATTTTATTTTATCGGAGTATAGGTGATTACAATGTTGTGTACAGCAAAGTGACTCAGTTATACATATATGTATACATTCTTGTGGGCTTCCCTTGTGGCTCAGCTGGTAAAGAATCTGCCTTCAATGAGGTAGACCTGGGTTCAATCCCTGGGTTGGGAAGATCCCCTGGAGAAGGGAAAGGCTGCCCTCTCCAGTATTCTGGCCTGGAGAATTCCATGGACTGTATCGTCCATGGGGTCACAAAGAGTTGGACATGACTGAGCAACTTTCACTCACTCATACATTCTTTTTCGTATTCTTTTCCTTTAGAGTTTGTCCCAGGAGAGTGAATATAGTTCCCCATGCTATATAGCAGGCCCTTGTTTGTCCACTCTGTATTTAAAAGTTTAAGCCTGCTCACCCCAGACTCCTACTCCATCCCTCCACTACCCGCCTTGGCAACCACAAATCTGTTCTGTTTTTGTGAGTCTGTTTCTGTTTCATAAATAAGTGTATTTGTGTCATAGTTTAGATTCCACACATAAGTGATATCATATGATATTTGTCTGTCTGACTTCACTTAGTATAATAATCTCTAGGTCCGTCCATTTTTCCACAGATGGCATTAATTCATACTTTTTTTATGGCTGAGTAATATTTCATTGTATATATGTACCACATGTTCTTTATCCATTGATCTGTTGATGGACTTCAGGTACCAACCACTGTTTATCAGCAAAGTTTGGTAAAGGCTTTACATAATTTCTGAATTCTTACAGTTCTGCAAAGAAAATTCTGTTATTTTCACTTTTTATATGAGGAAAGAAAGTAAATAATATTTTTCTAGGTCAAATCCCTGGTAAAAACACTGGGTTTGAATCTTTGTCAGGTTCCAAAGCCTGTGTTTCTTCACTATATCATGTCAGTTGATTGAACACTAGGAACTTCAATTATAAAATTACTTTGTACTCATTTTTTGCAACGTGTTTTCTTTTAACACATTTGTAAAGTTCTAGATTTATCTATTACTGCAGTTGGTTGGGAATGGCTTAGGATGATACAGCTTAGTTTTTAACCATAGTTAATTTTGAGCCTGAATTCATTTAAAGCCCGAGGTGGATGGACCTGAATGAATCACTCTTCTTCAGAGACAAGTTATTCAGATGTTTTATGATGATTCCATAGATTTTTGTGACCTTTCAGGATCTCCTTCCTTCATTCTGACCTATCAGCCACACTTCTCTTTCTCATGAGCTTAGGTTAATGGTTTTAGAGGGTATTTCTGAGACATACACCCTTTCTTAGTTTTTTAGTAAGTAGCTCAAATAGACACATACAGTCCTATCCAAAAGGTCAGATATTTTGAAAAAGTATTGTTGCATACATACCAAATATTGTGTATGCAGATTTCATAGATATACTGAAAGACCCTGCATTAATCTGTTTACTTTACTGCAACCATTGGCTCTTTATTCATTTTTTTCTGAGTGGCCATCCGAAACCATAGTGTGTAGTAAAAAGTTGTACTACAATACAATAAATGAAGTTTTTAAAAGGTCTCAGTGACCTAAAATGTGCTGAAGTGCTCTTGTGAGGTTAATACAATTTTTTATTAATAATTCATGGGTGTTTTGAAGCCTGGACAATGATCATTCTCTGTCAAAAGCATAGAAGTAAAGAAGTAAAGTTGTACAGAAGATCATGTTGTACAGAAACAAGTTGTACAGAATGGATCATAGAACAAAAAGACTACAGATGAAAAAGAACAGTAATGACAAAGCAGTTGTTCTGTACCCAGAATGTGTTCTTAAGTAGAAGGATTTCAGTATCTTCCATTTGAGAACTCACTCTGAACGGCTCAGGAACCAGAGCCATGATGGGATTGAACACTGGAGCTGAAATTACACTCTCACTCCACACTTGCCTGCAGTTTTGCCACCCTTGAGTTACTGGTCCACGTGTCTCAAGCCTGGGCCGGTGTGCGGACTGGTTAAGGGCCCAGGAGCTCCCACTGTCTCTCACCCTCTCCATGAGGCTGCCTTGGTTCTCAGCGGCTGCAGACCCTGAGGCTGCACCATCCACCTCTGTGGATGGCAAGAGTCCCCAGATAGATGCCGCACTTTTCTTTTTCCTAAAAGTGAGAATGAAAGATGACAAGCAACTCCTTCTCAAACTTGGGGAGGAGAAGACAAATACGATCTTTGTCATTCAATTTGTGTGGACTACTATTTAGCTCGTTTTAATGAAGCCATGTATAAAACTTGATTAAACTACTCAAACTACATATAATAACCTTCTTTTGTTTTCAGATTCATAGTGTTGTTGGAGGCATTTTCTGTTAACTAGTAGAGAAAGTAAAAAATGAAAGCTGAGAACTCTGTTTTATTTTTTTATTATAGTTAATTTACAGTGTTATGTTAATTTCTGCTGTACTGCAAAGTGATTCAGATACATTCAAATGCATTCTTTATATTCTTTTCCATTGTGGTTTGTCACAGGATATTGAATATAGTTTCTTGTGCTTTATAGTAGGGTCTTGTCTGTCCTTCCTATATAAGGTAGCTTATATCTGCTAACCTCAGCCTCCCATTCCATCCTTCCCCTAACCCCTTCCCCTTTGGCAACCACAAGTCTGTTCTGAGAACTGATTTAGAAAGTTTAAAATGATTGAAGTGAACTGAGGCATGCTATAAAATGGTATCTTATTAATTTCCAGAAGGAATAATGTGTGAGAAAATTGAATTTGGGCCTAATCATTAGTAAAACCAGAGAAGGAAATGGCAACCCACTCCAGTATTGTTGCCTAGAGAATCCCATGGACAGAGAGCCTGGTAGGCAAAGGTCCATGGGATCGCAAGAGTTGGACACAACTTAGCGACTAAACCACTACCATTAGTAAAACATATGAATCTCATGTACCATAAAATTCACAGGAATTGAAAAATCAGAAAAATGGAACATATTCTTGTACAGTTTTGCTATTTGTATTACTCCCGAGGCCAATCATAAGGATATTTGGTTTATAGGGTGTGTTTTATTTTGTCCATTTGGCTTAAAAGTTCTTGCTAAAAACTATCAATACTTTCTTAGAACACTATAATTTATTAATTATTAGTAGTGAAAAATTTGAATACTTTTCAAATTTTGATAAATTTTAGTTGCTCCAGTTTTTGTGAGTCCAAACATTTATGGCTCATGAACTTCTTGTAAATATATGTGTACTTATCAAATTTGCATTCGTCTATGACCAACCTAGATAGCATATTCAAAAGCAGAGACATTACTTTGCCAAAAAAGGTCTGTCTAGTCAAGGCTATGGTTTTTCCAGTGGTCATATATGGATGTGAGAGTTGGACTGTGAAGAAGGCTGAGCGCTGAAGAATTGATGCTTTTGAACTGTGGTGTCGGAGAAGACTCTTGAGAGTCCCTTGGACTGCAAGGAGATCCAACCAGTCCATTGTGAAGGAGATCAGCCCTGGGATTTCTTTGGAAGGAATGATGCTAAAGCTGAAACTCCAGTCCTCTGGCCACCTCATGCGAAGAGTTGACTCATTGGAAAAGACTCTGATGCTGGGAGGGATTGGGGGCAGGAGGAGAAGGGGACAACAGAGGATGAGATGGCTGGATGGCATCACTGACTCGATGGACGTGAGTCTGAGTGAACTCTGGGAGTTGGTGATGGACAGGGAGGCCTGGCGTGCTGTGATTCATGGGGTCACAGAGAATCGGACACGACTGAGCGACTGAACTGAACTGAACTGATACTCATTGAAATAGACACCATCCACATCCAAACATGTTTGACAGGAGACGGATGTAGATCTTCAAGTAGGTAGATTTATATCTATGAATATAAGTAAGTATATTTTTATTACTGTTGTGTGAACAGAGACATATCAAAGCATAAGTATTAGAGTTAGAGCATTCAGGGATATTCAGACCTGGGACAATTGAGGATACTCTGTTCTGAGATTGATATGATATTGATTGATTGACATGAAAATAGCTGAGAGGGACCCCTGAAAAGTGGGCATGTAGGACAAGACATTCATTAGGATAGAATCTTTTCCCCCCCCCCTCTATTTGTAAAATGGGATTAACACCAGCTTCCTTTTTTCTTTTTTTATCTTTATTGAGGTATAATTGACGTAAAATTGTAAGATATTTAAAGAGTACAGTGTGATTATTTGACATATGTATACATTATGAATGGAGAAGGCAATGGCACCCCACTCCAGGACTCTTGCCTGGAAAATCCCATGGACGGAGGAGCCTGGTGGGCTGCCTTCTATGGGGTCGCACAGAGTTGGACAGGACTGAAGCGGCTTAGCAGCAGCTTAGCAGCATACGTTATGAAGGGCTTCCCAGGCGATGCAGTGGCAAAAATTCCGCTTGACGATGTAGGAGACACAGGAGATACGGGTTCGATTCCTGGGTCAGGAATATACCCTGGAGGAGGAAATGGCAACCCACCCCAGTATTCTTGCCTGGAGAATCCCATGCACAGAAGGAGCCTGGCAGGCTATAGACCATGGGCTCAAAAAGAGCTGGACACAACTTAGCAATGGAGCACACATTTTGAAAGGACTGTAAAGCACCGGTTGTCATTCAGTCACTCAGTCGTGTCCAGCTCTGTGTGACCCCATGGACTGCAGCACGCCAAGCTTCTCTGTCCTTCACCATCTCCCGGAGCTTGCTTAAATTCATGTCCATTGAGTTGGTGATGCCACCCAACCATCTTGTCCTCTGTCTTCCCCTTCTCCTCCTGCCTTCTATCTTTCCCAGCATCAGGGTCTTTTCCAACGAGTAGGCTCTTCCCATCAGGTGGCCAAAGTATTGGAGCTTCAGCATCAGTCCTTCCAATGAATATTCAGTACTGATTTCCCTAAAGGAAATTGACTGGTTGGATCTCCTTGCAGTGCAAGGGACTCACAAGAGTCTTCTCCAACAGCTCAGTTCAAAAGCATCAATTCTAAAGTACTCATCCTTCTTTATGGTCCAACTCTCACATCCATATATGACTACTGGAAAAACCATAGCTTTGAATAGGTGGAGCTTTGTCAGCAAAGTAACGTCTCTGTGTTTTAATATGCTGTCTAGGTTTGTCACAGCTTTCCTTCCAATGAGCAAGTGTCTTTTTCACATCTGCAGTCACCATCCACAGTGATTTTGGAGCTCAAGAAAATAAAGTCTCTCACTGTTTCCATATTTTTCCCCATCTTTTTGCCATGAAATGATGGGACTGGATGCCATGATCTTATTTTTTTGAATGTTGAATTTTAAACCAGCTTTTTTACCCTCCTCTTTCACCTTCATCAAGAGGTTCTTTAGTTTCTCTTTGCTTTCTGCCATAAAGCTGGTATCATCTGCATATCTGAGATTATTGATATTTCTCACAGCAGTCTTGATTCCACCTTGTGCTTCATCCTGCCTGGCATTTCACATGATGTACTCTGCGTGGAAGTTGAATAAACAGGGTGACAATATACAGCCTTGAAGTACTCCTTTCCAGATTTGGAACCAGTCCATTATTCCATGTGCAATTCTATTGCTTCTTGACCTGCATACAGACTTCTTAGGAGGCAGGAAAGGTGATCTGATATTCCCATCTCTTTAAGAATTTTCCACAGTTTGTGGTGATCCACACAGTCAATGGCTTTAGCATATTCAATGAAGCAAGTTTTTTAGAAATTATTTTGCTTTTTCTATGATCCAGTGGATGTTGGCAATTTGATCTCTGGTTCCTCTGCCTTTTCTACATCTAGCCTGTACATCTGGAAATTCTCAGCTCATATACTGTTGAAGGCTAGCTTGGAGGATTTTGAGCATGACCTTACTCACCCATGTGAAATGGGTGCCGTTGTACAGTAGTCTGAACATTCTTTGGCATTACCCTTCTTTGGGATTGAAACGAAAATGGAGCTTTTCCAGTCCTGTGGCCACTGCTGAGTTTTCCAAATTTGTTAGCTTATTGAATGTGGCACTTTCACAGCATCATCTTTCAGGATTTGGAATAGCTCAACTGGAATTCCATCACCTCCACTAGCTTTGTTCTTAGTGATGCTTCCTAATGTCCACTTGACTTCTGGGCCATTAAGATCTTTTTGTAGAGTTATTTGTATTCTTGCCACCTCTTCTTCTTTTTTTTTTTTTGCCACCTCTTCTTAATATCTTCTGTTTTGTTAGGCCCATACCATTTCTGTCCTTAATTGTGCCTATCTTTGCATCAAATGCTTCCTTGATATTTCTCTAATTTTCATGAAGAGCTCTCTAGTCTTTCCCATTCTATTGTGAAACAGTATTCTGCAGCAAATATCATACCTAAAGGTAAAATGTTAATGATTCTCTTTCAGATCAGAAACAAAGCAATGCTGCTTTGTTGTAACCACTTCTATTTGATATTATATTAAATATAGTATTAATATACTTTAGGTCCTAAGTCAGTGCAGCTTGTTAAGAAAAAGAAGTGGAAATTCACTTGATGCAGGGGAATCCTGTCCCTATGAATATGTACATAGAATCGTTCACAGTACTCTTTTCCTCTTGCCTACCTTGAAATTGATTGCTTAACCTCTTCTGCTGTCACCCTCGAGAGTCCTTGAGGTTTTAGTATATTATCTCAAGTTTTCCTATGACCATTTTGAGCCATCAGATTCGTAGTATGTGACTGCGAATGTGACTAGTATGTGACTTTTGGGCTCTTACTATTGCTAAGCCGCATTCACCTAAGGTTTGGGGTCTTAGTGCCTTCCATCCATGAGGAAGGAGAGAAGACCCCTCGAGGACAGGGGCCTTGCTGGTAGAAGCAGCAGATCCTGAGCCTTCTCCGAACTGTCTAGCATTAAAAGTGTCTGTTGTATATATGTGGGGCCTTGCTGGTAGGGGCAGCAGATTCCGAGCCTTTTCCAAACTGTCTAGCATTAAAAGTGTCTGTTGTGTATATGTGTTTCTTTTAGCATCTCTAATACACATAGATGTTCCTGGTACTGGTATTTCAGAAATACCACTGGTTACTTAAAGAGGAATTAAAGAATGTTTGCATGACTTGTGAACTTTGTAAAGAGATATACAGAATTATTTGAGAATCTGTCATTATGGTTTAAAATCTCATTTGTTTTTGACTCTAGTGTATGCCTAGACGACCCACTTGGAAGGGTCCACATGAGGAAAGAGAAATCGTTTCCACCTAGAAAGAAAGTAGTGTTATTTGAAAGGAAGGAGTTAGAGAGTGCTATTCAAGCTACAGAATTAGATTGGGTATTAATACTATAATGATTGGAATTTTAATTTTTACCAGTTTGATATATTTATAGAGGTGTTTATCAATTTTATCATCGATGGTGATGGGCTGTTACTTAAGAATAGGATATACATATAATATATATAAAATTATATCAAAGTATAATTGCTTTACAGTTCTTTGTTAATTTATACCATACAGTGAAAGCATTCAATCATATTGTTGTTGTTGTATATATTCTTTTTCATATTCTTTTCCATTATGGTTTATCACAGGGTATTGAACACAGCTCCTTGTGCTATGCAGTAGGACCTTGTTTATTCATCTTATATATAAATTGTTTGTATTTGCTAATCCCAAACTCACAATCCATCCCTCCTCCAGTCTGTCAGTTTCACAGTTAATTCATACAGTTTTTTAAAAGTTAGCTTAAGATACAGCAGAAGTTCTCAAATTTTAGTCCTTGGATCAGCAGCATCACCATCATTTGTGAGCTGGTTAGAAATGCAAATTCATTGACCCAACCTGACCCAATGAATCATAGTCTCTGGAGATGGGCCCGAGAAACTGTTAACAAGCTCTACTGGGGTTTGTAGGCACATTAAAGTCTGAGAAACACCGATCTAAAGGAGTTGTCTAAAATAAAGAAATGACTAAACGCCATTATGATCCATACAGGAAACAGCTGGAATAAGAGGGATTTGGCTCCATCTTTACTAGAGGGGCAATATTTTCTTATTTCTAAACTGGAACATACATTAACCGAGATTGTAGAACAACTAAGATCAAAGTTTTAAAAGTGATTTTTATAAGATAATATGGTAATTATATTCAAATTTGTCAATGCAAAGTTTGGGATGTTAATAATTCTTTTTTAAGATTTTTTTTTAATTTTATTTTTTTAAGATTTTTTTTTTTTTTTTGATGTGGACCATTTTTAAAGACTTAATTGAATTTGTTACAATATTGCTTCTGTTGTGTTTTGGTGTTTTGGCCATGAGGCATGTGAAATCTTAGCTCCCCAACCAGGGATTGAACCCATGTCTTATGCATTGGAAGACGAAGTCTTAACAACTGGACCACCAGGAAAGTCCTGGAGTTAATAACTTTAATAAACATTGTACATTATTAGTTTGGAATAAGCAGTTTGTTGAGCTATACCAATGTATCTATAGATTAAAGTAATAAAGCTGAAACAAACTATTTAAATGCAGAATAAAATTGAACATTCTTTGAGCAATGTGATGAATTTTGTTAGAGATTCCATTTCCAAATACAAGCTGAGTTTGCTTAGCTGGAAGGCAGAAGGACTAATTAGTCATTGCATGTAACCTGTTTGTTAACTATTCCTCTGAGGAGAAACTGAAAATCAGCCAGTATGGTTTATTTTTCAATAGAAATTGAAAAGAAGAACATTGATTTATTGCCTAAAATGGCTGAGAAAGTTTGCATCCAACATCAGCAGAACCCTGCACAATTTTTTTCCCTTTGTTTTGATGTTCCAGTCTGCAGATGTTAGCTGTTTTTGTGAGGAAACAATGGTGTTAGCTCTGAGTTTTCTTGGAAAGAAAGAGCGTAAAAGCTTTGGAGGACTGGACTTACAGTCTGCCCAGCCAATTGACCATGATGGAATGTTCGGTGAGGTCTGTGGGGAGTCATTCCCCAGCAGCATCTGGAAGGAAACAATAAGAGGCTGGAGGGCTTACTTTTCAGGCAAATGATTAAGAGGTGATTAAGTGAAGGTTTTTGGATTTGAGTGAGGGAAGGAGTAGGGAAGGTGTGTGTGTGTATAACATGGTATAGAGGGATTATGGAAAAGACTTAATAGAATGAACTATAGATCACAGCAGAATTTAGAAAAAGCTGGAATTGGAATTTGGACAGAACAGCTTAGAGGTATCACATGATACAGAAGATGAGATTCACATAACACAGATTCACATAATCACTTGTTTTTTTGGAACAGTAATGGACAGTGATGATGTCTTGTTATTTCGAGCCACTGGAATTCATGTCTTAGAGTTGGAAAGGCATTCTGCTATTACACCTTTTCAGTCTTACTCTGATTATATTGGCCCTGCTTTAAAGTCCTAACTAAGAAAGCTCTGAGTTTGGGAAATGGAGATCCAAGGCCTTGATCAAATGAAGGGTTTAACTTGAGCAGTTTGATGCTGATTGGTTCATAATGTGTAAAGACAGCATTTCTTTAAATTATTTTATGCAGTCACATCTTCCTGCTCATGCCTCTTGCCTACTCATAGTTCCCTACTCCTAGCTGCAAATAAATGAGTTAGTGAATAAAGAGATGAATAAATGAGTGAATAAAGGAAAGAGTGAATGAATTAGAGGATAAAAGGATGAGTGAATGGATTAGGGAATAAAGGGATGAATGAATGAATGCATGAAATTCTCTGATAGATGATAGAGGATGAAAGCTAGTTTATGTCTCCCCCAGAGACTCAGGTTTATCCTTAAAAACAAAATCAGGTTTCCTCTGAATGCAAGTTTTTCTTCTTGATGCTAGATATTCGAGTTTCTGGGAAAGTTAGAAAGACAAGGCAGGGTTTAGAAACGAGTGCCCGGCTTCACCCCCACCCCCACCCAGTCATCCTTCCTAGAAATCACTTCAAGTCCTTTAATCTCGGTGTATGGAGACTTGGCAAACACAAGGCTCCGTCTCTACTCAAGGTTCAAATCTAAGAATTGCGTTTCATGAGCCAGGATGCAGAAACACTGTAATGCACAACTCCACATTTCCCTGCCTCAAAATCATCACAAGTCCTGAGTGGATAATTTGGCCATTCAGTGACCCAAAGTCTTTCTTCCTGTGGTCTCACCCTGCTCTAGGTCATTGCCATTTATTATTATTTTTAATATTTTATTTATTTGTTACCACTGTATTGGGTATTGATTGCAGCATGCAGGATCTTGGTCGCATCATGTGGGGTCTCTGCATTGTGGCAGACGACTCTAGTTGTGGTACACGGGCTCCCGAGTTCACTGGCTCAGTAGTTGCGGGGAGTAGGCCTAGTTGCTCTTAGGCATGTGGATCTTAGTTCCCTGACCAGGAATCTCATCCACGTCCCCTCCATTGCAAGGCCAATTCTTGACTACTGGACCACTGGGCAAGTCCTGGTCCTTGCCATTTAGAGGGGGGCGGAGAGAGACCAAGGAAAGGCCCAGGGACTTCTTACCACTTTGGAGTGAAGTGACACGCTTTACTTTGTCCCACTGTCTGGAGTGCACTCGAATGGTCCCCCTGGATGTAAGGCTGGCAGGGTGTGTGCAGGCCAGCTCTGCCAGGCGTTTACCATTGCTGTCATGGCTCTAGGCAGGATCTTTTTCAGGATGATAAAACAGTGTACATCTATCGGGCACATTCAAGGACAAACTAGCTGGGCAGATGAAATGGAGGATTGTAGATATAGTATTTGCTTCTCAATAAGACTTGGAAGAAAAAGTCCCACAGAAATTCCACTTAAATACTTCTCTGGCTTCTCCTCCTGGCCAATCTTGGTGAACATCTGGGTCTTTAGACTGGCACTCCCGGAGGACAATGATTTCATTAAGTGGTTATGAGAAGTCAAAACCTAAGGAGGCCCCAGATTGCTAGAGTGTCTCTTGGGGCTGGTTCCACTGGCAGGTCAAAGAGATGGGAATGCCCACCGGCCCAGCATTGTTCAGCTTTCCCTGCAAGTGTAGTCCTGACAGAGAGATAACCAAGGTTATAGTCCTGCCAGATTATGGACCAGGTCAGCCACATTCTCATGAGATTTGAGAAGGAGCCACCATTTGGATATTTCTGAGGATAGCGGACCCACTGAGGGATAGAAAGAACATTTTTAAAGAAGATAAATTCAAAACAATAGAAATCACTCCAAGCATCTTTTCTGACCACAATGCAGTAAGATTAGATCTCAATTACAGGAGAAAAACTATTAAAAATTCCAACATATGGAGGCTGAAAAACACCCTGCTGAAAAACCAACAAATCACAGAAATCAAAAGAGAAATCAAAATTTGCATAGAAACAAATGAAAATGAAAACACAACAACCCAAAACCTGTGGGACACTGTAAAAGCAGTCCTAAGGGGAAAGTTCATAGCAATACAGGCATACCTCAAGAAACAAGAAAAAAGTCAAATAAATAACCTAACTCTACACCTAAAGCAACTAGAAAAGGAAGAAATGAAGAACCCCAAGGTTAGTAGAAGGAAAGAAATCTTAAAAATTAGAGCAGAAATAAATGCAAAAGAAACAAAAGAGACCATAGCAAAAATCAACAAAGCCAAAAGCTGGTTCTTTGAAAGGATAAATAAAATTGACAAACCATTAGCCAGACTCATAAAGAAACAAAAGGAGAAAAATCAAATCAATAAAATTAGAAATGAAAATGGAGAGATCACAACAGACAACACAGAAATACAAAGGATCATAAGAGACTACTATCAACAATTATATGCTAATAAAATGGACAACGTGGAAGAAATGGACAAATTCTTAGAAAAGTACAACTTTCCAAAACTGGACCAGGAAGAAATAGAAAATCTTAACAGACCCATCACAAGCACAGAAATTGAAACTGTAATAAAAAATCTTCCAGCAAACAAAAGCCCAGGTCCAGACAGCTTCACAGCTGAATTCTACCAAAAATTTAGAGAAGAGCTAACACCTATCCTACTCAAACTCTTCCAGAAAATTGCATAGGAAGGTAAACTTCCAAACTCATTCCATGAGGCCACCATCACCCTAATACCAAAACCTGATAAAGATCCCACAAAAAAAGAAAACTACAGGCCAATATCACTGATGAACATAGATGCAAAAATCTTTAACAAAATTCTTGCAGTCAGAATCCAACAACACATTAAAAAGATCATACACCATGACCAAGTGGGCTTTATCCCAGGGATGCAAGGATTCTTCAATATCTGCAAATCAATCAATGTAATACACCACATTAACAAATTGAAAAATAAAAACCATATGATTATCTCAATAGATGCAGAGAAAGCCTTTGACAAAATTCAACATCCATTTATGATAAAAACTCTCCAGAAAGCAGGAATAGAAGGAACATACCTCAACATAATAAAAGCTATATATGACAAACCCACAGCAAACATTATCCTCAATGGTGAAAAATTGAAAGCATTTCCTCTAAAGTCAGGAACAAGACATGGGTGCCCACTTTCACCATTACTATTCAACATAGTTTTGGAAGTTTTGGCCACAGCAATCAGAGCAGAAAAAGAAATAAAAGGAATCCAAATTGGAAAAGAAGAAGTAAAACTCACTGTTTGCAGATGACATGATCATCTACATAGAAAACCGTAAAGACTCCACCAGAAAATTACTAGAACTAATCAATGATTATAGTAAAGTTGCAGGATATAAAATCAACACACAGAAATCCCTTGCATTCCTATACACTAATAATGAGAAGACAGAAAGAGAAATTAAGGAAACAATTCCATTCACCATTGCAATGGAAAGAATAAAATACTTAGGAATATATCTACCTAAAGAAACTAAAGACCTATATATAGAAAACTATAAAACACTGGTGAAAGAAATCAAAGAGGACACTAATAGATGGAGAAGTATACCATGTTCATGGATTGGAAGAATCAATATAGTGAAAATGAGTATACTACCCAAAGCAATCTATAGATTCAATGCAATCCCTATCAAGCTACCAATGGTATTCTTCACAGAGCTAGAAAAAATAATTTCACAGTGTGTATGGAAATACAAAAAACCTCGAATAGCCAAAGCTGTCTTGAGAAAGAAGAATGGAACTGGAGGAATCAACCTACCTGACTTCAGGCTCTACTACAAAGCCACAGTTATCAAGACAGTATGGTACTGGCACAAAGACAGAAATATAGATCAATGGAACAAAATAGAAAGCCCAGAGATAAATCCACACACATATGGACACCTTATCTTTGACAAAGGAGGCAAGAATATACAGTGGACAAAAGACAATCTCTTTAACAAGTGGTGCTGGGAAATCTGGTCAACCACTTGTAAAAGAATGAAACTAGGACACTTTCTAACACCATACACAAAAATAAACTCAAAATGGATTAAAGATCTAAACATAAGACCAGAAACTATAAAACTCCTAGAGGAGAACATAGGCAAAACACTCTCTGACATACATCACAGCAGGATCCTCTATGACCCACCTCCCAGAATATTGGAAATAAAAGCAAAAATAAACAAATGGGACCTAATTAACCTTAAAAGCTTCTGCACATCAAAGGAAACTATTAGTAAGGTGAAAGGCAGCCTACAGAATGGGAGAAAATAATAGCAAATGAACCAACTGACAAACAACTAATCTCAAAAATATACAAGCAACTCCTACAGCTCAACTCCAGAAAAATAAATGACCCAATCAAAAAATGGGCCAAGAACTAAATAGACATTTCTCCAAAGAAGACATACAGATGGCTAACAAACACTTGAAGAGATGTTCAACATCACTCATTATCAGAGAAATGCAAATCAAAACCACTATGAGGTACCATTTCACGCCAGTCAGAATGGCTGTGATCCAAAAGTCTACAAGCAATAAATGCTGGAGAGGGTGTGGAGAAAAGGGAGCCCTCTTACACTGTTGGTGGGAATGCAAACTAGTACAGCCACTATGGAGAACAGTGTGGAGATTCCTTAAAAAACTGGAAATAGAACTGCCTTATGATCCAGCAATCCCACTGCTGGGCATACACACTGAGGAAACCAGAAGGGAGAGAGACACGTGTACCCCAGTGTTCATCGCAGCACTGTTTATAATAGCCAGGACATGGAAGCAACCTAGATGTCCATCAGCAGATGAATGGATAAGAAAGCTGTGGTACATATACATAATGGAGTATTACTCAGCCATTAAAAAGAATACATTTGAATCAGTTCTAATGAGATGGATGAAACTGGAGCCTATTATACAGAGTGAAGTAAGCCAGAAGGAAAAACACCAATACAGTATACTAACGCATATATATGGAATTTAGAAAGATGATAACAATAACCCTGTATATGAGACAGCAAAAGAGACACTGATGTATAGAACAGTTTTATGGACTCTGTGGGAGAGGGAGAGGGTGGGAAGATTTGAGAGAATGACATTGAAACATGTATAATATCATGTATGAAACGAGTCGCCAGTCCAGGTTCGATGCATAATACTGGATGCCTGGGGCTTGTGCACTGGGATGACCCAGAGGGATGGTATGGGGAGGGAGGAGGGAGGAGGGTTCAGGATGGGGAACACATGTATACCTGTGGCGGATTCATTTCGATATTTGGCAAAACTAATACAATATTGTAAAGTTTAAAAATAAAATTAAAAAAAAATAATAAAAAAAGAAAAAAATAAAATAAAATAAAGAAGATTCAAGGAGCAGATCTGGAGGATGCAAAGTTGAGAACAGGGCTCTTCCCCCCTCCCCTCGCCCCCCACTGCCTGAAGCTTATTCTCATTTCCAGAGAAATGTTCTATAGTAACACAGTGACTGTAAAAGGCTTAGTCTCAGGGAGTGGGGTCCATGCATTGGGATATAGGGGTTCTGGGAGGGATGGATTTACTTACTTGTAATTGTTCTTGGTCATCATGGTCACATGAGAATTATATGCAGGGGGAGACGGGAACCCTGATCTTCACTGTTAAAGCTGTGTACTCTGTAGAGCGAGGGGGGATGTGGAGTGTAACTGTCTATATTTCTTCAAGGTAAACTTACAGGGAAATTGAAGTGAGATGATCACATTGTATGGTCAAAACCGGGCACATTAGAGTAAGAGGGGATAAAATTAATTTCCCTCAGATATCAGGTCTGTATCAGGACGACCTCAAACCAAAAGGGATGTACTGCCACCTTATTTTTAAGACAGTGTTAATGCATTTATGTAGCAATCAGTGTCCCAGTATCTAAACACAGCTCTCACTTTCAGAAAATCTCATCTTCATATTCAACCTACTGTTTCAAGTTAATTCCTGTGTTAAATAAAAAGCAAAAGAGACACTAGTCTTTGTAGGGTCACCCTACAAAGTAAGAAGCAAGTTAGAACATTGCCCATCAGTTTCTAAACTCAAAGCTAAATATTCCCAGTGCTTTCAACCCTCTCTCACTCTTTCTGTAAGCTTTGCAGATCACTTTGCAGACCTTTTCTAAGTTCCCTGTGTCTTTATATGGGGGCCAGCCAAATCCTGAGTGAGGCACGGGTGTTTTAGACTGACTCCAACAGGTTACACTTTTATCTAAGAATCCTGTTCCTCCCTTGCTCAACTTGAGAATAGAAGGTTGTGGAATGAATTAAGCAGTCTTAAGGATATGAAGTTCTGTCAAATATAGTATGGAGACCAGCTGTGCTCTATTCAGGCAACATAATTTATTGAGTTTACCCTACCCCTCTGATCACCACCTCCTATACAGTGTCATGAACCTCCATCGATAGTTCTTCAGGCACTCTATCAGATCTAATCCCTTGAATCTATTTTTTACTTCCACTGTAAAATTGTAAGGGATTTGACTTGGTCATACCAGAATGGCTTAGTGGTTTTCCCTACTTTCTTCAATTTAAGCCTGAATTTGGCAATAAGGAGTTCATGATCTGAACCACAGTCAGCTCCCAGTCTTGTTTTTGCTGACTGTATAGAGCTTCTCCATCTTCGGCTGCAAAGAATATAATAAACCAGATTTTGGTATTGTCCATCTGGTGATGTCCATTTGTAGAGTTGTCTCTTGTGTGTTTGCTGTGACAGATGCGTTCTCTTGGCAAAACTCTATTAGTCTTTGCTCTGCTTCGTTTTGTACTCCAAGGTCAAACTTGCCTGTTACTCCAGGTATCTCTTGACTTTTTACTTTGCATTCCATTCCCCTATGATGAAAAGGACATTTTTTTTATGGGTGTTAGTTCTAGAAGGTCTTGTAAGTCTTCACTGCATCATTCAACTTCAGCTTCTTTGGCATTAGTGCTTGGGGCATAGACTTGGATTACTGTGATATTGAATGGTTTGGCTTGGAAAGGAACAGAGACCATTCTGTCATTTTGAGATTGCACCCAAGTACTGCATTTTGGACGCTTTTGTTGACTATGAGAGCTACTTTATTTCTTCTAAGAAATTATTGCCCACGGTACTAGATGTGATGGTCATCTGAATTAAATTCTCCCATTCTGGTCCCTCTTAGTTCACTGATTCCTTAAATGTTGATGTTCACTCTTGCCATCTCCTGTTTGACCACTTCTAATTTACCTTGCTTCATGGACCTAACATTCCAGGTTCCTATGCAATATTGTTCTTTACAACATCGGACTTTACTTTCACCACCAGACACATCCTCAACTGGGCACTGTTTCTACTTTGGCTCTGTCACTTTATTCTTTCTGGAGTTATTTCTCCACTGATCTCCAGTAGCATGTTGCCTGGCTCATAGTTTCATTGAGTTAGACAAGGCTGTGGTCCATGTGATCAGTTTGCTTAGTTTTCTGTAACTGTGGTTTTCATTCTATCTGCCCTCTGATGGATAATGATAAGAAACTTGTGGAAGCTTCCTGCTGGGAGGGACTGGCTGTGGGCAAGACCATGCTTGGTAAATCCTTAATCCAATTTTCTACAGATGGGTGGGGCTGTATTCCCTCCCTGTAGTTCGGCCTGAGGCCAAACTAAGTTAGGGGTAAGGGAAGCAATACCAACCTCCTTCAAAAGGGCGAAGTGGCTCCCAGGACTGTTGTAGTCAGTGCCCCCAACCCCGAGTCAGGCCACTCTTGACCCACACCTCCGCCAGAGACTCCTGGACATTCACAGGCAAGTCTGGCTTGGTCTCTTATGGGGTCACTGCTCCTTTCTCCTGGGTCCTGTGCATACAAGGTTTTATTTGTGCTTCCAGATGTACAAGCTGCATTTAGAAAAGGCAGAGGAACCAGAGATCAAATTGCCAACATCTGTGGATCATTGGGAAAACAAGAGAATTCCAGAAAAACATCTACTTCTGCTTCATGGGGCTTCCCTGGTGGCTCAGAGGGTAAAGCGTCTGCCTGCAATGCAGGAGACCCGGGTTTGATCCCTGGGTTGGGAAGATCCCCTGGAGAAGAAAATGGCAACTCACTCCAGTATTCTTGCCTGGAGAATCCCACGGATAGAGCCTGGCGGGCTACAGTCCACGGGGTCGCAAAGAGTCGGGCATGGCTGAGCGACTTCACTTTCTTTTCTTTCTTTCTGCTTCATTGACGACACAAAAGCTTTTGACTCTGTGGATCACAACAAATTGAAAAATTCTTCAAGAGATGAGAATATCGGACTACCTTACTTGCTTCCTGAGAAACAGCAACAGTTAGAACCTGACTTGAAACAATGGACTGGTTCCAAATTGGGAAAGAAGTATGTCAAGGCTGTATGTTGTCACCGTGCTTATTTAACTTGTATGTAGAGTACATCGTGCAAAATACTGGGCTGGATGAAGCACAAGCTGGAATCAAGATTGCCGAGAGAAATATCAATAACCTCAGATATGCAGATGACATCACATTTATGGCAGAAAGTGAAGAGGAATTAAAGAACATCTTGATGAAGGTGAGAGGAGAATTTAAAAAGCTGGCTTAAAATTTAACATTAAAAAACCAAGATCATGGCATCCAGTCCCATCACTTCATGGCAAATAGATAGGGAAACAATGGAAACAGTGAGAGACTTTATTTTGGGGGGCTCCAAAATCACTGCAGATGATGACTACAGCCATGGAATTAAAAGACACACTTACTTCTCAGAAGAAAAGCTATGACAAACCTAGACAGAATATTAAAAAGCAGAGACATTACATTTATGACAAATGTCTGCCTAGTCAAAGCTATGGTTTTTCCAATAATCATGTATATGGATGTGAGAGCTGGACCTTAAAGAAGGCTGCACAGAGAAGAATTGATACTTTTGAACTGTGGTGTTGGAAAAGACTCTCGAGAGTCCCTTGGACTGCCAGGAGATCAAACCAGTCCGTCCTAAAGGAAATCAGTCCTGAATATTCATTGGAAGTACTGATGCTGAAGCTGAGGCTCCAATACTTTGGCCACCTGATGCGAAAAGCCAACTCATTAGGAAAGACCCTGATGCTGGGAAAGACTGAAGGCAGGAGAAGAAGGGGATGACAAAGGACAAGAAGGTTGGATGGCATCACTGACTCAATGGACATGAATTTGAACAAGCTGTGGGAGATGGTGAATGACAGGGAAGCCTGGCATGCTGCAGTCCATGGGTTTGCAAAGAGTCAGACATGACTCAGTGACTGAACAACAACCCTACCCCTGGTATATGGAGGGCATTTAAGGAGGACTAGATTTCAGCTTGGCTTCACATCTGGCTCAGTGGTAAAGAATCTACCTGCCAATGCAGGAGACACAGTAATGTGGGTATGATCCCCAGGTCAGGAAGATGCCCTGGAGGAGGAAATGGTGACCCACTCCAGTATTCTTGCCTGGAGAATCCCATGAACAGAGGAGCCTGTGGGCTACAACCCATGGGGTCACAAAGAGTTGGACACAACTGATTGACCAAGCATGAGCATGATGTTTCAGCTTACAGGGAATGAACAAACATACCCACGAAATGATTTAGGAAGATAGGAAATTCAGCTGCCCCAGACCACCCTTCACCAGCCTGCTCACAGCCCCATCTTGAGAGACAAGTCTGGGGTTCAAGATAGAGCATCTCTAAGTGAAATTGGCTACCTGGAATGAAAAGCATGGATACTAAAGCCAGTTGTGAACTCATTAGCTGGCATAGGGCACTGAGGAAGCACAGCATATATTTTCTTTAAAAATTAATTTATTTTAATTGGAAGATAATTACTTTACAGTATTGTGATGGTTTTTGCCATACATCAACATGAGTTGACCATAGGCATACATGTGTCCTCTCCCTCCTGGACTCACCCCCGTCTTCCCTCCCTACCTCATCCCTTCAAGTTGTCATGCAGCACTGGCTTTGGGTTCCCTGTGTCTTACATCAAACTCCCACTAACTACCTTTTTTACATATGGTAATGTGTATGTTTCAATGCTTTTCTCTCAAACAATCCCACCTTCTCTTTATCCCATTGAGTTCAAAAGTCTGTTTTTTATATCAGTGTCTCCTTTGCTTCCCTGCACATAGGATCATCAGCACCATCTTTCTAGATTCTATATATATGCATTAATATATGATATTTGTCTTTCTCTTTCTGACTTACTTCACTGTATAATAGGCTCTAGGTTCATCCACCTCATTAGCACTGACTCAAATGCATTCCTTTTTAGATCTGAGTAATATTCCATTGTGTTTATGTACAACTTCCTTATCCATTCATCTGCTGATGGACATCTAGGTTTTTTTCCATGTCCTAGCTATTGTAAACAGTACGCAGTGAACACTGGGGTACATGTGTCTTTTTCAGTTCTGGTTCCTCAGGGTCTATGCCCAGTAATGGGATTGCTGGGTCCTGTGGTAGGTGGTTTCATCCCTAGTGTTTAAAGGAACCTTCATACTGTTCTCTGTAGTGGTTGAATCAGTTTGCATTCCCACCAGCAGTGTCAGAGGGTTCCCTTTTCTCCACACCCTCTCCAGCATTTGCTGTTTGTAGACTTTTTGATTGGAATCATGGCCAGTAGGCATCAGTTATGTTAAGATGTGCAGCGTTTCAGCAGTCGATGGGAGAGAAGCCTAGAGGTTAATTACCCAGGGAAGAGCTGGGGGTGCTGATGGCAAGTGCTGTCCTGAAGGATGGAGGTTCCCTGGGCATCTTGGCATGTGGCTTGATTGCTGTGAGACAGCCTGGGTTAGCTGTTACAGGAAGCATGAGACAAGTGCATGTGTGACTTGGCTTCCAAAAAAAAAAAAAAAAAAAGTGTGTGTGAAGGTCACTCAGTCATGTCCAACTCTTTGTGACCCCTGCCAGGCTCCTCTGTCCATGGAATTCTCCAGGCCAGAATACTGGAGTGGGTAGCCGTTCCCTTCTCCAGGGTATCTTCCCAACCCAGGGATTGAACCCAGGTCTCCTGCATTGAGGGCAGATTTGGAGAATCAGGGAAGTCCAAGAACACTGGAGTAGGTAGTCTATCCCTTCTTCAGTGGATCTTCCCAACCCAGGAATCAAACCAGAGTCTCCTGCATTGCAGGTGAATTCTTTACCAGCTGAGCTACCAGGGTGAGCCAAAGAGCATCCTCTAAAGTGGGAAATGGATTTGATACAGCCATATAGTACTTTCAAGCTTAGTAAATGGAAAATAAATCTTTGTGTAAGACTATTTGGTATTGATTTGTAGATGCAGGTGAACTCTCAGTTTTGGGGGCTAGGGAGTAAAGTAGAACATAATACTAGTGTCATTAGAGTGATTGAATTACCTTTATAAAGTGTGAGAAAGCTTCTCATAGGAAAATATTTGGTAGTATTCTACCAAATATTTGGGAAAGTTAGGAAGGAGTTTCACAGAGAAGCAGATTTTTAATACATTTAACAATTTCCTTTCCTTTTTTTAATATTTGGGACTCTGGATTTTTGTCTTGTACATATTCTGATATTTTTCTGAATTTTACATTGTCAAATGTCCAGGGAGAATCAAGTGTAAGGTTCTCACCTGTCCTGCCTGGCCCAGTAAGACTGACTTTGTCAAGGTGAAGAATTCAATACCCCAGGGTCTCCTCTTCCATCTCTACCCAAACCGTCCTAATCCAGGCTGCCAACATCTCTCATCTGGATTATTGCTGTCACCTCCTAATTTTTCTCTCCTTGTGTCCACGCTGGCCTTTTTCAGCCTGTTCTGAGTGTGGCAGCTGTAGCAAGTCCAGTACAAAGTCCTTTAGGGCAGTGGTCCCCAACCATTTTGGCACCTGGAACCATTTTCATGGAGGACAATTTTTCTATGAACCTGGGTGGGGATGACGGTTTGGGGATGATTCAAGTGCATTACCTTATTGTGCATTTTATTTCTATTATTATTACATCAGCTCCACGCAGATCATCAGGCATTACATCCCATAGGTTGGGGACCCTTGTCTTAGATCATCTCTCTGCTCTGGAAACCTCCAGACCCTTTTCATCTGCCCGTGGCTGAGTCTGTCTAGGCTTTCTTAGTGCTTCTGGTCCCTTTATCTTTTTTAAAATTAGTTTTTACTGGAGTAAAGTTGATTTGCAATGCTGTGTTAGTTTCAGCTGTACAGCAAAGTGATTCAGTTATCCATATACATATATCCCCTCTTTTTCAGATTCTTTTCCCATGTAGGTCATTACAGAGTATTGAGTAGAGTTCCCTGGACTATACACTAGGTCCTTATTAATTATCTTTTTATTTCGCTCTTTGCTTACTCTTCCTCCAGCACTTCCTAGAAGAGTTAACACATAGGATGCATTGCCACAATCAATTCAGACAACATTGCACTGGTTATTGGAAGGCTCTTTCTCAGGATGCCTGTTGAGTTTTGTACCAACTGCCATCTTCCACTTCCTTCTGTTCTTTTCCCGAAGCACATGTTTTTATGAAAAATTGCAGCATGGCTCCTGTCCCAAATTCTTTTTCCTTTTTTACCTTGATTTCTTTATAATACTTATCACTATATATTTTACATTTTTATGCTTTAATTTAATTTTTATTTTATCCTGGGGTATGTTTGATCTACACTGTTGTGTTAGTTTCAAGTGTAGAGTTAGTCAATCATACATATACAGGTTCTTTTCCCATATAAGTCATTTCATAGTATTAAGTGTAGTTCTCGGTGCTATACAGTCAGTCCTTGTTGATTATCTATTTTACATGTAGATAATGTGTATATTGGAGAAGGCAATGGCACCCCACTCCAGTACTCTTGCCTGGAGAATCCCATGGATGGAGGAGCGTGGCAGGCTGTAGTCCGTGGGGTCGCTAAGAGGCGGACAAGACTGAGCGACTTCACTTTCACTTTTCACTTTCATGCATTGCAGAAGGAAATGGCAACCCACTCCAGTGTTCTTGCCTGGAGAATCCCAGGGACAGCGGAGCCTGGTATGCTGCCATCTATGGGGTTGCACAGAATCGGACACGACTGAAGTGACTTAGCAGTAGCAATGTGTATATGTTGATCCCAAATTCCTAATTTATCCCTCCTCCCACCTTTTACTTCTTTTTTTATTTGTATATAAAATTTTTGGCTACAATTTGTAAGCTCTGTGAAGACAGAGCCTTTTGTCTGTTTTGTTCACTGCTATATTTTGAGTTCAGTTCAGTCACTGAGTTGTGTCTGACTCTGCAACCCCATGGACTGCAGCACACTAAGCTTTCCTGTCCATCACCAACTCCTGGAGCTTACTCAGACCCATGTCCATTGAGTCAGTGATGCCATCCAACCATATCATCCTCTGTCATCCCCTTCTCCTCCTGCCCTCAATCTTTCCCAGCATCAGGGTCTTTTCAAATGAGTCAGTTCTTCACATCAGGTGGCCAAAGTATTGGAGTTTCAGCTTCAGCATCAGTCCTTCCAATGAATATTCAGGACTGATTTCCTTTAGGATGAACTGGTTGGATCTCCTTGCAATCCAAGAGACTCTCAAGAGTCTTCTCCAACACCACAGCTCAAAAGCATCAATTCTTCTGCACTCAGCTTTTTTTATAGTACAACTCTCACATCCATACATGACCACTGGAAAAACCATAGCCTTGACTAGACAGACTTTTGTTGACAAAATAATGTCTCTGCTTTTTAATATGCTGTTTAAGTTGGTCATAGCTTTCCTTCAAAGGAGCAAGTGTCTTTTAATTTCATGGCTGCAGTCACCATCTACAGTGATTTTGGAGCCCAGAAAATAAAGTCTGTCACTGTTTCCATTGTTTACCCATCTATTTACCATGAAGTGATGGGACTGGATGCCATGATATTAGTTTTCTAAATGTTGAGTTTTAAGCCAACTTTTTCACTCTTCTCTTACATTTTCATCAAGAGCCTTTTTATTTCTTCTTCACTTTCTGCAGAGGGTGGTGCCATCTGCATATCTGAGGTTATTGATATTTCTCCTGGCAGTCTTGATTCCAGCTTGTGCTTCATCCAGCACAGCATTTTGCATGATGTACTCTGCATAGAAGTTAAAGCAGGGTGACAATATACAGTCTTGATGTACTCCTTTCCTGATTTGGAACCAGTCTGTTGTTCCATGCTTTATTTTAGTGCTTGTCAAATGAATGGACAGAAGAAATCTCAGCTCATCAACAGTCACAGAATTCCATGGAGCCCTTAGTAAGTCCAGTAATTTGATACTGATAAAATGATGTCAGCTCTTCCTCTTCCAGTTTAGGGAACACCTCCTCCCCATCCCCCAGGAGATTTGGCACACTGGTAGGTATTTGGACTCTCAGGGTCAAGACTCTTGATATATTACCTTAATATATCAGAGAGCCAGTAAGGCAATGGAGAATTTCTACTGTACCCCATCTTGCCCTAGGGAATCTATACAACAAAAACATGGATATTTCTTTAAATCATGGGATATTCTATACTTTAGAAAAGCAGTGGTCCAGGTGTGTGGCCCACTTTCCTTGTGTCGAACCTGCCTCACCCAATTCAGTTTGCATTCTGAGCAGTTTGAAGGCCTTCTTTGGACAATTTGAGTGCAGATAATGATTCCAATTGGTTTCCTTTGAGTTTCTGGGAGCACTACATAAAGTGGATCGTTGTTGGTTCAGAAAGCCATAATATAACTCCTGTGAACTCTGGTAGGATGAGTCATACCCATTCATTTATTCCACAAGTGTTTATTGAGCATGCTTTATACAGCAGGTTGTGTTCTAATGACTGAGACACAGCAGTGAGTCCTCAAGGGGCTGCTGGTCACATAGGAAAAGATAGACACAGACCAGAGAACAAATATGTATATATCATGCTCGGTGGTGATGATTGCTAGAATCATTACAGAGATTAAGCATGAGAGAGAGGAATGGAGTGGTGGTGGTGCTGTCACTGTGAACTTTTTTCATATTATATTGGTAGGGAAGCAGTCCCCTCCCCCAACCATTTTGGCACCAGGGACTGGTATTGTGGAATACAATTTTTTCATGGCTGGGAGTGATGGTTTCAGGATGATTCTCACAAGGAGTGCTCAAGCTAGATCTCTTGTGTGTGCAGTTCACAGTAGGTTTCTGGCTCCTATGAGAATCTAATGCCACCACTGATCTAACAGGAGGCGGAGCTCAGGCGGTAATGCCAGTGATCTGTGAGGCTGTAAATGCAGATGAAGCTTCACTGGCTCACCCTCTGCTCACATCCTGCTGTGTGGCTGGGTTCCTAAGAGGCCACAGACCGCTACTGGTCTGTGGCCGGGGCTTAGGGACGGACACCTGATGCAGATTTTTTTCAGAGAGCAGATGCCTGAAGGAAGTAAGCCACAGAGATGTACAGGGGAAGGGCAGTTCATCAGGGGTAGTGTAAAATGCCCAGGTGTGCAAGGAATTCAGTGTGGCTGCAGGCAGGATGCAGGAAGGGTGAATGAGGAGCTCAGGGAAGAGATTAAGTGCAATGTCATGAAGGTAAAGATATGGGATTTTTCTCTAAGGGCAGTGGGGAGTCATGGAGGGTGTTGAACCAGAGGAAGTGATGAGATTGGATTTCTGTTTTAAAAGAACTAGGCTTGGAAAGTAGGTATCAAGAGTAGAGGCGGACATTGAAGCCAATTCCCCACCATCCCACCCCTCCTTTCTTTGTCCTGGAATAAGAAACTAAGATCCAGTTGTTTCCACCCTCTACCTCTCATGCAGGCAATTTTTAGGCATCAGTCTACCTAAATGGGCAGAAGAATGTCCATTTAGTTATTCAGTTCATTCTGTGTGCTTTGGGAATAGCTCAGGTGTTAAAACCAATTTGTGACAATCCTGTGTTTTCTACATCAATTAAATCTCTGCAGGTCCATTTGCTACCAAAATAAATAAATAGATAAACAAATAAATGGGTGGAGGCCGACAGACCACTTATGAAGCTCTCCCAGTGATCCAGGGGAGACATGATTATTTTGAAGCTGGAGCATGGTTTGCTGATTGATCTGATAAAGGGTGTAAGAAGAAGGTGGGATCAGGGATGAGTCCAGTTGTAGGCTTTAGGGATTATCTTAGTCTGCTTGGGTAGCTATAAGAGAATTCCATCAACTGGGTAGCTTATAAGTCACAGAAATTTGTCTCTTTTAGTTCTAGAGTCTGGAAGTCCAAGATCAAGATGCTGGCAGATGTGGTGTGTGGTGAGGTCCTGCTTTCTAGGTGGTTGTCTTTGTGATGTGTCCTCTTTTGGTGGAAGTGGAGCGGGAGCTCTCCAGGGTCTTGTCTCTAAGAACTCTAATTCCAGTTGTGGGGATTCCAATCTCATGACCCAATCCCCTCTCCAAGGCATTGACTCCACATACTGTCACATTGGTGATTTGGTTTCAACATATCAATTTTCATGGCGATACAAGCATCCAGACTATAGCAACAGTTTAAAAGAAAAGATACACCATCTACTGAGATGGGGAAGCTTGCAGGAGAACAGGTGGTGCAGTAATGAACCAAGTCTTAGGTTTAGACATAACAATTCTTGGACTTGAGCAAGTGGGGCCCCTGCCTTGGGCTTCATGCCTCCATGGGCCTCTGCACTGGCATAACTTCTCCAGAAATGTCTGAGCCCCACTCCATTGTTTTCATTTTTCACAGTTTATTTCATTGCCTTTATATTTTGAATGTCCCAAATGATGCAGTTTCTGAAAATCATGACAGATTTTGAGGTCACAAGGCTTTTCCATTCCATTACCTAGAGTAGCATTGAGAGTAATCAGCATCCTCTGAGAATAATGACAAAATAAGTAATTGAGTTACTTTAAAGCAGTGTGAAGTCTCTTTTGCACATGGGTGTGGGTCTACTTGAACCTTATGCTGAGGTTTGAATATCTAACTATTCATCTGCAGGCTCTGATTCCACAAAAAGATCTACATTGAAAAGATGGAGATCTCCTGTAACCCCAAACCACTCTAAAGAATTGCAATGAAGTTCCCTGGGGTGAAAGAAGAAATTAAAATCTAGCTTATGAAGAAGATGAGGGCTTTTTGGGTACTCTTGCCTCTGAGCATGTGATGCCATAATCAGAATTATTCATGTATTTAATTTGCCTTTTAAGTTCATATTTTTCCCTTAAAAATATTTCCAAGTAAATAGCTGTGACGGTTGTGCTCGTTTGTGGCATCACGATGCCAGGTTTTTGAACATGAGCTCTTATTTACCCTCATGATGAAGTGAGTGCCCCTTTGTTGCCTCTTAAAGGTTGAAAATGAAGTTGATGTTGCCAAGTGGAACAGGATGGGTGGAGCTGGTGGTGTCAGCCTGGAGGTGGAGGAAATTGTTGGCAGGCTCCAGAAAGGGATAATGTCTCCAAAGTGTTTGGAGCTCCTTGCTGAAAAGACCTTGAATAATTTCCATGTATTATTTGGATTGTATAAAGTAATCTGCTCTGCTATCAACAATGAGTTGTTTCATTGCACATTTCAAGCAAAGTAGGACCATTTCAAAATGATAAATGGAATTATTTTAATCCATCCTGTCTTTCAAAGTATTAGAAAATACTTTCCACCTAAATGAGAAGGCAATCCAAAAAAAGGGGATAAATATGTATATATGTGTGTGTGTATGTATATATATATAATAATATACAGCTGTATATATATAGCTGATTCACTTTGCTGTACAGTAGAAATGAACACACCATTATAAAGCAACTATACTCCAATAAAATTAGTAATAAAAGATACTTTTCATGTCGTCAAGTTAGCCTTAAGAAGGCAAATGATAAACATGGATCAGGTGTTAACCTTTAACGAAGCACTCTATGAAATGCTTTATATTCATATCCTCACTTAATTTTCATAGAACAAAAGGCCAAATGCCACTGGGTGCAGGGAAGACTTCCCATTTTAAACAGAGGAAAATGAAGAGGAGTAATTCAATGATGTCCTCAGATCTGAGCATAGACACCGGGTAGATCCAGGTGGTTGCCTCCAGGATTTTTTGCCACCATGCCAGCTGGCTTCTTACACCTTGTTTGCAAGGGACTTCTAAGATTTGCTTCCGAAGTGGTGTTAGAAACAAAGCTGCTGGAATAACTAGGGCTTTATTTTAAGAAAGTTATCACTAGAGTAACACTTCTTAAAGCTAATTTCCATCTCCAAGTGGACTTTCTTTTCTTTGATCAAGTTCCATCTAGTATTGCACATATTGTGTCCAGTCAAAATTAATGATGAATTGATGAACAAGATTGTCTGTACCTTCTAAGAGTCTAATGGCTACTACAGGTACAGCACTCCCCTTGAAGACTCTGCCATGACTCTGTATAGCTAGCATGCTCTCCATTTTACAGATCAGTCAGTGGAGTACATAGTGGTAAGAGGAACATTTCTACTGCACCAGGGATGGCAAATAGATTTTTGTCTTGGGTGCTGGGTTCAGTCATTGATAACAATGAATGCCTGGAGCTGGATTGTGATACCTGCCTGGGTAGTAGCATCTAACTGATGGTCTTTACCAGGATCAGAGACACTGGAGGAGATTGCTATATTGTGAAGCTCGGAGCCCATAGCTGGACTCATTGTGAGAAACTGCCATGTCTGATCACTCTTTCCCACCCTGACTCTGCAATGGAGGAGTGATCATTTTAAGCCAATACAGTGTCATGCAGAGGTGGGTTTTCTATGGTATTCATCAGACCATATGACACTTTGAGTTCTGCACTGAGAATTCATCAATCATTTTTATTTTGTTTTATTTGCTTTTGGATGGCTGCATTAAAAACAAAAAAACAGAACACCAAAATCTTCTGAATAACTTTTATAATTGAGTAGCCTTTCATACTGTTGGAATTGTGATTAACTCTTCATTGATGCCATGGGTCTGTGTGATGATCTGAAGAATGTCCAAATAGTTCTGAATGTCCAAATAGTTCTGATCCTTTGAAATATATTATACCAGATGGCAGGAGCGTTCTTACAGCCTTGGGAAAATTCTATAAATGTCTAATCTTGTTTGTCCCAAACAAGTGGGAATTATTTATTTTCTCCTTTTCCATCAGGTGTAGAAAATAATCCACTCTTCTGATCAGTGGCTACATGCATGTTTCTGAGGCAGTGTTTTTGTTTTTGCAAAGATGCCTCTATTGGCATGATTCAGGTTGAGTTTGGTAATCTACTGTCAACCTTCAAAATCTTAACATCTTTCTGGTTTCAGTAGATGCTGTACTAGTGATTAAAGAGGGTTTATCAGACAGCAGAAAAGTGGTTGTCAAGGGCTAAAGGGTGGGGGAAATAAGAAGATGTTGGTAGAGAGTACATACTTTCAGTTATAAGATGAATAGGGTATGAAGATCTAATGTATGATGTGGTGACTGTAGTTGGTAACATTGTGTTATGTAATAGGAATTTGCTCAGAGGGTAGAACTTAAGTATTCTTACCAAAAAAGGGAGCAAACATGAAATGATGGATGTTTTATTTAACTTGATGGAGGAAATCCTTTCTCAATGTGTAAGTACAGCAATCATCACAGTTTAAACTTTAATGTCTGAAAATATTGTTCAGTTAAACCTCAGTAAAGCTGAAAAAATAAGTGGGTTTGTGATGGAATCATCACTTCTGTGTCTTTTTTATTTAGGTACTTGAGGATGGCAATAATCTCTGCCATTTCTCCAGTTTTCCCAAAATGCTTTTTTTTTTCTTTTCTTCCCTTTCCATTTTCCTTTTCTTCTCTATTTTGCCCTTCCCCCTAACTTTCCCTTCTTCCTTCCTCCCTCCCTTTCATCCTGTCTTGGATGAATAGGAGGAATGAATAATTTCAGAGGTTTCCACTTGCTGTTTTGATATGATGAAAGCAAACCCCATCATAGGTCTTTACACTATAGAACAAGGAATGAATGTATGATTTGGAATGTTCCAACTATCAGATGCATCTGTCCTAATTATATGTTCAGGGATTGGAAATGACCATGGGGACACAGGGGCCCAGGGCTTCTTTTGTTATGTTATCTGCTCCACATTCTAACAAGGGGCATAATGACACTTTGGGTAAGTATCAATGTCAACTTGTATCTTATTTCCAGGAAACTGAAGTGTTTGGTCTTCCCTTCTCACAGTGTGGTGGTTTGGTTACTAAGTTGTGTTCGACTTTTTGTGACCCCATGGACTCTCATCCACCAGGCTCCTCTGTCCATAAGATTTTCTAGGCAAGAATACAGGAGTGGATTGCCATTTCTTTTTCCAGCGGATCTTGCCCACCCAGGGGTCAAACCTGGGTCTCCTGCATTGCAGACAGATTCTTTACCAACTGAGCCACTAGGGAAGAAGCAGTGCACATTTACTTAAATACGTGACTGTGGGTCCCTTTGGGAAGCATCAGTTGCTGTAGTGGTACAGGATCTGGAAATCTGGATTTTTCTTCAGGCAGTTGGTTTTTGGTATGAAAATTGGCCCAGATACGGCAACTAGGCAAAGGGATTTCTATGGAGGCAGCTAATGTAAACTAACTGGTCAACTACGCCCTCAGTATATTTCAGATGTGTAGATAAACCTGCCTGGACCTGAAGAGGTTTTGGGTGGTAATGCTGTTTTGGAGGCCTGTATTGTGCCTTGTAACAGGTCTCCAGCAGTATTCCTCATCTCTGTTCACTAGATGCCAGCAGTGCCTGGTGATTCTGACAATCGGACACATTTCTAGACATTGCCATATGGCCCCCGCAGGGCAGAACCCCCACTGAGAACCAGTGCATCTTTTAATAATCTTTAATCATTGCTGCAGGCTTCCATGGAGGGTTCACGTCTCAACTGTCTCCATGGATGAGAACCAACTGAAAATAACCAGCAGATAACCAGCGTAGGAGCTCCCAAATCCCATTTTAGAGACTGCTTCCTCACCTCATTTCTGGTACCAATTTCCTTAGGTCTGGTTCTCAGGAAACAAAATCTTGATGAAGATCTGTGTGCAGGAGGTTGTGCCCTGGATTCTGTACCTGTGGGGAAGCCAGGGAAGTAGGACCAACAGGGGGAGGCCCGACTCCATTCCACAGGCATCTGCTAAGCTGAGCTGTCCTCCTTAAAACGAAGGGGCTGGTCTTTTATGTCCCGCATCGACCCCTCTGGGGATGGTCATGGGGGGTGGACACCACTTGTGGGTAAGGTGGCTTTCTTTAGTTGAGGGCAGCTCCTGAGAAAGGGCCCAGTGACATGTCATCAACTGCTAGACCTCTGGGCTTCCCCAGTGGCTCAGCAGGTAAAGAATCTGCCTGCAGTGCAGGGGACAGAGGAGGCACAGGTTCGATCCCTGCATTGGGAAGTCCTAGAGAAGGAAGCAGCAATCCACTCCAGTATTCTTGCCTGAAAAATCCTATGAACAGAGGAGCCTGGCAGGCTACAGTGCAAAGGGTCGCAAAGCCTCTAGCTTGTGGGAATGTCATAGTCCTGAAAAGGGTATCTGAACAGCACAACAGAACATCCATTAATAATAGAAATAAAAATTTCATAAAATAGATAAATAAGGAGAACCTACTGTATCGCACAGGGAACTCTACTCAGTCCTCTGTGGTGACATAAATGGGAAGGAAATGCAAAAACAAAGGCGATATATGTATATGTACAGCTGATTCTCTTTGCTGCACAGTAGAAACTAATAGAACATAAATATAAAGCAACTATATTTCAATAAAAATAACTAAAAAATAAAAATGTCCAAAGCTACAGGCTTTACCTAACTTCACGATCACACAGTAGTGATTCATCCACTTCTTATTCTGCCACCTTGAGCATACAATAGTTTAACAAATGTCAGAAACTGTTTATACATCATGAGGTCTGAGACTCCACAATTTACCAATTAGATCATCTGTTTTGGTGCTAGTGTATTTAACCATGCCCATGCTCATGCATTCTGATTGATTTTTCCCAATTAGAAAATGCATATGACATGGGGGAGTGTTTTGATGAAGGGGCTTCATTAAGATCTGAAAACTTTATTCAGAGTCTAAATGGATTTTGTAGATGGCTGAACAGTATTTTTTTTTTTTTTGACCTTAAAAATGGGTAATACTTTTATTTTTTAAAATGAACTTTTATTGGAGTCCAGTTGCTTCACAATGTTGTGTTAGTTTCTGCTGTACAGCAACATGAATCAGACATACATATACATACATCTCTCCCCTTTTTGACTCCCTTAAAATAGATAACTGACGAGAACATACTGTGTAGCACAGGGAACTCTGCTTAATGCACTGTGAATAGTATTACTGAACTTAACAAAGAGCATTATAAAGCTGAAAACTCATGCTGTATGCATGATATGATTTCTGCTTTGTTGTTGTTATATAACCAACACAGTATAAGTGAAGTTATATAAAGTAATGTAATTGCTTTTTGTCAGTGATAACAATCCAAATTTAAATAACTACTTAGAACAATGAATTGTGTCTTCTTAAATAAATAATAAGCTAAGCTTCCCCAGCAGAAGTGCTGCTATACCACTTGGGAGTATAAACTCTAAAACTCTGACAAAATTATATATCCCAAAAATTTTTTATAAACTTTGTGGTTATAAGGTCAAGCTGCTTGTATAACTAGCTTAATATAGTTAATTGCATTTTTAAACTCCTGTTTTCAGAAGTTTATTCAAAATATTTCCATGATGAAGCTTGGTATGTTATATGACATATTGCATTTTATTCTCTGAGATTCAGACTTTCTAAAAATATACATATATTTTCAATCAGTTTGACTGCTTTTGTGTTTGCAAAAAGCAAAATAATCTTACTGGTTTCATGAAAGTTTTATTAGTGAAGACCTTGAGGAAAAGGAAACTTTTCATACAGTATTTCAATTCAGTTTTTTTTTTTTTTAATTTTCTAATGAACACTTCTATTACTATCCTAAACTTCAGTGATACTGATAATAGTGATGAAAAATCTATAGATTATATTGGCAAATTTTCCATACTTTATTTCATCTGATTCTTTTTTTTTAACTTTAAAAAAATTTATTTATTTTTAATTGGAGGATAATTGCTTTACAGTATTGTGTTCATTTCTGCCACACATCAGCATGAACCAGGCATAGTATACATATGTCCCCTCCCTCTTGAAACCCCCTCATCTCCTCCTGCATCCCACCCTCTAGGTCGTCACAGTGCACTGGGTCTGAGCTCTCTGCATCATACAGTGAAGTCGCCCTGGCCGTTTATTTTACATACGTAATGTATGTGTTTCCGTGCTGCTCTTTCCATTCGTACACCCTCTCCTTCCCCCACTGTGTCCACAAGTCTTTGCACTGTGTCTGTGTTTCCATTGCTGCCCTACGTGTACAAATGACTTTTGATGTCAGAATACAAAGGCCCAGGCTACTTGCCTCAGTTCAGGACAGTTCTAAAGGTGGACGGAGGCCTTTGTGGCATCTGCATGGCTGTTTCGTTTCTCTCTCTGCTACCTGCTTTTTTCACTGCCCTTCTCCCAGCATCCAAGGGGTGATGATTCTAAAATACCCTCCAATAAACTTCTTGCATATACAAACCTATGCTTCCTAGACTATTTCTGGGAGAACCAACCTCAGAGAGTGAGACTCTAGGACATTGATTATGATTTATTTGTTATAGAACTGAATCATTGTTTTTAGGTAAGTTATTTAACTTAACTTGAACTTTTAAAAATTAATTAATTTATTTTAAATAAAAAAAAATTTTAGACACCTAATAGCAAAGAAACAAAAATACATAAAACAAAAATCAGAATATATATGAGGGAAAAGAAAAATATATAATCATTAATCACAGTGAGACATAATAACATTTCTCTGAGAATATTTTATCAAGTGCAGAAAAAATAAGAATAAGAGCATCTTGAATGATGTCATTAATAATTTAAATATAATAGATTTATATTTAATTGCTTTATATTAAGCTTATATCCTGGAGCTTCCCGGTGGTGCTAGTGGTAAAGAACCCACCCGCCAATGCAGGAGACATAAGAGAAGCAAATTCAGTCCCTGGGTTGGGAAGATCCCCTGGAGGAAGGCATGGGAACCCACTCCAGTATTCTTGCCTGGAGAATCTCATGGACAGAGGAGCCTGGAGGGCTATGGTCCATAGGGTGGCAGAGTCAGACATGACTGAAGTGACTTCACATGCATGCACACAATCTTGTCTTATACAAAAGTATTTAAAATTTTATATCTCATATGTTGTTATTAGGTATCCATGGGACATTTAGAAAAACTTGCCAAAAGATAAACATTACTCAGTTTCAAAAAGCAGAATTATTTTTTGTGTGATTCAGTTATACATTTACACATATACTATTTTTGAAATTATTTTCATTATACATTATTACAAGATATTGACTGTAGTTCCCTTTGCTATACAGTAACCTTTGCTGCTTGTTGCATATCTATTTTTTAAAATTAAAAATCTAACATTCTATTTGTACTAAGTCAAATAAGTAGAATCAAAATATAAATTTCTTAGGCAAAAATTCATAAGTTTTCTGAAATATACATATTATTTATATATGAAAGTGAAGTCGCTCAGTCATGTCTGACTCTTTGCAACCCCATGGACTGTAGCCCAACAGGCTCCTCCGTCCATAGAATTTTCCAGGCGAGAGTACTGGAGTGGGTTGCCATTTCCTTCTCCAGGGGATCTTCCCAACCCAGGAATTGAACCTGGGTCTCCCACATTGCAGGCAGATGCTTTACCATCTGAGCCACTAGGGAAGCCCCTTATTTATATATATTTATATTTATATATATATATATATATATATATATATGTATACAAAAGCTTTTCTACTATGCTTGATAAAAGCTTGAGAAAGAACATCAAAAAAGATGAAGAGTTGGAGAAATTGGAAAACATCAACTAAATGAAATGGGAGCACTGAATACGAAATAGAAAAAGTCAAACAAACTAGATAAAAGTAAAAAGATCCTCATATAGTCCAGTTGTTTTTAAACATGACTGCTCATTAGAAACATATCTAGAGCTCTGGAGAAAAAGCAATTCCTTGGCATTTGTATTTTTCAGAAACTTCCAAAATAATTCTGATATGCATGTGGATTTTAAAGAGTGATTACAGCTTTTTCTATTAAATGGTAGTTTTGGTGATATAGAATTCCATTATTTTTCTGTTGACCAATCATGATACAATGGTATTAAGTGAGTAATAATTACATAATCACAATAGTAAAAGATGTTTATCAATTTTCATAATCAATAGTCAGACAAAAAAGATAATTACAATTTCAAGCCATAATGGGAACATGATTAACCTAACAATATAAAATAATTACATACAATTTGGGGGGTCAAACAGAGTGGTGTGGTAACTGGAAGTGCATACATGCACATGTTTTCATCTGTTCAGCCAATAGATGTCTTTTGGTTGGTGCGTTTAACCCGGTTACCTTTAAGGTAACTAGTGATATGTATGTTTCTATTACTGTTTTTTAATTCTTTCTTTCTCCAGGGGATCTTCCCAACCCAGGGATCAAACCCAGGTCTCCTGCATTGCAGGCAGATTCTTTACCAGCTGAGCCACAAGGGAAGCTCAAAGATACACCAGTGGGTAGCCTATCCCTTCTTTAGCAGATCTTCCCAAACCAGGAATCGAACCGTGGTCTCCTGCCTTGAAGGCAGATTCTTTACCAACTGAGCTCGGAGGGAAGCTCTATTACCGTTTTCTTAATTGTTTTAAGTTTAATTTCTGTTCAGTTCAGTTCAGTTCAGTTGCTCAGTCGTGTCCGACTCTTTGTGACCCCATGAATCGCAGCACGCCAGGCCTCCCTCTCCATCAGCAACTCCTGGAGTTCACCTAGACTCAAGTCCATCGAGTCAGTGATGCCATCCAGCTGTCTCATCCTCTGTCGTCCCCTTCTCCTCCTGCCCCCAATCCCTCCCAGCATCAGAGTCTTTTCCAATGAGTCAACTCTTCGCATGAGGTGGCCAAAGTACTGGAGTTTCAGCTTTAGCATCATTCCCTCCAAGGAAATCCCAGGGCTGATCTCCTTCAGAATGGACTGGTTGGATCTCCTTGCAGTCCAAGAGACTCTCAAGAGTCTTCTCCAACACCACAGTTCAAAAGCATCAATTCTTCGGTGCTCAGCTTTCTTCATAGTCCAACTCTCACATCCATACATGACCACAGGAAAAACCATAGCCTTGACTAGACGGACCTTTGTTGGCAAAGTAATGTCTCTGCTTTTGAATATGCTATCTAGGTTGGTCATAACTTTCCTTCCAAGGAGGAAGTGTCTTTTAATTTCATGGCTGCAGTCACCATCTACAGTGATTTTGGAGCCCCCAAAAATAAAGTCTGACACTGTTTCCACTGTTTCCCCATCTATTTGCCATGAAGTGATGGGGCCATATGCCATGATCTTCGTTTTCTGAATGTTGAGCTTTAAGCCAACTTTTTCACTCTCCACTTTCACTTTCATCAAGAGGCTTTTGAGTTCTTCTTCACTTTCTGCCATAAGGGTGGTGTCATCTGCATATCTGAGGTTATTAGGTAGGTCTTTTCCTTCTCTTGTTTCCTGCCTGAAGAAGTTCCTTTAGCATTTATTGTAAAGCTGGTTTGGTAGTGCTGAATTCTCTTAACTTTTGCTTGTCTGGAAAGCTTTTGATTTCTCCATCAAATCTGAAGGAGAGTCTTGCTGGGTAGACTCTCCTTGGTTGTAGGTTCTTCCCTTTCATCTTTTTAAATATATCATGTCATTTCCCTTCTGGCTTATAGAGTTTCAGTTAGGACATCAGCCAATAGCCTGATGGGAATTCCTTGTATGTTACTTGTCATTTTTCCCTTGTTGCTTTCAATATTTTATCTCTGTCTTCAGTTTTTTTCAGTTTAATTACTATGTGTCTTGGTGTGTTCCTTCTTGCGTTTATCCTGCCTGGGACTCTCTGTGCTTCCTGAACTTTGTTGATTATTTCCTTTCCCATGTTAGGGAAGTTTTCAGCTATTATCTCTTCAAATATTTTCTCAAGTGCTTTCTCTCTCTCTCCTTCTGGGACCCTATAATGCAAATGTTCTTGTGTTTAATGTTGTCCCAGAGGTCTTTTAGGCTGTTTTCATTTCTTTTCATTCTTTTTTCTATATTCTGTTCTGCAGCAGTGACTTCCACCATTCTGCCCTCCAGGTTATTTATCCGTTCTTCTGCCTCAGTTATTCTGCTATGGATTACTTCAAGCATATTATTTATCTCTGTTTGTTTGCTCTTTAGTTCTTCTAGGTTTTTGGTCAACATTTCTTTCATCTTCTCAATCTTTGCCTCCATTCTTTTTCTGAGATCCTGAATCATCTTTACAATCATTATTCTGAATTGTTTTTCTGGAAAGTTGCACGTCTCCAGTTCATTTAGTTGTTTTTCTGGTTTTTATTATTTCCTTTCATGCTGCTCATGGGGTTCTTGAGGCACAAATGCTGAAGTGGTTTGCCATTCCCTTCTCCAGTGGACCACATTTGTCACAACTCTCCACCATGACCCGTCTGTCTTGGGTGGCCCTAAATGGCACAGCTTACAGTTTCATTGAGTTAGACAAGGTTGTGATCCTTGTGATCAATTTGGTTAGTTTTCTGTGATTATGGTTTTCTTTCTGTTTGCTTTCTGATGGATGAGGGTAAGAGGCTTGTGCAAGCTTCAGGATGGGAGGAGCTGGCTGTGGGGGAAGCAGAGCCTTGCTCTAATGGGCAAGGCCATGCTCAGTAAATCTTTAATACAATTTTTTGCTGATGGGTCGGGCTGTGTTCCCTCCCTGTAGTTTGGCCTGAGACCAAACTATAGTAGGGTTAATGGTGGTAATGGAAACTTCCTTTAAAAGGACTTATGCAAGCATGCCAGGGATCCCAGGTCTGCTGCAACCAGAGCCCCTGACCCCACAGCAGGCCACTGTCTACCCATGCCTCTGCTGGAGACTCCTAGACATGCATAGGCAAGTCTGGCTCTGTCTCTTGTGGGGTCCTGGTGTACACAAGGCTTTGTTTGCATCCCCTGGGCATCTCTGGTGGGTCTGAGATTTTATTTTAAATGCGATTGTCCCCCTCCTGCTGTCTTGTTGGGGCTTCTCCTTATAGCCATGAGTGTTGTTTCACTCAGTCATGTCTGATATTATGTTACATTACTTTGCCAACAGAGGTCCATATAGTCAAAGCTATGGTTTTTCCAGTAGTCATGCATGAATGCAACAGTTGGACCGTAAAGGAGGCTGAGCACCGAAGAACTGATGCTTTTGAACTCTGGTGTTGGAGAAGACTCTTGAGAGTCCCTTGGCTTGCAAGGAGATCAAACAAGTCAATCCTAAAGAAAATCAATCCTGAATATTCATTGGAAGGACTGATGCTGAAGCTGAAACTCCAATACTTTGGCCACCTGATGTGAAGAGCTTACTCATTTTAAAAGACTGATTCTGGGAAAGACTGAAGGCAGGAGAAAGGGAATGACAGAGGATGAGATGGTTGGATGACATCACTGACTCAATGGACATGAGTTTTATCAAGCTCCGGGAGATGGTGAATGACAGGGAAGCCTGGTGTGCTGCAGTCCATGGGGTTGCAAAGATTTGGACATGCCTGAGCGAATGAACAACAACTGGAGTTTTATCTTGTCTCTTCAACTGGGACATGACTTTATGCTTTTTCATCCTGATTTCTGTAATGTGGTTTTTGTTTTAGTCACTGTGGGATTATGGTTCTTCTTGCTTCTTCTGTCTACCCTCTGATAGAGGAGGCTAAGAGGCTTGTGTAAGCTTCCTGATGGGAAGGACTGGTGGGAAAAACTGGGTCTTGCTCTGGTGGGCAGGGCCATGCTCAGTAAAGCTTTAATCTGCTGGTGGATGGGGTTGCACTCCCTCGTAGTTTTTTGTCCTAAGAGAACCCAGCCCTTGGGCCTGTGGGCTCTATAGTTGGGTTAATGGTGACCTTCCAAGACTACTGCTGCCCATCTCCTAGTCCCTGAGCCCCTGTCGACCCACACCTCCACAGCAGACCCTCCAACACTAGCAGGTGGCTTTGGGTCAGTTTCCTGTGGAGTCACTGTTCCTTTCCTCTGAGTCTTGGTGCATGCAAGGTTTTGTTTGTGCCCTCAAAAACTGGAGTCTGTTTCCCCAGTGTTGTGGAAGTTTTGTGGAAGCAGAAATCAAATTCCACTTGCCTTCAAGGTCAGATTCCCTGGGGATTCCCAGTCCCTTTGTCGGGTCCCCAGACTGGGAAGCTTGACACAGTGTTCTGAACCTTTACACAACAGTGGGAGAACTTCTTTGATGTTATTGTTCTCCAGTTTGTGGGTCACCCACTCAGTGGGTATGGGATTTGAGTTTATTGTGATTGTGCTGCTCCTACCATCTTGCATTGGCTTCCTCTTTGTCTTTGGACATGGGGTATCTTTTTCGGTGGATTCCAGAATTCTCCTGTCGATGGTTGTTCAGTAGCTGGTTGTGATTTTGGTGCTCTCGCAGGAGGTGATTGAATGCGTCTGTACTCCATCATCTTGAACCGGAAGCCTGTTTTGTCGATTCTTAAGTTGCCTTAAAAGCAGGAATAAATATGGTAATGTAAGTTTCCATGTTACTATCTCCATATGTCTCACCCTCTCCTTCCCTCTCCCCATGTCCATAAGTCTATTCTCTATGTCTGTTTCTTCATTGCTGCCCTGTAAGTAAATTCTTCAGAACCATTTTTCTAGATTCCGTATATATGCATTAGAATATGGTGTTTATCTTTCTCTTTCTGACTCACTTCACTCTGTATAATAGGTTCTAGGTTCATCCACCACATTAGAACTGATTCAAATGCATTCCTTTTTATGGCTGAGTAATATTTCATTGTGTATATGCACCACAACTTCTTTATCCATTCATCTGTCAATGGACATCTAGGTTGCTTCCATGTTCTAGCTATTGTAAATAGTGCTACAATGAACAATGGGATACATGAGTCTCTTTCAATTTTGGTTTCCTCAGGGTGTATGCCTAGGGTGGGATTGCTGGGTCATATGGTGCTTTTATTCCTAGTTGTTTAAGGAATCTCCATACCATCTTCCATTGTGGCTGTGTCAATTTACATTCCCACCAACAGTGCAAGAGCATTCCCTTTCTCCACACCCTCCAGCATTTATTGTTTGTAGACTTTTTGATGATGGCCATTTTGACTGGTATGAGATGATATCTCATTGTAGTTTCGATTCACATTTCTCTAATAATGAGAGATGTTGAGTGTTACCATATGTAAAATAGGTAGCCAATGGGAATTTGCTGTATGGCTCAGGAAACTCAAACGGGCTCTGTATCAACCTAGAGGGGTCAGATGGGGAGGGAGATGGGAGAAAGGTTCAAAGGGAGGGGATATAGGTATACCTATGGCTGATTCATGTTGAGGTTTGACAGAAAACAGCAAAATTCTGTAAAGCAATTATCCTTCAATAAAAAAAATAAATTTTTAAAAATCAGGAATAAATAATATTTCTTGAAACAGATAATGTTAATAACAGTCACCATTTAAAGAAGCATAACTAGGTATGCAGGGTCTCATCATGCGCCATCAATGGATGGAAGTGTTTCTCTTTTGAACTTTTAAGTGAATGTTAATACTTCTATTGGATGGTTAATTAAATACTTGCATTAAAAGCTATTTTAGAATTTGTTTCTTCTTACATGTGCTTCACCTTGCTTTTATTTCATTTCTATTATTCTATTACCATCTACATTTCATAAACTCTTTACACAATCTAAAGGTTCTCTATTTTCAGTTCTCATACACTATTTTAATTAAATTGCAGTTATGTGTTTTTTACTGACTTTATTGACTTTTCTTGATTTATCTAAGTGTTCATAAAATTTGCATATTTCCAGAAGGAATTCATAGTTAATCATACTATATATCTACACTGACACTAATACTAATTTTCCATTCTGTGCCAAGAATAAATATTAGTATACATACATGCAGAGGAGTGTTCACATTTTAGAGCTAGATTTTAATATCTGTTGAAAAGTTGACCAAATGCTGTTGGAAACAACGATCTTCTGCCTGTCCAATTATAAGGTAGGTGGATACCTTCCTTTACCTTACAAGTCAGTAAAGTAAGATGTGTTGTTCATAGAGTTTAAGATGGCTTAGTCATATATCACAAATTTATTTTCACTTCAGTTAAGTCGCTCAGTTGTGTCCGACTCTTTGTGACCCCATGGACTGCAGCATGCCAGGCTTCCCTGTCCATCACCAACTCCCGGAGCCTACTCAAACTCATGTCCATTAAGTTGGTGATGCCATCCAACCATCTCATCCTTTGTCCTCCCCTTCTCTACCTGCCCTCAATCTTTCCCAGCGTCAGGTCTTTTCAAATGAGTCGATTCTTCGCATCAGGTGGCCAGAGTATTGGAGTTTCAGCTTCAGCATCAGTCCTTCCAATGAATATTCAGGACTGATTCCTTTAGGATTGACTGGTTGGATCTCCTTGCAAGCCAAGGGGCTCTCAATAGTCTTTTCCAATACCACAGTTTAAAAGCATCAATTCTTTGGTACTCAGCTTTCTTTATAGTCCAACTCTCACATCCATACAAGACCACTGGAAAAACCATAGCTTTGACTAGACAGACTTTGGTTGGCAAAGTAATGTCTCTGCTTTTTAATATGCTACTTAGGTTGGTCATAGCTTTTCTTCCAAGGAGCAAGCATCTTTTAATTTCACGGCTGCAGTCACCATGTGCAGTGATTTGGAGCCCAAAAAGTAAAGTCTCTCACTGTTTCCACTGTTTCCCCATCTATTTCCCATGAAGTGATGGGGCTGGATGCTATGATCTTAGTTTTCTGAATGTTGAGTTTTAAGCCAACTTTTTCACTCTCCTCTTCCACTTTCATCAAGAGCCTTTTTATTTCTTCTTCACTTTCTGCCATAAGGGTGGTGTCATCTGCATACCTGAGGTTATTGATATTTCTCCTGGCAGTCTTGATTCCAGCTTGTGCTTCATCCAGCCTGGCATTTAGCATGATGTACTCTGCATATAATTTAAATAAGCAGGGTGACAATATACAGCCTTGAAGTACTCCTTTCCTGAATTGGAGCCAGTCTGTTGTTCCCTGTCCAGTTCTAGCTGTTGCTTATTGACCTGCATACAGATTTCTCAGGAGGCAGGTCAAGTGGTCTGGTATTCCCATTGCATTAAGAATTTTCCATACTTTCACCTGACTATAAATAAATTCTTCTTAAGTTGTCAGAGATTGCCTTTGAATTGACCTTGGGACATAAATATTCTGAAAGACAGTTTTCAGATATCAGTTTTGTTGATTCAGCCCTTCATTTCAGAAAGGCACCCAGAGAGAGAACCAGCTTTAGATTGTTCCAAAGAATGAAGGTTCCTGTGAATATCTACCCAATCAGTGATGATGCTTTATGTGTTTCCAACTATGTTTGGTTAAAAGAGACATTAATATCTAAAAAACAACAGACAGCAGAATGTGGAGACTTGTATATTGCTGCAAAATGCACTCTGTATGTTTCAGATGAGATGGCAAAATGAGATTCTTTTGGGAAAGTGGACATCTGATGCTCTCTAAAAAACCCAATTTAATTTCAAAAGAAAATCTTGCAATTTCTTGATTCAGACTTTTTATCTCTGTAGTGGAAGCATTTGATTTGGCCATTGTATCAGTTCTCCAGGGGAATATGGACTATGAAATAGGTTATCTCCATATGCACAAATACTTTATGTGCACGTAGAACTACTCCTCAAGAAATGAAGTGAGTAGAACATTTAAATTATGTCTAGAAATTTTTACTTTGGATGGCATCATTTTCCTAGAGAAGAAAAAGTAGTGTTTGTGGAGTGAATAATGAATCATATCTGTCACCACCAGGAAGGTTGATTGTATATATGGAAGCCACCTATATTGACTGCTGGGAATTAAAATATATGTGTGTTATATAGTATATATAAAACATATAATAACATATTTATATATGTAAGCTTCCTAAAGATTTTGGAGAAATTCCCATGAAAGTATGTCTTCTATTTAATTTTATTTAAGATTGAAAAATGTGAGTTAAAGCAGCCCATTTATGTTCTTCATGAAAGAATGGTTCGTTATTACTTTTCAAACAAAGCTCAATAGTTGGTGATATATTTAATCTCATCCTAAAGAAAACTAGAACAGGAGCCAGGAAACGTAGTTGAGAACCTTAGAAAGTCATTTAATCTCTCTTTCAGTCTGCGTTCCCCACAGAGTAGCTCCACAGATGAAATGTAGATAGAAAAGTGCTTTGGAATAATAAGGCAGGACATAAATGTAAGATAGTATTGCCTCAGTTTTTGCCCTATGAAAGTGAACTGTTAGAAATCCGATTCCAGATGTGGGCATACATTCAGGGTTACATTCAGTCATGTAACCCTGGCATTTTTAAACCCTTATTCTGGATAATACATCTTTTGTTGTTCACTAGTATCATGTACTACTCCACATTAAACAGGATGCATTGAGCTCAGTAACAGGGCTTTTAATTCCATAAAAATAAATTTATACTATAGACCTGTTTAAGGACAGTGGCGCCCAGTTCTGTAGACTAGAGCATAATTCCTTGGAACTTATAAGTCATTCATCAATTCTTATATATTCAGTATATAAGAATAGTGCCATGTTTCCACCACCCCTCTCCCAGAGAGTAGCACACAGACCCTATTCCATTAAAATGTAATCTTGTTATGGGCAGAGATTATTGTGCAGTTGGGTCATTTTCATATATCCAATAACTCTAATAATTCTGGCTAATAAGTGTTGTATAAATGGAAGGTCATCTTTGCTTTTCTGAATTTTAGATGTGAATTTATTCACTCATTCATGCATTCAGCAGTGTAATTAAGCACCTAGTATGTGTCCATCCTGAAAGATTATAATAAAAAAATGGGCAACAGGCAGGTAAATAAGTAATTACAGATCTCTTTTATAGGACATCTCTACAAAGTGTTATGGGTTTGTAGAAATGAAATTGCGGTTGACTCTTGAACAAATGTCTGAACTGTGCAGGTCCGCTTATATGTGGGCATTTTTGAATAGTGAATTCTACAGTGCTACCTGATGGGATGTGCAGTGGGGTTGAATCCACAGATACAGAAGCACAGGTAGGACGAACTGTGGATGGGAAGGAATTGTGTGCATTTGAATGCATGGAGAGGAGGGCTGAAACCCTCTAACTCCCACATTATTTAAGGGTTAACTGTACTTAATTCTCCATGGAGTTCACAAAAGTCCTGAGTAGGTAACAAGTTAAATCTTGAATAATGAGTTAAGTGTTTTGATTGAAGACAGTAATTGAGGTCATCAAAGCATTGAGAAATGATTCTTCATGGGTGTCTCACATTTCTACATGTCTTACTAGCTTCCTCTGAAAATATCTTTGAAAAGTGTTTGTGTAGCAAGTGGCCTTGGGTAATAGTGCATCTTTTCTTTTTCTTTTTTATTCATTTCTTATATAATATTATACATGTTTTAATGCCATTCTCCTAAATCATCCCCCCCTTCCTCTCCCACAGAGTCCAAAAGACTATTCTATACATCTGTGTCTCTTTTGCTGTCTTGCATACAGGGTTGTCATTACCATCTTTCTAAAATCCATATATATGCGTTAGTATACTGTATTGGTGTTTTTCTTTCTGGCTTACTTCACTCTGTATAATAGGCTCCAGTTTCATCCACCTCATTAGAACTGATTCAAATGTATTCTTTTTAATGGATGAGTAATACTCCATTGTGTATATGTACCACAGCTTTCTTATCCATTCATCTGCTGATGGGCATCTAGGTTGCTTCCATGTCCTGGCTATTATAAACAGTGCTGCGATGAACATTGGGGTACAAGTGTCTCTTTCAATTCTGGTTTCCTCAGTGTGTATGCCCAGCAGTGGGATTGCTGGGGCGTATGGCACTTTTATTTCCAGTTTTTTAAGGAATCTCCACACTGTTCTCCATAGTGGCTGTACTAGTTTGCATTCCCACCAACAGTGTAAGAGGGCTCCCTTTTCTCCACACCCTCTCCAGCATTTATTGCTTGTAGACTTTTAGATCGCAGCCATTCTGACTGGCGTGAAATGGTACCTCACTGTAGTTTTGATTTGCATTTCTCTGATAATGAGTGATGTTGAGCATCTTTTCATGTGTTTGTTAGCCATTTGTATGTCTTCTTTGGAGAAATGTCTTTTTAGTTCTTTGGCCCATTTTTTGATTGGGTCATTTATTTTTCTGGAATTGAGCTGCATGAGCTGCTTGTATATTTTTGAGATTAGTTGTTTGTCGGTTGCTTCATTTGCTATTATTTTCTCCCATTCTGAAGGCTGTCTTTTCACCTTACTTATAGTTTCTTTTGTTGTGCAAAAGCTTTTAAGGTTAATTAGATCCCATTTGTTTATTTTTGCTTTTATTTCCAAGATTCTGGGAGGTGGGTCATAGAGGATCCTGCTGTGATGTATGTCAGAGAGTGTTTATATATGACAAACCCACAGCAAACATTATCCTCAATGGTGAAAAATTGAAAGCATTTCCCCTAAAGTCAGGAACAAAACAAGGGTGCCCACTCTCACCACTACTATTCAACATAGTTTTGGAAGTTTTGGCCACAGCAATCAGAGCAGAAAAAGAAATAAAAGGAATCCAAATTGGAAAAGAAGAAGTAAAACTCTCACTGTTTGCAGATGACATGATCCTCTACATAGAAAACCCTAAAAACCCACCAGGAAATTACTAGAGCTAATCAATGAATATAGTAAAGTTGCAGGATATAAAGTCAACACACAGAAATCCCTTGCATTCCTATACACTGCTACTGCTACTGCTAAGTCACTTCAGTCGTGTCCAACTCTGTGCGACCCCATAGACGGCAGCCCACCAGGCTCCGTCATCCCTGGGATTCTCCAGGCAAGAACACTGGAGTGGGTTGCCATTTCCTTCTCCAATGCATGAAAGTGAAAAGTGAAAGTGCAGTTGCTCAGTTGTGTCCGACTCTTAGCAACCCCATGGACTGCAGCCTACCAGGCTCCTCTGCCCATGGGATTTTAGAAAATAGAGAAATTAAGGAAACAATTCCATTCACCATTGCAACGAAAAGAATAAAATACTTAGGAATATATCTACCTAAAGAAACTAAAGATCTATATACAGAAAACTATAAAACACTGATGAAAGAAATCAAAGAGGACTCTAATAGATGGAGAAATATACCATGTTCATGGATCAGAAGAATCAATATAGTGAAAATGAGTATACTACCCAAAGCAATCTATAGATTCAATGCAATCCCTATCAAGCTACCAATAATATTTTTCACAGAGCCAGAACAAATAATTTCACAATTTGTATGGAAATACAAAAAACCTCGAATAGCCAAAGCAATCTTGAGAAAGAAGAATGGAACTGGAGGAATCAACCTGCCTGGTTTCAGGCTCTACTACAAAGCCACAGTCATTAAGACAGTATGATACTGGCACAAAGACAGAAATATAGATCAATGGAACAAAATTGAAAGCCCAGAGATAAACCCACACACCTATGGACACCTTATCTTTGACAAAGGAGGCAAGAATATACAGTGGACAAAAGACAATCTCTTTAACAAGTGGGGCTGGGAAAACTGGTCAACCACTTGTAAAAGAGTGAAACTAGAACACTTTCTAACACCATACACAAAATAAACTCAAAATGTATTAAAGATCTAAACATAAGACCAGAAACTATAAAACTCCTAGAGGAGAACAAAGGCAAAACACTCTCTGACATAGTGCGTCTTTTCAGAACAAAGGGCAGATATGTTGAAATGGTCTGGTTCCCCAAGCATGGCTCCACTAATGCTCAGGGAACCAGTACAAAAAACTGTTGGTGCTGTGGCTTCTGCTATTAAGGTGAATAGTAAAGCGTCTTTTCTTTGACTCAAGAGTTGCATGGCCTCTGCCAGCATCCAGAACACTGACAGGGCTACTTATTAGCTAGCATGTGCAGTAATACCATCGCCTTTCATGGGTTTTGACAGTTTTGTGGGTGAACTGGGATGCTGAGAGAGACATGACTTTCTGCAAAAGGAAGAATGAGGGTAGTCAGGTGGTTAATGGAATTTGAGTGAAATCATGGTTTCCCAAGTGGCGCCAATGGTAAAGAATCCACCTGCTAGTTCAGGAGACCCAGGAGATGGAGTTTCAATCCCTGGGTCAGAAAGATCCTCTGGAGTAGGAAGTGGCAATCCATTCCAGTATTCTTGCCAGAAAATTCCAAGGACAGAGGAACCTGGCAGGCTACAGTCTATGGGGTTGCAAAGAGTCGGACACGACAGAGTGCATGCATGCACACACACACACACACCCCCACACACACCCACAGGAATTGGTAACAGACATGTTTCATAGTTGATGGAGCAACAGATGGTCCCCTGCTTTGTTGCTTGTTAAAGATGAGGAACTGGGAAGATGGTTGCTGTCTGGTTTCAGGGAAGTATTAATAGGTTCAAAGATTGAGTGATGCCATACTTGTGCTGGCTCTTTCCAGAGAAGGGGAACTTCCTTAGGTATCTACTGATCAGTCTCAAGCCCATCCATTGCAAAAACTAAGACTAAGATGAGTCCTGGGTGGGCTAAAGGGTCTCTTCTCTCTATCCACCAGTAGTTACTGGGAGTGTTGAAAGAAGAAATTTGGACAACATGAGAGGAAGCCACTGAATAGTACAGGGGTGACTGAGCGACTTCACTTTCACTTTTCACTGTCATACATTGGAGAAGGAAGTGGCAGCCCACTCCAGTGTTCTTGCCTGGAGAATCCCCGGGACGGGGGAGCCTGGTGAGCTACTGTCTGTGGGGTCGCACAGAGTCGGACATGACTGAAGCAACTTAGCAGCAGCAGCAGCAGCTACTGCCTCAGATTATGTATAAGATGCTGAAAAACAGCCCACTGGAAAATGAGAAAGGACCCAAAGAATTATAGATGAATTTTAAAGTCAGCCTTGCCACCTTGCAAAACTCTCTTAGGCCTTATACTGTAACTGGATAAAGAGTTAAGAGATGGTATCTTAATAGTGGAAGCATGTACAAGTTTAACCCTTGTCAGGCAGAGGGAACAAGCTGATGACTCTGTTGGAAACCAGCACAGCTATGGATACTAAGTCCAGGGGTTAGTTACCAAGGTTAAAAGAGATGGCGTCAGAAATAATGATTTTGCTCTCTGGTATATGGCTTTGTGTAGACCTGAGACATTGCAAGGCCATTGTTTTGAGCCAGTGAACAGCTGCCATGCTGGTCTTTCCTTCTGCACCCCCTCATCATTGCTGTCCTTCCTCCTTCAACTGTTTCAGGCAAAAGCTGATTGTTGGTGCATGAATAGCCTCTGAGTATGCTAGGGACCAGTTCGGGGAGTGGGGACTCTTACCAAGTCACCATCCTATCAGTCCCGTGGTGGTGGGTGTCCTGATTCAATCGATGGGGTTGAGCAGTATTCCCAGTGGCAAAGGGGAAGTGAAGCAGCCTTGCTGCTTCCACTTCTGAATGTATAGTGAAGACTGGAGCATATTGTGATTGTGATTTTCTGTCCCATAAATGCCAGAGGGAACCATTTCAATAGGAAGAGCTACAGGTAGTGAAGCAGAACACAATCTTCGGGGGATCCCCAAAATCTCTGACCTCCTGGAGCTCCAAGGCTCTGTGACTGGTGATTTGGCAAATTGAGGCTTCTGGCAGAGTCAGGAAGCCTCCTCCTCCTGGCACTTTGGAGGGCTGTGTATCCATTACTGCCATGACACAGCCTTCCAGGTATCTTTGGAAAATCAGTTGTCAGCCTGCCATGGAGTCCTTTTTGTTAACTGGACACTTGACTCAGGGAGATTTCTCTGACTCTCTGGCCCATATTTCCATTCTGGGGATTCAACTTGGAGGTGGTGGCTAACGAGGTCAGACATTTTCAACAGGCCTCACTAATCAAATGGAAATGGTATATTTGAGAAAGCTGTTGGCCTGTCCCCAGTGCAATCTCAGCTTTACACACGAAAAGTAGTCATTGCCCTCTGTTGTCCATTCCACTGCCTGGAACAAAGCTACCAGCTCAGTGGGGACCCTTCTCTTCACGGTGCTTTTCTTAGCGTGGTTGGATGATGTTTCAGCTGAGCTGAAACCTGATGATGACCCCTGGGCTCCTGTGGTTGGGAAACCTCCCAGGCTGCCATGCAGAACTGAAAAGGGCTGTGATCACTCTACTCATCCAGTGGAACTGGAGGCCTTTCCCATGTTTTTATTGACTCGTGGGTTGTGGTCATTGGCCTAGCTTATTTGTCTGCCATTTGGGAAACTGTGGACTTAGATGTTAAAGACACCTTGGGGAGGCACTATGAATTATGGCAATAAATTATGGCTGCCGATGGGTCATCTGAGGCCCATACTCTGATGAGGCACACTGGAATCACACTGCTGATCAAACCTCCATTGCCTGGATTGCCACCATTGCTGCTGGATATATAATAGCACTGAACGTAGTAACATACCCACCGTCATAACATAGGTACAGAGTAAACAACTCCAGGTTTCTGATGCCGAGACCATGCTGCATAGGATTCATTCCGCTGGTTGGCTACAGGACCCTCAGGAGGAGTGGGCATGGCTATTTCTGTATTGTATTGTAGGCTGTTTTCTCCTGTTCCTTGGAGGTCTGGTGAGACTGCTGCTGTTGTTGTTTTTTAGTTGCTGTTTTTAGTTGCTAAATGGTATGCAACTCTCTTGTGACCTCATGGGCTATACCTCTTCAGGCTCCTCTGTCCATGGGATTTTACAGGCAGGAATACTGGAGTGTGTTGCTGTTTCCTTCTCCAGGGAATCTTCCTGACCCAGGGATATAACTCATGTCTCCTGTACTGGCAGGCAGGTTCTTTACCATTGTGCCATCCTGGAAGCCACCTGCTGGACTAGCTTTATTTTTATTTTTTATTTTTTTTGGATTAGCTTTAATTAAATATTTTCATGAGATAAATTGAACTGATTTGGTTCTAGGTCCTGTTCATTTAAACAGAATGGTTTATTAATGTGACAATTTACCATAAACCAAGATGGTGTAAAAATGAAGTGGGTGTTATTGGGAAATAATTCTTCATGGGTGTCTTGAGTTTCTGTTTGTCTTACAAGCAGAGGCACAAATACCTTGTTCCAAACTCTCTTTCCAAGGATTTTTGTATGCAGAGCAGCTTTCAATGATAGAACTAGTATATCCTTCTGGAGCCAAGGGGGAGTGTCTTTCTCTGGGACAAAAGGCAGGCGAACTCATGGCCAAGCCTCATAAAGACATGTCTCCCTCTGTCACTAAGGGGCCATACAGTTACTGACTGTTACCAAAGTTTCAAGCTCCATGTGCTTGGGAGTTCCTTTCCTGTAATGGAACCCATTGCCTGTGCAAGCGTTACAAGGTCCTCTTTTCTTCCTGGAAATTGGGCTTGGAGAACCACATAAATCCTGATCCTCTAACTACTGTGGTTGTTAGGAGTGATCATACCTTTTTTCCTTCTCTGACCCAGGGTTCTTGTGTCTTCTACCAGCATCCATGGCAGGCTCAACTTGTTAGCTTGCAAGTAAAGTAAAACTTCAGGCCCTTCATCTTTTTCTCATAATTAGTAGCTATAAAAGATACACCTCTCAATATTGTAACACAGTTGATGTTTATTTTTCTATGACAAAACAATTGCTTATTATAGAATTCTTTTCCAAGTAGTGATTCAAGTGTAGCTTCCTTCCTTTTTTCTTTTTTTTGTCTTTATCAGATTCCAAGTTTGCCATACTCATCTACATCAAGCTGTCTGAAAGGGAAGGAGCATGGATGTGTGTACATGGGGTATTTTCATGGGTCAAGCGAAAGGGGTACATAGCATTCACCTTCATGTTCTGTCAGCTGAACTTGTTCAAATGTGACTCTTAGGGGAGAAATGAAGTCCAATCCTGTGCCCGTGAAGAAGAGACATGGGTTTGGTGGAAAATTTCCCCTATGAATAGAAGCTCTTTCCAACGAAAAGTAACTTCATGTGTACAGTCATGAAAGTGAGCAGGACATGACTCTAGCATGGCTAAAATCACAGGATGCTTAAAGTAGATTGTGGTAGAAGGTGAGAGTTAGTCATGCATCATCTTTTACCTTAGGTTGATAGATCTCTCCAAATGACTGGTAGATTCTGAAAGAAAGATTTTAATTATGGACAATAAGATTAGGGAGAATACTTAGGAAGCAATAGACTGAATGAAAAAGGATGACAATTTAAATAAAGCCAGTGACAAAAGAGACTCACTAATACAATCAACAAGCACTTAGGAAGGACAGACTAAGTGCTACTGCTAAGTCGCTTCAGTCGTGTCCGACTCTGTGTGACCTCATAGACGGCAGTCCACCGGGCTCCTTTGTCCCTGGGAGTCTCCAGGCAAGAACACTGGAGAGGGTTGCCATTTCCTTCTCCAATGCATGCATGCATGCTAAGTCACTTAAGTCATGTCTGACTCTATGTGACCCCTTGGACAGCAGCCCACCAGGCTCCTCTGTCCACGGGATTCTCCAGGCAAGAACACTGGAGTGGGTTGCCATTTCCTTCTCCCAACTAAGTGCTAGATGGTGGGTGTATGCCAAAATAGAACAAGTAATAAATATACCAATTAGGTACCCATTAGATATACATGGTTAGAGACCTGGTAGTGAACAGAGTCCATAGGGTTGCACAGAATCGACTGAAGCGACTTAGTACGCATGCACACACATGCTATGTAAAGGGAAATGTTGTTCTTTGAGCTTACTGAATGCATTATAACTTTCTTCTGATTTCTCAGGTATTCAGAAGAGGGTATACAGATCCATGCCTATAACAGTATTTGGTGGAGAATTGTACTGTAATTTCTTAAGATTGTTACCTCTGCCACTTACAACAGTGATGCAAGGGAAGGTCCCTTTAATTATACTCAGCATACTGCTGTCAGCTTAAAAAATACCATGTTCATATTCTTGGTTAAATGTTGTTGTTTAATAAAGAAATATTCTTCATCCCTGTAGGCTCCAAGCTAATTGCTATTGGAAATGAGTTTCAGGAAACAGTCAACAATAATAAGACAACATGGTTTAAGATTGCCTAATTTTTTTTTTTTTTTTTGTAGTTTTAGGATGTAATAAGAGAGAGGAGTGAGCTACTCTTTATTTACTCTGCCTTTCCATGCCCCTCTCTCCTGTACTGTTTGGTTGAAATGACGGCCACCCTGTGAATGAGACATGACTCCATGATCACCATCCAAAACCGAGCCTAAGGCTGAGAAACTGCACAAGTCCTCACTCAAGCCTCCACCCTCCCAACTGCATGCATCACAACCTGCTCAGGAGATGCAGGAATGAGAATTCATTTCCTTTTTGGTTAATTTGTGCTTATTGAACTGCCTGATTTTGTGGACATTGCAGAGGGTGGTATGTAAACTTTGTAACAGAAACCATCAGGGTTCTTTTGCTGAGTTTAGTTAGCACAGAATGCTAATAAAATCAAGCAACAGCTATGGATCCTCCAAGGGCGGGCAGGGCATGTTCTTTCCTGTTAAGGAAACAAACGGAGTCCCACACCCAAAATAGCCACTTCATCGATGTATGCTTGTGATTGTTACCAGGACGGAGACAATACAAATTGGTCAGCACAGATTAATCATCCCTTATGGAAGGCAAAACAAAAAAGCAAGGAAATGAAAACTTAGAAGCACAGGTTATGCTGATCTGGTTCAATTCTGTTAGCCTGAAGACTCTGATGATTGATTACCGGTCCTTAACTGTGCTTAGAGATATCAGGAGGTTATGTTTGTTCCGTCTGGAAAGATGTAGCCTATTTCTAATTTTAACTGCAATATGAAGTTGAGAAAATCTGTTTCTATTTCTCCTATTTTAAACTAGTGTCCTTCTAAACATAGTATGTCCATAATCGTTAGGTTAGGGACAGACAGGAATATCCAGGATTGGGTCATCCTGGTGCGGGTGGGGGAGTCTGACCTTCAGGAAGCTGTGTTTAGGTTCTGGTCACGCTGTGTGACACAGACAGGAAATAAACAACACGTCTTCGCCAGCACAGGCAAGAAATCTGAATTCACACTTGGCAAGTGAAGGAAAGTGCAAAAGTCTGTCAATACAAAGATCTGTTTTTTTAATGAACTCAAATGATGCTGTGTTTATCATCACACACAGAAGTACTCAACAGATTTGATCTTTAGATCCTAAGTCATCTTCTTCACAGTTTTATCTTTGACGTTCATCTTTTGAGTTTTAATCATAATTAGACTACTGCGCTATGCTCAGTCGCTTCAGTTGTATCTGACTCTTTGCAACCCTATGGACTGTAGCCTTCCAGGCTCCTCTGTCCATGGATTCTCCAGGCAAGAATACTGGAGTGGGTTGACATGCGCTTCTCCAGGGGAGCTTCTTGATCTAAGGATTGAACCCATGTCTCCTTTGCATTCTGCGTCCCAGGCAAATTCTGTATTACTGAGCCACCAGGGATGCCCAATTATACTATTACTGGATTGTAAGAAAAAAATGACTTCACATTGTTAATAGCATAAACTTTGTATTTTGCACTATATCATTGCATTGATTTTTTTACCTTTCTTAACTTTCCAGGGTGAGAACTTAATCTTAACAAAGTGGAATTGTTTGATTTTTCATATAAGCAGCTTTGATGACATAACAGTTATCTCTTTTTCTTGCCTTGTATTTTCCATTTCAGGAATCAGCCCAGCTATCCGGATTCCCTGAATATGTTAAAATAGTAGAAGTTGGACCTAGGGATGGATTGCAGAATGAAAAGGTAGTTTGATGTTTATTTTACACAGTTTACTTAAAATGTTAAATCTAAATATTTACTCAGAGTCTAAAGGCTTATGTGGATTTCATATATTAGATGATTATGTGTGTTCTCAGTTGCTACTTGAATTTATACATCTTAAATAGTATTTACTTTCAGTTAAGAATTAATTTCTATTTATGTGTCTTAGACGCTATGCAAATAACATGTAATTTTTCATGTTTTCTTAGGTTATAGTTCCTACAGATATAAAAATTGAATTTATCAATCAACTTTCCCAAACTGGCTTGTCTGTAATAGAAGTGACAAGCTTTGTGTCTTCCAGGTGGATACCACAGGTATGTAAGTCCGTAATTCCTTAACTGGATTCTTAATCCAACACTGCCAAGATTTAGTGACCAGCGTGATATGTATTGTGATATTAACCTGATATAATTACCAGTTTGCTATATTCTTATGAAATTTTAGCTCATACACCTGATGGCTCAGGCAGTAAAGTTTCTGCTTGCAATGCAGGAGACTTGAGTTCGATCCCTGAGTCAGGAAGATCTTCTGGAGAAGGGAATGGCTAAACACTTCAGTATTCTTGCCTGGAGAATTCCATGGACAGAAGAGCCTAGGGGACTACAGTCTATGGGGTCACAAAGAGTCAGACACGACTGAGTGACTAGTACTTTTCACTTTAGTGAAAGATTTAGTGAACAGTGAGATATACATTGTGATATTAACTTGATATAATTACCAGTTTTCTGTATTCTTATAAAATATTAGTCCATACACTTGAAAATGAAAGTGAAAGTTAGTCACACAGTCTAACTACAGCCCACCAGGCTCCTCCGTCCATGGAATTCTCCAGGCGAGAGTACTGGAGTGGGTTGCCATTTTCTTCTGCAGTGGATCTTCCTGATCCAGGGATCAAACCCGGGTCTCCTGCATTGCAGGTGGATTCTTTACCAACTGAGCTACTAGGGAAGCCCATACACTTAGATATGATTAAGTAAAAAACATCTTTAATTAAATATACATATTAAGTCTTAAAAAGTTATTTGGACTTAGTTGTTTAAAAGCTGTTTGGAACTTCATCCTAAACATCCAAGAGTGTATGGTTCAATATAATGAGTAGGGGATAAGACTCTCAATAGCAGTTTAGGGTCCTGCCTTCCGTTTGCTTCCATTTACACAAGCAGACATTGTTAATCCTGCTTTGTGCTCATAGCCCACTGTTCCCTTGGGAATCTTGGATTTGAATTCTCAAAAGTCATTTATATCTAGTTAGTCAGTTACTGATACAAAATTCTTCCTCTTCAATGTAGCCTATGGTTATCTCTTTTTTTTCAACTCCATGGATGAGTTAGTAACCCACAGCCTTATGAGTTAATTATTGGGATAGTCTCTTAAATGATGTTTGTAAGCACTGTCTCTCCCTTCTTTATGCATCTCACCCATTGCTTCTAAGATAACCTCCTAGAACCTACCATTTTACTGACTTTATGAGTGATCTGAATATCTCCAGCTGATTTACCAGTTTTGTCTGTTAGAAGGAAGTGATGTTAAGTGTGACCTGACATCTTGCCCATACAATCCCATTTTAAACAGTGAGAAATGTATAATAGATATACACTCTTTTTTAATGCTTATATTTGCTAGTTTATATATATTCATATAATTGATGAAAATACATAGATTCATCAGAGACAAAAGGGAGTCATCTGGAATCTTCTCTTGAAGAGGATATAGTCTTATTCAGAGCTGGCTAGCATATGGAAGCAGCCATCACTTCTGAGACTTGGCTCTGATGTTTGAAATGTGATTAATAATTAGCCAACAGTGAACCCCTCTCCCTTCCTAGTCCAGTTCTCATTCCCTGGATCCTCGGATTCCTTGAACCCTGTTCTTATTCCTTGGGTCCCCTAGTCTCTCCCCAGAACTTAACTTCGCTGATTACTTTTTCATCCTGCTCCCTTGGTTTCCTCTTCAATCCTCCTTCACTTGCCACCCTAAAGCTCCTTTTGGCTTCCCAACAACATTTCCCCACCACCAAGTTCCCTCGAGATTCTTTAATAATTTCCCCTGCCTCTGCTCTCCTCTTTTCTGACCCTTCCAATATCAACAGTCACTTCTGAGAGGATGACAAGTCTGTGTTTCCAGTTCTGTCCTTTCTGATGAGCTTCAGCTGGACATGCTATTAGCACTTGAAACTCAGTGGGTTCAAAACCATACTTATTGTTGATCCTACTTTATGCTCATAGCCCATTGTTCCTTTCAGAATCTTGGATTTAAATTCTCAAGAGTCTTTTATATCTAGTCAGTTACTGACCCAAAATTCTTCCTCCTCAATATAGCCTATCAGTTCAGTTCAGTGGCTCAGTCGTGTCCGACTCTTTGCGACTCAATGGATTGCAGCATGCCAGGCCTCCCCATCCATCCCAACTCCCAGAGTTTGCTCAAACTCATGCCCATTTGGTGATGCCATCCAACCATCTCATCCTCTGTTGTTCCCTTCTCCTCCCGCCTTCAATCTTTCCCAGCATCAGGGTTTATTCCAGTGAGTCAGTTCTTTGCATCAGGTGGCCAAAGTATTGGAGTTTCAACTTCAGCATCAGTCCTTCCAATGAATATTCAGGACTGATCTCCTTTAGAATGGACTGGTTGGATCTCCTTGCAGTCCAAGGGACTCTCAACAGTCTTCTCCAATACCACAGTTCAAAAGCATCAATTTGTCTGTACTCAGCTTTCTTTATAGTCCAACTCTCACATCCGTACATGACTACTGGAAAAACCATAGCTTTGACTAGACGGACCTTTGTTGGCAAAGCAATGTCTCTGCTTTTATGTAGTAATGTCTCTACACATACATACATACTGCTACTAAGTCACTTCAGTCGTGTCCGACTCTGTGCAACCCCATAGACAGCAGCCCACCAGGCTCCCCCGTCCCTGGGATTCTCTAGGCAAGAACACTGGAGTGGGTTGCCATTTCCTTCTTCAATGCATGAAAGTGAAAAGTGAAAGTGAAGTTGCTCAGTAGTATCCGACTTTTAGCGACCCCATGGACTGTGGCCCACCAGGCTCCTCCATCCATGGGATTCTCCAGGCAAGGGTGCTGGAGTGGGGTGCCATTGCCTTCTCCTACATACATACTACATACATACTAATGGCAAAGTAATGTCTCTGCTTTTATGTAGCCTATACCTATCTATTATTTTTCAACTCCATGGATGAGTTAGTAATCCATACCCTTATGGATTAATTATTGGCATATTCCCTTAAATGATATTTGTAAGCACTGTCTCTCCTTTATTGCATTTTGCCCATTGTTTCCAAGTAAACTTCCCAGAAATACCAGCGTCTTCAAACTCACATTCTCAGCTCTTTATAAGCTCCCTTCTCCTTGCTTAAAAAGTTTGGGAACCTGGCCTGGGGTTCAAGGTCTCTCTACGTGGCCCTACTTCCTTTTGCAGAAGCTTCCACCAAACCAAACTGTCTCTTATTCCTGCTCATATCCTGCCTCTGTATCTAATCGTGCTTCATTTATGCTTTCTTATGTACATCTCAGGTTCTGCTTTGCTTTTCAGTTATAACAAGATGGTGTAAGAGTCTTAAAACATTAAAAGCTTTTAAGTACTTTTTAAGGTGTTGCAAACAACAGAGACCACAAAAGGATGAATAATATTATTAATAGTAATCCATCAGTTTTCACAGCTTCAATATTCAAATATCAGGGTTACTTTATGTATCCTTAAAATGAAGGATAACTTTATTTTAAGGATAAAGGGATCCCTTAAAATAAAGGGATGACTTTTCTTCATCCCAAATGCCACCATTTATAATCATATATATATTTTATAAATGCTGTCTCAGGATCTGCTTCCCAGACTATGAGGGCTAAAGAAATCTTGACCATGTCTCTGTTGACTGTCACTGTGCCCCCATTGCTTGATGACTAGTAAGTAGGTGCTCAATAAATACTATGAAATGAATAATGGACCTGTTAGCCTGAAATCATAATAACACATGACTCCATCCTTTGATATGGACAAGTGACTGTTAAATTTTGTTTGTGTATTCAATCTTTTGTTACAAAGGCTACAGATAATTTCCTTAGGAAGACACAAACAGCTTAATGAGACTAGACTTATTTCCTTGACATTGTCATTTTGCAAACTATGAGCTATTATTATTTTACTTACTATCATGTGAGACTTTTTATCATCTTTTAAGTCTTCATGACATTGCCTATGTATTTTGTTTAGTTAGTGCTCTTTTCATGTATTTGATTATTGTTGGAGAGAAACTAGATAGGCTGGTATAATTTTAGAGTAAGGTTTAGGAAGGACAGGTAACATTAATGATGCCCCACCAAGATGATGTTTTGGATTCTGTGTTTTTCATTAGCATCAGAACAATGAAATCTTCAGAATTACATGATAAGTCAAAATGAAAGTTGCTCAATCATGTCCAACTCTTTGCAACTCCATGGACGGTATAGTCCATGGAATTCTCCAGGTCAGAATACTAGAGTGGGTAGCCTTTCCCTTCTCCAGGGGATTTTCCTAACCCAGGGATTCAACCGGGGTCTCCTGAGTTGCAGGTGGATTATTTACCAACTGAACAATCAGGGAAGCCCGACATGATAAGATAACCTCCAACTACATCAGTATCTCTTCAAGAGACTGTTATTTCCCAATGGTTTTGTAAAGCTGTCTCTCGACTATGGTGATGTTCAGGAAATTATCTCATTCCACTATACTGGTAATTGCTTGCTGGGTTATTTTTGAGCCTAAGCTGGGACACACCCAGGGCCGCTGAGAAGAACTAGGTGAGAGCCCCTTGCACGGAGGCTGCTCTTCTTCTTACTCAGCTCCTAACAAGAGCAAAGGAGCGAAACAGAGGGAGGGCCATCCCTCTGTGAGCAGTAATGGGAAAATGCCTTCTGGCCTCACAGGAAGTAGATGCCTGTGATAGGACCGTAAAATAATATGATTCATTCTGGGCTTGGTTCTGAGGTGGATTCAGGACTTAACCTGTTGATAGGTCATGAACTCAACATTTGGCTCAGAGTATTACTGGATAAAGGACTGAGTTCCCCACACGGCCCGCGAGGACAGCTGTGCAGAGCAGAGGCTCCTCTGTACCGTGTCTCTGTGCCTCGCCCGGAGCTGGAGTGAGTGACTGAGCCTCTTTGAACCCTGGCAGTCCCAGCAATGATGCCTTCAGCGCAGGTGGGTTTATGCATAAAGCCCTGTCTGTGGCTGCCAGAGCCCAGGGCACCTGGCTCCCCCTACGCTCACCAGTGTTACCTGAGCACAAGTCTAACTGACAGACGATTGACTGACTTATCTGCGGCTCCTTTGAAGTCAGTTGCTTTCTCTGGGATAAACAGCCTTTTTCTTAAAGATTGAAATAATGTGTTTAGTTTAAATATTGGGTTGGACTCCAGTCTGAAAAAGTAAAGATACTCATCCTTCAAATATTAAAGAATATGCTATATATTTCACTTTTAATACTCATCTGGTTACATACATTCCAAACCAAAAAAAAAAGAGTGTTTTTATTAAATAAATCACTGCTCTATCTGTAAAAGAACAGTGTGCCTGGATCAAAGATAATATCAGATTGAACTTTCAAAGTTATACTGGTTACTTATTACTACACATCAAGAGTTTTTCAAAGGGCAGGACTGAGACCGTACCATTTTGGCAATTTGATCTCCCATAGTCATGTTTGGATTCTAGATTTTACTAAGTTTGTGTGATGGAGCCTTTTCTGTTGTTATTGTTGTGTTTGTGTGTGTGTGCACGCACGCTAAGTCACTTCAGTCGTGTCCAACTCTTTGTGACCCCATGGACCTTAGCCCGCCAGGCTCCTCTGTCCATGGGATTCTTCAGGCAAGAACACTGGAGTGGGTTGCTGTGCCCTCCTCCAGGGAATCTTCCCCACCCAGGGATGGAACTCATGTCTCTTATATCTCCTGCATAGGCATTTCGTTATTGTTGTTGGAGGTTATCTCATCATGTAACTCTGTAGATTTCATTGTTCTGATGTTAATGAAAAAGGCCTTAAATAACCTATAATGATAACTTGAAGTTTTATATTATAACCTCTCATTTTTTGAAAGCAACTTATTTTTATCGATGTACAGTTGATTTACAGTGTTGGGTTGGTTTCAGGTGTATAGCACAGGGATTCAGTTGTACATCTACCTATGTATATATTTTCCCAGATTCTATAACTTCTCATTTTTTTGAGAAAATATCATGACACCAGGCTTGTCTAACTCAAAAAAAACATCTGAGATTTGTGTCAGGATGAGTTTAGTGTACCAGCTTACGTGCAATTGTCTGAATAATTTCGAATTCTTCTAAAGATCTTGAGTGTGGCTTGAAATTGGCATACTGTTAGTTCTCTGCATCTTCTGTTTCTTTCCCTTAAATGTGGGTCATGGGAAGAGTCCTCTGGTTTATGTTTAGATTGCTGCTTGCTCACTTATTTCTTTTTTTAGCATTTTAAAGCATTTTTACAGCTTCCCTCCTACTGTTTTGTTTGGCAGCAGCTTTTCTAACTAAAGCAGCTGAAAGAAAATTTCCACGGTAGCAGGCTGCCATATAAAACAGGATCCCACACCTATAATCTAAATGGCCAGAGATGATAAAATGCCTGTCATTAAAAAATACATGTTCTTTACAACTTATCTGGAAAAAGGGTTTCCTTAGAGTGACATATAATCTAAGGACATTTGAAATGAGTCCACATAGCTCATTTGAAATGAGCTCCTGACTTCAATAGAGTGAACAGCGGTAACAGTAGGAAAAAAAAATGTGTTTATAAAACTCTATGGGTTTACTGAAACTTTGGAATGGAACTCTCAGTAATGAGCTATTTAAATCATTATAAATGCAATAATTTTTGAGAGTGAACTTGAGTTTTCCATTATCTTTAATGTGGCCATTTGGTTTTAAACATGTTCATTCATATGAGTGAATACCATTTGTTTAAAAATAAAAATGCCTGAAAGGTACAAGACACTGTATGTTTATATCTGTCACATGCAAAGTCTCAGTTATAAATATTTGTTCCCTGTTTAATTAATTTTTAACTGTTGGAATAGGTGGGTCAGTAAAGGGCAGAAATAGTTTTTCTCTATAAAAGTAGAAAGAAATACACATAAAAGGCTGTAACAATTATTTACAAATCAGTCTAACACTTAAAAATATGGCCCAAACACAGTGTAAGCAAGAAGGAATGTGTAAACTTTTCCCTGTCCTCTTTTTAGTGTGTGAGACAATTAATTCTTTGTTAGGAATGAAAACACATTTACTGGGTTGAAGTTTAAGATTTAGACGTACTTGGATGAGACGCGGGTGGCTGTTGCTTCTGCTCCTGAGCGCCCCCTGGCTGCTTTTCCTTGCTCTGTTTTTTTTTTCTGAGGGGGATGGTTGTGTGGGGAAGAGGCAGGGAAGCGGGTAATTGAGCCTAGAAGTTGTGTGTGTCTGTATGTGTGTGTGTGTGTGTGTCTGTATGTGTGTGTGTGTGTGAGAGAGAGAGAGAGAGAGAGAGATCCAGGGCAAGAGGGGAAGTGGCAGGGCTTGTGTGAAGAGCTTTTGGGGAGAGCTTCCAAACTCCTCTGTTTATAAGGCACAGTGTCCTGGCAGGGTAATTTCATCTTCTGTGAGTCTCATCCGTGTTTCCCAGAGGAGCTGACCTCTGCCTTCGGCCCAGAGAGGATGAAATTTATAAGACCGCGGTTCCCATTTCCCGGGGTCACAGGAGCCCTTTCACCCACATAGGCTAGTTTGGGTTTCCTCCCATCGTGGCAGCCTTACATCGATCACATGGTGATTTAGAGTTGCAGAGGTTCCAAGAGGCAAGCACAAATGGTATGCCCTTTATAGCCAAGCCTTATAAATTTTCTAGCATCAGTTTTCCATACTGTATGAGTTGATGTAGCTACAAAGGCATTCAGTTTCAAAGGGAGGGATCCATGCCACCTCTTGACTGGGGTGGGGTGTTGCAGAGGAACACATGTGTAGGGGGATATCATTGGAGCACTTTTCTAATCTGTGACACTTATGTCTTTAAAAATGATCTAATAATTAATCTAGTTACTTATGTGCTTTTCCTTATGAATAATGAAAGAACAGAGTTGAGAGAAAAGCGGGCTCGGCATTCTGAAACCCCCAAATTCCAAAAGATTTTAGCACTCTCAGGGCTGCTAGTACTTACCTGAGGCCTGCTCACTCCCAATAGACAATTGTGCTGCCTCCTGTGGGATTCAGGTTGGTATTGGAGTGGCTAACCTGAAATGCAACATTTTAAAGTTTCATCCTACAGTTACCTCATTTGCCACTGTTATCACAGAGGATATGCAGATTGCTTAAAGCATAGTCACAGATTTTTTTAAACACTTTTGTCTCTCTCAGGAAAACAATCAGAAATATGAAAAAAATGTACTAGGATTGTGGGCACTAATATTTTTTTTCTTTTTTACTTTGCTTTCAATTTTTACTTTGCAAAAAAATTGGGGGAAAACGAGTTGTTAGTCTTGTACATATTACTTGGCATTCGCCAGTAACTTATTCTCTACCTAAGATGTAATTCCACTTGTGTGTGCAAAGCAAAAAGCAAAGCTTACAATGAAAAGCAATAATGTTGCAATTCTACTAGGTAGATTTTATTTTTTTCACACTGAAGCTACAATTCAATATTTTTTTGACTTTTTCTCCATGAGGACAAAAGCTATGATTCTGCTCAAAGAGTTACTATGCTCAGCATACACTGCTTTTCTAATGACTTAATCTTATCAATTACATTTTGACTAACAATTTGTCTTTTTTTGGCTCTTAGATTATAAAAAAGGACCTAAAATGTTCAAATACTTTATCTCACTTTTTATTTATTTGAGTCTCTCAAATTTTCTCCAAGTTAATCCATGAAAGAAAGAAACTTTCAAAGGCATTTTGATCATATGAAAATTCAATTTTTGTATATGATTAACATTACATTAAAATTGGGCCTCATAGACTTATCAGTATACATCGACAGCTTGAAAGGTCTAGCATATAATAAAATTACATAAAAGCTGAATAGAGATACAGTTTGGCACAGAAAGACTGGATTCTAACTTTTTAATGGTATTTTCTTCATTATTCTGATTAGTTTGTCAGTCTTCTTTTAGTGTACACAACTCCATTGGCATGGCTCCTGCCTAAGCCGCTCTCGTCCACCTGAAGAGGAGCAGTCTGTCCTGTGGACCAGGCTCCCAGGAACTCACGCACTTCCCGTGTCACGGTCGCCACGCTCATGGGATGAGTCACGGCCATTAGTGAAAACCAGGTTTAGAGTGTTAAGATTAAATGAGGACTGTTTCGATCATCAGTTTTAAGGCTGCCAAGCAGCTGCACTTGTTTTTAAGAATTCAGGATCCTTGTACATTGAACACTGAAAATGAAACATATACTAATTATTTTTAAATTAATTATGGTTTTAAAAGACATACTTTGTTGATATGTTTATAAGAATTATAATTCCAGTTAAATTTTAAAAATAAAAATGAAGTATTTTTTCCTAATTTTTAGATATGCACAAACACACACATAGCATGCACACCGATCTAATATTGCCTGGTGATATTGCTGGAAAGTTCTACAGGAGTAATATGTAGTGAACATAGGAAATTAGATAAATCTGAATGCTAAAAGTAGCATTACATTCCAAAAATCATATTAAGCAGTAGGTAAGTTTTACACATTAATGAGAGATACATATGTTAACATTTCACTTCTTCCACATTTGATAAAGTGAAAGGAATATAAATGTGTAGAGTAAATATATGCAGTAAATATATAAATGTCTAGAGTAAATATAAAGCATTTACTTTTATACGCTTAAAATTTTTATCCAAATTCATTTATCTTGAATAGCCCATTTATCAAATTGAAGGCTAATTGGAATTATATTTTTAGAATAATAGAATATTTTGTAATGTCTATGAATTTTGGCTGTTTGTTCATTGTCAATATATAGGGCATTCTTTTGAAGAATGCTGTTCGTTTTGTAAACATCTTGGAGAACTTCAAATTTATAATGGCAACAGGTCATAGGCTATAGTTATGTTGCTTTAATTGTTCTAGGCTCTCACATTCCTGTTTGCTTTTCAAACTACTAAATGAACCATTCTTTGAGATAGCAACATACTGAAGCAAATCCATGCTAACAACTTGAGAAAATTAATACTACTTTCTCCAGACCTTGTACTGCTGTGCTGTGGAACCATCAAGAAATTGTAACACTGTTCTTAGTCAAGACTGATTATAATAAGAAACACATCTCTTAGTAATCCCCAAGTAATTACTTCTTCCCAAATCCTCCAGGTTTCAGGTTTTCTTGAGCTTTCAGTGACAGCACTGTATCTGTTTAGAAATAACAACATACATATTTTCCAATAGGATGTCTGAGAGCTGACTCTTGTTTCTGATACAATTTGGCAAAGTATTTTCATTTCTTTATGGCTTGGATTCTTTCTATTCATTTATTCACCCATCCACTGCTTTTTATTATGTCTCTATTAAACACTGCATTGAATTCTTTGTTGAACTCAGACGTTAAATAATGTGTGGTTGATAGCATTATCTGTATAATAAGCCAATTGTAAAGTTAAAAAGGGTAATGGAAATAAAATCACTCAAATCAAGTGGATATCTGTAAGTGAACTATAATAAACTAGAACCTAGTAATCAGAATATGTTAAGCGGTTTGTGTTCAAGAGGTTGTCTGTCCAATCTTTTCAAGGCCTGTCTTCTCTTCTGCTTACTGGATCTTCAGATCCATATGAGGCCAGATCACTGCAGTTTGATGTTATAGGCTATTGTCCTGATGGCATTACTTGCCAGGGTATTAAGAACCCTTTTGCTACAACTCTTTCTTTTTGCCAGTAAGATAATGTCCCTCAAATAACTCAGTCTTCCCTTCTTCTCATCAGCACAGGTCTCCACTGTGGGCAGAGGGGCTTCCAGGAGGAAATGTTAAGTATAGATGAGCAACTCCATTTACAGTCATCCAGAATGAATACCATTAGACACAATATTTTAAAAGGCATTTCTGCACCCATGCATGAGAAATAACACCATTGACAGTGTTATTAACAAACACAAAGTTATGATATATGAGAGACAACACAGTTGAATGAAAAGAAAATTATACTGAGAACTTTGAGACTTGTTTTGACTTGGGAAGACCAGGAGGGTGGTCCCCAAAGTAATTGACCTGAACAAAGAATCACTAATGCATATTTGTTATATTTGCCTTAGGAAATGGTAGCGGCAGTGGGAGGTAGGGTGGTGGGGGGTGGGGGGATGTTAATGAATAAGGTGATTCTGGTTTCTCTGTCTGGAGCATTGGTCTCTCAGTTTATAACACACAAATCCATTGGGTGGTTTGGATTTATTTTATAATTTAAAAATGAGTATTTGTAGGCATTAATAGATTATGATGAAAATGGCTTGCAGGCATTCACAGGAAAAGAGTGTGGGGTCATTATGCTATTTGCTCCGATCACTCTTGAGAAGCTTGTGCATTCCTTTCCTTAGAGGGCGCTACAGAGGCCCTGAGAACACAAAGATGATGTTAAATAAGGAAACACAGGAAATTATACACCAGCCCAAATTAGTTTTTAGGCTTCTGGACTTAAGAAGTTTTGTGAGTATGGTGTCAGACCATTTTAGCAGCAGCAGCCAAGACAGGGTATTGGGTAGAAAAAAAAATAAAACTAGATGTTCAATTTTCCAGAGATTTCCTGTGTTTATTATTGTAAGACTGTGATTTATTAAAACTGTCTTACTTCTTCAAGCAGACCAAGATTTCCTCTGTGCTACTGAGGCTAAGATATATGGGGTTTGTGGAAAGGGTCTGTGAATGAGACAGAGCTAGAGGACCCAGTCTACAAGCTGTTCATGGCTGGGTAAAGTGTTTCCACCCACAGTTGTCAGGAAGGGCTCTAGTCCCATTTTTTCCTCATTACTGAATTTACGAATGTGTTACCTTTAAGAGGAGTTACTGCTCAAATTGAGTTTTGAGTTATAGGGTCTGGAACCACGTTATTTACATTTGTATAGTAATCTGTGGCATGTGTTGAAGAAATGGTATATCCTGTATCCATCCCTCCTGCTGTATGAGGAAAAGTATTATTGTCAGGGATATCTCACTGGCCAGTGGAGATAGTAGGCAAATACCTCTGATACTGCCTGCTCATTCCGTGAAGATCTGAATGCTGTCCTGGGTGATGGTGGGGTAAAAAGGAATCCTTCAAATGTATTTATAAGAAATTGTTCCACAAAACATATTATTGAAGCTTATAGATCTGTAAGTATATTTCCTGGCAAAATTTAAAATGGTATATTAAGCAGAGACTTTATACAAAATAAATTTACCCAGAAATATGATGGTTATTCTAAGAATAAGATATTCTGGGTTATACTAAGAATAAGAATCAGTTTATGCCAAACTGATCTCAAGTGTTAAGGAAAAGAAATCCCTGAAATCTTTATTTCAGATAGATTAACTACCTTGATGATAAGTTGCTAAGATCAAGGGTAGGCAATTTCATCCGTGTTGGGAGTCTCCAAAATGTTATTTGTTTTAATTTCACCCATAATGTAACTTTATTTAGAATCTCCATATATGATCTTGTTTTGTTCAATTGCCCAGCTATGTCTGACTCTCCATGACCCCATGGACTGCAGCACACCAGGCTTCCTGTCCTTCACCATCTCCCCGAGCTTGCTCAAACTCATGTCCATCTAGTCGGCGATGACATCCAACCATCTCATCTTCTGCCGTCCCCTTCTCCTCCTGCCTTCAATCTTTCTCAGCATCAGGGTCTCTTCCAATGAGATGGCTCTTGGCATCATATGGTCAACGTATTGAAGCTTTAGCTTCAGCATTAATCCATGCAGTGAGTATTCAGGATTGACTTCTTTTAGGATTGATTTTCTAGTCATGTGTTTTAGTAAAATTTAATAACATTAGAGATTTTTGAAAAAGGTTCCCTTCCAAATTGCAATAATTTTGGATCCACAAAATCTGGAGTCACGTCTGAATAAAAATGAAGTGAGGCTTCCCGTGTTGAAGTGAGGGTCTCTTGGATGCATTGATTTCTTCTCCCACCAGCCTAAGTGGCAGTCTTTGAGAATGAAACCACTGTGATTCCCAGAATTGTTGGTATCTTGACATCTTCTGACCTGCCTCTTGAGAAACCTATAGGCAGGTCAGGAAGCAACAGTTAGAACTGGACATGGAACAACAGACTGGTTCCAAATAGGAAAAGGAGTATGTCAAGGTTGTATATTGTCTCCCTGCTTATTTAAATTATATGCAGAGTATATCATGAGAAATGCTGGGCTGGAAGAAGCACAAGCTGGAATCAAGATTGCTGGGAGAAATACCGATAACCTCAGATATGCAGATGACACTACCCTTATGGCAGAAAGTGAAGTAAAGAGCCTCTTGATGAAAGTGAAAGAGGAGAGTGAAAACGTTGGCTTAAAGCTCAACATTCAGAAAATGAAGATCATGGCATCTGGTCCCATCACTTCATGAGAAATAGATGGGGAAACAGTGGAAATAGTGTCAGACTTTATTTTTGGGGCTCCAAAATCACTGCAGATGGTGACTGTAGCCATGAAATTAAAAGACGCTTACTCCTTGGAAGAAAAGTTATGACCGACCTAGATAGCATATTCAAAAGCAGAGACATTACTTTGCCAACAAAGGTCTGTCTAGTCAAGGCTGTGGTTTTTCCAGTGGTCATGTATAGATGTGAGAGTTGGACTGTGAAGAAAGCTGAGCGCCGAAGAATTGATGCTTTTGAACTGTGGTGTTGGAGAAGACTCTTGAGAGTCCCTTGGACTGCAAGGAGATCCAACCAGTCCATTGTGAAGGAGATCAGCCCTGGGATTTCTTTGGAAGGACTGATGCTAAAGCTGAAACTCCAGTACTTTGGCCACCTCATGCGAAGAGTTGACTCATTGGAAAAGACTCTGATGCTGAGAGGGATTGCGGGCAGGAGGAGAAGGGGACAACAGATGAGATGGCTGGATGGCATCACCTACTCGATGGACGTGAGTTTGAGTGAACTCTGGGAGATGGTGATGGACAGGGAGGCGTGGCATGCTGTGATTCATGGGGTCGCAAAGAGTTGGACACGACTGAGCGACTGAACTGACTGACTGACTAACATCTTCTGAGAATTTTTAGGAACAGATTCCTGGGTCCTCCACTGAACAGATTCAGAACAGATTCTGTGCAGATGAGTCCAATAAATCTTTTTTTTTTGTTTTCTTGAAGAACCTCAAATAGTTTTGATGATAAATCAAGTTTAGGAGACACTGGATTAGACGAAAACAAATACTCTTAAAACCATTCAACCTGAGGGGAAGATCTTTCTAGGAACTCTTCTCTCGACATTATGATGCAGAAAAACTTTGCAATGGCTAAGAGGAGGAGAGAGAAGATATTTAGAGGATGAGGGGGATGTACTTATCCAGGAGGAATTAGAGAGCATGCTTGGGGTCCATCCCATCCCCTGCACTTACTGGGTGATTTTTCTCATCCTTTCCATCTCTGTCTACTTCTTCTTTGACAGAAACAGTCCCTCTCATTGGATGGTTAAAAAGTGTTTAAAGAGATAATGCATGCATCTTAACACATAGAGACCTGCCCTATAGACTGGCATAAAGCAAATATTTGCCTTTATCATTAAAACATTATTGACTAACAATAAAATCTTAGAATTGGTGGAGAATAAGAATCATGATTCAAAGTGGATTGAACTCAAATTGAATGTAAACTAGAATAAAGGGCAAGGAGAAGAGATTTCAGTTCAATTAAACAACCAATTATTAAATGTCCCTTTTATGTGAAGTCTTCATAGAGAAAGAATTTAGTCAGGGAGAGAAATACATATATCAGTATAAATTATACAAACTTTGGTAAGAGTGAATATAGATAGATAGATATACACAGAGAGAACTATGGTGGAAAACAGATGTGGAAATCAAGCTGGGTGTTGAGAATGTCTTCTTCTTTTTTTTTTTTCTTTTTTTGAGGAGTGATGGATTATCCTCAGAGACTGAGGCTGTCTTTGCCAATATTGTATTTAACACAGATTCACCATGCGAATTTTACAAGCCAGTAGCAAGAAGAGCTTTTGAGTTGTGTATTATGAATATCGGAGGATGAAGTATATTGACCTGATGAAAAAAAAAAAAAAAGAATGATATCTCATTAAGAAAGCCTGTCTTAGGACTTCCCTGGTGGTCCAGTGGTTAAGATTCCATGCTTCTAATGCAAGGGGTCTGGGTTCAACCCCTGGTTCAGGGAACTAGATGCCATGTGCTGCAACTAAGATGTGTCACAGTCACATTAAAAGAAAGAAAGAAAGAATGTTATTTTCTCTTGCAACAATGACCAAGACTTCTTATTATTGATATGGGTCAAAGAGGAGAGTGAAAAAGCTGGCTTGAAATTCAACATTCAAAAAACTAAGATCATAGCATCTGGTCCTATCACTTCATGGCAAATAGAAGGGGGAAAAAATGGAAGCAATGACACATTTTATTTTCTTGGGTTCCAAAATCACTGCAGATGGTGACTGCAGCCATGAAATTAAAAGACACTTGCTCCTTAGAAGAAAAGCTATGATAAACTTAGCACATTAAAAAGCAGAGACATCACTTTACCAACAAAGGTCTGTCTAGTCAAAGCTATGGTTTTTCCAGTGGTCATGTACAGATGTGAAAGTTGGACCATAATGAAGACTGAGTGCTAAAGAATTGATGTTTTTGAATTGTGGTGTTGGAGAAGACTCTTGAGAGTCCTTTGGACTGCAAGGAGATCAAACTAGTCAATCGTTGAGGAAATCAACCCTGAATACTCATTAAAAGGACTGATGCTAAAGCTGAAACTCCAATACTTGGATCACCTGATGCAAAAAATCTGACTCATTGGAAAAGACCCTGATACTGGGAAAGATTGAAGGCGAAAGGAGAAGGGGGCAGCAGAGGAAGAGATGGTTAGATAGCATCACCAACTCAATGGACATGAACTTGAGCAAACTCCAGGAGATAGTAGAGGACAGAGGAGCCTGGACTGTGTAGTCCACAGGGTCACAAAGAGTCGGATATGGCTTAGCTGCTGCTGCTGCTACTGCTAAGTCGCTTCAGTCATGTCCGACTCTGTGCGACCCCATAGACAGCAGCCCACCAGGCTCCCCTGTCCCTGGGATTCTCCAGGCAAGAACACTGGAGTGGGTTGCCATTTCCTTCTCCAATGCATGAAAGTAAAAGTGAAAGTGAAGTTGCTCAGTCGTATCCGACTCTTAGCGACCCCATGGACTGTAGCCTACCAGGCTCCTCAGTCCATGGGATTTCCCAGGCAAGAGTACTGGAGTGGGTTGCCAGTTACTAACTGACAACTATTGGGTATTTGTTGTTATTTTATTTTATATAATATATTTTATAGATATTAAATATATGACAGTATTTATACCAATATTCTTGGAGAACACAGTTTTGTTCAAGTAACAAAGTGTACCTCGTTCACACATGAGTAAAATTAAGATTTTGGGATTAACATCCACACACTCCTATATATAAAATAATCAACAAAGACCTACTGTATAGCACAAGGAAATCTACTCATTATTTTGTAATAACCTAAATGGGAGAAGGATTTGGAAGAGAATATAAATATATATATGTGTATACATATATATATATGTACATATGTATATAATGGAATCACTTTTCTGTAAATCTAACAAAACATTGTAAATCAACTGTACTCCAATATGAAATATTACCACCAAAACATAGCTCCTGGACCTATCTCTTCCCTCTCCAACTTCATGACCTTCTAAATTACTTAGGTTTCCCTGGTTATCTTATTTTCTTTTTCCTGCCTCTTCTCACCTTCCTCCTTTTACTTCATACATGATGACAAGGAATCAGGTACAGTCCTCTTGTTAGATGGCGTGAGTGTCATGTCTGACTCTTTGCGACCCCATGGACTGGAGGCTGCCAGGCTTCTCTGTCCATGGAATTTTCCAGGCAAGAATACTGGAGCCCGTTGCCATTTCCTTCTCCAGGGGATCTTCCTGACCCAGGGATTGGACCCGTGTCTCCTGCGTCTCCTGCACTGGCAGGTGGATTACTCACCACAGTGCCCCCTAGGAAGCCCCATCTGATGGCAGGGGAGGGAAATAATTTGAGCTCGTTAGCAAGTGAGTGGAGGGAAGGCAGGAAAAGTGGTTAAAGCTCACCATTGATGATGCTTGACTTGGTCCTATTGCCTAGACCACCAGGACAAAAAGGAGAAGAGACAAAGCAGAATTTTATATTTAGGTTACAGGATCCAGTGGCACAAAAAATGGCTAAGTTATATAATTTTGCAGATAATTCTGTAAAGAGGGAGTATCTTACCTTTTTCTTACATGAATTTTAGATTCTACTCTAAACACATTTGCCATTTAAAAACAGTACTAACTTCAACTCTGAGTAATTCAGCTCCATCACACAATACAATTGCCTCATCTTCACCAGAGCCACCTTGATGCACTGAATAATTTTAAAGATGCAAAACAACTCAACTCCACTCAGGAAGTTTGCAGTCTCCTTAATGACTCACCTCTTACTGAGTTAAAAATAATAAAGGTAAAAGTATGTGTCATTAATCTGTATGAGACCATCACATAAAAATTTTATAGTAAATGCTGCTTTGGTACTTATTGAACTTTACAGTGTGATATATTTGTAATCGTACTTGTTCTAGGAAGAGAATAAAAAGTTCACCAGTGATTAGATTTTGCTCCTTTAAAAAAAGGCCTTTTCTCCTTTAAAAAAATATTTTGCTCCTTTAAAAAAAAGGCCTTTTCTCCTTTAAAAAAATATTTTGTTCCTTTAAAAAAAGGCCCCTGAGTTATTTACACTTCGCCTGGATAAGGGTTGGCTTAAATATTGGTCATTATTCTAGGTTGAAAAGAAAAATATTTCTTTATGTGTTTCATACAACTTCAGATCACATGGTATTTGTATTATTTTGTATTTTTGATATGTACACACACACACACACACATAAACACACACGCACACACATATCTTCCACTACTAGCTGATGTGTAAGATGTGTTTGGTCTGCATCTCCTTCATTTTTAATGCTATAATATTAAATATATTGTAAGTGTATAACCTTTTGAAATGTTAATATTCAAAAATTGGGAGGCATTTTAACAGCTCATTTTAAAGATTTCATGATATTTTAAAATTAAATTTTGTATTCCCCAATGACAAATTTTATAGTTTATTTGCAAAATGTATACTCATATGCATTATCTTGAAATTCCAATACTCTCAGGAAATTTGAACGAGCACTTAATGCTCAAACTATACTTTTACCGTTGCTGTTGTCTGGAGAACACATTCAAGGTATAAGTATTTAGGAGAGATTATTGTATGCAGATAACAACAAAATATTAGCAAGATGTCTAAAAATGTGTAATGTGGAGTATCTGAAGGGTTTCTGACGTGGCTCAGTGGTAAAGATTCTGCCTGCCAGTGCAGGAGACACAGGAGGTGCAACCTGATACCTGGGTTAGGAAGACCCCTCAAGGAGAAAATGGCAACCCACTCTAGAATTCTTGCCTAGAAAGTTGAAGAGACAGAGGAGCCGGGTTGGCTACAGGCCAGTTCAGTTCAGTCGCTCAGTCATGTCAGGCTCTTTGTGACCCCAAGAATCACAGCACGCTAGGCCTCCCTGTCCATCACCAACTCCCAGAGTCTACTCAAACTCATGTCCATCAAGTTGGTGATCTCATCCTCTGTCGTCCCCTTCTCCTCTTGCCCCCAATCCCGCCCAGCATCAGGGTCTTTTCCAGTGAGTCAACTCTTTGCATGAGGTGGCCAAAGTACTGGAGTTTCAGCTTTAGCATCAGTCCTTGCAATGAACACCCAGGACTGATCTCCTTTAGAATGGACTAGTTGGATGTCCTTGCAGTCCAAGGGACTCTCAAGAGTTTTCTCCAACACCACAGTTCAAAAGCATCAATTCCTCGGGTTCTTCACAGTCCAACTCTCACATCCATACATGACCACTGGAAAAACCACAGCCTTGACTAGACGGACCTTTGTTGGCAAAGTAATGTCTCTGCTTTTGAATATGCTATCTAGGTCGGTCATAATTTTCCCTCCAAGGAGTAAGCGTCTTTTAATTTCATGGCTACAGTCACCATCTGCAGTGATTTTAGAGCCCCCCCAAAATAAAGTCTGACACAGTTTCCACTGTTTCCCCATCTATTTCTCATGAAGTGATGGGACCAGATGCCATGATCTTCATTTTCTGAATGTTGAGCTTTAAGCCAACTTTTTCACTCTCCACTTTCACTTTCATCAAGAGTCTCTTTAGTTTCTCTTCACTTTCTGCCATAAGGGTGGTGTCATCTGCATGTCTGAGGTTATTGACCTTTCTCCCAGCAATCTTGATTCCAGCTTGTGCTTCTTCTAGTCCAGCATTTCTCATGATGTACCCTGCATATAAGTTAAATAAGCAGGGTGACAATATATAGCCTTGACGTACTCCTTTTCCTATTTGGAACCAGTCTGTTGTTCCATGTCCAGTTCTAACTGTTGCTTCCTGACCTGCATATAGGTTTCTCAAGAGGCAGGTCAGGTGGTCTGGTATTCCCATCACTTTCAGAATTTTCCACAGTTTATTGTGATCCACACAGTCAAAGGCTTTGGCATAGTCAATAAGGCAGAAATAGATGTTTTTCTGGAACTCTCTTGCTTTTTTTGATGATCCAGCAGATGTTCGCAATTTGATCTCTGGTTCCTCTGCCTTTTCTAAAACCAGCTTGAACATCAGGAAGTTCACAGTTCACGTATTGCTGAAGCCTGGCTTGGAGAATTTTGAGCATTACTTTACTAGCATGTGAGGTGAGTGCAATTGTGCAGTAGTTTGAGGACTCTTTGGCATGACCTTTCTTTGGGATTGGAATGAAAACTGACCTTTTCCAGTCCTGTGGCTACTGCTGAGTTTTCCAAATTTGCTGGCATATTGAGTGCAGCACTTTCACAGCATCATCTTTCAGGATTTGAAATAGCTCCCCTGGAATTCCATCACCTCCACTAGCTTTGTTCGTAGTGATGCTTTCTAAGGCCCACTTGACTTCACATTCCAGGATGTCTGGTTCTAGGTGAGTGATCACACCATCGTGATTATCTTGGTCATGAAGATCTTTTTTGTACAGTTCTTCTGTGTATTATTGCCACCTCTTCTTAATATTTTCTGCTTCTGTTGGGTCCATACCATTTTTGTCCTTTATCGAGCCCATCTTTGCATGAAATGTTCCCTTGGTATCTTTAATTTTCTTGAAGAGATCTCTAGTCTTTCCCATTCTCTTGTTTTCCTCTATTTCATTGCATTGATCTCTGAGGAAGTCTTTCTTATCTCTCCTTGCTATTCTTTGGAACTCTGTATTCAGATGCTTATATCTTTCCTTTTCTCCTTTGCTTTTCATTTCTCTTCTTTTCACAGCTATTTGTAAGGCCTTCTCAGACAGCCATTTTGCTGTTTTGCATTTCTGACAGAATGTGGTTCACTGGAGAAGAGAATGGCAAACCAATTTTGTATTCTTGCCTTGAGAACCCCATGAACAGTATGAAAATGCAAAATGAGGAACTCCTCAGGTCGGTAGGTCCCCAATATGCTACGGAGATCAGTGGAGAAATAACTCCAGAAAGAATGAAGGGATGGAGCCAAAGCAAAAACAATACCCAATTGTGGATGTGACTGGTGATAGAAGCAAGGATCATTGCTGTAAAGAGCAATATTGCATAGGAACCTGGAATGTTAGGTCCATGAATCAAGGCAAATTGGAAGTGGTCAAACAGAAGATGACAAGAGTGAACATCGACATTCTAGGAATCAGATAACTGAAATGTACTGGAATGGGTGAATTTAACTCAGACGACCATTATATCTACTACTGTGGGCAGGAATCCCTTAGAAGAAATGGAGTAACCATCATGGTCAACAAATGAGTCTGGAATGCAGTACTTGGATGCAATCTCAAAAACAACAGAATGATCTCTGTTTGTTTCCAAGGCAAACCATTCAGTATCACAGTGATCCAAGCCTTTCCCCAACCAGTAATGCTGAAGAAGCTGAAGTTGAATGGTTCTATGAGAAGGCAATGGCACCCCACTCCAGTACTCTTGCCTGGAAAATCCCATGGACGGAGGAGCCTGGTAGGCTGCAGTCCATGGGGTCGCTAAGAGTCAGACATGACTCAGCGACTTCACTTTCACTTTTCACTTTCATGCATTGGAGAAGGAAATGGCAACCCACTCCAGTGTTCTTGCCTGGAGAATCCCAGGGATGGCAGAGCCTGGTGGGCTTCTGTCTATGGGGTCGCACAGAGTCGAACACGACTGAAGCGACTTAGCAGCAGCAGCAGCGTGAAGACCTACAAGACCTTTTAGAACTAACACCAAAAAAAGATGTCCTTTTCATTATAGGGGACTGGAATTCAAAAGTAGGAAGTCAAGAAACACCTGGAATAACAGACAAATTTGGCCTTGGAGTATGGAATGAAGTAGGGCAAAAGCTAATAGAGAACACACTGGTCATAGGAAACACCCTCTTCCAACAACACAAGAGAAGACTCTACACATGGACATCACCAGATGATCAACACCGAAATCAGATTGATTATATTCTTTGCAGCCAAAGATGGAAAAGCTCTATGCAGTCAGCAAAAACAAGACTAGGAGCTGACTGTGGCTCAGATCATGAACTCCGTATTGCCAAATTCAGATTTAAATTGAAGAAAGTAGGGAAAACCACTACACCATTCAGGTATGACATAAATCAAATCCCTTATGATTATACACTGGAAGTGAGAAATAGATTTAAGGGACTAGATTGATAGACAGAGTGCCTGATGAACTATGGAAGGAGTTTTGTGACATTGTCCAGGAGACAGGGATCAAGACCATCCCCATGGCTACAGTCCGAAGAATTGTAAAGAGTCGGACACAACTGAGTGATTGAGCACGCACACAAGGAGTGTCCAGATATAATCACCCCATGATAGAGTTCAGATCAGATCAGATCAGTCACTCAGTCGTGTCCGACTCTTTGCGACCCCATGAATCGCAGCACGCCAGGCCTCCCTGTCCATCAACTCCCGGAGTTCACTCAGACTCACGTCCATTGCGTCAGTGATGCCATCCGGCCATCTCATCCTCTGTCGTCCCCTTCTTCTCCTGCCCCCAATCCCTCCCAGCATCAGAGTCTTTTCCAATGAGTCAACTCTTCGCACGAGGTGGCCAAAGTATTGGAGTTTCAGCTTTAGCATCATTCCTTCCAAAGAAATCCCAGGGCTGATCTCCTTCACAATGGACTGGTTGGATCTCCTTGCAGTTCAAGGGACTCTCAAGAGTCTTCTCCAACACCACAGTTCAAAAGCATCAATTCTTTGGTGCTCAGCCTTCTTCACAGTCCAACTCTCACATCCATACATGACCACAGGAAAAACCATGGCCTTGACTAGATGGACCTTTGTTGGCAAAATAATGTCTCTGCTTTTGAATATGCTATCTAGGTTTGTCATAACTTTCCTTCCAAGGAGTAAGCGTCTTTTAATTTCATGGCTGCAGTCACCATCTGTAGTGATTTTTGAGCCAAGGAAAATGAAGTCTAACACTGTTTCTACTGTTTCCCCATCTATTTCCCATGAAGTGATGGGACAGATGCCATGATCTTCGTTTTCTGAATGTTGAGCTTTAAGCCAACTTTTTCACTCTCCACTTTCACTTTCATCAAGAGGCTTTTGAGTTCTTCTTCACTTTCTGCCATAAGGGTGGTGTCATCTGCATATCTGAGGTTACTGATATTTCTCCCAGCAATCTTGATTCCAGCTTGTGTTTCTTCCAGTCCAGCGTTTCTCATGATGTACTCTGCATATAAGTTAAATAAACAGGGTGACAATTTACAGCCTTGACGAACTTCTTTTCCTATTTGGAACCAGTCTGTTGTTCCATGTCCAGTTCTAACTGTTGCTTCCTGACCTGCATACAAATTTCTCAAGAGGCAGATCACGTGGTCTGGTATTCCCATCTCTTGAAGAATTTTCCACAGTTTATTGTGATCCACACAGTCAAAGGCTTTGGCATAGTCAATAAAGCAGAAATAGATGCTTTTCTGGAACTCTCTTGCTTTTGCCATGATCCAGCAGATGTTGGCAATTTGCACTCTGGTTCCTCTGCCTTGTCTAAAACCAGCTTGAACATCAGGAAGTTAATGCTTCAGATATTGCTGAAGCCTGGCTTGGAGAATGTTGAGCATTACTTTACTAGTGTGTGAGATGAGTGCAATTGTGCAGTAGTTTGAGCATTCTTTGGCGTTGCCTTTCTTTGGGATTGGAATGAAAACTGACCTTTTCTAGTCCTGTGGCCACTGCTGAGTTTTCCAAATTTGCTGGCATATTGAGTGCAGCACTTTCACAGCATCATCTTTCAGGATTTGGAATAGCTCAACTGGAATTCCATCACCTCCACTAGCTTTGTTCGTAGTGATGCTTTCTAAGGCCCACTTGACTTCACATTCCAGGATGTCTGGCTCTAGGTCAGTGATCACACCATCGTGATTATCTGGGTTGTGAAGATCTTTTTTGTACAGTTCTTCTGTGTATTATTGCCATCTCTTCTTAATATCTTCTGCTTCTGTTAGGTCCATACCATTTCTGTCCTTTATCGAGCCCATCTTTGCATGAAATGTTCCTTTGGTATCTTGATTTTCTTGAAGAGATCTCTAGTCTTTCTCATTCTGTTGTTTTCCTCTATTTGTTTGCATTGATTGCTGAAGAAGGCTTTCTTATCTCTTCTTGCTATTCTTTGGAACTCTGCATTCAGATGTTTATATCTTTCCTTTTTCTCCTTTGCTTTTCACTTCTCTTCTTTTCACAGCTATTTGTAAGGCCTTCTCAGACAGCCATTTTGCTTTTTTGCATTTCTTTTCCATGGGAATGGTCTTGATCCCTGTCTCCTGTACAATGTCACGAACCTCAGTCCATAGTTCATCAGGCACTCTATCAGATCTATCAGATCTAGGCCCTTAAATCTATTTCTCACTTCCACTGTACAATCATAAGGGATTTGATTTAGGTCATACCTGAATGGTCTAGTGGTTTTCCCTACTTTCTTCAATTTAAGTCTGAATTTGGCAATAAGGAGTTCATGGTCTGAGCCACAGTCAGCTCCTGATCTTGTTTTTGCTGACTGTATAGAGCTTCTCCATCTTTCACTGCAAAGAATATAATCAATCTGATTTCAGTGTTGACCATCTGGTGATGTCCATGTATAGAGTCTTCTCTTGTGTTGTTGGAAGAGGGTGTTTGTTATGACCAGTGCATTTTCTTGGCAAGACTCTATTAATCTTTTCCCTGCTTCATTCCGTATTCAGAGGCCAAATTTGCCTGTTACTCCAGGTGTTTCTTGACTTCCTACTTTTGCATTCCAGTCCCCTATAATGAAAAGGACATCTTTTTTGGGTGTTAGTTCTAAAAGGTCTTATAGGTCTTCATAGAACCGTTCAACTTCAGCTTCTTCAACATTACTGGTTGGGGCATAGGCTTGGATTACTGTGATATTGAATGGCTTGCCTTGGAAACGAACAGAGATCATTCTGTCATTTTTGAGATTGCATCCAAGTATTGCATTTCAGACTCTTTTGTTGACCATGATGGCCACTCCATTTCTTCTGGGGGATTCCTGCCCGCAGTAGTAGATATAATGGTCATCTGAGTTAAATTCACCCTTTCCAGTCCATTTCAGTTTGCTGATTCCTAGAATGTCGACATTCACTCTTCCCATCTCTTGTTTGACCACTTCCAATTTGCCTTGATTCATGGACCTGACATTCCAGGTTCCTATGCAATATTGCTCTTTACAGCATCAGACCTTGCTTCTATTACCAGTCACATCCACAGTTGGGTATTGTTTTTGCTTTGGCTCCATCCTTCATTCTTTCTGGAGTTATTTCTCCACTGATCTCCAGTAGCATATTGGGCACCTACTGACGTCGGGAGTTTCTCTTTCAGTATCCTATCATTTTGCCTTTTCATGGGATTCTCAAGGCAAGAATACTGAAGTGGTTTGCCATTCCCTTCTCCAGTAGACCACATTCTGTCAGTTCTCTCCACCATGACCTGCCCGTCTTGGGTTGCCCCATGGGCATGGCTTAGTTTCATTGAATTAGACAAGGCTGTGGTTCTAGTGTGATTAGATTGACTAGTTTTCTGTGAGTATGGTTTCAGTGTGTCTGCCCTCTGATGCCCTCTTGCAACACCTACCGTCTTACTTGGGTTTCTCTTACCTTGGACGACGGGTATTTCCTCACACCGCCCTTCCTGACCTTCAACGTGGGATAGCTCCTCTAGGCCTTCCTGTGCCCGTGCAGCCACAGATTCTTATGATAGAGTTAGTAGCAAGTAAAATAAAATCTCTGTATGTCTATTGCATTCTAATTATGTGACCCTTTGCATATCTTTAAGATGCTTGCAAACTGTTGCACAAATATTGTGGCTGAATCCTTATCAAAATTTGAATACCAGTGAAATTAATTCACCATGATATACCCTGTATGGTTGGCTAGAGAGATATGGAGATTCCCACACAATGGCCAGATAATGGCCAATCCTGTTACTAACCAAATGATGGGAATTCTTAGGATCGTAAATGAAAAGTCACAGCAAAATCTTAAAACTATGCTAATTCAAACCAGACGTAGAAAGGTTTTGTTAAAATGTCAAAATAGTACTGTAAAGATATAGTTCTATTATTGTTTAAATAACAGTTAAACTTTAGACATTAAAATAACATCAAGACTGAAGTATAACATAAACTCCCTAAGAGTAAAAAAATAAAGTAATGCAAGGATTATCTGCCTTTAATTGAAACCTGCTCTAGTTTATTCATTGTAATAAAATTATATCGTATCACAATTTCCTAAAGCTCTTTACACAATTGTCTTTATTGACCAAATTTAGAGAGAATACTATTATGTCTTAAATGACCTCATCATATTGTGGCTATTTTTATAAAGGAAAATGTTCTGATTTGTTGGATTCTAATTAATTAAACTCTAATTAATAAATTTTAATTTATCATAATTTCATTAAGGTATCTTCAATGATTATCAAAGTTTAGCTTTCATGACCTAAAATTTGGTTTACATTCTGAATTTGGTTACTGTCATCTCTGCTTATTTTCCAGTTCTACAAATTGAAATATCTATTAAGTCATTGTTTTCTTACATAATTTTCTACATAAAGATTCAAGATCTTTGTTAAATTACATGTAGAGTGAATTAATCACTTACATGTTAATATGACCTAAATTTCTTGAAGGTTAACATTTGTCTTGTCCCCTTCATCCTGTGATGAGTTGCATACTTTATTCTCTAACTCTGTGTTGGTTAGAGAAGCACTTTTTATTGATTCCTGTTATCACATTAATATAAATATGTCATACATGTTTAAAACATATGACATCAAGTTAGACATAAGTATTAATAATATCAATTAGCATTCACTATGGTGTCCTAAAACTAGCAGTAACTTTTCTTTGTGCTTGAAATTAGGAATCAGTGCTCAGAACTTTGTGTGATGATTTGTGAGTGCATGTTTGCATGTATGTGTGAGAGAGACACGTGGAGAGACAGAGACAGGGAGAGAGGCATAGAGCTCACACTCTAGCCCCAGACACAAAGGCTACATTCATGAGTATATAGTCAAGAACTGTGTGTTGAAATATGCTCAGATCTTAACTGTTTTAAAAAGAAGCTATAAAAGAGGGAAGATTACATTTTAAAGTAAGTCACCTCCTTTATACCACCAGCCTCTGGGTGCTTACTGGTTTCTCTCTGGGGTCCCCTTCCCAGTGCCATTTCTCTGTAGTGAAGCTTGTCACAGCTGCATTCTCCTCACTTGGAAACGGCCTCTCTTTTCTTCCGATTGCCCTTTGCACCTCTCCAGGAGAATCTTTCTAAAGCGCTGCATCTCTCCCAGTCTTTCTCTGCTGATTCAGTACCCACTCTTCATGGCTTTCTAGTGTCTTCACAATAAATCCTGAAGTTTCAGAATCACATGAGCTTAACTCAAGATACATCACCATGTGTGGCCCCCTGTCTTAATTTATAACCTATTCTCTGATTGTTTACTGATAATTTTTTTCCAGCCAGATAGTGTATTCCGGCTGTTGCACCCTACAGCCATCTTTCCCCCTCTTCCCACCCTATTGATTTCTCAGTGTTTCTGCCTTTATGGCTTTGTCATGAATTATCTGTGGATTGAGTGGTGTCAGTTAACATTTGCCATGCTCATCAAATCTTAACTTTGGAATTTGAACAGGTTACAGGAACAAAATTGTCTATGGTCTACAATGTCTGGGGCCTTGGGCTGAATCATCTGGAGCTCCTTTGACCACAAGTTTCGGGTTTAGGGGTAGTGTTGATGTTGGCGAGGGGCTCACTTCCTCTATATGTGGGTCTCTCATGTGACCTCTCCCTGTGACTGCCCTGCAGAAGCTGGTTTTTCTCATGCAGATCTGCGGACTTTCCAAGGAGAAAGCCCTGTGGAGGCTGTGTCCTTGTTCCTAAGCTAGCCTCAGAAGTCACATGGCATGATTTCTGCTGTGTTCTATTGGTTGAAGCAATCACAAGCCTGCCTGGGTTCCAGTGGAGGGTAATAGCATCCATTTCTTGATGGGGATCGGTGGGGTTCTAGAAGAACATGTGGGTTTAGAAATACTGCTGTGGCCATTTAGGAAAAATTATAATATGTCATAGCAGGGGCTGCAGTTCATGTCCCATATACTCTTTTAGACTATTATAGGCCCTACCAATCTTTCCCCATTCTGAACTCTTATAAACTGTGCTCTTTTCACAACCAGTGTACAGTGAGTCCCCTACATACAAACAAGTTATGTTCCAAGAGCATGTTCTTAAGCCCAGTTTGTTCATAAGTCCAATGAAGTTAGCCTAGGTGCCCACCTAACACCATCACCTATATAGTATTGTACTTTAATAGGTTTATATTTTTCACATAAATAATACCCTAAAAAACAAACACAAAAAATAAAGCATTTTTAATCTTACCTTGAAAAGAAGAGTAATACAGTGCAACAGCTGGCATACAAGGGCAACTGAAGTTCAGAGAGGTGGGGAATGGCAGAGCTGAGGATGGTCAGCCACAGGAGATGGGGGCAAGCTGCAGCTTCACTCATGCTTGATGTTGATGTCATGGGTTCTGATTTCTCTTTGGAACCAAATGCACATTCACATCTTTGTAAGTTCTCAACTTGAAGATTTGTATGTAGGGGACTTACTGTATTTCTTTGAAATGTGCACTTTTCCTAGTGCATTTCTTGATCTCCCCAACTATACTGCAAATTACTCAGTGCAAGGACTTTACTTTCCTGTATGTATATTTCCCACATGACCTAGCATGGGGCTTTGGACATAGTTGATGTTCAGTAAACCTTTGGGTTAAAGTGAGATAGGCTTAAAATAAAATAAGCCTTGGTTTTCAGTTCAGTCACTCAGTCATGTCCGACTCTGCAACCTCATGAATCGCAGCACGCCAGGCCTCCCTGTCCATCATCAACTCCCGGAGTTCACTCAGACTCACGTCCATCGCGTCAGTGATGCCATCCAGCCATCTCATCCTCTGTCGTCCCCTTCTCCTCCTGCCCCCAATCCCTCCCAGCATCAGAGTCTTTGCCAATGAGTCAACTCTTCACATGGGGTGACCAAAGTACTGGAGTTTCAGCTTTAGCATCAGTCCTTCTAAAGAAATCCCAGGGCTGATCTCCTTCAGAATGGACTGGTTGGATCTCCTTGCAGTCCAAGGGACTCTCAAGAGTCTTCTCCAACACCACAGTTCAAAAGCATCAATTCTTCGGCGCTCAGCCTTCTTCACAGTCCAACTCTCACATCCATACATGACCACAGGAAAAACCATAGCCTTGACTAGACAGACCTTTGTTGGCAAAGTAATGTCTCTGCTTTTGAATATGCTATCTAGGTTTGTCATAACTTTCCTTCCAAGGAGTAAGCGTCTTTTAATTTCATGGCTGCAGTCACCATCTGCAGTGATTTTGGAGCCCCCCAAAATAAAGTCTGACGCTGTTTCCACTGTTTCCCCATCGATTTCCCATGAAGTGATGGGACAGATGCCATGATCTTCGTTTTCTGAATGTTGAGCTTTAAGCCAACTTTTTCACTCTCCACTTTCACTTTCATCAAGAGGCTTTTGAGTTCCTCTTCACTTTCTGCCATAGGGTGGTGTCGTCTGCATATCTGAGGTTATTGATATTTCTCCCGGCAATCTTGATTCCAGCTTGTGCTTCTTCCAGCCCAGCGTTTCTCATGATGTACTCTGCATATAAGTTAAATATACATTGTAAATGTCTGTGGTGGATGGTCTTTGAACATATGAAGCTGTGGGGCAGGGAATGGTAGCTATGATCTCTAAGAAATAAGTGACCAAGGATCACATTTTACACAGAATTAAATGTGTTTGGATTGAATGAAAATGAAAGCTTAAATATCAACTAGGCATGATGGCAGGCAGTGGGAAATGCTTTTTTACAGCTTAAATATTGAATTTAAAATTTTGAATATATTTAAAACTTCATTTAATGATTCCAAATTATAGTCATTGAAAGTATTTGCATTCTACTGGCATTTAGCTGAGAGTCAATAAGACCAATGGACTAATAAGAGTAAATATTGTAAAATTTCACCTTTTACACCTTGTAAAATTACACCTTTACACTATTGTAAAATTACACCTTTTTAAAAATGTATAGTTGTGTGAATTAAAGCATTTATACTTTAATTCTATTTTATTTGCTTTTAAATTAAAAACAGTGCATGCTTATTTTAATACGCCAAGGTATATAGAGAAAAAAACAAGTCTTCCCTCACCCATTACCACAGCAAAGATACAACTTCTGGTTTAGCACATGTTTTTACAGCTTTCTCCATGCTCATTCCATGTACTTTTGCTGTTTATACATTATTCCTTTTATTTATTGTTCATGCCATAATTTGTTATTCTTCAATATGCAGAACTTGTGATTACATCAACAGTAATTTCTCTATAAGATGATTATGGAGTTTGACCATCAGTTATTGCTCTAGGAGGCTAAATTACAGACTTTGTGATGAACTGGCAAGTTTGACATTTTAATTCAAAGTTGATTTTTCTTAAATAGATTCATAGAAAATAGTCTTGATAGGATGAGCTTCCTGTTGTGTGCTCCATCGTATTTGTTAATATTTGTTCACATTATGAGAACAAATAGTAACTCAAGGATAGAACTATGTAAAGCATTATGATTTTTAGTAGCTAAAACCAATAGTATACTAGGATCTCAGCCTCGTTAAATTCTTTGGACATGTGTAATTTACACTTTACTAAACATTGTAAAATTTCACATGTTGAAAATTATCTGGACATAAAATTTCCATGTGGAAGATAAATGCACAGTCTTTGCCATTCAAACTCTCCCTACTCTCAGGGGTATTGGAGGCTTGGCCATAAAATGAAAGGAAGAGAATAAAGATTAGTCCATTGAAAACACGAGAGTTCAGAATTCCTGAGTAATGTTTAAGTAATTAAGTTAACCAACCAAGTTAAGTAATTCCTAAGTAATCAGTCACTTAACCAGATCCTGTTATATAATACATAAAATCCAGATCTAGTTATTATATATTTATGACATTGAGAACTACTTATCATTAGCTATATTGACATGGTTTTGCTATTTCAAACATGAATTGATAGAATATAATTTCCTGTATATTTATAAGCTTCCTGAAAACTAAGAACATGCTCGATAGAATATTCCAATTCTCATGTCTCCATATAACTTATTATGTATTCAAGATGGCAGATCACACTGAAGTGATGAAGGGCATTCATCAATATCCAGGAATTCGATATCCTGTCCTTACTCCTAATCTTCAGGGTTTTCACCGTGCTGTAAGTGTGCTACTAATTTTCCCTAAAATTGATATGCTTTTTATTGTAAAGATTTTTACAAAGTTAAATGGTGTGATACATGACTCCCTTGATATCCTGCATAAACACTATTGCTATTATACTCATGTGGGTACTTGGCGATCAGTGACTTTGTGGCATTGTTGGGACTCAGATGCTCCACACAAATGGCTCTTTCACTTTAACATCCAAGAATTAAAACACAGAAATACAATTGTCCATTTCAATGAGATTCTTTTGAAAGTATATTTTGTGCTTCCCTCTTAAACAAGGAGTACAAAATGAACATTTCTCAACACAGTGTTGTAATTATTAATGTAACTGTAGCAGACAATTGTAATTGTCACCTCTTTTGGCCTTGCTGTTGTTCCCATCCTCTTCACGAAGCTAAGCACTGCCATTGGAACCAACAGCTTTCTTTATTGTCTTCTCACTTGTTTCTCTGAATCCAAGGTGACTTGGGAATTTATATGCCAAAAAGCTTTTGTGAATATACATATCCACCTGCAATGCAGGAGACCCCGGTTCGATTCCTGGGTCAGGAAGATCCCCTGGAGAAGAGATAGGCTACCCACTCCAGTGTTCTTGGGCTTCCCTTGTGGCTCAGTTGGTAAAGAATCCGCCTACAATGCAGGAGACCTGGGTTCTGGTTGGGAAGATCCCCTGGAGAAGGGAAAGGCTACCCACTCCAGTATTCTGGCCTGGAGAATTCCATGGACAGTCCATGGGGTCTCAAAGTCAGACATGACTGAGCAACTTTCACTTTCACACTAGAAGAATCAGTGCAGCTTTAAGTAAAGGCTTGAGGTGATATGCTTACATGGCTGTATTGTAAAAGCTAAGCAGCAGCTATTTCTGATTTTAATGGATATTTTTCACTTTTGTATTTGTGACTGTGTTGCATGAAGTTGAAGTTCTGGGTCCTAGTTGGGGTATGACCTGTTAGTGTATCTTGTGAAACCACTTTTCTCTTAAACAATTAATACAATTTTTGATTACATTGTAAATAAAGACAGAAATCTTTTAAGAAATTGTAAATATTCTGTGATCTGGTCCTAACAGAGTAGGACATGTACCTACCCTGAGAAATATATGAAAGGACACCTTCAGGATAGCTTAGAAAGGAATAGAAGCAATCTTGACCTGGGAGGTATGCAAACTCATGTCCAAAACATGGCCCCAGAACTTCTACTGAGCTTGGGATCTCCTACTAGAGATTTATCCTCTTTGAACCATAGTTTTTGCATCTATAAATTGGTATAGTACATGCTTAGTTTAGAAGATTGTTTGTAGATTAGAAATAAGGTGTGCAAAGTACAAACAGCAACATGGGATCAGAGTAGGTGTTCAATAAATAGAATTTTATTTTAATTTATATAAAAACTTTTAATGAAATATAGTTGAAATATGATGATGTATTCATTTATGATGTACATGAAAATGATTCCATTATAAATATATACACATTCTTTTAAAATACTCTTTTCTATTATGGTTTATCATTGGATATTGAATATAGTTCTCTGTGTTATAGAGTAGGACATCGCTGATAATCCATAGACTTTTATTTTAAAGGTTAAAAATGTTTTGTGGATAGAGGAGTGGAAGCCAATGTTTTTTTCAGTGTTGGAGGAAAGATGACAGAATTTTTGTTTTCTTAAGGTGTTAGGGTATTGGTGAGGAAGGGCACTCTAGGCATGGTGCTGTAGATATATTGATAGAAAGACTTAAGAATCCGTCTGGAAATGTAGGAGGCTTGACATTTGACAACAAGTCTCTGGGAAGACTGGAGGAAGGAAGAAAGATGGAAAAGTGGGCAAAAAGGAGAACTGATTAGGTCAACATTTTGGATTTAAAGATTGGCTAGAGGGGAGGGGACTTTCTTGGCAGTCCAGTGCTTAGGACTCCATGCTTCCATTGCAGGGGCCATGGGTTCGATCCCTGGAAGGGAAACCAGGATCCCTCATGCTATGCAGCACAGCCAAAATAAATAAATGAATAAGAATAAAAAGTAAAAAAGACACCTACATTTACTAAAAAACAAAAACAAATGAAAACTGGCAAGAGGGTTAAGGAATTAGACACACAAGGGTTTAGTTGTCATAGTCAAAGTATGAAACAATGGAAGGGAGCTTGAGAGATAGGGAGAAAATTGGGGGCAAAATCCAGGTGATAATTTGGAAAAATGTTTTTCTGATGGGTTATAAGGAAAGAAGAAACCCAGAGAGCATTTACTATCCTCTATTTAAAAATATATGGTCTAAAAGTAATGTTTTCCATAGATGTTGAGAGGTTTTATTGGGATGCTGGTATTTTCCACAATTTGGGTTAAAATACTTCTGAGGATAACTTTCAGGAAAGGTGAAATTAAATTGGAATACCACCATTGTATATTATGTGATTTATGAGTGTTGTAGTTTGTGGAATTATCCTGTTATAAAATATTTTTACATTTCAAAAGAGAGTATATAGCAAGTAGAGAGAAATGTAATTTTAAATTCTAAGCAGAATGCTAAAGAATACAAGTGTTTCTTTATAGAGTAATTAATATTGCTTCTACTGCTCTCACTTATGTTTTTGAAACTGATTAGCTTTTGCCTTTAAATTATATTTTTCAGGTTGCTGCAGGAGCAACCGAGGTATCTGTTTTTGGTGCTGCCTCTGAATCCTTTAGCAAGAAGAACATTAACTGTTCTATTGAAGAAAGTATGAAGAAGTTTGAGGAGGTAGTTAAGTCTGCAAGACACATGAATATTCCAGCACGAGGGTAATTATCAAATCCCACAAATTGAGCTCTTTAAGAACTATTTTAACATTGTTTTACCTCATGTAATAATATAGATCCAAGCAGTCCATTCTAAAGGAGATCAGTCCTGGGTGTTCATTGGAAGGACTGATGCTAAAGCGGAAACTCCAATACTTTGGCCACCTCATGCGAAGAGTTGACTAATTGGAAAAGACTCTGATGCTGGGCGGGATTGGGGGCAGGAGGAGAAGGGGACGACAGAGGATGAGATGGCTGGATGGCATCACCAACTCAATGGACATGAGTCTGAGTGAACTCTGGGAGTTTGTGATGGACAGGGAGGCCTGGGGTGCTGTGATTCATGGGGTCGCAAAGAGTCGGACACGACTGAGCGACTGAACTGAACTGAATAAATATACATAGAGTATCTTATTTGCACCTTATGTGATCAGGGCCATCATTTTATAGTTATTGCTATAACTACCTCGATAATATCATCTGAATCCTGAGGGTGTATCTAGCCTGTGGGGCATGATGCCTTGAGGTCATGGGGACCAGCATCATATCTGACACCGTTACTCATTTCATCAATGCCAAATTACCCGAATGCAGCTGTGTGGTTTGGATCTCAGCATACTGTAAGTGGATAGATCGGTATAAGCTCATAGTAGCATTTGGAAAGTAATCATTTAATGTGGTTTCCAAATTTTTGACTTTTTTAAGAACCATGCTTTTTCTTCAAAGAATATATTGTATGGAAATTGAATAGCATGTGTAAACTGTAAAACCGCACTGGGGTGCAGGTTCGTCGTACCACCCATTCGGCTGACTTCTGGGCCTTCTCTGTGTGAATCCAAAGCAACTATATTTGGTGAAGGAGAGGAGAAAAGAAACCTGATTTTGTTTTTGCCTTCTTTTAAGAAGCAGGAAAGCATCTCGCTCAGACAGGCTCTACACCCAGATCCGTGTCTGTGAAATGTATAATAAACTCATTGTTACTTAAGAAAGAAGTTTTTTCTAACACATTAGCTATTATTCTATTTTTATAATTATAGAGGTATGATAAAGATGCCATATCATCTTCATAATTTAAAATGCATAGTGTTTGTAAGAGAAGGCTGAATGCTGTCCCTGGGCTTCCATGCTGGTTGTCCTTCCCTTGATTGAGGTGAGCAATGTTCAGAGTGGCAAGAAAGATCAATCATCAATGAGAAAACAAGTGGACCCAATTTGGAGTGAGGAGATTAGAAAAGGGTTGGAATTCAATCAAGGTTATTTGGAGAGCAAGTAGAACTAGATTACACTGTAGTTAGGTATTTTTTGGTTTACTGCCTTTTTAAAACTTCTTTTCCTTTCTCCTTAGTAAATTTCCAACATGACTTTTTAAACATATAAAGTTATTTTGTTAACTAACATGTATACATAACATGCAGAGTGCATGCAAGAAAATTAAAAAACCAAGATAATCTGTTTCCATAGAAAGTAAAGGATGTGTGCTTTTAAGGCAAAAGTTACATAACAACCAAAAATATAAAAGTTACATAACCACCATCAAAAAGGAGAGGTGTCCTGCAAGTTTTAAATTCAAACACACATAAGTTGTTTTATTTTCTTACCTTTAAAAAAAAAGGAAAAAATGAAGAAGCTGTTCTTCTGTTTCAGTGTATATTTATGTTTGGAGTATAGGCTATTGAGTAAAGTAATTCTCATTGAAAAGTTGAAAGAACACAAAACCTTAAGAAGTAAGGTACATATTTCAATTGGGAAGATTTTTTTTTTAATGTGGAAAGATGGATGTTCACAAATTTTATGACAACTGATCTTATCACTTTATAAAATAGTATAGGCAAACCCTATAAGGCTAATAGAAACCCTAAATCTCCTTTAATACTGATTGCATTAATAAAATGTTTATAAAGTTCAATATAAAAATAAAATAAATAAAATAAAATCCAATAAAATGTTTAGTACTAAATACTAAACATTTAGTATTGTCCTATCAATAAAGAAACTTCTAACCATGCTACAACCTAAGAAATTTTTCAGGATTTGATAAGATGGATACAGAAGTACAGATGAATAAGAACTAACCTACCGCCAAATGAAGCCAGCAGAAGTACATTGTAATTATACTGTAGACAAATGCATATTTTCCGGTGTAGATTTTCTTCCTTTGGAGCCCAAGTCCTTGATTTTCTGAAACAGTAGTCACTTTTAGAAATAACGCCATTTGACAGATGGATGTGAGTTCACTACTTGTGTAGTTGAAAATTATCTTCTTCTCCCCCAAACTTTTATAGGCTTTAAATTAGGTCTTATTTTCACTGGCAATATAGAAGGTAGGTACTGTATTAAAAAGCATGGGCTATTGGTGCTCGTTTTAGGGAAAAAGCCATGCTCAGCTAGTCAAACCTGAAGTAGATGCTCCAGACAGTGTTACTATGGCAACAGCTGCATCAATATGGACCATCATTCAGAAAATGTATGGTGCCAGCTGCTGTCAGCTCTAAAGGCCATACAGCAGGACACATTTTATAAATGCTCACTAAAGCCATTTAAGCTTCTATAAAACAGTAACCTTTCATATGGTCTAAATAGCAGCTTCTATTAAAGTTGTGAAGTCTATTGTTTGTTTCCTCCCCTCTTGGAAACACACACATACACATGCCTATGTACAGGTCTTTTTATAGATGCTTGGAACTTTATGTAACATCTGGGATACATTGGGAAAGACACCATGCCAGATTGCCGACAGAAAATGCAGAGTCAGCTAACTACTGCTGCTCGTCCATTGTATGCGAGTGAGCAATGAAATGTCTAAATTTTGGACTTCATTTTTTAGTGTGCATTTCACATATGTTTAAAACATCTAGGTTACTTTTCTCTTATCTGTCTAAATCTTTAAAATGTTAAAAAGAGAAAAATAGAAGCTTGTTATAAATTTAGTCATTCTCTTTTTTATCAGTGGATTTACTGAATGAATTATCTCTTGATGTGTATTTAAGATTGAAATCCCTGAGATATGAAGTAGTTTTCTCATCTATCACATAAGACTTTCAGGTTTTATTCCCTTTTGTTTGAAATGAGTATCAGCTTCTCTTTAATGAAGTCACGAGTCACAGGAATCACATGCTGCTTTTCGTGTGGAAATTTAATTTTAGAAGGAAACTGTCGCTAAGGTGACTTGTTCATTTTGTTGTTAAGGTACTTATAAATAGGTTGTAAGTTCACAAAGTCAGCAGTTGGGCATATCAGAGAGTTTTACCATGATTACCTCTTAGACTTCTCCTGTAAAGTGGTCTAGAATGATTGGACACATGATTGACTTCCTGAAGGGCTGAGCCTACTGAAAGTTGAAAGAAGTAGATTGCTAACATTTTTTTTTCTAGGAGCCAAACAAAATTATTCATTCACCCATTGTTTAAAAAATTTACAAAATGCAAAAACATATTTCATTGTGAACTGTCACTGCTGAGTTTATTCTCAAATTCTCAGGAAAAAAAACAAAAACAAACTCAGGTACAAAATAATGAGAACAATGAATAAAAAGCAAATTAGTAATTAAAGTAAGAAAGACAACCATAGATACCTGGAGGAGGGCATGGCAACCCACTCCAGTGTTCTTCCCTGGAGAATCCCATGGACAGAGGAGCCTGGCGGGCTGCAGTCAATGGGGCCTCAAAGAGTCGGACACGACTGAAGGGACTTCGCACACAGGCAACCATAGATAACTTTGAAGTATGAAAAAACAAAGGTGGTTTTAGGATGTAATAACATTTTGCTTTTATCTTAAATTCTTTATAAGGCGTGATTAGTATTTATTCATATTTTGGAGGAGATGAGGAATGAGGCTTTTCATAAAACTCTAATGAGTCTAGGGTGCATATCTTACATACCTCTTCATCTGTCACCCACATCACCAACTCCCTATCTAAATCAAAACCAAGGAAAACCCAATCTGTTTTTAAATGCTTCTGAACAAAATTGTATCATTTATGTGAACGACCAATTGTTTTGATAAGACCCTTAATGTTTGGAAATTCTTCCTGTGCTTAGTTAATTTTAACTGGTTGCCTAGCTCTGAATAATTTCTAACCTTTAAAATGGTAACCGTTTCGTAGGGCTGTGAAGTCAGGGCAGAGTATTCTCTTTCAAAATGGTCAGCTTTCCGTGGACTTCCCTTGGAGAAAGAACTGATAACACATTTCTTCAGGAACTTGCAACCTACTTGTTTGTTCATCAAACCATCTAGGTCATGTGAACATGTTATATCTCCTGTCCTTCCCTTGCCTAATGCAAAATGTCATTACAGACCCTGATCCTGAAATAGCAGCCCTTTTGAGTAGGATAATGAACCTCCTTGCTGAGGGCTCCGAGTTTTAAATACACAGTAAGTGACAGACAGTGTTTCTCATGGCTGATGATGCCATTGCCTCCCATAAGCTAATTTATCCTAATGAAATTCATTTGCGTAGGTGGCACCATTGTCTATAAGCAGAAGCTCATTGGTTAAAGTTTCTTTCCAATTTCTATTGTTAAACTGAGGACTTTCCACTGGTGCCTGGAAGAGGAATTCAAATCATCTACCAAAATATGGCATGTAAAACTTTAAAAACTGAGACATCTGTTAAAATGATTCTTTAGTACATATGGTGGTTTTGAGTTCTACTTTTTTTAACCTTACATATTGCTCTGTCACTGCTGTGTGCCAGATAACACATCCTCAGCTGCAGTTAATATGTAAGTTGTGTGTGTGTGAAGTCGCATCTAAATAGCCTCTTTTAAGGCAAGAATGTGTTTTGTCATTTCTCGTGAAATTCACCTTTTGGAACTAAAGGAGAATTTTAGCAGAATTGCTTCTCGAGACTAAGGGACCATCACTGTATCATCTATCATCCACAGTGCGAAGGGCATGATAGGCTCTCAAAATTTATTCATAACTGGCTTGTTAATAATCGGATGCTGTTCTGTATTGCTTTTAGGCTGATATATTCTGCATGGCTGCATCAAATTCATTCCTCTTTTTAAATGTCTTACTTACCTTTCGTTGACATCAAATGTCACCTCATCATTCCTGACACTGACATTGTTTTTCTCTTCTGAGTGTAGCAGTGGTTGATTCTTTATGCTCCAGTATTTGTGACATTTATTAAAGGCTTCTTTTGGTTTCTTTTTGCCAGGATGATTTGAGAAATATGGGAAAGTAGGCCTAGGGAAGGCCTAACTAGGTGATTTTTTTCATGATTCAGTTCTTCTGGGTAAAGTTGGTAAAGACTTGAATGCTGCTGTTTTTCATGATTTTGCACAATACTGATAAATGGCCTCAGTAAGCACAAATAAAAATAAAACAACTCATATTTCTATCCAGGGTTTATTGTAATTTTAGTACCATGGGTTTCAATATCATTGGTGATTTTTTTTGTTACTCTGTCATCCTAAATAATGTTTAAAACATGATTCCAAGTCCAAACTCTCAAATATTTGCTGTCATTTCTGGATACAGAATTTGAACTGTTAAGAACCAGAATCTGGCTATATGTTGATCATAAAGATTAGGAATTGTATAGAAAATTATTCTGAAAGTTAAAACGACATCTTTACAAACATATTTTGCATGAATTCATTTAAGAAATGTTGATTGTTTTATATCATGTCTTGTCTTCTGATGCCATGTGGAATATAAAAATGAAAAAGTAGCCTAGGGAGTTTCCAGCAGACTGCGGAAGTAATTTGTATAGAAATAATGACTATGTGGTCAAAAATGCCAAGTGTTTAGGAGAAATACAGATAAATCCCATTAATTTTTAAAGTAAGACTGTCTTAAATTTCTCAGGAGTTATTTGTAAAACCCGCATGGAGGTGTCAATAAAATGAAGTTATAAAAATGAGTAAAAATATGGAAACATAATCAGAAATAGTGACCTTTTCAGTGAGAGCAGGAAATTTACAAAGAGCAAAGGCACAGTGAAGAGAAACCTCCAGAAATGTTTGGTAACAGGGAGAAGTTTGTATTTCCTGGAATAGGAGCTTTTAAGGCTGTGAAATGGAAGAGAGGTAGAAAGATGAGGTTTCACATACTGCTGAGCTTGAATACCAAGTTTATTTGGTAGACAACAACAGGCCATTAAAGATTTTCAGAGTAGAAAAATACCCAATCAGATTTATGCTTAAGGAATATCATTTCAGCAGTCCATACTGGAGTACAAATGAGGGCATGCCATGAGACCAGAAACAAAGAGGGCACTTGGAGATGTCTGTGGCCATCCCGAAAAGGGCCCACAGGCACCGCTCTGTCCACGTGAGCTGGGCCGGCAGTTCCCACGCTCTACAGAAGAACCAGCCAACGCTGGTTAATGAGCGTGTTCTTAAAGGTGACCAAGAGATGTAGTGGCTAAAAATGACTATATCTTTTTTTTTTTTAATTTTATTTTTAAACTTTACAATATTGTATTAGTTTTGCCAAATATTGAAATGAATCCACCACAGGTATACCTGTGTTCCCCATCCTGAACCCTCCTCCCTCCTCCCTCCCCATACCCTCCCTCTGGGTCGTCCCAGTGCACCAGCCCCAAGCATCCAGAATCGTGCATCGAACCTGGACTGGCGACTCGTTTCATACATGATATTATACATGTTTCAATGCCATTCTCCCAAATCTCCCCACCCTCTCCCTCTCCCACAGAGTCCATAAGACTGATCTTTTTCTTTTTAAAGACAAATGTGGGGAAAACAGGAATGACCATTATTTTGCATCTGTTGAGCTTCATGTGCCATGTGACTGTGTCAAGCAGTCAATTTATAATGTTCATAAGAAGACTGGACGTGTGTTTTGTGTAATAGTGAGAAAGAGAGAGATTATGAGGGACTGAGCTGATACAGAGACTCCCTTTTCTGTTCCCTTTACAAACACATAAATATAACAACTTGTAAAGCATAAGGTGAAGTTCAGAAGAGAAAAGGAAGTCCTCAGATTCCATCAGAGAAAGTGTGGCAAGGATGCAGTGTGATGGCCCCAGCACATGGGGTGTCTACTCCAGATACAAGCCCTAGTGACTTAGAAATGGGATTTTGGAGTCTATGTGTGAAAGATAGATGTTCTGCTAAGACTAGGATTGGAAACTGAGTATTTTTGGATTCTGGAAGCACTTCCTTGCCAATGCAGAGTCACTTAAATCTGTGCCAGTGTTATAGGTTGTGGATTTATGACATTGGAGTATTGTGGAAACCCAAATTGAGAAATAAAGGTAGACCTTTGCTTGGGAACTGGTAAAGTCTGCAAGGCAAGGGAAAAAGGAAATTAGATCTCCTTTATAGGAACATTTAAATAACTCAAGACTTTCATGGAACTTCCACAGAAACTAAAGGACCATGAAAAGGCATTCCCAGTAAAAATTACAGACCACATGAGGGAACAAATTACCCTAAGAAAAATAAGCAGAAGAAAAAGAAAAAGAAGGATAAATTTAGCAGAAAAGAAGGACATAGAATAACCTGAATTGAGATGGTGAATTAACCTTTACTATATTTATAGAGGCAAAGGAAGAATATAATAAAAGGACAAGTCTTTATGAAAAAAAAAAAAAAAGAATGAAGATTTGAGGAAAAGAAATGGAAGTGAAAAATACATGTGTTAAATAAAAACAGTAATTGCAGAACAGCAGATTAGATATAGTTGAAGTGGGAGTTAATGGTCTAGAAGTGGCCTAAAACTAGGATTTGAGGAAATTGCAATAGTGAATAGAAAAATAATAGAAGTTTTGAAAGTGAAAAGAGAATGCCTAATAGAATTCTCAAAAGGAGAAAACAAGGAAACTAGATATGAGAGATATGTTTGATGAAGTATTACAGTACCTTGAGGATTTTCTAGGAGTAAAAAGCATTAATGTTAATAATGAAGAAGTGTAACAAGTCCTGAAGGACTCATAGTCAAATGCAGGATATTAACTATAAGTAGATAATGGCACCCCACTCCAGTACTCTTGCCTGGAAAATCCCATGGATGGAGGAGCCTGGTAGGCTGCAGTCCATGGGGTTGCTAAGAGTCGGACACGACTGAGCGACTTCATTTTCACTTTTCGCTTTCATGCATTGGAAAAGGAAATGGCAACCTACTCCAGTGTTCGTGCCTGGAGAATCCCAGGGACGGGGGAGCCTGGTGGGCTGCTGTCTACGAGATCGCACAGAGTCGGGCATGACTGAAGTGACTTAGCAGCAGATAACCCTATAGCAGTAGAGAAGAATTGCACCCAGTCACTTCAGTCGTGTGCAGCTCTGTGCAACACTATGGATCGTAGCCTGCCAGGCTCCTCTGTCCATGGGATTCTCCAAGGCAAGAATACTGAAATGGGTTGCCCTGATTTACTATACAGCAATTATGTTTAGAGGGAAATATTCTCATCAGCAAAAACTGAGGTCAGAGATAATGAAACAGTATATTCAAAATGGCAAAAAAAAAAAAAAAAAAAAAACAACCCACAAAAACTGTCAGCTTAGAATTCCATACGTAACCAGACTATTGGACTAAAAGTTAACAAAACCATTTGTTGACACAACAGTCTGAAAAATTCTACACTTGCTGGAAAAAAAAAAAAGAAATTGAGTCAGAAGGGAGGAATGAAAAAAAGAAAAGAAAAAGAGAGGTAGCAGGCTGAGGCTTTGGCAGAGCAGAAACCATTTGCAATAGGTCTGTAAAAACTTATGCCAGCTATTTAAAGTGGATAAATGTAATAAGTGCCATGGATTTAATCAGAGATAGATGCTGTAGGGAAGCAGTGAGATTAGACAGTATATGTCTGTGTAACTTATATCACTTTTACATAAAGGCATCAATTAAACAATCCAGGTAAGGAAATATCACCAGAAGTTGAGTGGTTTTCTTTGTTTTGTTTAATTTAAATTTTATTTTTAATCGGAGGATAATTACTTTAAAATATTGTGATGGCTTTTGCCATACATCAACATGAGTTAGCCACAGACATACGAAGCATGTCTCCTGCCTCTTAAATCTCCCTCCCACCTCCCTCCCTATTCCACCTTAAATAGATTGTCACAGAGCACTGAGTCTGGGTTCCCTGCATCATACAATAAATTGCCAGTGGCCATCTATTTTATATATGGTAATGTATATGTTCCAGTACTGCTCTCTCAAAGCATGCCACCTTCTCCCTCCCCCACTGTGACCAAAAGTCTATCCTTTAGGTCTGGGTCTACTTTGCTACCCTGCATGTAGGATCATCAGTACCATATTTTTAGATTCCATATATATGTGTTAATATATAGTATTTGTCACTCTCTTTCTGACTTACTTCACACTGTATAATAGGCTCTAGGTTCATGACCTAACTAGAATTGACTCAAATGTGTTCCTTTTTATAGCTGAGTAATATTCCATTGTGTGTATATATACCAATATTTCTTCATCCATTCATCTGTCAGTGGACATCTAGGTTGCATCCATATCCTCAGTTCAGTTCAGTTCAGTTGCTCTGTCATGTCCGACTCTTTGTGACTCCATGGACTGCAGCATGCCAGGCTTTCCTGTCCATCACCAACTCCTGGAGCTTGCTCAAATTCATGTCCACAGAGTCGGTGATGCCATTCAACCATCTCATCCTCTGTCATCCCCTTCTCCTCCTGCCTTCAATCTTTCCCAGCACCAGGGTCTTTTCCAGTGAGTCAGTTCTTCACATCAGGTGTCCAAAGTATTGGAGCCTCAGTTTCAGCATCAGTCCTTCCAATGAATATTCAGGACTGATTTCCTTTAGGATGGACTGGTTTGTCCCTTGCAGTCCAAGGGACCCTCAAGAGTCTCCTCAAACACCACAGTTCAAAAGCATCAATTATTCAGTGCTCAGATTTCTTTAGGGTCCAATTCTCACATCCATACATGACTATCGGAAAGCCATACTTTTGACTAGATGGACCTTTATCAGCAACATAATGTCTCTGCTTTTCAATGCTTTCTGGATTGGTCATAGCTTTTCTTCCAAGGAGTAAGAGTATTTTAATTTAATGGCTGCAGTTACCATCTGCAGTGATTTTGAAGCCCAAGAAAATAAAGTCTTTCACTGTTTTCACTGCTTCCCCATCTACTTGCCATGAAGTTACAGGACCAGATGGAGAAGGCAATAGCACCCCACTCCAGTACTCTTGCCTGGAAAACCCCATGGACGGAGGAGTCTGGTGGGTTGCAGTCCATGGGGTCACTAAGAGTCGGACACGACTGAGCGACTTAGCAGCAGCAGCAGCAGCATGGGACTCGATGCCATGATCTTAGTTTTTTGAATGTTGAGTTTTAAGCCAGCTTTTTCACTCTTCTCTTTCACTTTCATTAAGAAATTCTCTAGCCATTGTAAATAGTGCTTCAGTGAACACTGGGGTACATGTGTCTTTTTCAATTATGATTTCTTAAGGGTGTATGCCTAGTAGTGGGATTGCTGGGTCATAGGGGCTTCCCTGGTGGCTCAGCTGGTAAAGAATCCACCTGCAATGCGGGAGACCTAGGTTCAGTCCCTGATTTGGGAAGATCCCCTGGAGAAGGGAATGGCTACCCACTCCAGTATTCTGGCCTGGAGAATTCCATGGACTGTATAGTCTATGGGGTCATAAAAAGTTGGACATGACTGACTGACTTTCACTTTCATAATAATTTTATTTCTAGTATTTTAAGGAATCTCCATACTGTTCTCCATAGTGGCTGCATCGGTTTGCATTCCCATTAACAGTGCAAAAGGGTTCCCTTTTCTCCATATCCTCTCCAGCATTTATTGTTTGTAGACTTTTTGATGATGCCCATTCCTACCAGTGTGAGATGTCTCATTATAGTTTTGATTTGCATTTTCTAACAATGAACAATGTTGAACATCATTTCATGTGTTTACTAACCATCTGTATGTCTTCCATGGAGACATGTCTGTTTACATACTGCTCACTTTTTGATTGGGTTATTTGTTTTTCTGGAATTGAGCTGCATGAACTACTTGTATATTTTGGAGATTAATCCTTTGTCAGTTGTTTCATTTGCTATTATTTTCTCCCATTCTGAGGGCTATCTCTTGTCCTTGCTATAGTTTCTTTCCTTGTGCAAAAACCTTTGAGTTTAACTAGGTCTCATTCGTTTATTTTTATTTCCATGACTCTAGGAGAGGAGATCATAAAGGATCTTTTATGATTTATGTCAAAGATTGTTCTGCCTAAGTTTTCCTCTAAGAGTTTTATAGATTCTGGTTTTACATTTAGATCTTTAATTCATTTTGAATTTATTTTTGTGTATGGTGTTAGAAAGTGTTCTGATTCTTTCTTTTACATGTAGCTGTCTAGTTTTCCCAGCACCCCTTATTGAAGAGATGGTCTTTTCTTCATCGTATATTTTGTCAAAGACAGGTGTGTGGACTTATCTCCAGGCTTTCTATCTTTTTCCATTGATATATATATTTCTGTCTTTGTGTCAGTATCATACTGTCTTGACAACTGTATATAGTCTGAAGTGAGGAAGGTTGATTCCTCAAGCTCCATTCTTCTTTCTCAAGATTGCTCTGATACTCAGAATCTTTTATGTTTCCATACAAATCGTGAAATTTTTTGTTCTAGTTCTGCAAAAAATACCATTGATAATTTGATAGGGATTGCGATTGAATCTGTAGATGGCTTTGGATAGTATAGTCATTATCATAATATTCATTCTTCCAACTCAAGATCATGGTGTATCTCTCCATTTGTGTTGTCTTTAATTTCTTTCATCAGTGTCTTATCATTTTCTGCATACAGGCCTTCTGTGTCTTTAGGTAAATTTTCTCCTAAGTATTTTATTCTTTTTGTTGCAGTAGTAAATAGGATTGTTTCCTTAATTTTTCTTTCGGATTTTTTATTGTTACTGTACAGGCATGCAAGAAATTTCTGTGTACTAATTTTGTATCCTGAGATTTTATTCACTGTTTAGTGCTAATAGTTTTCTGTTGGCATATTTAGGGTTTTCTATGTAAAGAATCATGCCATCTGCAAACGGTGAGGGCTTTACTTCTTTTCCAATCTGAATTCCTTTTATTTTTTTTTTCTTCTGTAATTTCTGTGGCTACAACTTCCAAATTATGTTGAAAAATAGTAGTGAGAGCAGGCATCCTTGTCTTGTTCCTGATTTTAGAGGAAATGCTTTCAGTTTTTCACCATTGATAATAATATTTTCTGTGGGTTTGTTGTATATGGCCTGTTTTAGGTTCAAGTATGTTGCTTCTGAGGAGGGCATGGCAACCCACTCCAGTATTCTTGCCTGGAGAATCCCTGTGGACAGAAGAGTCTGTTCGGCTACTGTATATGAGGTCACAGAGAGTTGGACACAACTGAGCATTTAAGCACAGCACAGTATGTTCCTTTAATGCCAACTTTCTGGAGACTTTTTTTTAAAAAATCATGAATCAGTATTGAATTTTGTCAAAAACTTTCTCTGAATTTATTGAAATGATCATATGGTTTTTATCTTTCAATTTGTTAATACGGTGTATCACATTGATTGATTTGCATATATGTTGAATAATCCTTGCATCTGAGGAATAAATCTCACTTGATCATGATATATGGTCTTTTTAATGTGTTTTCAGATTCTGTTTCCTAGAATTTTATTGTGAATTTTTGCATATGTTCATCAGTGATATCAGAGAAGGCAATGGCACCCCACTCCAGTACTCTTGCCTGGAAATCCCATGGACGGAGGAGCCTGGTAGGCTGCAGTCCATGGGGTCGAGAAGAGTCGGACATGACTGAGCGACTTCACTTTCACTTTTCACTTTCATGCACTGGAGAAGGAAATGGCAACCCACTCCAGTGTTCTTGCCTGGAGGATCCCAGGGACGGGGGAGCCTGGTGGGCTGCCGTCTATGGGGTCGCACAGAGTCGGCCACGACTGAAGCGACTTAGCAGCAGCAGCAGCAGCGGCAGTGGTACTGGCCTATAATGTTCTTCTTTGTGGCATCTTTGTCTGGTTTTGGCATCAGGGTGATAGTGGCCTCATAAAATGAGTTTGGGTGTTTTCCTTCCTCTGCAATTTTCTGGAAGAGTTTGATCAGGATAGACATCAGCTCTTCTCTAAACTTTTGGTAGAATTCATGTGTGGATTTGTCTGTGGAGTCATTTGGCTGTTAATTTATGTTTTTTGGAAGATTTTTTATTAAAATTTTGATTTTAGTGTTTGTGATTGGTCTGTCCATAGTTTCTCTTTCTTCCCGGTTTAGATTGGATAGGTATACTTCTCTAAGAATTTGTCCATTTCTTCCAGGTTATCTATTTTATCCACACATAGTTCTCATAGTAGTCTCTTACGATCCTTTTTATTTCTGTGAATTCTGTTGTAATTTCTCCATTTTCATTTCTGATTTTATTGATTTGAGTCTTCTCCTTTTTTTCTCTTGATGATTCTGGCTAACAGTTTGTCAGTTCTGTTTATCTCCTAAAGAACAAACTTTTAGTTTTATTGGTCTTTGCTCATGTCTCTTTCATTTCTTTTTCATTGATTTCATCTCAGATCTTTATGATTCCTTTTCTTCCACTAATGTTAGGGGGTTTTGTCCTTCTTTCTCTAGTTGCTTTAGGTGTAAGATTAGGTTATCTATTTGATGCCTCTTGTTTCTTCATGTAGACTTGTATTGCTATAAACTTCCCTCTTAGCATGACTTTTACTGCATCCTGTAGGTTTTAAGTTGTTGTGTTTGTCATTTGATGCTCGGTTTATTTTGATTTCCTTTCTGATTTCTTTAGTGATCTGTTCATTATTCAGAAGATAATTCTTTAACATGTGAATTCAGAAACGCATTTCCATGTGTTTGTGTTTTTTATAGTTTTTTTTTTTTTTTTCCTGTAGTTGATACCTAATATTATACTGTTGCAGTCGGAAAAGATGCTTGAAATGATTTCAGTTTTCTTAAATTTATCACAGTCCAAGATGTGATCTTTTCTGGAGAATGTTCCATGTACACTTGAGTAAAAAGTGAAATCTATTGTTTTGGATGAAATGTCCTGTAGATATCAATTAGGTCGAAGGTAATGTTTAAAGCTTGTGTTTCCCTATTAATTTTCTGTCTGTATGATCTGTCCACTGGTATGAATGGGGTATTAAAGTCCCCCACTCTTACTGTGTTATTGTCTATTTCTCCTTTAATAGCTCTTAGCGTTTGCCTTATGTTTTCAGGTGCCCCTGTGTTGGGTGCATATATATTTATAATTGTTACCTCTTCTTGGTTTGATCCCTTGATCATTATATAGCAGCCTTGTTTGTCTCTTGTAATGGTCTTTATTTTAAAGTCTGTTTTATCTGAAATGAGTATTGCTACTCCTATTTTCTTTTGATTTCTGTTTTCTCCAAGCTTCTTGGATTTGAGTGGCTGTTTCCTTTCCCTTGTCAGGGAAGTTTTCGACTATAATGTCCTCAAATATTTTCCCATGCCCTTTCCTTTTATCTTCTTCTTCTGGGACCCCTATGATTTGAATGTTGTGGCACTTAATGTTGTCCCAGAGGTCTCTGAGACTGTCCTCATTACTTTTTATTATTTTTTTCTTTATTTTGTTCTGCTTCAGTTATTTCCAGCGTTCTATCTTCCAGCTCACTTATCTGTTATTCTGCTTCCGGTACTCTGTGGTTGGCTCCCTTCAGTGTATTTTCAGTCTCAGTTATTGCATTGTTCATTGTTGATTGTTTATTCTTTAATTTTTCCAGGTCCTTGTTAAACTTTCCTTGAATCATCTCAATTTGTGCCTTTAGTCTCTTTATCTGTGCCCCCATTTGATTTTCAAGATTTTGGATCATCTTTACTATTATTACTCTGGATCCTTTTTCAGGAAGACTGCCTATTTCCTCTTCATTTGTTTGGTCTTGTGGGTTTTTACTATGTTCCTTCATCTGCTGCGTATTTCCCTGTCTTTTCATTTTTCTTAATTTACCATGTTTGGGGTCTCCTTTCTGCAGGCTGGAAGGTCATAACTCCTCTTAATTGTGGAGACTGTACCCCAACTGGTGAGGTTGGATCAGTGCATTGTGAAGGTTTTCTGGATGCGGGGACTTGTGCTTGTGTTCCCATGGATGGAGCTGGATCTTGTCTCTCTGGAGGGCAGTGGTGTGTCCAGTAGTGTGTTTGGGAGTGTCTGTGGGTTTGCTATGGCTTTGGGCAGCCTGTCTGCTAATGTGCAGAGTTGTGCTCCTGTTTAGCTGAAGAATTGGCATGGCACATCCATCCCGGAGCTCACTGGCTTTTGAATAGGGCTTGGCCTTAGTGTTGATGTGGAAGCCTTTGGGAGGGCTCACACCTATTAATGTTCCATGGGGTTTGGACTTCTCTGGTGGTCCAAAGTCCTAGAGTCAAGTCCCCTGCTTCTGGGGTTCTGGCCCATCCACTAACAGCAACATCAAGGCTTCACAGGTCACACAGCGCAGAAGACAAGCACCCTGGATTAATGGCAAAAAAACTTTTACTAGGCAAAAACATCCAAAGAGTTTCACATACTTATATTGGAAAAAGAAGAGGGGGTAAGGAGAAAAAGAAGAAAGAAGGATAAACAGAGGGTTCTAAGGTGAAGAGAGGAATCAAGCCAATAAGTAAACCCCTAAGTGAAAATGGATACTATATATTAGACTCTCAAAGCTACAGAATTAAAAACAATAAATCAAAAATCAAGCATCAAAAACATGGAAAATATTACTCTCAAAAATACAAAATCAAAACATCACAACAAAAATAAAAATCCATGCAATTGATTTAAAACTAATTTTTTTAAAGGAAAAAGTATGTTATAAAAATATAAAAGGAGTAATAAAGAACCATATTAAGTGGTGCTGGGAAAACTGGTCAACCACTTGTAAAAGAATGAAACTAGAACACTTTCTAACACCATACACAAAAATAAACTCAAAATGAATTAAAGATCTAAACGTAAGACCAGAAACTATAAAACTCTTAGAGGAGAACATAGGCAAAACACTCTCCGACATAAATCACAGCAGGATCCTCTATGACCCACCTCCCAGAATATTGGAAATAAAAGCAAAAATAAACAAATGGGACCTAATTAAACTTAAAAGCTTCTTCACAACAATGGAAACTATAAGCAAGGTGAAAAGGCAGCCTTCAGAATGGGAGAAAATAATAGCAAATGAAGCAACTGACAAACAACTAATCTCAAAAATATGCAAGCAACTCCTGCAGCTCAATTCTAGAAAAATAAACAAAAGAACTAAACAGACATTTCTCCAAAGAAGACATACAGATGGCTAACAAACACATGAAAATATGCTCAACATCACTCATTATCAGAGAAATGCAAATCAAAACCACAATGAGGTACCATTTCACGCCAGTCAGAATGGTGCGATCCAAATGTCTACAAGCAATAAATGCTGGAGAGGATGTGGAGAAAAGGGAACTCTCTTACACTGTTGGTGGGAATGCAAACTAATACAGTCACTATGAAGAACAGTGTGGAGATTCCTTAAAAAACTGGAAATAGAACTGCCATACGCCCCAGCAATCCCACTGCTGGGCATACACACCGAGGAAACCAGAATGGAAAGAGACATGTGTACCCCAGTGTTCATCACAGCACTGTTTATAATAGCCAGGACATGGAAGCAACCTAGATGCCCATCAGCAGATGAATGGATAAGAAAGCTGTGGTACATATACACAATGGAGTATTACTCATCCATTAAAAAGAATACATTTGAATCAGTTCTAATGAGGTAGATGAACTGGAGCCTATTATACAGAGTGAAGTAAGCCAGAAAGAAAAACACCAATACAGTATACTAACGCATATATATGGAATTTAGAAAGATGGTAATGATAACCCTATATGCGAGACAGTAAAAGAGACACAGATGTATAGAACAGTCTTTTGGACTCTGTGGGAGAGGGCAAGGGTGGGATGATTTGGGGGAATGGCACTGAAATGTGTATAATATCATATATGAAACAAATTGCCAGTCCAGGTTCAATACAGGATGCTCAGGGCTGGTGCACTGGGATGACCTGGAAGGATGGTATGGGGAGGGAGGTGGGAGGGGGGTTCAGGATGGGGAACACACGTACGCCCATGGAGGATTCATGTTGCTGTGTGGCAGAACCAATACAATATTGTAAAGTAAAAAAAAAAATAAAAAGACAATATGAGGAAAATAAAAGGAGAAAAGAGGTGAGGGATATATAGAGAGTGGAAGCGAGAGGAATGTCCAAGTGTTTCCCCCTTCTACCTACTCCAGTTGAGCTGCCACTCAGAACGTCCTCCAGCATATCTAAGAAGGCCTCTAGACCTGTTGGGGGCAGTTCAGAGTCACCTTGGACTCAGATCTTCCCTTGTTCCAGCTTGCACTTGCTCTCAAATTCTACAGTTGCTCCTAAAGTGCACAGACCCAGACTAATTGCAGGAGTGTAAACTGCTGGACATGCCCTGTCCAGGATGCTTTCCCCTTCTTTGATTTGCTCATGCAGCACCTGGTGTTCCACTTTGATGCTGTTTGTGAGTCTCTCTCCAGTGTCCGTCCTCCACTCAGATACAAGGAGGTGAACGGAGCTGCTATTAGGGCTCAGTTGTGCTGAGAAGACCAAGGGTTACCACAAACGCCGCTGGGGTGTGTGGGGAGCACTTCCGTGGTGTTGGCCAGTGGAGGTTGCCACAGTCCGAGGCGGGTTGTGAACTTCCCCAGGGGAGTTGGTCCCTGGTTTGTGACAACCTGGTTATAGCTGAGCCACTCAGGCTCCCAGGAAGACGTGGGTAGAGACCCACAGCCAATCACAGCTTGTGGTCTTTGGGGTTGAGACTGTAGCAGCCGGCTGCCTTCTGCCTCTGGCTCACGAGCCATCTTCTCTGCGTCTGGGGCTATAGACTCCAGCCACTTTCCCTGCTTCGGCATTCACCAGGGTGGGGTCCTTTGTCCTGTGAGAGTGCAGCATTAGAACGTGGTGTCACAGCCTTCCCATGCGGATGACCTCTTGCTTCTCTGAAGGTTCCAGAATTTTCCCTGATGTGCCTCTGTGGTGTCATGTTAGTCCCCTCAGAGTATCTTCACAGTCAACCCCGGTCCTCTCCTGAGGACTGGCCCTCCAGATCTGAGCCTCTGCCCCCAGCTCCCCCTCGCTGTGGGTGAAAGCGAGCCTGTGAGCTGCTTCTCAGCAGAGAAGTCCTGTTTGGTACCATCTCTGTGGTGAATTCTCCATTTTGCCTTTGGAGCACCTTTCTCTCTGTGCTCCCCTCTGAGTTTCCAAAGCTCCCCACTGCCCCTGCGTGTGAGGGGATTTCCTGGTATGCAGAAACATTTCCTCCTTCATACCTCCCTCCCAAGGGTGCAGGCCCCCAACCCCTAATCCTCTGTCTCCCTTCTCTTCTTTGTCTTTTTCTCTATCTCATTTCTGAGCAGATTGGTTTGCCTTTGTGGAAGTCTGGGGTCCTCTGCCAGCATTCAGAAGATGTTCTTCAGGAATTGTTCCACATGCTGAGGAGATTTCTTGATACATTTGTGAGGGAGAAGGTGGTCTCCCCATCCTATTCCTCTGCCATCTTGAAGGTCTCCTTGAGTTGTTTTCAATTTTGGCAGTGCAGTAATTTTTAATTTTAATATATTGATAGTTTGATTCTATCCCCTGAGCTTCTGATTTAAGTTGTTTGGCTTGTCCTACCCATTAGTGTCTTTTGCTTTTAAGCTCTCTAAGATGATTCTGTATAGCCAAGCCTGAGAAGCACTGTAGTAGACTGCCTGGGAAGAGCAGAAGTCTAGAAACTAACATCTGCCACCAAAGCAGGTATGGCAGCCTCTTTCCATGACAGAGGCCTCTTCACATTCATGAAAATGCCTCACTTTTTACCAGGGGTTGGCAAGCTTATTCTACTAAGAGCCAGGTAGTAATGGCAACCCACTCCAGTACTCTTGCCTGGAAAATCCCATGGACAGAGGTGCCTGGTGGGCTGCAGTCCACGGGGTCCCTAAGAGTTGGATACGACTGAGCGTCTTCACTTTTACTTTTTACTTTCATGCATTGGAGAAGGAAATGGCAACCCACTCCAATGTTCTTGCCTGGAGAGTCTCAGGGACAGGGGAGCCTGGTGGGTTGCCGTCTATGGGGTCGCACAGAGTCGGACATGACTGAAGTGACTTAGCAGCAGTAGCAGCAGCAGTAATGTTTTAGGTTTTGTGAGTCAGATGATCTTTGATGGAGCTGCTGCTGCTGCTAAGTCGCTTCAGTCGTGTCCGACTCTGTGCGACCCCATAGACGGCAGCCCACCAGGCTCCCCCATCCCTGGGATTCTTCAGGCAAGAACTCTGGAGTGGGTTGCCATTTCCTCCTCCAATTCATGAAAGTGAAAAGTGAAGTGAAGTTGCTCAGTCATGTCCGACTTGTAGCGACACCATGGACTGCAGCCCACCAGGCACCTCTGTCCATGGGATTTTCCAGGCAAGAGTATTGGAGTGGGGTGCCATTGATGCAGCTACTATTCTGTTATTATAATGCAAAATAGCCATGGAATGTAGGTGAGCAGATGGGTATAGCTTTGTTCCAATAAGATTTTTGTTTGCATGAGAGTGATGAGCAAGATTTGGCCTCTGGACCTTCCCTTGCCAACTTCTACTTTAGGGAGTTAATGTACAGTTAATGAACATAGTTGAGAGCCATTGCATTCACTTTGCAGAATGTTGCCCCATGTGTGAATAGGTTATTAAAAAGGTGGAGAAGAATGTGTGAAGATAACATGCAATGGAGGGTGAGGACCAGGTCAAGCACAGGCCAGGGCAAGGCTGGTGGAGAAGCTTGAGTGAGTGAAAATGTACCCCGAGAGAGTTAGGGGCATGGCATGAAAGGGGGGCTTGGCCAGGCTTCGCCACTGGAGTTGAGAAGGTAGGTGAGGTGTGTGTGTATTTTATATTGTCTTACACTTGTTGTTTCTTGCTTGCTTTGGTTTTCGCCTTTAGTAGGATGGCAAAACAAGGATGGTTTCTGCCTTTACGGGGGTGTAGTTAGAGAGTCTGGATTTCATTTTTAATCATATTTAGATATTTTGGGTTCAGAATAAATGTACTTCTATTTTCAACACGTTATCATCATTGTAGCTGAATTGAAAATATGTGTCCTTTTACCTCCCTTGACATCTTCTCCAGGGCTGTGTTCACATCAGAACATTGTCTTTTCCACATATCTTCGTTAAATTTGTAAAAATCACTCAAGCATTAAGTTTAAATTGTAGTGATTGAAAGATCGGAGAGATGGATTTCCTGCCCAGCAGAGCTTCCAAAGTTTACTAAAATGTATCCTCTTTTCTCCTCCTCTGTCCTCATAATTGATTGCCTGGCTATGGAACTGCTTAGTTATTTTAATTCTAAAAACCCAAATTTTATTCACACATTGATACTTTTGAAATTCAGTTGCATCTTTAGGATCAATGGATGTATACTGAATTATTGAATCTCTGTTTCATGTTTTCACTACAAAACCTGTTGTGAAGTTTATAGCATATCTTCCAAATGACATCTTTTTAAAAAAAAATTTCAAGTATAGTTGACTTAAAATGTGTTAATTTCTGCTGTACAGCAAAGTGATCCAGTTACACACATATATATATATATATATACACATATCAAGGAGACGTGGGATCATCTTTGGTCATGTTTTTGCCTCCACCCTTTTGTGGCACCCACTTCCAGAGTTCATGATGAGTTGCATTTTGGAAAACAAATTGGATCTTGTCATATAAGTGTTTCAAAATAATTTTGAGTGATCTTAAAGTTTCAACTCCATGGCAAGCATTCAAGACCTTGCTATCTAAAGCCTTTCGTATTTGGCCCCAAAGAACTGGGTCTCCAGTCTTCCCCACCACCACTCTCCCTTGTGTGAACTGCTTAATTCCTGATGACCAGGCATATGATGCATTATATTCATAGTGTTGTAAAGTCTCTGAGAAATCTTTAATAAAACAGGATTGGTGTTGAGCTGAAAATAGCTAAAAAGAGACTTTTCCTAAAGTTTCATACTTTCAGATGGAAATGTATCATTCTTGCAGGAAAGGCTTGACTTTTTATATTAAATGGTTGAAGAAGCTTATGGAGTATCTTTTTTGGAGCCGTTTAAACACAGATTAGACAGTCTTTGATTGTCTTGGGGATGATTTAGGTAGACCCACGAGAGATAGGCAAGGTGAAGTTTGAGTCTGTGGTCAGGTCTAAGAGTTGTGGGGTGATTAATGACTGTATCTTGGTGAGGTCAAACATCCAGACAGAAATGAAGAGAAAAGTTCAGTTAGTCATCTACTTGGTGCCTACATGATTCCAAAGACCTGGATATTTAACAGTTGAGTGTATGTACTTATTTAAATAAAACAGTACATCACAGGACTCTCTTGGTGGTCCAGTGGTTAAGACTCCATGCTTCCACTGCAAAGGGTGCAGGTTCAATCCCTGGTCAGTGAACTAAGATTCCACATGCCACATGGAACAACCAAAAAATTTTTTTTAAAAAACAACAAAAATAAAAATATATCTCTCTGGTATTTTCTGCTTTTGTATTATTACTATAGTGTAAGCAACCCCAATAGATAAATACTTATTCCCATCTGCCATCAAATAACATATATCAAATTGTAATTTGAAAAAAATTTAATTAAAAATATGAGTAAATTGAAAATGTTTCCAATTGTTTTTGTTTGGTCTGAGAATAAAATAATAATGAAGGAAGAGAGTAAAATAAATTTTTCTGATGAACCTTTGGCTATTTTTTTCATTTTTATACAATGGAAATTAGGAAGTAGCTTATCCACCGGACACATATTTATATGGCTCTGTATTTTAAACTTAGGTACGTATCCTGTGCCCTGGGCTGTCCATATGAAGGAAACATCACACTTCAGAAAGTGACAGAAGTAAGATATATGTCTGCTTTTCTGGTTCATGGTAAAATGATGTCTATTTTTAAAAGTGGGCTCTTTTTCCTGCTGTTTATTACATCTGCACCACAAGGCCAAAGAGAACTGTGGACCTGGAGGCATATTTGATCACTGAGTTAATAGTTGTATCTTAATGCTAAAGACCTAGATAGTGGCTATCACTGTCCAGAGTTAGCATCTGAGTTTTATGATTTGGGTGTTCAAAGATGGAGGGAATAAAAACATCTGTTTTGTTTTTATGTGAAAGGAACAGTGAGTGGCCGGTCTACTTTCTTTTGGAATGTCAGGGCCGTTTTTGCGCACATCCTTAAAATTTGCCTTGGTTGTCCAGGCGCCCCTCTGCTGTCTCCTGCCTATTTTAACATGTGTATGAATCCACGCTGCTTCCATGCTTTTATTCTTTTTATATCCCATAGCTCTTTCTGCTGAGATTCAAATTGCCATTATTCCAGAGGCAGAGGCAGATATACTATAAAATAATGAAGCTTAATTAAAAAAATTATTGATGTACAGTTTATTTACCATGTTGTGATAATTATTGCTATACAGCAAACTTATTCAGTTAAACATATACATAAATATTCCTTTTCATAGTCTTTTCCATTATGGTTTATCATAAGATACTGAATATACTTCCCTGTGCTATACAGTACGACCTAGTTGTTTATTCATCCTATATATATAATATTTTGCATCTGCATACAACTTAAATTTTGCAGTCCTTTGCTGGCATCAGACCCTCCCAAGGGTCTGTTATTAGTTTGTATTCACAGTTTTATTCTTTTCTTAAAAAACCGTTTCCAAAAGAATATGACTTCAGACTCCACAAAACCCCAGTCCGACTCTGCCTATACCCCTACCCCTTGCTCTTCTGCCTTCTGCCTCATGCCGCCTCTGGACAGACCTCCCACAGCCTCAGGCTCTTCATTCCTGCCCCACAATGCCTGGGGTGCTGCCAGAGAGAATCATGGAACAGGCAGATCGGAAGTGTTAGGAATTCATGGCCAGACACCCCAGGGTGGGGCCAGCTCCTGGTCTCACTGTCCAAAATGACTCTGGCAAACTGTGTCCCCTCTGCTGAATCCTCCCCTTCACTCACTCCCCTGAATGTGCAACTGCAGAGCCCTTCCTGTTGACACTTGAGCATGTGCAAGCATACTCCATCTGAAAACTTCCTTCCTTTAGTCAGCATCCTTGGTTGGCTGGTTATTGACAATCCTCTCCATCCCACCACAGCTACACTCCAAAGGGCTGTCTGCATCAGTGGTGCCCACCTATCTGTGTGGCATCAACTCTTCATCATGTCCCCTGTGATGTCTAGACCCTTCATGCTGCTGGAATCCCTCTTTGTACGATCGTTGACTTAGCACTGGGATCAAGAACTGTGAGATTCCCCTTGGTGTCCATGGGTTTGTTCCCTATGTCTGTGTCTGTATTTCTGCTTTGCAAATAGGTTCATCTGTGTCATTTTTCTGGTTCAACATATATAGCACAGGGAACTCTTCTCAGTGTTCTGGGGTGAACTAAATCGGAAGGAAATCCCCCAAAGAGGGGATATATGTATAAATAGAGCTGATTCATTTTGCTGTACAGCAGAGACTAACACAATATTGTAGAGCAACTGTACTCCATATTTTTTTTTTTTTTAAAGAAATGTGAGATCCTATTCAATCCTTCTCTTAACTTCTCAGCATAATTTGGGGCTGGTTGACATTCCTTCCTGCCTGCTATTCTTGTAACCCTGGGATTCCCCTGACTCCACGCTTAGAATTTTCCTTCAATCACTTGGGTGGCAGCTTCACTTTTCTTTACATGGCCATTACGAAATTCCACCATTTAATAGGCTTTTTGTATAATTGATGACTGTGTCTACGTGAGGCAAAAAAGCATCCCGATGGAATCAAAGAGAAAAATTCAGTCACCTACATGCTTTCTATATGATTCCAAAGACCTGGATATTTAACAGTTGGATGGATATACTTAAATAAAGGAGAAGAAAGAGGAGGATCAGCATTTACGTTTTTTTAATCCAAGTTTCCATCCAGTAATAGTCTCCTACCTGGACTAGGTAGCCCTTCTGAGTGCCTTCAGCCTGTTTTGGATGTTGATTGACACTGCCTTTCTGAAACATCAATCCAAGTATATCACCACCACTCCACATTCAGTCAAGGTTTTCTACTGGTCTTATGATAGAATCCCATCATAATCCAAATCCTAAACCCGGTTGGTTTGCAAGGCTGTGTGCTCTTTGAATGCTCTGCCCTGGGCCTTCCTCCCCAGCGTTATGGAGCCCTGTTGCCCCTCAGTTTTTACTTTCTTGTTGCAACTGTCCTTTGCATTTGACTTTTTTTTTTTTTTTTTTCCCCCGCCTTGCCTCCTGGCATGTGGGATCTTGGTTCCCTGACCAAGGACTTAACCTACATCCCCTACAGTGGAAGCACAGAACCCAGTCACTGGACCAACAGGGAATTCCCTTGACATTCCTTCCTACTTGGAATGCCCTTCATATTTGATATTTTACTTGCCTCAAATTCCACCTGAATATTCTTCTCACATCCTTCCTTTGCTACCTCTCCAACAAGTTGATGCTGACTTTATCTCAAGCTGCACTGAGGCCCTTCCTGTTTGACAGATCTAGGTCAATTTCCTTTGCTCCAAGCTCTTAGAATCTTGTTTCTTTGTTCTGAAATTATTATTTTAGCTGTGTTTACACATTCCCGAGTGGAATTGATTAGGGTCTGTCCTCACTTGGCTCCAGACTCCATAATACCATGAGCCTGGACATCTGCACCCCTGTCGTATCCCACCATGCAGGGCAGCATCTGGAGTAAAGCAGGCACTGAAGACTAACCTCAGGCATGAGTTTGGGGGTGACCAGGTGTCTGATTTTTCACAAAGTGATTTTTGTATATTCTCATTTCATTTTTACAACCAAACATTTCAACACTAACTTCACCTTATTATTATTATTTCAAAAAGTTAAGTAGTAAGGCTTAGAAAATGTGCTGTATAAAGATGTTTTATTGTTTATATTTTACAGAACAGAGACTGGGGCTTCAAAAACTTCATCTGCTGCCCAGCATCATATGAGGAGCATAGATGAGGTTTAAATCTAGGCCTGTGGGGTTGCACAAGCTGTGTCTTTGTCAGCATACCATGCTGCCTTAAAGCAAATTCATATTTCTCTTTGAAAGTAATATTATTATTTGACTTGAAGGGAACTTGAAATTTACTAGGCTCAATATCATCTGTTTATGAGCTAGAAATTTTAAGACAAAAATATTAAGTGTCTGTATCAATTACAAAGTTACTTGATTGATATCTCTTGACTGCTAGTTTAATAGCTTGAGGAATACTATTAATAGTTTCAAAGTAAATTTCTGATACTTTTGTTAGATTAAAAGGCTGAGAAAATAAGTCTCCCATTATTGAAATTGTAACTTATAATTTTATCATTGAACATACAGTTACACAGATAGATATGGTTCTAAGGCAAACTTGAATGTTAAATTTCTGATACTTTTGTTAGATTAAAAGGCTGAGAAAATAAGTCTCCCATTATTGAAATTGTAACTTATAATTTTATCACTGAACATAGTTACACAGATAGATATGGTTCTAAGGCAAACTTGAATGTTAGAAACAAGTATCAATGGACATGAGTTTGAGCAAACTCTGGGAGACAGTCAGTGAAGGACAGGAAGCCTGGTGTGCGCAGTTCCTGGGGTTGCAAAGAGTCAGACACAACTTAGTGACTGAGCAACAACAGAAATGTCATTCAAAGTTTTATCTAATGTTTGGGATTCACGAGCAACGAAAAAGACTAGAAAACTAAAATATATGTTTTCTATGAATACGCGTGTGATCTTAGTTGTGATGTTTATCTCTAGATTATGTTTCCTAAGGAACAATGGGAGTTGAGTCCATGGATTTCCATTGTTTTACTTGCTTGCTTTTCCTGGTAGGTATCTAAAAGACTGTATGGCATGGGCTGTTACGAGATATCCCTGGGAGATACAATTGGAGTGGGAACTCCAGGAAGCATGAAGAAGATGTTGGAAAGTGTCATGAAAGAAATTCCACCCAGGGCTCTTGCTGTTCATTGTCATGACACCTACGGACAAGCCTTAGCAAATATCCTCACGGCCCTTCAGGTATTCTGTGTGTGTGTGTAAAGGTGTGTATACTTATTTGGCATACAAATGTATTAAGAACTTTAGTGAGATAATATTTATAAATTGCTAAGAATATAACATTTAAACAGTAGTCCACACACAGCACACACTCAGGAAATATTTGTCAATTTGCACATGCTGTTTTGGGCAATGGTGTCTCATTACAGTTCATTTGATTTGGTAAGATCCCTGAATTTGTTCTTTTAAAAAGCATTGATATTCTCAGGGCTATGTCTGTTTCTTTCAGCTCTCGCTTGCTCTCGGCCTTCCTGAAAAATGATGGCGTTTTGGGGGGTTCAAAGCACAGAGACAGTAGCACATACTGTTGTAATCATGTAACATATGCTCTTTTGGATAATTTGGTGCTCTGTGGTGAGGAAATATGGTGCTGAAATATAGATTATTTCGTTTAAGATGTTTTCCTGTTGTTGGCAAGCATCCTTTTGAAAGAACCCCTGGTTTTTATCAAGTGTATTCTGATCAAAATCAAGAGATTTAGAAAGTTGGAGGATCCAGAATTGCTTATTAAATTCTAATGGCACCTCAGTTCTTTTTAATGTATTAATTGAAAAGAACACATAAATTACACTTTAAAATATTTATCATTGAATCAGTGTTATTTCTTAAACTTGACTAAAAATAGATTCACTGGATGTTCTTTGAACCTAAGATTTTGACAACTAAAGATAAGAGTGTCTGAAAGCTTTTTGGTGAGGCTGGAAATCAATGCCTGAAGCTTAATGTCACTGTCCTGCAGTGCGCAGTTGTTTGGCAGAAGTTAAAAAAACCCTGTGAAGATCAAGCCCCACAAGGGCTTATTTGGACTTTGTAACATATGTGCACAAATCCTTATTTATCCTCTGGAAGCAGGCAAGGAACACTGTATTGAATTAGAAGAAAAAATGATATCCCATGGACTTCGGGGCGTGGGAATTTTGACAATTTTCTTTCTCTTTTCCAGTTTCTAAAACAATAGAAAACTAGGCACTGCTTCAGGATTCTGTGTTCAGCTGCAACTGTAACTTATTAAGTGTTCCTCACCAGCAAGTTCCTGGAGAGGTCTGTGTATGTGTGTGTGTGCGTGTGCATGTTTTTCTGTGTGTCTCTCTCATTTCGTATATGGATATATCCTTTTTGAGTTATATTTTGTTCATGTACCATATTTATTGCATAATGAGTGATACCTTAGTTTGAGGGAATCCAGGGCTACATTGAAAATTCTGGAAACCCAAACACCTAATATTTAAAGTTTATGCCTCTTGAAAAATGCTCCTGTGTGAACTATTGCTGTTGGCCGATTGTGACTGTGACAGTTAGGAAGGCCTATCTGAGGAGTTTAAAATCAGATACAAAGAATGAGAAAAGGGACTTACCTGGTGGTTCACTGGCTAAGACTCCATAGTCCCACTGCAAAGGGTACAGGCTCAATCTCTGGTCTGCGAACTGAGATCTTACATGCTGGGGGTTTTGGCAGAATAGAAAAAAAAAAAAAGAATGAAAAGAAAGTAACCTCAATCAGGGGAGTGTGGGGGGTGGGGGCATCAGTGTGTGGAAAGAATGTTCAAGCAGATGAAACACCACTCGGGCAAAAGGCCTTGGAGAGAAAGATGATGTCCCAGGAGCTCTAATAATGTTATTCAGGGGGAAGCTGAGCTCTATAATATTTGCTGAGTTAGTTGAGCTGCAAAGTCTCCATTTACAAAGAGATGAGAACTCCATTTCTGGAGCATTTGCCCATCCATCCTATAACAGCCATAAGGGGTGCGGGTGTAGAAAGAACGCTTGGCCCAAGCAAGATGGGGAGCAAAGGTCAGAACCTGACCCCCACCAAATACCACATTCTCAGTCAAAAAGGATGAACCAGCAAAACTCCCAGCTCACAGAGGGAGAAGGCGGCAAGCATAGTCATTCTCAAGGCCTTGGCTCTGAGTAAGGGAGAAATACACAAGCTCCCTTTACACTTCCTAGCTTGTTGGCTCTGATGTGGATTTAGGATTCAAATTCACATTGCCTGCAGAATGTGAAAGACCCGAGCAGATGAGTGGCTGTGGATTAGTAATACCTATAGGTGTCAGGAAGAATATAAATCTTGTCAGAAGGAACATATCTTAAATTTAAGCTGAGCTGTTTGGAACCTGTGTGTATGTACGTCTGTGTGTGTCTTTGTGTGTGTATATGCGTGTGTCTATGTCTGTGTGTGTAGGTGTCTATGTATGTATGTGTTTGTGTGTGTATGTGTGTGCGTGTGTCTGTGTGTGAATGGATATGTGTGTGTGTGTCAGGGGAAGGGTGGATATTCTGCTCTGCTCTTGTACATGTTAGTAGGGGGCATGTCCTCAAGCACTGGGCATTGTGTGTTTTGTCCCCTTACTGTGTGCCCAAGCTCCAAGTATATGTGGGAGGCGAGGGGCGAGGAAAGTGCGCTTGGAGCCTGGCGGGGGCCTCAGCCCGGAACTTGACGTGGAGTCAGTGTGTAAGCAGACAGAGGAGAGGGTCAGAGCGGCTTCTGTAAGAAGCACTGTGCAGCCCGAGTGGCCGGTTCAAATGAACTTTTGAGGAAATGGTCAGAAAGCAGAGCCCTGCTGGGGGAGCTCAGCCCTCGAGCTGGAGAGTTTGTCTCTGCTGCTGTCCACTCTCCAACAGTGGCATGCAGTTTGGTAAGCCAGTGACAGCGTGAACTATATACGCTCCTTTCTCTTTGAATCTGCGTGTAGCTGAGACACTGTCAGTATTTTGGGAGGTCTGTGTTCATCTAGACATGGACAGTCTTTGCAAACCCACGTGTCCTGGTCCCCCAGCAGCACTGAATAAGACAGAGTCAGCCTGGACCCCTCCCCGTTTCCTGTATCCTGTCTCCTCCCCAGTAAAAGCAGCAGCAACAACAATAACTAGGGTTACCTTGAGTGGAGGAGAAAAAATATGCCTTAGGAGAAAAAGCTGCCAGTGTTTAAATAGAAGGGAAATCAGAGAAAGTTCCACTTCATTATGAAGCAGGCAAACTTTGGCTTCAGGAAGCACTGGCCATACTTCATTCTTTAAAATGGAAATCTTTGAAGTGGCTTCTAGTCAAATTGGTGGTACATGTGGAGTGGATATCATTTGCTTTAATTTAAGGGTTGAGAAACAGTTTACAGTGCTCCAAACTGGAAGTTAAGATGATGGCATGGAGACGTGCAGTGAGTGGAAACTTGGCCACGATGGTCGGAAACAAATGAGAGTTATAAATGGAACATCCCCCCTTGGTCTGGAAAGCACATACTAATCATGTAATAGAGGGATCTTTCTTGGCTTCCCAGGTTTTATTGTATTTTTTATTATTTAAACAGACTTACAGGACTGTACATGCTTGTAGAGGAGTCAAGAATTTATAATTATCAGATATTCTTTAATATAGAGAAATAATTGAGACTATAGATTTGAGTGCGGGATATTTATAACCACCCAAACCCAAAAGAGCAAGAAAATGAAGTGACAAAACGTACTGCATTTCACTAATGGAAGAAACATACATAGCCCAATATACTTGTCTTAACTTTTATGTAAAAAGTGAGTCTCACCCTTCTGCATATTCCCAAGTACCTAAGTAAAACACCAGTGAACAAATTATTTAATCTACTTAAGACTAAACAATTGCACAGTCTCTGTTTTTCCCCACTCAGATGATTTGAGTCTTCATAACTGGGTAAAACAGAGTAAAAACAAATGAGTTCTAATACCACAAATAACAGAACCATATTAATTGGTAGCAAAGATAGTAGAACAGGCAATATTTAGCTTTGCCCTAAAGAAATACAATTTGCCTTTTTTTCTCTTAAACTTAATATACATTTAGCTAATGTGCCTTTCTTCATGATGTTTTCCATATGTTGATTATTCTCTTTTAGAAAAACCAAATCATTTACCTAATTTTTACAATAAAGCATTCTTTTCTTCATATTGACTCTCACTAAACTGCATTTAAATGCTACCAAACAGCAAATACGTCCTCATGTAACTGATTCTTGAGGTTCTCAAAGAAAATTTTTTAGATTCCAAATTCCCTTCTCAGTTCTGTACCTATAGAATGTGTGCAATGATTTATATATCCTCAGATTTTGCAAAACTGAGATGAGGTGCAGAGTTTCTAGAACACTGGTCTTGATAACAGTGCATGTGGTGAATACTTCATATTATTACAGTCATTGCAATTAAAACTATTCCTACTGCCGATAATTAATAACCATAATAATAACCTTTATTACTCAAAGAGCCAGAGGACAAAGCACTGCCTTACAAATGTATACATTTGTAAATACATGCTTTAGGTATTGTTCATTTATTCAACATCTATTAAAGAGCTAAGTAGAAATCAGTGAGCAAGAAAGAAAATAAAAAGTTGCAAACTGGATGCCCCTACAGAGGTTTTACGAAATACATCATTAATTTATTCAACAAATATTCATTTTATTAGATACCATTTTAGATACTCGATTCAGATATAAAATCTCTGAGCCATCCTGCTATGGAGAAAAATGTTTTAGTTTAACTCAGTACCTCCAGAAGCATTTTGAGTAGGAAATAGTTTTTTTTTTTTGGGGGGGGTGATTTCTTTTGTCTTTTATTTGTTTGCTTTTTGCTACACAATTGTCTTCCTCCAGTATAGTATTATGTTGAAAAATATTTTCAGGTGGAATGAGGTGTAGGTTATCATAAAAAAAATGAATAAATAATAAAGTAATTAGAATCCAGTTAAAAATATTTTATAAAAAGAAGTGGAAAAAAGAAATAAAAGCGGTCAACTAACTTTATAAATCAACTATACCTCAATTAAAAAGTACTTTTAAGAACAAAATAAGCAAATAAAAGAGAACAAGGAGTCCAGCAAAAGTTTAGTACAGTTCAACTTTTGAGTGTGTGTAATCAGGGCTTTGAGCTATAACGTCAGTAAGAAAAGATGAATAAAGTTCCTTTCTATTATTATTATTATTTTTTTTGCCAGTGGCTGGATTGCTTGAATCAGTGATGAAAAATAAGGAAACATGAATGATTTTGTTTTGTTTCTCTCCAACATCTTTTTATTAATATAGATATCTCTCTGATTTTGACTATAGGTCATCAGGTGAGATGGTATGGAATATACCTATGTGTGTGTGTGTATATATATATATGTATATAATATTCCTATTCTATATCCAGATATTGAAGGGGGCAGTTAGAAAAAACTCCTTCTGAGCTAGGCATTTTAAACTGGAATTCGGGTAATCGATATTTAAAAATAGCATGCGTGAATTTGGTTCTAATATGCTAAACATGAACGCATTTAATCTTTATGTAGTGGGTTGCATTTAGATTATAAGCCTGAAACTCACCAAGAAAGAGTAGATGGCCTAAAAGTCTCTGTCTCTCCCAAGACAGTTAATCCAAGCTGGTCAGGTAAGCAAATGTAAAAATTTATTACTGTTGGTGGGGATTAGGGCCAGGTGTGACTCTTGCTGTGATGTAAGAAATGAAAATTTCAGAACCTTTTTGAGCATCTCTCTAATTCATTCCGTAAATGTCTCATCCAGTTGTTTTAATCTTGTTTTTAATATCTTATTTTCAACCAAGTATTTGTCACATCTTTCTTCAAACAACTGTCTTTAATTTGGAAATCTTGCTGTTTTGCTCTGTTGTTCATAGAAAAACACAATAAGCTTTTTAAAAAATATCTTTAATGTTTCTTTTTTCTTAATCTTTCTCTCATGAAAATTTCTACTTACAAGGAAACTTGTATATACACTCTTGCCCATTAATGTAACTTGACACCGATTTTTTTCTCAAAAATATTGGTTTGAAATTCGTCAATTTGGTATTGAACATAAAGTAGTATTATTCTCATGCCTGTCTTTTGGTTTATTGTAATGTAATCAATTAATAGTTATAGGCTCAGCACTAATAACAAAACAAGTGTGCACACACACATACACACACACACACACACACAATTAGAACCACTGATACATATAATAACCAAAATTCAAGAATTCTTTACCTTTATTGTTTGAAAATTTTTCTCATATACTGCCATATATTCTAGTTATAAGCTTGAATAACACATTCTAGTTCTGGGAGTGGTATACACTATTAGCTCACACTGGTTCATTTTTAAAATAATCATTTTAGAATATTAGCATTAATAGTATCTATAAACGTTAGATTGAAGACTGAAAGACAACAGGGGAAGAGGGCCAAGTCGAACATGTGGAATCCCAGACTGGAAGCTACAAAGTTGTTTTCTTTCCCACATATTTATAAATCTCTTCAATGTAGAACAGACTATAAAACAGAAATTATGTCATCAAAAATGACCGTTTATAATTATTTTATGAATTATTTTAGAATGCTTATTTAACCAAAAACATATTAACTGCTGTTAATAAATCACGCTTATTAATCATGTTAATAAATCATGTCATCCTGTTCGTGACGCCAGTTGTCTCGCTGTATCTCACTGTGCACACTGTTCGTTGAACGCGAGGTAGACGAGGTGCCAGCTCAGAGGCTTGAAGATGAGCGGAGCCATAGGAATGCAGACAGGTTTATTCTCTGCTGGCCGGCACAGCAGCCATAGCAATATTCTTTCGTGGCTGCCGCAGCAACCCCAGCAGCAGACGTGCGGTATTCTCTTCTCGCGTGGCTGACCGCACGGACACAGCCGTGACACAGCAGTAATACGCCACCACTTTCTAGGTGGAGCTCACATGCATGCGTGCTGCACACAGCCCGTGACCAAGCCAGTACCTCCTGACGTGCATGTGCAGTGCTAGATTATAAATGATCCCAGCTGTTACACAGTCATTATTTATGAAATGAGAGGAGAGCCTGAACACACCACCTTGGCCAATTTGCTCCCTCCCTACAAATACCTTCTGTGTGATAGTCTGTCTGCTATTAGGAATGAGAAAAGCAAAACAAAAAAAAAGGAATGAGAGATAAAAATGCAGGATAAAATACCATCCTATTTATTATTTTTTCATATATCAAAAAATGTGGGAACCATGGCAAATTGCTTAGGAAATGAGTCAGATTATTGTTACATAATTTACATTTGCTATTTTCACCTAGGTTACATTGGTAAATTATCCTGACTTAAAAATCAGCAAGAATTATAAGAACTGTAATAATTAGGATATGATTATATATTTCTTTTGAAAGACTTCAAATTAAATAAAACTATTTTTGTAGTAATTGTTTTTTCCACCTTTATTGAGATATCATTGACATACATTGCTGCATAAGTTTAAGGTATCCGGCATAACAGTTTTACTTAAATATGTTGTGAGATGATTATAGCAATGCACTTGGTTAGCATCCATCATCGCATATAAAAAGTAAAAGCAAAAAAGGAAAAAAAAATTGCTTGTTATGAGAATTTTTAGGATTTACTCTAGCACCTTTCAGATATATCGTACAACAGTGGTAACTATAGTCATATCTACATTTCAGCCCTAGTAATTATTTACCTTACGCCTGGAAGGTGCTAGATTTTTACTACCTTCCTCCAAGTTTTTTTCTCCCCACACTGACTCTGACCTGTTTTTCTCTCAGTTTGGTGGGGTTTTTGTTTGTTTTGGTTTCTTTGGTTTTTAGATTCCACCGTGAGAACATACACGCCTCTATGTGACTCACTTTAGTTGGCGTAATGCCATCAAGGTCTGCCTATGTTTTGCAAATGGCAGGGTTTCATAGTTTTATTTGTGAGTGAATTTTTATTCCAATATAAATATATCTAATATTATATGTATATTATATATATACACACACTATACTGTACATTTTATATTATATCACATATTAATATATAAAATAATTAGGTCATTTTATATATAAATAAATACTTTAAATTATTTAAATAAATACTTGGAGAAAGTGAAGTCACTCAGTCGTGTCTGACTCTTTGCCACCCCATGGGATTTTCCAGGCAAGTGTACTGGAGTGGGGTGCCATTGCCTTCTCTGACAGAATATGTACTAAATTATAATTCTTATATATAGTTCATAAATTAATTAATTTAATATTTTAGTTAATTTTATTATATTTTTATATTTTATATATTATATCCAGTATATTTAACATATATAATATACAAATAATATATTAATAATATATAAATGTATAGTATGCATATATGCTATGTTATATATATTGAATACATATAATATAATTTATATAATGTTTATATATTGCATGCTAAGTTGCTTCAGTCTTGTCTGACTCTTTGCGGCCTTGTGGACGATAGCCTGCCAGTGTCCTCTGTCTATGTAATTCTCCAGGCGAGGATACTGGAGTGGGTTGCCATGCACTCCTCCAGGGGATCTTCCTGACCCAGGAATTGAACCCATGTCCCATGTCTCTTTGTCTCCTGAATTAGTAGGCAGGTTCTTAACCACTAGCTCCAATATTTATATATTATGTAGTATATATAATATATTTATATAAGTATAAATGTATTTCTATATTGAATATTATATAATATCTCTATATTGCATAGTATATAATCCAGAAGTGTATCATGTAAAATATATAACTATATAATATTTCGTGTGTATATTTATATATATATATATATATATATAGCTCAACTTTTAAACTTTTTCATCCATCAGTGGACACTTAGTTTCCATGCTTTGACTATTGATAATAATACTGCAGTGAACTTGGAGGTGCAAATATCTTTTCAACTTACATTTTTATTTCTTTTGGACGTTTTCAGATGTAGAACCCCCTGATCACGCAGTAGCCCTATTTTAAACTTTTTGAGGATTCCCCATACTTTTTTGTGTAGTATCTGTACCAGTTTATAAATCTACCAGTAGTGCACAAGGGTTCCTTTTTCTCCACATCCTCACCAGCATTTGCTGTCTCTTCTTTTTTGCTGATTATCACTCTAAAATGTTTAAGGTGATAACTCAAAGTGATTTTTATTTCCCTAATGACCATTGATTTTGAACATGTTTTCATTTAGTTTCTCGGTCATTCATTTGTGTCCGACTCTTAGACCTCATGGACTGCAGTGCAGCAGGTTGCCCTGTTCTTTGCCACTGCCCAGAGCTTGCTCAAACTCATGTCCGTTGAGTTGGTGATACCATCCAAACAGCTCATCCTCTGTCATCCCCTTCTTCTCCTGCCTTCAATCTTTCTCAGTGAGTCGGCTCTTCACATCAGGTGGCCAAAGTATTGGAGCTTCAGCTTCAGCATCAGTCTTTCTAATGAATATTCAGGGTAGATTTTCTTTAGGACTGATTGGTTTGATATCCTTTATGTCCAAGGGGCTCTGAAGAGTCTTCTCCAACACCGCAGTTTGAAAGCATCATTTCTTCGGCACTCAGTCTTCTTTATGGTCCAACTCTCACATCCATACGTGACTACTGGAAAAACCATGGCTTTGACTAGACAAACCTCTGTAGACAAAGTAATGTCTCTGCTTTTTAATATGCTGTCTAGGCTTGTCATCGGAGAAGGCAATGGCACCCCACTCCAGTACTCTTGCCTGGAAAATCCTATTAACGGAGGACCCTGGTGGGCTTCAGTCCATGGGGTCGCTAAGAGTCGGACATGACTGACTTCACTTTCACTTTTCACTTTCATGCATTGGAGAAGGAAATGGCAACCCACTCTAGTGTTCTTGCCTGGAGAATCCCAGGGATGGGGGAGCCTGGTGGGCTGCCATCTATGGGGTTGCACAGAGTCAGACACGACTGAAGTGACTCAGCAGCAGCAGCAGGCTTGTCATTATATTTCTTACAAGGAGGAAGCATCTTTTTAATTTCATGGCTGCAGTCACTGTCCCCATTTACTATTCACATATCTTCTTTGGATAAATGTCTATTCAGATCTTTTGCCCATTTTTAAAATGGGAGTATTTGGAATTTTTACTATTGAGTTCGATGAGTTTTTCAGTTATACATATATATGTATATGTATTCACACCTATATTGTATATATATATGTATGTGTGTGTGTGTATTCTTTTTCAAGTAGTTTCCTTTCTATACAGTAAGTGCTTGTTGTTTATCTATTTTATGTATACTAATGTGTATGTGCTAATCTCCAACTCCCATTTATCCCTCCCCTGTCCTTTCCCCTTTGGTAACCATTACTTTGTTTTTTCTATGTCCATGAGTCTGTTTCTGTTTTGTAAATAAGTTCATTTGCATCATTTTTTAGATTCCACATGTAAGTGTTATAATGTAATATTTTTCTTTCTGATTTGCTTCACTTAGTATGGTAATCTCTACGTACATCTATGGTATCGCAAATGGCATTGTTTCACTCTTTTTATGGCTGAGTAACATTCCATTGTATATATGTACCACATCTTCTTTATCCATGCTTCTGTAGATGGACACTTGGGTGGCTTCCATGTCTTAGCTAATGTAAGCATTGCTGCTGTGTACACTGGGGTGTGTGTTTAATTTTGTTATTTGGATTTAGGTGTCATATTCAAAAAAGTCAATGTCAAGAAGCATTTTTTCCTATGTTTTCTTCTGGAAATTTCATATTTTCAGATCTTATATTTAAATCTTTAATCCATTTCAAGTTAGTTTTTGTAAGTGATGTAAGACAGGGACCTTCTTTAATTCGATTACCTGTGAATATCCATTGTCCCAGTGCCATTTATTCAAAAGATTGCCCTTTCACCACTGAGTCTTCTTGGGTTGTTTGTTAAATATTGGTTGAACTTATATAGTTGGTTTATCTGGGGGCTTTTTTGAAAATTAATTTATTTTTTATTGAAGGATAAATGCTTTACAGAATTTTGCTGTTTTCTGTCAAACCTCAACATGAATCAGCCATAGGTATACATATATCCCCTCCCTTTTGAAACTCCTTCCCATCTCCATCCCCTAACCCAACCCTCTAGGTTGATCCAGAGCCCTTGTTTAAGTTTCCTGAGCCACAGGGCAAATTCCTGAATCTTGATTCTGTTCCATTGATCTATTAGTCTTTTTTTTTGTCAGTTCTATACTGTTTACTAGGCATTCATACTATAACTTAAAATCAGGAAATATGATACCCTCTGTTTTGTTCTTCTTTCAAAGGATTGCATTTCCTTTTTTGTTTCCTTGTAAATTTTAGGACTTTTTTCCACTTCTATAAAAAATGTCATGGGAAACTTGATAGGAATTGCATTGAATTTATAGATAGCTTTTGGTAGTATTGTTATTTTAACAATATTAATTCTTCAATCTATGAACATGGGAAACCTTTCCATTTATGTGTCTAAGAAATCTTTAGATTTCTTGAATCAATGTCTTGTAGTTTTCAGAGTAAAGATCTTTCACCTCCTTGTTAAGTTTATTCCTAATTATTTTTTGGTGAATGTTATTGTAAAATGGATGATGTTCTTTATTTACTTTTCAGATAATTTGTTTTTAGTGTACAGAAATGTTTCTGATTTTCTGCACATTAATTTTGTATCCTTCAACTTTAATAAATTTATTAATTACATTTAACTGGGCTTCCCACGTGGTGCTAGGGATAGAGAACACATCTGCCAATGCAGGAGACATAAGAGATGTGAGTTTGATCCCTGGATTGGGAAGATCTCCTGGAGAAGGGTATGGCAAACCACTCCAGTATTCTTGCCTGGAGAATCCCATGGACAGAGGAGCCTGGCAGGCTAAAGTCTATAAGGTTGCATAGTGTCAGACATGACTGAAGTGACTGAGCACACACAATTACATTTAGCAGATTTTTAGTGGAGTCTTTAGGATTTTCAATATGTAAAATCATATCACTGGCAAATAGAGATGGTTTTATTTCTTACCTTCCAATTCTGATGTCTTTTCTTTTCCTTACCTGATTACTTTGGCAAGGACTTCCAGTACTATGTTGAATAAAAGTGGCAAGGATGAGGCTATGGATTAATTCCCTGCCTGGATATTGTAAGGGAAACCTCCCTACCCAGTAATAGCTCTGCTCTGTGGAATATCTGCATTGCCTGCCTGCTTCTCAGCTCCAGTCTTGCTAGGCTAAGCAACTTCTAAGTGTTCTCACAAGCCCTTCTCATCAGGTGGGCCCTAGGGTCACACTGTGAAGCTTGTTGGACTGTAACTCAGCTGCCTTGTCTGGGGATGGGCAAATCAGATCCTTTTGTTGTTGTTGTTCCGTCACTAAGTCATGTCCAACTCTTTGTGACCCCGTGGACTGTAGGATGCCAGGCTTTTCTGTCCTCCACCATCTCCCAAAGTTTGCTCAAATTCATCCATTAAATCAATAATGCCATCTAACCATCTCATCCTCTGTCATCCCACTTGTCCTCCCGCCCTCAATCTTTCCCAGCTTTGGGACTTTTCCAATGAGTTGGCTCATCACATCAGGTAGCCAAAGAATTGGAACTTCAGCTTCAGCATCAGTCCTTTCAGTGAATATTCAGGGTTGATTTCCTGAATATTGACCGGTTTGACTGGTTTGATCTCCTTGCAGTCTAAGGAACTCTCAAGGCTCTTCTCCAGCACAATTCAAAAGCATCTGTTCTTTTGTGCTCAGCCTTATTTATGGACCAACTCTCACATCCGTACATGACTACTGGAACCCTTAGAGCCACCAAAACTCCTTGCTTGAGGATCTGACTCAGGAAGACCTACATCTGTCCTTTTGCCTGGTAAGATTGCAACAGGAACTTGGTTCCACAATTCAGCAAAATTGATGGCTGGTACTATTACTTAGATTCTGCAGGTAGGAACTTGAGCTGCCAAGACCCAAGTGCTATTGTTGCAAGCATCACCCACCCTCTTTTCTCTGTCAAGGTCAGATTCCCAGTGAAGGATCTCTGAAGATTCTCCTGAAATCTCTGTGGAGCAAGGTCAGAACAGAGGTTCCTACAAAGTGATCCACAGCACTGAATGGAGACTGGATGTTTCCCTGGGCTCTCTTTCCCACTGGAAGTGTCATAGGCTCAGGGGGTACCTCTTGGCATAATGCTGCTCCAGCCTGGGGGACAGGCAAGGTGGTCAGTATGTAGCCACTTTTCTTACTATTGATGAGGTCTCTTTTCGTGTGGGTGGTGCAAAGGTACTCAGCCTTTTCCTTGTGTTCTAGAATTCTCATAACTGTCTTGTCCATGAATAGTTGTTAGCTGTTTTTGAAAGGGGGGACAAAGTCAGGAATGACCTATGGTATCATTATGATGACATCACTCCTATTGGCTTTTAGTAGTTAGGAAATTGTATTGATTTTCAAATATTTGGAAAATATAAAGTAGTACAAAGGAAAATGAATTACTTATAATCCTACCTCAGAGGGAGTATTAGTATTAGCTGTCAAAATAGGTCATTTTCATTTATATATGTATGAATATATATATGTGTGTGTGTGTGTGTGTGTACATATATATAATGTCTACGTGTATTTTATGGGCTTCCCAAGTGGTACTCCTGGCAAAGAACCTGACTACCAATGGAGGAGATGCAGGAATGCGATTTTGATCCCTGTATTGGGACGATCCCTTGGAGGAGAGCATGGCAACCCACTCCAGTATTCTTGCCTAGAGAATCCCATGAACAGAGGAGCCTGGCGGGCTGTGGTCCATAGGATCACAAAGTGTTGGACTCAACTGAAGCGACTTAGCACGCATGCATGTATATCATATTTTATCACAGTATGCTTTATTATTTATTTATTATTATTTTATTCAATTGAAGGTTTGTGATAATCCTTTGTTGAGCAAGTCCATTGGCGCCATTTTTCAACAGTTTTATATTTTAATGAAGGTATATACATGATCTTTTTTTAGACATAGTGCTATTGCGTTTGTAATAGCAACGGTACAGTGTAAATATTGTTTTTATGTGTATTAGGAAACCAAAACATTTGTGTGACTTGTTTCATTGCAATGTTTACTTTTTGTGGTGGTCTGGAACCTGCAGGATCTCTGAGGTCTGCCTCTTTCGTGTATGTGTGTGTGCGTGCGTGTGTGCATGTATATACAGAAAATGAAAGAATGATTGATAGCATGTTGAACTACATAAATCTGCACTTCATGATTCCTATAACTCCCTGCCTTACATGTAGGCAGTTGGATATATAAGAATTGATTTGGGGAGAGAAGTCTATGCTAAAAATATGGATTTAGAAGTAGCAGTATTTGTTGTTATTTAGTCACTAAGGTAGCAGAATTTTGGTGGTGGTTTAGTCTCTAAGTCATGTCCGACTCTTGTGACCCCATGGACAGTAGCCTGCCAGGCTCCTCTATCCATGGGATTCTCCAGGCAAGAATACTGGAGTGGGTTGCATTTCCTTCTCCAGGGGATGTTCCCAAAACAGGGATCGAGCCTGGGTCTCCTGCATTGCAGGTGGATTCTTTACTGGCTGAGCTGAGGGAAGCCCATATATAGAATTCAATTCCAAGGGATTCTTGAGATGATAGAGAGGAAGGAAAGAGCACCGTATATTTAATGACTAAGAGACAGAGAAAAGTGGATATTTAGGAGACAGAATAGTGACTCATGAAATGGGAGGAAACCAAGACTGTCTTGAGTGTGAGGCTCCTAAGGAAGAAGTCTGTCAAAAAAAGGAGGTGGCCCTCAGTGTAAGACGCTGGGTAAAGGAAAATGAAGACCAACAGTGATAATACTGTCTTCACTTTATGGCTTCTGGCTGCAGAATTTTGCTGAGAAGGAGCTTGAGTTCTTCAAAACTTTAGTACTTATATAACTTGATTACTCGGGGAAGGCGATAGCACCCCACTCCAGTACTCTTGTCTGGAAAATCCCATGGATGGAGGAGCCTGGTGGGCTGCAGTCCATGGGGTCGCTGAGGGTCGGACACAACTTGAGCGACTTCACTTTCACTTTTCACTTTCACGCATTGGAGAAGGAAATGGCAACCCACTCCAGTGTTCTTGCCTGGAGAATCCCAGGGACAGGGGAGCCTGGTGGGCTGCCATCTATGGGGTCGCACAGAGTCAGACACAACTGAAGCGACTTGGCAGCAGCAGCAGCAACCTGATTACTGTCTTCTCTTTGACTTCGTTTCTTATAATCAAATCTTCACCCAACTGTACTGTATTTTCATTCATGGGGGAAGATGAGAATCTATATTTTATATAAACACACTACTGTCCCTTTATTGCATAACCTACTAGTTCCTCAGAGATACAAAATATTCAGCTATGACACATACTGTCTTGCTATATTCTTGAGTGGATCTCTAGAGTTTCTATGCTGTGACATTAGCTGATATTTTTTGAACTTTTAAACTATGTTTTACATGCATTATTTTATTTTGTCCTTGTAACAATCTTATAAATTAATTTTTTATACCTATAATTTTTTACATGAGAGAACTGTGGCTTTCCAAGGCTAGATTAGTTGCCCAAAGTCCTTTATCTGAAAGGTAGTAAAAGTCAATCCAATTTATCTTACCTCTTCCTATCTCTTTGGTCATTTATTTTGTATAAGTACCATGGATTGGGGGCAGGAGGAGAAGGGGACGGCAGAGGATGAGATGGCTGGATGGCATCACTGACTCGATGGACGTGAGTCTGAGTGAACTCCAGGAGTTGGTGATGGACAGGGAGGCCTGGCGTGCTGCGATTCATGGGGTCGTGAAGAGTTGGACACGACTGAGCGACTGAACTGAACTGAACCATACTTTTAATTAGTATGACTTTATATTAGATTTCAAATCTAGTGTATCTGAATGTACAAATGTACAAATCTAATGTACAAATCTAATAGTATTGCATGACCCTTTTATGAGTCGTCTTATGAAAGTGAAAGTGAAGTCGATCTGTCCTGTCTGACTCTTTGCGACCCCCTGGACTGTAGCTCCTCTGTCCATAGGACTCTCCAGGCAAGAATACTGGAGCGGGTTGCCATTTCCTTCTCCAGGGGATCTTCCCGAACCAGGGATGGAACCTGGGTCTCCTGCATTGCAGGCAGACGCTTTACCCTCCGAGCCACCAGGGAAGCCCCTGAGTCTTATTATCAACCCTGTTAAATTATTTTATGTATTTATTTTATGTAATTGAATTTTAACTGAATTTGGCCCAAATTTCATCCCCCAAATATCTATTTTATTAAATATCTAGACTAATTTAGAGAGGATTGGTTTAAGAATATCATCTCCCCATTCAAGAAATTGGCAAGTTTTTCCTTTTGTTCATATTTTGGTTTGTATAAAAATGAAATTTAGCGATTTTTTTTTTTTTAATGTAGAAGGCCTACGAATTTTGGTTTCCTCCCTGGTTGAGAATCATTGTAATATTCTCTACTGTTTTTCTTTCTGATTTTGAATTGCTTCTTCCTGTGTTCTATCAATCTCTCTTCCTCCCTTCATTCAGAAATTATCACTCTCACATTAATGGTATAGTGGTGAGCTAAAGTGGTATAACTGCCTTCCAGAAATTAATATAAACCTCACCAAGATTAATTAATTAATTAATTAATTAACCTCATCAAATTTCACAGTAGATTCTTATATTTAGTTGTGTTTGAAACGTTTAAGTATATTCATATTAAATATGTGAATACCTTGAGCAATTTCTTTGGGAAAAAAGTTTTCTTGCAGGATATGGAAAATATGTTTATGACATCAATTTCCTGAGGTAAAAAAACGTTGAGGTTTGAATAGGATGCTTTGAGAATTAGATTATTTTACTTTGATCTCATAATAACAACAGATAACTAAATAAAGCTCACATTTCTTAGTAAAACATTTGCAGTTCAGTAAACATTCTTAAAGGAAACATTCGCTTCAGTAACCAAAACCCACTGTTTTCATTGAAGGCCCAAATTAAAAGAATACTGTTTCTATTCTGTAAGGAAAGAAAAATCTTATTTATTTTTCTATGTAGACATTTTGGAACATTTCCCCTTGAAATTACACAAGACTTTATAGATAACAGACCTGAGAGCAAAAAGAATCAGGATCCACATGAGCTGCAAGAAGACCAACAGTGTTATCCATAACAAATCTACTAAAAAAGCATTAAAAACAGGGGGGATTCTTTTTGATTGCTAAGACAATGTCAATAAATAGATAAAGGCAATTTTCTGAAGTTTATCCTACTGTATTATTGCCTTTTCACTTAAAAATAGACATTAAGCTCCTTGATGACTAATAAGACTCCTCCGTGTATCTGAAATCATGTAAATTTAGAGAAAATTGTGATTTAGAAATGTTCTTGGGTTATGCAACATAGTTATCGCATTTAGTAAAAACCATGCTATTTTACTATAGAATCAGGGAACAAGAAATATGTTCCTGTCTGAAATTCCAGGTGAGTGATTCCATGCGTGGTCTAGCTGGGAAGACATACCAAATTTATAAGTGAAGATGAAACCACTTTTTCCTTAAGGAAATTTTTTTTGTGCTATAGAATGGAGGCAGAAGAAGAAAAATCTCTCTTGGCCATTTGGCTTGAAATATACAATTGGAAGAGGACGTTAGTAAGGAAATTTCTCATGGCAACTGTGTGTGTTGTTTTTATCCTTCAATCTTGATGCAAAAAGTTAGATAAATAGGTATAAAAGCATTGATTACCTTCTTGTAAAAAATCCTGCCTCACTATGGCTTTTCAAAAAGTGCTGACTTGATTATCAAAGTGAGTTCATAATCTGGCATGACAAAAATAGGCCGGAACTAAGTTGAAAATAGCCCAAGAAATAGGGCCAGTCCCTCCAGCCTACACAGACCGACCTGTATGCTCTGAGGTCTTAGATCTCGTTTATATCTTGTGTCTCACTTATTTCACCCTTGCAAGCATTTTAGAAACTGGATCTGTTTTTAAGGGAGGAAATAGTGGTGGTGGGATTAGGTCATGGTAAATTGGTAAAGAGAATTTTGGGCTTCTTATTAATGCAGGACTCAATAGAGACAGTGGTCTTTAGTAAATAGAGGAATTCTGGATTAAATGAGCAGGTATTGGAGATTAAAATGAATTTTGTTGAATTCTGTTGAGTTAAAGTAAATAAAAGCAGTAGAGTAGATCTATCTACAAAGTAGATACCTTCTATAAGGAGTAGAATATATCTACAAAGTATCTTTGCAGTTATCTTTCTGTGCACTGAAGCAGTGCTTTCTTTTCTTCAGTTTAGAAAGAAAATCATTAAATGTCTACAAATGAGTTTCTACATTGTACTGACCTGCTATGCAAATACAAAAGGCAAAGAAAAGAGCATTGATATCAAAGACAGAGAGTAAGAATAAGATTACATGAGGATCACTTGTGGTTATAGAAATGAAAAAGTTAAGACGAGAGTGGTAGGGGACTTATAATTTCATATTCCATGAAAATTGTTCAGGAAATTTATTCAGCCTGCTCAGATTTTATGAGGACTCCATGTTTCAAATACACCACACCCCATACTTTCAGACATATGTTAGAATGTAAACGTATCTGCAGCACCAATATACAAACATGATGTAAAAAAAACGGTGCCATTCTATACGTTTCATAAGTGTGATTAAGGACAACAGGATTGACCAATTTTTTTTAGCAGATAGTACAGTGACTGACGGTAAAGGCCCTCATAGAGAATGTGGACAGTCTGGTAAAGAGCTTTTCTGTTGTACGGGAAGTGATCCCTATATAAAGTCCAAGCCAGGGAAGACTGGCTTGACGTTGCTAAGACAACGTCAGTTTATAAAGGCAATGTCAATAAATAGATAAAGTCCAAGCTAGGCGAAGGTGGCTTTTACATCCACAACTTTGGTGTCCTCGGGTCTAAGACGGGAGCATTGACTGAGTGATCTCTGAAATTCCTTGTTTTTGTTATTTAGTTGCTGAGTCATGTCCGACTCTGCGATGTAACCTGCCAGGCTCCTCTGTCCATGGGATTTCCAAGGCAAGAACACTGGAGTGGGTTACCATTTCCTTCCCCAGGGGATCTTCCTGACCTAGGGATTGAAATCCCTTGACTGACTGTCAAAAGCATGTAAAGTTATGCATAGTTCCATCCATTAATAGAAGATAAGGAACCAAAGGAGACAAATGATAAAACATGAGGGCATTTCAAATTCATGGTCTTCCAAAGTCGTATATTTAGGTAGAGATTAGAGGAAGATTTCTCCCTTGACATGTTGAATTTCTCTATTTACCATTAAAAGGATTTAAGTGGGATAAAATTGTCTTTCAATCAGTATAGTCCTGTGAGACAATAGCCTACATCAGAATTAGTTTAGGAGGGTGACATCATCAAGATGGTCATGTAGTCATTCCTGGCTTTCCCCACAGGAAGGACAGCCAACAACCTCATAGGCAAGACACCTCTGAGAGAATCCTAGAACAGGAGGTAAAGCTAAAGCCCTGGGTGCTCCCCACACCCCCCGTTATCACAGAGGCCATGACAGATTGCATTAAAAGGGTTAGAAGAAAAAATGCACACCACATTGCCCCTCCCAGGTCCATGCAGCCCCATGCAGAGGGGTCTCCTCTGAGCCTATGATACTTCCAGTGGGGAAAGAGCCCAGGGGACATCAAACTCCCCTGCAACATTGTGGGAGTCCCTGCTCCTACTTTGCCCCAAAGGGATCACAAGGGAATCCAAGGGCTCAAACACTAGAAATTCTGTTGTGACAAAGAAGGAGGGAGAGGCTTTCAACAACCAGTGGTCAGTTTTTGACAGACCAAGTTCTTTCGTACAGAGTCTGCATAGCAATCTCAAATCGTTTATTTGCTCTAATGCAAGACCCATGTTGGTGTCACAGTCTGCTGAGAGAACTAACTTGAGTCCAGATTTGCCTAACTTGGGCAAATGCCCCCAAATGAAGTTTGAAGCCTTGAAGATGGGTTTGCCTTACCTAGGCAGAAGTACTCAATCATAGCCCCACCCATTACTGATCTTGGCTCCTGACCATCCACACCCACCAGAAAGCATATTTGGGAAAATTTGGGAGTTGTCTGAAGTGGCCCTCCTACCTGGAGCTTGGTCCCAGGCCAAGCTCCTGACAGGAGGGATTGGTGAGACCACCTGGAAACTGGGAAACCCAGCAATCCTCCAGCCGAGAGGTGGCAGGCAGGGCTGATCACCTTCAGAGCAAAGCCAATGGCCTTATTCGGACAGGGAACTTGAGACACTGGTCAAATGCACAGATACCAATGTAAGGAATCAAGGGTTGTAAAAAGTCAGGAAAGTACGGCACCACCAAAGAAAAGTAATAAAACTCCAATAACTGACCTTAAAGAAATAGAGATCTATGAAACGTCAGGCAAGTTCAGAATAATCCTCTTAAAGTACTTCAGTTAACGGAAGAACATACAACTACACAGAATTAAGAAAAAACAAAGAAGAAAATTAGAAGTTCAACAAAGTAATAGAAAGCATCAGAACAAAGAATCAAACAGAAATCTGAGAGCTGAAGAATACAGTAACTGAACTGAAGTCGTCGACAGAGAGAATTGCATACTCAACCACACGGAAGAGTCAGTGACCTGGAATACAGTATGCGTGAAAGTATCCAGTCAGAAGTGCAAGAAGACAAAAGAATGGAAAAGAAGGTGAAGCATGCCTGGGGGATTTATGGGCCACAATGAAAATAAATAATCTTTACAATACGGGAATTTCAGAAGGAAAAGAAAAAGAGGACATAAAATATATTTAAAGAAACAATGGCTGAAAACTTCTAAAACCTTAGGAGAGAAATAAATACCCAGATCCAAGAGGCCCAAAGGAGCTCGAATAACTGACCCAAATAGGACGACACCAAGATATTGGTATGTTATAATCAAGTTGTCAAGGTTAAAGAAAGAGAAGGAAGTTTAAAAGCAGCAAACGATCCTGTATCTAAACTGGACTGGCTATTCGTTTCTTATATGATATTATACATGTTTCTATACCATTCCCCCAAATCATTCCAACCTCTCCCTCTCCCACAGAGTCCCAAAGAACCAATACAATATTGTAAAGTAATTAGCCTCCAATTAAAATAAATAAATTTAAATTAAAAAAAATAAAAGCAGCAAAAGAAAAGAGAGACATTACAGATAAAGGAATTCCCACAGGGCTGAAATCAGTGGATTCCTCAACAGAAACTTTTCAGGCCAGGAGAGACAATGGGCTGAAGCATTCAAAATATTAAAGAAATAGAAGCTGTCAAACAAGAATGCTATCCATAGTGAAACTGTCCTTCAGAAATGGAGGGATAAAGACTTTCTCAGAACAATAGCTGGTGGAATTCATCATTGTTAGCCCTGCCTTATAAGAAATGTAAAGTGATTTCTTTGAGTGGAAATAAAAGGATACTAATTAGTATCATGAAAACATAAGAAAGGAGTGTATCAATCACGGGTAATGGAAAATATGTCATCAGAGTTGGATTCTGTAACGTGGTAATAGGGATACCTAATTCGCTTACAACGCCACTTTAAAACATAATAAAAATAAACACCAGTACAATAATCTGTTATTAGTTACACAATATAAAAAAAAATGTAAATTGTAACATTAACCTAAAATATGAGGGGGAGAAGTGTAAAACTTAGACATTTTATTGTGATTAAGATGTTGTTACTTTAAAACAGAGGGTTATGGTTTTATTCTTTTTTGTGTAAGCTCCATGATAACCTCAAGGCAAAACCTGTACTTATACAAAAGAACATATAAAAAAAGTTAAAGCATTCTGATACCACAAGACATCAAAATACAAGAAAGACAAAGGGGCAAGGAAAAAAGGAACAAGACAAGCAGACACAATTAACTGCAAATTATCAATGGTCACCACTGAGAGCTGCCCCGGGCTCAAGACATTCCGTGGGGGCCGAAGACGCACGCAGTGGCTGGGGGCTCAGCCAAGCCACTCAGCCTGAGATTCTCGTTGCGGCCGGGTGGGTTTGTATGGACAGGCTTGTCCATCTGTAACTTCATTAAGTGCTTCTTTAGTGCTTCCCCTTGCAGAACCTTATAAGAATTCAGCTGGCAAAGCAGACTTGTGGTTTGCAGAGTCCTACTGCCTGCATCATTAAGGCCGATTGGGAAGAAGGGATATGAGTTTGGAACTGAGGGGCAAGAACTTAGGGTTTGGAACTAAGGGCAAGCATTTAATAACTTGTTCGAGCAAACCGCTAAGAAATAGGGTGTTAAAAAATGCTGCCTCAGATCTGTTTTGCCGCCAGTGTTTATGTGATTTTCGTAGGGTGCACGCATGCTAAGTTGCTTCAGTCGTGTCCGACTCTTTGCAACCCTATAAACCATAGCCCGCCAGTCTCCTCTGTCGGTGGGATTCTCAGGCAAGAATACCGGAGGAGATTGCTGTGCCTTCCTCCAGGGGATCTTCCAGACACACATCGAACCCATGTCTCTTATTGGAAGGTGGATTCTTTACCACTGATTTTGTAAATCATGCGAAATCATATATAAGATTCACAGGTATACCTTGCCATCTGAATCTACTGCATTCATGTCCTGAGTTTGGATAGTAGGAGTCTGGATGGTGAATAGGCTTTTCTACATCTATTTTATTCCCGAGTTTTGGAGAGCAAGAGTGCAAGTTCAGATAATGATGGATATAGTTTTATAGTTTCCTACAAATTTAGCAGTGTCTGTTTGCTTACTGAGTTTATATAAAATGGAGTTGAATACTGAGGTGTACCTGCGTTTTATTCCAGGTACAGATTCAGTAATAGCAAAAGTTTACTGAAAGTTTTCCTTGAACATTTGCTTTATGTAGACAGGTAAACACATATATGTATATAACATATTCCACATATCATAGCACTAGACCATTTTAAAATATTTGATTTGATTAAAGCAAAATAAAATTTGATATTTCTTTGGACTTGTTAAAATGGGGCCCTTTCTACATTTCTGAATTGCCTAATGTTTTTGAGGATTGATCTTATGACACACATGTGTATTCATCATAGGACACCGGGTTATCAGTAGTACTTTAAGTATCAATAGTTATTGATCTTCTACCCAAGATTTCTTCCTTTCATTATCTTTTTCTGTTTTTATAGTTCACACTTATCTTTTGCTTCCTGTTGTGCTTTACCCTTAAAGATGCCTTTTATTATTGATCCAGAAGTTTGTTTAGGTTATATTAGGGAACACATAGGGATCTTTAGCACCAGAGAAAGCTTGTGTGTTAGTGTCCCAGATGAGCTTCCTGTCCATCTGTTTCCTCATTTCCCTCCGTGTGATATTGAGAACCATGCTGTTTAGAATGGCCAGAGAAGGGTAGATTTATTTTAAGGCTTTTTGCTGTCTTGTTTCTAGTAGCAGAGTTGGTATCGTTAAGGCAGCTCTGGTATGTGGTCTTAGAATTGGGTAGACACAGGTTCAGATCTCTGCCATGTATTATTCATATGATCTTGGGTAAGTTACTTCATTTCTCCTAAATTTTTTGTAATAGGGCTGTTAATATTTACCTCACTGGCCTATTTGCATTCATGGGATACATACATAAAACATTTGGCATATGTTTTCCTCTTTTGCATTTCCTAGTAGTAGAAAGGTCTTCCCAGGTGGTGTGGTGGTAAAGAATCTGCCTGCCAATGCAAGAGATGTGTTTGATCCCTGAATTGGGAAGATCCCCTGGAACAGGAAATGACAACCTGTTCTAGCATTCTTTCCTGGAAAATTCCATTGACAGAGGATCCTGATAGGCTATAGTCCATGGGGTTGCAAATAATCAGACACAACTGAGTTATGGTACACAAATTTATTAATAATTACTTTAAACATAAATGGATTAAAATTTTCGGTCAAAAGACACACATCTTTCTAAAAGAAAGATGCTGGTAATAGGAGAAATTAGATATAGTAACTGGATGTGGTTGATATGAAAACTCTCTATTTCATGGTCACATTTTTTTTTTTAGCAAATATAAAACTTCCCTGAAATAAAAAGTTTAATACAAGGAGATTCATTATGAGAATGCAAGAGAAGCTAAAATGTGGGAAAGAGGGAAGGATATTGGCCATTCATGTATCTGACAAAGCAATAGTATACTGACTATATACAGAAATCATACTAATCTGTGAAAAAAATAAAGAATAGTGAACAAAAGAAGAGACCTTTCACAAAAAGTGGCACACTGATGGCCATTAATCCATGAAAAGATACTCATCTTCATCAGAGAAATGTCAACTAAAGATACCACTACATAAGATAGCACTACATAACCACAGGAAATTACCAAGTCACTGGTAGAAAGTGAAATGAATGGAACTCTCACGTGATGCTGTGAGAGTTTCAATTGGTACCACCATTTTGGAACATGTGCACATTTCAGAGCACAGAAATTCCATAACTAAATATACATCAACAGAAATGCATGCACATATTCATCAAAAGAAATGTTTTGTTGTTGTTGTTCAGTCACTAAGCCGTGTCTGACTCTTTGCGACCCCCCGGACTGCAGCACACCACTCTCCTCTGTCCCCTACTATCTCTGAGTTTGCTCAAATTCATGTCTATGGAGCTGGTTATGCTGTCTAACTATCTTATCCTGTGCCATCCCCTTCTCTTTTTGCCTTCAGTCTTCTCCAGCATCAAGAATGTTCATCATACCACTATTTGTAATGGCCACAAATTGGAAGCAACTCAAATGTGCATCAGTAAGAGAATTTATGCAGAGATTGTGGTATCTACATCTATCATTTATGAAAAATAGCAAAACACTGCTATAGGCGGCATTGTTAAATTTTAAGAAACGTTGAACAAGAGAAGTCAGACTTGGTAAAGTATATATTGAGTGATTGTATTTATATAACATTCAAAAACATGCAAACCAATCCATAGTCAGAGATGTTAAGATGAGAATGATATAAAGTAGGGGCATGAGAGGGGTGTCCTGTGCTTGAAATATTCTCTTTTCTGATGTGGGTGGTGTTTCCACTTTGTGAGATCATTCATTTGTGCTCTGCTCTGTTATGTATGTTATACTTAAAGTGTATCCTTTAAAAACAAGCAAACAAACATAAACCAGCAGGAAAATGGTCAAAGGACTCCCTTAAGTGTTACACATAAAAAGGAACACAGATGCCACACAAGCATAAAATATATTTAACCTTGTTATTAATCAGAAAAAATGCAAATTAATGACATGATTCTATTTTATGTGGTATATTGACAAAAATTTAAAATTCAGACAATATCACATGTTGCAAATAATATGGAGTCACAGAAAATCTCACATACTGTTGGTAAGAATATATCGTGATACAACCACTTTTGAACATATTTGACTCCATAGTAATTTTGGGTGTGTGTACCCTATGATCCAGCCATTCATTCCTTGTTATGTACTTAGAAAATCTCTTATAGAAGCATAGCAGCAGTCTCTAGCATCACAAGAGAGTCTGCAGCATCACAAGAGAATCTGCAGCAAAATTGTTCCTAATAATAAAAAAGAAATCAGTTCCAATTTTCATCTCATATTAGTTAGATAAAGCCTGACACATTCACACAATGAAATATTAAATGGCAGCCCACTCCAGTGTTCTTGCCTGGAGAATCCCAGGGACGGGGGAGCCTGGTGGGCTGCCGTCTATGGGGTCACACAGAGTTGGACACGACTGAAGCGACTTAGCAGCAGCAGCAGCAAGGAATATCTAGAGCTCTGGGTGATCACATAATTGATCTACAAAACTTAATAATGCATGAACAAAAGCAGATTATTGAAGAATATATAAAGTAATATTCCAGATGGATACAGTTTAAAAACAAAATTAGCAATAATATCATAGTGTTATGCTATAAAGAAAAACAAATTATTTTCTGTGGAGGGGTAGTGGGACATGCTATTAAGGAAGACTCACAGTTATCGTTGATGTTCTATTTCTTAAACTGTGCGGTAATAGAAGTATGTTTTATATTTTTATTTTTTTAACTGTGTACTTTAAATATACTTTTTATATCAACAATAACAGAAATGAAAAGTAAAAGAAAGAAATATGTCAGCATAGCCACATTTGGATTTTTGGTCATGAGTTCCTGAACCAAAGCTATCAATTAAAAAACAACATTATTTTGCACTTATTTTAGAAAGTGTTCATCTGATATCTTTCAGCTCATGGTCATTTGAGAACACGGTGGAGGGACCAGTAGGGTGAATCACCAGGGCTTATTTACACAACAAAAAATGTGGCTGTAATATATTCTCCACTGATGTTTCTGAAACCAGAGACCGGAAACGTAGAGTGGAAATGAGACCCTCTACTTTTCTTGCGCCAACACAAACAAGAATTACAGTGCCGTGTGAGAAAAGTTGTAAGAAATATTGCTAGGTTTTAGCAGTTCCACCAAGTCAGCAGATTTCTGTAATTGTGGCAGATTGGATCTCAGAAACTTCACAGTCTTCAGCACAGAATGGCTTTTAGATGTTAAACTGCTCCCTGATAAAACAACCCCAGGGTCATGAGAAGGCTGCTCTGCCAATTTCTTTTCACCGTGGGACCCACTGACATCTGGTTTAGCTGTGGAAGCTGAAAAACTTCTTTAAAATTCTCCTGACAGTAAAAATGGACATGTGGAAATCATTCTAATCTGTTAATCTTTGGTGCTCCTGAAAAAGGGACATTTGGCTTGATATTTCATGATGATAAATTTGAAACCTCCAGATCGAGTTGTACTTAACGGCATTGGAATAAAGACGAGAATTTTCATTTCCCGCGTGAGCCAAGAGATGGATATGCACCTGCATCGGGCCCATGACCTAAGGAGCCTGCTGGGTTCTGTGTTTACCCTTGGGCTTTGTCATTTGTCCTGTTTTACATGTGTTCCATTTGGCCGGTGAAAATTAGTGAACAGTAGCAAGTCATTCTTCTTCTTGTTCTCTTCCTCCCTCTCGCCTCTCTCCCCTTCCCTCTGCTCACTCACTCACCCCCCTGATCAAGCACTGCCTCTTTTCCTCCCTCTCTCCCACTGCATTACATATTTCAAATAATCAAGGCAATAAAACAGCATAAGTATTCTCATATGTATATATTTGCATGTTATGTTATTAATAAGTGACTTTTAGGGTCGCTGCATAAATGTCTGGCTGCAAGATCAGTGAAGGCTGTGTCCACAAAGTATGCAGAGCAGCAGCATATTGTAGCCATAATTTAGACTGGTTTTTCTTCCCTTCAGCTTCTACGATGGTTCGGGCTCCCCACGTTACCTCTGAGCACATTCCCTCACTGTGAACTGCGGTGGAGGGAGTCTTCATTTCTTTAACATCTTTTGTTTCTCCAGTTTTTGACTTTCAATAAATCCCTCTTTTCAGCATTAATACACATTATTGATTAGTTGGTTAGTTAATTTGGCTGTCCTGGGTCTTAGTGGTGGCACGCAAGCTTAGCTGAGGCATGTGGGGTCTAGTTCTCTGACCAGGGATCAAACCCGGGTCCCCAGATACAGGAGCACAGAGTCTTAGTCGCTGGACCACCAGGGAAGCCCTAACATTAATATATATATTTTTTCCGGTGATAAAAAATATCTTAAAAGCCCTGGATTGAAACTAATAAAATGAATTAGTAAATAAAGGAAATATGGAGAACTACATATAAGTCTGTAGAAGAAGAAATGGTAGTCGCTCAGTTGTGTCTGACTCTGTGACCCCGTGGAATGTAACCCACAAAGCTCCTCCATCTGTGGGGTTCTTCAGGCAAGAATACTGGGATGAGTTGCCATTTCCTTCTCCAGGGACTCTTCCTGACCCAGGAATCCACCTCTCTTCTGTCTCCTGCATTGGCAGATGGGTTCTTTACCACCCACTAAATGGATGCTAGTCAAGAGGTTTGCTCTACTTGTTTTCAAATATCCTGTGCAGTCTCTCATCAAAATAAAAATGCAAATACATAAATGAATAGATTAATTAATTTAAAGTAGTAAACACAATTGTTGCTTCTAAGAAGCCAATTCATAGCTTTTTTCTGGTTCTTTCTCTGTATACTATCTTTGCCCTTGAATGGGAGAGTGACGTATCCTGGTTGTGAGCAGGGCCTCTGGAGTCTAAATTTCTTGGTTCCAATGTTGACTCTGTGGAGTTGGGCAGATTACTTCACTTCTCTATGCCCCATGTTTCCTAATCTTTAAATCTGGGGTATTTTTGGCATTTTCTTGTGAGCGATGGCAAGGATTAAATGGATGTAGGTCCCCTGTAGGCACTAGCAGTGTGAGCTTTTCTCATCCTTCCTCTTGGCTTCATTCCTCAGCTAATAGTCAGTCTCACCTTTATACCAGAACCAGGAACATCACTCAAGAATTCCACCTTTCTAGCGGAAGCTTAGCTTCTACTCTCAACCCTGAATCCAAAATTTATAAGGGTATTTTTGTGGGTGTGCAGTATTACATTATAAAAGAACTTTGCTGTATTCCTTGCAGGAAGTTATCCAGTGTCTACTGAGTGCCTTCTGTAGGATACTATTCTTTGCTCGGGGCTAGATTTGACTGGCCATTGTGTTACTTTGTTGGATTGTGTGTGTGTGTGTGTGTGTGTGTGTGTGTGAGATGAGATTGGATCATTCATTTTCAAATAATCCCTGACTCATGAAGCTTGAATCCATCGTTCCCTTATGAAGTATATTGTTAGGTGTAAGAACTCACATTCTACTCAGACTTCTGTGACCCCACTGTACCCTTAATAACAAGTCATCAAAGTAGATGCAAACCCTGGGCAGGCTGTCCTGGCTGCCAGGCTGACCTCATCTTTAGCCCTGCTCTTCTTTACTCACAAGATCCTACATTGGAGGATATATATTCAATGCAATCTCTGTCAAGATTCCAGTGGCATTTTTCACAGAAACAGAAATACGATTCTAAAATGTCAGTGGAGCCAGAAGACCCCAATAGTCAACACAACCCTGAGAAAGAGCAAAGCTAGAGGCTTCATGCTTCCTAATTTCAAACTATTCTGTAATCAAATAGTAATCAAACTAGTAGGATGCTGACATAAAAGTAGATATGTAGACCAGTGGAACAAAACTGAAAGTTCAGAAATACATCCTCACATATACAGGCAACTACTCTTGCCAGGAGAATCCCATGGACGGAGGAACCTGGTGGGCTACAGTCCATGGGGTCGCTAAAAGTCAGATATGACTGAGAGACTTCACTTACACTTTTCACTTTCATGCATTGGAAAAGGAAATGGCAACCCACTCCAGTATTCCTGCCTGGAGAATCCCAGGGACAGAGGAGCCTGTTGGGCTGCCGTCTATGGGGTCACAGAGAGTCAGGCACGACTGATGCAACTTAGCAGCAGCAGCAGCAACATTTGATAAGGGAGCCAAGAATACTCAGTGAAGGAAGGACAGTGTCTTGAATAAATTGTGTGGGGAAAATTAGATAACCACATGCAGAAGAATGAAATTAGACCCTTACTTAAATCACTCACAAAGGTTAACTTGAAATGAATTAAACTCTTAACATAATAACCTGAAACCATAAAACCGCTAGAAGAAAACAGAGGTAAAACGGTCCTACATTGGTCTTGGCAGTTAATTTCCTAGGTACTACACCAAAAGCAGCAGCTACAAAGGCCAAAATACGTAATCCAGGCTACTTCAAACAAAAAAGCTTCTGCAGAGCAAAAGAAATACCAAAATGAAAAGACAGTATGGGATAGGAGAAAGCTCCAAGCTCCTCCTTCTTTCTCCAACTCAATAGCAAAAGTAACAAAGTGACTCAATTTTTAAAAAAGCAAGGGAATAAATAAAATTCAATTGGAAGGAAGGTGCTGTACTCCACTAATCATCAAGGAAATGCAAGTTAAAACTATAATGAGATGTTACTCCACATCTGGTAGACTGGCTGTCATCAAAACAGCATGACGTGACAAGCCTTGGAGCACCTGTAGATGGAAGGGAACCTTTGTGCTCTGAAGACGGGACTAGATTTATGCAGCCCCTAGGAAAACTCTATGGAGATCTCTCAAAGACTTAAAAATGGAACTACTATATGATCTAGTGATCTTAATTCTGGGTGTATATTTGAAGGAAATGAAATCATTACCTCCAGGAGATACCTTTACCCTGTGCTAGCAATAGTCACAACAGCCAACATATGGAACCACCTAAGTCTCCACCAGTAGCTGATGGTATGCGTGGGCATGTGTGTGCATATGTACGTGTATGCACATGTGTGTGTGTGAATGGAATAGTGTTTAGCCATGAGAGAAAAGAAAATCATGCCATTTGTGAGGATTTGGATGAATCTTGATGGCAGTATACCAAGTGAGATGAGTTAGAGAAATCCAAATACTGTGGGATGATAGTTAATTGTGGAGTCTAAGAAAGGCAAAATCTGAAAAACAGTAGATTGATGGTTATCAGGGGTTGCAGGGGAGAGGAAGTCAGGAGATAATGGGTCAAAGGGTGCAAACTTCCTGCTACCAGATGAACAAATTCTGGGAACCATTAAACAGCCTAGTGATTATAGCTAATAATGCTGTATATACTTGAATGTTCTCGCACGATGTAACTTACATGATGTTACAAGTAACTTAGGTGTCAAAAATCTGGGGAAAACAAAGAGTAAAAGGTAAAAAAAAAAAAAAAAACTAAGCAAATATTTTAGTACAAGAAACTGCCTAATCAAGGGTTTATCAGAAAAGACTTCCTAATGATAAAACAGTTGACAGGGTAGATTCTCTCGAGTCCTAGGCAGGCTCACAAAGCCTGGGGTGATAATCTAATCAGTTCAGAAAGTCAGTTGTGTCCGACTCTTTGCAACCCCACGGACTGCAGCACCCCAGGCCTCCCTGTCCATTACCAGCTCCCATAGTTTATTCAAACTCATATCCATTGAGTCAGTGATGCCACCCAACCATCTTATCCCCTGTCGTCCGCTTCTCCTCTCGCCTTCAAACTTTCCAAGCATCAGGGTGTTTTGCAATGAATCAATTCTTAGCATTAGGTGGCCAAATTATTAGAGTTTCAGCTTCAACCTCAGTCCTTCCAATGAATATTCAGGACTGATCTCCTTTAGGATGGACTGGTTTGATCTTCTTGCAGTCCAACGGACTCTCAAGATTCTTCTCCAGCATCACAGTTCAAAAGCATCAGTTCTTCAGCACTCAGCTTTCTTTAGAGTCCAATTCTCACATTCCTACATGACTACTGGAAAAACCATAGCTTTGACTAGATGGACCTTTGTTGGCAAAGTAATGTCTCTGCTTTTTAATATGCTGTCTAAGTTTGTCATTGGAGAAGGAAATGGCAACCCAGTCCAGTATTCTTGCTGGGAGAATCCCATGGACACAGGAGTCTGGTGGGCTGCTGTCCATGGGGTTGCACAGAGTTGGATGTGACTGAAGCAACTTTGCATGCATGCATGCATTAGAGAAGAAAATAGCAACACACTCTAGTGTTCTTGCCTGGAGAATCCCAGGGATGGAGGAGCGTGGTGGGCTGCTGTCTATGGGGTCACACAGAGTTGGACACAACTGAAGTGACTTAGCAGCAGCTAGGTTTGTCATAGCTTTTCTTCCAAGAAGCAAACATTTTTGAATTTCATGGCTACAGTCACCATCTGCAGTGATTTTGGAGCCCAAGAAAATAAAGTCTGTCACTGTTTCCATTGGTTTCTCATCTATTTGCTATGAAGTGATGGGACTGGATGCCATGGTCTTGCATCGTGCATCGTACCTGGACTGGCAACTCGTCTCATACATGATAAAGCCAACTTTTTCACTCTCCTCTTTCACATTCATCAAGAGGCTGTTTTAATAATATCAATAACCTCAGATATGCAGATCTGAGTATCTAAACTTTATTGATCTAAACTTTATTCTAAAAGACTACCAAGAAAGCAGGGATAGAAGACCCTCTCTGTGTCAAAACTCTTACTGTGGTAGGAATTCGGTTTTACCCCTGGAGATCCACACAAGGGAAATTTAGCTCTGTTGCTAATCCTGAGGTTCTGAATCTGAATGAATTTGCATTACAGTCAGAACTGAACTTAAAGTTCATCTGTTGTCATGTGATTTGTTTCTGTTTGGAGAACATGTTTTTGATTATATTTATTAGAAAATATCCTTTAGGTAGTTATCCATGTGGATACCTACAGGCCTGAGAGTTGAAATGTTTTCTTAAAAACTCAGAGAAGTTATTGAATCATAAAAAGTCGCATTAGTCATTATTATAGCCACCAAATAGAACTTTTATATCCTTCACTTTGTCCTTTTTTATCTGAATTCTATCTGCAACTAGGAGTCTAATTTTTTTCTCGAATTATCTTGTGAGATTTTTGTAACCAATAAATCATCTACATGAAACAGTAATGACAGATAAATTTAATTATGTTATAGTTGATACTGCATATTAGCAAATTAAGAGAATTGATTTCTCTTGGAATTTACTGTTATGCTAAGTCGCTTCAGTCGTGTCCGACTCTGTGCGACCCCATGGACTGCAGCCTACCAGGCTTCTCCGTCCATGGGATTCTCCAGGCAAGAACACTGGAGTGGGTTGCCATTTCCTTCTCCAGTTAATACTGCTAGCAGTTACTATATATAGAAATGTGTCTTGAAAAAAATTTTGATTCTAGGTGATTGTACAAGAGCCTCATTACAGGATAATATTTACATTCTAAAGTATATAAAAAGTGAGCAATAAACAAGTAAATCAAAACAAATATCATATGTTAATTCATATATATGGAATCTGGAAAATGGTCCTGATGAACCTATTTGCAGGGCAGGAATAGAGACGCAGGCATCGAGAATGGACTTGCGGACACAGCAGGGGAAGGAGAAGGTGGGATAAATTGAAAGAGTAACATTGAACCGTATACGTTATCATGTGCGAAATAGCTAGCTGGTGGGAATTTGCTGTGTAACCCAGGGAACTCAGCCAGGTGCTCTTCGATGACCTGTAAGGGTGGGATGGGGCAGGGGAGGGAGACTCAAGAGGGAGGGAATATATATAAATATATATACTTATGGCTGATTCACATTTTTGTATGGCAGAAACCAAAACAACATTGTACAGCAATTATTCCCCAATTTAAAAATATTTAAAAATTACTAAATGAAATAATACTTTAAAGATCAAAATGAAATAATACATTTTACTGTTAAGCTTTGTTGTGTATAGTTCCTGATTCCCACCTGTTTTGCACTCTCATTTTTAAAAATGCTTCTCTACCTATAGAGTATTGCCTTGGAGGTGATACTCACCATTCCAAAGAACCTAGAAATACTTTATCCTAAAGTATATCCCATGTGTTCTGCCAGGAAAGCAGGACTATATGGAGTAGAAAATTGAACAGCTCAGTCAGAAACAGGACAAAAGACAAAGCTCACTTTCTTTCAGTGATGATTCTCTGGAGAGGTGCCTGGGGCTATTTAGGGGGGGGAAAGTAAATATTTTGTTTTCAATACCTGCAAGTCTGCAGTTGCACAAATGTTCCAGTCCAAAATTATGCTTCTGTTGTTATATTTTGAAATACTTGTATCAGAATATGGTTTATTGTCTTACAGAAGTGTGTTGAAAGTGTGTATGTTATAGCATAATGTTTCTGGAATTTTCTCCTTAGTAAAGAATTCTAAAGCAAGGAAACTAAGAAGGCGTATGAGTAAATAAATTGACTCATAGCATCCCTTTTTCATTTGCTTTAAAATAGCTGCACAGTTTTTCACATGGCAAGGACCATTTTCCCCACAAGTTCTTTCTCTTCTCAGGCAAAGTTTATATGGACTCAGTATTGCAAACCTGGCATAACTGGTGAATTCTGAGCACAGATACTGTTCCAGCTGAGAAGAGATCCTCTGTATTTTCCATGAACAATGGTGTTCATAAACTGTTTTTCACTGTGATGGAGTCATTGTTATGTCTGCACATTCTGTACTTCACTCCTCCTGACAAGCCTATGAACTGAAACTTATATAAGCAATAAGAGATGTAGAAAACTACGCCTGTGCTCATCCCAGGCGTGCACACCATGGGGCAAGTGTGCAGTCTGCTCCATTTCAGATAGTCACAATAATCCTACAACCATTGTGTGGCAGCTTTTTCAAGCACAGATAAAGATGGCCAGCATTTTCATTGATCATTTGCATGCTCTAGTTTAGATCAATTTAAAGAATTTATAGGATTCTGTGGTCACAACATTATAGATCATATTTTGAAACTTAAATCTCTAGAAGTTAAAATAATAATTGTTACTTCAGACAGAGTTGAAGGTGGACATATAAGTGAGAGGATGGCTCTGGAGGTGAAGGACATGTATATACATACATGTTGTATGTGTATATGAACAGAGAAAGTTTATTGCAGGGCCATGAAGGGAAAATGCGCGACTCATACTCAGAAGACCTGAACTCTCCACAAATTATACTCTTATTTAATTTTTCCACTATTTAACTTCCCTCTCTAAAGTTAGAAATATTATTGATTATTAATGTGCTTTAGAGCTAAGAATTTTGGAGGGACAAGAGTGGTCAACTTTCTATTGACTATTTTGAGTACTTCAGTTTATTTAAGGCCATATAGTCCAATCAAGTCGGAGAAGGCAATGGCAACCCACTCCAGTACTTTTGCCTGGAAAATCCCATGGATGGAAGAACCTGGTAGGCTGCAGTCCATGGGGTTGCTAAGAGTCGGACACGACTGAGCCACTTCACTTTCATTTTTCACTTTCATGCAATGGAGAAGGAAATGGCAACCCACTCCAGTGTTCTTGCCTGGAGAATCCCAGGGACGGGAGAGCCTGGTGGGCTGCCGTCTATGGTGTTGCACAGAGTCGGACATGACTGAAGGGACTTAGCAGCAGCAGCAGCAGTCCAATCAAGTACATTTAAAATGCAATCTATTACTTTGTAGAATATCAAAGTAAGTCAGTTTTCAGTAAATGTATTTAGTAGTCATGAAAGAAAAATATAGTTCTATTCTTGTGCTTCAGATCAGATCAGATCAGATCAGTCACTCGGTCCTGTCCGACTCTTTTCGACCCCATGAATCGAAGCACGCCAGGCCTCCCTGTCCATCACGAACTCCCGGAGTTCACTCAGACTCACATCCATTGAGTCAGTGATGCCATCCAGCCATCTCATCCTCTGTTGTCCCCTTCTCCTCTTGCCCCCAATCCCTCCCAGCATCAGAGTCTTTTCCAATGAGTCAACTCTTCACATGAGGTGGCCAAAGTACTGGAGTTTCAGCTTTAGCATCATTCCTTCGAAAGAAATCCCAGGCCTGATCTCCTTCAGAATGGACTAGTTGGATCTCCTTGCAGTCCAAGGGACTCTCAAGAGTCTTCTCCAACACCACAGTTCAAAAGCATCAATTCTTCGGCGCTCAGCCTTCTTCACAGTCCAACTCTCACATCTATACCTGACCACAGGAAAAACCATAGCCTTGACTAGACGGACCTTTGTTGGCAAAGTAATGTCTCTGCCTTTGAACATGCTATCTAAGTTGGTCATAACTTTCCTTCCAAGGAGTAAGTGTCTTTTAATTTCATGGCTGCAGTCACCATCTGCAGTGATTTTGGAGCCCCAAAAATAAAGTCTGACACTGTTTCCCCATCTATTTCCCATGAAGTGATGGGACCGGATGCCATGATCTTCTCTTTCTGAATGTTGAGCTTTAAGCCAACTTTTTCACTCTCCACTTTCACTTTCATCAAGAGGCTTTTGAGTTCCTCTTCACTTTCTGCCATAAGGGTGGTGTCATCTGCATATCTGAGGTTACTGATATTTCTCCCGGCAATCTTGATTCCAGCTTGTGTTTCTTCCAGTCCAGCGTTTCTCATGATGTACTCTGCATATAAGTTAAATAAACAGGGTGACAATCTACAGCCTTGACGTACTCCTTTTCCTATTTGGAACCAGTCTGTTGTTCCATGTCCAGTTCTAACTGTTGCTTCCTGACCTGCATACAGATTTCTCAAGAGGCAGATCATGTGGTCTGGTATTCCCATCTCTTTCAGAGTTTTCCACAGTTTATTGTGATCCACACAGTCAAAGGCTTTGGCATAGTCAATAAACCAGAAATAGATGTTTTTCTGGAACTCTCTTGCTTTTTCCATGATCTAGCGGATGTTGGCAATTTGATCTCTGGTTCCTCTGCCTTTTCTAAAACCAGCTTGAACATCAGGAAGTTCGCGGTTCACGTATTGCTGAAGCCTGGCTTGGAGAATTTTGAGCATTACTTTACTAGCGTGTGAGATGAGTGCAATTGTGCAGTAGTTTGAGCATTCTTTGGCATTGCCTTTCTTTGGGATTGGAATGAAAACTGACCTTTTCCAGTCCTGTGGCCACTGCTGAGTTTTCCAAATTTGCTGGCATATTGAGTGCAGCACTTTCACAGCATCATCTTTCAGGATTTGGAATAGCTCAACTGGAATTCTATCATGTTCCAAATATTCTACCCAACCTTACTGTATTTGAAAATTCATAGATCTTCTCATGTTTAATTCGAGCATCCCTGCAGGGTTTCTCAGGTGAAGCCAGTGGTAAAGAACCCACCTGCCAATGCAGGAAACATAAGTGACATGGCTTTGACCCATCAGTCAGGAGATCCCATACAGGAGGAAACGGCAAACCACTCCAGTATTCTTGCCTGGAGAATCCCATGGACAGAGGAGCCTGGTGGGCTCCAGTCCATACTGAAGCAACTTAGCATGCACGCATGCATGCAGCACTGATTACTGCTACTGCTAATTTGCTTCAGTCGTGTCCGACTCTGTGCGACCACAGAGATGGCAGCCCACCAGGCTTCCCCGTCCCTGGGATTCTCCAGACAAGAACACTGGAGTGGGTTGCCATTTCCTTCTCCAATGCATGAAAGTGAAAAGTGAAAGTGAAGTCACTCAGTCATGTCCGACTCTAAGGACCTCATGGACTGCAGCCTACCAGGCTCCTCCGTCCATGGGATTTTCCAGGCAAAAGTACTGGAGTGGGGTGCCATTGCCTTCTCTTAGGCATCAAAACACTAGCTAAATCTTTTTTGAGAGCAGTCGTATTTGGGAGACATAGTATTATTTATCTGGAAAATAATAATGTGATTTGTGTTTCTTGTTTTTGAAACTTTCAAAATACTATATGTGTGTCACTCACAGTTAGATTTTGGAAACCAGGGGATGGCTCCCACGTGTTTCTTCTTTAACTCTCAAAAAAAAAAAAAAAATCTTACTGCGTTAAAGAATGTCTAGATGACTAGAAAATGGAGTGGGTCATCATTCTTTAGGATGTTTACGCTGCTTGCCAACAAAACACCACAGAATAGGTTCTACAAATTAAGTTGCATTTTTTTTTGTTCATATTCAGGGCAAGGAGTTAAACAATTTTGGTTCCAAACCTTGTAGCAGCACCATAAGAGCAGAAGTCTTAATAAAATACATTGTTTCTCATGACAAGCTACTACCTCTTATGTTTTACAAGTTTCAGATATTTCCTACTTTACTTGGTCAGCTAAATGTTTAAATGCTGCTATGTTGTAACATTAAATAAGGAATGTTGATATTAAAACTCATCTTCATACTAAGTTTCAGAAACTGCTGGGTTGAAAATGATTAACTCACACAAAAACGTTAAGAGATATGGGCTATAGAGTACACAGTTAACAATAGAATGTTTTTCTTCCTTTGGATAAGCGTGATCATGAAGTAAATTAAGTATATTTCTTTAGAAAAGCGTTCTGCCCGTGGATGAGATCAATATATACAATTTTGAATGTGTTTTTTTGTGATTTTTTTTTTAGCAGAAAGTATACAGTGTTTTCGTCTTGATTCCTAGAGGAATCCATTGGCTTATGAACTGTGATTTAGAAATGGGTTTTCTTTGTATTGAGAATTTTGAGGATTTATAGCACAATAAGCGGAGAAGGCAATGGCACCCCACTCCAGTACTCCTGCCTGGAAAATCCCATGGATGGAGGAGCCTGGTAGGCTGCAGTCCATGGGGTCGCTGAGAGTCGGACTCGACTGAGCGATTTCACTTTCACTTTTCACTTTCATGCATTGGAGAAGGAAATGGCAACCCACTCCAGTGTTCTTGCCTGGAGAATCCCAGGGATGGAGAAGCCTGGTGGGTGCAGTCCATGGGGTCTCACAGAGTTGGACACGACTGAAGTGACTTAGCAGCAGCAGCACAATAAGCACACTATTCTCTTTACATTAAACATGAATTTTTGACTGTCATATATTTTATCAGGAGAATATTCTACCAGAGGCACAAACTATGTTCGTTTAATCAATAAACATTTATAGATTGTCTGCCTACCATGTGCAAAACTATGCATATGATGCTAGGCAGGTGTAAATATGAGCACCTTGAATGCCATCTTGTTAAAACTTTACATGGAGCTTTTAAGCATCTCTCATTTAATTTATAATTACAAGAGTAACCTTGAACTCTGTTCTAGCTCCATTTTTTAAGAATATTTTTATAGACTCTAAAAGTAAGATCTTCAAGGGAATTCCTTCAACAGCTTACTTTGAAAATGTGGAAAATGAGCCCCAAAGAAGTAAAGTGACTTTTCTAAAGTCAAATATCCAGTTACTGAAGAAGTGAAAGCAATGTCAAAGGCCAATTTTGTTACCAAAAGCAAGTGCCTGTGCCAGATGGACAGTGAAGACAAACAAATGTCAGAGTTTGGAGCAGAGAAAGGCTTATTGTTGGGACAAGCAAGGGGATTCAGGAAACTAAGATCATGGCACCTGGTCCCATCACTTCATGGCAAATAGATGAGGAAACAGTGGAAACAGTGACAGACTTTATTTATTTATTTATTTTTTGGCTTCAAAATCACTGCAGATGGTGACTTCAGCCATGAAATTTAAAAACGTTAGCTCCTTGGAATAAAAGCTATGACAAACCTAGACAGCATATTAAAAAGCAGAGATATTACTTTGCCAACGAAGATCCATCTAGTCAAAAGCATGGTTTTCCCAGTAGTCATGTATGGATGTGAGAGTTGGACTATAAAGAAAGGTGAGCACCAAAGAATTGATGCCTTTGAACTGTGGTGTTGCAGAAGACTCTTGAGAGTCCCTTGGACTGCAAGGAGATCCAACCAGTCCATCCTAAAGGAAAACAGTCCTGAATATTCATTGGAAGGACTGATGCTGAAGCTGAAACTCCAATACTTTGGTCACCTGACGTGAAGAACTGACTCATGGGAAAAGATCCTGATGCTGGGAAAGATTGAAGGCAGGAGGAGAAGGGGATGACAGAGGATGAGATGGTTAGATGGCATCACCGACTCAATGGGCATGAGTTTGAGTAAACTCTGGGAGTTGGTGATGGACAGGGAGGTCTGGCGTGCTGCGGTTCATGGGATCACAAACAGTCGGATACGACTGAGCAACTGAACTGAACTGAACTGAAGCAAGGAGGTGGGTGACTCCTGCCTAAAAACAAACAACAACAGCAACAAAAAACTAAATTCCTTGAAGGGTTTTAGCAAAGCACTTTTAAAGGCCAGGTGAAGGAGGCGTGTGGTTGGTTGTTGTAGACTTCTTGGTGTAGGAATCCTTTGTTCTTGCAGCTGTCCACATAGGTCAGGTCACGATATTCCTATAAACTTCCAACAAGATAAGTATTATTCTCTATTCTGCAGCTTTTCGTCTCTATATGAATGGATGCTTCAAGGTCAGAGCCCTGAGAATGGATTGTCCTATATAATTTAGGCTGTTGGCAACATTCATTCACAAGAAGTGCAGAACCAGCATGATTAAGAACAGATCACAAGGGTTAAAGTAGAAGGAACAGATCCAATATGGAATCAGATTTGTTCTTCCCTATACAATTTCATAGAGCTCCGCCAAACTTTGTCTGATTTTGTATCATATTTATAAATATGTGGTCGGTGGAAGGGACAAAAACTTGGGTAAAGTGAAAATTGAGCCCTTTCTATGAATTTCAGTTGTCTGGCATTCATCTCTGGTAAAGTAGAAATGAATAATTTTAAACATAAGTGATTCAGTTTAGAGCTAAAACCAACCTGAAAATTGTATTTTTGGTTTTATATATATTGAAATAAATGACAGTTTTTTCATGGATAACTATATTATGTTGTGCCTCTTTTTGCATAAGGTTCTGGATATCTCTCACCCTTAGTGAGACCTGGTACCTGGAAATGTTTCTCCCTGTTCACTTTCTAATACAGCTATCTTAGAGAAACACCCGTGCATTTGTGAGATGACTCACAAACTTTGGTATAAATCTCTCCTAGACATGTGAGATGATTTGAATAATTGATACAAGATTAGGTATTGACCTGAAATACTGAGTAAGAACAGACACACTTCTATTAAGAAATGCAGTCGTTCTTACAGTTGTCCTGTACACAATAGCCATACTGAAAGTGAGAATTCTAAATTAAACAGCTATGGTGCGTGTGATATAGCTGAAACACATACATACACAGATAGCTAGTATGCATATGTGTACCTCTACATATATTTTTAAATGCTTCTTTTTATTTATTTGCTTGGTTGTGCCAGGTCTTAGTTACGGCATGTGTGAGCTTTAGTTGTGTTATGAGAACTCTTAGTTGCAGTGAAGTGAAAGTGTTAGTCACTCAGTTGTGTCTGACTCTTTGCAATCCCAGGGACTGTAGCCTGCCAGGCTTCTCTGTCCACGGGATTCTCCAGGCAAGAATCCTGGGGTGGGTAGCCCTTCCCTTCTCCAGGCGATCTTACCAGCCCAGGGGTCGAACCAGGATCCCCTGCACTGCAGGTGGATTCTTTACCATCTGAATTTATGTGGGGTCTGTTTCCTTGACTAGAGATGGAACCCAAACCCCTGCATTGAGTGCAGAGTCTTAGCCAGTGGATCACCAGGGAACTTCCTCTACATATATTTATGTATGGCTATCTTACACATATTCAATAATGCTCAGACTGAAATTTTAAGACTGTATACATGTATGTTGCTGCTACTGCTAAATTGCTTCAGTCGTGTCCGACTCTGTGCAACCCCATAGACGGCAGCCCACCAGGCTCCCCTGTCCCTGGGATTCTCCAGGCAAGAATACTGGATCGGTTTGCCATTTCCTTCTCCAATGCATGAAAGTGAAAAGTGAAGGTGAAGTTGCTCAGTCGTGTCCAACTCGTAGTGACCCCATGGACTGCAGCCTACCAGGCTCCTCCGTCCATGGGATTTGTCAGGCATGAGTACTGGAGTGGGTTGCCATTGCCTTCTCGGATATATATGTATATACATTCTTACATATATATGACATACGTACATCCTGATGCTATCTTAAGAAATACATTCTGTTAAGCATCTAGAATTATTTATAATATCACACCTCACTTATATTTTTGTCCTCCATAATGAGCTGTCCAGAGAAATCACTTAATAAATATGTTTTAATAAACAGTGAATGAATAATATTTGGGATGTCTCTCCCAGACTGTGCTACCTCTGGGGGGAGATAAGCATAATGTCAGGGTTAACATCCAACATTAGTCAACAGGAAACTGTTACTAACTAGTTTAGTCACTGGTATTGTTTCCAGTTGTGTTTTAGAACTGCTCCCCAAGCCCCACACTCTGCAGAATCATCCTATTCCTCAAGGCCAAGTTTAGATGTCATTTCCTCCATGAAACCTACTCTGATTACAACCCAGCCTGAGATAATTTCCTACTCTCTGAACTCTTACAACTTTTTTTCCTAATTGACCAGAACTAGTACTTCTCAGGAGTCGGACATGACTGAGCGACTTCACTTTGACTTTTCACTTTCGTGCATTGGAGAAGGAAATGGCAACCCACTCCAGTGTTCTTGCCTGGAGAATCCCAAGGACGGAGGAGCTGGTGGGCTGCCATCTATGGGGTCGCACAGAGTCGGACATGACTGAAGCGACTTAGCAGCAGCAGTAGCAGCAGTACTTCTCAGAGTCTCCTTTGTAAGTATTCACCTACATATCATGGCTTTTCTATTAAATGGTAAGTTTTCTCAGTCTAAGCCTATGTCTTAAATATGTCAGTATTCTAAGCCTTTTGTGAGTAAGAAGGCAATGGCACCCCACTCCAGTACTCTTGCCTGGAAAAGCCCATGGACAGAGGAGCCTGGTAGGCTGCAGTCCATGGGGTCGCTAAGAGTCGGACACGACTGAGCGACTTCACTTTCACTTTTCACTTTCATGCATCGGAGAAGGAAATGGCAACCCACTCCAGTGTTCTTGCCTGGAGAATCCCAGGGACGGTGAAGCCTGGTGGGCTGCCGTCTATGGGGTCTCACAGAGTCGGACACAACTGAAGCGACTTAGCAACTAGTCAATATTGGCTGATTGCCTGATTTATTCTTCAACTTACATAAAACTAAATGTGTTTCTAAGAACTATACCCTTTTGTAGTAATTTTGACAGAAAAGTAGGTCTCCATGTAAAATTAGAACTTGTTCAACCTGTAGACATTTATGAAATCCATATAGTCCAGTAAGAAACTCAAATCTCCTGTGATTAGTACAGGACACTTTTGCTCAAGTAAACATATCTGTTTAACAGAAAAGCATTAACGTAATCCCAAATGAATTTGTCAATTGCCTCACATGAGCTTTGGTTCAGAACACGCTCCTTTTCTGTTTGTCCTTTACTAATTCAGCACTTTGTGGCCTGTCAAACAGCAGAGTGTCCTGTAACGAGAAAGTTCATTGAACAAAGACATTTTCTAGTCTTTACCTATCATCGAAAAAATGCAGATGGGGCTGCAAACTGACACACTGATTATACTAACCCGATGGAAGATCAGTCCCCCCATCTGGCCCTGCCACGTGTCTGCTGTTATGTTTTCAAGTTGCCTCCCTGGTCCCTCTGTTCCAGTCCTAATGGCGCCCCCGCCCCCCCCGCTCTCTAAACATATTCCCCAACCTCCCTGTTCAAGAAATCTGTGCTTACTTTGTTCACTTTGCATTAAACACTATTGTGTTAGATAAATTCTTAGTTCACTTTCCTGCTTAATGCTGGTTTCAGCTCAAATTCCTCTTAACAGACCAGTGTACTTGAAAGAACCACCTACACACGCAACCCGGCCCTTGCCTTCCTGTATTCTTCTTGTTTGACCATCATAACTGGTTTCCTTCTCTACTTCACAGCTGGCTCCATGAGAGCACAGATTTTATCGGTGTTGTTTTCCATTATTGTATATCCGGCACCCAGAAAAATGTAAGAATTCAGTAAATATCTGTTCCTTGATATTAACAGAATGAGCGGTTGCCACTGCTGCTGCTGCTGCTGCTAAGTCGCTTCAGTCGTGTCCAACTCTGTGAGACCCCATGGACTGCAGCCCACCAGGCTTCTCCATCCCTGGGATTCTCCAGGCAAGAACACTGGAGTGGGTTGCCATTTCCTTCTCCAATGCATGAAAGTGGAAAGTGAAAGTGAAGGCGCTCAGTCGTGTCTGACTCTTAGCGACCCCATGGACTGCAGCCTACCAGGCTCCTCCATCCATGGGATTTTCCAGGCAACAGTACTGGAGTGGGGTGCCATTGCCTACTCCCTACCAAGTGTTAAATTGCGTGTTAAATCTCCTAAAACATGGACTTAAAGAGAGGCATGAAAGCCTAACTCCCAATCTTTCTATGGTATTGAACTTCAAAAGGAATGTATTGAGTGGCTTCCAACTGTTCTGAATATTTACTTTGTGGTCTGCTCACAGTCACATGTCCCTTCTTCTAAGAAACTATTCCCTCATCTCTCAACCTTGGGGTTTCTTGGGAGGACCAAGGAACTACAGCATCCCCATCCCCACACTCTCCCCTCCTGGGTGGATTCTAGTGTACTGGCTTCAGTGACTGTCCAGGAATGGACATGTGACTCAAAGAAAGTCAGTAAAGACTCCTCTCCTGAGAATTTCTGGCTGGAGCTCATGGAAAAGTGTTCACTTCCTTAGATAAGACTCTGTAACTTTTGGCATAGTAGACATGAAAGAATGAAGCCGGCACAGTGAGAGGACAGGGGAGAGAGAACCAGAGATGCAGACAGAGGGAGAGAGGAAGAAGAGAAAGGAAAGGGAAGGCAGGCAAGGGGAGAGATGGGGAGACCAAGTGCTGGAGTCCTTGGTCTAATTTTTCCCAAGGTCAGCTCTGCCAAACTCTTCCCATTTAAGTGAACCCATAAATGTTCCCTCATTTCTTCCCTTAAGCAATTCAGTTTAATCACCCTGATTAATACATGATACAATATAGTAATATTAAGGGACAATATCCTCAGCAGATGGTTTTAGAATAAATTAGGGGAAAGATATGTATTTTTAATTTTTCTCTTTACTGTCAATAAATGACAAAAGAATAACCTTAAAAGGGGATTCAGGGAAGCTATCTCTGTAGGAGTCTGAGCTAATGAGATCCAGGTATATTTCTTCCTAGTGAACTAAACTTTTTATATAAAGATAGAACTCAAATACATAGAAGAGAATTGGCATTATATTTCTTAAGGTGTCTTCTTTTAATTTTCTCAGTCTGCCTCTGACAAAAGCTAAGTGGAAGCAAATTCACAACTAAATTCCCTGCAAGGAATGTTAGAATTTGTCAAGGTCCAGCCATAAAGCAGGCTATCTGTAAACAATGGGATAGAGAGAATTGGTCATGCAGGTGATGGGAGAACTCTACAACTGAACAGCAGACAGCACTCCAAAGCTGAGCAGAGCCTGGACTTGGGCAGGCAAGCCAGGAACCCAGGGTACAAAATTTAGGAAGCGCTCGTGTTCAAGTGCTGACGTTGTTCTGCCCAGCTCTGAGAGTAAGGGCTTCCTTAAATCTCGCTCCCTGGGTGCCTCACGTCTAAGGAGGTGCTCCTGAGATTAGCAACAGCAAGGGGACCCCTGCTGGAACTGCGTGAGGCCCCCAGGCTGGATGGACAAAGGAGGGGAAGTGTCCGTGGGGCTCACCATCAGTCACCAGGAGGAAGTTGGAACCATGGTCAGGAGGGCCTTCGGAGCCACAGAGGTACCACCTGAAGCAGTCTGAGGGGATGCTATTCCATCTTCTCCGTCTCATGGAGCCTTCTGTTGGCTGAACCCAGCAGGGGTCCTGTGGCTAATGGGAACTTGAAGATGCAGCAAGCAGCCACCAGTCCCCTGTGATAAGAAACACAAAAGGAATGGACAGGCAGGACCTCTGGGAGCCACCCACTTGACTTTCACAGGGCTGTGTCCTCTGAAGAACAGAAGTGTGAATGGCACCTTTCTTGTTCTGTTGAGAAATCTGAGAAGCCCAACTTGTATTCTTGTCCAGACAGGATATTTGGCCTGTTTTTTTTTCCCCATGATAGATATTTGGTATATTTCCCTGCGTATCCCCCAAGTGATTCTTTGTCTCTTAATGGTACCTCACCTGTGAGCAAAATTGCCCCTGAACTGCACTCAGATCTGAAGATTTCCATCTGCTTTTCTACTTTCATACTTAATGAGGGGTGGCATTGAATTTTAGGTGGTTAGAAGTACTAAAGTTAAAAAAATCCTCAAATATGTTATAGGTCATGTGGAAGCTTTTGTAAACCCATGGTATTTGGCAGCCTCACCACAAATACCAAGTATGTGTGGCTTTGGCACCTTTCAGGAGAATCTTCAACAAATGTTTTTTCTTTTAAAACTGTGTTTTATATGACTTTTTCTTGGCTGTTGGCATTGGACATCCCGGTTAGATGCCATCTGGAGGCTTACAGCATGTGGCCTTCCCCAAAAGTCACTGTCTTGCTTATAATTTTCCTCTCACATGTTCCAAGGAATGGACCTACCTCAGTGATCTGTTGCCTCAACTACAATAGCAGAAGTCCTTGCTTTTAACTTCATTTCACTAGGTCCATAGCTTTATGGCTAAATTAGATGGTATTGAACAAGCTACATTCAACATGCATTTATAGGAAGCCTTAAGAGTGGATAAAACCCTAGAAACCCTCAAAGTCAATAAGCTTCGGTCACTATATAAAGGATTCAATCTACAGCTTTTAGATTGTCTTTTAATACTTTCAGTGGCAGGGAGATCGTTATTTTGAGAGTGAACCCATTTAAGTTTGAGGAGCTTTAAATGGCTAGAGAGTTATTTCTCATAATCAACCAAAATCTACCCCTATTTTCCTCTGAAATTATACAGAATATGTCTATTTTCTTGACCACATAATGGTCTTGAACTATGTAACTACAGCCATCCCCTACCTCTAAGTTTCACCCAAGATAAATACCAACAAATGCCTCATACATGGCTTATATCATGTTTTCCAGATCTGTTAGTTGGTTTCAAACCTCCTTCATCTCCTACATATATAATTGTAATTATACCTACTTTTATTTTCCCACCTTTTTGGAATGACTTGCTTTAAGTGGGGAGAAAACCATTCTGGATTTCATGTGCACTCAGCTTTTTCTCTTTTTTTAAATTGTATTCACTGCTTAGAAAAACTAATACCATTGTTACCATAACTATCTGGTGAGGCATTTTGATCATGGTGGCTCTAGCATAAACAAGGTCCTTGGCAACTCATTTAGAAATCAAGTTGAATTTGAGCCATTGAAAATGAACAATAAAGACATAAGTGGTAATACTCATACCGTGACAGAGTAATATACATTATTTTAAACTCTATTATCCGTGTAAATAAATAACAATGTCCAGTTTAATGAATCCTTCCATTTAAATGCCCCCCAATAAATATCTCCTAATAAACGGCTGAATACATTCATCAGCTTCATGTTCATCAGCTTAAGCTTCTACTGCACATCTTTTCCTCCTATTTCTACAGGAGAGCCAAGTTGGACAGGAGCTAAATTATAACCCTGCCATTGGGCAGGAGTCACCTTGTTGGAGGGCATCTTAGTCCTCCCTGTTGCCCTGAGATGGAGCTCTCCAACCTGTTCATCCTTTTTCCTTGTAATGGTACCCTGGCCACGGTCTGTGGATGTTGGCCTATTCTCTGCATCATTTTGACCATGATCCTACTTTGTTCCTACCCACTAATCCTATGAGGGAAACAAGAAAGTATTGTATGCTTTCTATGCCAGATGTGAGTGCCCTGTCCTCTTTCTGGCTGTCTTGAGCCCCACTTGCCAGGCACCTCATCTAGCCTTTGCTGCCCTGGCACTGACAGCTGGATGGGAGATTGTGAGTCTTGTCATTTCCCTCCAGCTCATGCCTTTGGAAGCAGAACCAGTCTTCTCTGTCCTAGGGCTCCTCTAAATCTGTCTGGAATTTCTATCATTTATTACCCCTAACTGGTACTGAGTACTAATACATCCCTGGTACTTGGTAGACAGAAGGAGCCTTTGACTCTTCTCAGGTACCCAGGAAGCACAACATTATTTTTAAAAATTATTTTACTGCCCATGGAGATCAATACTTTGAGTTACAAGAATATTGAATCATAAGTTTGAGTATTGCCAAACCATGACATTACTTTGTCGACAAAGATCCGTCTAGTCAAAGCTATGGTTTTTCCACAAGTCATATATGGATGTGAGAGTTAGACTATAAAGAAAGCTGAGCACAGAAGAATTGATGCTTTTGAACTGTGGTGTTGGAGAAGACTCTTGAGAGTCCCTTGGACTGCAAGGAGATCCAACCAGTCCATCCTAAAGGAGATCAGTCCTGGGTGTTCATCGGAAGGACTGATGTTGAAGCTGAAACTCCAATGCTTTGGCCACCTGATGCAAAGAGCTGACTCATTTGAGAAGACCCCGATACTGGGAAAGATTGAGGGTGGGAGGAGAAGGGGACGACAGAGGATGAGATGGTTGGATGGCATCACTGACTCAATGGACATGAGTTTGGGTAAACTCGGGGAGTTGGTGATGGACGGGGAGGCCTGGCATGCTGCAGTTCATGGGGTCACAAAGAGTCAGACACGACTGAGCGACTGAACTGAACTGAAACCATTAGATTAGCTTCAATGCAGATGAAAAAGTGGAAATCAGTATGTAACAAAAGATTTACAAAAAGGAGTTAAAGTTAGTTTTCAATAATCAGGAAGGTGTTAAGAAACATTAGGTGTTAAATTTCTCATTTTCTATATCTGTAATGATTTTCAAGAGAGCAACATCTGCCTTATACTGGAGGCAATACTGTGTCCCACTCCGCTCCACGGATCAGCCTCCGTTTAGTTGCTAAGCTAGAAATCACAGAACTTTTGTTAACGGCACCTTTTTCTTCCATTAGTCTTTTGAAAATTGAAGTATATTTAATTTGCATGTGTTGGCTTACATTGTGTTAGTTTCAGATTACAGCAAAATGATTCAGATATATTAATAAATGGGCTTCCCTGGTGGCTCGGACGGTAAAGAATCTGCATGGGGCCAGTGGCAAAGGACCTACCTGCCAATGCAGGAGACCATCTATAATGCATAAGACCTGGGTTCAATCCCTGGGTCAGGAAGATCCTCTGGAGGAGGGCATGGCAACCTCTCCAGTAATCTTTTTAGAGAATTCCACAGGCAGAGGACCCTGGTGGGCTACAGTCCATGGGATCACAAAGAGACAGACACAACTGAAGCCACTTAGCACACACATACACACCTATTAATATGTATATATATACACACATATATGTATGCCTATATATATTCTTTTTCAGATTCTTTTCCCTTATAGATTGTTACCAAATATTGGATAGAGTTCCCTGTGCTGTACAATAGGTCCTTGTTTATTGCTTTTATATAAAGCAGTGTGTATCTGCTAATCCCAAACTCCTAATTTATCCTCTTCTTCTCCCTCTGGTAACCACAGTTGGTTTTCCAAACCTGGGAATCTGTTTCTGTTTTCTAAATAAGTTTATGTGTATTACTTTTTTAGACTCCACATAGAAGGACATCATATGATATTTGTCTTTTTCTGACTTACTTCATTTAGAATATTATCTTCCATTAGTCTTCATTCATTTAGACACTCTTTTAACTCATAAATTTATCTCAAATTTCTTCCTTTATGACAATATTTTTCACTTTTCCTCCATTTAAAATACTCACCACCATTGACCGGATGTATTTTACTGAGTTTCTGACTGGTATTTGTACTTGGATATTTCTCAACGTTGTATCCATCTCAGCTATTATTCCCTTGCTAATAAAACCTGCTTGAAGCAAAAGGCTAACAATGGCATAATTATTCATGAACTTTAAGTAGGTCTTTATTTCCCAGAGAATAAAGTTTCGCTCCTGTAGAATGGCATGCTGGGCCTCCCATGATTGGGAGCTCCACTCCACCCACACCCCAAGTCTCCCTACATACAATAAAAGTCTCCTTAGAATTTCGGTGGACCCTTGACCCATTCATCATCTGTGTATTTTCTCAAGCTGTTCCCTCCCTGTGGACTATCCCTTCTCCTTGCCACCTGCCGTGTGTCAACATCCTTCAAGGGCCAATTCAGCACCAAGCCAGTCATCAAACTTCACCCAGCCCCACCGATTCTTGCTTCTTGACAACATACAGAAACCATCTCTCTGACGTTCCTAAACAGCTTTATTTGTAATTTTCATAATAGCTGCCACACTCTGCATCAAGTTCTTTGTATTTGTGAATATCTTTTCTGCCAGGCCATCAGCTGAAGGAGTTGTCAGTTAATGTTCTTTGTTCTCAAGCAGCAGTGGCCAACTCAAGCTGACTTAAGTGGGAAAAAAAAAAAAAAAGAGATGGTGTTGTGAGGAATTAAGGGTGTGAATGGGAAACCCCATAAAGGCCCAAGACATGTAGAGACCTGAGACTTGGAAGCAAGCACCCTGGCACTGAGCCTCAGCTCTCACCACTTGCCCAGAATGTATCACTGTGTGTGTCATAGTACACATTCAGTGGCTCAAGTTCCGCATGTGTAGAATGAGGATGGTGGTAATGTGACTGTTTCCTAGCATCACTGCATTGTTTGCTTGGCACAGCTCTCATTAAATGTCATTTCAAAAACAAAGGTGGGGAGATTATGAAGCTGGAGCTCAGGAAGGACCAAAAAACTGTCCGGAATGCAGGTGGCATCTCTCCGATTCAAATATCCCATTCCACCCCCAATTATAGACCGCACTTCTCTGCTTCTCATTGTGCATGTATGTGTGTGTGTGTGTGTGTGAAAGTCACTCAATTGGGTCTGACTCTTTGCGACCCCATGGACTGTAGCCCACCAGGTTCCTCTGTCCATGGTATTCTCCAGGCCAGAATACTGGAGTGGGTGATCATTCCCTTTCCAGGGGATCTTTCCAACCCAGAGATCAAACCCAGGTCTCCCACATTTGCAGTACTTGTCTATAGCTCATATGTTGTACATCTCATCTCTTAGAAAGATAGAGCCTGTCTTTGTCTCTGCTCCACATTCTGGGGGAGGAGCCCATGATTGACTCAATTTCAGTTCCAATAGCTGCGCCAAGATTAATAGTGACTGAGCAAATAAGCAGGTTCCATAAACCTGTCATTATGAGAAGGCATTTTCAGGAGAAGAAGGTTTAGGGAGCAAGCAAAATACGTACTGGTCCGCTGAAACGTCTCATTGATTTTGCTATCCTCGACATCTTGTTCTGTATCTCCAGTTGGATTGGATCGAGATCAGTTCAAACATATTTGCACTTGGGGGTTGATGCTGCTAACATTTTTTTTTTTTTTAATCTTTTTTTTTTTTTTTTATTCTTCCAATTTTATTTTATTTTTAAACTTTACATAATTGTATTAGTTTTGCCAAATATCAAAATGAATCCGCCACAGGTATACATGTGTTCCCCATCCCGAACCCTCCTCCCTCTTCCCTCCCCATACCATCCCTCTGGGCCGTCCCAGTGCACCAGCCCCAAGCATCCAGCATCATGCATCGATCAAGTGGGCTTTATCCCAGGGATGCAAGGATTCTTCAATATCCGCAAATCAATCAATGTAATACACCACATTAACAAATTGAAAAATAAAAACCATATGATTATCTCAATAGATGCAGAGAAAGCCTTTGACAAAATTCAACATCCATTTATGATAAAAACTCTCCAGAAAGCAGGAATAGAAGGAACATACCTCAACATAATAAAAGCTATATATGACAAACCCACTGCAAACATTATCCTCAATGGTGAAAAATTGAAAGCATTTCCTCTAAAGTCAGGAACAAGACAAGGGTGCCCACTTTCACCATTACTATTCAACATAGTTTTGGAAGTTTTGGCCACAGCTGCTAACATTTTTATTCCATGCACATCATTTGTTCGGTTATTCTTTGAAAAGTATTTGAACAGTAACTTATTCTGTCGTCAGTATTATGCTATGTACTGAGGGCATTATGGAGTGAGGTATCTTGAAGTTCTTGACCTCACTATGTTAATATATATTGTTTGCTGCTTTGACTTATAAAAAAAAAAGTGTAATCTTCCCATACTCACCAACCCTGCCTGGTTTCTAAGTATTAATAACACAGTTAGTTCTTTGTCAGCACCACTGTGCTTTCCATTCTTTTTCTCTGAACGTTATATTTTTGTCTTTTGAACATTTAGTTATGTTTTCACAACATTAGGCAGGCCTCCCACTAACATCCATTTTGAAAGTGGAAATAACTTACCTCCTACCGGTGCAACTTCAGAAGCATGAAGGCCTGAGTGGCACAAAGGCTTGAGTTCCAGGCACATCTCTGCCACCTCTGTGGCTTTTGGGGACGCCTAAAGAGCTCTGGAGCTTAGTTTCTTCCCTTTAAACCAAAATCAAGCAAGCATATATGGGATTTAAAAAAATTAATTTATTTATTTAAAAAAAAATTTTTTTTCCTTATCACCCAGTACTTTATTGTCATCTACCCACCTTTCTATATACATTTTATTTTTTTAAATTTAATTTTATTTTTAAACTTTACAATATTGTATTAGTTTTGCCAAATATCGAAATGAATCCGCCACAGGTATACATGTGTTCCCCATCCTGAACCCTCCTCCCTCCTCCCTCCTCATACGATTCCTCTGGGTCGTCCCAGTGCACCAGCCCCAATCATCCAGTATCGTGCATCGAACCTGGACTGGCAATTCGTTTCACACATGATATTATACATGTTTCAATGCCATTCTCCCAAATCTTCCCACCCTCTCCCTCTCCCACAGAGTCCATAAGACTGTTCTATACATCAGTGTCTCTTTTGCTGTCTCGTACACAGGGTTATTGTTACCATCTTTCTAAATTCCATATATATGCATTAGTATACTGTATTGGTGTTTTTCCTTCTGGCTTACTTCACTCTGTATAATAGGCTCCAGTTTCATCCACCTCATTAGAACTGATTGAAATGTATTATTTTTAATGGCTGAGTAATACTCCATTGTGTATATGTACCACTGCTTTCTTATCCATTCATCTGCTGATGGACATCTAGGTTGCTTCCATGTCCTGGCTATTATAAACAGTGCTGCGATGAACATTGGGGTACACGTGACTCTCTCCCTTCTGGTTTCCTCAGTGTGTATGCCCAGCAGTGGGATTGCTGGATCATAAGGCAGTTCTATTTAATTGGAGGGTGATTACTTCACAATATTTGGTTTTTGCCATACATTGACATGAATCAGCCATGTGTGTACATATGTTTCCCATCCTGAAGCCCCCTCCCCATCCCATCCCTCAGGGTCATCCCAGTGCACTGGCTTTGAGTCCCCTGTTTCATGCATAGAACCTGGACTAGCAATCTATTTCACTTATGATAATATACATATTTCAGTGCTATTCTCTCAAATCATCCCACCCTCACCTTCTCCCACAGAGGCCAAGTCTGTTCTTTACATCTTTGTCTCTTTTGCTGTCTTGCATATAGGATCATTGTTACCATCTTTCTAAATTCCATATATATGTCTTAATGTACTGTATTGGTGTTTTAGACGCCAGTTTCATCCACCTGATTAAACTGATTCAAACACATTATTTTTAATAGAGTAATACTCCATTATGTATATGTACCACAGCTTTCTTATCCATTCGTCTGCTGATGGACATCTAGGTTGCTTCCATGTCTTGGCTATTATAAACAGTGCTGCAATGAACATTGGGATACATGTGTCTCTTTCAATTTTGGTTTTCTCGGTGTGTATGCCCAGCAGTGGGATTGCTGGGGCGTATGGCAGTTCTATTTCCAGTTTTTTAAGGAATCTCCACACTGTTCTCCGTAGTGGCTGTACTAGTTTGCATTCCCACCAACAGCGTAAGAGGGTTCCCTTTTCTCCACACCCTCTCCAGCATTTATTGCTTGTAGACTTTTGGATAGCAGCCATTCTGACCGGCGTGAGATGGTACCTCATTGTGGTTTTGATTTGCATTTCTCTGATAATGAGTGATGCTGAGCATCTTTTCATGTGTTTGTTAGCCATCTGTATGTCTTCTTTGGAGAAATGTCTGTTTAGTTCTTTGGCCCACTTTTTGATTGGGTCATTTATTTTTCTGGAATTGAGCTGCATGAGCTGCTTGTATATTTTTGAGATTAATTCTGTCTGTGAAAATCTGATTTGTAGATTGTTGTGAAAAAAATTCATGGAGGCTCCACTTTTGTAGATACAAGATCTTCCTTGTTTACACAGTATTAGTCATCCATCCATCCCCTTTCCAATCCTTTCGTGTTGTTACCGTGGTCTCCATCCATCACTTTTGTGCACTCACAGAGGCATTGTGAGAGCTCATTGGAACTGGAACTCAATGGTCAACTCTTTCTGGGATTCTCAGCCAATGTTTCTGAGAAGACTGAATATTGATTCTCCTTGGAAGCTTTGAGGTCACTGCTCCTTTACCAGCCTCTGTCGCTTGGCCTGTCCTCTCCTGTCCCATGTCACAGCACAGTTTTCTCCATGAATTTCCTGGCTCAGCTCCATGTTTCTGCCCTAATCTCAAACTCATCCCCACTTCCCTAAGTGTTTGTTTCTTTCCTTTTTTGCCTTAAACAAAAGCAACAGCAAGTCGCTGTACTAGAACTTGATGCCAGGTCATATATTCTGGCCCACAGTATGTGGGATCTTAGTCCCTGACCAGAGACCAAAGCCACATCCCCTTGCATTAGACTGCCAGGGCAGTGCACTGTGTGCTTTCTGTTAATTTCTCATCTAGTGCAGCCTCATTCTTCACTCCCACTCAATAAGCTCTGCCCTTTATGGCTTCCAGCTCACCTGTGTCTCCGTTCGCATGTCTCCCTTGCTATATTCTGGCCCCAGTGCTCCGCTTCATGTAAGACGTCCACATCCTCCGTCTGCCTCTATGTCCTTGTCATATGCCTGTGAAAGCCAAGACTTCTCAAGAGTTATGTGCCCAGCTATGGGATATGGGTTTTCCATGGAACATCCCATTGTATCCTGAGCAAGTCTGTGCATTAGTGCTATTAAATTCATTTTACAGCTGGGTGAACAGAAAGATAAAGTAACACCCTCAAGATCACACAGCTCATGCTGATGGTATTGATTATTTCTCAATCTACTGAAATTCAGAATTTCTTTACCTATTTTTCCATTTTCTTGTGCCTTCCTATGTATACACTCTTCCTTCTGTCTCAATTTGCAATATACTAAATGAGAGTGAATATAATCTCTGATTATGTGTGGTGAGGCAGGGTCAAAGGAAGCATGTGGGAAAGCCTTTTCAGAGATGAGATACGGTCTATGAAAGCATTGGTGATCCATCATATTAGCTTACTTACCCCAACAGCAAGGCGTCTTGATTTACATGCCAACGTTGGTGTATAATTTCTGTGGTTGAAAACAGTGGGCTTTACTCATGTATGCCAGCGGTTATTGTCTGAGGGTTTCAAAACATGGTATGTTCACAGTGCGCATGAATGGCAAGCAGTCGGTACCGTAACTGAATATGGTAACTTTTTAGAGTGATGGATGGGAAGCATCTCAGGGCAAGATCTGAGCTCCTTGGAAAGAATGCTGTGACCCCACTAGAGACACTGGCCTGGCCGCTGGGGGAGAAATCGCACTCGTGTGTGGATAACTATGATCCTCTGTTGGCAGGAATGTTAGCTGTGAGGAACAAGTGAAGGGGAACAATATTAGGAAGATGGGCATATTGTTAATGTTTTCTCTTACATGAATATTTGTCTTTTTCCCCATGAATAACTTAAATCCCCAAATGAATCATTTCCCTATCAGAGATATTTGAAAAATCAGACACATATGGAAGATTATACATTTTGGAAAATGATATCTTTAATTGGCCTTCTCATATTTTTCAGTTTTATTTGGACAATAAGTTCTTACAGCACTGAGAAAAAGTCAAGGTGATATTTTCAGTTAGCATATCAGTGTGATCTGGGCATCTAACCACTATGCGAAGTTTAGAAAAAAGTAACATTCCTCAGAGCTTATATGATATTGTAGTACAAGTGATAATGCTCATGCTATATCTACAGATAATCTGCCAGTTTCCAGAGGAAGTAGCTTCTCGTATTTTGCATTTTCCTCAGCCTACAGTCCTAGTACGCATCTGGGGGCTCAAGCACATGGAGCTCACAACTCTACTCACAAGGCTTGGGATAATCTGTGTCACTGGGTGAACAGCTCTGATCATGACTCTGAGGAAAGTGGGAGCCTCGGTCACCTTCATCCTTTGAGTTTTGGGTTTATTTCGTTTTAGGGAGAATTAACTTCCTGAGTTCTAGAGAGAACGGTTTCTCATTTGCTAATAGTGAACTACTTCTCAGTGACAGACCAAATATATAGTAATTTTAATTTCTAACACTAATCTCCATGTGCTTCAGGGCTATGTATGTATCCCAAGTCCCTGGCACATAGAATGTGCTCAATAAACATGTTGAAGTCACAGGAAGAATAATACAAAAACAGATTGATTATACTGAACCACATTTGATGTGTTATACACCATTAGTAAAAGTCTCCTTATTTTAAAGTAAGAAAAATATCTATTTGCATAATATAAAGCCGTTTACTTTCACATTTGCCATTTCTGAGCTGGAACCCAGTGGCATTTCAATGCTTGACTTTAACTTGGTGGATTTTGGTGTTACATCGCCATCTTGTGGTTGTTGATCCAAAAATATTTCTTTAAAAACAAAACCCAAGTCCTTTGTTTTTGCAACATAACCGTACGGTGCAGAAAATCATTTGTGCTCGTGTGCTTATATCCACACAGACACACACACACTGGGAAGCTGAAGATCTGAAAGCAGTGCTTTAGGTTTGGAGACATAGGTAAAGAAATATCTAAGAATAATCTTTTAATGCAGGTTCTTGTATGGTAAAACCAGCCATGCGGCACATCTACTAACAAATACATGATATTGTTGTAAATGTAATGCATTTACTATTATACTATGGCTTCAATAGTAAAGTACCATATGTTTCCTCTATTTACCATAAATAACAGATGAGGAGAACAAATAGTATTTTTCTTCCTGCTCTGTTAAGAATTTGTTTACACTGTATGTGTACCATTTCTAATAGGGCACGGAAACAGAGATAAAGAAAACATACACAGTGGAATCACATTTTCTTAGATGACTATGACTAGAAATTTCCAAAGTAGCTCATTCATAAATAAAGCCATCTGACTTACTGTGTGGGTAACACCGTCCATTGAGAAGACCTTTTTTGGGGGGGAGGAAAGAATCACACATTTAATAGAGGTCAGAGTTGAGGGGACAGTGGGTAGAAAGTTTTGTTTTTATATTTTAAGATTGTCTGTCTGTGTCAGGGCTTAGTTGGAGAGTGCAGGCATGTGAGATCTTACGTTCCCAACCAGGGCTGGACCTTTGTCCGCTGCATTGGAAGGCTAAGGCTTAACCACTGCACCACCGTGGAAGTCCTGAAAGTTCTAGTTTTAAACGATTGTGATTTGTTTTGTTTTGTTTTTTTTTAAGAGACTTTAAAAGGAACACATATTTTAGTAGTCTTCTTCATAGGTAAGGTGTACTTTAATAAACTCCTTAAATTTGCTATGAAAACTTGAAATCCACATACTGCTTTTAGAATTGATTCAATTAATTTGTGACTAATGCTCACAGAAACATCATCTGTTCCAGAGCGAATGTGATGGCAGGAAAGAAGGAAGGACCATTTTTCAGAGAACCTTTCCCCCAGATCATGTCTGCTTTCATGAGATTATGCACACACATTTGCCTGCAGTCTCAAATCCTAGTAAGACCAATTAGTTGCAAAATAATGTTGTTAATCAAGGAATTCAGTCTTAGGTTTATTTATTCTCACTCTGATTTATTTACTGTCATTCTGTCACAGCCTACAGTTTGCAGAAGCCTTTCTTTTCTTAATTATATACATAATTACATTCATTGTGGGGTCATTGGAAAACAAAGATAAAAAGAATTAAAATAAAATAAATTACATGCAACTCATTGATCACTGCTCTTAGCATTTTGATATTATCATCCAAATTCTCTTTTTTTAAAGAAAATGGGATTATGATCACATACACTGTTATAATATTTTATAATCTGTTTCTTTCCCTTAACTATGCATTTACATAGTATTTATCATTCCATTTTACAACTACACCTTAATTAATTTAAATTAGCCCCAATTACAGACATTTGGATGGTTTTCTAATTTTTATTTGTATAAAATATACTGCAATGAGTCTATGCATAAGGGGATGTGTTTCATGTCTGAGACATATACACTCACCCTGTATTTAGTCGTTCAGTCATGTCCAACTCTTTGCAACCCCATGGCTCCTCTGTAGCCTCCAAGTCTCCTCTGTCCATGGGATTCTCCAGGCAAGAATACTGGAGTGGGTTGCCACGCCCTCCACCAGGGTATCTTCCCAATCCAGGGATCGAACCCAAAGCTCCCACATTGTAGGCAGATTCTTTACCATCTGAGCCACTAGGGAAGCCCATATACATCTATTTGTTTCTATTTTTTGCCTCATTATTTACTTAGGATTTGTGAACTATTCCAAAAAAAGAACTATTTTGACAGGAATGTCTAGCATGATAGATATTGGTAATTAAGACTAATTATAAATTAATTGCACAATAGAAAAATAATTCTCATTCATCTTTCTACCAGTCTAAGTTTTCCTGTTTACCTTCAGTTCCAACACTTCCTTTTTGTCATTGTTATTTATCGAAGTCTAATATATATACACTTGCTCCTTGGAAGAAAAGCTATGACCAACCTAGACAGCATATTAAAAAGCAGAGACATTACTTTGCCAACAAAGGTCCATCTAGTCAAAGCTGTGGTTTTTGCAGTAGTCATGGACGGATGTGAGAGTTGGACTATAAAGAAAGCTGAGCACTGAAGAATTGATGCTTTTGAACTGTGGTGTTGGAGAACACTCTTGTGAGTCTCATGGATGACGAGGAGATCCAACCAGTCCATTCTAAAGGAAATCAGTCCTGAATATTCATTGGAAGGACTGATGCTGAAGCTGAAACTCCAATACTTTGGCCACCTGATGTGAAGAACTGACTCACTGGAAAAGACCCTGGTGTTGGGAAAGACTGAGGGGACGACAGAAGAGGATATGGTTGGATGGCATCACTGACTCAGTGGACATGAGTTTGAGTAAACTCAAGGAGTTGGTGATGGACAGGGAGGCCTGGCAGTGCTGCAGTCCATGGGGTTGTAGAGAGTTGGATATGACTGAGCGACTGAACTGAATACACATACAGAAAATTTAACAGATCATAAGCTCTCCTGGTAGGCTGAAGCTATCTTCCAGCTATCATGCAGGTACTACTTACATTCACTGCTTCACATACTTTTGGGAGTGTTCTTTCAAAAACTGATTTGTTGAAAAGTTGATCCATCATGATTAACTCTGCTGCCTCAGGGTACAGAGCATCTTCAAAATGAAAGCTCACTCATACCCACAGCTGATAAGGGCTGAGATGGATGAGAACCTTGCCTCAGGAGTTCCCACACGTAATTACTCAAGAGAATCACCAGGGGGGAGCTTTAAAGAAATACCAAAGCTGACTCACTTCCAGACAGAGATCCTGGGGAGAAGAAGCTTGTGTGTTATTTTTAAAAGGGCCCCAGGTGGTTATAATTGGTAGGGACTGAAAATCACTGAAACTTCTGTCTCCTTGAGTGATAGATTCATTTCAACGGAATAAATAAATTTTAACCCGTGGGTGAAGAATGTCTCTGTCTATTTGATGTACTGGTTGACTCCCAGAGATGAGCCTCTGTCCTAACTTTTGTACTGTCCAACTACTGAACAACTTCACAACTTTCACTCCTAGAGCATAAGGCCTTATACTTACTATTTATATTCACCACAAATGTGGACTCTCCTAAATGGACCAGTACTTCAGCTGGTCAGTTATTAACACGTGAACACAACTGAACTTTGCGAGAGGGCGTGGTAATGGAAGAAGAGCCATACAGACCTTCCCATGTTGTAGAGGATAACAAGTGAGACAGACATACAGAAGCAGACAAATTATATCTGTAAACTTGCATTAGTCACAGAGACATCCATGGCTTTTGGACTGTGGTTCTGCTCTTGGGAAAATGGGCGAACAACCTAGACCTCACAAGGGAATATCTAGAAAATTTATTAAAAATGGGCAGCTCTTTAGACCATAATTGAAAAGAATACAAAAAAGAATATATATATATACACACATATATATATACATATCTGAATCAGTTGTTGTACAGAAATTAACACAACATTCTAAATCAACTGCACTTCAATTAAAAAAACACAGCCCCTTTAGCATGTCAAAGGAACCAATGGAAGAGCCCCCAATGGCCAGATCTCAAACAACGTGAGTGACAAGGCATATAAAGGAATACTGGAACACAACGCAAAGCCCTAAATAAATACCTCTAAGTCTCTACTGATATAAACACATGTTTGAAGAAATAAATGATGATGGGAGAATAGACAAATCTCCCATATGGCTGACTTATAAATAATTTAGGTAGATATTATCCACTCCTAAATCTGAGCTGCACACAGGGCCTTATTTTTCCCAAAAAGTACCACGTGGAAAATGGGGCCTGGGGTCAAGGTGAACATCATCAGTCATTAACCATGACCATGTAGAGCGGCCCTTTGCTATGACATGTCTGGACTGGCATCTCATCTGTGTTGCCCTCCTCACAAAAGTTTAGGACTCCAGTCTAACCATGAGAAAACATAATACAAAACCCACATTGAAAGGGATTGTACACATGACAGGTACAACTCAAAATGGTCAAGGTCAGTGAGGACAAAGAACAGTGAAAGCCGAGAAGATGTCGCAGCCACAGCATCCTGAGACAAAACTAAATGCAATGTGGTACCCAGATGAGTTCCCGGAACAGAAAAAAGACAGTGGCTTCCAAACTAGGGAAATCTGCATCACGTGTGGACTTTGGTTAATAATGTCAGATGTGTTCATCAGTTGTGACAAGTATACCTTAATGATGTAAGATGTCAGCAGTAGGGGAAATGGTATGTAATGTATGGGAATGCTTTGCACTTTCTTCCCAAATTTTCTGAAAATCTAAAACAAAAATGTTATCAAAAAGAAAGAAAGAAAGAAAGCACAATTCCCCAGAACATCAGTGAGAACAGCATCTGGAATCTTGTTAAAAATTCAGGTTTTCAAGGCCCAGCTCAGACCTCCAGAATCATAAACTGAAGGTGTAGCAAAAATTTGTGTTTCTGCTTCTGCGATTTAGAACCCCTGACCCAGAAGGTTGATCAGGGCTCTGCTTCCCAGTGCTTCTTGTTGTAGATGAGGCCATGGCCATTTTCTCCAATGTCCAGGAGCGAAGAATCAGATTAGACCTCAGGTGGCTCCTGATTACCCATTTGTCACATTCCAGGGAGGGCGTCTCTGCTCACCTCTCTTCTTGACTTATTAGAGTCTGTCTCAGGGGTTCCTTTTCAGACCCATTTGTGCTCATGTTTTTCACAGCTTTTCCAGCCCGTGGAGACTCTCCGTCTCGGATCTCCCCAGATATAATGTGAACCAACTTTCATGTTTCCAGAGGTTATAGACCAGAGCAGAGTGCGAATCCTCTGGAGACAGAGGTGACCTGGGACAAATTATGCGATCCCTCTGTGCTCGAGTTTCTTCATCTGTGCTTCGAGAATGACCCAAGAGTGTCCACCTCATGGGGCTTTGTAGGGATTATGAATCAGCATCATATGGTGTTATTATCTAGCACTTAGTGAGAACCCAGTAAATGTGAACTGGTGCAGTTGTTGATGGTGGATGTCTACCTCTTAAATGGCTCTTCACTTCTCCCAAAACATCCAGGTTTTGTGTGCAAATTAATCAAAGCAATCGATCAATAAACACTGGGTGAATTGAGTGGATGAACTGACCCCACAAAACACAGCTTCAAACACAGAGACATCCCCAATTTGTCTTCTAAGGCATCTTGGTTTTTTGGGTCAGGCTGTTGAAAATATTTCATATTGATTATACAAAGCTGTTAGAATAAAGCTCAAAATTAGACTGGAGAATACACCCTAGGTATGAATTGATCTTACTTCAAGCTTCACCCCCTACCTGTGTTCTGTTATCAATCAGAACACCGTTTCAATTTTGATCTAAGACTATTGTCATTCCTGAGATCTTTTAAGAGTTTCTGTTAGCCTGAAAGACGAGATTAGTCAGAAAAGAAGTCCACCTTGGGGACTGTTCCAGCAGCAGGTGGGTAAGGGAATAGAGTGGGATCATGGTTCAGATTTTCCTTATTTGCTCTTTGGAACAGGTTAAACTTACATGCCATAAAGAGACAAGCTTGGGTGTTTGGGTTTGTTTTCCAGATGGGCATTAATGTAGTGGATTCTGCAGTATCCGGACTAGGTGGTTGCCCTTATGCAAAAGGTGCTTCTGGGAACGTAGCCACAGAGGATTTGATCTACATGCTTAATGGCCTGGGGGTTAATACGGTAAGTTAATGTAGCATATTTTAATATTCATACATTCCTTGCAGATTGAAATTGGAATGTGTCTCAGATTTGGGAAGCAACTTCGAGGTCAAGTTTTACTACACTTTTGCTCTTTCCTAAAATGCACAGTGGGAAAATACAATAAAAATTCTTGAGGGGGGCTTCATAAAAGAACTTATTGCTATAGTTCAATCACTGATAATGCTACCATTTCACTTTTTTTTTTTTTTTTTTTACTGCTTCATGACTTCCAAAGTACTTTTTTATCTAGTATCTCATTTGATGTCACACACTTTGTGAGTTAGAGCCTGCCTTTGCTTTTATGATTGTTGTTTTTGCTGTTTTGTTTTCCTAGGAGGAAAACTGGGAACTTGGTTTTCTCACGGTGACAAGTAGGGCTTCTGGAAGAGAGCCCAGGGCCATTTTAAAATGGCCAGTGGAGGAGCAGACTTTAATAATACTTAGCATGCGAAACACTGGCCGGCAAGAATAGTCTCTTTGCAAGTGGTATCTGAGAAAGGCACAGGCCCTGTAACAACACCCACCAGAATCAGTACCTTGTTTTGCCGCATGCTTGTTAAAATGACCTACTAACCTCGAAGTTAGAGTCTTTTAGGGAAAAGTATAAAAAGCAAAAACACTGTTCACAGATGATCAGAAATTCCATATGTTTTCTGAGATGTACAAACCACCACCTGGATTAGAGAATGGAGAGAATGGAGAGAATGTCCTTCCCTCTCTCGCCTCTCTGTTCTTCCTTCACTCTGCTGAGAGGCGCTCCTGCCCCGCTGACTGTCCGCGGCGTCCTTCCCTGCGCTTTCTGTTTCTCAGCTCTGCGCCTCTCTCCTGCGTTCCCGACCCCGCAACGGCCTTCCTCCTCATCCTCGGTTTCACCTTCTAGTATTTCCCTGATGATTCCCCAGGTCCACACTGCTGGGTTCCTCTCCTCCGTGTTCCAGGGTTCTTTCAGTGTCTTCCTCGGCTGTAGTACCGTCTTCTTTCTGTGTTCAGCTCCCCCTGTTCATCGAAAGACTAATATCACCTGGCATTAAATACCAGAAGCTGTTGCCTCTCTTCTCTGGTTCAGTTCAGTTCAGTCGCTCAGTGGTGTCTGACTCTTTGCGACCCCATGAATTGCAGCACGCCAGGCCTGCCTGTCCATCACCAACTCCCAGAATTCACCCAAACTCATGTGCATCGAGTAGGTGATGCCATCCAGCCATCTCATCTTCTGTTGTCCCCTTCTCCTCCTCCCCCCTTAGGAATAGCTATTACTGAGTAGTCTGATCATTTCCATCGTTTCTATTAGGTATGACCGTGACAGAACCTGACAAAAAGTAGAAATATTTTCTATTTTTTCCCAATTTATTTTATTGAAGTATAGTTGACTTACAATGCTGTGTTAATTTCCACTGTACAGCAAAGTGACTCATATATATATATATTCACATACACACATTCTTTACCATATTCTTTTCCAATATGGTTTATCACAGGATATTGAATATAGTTCCAAGTAGGACCCTGTTTATCCATTCTGTATATAATAGTTTTCATCTCCTAATCCTAAACTCTTAAGCCATAGAAGTCCTTTCTTGAAGATTTATATAACTTGGATGAACTCAGTTGATGCTTCACATGAGTCAGGCTGTCTGGGTCCAACTGCAACTAACCCATGTTTCCATTTCCAAGAATGCCACAATTTAAGTTGTTGTGTTGGGTAGCAACCAACAAACCAAGGCTCTCTGTGGAACCTGTATCACTGTGGCTCCCAGGCCTACACAATTAGCAAGAGCCACTGATTCGACTGCTAAACTGTTTTGATTGTTTGTCCCGTCCTTCCTACCCTTGCTGTAACTACATCAGCACAAGTCCTGATATCTTCCGTGGATGTTCATCCTCTTTCCTGGTCTGCGGGACTTCCCAGGTGGTGCTAATGGCGAAGAACCGGCCTGCCAGTGCAGGAGACATAAAGATAAGGGTTCGATCCCTGGGTAGGGAAGATCCCCTTGAGAAGTACACAGCAGCCAACTCCAGTATTCTTGCCTAGAGAGGCCCTGGCAGGCTACAGTCCATAGGGTTACAAAGAGTCAGGCACGACTGAAGTGACTTGGCACATACTTCAGACTGCCTTCAAATTCATCCTCCATGCTGCCATGGAAGATTTCATCTAAGATACAAATATGAATATGCCTTGCTTCTGCTTGGGCATGCATCAGTGGGTTCCCATTTCCTGAAAAGCAGGCCTGTATTCTGTCACACACTGTGGCCTTTTTTTTTTCCTTTTCCAGTCACTTCTGGCCATTCCTTTCCACGTATCCCATGATATTTTTCAGATGTCTATACTGACGGTGCCTCATGCCTCCTCCTTCTTCTCAAGGACTCACACTCTCTGTACAAGCCTCGGGTCAGGATTTACCCTTCCTTGAACTCTCCCCAGATGCACTGCTCTCCTTTCCTTTCCTTTTCCTTTGCTGCTCACCTTTCCTTTCCCTCAGTGGGTTGACCACCCTGCAGCTCTGCCCTCATGGTCATCTGGATCTCTCTCTCTCAGTTACTTTGGTTGCAGTGCAGGCTTTCCTGTTTAGGGTCCACAAATCCTGCTTGACCACAGGCACCCTAAAGACAGAAACTGTAGTCTATGTGAAGTTCTTGAAACCTCATAATGTATCACAGTACATTAACATATTTAAGCTCCTGGTTTAAATGCTGAAATGATTTAAGTATAAATGCCACATTATTTCAAAAAGATATCTTTTCATTGGGCTTGCAGGGTGGCTTAGTGGTAAAGAATCTGCTTGCCAATCCAGAAGAAGCATGTTTGAGCCCTGGGTTGGGAGTATCCCTTAGAGAAGGAAATGGCAGCTCACTCCAGTATTGTTGCTTGGGAAATCCCATGGACAGAGGAGCCTGACAGAGTACAGCCCACGGGGCCACAAAAGAGTCGGACACAACTTAGTGATTAAGAACAAACAAACAGAAATAATCTGTTCTTTAAGTTAGAGAAGGCCAAAACACAATTCTTTGCTGTGATACCAACCAATCCCACTGCATAACGGCTATAAATGAAAATTACTGGAAAGCAAAGAACTTTGATGCCTAAAATCTTATGATCTTTTGTTAGATGTAATTCAGAAGTGAAAGACCATATGTAACTTATTCTGTACAAAATTTGCATATCACTGCATTAAGAATGTGAAACCAAACTATGCCTCAAGGACACTCCACCCAAAACCAATACAAAACCCAAACAAGCGTTAGTGCCCCCAAAGCAACTTCACAATAAAAACAAACAGGAAAATGATTTACATGTCATTTTACAAATTCCTTTTGTTGATTCTTAAGCAGAAGTAAACTGCAAAGAAAGCAGCACTTTAAAAGTTTCTAGAGAGAAGTAACGAGCTATATTAAACTTATGATCTCTTTATCATCACTGGTATGAAAAGCCCCTGTGCGTATTTATACTTGTTCATTTTAAGAAAACATCAGACTTACATAAATTTTAAAAGCTACTCCTTAATAGCAAGGAGCTTGAGTCAGTTCAGATTTAAGTCCGCGTTGTTGCCAGTCCATGTTGAGGAAGACATAGCAGCTCACAAAATGCTGCCTGGGGGCAAACCTCTGGTGAACCTGCCTACCCTGTGCCCCACAGTCCCCGCCAGTGACAGCTCCGTGCAGGTTGGAAACTCGGTGGTTATCCTTGGCTCCGCCAAGCCCAAGATGACGAGCCTGCGCTGAACTTGGCCTTCAAACCCCACTGCCGATCTGTCATCCATGGATTTACCAAAGCCTTTGTTGATCCTGTTTATGCTCCCAGTCAGTACAACCTCTCAGGCAAACAAGTTCCAGATGTGGACTAAATACTACTTCATTTTATTAAACTACCTCCTTCAACTTCATGCCAGTAATAGTGTTTCTGGATGTGGTTAAAAATTATACATACGTTCATCATTCCTATGTGTCTTACAGCTTTATCAGGTTTGTTTGTTTATATACTAAAATATTCTATGAGATTCCCCTGTCAAGTCTTTATCTATAAACTGCTCCAAAGCATTATCCTTTAAATTGCCCTTCACTGATATTGGTTCATGCTTTCTGATTCTACTGCTGTCCTTCATAGAGTTCAGGTACCAGCATAATGACACTGGATTATTCAGGTGTGGTTAGCCTAGGGTCAGATTCAAGATATGTTTTAATAAAGCAGAAAAATCTACAATCTATATAATTTATGGACACAAATGTTGTCCCCCAATCAATAACGAACATTTGTTTGATCATTTTAAATGGTTAAGTAACTACTAATATAATTAAAAGAAATCTGTTTTGTCTTCTTTCTCCCCACCCCTCCTTCCTACCTGGCACCGACATTTTTGTCTCACCAGGGTGTGAATCTTTACAAAGTGATGGAAGCTGGTGACTTCATCTGCAAAGCTGTAAATAAAACTACAAACTCTAAAGTAGCACAAGCTTCATTCAATGCCTGACTCGAATGACTTTGTGACTTAAGTTTGAGAAGCTCCATTTCAGCTACAGATATGCATCTGAAAATCATTACTGTCAACTTGTTCTGAAATGTGGAGTAATAGACAAAAGTGGGAAAAAGAAAGAGAGATACTTTGAAAAAAGGGTATCACTGGATGGATTATGAAGTGGACGGGAAGGTATACCAGTCATCAGGTAAATTGCAAGCCAAGGCTAAATAATAAAATTTGCAGACGTCCTTTGAACTTGGAGAAAAGTCTACCACTCTTTTGCTCTTATAGAAATAACTTTTTAATTTAGTCGACGTGAAAATTGACTTCAGATTTCCCTAAGTATCAAATACTGTGTTAATACTTAATCAAGCTGGCTTAGCACAGCGTACATTTCATCAGTAGTTTATGAGCCCCTGTGTGGTGTGCAAAGTGTGTGGCCTCCGTATTATACATTATACGCCTCTGGATCTCAACTTTGCATTTGCCAAGTCAGTTAAATTATGGACCGAGCGCCAAATCTCCATCTGACCCCACATAATTTTTAGCAATAGAACTTTTATATTCCAAGTATGCTAACATCTGTTAACTATTTCGGTGACTTTATCTTGTTCCAAGAGGCTGTGGTCAATGGCCAGATGCCACATCCTGGAAACATATGACCTCCTGTGTTTGTCACATGCATCCAGTTTTCCATGCTTTCCCTTTCATCAGTTGGAGTAGAAACCAGCAGAGTGCTACTCAGCTATTGAGAAACAAAAGGTCCAACTTCATCCCAATGTCTAAGTTGCAGTGATGAGAATAGAAAGATATATGTACCATGATACACTTTTATCATTTTCAGCTCACTTCCAAGTTGTCCAAGGAATGTCCATTAATGTTGTCCATTAATGCAGTTATTAATTTATGAAAACAGAACATTAATGCAATGATTAATTTATGAAAACAGAATTTTTCCATTGATTCAAGGTAGTTTGATTACATCACATCTGTTTGGGAGGATTGACATTTTATGGTTATTTTTAATGTTGAAGTGGCTGAAATTTTATCTTCTGTAATAACATTGCCAGAAATAGCAAATATATGTCCAAGTTGAGAAGAGGCACAGGAGGGCTGTGTTAAGAAAAATATATTTCTATTACCTATGCAAATCATATGGGGGCAGTATTATTCCATGTGGATCTAAATTGTCAGTATTTTTATTAATATTTATGTAGACTTTCCAATGATACTGGGTGATCTTATCTTTGAATACATTTGAATAGAACTTGAGATATGAAAGTGAGCATTGTGGGCTTTCTATTAAATATTCATCAAAACCGCAGGAAATAAAAAGAAATTCAAGAAAATAAGAGAATTGCTGATTACTACTGTGTTAACTTTAAGGTTATACAATTACAATAAAAGGATTACAAGGGAAACATATTGGAAATTGACAGGAACTAAGTTTCCATGGAGGAGGCTAAGGCTCAGGTTGTGATGGAGCTTGTCATCAGAACTGAGTGGCCCTCTGCATTTGGGTTAGTGCTGGGGCATGGGAAGTGCGGAGAGCAAACATACTGCGCCTCTTTATGGATCTGTTACATCGGCTCTCTTCAGGAAGAGCGTGGTGCTGCAGTGGGGGCAGGAAGGAGACACCTGCCCCCCAGTGCACAGCAGGACGCCTCCCTTCCCATCTGAGGAGACTGACTTTTCCTCTCTCTTATGCAGCTGTGGAGTTCTTAGTTTTATGATATTTGGAAAAAGCAGCAGTTTATGCAGACTGCTTATAGAAACAGTGAAAGGCAAAACTTCGCTGTTTAGAAATGAAAACCACCACGGGCTCTTCAAAAGGCAGAGGGAGCCGTCAGAACCCCGGGTGCAGCCTAGCACACGCATGCACCGCATAGACAGCAGTCCACCTATTCATGTCCCAGAGCACCTCAAAGCTTCCTAATCACACGCCACAGGAAAAGTCTGTGCTTTAGGTGTTTGTTATCCTTCACCAAAACCATCTAAACCCTTCTCTTAAGGAGAGTTTCTTTTCTGGTTTTAAGGGGGTGGGGATCACATAATCAAATAAAATGGCCTGAATTCCAGAGGCAGAATCCCCCCAAAGCTATATTTCCACTAACTAGGAAACTTTGGAGTCACTGTAGGACCTACCCAAACAACCTGCCCACACATAAACCCACACCAGGGTTAGCCCTGGGGAAAGGCTTAGGAATGGCAAAGCAATTATGCAGTACGTTTAGAAGTAACCTTTTATGACATCTGCCCTTTAAGACTACTGTAAAAAGTAGACATTTTCTAAATTCTGGATTCATGAAATTCATAAAGCAAAGAAAAGGAAACTTGCTTAGAAAATTGAGAATGCCCTTTTATGCTGTTTCTTCTGATCACTATAACATTTAATAAATAACCCTTTAGCTGCACTTCTGTGGCTATTCATTTCTATATATATGCATGAATTCTAGACATGTAACAGGATACTTAGCATTGAATACATAAACCAGCAATATCCCTATCAGAGCAGTAAAGGAGAGATAAAATAAAGCTGGGGCCCCTCCAGAAATCTACATTAAATAGGCATGTGGAACATTGCTGTGAATACTCATAATCATCTGCAAAATGCTTTGTGGACTAGAAGATAGAAGTTTTACGCTTGTGTGGGGCAGGTCTGAGTTAAAAGGATAGTTTTGGAGGTATAGAGCTAGAGAAGAATGGGTAAGCTAGGGAGGAAGGGAGAGAGGAGGGGTACAGAATGGAGTGAGGGAAGAAGGTGAAAAGAGAGGGAGGGAGAGAACGAGAGGGTTGAGAAACTATTTCCACCCTGCCTTTGAGCAGCTCCAGTGGAAGTCGCCTCCTGCTCTGATAGAAATATTCACGAGGCTGCTTTAAACTTCAGGCAATAGAAAACCAACTCATTGGAAAAGACCCTGATAATGGGAAAGATTGAGGGCAGGAGAAGGGACCAATGGAGGATGAGATTGTTGGGTAGCAACGTCAACACAATGGATGTGAGTTTGACCAAACTCTGGGAGATAGTGAAGCACAGGGAAGCCTGGCATGCTGCAGTCCATTAGGTCACAAAGAGTCAGACATGACTTAGTAACTGAAAAACAAGAACAACAATAGAAAACTTGTACTCCACAGGCTTAGTTTCAAATATCTCAGAATTACTGCTTTTTCTACCATCATTTAGCTTGCAGACTCAATTGCCCATTTCCCTGTTGACACCTTCAGGCTCCTCCTCTTCTGAGTTGCAAAGTAGTTGTAGCATTTCTGAGTCACACCTTCCCCACAGGACTCAGCCTCTGCTGAGGGCTTTTGTGTCTGGAATGCCTGTTTTTAATCAATGAAGGGCATTTCCCCCATCCCACCCCAAACTTTCTCTCCTGTTTCACTGGGCAGAACATCATCACGTGCCCATCCCTTAGCTCCTTACTTACTTACGTGAGGAGTAGACCATGAGGATAGACCAGCCAAGGTCATGGGTGACCTAGAGTGGATCTGTGCAGTGGTTCAGAAGATGACCCCAGAGTAGCATGTGTCCTGGTGAGAAAGGGTAGGAGGATGGGAGGCAGAAGACCTAACACCTCTGAAGAAGGAGCCATATCCAAGTTCTCTGAGACAGGAGGAAAGGATGGGAATGGAAAAAGCTTCAAATGTGAGAGGAGTAGGTTTTAAGGGGAAAGTTGTCCATCGTGCTAATTGGTCTCTACATTTGTTTTTCTTCAGGAAAGTAGGAAATGAGGTCTGTGAGCGTTACAAGTGAGGGTGGAGGGAAGGCTTGAGAAGAATGGGAATCTGTGAAACCCACCCAAAGCAGTATTAGAGGTTCACATACTCTAAAAAATGGTACAGATGAGAAACGAACAGAGAAAACAAAGCTATGGTTCCCAAAGGGGAAACTGGGGTGGTGGGGGTGGGGGGGATAAACTAAAAGTTGGGATTAGCAGATGTACACTACCATATATAAATTAAACAACAATGATTTACTGTATAGTCCAGGGAACTATACAGCATTCTTTCCCATCATAGGTTACTATTCAGTGTCTGCTGCTGCTGCTGCTGCTAAGTCGGTTCAGTCATGTCTGACTCTGTGCGACCCCATAGACGGCAGCCCACCAGGCTCTGCCATCCCTGGGATTCTCCAGGCAGGAGTACTGGAGTGGATTGCCATTTCCTTCTCCAATGCATGAAAGTGAAAAGTGAAAGTGAAGTCGCTCAGTTGTATCCGACTCTTAGCAACCCCATGGACTGCAGCCTACCAGGCTCCTCCATCCATGGGATTTTCCAGGCAAGAGTACTGAAATGGGGTGCCATTGCCTTCTCTGAAAAAGAATATAGATGTATACATATATACATAAATCTGCATCACTTTGCTGTACACTGGAAACTTCAATACTGTAAATCAACTATACTTCAATTAAAACTGAAGAAGTTAACTTACTTTATAACCGTTTTCTAGGGGCACTTGTATGCTAAGCCTAAGTGTAGTGCTCGGTCCTCTGCCTTTACAGCTCTGTGTTCCATGCACTTCCCCCTCTTTGAAGCACTTCTTAATTTCTGTGGTCCTGCCCTCCTCTGGCTCCTACTGTATCCTTGATCCCAGGTCCTGCCACATCTTTCATTGTTTGGTCTGTTCCTTCTCTCTATTGTGTTTACCTGGAGACTTACAAATGCAAAACTGCTCACAACTCCTATCCTTGTCCAAATGCCTTCCATGGTCAGCAGGGTTGTCATCGCCTGGGTTTTTGGGGGAAATGCAGACTATGGGGCTCCACTCCAGACAAACTGCATCACCATCTGCATTAAATTTTTTTTAATTGATGTGTATTTTCATTTTTATTCAGTTCAAGAAATTTCCTTTCTTTTTTTTTTTGTTTATGAGGCATGTGGGATCTTAGTTGTCTGACCAGAGATCAAATATGCACCCTCTGAAGCAGAAGCACTGGAGTGCTGGGGAAGTCCCATTGTCTGCATTTTTAGCAAGATCTTTACAGGACTCATATGCTTGTTAAAATGTGAGAAACACCTGCCAGTTTAGCACTTCCTCTTGGGCATCTAATGGGCATCAAAAGCTTCATGTATCCAGAGTACCTTGTAGCACTTGCCTTTGTGTGTTGTGTCCTAGCCTGTTGTCTTTTCTCTGCTCCTGAAACAAGGTAGCCTGGGGCCTATTTCAGGTCCTTTACCTGGTTATTCTCTCTGCCAGTCATGGGTCATGCTCTTTCCCTGTTTGTGACTTCTGGCCATTCAGGCACCAGCAGCATAAATTTCACCTCCTTAGTGAGTTTCCCCAGACAACTCAGACTAAAGTAAGGCCTCAGATACTCTCTATGACATCAACGTGTTGCATTTTCCTTTTCATTATATAATATTTAACATTTATTTATTTATTTTATTTCTTTGCTCAACAGAATGCATCTTCCAAGAGAGCAGGGGGTTTTCCATGTTCAACATTCATAGTTTCTTATGGCTTGGTGTGATAGGTGTCTAATACATGTTGGTTAGGAGCAAAAATAAAAATAGATGAGTTAATTTCAAACAAGAAGGGAAGTACGCAATACATATATCACATCTCCTGCCACCTTCCTTCCCTTGACTCTTGTTTCTCAGCAAGATCCAAGTTAACAGGCTCATCATCAGGATTTCTCCAGGATACTTGGATTGGAGACAGATTTCACCAATTTCCTATATGTGATATTCCTCAAACTTATTATAAGAGCAAATTAAACTGAGTACTAGGGACTGCTATAATGAAAGATTTAAAATAACGCTTCAGTTGTGGGACGGAGACCCTGACCCAATGCTCAGCCCTTGGAGAGAAGGGGTATCCTGGACTTATTGCCCATCCATCTGTCGTGAGTTGTCCTGACATCATCTGATCTATTACTTGGCAGCTTGAAACCTCAGTGAATTTACCAATCCCTTTAAACCTTGCTTCAAACCTCACTTCCTTTATGTATATGCCATTTGCATGGCAATGGTCCTTATTTAGACAGCTGTGGGAAGAGCTTCATGAAATAATGCTTATAAGTGTTTGGCAAAGGGCCAGAAAGTGGTCAATAAATGTTGACCGTCATCTTTTTTATTGCCCCTTTCTATGGCACTGCCCTGGAGTGGAACTCCTTTTCCCTTATGAGTGGTTCAACCCCCAGGAAGGCTCTCATAAAAGGTCACCCTGTATTCTGTTCCATGTAAAGATGCATTGTCTTAAATGCATTGTTGTGATCCTGAATCATTGTCTTAAATACATTGTCTTAAATGCATTGTCTTAAATGCATTGTCTTAAATGCATTGTCTTAAATGCATTGTTGTGATCCTGAATCATTGTCTTAAATGCATTGTCTTAAATGCATTGTCTTAAATGCATTGTCTTAAATGCATTGTTGTGATCCTGAAAGAGACAACTCGCCATTAAACCCCATAAATATGTGATCTTAAATTGGCACCAAAGCCCCATACGTGGCTTATTACACTGCATCATTGAACTACGCTTCTAAGCTGACTTTTCTATATTTCTTGGGACTGTAATTCGCATAGGAACTTACTGTGAGACTTTTACTGAGTAACCCTGTCTAAAGAACATCATATGGTGTTAGAAAGTGTTCTAGTTTCATTCTTTTACAAGTGGTTGACCAGATTTACCAGCACCACTTGTTAAAGAGATTGTCTTTAATCCATTGTATATTCTTGCCTCCTTTGTCAAAGATAAGGTGTCCATATGTGCGTGGATTTATCTCTGGGCTTTCTATTTTGTTCCATTGATCAATATTTCTGTCTTTGTGCCAGTACCATACTGTCTTGATAACTGTGGCTTTGTAGTAGAGCCTGAAGTCAGGTAGGTTGATTCCTCCAGTTCCATTCTTCTTTCTCAAGATCGCTTTGGCTATTCGAGGTTTTTTGTATTTCCATACAAATTGTGAAATTATTTGTTCTAGCTCTGTGAAGAATACTGTTGGTAGCTTGATAGGGATTGCATTGAATCTATAAATTGCTTTGGGTAGTGTATTAATTTTCACTATATTGATTCTTCCAATCCATGAACATGGTATATTTCTCCATCTATTAGTGTCCTCTTTGATTTCTTTCACCAGTGTTTTATAGTTTTCTATATATAGGTCTTTAGTTTCTTTAGGTAGATATATTCCTAAGTATTTTATTCTTTTCATTGCAATGGTGAATGGAATTGTTTCCTTAATTTCTCTTTCTGTTTTCTCATTATTAGTGTATAGGAATGCAAGGGATTTCTGTGTGTTGATTTTATATCCTGCAACTTTACTATAATCATTGATTAGTTCTAGTAATTTTCTGGTGGAGTCTTTAGGGTTTTCTATGTAGAGGATCATGTCATCTGCAAATAGTGAGAGTTTTACTTCTTCTTTTCCAATTTGGATTCCTTTTATTTCTTTTTCTGCTCTGATTGCTGTGGCCAAAACTTCCAAAACTATGTTGAATAGTAATGGTGAAAGTGGGCACCCTTGTCTTGTTCCTGACTTTAGAGGAAATGTTTTCAATTTTTCACCATTGAGAATAATGTTTGCTGTGGGTTTGTCATATATAGCTTTTATTATGTTGAGGTATGTTCCTTCTATTCCTGCTTTCTGGAGAATTTTTATCATAAATGGGTGTTGAATTTTGTCAAAGGCTTTCTCTGGATCTATTGAGATAATCATATGGTTTTTGTTTTTCAATTTGTTAATGTGGTGGATTAAAGATCTCAACGTAAGACCAGAAACTATAAAAGTCCTAGAGGAGAACATAGGCAAAATACTCTCTGACATACATCACAGCAGGATCCTCTATGACCCACCTCCCAGAATATTGGAAATAAAAGCAAAAATAAACAAATGGGACCTAATTAAACTTAAAAGCTTCTGCACATCAAAGGAAACTATTAGCAAGGTGAAAAGACAGCCTTCAGAATGGGAGAAAATAATAGCAAATGAATCAACCGACAAACAACTAATCTCAAAAATATACAAGCAACTCCTACAGCTCAACTCCAGAAAAATAAATGACCCAATCAAAAAATGGGCCAAAGATCTAAATAGACATTTCTCCAAAGAAGACATACAGATGGCTAACAAACACATGAAAAGATGCTCAACATCACTCATTATCAGAGAAATGCAAATCAAAACCACTATGAGATACCATTTCACACCAGTCAGAATGGCTGCGATCCAAAAGTCTACAAATAATAAATGCTGGAGAGGGTGTGGAGAAAAGGGAACCCTCTTACACTGTTGGTGGGAATGCAAACTAGTACAGCCACTATGGAGAACAGTGTGGAGATTCCTTAAAAAACTGGAAATAGAATTGCCTTATGATCCAGCAATCCCACTGCTGGGCATACACACTGAGGAAACCAGAAGGGAAAGAGATACGTGTACCCCAATGTTCATCGCAGCACTGTTTATAATAGCCAGGACATGGAAGCAATCTAGATGCCCATCAGCAGATGAATGGATAAGAAAGCAGTGGTACATATACACAATGGAGTATTACTCAGCCATTAAAAAGAATACATTTGAATCAGTTCTAATGAGGTGGATGAAACTGGAGCCTATTATACAGAGTGAAGTAAGCCAGAAGGAAAAACACCAATACAGTATACTAACGCATATATATGGAATTTAGAAAGATGGTAACGATAACCCTGTATACGAGACAGCAAAAGAGACACTGATGTATAGAACAGGCTTATGGACTCTGTGGGAGAGGGAGAGGGTGGGAAGATTTGGGAGAATGGCATTGAAACATGTGAAATGTCATGTATGAAACGAATTGCCAGTCCAGGTTCGATGCACGATACTGGATGCTTGGGGCTGGTGCACTGGGACGACCCAGAGGAATGGTATGGGGAGGGAGGAGGGAGGAGGGTTCAGGATGGGGAACACATGAGAAATAAAGGAATAAAAAATTAAAAAAAAAATAAAGAACATCATAATAGCCTTACTCTCCAGATCTTATATCACCGAAAGTCAGAAATTCTGTGAATATTAGGCATTTATTCCTATTCTTTGAGTGGTTGCATGAGTGGATTGCTCTCTACTGCTACATAGGAGTGTTTTCTTGGTGGGGTATCAAATTAGGCAGTCTTCTCTATTCTTCTTGTTCTACAGAATATGCTTCCATTATGAAGTCATGAGCTTCTTGAAGAAGACTATTCTTTTATTCCATGAGAGCCATCCATCCTCTGACCTGAGCCATAGTATTAAGCTTATGTGGCTTAGGGAAGGGCTTATACACTTCTAGGAATTAAGTGGTAATATCACAAAAATTCTGGTAATTGCTTCATCTGAAATTTCTACAGCTAGTTCTTTAAGGTCATTGGTAGACGAACAACATGCCATGGGTAACTGGACCATTATCCTGGGTTGTTGAATTTTGAAGAGCTGTCTCTCAATCAAAAGTTTTCACAGTTGCCCCTCTATCTACTCATATTGCTAATGTATTGGATTGTTGGACAGATATTCTGGAAGCTTTCTGAGAAGCCAGAGGCATCACAAAGAAGAAAAACATTAGCTGCTTTGCTTTTTCCCCTAGGAACTTCATCCAGATGTAATTGGATCATCTGGGAGTCAATTGACTAAATTCATCTTCTGAATGTGTGTGTATTCCAAAAGTAGACAGGAAGCAATAAAATTCAAATACAAGTGCCTGGTTCTTTCTTTTTTCTTTGTTTCTCTGTTCAATCGTTTGTTTCTCTCCCTCTTTCTTTCTTCCTTCCATCCCCTCTTTCCTTCCTTCCTACTTTCTTTCTTTCTTCCTCCTTCCCTTCCTTCCTTTGTTTCTCTCTTGATTTTTGAAAATAGTTTATTTAGAAATATTTCCATTTTATATTTATTTTTGTTAAAAACAGTGTATGTCCCCATAAACGTCCTGTCTTCTCATTCTAACACAGCATGTTACTTAGTCTAAAAATCTTCCAGCAAGAACCCCAGTAGTTTTCTTTTTAAAATTCATTTGCTAAAAATTTAAAAATCCAATTTCTTTGGGTAAGCTTTCAAGAACAACTGATTTATATACATATGTGCACACACATATGCATGGAAGCCACATATTAGTGCATTTCACTAAAACCTTTTTTTATGGAATTGGTGGATGAGATTATGACCTTAGTCATGGTTTTGTAAGTTTAGTCTCAGGCACATTTATGTTTCAAATCACATATCTTTCATAGCTTGCTTTCTTTTCTTTCAGCTTAAAAGTGTATTCTGTTCCATGTAAAGGGTGCATTGTACAATGAGACAGTTTGATGCACTGATATAGTACAAAATGATTACCACCGTAGTGTTAGTTAACAGCTCCACCATGTCACAGAATTGCCATTACCTTTTGTTATGAAAACATTTCCAATCTACTGTCTTAGAAGATTCAAGCATATAATACATTATTATTAACCATAATCACCATAATAGAATGGTGGTTACCAGAGACTTAGAATAGTGCAAAACATTAGATGTGGGTCAGAGGTCAAGCTTCCAGTTATAAAATGCATACATGCCGAGGATCTTACAGCAGCTCTGAATTTTTCTTACAGCAGCCTGTACACTTAGATATCTGTTACATTTGTACAAAGGGAAAAAAAATTGTTATCTATGGACTTCTCTTTGAAAAAAACAGTGTGTCTTAAGTTTATCAGCTCAAGACCTTCGCAGACATGGAGGAGCAGTGGGGCGCAGGCTAGACCTGCGGGCAGTGAGAAAGGAGGGAGAATGATGTGATGATGCATGTTAGAAGCATGAGTGGGGGCGGATGTGTTTCTGCAAGGGGTCTGTACACTCGCGGGAAGGACGGTGTCCGGCACACTGCTAGGCTTTCAGTCTGCTTCTGCATCCTGGCCTTATACCGCTCTGGTGACTGGAGGCTCTTCCCTGGGCCCACTGGCATTCTGTAGAAGTGTCCACCATTATTACACATTATGTGCAGGCAAGGTTGTCCTCCAAATGTGTAGTTTGGGAAAGTCATCCATTGGTGTCAATGACATTGTAATTTCAAAGCTGGAATAACATTGAATCTCTTCCATATTAACAAACTAAATTTTGTTCACGTATAATCACATTCAGTTTTTATATTACGCTACTCCCCAGCACAGTAAAGCTCACGGCCATTCACCCCTTCCTTCCACAAGCCATTTTCAAACCTGCTAGAATATCTTTCTCGATTCTCTCAGAAAGACCCTCTATGTGAAATTATAATATGTAGGAATTCAGTTGGGCAGATGAAAGTGAAAGTTACTTAGTCGTGTCCAACTCTCTGCGACCCCATGGACTGTAGATTCTCCAGGCCAGAATTCTGGAGTGGGTAACCATTCCCTTCTCCAGGGGATCTTCCCAACCCAGGGATCAAACCTAGGTCTCCCACATTGCAGGTGAATTCTTTACCAGCTGAGCCACAAAGGAAGCCCAAGAATACTGGAGTGGTAGGTAGCCTATCCCTTCTCCAGCAGATCTTCCCAACCCTGAAACTGAACCAGTGTCTGCTCATTGCAGCCGGATTCTTTACCAACTGAGCTATCAGGGAAGCCCAGTTGGGCAGATACTTGGGAGTTATGTTTAGAGCCTCCAACTTCTTCTACACAGAGGTGCTCAATAATAAGACATAGCAGTCACTCTTTGCATCTATATATTTATTTGGTAAAAAAAAAAAGGCAGAGATTTATAAAGAACTAAGTTGCTTAATAGGAATTAATTTTACCTTGTAATATGTCATTATTCCAATAAAGGTTCCTCAAACAATACTCAATTCCTTAGGTCTAAATAAATATATATATTAAAAACAAAGAGAGGAGGTATCTTTCCTCCTCCCTATTGTCTGCCTGTTAAGGAATATTTGGAATGAGAATCATATATTTTTTTTTAATTTAATTACCTTGATATTCTTGTAATGTGAGAAGGAGGTGAATGGTCAACTCCTCTCCTATTATTGCCTGTCACTTGATCTTCTCCTGGAAGCGAGGGGCTGAAGTACCTAATGCAAAGGAAACATGGTTGTCTCTTTGGATCTGGATACTGTCTCTGTGAATCAGAGGGTAAAATGGTGAAATCTGTCCCAGGAAACAAATAGGGTACAGTAACGATCTAGAGGGGCTTCCCAGTGGCACCAGTGGTAAAGAACCTGCCTGCCAGTGCAGGAGACGTGAGAGGCAGGTTCCGGCCCTCGGTAAGGAAGATCCCCAGAGAAGGGGATGGCTGCCCACTCCAGTGTTCCTGCCTGGAGAATCCCATGGACAGAGCAGCCTGGTGGGCTAGTCCTTAGGGTCACAAAGAGTCGGACACGACTGAAGTGACTTAGCAGCAGCAGCAGCGGCATGAAGGCTAAGTGGTGAAAATTCAACATGACTTTGTTGTTGTCCTGCTTTGCACTAGACGATGAACTAAATACAGAAGAATCTGAAAGACTATGCTTGGAGAACAACAAGAAAAAGATCATCTTATATTTAGCATTTACTTGGCTCTGAGGAATGTTGAGTAGACTTAGCATTATGCAGGGTTCACCCTAGGAGATTAAGAACAGTTGAATCATCTGACGCAAAGTGAATTTATGTATTTGAGAAGAACTTCTATCAGCCCTGGTTTACACAGCCTTAAGTTAAAGTTCTGTGCCTTGTTTTCTAGAAACATCATTTGTAGAAATGAAATGTGTCTTTAAATGTCTCTGTGACCCTCAAAGCACCTAAAAGAGTGTCCATAAACTGCTATTGTTCTTTATTTATATAATGTTATTTTTGTCGGTATGTAGGACTTTTTCAGGGATACTGGTGTTATTCTGGACAATGAGCTGTATTAGAGGTTTTCAAATCTACAGTCCTTTGTAGAATCATGTCAAGGTGAACCAATAGCAAGTGCTGAGAATGGAATTAATAAGAGTTTTATTGATTCAAGGTGCTTTGCACCAGCTGTCAGACACAGACCAGAGTCCTTAGCTATTCTTCACTCTGAATTCATAAAGAATAGCATCCCCATAGGACAATTTTAATTGGAAGCATATTTTTCCTCCATAAGGCAAACTCAGGGTCACAACAGGTAACCTGAAAGATTGTTCCACCATATGGTATTCCCAGAAAATATATTCCCCCAAATATCATGATACACAAGGGGCGAAGATTACATAAGTCTTAAGATAAACTTCCCATCAAGTCAGTTTACCATAAACTGAATGGCTGGGTTACAAATGAAGGCAAGGTGCAATTTAGACTCTGGTATACATTAGGAAAATGAAAATTATGATATCCACCTGTTTGAGTGCCTGTTCCTTTTATGCTAAGCTTCATAGTATGTATGCTTCAAGATATTCAAGGATGGACATAATGTATGGTCATATATTCTGGAAACCAGAAAAGGTAAGTTTTTTTATTATAGTAAACTTAAATTTATAGTCCTATTTATTTTCCGAGACTTTAAAAGAAGTCTATTAGTAACACAATTTTAGTTCTCATAAGAAGTAGAAGAAATTTTAACAGAAGACGTTTTTCTACATTAATGTTTATTTGTAAGTACATGTGAAGTCATTTTTGAATGTTGATGTGTAATCTATTAAGTACTAAATATACTTCTTTTTAAATTTCATGAGGAAATTTGTTTAAATTTTAAGCCTTCAAAAATAGTCAGATTCAAGATATAGGTTTTTAATTCTGATAAAAAATATTTCCAAATCCCCCCTATATAATTGCCTGGGCATGAACAGATATCATCAAGACTCCAAATGCCTACATTCTATTATATACTATGACTTAATTATAAAGATCTTAGTTTGGGAAGCTGATAACAAAGTACCATAGACTAAGTGTTGTATAAGGAACAGAAATTTATTTCTCACAGGTCTGGAGGCTGAAAGTGTTAGATGTGAGTGCTGGTGCATTTGGATTCTGGTGAGAGCCCCCAGGCTTCTTGCCTGTCCTCCCATTGTTCAGTTGCCAAGTTGTGTCCGACTGTCTGAGAACTGCATGAACTGCATCACTCCAGGCTTCCCTGTCCTTCACCATCTCCCTGAATCTGTTCAAATTCATGTCCATTGAGTCAGTGATGTCATCTAACCATAATCCTCTGTCCCCTTCTCCTCTTGCCCTCAATCTTCCCCAGCATCAGAGTCTTTTCCAGTGAATCAGCTCTTCATATCAGGTGGCCAGAGTATTGGAACTTCAGCTTCAGCATCAGTCCTTCCAAAGAATATTCATGGTTGATATCCTTTAGGATGGACTGGTTTGATCTCCTTGCAGTCCAAGGGACTCTCAAGAGTCTTCTCCAACACAAAAGTCCTAGCTAGGGATCCCTTGGGTCTCTTTTATAAGGATACTAACCATACATAGGAGAAGGTGATACCACCCCACTCCAGTACTCTTGCCTGGAAAATCCCATGGATGGAGGACCCTGGTGGGCTGCAGTCCATGGGGTCGCTAAGAGTCAGGCATGACTGAGCGACTTCACTTTCACTTTTCACTTTCACGCATTGGAGAAGGAAATGGCACCCCACTCCAGTGTTCTTGCCTGGAGAATCCCAGGGATGGGGGAGCCTGGTGGGCTGCCGTCTATGGGGTCGCACAGAGTCAGACACGACTGAAGCGACTTAGCAGCAGCAGCCACACATAAGGAGTCTACTCTCGTGACCCATACTACCTCCCAAAGGCACTCCCCCAAATACCACCACATTGGGGGTTCGGGTTCCAGCATATGCCTCCTGGGGAGATACAGCCAGTCAGTTGATAGTAAAGTTGAAGTAAATACATCTGCATGTTGTTTTCCTGCTGAATTGAGGATACTATATAAAGAGATATAAAGGGATATGCTGCCAAAATGTTTTAATGCTGCCGTGACTGATGTTCATTATTATTTAGTCTAAATCACCCCACTTGACTTTCAGCCCTTGGCTGTCACATCCAAGTCCACTGCAAGAACTGGTGTAAAATAGTCTCAATATTTCTTGAATTAATAATGCCTTCATATACTCTCAAGAGGTTTAAGAAATCACAGTGGATACAAATGAACTTATTTACAAAACAGAATCACATACTTAAGAGAATGAATTTATGGTTATTACCAGGGGGCAAGGGATAGTTAGAGTCTGCGATGGACATGTACACACTACTGTATTTAAGATGGATGATCAACAAGCTCCTACTGTACAGCATGGGCTTCCCTGGTGGCTCCAACAGTAAAGACGCTGCCTGCACTGAAGGAGACCAGGGTTTGATCCCTGGGTTGGGAAGATCCCCTGGAGAAGGGAATGGCAACCCATTCCAGTATTCTTGCCTGCAGAACTCCAAGAAGAGAGGCGCCTGGTGTGCTACAGTCGATGGGGTCACAAAGAGTTGGACATAACTGAGCAACTAGCACTTTTTACTTTATAGCACAGGGAACTCTGCTCAAAGTTATGTGGAAGCCTGGATGGGAGAGGAGTTTGGAGGAGAATGGCTACATGTATATACATGATCAAGTCCCTTTGCTATCTATCTGAAAATATCACAACATTGTTAATCGGCTGTACTCCAATATAAAATAAAAATTTTTTAAAAGAAGAAATCATAGTGGAGAGTTACAATGGAAAGCAAGAATAATTTTGTATGCAAAAAGAAATGGCTTCCAGAAAACCATAAGGCTACCCATTCAACAAACCAAGAAGGGTTTTAAGGTGTGAAAGCACAGTAGTTAGTTCTTTGTTCATTAGGAGGCCCATGATTTAATCTAATTATCATTGTGCTAGGTTTTATTCCATATATGAAAGATGACATCTCAAAAAATACAGAGATAATGAACAGGTTTCACCTTGATTCTCCCTTTGGTTTTCATACATATAACTTATCTTTGGGTACATAATTTTTATATTTTGAGAATCTGGTTGGACCATTTTCAGCTACCCCAGGTGACCCCTCATTTTATTGGTTTTCTGAACACCTATTGATAACTGCTCCCAGGCTGCAGGCTAATTAGCTACCAATGTCAGAAGACTGTTAGCTCATCTGCAACTACTTTGACCAGTTCGCTTTTGGTTCCCCAAAGTTGGAGGAAACTGTGTTACCATTAAATTGGATTTTCTTAACAGCAGGGTGATAATATTGATCAATTAGCTCCTTACAGGCTTTTTATGGGCTGTGGCTCAGTGGTAAAGAACCTGCTTGCAATGCAAGAGACCCAGGTTCAATGTCTGGGTCAGGAAGATCCCCTGGAGGAGGGCATGGCAACCTACTCCAGAACTCTAGCCTGGAGAATCCCATGGACAGAGGAGCCTGGCCAGCTACAGTCCATAAGGGTCGCATGAGAGTTGGACATAACTGAGCATGCGTGCACGCACATCCTAGATGGAGGTTTAAGATCCAACATGTACTTTGTCATAATCTCTAATTCACCTCTGGTAATAGTTCAGAGAAAAGTGGCTGTGTCAGCCTAAATCTCTCTGTGAAGTCAACAGAACAAATTCAGAGCTTCTTGACAGCTCATAGTAATGAGCTTTTAGTGTGAGCAAGAAATAAACCTTTGTCATTATAATCCACTGACATATCCTGATTACTTGTTGCTATAGGATAACCCAGCCTATCCTGTTTGTGACACTTATTACATGGAGTAGGATTACAAATAAGATAGATAACGAGGCAAATTCAAATGTACACTAGAAAATAAAAATATAATAGGAGTCTGTACAGAGGGAAACTTTCTAATTGTTAGGTGCAAAGGAAACTCTGACTTTCTAGCAGCTGTATCAAAAAGACAAATATATTTAGATACTGGTTTCAGTGTCCGTTATATAAACATACATCAGTTCCTCAGTGGAATCAATTGATTTCTAGTCATTTCTAGTCAGAAATCTCAAATATGCTTCATGGATTTTAACAAAAAGGATTACATTTGATCAACAAATTAAATCCAGTATGGGGAAACTGCTGGGGTCTTCTCTGATGGACTTCTGACGAAGATAACTATAATGACCTATAAAATTATAGTGAAGCAGCTACAACCTCCAAAGCCCTAATCTGAATCGGTCTGCAAACACTGTCTCTCGAGTAGTTTTATATCCAGGGTTCTCTCTGCTTACCATGCACTCTTTGGTCTTCTGCCTGCAAAAGGGGAGATAATTCAGAAAACTGGGATGAGAGGGAAACAAGGCCAGTCTGTCAAATCCGCTGGCATTTGTTGTTGCTTTTTTTTTTTCTTTTCTCTTCTCATTTCTTCTCATCACCTCATTTCTTTTCCTCCCATTTCCCTTGTCCTGGTTTCCTCTCTAATAATTCTGGTTTTAGTTGAATTGTATATCTGTAACAGGAACATAGCGGAATATCTTAAGTCATCACTTTTTTTTTTTTTTCATTTTCCTTGAATCGTGGTTCTCTACAGCTCCAAAGCCAAGCAACAAGTATCCATTACTCCTGTAAAAAACTGGGTAGAGCCTTAGAACAAAGGAGTCATTGTTCAGCTGGAGCTTAAAGTCTAGCCTTTTCAAGCACTTTAAGGAATAATGACATTGAAAGCCAGAGTTTGTGAAGAGAGTAGTGTTTTCTAAATGTTACAAATGTCCTTGTGTTATCATGATCTAATTCTGGCAGATCTGAGTCATAAAGCTGCATTAAAAGTTATAGTGGAAAAGAAATGGAGGCTATGGGGGGAGAAAAGTCTACTTTAGATGGTGACCTTGGAGAGATGGAGGGAAGAAAAAGGTAGCGACAGGAGTTTCAGTTTTGGCATCTTGTCCTGTCTGCTTCTTGACCACTCCCCTCCCCCCGCTCAGTCACCACGCCACAGCATCTATAATGGATTTCCCTGGGGGTTTGGGACCAGGACAAAAATGAGGAACAGTACTTACACCCATATAAGTTTGGGGGAAATCCCAGTATAAGAGGCCTCACTTCTTTCCTGTCAACAAAGCTGTGCATTAATCATATTACCAAAATGTTATGGCACTGTAACTCCCGCGGGACAGGAGCTATGACTGAAGGAGGGATTTGATGTTCCCTTCAACAAAATAGCACATAATACAGCCGTGTGCAGAGAGAGTGGCTGGCCCTTTGGCTCTCCAGAGGAGGGCTGGGGTGTGGAGATCCTCTCTAGGGAGGGAGACGAGGCCCAGCTTTAGAGGAAAAAAACCACCATATATGGGAGCCTCTAAAACTGGAAGCCTTGACAAGGAACCAGGGTGCCCGAAGTAGCAGTGTGGACCCGTCATCCTTGCAGACTCCGCAAAGTACCAGAGACCAGACAGAACAGCGCCTCACAGCGGAGACCAGAGAAAGCACAGAAGGCAGCACTTAACATGCCTCAGAGTGCTCTCCATTCATAAATTTACCCTCCTGGGAAGGAAGAGGAGAGAGACAGGTGAGATGTCCTCCAATTGGGAATTCAAAGTTAAAATATTGATTTGTTTTCCAAGAGGACCAAGTTCATCTGAATAAGTATTTTGGTTTCTTTCTTGGAAAGATGTTTCCCATCCTGGGAGGGAACAGAAGCTTCTGAAAGCTTCTGAAAGCAGACCAGACAAATATAAATATCCATTACTTTTACATACATGTTTCCTGATATTAGGGAAGCCCTGATATGTATTAAAAGATGTTTACTCCTTGGAAGGAAACTTATGACCAACCTAGTCAGCATATTAAAAAGAAGAGACATTACTTTGTCAACAAAGGTACATCTAGTCAAGGCTATGGTTTTTCCAGTAGTCATGTATGGATGTGAGAGTTGGACTATAAAGAAAGCCGAGCGCCAGAGAATTGATGCTTTTGAACTGTGATGTTGGGGAAGACTCTTGAGAGTCCCTTGGACTGCAAGGAGATCCAACCAGTCCATTCTGAAGGAGATCAGTTCTGGGTGTTCATTGGAAGGACTGATGCTGAAGCTGAAACTCCAATACTTTGGCCACCTGATGTGAATAACTGACTCATTTGCAAAGACCCTGATGCTGGGAAAGATTGAGGGCAGGAGGAGAAGGGGACAACAGAGGTTGAGATGGTTGGATGGCATCACTGACTCAATGGACATGGGTTTGGGTAAACTCCAGGAGTTGGTGATGGACAGGGAGGCCTGGCATATTGCAGTTCATGGAGTTGCAAAGAGTCGGACATGACTGAGCGACTGAACTGATGTGTATCAGGTATGTATCAAGTGTGTATCAGGGCTTCCCTGATAGCTCAGTTGGTAAAGGATTTGCCTGCAATGCAGGAGACCCTGGTTCGATTCCTGGGTTGGGGAGATCTGCCAGAGAAGGGATAGGCTACTCACCCCACTCCAGTATTCTTGGGCTTCCCTTGTGGCTCAGCTGGTAACGAATCTGCCTGCAATGAGGATAGACCTGGGTTCGATCCCTGGGTTAGGAAATTCCTCTGGAGATGGGAACAGCTACCCCCTCCAGTATTCTGGCCTGGAGAATTCCAAGGGGTGGCAAAGAGTCGGACATGACTGAGCGACTTTCACCTTACATGCGTGTTACATATATGTTGTAAGGCAACAATATAATGCTTGGATCCTTTACCGTCTTGTAAGTTGTTTAGATTACATTACTCAGAACTTTTTCATATGCTCCTATGTTAAGTCAGTTATCAATTAAAAGATTAGAGCTGCCACTATCATGAATTTAGAGTCTTAATAATAAAGAATATCCCCGAGCAACATACTCAGGGCAACAGAAGATGAAAATGTTCTCTTATACAACAGTATCCTTACAGATAAAGGGGACTATTTGTTTTCTTCCACCCCTAAAATATTATTTAAAAATTTTTTATTCTTTGTATATATTTGCCTCCCTGTCACTCAAGGAAGGTGGATAAGCTGATATGCAAGAGTCAAAAGCCAGCTTCTCCAAGTGCTGCCTGTGTAAACAAGGATTACATGCATTATATCAGACACGCACACTAATGATGCTCTCACGGCTTAATGCTTAGTCCATAGATTTGGTAGACCCATAACCAGTTTCCAGATATTCTTACTAGTTTTCTGAATATTTATATAAAAATATAAATTATTTGCCAGGAGTTCTCTCTACTTTCCCTTCTTTCATACTGAATGATTCAAAGATTCAAATCTGTAGAATCTATGTTTGGATATGATTGGAAATCAAGATTAATTACTTTCCCCTAGCTTTATTGAGGTATAAATGACATAAAACATTGGGTAAATTTAAGAGGTTTGATGATGATTATGATTCAATACAATTATATACTGAGAAATGGTTGCTACAGCATGGTTAGTTAGCACTTTTGTTATCTCAGCTAATTAACATTTCTTTTCATCTACTCTCCTATGAAGTTCCAAGTATAAAATATAATGTTGTTAACTATGTGCCCGGAATATATTAATCTCATAACTAGAACTGTGTCCCTTTGACCAGCATCTCTTCATTTCCTCCAGATTCTAGCCCCTGGAAACCACCACTCTATTCTCTGTTTCAGTGAGTTCAGCTGTTTTTCAGATTCCACATAACTGTGAGAACATACAGAGTTTTTCTTTGTCTGATGTTTCAGTTAGCAGAATGACCTCAAGTTCCATCCATGTTGTTGCAAATGACACGATTCTCCTTTTCTTATGGCTTAATAATATTCCTGCGTGTGCGTATCTTCTTTGTCCACCATCCATAGGTGGGCACTAGGCCTGCTTCCATGTCTTGGCTACTGTGGGTAATGCTGTAATCAACATGGGGGTACAGATATATTTTCAAGATGCTGGTTTCATATCCTTTGGGTATACACTCAGAAGTGGAATTCCTGGGTCATATGATAGTTCTATTTTTTTTGTTGTTTTTGAGGAACCACTGTTTTCCATAGTGGCTCAATTTGTATTCCCACCAATGGTGCACAACGATTCCCATTTTTCCATATCCTCCCCAACACTCATTTCTTGTCTTTTTGATGATGGCCATTCTAACAGGTGTGAGGGGATATCACCTTATGAGATAAGCAATGCATTTATTTTACTTTGTAAGTTATTTCATTTGAAGTGCATAAATGACTAAAAGAATGGATCTAAGTGTTTTTATGGGCAGTGCCTATTTCTTAGGCCGTTCACGGTATTCTGCGGCTGATTTCTCCTTCCTAAACTTGTTCCTAGCCTTTATAAGACTTTAAAAATTAGAGGGAAAAAAGGACAGCAGGAGAGGAGGAAGAAAAGATGGACAAGGATTAGTAACTGTGATGAAGGAAATTTACAGTATTTGTAAGACAAGCAGATGAATGTGTAAAATGATATTTCCTTGTCTTTATTATCTAGTTGTTTGCTTTAAATAAGAACTACCATCATGGGTGGAATATACCTTATAATTCTTAAAATGAACTATCCTGTGCATTTCAATATTTCTGCCTACAGTGCTGAGCTCTGCTCACTCCTTATTCTCACTCCCCTCTTCTGTACCCCCTCCACATTCTATCAATGCTCAGAACAAACATGGAAATGCTAAAGAAACCTTTATGTGTCCATCAACCATTTTGCTCTTCCACATCCCTCAAAACTGATCTTCAAATAGAGGAAGATCTCTACTATTGAGATATTACGGCATTAACAAATTCTGTTTTCCTATTACATATCTTTAAATTCTACTCTTTTAGTCTAATGCTTATTATTTGCACAGTAATTTTGATGACATGATCTGAAAAGGATAGGTATGTCTGAAGCTTGTTCCTAACAGACATCTACTCTTTTTGAATTTCCTGTTTCTGGAAATTTTGTTTCCCAGCATTTTCTTCATAGGTTGTATCTCACCTTTACCTTTTAAGCATGATCCTTCGGTCCCGATGGTGCACGTGTTTGGCATCAGGGACCTCTGATATTTTATTTTATTAATATTTGGGAACATGATATTAGTATCTGGGAGACATTTATTTAACCAGTCTAGTGCTGTGGAAGCAGAAGTTCCCGATACATAGATGAGTCCTCTGATGAGCACCTCCCAGGAGAAACACAGGCGGTCACGTTTCCCTCATCATTCACTGGATTCTTCATTTTCAGAAGCACAGCCTTCAGAAATTTCCTCTGCCAGTGAATGGATGATCTCTACATTTCTGGAAAAAGTTTTACTGGCGATGAAAAGTTCTTGCCTACACGAAAAAACCAATATTGTTTTCTATCATATGAAATGTGTCCATGAATAAATAGAAAAAAAATTCTGAATTGATAGAACTTGAACCCTTCGACACACTGAGAAACACTATTTTAAGTTTGTGCTCTTTAGTTCCAAAGAGCCTCGTAAAATATAGAATTTAAGCCTAGACTGATACGGTTTATTTTTTTTGATGTCTTGACAGGCATCATTTATTTATAAAGAAGGTAGTTGGAGGTTCACGAGGGAGGGGATATAAGTGTACTTGTCGCTTATCCCCATTGTTATATGGCAGATCCAACACAACATTGCAAAGCAATTATCTTCCAATTAAAAACAAATAAAAGTGAAACTGTTGGCTTCCTACCCAAGCTTCCTATCCTCTTCATCCTTGCTAAATATAACTCTGATTTTACATGGGAATTCATCCTTTCCTTGGATGATTTGGGGTCAGTTCTTATTAGACTAAGTCAATTCTGGCAATTTAAATTCCTGTATGTCCATATAAGTTTCCCCCTCAATCAGTCTCTCCCATCAGGAAGCTTCCATAAGACTCTTATGCTTATCCATCAGTGGGCAGACAGAATGAAAACCACAATCACAGAAAACTAACCAATCTGATCACATAGACCACAGCCTTGTCTAACTCAATAAAACTATGAGCCATGACAAGTAGGGCTACCCAAGACAGATGGGTCATGGTGGAGAATTCTGACAAAACGTGGCCCACTGGAGAAGGGAATGGCAAACCACCTCTGTATTCTTGCCTTGAGAACCCCATGAACAGTGTGAGAAGGCAAAAAGATATCACAATGAAAGATGAACTCCCCAGGTCAGTAGGTGCCCAATATGCTACTGGAGATCAGTGGAGAAATAACTCCAGAAAGAATGAAGAGATAGAGCCAAAGGAAAAACAACACCCAGTGGTGGATGTGACCAGTGATGGAAGTAAAGTCCGATGCTGTAAAGAGCAATATTGCATAGGAACCTGGAATGTTAGGTCCATGAATCAAGGCAAATTGGAAGTGGTCAAACAGGAGATGGCAAGAGTGAACATCAACATATTAGAAATCAGTGAACTAAAATGGACTGGAATGGGTGAATTTAACTCAGATGACCATTATATCTACTACTGTAGGCAAGAATCCCTTAGAAGAAATGGAGTAGCCATCATAGTCAACAAAAGAGTCCGAAATGCAGTACTTCGGTGCAATCTCAAAAATGACAAAATGATCTCTGTTTCTGAGGCAAACCATTCAATATCACAGTAATCCAAGTCTATGCCCTGACTAATAATGCTGAAGAGGCTGAAGTTGAATAGTTCTATGAAGACCTACAAGACCTTCTAGAACTAACACCCCAAAAAAGATGTCCTTTTCATTATAGGGGACTGGAATGCAAAAGTAGGAAGTCAAGAGATACCTGGAGTAAAAGGCAAATTTGGCCTTGGAGTACGAAATGAAGCACGTCAAAGACTAACAGAGTTTTTCCAAGAGAACACGCTGGTCATAATAAACACCCTCTTCCAACAACACAAGAGATGACTCTACACATGGATATCACCAGATGGTCAATACCGAAATCATATTGATTACATTCTTTGCAGCCAAAGATGGAGAAGCTCTATACAGTCAGCAAAAACAAGACAGGGAGCTGACTGTGGCTCAGACAATGAACTCTTCTTTTGCCAAATTCAGAATTAAATTGAAGAAAGAAGGAAAACCACTACACCATTCAGATATGACCTAAATCAAATCTCTTATGATTATACAGTGGAAGTGACAAATAGATTCAAGGGATTAGATCTGATAAACAGTGCATAAAGAACTATGGACAGAGGTTTGTGAAATTGTACAAGAAGCAGTGATCAAGACCATCTTCAAGAAAAAGAAATGCAAAAAGGCAAAATGGTTGTCTGAGAAGGCCTTGCAAACAACTATGAAAATAAGAGAAGTGAAAGGTAACAGTAAAAAGGAAAGATATACCCATTTGAACACAGAGTTCCAAAGAATAGCAAGGAGATATAAGAAAGCCTTCCCCAGTGATCAATGCAAAGAAATAGAGGGAAAAAATAGAGATCTCTTCAAGAAAATTAGAGATACCAAGGAAACATGTCATGCAAAGATGGCAACAATAAAGGGCAGAAATGGTATGGATCTAATAGAAGCAGAAGATATTAAGAAGAGGTGGCAAGAATACACAGAACTATACAAAAAAGATCTTCATGACCCACATAACCATGATAGTGTGATAGCTCACCTAGAGTCAGATATCTGAGACTGTGAAGTCAAGTGCACCATAGGAACAAAGCTAGTGGAGGTGATGGAATTCCAGTTGAGCTATTTCAAATCCTAAAAGATGATGCTGTGAAAGTGTCACATTCAATATGCCAGCAAATTTGGAAAACTCAGCAGTGGCCACAGGACTGGAAAAAGTCAGTTTTCATTCCAGTCCCAAAGAAAGTAAATGCCAAAGAATGTTCAAACTACCACACAATAGCACTTATCTCACACACTAGTAAAGTAATGCTCAAAATTCTCCAAGCCCGGTCTCAACAGTATGTGAATCGTGAAATTCCAGATGTTCAAGATGGATTTAGAAAAGGCAGAGGAACCAGAAATCAAATTGCCAACATCCATGGGATCATCAAAAAAGCAAGAGAGTTCCAGAAAAACATCTACTTCTGCTCTATTGACTACACCAAAGCCTTTGGCTGTGTGGATCACAATAAACTGTGTAATATTCTTAAAGAGATGGGAATACTAGATACCTGACCTGCCTCCTGAGAAACCTGTATGCAGATCAAGAAGCAACAGTTACAACTGGACATGGAAGAACAGACTGGTTCCAAATCGGGAAAGGAGTAAGACAAGGCTGTGTATCGTCACCTTGCTTATTTAACTTATATGCAGAGTACACAATGCAAAATACCAGGCTAGATGAAGCACAAGCTGGAATCAAGATTGCTGAGAGAAATATCAATAACTTTAGATATACAGATGACACCACCCTTGGCAGAAAGTAAAGAACTAAAGAGCCTTGTGTTGAAAGTCAAAGGAGATAGTGAAAAGGTTGACTTAAAACTCAACCATCAGAAAACTAAGATCATGGCATCCGGTCCTATCACTACATGGCAAATAGATGGGGAAACAATGGAAACACTGAAAGATTTTAATTTTTTTTGGCTCCCAATTCACTGCATATGGTGACTGCAGCTATGAAATTAAAAGATGCTTGCTCCTTGGAAGAAAAGCTATGACCAACCTAGACAGCATATTAAAAAGCAGAGACATTGCTTTGCCAACAAAGGTCCATTTAGTCAAAGCTATGATTTTTTTCCACTAGTCATGTATGGATGTGAGAGTTGGACTATAAAGAAAGTTGAGCATGAAAGAACTGATGTTTTTGAACTGTGTTGTTGGAGAAGACTCTTGAGAGTCCCTTGGACTGCAAGGAGATCAAACCAATTAATCCTAAAGGAAATCAATCCTGAATATTCATTGGAATGACTGATGCTGAAGCTGAAACTCCAATACTTTGGTCACCTGATGGGAAAAAGTGACTCATTTGAAAAGACCCTGATGATGGGAGAGATTGAAGGTGGGAGGAGAAGGGGATGACAGAGGATAAGATGGTTAGATGGCATCACTGACTCAATGGACATGAGTTTGAGTAAACTCAGGGAGTTGGTGATGGACAGGGAGGCTTGGTGTGCTGCAGTCCATGGGATTGCAGAGTTGGACACTACTGAGAGACTGAACTGAACTGATGTCCATATCTTCTTGTGAAGCTTGATTTGTGCCAGTCATTCATTGACTATGAAAATAGTGGAAAAGAAAAATTTGAATCCCAGAAGTTGTCACTAAATGGTGAAATCAACTGATGCTTGAGATGTTCTATTTGCTTAAGGCATTTTATTACAGGTGTCTGTGTGTGTTAAGTCACTCCAGTCATGTCAGACTCTTTGTGACCATATGGACCACAGCCTGCCAGGCTCTTCTGTCCATGGGATTTATTACAGGTAAAAGCATCTAATTACTAGACAAGTAATGTAAATTGATAAATGCAGTACTTCAGAGAAGATTGTTTGAAACAGCTATTTCCTGGTTGTTTATGTGCAAAAATGGCATAATGACAGCTGGGATGAGAGATGGCAGTTGAGCTTAGGATTTAAGATGAAAGATTCTGAAATCTGCTCTATTGGTGTTCAATTACTAATTTTTTTGTTGACCACTGTGAGACTACAAGAAATTGCTTAATCTTTTTAACCCTCAGTTATTATTTCACACTCTATCCCCCACTCTTCTCTATTCAACACAAACATATTTCTAAAAACAACTTGATTTGTTCCCTCTGTTTTCTAGAGAACAGTCTGTTTCTCAGGCTTTAGCAAGCCTACATTAAATGGCAGTGACTGGGAGATGGAAAGTACTATTTACCTTCTCTTATGTAACTAAGAGAGTGAACAGCCTCTGGAATATGGAGAGCTCTTTGAAGGAGTTTTGTGACTCACTGAATATTATTCTTCCCTGTTTGAAAAGATAAAGGCTGGCTTTTCTAGCTAAAAACCAGCTAAACACAGCCAAATGTTAATTTCAGATTTAATTGAATGTAGACAATTTGACAGAGAAGGCAATGGCACCCCACTCCAGTACTCTTGCTTGGAAAATCCCATGGACAGAGGAGCCTGGTAGGCTACAGTCCTTGGGGTCACACAGAGTTGGACATGACTGAGCGACTTCACTTTCACTTTTCACTTTCATGCATTGGAGAAGGAAATGGCAACCCACTCCAGAGTTCTTGCCTGGAGAATCCCAGGGACAGGGGAGCCTGGTGGGCTTCCGTCTATGGGATCGCACAGAGTTGGACATGACTGAAGCGACTTAGCAGCAGCAGCAAGCAGACAATTTGACCTGAAGCATAGTGAACAGCAATAGATATGCTACCAAGCAGGTAGAAAATGTCTGACTTTTAATTGTAAATGTATCACTAAATATATGTCCCTGTTGTTGAATATTTGAACCTCTGTGTCACTACAGATAAAACAAGCTTATGTTTTTTCTTAGCAATGAGTAACAATGTGATTGTAGACAGTTGAATAGCATATATGTATCAAAAACTTAACAAACATCTTTTCCACAATTTTCTGTTCATAATTATATTCAGATGTCAAGTCAGGCCTAAAATAGCAATATAGTAACACTATAGAAATTAACAATTATCATGTTACTTTATATTGCAGAAGCTCAGTAAAAATTAGCATAGAAAAAATTAAATTTACAAATGAAATATATCATTGAAATGCACATTGATTTTTTTCAGTGAGTGTGGTTGCTTTATATCTTTTTCAACATGACACAAAGACATCAAGTTAAAAAGTTCAAAAATACTCAAATTAAAAAATCCAAAAATATAACTTCTGATTTTTACAACAAATCATCCAATCACGCATACTTAGAAACTTAAAGTCAATGCTAATGATTTGGTTGATGATTTGGAAATGAATATACAAATAACAAATATATGGAATTTTTTGTTAGCATTTTTCCTTTTGGCAAGTTAATAGGCATTTATAAAATTGATCAGAAAAAAACCTGTAACTATAAAGTGTTACATTATGATACACAACCAATTACTCTTATATGGATTCAAATTTACTATTAAACAAATCATGCAGACTGTAATTTAGAATAACAATTTTTTGTTGGCTTCAAGGATAATTCTTTAATTCTATGCTAGTGTCACAATAGATATGACTGTAAATTTATACTTGAATATTTTCTTAAGAAAAAATAAATCTAACATCATACCAATTATTATACCTACATGAACATATTTGATGATCCAGGATCATTAAATCCACCCTAACAATTTCTTTGATGATGGAAAGGATATTCTGTTGACTTGCTTTAACAAAAGTGATTGTTAATCATCCGCGACTCTTAATGAATCATGAGTGTGCCAGGTATTTGGGTTCATGAAGGATCTCTTGTTTTGATTCAATATTCTGAAGGGTCTATACAAAAACAAAAGTCAACAATATGCCATTTTAAGGATTTTACAAATGTGTCTGTGCTTATATTTTTGGTTCTGAAGAGGAAGATAATAAAATTTTTGAAAGTGAAGTTTTAAAAAAATAGAATATTCTAAGGTCTAAGTGTCATGCATTTAACTATGTTCTCCAAGAAATCATTTTCAAAAACAAAATAAAGAGAGTCTTTTTTCTCATATATTTAAATTTTTAGTTATTGGCTTCATTGCAAAATTCTTTGAAGATTTAGAGCTGTTTTGATTTCGTATAACACAAAACAAATGCAAAAACCTTAAATCTTTACTGAATACAAACAAGTGCTCACATGGATTAGATTTGCCCATCAGGTAAGTGGTAAGCAGCCCGCTTTCATGAAGAAAGCATTATTGATCTCCAGTGTGAGTTTCATAGGTACTGTGGTTACTGATGCTTCTGTTTCATTTTATTCCTTCTTTCCATGATGGCTTTTACTTTTCTCTTTTTTTTAACACTGGGTCCGGGTCTTTCAGATCCATGTAAGGATCAATTTTAAATTGCATGGAAAGAAAGTTATAACTAAATATGATATAAAATAATGATATAACATAGTTATAATATTATAATATAATACACAATAAGCTCTATTATTAATAATATTAATCATATAGTATAATTATTATATTGTTAATCATACAAGTAATAATAGTATGAAATTTGTTTTTTAATACATATTACAGCCAACTCAAGATTTTTGCCTATAACACTCTCATTGTCATCCAGTGAAGGAACATGCCTTTCTATGCGGGTAAGAAAAGGGAAGTCAACAGCTGATATATAGGAAATTTTGAATAGTCATGGGCCTTATTTACCTGAAACACAAGAGTAATCTGTAAAAATCCCTGGGCCCAGGTGGCAGATGTGAACTTTATACTTTAAGTGTGTGGCTAAAAAGTAAAGATTGAGGACCTACAAGGATTTTGCTAAGCTGGAAAGCTTTTTATGCTTCTCTCCATCAGTCATCTGTGATGGAATATCTAGGCAAGCCCAGTAACTGAACCATGCTTTCAAATATTCTAAACCAAACAAAGGAAAGTTTAATAAATTCCAAATGCTATTTTCCCCCCTTGAAATTGACTCTAATACTTTGGCCTTTAAACTGTATCTTGGAACTCCAAGAATATCTTTTCATACAAATACAACTTTTAAGGCCTTGAAGAAAAACAGTTTGGGATTGATATCGGTCAGCATCAAATGAAATGGTTAGAGGAGTTGGATCCAATAGGGAAATATGTTTAGCTGGGATTACATTTAAAAATAAGTAAGCTTGAGTGCCTGTAGATAGGGCACACACTGGTCACGTGCCCCACCCCTTGCTACTACCACACACCTCCCCATTCCGTCTTGCGCTTGGTCTCTCTGGTCATGGAGTCCTTGGAGTCTGAGGAGCCATAGGTGTGCCAGCATCATCAAGTTTACTGAATCTTGTTCTCTGAGAATCATGAGATAAACCTCTACTGCCTCTGCTGCCCTCAGGCTTAATTTTACTGATAAATATATTTTAGGTGCATGTATATAATGTATATATCATATACATATGTACACACACTTAATATATATTTTTTCATTAAAATTTATGATAGTCAAATTATACAAAAATATACATATTTTTATATATGAAGAATTCCATGGACTGCATAGTCCATGGGGTCACAAAGAGTTGGACACGACTGAGTGACTTTCACTTTCACTTCATACACATTGGTATCATTAATAAGCAAGTGAACATCATTGATATTTAAATATAAAATACTTATTATGGCTTATTAATTATTTTACTATTATTTTAATTAAAAATAAGCAACTGAATACCACTTTATATCTCTTTGTAAGTGTTAAATAAGTGGAAAATGTTTAAACCCTAGACATTTAGACATTACAATTGATATATCTTTAACCTAAGGTCTCACATTCACAGTGAAGGCAGCCAAGAAAGAGAAGATTTGGAAAAAGTAAATTAACTCAGGCAACAGGAATAAGTTCTTTTAAAAAGATGCCTGATGAAGCCTCATTTCATACCTCACTTAATAACTGTGTACAAAAATAAGAATAAAACTCAGCTTATAAGAAATTAAAGACTATATCTTCAGGTAAATATAAAGTGTGTGAAATAGGCAACAGGTCCATTATGTGAGCAGATTAATCCTGCAAGGGATCTGAGTAAGGAATGCAGCAAAGTTCAATTTGGATTTTGTAGGAAAACAGGGGAAAAGATTGAGAGCCATTTCACTGGAAGAACGATGCATATGTGTTTATAAAATGCAGCGTGAATCGTCAGTGTGATTACACTTCCCTTACGTATGCAGACAGGGTAACGTTCTCATTGACCCCTCCCAGGATTCCTGTGTCTTAAGGGAGAAGCACTGCTCCCCAGCCCTGCTGAGCTCTGCCATTCCGATGTGTGGTCCCACGGGGCTGGTGCCCTTACAGCCTCCCTCTCTGAGCTGCATCCACTTACCTCAGTTTGACCATCAGCAGGAGAAGGATCCCGCAGGTGGCCGTCACGCACACGACACCATAGATGACTTCGCCTAGAAGTAAAAGATGTTTTTAAAGTACTGGATTTTTAGAGAGAACGAACACTAAAGATATTTTAGAGGGTGGATTTTTATTATATGTGCTGCTGAAGCAAGCACCAGAGGATGGATTTTTAACTGACCATTGAAGGAGGGATGAAATCCACTGAGAGTTATCTCCTTTGCATGTTTTCCTTTTTGCAATGCAATGCCTTTCACCTTAGACAGGGTCGGATAGTCTGAAAGAAAACAATGAAAATGAGGTGAAAGTATATCAAAGTCATGCATTATTTTTATCCCGTGGGTTGTAATTTGCTTTATAAGACAACAATTTATTTCAATAACATTATTTTAATATAATATTGGTATGATAGATTTGGGTAAAAGGGAGAACACTTTTATTCAATTTTAACAGCCTTTTTCACCTTTAATCAAATAACTGCATAATTGAAGTTGCTTTAAAAATATTACTAGAATAATGGTTACATTTTATAATACAATTCATTTTACCTTATACATAGACTAGGGAAAAAAATACAATAATTTAAGGCTGAACATTGGGATACTGAAAAACATTCCTTCATTACAAGAGTGATTGTTCGAGTGCACATTTCCCCAAGACCCACTGTATTTATGAATTTTTAGAGTACCCTCAGGGGAGTCCCTGAACCAGTCACTCTGCTCAACTCTCTACCTAGACACTTCAATATCTGGTTTTGCTCATTCCCCTATTCTGTCTCCCTTTTTGAACGACTTCATTTTATATTGGCTTTACATATGTTTGCCTTACTTAAAGGCTTTCCTGGTGGCTCAGATGGTAAAGAATCTGCCTGCAATGTGGGAGACTTGGGTTCAATCCCTGGGTTGGGAAGATCCTTTGGAGAAGGGCATAGCAACCCACTCCAGTGTTCTTGCCTGGAGAATCCCATGCAGAGGAACCTGGCAGACTACAGTCCATGGGGTCACAAAGAGTCAGGGATCCTCTTGACCCGTCCGTAGCCCTCTTCTTCTTGTCCATTTTGTCCTAAATGTATTCCACCCTCACTTCACAACTCATAAGACAAGAAGGTGCAAGCTTTGGACATTTGGACTTAACTGAGCTCTGGTTTAGGGGATTTTGTTGATAACTTTGAAGTGAAATCACCCCTAGTTTTGATTCAAGTTGACACAAACATATATGTCAAACATACCAATAATTAATTTCTTTAATGATAATGGTTCAGGTGGATTTTAAGGCTTAAAAAGAAAGAAAGAAAGAAAAGAAAAACAACGGAAACGGAGGTAGAGCCTCCATTTGAGAGAGAGTTTGCTATCTTCTGTTACAGATGTTTCACACATTTTGAAACCTAGAAGTCTGAGTGGATAGATTTTTTTTGCAGAAGTGAGTATATCAAGTAAACAGGGTATTGTATCCAATGACAACAGGCTCTGAGTGGGAGAGGAGAGAAGGCATGTTAACCAACAGTCCCATCTAGTCTTCACTCTGACCAGAACTGATGCTGTCAGGAGCCAGCTCCTTGGAGCCAAGGCGTGAGGTCCACCCTGAATACTTGGTAGAAATCACAGGAACCAGACTGTTTGAGAGCAGTAATAAAACGATCAGGGTGGGTGCAGGAGAAGCAGCCTAATATAAGAGCTATAAACGTACCTGAGTATTTTGTCACTGAACACTAATTCTCAAGGAGTTAAGACACGAGCACACAGTTCAGACATTAACTGTTAAGACATTTTTAGCTCGAGATTGTTTTAATCCCCAACTCACCTATCAGATTATCACATATTTATGGAAGTCTGACCTTCTTAGGAAGTGAAAAATCAACGTCTTCTGAATGTAAAAGCAATAGAAGTATAGCTTTTGATTTTTTTTTTCACTTTTGTGGTTATAAAATAATTCTGTTATTCACTAGAAACTCAGAATGGAAAAATTGAGCTATTTCAAATTTTTTTAAATAACAGTGGTGTTTTGGGGGGGAAGAATTAATTTCAATCAAGTTAAACATACAGATGTTTAGTGAACTAAGTGATCACAATTAAATTTTATATTTAAGTAAATTGGAATATTAAGCATACATTATTTTGCTTCTCTTTTAAATTCTATGGTGTTTTGTGACATTTTAGGTGATTCATTAAATGTAAATGTATGTAATGTGCATTGGCTGATTATTCCAATGATGCTATGGCTTTCCTTTATGAAATTCTACCCCTCAGTACATTTTGCCTAGTTAGGTATTACAATTCATCTTTATAGTAGAAAAAAGGTAGGATTTTGATTAATCAGGCTATCTTTTAGATATGTAACAGCCTAAGGTAATTGTTAAACATTCACCTAGTAAGGCTTAGAAAGAATTGTCTCATTCACTAAATTTCACTCACATGGAACTCATTAACAAAGTTATAATAGATCAATGACAGAAATGCTAGCTAATGATCCCAGTGAAAATTTTAATGTGACTAGCAGTCACTCCACAATCTTAAATATTGTACCCTGGGAGAATTCCAAATATCAGTTAGAAGAGATTAATGTTACAGAGGGTTTCTTGGCTACTGAAGCCCATTGGAGATTGTCCCCCACCTTTTATAAACAGTGAGGCTTACTGTGTTTTATAACCATGAAATTAAAGTCGGCAGAGTTAATAACTGACCTCAGTCCCACACCATCTGCTATATTTATAGATAAACATTGTCTGTGACTTGTTTATCTTAACTCCTCCCCTAGAGGAATTATATTATATTATGAACTATATTGTAAAATCCCTGTACATTTGACGGGAAATCAAGATTAATTTCAGCCTTACAGTAAGAACAAATTTAAATAGTATTCTCCCCAAATGAGCTACAGAGATGGGATCATTTCTGTCTTTTTTTTTTCTTCCAAAAATCTTACATAGCAGTGGCTGAGAGCTGATGCAGACCAAACCTCTACTTTGTATAATTTATATGAAGTAGTAAATGCATTGTAAAAAATGTGGCGGATCAAACACAAAGTCATGATTTAAAAATAAATGTCAGAGTTCTTGAGACAAATTAACTTGAGTACAAACTACAGATTTGTCAACCTTCAATTAAAGCATAACCCAGAAGACTCTGATTGGGAGAAAAATTTGATGGAAGGAACATTTTCATAGAATAATTTTTAAAATATATTAATGTATCTGTCTTTCTTTAATAGAAGTACAGTTGATTTACAATGTTGTGGTGGTTTCAGGTGTACAGCAACATGATTCAGTTTTATATGTATATTTATATATTTCATGTTGATGTATGACAGAAGCTAACAGTATTGTGCTTATCCTTAATTAAAAGTTAATAAATTATATATACACACACACACCCACACACCCACACACACACACATATATGTATATATACATTATTTTTTGGAGAAGGAAATGGCAACCCACTCCAGTACTCTTGCCTGGAGAATCCCACGGACAAAGGAGACTTAGCACTATCTACATTATTTTTAGACTCTTTTCCATTATAGGTTATTAAAAGATATTGAATATAGTTCCCTATGCTATACAGTAGGTCCTTGTTAGTTATCTCTTTTATATATAGTAGTGTATACATGTTAACCCCAAACTCTGGATTCATTCCTATTAATGAATCCCATGGCATAGTTAAAATTCTTTTGTCTTCTTTCTAAGTTTAAATAAACAGCACCAATACCATGACAACATCTTATTGAGAAGGAAAATTAAAGGATACTCTTGTGTATCCTTGGCCTGGTGTTATTTCTAATTTGGTCAATACTGTCTCACCTGAAGGTATATTAAATCCCAAATTAGAAATGAGTTTTTAATTGCTTCACTTAATGATCAGACGGAGAAGGCAATGGCAAGCCACAGTACTCTTGCCTAGAAAATCCCATGGATGGAGGAGCCTGGTAGGCTGCATTCCATGGAGTCGCTACAAGTCGGTCGCAACTGAATGACTTCACTTTCACTTTTCACTTTCATGCAATGGAGAAGGAAATGGCAACCCACTCCAGTGTTCTTGCCTGGAGAATCCCAGGGACGGGGGAGCCTGGTGGGCTGCTGTCTATGGGGTCGCACAGAGTCAGACACGACTGAAGCGACTGAGCAGCAGCAGCAGCAGCAATGATCAGAATTGAGATTCCATACATCATGGACTCTGAATCATCGGTGTATGAAATCCTCCTTCTAAAGTGGATTGAAGGGGCATTGCTGCTGGGAGAATGGAAAATATATCAGCAGTTACAAATCTGAAAAGCCTATACATTATTAATTGATAAATCAAGATTAAACACCTACCATAGATATAATACCATTGCTATTAAAATGTATGCCTTGAAACTAAACCAACTAAGTAATATGCTTCCCTTAAGCAGTTATAACAGGAATCAACAAGGCATATTATTTTATTTAATTCATAAACTTCAAAGAAAAGTATGTCTTAGGTTTATCTTCTCCTACTGTGGCTAAACTCATGGTAGTTGCCAGGGGCTGGGGTGACACAGAAACTTGGGTTATGTAGTCAATGGGTATAACATTTCAGTTATGCAAAATGAATGAGTCTAGGAATCTATTGTATACCATAGGGCCTATTGTTAACAATGCTTACATTTTTCCAGAAAGAGTAGATCCTAGGTTACCCGTCACGGATCAGTCCCCTTCTTGGATCACAAAAGGGCTTGCAAAACTCAATGAAGCTATGAGTCAAGCTGTGCAGGGCCACCCAAGACTGATGGGTCATAGTAGAGTGTTCTGACAAAACGTGATCCTCTGGAAGAGGGAACAAATCACCCCAGGATACTTGCCATGAGAACCTCATGAACTGTATAAAAGACCAAAAAGATATGACGCCAAAAGATGAGTCCCCCAGGTCTGAAGGTGTCCAGCATGCTACTGGGGAAGAGTGGAGCAGAATTACCAATAGTCCCAGAATGAATGAAGCGGCTGGCTCAAAGTGAATATGACACTCAGTTGTGGACGTGTCTGGTGAGGAAAATAAAATCCAGTGCTGCAAAGAACAGTATTACATAGGAACCTGAAATATTAGGTCCACGAATCAAGCAAAATTGGATGTGGTCAAATAGGAGATGGTAAGAATAAACATTGCCATCCTAGGAATCAGTGAACTAAGATGGATAGGAATGGGTGAATTTAATTCAGATGACCATTATATCTTCTACTGTGGGCAAGAATCCCACAGAATAAACTGAGTAGCTCCCATAATCAACAAGAGTCCTAAATACAGTACTTGGGTGCAACCTCAAAAATGAGAGAATGATCTCGGTTTGTTTCCAAGGCAAGCCATTCAACATCACAGAAATCCAAGTCATGCCCCTCCCGTGGACACCAAAGAAACTGAAGTTGATCGGTTCTATGAAGACCTAGAAGACCTCCTAGAATAACACCTAAAGAAAGATGTCCTATTCATCATTGGGGATTGGAATGCAAAAGTAGGAAGTCAAGATATATCTGGAACAACAGACAAGTTTGGCCTTGGGGAACAAAATGAAGTAGGGCAAAAGTTAGCAGAAATCTGCTAATATAATGCACTAGTCATAGAAAATACCCTTTTGCAACAACACAAGAGACTTTATACACGGGCATCACTAGATGGTCAATACCAAAATCAAATTGATCACATTCTTTGTAGGCAAAGATGGAGAAGCTGTACAGTCAGCAAAAACAAGACCCAGAGGTGACAGTGGCTCAGATCATCAGCTTCTCATGGCAAAATTCAGGCTTAAATTAAAGAAAAACAGGAAATACAATGGGCCAGCAAGGTAAGACTTGCATCCTGTATGAATTCACAGTAGAGGCAACGAATAGATTCAAGGGACTACATCTGGTTAACAGTGTGCTTGAAGAACTATGGACAGAGATCTGTACAGGAGGTGGTGAACAAAACCATCCCAAAGAAAAAGGAAAGCAAAGACAGTGTGGTTACCTGAGGCGGCTTTACAAATAGCGGAAGAAGGAAGATAAGTGAAAAGCAAGGGAGAGAGAGAAAGTTACATCCAATTAAACCCAGAGTTCCAAAAAATAACTAGAAGAGACAGGAAGGCCTTCTTCCATGAACAGTCCTTAATGATAGAAGAAAACAATAAAAGGGGAAAGACTAGAGAGCTCTTCAGGAAAACTAGAAACATCATGGGAGCATTCTGCCCAAAGAAGTGTACAGTAAAGGATAAAAATGGTGGAGACCTAGTAGACGCTGAAGAGATCAAGAACAGATGGAAAGAATACATGGAAGAACTGTATAAAAAAGATCTCAGTGAACTGTATTACTGTGATGGAGTGGTTAGTCATCCAGGGCCAGACATTCTGGAGGGTGAAGTCAAATGGGCCTGAGGAAGCACTGCTGTTAATAAGGCTAGGGGATGTGATGAAAGTCCAGCGGAACTCTTCAAATCCCTGAAGGACGATGCCATCTAGGTACATTCATTATGTCAGCAAATCTGGAAGACCCAGCAGTGGCCACAGGACCAGAAAAGGTCAATCCTCATCCCATTTCCCAAGAAGGGTAGTACCAAAGAATGTGCTAACCATCAGACAATTGCAGTCATCTCGCATGCTAGTAAGGTCATGCTTAAAATCTTGCATTTGAGGCTTCAGCATTATGCAAACCAAGAACTTCCAGATGTCCAAGCTGGTTTAGAAAAGAAAGAGAAATTAGAGATCAAATTGCCAACATTCACTGGATTATAGAGAAAGCAAGGGAATTTCAGTTAAACATCTATCTGTTTCAAAGACTACGCTAAAGCCTTTGACTGTGTAGATCATGACAAATTGTGGAAAGCTCTTAGATGGGAATACCAGACCATCTTACCCATCTCCTGAGAAACCTGGATGTGGGTCAAGAAGCAACAGTTAGAAGCCTGTATGGAACAACTGATTGGTTCAAGATTGAGAAAGAAGTACGACAGGGCTGTCTGCTGTCAGCCTGTTTGTGTAACCAATACACTGAGCTGAGCAAATCATGAGAAACGCTGGGCTGAATGAGTTACGAGCTGAAATCAAGATAGGTTGGAGAAACATCAGCAACCACAGATACCACTTTAATGCAGAAAGTGAAGAGGAACTAATGAGCTTCTTGATGAGGGTGAAGGAGGAGAGTGAAAAAGCCAGCTTAAGACTAGGTTTATAAAAAACCAAGATCATGGCATCTGGCCCCAATACTGAATGGAAAATAGAAGGGAGAAGTTGGAAGTACTGACAGATTTCCTCTCCTTGAGCTTTAGAATCACTGCAGACAGTAACTGCAGCCATGAAATCAGAAGACGATTGCTTCTTGGCAAGAAAGCAATGACAAACCTAGATAGCGTGTTGAAAAACAGAGACATTACTCTGCCAACAAAAGTCCACATTGTCAAGACTATGGTCTTCCCAGTGGTCATGTATGGTTGTGAGATCTGGACCATAAAGAAGGTAGAAAGCCAAAGAATTGATGCCTTTGAACTGTGGTGCTGGAGAAAACTGAAAGTCCCTTGGACTGCAGGGAGATCAAACCAGTCCATCTTAAAGGAGATAAACCCTAAATATTCACTGGAAGGACTGATGCTGAAGCTCCAGTATTTTGGTCATCTGATGCGAACAGCCAACTCACTGGAAAACTCTCTGAGGCTGGGAAAAGAAGGAGAAGAGGGCATCAGAGGATGAGATGGCTGGACGGCCTCTGATGGAATGGACATGAACTTGGACAAACTCCGGAAGATGGTGAGGGACAAGGAGGCCAGGCATACTGCAGTCCATGGGGTCACAAACAGTCTGACACAACTGGGCGACTCAACAACAACATCTTAGGTTTAATGTTCAAAATGGTGCCAAAGGAAAGTTCGTGAACCTGATGCACAGTGATGGCAAACAAACCAAAACATCAGAATTTGGAACACAGAAAGTTTTGCTGCAGAGCCCAGAAAGGAGAACAGGTGGCTTACGCTCAAAATACCCCACAATCCCTGTAGGGAAGTGTTTTTAAAGGCCAGGTGAAGGGAGGGGTCACAGGGTACGCGATCAGCTTGTGCACAGTTTTCTGATTGGTTGATACTGAGCTAGCTGGGCAGTTAATGTCATCAATCCTTAGGCACCAGAAGGTCCAGACTACATGCTCATGGTCATCAAGTAGTTAATTTCCTTCATTTGGTGGTGGTTTTAGCATCTGGAGAAGGAAATGGCAACCCACTCCAGTATTCTTGCTTGGAAAATCCCATGGACTGAGGAGCCTGATAGGCTATAGTCCATGGGGTTGCAAAGAGTCTGACATGACTAAGCGACTTTACTCTCTCTTACTCTTAGCATCTGAAAAACTCATAAAATATGCATCAGATGTTAGGAGCTAAAGAAGGGGGTCTGCCCCGGGAAAGGCCCACAAGGTCCTGCTTGTTTACATTATCACACAAAGTAAAAGGAATTCCCTGATGATCCACTGGTGAAGTCTCCATGCTTCCAATGCAGGGGGCGCAGGTTCAGTTCCTGATGGGGGAACTAAGACCCCTTATGCCATGCAGCTTGGGCCAAACAAATAATAATAATGGAGAACAGCAGGACACCTTAGAGGTGATGGATATGCTTGTGATACAGATTATGGTGATGGTTTTACAGTATCTGCAATATCTTCAAACTCATCAAACTATATTAAACATGTATAGCTTTCTGTATGTCAAAACCAGGGCACATATAAATGAATTAATAAATCTTTAAGAGCTGGAATAGGAAATGGCAACCCACTCCAGTATTCTTGCCTGGAAAATTCCATGGACAGAGGAGCCTGGTAGGCTACAGTCCATGGGGTCACGAAGAGTTGCACACAACTGAGTGACTGAGCACACGTACCTTCAAGAGCATTTGCCTTGATCCTTGTCATGAGCCAGAAGTTCAGTGTGAGACAAGGACTACATTGACAAGCCTGGTAACTGATCTTTTATCCATGATTGAATGACAGTAGTGTTCACACATCTAGTGGATTTGCTGTGATTAGGGTGAGTTTCAACTGCATTACTAAGATATCTCAAATATTCACATTTCTTTAATAGTTTCTGCAAATAATGAAATAGTCACAAGAAATGGCTTTTGGAATGCCAATTATACTATTTCTGATAACTGACACTAGATTTGATCAACATCATGTTAGAAAGCTATGATTTTAAAAGTTGAAACTAAAACAGAAGTCTGTCATCTGCAGTATGGCGCTCATACAACATGACTCTAAAGATAGAGATTGAAAATAGGAACAGAATCTATCTGTAGGGGCTTCCCAGGAGGCACTAGTAGTAGAGAACCTGCCTGCCAATGCAGGAGACATAAGAGACATAGGTTCAGATTCAGGCCCTGGGTCAGGAAGATCCCCTGGAGGAGGGCATTCTCCAGTACTCTTGCCTGGAGAATCCAAAGACAGAGGAGCCTGGTGAGCTACAGCCCATAGGGTCACAAAGAGTCAGACACAACTGAAGTGGCATGCATACATGAATGTATCTGTAAATACACAGATTTGCATGTAGGCCAGAATTACAAAATTTGGTGGGACTTCTTAGACTATTTTAGTCAAAATTTCTGCAGTGATGCATTCTGCCTCATTCTTGACTGTCATCGCCATCTCAGGAATGAGCCATTTAATACTTTCTACTCTTCCAAATACGATTGATGGTCAGTTCAAATTAGAATGGAAAGTAGCTTTCAGACTGCTCCTTTATCAACTCAAGGTGAGGAATCTACTTTCCTTCCTTGGCATTGCTGCCTAGTTTCTGACTCCTGTGTGCATATCTGTGTTTGTGGGAGAAAAAGAGGGAGCGAGAAATCACACTGTAAGCAGGCCACATAGTCATGCTTTTCAAACATTAATATGAATCTCTGTATATCTTAAAATGCCAGTTTGGATTCAGTAGATCTGGGATAATGCAGAGATTCTGAATCTCTTAAAACTTCTCAGGTGCTGCTGCTGCTGCTTCTGGCAAATATAATATAATATATATCTACATATATATATGTTCATATATCTGTACATAGAATGGGAGAGAATGTGCACGTACATACTAAGGCAACATACAAAATGCTTCACTTCCATGTATATGGCTTAATATCAATACTTTACAAGGCACTTTGACAGACACTGTTTAAATTTTAGAATGACTAGCTACACAGGAAATATTAGCTTGTCTTAAAGGAACTCAGACTCAGAATATTTGCCCAAGGTCACAGAGTCGATGAATGGTGAAAATGTGATTTGTGGCAAAAATTTTTTTATCAATTATATATTTTAAAAATCTATGGAGACTACAAAAACATGTAAAACATTTTCAGCTTTTTCCAATGTAGCGGCCAACTGGATTAGAAAATAGATTAAAAAAAAAAGGAAATAGATTTGAAAAATAATAAAGACCAGTTGAATTTGATAGTGCTATACAGTAAGAAACATTTAGTAATATGTGATCACAAATGTCTATGGTTATATCTGTAAGTTTGAGTCTTAAAGTGGAAAAAAGTATATGTAAATATATTTCTGTTGCCAAAATTCACAATAGAAGACATAAAATCTAATAAAATGTCTCGTATGTAGCTGTAGGATTTTTCAATGTCTTGCACATACCTTTGAGATATGTTCATCATTTTCAAGGTCATCAAATAAATCACCACTCTAACTTTGACATTTAACAGAAATAGGAAAAAAAAAAAAGAATGCCATAATTTTCAAGGTGGTTGCCTTAGATTTTGATATCAATAGAATATTTCTGTTTTTACAGATGTAGAGTTAGGACCATATGTAAAACTTTCCAGAATATTCCCTAGGCAAAGGGCATACAAAGAATAATACACAAAAGCTCAGTGTAACTATTTAAAATCAGACTTGGCTATTTTTTTGCTTGCTTTAGCATACATCTACATCAATACAACTGAGTCTCAGATAAAAAATATAAAGCAACCCATGGTTTAAATCTGTCAATATCTGGCATGAGTTTAATAGAATAAAATGTGTTTCCAAAGTTGAACGTTTTCAAGTAACTTTTATCTTGAATTATATAAATACTAGGAGATCTTGTAATAAGACAAATGTAAGCTAAGAATAGAAATAACTTACACTATACCTTATCAATTTTATAAGTTTATGTTTTCATATATGGAGGATTTTATGTACAAAATTTTTTAATGAAAAAGTATATGTAACACATGTGTACCAGATTCATGTTGATGTATGGCAAAACCAATACAATATTGTAAAGTAAAAAAATAAAAATAAAAAACTTCATGAATTTTCACTGAAAAAAAAAAGTATATGTGATAATGCCATTAATTGTCCAGATAGCTTTCTAATGTCCACATTTGGAATTAACAGATTCACTAGTATCTAGCCTTTTGGAACTGTATAAGAGTTTGTCTGGCTGGGGTACACAATGTTTTCATGAGCTGATGGAAAACACCAAGGGAAAGGGAGGGAAATAAAATAAAGGATAGAGATACATTTTTGGAGAGTCTTCACAGTTATTTGGAATGATGAGATGATTCAGAAAGCTTTGTAAGTTACTGAGTTTTAAAATGGAAAAAAAAGTTTAATTGCAGTATTTCTTCACTGCACATACATTTGTAAGTCTTCAGGGAGAAGTTGACGACCAAAGTATGATAAATGCTGTTAATTTTCCTTAGACGGCACCCTTCTTAAGAATAGACACCATATCCATCTAGTTTACAATATAACATGAATGTCACAATGCCATGTCCATGCAGTTATCTGATGGCAGAAAGTGTATATTAGCAACTTTCACATCTGAAATAGCACATCTGTCACTGCCTAATGACATACATGGTATGGTAGCTCAGTGGTAAAGAATCTGCCTCTGAAAAAGGAAAGGAGGCCGCCTGCAATACAGGAGACAGAGATTCGATCCCTGGGTTGGGAAGATCCCCTGGAGAAGGAAGTGGCAACCCACTTCAGATTTCTTGCCTGGAAATCCCATGGACAGAGGACCCTGGTGGACTACAGTTCAAGGGGCCATAAGAGTCAGATACGACTTAGTGACCGAACCACCACACCATAAAATTATATTATATTTAGTTCTTTCTCATCTTTAACTGATGTTAGCCAAGGATCTTCACATTAATCACATATTTTCACATATTGTCACCACTTCTTAAAATGCAAATTCATTGTCCCAACTGCAATGCATATGGGTACTTGGCCAACAAAAATCTATTAAGATGCTATTTCACTTGATGATTAATTTTGTCTGGTTTCTTCACTGATGGGCAAAGATTAAACATCTTGGTCATTAGTAAAGGAGATAACTAACAGCAAGAATTTTGAGAATTTATCTGAGTTCCACTTTTCCTATTTGTAAAATGAGACTAGCAACATCTATGTTTGTGAGGTTTTTTGATAGTGAAAACTAATATTAAAGTAAGAGAGCTCTTGGGGACTTCTATGAGAACAAAGTACACTCGTGGGAAGGGAAGGGCAATAAGGATAAGAAAAGGGATTCCTTTGATAGTTATTTTTCTTTTTTCATTTATTTATTTGGCTGTGCTGGGTCTTAGTTGCATGCGGCATGTGGGATCTAGTTCCTTGATCAGGGATTGAATCTGGGCTCCCTGCATTGGAAATAAGGAGTCTTAGCCACTAGACCTGGTAGGCTGCAGTCCATGGGGTCACTAAGAGTCGGACACGACTGAGCGACTTCACTTTCACTTTTCACTTTCATGCATTGGAGGAGGAAATGGCAACCCACTCCAGTGTTCTTGCCTGGAGAATCCCAGGGACCGGGGAGCCTGGTGGGCTGCCGTCTATGGGGTCAAACAGAGTTGGACAGGACTGAAGCGACTTAGTAGCAGCAGCAGCAGCCACTAGACCAACCAGGGAAGTCCCGAGATGGTTACTTTTCTCCTCTTTTTTCCCCTTCCTTTCATTTCTCCCTTGCTTCCTTTCCATGGAAAGATCTCCTGGGGCCAACTGACTGAAGTAGAACATCTTATCATTTTCGATTTCAGAAACCTGACTCCAGGTAGACACAGTAAAGTGAAAGTTTGTTAGGAGAGGCAAAGTTTTCTAAGCTGTACCATGAAACACTAGCTCTGAAGAATACTTTCATGTGCTAGAAAATAAAAAAGTCCATAAGTAAATGACTTCAGAAATTTCTAGATTACACAGAATAAATCATGGGCTTTTTTTTATGCAAATATTTTCAAAATTTGTTTTTAGCTATACCAGTGGGGCACACTTTACCAAAATTTATTTTCTCTGTAGGTTATATCTGGGAATCCATTAAAAATTTTTGTAAAGCACAGACCTACATTATTTATAGACAAATATTTATGTATTTGTGTGGGCATAAGATGTTTATCAAGGATTCTTATTTGTATTTAGTTAACAGAAGTTCATAGAACACCATACAGATAGTGTTCTGTGTCCATCAACGTAGGTACTAATTTAGGTACTAATTTATAATCCTTTCCTCTACTAAGTGCACGTATTTCCAAGCACCTGACACCAAAATTTCTCTTGTTCTCTACTCCGGGGAGTCAAGCAAAATTTTCAGCCTGTGGTTTGGGAGAAGGCTGACTGCCCAAATGCTACTCTCATTGCCTCTTGGAGTGGTTGGCATGATGCAACATTAATTCCAGGTTTACTGTCAATTTATCTGCTATTCTTCAATTCCTAAATTTGTCCACGTGGGATGTGGAGAATTTAGAATCTGCTCCCTACTTCAGAGAGCCATTCCAGCAGAACTAGGAGTTTATGGATCATTTATACCTAGTCGCCTATAAATGTCCACAGGACCATAGGATAGAACCAGCATATTGGACCCAAGTAAGTTGGAGAAGATTCTTGAGAGTCCCTTGGACTGCGAGGAGATCCAACCAGTCCATCCTAAAGGAGATCAGTCCTGGGTGTTCACTGGAAGGACTGATGCTGAAGCTGAAGCTTCAATACTTTGGCCACCTCATGCGAAGAGTTGACTCATTTGACAAGACCCTGATGCTGGGAGGGATTGGGGGCAGGAGGAGAAAGGGATGAGAGAGGATGAGATGGCTGGATGGCATCACCGACTCAAAGGACATGAGTTTAAGTGAACTCTGGGAGTTGGTGATGGACAGGGAAGCCTGGCGTGCTGTGATTCATGGGGTCGCAAAGAGTCGGACATGACTGAGCGACTGAACTGAACTGAACTGAATGATCTCCCAGTTGAGTAATTATTTCCTACTTCAAGACTAGGACCGTGGTACTTAACATGGTGTATATTTGTAGGATTATACATGACCCTGTTCTTGATGTAATTTCGGATAAGGTGAAAATGTGATTCATGTGCAGTGGGAATTGACAAGGGACATCTCGGGGAAAGGGACACTTCTGATGAATGGTGGGAAATAAGGCTAATTTACATTCTGGGTGTCCTTGAAAATTGAATAAAGGCCTTTAGATGTGGAAGCAATGAAAGCAAGGGCCATGGGAAGCCCACAGAAATAACATGATCAGGACAGAGTTTGAGAATTTGTCTATCCTTGGTAGAGAGATGTAAGGAGGAAGGGACAGTAGCAGTCTAGGCTTGAGAAGGTGAAAACTGAAAATCTGTGAGAGAAGCTAGAGCAGAGAAGAGACCCAGTGTAAGGGCATATTTCACAAAGTGATGTCTGTTGGAAATCAGAGTCATGCAGGGCAGAGTAGCAGAAGCATCAGAATCAGATCTGAAGTCTTTCTCACTCCGACAGTGTCATTTTGGGTAACTTACTGCTCCTCTCCTCTCTTGAAAATGGGATAATGCCAACCACAAAATTTAATTAAAAATTGAAAGTATGTAACGAGAGTTCAGAACTGTGTTTGGTACAAAATAAGTGCTCAATAAATTACACCATTTAAAAATATTATCTAATTTAGAGTATTACTTGATATGAAAAGTACAGAGTTAAACAAAAAATGACCTTTAGGTTCTTGAGAGGACGCAATGTACCGGAATAGATTTGAAGTGAATGATAAAAGAGTCGTAGAGGGCAGAACTGTAATGCTTACCTGTCTACTTTTCAACCTCAGGGTAAAGAACCTTGGCTTTGGAACCAGAACTCCATCACAGTCTTAGTTGAGTCATCCACTGGCTGCAACAGCCTTGGACAAGTTACCTTAATCTCTGAGCCGCAGGCTGCTCACATGTAGAAAGGGATTTGAGATAGACTGTATGATTTTACTTGATTTTAAAATTGAAGTACAGTTGAGTCACAAAGTGTGTTAATTTCAGGTGTACAGCCAAGTGATTAAGATATGCATATATATGCTTTTTCAGATTCTTTTCTGTTATGATTTATCACTGAATATTGAATATAGCTCCTTATGCTATACAGTAGGTTCTTATTTTTTTATATACAGTAGCGTATATCTTGGAGAAGGCAATGGCACCCCACTCCAGTACTCTTGCCTGGAAAATCCCATGGATGGAGGAGCCTGGAAGGTTGCAGTCCATGGGTCGCTGAGGGTCGGACACAACTGGGCGACTTCACTTTCACTTTTCACTTTCATGTACTGGAGAAGGAAATGGCAACCCACTCCAGTGTTCTTGCCTGGAGAATCCCAGGGAGGGGGGAGCCTGGTGGGCTGCCGTCTATGGGGTCACACAGAGTCGGACACGACTGAAGCGACTTAGCAGCAGCAGCAGTGTATATCTGTTAATCCCAAACTCCTAACCTATCCCTCCCCTTAGATTGTATTATTTTGCAGGAAGATTGACTCCTCTTTCACTCTAAAGGATTATATGCCCATCACCCATGCCATGTGACTTAGAGGACCACTTTATTTGGGAAGAATCTGTTTATTAGCCCACTGCCATTGGGCTTGACCTTGACTTGAATTAGTAAAATATATGAGCAGAGGCAACGTGTATGTTATATTCAAGCAGAGGCTTGAGTGAGTCCATTGCTTGGTTTTTGTCTCTGCCATGAGAATGTCATGTTCCAAAGAGTGGCCATGCCTTTAGCCTAAGTGTAGAAATGGGGGGCAGAGCCTCAGCTAACAGTCCAGAGCTGCCTACACGTGACAGAAGCTAGAAATCAGTCTTTGGGTTTATAAGTCACTGAATTTTGGTTAGTGTACCTAACTGCCTACCCCTGCAAAAGCTGACTCATTCGGGGGTAATAATATAGCACAAATGAAAATTGTTAACAAAAGGTAGGTTATTAATAATATTACCTCTTTATCTTCTCTCCTCTCTTATGTCTCTCAATTGAATGGTAGGTAGAGGGAGAATAAAAAAGTGAAAAAAAGTTTAAAGAAAGGTGAGAAAAGAGAAGACAGAGACCTGACTTGGACAAAGGTGGGGAGACCTTTGAAGAATGGCCTTCATCTTAGGGATAAGAATGCTTTTCTCTTTTGGCCCATGGGATAGTCATGCAGTCTCTCCTTCTCTCTCATGCATCAGTGCTAATGTCAAGTTCGTGAGTGTGAGCTCAATCACTCAGTCATGTTGGAGGCTCCTCCATCCATGGGATTTCCAGGGAAGGATACTGGAGGGGGTTGCCATTTCTTCCTTCAGGAGATCTTCCTGACCCAGGGATCAAACCTGTGTCTCCTGTTGACCTCCTGCTTTGCAGGTGGATTATTTATTGCTGAGCTACCAGGGAAGCCCAATGTCAAGTTCACCTTACTCTTAAAAATAAATATGAGATGTAACATCATTATCTCTACAGGGATTAAACTATACCACAATCAAATAGGGCCCCATTATTTTTATTCCTAATCTCCTTTGACTTGCATTACAAGATTTCCCAGCTGTTTTTTTTTTTTTTTTTACATTAAATAAACCAATATAGTCATAATGAGAATTGGAAATAAAGAGAGGCTAGGCTTCCCTGGTGGCTCAGATGTTAAAGCGTCTGCCTTCAATGTGGGAGACCTGGGTTTGATCCCTGGGTTGGGAAGATCCCCTGGAGAAGGAAATGGCGCCCCACTCCAGTATTCTTGCCTAGAGAATCCCATGGATGGAGGAGCCTGGCAGGCTACAGTCTATGAGGTCGAAAAGAGTCGGACATGACTGAGCGGCTTCACTTTCACTTTCAACAGTAAGTATAGACAATAGAGTAGTGTGAGGAACACTATAGATTGTGGAGAGAGGTCAACTCTTATTTAAAGCCACAGACTCAAATCCTTGCTCTAAAATATGTTAAGGGACTTCCTTGGTGTTCCAGCGGTTAGGAACTTGCCTGCTAATGCAGGGGACATGGGTCTGATCTCTGGTCTGGAAAGATTCCACATGCCTTGGGGCAACTAAGCCCCGGCACCACAACCACTGAAGCCTGTGTGCCTAGCGCCTGTGCTCCAGAACAAGAGGAGCCCCTGCGATGAGAAGCCTGCTCACCACAGCTAGAGGGCAGCCCTTGCTTGCAGCAACCAGAGAGAGCCCTCATGCAGCATCAAAGACCCAGGGTGGCCAAAACACATAAATAAAATTTTAAAAACATAAAATATGCTAAATATGTGACCAGGGGTACTTAACAAACACGCTTCTGTGCCCTGTTTCCTATTCTATTTGTTGAAAATGTTTACTGACTTATTGTGAGGATTAAATGAGACAAGCATAGTGTAGAGGGTCCACATAGGAGCCTCTTACCACATTGAAAAGTGTGTTTTGATTGTGGTTGGATATCAGCATTAACTACAGCATTTAAAATTAGAGTCCTTGGCCTTATCACTACGAGTTTTAGAGGTCAAGGGAGAAAAGGGGATAAAGTGCTAGACATTCTTCATTTCAAAAGCTCTCCAGACATTTTCAGAGCACAGTCAGGATGGAGAATCATTGGTAGACAGGCCAAAATACACGGTTTTGAAGATGGAAGAAACAGATCAGATTGTAACCATACTATGGTAAGCTAGTGCCTTAAGAGTTCTTAGCGAGGAAAAAAGAGGAAGAGGTTGGGGAGTTATGGTTGACAGATAAAGTCTTCGAAAAAAATCAGTAATGGGTGGGCATGACCAGGTTAGGGATAGTAACTGCAAAGCTGGTTTTATCAATAGAAGGAAAATTTCTTGGATCAGTAAGAGAACTAGCCACCACACAGGTGAAAGGTAGTTGAAGTTACCTTTCAGCTACCCAGCAGTGTTAAAAGAACAAAAGTAATTAAAACCAACAATATTTCCATTGTAGAGGAGGGGTATTGGAATGGGAGTTAGGGCCAAAGAATTGTGAGAAATATTAACTGGGTCAACTCAGCCATGTAGAAGTGTTGGAAAGAGCTATTAGGATTGTAGACATATGCTTAGTGTACATTTTCGATGTAATAACTACCATATGGACTTTAAACAAACTACCATTGTACACTGTAGGCTGTCTGATACACTAGGAAGAGTGAGAGGCTTGGGACGTAAATACTAAATGATGGCTGTTCAGAAACTCAAAACATCACCCTTAGCGTCTTCCCACACAGAACTTACGGACACACAGCCGTATATCCCTGAGATAAGGTGCCCTTTGAAGAGAGGGTTTTCCTGGTGGCTCAGTGGTAAAGATTCTACCTACCTAACAGGAGATTTGGATTCATTCCCTGAGTTGGGAGGAACCCCTGGAGATGGAAATGGAAGTCCCCTCCAGCATTCCTGGAGAATCCCATGGACAGAAGAGCCTGGTGGAGAGCTCTGCAGTCTGATGGATAAGGCCTCCCTCCTTTCAGATTACCTGACTGCAAGCTGAAATCATTGCTCAGTTGCTCAGTCATGTCCAACTCTGTGTGACCCCATGGATTGTAGCACACCAGGCTTCCCTGTCCTTCACTATCTCCTGCAGTTTTCTCAAACTCATGTCCATTGAGTCAGTGATGCCATTCAACCATTTCATCCTGTCAGCCCCTTCTCCTCCTGCCCTCAATCTTTCCCAGCATTTTGTTCTTTTCCAATGAGTTGGCTCTTCGCATGAGGTGGCCAAAGTATTGGAGCTTCAGCATCATTCCTTCCAGTGAATATTCAGTGTTGATCTCCTTTAGGATGGACTGGTTGGATCTCCTTGCTGGCCAAGGCCAACTGAAGTAGAGGTACCATTAGACACTGGTGGGCTCTATCTTCTTTCTGCATCTGAATTGTTTTGAATGCCCCTACCATATGCCTGCAGTGTCTGACCAACTGACCCAAGTGCTAATGCAAGAGTAAAATGTGAGTCTCAGAGTTCTGGCAGACTCCAAGCATATTGCAAGTTGGGAAAGTCCAGTGTTCAGCCTCGGTGGCAACCAAAGGAAGCTGTTCCAACCTACGCCAGAAGCCAGCAGAAAGAAAAGACAGAAGGGACACTCACAGTCACAGACACATGCTTTAAAACCATCACCAAACACTCACATTGCCTGACAAAGCAGCTTCCATCCATTCCACATTCTTTTATCTAGTTTGAAACCCTATTTGTTCATTGTGATTTGTACCACAAGATCCCAATAAGTGCTTTCCAGAGAATAAGGATGAGAAGAATAAAAATTAAGTGGTGCTTTTAGAGCTCACCACATACCAATGTGATGCTAAGACATTCTTGCAACTTGGGGACTGGAAGAATATTTACTGATGTTTGCAATGCTGTGAAGGGTTTTCTTGCTGAAAAGAACTCTAGAAGCTGGTTTAAGACAATCTGACACTAACAGAAGAGGAAAAATTGTCATTATCAATGGATTTTAAAATCTCTACTCTCTACTCCCTTCTCACCTGTCTCATGTTAGGGATTTTATTTGTGTAAGTACCGGACTGTGTGTGTGTGTGTGTAGGAGTCCTCCTTTAAGATGATATCCCAGCATGTAGGTGCCAGGCCAGGAACCATTAAGTGCCCACATATGGTGTTTTATGGGAATATATCTGATGCTATTATAGTGTTGTCACAAGAATGCATGGCTCTTTAAGCCAGAAATACACATGCTCATAATAAATGATTTTTATTACCTCACATACACAATGATGATGCGCAGAAAGTAAAAAGGAAAGCCTGCTTGCTTTATGTAGCTCTGGCACTGACTCCATCCCCAATTACGGGCAACAGGGGGCTTGTACGGAGCCAAGGAAAGCACAAGTGTGGGAAATGGAAAAGATAGCACTGTGCTTTCACACACTGGAGCCTGTGATTGTTCAAACTGTAACAGTCTCATTTTGTTGTTTCATTTCCCTCCATGATCTTAAATACTCCTTCCTTCTCTAGTGATGCCAAAACCTGAGTTGTCTTGCTCATCAATGGCAACTCTTTAATCTTTTCTTTTTGGCTTAGCCCAAAGGACAAAGGCAGTCCTGGATGGTTCACAGAATCTTTCCTGCTCCGTGGCAGACTTTTCCCTCTCCCTTCACCTCACCTGAGCCTTTAAGGGTAAACCTGGGGAAAAGTGAAGGTAGGGGACAGCTGTTCTCCTTCTTTTGCTGTGGAGGGTTTAGACACTTCGGTATTTCTGTGTGAAGCGTTTTCTGCAAAACAAGAAGCCAAGCCAAATTTGCTGGGTTTCAGGTCTGCAGACAAAATTTAAACCAGCTGGATTTTATTGGGAACTTTTGCATGCACGTAAAGCTAGTAGAGAAACTCAAGCCAGCTTTTATCTCCATTGGAATCGGCTAATCTTTAGGTACCCCCTCCCTCCTTCCATGTCTCTGCCCTGAAGGGAGTTTTGAATTTTGAAAGCTCCTAAGAGAGCTCCTAACCTGCCAGATTATTCCACATAGTATCTGATCAGAACCTTAGCCAATGAAGATGGAAGGTACAACCAGGTCTGATGTCTCTCTTAGCGAAATCTTCAGGGAGATGAGAAGCTGTGTGTCTCTGTAAACTGACATGAAATTACCCCAATTAAATCAGCTCATGAGTCCCTCCACACACAGACTTCCAAACACAAAAGCCAACACACATCACTGAAACACACCCACATGTGCCTGGTCAGAGTGGCAAATAATGACTAAATTTTTTGGATTTGTATATAGCAAAAATTTCACTCCTATTTTGTCTGTGCCTTATATGAAAACTACCATGTACCTTATTAAAAATATGCAATTTTACAGATTTAAGCACATAAGGAGCAAAGAAACATGCCATATTATGATTATTTAGTGAGTCTTGGATACATTATTTATAAGGCTATTCAGAATTTGGAAAAAAATCCAATGAAAGGTGATTCAACACTAGAGAAAAACCCTCTTACTCTGAATCTCAATTTAGACCTCTGAAAGAATGAGCATTTTTCCAAGGGCAAAGAAAGAAAGGATATAGGCTTCCATAAGATTTTAGTATAATCATAGGAAGGAAAAGTTCTTGGCAGACTACTGGTCCTTTTGTCGTTGAAAAAAAAATAAATCTCTCGAGAGGTAGTCCAATATGCAGGCAGCAAGGAGTTTTGCTGAAAATGTACTGGCCTCAAAAATCAGATCACCTTCTCCAGGAATATCCAGGTACATCAAATATAAAGATCATCTCTAGCTGTTAAATTGTTACCAAAATTTAATTTTCAAGAAACCTGAGGTTTAGGGTGAGTGTAACTGACTTCCCCCATATCACTTGGGGTAATTAGGGGTTCAAATGTGTTTCTTAAGCTCTTGTATTTTATATTTCCACATACTGTCTTCCAGCAAATACACTTTTAAGGATGTTTTTGCCCTATACACTGCTCCCTGGGAAATGTAGCATGTATAATCAATGACAATTATAAACTTCACATAATTAGATGAGAGAAGTATATTACGTTTAAAATCACAGTTTCTGGTGCCCGAAGCTGCCTTGTTTAAATTCTGCCTCTATTGCCTTCTGTGGCTCTTTGGACAAGTTACTAACTTCTGGGTGCTTCAATTTTTTATTTGGTGAAAGAGCAAGCATCTGCTTCACCTACTGCTTATACAAATTAAGCAAGCTATCAAATGAATAGATTAGTGCGGCATACCTAAGCCCTCAATTAGTTTATGGGGCCTGGAGGAAATCGAAGATAAGTAAGCTAGTATCTGTAGCCAGGGGACAGATTTAAATTGGCAAGCAGTGTTTTTAGATCTTTACTGAACTGTTATACTAAGGATATTATATTTTGTATCACTTCAGTTTCCTCCATGGTATTATTTCACATCATTGAGGTGAATTGGCAAGGAGATCCAGTAAAATGTTCTTTGCAGTTTGTCAAATGGGAGGATTATTTTCGAGCGTTGGTCCAGATCCTGGCACTGTTCATGTTAACGCCACATTGTAGGGCTCTGCTTCTGGCCATCAGTCATTCTTTCCTCAGTTTCTTTGAGGCAGGTGATAATGTGCCCAGAAAGCACCCAGTCTTGACATCCACTGCATTCTGCAACAAGCAATGTCAAATGCAGAGCCACTTGCAGAGCCAGGAAAACTTCATCTATAGACTCCACATCCGTATTCCAAAGACTGTGCCTTCCAGGGCAGCCTCCAGTACACCATCAGACAGGTCTAAGCATCCCACCTAGTCAAACCTGGAAACTGAGCTCCACTTACTCACTGCTCTCCTTGGAAGGGTGGGCAAATCTAAGGTGAACTTGTAACAAGGCCTACAGGGCTGAAACTGATGGACGGTTTCTAAATGAAATTGCTTTTCCTGTCCTGTCCTTCCATTGCTGGGCACAAAAGTTCACAGTCTTTGTTACTGCTCATTCTTTTTTACTGGTTAACATGAGTGGACATTCTTGCTGTTTCTGCTTGTTCCTCTCATCTTCAGCATAGAAACCCAAGACTTCCCTTTAAATACACCTGCTTTCTCCCAAGAAGGCAGGAAGGTAGTTTTCAAGATGCTAGTCTGTTGTCCTCCTCATTTGCTGGCAAAACAACTAATTTCTATTTCCTTTATCCACAAAACCTTGTCCTTGTTATTCTCATTCGGCACCAGGGGGACAAGGACTGAATTTTCAGGAATGAACTTTGGATGCTTCTGTGTTGAGTTCTGACACAGATTCCAGATGCCAGGACTAAGTGTCTTTGAAAGGTGAAGAGATCAGCATGGGAAATATGATTTATTCAAATAGGTCCAGGGTTCATATTGGAGATTCAAACAAGTAAGCTTATCTTTCTGGTTTACCCCACCCTTTGCTTGCTCATCACCTCTAACCACAATTTCACTCAGTTCTGTACTCTTTTTTGAATATCAGATGTTGCTTGCAGAAACTCAAGTGATGACACTGTTCTGAGGTTTTCTGACTTGTGCCTTTTATCCATCACATCAGTGGTTATCAAGGTGGGCAGCAAAGCTGTGGGGCCAATGAGAGCTCTTCCAGGGATCCGTGTTTACTTTTCATGTTTATAACATGACAGTCTTGGTCCTAATACATCTGGGATAACTTAATAACGTATTTATACTTAATAGGAAACAGGCATCACCTCACCATTCTTTAATCGAAACCAGTGTCTCTCTTACTCTGGGGATATCTTATTGCATGGGGATAAATGGGAGGTGATGAGATCTGCTCCACTGGCTTGGTAAGCAAATTGAAACTCATTTAGGAACCATGATTCTAGGGATGGTATTTTTCTTTCTTCCTTTTTATTTATTTATTTACTTTGTATTCTGAGACCAATTCCAATGGACGGGTGATCTGCCCAGCTGCAGGCAAGTCTTGGGTCACGAGCTGAGCATCTTAACGTTGAACTCGGTTCTGACACTGGCCACCCAGAGATGGCATCTGATTCCAAAAAAAAAATCCTACAATACTCCCCTGCCACACACTCACACATGCACTTTAGATACCAGTCACAAGTCCATGTCATTACCTGTACTTCTCTCCCACTAGCCATAACTTGAGGTTCCTATGATTTCCTCCTTGAGTTTGATTAATTTACTAAGAGTGCCTTGCAGAACTCAGAGAAATAGTTACTAGATTGCTGAGTTATTACAAAAATATATAATTTAGGAATAGCCAGAGGGAAAAGAGGCAGAGAGCAAGGTCTGGGAAAAGGACTCGGTGCTTCCAGGCCCTTTCCAGCATCACTGCCCATCACCTCCGTGTGCTCACCCACCTGGAGGCTCTAGAACCTCTGCTCTTTGGGGTTTTCAGCGAGGCTTCATTACAGAGTCATGACCAGTTAAATCAGTGACCACGGGTGTGATTTCAACCGTCAGCACCCCCTGGAGGTTGTGAGCGGTAGTGCTGGAAGTTCTAACCCTCTCATACCGCTGTTGGTTCCAGGGAACCAGCCGCTTACTTAGGAAACCCAAGGCTTTCCCAATGGACTCAGCTGGTAGAGAATTCGCCTGCAATGTGGGACACCTGGGTTCAATCCCTGCACTGGGAAGATCCCCTGGAGAAGGGAAAGGCTGCCCACTCCAGTATTCTGGCCTGGAGAATTTCATGGACTGTACAAAGGGTTGGACAGGACTGAGCAACTTGCACTTCCACTGCTTTCCCTAGTATCCTCATTAACATGACAAAAGACATCCTTATAATTCTTACCGCAGGGTTTTAGGAGCTTTCTGCCAGGAGCAGAATCCAGGTTGAAAACCAAATACAGTAGAGACTAAACCCTTGAATCTTGGGTCCCACATCTAAGGATCCAACAAATTGTGGATGGAAAACATTTGGAAAAGAAATTCCAGAAAGTTCCAGAAAGCAAAACTTGAATTTGCTGCACACTGGCAACTTTTTTTTTTTTTTTTTTTACATAATGTTTACAATTACTTACAAAGCATTTAAGTGTTAAAAAAAAAATCTAAAAAACTCAATTAAATAGAATTGGTAGAGGACACATTACTAGAATAGCAGAGCCAACAAGAAGACTTCTCTTCTTTCCTGACAAGGCTCAGCCAGTAAAAAGCCATGGACCTGATTCACTGCAGACCTCCTGAGACTTTCTTGTCCCTCTCTGTGAAAGCCTTCTCCTTCCCTTGCTTGCAGGAAATTGCATCTGACTTGGCTTCACTGTAGACCCCAAACTTCAATTTTCTACTGATTCCTAATAAACTCATCTTTGTGGAAGAAATATCTGAGTTTATTGCTTATTTAACTTATATGCAGAGAACATCATGCAAAATGCTGGGTTGGATGAAGTTCAAGCTGGAATCAAGATTCTGGGGGAAATATCAATATGCAGATGACACCACCCTTATGGCAGAAAGTGAAGAGGAACTAAAGAGACTCTTGATGAAGGTTAAAGAGGAGAATGAAAATACTGGCTTAAAATTCAATATTCACAAAACTAAGATCATGGCATCCGGTCCCAACACTTTATGGCAAATAGATGGGGAAACAATGGCAGACTTTATTTTTTGGGGCTCCAAAATCAATGCTAACAATGACTTCAGCCATGATATGAAAAAATGCTTGCCCCTTGGAAGAAAAGCTATGAAAAACCTAGAAAGCTTATTAAAAAGCAGAGATATTACTTTGCTGACAAAGTTCTGTATAGTACAAGCTATGGCTTTTTCCCATTAGACATGCATAGATGTGAGAGTTGGCCCATAAAGAAGGCTGAGAACTGAAGAACTGATACTTTTAAACTGTGGTGCTGGTGAAGACTCTTGAGAGTCCCTTGAACAGCAAGGTGATCAAACCATTCAATCCTAAAGGAAATCAATCCTGAATATTCATTGGAAGGACTGATGCTGAAGCTTCCATACTTTGGCCACCTGATGCGGAGAGCGGACTCTTTGGAAAAGACCCTGAATCTGGGAAAGACTGAAGGCAGGAAGAGAAAGGGGTGACAGAGGATGAGATGATTGGATGCCATCACTGACTCAATGGACATGAGTTTGGTCAAACTGCATGAAATAGTGGAGGACAGAAAAGCCTGGTGTGCTGCAGCCCATGGGGTCTAAAAGAGTTGGACACAACTTAGCAACTGAAAAACAACAACAACACATCAAAGGGACCTACAATGGAGATGGAAGGTCACTAAGGAAGTGAAAGGTACACACGTCCAACTCTGAATGCAACATACTTTTGACCTGGTCATCCTGAGACCACCAGGAACCTGTCTTCTTCACTCCCTAGAGACCACAGTTTAGCAACCTATCAGCTTGGCAAGTGACTGAATGCCTGATGTTATCAACTTATAGTTCCATAAAGTAACCTATGTACTTCTCTGGCGTGTCTTTGTCTGTTGCTTTTATGAACCAAGCCATTTTCTATTTCTCTTGGAGCATATTTGAGTTGCTGCCTGAATCAGTGGCTCCAAAATGACAATGCTTAAGATCACAAGTAAATTCTTTGTCTTACAGCATTTGTCACTTGACATTCTTGATGTGTGGTACCCAGAAAGCAGTGTCTGCAAATCTAATGCCCTAATTGCATCTGAATCCTAATTCTAATCCCATGTGAAAAGAAGAGAAGTGAAAAGCAAAGGAAAAAAGGAAAGGTATACCCATTTGAATGCAGAGTTCCAAAGAATAGCAAGGAAGGATAAGAAAGCCTTCCTCAGTGATTAGTACAAAGAAATAGAGGGAAACAATGGAAAGGGAAAGACTAGAGATCTCTACAAGAAAATTAGAGATACCAAGGGAATATTTCCTGCAAATACGGGCTCAATAAAGTACAGATGGTATGGTCCTAACAGAAGCAGAAGGTATTAAGAAAAGGTGGCAAGAATACACAGAAGAAGTATACAAAAAAGATCTTTATGACCCAGATAATCTCAATTGTGTGATCACTCACCTAGAGCCAAACATCCTGGAATGTGAAGTCAAGTGGCCCTTAGGAAGCATCACTATGAATAAAGCTGGTAGAGGTAATGGAATTCCAGTTGAGCTATTTCAAATCCTAAAAGATGATGCTGTGAAAGTGCTGCACTAAATATGTCAACAAATTTGGAAAACTCAGCAGTGGCCACAGGACTGGGAAAGATCAGCTTTCATTCCAACGCCAAAGAAAGGCAATGCCAAAAAATGCTCCAACTACCGCACAACTGCACTCATCTCACATGCTAGTAAAGTAATGCTCAAAATTCTCCAAGCCAGGCTTCAGGAATACATGATCCATGAAGTTCCAGATGTTCAAGCTGGTTTTAGAAAAGGCAGAGGAACCAGAGATCAAATTGCCAACATCCGCTGGATCACTGAAAAAGCAAGAGAGTTCCAGAAAAACATCTGTTTCTGATTTATTGACTATGCCAAAGCGTTTGACTGTGTGGATTACAACAAACTGTGGAAAATTCTGAAAGAGATGGGAATACCAGGCCACCTGACCTGCCTCTTGAGACATCTATATGCAGGTCAGGAAGCAACAGTTAAAACTGGACATGGAACAACAGACTGGTTCCAAATCGGGAAAGGAGTACGTCAAGGCTGTATATTGTCACCCTGCTTATTTAACTTATGTGCAGAGTACATCTTGAGAAACATTGGGCTGGATGAAGCATAAGCTGGAATCAAGATTGCCCAGAAAAATATTAATAAGCTCAGATATGCAGATGACACCATCCTTATGGCAGAACTTGAAGAAAAACTAAAGAGCCTCTTGATGAAAGTGAAAGAGGAGAGTGATAAAAATTGGCTTAAAATTCAACATTCAGAAAACTAAGATCATGGCATCTAGTCCCATCACTTCATGGGAAAAAGATGGGGAAACAGTGGCAGACTCTACTTTTGGGGGGCTCCAAATGGTGACTGCAGCCATGAAATTAAAAGATGCTTACTCTTTGGAAGGAAAGTTATGACCAACTTAGACAGCATATTAAAAAGCAGAGACATTACTTTGCCAACCAAGGTGTGTCTAGTCAAGGCTATGGTTTTTCCAGTGGTCATGTATGGATGTGAGAGTTGGACAATAAAGAAAACTGAGCACCAAAGATTTGATGCTTTTGAACTGTGGTGTTGGAGAAGACTCTTGAGAGTCCCTTGGACTGCAAGGAGATCCAACCAGTCCATCCTAAAGGAGATCAGTCCTGGGTGTTCACTGGAAGGACTGATGTTGAAGCTGAAACTCCAATACTTTGGCTACCTGATGCGAAGAGCTGACTCCTTTGAAAAGACCCTGATGTTGGGAAAGATTGAAGGCTGGAGGAGAAGGGGATGACAGAGGATGAAATGGTTGGATGGACCATTTCATGATCACCAACTCAATGGATATGTGTTTGAATAAACTCTGGGTATTGGTGATGGACAGGGAGGCCTGGCATGCTGCAGCCCATGGGTCACAAAGAGTTGGACAACTGAGCAACTGAACTGAGCTAAATCCCATCTCAGAACTACTGAATCAGAAATTCTGGGATGGGGACCCAGTGATTTGTGTTTAGATGTCTGGTAAATGATTCTCTTGCAGTGAAAGTGCTAAACCACTCTCTCAAGAAAAATTTTAAAAAATGATAAGGACATCTGGCTGGACTTTTCATGATGCAATGATGCTACTGATTCCTGGATTGACACAAAGCACCAAGCTGATTCAGTTCAGTTCAGTTCAGTCACTCAGCTGTGTCTGACTCTGCAACCCCATGGACCGTAACACTTCATGCCTCCCTGTCCATCACCAGCTCCAGAGTTTACTCAAACTCACGTCCTTGAGTCGGTGATGCCATCCAGCCATCTCATCCTCTGTTGTCCCACTTCTCCTCCTGCATTCAATCCTTACCAGCATCAGGGTCTTGTCCAGGCTGATTAGGTTGGTCTATTTCTCAGTTGCAAAGAGGTTACAGGATACATAAGCTATATGATGTATATTAAATTGGACTTTTTCCCTTAAAGGTCCATAGGAGATTGTGTCCAAGCCACTTACAGTGTGGTCCATGGACCAGCAGCATTAGCACCACCTGGGAGGTTATTAGCAATGCCAATCCCAAGCCTCCACCCCAAACTACTGAATCAGAGTCTGCATTTATACATGTTAAAGTTTGAAATCAAATGTTCAAATTCATCATCTGCCTTATAGTCATTCAAAGATAACACTTAAGAAGTCACTTATCCTGAGAAAATATGACACCTTAGATCTTGAGACATTTGTGTTTCCCACACCATCTGTGTGACATCATAATGATGATGCAAAATGTATCGATTTTTGTGATTTTCTAAATTCCTCAAAGTCTATAGTAAGAGTTAATATTTACTTAATTATACTATTTTGGATAGTTCTTTATATGAATTGACTGATATAATCTTTGCACCAACATTTTAGGTTAACATTGATTTTCATTTCACTGACAAGAACTTGAGGCCAAAGAGAGTAACTTGTTCACAGTTTTGTATCCTGTAAATGATGGAGAAATTATTCAAATGTAGCGTGCTGGTGGGTGCTATATTGCCTCTCTAAGACCAGGCTCTAGAATAAGGTCTATTAACACTTCCAAACGTGGCATCTGATTATTAAAGGCATTGTTGCTGATCATGGTTTTTAACCAAAAGCATCAAGGTTAAGACAAAGGAAGGGGGAGATAAAAGGAGTCTTGTGTATATTTTAGATTTGAAAGTTAATAAAGTTTTAATACATTGATTTATCCCTGAGGCCCAAAGAAATGTCCAGAATTCTAAGTAGCTTAAAAGCCTAAAAGTTAAGAGTTTACCATGGATCTGAATTCACATGAGTGATAACTAAAGTCATTCTAAAGAAATGGTTTATCTGTTTTAATTATTCTTTGTGTTGCTAACACACGTACCTGTTTTCTAAAGCATTTGCAAATAATTTTTAAAAAAGACTATAGGAATAATTTTTTAAGAGGAAAAATATACATTTATAAGCGATACACTTACACATTTATAAGTGAGTGTCTACGAATTGGATGGGCCTCAAATTCACCATGGAGCCATTTTCACCCAGAAAATACAGAATACTAGACTATTTACAGACTGTGTTATAAATATGAATACAGAGCAGCAAAATTATGTTGAATGTTCCTTGGAAAACCAGGAGATTTTTTTTTCAGCACCTGGATTGAATTTGAAGGAAACTGGACTTGAATTAGAGTTTTGTGTAGGAACCAAGAAAAAGTCAGTGGTTTTGGCTAGATGAAGTGATTTATTTAAAGCCAAAACTTCACATAAAGCTCCTGGAATACCAACCTATTTGAATTGACCATAAGAGAAGGTAGTGTGTGTGTGCTGTGTTTGCATGCATATGCATGAACAAATGAGAGAAACTTTTTCAATGGAAATGTCTTTCACAAGACACTTGCTAACTGTTTTATTTATAGTCTATAATCTTACTTTCTCAGACAGCCAGTGATCAGATGATGACAAAAATTAAAACACGAATCTAAAAAAGTGAGTTTGAGGCTCTAGTAATCCACTTTGCACAATTTTTAAATTATTTTGCTTAAAATACATGTAAAATGTTTTGCAGTTTAGAAAAAATAGATAAAACTATGTAGTAAGCACCTCTGTACCTAAATGGATATGTTTAAAGGACTTTCTATAAAAATGCTCATTAATAGTATGTTATTTTTAGATGGAGACCTTCAGATGAAATGTTGTTATACAAGATGAAACACAGTCAAGTAAATAATCTATCCACTGAACAGAAACAAATAAGATGGATGAGACAGTCTTACCAGCAACATTTATATCGAAGATGAAGCTTCAATAGACTGATGGGTGAGAAGTGCGGCTACAAAAGAGAAATTAAGCTATAGAAATACCTACCAATCCGAAGGCCTCTTTTTTCTAGTTTCTCAAAAGATTATACATATGTATAGGAGTTTTTATATTAATATTTCACAAAAGCCAGGTAGTTTTGTAAACCTATCGGGGACAATCTTTCATCCTTGTTACGACAGACAGGGCTACCGGTATCCAACAGTTTGTTAAGGGGATAACACCTATTTAAGAGCAAAAATGTGTTAGCATCAGTTGCCTACTTAACGTTGACACTACCTAAGGATCAACTGTAACATGGTTTCCTACTATTCAGACTTTCTGAAAGTAAAAGCGTAAAGAGGAAAACTGCTGGAAAATATGAGTCTGAAATGTTTTTATTAAAGTGGGCAGTAGCAGCCCAGTCTTGTGAATTTCCTGATTCTTCTGCTCAAATATTTGAACTGCAAATTCCAGCTTAAGTGGAAACACAAATGAGTGAAGTTCTTAATAGGAAAGTTATGTTGTGAAGGCAGTTCTAATAAGGGGGGAAAGCAATGACATTCAGAAGACAGTGCCACCATAGAGACAGACATTGGTCCATCCAGCCAGCCAGCCATCCTTCCACTCACCCTTTATTGAGCAGCCAGTGAGTACCAAACATGTTTTCAGGCACTGTGGCGAAGCTGGCACCTTAAGAGCTGCATGGCATTACTCGTGCCTTTCCGAGCACAGAAGTTTCTCATTCTCTGAGAGGTGTGAGCTAAAAGAGGTTCTGGGATCTCTGGCCAGTGACTGGGGTTTTTCCCACATGTGAATTAGAGCAGTGGTTCCCAAACTTGGTTGAAAATCAGAACCACCTGGGTGATTTTTTTTATACAGATGTATGAGCTCCACCTCAGGCCTATTGAATTAGAATAATTGAGGTTAGGGCCAAATACTTAAATTTTTATTGAACCCCTAGATATTTCTGAAGGAGGGACAGGTTTGAAAGCCAAGAATTCTGTGTCCATCTTTTCACTACTTTGGGGCTGTCTTCATGATTATCAGGTTCTTCATGAATAATGGAAAGACTATTCCTAACAGAGTTAGGGAACTGGCTGTCTTTAGTGAAACATTAGTATAGAAACTTCTAAACATGAGTGTGTGTGTGTGTGTGCGCGCGTGTGTGCTAAGTCGCTCCAGTCATGTCCATCTCTTTGGGACCCTATAGACTGTAGCCCACCAGGCTCCTCTGTCCATGGGATTCTCCAGGCAAGAACACTGGAGTGGGTTGTCATGCCCTCCTCCAGGGGCTCTTCCAGACTCAAGGATCTAACCCACATCTCTTATGTCTCCTGCATGGCAGGCGGGTTCTTTACGACTAGTGCCACCTGGGAAGCATATAGTTTTTGTAAAACATCAAAAAGAAACCCAAAAGTCCAGTCCTGAATATAGTGCCAAAATCAATGATATACAAAGGCATAGCAATTAAAATGTATAGAATATTTCCTGTGCAACAGGCATTTTATACACTTAATCCCATTCATGCTCTCTGGGTGCATATGGCATCTCTTGCACACCCTACTAGAGGTTGGGCACAGACGCCCTCAGATTCTGGAGCAAGGCTATGCCATATGCAGGAGGAGCCCATTTGCCATTTGAAATATAGCTCCTAACATGCTGCTGGGTATTAAGAGATTGAGTCATTGGTTCCCAGAAAGGTTGAGTTCAGGATATAATTGCTAATTAAATGAACAGCTGCCACACCGCAGACCCACCTAGAGGTGACTGAGAGACCAGCAAGGAGTGGGTATTCTCCCTACGGCCAAGCATGGGCAATGCTCCTGATCGCCCACTTTGCAGAGACAGATGTGGATAGAAGTTAAGACTGATGGGCAGTGATAGATTGCTTGATCAGAGACACAGAAAGAGCATCCTTGGGAAAGTGTAGACAAGCAAATGAGGGAAGAGGCTTATGGAAGGACCAAAGTGGCCAGATCTTTCCAGTTCAGGTTAATGCCTAGAAGAAAGTACCCACCATGGAGTAGACCATCAGCAACCAGGTCAACTGGTGACCTGCCCAGAGGAGGCTGACCATTTCCTCTTCAGCCACCCAATGCCTGTGCACTGAACACATGATGGCAGAGATGACAGCCATGCACAGACTCCACAGATTGGACTTTCTCTCCCTCAGGCAGGTGCATCAAAGTTTTGACAATACTATATATGAAAATGCCAGCAATAAAACAGATCAGTTTGGCAGGTGGGTAGCAGGTTAATGACTCCACCCAGTAAGAGGCAGAAATACATTCCTGCTGGAATTTTTACCTACTCTGGGCATGGGTTTGCCTTTGCTCCTTACCATCAAAATATTTCCTCCAATACCGAGTCTGTCTTTGTGCAGAAGCAACCTGATAGTTCTTCCCCTGGGACCTGGCTTTGTACATCTCCTCCTTTCTTCCCCAGTGCTTTTCTGCCCCTGCAGCATGAGGTGGACACTGGGGTCCGCTTAACATTTATGAATTCATTGTTTACCATTTCCAGGGAATCAAGATTTACAGGGCCACCCCTGAGAAGTGGGAGACAGAATTCAAAGGATAAATATCTTTCATTTTCTTCTGCTGTGAAGACAGCACAGTAAGTCCTCTATGTATGAATGAGCTCCATTCTGAGAGTGGGCTCTGAGAGCCCAATTTTTCGCTAAGTCCAACAAAGTTAACCTAGGTACCCAACTACCACAATTGGTTATATATCACTGTTTTTATGCTTGCTTCCAGATATCCTGGGCTTGAAATAAAGATAATGCACTACCATACTCTAGATAGTAAAGTACACAAAACACAACCACTTATACAGGGTGCAAGCACGTGACAATGTGTGTGGCGTGTGAACTAATTTACCTGATTGCACTTTGGAGCACATGTTCCCATCTCTGAAAGTTTGCAACATGAAGGTTTGTATGTAGGGGACATACTGTACTGAGATGTATTTCTCAAAACACCTTGGAAGGACCAGAAAGGAACAGGACAAATTGAAAGAGTTGGAGGAACTTTATGAGTTGGTTACTTTTGACTGCATTGCAGAGTTTTACAATAAACATATGTGCACAGGCAGAAACTTGCTGGGTTTTAAGCAGAGATCAGAGATTAAAATAAGGACCTTACAACATGAAAGTTAACTGTCTTAGGTCCCAAGGAGGAAGAGATGCGACTGAACAAGATTCTCCAGTCATAAAAGGCCCAGTATTTCTGAGTCAAACAAATTGACTCAGCTATGCAGCAAAAATCAGATTAAGGGGATTACATTTTCACTCAAGTCCATTGTTTAGATTAGCTTAAATCACTGCATTAGAGAGGCATGGAAGTGAGGAAGCAAGGTGATGGACAGACATGGGAACTAATTCAAGAAAACACTTTTCTATTGTGGATACTGGCACATGGAACTGACAGAAAGCAAATAGATTAGAAACCAAATGCATTTTTAAGAGATTATGTTGCCAAGGAAGCCACTAGTGCACTTGCAAAGAATCTGTGGCTGTTAAACGTTAAAACAACTCACAGTCTCTCAAACCTTGTGACCAGAATATGTTCCAGGAGAGCTCCTGTTCCCTAAGGAGGCAATCTTCCCCACAACCTACTTCAGATTTTGCCAGGGAGGATGGTGGACAAGGAAGAAGCTTCCAGAGGCAAGATGGGAACCACAATGTGGTCCTTTGGGAGTTTTTATTGAGGTTATGCTGTCTCTGTTTTTATATATACATAGTGTGTGTGTGTGTGTGTGTGTGTGTGTGCATGCATGTGTGTGTGTGTGATTTGTGTTGGGGGGGATGGTAGTGAGTAACTACTCTTTCTGATTCTCTGATTCCATCCTTCTACAACATCTGGATTGCACATCACCCAAGATCCTGCTCTCTGAGTGACTGGCTGTGGCTGGATGAATGTTTGGGAAACGCTGGGTCATTTCCCTTGGATAAAAGGTAAGTGTGTTCTCTGTGTAGACAGAAGAGTGAAATAGACATTGGGTGAGTTGTTGACAGAGTCTTACTTGTCAATTAATAGGCACAGATGCCTTTTCTTCTAACTCAAAGCTATACCAGGGTTTCCCACCTCTCTCAGAGACAGCCGTGGCCATGTGACTGAAGCGTGGTCAACAGGGTTCAGGTGGAGGCAATGCGCACGGCTTCCACCAGCAAACCATAAAGTGCCCTCTGTAGCGAGGTGAGCTTCTGCTTTCTGGCTTACCCTGCTTCCAGCTGAGTGGAGAAGGCTTTGGAGTCCATCCTGATACAGAAAAACATGTTCAGAAGAGGCTGGTCCTCTAAAAGTAGGCTACTATACAGACGTTAAAAAAAGAATAAAGCTCAGCTCAGTTCAGATCAGTTGCTCAATCGTGTCTGACTCTTTGTGACCCCATGAATCGCAGCACGCCAGGCCTCCCTGTCCATCACCAACTCCTGGAGTTCACTCAAACTCATATCCATCAAGTCGGTGATGCCATCCATCCATCTCATCCTCTGCCGTCCCCTTCTCCTCCTGCCGTATGTGTATACATTTGCAAATGGGTCTATCATATATTTTTAAATTAGAAAGGAAACTGTCGATCAGGATGTAGAGTTTGATTTCATTAACACAATATATGTATGTATGTCAGGGAGAGGGAGGCATCAATTTAAGTGTCTACAAAAGGTTCAAAGTATGTGTGTATGTACATACATATGATAACATTATAAACAAAAAAAAGCTGGAAAAAATGTACAACAAACTTGCAAACGTTGGATCTCTCTAGAGAATGGGATTTGGGGAAGAATTTAGCTTATCTTTATTTCTATATTCTTCAAATTTTGTTAAGCTTGCCTCTCAATTATGATGCTTTCCATTCCCTACTCAGATATTTGTCAAACAAACATAACAAATGGGAAGCTTTTCCCAACTGTCTTTTCTGGTCTACTCAATTTTTCCCATTTCAGATAAAGAGAATGGAACCAGAGGGGTTTTGGAAATCAGCTATAAAGGAAAGCAACTATTAAATCTATTAATAGGACTCAATAGATATAGGTAGTCTCCTTTATGTATTTGGTTTTTAAAAAATAATCCTTTAAAAGAGGAAGCTGAGCTTTCTGGGATAGAATGGGGCTATTTTCAAATCTCTTCTAGACAGTGGTCTATAGTTGGCATAAAAAACAACTTTGCACCAGGGAATAAGAGAATATTCCTGACAGCATTCAGTATACACACATATGCATGGACTGATATGTCCACACATGGACATGGCCAGATGGTCAATACCAAAATCAGATAGATTATATTCTTTGCAGCCAAAGATGGAGACGCTATAAACGGTCATCAAAAACAAGACTGGAAGCTGACTGTGGCTCAGATCATTAACTTCTTATTACCAAGTTCAGATTTAAATTGAATAAAGTAGGGAAAACCACTAGACCATTCAGGTATGACCTAAATCAAATCCCTTATGATTATACAGTGGAGGTGACAAATAGATTCAAGGGATTAGATCTGATAGAGTCCCTGAAGAACTATGGATGGAGATTCATGACATTGTACAGGAGACAGTGATCAAGACCATCCCTAAGAAAAAGAAATGCCAAAAGGCAAAATGCTTGTCTGAGGAGGCCTTACAAATAGCTGAGAAAAGAAGAGAAGCTAAAGGTAAAGGAGAAAAGGAAAGATACAAGCATCTGAATCCAGAGTTCCAAAGAATAGCAAGGGGAGATAAGAAAGCCTCCTTCAGTGATCAATGTAAAGAAATAGAGGAAAACAACAGAATGGGAAAGACTAGAGATCTCTTCAAGGAAATTAGTGATACCAAGGGAACATTTCATGCAAAGATGGGCTCGATAAAGGACAGAAATGGTATGGACCTAACAGAAGCTGAAGATATTAAGAAGAGGTGGCAAGAATACACAGAAGAACTATACAAAAAAGATCTTCATGACCCAGATAACCACGATGGTATGATCGCCTGCCTAGAGCCAGACATCCTGGAATGTGAGGTCAAGTGGGCTTAGGAAGCATCACTATAAACAAAGTTAGTGGAGGTGATGGAATTTCAGTTGAGCTATTTCAAATACTAAAAGATGATGCTGTAAAAGTGCTGCACTCAATATGCCAGCAAATTTGGAAAAAGCAGTGGCCACAGGACTGGAAAAGGTCAGTTTTCATTCCAATCCCAAAGAAAAACAATGCCAAAGATTGTTCAAACTACCATAAAATTGCACTCAACTCACATGCTAGCAAAGTAATGCTCAGAATTCTCAAAGCCAGGCTTCAATAGTACATGAACCATGAATTCCAGATGTTCAAGCTGGATTTAGAAAAGGCAGAGGAAGCAGAGATCAAATTGGCAACATCCGCTGGATCATTGAAAAAGCAAGAGAGTTCCAGAAAACCATCTACTTCTGCTTTATTGACTATACTAAAGCCTTTGTGTGGATCACAACAAACTCTGGAAAATTCTTAAAGAGATGAGAATACCAGACCACCTGACCTGCTTCCTGAGAAATCTGCATGCAGGTCAAGAAGCAATAGTTAGAGCTGGACATGGAACAATGGACTGGCTCCAAATCGGGAAAGGACTACATCAAGGCTGTATATTGTCACCCTGTTTATTTAACTTGTATGCAGAGTATATCATCTGGTGGCTTAGTGGCTTAGACAGTAAAGCATCTGTCTACAATGTGGGAGACCAGGGTTCGATCCCTGGGTGGGGAAGATCTCCTGGAAAAGGAAATGGCCACCCACTCCAGTATTCTTGCCCGGAAAATCCCATGGATGGAGGAGCCTGATAGGTTACAGTCCATGGTGTCACAAAGAGTTGGACACAACTTCCTTATCAAGAAGCAATAGTTAGAACTGGACATGGGACAACGGACTGGTTCCAAATTGGGAAAGGAGTACATCAAGGCTATATATTGTCACCCTGTTTATTTAACTTGTATGCAGAGTACATCATGAAAAACGTTGGGCTAGATGAAGCACGAGCTGGAAGAAATATTGCTGTGAGAAATATCAATAACCTCAGATATGCAGATGACACCATTCTTATGGCAGAAAGTGAAGAGAAACTAAAGAACCTCTTGATGAAAGTGAAAGAGGTCAATGAAAAAGCTGGCTTAAAACTCAACATTCAAAAAATGAAGATCACGGCATCTGGTCCCATCAGATCAGATCAGATCAGATCAGTCACTCAGTCATGTCTGACTCTTTGCGACTCCATGAATCGCAGCACGCCAGGCCTCCCTGTCCATCACCAACTCCCTGAGATCACTCAGACTCACATCCATCGAGTCAGTGATGCCATCCAGCCATCTCATCCTCCGCCGTCCCCTTCTCATCCTACCCCCAATCCCTCCCAGCATCAGGGTCTTATCCAATGAGTCAACTCTTCACATGAGGTGGCCAAAGTACTGGAGTTTCAGCTTTAGCATCAGTCCTTCCAAAGAAATCCCAGGGCTGATCTCCTTCAGAATGGACTGGTTGGATCTCCTTGCAGTCCAAGGGACTCTCAAGAGTCTTCTCCAACACCACAGTTCAAAAGCATCAACTCTTTAGCGCTCAGCCTTCTTCACAGTCCAACTCTCACATCCATACATGACCACAGGAAAAACCATAGCCTTGACTAGATGAACCTTTGTTGGCAAAGTAATGTCTCTGCTTTTGAATATGCTATCTAGGTTGGTCATAACTTTCCTTCCAAGGAGTAAGCGTCTTCTAATTCCATGGCTGCAGTCACCATCTGTAGTGATTTTGGAGCCCAGCAAAATAAAGTCTGACACTGTTTCCACTGTTTGCCCATCTATTTCCCATGAAGTGATAGGACCGGATGCCATGATCTTCATTTTCTGAATGTTGAGCTTTAAGCCAACTTTTTCACTCTCCACTTTCACTTTCATCAAGAGGCTTTTGAGTTCCTCTTCACTTTCTGCTATAAGGGTGGTGTCATCTGCATATCTGAGGTTATTGATATTTCTCCTGGCAATCTTGATTCCAGCTTGTGTTTCTTCCAGTCCAGCATTTCTCATGATGTACTCTGCATAGAAGTTAAATAAACAGGGTGACAATATACAGCCTTGACGAACTCCTTTTCCTATTTGGAACCAGTCTGTTGTTCCATGTCCAGTTCTAACTGTTGCTTCCTGACCTGCATACAAATTTCTCAAGAGGCAGATCAGGTGGTCTGGTATTCCCATCTCTTTCAGAATTTTCCACAGTTTATTGCGATCCACACAGTCCCATCACTTCATGGCAAATAGATGGGGAAACAATGGAAACAGTAACAGATTTTCTTTTATTGGGCTTCAAAATCACTGTGGATGGTGATTACAGCCATGAAATTGAAAGATGCTTTCTCCTTGGAAGAAAAGCTATGACCAAATAAGATAGCATATTAAAAAGGGGAGACATTACTTTGCCAAGAAAAGTCTGTCTAGTCAGGCTATGGCTTTTCTATTAGTCATATATGGATGTGACAGTTGGACTATAAAGAAAGCTGAGCACCAAAGAATTGATGCTTCTGAGAAGTGGTATTGGAGAAGACTCTTGAGAGTCCCTTGGCCTGCAAGGAGAACAAACCAGTCCATCCTAAAGGAAATCAGTCCTGAAAATTCAAAGGAAGGACTGATGGTGAAACTGAAACTCCAATACTTTGGCCACCTGATGTGAAGAACTGACTCACTGGAAAAGACCCTGATGCTGGGAAAGATTGAAGATGGGAGTAGAAGGGGATGACAGAGGGTTTGATGGTTGGGTGGCATCACTGACTCAATGGACATGAGTTTGAGTAAGCTCTGCAAGTTGGTGATGGACAGGGAGACCTGGTTGCTGCAGTCCATGGGGTTGCAAAGAGTTGGACATGAAGGAGCAACTGAACTGAATACACATACAGAAAATTTTACCAATCATAAGCTCTTGTGGTAGGCTGAAGCTATCTTTCACCTATCAGGCTGGTACTACTTAACATTCACTACTTCACATACTTTTGGAACAACAGGGAAGCCTGGCATGCATGCAGTCCATGGGGTTGCAAATGGTCGGACACAACTGAGTGACTGAACTGACCTGAGCTGTGGACATTATTTTTCCAGTAACAGGAAGAAAACAGTGATCTCTTAACTCTTTTCATTTTTGCGGTCCTCTCTGTCTTTACCAATTTCTCTTTCTTCCATTTCTCTCTTCCCTCTCTCAGCTCTAACTGCCACAGTTTGTTCTGGGTTGCAAGATGCCAGAGGGGAGTGAGTCTATAGATGCAGAAGTTTGCAAGTAAGTGCAAGTTGGTGGCTTTTGTAACCAGTGTCAGCAGGAGGCTCATTGCCCAAATGTGGTCCTGCAGGCAGGCACTGAGGCGTGCTCTTTAGCAACTTCTCAAAGCTCAGATTTGAGACCAAAAAGTAGAGGTTCTGCCTCAGAGGGCTACGGAGCAGCCTGAATGGACTCAAGCTCTAATTGTCCTCATGGTTTTCCCTGCAGGACAGCACTATGGGATGGAGTCAACCAGCCAACATTAGGGTCCCACGTCCACCGCAACCTGTGATGGAAGTCCAGCCCCCATCTTACCCTTCAGTTTCCTTCATCTCCCAAGTGAAACTGCAGAAATAATAGTGTCTAGTTCTTGGAATAATTAAAGTTAGGTGAGAAATGTGACCCCAAACAAGCACTGATTCTAGCAACTGTCTCATTATTTGTAATCATTATAAGGTTCTGACTTGGATACATCGATGTAGGTGACTTCTGCATTAATTAGTTTCAAGCAAATGCTTTTCAAACTTTTGAGAGCAACACATTAGTGAGTCATGAAGTCAATTTGGTAGATAATCAGCATTGAAAAAAAATGGAATAGAATAAAAATTTTGAAAAAACAGAAGACACTGCATATAAATATCTAATGTAAAATGTGTTGCTCACTGTGCTCTGAGGTCAAGTGAATTTGAAACAAGACTTGAAGCAAAACAAATATAACAAATGGAAAATTTTCCCCGACTGTCCTCTCTGTTCCATTCATTCCGCCCCTTTCAGATAAAGAAAACAGAACCCCAGGGTTTTTGGAAACCAGCTGTAATGAGAGCAATTTTTCTTTTAAAGATTGATACAATGATACAATGTATCAATTGTACAATGATACAATTGATACAATGTCTGTTCCCTGCAGGACATTGATAAATATAATATTTATTTTTTTATTTCTTTAATTTTATAATGGAACATAGTTGATTAACAATGATGTGTTACTCGCAAGTGTATTTTGGTAATGCATGAGCCTGCTGGGCTGATATAAAAACTCAGAGGCAGTGGTTAGAAAGAGTTCATTCAAAAATCTCCATGTGCTACCACTTCCCAGGTATATGGGGCAAAGGATGGAGGCTTGTTAGGACTAACCAGGCCAAGGGTTCCATTTGTGTTTTTGTCTGAAACTTTTTCTATAGTTTAAGTACCCAGAACTATGACAGATGGCCAGAAGGCCTTCATGGTTCCTTTACTTCTATAAACCTGTCACTTAAAATTCTGACTTTAAGTAATGCTTGAGGAGAAAACCTCATCATGTTTAGTCTTCCGAAGTGAGTGAAGAAATGTGAAATCATTTTGAATTCTCATGTTTGTAAAACATTATAGAGTTTGTCAACATTTATGGATTTCTGTGTCCATTTCCACTGTCTTTTCATGAATATATTCAATGTATGTATATATAGCTTTGTATTGGTAGCCAAATACAATGAAAGCAAAACATAATACTAATTAAAAACATATGGGGAAACCAGGCTTGGAAGCAGAATTAGGTTACTTGAACTGGTATTTGAAATTTATGCCCAAGGAACTGGTTTATCACTAACTTGTAGGATATACATTTTTCCCCCCTGGTATCATTTACTATGGAGAAACCACTTATAAATAATCATGATAGTGTAATTGTATATGTTGCTGTTGGTTTAGGTTATTTTATTTGGTATTTCCTTTTGTAATATTAGGAGCCATTCATTATAAATACCTTTAGTTCCAACAGAATTAGCCACCTAATATTAATCAGAGAAAAAGATTATTTAGAAAATATGACTCAACATAGACCATGGGGTAATTTTCCTCTTTGCATCATGATTTCCATTGAAATATATCTGTAGTGCTAATTATAGAAATTGTAGGAATCCCACAGAGAGCTTTATTGGAATCAAAACTATACACTCTGAGTTGTATGTCTATAAGCTAATGCATAGCAGATCACCATTTTGATTATATTGGCTAATGTGTATCTCTGTAGTATCTTTAAAGAAAGATAGAAAAGAATAAAATATCTGTATCTGTTTGTAGTTAGATAAGTACGCTTGCCTGGGAAATCCCATGGACAGAGGAGCCTGGTAAGCTACAGTCCATGGGGTAGCGAAGAGTCAGACACGACTGAGCGACTTCACTTTCACTTTTCACTTTCATGCATTGGAGAAGGAAATGGCAACCCGCTCCAGTGTTCTTGCCTGGAGAATCCCAGGGACAGAGGAGCCTGGTGGGCTGCCGTCTATGGGGTCGCACAGAGTCAGACACAACTGATGTGACTTAGCAGCAGCATAGACATATGTATCATAGATACAGCATAGATCTGTATCTATACAAATTTGCATAAATATCATGATAGTTTCATTGTATATGGTCTTTTTTGCAATGGTAAATGTCTATTATTCTCTCCTGAACTTTTGGTACTTGTGGGTTTGGAGGTTACAAATAGTGATCTAGGGGCTGAGAATGTTTTGGGATTTGAATATAGTTGCATGGGTTAAGCCTGAAGGTGGATGATGGAGAGGTCCTGAATTAGCGTGTGATCACATTGTTAGATTTCTTCCTAGGAGACTCATAGCCAAATTCCTTTCAACCACTTGTTCCCTCTGAGACCCTAGACAAATTATCGAAATTCCTAAATCTGAATGGATCAGCCCTGGGATTTCTTTGGAGGGAATGATGCTGAAGCTGAAACTCCAGTACTTTGGCCACCTCATGCGAAGAATTGACTCATTGAAAAAGACTCTGATGCTGGGAGGGAGTGGGGGCAGGAGGAGAAGGGGACGACAGAGGATGAGATGGCTGGATGGCATCACTGACTCGATGGACGTGAGACTGAGTGAACTCCGGGAGTTGGTGATGGACAGGGAGGCCTGGCATGCTGTGAAGCATGGGGTCGCAAAGAGTCGGACACGACTGAGCGACTGAACTGAACTGAACTGAAATCTGAATGGAGTAAATAATAACTTTAGAAAATGTGTTTCCCATCCCCTCATTACAGGTAGATTAGCAGACATATTAAAGACCAAGGGGAGGTAACTAAATCCAAGGATAAATATGTTTCACTTAGATTGGGACAGCCAATACAGTAGATTGCTAACTATCCTTGGTGAATCCAACTTTGAATATAAACATACTCATACACACCCTTCTCACAATAACTGTGAACTCAATCATGTGACTTGCTTTGTCCAATGGGGCATTAGAAAATATAGCAGAAGCAGACACTTGATAAATTCTTGTTTACTGGGGAATAACTGCTAGGGATGTTGCTATGATCATGAAAGATACAGGGTTTACTGCTGCAGAGGTCACGTGAAGGAGAACTCAGCCAACTGTGCTTGCTAACCACAACCTGAACAGATCAGTGTTGGTCTCACCACCAGATGACTGTAACCACCCAAGCAATACCAACAGAAGAATCACCTAAGTGAGTAAAGCCCAATGAGAAGAATTGTGATCAAATTATTATTTCAAGTTTTGGGTTGGTTTGTTATTTGTAACAGATACCTGATATCTTCAGTTATCTGGTAGGATAAATGTTTTAGGCTGTTGTTATTGAAACCAATAAATGATACCTAGGAGTGAACAATCTTACAAATTAAAAACATGCACCACTTGCAGATAAATGAGTTAAAATAGCGTGTGCACATAGCATAATCAGAAAACAGATTTAAAAACTGAATAGCAAACATAGAGTTGTCTTTGTGAACAAATTTTCCATGTTAGATTACTACTTCGTGGTGTATACAGAAAATCAATATATGTTACATTGCCTTCTCCATATGTGACATATATATATATATAACTTACTGAAACATGATTTTCTGTGGAGCATATGCTGGAAAGTCTTGCACAAGGATTCTTCACTTTGGGTAATGGTCCTACAGGTGCACTGCCCTTGAAGGACGGTCCCAAGGGTACCAATGTAAGCCGCTTTGCAGTCGTCACTTCCAGAGCAAGCGAGGTCTTGCTTGCTTAAGGTACCAATGCATGTCTCATCCTCATGGCACTTTCTCATCACATGCTGCCAGCACTTGGCCTGGAATATTCTATAGCGCCTCCTGGAAAGAGTCAGGAAATGGAATGAGTCTCTGCATATCATTAGTTCACACTAACATGTAGTGATATCTCACCTGACAAAGAAAGAAAGAAAGAAAGTGAAGTCACTCAGCCGCGTCCGACTCTGCGACTCCATGGACCATAGCCTACCAGGCTCCTCCATGCATGGGATTTTCCAGGCAAGAGTACTGGAGTGGGGTGCCATCTTCTCCAGGGGATCTTCCCAACCCAAGGATCCTGCATTGCAGGCAGATGCTTTACCCTCTGAGCCACCTGACATAAAACAAAATGCCTTCTGGGTGCTTCTAAACATAGCTGGAAACTAAGTTTGTATGTTCAAACATCCTAATAGAGAGTGTGGAAGAAAAATTAGAGAAATCTTGTGAATTATTTTCCTTTCGTGATGAAAGACAGAGGCTAAGTTTAGGATTCCCTGGATGACTCTTCCTTCCTTACTAATTTTATTTCAGTGGGTGATGATTTGCAGTACGAACTACTTGGGAGATTTATTAGCAATAATTTTTGAAGCAGAATGTGGTTTTGAGACTATATTTGACCATTACCTCCCACCAAGTGATCTCAGAAAAGACTCCTGACTTTTCATGAGAGTTCTCCCATAGGATGGGAGGTCTGTGCTCTTTCTCAATGTTTCTAAGCAGACTAATTAGAATTAACATTAATGCTCTGGGGTTCTCTGGCAGCATGAGCTAATTTAAAGCAAAACATGAGTTTATTTGATGGGCTGAGATAATCTGCTAGAACCACATCCATTCATAACTTTTCTGACTACATATTTCATTCCTGCTGTCTTAATCTTGAATAGAAGTCTGGATAATGTACAATAATTTCATATTTGGAACTTTCACAGTAAGAAGATATCTACTCAGTGGAACCAAAGATATTAATCTTTGTCTTTAATATTTATCACCTATAATTATTTTTCCTTTTCTTGAATAAATCACTATAAAATATGCATGCAAAGCCTCTGAGTATATGTCATTTGTCCTGACTTTACTTGCTTTCATGATGTTCAGTTCAGTTGCTCAGTCATGTCCGACTCTTTGCGACTCCATGAATCGCAGCACGCCAGGCCTCCCTGTCCATCACCATCTCCCAGAGTTCACTCAAACTCATGTCCATTGAGTCAGTGATGCCATCCAGCCATCTCATCCTCTGTCGTCCCCTTCTCCTCCTGCCCCCAATCCCTCGCAGCATTAGGGTCTTTTCCAAAGAGTCAACTCTTCGCATGAGGTGGCCAAAGTATTGGAGTTTCAGATTTAGCATCAGTCCTTCCAGACTGGTTGGATCTCCTTGCAGTCCAAGGGACTCTCAAGAGTCTTCTCCAACACCACAGTTCAAAAGCATCAATTCTTCCACGCTCAGCTTTCTTCACAGTCCAACTCTCACATCCATACATGACCACTGGATGTTACTCTGCTTAAATCCATAAATCGCATCATTTTCAATAATCCTGTATTTTAAGTCATCTTAAAGGAATCAGCTTTTAAATACAATGGTAAAATTAATAATATTTACATTTATATTTAAGAAAATATTGCAAATACTTGAGCATATAATTCTGAATCCAGAAGAACAAGTATGTTCCTTTAATGCAATTAAGAATTGTATATAAAATGCCATCTAAATGTAAGCACTGGAAGTATTGATTGTCATTTATGAGGTTGACAGGTGCCATTTATTCTTTCTTAAATGTATGTTTTATAAAGTTTAAGTTACATTATTTATGTCTTCATAAAAGTTAATTCATTCAAAAATGTTTTGAAATTTTGAAAAACTGACTGAAGGATATTTAATTAAAAATAAAAATATAATAAAACCTTTTTGGTTTACTCATAAATACGACAAATTTTTTATATTATAGGAATTGTGCTTTATGTTTTAAATGCTTTGATGTGTAACTGTTTCATTATCCTTATTTTCTAGATATTCTTCAGTTTCTTATTCTGGTTTTTTATTTGAAACATTAACTATCTAAGAGAGTAATTTTTAAAATAGTGTTGATCATTTGTTTTAGTTTTGCTATAAATTTCTCGTTACATCGTAAGCCATAAGAGAATGTGGTCTGTGTGATTTCTGCATATAGAATGTATTACATTTACTTTTATGGCCTAATATATATCAAACTTTGTGAATATTCTCTGGCACTTAAACATGTTTATGGTGAAGTTTTGTTTCTAAAAAAGTAGGTAACATTTCTTCCAAGCAAACATTTTTTTCACTACTTTCTGGAGCTTATACATATGAAAAAACATAATTTCCTATAAATCCCTAAACACTTATAATTGACAAAATATAATCTCACTTTCCAGTGTATATATCTGTATTGAGCAAAATTAATTGAAAAAAATAGTATTTATATCACCTTCTTTGGCCTTTTCAAATAGAGGAGTTTTAAGACCTGTCACAAATTGAGGATTCTTGTACAGGGACATAAGTTGTATTTTAAAACCTAACCGTTCTGCTTTGCTCCAGATATAAGCACTTTTGCAGGAAAGATATATGATAAAGTCTTAACACTCTCACTGAAGAAGTTGTTTTTCATTGGGAGTTTTTTTTTCCATCTGAATTACATTAACGATAATTTAATAAAAATACTGGAAATCTCCCTAAGGCAAAATCTGCTTGAGCAAATGACAGAATTTGTCTTTTCATCTTGACAACTAATATTGTGTAATATTTCCATCTCCTCTATAAAGTATTCATTAAGAGACTATTTGCACACGGTGAAAAGAAATAGAAGATACACAGTCCTTAATCCCTGAATTAATATATAAAAGATAGAAATTATATAAAAAGAGACATGTATCTGTATATTAAAGCATTATACACATTAAGTACAAGACACTTTAAAATGGAGGGAAATGAGGTGACATTTTAAAAATTAATTTATTTTAATCGGAAGCTAATTACTTTACAATATTGTAGTGGTTTTTGCCATACATTGACATGAATCAACCAGGGGTGTACATGTGTCCATCATGTTCTAGACCCTGCACTACACACTTTGGAGAGGTCATGAAATCCAGGATTCCTTGTAGAGGAAAAGTATCAACTCTGTACCAGTTAATCTGAGAAAGTGTTGATGCCAAGGTGAGGTGCATGCAAGAGTGTATGTTTCAGAATCCATCACAGAGCTTCTCAAAGGTCTATAGCAGCAGACTCCATCACTCTCATTAAAATATTTTATTTTATAGGGAAGCTCAGTTAAGTCATGCTTAGAAAATTGAGTACAAATCACTCCAAGGTAATAAGGTAGAATATTCAGTGCCTTGGCACTGGAATCAGGTAAAGCTGGGTACCCCCCATGGAGACATCTGGCATTTTTACATGGATTACTTAAAAAAAAAAAGTGTTCCCTAGCTGGTTAAAATGTTATTTGGTTTCACTGTTAGTGTAGATAGATGTATGATAGATAGTAATATTCTATGAGAATATTAGTGTAAGCAAACATTTTTAACATTTTTCTTGATTGTATGTGATACCATTATTTTATTACACCTAAAATCACTTTTTGGAAATTAAGTTATTGTTTTCATTAAATGCATTTTATTTATTTATTTATTTTTTTGTCATTGAGCTTAAGACTAATTCCAAACACATTAGGGGAATTAAAAGGTGCAAAAAGTCTGCATCTTTGAATCAATGAAATACAATAGTTCACTTAATAAGAATTTTTGAGCTTTAAATTAGTTTGAAAAATGTAAACTGCATTATAAAAATAGTTTTTGCTATTAATTTTAGTATTATCTGAAGAGAAATAATTAGTAAACTTTAACTGATAAACATCTATAGGAAAAGATCCTCAAACAAAACTTTCTTAAGAATTTTGGCATTCTCTATGGTAAGTTGAAGGAAAAAAAAAAAACAAGCATTTTGCTGAGATCTTCACCCTTTATCTTATAGAATGTGCATTATGAGGAAGTAGTTGTCTTTTTTGACAAATATTTGCAAGACCTGGAGTTACTTTGCAAGCTGGAATGACTGACAGTGAAGTTGTGAGGAGAGTTAAAGTTGAAGGAAAGCACTTTACCAAGAACCAGCCCTTTAGGAAATGATGTCATTAAATCTCGTTTTTCACTGGTTCAAGCTGGTGACCAAAGTGACAAATTCCTCCTTGAGCTGTCACACCGAGCCCCTCCTCCACACTAAATGTTTACTTTGATCTTTGAATGAATTCACTATATATGGAGTTTTATTCATTTGAAGACAATTAAACAATACTGTCCCTGATAGGAAGTACTGGGCAAGCAAAGGAGTATAAATTATCTTGGGATGATTATCCTGGGAAGCAGAAGATTCATCCCATAATTATACAGCTGAATGATGGTTTTTAAAGGAAGCTCCTTTAACGTGGTAACACCAATGTTACAGATAGTTTTGATTTTATTCTTTCCTCCATCTTCTTACTCATTTCCAAAGAGGTCCGCTTCACTGTGGCTTTCTTACCACACCAAACATCAATTTGCCTTGAATTTTTAAGGAAATGTGTTTATCGAAGACCGCAGTGAGGAAAAGAGAAAGTCAGGGTGTCGGATTCAATTTATGATTCCCAGGAGGAGTTACCTGCAAAGGTAAAGTCTAGCTTTCACTAGCAGCCGGAGTGGAAATTTTAATAAGTTGGGCAGATCATTCACACCTCTGCTCAAAATCCCTCAACATCGCTCTGCTTTCTCAGAGTAAATCCTATCTCCTGTTCCTCTCCGCCTTGTACACGCTCTCCTCCTTGCATGAGAGCCTGCCACGTTCATTTTTTCCCCGGCGCTGGCTCATCCTTTTGTCTGGGATCTCTTATTTCTGAAACTCACTGAGAGAAGCTCATTTTCTCGCTTCTTCAGCTCCCGTAAAATGTCTCTCCTGGGGCCATCCCACTGACACTGCAATTCTTTTATTCTTTCTGCCTTTCACACTCCCCTTATTACACATGCATATGTGTGTGCTTGTGAATCTCCAGAGTACTCATCATCATACAATATAAGACTGTTAGTCACTCAGCTGTGTCCAACTCTTTGTGACCCCATTAATTTCCCACCAGGCTCCTCTGTCCATGGAATGCTCCAGGCAAGAAAACTGGAGTGGGTAGCCATTCTCTTCTCCAGAGCAGCTCCCTGACCCAAGGATTGAACTGAGATCTCCTGCGTTGCAGGCACATTCTTTACCATCTTAGGCACCAGGGAAGCCCATTTACAACTGCGTGAAAAATACACACTTTTCCTATTTATTTTCTATCTACACCTACTGAATACATTCCACAGGGCAAGCATTTTGTATCTTGTAACCAGATGTGTAAAATAGTACTAGATGGCTGGTAATTGCTTTTTGAATAAACAAATAAATGACTAACATTACTGCCCTGAGAATCCAGGGTGAGAGGTTGGGAAGAGAGGAAGGGGTGCATTACTGACCTTACGACACATGTGTGCGAGGGAATCCAAACTTTAGCTCCTCCCTCAACTCCATCCCAAAACACAAAAGATTAATTGTGGAGTTTGAAGAGTCACCTCATCAGAATCCTGAGAGGTTATCAGCCTTATATAGTCATACCCCCAAAGCCAATAATAAAACTGACACATAAACCAGGTCTATTAAGCAATTCATGAGTCTCACTTGAATCTGTAATTTTATTAATAATGCTATTTCATGATTACCCAATCCTGACATAATGATTTTTTTTTTCAATTTCCAAAACATATTATGCATTTGAGTCTCCAAAAGAATACTACACATGTCCCAGAGATTCAAAACTACAAATTCTGTGGCTTTGTTTACGTCATGTTGGATGATGGTGGGAACTCTAGCTAATGGAATGAGATCAAGTGTTGGGGCTGAAGTGTAACAAATAAGGTGCCAAATCAGAAAGCAGGGTACACGTGTTTTTACTCACCTGCATAATTCATCATCTTGGCAGCTGTGAATTACATCGAGGCAGGTGGGGGTTGGAACTCTGTTCACTGCACATGGCCTGCTGTGGAGTGCTTCTCTGGACTGTTGACAAGGCTCATCAGCGGGAGCACAGTCACAGAAAGCCAACATCTGGGCAATGTTAAACGGCATATTTTGATAGAAGAAGCGGATGGCTGCTTGGCAGTGTTTCACATCACACAGCTTTCCATCCGCTGAGCAAGCTTTCAGGTAAAGGGCCAGCTGGGCATTGCAGAGTGCATCCCCAATGCAAACCTCTGCCACTTCCAGGCAGGACTGAACCCCTCTGCCTCCTAGAAGGAAGGGTATGTCCAGGTTGTGGAAAAGTAAACAGAGAGCTGTGCATACAGAATCTGCATAACACCACGAGAAATCCGTGAGCAAAATACAACAATGTGCCCATACATTGCTTTTGGCAAGTAGTCCTATTTATTTTGTTTACTTTTTTTTTCAGAGTTGGAATAAACTTACTGGTCCTGAGCAGTGGGTTACTTGAACCATCTTTCATCTACACTGGACATGTATTATGATCCAGAAGTGGTGGGGAGTGTATAGGACCAAAACTGAACTGCGGGAAAAAATCCTTGAGCCCAAGTTTATCACATGCAAACAATACATCTTTAGAAATTGGATTTGAATCTAGCTGATGGTGTGTTCAGTGGCTCAAATCAAAATGATCCTTGTTCTACTGAACTTTTTATTTGAAGGAGAAATAGTGACTAACGTTTCCATGTAGCTATTCCCACGTGTAAAAATGTTCACATTTTGGATCTAGTCTTTGTTTTTAATTGTAAGTATTTCTCCCCATAACTGTAAATAAATGATAGATAAGCAAAATAGATGCTTTGAAATATTAGTGGAAGAAATGCAATGATTTGTTGCATTTTCTAGTGTTAGAACAATTAAAGTTCACATGACTCTTTTTGTAATGACATATCTTGAAGAAGCCTAGTAACTACATTTTAAGTTATATTGTCCAGTATTCACAATGCAAATCAAAATGACTATTTATAAACATTACCGTGATAGGAAAGAGTAGTTAGATTCCACTTGTATTTATTATCCTCTTTTATGTTATCTAGAAGGAAAAGAAAGAGACTATTTTATTAGTGAACAATTTTCTAAATTTAATAGGAGAATGTAGACAACATTTGTCAATGTGTACTCCGATAAAAATACATATAAGCTCATGTAACCCTTATTTAACCTTGGTACACAGAATTAGTGAGGTACAGATGAAGAAAAATAAACCACTGTAACATCATTCAAGTCAGTTAAACAGCTCTGCTCTGAGTATTCAGTTACTCGAAAATTTAAACAAATGCTAATGACTAGGCCATGTGCAGAGAAGTAAACAGAGAGTCTGTCTGGGGAGAAAGAACAGAAGAAATATTGTCTGAACCAAAAAAGCTCTCCCCAGTAAGGTCTTAATTAGATTGAAAGGCAATTTAAAGACTATTTCCACCTCTGACTATCTTAGCTTCCCAGAGTTTTTAGGAATTATAGAATTGGAGAGGTTGATGACCATCTAATTCTAAAAATCTTTCATTCAGGAAGCATTGGTCAAGTTCCCACTATGTACCAGGTGCCATATTGAAGACAAATTTTCAGTTCCTGTTGTCAAGACTTATATAGGAAATGGAGACATAAAAATGATATCAAAATAAAATAGAAGTAACAGACATAGGCATAAAGTGATAGGGGAAGACTATGATCAGATTTTTATTTTAAAATGAAAATTCATTTTTTGCTGCTGGCTGTTGATTAAGATATTGGCTTCCATTACAGGTTATTGATCAGGAGATTGATTTCTGCTATGGCATGTGTCTCTTGATTCAACTTGTCCCGACTTGAGCTGTCTGTCCAAGCTCCCTGCCTGCCCATCTATGCACATATATGATGGTACAATCATAAAACAATTCTTTTTACCCCCAAGGGTGTCAGACTTTCCAGACTCTTTGCCTTGTTCCATCTGTTCTCATCATACATGGTTTTCATATCTCTACTGGCTACGTCTCAGCTAAAGAATCACGGTCTCTTCAGGAACCCACCTTCCTATGCTTCAGAGAAGTTCCTTCTTCTGTTCCATATTGAATGAAATCCCAATAAGCAAATTTCTAAGAATCTCATAGCTTTTTTAACAGATACAAAAGTCTAGGCTAGCTAGACTTTCTATGATAGGTTAATAGCTGTGCTTTGGCACTGTTTAGTATGACTGTGCCACTGTTTAAAACATATTCAAGAAACTATCATTAAAATATAAATAAACACTGAATTCACTTATTGTTATGAACTAAATTTTGTTTGCTTCCAAGATTCATAAGTTGAAGCCCTAAATCCTGATATAACTGTATTGGGAGATGGTGTCTCTAGAGAAGTAATTAAGATGAAATGATGTCCTAAATGTAGGGCCCTGATCTGGTAGGATTAGTGTTCTCATAAAAAGAGACATTAGCAAATTTCCTCACTCTTCCCTGGCCACGTGTATACCCCATGGGAATGTCCTGTAAGGACCTGGCAAGAAACCAAGAAATTTGCAAGCCAGAAAGAGAGCGCTCACCAGAAACTGACCCTGCTGGACTTTGATCTGGAACTTCCAGTCTCCAGAATGATGAGGAAATAAATTTCTGTTGTTCAAGCCATCCAACCTCTGGTATTTCACTAGGGCAGCCCAAGTGGACTAATCCACTCAAAATACTAGCAATTCTTACAAAAACAATTATTTTATCATGAGGAAACAAATTCTATCTTGGATCCATATTATTTTATGTAATATGAGTAATGCACTGTAATAAATTGTTTGCACGTTAAATTCTAATTTCATATAGTGCACACATAGGTATATTCACATTTTTTTTCTGGAGAATATTTTAAACTGTAGCTTAATTGCTGAAAAGGAGCTAAAGAGCAGTATGTCATGGGAACACAGAGAAGCATGGGCCCACCAGAACTACATCTCTGTTGTATGATCATACATAGCAAATAAAGCACAGTGTGTATATATACCACATCTTTATCCATTCATCTGTTGATGGACATTTAGCTTTCTTACATGTCCTGGCTATTGTAAATGGTGTTGCAATGAACACTGGGGTGCATGTGTCTTTTTGAACTATGGTTTTCTCAGGGTATATGCCCAGAAGTGGGATTTTTGTCATATGGTAGCTCTATTTTTAGTTTCTTAAGGAGCCTCCATACTGTTCTTCATTGTGATTCTACATATATACAATGGAATATTACTCAGCCATTAAAAAAGATAAAAATTGGGCCATCTGTAGACATGTGGATGGACTAGAGTCTGTCATGTAGAGTGAAGTAAGATGGAAAGAGAAACAGAAATATTGTGTATTAACGCATATATGTGGACTCTAGAAAAATGATACAGATGAACCCATTTTTCAAGGTAGGAATAGAGACACAGACATAGAGAACAGCTATGTGGACATGGAGCATAGAGGGATAAACGGAGAGATTGGGATTGATGTGTGTGCATTGACATGTGTAAAATAGGTGGCTGGCGGGAAGCTGCTACTTAGCTTGGGGAGCTTAGCTTGGTGTTCTGTGGTGACCTAGATGGATGGGATGGGGTTGATAGGTGCGAGAGAGGTCCAAGAGGGAAGGGAGATACACAAACACACACACACACACACATGTGATTGATTTCATTGTACAGCAGAAACTAACACACCATTGTAAAGCAACTATACTGTAATTTAAAAACACAGTGTTCCCTCTTCTTGATCCACTAATATTGAAATATATGCAGACTCTGCTATCTTCTCACCCTTCTACTTCTCTAGTCCAAGAAACCATGCATTTCTATGTTGACCTCATCTACTGCCATGATCCCATTTGCCATCCACCAGTGAATGACCTCCTGATTTATACCTGCTGCACAGATCTCATTTCTATGTGTCATGCAAAGCATTTTAGGCTACAGTTCCATACTGAGAACTGTCTATTTGATATCTCCACTTGGGTATCTAATAAACATTTCATACTTACCACATCCCAGACTGACTCCTGACCTCTCCTCTGTCCCACTCCCAAAACCTCTTCTTCCTACAGTTGTTCCATGTTAGTCAATGAAAATAATGGCAACCACATCCTTTCTAATTACTCAGGACAAAAGCCTTGGAATAAATATTGATTCTCTTTTGTTGTTGCAGCCCCATGTGATCCACTCATATCAAGCATACTAAGAATCTGACAGCTGTCCACACTGTTCCAAGACCCATCATCTTTTTGCTGCATCATTATATAAACTTCCTAATCAGTCTTCCTACTTGGGCATTTGCTTCTCTTCAGTCAATTGTCAACACAAAATCCAGAGTTTTCCTCTTAAAGATATATCTCAGACCATGACACTACTCTGGCTCAAACCCCTCAATGGTTTCCTGGATCACTTAGAGTAAGAGCCAAAGATTTTGAAATGACCTACAAAGCCCTTCACCATCCTGGCCCTATTTTATTTCTGGTCTCATCTCCTGCATCTCATCCCCTGCTCTCTCATCTCTACCCCTAGTGTCATCTTTGCTCTTCGTCAAGACCATTCCCAGCTCACCTTGAGCTATTTCTGCTTCCCAAAGTTCTCTTTCCCCAAATACCCACATGACTCATCCCTTGCCTCTTTCTATCTTTACTCAAACATTAATTTCTTCAGAACGACTTCCTGGCCATCGTATTAAAATTACAAACCACCCACTCAGACTTCCTTTCTCCCCTATCTGTATTATTTTCCTCCTTAGCATTCATACTGTTTATTTTTACTTTTTAATTTAATTTATTTTTTATATTTTATTGGAGTACAGTTAATTTACAGTGTTGTATTTGTTTCATGTGTACAGCAAAGTGATTCAGTTATACATTTACACATAGTCATTCTTTTCCAGGTTCTTCTTCCACATAGATTATTACAGAATTTTGGGTAGAGTTTCCTGTGCTACACAGTAGGTCCTTGTTGGTTACTTATTTTATATATAGTAGTGTGTGTTTATGTTAATCCCAAGCTCCTAATTTATGGCCCCATCCCACCATATTTCCCCTTTGGTAGTACTCATTCTGTCATACCATTTAAAATATACCCTCCAAATCTTTATCTTCTTAATAGGCTCTTACTGATGCTTTTGAACTGTGGTGTTGGAGAAGACTCTTGAGAGTCCCAAGGAGATCCAACCAGTCCATCCTAAAGGAGATCAGTCCTGGGTGTTCATTGGAAGGACTGATGTTGAAGCTAAAACTCCAGTACTGTGGCCATCTGATGGGAAGAGCTGACTCATTTGAAAAGACCCTGACGCTGGGAAAGACTGAGGGCAGGAGGAGAAGGGGACGACAGAGGATGAGATGGTTGGATGGCATCACCGACTTGATGGACATGAGTTTGGGTGGGCTCTGGGAGTTGGTGATGGACAGGGAGGCCTGGTGTGCTACAGTCCATGGGGTTGCAAAGAGTCAGACATGACTGAGCGACTGAACTAAACTGAACTGAACAGCCTGCTACTAAGATCCCCGCTTTGGTGATCTTGGTCCTCACTTCCGCAACCGCTGGTCTTTGTCCAGCAGTGCCCCATCCAAAGGGAGTTGCCACACCCAGGGGGACAGACTTTTCCAGGGGACAGCTCCTAGGAAGGAGGACTAGTCCATTTGAGGGGCTCAAAGAGGCAGTATCTCTAAAGGGCCATTCCAGGGCTAAACTTCTTGTGGAGTCAACTCAGTTTGCTGTAGTCATTGCCTTGCATTTCAATTTGCCCCACCTCCTAATCCTGCTTTTCCCACTTCATCCTAGATTTTGTTCCTGAGCCCCCAGCCTAATACTATTTTGTATGCAAACTTCTGTCTCAATGTCTGTTTCCAAAGAAACTAACTGAGATACTCCTCAGTTAAGAATATAAGGTCCTAGAGAACAATGATTTGTGTGTGGGTGTGTGTGATTTTTGTTTGCTTTGTTAACTGCTTTTTCCCCAGGTCTTAGAACACAGCCAAGGACATGGTAGGCACCAAAGAAATATCTGTTATATAAATAAATAATCATCCCTTACTATATTATCTATTTCTTTAATTTTTAAATCCCTTAAAAATAATACGTTTTTAAAATAAAGAGCAGTGTTATTATTATTGCATTGTTTTTTTTAATCAACCAGACTTAGGACTTAGCACATTTTCACTGTCTTATAAGTACTTGTTCAATGAATGGATGAATAAAACACATTATTTTAAAACATTTTGGCATTTCCATCTTTCTTCATAATCCCTTTTAGACATAGTCATAGTAATATATATATTTTTTAAATGTTCACTTTCTGGGAGAAACACAGGCAGAAATGACAGAGCTGGGACAGAAATTATTCTGTAGTCAGTTGGTACTTGTGATTATATTTAAGATTCTAAAATTCTTCCCTTACATACTGACCTGAAACAATGCCCAGGTTGAGTTCCTTTTCATTGTCTTCAATGAAGGATGGAACTGGATTTGTTTGAGCATCCTTTATGCAAATGTCTTCAGACAAGCTTTTCCAAATTTCAGTGCACTCTGCTTTCAAAGGGTCACTGCACTGACAATTCCATAAGATTGTTTCTTGCAGACCTTCTCTCAACACTGCACAGAGGTAGCTTCCATCAAGGGTCTTGCATTGTTCTGATTCCCTCCTGCAGGTTTTCTTGAAACTCTTATACAAAAGAGCACAATGTTCAGATTCCTGGCAGATACGTGCTGCCAGGATGCAGTCTCTCTTTTTTTCTGTTGTTAATGATGTCTCTTTCTCATGGAGCCACTCTGTGATGTTTGAGTGTGAAGCCAAATTTGAGGACCGTGCTGATTCTTCTCTATTTTTAAAAATGACTAAAATTAAAGAGGGCTCATTTAGTTTAAATTTAAATAAGCTCATTTAAAATCCTCTTAATGTTTCCTAAAAAGTCCATAAACATATTTTATAAATATTTGACTGTTTTTCAAAAACCACCAAAGACATTATTTCAAGAAAACTATTACAAATGACTTTTATTTTTTAAAAAATTGAAATAAAAATATTGCTTATTTATAGTTTATATAACAAAGCATAATGGTAATGCTCAATTTCTTTTGCTATTTCATCCTCATGATTTCCTTCTGTCTTTTCATTACATTTGATGATGATTGGTAGAAATCATTGTAACTTACAATGCTTAGGAAAAGCTAAAGTGTTAATCTCTCTGTCATGTCTGACTCTACATGACCCCATGGACTGTAGCCCTTCAGGCTCCTCTGTCCATGGGGTTTTCCAAGCAAGAATACTGGAGTGGGTTGCCATTTCCTTCTCCAGGAGATCTCAGCCCAGGGATTGAACCTGGGTCTCCCATATTATAGGCAAATTCTTTACTGTCTGAGCTACCATCCATTATTTCTCTTTGTATAAACTTTGTATATTTCTATTTCCTCCTAGAAATATGCCTATACTGAAGTGTTTCTCCACAGTTTTCATTATTTCCCCTTTAAGAAGCCTTTTTTTTTTAGACAGTGTTTTTCCTAATTCTCTTGCCCACTCATGAATTTTTAATTCCACAGATTTATTGTGTATCTATTCAGGGGCAGTATATATATCTGCACTTTATACATGTAAGAAGTTTTCTGCCCACCCCCAAGAACCAATTTCCACCCCTTGGAAGTTATATCCCTCATAGAGAATGTATGTTCTACTAGAGAATTCCAATAAATCCATAATTACATAAACTTTATAGGAAGCAGATAAAACCCACCTCAGTGTAAGAATCCTTACTTGCCCTAAGGTTTCAGTAGTATACCGTCTATCTCTAAAATGTCTCATCTCCCTCTGAGGTCCTTCTTATGTGGACCTCCACAACGAACACTTTCTTGCCCCGACAGTACATAGGGTCACGCCGAGTTGGACACGACTGAAGCAACTTAGCACGCACACATGCATGCAAGTTAAAGATAATATAATCAACTTCATAATATGAAAATGTTTACTTAAAAACCACCAGGACGTTCTTAGAAGCACTGTTCAGAGTACAGCCTCTTTACTGCATGTGTTTTGAAACACACACTGCAGTAGAGTTTTACACATTTATCAAATAACAACTCACATGAATTGTAATTATTTAAGTGAGATTTCTCTGCTGGAACACAAACCATCTCTCCTACCCCTTTTAGACAGCATATGCAGACTTGCATGGATGGGATATATATGAATTAATGCCATCTGTACATAATTTGTTCCATTATATTGGTAATTATATATTTTGAAATAATTAGTCTAGGCTAAATGAAATAATCAGGCTAAATGTCAATTTTACTTTGCTATGTTTTAAGGTAACAAAGAGCAGGGAGTCTCTTAATTGATCTTTATATCCCTCTTCCAGTGCTTAGTATCTACACCTATTAACTGAATAATTAGCAAATTTTATGAATGAATACATGATTTAGATGCTCAAAATATGTTTACAAATTAATTATATATTTATTGATCAGTTGCTAGATGTCAGGCACTGTGTTGAATATTTGTCATATTAAGAAAAAAAAGAAAAAATATAAAAACTGATTTGCTCAATAAGCTTATAATCTATAATAAAGACTAGAAAAGTACATGTCTGTTATATGTTGAGAAATATTTTGGGAATGCAAATGAGGGGGAGAGAGAGAAAGATCATATCCTGATGGAGTGATGATGAAAGAGTTGGTGGAAGATGCTGCAGTTGACATGACAAGATTCCAACTGTCACTTCCTTTTTCAATCTAAGTTGAATTATAAGCAAGCAGCTAATACTCTGTGTAAAGACCACAGTCAGAGCAGGTCTGTCATGAAGTGCATTTGTAAGATCATTCCGGTCTTCTGGGCAGGGTTTCTGTACCCCTGCCTTATCAATATCACCCCAGGGTAGCATTTATTAAGTATCTATTGTGGAAAAAATGGTTCAAAAATGGGGACTGATTTCAACTTAAATGCTCTAAATTTGTATGTACCTATATTTTCGTATCTATATTTTGTTGCATCTTGGTCTGATAGAAATGGTTATTGAGATATAAATGAACTAGTCCTACCATCTTGAAACAAAAGTCAACAAATAATTTCAATATTTCTATATGCTTTTGTTTCAGCCTACTTCAGTCTAAAACTAGAAAAGGCCTATTCATTAGGTAACTAATGTCATTTTATTCTTTATCTTATTTACTTCTCTGCATTTACTGTTGATTATTTTCTCTATGTCTTTCTCTGTCATTGGCTTGAAAATTCTTCCTGTGGGGTTTTTTTTTTTCTGTCTTTAAAATCTTCCTTATGATTTCTTCAACTAGGTCATGAAAGTATTATAAAAATACTTATATTCTCACTTCACATCTTTTTCTGGCCAGTCTTATCCTCCTGCATGCTTGTATCTGTTTCTTACAAACCACTGACTCACAAATCTTGCTTGTACTCAATGCAAGATGCATGTTTCCAAATGCCTGCCAAATGCCCTATCATTGCTTTTTCTAAACTATATATTCATCATGTGAAATGTAAAGCAAAGTGCTGACATTTCTAACACAAATGTGCCAAAGTGTGCCACCCCCATGGAAACTCTGCAAATATAATTCACCACTGTCGTCTTTCAGTCCTGTCTCCACATAGAGTGATACCCTTGTCCCAAGCCAGCAACTTGTATCACACATTTAATAACGTTCCCCACTCCTCATATCTGGTGGTAGCCAATTCCCACTGATTATGAGTCATAAGCATTTCTTAAGCGTCTCTTCTCCATGGAGTCCTCAGCACCAGTGCAGAAGTTTAGGCATGCGTCACATCTCTCCCAAATTATTCTGTTGGCTCTTATCCTTGGCCTGTATCTTACCCTGCCTCCATTCCATCCTTTAAACCACCTCCAGTGGAGTCCTGAAAAATATGGATTCCAGATTCTTCTGTTCAAAATGCATTAGTAGTTCCTCAAAAGTCTGATTTCTTTCCAGTATCATCTCCTGACTCCTCTGTTCTACAATCCAGCCTAATCAGGAATGTGTTTCTTCTCAATATCTCCTGCTTCATTCTGTTTCCTCCATCTGGAATATCATTTTATTTCATCTGCCCAAGAAGTCCAATTCACCCTAAAAGGCCCAAGTCTGTCATTTCTTCTTTGAAGGCTTCTGAGACACCATTCAAAAAAAAAAAAAAAAAAATTCAGATGAAGTTGCTCAGTCGTGTTTGACTCTTTGCAACCCGATGGACTGTAGCCTACCAGGCTCTTCCATCCATGGGATTTTCCAGGCAAAAATACTGGAGTGGATTGCCATTTCCTTTTCCAGGGGATCTTCCCAGCCCAGGGATAGAACCCAGGTCCCCTGCATTGCAGGCAGACGCTTTACTGTCTGAGCCACCAGGGAACCATTATTTCTTCTCTATAACCTCAAGTAAGTATCATCTCATGTTTATCACATTGTATAGGTGATATTTAGCAATTATCAGTTTAATTAAGAATTGACATCATATAAAATATATTTTATAATGCTATTGGAATTAGAGATGAATAACAAAGATATCTAAGGAATATTCAAATATTTGGAAACTAAAAAATGGTATTATGAATAACTTTTGAATCAAAAATGAAGTCAGCAGTAAAATAAGAAAATATTTTGAACTTAATAAAAATGAAAACACATTTTTATTTAATTTAAAATTAGAGGATGTAACTAAAACACCACTTGGAAGGAAATTTATGTAATGAGATGTTTAAATAGGAAAAGAAATCTCAAATCAGTGATATAAGATTTCATCTTAAGAAACCAAGAGAGATGAGTCAAATCAATAATTTCAAGTCACATCAAATGCAACAACAACAAAATAATGTAGAACAAAACTGAGAGAGAAATTGAGAGTAAAAATAGAGAGAGGGAAATAGAGATAGAGACAAAAAGAGGGAGAAAAGGACATGAATTTCTGGTACCTAAACAAGAAAATGGGAGAAGGCAATGGCACCCCACTCCAGTACTCTTGCCTGGAAAATCCCATGGACAGAGGAGCCTGGTAGGCTGCAGTCTATGGGGTTGCTGAGGGTCAGACATGACTGAGCGACTTTACTTTCACTTTTCACTTTCCTGCATTGGAGAAGGAAATGGCAACCCACTCCAGCGTTCTTGCCTGGAGAATCCCAGGGACGGGGGAGCCTGGTGGGCTGCCATCTATGGGGTCGCACAGAGTCGGACACGACTGAAGCAACTTAGCAGCAGCAGCAAACAAGAAAATGACATCATCTTAACTCCTTCTAGATGTTTAAAAGACAATTTGGGAATATTAAGAACAACTTAGAGAGACAGAAACTACAATAAAGAGTAAAATGCAAACAAAAATAAAAACTCAACAGAAATCCAACAAATATCTTTCAAATTAAATTATTTAAAAGAAAAAAAAATGATAGGAATTACACAACCTGCTTTCAAGACATCTCATGAAACTGCAATAAATTAGACTGTGGAGCATTGGCAAAAGTATAAAATACATACATCACTGGGACAGATTGGAAAAACTGGGATGACAGCCACTAGTATACAGCCCAGTGATCTTTTGAGAAAACTGAAACTGAAACTATCTTCAACAAACGTGATGGAACAATTAGATATCCATATGACAATAGAACATATCTGAGTGTTAACTTGCATCACTTATGAAAATTGACTGAAAACGTATCATACACCTAAAATGGAAAACCTAAGCCACATAATTTTGAAGCCACATAATATATTTCTTTGGCACATAAGCACATGAAAATATGGTCAACATTATTACTATTTAAGTATAAATTAAAATCCCAATGTGATACTATTAAACATGTTTTGAAATGTCAAAGAGAAAGCAAAACACAGAAATCAAGTCCTGGCCTGAATGTGGAGCAACCAGAACTTTCATACATTTATGGTTACTTCAAATTTGAAATATAGTGTGAAAGTTTCTTATAAAGTTAAACATACGCTTTATTATATGACCCAATAATTTTTTACTGAGGAGAAATAACATATTTGTACAAATATTGTGGGTGAATATTTACAGCAGGTTTATAATCTCTACAAATCTGGAAACAATGCCAGTGACTTTCAGTGGTGAATGGATAATCAATTCAAGGAATAACCATATAATGGGATACTACTCCTCAAAAAAGAGGACAATTTTTTGGTGAATCACAAATGGATAATTTTAAATAAAAGAAAACTGGCTCAAACACCTACATGGTATATAATTTCATTTATATGAAATTTTGGAAAAGGCAAAATGATGGAACAGGAAACTGTCTAGTAAGTTTACTATGAAAAATTGGAGAGGTTGGGCTATGTGACCATTTAAGACAGATGAGAGATAAACCTCTCTCTTATAAGTGGGGGAAGGGTGATTCTGAAAAAGAAAAGGTGAGAATTCTCTGATAGCAGGTGCATTCCTAACCACTTCTGGGGGAGTGTACATAGAGACATTGAGGATCTAGAAGCTGATGACTTTCCGATTACTGGATCCCATGCATCCCTTGGAAAATCTGCACATACTCTCAATTCATGAGCCAACTATTTTGAATACCACTACTTCACCATATGACATATTTCACCACATGACACCAGGACTTCCCTGATGGCTCACATGGTAAAGCCTCTGCCTACAATGCGGGAGACCCAGGTTCCATCCCTCTGTCGGGAAGGTTCCCTGCAGAAGGAAGTGGCAACCCACTCCAGTATTCTTGCCTGGAAAATCCCATGGACAGAGGAGCGTGGTAGGCAAAGAGTTGGACATGACTGAGCAACTTCACTTTACTTCATCATCAGGCCGACACCTGGAGTATGCAGTAAATAAATGCATATTAACTAATTAAATGTGCCTATGCAACGGCACGGAGAAGGCAATGGCACCCCACTCCAGTGCTTTTGCCTGGAAAATCCCATGGACGGAGGAGCCTGGTGGGCTGCAGTCCATAGGGTCGCGAAGAGTCAGACACGATTGAGCGACTTCACTTTCACTTTTCACTTTCATGCATTGGAGAAGGAAGTGGCAACCCACTCCAGTGTTCTTGCCTGGAGAATCCCAGGGATGCGGAAGCCTGGTGGGCTGCCGTGTGGGGTCGCACAGAGTCGGACATGACTGAAGCGACTTCGCAGCAGCATACAAAGGCAAGCACAATGCTAGGTAAGGGGTTACACTTTGATCTTTCTCAAGAGGTCTTGTTTCCTTTAGCAAGAAAAATGGTACCTTATTTATCTTTTATCATTTAAGTCTTGTACAAAGCCATAGTGAGCCTCACAAATAAAGGTACTGAATGAGTGAATGTATCATTCTAATAAATTATTATTGAATGAAGCTTGAAATTGTGGGTAGTGATTATAGAAATATGTCATATACTTACTGAGACCTACACTTGACAGAACCTTAAATTACATGAAGAACTAATCAAATCACCAGATTAAAAACAAAAGAATTCATCAAACTACATAGCTGTGCTTCTTTTTGGCATTGTACTTTCTTTTGCGTGACTGTAAGCATTTCATATAACAATGTATTACCTGATTCGTTGATGCATTTTTTCCCAAGCAATTTGTTAAAAGTGCAGTAAAGGTCATCAAAGCAGAGACAATCTTTAAATTGTAAATTGCTTTCCACTAAGGACTGGATACTTAGGCCACAGCTGGATGAATTCTTCATCTGGCAGGTGTTGCCTGGATTTCACAGTCAAACATATAACATTCTAGATGTTAATCTGAATAAAAGTTTTGAGTCCTCCTACCCAAACTATGTTAAACCTTTGGGTAGCACCTCCTACCCAAAGCTTTTAATATCTTGATTTTAGTAATTCATTATTAGAGTGAAATTATCTGGGGTTACTTACAGCATGTTCATGTAATTGACTTTTCAAGCAAAAAACAAAACAAAACAAAAATATTCCTACTGTTTTCACCCCCAGTATTTTCTTTCTAAAATAGACTAAAACTTTCTGTATTTTAAAAGAACTTTGTCCTCACATAGAATGTCAATTTGTGCTATAACTATGGTTGCCTTTAAAATGAGGCAACCAGAATACTCTCTAATTTTAGCTATTTTTGTCTGTTTAGCAATTTTATTAGCTATTTGATCTTAATCTGCTATTTTATTTTATATGCCATTCCAAGATTATAGTAAGAGACATCCAAGTGGCTTTAAATTTATCATATAAAAAGACATGGTCCTGACACTTAGAAAGCACTCAGTAAATATTATTGCATCTTTTGTAATTACCAACATTTCATACTCTGCTTTAATATAGAAAGCCTTATTCATCTACCTATTTTCTTTTATTCATTATTCCTGAATAAAACTTTTTGAGTACATTGATTTGTATATTTGAGAATATTTCTATTTCAGCTTCATGCATGGTATAATTATGCAAGTCTTACCATTCACTATAAATTTGTATATTTATACAAATTTGCTATTTGTATACTAAATTCAATAAATGTGTTATAATTTATGATACAATGAATGCAATAGTTTAAGTTACCTTATAAAATATACCAAGGAGCTTCATTATCAAAACAAATAATAGACTTTTTTGTCAGTGTCCTTTATTATCATCTTAAAATTATTGTGCTATTAGAGAAAATTTGCCTTTGAAATTCTTTTCTTGAACTGTAATGAGAATGTTACTTTTAAACTGTGGTGTTGGAGAAGACTCTTGAGAGTCCCTTGGACTGCAAGGACATCCAACCAGTCAATCCTAAAGGAAATCAGTCCTGAATATTCATTGGAAGAACTGATGTTGAAGCTAAAACTCCAGTACTTTGCCTACCTGATGCAAAGAGCTGACTCATTTGAAAAGACCCTGGTGCTGGGAAAGATTGAAGACAGGAGGAGAAGGGGACGACAGAGGATGAGATGGTTGGATGGCATCACCGACTCAATGGACATGGGTTTGAGCAAGCTCTGGGAGTTGGCGATGGACAGCGAAGCCTGGTGCGCTGCTGTCAACGGAGTCACAAAGAGTCGGACACGACTGAGCAACTGAACTGCCTGAATGAGAATGTTGAATAGCGATAGATAACTTTCTCTGGCATTTGAGCATCGCATGCACCCTGTTCAAGCGCATGGAAGAGAAGAAATCTCACTCCTTATCTATATCCTATGTAATTCCTTGAGATCTTGTGGCTGGACAGGAGCTCTGATAGTGGAGATTGTAAATTAAATTTTTACATTGTCAGAACTATAGATTGTTGCCTCTTAATCCAACACACTTCACCTTACATCTTCAGAAAGTAGACGGAGAACAGGCAGATAGACAAGGGTCCCAAGCAGTACAAAATTTATTCTTCTATGAAGTGGCTGGAGAAATAAAGTGAGCCATGAAAGAATATAGTTTTTATTTTTCACTTTGGATTTCTCTTACTGAATATGCCAAAATTTTATTGGGTTTTTATGGTATTATCACACTCATTATACAAGTTGATAAAACTTGTCATGTTATAAAAAGCTTTTTTTGAAATGTTCTGTCCTAATAGTATTGGGATATTATCCCCTACATAATCTCTTTATCTACCTTTAGTGAATGGAGTCTTACAATAATGCTCTCATTCAACATATATTCAGCTACTTGACATAGATAGGATTCTTTTTCCTTTTAAACAAATGACAGTGATTTTTTTAATCTTCACATTCTCTAACCCCTTGGGCCTCCCTTCACATGTTTGGAATGTAAGACAAATTAAAAATAAAAATATATTTTAATTTGCTCTTGACACAGTTGAAATGGAAGATAGTATATATGTTGAAAGAATATAAAACTCATGTTGCTGCTGCTGCTGCTAAGTCACTTCAGTTGTGTCCAACTCTGTGTGACCCCACGGATGGCAGCCCACCAGGCTCAAAACTCAGGTTACATACATGCAAATAATGTGTTTGATTTTCACAAACATCATAGTAACATATAAACAAAAAATTGTATTTGAAAAAATGTTGCCATGTTTATGAGAGGCATGTGTATAACTGTAACATTATACGTTGTAAAGTAAGTAAAAGAATAATCTGAAACCTTGCAAAAAGTTGCCTGCAGTGTCAGCGCATTAAGGTTCTGGAGTAATGGTGGTCCAGTGGTTAAGAATGTGCCTGCCGATGCTGGGGACACAGGTCCCCGGTCTGAGAAGATTCCACATGCCATGAGCAGCTAAGTCTGTGTACCACAATCACTGAAGCCCACTTGCCTAGAGCCCATGCTCTACAACAAGAAAATACCTGTGTGCAGCAATAAAGACCCAGCACAGCCAAAAATAGATAATTTTTAAAAAGAATGAAACTGGACCACTTTCTAACACCATACACAAAAATAAACTCAAAATGGATTAAAGATCTAAACGTAAGACCAGAAACTATAAAACTCCTAGAGGAGAACATAGGCAAAACACTCTCCGACATACATCACAGCAGGATCCTCTATGACCCACCTCCCAGAATATTGGAAATAAAAGCAAAAATAAACAAATGGGACCTAATTAACCTAAAAAGCTTCTGCACATCAAAGGAAACTATTAGCAAGGTGAAAAGACAGCCTTCAGAATGGGAGAAAATAATAGCAAATGAAGCAACCGACAAACAACTAATCTCAAAAATATACAAGCAACTCCTACAGCTCAACTCCAGAAAAATAAACGACCCAATCAAAAAATGGGCCAAAGAACTAAATAGACATTTCTCCAAAAAAGACATACAGATGGCTAACAAACACATGAAAAGATGCTCAACATCACTCATTATCAGAGAAATGCAAATCAAAACCACTATGAGGTACCATTTCACACCAGTCAGAATGGCTGCGATCCAAAAGTCTACAAATAATAAATGCTGGAGAGGGTGTGGAGAAAAGGGAACCCTTTTACACTGTTGGTGGGAATGCAAACTAGTACAGCCACTATGGAGAACAGTGTGGAGATTCCTTAAAAAACTGGAAATAGAACTGCCTTATGATCCAGCAATTCCACTGCTGGGCATACACACTGAGGAAACCAGAAGGGAAAGAGACACGTGTACCCCAATGTTCATCGCAGCACTGTTTATAATAGCCAAGACATGGAAGCAACCTAGATGTCCATCAGCAGATGAATGGATAAGAAAGCTGTGGTACATATACACAATGGAGTATTACTCAGCCATTAAAAAGAATACATTTGAATCAGTTCTAATTAGGTGGATGAAACTGGAGCCTATTATACAGAGTGAAGTAAGCCAGAAGGAAAAACATAAATACAGTATACTAACGCATATATATGGAATTTAGAAAGATGGTAACAATAACCGGGTGTACGAGACAGCAAAAGAGACACTGATGTATAGAACAGTCTTATGGACTCTGTGGGAGAGGGAGAGGGTGGGAAGATTTGGGAGAATGGCAATGAAACATGTAAAATATCATGTAGGAAACGAGTTGCCAGTCCAGGTTCGATGCATGATGCTGGATGCTGGGGGCTGGTGCACTGGGACGGCCCAGAGGGATGGTATGGGGAGGGAGGAGGGAGGAGGGTTCGGGATGGGGAGCACATGTATACCTGTGGCGGATTCATTTTGATATTTGGCAAAACTAATACAATTATGTAAAGTTTAAAAAATAAAATAAAATTAGAGAAAAAAAAAAAGAAATTGAAAAAAAAAAAAAAAAAAAAAAAAAAAAAAAAAAAAAAAATAAAAAGAATATTCTTAAGTATCTAAATTCACTAATAAGTAAGTGAAGGTGAATCACTTGATACCAAGTTTAAGTAAGATGTTTAGAGAAAAACTTAGTTTCTAAGGCAGTGCAAAAAAATGACCAATTCCTATTTTTTACGTCAGTAAATAGAAGGTATTTGAGTGCATTTTAAACAACTTGTTTTACCTGACACATTGCAGGCATCTTCCATTATTCTCCAGGCATGTTTACAACCGTCGGCATCACTTAGGCAGAGCTCTCTTAAATATGTGCAATCTGTGGTTTGGGAAGCGGACTTGTTCAAGCATAGACCCACAGCTTGAATAACAACAATAAGAGGACAACAGAAATAGCAATATGACAACATGGTAGTTATTTACTTCAAGCCTAAGTTATTAATGATCAAGACCAGAATTCTGACAATGGAAATGTGATTAAGTCATTAAAAAAACGAGAATGAATCTTAACCTCCCCTCCAGCTATAGATTTGTTTCTTTTATATAAGATTCTTAAACAAAGCATATGTATTTGCCCTCTTTTTTTATTTCTGCCTATTTATTTCTCAATTTATAATTTATTGTTATGACTATTGCTCCATTGAAACTGTTCTGAAAAATGCCCCCAAATAATCTCCATAACGTGAACTTAATAGTTTAAAGACTTCATCTTGCCTGCTTTTATCATTGGGAATTTTGTTGTCACTTTGTTCTTGAAACGTTTTTCTTTTGGCAACCCTCCCTTCTAATCCTCTTGATACTTCTTCATTTGATATTTTCTGCTCATGGCTTTCTTCCCAGAATCCTCTTACTTTTCTGTTAAAGTGTATTTGTAGCTTAGGTTCTGTCCTCAGACTTTTCTCATTCTCATTTTACATACTCTTTGTGGACAACTCTATGTACTTATGGTTTTAACTAAAATCTCAAGATTGATGATTCTCAGATATCTAATGCAATCTTGTTATTTTCCAATATTTTAGTTACAGATGGCTGTTTCCTCCACCTAAATGTTCCAGACACACTTCCATGTAGTATTATCATCAATATTGTCCTCCTCATCTGTTGGATCACCTGTTTCATCAGCAATTCCACCATCCGCAATGGCACCCATACTAGGAAGCTTGGGTTCACAATAGGTTCCTTTTCTAGCCTCAATTTCACTCTCCCACATTCACTGTTGCATAGATCATTGATTCTCATCTTGCGAATTGACCAAGATAGTCAGTCTGCCTTCATCTTATTCAGGTAAATTCTTTACACCCCTTACTCTGCCTTATGCACCATTCCAGTCCGGTCATTTTTCTGCCTCATCCTTTGAATGGTTCCTCATAGCATGACTCTCATATTCTTCATCATGTGCAATCTGGATGTCCTCGAGCATTTATAGCTTCTCAGATGCTCCATGCTGCCGTGCATGTCTGAGCATGTCTGTGTGGTCACTACCAGACACTGTGAGTGGCTGGAGAAATAAGGTGAGCCATGAAAGAATATAGATTTTATTTTTCACTTTGGATTTCTCTTACTGAATATGCCAAAAAATTATTGGGTTTTAATGGTATTACCACACTCATTATACAAGTTGATAAAACTTGCCATATTAAAAAAGTTTTTTTTATTTTTTAATGTTCTGTCATAATAGTATTAGGGTAATATCCCCTACATAATCATTTTATCTACTTTTTGTTTTATCTACTATCTGTTTTCTTTTTATTCTGGACTAAGCCTTTTTGGTCCTTTAGGACTCAACACAATAACTACTAATTTTATGGAAACTGTTCCTAAATTCAATACCCCTTTCCAGCATTCAAATTGAATTTAACATCCCTTGCCTGTTTCACTACAATCTTGGGACCTTCCCAATTATGGAATTTACTGCTCTGTAATGAAAGTGTGTATTTATGTGTTTGTCTTTATCGCTGGGTTCTGGGATTTTACTGAGCAGGCATCAGGAATAATTCACAATGGTATGCCCATCATCAGTGCAATGATGCATCACATATATTCAATAAATGCATGCTGATTTAACCAACTTAAATAGCTGCTTATGGATGAGTTATATATAAATAACTAATAGTATTCAATAAAAATAACACCTTCCAGATATTTGCACATTATTTGGGGTAGAAGAGAAAAGGTTTCAGCAAGTTTTTTAAAGTTTCAAGAAAGTAGTAATGTTAATTTAATGTATTGTACCAATTATTCAAACTGATTCTGCAAGCATACAAACTGACACTTGCTTACTCAATCCATAGAAAACTATGGAAATTACAATTGAGTTTTAAAGACAGTATATTAGCTGTAATCAAGAGACCTAAAAGCTACGTCTTAATCAGAGTCAAATTATCTGAATTTTTTAAAAAGATGATGGTAATTATGAATGACCTGTCACAACATAGAGTTATAGGCTTCAAGTAAAGCCATAACATCTTTTTTTTTTTTTTAAATCTTACCTTTTCCAAACCTCTTCTAAGGAGAATCCATGGCAACTGTTTGGATCATATGTACTACTGCCTGAGTCACTCTGTTTGGAGATTAGGCTCATGAGTGTGGCTTGGTCACATTTTTCTTGTTGAGGGCTGGAGTGGAAATTGACATATCAGCTTTCTGTTTTTGTATGTTCATGGATAACCTCACCTAGCCAAGTTTCTGTTCTAGGTTAGAAAGCCTGAAGATGGGGAGCACATGTACACCCATGGCTGATTCATGTCAATGTATGGCAAAAACCACTACAATGTTGTAAAATAATTAGCCTCCAATTAAAATAAATTAGTTTAAAAAATCTTAAAAAAAGAAAGAAAGCCTGAAGAAAGGGAAAAAGAGCCACTTCCATTCTGTGCCAATGTTACTTGTTTCTTTCCAGCTTGCCAAAGATACTGAGGTAAGGATTTTATGTCAGAAACTCAATATATAAGAAGCTACAGCTTTATTTGCCACTGATCATTATATCTTGGGACTACTTCTCTCAAGAAACTTACAGGTGATGGTCTCCTGAGTAGATTATCAGAATCTCATTGGTTTGTCAGTGCAATGATCATTAATGAATTCTACATATTATCTTTCCCAAATGTGTTTTATTTTCTTTCATATTTAGAATTCTAGGTTGAATAACCATTTGATTGTTTTACATGATTTTTCACATCTTCCATTCAGAGGAAATACTGAATCAAGTAGGAAAACCACTTCAAGGATTTGGCCCAGAAGAATCAAATAAATGATAACTTTCCAAAGTCTTATCCATTCCTGACTAGGATTTGTGGCTATATATTTAAGACAGGAGTTTTCAAGGATCCTCTTGAAATGCCAAGTGAAAAACAGGTTCTATTTAAAAATAAATAGAAGGAGCATAGTGCACATTTTTTTTCACCCTCTTAAAAACGTGTAAGACTCACTAGGATATTTAGTGCTTTGTTTCAAGAATTCACTATGTCTCACATTTCTTTGGCTGCAGAACTTTCTGGCATCACAAGATTTATTTAAATGGGGTTGAATAAATATTTCAAAGAATGCATTATGGGAAATATTGGTTAAACCTATAAAATAGCATACTTTTGACCCTCAGTGTTAGATAAGATTTCCCTCCTTCTTGCAATCTACTGACAAGTTAATTTAGAAGTGAAAGCTGAAAACAGGAAGCTGTCATTGTTGCTTCAATGGGGGCCGTAATGAGACTGTAATATACTTTGTGTATCTCATTATATTGCTGCCTGAGCTTCAAAAATGAAAGACTCCTAGATTTTTCCTTATTATAAATAATAGATATAGGAAACTTCGTTGGAAATCAATACAAGGAGAAAAATTTTGAATAACTAGTATTTAATCCTCCAAGCCTGAAAATACATAATATATAAAAGACTCCTTTTGTTCTTGCCTTAATTTTGACTAAATCTATTTCGACTCTTTTTTATGTTCAACACAATTTGAAATAACCTTCTTTGTTTTCTTTCCCACAAGTATGCCTTTATTCATCAATACCTGTTGGCAGAGAGTAACCAGAAAATGTACTGGCTTTGCTTTAACTAGTGAAGTATTAATATTCATCTATAATTATAATTATCCTTTTTTCTGAATTCAGTTTGTAGATTCTACTGCATGCTGAGGAATATATAATAGCTTCTCCAATCACATGTATACCAAGTAGCTCTACATAGATTCTACTTTAAGCATACATTATTTTTACAGAGAGAAGCTCACACTTTAGCTCTGGGTTATAAAAATGAACTGAAATGTGAAGCATTTGAGGTTGTGTTGTGTTACTCTATGAACTGTCTGTCTCCTATTTATTAAATATTAACATCTAAAATAAGGGAAACTGAATGGATCTTGTTTTAATTTAAATGAAAAGAAAAATGGATAATAACATGAAATTTGTCATCTTATAACCTGTAAATAAATACCAGAAAGTTTCATTTTTAAAAGGCTCTAATATATATGTAAATTTTATAAACCCTAATCAATTACCTGAACTAACTGAATCAGTATGTGTGTGTGTGTGTGTGTGTGTGTGTGTATATATATATATGAAAAAATCTGAGTGGTAAAATGCAATTCTCACATTGTGCATTTTCTATAGAGTTATAAATGAGTGAAAGTAGGCATACATTTTTGTAAAAGTAATAAGCTATGTTAGAGTGCAAATTTGTAATTAATACTTTATATTATAAACCTTTGTTAGCTTGATATTTAAGTAACTGGAGACACCATTTGATTCACAAAGAATTGATGTTATGAATTCAGATAAACCAGAAGAATAATTCACTTACCGAAGAAAACGAAGACTATCATGGTGATCAACTTGGGGCTGTTTACCTGCAGGAAAAGCAGACGTACTTTTTCCAACAACCTCCTTAACAGTAACTGTCCAGAATAAAGCTCTGGTTTCTACTCGTGCTTTCTGAAAGCATCCCTGATTCTAGTCAGCTTCCTGTCACCGCTTCCTCACCAATCTTTCCTGAGCTGTGAACTTTCCTAATTAGGTCCAAATTCAATTATTTTCTTCTGAGTGTACTGATCTCGGGTATTATGCTTCTAAGAAAGCCCAAGAGCCAAATACTAAGAAATGATACATCCTCTGCACATTCAGGGAAGAAGGTGCTTTTATTTTCTCCTTCAACTAGAATACTAAACTGTGTTGTATACAAACCTCCCAACTATAACTCCAGAGTTCCTAGACATTTGAGCATGCTGTTTCTACTTCATTAATTTGCGTCATTCAGGCAACGTTATGTCTTTGAGGACAGGGAAAAGGATAAAAGGCATAAAGAAAGCCCATGAAAACATACGGGGAATTCGAGTTCCACTAGGATCAAACCAGTGTACCTCATCTTTCTTAACAGGTGCTCCAAACTCCAGTGTACTTAAAGCTTGGGTTGCTTCAGTTACAGTTCCTCTAACACTTCCAGTGAAACAATGTTTACAAAATGACTCCTCACCATAATGCAGGCATTTCTCATCCCCTGGAAAGGTAATTCTCCACTTGTGTTTGCCACGTGACACTTTTTTCTGAGTTTTAATGAGAGGCATTGTGACAGTCTGAATATTTGTGATCCCCCAAGTTCATAGGTTGAACTCTTAAACTGAAGAGGAGATGGTATTAATAGATACAGCATTTGGAGGTTACATAAATCATGAGACACAATTGTCATGAATGATATTAGTGTCTTAGAGAGGGAAGTCCAGAGAGAGAGCCTTGCTCCTGTCATCTTGTGAGGACACAGTGACAAGTTGCCAGCTACGGGCTAGGAAGATGATCCTCATGAGACCATGACTGTGTTGGCATCTTGATCTTTGACTTCCAGCCTCCAGAATTGTGAGAAACAAATTTCTGTTGTTCATCAGCTTCCCTGTCTGTAGTATTTTGTTTTAGCAACCTGAATGGACGAGACAGGCATTACTGATCTGACATTACTTCAATTGCACTGTTCCTCACAATCGTTCACCTGAGGACAGCCTGAGGCTTCCACTTTTAAAACAGCCTGAGACCTTTTTGTAATGGACACTTAAGAAATAAACATGCTGGAAACAGGAAACTAGGAAAAAATGGGTGTGAATAACTGACTATAGTGAGATGGGGGAGGAGTATTTGTGTGTTTGCAGTTGCACAGTGGGAGAGCTGTTGGTTGCAATTGCTCACATTTAATTTACACATAAGATATGTTATAGAATATATTTTAAAGTTGAAGTATATTTGATTTACAGTGTTTGGCCAATCTCTGCTTTACAGCAAAGTAACTCAGTTATACATATACATACAATGGAATAGCATATTTTGTTCTCAGAATGCCTCATGGAAAAATACAGACTCTGGAGTCCAGCAAACTAAAACTGTTGTCTCCTTAGATGTAGGTAAATAACTTTACATCAGAAGTCATTATATGTACTCTTCCGTAAAATGTGCTGATTGTATCCATGGTTGCTATAAATATTAAGTAAGCATATGGGGTTTATATCACAAAAAATCAACAAATGCCAGGTATATTGCACAACACATTATTTAACAAGTAATTATAGCATCATAAAATCATTTTCTTTCAAAAGGCACTGCCACTAAGCTTGTATTACAAATTTTATCAAGATAATCATTCTTTATGATACAAGCCAACTAAAACTGGCTTAAGCTCAAGAGGGATTCAGTGACTGTTGGTTTGCAAATTGGCCTCTTACACAAAAGATAAGAAGAGTGTGAAGAGAGAGGCAGATACCTCCAGGTTGGTGGATGTCAGATTTAATACGCAGAGGAACTTACATACAAGGAAGTTGTCTTGGGTGGGACAAACAATTACATGCCCTCACTCACCTGCCAGAAGCTTACAAGTTTATACATAGGCCTTAACTGGGTTCATTCACGTGCTCCATCCAGAGGGTCTCAGCCTCAGAGAGCTCCCTCAAGGCTGTGCCCATCAGAATGGACCCACTGTGGGGACCAGGGACAGAATGTACATTCGGGGTGAGGGTGGGGGATCTTCCAATTGCCCACGTCCAGCTCACAGGTCAAACTACAGTCAGACACCCTGGATGACTTCCTCAAAGAGGTTTCAGGAGTTGGAGAATCAGGGGGCAGAGCTGGCTTCCTGTAGGTTTTAAACCTTCAAGGTCTGAAGGCTTTGCCCTCCTGTCTATCAGCTCCATCCACAGGCAGCTTCTTTCCTCTCGGTGGGAGAGGCTGTCAAGCCCTCAGCCCACATTCTTCTCTCTTAGAAGCCCAAGTGGGAAGTGGGCCTCTTCCCATTGTTGGACTCTTCCCATGTGCGACTCTTTGTGACCCCATGGACTGCAGCACGCCAGGCTTCCTTGTCCTTTACCAACTCCTGGAGCTTGCTCAAACTCACATCCACTGAGTCAGCGATGCCATGAAACCATCTCATCCTCTGTTGTCCCCTTTTCCTCCTGCCTTCAATCTTTCCCAGCATCAGGGTCTTTTCCAAAGAGTCAGCTCTTCGCATCAGGTGGCCAAAGTATTGGAGTTTCAGCTTCCACATCAGTCCTTCCACAGAATATTCGGGACTGATCTCCTTTAGGATGGCCTGGTTGGATCTCCTTGCAGTCCAAGGGACTCTCAAGAGTCTTCTCCAACACCACAGTTCAAAAGCACCAATTCTTTGGCACTCCGCTTTCGTTATAGTCCAACTCTCACATCCATACATGACTAGTGGAAAAAACACAGTTTTGACTAGACGGACCTTTGTTGACTAAGTAATATCTCTGTGTTTTTTTTTTTTCCTGAGTTGAATGTCATCTCCTCTAGATGGGGCCCACACCCATCAGTCCTGCCAAGAGGCACTGGTCCTGCTGGGTGCCCAGTATCACAGAGGCAGTGGAATCAGCCCTCTTCACCCCACAGGAACTGATGGTGGGACAGGGAGGCATCACCAGGGGAAGCTATGGTGTTAGAATCAGCATGTGAAGGGGTCTTGGGAAGGAGAAAAACATGCAGTAAAACATATAAATGTTAAATTTATGTGGGACTACAACAAGAAAAATAAACTGATGAAACAAAAGAAAAGAACACCAAAACACAATTTCCTGTTCAAGGAAGGTTAGTTATGACTTTCTGGAGTGGAGCGATATGCAGAACTGAATACAGGGCATTGCGAGAATGGTGCTAATCTTTTCCAAACAGGTACAGCTGCTGAGGGCTATCGCCTACAGGTAGAGAAAGCATCTGTGGTTATATTCTCGCTTATTTCAAAATAATAATTGTCAGCTGTGTCACCATCTAAAGCAGGGTCTTTTTAGCATTTTATTGTGCCATCAAGTCCCTTTCTCCCTACACCTCCTCCTAGGAGTATTTTTAAAGGCATATATATATATATATTTTTTTTTAAAGGTAATACTTCAACAGAGAACTTACTATGTAGCACATGGAATTCTACTCAATACTCTGTAATAGCCTATATGGAAAAAGAATCTGAAAAAGGATAATATATGTGTATGTATAACTGAATCACTTTGCTGTGTGCCTGAAACTAACACAACATTCTGAACATTCTAAATCAACTATACTCCAATATAACTTTTTTTTTTTAATTCATGAAGACTTGAAAAAAGTTATTATAAAGGAAGTTAATCATATTGAAACATATTTGTCAAAATAATTTAAACACATTTATGACAGAATAATATATATGCTTCTTTATTAGGAGAGCAAATATCAAAATCCAGGCAGGTCTAATAAGACTGTAATTTCAATATAGTGATGACCATAGATGCTAATTTGAGATTTTTCCATTAATGCAGTAGTGTGTAAAAATATCTGCAATTTTCTTTGTGACAATACAGCACAAGAAGTGGTGAATTTTAAATTAGAGTATAATAAAAATAGAACAGTTTTGCCCCCATCCAAATGTATAGACACCCAAGATGGATAAACAGTGCCTTCAACTCAATTATTTATGGAAGTGGAAAGTGGCAGTTGAATCAGAACATTCTTAAGATGAAAGAAAATGATAAAAAGATCAGCTTCAGTAGTTTCCAATGATATTGGGTGTGTGATTTTAACATGTATTTTGTTTTGAATAAAATGCTGTCAATAAATAAATGAATCAGAAGGAAATAGAGTTGCTCTGGTCGAAGTCAAGGGCGGGGGGCGGGGTGTGGCAAGCCTCAAGCTCTGGTCAGGGGCTTGGCATCACCATCCACAGCTGCCAGAGAGGCACCCCAAAACTTCATAAGTCCTGCTCAGAAATCACTGATCTTGGGCTTTCCTGGTGCCTCAGTGGGAAAGAATCCGCCTGCCAGTGCAGGAGAAGGTTTCCATCCCTGAACTGGGAAGATCCCACGTGACACACAGCTAAGCCTGTGTGCCGCAACCATTGAGCCTGTGCCCTAGAGCCGGGAGCTGCAGCTGGGAGCCCACGTGCCACGGCTGCTGGAAACCATGCACTCTGGAGCCCACACTCTGCAACAGAGAATCCACTGCAATGACATCTGAGCCCCGCGACTTGAAGGTAGCCCCCACTCTCCAAAACTAGGGAAAAGCCCATGCAAGACCCTGCACAGCCAAAAGCAAAATAATAAATAAATTAAATTCTGCTAAAAAATCATTGATCTCATTTAACTGTTTGCAATTTTTGTCACATAAAAATCCATTCTCATAACTGCTAAATAAAATGCACTAGACCTCAAACCTAATCACCGGGCAAAAAAAACAACAACTATGATTTCTATCCAATGAAAACTTACTAAAGCCTACATAGAGCTTTATGAAAAAAACAAAACTGAGGCATGGTTCCTAGTTTCATGGATCAGATAAACCATAAAAAGAAAGAAAGAAAAATTTGTTAAAAAATAAAAATATTGTAAATGAGTTGAAAAAATCTGTATGTTGGAAGACATTTGTTTTTGGAGCATTCAGTTCAGTTCAGTCACTCAGTCATGTCCGACTCTTTGCGACCCCATGAAGCGCAGCACACCAGGCCTCCCTGTCCATCATCAACTCCCGGAGTTCAGTCAGACTCACGTCCATTGAGTCAGTGATGCCATCCAGCCATCTCATCCTCTGTTGTCCCCTTCTCCTCCTGTCCCAATCCCTCCCAGCATCAGAGTCTTTTCCAATGAGTCAACACTTCGCATGAGGTGGCCAAAGTATTGGAGTTTCAGCTTTAGCATCAGTCCTTCCAAAGAACACCCAGGATTGATCTCCTTTAGAATGGACTGGTTGGATTTCCTTGCAGTCCAAGGGATTCTGAAGAGTCTTCTCCAACACCACGTGTATAACTGTGGCGGATTCATGTTGATATATGGCAAAACCAATACAATATTGTAAAGTTTTTTTTTTAAAAAAAGAAATTAACACAACACCACAGGTCAAAAACATCAGTTCTTCGGTGCTCAGCTTTCTTCACAGTTCGAAAGTGAAAGTGAAGTCGCTCAGTCGTGTCTGACTCTTTGCGACCCCATGGACTGTGGCCTATCAGGCTCCTCTGTCCATGGGATTTTCCAGGCAAGAGTGCTGGAGTGGATTGCCATTTCCTTCTCCAGGGGATCTTCCTGATCCAGGAATCGATCCCAGGTCTCCTGCATTGCAGGCAGACGCTTTACCATCTGAGCCACCATCCATACATGACTACTGGAAAAACCATAGCCTTGAGTAGATGGACCTTTGTTGGCAAAGTAATGTCTCTGCTTTTGAATTGCCATCTAGGTTGGTCACAACTTTCCTTCCAAGGAGTAAGGGTAGACAACTACTTTGTGTTTAATGGCATTTGAACCACCCCATCTCCCCCCAAAAAATCCCACAGCATTGCTCTTATATTTCTATTTGTCTACTTAAAATTTTGTTAGATGCCCCTATCTGGAGGAAAAAAAATCTAGTCAGTTTCAGATTTGGAGTTAATCCTGGTGGCTCAGACCATAAGAAGTCTGCCTGTAGTACAGGAGACCAGGGTTCTATCTCTGGGTCAGGACAATCCCCTGAAGAAGGAAACGGCACCCCACTCCAGTATTCTTGCCTGGAAAATCCCATGGGTGGAGGAGTTTGGCAGGCTACAGTCCATGGGGTCACAGAGTCGGACATGACTGAGTGACTTCACTTTCTTTCACTTTAAATTTGAGAGCTCTGGGAAGAGGCTATATGCAGAATATAGAATATATAACATATAACATGTAACACACATAGATAAATAGAGTGATGTAGTCCTTGGCTACAAGGTCTGTAAACAGTGTTCTAAGACACTTAGTAATTAATGAGGACATTCAATATTCATAGTAAAATAAGAGACCTTCAATATCTTTTACTGGAGAGTCTCAGCAGGAAAGAAAAAAATAGGTCAACATGCTGATGTACTTAGTCACCTCACCCACTGTGAACTGGTCTCCTCACTAATGAGCTGGTAGGAAGTGGCCATGGGCAGGGTAGGGGCAGGATGGGGAGAAGCTGAGACACAGCCTGAAAACGTGCCTGGGAGGAACGCTCCAGGGCGTGGAGGGCACTCAACTGAACTAATTTCAGCGAAATTCATAGTGAGCAGGGAAAAATAGACAAATGACCAGATGCTAGGCAGCCTTTATGCCATGGACACCAGACTTTATCCACAGAGAAGAGGACAGCTGCTGGTGAGATTTAAGCAGCTAGGTCAGTATTTTGAAATCTGCTTCAGCAATGCTAGGGAAGATGGTATGGAAACACGGCAATGGTCAGTTATGTGGTTGTTTCAGTAGATTAGGAGAGATGTGGTTAAGACCTAAATAGTGATGGCAATGGAGAGGAGATGGTAGATTCAAAATAGTTAAGGATTTGGAATACAGGATGTGGGGGCCTTTAGAAATGGAGGAGGGGAAGGTGGGGAGGAGTCCATACTCCAGGTTTGTGTGGCTGGGTTGGTTGGTACCATGCACTTGGGCAATTGGCTCACAAGTCATTGCTTGAAATACAATATAATTGTGTGCATTGATAGAATTCTATCCACTGAAGAAGTTAAACATTAGAATGAAGCAACACTATTATGTATAAAATAGATAATCAACAAGGACCTACTGTATAGGCACAGGAATCTCTACTCAGTATTCTGTACTAACCTATATGGGAAAAGAATCTAAAAAATAGTGGATATACGTGTATGGATAACGGAATCACTTTGCTGTACACATTGTAAATCAGCTATACTTCAATATAAAATAAAAGTATTAAAAAAAAAAGAATGGAACAACAGTTCCTATGAGCTGTATTCGTGTGTCACCAGTGAAGACGAACTGGCTGTCCCTGTGAAGATCAAACCAGCTCCACCAGAAGCACGACCTTGGGAGAAATTGTGGTACAAGTTCTGGCACTTCATCCAATGGAATCAAGACTAGATGCATCTTTTAGGACTTTACTAACAATAAAAAGGATCTGAGAAATGCAAATATTAATCACATTGTCAATGTCTTTATTCATAAAAAGAAATCTAACTGCTGGCCTGTGTACTTTTTTCATGTAGAATGTCAATAGGGAAAAGCCGAGAAATTTTGATTAAATGGTATTAGATCTATAATTAAATCTCTATGGCCTTAATATTTAACGGCATCAAGTTAGGTTAGTCCCCATGTGTCTCTGTGCATGATGATGTGGTCTTGCTTTCTTTGGGTAAGTTAATCTCCTCAATCATAAGCATCTCAGTGGTCTTAGAGTGCTACTTCTTCTAAATAAAATTGAACATCTCTCTGTGACTGTATTTTGTTGACCTCTTTTTAAGTTTTGAGGGAATCTTTGTTCCAAGCTCTTGGGAAATAGTGTAACTATAATGTAATAATAATATTTTTTGACAGAGATAATTTATAGCTTTTTAGAGTAGAACATCACTTATAATCTAACTAATATAAGGACCAAATTATGTATTTTTCTACAAAAATGTATTCCATGAAAGATTTTATCCGTAAAGAGCTAGTATTCCTATATGAAAAAGTGGCTCTGAATCTGTTTTTTGAATTATTCTGGAACTTCTCTTAGTTGAGTCTGATTTTTCAGGAATTTGTAACAGCTCTAAAAAGCAAAACCAATACAATATTATAAAGTAATTAGCCTCCAATTAAAATAAATAAATTTATATTAAAAAAATTATAATCCAGGCCAACCATTGAAAAATGTCCTTAATCCCTTCAAATTTTTGTTTCCTAACTTGCTATCTGTCCTTTGCTTCACATTTCATGTTAATCACAGAGTCTATTGCACATTCCAACCATTATGGGATAGGTTATATACCTGTTGATTCAGCAGTTTATTATTAAATGGAGAAGGGACCTTTTGCTACCAAATTACTTCAACATACATTTATGCATAAGTTTAATATTTTGTTCCTCTATGTTGAGAAGTGGTATTTTTTGAAAAGTGGTCACCTATTGCACAGAGATTGCCCTCCAGAGAGACAAATGACTGAAGGAGGACAGGAGAAGCTTTTTGCTGAATTATATTGGATGATTTCATAAGGTCAGTCTCCCGGGGAAGTATGGAAGAAAGGCACTGGACACACCCTGAAAGAGATGGCCATGACCTAAACGGGAAGAGAATTCAAAAGAAAGAGGGGGTATATGTATGTATATAGTTTGTTCACTTTGCAGTACTGCAGAAACTAACATTGTAAAGCAACTATACTGCAATAAAAAAAAGTGAAAAAGAAAGAGATGGCAAGCAATAACCTACAAGGACTTATTATTTTTAATATGCTGTTGAGACCAGTTGAGACGTTTTTATATTTTACTTTAAAATATAAAGTAAATTACTTTAAATTACTTTCTTTTCCTTTACAAGGTACAATTTCTTTTCATTTTAAAGGATTTGGTACTTACGCATATCGTTTGAAAAGCAACAAACAAATATACCTTTGTTTATATCACCTAGAGACAGCCACTATTTTATTACCAGCTATCTTTTCTTTTCTTTAAAAGTTTTTCTTTATTTATTACCTTTAAAACTTCATTGCTACATTTTTATCATTTATACATTGTATACATTTATACATTGTATACATTTTTATAATTTAAACATTAACAGTATCTGTCTTTTTTTTTCCTGATTGTAAATGTCAAGGAAAAAAGTCACAGTGATCCTATTACAGATGGGTAGCACATGTAAATATTGGGTTATATTTCTTAGGTTTTTTAACATACCTATATATGGACATTATATAACATCTCACTCCCTGAATCTCTCTATTCCCAGGGACACCATTTTTTTTTTTTTTTTTTTAGCAATAAAGCATTTTTTAATTAAGGTATATACATCATTTTTTAAATATAAAGGTATTGCACATATAACAGACTACAGTATATTATACAAATAACTTTTGGGACTTATCTGGCAATCCAGAGTTTAAAACCCTATGCTTCCCATGAAGGGGACATGGGTTCGACCCCTGGTCAGAGAACTAAGATCTCACATGCCACATGGCCAAAAATAAGCAGACAACAAACAACAAAACACATAACTTTGATATGCACTGGAAAACAACAACCAAAATAATTATGAGTTGCTTTATTGTGATATTTGCTTAGCTGCAGCAGTCTAAAATATCTCAGAGATATGCATTTAATGAACTACCAATAACTCTAGTAAAATGAAGACAGAGTACTGACTTAGCCATGTAAAGGTCATTTGTGATAAGAAGAGGAGTATTTTGGGGGCAAATGGATTCAAGGTAAAATGAAAGCAGAATAATCTTTGGTCATGGGTATTTCCTTTTTCAAGAAAATTTATTATAAAATGAAGCAGAAAATTCAGACAGTATCTGGAGAAGAATGGGATGTCAAGGGAGAGAGATCAGAGGTATTGGATTATCTGTGTTCTACCCTAAAACAGTTTTCCTGAGTGCAAATAAAAATCAAATAACTTTTTGGGTCACATCTATAATATAACTGGTTGCCACCAGAAAATTACTAGGATTAATCAATGAATTTGGTACAGATGAAGGATATAAAATTAATAAACAGAAATTCTTTGCATCCCCCATTTTTCTGAACCTGGCATTTTTCTTTATATTTCCAATTCATTATTTCTTCTATTAGTATGTAAAAATCACCCCAAAACATAGTGTCTTAAAACTACAATAATTATTTATGGCCCCTTGCTGTTTCTGTGCATCTGGAAGTGGGGATGTCTTGGCTGAGTGATTCTGGCTCAGGAGTGCCCTGAGGTTGCACTCAGACAGTTTTTTTAAAAGCTTGGTCTTGAAAACCTCTTTGTCACTTGTCTGGAGCCTGAACTGGGAGACCTGGAACAGCTAGGGTTTCTGAAACACAGACTTTATCTCTGCGTAGTTTTTCCATGTGGTTGAGGAGAGTAACTTCAGGACAGCCCGGCTTCTTACGTGCAGCCCCGGGTTCCTGCAGGCTGTGTCCTGAGACATTCAGACAGACATTGTCATGGCCTTTCATGAGTCTGGCTCTGAAATCATGCAGCATCACTTCTCCTGCAGCCTGTTGGCCCAGGAAGTTGCAAAGTTCTGCTTATTTTCCAGGGAAGGAAACACATCCCCCTACTTCCTGATGGAATAATGCCAAGGTAGCCATGCAAAGGGAGAAGGCAATGGCACCCCACTCCAGTACTGTTGCCCAGAAGATCCCATGGATGGAGGAGCCTGGTAGGCTGCAGTCCATGGGGTCGCTAAGAGTCAGACACGACTGAGCGACTTCAATTTCACTTTCCACTTTCATGCATTGGAGAAGGAAATGGCAACCCACTCCAGTGTTCTTGCCTGGAGAATCCCATGGACGGAGAAGCCTGGTAGGCTGCTGTCTATGGGGTCACACAGAGTCGGACACGACTGAAGTGACTTAGCAGCAGCAGCAGCAGCAGCAGTGCAAAAACTGAATGTAGGGTTGAAACTATATTGATATAGCCATCTTTGAAAGGTTACAATCAGCCACATCTCCCAAGCACACCAATCTCCTTTCTTTCCAAATGTAGTTCCCCCTTCTGATTATCTTCTTACACTTCAGCATACCCTTCAGTCCTCTGTGATTTTCTTATCCCCATTTTTCTCCTGGCTTCACATCCTTGCCTCCCATTCCAAAACTCACACTAAGGACTTTTTTTTTCACACTTTTTGATAGCCTTTAATGCTTTCTACTTGTGATCCTAAAATACACTAAGCATATTAACCTCTAAATCAAATGATTTTGCTTCTGCAACTGCATTACTGTTTTCTGGCATTGCTATTAATAATTTCTACTTTCAACCAAAGTTTTGATACTTCCAAGTAGTACTTTTTGTCATCTAGTTAAAAATATTCACCACTCACGCTGTGTGAATATGTAAGCCCAGATTGGAAATGATCTGTGCTTCATCCCACATGTCATTCATGAACTTTCATAGAGAGATTTACATGAAATAAGCAATCCAAAGCATTCACTTTGCAGTACTGGTCAGCAGAAATGCTTATTTCATAAGGAAAAATGTTTCTGTGTTCAGATCTATGAGGCAAATTGAAATGGACTGTCAGCAGGGGGACAGCGGCAGCACTAATGTGGTGGGTTTGGTCCCAGGGGTGGAGCTCCAGGCCCTGGGGGTGGAAGGAGCTTTCCCACCTCCAGTATGTGAGGAATGAGGACTCAACCCCTGCTAGGGGTTCAGGAACTGGGAAAGAATGTCAGTGTAGGTAGGACCAGGTGAAGGGTCACTGGAGTCAACAGCCAGATCAAGGATTACGGGAAGACTCAATGCATAGCTTCCTGATGAGAGGGTGAAGGCCTAATTCCAGAGGCAGTACAGAAGACTTATAGTAGAAAGTTGGCAGAACTGTGTGAGCCAGATGTCCCCCAGACAATGGTCAGAGGAGATGGATGAGGCCCTGGGCTGGGGGATGGGTCTGTGAGAGATGCTCCCTGGTTCAGACACATTCAAACGTGCTTCCAAAGCAGCTCCTTGGCACTCCCAGCAGGCATAGACACCTTCAAACACAGAGCGGTGATCCAGTGTAACAGAGTACCACCAGCTGAGTGGCTTGGAACAACAGAAAGGTGTTATCTCACGATTCTGGATTCCAGAAGTCCAAAATCAAGGTGCGGGTGGGGTTGGTTCCTCTTGAGGGCTGTGAAGTTGAATCTTTTCCTTATTTCTCTCCCAGCTTCCAATGGCTTATCCGCTAACCTCGGCATCCTCAGCTTGTAGAATCATCACTTCCGTCTCTGCCTTCACCCACATATGTCATCGTCCCTATGTGTGCTTGTGTGCTGTCCCTAAATCTCCCTTTTTTATAAAGACGCCACTCATAAGGGATTGGGACCCAAGCTAAAATCCATGTCTTTATTGGTTGTGGAAAAACCCTATCTCCATATAAGGTCACACTCTGAGCTTCTGGGGGTTATGACTTTGACATATATTTTCTGGGGGGACACAACTCAGTCCATAGTACCCTTTTTCACCAGGCCTTCAACCACTCGGTGCTCCTTAAAAAATTCCCGCTTCTCAAACACACCTATTGCAAATAGTAAACACCTTTCTAAACTCTACCTTTTCACTTCTCTCTCCTCTCATCAGCAACTTTGGTTTGCTTCTATCCCAATTCTCTCTCTTTTTCTAATTTAATTTCTCCAACATTGAATTTCTAAAACTCAAAAGTTAGTTTCTTTTCATCATGTTTTATAAGAAACAACATATTAATACCCAATTTTTCTTTTACATATATGTGTGCGTGTTAGTCTTCCAGTCGTGTCCAACTCTTTGCAACTCTATGGACTGTAGCCTATTAGGCTCTTCTGTCCAAAATACTGGAGTAGGCAAAAATACTGGAGTAGGTAGCTATTCCCTTCTCCAGAGTATCTTTCCAACCCAAGGATCGAACCCACGTCTCTTATGTCTCCTGAATTGGCAGGCGGTTTCTTCACCATCTGAATCACCAGGAAGCCCAAACTAAATATTTTCCATTTCTTGTTCTTGAAGTGTTCTCTTTTTTAATATTTTTGAGTGAATAATGTCATTTCAGTTTTAACTTCATTCTAAGTCAATTATTTATTGAGCCACTGGTGTCTTAACTGATCATCCTTGCAGAGCAAGGCCACCACCAGCCCCTGGCAGAGCAGGCAGTGGTCCCAGTGAGGGCAGAGTCCTGACTGTCAGACTATAAAACTGGCAGCAGTGTTTGGATACAGGATGCAACCTGTGCCAGTCTATGCTGGAGGGCATTGGCTGGGCATAAACGATTCAGAGGACAGCTCACAGTATGAAACCCCACCTACCTTTGCCTTCCCGATCACCGTATTTTAGAAGAAGTGTGACAAGAAGGGGAGGACAATTTCACAAATGCATTTAAAGCATGACTACTATTGGAACAGCCTCATTTCTGTAAAAATGGGCGGTGGCTTGGATCCATTATAAACAGAAATAAACATGAGCGTGACCTTCTCTCCCTTCAAATCTTCACCTGGACATTAAATCTAATGTTTATTTTCCAGTCCCATTGCCACCGCTTTGGTTTATGTTCAATCATTATTCTTCAGGATCAATAGTTGCATAAAAACCTATCTGAGAATTGAACTTAACAGTGTGCAGCTCTCAAATTCTCCAGCTACAGACTGTTCATATACCCTGCAGAACCTATGTCTAATCATATCACACCCTGGGATAGAATTTCTAAACTGTTCTCCTTTATATAACACGCTTCCAATTTCCTTGAATATTACTAAAAGCTTTCATTATCCACACTTTCCCAGCCGTTTAATACCATTTTCTGCTGTGGGCTCCCATTTCCCTTTAAATCATGTAGTTCTCTGGAGGATTCATGCTGCTTCATGACTACACCATTGTGGACTTGTCCCTTTGGCCCAGAATGCCTTCCTCAGCTCTGCCGTCCAACAACAGGGGAGCCTTTTCTTCCAAAACCTCCTTTCCCTGGAGAAACCCAATGCTTTCTCCTAGTATCTAACACCCAAAAAGCAATGTTTAAACTTGATTTATATTCTTTCTCCAAGAAGGTTTAGCTTCCTCGGGCAGGGATTGAATCCTTTCACCTCTATATCCTTGGAATAGCATTTGTTGTTGTAATTGTTCAGTCACTCAGTGGTGTCTGACTCTTTGCAACCCTCATGGACTGCAGCAGACCAGCCTTCCCTGTCGTTCATTATCTCCTGGGGTTTGCCCAAACTCATGTCCATTGAGTCAATGACGCCATCCAACCATCTCATCCTGCCCTCATCCTCTTCTCCTCCTGCCCTCAATCTTTCCCAGCATCAGGGTCTTTACCAAAGAGTCAGATCTTCACATCAGAACAATGTTTAGGTAAGTGATAAGCACAGTATTTTTCTCCTTCCTAAAGAATGTCTTATATTGCTGCTAACATTTTTCAGAGATAAAGTACAAGGTTGGACAGGGGTTCTTCATCTACTGATTTGGTAGATGAAGGTTTATTTAATTAAAAAAATATTTAAAATTTATTTGGCCACACTGCGTCTTAGTCATGGTTTGCAAACTCTTAGTTATGGCATGTGGGATATAGTTCCCTGACCGGGGATGAACCTGGGCCCCCTGCATTGGGAGCACAAGCTCTTAACCACTGGACCACCGAGGAAGTCCCTCAATGAAGATTAACTGAGTGCCTGCATCTTGTGAGTGGCTGCTCAGACCAGTGTCTGGCACACAAATCTTATGAATACAACCCAATTCCTGACTTCATATAGCTTATGTGCTATCAGGGAAGAAAATCCCTAAATTAAAGACCCAAATCTATAATTTGTTTTATCTATCTACCTATCCACGGGCACATACACACAACGGAATAAAAGAATACAGCTCTACCTGAGGATAATATAATGATGTATTTCATTTTAACTGGAGGGGAAAAGGCCTACATACAGAAAATTCTCTAAAGATACTGTTTCTTTTCATAGGATTTGATATGTGAAGGACATATATGAGTTCTCTAAGTTCTAATTATCTTCTAATTATCTCCAGTCAGTTTCTAAAGGGCCTTTTGGAAGTATATTTATACCTAAGCCCAAATTAACATCATCAGGAGGAATGAGTTTTGCTTTGGCTTGTAACTTTTTTGTGATCCAATATTGTGGCTGAAAATTCATAACTAGGAAAATATTCAGCCATCTTGATCAGAGCCTGGAATGCTGCTATGTTAACTGGAAATTAACGGAGTCATACACTTCACCTCTCATGAAAATGGGATTGTGTTGACATTTCTGCAAAGAAGAAGCCTAACAAAGACAATGATTTGAATGAAATGATGCTCATTCCAGCTGAGAAGTCCGCAGACAACAACCAATCTTAAGACATAGTGGACTCAAGACTAAAACAGACATTTGACCCCCAGGGCCCCAGGTAATACTTCAGTGGTCAAATTCTAGTCTAGATCAGCTGAAGCAGAATAACTGAGTCTCACCCGACTAAAACAGTGTATCTGGGTGGTATCAGGGAGCTGTCTTTTTAGCAAGAATCTCAGAGGATGATGAAGCAGAGGGATTGATAGTTCCAGATGTGAAAGCCTGGCCACCCTGATTTTAGCTTGGAAACAAAATATAGTCAAATATTGTAGCCATTTAAAAACATCCCAGTCCATCGTTTACAGAACATCAAACTTCTTTACACATCACTACCTGGATACACTCTTCAAGACCACCTGGTTGAAAAATAAACACCAACACTACTGGATGAGGTGTCTTGCTCTTTGGATAAGCATACTTTCTACCAGCTGATATCTTAGGGCTGCTGCTGCTGCTGCTAAGTCACTTCAGTCATGTCTGACTCTGCGCGACCCCATAGACAGCAGCCCACCAGGCTCCCCAGTCCCTGGGATTCTCCAGGCAAGAACACTGGAGTGGGTTGCCATTTCCTTCTCCAATGCATGAAAGTGAAAAGTGAAAGTGAAGTCGCTCAGTCGTGTCCGACCCTCAGCGACCCCATGGACTGCAGCCTACCAGGCTCCACCATCCATGGGATTTTCCAGGCAAGAGTACTGGAATGGGGTGCCATTGCCTTCTCAGTATCTTAGGGCAGGAGCACTGAATTGTGCTACTTTTGGTTGGTGGTCTTGTTGAGGCATAACTATACAAAAAATGATATTTATTTTAAGTTCTGTATTTAAAGCCTCTTTAGATGGTAGTAGTTGGAAGCTGTTTCAGTGATCTATTCCAGAGACCCCTAGTAGCAGCATGATTTTGCCACATGTATGTAAAACACTGGCTTTTATTCTGTGCTCTGTAATAGGGAAAGGGACCCTTTATTCTAGTAGATGTAGATGTTGTATTAAACCAAGTTTTTCAAATATTTAAAGACGGGGCAGAACTCATTACTGTGCCATTGCATTGGAAAATCTTATGAGGGGACCATCTAACAAAACTTGACTCTTGAGAAAATATTTATTTAAGCATTAGCAGCATGCTTACCCTCGGGCTTTGATGGGGTAGGGAGAAGGTTTTGGTTTCTGAACAAGTTGCAATCATGGCTGCTTTTAACCTGGCTGTAAGTCGTTAATGAGTGATAAGCATGAACAAAACTCCCATGAGACTACCAGAATGCTGTTAACTTTGGAACCACAGATTTGTGTGAATGGAATCAGGAAACTATTTTGTCTTTCTCAGTCTTCTGATTTCCTCAGTCCAGTTATGTGTAAAATAAGTCATCATAAGGGCTCCGTTTAGGGGCAAGAAGGTAAGGAAGAGATGGACCCCTTCAACAACAGGAGAATAACAACCAGGGAGGCATAGCTGAAGCGAAGTATTCAGATTCTATTGGTAAAACAAAAGCAAAATGAACAGAAGAAAGCAAGGTCTATAGATGCTTCTTTATAATAATACATCCTAAAGACCTAATGTTTTCACAGGAGGAAAGTAGGGTTTGAGGATTAGCAAAGGCAAAGGAAGATGCATAATTTGTAAAGAGAAAGGTACACTTTTAAAATAAAAGCATTTAAATGAATTCATTCTATTCTTAAAAGGTAAAGCATTGGACAGAGCACATGGAGAATATTCCCCTTAGAGTGGGAAACAGTGCAACATGATCAGCTTTACAATTAGATGAAGGGCCTGTTGCTGCCTTGTCATGATGAGGAAGATGGTGAGGTAAGTTCCGAGATGATGACAGCGCAGTGGAAGGAATGAAGTGCAGGCTTTAGAAAGCAAAATGCCCCTGCTCCAGATGCATTTGTCAGGGATAGCCTACTATTTACTATTTTTAAAAGATGAATAAAGAAATTGCTCATAGCTAGCCTAGGAGAAAATGAGATAACACACTCCTGCCCTCAAACACACAATGAAAAGCAAAGATTGGACAATGAGAAGGAAGAATTAGAGAGGATTTGCAAGATCAAGTTAAGCAAATTTATATGGTCTTAATAAGCATTTCTAAATAATTGAGTTATCTTTGGAACAGCTTCTGACGCAGGAGGAAAAACCATAAGGGCTTGTGATGGCAGAGACAGGGTAAGGAAGGTGATGTGACTAATGCCAAGGCTGACTTTCCACCTGGAGATGGGCATCTCTGAGTCAAAGAGAAGTGACTGCAGGCTACCAAACCCAGTGATTTTTACTCCTTGCCCAATTCATTCATTCTCAAGTCATAGGACAGTAGGCTCTCTGTGCTATGAAAATGGTCATGAACTTCATCAGGGAAAAAAGCATTTTTTAAGTAAATAATGTCTTCTAAAAGGGAACCCTTCTACATTATCAGGGGAATGTAAGTTAGTGCAGCCACTATGGGAAATGATATGGAGGTTCCTCAAAAAAACAAAAATAGAACTGCCATATGATGCAGCAATCCCACTCCTGGGCGTATATACAGAAAAACTATAACTTGAAAAGACACACGCATCCCTATGCTTATAGCAACATTATCCACAATAGCCAAGGCATGGCAACAACCTTAATATTCATTGATGGATGAATGGATGAGGAAGATGTGGCCTGTATGTATCTGCCTTGTGTGTGTGGGTACTCAGTTGTATCTGACTCTCTGTGACCCTGTGGACTGTAGCCCGCCAGGCTCCTCTGTCCATGGGAATGTCCAGGTGAATACTGGGTTGGGTTACCACTTCTTACTCCGGGGGATCTTCCCAAACCAGGGATTAAACCCTTGTCTTTTGGACCCCTGCACTGGCAGGTGGATTCTTTCCAACAGCACACACACACACACGCACACACACAATATCAGTAACCTCAGATATGCAGATGACACCACCATTATGGTAGAAAGTGAAGAACTAAAGAGCATCTTGATGAAAGTGAAAGAGGAGAGTGAAAAAGTTGGCTTAAAACTCAACATTCAGAAAACCAAGAGCATGGTATCTGGTCCCATCACTTCATGGCATATAGATGGGGAAACAATGGAAACAGTGAGAGACTTTATTTTTTGGAGCTCCAAAATCACTGCAGATGGTGACTGCAGCCATGAAATTAAAAGACACTTGCTCTTTTGAAGAAAAGCTATGACCAACCTAGACAGCATATTAAAAAGCAGAGACATTACTTTGCTGAGAAAGGTCCATCTATTCAAAGCTATGGTTTTTCCAGTAGTCATATATGGATGTGAGAGTTGAACTATAAAGAAAGCTGAGCACCAAAGAGTTGATGCTTTTAAACTGTGCTGTTGGAGAAGACCCTTGAGAGTCCCTTGGACTGCAAGGAGATCCACCCAGTCCATCCTAAAGGAAATCAGTCCTGAATATTCATTGGGAGGACTGATGCTGAAGCTGAAACTCCAATATGTTGGCCATCTGATGTGAAGAACTGACTCATTTGGAAAGACCCTGATGCTGGGAAAGATTGAAGGAGTTGGAGGGGGGCGGGGAGAAGGGGACGACAGAGGATGAGATGGTTGGACTCTATGGACATGAGTTTGAGTAAACTCCAGGAGTTGGTGATGGACAGGGAAGCCTGGCGTGCTGCAGTCCATAGGGTCGCAAAGAGTCGGACACGAGTGAGTGACTGAACTGAACTCACACACACACACACACACACACACACACACACGCATAATGGAATTTTACTCAGCCATAAAAAAGAACGGAACGTCATTTACAGAAGCACTGATGGACCTAGAGATGATCACACTAAGTCAGTCAGACAGAGAAGGACAAATGCCGTATGATACCAGTTACATGTGGAATCTAAACTCTGGCACAAGTGAATGCATCTTGGAACAGACTCAGAGATATAGAGAACAGACTTCTGGTTACCAAAGTGGTAGAGAGGGGAAGGCTTGGGAGTTTTGGATTAGCAGATGCCAACTATATATATTATATAGGCTAGATAAACAACAAGATCCTACTGTATAGCACAGAGGATTATATTGAATATCATAGGATAAACCATAATGGAAAAGCATATGAAAAAGTATATATATATATATATATATATATAATTGAATTACTTTGCTGTACTCTAGAAAATAACACAACAATATAAATCAGCTATATTCAATAGAAATAAATACATTAAAAGCTTGGATTTTCTAGCAAACAAAAATATTAAATAAAATTTCACGAGTACAGTACCACTTGGGTGTCTTGGTTTACTCTGGGTGGGGAAGAAGTTAAGTCCAGTTTGGGACAGACGAACTAGAATAAAATAAAAGGGTAAAGAATCCAGTCATGGTCTCTGGGGTTGAAGAGGGAAGCTGTCATGGGAACATAAGTGTGAGAGGAAAGAGTAGATAAGCAACTGTTGACTCAGAATATGATGAGAGTCTTGCATTTCTGCCAAATACCTCTTGTCACAGGAGATGATAAAGTACAAGATGGAGCCTGTGATCTGCACTATGGGGGGCTGTGTGGGCTTGTTGAGCAAGAACAGTGGAATCAAGCCTTTCACGTTAAGGAGAACAAGAGCCGTGAAGCTGAATCCCTGGGTGCATCATCCACACAGATCCAAGTGATGATGCACGTGAGCGAAGGGAAGGGAGACTGGAAGGCAGACAAGTCAGCAACGGGGGGCGGTCCACAGTGGGGAGCCTCTCCACGGGGCCAGGTTTCACTTTCAGATGGAGGAGCAGTCATTTGGGCTTGGATTGGTGCAAAGGACAGTTTTGGTGGTACCTCTCCCTTGGATAGTACAAAGAGAATGGGAATCTATGCTGTCAACCTCCACATATGGTTTAATTTTGATAAAAAGCAATGCATGAGTGATGTAGACTCTGAGAACATAGGCACTGATTGCTTATCATGAAAAGGGAGTTCCAGAGGGCACATGGAAAGAACTGAGACAAAATGGGATAAAAGAATGATCTGAGGAAGTAATTTATGTGCAATTATTATTATTTCATTAATTCAACAGATATTTATCAGGTGACTTCTTTGTGACAGGCTCCATTCCTTCTAAGAACCAGGAATGTAGTATTAAACAACATAGAAAAGGTCTGTGGCCTCAAGGACTTTAGATTCTTACTGATTATTTTAGAGATTTACAGACAGTTTACAGGCTTCTCCTTTACACTTGTTTCAAATTATTATAACAATATGAGTGCTAGTAAAATATATCAGCAAACTAATAAATAATAAATAAAAGAAAGGGGAAAATAATGGTCTTAGGTAAAAGGCTGTCTGGAATAGCAAAACCATAAAACCTGTGTATTTGTAAGAGTGAGGAAAACTAGCCACCAAACTGAAAGATAATTTAAGAGGGAGTAAACTAGATGAGACGGAGAAGGCAGTGGCACCCCACTCCAGTACTCTTGCCTGGAAAATCCCATGGATGGAGGAGCCTGGAAGGCTGCAGTCCATGGGGTCGCTGAGGGTCGGACACGACTGAGCAACTTCACTTTCACTTTTCACTTTCATGCATTGGAGAAGGAAATGGCAACCTGCTCCAGTGTTCGTGCCTGGAGAATCCCAGGGACGGGGGAGCCTGGTGGGCTGTCGTCTGTGGGGTCACACAGAGTCGGACACGACTGAAGTGACTTAGCAGTAGCAGTTAGCAAACGAGATGAGAAGGAGCTCCCAGGTAGCTCAGTGGAAAAGAATCCACCTGCCAAAGCAGGAGACACAAGAGATGTGGGTTCGATTCCTTGGGTCAGGAAGATCCCCCGGAGATGGAAATGGCAACCCACTCCAGTACTCTTGCCTGGGAAATTCCATGGACAGTGGGGTCTGGCAGGCTACAGTCCACGGGGTCTTAAAGTTGGATACAACTTAGTGACTAAAGCATCACCAAACTAGTTGAAAAGTGAACGCTAAATGGCTGGGAAACGAAGCTACTATACTTTGTAAGATACTCTAATACTAGACAACTCGTTATCTATTTCTTTACTTAGGTATCTATTGATCTATTTCTCTATCCATCTATCTATCCATCTATATCTTCATCTATTTATCTACAATTGACCCTTGAACAATATTGAGGTTAGGACACCCCCACATAGTAGAAAATCTGAATATAACTTTCTAATGGATCTTTATCCACAACTGAAGAATTTACGGTTAAAAAATCTTAGTATAAGTAGACCTGTGCAGGTTGAATCTGTGTTATTCAAGGATCAGTTGTGTGTAAATAAGATACATCTGCATGTCTGTGTGCTCAGTCACTCGTGGGGGCCATTTCCTGCTCCAGGGCTCCTCACAGAGGAGGGGCCGAGCACTCATCTCTGTGTCTACTGTTTCGGCAGGTGGGTTCTTTACAACTAGTGTGACCGACGAAGCCCCATAATATGTGTATATAAATATGATGTATATATAAATATATATATTATATATTTAAATTACACATATCAATTATATATTATATATAATGTATAATTATATTATAAATATATATGATTTATAGTATATAAATACATATTAATAATGATTTACTATATATTAATATTTATTACATTCATATCATTATATTTATTTAATATTAAAATATTATAATTATAATCTATTATATTGTATTATAATATACTACATTGTAATATAATATAATCTATATTATATATATAATATATAATTAACATATCTGCATGTCTGTGTGCAGACATATATAATTATAACATATAATTATATAACCTTATATAATTATATATAATATATATAATTATATATAATTATATAGTTATAATGTATTATGACTATATAATATCTATATAATAATATAATTATATTATATATAATATTATTCTATTTATTATATTAATAGCTCATAATATTAAAATACACATTAATATTAATATATTATTAATAATATATTGTATAAATATATGTAATTCATATTATAAATTATAATTATATAATATGTATTATTATATATAAATATACATAAATACTATGTATATATAAATACTAATATGTATATATAATATATACATATATAATAATATATAAACAATAATATGTATATATAATATATACATATATAATAATATATACATATTAGTATTTATATATACATAGTATGTATGTATATTTATATATAACAATACATATTATATAATTATAATTTATATATTATCTATAAATATAAATAAATATATATTATATATAAATATATATGTGTGTGTATTTAAAGGGCTAAGTTTCCCTGATAGCTCAACGGTAAAGAACCACCTGCACTACAGGAGCAAGAAGATAGAAGAAAGCCTTCCTCAGCGATCAATGCAAAGAAATAGATAAAAATAATAGAATGGGAAAGACTAGAGATCTCTTCAAGGAAATTAGAGATACCAAAGGAACATTTCATGCAAAGATGGGCACAATAAAGGACAGAAATGGTACAAACCTAACAGAAGCAGAAGATATTAAGAAAAAGTGGAGTAATACACAGAAGAACTATACAAAACAGATCTTAAAGACACAGATAACTACAATGGTGTGATCGTTCACCTAGAGCCCCAAATCCTGGAATCTGAAGTCAACTGGGCCTTAGGAAGCATCACTACAAATAAAGCTAGCGGAGGTGATGGAATTCCAGCTGAGCTATTTCAAGTCCTAAAAGATGATTCTGTGCAAGTGTTGCACTCAACATGCCGGTGAATTTGGAAAACTCAGCAGTGGCCACAGGACTGGAAAAGTTCAGTTTTAATTCCAATCCCAAAGAAAGGCAATGCCAAAGAATGTTCAAAATACTGCACAATTGCACTCATTTCACACACTAGAAACGTAATGCCCCAAAATCTCCAAAGTGAGGCTTCAACAGTATGTGAACTGAAAACTTCCGGATGTTCAAGCTAGATTTAGAAAAGGCAGAGGAATCAAAGACTAAATTGCCAACATCCATGGAACAACAAATAAAGCAAGAGAGTTCCAGAAAAACATCTGCTTATGATTTATTGACTACGCCAAAGCCTCTGGCTGGGTGGATCACAAGAAACTGTGTACAATTCCTAAAGAGATGGGAATACCAGACCACCTGACCTGCCTCCTGAGAAATCTGCATGCAGATCAAGAAGCAATAGTTAGACCCGGACATGAAACAAAGGACTGGTTCCACATAGGGAAAAAAGTACGTCGGTTGTATATTGTCACCCTGCTTATTTAACTTATATGCAGATTAAACCACGCAAAATGCTGGGCTGAGTGAAACACAAGCTGGAATCAAGATTGCTGGGAGAAATATCAATAACCTCAGATATGCAAATGACACCACTCTTATGGCAGAAAGCAAAGAGGAACTAAAGAGCCTGTTGATGAACGTGAAAGAAGAGAGTGAAAAAGCTGGCTTAAAACTCAACATTCAAAAAACAAAGATCATCACATCTTGTCCCATCACTTCATGGCATATAGATGGAGCAACAATGGAAACAGTGAGAGACTTTATTTTTATGGGCTCCATGATCACTGCAGATGGTGACTGCAGCCATGAAATTAAAACATGTTTTCTCCTTGGAAGAAAAGCTATGACCAAGCTAGACAGCATATTAAAAAATATAGACATTACTTTACCAACAAAGGTTCATCTAGTCAAAGCCATGGTTTTTCCAGTAGTCATTTATGGATGTAAGAGTTGAACTATGAAGAAAGCTGAGCCGAATAATTGATGCTTGTGAACTGCGGTGTTGGAGAAGACTTTTGAGAATCCCTTGGACTGCAAGGAGATCCAACCAGGCAATCCTAAAGGAAATCAATCCTGAATATTCATTGGAAGAACTGATGCTGAAGCTCCAATACTCTGGCCACTTGATGGGAAGAACTGACTCATTGGAAAAGACCCTGACGCTGGGAAAGATTCAAGTCAGGAGGGGAAGGGAATGACAGAGGATGAGATGGTTGTATGGCATCACCTACTCGATGGACATGAGTTTGAGCAAGCTCTGGGATTTGGTGATGGACAGGGAAACCTGGCTTGCTGCAGTCCATGGGGTCGCAAAGAGTCGGACACGACTGAATGACTTGAACTGAACTGATAATAAAGGGCTTCCCTTTATATTTGAAATCACAAAATCATCATTTCCTCTAAGTCAAAACAATGTCTGCTAAGTCACTCAGTTATACATACTCATTCATGCATGCATGTATATAATGAGAATATTCTTAAATGACCATTTTCCCCATTCCTTGAAGGGTATCGTACATGATTGAGTCCGAGCTTTGTAAACAAGTTGCAGTCTGTCCACTTTAACTGCATAAGGAGAGCTTTCAGATCTGCACCCCTTTGAGAGGGAGCAACACTTCTTTCTGAAGATGCTCTTGTTGTCACATCTGCAATAAATTAAGTGTTGAGTTGCCATGGTCTGCTAAGAATTTCCTAGCCTCATAAACATTTTATTTGTACCATTATTCCTTTGAGATTTAACATACTAACTCAAACCTTGTGCAATTAATTAGACAGTGATTACTTAAAAACAACCATGCTTTTTGTTTGCTTTAAATTGAGTTTTTTGTTATTGTTGCTTAGTATTTTACTTTTCTGCTCTTGCATAGGGACCAGACTGATGAAAAATAATGGAACAGATGCTTTGTTTTCAAAGGTGGTACCAGCAGCACCCGCTCCAGTGCACATCCTTCTGACCTGCTATTGTCTTGGCCTGAGGGTCTCAACACTGGGGTCCTTTCTAAGTGGAGGCAGTGAGCTTAGCTGGGACTTTAATAGGTAGCAGACACAGATCAGAAGACCACAGGAACATGCAGATATTGAAGACAAAATTGGGGTTTTGAGGGAATTTAAAATTGTGAATATTTGGATATAGCAATGTAAGTTTTCTTTCCCTTTTTTCTTGAGCTCTGCTTCATTTGTTCACAGATGAGTCACTTACCCCTGGTTCACCTCAAGCGATAACCCAAGAAGAGAATCATACTTACTTATCTATTGGCTGGGGTTGGGCTGGAGGAGGCCAGGAACTCTGCAGAGCAAGGCAGGCAGCGGGTGTGGGGACGGGGGGCCTGGGTGGGAGGCAGGTGTCTTCCCTGCTAGGCTGGGGGTGGGCCTGGGGGCTGGACAGCAGCTGGAGAGTGAAACAGTCGGGTCAGAAGGGCAGGGTCCAAGAAATGCTTTGAGAACTGTCCTCTGTGACTTCCATTCCTGGCCACTGGCCCCAGTGAAAGTGAAAAGTGAAGCTGGGTGAGCTCACTTCATGGTTCCAGGAGGAGGTCTGGCCAAGCCTCTAGTCTGTCCTGATAGATCACTCAAAGCAGAAACCCTCACCACTGCAACAGCCGGTCTCTCCCGGGATTCCACCCTGAGTTTCACTGTACTTTTAGAGACTATCCCACCTTCAAATCTTCTTTCTCTAGAAGGAGCCAAGCAATGACCTTCCCCAGGTACTTTGGTGTCATTTTGATCAAAGTTAGAATCAACAGTGCTGAATAAAAATGAATTTTTAAATTAAAATCCTTGACAGTTGATTCTGTCATTTATCAGAATGGAAAGCAGGAAATACAGGTTTTAAAATTTATCAGTGAACTTAAAATAGCCTTAAAAGTTTTAGAGACAATGACCAAGAGAAACACTGCTTATTTATGTAAATGCCAAACTACTAGTCTAAGAACAAATTGAAAATCACAAGGTCATCATTTCCTCTAAGTCAAAAGAAGATTTAATCTCTTAACTCAGATAAAAGCTCCAAAATTTAATACTCTATATATGCAGTTTTACATAATTTTTATGAAATATTTCTATCTTAATTCTAACCATCTTTATTATAGTACCTGCTCTTAAAAACAGCATTAAAAAACTTTTATATCATGATTATCTCTGATTATATAAACTTATTGGGAAACATATTTGGGTCATTAAGTACTGCACCAGAGGGCTTAATTCAATCCTTAACTGCAGAGATTTGACAGTAGTTATGAGTGAATATCCAACTTATCTAATGAACAACAACAATATCTTTCATACAATGGAGAGGATGGTGTGAATGTGATTATAGAATTCTCAGTATGGTTTTTACTTAAAAACTACATAAGCAGCATCATTCATGGTAGTCGGGACACAATCACGTCAGATTGGATAAGAAATTTCTTCATGAAGACGCTTTAAATGTATAAAATAACTGTTAAACACGTGACATGATGTTACACATGTGGCATACAACAATTCTAGAAATACATTTCATGAAAAACTTAAAAAGCATTATAACTCCAAAACTTACAAAGAAATTTTGAGATTATAGAAATATGTGGCAAAGTGGACAGAGTAATTCACTCCCTCTTTAATCGCAATAGTTCTCTAGAAAAGAGACCCCCTTGAATTTGGGGAGGTAAGTATTTTTCATGCCTTTGCACTTCATTTACTATGTACATAATGTAACAGAGTAGACTTAAATTGACAGTATTTTCTGTGTTTACATATATTGTTTCTGAAAAGAGATCTATAATTTTGCTCCATGCCATTTGAAAGCTAATGTACATAACCTAGCAGAATTTTTTTTTTCTTTTTTGACTTGTAACTTGTAGGAAGTAGAAAAGTCTTCTGTTGTAAAATTAACTGGAATTGCAAAGCTTTCTAAATGTTAATGGCTGCCCAGATTTTTTGAAATACAATTGATTATTATTATTTATATCAAGTGCAAAAACATCTATTATTGCGCTAGTATTAAAATAGTAATAGCTGTCCTCACAATTTGTGTCCAAAGTTATCTCTGAAGTTTGTCATTCTGATGTTGTCATTCAAGTTTATATACATTCAGATTACATCTTATAAGTATATTTTCCTTTATCTTCATGAAAACAATGTGCACTGGGAGTGAAGTTCAATATTATTGTGCCTAACACGTTTGTAATTAATTTATCCATGATTTATAACAGCTATTTAATACCCAAGAAACGTTCCCAGCCTTGGAGAATTTAGAAGCCATCTTCAGAAACTGAGAGTCATCTTTTTGCCAAGAACAAATGAATTCAAATATCAATATTGTCATAAATTTGTAGAAATTCAGAAATAATAAAGTTGAAATGGATCCTATATGAGGTAAAACTATTATTATTCTTACTGATAACAAAATTTCAGTGACACTAATGACATTTTAAATTCAATCTTTGAAATATAGCAAAGCAAGAGAGATACATATTCTATGTTAGCATCAACTAGTTCCAACATACTCCTTTAGGAAATCTCATTTGTGTTACTAACAGTACATAATGGGGTAATTAGTTGACCCTTTTTCCATAAGATTGGCAGGTTTGGGGAACACCTGTTTCTTTCCCCTTTGTCCTATTAAGGTCAGGACTGAATCCACACCTCTTAGGAGGATTCCTGCATCAACTAGTTGGCAGAAGAATGCATGGGCCGATAGCCCATTCCCACAGTTTCTTATAAGGACTGGTGTGTGTTTATTTGTTCTTTCCTTCTTGGAAAATTTAGACTTTTGTAAGGGTAAGTAAAACTGGAGATTTGAAAGTTTTAGTTAGAAACTCAGATCATCCAGCCAGCCATAAAGCACACAGGGCCTTAGAACCTGTCTCCCCACACTGCACTGGTAACACAGGGGCAAGTATTTCATGACCCATTATCTCTTTGACTGAGATGATGCTGAGTGGTTCTCAACATTGATACTCGCCTCTTCTTTCTGACCTCCAATCAGGTTGACAGTAGTGATGATAATGATCCCTGTTGTAGATACCTGGGGAGTAAAATACTTTATTTCACATGGGTTAGTGTACAGATGCTAGATGCTAGTGTCTGGAGCAGAGGTCCAAATGTGAAGACCCTTCGGAACCACCTGTGGGGATTGTGAGCACACAGATTCCTGAGTACCGCCCTCAGAGTTTCTGATCTGGGACAGGGTGAAAATTTGCGCAGCTGATGAGTTCCCAGGTGGTGCTGACAATGATGGTTCAGGAACCACATTTTCAGAACCACTGATTTAGAGCAAAGGAATTCTGACTTTTGAGTCCACATACCGTCACACAACGCACCTCTCTGAGCCTGTCTGTCTCCTCAGCTCTAGCTCTTGCTTTCTTGCCCTCTCTCTTCTTAAATGACGGTTAACTAGATATGTTAGGATCTGAAACATTTAGCTCTTACTCTGTGATACTACTTAGCTATTAAGGCATATTATCAATATTATTTGGCATTATCCGCAAACTGAAGTACTAGTTCCCATCACAATGTAAAAATCACAATTCTCTTTTCACACAGCATAAATAAGAAAAAAAAAAAAGTTCTCAGATATACAAAGAGGAGAAAGGAGAATTACAAAATTTGCTTTCATTGATATCATCCTGACAACTAGCAATATAATTTCAATAAACTTTGTTCAAGGGTAGTTTTTGCTTTGAAGAGTTAAAAGCACACAGTAATCCCAATTCTAAGACATGAAAACCTTTGATTATATTCTCTCTGAAAGTGATGAGTTGAAAAAAAGTAACAACAACAACAAAAAAACATAATTTTTATATTCTGTGAAAATCTTCATTAAATATTCTCCTTAATTTTTGTTTTAATAAAATAAGAATGCCTGCTACTATACTATAAGAAGAGCAACTGTCCACGAACATCTCTTTTACTTTTGATTTAATTTTAAAGTGACTATTTGAATCAGAATAATTTTGCAGAGAAGCAAATTGAAAATATTCAGTGCTTTGAACCCCAGATCTTCCACTTGCACAAAATATACTACACTCCCGTTCCTTTGTGTGTGAATTAAGAGCAAAACCCTGCATTCTCCTAGCTACCTGGCTCTCAGCTGCAGGTATGGATAGAATTCACTGACATCAAGAGTCACTCTAAGTAAACAGAAATAAAAAATTGCAACCTTCTTGCCCATGTCAGGGTAAGGACTGCCATCACTGGTTACTTCCTACTCTGAGTCTGAATCATCTCCCTGCATCCTCTACCAACAAGTTCCCCTCAGTGGCCTGGAGCTCTCTCAAAGGCATGTTCACATCCATCCTAACACAGTGGGTACCTTCTGGGAGGTGTTTGGTAAATGTTTGTATGTATGCATGCATGCTAAGTTGCTTCAGTCGTGTCCAACTCTGCGACGCTATGGACTGTAGCCCACCAGGCTCCTCTGTCCATGTAATTCTCCAGCAAGAATACTGGAGTGGGTTGCCAAATCCTTCTCTAGGGGATCTGCCCAAACCAGAGATCAAACCCACATCTCCTGCAGCTCCTTCATTTCAGGTGGATTTTTTTTTTTTTTTTTTTTTACTGCTGAGCCACTGGAGAAGACCTGATAAATGTTTATAAAATGTAAATAAATACAAATAATTACCACCAACTCTCCATGACATTAACCTGTCCAATATGGGACCCAGAGTGATTTGGTATTATACTACTACTTTTCTTTGTAAATTGCATTCTTAATTTCTCCTAGTAAGACCAATTATCTCATTTTTACTGGTTAGAAGAATGTGATTATGTTGTATCTTATTCTTCAATGTTAAAATCTTTCCTTAGGGATGGAAATTGCAAATTTATAGTACTCCAAAGTTTATGTATGTATACAGAGCCTTCCTGGCTATTCATTAAAATGAGAAATACTAGTCATGTAAGATATAAACCCAAGAAAACTGTGTAACTGAGTTACATAGTTAATGGAAGATAAAGTTGAATAGCCTATATATTTAGTGTTGAAATATATATTTTGAGTTATCTAATATAATATGCTATTTTGTATATAAATATACTCTCAGATATCACATCATAATGACACTTCTCTTTAGTAATTTTTTAAAGCTATAAAGTCAACTAACATATCTCTTGTTAATCCAGAGCTAGTAACTGCTACTTCTTTTAGCAACCAAAAGAAAATCAAAAGATAAGTTTGGGAAAGTTTTACCCACCAATTTGAAGGTAGATTCAAATAACAATTAGCACTGGAAATTTTCACATTTTAATTGACACTAATCCTGGTACGTGAAGTTAAAAGTGAAACAGCCTGAAAATAAATCCAGTGAAAGCTTCGACTTCTAACATATTTCAATCAAAAGTTGAGAAATGATTTTAAACTGACTTTATTTCCAAAGAGCAAGAGATCATTTTCCCTTAAAAAAAGAAAAGGGGGGAGCGGTCCACACAGTAGTTCTCGCTTCAGATCAGCAGCATAACAAAGTTTCTGTGTACAGAGGTTTAAAAAAAGAAGAGTGGTCCTCAGACATCCTTCTCCTAGGCGTCAGCCTCCTACCAGTTCTGGAGGGGCCCGGCGCCGTTGGCCGCTGGGAGGGTGCTGATACTCGTGAGAACCACCTGCTCAGACAGTTTCGACACGTTATCAAAGTTGCTGATCTGCGTGGTCAGGGACTTGCGGCTCTCCGTGCTCGTCCGTCCCCTGGCCAGCCGGTCCTCCTGGCGGTGATGAACCCCAAGGCAACAGCAAGAAAATGCGGCTTTAAATTCCTCTCGAAACTTTCCTGGATGACCAGGGAGAATGAAAGGAGAAAAGAATTTTGCAGTCAGTATCTTTTAACCAATCTCCAGTAGGGTACAAATGAGTGACTTCCTGGAGGGAAATCTACATGCGGGTGCAACATTTGATAAAAAGATAGAAAAAGGATATTTCTTTCTCGGAAGCTTTGTGCAATCTTTGTTAAAAAATCATTTATTTTTAAATTGAAGTATCTTTGATTTACAATATCATGTTAGTCTTAGGTGTACAGCACAGTCATTCAGTTATAATTTTTCAGATTCCCTTTTATGTTGTTAGAAAATAATTGAGTATAGTTCCCTGTGCTATACAGTAGGTCCTTGTTGTTCATCTATTTTTCTATTTGAAAGTAAAAGTGTTAGTTGCCCAGTCATGTCTGACTCTTTGCGATCCCATGGACTATAGCCCACCAGGCTCCTCTGTCCATGTAATTCTCCAGGCAAGAATACTGGAGTGGGTAACCTTGCCCTTCTTCAGGGGATCTTCCAAATCCAGGGATTGAGACTGGATCTCCTGCAATGTAGGCAGATTCTTTACTGTCTGAGCCACAGGGAAGACCTTGTATTTATATATATATATACACACACACATACATATATATATATATATATATTTATAAATAGTAGTGTGTATATTTTAATCCCAAACTCCTAATTTATCCCTCCCATTTCCCCTCACTTTTCCCTTTGATAACCATAACTTTGTTTTCTATGTCTGTGGGTCTATCACTGTTATGTAAATATATTCATTTGTATATATGTTTTAAGATTCCACATGTAATTGACATTATGATATTTGTCTTTCTCCATCTTAGTATGATAATTTCTAGGTCCATTCATGTTGCTGCAAATATACATATATTTAATGGAATATTAGTCATAATAATTAAATAATGCTTAGTACATTGTTGAAATGATGAAACATTTCCATAAAATAGTGAGACTGTTTTACATGCTCAATGTTTGAAGTTTGTTTAATGTTTTTACAGGCAAACTACATATATTTGTGAATGTGGGTTATTTTTCACTAGATTACTGTAGTACACTTGAGCACCAGCAGAAGGGTACCCAGAGATACTTAATAATTTCAAAACTGATGAAACCTATGCTGTACGTGGCCAAAGGTTTGCAGAAATCACCCCTGCATTGTATTGTGAAGAAATTGTTCTACTGACACAATCAGTTCAGCAAAATATCTAAAAAAGTACCTTAAACTAACTAGAAAGTTTCTTTTTGTAATCTGCGTGAAAGAAAGTGAAAGTGAAGTGGCTCAGTAGTGTCCTACTCTTTGAGACCCCATGGACTGTAGCCTGCCAGGCTCCTCTGTCCAGGAGATTTCCCAGGCAAGAACACTGGAGTGGGTTGCCATTTCCTTCTCCAGGAGATCTTCCCGACCCAGGGATTGAACCCAAGTCTCCTACTTTGTAGGCAGACGCTTTACCGTCTGAGCCACCAGCGAAGTCCTATAATCTGCAAAAGGCAGAACAAAAAAACTGAATGAAAAATAAAAAACCCTAGAAGCTTTTCCTTATCTTTAAATTATTGATGTCACACTGAAGAAGGATAACCATGAAACAGCGACCTTTCAAGTCTCTAAGTATAAATGACAGCACTGGAAATCACCATTTCTTGTCTCTGAACTTCGATTACTTACCTGGGTTATTGAGTGATTACAATCAGGGCCCAGTGACCTTCTTGCATCACTCTTAACCCCATCACAGTACTTTGACTGGTTCACTGGCTCCTACTTCAGACACTTCTCTCTCTTATGCTCTAATAGATTTCCCCTCCTTAGCGCAAGCTCAGGGCTTTAGGCACTCCTAAGCCCAGGGATTCTTTTTAAGTCCTGGCTCTGCACGCCCCTCCTCCTTTCAAACAGCACGTGAGCAGTGGGCTCTGGGTATCCCAGTCTGAATGTAGTCTTTATTTTGGAGACTGGAGGTGAGTGAGCAGAGGAAGGCTTGAAAAGGGTGAAATGAATGCAAAACACCCTTCACATATACACCATCTGATTTGCTGAAAGATGAAATAAAGCAGAGATACAGAAGGTGCACGTGTGCTCAGCTGCTCTGTGGTGTCTGACTCTTTGTGACCCAATGGACCCTCTGTCCATGGAATTTCCCAGACAAGAATAGTGGAGTGGGGTTGCCGTTTCCTTCTCCCGGGGATCCCCCGGCCCAAGGATCAAACCCACATCTCCTGCATCGGCAGGCAGATCTTTTACCACTGTGCCATCTGGACAGGCATATAGAGGGTACATGCCATGACTGAAAAAAAAAAAGTTATTTAAAAAAGCCTAATTGATTGTTCATTTTTCTTTTGAGGAGGACTTTGCTGGTGGCTCTCAATGCAGGGAGCATGGGTCCAGTCCCTGGTCAGGCCCCTAAGATCCCATATGTCACATGGTGAGGCCAAATAAATAAACAAATACAACTTTTAAAAGTGGCTATACCATTAAAACGGAGAAGGCAATGGCACCCCACTCCAGTACTCTTGCCTGGAAAATCCCATGGATGGAGGAGCCTGGTGGGCTGCAGTCCATGGGGTCGCTAAGAGTCAGACACGACTGAGCGACTTCACTTTCACTTTTCACTTTCACGCATTGGAGAAGGAAATGGCAACCCACTCCAGTGTTCTTGCCTGGAGAATCCCAGGGCCGGGGGAGCCTGGTGGGCTGCCGTCTATGGGGTCACACAGAGTCGGACACGACTGAAGCGACTTAGCAGTAGCAGCAGCATACCATTAAAAAGTATTTAGTTAAATGATTTTCATAATTATATTTATTCCATAAACAGAGATGGGTGGAATCTATGTGCGTGTGGTCTGTTTAATTCAGTGTTGTTTAGGAGGAATATAATTTTTGGGGTCAGTGAGAAATCTTGAGATAAGCCCAAGAGATATTAATTACCCACAAGAGAAATGTAAATACAGAGAAATACCTGAAAATACAAAGGTTCCAACTCCATCTCAATTAGGCTATAAATATTGGCAAAGGAAATGATATAAGCAAGGCTGTTTTATTTTCAGATAAAATGATTTTACATCTTGGTAAATCATAAGTTTACTATATGACAAGCAAGATTCTTATCCAGTTCTCACAATTTCACTTTCCTATTTCAACTTTTCTTCTAAACTTAATGGAAAAAAGTTACTTAGATAATTTTCTCTGTTAGGTGACAAGTATTCCTTCTCATAAGGGAAGGAAAACTAAAGACCAGTTAGATCAGCCAAAAAAAAAAAAAAATCCTCATTACATTGCAACTAAGCCCTTCCTGCAGTTCAAGAGTGTTCACACTTCTGGTCATCCATCCCTTGCCCTGGGCTGTAGTTTGTAGAGAAGAAACAGGTGAAAACTCACCACTGAGAAAATTATAAATAATTGGGTTCGCAGCACTGTTAGCATATACAAGCCAGTGTGCAAATGTAAACCAGGCATATACAGTCTCTCTGTCTTCCGTGTGGGTAAACATCCCAAACACTCTGCAGGAAAAGACACAGTAACAGGAAGTCAGTGAGGTTCTGGAAAGTTCCTTTACATAAGCAAAGTCAAGGGTCACCCAAGGCCTAGGTCGCAACCACCTGGCTCCAGTGCTGCCCTGCAGGACGGACCACTTACAGGCTTAGGTACCACAAGGCCAGAAGAACTTCAGCCCCTGAAGGGCACCTCAGGGCACAGTTAGTACTGTCATAAATCAAGAGCCAGCTCGGGTCAGAGAAGAAGGGGCTTTCTCCCTTATAAAGGATGAGTGCAGTAAGAATACGGAGGTGGACTATGTATCGCTCTCCCATCTTTCATGTTGTTTCTGTTCACAGTGGAGTAGTGTTTGTTAATATTCCATTTCATTTTATCCTTATGTTAAATTGAGAGTATAAGATTAACAATGTGCTCATTTCAGGAGTACTAGAAAGTGCTTCACTTGTACATATACATGCATTTCTTCTTTGTGAAGTTCCTTTCCCATCTAGGTTATTACAGAACATTGAGCAGAGTTCCCTGTACTATACAGTGCGTCCTTGTTGGTTATCTATTTTCAATAGAGCAATGTGTGTATACAGCACTCCTAAATTGCTGTCTGTATGCACTACTTCCTACTTTCATTTGTGCATTGATCAGAGTATTACATTTCTTCAACTTCAGTCTTAACGCTTTGCTGAAATTGGGCTTCTGGGATTTTTTTTTTTTTTTTTTTTTTAATATGCAGAGGAGAACTAGTTTTCAGTTGGCAAAATTCTGATAATTTCTTAAAATTTTTAAGTTTTAATGTTTTTATTCATTATTTTAAACTCTGACAAATATTTTATTACTATATCCTTAATGGTCATTTTTAAGATGTGTTCTTTTTTTTTAAATAATAGAAATTTTAATTATTTATATATACTCACACACATATACAACCTTCCTACATGGTGACAAATGCATATTTACACATCTCTTTCATGTCTAGCCTCGCTTACGCTTTATGACTTGACATCTGTCCGTAGAAGCTCAAAATTTACTTAATCTTTCTGATAATAGAACATAATGAATTTAATCATTTGACAAAATAATATTTGTTCTATACTTTGAAATATCTCAGCAATCAAATTCTATTCACTAGACAAGAGCAGGCAACTTGTAACTACTTGATAAATTTGTAGGCTGAAGATTATAATGCATTTCTTGACAGAGGTTTCGTCATTGAATGTGGATTTTGCGCAGATGATAGAAATGCATTGTCGGAATAACGTGATGTTCTATGGAGTACTCTAGTCTTACAAAAATATAATATATAGTGAGACAATGTGGGTAAATTGAATTAATGTTATGACCCTCTATCACAATATATCTTTGAAATAATATACAAACCAGACTTGCTTTAAAGATGTTGGTTTTGACTAGCCAGATAAACTGACTGCTAAGGAAAAGAATTAAGGATTTTATTTGTAAGAGAAAGAAAACAAAAGTATAAAATGAAAGGGCAAACAGAGACAAGTATTGGAAGAAAATGTGTGTGGTAAAGAGAAAAACAACTTTAGAGGTTATTTTCAAGTTTTCATTTTGTGACAGAGACCAGAAGACTCAAAAAACGGAAACTATTTTAAATTTAACGTGGGTTTTCTCTTTAGAAAGCCATTTATTTTCCTCGGAAAGGAAGGTCTGTAAGTCAGAAGAATAGACATATTATGGACAAGTAGGTATTTGGAACCAGCCCTCAACTAGGGCTGAGATGCAGGAAATCCAAGTGTGTCTTTGAGAGAGCAGTACATCCAATTTTCACTGAGTTTAGACAGACTAAAATAAAAGTACCAAAAAAAAAGAGAGAGAGAAAATCTATCCAGTATGTTTATAGGTTCTTAGGAACAAAAAACATCATTTTGCATCAGACTAGAATACATTTGTCTGTTTGGGACCAGCCTCTGTGCAACTATTAAGATAATTTCCAATAAAGATGGTTGAAGGTATCTGGGTACCACTGCCCCGTATCAGCTGATCACGTTGGCCAATTGTTTTAACTTAAACGCATATCTGCAGGGTTACAGGAACATAACTTTTCTCACTGAAAAGCTTTGTGTTGATTTTGGTTATTAACACTATTCACCTACTCACCCTAAACTTGATTTGCTGACTTCAGAAAAATGGATTTTCTTTCTTTCTGTTTAAGCATTCAAAACACAGTACATGCTGTGATTCCATTTGTATATGTGTGTGTGCTCATAAATGCACTTTTAAGTATAATTAGAACACTAACACAATTCTTATCTCTTTTTGTCCTTTAGATAAAATTCTGTCACCATTCCCTATGTCTTTGAGAACAAAGTTGGAAAACCCATTTGTTGTGATCAAAAAAAAGCTCCAAGCTGTAAATGAGTTTTTTGCATCAGAATTTTTTCTGCATCTGAGATTCAGCAATTAACTTGAAGAGGTCAGGGGGAACATCTGTTTTCTGTCTGTCATTCAATAGAGAATTAGCATGGATAAGAGCATTTAAAGTCCCAGCACTCTAAAAAGCTGTGTGTTCTTACCTGCTGGTAACAACAACACATTTGAGTTATCTGGCCTGACAAGCTATCTCGGCAGACAGCTTAGAATTTTTCTCTGGCTTAAAAAAAAAAAAAAGTCCTTAATTAAGAACCAAGAGAAATGGCAGATCTCTTCATCTTCAAATAATAAGTAGCTTTACCTCTTTAGCACATTGAGGATACTAATTGGGAGATAGCAAATTGCAAACACCAAGAGCACCACCATCAACATCCGGGCTGTTTTCCGTCTGGCTCGGATCTGCTTTATTTCAGCGGCCACGGCGCTAATCCTGGATTTGGTCTGCTGTCCGGGCCCCCGAGGCTGCGAAAGAGGCTGCAGGGCCTTCCATTTTCTCTGGACGACCGAAGATGTTCCAGGAATCTGAAAGGAGTGCAGATCCTTTATTGCTATCTGATTTAGGAAAGTTCCACTTCGGAGAAGTAATTGGAAGACATAGTAAGGAGAGTATCCCAGACACCTGTGGCCTGGGAGGTTTGCTGAGTGGAGTGTGTTCTGGAGTAAAACCGTCAAGCGCCAAGTAGGAGTCTGGGTGGAAACAAAACAGTTGCAACATCATAATTTTGTCAAGGGCTAAAGAGAGCTGCAAATGGAAAACATATCTCTTTATAAAAAGAGAAGTTGTCCCCACAAAGGAATATTTTTCAGTACTAAAAAGAAATGAGTTATCAAGCCATGAAAAAAATAGAGAGGGACCTTAGATGCATACTACTAAGTGAAAGGAATCACACTAAGAAGGTTACCTGTTGTAGGGTTCCAAATATATGATATCCTGAAAAAGGTGAACATACGGAGAGTAGAATGATTAGTGGTTGCCGGGGGTAAGGGGAGATGAATGAATTAGCATAGCACAGAGGATTTCAGGGCAGGGGATATACTCTGCATGATGGATACATTTCCTCACACATTATACATTGTGTCTGAATATACCATCTAAACACATAGAATGTACCTCAAAAGTGAATCGTAAGGTAAACTGTGACCATGATGGATAGATGCAGGTGCATCAGTTTTAACAAATGTATCACGCTGCTGGAGGATGGAGGGAGGGCAGAGATAGGAAAACTCTGTAACTTCCACTCAATTTTTCTGTGACTTTATAACTACTCTTTGAGAAAAAAATTCTTGATTTAAGAGAGAGAAATGAAAACTGGGGAAGCAGAGCACCTATTAGGAATTCTGATTCAGCTCAGATACCTGGTGTTGAAACAGACTGAACCCCTAACTAAGCAAGGTGATTTCAAAGTAACCTGCATGGCTTTCCATGCATCAGCACTGCCACCTGCTGGCAGATGGAGAGTTGGGACTTTTGTTAGGGTTTCTGCTTCTCCGGTTTAAGGTAAACCTTTAAATAAAAGGAATAAAAACAAAACAAAACAGTCTCTGTTGCTTATTATTTGTTCTTATAAAATTTCTCGAAGTCAACTTTAAAATTCACATAAAACCTTGAAAATCCCTTCCATGATCATTTCCAATAGCTGGAATTTGTAACATCAGTTACGCAACATGTACTTTTCCATTTCTTTTCAAAGTTATTTGATAATAGCAGGGAGTCCCTCCAAGTATAATATTGTCTTAATTATAAGCTCATTAAGATTGATAGGGTTTAGTGAGCAAAACAATAAAATTCAGTATGTGTAATTTTTTAAGGGGAAAATGTGCCAACAAGCACACCATAAGAACATCCTAGTTCTATTAAGATTATTCAGCTGCTGCTTTTCTCTCTGCACCTAAAGCCAGAACAGACCGGCGTGTCCCTATGGTCTCTCACAATGCATGTTGGATGGATTCTGTTGCTTTATCCCTCACAAGATCCAGGTCTGTTAGATAATCTTTAATTTGAGAACAGAATTTTACTTTGATTTCCATAGAGATGAATTGATATGATGTTTCTTTTGAACATAACTATTCCCTCTCAAAAAGGAGCAAATGAAAATAAGGAAAACCTGCCTTTAAATTGAAAAACATTTGACAAATGATTTATCTTTGGATTCTCTATGTTCTGCCATGTAGGCTGACCTATCACATCAAGGTGGCCCCACTCAATCTTCTTATCTATTGGCTGAGCATTCTTCCTCTTCCATGAGTCTTTTTTAAGCAGTCATTTTAAAAAATAATTGAGAAATTGCAATGGATGTTGGAAATTCCCAGAAGACCTCTAGCATGAGTAACCCTATTAATGTCTGCTAAATTGTCTTGAACTCTTTCCTAAACAATCTATAAGAGCATTTAAACTGAAGCAATCTATTATTCAGTGCTCCCCTGAGGGAAAAAGAATCAATATCTTACATCTGATGACTTCTGCAAACATCAGAAAAAGTTGCCATAAAGAGAAACTGGTACAGTGAGCATGACTATGGTTCCTGCAATCATAAAATGTGGTAACTATGTCCTCTCTTAGATGATAATCTAAATACAGATAGAAGATGCCAATCCTGCATACATTGTGAGAAGACATACAGTAGTGCCCACTGATAATTCATCTATGTCAAGAGAAAGTCAGTACAGTATCAATAGAAATTGTTGATGTTAGCTGAGCACCAGGAATGATGCAAAATCTTGAGTTATTACTAATGCTTTCTTTAAAAAAAATAGCTATTGTAAACCCATTTTACAGATTATCAAGCAGTTTTGAGAAAGATTAAATAAAATATCCAGTCTATATCTTTAATAAGTGACAAGCGAGAATATGCACACAGAAGTGTCTTATTGGAAAGTTCATCTTTTCCCATTGTGATGTACTATTTCCGTCTACAAACTTCAACACAATCTGATATGAAAGTTAACAATTTTTAAAGTACATGCTTAGTTATATAAAGGGGCTTTCCAGGTGGCTCAGTAGTATAAGAATATGCCTCCGATGCAGTTGATGGAGATTTGATCCCTGGGTCAGGAAGATCCCCTAGAAAAGGAAATGGCAACCCAACCCATGGACAGAGGAGCCTGGTGCACCACAGTCCATGGGGCTGCAGAGTCAGACATGACTGAACACACACTTTAATTTTTAGTTACATAAAAGCAATAATAGTCATACAAAAGGGCTTTTGAGAGACTCAGGCCATTTGTCCGCAGGGGACGGTCTTTTCCTTGCCATTTCAGCAAGGGCTAAACAATTGCTGACTGTGGGAAGCACACACACATACTATACAAACACAATGCATAACGTTATACACACATGCACACGCAGTACACACAGAGCACACACACCCAAACCCACACGCACACTGCTTTTATTCTACTATTACAGTTAAACTTTATAATCACCCTTGATGTGAAAATACATCCCGGAACAGGTATTAACACAGTTAGGAAATGAAAGTATCATGTACATGATGGCCCTTGAAGCCTGCCCTAAGGAAGTGTTTGTGGCCAGGAGAAGCAAACACGCTGCAAACATGAAAACGGGCATAAAAGAATATTGTGAACAAACACTGAATTTATATGAAATGAATAAATACAATGAAAGAAAAGGTAATTAAACTGACACCTGTTTGTTTTTACAAACCCTGTTACAACAAAGCAAACCAACAAACAAAAACTCCAGGCTCAGATAGCCTCACTGATGTAATATTCAATCAAAGCATAAAGAATAATTTCTATCTTATTTAGACTCTTTCTGAAATTCAAAGAAAAGATAATATTTTAATGAATTTTAAAGATGCTAGTTACTCTGATAATCAATACTATGAGAACAAAGGAAAACCATTGACCAAATAATTCACATGAAGAGAGAGGAAAAATTCCCCAAAATATATATTGTTAAACCAAATCCAACAATATACAAAAATATAATAGATTTGACTCAATAAAGCAATCAAATTTATTCTGGTAATACAGTATGGGTTTAACATGAGAAAAAAATAATCAATGTAATTTATCATATTTGTAGAAAAAACAATGAACATCTTATTAAAGAAAGGAAAAACATTTGAAAAATTCAACAACTTCAATGTAAACTAGTAATAAAATCTTTCTCAACTTGACAAAGGGCATCTATGAAAGGTTTTTGGGCTATCATCCAACTCAGTGCTAAAGATGAACATTTTCCTCCAAGACTGGGAACAAGCCAGCAAAGGTTTCTCTCACACATCTACTCAACATTGTACTGGAGATCCTAGCCAGTAGAAGAAGACAATCTAGATAGATAAAAGGTATATAAATTGATTCTATTGAGAACACATATTGCTTACAAAGAACGTCTTAAAGGATTTATAAGAATGACACTAGAACTAAAATCATAAATTTAGCAATACGCAGGACCCTAAATCAGTAAACAAAATTCACTATATTTCTATATACTAGTGATAAATGATTTGAAGTTTAAATGAAAAATAACACAAATTTCAATAGCAAAACATGTATTCTAGAAGTACATTTAGCAAAATGTGGACAAAACATGTATAGATAAAATTATGAAAATTTCTAAGAGCTATTAAAAAAGACCTAAATAAATGAAGAGATGTACCATGTTCACAGATCAGAAGATTTAATATTGTTAATATGTCAATTTCTCCCAGTTGATCTATAAATTTAATGCAATAAATCTATTCAAAATAATAGCAATCTTAACTTTATGACTCCCTTATGACAGCTTATTTATTTATTTATTTTTTACCTTGGCTCTTCTTTTTTAGTATTTAAATGCACATGCTAAGTTCTTATGGTCAGGATCATAACCACTTTCTTTGTCTCACTGAAATAGGATAATGTACTTTTTTACTATCTGAATCACATAAAATATGTTGAAGCTTGCTTTATAGCCTATCATATGATCTAGCCTGGAGACTATTCAGTGTGCACTTGAATGTGTGTTCTGTACTTTTGAAGAATATCCTGTAGATATATTAGGTCTAGTTGACTGACAGTTTTGTTCAAGTCTTCTATGTCATTATTAATTTTCTGCCCAGTTTTTCTATCCATGACTGAAATATGAGTGTTGACATTTTCTTTTATTATTATTGAATTGTCTATTTATGTCCGTAATTCTGTTAGCTCTTGCTTCATGTACTGTGGGCTTCAGTTGTTAAATGCATATAGGTTTATAAATGCATATAATGCATTTATAAATTATTATTTATATTTAAATGTTTTAATTTAATTTAATGTTTTTTTAATTTAATTTAAATGTTAAATGTTAAATGCATATAAATCACTCTTAATTGAGTGATTTATCATTATGAAATATCCTTCTTTATTTGTAGTAACACTTTTTATTAAGCTTCTTTTGTCTAATATTAGTGCAGCTACTTCAGCTTTCCTTTGGTTACTGTTTGCATGCATGCTAAATCGCCCCAGTTATGTCTGACTCTTGTGACCCCATGGACTGTAGCCCACCAGGCTGGGATTCTTCAGGCAAGAATACTGGGATGGGTTGCCACATCCTCCTCCAGGGAATCTTCCCCATCCAGGGATCTAACCCACGTCCCTCATGTCTCCTGCATTGGCAGGCAGGTTTTTTACCACTAGTACCACCTGGTACTATACTGTTTGTGTAGTACCTCTTTACTCATTATTTTACTTTTAATCTATTGGCATCTTTTGTAGATAGCATACAGTTGGGTCGTCTTGTTTGTTTATCTGTTCTGCCAATCTCTAAACAACTTCATTCATTTACATTTAATGTAACTATTGAGAAGGTATAATTTAATCTATACTTTTGCTTTTTGTTTCCATTTTCCATACACATGTATGGAAATATATATATTATATACATATATATATATTAGTGTCTATTTTGTTCCTCTATTCCTCTATTACTTCTTGATCTTCTGTTAAACAGATATTTTCTAGTACAATTTTTATTCTGTTGCTTCTTGCACTGTATACTTTTTGAGTTATTTTTTAGTGGTTGCCCTGAGGACTACAATTGACAACTTAAACAATCTGTTTGGATTAATGTCAAGTTAATTTCAATAGTATACAAAAACTTTGTTCCAATATAGCTTCATTCCCTCCTTCATTTGAATTACATCTTCATACATGATAAGCTAAAGATTCACAGTTTTGTAATTATTGCTTTACAATGTTATCTCAAGCCCAATAGGAGAAGAAAATAATTTCAAACAAAAATACATTTATACTCTCTTCTATATTTACATACATAATTATTTTTATCTCTATGTGAACTTAAGTTACTGGCATTTGATTCTGCCTCTGTAATTACCATTTGCTGTTTATTTCCTCATACTAGACTGACTGATTAGCATCTAATATTAATTATTTTAAGTTCTTTTTGAAGAATGTTGAAGAATAAAAGGTAGCAGAAGAGAATGTGATAAGAATTGGAATGAGTAATTCTTTCAAAAATTTAATCCTTGAGCTAGCTGCTTAGTCATATCTGACTGTTTCTGAACCCATGGAGGAGCCAGCCAGGTTCCTGTCTCCATGGGATTTCCCAGGCAAATATACTGGAGTGGATTGCCATTCCCTTTTCCAGGGCTTTTTCCCAATCCACAGATCAAACTCACATCTACTGTGTCTCCCAGATTCTTCACCCACTCAGCCATGAGGGAAGGCCCATGGAAATTCAGTTCCAGACTCAAGTATTAGGACAGTTCATCCCTAGTTGCTCACGCAGTCCCAGATACATGGTAGGTTGTCAGTAAATATGTGTGGGATGAATTGGCATGAGTTCACATAAGACTGAAGTGTTGAATTATATAAGAGCTAGAACTGAAAAAATGTTGTCAGATGCACAAGAGTAAAGATTTAGTGAGTCTTACAAAGAGGAGTTCTAGAGTCTGTAGAATTTCTAAACTGACTGAATTCTCTGAGTCACATTGTCAAAAAGAATATTTAAAACTTGTTTAGAGCAAAGCATTGGATAGTTCTTTTAATGAGGTTTAAAATCCTTGAGAAAGTCAGACAAGGACAAACACTTTGTTCCCTAATAAACTAACATTTAGAAATTTCAAAGAATGTAACAGATTCCATATATCTCTATAATTTTGAGCAAATAGGACAGGGCCTCTGTTTGATGGCTCATTTGATGTAGCCTATGGCACACATAATGCCTTGGAATTCTGTTTATAGACACTCACAGTTGAAATTTGAGAGTTGCTCAAGAAGAATTCTACATAATCACCACTTGAGGTTAATTTACTTTATCATCATTGCTAACGTGAGCTCAGATGAACTCGTTGTTTTCCACTGCAATCTGTTTGTAAATGTTTTTAGTTTCACAGCCCAAACACTTTATTGCAAATCTTCTGGATCACGTGGCTTGTACTAAACAGGACAATTCATTAAAAAAAAAATGGACTTTTTCTAAATCTGCAATATAATTTTGAACTTACTTTAGAGTTTGAGAAATGGAGAACTAGAATGAAGATGTAAACTGGTTGGGATTTGGCAGTTACATAATTATTTAATAAGTACTTTTTGCATACATTTTTGTGTAAGCTAACATGTTAAGTGTTGGGAAGATGATGAGCAAAACAGATTCATGTACATACAAGAAATTTGGAAGTTGTGTCATTCTGTAAATAAATAAACAAATATAAGCATCTATTATTTTTAATGCATGCTAACGAGTAAAAATATGAAAGTAGGGATGCACTTAACACTGGGAATATTTCTCGTTAAAATGTCAGCCTAAATCTACAATATTTTAATGCCTACATGCTCACCAATGTGTTTTCTAATTGTTCTGTGAACTTTGTTCTCAGTGACTGAACAATGGATTCCCTTCTTTGCTCATCTATCAAAACTCTCCCAGCACTTTCTCTCATTCTTCCACTAACTTTTTTCTTGTATTTATTGAGCAACTGGAATGTGCTAAGCACGTTCTGGTTGTAGGGCTACTAGATGAAGACTAGTCTGTACACTCTCTGTCTTAGTAGATTAGAACAGACAGACAAAAAATCATTATCATGTTACTTAAAAGTGCTATGAAAGGTCTATCTAAGAAAGCAGTCACAAACATCAATTCAAAACATGCTTGTTATTTTAGAAATATAAGCAGAGTGAGTTGAAAGGCCAAATAACAGCGTGTACCATGAAGATATTTTATTTAATAGCACTTTCCATGCTTGAGGCACTTGAATTGATCCATCTAAGTGTATTGACTCTGTGGGCTGGATGCTATGCATCCCGCTTGGCACAGAAATTTAAGTAATTGACAGAACTCATGCATGTGCTAAACTGAAGGGTTAGGATTTAAACTGATGCAGTCTGGACCTTCAGTCTGAATTTTTAATTTCTGTATTATATCAGCTCTGGTCATTCACTTGCACAGCTTGTAAGGAGATCTCCATTTGTTCAAGCTTAACCATGTGACTTGTCTGAGCCAATGAAAAGTGAGACTTAGCATATGCCAGTTCAAAGCAAACATTTTCAAAGAATTTGCATGTTTCCTCCAGCTCTCTTGCCCTTTCCCTGGATCCCAAAATGGCACACCCAGGGGAATGCTGTTCCTTTGGATGAAGTTCTGAACCGAGAAGACCAGGGGAGCACAGTCACAGTCATCCTCACCACTGATATAGGACATGAAGGAGATAAGCTATTGCAAACCACATACCCTGGGCTTTTTCACAGCAGAGTAACTGAGCAAAAATGGAACAGTTTGAAAACACTTACCAGAAAGTGGGGTACAAAAGGAAAAGATACTAAAATATTTGCAGTTGACTTCATGGCCAGGTGGAGAGTGTTGAGGAAACGATCTCTAGGATCTGGAAAATCACCATTCATGGCTTATAGTGATACACATTTGTTACTTTAATTGCAAAGATTGGGGAACAGAATGCATTTATAAGATCATAAAAGAATTGACTTAAAAAATTAGAAGAAAACATTCGGAGACATACAGTGTTGAAAAATGCAGCTGTTGCTCCTATGAAAGGATAAAAGATGATCGTGAAAATTGCTTTGAATAATAAAGGATGAAGCAGATCCAAATTAAGACTCATATTCACCCCCAAATAAGGTTTTATGAAATCCTTTTAATGAGGGAAGTGGCCCAGTAAATTCTTTCAGTTGGATAAAATATGTCAGAGCAAACAGACTAAGAACATGGCTTTCCACAAACTCAAAATTTAGAAAAGGAGACAGATACATTTCTGAGAAATGTGGCATTTTAAGAAACAATTTGCAAGTATAAGAAGCTGAGTTATATCCTTTGCCTGTCCCTTTATGAAACACTACATGTTCCTTGATTTCTTTCAACTCATCAAAATTCAGCTTAAATGTTACCTGGTCTGAATTAGATCCACCTCCACTAAGCTTTCCTCTGATCTTCTGTGGCTTATACTTATTAAGGTGATTTTTATCCTGCAACTGACTGTTTCCTTCTTCTAGACTATGAATTCATCAGTGCCACAGACTTGAACTTTTATCAGACATGCAAGTGAAAGAAATGAAACCATTCGATGAATGAATAACCAAATGAATGAATACAGAGAAAAATTATATAACAAATTTCAGTACTCTCAAATCAGCACTATAAAAATTTTCTAAAGTTCTCAATTCTGCCTGGTTCTTCTAAACAAAATAAAATCTGTGAAGTTGGAGATTTACCCACATAATAAAAATGCATTATATAAATATTTGCTTTCAGTCTCAGGAAATTTTAAAGGAATTTTTATTTATTTCTCATAAAAAGTAAAATGTAAAATGTTAGTCCTAGACAAAAATCAAGTCAGCTAATCACAGAGGTTTAAAATTTAGCCATTAAGGCAGTTCATAAAATAACATTTCCTAAATATCACTCTTAAAAATGCCTAGACCAGGCAAGAATATTGAATGGGTAGTCATCACCTTCTCCAGAGGAATCTTCTCAACCCGGGATTGAACCTGGGTCTCCTGCATTGCAGGCAGATGCTTTACTATCTGAGCCACAAGGCAAGCCCATTTTCATGACTAGGTCTTCATTGTTTAGTGGAAAACGTTATTAGAAGATCACACAATCCTTTGCTAAACACATTATATTGGTTCAATTCACTCAAATTTTGTTTTCAAGGACATTGTAAAGAAAACACAAGAAAAGTATTTGAAATTACTTACTTGTCTGCACCAGAGTTTACGAAATATTTGTAGATAGGCCAACACCATAAGACACAGTGGTGCCATGTATGTCACCAGGAAGAAACAGATGTGATACATCTTGGGGTAAATTTCACCTGGAATGAAAGTCAAAATAATACAGTCTTATGTTATAATACATAGATTTTTTAAAGGTACATTTGTCAATGCTTTGCTTTTAAAATACATGTTACCTTCTGTATGATTTTACTGTTGTAATATATACACAAAGGGAAAAGTGATTAAAAATAACAGCTATTTACATTTAAGTACTAAATGCAAAGTCGTACTATCATTTAATCTACTCAGAGAGAAGAGGCAATTAAACATTATTTTAATTTGTGCTACACAGTCTATCCAAAGCCAAGTGTTCATTTATTGAAAACCTGTTTTTTTTCTCTTGATTACATCGGGCTATTAATAAAAAAATTTGGATTGTCTTATATTTGTATTTACAAGAAGGGACATTATTCAAATTTTAATTGCTAAAGCTTTTGTTAAAATTGCAAGAGACTGTAAATTAAGTTGATTCCTCTTAATTTCTTTCTTAAAAATTGGCAAATTATTCCCAGTTGTATCTGCAAATACAAATTTGGAATGTTTTTTTAAAAAAAAAAACAGCAAAAATTTGATAACAATTATTTTTGTTGACTTCCTAGAACATATACAAAATGCTTATTTAAGTAAGTCGTGTTTGTGTGTTAATGCATGTACTTTTAATAACAATGAAATTTTTAGGATTCTTTAAAGTTAGATTTCAAACCAATATGGGTATTTTCTTATCAATAAGGCATAAGCACATCTAGGATTGTAGTAGTTTCTTATTTATCATTAATTCTATGTATACAGGTGATATGTATCACAGATTAAGGCATTTATTAAGGAACCAATCGAGTGGCACTGTGGCTTAATATTAATTTTTAGCTTTTCTAAAATATATCCATGGCTGACTTTTAAAATACTTTAAAGGATATTTCTCTTATACTAGTATTTGAATATATCACAGTGATCCAGCTACTTTTACTTAATGCAAAACAAGAAATGATATATACTAGATGGATACCATGGATATTAAGTGCCACTAACTAGATACAATTCTAACTAAATGCTAGCAAAATAGATTTTTTTTAATTCTAAAAATTACATAACTTATTTTGAGCTTGATACTGACAATGGGATTGGTTCTATACTATTACGGAAGGACAATGCTATCATTTTTATAGATTACATTTGTTCCATTACTTCAGAGAGTATTTTGAAGCATGAAGACTCAGTTATGTGATCAAATGTGATAACAGCAATTTATCCTCAGGTTTAGCCAAAAATAATTATGCTGATGACCATAATCGCTGATAACAAAGGTTGACAATTCATTGACTTCTTACTGAATATATTTTAAACGTATCAATGAGTTAAATATCCTCCATAATATTGATTTCATAGTCTTGTCTTCTAGAACTTAATAGTCTTATTTTTACTCTTTTTTTTTTAATTTTATTTTATTTTTAAACTTTACATAATTGTATTAGTTCTGCCAAATATCAAAATGAATCCGCCACAGGTATAAATGTGTTCCCCATCCTGAACCCTCCTCCCTCCTCCCTCCCCATACCCTCCCTCTGGGTCGTCCCAGTGCACTAGTCCCAAGCATCCAGTATCGTGAACTGCCTTCTTTCTCAGACAGATATTTTTCTCCACTGCTATCTTTAGAGAGGATGGCAAGGTGCGTGTGGCGCCAGGAGCTCTAAGAGATCAACTTGAGGTGTCATTTTTTACTTCCTCGGGGGCCCAGGTGGCTCACGCTGAGCTCATCAGCTTCTAACTTCCTTTCAAGTTTGTCCTGTAAAACAGGCCAGTTACATAAAAAGTGATAGAATCTGAGCAGCCTGAAGGGAGGAATAACAGACATCCTTTTCCTTTGAAGCTCCACAGTCCATGCAGCAATAGGGGAGCCACTTTAAAAGGAACTGGAGAAAAAAAAAATAAATAAAAGGAACTGGAGAGTTACCTCGGCACTTCCCAGGCACCTGAGCGGCTTTGAACTTTTATTTGTTTTGAAGAAAGTGTCACATACTCTTCCTGCATAAAAATGTACCTTTGAAGCATACATACCCATGAATCCCTGATGTCTGCCCCAAACTAAACTGAGTGAGTGGAGCCAGGTAGATTTCGTAGGTCATTTGTTTTTTAAATGCATAGATGGATATCAACACTATGATAACAGTTTGCAGTTTTAAACAGATGGGAAACAAAGCTCATTCTGCAAGTGGGATATTTATAAATAGCTGGAAAAAGATGTAATTGACTGGTAAAGGCATATTATGATAATGAACGCCAACACAGACAAAAGTTGATAAAGCAAAAATTATATTTGCAGGCTAGGATAGATTGTTTTACTCAAGAGATTATTTTAGATAATTGGTGAAACATAATCATCTTAAATTCCTCATTTCATCCTCAGAGTCTAAGCTAATTGAAAATCCAGAAATACCACTGAAAGTTTAAATTATATGTTAAAACTATCTTTGATTTTTCTCTGCACTTGATGAGAAATATCTTTTATATATTTTAAGACATTAATATGTCTAGAAAGGAGCTACATAAAATGTATTCACTTAAGCATTCCCTAAATTAGAAAAAGATTAAAAGCTATTAAAAATTGTTGTCTCTACTCAACCGATAAACAGGCATAATCTGCATATAAATTCTTGTATATATACCAAATCAACAAGTAAGGAGCGAATGTAGATCTTTCTTTAGTTTTGATGTATAGAGAGAGAAACATGGAAACTTAAATTACCATATGTAAAATAGATATCAAATGGGAATTTGCTGTATGTCTCAGGGAACTCAAACAGAGGGTCTGTATCAACCTAGAGGGGTGGGATGGGGAGGGAGATGGGAGGGAGGTTCAAGAGGGAGGGGACATATGTACACCTATGACTGATTCATGTTGATGTTTCACAGAAAACAACAAAATTCCGTAAGGCCATTAGCCTTCAATTAAAAAATAAACCTAAAAAATCAGATTAAATAATAACATAATGATTGGACAGACAAAACTTAAATGAGTTGAGGTCCATTATTAAGTGAACATGTTAATATAATTATCTAAAAATGACATTTTCTCCTTCATGTTATACCTATCAAGAATTCAATGGAAAAAATAATATAATTTTCCAAATTTTCAATTTGGACAGTCTTTTCAAAGTTCATGTATCCATTAAAGTGCACCTTAATCTTTCATATATTTTATTATCTTTTCCCTAATAAATGTCTTCAATAAATGTTCCTATTAATAAACACACATATTTATATACTTTCCCAATCTGACAATAGGCCAAATGCCATGATGTAAAGAATATATCCATTATTATTATTATTTTTGAAACCACCAAAAAATAATTTGACAGGACAATCCAAGAGGAGGAAGGTTATAAATCCCCAGTATCCAAAATACTGTTTATTAAAAGTTGGACTAATGACTGGTAAAAACATATCTTGGATTGAGTGCAGAAAGAAAGTTACTTTATTCCATTAGGATTTATCCTGTGGAAGTATTTACAAACCAAGAAATCAAGAAAGTATGGTTACAATTTTTAGATAATTTAAAAATTTCAGAAGTATAAATTAATGTGACTGAAGCAAACAATGAACATATACAAAGATCTTTTAAAAATAATTAAAATAAATATTAACACATTTTATTTTGGTGCCAACAACTTAATGGCTTTTGGTCTTTTATGAACAAACTATAGGTAATGAAGAACATAATGAGTTGCATTAATGATATATCCATAAAATATTACACATTTGTGGTCTTATTTTCAGCAAGACAGAGTTCTCAGGCATTTTGTACCATGAGGGAGACAGTATTTGCAAGACTTTTCCAAAAGTGACTTGGTAGATATGAATCTACATGGTTTACACTCTTTCTACACTGTAATATTGGTTGTAGGACAATTATGACATCTCTGTATACTTTTAGAATTAGATCACTGATTTAACTTGGGATAAGATAAGGAAAATAACAGGTAAATAACAGGGAGGGAACACAGATCCACCCATCAACAGAAAGTTGGATTAAAGATTTACTGAGTATGGCCCAACCCATCAGAACAAGACCCAGTTTCTCCCTGTCAGTCTCTCCCATCAGAAGTTTCCATAAGTCTCTTATCCTTCTCCATCAGAGGGCAGAGAGAATGAAAACCACAATCACACAGAAAACTAACCAATCTAATCACATGGACCACAGCCCAGCCTAACTCAATGAAACTATGAGACCTGTTGTGAGGTTCCACTCAAGATGGATGGGTCATGGTGGATAGTTCTGACAAAATGTGGTCCACTCAAGAAGGGAATGGCAAAAAAAAGAGAAGGGAATGGCAAACCACTTCAGTATTCCTGCCTTGAGAATCCCATGAACAGCATGAAAAGGCATAAAGATAGGACACTGAAAGATGAACTCCTCTGGTCGGTAGGTGTCCAATATGCTACGGTAGATCAGTGGAAAAACAACACCCAGTTGTGGATGTGACTGGTGATATAAGCAAAGTCTGATGCTATGAAGAGCAATATTGGATAGGAACCTGGAATGTTAGGTCCATGAATCAAGGCAAATTGGAAGTGGTCAAACAGGAGATGGCAAGTGTGAACGTTGGTATTTTAGGAATTAGAGAACTAAAATGGACTGGAATGGGTGAATTTAACTCGTATCACCATTATATCTACTACTGTGGGCAAGAATCCCTTAGAAGAATGGAGTAGCCATCATAGTCAACAAAAGAGTCTGAAATGCAGTACTTGGATGCACTCTTAAAAAAGACAGAATGATCTCTGTTCGTTTCCAAGGCAAACCACTCAATATCAAGTCTATGCCCTGACAGGTAATCCTGAAAAAGTTGAAGCTGAACGGTTCTTTGAAGACCAACAAGACGTTCTAGAACTAACACCCCAAAAAGATGTCCTTTTCATTATAGGGGAGTGGAATGCAGAAGTAGGAAGTCAAGAAACATCTGGCTGCTGCTGCTGCTAAATTGCTTCAGTCATGTCCGATTCCCACCAGGCTAGCCCATCCCTGGGATTCTCCAGGCAAGAACACTGGAGTGGGTTGCCATTTCCTTCTCCAATGCATGAAAGTGAAAAGTGAAAGTGAAGATGTTCGGTCGTGTCTGACTCTTAGCGACTCCATGGACTGCAGCCTACCAGGCTCTTTCATCCATGGACTTTTCCAGGCAAGAGTACTGGAGTGGGTTACCATTGCCTTCTCTGGAAACATCTGGAGTAACAGGCAAATTTGGAGTTGGAGTACAGAATGAAGCAGGGCTAAGGCTAACAGGATTTTGCAAAAAGAATACATTGGTCATAGCAAACACCCTCTTCTAACAATATAAAAGAAGACTCTAATTATGGACATCACCAGATGATCAATACATAAATCAGGTTGATTATATTATTTGCAGGTAAAGATGGAGAAGCTTTATACAGTCAGCAAAAACAAGTCTGGGAGCTGACTATAGCTCAGATCATGAACTCCTTATTGCCAAATTCAGACTTAAATTGAAGAAAGTAAGGAAAAACACTAGACCATTCAGGTATGACCTAAATCAAATCCTTTACGATTATACAGTAGAAGTGAGAAATAGATTCAAGGGATTAGATCTGATAGAGTTCCTGAAGAACTATGGATGCAGGTTTGTGACATTGTACAGGAGACAAGGATCAAGACCATTCCCAAGAAAAAGAAAAGCAAAATGGCTGTCTGAGGAGGCCTTACAAATAGCTGTGAAAGAAGAGAAGCAAAAGGCAAAAGAGAAAAGGAAAGATATACCCATTTGAATGCAGAGCTCCAAAGAAGAGCAACAGGAGAAAAGAAAGCTTTTCTCAGTGATCAGTGTGAAGAAATAGAGGAATGTAACAGAATGGGAAAGACGAGATCTCATCAAGAAAATTAGAGATACCAAGGGAACACTTCATGCAAAGATGGGCACAGTAAAGGACAGAATGCTATGGACCTAACAGAAGAAGAGGATATTAAGAAGAGGTGACAAGAATACACAGAAGAAATATATAAAAAAGATCTTCACAACCCAGATAATCATGATGGTATGATCAATCACCTAGAGCCAGACACCTTGGAATGTGAAGTCAACTGGGCCTTTGGAAGCATCACTATGAACAAAGCTAGTGGTGGTGATGGAATCCCAGTTGAGCTAAATCCTAAAAGATGATGCTGTTAAAGTGCTGCATTCAACAAGCCAACAAATTTGGAAAACTCAGCAGTGGCCACAGGACTGCTTTCAATTCCAAAGAAGGACAATGCCACAGAATGTTCAAACTACTGAACAATTGCACTCATCTCACATGCTAGTAAAGTAATGCTCAAAATTCTCCAAGCCAGGCTTCAACAGTATGTGAACTGTGAACTTCTAGATGTTCAAGCTGTATTTAGAAAATGCAGAGGAACAAGAGATCAAATTACCAACATCCACTGGATCATCGGAAAAACAAGAGAGTTCTAGAAAAACATCTATTTTTGCTTTATTAACTATGCCAAAGCTTTTGACTGTGTGGATCACAACAAACGGTGGAAAATTCTTCAAGAGATGGGAATACCAGACCAGCTGACCTGCCTCTTGAGAAATCTGCATGTAGGTCAGGAAGCAACAGTTAGAATTGGACATGGAACAAATGACTGGTTCCAAATCGGGAAAAGAGTACATCAGGGCTGTATATTGTCACCCTGCTTATTTAATTTATATGCAGAGTACATTGTGAGAAATGCTGGGATGGAGGAAGCACAAACTGGAATCAAGATTTCCAGGAGAAATATCAATAACCTCAAAGATGCAGATTATACCACCTCAGATACAACTGAGCAACTGAACTGAATTGATGCAGATCATACCACCGTTATGGCAGAAAGCGAAGAAGAACTAAAGAGCTTCTTGATGCAAGTGAAAGAGGAGAGTGAAAAGTTGGCTTAAACTCAACATTCAGAAAACTAAGATCATGGCATTTGGTCCCATCACTTCATGATGAATAGATGGGGAGACAATGGAAACAGTGACAGACTTTGTTTTTGGGGGGTCCAAAATCACTGCATATGGTGATTGCAGTCATGAAATTAAAAGACACTTACTCCTTGATAGAAAAGTTATGACCAACCTAGACAGCATTTAAAAAGCAGAGACATTATTTTGCCAACAAAGGTCTGTCTAGTCAAAGCTATGGTGTTTCCATTAGTCATGTACAAATGTGAGAGTTGGACTATAAAGAAAGCTGAGCATTGATGAATTGATGCTTTTGAACTGTGGTGTTGGAGAAGACTCTTGAGAGTTCCTTGGAGAGCAAGGAGATCCAACCAGTCCATCCTAAAGAAAATCAGTCCTGAATATTCATTGGAAGGACCGATGCTGAAGCTGAAACTCCAATACCTTGGTAACCTGATGTGAAGAACTGACTCATTGGAAAAGACCCTGGTGCTGGGAAAGATTGAAGTTAGGAGGAGAAGGGGACAACAGAGGATGAGATGTTTGGATGGCATCACCGACTCTACGGACATGAGTTTGAGTAAACTCCAGGAGTTAGTGATGGATTGGGAAGCCTGCTGTGCTATATTCCATGGGTTCTCAAAGAGTTGGACACAACCGAGAGACTGAACTGATACTGAAAGATAAGGAATACAGTTTATGAGTTAAACACAAATAAAAGATACTTCACAATAAATATTTTTTAATTAGGCTAAATGGTATTTGGACTTTCAAGATGTTTGAACTTTAGAGAGCTAACCCTGTAAAATATAACGTCCTACAGTGACTTTGTTGTTTTTCAGTCACTCAGTCATGTCCAACTCTTTGCGACCCCATGGACTGCAGCATGCCAGGCTTCCCTGTCTTTCACCATCTCCCGAAGCTTGCTCAAGCTCATGACAATTGAGTCGGTGAAGCCATCCAACCATCTTATCCTCTGTCATCCCCTTCTCCTCCTGCCTTCAATATTTTCCAGCATCAGGGTCTTTTCTAATGAGTCACCTCCTTGCATCAGGTGGCCAAAGTATCAGAGCTTCAGCTGCAGCATCAGTCCTTCCAATGAATATTCAGGACTGATTCCCTTTAGGATTGACTGGTTTGATCTCCTTGCAGTCCAAGGGACTCTCAAGGGTCTTCTCCACCACCACAGTTCAAAAGCATCAATTCTTCAGTGCTCAACTTTCTTTATGGTCCAAATCTCACATCCATATATGACTACTGGAAAAACCATAGCTATGACTAGATGGACCTTTGTTGGCAAAGTAATGTCTCTACTTTTTTAACATGCTGCCTTGGTTTGTCATACTTTTCTCCCAAGGAGCATATTTTAATTTCATGGCTTCAGTCACCATCTGCAGTGATTTTGGAGCTATCATTGTTTCCATTGTTTTCCCATCTATTTGCCATGAAGTGATGGGACCAGTTGCCATGATCTTAGTTTTCTGAATGTTGAGTTTTAAGCCAGCTTTTTCACTCTCCTCTTTCACTTTCATAAATAGGCTTTAGTTCCTCCTCACTTTCTGTCATAGGGTGGTGTCATCTGCAAGTCCTAGATTATTGATATTTCTCTTGGCAATCTTGATTCCAGCTTGTGCTTCATTTAGCCCAGCACTTCTCATGATGTACTCTGCATGTAAGTTGAATAAACCGGGTGACAATATACAGTCTTGACATACTCCTTTCCCAATTTGGAAGCAGTTCATTTTTCCATGTCTGGTTCTAACTGTTGCTTCTTGGCCTGCATATAGGTTTCTCAGGAGGCAGGTCAGGTGGTCTGGTATTCCCATCTCTTGAAGAATTTTCCACAGTTAGTGGTGATCCACACAATCAAAGTCTTCTAGGACAGTCAATGAAGCAGAAGTAGATGGTTTTCTGAAACTCTCTTGCCTTTTCTATGATCCAGTGGATGTTGGCAATTTGATCTCTGGTTTCTCTGCTTTTTCTAAATCCAGCTTGAACATCTGGAAGTTCTCAGTTCACATACTGTTTAAGCCTAGCTTGAAGAATTTTGAGCATTACTTTGCTAGCGTGTGAAATGAGTGCAACTAGATGGTAGTTTGAACATTCTTTGGCGTTGCCTTTTTTGGGGACTGGAATGAAAGCTGACCTTTAGCTTTATGACCCCATGGGCTGTAGCCCACCAGTCTCCTATGTCAATGGGATTTCCCAGATAAGAATATTGGAGTGGTTATCCTTTCCCTTCTCCAGGGGATCTTCTGACCCAAAGATTGAACCTAGGTTTGAACCCTTTTGGTGACTTTAGCTTCTGACTATCACACATTTTTGTCCAAGCTTAAAATTTTTAAGTTAAATATAGAGTTACAGGGACTTCTTTGGTGGTCTCATGCTTGAGAGTTTGCCTGCCAATGCAGGGGACACAAGTTTGAATCTGGTCCAGGAGGATTCCACATGCTAATGGCAACTAAGCCCATGAACCACAGCTACTAAGCTGTGCTCTAAATCTAAAGCCCATGAACCACATCCTCTGAAGTCCATGGACCCTAGAAGCCCATACTCTGCAACAAGAGAAGCCACTGCAGTGAGAAGTCCTTGCACTGTAATTTGAGGGTAGCCCCTGCTCACAGCAACTAGACTAAGCCCTGGTGGCAACAAAGACCCAGTGAAGCCAAAAATAAATAAATTAATTAAAAAAGAAAAGAAATGTAGACATACATAGCTTATATTAACAAAACTTATGCTATGCAAAAATCATTATAATAAACTAGATGTCTAATGAGCAGAATAATAAGAACCTACTTTGCATTTTTCATACGCTTCTTGAAAACATAAAGTTATATTGATTTCATTTAATGTATGAAAAACTAATATAATATCTTTTATTGCTTGATTTTGTGGATGATCAACTCAATACAGTATTACTTTGCCTTTAACAACATTTAGAATAATTAAACACCAATATAAAATCACTTTCAAATAGGTTTTCTAAATGACTTCTAAAAACTGAATTTAGGTTTTTAGATATTTTGACAATAATTTCTTATTTTTTGAAGAAAATACTCCTTCCATAAATGGAGGTAATAAATATTACCTATAGGTAATAAAATGTGAGAGGTTAGGATAAGTTTTAGAGATTTATATCTGTTGCTTAAAGGTAATTGGAAAATGATGCAGCTATTTACTTAATCATTATGACTAACTGGATCCCCTAATTCTACAATCCTTTTGCTCATTGGGGTTAATGCAACTTAATCATTCGGGGCAACACTAAAAAAAGGACAAGTTTATAAAATTGGTCTGCCAAACTTATAAATGAAGCTAATTACCTAATGTAATTGCTGTCTCCATGAACTTACAGATGATCAATGTGTGAGTTGAAAGCAGCTCTTTTGCCCATTTCTGTCCCCTTCTAACCTCAAAGTGGATTTCCCTGGTGACTCAGATGGCAAAGAATCCACCTGCAATGCAGGAGATCCAGGTTTGATCCCTGAGTCAGGAAGAGCCCCTGGAGAAGGAAATGGCTACCCACTCCAGTATTCTTGTCTGGGAAATCCCATGGGTATAGGAACTTGATGAGTTACAGTCCATGGGGTCGTAAAGACTCGGACACAGCTAACACTTACACACACACACACACACACACACACACACACACACCTTAATAGAATCTAATTATAGGGATGAGATCACTAGGTAATTTAACCTAGCTCCCGAGTTAACATTCTCCTGAATGTGCACTATGCCTTGCCTACACTGCTGGTTCTTTTCCTAGATTTAAAGAAGTAAGAATGAAGAGCTAAGTAGTGAAAGAATGACTAGTTATCTCCCCTCAGTAGTTCCGTTAGCAAGCCTGCAGGCAGACATCTAGACAATATGAAGAGAGTCAGCCAGTTTGCACACAATGGAGACAAATGCAGAACCCAACCTCTTGCCTCAATGATTCACTAAGATCCTTCCCCTCTTTCCGTTTAAAGATTGTCATGGCTGAGAGGATCCTTTAGTTGGTCTTGGGACATAAGTCCACCTTCTCCCCAGATTGTCCGCTTTTCTGATTAAATCACATTTCCTTTCTCCCGAAACTTTCCTCTCAATTACTGACTTTTAGTGTGGCAAGCAACCAAACCTGGGCTCAGCAACACTCCGATTTAAATGTGCTTGTTTGCTTCATAATATTGAACAAATAATTTAATTTATGGTTCAATTTCATCATGATTAACTAAATTACTCCAATCAAGAGATCTTTAGACTCTTTTCCAAATAGAACTCATTGTATAGGAATTACCTAAGAGACAGGTCACAGTTGGTCCCCAGCCCACCTTTCCCCAAACACAATTCTTTAGACTGTCTACCCCTGCAATCCAGAAACTATAAGTTTGAACTCTTTTACTTTTGTCTTCAAGGGATGGTGCCCATTGTGTAGGTTTTCTACTTCCTAGGACACCCTCAGTTTTTCCCTTTCCTCTCTTCCCTGTCTGGAAAATCTTTGCTCAGTTTTTAAAGTTTTTAATCAACCAAATTATTAAATTGTGCACTGAGAGAGAATCACACTCATGCTAGTGAATCTCCACATTTTTAGTCTTTCTTAAACTGAAAAATAATTGAGATATTTAAACATTATAAAGAAAGTGAAAATGTTAGTCGCTCATCCCCGTCTGACTCTTACCAGGGTCCTTTGTTCATGGGATTCTCTGGGCAAGACTGGAGTGGGTAGCCATTCCCTTCTTTAGGGGATCTTTCCAACCTAGGGATCGAATCTGGGTGTCCCGCATTGCAGGCAGATTCTTTACTGTCTGAACCACCAAGGAAGCCCCATTTAAACATTAAAACATAGCCAAATCAAGAGGCAAAACAAGTTCATTCTAAGTGACCAGAGCTCAAACCCTGAGTAAATGAATTGCCCCTTGAGTTTCCTCCCTGTTCACTTTTAATGCTTTGCTGAAGTGTTAGCAGCTGCTTGTAAACTTTGTTCAAATGGCCAGGACTGAGTCTGTCCTCTAATTTGTGCTCCTAGCATTTTATATCTAAGTATGTTAAAATACTAATCACACTGGAAAACTTTATTTATTTGCCTTTCAGCCTCAGTATATACAACGTGTTCCCTTAGGCAGAGTCCATTTCTCTTCAGGTTGGCACAGTTTCTGGCATATCCTAAGTACTCAAGATGTTGTTTGAACATTAAATAAATGGGACCAAAACCACTTAAGAAATATTTCTATCATTTTGGAACTTTCCACTCATTTTGTTTTTGTCTGCCTTGTTAATGAGGAAACACATAAAAAACCAAAGAAGATCCAGAAAGAAACATAGCAAAAGAATTGCAATGTTAGAAATGAAGGGAAAAACTAAATTTTATAAAGGGGCATTTAATATCTGGAATAAAAGATAAAGCGGATTTTGAAATTTTGCTTATTATAGGTCTTTGGATAATATATGGAGTAATTGTAATATTTTTTGAGTTTTATTTTGCTGCAGTGAAAATATATGCCTAATTTTTCAGTCCCTAATTTTTCTCTTTTCAGGGTTCCAATAAAGTACCAAGTTAGGAATTAACATGAATTCAGAGATTCAAATACTTGAAAATCAGAAGTCCATGAGCCAGCCATCCTTGGGGTACACTGCCTCTATTGATACATCTTTCCAATAGACAAATGCTTTCCTGATGTTTACAGCGTCTAAATATGAACCATTGTAATATACTTAACCAGAGGAGAATAGATTCTTTTCTTTAAATTTCATGTAACAATTTTGTAAACAGTGCTGGGAGATGCAGCATTATTTTATTTTCTTTCATTCTTTGCTCTGTCCGGATTCGTGCCGTCATCAGGCACTGATAAAAGTGGTTCCACTGTTACAGAACTCAGACTGTTGCAGAACTCAGACTGTTGCTGAGCGTTCTGAACCAAAGGAACATAACACCTCCCTCTTCTGATTGTCTAAATTTAACTACTGACCATGTCAGGTGGGAAACCAAGTAAGATCGTAATTCCATTATTAGTATAACTCTGAAATCAGAAAATAATTATGTCAGTGGTAAAATTTATCAATTTACTGTGTAATGAATAGAGAAAGCATATTTAGCTGGTTTGACTCAAAGATCAACATAGGTCAATAGAAAAGACAGTCATGTTTCCAGGCTTTAACATGAAAACTTTAACATGAAAAATTCAGTTGCATTTGAAGCCGCATTAGGGAACCCAACACCTGCGGAAATATAATGGTCTGCCCATGTTATAAAATGTTAATAATTTCAAAATACATATTTGGGTTATTATAAATGAGTCCTTTGGATGTTTTAGAAAACTGAAGAAAAGTTCATATCCCCAGCTGAACAACACAACAGCTAGATAGTCGTGCCATCTAAAGGTTCAAAATGGGTGGAGGGATTCTGTGAAATCGTTTTGGATTTCAACTTGATTTTTCATGTTTTTGCAAAATGATACTAATGAATGTCAATAAAATAAAGAAGGCCAGCTTTACAAGCGTTATGCAAATCAGATTCCCAATTCACAGCTGTCGTATCAATGTAAGGACCACACTGGACTTGCCTCCCCAGCGCTCATCACAGACGGTAAAGAGAGCGGTTTTATTGGCTAAGCCGGGCAGCATGGTGCTGCACTCCATGACAATGGCCTGAGGGATCATTATGACGCAGGACACGATCCAGATGATGACGATGCTGTTCCGGGCCCGCTTGGCTGTGCTCTTAAACATCAGAGGGTGACAGATAGCATACCACCGGTCCAAGGCAATGCAGCTCAGCGTGAGGACAGAGACAGACACCGACACGGTCTAAAGAAAGAAGGAAGGTAGCACAGGGAAGCGCCAGCTGTTACATGGATGTCTCTCAATATTTGTACTGTTTCAGAAGGGTAGGCACACAGATAACCAGATTCAAAGTTGTCAAAAGACGTTTCATTCAAGTGCTTTCTATTAAAAAAATGAAAAAAAATCGGCTACAAATAATATTAGAAATGTATCAATAAAAAGAATTACCTATTTCCCATTAAATATAAAAAGTGTACTATGACTGAGTGCTAAGTTGCTTTTCGAGTCCAACTCTTTGCAACCCCATGGACTGTAGCCCACTAGGCTCCTCTGTTCATGGAATTCTCCAGGCAAGAATAGTTCCAGGGGATCCTGGATTTGAACTCAAGTCTTCTTCGGCATTGGCAGGTGGGTTCTTTACCACTAGCACAACTTGGGAAGCTGCCTCTTTTTTTATGCCAAGTGTTTTGATTTATATGACATTCTTTGAATAAAGATACACTGATTTTGTTGTGGCATTTTTCCATTGATAAGGGAAATCTTATCATCAAAGGTAAGAACATATATGTTCATAGTCTGAACTGGAAATTTTTCTTTTACTTATACACAATAATACAATGATAGGTCTTTCTTTTAAATTGACATACAAGAATTTGATTGCAATTGCATTTAATTAGCATTTTTGAATTATTGGCATCTCATTTCTTATTTTTAAATAACCGAGGTTATTCGTACATCAGTCCATTTTCAACATGCAAATGCATGAGTTGTGATAAAAGGTAATCTTCTATATGGATCTCCTTGCCATCGTTTGCTCATTGCTGGAAGAAGCAACCTACTTCTAAAATTCAAATAGGTTCACCTATCCAGATTTCTGTACAATTAATGGCATCACACACATTTAGTTTGGAACTTTAAGAAAATAGTAAAGAAGCATGTCATGTATGCCCATCCCCCATGATCAGTTTATGTAATTGCTGTGCCATGCCGGCTCACTTCAGTCGTGTCCTACTCTGTGCAGTGCTATAGACTTTAGCCTGCCAAGCTCCTTTGTCCATGGGATTAGCCAGGCAAGAATACTGGAGTGGGTTGCCAGGCCCTCCTCCAGGGGATCTTCCCAACCCAGGGATCAAACCTGCGTCTGTTAAGTCTACTGCACTGACAGACGGGTTCTTTATTTAATTATATTTAGTGCATTCTATACTGAATGAACAGACCATTGGTTGACAAAATCAATTCTCTCAAAACCCTCTCTTTAAAAACAAGCCTCATTCTCCTTTCGATTATATATATATTTCCAGATTTCTATTCACTTTCTTCTCAACACTTACAGCATGTTTAATTCATTAATGTACTGTTTATCTTCACTGTGGAACAAAAACCAGTGGCAGGAGGGACTGTGCAAAACAGTCCCTGGCACAGTGCTTCATGCCTTTATTCCATGGCAGAGTCATCTTTCTTTATTTTTCTGTCCTAGTTGTATTGATCTTATAATATGTGAATGGGAGTGTGTCTCTGCTTCTTACAACAGGACCTTGCTTGTTGATGCATTGACTATAGGTACAGATGAGTGAGAGGGATGCACTTGCTGGTCCAGCAGAGGAGGAGAGGTTCTGGGCTAAGCATCAGGACCACATAGCCGTTCTCATCTCCTCCCAGCTAGCTGCACAATGTGGGTGACCTACTTAACAATTGTTGGCAAATGTGTGTATTTTTTTCCTATTAAATGAGTAAAATTGACAATAAGATGCTTGCCAACTCTGATTCTTTTGATTCTCTTTAGAAAAGATGACAGAATATGGTTGAAATCAATTCTGCTATCATGTTTCCTGGGATGCACCACATGGCATGTGCTAAATGTGAGATCTTGGGTAAGTTACTTAAGCTATGCCTCAGTTTTCTCATCAGTAAACTTGCATGATAATCATAGCCACCGTGGACTTGTCAGAAGAAGAGTCAGTCAACACGTGAAATGCCTAACCTGGGCCTGGTATATAAATGATAAGTGTTTGTTATTCCTTGTTATGATGATGGCAGTGGTGACGGTGATTATACTATTCGTATTTTCTTCTATTCTCGAGCTTAGAGTTCTAGCTTTTAATTGGAACAGACTGCTTTACAGTGAAGAATAGTTATAGAAATTACAAGTAAAGATGTAAACTGTTCTAAATTCTTGGGGGTTAATTTCAACTTTAATTTGAAAGGGATGAACTCTATCAGAGTAGGTTTATGTTGATTGATTTGTTGCTGTTCAGTTGCTCAGTCGTGTCTGACTCTTTGCAACATGGTCTGCAGAACGCCGGGCTTCCCTGTCCTTCACCATCTCCTGGAGCTTGCTCAAATTCATGTCCATTGAATTGGTGATACCATCCAACCATCTCGTCCCCTGTTGTCCCTTTCTCCTGCCTTCAATCTCTCCCAGCATCAGGGTCTTTTCTAATGAGTCGACTCTTTGCAGAGGTGGTCAAAATATTGGAGCTTCAGCTTTAACATCAGTCCTTCCATGAATACTCATGGTTGATTTCCTTTAGGATTGACTAGCTTGATTTCCTTGCAGTCCAAGGGACTTTCGAGAGTCTTTTCTAGCACCAGAGTTTGAAGGCATCAATTTTGGTGCTCAGCCTTTTGCATTGTCCAGCTTTCACATCCATACATAACTACTGGTAAAAACCATAGCTTTGACCATACAGACATTTGTTGGCAAAGTAACATTTCTGCTTTTTAATATGCTGTCTAGGTTTGTCATAGCTTTCCTTCCAAGGAGCAAGAGTCTTTAAATTTCATGGCTGCAGTCACCGTCTGCAGTGATTTTTGAAGACCAAGAAAAGAAAACTTGCCACTGCTTCCCCTTTTCCCCCTTCTAGTTGCCATGAAGTGATGATCTTGTTTTACTTTATTTTATTTTTTTTTTTAGTGTTGAGTTTCAAGCCAGCTTTTTCACTCTCCTCTTTCACCCTCATCAAGAGGATCTTTAGTTCCTCTTCACTTTCTGCCATTGGAGTTGTATCATCTGCATATCTGAGTTTGTTGATATTTCTCCTGGCAATCTTGATTCCGCCTTGTTGATGGCGCCTGGACATTCCTTGGCACTGCCTTAGGGGACATTCACACTTTCTCCGGTGTCCACTCTTTGCTCAACCTCCATTCCTCCCTGAGAATGTGTCAAGAACCCAGAGCCCTTCCAAACCCTTGCCAACCTGGGGATTGATAGAGCAGTGGTCATCTAGCTCTATACAGTTGACCTTTCATACTACTGAGCCAGGGCTCTATTTATCCTCTCTAGCAATTAGAAATGAAAAGTTCTCAACAAGGTTTAGTATCTTGCTTTTCATACATTCTAATCAACATGGGTGAACGGGATAGAAGTAATGTGGTTCAAATTCTGAAGTCATTTCTAGGAGTTCTTTCAACTGCTTGCAATAATCAGTTCCAATCAGTGCACTTGAGAGATGGCTGTCCAGTGCCAACGGTGAGCCAGGGTACAGTGCCTTCCCATGAGAGAACATGCTGGTTTGGATAATCTGACAGTATAATCCGTTGAATGAACCCTTAGGCATCAGTGATTTAACAGTCGTTGTTTGACTACTGTATTTGCTGGTGTATAATATACTGGAGTATACAATTAGAATCCAATTTACATGATTTTCTCAGTGGTGATACACAATTGCACCTTATCATAAGTGATAATAAATGAGAGTTCTGTTGTTGCTTTTCACTTGTAGGAGTGCACTTCTGGGTTCCATTTTCATTGAGATTTTGACAGTAGGTCAAACCAAACTGATAGTAAATCCTTTCAGAAATGAATGTAGTGTGAATTGTGAACACTGTGAGTGAAGCAAAGTGAGACGATGTGAACTTTCTTTTGCTGTCCATGCTTATCTTGCATTTGTCCTATGAGTACCCTGTGGTCAGGTCAATGTGGGACGTTTTCTTTGGTAGAGGAGTCAGTTTCATGCTAGCATACAGATGTGGCAAACAGCACCAGAGAAATGGAAATTCTGCCAAATTGCAAGTTTGGATGATAGGCACTAATAGACTGGAATGTAGGAAAGTGTGACTGAGAGAAAAAGGGAGACCATCCGCCTACTGAACACCCATCACCCAAATCTCAGTAGACTTTTGTTCTTTTCCTGTGCAGAGACTCTTCAGTTATATTGAAAAAGTCACTCTGAAAAAGCAGTTCACTGCTCCTATTGGGCTTCCTGGGTAGTAATATTCTCAGGTAGTAGTATTCTTTTCATCTGGTAAAGAATCTGCCTGGAATGAAGGAGACCCTGGTTCAATTCCTGGGCCAGGAAGTCCCCCTGGAAGAGGGATAGGCTACCCACTTGTTGCAATCCCATAGCCAGGCTCTTCTGTCCCTGGAATCTTCCAGGCAAGAATACTGGAGTGGGTTGCCATTTCCTATTCCAGGGGATCTTCCCAATCCATGGTTTAAACTCCCATCTCTTGGGTCTACTGCACTAGCAAGAAGATTCTTTACCCACTGGAACCACCTGGGAAGGCTTGTAGGATGAAGCACACACTGGAATCAATATTGCCAGGAGAAATATCAATAACCTCAGATATGCAGATGATATCACCCTTACAGCAGAAAGTGAAGTGGAACTAACGAGCCTCGTGATGAAAGCGAAATAGGAGAATGAAAAAGTTGGCTTAAAACTCAACATTCAGAAAACTAAGATCATGGCATCTGGTCCCATCACTTCTTGGCAAATAGATGGGTAAACAATGGAAACAGTGACTTTATTTTCTTGGGCTCCAAAATCACTGCAGATGGTGACTGCAGCCATGGAATTAAAAGACACTTGCTCCTTAGAAAAAAAGCTATGACCAACCTAGACAGCATATTAAAAAGCAGAGACATTACTTTGCCGGCAAAGATCCATCTAGTCGAAGCTATGGTTTTATGAGTAGTCATGTATGGGTGTGAGAGTTGGACTATAAAGAAAGCCGAGTGCTGAGGAATTGATGCTTTTGAACCACGGTGTTGGAGAAGACTCTTGAGAGTCCCTTGGACTACAAGGAGATCCAACCAGTCTATCCTTAAAGAAATCAGTCCTGAATATTCATTGGAAGGAAGGACTGATACTGAAGCCAAAACACCAATACTTTGGCCACCTGATGAGAACTGACTCATTGGAAAAGACCCTGATGCTGAGAAAGATTGAATGCAGGAAGAGAAGGGGACGACAGAGGATGAGATGGTTGGATGGCATCACCGACTTGATGGACTTGAGTTTGAACAAGCTCCAGGAGTTGGTGAAGGACAGGGAAGCCTAGAGTGCTGCAGTCCATGGGGTTGCAAAGAGTCAGACACGACTGAGCAACTGAACGGAACTGAACATGAATAATACTCTATTATCTGGTTGTACTCCAATTAGTTTATCTGTTCATCTACTGAAGGACATCTTTGTTACCTCAAAGTTTTGATCATCATAGATAAAGCTTCAGTAGACATTTGCATGAGAGTTTTCCTGTGTATGTAAATTTTCAACTTTTGAGAGGTAAATATCACAGAATGCACTTTCTGGATCATATATTGGACTGTTTTGTTTAAAAAAAAGTAAAGTAAAAAAAAAAATCAGTCTTCCAGAATGGCTATAACATTTTTCATTATCCTTACCAGCAATGAATGCGAGTTCCTGCTGCTGCGCATCCTTGCCAGCTTTTGTTGTTGTCAGAGTTTCATAGTTTTACTGCTCTAATAAGTCTATAGTGATATTTCATTATCTTAACTTGCAGTTCACTGATGAGATGTGATGAAGGACATCTCTTCATATGTTTCTTTGCCATTTGTATATCTTGGTTAGTAAGGTGTCGTTAATGTCTTTGGTCTATGTTTTAGTTGGATTGTTTGCTTTCAGATTGCTTAGTTTTAACAACTCTTTGCATATTTTAGATATTGTTGTTGTTTAGTCCCTAAGTCATGTCTGCTTCTTTTGCAACCCCATGGACAGTAGTCCACCAGGCTCCTCTGTGCATGGGGATTTCCCAGTCAAGAATACTATAGTGGGTTATCATTTCTCTCTCCAGCGTTTTTTCCTGACCCAGGGATCAAAGCCATGTCTCCTGCTTGGCAAGCAGATTCTTTACCACTGAGCCACCTTGGAAGCCCTTATTTTAGGCTGCAGTCACTTATTATACATATCTTTGGCAAATATTTTCTCCCAGTTTGTGCTTTGCCTTCTCATTCTGTTTACACTGAATTTTGCAGCGCAGAAGATTTTAATGTTAATGAAGTCAGCTTATGATTTATTTCAAGCAGCACATCTTTGTTGCTACATCTAAAAAGTCATCAGAATACACAGGCCATTTGGAGTTTCTTCTAAGTTATCTTCTAAGAGTTTTGTGGCTTTACATTTTACATTTGGGTCTATGATCCATTTTCGGTCAATTTTTCTGAAGAGTGTAAGGTCCGTGTTTAGATTCTTCTTGCCTCAGTTTGTCTTCATTGGGTGCATATTGTCATTTCCTCCAAATATTATGATATCATCTTGGAGGCCAGATGGAATAAGAGCTAGATGGTGGAGGGTGGTCATGGGAACTAGAAGGGAGTGGCCAGCATTTCACTCACTGTCCAATTGCTAAAGGAAATCCAGGTCTTTTAGAACTGTGGCTATGAACACCAGTTTGGTAAAATTTTTAAAGATTTCAGAGATATCAGAATATCAGTCAGAAAAGTATTCTCTGGAAGTATTTGTTCTTAATTTGTAATAGAGCAACTAGTTATAGGAAAGCAGATTTCAGAGCTGAACAATAGAACACCAGTGATAATGATGATGACAGATGTTTGTTGAGAACACACTGTTTTTATAAGGCCAGAGTCTTCCAGAGACTAATATCTGTGCCAAATGGTTCATATAGTTATCTAAGTAGACGAGCACAGCAACCACAGAGACATATTTAAAATTGAAATTATTAATCTTTTAAAATCAGTGACTCTCAAAGAGCTTGTGTATTTGGCTCAATGGCATACAGTCAGTGAATGGCAGCATAGAGGTTCCAAATGCGGCATTTAATTCAAACCTGCACTAAAACATGTTCCCTGTGCTGCTTTGACAGTATAGCTCTTGATTTCTCAGCAGTAAATGAGACCACTTATCAAAACAACACTCAATTCTTTGAATTGGGATAACCTCAATCATTGATTTGTTCAAGTTCTTTAATTTATAATCAGAAAATTAGAGATCAAAGGAGCAAAAGGTTTATACAGCACAGGATTCTGACACTTTTTTTACCCAGAACTTACCTTGTTTACCCAAAAAGTTTCTCATATTACTGTCCTTAAGTTTGCCAATTTCTCTCTTAACACACTAAGTGTTTACTAATGGGCCATGGCTATAAATGAAAATGATTATGCATTTTTGGGGTAGTTTTTGTGTTTGAAGCCCCCAAAAGTGTACAAAGCATTTACCTGTAAATAAGGAATCACTTTACAGAGGGACTGTCCGAAGAACCAGGTCTCAGTAATGTCCACAACTAGTGTGGCTGGAAGGCAGGTGATGGTCACAAGCACGTCAGCCAGAGAAAGGTTGACAATGAAGTAATTGGTCACTGTCCTCATGTGGTGGTTCTTCCACACGGCCACACAGACTGATTTGGAAAGAGAAAGGAATGTTCTCTGTTAGGGACTGAACGTCCACAATGTGGAAGGTGCAATGAAACAGAAATTCATATATTAAGATCCTACCCCCTCAAAAGAATATGGGGTACATATACACAAAGGAATATTACTCAGCCATGAAAAAGAGTGAGATCGTGTCATCTGCAGCAACACGGATGGAACTAGACATTATTGCATTAAGTGAAGTAAGTCAGATAAAGACAAATAATATACAATATCCATTATATGTGGAAATCTAAAACACGACACAAATAGATCTGTTTTTGAAGAAGGAACAGGATCACAGACATAGAGAACTGACTGGTGGTTGCGGAGGAGAAGGGGGATGAAGGAGTGATGGCCTGAGAAGTTGGGATTAGCAGATGTAAGCTTTACATGTAGAATGGATAAGCAATAAGGTATCCTACGGTATAGTTTGCATGCATGCACAGGCATGTCCAACTCTTTGCGACCCCATGGACGGTAGCCCGCCAGGTTTCTCTGTCCATGGAATTTTCCAGACAAGAGTACCAGAGTGGGTTGCCATTTCTTATTCCAGGGGATCTTCCCAACTGAGGGATCGAATCCACGTTTCCTGTGTCTCCTGCATTGGCAGGTGGATTTTTTAACCACTGAGCACCTGGGAAGCCACTCGTACCATATAGCATAGGGGACTATAATCAATATCCTCTGATAAGCCATAATGGAAAGTAACATGTATATGTCTGTGTAAATATAACTGAATCACTTTGCTGTACTGCAGTAACTAACAAAACATTGTAAATCAACTATACCTCAATTAAAAAAAAAAAAGTATCTTGACCCCCAGTGTGATGGTATTAGGAAATGGGCCTTTGGAAAATGAACTGGTCATGAGGGTGGAGGCTTTGTGAAGGGCATTAGGTCCTTATAAAGGGAGCTAATATAAGGGATCTCTCCTTATATAGAGAGATCATTCACCTTTTCCACCACCTGAGGATACAGCAAAAAAAAATGCCTGTCCTTAATGAACCAGGAAGTGGACTCTGCCCAGACACTGAAGCTGCCAGAGCCTTGACCTTGCATTTCTCAGAATCCAGAACAGAGACACTAACTTCTGTTGTTTATAAGCCATTCAGTTCACAGTACTCTGTTACAGCAGGATCAACAGACTAAGGCAGGAACTAAACAAAGAAAACCGGTCTGGTGGGGGAATACTGTCAAGCTGACTAGTACCCCTGCAATTCCACAAATAAATATTGCCAAAGGGAGATAATTTAAGGCTGCTCTGTGTTTTCACTGAATCAGTCAATCTGTGTGAATTCTCAATATATGCTTAAAATCAATTCCCTTACCTTGCAAGGCATTTCTCAATGGCTTATATGGCTGGGTTTATTTTACTTGATTTTGAATTTCATTTTCCAGAAATTAAAGAACAATCTTTGATTTATCATTTTATCCCCTCAGTGGGCAGCATGTAGTAGATACTCAAGAAATATTGATATTTGCTGAATTGAGATGAATAAAGAGCTGCTATTTTTCAGTGAACTGTGGTGTTGCCTCATCCATCATATTGACCCATATCTGCTCCCAAACTCTGCCTTTAGGACTTATAAGAGATGAAGACCCTTAAAGACAAAAGTCTACAATTATTCAGTCCCTATTATTGCCAGATATTGAGGTGGATAGTTCATACCCTTGAGTTATTTAATCTCAATGACAATCCCAAGGAAATTCATCATTACTGATGTTTTGTATATTATAATGTCATTGACAGACAGGGGTTTTGTGGAACTTGTTGGGGACAAATGGCTTATAAAGCAGGGAATCACCATGACAACTGGGCTCATACACCAAGTGAAGTGCTGGTTGTTCCACCGCATTGGTTACCTTCTTTTGTGAATGAAAGAGTTATTTAAAAAAATGAAAGGCGTTGAAACATGTATAATATCATGTATGAAACAAGTCGCCAGTCCAGGTTCGATGCACGATACTGGATGCTTGGGGCTGGTGCACTGGGACGACCCAGAGGGAGGGTATGGGGAGGGACGAGGGAGGAGGGTTCAGGATGGGGAACACAGGTATACCTTTGGTGGATTCATTTCAATATTTGACAAAACTAATACAATATTGTAAAGTTTAAAAATAAAATAAAATTTTAAAAAATGAAAGAGTTATTTTTAAAAAGTACATCTAAGTTCTAGAAACGCTTTCCTTTCTACTATGCTTGTTGGCCTCTAAACTTTGCCTCAGGTAAAACATACTCTCACAGCCAAGCCTCCCTCGTTTTCTCAGAGCATCCCCCTCTTTATTTTATTATTTTTTTTAATTTTATTGTATTTTTAAATTTAATTTTAAATAAATTTAAAAATTGTATTAGTTTTGCCAAATATCAAAATGAATCCATCACAGGTATACATGTGTTCCCCTTTAAAATGCATGCTGTGTCACTAAGCTGCTCCTTATGGAAAGAGCATCCAGTTCCCTGATTCTCTGTCCTCCCTCTGATGTATCCAAAGGTTACGTAATCACTGGCCCCAGAATCATATAGGTATAAGCATTGCTACCCACATCTGTTGATGGATTTACTTCATGGAATGTAACTAAGTAAGTGTGAATTTACCTGGAGCATCGTTAACCTGTCAGAGCTGTCATCCATGCACCCAAGTGATGCAGTGATTAGTAACCTTCCATAGTGAAGAAATAAAAGCGTATTTTGTTAAATTTGAGTCATTTAGTGAGGATTTCTTTTTGACAATTATGTACCAGTTATTATGAGTGTCATATGTTGAAAACTTCTTTTACTAGCTCCTGAAGCTGAAATTACACTCCAGTCACCAACAGATGCTCATTTAATGAAATATCTGAATTTCTGTGGATTTAATTGTGAAAACTTCACATCTTCCTCCAACTCCAGCACATAAGTACCAAAAGGTCAAGAGAGCTTTGTTAGGATAAACTGTAGTCTTTATTGTCTGAAAATGCTGCTGCTGAATCATTTACTTCTCAGAAATGCTTGAAACACGCACACACACATAAACCCATCTTATCAGTTAACTAACACATTATCATGGCTTGTTATAAGAAAACTGAAAAAAAAAAAATCACACTTCTGATACTTGGTCAATAAATGGTCCAAATGGGATCTCGAAAAGAAAATAAGACTTAAAAAATACAATCAGTTCTAGTTTGACTCCCAATTCTCCATATTTTGAGGGTGAAGAATGGCAGTGATAGTAGGCCAGTGTTAATGCGTGACATCTAAGCAATGTGAGAGCAAGTAGGTCACAAATAAACACTTACATTTCCTGTGTCCTGTTATAAACAATTTAAATTATTAACTAGTTCATCTCCATAATAACACTCTGAAGTGATTACTATTTTTGTTTAACATGTGGAAAACTGATGCAAGGGAGGTTATGGAATCTACCTAAGGATGAATAGCTAGGAAATGCTGACTTTAGATTCAATCTTATATACCGTGCATACCATTCTATTATGTATCAGCACCTATCAGTGAAACAGAAGGTGAAAGGCAGCTGTCTGCCTCTCTTTGGCAAGACTCTAATGCATGTCCATTGAATTCTAGAGTTGGAGATCATCAGTTTAATCAGATGCATAAATCAGCTCTGCAGCATTCCTGATTCATTTCTGCTTGCACATTTTTAATAGTGGGGAATTTGAAACTTAGGGCTGCCCTGGTGGCTCAGTTGTAAAAGAATCATCCTGCCAGTGCAGGAGACCTGAGTTCAATCCCTCAGTCAGGAAAAGCCCCTGGAGAAGAAAGTGTAAACCTACTCCAGTGTTCTTGCCTGGGAAATCTCATGGACAAGGGAGCCTGGCAGTTTACAGTCCACGGGGTTTCAAAAGAGTAGGACAGGACTTAGGGACTAAACAACAAAAGCAACAACAGTTTATGACTTGCTTAAGCCCTTGGCTGGAGAAGGAAATGGCAACCCACTCCAGTACTCTTGCCTGGAGAATCCCATGGATGGAGGAGCCTGGTGGGCTGCAGTCCACGGGGTCGCAAAGAGTCGGACACGACTGAGCGACTTCACTTTAACCCCTTGGCTTCTACTTTGTGGTGAATTTACCTACTAGCAAGTTCTTATTCATGTTGAGTTGATGTCTGTTTCCCCTTCAATTCTGTTCATGGGTTCTTTATTTGTTTCTGGAACCCAAGGAATAAACTTACCTCCTTTTTTTACATCATACCTGTATTAATTTCCCAGAGCTACTTTATAGTACCACAGGTTGGGTGTTTTAAAGCCATAGAAACATATTTTCACAGAGTTCTGGAGTCAGAAGTCAAAAATCAAGGTCAGGAGGGTCATGCTGCCTCTGAAACTTGTAGATAACTCCTTTCTTGCTGCTCTCATGGCTTCTGGTGGTTGGCTGTTTACATGGCCTTCCCTGGGTGCAGCTCTGTACATCCAGTCTCTTTCTCCTCCATCATCACATGGTCTTTTCTCCTGCCTCTCTGTATCCACATGGCTCTCTCCTGACAAGGACAACAATCCTATTGGATTGGGGGCTCACTGTACTCCAGTAAGAATACTGAAGGGGTTTGCCATTCCCTTCTCCAGGGGACCACGTTTTGTCAGAACTCTCCACCATGACCTGTCCGTCTTGGGTGGCCCTACATGGCATAGCTCATAGTCCCATTGAGTTAGACAATGTTGTGGTCATGTGATCAGATTGGTTACTTTCCTGTGGTTATTGTTTTCAGTCTGTCTGCCCTCTGATGGAGAACGATAAGAGGCTTATGGGAGCTTCCCAGGTGTGGATGTGACTGGTGATGGAAGTAAAGTCCGATGCTGTAAGAGCAATATTGCATAGGAGCCTGGAATGTTAGGCCCATGAATCAAGGAAAATTGGAAGTGGTCAAACAGGAGATGGCAAGAAGGAACATCAACATTTTAGGAATCAATGAACTAAACTAGACTGGGATGGGTGAATTTAACTCAGATGACCGTTATATCTACTACTGTGAGCAAGAATCTCAGAGAAGAAATGGAGTAGCCATCATGGTCAACAAAAGAGTTTGAAATGCAGTAATTGGATGCAATCTGAAAAAAAAGACAGAATGATCTTTGTTTGTTGCCAAGGCAAACCATTCAATATCACACTAATCCAAGTCTATGCCCTGAACAGTGATGCTGAAGAAGCTGAAATATACAGATTTGACGTACTCCTTTCCCAATTTAGAATCAGTCTGTTGTTCTATGTCGAGTTCTAACTGTTGCTTTCTGACCTGCATACAGATTTCTCAGGAGGAAGGTCAGGTGGTCTGGTATTCCCATCTCTTGAAGAATTTTCCAGTTTGCTTTGATCCACATAGCCAGAGGCTTTGGTATAGTCAATAAAACAGAAGTAGATGTTTTTCTGGAACTCTCTTGCTGTTCTGATAATTCAGTGGATGTTGGCAATTGGATCTCTGGTTCCTCTGCCTTTTCTAAAACCAGCTTGTACATCTGGAAGTTCATGGTTTACCTACTGTTGAAGCCTGCCTTGGAGGATTTTGAGCATTACTTTGCTAGCGTGGGAGATGAGTGCAATTGTGTGGTAGTTTGAACATTCTTTGGCATTGCCCTTCTTTGGGAATGGAAAGAAAACTGACCTTTTCCAGTCCTGTGGTCATTGCTGAGCTTTCCAAATTTGCTGGCATATTGAGTGGAGCACTTTCCCAGCATCATCTTTCAGGATTTGAAATAGCTCAACTGGAATTCCATCACCTCCACTAGTTTTGTTCGTAGTGATGCTTCCTAAGGCCCACTTGACTTCACATTCCAGGATGTCTGGCTCTAGGTGAGTGATCACACCATTGTGACTATCTGGGTCATGAAGATCTTTTTTGTACATTTCTTCTGTGTATTCTTGCCACCTCTTCTTAATGTCCTCTGCTTCTGTTGTGGCCATACCATTTCTGTCTTTTACTGTGCCCATCTTTGCATGAAATGTTCCCTTGGTGTCTCTAATTTCCTTGATGAGATCTCTAGTATCTCCCATTCTCTTGTTTTCCTCTATCTTTGCACTGATCACTGAGGAAGGCTTTCTTATCTCTTCTTGCTATTTTTGGAACTCTGCATTCAAATGGGTATATCTTTCCTTTTCTCTTTTGCCTTTTGCTTCTCTTCTTTTCATAGCTGCTTGTAAGGACTTCTCAGACAATCATTTTGCCTTTTTAAATTTCTTTTTCTTGGGGATGGTCTTAATCACTGCCTCCTGTATAATGTCATGAACCTCTCTCCATAGCTCTTCAGGCACTCTGTCTATCAGATCTAATCCCTTGAAACTATTTGTCACTTCCATTGTATAGTCCTAAGGGATTTGATTTAGGTCATACCTGAATGGTTTAGTGTTTTACCTTACTTTCTTTAATTTAAGTCTGAATTTGGCAATAAGGAGTTCATGATCTGAGCCACAGTCAGCTCCTGGTCATGTTCTTATTGGCTGTACAGAGCTTCTTCATCTTTGGCTGCAAAGAATATAATCAATCTGATTTCGGTGTTGACCATCTGGTGATGTCCATGTGTAGAGTCTTCTCTTGTGTTGTTGGAAGAGGGTATTTGCTATGACCAGTGCGTTCTCTTGGCAAAACTCTGTTAGCCTTTGCCCTGCTCATTCTGTACTCCAAGGCCAAATTTGCCTTTTACTCCAGGTGCTTCTTGACTTCCTACTTTTGCTTCTAGACCCAGGACATCTTTTTTGGGTATTAATTCTAGAAGGTCTTGTAGGTCTTCATAGAACCATTCAACTTCAGCCTCTTCAGCATTACTGGTTGGAGCATAGACTTAGATTACTGTGATATTGAATGGTTTGCCTTGGAAACTAAGAGAACATTCTGTCATTTTTTGAGACTGCATCCAAGTACTGCATTTCTGACTCTTTTGTTGACCATGGTGGCTACTCCATTTCTTCTAAGGGATTCTTGCCTGCAGTAGTAGATATAATGGTCATCTGAGTTAAATTCACCCATTCCAGTCTAGTTTAGTTCACTGATTCCTAAATTGTTGATGTTCACTCTTGCCATCTCCTGTTTGACTACTTCCAATTTAACTTGACTAAAGATGATGACTATGCCTGTTTCCTGAAACTTAATTTCTCTGGATGCAACATTGCCAGATCCTTCATACATGATAGCAAGATTATCCCTCTCATGGCCCTAGTCTCTTTATTGAGAAAATGCTGAAGATAACCAGCAATTCTTTTTAAATGAACTAGCTACTTAGAACTGAGCACATCTTTCGGGGCACACCTCCTCAATTTGGGTTGAACAAATATCCATTATTGTGTTAATTTATTCATTGCCCCATTCAAAATATTAAAGATACAATGGAAACACAGCCTTCTCCTCAAAATTATACGGAGTTAAATTCATCGTCTTTTCCTATATTCTCACACCCGGACTTTACACTTCTCTGAAGTATAGCATTCTTCTTTTTTCTCCTCTGCAACCTATGTTTAAAATCCTCCAAATATCTCTTATGTCTAAAATTGTCTTTCTATTCCCACTACAATTACCTGGTTAGATTGTAATAGCCATTAGCTAAAGCATTGCAATAACCTCCCTGCACCCTGCTCTCTGTACTTCTGTCCACTTTATCCATTGGTACCATTCACATCAGTTAGATTATCTCTTTCGTTGCAACAGGAGTCTCTCCTTTCTTTCAGGATTAAGTGAAAAATCCTCAGATAGCCATTCTACCACCCAGGTCTTGTTGAACTTTCCCTTATATCTTGCAATGCTGTCCATACTTCAGAGCTACAGGATTAGTTAGATATTTCACTTTATATCAAGCATGTTCCATGTCAAAGTGTTTGCTAATGCCATTCCTCTATTTAGAAGTGACCACACTCCATTTCAATCCCGTATTAAACTTAACTAAATACTCAGTTCAGTCACTCAGTCGTGTCTGACTCTTTGCGACCCCATGCATTGCAGCACGCCAGGCCTCCCTGTCCATCACCAACTCCTGTAGTTCACTGAGACTCACATTCATCGAGTCAGTGATGCCATCCAGCCATCTCATCCTCTGTCGTCCCCTTCTCCTCCTGCCCCCAATCCCTCCCAGCATCAGAGTCTTTTCCAATGAGTCAACTATTTCGCTAAATACTACTCCCTCAAAAAAAAAAGAAAAAAAAAGAGAGAAACAAAAGCCAATGAATCAAAGATAGAGTTGGTTTCATGAAGTTTCTTTTACTTAGTCTAGCTCAACATGTCTTCTTTCTCTTTTGAAACTATATTACATCATAAAAAATGAAATAATGCCATTTTCAGTAACATAAATTATTTTGACCTACATATTATCATACTAAGTGAAGTTAAGGAAAGACAAATGCCATATGATATCACTTCTATGTGGAATCTAATAAAAATGATACAAGTGAACTTATTTTAAAAAACAGAAACAGACTTAGAGATCTCAAAATCAAATGTACCACATGTATACCTGTGGTGGATTCATTTTGATGTTTGGCAAAACTAATACAATTATGTAAAGTTTAAAAATAACATAAAATAAAAAAAAATAACCTAAAAAAAAAATCAAACGTACTGATACCAAGGGGAACCTGGGGAATGAAGGGGTGAATTAGGAGATTTAGATAACATACACTCACTACTATACATAAAACAGATAAACAACAAGGACCTACAACATAGCACAGGGAAGTCTACTCAGCATTCTGCAAAAACCTATACACACACATATAAATACAACTGATTGATTTTGTTGTACACCTGAAGCTAATACAGCAATGTAAATCAAATATACTACAATAAAATTTTTTGAAAAGAAAAAAGCAGTTTAAAATAAGGAAAAAAAACATTACTTGTACCTTTCCTGATCATGAATCATATTCTAAAATTATTATGGACTATTCTGGGTTTTGCATTTTTTGTTGTTATTTTCTTATTGGTACAAAGACTCCTTTTCAATTTGAGCTGGGCTTTCTCTTTCTCTTACACTTCATGGTTTCAAAAGCTTTTCTCCCAATGCAAACACTGCCTAGAACTTTCTTTGCAATAACTAAATATTCATAACATTGCTTTGTTCATACACTTACAGTGTGTTACTGCCTTGGCATTATAAAGAATCATGAGGTTCTTTAAAAGATGAGGAAAAAACCCAGTGGCTGAATGGAGCATTTATTTTCCTCATTTCTTTTAAGTAAAGTCTGACACCTGGCAGGGAACTTGGCTGCCTGTCAGTTATTTTCCTGGCACTCAATTCCCCATATACAGCCTTCTGATGAGCCTTGGTAGGTCTGAGACATGAACTTGGTAATGTTTTTGAAACTGGTTCTCTGAATGATCATGATCCACCAACATTAAAGTTAGTTTGTGATTAGTCTGCACTTAAAAGTCAGCCTGCATTAACCAGGAAGAGGTGAGGGATGGTTGTACACATGGGGTGAGAGGGGATAACAGAGGGTGGGGGTGCAGACTGAGTGAAAATCTATTAATACCTCTAACATTTTTTTTTTTTGAAACAGATTTTTTGAGATGCAGAGGTGCACGAAGATAAAAGTCCATTTATTCCTTTCTCTTTCAGCCCTCATCTGGTCCGTCATCTCTTCTTCTGTAAGAATCCGATGGTATATAGCTTGCATCTTTTCTCTGCAGTACTGACAGATGGAACATGACTCCAGCTGTATGAGAGCATCTGTAGCCAGTGATGTAGAGGGGGATTTAAACTGTAATATAGAGATGCCTTTAAGAAGCCAGTGCTTGTAGTTGGATGGGCCAAACTAAAAGAAAGTATTAACACAAAAAGCCCATTGCAACTTTAATCTGCATTTATGGTGAACTGGCTTTTGTTTTAATAACCATCAGACTATATATGGACAAAGTTAATTTATCTCTCCAATCAGTCCTTGCACTTGGACAAATTTCAACTACGGTGATACACTGTTAATCTGCTGGCGAGACTGCATCTTTTATTAAACATACATGTAGGTCTTGAACTATATATGTCAACTTGCAATTGATTATGATATAAAGAGGAGACTGTATGATATATAATTAGGATGTTATTGTGAATCTTGAAAGATCTGCACTAAATATTTCAAGTTATTTTAAGCATTTTCATATTTATTTAATTTTTCAACATTAAAAAAATATATAGGTGTTATGCTAACTGAAATAAGCCAGACACAAAAAGACAATGATTATATAATTCTACTTATATGAAGTACTTAGTCAAATCCCTTAAGACAGAAAGAAAATGCTAGTTGCCAGGGTCTTGGGGGAGGGGAGAGTGGGTTATAATTGTTTAAGTAGAAAGAATTTTAGTTTTATGAGATGAAAAATGTTCTGGAGATACATAATGATGATGATTGAATGATAGTATCAATGTACTTACTGCCAATGAATTGTACACTTGAGAATGGTTAAAGTGGTAAATTTTAAATTACGAATGCTTTATCACAATTTTAAAAATCACTTTCCATGAAAAAAAGTAGTTATAAAAAATGGGAAACAAAATTTTTGACACAACAATGTGAGTAAGTGAATGAAAGTCGCTCAGTCATCTCCCACCGTTTGCGAGCCCATGGAATAGTTCATGGAATTCTCCAGGCCAAATACTGGAGTGGGTAGCCTTTTCCTTCTCCAGGGGATCTTCCCAAGCCAGGATTCGAACCCAGGTCTCCCACATTGCAGGAGGATTCTTTACCGGCTGAGCCACCAGGGAAGCCATCAATAACATTCCTCTAAAATCCTAAGCACAGAATGAAAATTCTAGGGAACAATCTTAGTTGCGCATTTTATGATTTTTAAAAAATTCGTGAAAAGCTAAAAGAATGAATCAGTACCAATTTTTAATAGCAGTTCTAAAGATAGTCAACACATGATTTTTAAAGATATAATTGAAATTATGTCTTTGTGAAATCAAAGTGCCGTTTGTAGTAGGTTGTGACATTGTGCTTTAGATAGTGTCTTAATGAATAACTATGCAATTTCTGGATTTTCATTTATTTAATGCATATACGAATGCATACTGATGTGTAACACGACAATTTCTGGATTGTTATTTGTTATATTACACATATAAAACATGTCAGAAAACAACTTAAGCAATGCTGTAGTTCCACCATTAGCCACAAAGTGTCAGTGAAAGACTTCGAAACTGCTCACCCTGTCACTTAAGAGATGAGTTTGAAACATTACGTGCATTGTAATATTCTTTATAATATAAAAATAAATACACTTGTTTCAAGTGCGATTTTTCTAGACGAAATCTTTAGGAAAGAATAAAATGGCTAACCGGAATCCCAGGTCGCCCAGCATTAAAGAAGCCTCCTGCCAATGCAGGAGAGACAAGAGGTGCGATCTGTATCCTTGGCTTGGGAAGATCCCCTGGAAGAGGAAATGGCAAGCACTACAGTATTCTTGCCAGGAAAATCTCATGGGCAGATGAGCCTAGCGGGCTACAGTCTCCGGGGTCTCGAAGAGTTGGACATGACTGAGCGTGCACACACACACACACACGGCTAACGTATTTAAAATTAAATACTTAAATAAATGAATGAATCAAGATGAAATAAAACGTTTCCTAAATGAAAAACAGCAACAACAAAGCAATTGAATACACACAGAAGATAGCATCTATTTAACTCCCATGAGGAATCTATCTTGAAAGCAGGAAAGGAGTCATCCAGAATCATTACTGTGGGCAGATTTATGAAATAGGAGAGACTATTGGTGTTGTCTGCAAAGGGTAAAACCCCCGAGATACTTTCCTCTTTCTCATATTCATTATACCTCACCCCCCTGGCATTGGCCCTCTTTCCTGTTGTTAGGTTTGCTTCCTTCACTTCCTGGGCAAACACACCAAAAATTCCTGACTCAACCTCCCATCTCCAACCACACGTCCGGGATGGCTGTCTGTGAATCTGTCTGTGCTCAGAAGAGCAGCAGGCACAGGTACCACTTCTTTTCTGGCAAGTCTGACGGACGGGACACTGACAAGAAGCACCTGTGGTACGAAATGCATCCCCAGTGGTTCTCTAACATTAAGGTAAAGAAAACTTCAGAAAAGTTACTATAGAATCAGACAACAATGTTTGCATTGTATTTCAGTTTCTGTTTCCTCAAGAAAATTATATTTTCTGCAATCTGACAAATATTTTCTCATTCCGTTCAGTTCAGTTGCTCAGTCATGTCCAACTCTTTGTGACCCCATGAATCACAGCACACCAGGCCTCCCTGTCCATCACCATCTCCCGGAGTCCACCCAAACCCATGTCCATTTAGTTGGTGATGCCATTAAACCATCTCATCTTCTGTGGCCCCCTTCTCCTCCTGCCTTCAATCTTTCCCAGCATCAGGGTCTTCAAATGAGTCAGCTCTTCGCATCAGGTGGCCAAAGTATTGCAGTTTCAGTTTCAACAGCAGTCCTTCCAATGAACACCCAGGACTGATCTCCTTTAGGATGGACTGATTGGATCTCCTTGCAGTCCAAGGGACTCTCAAGAGTCTTCTCCAACACCACAGTTCAAAAGCATCAATTCTTTATAGTCCAACTCTCACATCCATACATGACCACTGGAAAAACCATAGCCTTGACTAGACAGACCTTTGTTGACAAAGTAATGTCTCTGCTTTTGAATACGCTGTCTAGGTTGGTCAAAACTTTCCTTCCAACGAGTAAGCATCTTTTAATTTCATGGCTGCAATCAATATCTGCAGTGATTTTGGAGCCCAGAAAGATAAAGTCAGCCACTGTTTCCACTGTTTCCCCATCCATTTGCCATAAAATGATGGGACCAGATGCCATGATCTTAGTTTTCTGAATGTTGAGATTTATTTTTTTTTCTCTGCTGTCTAGAATTTTATTAAGTTGCTAAGCTCTCTCTCCCCCTTAGTGATCCCCTAATTTTCTTATTTTTTCTTTCTTATTCTCTTGTTCTATTCTCCAGAAGAACTTTCTCAACTTTATTTTCCAATGCTTCTGTGGAATTCTTCATTTCTGCCCTTGTATTTTTTCAATTTCCGGGATCTCCTTTTTGTTCTCTGATGGTGCTTTGTTCTTTAGACTCCTATGTATCTGTTTATTCTTAAATTTATTTTTAATTGGAGGATGTTCACTTTACAATATTATGTTGGCTTCTGCCATACAGTGTGAATCAGCCATAAGTATGAATGTCCCCTCCAACCTGAACCTTACCCCACACCCCCACTCCACCCCATCCTTCTAGATTGTCACAGACTCCGAGAGTTGAGCGCCCTGTGTTATATAGCAACTTTCCATTAGCTATTTATTTAACATATTGACTTCTCAGATGGTGCTAGTGGTAAAGAATCTGCCTACCAATACAGGAGATATGGGAGACACAGGTTTTATCCCTGGGTTGGGAAGATGCCCTGGAGGAGGGCATAGCAACCCACTCCAGTATTCTTCCTTGGAGAATCCCATGGATAAAGGAGCCTGGCAGGTTACAGTCTATAGGGTCGCAAAGAGTCAGACATGACTGAAGGGACTTAGCATGCACACAATATATATTTTCAGGGCTACTCTCTCAAGTTGTCCCAGTCTTTCCTGCCCCCACTGTGTCCACAAGACGGCCCTCCATATCTGCATCTCTATTCTTGTCCTGTAAATGGGTTCATCAGTATCATTTTTCTAGATTCCATATATATGCATTATTTAGTTTTCTCTTTCTAACTTGTTTCACTCATTTAACAGACTGCAGGTCCATCCACCTCACCACAACTGATTCAAATATGTTCCTTTTTATGGCTGAGTAATATTCCAGTGTATATATGTACCACAACTTCTTTATCCATTCATCTCTTGATGGGCATCTTAGGTTGTTTCCATTTGTATTGTAAACAGTGTTATTGCAAATAGAGTTGCGATGAACAATGGGGTACAGGTGTTTTTTCAGTTATGGTTTTCTTAGAGCATATGCCTAGTTGTAGGATTGCTAAGTCACGTGGGAGTTTTTCTCATTTTTTTTAAAGGAATCTCCATACTGTCCTCTATATGGCTGTATCAATGTACACTCCCACCAACAGTGCAAAAATTTTCCTTTTTCTCCATATCCTCTTCAGCATTTATTGTTTGTACATTTTTTGATGATGGCCATCTGACCAGTGTGAGGAGATCCCTCATTGTAATTTTGATCTGCATTTATCTAATAATGAATGAGGTCATTATTTTAACAAAGGCAGTAATTCTCATGTTAACGCCAGTGAGGTAGTGTGGGGGATAATTGTGATACCACAATTAGTAAGTCATTGGGAAGGGATTTAGAAAGACCGTATCTTCACATGGGCACAAATGTACCAGGAGAAACCACACAGAAGAAGGACTATGCAACAGAAATGCAAGGCAGATAATAATTCACAGGAATCGAGTCCAAAGGAAATTCTTCAGAGGGGCAAGTGGGAAGCCAGCTTGACTACCAATGTCTGTGAGAGGTCAGGGAGGGCTCAGGATAACAAGGTTCTGTACTCAAGGTGCCAGAGACCAGAGCATCCTAATGTTAATTAGTATCCTCAGGCCTTTGAGGCTGGCCTGGAGGGAAGGTGAAGGGGGAGGAAGACTCCAGGGTCTCAGCATCTCAGTTCTGTTAATGGCTACATCTAGTAGACATCAAAGGAATTTGTCTGGGAGTGAGTATCAACTTCTTGGTTATCTGTGTCTTTTTACTCATTTCAGATAAATCACTATGTTCGTTCCCAGGACAGCCTTTCAAAATTCCATCTGGATCTCTACCCCATTCTCAGAGCTCTTCAGAGACATACGGTCAGTCCTCATCTCTGGTCCATTTGCGCTAATTAGGACACACAAGTAATCTATCCTTTGCCTGACACTTGAATTCTATTTGTCTTACTGCCTGCATAAACTTAAATTTTGGCTTCCCTCATTCATTTCATGGGTATCTTTAATCCTCTTGCATTTTTTGTCCATGCTCTTTCCTTCTTTGTTATTATTTACACTCACAACTTCAATTTTCATCTCTAGGAGACTACTTTCCAAAGTTTTAATGCCAGTTCTTGGCTCAGTCTTGCTTTCCATACCATAATTTCTTTTTTTTTTTATTTTTATTTTTTTAAATATAAATGTATTTATTTTAATAGGAGGTTAATTTCTTTACAATATTGTATTGGTTTTGCCATACATTAACATGAATCGCCACAGGTATACACGTGTTCGCCATCCTGAATCCCCCTCCCTCCACCCTCCCCGGTACATCCCTCTGGGTCATCCCAGTGCACCAGCCCCAAGCGACCAGTACCATGCATTGAACTTACCATAATTTCAAATTTCATTTTTTCATCTTTTATATATTTTGCATTTACTTCACACTCAACTCATAAAGCACTTAGACACTTTCCCAAAGATTAGGAAGAGTCACTAAAAGATTTTAAGCAAGAAAGTGACAAGACTCTGTTTCTGTTTTTTCAAAGTGGGGGAGTGTGGAAATTATATATGCTCTTAAACTGGAAGCAAGGGAGCCAATTTTTAGACTTTTTAGAATTCCAAGGAAATACATGAGGACAAAAGAATGCTGAAAACAAATGAATTCAAGAAATAATAATGAAGTTGAAATATAAAAGCATGGTGAAGAATTAGATATGAGGATGAAGAAGGTGAAAAGAACTGAGGATGATCACCCAGTAAGTTGCTCAGCAGGTAGGGAGATCTTATTGTTCACCTTATTCCTACTGGGCTATGAAACAGAAGAGAATGAAGTGGATACATTTGGAAGTAGAGATAGAAGATGAAAAATTCCATTTTCTTTATGTGAATTTGAAACACTTGTGAGTTATTTTGCTATCAAATATTCAAAAGGGATATTTTGGTATTTGGATTTATGGGTCTATATTTCAGAAGCTGAATTTCAGTTACAGGTAAATATTTGGAATTCACTGGATTAGTGATAAAGATTAAAGACAGTTGAGCAGACAAAATCAATCAGGGTTAAAAATAGAATAAGAAGGGGAAGACCTGTCATGTTCAGAGAATTATGCAATTTCAACCAGATACTCTTTATTGGCAAATAGCCAAAGGTGCTTTTTTCCTTTTTGAATACTATTATGGTACTGAGCAGTACATCAGTTTTACTCTAAGAAAATAGTTTATATTTCTGGTTATGACAGATAAGCTTGTTACAGAGCAGACCTCCCATCTGAAACAGCCAGGACTGTCACACATCTCTTTACAACATTGAAAGCTTCCCAAGCAGTGAGGACTTAAAGGGACAATGTCCTGGAGAAAAGGAAAGAAGACGTTCAGCATCTCTTTTCTTCGCAAAGCTTTTGGAAGTTTGCAAGAATCAGCTGACTGAAAATAAATGTAGCAGCAAATGACGTGAGAAGTTGAGCAGGAATTTGAGCAGACTTATTGAACAGAGGGCAATCTTTGTAGCTCAGGATCCATCAATGCGGTAAACAAGCCTGGCTTTCAGTGGAAACCCAAAAGAGCAAACTCTAGTAGAGATGAGTCTGAAGGAGACAAGCTCCCCTGAAGCCCAGCTACAAATGCCTTCACTTACTGACTGGATAGAGGTTTTCTCTATCAACACTAACTGCCTGCCAAAGCAAACGCAAACTCTTTGTGGAAGAAGATACCATTAGCCAGAGCATCAAATGATTTCTACAGGTTTTCATACATAATGTCATTCATTCAATAAAAAAACCATCAGGCAGACACAAAGCCAATACCATAAGAGCAAAGTCTATAGGAAAAGAAAATAATAAATATTTCAGAAATGTTAAAACAATTAGATTAATAAGCTTAATACATTATGTGATATTATGTGGACTATTAATAAATAATTGAGTGTGGTGACTTAAATGGGAAGAAAATCCAAAAAAGAAGGGGTGTGTGTATGTGTGTGTGTAGCTGATTCACTTGCCTGTATGGTAGAAATTAACACAACACTGTAAAGCAACTCTACTTCAATAAAAATTAATGAATAATTGAAAGTGAAAGTGAAGTCGTTCAGTCGTGTCTGACTCTTTGCTACCCCATGGACTGTAGCCTATCAGGCTCTTCCATCCATGGGATTTTCCAGGCAAGAGTGCTGGAGTGGATTGCCATTTCCTTCTCCAGGGAATGAATAATTAGAAAATATTTAAGAGGGAGTATTAGATTTAAAAATATGTTAACTGGAAACACAGCAATGAATTCAGTAGATGATTAGATGCATAGAGCTAACCAATGGAACCATGCAAACTAACAGTAAAGTACCCAAACTAAACAATACAGAGAAAACAATAGGAAATACAGACAATAGTGTGAATAATATATGGTTTAAATTCTAAAATACATATATTAAGTAATTGGATTCTGAATATGTGAGAAGTAAAATGAGGCAGAAACAATATTTAAAACATATTAGCCAAGGAGAGACGTTATCCAATATTTTTTAAAACTAAAGAAAAGTAGAGTCCTGTGATATATCACTAAAGACCTCATTCCAGATTAATATTAGCAATTAATATTATATTACATATATCTCATTATCCAGCCTTTTAACAATTACTTAAAGATGAAATAGAAGGGCATACTCGTTCAACGTGATGGCACAAAGTCATAGAGGTTAGAAAGAATGCAATAAAACCTATTATTACTCATAGAGGGCATAATTCTGTAAGTAAAAGCATAGAAAATCTCCAGATAAACTGCTAATCCTACTGAATGAATTAATCACATTTGCTGGCAGTACACAGTATACAAAGTACACAAAATGAATATCCAAAATATCCAACATACATATAGAAATCGTTTTTATTAAAAAAGATAAATAACGAGAAAAATACAATTACAAAGATGATACCACTTGTACAATAAAAATATTCAACATCTAGTCCATGGGGTCGCTGAGGGTCGGACACAACTGAGTGACTTCCCTTTCACTTTTCACTTTCATGCATTGGAGAAGGAAATGGCAACCCACTCCAGTGTTCTTGCCTGGAGAATCCCAGGGAAGGGGGAGCCTGGTGGGCTGCCGTCTATGGGGTCACACAGAATCGGACACGACTGAAGCAACTTAGCAGCAGCAGCAGCAGCAGCAGGAAAAATTTAATGAAAGTTGCATGTAACTTCTACATAGAAAGATCATAAATTATGAAAATACTGAAAAATAATATAGATAAATTAAAGCATAAACCATAGGCATTGAAGAATGAATATTATAAGAATGTAAATCTTCTCTAAAATTGCTGTATAAATTCAATGCATCCCTAGTCAAAATCTAAGCTTTTTTTTGGTAAAGATTAATAAGCTGATTTTAAAATTTGTATGAAAATTCAGTGAGCCTACCAAGATGATATTGAAGAAGAACAAATTTAAAGGATCACACTTTACTGTCTATCAAATCTTACTGTAAAGTAAACAAAACAGTACAATACTGGCACAAAGAAAAATAGGTCAAGAAACCAAAATTTAAAGTTGAGAAAATGACCTACAGCTATACAGACTCCTGATGTCCTTGAGAAAAGGGGCCCTTCTGCATGATAAATGCACACCACCTTTCTTTGCTATAAATGGTTCTGAGTAAATTGATATCTACATGAAATAAATGAAATTTTATTTCTACATCACACAATAAACAAATATTAATCCCAGGTCAATTATAAATGTAAAAGAGGAAAAATAAATCTCCCATCAGATGACCTTTGGATAGACAAGCATTTCTTGAGCAAATTTTCTCAAAAATATTAAATATAAAGGAACATTTGATAAATAACCCTAAAATTAAAGTACATCAAACATTATTGGAAGATAATGCCACAGAGTGAGAGAAGATATTTGCAGTGCATTTATTGTTAAAGATCAACATAATTGTTTCTTAGAGTTGATGTGCTTTGCTTTTGCTGTTATTGTTTTTGCTGCTTTTAACTTATTTTTTATTGAAGTATCAAACATGTAGAAAATATGCAAATATAACACCAGAAAAAAGTGTACACAACCTATAACCAAAGGAAACTGGTATCCTGACTTGTAACACCATAGGCTAATTTTTGCTTCTTTAACTTAATTTAAATGGAATCAAAATGCATGTTTTATTTTGCATCTGACTTCTTTCTCTTATCATTATATTTATGAGATCTTTCAGGCTGTATGTGTAGCTGTAGTTTTATAATTTTCCTTGCTGTATAGTGTTCCAACCCATGATTAGATTAATGTTTATGTATTATCCATGGACCTTTTTGTTGGTTCTAATTGAAGACTCTTGTAAACATATTTGCACTTGCTTTTTGTGGACATGAGTATGGGTTTTTGACACCTATAGACCTGTCTGAGCCGAATTGCTATCTGAGGTATGCAATCACCACTGCTATTACAAAATTGCCAAATGTTGTCTAAAATGCTATTACACCACCAGGTCTAGCTCTAGCTAGCAGATGAGAGTATCCTACTTGCTCTATGCACTTGTGAACACTTGGTAGTGTCAGGTTTTTTTGTTTTCGTTAGATATTTTATTGAGTCAAGAATAGTATATTTTATATGTTTATTGGATATTTAGAGGCAAAAGAGAACATTACTCCCCAGAATTTACATTATTTTAAGGAAGTCTTGTTAAAAATTTTGTGGGGCAGTTTGATGGCTACTTTAGGATGTGATTTCCTTCAAAATTAACATTATCATTCCCTGGTTTTAATCTGGACTTGTTTTAAACTAGATATTCTTCAAATTAAGCCAACCATTTATTCCCCTTCTTCCTATAGTACTTCTAAACCTTTGTACTTTAAACCATTTTATATAGTCTCTTGGGCCTTAAATTGTATGTCATTTTACAGAGTCTGTATTTATCCTTTTAAAGTCAGGACCTCATTTCTAAATAAAATGATGCCTAATTAATGGTTACTAAGTGACTGATTATATGAAATTTGCACAACTCATTTTGTTCTTGACATTAGAGAATTTTCCATGACTATTTGATTCTTGAGAGAATAAAAAGGAATTCAATATAGGTAAATCATAGTACCTACTTCTCCTTTGGCACTTTATATCACTTCTGCTTACATAAATCGCTGAAATCATGTCTTAGAGTGTCTTAGATGAAGATTGAAAACATCAGAATGACCTTTTAGATAATAGGATGGACCACATTAAATGTGTTTATAACTAAGCTAGAGACTGAAGGAGAATCTTTCTGTTTGGGCATGGGTATTAAAATTACGAAACGTTCAATCTCTTACAAACCATGTTGATTTCTATTTTATGGTAATTTATATTTAATGATCATAAGTGGATTTTCTACTTATTACTACATGTTTAACTTTACTAAATAATGTTAAATCATATTTCCTTTCCTATCTCTGAATATATTAATATTTGCAATAACTGAGCAAGTATAAGGAAAGGCTGTATTTCCCCCAAATCTTACTAAATCTAAACTTATCCAAGATCATGACATTTCCATTAAGTTTGATAGTATGGTAACTAAAGTGTTTTTTAAAATAGCTTAATTAATTTTCAAAAATGCATCTTTGTCTCCCACTTGCCCTATAAAATGAATCTCACTTTTCTTGAATCATAAGACATTCAATTCTCCAAATAAATGCTGAAAATGTGGAGGTGTGAAAGCATTGTTTTCTGAAAGAAAAATTTTAAATGAGAGCTTAAGTTTTAAAATCATCAGTTCATTTGCATTAAAATTATTCTCTCAAACATAAATAGATTCTATAGAGGTAAAGATCATATACTGTGGAGTTAAAAAAACATAATTTAAATTTCAGCTTCAATATCCTTTAACTTTGGGCAAGTTACTTAACCTCACTGTGCTTCAATCTTCCATGGTGGCTGAAACAGGAAAGAATCTGCCTGCATTTTATCCCTGGGTTGGGAAGAACCCCTTAAGAAGAGAGTGGCTACCCACTCCAGTATTCTTGCCTGGAGAATTCCACAGATAGAGAAGTCTGGTTGTCTATGGTCCGTGGGGTTGCAAAAAGTCAGACACAACTGAATAACTAGCTCTGGGCTTCAGTTTTGAAGCTTATAAGATTGAAATCCTTGTACTTATCTTATAAGCTTGTATTAATGAACACAAAAACATTTAGCAAGGAGATTGTAGCATGAATGCATGATGTGGGTGTGTGCTAAGTTGCTTCAGTCATGTCCAATTCTTTGCAGCCCTATGGACTGTAGCCTGCCGGGCTCCTCTGTCCACGGGATTCTCCAGGCAAGAATACTGGAGTGGATTGCCATGCCCTTCTCCAGAGGATCTTCCTTACTCAGGGATTGTCTCCTGCGTTGGCATTCAGGTTCTTTGACACTAGCCTCACCTGGGAATCCCAAGAATGCCTAATAGATGTTCATCAAAAATTACAAATTTTCAACTGAGTGAAACAGTAAAATTTGCCACAAATTTTCTCTGTTTTACAACAATATAGACTTCTAGCCCTGGGTATTTTAAAAATTTCACTGGAGATTGTGATTTTTACTCATTAGATAAACTTAACCTGTAATCAATGATCAATAAACATTTCCTAGTTTTAGGGTTCACACTGAATAAGGTAAGGGGACATCTTTATAAATAACACATTGAAGAATGTGAGACTTTTATTCTCAATTCAGAGAAAAAAAAATTTTTTTTTTAATGTGTACCTGGCTCCTTTAGACAAGAAGACCAATGTTATAAACAGCCGCAGTTGTTCAATATTCACATGCCCATGGATCCAGTGAGAAGTCCCAAGTAAACAGCAGTTGTGTAGTGCATTTTAATAAGTGACTATGTAAAGATTATATTAATTAATTGTCTATTTGACTAAGTAATATTCATACCCTGGTGAATGGATATGAAAGTGAATTACATGCAAATTACTGTAAATACTTGCACACTGACAAAGAGAAGATGCTCTTTGAAACAGCTATTAGTATTGTTAAGTTTTTAATTATATGCTGAGGCCAAATATTTCCGTCAGAATAGCTCTTTGAAGTAAAAAGGAAATAATTTGATATGCAAAATGGGTTAGGACACATCTGTTCTATGGAAGAGGGTGGACAATTAACAAAGATGGAGAAATTAATCAGTAGGAAGAGCAGAGTGGAGGTGAGGAAATTATGAGTTCCATTTGGAACAGGTTAAATGTGATGTGCTTAAGGAACATCCATCAGAAATATGCTGTGTGGTTAAATTTAGAGCCACGAGAACAGAATGCATGATTAAATGGACAAACTTGCCTAAGATGAGGCAGCATTTACTAAAGGGAAGTCTCGTCAAAATTGCTCACGTTGGCTTGTCTTTGGTTTATCATTCACCAGCTCACAATTTTGCAAGTCTTGGCAATCTCCCGTAATGGCTGCGATCTTTACTTTTTCTTCTTTTCCTTTCATTCATGTTATTGTTGTTGTTCAAACAATACTTTATAAAACATGCTGTAACAGGGTCATGCATGTCTAACTGAAAAGCCAGGAAGTAGACATTTGTTTAGAAATCAACAACCCTGACACTTATAGTCATGAAAATGGGAGTTTCTTTTAATTTTGTTACTCATTAAAATGAAGATGGTCCACTGTATACTTTTATATGAATATTTTTTCCTCGCTTTTCTTCTTACTTACACTATTATGTATAAAATAGATAACTAACGAGAGCCTACTACATAGCACAGGAGACTCTGCTCAGTGCTCTGTGGTGACTGAAATGGGAAGGAAACCTGGAAAAGAGGGGATATATGTATACATATTGATGATTCAGTTCATTGTACAGCAGAAACTAACATAGCATTGTAAAGCAACTATATTCCAATAAAAAAAATTTTTAAGTGTATTTCTCTCTCCATACATGTCTAATTTTGTTACCATAAATTAAAACACTGAAAACTTATATTTAAATTTTGTTAGTCAAAGTTTAAAAAGTGCCCTTTACATAACATCTTAAGACTATACCTATTATACATAAAAGTAAAAATGAAGTCGCTCAGTCATGTCTGACTCTGCGACCCTCCTGCCAGCCTCTTCCATCCATGGGATTCTCCAGGCAAGAATACTGGCATGGGTTGACATTTTCTTTTCCAGATCTTCCCAATCCAGGGATTAAACCTAGGTCTCCTGCATTGCAGGCAGGAGAGCCTCCAGGGAATCCCATATTATACAAAAGAGACTGCTATTTTTCAATTTCATGCGTTTAGCTTAGTTACAGAAGTATGTGTAGATTGCTAGTGTAAGTAGGCTATTTTGATTGGACCATGTTTTTCAGAAAAACTGTGTCTTTTTCTCAATGCTTACACATAGAACATCCTGGAAATGACCCTCTTATCTAGTATGGGAAAGAACCTAGCAACATGGGAGTTATGAGAAATATCATTTACGTGGGTTAATCTTGGAAAATATTAAAAGACCGATTCTTCCTCACTGACTCAACCCCCAATAAAAGATGCTGTGCAGAAGTGAATTTCCTGTCATTCCAGGCATACCTTCTGAAGGTGGGTAAGGAGTGAGCTGGTTCTGAAACAGGGCAAGTACACAGGCTACTAGGTAGTATGGACCTTGGGCTGGCTGGCTAGGCATGAACTAGAAAGGAATCCTTTGAGATGTTTCTTTGGATGGTGACACTGAGATGACTGAGCCACACTTGAGTTTTTGCCTGAATTTGTACTCATTAATTCATTCTTTCAATATATACTTATTGAAGGTAAGTTTTGTTTACAAAAATAAGTTACATGTTTTAACATACAATTGTTCATTTTGTGAAAAAATACAAAACTATGTATTGCAGTTTAGATTTTCATCTGCTTCTGTATATCTTGCACACATTCATATTAAGTAGAAACTTACAAAGAAGTAATAGATGTCAGTCACTATGGTAGTTGATGGGAAAATGTTCTGATGTCATTCCTGCAATACTGCCCCCTCCACATTCTGGAATAGATCAATCCAGGAGAAATAATTCCCCTAACTCATTTTTTTGTTAACTTATATTAGACATTATAAATTCATTTTAATTCATTTACAGGGATTTCATTTAAATTCATGCAAGAACTCTTTTTAAATTCATATTATATATTTTGAAAAATATTTTGACGTTTCTGTATTAGGTAATTACTACTGCTGGTCTATAAACCAATAGTAATGAGGTTGCAAGGATCTCAAGTTCCTTTCTGTTGTTGACTTCATTGTAAATAGTATTATTAGAGATATTAGTGCAAATACCACCTATAAAAACAAATCATTTATTAAGTTTATGTTTGTTAAATCTTAGTACTTGTTTACATCTAGATCTAAATACTACAGAACTTCGAATGAAGAAAACCTGAAAAGTGTTCGGCTATTTTATTGTTAAAGAAAGTTATTTTAGAAAAAAAGATAAAGAAATTGAAGTGTTTAATCCAAAATGGTTTAAGAATACAAAAGAACTTATTGTCTAAGAAAGTTGTTTCCACTTCATACAGCAAGTTGAACTAGATCTCGACAGAAAAATGAAATGTAGATGAGATCTCAAGGGCCATTTGTCTGATGGCTGCAAAACAATGGAACTTGTCATTGCAAAAAAGTGACACCTATAATGTTCATTTATAATGTTTATCAAGTTATAATTAGCCATTTACTGAGGAAGTCGCTATGGTTCCAATGGAAAAGAATAGATATAATAAATATTTAGACCCTGAATTCTCAGCAGTCATGGACTATAAGGTGCAGGACACCGTACATTTTCATCTACATTGTGAGTTAAATATGCTGTGAAACAGCATCACAGACTGAATTCACAAGCTCCGAGTGACCAAATCCTGTAATACTACATAGTGAACTTTTACATTTTAATTTTTGCTTGTAAAACTCATATCCTTTAAAATTTTGACTGAGAATTATTAGTTCTCCAGGCTTTAACTTTCTTCTTTGAACTCTTAAATAAAAATTTCAAACATGTTTTCTGCCCCTACTCTGACTTATTTTCCCCCACCCCTATCACTTTTCATGCTATGCTCTGAGTCTGGATGGATTTCTGCTGTGATTCTGTTATTTGTCACTGTCCTGGTAATCACTCTGTACTTCAACTATGGCTTTTGCATTTTTTGAAATCGTAACTGACTCCTCCCTCACTGCTTGTTTGCACCACAGCACATTAGGCTCAAACAAAGTCACTGAAGCATCTTCCAGACTCTAACTGGTGTCCAAATAATGTCCTGTTTTCCAAATGTCAAGTGACTACTTATCTGGATAAATAAAATTATTATGTCCATCTTCATATGTCTTCTCTGAATTCTCTGTCCTGGAATGTTGATACATTCATTATGTGGATTTATATACACTCCCAAATCTCACTTTCATTTTGTTTAGTTCCATAACTGGCTTCTCATTTTCAACTCCCATTCCTAGGATAACCAAGAACACCTACCTTGAATCAAGGTCTACCATGAGGAAATTAGATAGCCATACAATGCAGTATTTGTCCTCAGAATAATAGAGTTTCCATGAGAATAGATTACAACACAAGGACATAAAAGGAAAGTCAATAGTCAAATATTTAATTCTGTGTGATTGGCTAAGTAAATTGTATAAAAATAGCTTTTCATGTAGTACGAAATTCCTCATTCAAACACAGTTCTAAAAAACTTACTCATGTTACAGAAAGTTGGGATGAGTTTTGTGCACATATGCACAAATATACACACATTCAAAAGGTGGGAGAGAGAAACTGGAGTCATATAGAACTGGATTCTAATTCAGGTTCCAACATGTGATAGCTCTGTGACTTGAATTAACCTATTTGAGTGATATAAAGCTAATAAGGACACTAAGTCCTACTCCCTGAAATTATTATAAAAATTAACTGAAATACACGTTGATATTTCCATGCCTGATTCCCACTAAATAATAATTATTGCCCAATGAATGAGTGTCAACAACTTACTATTAGTATATAACTTGTGTAGTCATTTAAACCTCTCTGAAGCCCTAACTGTAAAACTGGGATAAAAATATTGATAATACTGACTTCATAGAGAACTCTAAGAGCTAAGTGAGAAAATCCAAGTAACAGACCAATGCTTGGTATCTAACAGAATACTCAGCAAATATCAATTATAATTATTATTGCTGCTGCTGCTGCTGCGTCACTTCAGTCATGTCCAACTCTGTGCGACCCCATAGATTATTATTAGATTATGCTTATTTCCCCTTCTTTTACTTCATTCAAATACTTCAAAATTATAATTCTACCAATTTTTATAAAATACACATATTACATTAGAAATAAGAAAAGTTAGTTTTTAATAAAAAAGCTTCAGTAGTCTTCACATTTGTTTTCATGAATTTTTTGATATTGCAGACAATCTTCTAGGATTTGATATCACGCCATAAGCTCAAATGGCTCAGAGAATGAACATAAGTACAGTTAATTTTGGAGGGGGGCATGGCAACCCACTCCAGTATTCTTGCCTAGAGAATCCCATGGACAGAGGACCCTGGTGGGCTACAGTCCATAGAATTGCAAAGTGTTGGACACAACTGAAGAGACTGAACAGGCACACAGTTAATTTATATAACCTTAAATTTCCCTTATGCCATAAGGATCACTTGTTTTATTTCAGATTCCAATTTAAACAAATAGAAAGCACTTTAGAACACTTGGATTCATATATTGTAACAGGGGCTCAACCAAGGCCATTAAACCACAGCAGGAAAAAGAGGAATAGTCAAGAGGAAAGGTGTGAGGATCGGCACACTCTCTAAAGGTATACGCATGGATGACATTTGGCAACTGAAGGTCTTATAAACCTCCCAAGGATTCTGTGACCTGAAGCTCCTGAACTTAACACCATCTTGTTGGCCATCCCACTGAACATTGATACCCAAGAAGGGGAGAAATGTTTTCTTGGGGACCAAACAAAAATCTTTTCTTCCCTGATAAGCATATGGATTAGTGCTTACTGGAGAAGATAATGGCGCCCCACTCCAGTACTCTTGCCTGGAAAATCCCATGGATGGAGGAGCCTGGAAGGCTGCAGTCCACTGGGTTGCTGAGGGTTGGACATGACTGAGTGACTTCACTTTCACTTTTCACTTTCATGCATTGGAGAAGGAAATGGCAACCCACTCCAGTGTTCTTGCTTGGAGAATCCCAGGGACAGGGAAGCCTGGTGGGCTGCCATCTCTGGGGTCACACAGAGTCGGACATGACTGAAGTGACTTAGCAGCAGCAAATATTTTTGTACAGATACATGTATGTAAGTGTGTCTCTGTTAGCTGCTCAGTCATGTCCAACTCTTCAGGACCCCATGGATTGTAGCCTGCTAGGCTCCTCTGTCCATGGAGTTCTCTAGTCAAGAATACTGGAATGGGTAGCCATTCTCTTCTCCAGGGGATCTTTCTGACCCAAGTCTTGAACCCATATCTCATGAATTGGCAGATGGACTCTTTACTGTCTGAGCCCCCAGCCATACAGGGAAACCTATATGTGAGGCAAATAATGTCAAAGGCATTTAATAGCAGTTATACTTAGAAGTTATACTTTTAGTATAACAAAAATTATACTTTTAGCGTCTGTTGATGAAGAAAATACTAATTACAATTTTAATGGATTATAGTAAAATGTTTAAATGCATTTACAGTGTAGGAATCACATCACTCTTCATACATCTGGAAAACATATGCATATGGAATTTTAATACATTGCATTGTCATTATCAGGTACTTGAACACTGTTGAATGAATGAGAGTGAATGAATTACATTCACCTTTTTATTTCTCTATGCTTTGCACAGGTTCTGGAATATGTCATATTAGAACTTCTCAAGAAGCATTTCCTGAGTTATTTTCTTTGCCTAGACAGACCATCCTTACAACAATTCGCATACCTTAGGCTCAACCTTTGGGACTGGAGCACTACACCACTACTCTGGATTAGTATCAGTAATCCAGCTCATAGAAAGGTAGGAGCAAAGATGAGAAGAACAAATCTTTTTTTTTTTTTTTAAATAGTCCTGGACAAGGTCTTTTCAGGGTGGTATGTGGAATCTAAAAAAAATGGTACAAATGAACTTAATTACAAAACAGAAATAGAGCCCCAGATATAGAAAACAAATTTAAACCAAGGGAGAATTGGGGGAGAGATAAACTAGGAGGTTGGGATTGATATGTACACATCACTATACATCAAATAGATGACTAATTATGTACTTGCAGCACAGGGAACCCTACTCAATACTCTGTAATGACCTATAATGGAAAAATAATCCAAAAAGAGTGGATATATGTATATGCATAACTGATTCACTTTTCTGTACAGAAGAAACTAACAAAACATTGTAAATCAACTATACTTCAATAAAAATTAAAAATATAAAGTTATTACTGATAAGGAAAAAAAGTACTGAAGTCAAAAACATAAGGAGGAGGATTAAAGAACATATGCACCATTTTAAAAGGCCCTTTTCTGTTTATATATTTGTAAAATAAAGGAAACACTTAGGGGAATGCAGACCAGTAGTATACACTATAATTACCACATCTAAATTCCTAATTTCCTTTCTTTTACCTAAATTAATGTCTAGAAATCAAAATTTACTTAAGAAAGTAGAACACTTTACATTAATTTAATAAGACTAAAGAATACTCACAAGATAACTCTAAATCTGCAAAGATACCTCATCATCTAAATAGAGGATAAGATCACACATTTGAAATAATGCCAACTGTCTCTAAAATGTGAGTTTCAGAAAATGCAGCTACTTGATAATATGCATTTTCTTCAATTATATGGCTTAGTATGTGGAGATTTGGTTTAGAGTTTGCTTCTGTTGATGGTGCTTAATATGAGTAGTTTCCTCTTTACTCATAAAGAATTAAGTTATTTTAAAATGATCAGTTATATAACAGTGAATATGTGATACATGTGAATTACATGTGATTACATTTTATGCCAGGTGACCTGTTGGAGATTTTTTATTTAGCTTTCTCTATGACAGCCAGCTTTTTAATTTAACCCTACAGTTTATCCTAAATTGGAAAGGGCTACACACCATATAGAAAGTTGAAAAAAATATAGTATAAAAAGTATTCAAATGATAAACTATTAACAGGTAACAAACCCAGAGTTAATTTTAGAAATTAATTAAAATGTAAGTAACAAAAGTAATGACAGTCAAAAAAAGATCCTATCTGACCTCCATCAATTAAAAATGACTTTGCAAGTATAATTTTTTCCTAGAAGTTAATTAGGGTCAAGGATACAAAACAAAGAAAATATATCCCATTCCATGGTGTTAAATATTACTTCAAGGAAGTTCAAAACAATGCTGTTTCTGAACAGCATGTTTGTTTACTGGGTAATGATAATTCAGAGAAAGCATAAAGGAGAATTGAATAAGGACCTCTTCACCAAAGTAGACAGATGGACTGTTGTGACAGGGTTGACCACGTCTGCTAATAGCTTGGCAGCACATCGATACAACTGAAAGGTTCCCAGCTGCTGAGAGAATTTAGCAAAATGTCAAATACAGTGTCAATAATTTAGGTAAATTAGCAGTTACCAAAGAAAAAGGGGAAGTTACTAGAAAAAAATGGGTCATTAGAACAAAAAAAATACTTTATATACTTTGCTTCTGTAGAATTCCCTGAAATGTAAAAGATACATTGACAAATTAAACAGACTACTGTCTCTCTCTCTCTTTTTTTTTTTTTTTCGGTAACATCCTAAATGAACTCAAGTTATTACATTTGGCAAATTCTCAAGCAATTGTTTTTTAATATTAAGTCCAATATTGTGGTAAACACATGAAACCATGAAACCTCTTCTCCAAACAAAATTTTAATGTACAGTTTTGTTAAATTATGCTCATAGTTGTACAGCAGATATTTAGAATTTTTCACTTTGCATGATTGAAACTCTATACCCATTGAGCTGCAACTCCTAATTTTCTCCTTTCTACCATACCTGGTAATCACAGTTCTATTTTCTGATTTTATGAGTTTATTTAAGAGACATCATATAAGTGGAATCATGCAGTATTTGTCCTTCTATGACTGAATTATTTTACTTTACATAATGGTCTCAAAGTTCATCCATGTTGTAGCACATACTAAGGCTGAGTACTAAGTATGTGTATACACCACATTTTTAATCTACCACTTCGTTTTCCTGAATAATACTGCAATGAACATGGGAGTAAAAATATCTCTTCTAGATTTTGTTTTCAATTCTTTCAGAAAAATACACAAAATTATGACTTCTGTATTATATGTTAGTTTTATTTTTAATTACTCGGGGAAACTCCACACTGTTTTCCATAGAAGCTGCACTATTTTACAATCATATCAACAGTACACAAAGGTTCCAATTAATCCAAAACCTAGCTGACTCTTCCTGTATTTTTTTCTTTTTTTAAAAAAATAACGACCATTGTATCTGGTGTGAGATTATATCTTGTGGTTTTGATTTGAATTTCCTTAATGATTAGTGATGTAGACAATTTTTTCCTATACCTGTTGGCCAATTATATGTCTTCTTTATAAAAATGTCTGCTCAGATTCTTTGCCCATTTTCAAATTGAATTATATATGCTTTTTGCTATAGAGTCATAAGGGTTCCTTCTATATTTTGTATATTACCCACTTAACAGATACACAGTTTGCAAATATCTTCCCCCACACTTTTTTTCAGATGATTTTTTTTTAGGGGGGGAGTTTATGTTCACAACAAAGGTGAGAGAAAGGTACACAGATTTCCCATATATGCCCTGACTCTACTCATGCATAATTTCTCCCACTTCTCAAAATGGTATGATTTTACCTAGGATTGACACATTATAGTCACCCAGAGTCCATAGTACACTTGAGGGCTCACTCTTGATATTATACATTCCACAGCTTTGACAAGTATATAAAGTATCTAGTGTCATACAGAATATTTTCATCACACTGAAATTCTCTGTACTCTATCTGTTCATCTCTCCTTTCAAGTTCCTGTCAACTACTATTGTTTTGCTGTCATCAAAATTTCACCTTTTCTGAAATGTCATATAGAAATCATAATATTTCCATAATCAAAAAGTATTTAGCTTCTGTGACTTCTTTCTCTTACAAATATGCATTTTCAAGTCTTCTATCTATTTTCATGACTTGATAGCTCCTTTTTTCTTGGTGCTGACTAATATTTCATAGTCTGGATGTACCACAATTTATTTATCCATTCACCCACTGAAGGGCATCTTGGTTGCTTCCAAATTTTGGTAATTGTGAAGAAAGCTGATTTAAGCATTTGTGCAAGATTTACATGGGTATAAGTTTTCAGTTCATTTGAGTAAATACCAAGGTGTACAACTACTGTATCATATGGTGAGATATTAATCTCTTATAGACACATAGTTTGCAAAGATCTTTTAAAAATTCAATTGGTAGCCTTTTCCATTTGTTCGTAGTTTCCTTTGATGTGCAAAAGTTTGATCTGGTACTTTTGCTTATTTTTACTCCTGTTTTCCTTGCCTGAAGAGACATTTCCAAAAAATATTGCTGAGGCTGATGTGAAAAAGTATACTGCCTATGTTTTCTATCAACTTTTGTGGGCTTGGGGTCTTATATTTAGGTTTTTAATCCACTTGGAGTTTATTTTTGTATGTGTTAGTTGCTAAGTCGTGTCTGACTCATCTGTGACCCCATGGACTGTATAGCCCTCCAGGCTCTTCTGTCCATGGAATTCTCCAGACAAAGCCATTCCCTTCTCCAGGGGATCTTCCCAACCCAGGGATGAAACCTGGGTCTCCTGCATTGCAGGCAGATTCTTTACCATCTGAGCCGTCAGGGTATAGGATGAGCAACGTGTATGGTGTGAGAAAATGTTCTGATTTCATTATTTTTCATGCAGCTATCTATCCATTTTTGCCAACACCACTTATTGAAGAGACTCTCTTTTCCCTACTGTATTTTCCTGCTTCCTTTCTTTCTTGTAGATTAATTGACCACACGTGCATGGATTTATTTCTGGGTTCTCTATTTTGTTACAAGGATCTACATATCTGTTTTGTGACAGCACCATACCGTTTTGACTACTGTTGGTATAGTCTGAAGTTAGACAGCATGAAGCTTTGTTCTTTTTTCTCAAGATTTCTTTGGCTATTTGGGCTCTTGTGATTTTCCATGCATACTGGAGTCTGTGCATTAATTACTGTCATTGGTGCTGTAGTGGTGGTGCACTTATCTAGAGACTTTGTGCTAAATAGAGGACAAGAGCTCCATTCTCACCGCACTCATGGGCTAGCTGGTGACGTCATTGGACAAATAATAAAAATAAAATAAGAGAACAAGATGGTGGAGGAGTAGGTGGATGTGGAGTACATCTTTCTTCACAGGTGCATCAGGAATCCACCTTCAGACACAGAAATGCATGCAGAACACCAGCTGAGAGCAGACAGGAGGACCTGACCAGCTGAAAAGAAGATAACAGTTCAGTTCAGTCGCTCAGTCGTGTCCGACTCTTTGTGACCCCAGGAATCGCAGCACGCCAGGCCTCCCTGTCCACCACAAACTCCCGGAGTTCACTCAGACTCAGGTCCATTGAGTCAGTGATGCCATCCAGCCATCTCATCCTCTGTCGTCCCCTTCTCCTCCTGCCCCCAATCCCTCCCAGCATCAGAGTCTTTTCCAATGAGTCAACTCTGTGCATCAGGTGGCCAAAGTACTGGAGTTTCAGCTTTAGCATCATTCCTTCCAAAGAACACCCAGGGCTGATCTCCTTCAGAATGGACTGGTTGGATCTCCTTGCAGTCCAAGGGACTCTCAAGAGTCTTCTCCAACACCACAGTTCAAAAGCATCAATTCTTTGGTGCTCAGCTTTCTTCACAGTCCAACTCTCACATCCATACATGACCACTGGAAAAACCATAGCCTTGAATAGACGAACCTTTGTTGGCAAAGTAACGTCTCTGCTTTTGAATATGCTATCTAGGTTGGTCATAACTTTTCTTCCAGGGAGTAAGCATCTTTTAATTTCATGGCTGCAGTCACCATCTGCAGTGATTTTGGAGCCCAAAAAAATAAAGTCTGACACTGTTTCTACTGTTTTCCCATCTATTTCCCATGAAGTGATGGGGCCATATGCCATGATTTTCGTTTTCTGAATGTTGAGTTTTAAGCCAACTTTTCCATTCTCCTTTTTGACCTTCATCAAGAGGCTTTTTAGTTCCTTTTCACTTTCTGCCATAAGGGTGGTGTCATCTGCATATCTGAGGTTATTGATATTTCTCCTGGCAATCTTGATTCCAGCTGTGCTTCTTCCAGCCCAGCGTTTCTCATGATATATTCTGCATATAAGTTAAATAAGCAGGGTGACAATATACAGCCTTGATGTACTCCTTTTCGTATTTGGAACCAGTCTGTTGTTCCATGTCCAGTTCTAACTGTTGCTTCCTGACCTGCATACAAATTTCTCAAGAGGCAGGTCAGGTGGTCTGGTATTCCCATCTCTTGAAGAATTTTCCACAGTTTATTGTGATCCACATCATGCAAAACTCAGTAGGACAAAGGAACTAGGGTGAAATACAGGAGTATTAGTAGTACTGGACCTACCCTTGGCAGGTGGGGAAACTGAAGCAAGGGTCCGATCCCCACAGTGGGGCAGTTGTCTGAGTCAGAGGAGAAACATTTAAGGGTGAGAATAAAATAGCTCATCTATGGCAGCCTAAATGGAATGGAATCAGACAGTCCTTGCTTCAGCCTAACATATGCCAGGCAGAAACGTGGGTCTCCTGGAAAGGGCAGTGGCTGGGAGCTGAAGTTGAGGGATTGCAGAGCAATCCCAGTGTAAAGGCTGCTGTCAACTGCAGAAAGGATCAAGGGGATGTGAGGGAGGAGATTGTGGTGGGAAATGCCTGTGGAGGAGAAAGCCAGGCAGCCAGGGAAGCAAGGCAATACTGCTGAGTCAGGGATAGGGAGTGGAGCCATCACCATAGTCTCTCTCCACACACCAACTTGGGCAGCTGAACAAATAGACAGGCTGGCCCATCAAACACCTGATGCAGTGAACTACAGAGAAGGACCCCAACTAGTTCAGTTCAGTCACTCAGTCCTGTCCGACTCTTTGTGACCCCATAGAATGCAGCACGCCAACCCACCCCACCCCAAACCCAGTTCATCATCAACTCCCAGAGTTTACTCAAACTCAGGTCCATTGAGTCAGTGATGCCATCCAACCATCTCATCCTCTGTCCTCTTCTCCTCCTGCCTTCAATCATTCCTAGCACTGGGGTCTTTTTAAATGAGTCAGTTTTTCATATCAGCTGGCCAAAGTATTGGGGTTTCAGCTTCAACATCAGTCCTTCCACAGAATATTCAGGACTGATCTTTATGATGGACTGGTTGGATCTCCTTGCAGTCCAAGGGACTCTCAAGAGTCTTCTCCAACACCACAGCTCTAAAGCATCAATTCTTAGGCACTCAGCTTTCTTTATAGTCCAATTCTCATACCCATACAGGAATACTAGAAAAACCATACCCTTGACTAGACAGATATTTGTTGGCAAACTAATGTCTCTGCTTTTTAATATGCTGTCTAGGTTGGTCATAACTTTTCTTCCAAGGAGCAAGCGTCTTTTAATTTCATGGCCGCAGTCACCATCTACAGTGATTTTGGAGCCCCCCCAAAATAAAGTCTGTCACTGTTTCCACTGTTTCCCCATCTATTTGCCATGAAATGATGGGACCAGATGCCATGATCTTAGTTTTCTGAATGTTGAACTTTAAGCCAACTTTTTCACTCTCCTCTTTCACTTTCATCAAGAAGCTCTTTAGTTCTTCACTTTCTGCCATAAGAGTGGTGTCATCTGTATATCTGAGGTTATTGATATTTTTCCCTCCCAGCAATCTAAGTTCCAACTTGTACTTCATTCAGCCCAATGTTTCTCATGATGTATTCTGCATATAAGTTAAATAAGCAGGGTGACAATATACAGCCTTGATGTACTCCTTCCCTTTGTGGAACCAGTCTGTTGTTCTATGTCCAGTTCTAACTGTTGTTTCCTGACCTGCATATAAATTTCTCAAGAGGCAGGTCAGGTGATCTGGTGTTCCCATCTCTTCAAGAATTTTCCACAATTTATTGTGATCCACACAGTTAAAGGCTTTGGCATAGTCAATAAAGCAGATAGATGTTTTTCTGGAACTCTCTTGCTTTTTTGATGATCTAACAGATGTTGGCAATTTGATATCTGGTTCCTCTGCATTTTCTAAGTCCAGCTTGAACATCTGGAAGTTCGTGGTTCACGTACTGTTGAAGCCTAGCTTGGAGAATTTTGAGCATTTCTTTCTGTGAGATGAGTGCAATCGTGTGGTAGTTTGAGCATTCTTTGGCATTGCCTTTCTTTGGGATTGGAATGAAAACTGACCTTTTCCAGTCCTGTGGCCACTGCTGAGTATTCCAAATTTGGAGGCATACTGAGTGCAGCACTTTCACAGCATCATCTTTTAGGATTTGAAATAGCTCAGCTGGAATTCCATTACCTCCACTAGCTTTGTTTGTAATGATGCTTCCTAAGGCCCACTTGACTTCAAATTTCAGAATGGCTGGCTCCAGTTGAGTGATCACACCATCATGATTACCTGGGTCATGAGGATCTTTTTTTGTTGGACTGTTTTCACTTTGCTCAATGGGTGTATATGTATATGTGTATATTCCATTAGTTTAATTATTATTTGCCTGATTTTGTAACTGCCATTTGTCTGGTGTTCATCTCTGGTTTCTCATTTTTTGATATTTGTTTTACTCTCCCTTAATGCCATAACAAATCACTTGTGGAATCTTCATTCCTGACTAGAGATCAAATCCTGAGCCTTTGGAGTGGGAGCACTGACTTCACGACCTTACTATCAGAGGACTAATCCTGCTGCTGCTAAGTCCCTTCAGTCGTGTCCGACTCTGTGCGACCCCATAGACGGCAGTCAACCAGGCTCCCTCGTCCCTGGGATTCTCCAGGCAAGAACACTGGAGTGGGCTTCCATTTCCTTCTCCAATGCATGAAAGTGAAAAGTGAAAGTCAAGTTGCTCAGTCGTGTCCGACTCTTAGCGACCCCATGGACTGCAGCCTACCAGGCTCCTCCGCCCATGGGATTTTCCAGGCAAGAGTACTGGAGTGGGGTGCCATTGCCTTCTCTGGGACTAATCCTAGGGAGTATCAAAGAGTGAGAACTCACACAAAGGAAACCACTTGAATTCAAGACCCAGCATCACCCAACCACCAGTGCAGGATGCCTCATCTAAACAACAGACAAAGCAAAAATGCCAACCCAATCATCAGCAGACAGAAGTACCAACTCACTCAGCCTTGCCCATCAGAGGAAAAACAAGCAAACAAACAAAAACTCAGCACAAATCTCACCCTTTACGAAGCTCACACAAACCTCTAGACCAACTTTAGGAGGGAAGAAACCAAAAGGAAGAAAGGATCAAGGAAATAATTAACTTTCCTTGAAGCCTGGGAAAAGGAGACCTCAAACTCAAGCCTGGGGAAAGGAGACCTCAAACTCAATAGCTTAAAAAAGAAAAGAAAGAAAAAGAAAACACAGAGAAATACTGCACAAAAGAAGGAACAAACTAAAAACACAGAAGTGCAAATATGAAGGGGAAAGAGGAAAATTACCTGAAAAAGGATTCAGCATAATGATAGTAAAGATGATCAAAAACCTTGAAAACAGAATGGAAAAATGCAAGAATCAATTAACAAAGACCTAGAAGGATTAAAGAATAAGCATACAGAGACAAACAACACAAGTACTGAAATTAAAACTACTCTAGAAGGAATCAACAGCAGAATATCTGAAGGAGAAAAAAGAATCAGTGAGCTGGAAGACAAAATGACAGAAATAACTTCTGGAGAGCAGAATAAAGTAAAAAGAATGAAAAGAGCTGAGGACAGTCTCAGAAACCTCTGGGACAATATCAAATGCCCCAACATTCAAATTATAGGGGTCCCAGAAAAAGAAGAGAAAAAGTGTATGAGAAAATTTTTGAAGAGATTATAGTTGAAAATTTCCCCAACATAGAAAAGGAAATAGGCAATCAAGTCCAAGAGGCACAAAGAGACCCATAAAAGATAAACCCAAGGAGAAACATTCCAAGACACATACAGATCAAGCTAACAAAGACTAAACACAAAGAAAATATTAAAAGCAGCAAGGGAGAAGCAACAGGTAACATACAAGGGAAACACGCTTAACAGCTGATCTTCCAGCAGAAAGTTTTCAGGCCAGAAGGGAATTTCAGGATATATTTAAAGGGCTGAAAGGGAAAAATCTACAACCAAGATTACTATACCCAGCAAGGATTTCATTCAAAATTGATGGAGAAACAAAAAGCTTTTCAGACAAGCAAAAGTTAAGAGAATTCAGTGCCACCAAACCAGCTTTACAACAAATGTTAAAGGGACTTATATAGTCAAGAAATACAAGAGAAGAAAAAAGATCTACAAAATCAACCCCAATTAGAAAATGGCAATAGGAAGACCAGTTCAGTTCAGTTCAGTTGCTCAGTCGTGTCCGACTCTTTGCGACCCCATGAATCGCAGCACGCCAGGCCTCCCTGTCCGTCACCAACTCCCGGAGTTCACTCAAACTCACGTCCATTGAATCAGTGATGCCATCCAGCCATCTCATCCTCTGTTGTCACCTACTCCTCCTGCACCCAACCCCTCCCAGCATCAGAGTCTTTTCCAGTGAATCAACTCTTCCCATGAGGTGGCCAAAGTACTGGAGTTTCAGCTTTAGCATCATTCCTTCCAAAGAAATCCCAGGGCTGATTTCCTTCAGATGGACTGGTTGGATCTCCTTGCAGTCCAAGGGACTCTCAAGAGTCTTCTCCAACACCACGGTTCAAAAGCATCAATTCTTCGGTGCTCAGCTTTCTTCACAGCCCAACTCTCACATCCATACATGAGCACAGGAAAAACCATAGCCTTGACTAGATGGACCTTTGTTGGCAAAGTAATGTCTCTGCTTTTCAATATGCTATCTAGGTTGGTCATAACTTTCCTTCCAAGGAGTAAGTGTCTTTTAATTTCATGGCTTCAATCACCATCTGCAGTGATTTTGAAGCCCCCCAAAATAGTCTGACACTGTTTCCACTGTTTCCCCCATCTATTTCCCATGAAGTGATGGGACCAGATGCCAATAATTACTTTAAATATAAATTGATTAAATGCTCCAACCAAGACACTGACTGGCTGAATGGGTACAAAAACAAGACCCATATATATACAAAAAACCCACATATAGACTGAAAATGAGAGGATGGGAAAATATATTCCACGAAAATGGGAAGCAAAAGAAAGATGGAGTAGCAATCCTCATATCAGACAAAATAGACCTTAAAGAAGATTATAAGCGATAAGGAAGGACACTACATAATGATCAAGTGATCAACCCAAGAGGAAGACATAACAATTATAAATATCCATGCACTCAATATAGGAGCACCTCATTATATAAGAAAAACACTTACAGACATAAAAGGAGAAATTGCCAGTAACACAACAATAGGAGACTTTAACACCCCACTCACACCAATGGGCAGAGCATCAATATAAAAAATTAATAAGGAAACACAAGTCTTAAATGATATGTTAGATGAGATGGATCTCCTTGATATCTTCTGGACATTCCATCCAAATGCAGAAGAATACACCTTCTTCTCAAGTGCACATGGAACATTCTCTAGGATAGACCACACCTTGGGTCATAAATCAAACCTCAAGTTTAAGAAAACTGAAATTGTATCAAGGATCTTCTCTGATCACAGTGCTGTGAGACTGATATAAATTACAAGAAAAACCTGTGAGAAATACAAACACATGGAGATTAAACAACACATTTCTAAATAACCAATAGGTTACTGAAGAAATCAAAAGAGAAATAAAAACATTTCTAGAAACAAATGAAAATGAAAACAGGACAACTCAAAACCTACGGGATGCAGCAAAAGCAATTCTAAGAGGGAAGTTTATAGTGGTACAATCCTACCTCAAGAAACAAGAAAAACATGGCATAGACAATCTAACTTCACACCTAAAGGAACTTGAAAAAGAAGAAAACCCCAAATTTAGTAGACACAAAGAAATCATAAGGATTCAAGCAGAAATAAATGAAAAAGAAATGGAAGAAACAATATTAAAGATGAATAAAACTAAAAGCTGATTCTTTGAGAAGATAAACAAGATTGACAAACCCTTAGCCAGACACATCAGAGAAAAAGAGAGAAGAATCAAATCAACAAAATTAGAAATGAAAAAAGCAGAGGTTACAACAGACAATGCAGAAATACAAAGGATTATAAGAAACTATTATGAACAACTATATGACAATAAAATAAATAACCTGAAAGAATTGGACAGATTCTTAGAAAAGTTCAGTCTTCCAAGACTGAACCAGCAAGAAATAGAAATTATGAACAACCCAATTACAAACACTGAAATTGACACTGTGATAAAAAATCTCCCAAAAAACAAAAGCCCAGGACCAGGTGGCTTCACAGGAGAATTGTATCAAACATTTAGAGAAGAACTAATGCCTATCCTTCTAAAACTCCTTCAAAAGATTGCAGAAGAAGGAACAATTGCAAACTCATTCTATGAGGCCACTATCACCCTGATACCAAAACCAGAAAAAGACAACACAAAAAAGAAAACTTCAGGTCAATATCACAGATGAACAAATATGCAAAAATCCTCAACAAAATTTTAGCAAACAGAATTCAGGAACACATCAAAAAACTCATGCACCATGATCAAGTTGGGTTTATTCCAGGGATGCAAGGATTCTTCAATATACAGAAATCAATCAATGTGATACACTGTATTAAAAAATTGAAAGATAAAAGCCATGTGATCATCTAAATAGATGCAGAAAAAGCCTTTGACAAAATTCAGCACTCATTTATGACTAAAACTCTTCAAAAAATGGGCATAGAAGGAATCTACCTCAACATAATAAAGGCCATATATGATAAGCCTACAACAAACATTATTCTCAATGGTGAAATCTGAAAGCATTCCCCCTAAGATTAGGAACAAGACCAGGGTATCTACTTTCACTGCTATTATTCAGCACAGTTATGGAAGTTCTAGCTATAGCAATCAGAGAAGAAAAAGAAATAAATGGAATCCAGATCAGAAAAGAAGAAGTAAAGATCTCACTGTTTGGAGATGTGTATAGAAAACCCTAAAAATAGTATCAGGAAATTATTAGATCTAATCAGGGAATTTAGCAAAGTTGCAGGATACAAAATCAATATCCAGAAATTACTTGCATTTCTATATACTAACAATGAAAAATCAGAAAAAGCAATTAGGAATCAGTCCCATTCACCACTGAAACAAAAAGAATTAAATATCTAGGAATAAACTTACCTAGGAGACAAAAGAACTGTACACAGAAAATTATAAGACACTAATGCAAGAAACCAAAGATGACATAAACAGATGTTCCTGGGTAGGAAGAATCAAGGATCTTCAATATTGTGAAAATGACTATACTACCAAATGCAACCTACAAATTACCAATGGCATTTTTCACAGGACCAGAACAAAAAATTTCACAATTCATATGGAAACACAAAAGACCCCAAATAGCTAAAGCAGTCTTGAGAAAGAAGTATGGAGCTGAAGGAATCAAGCTTCCTGACTTCAGGTTATACTACAAAGCTATGGTCATCAAGACAGTATGATCCTGGCACAAAAACAGAAATATAGACCAATGGAACAAGATAGAAAGCCCAGAAATAAACTTAAGCACCTATGAGAATATACAATGGGGCAAAGACAGACTCTTCAATAAATGGTGCTTCGAAAACTGGACAGCTACATGTTAAAGAATGAAATTAGAACACTTCTTAATACCATACACAAGGATAAACTCAAGATGGATTAAAGACTTAAATGTAAGACCAGAAAATTACAAAACTCTTAGAGGAAAACATAGGCAGAACACTCAATGACAAATCAAAGCAAGATCCTCTATGACCCACCTCCTAAAGTAACGGAAATAAAAACAAAAGTAAACAAATGGGACCTGATTAAACTTAAAAGCTTTTGCACAGCAAAGGAAACTCTAAGCAAGGTGAAAAGACAGTCTTCAGAATGGGAGAAAATAATAGCAAATGAAGCAACAGACAACTAATCTAAAAATATACAAGCAACTCCTACAGCTCAATTCCAGAAAAATAAATGACCCAATCAAAAGTGGGAAAAAGACCTAAACAAACATTTCTTCAAAGAAGACATACAGATGGCTAACAAACACATGAAAAGATGCTCAAAATCACACATTATTAGAGAAATGAAAATTGAAACTACAATGAGATATTATCTCACACATTATCAAAAAGTCTGGAGAGGTTATGGAGAAAAGGAAACACTTTTGAACTGTAGATGGGAATGTAAATTGATACAGCCACTATGGAAGATGGTATGGTGATTCCTTAAAAAACTAGAAATAAAACCACCACATGACCCAGTAATCCCACTCCTGGGCATATACCCTGAGGAAACCAAAATTGAAAGAGACACGCATATCCCATTGTTCATTGTAGCACTATTTAAAATAGCTAGAATATGGAAGCAATCTAGATATCCGTTGACAGATGAATGGATAAAGATGTTGTGGTATATATACACAATGGAATATTACTCAGCCATAAAAAGGAATGCATTTGAGTCTGTTCTAACGAGGTGGATGAACCTAGAACCTATTATACAGAGTGAAGTGAGTCAGAACGAGAAAGATAAATATCGTGTTCAAACATATATGGAATGTAGAAAAATGGTAATGAAGAATTTATTTACATGGCAACAATGGAGAAACAGACATAGAGAATATACTTATGGACATGGGGAGAAGGGAGGAGAGGGTTAGATGAATGGAAAGAATAACATAGAAACTTACATTACCATATGTAAAATAGATAGACAGTGGGAATTTGCTGTATGGCTTAGGAAACTCAAACAGGGGCTCTGTATCAACCTAGAGGAGTGAGGTGGGGAGGGAGATGGGAGGAAGTTCCAAAGGGGAGGGGATATATGTATACCCATGGCTGATTCATGCTGAGGTTTGATAGAAAACAACAAAATTCTGTAAAGCAATTATCCTTCAATAAAAAAGAAATTAATTTAAAAAAGAAAAAATAATGAAAAATAAATTAATTAAAAAAAAAGAAAAAATAATAAAATGAGGTGATGTGACATATAGTCCAGCTTGCTGTGGGACTAAACATCTCAGTTCCTTGAGAATCACAGCACACTTCCCAGAGGAAGTGATGTTAAAATTGAGGCCTAAAGGAGAAGTAGAAGTTGGCGAGCAGCTACCCATCAAGAACACTGTAAGTCCAAAGGTTGGAAGGTCAGAGGGGAGTAGTGTACTTAGAGATCTATGTTAAGTCACTTCAATCATGTCCGACTCTTTGCGACCCCATAGACATCAGCCCACCAGGCTCCCCCGTCCCTGGGATTCTCCAGGCAAGAACACTGGAGTGGGTTGCCATTTCCTTCTCCAATGCATGAAAGTGAAAAGTGAAAGTAAAGTTGCTCAGTTGTGTGAGACTTTTAGCGACCCCATGGACTGCAGCCTACCAAACTCCTCCATCCATGGGATTTTCCAGGCAAGAGTACTGGAGTGGGGTGCCATTGCCTTCTCTGATTTAGAGATCTAGGGAAGTGCAAAACAAACAAACTAGGGAACACCAAAAAAAGGTGTTCTATTCATCACTGGTAATTGGAATGCAAAAGCAGGAAGTCAAGAAATACCTGGAGTAACATGCAAATTTGGCCTTGGAGAACAAAATGAAGCACAGCAAAAGCCTACTGAATTCTGCCAAGAGAATGCATTGGTCATAGCAAACACCTTTTTCAACAACACAAGAGATGACTTTACACATGGACATTACCAAATGGTCAATATCAAAATCAAATTTATTACAGTCTTTGTAGCAGAAGATAGAGAAGTTGTATACAGTCAGCACAAAAAAGACCTGGAGCTGACTGTGGCTCAGATCATCAGCTTGTCACAGCAAATGTCAGGCTTAAACTAAAGAGAGTGTGAAAACCACTAGACTAGTCAGTTATGGTTTAAATCAAATCTCTATGAATTTTCAGTGGTGGTAATCAATAGCTTCAAGAGATTAGATCTAGTAAGCTGTACCTGAAGACATATGGATGAAAGGTCTTAATGATCTTTCATCTATATGAGCTATGGACAAAAAGATCTTAATGAACCAGAAAACTATGATTGTGTGGTCAGTCGCCCAGGGCCAGACATTCTGGAGTGTGAAGTCAAGTGGGCCTTAGAAAGCACTGCTGTTAATAAAGCTAGTGGATGGCACGGAATTCCAGTCAGAGCTATTCAAAATCCTAAAGGTTAATGGTTTCAAAGCATTGCACTCAATGTGTCAACAAATCTGGAAGACCCAGCATTGGTCACAGGACTGGAAAAGTCAATCCTCATCCAAATTCTCAAGAAGGGTAGTAATAAAGAATGTTCTAAGCATCAGACAACTGCGCTCATCTCCCACGCTAGTAAGGGCATACTTAAAATCTTGCATTTTAGAATTCAGCATTATGCAAATGAAGAACTTTCAGATGTCCAAGTTGGGTTTAGAAAAGGCAGAGGAACCAGAGATCAAATTGTCAACATTTGCTGGATCATAGAGAAAGCAAGGAAATTCCTGAAAAATGTCTACCTGTGTTTCATTGACTACCCTAAAGTATTTGACTGTGTGGATCATAACAAACTGTGGAGAGCTCTCAAAGAGATGGGAATACCAGACCATCTTTCCTGTCTCCTTAGAAATCTATATATGGGTCAAGAAGCAACAGTTAGAACTCTGTCTGGAACAACTGATTGGTTCAAGATTGAGAAACGAGTACGGCAGGGATGTCAGCTGTCACCTTGTTTATTTAATCTATATGCTGAGTACATCATGAGAAATACCATTTTAAATGCCAAAAAATAAAATAGATTTTATAATATTCTTAAGACATTAAAAACAATGTCAACTAATGTTCAAAGTCCCTTTAAATCTTGGAGAACATGGCAAATTCAGGTTGTACTGGTCTTTTTGTTGCAAGTGAAAGAAAACAATGCTAGCTTCTGAAAAGAAATGAAAATATGATGTAAGGATAAAGGCATGCCCAGAGGCTAGTTTATATCTGGCCAAGAAAGGGAGTGTGGTCAGGAAGTGGAAAACCATCTCTCTGTGTCTCCTTCTCTTTCCTGTCATCACTTATTAGTCATCAACTATTCTCCTCTTCTGCTTTCCCCATGAACTGGGTCTCTCCAATCCCCACTGTGACAGTAGAGCATGAATAATGGCGTGAATATTCATATTCTTGTAGAATATTCAGTTCTACTGTCTTCTGATGTGATGGCAAAGATAAGTGACAACGTCTTAGTTCATAGTGTGAATTTTAAGACAAAAACATCTGACTGATCCCAGGGCAGATGTCCACACCAGGTCTATTCAATGAGCATGAGAATTACAGGGTTATAGAGTTCATATCTGCTGGCCATCCCAGACTATGGATTTAGAGAGAAAATCTCCCCCAAAGATGTCACTTTGAGGAAGGAAGAAACCTCAAAATTCTATTACAGCACTAACAAACTAAAGATTTCTAGAAATTATGCCATTTAAAGTGTGTAACTACTGTGTCTACCAACCTTTCTTCCTAAGATGTAATACAGTTTTAACAATCCTCTTTATCAATGTATTTTATTTGTTAACACGAGAGAAGCTATACTGAGTTAGATAGTTTTGGGTGTCTCCCTGACTGTCCAGTGGTTAAGACTCCACACTTCCATTGCAGACAATACGGGTTCATCTCTGGTCAGGGAACTGAGATCCTGTATGCCATTCAGCACAACCAAAACAAACAAAAAATAGTTTTGAATGATGCCATTCTGAAGCAAAAACCATAGGATATTTTGTGAGAAAACTGTCCTGTTCAATGAGGTATTCTATAATTCTTCTGTAAGTAAAATTTCGTAATAAAACTTTTTCAACGACATTTAAATAACATGATTAAGCCTCCTTTATAATATGACTCATTAGTATGTAAATTTAAGTAGCCTAGAGAGTAAATCATTTTTCAAACATGCCAATAACATAATATAATCCCATTAGGATATTTTAATGGATTTAGAAAACAGTATGGATCAGGTATCACTGTATGATCCACACAACCTTTGATTGTGTGGATCATAATAAACTGTGGTAAGCTCTTAAAGAGACGGGAATACCAGACCGTCTTTCCCGTAACCCTCTTACACTATTGGTGGGAATGCAAACTATTACAGCCAGTATGGAGAACAGTGTGGAAATTCCTTAAAAAACTGGAAATAGAACTGCCTTATGACCCAGCAATCCCACTGCTGGTCATACACACCAAGGAAACCAGAATTGAAAGAGACACGTGTACCCCAATGTTCATCACAGCACTGTTTATAATAGCCAGGACATGGAAGAAACCTAGATGTCCATCAGCAGATGAATGGACAAGAAAGCTGTGGTACATATACACAATGGAGTATTACTCAGCCATTAAAAAGAATACATTTGAATCGGTTCTAATGAGGTGGATGAAACTGGAGCCTATTATACAGAGTGAAGTAAGCCAGAAAGAAAAACACCAATACAGTATAGTAACGCATATATATGGAATTTAGAAAGATGGTAACAATAACCCTGTATATGAGACAGCAAAAGAGACACTGATGTATAGAACAGTCTCTTGGACTCTGTGGGAGAGGAAGAGGATGGGATGATTTGGGAGAATGGCATTGAAATATGTATAATATCATATATGAAACGAATCACCAGTCCAGGTTCGATGCACAATACTGGATGCTTGGGGCTGGTGCACTGGGACGATCCAGAGGGATGGTAAGGGGAGGGAGGAGGGAGGAGGGTTCAGGATGGGGAACACGTGTATACTGGTGGCGGATCCATGTTGATATATGGCAAAACCAATACAATATTGTAAAGTTAAAAAAATAAAATTAAATTAAATTAAAAAGTGACGTTAAAAAAAAAAAAAAAAAGAAACCTGTATGTAGGTCAAGAAGCAATAGTTAAAACTCTGTACGGAACAAATGATTTTTTCAAGATTGAGAAAGGAGTATGACACAGACGTCTGCTGTCACCCTGTTTGTTTAATCTATATGCTGAGTACGTCATGAGAAAGGCCAGGCTGGATGAGTTACAAGTTGGAATCAAGATAAGCTGGAGAAACATCAACAACCTCAGATATGCAGATGTTACCACTCTAACGGCAGAAAGCAAAGAGGAGTTAAAGAGCTTCTTGATGAGGGTAAAGGAGGAGAATGAAAGTGCCAGCTTAAAACTAAATATTAAAAAAAAAAACAAACTAAGATTATGGCATACAGCCATGGCAAATAGAAGGGAAAAGGTGGAAATAGTGACAGATTTCCTCTTCTTGGGCTCTAAAATCACTGCAAGTGGTGACTGCAGTCATGAAATCAGATGTTTGCTTCTTGTCAGGAAAACTATGACAAACCTAGACAGTATGTTGAAAAGCAGAGACATTACTCAGCCAACAAATGTCCATATAGTCAAGGCGATCATTTTCCCAGTGGTCATGCATGGTTGTGAGAGCTGGACTGTGAAGAAGGTGGAGCACAGAAGAATTGATGCCTTTGAACTGTGGTTCTGGAGAATACTTCTGAGAGTCACTTGGACAGCAAAGAGATCAAACCAGTCAGTCTAAACGGAAAGAAACTCTGAATAGTCATTGGAAGGACTGATGCTGAAGCTGAAACTCCAGTATTTTGGTCATCTGATACAAACAGCTGACTCATTGGAAAAGTTCTTGATGCTGGGAAAGATTGGTCAGAAGGAGAAGAGAGTGTCAGAGGATGAAATGGCTGGATGGCATCACTGATGCAACGGACATGAACTTGGGTAAATTTCGGGAGATGGTGAGGGACAGAGGCCTGGTGTGCTGCAGTCCACGGGGTCACAAAGAGTCAGACATGACTAGGTGATTTACCTTGTTTCCATGTCAACATAGCATAAAATTTTAAATATGCAAAGGTTAGCTTAAAAATACATCTATAATAAAAGAATCATGTTAAGTACAATATGATTTTTGAACTTGCAGATATATTTCAGTACTCTACATCTCATTTCCCGAGATGCCTCAGCAGCAGTACCTGTATTGCGGCCTTGAATTAAGACCTGAAGGACATGATTTAAATAACAATGTAATTTGAGATAGTCTTTGTATTCTAAGTACTCTGCACATGAACTCCAGTTAAGTAATACTTTTGCACAAATGTCAACTCAGTGCATGGTTCTTTCATTTACATAGTTCCTCTAAGTCTGATGTTGATTAAAACACAGCTCATTATTGAGCTCATCTAAATATATCTACAAATATTTATCACAGCTGAATTCCACTTAGATTGAATCTGGAGGTCCTTAAATGCACATCGCAGCAGAAAATGAAAAGAATGACACCAGCTTAAAGTGTGAGATGTAACTTCATCCATATGAATCACAGCAGAAATCAATAGATGGCATGGGTAACAGCTTGGAATAGCCTTCCTATTCCCATCAAAATATCTATCCTTGAAGGTTTAGATCTAAACAGTAATGAGGCAAATCTATGAGTAACACATTCTTAAATGTGGTTTACAGATAAAATTTAGAAGTCTGCTTCTTTGAAGCCCAAACTAAAAATAGCTCTTGTTAAAAAGATTGAATGTTTTCTCATTAAGGTAGCAATCCACAGTTGTCCAAAGATTTTCCTAACATAAATCTCAGCCATATCCAAAGATGATGCTATTAAAACTTAGCTAGATCCAAGGAAGACATGTTAAATCAAGAAATGGCACCATTTTAAAAGCTAAATTTGTTCTAAGATCACATAGATAAACTGTTTATTTCAATATCTGGATTGGTAGCAGACTTTTTTTAGTGAATGCAGATATATTGACATTCAGTGATGGTTTCTTATGCCGTCTTTTGACATTAGTGGTGGCTCAGATGGTAAAGAAACTGTCTGCAGTGTGGGCGACTCAAGTTTGGGAAGATACATGGGGAAGGAAATGGCAACCCACTCCAGTATTCTTGCCTGGACAATTCCATGGGCAGAGGAGCCTGGTGGGCTATGGGGTCACAAAGAGTTGGACAGGACTGTGCGACTAATACTTTCTTCACTTCCATAGAAGATAGGAAAAAATAAACAAACAAAAAAAACTGAGTTGTGCTGTTTACTGTTAGAAAAAAAACATGTAGGTCACCTTGTCTGATCTCCCACTCAAGGCAATAGCCTTGTTCCAGTGAATTGTTTAAGAATTTGAAACATCTAGGAGCTGATATTATTTCAGGCAGGCTCCCTTGGTGGCTCAGATGATAGAGTCCTCCCTCTGTGCAAGAGACCAGGGTTCAGTCTCTGGGTTGGGAAGATCCCTTGGAGGAGGGCATGTCAACCCACTCCACTATTCTTGCCTGGAGAACCCCATGGACAGAGGAGCCTAGTGGGCTACAGTCCATGGGGTCACAAAGAATCAGACAAGACTGAGCGACTAATGCACACATTATTTCAGCTGTTTCATCATTTACAATTGTTAGAAGTTCTTCCCTAATGCAAGCTAGAATGTTCTACCTATTGCTTCCATCTCTTTGTCCTAATACAACTTCAAAAAGTATCAGTTTGGTCCTTGCCTCTGAAACGTTCATAATCTAATTGGAATTTTAGGTTTATTTCAAACGGCAAGTATCAAAGAATTCATCCATATTTTTCACACCTGATATGGAAACCATTGAATTAAATTAGTGGAAAATGCAAATCCTTAACTTCTTTATTTAACTAATTTCAAAGCAAACATTCTGTTTCATATATTATTAATACATATTGCATCTAGAATGACAACAAATGCTTTCATAATTGAAAGTTTATTTTACAAGCTAGAAACATACACTGCTAAAATAAATTTTTCTTCTTTTATTAGTGAAATGTATCTATTATTGATGAATATAAATTGGACAGAATTCAGAATAAATTTCCAACCCTATTATGAAGCATAATAAAAGGACACAATCTCAATAATCTGTGGATCTATGAATTTCCATATGTAATTGCAAGGGTTATTTCATTTATGAGATAATTTGGAAATTTTCAATCTTTCCATTTTATAAAAAAGCAAAACAAGCCAGGAAGAATAAACATATCATATATGTTCAAACATCAACTACTTGTAAATAACGGAAGTATAATAAAGTCTCCTGTCTTCTAACAAGTTCATTTTTTCTTTCTTTCATTGCGTTCTTTCTTTCATTCCTGAAATTGGAAATTTACCCTAAGTTAGTGATAATACTCACACCCACAAAAATTATTTGATAATGATTTTTCAATTATTTTTGCCTCTTTTGATATGATCTTTAAAGGGGAATGGGTTATGCTAAAAAGGTTTTGAAATTAATTAAATGATAAAAATCTCTCTATTGTATAATAATGCATACAAAACCTTTTATATTTTCAGTAAATGTCACATATCTTATTTTTTGCAGCACATATCTTATATTTGTTCTAGTTAAATGAGCCAAGGATGTGAATCTGAAGTCTTGGTTTTTTGTTTTTAAAAACATCAGTAACTTTGCAAATGCTAATAGGTAGATGCTGTTTTTCATCATATTCTTTGCACTTATTTTTTTTAAATAAACCAAATGCTCAGTAAATTCTTTTTTTTTTTCCGGTAAATTCTTGATGCTGCTAAGTCGCTTCAGTCGTGTCCGACCCTGTGCGACCCATAGATGGCAGCCCACCAGGCTCCCCCGTCCCTGGGATTCTCCAGGCAAGAACACTAGAGTGGGTTGCCATTTAATTTCCATTATCTCCAATTTCTTTTTGAAAATCTGTATCATTCCTTATGCTTTATCTTATCTCATCTTTTGAACACATTGCTAGCTTCAGAAAATAAATACAATAAGCACAAATAGGAGATTAAATTTTTTTTCAAAGAAGATGAAAATATTCAGGTGCTATCTCAGTTATGAGATCTTATTTATAATATCTTGCTGTTTTACATTTATATAATTATTCCTAGTGGTTCTCTAAATTTTAAAGTGTTTCAGATAGTATGAATTCAAATAAATATTACTTGAGGATTTGTATAACTACACCTACATTTGTATTAAAACTGGTTGAGCCATAACTTAATTTTTTCTAATATCAAAACATGAAATTTTCTTCAACCAAATCTTCAACTTCTCCTAGTCTTATTAATGCTGCTCAAAGCCTTAAATATGTACTTAGGCCCCAGTTTTCTGTAAAAAAAATGAGAGAATGTTTTCAGTAAATGAAAAAATAATAATAAACATTTAACAACTGTAAAAAGGTAATAATATATATATACATAAATATATATCTAATGAAAAATCCATATCAGAAATGGATGAAAAATCCAAGCTACACAAACTATACTAGATTAACAATGAATACAGATGTGTTACCCTAGGCAGCCCAAGCAATGATTAAAACATGGAGAAGAATATAAAGGATGATATTTTGCTTATCTAAAAAACAAATATGAATCAACAAAAATGCCAAAAATCAGGAAATTACTTTTGATGCTATTTCTTTCCATGCACTTACCATTTCTAGATTTTTTTCTTTCTTTAACTGTAAAACTCATTGAAAGAATTGCCTATATCAAAGTGTCCGATTCTTCTCCTATTATTCTCTTTTAAATACACTCCACTACTTAGCTTCTCCACTCAGATATCTAATAGACATCTCAAGTTCAAATATGTAAAAACGAATTTTGATATTTTTGAATTTAAATGCTCCTAAATCCAAGCTTTCACTAGCTTAAGGTGATGACTTTGGTGACATCCACTGAGTTCTTTCTGTTTTAAAAATCATTTTTCACAGTTCATTTGTCAACAAATAATTTTGGCTCTGCTTTCAAAGTTTGTCCAGAGCATGAGGGTTCTCACTGTCTCCATTTCTCTCTCCCTGATCCAAGCTACCATGTTCTCTCTTATTGCATTAGAAGGCTGTAAAGTGCTTCTCTGCTTCTCCTCTTGGGCCCAGTCTCAGCTGAGGGTCCCCTAGAAGAAGATTTTAAGAAAAGTATTCAAGCAAATGTAGTTGATTTGGGAGATTTTCCCCAGAAGCACTCTTGATAAATGGAGAAGTGAAGAGAAAAAAATAGATAAAACATGTCATGAGCAAGATATCACTGTCAGCAATTTGAACTTAATTAAGAAGGGGTCACACATCTCAGTTATCCCTGCAAAGGACTGAGAGAGAGCTGGGGTGTTTATCCAGTGATCACCATTAGTCATAAGGTGAGAGGCTTCTGGTCTGTGCTCCATAGCACTTTTAATTGTCTAGGTATGTGAATAGATTATAGTCTCACTTTAAGAGAGAGCATAGAAGAGCCTTAATTCAAAAAATCATAGGAATTGGAAGTCAGGCTGTTAAGTGATGAGCAGATAAGAGCATATTATGTGTTAACACATATATGCGGAGTCTAGAGAAATGCTATAGATGAACCTATTTGCAGGGCAGGAATAGGGACACAGACATAGGGAACAGATGTGAGGATATGGGGGAGGGATAGGTGTGGGGATGAACTGGAAGATCAGGATTGATATATACATATATCCTATGTGTTAAATAGATAACTAGTGGGATGGGTTGGGTGGGAGGTGGGCGGGAAGAAGGGAGATCCAAAAGGGAGGAGATATATGTGTACATATAGCTGATTCACTTCATTGTACAGCAGAAACTAACACAACATTGTAAAGAAACTATACCCCAACTAAAAAAAAAAAAAAAAGAGTGAAGTCAATACCGCATCTGATACACGTTCTATTTTAAATCCAGCAACAGAGTGAGCCTGCAAAACATAAGTCAGATCATTCACTTCTCTGCCTGAATCCTTCTAATGGATTTTCATCTCACTTTGCGAAAACAAAATCTCAAGTCCATATGGTGCTTTACAAGATCTTATTAGATATTTCGTCTGGTCCCCAACTACATCTCTTTTCCTTGCCATTAACTCCTTGCTTTTCTACACCTGCCCTGGGTATGATTCTACATCAGGGCTTTTGCTCTAAAGGTCTTCTTTGTTTGAAATGACCATCCAATTGTAAAATAAACCCATACCTGTCATTCCATTTTTTTTCCACGCACTTACCTTCATCTAAAATTTTAGCGTACATACTTTACTTATTGCTTTTGTCCATTGTTTCTCAACTCCCAGTAGATATGAGCTCCACAAGGACAGCGACTGTTTCAACCTTGTTCTTTTCTCTATCACCTATCCTTCTAATAAAACTGAACATAACAGACCCACAAGGAAAAAACAACAAAAACCCAAAACCCAAACAATGATTGCAACATTGAATATCATTGAGTATCATTATTTATTAAGAAGAAGTAATACCAGTGTTAGTCACTCAGTCGTGTCCGACTCTTTGCAGTCTCATGGACTGTAGGCCTGCCAGGCTCCTCTGTCTGTGGAATTCTCCAGGCAAGAATACTGCAGTGGGTTGCCATTCCCTTTTCCAGGGGAATCTTCCCAACCCTGGGATCGAACCCAGGCCTCCTGCATTGCAGGCAGATTCTTTACCATCCAAGCTACCAGGGAAGCCCCTCATTATTTAATAAGAGAGATAGCAAATAATCAGGAAAAAAGTTCTCGATCTTTGATCTATGTATATTATTTGTCAAATGAGCTTTTATATATAGGGCAAAGGATAAATTGATATCTTTCAGAAAAATTTTATTTTGTACACTCTCACATAGATATTCTCTTTATAAAGTGAGGGCAGTTTTTTATTCAGGCAGTCTTAGAGAAGGGATCCAAGGTACCTTAATTTAATTATGTTTCCAGCTCTGATTTGACATATTAATAAAACATGGAGTATTCTGACCCAGTTGTTTTCACATTTTTAAGTAATACAAATAGAGTTAAAGCAGCTTTATGTTGAACCAAATATAACATAGACAACATTTGAACTCTGTGTGGGGTGCTGGCTGTTGGCCCCTGCTATTTGCACCTGCCATGCTTTTCACAGGGCCATATCCTGAAATAAGTCATTCTAGGGAGGCAGTTCAGGTTTTGAAGTCAGGCATACAAAGGAATCTGAAGGTTCAGATTTAGATGGACTGCTCCTTTAAAGGAGGTCTACCACCTCCACAAAAAGTAGACCTCTTGCTTACGGATATTCAATACTTTCCAATGGGATTTAACTTTGTGGCTGCAGAAAAAAAGAGTAAAAATAGGTGATAGAAAAGACACAGATCTATGAAGCTAGCAAGTTATCATTTCCTTCCTGAATAGCAAAATTGGAATTTAAAAAAAAAAACTTTATTTTATATAGATTTCAAAGATTTCTTGAAGATGTAATTAATTATTACTCAATTAATAATTGAAAAGTTGAAAATAATTGAAAAGTTGCCTGTATTCTTCTTCCCAAATTAGAGGGACTATACCTTGAACTCACCTCTGTTGTGAGTACAGGAACTTGTTTTTCTAATATTGTTTTATCTGAAGTTCATTTCTAATACCAAATTCTTAAAATTGCTTCTTGAATAATTCATTATTTAAATTTATGGTCAAGAAACATTTCAAGCCAATACAATTATCATATCATATATATGAGTAACACAAGAAAATGTTAATAGAAGATATTTCTGGCTTACTTTTCTAGATAATTGCTATAAATTTTCAGTTTGTGGATCAAAATAATCTGTGGGAAAAAAAAAACTAGGTCTACAAAAGTGTTCTTGAAGTATATAGCATTAGATTAACCTACAGCTAAGTGGGAGGTGGAGTGTAACTATTAGATTTGTATAAATTCCACCTAAGCATTGTATATGGCATTTATAGGTTTATTTATATTCACAAAAAAATCTGTTTTGCCTGACTTCTTCCTCTGCTACTAATAAGTCAATATAGCTTAGCAAGATAAAAGATAATTCTTGCATTGTGTTTGTCATTTAATAATATATTCATAAACAGACAACAAATCACTAAAAATCATATCATCTGCCAACTGCAAATTAGAATTGTGTCATTGAAATTAACCTTTAGAATTACACACACATGTGTTTTTGAACTGAAATATGTGCAATTTGATGCACCTTCTCTAAGCTTCCTTTTTGCATTTGCGAGAATAGTTAGCATGACCTAAACATAAATAGAGAAAAACAAAAAGAAAAGGAAAGAACAGCAAAGATCTAAGTCTGAATGGAATTTCACTAATCACATCACTGATGCAGCTGCATGGAAATTCTTGAGTTACATGTGTTTCTTTGCCTAAAGCAGAGCAAGACACATAACACCAAAGAAAACAGATGAGGTCTAATACCTCTGTTCTGCCTGTTCTTAGTTCCAAATACAAGAAGCTTCAAGGACCAAGACAGAAAAGAAGATGATCATCCTCTAAAATTTGGGAAACCTTACCAAGCATGTCTGTCTTACTTGCTATTCTTATCAGCTCTACTCTTTCTATGCCCATGGAAGCATGCGATGTGGAAGCAAACAGGAGGGAAATGAGATCATTACTTTTCCAAGTGAGAAATTGCAGCCAGGCTAGAGCAGGGAAGAGAGGTGGAATCAATATTTGTTGGGTGGTTTAATCTTTTTAATCCTTTAGGTGAAATTTTATTTCAAGAATTTAAAACTGTAGCTAGTTCTAGTTGAGTTGGAGTACATCATAGTTTGTAGAAAAAAAGATTTCTTAGCTCCAAATGCTCACAGCTTGTAAATTTCTTAAATTTAGATAGGTATTATACTCCTATGTGGATTGAATATGAGGAGGAAGACCTGCCAGTAACACTTCTCTGGAGTTCATCATTGTGAGAGGGAGAGGAGCTGCAAATCAACCCTTAAAAGAGCAAAGGAACAGTGGGCATGAAGAGAGGAAAGATACACAAATAAAGAGAAAAGAACACTGGACTGAAGACTCAAAAACAAGGCATGGTTAAAAATTATTTTAAAAAGCAGATGACAATCTTGGGAAAATACTGCTTGAGAATTTCCAAAAATGGAATAGGATGGTCGCTTCTCTGGAAACAGAGTAAAGACTCATGAATGAGCTAAGACAAAGACCAAGAACAAAAGGCAGATGAATTAAAATAGATAAACTCTAAAAAATTATCTATATTTTACTACTCCTTTCCCCAATGTTTTCTGATCTGATGACCCATTTTGCATCTTAATGATTGTCTTTTTGTCGTTTATTAGGGTTCTAATCCAGAGAAGGCCATGGTACCCAACTCCAGTACTCTTGCCTGGAAAATCCCATGGATGGAGGAGCCTGGTAGGCTGCAGTCCATGGGGTCACGAAGAGCCGGACACGACTGAGCGACTTCACTTTCACTTTTCACTTTCATGTATTGGAGAAGGAAATGGCAACCCACTCCAGTGTTCTTGCCTGGAGAATCCCAGGGACGGAGGAGCCTGTTGGGCTGCCGTCTCTGGGGTCGCACAGAGTCGGACACGACTGAAATGACTTAGCAGTAGCAGCAGCAGCAGCAGGGTTCTAATCACTTTCATAATTTTTTTAATTTTTTAAAAAAATCTAAGTGCTAGCTTATTTAACTGACCTATGTATTCATTTTTGCTGTTGTGATTTTCCTTTTCCTATAGATTCTTGCTTCTTTTCTATTTAGAGAAAAATTTTCAATATTTCTTTTAAGATAGGCTTAATATTGCTGTATTATTTTAGTTTTCACTTATTTGAGAAATTCTTTATCTCTCCTTCTATACTAAATGATAATCTTGCTGAGTAGAGCATCGTAGGTTGCAGGTTTTTTCCTTTCTGGATTTGAACATACCTTGCCACTTTCTTCTACTAATTATCATCCTAATTATAAATGGGTTAAACCCACCAGTTGAAAGACACAAAGTTGCTGGATGAAAGAAAAGACACACCTATTACGCTGCCGAGATGGCAAGAATACACAGAAGAACTGTACAAAAAAGATCTTCATGACCAAGATAATCACGGTGCTGTGATCACTGACCTAGAGCCAGACATCCTGGAATGTGAAGTCAAGTGGGCCTTAGAAAGCATCACTACGAACAAAGCTAGTGGAGGTGATGGAATTCCAGTTGAGCTATTCCAAATCCTGAAAGATGATGCTGTGAAAGAGCTGCACTCAATATGCCAGCAAATTTGGAAAACTCAGCAGTGGCCACAGGACTGGAAAAAGTCAGTTTTCATTCCAATCCCAAAGAAAGGCAATGCCAAAGAATGCTCAAACTACCGCACAATTGCACTCATCTCACACGCTAGTAAAGTAATGCTCAAAATTCTCCAAGCCAGGCTTCAGCAATATGTGAACCATGAACTTCCTGATGTTCACGTTGGTTTTTGAAAAGGCAGAGGAACCAGAGATCAAATTGCCAACATCCGTTGGATCATTGAAAAAGCAAGAGAGTTCCAGAAAAGCATCTATTTCTGCTTTATTGACTATGCCAAAGCCTTTGACTGTGTGGATCACAATAAACTGTGGAAAATTCTGAAAGAGATGGGAATACCAGACCACCTGATCTGCCTCTTGAGAAATTTGTATGCAGGTCAGGAAGCAACAGTTAGAACTGGACATGGAACAACAGACTGGTTCCAAATAGGAAAAGGAATAGGTCAAGGCTGTATATTGTCACCTTGTTTATTTAACTTATATGCAGAGTACATCATGAGAAACGCTGGACTGGAAGAAACACAAGCTGGAATCAAGATTGCCAGGAGAAACATCAATAACCTCAGATATGCAGATGACACCACCCTTATGGCAGAAAGTGAAGAGGAACTCAAAAGCCTCTTGATGAAAGTAAAAGTGGAGAGTGAAAAGTTGGCTTAAAGCTCAACATTCAGAAAATAAAGATCATGGCATCCGGTCCCATCACTTCATGGGAAATAGATGGGGAAACACTGGAAATAGTGTCAGATTTTATTTTTCTGGGCTCCAAAATCACTGCAGATGGTGACTGCAGCCATGAAATTAAAAGACACTTACTCCTTGGAAGGAAAGTTATGACAAACCTAGATAGCATATTCAAAAGCAGAGGCATTACTTTGCCAACAAAGGTTCGTCTAGTCAATGCTATGGTTTTTCCTGTGGTCATGTATGGATGTGAGAGTTGGACTGTGAAGAAGGCTGAGTGCCGAAGAATTGATGCTTTTGAACTGTGGTGTTGGAGAAGACTCTTGAGAGTCCCTTGGACTGCAAGGAGATCCACCCAGTCCATTCTGAAGGAGATCAGTCCTGGGATTTCTTTGGAAGGAATGATGCTAAAGCTGAAACTCCAGTACTTTGGCCACCTCATGCGAAGAGTTGACTCATTGGAAAAGACTCTGATGCTGGGAGGGATTGGGGGCAGGAGGAGAAGGGGACAACAGAGGATGAGATGGCTGGATGGCATCACTGACTCAATGGACATGAGTCTGAGTGAACTCCGGGTATTGGTGATGTACAGGGAGGCCTGGCGTGCTGCTGTTCATGGGGTCGCAAAGAGTTGGACACGACTGAGCAACTGATCTGATCTGATTATGCTGCCTCCAGGACATTCACCTCAACTCTAAAGAAAAACATAGGCTCAAACTGAAGGGATGAAAGAAGATGCTCCAAGCCAGTGGCAGTCAAAAGACAGTGGGCACAGTCATACTCATACCAGACAAAATAGACTTTAAGCCAAAAAAAGGTGACAATACACAAAGACAGACCATATATAATGATAAAAGGGACAATTCACCAGGAAGACATAACAGTTATTAGTACATATGCACCTATGTAGGAGCACCAGCATATATATATAACAATTGTTAGTGGACTTAAAGGGAGAAATTGACGGCTATATGAAATATTATACCAGGTGGATCTGACAGATTTGTATAGGACATTCCATCCAAATGCAGCAGAAAACACATTTTTTTCTCAAGCACACATGGAACTTTCTCAAGGGTAGAACATACAATGGTATACTACTTAGCCGTTATGAAATCTTGCCATTGGCAACAACATGGATGAACCTTGAGTATATTATGCAAAGCGAAGTAAGTCAGACAGAGAAGGACAAATACTGTATAATTTCACTCATATGAACAATATAAAAAACAAACAACAAAATCCAAATAAATGAACAAATCAAACCAAATCAAAAGAAACATTCAGATACAGGGAACAGAGTAGTGGGTCGCAGGGAAAGGACTGGGGGAGCGTGAAATGAGTGAAAAGGATTAACTGTATGTGATGAATGCAAACTAAATTTTTGGTGGTGGAGCTCTCTACAAGTGTGTACAAAAGTAGAAACATAATGCTATAGAGATGAAATAAATAATGATATAAACCAATGCTACCTCAAAAAAATAATTAAAATAAAAAATAGAACAGTGTAATGAGACTTGAAATTCTAGGGAAGAATTTATAACATTCATCAGAGGCACTAGAAACTAGAACCAACACTTAGCTGAGAAATAACCCAGACATAGGAGAATGAGATAAAAATTTGTAAGGTAAGATAATAGATACAAGTAAGTATAGTCTAAAAATTAAATCAACCACTGAAGAAAATTGAGCACTAAGCAAAGAATAGAAATTTTTTTACATATGAGACTCAAATCGGATGACATGTATCCATACAGTTTTAGCTAATATGAGTAAGGATCGTAGAGAAAAACTTGCTACTTCTCAAAAAGCAAAATATCAGGTTTGACTAAAATTATTTCTTCACAGAACAAAAGGACAAACATATTTAGAAAAGTATGTACAGAATCAGATTTTAAAACTATATTGCTATTAACAACGTTATGTCCAGTCAATCTTACATTCACTTGCTGAGGGATGGGATGGGGAGGGAGGTGGAAGAGGGGTTCAGGATGGGGAACACATGTATACCCATGGCTGATTCATGTCAATGCATGACAAAAACCACTATAATATTGTAAAGTAATTAGCTTCCAATTAAAATAAATAAAATTTAAAAAATTACACTCTGCCAAGAAAGAGGAATTTGGATCTACAAATTCAATACATATATCAAAATTAAGACACTGACATTAGGGGAAAAGTATGAATAACTATAGTTTTGGCTTCCCTGGTGGCTCAACAGTAAAGACTCTGCCTGGCAATGTAGGAGACATGGGTTCAGTCTGTGGGTTGGGTCAGGAAGAGCTCCTGGAGGAGAAAATGGCAACCCATTCCAGTATTGTTGCCTGGGAAAACCCATGGAAAGAGAAGCCTAATGGGCTACAGTCCATGAGGTGGCAAAGAGTCAGACATGACTTAGCAACTAACAACAACAATCATAGTTGAATATTAAAACCATATTATAGAATACAGCAAATAATTTGTAAATAAGCATGCAGAAAAAAGGAAATGATGTGAACTATTACACAAAAATTGTAAATTATATCATAATATTGTATAAGATATACTGAGCCTATAATTGCAGGCAAGAAGAGCCATAATTATACTAAATGTTTCTTTGCTGCTGCTAAGTCGCTTCAGTCATGGCCAACTCTGTGCGACCCCATAGACGGCAGCCCACCAGGCTCCCCTATCCCTGGGATTCTCCAGGCAAAAAATACTGGAGTGGGTTGCCATTTCCTTCTCCAATGCATGAAAGTGAAAAGTGAAAGTGAAGTTGCTCAGTTGTGTCCGACTCTTCGTGACACCATGGACTGCAGCCTACCAGGCTCCTCCATCCATGGGACTTTCCAGGTAAGAGTACTGGAGTGGGTTGCCATTGCCTTCTCCTAATGTTTTGTTATCAGTGGCAAAATTCTGAAATTACTCTATAGAGTTTAGTCTTCAGGATGGTATAATTGAAATTATAAAGAGATATGTGGAATCATTAAAAATTATAAATCAGACAAAGGGAGAAAGAGCAATAGATGCCTTTACTAAACAATTGACAGACTTAAAAACAACAATGGTAGAATTATTTGCACATCTCACTTTCAAAATCACTAAAAATGATTTTAGAAAGCAAACAAGCACAAAAATGTAATAGTAAAGTTGTGGGGGGAGGACATTTTAAGAATAGAAGTTGCAGACACAAGAAAAGAGCATCTATATTCAGCTAAATTCTTTTTACAAAAGGATTTTAAATAATGTGCATTTTCACTTGATTTCTGCAATCAAAGTGAAATTTTCAGGTAGAGAAATCAGATGAAAGGGAATGTTTACCTGGGGCAGTGAGAGGCAGAGGTCAGGTAGTCAGGCACCAAAGGCCAACCCTTAAACCACTGTGCTGTGCAACCATACCTCAAAGATAGTATGGATTCTGTCCAGACCACTGGAATCAAGCAAATATCACAATACAGCAAGTTGTAGGATATTTCTGGTTTTCTAGAGCACATAAAATAGTTATATTTACTCTATATCGTATGTAGTCTAAAATAATGAATATCCCTTAATTTTAAAATATGTTGTTGCTAAAATGCTAACCATCATCTGAGCATTCAGGAAGGTGCAATCTTTTTGCTGGTGGAGAATTTTGCCTCCGTGTTGACAGCTGCTGACTGAGCAGGTTGGTGGTTGCTGAAGGTTAGGGTTCAGTTCAGTTCAGCTCAGTCGCTCAGTTGTGTCCGACTCTTTGCGACCCCATGAATCCCAGCACACCAGGCCTCCCTGTCCATCACCAACTCCCAGAATTCACTCAGACTCACGTCCACCGAGGCGGTGATGCCATCCAGCCATCTCATCCTCTGTTGTCCCCTTCTCCTCCTGCTCCCAATCCCTCCCAGCATCACAGTCTTTTCCAATGAGTCAACTCTTCACATGAGGTGGCCAAAGTACTGGAGTTTCAGCTTTAGCATCAGTCCTTCCAAAGAACACCCAGGACTGATCTCCTTTAGAATGAACTGGTTGGATCTCCTTGCAGTCCAAGGGACTCTCAAGAGTCTTGTCCAACACCACAGTTCAAAAGCATCAATTCTTCGGTGCTCAGCTTTCTTCACAGTCCAACTCTCACATCCATACATGACCACAGGGAAAACCATAGCCTTGACTAGATGGACCTTTGTTGGCCAAGTAGTGTCTCTGCTTTTCTAGGTTTGTCATAACTTTCCTTCTGTCTTTTAATATCATGGCTGAAATTAAATTTCATCACCATCTGCAGTGATTTTGGAGCCCCCCAAAATAAAATCTGACTGTTTCCACTGGATGCCATGATCTTCGTTTTCTGAATGTTGAACTTTAAGCCAACTTTTTCACTGTCCACTTTCACTTTCATCAGGAGGCTTTTTAGTTCGTCTTCACTTTCTGCCATAAGGGTGGTGTCATCTGCATATCTGAGGTTATTGATATTTCTCCTGGCAATCTTGATTCCAGCTTGTGTTTCTTCCAGTCCAGTGCTTCTCATGATGTACTCTGCATATAAGTTAAATAAACAAGGTGACAATATACAGCCTTGACCTATTCCTTTTTGTATCTGGAACCAGTTTGTTGTTCCATATCCAGTTCTAACTGTTGCTTCCTGACCTGGTATTCCCATCTCTTTCAGACCTTTCCACAGTTTATTGTGATCCACACAGTCAAAGGCTTTGGCATAGTCAATAAAGCAGAAATAGATGTTTTTCTGGAACTCTCTTGCTTTTTGGATGATCCAGCAGATGTTGGCAATTTGATCTCTGGCACCTCTGCCTTTTCTAAAACCAGCTTGAATAATCTGGAAGTTCACGGTTCATGTATTGCTGAAGCCTGGCTTGGAGAACTTTGAGCATTACTTTACTTGTGTGTGAGATGAGTGCAGTTGTGCGGTAGTTTGAGCATTCTCTGGCATTGCCTTTCTTTGGGATTGGAATGAAAACTGACCTTTTCCAGTCCTGTGGCCACTGCTGAGTTTTCCAAATTTGCTGGCATATTGAGTGCAGTACTTTCACAGCATCATCTTTCAGGATTTGAAATAGCTCAACTGGAATTCCATCACCTCCACTAGCTTTGTTCGTAGTGATGCTTTCTAAGGCCCACTTGACTTCACATTCCAGGATGTCTGGCTCTAGGTGAGTGATCACACCATCGTGATTATCTGGGTCATGAAGATCTTTTTTGTACAGTTCTTCTGTGTATTCTTGCCACCTCTTCTTAATATCCTCTGCTTCTGTTAAGTCCATATGATTTCTGTCCTTTATCGAGCCCATCTTTGCATGAAATGTTTCCTTGGTATCTCTAATTTTCTTAAAGAGATCTCTAGTCTTTCCCATTCTGTTGTTTTCCTCTATTTCTTTACATTGATCACTGAGGAAGGCTTTCTTATCTCTTCTTGCTATTCTTTGGAACTCTGCATTCAGATGCTTATATCTTTCCTTTTCTCCTTTGCTTTTCGCTTCTCTTCTTTTCACAGCTATTTGTAAGCCTTCTCCCGACAGCCATTTTGCTTTTTTGCATTTCTTTTCCATGGGGATGGTCTTGATCCCTGTCTCCTGTACTATGTCACGAACCTCAGTCCATAGTTCATCAGGCACTCTGTCTATCAGATCTAGTTCCTTGAATCTATTTCTCATTTCCACTGTATAATCATAAGGAATATGGCAATTTCTTTTTTTATTATTTTTTATTTTTATATATATTTTCTTTTATTTTTTAGCTTTACAATATTGTATTGGTTTTGCCACATATCAACATGAATCCGCCACAGGTATACACGTGTTCCCCATCCTGAACCCTCCTCCCTCCTCCCTCCCCGTAAGATAGCAAAGATGTTTGCCCCATTGACTGGCTCCTCGTTACAAACAAAAGATTTCTTTGTATCAGACAATCTTGTTTGATAGCATTTTACCCACAGTAGAACTTCTTTCAAACTTAGAGTCAATCCTTTCAAACCCTGCCACTGTTTTATCAGCTAAGTTTATGTAAAATTCTAAATGCTTTTTTGTCATTTCAACAATTGTCACATGAATAAATCCCATCCAAAGAATCCACTTTCCCTAGTCATCCATAGAAGCTATTCCTCAGTCATTCAAGTTTTATTCTGAGATTGCAACTATTCAGTCACATCTTCAGGCTCCATTCCCATTCTAGTCCTCTTGCTATATCCATCACATCTGCGGTTACTTCCCCCACTGAAGTTTTGAATCCGTCAAAGTCATCCATGAGGGTTGGAATCAAGTGCTTCCAAACTCTTGTGAATGCTGATATTTTGGTCTATTCCTTTGATATCATGAATGTTCTTAATGGGTTCTAGAATGGTGAATTCTTTACAGGAAGTTTTCAATTTACTTTGTCCAGGTTCATTAAGATGAATCACTGCCTACTACAGTTCTGGCTTTGTGAAATATGTTTCTTAAATAAAATTTAAAGCATAAAATTATTCCTTGATCCATGGCCTGCAGAAATAATGTTGTGTTAGCAGGCAGGAAAACAACACGAATCTCCTTGTATATCTCTATCAGAGCTCTTGAGTGTCCAAGTGCATTCTCGATGAGCAGTAATTGGAAAGGAATCTTTTTTTCTGAGTAGTACCCTTCAATAGGGGACTTAAAATATTTATCAAACCATGTCATAAACAAGTCTGATGTCATTCAGGACTTTCTATTCCTTTCTAGTACACAGAGTAGATTTAGCATAATTCTTAAAGGCCCTAGGATTTTCACACGCTAAATTAATATTGTGTTCAACTTCAAGTCTCAGCACTAGCATTAGCCCTTAACAAGAGAGTCAGACTATCTTTTGAAACCAGGCATTGGACTTCTCCTCTTTAGCTATGAACGTCTTAGATGGCATCTTTTTCCAATAGATGTTTCATCTACATTGAAAAACCTGTTGTTGTTCAGCACAACCACCTTTATGAATTATCTTAGCTAAATCTCTGGACAACGTGCTGCAGCTTCTATATCAGCATTTGCTGCTTCAACTGGCACTTCTGTGTTTCGGAGGTGGCTTCTTTCCTTAAATGTCATGAACAAAACTCTGCTAGTTCCACACTTTCTTCTGCAACTTCCTCATCTCTCTCAGCCTCCACAGAGTTGAAGGGAGTTAGGGCCTTGCTCCAGATTAGGTTTTGACTTAAGAGAATGCTGTGACTGGTTTGATATTCTATCTGGACACGAAAACTCTCTCCATCTCAGGAATAAGGTTGTATCATTTTTCTTAAGATCTGTGTGTTCATTGGAGTAGCTCTTTTCATTTCCTTCAAGAACTTTCCATTTGCATTCACAACTTGGCCAACAGTTTGGCACAAAAGGCCAACCTCTTGACTTATCTCAGCTTTCAGCATGCCTTCCTCACTAAGTTTAATCATTATTAGCTTTAGATTTAAAGGGAGAGACATACGTCTCTTCATTTTATTTGAACACTTAGAGGCCACTTTGACTTATTAACTGGCCTAATTTCTATATTGATGCATCTCAGGAAATAGGGTAGCCAAGGAGGAAGAGAGAGATGGGGGAACAGCCAGTCATTGGAGCAGTCAGAACACACATTTATTGATTATATTTGCTATCTTACTTGGCTGTGGTTCCCAGTTCAGTTCAGTTCAGTCGCTCAGTCACGTCCGACTCTTTGCGACCCCATGAATTGCAGCATGCTAGGCCTCCCTGTCCATTACCAACTCCCAGAGTTCACCCAGACTCACGTCTGTCGAGTCAGTGATGCCATCCAGCCATCTCATCCTCTTTCGTCCCCTTCTCCTCCTGCCCCCAATCCCTCCCAGCATCAGAGTCTTTTCCAATGAGTCAACTCTTCGCATGAGGTGGCCAAAGTACTGGAGTTCCAGCTTTAGCATCATTCCTTCCAAAGAAATCCCAGGAATGATCTCCTTCAGAATGGATTGGTTGGATCTCCTTGCAGTCCAAGGGACTCTCAAGAGTCTTCTCCAACACCACAGTTCAAAAGCATCAATTCTTCAGCGCTCAGCCTTCTTCACAGTCCAACTCTCACATCCATACATGACCACAGGAAAAACCATAGCCTTGACTAGACGAACCTTTGTTGGCAAAGTAATGTCTCTGCTTTTCAATATGCTATCTAGGTTGGTCATAACTTTCCTTCCAAGGAGTAAGTGTCTTTTAATTTCATGGCTGCAGTCACCATCTGCAGTGATTTTGGAGCCCCCCAAAAATAAAGTCTGACACTGTTTCCCCATCTATTTCCCATGAAGTGATGGGACCGGATGCCATGATCTTTATTTTCTGAATGTTGAGCTTTAAGCCAACTTTTTCACTCTCCACTTTCACTTTCATCAAGAGGCTTTTAAGTTCGTCTTCACTTTCTGCCATAAGGGTGGTGTCATCTGCATATCTGAGGTTATTGATATTTCTCCTGGCAATCTTGATTCCAGCTTGTGCTTCTTCCAGCCCAGTGTTTCTCATGATGTACTCTGCATATGAGTTAAATAAGCAGGATGACAATATACAGCCTTGACGTACTCCAGTGCCCCCGAGTAACTATAGTAGTAGCATTAAAGATCACTGATCACAGATCATTATAAAAATATAACAGTAATCAAAAAGTTTGAAATGTTGTGAGAATTATCAAAATGGGACACAGAGACACAAACTGCACAAATGCTGTTGGGAAAATAGTGCTGCTAGACTTGCTTGACGCAAGGTTGCCACAAATTTTGATTTTCTTTAGAAACAAAATGTAATATCTGAGAAGCAAAATAAAGCAAGTAGAGTAAAATGAGGTATGCCTGTACTCATTCACATTCGTAGTGCAAAATGTAGATTCTTAAAAAAAATCGACTCATTCAAGTCCCAAACACATTGATAATATGCAGTGCATAATGTTTTGATGGATTTAGATTTTTGACTGACTGATTAAATCCCTCCCTTATGAATTTTTCATTTCATTCACCCAAACAGGGGAGAAACCTGGAATTCTAATATAATATTTTTCTCATATCATCAATTACAGTGAATATTTTGTTCCCTCACTTTAAATTATCCTCAGATTACCTCTTCTTGTTAATGATTTTTAGAGTAAAACAAATGTGATTATTTTAAAGTGCATGTAAGAGATATCCTTAAAAGCATAATTTTGTTTTGTATTTACTTTCTCATTGCTTTTTTGATAGAATGTAACATGAGGAAAAATCAATTTAATGCATAAATTTGAACATGTTTACTAGTGGATAGATTATAATAAGAAAGGAGATAAAACTTAAAAAAAATAGTATTAAAAATTATTAGTAGAGAAAAAAGAAATTCATGAGTCAGTTTTCCCCAGGAAGCACCTATATTACCCAAGATAGAAGGCCACTGTTTACATTTCTGAAAGTGTTCAATCTTTTCTTTTCTAAGCATCTTTAGTAGTCTCCAAAATTTCAAGATAGTGACCATCCTTAATTTTGTGATGTGTCGTGTGAAAAAAAAAAGTCTCTTTCCTAAAATTAGAAATTTGAACTAGATGGTAATCAAGTGGAACTCTTCCTCAAAAGTTTTGGTGGACATTTGTGCTTTTTGTCATCCAACATCCATTTCTCTTTCTCCTGTTAATAGTTACCTGATTTTTCTTTTGTGGAGAACCCCACAAGGCTCCTGCATTTCATATAAGTGCATCCATTAGCATTGGTCATGCTCCTGAGAGTGGGCATGAGATTTATAATTGGCCAACTGGAGCATCATGTCATGTTATTTATGATGGTTAAGATGACAACCTGACCCAAAGGCAAAGTCAACAATGTTCAATCTAAATTACTCCTGGGACTTAGTCTTAAGCAACCAGAAAGAGAATGACGTTTTCCACTGGAGTTGATCCTAGTGCGTCACAGAAACTTGGAAACAAAGCAAATGGATAAGAGAGAAGAGTCTGAAGATGGAAACAGAACAGATTCTGATGGCAGCATTGAGATCTCTGGATCCAGGTATCTGTGAGATGTGTCCTAGCCTTTTCAATTCCATGAGCCTTTAACCTGCCCTACCCCACTAAACTTCTTTTTTGTTAGCTGGTTTTCTCTGCTGTGTCCACTTGCAGCAGAGAAATGATGGGTAGTAGCAATAGTTCTCAGACCAAAATCCCACAATGCTCTTTCATGATTCAATATTAAAATGCAGTGAGGAAAGTCAGAAGATAGGCAAGCAAAGCAGTGATGCTCAGAGCACTAGTGAGTGCTAAAATAATTATGGACCAGATTTGGAATTAGGGTTGGGGTTAGAGGCAGGATTTGGGTTAGAGTTTTAGGTAGCTTTGGGGTTAATGTTAGGGTTGAGTTAAAGATAGTGCTAGGGTTAATTTTAAGTTTAGGGTAAGAATTAGATTTAGTGTTACTTTTAGAATTTGATGCAAGATGAAAGAGAGGCTCAGGGTTAATGTTTAAGATTTAGGTTAAAGCTGGATTTGAAGTTTAGTATGAGATTTAAGATTAGTGTTAAATATGTGGCTGCATGTAGTATTAGGGATAGAGATAAGATTTAGGGTTTGTTTTAGTGTTAGGGTTATTGATCAATTCAGTTCAGTCACTCAGTCGTATCTGACTCTTTGCAACCCTATGGACCCCATAGGGTGGGATTTTTGATAGGAATAGGATTATTCTACCTATAACGTAGGATTAAGGTTATAGATAGAATTTTAGGGTTTTGTATGGTTAAGATTTGTTGTGTTAAGGTTGTGGTTAGAGATATGACTGGGGATAGAATTCGAATTATAGTTAGGTCTAAGATATTTGGAGAAGGCGATGGCAACTTACTCCAGTACTCTTGCCTGGCAAATCCCATGGATGGAGGAGCCTGGTGGGCTGCAGTCCATGGGGTCACTAGGAGTTGGACAGGACTGAGCGACTTCACTTTCACTTTTCACTTTCATGCATTGGAGAAGGCAATGGCAACCCACTCCAGTGTTCTTGCCTGGAGAATCCCAGGGATGGTGGAGCCTGGTGGGCTGCCGTTTCTGGGGTCGCACAGAGTCGGACACGACTGAAGTGATTTAGCAGTAGCTTAGCAGCTAAGATGTTTTGGGCTTCACAGGTGGCTCAATGCTAAAGATTCTGCCTGCCAATGCAGGAGACACAGGTGATGTGGGTTCAATCCCTGGGTGGGGAAGATCCCCTGGAGTATTGGCAACTCACTCCAGTATTCTTGCTTTGAAATTCCATGGACAGAGGAGCCTGGGGAGCTGCAGTCCACTGGGTCACAAACAGTCGGACACAACTTGCAACTGAACAACAATAATAACAATACAGTTAATGTTAGATCAAATTGGGGTTAATCTTAGTTTTATGGTTAAGATCAGGGTTAGAGATACGATTAGGTTTAGCTTCATGGTTGGCTTTTGTTGAGAGGTACTTTTTTTTTTTTAATTTTATTTTTAAATTTTACAATATTGTATTAGTTTTGCCAAATATCGAAATGAATCCGCCACAGGTATACCCGTGTTACAGTTGCTTCTCAAGTCAAATTTAAGAGTGATTGGATTATGACTATGATCAGAATTAGAGTTAGTTATGGAATAAATGTTATATTAGCTTAGAGGTAGAATTATTGACATTATGGTGAGGTTAGGTTTCTAGGGATAATCAGATGCATTCGTCATGTTACAGTACAATTAGTCATAAATATATACTCGTGGCTCCTGAGGGCACAGCATATTCCTTGACCTGTTTAGGTAGGGGTCACTGGAGGACCACCCAGGCTACATGCTTCTGTATCATCTTCATTCTTCTACATAAACTTAAATCTCTGACAAGTGTAAACCACTTCAGAAAATATAGTCAGAGCTTCTCACATTCCTTCTCCATTTTATCCTTTTTTTTTTTAAATTTAACTTTCATTTTTTTATCTCTGTCTACCTTCTCACTGCCTGTATGATGTGGGTTGGGATTAAAACAACCTGTTTTAATCAGTACTTTGCAGTGCAACCATCCAAAATCTAGTAAGTGTAAACAAATAAAGTTCATGTGCATGGGAAGGGGTGGTCTAATTAGGTCTACAGAGTCCAACAAGTATCTTTAGGGTTCTTTCCATCTCTTGATCTCTATCTGTGGAAGCTGATCTAATTCTGCTGCTATTGTTGATTTTTCCTCTATGTAGCCAAGGAAAGATCTTAGGCATCTTTAGGTCTAATCATCCCTAGTAGCAAAATCTTAGATTTAAAAAAAAAGTTTCGTCTCCTATAAGTCATATGTAAAATCCAACAGAAAAACTCTTTCCATTTGGATCAAAATAGTGTCCCTTTACTAAACATGGTGGTGGGTGATGGAGAATGATTAGCCCTTGTGTCTCTGACCCTTAAAAAAGGCTGAGCACAGAAGACTTGATGCTTTTGAAGTGTGGTGTTGGAGAAGACTCTTGAGAGTTCCTTGGATGGCAAGGAGATCCAACCAGTCCATTCTTTTTTTTTTTCCAACCAGTCCATTCTAAAGGAAATCAGTCCTAATATTCATTGGATGGGAGGATGCTGAAGCTGAAACGCCAACATTTTGGCCCCCTGCTGTGAAGAACTGACTCATTGGAAAAGACTCTGATGCTGGGAAAGATTGAGGACAGGAGGAGAAGGGGACGACAGAGAATGAGATGGCTGGATGGCATCACTGACTCAATGGACATGAATTTGAGCAAATTCTGGGAGATGGCAAAGGACAGGGAAGCCTGGCGTGCTGCAGTCCATGGCATCACAAAGAGTCGGACATGACTTAGCTCTGATTCTGAGGAGTGGGCGCACTTTGATTGGCAGTTTCTTCCCTCTCTCCATCATATTTACAGGGAGTGGCAAACAATGGTTTCCTAAAGCTAAAGCTAGTGCTGATATGGGAAAAGCAACAGGTATCCATTACAGATCCCTATGCTGTAGTGAAATTTTAAATTCTTGACATTTTCCACATTGTTGAGTTGTAGAGATTATGTATCTTTTTACCTTCTGTATTCTTACTATGCCTATTTCAGCTACTCTGATTCTCTCTGATTTAAATTTAAGTCATTTTTTTTTTTCATTTACTCTGGTTTTATCTTCCTTGGATACCTAGAACAATTTGATACTGCACTTTCTTCATGATTCCAAAATGATCCTTCAAGTCATTTTGGCATGCTTTTCCTTTCATTTCATTATTTTGGTTTATGTTTGCGTGTGATGTTTCCCTTCCTGAATTGTCTTATATTGTGATGTTTCTGTGTTTCAAAAAGTCAATATCCTACTTACATTTCATTTTATCTTCCTTTACTATTTTTGTTCTATATTGTTTCTAGGTCTTTTCCCCATTCATTCTTCTCTTCCTGTCCTTTATTCTGAAAGTGCATAGCTTTGTAAATACCATTTCCACAGTGTTTTTGGTGATAATTAGTTGAAAATATGATTAGAGATAACAATATCTGTGTCTGCCTTATTATATTTTTAAATATTTTATATGAATCACTCCATGTTTAATGTTTTCTAATTTTATCTTTCCATATAATTATATTTTCATTAACAGCCATATTTTTATTCTTTTATAGGTATTCAATAGGCCAGTGTCTCTGTCATTCAAAAAACAGTAGATTTCTGATAAAGGACCGTCACTGATATTTCATTCTTTTGTGTCCCAAAAGTCATACTTTCAGCTCACTCGGTGACAAAGACACATCATTAAATACCAAACTTATAGAAACAGAATATTGGGAAGCTTAACAGAACAGAATAGACTCTTCCAAAGTAAATCTCCAGTTTCCAGGACTTTGTTCATCATGTTTATTATAAAATTAGACTTAAGTATTAATATTTTAAGTTCAATGGTGATCACAGTGAAGTAGGAATAACACATAGTTAAAGAATAGTTACCATGTCAGATATATTCTCTGATTTGAAATTTTAAAATAAATGTCCATAATTATATATTAAATCATTTAAAAATTCCACTAAAATGATCAGTGTTTCCAGATGACAAAATGTATTATAAAAGCATATGTTTAAAACACTGTTGGTGGGAATGCAAACTAGTACAGCCACTATGGAGAACAGTGTGGAGATTCCTTAAAAAACTGGAAATAGAACTGCCTTATGATCCAGCAATCCCACTGCTGGGCATACACACTGAGGAAACCAGAAGGAAAAGAGACACGTGTACCCCAATGTTCATCGCAGCACTGTTTATAATAGCCAGGACATGGAAGCAACCTAGATGTCCATCAGCAGATGAATGGATAAGAAAGCAGTGGTACATATACACAATGGAGTATTACTCAGCCATTAAAAAGAATACATTTGAATCAGTTCTAATGAGGTGGATGAAACTGGAGCCTATTATACAGAGTGAAGTAAGCCAGAAGGAAAAACACCAATACAGTATACTAATGCATATATATGGAATTTAGAAAGAGGGTAACAAAAACCCTGTGTACGAGACAGCAAAAGAGACACTGATATATAGAACAGTCTTATGGACTCTGTGGGAGAGGGAGAGGGTGGGAAGATTTGGGAGAATGGCATTGAAACATGTAAAATATCATGTATGAAACGAGTTGCCAGTCCAGGTTCGATGCACGATACTGGATGCTTGGGCCTAGTGCACTGGGATGACCCAGAGGGATGGTATGGGGAGGGAGGAGGGAGGAGGGTTCAGGATGGGGAACACATGTATACCTGTGGTGGATTCATTTTGATATTTGACAAAACTAATACAATTATGTAAAGTTTAAAAAAAAAGAAAAAAAATGAATTCTACTTCTTTAACTATTATTTTTCAATAACAAAGCATTAATCTTTTTTAAGAGGGAAGTCATTTAAACACTAAGAAACATAAAGTATTTTCCCCTATTAGGATTTTAAATATATGAGCTCGCAAATAAGCAATGTTTTCAATTATACTGTATGTGTCCTAAAGCTATTGCAAATAACTAAAACTCAAACATTGAGGCTAATTATAAAAACTCTCATTCTTAGATTTGTTAAGGTCTACTCCTATTCTTAATAATGTTAAATTAATAATACAAATGTAGGAGATACTGTCCTTATAACTCAACTATTTAGGACCATGGAAAATAAAGAGGATTTAGACAAATGAAATAAAAACTTACTTAGAATATGCTTTTTAAATCTGTTATGAAAAAATAAAACATTGCCTGATGCTGCAGAGGCAGACAACAAACTTAAGATTTTTTGCTCATTCCACTGCTGAGGTGGAGCAAGTCGAGAACCAGTCTTAAGTCAGGAACAGAGAAGAAAGAGCAAGCAAAGAAAGCCAATAGCATTAACATTAATGGAATTAACTCTGTAGTTTTAGAATCCGACATTGATAGAATTAGTGATGCTAACACTGAAGGGTTTGTTTACATTTATTTACTTTCATTACTTTGTTACATTATTATTATTTGCTGCACCATGCAGCATGCAGGATCTTAGTTCTCTGACCTCAAATTGAATTTGACCTCCTGTAGTGGAAGCATAGTGTCCAAACCTCTGGACCAGCAAAGAATTCTGTAGAGGATTTTTTTTTAATCCATTTAAAAGAAAGTAATAATGAACAATCAAACTGTTATACTGGATGAGAAATTTGTAGATAATGACACTTTGACCAAGTCTCATAGGTGAGCAGGAGGATGGGATGGAAGCAATGGGAATTTCTCCACAGATTGTCGTTTGCCAGAGAGGAGGAAAACCCTAAGGTTTGCTACCTGGAGTACAGGGACAACAGATTATTAAGGACCAAGACCATTCTTTCTGTGATTCTGAGGATACCAAAATCTGGAGGTGGCAAAAATGTAGTTTGTTTTCATCCTGTATCAATAGCAGTTTCTGGTTCGTCTTTTATCCCTCTTGTCCTTCACTAACAGCTGCCCCAATCTCTCGTGTTAATGTTTCCATTGAGCTAATTTTATACACATATCTTATATTCAGTGGGGCTTCCTGGGTGATGCTAGTAGTAAAGAACCAGCTTGCCAATGCAAGAGATATAAGAGACACAGGTTTGACCTCTGGGTCTGGAAGAATGCCTTGAGGAGGACATGGCAACCCACTCCAGTGTTCTTCCCTGGAGAATCCCATGGACAGAGAAGCCTGGTGGGCTACAGTCCATTGGGTCACAAAGAGCTGGACATGACTAAAGTGACTTTGCATGAACACATATTCAGTGCATTGTTCTTACTTCTTTAACAGTAGATACCACATGGCCTTTTTTGTCTATACATTTCTGTCCTTCTGGGAGACTATTAACTCCTTGAGGACAATGATGGTATCTTTTTGATCTTTGTTTCTTCCAGAAGAATGCCTGTCAATAAATATACACTCATTTAATGAATAAATGAATGAATATTCTATTACTCAGAATTAATTTGCACTCATTAAACAGTAGCTCGTCACCCATATTAGATCTCTGGGGAACATGAGGATCCAGGCAAAATGCTGACCTTCTCTCGTGAGAAAATAGTATTCCATGACCAAAGATAACAGTTCCTACGACCTTGCAATCATTATCAGAAACCTTCATTAAACTTTCTTCACTCCTTAAATCAGCACAGATCATGTTTTCTTATAATCACACAGTGCTACCTGGTCCCATTCATGGCAAACAGAAGGGGAAAAGTTGAAACAGTGACAGATTTTATTTTCTTGGACTCCAAAATCACCACCGACAGTGACTGAAGCCATGAAATTCAGAGATGCCTGTTCCTTGTAAGGAAAGCTAACAAAGCTAGACAGCATATTAAAAAGCAGAGACATCATTTTGTTGACAAAAGCCTATGTAGTCAAAGTTATGACTTTTCCAGTAGTTATGTATGATGTGAGAGATGGGCCATAAAGAAGCCTGAGTGTCAAAGAATTGATGCTTTTGAATTGTGGTGCTGGAGAGACTCTTGGGCTGCAAGGAAATCAAACCAGTGAATCCTAAAGGAAATTATTGCTGAATATTCATTGGACAGATTGATGTTGAAGCTGAAGCTCCAATACTTTGACCATGTGATGTAAAGATCTGACTCACTGGAAAAGACCCTGATTCTGGGAAAGACTGAAGGAAAAGGAGAAGAGGGTGGTGGAGGATGGGATGGTTAGATAGTATCACCAACTAAATGGACATGAATTTGGGCAAACTCTGGGAGATAGTGAAGGTCAGGGCAGCCTGGCATGCTGCTGTCTATGGCAAAAAGTGGGACAAACAATGACTGAACAGCAACAAAAATAGAATTTTCAACACTTAGCTATAATATTGAATAGAAAAATAAGCAGAAGAACTACAGCATATATCCCTGTGTTGTATCCAGGGTTTGCAGAATAACATAGAGTACTTAGAGATTGCCTGCAAAAGAGGAAGACAGATTTCATAACAAATGAGCTTTAAAAGTCTTATCAATCAATACTTATCTTACAGAAAGTAATAACTTGTAGGATCTAGTTGACAGAAAGTTGAAGATAATGGTTTTCTTAACAAAAACCAAGATATTAATAGATCTGATATATTTTTCTTGAGATAAAAATATGTGCTTTAAATTTGAGTTTATTAATTGAATATAGAAATCCAAATAATTTATAAGTAATGAGGCTAATAACTCTTTAAACTACAGGTAAGTATACACATGTCTTTGTGTATATGTACAATATATATGCAATATTCGGGAAAATAATTATACTTACATAACCCAAACCTGAATTTATTGTAGTCCAAAATAAAAATATACTTCCCTAACCTACTGTAGCCAAATATATCTCAAGTCCTGTAAATCCTTCACAGTATTTTTATAACACCTGCTTTTTATAGGTAGAATATTTGCAAATTCAAGTGAATTGAAGAAAAGGGTACATAACCATCTGTCTGCCGTGGCTTAGATGGACCTCATTAGTGTCTTATTATTTCCTCCTTGTTTCCATATAGCTTTTGACTATGTGGATCACAACAAACTGTGGGAAAATTCTTAAAGACATGGGAATACCAGACCACTTTACCTGCCTCCTGAGAAATTTGTATGCCAGTCAAGAAGCAACAGTTAGAACTGGACATGGGACAGACTTTTTGCAAATCAGGAAAGAAGTACACCAAGGCTGTATACTGTCACCCTGTTTATTTAACTTATATGCAGAGTACATCATGAGAAATGCTGGGCTGGATGAAGCACAAGTTGGAGTCAAGACTGCCAGGAGAAATATCAATAACCTCAGATACGCAGATGACACCACCCTTATGGCAGAAAGTGAAGAGGAACTAAAGAGACTTTTGATGAAAGTAAAAGAGGAGTGTGAAAAAGTTGGCTTAAAACTCAACATTCAAAAAATGAAGATCATGGCATCTGGTCCCATCACTTCATGGGAAATAGATGGGGAAACTATGGAAATCATGACAAACTTTATTTTCTTGGGCTCCAAAATCACTGCAGATGATGACTGCAGCCATGAAATTAAAAGACACTTGCTCCTTAGAAGAAAAGTTATGACCAACCTAGACAGCATATTAAAAAACAGAGACATTACTTTGCCAACAAAGGTCCGTCTAGTCAAAACTATGGTTTTATGAGTAGTTGTGTATGGATGTGAGAGTTGGACTATAAAGAAAGCTGAGCACCAAAGAACTGATGCTTTTGAACTGTAGTGTTGGAGAAGACTCTTGAGAGTCCCTTGGACTGCAAGGAGATCCAATCAGTCCATCCTGAAGGATATCAGTCCTGAATATTCATTGGAAGGACTGATGCTGAAGCTGAAATTCCAATACTTTGACCACCTGATGTAAAGAGTTGACTCGTTGGAAGAGACTCTGATGCTGGGAAAGATTGAAGGCAGGAGGAGAAGGGGACAACAGAGGATGAGATGGATGGATGGCATCACTGCCTCAATGGACATGAGTTTGATCAAGCTCCAGTTGGTGATGGACAAGGAAGTCTGGCATGCTGCAGTCCATGGGGTCACAGAGTCAGACACGACTGAGTGACTCAACCATTGAACTGTTCTATATAGAGGATTAATGACATTTCAGTGAAAATTGCATTTCTAAAATCTTAGTGTAGACAAGTCCTTGGAAGACAGTGCTTATTCCTTGTCTTAATCCTTATCCTTTCAGTGTTCCTATCCTTTCAATGTTATTGCCAAAAAGGTTTTGATGTTTTTAGATGTCACATAACCCTAGTATCTATTCTGTGACCAATAACTCCTGACATTTATACTTTAATAAATCAGCACCACACATCTAAATCAGAACCCGAACTTTTGTGTGGTCAAACACCTTTTATCTTCATAGCAGCCACCCAGTTCTTTCCATGACATAATTAACTACATTGATTATGCATGGTAATATATATTTAATGGTTTATATACTGTAAAAGGAAGTAAATTTTGTTTTAATCCTAAAACAGTAACTCCATGTAGAAAATTATAAACTAGAAAATATAGAAAAATGCTTTGCACTACTAATTCTACTTTGCTCTAGAATTTTTCTGTTGTTGCAACAGTAATTCTCTATGCAGTGAATTCTGCCTGTCGTGCCAGACTTCTGAAATGTCCTATTTAGGTACATATGCATAACAAGGAGCATGTGCTGGCTACTACAATAATAAAATGAGCCACTGCGCACACTGACACCTTGCTTAAAAATGTTATAACAAAGCATTACTTCAAAGTTATCACTGAGAGGCATTTGGGTGCTCCCACACATTTAACCCTTCCTTTTCTTCCTTTAATCCCTCCGATTAGTCTTTTTGCCTCATTTTTGTTGTTGTTATTTTCCTGCCTAATCCCATTTGAAAGCAGGTCCTTTTATCTTCTCTCCTCTGATAGATCTTTATTGACACAATCGAACTTGTGTCAAATGTAAAAGCACAGGGCTTTCATATTGGCCTCCAAAAATAGGAGGTCTCAAATAATGAGGCTCACCTTTACTTTTTTCTGTGACAGGAATTTCCTATTCAGTGTACTGGAGTCCTATTTATTTATTTATTTTTATGTTTTTTATTAATTTATTTTTTGGAGTCCTATTTAAAATGGAGATTCTACAGTCAGCATCCCTAAAATTCTGACTCAGTAAGTCATGCATGAGCACTGAAAAAGACATTTTTACTGCATTCTCCAGTTTTTTGTTTTTGTGTTTTAAGGTACTGTTTAAGGTGACAGTTTTCAAGATTCAAGGAAATATAGCTGTAATGATTTCATGTAGGGAAAAAAAAGAGTAAAATAACCTGTAAGGAACTTTTTTTAAAAATTCACCGTGTATTTCCTCCTACAGTTTTTCATATCTGCAGGGAGTATGTTAAAATGAGTTTTGGATGGACAAGGTACACTCTGCTGTATTTAAAATGGATAACCAACAGGATCTACTATATAGCACAAAGAACTCTGCTCAGTTTTATGTGGCTGACTGGATGAAAGGAGAATTTAGGGGAGAGTGGATATATGTGTATGTATAACTGAGTCCCTTTGCTGTACACCTGAACCTATTACAACATTGCTAATCAGATATATTACATTATAAAAGAAAACAAACAAAAAAGATATAGCAACCCCTTTTATTAAATTCTTATCTTTAACAGTTCTCTCAGTAAAATTTTCCTCATTTTTTTAAAAAAAAATGGATATAAACGAGGATATTGGTTATAAAATCTCAGGGTTTTTTTTGCCTGGTTTGTCCTTTTTGCTTAAATTCCTGACTATTCAAATGTTCACAATACACCTACAGATAATGTCTCAAATTTAGACTGCCTGACATCAAAATTTTGACTCTCTCTCCTTCCCTACATCTAACTCACACATCCCCCAGGATTCTGAATCTCACCTGACACCACTGATCATCTACTTGGCATGAAAATGTTGACTCCCCACTCTATTTCACACCCACATGCAATCTATCAGTAAATCCTATTGGTTCTACAGTCAAAATATGTCCTCAATACCACCATTAGAATATAAACTTTCTAAAAGAGTAAGTTTTCTCTGTTTGTTGCTATAGACACACAACAAATATTGTTGAGCCAAAGAATTTAGTGTTGCAGAAAAGAGTCTCTCTATTTGATGTACCCATTAAGAAGTTTACATCCCCTTGAAAACTTTACTTTAGAAGTCTAATTCTCACATAAACTGTATGTGTTGCCTGTACAGACACAAAGAGGAAAAAAAATTCTCTCAGAGTAGCAAACTAATTGTGAGTGGCGTGTGGGTCATCCAGTCCTACTTCCTGCTGGATAGGCTCACGTGCATATTCCTCTAACAATGCAAACTCAACCTGCCTTGGCAAATTCACCATGATCCCTCTACTCACAAAGCCTAGTTTTCTTTCTCTCTGTCCTGCCTATGTTGAGAAAAAGACTAATAAGGCAATCATTGTACTTTCATTGGCCAAAAAGTTCTATTAATCAGAAGATTCTTTTCCCTTCCCATCAATTTTCCACATCTCTGAGTTGCTACTTTCTATTTCCATGATGTTTCATATTTGTTTCTTTTTTTCATATTCAATTCCACTGCCCTGTTTTTATCCTCATAATCACTTTCCTGAAGAGTCTCCTGAAGAGTCTCAGTAGGCTTCCCAGTGCCTGGTCTCATAACTTCAACCCATTCTTACCTTTGCCCCAGATTTATCTTCCCCTGAAAAGCTCCTATCTATCAGAACTCATTTTAAAATAAACTCAAGGGATGCCATTACTTTTAAAATCCAATCCACCATGATATAAAAATACAGGGGAGACTTCACAGATACCCACAAAATAAATTAGATCATGAAAGCAATGCAAAGCATCAAAAATATTACTTGAGCTCTCTATTCTTTGAAATTAAAAAATAACAGAAGCCTGTTTTTTACTGAAATTCCCTGAATGATATTTTCAGCATGTAAAAGTCACTTAGTCATATCCAACTCTTTGTAACTCCATGGACTGTACAGTCCATGGAATTCTCCAGGCCAGAATATTGGAGTGGGTAGCCATTCCCTTTTCCAGGGGATCTTCCCAACCCAGGGATCGAACTGGAGTCTCCTGAATTGCAGGCGGATTCTTTACCAGCTGAGCTACCAGGGAACCCCATTTTCAGCATAGTTTTATATTTATGTGTATATATAAAACTTTATCAACTTAGATGTAGTTTCTTTTCATTTTTTGGAACTTTTCAAAATTGTACTCACATGTCAGCAAAGCCTCAAATGCCACCTCCTCAGGGAAGGGTCCTTCCTACCCAGCCCCCGCTCCCTCGACACATACACACCAGTTGCTTAGTCACATCTGCCACTTTGCGACCCCATGGACTGTAGCCCACCAGGCTTCTCTGTCCATAGAATTCTCCAGACAAGAATACTGGAGTGAGTTGCCATCCCCTTCTCCAGAATCAAAATTGGGTCTCCTGCATGGCAGACAGATTCTTTACCATCTGAGCTACCAGGGAAGCCCCACTTCCTACCCCAAATCAGATCTAATAGTTATGCTTCTATGGTCTAGTACTTAGCGTGTGTTTCTCCAATAACCCTCATACCACAGACTATTTTTGACATGTCAGTCTCTCCTCCAAGATTAGAAATTCCTTGTAGGTAAGGACCATGCCTCCTTCACTCTGTATTTCCTCCACAGAATGTAATAGAACAGATTACACGTTGTGGGTGCTCAATAAATATTTGCTGAATGAAATAAGAAAAGGAAATAGCTCCAAATTAGATAAGCCCTAGAAAGCCAGTATGTTGGTCCAGGCTGCTTTATTCTGTGTACCTTTTGCGGCTCTTGTTGGACTAAGCCCTCTGCTTCTTTATGCTGCCTTTACCTCCATTTGGATGAAAAATATATTTTCATGACTTCAAGATTCTGTAGATGTCACTGTTGCTAATGGTGACTTGGTTCTCAGAGAGATCTTATGATCTTGCATTCACTAGAAAGGAAAGTCTGCACCCAGCTTGACTCTTGCTCTCATTCCTCTAACTGCTATGTCCAGGTAGCTTAAAATGAGCTTTAGATCACTGAGACAGTATTGATGAGTCACTGAAACTCAAGTCCATTTCAGTTGAGTTTCCCAAAAAAAAAAAGGACATGAGAATTTGTGTTATCCTTTAATATTTGTGTTCTCCTTTAATTGAATACGTATTTTTCAACTTTCTATACATACTAGCATGGAGGCACTAGCAAAAGGAAAAAGGAAGTGCAAGACAGAGCATTATATTTACTTCTTGCTCAGGAATAGAAAGGCCAAGTGATACTATGCAAATTTATTCAAACAGACTAACACAGTCTATCCAAGCACCTAAGACACAACAGTCGTGTGATACAAAATTCCACTTTCTGGGAAAAGGAGTGAATAATCGTCCTATGACACTGGTGAGGAGTAACTTAGATGGCAGATGGCAACTACTCTTGTTGAAGAGCTAGTTAATTAGGGTAATACAACAACTTCTAAAAGCCCAACATGTAAATTCTTTTATAATTCACTGATTCACAGTAATGAGAAATATTGATAATATTGTTTGAGTTAGTCATAAGTCTGCTAGAATTAACAATGCCTCCCATCTTTGGGCAAGACTGTGCTTTGGTTTTCAAAATTTTTTACTTTGATGGCTATTTCAGGAAATTGAGGACCAGAATTAGTCAATGGGCTTATTAATTCTCTTGTTTCACATTAAAAGAATGTGGAACTCTCCAGTTATTACCAACATTACCCCTGAGGTCCACTTGAAAATATGATTTTTTTTTTTACATTTTCTGTAGTCTATTGCCACTAGCAATGGGGGTAAATGACAAAGGATTCCTAGAGCTGAGGCTCTGTTGGCATTCCTGAATCATCTTGGGCTCATACAGGGATATGTTTAGCCCTTTTATTCTTACAGAAAGTATGAGGTTGTGATAACATTCAGTCTCAGCTCTCTTATCCCATCTGGGACACAAATGGTCACACATTTCCTTAGGCTTCTATAAAAACATAAAAACAACAACCACAACTAAGAATCACTTTGAAACAAAGTGGGTTTTAACTACGGATTTTATACATGTTCTCCTCAGTAATTGCAGGAATACAGCATGCTATTTGAAAGCATATTTCTTGAATATGCTTGTAAATCTCATTTGCTCCTCAAGAGGAGAGCAAAATCATCTTCTTGGTATTGTCAATGGAATTAGAGTGATGGGGAGAGATTTTATAAATAGTCTCCCCTAATCATTAGTAATTATATAATATTTATTTTAATATGTGTGTTCTCAAGATATTGAACAAAATTATCTCAGAAATGAGTCAAATGATTGAGGTTTGTTTTGAAATTGTATATAGAAGAAATTTAAAACCTACAATTACTAATTTTTAAAATGTGTTTATATCTAAAGCATTTTTCCTGGTGGAAATCTAATACTTTAATTCATTGCTGTGTGTTGGGCACTGTTCTAGATGCTAATGACACATCTGCGAAAATGAGAAATAAAGGAACTACTCTCTCGGAACTTGTATGTTACTTATAGGACGCAACAATAAAATGAGCAAATGAACAATATCATTTCTAATAGTACTAAGTTCTTTTAAATGTTTTTTTCCTTTAATTTTCAGGTCTGCTTCTTCTATCACAAATTCTTTTATTTTATCATCATCATCGTATTTGTGTCCATGCCATGAAGCTTCTGGGATCTCAGTTCCCTGCACAGGGATTGAACCCAGGCCCTCGGCAGTGAAAGCACAGGATCCTAACCACTGTACAACCAGGAAATTTCCTAATAGTAGTAAGTTCTATGAGAGAAACAAAATGAGAGGCTAACATTGTGGGCAGAGATGCAAAACGAGATGCCTCCTTAGAGACCATCTCTTAAGATGTGACAACGTGAGCTGCGCAGGAACTGGCCAGGAGCAAACCAGAGGGGGTTAGAAATTTTGAAGACCTTAAAGCAGGAATATACTGAGTCTGTTCAAAGAATATACATTTTGCTAAAAAGATCAATCACCTAAGGGGTGCTCCTTCTTACATGAATGTAATCAAGGCCTCCAATGTATTTATTTTTTAATTTCCCTAAAGTCTAATCCATTCATTCAGAGGATAGTTGAGAATATCTCTTGACTTTGGGAAAGTCAAGGCTTTATGTCCAGATTTTTGGACATTTTAAAAGTTTGGAAGGTAGCTTCTTAATCTTGCATGAAAAAATAGGGTACATCAAAATCATGTTGTTCATGTAATACAATCCCCAAAATGTGTGTGTGTATGTGTGTGAGTGTGCTCATGTTTTCTTATGTGTTTTAAACTTCTTAAATTCTTATTTTTCCCCTTTTCCACTGAGATAGTTTGGCCAGTTGCAGTCAGTTGATCGTGTCTGGGGAAGAAAACACATAAATTTATAAACTAGGATAATCTTACTGACTTTCAGGAATCTATGAGTCACCATCACCATCTCTGATGATTTCAAAGAACAAGGCTTTCCAGGCTTCCTGTGGCTGAATTATAATATAAATCAAGCCCAAGCACATAAACATCCCAACAATTACGAAGTCTTTTTCCTACACCAGCTGGTGAGATGTTTTAATGAATTTGTTTTTCAGCTTTCTAAACTTGAGAAACTTTTGTATTAAGTATTCTGATTGCAGAGATTAAGCTTTAGCTATTTTTTACAATGAAAGGCTGACTCAGTTTCACCCAATGACAAAATGGTTAAAAGGATTAACCACACCTCTCTACTTCTGTGAGAAAGATTAGCTCAATCTGTACATTTTAAGAAAGATAAGTTGCCTTCAAAATGGTATTTATAAACATTATGGTTCTCTACCAAAGTGGATGACTCATCAAATTCATTCTGAATGTATGAAATAAATTACTATAGATAGTGGTTTTGTGACTCCAATTCTGACAACATAATAGCAAAATCAAGGCTCCACATGTGCCTCATAAATTCATCTTAAAGTCACTAAGTAGGAATAAACCCCCCCTGAAAATCTAGAAAGGGATATTACAGGCTTTCATCTGTGCTGTGTTTCCCTTGTGAGTTAGGAATAGCAAAAAAAAGTTTTCATAGTGACTACAGTTTTAGCAATTTTGAAGTGTTACCATGTCAACACGTAAAGATGTGTTTCCTATAATTCCCTAAAGGCTGACCTAGTGTCAGTGCATTATCTTCATCGATTATTGGAATGATTACAATGCCATTTAAAGTAAATTTTCAAATGAGCATATTTAGAAAGTTGCAAGTAAACTGTAGTAAAAAATTGGGAATTTCGTTGGAAAATAAGAAAAATTTTCATTAGGTCTCAAATTTGTCATCTTTTGGGTTTTAGTGTGAGGTGAAAAAATGATCTAAACTTTAACGTGATGGATGGCTGGGAGCATGGTGACCCATTGAAACCTCCAAAATAAGTTAATACGAAAATAATTTTAGTGAAAAGCTGTATAGAATATTGGAAATATTAATAGAACTATGACACAAGAGACTGACATGTTGATCTTTCAGGAAAGAAATAAGAAAAACATATTTTAAAGAGAAATTTCTTCTCAAATTTAAATGTTCAGCAAAGCAAACACGGTAACATTAGTTCCTATATTTTAATCTTCGTCTTTCCCCTTTTTTTCTTTACCCCTTTCTTCATTTTCTCACTTTTTCCTGTTCTCTCTTAGGGAGCATATGGAAAGCCACTTAGAAGAATTTTTATTGGATTCAATTATCAGTTTTTTAAAATTAAAGTAGGCTCAATTAAAGTGAAAAGTGAAAGTAAAGTTGTGTCTGACTCTTTGTGACCCCATGGACTGTAGCCTACTAGGCTGCTCTGTCCATGGGATTTTCCAGGCAAAGGTACTGGAGTGGGTTGCCATTTTCTTCTCCAGGGGATCTTCCCAACCCAGGGATCGAACCTGGGTCTCCTTCATTGCAGGGAGACGCTTTTCCATCTGAGCCACCAGGGAAGCCAGGCATGATTAAGAGAGCCCCAAATAAGACACAGGTGGCTCAGTGGTAAAGTATCCACCTGCAATGCAGGAAATGTGGGTTTGATCCCTCGGTCGGGAAAATCCCCTGGAGAAGGAAATGACAACCCAATCCAGTATTCTTGCCAGGAAAATCCTATCGACAGAAAAGCCTGGCAGGCTACAATCCATGGGGTCACAAAGAGTCGGACACAACTGAGTGACTGAGCTCGTATGCACGCAAACAGGACAGACTCCAGTGTGAAAACCTTCCAAGTCTCTCAATGACAGCACCCAAGTCTTTGAAGGGCTCCCTATAAGCTGCGGTCTCAGAGAAGGTGAGACCCATTGCGCTCCTTAACCCAGCCCTTATCTACCAGCCCAGTTCCATCCTTAGCCTCTGCTCATCTGCACTTACGCAGTCACTTAACATTCTCTGCATGCTTATGTTATTTCACGCCTCTCTGATTTTGCACTTGCTGTTTGCCTAGAACAACTTGCTCAATTTTCCTCACCTGTGTGACGTGAATCCCTGCATTACAAACTCAGTGTAGGAGTCATCTTCTCTTGGACCTCTCTCTAATCCCCTAAATGGAACTAGGTGTCCTTCTTATGTGCTTTGACAACATGCTGTAACTCATGTCAGAGCACTTGACACCTTATATTCAGATTCTCTGTGAATGTATTTGTCTCTTCACCTAGTGTGTAGGTTCCTAGATTTCTACTATCTTTGAACCCTGAATTCTTATTACACTAATTGGCACAAAGTCTCCCAATACTATATGTTACTTTTGTTGGCAGAGATCCAAAATGTGGAGAGGAACTATCTACCAGCTTATCTTAGCCTTATGCCATTATGCACTCGATTCCTCTAAATCCTCTTGTTCTAAAACTATGCAAGTTAAAATACTTGTAACTACTTTGTCTGGTTCCTGTGACAGAGACTGTTAAACGTTTCAGCAGCACTTGTAGGTAGGTTGATAGAATGGGATTGGATTTGCTCAGAGGGTTAGGGGCTTGAGCAGCATGCATGGCTTTTTGGCAACGATAGTTAAGAGCCACTGTGCAGTTTCCCACTCACTCTTCTCCAATCATGACAACATAGAGGCTGTAAAACAACTTAACCCCAGATTAAAAAAAAAAAAAAACTTAAAACAACAAGCATCTCATAGCTTCTACAAGGTCAGGAATCTGCGAGAAGCTTAGCTAGATACTGTCTCAGAATCTGTCATTAAGTCAAGCTGGTGAGGGCAGGGGAGGATGCTGCTGGCATCATCTCAAGGTTCAATCTGGCTGTAGGATTCACTTCTAAGATCATGCTTGTGGTTGTTGTTAGCAGACCACGTTTCCTCTATGGCTGTTGGCTGGATATTTCAGTTTCTTAACACATGAATTTCTCTCAACAAAGCAGCTTACTTTACCCAGAGCAAGAAATCCAAGAGCAAGAAAGTGAATGCCCAAGATGAAGCTATGATCTTTTATAATGTAATCTTGAAGGTGACATACTGTCGCTCTGCTGTATTCCAAGAAGGCAAAATAAGGATACTCTCATTCTCTGACCCTCAGCTATCATGTCTTCGGCACCTGATTTTATCAACATTCTGAGTTCAGACACAAATTAACCATACTTACAAAACTGGCATATATATAAGTATGCATGCTGCTGGTCACCCAGATCACTTCTGGCACGAAATGAAAAGGTACAAGACAGGGGGTGAATACTGGGCAATGGGGGGATGCTGGGACCCCTCCTGGAGGTTAGTTTCACAGAGGCTGTATGCTGAGGCGGTCCATGAACAGAGAGAACATCTGGCCCTTGAGTCACTGGATACGAAGGACTCTCCAAGCCACATTAGATGTCAAACAGATAAGAAACGATCTTCTGTGATGCTAAGCCAAGAAGAATTTAGGGTTCATTTGCTAGTACGGCACAGCCTACTTTTTCAGACCAATAAAGCTCTTCACATAGTTATGTCTACAGAAAGAGAACATGATGATTGAAAGAGCTTCAAGTATTATGACTTGTACGAGTACCTTCTTATTTTCAATTAAGACATTGGATTTATTTACTTATGCATGTGCAAGTTTTGTAAATCTGGTTAATTTGTGTCTGAACTCAGAATGTTGACAAAGCCAGATGCGAAAGACATCGTAGCTGAAGATCAGACAATGAGAGTTTGTATCCTTATTCTGGCTTCTTGGGATACAGGAAGCTGGCAAGCTTTTCCCAAGCTCACACAGATTACCTGGAGGTTTCCGTGTATTCAAACTTTTAAAATGAATTCAAATCATTTCAGGGACCTAAAATTTTCATTAAGTAGGACCTACGTCATTAGATTGTTCTGAAGAATAAATGAGGCAATATATTTAACAGTGTATTCTGAGGAGTAAAATAATATACAAATGTCAAACACCATTCATATGTATGTGATATTGAGAGCAAATTACTGTAGAAGACTCAATGTAATAATCCGAAATTATTTTCAAGAATAAAGTACTTATTCATTCTGAATAGTTTGGGATTTTGTTTCTAAGGAAGCAGTTCCAATGACAAAGGAATTTCATGCAATATAAATATATATCTAGACCACTTACTTGGTTAAGAGATGATCTCTCATCAGGAACAAAGATGAAATGAATAAATTCAGTCCTGAGTCAGATATCTAAGTGACTGGTCATATATGTCATGCATTTCACACAACAGCCTCTCTAAGTGTTCCCCTGTCAGTGTCTAAAGGTCGTTTCACGTATGATGCTGTGGGTAAGGCCTCTTTGGACATGTGCCACACCACTGTGCTCTAGGAACACTATTATGTGATATAAATGTTGACCTACTCTGTCGAATCGATACAAACTTATGATTTTGAAATGATTCCATAAGAATATGATTTTTTTTTATGAAAAGAAAAATAAATTTTTTGAGAAGGTTTGAAAATGAAGGGGAAAAAAGATCAAAAAGATCTTTGGATTATCTGAGATAGTAAATGTTTAGGTCCTTGGTCTTTAATGGTGTCTAAAGACAGCACCTTCAGTAACAAAATAATCCTTGGTCACAATTATCTGATATTTATCCAGTGAGTCACCCCCCGAACAGGCAAAAGCATTTTTGGCAGCACCTATTTTACCTTGAAATTTTCTCTTGCAAAGTAACCGTAGCCTGACCTTGGTTAGCTTATCAAATGAGCTCATCCTCCGACCTGAAGGACTGTGGTCTAGCAGAGGAGCGGCGTGGCAACCGGCCAGCACAGCTCCATAAATCATCTGGAGGGCACCCACCTCAGCAGCATTCTCATTCTCTATTTTCTTTTCTTTTTCTTGGTCAGGATTAGAAATATGGGACAAAGGCAGGAGGAAATAATGGAACACGGGTGGGCCATGGAGTCTGATCAATCCATATTGGAAACCTAGTGCTGATGCTTATTGTCTGGCTAAACTTTGGTACAAGGAAAATACCTTTCTGGATTTCATGTTTCTCATTTGTAAATCAAAGCTATTCATCTCCTTGTTATGTTTGTTATGAGGCATCATGGAAATACATATATTCATGGTGGAACCTAGCTTCCGGGACCTGGTAGTCTCAATAAATATTCTTTATTTTCCTTTGCAATGAGAAAAGGAGTTGGAGACAAATAAATACCCTTCCATTTGGATGGATCTGTACAAGGGCTTCTCCAGTGACTCAGTGGTAGAGAATCCACCTGCAATGCAGGAGACATGCGTTCAGTCCCTGGGTCAGGAAGATTCCCCTGGAGAAGGAAATGGCAACCCAGTCCAGCATTCTTGCCTGAGAAATCCCATGAACAGAGGAGCCTAGTGGGCTACAGTCCATGGGGTTGTAAAAAGAGCAGAGAGGACTGAGTGACTAAAGAACAACAAGGAGTCTGACAAACAGAGTGAATTAAGTCAGAGTCAGATAAATATCATATATTAATGCATATGTATGAAATCTAGAAAGATGATACAGACGAGCCTCTTTGCAGGGCAGGAATAGAGACACGGAGAGAATGGACATGACGACATGGTGGGGAGATGAATTGGGAGAGTAGCACTGACATATATATATATATATATACACACACTACCATATATAAAACAGATAATGGAAACCTGCTGTAAAGCACAGGGGTCTCATCTTGATGCTCTGTGACGACCTAGAGGCGTGGGATGGGGGTGGTTGTAGAAGATCCAAGAAGGAAGGAATATATAAATATATATATAGCTGCTTCACTATGTTGTACAGCAGAAACTAACACAACATTGTAATTATCTTTAAATTAAAAAAAATAATAAACAAAAAAATTTTTTTAATGCCCTTCATTTCACTCATCACATGTCATTGATTGGACCTCACCAGTGAGCCAGCAGAGCCATTATTATTCAACAGAGCCCTAAGGTTGGAAGCTATGTCAGAATTCTAGAAGAAGAAGGATGAAAAGATTATCTCTCACAAGGAAATAGCACCACTGGTGCATATTCCTGAAATCTGAGGAGCTGAGTAAGATTCAGGAACTTAGGAATGCTAACAAAACTACAGTATGGAAGGATTTGCAAACATGCTTTAAAATATGAAATTTAAAAAAATTGAAAAAACATAAAAAGTACATGTATGCTCTAACAAAATCAAGAAAAAATTGTAAAAGTTGATGTGTTTGTATTTAAGTGTTAGATTCAGCCTCTTTTATAAGTTGGTATTATTTTCATTTATTTCACTTTACTCATCATTTTTTTTTCAAATACAGAAAGAACCCATTCTATTTCAATTATCAGCAGCACATGTTATCTCATTACTGTCAGCCCATGATAAATGCTGCTGTTATCTATGAGACAGTCATTTAAAAAGTTATCACCGACATTCTGTTCAAGTCAAAAACATGATTTATTTTACCTGGTAAAATTAAGTGGTTATGATATTAGGAAAAATGTGAGGGTATCAGTTTAATTCTTCTTCAGGTAAGCATGCATTGCATTCTGTAACTAAAGTCAAGTTTAAAGCTTAGTGGCTAATCTTACCTTTTATGGTCACTATTCATGACTTCTGTTGGGTCTCAGCAGAGATGAGTAATGTATTATCTCTAAGCTCTTTCTGCTTCCTGTGTAAGAAAAGGTGGGTTCTAAAAGACCCACAGAGCAGAGGTGGGCTTTAGGATAAGCAGAAAAGAAAGGTCTCAGATTTAGGAGCAACACAAACTTGCAACTTTGAAACTATGCCATTTCCGTGTCTAGGGCATCCGATTAGCAGCTCCGTAAGAAGCAATCCTATTACATGTATTCTCTCCATTCCACCTACCCAGTTTAGTTTAACCCTTATTGGATACATTTCTTAATGGGCAGTGTGCTTTAAGTCAACATATTTCGTATGTGCATGCTATTTAAAACATCAATACAGATAGACCAGTCGGCTAATACTGCAAAAACTCTGAGTGAATGGAACCTGGTGCATACAAATGTAACCAAGAGAAACTTATTGTGATGGTTAGGAATGACTTTCACACAGAGGCAGGAAGGCAATGTTAAACAGCTACTATGAGGCAATAAACATCTGATGGGGGCGGTGAGTGGGTGGAGCTGGGTGGGTATGCCAACACCAGGCTACTAACAGCTTCTAGGAAAACACTCAATTGAGGAAAACACCAGAATAGAGGCCACGAAGGCTTAGCAAAACTACAGACTGGTCATGGAGGCAGAGGATGATTACTAACCACACCAGGGACAGATTTCTAGTGAGAATGAAGGGATAGAAATTGGCATTTAGTGTATACTGTGTCCAGAAAAAATATATATGTGCAATCCTCTATATATCTATATATAGGATATTCATATATCCTCACAGGATCTCTACAAGGCAGGAATTTTTTTTTTTATTTTGCGTTTATTTTTATAAGTGTAGTTTATTAAAATATAGTTGATTTACAATGTTGTGTTAATTTCTGCTATACAGCAAAGTGATTAAGTTATACATATCAATACAGTTTTTCATAAGCTTTTCCATTATAGTTTGTCACAGGATACAGTAGCACTTTGTTGTTTAAGCATCTATATTCAATAGTTTGCATCTGCTAAACCCAAACTCCTACTCCATCCCTCCGTCAACTCCCAACTCCCTTGGCAACCATAAGTCTGTTCTCAATGTCTGAGTCAAGTCAGTAATTATAAACAATGATTTTCAATTGGAAAAAAACAGGCTTGGAGAGTTTGACAGTTTTGCTAATGGCCACACAAGCAGTGAGATGCACAGCTGGACTGATGTCATTTATTGAATGTTCTCCTCATTTTTCATATGAAGATGACAACAGGGAAGACAAAAACACTTCAGGTGAAAACCATACATTTGAATGCAGAAGTAATAGAAGCAGAGAATTACTCCTTTCCTTCAGATATTTAAAATCTGAACTGACTAGAACCCATCTCTCCATTCAGTTTCTACTCAAAGAGTAGCAGGAATGATACAAAAAAAAAATTCTCTTGAGTGTTCCCAAGAACCTTCTCCCCACAAACACAGGAATTTTAAAAACAAAGCATTGCTTGACTGATGCTGAAACTAAAACTCCAACACTTTGGCCACCTGAAGTGAAGAGCCAACACATTGGCAAAGACCCTGATGCTGGGAAAGATTGAAGGCAGGAGGAGAAGGGGATGACAGAGGATGAGATGGCTGGATGTCATCACCGATTCAGTGGACATGAGCTTGAGCAAACTCTGGGAGATAGTGAAAGACAAGGAATCCTGGTGTGCTGCAGTCCATGGGGTCACAGAGTCAGACAGGACTGAGCGACTGAACAGCAACAAGCATTGCTCAAGATGTACTGGTCTAATAATTGAATGCAGCTACTTGGCTAAAGTACAAGATATATTTAGGAATAGGTTATATGTGACATAATTTTGAAGATAGTGGAAAAACACTATCTCCAAAAAGAAACCAAGAATCACCTTCCTTTCTAAGGCCTATAATTCTATAATTAGACGTGTATGTTTTTATTGGGCTTCCCAGATGCTGCTAGTGGTAAAGAACCTGCATGCCTATGTTGGAGAGCCAAAAGATGTGGGTACGATCCCTGGGTCAGAAAGATCCCTTGTAGGAGGGCATGCAACCCACCCTAGTATTCTTGCCTGGAGAATCTCATGGACAGAGGAGCCTGGTGGGCTATGGTTCACAGGATGCAAAGAGTTGGACACAACTGAAGTGACTTAGCACACACACGTGCATGTTTTTATTGGCATGTGTATAATCATGAAATTGCATGTAGACTAATTTTTTGCCTTATCTTTGAATAATTTTTGTCAACATTTTTTCTAAGAAACTGCTTATTATCTTGGGAAAGAAGCTTCTGATGATGGAGAGGATATATAATGAGAGAGGTACCATGGAGAGCAGAAAAATAGGTGGTATGATAGTGATGTTGTCATTCTGTTCACAAAAGAACACTGTGGGAGTAATGACTTCTAACTGATTACATTCTCTTTGTAAGTTCAACAAGGTTGAGATTTTCCAAGTAGTCAGTTACATGAACGTACAAGTGGTAAGTGGACCTGAAGGGTCAGTGATTACATCTGCTGGCTGGGCTGTGGTATTTCACCTTCATACCTAATGTTGCCTCTATCTTGAATGAATAATGTGACTTCTTGTCCTGCCACTCTGCATAAAATGACATACGATGGAGTGGAGGGGCAATCTAATCTGTTTTGCAAATTTGACACAGACTTCCAAGAGCAGGAAGCTGTCTGTGAGTAATGATGCTTCTCATTTGCTTAAATGTCAAACTTCAACCTCATCAACTTTCAGGGAATATGTCAGTAAAGACTATGGGTTTCAGTTCAGCCAGAGAAGATGTCAGTGCCATCCAGTCCTGAATAAAACAGCTGTCAGTTTTTTGAAAACAGAGTGCTTTTTGTATGTCTTTTTTGTTTGTTTATTTGTTTTATGCTGAATAAAATTGGCCGTTTCAGCTCTTAGGGATGTGGACAGTGCTGTCTGCCTTGGTGTGACCAAACAAGCAGCCTTACTGTAGAGGTGTTTCCTTATTGAGACTAAAACACTCCTCGGACTAGCCAACACGCACCCCTAAACTATGCAATTAGGATACAAAGATAATGCATCACAGGTCTGTGCAAGCTAGAGTAACATAACAGCAAAAAGGAGCAAATTTTACCACAGAGGTTAAGCCTGAAAGAAAATTAGTTGTGATTTGTAGCCATTCTGCAAAACGTCAAAATTTTACTGCAATGCAATAAAGTTCCTCTCCGGGTGGGTTTCTGTTGGAGAGAATGACAGAATAATTAACCCTTCATGGTAATTTATTAATAGTGGACTTAAATGCAGAGGAGAACAGGAAATGCATTCAATAAGTTTGCAGTTACCAGGAGCAAAGAATTCATTCTCTATATGGTTTCTAAATCTAGAGTAGAATAACAGTGGAGAATTCTGGACCGAGGTCAGAAGGAATGAAACCAAATCTGAATCAAGTTCCTTAAAAACTCATTTCATTTCTCTAAGTCTTGCTTCTTCTGTCAAATGCAGGTTACTCTTAGCTTTAAGTGAGACAGTATATGTGAAGGTGTCTGGCACACAGTAGGTACTCAATAGATGTTCAATTTTGATTATTCACTTATCATTAAGTGTTAGCATAATGCAGTAAAATGTTGCTCTGCTAGTAGCCATATATCCTAATTGTTGTAGTTTTAAGGATAGATAATAAGAAGGGAAACAAGAAAAGCATAGCATTATGATTAACAGATTTATCCTTACAACAGATAGCCCTAATAATGTGTATTTCCACTTCCATCCACCTAACTTGCATCCTCAAAAGATTTCCTTTATGTTTGCCTTTAAAAACAGCAGCAAAATTAAAACAGGCTGAAAGAACATGTAGACGGGGTCAACTAAAGTTTTCAGGGGGTTCTTATCTTTCTTATCAAATAATAATCTACCAGCTCTGAGGAATGCCTTTCAGTCACCTATCAGCTACTCTGCCCCTGAGTAGGTGAGGGACTACATTGGATGCTTCTTACCAGACTGACACCCTTGGGGAGAGAAGGTTAAAATCAAGCTGGTGCTGAGAGCCTAGTAAGTCTCTTATCAGCCTCCATTGCAGTTACAAAGTCTATGTTTTGGATTTCAGTGCCTCCCAGCCTATTCCACCTCACTCACCTTCTCCGCCTTTTTGTAATCAAGAGCATCTTCTCCTAGCTTAGCTTCTCTCTTGTCATTTTCCACAGAGATTCCCTCCACACTGCCCTCTGCACTTAAACACCTCCAGTCTCTCTCCATTCATCAAGGTAGACGCTCCTTCCATTCACAATTCATGTGTAGTCCACCCTCCCTTCCAAAGCTGCTTTTTTAAAAAAGTCGGCTTCCAGCTGCCCTAATAAACTCCATCACCACAGCCACCATCTCGCCACTGCACTCCCCCCGCCCAACCCTCAAAAATTGTGCAGAGGTGTAAAGTGGGCGAAGAAATGTATGTTTACATACAAACCTAGACAGAGAGGAACAGTGAGAACCTAGCGCTAAGGTTGGTCTCAGCTTTGGGGGGCGGAAATCAGTTGCAAATATTTCCCGAGCCTGGAAACGGAGCATGCTCTGGAAAATACATGCGTACCGTAGATAAATGAATGAATGGATGGGGTAGATGGATGGATGAATGATCGCGATCGCCCTGGTACTTTTCTCAGAGGCCCCTCCTCCTTCTTGCTTGCTCCCAGCGGCATGGGTCCCTTTTAATTCAGCTTCTGTGCATGAGCACACCTCCCTGCTTTGCCTCCGTCCCCACTCCCTGCCCTTTCGTTACCACCTTTAAGACAGAGCCTCAACCCTCTCTCTCGCCAAAGGACAGTGTACCGGGCTCACAAATCTTTTATGACTCCCCCAGCCCAGGAGAGCTTGTCCCTTAGGGACACAGCTTCGCATCCTGCCAGACTGACCTCCCCCCCAGGAACCCCCAAACACCCGGCCACGACCACGTGACACAAAATGATGACTGACTGCCCCCACACTCCGGCACATTCACCTGGACAGCCCTGCCCCTCTTCTGGCGCTGGGAACCCAGGTGATCGCAAAGGCAGCGCGGCTCCCAGCGCCTCCCTGCAGAAATAAAGGATCACCATTCCAGGGCTCAGTTCTGGTTCCTAAAATCCGAAAACTTCTGTTGAAAAAAAAAATGATAATAATAACCCCACCCCAAGAGCAGCGACCTCTTTGTATGCATCCCTGCAGGGAGGAGGGGTATTGACAGCCCCGGGCGCGTGGACGTGGCGGCCCCCGCGGGGGCTGCCCGGAGCGACACTCACCCAGGACGTTCCCAATAAGCGCCACCACGAACACGATGATGTAGCCGGCGATCAGGACCCACTCGTATTCTTTGGGGTGGAGGTACTCCCTCCACAGGTACCGCAGGAATTCCTCGTCGTCATAGTCGGTGGGGTTTAAAAAGGGCTCTTGAGTTTCATTCAGCTCCGGAGCCGATGACCAGTTGCGACAAGGCGGGGAGTCCTCCAGTTTGGTGCCGGACATCCCTGGCTCCAGCCCGGGTCCACTCAGTGCTGCAAGCGGCTCGGCCCCTGCCCCATGGGCGCCGCGCTCTGAGGCGGGAGGAGGCGCGGACCGGCTACCAGGGGATCCGGAGCAGAAAATGACGTGAAAAGTTACGGAGCCAATGCCTCGGAGTCTCGCGCCCACCGGGCACCCGGTGCGGCGGCGGCGGGGCTGTCTTTGGAGGAGATGCTGCCCCAGGAGGCAGCGAGGCTGAGCATCCAGGGACCAGCCGGAGGCTGCAGCAGGGACACCGGGAGGGGACGCTCCCTGGGCTCTGGCTCAATGACTCCTGGTTCCAGCGCGGAGTCCGCAGCCCACAGCCTCCTCCCGCGCCCAGGGGAGCTAGGACTAAAGTAGGGGGAAAAAAAAAAATCATGAAAACGATGTCAACCTGTGTCTCCGTGGGCTCCATCTCCCTCTTTTCTACTCCCCCCACCTTTCATGTCTCAAGTATAGATCTCTGGACATGAAGCTTGGCAACAGAGGGTTAATATAGGATGTGCCTATGTTTTCGTGTGGGACACTTAAATAGAAAGGGATGAAGGGCAGTCACTGTGTTCCTCAAGTTGGGGGATGCAAAAGTCGTTTCAGGCAACATTTGCTTGGCTTTGCCAACGTCGCACTTGCTGCATCTTTGAGATATCTCCTCCTCTCCTCCTCCCTGCTCCTCAAACGAGCTGGAGATCATTTTTGAATTGAAGAATATATGTGTCTCATGAAATATAGCAGCAAATCCTTGAAGGACAATAACCCACAACATTAAAGGGATTCTCAGTAGGACGTGGGTTTCCCTAGTGGCTTAGTGGTAGAGTATCCACCTGCCAATGCAGGAGATGTGGTTCAACCCCTGGGTCATGAAGATCCCTGGAAGAAGGAAATGGCAACCCAATGCAGTAGTATTCTTGCCTGGGAAACCCCATGGACAGAGGAGCCTGGTGGGCTATGACTTAGTGACTAGATGACAACACACAACTGTAGAATAGAGTGGTGCCCACGCAGCCATGAGCTCTCTGGGGAACCCCGCACCCTGGCTGCTCTTTCTTCTCATTGACTCAGGACTGGCATCACCTGCCATTCTCTCATGGATTGATTTTGTCTCCAAGAGTAGCACTTGGGGATTTGTCAGAGCTTGAGTTCATGACCCTTTCACTTTCAATAATCATGATAGGAGTATTGCATTGGATTGATTACAATGCTGAACTTGGGTAGGACCTTGGGATCATCTAGCCTGAGCTTCAGTCTAATATTAAAAGCCTTCTGATAATGTTCTCCACCTAGTTTGGATGTGACCACCACAATTTACTACCTCCATCATCATGTGACTGCTCTAAAGCTTAGAAAACTCTTCCTTACATTAAAATAAGGTCTTAAACCAGCATTTGTCTTTCTCAATTTTTTATTCCTAATTCCTAGTTTGCATCTTATTGCATCTTTACTTGCAATATATCTTCCACATGACAATCCTTCACATACCCAAAATAAGCATCACAATTCCCACCATCCCCTTCCATGCTTCCTTTTTCACTATTTCCACAATTATTCTCATTGTTGTTCAAGTGACACTATCTCCATAACCTACCTTGGCCTTTTCTTAGGACAACTGTCAATGTCTTGCAGAGTATGCAACTAGGAGGAGATGCAGTAATCTGTTTTGCCAGTACAAAATCTAAATTATTCTTTGGATAAAACCAATGTTTGTAACCAATTCTTTCAAAAGTCACAAGACATTATTAATTCATATCTGCAATGGCACCCCACTCCAGTACTCTTGCTTGGAAAATTCCATGGGCGGAGGAGCCTGGTAGGCTGCAGTCCATGGGGTCACTAAGAGTCAGACATGACAGAGCAACTTCATTTTCACTTTTCACTTTCATGCGTTGGAGAAGGAAATGGCAACCCACTCCAGTGTTCTTGCCTGGAGAATCCCAGGGACGGGGGAGCCTGGTGGGCTGCTGTCTATGGGGTCCCACAGAGTCGGACACAACTGAAGCGACTTAGCAGTAGCAGCAGCAGTGTTTAGTTAAGATCCCTATCCCACCCCAATTATAATTCTTCATATATGTTCTGTACTTTACAGTTTACAAAATTCTTTAATGCACATAAATGTAAAAACCCCTGAGAGGCTGGCTATTGTTGGCCCAGTTTTACATGTGAGAAAACTGTTCCTGGAGAAATTAAGTGATTTATGAAATGTCGAGTGAGATATCAGTGACAACACTGTCTTCTGATCTCAGCCTAATGCTTTTATTATTCAATGTGTGTCATGTTTCACAAGAAATACTATTGTGGTATTTTTCCAATCTGCACTAGTCAAATTTATTTTTAAGAGAAATGAATAGATAGGTATTTTTTGGACAAATATTTACTTGGTGCTTTTATTTCAATCAGTGACACAAGTTGAACAAGGTTTATGCTTTTATGCATTTATAAATACTTAATAAAATACTTAAGAAATAAATAATATTTGAACAAATACTCAAGAAAGAAATAAATACTAGTAAATACTTAAGATAATTATGAGGAAGGATAAATGCCATAATGAAAATCAAACTGATGAAGTGAGTGGAGAATTCCAAAGTCCACGTTAGGAATAGATGGTTGAAAAGACCTGAGTGAAGAGGTGACATGTTACCCAAATGGTAAAGGCATAAATTAATTTAATTTTGCTAATTTGAGGCTTAACAAAATCTTCTAGAATGCTGATGTCATCAGTAAATTTGACAAGCAGGCCTTCTGTGGCTTCGTTCATGGTCACTGATACAAATCTGCTAATGTGATCCTGTGATATAATGTGTTCCTCTGATTTAATGATATCTATATTTCCCACTTCCCTGTATTAATCTTTTCAAAATGGGAAAAGTTGCTGTAACTTTAGTTCCAACCTCTATTCATTAACCTCTGCAAATTCCTTGTGATTGATGTTTCATGAATATGGGCATCATGTGCTATTCCATTGTATTCAGTGCCATGAGCTTTCACTGGGTGGCACTTTAACCTGTCAGTACTTCCATATGCTCTTTTTAAATATTCTACCTACAATCAATCATCACTCTTTACTAAAAGTGTCAATAAGGAGAAACGAGAATGTCTTTAAGATTTTGTTCTGATGCCTGCTTTATGCTATGATGAGCCTGGATTTATCTTGATCCTGTAAGGATTCCGTTTCTGGAACCCTGCTGTTCAGGGTTTGTCAGGTGATTTATTTTAAATATGCAATACTCCAATGTCATACAAAATTTACTAAAATATTCAAGTTATCATTTGTTTTATCTTTTTGCAAGCACATTAGAGATGCTGAATATTGCAATACTCATTTTGATATGACCTCCTTCATTAGATCTTTGGATATCTTCTAGGATATTTGAAAAGAATTTTTTGTTCTGTTGATATTATTTTCTTCATTTCCAAATCTTTCTGCTGGGTATAGGGGGAAGGAAGCAGGCCAATATCACAAGACAGTGAAGAAAGTTCCAGGTTTGTCATGATGACCTCTTAAGACTGCTGTAAGAATTAAATGAACTGATATTTTAGAACAGTGTCTGGTATATAGAAAATTATCTGAAAATGTATGCTGAATAAAATTTTAAACTATATGATCTCATGATGTGAATATTATTTGTTATTACTCTAAGTGTTAATACATTTCCTTAAAAAGTGTAGATCACAATAATCTGAGTAATCCCAATTAACTACCCAGCTTAATTTTTTCCTCACTTTTATTTAGCTTTGCTGCTAGCCTGAATATATTAAAAATGAGGAAGTAAAGGAAAATAAATCTCTAAATCAGATTTTTTGGTTCTTTCAGTGGTTGTAGCTATGTTGCTCAGAGATCTCAGATTGTATAGGCTGTCCCAGATCTTCCATACTTTTTGCAGCCCTAAAATGACATTATGGATCCATTTCAATAAATGCTTCTGAATATCTGTATGTGCCAAGGAGCACATCACGAAGAGCTAGGACATAATGATCAATAAGACATAGACCAGCCTCAATGATCTCATAGTCCAATGGTGAATTAGAAGCATTGTAATTATAGGATCACTCTGTGAGAGTGTCATAAAGAACACCTAATTTCACTTGGAGAGAACTGAATGGATGGTCCCCCACAGGGAAAGTCACTCTGGAGCTGACCCCTTGGAGAGAAGGATAAGATGTCTAAGTGGCTAAGGACAGGAAGTGTTCAGGCAGAGGGAACAGCCATGCATGGAGACTTGGGAAAACACGGAGTGTGGGGGCAAAACCAGGCAAGGTGAGCAAGGTCAGGCTTGTACAACCCGCCTTGGCACTGCTGTGGAGACTGGAGAAGGGTGGATCTGAAGGTGAGGGCTTGTAGGAGGAAGTTTTATCCTGCTTTCAAAATGAAGGCAGCAGTTGTGGGGAGTGGGGAGAGGTGAGTATTATTTTGAAATTTAACTGCCCGAACAGACATCATCCAGATGTAAGCATCTTTCTTTAGTACTGCCTTGAGGAAGGCTGACTTCATAATAGTATGTTTGAAGTTTATGTCTCTGTTTCTCTGTGTATTTTAAAGATTAAACTAAAGAAAGGAAAAGAGAGGTGTTCCACTCTTGACTTCTCAGTATTTGAAAGCAAGTTGCTTTCCTTCCATTGCTTCTGTCAGAATGAAAATTTTTATTTTATCTCAAGAAATAAAAATTCATTATTTCAAGTTGGAGCATTCTTAGTAGTGACTATGTTGAGCTGACAGATTCTGGAAATAAATGCCTTAGGTTTGCAGGATGTTATCTGATATCTCTAGGCTTCAAACACTGTGGCCTTGAGCTAGAGCTTTCTGGAAAAATCCTTGAATCACAGGGAATCTAGAAATACATTTTCAGATAAAAATGATGAACGGGGCTTCTGATGATGTGATATTATTAGGAGTAACTCTTTAAAAAAAGTTAATTTGTATCTTTTTTACATTTTAAAAAAAGTATTTATTGAATTTGTTACAAATCCAGTCCCATCACTTTTCAGCAAATAGAAAGGGTAAAAGTGGAAACATGGACAGATTTTATTTCCTTGGGCTCCGGAATCACTGCAGAAGGGGACAGCAGCCATGAAATTCAGAGATACTTGCTCCTTGGAAGGAAAGCTATGACAAATCTATACAGCATATTAAAAAGCAGAGATATCACTTTGCCAAGAATGTTCTGTACAGTCAAAGCTATGATTTGCCTAGTAGTCATGTATGGATGTGAGTGTTGTACCATAAAAATGCTGAGAGCCAAAGAATTGATGTTTCTGAACTGTGGTGCTGGAGAAGACTCTTGAGAGTCCCCTGGACATCAAGGAGATCAAACCAGTCAATCCTAAAGGAAACCAACACTGAATGTTCATTGGAAGGATTGATGTTGATGCTGAAGCGCCAATACTTTGGTCAACTGATGGAAAGAGCTCATTTGTTGAAAGGAAAGATTGAGGGCAGGAGGAAAAGGGGGTGACAGAGGATGAGATGGCTGGATGGCATCACCGACTCAGTGGACATGAGTTTGAGCAAGCTCTGGGAAATAGTGAAGGGAAGCCTGGTCTGCTGCAGTCTATGGGGTTGCAAAGAGTTGGACATGATTTGGTGTCTGAAAAACAACAATAAAATGATAGTTCTGTTTTTAGTGTTTTAAGGACCTCCCATACTGTTCTTCATAGTGGCTGTATCAATTCACATTCCCACCAGGAACCTGCTTTATCACACAAGGAGCTCAGCTCAGTGCTCTGTGATGACCTAGATGAGTGGGATGGGAGAGGTGGGAGGGAGGTCAGATGGGACAGGATTTATGTATACATATAACTGGTTCATCTTGTTGTACAGAAAAAACAAATGCAATATTGTAAAGCAGTTATACTCCAATACCAAGGTACAGACTGTAACTTTTGGGGTGCTTGTCCATTCTAGGCAAGCACTTTTATGGGCACCCTTTTATGAGAAGAGTCTGTTACCTGCAAGTCCTCTGATCATTGTCTAACCATGAAAGAGACTGCCAGTGCAATACCTGCCTTTCTGAAGTGTACAACTCAGGGGCTTTTTATCAATAATATACTTCTCATTTTGTTCAACCATCACCACTACCTAACCCCAGAATGAGTCCATCACCCCAAAGAGAAACCCCATAATCTCTCATTCACCAATCTTCCTAAATGCTGGCAACTGGATTTAACTATTCTGGAAATTTCCTAGGAAAGAGGTCACAGAATATGTGGGCTTTTGTTTCTGCCTTGTTTCATTTAGCATAATAGTTTCGAGGTTCATCCATATTGTAGCATATATCAGTATTTTTAATAGCTGAACAACAATCTGTTGTATGGATATATCACATTTTATTTACTCATTCAGCAGTTGATTTTTTTCACTTTTTGGCTGTTGTAATTCTGTTATGAAATCCACATACAAGTTTCTGTGTTAACTTCTGCTTTCAGTTCTCTGAGATATATATCTAGGAGTAGAATTATTGTTTCACATGGTAATTGTATATTTAACTTTTTGAGGAATTACCAGATTGTTTTCCAAAGTGGTTATACTCTTCTACATTACCACTAGCAATGTATAAGTTTACGAATTACTTCACATCCTTACCAATACTTGCCTTAGAAAAAGATTTTTTAACTGTCCTGGTGGGTGTTAAGTGGTATCTCACTGTAAGTTTGATTTCTATTCCCCTAATGATTTAGAGCATTCTTTCATGTTCTTCTTGGCCATTTGTGTATCTTCTTTGAAAAAAAAAGTATCTATTGGAATTATTTGCCTATCTGAAAATTTGTATTTTTATTATTGTAAGCATTTAAAAAATATATTCTGGTTACTAGACCCTTATCAGAAACTTGATTTGCAAATATTTGTTTCCTATTCTGTGGGTTGTATGTTCACATTCTTGATAGTGTCCTTTGACACTATCAAGCAAAACTAAAGCAAAACATCTTTAATTTTGATGAAGTCTATTTTATTCATGCTTTCTTCTGTTATTTTACCTTTGGTATCATACTGTCTAATCAAAGGTCCTAAAGATTTACACCTATGTTTCCTATGGAGATTTTTATTGTTTAGGGCATACATCTAGGTCTTTGATTTATGTGAGTTAATGTTCACATATGGCATAAGAAAAGGGTTCAAATTAATTTTTTTCTTTTTCTTCTTTTTTCTGGATATCTAGTTGTCCCAGCACTACTTATTTAAAAAAACTCTCTTTTACACATTAAACACTTTGGGCACCTTTGTTGAAAATCAATTGGCCATAGACATATATGGGTTCATTTTTAGCCTTTCAATTATATTGCATTGATATGTACGTCTATTCTTTTACCAATACGGCAATGTTTTAAATCCTATAGCTTCATAGTGTGTTTCAAAATGGAGAAATGTGAGTCCCATCAATTTTTACCTTCCTTTTCAAGATTATTTCGGCTACTCAAGATTGCTTGCAGGTCCCTATGAATTTTAGGATTAACTTGTCCATGTCTGAAAAAAAGACAACTGGATTTTTATAGAGATTGTGTTGAATTTGGATTTGTAGGGTAATTTACAGAATATTACCATCTTAATAGTATTAAATCCTCCAATAAACACAGATCATCTCTTATTTAGGCCTTTAAAAATTATTTTCAACAATGTTTTGTATTTTTCAGTCAATACAACTTGCATGTCCTTGATTAAATTTATTCCTAATCATTTTATTCCTACTAATGCTATTGTAAATGGACTTGCTTTTTAAATTCCATTTCCAGATTGCTCGTTGATAGTGTATACAAACACAACAGATTTTTGCATATTGATTTTATATCCTGTAACTTTGAAGGACTCATCATGAACTCTAGTGATTTTATGTGTGTAAAATCTTTGGAGTTTTTTATGTATAAGATGATGTCATCTGCCAAAAATAGTTTTGCTTCTTCCTTTCCAATCTGGATGTATTTTGCTTTGTTTTCATGTCTAACTAGCAAGTAATTGCTATACAGTGCTGATGAGAATAGGTGAAAGTGGAACTCCGCCTTTTTCCTGGTCTTAAGGGAAAGATTTCAGTCTTTCAATACTACCTGTGGGTTTTTATAGATGCTCTTTGTGAAACTGAGGAATTTCCCTTCTACCCCTTGTTTGTTGGGTATTTTTCTCGTGACAATATACTGGACTTGGTCGACTTTTTCTACATCTCTTGAGATGATCATATGTGGAATTTTTTGCACTATACAACTATTGCTATGGTCTATTACAGTCATTAAGCTGAACCAATCTTATATTCCTGGGGTGAATCCCACTTGTTCATGCTATATCTTTCATAGTTCATGAGTTCAGTTTGCTAATATTTTGTTGAGGATTTTTGCATCTGTATTGGGGTTCCCTAGTGGCTCAGTGGGAAAGAATCTGACTGCCAATGCAGGAGACCTGGGTTCAATTCCTGGGTTGGGAAGATCCCTTGGAGAAGGAAATGGCAACCCACTCCAGTATTCTTGCCTGGAAAATTCCAGGTAGAGAGGAGCCTGGTGGGCTACAGTCCATGGGTTCACAAAGAGTCAGACACAGTTCAGTGACTGAGCATGCACACACCTGCATTAAATGAGATATATTTATATACTTATGTTGTCTCACAGTTTTCTTTCTTATGGTTTCTTTGGCTTTGATATCAGAATACTGCCAGCCTCATAGAAGGACTCTGGTTTTGATTTTAGTTTTATTATTCACTATGATTGAACTTAAGGCAACGTCTCAATAATTTAAAGCTTTGGAGTCGTCATTTCCAGGCTAATAACTTTATACATACAAATTGTTGTGAAGGCTAAATGAGATTATTATTAAGTGTGCTTTATAAACTGTCACTCACAGTATTTATATCACAAGTGTTGGCACTGGTGGGTGTTAAGAATAAAACAGCAATCTTGGTTGGGTAGAAATAGAAACATATGCTCAGTTCAGTATAGTTCAGTCTCTTGGTCATGTCCCATTCTTTGCAACTCCATGAACTGCAGCACGCCAGACTTCCTTGTCCATCACCAACTCCCAGAGCTTGCTCAAACTCATGGCCATTAGGCTGGTGATGCCATCCAATCATCTCATCCTCTGTCGTTCCCTTCTCCTATCTTCAATTTTGCCCAGCATTAGGGTCTTTTCCAATGAGTCAGTTCTTCCCATCAGGTGGCCAAAGTTATTGGAGCCTCAGCTTCACTTTGGCATCAGTCCTTCCAATGAATATTCAGGACTGATTTCATTTAGGATTGACTGGTTTGATCTTGCAGTCCAAGAGACTCTCAAGAGTCTTCTCCAACACCACAGTTCAAAAGCATCAATTCTTCGGCTCAGTTTTCTTTATAGTCCAACTCTCACATCCTTACATGACTACTTGAAAAACCATAACTTTGACTAGATGGACTTTTGTTGGCAAAGTAATATCTCTGTTTTTTAATATGCTGTCTAGGTTGGTCATAGCTTTTCTTCCAAGGAGCAAGCGTCTTTTAATTTCATGGCTGCAGTCACCATCTGCAATGATTTTGGAGCCCAGGTAAATAAAATCTCTCACTGTTTCCATCATTTCCCCATCTATTTGCCATGAAGTCATGGGACCGGATGCCATGATCTTAGTTTTCTGAATGTTGAGTTTTAAGCAAACTTTTTCACTCTCCTCTTTCTCAGCTTTCTGCCATAAAGGTGGTGTCATTTGCTTATCTTAGGTTATTGACATTTCTCCTGGCAATCTTGATTCCAGCTTGTGCTTTATCCAGCCTGTGAAATAATAATATGTGTTTATTATTATTAAATAATAATACATTATTATTTCACATAATGTACTCTGCGTATAAGTTAAATATGCAGGGTGACAATATACAACCTTGACATACTCCTTTCCTGATTTGGAACCAGTCTGTTGTTCCATGTCCAGTTCTAACTGTTGCTTTCTGACCTGCATGCAGATTTCTCAAGAGGCAGGTCAGGTGGTCTAATATTTCTCTCTCTTTCAGAATTTTCCACAGTTTGCTGTGATCCACACAGTCAAAGACTTTGGCATAGTCAATAAAGCAGAAATGGATGTTTTTTTCTGGAACACTCTTGCTTTTTCGATGATCCAACAGATGTCAATTTGATCTCTGGTTCCTCTACCTTTTCTAAATCCAGCTTGAACATATGGAAGTTCACGGTTCACATACTGTTGAAGCCTGGCTTGGAGAATTTTGAGAAATATCTGTACCTTTGACTAAAATTGTGTGTGCATGCGGTGCTTAGTCGCTTCGGTTGCTTCAGTCGTGACTCTTTGTGATCCTATAGTCTGTCACCTGCCAGGCTCCTCTGTCTTTGGAATTTTCCTGCAAGAATACTGGAGTGAGTTGCAAGCCCTACTGCAGGGGATCTTCCCAACCCAGAGATCGAACCTGTGTCTCCTGTGTCCCCTGCATCGCAGGTGGATTCTTTACTGCTGAGACACCGGGAAGCTCCCTAACTAAAATTACTATACTTTGTCACTCTCGGACTTTATTACAGCTTGTATAAAGTGAGTCACCACCATCTTAGCTGTACTGAAATAGCCACATTAGTAATAGTCATAATATAACTATAATCATATAACAATAAAATATGTTCTCACTACTGTATATGTATTGAGTGCACATTGCCCCAAGCACTTGACATGAATTGATTTATTTCATCTTCACAATGCCGTGATGAAGGTGCTGTTACCTTTCTTCATATTCAAAGTCAGAGTTATACCTGAAGTTTAGATAAATTGTTCAGTGTCACATAGCTCAGAAGTTACAGATGATCAGTAAAATGTGGGACATAGTAATATTTGTTATTTGAGTTATTTGAGTCATTTTTCACTCTCATTCAAGAGTTGTTCTCACATTTTTTTAAAATAATATTAAACAAATTTTACTCAAATATTTTTCCAAAACTATATATTAATACATTTTCTGAAGTAGACAGTGGATTTAAATAAAATAAGAGTGACTCAATCTAATTTTTTCTATCACCTTGAAAACTAACTTCTTTACCAACTTTTTTCTCTAATGCTGGAATAAATTAAAATACATGTTGAAAACATCTAACCACAACCCTCACATATCTCTGCAATGAATAGCTTTTAGTCCTTGGCAATTCAGACAAGTGTTTTCTGAAGTAGAACAGTACACATTTATAGAAAACATTGAATGGTTGAGTATCTTCTAAAGACAACAAGATATCTATTATCTTATTTTTTTAAATGTCTAGTGATGATGTGAATTGGGGTTGATTTAAACATCCTTGATTGGTTTTTGTGCTAACACGTACCCAGAGGGATGGTATGGGGAGGGAGGAGGGAGGAGGGTTCAGGATGGGGAACACATGTATACCTGTGGCGGATTCATTTCGATATTTGGCAAAACTAACACAATATTGTAAAGTTTAAAAATAAAATAAAATTAAAAAAATAAAATGTAAAAAAAATAAATAGACAAAGCCAAACAAGCAGTCAAAGAAAAAAAAAAAAAAAGAAAATCTTGGGAATTACAAAGAGGCTTAGAGTTCTAAAATATTTTTATCCATTGACTCAGTTTGATATTTCACAGAAAAAATAGGGGAAAGTCTTTGAAATTTAGGGGAGGAAAATCAGAAGCAACCAAACAAATGAAACCATTGTAACCTGGCAGTAAAATCATGGATTGATTTAATAGGCTTAAACATAGCATTGAATCAGGAATTTAACACAGTGCCAAGAAAATGAGAGAGAGTTGATAAATATGTCTTGGGGGTCCATCCTGGACACTAAGGCTGATCTGAGGGAGTCATTAAGACAGGTCACCCCCCTTGGTTCCTCTACCAAAGATAGGGTCTTCAGTACCATCTTTTTTAAGAAAGAGAAGAGTTCAGATAAGAAACATAAAGTTTAGTAAAGAGTCACAACAAAGGTCTGTGTAGTCAAAGCTATCATTTTCCCATAGTCTTGTACGGATAGAGAGCTGAACCATAAAGAAGGCTGAATGCCAAAGAATTGATGCTTTTGAACTGTGGTGCTGGAGAAGACTTTTGAGAGTCCCTTGGACAGCAAGGAGATCAAACCAATCAATTCTAAAGGAAATCAACCCTGAATATTCATTGGAAGGACTGATGCTAAAGCTGAAGCCCCAACATTTTAGCCACCTGATGTGAAGAGCCAACTCACTGGAAAAGACGCTGATGCTGGGAAAGATTGAGGGCAAGAGGAGAAGCGGGCAACAGAGTATAACATGGTTGGCTGGTGTCACCAACTCAGTGGACATGAGCTTGAGCAAAATCTGGGAGACAGTGAAGGACAGGGAAGCCTGGCGCACTGCAGTCCATGGGGTTGCGAAGAGTCAGACATAATTGAGCAGCTAAACAATAGCAACAAAAGAGCAACATTGAAGTGTTTTAACCTTATCACATTTTCTTTTTTTTTTATTCAAGGCCCATTTATTTTATTTTTTTAATTTAAATTTATTTATTTTAATTGGAGGCTTATCACTTTACAATATTGTATTGGTTTTGCCATACATCAACATATATTCTAAATAGTATCTAATGAGAAGTTCCAAGAATCAAGTGCATTTGCCTTATTTAAATAGCAAATCCAGACAATTTTTTGAAAATCAATATTGAGATTTTATGTCAAATATAATTAAATGCAGGTTGAGATTCAAGGCAGATAAATTCCCTCCTCTCTTAAAATATATCTTAAATTTTATTAAAGTGTTCTTGAGTTAATTTCTGTTGAATTGCAAAGTGACTCAGTTATACAAATATACTTTTTTCATATTCTTTTTACTGTAGTTTATCACAGGATATTAAATATAGTTCAGTATGCTCTACAATAAGGCTTCCCAGGTGGCACTCAGGTCAGTTCAGTTCAGTCGCTCAGTCTTGTACTCTTTGCGACCCCATGGACTACAGCACACCAGGCTTCCCTGTCCATCACCAACTCCTGGAGCTTGCTCAAACTCATATCCATTGAGTCTGTGATGCCGTCCAACCATCTCATTCTCTGTCATCCCCTTCTCCTCCGGCCTTCAATCTTTCCCAACATCAGGGTCTTTTCTAGTGAGTCAGTTCTTCACATCAGATGGCCAAATTATTGGAGTTTCAGCTTCAGCATCAGTCCTTCCCATGAATATTCAGGACTGATTTCCTGTAGAATGGACTGATTGGATCTCCTTGCAGTCCAAGGGACTCTCAAGAGTCTTCTCCAACACCACAGTTCAAAAGCATCAATTCTTCAGCGCTCAGCTTTCTTTGTAGTCCAACTCTCACATACATACGTGACCACTGGAAAAACCATAGCCTTGACCTTTGTTGGCAAAATAATGTCTCTGCTTTTTAATATGTTGTCTAGGTGATCCACCTCCCAGAGTATGAGATGGAAATATCACGGATTCAATCCCTGTATCGGGAAGAATCCCTGGAGTAGGAAATGGCACCCCACTCTGGTATTCTTGCCTAGAAAATTCCATGGGCAGAGGAATTCCATGGGCAGGGAGGCTTGTTGCTTATCCATCCTGTACATAATAGTTTGCATCTGTTAATCCCATACTTCCAACCCTTTTCTACCCCTCCTCCCCTTTGGCCTCCACAAATCTGTTCTATGAGTCTGTTTCATATGTTGATTCATATTGTATTTTAGATTCCAGTAAATTTTTTAAAAGAATGCAAAAAAATACCTTAAATCATTTAAATTTATTTTCAACTTCTAGTTATAAAATAAATAAGCCGCAGATATGTAAAATACAGCATCTATCAATAATATTGTAATGACTTGTATAGGGCCAAGAGCTGTTAGACCTTGGTGATAATTTTATAATGTCTGTCAAGTTCATATCACTGTAACATACTTCAAACTAACATAATATTGCATGACAACTATATTGCAGTAAGCATAAATAAATGAATAAATAAAAAGTAAAACCTCCATTTTTGATAAAAACTCTCAACAACCTACATATAGAAAGGAACTTCTTTAACTTTGTGAAGGACGCACAAATAAATGAATAAATTCTAAACTATTATTATAAAAACCTGTTTTAATACATTATTTGTATCCTTACAATTAAAAAATATTTTGGGGGTTGAGACTGATAGAATAATGTAAAGTACAAATGATGGCTGGCATGTTTTATTTGAGATTTGTGTTTAAAGTGTTTATATTTAATTCCTAAGTTGTTATTCATTTGCGGATGGCAGATTTGGCTTTGTCAAGATGTTTTGATATGTCCTCGTTTGATCTTTCTTGTATTCATGCTTGATAACAAGAAGAGAACAGAAAGCACATCTAAAATTAGTAATAATAGCAATTTCCCCACCTCACTTTCTACCCTCAGTTGGGTCCACTTTCATTTATTGGTAAGATCCTGAAAAAGAGTGGCCTCATCTGTACTATCTCAGAGAAAAGCCCTGCTGTGTAGTATTAAAGCCTGTTGGGTGCCCACACTCGTCTAAATATTTAATGCATTGATGACCTCTTTTAAAATAGAATAACAATTATAAGTAAACAGATTTTGGACTCAGCATTAAAGTGGGCTTTTTTCCCTACAGAATAAATTCTGTATTTGGTTGAAAGGAAATAAAGCAGAACTTTGGAAGAATTATAAACGTAAGAAATGACAGGTGGGAAAAAGAGATTTTCAAGGTGTATGTGACAGAGAAGTTCTCTTTTCTAGACATCCGCTGGCTATATTCACACTAGAGTAATCAACTAGATGATTGGCCTTAGGCTATAAGTATCCATGCAAATATTTGTGAATAAAAGCTCACAACAGTAGCTAAGTTTACCATTCAAGGATAAAGTATGAAAAAATATATATATATTTCTACCAGAAATGTCCATTTTGCTTTCTTATGCTTCAGGGTCCATGTCTGTGAAACAGCTCTTAAATGCAGTTATCCCTCTAAAGAGGTGGTTCTTAAAATTTAGTGATTCCCATACACATTTAAGGATGTAATGAGATGCAATGGCTTCTATTCTTTTTAAATTGTTTGTATCATATTTACACTCTTCCTGGAACTCATTCATGGATTTCCAAGTTCAAAACCTCAGCCCTATATAGACTTAACAATAGGAAGCCGAAGGAAATATGACGTTTTCCTGCCACAAATTAAAGAGTGCCCATAAACTGAACCTGCAGAGGAGGAAGGAGTTGGCTTTCTATCACAAGCCAGTGTCAGGTTTCCCTAGCAACCATCCTGTACACCACTCTAGTCCCCTGCTTCTGGCACGGTTGTTTCACCAGTTTGATGTAAACATCTGCAGAAGGTGGTGTAGGTGGGGCAAGGTAAGGCTGTCAGTGCCCGAGTAACTTGATACAAAAGAAATGGCTTTCCTTTTAATTTCCAGTCAACAGCTGAGATTCTGTGTAATAGCTATTTGTGTGTACATGTGTATGTGCAGACGTAATCTTTTTAGTAAGCTACACTTTATTAGTCAAATTAACATATATTTCCCTGTACATTCACTACGAAAGAGTCACAATATAATATGACTTTCATCACTTATGTACATTTTTTATGAAATATCATGGATTAATTCATATTTACTGCTTTATCTAAATATTGATTCATAGTCATGCTACAAATACAACTAATAAATGAAAATAATGACAATAAATAACTTACATTTTGTGAAGAAAATGTGTATGCAAAATTTTAAACATATCCTAAATTGGTGTTTTCACCAATTTCCTGCCTATTGTAAACATTTGAAACTTTTAAAGAGTCACAATATCCAAGCAATATCATGTACATATTAAATCAAAATGACTTACAATGAGAGTCAGGTACCAGTGGGTATTTTCAAAAATTTATTAGCAAATATTTTATTTAGGACTTCTGTATCTATGTTTACAGCTGAAATGGGCCCATTTTTAATTGATTATATCTGACATATATCATCATGTAAATTTAAGGTGTACGAAGTGTTTAGTTGGTACAATTATATGCTGCAATATGATTGCTGTTGCAGCAATATTTAGGGCCTTTATCACATTACATAATTATCCTTTCTTGTTAGTGGTTGGATAATTAATTTTCAGTCTCTCAGCAAGTTTGATGTTTGTGGTACAATATTGTTGTCTATATTCATTATACTGTGCATTAGATCTCTATGGCTTACTTGCTTCTTATTGAAAATTTGCAAGTTTAAAAACATCATTCTTAATCCCTTCACCTCCATCCCCTAGTAACCACCATCTTATACTCTATCTTTTATGAGTTTGACACGTTTAGATTTCACATATAAGTGATACCATATGATATTTGCCTTTCTCAAGCTGACTTATCTCACTCAGTACAATATGCTCAAGGTTCATCTATGTTGCCACACATGGCAGAATAGCCTAATTTCTTATAACTCAATACTATTCCATTGTATATATATATTTTTTTCTGTGATAAACATTTAGGTTGTTTCTATATCTTGGCTATTGTGAATAATGTTGCAATAAGCATGGAAGTGAATATTTCTCTTCAAAATCCTATTTTCATTTCTTTGGGTATATACCCAAAAGTGTAATTGTTGGATCATGTGGTAGACTTATGTTTAGTTTTTTAAGGAATATTCATACTGTTTTCCATAATGGTTGTACTGGTTCACATACCATCAAACATGTATAAAGTTTCCCTTTTCTGTACATCCCCGCCAGCACCTGATGGCTCTTGTCTATTGACAGCAGCCATTCTAAGAGGTGTGAGATGTTTCACTGTGGCTTTTACTTGTGTTTTCCTGATGATTTGTGATGTTGAGCATCTTTTCACATGTCTGATAGTCATTTTGATGTCCTCTTTGGAAAAAATGTCTATCCCACCCATTTTTAAATCAGATTGTTTTTCTGTTGTCATTATTTAATTTGCATCAACTATATATATATTTTTTCGATAAAATCTCTTATCTGATACATGATTAGCAAATTTTTTCTCCCATTCCTTAAGTTTTCTTTTCATTTTGTTGTTTCTTTTGCTGTGCAGAAGCTTTTGAGTTGGATATAGTTTCATTTGTAGATTTTTGCTTTTGTTGTTTAGGCACTAATAGTTTTAAAAACCATCTAGTTAATTAATATGCAACACAAATGAGAACCACTGCTCTAAGTCGTCTCTAATCAGTGTGTAGTCTTCAGAAAACCAGCATTGAAATCACTTAAAAAATTTCTAGAAATAAAGAAACCTGGGCCCTACCTCAGACCTACTAGCTTAGGGTGTATATTATAAGCAATATCTCCAGGTAATTCACATGAAATCTGAAGTTTGAAAACCACTGACTAAAATTTGAAAGACAAAATTTCTAATCAGAATAATGTATGTAAAAAATAGTATGGAGAAAATATTTGCACAATAAGCATGTGTGATAGTGATCTTAACGGGGAAATTCAGTTTTTTCCACTAATCTTTACCCTAACCTGATATTCTGATTTTATTATTTAAACATCAGAAAATTTATCTGCAAGATTATTAAAGTTCTTTTCAATAAGACATCTTTCCTTTACCGAAATATCAATTAGCATTTTGACATTGAAATGTCAGTTTTGTTATAAACTTGTACTATGAAAATTAATGTCTATAAGTCTTCTTAGTATAGTAATAAGAAATTTATAACAATATAACTGTTGCCTTGCTATTATGTGAGTAAACTGTTGCTTTTCAATTAACACGATTATCTCTCTTTCAGATTTTATAGGTAAATTTATAGGTAAATTAACACTATATATTGTTTCTTAAATTTGAATGTATGCCAATTCCATGAAAATCTTATAATTTTTCTCTATTATAAAATAATTTATTAGTTTGGTGATTGCTGCTAGTCTACTATGTACCAAAATTTTTTACAGGGGATGTTATTGCATAGTTAATGCAATACTAATATCATACAATCTTCATTTTGAAACTTAGGTTTATATAAAGTAAATATTAATAGATCTAAATGGAGAAATAGAAAGCAATGTAATAATTTTAAGGTATGTCAACACCTTACTTTCATTAATGGATATATCATCTGGATAGAAAATCAATAAGGAAACATTTGACTTGAACAACACATTAAACCAAATAGACTAAACAGGCCTTCCATCCAAAAACAACAGAATACAAATTCTTCTCAAGCATATATGGAATATATTCAGGATAAGTCATATATTACATCAAAAAACAAGCCTTAAAGAATTTAAGGAGATTGAAATTATACCAAGCATCTTTTCCAACCACAATGGTATGAAACCAGAAATCAATTAAAAGAAAATTGGATAATTCACACATACGTGATGATTAAGTTACTAAACAGCCTGAAGGTCAAAGAAAAAGAGAAAAAAAAAAAAACTTGAGAGAAATGAAAATGGAAATACAGCATACCAAATGAGATACAGCAAAATTCAGATATAAGAGAGAATTAATAGCAGTAAATGCCAGAAAATTGGGAAAACTCAGCAGTGGCCACAGGACTGGAAAAGGTCAGTTTTCATTCCAATCCCGAGAAAGGCAATGCCAAAGAATGCTCAAACTTCTGCACAATTGCACTCATCTCACACGCTAGTAAAGTAATGCTCAAAATTCTCCAAGCCAGGCTTCAATAGTCCGTGAACCATGAACTTTCAGATGCTCAAGCTGTATTTAAAAAAGCCAGAGGAACCAGAGATCAAATTGCCAACATCCACTGGATCATCCAAAAAGCAAGAGAGTTCCAGAAAAACATCTACTTCTGCTTTATTGACTATGCCAAAGCCTTTGACTGTGTAGATCACAACTGGAAAATTCTTGAAGAGATGGGAATACCAGACCACATGACCTGCTTCCTGAGAAATCTGTATGCAGGTCAAGAAGCAACAGTTGGAACTGGACATGGAACAATGGACTGGTTTCAAATTGGGAAAGGAGTACATCAAGGCTGTATATCGTCACTCTGCTTATTTAACTTATATGCAGAATACATCATGCAAAATGCTGGGCTGGATGAAGCACAGGCTGGAATCAAGATTGCTGGGAGAAATATCAATAACATCAGATATTCAGATGACATCTTACTTATGGCAGAAAGCGAAGAAGAACTAAATAACCTCTTGATGAAAGTGAAAGAGGAGAGTGAAAAAGTTGGCTTAAAGTTCAACATTCAGAAAGCTAAGAAACATAAAACCTACTGAAAGTGAATCATGAAGTGAATCATAATTGGTCCAATTACTAGTAAAGAGGTTGAATCAGTAACCAAACAGCCCTCAACGAACAAAAGTCCAGTGCCAGATGGTTTCGCTGGTGAATTCTACCAAACCTTCAAAGAAAAAATAATACCCATCTTCAAATTCTCTCCCTAAAATAAGAGGAAACACTCTCAAATTCATATTATGAGGCTAGAATTACCCTAATACCAAATCTAGACATGAACACTACCAGAAAAGAAAATTAGGGCCAATATCCCTGATGAACATAGGAAAAAAAAGAAACATAGGTTGGAAAACCAATAAATTAAGCAAAACAAGGACTTCCTTTGTAGCTCAGTCAGTAAAGAATCTGCCTGCAGTGCAGGAGACCCAGGTGGATCCCTGGGTTGGGAAGATCCCCTGGAGAAGGAAATGGCAGCCCACTCCAGTATTCTTGCCTGGAGAATCCCATGGACAGAGGAGCCTGGTGGGCTGCAGTCCATAGTGTCGTAAGGAGTTGGGCAAGACTGAGCAACTAACACTTACTTACTAAGCAAAATAAAACTCAGTGTGCCAACTGCAAGAGTAGATAGAAAAATAGAAAGAAGGAACAATCTCTCTACCAATGGTGGGAGGAGTGCAATTTAGCTCATAGGTAAAAGGACTATTCTGATTTCAGCAAAGGGGGATGGAGTTCAGAGAGATTTGATACCAGTTTTTTCTGTTGTTTTAATGAGAGAAAGATACCGTGTTCAGAGAATAGAAAGAAGCTTAGTGTAACCATTGTATAGTGTGAAGAGAAAGGAAGAAAAGAAAGTGGAAAGGAGGCTGGACAAGATTGAAACTGAAAGTGAAAATCCCTCAGTCATATCCGACTCTTTGTGACCCCATGGACTATACAGTCTATGGAATTCTCCAGGCCAGAACGCTGGAGTGGGTAGCCTTTCCCTTCTCCAGGGGATCTTCCCAACCCAGGTATTGAACCCAGGTCTCCCACGTTGCAGGCAGATTCTTTACCAGCTGAGCCACCTAGGAAGCCCAAGAATACTGGAATGGGTAGCCTATCCCTTCTTCAGCAGATCTTCCTGACCCAGGAATTGGACCAGGGTTTCCAATGGCAACCCACTCCGGTATTCTTACCTGGAGAATCCCATGGACGGAGGAGCCTGGTGGGTTACAGTCCACGGGGTCACAAAGAGTCGGACGCGACTGAGCGACTTCACTTCACTACACTTCACTTCACTTCCTGCACTGCAGATAGATTCTTTACCAACTAAGTGAGAACTTACTTACAACATTAGAGAGCCAAGTCGTTTCCTCAGGCATGTGGAATTATTATACAGCATGTGAACAACTGCAAGAAAAGTGGTTTTCTTTTTTTTTTTTTTTGAAAAGATTTGGGTTTTTTAATGGAAAATGAAACAGACTGAGGAAATAAATCAATGAAGACCAAGTAGGGATTTATTAAGGCAGTCTACATATCAGATTATAAAGACATAAAGTACATTAGTAATAAAAGGATTACTTTTATTACTGCCTGTGAAGTAATACTTAAACAGCACTTGGGGAGTAAAATTTACAGGGAGAACATAAAAGGGGAAAGTAGTGAGATAGGCAACAAAGCATACTCATCACTTTCCTTTGGGGCAAGATGCTAATGATGAGGCAAATCACTGAAGCAGAGGAAAATAGGAAGAAAAAGACAATTTGGATAGGGAGGGCATCGGTGAATTTACCCATCTTGGTGTCTTACCATGTGGAAAATTTTAGCATTGTTCTTGGAACTGTATACTATGTACTAGTCCAATGCTCACAGCAGAGCGTGGAGCAGCCAAGAAGACTAGCAAGTCATTAATGACCACAAATGCTGCCCGCCTCACATCACCCACAAATTGATGGCAAGGAGACCAGAGCCCCAGATCCTACAGACCATCAATATTTGAAAGACATGTGAAAGAAAATGATCCTGCTGAGAAAGGGCCATGATTACGTGAGAGTTAGGACAGGGAACAGCAATGGCACAAATGAATGTTTGTGGGAAATAAGAAAATATATGTGCCAGTCAAGATCTCCTGCTGTTCACTTTTCCCAAACATAATCCATGACCGAAGAGTGACTTTTTGGAGTATAATTGCTTTTTAGTGTTGTGTTAGTTTCTTCTGCACAGCAAAGTGAATCAGCCATCCATATACCTCCTTTTTGAATTCCCTTCCCATTCAAGTTACCATAGAGGAATATAGTTCCCTGTGCTGTACAGCAGTTTCTCATTAGTTATCTGTTGTATATAAAGTATCAATAATATATATATATATATATATATATATATATATATATGTCAATCCCAATCTCCAACTCATCCCAACCCTCCTTCCCCTCTTGGTATCCATATGTTTGTTCTCTACATCTGTGTCTCTATTTGAAGGGCCTGATACTGACATAAAACTAATACTAAGGCATAGTTATGATAACAAAAACTATTAATGATTAATCAAATGGTGCTTGAAATTTAGCTTTAATCCACATCACAGAACAGTTATGCTAAGGCTGTTAGCAAGAAGTTTCGTACAGGCTACCCAGGCTCATAGCTTGCTGCATATTGTACATAAGTGAGATACTTATCTCCCTCTATGTCTCATTTCCCCAAGTACTAAATAGATACCATTGTTACTCACCCTAATGAAATTATTGCATGGGTTAAATAAAATTCTGCTGCTGCTGCTGCTGCTGCTAAGTCGCTTCAGTCATGTCCGACTCTGTGCGACCCCACAGACAGCAGCCCACTAGGCTCCTCTGTCCCTGGGATTCTCCAGGCAAGAATACTGGAGTGGGTTAGCTTCACAAAGCACACACACTAAATAAATGCTATCTATTATTATAAACAAATAGTACTTTAGCTTGGTAGGGATCATCCAAGATTATATCAATCACAGTTACGATTCTAAATAAGAAAAAAATAGAAATCAATTCCTAAGCAAGTCAATAAGTTTCTGACAAACCTTCCTTTTGAACAAATTATAATTTTTCAACATCATGTTAAGAAACACAGAAACATTTGGGATGAAAGTGTTAATAACAGGACCATACGGTGAGTCTGTGGACTCCATTGTATTCAAACAATTATAGAATTAAAATCATTCTATTCTGTGTTCTAAGGAAAAACACAAAAGAACACAGGCGATAAAGATGGCTGCTGCTGCTGCTGCTAAATCGCCTCAGTCGTGTCCGACTCTGTGCGACCCCACAGACGGCAGCCCACCAGACTCTGCCGTCCCTGGGATTCTCCAGGCAAGAACACTGGAGTGGATTGCCATTTCCTTCTCCAATGCATGAAAGGGAAAAGTGAAAGTGAAGTCGCTCTGTTGTGTCTGACTCTTAGCCAGCCCATGGCCTGCAGCCTACCAGGCTCCTCCATCCATGGGATTTTCCAGGCAAAAGTACTGGAGTGGGGTGCCATCGCCTTCTCCGAAAGATGGCAGAGTTCCTAAACTAAAACACCAAATGTCCAATACCAGACTGTACGAAGTCAAGAGATTCAAGTTTATTACAATTATATACATCAAATATGTACAGTATTTTAAGCACTAATGTTTTACCCAATAATTTCAAACTTCCTTGGCTATCTAGAAATAATAGCTTTTATACATAATGTTTTACATATAATGCCAAGCCTCTTTTTCTGTCTACCCAGCTACCTACATACATAGCATCTGCCTGTATCCATTTATTTATAGATTGTGCCCAGGTTCTGAAATGTTATGGGAATAGAAGTATGCACATTTCTAAAATGTCATCTTACTCAAAATAGGTGTACTGCTGACCACTTTAAATGGACTTGAATCATTTCTAGGTGCTTCTTTGAATAATCACAATGTGAATGACTCAGAATTATGGGTATGGTAACAAACAGCTGGAAAAATATAGATTATTAATAAGTCTCAGTGTGTCCATTTTATCTCAGTGTTACTTCTTTAGTTTAAAAAATACAAAGTAAAACATCTGGAGAACTGTGATACCTTCCCCCCAAATAAAAAATAACATATTTGTCTTCTATTAACTACTTATGTATCAAGGTTTCTTATGTTCAATAAAATAAATACACCATTAATGCTACTTTAAAAAATTAAGTGTTCATTTGAACTCCAAAAAATTTCATCATTTTTCTTAAAGTCTCTTTAACTATCTTTATGAAGTTGTTTAAGATTTAGCAGAGATAAATCTCACTATTTGATGTGATTTATGTACTGTTTTGATATCCATTACATCTTGATTTGACTATTTAATTAAACACATTGGAATTTACTGTCCTTTTTTATGATTAAAATGTGAAATTTTACTGACATAATTTTATAGTGCATTTCCCCTTTCTTGGTATTCTATTTCTTATTCAATGAAGAAAAAATTTTGGATGTATTTTATGATTTGATAGCTTTCACTCTTGTTTTTGGCAATAGCTTTTTAATACATAGTTCATATTTCTAAATGTATGTGTATCAATTAATAGTCCCCATTAATATATTATCTGTTAAAATATTTTTTTATTTATTCAACTTCTGTCTACTCATGATTATTTTAGGAATAGATGCTTCCCTTGGAAAGAGATGTCATAGTTTTTTAAACATCTAATAGCTCGATCTAAACATCCATGAACTGCTTTATGCATTTGAAATGTCCTCCTCTAAAGGAATAATAGGCTCTTTGATAGAAGGAATATTTTTGTAAAGGCCATATTCTTTAAACAAATAAAATAAGTATATTTATTAGCAACTGGATGACAGTGTGATCTAATGGACAGGTAATTAAACTAGAATCAGGAGTACTTTCTTCTCTTGTCTTCCCTTTGGAAACTTAGAGACTTTGCTTCTCTTTCCTGCTTTTCTCATCTAAAAAATGAGAGCCTTTACTGTTTCTGACGTATGTGTCTATCACAGAGCCCATCACTTGATAAGCAGCCTATAAACAGTTATTAAATAAAGGAGCATTTTTATAAAGCTAGCAAGTGAAGGCACAGAAATTCCAAGCCAGGTTACAACTACCTCTTAAACCCCTTCTCTCCCCTGTCCTTCTAATCTCTATCAGAGCAGTCACCTGTATCCGATCTAAAATATTAAATGCCTTTTGAATGCACACTTGCAAGACTATTCTAACATAGTTTTTCTATGCAACTATGAGTCTGTGGAAGAAAAGTAGAAAGACATATGTTAATTTCCTAGTTCTACAGCTTACTTGTGTGTATGTTTCTGGTTCTTCATCATAAAATGATTTATTTACAGTGTGTGTGTCTGTTTTTTAAAAGCAGAGAACCTATATAATGCAGTTTGTAAAATCTCAATTTCCATAAGTATTTCCTAGGACTGCCAATAATGTGTTGTGCTGTTATTAAAAAAAAAAAAGAGGCTTAATAGGAGGGAAGGCAACTTTTTAAAAACATATTTTTTTCTTTTCTCCCTTCCTCACCTGTATTTGTTCCTTAAAATACAAAAAAAAAAAAAAAATGGAGTCATTGTGGAGTCATCTCCCAGGAAACCGTGGCAAGAAAATCTGAGTGAAGAGGTTGTAGAAAAGGCTGAATCCACTTACGAAGAAATGATTAGTCAAACACAAAGCAAGGGACTCCCTAATGGCCTAGAACTCCTCAAAACCAGGCTGGAACTCCCTAACCACCCATTTCAATTTTCTGTAGGCCTTAATTTTCAATATTACGAGAAAGAGAAGAAGATGCTCAAGGAAGACGGAAGTAAGGATGGGCAGATTGTGGGAGACCTCCTGTTGGTTGTCCTGGTCATTCAGAAAGAGTTCAACTAGATTAAATTCTACAAAACTCAATAGTATCATTTCAGCATGCTTTGTGGTTTGTCTGGACAGAAGCTGGGGTGCATAGGCAGAGACAGGCACCTGAGTGTCCTGAGATGCAGCTGTACTCTTTAATATAGTCAATTAAACCCCCATGGCTCAATTTCATAATGAAAAACATGACATTTCAAAGATATATATCTTAAAAATTACTCTACCAATTTTAAGTATGTCAAATTGCCAATTTTATGTCTCATATATATACATTTATTTATTTATAAAGAAACACACCTTTTCTTAAAAAAATCATAAAATGATCCTTTTCAGATTCCACTTACTTTACCTGGGGTACCAGAAAGCAAGATTTAGTTGTGTTTTAGAAAAACATTTGATTCTTCTTTGACCAATATTGAGAAAACAAAGAGTTCTTTGTTGAAAATCAAATCAGGACCAATAATTATGCATAATAGTACCTGGCCTTTGCAGAGCACCATGCTTTGAAGTTTATGGTTTTTCCAATGCTTTTATTACACATGATCTTCTTTGATCCTGCCACCATTACATGTGGAAGGAAAGTGAGGCATCATTCTATTGTACTGGTAAGTGCAACAGAGGCTTTAAAGAGTATAGAACTTGTCAACTTCCTTAAGGAGTATTAAATAAGTAACCAGAGTCACAAAGTTCAGCCGTATCAATGCTGGGCTTTTCAAAATATATATTTACATGTTTATTTATTTGGCTGAACCAGATCATAGTTGCAGCATGTGGGATCTAATTTCCTGACCAGATTGGACCCAGGCCGCCTGCCTTAGGAGTATGGAGTCTTAGCCAGAGGACTGCCAGGCAAGTCTCAAAGCTGAGCTTCTTGAGCTTCCAGCTTAAGAAGTTAATTTCATGTGTTAACCTACCCCTTAAATAATAGGCATTAAAGACCTTTGGCATATGGAGGTGGGCTTCTTGTGCCACAGTTGTCTCCTAACTGGCTTCTCTATTTGCACATGAATCCCCTTTAGTCCCTGGAGAAGGGATAGGCTACCCACTCCAGTATTCTTGGGCTTCCCTGGTGGCTTAGACAGTAAAGAATCTGCCTGCAATGTGGGAGATTTGGGTTCGATCCCTGGGTTAGGAAGATCCCCTGGAAAAGGGCATGGCAACCCACTCCAGTATTCTGGCCTGGAGAATCCCTTGGATAGAGAAGCCTGGTAGGCTACAGTCCATGGGGTTGCACAGAGTCGGACATGACTGTGCAACTAAGCACACACTCCTTTACTCCATTCTTCAGATCTGGCCAGAATAGTCTAAAACAGGAATGTAGTCCTGTCCTTCTCTCCTACACCCCGTATTTCCATAGCAACCATCCTATCTAAAAGCAAATCCACGGTTCTCTCATTCTGAACTCCAAGGCCCTGCAGGGTTTAGCTTCAAGGACCTTTCTTCCACTTCCTCGTGCTAAGGTAGTTACATTTGCTTCTTTCTTAAATACAGAAAGAGCACTCTGACCTTGGGCTTTTGATGGACCAGTCTCCTTTCAAATGCAATTGCAATTTCTCCTTCTAAAGTTTTGTCTGGATGTTTAATTTAGGTCCCTGGCTCCTCTCAACCCTTCAGAGATAGCCTCTGTCTCTACAGAGCCCTATCCCAACCCCTATCCTCAACTCCTTCCTCCTTATTGCTTCATTCCCAGCCCCTGGAAGGGTACCTAGCAAAAAGGAATCTAAACAGTATACGCTGAGTGAAGAAATGAATAAATGAATGGATGAACAGAGTTGAGGCGGAACAGGCCCAGCAAGGTTGGATTGTTGCCCATGTTAGCTTCCCATATGGAAATATTCATCAGTGTCCTGAAGATGTAGGCTAACTACCTGCTTTTGGAAGCAATGCCATCCAAAAGATGGTTAGGAAATCTCTAACCATCTGGCTGTTTAAGTAGTTTAACATGACACATGTTAACATTTTAGCACTAGAAAAAGTTAAAGATAAGGACTATATTCCAGAAGGAATTAGTTTGTATAAAGGAGTGTTACAGCCAGAAAACTGAGTTTTTTTTAACATCTATTCCTCACCTCATTAGCTTGAATAAAAATACTATCACCATTACAAGGGCACATTGCTTTTCAATGCCAGTCATATATTACATCCAGGTGAGATATCATGTTAATGAGTTATTACTTTCTCCAGTTATTTGACCGATTTGCTTGCCAATTTGGTCAAGTTCACATCTTGATCCTGTACATTGTAGCATCTCACTGGCACACATTTTGTTTGAAGGAGCCCAGGTTACTTGCTAGAAACAAATGAGCAAAGTACATCTACCTTAAACTAGATCATCTCATCAAATTGATCATATGAAATATCTTTATAGGCAAATGTTTCAGGACAAGACAACTTTATTTCATTTTTTTCAGCATGCTTGGAAAGTTAAAGCTTTTCCCCTGCTTTTTGTTTTTCTTTTATTCCTACACACAACTTTTCCACTGATTACATAAAATGGATTTAGAAAGAATAATAATAATGAAAGTGGACATTGTTCTTAACCATGAAGTGAACTCCAAACTTCTTGTACTTTTGTGGAGGAAGGAAGAGCAGAGCTTACCATGTTTAGATGTCAGCACTAAGAACCAGGAAAGAAAGAGACTTGAAAACTGTAAGTTCCTCTGGCCGCGTTTGTAAGGGCCAGACTGGTTCCTAAACTTCATAGGATTTGGTCTTTCATTTCCTGTATGTCAATCCAACAAATCTTCAGTAACAACTTATTTTTATTTTAGTGCTTGACAGTCTGGAGAGGGCTTTCACAAAAACTATCCCATTGGTTTCTCACAATTACTCAGTAAGACAGTTGTAATATTTATATATTTTTACATTCAACCAGCCTGAGACTCAATGAATGGCATAATCAAGAACCAAAGCAAGGGCGTTTGACTCTGCAGTCCACCTTTTTTTCCATTAAATCATACTGTTTCTTTGATTTCTAAGATTTAAAATTGCTCTGGTCATTTACCTAGCTACTCTCTCAAGCTTCATGAGTACAGAGCAATACTGAATGATAATCCATCCTTATAATTGCCTGATACTTCTAGCTTCTGAAAAAGATCACAGTTCTGTCTATCTGAAATAATACAGTGGATCTTGGGAGTTTTTAATACCTTATTATCAGGAAAAAAATAATTAATAAGCAAACGCTGCTATATTTATTCTTTCTCTCTGTCTAGACATTAAGTTGGATGCACCTAAAGGGTCAGTTCCTAAACCAAGAATGGTCAGTAATCTCGGGACAATAGAGGCTGTCGTTTTCACAGAGTGTATGGAAGATTTTACCTGGCTGCTTTTCAGGCTGTTGGCACATTAAATGTGGCTAGTATACATGATGTGTTTGGGGTTAATTTAAATATATTTTATTCCTTGACACTGTTGTTTGTATAAAAAGAAATTAATTGAAAAAAAACCCAGGTATGGGAAATTATTTCCTAATGATTTCTAATGTTCACGTCATTCCTGTGAACATTATTCATCCAAGGTTGTCATGGCAGAAGACTTCTGGTGCTTACTCACCATCACTCCCCCTCCCTGTGCAGGGTCACAGAGGCTGAAGGTCCCCACCATGTGACTACTCCTGGATAATGGTTTGTGAGAAGGAATGATGAAGGGTTTAATTGCTGGTGTGAGACCCCTCAGAGCTCTCTGCCTCTGCCTCAGCAACTAAAGAGACATCAAGTTCCAGATGGCATAGCTGCAAGAGAGAGACTCATCATCAGCTGAGGTCCCATGGGGAGTAGGACTTCCTGCCAAACTATGTGGGGCCATAGAATCAAGAGTGAGAAAGGAGTTTTGGGGAGTTAGCTACTGAGATATCCTACTTTAAAATCCAAAGGTTATAGTCAAAGGAGCATAGGAGTTGGATTCAGAAAATCTGGAAAACATCTCATTTAATCACTGTGTCAACTTGGGGAAGTCACTGAAATTTGTTGTTTCATATTCTTCCTTTCTAAAGTAGAGATGATAAAATATTTCCTATCAGTTTGGAAGAATTACTATAAAAATCAAATTGAAAAAAAAATCAAATTGCACAGTGTAGGTTGGGTCACTTTGCAATTTATATTAAAAAAGGTGGTAATGTATTATTGATCCTTTTGTAACTGTGATTTCCTGGTTAAAGGAACTTCTCTACCCAACTTCCTACATGCCATTCCTATAGAAAAAGTAGACAAGGAAGCGAAAGTTAAAGTGTGAAATTGAACAAGATGCCATTTTTGTTTTGTTTTAACTCGTTACTATAATAATATTGAGGTTCTGTTCATTAAATTCAAGATTTCTTAGAATTAGGTCTTCAGACTCAGGCTCAATTCCATGACACTCAGCTGTTTCAAACTAGTTTGGTTTTCCACTTTCACTAGTTCTGCACTTCAGAGAACCAAGACACTCTCTTACATATCTTTTAATACAATGTGGGATACAAAATAAACTAGGTATAAGAGAGCCTGTGCTTAGCCTCTCAGTCATATCCAACTCTTTCTGACCCTGTGGACAGTAGCCCGCCAGGCACCTCTGTCCGTGGGGATTCTCTAGGCAAGAATACTGGAGTGGGTTGCCATGACCTCCTCCAGGGGATCTTCCCAACCCAGGGATCCAACCCAGGTCTCCCACATTTGCAGGTGGATTCTTTACCATCTGAGCCAGCAGGGAAGCCCAAGAATACTGAAGCGGGTAGCCTATCCTCCTCCAGGGGATCTTCCCAACCCAGGAAGTGAACTCTCATGCATTGCAGGTGGATTCTTTACCAGCAAACGTACCAGGGAAGCCCCATTAAGACAGCAGCAAAGCATTTTTGGTGCAGCCAAGATGGTGGGGTTGGAAGAGCCTGAGCTCATTTCTTCCCAAGGGCACACCAAGATTGCAACTCTTCACAGAGTAACTAATAACAATGACAACATGAAGACTAGGAGAAAGAATTTTCCGCAACAAAAGGTACAAAGAAGGAAACACAGTGAAATTCAGTGGAGGGGCAGAGATTTGTTATAGTTAACCCCACACCCCCAAGGAGGCGACCACAATGAGGGGATAATCACAGTGACACATCACAGCTTTCTGCAAGACGTGAGTAGCCGAGCACCACAGCGGCTGGCCCAGGAGCTTTGCAGCAGGAAGACAAGACAAGCACCGAGAGCATCCAGCTGTGAAGGCCAACAGGACTTGCACACAGGAGAGGCAAAGGCTGTGGGAAAGAGACTCCACTCTCACAGGGATCACACGAAACCTCACATTCCGCTCCCAGCACAGAGGCACTTGTTGGAAAGCAGTCTTATAATACCCACTTGCTCATCCTGGAGAGCCTCCCAGAGAGGCAGGAAGCATCTGGGACTTCCCAGGTGGCAGCCACTGCAAGGAGCTCATTCTACCATGACCACAGTGAGGACTGCACGCACCACTTTGGAGTCTTCCCTCAGCCCACTAGTTCTTGCAGCTTACCCTCCCTCCAGCAGGCCAGTCAGATCACCAATCATCAAGGAAATGCACATCAAAACCACAGTGAGATATCACCTCACACCTGTCAGAATGGCTACCATCAAAAACAAACATCAAGTGTTGATGCGGGTGTGAAGAAAAGGGAGTCCTCAGTAGCTGTTGGTGGGGATATAAATTGGTACAACCACTACAAAAAACAGTATGAAGTTTCCCCAAAATAAAATAAAACTATCATAGGACCCAGAAATTCCACTTGTGTATTTTTTTTCTGAAAAAAACAAACAAACAAACAAAAAACAGATATTAATTTGAAATAATTATAGACCTCTATGCTAATTGTCACATTATTTATAATAGCCATGACATGAAAACAACCTAAGTACCCATCAATAATTAATGGATAAATATGTGATATAAATATATATATATATACACACACACAATGGAATAATATGTGGCATGAAATATAATATGTATTATATATATTATATATATACACACACACAATGGACTATTACTAATATCTTATAATTTCCACCAACAAAAATAGACCCAGAGAGTATATTCCTAACTGAAATAAGTCAAATGAAGACAGACTACTACTGTACAATTTTATTTCCATGCAGAATCTAAAAACAAAGTAAATAAACAAACATTCAACAGAAAGAGACTCATAGATTCAGAGAAGTAACTGGTAGTTGCCAAAGTGTGTAGGGCTGGGCAACAAGTAAAATAGGTGCTGGAGATTAAAGGGAAAAAACTTCCAGTTGCAAAATGAGTCAGGGAGATGTAATATACAGCATAGGAAATTCAGTAGGAACTTTGAAAGTTGACAAATGGTAACTAGACTTGAGTATTATCTTGTAGTATAAAAATATCAAATCACTCTCTTGTACAACTTGAAACATAATATCATAAGCCAAGTATACTTAAATTAAAATATAAAATATAAATAGTAAACAAATATACAAGTAAGTGAAAAGAGAACATTAAGTCAGTTTATACTATTCCTTGGATTCGTAAACCCAATCCCACAGTCTAACACAGCAAGAAGACCAGCATGACTAGTAAGCACTCACTGGGTCTCTCCTCTATGGAGTTCATGTGCACAGCTGGGAAGAGGAGCACGTGCTAATGTGCCTAACTTTCCACATTCGAGTCCACATGAAATTTGGCCATGGTTTGTGTCCTCCAAGCAATGGCACCCCACTCCAGTACTCTTGCCTGGAAAATCCCATGAACGGAGGGGCCTGGTAGGCTGTAGTCCATGGAGTCGCTAGGAGTCGGACACGACTGAGCGGCTTCACTTTCACTTTTCACTTTCATGCATTGGAGAAGGCAATGGCACCCCACTCCAGTACTCTTGCCTGGAAAATCCCATGGATGGAGGAGCCTGGTAGGCTGCAGTCCATGTGGTTGCTAAGAGTTGGACATGACTGAGCGACTTCACTTTCACTTTTCACTTCCATGCATTGGAGAAGGAAATGGCAACCCACTCCTGTGTTCTTGCCTGGAGAATCCCAGGGATGGGGGAGCCTGGTGGGCTGCTGTCTATGGGGTCACAGAGAGTTGGACACAACTGAAGCGACTTAGCAGCAGCAGCAGCAGTGTGTCCTCCAAACCTAAGACATGACGGGAATATGGTGTAACTCTTTAAGTTATCATCTCATCCTCTCCCTATTGAAGAAATAAAACAGTGCAGTCATCACAGAGGCACCCTCAGTAGTAATTCAAAGTGTATTCTCTGAAACCAGGCGAATTCTAGCTCCTCTACTTACCTAGTTACCCTAAGCTTGTAACTTCTTCATGCCTCAGATCGCCCATCTATAAAAGTGCATATAAAAATGTCACAGTTTATATACATCTATATTGAAAATTAATAATTTGGAAAATTAATCTATGCCATGTGTTTAGAGAGAGGTTCAAGACATAGTGAACACTAGAAGACTTACTATTGTCTCCTTTCAACCGAGCTTCAAGTTATTCTAATACAAGCTGAAAAGAACTTGAAGCTCAAAAATATGAAGAGAGTTTGTGAGGAGACAGAGGGAAGAATTTTTGAGAAATTTTCAAAACCAATTGAAGCAACAGCAGATGAGTAAAAATGCTGCTAAGAGCATTTCATGGTTTTATGATCGACTAGAGGTCTATAGCACTCTCTTGTCTTTTGGGCCCAGATTTGCATTTCTTTCCATGGAACACATTTGGATAAACCAATGGCTCTCCTCTACACTGAAATTTAGTCTCCCACAAAGCTTTCTCTTCCCTTGTTTCTCATAAAAATCTAAGTATTTTCCTGGTTACTGAACCAGGAGATTCCCATGCCATTTTTGGATACTGCATATCTCCCTCTTTCAAATCCATTCACTGGCCAAATCTGGCCCAATATATTTTCAGGAGAGTCTTTTCCATTTCTCTTCTAGTCAATTCAGTTGGTCGATCAGTCATGTCCATCTCTTTGTGACTCCATGGACAGGACCAGGCCAGGCATCCCTCTCCACCACCAATTCCTGGATTACTCAATTACTCAAACTCATGTCCATGGAGTCAGTGGTGCCATCCAACCATCTCAACCTCTGTCACCCACTTCTCCTCCCACCTTCAATCTTTCCCAGCATCAGGGTCTTTTCAAATATGTCAGCTCTTCACATCAGGTGGCCAGAGTATTGGAGTTTCAGCTTTAGCATCAGTCCTTCCAAAGAATATTCAGGACTGATTTCCATTAGGACGGACTGGTTGGATCTCCTTGCTGTTCAAGGGATTCTTAAGAGTCTTCTCCAACACCACAGTTCAACAGCATCAATTCTGTGGTGCTCAGCTTTCTTTATGGGCCAACTTCACATCCATACATGACTACTGGAAAAACTATCATTTTAACTAGATGGACATTTGTTAACAAAGTAATGTCTCTGCTTTGTAATATGCTTTCTAGGTTGTCATAGCTTTTCTTCCAAGGAGCGAGTGTCTTTTAATTTCATGGCTGTAGTCATCATCTGCACTGATTTTGGAGCCCAAATAAAGTCTGTCACTGTTTCCATTGTTTCCCCATGTATTTGCCATGACGTGATGGGACCAGATGCCATGACCTTAGTTTTCTGAATGCTGTGTTTTAAACCAACTTTTTCACTCTGTTGTTTCACTTTCATCATGAGACTCTTTAGTTCTTTTTCACTTTCTGCCATAAGGGTGGTGTCACGTGCATATCGGAGGTTATTAATATTTCTACCGGTAAACTGGATTCCAGTTTGTGCTTCATCCAGTCCAGCATTTCTCATGATATACACGGTATATCAGTTTCATAAGGAGGGTGACAATATACAGCCTTGATGTACTCATTTCCCAATTGGAAACCAGTCTGTTATTCCATGCCTAGTTCTAACTGTTGCTTCCTGACCTGCATACAGATTTCTCAGAAGGCAGATCAGGTGGTCTGGAATGCCCATCACTTTAAGAATTTTCCACAGTTTGTTCTGATTCACACAGTAAAAGGCTTTGGCATAGTCAGCAAAGCAGAAGTAGATGTTTTTCTGGAACTCTTGCTTTTCCAATATCCACCAGATGCTGGCAATATGATCTCTGGTTCCTCTGCCTTTTCTAAATACAGCTTGAAAATCTGTAAGTTCACAGTTCACATCCTGATGAAGCCTGGCTTGGAGAATTTGAGCATTACTTTGCTAGTGTGTGAGATGAGTGCATTGTGTGGTAGTTTGAGCATTCTTTGGCATTGTCTTTCTTTGGGACTAGAATGAAAACTGACCATTTCCAGTCCTGTTGCCACTGCTGAGTTTTCCAAATTTGCTGGCATATTGAGTGCAGCACTTTCACAGCATCATCTTTCAGGATTTGAAATAGCTCAGCTGGAATTCCATCACCTCCACTAGCTTTGTTTGTAGTGATGCTTCCTAAGGCCCACTTGACTTTGCATCCCAGGTGTCTGGCTCTAAGTGACTGATCACACCATTGTGATTATCTGGGTCATGAAGATCTTTTTTGTATAGTTCTTCTGTGTATTCTTGCCACCTCTTAATATCTTCTGCTTCTGTTAGGTCCACACCATTTTTGTCCTTTATTGTGCCCATCTTTGCAAGAATATTTCCCTTGGTATCTCTAATTTTCCTGAAGAGATCTCTAGTCTTTCCCATTCTATTGTTTTCCTCTATTTCTTTGATCACTGAGGAAGGCTTTCTTCTTTCTTCTTGCTATTCTCTGGAACTCTGCATTCAAATGGGTATATCTTTCCTTTTCTCCCTTGCCTGTGGCTTCTCTTCATTCCTCAGCTATTTGTAAGGCCTCTTCAGATAACCTTTTGCCTTTTTGCATTTCTTATTCTTTGGGATGATCTTGATCACTACCTCCTGTACAATGTCACCAACCTCCATCCATAGTTCTTCAGTCACTCTGTCTATCAGATCTAATCCCAGGAATCTACTTGTCACTTCCACTGTATAATCATAAAGGATTTGATTTAGTTCATTCCTGAATGATCTAGTGGTTTTCCCTATGTTCTTCAATTTAGGTCTGAATTTGGCAATAAGGAGTTCATGATCTGAGCCTGAGCTCCCAGTCTTGTTTTTGCTGACTGTATGGAGCTTCTCCATTTTCGGCTGCAAAGCATATAATCAGTTTGATTTTGGTATTGACCCCTGGTGATGTCCATGTGTGGAGTCTCCTCTTGTGTTGTTGGAAGAGGGTGTTTGCTGTGACCAGTGCATTCTCTTGAGAAAACTCTATTGGCCTTTGCCCTGCTTCATTCTGTACTCCAAGGTCAAACTTGCCTGTTACTCCAGGTTATTTCCTGACTTCCTACTTTTGCACTCCAGTCCCCTATAATGAACAGGACACCTTTCTTGGGTGTTAGTTCTAGAAGATCTTGTAGGTCTTCATAGAACTGTTCAACTTCAGGACAACACCCAGTTTCCCCTCAGTCAGTCTCTCCCATCAGGAAGCTTCCATAAGCCTCTTATACTTTTCCATCAGGGGTCAGACAGACTGAAAAGTACAATCACAGACTAACTAACCAATCTAATCACATGGACCACAGCGTTGTCTGACTCAATGAAACTGTGAGTCATGCCGTGTGGAGCCACCCAAGATGGACTGGTCATGGTGGAGAGTTCTGACAAAATGAGATCCACTGGAGAAGGGAATGTCAAGCCACTTCAGTATTTTTGCCTGGGGAACCCCATGAACAGTATGAAAAGGCAAAAAGATAGGACACTGAAAGATGAACTCCCCAGGTTGGTTGGTGCCCAATATGCCACTGGAGATCAGTGGAGAAATAACTCCAGAAAGAATGAAGAGACAGAGCCAAAGGAAAAACAGCAGCCAGTTGTGGATGTGACTGGAGATGGAAGCAAAATGTGAAGCTGTAAAGAGCAATGTTGCCTAGGAAACTGTAATGTTAGGTCCATGAATCAAGGCAAATTGGACCTGGTCAAACAGGAGATAGCAAGAGTGAACATGAACATTTTAGGAATCAGTGAACTAAAATGGACTGGAATGGGTGACTTTAACTCAGATGACCATTATTTCTACTGCTATGGGAAAGAATGCCCTAGAAAATGGAGTAGCCATCACAGTCAACACGAGAGTCTGAAATGCAGTACTTGGATGCAATCTCAAAAATGTCAGTATGTTTGTTTCCAGGGCAAACCATATCTGTTTACATATACATACACATATATGTATATCTGTTTTTCCTTCTTAGAAGCTACAATGATTCTGCAGCAAAAGATATTCAAAGTAGCATGAAAATTAGTATCAGTGAGCTCAGATCTAACAAGAAATTCCTGACTTTCAGGTCACTATGTAATAGCTGAAGAATGCTTTGAAATGAATATCATATTTTTGATGTTTGTTATTTCTGAATGTTTGGATACATACCCATTCTGAATTTTATAAGGGCCTATAGTGAATGAGTATGTGTGTATAGAGTCACACACACACATGAAAAGAAAGCAAAGAAAAGGAGGATGCCTGTCACCTTCACTTGCATATTCATAAAAATGCAGGAGAGAAGGGACTGGAAACATTGGAGCAAAGAGACAGGAAATGTCAAGCTTGATAGGTCATGCTGAGAGGAAAAATGTACTCTAAAAACATGTGCTACCATTTGACTTACTGGTGTTAACTTGATCTTATATTCAACACAAATACAGTATGTCTAACTGCGATCATATCTAAATTGTTATTCTACCAAACTTAAACATCCGTTGCTCAATGGAGCGCCACATTTCAAGGCTCTTACTCTGCTTGTCATTCATGCCAGTTTTTAAAGAATTGTTTGAATGTAACTTCACAGCATGCTGTTTCATCCCCTCCTGTTGTTTCAAAGTCCCATGCAACTGAAAAGCTATGCGATCATGAATCTGTGGTGTCCAGTAAAAGGTTGGTTTTCTCCCCTACAGGATGAGCCAGGAAAAACAACCACACAAACACATACAACAATTCATCTCCAAAGACTCTTCTGTTTCTTCTCAGTAATGTAACAAATAAGAGGCACAGGGGCTGGTCTAAGCCAGGCCCACTCCCATTACCCCTCAATGTCTCCCTTCCTTCCCTCCCAGGTGAGAGCTGACTCATCTGCAAGGGGCATCCCACTGAAGCACCTCAGTTTTACTGTTCACACTTAAATTTCCCAGTCACATTTAATTTTACGTTAACATTTAAACTAATTAAGCTGATCACATGGACTACAGACTTATGTAATTCAATGAAACTATGAGACAAGCCGTTTAGGGCCACCCAAGATGGACAGGTCATGTGGAGAGTTCAAACAAAATGTGGTCCACTGGAGAAGGAAATGGCAACCCACTCCAGTGTTCTTGCCTTGAGAATCCCGGGGACGGGGGAGCCTGGGGGGCTGCTGTCTATGGGGTCACAGAGAATTGGACACGACTGAAGCGACTTGGCAGCAGAAACAAGTTCAGGAGACAAAATGATGGATCTCTAATTTTTAAGAATGTTTTTTATTAAATTAGCAACAAAAACAAAAATATATGTATGTGTACATATACATATCAGGTTTCCCAGATGGCATGGTGGTAAAGGATCTGCTTGCTAGTGCAGGAGATGCAAGAGATGTGGGTTCAATCCCTGGGTAGGGAAGATCCCCTAGAGAAGGGAAACACTACACACTCCAGAATTCTTGCCTGGACAATTCCATGGACAGAGGAACCTGGTGAGCTATTGTCCATGGGGTAACGAAACAGTTGGACATGACTGAGCAACTAAGCATACATACATATATTTATTAACAAGATTCATCTTTACGATCAGATCAGATCAGATCAGTCACTCAGTCGTGTCCAACTCTTTGTGACCCCATGAATCGCAGCACGCCAGGCCTCCCTGTCCATCACCAACTCCCGGAGTTCACTGAGACTCACGTCCATCGAGTCAGTGATGCCATCCAGCCATCTCATCCTCTGTCGTCCCCTTCTCCTCCTGCCCACAATCTCTCCCAGCATCAGAGTCTTCCCCAAAGAGTCAACCCTTTGCATGAGGTGGCCAAAGTACTGGAGTTTCAGCTTTAGCATCATTCCTTCCAAAGAAATCCCAGGACTGATCTCCTTCAGAATGGACTGGTTGGATCTCCTTGCAGTCCAAGGGACTCTCAAGAGTCTTCTCCAACACCACAGTTGAAAAGCATCAATTCTTCGGCACTCAGCCTTCTTCACAGTCCAACTCTCACATCCATACATGACCACAGGGAAAACCATAGCGATAGGGGGTGACTTTTGGATATGTTTACTCAAAATTATTGCAAAAAGAAAATGTTACCAATGATTATTAATTTTTTCAAGAGACATTTAGACGTGTTTAAAAAATAGCCACAAATCCATGTGCAAGTTATGTTATTTATTTAGTCTTCAGAAAAAGCCACTTGGGTGTTTAGATTTAAGGCACCCATCTTTCTTTGTGCTCCTCAAACTCATCACACTCAGGTTGATTGTAATGCTTGCAACATTGTTTTGTAATTGCTTCCTTTCCTATTTCACTGATTAGCTCCTCCAAGCAGGAGAGCCTCACTTCTCTTTGCATCCTATGCAGAGTTCTTCCACATAGTTTTGGTGTGACAAATGTTTATAGAATAAATAACTGAATGAATAAGTTTTGTTTTTTAACAAGTGGTATTATATTATTCTGCTGCTGTGAGATTATTCTTGGCGCTCCTAAAGTATGTTAATTTTCTTATCCTAGTGAGATTTTGTATAATGATTAATTTCAAATGTATATTTCACTTAAAGAAAGTTTATTTTGGGGGGACCTGTTGAAAGAGTAAATAAATTCACCTAAGTGTTAATTTTGTTAATAAGTCAATTTAATGTTACCAATTAGTTTAAATTGTGAAATTAATATTTAAGAGTTATAATCATTAAAATTATGTAAGTAACTAAATTAGTTTCAGAGGCTATAAAGGTTTTAATACTCACAAAAGGATGTTAACTTGGAATCATCTTTGAAGGAGCTTAAAATTTTTTTCCAACAAATTATACTATCTTTGAATCTTCTGAGAAATGTCTGGAATTTGAATTTTTAAAATAAATTATATTCACACTTCTCTGCACAACCCAAATACATTCCATGACAGGAAAAGTCTGAAGTCAGTGTCTTATAAAAGGTGAATTACTGTGCATTTTATTATCAATAATAATACATGTAAAATTACTCACAGACTACCCTGAAAGCTTTGGATTCCTGGATAACATCAAAGTAGAGATTTTTAATTGCAGAAAATGCTGTTGTGACATTAGGTATACTTGAAGTCATTCCTTACACTTTTTGATTAATCTTGTGGTGCTAGATGTTCCAAGTCAACCTCACTCTTCTTGAATCCTCAGCTTACACTCACCACTTGGAATTTTATTTTTCATTTTGAAATTTAGCTAGCACTACTTTCTGCTTTTGTGTTTAGAATTTGCTAAATCCTGATGGTTATGATTCAGGTTGTCAAGGGCATTCCTTTCATTCTTGAGAAGATTTATTCTTGGAAAATTTGCTGAAGTCAGAGACACTCTCTTCAAGGAAATAGCTGACCTGACATATTTTTTTAAAATAATATATTTAAAAATGTGCAAAATGTCCAAGTGGTTCTTCTGGATGGTAGGATTCTAGGTGGTTTTAACATTTTTTTCTTTCATTTGACAATGTTTTCCAAGTTTTGTGATATGAATCTCATTAATTGAACAAGAAAAATTAAAGTTAGTTTACAGTATCTGTTGAGTTCAGTTCAGTCGCTCAGTTGTGTCTGACTCTTTGCAACCCCATGAACTGCAGCATACCAGGCCTCCCTGTCCAGCACCAACTCCCAGAGTCCACCCAAACTCATGTCCATTGAGTCGGTGATGCCATACAACCATCTTATCCTCTGTCATCCCCTTCTCCTCCTGCCCTCAATCTTTCCCAGCATCAGAGTCTTTTCAAATGAGTCAGCTCTTCACATCAGGTGGCCAAAGTATTGGAGTTTCAGCTTCAACATCAGTCCTTCCAATGAACGTCCAGGACTGATTTCTTTAGGATGGACTGGTTGTATCTCCTTGTAGTCCAAGAGACTCTCAAGAGTCTTTTCCAACACCACAGTTCAAAAGCATCAATTCTTTGGCACTCAGCTTTCTTTTATAGTCCAACTCTCACATCCATATATGACTTACTGGAAAAACCACAGCTTTGACTAGATGGACATTTGTAGACAAAGTAATGTTTCTGCTTTTTAAAATTCTATCTAGGTTGATCATAGCTTTTCTTCCAAGGAGCAAGTGTCTTCTAATTTCATGGCTGCAGTCACCATCTACAGTGATTTTAGAGCCCAAGAAAATAAAGTCTGTCACGATTTCCATAGTTTCCCCATCTATTTGCCATGAAGTGATAAGATTAGATGCCGTGATTTTTGTTTTTGAATGTTGAGTTTTAAGCCTGTTTTTATCACTCTCTTCTATCACTTTCATCAAGAAGCTCTTTAGTTCCTCTTCACTTTCTGCTGTAAGAGTAGTGTCATCTGCACATCTGAGGTTATTGATATTTCTCCCAGCAATCTTAATTCCAGCCTGCACTTCATCCAGCCTGGCATTTCACATGCTGTATTCTACACATAAGTTACATTAGCAAGGTGACAATAAACAGCCGTGACATACTCCTTTGTCAATTTGGAGCCAGTCCATCGTTCCATGTCCAGTTCTAAGTGATGCTTCTTGACCTGCATCCAGATTTCTCAAGAGGCAGGTAAGGTTGTCTAGTATTCCCATCTCTTTAAGAATTTTCCACATTTTGTTGTGATCCACATATCCAAAGGCTTTGGTGTAGTCAATGATCCAACAGTTGTTGGCATTTTGATCTCTGGTTTCTCTGCCTTTTCTAAATCCAGCTTGAACATCTGGAAGTTCATGGTTCATATATGGTTGAAGCCCAACTTGGAGAATTTTGAGCATTACTTTTCTAGTGTGTGAAATGAGTGCAATCGTATGGTAGTTTGAATATTCTTTAGCGTTGCCTTTCTTTGGGATTGGAATGAAAACTAACATTTCCAGTCCTGTGGCCACTGCTGAGTTTTCCATATGTGCTGGCATATGGAGTGCAGCACTTTCACAGCATCATTTTTTAGGATTTGAAAGAGCTCAATTGGAATTCCATCACCTCCACTAGCTTTCTTTGTAGTGATGCTTCCTAAGGCCCACTTGACTTCACAGTCCAGGATGTCTGGCTCTAGGTGAGTGATCACACCATTGTGATTATCTGGGTCATGAAGATCTTTTTGTATAGTTCTTCTGTGTATTCTTGCCACCTCTTCTTAACATCTTCTGCTTCTGTTAGGTCCATACCATTTCTGTCTTTTATTGTGCCCATCTTTGCATGAAATGTTCCCTTGGCATCCCTGATTTTCTTGAAGAGATCTCTAGTCTTTCTCATTCTATTGTTTTCCTCGATTTCTTTGCATTGATCACTGAGGAAGCCTTTCTTATCTCTCCTTGCTCTTCTTTGGAATTCTGCATTTGATGGGCTTATCTTTCCTTTTCTCCTTTGCCTTTCACTTCTCATCTTTTCTCAGCTATTTATAAGGCCTCCTCAGAAAACCATTTTGTGCTTTTGAGTTTCTTTAATGAGGATGGCCTTGATCACTGCCTGGTATACAACGTCAGGAAGCTATGCACATAGTGCTTCAGGCACTCTGTCTATCAGATCTAATCCCTTGAATCTATTTGTCACTTCTGGCTCTCCCTGCCACTGCCCCAGGCTCTGTGCTGCTAGGCAGCACAGGAAGTGAACTAGGGGTGACCTGGTGTATCACGGGCAGGCTCCTTGTGCTCCTCTCTCCAGGGCAGCCACCTGCCTGAGGGGCCTTGGGAATGTGCCTGAGTCCAGATGTTATTACATTAGTGTTAATCAAATTATGACATGAAAGTGAAGTTGCTCAGTTGTGTCTGACTCTCTGCAACCCCATGGACTATAGCCTACCAGGCTCCTTTGTCCATGGGATTTTCCAGGCAAGAGTACTGGAATGGGTTGCCATTTCCTTCTCCAGGGGATCTTTGCAACCCTGGGATCGAACCCAGGTCTCCTGCATTGCGGGCAGACACTTTACCATCTAAGCCACCAGGGAAGCCCCGACATAGTGGCCTGAAACCCCATGGTGTGTCCAGGAAAATATACATGGGTTGGTGTTAGACTAAAACACAAAGCAAAAGAAAAGGAGTGGAAATTGATGTAGATAAGTAGATTAATGAGTTGCAGTTAAAGCAAATTCGCTCTAAAACCACTTTGCATGGGAGTCTGAATGCCATCTGGCAGGAGGAGTGGAGCAGTTAAAGAATACTGGCTGAGAAGATGCATGACTTGGTTTGTATTTTAGGTGGGGCACTCTGACAGGATCTCAGCAGTATGAATACAAGAGCAAAATGGCAGGAAAGATGAAAACCTGAGAAGTGGCTCTTACATTTGTCTGGACCAGGTGCTGAGAGTAGATAATTGAAATATGGAAAAGGCAGGCAAAAATTATTTATTACACAGGATGCTGCATTTGTCAGGAAATGAGAGTGAGGAGGAAGAGCCTGTGGAGTGACTTGAAGGCCTGTAGTTTTGAAGACGATTGCAGTGCCATTTATGACGTGTAGCATATTTGGGGAGGAGTTTCCAGTTTGGTCTTCCCTTGTGGCTCAGCAGGTAAAGAATCTGCCTGCAATGCAGGAGACCTGGGTTCGATCCCTGGGTGGGGAAGATCCCCTGGAGAAGGGAAAGGCTACCCACTCCAGTATTCTGGCCTGGAGAATACCATGGACTATACAGTCCATGGGGTCACAAACAGTCAGACACAACTGAGCAACTTTCATTTGCTTCCCTGGTGGCGCAGAAGTTAAAGCGTCTGCCTGCAATGTGGGAGACCTGGGTTCGATCCCTGGGTCGGGAAGATCTCCTGGAGAAGGAAATGGCAACCCACTCCAGTATTCTTGCCTGGAGAATCCCATGGACAGAAGAGCTTGGTGGGCTACAGTCCACGGGTCGCAAAGAGTTGGACACTACTGAGCGACTTCACTTTCACTTTCACTTTCCAGGTTGGACCTACTGAACGACTATGGAAAGAACCAGGGGTATGATTAACCAGCATTTAAGACATGAGCAAAAAAAAAAAAAAAACTTTAGGGTCTGATTTGAGCAGGAAATAAATATTTATGAATCATCAGCATATGAGCAGTTGTCAGAAGTAGGAGAATTGATGAAATTGCATGATTAGCCTCAACAAAACAATGGGACCAAGACAGTTTAGTGCGGAACTCAGATTTTAAGGGCTAGGCTGAGAAAAAGATGCCAAAAATAAAAAGAAAACAAAGCTCAGATTTGTTGGAGAGGACCATGAGAAGCCAACATTTTCAGGAGTGTGAGATCAAGGTTGTCAGATGCAGAAGACAACCTTTGGATTTGAAAATATGATACCTAGGACACTAGCATCTTTTATTGTTGTTATTTTTCAGTCATTCAGTCTTGTCCAAGTCTTTCTGACACCATGGACTGAAGCATACCTTCGTGGTCCTTCACTAGCTACTGGAGTTCGCTCAAACTCATATCCATTGAGTCAATGATGCCATCCATCCATCTCATCTTCTGTTACCTCCTCTTCTCCTGTCCTCAGTTTTTTTCCAGCATCAGGGTCTTATCCAATGACTCCACTCTTTGCATCAATGACCAAAGCATTGGAGCTTCAGTTTCAGTCCTTCCAATGAATGTTTAGGGTTGATTTCCTTTAGGACTGACTGATTTAATCTCCTTGCAGTCCTAGGGACTCTCAAGAGTCTTCTCCAACACCACAGTTCAAAAGTATCAATTCTTCGGCACTCAGCCTTCTTTACAGTCCAACTCTCACACCTGTACATGACTCCTGTAAAAACCATAACTTTGACTATACAGACCTTTGTGGAAAAAAGTGATATCTTTGCTTTTTAATACACTTTCTAGGTTTGTCATAGATGAAGGTGAAAGAAGAGAATGAAAAAGCTGGCTTAAAACTCAACATTCAAAAAACGATCATGGCATTTGGTCCCATCACTTCATGGCAAGTAGATGGGGAAAATAGAAACAATATCTTTTTTGGATGCTTTCAAATTCCTTTATGATGATATTCTATGAAATCAATAATAGAGTTCTAGTATGCTATAGTGGTGAAAACCCACTATTCCCCATCCCTCCTGCTTATTACAACTAAAAAAAAAAATCTGTACAAAAAAATAAATAAACTGGAAACACCTGAAAAGTGAAAGTTAAAGTGTTAGTTGCTCAGCTGTGTCCAACTCTTTGCCACTCCATGGACTGTAGCCCACCAGGCTGTTCTGCCCATGGGGTCTTCAAGCAAGAATACTGGAGTGGGTAGCCATTCCCTTCTACAGCGGATCTTCCCGACCCAGGAACTGAACCTGGGTCTCTGGCATTGCAGGCAGATTCTTTGCCATCTGAGCCACCAGTTAAGGTCTGAAACACCTATTACCTGGATAGTATTCTAAAAAGTAAATGCAAACAGGCAAATTGTGGAAGGAAGTCAAAAGTTTGAAGACCCAAATGCCAAGAGAGTGAGTTTTCCATGTTTTAAAAGACTTTATCCCAAGAGTAGACACAAGTCACAGGGTGTTCATAGCAATGTAGTGGCAAAAACCTCAAGAGAAATCCAGTTTCTGCTCAGAGGATCTAGGAAATGGACCTCTGGATGGAGAGAGTGTGCAGAGTAATTACTACAGGTTCAATTGCTCTCTCATTAAAAGCAGCACTTATCTGAAATTTAAGAGACTGATTCTAATGCCTGATTGGCTAATTTAGATCTGTCTGATTCAACATTTTTGAGCATTTGTATTATACTGTGGATAAAAAATGGTTATTATGACACTTTCACGTTTAATTTATCAAAACTATGATAAATGCCAACTATAGCAATTTACTCAAGTGCTTTAATAGATCATAAATTTGTACTTACATATGAGTTATTGGTATTATTCAAACTTACATTTTGTTGATTTATCAACTCGGACACTTTCACAGCATGAGTCTATATTCCAGACATCATGTGAACAGTGTCCAGTTCAACTAATTCTCATGACATGGCTTATCTCTGTATTTTAAATGCAATTGTTATTTGATCGGCTGCCATCATATTGTAAGCGTAATTTTTTCATTGATTCTATCTTTTATAAGATACAAGATGTAAGATGCAATTATAGATGTAGCATCCCAGTCTCTGCTATCAGATGCTTTATTTAAAGCCCTGTGTCTCAAAAGCAAGGAAAACCCATTTATTGATGATGGAAATCTGCCTTCCATGGCCTGTGACATCTTCACATTTTCCTTTTTCCACATAATTATAGTGAGAGGTTTGTGAACCAACCTAATCACACGGAATTCATATCATTTAGACTGTTAGTGCCTTTCATTATTATGACCTTTGAGTAATGGCTTCTGAATCAGTGCCACTGGAAGAAGAGCTTGATTTTTTCTCTTTATAGTACTATCCAGAATAATTACTGTTTTTAATATAATCATTGGGAACCAGATGTTCAGGTATAATTGAAAACATCTCTATGAATTTTATTTCAGATAAACTGTGTTCTGGACATTTCATAAAGAAATGAGTCCAACTGTAACCACAAAAATGACGGTATTTTTTCTCTCTTCTCTCTCTCCTGCCCCTGCTTCTCCTGCTCCTTATGTCTCTCCATCACTCTGTCTCTATCTCTTTTCTTCTCTCCCCTTTAAAGCTATTTCTTAAAATGCTTTTTACTTTTTAAAATAAAGGATTAACCATTAAATAATATTCATCCTCCACAATTAAATCTAAACATTCCAAAGCATTTTCATAATTGCTGATGTTCAGTTGCTCAGTCATGCCTGACTCATTGCAGTATCCAGGCTTCCCTGTCCATCACCAACTCCTAGAGCTTGCTCAAACTCATGTCCATCGAGCCAGTGATGCCATCCAACCATCTCATCCTCTGTCATCCCCTTCTCCTCCTGCCTTCAATCTTTCCCAGCATCAGGGTCTTTTCCAATAAGTCAGCTCTAGAATCAGGTGGCCAAAGTATTGGAGCTTCAGCTTCAGCATGAGTCCTTCCAAAGAATGTTCAGGGTTGATTTCCTTTAGGAAGGACTGGTTGGATCTCCTTGTTGTTAAAGGGACTCTCAAGAGTCTTCTCCAACATCACAGTTCAAAAGCATCAATTCTGCAGTGCTCAGCTTTCCTTCTAGTCCAACTCTCACACTCATACATGACTACTGGAAAAACCATAGTTTTGACTAGACGGACCTTTGTTGGCAAAGTAATGTCTCTGCTTTTTAAAATGCTGTGTAAGTTGGTCATAACTTTTCTTCCAAGGAGCAAGTGTCTTTTAATTTCATGGCTGCATCCCCATCTTTGGTGATTTTGGAGCCCAAGAAAATAGTCTGTCACTATTTCCATTGTTTCCCATCTCTGTTATGAAGTGATGGGACCACATGCCACGATCTTTGTTTTTTGAATGCTGAGTTTTAAGCCAGATTCTTCACTCCTTCAATTTCATCAAGAGGCTCTTTAGTTCTTATTCGCTTTCTACCATAACGGTTATTTAATCTGCATATCTGATGTTATTGATATTTCTCCCTGCAGTTTTGATTACAGCTTGTGCTTCATCTAGCCCAGCATTTCACATAATGTACTATCAGTTCAGGTCAGTTCAGTCGCTCAGTCATGTCTGTCTCTTTGTGACCCCATGAACTGCAGCACGCCAGGCCTCCCTGTCCATCACCAACTCCCTAATGTACTATGCATATGTTAAATAAGCAAGGTGAGTATATACAGTCTTGGTGTACTTCTTTCCCAATTTTGAACCAGTTCTTTGTTCCATGTCTGGATCTAACTGTTCCTTCTTGACCTGCATACAGGTTTTCTCAGGAGACAGGTGAAAGAAAGTGAAACTGAAAGTCGCTCAGTCGTTTCCGACTCTTTGCAACCCCATGGACTATATAGTCCATGGAATTCTCCAGGCCAGAATACTGGGGTGGGTAGTCTTTCCCTTCTCCAGAGGATCTTCCCAACCCAGGGATTGAACCCAGGTCTCCTGCCTTGTAGGTGGATTCTTTACCAGCTGAGCCACAAGCGAAGCCCAAGAATACTGGAGTGGGTAGCCTATCCCTTCTCCAGCAGATCTTCCTGACCCAGGAATCGAACCGGGGTCTCTTGCATTGCAGGCAGATTCTTTACCAACTGAGCTATCAGGGAAGCCCAAAAACAGGTCAGGTGGTCTGGTATTCCCATCTCTAAGAATTTTCCACAGTTTGTTGTGATCCACACAAAGGTTTTAGCCTAGTCAATGAAGCAGAAGTAGATGTTTTTCAGGAATTCTGTTGCTTTTTCTATGATTCAATGAATATTGGCAATTTGATCTCTGGTTCCTCTGCCTTTTCTAAATCCAGCTGAAACATCTAGAAGTTCTTGGTTCACAATTTTTTTTTTCTTCTATTGGCAGGACCTGCCCAGAAACCAGACACTGAGTTGGGGCGCCAAGTGGGAGTGAAGGCCGGACCGCTCTGGTTCACAAATTTTTGAAGCCTAGCTTGGAGAATTTTGAGTGTACAGATTCAAAATTAGTGAGATTTAAAGGAAAATAACTTACATTAGCAAAATAAGTTAAGTCCCATATGTACCAGTAAACTATATACTCTATTTCACCTGCTTTACTTATTCCTTGCAAATAAAAACACCTGTTCCTTCAAATGATCATTTCTAGAGAAGGAAACTTTTTCAAGCTTCATGTGTTACTCTATTTCTTTTCAAAATCAATAAACTTTTACATGGCACACATATGTTGACAATATTTTCTAAAAGTTAAAAAAATGGAAATACACCTTGCGACAAAAAAAGTATATGCCACTTTCAACTGGAAAATTAGTTTGGATCAAAAGCAGAATCTGCTTGCAATGTAGGATACCCGAGTTCGATTCCTGTGTTGGGAAGATCCCCTGGAGAAGTTAATGGGAACCCACTCCAGTATTTTTGCCTGGAGAATCCCATGGACAGAGGAGCCTGGTGGGCTACAGTTCATGGGGTCATAAAGAGTCAGACCCAACTGAGTGACTAACACATACACAAAAAAATTTTTGAATGTCTGAAACATCTTGAAGTCCTGTGGGAAATAGACATAGGTGATTCAGTATAAAGCTCACACATATCTCACAGAAACAAGCAATACAGACCTGAAATAAAAAAAAGATGTAGAAATTGAAAACTTAACTATACATATTTAAATTTGAGCTCAGGGTAAGCTCAGATCAATATCTATCTCTTATTTTTGTTTCATTCTCTCATTTCGACTACTATCTTTCACAGATTAAGCAACTGCTAATATATGGCAAAATGATAGGATACCGAAAGAGAAATTCCCCAGGTCAGTAGGTGCCCAATATGCTACTGGAGATCAGTGGAGAAATAACTCCAGAAAGAATGAAGGGATGGAGCCAAAGCAAAAACAGTACCCAGCTGTGGATGTGACTGGTGATAGAAGCAAGGTCTGATGCTGTAAAGAGCAATATTGCACAGGAATCTGGAATGTCCAGTCCATGAATCAAGGCAAATTGCAAGTGGTCAAACAAGAGATGGCAAGAATGAACATCGACATTCTAGGAATCAGCGAACTGAAATGGTCTGGAATGGGTCAATTTAACTCAGATGACCATTATATCTACTACTGCAGGCAGGAATCCCTCAGAAGAAATGGAGTGGCCATCATGGTCAACAAAAGAGTCCAAAATGCAGTACTTGGATGCAATCTCAAAAACGACAGAATGGTCTCTGTTCGTTTCCAAGGCAAACCATTCAATATCACAGTAATCCAAGTCTATGCCCCAACCAGTAATGCTGAAGAAGCTGAAGTTGAATGGTTCTATGAAGACCTACAAGATCTTTTAGAACTAACACCCAAAAAAGATGTCCTTTTCATTATAGGGGACTGGAATGCAAAAGCAGGAAGTCAAGAAACACCTGGAATAACAGGCAAATTTGGCCTCGGAATACGGAATGAAGCAGGGCAAAGACTAATGGAGTTTTGCCAAGAAAATGCACTGGTCATAACAAACACCCTCTTCCAACAACACAAGAGAAGACTCTATACATGGACATCACCAGATGGTCAACACTGAAATCAGGTTGATTATATTCTTTGCAGCCAAAGATGGAGAGGCTCTATACAGTCAGCAAAAACAAGACCAGGAGCTGACTGTGGCTCAGACCATGAACTCCTTATTGCCAAATTCAGACTTAAATTGAAGAAAGTAGGGAAAACCACTAGACCATTCAGGTATGACCTAAATCAAATCCCTTATAATTATATAGTGGAAGTGAGAAATAGACTTAAGGGCCTAGATCTGATAGATAGAGTGCCTGATGAGCTATGGAATGAGGGTCGTGACATAGTACAGGAGACAGGGATCAAGACCATCCCCATGGAAAAGAAATGCGAAAATGCAAAATGGCTTTCTAGGGAGGTCTTACAAATAGCTGTGAAAAGAAGAGAAGCGAAAAGCAAAGGAGAAAAGGAAAGATATAAACATCTGAATGCAGAGTTCCATGAATAGCAAGAAGAGATAAGAAAGCCTTCTTCAGCGATCAATGCAAAGAAATAGAGGAAAACAACAGAATGGGAAAGACTAGGGATCTCTTCAAGAAAATCAGAGATACCAAAGGAACATTTCATGCAAAGATGGGCTCAATAAAGGACAGAAATGGTATGGACCTAACAGAAGCAGAAGATATTAAGAAGAGATGGCAAGAATACACAGAAGAACTGTACAAAAAAGATCTTCACGACCCAGATAATCATGATGGTGTGGTCACTGACCTAGAGCCAGACATCCTGGAATGTGAAGTCAAGTGGGCCTTAGAAAGCATCACTACGAACAAAGCTAGTGGAGGTGATGGAATTCCAGTTGAGCTATTCCAAATCCTGAAAGATGATGCTGTGAAAGTGCTGCACTCAATATGCCAGCAAATTTGGAAAACTCAGCAGTGGCAACAGGACTGGAAAAGGTCAGTTTTCATTCCAATCCCAAAGATAGGCAATGCCAAAGAATGCTCAAACTACCACACAATTGCACTCATCTCACATGCTAGTAAAGTAATGCTCAAAATTCTCCAAGCCAGGCTTCAGCAATATGTGAACCGTGAACTTCCTGATGTTCAAGTTGGTTTTAGAAAAGGCACAGGAACCAGAGATCGAATTGCCAACATCTGCTGGATCATGGAAAAAGCAAGAGAGTTCCAGAAAAACATCTATTTCTGCTTTATTGACTATGCCAAAGCCTTTGACCATGTGGACCACAATAAACTATGGAAAATTCTGAAAGAGATGGGAATACCAGACCACCTGATCTGCCTCTTGAGAAATTTATATGCAGGTCAGGAAGCAACAGTTAGAACTGGACATGGAACAACAGACTGGTTCCAAATAGGAAAAGGAATTTGTCAAGGCTGTATATTGTCACCCTGCTTATTTAACTTATATGCAGAGTACATCATGAGAAACGCTGGGCTGGAAGAAGCACAAGCTGGAAACAAGATTGCAAGGAGAAATATCAATAACCTCAGATATGCAGATGACACCACCCTTATGGCAGAAAGTGAAGAGGAACTCAAAAGCCTCTTGATGAAAGTGAAAGTGGTGAGTGAAAAAGTTGGCTTAAAGCGCAACATTCAGAAAATGAAGATCATGGCATCTGGTCCCATCACTTCATGGGAAATAGATGGGGAAACAGTGGAAACAGTGTCAGACTTTATTTTGGGGGGCTCCAAAATCACTGCAGATGGTGACTGCAGCCATGAAATTAAAAGACGCTTACTCCTTGGAAGGAAAGTTATGACCAACCTAGATAGCATATTCAAAAGCAGAGACATTACTTTGCCAACAAAAGTCCGTCTAGTCAAGGCTATGGTTTTTCCTGTGGTCATGTATGGATGTGAGAGTTGGGCTATGAAGAAGGCGAGCGCCGAAGAATTGATGCTTTTGAACTGTGGTGTTGGAGAAGACTCTTGAAGTCCCTTGGACTTCAAGGAGATCCAACCAGTCCATTCTGAAGGAGATCAGCCCTGGGATTTCTCTGGAAGGAATGATGCTAATGCTGAAACTCCAGTACATTGGCCACCTCATGCGAAGAGTTGACTCATTGGAAAAGACTCTGATGCTGGGAGGGGTTGGGGGCAGGAGGAGAAGGGGACAACAGAGGGTGAGATGGCTGGATGAAATCACTGACTCGATGGACGTGAGTCTGAGTGAACTGCGGGAGTTGGTGATGGACAGGGAGGCCTGGCGTGTTGCGATTCATGGGGTCACAAAGAGTCAGACACGGCTGAGCGACTGATCTGATATGAATACATCTATGTAGCTACTAAAACCTACATGTAAGTTAGTTGACACATCAATTCCTTTCCTTTTAGCATAAAAAAGAGTATTAAGTAACAGTAACAACAACAAAAATGATAGCATTATAGATAAAATGCCTGCCATGATGCCTGGCAATTCCTTTACTACTACTACTACACACACACACACAGTTTCAGCAATGCAATGAACTGGTTATTATTATTTTATGCTACAGGTTTATATAGATTATAGAAATTATGAACAACCAGATTCTGTGCTCAGGCTGATCACACAAAATTGAACTGGTAGTTTGGGAACTCATAAGTCAGTAAAATCAGTAGAAGAGACATAGATAAATGCAACATGGAAATAGTTATATGATAAGGTACAGAGCCAGAGAAGGCAGTGGGACCCCACTCCAGTACTCTTGCCTGGAAAATCCCATGGACGGAGGAGCCTGGTAGGCTGCAGTCCATGGGGTCGCTAGGAGTCGGACACAACTGAGCGACTTCACTTTCACTTTTCACTTTCATGCATTGGAGAAGGAAATGGCAACCTACTCCAGTGTTCTTGCCTGGAGAATCCCAGGGATGGCAGAGCCGGGTGGGCTGCCGTCTATGGGGTTGCACAGAGTCGAACAGGACTGAAGTGACTTAGCAGCAGCAGCAGCAAAGTACAGAGCTAGAATAGAGAAGGAAGCACACGTGAATAGTAAACCTTAACTCTGGAGGCACTTCTGGAGAATTTCACCCACAGCTCTGCCTTCGTCCACTTGGCTACAGTTTCTAGACCTTGGTTTGCACATTTCTAATATGTTCTATCATCCACCTCTGAATAATATAGCACTGTCATTGGAAATAAGGAACATATGATTGTGAAGGTCTTTCTGGTCTCCACCCAGACACCTATTGATCATCAACTAAGATATGATCCTTGCACTCCACACCCTGCCTGAGTAAGTATCTCTATTTCCTGTGAAAAAAATTTTATATTAGACAACCAGCCCAAAGAAAACTATTCTACAGGTCAAAGTGTGAAGACAGATACTCTCCCTTACTGGAATGTGGAGTCTTCCTCATAACATCGCCACTTGATTATCATCATTTGCTGATTTGGGGAAATACATCATAAATGATTGTAGAGGTTTTATTTTATGCACAACAAAACCAGTCGTATTTTTCTTTCCAAATCAATTGTCTTCTGTTTGTGGGAGAATGTAGAGTTAAAAAAAAAAAAAATGACTGGATTCTAAGTGGCAGGTAATCTGGCCTGTGGGAGTTTGGTGGAGACATTGTCTTCTGAGCTATAGTCAAGTCAGGGTGAGCAGGAGCTGTATGCTAACACAGCACCCCAGAGCAGGACAGCTGTGAGGTCACCAGAGGATGGGGGGGGTGCTGTTTGCAAGTGTGCAAGGGAGTCCTTGGAACACATAAATCTAGTTGGATATTTTGTTTTGTTTGTTTGTTTTTGTAAACTAAGTTTATCACCTTATGAAGCAATTAAAAAAAAATGTTGCCTTCAGAATAAAACTACCATAAAGCAGTTTGATTTCATACAGCAATTTTTGCTCAAGTCTTAGTTCTAAAAATGCAACATCATAGTCACCTCTCATCATCATGAATTTTTTGAGAGTATTTCTTGTGAACATCAATCTATTTTTTAGTGTTATTTAGTATCCATATTTCGGAGAAGGCAATGGCACCCCACTCCAGTACTCTTGCCTGGAAAATCCCATGGATGGAGGAGCCTGGTGGGCTGCAGTCCATGGGGTCGCTAAGAGTCAGACATGACTGAACGACTTCACTTTCACTTTTTCACTTCATGCATTGGAGAAGGAAATGGCAATCCACTCCAGTGTTCTTGCCTGCAGAATCCCAGGGAATGGGGAGCCTGGTGGGCTGACGTCTGTGGAGTCACACAGAGTCGGACACAACTGAAGTGACTTAGCAGTAGCAGCAGTATCTATATTTAGGCAAAATTATTTAAAATTACAGGTTCAACTGAAAATATGTTCAGGTAGTTGAGATTATGAAATTTAGCTATTCTGAAATACATGGAAATACACACAGAAGTCATGAGGGATATTCAGAAAAACACACGGAGTGTTGCAACAGCCAAAGCACTTTTTCCAGAGGCCAACCAGGTACATTACATAAAAAAAAAAAAAAAGATGAAAGTACTCATCTAACCACACAGCTGTTGGTAAAATCAGCTGTAAATTTAGAAAGTCAAGGATGTACTGAAATGGATATTTGAAATATTGGTCTCGTTGCTGTGAAGTTCAAATGCACATAAAACTTGATATCTTAAAAGAGAAAGCTGAAATGAAGCAAACAGTTCATGAAGCTATCCCTCTTGCCATAATACTAATTGATAAATTTGTTTTCAAAATTAGACCACTTAAAATATAATGCTAAGTAAGAAAAAACTGAAAGGGAGAAAGTTTATAGGTGTGTACTATTATACCTTTTGAGGAAAATAAAGGAGAAATAAAGATAGTCAAGCAGCTTATGTATGTATTTATTTATCTATTTGTCTACTATGTCAATCCCTCTTATGTATGGAAAGAGGGAGACATCTATATATTCATATATGTATAGATTTCTCTGAAACAAAAGACAAAATGCTGGGAAGAGTAGTTGCTTTAGAAACATAACTGTTCACAGTGGGAAGGAGACTTCCTTTGCACCCGTTTTCCTTTTATAGTGTTTGAACATTTTAGCAAGCAGGCTAATTTCCATTTCTAAATAATGCCAATAAATAAAACCATACAAAAAAACAACTAAAAATCATAATTTTAAAGAAAAATACCAAAAATATTTTTTGCTCCTACAAACAATTGACTCATTGGAAAAGACCCTGATGCTGGGAAAGATTGAGGGGAGGAGAAGAAGGGGATGACAGAGGATGAGATGGTTGGATGGCATCACCGACTCCATGGACATGTGTTTGGGTGGACTCTGGGAGTTGGTGATGGACAGGGAGGTCTGGCGTGCTGCGGTTCATGGGGTCACAAAGAGTCAGACATAACTGAGCGACTGAACTGAACTGAACTGAAAGCAAGATAATGACCAATACAAGTAAACCAGAAATCAATAATTCTCTTAAGTGCCCTTTTCAGTCATTCAGAGTCACCTTGGAAAGTAAAATTAGCATAATAAGAGGTGCTTGCGTTACTTCTTGAGCCACAGAAAGGGTCAAATTTGGTTTGGATTGAACAAAGACTCGAATATGTTTTGTAACAGCCAAACTAAACACAGACACTTTTACTGCCTTAATGAACAATGTTAGCAAAAGAGGTACCAAGATACTGGCAAGAGACATGTGTACAGTAACAGTAGATTGATTGAATTTAACCCAGTGTTTTATTGGGCCTTGCTTGATATATTCATCATGATGATGTGTAAGAAAAATTGAACTTGCAAAATTGTTAGTGGTTGACAATTTAAGCAAGTAATTAAAATTAATATTAAATCAAGTTATTTAATACATTATCTTCCCGAAATCAGAATATTCCTTAAAACAATCTTTAAAACAGCATTTGTTTAATGAATATTTGCTGAATTGACTTTTTAACAGTAAAAAATACTTTAAAAATTAATGAAAATATTCAATATGTCTTCTAAATGTTCACACTGTATCATTTGCTGAGAATACCACACTTCAACATGTTTACTTCTGGATTTTTTTCAGTGGATCAAAGGAATAGTTAAAACAGTACTTTTTATTATATTTAATGAGCCTTTTCGTAATTATATGGGCAGCCACCTTGAGAGCTGGCTTTGAGATGACTTGGCAAGAGAAGGTGCTGGTAGGAATTTTAAACTCAAGGTTAAATTTTTATCTGTCTCCATGGAGGACAATAATCAGCAAAAAAGCTGTATGAGGTGAGGAACTCCATACATTTTAAGGATGAAGAGTGGCCCAGAATTGACAAATTTGATAGATTTGGGGTGGGAGGTGGCGGTTACTAAATTTCCATCAATGCTACAAAGTACTATAATATACTATAGTGTTTTTTTTTTTTTCTTTTTTAAATCTATACTTATCAAGATTACTTCAATGAAAAAATGAAACTTCAGATTCAGGTCTAGAATGTTCTTTGTGATGCTGTATGTAATTTGACTGTTTAAAATCACATATTTAAAGACAGCATAATTAGTCATCTGACTTGACTGAGAAAAGTACTTGGACTAGGATTTGCTTGCATCAATAGAAAGACTAAGTGGCTCCAAGGTCATTCTCCATATACATGTGCCTCTACTCGCAACAGCTGGCTCTTTTCAATGGATTTTCAGCAATAGCCTAAGAACATTGCTTTACCCTACCTTGAACACCTCTCTTTAATGATTATTAAGATCTATTCATAAATCAGTGAAAAAGATAACATAACTAAATCTGTAATTTATATGCATCAGAATTCTTAAAATATGGCATAGCTTGCTTTACTGAGCTTTGTGGATATTGCATTTTTTTTAAAAAAACAGATTGAGAGTTTGTAGCAACCCTGCAATGGTGCCATTTTTTCCAACAGCATTTGCTCACTTCTCTGTGTCACATCCTGGTGATTCTCACAATATTTCTAACATTTCAATATTTGTTATCATGATCTGTGATAAGTGATCTTGGATGATAATATTCTAATTGTTTAGGAGCATGTTTGAACCATGCCCCTAAGACGGCAAACTTAATAAATGTTGTGTGTGTTCTGACTCCTGTTCCCTGAGACACATTATTATTGAAATTAAGTCAACTAGCTTTACAGTGTCTGCTCAGTGTTCAAATAGAAGAAAAATTCAACCCAACTGATGGAGCAAACTTCATTGTTGTCTTACTTTAAGAAGTTTGCATAGCCACCCCAACCTTCATCAACCACCACTCTCCTCCATCAGCAGCCATCAATGTCAAAGCAAGATCCTCCACCATCAAAAATTGTATGACTTGCTGAAAGATCAGGGGATAGTTTGAATTTTTAGCAATGAAATATTTTAAATTGATATGTATATTATTTTAGACATAATGCTATTGCACACTTAATAGAGTACAATATAGTATAAACATAACTTTTATATGTACTGGGAAACCAAAAAAATCATGTGACTTGCTTTATAGTGATATGCATTTTATTGTGATGGTCCAGACCCACTCCAGTGTTCTTGTCTGGAGAATCCCAGGGATGGGGGAGCCTGGTGGGCTGCCATCTATAAGGTCGCACAGAGTCGGACACTACTGAAGTGACTTAGCCGCAGCAGGAGAACCAAACCTGTACTTTCTCTGAGGTCTGCCTGAACTGTGATATCAAATACATAACAGGAATTTCCAAGAAACAGCATATGCTCTGTGATGAAGGTTCAGTGGGGTTCCCATGGTGTGCTGGGTGTTTTGTATACGGCATTCCATCAAAACATCAGGACAACTACTATTTTCCTCCCAATTACATAAGGCAGAGCTTATATAATCCATACATAATACACACTATTTTATCACCAATTGTGTTAGTGGCTTATCTAAGATGATAAGTGATCAAGTAAAATTTGAACCCTGGTAGTTTGATTATTTATGCTAACCAGGTTTCTCTCATATCTCAGTTGGTAAAGAATCTGCCTGCAATGCAGGAGACCCGGGTTTGATCGCTGGGCTGGGAAGATCCCCTGGAGAAGGAAATGGCCACCCACTCCAGTATTCTTGCTTGGAGAATCCCATAGACAGAGGAGCCTGGCAGGCTACAGCCCATGGGGTCTCAAGAGTCAGACGTGACTTAGTGACTAAACCACCACCACAACAAGCCCTGTAATACCACAAACACCCGAGTGGGTAGGAAACTCCTGTTTTGATGATAATAATTTGAGACAATAACTTGCCAATAGAGAGTTTTCTCAGTGTTCTGGAGGTGGGGTAAAGTTCCTTTCAGACCACAGATTCTAGCTTTGCAGATTTTGCATTAGAAGGTTTCAGACTTTATTTGAGCATTTCTTTTTCTGGACTGGGTCCAGAAACTGGCCAGAATCAGTCTGTTAGGAGAATCACTGACTGAAACCACCCACCCTGGGCAGGCACCATAGTAACTACTTGTATGAGTTAACTTACAAAAGGAGATCCTGGTACGAAATGAGAAACTAACATGCTACCACCAATTGGGAGAATTCAGAAAAGGTCAAAGGAAGAGAGGAGGCCCCAGTCCATATGTTCTACCAACCTCCCAGAGTCCTTGGTACTGGAATCCATCTTGGCTGAGCAGTGCTCACTCCATCAGGAATGGCTCCAAGTCAGTATGATTGGCCAGAGAGAGACAACCCAGAAACTAATCTCATTGCCATAAAACCTGAGACTGTGAGCCACATGGTAGAGCAGTTCTCCTGGGTTCCCCTGACCTCCTGTTCTCCCCCCGGGCGCCCCCTCCAAATAAATTCTCTTGCTTGGCCAGCACGTGTGTCTCCTTGGACAAGTCATTTCTGAGTGTTAGACAAGAGCTCACTCTCAGGCCTTGGAAGGCATCTGCCTTCTTGCAACAAGACTACCTCTGGGGTCTGACCGTGTCTGACTTAGAAAACAGACTGGAGTCACTGTGAGACCTCAAGTGAATAAATTGTGTTTTAAGGCTGAACAAGTAAGCTAAACTTAACAAAGGTAATATTTTATTTCAGTGGCCATGGTGAAGAACTTTTAACCATTTTCAATAAGCTTATCCATCTACAAAGTGGATAAGAGCAAAAGGGGTCTCAACCAGTCACTCTCTATAAGTGCTGGAGAGAAAATTATTTTTCCTCCTTTACAGTGTCGGGTGCCCAGAATGAGACTTGCTGTGACACCTCACTCTGGAGCCTACTGATGGCATCCCAGGGGAATGCAGAAACCAGAAAAGTGGGAATTCTTACCCAATCAGCTAGCCCAGATCTTTATTTGTGGTGCCTGGTGGAGAGAGGAAGATAAAACTTCATGTTATACCTTCTTTTTCAATTCAGAGGGTCAGGAAAAAGCATGAGTAATTGATGATTTTGTTCCCAGGGATAGTTATTGCCTTCTCAGTTGTCTCATATTGCATCTTGAGAACTTAGCTTGGCAGCTTTGGGGGCCCCAAAATATGCCTGGACACATGTGTGGGTTGTGCTCTGTGTGCAGCTTGGATGCTACCAGCTGCTGCCAGATCTCAAAGGAATTGTCTAAATCTTTTCTTCTTTTGATTATCTTTGGGAGCAGCTCTGGATCTTGGGAAGATAGTATCTTTTCCACCCTCTTTGAGGACCTGTCTTAAATCTATGAGGTTGGTCAATAATGCCAGGAATATTTACTGTTTATGTTAGGGGAAGCACAATGACTGAAACCGCCCACCCTGGCCAGGCACCGTAGTAACCATGTGTGTGAGTTGTTTTATTACAGGAGGTCCTGGTAAGGACCACGGAACTGATAAGCCACCACCAACCAGAAGAGTTAGGGAAAGGTCAAAAGGAGAAACCGCATGTCCGTCCACCTCCCAGAATCCTTCTCTCTGGCATCCATCTTGGCTGAACGATGCGTACGTCACCAGGAAAGACCCTGAGTCAGAATGATTGGCCAAAGACAACCCAGAGATTAATCCTATCACCATAAAACATGAGACTGCAAGTCACATGGCACAGCAGTCCTCCAGGGTCCCCTTACCCTCCTGCTCTCCACCTAGGCACCCCTTCCCAATAAAGTCTCTTGCTTTGTCAGCACATGTGTCTCCGATGGCAATTCATTTCAGAGTGTTAGACAAGAGCCCAGTTTGGGCCCTGGAAGGGGTCCACCTTCCTGCAACATTTACCCTGGCTGAAATTTGACAAGATACTGACATGGAGCAGGACCCTGTGGGGCTCCTGGAAACAAAGGCTTTTCTGTGTCCCGCATTTCTTGATTATGGGAAATAGGTTTCATTCAGCCTCCCTGATCTTTCCAGAGTGCCAATGAGCAGGTTCGGACAGCCGTTAATTAGGGAAGGGATGGGGTTGCAAAGACGAGGGAGGAACAGTTAAGAGAAACAACAGCACAGCCTTGAGGCAGGGTGCTGATTCCCCCTCAAGGGATACACAAAACAGTATCTTTGAGGTATTTCACAGATACTGAAACCCCCAGCAGATGGGAGAAATTAATAGTATCTGACCATGGTACATACGGAGAAGGCGATGGCACCCCACTCCAGTACTCTTGCCTGGAAAATCCCATGGACGGAGGAGCCTGGTAGGCTGCAGTCCATGGGGTCGCTAAAAGTCTCACACAACTGAGCAACTTTACTTTCACTTTTCACTTTCATGCATTGGAGAAGGAAATGGCAACCCACTCCAGTGTTCTTGCCTGGAGAATCCCAGGGACGGGGGAGCCTGGTGGGCTGCTGTCTATGGGGTCGCACAGAGTCGGACACGACTGAAGTGACTTACCAGTAGCAGCATAGGTACATAGATCCCAGAGCAGTTAGAACCAGAAGGTTGATGATGTTGTTTCCCACTTACGCCACCACCAACCAATCAGAAGATTGCTCACCTGCTGATTCTCTTCAACCCATTATTATAAAACTCCTCACTACCCAGTTTTGAGGGCATTAACCTGCTGTGGCCCCCTTTACCTGGTAGAGCAATAAAAAGCTATTCTTTTCTGTTTCACCCAAAACTGTATCTCCAAGATTGAATTCAGTATTGGGATACAGAGGCCCGATTTGGCTTCAATAGCTTAAAGATTTTTATTTAAAGTAACTCAGAGGTCAGGAGTTGACCAAATGGAATGCTGATATTTAGAACCTGATAGGAAATTTAAAAATATATATATTTTTAGATTTGCTATCCTGAGCTAAAATGAAACTTTATACCCAGAGGGAAAGAAAAACATTTGAAACCATTGTGGATGGGTTTAATAAAACAACAAAGCTTTAAATCTAGACCATAAGAATCTTTTAATTTTCATCATAGTTGAAGATTTTCTCCTTGATATAAGGCATTAAATCAAAGATTATATCGTTGGATGGTTGCATCAGAGCTTTGCTAGCATTCACGTTGCCACCCAGTTCATTGAGGAATTAAAAATAAGTATACTTGTCTTACAAATCTTTTCAAGTACAGAAATGGGGCTCTAGAAACAATTTAAAGCCCACCTATCATTTTTACCATTCCCCAAACTTCCACTATTCATTTCAAAAGAGCACAGATATTATAAGAACCTGGATTTAGGAAATAAGAGAACTTCATGGAGAAATTCACATTCTTTCTCTGTGGCTTTGAGATATAAACATTCTACTTGGTCTTCTCTAGGAACCAAGAGTCACCTCCTGCAATGTAAACTCTAGAGAGGTAATTCTCACAGGGCAAAACCTGAATGAATGTAAAAAGATGTTGTAGAAAGTTTGTGGAAAAGGAATCTTGGAAAAGAAATTTTATGAATTGTCAACCGGGTTCGATTCCTGGGTTGGGAAGATCCCCTGGAGAAGGAAATGGCAACTCACTCCAGCACTCTTGCCTGGAAAATCCCATGGACTGAGGAGCCTGATAGGCTACAGTCCATGGGGTCGCAAAGAGCCGGACACGACTGAGCGACTTCACTTTCACTTTTACTTTCAAGCTGACTATAAATTGGAATGAAATTGTTTAATTTTTTTAAATACTGAGTTTTTGACATCAAAATTACATTGGTACAGAATTAGAATTTGGTTTTCTCCCTGTTTAAAAAACAAAGTGGTTTTTTTTTTTTTTTTTTTTTTAGAATATTGTTCTTATTTGATAAAAAGTTGTGAAAGGTTTTACTTCTTTACCTTTCAGGTAATCTACCTGAAAAGCAGAGATTTTATGTCTTACCAGTGTACAGTTTTCTGACAATTTTAAGATCATAAGACTAAACTGGGTAAGAATATTCAAAACTAATGGAAAGACTGGATTGAAGAAAATAAGAGTTAATAATATGGAATTGAATAAACTAATGAGAATGATTATTTTTTTATTCTTTTTCTTTGAAACACTGTTAGTAACTAATGTTTCACTTTTCCAGATTTTTTCAAACTTTTTTCTCTTAAGTCAGCTATGATTTAGAGTAAGTTATTTCAAATTCTGAAAGATGATGCTGTGAAAGTGCTGCACTCAATATGCCAGCAAATTTGGAAAACTCAGCAGTGGCCACAGGACTGGAAAAGGTCAGTGTTCAGTGAAATCCCAAAGAAAGGCAATGCCAAAGAATGCTCAAACTACCACACAATTGCACTCATCTCACATGCTAGTAAAGTAATGCTCAAAATTCTCCAAGCCAGGCTTCAGCAATATGTCAACTGTGAACTTCCTGATGTTCAAGCAGGTTTTAGAAAAGGCAGAGGAACCAGAGACCAAATTGCCAACATCCGCTGGATCATGGAAAAAGCAAAAGAGTTCCAGAAAAACATCTATTTCTGCTTTATTGACTATGCCAAAGCCTTTGACTGTGTGGATCACAATAGACTGTGGAAAATTCTGAAAGAGATGGGAATACCAGACCAGCTGATCTACCTCTTGAGAAATCTGTATGCAGGTCAGGAAGCAACAGTTAGAACTGGACATGGAACAACAGACTGGTTCCAAATAGGAAAAGGAGTACATAACTTATATACAGAGTACATGATGAGAAATGCTGGACTGGAAGAAACACAAGCTGGAATCAAGATTGCGGGGAGAAATATCAATAACCTCAGATATGCAGATGACACCACACTTATGGCAGAAAGTGAAGAGGAACTAAAAGGCCTCTTGATGAAAGTGAAAGTGGTGAGTGAAAAAGTTGGCTTAAAGCGCAACATTCAGAAAATGAAGATCATGGCATCTGGTCCCATCACTTCATGGGAAATAGATGGGGAAACAGTGGAAACAGTGTCAGACTTTATTTTTCTGGGCTCCAAAATCACTGCAGATGGTGACCGCAGCCATGAAATTAAAAGACGCTTACTCCTTGGAAGGAAAGTTATGACCAACCTAGATAGCATATTCAAAAGCAGAAACATTACTTTGCCAACAAAGGTTCGTCTAGTCAAGGCTATGGTTTTTCCTGTGGTCATGTATGGATGCGAGAGTTGGACTGTGAAGAAGGCTGAGCACCGAAGAATTGATGCTTTTGAACTGTGGTGTTGGAGAAGACTCTTGAAGTCCCTTGCACTGCAAGGAGATCCAACCAATCCATTCTGAAGGAGATCAGTCCTGGAATTTCTTTGGAAGGAATGATGCTGAAGCTGAAACTCCAGTCCTTTGGCCACCTCATGCAAAGAGTTGACTCATTGGAAAAGACTCTGATGCTGGGAGGGACTGGGGGCAGGAGGAGAAGGGGACAACAGAGGATGAGACTGGATGGCATCACTGACTCGATGGACGTGAGTGAGTCTGAGTGAATTGCAGGAGTTGGTGGTGGACAGCGAGGCCTGGTGTGCTGTGATTCATGGGGTCGCAAAGAGTCGGACACGACTGAGCAACTGAACTGAACTGAACTGATCTTTAAAAAGCTTTAAAACATTTGTTTTTTCTACATACCCGATCCCTTCAGAATTCAGAAACTTATTGATATTCTTATTTTCATGGCAATATAGTTGTTTGCATAAGTTCAATACAAATCTCTTCTTGTAACAGAATACAATTGGAAACAATTATATTATCAAGGCTTTGAATCCGAGAACACATTTAAAAGCATATATGATCAGATAGTTTTAAGGAACTAAGGTTGTCTTTAGGGAGCTATTAAAAATCCCTTGGAAAAACTAATTTGATACCTTTCTTACAGAGTTCTCAACAACTTTACTTGGTAAGTAAGGTCACTTCTTAACAAGCCCAAGAACCTCTGTGTGTCTTTGGGATCTCAAGAAGAGAGTTATTCACCAAAATTTGTAATTGTTGCAGGCAAAGTCTGATGGTAAGTTTCTGGCTTGTCTTCTCAGCCTGGAGAGATTTAAAAAAAAAAAAAATCCAGTCCAAGATTTTTACAAGCTTCAGCAAAGCAGATTTTTTAAAAAGCCAATCACTATTCTTGTTGTACTCAGGTAGATAATCAGGCCAAGTTTAATGAGATTAGGCTTATTTTACAAACAAACAAATCTTACTGAGTTCATCTTTGATAGAAATGAGAGTGATTATAGAGAAAAGAAAATGATGTTTCTGTATAAAATTATAATACAACCAAGTGAATATCAGATTCTTGTCTGGTCAGTTTCTTTGCAATTTTTGTTACATATATGCAAACTGAATTGGATTCTGAATTCTTCTAGTTTCTTCAAATATCTGGCTACAACTCTCCAGAATAATGTTTCCAATTTCCTACCACCTTTCAGGTTTGGAATCACTAAGAACAAAGAATGGCCTTGAAGCTCGTTGGAAGGAACCATAGGAGGTCCTACTCATGACCTAGATGGCAACCAAACTTCAGGGACTTGATTCCTAGGTCCACACCACCTTCCAGCTAAAAAGAGTTCCTCCAAGATCTTGAAACTGCATACTGATTAGAGATCTAAAGTTGAAATTGACTGGGGAAGTTCCTCCTCAGAAGCAGACAGTACCTTGAATTCAACAGCTCTTTCAAGGTCACAAACTAAGATCTTCACCTCCCAAAAGAAACCTTTATTTATTTTGCCTTTTGCTACTTGCTTTTTCTATTTTTAAATGCATAGGAAGATAATCTTCCTTAATTCTGGCAACTATTGCTGAATCTTATGCTAAAGTCAAAGCTGTATAACAAAAGTCTCTAGGCTTTTTAAATTTTTTATATAAATAAATGCATTTATTTATATATAAATAAAAATATTTATTTATATATAAATAAAACTGGACAAAAATCTATTAAAAAACAGAGTTCACATTTTTGTGAAAAAACAGTGAAATGATAGGTTGCTTAAAAAATCCTAAAACAAAGCAGACATAAAGTCTAAAAATAGGTGAATCGAAAAATACTTGCCAAGAAATTATCAAATGAAATTTGCAATAGTAGAAGCAATATAGATAAAAAAAGAATATGTGTATGAATTCTAATAGAAGTAGATTCACTAAAGATTATAGTCATCAAGAAACATAAAAGTTATCAATGTTTTGCATCTAAAAGCATAGCTTCAAAAATGAAACATCAAAACAATAAATGGAAACCAACAGAATGGTTGGATGGCATCACCAACTCAATGGACATGAGTCCGAGCAGGCTCCGGGAGCCGGCGATGGACAAGGAGGCCTGGCTCGCTGCAGTCCATGGAGTCCCAAAGAGCCAGACAACTGAGCAACTGAACTGACTGAACAGAATCTGCAAACACAGGGCATTACAATATGTCTCTCCAAAGGTTATAGTTGCAACAAAATTTGGTAATAGTATAGTAAATAAATTAAAACACTGATAAAATTAAAAACTTTTGCTTACCTACATATCGATATGTGATAGATTAAAGTGAAAGTGTCAGTCACTCAGTGTCCGTCTCTTTTTGATCCCATTGTCTCTTGATGGAATTCTCTAGGCAAGAATACTAGAGTGGGTTAACATTCCCTCTCCAATAGAAGGATTGTTGTTGTTGTTGTCCAGCTGCTCAGTTGTATCTGACTCCCTGCAACTGCATGGACTGCAGCACACCAGGCCTCCCCGTCCTCCATCATCTCCCGGAGCCCACTCTAACCCATGTCCACCGAGTCGGCGATGCCATCCATCCATCTCATCCTCTGTCATCTCCTTCTCCTCCTGTCTTCAATCTTTCCCAGCATCAGGGCCTTTTCTAATGAGTTGACTCTTTGCATCAGGTGGCCAAAGTATTGGAGTTTCAGCTTCAGCATGAGGCCTTCCAATGAATAGTCAGGGTTGACTTCCTTTAGGATGGACTGGTTGGATATCCTTGCAGTCCAAGGGACTCTCAAGAGTCTTCTCCAACACCACAGTTCAAAAACATCAATTCTTCTGAGTTCTAGTCCAACTCTCACATCCATATATGACTACTGGAAAAACCATAGCTTTGTCTAGATGGATCTTTGTTGGCACAGCAGTCTCTGCTTTTTAATATGCTGTCTAGGTTGCTCATAGATTTTCTTCCAAGGAGCAAGTGTCTTTTAATTTCATGGCTGCAGTCACTGTCTACAGTGATTTTTTTTTATTATTATTTAACTTTACAATATTGTATTAGTTTTGATATATATCAACCTGAATCCACCACAGGTATATACATGATCCCCATCCTGAACCCTCCTCCCTCCTCCCTCCCCATACCATCCCTCTGGGTCGTCCCAGTGCACCAGCCCCAAGCTTCTTATAAGGTGGTTTTAGAAAATAGAATTGGTTTAGATTCTGTGTGTCTGTGCCATATCAAATATCTTTTGGTGTACCTTGATCAACACTTCTGGGATTATAGCAAATACAGGAAACTAACAAAATGTCCACTTGGCTAAAACAGGCTGACTTCCCTTCAGGTACATTTTTTGACTTATTTTGTACCAAATGCTTTGGTTCACAGGGGCTCTGGCTAAGGAATATACTTCAGTCTCTTGGTATAATTCTCCTAACAGTTGTCATTGCAGTCTTCCTGGTGAACAGGTCTTCTCAGAGGTCTTAAATGCATGATCTCAGCCATCATAAGTACATCAGATAGTCTCATTGCACTTGGAGAAACAGAAACAAGATGAGTAGCAAAAACAGTTCTCCAGGTCTGATATTATAATCCACGAGTTCTACAATGAGACTAGAGCAACTGAACTCTGATAACTGAGAATGGTGCTAATATCCAATTTAGGGTCAGTCTTTCATGAGTGAGAGGATGACCAAAAGGGGGAACTGTTAATCTAATTAAAAAAGGAGACCATTAGACTGAGTTGGCTCCAGTGCTGTGGCAGCCTATGTAAGCTACCCAAAACTTAGCCTATAAATGCCTTGAGGTTATGAAATCAAAATGCTAATGACGATTAATCACAAAGAGCCAACTAGGCTTTATGGTGGTGGTTTAGTTGCTAAGTCATGTCCGACTCTTGTGACCCCAAAGCCGTGTAGCCTGCAGTCTCCTCTGTCCATGGGATTCTCCAGGCAAGAATACTGGAGTGGGTTGCCATTTCCTTCTCCAGGGGATCTTCCCTACCCAGGAATCGAACCCAGGTCTCCTACACTGCAGGCAGATTCTTTACCAACTGAGCTAAGAGGGAAGCCCTATAGCCAATCAATTACTTTCTTACACAGCCTTTTTCTGTAAAAGTCTCTCCCCAAACTCTTGACAGAGGAATATTCCTAACCACTTCCAGTTCAGTGCTGCCCAATTCCCAATGATTTTTGCTCAAATAAACTTTTAAAAAATACTACATTATAAAATGAATTGCAAAATATAAGTTTTGTGATGAGTCTTGAAAGTTTAAAGATACTTTGTAAGATGTGCATTCTTTCTTCACTTCAGACTGTTATCTTGATAAAAAAGATTGAGAAGCACTGCTACCGGCAGCATTATTGATATCTTCCTCTCTCATGCATCTGAAATTTGGTAGAGAATACCAAAATATAGATAATTTTTCCCACCCAGTGAAAACATGTGTCTTAGCCTACTATGTGAACCTAGAATTCGGGTTACATTTAAAAGGTATAAATTATTAAGAGCATTTAATAAAAACATAGTGAAGCCATTATGCCTAAATATGGCTTTAAAGTGAAAAATGCAGCCTCAGATGCATGCCGTTCAGATTTATCATTGATACAGAAAAATAGGAAGTCTTTTCTTCTAATATACAAACCACATGGTTGTTTCATCCTCCTTTCTGTGAAATAAATATTTGCTTAACAAAAATGGGCTATCTTTTTTATTCCTAAGAACATGCCATAATTTGTTTCTGCTTAAAAATGAACAAGATGGCATTTTTTTTTATACACCTTGGGATTTGCATTTAGGGGCAATTAAAGAGAATGCCTTGTGGCTCAGTGGGTAAAGAATCCGCCTGCAATGTGGGAGACCTGGGTTCAATCCCTGGCTTGGGAAGAGCCCCTGGAGAAGGGAAAGGCTACCCACTCCAGGATTCTGGCCTGGAGAATTCCATATGGACTGTACAGTCCATGGGGGTACAAAGGGCTGGACACGACTGAGCAATTTTCACTTGCCTTCACAAAGAGAATGCCTTAAATGTGTATAAGAAATCAACACAAAGCATATGCAACAAAGCTCTCACTGAACTGGTACAAAAAATATGGGAAAAAAATAGGTATCTCAGTACCTTAGGTTGTATAATATATTCCACTTAGGATTGTACACAACGGCTTGGAAAACCACTCAAAACTGCAATACATTTTAAAACTTCAAAGGACAAGAAAAAAGCATGTAAATGGTTTTGTTTTCCTTTGTTCTTGCTCTCCTGAGTTGTGAAATAGGACTCACTGAGTCCCATCAGGAGGAGCTATGCCTGAAAAACGTCAAACTAACAGGAGCACCATAGGATCCAAAAGGAGAGGATTTCTTTCTGCGCCAGACATTGTTAACTATTTCCCAAAGCTTGCATGAAGACTGCGGAAATGTCTCATTTGGACCTCACAGTGTTGACTTTAAAAAGAAAATGGAATTATTTACCAATATTTAAAACAAAGACACATTTTTTGTTTTTGTTTTTCTGGCAAATCAGGTAATCTGGCGATTCTGATCCCCCAGTGGCTGGAGCTGAATAACAATTGTCCTTCTGAGCTCTCCACTGTCCACTCCTCTCTTTCCCCTAGGTGGCTTTGCTTTTTCGTACTTCTTGCCTGTTTCTTGCAAGCATTTGAGTTTACAACTCTTGCCTTTACCCAAGTTCTATCCTCAAATTTTCACATGTGTATTCTTGGCATACATATTTTTACAGTTTAAGCTTAAACAAGTTTTTTAACTTTAAGTTTTAAAATTAATTTCTATTGAATTACAGTTTGATTTACAATGTTGTTACTTCCTATTCAGCAGAGCGATTCAGTATATGTGTATGTAAATATATATACAAATACATATACATTTATACACATTGTGGCTGGTTCTTGAGCCTTTGGACTTGGCCTGAGACCCCCTTCTTGGGTCTTCAGGCTTGAGTGGGGTTAACACCACCACCTTCCCTGGGCCTTTAATTGGCAGATGGAGACTGTGGGACTTTCCAGCTCCAAGAGTCACTGTGAACCAATGCTTCGTCAAAATTCTGTTTCTCTAAATCCATTACATCCTGCTGGTTCTAGTTCTCTGGAAAAATCACTGATTAATACAGCTTCCCTGAGAGATGATTTTTATTCTAAGACCTGGAAATCACTCAGTGTTGACCAGGATAAGGAGTGAGGTTGAAAAGAGAAGTGTGGAATTGAGCAGATATGGAAGAAGGAGATGGATTTTGGAAGATGTTTCAGAAAATGAACATTAAGATATTTGGTAAAACATGACACCACAGAAATAAGATCAGTGTGGCAGAGTGGGGAGCTCAGTCTAAAGGAGTAGCCCACAGAAAATCCTTATAAACTCTTTCAGGATTTTGAATGATTGCCAAGGGTACTCAGTGCTCAGTCACGTCAGATTCTTTGTGACCCTGGATTGTCGCCACCAGCCTCCTCTGTCCATGTGATTTCCCAGGCAGGAGCACTGCAGTGGGTTACCATTTCCTCCTCCAGGGGATCTCCCTGACCCAGGGATCAAACCCACTGCATTTCTTGTGTCTCCTGCATTGACAGGCAGATTCTTTACCACTGCACGACCTGGGAAGTCCCTAGGAATCCATTGGAGGACTTCAAATGTGGAAGTAATGTGATCATATTGACTTTTGTTTTTGTCTTTAGGGTTTTTAAAATTTTTATGTGGAGATAATTATCATGCTGACTGTTACAAATGACTTTTTTCTTGAGAAATAATCAGAGAAGAGAAAAGCTGAATCTGAAGAGAAGAATATAAAGTCAGTCATATAGTGAACATACTTTTAATTCCATCCTTCATCTCTTTGGGGGACCATCCCGTTCCTATTCTTAATCTAAATGGGATGTATGAAGCTAATGCCATTCTTCCTTCCCTGGAGCTAGACACTCAGTTTTACCTTTTGATCACTGTATTGACTATAGAATGAATAACATGCCTATATGTTACAAATAAAGAGCACAGACCAGTTCTTTCTTAGTAGCTGATATGATGCTGAGAAAAAAAAGAATTTCTCTTTCTGGGGGAAGCTGATGTTAAAATGATGTTAAGTCTGAGCTCCTGCAGCATCTTTGCTACAGCATGGAAAAACATGCTTAAGAAGCTAACCCAACAGAAAACAGAGCTTAAGTGGAAATTAGGATTTCTGTCACTGGAAACTGCAAAAGTCCTGACTATTAAGCCGACTGAAAATGATGGTGGCTTAGACCAGCATGGTGGTAGAGAGAATGAATAATAAAAAAAGAACAATATATTATATAAACTAAAACTTTACATAAAATCATAAAATGTTATAATTATTACATTATAAAATATAAATGAATTACATATAATTTTATCCTCATCATTTACTTAAAATAGTTATTCTCAAATTGAAGATACTGCTCATATGCATATATATTTGTTACATTTTATCTGAAGAATAAGAAATGAACATGAGATTAGCATTGATTAATTTGACAACAAAATTCTGGCATAAAAGTGATATAAAAATGTCTAGCCCTAGCTTTACAAAGTACAGATGGCATGCACAATTTTGCCTTCTGTTTTTCTGTCTCTCAGTGCAGTTCTGAAGCAGTGTGCTGCCCAGGTGGCAGAACCCTGGGCACTTCTGGATTCATTCTATATATAGGCATTCCTGACTCAGGCTGCTACATGACTCTGGTCTTTGTTAGATTTGGCAATCACCCTCTACTGATTCTGAAATTTTAAACTCAGTGAGTTACATTTTTAAATGGTGTCAGTATCCATACCGAAGGATATCTGTTATACTTTTTCAAAGAGTCATGTGTAATACAGAATGATTTTAAAACAGACTCATTAACCAAAATCTACGTTAAGGTAATTTCATCAACAACAATCCTGTTTGCTTTAATACATCTCCACTAGACCAATTAGATGGGAAATGAACCAAATTGTATTTACACATGTCAGTGCAAGCTACATACATCTTCCTTTGTTTTCAGTTCAGTTCACTTCAGTTCAGTCGCTCAGTCGTGTCCGACTCTTTGTGACCCCATGAATCGCAGCACACCAGGCCTCCCTGTCCATCACCAACTCCCAGAGTTCACCCAGACTCACGTCCGTCGAGTCAGTGATGCCATCCAGCCATCTCATCCTCTGTTGTCCCCTTCTCCTCCTGCCTCCAATCCCTCCCAGCATCAGAGTCTTTTCCAATGAGTCAACTCTTCGCATGAGGTGGCCAAAGTACTGGAGTTTCAGCTTTAGCATCATTCCTTCCAAAGAAATCCCAGGGCTGATCTCCTTCAGAATGGACTGGTTGGATCTCCTTTGTTTTAGGGCTTTGTATTTCCATGAAGGACAACACATCAGTAGAGGGTGGTTTACTGGGTTAGTCCAGCAGCCCTCATTATCACTTACCCAAGACCTCATCAAATTTTTCTAAGGTATTTTGACTTTGATTACCTATCAGTTCATTTGGTCAGTTGTGTCTGACTCTGTAACCCCATGGACTGTAGAACACCAGCCTTCCCTGTTCATCACAAATTTCCACAGCTTACTCAAACTCATGTCCATTGAGTCAGTGATGCCATCCAACCATCTCATCCTCTGTTGTCCCTTTCTCCTCTAGATTTCAATATTTCCCAGTATCAGGGTATTTTCCAGTGAGTCAGATCTTTGCATCAAGGTGGCCAAAGTATTGGAGTTTCAGCTTCAGCATCAGTCCTTCCAATGAATATTTAGGACTGATCCCCTTTAGGATTGACTGGTTTGATCTCCTTGCCATCCAAGGGACTCTCAAGAATCTTCTCTAATAGCACAGTTCAAAAGCATCAATTCTTTGGTGCTCAGCCTTCTTCAGAGTCCAACTCTCACATCCATACATGACTACTGCAAAAACCATAGCTTTGGCTAAATGGACATTTGTCAGCAATGTCTGCTTTTTAATATGCTGTCTAGCTTGGTCATTACTTTTCTTCCAAGTAGCAAGTGTTTTTTTAATTTCATGGCTGTAGTCACCATCTGCAGTGATTTTGGAGCCCAAGAAACAGCTGTCACTGTTTCCATTGTTTCCCCACCTATTCCGATGAAGTGATGGGATTGGATGCCATGACCTTTGTTTTCTGAACGTTGAGTTTTAAACCAGCTTTTTCAATCTCCTCTTTGACTTTCATCAAGAGGCTCTTTAGTTCTTCTTTACTTTCTGCCATAAGAATGGTGTAATCTGCATATCTGACATTATTGATATTTTTTCCAGCAACTTTTTTTTTGAACACAATGAATTGATTTTATTTTGGTATGCATTCATATCTCAGCATTTAGTGGTCTTGAACAGAAATGCAGCAAACTTGATTCCAGCTTGTGTTTCATCCAGCCCAGAATTTCACATGATGTACTCTGCATATAAGTTAAATAAGCAGGGTGGTAATATACAGCCTTGATGTATTCCTTTTCCTATTTGGAACCAGTCTGTTGTTCCATGTCCAGTTCTAATTGTTGCTCCCTGACCTGCATACAGATTTCTCAGAAGGCAGGTCAGGTGGTCTGGTATTCTCATCTCTTTCAGAATTTTCCACAGTTTGTTGTGATTCACACAGCCAAAGGCTTTGGCACAGTCAACAAAGCAGAAGTAGGTGTTTTTCTGGAACTTTCTTACTTTTTCAATGATCCAACAGATGTTGGCAATTTGATCTCTGGTTCCTCTGCCTTTCTAAATTCAGCTTGTACATCTGGAAGTTCATGGTTCACCTACAATTGAAGTCTGGCTTGCAGAATTTTGAACCTTACTTTGCTAGCGTGTAAGATGAATGCATTGTGTGGTAGTTTGAGCATTCCTTGGCATTGTCTTCCTTTGGGATAGGAATGAAAACTGGCCTTTTCCAGTCCTGCGGCCACTTCTGAGTTTTCCAAATTTGCGGGCTTATTGAGTGCAGCAGCACTTTCACAGCATCATCTTTTAGGATTTGAAATAGCTCAACTGGAATTCCTTCAACTCCACTAGCTTTGTTCACAGTGATGTTTCCTAAGGCCCACTTGACTTCACATTCCAGGATGTCTGGCTCTCGGTGAGTGATCACACCATCGTGGTTATCTGGGTCATAAAGATCTTTTTTTGTATAGTTCTTCTGTGTATTCTTGCCACCTCTTCTTAATATCTTCTGCTTCTGTTAGGTCCATACCATTTCTGTCCTTAATTGTGCCCATCTTTGCAAGAAAATTTCCCTTGGTATCTCTAATTTTCTTGAAGAGATCTCTAGTCTTTCCCATTCTATTTTTTTTCCCTCTATTTCTTTGCATTGATCACTGAGGAAGGCTTTCTTATCTCTTCTTGCTATTCTCTTGTGCATTCAAATGGGTATATCTTTCCTTTCCCCTTTGCCTTTAGCTTCTCTTCTTTTCTAAGCTATTTGTAAGGCCTCCTCATACAACCTTTTTGTCTTTTTGCATTTCTTTTTCTTGGGGATGGTCTTGATCACTGCCTCCTGTACAATGTCATGAACTTCTGTCCATAGTTCTTCAGGCACTATGTCACATCTAATCCCTTTAATTACCTATAACCTATAACCATTGGCCGATTTATTTATTTATGAATTACCTATAACCATGGCCTATTTATCTATTTTTTGTTACCAATCTCTCGAACCACACATTTATACTCTCATATTTAGGAAAATAATTCCTCCAATGCAATTTCTTTGACCCTAATATTTTTTGGTTCTCCTGTACTTTTTTTTTTTTTTTTTTGCATGGAAATCCCAAATTATTACTTCAACTTTATTTAAGACAAGTCCTATCCTACAACACTTTTTTTTTTTTTTCTTTTTTTTTTTTTTTTTTAAATTTTATTTTATTTTTAAACTTTACATAATTGTATTAGTTTTGACAAATATCAAAATGAATCCACCACAGGTATACATGTGAACACATGTATTCCTGTACTTTTTATACTTCATTTTTCATTTTATTTTTGTCTTCAATTTTGTGAGCCACAGAGTCTTCATAGTTGTAACATACATTACTCCTTGCATCGGGTCATCTGGTTCTCCTTGATTTTAGTTCGTATCCCTATTTCTCACTACATAGGCTTCCCACATGACTCAGTGGTAAAGAATCCTCCTGAAAATGCAGGAGCTGTAAGAGACAGAGTTCGATCCCTGGATCAAGAAGATCCCCTGGAATAAGAAATGGCAACCCACTTCAGTATTCCTGACTGGAAAATTCCATGAGCAGAGTAGCCTGGTGAGCTGCAGTTCATGGCATCATAAAGAGTCAGACATAACTGAGCAACTGAGCATGAGCATATGTGTGTGTGTGTGCATGCACACGCTCATGTGCACACACATATCATGTTAAACTCAACTTTCTCAAAGTAAAATATCACTTTGTTTCTTCTAAATATGCCTTTAGGTAGGTTTTGTCAAATAAAGTGAGGCACAAAATAAACAGTTACTTTGAGCACTTAAAAGAAAAGTAACACATTTGACTATTTTCATCAATGTAGTTAATAAAATTTCTCATAAAAGCTACCAATTATGTTAAGACATCTTTTTTTTTCATTCTTATTAAACTGTATCTTAGCAAAAGAGAAAAAAAGGTTATTGTCCTCCCACATTGATTTTGAGGACTTAATGATTTGCATGCTTCATAATTACCATCACATGTTGGCAAAACTATTAATGTAACTACCATTTTCCAAAAGTTGATTTCCAGTAGTCTATACAATTTACTTTAATGTGCCTTTAAGTGAGAGGTGCTGCTCATCCAGCTGGACCCCTTTCCCGTGTGCCGCTTTGTATTTGGGGAGGAGAAGTAATATTAATTGCTACCTTCTATGGGATATGGAGTCAGTCATTTTAAATGAAACACTCCTTCAAGTCCTCACAACGACATCATAAGGGTAGCTACACCAAGTGTTGTGATCAATATTTGAACTCAGGTCAGTATAATCTGGGCTTCCCTGCTGGCTCAGACAGTAAATAATCTGCCTGCAATGCAGAAGACCAGGGTTCAATCCCTGGGTCGGGAACCCTTGGAGAAGGGAATGGCAACCTACTCCAGTATTCTTGCCTAGAGAATTCCATGGACAGAGGAACCTGGAGGAATACAGTCTGTGAGGTCTCAAACAGTCACTCATGACTGAGCGACTAACAACTTCACTTTCAGTATAACCTGAAGCCTCGAGTATTTATACTATGCCAGTTCTAATAAATAAAGCATATTCTATCCAATGCTTTGCATAGTCCATATTTTTTTTTCTTTTAAAGGAGTCAGTGGGTTTATAAAATTCTGGAAATATATTTTATCAATCTATTCTTATTTCATAGTTTCTAACCTTACATGTGAGCTGTGAGATCAGAATTAAACATTCCAAGTGTACTTGAATAAATGTACTCATAAAACCATAAAGAGATTCTTGAGGTTCCAATGCAAAGTGGACACTGGAGACTAGGAAAGAGTTCTCAGTGACTAAATTTATTTTTTTAGAGTAGGTTTGTAGAATTATAGTCTAACATTTTTGCAGCAGCAATTAATTTTTTTCACTTTGTTTTCAATTTTTCAGAATATTTATTTTCTCCATCTCTTAAATATGTTGAAAAAATCATCTAATTTGTTATTTTACATTTAACACCCTTGCTGGTAGATGTTTTGTTGTAAATATTTGCAAAATATGTGTCCTTACTTAATTTAGACAGGAGAGATTATATCTTCTTCTGTCTTCATATATCACTTAAAATGCCAACTCTATAAAGAGCCCACATTAATTTGAGAACTGTAAAATCATACAATCTCTTTTATATATTTTATTAAAATAATATTTTAACAAGATTTTTTTAAAAAGCAAATATCACAGAACTTACTATGAAAATCTCAGTCTCAGAGATGAAAATATCATGCACTCCCTTTGATTTAGATCCTTTGACAGCTTGTCTCATATTTTAAAATGTGTAAAATCTATGATTCAAGATATATATGATGATATTATACAAGACTGATTCTCCACTGTAAAAGAAGGAATTTCTCTTTCTCTACTCTTCTATTGTCCAGATAGATAAATAGATGAATGCATATAACATATATATATATATACACACACACATATATAAATTTTATTTTATATATATAATTTTTGTTGATTTCTTATTTTTGTAACTTCATGTTCTTATAGCTCTGTTTGTTCCATCAACTTTAATCAGTAATATTTGATTGTCATCTGAAAGATGAGAATCTTATCTCTCTGCATTTACCTCTTTCTTTTTTGCTTCTTCATCTGAACCTCTTTGTATACTTTCAAGTTGCATCACCAAGATTCCAAAAATTTCTACTCTATTCTAGGTCCAAACATAAACCATCCGTCACTGATCCATTAGTTGTCTCAAGTTGGGAAAACTGATAAAAGATCATCTAAATTTTGTTCACTCTAAACCTAGGCTTGATGGAAAACAAATATATTGAAAGCTAAAACAATATTGGAAGGAAGATCAAACACTAGCAAAAACTCTTTCCAATCTGTTTCCCTTTCTCCAGCTATTGCTCAGGGTCTTTAATATGGGATAATGATACATTACTAGGCATTTGCATAATGACTCCGTGGTTTTATTCTCTTTGCTTACCCAACAACTTACATTATAAAACCAGATCTGGACATCACTCAGTTAGAGATCACTTAGCATCCACTGGGAACAAAGATATAGATGACATTGAAAATAGTTTCAAATAGTTGCTTCTCCCACCTCATCCTTTAAATCTAGGTAATTTATGATTTGAGACATATACTATAGGGTCACCAGGGTGGTTGACCATGACCTTTTTGAAATAACAAAGCAACAGGCCCTTGGAAGTGAGTAACATTTAGACCAGAAGGTATCTCCAGAACCAGGGCATGGGGATATTTCATTTGATAATAAATAGTCCTAAGATTCTAATAGTTAAATGAGCTGTGACTTATATGGATTTTTTCAAGAGATCCTAAGAGTTATGGGTACAAGGTGCTGCATCTTCCTATCCAGAGGCAGCATGATTAATAAATACTGAAGATATGAAAAAGTTTCAGTATACAATGTGATGGTCCTGTCACAAAAGGACATATCAGGGTGAATCCACAACCTGCTTTGATATAGCAAGTAAGAAGCACAGGCCTTACAAGGAAGCTCTATTGAATCTTCCTTGATGTGGCTGAAGAAATTTCTTTTGTCCATTTCCATCTTATACACAGGCACAAAACTGCACCATTCATTTGAAAGTAGGATTTTAACCTGGTTAAGATAACTTTTCAAACCAAAAAACAAACAAACAAACAAACAATTAACTTCATTTCTTGACTGTGTCTATCAATTTATGTTAACCAGAAAAAAATTACCCAATTAAAGTAAGTTGTAATTTGAAGGCATTCTATATCTATTTTGACTTTTCTGATCTCTTATATACAGTACAGCATGTGTGCAAACATATAGCCTAATGTTCATCACAACATGAAACTGTTGGATATGTGAGAGATCAGGGATATAACCCAAAGAAACAAACAAAAGTCCAATATATGTACAGATGTATGATTATATCTTTATTGCAATATTTTATATAATATTATATCATGTATAACTATATAACATCTAGATTACATATTCATAGGCACAAAAACCAAAATATTCCAACTATATGAATACAATGAGAAAGAATACAAAAATTTGTGCTTACCACTCCAAGTCTCAACAGGATTTAGTTTTCATTGGAAAAAAGTGAGCAGTTGTTAAGAAGCCAAACCAAGAATCTTTTCCTTTAAAATAAAAGGATGTATAAGAAACAAAGGAAACTATTAGCAAGGTGAAAAGACGCCTTCAGAATGGGAGAAAATAATAGCAAATGAAGCAACTGACAAACAACTAATTTCAAAAATATACAAGCAACTCCTACAGCTCAATTCCAGAAAAATAAATGACCCAATCAAAAAGTGGACCAAAGAACTAAATAGACATTTCTCCAAAGAAGACATACAGATGGCTAACAAACACATGAAAAGATGCTCAACATCACTCATTATCAGAGAAATGCAAATCAAAACCACTATGAGGTACCATTTCACACCAGTCAGAATGGCTGTGATCCAAAAGTCTACAAGTAATAAATGCTGGAGAGGGTGTGGAGAAAAGGGAACCCTCTTACACTGTTGGTGGGAATGCAAACTAGTACAGCCACTATGGAGAACAGTGTGGAGATTCCTTAAAAAACTGGAAATAGAACTGCCTTGTGATCCAGGAATCCCACTGCTGGGCATACACACTGAGGAAACCATAATTAAAAGAGACACGTGTACCCCAATGTTCATCGCAGCACTGTTTATAATAGCCAGGACATGGAAGCAACCTAGATGTCCATCAGCAGATGAATGGGTAAGAAAGCAGTGGTACATATACACAACGGAGTATTACTCAGCCATTAAAAAGAATACATTTGAATCAGTTCTAATGAGGTAGATGAAACTGGAGCCTATTATACAGAGTGAAGTAAGCCAGAAGGAAAAACACCAATACAGTATACTAACGCATATATATGGAATTTAGAAAGATGGTAACAATAACCCTGTGTACGAGACAGCAAAAGAGACACTGATGTATAGAACAGTCTTATGGACTCTGTGGGAGAGGGAGAGGGTGGGGAGATTTGGGAGAATGGCATTGAAACATATAAAATATCATGTATGAAACTAGATGCTAGTCCAGGTTTGATGCACGATACTGGATGCTTGGGGCTGGTGCACTGGGACGACCCAGAGGGATGGTATGGGGAGGGAGGAGGGAGGAGGGTTCAGGATGGGGAACACATGTATACCTGTGGCGGATTCATTTTGATATTTGGCAAAACTAATACAATTATGTAAAGTTTAAAAATAAAATAAAATTAAAAAAAAAAAAGAAAAAGAAACAAACCATGGGAAATATGAAGCTTGCCAGACTGAAAAATATTCTGGCAGGTAGAAATGAAGAAGGACCAAAAAAAGAGGTAAGTTTTATTTCACTACTTCACTGAATAGACTTTGCAATCTGGACATGAATGTCCTATAAGCTGGCTGACTACGAACTGGGTGGAAACCAAAAGGAAGAGGAAATTAGCTTTGCAACTTACAATCAATGTGAGGTGAACAGAAATGAAGAAAATGCAAACGGAAGACCTGTAACTTGGAAGACACAAGTTTCCCTGCAAACATCCCATCTGAGTTATCTTCTGATATGTAAAATGAAGTGTGGCAATATGAAACAAGAAGTGAACCACAAGGCAGAAAACAAGGTAAAGTGAAAAAGTGTTTCAGGGTGAATGAACAAATTAAGTTCATTTGGTATGAACTTCCGTTCATAACAACCTCAAGTTATACTTCTGACCATCATCACAGAAAACTGAAATGGAAAGAAGTTCCATACAAACCTGTTTTACCTTTTATTAATTATAAGCAGAAACATATGACATAAAATAAAGCTTAAATACCACTCCTTCTCCCAGACCAAGAATAAAGCAGAAGAGAAAAATGGAATGCAGCAAGAAAAGAGGCAGATATTTTCTGAAGAAAGCAGAAGTTCAAAGAAATTGAAAACAAACTCAGAGATAAAAGAACACGTAAATAAACAGCTATAGAATTTGAAAAATGTACAGTAAGAATTAAGATATAGAAGTTTAAAATATGCATGGTATGGGGAGGGAGGAGGGAGGAGGGTTCAGGATGGGGAACATGTGTATACCTGTGGTGGATTCATGTTGATATATGGCAAAACCAATATAATATTGTAAAGTTAAAAAAATAAATAAATAAATAAAATAATAAAAAAAAGAATTTTAAGGTCTTCCAAATTCAGCTATGATGAGATAAGAAGAAATAAATTTACTGTCTCATCTTAACAAGAAAATTATATAAAATTTATAAAATAACAGTTTTCATTTATTGAATAACAACCAAGACAGAAATGTCATCTCTAAGAGAAGGAAAATGAAGAAAGACCTACAGAAAGGAACCTACACTTACATGGGCAAGAGCATACAATAGGAAGAAAAACCCTTTTTAATAAATGATGTTAGGAAAACTGGACATCTATAAGAAAAAGGTCAAACTGGAATATTTTCTCACACCGTATACAAAAATAAACTCATAATGGATTAAAGACTTAAATGTTAAAATCTGAAACCACAAAACTCATAGGAAAAACATGAACAATACACTCTTTGACATTGGTCTTTTCAATTTTTTTATATGTCTCCTAAGGCAAGGGCAACGAAAGAAAAACTTAACAAATGTAACCACATTAGGGTTAATACACTTTTCCATGGAGAAGAAAGCTATCAGCAACACAAAAAGGCTGCCTGCTGAATGGGAGAAGATAATGCTCACCAAAAATACACAAAAACACATACAGTTCAACATCAAAAACATAAACAACGTGATTAAAAATGGTTATAGGACCTGAACAGACATTTTTAAAAAGAAGACAAACAGATGGCCAATAGACACATGAAAAGATGGTCAACATCACTAAGCGTCAGGGAAATGCAAATCAAAGCCACAATGAGACATCACCTCATACCTGTCAGGATGACTAATTATTAAAAGAAGAAAAACAAAAGATTACAAGTGTTGGTGAGTATGTGAAGAAAAGGCAACCTTTGTACACTGTCGGTAGAGTGAAAATGGTTCAGCTACTATGAGAAAATGGCATGGAGATTCCTCAAAAATTTAGAAGTAGAACTACCTATGATCCTGCAATAGAATCGCTGAATATCTGTCCAAAAGATTTGAAATCAGGTTCTTGAAGATGTTTCTCCTCTTCAGTGTTCACTGCAACATTATTCCCAGTAGCTAAGATAGGGAAACAACACAAATATTCATCAACAGATGAATGGATAATGAAAATGTGGTATATACATACAGTGGAGTATTATTCATCCTTAAAAATGGAATCCCCGCAATATGCAATAGTATAGATAAACTCAGAAGGACCTTATGTTAAGTGAAATAAGACAGTCACAGAAGGATAAATACTACATGACTCCTCTTCTATAAGGCATCTGAAATAGTCAAACATAGAAAGTAGAATGGTGGTCACCAGGGGATGAGGAGAAGGGCATCAGGGAATTGTTCAGTGGGTATGATCTTAAACTTATATACACCGAGGAAGTTCCAGAGCTCTACTGTATAACATAGCGCCTATAGTTAATAACCAGGTGTAGAGGGAAGCCTCATGCTCAGTAGTGGCCGACTGTATGTGACCCCATGGACTGCAGTCCACCAGGCTCCTGTTTCTATGGGATTCTCCCAGCAAGAACACAGCAGTGGGTTACCATTTCCTTCTCCAGGGGATCTTTCTGACCCAGGGGTCGAACACTCACCTCCTGTGTCTCTTGCATTGCAGGCAGATTTTTTTTTTTTTTAACCTCTGTGAATGTGAAGCACTTTAAAACTTGTTAAGAGAGTAGATTACATTGTCTAAGAAAAATTCCTTTATTTCCTCCTTGACTCTGACACTCAAAATCCTTCTGACACCAGATATGTGGGTTTTCAACAAAAAGCAATTCTCTGACATCAGCTGAATGCTCTCCAATTCAACTTAATTCTGACACATAAGTCAGTTCATGTGGGAAAAAAATCCCACAGGCTATGGGCTCAGTCCCACGAGATTGCCCTCTCCTTATTTCTGAAGCCACATCTTGTCAGCTGTGCATGAATCCTGGAGGTTCCCAGGAAACCTCTCCTGCCTCCCACTACCACAGGTTTGATCATTTGCTAGAACAACATAAAGAACTCAGGGAGCACTTACCTAACATTTATCAATTTATTCTATAATAAAACACAGATGTGTAGCCAGATAAAGAGATACCTAGGGTGAGGTCCTGAGCATGGAAGTTTCTGTCCTTCTTGGAACCAGGAGAATAAATCACTCTCCCAGTTCACAGATATGTTCATCAACAAAAAGCTCTCCAAACACCATACTTCAGGGGTTTTTATGGCCGCTTCATCAAACAAGCTTGATTGATCATTAACTTAATCTTCAACCCCTCTCTCCTTCCCAGAAGATGAGGGTGGGGCTGGAAGGTCCAACCTTCCTTTTTTTTTTTTTTTTTCACATTTTATTTTATTTTTAAACTTTACAATATTGTATTGGTTTTGCTGACTCAGTCTTTCTGCTGACCATGCCTTCCTTGTATTTAAGCTATTCAGGAGCCACTATGAGTGACCTCATTAAAACCAAAAATGCTTCTATCACCGAAAAAAAAAAAAATCTCAAGAAATGTAGAAACTCTGTGTCAGGAGCTTCTACAAGGTCAAAACTAAGTACTAGAACAAACAAACAAAATGCCCCTAGTGTTCTTTTTACTAAGGAAATTACAGGGGTTTTAAAAGTTCTATACCAGGAACCAGAGGTAGAGACCAATATATATATATATATATTCTATTGTTTCATCTTCATGCTAAATATTCTTTCTCTGAAAAAAAAAAAAAAAGACAAACACAAAGACACAAGGAAACTTTTGAAAGTGATAGATACCTTTATGACCTTGATTTATAATAGTGAAAAAGTTGGCTTAAAGCTCAAAATTCAGAAAACGAAGATCATGGCATATGGTCCCATCACTTCATGGGAAATAGATGGGGAAACAGTGGAAACAGTGTCAGACTTTATTTTTGGGGGCTCCAAAATCACTGCAGATGGTGACTGTAACCATGAAATTAAAAGACGCTTACTCCTTGGAAGGAAAGTTATGACCAACCTAGATAGCATATTCAAAAGCAGAGACATTACTTTGCCAACAAAGGTTCGTCTAGTCAAGGCTATGGTTTTTCCTGTGGTCATGTATGGATGTGAGAGTTGGACTATAAAGAAAGCTGAGCACTGGAGAATTGATGCTTTTGAACTGTGGTGTTGGAGAAGACTGTTGAGAGTCCCTTGGACTGCAAGGAGATCCAATCAGTCCATTCTGAAGGAGATCATCCCTGGGATTTCTTTGGAAGGAATGATGCTAAAGCTGAAACTCCAGTACATTGGCCACCTGATGCGAAGAGTTGATTTATTGGAAAAGACTCTGATGCTGGGAGGGATTGGGGGCAGGAGGAGAAGGGGACGACAGAGGATGAGATGGCTGGATGGCATCACTGACTCGATGGACATGAGTCTGGGTGAACTCCGGGAGTTGGTGATGGACAGGCAGGCCTGGCGTGCTGCGATTCATGGGGTCGCAAAGAGTCAGAAATGACTGAGCGACTGAACTGAATTGAACTGATGTCCAAATTCGTCAAATTGTATGCATTAATTATGTTTAATTTTAAATCCATTTTTATTGGAGTATAGTACCTTTACAATATTGTAGTTTCTCACTATACAGCAAAGGAAATCAGTCATAATATACATATATCTACTCTTTCTTGGATTTCTGTCACATTTAGGTCATCACAGAGCATTGAGTAAGTTTCTCTGTGCTACACAGTAGGTTCCGTCATTAGTTATTTATTTTATACAATTGTGTGCATTTTTTGTCTACCAATTACACCTCAAGAAAGTGGAGAAAAAGAGTACAAAGAAAGCAATCCTGGCAAGAATATTCAATAAGTGGGTAACATGCAATGTGCAAAGAAGTATTACAGAAAAGGGAAATATTATAATTAAGTTTCATTTGGTTTAGTTCAGTTGAGTCACTCAGTTGTGTCCAGCTCTTCACAACCCCATGGACTGCAGCTTGCCAGGCCTCCCTGTCCATCACCAAGTCCAGGAGATTACTCAAACTCACGTCCATCAAGTCAGTAATGCCGTCCAACCATCTCATCCTCTGTCATATCCTTCTCCTCCCTTGCCGTACCCTTCTCCTCCTGCCTTCAATTTTTCCCAGCATCAGAGTCTTTTCTGGTGAGTCAGTTCTTTGCCTCTGGTGGCCAGAGTATTGGAGTTTCAGCTTCAACATCAGTCCTTCCAAAGAATATTCAGGACTGATCTCCTTTAGGATGGACTGGTTGGATCTTCCTGAAGTCCAAGGGACTTTCAAGAGTCTTCTCCAACACCACAATTCAAAAGCATCAATTCTTTGGCACTCAGCTTTTTTTATAGTTCAACTCTCACATCCATACATGACTACTAGAAAAACCAGAGCTTTGATTAGATGGACCTTTGCCGGCCAAGTAATGTCTCTGCTTTTTAATATGCTTTCTAGGTTGATCATAGCTTTTCTTCCAAGGAGCAAGTGTCTTTTAATTTCATGGCTACAGACACCATCTGCAGTGACTTTGGAGCCCCCCAAAATAGTCTGTCACTGTTTCCACCATTTCCCCATATATTTGCTGTGAAGTGATAGGACCAGATGCCATGATCTTAGCTTTCTGAATGTTGAGTTTTAAGACAACTTTTTCACTCTGCTCTTTTACTTTCATCAAGAGGCTCTTTACTTCTTCACTCGCTGCCATAAGGGTGGTGTCATCTGCATATCTGAGGTTATTGATATTTCTCCCAGCAATCTTGATTCCAGCTTGTGCTTCCTCCAGCCTGGATTTTGCATGATGTACTCTGCATATAAGTTAAATAAGCAGGGTGACAATATACAGCCTTGACATACTCCTTTCCTGATTTGGAACCAGTCTGTCGTTCCATGTCCAGTTCTAACTGTTGCTTCCTGACCCGCATACAGATTTCTCAAGAGGCAGGTCAGGTGGTCTGGTATTCCCATCTCTTCAAGAATTTTCCACAGTTTGTTGTGGTGATGTTGTTGTTGAAGTGATGATGAAAGCATATGTCAGAGGATGCCTCTTCCAGTTTGAGTTTCCAAGCATTGACAGTGGGCTAAACCTGCTTCTGACTTGTTTTGGACAAGTAGCATGATTGAGGACTAGGATTCCAAACTGAACAATTTTGAGAGTGAAAGCGTAAAAAAAAAAAAAAAAAGAATTTTCCACAGTTTGTTTTGATCCACACAGTCAAAGGCTTTAGCATAGTCAATAAAGCAGAAATAGATGTTTTTCTAGAACTCCTTTGCTTTTTCAATGATCCAACAGATGTTGGCAATTTGATCTCTGGTTCTTCTGCCTTTTCTAAACCCAGGTTGAACATCTGGAAGTTCATGGTTCACCCTCTATTGAAGCCTGGCTTGGAGTATTTTGAGCTTTACTTTGTTAGCTTGTGAGATGAGTGCAATTGTGCAGTAGTTTGAACATTCTTTGGCATTGACTTACTTTAGGATTAGAATGAAAACTGACCTTTTCCAGTCCTGTGGCCACTGCTGAGTTTTCCAAATTTGCTGCATATTGAGTGCAGCAGCACTTTTCACAGAATCATCTTTTAGGATTTGAAATAGCTCGACTGGAATTCCATCACCTCCACTAGCTTTGTTCATAGTGATGTTTCCTCAAGACCCACTTAACTTTGCATTCCAGGATGTCTGGCTCTAGGTGAGTGATCACACCATTGTGGTTATCTGGGTCATGAAGATCTTTTCTGTACAGTTCTTCTGTGTATTCTTGCCACCTCTTCTTAATATCTTCTGCTTCTGTTAGGTCCATACCATTTCTGTCCTTAATTGTGCCCATCTTTGCAAGAAAATTTCCCTTGGTATCTCTAATTTTTTTGAAGAGATCTCTAGTCTTTCCCATTCTCTTTTTTTCCCCTCTGTTTCTTTGCATTGACCACTGAGGAAGGCTTTCTTATCTCTCCTTGCTATTCTTTGGAACTGTGCATTCGAATGGGTATATCTTTCCTTTCCCCTTTGCCTTTAGCTTCTCTTCTTTTTTCAGCTATTTGTAATGCCTCCCCAGACAACCTTTTTGCCTTTCTTTTTCTTGGGGATGATCTTGATCACTGCCCGCTGTACAATGTCATGAACCTCTGTCCATAGTTCTTCAGGAACTCTATCAGATTAATCCCTTGAATCTATTTGTCACTTCCACTGTATAATCATTAGGGATTTGATTTAGGTCATACCTGAATGGTTTGTTGGTTTTCCCTACTTTCTTCAATTTAAGTCTGAATTTGGCAATAAGGAGTTCATGATCTGAGCCACAGTCAACTAAGTCGACTAAGTTGCATTTGTTTCAGAAACTCTACAGTTTACTAAATTCACATGCTGTTTGTGTTTGGGGAAAAGGTTCTAATTAAAGAAGTGTTTTGCTTTACATTTCCCAACTACTTTGTCACTACGCCATTAAAATTCCTATTTTTTTCTCGTGTGTCATTTAAATGCAGTATAGCATCAGTCTCCAGGCATAAACATTTAAATAGGTGTCTAGCCACTACCTAATTTTTTGTCTCAGAACATTTTGGTGCTATTTAAACTCATATCCATATTTCCCCTTTGGTTTTGTAATAATGATATCAGATGATATAAATTCCTTAGTGAGAAATAAAGCCAATGGGCCATAAGAACCACAGAAAGTAGCTATACTGAAACTGTTTATCCTCACAGGTATGTTTAGATTGTCCTTTAACTTTCTTTATTCTGCTTCTGATTCCTGTGCTTCTGCAACGTTTTTTGACTCAACCTTCAGAGATCCTTTTATCTGAGATAGTTGCTTATGGAACTGGTCTTTCTCCAGCTAACAATCAGTGTTAGATTAAAGCACTCTCAGGTTCAAGATCCCAGAGCTCTAATTTGCTTTCTTATGTATATGGAAGTGTGTGTGTGTATGTGTGTGTGTGTGTGCGCGTGTGCACGCACTCAGATGTGTACAACTCTTTATGACCCCATGGACTGTAGCCTACCAGACTTGTCTGCCCATGGAATTTTCCAGGCAAGAGCACTGGAGTGGGCTGCCATTTCCCATGTGTATTGCTACCTTATTTTGAGGGGAAAAATGGTAAATAAGCACATACATATGGGCTTCCCAGGCGGTGCAGTGGTAAAGAATCTGCCTGCCATTGTAGGAGACACAAGATACTCGGGTTCAGTCCTTGGGTCGGGAAGGTCCCCTGGATAAGGAAATGGCAACCCACTCCAGTATTCTTGCTATAAAATTTCATGGACAGAGGAGCCTGGTGGGCTATAATCCACGGGGTCTCAGAGTCTGACACAACTGAGCACACACACACACAAAGCACATACAGAAAAAAATACACCTGTTGATTGCCTAATCCATCATTCACTCATCCAATACCTGTTTACTGAGAGCTAGTTTATGCTTGGCATTATTCCAGGTAGTCAGCTACTTTGGGAGAATAAGACAAACAACTTTCTTGTGCTCACAGAACTTGTAGGCTAGTAGGTATAGTTTTAATACAGCATCCTTCATATAATTTTCTTAATATTCCTAATTGACAGCTTGTCCTGGAGACTTGCATTACCTCTTTAATTGGACTTGTAGAGCTGATGATTTCTGGGAACTTGCCCAGATGTGTACTATGATCATCTACAAGCTAAGAACACAAGGGAATAGCAAACATCTATAGGAATACCTTCGCTTTATTGCATTTCAAAAATGTTGCATTGGTTTTTGTTTTGCAAACAAGGTTTGTAGCATGATGGTTAGCAATTTTTAGAATTAAAGTACTTTTAAAGTAATGTCTGTTCTTTTGTAGACATAATGCTGCTGCATACTTAATAGACTGTAGCAGAGTTTAAACATAACTTTTATATGACCTAGGAAAACAAACAAATAAAAAATTATGACTCTATTTATTGCAATATTCACTTTAGTTTGGAGGACTGGGGCTGAACCTACCATGTCTCTGAGATATGCTTGTATTCCATTATAACAGAATCTCCAGAGAAAAAGATAAATATTAATATTTTATGAAAGGAGGATAATGCATCTATGATCTACGAGCTAGGTGGAGCTAGCAACACTCTGTGAAGTGGGAGCAATACCTCACTCATCATGTGAAGAGAATAAACCTCTGGTCTCCTTGGCTAAGACTTTCTGAAACCTTCCATGGAGCTCTTTGCTAGCAGTTAGATGTTCTACGGGTAAAGTTAGCAAGAAAATCCATTGCTAATAAGATAGGATTGAATCACAAGAAAGCGTGCATCAGGACATAACAGAAAGACCAGCTGTTTAATGGGAGATCTCTCATAGCAGATAGAGAGCACCAACTTAGCTTTTTTTTTTCTTGGTTGTACTGGGTCTAGTTATTGCATGAGAGATCTTTACTTGTGGCATGTGGGATCTAGTTCCCTGACCAGGGATTGAACCCGGGCCCCCTGCATTGGGAGTGCAGAGTCTTAGCCACTGAACCACCAAGGAGGTCCCCAACTCAGCTTTTTTTGGGCTGAGCTTTCAAAATGGATTGTGTGGTTCAGAAAATGTGCAAAATGAAGCTTAGAGCAAGATGTTAGGATATTTTAATGCAAAATTACAGTTTTTTTTACTTTTTTAAATTAGACTTTATTACCAAAAGAATAATACAAATATTCTTTCTAAAGGAGAGACAACTGAATGTAACAATTCCTGGAACTTAATATACTAAGAAGAGTTAAGATCATTCTACAATAGCAGCTGAAGTAGAAATTTTTCTTCTTATATATAGTTTATTATAAAGAAGTTCTTATATTCAACATAGCATTGCACTTTGTAAAAAATTATGGAATAGTTGTTGAAATTCGCCTCAAACATTCATAGAGGTAGAATTAAAATTTCCTCATTAGTTTGAGATGTTAGAACATGACTTTAGAACTTAAATTGAGAGATATAATTAAGTTTGCTTGGGGACCCTTTCATGATCACTGACTTGTGAGGAGTACCGTAGCTTCACAGCTATACAACTGCCCCAAGTCACAGGTAAAAATAGGAAAAATGACCTTCCATCAGTGACTACCCGCAGAGAACTGGTATTTACCCACATCCTTTTGAATTCTTTAGAATTCCTCTTTTCTGTCCCTGTTGCCAGAAATTTCATATTTTGAGATGAAAGAAAGATAGTGTTAAGTCATGTTTGGCTTTTGCGATCCCATGGACTGTAGCCTGCCAGGTTCCTCTGTCCATGGGATTCTCCAGGCAAGAATACTGGAGTGGGTTGTCATTTCCTTCTCCAGGATTTTAGACAAAGAGTATATACAATTAAGCAGCAAAAGGTAATGTAAACCTGCTCACGGTTAGGGTATTTTTTTAAAGCATAATTTTATTGTATTCATCTTGCTTTATTTGTTTAAAGTGGAACATTTTGCCCCCATATTTGGAGACATTGGGATTAGTTTCAAGGCACTAAGCAGATACTTGCAAGCAATATAATAACTTGTCTTTTTTCTGTTGTCTGTTTTCAGTTGTTTTTAAGCTGTGACCCAGTGACCTGTGTTCACTATGTTCACAAAATCAAAAATAATTTAACAATAAGAAAAAAGACATCATGCTTTTTACTCTTATAATGTTATGAATATAGAGTGTGTTTTCCAGAAGCTATATCATGTATGGTATTTCCACAGATGAAATGATGAAACATTATGAGAAACTAACTGTTTTCTACCAACACAGACATTAAAGAGATTTCCAAATGTGTACAACAAGCCTACTCTTTCAAGGTTTTTTTTTTTTTAATTAATTTATTTTAATTGGAGGCTAATTACTTTATAATATTGTATTGGTTTTGTCAAGTTTTTATTTGACGACATAGTTATCACTCATGAAAGTCGCTCAGTCATGTCCGACTCTTTGAGATCCCATCAACTGTAGTCTGCCAGGCTTCTCTGTCCGTGGAATTCTCCAGGTCAGAATACTGGAGGGGGTAGCCTTTCCCTTCTCCAGGGAATCTTCCCAACCCAGGGATTGAACCCAGGTCTCCTGCATTGCAGGCGGATTCTTTACCAGCTGAGCCACCAGGGAAACCCATAAGAATACATTATTTTTGTGAACATACAATGGATTTTTGTCATTTCATATAAATAAATACATATGTATTTTAAACTATCTTAATTTCCTTTATGGTAAGCATCAATAGATGCAACAACCCACATAAAAACCTCCTGGGGTTTTCGAAATTTTTTGAAAAAATGAAATCGACGTATTTGATAAGTGCCTCTGTAGAGAGCTTTCCTGGTGGCTCAGATGGTCTGCCTGCAATGTGGGAGACCAGTATTTGATCCTTGGATCAGGAAGATCCCCTGGAGAAGGGAATAGCCACACACTCCAGTGTTCTTGCTGGAGAATTCTATGAACAGAGAAGCCTGGCGAGCTACAGTCTGTGGGATTGCAAGAATTGGACACGACTGAGCGACTAACATACTGCAGAGGCATTGCTTCTAAGTCTCGACCATCCATCTAGTTTAGACAAGTTCAGGTCATATGTTTAAATCGCCTTCCAATACTTTAAGGAGCACAATTATACTATAAAATCCTTAGGTCTTACTCTGGGTAAAACCGCTTGTGTCATCAATCTCTCTAGTAGACTTGGATGTCTTTTCTGTTAGGCACCAGGCTTTTAAGTCTCAGAATGCTAAAGTCGGTTCACATCTCTAAGCCACCATATATTTTTCTCTAAAGCAGTCAGACTAGATGTGTCAAAATGTGACACAGTCCTGCCCTTCCTTTGCCTAGAACCCTCCTCACAGCTCCCCGCTCCCTTCAGAATCAAATCCTAAATCTGTGCGTGCCCCACGTCAGGGTCTTTGTTTCTGCTGTCCTGTCTGGAATCCTGAGTCCCGACAGCCTCAAGTCTTTATTCAAAAGTCACGTCCTCAGACAGCCTGCCCCTGCCTACCCCATAAAGCTTAACCTCTGGACATTTCATAGTGTCTTTACTACTTCACATATTCACCTTGTTAGAAGTTAGCTGTATCTAAAGTGAAATACATTTTTATGCATTTATTTAAGTTCCCTGATAGCAGAGAGTCTTATGTGTTCTTTCATAACTGTTTGACAATTTATGTCGTCTGTTGTGGTTGATTATTGCTGTTGTTATTTGTCAGTATTAAGAAACTAGATCTCAGGAATTCCCTGGTGATCCTGTTGCTAAGACTCTGAGTTTCCACTTCAGGGGGCACGGGTCCAATCCCTGGGTGTGGAACTAAGATCCCACATGCCGCATAACCAAAAATAAATGAATACATAAAATAAAACATTTAAAAGAGAGAGACTAGATCCCAACTAAGTGGTTGAACAGAAGATGGCAGTTCATAACCGCCAGGTGGCAGCACAGGTGGAGGGTGGGGCAGGCATCCAGGAGAAAGGACTTCAAGAGCAGGAACAAACCAGAACACTTCCTAACACCATACACAAAAATAAACTCAAAATGGATTAAAGATCTAAACGTAAGACCAGAAACTATAAAACTCCTAGAGGAGAACATAGGCAAAACACTCTCTGACATACATCACAGCAGGATCCTCTATGACCCACCTCCCAGAATATTGGAAATAAAAGCAAAAATAAACAAATGGGACCTAATTAAACTTAAAAGCTTCTGCACAACAAAGGAAACTATAAGCAAGGTGAAAAGACAGCCTTCAGAATGGGAGAAAATAATAGCAAATGAAGCAACTGACAAACAACTAATCTCAAAAATATACAAGCAACTCCTACAGCTCAACTTCAGAAAAATAAATGACCCAGTCAAAAAATGGGCCAAAGAACTAAACAGACATTTCTCCAAAGAAGACATACAGATGGCTAACAAACACATGAAAAGATGCTCAACATCACTCATTGTCAGAGAAATGCAAATCAAAACCACTATGAGGTACCATTTCACGCCAGTCAGAATGGCTGTGATCCAAAAGTCTACAAGCAATAAATGCTGGAGAGGGTGTGGAGAAAAGGGAACCCTCCTACACTGTTGGTGGGAATGCAAACTAGTACAGCCACTATGGAGAACAGTGTGGAGATTCCTTAAAAAACTGGAAATAGAACTGCCTTATGATCCAGCAATCCCACTGCTGGGCATACACACTGAGGAAACCAGAAGGGAAAGAGACACGTGTACCCCAATGTTCATCGCAGCACTGTTTATAATAGCCAGGACATGGAAGCAACCTAGATGTCCATCAGCAGATGAATGGATAAGAAAGCTGTGGTACATATATGCAATGGAGTATTACTCAGTCATTAAAAAGAATGCATTTGAATCAGTTCTAATGAGGTGGATGAAACTGGAGCCTATTATACAGAGTGAAGTAAGCCAGAAAGAAAAACACCAATACAGTATACTAACACATATATATGGAATTTAGAAAGATGGTAACAATAACCCCGTATACGAGACAGCAAAAGAGACACAGATATATAGAACAGTCTTATGGACTCTGTGGGAGAGGGAGAGGGTGGGAAGATTTGGGAGAATAGCATTGAAACATGTGTAATATCATATATGAAATGAGTCGCCAGTCCAGGTTTGATGCACGATACTGGATGCTTGGGGCTGGTGCACTGGGACGACCCAGAGGGATGGTAAGGGGAGGGAGGAGGGGGGAGGGTTCTGGATGGGGAACTCATGTATACCTGTGGCGGATTCATTTTGATATATGGCAAAACCAATACAATATTGTAAAGTTAAAAAATAAAATAATTAAAAAAAAAAAGAATTCCCAAAGAAAAAGGATATTCCCAATCTCTGGGTCCTGCACTTGGGTTGAGGAGAAACTGGTGAGTGCACTGTCTTGTAGGGAAGAAGGGAGGAATGTCAAGAGGGTCTGGGGGTCTCGGCAAGAGAGGTTGAGTGGGCTTTTGGCATTTTTAAAGCAATGTCTTAGAGCAGAAATAGAAAGAACCCTGTGGAACTGCAAGCCCCTTGAATACCAGAGGTTATACTCAGAAGCCCAAGGGCTGACAAAGGGGAGAGAAATAAAAAGAGCAACAAACTAGAGGACTGGTGTGTAAATCCTAAATAGCCTCAAATCAAGGAGGAAATAAAATAGATTCCCGAAAGGAGCCACACCGAAGGGAAAATAACGTGACAGCAGTTAGTGGCACTTGGCAGTACTGAATTCTGACCGCGAATCCTGCTTCGTCTCTTTTGGCACCGAGGACTACCCACCACCATCCCGAGTTTTGAGTGGATCCCTCCCACCCTAGGGATCTGCTCACCTCCTTTATCCCAGTGCCTTCTGCTCTTTCCACAGGAGACACTGCATGGCTTGGCCATTAGAGTCTGTTTCCTTGACTTCTGTGTTCTGCCCCATCCCTCCTTTCTCTCTTGGGTCACTGGTGCCAATTCTTTAGCTTTCTTTTTTTTAGTTTCCTTAGCTATCTTTTCAAAGTCCCTGAATAGCAGAATCACCAACATGGAGACCAGGAGATGATCCCTACCAGTGTCCTAGAATCTGGACATTTTCCCTATATTATAAACTGCTGTTGTCAGTGCTATAGTCTAAGCTAAGCTAAGTCACTTCAGTCGTGTCCAACTCTGTGCGACCCCATTGACGGCAGCTCACCAGGCTCCTCTGTCCCTGGGATTCTCCAGGCAAGAACACTGGAGTGGGTTGCCTCTTCCTTCTCCAATCCATGAAAGTGAAAAGTGAAAGTGAAGTCGCTCAGTCATGTCCGACTCTTAGCGACCCCATGGACTGCAGCCTACCAGGCTCCCCCATCCATGGGATTTTCCAGGCAAGAGTACTGGAGTCAGGTGCCATAGAGACCCCCACATTTATATTTTCATGACCACACTTCTGGGATGCTAGCAGAGGCATGCACCCTAGATTCATTTCATCCCCAGAGAATCTGACACTGCCTCCATTCCCTTCCTTCTGGCATGGTAGGCAGTAAACCCCCTGATACTTATAGCAATGCCCTTTTCTACACACAAATCTCCTTAGCTGAGAATTTTGATCCCTGCCCTATGGAACATTTGGTTCTCAGCCGCATTTCTAAATTGGAGAGTTGGACTGTTAAACCTTCCTCTATTACCACGTTCAATGTCACCTTTCAGACTGCTCTTCAGCATGGAAGGTTTCAGCCACCTGTCCCCCTGCGTGCTGCCAAGTCTAGAATATTAGGTGTTGCGTTCTGCCTGACTCTCTCCCCTGTCTGACTGTTGAGGTTGTTCATGAGCCGACTTGCAGCTTTCAGCCAAAAGCCATGACAGCCACCTTCTCAAATGTGATTTGAATGGAACATTACAAGTACAAATGTAACCAAAGAGCCAGTGAGTAATTTTATGTGCTTGTCAAATTAAATGATCATACATTTGTCTTTGATGAATGGATTTGACCTTGAGTAAAAATCACTGCCCAAACTACTTTCAGGAACAGAAACAACTCAACCTCCTACACACACATGCACACACCCGCAACTGTAGAGGTACTGGAAGAGTTAAATTTTTTTCAGGCTAAAGTTTTAAAGCAGCGGTCCCCAGACTTTTTGGCACCAGGTGCCAGTGTCCTGGAAGACCATTTTTCTATGGACTGTAGGCATAGAGAGCGTGATTTGGGGACGATTCAAGTGCATGCCACTTACTGTGTTCTTTATTATTATTATTATTATATCAGCTACACCTCAGATCATCAGGCATTAGATCCTAGAGGTTGGCGGCCCTGGTGTCTTAAAGTCACATTATTTGTCTCAAGGCCCTCTGTTTAATTTGTGACACAGCTTACGTTGGTTATTCGCAAAGCTCTTTGTGATTTAACATTTTCACCCCGCTCAAATTTAGTTCTCTATCACTATTCCTCTTTACGACAACACAGTTTCCATGACTGTCACTCAACAACTGTTCATTCAATTGAGCCTCGGTGTTTATATGTAACAGCATTTCATCGGCTCTCTTTGGAGTTTCCCACCCTTGGTACACCTACAGCCGGTTTGTTGTCTTCTGTCTTCCCCACAGGAGCAGCACTGTGAATCCAAGGTCCAATGAGCCCACCTTAGATGCCAGTGAACAGATGGATAGCTATGGGACCTCATTATCTGGTATTTTGTCCAGTCATCTGATGCTAAGCCTAGCAGCCCAGGGCGCTGGCAAAACATGTTTGGGAGCTTAACACAATGTCCTGTATCCTTACGGGAGACTGAGCGGAAGCACTGCTTCGTGACTCTAGAATAGAAAGTCTCAGAAAGAAACGTATTTTAGGAAAACTTTGCTAAGTTACAAACATATTTTCACTCAAATACTTAACTCTTCTATGTGACCAATGGATGTCAATTCCTTCTCATTCAGGGGCAGAAAGGGAAAATTTGGATTTGAAGACAAATGTTATGGGAGAAAATCATGAAATAAATATTGATGGATTGACACGGACACACTCCTATATACAAAATAGATAATCAACAAGGACCTACCGTACAGCACAGGGAACTCTGCTCAATATTCTGTAACAACTTAAATGGGAAAAGAATGTGAAAAAGAAGTGATACCTGTAGATGTAAAACTGAGTCACTTTGCTGTATGCCTAAAAAGGGCACAATATAGTTCATCATCTATACTCCAATATAAAATTATTTTAAATGTGCTGGAAAACTAATGGATCTCCTCAAATCATTGAAAATTTTTACAGAGTGATGAAGCAGACACACCTGCTGTTGTTTTTTAGTCTCTAAGTCATGTCTGACTCTTCGTGACCCCATGGGCTGCAGCACTCCAGGCTTTCCTGTCCTTCACTGTCTCCCAGAGTTTACTCAGATTCATGTCCATTGAGCTGATGATGCCATCCAAACATTCCATCCTCCCTCACCTCCTGCCTTCAATCTTTCCCAGCGTCAGAGTCTTTTTCAATGAGTCAGTTCTTTACATCAGATGGCCTAAGTATTACAGCTTCAGTTTCAGCATCAGTCCTTCCGGTGAATATTCAGGGTTAATTTCCTTTAGGATTGAGTGGTTTGATCTCTTTGCGGTGCAAGGGATGCTTAAGAGTCTTCTCCAACACCACAATTTGAAAGCATCAATTCTTCAGTGTTCAGCCTTCTTCATGTTCCAGCTCTTACAACCATATATGACTAGCTTAAGAAACATAGCTTTGACTATATGCACCTTTGTTGGTAAAGTGATGTCTCTGCTTTTTAACATGCTGTCTAGGTTTGTTATAGGTTTTCTTCCAAGGAGCATGTGTCTTTTAATTTCATGGCTGCAGTCATCAATCTCAGTGATTTTGGAGCCCAAGAAAATAACATCTGTCCCTGTTTTCACTTTTCCCCCCATCTATTTGCCATGAAGAGACTCCATAATCTTAATTTTTTGAATGCTGAGTTTTAAGCCAAATTTCTCACTCTCTTTCTTCACCTTCATCAAGAGACTCTTCGGTTCCTTTTCACTTTTTGCCATTAGAGTGGTATCATATGCATATCTGAGGCTGTTGATATTTCTTCTGGCAATCTGGATTCCACTTTGTGATTCATCTAGCCCAGCATTTCTCATGATGTACTCCACACATAGATTAAATAAACAGGGTGACAATATACAGCCTTGAAGTACTCCTTTCCCAATTTTGAATCAGTCCATTGTTTCATGTCTTGTTCTATCTGTTGCTTCTTGTCCTTGCATACAGGTATCTCAGAAGACAAATAAGGTGGTCTGGTATTCTCTTCACTTTAAGAATTTTCCACAGTTTGTTGTAATCCACAGTCAAAGGTCTTAGCATAATCAATGAAGCAGAAGTAGATGTTTTCTGGAATTCTATTTTTCTCTGATCTAAGGGATGTTGGCAGAAACATGGTGCTACTTAGCTGCTTAGAAATTTTAAATATTTACAGTAAAAATATTTAGAATAGTTAAAAAGTTCAAAATGATTAACAAAAGAAGATTTAGTTGCACATGGGAAAATCATCAGCAAAGAACCAGATGCTTATTTCCATTTCTCTCTGTTGGGCTTACAAAAAAATGTGAACAATAAGAGTGAAGGAAGGAGTTGTTTGCTTTGCTATGCAAAGAGATAAAGAGAGGTAAGGACTCACTGCATAAAGATATAAAAGAAAACCCATGTCTTGAAAACACAGCAACTAGAAAAACTTCTAGCTGCTGATTAATGATCTCAAGAAGAAAGCTGAAGAGAAAGACACTTGTGTCCTGCCCAGCAACTTGAGAGAGATTATTTCAGAAAAGATGTTTATGGAGAAAAGGAAGTCATCCAAAATTTGGACCAAAAGAGGCCAAAATGGATCCAACTTTATTAGAGCTGGGAAGGGCTAGAATAATGACACAAAATAATTGTTTATTTCTTTGGTGGGAAGATCCTAAGTACTTAATTCTATACCTGATGTGTAGTTTAGTTCAGTTCAGTCACTCAGTCATCTCCGACTCTTTGCGACCCCGTGAATTGCAGCACACCAGGCCTCCCTGTCCATCACCAACTCCTGGAGTTCACCCAAACTCATGTCCATCAAGTCGATGATACCATCCAGCCATCTCATCCTCTGTCATCCCCTTCTCCTCCTGCCCGCAATCCCTCCCAGCATCACAGTCTTTTCCAGTGAGTCAACTCTTCGCATGAGGTGGCCAAAGTACTGGAGTTTCAGCTTTAGCATCAGTCCTTCCAAAGAACACCCAGGGCTGATCTCCTTCAGAATGGACTGGTTGGATCTCCTTGCAGTCCAAGGGACTCTCAAGAGTCTTCTCCAACACCACAGTTCAAAAACATCAATTCTTTGGCACTCAGCTTTCTTCACAGTCCAACTCTCACATCCATACATGACCACAGGAAAAACCATAGCCTTGACTAGACGGATCTTTGTTAGCAAAGTAATGTCTCTGCTTTTGAATATGCTATCTAGGTTGGTTATAACTTTCCTTCCAAGGAGTAAGCATCTTTTAATTTCATGACTGCAATCACCATATGCAGTGATTTTGGAGCCCAGAAAGATAAAGTCTGACACTGTTTCCACCGTTTCCCCATCTATTTCCCATGAAGTGATGGGACTAGATGCCATGATCTTCATTTTTTGAATGTTGAGCTTTAAGCCAACTTTTTCACTCTCCTCTTTCACTTTCATCAAGAGGCTTTTTAGTTCCTCTTCACTTTCTGCCATAAGGGTGGTGTCATCTGCATATCTGAGGTTATTGAGATTTCTCCTGGCAATCTTGATTCCAGCTTGTGCTTCTTCCAGCCCAGTGTTTCTCATGATGTACTCTGCATATAAGTTAAATAAGCAGGGTGACAATATACAGCCTTGACGTACTCCTTTTCCTATTTGGAACCAATCTGTTGTTCCATGTCCAGTTCTAACTGTTGCTTCCTGACCTGCATATAGGTTTCTCAAGAGGCAGTATTCATCAATAAGTATTTATTGAACAGAGGAAAGAAGGAAGAAGTAGAGAAGTACCTAGAAAGTATCTCTTTCAAGGGTATACAAGCCTTCTGTGAAATAACTGGTTTTTTAAGTAAGTCTGGACCCCTATGTTCCTGGGGCAGAGAAATATGGAATAGAATTCAAATACCTTGTGTAAATAGTGTTATTTGCAAAGCAGAAATACAGACCCAGACATAGAAAACAAGCCTATGGACACCAAGGGGGGAAAAGTGGGGGCTGAACTGGGAGATTGGGACTGACATATGTACACTGGAAGATCCCCTGGAGAAGCAATGACAACCCACTCCAGTATTCTTGCTTGGAGAATCCCATGGGCAGAGGAGCCTGGTGGGCTACAGTCCATGGGGTCTCAAAGCATCAGACACGACTGAAGCAATGCAGCATGCACACTATTGATACTATGGATGAAATAGACCACTAATGAGAACCCACTGCATAGCTGAGGGAACTCTACTTAATGCTCTGTGGTGATCTAAATGGGAAGGAAACTCAAAAAGAAAGGAAACATGTACACACGTATCTGATTCACTTTGACGTCCAGTAGAAACTAGCAAGCACTGTAAAGCAACTATGCTCCAGTAAAAGCTAATTAAATAAAAAGTACAACCAGCAGCTGTTTTGCCAGTCGCTTTATAACCACAGCAGACTACAACATAGAATGCCTGATCCAAAGTGACCCAATAAAGGCTCGGAGATGGAGCTGTTTCACGCTGAAGACTTTGTCTCTGGTGGTTGGCACATCCCTATCTTTAACCAGATCTGCACAGAGATTGGCTACTTGGCCCTGGTGGAAGTAGATGAAGCAGTCGGTTTTATGTGTCACCTAACTGCTAAAGCTCCTCTGGGGTGCAGGGCAAAGTGGGGTTGTACTTTCTAAATATGGGAGTGAGGGAGGAAAGGAGAGAGGATTACTGCAGCGGAATAAAATTAGGTAATGAAGACCAAGATTCCAGTCTGGTTGTATCTAAGTTTCTCTCATGAATTTGTGCTATGCTTCAGATATTCAATCTAATACAGACCCCCAAGGATACCCTACAGGAGGTGTAGAGGGGACTCAGTTGTGCAGGGACACCCCCAGAGGATGTGGGGAACCCCCATGGAAGATACCTGGAGTGCATCAGGCCTAAAGCTGGTCTAGCCATCTGCTGGCCTCCCCAGCTCATGATGGTCCTATTCAGTTCAGTTCAGTTCAGTAGCTCAGTTGTGTCCGACTCTTTGCAACCCTATGAATCGCAGCACGCCAGGCCTCCCTGTCCATCACCAACTCCCAGAGTTCGCTCAAACTCACGTCCATCAGTACCTGTTTCTATTTCCTAAACTGTCTATGGAAAATAAAGGTAAGTTTTATTTAGACTAATTTTCTTACATTTGGACATGTTTCTAGTTGGAAAATAACAAACTGGAGTAATTATCTATATTTCAATAGAGACTAACTGAAATTTATTTTATAGTGATAATGAACAATCCAAAAATCAGATAATAAACTCCTTACACCTCTTTCTCTAAGATATAATGCTTTTGTTAACACTTAGTTTAACTAATTTGAGTTGCTGATGTTCAGTACTGGTTGTTTTGACTCTTTGAGAACCCATGGACTGTAGCCTACCAGTCTCCTCTGTTCATGGGATTCTCCAGGCAAGAATACTGGAGTGGGTAGCCATTCCCTTCTCCAGGGGATCTTCCCAACTCAGGGGTTGAACCTGGGTCTCCTGCATTGCACACAGATTCTTTACCATCTGAACCACCAGGGAAGCGGTACTGCCCTTTTCTGTGACTATATTTATCTCTATCCTCAGATTGTTTTGGGGGAGGATTAAATGAAAATTATAAATCATCATATAATATAAAGGTAAATTTTATTATCATTTTTAAAGCATTTTGTGGACTACAAGCCATAGAAGACATACGTTCTCATTCTATAGCACTCATATTCTTAAAGACAATACTTGGGGTGTAATCTCAAATATGCATTTCCATTCTTGTTCAACAGGTAATTCTTAGTTAATACCATTGGTATTTAAATTTCTGTTATAGTAATTACTCTGTCCATAGCAAGTGCTTGAAACCAGAGGCAGGACTGTATGCTTTTATCAGCTCTCTCCTGCCCTCCTGCTTGGATCGCATCTGTCTGGGAATCAGTGAAGAGCAGGGACAAAATCACACAGTGACCAGCCCTGCAAAAAAGCAAGGAAGCTAAGTGTGGATGGAGCATTTGAAACCAAGATTATTTTATTGCTTTCATTTTAGACATTTTGAAGTTATAGAAATTATTTCTATCTAATTTGAGCTCATGTCTGCATTCTCAGCCGCTCAGCCATGTCTGACTCTTTGTGACCCCATGAACTGTAGCCTGCCGGGGTCTTCTGTTCGTGGGATTTCACAGGTGAGAATACAGTAGCAGTTTGCCATGCCCTCCTCCAGGGGATCTTCCTGACCCAGGGATCGAAACTGCATCTCTTCTGTCTCCTGCATTGGCAGGCAGAGTCTTTACCACTACTGCCACCTGGGAAGCCCAAGTTCATGTTTAGTCTCATTATATTAGTGATTATAACTTCAAAAATTAGATTCATAAATCTGAATGTGAGAATAGCAAAATCTTTGCACACAGTGTAAGATTTACTGAGATCCTATTATGTGAAAAGACTTGTTCTAAGTGCATATGTGAACTGGTTCAATCCATATGATTGCCATAAAAAGAATATAATTTCCATCACCAGTTTAATATGAAAAATAAAAGACAGTTTGTCTTATGTCACAAAACTAGTAGATGACCAACCTAAGCTTCAAACTGCCACTCATCCAGTTTGGCTCCACAATCCTTACACTTAGCCCCTTAATTACACTAACTTTTTTTTTTTTTTTAAGAGAACTGAATTTTAAAGGAAAACCATCATCTCACTGACTGAGGGTTCTCCATATACTCCTCAAACCTCCATTGGAAACTTCAGAAGAGGAAGAAGAGGCACTGAACTGTATGCTAAGTCGCTTCAGCCGTGTCCGACTCTGTACGACCCCATAGACAGCAGCCCACCAGGCTCCCTCGTCCCTGGGATTCTCCAGGCAAGAACACTGGAGTGGGTTGCCATTTCCTTTTCCAATGGGTGAAAGTGAAAAGTGAAATTGAAGTTGCTCAGTCATGTCCGACTCTGTGCGACCCCATAGACAGCAGCCCACCAGGCTCCCTCGTCCCTGGGATTCTCCAGGCAAGAACACTGGAGTGGGTTGCCATTTCCTTTTCCAATGCGTGAAAGTGAAAAGTGAAATTGAAGTCGCTCAGTCGTGTCCGACTCTTAGCGACCCCATGGACTGCAGCCTACCAGGCTCCTCCGTCCATGGGATTCTCCAGGCGAGAGTACTGGAGTGGGGTGCCATTGCCTTCTCCGACTGAACTGTATACACGTAGCTCATTTCATCCCCAAACACCTGCTGCCATTTCATCATTCTCTCATATGACATTTCCACAAGTGTTTCTGAAATAAAGTAAATGCAGGTACATGAATAGCTGAGTAATTCACATTAGAAATGATTAGCAAAACCTGGTGATTTCCATCACCTGAAAGAAAGAAGCATTACAAGTAGAATCATGCTGCTGCTGCTAAGTCGCTTCAGTCGTGTCCAACTCTGTGCGACCCCATAGACTGCAGCCCACCAGGCTCCCTCGTCCCTGGGATTCTCCAGGCAAGAACACTGGAGTGGGTTGCCATTTCCTTCTCCAATGCATGAAAGTGAAAAGTGAAAGGGAAGTCACTCAGTCGTGTCTGACTCTTAGCGACCCCATGGACTGCAGAATCATAGACAACTGAAAAGAATATATATGTTCTTTATTCATACTCTCTAATTTAAATATACTATACCATACTATACTATATAATTACACTCACATGTGTATGCATGAATATATAAATTGGTGCGTATGAACAAAAACAAAGGGCGTGAAAGCTGACAGTCACTTCTAGGAGGGAAGTAACGTCACAGAATACCACACTCTGTGGTATAATTTATTATTTTAAGTAAAACTGACAAAGGATGAATCATTTTATGTAGGGCCAGATTTCCTAGATAAAAAATAGACTATAACTGAAAAGTGACTCCCTATAGTCCACATAGCCACAAAGCCACCATGTGAGAAAACCTATTAATTCATTTGAACTCAGACACCAAGAATAGACTAAGCACTGTGTCACTTTAGGCTAGAATGGGAAATTGGGGGCAGGAAGAAGCGAAAGCACCGATCCAGAAAGAATTCTGAAGACCTGTGACATCTGCTGCCCCCTTTCTGATTTCAGTCTGTAAGAAAATGCAAGGCATTTCAAATAATTTTCTTCTGTATATGGGAAGCAAAATCAATATTGTTTCCAAAGTGGTGGGTGGGGGTTAGGAGGGGGGAATTGGGTTTATGTGGGTTGTATAGGTAAAGAAAGATTTAATTACTCTTTCAGTGATTGCAATGGTCTAAGGGATCAGTTGGAGAAGGAAATGGCAACCCACTCCAGTGTTCTTGCCTGGAGAATCCCATGGACCGAGAAGCCTGGTAGGCTGCAGTCTATGGGGTTGCACAGAGTCAGACACGACTGAAGCAACTTAGCAGCAGCAGCAGCAGGGGATCAGTGCCTAGTGCAGTGCAGTTGACACGGTCCTTGAAGACAAAAAATCTTATAGCCAATGATTCTCAACCCTTGTTGAACATCAGAAAAGCTTCAGGAGAGTTTAAAAATTCCATTGCCCAGGCAGCACTCAAGAACAACTAAATCAGAATCTCTGAGTATGGAATCTTTGAATAAATGTTTGAGGTTGTCAGGGCAAGGGTGAAAATTTTCTGTTTAGTTGTTTCCCAAACTTAAACTTTGCTGGGCTCTGAACCCCAGATTTTCTGACTCAGATCTGGGTTGAGGCCCAAGGGTTTGTATTTCGAACAAGAGCTACGGAGCAGCTGCTGCTGCTGATTGGGTGACGTGCCAGATAAGAATTTGACTTCTGATATCAGGGAACCAGAGCTATTGTAAGAAGTAGTTACACTGAAATTCATATGGATTTGTTCTGGCCTAATTTGTTGCCTAAGTGCTCAGGGAGGCCTGCAGAGCTTGGGACTGTGTACAGAGCATGCTTACACTATGCCTAAACCATAACACCTTTCATAGTCCTGTCTTAACCTGGGATTGGCTATCCTCTTGTGAGGCTGGTCTTCCACACTCACTGTTAACTCAAGGATACGCACACCATGTTGGTGGCCAGCACAGCTGGCCTTTCCATGACCTTGGGGAAAAATAATGAGACATGAAGTTTTAACTTTAGAGCTTTAGAGAAGTTTGATATAGAACACTGTTTCTCTCAGTTCAGTTCGATTGCTCAGTCGTGTCCAACTCCTTGTGACCCCGTGAATTGCAGCATGCCAGGTGTCTATCACCAACTCCCAGAGTCCACCCAAACCCATGTCCATTGAGTCAGTGATGCCATCCAACCATCTCATCCTCTGTCCCCTTCTCCTCCTGCCTTCAATCTTTCCCAGCATCAGGGTCTTTTCAAATGAGTCAACTCTTCGCATGAGGTGGCCAAAGTATTGGAATTTCAGCTTCAACATCAGTCCTACTAATGAACACCCAGGACTGATCTCCTTTAGGATGGACTGGTTGGATCTCCTTTCTCTGCTTCTGGTTTTAACTACTCCCAACCCCCACCACCCCAAGCCCTCAGCAAAGAGTTATAGATGTCTTCCAAACAGATCAACAGCAAAGCTATTTAATCGGTTTCTTAAAATTCTCTGTTCTCTGGCTGTTTCTTAAAAATATAATTTTGTTTTTTATTTTGTAGCCAAGTTAAACATGAAGAAGAATAAGAATGCACTAAAGCTTGATCATAGTTGTCTTTATGAAAATTTTAATAATTATTTCTGCAATCAGTATCAGGATTTTTTTTTCCTTTTCCTTACTTTTCCACATAATTATGTCTGGTATTTGAAATAGGTGCCTGGCTTTCAAAAGTAAAGACAATTTTCTCTGCCATTTTAAATCTCTTGCATCTTCAACTGCTCTATATAATGGCTGAAGTTTCATAGAAAATAAATTAAGAATAAATTTAAAACTGATTTTAATAAAATATTCATTAAAAAAAACTAAGACGCTGACTGCTTCTGTTAGGTTTTTGCTTCTGCTGAAATGAACTGAACTTAAGACACTGACTAGATTCTCCATGGTTTTAGACGTATTGAAAGAATCATTCAATGTGTGGATAAACTGCATTCATGTGATTCTTAGATTTCTGGGTACATAATCTCCCTGGAAATGGATGAAACTTAAATTTGAAGACACAATTAAAAAGAACAGTGATAGTTATGTGTTCTGCCTATTCCACGTCTCTGTTACATGAAGATGTTTCCTTTTTATTTTCTTTTAAAGAAAGAGAGAAATGAGAGAATTAATAATTCGTTATTGTCAGACTTGGTAGAAGAAGCCTGAAGAAAGAAGCTGAAATGCAGTTTTCTGGACTAAATAAACCTTTTTTCTCCATAGAGTTACACTTAGGTACTCTATTAACTCATGCATGAATGCATACTAAGTCTCTTCAGTCGTGTCCGACTTTATGCGACCCCACGGACAGCAGCACACCAGGCTCCTCTGCCCACAGGATTCTCTAGGCAACAATACTCAAGTGGAGTCCAAAAAGTGTGGACCTAAGCTTTTAATAATGCTTCAACTAATTAGGAACACATTGGAAATCCAGGAAGAAACAGTAATGAATCTGTTTATATAGACAATATGACTTTGTCTGGGACATTATGATGTAAATAAGCTCTAAAGTTGTTAGCATATTTCTTATGAATGGAAAAAAAATCTCAAAAAATGGACAGATGAATCTTTTTGCAAAGCAGAAATAAAGATACAGATGTAGAGAATAAATGTATGGTCACCAAGAGGGGAAAGGGAAGGTGGGATAAATTGGGAGATTGAGATCGGCATATACACACTACTATGTTTAAAATATGTAACTGATCAGAACCTACTGTAGAGCACAGGGAACTCAGTGCTCTGTGCTGACCTGAATGGGAAGGAAATCCAAATATGAAATGAGTCGCCAGTCCAGGTTCGATGCATGATACTGGATGCTTGGGGCTGGAGCATTGGGACGACCCAGAGGGATGGTATGGGGAGGGAGGAGGGAGGAGGGTTCAGGATGGGAAACACATGTATACCTGTGGTGGATTCATTTTGATATATGGCAAAACCAATACAATATTGTAAAGTTAAAAAAAATAAAATTTAAAAACACACACAAAGAGGGGATATTTACATATGGCTGATTCATTTTGCTGCGCAGTAGAAATTAACACAATATTGTAAAGCAAGTATACTCCAATAAAAATTAGTAGCAAACTAAAGGTTTACTTTTCTCTTTTGATAGAGCTTCTATTCATCATTCATTTCCTATTGACTAATTGGATGTATCCTTATTTCTCAGTTGTATATTGAATTCTATTCTTTATGTTTCAAGAGGTTTTGAATGCAAGGAACAATTGAGAATCAAGGCACTGGCACTGCAAACAGTGCTTTCATTTATTTGGAAAGATTCCCAAATAAACAAGAAACTGGAGAGACACGTAAATTATGGGAATCTCCAGTGGAAGATTTTGCAATTCCTAATGTAATTTTATTTCCTATATCTAAGTCCTTTGAATCCTATCTCCAAAAATGGCTCCATCCATTACTTACTTCTATCTTCATTTCTTCCATGCAATCACTTTTTTTTTTCTTTAGAATATTCTGGAGTCTTCTAACCAGTCTCCTTGCCAGCCCTCTTTCCATTCATTCTGCATGCAAAACACAGAGTACACTTTCTGCTTTTCTTTGCATAAAGTCCTTAAATGGCCTCTCATTGTATTTAGCAAGAAATCCTACAAGGACAAGTCAGATCTTCCTCCCTGTCTCTGTAATTTTATTTCAGACACACATCAAAGAATATCATGACTAACATTTGGAGAGATTTCTGAGAGAGAGAGAGTAGGGAACCTCTCAAGGTACCTTGAGAGATCACTCCCATTAAAGTCTGTTCTTTAGCTTTGCAGTCTTGGAAACTGGATTTAATCCTTTATTTATTCAAAATATAATAAGCAGATGCAAAGTTCCTTCTTCTGTGCACATATACACTCAAAAAAGATGAATTTGTTTAAATTGCTCACCCTCTTTCTTACTGACACCCATTACAACTGAATTCTACCTCCTCTCCAATTGTATCTCAATGATGTGACCAGTAATCTGCACATTGCTAAACTCAACAGTCAATTCCCAACCCTCAATTGATAGGACTCATCAGGAATATTTTAAATAGCTGATTCCTCCTTTGCATAGGGAATAATTTATTGATTTGGTTTCCAGACTATCATACTGTCTTAATGATACTCTGGTCACTCTTTTTCAGTCTCTTTGGCTGAGATTTTTTGTTCCTATCTTATCTTCCATCTTTTTTTTTTTTTTAATGTGGACCACTTTTAAAGTCTTTATTGAATTTGTTACAGTATTTTTTCTGTTTTCTGTTTTGGTTGTTTGGCATTAGGCATGTGGGATCTTAGCTACCTGTCCAGGAATCGAACATGCCCACCCACTGCAGTAGAAGGTGAAATCTTACCCACTGGACCATCAGGGATTTCCCTATCCTCCACCCTTAAAAGTGGAATTTCCTAGAGCTTGTTTTTCTGGATCTCTTCTATATAATTTTCTTTGCGATCTCACACAGTTTAATAGCCTTAACTATCTGCATGATGATGGCTCCCAAGTTTATATCTCTCCTGTACATTTCTTGCATGAAATTAAATCTCTACTTGGATGTTGAATGAACTGAAAATTGAAAGTCACTCAGTCATGTCCGATTCTTTGTGACCCCATGGACTGTAGTCCATGGAAGTCTCTGGCCCGAATACTGGAGTGGGTAGCCTTTCCCTTCTCCAGGGGATCTTCCCAACCCAGGATCGAACCCAGGTCTCCCGCACTGCTGGCAGATTCTTTACCAGGTGAGCCACAAATAAACATCTCAAAACTTTAACATTTCTGTATTAGTTTGCTAAGGCTTTCATAACAAACAGCAGAAAATGACTTTCTCACAATTCTAGAAGCTAGAGGAGTTAGAAGAACTGGTTTCTCCTGAGGTTTCTCCCCTCGGCTGGTAGGTGGTACTGTTCTTCCTGGGTCCTCACATGGTCGTCCCTCTGTGTGTGTGTCCGTGTCTTCATTTCCTCTTCTTATAAGGACATGAATCATGCTGGGTTAGAGTCTAGCTGAGTACCTTATTTTAATCAGGTGCTTTTCTAAAAGCTCTACGTCTAATTATAGCCACCACCCGAAAAACTACTAGAACATTGGGGCTTCAACATAAGAATTTTGAGGGGACACAATTACCCCATCAAAATGTGAAAAACTCGGTTACTCAGATTTCCCCACCAGCCTGTGCTATGGCAGTCTTTCCCAATTAGCAAGTGCAAATTTCACCCTTTTAGTTGCGGCGGAATCATTCCTGACTCTTCTGTCTCTCTTGTTTCCATATTCAAATTGTTAATAAATCCCTTGGACTCCACCTGCAAAATAGATCCAAAATCCAACCGTTTCTCACTATCTCTAGTGTTATCATGCACTCAAGCTAACAACATCTCTTGCCTTGATTATTTTGACAGCTCCTAATTGGCCAGTTTGTTCTCAGGACTGCCCTCCTCTGCCCTGTTGCTCACAAGCACCTATGAGGTCATGTCATATCACTTCGGAAAATCTCCCAGTGTTTTGCTTGTCACCAACTGAGAGTAACATCAAATCCCTAAAATGGCCAATGAGATTCTCCACAATGTGGCCTCCTGCCTCACTCATATCATTTCCCACTATACTTTTTTTTATCTAATTTTTATTTATTTATTTGGCTCTGTCAGGTCTTAGCTCAGCACATAGGATCTTTCAATGTATTGCACAGATTCTCTAGCTGTAGCTTGTAGCTCAGCAGTTGAGGCATTCAGGCTTAGTTCTCCGACCAGGGATTGAACTTATGTCCCTCCGTTGCAAGATAGATTCTTTACCACTGAACCACCAGGGAAGAACCCCACCCCGGCCCCCCTCCCACCCCCCCACTACACTTCCTTTTAGTCATTTACCTTCAGCCTCACTGAACTACTTGTCATTTCAAAATTTCAGGTACTTTCCTGCCTTGGGCTTCAAAAAGCCTCCGTCAACACAGACCATCAACAAATTCTATGGATCTCTTGAAGCTGGAGTCATTAAACTCAGTGAAGGTGAAAATGTGCTGCCTTGGCACAATCTCATAAGATACAGGGAGAGTCAGGAATTTGAAGGCTGGATTAGCTGTAGGTTGGTTTTAGGGCACAAGCCAGAAATAGGAGAGTATTTGCAAACTAGGCAAGTTTCTCAACCAGTCAGTGGCATTTGGAACCCATGAGTCCTGTGAAATCAGTTGACGATTTTATCTTGGAGTGTATGAGTCTGAACTAGCACATGTTCAAACAAGCAGAACTTACCTGTGTGCTGAAGGCCAGTTTCACAACGGTCTTCAATTTTACACAATGGTCGTCAGTATGGGTTGGCAAGCTGTGGTTTCTTGTTCACTCCTGAGTCTTAGCATCAACTTTTTCTATAACCACCTTCTGGCAGATGTTCTCATGGTTCACTCCCTCATCTACAGGATGTCCTCAAATATCACCTTCTCAGTGAAGATTATCCCAGTCACCCTATTGAAAACTACAACTCTCCAACCACCTCTGCAGCCAATTCTTTTTATTCTGCTTCATTTTTCCAATAGCACTTCATTCAGTTCAATTTAGTTCAGTCACTCATTCGTGTCTGACTCTTTGTGACCCCATGAATTGCAGCACGCCAGGCCTCCCTGTCCATCACCAGTTCCTGGAGTTCACTCAAACTCATGTCCATCGAGTCGATGATGCCATGCATCCATCTCATCTGCTGTTGTCCCCTTCTCCTCCTTCCCCCAATTCTGCCAGGATCAGGGTCTTTTGCAATGAGTCAACTCTTCGCATGAGGTGGCCAAAGTATTGGAGTTTCAGCTTTAACATCAGTCCTTCCAAAGAACACCCAGAACTAATCTCCTTTAGAATGGACTGGTTGGATCTCCTTGCAGTCCAACGGACTCTGAAGAGTCTTCTCCAACACCACAGTTCAAAAGCATCAATTATTCAGCGCTCAGCTTTCTTTACAGTCCAACTTTCACATCCATACATGACCACTGGAAAAACCATAGCCTTGACTAGACAGACCTTTGTTGGCAAATTAGTAATGTCTCTGCTTTTGAATATGCTATCTAGGTTGGTCATAACTTTCCTTCCAAGGAGTGTCTTTTAATTTCATGGCTGCAGTCACCATCTGCAGTGATTTGGGAGCCCCCCAAAATAAAGTCTGACACTGTTTCCCCATCTATTTGCCATGAAGTGATGGGATCAGATGCTATGATCTTAGTTTTCTGAATGTTGAGCCTTAAGCCAACTTTTTCACTCTCCTCTTTCACTTTCATCAAGAGGCTTTTTAGTTCCTCTTCACTTTCTGCCATAAGGGTGGTGTCATCTGCATATCTGAGGTTATTGATATTTCTCTCAGCAATCTTGACTCCAGCTTGTGCTTCTTCCAGCCCAGCATTCCTCATGATGTAGTCTGCATATAAGTTAAATAAGCAGGGTGACAATGTACGGCCTTGACGTACTCCTTTTCCTATTTGGAACCAGTCTGTTTTTCCATGTCCAGTTCTAACTGTTGCTCCTGACCTGCATATAGGTTTCTCAAGAGGCAGGTCAGGTGGTCTGGTATTCCCATCTCTTTCAGAATTTTCCACAGTTTATTGTGATCCACACGATCAAAGGTTTTGGCAGATAACCCCATGAACAGTATGAAAAGGCAAAATGATAGGATACTGAAAGAGGAACTCCCCATGTTGACAGGTGCCCAATATGCTACTGGAGATCAGTGGAGAAATAACTCCAGAAAGAATGAAGGGATGGAGCCAAAGCAAACACAATACCCAGTTGTGGATGTAACTGGTGATAGAAGCAAGGTCCGATGCTGTAAAGAGCAATATTGCATAGGAACCTGGAATATTAGGTCCATGAATCAAGGCAAATTGGAAGTGGTCAAACAAGAGATGGCAAGAATGAACGTCGACATTCTAGGAATCAGTGAACTAAAATGGACTGGAATGGGTGAATTTAACTCAGATGACCATAATATCTACTACTGAGGGCAGGAATCCCTCAGAAGAAATGGAGTAGCCATCATGGTCAACAAAAGAGTCCGAGATGCAATACTTGGATGCAATCTCAAAAACGACAGAATGATCTCTGTTCGTTTCCAAGGCAAACCATTCAATATCACAGTAATCCAAGTCTATACCAGTCTTGACCAGTAATGCTGAAGAAGCTGAAGTTGAAAGGTTCTATGAAGACCTACAAGACCCTTTAGAACTAACACCCCAAAAAGATGTCCCTTTCATTATAGGGGACTGGAATGCAAAAGCAGGAAGTCAAGAAACTCCTGGGGTAACAGGCAAATTTGGCCTTGGAATACAGAATGAAGCAAGGCAAAGGCTAACAGAGTTTTGCCAAGAGAACACTCTGGTCATAGCAGACACCCTCTTCCAACAACACAAGAAAAGACTCTACATATGGACATCACCAGATGGTAAACACTGAAATCAGATTGATTATATTCTTTGCAGCCAAAGATGGAGAAGCTCTATACAGTCAGCAAAAGCAAGACCAGGAGCTGACTGTGGCTCAGATCATGAACTCTTTATTGCAAAATTCAGACTTAAATTGAAGAAAGTAGGGAAAACCACTAGACCACTCAGGTATGACCTCGATCAAATTCCAATAGCACTTACCATCTTCTAAAACCTAAAAATTTTGTTTAATTACTGTGTTCATTGTCCTTCCATCTACATTATGATGTAAACCCAGAGAAGAACTAGGAACTGTTTTTATCTTTGTTCATTTATGTCTCAATTAGCTGCTGTCTGATATAAAAAGGTGCTTAATGAATATATGTTGAATGAATTATTGAATGTAAACAAATGAATGAGACCTTCTCAGTGTTTTTTTAAATTATTTGTAACAGAGATCCTTTAAGATGATTCAGGGCAAAGGAACTGATGCAAACTCTCCAAACTTAGAATTGCTGTTAAAACTAAGATGCTGACTATATTAAATATCATAAGAAATGAGCATTCAGAAGAGATAAGAAAGCCTTCCTCAGTGATCAATGCAAAGAAAGAGGAAATCAACAGAATGGGAAAGACTAGAGATCTCTTCAAGAAAATCAGAGATACCAAAGGAACATTTCATGCAAAGATGGGCTCAATAAAGGACAGAAATGGTATGGACCTAACAGAAGCAGAAGATATTAAGAAAAGGTGGCAAGAATACACAGAAGAACTGTACAAAAAAGATCTTCATGACCAAGATAATCACGATGGTGTGATCACTGACCTAGAGCCAGACATCCTGGAATGTGAAGTCAAGTGATGCTTAGAAAGCATCACTACGAACAAAGCTAATGGAGGTGATGGAATTCCAGCTGAGCTATTTCAAATCCTGAGAGATGATGCTGTGAAAGTGCTCCACTCAATATGCCAGCAAATTTGGAAAACTCAGCAGTGGCCACAGGACTAGAAAAGGTCAGTTTTCATTCCAATCCCAAAGAAAGGCAATGCCAAAGAATGCTCAAACTACCACACAATTGCACTCATCTCACACGCTAGTAAAGTAATGCTCAAAATTCCCCAAGCCAGGCTTCAGCAATAGGTGAACCGTGAACTTCCAGCTGTTCAAGCTGGTTTTAGAAAAGGCAGAGGAACCAGAGACCAAATTGCCAATATCCGCTGGATCATGGAAAAAGCAAGAGAGTTCCAGAAAAACATCTATTTCTGCTTTATTGACTATGCCAAAGCCATTGACTGTGTGGATCACAATAAACTGTGGAAAGTTCTGAAAGAGATGGGAATACCAGACCACCTGACCGGCCTCTTGAGAAATCTGTATGCAGGTCAGGAAGCAACAGTTAGAACTGGACATGGAACAACAGACTGGCTCCAAATAGGGAAAGGAGTACGTCAAGGCTGTATATTATCACCCTGCTTATTTAACTTATATGCAGAGAGCCTCATGAGAAACGCTGGACTGGAAGAAACACAAGCTGGAATCAAGATTGCTGAGAGAAATATCAATAACCTCAGATATGCAGATGACACCACCCTTATGGCAGAAAGTGAAGAGGAACTCAAAAACCTCTTGATGAAAGTGAAAGTGGAGAGTGAAAAAGTTGGCTTAAAGCTCAGCATTCAGAAAATGAAGATCATGGCATCCGGTCCCATCACTTCATGGGAAATAGATGGGGAAACAGTGGAAACAGTGTCGACTTTATTTTTCTGGGCTCCAAAATCACTACAGATGGTGACTGCAGCCATGAAATTAAAAGACGCTTACTCCTTGGAAGAAAAGTTATGACCAACCTAGATAGCATACTCAAAAGCAGAGACATTATTTTGCCAACAAAGGTCCGTCTAGTCAAGGCTATGGTTTTTCCTGCAGTCATGTATGGATGTGAGAGTTGGACTGTGAAGAAGGCTGAGCACCGAAGAATTGATGCTTTTGAACTGTGGTGTTGGAGAAGACTCTTGAAGTCCCTTGGACTGCAAGGAGATCCAACCAGTCCATTCTGAAGGAGATCAGCCCTGGGATTTCTTTGGAAGGAATGATGCTGAAGCTGAAACTCCAGTACTTTGGCCACCTCATGCAAAGGGTTGATTTACTGGAAAAGACTCTGATGCTAGGAGGGATTGGAGGCAGGAGGAGAAGGGGACATCAGAGGATGAGATGGCTCCATGGCATCACTGACTCGATGGACGTGAGTCTGAGTGAACTCCGGGAGTTGGTGATGGACAGGGAGGCCTGGCGTGCTGCAATTCATGGGGTCGTGAAGAGTCGGATACGACTGAGTGACTGAACTGAACTGATGTGTGTGTGTGTTAGTCACTCAGTCTTGTCCAACTCTTTGCGACCCCATGGACTGTAGCCTGCCAGGTTTCTCTGTCCATGGAATTTTCCAGTCAAGAATACTGGAGTGGGTAGCCATTGCCTTCTCCAGGTGATTTTTCTGACCCAGGGATTGGACACAGGTCTCCTGCATGGCAAGCAGAGTCTTTATCATCTGAGCCACCAGAGAAGCCTATGTAGTATGTGAAAGTGAAAGTGAAAGTGAAGTCGTATCCGACTCTTTGCGACTCCATGGACGGTAGCCCACCAGGCTCCTCCGTCCATGGGATTTTCCAGGCAATAGTACTGGAGTGGGTTGCCATTTCCTTCTCCAGGGGATCTTCCCGACCCAGGGATCAAAACTGGGTCTCCTGCATTGCAGACAGACGCTTTACGTTCTGAGCCATCAGGGAAGTCAGTATGTAGTGTGTACTCAGTACTAAACTATTAACTTCATATATTTTACCCCATAGGAAACTCTAGAAAAAACAAACCTAATATTTAGTAACAGAAATTAGGTCAGTGGTGCCTGAGACTAGGGCTGGTCATGGGAAATGACCAGAAAGGTGATAGTGGAAAATTTTAGGGTGATGGAAGTGTTTCTATATCCTGATTGTGGTCATAATTACAGGAGTGCATATGCACTCAAAACATTAAATTCTATGCTTAAACTCAGGGCATTTTATCCCTTCCAATTTATCTCACCCCTGTGGATGTCTAGGAGTCTCCGGTGGAGGCGTAGGTTCATGGTGGCCTACTGCAGGGTTGGGGTCACTGAGTGTAGCAGTAAATGCATCGGATCTTTTGAGGGAGGTCACCATTATCTTCATTACCTCCATCATAGTTTGGCCCCAGGTAAATAGCAGGGAGGGAACACAGCTCCACCCATCAACAGAAAATTGGATTAAAGATCTATTGGAGCATGTCCCTGCTCACCAGAATAGAACCCAGTTTCCCCCTCAGTCAGTCTATCCCATCAGGAAGCTTCCATAAGCCCCTTATTCTTCTCCATCAGAGGGCAGACAGTCTGAATACCACAATCACAGAAAACTAACCAATCTAATCACATGGACCACAGCCTTGTCTAACTCAATGAAACTATAAGCCATGCTATGTAGGGCCACCCAAGACAGATGGGTCATGGTGGAGAGTTCTAACAAAATGTAGTCCACTGGAGAAGGGAATGGCAAACCACTTCAGTATTCTTGCCTTGAGAACCCCATGAACACTATGAAAAGGCAAAAAGATAGGACACTGAAAGATGAACTTCCCAGGTTGGTAGGTGCCCAATGTGCTACTGGAGATCAGTGGAGAAACAACTCCAGAAAGAATGAAGGGATGGAGCCAAAGCAAAAACAACACCCAGTTGTGGATGTGACTGGTGATACAAGCAAAGTCCGATGCTGTAAAGAGCAATATTGCATAGGAACCTGGAATGTTAGGTCCATGAATCAAGGAAAATTGGAAGTGGTCAAACAGGAGATGGCAAGAGTGAATGTCAACATTTTAGGAATCATCGAATTAAAATGGACTGGAATGGGAAAATTTAACTCAGATGACCATTATTTCTACTAATGTGGGCAAGAATCCCTTAGAAGAAATGGAGTAGCTATCATAGTCAACATAAGAGTCTGAAATGCAGTACTTGGATGCAGTCTCAAAAATGACACAATGATCTCTGTTCATTTATAAGGAAAACCATTCAATATCACAGTAATCCAAGTCTATGCCCCACTGAAGAAGGTGAAGTTGAATGGTTCTATGAAGACCTACAAGACCTTCTAGAACTAACACCCCAAAAAAGATGTCCTTTTCATTATAGGGGACTGGAATGCAAAAGTAGGAAGTCAAGAAACATCTGGAGTAACAGGCAGATTTCGCCTTGGAGTACAGAATGAAGCAGGGCAAAGGCTAACAGAGTTTGCCAAGAAAATGCACTGGTCATAGCAAACACCCTTTTGCAACAACATAAGAGAAGACTCTACACATGGACATCACCAGATGGACAACACCAAAATCAGACTGATTATATTCTTTGCAGCCAAAGATGCAGAAGCTCTATACAGTCAGCAAAAACAAGACCAGGAGCTGACTGTGGCTCAGATCATGAACTCCTTTTTGCAAAATTCAGACTTAAATTAAAGAAAGTGGGGAAAACCACTAGACCATTCTGGTATGACCTAAATCAAATCCCTTATGAGTATACAGTGGAAGTGAGAAATAGATTTAAGGAATTAGATCTGATAGATAGTCTGATGAACTATGGACAGAGGTTCATGAAATTATAGGAGACAGTAAGCAAGACCATCCCTAAGAAAAAGAAATCCAAAAAAAGCAAAATGGCTGTCTAGGGAGGCCTTACAAATAGCTGTGAAAAGAAGAGAAGCAAAAAGCAAAGAAGAAAAGGAAAGATATATCCATTTTAATGCAGAGTTCCAAAGAATAGCAAGGAGAGATAAGAAAACCTTCCTCAGTGATCAGTGCAAAGAAATAGTGGAAAACAATAGAATAGGAAAGACTGGAGATCTCTTCAAGGAAATTAGAGATACCAAGGGAACACTTCAAGGAACTACCCACGGGTGCATTTTTCTCTCACTTCCCAAGGCTCACAGCTATGGAAAATGGTAAAAAAAAAAAAAAAAAAAAAAGGAGCAATGCTGTTGGGGCTTCCATGGTGGTCTGGAGTTAAGACTTTATGCTGCCAATGCAGGGGGCTGAGTCAGGGAACTAAGATCCCACATAGCATGCAGCACAGCCAAAAGATTTTTTAAAAAGGAACAACTTTTTTAACACATAAGGACAAAGAAATTTAAGAAAAGACACAGAGGAGAAGAGAATTCAACAAATATTTGAAAGAGAGAAGGTCACAGGTTGGGTGTAGCTGACTTTTTAGAACTAGTGACACCCACTCACCTCATCTATTCCTCCTAGGAAGGTGGTTGCTGTAGGCATTTGTAAAATTGCTAATGTTCATTAAACCATATACAACCAAACCATTCCACATTTTATGCAGAACCCTCTATAAAATCAGTGGTATGTTGCATCATTTTATACTATATTTGATGGCAAAAATCCAAAGCCAACCTCCACGTCTGTCAATAGAAAATAGTCCAAAACTATGGTGCATACATTCTTAAAACAATTAGGATGATTTCTGAAAAGCAAAATGGACCTGCATTTACTGCCATAAAGATATAACCAAAGTGTCTTTTTGAATTAAAAAAAAAAAAGCTACTTGCAGATAAGAGGACAATTTAAGATAAAACAAAGCAAAATAATCCCTGCGTGTGTGTAGGTATTTACGTGTCGATAAATTTACATGGGCATAGGAATATTTTCAGATGGAAACACAAAGAAATGGAAAAATATAAAATAGTCTGGGTGGGGTTGGGGTGGAATAGAAACAATTACTAATTTATCTCTTATAAATAACTATGCTAGTTTACTATTACTGAAAATTTGCTGTGATATTTTTAATTAAAAAGATCTAAGCTAGAGAAATTAATGAAAAGAGAGACTGGAAAGGGGAGAGAGAGAAAGAAAGAGAGAGAGGGGGAGAGGAAGAGGTACATATGTAGACTGAGAGAGACTGAGAGACAGAGAGAGATTCAGCTAACTTGGTGGCCAAGCCGGGATCAGAATGTAGGGCCCTGTGTATTGCTCTTTGCATCTCCCTCTCGAGGTCGTCTCCCAGCAGTCAGGGAAACAAATCAGACCAAGCACAGCAGGCAACATCACGATCAAGTTCAGTCCTTCAGCCTTCTGTATAAAGTGGAAGAGAAATGAGCAGCTTATGGAATGACATATGATGTAATCATACCGAAAATGAGGGATACCAGTGGACAATCAGAAATAACAGAAAAGAGACGTAACAAAGGAAAATTCAGAAGATTGGAGACAATGCAGGCAATCACTATGTATTTAAAATTTTTCATTTTAAAAGCATACACAGAACAAAGAGACAAACATAAAAATCCAGTTAAAAAAAAAAAAAAAAAAAACACTTAAGAAGGCAATAACCTTAGAAGAAGTACAAGATGGACATATGTGAGCTTGATAAGAAAGCAGAGGCTGGAGGAACCTCAGAGAGAAACAGTGATGGCAACAGCAAGAAAGAATTTTATATTAAAGCAGGATTCAGTAAATGAAGAAAATGAGAAAGAAGCAGGAAAGGGGATTACTTTATCTGTTGCTTTGGAGCAAACTGATAGAAGTGGAGTTTTAAGATAGTAAATGTTCTCCTCCAACCCCTCAAGAATAATCTGTTCCAGCTAAAGTGCTCAGAAGGCCATTTTTACAGTCTTGACTTCCTCACACATGTGTTTGTTTCTCAAACTAAGTTATAAGAATTTTATAGCTGAGACTGTATCTTCATCACATTTAAGCCACCAACTTCTAGAAATCTCCAAGCACGTATAGGTGCTCGTTCATTGTCACTGTTAAACTGATTTTTGTTTTCCTGTAGACTCCCATTATATTCATTTGCATATTTCTCTTTTTAAAACAAAAAAATCTCCAAAAGCTTAAGATGCACCTTTATAGAAAGGAATTTAGGAAACAAGTCTAGAATAAACAAGACTAGAATAAGTCTAGTACTGCATGTGGAATTTTTTTAAAATTTTATTTTATTTTTAAACTTTACAATATTGTATTAGTTTTGCCAAACATCGAAATGAATCTGCCACAGGTATACCTGTGCTCCCCATCCTGAACCCTCCTCCCTCCTCCCTCCCCATACCCTCCCTCTGGGTCGTCCCAGTGCACCAGCCCCAAGCATCCAGTATCGTGCATCGAACCTGGACTGGCGACTTGTTTCATACATGATATTATACATGTTTCAATGCCATTCTCCCAAGTCTCCCCACCCTCTCCCTCTCCCACAGAGTCCATAAGACTGATCTATACATCAGTGTCTCTTTTGCTGTCTCGTACACAGGGTTATTGTTACCATCTTTCTAAATTCCATATATATGTGTTAGTATACTGTATTGGTGTTTTTCTTTCTGCATGTGGAATTTTTAAAAAATATTACAAGAACTTTGTAGAATTCAAATGTTTCTTAGTGCTACCATTTATTCTTTATCATTCACACCTCCACTTCAGTTTCTCAACAGTTTCTTAGATCAGTGGAATATATCTTCTCAAGAATTTTCTTGACAGTTCTTAGATTAGTGGAATGTGTCTTCTCAAGAATTTTGCTTTCTCATACTCACAAATCTTAGATCTTATTTCTGCACTTGGTAATTTCATTTGTTAATAAAATTAGAGTGTGACCTCACCTTGTACTGCTGCTGCTGCTGCTAAGTCGCTTCAGTCATGTCCGACTCTGTGCGACCCCATAGACGGCAGCCCACCAGGCTCCCCCATCCTTGGGATTCTCCAGGCAAGAACGCTGGAGTGGGTTGATATTTCCTTCTTCAATGCATGAAAGTGAAAAGTGAAAGTTAAGTTGCTCAGACGTATCCAACTCTTAGCGACCCCATGGACTGCAGCCTACCAGGCTCCTCCGTCCATAGGATTTTCCAGGCAAGTACATAATCTCCCTTTTAAAAATAGATATCTATTAAATACACAATATATTTATTTATGCAAAAATGTACCCATTAGAAACACATACCTAAATGTACATGTTCAGTTGTTCAGTCATGTCCGACTTGTGACCCCGTGGCCTGTAGCCTGCCAGGCTCCTCTGTCCATGGGATTTCCTAAGCAAGAATCCTAGAGTGGATTGCCATTTCCTTCTCCATGCTATCTTCCTGACCCAGAAACTGAAACTGCATCTCTTGAGTCTCCTGCATTGGCAGGCGGATTTGTTCCCACTGAGTCATCTGGGAAGCCACCCAGATGTACACTTGTGTACAGATATATAAAATTGGATACATTTTTAAATAAAAGTTGAAAATTTTGTATATAAATAAGAGTACAGTTGACCCTCTGAAAAGCAGTTTGAACTATGTAGATTCACTTATATTTGATTTTTTTTTTCAATAAATATGAACTATGGTACTACACATCCACAGTTGGTTGACTCTCTGGATGTTATATATGGATTTTTGACCACCAGAGGGTCAGTGCTGTGCAAAAGGAGAGAAATCTTAAAGTTTCAGGGAAAATTTGTGCTTTCTGCTGTTGTTATTGCTGTTTGGTTTTGTTTTTGTTTCTTGATCCATTTACCCAAATATCTTTATTAACTGGGACTCTGGGGAGTGATCTCACCACTGTTTCTGTGCTTCTCTCGTTTTTCCTGCCTCTCATGCTCCTTCTCATACACCCACATTTTCACCCCCATTAAGGTGTAATAGGAGAAGGCAATGGCACCCCACTCCAGTACTCTTGCCTGGAAAATCCCACAGAGGGAGGAGCCTGGAAGGCTGCAGTCCATGGGGTCACTGAGGGTCAGACACGACTAAGCGACTTCACTTTCACTTTTCTCTTTCATGCATTGGAGAAGGAAATGGCAACCCACTCCAGTGTTCTTGCCTGGAGAATCCTAGGGACGGGGGAGCCTAGTGGGCTGCCGTCTATAGGGTCGCACAGAGTCGGACATGACTGAAGTGACGTAGCAATATGCAGTGTGATATATACATAATAATTATAATTCACAAATATAAATAAAACTATTAATAAATTAAAAGATACACCCCACTAGTCTGTAAGCTTCATGCTGGAAAAACTGTGTCCATGATGTTGACTGACATGTTATTTACACATCCTACACAGCAAGTACTCCTTTCAATGAATGAACATACTAGTGAGCAAAAGTACAAAAAGCCACTTCTTACCAAAGTTTAATATATGCAATTCTAGTTAGAAAATCAATAAGAAAGTTCTTAGAGGATGATTGTAAATAGTTTCTATATTCATCTACATGAATAAATGGCTGCTGCTAAGTTGCTTCAGTCCTGTCCGACTCTATGCAACCCCATAGATGGCAGCCCACCAGGCTCCCCTGTCCCTGGGATTCTCCAGGCAATAACACTGGAGTGGGTTGCCATTTCCTTTTCCAATGCATGAAAGTGAAAAGTGAAAGTGAAGTCGCTCAGTTGTGTCCGACTCTTAGCGATCCCTTGAACTGCAGCCCACCAGGCTTCCCCGTCCGTGGGATTTTCCAGGCAAGAGTGCTGGAGTGGGGTGCCATTGCCTTCTCTGAATAAATAGCTAAGAATGTTAAAATATATCAAAGGAAGAATATATAAAATATATCAAAGGGAGTCGACCTATTATATATGATATGTCATAGTAGCAGTATAAAAATTAATAGTCAAATTAATGAAATAGAACAAATGGGAATACATATGTTGGGCACACATGCATACAGATGCACACATGTTTAACTTGAGAGTTATTCCATGGATATTGCTCAGATACTAGACTATGCATTTACTTAAATATTTTAGCAAGTTACTACTGTATAGCACAAGAAAAGATATTCAATATCCTGTGATAAACCATAATAGATAAGAATATGAAAAGGATTGTATATTTGTATAATAATCACTTTGCCATACAGCAGAAACTAATACAATATTGTAAATCAACTATGGCATCTGGTCTCACCACTTCATGGCAAATAGATGGGGAAACAGTGTCAGACTTTATTTTTCTGGGCTCCAGAATCACTGCAGATGGTGATTGCAGCCATGAAATTAAAAGATGCTTACTCCTTGGAAGGAAAGTTATGACCAACCTAGATAGCATATTCAAAAGCAGAGACATTACTTTGCCAATAAAGGTCCGTCTAGTCAAGGATATGGTTTTTCCTGTGGTCATGTATGGATGTGAGAGTTGGACTGTAAAGAAAGCTGAGCGCCGAAGAATTGATGCCTTTGAACTATGGTGTTGGAGAAGACTCTTGAGAGTCCCTTGGACTGCAAGGAAACCCAACCAGTCCATCTTAAAGGAGATCAGTCGAAGCTGAAACTCGAATACTTTGGCCACCTCATGTGAAGAGTTGACTCATTTGAAAAGACCTTGATGCTGGGAAAGATTGAGGGCAGGAGGAGAAGGGGATGACAGAGGATGAGATGGTTGGATAGCATCACAGACTCGATGGACATGGGTTTGGGTGGACTCCAAGAGTTGGTGATGGACACGGAGGCCTGGCATGCTTCGGTTCATGGGGTTGCAAAGAGTCGGACAGGACTGAGCAACTGAACTGAACTGATGCTTCAATAAAAATCTTTAAAAAGATTTTAATCTTAACATTATAATAAATTTGATTTAAAACATGAAAATCAGGCTATTTTTTAAAGACATATGAAGATACAAGTGATGTTTAACTGGCAAACATCTTAAGTAATGAAATGTGTAGAAAACATTATCGAAAAATGACTGATGTAATTAACTGCATTGTTAAATGATCATAAAGTTAAAAGGCAAGTAACAAAATAAGAAACATATTCACACCAACAATAAAACAAGTTCTTAAAATTCTTAATAAAGACCTCATGAAAAATTAGAAAGTCATGGGATTGGTAATCAGTTTCCATACATGACATTGAAAGAATTGTACAAGAAAGAAAATTTGACAAACTGTACTTAAAACATTTGAACTACAAAGACACTTTCAGGACAACAAAAAGACGTGTCATGCTGGGATAAAATATGTGAAAATCACATGTATGGTAAAGGATTTATGTCCAAAATGTACAAACTTATCTGAGAAAATAAATCGATTTAGAAGGCAGGCAAAAAAACCTGAACAGGTACCTTACAGAAGATAAACAGAAAGCAAATAAGTGCATGAAAGGATGAACCAAGTCATATGTGCTTAGGGAAATACAAATTAAAACAAGAGACTACTGCACACCTCTTAGGGTGGCATGGGAGAAGAACAAGGGGAGCTCTCATTTATTGCTGGTGGGAGCGCAAATGCCATAGGCAGTTTGGAAGACAGCTTGGTAGTTTCTTTCCAAATTAAATATAGTTTCAAAATATGATCAAGTAATCACACTACTAAGTCTTTATCCAACTTATGTGAAAGTATAGCCACACAGAATATGCAGAGGAATGCTCAGAGCAGCTTTCTTCATAATCACCCAAAACTGGAGGTGACGATGCGAGTAGGCAAAGTGTGGTATGTCCATACAGTGGAATACTATTCAGGGATTAGAATTAAGGGATTATTACACTATATGAGAAGATGCGAAAAAATATCAAATGAATATTGCCCAATAAATAAAGTATGGATACGGTTAAATCCAGATGATTCCTTTGAAGTGAGAATCTGGAAAGGGGAAAACTATGGTAATAGTAATGGTAACTTGACCAGCAGTTGTCAGAGATTGGGGAGGATGAGAAGCACAGGGAATTTGAGGGTAGTAAAACAATTTGATGTAAGATTGTAATGTGGTACACGTGACACTTTGTATTTGTCCAAACCAATGGAAATTATAGCACAGTGAGTGGACCCTAAAGTATACAGATTAACACAATAATGATAATAATACTGTATCAATATTGGTGAATTAAATATAATAAAAGAACCATAGCAATGCAGTATCTTAACAATAGGAGAAACTCTGTGTGGTGTGTGTTCAGTTCCTCAGTCACATTTGACGTTCTGCAACCCCATGGACTATAGCCCACCAGGCTCCAATGTCCATGGGATTACTCAGGCAAGAATACCACAGTGGGTTGCAGTTTCCTAACCCAATGTGTGTGTGTGAAGGGGTAAATGGGGTCTCTTTATCCCAAATTCCCAGCATAAGAGAATGGGGAACCACATTTTATAAGACCTATGCCATTTTTAAAGCAACTCAGCATTTACTCCAAGCAATATGGATGCTTTGGAGGGTTTTGAGTTGAAGTACGGCATATCAGATGGATATTTTTAAAGAATCACTCTAGCTGCTGTGTTGAGAAAAGACTGTTGGGGTGAGTAGCAACAATGAAAACAATAGGAGCAGTGAAGCAGCTATCAGAATGATCCCACTGAGGCCAAGAGGATATCTGAGGAACCAGGTGTGCTGTATGAGATAAAGTGAGAGGTCTCAGATGACTCTCAAGTTCTTGACTTGAGCCAAGGATGGAAGGACGGAGTTGCCATCAGCCAATATGAGAAAGTCTGAGGGTTAAGAAGATTTGGGGCTAGTAAACAGTGGAGTGTCGAGTAGATACATGGATACTGAGTTTAAACTTTAGGAAAGCTATCCAGACTGGAGTCATTAATTTGGGAGAAGCACAAGCTGGAATCAAGATTGCCAGGAGAAATATCAATAACCTCAGATATGCAGATGACACCACCCTTATGGCAAAAAGTGAAGAGGGACTAAAAAGTCTTTTGATGAAAGTGAAAGAGGAGAGTGAAAAAGTTGGCTTAAAGCTCAACATTCAGAAAACCAAGATCATGGCATCTGGTCCCATCACTTCATGGAAAATAGATGGGGAAACAGTGGAAACAGTGTCAGACTTTATTTTGGGGGGCTCCAAAATCACTGCAGATGGTGACTGCAGCCATGAAATTAAAAGACACTTGCTCCTTGGAAGGAAAGTTATGACCAACCTAGACAGCATATTTAAAAGCAGAGACATTACTTTGCCAACAAAGGTCTGTCTTGTCAAGGCTATGGTTTTTCCAGTGGTCATGTATGGATGTGAAAGTTGGACTGTGAAGAAAGCTCAGCGCCGAAGAATTGATGGTTTTGAACTGTGGTGTTGGAGAAGACTCTTGAGAGTCCCTTGGACTGCAAGGAGATCCAACCAGTCCATTTTAAAAGAGATCAGTACTGGATGTTCATTGGAAGGACTGGAAGCTGAAACTCCAGTACTTTCTCCAACTCATGGGAAGAGTTGACTCATTGGAAAAGCCTCTGATGCTGGGAGGGATTGGGGGCAGGAGGAGAAGGGGATGACAGAGGATGAGATGTATGGATGGCATCACTGACTCAATGGACATGAGTATGGGTGAACTCCGGGAGTTGGTGATGGACAGGGAGGCCTGGTGTGCTGCAATTCATGGGGTCGCAAAGAGTCAGACACAACTGAGCAACTGAACTGAACTGAACATCAAGGCATGGTGCAAAAAGGTGAGAGGGACACTGTGCACTGTGTTTGCCAATAGATTTATAACTTCTTGAGTACAAAAATCTGGGCTCACTTATTTTTGCAACTATCGGTCTACTTTGTGGATAGAAAATGCATGTCAGACACCTAATGGTGTCGATCACAACTCTTCCTCAAACATTGTTTCAGGGACAATACTCTTGTTCTGTTTTGATTTTTATTTTTCCCTCTTAGTCACCAGAGAGTGATTCTATCTTCAGTGTACACTGACATTTGCTTATGTGAATAGTTACCAGTTCTGGGTGTGTGTGTACCAGAGACCTAGGAAAATCTCCAAATTTTTTGAGCTCTAGACCAAGGAAGAAGAATATATCACCAATACTTTAGTTTTATATGCAGGGGACATAGATAACATTGTCACAATTTCTGAGAATTCTGATTTTATCCTTCAGATTTTTATTGCTGCAGAGGAAAGATTTTAAAGGTACAATGTATTTCATAGACATAACAGCAACATTTGATTTCTTCCTTTATTGAACAAGAGGGCAAACTCCTAATGATTATCCAATGACTTATATTAATTATATATATATAGATATACTATGGAGAAGGCAATGGCACCCCACTCCAGTCCTCTTGCCTGGAAAATCCCGTGGACGGAGGAGCCTGGTGGGCTGCAGTCCATGGGGTCGCTGAGGGTCGGACACGACTGAGCGACTTCACTTTCACTTTTCACTTTCATGCATTGGAGAAGGAAATGGCAACCCACTTCGGTATTCTTGCCTAGAGAATCCCAGGAATGGGGGAGCCTGGTGGGCTGCCGTCTACGGAGTCATACAGAGTCGGACACGACTGAAGCGACTTAGCAGCAGCAGCAGATATACTATAAGTCATAGATATATATAAATATATATATTATATAAATATATATAGATATATATGTATAAAATTTAGATATGAGCAAAATTCAATTTATAGTCAAATATTTTATGTGTATATGGCAAATATTCCTCCTTGCCACATAAAAAATGATTTTTAAAAATGTATACAGTAAATTTAAGAAAGCTTAATGTTTTGGGATTCTTTTTTCCAGGCAATGAACTAGGTCCACAAATCTGTTATCAGTTAAAATGCACCACATTTTTCTACGGTTAGCATCTGCAATTTTTAGAGTATAAAGGCAGTGGGTGCCTAGCTGTCAACACACAACCGTCTCACATTCTCAGACAAATATCATCAAGAGATACTTAATTTGCTGTAAAATTGAATATAACTGTATTTAAAGTTAATATGAAATATTTATATATTATGTATTTAATATATTCAAATAAATAGCAATAGCTGTTAGATATCTATTAAACTTGATATTTGTTAAATATGTCTATTTAAATAAAGATTGGTTTAATTTACACAAATTAATCTTTAATTTTAAATATTTAAATATATGTTTATTTATTCAGATAGTGATCTTAACGTTAAGATGGAGTTTTTGATAGATATTATACTGACTATTTGGGATTCCTTGGTGGCTCAGTGGTAAAGAATCCTCCTGCCAGTGCGGGAGACGCAAGCAACACAGGTTCAATCCCTGGGTTGGGAAAATCCCTTGGAGAAGGAAATGGCTACCCCCTCCAGTTTTCTCACCTGCAAAAATCCCATGGACAGAGGAACTTGGCAGGCTAGAGTCCATGGGGTTGCAAAAGAGTCGGACACGACTTTTGTGACTGAACAATAAAATAGTGAATATTTAGGGAAGTGAAACTTGAAAATATAGGAAAAAACATATTTTCCTTGGCAGTAATTATCTTTAATACACATGTTCTTTCAATGAATCTACACACTGATGCTTTAAACAAAGAACCTCTCAGATTTAACATGTATGAAGCACTTAAGACCCTTATCTCTATGTATTTAAGTACTAAAAAAACAACAAAAGCTTACAAATTACTTTTGCATTCAGGTCACAAAATGCAGTACACCAAAGTACAGAGTTGTTAATAAGGATTTATCTCATATGGAGAAAAAGGAAAGAATTTATACGCTCAGGTCATCATACTTCACACACGGTGGACCCAGAGGGTCAGTTAGTGATGAGGCTGCTGTGTACCAAGTACTTTCCCACCTTCACTCATTAGCTCCCCTGACCAAACTCCCCCTTACTCAAGAGGTGGAGGGCACGTGTGTCAGGAGCTGTGTGACTGTCTATTCGCTCAGTTTCTGTCTTGTCACCTCGGGTTCATTACAGCAACCCTGAGCCCACAGTGGGGGCGGGCAGCACACTTCAGGAGTAAGTGAGGGAGACAGGGCAGGAGTGCCTCTCACACGCGCTCTCCTCACACCCTCTCACCACCTCTGTGCCTCTTGTTCTTCTGCGCTGGCACTGGCTTGGTTCTTGCTCCTTATTAAGAAACAGGGTCAAGTGCCTATTTATAATACTAGATTACGGTGTATACAGAGGCCTTCCAATGAGATTGGAATAGATCCAGAAGAATATATTCCTTCCCATACTAATCTGCCCATGATGTTATGTTTTTTTTTCCTGACACAATAACTTCCAGCTAGCTTATGTTTTCATTAAATTAATAGTGAAGGCCAATCTGAACAAATTAAAGAAAAGTATGGCATGACCTAAACTTTCTGAAATTTAATAATAGAAGCTTTGTAAAAATTCAGTCTGTCTGGTATCATTAAAAGATTATAACACAACCAGAAGGAGGGTATGTATTCCAGATACTGCTCTCTGCCTTAGGCAAGTTAAAATATGGATAATCTTGGTCCTAAAATTTAAAACAAACAAACAAAAAGCATGATATAGTAATACGTGTTCGGTATTACTAATTGCCAAATACATTTGCACTTTTAATTTACTCAAAAACATTTTAACATCATGAATGTGATGCTTTCCCTTTAATATTCCAAAGGCTCACATTTTAATAGCTATCAACACCTGCTACAATCCATTTATCCCCAACTTAGAGAGCTATTCCCTCTACTTCTTTTTAATTCTGAGACTCTATACTTTAGCCCGATCTTCTTGAATACACATTCTCTGAGCACACAGTCTGCAAAGGTTTTGTGATTTTAGTCCCATAGAAGACAAGCTAACAACATGAGAAACTGAGTGAAAAATATTATTTTATTTATTCAGTTTGAGGATGAGTAGAGAATTTTCTCAGAGACAGTAATGTTTTATTTCCCAATATAAAAATGTGATATGTATTTAATTTAATGTATAATGAATGAGGTAGTCTAGTTTATAATAACAACAAGGAAGATAAAATCCCAAGGCACAGCTTATGAAGTCAAACTAAAAAATACTCCTACAAGACACAAAATCTTACACGAACAAATGGTATATGTACCATTTGCAGGTTCCTGGCTATGATGGTTCGACATTACAAATATGAAAGGTTTTCTAAATTCATTCAAAATTTAATGCAATCCCAGTAAAAGTCCTGGGTGTTATTTTCCCCCTTCTGGAGACAGAAAATTAGATTAAGAAACTAATAAGTATAGGAAAACATATAAAAAATCCAAATTATTAAAACAGTGTGGTACTAACAGATGAACGATGAAAATGAATGACAGAATAGAAAGCCCAAAAATGAGACTCAAGAACACACAGATTGCTTTACATTAAAAAATGAGCATCTCAATTAACATAGGAGATATAGATTCTTTTTCACATTTAATATGCTTTAATTGCTGTCACCATTGTATTAATACATTTAAAGAAATATAAATGCATTTTATGTATACTTATTAAAATTCACTCTGAAATTAATGTATGCACCATCTTCCTTTAAATTGCAATAAATAGTCTCAAGTTAAGCAATAAATAATTTGATGAGACAAGGAAGAGGAAAACACAGATCTGCAACTGTTAATAAACTACTACTTTTTAAAACAACTTTTAAAAAATGTATAAACCATTCTTTTTTGTGTGTGCATAAATACACGTGTATTTTATTTTTTTAATCAGAACATTTACCCGTGTTATGGATGCACTGCAGTGGCTCTACACTGTACAATTCTTAAAACAGTATTAGAATTATTAAACAGATATTAAAGAGAGTTTCCATATATGCACCCACACATAGTTTATCTTATTATTAAGATCTTACATTGATATGGTCCATTTGTTACAATCAATGAGTCAATATTGATACAGTTATTAACTAATGCACATAGTTCATTTAGATTTTCTTAGTTTTTGCCTAATATATTTTTTTGGTATTTCAGGATCCCATTCCATTACAATTCATAATCATGTCTCAAGCTCCTCTTGGCTATGGCAGTTTCTCAGATTCATCACTTTTTTTTTTTTTAATGACATTGACAGTTTTAGTCAGGTATATTGTGAAATGTCCCTCTATGTGTCTATCTGACTTAGATTACAATGTGCATGCCAAGTCACTTCAGTCATATCTGACTCTTTGCAGCCCTCTGGGCCTTAACCCACCAGGCTCCTCTGTCCATGGAATTCTCCAAGCAAGAATATTAGAGTGGATTACCATTCCCTCCTTCAGGAGATCTTCTCCACCGAGGGATCGAACCCTCATCTCTTAAGTCTCCTACATTGGCAGGCGCGTTCTTTACCACTAGTACCACCCGGGAAGCCCTTTGCAACTAGTGTCTGGGAAGAAGCCAGTTCATAGTGTCCTCAACGGGATACATGCTATGAACAAAGGAATCGTATAAAAATTGCGCATTTTAGTTTTTCCATTGTTTTCTGCTAAAAATTGTATTGCTATTTTGAAATTATTATCTGAATATTGCTATTGCTGTGATTGTTATTCAGTCACCAAGTCATGTCCAACTCTTTGAGACCCCATGGACTACAGTATGCCAGGCTTCCCTGTCCTTCACTATCTCCTGGAGTTTGCTCAATTCATGTCCTTTGAATCAGTGATGCTATCTAACCATCTCATCCTCTGCTGCCCTCTTCTCCTTCTGTCTTTAGTCTTTCCCATCATCAGGGTCTTTTTCAATAAGTCGGCTCTTCACATCAGGTGGCCAAAGTATTGGAGCTTCATCTTCAGCATCAGTCCTTTCACTGAATATTCAGGATTGATTTCTTAGGATTGATTGGCTTGTTTTCCTTGCAGTCTTCTCAAGAATTCTCAAGAATCTTCTCCAGAACCACAATTTCAAAGAATAAATTATTCAGTGCTCAGCCTTCTTTATGGTCCAACTGGTGGCTCAGATGGTAAATCATCTGTCTACAGTGTGTGAGACCTGGGCTTGATCAGGAAGATCCCCTGGAGAAGGAAATGGCAACCCACTCCAGTATTCTTGCCTAGAAAATCCCATGGACTAGGGGAGCCTCATAGGCTACAGACTAAGGGGTCACAAAGAGTCAGACATGACTGAGCAACTTCACTTTTCTCATATCTGTACATTACTGGAAAAATCAAGGCTCTGACTATGTCGACCTTTGTTGGCAAAGTGATGTCTCTGCTTCTTAATACACTGTCTAGGTTCATCATAGATTTCCTTCCAAGGAACAAGCATCTTTTAATCTTGTGGCTACAGTCACCATCCCCAGTGATTTTGGAGCCCCAAAAATAAAATCTGTCACTTCTTTTATGTTTTCCCCTTCTATTTGCCATGAAGTGATGGGAACCAGATGCCATAATCTTAGTTTTTTTGAATGTTGAGTTTTAAGCCAGTATTTTTTTTTTTTCACTCTCCTCTTTCACCCTCATCCAGAGGCTCTTTAGTTCCTCTTCAATTTCTGCCATTAGAGTGATATCATCTGCATATCTGAGGTTATTGTTATTTCTCCCAGCAATCTTGATTCCAGCTTGTGATTCATCCGACCTGGCATTTCACATGATGTACTCTAAGTTAAATATGCAGGGTGACTATATACAGCATTTATGTACTCCTTTCCTAATTTTGAACCAGTCGGTTGTTCCATGTAAGGTTGTAACTGTTGCTTCTTGACCTGAATACAGGTTTCTCAGGAGACAGGTAGGTTGATGTGGTACCCTTATGTCTTTAAGAATTTTCCAGTTTGTTGTGATCCACACAATCAAAGGCTTTCTTGTAGTCAATGAAGCAGTAACAGATTTTTTTTTTTTCTTTCTGGAATTCCCTTGCTTTTTCTATGATCCAGCAAATGTTGGCAATTTGATGTCTGGTCCCTCTGCCTTTTCTAAACCCACCTTGTACATCTGGAAGTTCTCAATTCACATACTGCTAAAGCCTACCTTGAAAGATTTTGAGCATAACCTTACAAGCATGTGAAATGAGCACAATTGTCCAGTAGCTTGAATATTCTTTATCACAACAAGGTTTTCACCACAACAAGGCTGTGATCCATGAAGGGGCTGAATATTGTATGCTAAAGCAAAGAATTATCTTAATGATAAAGTATACATTTTTAAATTTCAGAGGCACTCTGTACTCTTACATATGAATTGGTGATATCAGTATAAACCCATGATTTTTTATCTTTTTAAAAAATGTACATTTCTGCATCTATCCTTCTGAGTATGATGCAGTAAGAGAAATTGTATTAATCTTCCCACCTTTTAAACAACTAGAATATTGAATGAAATAAATGAAACAGTATTTTTAGACTTTGTACAACAGGAAGCATGATATTGTGATCCCGGAGAGAAAAGAAGCCGATGAGATGAGCCCAGTGGGGCCTCAGTTTACCCCCATGATGTAGGTTCCAGGCCTCCATGGAGAGCAGGGAACCCAAAGAGGCACAGCAGACACACTGTATTGAGAATATTGTTCAAGTCCAGAAAGACCAAGGCAGCAGCGTTTATGCGGCAGAGTAACAGGGGAGGAAGGTGCACAGGGAAGAGTATCAGGTGTCTCCAGGCTTCTTAGCCAGAGTAATCCTTCGGTACACCCGTGAGAGGGAGGAAACTACCCGGGATCATGAAATCAGCAGGACAAAGCAGTCCTGGGAATGGCAGTGGTGAGTGATTGAAGGGCTTCAAACTGGAGGATGAAAAACAAAAACTCAGTGTTGAAAACAAAGGCATTCGTTCTAATGATAAAATGGAGGACAGATGGAGAAGTAACTAGATCGGAGGAGGAGAAAAGTGAGAACTTAAATGGAGAGAAGCTTAGAATGTTACTGAATCCGCATGAGTGAGACAAGATTTAGTGCCAATCTGGGGCTGCAGCCGTGAGAACAGAGAGGAGGGGCCGCATATGGTAAATGAGAGTCGACCCCGAGAGTGCCGGTTCGCAAGCGGAATGTAAAGAGACGCTAGAACAGCCTCCACGACGCTGATCCGAGTTTCAAGATGGATGGGGATAATCATTCACGAAGAATTAGAATACATGGGGACAATCAGAATTGAAGAATAATAACTAGAATTTCAGACAAGATGACATTTAAGTGCATAGATTTAGCATAAAGTTACACATTGAGGCTGGAACTCAGGGAAAATATTCAGCTGTAGAGATTTAGTAGCTTAGCAATAGAAGTAAAGGCTAACGAAGTCTGATGAGGAAGCCCCCTATTTTACCAGCATTTTCTCAAAAAAGACAAAAAGGGAAGCAGAACACACTTTGAACAAATTAATAGGAATGATCGAGGATTCTTTCTTAGGGAAACATTATTTAGAAAAAGGCATATGTAGATACGTATATATTCATACATACATGCATTAGTACATACATGCACACAGATGTATATGATACATGAAGACCAAATGATGATGCTTAATTTATTGTACTATGTTCAATATGACAAAAAATTAACTGTAGTTTTACTGTTTTCATTAAAAACATTTTGGCTTGTTGTAATAGATCCCTTTTCTCACTCAACCATGGAGACACGTTAAAGCAAGTTAATGTAACCATTAAATATTTTTCTATAAATTTAGGTTTCCAGTAAGATTCATTTAAAAATCTCTGGGAACTATTGTGCTCTCTAGAATGATGCTAAAGCTGAAACTCCAGTACTTTGGCCACCTCATGCGAAGAGTTGATTCATTGGAAAAGACCCTGATGCTGGGAGGGATTGGGGGCAGGAGGAGAAGGGGACGACAGAGGATGAGTTGGCTGGATGGCATCACTGACTCAATGGACGTGAGTCTGAGTGAACTCTGGGAGTTGGTGATGGATAGGGAGGCCTGGCGTGCTGCAATTCATGGAGTTGCAAAGAGTCGGACACGACTGAACGACTGATCTGATCTGATCTCTGATAGCACTTACCACCCTATAACTTGACTTTTTAAAAATTGTGGATGAATGTCTGTCTCTCTTGCTATCCAATAAGTTCTGAGAGAAGAAGACCAGATCTGCTTTTATGCACCATATTTCCCAAATTCATAGAAAGTGAATGGGTACAGCGTCAGCTCTCAGTGAGTGACTGTGAATAAATAAATAAACTTTTCAAAAATGCATTCATTCCATTATAAGTTGAACATAAAGCTGAACATAAAGAAAATTACACTCATATAGTTTTATTTTTAAAATTTCATTTTAAGATAAAGCAACATGCCTATTTGTGATACGGAAAATGTCCACATTCTAAATTCTATCAGCCCAATGATTTATGCAACCTACAAGATAAGTCTACTTATTTTTTTTTTTCATCATGAAACATTTCTTTAATTCTCTACCATTTTTATCATTGATGCCACTATATGTCAGCATCCAGTTGATGGGTAGAGAGAAAAGTTAAGAAACTGGCTGGTACTTCTGAATCCAAAGAACAATCTAAATCCTGGGGCTGAACCCACATCAGATGTTCTGATTCAATACATTAATAATGATAATGATCATAACGTTTATTAATCCCTTCCTGTGACAGGCATAACATTGAGTGATTTATGTGTATTCTTAAAATTAGTCCAATAAAAAGCACTGCAATTTGCAGTTGAGGTGGGAAGAGATTAAGTAAATGTTCCAGATCAGACAGCTAGCAAACTGCTGCCTTCCTGCATATTCCCACCTGTTTGACTCCAGAGCTGTCATTTTTAACACTTTATCCAAGGCGCTGATTTGGAAAAACACACGGGATCCTGTATACTATGTATGAGGCTTTATTTTGAGACTGGATAACTAAAAACTAAATTGTTCACTTTTGTGATGCTCTATACCACTTACGCATCAATATAAACAATGGGTCAGATCTGCACTCAGTCTGTAAAAGACCCGCCACACCTGCTCAGTAACTCCCCACCCTTCTCAGTCATGTTTCTCTCTTGGCCTTCCTGGAATGTCTCAGTTTATCTCTCAAATGCATTTACGATATGGCAGTAAATTACTCTTCCTTCCCAAGGACAAAACCCACGCTTTAAGGGCAGATGTGAGTCACTCCTTACAAGAATCCCAAACTGATGTGGGCTGCCCCAGAGTTATCTTCCTTTTCCCTTTCCTTTCTTCTTTTCCCATTTCTGAAGGTAATATTTACTTTACCCTCACACGATTCATTCCTTTTTTTTCTGCATTCATTTTTCTCATTCTAAGCTCCTATTTGGTCCCTGGTCATGATACAGATGCTGTTGAGTGGTGAGCAACGGTGAGGACCCTTTCCTTGGAGAATTTACAGAGTGATCTAATTAGCAGGACCTGGATGATGACTGCAAGTGAGTGTTAGGACAGCCTGAGTGAGGAGAGGGTGCTTGAACTGAGACAGGAATAGCAAGAAGAAACCAATCGTTGCAGGTGCGGAGACAAAGCGTTTCAAATGTCAATGACAAAGATTCTAAAGTGAGGAGCAACTTGGCATGTTTGAGGTCCATTAAAAGATCCCTCTAGTTGGAACGTCATGGAGGAAGTAGTGGTGAAAGATGAGGTCAGTGGCAAAAGCAATGGCAAGGAGTTATTTAATGGCAGTGAAATTAATTGGAAGATTTTATAGAGGGAAGAATTATGATCTAATTTCTCTTTTAGAAAGATCACTCTGACTACTAAGTAGAGAATGGTTTATATGGAAACAGAAATGGAAGAAGAAAGGCCTTAAGTGAGAAGTGATACAGACTTAGAGCATCAGCAAATAATGAAGATGCCAAGAGTAAACACATTAGCAATGGATGTTGAATGCAAGGACAACGTATCTTGCTGCTAAATTTATAAGACCAAAATTCTAAAGTAACTAGTTGGACAAGTAAGCTATTTCAAGACTTGGAGAAAAGACTGAAAAATTAATAGGGACAGAATTTCAGTTTAGGAAGATGAAAAATTCAGGACATGAATAGTGGTAACAGTTGCACAACAATGTGATGTACTTAGTGCCTCTGAAATGTACAGTTAAATATGGTGAAAATATTTTATACTATGTGGCTTTTACCACAATAAAAAAACATTTCTAAAAAAGAAAAACAAATGCAAATACCAAAGCCAAATATAAATTAAAAGCAAGTACAAAACAGCCCAACTGTCCATGGTGGGCTGTCTCTGGTGGTTGAATCATAGCAGTAGTGGGAGGAGGGTTTTCATTTTCTCTGTTTAGTTCAAATTATTCATTACTCACATATATAAACCAGAAAGGAAAAGAATGATTTCAGTTTGACAAAAAGCAATACCTCTCTGTTAAAGAGCCTATTATACAGAGTGAAGTAAGCCAGAAAGAAAAACACCAGTACAGTATACTAACGCATATATATGGAATTTAGAAAGATGGCAACAGTAACCCTGTATACAAGACAGCAAAAGAGACACTGATGTATAGAACAGTCTTTTGGACTCTGTGGGAGAGGGAGAGGGTGGGATGATTTGGGAGAATGGCACTGAAACATGTATAATATCATATATGAAATGAGTCGCCAGTCCAGGTTCGATACAGGATACTGGATGCTTGGGGCTGGTGCACTGGGACGACCCAGAGGGATGGTACGGGGAGGGAGGAGGGAGGAGGGAGGAGGGTTCAGGATGGGGAACACTTGTATACCTGTGGCAGATCCATGTTGATATATGGCAAAACCAATACAATATTGTGCCGGGAGCCGGTGAGGCATTCCACTCGTGACAAAGGTCATGAGGAAAGAGGCTCGGCATACGCAAAGGCGGGATCGAGCCTCAGGAGTCCGCCCGGATATTCTCGAGCATTTTCCCCCCAAAAAACCAGAGTCTGCCTACTTTATTGCTTTGTGCTCTCACCTCTGACTTTACTGGGGGCTGTCCCCTACCACCATCTCGCTCTCTCTCTGTCAAAGAGTTAACTTACAGCTCCAATTAATAAAGTTCCTGGGCAATTAGGAGTGTTTAAATCCAAACCCCTCAGATGGCTCTCTAACTCGCCTGACAAGTTTACCCGGACTCCTGCAGCTATGCATACGATTGTTTACAGTCTCCTAGCCTCCAGAGGCACGGGAAGCTTAAGATATTCAAATAGCTTAGAGCCTCTCAGAGAGTTAAAAACTGTCAGAATAAACTAGTAAAGGATTTCATTGGTGAGTCAATGCTTGTTGCCAAGTTTTCACATCCCCTGAATTGTATCCTTGAATGTGTATTAATTAATAGTTGGTATATAGAAAAAAATAAGTAGTGGCCTTGGTGTTAGTAACTTTAGACCCTTAAGGTAATAAATTCTTTCCTTTGTTGTAAACCCATTACACATCCGCCCTATAGGAATGCAATTTTATATTTGGAAGATGGTGCCAAACCTTAAAATAATTACTCTTAGAGAAAATAAGTCTTTGTTGATAAGTCCTTGTCAAGAGTCATAAAATGTTAGTAGGCCTTCTGGCCAGAAGATGATGTAAATCACCTAAACCATTTGTATACGATAAATTTGCAGGAAAGAAACCTTGGTTTTTGATAAGAATCAAAGACTGCTGACTTTGCATCCCCTATTATCCTCTATGTGTAACTTAGGGTATAAAAGCCCCTGTTAAAAATAAAGCTACGGGCCTTGTTCACCAGCGCTTGGTCTCCCCATGTCATTCTTCCCTTTAACTTCCAGCTGAGTCTCCATCTGGAGCGCGGAACCCACCACGCTTACTAATTATGCCTGGGCTTCTAAGACCCACTCGAGAAGGTGTCTAGGGTGAGGCACCTTCCGCTATTCGAGAGGGCGCCTGCGGCCTACGTAAGTGGTGCAAACTTCTTGTCTTGAAGTTTTATTGGTCTCCCGCGTAAACCAAGCTACTCAGCTTCTTTTCTCCACTGAATTTTCCTACTGAGCTATCCTCATTCTATTGTTCTCTATATCTCTAATTAGCATATAAATAGTCGCCTAGGCCGTCTCTCCTTCGAATACCCTGGATCAGCTGGGGCTGGTCCCCAGCAATATTGTAAAGTTAAAATAATACTAAAAAAAGAAATTAAAAAAAAAAATAAAATGGCAAGATGAAGTTGTCAGTTTTCAAGGGATTAGAAATGTCTGATAACTTGCAAAAAAAAAAAGAAATTCTGATAATTTATGGTAAAAATCCAGATTGAAAACATTATATGAAAACTATGAAAGGAGTTTATAATGTTCAGTTCATTATGTATTAAAAATATGGAACCCATAACAAATTTTAAAGAAGATGTTGCCCAGCTTTATTTCTACATTTATGAATCTTACTGATTCTTTAATAAAAAAAAGAGTAATAAAATTTTTAAAAAAAGAAAGTACAAAAGGGTTTGAAGAAAATAAAATTCATCAGTAACCCTCCTTCAAATTAAATCAATTCAGTTCAGATGCTCATTTGTGTCCAATTCTTTGAGATCCCATAGACTGCAGCATGCCAGGCCTCCCTGTCCATCACCAACTCCCAGAGTTTACCCAAACTCATGTCCATCAAGTCAGTGATGTCATCCAACCATCTTATCCTCTGTCATCCCCTTCTCCTCCTGCCCTCAATCTTTCCCAGCATCACAGTCTTTTCCAATGAGTCAGGTCTTCACATCAGGTGGCCAAAGTATTGGAGTTTCAGCTTCAGCGTCAGTCCTTCCAAAGAATATTCAGGACTGATTTCCTTCAGAATTGACTAATTGGATCTCCTTGCAGTTCAAGAGACTCTCAAGCGTCTTCTCCAACACCACATTTCAAAAGCATCAAACTAAATAGATAGATAGGAGCCAACAACTAGAGTCTTAATTTAGCTGTGATAGATCTTACACATCAGTTAGACATTAACACAGAGACAGGAAGTAGAAATTAGGATATAAGACTTTGAAGTTCAGAAGAGCAGTCAAGGCTAGAAAAACAAATTTATGAGAAATCAATAACTGGCTGCCAGTGGAACCATGTGACCTGATATTGGGAAGGAATGAATGTAATGATCCCAGAAGAAAAAACCTATAGGATAGAATTTCTCCATTTTCTCAATTTTAACATTTATATTTTCATCTATTTCAATTATTCCAAAGGCCTATCATGAGATGTATGTGTGTGGTGTGTTAGTAGCTCAGTCGTGTCTGACTTTTTTTGACCCCATGAACTGTACCCCTCCAAGCTTCTCTGTCCATGGAATTTTCCACGCAGGAACACTGGAGTGGGTTGCCTTTTCCTATTCCAGGGGAACTTCCTGACCCAGGAATCGGACCTGCATCTCTTGCATCTCCTGCATTGGTGGGCGGTTCTTTACCACTAGCGTATGCTTCATGTATGTGTATATTGTGAGTATAGCATTGCTTCATATATGGGTATCTAGTCCCCAGCTACTCTGTAAACTCTTTAAGGGAAGTGACCTGTATTTGTTTATTTTAGTATCATCCACTATGCCTTGTTTAAATGAAAATCTGCGTTGAAATAAAATGAACTGAAAGAAGGAGTCCATAGAGTCAGAGAATTTTTGCGAGTCATTTAATAAGAGCATTTTTCACTTTTATTTTTAAACCCAATTGAAAAAATAATAGGTTTTACATTCCTGAGATGTTATTGCTTCTGCTTATTTTAAAAGAAAACATTTTCTTTTTTTGAACCATTCTTCTCAGGATATTCACATAAACAGCTCTGTAATGAAAATCTTTTCCTGGGTGTTTTCACTTACAAAATTACTATTTCATCATTTCTGTAAGTATTTGGAATGCAGCAGCATAAAACTCTGGTTAGTTTGAACTCCCCCAGAAGCAGAAAGTGAAAGTTGATCAGTCCTGTCTAGGGACTGATCATGGGTCTCTTTGGGACCCATGGACTGTAGCCTACCAGGCTCCTGTCTAAGGGATTCTCCAGGCAAGAATACTGGAGTGGGTAGTCATGTGGTCCCATCACTTCATGGCAAATAGATGGGGAAACAGTGTAAACAGTGTCAGACTTTATCTTTCTGGGCTCCAAAATCACTACAGATGGTGATTGAAGCCATGAAATTAAAAGACGCTTACTCCTTGGAAGGAAAGCTATAACCAAACTAGACAGCATATTCAAAAGCAGAGACATTACTTTGCCAACAAAGGTCCGTCTAGTCAAGGCTATGGTTTTCCCAGTTGTCATGTATGGATGTGAGAGTTGGACTATAAAGAAAGCTGAGCCCCAAAGAACTGATGCTTTTGAACTATGGTATTGGAGAAGACTCTTGAGAGTCCCTTGGACTGCAAGGAGTTCTAACCAGTTCATCCTAAAAGAGATCAGTCCTGGGTGTTCATTGGAAGGACTGATGTTGAAGCTGAAACTCCAGTACTTTGGCCACCTGATGCGAAGAGCTGACTCATTTGAAAAGACCCTGATGGTGGGAAAGATTGACGGCAGGAGAAGGGGATGACAGAGGATAAGATGGTTGGATGGCATCATTGACTCAATGGACATGGGTTTGGGTGGCCTCCGGAAGTTGGTGATGGACAGGGAGGCCTGGCATGCTGCAGTTCATAGGGTCACAAAGAGTCAGACGTGACTGAGCGACTGAACTGAACTGAGTCATTCCCTTCTACAGGGGATCTTCCCAACCCAGAGATTGAACCCAGGTCTCCTGCACTGCAGGCAGATTCTTTACCATCTGAGCCACCAGGGAACCCAGAGCTAACATTTGAGTGGAAGTAGTTTGTTTGGAGACACTGGAGAGAAATATGGGGGAGTCAGTAAGTGAGACAGAAAATGGGAAGAGAAAATTAAATGCTCTATTATCAAGAAAATTATTACTGTGGGTGACTAGAACTTGATCTGCCTGGGAAATTTGAGGAGGCAGTGTTGAAAATAGAGTTCAGGGCTGAGAGAACTCTTCTTGGGTGGCTTTGCCCAGAACCATTCAAGTCCCCAGCCCTCTCCTCTGTGCTGGGTTCAGGTGAGTGATCTTCCATGCCCAGGAGAGCCTAGGACCAGTCCAGGTGATGCTGGGTACTGGAAGCTGGAAATGGGTGTGTCCTGGCCTGAAAAGTCAATTGTGTGAGGAACATGCATGAGACACTCAGTGAGAGAGGATGACAGCAATCTGGTTCAATAAGGTTTTAAGAAGCCAACTGATTTACATTCCCTTTACAATTTAGTTTTCAAAGAGCTTCTGTGTGTCCTCAATCTGGGGGGTTCAGTACAGTTCAGTTCAGTCACTCAGTCACATCCGACTCTGCGACCCCATGGACTGCAGCACGCCAGGCCTCCCTGTCCATCACCCACTCCCGATGTTTACTCAAACTCATGTTCATTGAGTCAGTGATGCCATCAAACCATCTCATCCTCTGTCATCCCCTTCTCCTCCTGCCTTCAATCTTTCCCAGAATTAGGGCCTTTTCTAATGAGTCAGCTGTTCTGATCAGGTGGCCAAAGTATTGGAATTTCAGCTTCAGCATCAGTCCTTCCAATGAATATTCAGGACTAACTTCCTTTAGGATGGACTGGTTGGATCTCCTTGCTATCCAAGGGATTCTGTGTGTCTACAGTCTAGGGTAGCTGTCCTTGAAAAGTAAATAACAATACTTTTAAGTCCCTCTAAACAATAATGAGAGAGAGACAGACAGTGAATATTTACAGTGATAAAATTGTAAAATAATACTTGAATTTAAAATAAAACAGAAGGCAAAGCATCTATCTGGCCGTTTCTTCATCTCAAGATGCAAGAATGTTAGAAAACTCATGCGTAAGAAAAAAGTAATTAGGGAAAATAAGTAGTAGACGAAGAGGATTTTTTTTAATTTTTTAATTTTATTTTTTAATTTTACAATATTCTATTGGTTTTGCCATTATCCAAATGAATCTGCCACAGGTATACACGTGTTCCCCATCCTGAACCCTCCTCCCTCCTCCCTCCCCTTACCATCCCTCTGGGTCGTCCCAGTGCACCAGCCCCAAGCATCCAGTATCGTGCATCGAACCTGGCAACTCATTTCATATATGATATTATACATATTTCAATGCCATTCTCCCAAATCATCCCACCCTCTCCCTCTCCCACAGAGTCCAAAAGACTGTTCTATACATCAGTGTCTCTTTTGCTGTCTTGTATACAGGGTTATTGTTACCATCTTTCTAAATTCCATAATATGCATTAGTATACTGTATTGGTGTTTTTCTTTCTGGCTTACTTCACTCTGTATAATAGGCTCCAGTTTCATCCACCTCATTAGAACTGATTCAAATGTATTCTTTTTAATGGCTGAGTAATACTCCATTGTGTATATGTACCACAGCTTTCTTATCCATTCATCTAAAATTTTTAATGGATGGTGAGAATGCCATGCTCTAAATAATAAATAAAATATACATATACATAACTCTTTCTCTTTCTCTTTTCAACCCACATGCCTTTCCTTTAATCTCTGACATTCAGTGTAAAGTATACCTAGAATAATTTGTGTTTTCTTAGGAAGAAAGTGCAAAATTATGAAATGGTGCAGACAAAAGGGTTATATTAAATGTTAGAATGGGCCAATCAAGCCCGTTCTAGAGAATCTCCTTTTTTTTTCAGAGTCACATATTAGAGACAGCCACATGGCGATGATCAAACACAACTCATTTCCAGGCACCCTTCCTGAGTGCGACAAGGATCTGTCCACATGATGACCTAGAAGACCCATCTGAAACAAACACTACACTAGACCCCAAGATTCTGATCACATGGTCAGTTGCCCCATTTATTGTAGACATGTCTCAACGACAATACCATGATGATTTTTAATAATTTTTATTATATTTAATCATACCGCATAGCATGTGGGATCTTCATTCGGCAGTTAGGGATCAAACTCATGTCCCTTGCAGTGGAAGCATGAAGTCTTAACCACTGGACCATCAGGGAAGGGAAGTCCCACAATGATTTTTTCTTTTTAAACATGGACATTAGAAACAAGAAAGTACTGTGTGAAAAGAAAGCACCATGTATATAAGTTAATAGAATTTCTGCTAAGTCACTGCTAAGTCACTTCAGTCATGTCTGACTCTGTGTGACCCCATAGATGGCAGCCCACCACGCTTCCCCGTCCCTGAGATTCTCCAGGCAACCCACTCCAGTGTGCTTGCCTGGAGAAAGAAAGTACTGCGTGAAAAGAAAGCACCATGTATATAAGTTAATAGAATTTCTGAGTAACAGTTAATATTTATGCCCACTGAATAACTACTTGTGGATCACAGTGAAGTCTTGTGAGTAGCTAATGCTTCCACAGTCAAGGACAGGGGAGCTTTTCTTCACACATGAATAGAGACAAAATCTCATCTTAGTATTTGTTTATTTCTGCTGCTGCTGCTGCTGCTAAGTCGCTTCAGGCGTGTCTGACTCTGTGCGACCCCATAGATGGAAGCCCACCAGGCTCCCCTGTCCCTGGGATTCTCCAGGCAAGAACACTGGAGTGGGTTGTCATTTCCTTCTCCAATGAGTGAAAGTGAAAAGTGAAAGGGAAGTCGCTCAGTCGTGTCTGACTCCTGTGTGTAAATTTCCTGGCTTTTATAGATTCTTGCTGACTTGGCTTGGGCTCCCAGATTTCTTCTGTACTATTCCCAGTCTCAGATGTGTTTCTACCACAAAATGATCTCTGTTATTACTTACAACACACAGTCCCCACTGCAAAGGCTCTGTGAACTGTTGCATTACGCTATGCTGACCTCAGTGTTTAATGTCTTTTGCTTACTTTTTGCACATGGTTCTCTGGTCCATTAATGAAAAAGTTTATGTATCTTTTTGCCCCACTGCTTTTATTTACTTACTGTCATGCTGACCAGTTCAGGTGCTGTGATTATAATATTCAGTGCCACACCCCAATTTCATACTCAGTACTTGCCTTTATTCTTTCTGTTCCAACTAATCCCTGAGCTATTACTTTTATTGTGACAATTATCAGCATAAGGTCACCAGCTATATCTCAGTAATAAATACCCATTGTATTCTGCTCTGCTTATAACTGGAGATATAGCCTTTATAGCTAAGAATTATCTGTTTTTATTGCCCCTGTCATTTTTTAAATAATTAGCCACAAATTTCAACATTAATGTCTTTTCCCCTATGAAACATTTTTCCTTCTTTCTTCAAACTTTCCTTTTTGTTGAATTTAACTAGCAAAGAACAGTTCTGAGCCTCTTCACACATACATAAAATCTGATCCACATGGAAGGAGACGGATGGAGAGAGAAAACAAAATTTTTATTATTAATGACTCAACTCTGCATTTTTATGTCTGGTCACACATAGATACATTTTTTGTGTTTCTTAGACTATTTACTTTTGGGCCGAATATTGGCTTTTGTTTACTTATTTATTTGACTGCTCTGGGTCTTCATTCCTGCACCCTGGCCTTCTTTAGCCATGGTGAGTGGGGGTTACTCTCCAGTGGTGGTGCTTGGGCTTCTCAATGCGGTGGCTTCTCATTGTGGACAAAGGGCTCTAGGGTGCACAGGCTCAGTCACTGTGGTACACAGGCTTAGCTGCTCTGCAGCATATGGGAACTTCCTGGATCAGGGATCAAACCCACGTCCCTTGCATTGGCACAGAGACTCCCAACCACTGGACCATCAGGGAAGTCCCAAATATAAGCTTTTGGAGAAAAAATTTAAATGTAAGAAAAATAAAGAGTTTATCATGCACCTGACTGTACATTTTACTTTCTCAAGTGAGCAGCCTGAAATTTTCTTATACTATGTTATCATCACATTTGATATTTGAATAAGTACTAACTGCATGACAATGCATCCTTGCTGTGAGATCTGTTTGAAGGGATTTCTTTGAATCTCCCACCTTCTTTATGAAAAAGATGAATGCATAAACCAGCTTATATTTGAAGACATATAAATCGGGTTAATCAAAATTGAGAATTGGAATACAACCAGTTGGTAAACAGTGTCAAAAAATACATATGAATATATTTGCAGTCCAAAGTAAAATTGACATAGAAAACTTTGAAACTTTAGTTTAAAAAGGAAAGTTTTTATTTCTTTACCTGAAGCTAAAATATTCATAGTGGCATATATCTGTGAATATCCTTGTTTTGAAAATATAAAAGATGGCAATGCAATCCAACCACACATTACATTGAAGGTGAACATTTATCTTTATATTAAGAGATCAGAGGTGAGGGGATTGGGGGTGGAGGAATTCATGAAAGAGGACTTAGGGTAGAGACATTAAAAAAAAAACACACACATATTCTATATTGATGTACCAGTTTCTTTCTCTCTCTTTTTTCTCTTATAACTGGGACCATTTGTTAAGTACTTTCTATGTTTCAGAACTTTACAAACTTTACTGATGCACTATGGTAGAGAGATTAGTAGCATGAACAACAAACGCTAGTTGCTTGGGTTTGAATTTCTGTATTCCACTTTCTAGTAGTTTATTTAACTTATCTTCATCACAAAATTACATCAATATTAACATCTACCTTATGAAATTATTCTAAAATATTTACCTATTTGGAAGGCCTTAAGATCATTGGCAAATATGCACTATTTCAACAAACATATATTGAATGTCGGATATGCATTAAACACAAGTTAGGAACTAACAGTTAACTCATTAGAAAAAATAAAAATTCCAGTCTTTATGGAGCTTATATTTTAATACTATCTTATTTAAACTCTAAAGTATTATCCTCCTTTTTACAGGTAAGGAAATGGAGTTCAGAGCTGTGATGTGATTCACCCAAGCAGCTAATCAAGTAAGCGATGATTTGCAGAGCCAAAATCGTGCACAGCCAGTTTAGCTCTGGCTACTAAGCATCATGTGGTGTGTACAGCAAACATCTCTTGAGCTTCTATTAGACACTAGTCACAAGATAAGCCACCCACACTGTACCCACAACCAGTGAGAGGCAAACTGTAAGTACTTTCAGGCTTCGGTGTGATGTTTCCAGAAACCTTGACTGTAACTAAGAGAGGTTGAGACCTGGGACCCTTTGCTGCAGAGCTGCAATGCTCACACCTAGACAGACATCTCCTCAAGCAACAAAGCACAGAGAAACTATAAGGGACTAAAATTAACCACAGGCATGCACAATTGGGGCATATCCTGGATAGAAGACACAAGAGGACGAAAGACACACACTGCCACTTCTGAAGGGCCAGGAGCAAAAAGAGGGCACTGGGAGCAAACTCCACCACCTGAAGGGTGGGCAAGTCACCGAAAGCCAGCCTCCAGCCTGACCCCTGGACACACCCCCGCCCTCACCCCACAAAAGGAACAAGCTCAGGGAGTGAGAAGGCAAGGGAGCATGTTGTTTGTTCTTACTCTCCTCTGCTGCAGCAGGGGCCCCAATAAAGCCTTGCCTGAATTTCTTGCTGGCCTCTAGTCAATTTATATTGATTTAGGAAAGCCAAGAACCCTGGTTGGTATCATAACCACTCTCTGATGCACCCCATCGCCCCATAGACACCCTGTGCTCCCCTGCTGCTGGACAAGTTTCTTCTATGAGGAATGTATCTCTGGTAGGAAGAAATTAAGAAGTAAGTCACTTCTGTCCAAATTTATTAAAGAGTCATTTACACAGTAAATTGTAGAAGGAGTAAACATACCTCGTTTGCTGAAATTCAAGGACAGAATCAAATCTCTGATCATCAGGGAAATGAAAATCAAAACGAGAAAGAGACATCACATCATACCTGTTAAAATGGCTGTCATCAGGAAGACAAGAGACAGCCAAGTACTGAATGTGCAGAAAAGGGAACATTTGAGCACTATTGGTGCAAATCTAAATTGGTTCAACAACTGTGGAAAGCAGTAGGAAGGCTCCTCAGAAAATCAAAAATAGTTCTATTAATACCCTATGATCCAGCATTCCTACTCCTGGCTATTTATGTGAAGGGAATAAAAGCAGAACGTCAGACAGATATCTACATGCCCACATGTATCATAGCTTTAGTCACAGTAGCCAAGATATAGAAACAACCTAAATGCCTGTCAAGGGATGAATAGATTAAAACGATCTGAGACACACACACACATACACACACATACACAAATATCAGTCACGAGAAAGAAGGAAATCCTCTCATTTACAACAACATAGAGGAAACTTGAGCGCATTCTGTTAAATGAAATAAGTCAGAAAAAAAACAATATTGTATGATTTCGCTTATATGTGGAATCTTTAGAAGCCCAACTAACAGAAACAAAGAGTAGAAAGGTAGTTATCTATCTGGGCTGGGAGCAAAGGGAGAGGAGTTTGTCAAAGGTTACAAACCTGTACTTGGAAAATGAATAAGTTGTCAAGATCTTATGCATGGATCATGATTAGAGTTCACAATTTTGTATTACATACTTCAAAGTTGCTAAAAAAACCTAGGTGGGAAATGGTTCGATGCACGATACTGGATGCTTGGGGCTAGTGCACTAGGACAACCCAGAGGGATGGTATGGGGAGGGAGGAGGGAGGAGGGTTCAGGATGGGGAACACATGTATACCTGTGGCGGATTCATTTTGATATTTGGCAAAACTAACACAATTATGTAAAGTTTAAAAATAAAATAAAATTAAAAATAAAATAAAATAAAAATCTATTTTGAAACTTAAAAAAAAAAAAAAGAAACGACACATGACTTGATGGAAATGTTAGCTCACTGATGGTAGTCATATAGCCATATATAAATGGAGAAAATCAACTGTTTGTACACTTTGAACTGACACATTCAGTTCAGTTCAGTCACTCAGTCATGTCCAATACTTTGCAACCCCATGAACTGCAGCGCTCTAGGCCTCCCTGTCCATCACCAACTCATGTCCATTGCCCAAACTCATGTCCATTGAGTCGATGATGCCATCCAACCATCTCATCCTCTGTTGTCCCCTTCTCCTCCTACCCTCGATCTTTCCCAGCAACAGGGTCTTTTCAAATGAGTCAGTTCTTCGCATCAGGTGGCCAAAGTATTGGAGTTTCAGCTTCAGCATCAGTCCTTCCAATGAACACCCAGGACTGATCTCCTTTAGGATGGACTGGTTGGATCTCCTTGCAGTCCAAGGGACTCTCAAGAGTCTTCTCCAACATCACAGTCCAAAAGCATCAATTCTTCAGCACTCAGCTTTCTTTATAGTCTAACTCTCACATCCATACATGACCACTGGAAAAACCATAGCCTTGACTAGACATACCTTTGTTGACAAAGTAGTCTCTGCTTTTTAATATGCTGTCTAGGTTGGTCATAACTTTCCTTCCAAGGATCAAGTATCTTTTAATTTCATGGCTGCAAACACCATCTGCAATGATATTGGAGCCCCCCAAAATAGTCAGCCACTGTTTCCCACCTATTTGCCATGAAGTGATGGGACCAGATGCAATTTGATCTCTGGTTCTTCTACCTTTTCTAAATCCAGCTTGAACATCTGGAAGTACACAGCTCAGGTACTATTGAAGCCTGGCTTACAGAATTTTGAGCATTACTTTGTTAGTGTGTGCAGTGAGTGCAATTGTGCAGCAATTTGAACATTTTTTGGCATTGCCTTTATCTTTTTCAGTCCTGTGGCCACTGCTGAGTTTTCCAAATTTGTCGGCATATTGAGTGCAGCACTTTCACAGCATCATCTTTTAGGATTTGAAATAGCTCACCTGGAATTCTATCACCTCCAATTTTTTCACTCAGAGTGAAGAGTTGTTTCCAACTCTTCACAGCTCCATGAACTGTAGCCCTCCAGGCTCCTCTGTCTATGGAATCCTCCAGGCAAGAATGCTAGATGGGTTGCCATTTCCATCTCCAAGGGATCTTCTCAACCCAGGGTTTTAACCTTGGTCTCATGCATTGCAGGAGGATTCTTTGCCAACTGAGCCACGAGCGAAGACTGAATGTTGAGTTTTAAGCCAGGTTTTCACTCTCCTCCTTCTCCTTCATCAAGAGTCTCTTTAGTTTCTCTTCACTTTCTGCCATTAGAGGGGTATCATCTGCATATTTGAGGTTATTGATATTTCTCCCACAATCTTGATTCCAGCTTGTGCTTAATCCAGCCTGGCATTTCACATGTGTATCCTGCATATATATTAAATAAGCAGGGTAAAAATATACAGCCTTGATGTACTCCTTTCCCCATTTTGAACCAGTCAGTTGTTCTATGTCTGGTTCTAACTGTTGCTTCTAGACCTACATACAGGTTTCTCAGGAAGGAGGTAAGGTGGATTGGTATTCCCATGTCATTAAGAATTTTCCACAGTGATCCACACAGTAAAAGGCTTTGGCGTAGTCAATGAAACAGTAGATTTTTTTTTTCCCCTGGAATTCTTTTGCTTTTCTATGATCCAGTAGATGTTGGCCTCTGGTTCCTCTGCCTCTTTAAAACCCAACTTCTACATCTGGAAGTTCTTGGTTCATGTACTGTTGAAGCCAAGCTTGAAGGATTTTTGACCATTCCCTTGCTAGCATGTGAAATGAGCACAATTGTAGAATAGCTTGAAAATTTTTTGACATTGCCTTTCTTTGGATAATGAATGAAAACGGACCTTTTCCAGTCCTGTGGCCACTGCTGAGGTTTCCAAACTTGCTGGCATATTGACTGCAGCACTTTCAGTTCAGTTCAGTTACTCTGTCATGTCTAACTGATGGAGATCCCATGGACAGCAGCACTCCAGGCTTCCCTGTCCATCACCAGCTCCTGGAGTTTGCTCAAACTCATGCCCGTTCAGTTGGTGATGCCATCCAACCATCTCATCCTCTGTCATCCCCTTCTCCTGCCTTCAAACTTCCACAGCATCAGGGTCTTTTCCAGTGAGTCAGTTCTTCACATCAGGTAGCCAAGGCATTGGAGTTTCAGCTTTAGCATCAGTCTTTCCAATGAACATTCAGGACTGATTTTCTTTAGGATTGAGTGGTTGGATCTCCTTGCCCAGTCCAAGGAACTCTCAGGAGTCTTCTTCCAACACCACAGTTCAAAAGCATCAATTCTTCAGCACTCAGCTTTCTTTATAGTCTAACTCTCACATCCATACATGACCACTGGAAAAACCATAGCCTTGACTAGACATACCTTTGTTGACAAAGTAGTCTCTGCTTTTTAATATGCTGTCTAGGTTGGTCATAACTTTCCTTCCAAGGATCAAGTATCTTTTAATTTCATGGCTGCAAACACCATCTGCAATGATATTGGAGCCCCCCAAAATAGTCAGCCACTGTTTCCCACCTATTTGCCATGAAGTGATGGGACCAGATGCAATTTGATCTCTGGTTCTTCTACCTTTTCTAAATCCAGCTTGAACATCTGGAAGTACACAGCTCAGGTACTATTGAAGCCTGGCTTACAGAATTTTGAGCATTACTTTGTTAGTGTGTGCAGTGAGTGCAATTGTGCAGCAATTTGAACATTTTTTGGCATTGCCTTTATCTTTTTCAGTCCTGTGGCCACTGCTGAGTTTTCCAAATTTGTCGGCATATTGAGTGCAGCACTTTCACAGCATCATCTTTTAGGATTTGAAATAGCTCACCTGGAATTCTATCACCTCCAATTTTTTCACTCAGAGTGAAGAGTTGTTTCCAACTCTTCACAGCTCCATGAACTGTAGCCCTCCAGGCTCCTCTGTCTATGGAATCCTCCAGGCAAGAATGCTAGATGGGTTGCCATTTCCTTCTCCAAGGGATCTTCTCAACCCAGGGTTTTAACCTTGGTCTCATGCATTGCAGGAGGATTCTTTGCCAACTGAGCCACGAGCGAAGACTGAATGTTGAGTTTTAAGCCAGGTTTTCACTCTCCTCCTTCTCCTTCATCAAGAGTCTCTTTAGTTTCTCTTCACTTTCTGCCATTAGAGGGGTATCATCTGCATATTTGAGGTTATTGATATTTCTCCCACAATCTTGATTCCAGCTTGTGCTTAATCCAGCCTGGCATTTCACATGTGTATCCTGCATATATATTAAATAAGCAGGGTAAAAATATACAGCCTTGATGTACTCCTTTCCCCATTTTGAACCAGTCAGTTGTTCTATGTCTGGTTCTAACTGTTGCTTCTAGACCTACATACAGGTTTCTCAGGAAGGAGGTAAGGTGGATTGGTATTCCCATGTCATTAAGAATTTTCCACAGTGATCCACACAGTAAAAGGCTTTGGCGTAGTCAATGAAACAGTAGATTTTTTTTTTTCCCCTGGAATTCTTTTGCTTTTCTATGATCCAGTAGATGTTGGCCTCTGGTTCCTCTGCCTCTTTAAAACCCAACTTCTACATCTGGAAGTTCTTGGTTCATGTACTGTTGAAGCCAAGCTTGAAGGATTTTTGACCATTCCCTTGCTAGCATGTGAAATGAGCACAATTGTAGAATAGCTTGAAAATTTTTTGACATTGCCTTTCTTTGGATAATGAATGAAAACGGACCTTTTCCAGTCCTGTGGCCACTGCTGAGGTTTCCAAACTTGCTGGCATATTGACTGCAGCACTTTCAGTTCAGTTCAGTTACTCTGTCATGTCTAACTGATGGAGATCCCATGGACAGCAGCACTCCAGGCTTCCCTGTCCATCACCAGCTCCTGGAGTTTGCTCAAACTCATGCCCGTTCAGTTGGTGATGCCATCCAACCATCTCATCCTCTGTCATCCCCTTCTCCTGCCTTCAAACTTCCACAGCATCAGGGTCTTTTCCAGTGAGTCAGTTCTTCACATCAGGTAGCCAAGGCATTGGAGTTTCAGCTTTAGCATCAGTCTTTCCAATGAACATTCAGGACTGATTTTCTTTAGGATTGAGTGGTTGGATCTCCTTGCCCAGTCCAAGGAACTCTCAGGAGTCTTCTTCCAACACCACAGTTCAAAAGCACCAGTTCTTTGACGCTCTGCTTTCTTTATGGTCCAACTCTCACATTGCATACATGACTACTGGAAAAATAATAGTTTGACTAGATGGATCATTTTTTGGCAAAGTAATGTCTCTGCTTTTTAATATGCTCTATAGATTGGTCATAATTTTCTTCCAAGGAGCAAGCATCTTTTAAATCCATGGCTGCAGTCACCATCTGCAGTGATTTTGGAGCCCAAGAAATTAAAGTCTCACTGTTTCCATTGTTTCCCTATCTATTTTACATGAAGTGATGGGATTGGACACTACGATCTTAGATTTTTTAATGTTGAGCTTTAAGCCAGTTTTTTTTCACAAGAGTGAAAAAGCTTTCTCCTCTTTCACTTTCATCAAGAAGTTCATTAGTTCTTCTTTGCTTTCTGCTGAAAGGGTGGTGTCAACTGCATATCTGAGGTTATTGATATTTTCCCAAAAATCTTGATTTCAGCTTGTGGTTTATCCAGTCTGGCATTTCCCATATACTCTGCATATAAGTTAAATAAGCAAGATGACAATATACAGCCTTGACATACTCCTTTTCCAATTTTGAACCAGTCCGTTGTTCCATGTCCAGTTCTAACTGTTGCTTCTTGACCTACATGCAGATTTCTCAAGAGGCAGATAAGGTGATCTGGTATTCCCATCTTTAAGAATTTTCCAGAGTTTGTTGTGATCTACATAGTCAAAGGCTTTAGTGCAACACTTTAGTGCAGCATCTTTTAGGATTTGAAATAGCTCACCTGGGATTCTATCACCTCCACTAACTTTGTTGGTAGTAATACTTCCTAAGGCCCCCCTCACACCTCAGGATGTCTGACTCTAGGTGAGTGACTGAATCATTGTGGTTGTCTGGGTAATTAAGACCCTTTTCGTACAGTTCTTCTTTGTATTCTTCCTACCTCTTCTTTAACAGATACATCATATCTAAGCCCACACCTTCTCCCACTTCACATTCCCCAACCTCTACTCTTTTTTCCCACTCCACCTCCGAATTTCGTTGTAAGTTTCTTTTAATCTGTGACTTCCTCCATTAATCTCATTCCATGGTCTGTCACATTCCAAGAATTCATTTCTAGTCCATTGAAAGGATAGTTTTCCTATTTCTAGTTCTATTAAAGGTATTTTAAAGATACGCGGCTAAAAGTGGGACTACCTCAAACTAAGAGATATTTGCAAGGCAAAGGAAAACATCAACGAAATGAAAGAGCAACCTGTGGAATGGGAAAAAAAAATTGAAATAATACATTTGATAAGGGATTGTCAACAAAGAAAATGTACGACATGAGAGTGCAAGTTAACTTTTATTTGGGGCAAAATGAGGACAATAGCCTAAGAGGCATCCTTTCAGGTGTCTCTGAGAAACTTAAGAGGCAGAAGGGAAGTCAATAAATACGTGATTTTTGGTGAAGGGCGTAGCTGCAGTCAGGCACATATTTTTTGCCGAAGGTTTCTGCTAGTCACGAGGAGCAGTCATCACCATAAAGGATTTAAACACTTTTCTAGATATGAGGAGATACAACAGTTGGGCTCATAATATCAGCTCCTGAAATTATCTGACTATCTGAAGGCTTGTTCTCCCAGTTTTCCCCAGCACAGAGTGCCGCATTCCTGCTCTCTACTATGAACTCCTCTCAGGGGCTGTTGAAAATCAGCAGCTGCAGCACAGAATTTAATGCTTGTAAAGGTAGATGGCAAGTGCTAATTTGTAGTTGACAGGATTAATATCCAAGATATATAAATAACTCACGCAACTCAACAATAATAATAATCCTATTAAAAGATCTGGATAGATGTTTTTCCATGGAAGACTACACAGATACATGAAAAGACCCTCAGCATCACTGGTCATTGGGGAAATGTGAATCAATGAGATATCACGACACACCAGTCAGAATGGCTGTTACCAACATTTAGACAAAAACAAGAGCTGCCACAGATTTGGAGAAAAGCGAGCCCTTGTGCACTGTTGGTGGGAATGTAATTTGGTGTAGCAGCAGTGAAATGTTTATGGAAATTACTTTAAAAGTTATAAATAAAACTACTTTTTGAGCCAGCAATTATTCTTCTGAGTATTTATTCAAAGAAAATGAAAATACTAACTTGAAAAGATATATGATCCTTCATGTTTATTGCTGGTGGCTCAGTGGTAATAAATCAGCCTGCAATGCAGGAGCCTCAGGAAACATGGGTTTGACCCCTATATCAGGAAGATCTGCTGGAAGAGAAAATGGCAACCCACTGCAGTATTCTTTCCAGTATAATCGCATGGACAGAGGAGCCTGTTGGTCTAAGTCCATGGGGGTCACAAAGAGTCAGACAGGACTAACTGGGTACGCATGCATGTTTATTGCAGCAATGTTTACAATAGGCAAAATATGGAAGCAATCTAAGTGTCCATTCAAAGATGAGTGGATAAGGAAATTAGGCAAATGAGAGATAAATAGATACACATATCTTTGCTTACCAGAGGCAGAGGTGGGGAACAAAATGGAAAAAGGGAGTTAAAATGTACAAACTCCTAATTATAGAATAAATAAGTCATAGGGATGTAACACACACCACGGGGAGTATAGTTAATAATATCATGTTGTATATTTGAAAGTTCCCAGAAGAATAATTTTAAAAGTTTTCATCACAAGAAAAATAATTCTGTAACTATGCATAATGATGGAGAAGGCAATGGCACCCCACTCCAGAACTCTTGCCTGGAAAATCGCATGGATGAGGAGCCTGGTAGGCTGCAGACCATGGGGTCTCGAAGAGTCAGACACGACTGAACGACTTCACTTTCACATTTCACTTTCATGCATTGGAGAAGGAAATGGCAACCCACTCCAGTGTTCTTGCCTGGAGAATCCCAGGGACGGGGGAGCCTGGTGGGCTGCCGTCTATGGGGTCGTACAGATTTGGACACGACTGAAGCGACTTAGCAGCAGCAGCAGCAGCAGCATGCATAATGATGGATATTAACTAGACATCATGAAAAACATTTTGCAACATATGCAAACATTGAATCATTATTTTGAACACCCAAAACTAATATAATGTTATTTGTCAGTTATATCGAAATTTAGAAAAATACAATACTGAACATTTGATAAGGGAGTGTTCTCTAGAATTTGTACCAGGCAACCATTTCAAGGCACTCCTGTAACGATTTTCTAAGTTTAAAACCATCTAAAAAATTACAAATAAAATCAGCTTTAGATCTGACTTTTTGAAAATTAAAAAACTGCTCTACATAAAAAATCATATCTAAATAAAATTAAAAACACAGGAAACATTTGAAATAAACTTGATAAAACGAATTCACACAAATCTCTAGGAAACATGTTAATGTCCCAATAGATAAATAGAATAAACATATTAACTGGAATTTATATGACAAAAATAAGCATGAACAAACATAAGATATGTTAAATACAATATAAATTTAAAAACTGAGAAGCTGTTTTACATTTGCCAAATTCATAGAAAATATAAATTTAATGAAAATATTTAATGCTGACAAGTGCGAGGTAAAATAAACATTTTATATACTACTAGTATATATACTAGCATACATACTAGTGATATATACACGGTTTATATATACTAGTGATTATCAGAATTTAACTATTGGCTGATGAGAGTCCCTTGGACTGCAAGGAGATCCAACCAGTCCATTTTGAAGGAGATCAGCCCTGGGATTTCTTTGGAAGGAATGATGCTAAAGCTGAAACTCCAGTATTTTGGCCACCTCATGCGAAGAGTTGACTCATTGGAAAAGACTCTGATGCTGAGAGAGATTGGGGGCAGGAGGAGAAGGGGACGACAGAGGATGAGATGGCTGGATGGCATCACTGACTCGATGGACGTAAGTTTGAGTGAACTCCGGGAGTTGGTGATGGACAGGAAGGCCTGGCGTGCTGCGATTCATGGGGTCACAAAGAGTCGGACATGACTGAGCAACTGAACTGAACTGATAAACTTCAAGTATTTTAAAATTTTCCATTTGATTCAAATATGTATTTCATACACTTCAAATGTCCTAAATTTTTCCATTGATTCAAATATTCAAGCTAGCTCTTTAAAATATATTTAAATGAGGATGTTGATTTACACATAATTTGTAATAGAAGAAAAAATAAATGTCTAATTATAGGAAAACAGTTAAGTGTATTATAGTTCAACCACATTATAGTCTAATATGCACCCATTAAAATTGATGTTTATGAAGACATTTTATGGAGACAAAATAAGTTGTAAACGTACAGCATAATTATGTATATATATAAGTTGTCTTCAACTTAAAAAATATTTGTGTGAATAAAGCAGAAACTAAAAATGAAATTTGTGAAAATAGCAAAGATTTCATAATATTTTTATGTATTTTCTAAAGCATCTGTGGTGAGGAACTAATACCCCAATGAATAGTAAAAAAGCTATCTTAAATCTTAATCACCTGAAAAGTACTTGGCTTCTCAGCAACCTTCCCTTTTATTTCATGTCTAGCAATTTCCCCCTTTTGTACTAGCTTTCTAGGGCTGCTGTGACAAAGTACAAATAACTAAGTGGCTTAACATAACAGGAATTTATTGGTTCCTGTTCTGGAGGCTAGAAGTCCAAAACGTGGTGCCAACAGGTGCCCCTTTCCTGTGAAGCCTGTAAGGGCGAGTCCGGCCTGCTTCCTCCCAGCTTTGGGGCCCTCTCGTCCATCCTTGGTGTTTATGGACTGTTGACAGCATGGATCTGGGCTCTGGGTGCCTCTTCAGACGGCATTCTCCCTGTGTCTTCACAGCACCTTCCCTCTGTGCAAGGTTGTCACTACATTCAGATTTTCAGATTTATTTTTCGTCTAAGGACACCAGGTCATATTGGATTATGGCAGTGTGCTGAATTAGTATGCTATTCCTTAGAGGTGTCTCCTCAATTAGCTGGAAATGTCCTATGAAGGAAGGATCTGATTCACGGTTAGGTTAATGCCCAGTACTGGTTTATGGGGTCAGGCACTAATGAGAGCCTGGAAGATGCTTTCCAGGACCTCGCCAATCATGAAACATAGGAACAGTGACCAGCTACTTCACCTCAAGGCAGAAGAGGAACCTGGTTCACTGGAGACATCTTAGGAAAAAAGGTTCGGGCTCTCTGAGAAGGGGCAGAAAGTCCATGTTGGATAATACGCCCAGTGATCCTTTAAATGTCTTCCTTAATTTATGACAGTGATATTTTGCTTACAGAAACCTCTCTTGCAATCAGTAATAATTGTTTCAAAGTAGAAAGTAATAGCACGAAGCTACAGCCAGTTTCCTAAGCATTACTTACTCATGAAATAGTATAGATTCAATCTTCAAAGAATCCATCTTTATTTAGGCTTGAAGTTAGTAAGAAGGAAATCTGGAAATATTGAACTACTAATACTTTTTTTTATTCCTTCCAAATCCCTCTTCCTTTGGCAGCCCATATAAAGAGTTGTGTTCTGAGGATTTTCCCGGTGGTCCCAAAGTTAGGACCTCATGCTCCCAGTGCAAGAGGCCTGGGTTCCATCCCTGGTCTGGGAAGTAAGATCCTGCATGCTGCACAAAAAGGAAATAAAACAGCTAGATAGTTTCTTAAAAAGAAAAAAAAAAAGGAGTAGTGTTCTGGCATGCATTATGAATTACTTTCAGAGGGAGAATTTTTATTTTAAAGCTATTATGGATTCTGTGTCAGCATATATTATTTATATCTATATGTTAAATTACATGGCAATTTATTTTCATTCATTCCCACATTTAAAATGAGTGTGTTGCAAGAGATTGCATCCACAGGCAGACATGCAGGAACTAATTCCAGAGGCAGTTCTCTCACAGAATCAGTCCTAAACCATTATTCCAGCATGACTTTGTGGCACCATACCAGAAGAAGACATCATTTCTTTCAGGAATAGTAATTTGCAGGGGAGGAGGTTGCTGTCCGTTTAGGCTTACTATAGAGGAATGAGTGGCTTTGACACCATGAAGATTTTTCAAGCCAATCACAAATTATAGACTTGTGTGTTGCCTCCAAGAAACTTGGCTAAATGGAAGGCCTATATTTGAAATTTTCCATATACAAATTTAAGTACTATTATTATATTCAAGCCCAGATTGTATTAGAATATCATTTTTAATTGTTACTCTTAGTGAAATATATCGAAATATATTAGCTCTAAGTACAATTCAATCAAAATCGGCATTTCAAAAAGATGGTCTCAAGGTCATCTGCAGGCGATCCTTAGAGCTGTATGGCACAGTTAATGCTACTGGTTGTGGCTCAGGCTTCCCAGGTAGCTCAGTGGTAAAGGATCTTCCTGTCAATGCAGGAAACAAAAGAGACACGGGTTTGATCCCTGGGTGGGGAAGATCACCTAGAAAAGGAAATGACAACCTACTCTTTTCTTGCCTGGAAAAGTCCATGGACAGAGGAGTCTGGCAGGCTACAGTCCATGGGGTCACAAAGAGTCAGACACAACTGAGCACACACATAACACATGTCCTCAAAGACTTGTTTTTCAAAGGACTTTGTTTTGTCTTCGTTTCTCTCCCCTATTCCATATTTACTGCAATCTCTATGATATTGAATGCAAAGAAATGCTGCAAAATTCCAGACAGATGTTTTGCATCCATGAATTGGCCTTAATGTACATTGGTTCCTAGCAAACCAGCTAGGTATCTGCTGGTTTATAGGCCCGGCTTCCTCTTAGACTATTTTTCTAGTATACATTATTCTCCTGTCTTGAATTTCTCACCACTTGATCATTATTTGGGTAAGTAAGAATGCAGAATTTCATTTTATATTTAACTAAGAAAAAGGCTATTTAATAGTTGGTGGTGGTTTCTCTATCTTGTCATAGAGCTATCCAACTCTAAATTTTGAAAAGTTTCAGCAACACACACTCCCCATTTATTACGTCAAAGTAAAGCAAGTAAGCCACTATGTATGTTTTGGCTTTGTTTTAAGTGTGGGTGTTGGTGATGGTATATTATTAACACAATGACTACCCCACTGTACATCTTTGCATCTGTGAGTTTGCTTAAAGGAGAAATCTGAATGGATCAAGAGTGGAATATACATGCCTTCCCTTTGAAGTATGAATCTTTAGAAAATTTAAACAGGCTGAAGTTTGCCCCATGAAATTAGAGCAGTGTTCCCCAAGAGAAAACTGTTTTGAAAGGGGTGGTTTGGTCCATGAATTTCCATTGAGGAGGTCTAGTCCTCTGAACTGTGTGACAGATGCTGGGGTCCCTCCTTCCAAGTCCCTTGGATAGCATGAGTGGATGAGTCTCAGGGAAATGGGTGTAGATATGAATAAAAGTGTTTCTCTGAGCCTGACCCTAGGGACAGGAATATTTCTTCTTGGAGCTCTTGTTATTTGAATATGAAAATAAATATAATTTGTTTTCTACTGCAGTAGAAAAAATGTAGCACGCCAGGAATATTTAAAACAAATTATATTGTCTTGCATTTTGTAAATTGCTTATGGATTGTAGTTTCATTTCTGAACCGTATCATCAACATCTTTTTGTTTTATGATAACATCATCAATTGCTTTAATTTGTATACAGTGCAAATGGCTTTATGGTTTACAATGTGCCTTCACTCACACATACACACACACACACACACACACACTCCTACCTATCTAACAACCATGCCAAGCGGGGGTTGTGCCAGATAAAATTGTTTCCCTGAAACTTCAGAAAATAGGGATTTTGCTTATGGGTGAAATCTTGAGCTAAGAACTGGGAGATACGAAATTCAAACACAACTGTGTACAATCTAAAAGCATTGCTATTCCACTTACCACCACAAGAGGCACTCTGGTGGCCCTTAAGCCAATTGTCAGCCACAGGCTTCTTTTCTCCTTTTTCAACTCATCACTAAGTGAGACTTTCACCAGATGACCACAGTGTTCAACAGGAGAGGCTGAGCTGTGTCTGGCACCCCTCAGTACCTGACCTCTAGAGACCTGACATCTGGAACTTCACCATCAGCTATGCAACGTGGATAGCTTCTGTGCCCTATTAGAGCCTTCCCTTAAAACAGAAGACATTAAAGAGCAGAAGGAAACAAAGTCATCAGAAAGGGAACAGGAAGGAGAAAGAGCTACTAAGAATACTAAGAAAGACATTTGTTGTGGGAGATTCTCATAAAAGTCTCCATGAACCCCGGCACCTCTGTGTTGTAGTGTTCATCCCTTCGTATAGAGTGCAAAGAAATTACGAAGACTGATTTTGCTTTTAAAGAAATAAAAAGTCTCTTAATACCCCTTTTCAAAGCATAAGAAGCATATAAAACAAGGGAAGTCATTATAGAAGTCTACAGTTTTATAATCTCTATTTTTTAAAAAGGCTACATTTGGTTGATTTACTATATTTGTATTAGAATTTAGAAAGTAACTTGCTTTTCAGTGATACAAATCAAAGGAGTTATGATAGAAAATCAGCAAGGATCCACAAACTCAGCTAAAAGAAGGTAATAGAAAAAATCAAGGTGGATTCACAACTTAGAAAAACGCCCCAATGGCCAGGCAGGTCACCCCTGACAACAGTTACACAAGGACCCAACAGATTTCATTATCTCCTCTTCCAGTTTCTACAAAAGCACCATGAGCCTCAGGGTTAGTATTAACTACACAAGTAAAAAGCTCCAATTCAGGCAAAAGCTGGAAGCAATACTATGATAGCTTCCTATTACATAGCATCGTATTCAATAGGCAATTAAAGAACAGGGTATCGCTTTTAGTCCTTTTATATATCTAATTTTCCTGACATTTCCCCCCTCATCATGATCCGTAAAAAATGAAATAAAACTTAAGTTCAGAGAGGGGACTGACCCTTCGTTTTGACAGATCTTAAAAAGAAGTTAAATGTTCTGATTTATATTGAGGGGGCCTTTTAATTGAATTGCCTTAAATTACATCTTTTATTAAGAGTCTGTTCATCTGTCCTTTTCAATTTCCTCTAATTCTTTTTTTAATTTATTTAGTTTTTTATTGAAGGGTAATTCCTTTAGAGAATTGTGCTGTTTTCTGTCAAACCTCAACACGAATCAGCCATAGGTATATATATATATACATATCCCCTTCCTTTTGAAACTCCCTCCCATTTCCCTCCCATCCCACCTTTCAGGTTGATACAAAGCCCCTGTTTGAGATTCCTGAGCAGTACAGCAAAATCCCACTGGCTATCTATTTTACATATGGTAATGAAAGTTTCCGTGATACTCTTTCTATACAGCTCACCCTCTCCTCCCCTCTCCCCATGTCCTTAAGTCAGTTCTCTATGTTTGTTTATCCATTGTTTCCCTGTAAATAAATTCTTCAGTACCATTTTTCTAGATTCTGTATATATGCGTTCCCCACCCAGGGATCTAAGCCAGGTTTCCCACATTGCAGGCAGACACTTTAATCTCTGAACCACCAGGGAAGCTCTCATATATGCATTAGAATATGATATTTATCTTTCTCTTTCTGACTTACTTCACTCTGTATAATAGGTTCTAGGTTCATCCACCTCACTAGAACTTACTCAAAGGTGTTCCTTTTCATGGCTGAGTAATACTCCATTGTGTATATGTACCACAATTCTTTATCCATTCATCTGTCAATGGACATGTAGGTTGCTTCCATGTTCTAGCTATTGTAAATAGTGCTGCAATGAACGATGGGATGGATGTGTCCTTTTTCAATTTTGGTTTCATCAAGATATATGCCTAGGAGTCGGATTGCTGGTTCTTATGGTGGTTTTAGTCCTAGTGTTTTAAGGAATTTCCATAACGCCTTCCATCAGTTCAGTTCAGTCACTCAGTTTTGCGTGACTCTTTGCGACCCCATAGACTGCAGCACACCAGGCCTCCCTGTCCATCACCAACTCCTGAAGTTTATTTAAACTCATGTCCACTGAGTCAGTGATGCCATCCAACCATCTCATTCTCTGTCTCCTTGCAGTCCAAGGGATTCTCAAAAGTCTTCTCCAACACCACAGTTCAAAAGCATCAATACTTCACCACTCAGCTTTCTTTATAGTCAAACTCTGACATCCATACATGACTGCTGGAAAAACCACAGCTTTGACTAGACGGACCTTTGTTGGCAAAGTAATGTTTCTGCTTTTAATTATGCTGTCTAGGTTGGTCATAACTTTTCTTCCAAGGAGTAAGCGTCTTTTAATTTCATGGCTGCAGTCATCATATGCCATGATTTTGGAGCTCAAAAAAAATAAAATAAAATTTCTCACTGTTTCCATTGTTTCCCCATCTACTTGCCATGAAATGATGGGACCAGATGCCAAGATCTTAGTTTTCTGAATGTTGAGTTTTAAGCCAACTTTTTCACTCTCCTCTTTCACTTTCATCAAGAGGCCCTTTAGTTCTTCACTTTCTGCCATAAGGGTGGTGTCGTCTGCATGTCTGAGGTATGGATATTTCTCCTGGAAATCTTGATTCCAGCTTGTGCTTCATCCAGCCCAGCATTTCTCATGATGTACTCTGCATATAAGTTAAATAAGCAGGGTGACAATATATAACCTTGATGTACTCCTTTCCCTATTTAGAACCAGTCCGTTTTTCCATGTCCAATTCTAACTGTTGCTTCTTGACCTGCAAGCAGATTTCCATCTTCTATAGTGGCTGTATTAATTTACATAACCACAAACAGTGCAAGAGTGTTCCCTTTTCTCCACACCCTCTCCAGTATTTATTGTTTGTAGACTATTTGATGATGGCCATACTGACCGGTGTAAGGTGATATCTCATTGTAGTTTTGATTTGCATTTCTCTAATATTGAGCGATGTTGAGCATCTTTTCATGTGTTTGTTAGCCATCCGTATGTCTTCTTTGGAGAAATGTCTGTTTAGATATCTTTCCCATTTTTTGATTCAGTTGTTTGTTTCTCTGGTATTGAGTTATATGAGCTGCTTGTATATTTTGGAAATTAATCCTTTGTCAGTTGTTTCATTTGCTATTCTTTTCTCCCATTCTGAGGGTTGTCTTTTCACCTTGCTTATAGTTTCCTTTGCTGTGTAAAAGCTTTTAAGTTTAATCAGGTCCCACTTGTTTACTTTTGTTTTTATTTCCATTACTCTAGGAGGTGGGTCATAGAGCATCTTGCTTTGATTTATGTCATCGAGTGTTCTATGTTTTCCTCTAAGAGTTTTATAGTTTCTGGTCTTACATTTAGGTCTTTAATCCATTTTGAGTTTCTCTTTGGATATGGTGTTAGGAAGTGTTCTAATTTCATTCTTTTGTATGTAGCTGTCCAGTTTTCCCAGCACCATTTATTGAAGAGGCTATCTTTGCCCCATTGTATATTCTTACCTCCTTTGTCAAAAATAAGGTACCCATGGGCATGTGGGTTTATTTCTGGGCTTTCTATCTTGTTCCATTGGTCTATATTTCTGTTTTTGTGCAGTACCATACTGTCTTGATGACTGTAGCTTTGTAGTATAATCTGAAGTCAGGGAGGTTGTTTCCTCAAGCTCCATTCTTCTTTCGCAAGACTGCTTTGGCTATTCACGGTCTTTTGTGTTTCCATATGATTTGTCAAATTTAGTGTTCTAGTTCTGTGAAAAATGCCATTGGTAATTTGATAGGGATTGCATTGAATCTGTAGATTGTGCTTGGCAGTACAGTCATTTTCACAGTATTGATTCTTCCTACCCAGGAATATGGAATATTTCTCCATCTGTTTATGTTGTCTTTGATTTCTTAAATTAGTGTCTTATCATTTTCTGTGTACTGTTCTTTTGTTTCCTTAGGTAAGTTTATTCCTAGATATTTAATTCTTTTTGTTGCAATGGTGAATGGGATTGATTCCTTAATTTCTATTTCTGATTTTTCATTGTTAGTATAGAGAAATGCAAGTGATTTCTGTGTATGGATTTTGTATCCTGCAACTTTGCTAAATTCACTGATTAACTCTAGTAATTTTCTGATACTATCTTTAGGGCTTTCTATGTACAGTATCATGTCATCTGCAAACAGTTGAGAGCTTTACTTCTTTTTTGATCTGGATTCCTTTTATTTCTTTTTTTTCTCTGATTGGTGTAGCTAGGACTTCCAGAACTATGTTGAATAATAGTGAAAGTGGACACCCTTGTCTTGTCCCTGATCTTAGGGGGAATGCTTTCAGTTTCTCACCATTGAGAATAATGTTTGCTGTAGGCTTATCACATATGGCCTTTACTATGTTGAGGTGGGTTCCTTCTATGCTCATGTTTTGAAGAGTTTTAATCATAAATAGGTGCTGAATTTTGTCAGTCTTTTTCTGCATCTGTTGAGATGATCATATGGTTTTTATCTTTCTATTTGTTAATATGGTATTGATTGATTTTTGAATATTGAAGAATAATTGCATCCCTGGGATAAACCCAACTTGATCATGGTGTATCAGCTTTTTGATATGTTGCTGAATTCTGTTTTCTAAAATTCTGTTGAAGACTTTTGCATCTATGTTCATCAGTGATTTTGGCCTGTAGTTTTTTGTTGTTGTTGTCTTTGTCTGGTTTTGGTATCAGGGTGATGGTGGCATTATAGAATGAGTTTGGAAGTGTTCCTTCCTCTGCAATTTTTTCAAAAGAGTTGTAGAAGGATAGGCATTATCTCTTCTCTAAATGTTTGATAGAATTCTCCTGTGAAACCACCTGGTCCTGGGCTTTTGTTTTTTTGGGAAATTTTTGATCACAGATTCAATTTCAGTGCTTGTAATTGGGTTGTTCATAATTTCTATTTCTTGCTGGTTCAGTCTTGGAAGATTGAAGTTTTCTAGTAATCTGCCTGTTCCTTCCAGGTTATCCATTTTATTGCCATAGAGTTGTTCATAATACTCTCTTGTAATCCTTTGTATTTCTGCATTGTCTGTGGTAACCTCTCCTTTTTCAAATCTAATTTTGTTGATTTGATTCTTCTCTCTTTTTTTCTCAATGAGTCTGGCTAAAGGCTTATCAATTTTGTTTATTCTCTCAAAGAACCAGCTTTTAGTTTTATTAATCTTTACTGTTGTTTCCTTCATGGTTTTTCATTTATTTCTGCTTGGATCTTTATGACTTCTTTCCTTCTATTAATTTTGGGGTTTTTTTGTTCTTCTTTTTCCAGTTGTTTTAGGTGTAAAGTTAGGCTGTCTGTTCAATGTTTTTCTTGTTTCTTGAGGTAGGATTGTATTGCTACAAACTTCCCTCTTAGAACTTCTTTTGCTCCTTCCCATAGGTTTTGAGTTGTCCTGTTTTCATTGTCATTTATCTCTAGAAATTTTTTGATTCCCTTTTGATTTCTTCAGTAACCTGTCGGTTATTTAGAAACGTGTTGTTCAATGTCCATGTATTTGTGTTTCTTACAATTATTTTTTTGTAATTGATATCTAGTCTCACAGAATTGTGGTCAGAAAAGATGCTTGATATGATTTCAATTTTCATAAATTTACTGAAGCTTGATTTGTGACCCAAGATGTGGTCTATCCTGGATAATATTCCATGTGGACTTGAGATGAAGTTGTATTTCTTCTGCATTTGGATGGAATGTCCTGAAGATATCAATGAGATCCAATTCATCTAAAGTATGATTTAAGACTTGTGTTTCCTTATTAATTTTATCTTTTGATGATCTGTCCATTGGTGTGAGTGGGGTGTTAGAGTCTGCTACTATTATTGTGTTACTGTCAATTTCTCCTTTTATGTATGTTAGTTTTTGTCTTATGTATTGAGGTGCTCCTATGTTGGGTTCATGGATATTTTACAATTGTTATGTCTTCCTCTTGGATTGATCCTGTGATCATTATGTGGCGTCCTTCCTTATCTTTTGTAGTATTCTTTATTTTAAGGTCTATTTTGTCTGATATGAGGATTGTTACTCCACCTTTCTTTCGCTTCCCATTTGCATGGAATATATTTTCCCATCCTCTCACTTTCAATCCATATGTGTCTTTAGGTCTGAAGTGGGTTTCTTGTAGACAACATATATATGGATTTTGTTTAGGTATCCATTCAGCCAGTCTGTGTCTTTTGGTTGGAGCATTTAATCCATTTACATTTAAAGCAATTATTGATATATATTTTCCTGTTGCCATTTTCTTAATTGTGTGTGGTTGATTTTGCAGATCTTTTTTCTTCTCTTGTATTTCTTGACTATGTAAGTCCCTTTAACATTTATTGTAAAGCTGGTTTGGTGGTACTGAATTCTCTTAACTTTTGCTTGTCTGAAAATTTTTTTATTTCTCCATTAATTTTGAATGAGATCCTTGCCAGGTAGAGTAATCTTGGCTGTAGATTTTTCCCTTTCAGTACATTAAATATATCCTGCCATTCCCTTCTGGCCTGCAGACTTTCTGCTGAAAGATCAGCTGTTAAGCATATGGGGTTTCCCTTGTATGTTATTTGTTGCTTCTTCCTTGTTGTTTTTAATATTCTTTCTTTGTGTTTAGTCTTTGTTAGTTTGATTAGTATGTATCTTGGTGTGTTTCTCCTTGGGTTTATCCTTTATGGGACTCTTTGTGCCTCTTGGACTTAATCAAGGACTATTTCCTTTTCCATGTTGGGGAAGTTTTCAACTATAATCTCTTCAAAAATTTTCTCATACACTTTCTTTTTCTCTTCTTCATCTGTAATTCAAATGTTGGTATATTTGATATTGATATTGTTCCAGAGGTCTCTGAGACTATCCTCAGTTCTTTTCATTCTTTTTACTTTATTCTGCTCTTCAGAAGTTATTTCCACCATTTTATCTTCCAGTTCACTGATTCGTTCTTCCGCTTCAGATATTCTATTGATTCCTTCTAGAGTATTTTTAATTTCAGTAATTGTGTTCTTTGTCTCTGTATGTTTATTCTCTCATTCTTCTAAGTCTTTGTTAATTGATTCTTGTATTTTCCACATTCTGTTTTCAAGGTTTTTGATCATCTTTATTCTGAATTCTTTTTCAGGTAGTTTGCCTATATCCTCTTATTTGGACTTCTGTGTTTCTAGTTTGTTCTTCATTTGTGTAGTATTTCTCTGCCTTGTCATTATTATTTTTTTAAGTTATTATGTTTGAGGTCTCCTTTACACAGGCTTCAAGAAAAGTTGAATTCTTTCCTTGAAGAAGGTTGAATTCTTTCTTCCTTTTGGTTTCTGCCCTCCTAAGGTTTGTCCAGCAGTTTGTGAAAGCTTCATATGAAGTGAGATTTGTGCTGAGTTTTTGTTTGCTTGTTGTTCCTCTGATGGACAAGGCTGAGTGAGGTGGTAATCCTGTTGATGCTTGGGTTTGTATTTTTGCTGTTTGTTGTGTAGATGAGGCGTCCTGCACAGGGTGCTACTGGTGGTTGGGTGATGCTGGGTCTTGAATTCCAGTGGTTTCCTCTGTGTGAGTTCTCACTATTTGACACTCCCTAGGTTTAGTTCTCTGGTAGTCTAGAGTCTTGGAGTCAGTGCTCCCACTTCAAAGGCTCAGGGCTTGATCTCTGCTATATATCAGGCGTGGACTGTGACACGGGATACAACAATAATCCAAACAGAAAACGATGCTCCCCGTGGTATTGTTTTCAAAAGTTAGCTCTGACTGTTAGTAGAGAATCGACCGCAGGTGGCCAAGTGTGGCAGCAGGGAGACCAGGAAGGAAGCTGTTGTAGAAATCCAGGTGAAAGAGGATGGTAGCTGGAATCAGAGTGGCAGGTCTGTGATGGTGCACCTTGGTATCCCCCTCGGTGTGGGCACAGTATCTGTGGGGACTCCGAGCAGAGTTTCAGGGTGCAGGTGCCTGAGATCAAGGTCAATCAGGGATTCAATTCAGTTTGTCACTTGCAACCTTTGTGGGATTGAGTGGCCAACTGGGGCACAGTCGCAGATGAACACCGGCCTCCTCAGAGAGTTGACAGGTGGGCAGAACCTTGTGGTCAGTGTGAAGTTTAGGGACTTCTCTGGTGATCCAGTGGTTAAGAATCCACCTGCCAATGCAGGGGACACAGGTTCGATCTCTGGTCCAGGAAGATTCCACATGCCTTGGAACAGCTAAGGCCATGTGACACAGCTACTGGAGCCTGTGCTTGGCTTAGGAGAAAAGATGCTCAGGGAGGGTCTGTGAGCATCTATGTGCCTGGTCCAAGCCACCCTGGGATCACTGACCTGGAAGCCCATTTTCTCTCATTCTTATGGCATAATAGTTTGCTATAGCAGTAAGTTAAGAAGAGCTGTGAGGTTATATCCAGCTCAGAAAAAGTTTTGAGATCAATTTGAGGGCTTTTCTGTGAGCCTCACAAAGTGAGTGAAGATGGGAGGACTAGTTTATCTGTCATGTTCACTCACTCAGATAATCTTTCCACGTGTTTAACTCAGATCATTATGACTCAGGCTTGCTGGAATCTCAGTAATAGACAAAGGCTAAAGGTTTGACGAGCCCTCTTACAAAGTTGACATCTGACCCTAGCTTAGCCAGTGCCCAAGGCTACACCTGCAGCCTGTAGAGGATTAGGGAGACTGAGTCTTAACCAGGTCCATCCTCCAAAGGTTGTTTTGGCGACTACAGCCAAGCAAGTCAAATCTCAAGACAGAAAAGTACATATGGGCAGGAAAATACATTGCTGGTCATCTGATTGATTTTAATTCCTTCCAGAAGTCGTTTACATATAGGGACAGGGCATGATGCTTGGGCCTCATTAAGGGTCATCTAGGTAGGGACTGAACCTAGGAAGGAAATGGGTTGTGAAGTAGAAATTGGGGAAATCAGGCCAGGCAGAGTAGGAAACATTTACACTTTGATGAGCAGAGCACACCAAGTCCTGAAAGTGAAAGTAGCTCAGTCATGTCTGACTCTTTGTGATCCAGTGGACTATACAGTCCATGGAATTCTCTAGGCCATAATACTGGAGTGGGTAGCCTTTCTCTTCTCCAGGGGATCTTCCCAACCCAGGGATCAAATGCAGGTCTCCTGCATTGCAGGCAGATTTCTTTACTGACTGAGACAAAGGGAAGCCCAAGAATACTGGAGTGGGTAGCCTATCCCTTCTCCAGAGGATTTTCCTGACCCAGGAATTGAATTGGGGTCTCCTGCATTGTAGGCAGATTCTTTACCAGCTGAGCTATCAGGGAAGCCCATCCTGGTTACTATAAATACTTTTACCCCAAGATTAGTTCAACACAGTCCCAAACTTTCTCCCACCAGCCCTCTGTCTCCTGCCTTACACAGAATTGCAAGCTTGGAGATCCTACCTTGAATCTCAGAGGTCAGTCTAAGTGCCTGAGAGCAGCGTCTTGGCAACATGAAGAAAAGATAATTTTTTCTGATGATCTTTCCGTGTGATGCTCCTAAACTTGGAGTAACTATTTTGATGGGATCTTTATGTTTAACTGTGGTAGAAAAAAAAAAGCTATAGGACAAACATTTTTCTACATAATTCATGCCACTCAGTACACCTCCTACTTACATCAATATTTGTGTCCTTGCTGAATTCATTTTGATTTCTTTTTATCTTTTCTCAAGTATGGTTTTAAACAGAGCATTTTATAGATGACAGATCCAATACAAGACACTGCCAAGCATTGTGAAACACATTTTATGTGAAGGAAGGCACTAATATATGTATTGCAATAATTTCCTTGTATCTATTTCTTAGAAGAAATTGTGCCTGCTTTGTAATTATTTTCCAATAGTACTGGAACAATGTCTATAAAATAAGTGATGCGATGTGGAAGGGGTGGCAGAGGATGAGATGGTTAGATTGCATCACCTATGGACATGAATTTGAGCAAACTCCAGGAGATAATGGAGGACAGAGGAACCTGGTGAGCTGCAGTTCACGAGGTCTAAAAAGTGAGACAATTTAACCACTGAACAACAATGTGGACACTAATTGACCATGGGAAAGTAGATATGATCTATTGTCATATTCTCCAGGCCAGAATATTGGAGTGGGTAGATTTTCCCTTCTCCAGGGTATCTTCCCAACCCAGGGATCCAACCCCGGTCTCCGGCATTGCAGGTGTATCCTTTACCAGCGGAGCCACAAGGGAAGTCCAATACTACTGGAGTGGATAGCCTATCCCTTCTCTAGCGGATCTTCCCAGCTCAATCAGTATAGGAGAATCAGCTGCATCTCTGTACATCAACAACAAACTATCAGAAGCATTTACAATAGCATCAGGAAAAAAGTAAAATACTTAGAAATAAATTTAATCAAAGAGGTGAAAGATTTGTACACTGATGGCATTCATGAAAGAAATTAAATGCACAAATAAATGGAAAGATATTTCATTTTCAAGAATTAGAGGAATTCATATTGCTAAAAGGCCCATACTATCAAAATTATCTATAGAGTCAATGTAATCCCTATCAAAATTCCAGTGGCATTTTTCATAGAAATAGAAAAAGCAGCCCTAAGTTTTGTATGGAACCCCAAAAGACCTCAAACAGCCAGAGTAATCTTGAAAAAGAAGAGTGAAGCTGGAGGCATCATGCCTCCTGATTTTAGACTATATATCAAGCTATAGCAATCAAAATGTGTGGTACTGGCATAAAAGAAGACATACAGATCAATGGAACAGAATCAAGAGCTCCAAAACTAACACACAGCTAATGGTCAAATAATCTTTGACAAGAGCACAAAAAAAACACAGAATGAGTGAAGAATAGTCTCTATAATAAATAGTGCTGAGAAAACTGGGCATCCACATACAAAATGATCAATGCAAAATGGATTGAAAACATAAAGGCAAGACCTGAAATTGTAAAATTTCTAGAAGAAAATAGAGAGGGGTGGTAAGTTCCTTGACATTGGTCTTAGTAATGAGTTACTGGATTTTATACAAAAAAGGAAAGGCCAAAAAAAAGCAAACATAAATAAGTAGAACTACATCAAAGTAAAAAGCTTTTGCACAGCAAAGGAAAGACAATAAAAAGGAAGTCTATGAAATGGAAGAAAAGATTTGTAAACTTCATATCTGATAAGGAATTAATACCCAACATATATACGGAGCTCATATAATTTAATCGAAGAAACATGAATAACCCAATAAAATAGAAAGCAAAATATGTAAATAGATATTTTTTGAAAGAAGAAGCTCAAATGGTCAACAGGCATATGGACAAGTGCTCAACACCACTAATTAACATCATTGCAACAGGGAAATGTATGTCAAACAAAAAGACAAATGCTGGTGAGGATGTGGGGGAAAAAGAAACACTGATACAGTCTTGGTGGGAAGGTAAACTGGTACAGATATTATGGGAAATAATATGAAGATTCCTCAAAAAATTATAAATAGAACTCTCATATAAAAGGTTATGACCAACCTAGACAGCATATTAAAGAGCAGAGTCATTACTTTGCCAACAAAAGTCCATCTAGTCAAGGCTATGGTTTTCCAAGTAGTCATGTATGGATGTGAGAGTTGGACTATAAAGAAAGCTGAGCACCAAAGAATTGATGCTTTCGAATTGTGGTGTTGGAGAAGACTCTTGAGAGTCCCTTGGACTGCAAGGAGATCCAACCAGTCCATCCTAAAGGAGATCAGTCCTGAATGTTCATTGGAAGGACTGATGTTGAAGCTGAAACTCCAATACTTTGGCCACCTGATGCAAAGAGCTGACTCATTGAAAAGACCCTGCTGCTGGGAAAGATTGAAGATGGGAGGAGAAGGGGACGACAGAGGATGAGATGGTTGAATGGCATCACCGACTCAATGGACATGAGTTTGAGTAAGCTCTGGGAGTTGGTGATGGACAGGGAGGCCTCGTGCTGCAGTCCATGGGGTCACAACGAGTCAGACTGAGAGACTGAATTGATCATATAAAAACCAGTAATCCCACATCTGGGGTATGTATCCTAAAATCATTATCTTGATGAAATATTGTGCTCTCACGTTCACAGCAACATTATTCACAATAGCCAAGGTATGCAAGCAACCCGTGTCCTCCTACAGATGAATGAATAAGAAAATGTGGTACATGTATGATGAAACATTACTCAACATTTAAAAAAAGGAAATCTTGTCATTAGTAACAACATGAACACAACTTGAGAACATTACGCTAAGTGAAATAAGTCAGAGAGAGAAAGACAAACACTGCATTGTATCACTTACCTGTGGGACCTAAAATGATAAACTAAAAGTCAAACTCACAGAAACAGTAAAAAAATATGTAGTGGACAGGGACTGAGCATTGAAGGAATAGGGAGCATTTGGTAAAAGGGTAAAAACTTTCATTTTTAAGATGAATAAGTGCCAAGGATCTATTGTATGACATGATGACTGTATTGATAGCACTATTGTATAACTGAAATTTGCTAAGAGAGTAGAACTTTGGTGTTCTCAAACACACATCAACAGGTAAATATGTGGATGATGGGTGTATTACTTAAATTGATGGGAGGAATTCTTCCACAATATATATATGTATATCAATTCATCACATAATATACTTTAACTATCCTATAATTTTTTTTGTCAGTTATACCTCAGTAAAGCTAAAGAAAAAAAATGTGAGAAAAGAAGAAATCATGAAAGGTAACTGCTCAAATCTGGCAGTTACCATAGTACAATTGTTTCTCAAAATTTAGTTGTATGAGAACCACCTGGAGATCTATCTCTTTTGAGTTGTTCTCAAACACAGTTTGAGAATGGAAGATTTATTAAATTTAGAACAGTACTTCAGGGAGAATAGCTTCCCTGATGGATTTCTTTTTTAAACTTTACAATGTTGTATTAGTTTTGCCAAATATCAAAATGAATCCACCACAGGTATACATGTGTTCCCCATCCTGAACCCTCCTCCCTCCTCCCTCCCCATACCCTCCTTCTGGGTCGTCCCATTGCACCAGCCCCAAGCATCCAGTATCGTGCATCGAACCTGGACTGGTGACTCGTTTCATACATGATATTATACATGTTTCAATGCCATTCTCCCAAATCTCCCCACCCTCTCCCTCTCCCACAGAGTCCATAAGACTGTTCTATACATCAGTGTCTCTTTTGCTGTCTCATACACAGGGTTATTGTTACCATCTTTCTAAATTCCATATATATGCATTACTATACTGTATTGGTGTTTTTCTTTCTGGCTTACTTCACTCTGTATAATAGGCTCCAGTTTCATCCACCTCATTAGAACTGATTCAAATGTATTCTTTTTAATGGCTGAGTAATACTCCATTGTGTATATGTACCACAGCTTTCTTATCCATTCATCTGCTGATGGGCATCTACGTTGCTTCCATGTCCTGGCTATTATAAACAGTGCTGCAAAGACCTAATTATGAAGGTCAAATACAAACTATGTAGCGAAAGAAATTATAACAACTATTTTAAATCATGTATTATAACTTTATTTCATTTTTCAAAGAAACAGTTATCTCTGTCTTTGGAAAGTGAGTTAATTTTTATACAAATGAATATGAAAATGCCCAATAAATAAAATATTTTCAATATTTTTCAACAGTGGGATGCTGGTTTGGCTTTCTTGTGTTTTATTTGTTTGTTGTATGCATAGATTCATCTATGACATTAAAATATGAAAATTGTCTTTTTATATTTTTATTGCTAGAGAAACTGATGGCCAATCATATCCACTAGAAGATACAAAACTTATCAAAGAAGATGGATATGTTAATTCAATCAACTGAAATACATTATTAACTAGCTACACACTACAGAAAAAATCATTCAAACAAATGATATGCATATTATCAATAATTCTGAGATATTTGTTTATTTTGTACAAATGCAAATGTGAGAGTTTTATTCAACTACTCAAAAAGAATGTGGGTTTTTAAATCATTAAGTACAAATTTGGACATATAATTTTAAACAAAATAAAACTGAATGTTACTTCTGTATATAATGAGAGGGCTGATCTTCTTTGTTCTTTTATATTTCAAACTCTATTTTAACAAAGCAGCAGGAATAAAGTTAGATATAAGGATTTCTTGAATTTATAAAAGAGTTTCTTTCCAGGACCTCAAAATTACTTGCACTTATTCTTACAAGATGCTGGTCAGGCTGTAGGTTTTGTGTTGTCTTATGACAGGTGTGTCTGGCAGAATGAACCCAACTCCTCCTGACTTCTAATCAAAGGAGCAGAAGAGAACCAAGCAGATGTCTATGGGTTGAGTCTGATTTAGTTTTAGACATGATGAGGTTCATACAGGTCCCCTACCTTTTGAATGAGTTCTGTCCAAGAGCATGTTTGCCAGTCCAATTTGCATACAAGTCCAACAAAGTTATCCCAGATACCCAACTAACAGCATAGGCTATATAGCACTGCACTACAATAGGTTTAGAACATTAAAAAAAACAACAACAAAACATTTTTAAGTTTTATTTTTATTTATCTATTTTCAGATCAGATCAGATCAGTCGCTCAGTCGTGTCCGACTCTTTGCGACCCCATGAATCGCAGCACGCCAGGCCTCCCTGTCCATCACCAACTCCCGGAGTTCACTCAGACTCACGTCCATTGAGTCAGCAATGCCATCCAGCCATCTCATCCTCTGTCATCCCCTTCTCCTCCTGCCTCTAATCCCTCCCAGCATCAGAGTCTTTTCCAATGAGTCTCTTCGCATGAGGTGGCCAAAGTACTGGAGTTTCAGCTTTAGCATCATTCCTTCCAAAGAAATCCCAGGGCTGATCTCCTTCAGAATGGACTGGTTGGATCTCCTTGCAGTCCAAGGGACTCTCAAGAGTCTTCTCCAACACCACACTTCAAAAGCATCAATTCTTTGGCGCTCAGCCTTCTTCACAGTCCAACTCTCACATCCATACATGACCACAGGAAAAACCATAGCCTTGACTAGACGAACCTTTGTTGGCAAAGTAATGTCTCTGCTTTTGAATATGCTATCTAGGTTGGTCATAACTTTCCTTCCAAGGAGTAAGCGTCTTTTAATTTCATGGCTGCAGTCACCATTTATCTATCTTAATTGGAGGATAATCACTTTACAATACTGTGATGGTTTTTGCCGTACATCAACATGAACCAGCCATGGGCGTACATGTGTCCCCTCCCTCTTGGACTCCCCTCCCATCTCCCTCCCCACCCCATCCCTCCAGCTTATCGCAGAGCACTGGCTTTGTCACACATCAAATCCCCCACCAGCTATCTGTCTTACCTATGGTAATGTATGTGCGTCAATGCTATTCTCTCAAATCACCTCTCCTTCTCCTACCATCCCATATGCAGGGCAGCAAAGGAGACAGACATAGAGAACAGACATTTGGACTCAGTAGAAGAGAACATTTTTAGTCTCACAGCTCAGTAGTACCAGCTACATCACACTGTTTTCAAGCTTACTTCTGGACATCCTGGGCTACTGGATACTGTACTACTGTACTAGATACAGTACTGTACAGTAAAGTTCATAAAAGCACAACTGCTCATAGAGGGTGCACACATGTGAGAATGGATCCCACACATGTGAACTAACACACATGTATGAACATGAGAATGCATACTCACATCTTTAAAAGTTCACAACTTGAAGATTTGTATGCAGGGGACTTACTGTATAGTGTTTTTGGGAACCCTGCCAAAGTAAATGCCATGGAAAGATAAACATTCTATGAAGTTGCATCTGAATCCTGTGTGTTTAGTAGTCTGTCTAGTAAAGGACTGAGTCACCTTCAGAACCAGTGGATGAACCACTTCGCGGCCACACTTCACTCAGTGACCACACTTCATTTCCATCAAACACAACTCCAACTAATTTTTGATGTCTTATTGTTTTCATCTGTTACCCTCAATAGGAAGATTTTGTTTACAACATAAATTCCCAAAGAATGAGACTCCAAACTAGTCTCTGCCTTTCATAGGTCTGTACAATAAAAATAATGTTGATAAACACTATGTTAGATAACACTGATATTCTCCTGTAAGCCAGGAACTACTCCCATACAATTTTATTTAATGCTCAATACAACTCATATGCTCATCTGACGTGACAGCTGAATCATTGGAAAAGTCCCTGATGCTGCAAAGATAGAGAGCAGAAGGAGAAGAGGGTGTCAGAGGAAAAGATGGCTGGATGGCATCACTGATGCAATGGATATGAACTTGAGCAAACTTCGGATGATGGTAAGGGACAGGGAGCCTGGCTTGCTGCAGTCCATGGGGTTGCAAAGAATCAGACATGACTGGGCAATGGAACAACAACAACTCACATTATTAGATTCTTAAAAAGTAGATGAGAGATCACATAACTTGCTCTTGACCACAGGTGATAAAATGCTTCCCATATGCAAACTCAACATTGCCCATTTCTGAGTCATTTGTGACTAAGGCAAGGAATACATGAGCAGTGAACACCAACACACCATTTGCCAATGTGAGAAAACTATTCATGGTGAGATGACTAAACAATCTGTGATACAGTAGACACCATGTCTATGCATCAGAGAAGCCGTCTTGGATTGGGCACCACTGCATGCTAACAGAAGAACCTCACCCTTGGCTGATTCAGGTTTTGTGGTACTTGAATCATATTCAATTTTGGGACCCCTAACTTAAGGAAAACACTACATGAGTATGAATAAAAATAAGGGATAAAAGTACATATTTATTATAAATTACAGAAGAAATCTCAACAAAGTTTTTTTTTTAAGTTAAACCACCAATTATCACAAAATGTAGAAAAATAACACATCAGTATTATTAATTAACAACCTGTTACAGCTGTCTAATATTTTAATTCATATACATTTTAGTGCATATTCTTTGTCTCTTCCCGTGAAAATTATAATATATTTTCTAAAAAGAGAATAGAAAGATGATATTCAATTGCTCCTTTGGTGGATGGAAAGTTGGGTGTGGTTTTGAAGACCATTGATTCCCAAGTGTCTTGTATATTCCATTTCTTTATCGATAATGCCACATCTGTTTCCAGAGTGCTTCTTGCATGGGGGCAGGTCGTCAGAGAACCACTCGCATCAGCTCTTGGTCCAGCTTGGCCACCTCCTCTCTGTGCCCTCATCCTTTGCCATGCCATCCCTTGCCAGGCCTTTGGTTTGCAGGGCATGATGTAGTCTTGAATCTTGGTCTTGGTAACTTCTGAGCAGGGAACATCTCTAAATCAATTTCTTCTTCTTTAAGTCAAAGATGGGGTCCAGATGCATGATGAGATTTACCTCATAGATGTCTAATTTTTGGAGATAAAGCTGCCAGTCTATTGACCTATCCAATGCCCAGGGAAGCCATCATGGGACAGGGGGTGTTACCCATGCTGGGCAACATGCCATGCTGCCAGCAGCTCTCCACACCCACTGTGGAGGGCCCCATGATTCATTAGCTTCCTGATGTAGACACCACTGCCTGTAATACTTTACATATTTATAGAGAAGTAGGAGTTGGCACAAACACCCCACAGTATTTGCAATAATGGAAGCTTCCCAGACACCAGGGGAATGGCATGTTAGAAAACAAGGAAATCCAGGTGAGTCTGAATAAGCACTGCCTTCATCCTGGAAACTTTGGGTTCTTCCACTGAACCAGCTCAGATCTGCTAGCTAACTTTTTACTAATTTATCAAATGTTTAACAGAGTTAACAGGGACATTTAAGAGAAACTGGAGAAGGACATGCCAACCCACTCCAGTATTCTTGCCTGGAGAATTCCATGAATGGAGGAGCCTGGCAGATGTGGTCCATGGGGTCGCAGGGAGTTGGACATGACTGAGTGACTATCACTCACTCACACACTCACTTTAAGAAAAAAGAAAATCTCTCCTTGATGCTAAAAAAGAGAATGGGATTTGGATTCAGATAGATCATATCTGACTCTACCACTTACTTTCTATTATATTATATATTATACTATACTATATATTACATATATACACACTATATAATTATAGTATACATTATATAGTACATATTGTGAACTGTTGAGTAAGAGAGTTAAAGAAATTTTATATGAGAAAATGACAGTACACTGCTTGGCCTGTACATTTTTATTTTTTTAAATCTATTTATTTTAATTAGAGGCTAATTACTTTACAATATTGTATTGGTTTTGCCATACATCAACATGAATCCTCCAAGGGTGTTAAATCCCTACAATCTCTCCTAAACAAATCAATACCAATATTCTATACCTTGAGCTATCAGGACCAATATTACCCACCAGGGGAATAATTTTTACTGCTGTGAACTTGGCAGGTAGGGTCCCTTGTTCAGCAAAGGAAACTCAAATATGTATTGTCACAGCCAACATCAATTTTGTGTCTTCTTTGTTTAATGCTTCATTTTTGAGTTTAGCACATAGATCCCCCATTGGATTTGCATCCAATTTGTAAATCTCTGCTCAGTGGAGTAATTCTGAATGTATTCAAAATGAGGAAATTTTGTATGAATGACTCACTGACTTGGACACTTTTTGATGTGTGTGACCTCTGCTACATTGTTCAACCCACTAAATCAGATTTCCTCAGCATTGCTGCTAGCCTGTCTGAAACCCAGGATTAGCCAAGCCCTCCAGTGCTAAGGCAGAGAAGGCAATGGCACCCCACTCAAGTACTCTGGCCTGGAAAATCCCATGGATGGAGGAGCCTGGTGCTGCAGTCCATGGGGTCGCAAAGAGTCCGACACAACTAAGCGACTTCCCTTTCACTTTTCACTTTCATGCATTGGAGAAGGAAATGGCAACCCACTCCAGTGTTCTTGCCTGGAGAATCCCAGGGACGGGGGAGCCTGGTGGGCTGCCGTCTATGGGGTCACACAGAGTCGGACACGACTGAAGCGACTTAGCAGCAGCAGCACAGTGCTAAGGGGCCAGCTCCCCAGCTGAGCCTTCTGAGTTCATCTGGTGCAGCTGTGCTGTCCATCCTGCTGCCTCCTGCTGCCAGGGTTCTCAGAAAGTGGGAGGGTCTAAAGCAGTCTCTTAAGCCACTTCTCAAAGTGGTACACAAAACCCTTATGAGTAACAACAGAGTTGAAAATATACATTAACTCCAAGAATGACTGCTCTCTACAAACCACACTTACTTGAATAAAAATTGTAAAGGCCAAAACGGAGCTAAGAACTTTACTGTCTCTCTTATTCTAAATCATACTTCCATAAGGTAACTAGTAAAATGATTCCCATTTTATAGAGCAGGATTTGGCAAACTATGGCCCATGAGTCTGCCTGCCATCTATTTTAGTGTGGCCCATGAACTAAGGATGAATTTTAAATGTTTAAGTGGTTGAAACACAATAAAAGGAAGAATAATAGTTTGTGACATGTGAAAATTATATGAACTTCAAATTGCATACCTGGAAATAAAGTTTCTTTGGAACACAGCAACATCCACTTGTTTGCATCCTGTCTATGAGGGAGTTTGCTCTACAAGTCAGAGTTGTGTAGTTGTGGGACAGAGAACCTATGGCCAGCAGAGCCTAAAACAGTTACTCTCTGGCCCTACATAGAGAAATTTTGCTGACCCCCATTTATAGGTAATGAAGCTAAAGATCAGAGCATTCAATAACTTACCTAAATTACCCTAAAAGTAAGTAGTAAAACTAAGAGACAATCTGGACCTGATTAATCCAAGAGCTCATATCTTAATAACTCTGTTGTTATAGTTTTCGTTGTTATGGAATTTAGTGAATCTCACACACAGAAAGGAAATTACATTTTAATGACTATCATATTTTCTATCTTGACCATTGCAGACAGGTTTGGCAGAGAATGACGGCTACCACTTCTGTAAAATGGTGTGCTGCTGAGTTTATAAGAGGAGCATGTTGCTTTCCTGACATCTGCGTGGCACAGTGCAAGTCCTGGTCCTACTTCAAGAGGAATGATTGCCAATCTCCATATTATAAACACTTCTACTTCTAACCTAACTTCAAAAGCACAGCACATATGCTAGGTTTTTGGAATTGGATGAAAGGTTTGGGAACATGCCCAAGAAATAATTATAAATGATTATTCAAAATTATACATTCAGTTAATTGCCAGTAAAGAGAAAAAATACTCCCTTCCTGGCTTTAGAAGGAAGAAATAGTGGCAAAAGATTCAATCCATTAAATACATGAAAAAAATTACATCATCATAACCATTATCTCAGAGCAGCATTTTAATATCTAATATTCATTTTCAGATAAACTGAAATATATTTATAATTTTATTTTATTTTCAACTTGACAACTTGATTTAAAATAATTATACAGTCTGTTGTTTTTTTTTCACCATAGTGGCACATAATGCTAATTTTCAAGGATCCTATTTTGTATATGTTACAGTACACAAGGAAAGGCATGATAGATTAAGGGATGCTGTTTTTAGGTCTTTGCAGAAAGGCATAAATTGTATCTCTCCATAGACTGGGGCACAGTGGCAAACTGATAATTAGAATTGTGACTTATGAATTAACACATTCATAATCAGTATCTTATGATCATTGTCCATGGTATTAGGATCTTTGGACTGAAACATCTAGTCTGCATTTGTTCCATGGCTGCCCATTCCAGAAGGCTTCTTTCTGCAATCACTATGTTGGCTTTTAGGATATCTATTTTTGTGACTTGGCTATGAAGGTAAATGGCTGGTCTCAAAAAAGCACTGCTTTTAATAGGCTAGTGTCTACCTTAAGTGGGGAAGTAAAAAAGACAAGGCTTTTTTTTTTTTTTTCTTCCTAGATAAGAAGAAAAGACATGTGTATTAGAAAATTATAAAGTGTAAAATAACTTTCTAAAAATTAAAGCTGTGTGTCCTATTTCCACTTTCATTTGTGAGGAACTTAGAAGTTGCCAGTCCATCCTAATAAAGGTAAAAATCTTTATCAATTGATGGTGAGGGGGAATAAATTGAGAGATTGGGACTGAAATATGCACACTACTATATATAAAATAGATCACTAATAAGGACCTACTTTATAGTAGAGGGAACTCTACTCAATACTCTGTAGTGACCTATGTGGGAAAAGAATCTGAAGAAGAGTGGATATATGTGTGTGTGTGTGTGTATTTACATATACATAAAACTGAATCACTTTGCTGTTCACCTGAGACTAAATCAACATTGTAAATCAACTATACTCCAATAAAATTTAAGAAATAAATAACAAGCTCTCCAACAAATGCTAAAGGATCTTCTCTAGACAGGAAACACAAAAAGGGTGTATAAACTTGAACCCAAAACAATAAAGTAAATGGCAACAGGATCATACTTATCAATAATTACCTTAAATGTAAATGGGCTGAATGCCCCAACCAAAAGACAAAGACTGGCTGAACGGATATAAAAACAAGACCCCTATATATGTTGTCTACAAGAGACCTACCTCAAAACAAAGGACACATACAGACTGAAATTGAAGGGCTGGAAAAGTATATTCCATGCAAATAGAGACCAAAAGAAAACAGGTGTAGCAATACTCATATCTGATAAAATAGACTTTAAAACAAAGGCTGTGAAAAGAGACAAAGAAGGACACTACATAATGATTAAAGGATCAATCCAAGAAGAAGATATAACAATTATAAATATATATTCACCCAACATAGGAGCACTGTAATATGTAAGACAAATGCTAACAAGTATGAAAGAGGAAATTAATAATAACACAATAATAGTGTGAGACTTTAATACCCCACTCACACCTGTGGATAGATCAACTAAACAGAAAATTAAGAAGGAAACACAAATCTTAAGTGATACAATAGACCAGTTAGACCTAATTGATATCTATAGGACATTTCACCCCAAAACAATGAATTTCACCTTTTTCTCAAGCACACATCAAACCTTCTCCAGGATAGATCACATCCTAGGCCATAAATCTAGCCTTGGTAAATTTAAAAAATTTGAAATCATTCCAAGCATCTTTTCTGACCACAATGCAGTAAGGTTAGATGTCAATTACAGGAGAAAAACTATTAAAAATTCCAACATATGGAGGCTGAACAATACACTGCTGAACAACCAACAAATCACAGAAGAAATCAAAATATGCATAGAAACGAGTGAAAATGAAAACACAACAACCCAAAACCTATGGGACACGGTAAAAGCAGTCCTAAGGGGAAAGTTCATAGCAATACAGGCTTATCTCAAGAAAGAAGAAAAAAAGTCAAATAAATAACCTAACTCTACACCTAAAGCAACTAGAAAAGGAAGAAATAAAGCACCCAAGGGTTAGTAAAAGGAAAGAAATCTTAAAAATTAGGGCAGAAATAAATGCAAAAGAAACAAGAGACCATAGCAAAAATCAGAAAAGCCAAAAGCTGGTTCTTTGAGAAGTTAAATAAAACTGACAAACCATTAGCCAGACTCATCAAGAAACAAAGGGAGAAAAATCAAATCAACAAAATTAGAAATGAAAATGGACAGATCACAACAGACAACACAGAAATACAAAGGATCATAGGAGACTACTATCAACAATTATATGCGAATAAAATGGACAACGTGGAAGAAATGGATAAATTCTTAGAAAAGTACAAATTTCCAAAACTGGACCAGGAAGAAATAGAAAATCTTAACAGACCCATCACAAGCATGGAAATTGAAACTGTAATCAAAAATCTTCCAGCAAACAAAAGCCCAGGTCCAGATGGCTTCACAGCTGAATTCTACCAAAAATTTAGAGAAGAGTTAACACCTATCCTGTTCAAACTCTTCCAGAAAATTGCAGAGGAAGGTAAACTTCCAAACTCATTCTATGAGGCCACCATCACCCTAATAGCAAAACCTGACAAAGATGCCACAAAAAAAGAAAATTACAGGCCAATATCACTGATGAACATAGATGCAAAACTCCTTAACAAAACTCTAGTAAACAGAATCCAGCAACATATTAAAATAATCATACACCATGACAAAGTGGGCTTTATCCCAGGGATGCAAGGATTTTTCAATATCTTCAAATCAATCAATGTAACACACCACATTAACAAATTGAAAAATAAAAACCATATGATTATCTCAATAGATGCAGAGAAAGCCTTTGACAAAATTCAACAGCCATTTATGATAAAAACCCTCCAGAAAGCAGGAATATAAGGAACATACTTCAACATAATAAAAGCTATATATGACAAACCCACAGCAAACATTATTCTTATTGGTGAAAAATTGAAAGCATTTCCTCTAAAGTCAGGAACAAGACAAGGGCGCCCACTCTCACCACTACTATTCAACATAGTTTTGGAAGTTTTGGCCACAGCAGTCAGAGCAGAAAAAGAAATAAAAAGAATCCAGATTGGAAAAGAAGAAGTAAAACTCTCACTGTTTGTAGATGACATGATCCTTTACATAGAAAACCCTAAAGACTCCGCCAGAAAATTAATAGAGCTAATCAATGAATATAGTAAAGTCACAGAATATAAAATCAACACACAGAAATCCCTTGCATTCCTATACACTAACAATGAGAAAACAGAAAGAGAAATTAAGGAAACAAGTCCATTCACCATTGCAATGAAATGAATAAAATACTTAGGAATATATCTACCTAAAGAAACAAAAGACCTATATATCAGTCAGTCATTCAGTTCAGTCACTCAGTCATGTCCAACTCTTTGCGACCCCATGAATTGCAGCATGCCAGGCCTCCCTGTCCATCACCAACTTCCGGAGATCACTCAGACTCATGTCCATCGAGTCAGTGATGCCATCCAGCCATCTCATCCTCTGTCGTCCCCTTCTCCTCCTGCCCTCAATCCCTCCCAGCATCAGAGTATTTTCCAATGAGTCAACTCTTCGCATGAGGTGGCCAAAGTACTGGAGTTTCAGCTTTAGCATCATTCTTTTCATAGAACACCCAGGACTGATCTCCTCTAGAATGGACTGGTTGGATCTCCTTGCAGTCCAAGGGACTCTCAAGAGTCTTCTCCAACACCACAGTTCAAAAGCATCAATTCTTCGGCGCTCAGCTTTCTTCACAGCCCAACTCTCACATCCATACATGACCACTGGAAAAACTATAGCCTTGACTAGACAGATCTTTGTTGGCAAAGTAATGTCTTTGCTTTTGAATATGCTATCTAGGTTGGTCATAACTTTTCTTCCAAGGAGTAAGAGTCTTTTAATTTCATGGCTGCAGTCACCATCTGCAGTGATTTTGGAGCCCAAAAAAATAAAGTCTGACACTGTTTCCCCATCTATTTCCCATGAAGTGATGGGACCAGATGCCATGATCTTCGTTTTCTGAATGTTGAGTTTTAAGCCAACTTTTTCACGCTCCTCTTTGAGCTTCATCAAGAGGATTTTTAAAAGAAAACTATAAAACACTGGTGAAAGAAATCAAAGAGGACACAAATAGATGGAGAAATATACTGTGTTCATAGATTGGGAGAATCAGTATAGTGAAAATGAGTATACTACCCAAAGCAATCTATAGATTCAATGCAATCCCTATCAAGCTACCAATGGTATTTTTCACAGAACTAGATCAAACAATTTCACAATTTGTATGGAAATACAAAAAACCTTGAATAGCCACAGCAATCTTGAGAAAGAAGAATGGAACTGGAGGAATCAAGCTACCTGACTTCAGGCTCTACTACAAAGCCACAGTCATCAAGACAGTATGGTACTGGCACAAAGACTGAAATATAGATCAATGGAACAAAATAGAAAGCCCAGAGATAAATGCACGCACCTATGGTCACCTTATCCTTGACAAAGGATGCAAGAATATATAATGGAGAAAAGACACAAGTGGTGCTGGGAAAACTGGTCAACAACTTGTAAAAAAAAATGAAACTAGAACACTTTCTAGCACTATACACAAAAATAAATGCAAAATGGATTAAAGATCTAAAAGTAAGGCTAGAAATTATAAAACTCCTAGAGGAAAACATAGGCAAAACATTCTCTGACATAAATCCCAGCAGGATACTCAATGACCCACCTCCCAGAATATTGGAAATAAAAGCAAAAATAAACAAATGGGATCTAATTAAAATTAAAAGCTTTTGCACAACAAAGGAAACTATAAGCAAGGTGAAAAGACAGCCTCCAGAATGGGAGAAAATAATAGCAAATGAAGCAACTGACAAAGAATTAATCTCAAAAATATACAAGCAAGTCTTGCAGCTCAATTCCAGAAAAATAAACGACCCAATCAAAAAATGGGCCAAGGAACTAAACAGACATTTCTCCCAAGAAGACATACAGATGGCTAACAAACACATGAAAGATGCTCAACATCACTCATTATTAGAGAAATGCAAATCAAAACCACAATGAGGTACCATTTCATGCCAGTTACAATGGCTGCTATCCAAAAGTCTACAAGCAATAAATACTGGAGAGGGGGTGGAGAAAAGGGAACCCTCTTACACTGTTGGTGGGAATGTAAGCTAGTACAGCCACTATGGAGAACAGTGTGGAGATTCCTTAAAAAATGGAAATAGAACTGCCATATGACCCCACAATCCCACTGCTGGGCATACACACCAAAGAAACCAGAATTGAAAGAGATATGGCTATCCCAATGCTCATTGCAGCACTGTTTATAATAGCCAGTACATGGAAACAACCTAGATGTCCATCAGCAGACAAATGGATAAGAAAGCAGTGGTACATATACAATATGGAGTATTACTCAGCCATTAAAAAGAATACATTTGAGTCAGTTCTAATGAGGTGGATGAAACTGGAGCCTATTATACAGAGTGAAGTAAGCCAGAAAGAAAAACACCAATATAGTATACTAACGCATATATATGGAATTTAGAAAGATGGTAACGATAACCCTGTATGCGAGACAGCAAAAGAGACACAGATATACAGAACAGTCTTTTGGACTCTGTGGGAGAGGGTGAGGGTGGGATGGTTTGGGAGAATGGCATTGAAACATGTATATTATCATATGTGAAATCGATTGCCAGTCCAGGTTGGATGCATGATACAGGGTGCTCAGGGCTGGTGCACTGGGATGACCCAGAGGGATGGGATGGGGATGAAGGTGGGAGGGGGGTTCAGGATGGGGATCACATGTATACCCGTGATGGATTCATGTCAATGTATGGCAAAACCAATACAATATTGTAAAGTAATTCCGTTCAGTTCAGTTTAGTCGCTCAGTCGTGTCCAACTCTTTGCGACCTCTTGAATCACAGCACGTCAGGCCTCCCTGTGCATCACCAATTCTCAGAGTTTACTCAAACTCATGTCCATCGAGTCAGTAATGCCATCCAGCCGTCTCATCCTCTGTCATCCCCTTCTCCTCCTATCCCCAATCCCTCCCAGCATCAGGGTCTTTTCCAATGAGTTAACTCTTCGCGTGAGGTGGCCAAAGTACCAGAGTTTCAGCTTTAGCATCAGTCCTTCCAATTAACACCCAGGACTGATCTCCTTTAGAATGGACTGGTTGGATCTCCTTGCAGTCCAAGGGACTCTCAAGAGTCTTCTCCAACACCACAGTTCAAAAGCATCAATTCTTTGGTGCTCAGCTTTCTTCACAATCCAATTCTCACATCCATATGTAATTAGCCTCCAATAAATAAATAAATAAATTAATAAAAAAGAAAGAACAAATTAAAAAAAAAAAAAGGAAAACCAAAAACTCTCTTGAATCCATAAGAGGGGGGAAGACACTGGAGAAACCACTGCTCCTCAAGTTCAAGACACACACAGGTAAACACAGAAGCCATACCTTATTTGAGCAGAGACGCATAAGCAGAAATCACCATGGAAACCAAGGCTCAGGTAGGAAAACCTGAACTGGAGTTAAAGGGTTGCTGGAATCTCAATGTGGACACCCGTGAGAGTAAAAAACTCCAGGGGGACCCAGTCCCAGGGGACTCAACAACAATGGGAGATTTGCCTAGAGGAACTCAGCCAGATTCCCACGGGGAGAATGGAAAAGGAACCGTTTTGAAATACTCTAGAGCTCTCTGTTTCTCTTAACTAGGCTGCCCCAAGGGCAAAAATGGTCACCAGAGTCTAACCTTCTGGGGAATCATCAGAGTCTAAAAAACTTGTGTGGGCTTTCCTGGTGGCTCAGATGATAAAGAATTTTCCTGCAGTCCAGGAGACCCGAGTTCAGGGCCTGGGTCAGGAAGGTTCCCTGGAGAAGGGAATGGCTACCCACTCGAATATTCTCTCTGGAGATTCCATGGACAGAGGAGCCTGGTGGACTATAATTCATGAGGTCTCAAAGAGTCAAACACGACTGAGCAACTGACACTTTCCCTTTCTTTTCACTTTCTAAAAGCTTGGGTAAGGGATTTACCCAAATCCAGCCCACTGTAGCCATCCTGTCTCACATTAGAGAGAAAAAAACTGAAAAGCATTTGTGAAGTTTACAGTCCAGAGGCACAGGCTAGCTAAAGCACTCAGATCTGATAACAGGACTATAGAACACACCTTAACAGCATGTTACTTGAAGCCTATTTATAGCAGTTTATTTTACCCAGTACATTATGTCCCCTATCAAGGGAAAAAAAAAAATTGCAAGTCATAGAAAAGGCAAAAAACACAGTCTGAAAAAACTGAGCAAGCTTCATTACCAGACATGGCAGGCATGCTGGACCTATCAGACTGAGCATTTAAAATAATAGTGATTAACATGCTCAGGGCTCTAATGGATAAAGTGCCCAGCATGCAATAACATATAGGCAATGGAAATAGGGAGCTGGAAATCCTCAAAAAGAACCAAAAAGAAATGCTAGAGATAAAACAAAAAACAAAAAACAAAAAAAACATTGTAAGACAAGTAAAGAATGTCTCCAATGGGCTTATTAGCAGACTCGATGCGGCTGAGGAAGTTGTTTCTGAAACAGAGGACCTATCAAAAGAATCCTAGAAAGGTGAAAAGGAGGGAAACTAATGACTATTAAGAAAGACAAAATGTCCAAAGACTGTGAGACAACTACAAAAGGTAGCTGTTCATGGAATCCTTCAGGCAAGAATACTGGAGTGGGTTGCCATTTTCTTCTCTAGGGGATCTTCCTGACCCAATAACTGAACGTGGGTCTCCAGCATAGTGGGCAGATTCTTTACCATCTGAGCCACCAGGGAAGTCACAAAATGTATATAACATGTGAATAATGAGAACGTCAGAAGGAGAATCAGGACAGGAAAGAACAAAAGAAATATTTGCAACAGCAATTACAGGAAATTTGTCAAAATTAATGTCAGAAAGCCAACTATAGCTCCAGGAACCTCATAAAAACATCAAGCAGGAGAAATGCTAATAAAACAACACATCAGCATATTCTTTTCAAACAATGGAAAATTAAAGTTAAGGAAAAATTCCTGATAAAAAGCTAGGGAAAAAATTATCTAGAGAGGAATAAAGATAAGCATTATATCCATTTTTTCCTCAGAAATTATAAGAGTAAGAAGAGGTTGGACTGAAATAGAGTGTTTAGAGTGTGAAATGAAATATTTCCTGCCATATTGGTTGGCAAGAAGTGTCACAGCCATAAGCGATTTCTGGCCTCCAAATGTGAATGAGGGCTCCCCAAACTTCAATCCAGCAGATGCCACACCCTCCATGGTGACTGCTGAGGAGTCTGAGGATTTGGGGAGTGGGGACTGAATGTAAGAAGTGACCATCCGCTACATTTGTCACTCCATAAGGTGAACAAGGAAACAAGATTTTGCCCCAGATAGCTGAGGTGCATATTGAAAAGATGAATTCAGTGGACCTAGAAGCTTGCATCTTTCCACAGATAGAATACTAAACTCCTTAACTTGGTATTTAATTTTTCCTTACCTCACAGTAGTCTTTGATGTTCAGACTGCCTGCTCCCTTTGTTGCAAACGTGTTTATAGTCTTACTCCCCCTTCAACCTCCTTGAACCAGTTTTCTCAGTTAGTGAGATGCTATCTCCCAGGGTTCAGAGTCCTTACCATTCCCACCAAATAAAACAACTGTACTTCCAGGTGGTGACTAATTTTTCAGTCGACAAGAGGAAAAACCTGGCGAACCTAGAATTCTGTTCCCTGTGAAATTACCCTTCAAAAGTGAAGAGAAATGAAGACATTCTCAAACAAACAAAAAAAGCTTGAGTGAATTAGTTGCCAGTAGACCTGCCCTTACCTTGCAAACGTTAAAAGAAGCCCTTCAGAGAGAAGAAAAATAGTAAGTCAGAAACTTCGGTCTACATTAAAAAGAATAAGCAAAAGTATAATAAAAAACATTTTTCTTATTCTTAACTGATCTGACAGAAAACGGTTTGTTCAAAATAGTACTAGCAATAATGTATCAATCACATATTTACATGTTCAAGTCTGTATTTATTTGAAATGAAAGAAAGCAATGGTACAAAGGACAAGAGGAAGGAATTCGAATTATTTTGTTACTAGAAGGCATTCACACACATGTGAAGTGATACAGTGTTATTTGAAAGTTGATTTGAACTAATTAGTTATAAATGCATTTTGTAAACTCTAGGGCAACCACAAAAAAAAAAAAAAAAGAAAGAAAAAAGTATAATGATATGCTAATAAATGAGAGAAAATGTAGTAATATAAAATGCTAAATTAAAACCAACTGTATCAATAACCAATTTGAATATAAATGGTTTAACTGAATCAGTTAAAAGATGGAGATTGTCAGAATGAATCAAAAAACATGACCCGACTGTAGGTATTTTCATACTGCTCATGGGGCTCTCAAGGCAAGAATACTGAAGTGGTTTGCCATTCCTTTCTGTGGTATCTGATCTGATCTGATCTGTGGCATGAAAAGGCAAAAATATGGGACACTGAAAGATGAACTCCCCAGGTCGGTAGTTGCTCAATATTCTACTTGAAAACAGTGGAGAAATAACTCCAGAAAGAATGAAGAGATGGAGCCAAAGTGAAAACAACACCCAGCTGTGGGTGTGACTGGTGATGGAAGTAAAGTCTGATGCTGTGAAGAAAACTATTGCATAGGAACCTGGAATGTTAGGTGCATGAATCAAGGTAAATTAGAAGTGATCAAACAGGAGATGGCAAGAGTGAACATCGACATTTTAGGATTCAGCAAACTAAAATGAACTGGAATGGGTGAATTTAACTCAGATGACCATTATATCTACTACTATGGGTAAGAACCCCTTAAAAGAAATGGAGTAGACATCATAGTCAACAAAAGAGTCCAAAATGCAGTACTTGGATGCAATAACAAAAATGACAGAATGATCTCTGTTTATTTCCAAGGCAAACCATTCAATGTCACAGTAATCCAAGTCTGTGCCCCGGCCAGTAATCCTGAAGAAGCTGAAGCTGAACAGTTCTATGAAGACCTACAAGACCTTCTAGAACTAACAATCCAAAAGATATCCTTTTCATTATAGGGGACTGGAATGTAAAAGTAGGAAGTTTAAGAGATACCTGGAGTAACTGGCAAATTTGGCCTTGGAGTACAGAATGAAGCAGGGCAAAGGCTAACAGAGTTTTGCCAAGAGAATGCACTGGTCATAGCAAATACCCTCTTCCAAAAATACAAGAGAAGACTCTACACATGGACATCACCAGATGATCAATACTGAAATCAGATTGATTGTATTCTTTGGAGCTGAAGATGGAGAAGCTCTATACAGTCAGGAAAAACAAGACCAAGAGCTGACTTTGGCAAAGATCATGAACTCCTTATTGCAAAATTCAGACTTGATTGAAGAAAGTAGGGAAAACCACTAGACCATTCAGGTATGACCTAAATCAAATCCCATATACAGTGGAAATGACAAATAGATTCAAGGGATTAGATCTGATAGACAGAGTTCCTGAAGAACTATGGACAGAGGATGGTGATGTATAGGAAGCAGTGACCATCCGCCAGAAAAAGAAATGCAAAAAAGCAAAATGGCTGTCTGAGGAGGCCTTACAAATAGCTAAGAAAAGAAGAGAAGGTAAAGGCAAAGGAGAAAAGGAAAGATATACCCATTAGAATGCAGAATTCCAGAGAATAGCAAGAAGAGACAAGAAAGTCTTCCTCAGTGATCAATGCAAAGAAATAGAAGAAAACAATAGGATGGAAAGTCTAGAGATCTCTTCAGGAAAATTAGAGATACCAAGGGAAATATTCTTGCAAAGATGGGCACAATAAAGGACAAAAATGGTGTGGACCTAACAGAAGCAGAAGATATTAAGAAGAGGTGGCAAGAATACACAGAAGAACTATATAAAACAGATCTTCATGACCCAGATTATCATGATGGTGTGATTATCACCAAGAGCCAGACATTCTGGAATGCAAAGTCAAGTGGGCATTAGGAAGCATCACTATGAACAAAGCTAGTGGAGGTGATGGAATCCCAGTTGAGCCATTTCAAATCCTAAAAGATGATGCTGTGAAAGTTCTGCCCCCAACATGCTGACAAATTTGGAAAACTCAGCAGTGGCCACAGGACTGGAAAAGGTCAGTTTTCATTCCAATCCCAAAGAAAGGCAATGCCAAAGAATGCTCAAACTACCGCACAATTTCACTCATCTCACACACTAGTAAAGTAATGCTCAAAATTCTCTGAGCCAGGCTTCAGCAATACATGAACTGTGCACTTCCAGATGTTCAAGCTGGTTTTAGAAAAGGTAGAGGAACCAGAGATCAAATTGCCAACATCCATTGGATCATCAAAAAAGCAAGAGAGTTCCAGAAAAACATCTACTTCTGCTTTATTGACTATGCCAAAGCCTTTGAATGTGTGGATCACAACACACTGTGGAAAATTCTTCAAGAGATGGGAATACCAGACCACCTGACCTGCCTTCTGAGAAATTTGTATGCAGGCCAGGAAGCAACAGTTAGAAATGGACACTTAAAACAGACTAGTTCCAAATAGGGAAAGGAGTACATCAAGGCTGTATATTGTCACTCTGCTTATTTAACTTATACGCAGAGTACATCATGAGAAACGCTGGGCTGGATGAAGCACAAGTTGGAATCAAGATTGCCAGGAGAAATAACAACAAACTCAGATATGCAGATGACACCACCCTTTTGGCAGAAATCGAAGAACTAAAGAGCCTCTTGATGAAATTCAAAGAGGAGAGTGAAAAAGTTGGTTTAAAGCTCAACATTCAGAAAACTAAGATCATGGCATCTGGTCCCATCACTTCATGGCAAATAGATGGAGAAAAAGTGGAAACAGTGAGAGACTTTATTTTGGGGGCTCCAAAATCACTGCAAATGGTGACTGCAGCCATGATATTAAAAGATGCTTTCTCAAGTTGAGCTGTAGGAGTTGCTTGTATATTTTTGAGATTAGTTGTTTGTCAGTTGCTTCATTTGCTATTATTTTCTCCCATTCTGAAGGCTGCCTTTTCACCTTGCTAATAGTTTCCTTTGATGTGCAGAAGCTTTTAAGTTTAATTAGGTCCCATTTGTTTATTTTTGCTTTTATTTCCAATATTCTGGGAGGTGGGTCATAGAGGATCCTGCTGTGATGTATGTCATAGAGTGTTTTGCCTATGTTCTCCTCTAGGAGTTTTATAGTTTTTGGTCTTATGTTTAGATCTTTAATCCATTTTGAGTTTATTTTTGTGTATGGTGTTCAATCAAATTGGGCCAAAGAACTAAATAGACATTTCTCCAAAGAAGACATACAGATGGCTAACAAACACATGAAAAGATGCTCAACATCACTCATTATCAGAGAAATGCAAATCAAAACCACTATGAGGTACCATTTCACGTCAGTCAGAATGGCTGCGATCCAAAAGTCTACAAGCAATAAATGCTGAAGAGGGTGTGGAGAAAAGGGAACCCTCTTACACTGTTGGTGGGAATGCAAACTAGTACAGCCACTATGGAGAACAGTGTGGAGATTCCTTAAAAAACTGGAAATAGAACTGCCTTATGATCCAGCAATCCCACTGCTGGGCATACACACTGAGGAAACCAGAAGGGAAAGAGACACGTGTACCCCAATGTTCATCGCAGCACTGTTTATAATAGCCAGGACATGGAAGCAGCCTAGATGTCCATCAGCAGATGAATGGATAAGAAAGCAGTGGTACATATATGCAATGGAGTATTACTCAGCCATTAAAAAGAATACATTTGAATCAGTTCTAATGAGGTGGATGAAACTGGAGCCTATTATACAGAGTGAAGTAAGCCAGAAAGAAAATCACCAATACAGTATACTAACGCATATATATGGAATTTAGAAAAATGGTAACAATAACCCTGTATACGAGACAGCAAAAGAGACACAGATGTATAGAACAGTCTTTTGGACTCTGTGGGAGAGGGAAAGGGTGGGAAGATTTGGGAGAATGGCATTGAAACATGTATAATATCATGTATGAAACGAGTTGCCAGTCCAGGTTCGATGCACGATACTGGATGCTTGGGGCTGGTGCACTGGGACAACCCAGAGGGATGGTAAGGGGAGGGAGGAGGGAGGAGGGTTCAGGATGGGGAACTCATGTATACCTGTGGCGGATTCATTTCGATATTTGGCAAAACTAATGCAATATTGTAAACTTTAAAAATAAAATAAAATTTAAAAAAAAATAAATAAAAGATGCTTTCTCCTTAGAAGAAAAGTTATGACCATCCTAGACTGCACTGAGGAATTTATGCTTTTGAACTGCAGTGTTGGAGAAAATTCTTGAGAGTCTCTTGGACAGCAAGGAGATCCAACCAGTCCATCCTAAAGGAAATCAGTCCTGAATATTCATTAGAAGGACTGATGCTGAAGCTAAAGCTCCAATACTTTGGCCACCTGATGCAAAGAACTGACTCCTTTGAAAAGACCCTGATGCTGGGAAAGATTGAGGGCAGGAGGAGAAGGGGACGGCAAAGAATGAGATGGTTGGATGGTATCACTGACTCAATGGACATGACTTTGAGTAAACTCTGGGAGTTGGTGATGGACAGGGAGGCCTAGCATGCTGCGGTCCATGGGGTTGCAGAGAGTTGGACATGACTGAGTGACTGAACTGAACTGGATGAACGAGTTCAGCTGGTATTCCATCACCTCTACTAGCCTTGTTTGTAGTAAGGCTTCCTAAGGCCAACTTGACTTCATACTCCAGGATGTCCTACTCTAGGTGAGTGACCACATCATTGTGGCTATCTGGGTCATTAAAACCTTTTTCTTAAAGTTCTTCTGTGTTTTCTTGCCACCTCTTCTTAATCTCTTCTTCTTCTGTTAGGTCCTTACCATTTCTGTCTTTTGCATGAAATGTTTACTTGATATTTTCTTGAAAAGATCTCTAGTCTCTCCCATTGTCCTGCTTTCCTCGATTCTTTGCATTGTTCTTTTAAGAAGTCCTTCGTATCTCTCCTTGCTATTCTCTGAAACTCTGCATTCAATGGATATTTCTTTCCCTCTGTCCCTTGCTTTTTGCTTCTCTTCTTTCCTCAGCTATTTGTAAAGGCTCCTAAGACAACCACTTTGCCTTCTTGCATTTCTTTTCTTGGGGATGGTTTTGGTCACTGCCTCCTTATATTGTTATGAACCTCCACAGTTCTTCAGATACTCTGTCTACCAGATTATCCTTTGAATCTATTCATCACATCCATAAGGGATTAGATTTTTGTCATACCTAAGTGGTTATGGTTGTCCCTACTTTCATTTAAGACTGAATTTTGCAATAAGGAGTTTATGATCTGAGCCACGAAGTTTCACCACCAGATGCATCAACAACTGGCATCATTCCTGCTTTGGTCCAGTTGCTTCATTCTTTCAGGAGCTACTGATAATTGCCCTCTGGTCTTGCCCAGTAGTTGTTGGACAACTTCAATGCTTATCTTCCTGTGTCGTATCTTTTGGCATTTTCATACTGTCCGTGGGGTTTTCTAGGCCAGAATACTGGAGTAGGTTGCAATTTCCTCCTCCAGTGGACCATGTTTTGTCAGAACTCTTCATTTTGACCTATCCATCTTGAGGGGCCCTGCATAGCATGACTCATATCTTCATCGTGTTACACAAGCCCCTTCATGACGGCAAGGCTGTGATCCATGAAAGGTAGAATGATTAACACGTACTGTTATTCTTCTATCCAATTCTATAGAATGTGCAACAAGAGTGACCTATCATGTGAACTGTGACCTTTTGGTGATTGTGATGTGTCAATGCACATTCATCTTGGAAAGAGAAGTACCATTCTCAGGAGTGATGCAGATAATAGGGGAGGTTATGCCCGTGTAGGGGCAAAGGGCACGTGAGAAATCTCTGTAACTTTTCATTTTGTTATAAACCTAAGATTGCTTTATAAAACTAGTTTTTTTAAATAAGAAAAAATAAATACATATTCTTTAACTATGTTTGCTTTTATTATCTTTATAAAGTTTCTTGACAAAACTTGTTTCAAAATTAATCTATTTTTATATAGTAAGTAGAGCATGTGAATCTTTGACTTGTTATACTTCCCTCCTCCTCTGAGTTCTCTTAAAACACTTTTCTGCATGCCTCATTGTGCTTTGGGCTTTTATTATCACTCTTTATTTACTTAAGTCATTCTGCTTGGTCCATATTTTGTAAACTCTTTGAAGTCAGGTACAGAATCTTAAAAGTGTATTTGCATTTCCTGCTATAGGGGATTAATGGAAAATCATTGACTTAAATGGAATAAAACAGGTACTTGTGGAAATGTACATTGTAAGGAAAGATGAGTGTTTTTATTTGACAGGCACAGAGAGACTTTTATGTGATACACAGTTTTGTGCATTAAAACTAATAAAAACCCATCTACTTTCAATGTCTGATTTGCTTTCATCATTTGCAAAGATAAAGATTAGATACATATGAAATGTTGAGAAGAATTAATTTTTTTATGAGGGGACAGATAAGGATAAGGGCTACTTTAGAGAGAAGATTAGACCTGAAAGAGACTTGCAATTCTTAAGGCAAGGAAGATACAAGATGCCATATTAGGAACATCAGAAGACTGCATAATCTGAGCAGAATTCTTAGTATTATCTCCTTTCTAGGTCCAATCACAGCATCTGAGCCTGTTCATCTCTTTCTTCTCTGACTCCAGTAGTTATTAAACACAATACAGGCAGGATATTATTCTAGAAACCATAATATTTTATAATTCTAAGTGCCTTGAATTAATTTTGCTGAAGCAGATAGGTAAATATGATTCTCTATTCTGACTTATGATACTAAATCTGGCTTGAAGAGACTTTGTGGTTAAGACATTAATGGTCATACAATGAGCTTTAAACTGTAATCAGTTCATCTAGTGACAGACGAGTCCGTTCTAAACCATAACATTTTTCCCGTTTTTTAGGCTTTGGAGACTAATTGTTTCAAACTCTGATTCTAATATTTACTAGTTTCTTGTCCTTTAGATTATCAAGAAAGTCCTGTAAGCTGCAGTTCCCACGTTGGGTAAGGAGGGATGAGGGTACAAGAATCAGTTGAAATAATGCATTTAAAATTCCTGTCCATATGAGCACTTGGTAAATGCTAGCTATTAATACTATTATAATTAGTGTTAATCTATTGTGCAGCTGTTTCTGTCGCGGATCTCTTGACCTCTGGGGCAGATATTTTTGAATGGATGATTATGGTTGATGAGGTTTGAATCAACTGGACTTCCTATTTGTCTATTCAGGATGCGTTATATAAAGAGAACTTCTGCCAGTCTCATCAATCTCCAGTGTTGTCTCTCCATACTTAGTAAAGCAGAGGATCACCAATTCTGATGGCTTTTCCATTTTTATTTTAGTTTTTTATCTAACTCTAAATAGTAAGATGTATTCAGTCTTATAATTCATTATTTATTTAAATTTAATCTGAAGAGAATATATAAACTAATGGTACATTTAAAAATGTAGTCCTATTGTGTAGTCTTATAATGTTTCATAATGCAATATATATATATAAATTACATTATATATAACTATATTGTACAATTATATATATATAAATTATATATAAAACTATATTATACAGTTATATATGTGTGTGTGTGTATATATATATATATATACATATATATATCTCTCTCTCTCCAAGCTATTTAGCCTTTTTTCTGTAAGTAGCCAGATGAAAATGATCACAGTCACAGAACTCCAAAGCAACAGCAAATGATCTCTCTTATTACTGAATATAATAAAATGGACAATGAAAATTTCCTTTCTCAAATGGCAAAAAATATATATTTTGATGATCAATAAATAATATGGATTACATAATTCCAATTATCTTTTATTAAAAATAGTATACTTTACCACAAAGCTGTCACATTTGTCCCAATAAGGCAAAATGGTGGAGATGTAATCCTTCTCCCTTTCTGATATATACAGATACAAAATATCTCATACAGCTGAGCAAGCAAGCCTACAAATATGGCTTAGATGGATATCAACTAACGATTTGAAGAGGGAACATTTTCATTGGAAAGTTTTAATATTTTATTTGAGTAGAATATACTATAGCTAATTTTTGTGATTTCAACATTAAGTTCTGGTAGTGTAAACATACCCACTCCAGTGTTCTTGCCTGGAGAATCCCAGGGACAGGGGAGCCTGGTGGGCCGCCGTCTATGGGGTCGCACAGAGTCAGACATGACTGAAGCGACTTAGCAGCAGCAGCAGCAGTGTAAACATTTTTAACATTGAGGCTGAAGAATTTCCTGAAGCACTAAGAGACTTAGTATTCAGTGGCTCTCATGTTGCGATCATCATCTGGGGATCTAGAAATGCACAGTTTAGGTCTCACTCCAGACCTACTAACACAGAAAGTCTATGAGTTAGATCCAGACATCTATGTTTTCACGAGCTTTCCAAGACATTGAGGTGCACATGAATCTTTGAGGACCTCTGGTCTAAATCAGTTCCTCATAAAAAGGAGAAATCTGATGTATGTGCCAAGAAGTCTGGAGCAAACGTAAATCACGAGTTTAAGTAGAATGCTTGCCAACAATGCCTGTTCTAGATACCTGCAGGTCCTGTCTAGTTATGTTACTCCTTTGACTCAGGGTGGTTTATATACTGCCATACCTGCTCCACGTTGTCTCCTTAACAAGCTCAAACTCAGCCACAGTCTTTAAGATGGATCTTGATCCTAGTTAGGGATATTCAAGTAGCTCTGAAGCTTCTCTTTGAGGATGAGTGTCATGACGCTCATGGCCAATCTGACTCACCCCACTGGCTAGTTATACTTTATGTACTTATCAAATCACATCCCTATTTCTGAAAAACAATTTAACATCGGTGCACCTCTTCTCATGTTTCTACTTCTTATCCCAGAAGGTTAAATGTCCACCCTAGTATACTTCTAACTTCCCTTCTTATTAGCTGCCCTACAAGGCTTCATTGATTAGTAAGAAGATTAGTCAGAGACAAAGCCAATTAATAGGCCATTGCTGTGTGCATGCATGGGATGAAACATGTGGGGCAAGAAAGGGGACAAAGAGAGGCAGGAGGGCCATAAGAAGCATGGATGTTAGCATTAGCCCTGCTTCTCAGCCAAGCCCTGAGTGTGGCACAGAACAGACACTAGCGTGTCAGGTTATTTCCTTATCAAAGAACCCTAGAAGGCACAAGGCAGAAAACACAGAACTCAAACACTAAAATTTCGCTCCCCTAAACCCTAATTTCTCAGACCGAGCCATTGTTTTCTTATTTTGTTCTCTCAATCCAAAATTTTGCTTGGATACCCACCAAAGAGGGCTCAGCAGTAAAGAATCTCCCTGCAATGCAGAAGATGCAGATTAGATCCCTGGGTCAGGAAGATCCCCTGGAGGAAGGCATGGCAACCGACTCCAACATTCTTGCCTGGAGAATCCCATGGACAGAGGAACCTAGGGGCTATAGTTCATGGGGTCGCAAAGAGTCGGACATGATTGAAACAATTGAGCACACATGCACCCACCGAAGATCTCCAGTTTTAGAGAAACTTAGTTGCTTAAATCAGTCCCAAAGTCAACCCAAGACGCCGTCAGGAGTAGCCCCTTTAGCCAGCCGTAACTCTCTATGCCAGCTACTTCCAGATAAATTAGCGATTTATGTGTTTCATATACCAACCTTTGGGGGCCTCATCATATTCCTTGGTAGTACCTTCAAACGTTGAATTCTGTATTGGACTATTGTGGTCCCTCGTTACACCTCCAATATTCGAAATTATATTCAATACCTTCCTCTTGTTTTTTCAGTTGGAGTAGCTACACTGTCCCCATGCCTCATTAGAAGTGATTCTAGTTTTCAGTTCTAAGCAGGTCTGTTTTCTGCTGTAGTTACTCAGTCCATGTCTGATCATATTTTGAAATATAATAACTTTCAGTTCAGTTCAGTTCAGTCGCTCAGTCGCGTCTGACTTAACTTTACTTGGCAAAAAATATCAGGACAGAAGAGATGCTATGTGAAAATGCTTCACCATTAAGTTTGCGTTTCTATCATGAAAAATAATCTGCATAAGAGAAGTTCAAGAGATAACATAGTTAGGAAGCTATTTTCTGTGGTTGTTACATTTAGCCTAAGGCAGTTGAGGAAGTATTTAAGATGCAAGGTCAGGATCTTGTATTTAAATAAGAATTTCTCAGGAAGGTGTTCAGGAAAACTGTCATTAACTATTTAAAACATACAATAAATTGCAAAATGAACATATTTTCAGCAGGAGAGATTCATTCACTTTTGTGGAGTGGTGAGAAGAAATAAGGCTAAATCTTGCTATTTGCTCTTCTTTCCTCTCTTAATTTCTTTCCTTTTCTCTTTCTAGCTCTTTCTGGGCTGTCTTAGTGTAATTATCCACTTCAATTATCCACTTCAATGCAGATCACTTCCACATCCAACTCAGTCTTCTCCCCTGAACCCCAGATACACACCATTAACGGCTGCCTACAACCAAGTGTCTCACGGGTACCTGAAACCTAACAACTACAAATGACTCAGCATCCTTCCCCCCGCCACACCCACAGACACACAGCACACCTGCCCCTTCTTCTATGTGACTTACATCTGGTGAGAAGACTACGCAGCCTTCCAAGCTAAGCGACTCAAATGATCAAACTCATCCTTTCCCTTTAGTGAAAATCATATATTTGATTATCAATTATTTTATTCCAATGCAAAAATACTTATCAATTTTGTTTCCTCTTCATTCCCAAATGCCACTGCATGTATTCATTGTCCATTAAAAATTTCTTAGATTACTGCAATAGCTTTCTAGTTGGACTCCGGGTTTCCTTCCAACCCATTTTTAGGATCACTTCCTAAGATTAATTTTGCAAAAACAAAAAATTAAAGGTTATTACAAACTTAAGAGCCTCCAGAGATTTCTCACTGCTTTCAAAATACAGTCTAGACCTTAGCTTGGCATGGAGGATGCCTTATAATTTGGCTCTAAAGCTTCTCTTCTGACAATTATTGCTCTTTATTTTTTCACACCCATAAACACCAAGACCAAACCACACAAATCTCTCTATTGTTTTAGGAAAAAGCCATGCCTTTTTACAATTCTTTCTCTGTATATTCTTTTTCTCTGCTTAGAGTAGATCCTCCACTTTATCTTCCTGGCGTACAGAGTCCCCACTGTGGCTTTTCACATGGGATGTTGAGTGTTTACTTATGACTCTTTGCTCACTAAATTGTGCTTGCAAAAAGAGGGGATTATGTGTACACCATAGGTATCAAGCAAGTAACAGACATGTAATTTCAGTGAATGAACTTAAGTGAATCCAAGGCAGCGTCCCTAATAATTCCTATAATAAGAATGTTAGTGATATTAGAATAGGGTAGACAAAATTATTGAAGAGAGAACACATTTTAGGGAGGATGAAAAATCTGGAAAGATAACATTATCTCTTTTCTTTTTATTTTTAGAATGAAGGAAAAGTTGGCTCCACATTTAAAGCATCCCCAAAATTCTCCTTTGCCTCTCCATCAAAAACTAATTCAGAAATGATGTTACAAATTTCCCACTGTCTAATACTGAGACAAATCACCATTGGTAGTGTCAGGGCACTACTTCTTCTGAGTCAAATGCAGATGGTAATCATGAATGACACATAGAAACACATTTCAGATCCTCAACGATATTAAGAAATAATTGATAAAGTTATCACATTTACTTTTTAAAAAATCTTTAAATTGTAGGGATACATAATGAAAACACAGCTGTGACATGTGATATGACTTCCAAATAATATGAAATGGTGAGATAGAGTATGGAAGAGGCACATTTATCCATGCGTTGATGAGTGTTCAGAACAGGGGATGAATGATGAGCATTCATTAAAATACCTGTCCAGATGTGCATGTTTGAAATTCTTTCAGTGAGTTAAAAAACACTTTTTCCATCATGACCAAAGCCTCCACAATTGTGAACTATTAAAGTGACATCAAATATTGTTCTTGTTATTTGTAAGACATTGATACTTTTTATTCTAGTATCTCCTATTAATTTTTAAAAATGGAATTATGGACCAGTAAATTTATTTGGTTTGGTAGTAGTAATAGCAAACACTGTTTTACACAATGGAATAATTTTTCATATGTTAGTCTCACCCTGTTCAATGTTCCCTCTAAGAGTTTTCTGTATTCCATACTAAGTATTAACCTCCTTGTAAGGCTCCCAGCCTTTTAAACATCTTAGCTTCTTGATATTGCTCTAAATTTGACACATGGTTTTTGTCACAAAGTCTGCCCTAGAAAATTTTTCTAGAATTGGTCTAAACAGATGAAGGTTAAGGTAGACTATGGATAAAGCTAAGGCAACCTAGGAAGGACAATTCATGATATCATAAAATTGTTTCCCTGACTCAGAACAGGTAGATCTCATTACTTCTTTGATTGCTGTTCTCAGATACTGCTTTTTTCTTTCATTGTTTAAATTGAAGGCTCTGTGACATTGCTGTAATAAGGAAGTCACTTGGAATATTTCCAATACCATTTGCTCTCTTTGTATCTCCACATTTTGGTAATTATTATCGTTTATCATTTTTTTCATTATTAGTGTATTTGTTATTGTGATCTGTGATCTTGATGATGTTTTGAGGTGCTGGGAACCATGTCCATGTAAGATGGTAAACTTAGAACCATAAATGTGTGTGTTCTGACTCTCCTCTGACCTTCTCCCCTGTCTCTCTCTCCCTCCTCAGACCTTCCCATTCCCTGAGGCACAACAATATTGATATTAGGCCAAACAATAACCCTACAATGGTTTTTAAGTGTTCAAGTGAAGGGGCATTTGATGTGGCAAACATCACTGTTGTCTTATTTTAAGACACCCCAGTTGTCAGCAACCCTGATCAGTTGGTAACCACTGAGGCAAGATCATCCACTAGCAAAAGGATTATGACTCACTGCAGGCTCAGATGATGTTTAGCATCTTTTAGTAGCAAAGAGTGTTTTGAATTAAGATACATACATATACTAAAGTATGATGTAAACAAAACCTTCATGCTGCTGCTGCTGGGCTGTGCTCAGCCGTGTTCACCTCTTTGCAGCCCCATGGACTGTAGCCCACCAGGCTCTTCTGTTCATGGAATTTTCCAGGCAAAAATATTAATACTGGAGTGGATTGCCATTTCCAATTCCAGGGGATCTTCCTGACCCAGGGATGGAACCCGTATCTCTTGGGTCTCCTGCACTGGCAAGTGGATTCTTTACCGTTGTGCCACCTAGGAAGCCATAAATTTTATACACACATTGGGAAATTTAAAAATTCTTGTGACTCACTTTACTGCATTTTCCTTTTATTGTGGTGGTCTGGAACTGAACTCTCAGTATCTCTGAGGTGTGCTTGTGTATTTGAACAGAAACAGCTCTTGTTCCAGGTGACACATATCCTTTATTCAAGCTTGACCCTAGTATAAAAAGAGAATCCTTCTGAACATACATTCTTCCCTATACTCCACTCCGTGTAAAAACATCTGTACTCCCCTTGTTGTACTGGCCTCTTTAGCATTACATTCTCATTTTCTTTAGCTTTGCAACCACAAAGAAATGCCCTGCTTTACAGAGGCTCCAGGCATCAAATTCACCATTTAACTTATATTTGTAGGGCCATTTTTCTCATTTTTAAAAATGTAAAGTCATTCTGTATTTCTAAATACTTTCTCACTTACCTAGGTTATTTTCAAACTTATTTTCTATGGTGCAAGATAGGCCTCCATGGGTGGCGTCATCTACAAAAAATAGACACTTTTTCTACTGCAGCATTCAGCTTAATAATAAAATCGAATACTATGGATCACACCAAACTACTTTTTGTACTATCATTTCCCACATAGTAACACTTTATTCCAAGCCTCAAACCTATTTTAACTGATCAAATAAGTGTATTCAATAAAGAACAACTTAGTACCACTGTTAAGGGAAGAGTATCATCACTAAATATCAAATCTGGATAAATTATTATATGAAATATAGTAGTTAATAAAAATAATGTTTATGAGATAATTCCAAAATTCATGGAGAAATATTTTGAAATATGTAAAAATCTAAATTCATGATGTAATAACTAAGTGAAAAACATCAGGGTCAGTGGTGAAATACATGGTATGAAGATAAAAAGTAAATAAAATACAATATATTGATTTTGTACAAAATTATTTAATATTCATTTATTAGATCTAACAACAAAATTTGGAAGAATATTTACTAACATTGTAGGTATATAAAAAGTTGACTCTCTTTGGTTTATAATTTCACTTTTTTCTTTTTAAATATTCTAGAACCAAAATGAATTTTATGATAAAAAAATTTTTAACCAGCATCACACATAAGTCATGCATTATATCAAATAATGATTCTACTTTATATCCCTTAGCTTTAAGGCACATTAAGAATCAACAGAAAATATATGTGGAATAGTATTTGAATAACTGTAAAATCTTGAGTAAAGTTATAGTTAAGTACAGCCAGAGTTCAAAATTATTTGGAGCACATCTCAATTAAATAAGATATCTGCTTCCACAAAAGTAGATGTTGAAATAAACCCAGACCTCAACACACCGTGATAGAATTGTGGCTAGCCCCAATCCCTGAAACAGAGGAATACCAGAGTATTCAGGACAAAGGCATTTAAACTGCTCTGAAACTATCTGCCAAGAATTATTTTGAAATCACACCTAATTTCTTGAGTTTCTGCTTACAAACCTATACATTATGTAGAGAGTAAAAATTGTCTCTCCAAACTTTAATATGGAAGTACATCCAAGCGACATTATCTTTCCACCAATAATAACATGGGGAGAAAAAGCAAACATATTGCTTGAAATGACTGCATCTATGAAGCCTGGGTGTGTCTGTTGAAAACTCAAAACCCTGAGTAAATGATCTGAAGCATTATGTGCTTGCTTTGTCTTAACCCTGGGAGTTCCTCAGCTTCAGAAACTTTGGAAAGTTAGCATGTATAGAGGCTGACATACAGATATTTGTGGAGGAAAAAAAATAGAAGGAGAATAGTCAAAGATAAAAGGCAGAGAAGGAAGTGAATCTGCTGTGAAAAAGCCCACGCTACCTCACAGGTGAGTGGAATGAAACCCTGGGCTTCCTACTCCATCAGTGAGAAGGGGAACTCAGCAACGACTTAAAAGCTCTCTCTGTTTCCAGAAATGATGGCAACTGCTGTGGAAAAAAAGAACAGGCTTTTGCATGTAATTAAACATGATTAAAACTCCCGTCTTTATGTAATTTCAGCTTTATACAATTTCAGTTGCATTGCTTTAAATTTCAGGACTTTCAATTTCAGAGCTGCCTAATGACAGCCCATTAGCCCTTAGCTCTGAAAGAAGCCCCATCTAACAATAAGAAAGAATGGATAGCATTAAAGCCAAATCGGCTTGGTTAACCCCAGGTTCTGCTTTTGATAAATCCATAAATGAATATGGTCCAGAATCACAAAAGCAAATTTTTCTAAGAACAAAATGAAAAATCTCACTCATCAAACATCAAGTCTAATAGATCACACAATTGTCAGATGGCTCTAAAATTTAACACACAAATAATTAAAAACATTTTCTTATTGCGACTGAATTCCTTATTTGATTATAAGGATCCCCCTTTTTTTCCCTAAGAAATTTCTATATATTTTAAAGTTTAAAATTGCTGTCATAGTATATGTGTACATGGGTATTTTGCTGAGAATAAAACTGTCTCAACAGAAAAAAAAAAAAAAAAACTCATTTTTTTTCTGGTAAATATACTTAACTACTTTTCCTGTGAAAAATGTCTGTTCACTCTTAATGTTTTATTTGTATACTGTTGAATTATTAGGAAGTGTGCAAATTTTCCAGTCTATTACACTCAGCTTTCCAAAACAAACAGATAGATATTCACGTTATAGCAGTTGGAAATTCCCTATGTTATAAGGGAGTTTTAAAACCAACTTTTATGAATGATGTGAAATTGAGTACCATATTCTGGATTTGTGTGTATCAAATGCTCCTGTTGTAGTTACTTGTTTATTTTTGCAACTCTTAAAGAGATGGCTAAAGAGAAAGACAACTACTTTAAAAAATAAAATAAAATTTAAAAAAAGAGGTTTCCTCAAGCAGAGTGGAGTAGAAGCCAGCAAGTTATGATGTGGGTATAGTATTAAAAATACAGGCTTCTATACTCAAACCCTCAGTTCAGTTCAGTTCAGTCGCTCAGTCATGTCCAACTCTTTGCGTCTACCGATAAGAGAGTTGAGCTCTTGTAAAGTTACACAACTTTTCTGAGGCTTAGTTTTCTCATGTGCAAAAAGGAGGTATTAACTTCACAGGGTAACTGTGAATATGTAATGAGACAATATACTTAACCTTGCATTCTATTCATTGCCTAGCTCCTAACCTAGTGGAGTTCCTTCTCTAGAGCAAAAGCATTTTAGGGGCAAGTTCACTTCCAGTTCCTTTTCTCTTCCTCTCCTTGTTAAAGATCAACTGGAAGGAGGTCAAAAATGTTGCCTAGCAATTAAAAGTGGACTCCTAGGTTATGTTCAGAGGGCAGCCTCACCTACTGAGAGAGTTTTAAGCTCTGCATATGCTTGGTAGTCCGGTAGAATTCAACTAAACCTTTCCTAGTTGGCTGATGTTGAGTCAGGAAATGTAAACGTTCTCTCATTTAATTCTCGACAGTTTGGGTGAAGCAGGTGTTGAACATATTTGGGAGGTAACATGTGACAGAATGTTGCAGACACTTTAGTACCATGGTGTATTGGTGATGTGGTTTGGGGCATTAGCTCTCTGAGTCACAATGTTGCAATTATCATCTATAGATAATGAGGAAAATGGTACCCATAAAATATTGCTCTGAGGACTTCAGATCCTAGCTCAGGGCCTCATCTGTGAATGCTGGGTTTCTGCTCCTGCTGTCTTTATTTTCTTGTCCTGTTTCTTATCATGGTTTTAAAATACTGTGGAAAATCATGTTAATAACATTGTTTAACATTATTTTACTTAGTAATGATGTAGCTTTTAACATTTGACTGAATTTTGAATTTTTAAAACATGTTGTCCATATAGCAACTTAGAAGGTGTAAAACACTATATTTAAAGTGTCACGTGGGACTTCCCTGGTGGCTCAGATGGTAAAGGATCTGCTGGCAACCCAAGAAACCCAGGTTCAACCTCTGGGTGGGGAAGACCTTCTAAAGAAGGGAATGGCTCACCACTCCAATATTCCTGCCTGGAGAATTCCATGGACAGAGGAACCTGGGACTACAGTCCATGGGGTCGCAAAGAGCCAGACACGACTGAGTGACCAACACTTAACTTATGGGACTTCCCTGGTGGTCCAGTGGTTAAGATGCCATACTTCCATGTCAGGGGCTGCAGGGTCAATCCCTGGTCAGGGAACTAAGATCCTGCACACCTTGCTGCACAGCCACACCTGTCCCCCACTAAAAAAAAATGTGTCATAGAAACACTTTCCACTCTAAAATGATGCATTGTTTCTTGAATTCTGCTCTTTGTGAATGAAAAAAAAAAAAGCCAAGTTATACAGTCTCTGTAATGGATATGGAACTTTTATTTCATTACTCTAAGAAAGGCAAAAGGGGATCTTATAAACTACATATCATCATCAAACTAAAATACAGAAAGATTTAAAAGTTTCAACCAGGCCCCAAGGTCATGGAAGAACCAGGCCATGTAGCACTTTTCATTGTCATCAGGGTGCTCTCAAGAAAACACTATGCAGTTGGAGTGTATTTGGCATAGTATAGGAAAGAGCAAAGGGTTTTGCAAGCAAAGAGTTTTGCAAGCAAAACACCTAAGCACTGTCATACTGCTGCTGATACTGTTGCTAAGTCACTTCAGTCGTGTCCAACTCTGTGCAACCCCATAGACGGCAGCCCACCAGGCTCCCCCGTCCCTGGGATTCTCCAGGCAAGAACACTGGAGTGGGTTACCATTTCCTTCTCCAGTGCATGGAAGTGAAAAGTGAAAGTGAATGCGCTCAGTCATGTCTGACTCTTAGCGACCTCATGGACTGCAACCTACCAGGCTCCTCCATCCATGGGATTTTCCAGGCAAAGTATTGGAGTGGGTTGCCATTGCCTTCCCCAACTGCCATACTAATCCAAGATAAAAATTTATGTGGAAGTTTACAGTTTTAAAGTCTTCTTCATATTAGAAAAAGGAGGGGAATAATTTAGGTTTTCCAAATTCCTTCTGGCTTGCTGTAAGTTTGAAGGAAAGAATGACTATAAAAGCTCAGCAGGGTGGCAACAGTTTCCCTTGGTCCAAAGTGGAAATAAGCACATTCTGAAAATTAATTTATATGATTAATTTGAAATACCTGAGGCCAATACTTTGCAAATATTTCAGATAAAAAATGTGCTGAGCTATAATAGTTTAAATTGTACTACTGTTGCCCTACCAGTTTCACAGAAAAATTAATAAAACATTAATAAAACACAAGTTATCCTGTAGAATTTAAAAGTAATTGAAAATGACAAATGTTTTGTCCTATTTTCTCATAATTTGAAGATATGAAAACCCCACAAAGACACAGTATAAAAGACTGCTGACAGTGTTATGATCATCTTTAATAAGGAAAGAGTTTGCAATGAATGGCTAAAATCCATACACCACCTCTCCACTAAAGCTTCCATTTAAGACAAGCAGATCTTTAGTCTGAAGAAAACAATTTCATTACATTTGTCTTCCCATTTAAAAATCATGTATTTATAGACATTCCATCTATAGTGGAATTAAGCACAACTAATTTTATTACATAGAACAATACTGTACATACGTGAGTTGGTAAACATATATCATACCTCAAATTCTGCCCCCATAGAAATCTATCAGCATATTACAAAAATATGCCAATTTTTCCATGCTAACATTCCATAGTGTTCTTTGGACAAATATTTATAGCCACATTGATCTTATATTTTAAAGTCTATTTGTGATTACAGTAGCTCATTTATTTTTGTGTATGAAGTTTCCAAACTTCTGCATAAATCCTCGAAACTTATTTTCATTTGGCTGAAATGAGTGGTAAACACCAGTGTTATAATTAAGCATTGGGCTGGACCTGCCATAACTATTGCCCATAGTTGAGGATTTCACTTCTGGGCGGTGTGTACTGCTATTTGGCATGTTGCTTGTTGGCTGAATAGAGCTTTCAATCTTACAAAATGGCTCAAAACGACTGTAAACACGCCGCTCAATTGAATGAGTTCTCAGAAGCTCATCATTGGGCTTTGCTCTTGGAGAAGAAGTTGGTTTTCTTTCAGGAGCAACAACTGCTTTAATCTCCTTTGAATCTTGGTACTGGATCTGCTCAGTGTTGAATCTGGGGGCAGAGGCATCTCCTGCTCTTTCTGAGAACTTGCTTTCAGCTGGACCTGAAGAAGCTATGGTTTTGTTACTTTCATCGGATGGAGAATGTATCCTCTTGGGTGAATGTACTGCTACATCTTCCTTACTCTTGTGGATGCTGCCTGGAGAGTTGGATGAAGAGGAATGCTTTCTCCTAGGTGATGAATCATTTTTGGGTTCTGATTTTTTTTGTTTTTGATTCTCTTCAGCCTCAGAAATTAAGGTGTCAGAACTACTACACATTCTGTAAAAGGCAGGTGCTTTGTTTTTGGATAGATTGTCTTTCTTTTCTGGGGCAAGGCTAAGTAATGACCTTAACTTCTGAGATCCCTTTTTCAAAAAACTGGGGGAACCCTTCACTTCTTTCTTGGAAGTGACTTCTTTGTTGGGCTCCTCTTTATTCACATCAAGCAATGCAGCCATGGAAATTGATTTGTTACCAGTGCCACTTGGAGGATCTCCCTTGGGAACCTCCTCTTCCCCCTCCTCCTCCTCTTCCACACCATGGGTCATACTGTGCATGCTTTTAGAACTTTTTAACAAATCCTCTTTCAGTTTTTCTGGTTGTCTCACTGGATTCCTGGTAAGTGTGCTATACACATAATGCTTACTGTTTCCATGATCCATATTGGCTTTTGAATGGTCAAAGAATGGGAAACTGCGCCTTTTAAGCAGATTCTCATTTTGCTGATTCTTTGGGTTTTCTGTCTGCTTGTTTGCACACAAGGTTGTATACAAATAGTTGTTTGACTCCGTAGGGCCATTTGTAGTTGGGTTTAAAGCTGGTGGGTGGCTTTCAGGAACCTGTAAGGTGTGCATTTTTGGTGCCTCTGGATGCAGTGAGGACTTGGGTGTTGCCTCCTCTGGGGGTTTGTCTGTCATAAGCTGTGCGCCTGTTGGGGTGTCTGGGATCTTTTTAGGTGTGTCGCTTCCCTGGGAACCAACGACAGTTGAATTTGAGGAATCAGTTGTACAACTGTTGGCTTCCTGCTGCTCAGGTAAAGTGGGTTTAAACACGAGAGAAGAACGAAGCCGAGAGTGAGTGTACAGGGCGCTGGCTTTCAAATTCTCATGTCCCTCATAGCCCTCAAACCTGTCGGCGGGAGCAGATCCGTTAGAATCAGGGGCAGCTTCTGAATGGTCATTTAAGTAGGACTCAATCCTCCAGTTTCGCAAAAATGACTTTGTGGTATGTTCAAGGGTTGGCATGCGTTGTTGCAAGAAGCGAATATGATTATCTGTCCCGTTAAAAGACCTCCGCACGTTGGAATTCCTTTCTGGAAGATTGGTCGTCTTCCTCTGGGCAAGGCGGTCAGCAAAACTCTGGGCAGGTGTGTGCTGGCGGCCTCCGTAGCCGCCCCGGGATGACGACGTGACGCTGAGACTGTCTGAAGGCTTTTTCCAGTTCCCAGGAGCATTAACATTTCGATTCAGAGCCCTGTTGAGCAGCAAGTATGGCGTCGTTTCTGGCTGTTCCCCGGCATAACTGTGCCTCTTCCAATTTTCATTTAACTGACTGTGCTGATGCTGACGGATTGGACCATTAAAGTTTGGAACAAAGTGAGGTTTGTATGTGTGATTTCTTATGTTGTATTTGTCATGTTCATTGCGAGTATATATCCCTCTGTTTTTGAAGTAGCTAGAATCTAGTTTGTGAATGCTGTCTTGTCTGCCAAAAAGGTTTCTTTGGCTGGAAACAGACGCTAAGGAAGACACGGAGCGCTGGTAAGTGCCATTCTCCCAGAGGGCTTTGCCGCGGTTCACCCTGACTGACTCTTCCGGGGCAAAAGAGCTGGGGACACAGGACCTGGCGTAGAGAGTTCTAAACTCCTCGTCGAAAGACTCGACAAGTTGTCCTGTGATGACCTGAACCATGCTGAGATGCGCTTTTTCAAATGACCACATGTAGCTGGAGGAAAAAAAAAAATCAAAATTGGCAAATGTTAACTGTGCTGACAATACTTAGCCCTACTAACATGTGTCATTTAATGTTGACAAAGAGTATTTTTGTTTTCTTTAATTACCATAATTTAGAGCTCCAGTTGTTATATCTTTGCAATATGTCTCCTCACTCCTGTATTCATATTTTAAATAACAAAGCAACTCAAGTCCTGGCTTTGAATCCATCCATCATTTTGAGAAGTACAAGGAAAGCTGAGTGTACATTTTGCATCTCTGCCTACTAAGGTTTTTTTTTTTTCCTACTAAGGTTTTATGGAGCAAAATATGGCATTCTACTTTATATGCAGCATCCTGGTCAGGTGCAGGCAACCTGGTATTGGAGGAAAAGTTGAGAAAACTGGCCTCTTCCAAGCCAACTGTTCCACATGAACTTGGACATTAGTTTCTTCCTAGCCAGAATGAGAATAAGGACAGTATAATCATTACAATTCCTTATGGTCATAACATGTCAGGATGCAGGACAGTCTGTGCTAATGCACGTATTTCATCTCTGTGTCTTAAGAGTACATGGAGTTTAGGGTGCTAGAAGTTGGAAACAGACATAGGATTTGTGGCAGCAGCCTCAGCCACTAAAGGCATCCTTCAATTCACTCAGTGTCCACAGTAAATTCAGTACGCACAAACCAAGCCAGTTAGAATGCCAATTAAGATCTCTGCTTGTAGAATACAATTGCTTTTATGTACAAAAATGCCTTTATTGTACTTTGTGGAATTTCTAAATCTCCTTCTCAGAGTTTAGATGAGACAATTGTCTTGAAGTTTCATATATAATTTTAAATCTTATTTTAGAAAATCTTGATAATGTAACATACAGAGACACTGGGCTGAAAAAGCCATTGTAATATGCTGTGCCTCAAAAAAATGGACATGATATAATGGAGGGGTAATATGAAAGGAGCATACTGTTTATACAGGGAAGACAGTAACAAAGGCAGATGGAAATATTAAAAGAATGTACAGAACAATAAAATATATAAAATATAAGCAGCAGTGTGCGACTTAAAAATCTAATTCTAATATGTTCAGTTTTTTCTAGCGTGCTCACTAAATGCATGGTATGAGCAGAGTACGTCAAGATACATTTTATGTACAGATGTGTGGCAACCAGGATGACTTACAAGAAATGGTACAAAAGTGAATTGTTACAGGAATTTTCAATCCAACTGTAGATATGAATATAAAATTTGCTAAAAACAGCAAGCAAAGACATGAATGATCGGCTTTAAAATAGGAGGATATCCCCAGAGACAGTAAGAGTTTGGCAGTATTTTGACAGAAATTAGAAGCCAGGAAGTTCAGATTTGAAAAGTGGGAAAACCATTTTGGGGAAAGAAGAAACATGGACAAAGAAAGGGAACAAGAATGGTCATGTTTTGGTTGAACACAGAAAGCAAATTATACTTAGTTGAAGTAAAAAGCTATAGAACAGACTGATGTGGTCTTCTTTGACAGTCCAATGGTTATGATTTCAGCTTCCCAATTCAAGGGGTGAGGGTTTGATCCCTGGTCAGGGAAGTAAGATTCCACATACCTCGTGGCCAAAAAACCAAAACAAAAAACAGAAGCAATATGGTAACAAACTCAACAAAGACTCTAAAAATGGTCCACAGCAAAATAAAATCTTTAAACTAGTGGAGGAAATCTTGAAAGCAAAGCAAAGAGATCACAAGATTAAAAAAAGAAAACTTACAAAATTCTCTCTCAGTCAAACCTGTGGACAATATTAAGTATCTTCCAGGTTTCACTATGACAATTTCAAATGAGGGTATCCAATTCAAGATTTGATTTACATAGTCAATGTACAATACACATTACAATATACACTGTATACATACAATACACAATGTACAATATACATTGTCAAGAAAAGCTTGTGTGTTTTTATGTCCTCATTGTTGCTATCATGATGCAGCCAGACTGCTGTGTCTTCCTGATAACCTTGTCCTGACAATGTGTGAGCTGTCACACAGTGTGTGACACGGGACTACAGACGCCAGACCTCTCTAGAAATGCTGGGAGCCTAGCATATAAGGACATTTTATGCAAAGAAATATGAATTAAAGTATGTATAAAGTAGATAACTAATGAGAACTGACTGTGGAGCACAGGGAACTCTACTCAGTACTCTGTGGTGACCTCAATGGGAAGGAAATCTGAGAAAGAGGGGATACATGTCTACGTATGGCTGATTTATTTTGCTGTACAGTAGAAACTAATGCAACACTGTAAAGCAACTATACTCCAGTAAAAACAGCAACATCAAGAAGGAGGATTCTGAATTTGCCTACAAGGAAAACAATGGCAATGCCAGAACAGTGACTTACAAGCTGTTTTTACCCCAAAAGGTGTACATTTTTAACCAGTTGCCACAAAAACCAGTTCATAACTGTTCCACCAGATCCTGTCCTCATATTTGCTGATGACAAGAAAAATCCATAATGATTAGTCAGAAAAAAAATCCAAAATGGCAAGGGCTACAAGCATCATTTTTTAAAAGAAGTCTATTTGAGATTAACATGAAATAATAGAGAGAAAAGTTGTTAGATAATAGTTTTGATGAATTTTAATAATCTGTGGTCCTACAAGTCCATATTCACTTCCACAAATAGTAACTTAAGTTTTGCCTCTGTCTTATGATGTAGATGAGAAGATAAAGAGTTTCTGTAGCTATTTGTTTGTTCTTCCCAACACCAGTTTTAAAGTAGCTTAGTTATAGTCATCTCAAAAGATATCACCTACTAATAGTAAGACAAAGCTGACATGAAGTTATTGCTGAAGATAATCTTCAAACTCAAGTTAATAATAAAAATAGAAAGCACTTATTAGGATGAGATTAACTAGTAATACCATTCTATAAGTCAAGTGAACTCTCATTTTAATTAAAAATTTTAATTAAAACCCCTCTAAAACCAAGTGGGTCTGAACAAATACATATACAAATAATGAGTCTTTGCAATAATTCATTAACTTCAAGTACTGCTCTTAACACAGTTTCCTTTAAAACTGCAAAGAGGATTTTCACTACAGGATCCCTGAGCAAATATTAACAGTTAAAACATGCCTAGAATAATAGCTGACTTTGGGGGTTTTGGATGCATTAATTCATTTAATTCTCATGACACGAGGTAGGTTCTATGATAATGCTCCTTTTACAGAGGAAGAAACTAACACGCAACCAAAGTAACTTGCCCATGGCTATTCCCTTCAATGCGCTGCCTCCTCCTTCTGGACTTTTAAGTTCTTAAGACAAGAGGCAAACTTTTCCCTTTCCTTATTCTATTGACATCCACAGCTCTCCTGAACTTTTCCCACAGCCTTTAGTGGTGAATCTACTGTGCTCTGGTGACCTAGGAGTTCAGGTGTTTGTTGGCATTTTTATCTGCCTATTGTTATGGCCTTACTGTGTGACCCATTCAAGATCTATGTCTGAAATTCATAAGGGAGTTTTAAGGCAGCACTTTACTCTAGAGCCAGCTGGACCTGGACTTGGTTGCCAGACCTGAACTGCCTTTTGGTCCTTAGCTCTGATGTTTTTAGACAAGCCACTGAACCTTCTAGAACTTCAGTTTCCTCATTTATAAAATGGAGATAAAAACAAGTGCCTTGCAGATACGTTGTAAGGACTGCGAATGAAACACAAGGGCCAAGTTAGAACAGAAGTGGATCTATTCCTCCAGTGGTAATATAGAAGGATGCCAAGGAGCAGACCTGGGGCTGGAAAATCCACCCACCATAGCATTTAAACAGTCAGACTCTTCAGTGATTTTTCAGTAACGCTCTGATTACAGCATAATAATCATCAGGGTCTCCATATACTAAAATAAGAGCAATCCATTAAGCAGGTTCTTCCAGGTGATACAGTTTCTATTTATATGAACAATTATTATGCTTCATACTGTTTTCATAAGGAACAAAAACACCTTAAGCATTATAAAGCTTTAGGGAACCTGAGATATTATTCAATTCCTTCATTTCGGAGAGGAAGAATTTAAAGCCCAAGTAAGTTATGTGACTTGCTGATGACTTAATATTCTTTCAGCCAGAACTGAAACGCAAGTCTCTCCAAGTTTTCCACGTGAAGATTCTTCTTTTACTTTTAAGAAATAACTAAGCAGATTACATTAAAGCTTGAAACTCATAAATTTTATAAATGATTGATAATACTGGAGTGTAAATACAATGACCTTACCTGTAGGAACCAAACATAACTTTCTGGCAGTCAACCAGCAAAAATTTCTGTTCCATTTTTCCATGAAATTTTGCCCCTGTTTTGGAAAGATAATCTTGACCTTTTACTGTCCGCACTCGAATATTCTAGAATTGAATGTAAAAATAAAGTAACTATTATGGTTAGAGTGGGGATATTTTGAAAAGTAAAATATATTAATATAAAAACTTTTTAATCATAAAAGTACACAGGTAATTTCTTTAAACATATAACAACAACAATAAAGATAGGGAAAAGTACATTTTAAAACAAAACCTGAAAAGAAAGCACTCAAATAAAATAGTCACTTAAATAATGCATTTTAATATAACTTAAATCATTTATACATGACGGTTTTATAAATCTCTTAGGGTCCTACTGCAAGAGCTCCTTTCAGGTTATGACAACAGAACAAGATGAAAATTCAGCTTCATATTGATGACTCAGACATCACTGAAATGACTGTGACAAGACACATCTGCTGAATGAAAGAATCACTCAAGTCAGTTGTTTCATGGTTGCCCACGTGAAACTGAAACATTAATTATGACTGACAGCAAAGTTAGCTCAGGAGCTTCAGTGCCCCACCATTAAGAAAACCATCCTATAAAACCATCATGAAGATGATGAAGTCGTAATCTGAAAAGGACAAGGGGACCCTTCTGTGGTCCCCACCTTAAATATACGGTGTACATCTGGAGGGACATAGCTCACTGTGCCGTTCATTTGACTGAGATAGAGCACCTGAAGAAAAGAAAGTACAGAATTCTTACTCTGAGACGCTGAACTTGACAGCCCTGTTTCTCGGTCATACTCAGGAAATGACTAAACTTGGACTCATCAAGCAGAATGTACACAGATATTCCTCGAGTTGATGCCTCCACGATTTCTTTGAAAATGTCCACGTCTGTAAATATATCCATCGCTAAGGCAATGACCTGTTAAAGATACGAATAGGAAACAATGTTAGATACCTAAGACCAAGAAAGTGCTTGCTTTCAGAAAAAAAGTGGATAAAATAGAAAATAGCTAAATATATATTGAAAATAAACTATATATAGATTTATCCCATTAAATAATTTCATACTAGCTTTAAGTCAAAGGGAATCTGCATTTCAGTGGAATGTTGAGTGAAGGGCAGATGTGAATCGTGGTGCTCAAGGTTGTCTGCAGGGTGGATGGAGGGGGCAGTTAGGTGAAGGGTGGAAATTAGTGCTAATGTTTCTCATGGGAAATATTTCCAGGGGAAAGCAAGAATTCTGGAACTAGTTGTTAGGAATAAAAGTCTTGGTGAACGGGGACAGAAAAAAAAAATCTTCTAGAAATAGAAATGTAGCTGAGAAAGGGCCAAAGATAAGAAAGGTATAAGGAGAATTGAAGACCAGAAAATTAAATACATATGCCTAAAATTAGCAGCGCAGACAGAACAAGTAAAAAAAAAAAAAAGAACAAAAACAGATGATTAAAAGGTAAATGCAGAGAGAAATATCCTAAAGGAGCAGGCCTGTGAAATGGAGAGAGTCCAAGTTAACTGTTGAAAACAGAGCCATTACTGATTCTGAGAAGCAAGGGGAATGAAATGACGCTGAAAGAAGTGGAAGTCATTCAACTGACCACCCACTACATGCCAGATGCGAAGGACAGAATCCCTGCCCTTTGCGAAGCTTACAAAGTGGGGAAAGAGGCCATAAACAATGCATCGAAGAGGGAAATTATGTGATAAGCTGTAAGATAATGTTTACTGGGGAAAAATTAGAGCAGGATGAGGAGGGTCACGAGTTCCTGGAAATGGAGAATTGGGGGTCTGTGGCATCTCTGAGAGAATGTCCTGTGAAAAAGCCCTTCAGGTGGATATCCTGACAGATTGTATCTCAGGCAGGGGGACCCCACAGTGCAAAGGTCCTACCCCAGGTTTAAGGAACAGCAAGGGTGGTAAATAAAACAAGAAATGGAAAAACTTATAAGAAAGCCTTGAAGATGTTACAAAGCTTTCCGTGTTTTTTCCTAAATAAAATGTCAGCTGTTGAAAGTTTTTATTGAGGCGATAATATGGTCTCATTTATGTTTGAAAAAGATTGTTTTGGCCTCTGTGTTAAGAAGAGATGGTAAGGCTGGGAGGCAGGATGGAAACAGGGAGGCCAGTTAGAACCACCAGAGCGATTCCAGTGGGAGGTTATGGTGGCCCGGACTAGAATGGTACTGGGAGCAGCCACCTCCAGTGATGAGCAGAAACATCAACACGGGGTGCTTTGAGCTGCAAGGACTTCTGTACGGGCTGAATGTGGGATGAGAGAGAAAGAGGGGAAAAGAGCACGACTCTAAGATTTTGGGGCTCTTTAACCTCAGGGACCAAGTTGTCATCAACTGACAAGGGGAGGGTACAGCTGCAGTAACTTTTAGGTAAAAGATTAAAAAGTCAAGGGCCCTGGATATTCAAGGGGAATGCTGCGTAGGGAGGTCTAGGGCAGAACTGTCAGCTGGGTGTCATGGGGTAGAGATGATGATTAAATCCAAGTCAACAAGGGAGACGAGTAAGTTAGGTGGTCTAGTACAAGGGTAGGGCAGCAAAGGAAGGCTAAGAAAAGGGGGCATCCTGAGAGGCACGTCAAGACAAGGTGTTAACAAGAAGAGTGTCCTCAAGGGTGTGCTATCATGCCGCGAGGCCAAGTAACACGGGGATTAAGCATTCATCGGATTTAGTAATATACAGGTTATTGATGACTTCACAGTGTAGTTTTAGTGGAACAGTGAGATCAAAAGCTTTCTAGGGAGGGTTTTAAGAGAGCTTGAGTGGACAGACACTGGAAACAGCACGTACAGGTAACTCTGAGTAATCTGGCTATGGTAAGAAGCAGAAAAATGGAGCGGTAGTAGTGGGTTAAGCTGGGTCAGTGGAAGTTGTATTTTTTATTTTAAGGTGAGAGAAGCAACAGCAGGTCTGTGTGCTAATGAAATGCTCCAGTGAAGAGTGAAAATTAATGATGCAAGAGATAGTTGGAGGTGGTATGGGGAATTGGGGGTTTCTGGAGGAAAGTCTTAGAGTAGGCAATAAAATATAGGCTATAGGGGTAAAATAGTCAAAGTACAGGGAACAAAGGCCAGTGAAAGATCACTGTACTACCAAGGCAGAAGCCAGGTAGAAGGTGGTGGTGGGAGGGCAGGTGTGGTGCTTGTGGTGGCGGGGGGTATGATGTTCTCTGAATCCTGCCATTTTCTTTGTGAGATGGGAAGACCTTGGGTTATGGAAGACATGTAAGCGGTATGAGGAAAGGGGCATCAAGTGGTCATCTAAGATGATAGAAAAGGCAATAGGTCATGAAGACAGTGTAACTGCAGGGCAGCATTAAGAACCCATCAAGTCATAAATTTAAAATGAGACCAGTCAATGTGGTTGTGAAGAGGGGAGCAGTCATGCAGCAGGCAGTCAACTGAAATGCTCCAGTGAAGAGTGAAAATTAATGACGAACGAGATAGAAGATGTGTAATGTAGGGGTTTTCCCTTGTAGCTCAGATGGTAACGAATCTGCCTGCAGTGCAGGAGACCCAGGTTCGATCCCTGGGTCGGGAAGATCCCCTGGAGAAGGAAATGGCAACCCACTCCAGCATCCTTGCCTGGAAAATACCATGGACAGAAGAGCCTCGTGGGCTGCAGTCCATGGGGTTGCAAAGAGTTGGACATGACTGAGTGACTAACATGCACATACATATAATGTGCAATAGCTAAGATGATTGACTCTGGGATTTAAACTCGATAAGAGAGGAGAGATGGTGTCACAGATGTGAGAGGCAGGGAAACAGGGGTAGGATCAGTGAATGTGAGGTCTCGCTGGGGCTAAACGATAGTTAAATATTAAGGAATTGCCATTAATTTTTTACAATAACAGCAATATAATCATAAAAGGTAATATATATCATTTCTTTTAAATATATATAGTATAGATAAAAATGTTGCCTTGTATTTAATTCACATTATAAAAGGTGAACCACAAATGGTGATGAAAAGTGAAAGCCAGTTGATGGTACATGAGTGTTTTATATGCTGTTTTCCACAGCACAAAGATAGATAAGTGAATAAGTGGACATTGGATATTAGCAGATTCCAGAGGTACCAGGTGCCAGAAATACAAGCAGGAATGTTGGTCAGAGGAGGATAAATTAGGTCCTACAGGATCTGCAGTTACAGACTGTGATGCTATCAAGGACTTGATTGGGAGTCAGGGCTGAGATGCATGTAGGACAAGATGATGGGAGGAGAGCAGGAAAAGGAATTGGTCTTTAGAAGGATCCTTTACACACATACTGAAATTGCCACCAGAACTGCTGAAAAGATTTACAGACACCAAGGAACAAAAATGGTCAAGAAACAAGAAGGAAAAGAAATGCCCTGGCAATAGGCACATGGCAGCAACCACTAAGATAATGTGCTGGATACACTGCAAGTACATAGATGAAGAAGGTCATGGATAATAACTGGTTTAATCCAATAAGATGCTAGAACAAAACACTGGACCATGTTCAAGCAAGACAAGATGACATTCTTTAAACTATCAATAAAACATACTTCAATCAGATTTTCTTTAGGAAGAATAATTTCAATCATTCTAATGGCCTCCCATGACCCTTTCCTTATTTATAATTGAGATGAGGTGCCAGAAGGGAGAAGCTAGTAAGAACAGCCTCATCTGTGTCTTCTACATGCTCTTTAGAATACTAATACAATTATGTAAAGTTTAAAAATAAAATAAAATTTTAAAAAAGAGAAACAAAAGAAAATCAAACATGTGAAAAACCTTCAGTCACATCCACAATTATTAATGTGTTTATGATGCAGTAATGAGTGATGTGATGGTATATGGACATTGACATAAAGAAATGAAAGTATCCATTTTACAAACTTATTTTACAAAATAACTTTAAAAACCATGTCTGGAGCAGACTAGCACTCATTTTTTTTAACTAAAATGGGATTTTTTAAAATAGAAAAATAGTATCATGCTATATGGCATTTTTAAAAAAATGACCAGCATATCTAAAGAATTTATTTATAATTTGCCAGAAAAAATCATGTAACAAATTACTTCAGACTTTGGAAACAAACACAAATGTATGACAGATAAATGAGGGTTTTGTTTGTTAAAAGTAATTGAAGCCATTCAGCCAATGGATGATTCTAGCACATATAAGATAGAACAAATGCCAGTCTCTCTTGCATGACAGATAACACAATACATCAGGATCCGCGAGACCAGATTACACATTTCTGACAAGTTTATCTGATGGTAGCAGAGCCAGGTACCTTATCAGGATTTCTGGTTCCCAGTACCCTCAATAGATACCTAGAAAAATTATATGAAGTCTACAGAGAATTTCAGCTGTGCCAAGAAAGGCAAAATAAAATATAAAATGTAGCCACCTTTTTAAATGGTGGGTTACATTCATGGAAAGGAATGATAATTAGAAATGAGCTATGCCAAATCTGATATGAAGGTATTACATTCCAAGCTAGTTAGCTAAATCACACTGTGCTGTAGAAATAACCAGTCCATTCTGAAGGAGATCAGCCCTGGGATTTCTTTGGAAGGAATGATGCTAAAGCTGGAACTCCAATACTTTGGCCACCTCATGCGAAGAGTTGACTCATTGGAAAAGACTCTGATGCTGGGAGAGATTGGGGGCAGGAGGAGAAGGGGACGACAGAGGATGAGATAGCTGGATGGCATCACTGACTGGATGGACGTGAGTCTCAGTGAACTCCGGGAGTTGGTGATGGGAGGCCTGGCGTGCTGCGATTCATGGGGTTGCAAAGAGTCGGACATGACTGAGCGACTGACCTGAACTGAACTGAATGAAATAAAAATGATACACTTAATTAGTACAAGGTTTATCAAAGGGTACATTAATTAATTTTATAAGTCAACACAGAAGTCATTTACATTAAATGGGATTCATTAAACTGCCATGTAACATATTTTTAAACTTTTCTTGCCTCTTCATTAGTTACTTTTATTCTTTTTTGATAAATTGGAAATGTAAACAAGCAAATGCATTCCTCAGCAACATGAGACTTGGAAAACTTTTAGGAAGGTATTCTGTGTCACTTTTAAGATTTGAGAGATATCTTACATCTTTTAGTAGTTTCAAAGAACTTGATTCAAGGATATGAGTTTACACTTATTTATCTCAGATTAGTAAATTTTCCTGAAGGGACCTAGACACAATTAATTAAAATAATATAAATAGTGACAAAATATTTATAGTAACTTCATGATACAATTTAATTCATTTAGAGAAGGAAATAATGAGTTGTTATGTAATACACTCTAAAAATAATTCAGAGAAAGGAAAAAAATGTTCTATTTCTACAAGAATGTTAGGGGTGAGTACAAAGTAGAATGGCATACACTACTGGGGGGCTTCGTGAATAAGCCTTAAAAAATCAATGAAGATAATTTTTAGCCATACAACTGGAAGACTAGCATTACAGGCATAGAGGCAAAGATCAGAATGATGATCACAGTAATATTTTAATAAATGTTTATTGGATTAACCTAAATATAAGCACAAAAATTATCCGCTTTATGAATATGGAGCAAATTTACTTAGGATTTAACTGTATAGCTCTTATGAAGGGTCTTGCAAATCTGATATACATTTAGATGTGATCTTGATAGGAATATAAATCCTGAAAAATAAAATATCCACACAAAATAGTATATGCCTTTATATGACACAGATACTTAATGAAATGTAAGTATACTTTGGGTTAATATTCTGTAGTTACAGAACTGTCAGCATCACCTTCAAAAATTGAAAAAGTGAATATTAGACCTTTTATGCTCCAAAATACTAAGCACCATTTGAAAGTATTCAGCCTTTCTTGGTAATTTCCTACATATATACAGGAAGAGGATTTACTTTCTTCCAACAGGAGAAAAGCTAAAAAACAGTTCAAATTAATAATAATAATAATGATAAAGAACACTTTAATAACTACATTTGTAATAAAAATCAACACAGCTGGAAAACCTTAAAACCGACTAATAGAAATTAAGTTAAATGATCCTTAAGAAATATATATTTGTAAATCTGTGCTGCTGTTGCTAAGTCGCTTCAGTCGTGTCCGACTCTGTGCGACCCCATAGATGGCAGCCCACCAGGCTCCCCCATTCCTGGGATTCTCCAGGCAAGAACACTGGAGTGGGTTGCCATTTCCTTCTCCAATGTATGAAAGTGAAAAGTGAAAGTGAAGTTGCTCAGTCGTGCCCGACTCTTAGCAACCCCATGGACTGCAGCCCACCAGGCTCCTCCATCCATGGGATTTTCCAGGCAAGAGTACTGGAGTGGGATGTCATTGCCTTCTCCTTGTAAATCCGTAATGCCTGTTAAAAGCAATGAATTTTAGAAATAAGAGGCTGATATTAAGAATAGGTGATTTTGGTCCTTATCCTACTGCAGCCTAAGTGAAAGTATGCATTTTGTGTGAAATTTCGCATATAATATAGTGTATGCACTGGATAAGTTTCAGCTTTACATTCGTTGTTCAGTAGTTCAGTCATGTCCGCCTCTATGTGACCCCATGGACTGTAGCCTGCCAGGCTTCCATGTCCTTCTCTATTTCCCAGTTAGCTCAAACTCTTGTCCATTGAGTCGGTGATGCCATCCAACCATCTCATCCTCTGTCGTCCCTTTCTCCTCCTGTCTTCATTCTTTCCCAGCATCTGGGTCTTTCCCAATTAGTCAGCTCTTCCCATCAGGTGGCCAAAGTATTGGAGTTTCAGCTTCAACATCAGTCCTTCCAATGAACACTCAGGACTGATCTCCTTTAAGATGGACTGGTTGGATCTCCTTGCAGTCCAGGGGACTCTCAAGAGTCTTCTCCAGCACAGCAATTCAAAAGCATCAATTCTTTGGAATTCAGGCTTCTTCAAGGTCCACTCTCACATCATTCATGACTAATGGAAAAACCATAGCTTTGACTATATATAGACCTTTGTCAGCAAAATTATGTTTCTGCTTTTTAATACTGTCTATATTTGTCATAGCTTTTTTTCTAAGTAGCAAGCAACTTTTACTTTCATGACTGCAGTCTCCATCCACCGTGATCTTGGAGTCCAAGAAAATAAAGTCTGTCACTGTTTCCATTGTTTTCCCATCTATTAGCCATGAAGTGATGGGACAGGATGCCATGATCTTAGTTTTTTGAATGCTCAGTTTAAGCCAGCTTTTTCACTCTCTTCTTTTCACCTTCATCAAGAGGCTCTTTAGTTCCTCTTCACTTTCTGTTGTTACAGTGGTATCATCTGCATATCTGAGGTTGTTGATATTTCTACTGGCAGTTTGGATTCCAGCTTGTGATTCATCCAGCCTGGCATTTCACATGATGTATACTCTGCATATAAGTTAAATAAGCAGGGTGACAATATACAGCCTTGACACACTCTTTTCAGAATTTTGAACCAATCTATTTCCCCATGTCTGGTTCTGTTTTTTTTTTTTTTTTTTTTTGACCTACATACAGGTTTTGCAGGAGGCAGTTAGGTGGTCTGGTATTCCCGTTTCTAAGGATATTCCACAGTTTGTTGTGACCACACGGTCAAAGGATTTAGCATAGTCAACGAAGCAGAAGTAGATGTTTTTTTCTATAATTCTCTTGCTTTTTCTATGATTCAACGGATGTTGGCAATTTGATCTCTGGTTCTTCTGCCTTTTCTAAATCCAGCTTGTACATCTGAAATTTCTTGGTTCCCGTACTGTTGAAGCCTAGCTTCAAGGATTTTGAGCATTGCCTTGCTAGCATGTGAAATGAATTGTGCAGTAGTTTAAACATTTGTTGGCATTATCCTTCTTTGAGATTGGAATAAAAACTGACCTTTTCCAGTCCTGTGGCCACTGCTGAGTTTTCCAAATTTGCTGGCATATTGAGTGCAACACTTTAATAGCATTATCTTTTAGGATTTATAATAGTTCAGCTGGAATCCCATCACCTCCACTAGCTTTGTTCATAGTGATGCTTCCTAAGGCCCACTTGACATCACATTCATTATGAATACAATACTTTTTGCACACATATAAGTTTACTAACATTTAAATTGATATCAGCTGATTTGGTCTGCTATGAATTTCATAATCTTTGGAAAGTCACTGAAATGATTCTGAGTCTCACTGACTTCTACTGCTGCTGCTGCTGTTAAGTCGCGTCAGTCGTGTCCGACTCTGTGTGACCCCATAGACAGCAGCCCATCAGGCTCCTCTGTCCCCGGGATTCTCCAGGCAAGAACACTGGAGTGGGTTGCCATTTCCTTCTCCAACACATACATGCATGCACGTGTGCTAAGTTGCTTCAGTTGTGTCCGACTCTGTGCGACCCCATGGATAGCAGCCCACCAGGCTCCCCTGTCCACATGATTCTCCAGTCAAGAATACTGTAGTGGGTTACCGTTTCCTTCTCTATATATTAAATTATCCACAGAAGATGGTGTGTGTATCAAGTTCTAAAATGCTGTGTTTCAATAACTATTCACTTACGTCTAATTACTCAGCAATTGGATTAAAACATACATTGTACTTAGCTTTTTAAAACCTTACTGACCATGACCTGGTGATAGTAAAAACAAACAAAAAAACAAAAAACACCTGGGCACTGTAGTAAAAGTCAACAGAAATCTTAAATGGGAATGTCTAGGCTCTGTTATAGGTACAACATACTTTTGTAGAACTAGTACATGTTTGACAACTCAGAAGGGTTGCATAAATCATTCCCCTCTGCTTCTGTGTTGTGTTATGTGATTGAAAGTATTTATACACCAGTGTTAGGGACTAAATGTTTGTATCTTTCAAAATTCAGATTTTGAAATCCTGAGCAGGCTTAAAAGAAACAGCAAGAAGAGTCATAGTCATTTTACTGATTTCACAATTCAGCCCTCTTACAAGTTCTTGTCTTTCTAGCATTTTCTGAAAAGTGTCTTCTCCTGAAAACTGGCCCGACAAGGGTCCTGGGCATGGCCTGCCAAACCAATGGGTCAGGATCCAGATCTAGGTACACTGACAGAAGTAACTTGTTTTCCGGAGGCTTTTAGGATCCCTCCTTTGGTTGTAACATAATTATCCATTGGCTTGGAATAGCTGTTATCTTATTTAAATTTTTGCAATATAAAGGGGTGTCTGTCAAAATCGCCAAGAGAAATATCGATTACCTCAGATATGCAGATGACACCACCATTATAAAGAAGTGATGAAAATGAAAAATGAAAGTGAAAGGAAAGAGTGAAAAAGCTGGCTTGAAATTCAACATTCGGAAAACAAAGATCATGGCATCTGGTCCCATCACTTCAAGGCAAATAGATGGGAAAACAATGGAAACAGTGACAGACTTTATTTTCTTGGGCTCCAAAATCACTGCAGATGGTGCCTGCAGCCATAAAATTAAAAGACACTTGCTCTTTGGAAGAAAAGCTATGACCAACCTAGACAGCATACTAAAAAGCAGAGACATTACTTTGCTGGCAAATGTCTGTATAGTCAAAGCTCTGGTTTTTCCAATAGTCATGTAAGAGTCATGTGAAAGTTGGACCATAACGAAAGCTGAGGGTCAAAGAATTGATGCTTTTGATATTCTTTCTTCGTGTTTAGTCTTTGTTAGTTTGATTAGTATGAGTCTTGCCATGTTTCTTCTTGGGTTTTTCCTGTATGGGACTCTGTGCCTCTTGGACTTGATTGCCTATTTCCTTTTCCATGTTGGGGAAATTTTCAACTATAATCTCTTCAAAAACTTTCTCATACCCTTTCTTTTTCTCTTCGTCTTCTGGGACCCCTATAGCTCGAATGTTGGTGTGTTTGATATTGTCCCAGAGGTCTCTAGGACTATCCTCAGCTCTTTTCATTCTTTTACTTTATTTCCATCATTTTATCTTCCAGCTCACTGATTCATTTTTCTGCTTAATTTCATTAATTGTGTTGTTTGTCTCTGTATGTTTATTTTTTATTGCTAGGTCTTTGTTAATTGATTCTTGCATTTCCTCCATTTTGTTTTCAAGGTTTTTTGATCATCTTTACTATTATCCTTCTGAATTCTTTTTTAGATAGTTTACCTACTTCCTCTTCATTGATTTGGACTTCTGTGTTTCTAGTTTGTTCCTTCATTTGTGTAGTATTTCTCTGCCTTTTCATTTTTTTTTTTTTAAACTTATTGTGCTTGAGGTCTTATTTTCTCTGCTTCAAGGCTGAATTCTTTCTTCCTTTTGGTTTCTGCCCTCCTAAGGTTGGTCCAGTGGTTTGTATAAGCTTCATACAGAGTGAGATTTGAGCTGAGTGTTTGTTTGTTTTTCCTCTGATGGGCAAGGCTGAGTGAGGTGGTGGTCCTGTCTGCTGATGATCGGGTTTGCAGTTTGTTTTGTTTGTTATTTAGATGAGGCGTCCTGCACAGGGTGCTATTGGTGGTTGGGAGATGCCGAGTCTTGTGTTCCAGTGGTTTCCTCTGTGTGAGTTCTCACTATCTGATACTCCCTAGGGTTAGTTCTCTGGTAGTCTACGGTCTTGGAGTCAGTGCTCCCTCTCCAAAGGCTCAGCACTTGATCTCAAGTTTTGCGTGGTAGTATACATTCTTTTCCTCTGGTCAGGCACTCCTGTCCACTCTCAGCTGGTGTTCTGCACACATTCTGTGTCTGACGTTGTATTCCTGATGTATCTGTGGAAAGATATGTACTTCATGTCCACCTGCTCCTCCTCCATCTTGCTCTTCGGAAGGGACACTTCTATCTTTGTGGGAGTGAGCATCCAAAGATGTGCAGTCGCAGATGGACACCAGCCTCCTCAAAGAGTTGACAGGTGGGTGGAGCCTTGTCATCAATGTGAAGTTTAGGGACTTCTCTGGTGACCCAGTGGTTAGGAATCCACCTGCCCGCCTCTCCCCATGTTCTTAAGTCCATTCTCTATGTCTGCTTCTCCACTGCTGTCCCATAAATCTGTTCTTCAGTACCATTCTTCTAGTTCCATATATATATATATATATGTTAGAATATGATATTTATCTTTTCTTTCTGACTCACTTCATTCTGTATAATAGGTTCTAGGTTCATCCACCTCATCAAAACTGAGTCAAATGCATTCCTTTATATGGCTGAATAATATTCCTTTGTTTATGGAAAGAGTAACATAGGAACTTACATTACCATATGTAAAATAGATAGCCAATGAGAATTTGCTGTTTGGCTCAGCAAACTCAAACAGGGGCTCTGTATCAACTTAGAGGGTTGAGATTGGGAAAGAGATGGGAGGAAGTTTCAAAAGGGAGTGGGTATATGTATATACAGGATTTCCCTGGTGGCTCAGATGGTAAAGCATCTGCTTATAATGTGGGAGACCTGGGTTCGATCCCTGGGTCAGGAAGATCCCCTGGAGAAGGAAATGACAGCCCACTCCAGTATTCTTGCCTGGAAAATCCCATGGACAGAGGAGCCTGGTGGGCTACAGTCCATGGGGTCGCAAAGAGTCAGACACGACTGAGCAACTTCACTTTCACTTTCATATGTATATCTATGGCTGATTCATGTTGAGGTTTGACAGAAAAAAACAAAATTCTGTAAAGCAATTATCCTTCAATTAAAAAAATAAATTAAAAAAGAAAAAGAATCCACCTGCCAGTGCAGGGGACACAGGTTTGATCCCTGGTCCAGGAAGATTCCACATACCTTGGAACAACTAAGGCCATGAGACAGGGCTACTGGAGCCCGCGCTCGGCTTAGGAGAAAAGATGCTCAGCGAGGGTCTGTGAGCATCTATGTGCCCCGTCCAAGCCAACCTGGGATCACTGACCTGCAAGCTCCTCCCTAGACCGCATTCTTTACTTGAGCAATAATTGTGTCTCTTGAATATCAACAATTAATTAACTTGACATAAAAAAGAAATCAATCACATAGCGTGCCCAAAATACCACAGGTCCTATCCAATAATTTCTATTTGAATAAGAAATTTGAATATGAAGGAGTTTTACATAAAAGTCATGAACTATTGCTGTAGCATTTTTGTATCCAGTGTAAGTCTTCCTGTGTCTTTACCCTGTAGTCAAGTTATAGGAACTTAATCCCCTGTTTACTTAACTCGACTGCTCTCTTTTCTCTCTTGGAGAATATTTTTTTTACCACTTGCTTCTCAGAACCATGTATTATTTTTCACTTTGATGCCTGAAAATTGAGAGACAGCATACCTTTGGTGGTAGGGAACAGTCATTCTAAAAGCTAAGAGATGGGGAATAACTAATTTTCAGGGTATCATCAACCTTGATTGAAAACATTAGCCACATTACTTAGAATATTTCCTGAATAATTTGTCTGCGACACACTCCAAGTTTCTTAAGTATTCTGAACACCTAATGATACTCATTCTATATAGATAAACAATATTTAGATACAAAGCAGTGAATGTTTATCAGTTGGGCTACAGAAACAAGACACAAGTTTCCTATTTTATTAGCATTTCCAAGTCTTCATTAATATGATTAAAATCTCATTGTCAAAATCTTTACTTTCTCTACTAGAAAAATTCTAAAGTGTAATTTATTTTCCTTCAGTAGGTCATAAAAAGGGTCTTGCCCTAATTCTAGGTTGAAAATCTGTTTATTAGCTATACTACATCTGAACATTGAGGTTTTATTAAAATAAAACTGCCTTTATCAAAAGCTGAGATAGCCAGATTTATTCCAGCCACTTTCATTAAATTAAACCAAATTGTTTTAGCCATAAAATTAAGGAAGATCCATGTCTTTACATATTACCTTTGATTAATATTCTACATAAATATGTTACTTGAAAAATAAAATATTTTATATAAATATATCCTTGAGCAGCTCTCAAAGCTGTAAATATTGGCAAAATGGGAGCTAATGATTAAAGAATAGGAATAGAATGAGATGAGGAAAAAAACTATACAAAAATTCTCTTGAATACATTAAATTTGGTTACTATACCAGATTTGTCAAATGACATTTGAAAGCCATTTAAACTTCAAATATTTCCAAAGGTCAAATAATTTCGTCTTTTAGGACACAAATAATATTTTAAAAGTACTTCCATTCTAACAAAATTCAACGTGGAGTTTCAATCTGGGCCAGTGAAATATTTTTGAAAAAAAGTTAACTATGCCTGTGAATTTAGGTTTCTTGAGACTTTATTTCTGAAAACAGATCAAATGGCAAAAGAAAAGTACACTGGATAAGCATTAAAAGGTTCAGATAATCATAGAGGAAGAAAAAAATATCCAAATCATTAAAATGTAAAGCAGTTCAATAAGAAATCTAACCTTCAGCTTTTATTATTGAGCTGATCAAAGGCAACAGAAAGCCTCCCGACTGATAAGAAGAGAACCAAAGGAATCTGTCCTCTGGGAGGAGGGTAGAAAAGGGTGTGCAGTGAATTTAACTATCTGATAGGAAAGAACACTGTCAATGACATATTTGGTTTCAAAATAAAAGTAAAGAAATGAAAGTTTCATGAGTATCAGAAAAGATCCCTAGCCCCACTTTCTCAGAGAGGCTAATTATTCAGGTAAAAGATAATCTCATGGCTTTTTAGACTTAATATTAGATTGCATTTTTTTCACATTGAACTCAAACTTCCTAAGTAAAATTTAGGAGAATTTCTTTCAATTCTAGTGTCTGGATCAGAAAGTAAACAAACAAGTAGACAGCAATATTCTCATGTCATGAAAAAATTTATCAAGTGTGCTTCATAATTATACACACACACAGGGTGAGAAAGAGAAAGAGAGAGATGATCTGTCTCTTTCAACCTCCAGGGGAAGAATGATTGTTTTAAAAAAACAGACTAAAAAAGGGAAACTTGCAATAATTTCACAATTATGCCAGGGACAATGGTATTTTTTCTTTTATCCTGTTAAATGGCAACCCACTCCACTATTCTTGCCTAGAGAATCCCATGGACTGAGGAGCCTGGTGGGCTACAGTCCACAGGGTTGCAAAGAGTCAGACATGACTGAGCGACTTCACTTTCACTTTCACTTTCCTGCACACTTTTAGAAACTGAGATGTTATTTACGTAATGTGCATGTTATATGTTTGTCATTAAGGAATGCTCTCCTACTATACAAACTGTCATAATAACATGTTTTTAGAAAAGATAGTTTTCCAAAAAGTAGTGTGAAGAATGTAGTCTGAACATAGAAGGACCACCTGGAAGTCTGAGGTAAAGGTTCAGAATCTGATTGGCAACAGGGATCATATCAACATCTGTCAAGAAAACATTTCCCTAAGAGTTTTCAATGTTGAGAAATTAAAGAAAAGACTATTTACAGAAGTGTGGGCATGGTTAAGTAAACAGACTATAGAAACCCAAGTCTGTCACTTAAGGGGGAGAGAGAGAGGGGGGAAAACAGAAAATAAACTTTGAAAAACAGAAAATAAACTTTCCTTCTGGGGTTCCCTGTCCTGCTGGCACCTCCCATCAACTGGATAGTGGGGTACACGAGGAGAAAATACTTCTGGACAACTTGCAGATTTCTGGATTGAATGACTGAGTGGCTGATGTCGTCAGTGACAGACACGGGCAGATGGGAGGTTGGAAAGGGTTAGGGTTATGGTTAGGTCGGCTTTGGGTCTGTGGATTGTCAACCATCCATGACACAGCTACGTGGAAACCGTTACAGGCTGCTGGTTGTCAGGAGAGAGCTTCTGGCCTCCAAATTCTACAGATTTCCACCCATAAGTCAGACTATTTAAGAATACGTAATTTATAAAATCAAATGTAAACTCTTTACAGTGGCATGCGGAGTCTGTCTTCATTTCAGGACTCACTGCATCTTCTATGTCTCCTGTGATTCCTTCTGTCTAAAATCCCCACCTTCTGTTTATCAAAATCCAACTCCCCTCTCAAGGCCAAGTTTACCTGCAGGCCTCTTTCACAAAGCTGCTGCTGATTCCCTGAGCCTGCATCAATAACATCCTAATGTATGCTCCATCTACGGTTTTTAATACATTTAGTACAGCATTTATTTCATCAGCCTTGTTGCTCACTTACTACTTTCAAGGGACTAATAAGCTAGAGGAGAGTGGGGAAAATATACCTCAGTCATTTTGTATCCCCATCAGTTTAACAGTACAACTCAATAAAATTTATTAAATTATTCAAGCTATTTCTCTGAAGCATCAAGTATGGTTATTTTCAAATAGTAAATAAGCCAATGTTTTTAACTGAATATTTACACTTCTTATTTTGAATTCCTATGAATTTCTATGATTTTCTAAAGAAAGTGTTGTTGTTGTTCAGTTGCTCAGTCAAGTCCAACTGTTTGCTGCTCCACAGACTGCAGCATGTCAGCTTCCCTGTCCTCACTGTTTCCCGGAGTTTGCTCAAACTCATGTCCATTGAGTTGGTGATGCCATCCAACCATCTCATCCTCTGTCATCCCCTTCCAATGAGCTGGCTCTTCGCATCAGGTGGCCAAAGTATTAGAGCTTTAGCATCAGTTCTTCCAATGAATATTCAGAGTTGAATTCCTTTAGGATTGACTGGTTAGACCTCCTTGCCATACAAAGGACTCGCAAGAAGAGTCTTCTCCAACACCACAGTTTGAAGGCATCAGTTTTTCAGTGCTCAGCCTTTTTTATCGTCCAATTCTCACATCTGTACATGACTACTGGAAAAACCATAGCTTTGACTATATGGACCTTTGTAGGCAAAATAATATCTCTACTTTTAAATATGCTGTCTAGGTTTGTCATAGCTTTTCTTTCAAGGGGCAAGTATCTTTTGATGTCATGACTGCAGTCACCATCCAGAGTGATTTTAGAGCCCAAGAAAATAAAGTATGCCACTGTTTCCACTGTTTCTAAAGAAACTACTTTCTCAGAAATCTCTCTTGACACTTTTCATTTACAGTTTAGAGTCTGTGATGGAGGTAGGTTGGAGCACGTGAACTGATGGTACAACTGTGTTATTGGTCTTCTCTTTCTGGGAATTATTTTATGTATGTACACCTGCATGAAATAGCTAGAAGGCACCTAAAAGTCATCTGCCTGCTGTTCAAATGAAGTATGTCCCACAACTTATCCTAAATGGCACAGGTAGTAAAGATAGAAAAAAAGCAAAGAAGAACTAAAGAGCCCCTTGATGAAAGTGAAAGAGGATAGTGAAAAAGCTGGCTTAAAACTCAACATTCATAAAACTAAGATCACGGCATCTGGTCCCATCACTTCATGGCAAATAGATGGAGAAACAGTGGAAACAGTGACAGACATTTTTTTTTGGGGGGTGGGGCTCCAAAATTACTATTGATGGTGACTGCAGCCATGAAATTAAAAGACGCTTGCTCCTTGGAAGAAAAGTGATGACCAACCTAGATAGCATGTTAAAAAGCAGAGACATTATTCTTTGCCAACAAAGGTCTGTCTAGTCAAAGCTATGGTTTTTCCACTAGTCATGTATGGATGTGAGAGTTGGACTATAAAGAAAGCTGAGTGCCAAAGAATTGATGCTTTTGAACTGTGGTGTTGGAGAAGACTTTTGAGAGTCCCTTGGACTGCAAGGAGATCCAACGAGTCCATCCTAAAGAAACTCTGTCCTGAATATTCATTGGAAGGACTAATGCTGAAGCTGAAACTCCAATACTTTGGCCACCTGATGCGAAGAACTGACTCATTGGAAAAGACCCTGATGCTGGGAAAGATTGAAGGCGGGAGGAGAAGGGGGTGACAGAGGATGAGATGGTTGGATGGCATCACCGACTCAATGGACATGAATTTGAGTAAACTCCGGGAGTTGGTGATGGACAGGGAGGCCTGGTGTGCTTCAGTCCATGGGGTCACAAAGAGACGGACATGACTGAGTGACTTAACTGAACAGAATAATAACATTTGTAACATGGAAGGTGTTAGTAAGAATCATCTTTCCCCCAAAATTAGTTGGGCTGGATAAATAGTATTTTCACATCAGTGGCAACAGCAACAAATGCTGAAGATCATGGATATTAAGGTATTTATTTAAGATCACACCATAAGTGATAAAGCTACAGCTAGAACTGAGTTTTCTTCTAGTTCAATACTTCGCCATCAGGCCATATGCCCTCAACCCACTGCTTGAGTCAGGGAAAATGTGTATACCTAAGGAGGTTCCAGAACATGGTGACCATCCCTTGGCAGAGTTCAGTTTGTTTCCAGATGTGTGGTTAATGCATTGATAGTGAAAAGCAAAGAACACTCTGATGCAGAGTTCCATTCTTGAAATGCAATTGTACCCCTTTTTTGAATCTTGGCTAAAAGTTCTGACAATCCCCACAATATTATCATTGGGTTAAGCTAGTATCAAATTCTCCTTGTCTCTACACTCTGTCTATAGCTATGTCTGAGCCGCTATGGTACAAATCTTCATTGGTGAGATTCTATTCCAAACATTTACAAAACCCAGCAGACAGCTATTAGAATGGCTATCATCAAAAAGACAACAAGTTAACAAGTGTTGGTGAGGAAGCAAAGAGAAAGGAAACCCTGTGAAGAGCTGGTGGGAATATAAATTAATGACACCACTATGGAAAATAGTATGGCGGTTTCCCAAAAAATTAAAAACAGAGCTACCACATGGCCTATCAATTCATCCAAAGACTACGAAAAGAACAACTCAAAAGGACATATGTATCCCTATGTTCCTTGCAGCATTATTTATAATAGCCAAGACATGGAAACAACCTAAATGCCCATCAGGAGATGAATGGATAAAGAGGGTGTGGTGTACAAATAACAGTGGAATATTAACTCGGCCATAAGAAAGAATGCAATAACGCCACTTGTGATAACACAGATGGACCATAAGGGCATTATGCTAAGTGAAATAAATCAGACAGATAAAGACAAATACTCTATGCCATCACTTACATGTGGACTCTAAGAAGACAAATGAACATAACCAAATAGAAACAGAGTCATAGATACAGAGAACAAGCAGGTGGTTGCCAGAGAGGAGCAGGTTGAGGGCAAGAGAAACATGGATGAGGGAGACTGAGAAGTATAAACTTTAAATTATAAAACAAATGAGTCACAGATATGAAATGTACAGTATGGGGAAAATAACCAATAACTATATAACATCTTTGAATGGTGACAGATGGTAACTAGATTTACCATGGTGATTATTTTGAACATATAGAAATATTAAATCACGGATTCCCTAATAGCTCAATTGGTAAAGATCCACCTGTGATGCAGGAGACCCTGGTTCAATTCCTGGATTGGGAAGATCAGCTGGAGAAGGGATAGGCTACCCATTCCAGTATTCTTGGCTTCCCTTGTATGACTCAGCTGGTAAAGAATCCGACTGCAACGTGGGAGACCTGGGTTCGATCCCTGGGTTGGGAAGATCCCCTGGAGAAGGAAAAGACTACCCACTCCAGTATTCTAGCCTGGAGAATTCCATGGACTGTAGAGTCCATGGGGTCTCAAAGAGTTGGACATGACCGGGCGACTTTCACTTCCACTTTCATGCTATGTACCAGCAACTAACATAGTGGATTAGGCCAATTATGCCTCAAAAACAAATTCATAGAAAAAGAAACCAGATTTGTGGTTACCAGAGGCAGGAGGTAGGCTGAGAGGAGGGGAGGAGAAACTAGATAAGATTGTCAAAAGATACAAACTTTAAGTTATAAGATAAACAAATATAAGGGATATAAGGTACAACATGATAAATATAACTAAGACTATGATAATATTATATATGAAAGATGTTGAGAGTAAATCCTAAGAGTTCTCATCTCAAGTGACATTTGTGTCTATATGAGAGGATGGAAGCTTACTAAATTTACTGTGATCATTATTTCATGATGTAAGTACATTATGCTGTATACCTTAAACTTGCATGATACTGTACATCAATTCTATCTCAGTAAAACTGGGAAGAAAATGTATATAAGCTCACTCTGGATGCTTTCCAATACATGAGATATGTCTCATAAATTTGTATCATAAATTATATGAGATATGAAAATTATGGCTAGATTTTTGTCTTTATATAACTGACAAGTGGTTATTTGAAAAATCCATATCACTAATGAACTTAAAAATCAAGTAATCAGAATATATCATATGTTCATCCATTCTAAAAATATATAGAATATTTAAATGAGATAGGTTTCAAAGTGCTTAAAGAAAATTCTACTTCATCTTGGCAGAACTGTATTTTTAGGATGTTTCTGAAAATGGAAGATTCTTGCCAGGTAAGGAACTGTACTGCAAAGGTGTAAGTAGAATAGCTCATGGGGAAAAAAATTGCTTAGTTCCTAATAAACAAATGGAGAAACAAAATAAAGTGGGATGAGAAGATAAGGAATTTGAAGCTGAATGAAATCAATAGTTACAATTCCTATTAATAGGATATCTTTTACCAGCATCATTGCCAGCATTTGCTAGCTTCTTTTTGTCGCCCGCCCCCCCGCATCCCCCACAAGAAATGCCAAGAAGGCAGAGAGCTCCATTTGGTCAATAAATGAAGTAGCAACAGTTGTGTTTCACAAGTGTGAAGTCCATTTAATTTTTCTTCCTCCAAATTTTGGTAAAGGAGAGCCTTAAATAAGTAATGGTATTTTTTTTTTAATCCCTCGAGTTGATTTTCTTTCATGACAGGTTCTATGTCACATCAACTCAATGCTATTTCTTTAATAAAAATCATACGGCCACTCAAGCTAAATAAGTCATCATAACACTTAGGTCGTTATGTCTCTTTTCTATGTGTGTGCTTAGTCGCTCAGTCATGTCTGACTCTTAGCGACCTCATGGACTGTAGCCCGCCAGACTCCTCTGTCCATGGGATTCTCCAGGCAAGAATACTGCAGTGGGTTGCCATGCCCTCCTCCCAGGGATCTTCCCAACCCAGGATTGAACCCAGGTCTCCCACATTGCAGACGGATTTTTTAACCATCTGAACCCCAGGGAAGCATGTCTTTTCTGAGATTTCTTCAAAACTGAACACATTCTCAGAAGTTTGGTTCAGTATTTAACTGGAATCTTGCACAGAAATTTTAAAAAACCATTTTTGAGCAAAGGCATGAATTAGGTCAACTCTGCCTTCTTGAAGTGCTTTCAAGCTCTGAGATTCTATGCTTGTTAAAAAAGAAACTTCACATTTCACACAAGATTCCTTATGAAAATATCACCAAGAATTCTCCCTTACTTCCTCCCTCTCATGCCATCGGCTCCTCATGCTACAGGCTAATGAGACATTAGGCACAGAAGTTGAAAGTCAAGATCAAATGGGAGTAAAGAGAGTAAGGAATTGAAGAGAATATCACAGGGCTATGACATCATCCAGAAATGTTAGCCACATTGGCATTTTCTGCTTATATATTTCAGCAACACTGAAAAATGCTTTGGAGTCGTATGGTTGTTTTCCATGGTAACAAGTCCAAAGGATTAAAATCAGCAAATAGAATTATGTCTAAGAAAAATAATACATTCTTAAATAGCATTAGAATAAATAAAACAATGGTGGGAATAATCTTGTTTAATTTAACTAAAATATGATAAGACTAATCTAGACAATGGCTATATGCCACCGAAGAAATAACAAAAAAGGCTGAAAAGTATGTCTAACACTTGTTTTTTGCTGTTAACCATCACTCAAGAAAAGGCACTGTCTGAAATGGAATGCATAGCTCATACTAAAAATAGACTTTCTCCACATAACTGTAGTGAGCTTTATAGTTGATAGTCCTATTTACCCTAAACACATTACAATAATAGAATAAAATGGAAATAGGCACTTCATAAAACAGAACAAATTTTAATATAACCAAGAAAAGAATGTCTAATCAAAAAGGCTCTTACATACACATTGAATGAAAGAGATTTCATAATACTTGCCATACATGTAAATGGATATTTCAGTATGTTGTTATTTATTCATAATATTTTATGAAATCTTACAGATAATTCTTAGCAACATCATATCAAATCATTATAGATTTAAAATCACCTATTAACTACAGGAATAACCAGTAATTGTTTTGCTTCTGACTCTAAATTCTACTAGATTGAGTTCTAAGTTTAGAAAGGTTTTTTCCTTAATTAAAATTTAGATGATAAAATCAGATAAAATAGATAAGGCAGCATAAGCAGCTTCTGGTAGGAAAGAACTCTTTGCCAAAAGAGTTCTCTGCAGGCACTCCCTTTTGTCTCCTCACTAACCTCACACCAGGAACCTCAGTCCTCTACTTATCTCAGTCTTAAGCACCTTTTTCAAATATTAATCACACGAATCTTGCCCAATCTGTTCCATAGATGAAAGACGTAGAAATGAAGAATAAGTAATTAACAGATGACCAGATCGCTTCTCCAGCTTCCCCTTCAGTAATCTCGAGAAATAAACTGTAAACCAGAGAGCAACTAAAGAAAGATCACAAGGTGGCAAGCCTGCCCACAGGGAGGGATGGCAAGGACCCTGACTTCTTATCCCAGTGATTCACCAAGATTACCCCTGTTTTTCCCTTTAAGAACTTTCATGGTCAAGCAGAATCTTTACAGTTGGTTTTGGGGGGACATGAGTCTGCCCTCTCCCCAGCATTCTGATTAAAGGCAACTTCTTTATATCAATCTCTCTCTCTGTCTCTCTCATTGATTTTTCAGGGGCAAGAAACAAACCTGAGTCCGTAAGAGTCACCAGCTTCACTCAGCCCATGCGTGTTACCAATACAGGCTCATCGTCACAGGTTCTGCTCCTTTTATCTGCTCTTACTCGAATAAATGACCTAGCTTATTTCTAAATACAACCAGACATTCTGTACTTCGTGGTCTTTTGAAAATCCCACTGAAGTGGAATTTCAGTTCTCCATAGAGATAAAACAGGAAGGTCAGATCAAACAAGAGCCTGGAATTTTTAATCCAGTTCTTTCAGCACAAAGACACACATGGAAAGCTTCATCTTGGGACAAGGGAGGAAGCTCTTTCCTGAGGCGAGGACCCCAGGTCATTGTGGAGGCAGCTGTGAGAGGCACTGCCGGAGCCCATAGGGATTTCAACTTATCCCCCAGGCTTCCACGTTTTCTGTCCTTTTCTCCACCTCTCCGTCTCCCTTTGGGAGGAACACAGAACTCTACTTGCAGGAAGCACCGAGATCAGGGCAGCGGTGGCAGCCACTCCCCAGCTCTACCCCTCTGCCTCCCATGTGGCTGCGGCCTCTGGGGGGTCTTTTCCAGGCCTCTCCAGAATGTCCTTCCTTTTCATTACAGGTCACTAACCTCCCTTCTCCCACCCACCACCCCCTCCCTATCACTTTCTCTTTCTAAATGGAAGCACAGCTGACTTACAGTGTTTTGTTAGTTTCAGGAGTTCAGCAATGTGATTCAGATGTATATCTTTTTCAGATTCTTTTCCATTATAATTATTACAAGATCTGTATATAAATTCATTTGTATCCTGCAATCTGACTCTTGGGCTTATATACAGAGGAAACCATAATTTGAAAAGATACATGTACCCCAACATTAACTGCAGCACTATGTACAATGGCTAAGACATGGAAGCAACCTAAATGTCCAGGGATGAATGGATAAAGAAGATGCAGTACAAAAATACAGAATTGGAATACTACTCAGCCATAAAAAAGATGAAATAATGCCATTTGCAGCAACATGGATGGACTGAGAGATTGTCATACAAGGTAAATAAAGTCAGAGAAAGATAAACCTCACATGCGTGGGATTTCTCATTTTCTCTGTCTCTTTCTTCCTCTTTCTTTGTTCCCTTGAATATGTATTTTCTTTGCTCCTTTTTACTGCTTGGCTTCCTACAAGTTAGACTTTGACTCCCACAACCACTCTGCCAACGCCGGCTTGCGTGAGGCTCCTAGGCCAGAGCTCCACCCTGGTTCCCACTCTTTGCTGGCCCCATAACTTTAGCACTAAAGGTATCTACAGACTCAGCCTTCTGAACTTAGGTCTAATGTCTTAACAGCCAGAATCTATTTGGCCCATCCATGGAACAAACTAGAATGGGCAGAGGCATTCATTATCCATCTGTTTATCTTTTAACTAAAGTGCACTGAGCTCTCATGCTTTGCCAGACTCTGTGAGGTATTAAATAGAGGCTGGAGGAGCAGGGCAGGGTACAGTGGAAGAATGTTTATCTTAGAAAGGACTGGGGAGGCAATCATCTAGGTTAGAACAATAAATAATCTTTGGACAATAGTACTTCTATGTAGAAATGGTGACTTCTGTAAATTCATTCAACAAAGTACCTTAGGACTTTTGGAAGATGATACTATTCATTGCTTTGGGACAAGTTTTGTTTGCTCAGGTGGACTCACTGATAATGGTCTGCATATCAACACATGTATGCAGACATTGCTTCGGACCATTGCTTCTTAACACTGTTAAATATCTGAGGAGACCAGCTAATTTGTAGACATTTTGAAGAGAGAAATAGTCTTTCATTTATGATTTTTTAAGACCATTGACCTGTTAAAGTTGGATGTTAAACAATATGCAAACAAAGACTTTATTTGTGATTAGTCATAGGAGACTTCCCTTTGGGGCTTCCCTTGTGGCTCAACTGGTAAAGAATCTGCCTGCAATGCGGGAGACCTGGGTTTGATCCCTGGGTTGGGAAGATCCCCTAGAGAAGGGAAAGGCTACCCACTCCAGTATTCTGGCCTAGAGAATTCCAAGGACTATACAGTCGCAAAGAGTTGGACATGACTGAGCGACTTTCACTCACTTCACATAGGAGACTTAAAATAGAAAGGAAATATCTTGCAACTTGGTGACATCATAGTTCACTGTGGATTTTGCAAAGATTTCTGAGGCTAGGGGCCATGTAAAAATGCACCTCATTTTATTGCATTCTGCTTTATTGTACTTCACAGATATTGTGGTTTTTACAAATGGAAGCTCTGCATTGAGCAAGTCTTTTTGTTGCTGTTGTTGTTCAGTTGCTAAGTCATGTCTGATATTTTGTCTGGTGGCTCAGATGCTAAAGAATCTGCCTGGAATGCAGGAGACCCAGGTTCAATCCCTGGGTCAGGAAGATCCCCCAGAGAAGGAAATGGCTACCCACTCCAGTATTCTTGCCTGGAGAATCCCTTGGACTGGAGCCTGGTGGGCTATAGTCCAGGGGCTGCAATGAGTCAACATGACTGAGCAACTATCACACACATGAACTATAGCACGCCAGGCTCCTCTGTCCACTATCTTCCAGAGTTTGCTCAAATTCATGTTCACTGAGTTGGTCATGCTATTTAACAAAGTCTACTAGCATCATATTTCCAGCAGCATTTCTCACTTTCTGGCTCTCTGTCACATTTTGGCAATTCGCACAATGTTTCAAATATTTTCATTATTATTATATTTGTTGTTCTCATCTGTGATTGGTGATCCTTGATGTTACTATTTCAAAAGATGACAACTTGCTAAAGGCTCTGATTGATGATAGCTAGCATTTTTTAGCAATAATGTATGTTTAATTAACATTAAAAAAGCAAATATCTTGGCCAAATGGAGTAAGACAATAACCATCTAGGGTGCCCAGGACAGTTTTAGCCTAACAAAGAACTCCTATCACACCAGTTAAGGGTTGACACTAATTCCTTAGTGAGGAGGAGCTAGGAAGTGACATTAGATCTTACTCTATATACACATGATCTGTAAGCATATAGAGCAGTGATTCTAATATTCACCTAGAAATGAAATGTGACTACAGAGAAATACTCAAAGGAAAGAATAACTGGAAGTGTAGTATTATGATAGAGTAAATAGCATGCTATGGCATATTAAAAATAGACCAATAGAAAGGAACAGAAAAAATAATGAGTTAAAAAATATAGTCAAGAATCTATTAAAGGTGTTTTTCAAACAGTTAAGAAAGAACTATGTTATTACGTTAGTGGAGTTAGGAAATAAAATAAATAAATAAACAAAGGCTAATACTCCAAAAGAAAAATGATGAAAGCAAATACACATGGTCAATAAAGCATAAGAGATGCAGTACAAAAACTCAGTAACAGACAGTAATGCAAATCAAGCTATCGTGTTTTACCTATCAGCCTCTCAAAAAAATTGAAGTGACTGACAGCACTCCCTGTTGTCAGCTGGTGAGAAAAAAATCTCAATGGTCGTATAAATTGAGACAATTTTCCGAAGTGACAATGTGGTAATGTTCTTTACAGTGAACAGGTACCAAACCACATCCACCAGACCAATTCCCTGGACTCATCCTGATGGAGATGGTACTCAAATGTAGAGATGTGCATGTACATATTCAACCCTTCACTCCCTGTGATAACACACATCTGTAAGCAGTCTATGTGCCCAATAAATAATATGGCATTACAGTTATGGTACAGTCATATCATGGAAAATAGTGGCAAAAATAAGCCAAGTTCCAAGCATTATGTAGGATATAAACCCACTGACTGAAATTTATGGAAATATATACACAGGAAAAAACTACAACTATAATCACCAAATTTGTTTCAGGTTATTTTTATTGTCTTCTATCTTCCTCTAATTCTTCTGCTGTATTATTGTAAGTGAGACTAGTTCTATTTTTTTTTTTTTTGATTATCAAATGTGTTTGTTTTAAATGTTTATGAAATCAAATAATATAATATTCACCTTTAATCATATTGTTCTATCCTAGAGGCTGAAGTTGAAGAGTCCCTCAAGATTCCTGAGCATAGAGAAAGTAAATACAGTACACAGCACTCCTTAACAAATTCTGTCTTAATGAGACATTTCTGCCTGAGTAAGTGAGCTACAGGTTACATAAATGTAAAATTTTGGACCTCACTAGTAGTGGTGATTTAGTTGCTAAGTCGTTTCCAACTCTTGCAACCCCATGGATTGTAGCCTGCCAGGCACCTCTGTCCAAGGGATTCTCCAAGCAAGAATACTGGAGTCAGTTGCCATTTCCTTCTCCAGGAAACTCTTCCTAGCCCAAGGATCGAACCTGGGTCTCCTGCACAGCAGGCTGATTGTTTACCAACTGAGCTAGGAGGGAAGCCCATCACTAGGGGAGAACTAGGAATAAAATCAAAGGATAGTCTGATTCACAAAATAAAAGAGGTCTTTCTGGAATTCAATAGTTCTTTTATCTTAGAACCTACACGAAAGTTTTGAAAATTGTTGAAAACAAGATAACCATAATTATTAAGATGGGCATGTAGCCTCTCCCATAATCATAGCAAATTGACAGAATTCTCAGACTATGATCACAATAGAGCTGAAGACAGAGATCATGGGAGACTTGGACAATTCCTACTAATGAATTTCCAGATAAGAAAAAATTCCATATAATAGATATTGAATTCATTAAATGTCTACTTCTCGAAGTTGTTAGGGTCAAACAATGGAAATACGATCCAAGATTAATAGAAGTGAATTCATGATTTACAGATTCACAGCTCTGAAAGAGAAGGTGGGGGTGCTTGGGGAATTGGTCTTGTTTTTGGAGTCAACATTGGGGAGTAGCATTATTCTGTCTCTCACAGCAGGCAATTGAATGTCAACGTCAGAGACAAGACACAGACACACAGGACCAAATGTTTGACCAAATAAGGGCTTCCCAGGCGGCGCTAGTGGTATAGTACCCGCCTGCCAATGCAGGAGACAGAAGACACGTGGATTCGATCCCTGGGCCAGGAAGATCCTCTGGAGGATGGCACAGCAACCCACTCCAGTATTCTTACCTGGAAAATCCCATGGATAGAGGAGCTGGTGGGCTACAGTCCATGGGATCGCAAAGAGTCAGATACAACTTAGTGACTAAATAGAAATAAGGTAACCCCTTAGCTGGGAGCTGGATGAAATAAGACACATGAAAATAAATGTATGGTTACCATTGGGGAAGTGTGGTAGGCGGGATAAATCAGGAGTCTGGGATTAACAGATAAACACTACTATATGTAAAATAGGTAATCAACAAGGACCTACTATATATTACAGGGAACTCTAGTCAATACTCTATAACACTCTATATGGGAAGACAATCTAAAAAAGAATGGATGCATGTACATGTATAACTGAATTACTTTACTGTACACCTGAAGTTAACACAGCATTGTAAATCAACTATACGCCAATATAAAACAAAAGACATAAGGAAGAATAATGGAAATAAACTATTTGAAATTTTTGTACCAAAAAAGAAAAGAAAGAAAAAAATTGTGTTGAAAGTGATTCAAGCAAATGATGGCAATTCACAAATCATGAGTGAAAATGAAGTTGGTCTTAACCTCCCTAAATAAGAAAGATCCAAGGATGGGAAGACAGCTGACCTCTTTCCGCTTGAAGTGGAGGCAGGGGAGGGACGACTCCTGGATGGAAAGATAGTCTGTCAACTTAGCTACTTGCTGTGCAAATGACATACCTATCACTGAACAATGTCAACCTGTCAGAGTTAAAGTGCTTAATGACCTTACATTATTTTATAAATCTGATTAATAAAAATGTTCTGAATGTAAAATATTGACTTCTCTTCAAAGCCACTGCAAGGAAGAACTTAGTGCCTCAACAACCTAACTTCAGTCAGCAACTGCTCTTTCTTCCCTTTATGTTCAATATTAAAGGACTGAATAAAGAAAGCAACACTATTTTCATAAGAACATACATAATTTATTTTATAAACTTTTCATAGCATGGCAATGCTGTATTACTACATTAAAAAAAATTTCTCCCCTGAGTATATAACATGTTATATATTTTTTCCTTTGACAGGAAATTCTTTTTAATGTTTATTCATTTATTTGGCTGGGTAGGGTCTCATGTAGCATGTGGTACCTAGCCCCCTGACCAGGGATCAAACCTGAGCCCCCTGTACTGGGAGCACTGAGTCTTAGCAGCTGGGCCACCAGCTTAGTCCCAACAAGGAGTTCTTTAACATAATGGTTTCAGGGGATATGAGGATCAGTCATCTACTTGCTTTATTGTAACAGGCTTTCACCGTATTTGCTTCAAGAGGATAATAATACACTTTTTTTAAAAATGTTGAGCAACTTTGTCAACCTGATAGTCTTACTGACTGGGATTCTATACTGAACTACATGTTTTCTCAACTCCCCAGTCCCCACGGTGTTTCCAGTCTAGGAAAACATAAATGTATTAAAAGGAGAGCCAAAGAACTCAAGAATAGCCTAAAAAGCAGGATCGATATTAACTGAGTTCTGAGACATGTGTCATCTTTAACCTTTAGACTTCTTCTTTGTAGCTTATTCAAGAATACTGATTTGGTGAGACACATAGGCGGATTCTCACTTCTTTCCACATATGTGTCAACAAAAGCTTTTGTTGCCAGGAACTCAGTAAGTCAGTAAAGTTGACAAGTGTCAAAGAAGAGTCATGATCTATTGAAAAAATTTAAATGTTGACCTATGGTTGCCCTTTAAACTCCTAATACACAATTAGAGTTGCTTTGAATGCTGAACACGCCAGGGCGGCTACACATGGGGTCCCTGCACCCCACATTTCCCAGCCATTCTTACCAGGTCAGTGGGATGGCCCAACACAAGCATCAGCTTTTGCATTTCTCAGTTCTTGCTAAGAGAACTTATTTGATTCATGCTGCCATTTGAGCCGAAAGCACAGTCAATTCAGCCTCCACCATCAAGCATTTTATTTGCTCTGTGTATTTGTTATACATACACATGGGTGTGTGTGTGTGTGTGTGTGTGTGTGTGTGTGTGTGTGTGTGTGTAGTGTCATTGACAGGTGCCTTTTCCTCCACTCAGTCATCAACATTTACTTGATTAACAGCAAAGACAGAATCTGTGGCACCAAAACTATTATTTTTATGAACGCTTCATCTGAGTATGTAAAAATACAAAAAAAAAGTGTTTTATTTTTGGTGTTTCTGGAAATATGAGAAGGAAATCCTGCCAACTGCTGACTTCATTCTTCAGTAGCGCTCTCATTTTTTGTCTGCCTCAATCCTCCTCAAGAATACCACACTCCCATCAAGTGAACGCTTTCTTTACACACTGAGGATGTACACCACCACCCCTGTCAGGCCGTGAATGAGTAGCTTGAAAAGGGCCCCCAGAATTCTGCTCTGGGGCCACAGGGCTGGGATAAGGCAGGGGACACCTCACTCTCTTCCCATCACTCCATCCACTGAAAGGCCATGATCTAAAGAGAGACAAGCTTTCGCTCCTGTTTTCAAGTAGTGCCTTACCCTGAAGTATGCCGTAATAGTCATTGCATGAATACCTTTGTGTACATGCTCTCACTGAACACGTCAAAGGTGCATTTTCATAAAATTTTAGTTGATTTTAAATGTAATGCTGCATGTTGTAATCATCTATAAACTATATGTCATGGGATAAACTCTTTTAACCTGTTTCATACAACAGGCTTGACTTTTGTTTTAAACTGAATCATCTTTTAAAGTTTGTGTTTCCTTGTTAATTTTCTGTTTAGTTGATCTATCTATAGGTGTGAGTGGGGTATTAAAGTCTCCCACTATTATTGTGTTATTGTTAATTTCTCCTTTCATACTTGTTAGCATTTGTCTTACATATTGCGGTGCTCCTATGTTGGGTGCATATATATTTATAATTGTTATATCTTGTAGTGACCTTCTTTGTCTCTTTTCACAGCCTGTTTTAAAGTCTATTTTATCTGAAATGAGTATTGCTACTCCTGCTTTCCTTTGGTCTCTATTGGCATGGAAAATCTTTTTCCAGCCCTTCACTTTCACTCTGTATGTCTCCCCTGTTTTGAGGTGGGTCTCTTGTAGACAACATATGTAGGGGTCTTGTTTTTGTATTCATTCAGCCAGTCTTTGTCTTTTGGTTGGGGCATTCAACCCATTACGTTTAAGGTAATTATTGATAAGTATGATCCTGTTGCCATTTACTTTATTGTTTTGGTTTTGAATTTATACACCCTTTTTGTGTTTCCTGTCTAGAGAATATCCTTTAGTATTTGTTGGAGAGCTGGTTTGCTGGTGCTGAATTCTCTCAGCTTTTGCTTGTCTGTAAAGCTCTTGATTTCTCCTTCATATTTGAATGAGATCCTTGCTGGGTACAATAATCTGGGCTATAGGTTATTTTCTTTCATCACTTTAAGTATGTCTTGACATTCCCTCCTGGCTTGAAGAGTTTCTATTGAAAAATCAGCTGTTATCCTTATGGGAATTCCCTTGTGTTTTATTTGTTGTTTTTCCCTTGCTGCTTTTAATATTTGTTCTTTGTGTTTGATCTTTGTTAATTTGATTAATATGTGTCTTGGGGTGTTTCTCCTTGGGTTTATCCTGTTTGGGACTCTCTGGGTTTCTTGGACTTGAGTGATTATTTCCTTCCCCATTTTAGATGAACATAGATGCAAAAATCCTTAACAAAATTTTAGCAGTCGGAATCCAACAACACATTAAAAAGATCATACATCATGACCAAATGGGTTTTATCCCAGGGATGCAAGGATTCTTCAATATTTGCAAATCAATCAATGTAATACACCACATTAACAAATTGAAAAATAAAAACCATATGATTATCTCAATAGATGCAGAGAAAGCCTTTGACAAAATTCAACATCCATTTATGATAAAAAAAAAAAAAACTCTCCAGAAAGCAGGAATAGAAGGAACATACCTCAACATAATAAAAGCTATATATGACAAACCCACAGCAAACATTATCCTCAATGGTGAAAAATTGAAAGCATTTCCTCTAAAGTCAGGAACAAGACAAGGGTGCCCACTTTCACCATTACTATTCAACATAGTTTTGGAAGTTTTGGCCACAGCAATCAGAGCAGAAAAAGAGATAAAAAGAATCCAAATTGGAAAAGAAGAAGTAAAACTCTCACTGTTTGCAGATGACATTATCCTCTACATAGAAAACCCTAAAGACTCCACCAGAAAATTACTAGAACTATTAATGAATATAGTAAAGTTGCAGGATATAAAATCAACACACAGAAATCCCTTGCATTCCTATACACTAATAATGAGAAAACAGAAAGAGAAATTAAGGAAACAATTCCATTCACCATTGCAATGAAAAGAATAAAATACTTAGGAACATATCTACCTAAAGAAACTAAAGACCTATATATAGAAAACCATAAAACACTGGTGAAAGAAATCAAAGAGGACACTAATAGATGGAAAAATATACCATGTTCATGGATTGGAAGAATCAATATAGTGAAAATGAGTATACTACTCGAAGCAATTTATAGATTCAATGCAATCCCTATCAAGCTACCAATGGTATTCTTCACAGAGTTAGAACAAATAATTTCACAATTTATATGGAAATACAAAAAACCTAGAATAGCCAAAGCAATCTTGAGAAAGACAAATGGAACTGGAGGAATCAACCTGCCTGACTTCAGGCTCTACTACAAAGCCAGTCATCAAGAAGGTATGGTACTGGCACAAAGACAGAAATATAGATCAATGGAACAAAATAGAAAGTCCAGAGATAAATCCACGCACATATGGACACCTTATCTTTGACAAAGGAGGCAAGAATATACAATGGATTAAAGACAATCTCTTTAACAAGTGATGCTGAGAAAACGGGTCAACCACTTGTAAAAGAATGAAACTAGAACACTTTCTAACACCATACACAAAAATAAACTCAAAATGGATTAAAGATCTAAACATAAGACCAAAAACTATAAAACTGCTAGAGGAGAACATAGGCAAAACACTCTCTGACATACATCACAGCAGGATCCTCTATGACCCACCTCCCAGAATATTGGAAATAAAAGCAAAAATAAACAAATGGGACCTAATTAAACTTAAAAGCTTCTGCACAACAAAGGAAACTATAAGCAAGGTGAAAAGACAGCCTTCAGAATGAGAGAAAATAATAGCAAATGAAGCAACTGACAAACAACTAATCTCAAACATATACAAGCAAATCCTATAGCTCAATTCCAGAAAAATAAATGACCCATTCAAAAAATGGGCCAAAGATCTAAATAGACATTTCTCCAAAGAAGACATACAGATGGCTAACAAACACATGAAAAGATGCTCAACATCACTCATTATCAGAGAAATGCAAATCAAAACCACAATGAGGTACTATTTCACACCAGTCAGAATGGCTGTGATCCAAAAGTCTACAAATAATAAATGCTGGAGAGGGTGTGGAGAAAAGGGAACCCTCTTACACTGTTGGTGGGAATGCAAACTAGTACAGCCACTATGGAGAACAGTGTGGAGATTCCTTAAAAAACTGGAAATAGAACTGCCTTATGATCCAGCAATCCCACTGCTGGGCATACACACTGAGGAAACCAGAAGGGAAAGAGACACGTGTACCCCAATGTTCATCGCAGCACTGTTTATAATAGCCAGGACCTGGAAGCAGCCTAGATGTCCATCAGCAGATGAATGGATAAGAAAGCAGTGGTACATATACACAATGGAGTATTACTCAGCCATTAAAAAGAATACATTTGAATCAGTTCTAATGAGGTGGATGAAACTGGAGCCTATTATACAGAGTGAAGTAAGCCAGAAAGAAAAACACCAGTACAGTATACTAATGCATATATATGGAATTTAGAAAGATGGTAACGATAACCCTATATACAAGACAGCAAAAGAGACACTGATGTATAGAACAGTCTTTTGGACTCTGTGGGAGAGGGAGAGGGTGGGAAGATTTGGGAGAATGGCATTGAAACATGTATAATATCATATATGAAATGAGTCACCAGTCCAGGTTCGATGCACGATATTGGATGCTTGGGGCTAGTGCACTGGGACAACCCAGAGGGATGGTATCGGGGCGGGGGAGGAGGGTGGAGGGTTCAGGATGGGGAACACATGTATATCTGTGGTGGATTCATTTTGATATGTGGCAAAACCAATACAGTATTGTAAAGTTAAACAATAAAATTAAATTAAATTAAATTTTTAAAAAATTAAAAAAAAAATAAACTGAATCATCTCATTTCATTGTGATTAAAAATATGCTGTCAGTCATTTGGTCCTTGGAGCTCAATTTATTTTGAGTCATGAAACTCTGAGAATGAACATTTGAAAGCATTCAGTTTGGCAATTTTCATGAGCTTTTGAACAGAACAGTTAGACCTAGGTAAAGAAGGCACTGGATTATAGGGTATGACAAAGGATAAAATGCACTTTATTACTTGGTATGACTAAGGATAAAATGAGCATTTTGAATCAAGCTTCACGTTGCTGCATTTACTATTACATCCAAAACTCTCAGTGCAATTTATAATTGCATGTGATTTCTAAGACACTTAAGAGAGAAATATTTGGAAAAACCTTGAACCAATTCTCCCATTTGCATAAAGGTTGTACATAAAGTTCATGTAAAATATAATAAGGCTTTTCTAATTTCTTTTTTTTAATTTTATTTTATTTTTAAACTTTACATAATTGTATTAGTTTTGTCAAATATCAAAATGAATCCACTTTATCAGTTTATACCACTGATTTTGGGTTTCATGACAAATCAGGGCCCATCTTTCTATTCCTCATTTTTATTTAAGAAATACGCTGTGTATTCACTGTGGATCAGGAATTTTAAAGTATGCAAGATGAAGTTCCTTTCTCAAGGACTTTAGAGTCTAGTTGGAGAAACAGAGGCATAAACAAAGATTTGAATCACAGAGAGATTAAGGGCTACACAGATGTGCACAGGAGCCTGGAAGGTAACAGTGAACAAACCCGGGAAGTTCAAGAAATGCTCAGCAGAGATGTGTTAACTAAAATGTAAAGGCTAAGGGGAAATCAACAGGAAGGATGACCACAGAGGAACACAGGACAGGCTCCCAAATCAGACCAGACAAGAGACTATGCAAGTCTGAAGTTGAGCAGAGGCACTAGGGGCAGGGTGTTGGTGAAAGAACCAAGTTTTGATAAAAATGTGTATGGGTGTAGGGAAGTATGGGAGAGAGGAAGGAGTTAAATCAATTAATTTCAAGGCTATTATTTTGGGGGGTTTTTTGGTTTTAATTTTTATTTTGTATTGGAGTATAGTTGAGTTTTGGAGAAGGAAATGGCAACCCACTCCAGCGTTCTTGCCTGGAGAATCCCAGGGACGGAGGAGCCTGGGGGGCTACCGTCTATGGGGTCGCACAGAGTTGGACACAACTGAAGTGACTTAGCAGCATAGTTGAGTTACTGTTTTGATTGCATGTGAGAAATGGAATATTTCCTGCCACATCAGTAAACAAGGATTTCATAGTCATCAGCAATTGTGCCTCTCCAATGTGAAGAGGGAAGCCCTGAGGAAACCCAGGATGTGAAAATACAGGATACTGGCCCCAGATAGCTCCCAGGATCAAAGGAATGATTTCAGGGAGCCCGGACTCTTGCATCTTCCCATACATAGAAAAGCACTGAACTCCTTAACTTGACATATCTGGTTTTCATTAATTAACAGTAATCTTTTGATGCTGAACCTGAAGCTCCAATACACTGATCACCTGAAGCAAAGGGGTGACGCATTGGAAAAGACTCTGATGCTGGGAAAGATTGAGGGGAGGAGGAGAAGGGGGCAACAGAGGATGAGATGGTTGGATGGCATCATTGACACAATGGACACGAGTCTGAGCAAACTCTGGGAGAGAGTGAAGGACAAGGAAGCCTGGTGTGCTGCAGTCCATGGGGTTGCAAAGAATCGGACATGACTTAGTGACTGAACAACAACAATATTTTGATGTTAACAATATTTTGATGTTCCCAACTACCTGCCCTTTGTTGCAAAATTCCTTTATATCCTAGTTTCTCCCTCGCCACCTCAGAGCAGTTTCTCAACACCATCTGAAATGATGTTTCCCAGGCTACAGTCCTCATTTTGCCCCCAGTAAAACTTAGCTCAAAACTCTCACATTGTATGTTTTTTCAACACATGAGAAGATGGTGATAGAGTCAGAAAATGTAAACACAACATCTGATTTGGAAGTGGGGTAGAGGAAGATGCTCATCTGGGGAAGTACTAAATGTGGAATGCTCGGGACACTCAAATGGCGATGTCCTGAGGTCTCCACCAGTCACATCACTTCATTCTTTCTGACCTTTGTCCCAAATCTTCACAAATATCACATGACCTACAAAGACCAGCCATCTCTGTAATCTGAGTTTCTGCCAAGTGTTGAGCATCTTTGAGGCTGCTTCACACCTGAACAGAGCCAGTGATAAGCCTCCCATGGACTCCTGTGCTTCCTGCACTCATGTGGGGTTGGCAGAAAACTCTTCTCTGAGCTGCAGACAGCTTGGCAGGAAAGAGCATTGGACAGGAGCAACAGGTGGGTTCAGCTATGCCAGAAGGTTCTGGTTCATTTCAGATTTAATTCCCAGGCAATATACAGGAAAACCATACTGTATCCTTAGAAATTAAACCCTACATAAGACAAAAAGTTTCGCTAAATACCCCCAGGAGGAGGAAGAAAATACATTAGCCACTCTAAGAAAGGCCACCCTGAGTAGAGGATGGGAGGATATTTCCCTTATTCTGCTCTTTTCTTGGGGCCCCATAATTGATTGTTTTCCTTCAGTATGCTATAATTATCACATCGAAATTCCATAAATTTCAAGGTTGCTAATTAGGAAAACAGTACAGGTACTATTTTTATTTCATACATGTCTAATCGCTATCTGCTTGCCAAAATCTTTGCTGGCTGTGAACTGGCTGGCATGTGCCCTGCTTAATTCTTCTGGCAGAAAGACGCCTTTTAATACTTCTTCTGGCAGATGCGTCGGTGTTACTGACATGTCTTTTTTTACCATCACATTATCCTACTGGTCTAGACAAAAACAGAATGACTGGAAGTTCCAGGATATTCACCAAATGAAAGCTTAAACACTTTGACCTGAATTTGACAGCTAATGTAACAGCTAGGTTTTCATGTTCTTTTGTCTTTTTCCAGACATCCACAGAATTTTTCACACAAAAATTGTTACCAGAGTTTCTGTCAAAAGCTGTAAGAAAAATGTGTGAGTCCTCTGTCCCTATATTCGATTTGTAGAGAACACAATAATATATAAGCACATGTCAGAAATTTTAATCTCATTTATTTATTTATTTATTTTATGAGCTCTCCAATTTAAAACATTTAAACTACTCAGGATATACAGCTATGCAATCAAGGCTTTTACTCTCAGCAAGAATATTGCAAATGTTATTTTAGGTTAATTGTGGTACCCAGAACTGTCGTCCACCTCTGGCCTCCCTACTTTCCAGATGCTGCTGTTGATGTTTTCTATTATCGGGTCACATGGTGGATTACTCCACCCCAGGGCGGCAGCAGTCCTGGCTGCTAAAGCTGTCCTAGGTCTGCGGACCAGACTAAGTAACCTAATGGGTCTCAGAGAAAAGATCTGGGAAGGAATGTAGCAGTAACAAGTAGGAAAACAAGAACAATAGAAATAAGAACCACAAAGATGAAAGGGAAGGAAATAAACAACATTTCACTAAACACTAACAGGATGGTGTCAAAAGTAATCTTATACTATTCTGGGCTGTACGGCTTCCATGTGATTTCTTAGAATCTAGACTCGACCATAATATCAAATTATGTTTAATTTTTAACAAATGCAACTGATTTTTATTAAGGAAGGTCTTTCCAAGGAATTGGGGGTAACATATGTAAATTCAAACCAGGTAAATTTTCCTAATAATTATTGAAATGTGACTAAACACCAAAATATGTTTGTTGTTTTTATTCTATCAATTTTAGATTGATAACATTCTTAAATACAAAATAATTTTCTCTTGATATATACACAAACATATATAAAATAGATAAACAACAAAAACCTACCGTATAACACAGAGAACTATATACAATATCCTGTAATCACCTATAATGGAAAACAATATATATCTATACATGTGTGTGTACACACACACACACAACTGAGTCGCTTTGCTGTACTCCTGAAACTAACAAAACATTGTAAATGGACTATACTTCAATTTTAAAAAATGGTTAAGAAAAAAAGAATAAATCTTCCCTGACTTCTCAAGCATAGTAGTAGGCTGAATATGATTCAAATTTGATAGTATTTAAATGTACTGTAAGACAGTGACAGTATTAAAGGTTGATTGCAGAGGCAGTTGCTGTATTCTAGGGCCTTGTGAGGCTTCGCTTATGTTATTCCTTCGTACGGTTCTTACTGTGTTTCTCTTGCTATCAGGATGTCAAGCTAACACTTTCTTTCTTGACAGCATGGCTCCTTGTGTTCTAATTTAATATTTGTAATCTGATCGGGTTTGTAAAGATTTAAGAGCTAATTTGAATTTTGTATAATATAAGGGACTCCCTGGGTCAGGCAGATTCTAGGATTCTTGCCGGGAAAATTCCATGGATAGAGCAGCCTGGCAGGCTGTAGTCCCTGGGGTCACAAAGAGCTGTACATGACTGAGCAACCGAGCATGCACAGACACATAAGGGACTAAGGGGCCTGTTCCACCAAAAAGCTGTAGATCTTTCATGTCTACTTTGGCTGTTCTAGGGTTGATTTCCTTATTTCTTGATTCTCTGCATCATTCTAGATGAGTGCTATAAATAGGCAGCCTGATCTGCAAAGGTAGCATGCTGGTGTGTACTTTAGTTTTAAGCAATTGATAAAGTATAAAGTATTTTAACCAATGATTTTTTTTAGGCTTTGCCATGCTTTTCTCTGGAAGGACTGATGCTGAAGCTGAAGCTCCAATACTTTGGCCACCTGATGTGAAGAGTTGATTCACTGGAAAAGACCCTGATACTGGGTAAGATTGAGGGCAAGAGGAAAAGGAGGCAACAGAGGATAAGATGGTTTGATGGCCTCACCAACTTAATGGACCTGAGCTTGAGTAAACTCTGGGAGACAGTGGAGAACAGGGAAGCCTGGCATGCTGCAGTCCATGGGGTCACAGAGAATCAGACACAACTTAAAAACTAAACAACAACCAAGGTTTTCAAGTTTTGGTTTAAGAGCCCATTTTCCCCCAATTTAGATGAAGCCTCTCTCAACAGAGGCAACCATTACACACATTTACAACACATACAACCAAAAACTATGAACATGAACTTGGCAAGTTCATTTTCAGAATATATGATGCCTTGATATTTGAGTGTATGTCAAAATTCTCTGGCGCAACAATCATGTTTGAACACAAACTGCCCTGAGACAATAAAAGCCAGAACCACAAGCTAGCACATCTACCTGAGAACAGAAAAACCAGATGTATATTATAAAAAGATATGTACAAGGCTCAAGGAAGGATGACGCAGTACAGACTGGACAGTGTGCTCAGCATGTCCGACTCATTGTGACCCCATGGACTGTAGCCCACCAGGCTCCTCTGTCCATGGAGTTCTCCAGGCAAGAGCACTGGAGTGGGTAGCCGTTCATTTCTCCAGGGGATCTCCCTGACCCAGGGATCAAACCTGCGTCTCTTGTGTCTTCTGCATCGGCAGGTGGATTCTTTACCACTAGTGCCACCTGGGAAGCCCGCAACACAGTATAATAGCAATTTTGGCAAGACTGAAATGAAAAAAACCAGAAGGGATCTTGATGGGGTATCGAATCTGTCCCTTTACCCCCGCAAGAATACACCTGCCCCAGGCAAACCGAAACTTCTATTCAGGCCCAGCAGTGACCGTCTCTTCAAATTCTCACTCATCCACACTTTGGATGTTACCATGGTTGTTTTCCCACATCCCTTCTGAGTTACAGAGTCCAAGGCAATAAAGTATCTATAAATGCCCTGGCAATAATTTGGTTCCAGGTTTGGAACTATCACGCTAGCCTTGGTCAAAGTACTTAACTTTTTGAAATGTCAGCTTCTTTATTTGAAAAATGGGAAAATAAAGCATACCCCAGAGTCTTTTCAAGAATGAAATAAAAACCTTTCAGGCATGTAGCATCAGACCTAATGCATAGAAAAGGCTAGGTGATAGCTGAGTTTGAACGCCAGACAGTCGGGACCCAGGGCTCATGCCCATATTCATGATCCCTGCCCTAAGCTGCCAAATACATTTGCATATTCTGAAGTTTCTTTCTGAAAGGTATCATACCAGATTTTACCCTGCTTATTTCCAATAGTTTTCTGGCCAAAGCCATTCTTCATTAGCAGCCCAAATCCAAGGGTCTACTACTCTTTCTAATATGTCATCTACTGAAAACTGGATATACAGGCTTTGTATTCTATTCCAGTAAAGAACAAAAATGTTAATTCAAACACCAGATGGCTAAGGCACATTTCTGTAGAGTTCTGTTTCTTATATTCCCTAAGATGACACATATTTTTAATTAAAATCTCCTCAAGTATGTTCTCTCAAATATAAGACACCTGCATAAACTATATTGTATTTATACCATTTTTGGCATATGTGCATTTTTTTATTGGCAGACATCACAAACAGGATATGTTACAGAAGGTAGATTATATTTCCCCAATTTACCTAGTGATTATCATCCTAAACAAAATTAAGAGACTCATTAGTATCCATATAGACTACATATACCATCTATCAGGAAAAAAAATTGCTTCTAGGAATTGGAGTTTGTAAATTGTGGGCAGATCTGTTGCTTCGTGAATTTAGATACGGGACACTGGGAAAGTCATTTAAATCAATGGACTGAAGGTCACTGGCTGCATACACCATAGCACTTAAGGGATTCAAGTGCAAAAGACACACTATTAAATATGAGCCAGGAAGAAACTCTTCTCTCTCACCCTTAAATTAACCCTCAAACTAACAGACAAATGTAAATGTCCAAATGGAAAAAAAAAAGACAGTCTCTTTCATGGAATAATTAAACAATACAGTTTTCCAACCACCATAAAACATATTGATTAAGGTTCAAGTAAGGTGACACAAAACCAATTATTTTTTAGCACTTGTAACACTTAAAGTAATTTGAGTGTCAAACCACTTTCAGAATGGAGAGGAGCAGGATGATTACAGGAATAAATATTGAGGCCTCACATATATTCACATGTGCACGAGAAAGGACTCCAAAGGTTCCTTGTATTTCTCTTCACATAAATATTGTCAAAGGAGAATCCTACGTGCTAAACTTTAGAAGGATTTTTTTTTATATAAAAAGCCACTTTCCATCTGCATCATTTTGTTCAGATATTTGACCTTCAATTTAATTTAGAAATTGACTCTGTATATAACCTGATTTAGTAGAAGCGTAACATTTTAAATTGGTCCATAGATGTCGGGCATATATCATCACTGGAAATGTGAAACTTGTGATGCTGAGAATGTCTTTTAACAACCAGCAGCTGATTTGGCAAAGATCATCTCTAGAACCAAGATATAAAGTGTTAAGTTACTGAACTGACTGATATCAGAAATTTGGTTCATGTTATAAGTGCTGATGCATTTGGCACAGTTATTAAACATAATATGCATTCTGCACATTATTAAACAGTTTAGACTTGTAAAAACATGTCCTAATACATCAACTATAAAATGGATTAACAAATAACTATAATAGGAATAGTCTGTGTCAAGGAACACATCATTGGTATAAATCAAAAGATTTCTCAGATGTAATCTCATCTCACTAGTTGAGATCAGGCTTCTTATAATAGGTATCTAATGCTGAATAGAGAATTATCTCTAAAATGCAGTGGCTTCACACAACAAGCATTAATTATCTCACAGTTGTGTGGGTGAAGAATGTGAGAGTGGCTTAAGTTAGCTGGGTGGTTCTGACTTAGAGCCAAGGTCGTAGTCATCTGAGGCTGGCTTAGGAGTATCTGCTCCCAAGGGGGTTCATTTACACATCGGTTGTAGGAGGTCTTGGTTCCTGGCCCTATGGGCCTCTGTATAAACTGCTGAAGGACCTCATGACACAGCAGATGACTTCTCTCAAAGCAAAAATCATCCAGACAGAGAGGAGTAATCAAGATATCCTACTTATCACCTGGTCTCACTTCTCCCATCTTCTATTCATTACAGGGGAGTCGCTCAGTCTAGAACACACTCAAGGAGAAGGGAATTCAGCTCTACTTTTAGAAGGAGGACAGTTAAGAGTTGTGGACATATTAGCACAGACAACAGTAAGATGGTGTGCCCCAAGTATATACAGTACCAGTAGGCAGAGATAAAGAAGAGCATTTCTGGAAGAGGGAAGGGCAGAAGCGAATATTTAAAGGTAGAAAATGGCCGATGTCAAAGCTACAGGGGCAGATGCTGGATGCCTCGGTGCTTCTGTGGCACTCACACAAAGCAAAGGTACAGGGGCTTGTCATCAGAGAAGGATGATGTGGATCCTTCCGGCAAATGACTGCAGGGATGCTGGAGAAAGCAGAATTGTTAGGTAGCAAGATGAGTTAGAAGGACTATTGTAATTAACCATGGGAAGTTGAGAACAGAACTTGGGCGGTAGAAACGGAGAGAATTAGAGGGAGGGAGTCGTGGCAGAGGCCCAAACCTCAGGGCCTGATGGCAAAACTGGAGGTGTGCGGTGAGAGAAGATTGAGTCACATGTGATTCCAAGGTGGCCTCGGTATCAGAGAAAGTGATGATGCCTTTCACACAGAGAGAAGACAGGAGAAAACGTTCAGTGAACGTCATAAACTCTTTTGGACACAACTGCATTTGAAAGCCCAGTGAGCCCTGTAGGTAAAGATATGGGACAGTCAGAAAAAAATTAACGGGCAACATTCAGCAGACAGTCCATACCAGAGCTGTAAACAGGAGGAGGTGTGGATGGGAAAGGCGCGCCGAGGGATAACGTGCAGAGAGAACAGAGCCAGGGGTTAAAAGCTTTGAAACATTCGCTTTAAGGAGAGGGAAAGAGAGCCACAAAAGGACAGGAAGAAACAGAAGGAAGAGAGAGGAATGTCAAGGTGAACAATGGCAAGAGATGAGAGGTGACCAGTGCTTACAGAGAAGTTGAGGAGGCTGGGGTTTGTTAAAAAGTGGCTGGAGTGTCTTAACCACGTGCACAACTGTGGACGCTGAGGCACCGGGTTAGAAAGGAATGGAACAGAGGCCCAGACTGCAGAGGTGAGAGGAAGGAGAAAGAAAGACGCAGAGACACTTGATGACCTACACCCGAAGGAAGTATAGTGATTAAAAAATGAGAGAGAGAACGGCAACAGGATGGAGGCAAGCAACTCACTCAGAGTGTCATGCTGGAAAGCAGAGAGAAGTAACCATAAATATGAAATAAAGATATAGAAATCAGAGTAATAGCATGGCAGGGGGCAGTTAAGATCATAGATTCTTTTTTTTCTTTTTTCTTTTTCTCCTCTTTCTGAAGAAAACAGATTAAAAGAGACGACAGCCTACATTAGACTTCTGCCGGGGAAAAGCTAGCAGTTGAAAGGGAGTCGCTTGGAAAGTCCTCACATCAAGGATTTATCCAGGGAAGCAGTTCTTAGAGATTAAGGAGTAAAGACGTTCAATACAGTTTCAAACGCTAAGCCCCATTCAAAAAATTCTACAAACAATGCTGGATTAAGTGTGGAGAAAAGGTAACCCTCAAGCACTGTTCGTGGGAGTGTAGACCGATACAGCCACCATGGAGAGGAGTATGGAGGTTCCTTAAAAAACTAAATACATAAATACCATATTATTCAGTAATTCCACTCTTGGGCAATATCCAGAAAATGCCATAATTCAAAAAGATACATGCACCACAGTATTCATTGCAGCACTATTTACAACAGCCAGGACAGGGGAGCAACGTAAGCATCCATCAACAGAGGAATGGATAAAGATGTGGTACATATATCCAATGGATATTGGATATGAGTCCATACACAAAGAAAGATATTGGGTCATTTGCAGAGACATGGATGGACTGAGAGAGTATCATATAGAGTGAAGTAAGTCATAAAGAGAAAACCAAATATCATATATTAACAGGTATATGTGTAATCTAGAAAAATGATACAGATGACCTTATTTGCAAAGCAGAAATAGAGACACAGATGCAGAGAACAAATATATGGATACTCAAGGGGAAGGGGGAGTGGGAGGATTTGGGAGATTGGGATTGACAATTACACACTATTGATACTATATACAGAACAGGTGACTAATGAGAAGCTACTGTAAAGCACAGGGAACTCAGTGCTCTGGGGTGATCTGAATGCGAGGGAAATTCAAAAAGGAGGGAATATATGTATATGTATGTCTGATTTACTTTGTTGTACAACAGAAACTAACACAATACTATAAAGCAACTATACTCTAATAAAATTAATTAAAAAATTATCTTGTGACACCTTCTTTATTATGGTGATTGCATGAGTTGAATATATGGTGACATCAGTTCAGTTCAGTCACTCAGTCGTGTCCAACGCTTTGTGACCCCATGAATTGCAGCACGCCAGGCCTCCCTGACCATCACCAACTCCCGGAGTTCACTCAGACTCACGTCCATTGAGTCACTGATGCCATCCAGCCATCTCATCCTGTCGTCTCCTTCTCTTCCTGCCCCCAATCCCTCCCAGCATCAGAGTCTTTTCCAATGAGTCAACTCTTCGCATGATGTGGCCAAAGTACTGGAGTTTCAGTTTTAGTATCATTCCTTCCAAAGAACACCCAGGGCTGATCTCCTTTAGAATGGACTAGTTAGATCTCCTTGCAGTCCAAGGGACTCTCAAGAGTCTTCTCCAACACCACAGTTCAAAAGCATCAATTCTTTGGTGCTCAGCTTTCTTCACAGTTCAAGTCTCACATCCATACATGACAACTGGAAAAACCATAGCCTTGACCAGACAGACCTTTGTTGGCAAGGTAATGTCTCTGCTTTTGAATATGCTATCTAGGTTGATCATAACTTTCCTTCCAAGGAGTAAGTGTCTTTTAATTTCCTGGCTGCAATCAGCATCTGCAGTGATTTTGGAGCCCCCAAAAATAAAGTCTGACACTGTTTCCACTGTTTCCCCATCTATTTCCCATGAAGTGATGGGACCAGATGCCATGATCTTAGTTTTTTGAATGTTGAGCTTTAAGCCAACTTTTTCACTCTCCTCTTTCACTTTCATCAAGAGGCTTTTTAGTTCCTCTTCACTTTCTGCCATAAGGGTGGTGTCATCTGCATATCTGAGGTTATTGATAATTCTCCCGACAATCTTGATTCCAGCTTGTGCTTGTTCCAGACCAACGTTTCTCATGATGTACTCTGCATAGAAGTTAAATAAGCAGAGTGACAATATACAGCCTTGACGTACTCCTTTTCCTATTTGGAATCAGTCTGTTGTTCCATGTACAGTTCTAAACCTGCATATAGCTTTTTCAAGAGGCAGATCAGGTGGTCTGGTATTCCCATCTCTTTCAGAATTTTCCACAGTTTATTGTGATCCACACAGTCAAAGGCTTTGACATAGTCAATAAAGCAGAAATAGATGTTTTTCTGGAACTCTCTTGCTTTTTCCATGATCCAGTGGATGTTGGCAATTTGATCTCTGATTCCTCTGCCTTTTCTAAAACCAGCTTGAACTTCTGGAAGTTCACAGTTCACATATTGCTGAAGCCTGGCTTGGAGAATTTTGAGCATTACTTTACTAGCATGTGAGATGAGTGCAATTGTGTGGTAGTTTGAGCATTCTTTGGCATTACCTTTCTTTGGGATTGGAATGAAAACTGACCTTTTCCAGTTCTGTGGCCACTGCTGAGTTTTCCAAATTTGCTGGCATATTGAGTGCAGCACTTTCACAGCATCATCTTTCAGGATTTCAAATAGCTCAACTGGATTCCATCACCTCCACTAGCTTTGTTCGTAGTGATGCTTTCTAAGGCCCACTTGACTTCACATTCCAGGATGTCTGGCTCTAGCTGAGTGATCACACCATCATGATTATCTTGGCCATGAAGGTCTTTTTTGTACAGTTCTTCTGTGTATACTTGCCACCTCTTCTTAATATCTTCTGCTTCTGTTAGGTCCATACCATTTCTGTCCTTTATTGAGCCCATCTTTGCATGAAATGTTCCCTTGGTATCTCTAATTTTCTTGAAGAGATCTCTAGTCTTTCCCATTCTGTTGTTTTCCTCTATTTCTTTGCATTGATCGCTGAGGAAGGCTTTCTTATCTCTCCTTGCTATTCTTTGGAACTCTGCATTCAGATGCTTATATCTTTCCTTTTCTCCTTTGCTTTTTGCTTCTTTTCTTTTCACAGCTATTTGTAAGGCAGGAAATCAATTTTAAACAATTACTTATCTTTAAGAAAAAGAAGAAGAAGAAGAAAATAATGGGTAAAGAACCCTGAGCCCTATGGTAGAGTGGAGAACACAGCTCATCTAAAATCCCAAGGACAAGTATAAACGTGACAATATCATAGGGCAACTGATGAATCCAAATCTGGTGAGGGAATTGATCAGAGCTCAACTAGCAAGTAAAACTGAACAAGGATTTTAAAAGATGAATGGGAGGCAAAGAATAAGCAAAGGGATGCTCCACAGAGAATAATCATGTTGAAAATCAGGACACAATCAGCTGCCATGGAAAGCCTGCAGAATGGCAGTGCAGTAACACTGGAGAGTCAGGTGATGGGAGGAATGAGGAAGGAGATAAAGGGCAAAGGTGAGGAGGAGCCACCTTCAACAGGAGGAGCCTCGTATATGCCACCTTTGTCCACCTGGACTCCATCAGGTAGATCATCAGGACCCAAACATAATAAGACCTGCACAAAAGTGTCCTGAGAATTCAGTGGTTTGTCCGGTACCAATAGGCAAGGACTACTAGGTGCTCTGTCTGGGTTCAAGTTCCAGCATCGCCTTTCCTACTTCAAATCCTAGTAAAAAGTTATTAATCTCTTTGTTCTTCACCCATGAAAGGAGGCAACAGAGGTACCTATCTGAGAGAGCTGCTGTGAATATAAATGTCAATACATATAAAGAGCTTACTATACTGCCTGGCATGTACCAGTCAATAAATGCTGGATAGTATTAATGTCAGGAACAAATTTAGTGGTCCTTCCCAGTAGAGAAGCAACCCAGGATGTAAGAGTTTGGGAATGGAATCAAGACACCTAAAGATAATCTGTCCTGAGGGTTACTAATTAGTTGAGTGACTTTGAACTTTTGGGCTTCTTCAAATTTCCAACTGTTTATCGTAAAAAGGCTACATGGTCACTGGGTTCATATTCTGTTCTTTTTTTTTAAAGTAACCATTCTTGAATTTCAGGCAGCTTGATTATGACTATGTACTGTGACACAGACACTGATTGTTTCCCATGATTATGGATTTTCCAGTAGCACATATTGGATTGATATTTAGCCAAATGGCAATGTTTTTGCATGTTCACATTTATTTACTTGCTTAAAATATTCATTTGACTTATTAGGGGGAAATTGATAGGTGATGATTAATAAGACATTAATATAGCCTGAAACAAAGTTTAGAAAGAAAATGTACACTTACTGATTTCTCTGCTTTTAAAGCTTCGAGAGTGCTTATTAAGTAGCTAATAATTACACAAAGACGGTTATGAGGCTTTCTTCATTTCTAAAGGAATGTTCCTGAGATTCTCATCATATCAGCACTGATGTACAGAGGAGTGGGAGGAGGGTGGGGACGGACCTAGACAGAAGGACCTGCTCTGCCTACAGCAGAGGCTGCCCTGCTGAGAAACAGGACATTATCACTGATATTATTTACAACTACCATTGCAGTGTCATAAAAAAGCAGACTGCCTTTTACTCAGTCTTATTACTGTTTTCAAATTCCCAAGAGGCAATGAACTTCCTTATTACCTGCACCCAGGCACCCTTCACTGCCCCTGTTCTATGCCACCGCTTATTGGCACAGGAAAGCAAGTATTTTATTATGGGAAAAGTCCTAAGTGGAAAAGTCAGGAGGCAAATTGTTATACATAATTTCAAGTATGATCTCAAGAATATTACATATGAACATTCTATGTCAGAGATGTAATATTGGGTGTTCAGAGATTTACACGCACATATAAAATACACACGGGTGCGTGTGTATTTTCCAGTCCATCAATTTATATCTTAGAGGGAAGAAAATACCTAGATTTTATTTTCTGAACTCTTTCTTGTATTTTCCCCATATTTTCTATAAGGAGTGTGTATATTCTGATAATAAGAAAAAGTAAACTTTTATTCTATGTATTCATTGAACTAGTAATCCCTGTTTGCCAATCAATATTTTGGCAAAATATTTTTCTACTTTGAAACTTTAAGAAGTATCTCTATAACACTCTGATACATAGAGTAAAAAAGTTGGAAAAAAAACCCAGACCCTTTGTAACACATAGGTCACTCACGTAATGGCCAATACCCTCAAGCTCTTATCTATAAATCTCCCATAAATCTTTTACCATATCCCCCAAATACTAGACTCTAAACCACTTGAAGCATTTCTTTTTCCACTTGTATGACCTAGTAGAGTGTCTTGAACTTAACAAAGATTTAATAGATACATATAAATTATATATAGTATAGTATATAGTTGTAAGTTTTTCTTCAGAAATAAATTTTATTGACTTAAAATCAAATAGTTAGGACACTTAAAAATAACTCCCCCAAATCACCTTCCTTAAGATACTGAATTAAGTAGTTATAGTATTCTACCTCTGCAAGAAATTGAAGGTATAATACATTCTCATTTCAAGAAGAGATCTTCAGCTCTGGGCCATTATCAGCTTCTTGGTGAGCTTTATACCAACATTTGTTACAACCTACTTATACTTCCCTCTACATTTTAACTAACCAACAAAATGTTAATATGTGCAAGACCAGATGTGATGGTATCACCCAGAAACTTCATGGCCTCCCACTATCCATACTCACAAAGCGGGACTGAAGGACCTTCACAGCTTGATCTCAACACCCTCTGCCTTCTTTTTTCAGCCCCACTCTGCTCCCTCCACATTCCTTGTTGTCGAAAATGCCAAGCTCTCCAGGGTACACCTCCTACTCCTCCACACATATGATCCACAGTGACCTCTCAAGAAAGTGGGGTCCCAACAAACACCTTCCCAGTTGTCTTACTTCACCAGATCAGCATATGTGGTTGCTTAACACTCGCCTTTGGGAGGCTCTGCTTCTCTGCAGGTTTTGTAACCTCCTGCCTTATCAGGCTTTGGGTCATCAGCCAGCCAGGCTTCTTATCTCACACGCTCTCTTTACCTACTTATTTGCATCTCATGCTTATCCAGCTATGTCCCAGTCCCTTCCTTACCAATGACCTCAGGACTAGGACTGTCTCCAAGTCCAGTCACTCTGGGTATAAATTATAATCTGAACCCTAGTCACTATTTAGACAGTGGTGGCTGTAGTCACCAGTCAGCTATCTCAGGGCTGTGGTAAAAATGATAACTTAAAGGCCTCTGTGACTTGGTCTCTGCCTGCATCTTGATTCGAACAAGCTGATGACTCTGAAGCCAACTTCAAGGACAATGTCATCATCCAAAATGCTCACATCAAAAATGTTGGAGTAATCTTATATTTTCAATTTATTTCATACCTTGTATCTTAGTGCCTTTAAAATATATCCAGAATCTGATCAGCACTGCTACCATCATGGCAATCTAAGACAAGATAATCTCACACCTGAATTACTGTAATAGCCTCTGCTAAGTTTATTCTTGGGTTCCTTCACAAATGGCGCCAGTGGTAAAGAACCCATCTGCCAATACAAGAGACATAAGAGATAGGGGTTCAATCTGTGGGTCAGGAAGATCCCCTGGAGGACGACATGGCAATCCACTCCAGTATTCTTACCTGGAGAATCCCATGGACAGAGGAGTCTGGAGGGCTACACTCCATGGGGTCGCAAAGAGTCAGACAGTTCAGTTCAGTTCAGTCGCTCAGTTGTGTCCAACTCTTTGTGACCCCGTGGACTGCAGCAGGCCAGGCCACCCTGTCCATCATCAACCTCTGGAGTTTACTCAAACTCATGTCCATTGTGTCAGTGATGCCATCCAACCATCTCATCCTCTGTCATCCCCTTCTCCTTCCACCTTCAATATTTCCCAGCATCAGGGTCTTTTCCAGTGAGTCAGTTCTTTGCATCAGGTGGCCAAAGTATTGGAGTTTCAGCTTCAGCATCAGTCCTTCCAACGAATATTCAGGACTGATTTCCTTTAGGATGGACTAGTTGGATCTCCTTGCAGTTCAAGGGACTTTCAAGAGTCTTCTCCAACACCACAGTTCAAAAGCATCAATTCTTTGGTGCTCAGCTTTCTTTGTAATCCAACTCTCACATCCATACATGACTACTGGAAAACCCATAGCTTTGACTAGATGGACCTTTGTTGGCAATGTCTCTGCTTTTTAATATGCTGTCTAGATTGGTCATAACTTTCCTTCCAAGGAGAAAGTGTCTTTAATTTCATGACTGCAGCCACCATCTGCAGTGATTTTGGAGCCCCAAAAAATAAAGTCAGCCACTGTTTCCATTGTTTCCTCATCTATTTGCCATGAAGTGATGGGGCCAGATGCCATGATCTTATTTTTCTGAATGTTGAGTTTTAAACCAACTTTTTCACTCTCTTCTTTCACTTTCATCAAGAAGTTCTTTAGTTCTTCTTCGCTTTCTGCCATAAGGGTGATGTCATCTGCATATCTGAGGTTATTGCTATTTCTCCCAGCAATCTTGATTCTAGCTTGTGCTTCCTCCAGCCCAGCATTTCTCATGATGTACTCTACATATAAGTTAAATAAGCAGTGTGACAATATACAGCCTCGACACACTCCTTTCCTGATTTGGAATCAGTCTGTTTCAAGTTCTAACTGTTACTTCCTGATCTGCACACAGATTTCTCAGGAGGCAGGTCAGGTGGTCTGGTATTCCCATCTCTTTAAGAATTTTCCACAGTTTGTTGTGATCCACACAGTCAAAGGCTTTGGCATAGTCAATAAAGCAGAAGTAGATGTTTTTTTCTGGAACTCTCTTGCTTTTTCGATAATCCAACAGATGTTGGCAAGTTGATCTCTGATTTCTCTGCCTTTTCTAAATCCAGCTTGAACATCTGGAAGTTCATGATTCACGAACTGTAGAAGTCTGGCTTGGAGACTTTGAGCATTACTTTGATAGTGTCTGAGATGAGATACGACTGGAGCAAATTAGCAAGCTTATTCTTGAGCCCTTATAGTTAATTTTCAATACTGCAGCCAGATGTACGCTTTTAAAATACAGCATATTTCAAATTGAGCATGTCTCTCTTTTGCCCAAAATTCTCCAGTGGCTCCCCATTTTATATGGAGCATAAACCAAGGTCCTTGTAATGGTCCATGAGGACCTCATGGTACCTCTCTGAACTCACCTGCTCATCTCCCTTTGTTTTCTTGGGTCCAGGAATTGGCATCCACACTCTTCCTTTAATAAACAAGAAGGCATGTCCTTGCCCTAAAGCTTACCCCATGTCTGGTCTGATCTGCCCACAAGCAGAGGCAGGGCCCTTCCTTCTTTCCTCAAATCTTGGCTCCATCATCACCTTGTTGATGAAGCCTCCTCTGAGAATCCAATTTAAGATCTTAAACTGCCCCCTGCCCCCACGCAATGCTCCTCCCCTCCATGTTTGTGTTCTGTTTTTCTCCATAGCATTCCTCATTTATTGCGCTTATTACCTAAATCTCCCTATTTGTCCATAAGCTCCATTCAAAGACAGTGTTTCTTTGGGGTTTTATTCCCTTATGCATCCTCAGAATTTAGAACTGTAGTTGACAAGCAGTTTACTTTAAATAAATATTTGCTGAATGAGTGAGCCGTCGCTATACTGATCACTGTTAAGGCTCGCCGAAGGCTGGCTGATCCAGTCATAGCTGAACACAACAGGGTCCAAAGGACAATCTCATTGATTCCTTCTTCTAAAGTCGCCTTTGTGTGAAATCCAGAGAATCTGTTTCTTTCCCGTGTGTCCTAACACAGTCTGTATCCTAGGTGCTACACCCCATCCACGTATCACAGTCTTCTGTCGGTTCCAGGCGGTCACTTCTGACTTCCAGCAGCAAACCCCACAGGGGCCTTGTGCCTGGTCCCTTTAGAAACCAGCACTCCCACACGGCCACCAACCACACTCCAGGCCAGACCCTCTCACCAGATCTTCTACAACCTCCATTTGGGAATAGGCCGCCATTCATACTTTCTGATTATGATCCTTTTGGATCATTACCACTGACCTCATCATGCCTATTACCAGAAAGCAGATTATTCACCATTAACATATGGATCATAAAAGTACCCCTTTCACGAGGTGGGCAGTGTGAAGGTCAATTTAAAGTAGTGCATGAAAACTGCTGAATAGTACATGACACATAAGTGTTCCACAAATATTGCATGTTACTATTACTGGATTATACAACATAAATCCTTTCCTCAAAAATCAGTTGCTAGTTCTAGTCCTGATAATAAGAGCTAAGCAATGTTTTTCAAGAAATTGAAGAGTGACTAGTTAAACGACATGAAAAGTTGACATAAAGTATATGTCTCATGATGAATCTGTGGCAACTACAGGAGAATAGGCAAAAATCCTTGAACTTCAAAACTTCAATCTTTTGCGAGAACCTCCCTCACCTCAAAAAGACATCCTAAAGCAACCCCCACCCCCATTACATTTCACATCTCATTAAGAGGACAGATAAGCATAGGACAGTTACATCCCTTTATTCTCATGGAAGTTAACATTTGATAAGATACTTCAATCTGACCTGAGTTTCTAAGTTTATCACCACAATCAGCTGCAAATCTCAATTTATTTATATCATTTTTACAATAACTTTGCTTATTTATTTATTTTGGCTGGGCTGGGTCTTTGTTGCTGCATGCACTTTTTTCTAAGTTGCAGCCACAGGGGCTATCCTCTAGCTTCAGAGCACAAGCTTCTCATTGCCATGGCTTCTCTTTGTGTGGAGCACGGGCTTCAGCAGCTGTGGCTCCTGGGTTCTAGAGCACAGCGCCAACAGCGGTGGTGCACAGGCTTAGTTACTCCATGCATGTGGGGTCTGCCCAGACCACCAGAGACTGAACTGTATCTTTTGCACTGGCAGGTGGACTCTTCACCACTGAGCCACCAGGGAAGCCTCTATTTCATCACTTTAAACAGGGATGCCCACAGAGTTGAGGTTAAGTCCTCTTCATCCGTGTTCTTTTGACTTCGCATTGGAATGTCTATCACTTGCCCCTTTCTCCTGTGCAGAATTACTTTTCTGTCTTTCCCCCAAAAAGCATCTGAGTTTGCACAACTGCTTAACTCTATCCCTATGAACTTTTGGGATCACTGAGACATTAGGAAAACCGAATGTTTTATGATCATAATGTTTTATGATGACAATTAGATCTGCCGTTCCAAAAACTACTAAAGGTGTGGTATCAGAAAAATGTTACACACTTCAATAAGTACCTGTTTATTTTTTATTTTAATCCTACGACAGGAAGGAAAATGAGTAAGCAGAAATTATCATTAAAAAATAAATTACTTCAGAGATCCCAGAATACATTGAACTAAGTTCTGTGCCATGGTCAATAACAGTCTCCCTCACAGTTCAGTAGAAAGAATGCACACACCACACACAGTCCTAGGGGAACTTCTTCTCACAGCTCATATTGTAAAGAAAAAAAAAAAAGAATTAAAGGATACCAAAAGATAGTAACTGAGGGCAGAAAATGGTCTTAAAAACATTTCCCTTAATCAAATAAATCATGTGCACTCTGAATAATTCAAATTTTAAAACCTTTTCCCCCAACTGGTAATAGAGGTATAGGTTAATACCACCAAGGCAGAGTTTCTGATAAGTTTACTGTCTCCTATAAATGATTTTAAGTATTCTTTTAAAAGCAAACTCTTTCCCAAATTGCTACTGTCAAATAAAAATGGGTTAAAAATGAAAATCAAGGGTGATTTTTAGAGTTTACCTGATAAGACATAGCCTGGTAAAACACCTGAAACTCAAAAATTACACATGACTTTAGTATAAAAAACAAGCTGGAGATCTTATATAACAATTTTATTTGTATTTTCTCATACATTTCAGATTTATTGCTTCCATTAAGCAAAAAAAAGAAATAGCCTCTCGGTCTGGAAAATAGAGTTTTAAGCTGAGATGACTAATTAGGGTAAGTCTTAAATAATATGTCCTCTATTACTTTTTTAATTATATCAGAAATATTTAGTAAGTAATAATAGTTCATAAACTCAGGGTTACTTGAACTTTGGACACTAAATGTCAAGTCTAAAATAAAACTTACAAAAAATTGCTCTTCTTTGTTTATAAATACAGAATCTTTGTATAAAAATCCAAAAAATTATCACTTTTCAAATTAGAGATGAAATGGAATGACTTTTTTTTCCTCTTGGTCTACAACAATGTTCCCCGTCCTCCCCCTTAGCTTTTCACCAAAACTCTGTATCTTTTCAGATCTTAGCGTGGTTTAGAATTTTTTCTTCAATTCTGAACAACTGTCCATTAAAGAGGATGCCTTTTCTGCACATCCTGAGTATAAAATTTGTAACATGTGAGCTGTCTTCACAGTAGGTAGTATTTTCAAGAATGCACACTTATGTTGAAATCAATATTTTCCCATTTTGAACCTTCTAAGCGATAACCCTTGGAAAACGCTATGCACTTTGCTAATGCACTGCTACATAATCACCACAATACTTCAGAAATGGATTTGAGTCATTTCACCAACAGCTGATAACCTTGGCTGCCATTCCTGGTAAGATATTGTCTTCTTAGATGCTGGACTTGGTTGTTCATTCACTCTCTCTTTTAAAAAAGAAAGGCCAAATCACAGTGATTCAAAAATAAAGGATGATGAAATTTTGACAACATAAAGGTCTAGAAAAATATAGTAAGAGGAAGAAAAGTAGAAGGAAGAGGAGGAGGAGTAATGGCCATTATCATCTCAACACCACGTGCACCAAATGTATGGGGGTAACGTGGTAAACATGTCAGTCCCTTCATTCCACTCTCACCAGGACCCAGTGGAGTATTAGCATATCCATTTCACAGATGGGAAAACTAAAGCTCAAAGCGGTTGTAGTACAATGTCTAATGCAAACAGTTGTTTGCGTTGGGATTCAACCTGGCCCTAACTGACTCTGCGATTCAGAGCCTTCATGAGATTCCATGAAGTCTCTCTGAAAAAAAGCATCATTTGAAATTGTGCAATTAAAGGAGGATACAATATTTTGCCCATAAATGTTATCAAGTCATTCAAGAAACCTCAAACACTCCTTTGCAGCCAAAGATGGAGAAGCTCTTTATAGTCAGCAAAAACAAGACCAGGAGCTGACTGTGGCTCAGATCATGAACTCCTTATTGCCAAATTCAGACTGAAATTGAAGAAAGTAGGGAAAACCACTAGACCATTCAGGTATGATCTAAATCAAATTCTTTATGATTATACAGTGGAAGTGAGAAATAGATTTAAGGGACTAGATCTGATAGAATGCCTGATGAACTATGGATGGAGGTTTGTGACCTTGTATAAGAGGCAGTGATCAAGACCGTCTCCAAGAAAAAGAAATGCAAAAAAGCAAAATGGCTGTCTGATGAGGCCTTACATATAGCTGTGAAAAGAAGAGAAGCAAAAAGCATAGGAGAAAAGCAAAGATATGCCCATCTGAATGCAAAGATCCAAAGAACAGCAAAGAGAGATAAGAAAGCCTTCCTCAGTGATCAGTGCAAAGAAAGAGGAAAACAATAGAATGGGAAAGACTAGAGAACTCTTCAAGAAAATTAGAGATACCAAGGGAACATTTCATGCCATAATGGGTTCAATAAAGGACAGAAATGGTACGGGCCTAACAGAAGCCGAAGATATTAAGAAGAGATGGCAAGAATACAAAAAAGAACTATACAAAAAAGATCTTCATGACCCAGATAATCACGATGGTGTGATCACTCACCTAGAGCCAGACCTCCTGGAATGTGAAGTCAGTGGGACTTAGGAAGCATCACTATGAACAAAGCTAGTGGAGGTGATGGAATTCCAGTTGAGCTATTTCAAATCCTAAAAGATGATGCTGTGAAAGTGCTGAAGTCAATATGCCAGCAAATTTGGAAAACTCAGCAGTGGCCACAGGACTAGAGTATAAAGTTCAGTTTTCATTCTAGTCCCAAAGAAAGACAATGCCAAAGAATGCTCAAACTACCACACAATTGCACCCATCTCATATGCTAGTAATGCTCAAAATTCTCCAAGCCAGGATTTAACGGTATGTGAACCGTAAACTTCCAGATGTTCAAGCTGGTTTTAGAAAAGGCAGAGGAACCAGAGATCAAATTGCCACTGGATCATCAAAAAAGCAAGAGTTTTATTTCTGCTTTATCGACTATGCCAAAGCCTTTGACTCTGTGGATCACAATCAACTGTGGAAAATTGTGAAAGACATGGGAATACCAGACCACCTGACCTGCTTTCTGAGAAATCTGTATGCGGGTCAGGAAGCAACAGTTAGAACTGGACATGAAAGAACAGACTGGTTCCAAATAGGAAAAGGATTACATCAAGGCTGTACATTGTCACCCTGCTTATTTAACTTATATGCAGAGTACATCATGAGAAATGCTGGGCTGGATGAAGCACAAGCCGGAATCAAGATTGCCAAGAGAAATATCACTAACCTCAGATATGCAGATGACACCATCCTTATGATAGAGAGTGAAGAAGAACTAAAGAGCCTCTTGATGAAGGTGAAAGAGGAGAGTGAAAAAGTTGGCTTAAAGCTCAACATTCAGAAAACTAAGATCAAGTCATCCGGTCCCATCATTTCATGGCAAATAGATGGGGAAACTGTGGAAACAGTGGCAGACTTTATTTTTGGGGGCTCCCAAATTACTGCAGATGGTGACTGCAGTCATGAAACTAAAAGACGCTTGCTCCTTGGAAGGAAAGATATGACCAACCTAGACAGCTTATTAAAAAGCAGAGACATTACTTTGCCAACAAAGGTCTGCCTAGTCAAGGCTATGATTTTTCCAGTAGTCATGTATGGATGTGAGAGTTGGACTACAAAGAAAGCTGAGTACCAAAGAATTGATGTTTTTGAACTGTGGTGTTGGAGAAGACTCTTGAGAGTCCCTTGGACAGCAAGGAGATCCAACTAGTCCATCCTAAAGGAAATCAGTCCTGAATATTCATTGGAAGGACTGATGCTGAAGCTGAAACTCCAATACATTGGCCACCTGATTCAAAGAGCTGACTAATTTGAAAAGACCCTGATGAATTGAATGCAGGAGGAAAAGGGGACAACAGAGGATGAGATGGTTGGATGGCATCACCTACTCAATGGACATGAGTTTGAGTAATCTCCGGGAGTTGGTGATGGATAGGGGGCCTGGTGTGCTGCAGTCAATGGGGTTGCAAAGAGTCGGACACAACTGAGCGACTGAACTGAATTGAAAGAGTATTTTTTTCCTCTTTCCTCTTCCTTAAGTAACTGTGTTAAAAATTATATACTTAATATCAAGTTTATTGGTAGTAGTGGAAGATAGGAGAACAGGACCAGGGTTGACATAGAAAGAGTATTCCCATGCAATCACAATGACAGTTGACATGATAAAGTCAGTGTAATTTAAAAAAGACTTTTTCAGAAAATCTACAAACAAGAAATGCTGGAGAGGGTGTGGAAAAAGGAGAACCCTTCTGTACTGTTGGTGGGAATATAACTTGAGATAGCCACTATGGAGAATAAGATAGAGGTTCTTTAAAAAATTAAGAATAGAACTATCACATGACCCAGCAACCCCACCACTGGGCATATACCCAGAGAAAATCATTATTGAAAAAGACACATGTACCCCAGTGAGTGTTCACTGCAGCACTGTTTACAATAGCCAGGACATCGAAACAACCTAAATGTCCAATGACAGATGAAATAAAGAAGATGTAGTGTATATATACAATGGAATATTACTCATTCACAAAAAGGGACAAAACTGAGTCATCTGTAGGGACATGGATGGACCCATAGACTGTCATACAGAGTGAAATAAGTCAGAAAAACCAAAACACATATTAATGTATATATGTGGAATCTGAAAAAAGAACTGGTAGAGATGATCTTATCTATGAAGCAAAAATAGACACAGATATAGAGAACATAGGGATACCAAAGGGGAAGGGGGGATGGGACGAGTTGAGAGATTGGGATTTATATATATATACTATTGATACTATGTATAAAATAGATAACTAATGAGAATCTACTGAACAGCACAGGGAACTCTACTGATTGCTCTGTGATGACCTAAAATGGGAAGGAAATTCAAAGAAGAGGAGATATATGGATACATATGGCTGATTCACTTTGCTGTACAGTAGACATTAATACAACATTGTAAAGCAACTATAGCTACACCAATAAAAATTTTGTAAAAAAGATTCTTAACAAGATTTCTCTCTCTTTCCTCAACACACACAGACACACAGACACAGATCCACGCACACATTTACACGCACATACAATGCATTTACTCAAAGAAAAGCTATTAAATTAACGTCACAGGATACTACGGTCATTAAATCTGACTAAGCAAAAGCTATTTCCTGGAAGAAACTAATTTTGACTCAAATTTAAAGAATGAAATATTCATGGTGAGTGTTGAAATAGGAAGGGTACAGAGAGGAAAATCTTAATAAGCATTGGACACATCAGGAGAGAGATAATAAAGGCAGGGATAAACACATAAATACCCCTTAGCTGGGCAGGATACGACTGCAAAGAAGTGGCAGTGAAAGTGACACAGTGAATTCTACCCACGTAATGAAGGAATATGACACACGGAAATCATCGTGACTTCGTAACTGCTGTTAGAGATTTGGGCAGGAACATTCGATTTAAAAAACCCTAAAAGGTTTCGCTTTGTGTCTTTCATTAAACAAGTGGAGATACCTGGAGAGGCACCATGACTTGTTCAATCCACAACTGGTTAGCTATCAAGCCGCCAGCACTTTGATTGCACCCATCAAGTCCCGGGAAAAGTCTCCATTATCAGCCACCTTTCACTTTGAGGCAATGGGGCCACCCGGTACTTCAGTTTCTGTTAGTATTAAGGATCCTGAGGCCATAACAGACACACCCAGGAACGGTGACTCAGGGAGCAACCAAGACTTAACTCAGGAGATGCAGGTCTGAGCACCTTGGGGATCACGCTGGCCTAATTCTCACTAGATTTTTGCTTATGTGACTTCTCCATATTTCACAAGAGTAAGAGTCACATCCCACAGAAGACACTAGGCTAGAATTAGGAAACAAAAACCAGCAGTATCTGCTTAAACATTTACATATTCAAGATGATCAAAAATGATGACTTTATGGATATCTACCACTGAGTGGCTATAAGAAAAGTGACTTTAATGAAAGATGACTTTTCAAAGTAATTAGAGGAGACATTTTCATAAGAGGTATTCATGGTAATTAGGAATAAATGCATATATCATCTTGGGAACACTTCTTGAGAGCCAAATAATTACCTGGGAAAAGTCTTGCTAGACGCTATCAGACTTTATAAAGTTGAACCAAATATAATTATGTCAACCATACAGTAACATAAATAGAAGGAGGTTAACAAAGAGCCAGTAAATAAAAATAAGATCCTCTTAGGGCACAAGGTGCTACCTACAACTGGATTTTCTCATAGGAAAATTCTCAAATAATCAAATTTGCAAAAGAAAAAGAAAAGAAAACATCTTTCTGAACAACTTGTAAGTGACAACTGGCAAAAATAAAATTAATAAATACAAATCTATGAATCCTTGAAGTGCTATAAAGATTATATTCTTCTTATAAAAGCAGAATGATTCAGAGATAAAGCAAATGCAATAAATTAGCAAAGTTCAAAAACAAAATATTCCCAGACAAGAGAGATGAGATATAACATCATTTTTATTTCCATTCTCAAGGAACTGGAAGGTTAGTTTGGTGGTTATGATCGGACTTCAAATATGTGGACCTCTAAGAAAACTGCTTTTGAATTCTTTTTATTTTTTTTCTATTAAATGACATTTATTTCATAAGCAGTTTATCTCATTTGCAAGCAGAATAGTGAAAACAAATTTAAATTCTTCTCTGAGATTGTTACTGGGTTCAGCTATGCTGGTTCCTTGCATTACTTGTTACGACCTCATAGCTCCATAGTCTCATAATGATTAAGAAAAGAATTTCCATAGACTTCCCTGGCAGTGAAGAAGTGGTTAAGAATTCACCTGCCAATCCAAGGGACATGGGTTTGATCTTCGGTTCGGGGAGCTTCCACACCCCACAGGGCAGTTAAGTCTGCACCCCACACTACAGAGCTCCGTGCACCCCAGAGCCTGCGCTCTGAAGCAATAGAAACTGCTGCAGTGAGAAGCCCGCGCAAGGCAACCAGAGAGGAGCCCTGCTCAGCGCAACTAGAGAAAGCCGGCAAGCAGCAATGAAGGCACAGCACAGCCAAAAATAAAATTAAAAAACAAAAGAATTTCCCTAAGAAATGTGGAAGCAAGAAACTTCATTCTGTCCTCCAAAATAAACATTATTCAAGTACTTTATCAGAAAAAAAAAAGATAATCCTCCTTGTACATTTCATCCTCTCATGACAATTCATTGACAGTTACCAGTAAAGAGAATTCATCCACTGAAAATAGTTCAGAAACAAGAAGTTTATGATGATAACTAATAGGCTAGAATCTGAAGGTTTACAAGAGCCTAACTCAGCTGCTGAGTCATGAAAAGCAGGCAGAATATTTCCAAGGCAACGTGTTTTGACAAGCTACAATTTCATAATAATATTTCACAACAATATTTTCTTTTCTTATTTTAACATTTTTCACAGGACTTATGGGCAAGCAGTGCAAAATTGTTTAAAAATGTGGTCAATAACTGTGTCTTCTCTGGAGTATTGGATCCTTCAAAAATCTTTAAATTAACATTGTGACATAGCAAGAAACTTCCAAAATACTTGCACAACATACATCTCATATACTTATAGCCCATTTGGTCAAAATATGTATTAAACCTGGTAAGCAACAAACACATTCTCCAATGCTTTGGGGAAAATAACAGAAAACCACTGTTATCTACTGTGATTTATAGTCAATTTCATTTTACTCAACTTATAAAGTTCAAATAATTCTCTTTCTTTGAATTCAGAATAGATATATGTATGCAAGGTAATATACATACCTTGGGTAAGTGTAAAGGTAAAATTCTTCCTTATTTTATGCCACTTGGAATTGGTGAAAGAGAAGCAAAGCATCATATTATTGTTTTACCATTTGGACTTTGAGTTCCTTGTTTGCTAATTCAAGTGGGAATTCCCAGCAGACAATGACCAGGCAGAGGATATTACTGTTAAAGGTTTACTAAGTAAATAGCTGTCACATTAGAACAAAAATACATCAGAAGGTCATGACTAATGTTCAGTGTCCACTGAGTGCTTGCCTGAGAACTCAGGCTAGCTCCTGAATTTCACTTTGTATCACAGATGTGCAGTGCCCCAAAGGAGATTGCCTGGGGTTCAGGCTGATGAACTAATAACTGCAAAGATTAACATAATAAAAATATGAAGCTTCACTGATGCATTTTTCAGTTAACACTGTAGTTCAAAAGCATACTGTCTCCCCAAACAGAAATTCACAAATATTACTACTTGGTATTTGTTATATTACCTATGAAGTGAAAGTGAAGTGAAAGTTGCTCAGTCGTGTCCGACTCTTTGCGACCCCATGGACTATACTGTCCATGGAATTCTCCAGGATAGAATACTGGAGTGGGTAGCCTTTCCCTTCTCCAGTAGATCTTCCCAACCCAGGGATCGAACCCAGGTCTCCTGCATTGCAGGCAGATTCTTCACCAGCTGAGCTACAAGGGAAGCTCTATATTACCTATACAAGGACTCGTATATACTGAACTAATATATTGAATTTATATATAAATTGAACTATGAGAATTTTAAAAACTGCATTATTCTATGCTCTGTAAACAAATTCTACAGGTGTATTTTGTAAAACAGCACAACTCAAGAATATATATGAGTTTATATATGAGTATATATAAACAGCACAACTCGAGAATATATATGAGTTTATATATGAGTATATGTATATATTCTCGAGTTGTGCTGTTTTACAAAATACACCTGTAGAATTTGTTTACAGAGCATAGAATAGTCCAGTTTTTAAAATTCTCATAGTATTCAGTGAATAAGTGAATTCACTGAAATAAGTGAATAACTTCTTTCAACTTATTCAGTGAAAGTCTAGATACCTACCATGGGCCTGATTCTACAGCTAATTTTTAACAACTGGAATAGATGAGTGATTTCTTAATGTAATCCTGCTAAAGGGGTTAATACGAGTACAAAGTCAGCTTATTTGAGCTTTGAAGATCTAAGGGGGTAAAAAATCACCTTACTTTGCAAAGCCTGCATGTGACATTGGTCTTGGAACATTGTGTCTCCTTAATGAGAACTAGAGATTCTTAGTTGCCTGTCTTGCAAACTGTCATGTCCCTGTGGGTTTCAAGGAATCTAATACCTCTGTACTTCCTAAAAGCACGCTTTCCCAAGCATCTCTGTGTCTCATAGACATGAAAGAAAGCAATGCCAGGTATGTCTGCATCCCAAACCCCTTTTAGGTCTAAATTTCTTTACTGTATAGTATACATAGAGAAGTATCCATAGATGTACAGAGTATGTATAGTTCCACTGTGTGGATCACAATAAACTGTGGAAAATACTTAAAAAGATAGGAACGCCAGACCACCTTACCTGTCTCCTGTGAAACCTGTATGCATGTCAAGAAGCAACAGTTAGAACCAGACATAGAACAAAGAATTGGTTCAAAACTTGGAAAGGAGTATGTCAAGTCTGTATATTGTCACCTTGCTTATTTAACATACATGCAGAGTACATCATGTGAAATGCTGGGCTGGATGAATCTCAAGGTGGAATCAAGAAGGCAAGGAGAAATATCAACAACCTCAGATATGCAGATAATACCCCACTCTAATGGCAGAAAGTGAAGAGGAACTAAAGAGCCTCCTGATGAAGGTGAAAGAGGAGAGTGAAAAAGCTGGCCAAAAACTCAACATGAAAAACACTAAGATCATGGCATCCAGTCACAACACTTCATGGCAAACAGATGGGGAAACAATGGAAATAATGAAAGACTTCATTTTGGGGGCCCCAAAATCACTGCAGACAGTAACTGCAGTCATGAAATACAGACATTTTCTCATTGGAAGGAAAGCTATGACCAACCTAGATAGCATATTAAAAAGCAGAGATATCACTTTGCCAACAAAAGTTTGAATAGTCAAAGCTATGTTTTTTTCCAGTAGTTATGTAAGAATGTAAGAATTTGACCATAAGAAGACTGAATGCTGAATAACTGATGCTTTTGAACTGTGGTTCTGGAGAAGACTCTTGAGAGTCCTCTGGACAGTAAGGAGATCAAACTAGTCAATCCTAAAGGAAATCAATCCTGAACATTCATTGGAAAGACTGATGCTGTAGCTGAAGCACCTGATTCAAAAAGCTGACTTATTAGAAAAGAACCTGATGCTGGGAAAGATTGAAGGCAAAAGGAGAAGTGGGTGGCAGAAGTGAGATGGTTAAATAGCATCACTGACTCAATGAACATGAGTTTGAGCAAACTCCAGGAGATAGTAGAGGACAGAGGAGCCTGCTGTGCTGTAGTCCACGGGGTCGCCAAGAGTCAGACACTACTTAGCAACGGAACAACAACAACAACACAGTGTCCATAACTAAGAAATAGACATTTCATAGTTAATGATCATAATCTTTCATTTATATATTTTAAAACTCAATAAACAACTTCGGAAATCGTGTTGTAATGTCCAAAACACCTATCATGGTGCTGAGTACATAGAAAGCTCTCAATAAGCTTTATGATGTTAGTTAAAAAATATTTCTACAGTTTCGTCTGAGCTCTGTGATAGAATTTCTGAGATTGATAAGCCAATATAAATATTTCATAAAGAAAACAGATACCCTAACATGCTAAACACCTCAGAAAGTTACTTCAGAATTTTACATTATCAAGCCTGACTAAATACTGTTTTCACACAACTCAGGAAATAAATAAGAAAATCTATGCTTTATTCAAGGGATAAATAGATTCAAGAGATTAGATCTGATAGAGTGCCTGAAGAACTACAGATGAAAGTTTATAACATTATATAGGAGGCAGTGTCAAAACCATCCACCCCGCCCCTCCCCCCCAAAAAAATAAAGGAAAATGGTTGTCTGAGGAGGCCTTACAAATAGCTGAGAAAAGAAGAGATGGAAAAGGCAGAAGAGAAAAAGAAAGATAATCCCCATCTGAATGCAGAGTTCCAAAGAATAGCAAGGAGAGATAAGAAAGCCTTCTTAAGTGAACAATGCAAATAAATAGAAGGAAACAATAGAATGGGAAAGACTAGCAATCTCATCAAGAAAATGAGAGATACCAAGAGAATGTTTCATGCAAAGATGGGCACGATAAAAGACAGAAATAGTATGAACATAACAGAATCAGAAGAGATTAAGAAGAGGTGGCAAGAATACAAGAAGAACTATACAAAAAGGTCTTAATGACCCAGACAACCATAATGGTGTGGTTACTGATCTAGAGCCAGACATCCTGGAGTCTGAAGTCAAGTGAGCCTCAGGAAGCATTACTACAAACAAAGCTAGTGGAGGTGATGGAATTCTAGTTGAGCTCTTTCAAATCCTAAAAAGATGATGCTGTGAAAGTGCTGCACTCAATATGCCGGCAAATTTGGAAAATTCAGCAGTGGCCACAGGACTGGAAAAGGTCAGTTTTCACTCCAATCCCAAAGAAAGTCAGTGCCAAAGAATGTTCAAATTACCACACAATTGAACTCATTTCACATGCTAGCAAAGTAATGCTCAAAATTCTCCAAGCCAGGCTTCAACAGTATGTGAACTGAGAATTTCCAGATGTTCAAACTGGATTGAAAACACAGAGGATCTCCGGATCAAATTGCCAACATCCGTTGGAACAGAGAAAAAGCAAGAGAATTCCAGAAAAACATCTACTTCTGCTTCATTGACTACACAAAATCCTTTGACTGTGTGGATCACAACAAACTGGGAAATTCTTAGAGAAGGGAAAACAAGACTACCTTCTGAGAAAGAAATATTTTCTCACCTGCCTCCTGAGAAACCTGTATGCAAGTTAAGAAGCAACAGTTAGAACATGGAGCAATGAGCTGGTTCAAAATTAGGAAAGGAGTACGTCAAGGCTGTATACTGTCACCCTGCTTATTTAACTTATATGCAGAGTACATCATGTGAAATGCTGGGCTGGATGAAGCTCAAGCTGGAATCAAGATTGCCAGGAGAAATATCAACAACCTCAGACATGCAGATCATACCACTCTAATGGCAGAAAGTGAAGAGAAAAGAGCCTCTTGATGAGGGTGAAAAGAGGAAATTGCAAAGCTGGCTTGAAACTCAACATTCAAAACACTAAGATCATGGCATCTGGTCCCATCACTTCATGACAAATAGATGAGGAAATAATGGAAACAGTGACAGATTTTATTTTCTTGGGCTCCAAAATCACTGTGGACAGTGACTGCAGCCATGAAATTAAGCCACTTGTTCCTCAGAAGAAAAGCTATGACAAACCTAGACAGTGTGTTAAAAAGCAGAGACATCACTTTGACAACAAAGGTCCATACAGTCAAAGCTATGGTTTTTCCAGTAGTCATGAATGATGTGAGAGCTGGACCATGAAGAAGCCTGAGCATCAAGGAATGATGCTTTCAAACTGTGGTGCTAGAGAAGGCTCTTGAGAGTCCTTTGGACTGCAAGAAGATCAAACCAGTCAATCCTAAAGAAAATAAACCCTGAATAGTCATTAGAAAGACGGCAGCCGAAGCTCCAAAACTTTTGCCACCTAATGCAAAGAGCCAACTCATTGGAAAAGACTGTGAAGCTGGGAAAGATTGAGGGCAGGAGAAGTGGGCAACAGAGGATGAGACGGTCGGATGGCATCATTGACTCAATGGAAACGAGTTTGAGCAAGCTCCAGGAGATAGTGAAGGACAGGGAAGCCTGGTGTGCTGCAGTTCATGCAGTTGCAAAGAGTCAGACAGCATTGAATAACTGAACAACAACAAAATGTTTTATTTACCAAAATAAACTATATCCAGAGCAAGAATTGGAGAAGGCAATGGCACCCCACTCCAGTACTCTTGCCTGGAAAATCCCATGGATGGAGGACCCTGGTAGGCTGCAGTCCATGGGGTCGCTAGGGGTTGGACACGACTGAGCGACTTCACTTTCACTTTTCACTTTCATGCATTGGAGAAGGAAATGGCAACCCACTCCAGTGTTCTTGCCTGGAGAATCCCAGGGATGGGGGAGCCTGGTGGGCTGCCATCTATGGGGGTCGCACAGAGTCGGACACGACTGAAGCGACTTAGCAGCAGCAGCAGAGCAAGAATTAGGGCTCTGTGCGTTTATGAACAAGGAAAGTTTTCCTAGATTTACTAATCACATATTTCCTTTCAGAGATTAAGGAAAAGTTAAATGATTTAGATTATGAATGCATCAAATCATCCCATTTCCAGTCCATACACCTTACATATCATGCATGAAGATCTCTTAGATGTATGAACATGATGAAGAGAAGGAAATCTCCACCTGCAGCAGGGACACAACACCTGATCTCAGAAACTTGCAACATATGAGAAATACAGCCTGCCTATATATTTGTATGTATATTTCCTGAAAGTAACAAGCATAGTCTATATATGTAGAGATTCTTATTAATATATGTATCTATTATACCATGCGTCCCCAACCCGTGGGTCACGGGCTGCTACCAGTCTGAGGTCTGTTAGGAACTGGGCTGTACAGCAGGGGGTGAGTGAAGGGTGAACACGCGAGGCTTCGTGTGTTTCTCCAGCCACTCTGCATCGCTCACTTTACAGTCTGAGCTCTGCCTCTTCTCAGATCAGGGGTGGCATTAGTTCTCAGACGAGCATGAACCCTGCTGTGAACTACTGGGATCTAGATGGCTCATTCCTTATGAGAATCTAATGCCTGGTGATCTGAGGCAGTGATGCTAGCACTGGGCTGCTACTGTCTCCTGTCACCCCCAGATGGGACTGGCCAGTTGCAGGAAGACAAGCTCAGGGCTCCTCCTGATTCTGCATTACGACAAGTGGCACGACTATTTCATTATATATGACAATGTAAGAATAACAGAAAAAAAAAGCACACAATAAATGTAATGCACTCAAATCATCCCCAAACCATTCCTCCCACCCCCTCTACCCTGGTCTGTGGTGGAAAAACAGTCTTCCACAAAACTGGTTCCTGATGCCAAAATGGCTGGAGACTGCTGTATTGATACTACTCTGGTGATTTCCAACGTTTCAGATCTTTCATCTAGAGACAGAAATGTTACCTTTCTTGCTTCTTTGATCATCTTCCGAACGGTTTCCTTAATCGTAAGCAGTTGTGCTCTGGGTGGATGAAAGAGGAGCTCAATGTGCGTCCCCCCTAAGAGTCCAGGCATTACATAAGGCCAGCCTAAGTCAAGATTTGGGGCTTCCACATCGGACTCCACAGGCCAGTAAGTCCCTGAAGATGACGCGTCATCGCAGGAATTATCGGGACCATGTGACGTGCTTTGTGCAACTTTTTGAACATTGTTTAAAATGTAATTAATTTCTTCCTCAGCTAGAAAGTCTGACACTCGTTCCTTGGCAAGAAATTCTTTGTATGCATCTAACCCATGTTCAATCAGCGTGTCCACGGCCACTCGGTACCATTCCTTATAGTGAGGTTCAATGTAATTGTCTGATTTGCACTCGTCATTCAAGGAGGACAGCATTGATGAGGACTCCATGCTGGCGAATCTTTGACAAGGGCACTTTCAAATGTCCATTCGTGAAGGAAAGAGAGGTATCTGGATGTCTAAAAAGAAGAAAATCAAAATCAGAATTTGGAAATCAAATGTCTTAAAGTCATTATTCATTTCTACTACCGGCTCAGTATAACATACATTTTATATTCAAAGTGGCATTAATAATACCACAATTCACATAATCCCAATAATTATTATGGTATTATTCACATAATACCATAATCCAAATAAGTTAAACTGATTTCCTTTTACAGATTTCTAGTTGATAAATCCCTTCCCAAGATACCTCTAACTCTAGTTTCTCATCTAAGGAAATATACCTTCCTCCTCTGACATTCTGAAAGCCCATCCTTCTTAAATTTAATCTGGGATTACACACGGTATGATTAGAATCAGAATAAAACCAATGCCTGGTCGGCCATTTATATAAATCTTTACCAAATATCTGTTAAGCATATATCCTTATGAAATTTAAAAAGCTCAAAACACTTGCCTTCCAGGGAGGTATTAATAAGATGAAGAGGTTAACTATACACACAAAGCTGTTTGTTACCACTTTGAACAAAGACATATACTGCTAAGGGCTAAAACGAACACTGTGAGTAGTCAATGCTTTCAGAATAAAAGCAAGTCGAGATCAATATGGAATAGAAGAGATGCATTATGGTTAGCCTAGAGAGGAGGTGGGCTTCAGCTGAACCTGGGATGATGAGTAAAAATATGATCAGATGTCAAGAAGGAATATTTTCATCCCACACAAGAATGTAAAACATAAGCAAAAGCACAGAACAGGTATGAGCTTGGTACATTCACAGTTGGTTTAAAAAAAAGACAACTTGGTCTGCTGGAAATCAGGATCCTTGTATTGGTGGCAGGAGATAGAGGGGGATAGACCAAATGGAGCCAGGTGTGGAGGCCCACGGGAGATTGTTGTGATTCAGCAAAACTTGTGCCCAAGACAATTAGTCTGGCAGGATCAGGGGAGTAGAGGAGGGATAAGGAGCTGAGAGAGCCCTTCTCTTTTCAAACCCCCAGTGAGGACGTGACAAGAATATTCAAGCCATGGTGCAAAGCACAGACTTGAAATCTGATGGCTTGACAGCATACAGGTGACAAAGAAATTCAGGGCATCAAAGACAATTCAGTTTTCTCTTAGAAAGGAAAATCTGCCTACCCAAGCCCACGCCCCATCCCTCACAATGCCCACAAAGTGCTATTCATTCCCTCACTCCCTGGTCAGATACTGGACTGGACCTTATGTCCATCAAATGGGGGACTTTCCAGGCTTTGGAAGTCACAAGCTCCATTGTGTGGATGCAGACAAAGTACTGCTCTACGATGTGCTACAAGCACTCCAGGGCTTTTCTGACTAAAAACGTCTTTGTCAGTGGCCCTGCGTAGTTGTCAGTTTTCTACTTCTCTCGGCTTTACCGAAAAGCTAATCTGGAAGCCATTACTATTAACTCCTCATCTGAAAATACGTAACAAGAGTCACTAACCATAGACAGAAGTCATGGAGGAATGGACAATAAACAGGGCCATAGTCCTGCTGGGGGAGAAAAGGTCAGAAAAGATCCAGTGTATAGGAAGCCAGACTGGGGAGTGAGCGGGGTTCAGGGTACCTTACTTTACTATTTTATGTAAATAGATGGAGACAAGCCTGCCTCCATCCCTAGGCTTGGAGGTTTTACAGAGAAAATCTAGCAGTAATGAAACCTAAAGATTAAATCTGACATAAGAAAAAAAGAGAACACGTTGCTTTCAGTTTCCTGGAGGATTCTCAGCTTGAGCCATAACTTGGCTCCAAAGCCAAGGCAACTGGAACTGTCCCTGGGTCCCGGGACCATCATCATCTCTGCAACATGGCATCGGAGTTCTGGGCAACACAGTCTTCCTGCCTCCCATGGAATTATGGTGCAGTTTTGGGGTAACATGCTCTCACTCCTCCATGGGCTGGAGGAATAAGGACTAAGCTGTCTGCTAGACTGATAGATAAGCTATAAAGAAGTAAAATTTGATTATTTTATTACCTCATTACATCCAACTTAATCTATTGACATGTACCAGGATGTTAAGAAGGAAACTTTCATAAATGTCTCAATCTTATATAGCTGCCCAGGGGTTCTCAATAGAAGAGATTTGACACCACCCCGACTCTAAGCATGAGCAATGTCTGGAGATGTTCTTAATAAGGACGTGTGGGGAGGCGTGTTACTGCCGTGGTGTGTAGGGACCAGGGATGCCGCGAAGTCCCCATCAAGGCACAGGACAGCCGCCCACAGTAAGGAATTATCTGGTCCAAAATGCAAATGGTGCCAAGGTTGAGAAATCCTCATCGAGTCACTCACTTCCTGTGCACAGTATTAAACTACTAAATAATGACCTTTGCAGTGTTCATTAAAGTTCTCTTTTGCACATTAACACTCCTTTATTAACAAAGAAATAAGGTTTTTATTTGCTTGACAGAATGAATTAATCTGATCAAAGTTTAGTTTCCTAAGGTTTAGTGAAGAGTAGTTTTCATTTGATAATTCCAGTCCATGAAGGGACAAACATCCAGTGGTCACAGGAAATCACAGAGATCATCTGTAATCATTAAAAACAGTAGGTAACTGATGACTGTTCGTAACAGTCCCAGGACTCCTAAGCACTCATTTTTAAACTTTCAAAATTTAACTTTTGAATTCCTAAAACATGCGATGCTACCTGCCTATTCCATCTGGAGATCAAAATGCATAAAGTGCTTTAAAAAATACTTAATTCATTTCTGAGCTTTACCTATGCAAATATATACACTGCAAATATTTTTAAAAACTTCATTCTTGAACTATGTGTAAGCTGAGAAATCACAGAGATCAGAGGGATTATGAAAGTAAAATAAAACTAGGAGGACACATATGAAAAATTAATTATGAAGGAAAAAACAATTGGAAGTGAGAATAAAAGTGAAACCCTATAGGACTAATCAAGAGCAAAACCAGATACGATGCAGATAAAACACACCAGAGGAAAAACGCAACAGCCATAAGTACTGAAGTTGAGATATGATGTATAAGAGTTAAGATAAGAAATAAATACACTTGATTTGTCCTGCTGGAGAGAAGCTATCCTTCAACCATAGTCTAGAGACCCACTCATTTATTGCAAGAGCTGTTTACAGGCGGCTACTTATAAAAGAGCCAGCTACATAAATGTTAATGGGAGAGAGCAAAGCAATGGCTCCTACACAAAGAGCTACCGCAATAAAATAGCACCTGTAGTTAGTTATTGGAGAAGGAAATGGCAACCCGCTCCAGTGTTCTTGCCTGGAGAATCCCAGGGACGGGGGAGCCTGGTGGGCTTCCGTCTATGGGGTCGCACACAGTCGGACACGACTGAAGTGACTTAGCAGCAGCAGCAATTAGTTATAGACTCAGTACAGCACTTTAAGAGTTCAGTTGTTAAATATTTGAAGGGTTATATTTGAGGACGAAATGAATTGGGTATGCCTTTAAACACAGAAAAATTTAGCATCATTTAATCAATAACCATTAAAAACTCTTAGAAAGTACATTCTTTTCATATACTATTTCATGTATATTCTTTTCACAGGATAGAGTTAACGAGAAAAGAAAAATAAAATCTCTTCGTGATATAAAAGCTGAGGAGACTGTTTGGCTCATCTATTATTTGACTCACTCCAGAAAAAGAGACTCCCAAAACACATGATTCAAAGCCAGATCCCCAAACCACCACATACTGCATTTGCTATCAAACTTTAGAATTATTGTGGGAAGTATACATTCCAAAAATGAAATCTGTAAATACAAAATGTATAAACAAGGTATAAAAGAATAGATTTCAATGCATAGGCCACTCTTAAAAACGGTTTGGACATTTCAATTATAAAACTAAATATACAACTCATACAAGGCAGCAGCTGCACTCCTAGGGTTGATCCTGAGAAATGGAAACTTACCTTCACACAAAGATTTGTACACGAATGTTCACAACAGTCTTATTTATAACAGCCCCAAGCTGGCAACAACCCAAACGTCTTTTGTAGTTGAGTTTTATACAAACTGTGGTACCCCCATATCATGGAGTATTCATCAGCTATACAGTGGACTAACTTCTGATGCCTGATCAACTGCTATGAACCTCACGAGAAGAATCTACAATTATCTTAAAACAAATTGTGCTCACTAGCAATTTCACCTGCCTTGAATAGAAAACAAAATAAAAATAACATATAACTGGGAGGGTGAGAGCTTGTGTTCAGGGTCACACCACTAGGTTTAAAGCCTGCTTCCCAAATCACAATCAATTCCCTACATATGAACTTTTAAGTTTTAAGCTTTCAAAGATGCGAACGTGTATTCCAGCAACATCAGGGTGGGTGAAACTGCAGCTTGCCCTCTGATTGTGTTAGCTGGGTACCTAGGGTAACTTTGTTTGACTTATGAACAAATTGGACTTACAAATGGCACTCTTGGAATGGAACTCATTTGTATGTAGGGGACTTGCCGTGTTGTGAAGTTCGTGGACAAGTGACCTGCGCACGCAAGCCTCAGTCTGTGCCTCTTACCGAATGCAAGTTTGTGTCCTGATCCACAGTGAGGTCAAACAAAGTGAAACATCAGAGTTTGGAGGAAGGTATATTGCAGGGTCCTGAACAGACAATGTGTGGGTCCTGCTCAAAAACCCTGAACTCCCTGAAATGCCATTTTTAAAGGCAGGTGAGGCAGAAGCATCTCAAGGAATGTATCATCTGATGCACAATTCTCTGGTTAATGGTGAGGTACCAGCATGGTGTCACAGGGGTTAACACCATCAGTCCTCAGGCTCCAAAAGGTCTGGGGCTATATACTCCTGGTCATCAATTTCTTTCAGTTGGTGGTGGCTTTTAGCGTCTGAAAAACTTGGGAAAATACAAGATGCTGTTATGATGGGGGTACTTCAGAGAGGTGCTCAAGCAGAAGATATGGAGAGGGGTCTGTCCCAGGAAGGCCCCATAGGTCCTGCTCAGTTACATGTTCATGACATTAGGTCATTCTAAGAAATAAATGAGGCAAATGCCTATGAAGTATTATACTAGTATTCCTATTTTACATTTTAACATAATGTTACAGTATAATTACTCTAAAGATATAAAACATTTGGTCACAAAAGTCTTTAAGGATTCAGAAAACGACAGAGTCTCTGTCATCCCATCAGCAGTGTTAACGCTGTTTTGTCAACTGTAGTATTAAGCCAACAGCTAAACCTAGTCTCCATTGTTTACAGTTTCTGATCACAGAACCATCATTGGAAAGACTTCTGATATAAGAAGTTGGTGGAAAAAATGCTCCAAGGAGAAATTATAAGCTTCTTAAATAACAGATAGTCTGAGGTTATGATTAGCTCATGGGCAAGCAGCTGGCCCCAAATCAGGGTTTTGGCTGAAAGAAATCCCAGAGAGATAAGCATTGCCAATGTCCCTGATGTCCTGTTACCAACTTCAGTCTTAGGTTGTTTCTATTCAACCAATGCAGATGATACCACCCTTATGGCAGAAAGCAAAGAGGAACTAAAGAGCCTCTTGATGAAGGTGAAAGAGGAGTGTGAAAAAGCTGGCCAAAAGCTCAACATTCAAAAAATGAAGATCATGGCAACTGGTCCCATCACTTCATGACAAATAGATGGGGAAACAATGGAAACATTGACAGGCTTTATTTTGGGGGGCTCCAAAATCACTGCAGATGGTGACTGCAAGGAGTCACCCCTTGGAAGAAAAATCATGACAAACCTAGACAGTGTATTAAAAAGCAGAGAAATTACTTTGCCAACAGAGGTCCACATAGCCAAACCTATGGTTTTTCCAGTAGTCATGTATGGATGTGAGAGTTGGACCATAAAGAAAGCTGAGCAATGAAGAATTGATGCTTTTGAGCTGTGGTGTTGAAGAAGACTCTTGAGAGTCCCTTGGACTACAAGGAGATCAAACCAGTCAACCCTAAAGGAAATCAATCCTGAATATTCATTGGAAGGACTGATGTTGAAGCTGAAACTCCAATACTTTGGCCACCTGATGCGAAGAGCTGCCTCATTAGAAAAGACCCAGATGCTGGGAAAGATTGAAGGTGGGAGGAGAAGGGGACGACAGAGGATGAAATGGTTGGATGGCATCAGTGACTCAATGGACAGGAGTTTGAGCAAGCTCCAGGAGATGGTGAAGGACAGGAAGCCTGGTGTGCTGCAGCCCATGGGGTCGCAGAGATTCAGGCATGACTGAGCAACTGAACCACAACAGTGCTGTCATGGATTCAACTGAGTCCTCCAAGAAAATATGTTCAAGACCTAACCCTCAGTACCAGTAAATGTGATCTCATTTGGAAACAGGGTATTCTCTGCAAGACACAAGGCATAGACAAATACACGGGATAACTCCAGGTGACTGACGAGGCAGAGATCGTAATCCTAGAGATTACTGCCAACGCCAGACCTAAGAGAAAGTCATGAACAGATTATCCCCTAGAGCTTCCAAGAAAACAGGGTCCCAAGGACAACCAGACTATTAGCCTCTAGAACTGTGAGAGAATAAACCCTATTGTTATAGGCCAACATTTGTGGCATTTTGTTACACCAGCCCTAGAAAGCTAACATAAACATACATAGGATTATTTTTATTTGTAAATCTTAAAAATGTCAAATAAAGGAACTTACAAAAATAAATTTACCCTTCACAAATGATTTCAATTGTTTTTCTAGTGTGTTATTATAAAACAAGTTTTCTGACATAACTTCAATGTTATGGCAAATTTCTTTAAGGGACATTTGATAGTCTTTCAAATATTGAGGGAAAAGATACCTCAAACCACTCTTTTTGGAGCGGGCATTAACTTTATGATGTGCATCAAAATGTTTGCTTACAGAAGATGAGAAAATGTTTTATAAAGGCTTGTTTCAGAACATCCTCGACTGATAAAATCGTAATCTACAGTGGACAACAGTTGAAAATAACTCTTCTTTCTTCAAATTTTTCAGTTCAGTTCAGTCGCTCGGTCATATCCGACTCTTTGCAACCCCGTGGACTGCAGCACACCAGGCTTCCCCATCCATCACCAACGCTGCCAATATTATGTTTGACTTTGATTTTAAGAAATTTAAGATGACCATGAAAACATTAAAGAAGCTACTACTAAATTTAAAATTCACTATAATAATCTGCCAAGGGCAATCAGATACCTAATCGCGGCAACCAAACATACTAAGATTCTAAGCTGACTTCATAAAATGGCCAGAAGTGCAGGTCACAGGCTTCCGCAGAGCAAGCCAAGGAATTCAAGCTTCTGTGGCACATGCAGTGTGGGTGCAGACTTGCCCACAAGCAGATATGCCCATGTGGCACACGCAGTTAGAGTGGGTGCAAATGCCTCCATACGTGGTCATCAAGAGAATCAGCCATCTTATCAAACTCATGAAAAGGACAAAACTAAGCAGCTGCAACTCGTTCTATAAATCCTGATGAAAATATCATTTGCTCACTATCTAATCATTTCTCAGTTTCCTTAATCTCTTGTAACTGGGGAATAGCATGGCGATCACTTTCACACCAAAATAATTCCAGGGTTTGTTTCTTATTGGCTGCTCTTCAATATATTGGCATCCCCAGTCTATACTATAGTTCAAATGGAAGAACATAAAGACCATGAATTTATGTTCATGACAATAAAACACAGTCATTTATTATATTTGGAAGCATTTATTGAGTAATTCCTGTAGAGAAACATGTAGGAGAAAGAATAAACACTTTACTGAGAAAACATGTACTTAATAGTCAAACTGCAGAGAATTACTCTATGCATGGCTTAAAATGAAAGAGAAATTAAGGCAAATTCCTCTTGGACCAATATCTGACCTATTCCTAAACTGTTTTTATTATGACATCAGCACAGCAAATGATCCAAGGAGTGGAACAAGGTAACCCGAACTGGTTGCATCTCGTGCCAAAAACGCTCCACCTCAGCCTGGTCCTGATCAATGTGTGTGACAATTATTTGTACCAATACATAGAAAAACGTTGATAAAGTTTACAGAATTGAACAACATGTATGTTAGATGACAGACTCAATATTCAAAATGATATACATAGTAAGTATTTACACAGTAAGATAATAAATCAACTGGATAGTATGAAACACAATACAATAAATTTTAAAGTTTAAGTTTATAGTAAAAACAGGATGGAGGAGGGTAGGGGGAAGATTATGTCGTGAAGAATATTTGAAAAACGGAATTGTTCATCCAAAGAGAACACAAAGAGAGACATAGTAGGGTAATCTTTAATTACATGAAATAGGGAAGGAGAATGATTTTAAAGGCAAACAACAAATCAGAGGTTGGTTCAGTGACCCAGAATGGGAAAAACAGCCTAGAATTTGACTTCTGCTCTGCCACATACTCGTAAGACCTTGGTCACTGTCATTTCAGGACTCCAAACCTCATATTCCTGTACTGATGGCAAAGGGTTTCTATAAAAGCCTTACTATCTATCTGCCATAAATATTGCTACAAATTTGTAAGGCAGTCATATAGGATGGATTTTATTTAGTAATAAGTCTCCTTTTTTTTTCTTAATTTCTACCTGTGTACTCTCTTTCTGTATGTATTCAGGCAAAGGACACATTTTTGGACAGAGTCCTATAACATGTCACAAGTTGGGTTCTGGGGGCACACCTTTTGCTTTAAAACTCTAAGATGACATTTATATTGCCTGCTGAAAAAAATTTGGAATAGATACCCACAAACTCACGAACTTCACTTAGAAGCATGGAGGTGGTTAAGAAAGCATGTTTCACCCAGGTGTGACAAAGACCTGCCTACTAAGTCCTGTCCTGGATTCTCCTGGGTCAGCCTCCACCATTCAGCTTCATTTTATTGAAGCTAAATAAACAACATTAAACACACCCATTTTCAAATGTAAAACAAAAGAATGAAAAAGCCAAGACAGGTGTTTCTCACTTCTGCTGGGATGCCATATGGACAACAAGCAGGCTACCGAACTACTCAAGAGCAAAATTATAACTTAAGAAAATTCATCCAAAATCAAAAGGAAACACACATAAAAATGAGAGTCCTTGTCTTTGAGTGGTGGTGTGATGGGTGATTTTTTTAAAACTCTTTACACCTTTCTGTATTTGCCAAATATTTAGTAATGAATTGGGCTTCCCCTGTGGCTCAGTTGGTAAAGAATCCACCCACAATGCAGGAGACCTAGGTTTGATCCCTGGGTTGGGAAGATCCCCTGGAGAAAAGAAAGGCTACCCACTCCAGTATTCTGGCCTGGAGAATTCCATGGACTGTATAGTCCATGGGGTCACAGAATTGGACACAACTGAGCGACTTTCACTTTTTTAGCAATGAATATATGGGATTCCTTGGTGGCCCAGATAGTTAAAGAATCTGCCTGCAATGCAGGAGACCGGGTTTGATCCCTGGGTCAGGAAGATCTCCTGGAGGAGCACATGGCTATCCACTCCAGTATTCTTGTTGGAGAATCCCATGGACAAAGAAGCCTGGTGGGCTACAATCCACTGGGTTGCAAAAAGTTGGACACAACTGAGCAACTAACACACACTTTTATCAATGAATATATATTGTTCACACTAGGGAAGAGGATGTTCCCACTGGGGAAAAAGAAAGTTGATAAAACAATTATTCCAACAGTTAATTTTAACTTTAGAAAACCCTCTTCTTTTTTCATTCATGTGCTAAGTTGACTATAGTAGGTAATTCAAAACACTGCATATAAAACAGTCTAATAACTATTACAAAGCAACACATGAACAGGTACAAAACATACAGAAAATAAAGCAATATTGTTACAGGGGCCATAAAGAAAATAAAATGAAAATAACTACATGTGGTTAATGCGGTCTTAAATAAGTAGCTGAGGGAGACAGATGCAGTGTCATCCCCAACTCTCAGGGAGTCAGGACCATGGCCAGGGCAAGGGGCAACCACAGCACTTCCAGCACCGAGCATCTTGTGTGGTGCGTCATGTAAAGGCCTTGTTCTCTACCTCTTTCCTAAGGCTAGGAGCCTGTGATCGAGGAGACTGTGCCTGTTTAGCACACTCATCAGTGCTCAGGATGGACATAACTGTTAAATAACCAATTAATCACATATTACCTTAAAAACTCAAACAGAATTAGAGTGGATTAAAGTGGTGCTTTAATCAAATGCCAGTGCAGGAGACTTAAAGAGACATGGGTTTGATTCCTGGGTCAGGAAGATCCCCTGGAGAAGAAAATTGTAACCCATTGCAGTATTTTGGCTAGAGAATCCCACAGACAGAGGAGCCTGGCGGGCTACCGTCCATGGGATCACAAAGAGTCAGACAGGACTGAAGTGACTTAGCACACATGCAAAGTATGATAGGCCCCAAAATACTGAAGTATAATTTTTTAAAAATGCTAAAACCTCTGTATAATGTTTGGGCTTCTCAGGTGTGTGCATGAAGTGTGAAAGTCACTCAGGCATGTCCAACTCTTTGCGACCCCATAGTCTATACAGTCCATGGAATTCTCCAGGCCAGAATACTGGGGTGGGTAGCCTTCCCCTTCTCCAGGGGATCTTCCCATCCCAGAGATCAAACCCAGGTCTCCCTCACTGCAGGCAGATTTTTTACCAGCTGAGCCACAAGGGAAGCCCAAGAATACTAGAGTGGGGCTTACCAGGTGCCTAGTGGTAAAGAATCTGCCTATGATGCAGGAGATGTAAGTTCGATCCCTGAGTTAGGAAGATCCTCTGTAGGAGGGTGTGGAAACAACTCTAGTACTCTTGCTGGGATAATCCCATAGACAGAGGAGCCTGGCAGGCTCCAGTTCATGGGGTTACAAAGAGTCAGACACGACTGAAGTGACTAAGCACTCACGCATGCTTGTGCAGAACTTGAAAGGTGTAAGCACCTATTTGTTTCTGCTAAGTGGAGCTTAGTTTTTCGGTAATACAAATTATTACCCTTTTGTAAAGCACTTTAAGAGAATAATCAGAAATCCAATGAGTACTGTAAAAGTTCTTAGATAAATCCATGCTCTCTATCAAAAAAAAATTAATTTCAAATGAGCACTTTATCAGAAGTATGGAGATGTTATTGTGTCACTTGGAGATTCTCCCTAAAATTTGTATTTTAAAGCGTTTAATTATGTTAAAGTCATTCTCAAAAGTGACTTCTCTGCACTTCATCTTAACAAAATAAAGTTCTAAGTCTTGCATTTTTCAACAGAAATAGTGATACAAATTAGCTGTAAAGCATGACTCATTTCCCTGTGTCATTAATGTCAGTTCTATTATTAAACAGATTCATTTCAGCAGGAAGAAAGGATTCACTGGGTGTTTAAATGAATTATGATTATAGATGTTTGGTGTGCCATTAACATGAAACTGGAGTAAACCATATATTCCTGAGCAGCCCTGAGAAGCTTCAAAGTCTATATTTCTTTTTACAACTTGATAACACACCACACAGTGAAGTTTCAGTTTATCCCTTAAGTTACCCTGATATAAACCCAGATTATGGTTCCAAGATGTAAATCTCTCTGTTCTAAAGGCAGGCAAAACTTGCAATAGGACGAGGATCTCCTTTCATCTTGAGAACTGCTAGAGTGTTAGGGGAAGTGATTTTTATAGTGACAGTTGTTAGAGCCAACAATATTGAAAAAACACAGCCCAGATATCCTCTGTGCTGGGTTCCAGGACAGCAGCTGAGAATTACCTTCAAATGTCTTCAAGGCCCATCTTCCCGTTTGAACTTGGGAGCTACACTCATCTCTGTCCTCAACCGTCTCTGTCAACACTCTCCCCAGGAACCTTACAGGTGAACACATCTGTCCACAGGTGACAGGCGAATCCCAGACCTGACTGCTCCCTTAGGCTCCAGATCCATATAGTCAATCGGTTCCGACATCTTCCCTGGGTACCTTTCTTTCTTTACCTTTAAAATTACGAGTTCATTCCCTTCTTAGGATCTTGACACTAGTTGTTCATCTACTCCTTTCTTACATGTCACGACCTTACAGAAGTCTTCCAGACTGCTGATAAAAAACAACAACAACACCCTGTCTGCCGTGCTTAATTCTCTAACCTGGTTTTATTTAACCTATATCACTTACCATGCTGTAAAATAGCAAAGGTATTTATTTGCTTGTCACGGCTTGTACCCCCCTCACTAGAATGGAAACCCCTCAAAGGCCACCAAACAGTATTCTAATTTACCAGTGCCCTTATCATAGTGCTTAGTACCTATCCCCACTGTCTTGGATAGGACTCATGTCTCATGTTCTCCTCTTGTGTTTTATTCTCTCTGTGTAATCACAAAGGAGAAATATCTATGGACCCATCTCTATGCCTCCATCCATCCATCCATCCACCCATCCATCCATCCATCCACCCACCCATCCATCCATCCATCCATCCATCCACCCATCCATCCATCTGCTCACCTCTTTGCCTTGCCTTTCCTCTCACTTCACAATACCCATCTACAGTTCCCTGATCCCACAGGAAGTGGGGTTCAGGATCTTTCAACCTCAGTTTCTGAACTTTAACAGAATTTATAATAAAGACTTGATATATTTAGCCCAGGGCATGGCAGGCAACAGGGCCACCTGGAGAGGAAGGTTGAACATGTGTTAAATGCACTCCTGGCCCACCTTTTGAGTCTATTTAAGGTAATAAAAGGTCAATCTGGCTCACATTGACACTTGCAGAAGAACAGGAGCTGTAGGAAAACATAATAATCCTGTGCCCCAACGTGAACTATAAGAGGCTTTCCAATACCTCAGTAAAAACAGTGTACTTAAAAAATGGAAGCTTCTGAATACAATGCCTTGAGAAAATGTATTTTGTGAAGGTATGTTGGGAACAGCCATTGAAATTCAAGGTGTTATAAATATTTAGCAGCAAAAAAATAATCTTGGACTGTTAGAAAGTAAACATTTAAAACCATGTGAAGATGATGTGAATACTGTACAAATTGACACACATTTATTTCATTAAAATGCTAAAAAATGGTAATAATATATCCAGCTCAGAAAAATATTAGTTTCAATTTGTGTGAAGAGCCATAAAAAAAAAAATCAGAACATCTAAAACAATACCAACTTCTAGTAGTCTTTTATTTGTCTTTTCCCTAGGGAGTCACTTTTAATCAAGCCTTCCTAGATATCACAATTGAAGTACAGTATTCCTCTTTTATTTCCTCCCAGAAATCCACCCCCCCAAAATGTGACTGGAAAAAGAGCCCATACTAAGTCAGCCCTTTTATTATTTTCTCAATAAGTTTCTTCACTGGTTCCTTTCGTTTGTTTATAAAACACATGCACACAAAGAAATCAGTCAATGAGGTCTAAATAAACACATTTCTTAAATGTATAAAATGCTGCTGGAATGTATAATGGACCCTAGGTCTTAAGGATTTCACAGGAACAGTAACCTCGGTTCCCCGTGACCTCTCTCCATAACTGTAGGAGGATGTAACAAAAGGCAATACCTATAACAATGTACACTTCTAAGTGGAAAGAACTTAGCACTGATCTGAAAGTGTGTTATCATTGGTTACATTATCAAAACCTATCTTCTGTTTGTTTCAGGGGTGTGTGTGTGTGTTAGTCGCTCAGTTGTGTCCAACTCTGCAACGCCATGGACTGTAGCCGGCCAGGCTCCTCTGCCCATGGATTTTCCAGGCAAGAATACTGGAGTGGGTAGCCATTCTCTTCTCCAGGGGGATCTTCCTGACCCAGGGATCGAACCCAGGTCTCCTGCATTGCAGGCAGATTCTTTACTATCTGAGCCACCAGGCAAGCCTCAGTTGTAACCATCCTTTATACCAACCAAGAAAGCAAGCCTCAGTTGTAACCATCCTTTACACAAACCAAGAAAGTAATTCCTGTCTCTGCAAAGGGCACGATTTTGTTCATTTTTTGGCTGAGTAATATTCCATAGTATATATGTACCACATCTTCTTTATCCATTCCTCTGTCTATGGACATCTACACTGTTTCCATGTCCTGGCTATTGTAAATAGTGCTGCAAGGAACACTGAGGCGCACGTATCTTTTGGAATTATGGTTTTATCCAGGTATAGGATGGACACAAAGCGGGGGAAAAGGAGGGGTGGGATAAAATGGGAGATTGGAAATTGACATAAACACACCAGTATAAATGAAATAGATAACCAATGAGTACCATGTATAGCACTGAGGTGGGGAAAAAAGAAGGTACAATATGTTTGCAGGACATATGTTAAGATAACCTGAAAAATGCATTCCAATATACATTAGATGCTGACAAATACTGTTTGACTCCAGTTATATACCAGATAACTAGAACAGTCAAATTCATAGAGTCAGAAAGTACACGGGTAGATGTCAGGAGATGAGGAATGCGGGGAGGAAGGGGGACGGGGAATGGGCAGTTAGTGTTTAATGGGGCCAGAGTCTCAGTTTAGAAAGGTGAAAAATTCACGACATGGATGACGGTGAGAGCTGCATACAACAATATGAGTATACTTAGTGCCACTGAACTGTACAGCTAAATATGGTTAAAACAGTATGCTTTATATTATGTGACTTTTATCATAATTAAAAACATTAAAAGTCATTCATATGAAATGTAAACAAAATAAACTGTTTGGGTCTCCCTCAAATAATGTTATTATTTTGCAATGATACGATATTAAAATCAAAGATAACAATTTGTTTCTTTAACTCGAATCATTAATGATTTTATTAAGTCACGTATTCCACATGTGATATCTTACTCAGGATGGTCAAGGGTTCTTGTGCCAAATTTCTGAGGAATACTATTCAGGATCCCATGGTTTTGAAGAGAGTTTATGCTCTTTTCCATTTAGGTTTCTTGTCCTAACTCTACTACGTACAAGGTGTAACCTGCTAGATGGGAGTAAATCTATTCTATAAACACAACACAGAGTGTAAAATAGTGTGAAGACACTGTCTTAATAACAGGGTTCTGAATTAGGCCTTTGAGGATGGACCAGATGTGACTGATTTTTCAGGAATACCTTTAGATGTGAGTGTACAAGAAGTGGCCAATTGCACAAACAAATGCTTTTGTAACAAAGCAATGTTCGTGTCACTTTCGATGTCTAGAGGCTGATGCTTTCTGCCTGGCATTAACAGACATGGAAATTGTAGACATAGGGTATTCTTTTAATTTTCTTTTGTGTCATTTTCCTGCTGAGATTTTTTTTTAAAGAAATATTCAATTATATGTATAAGTGGTTCCCTCCTTAGTTCTTTTGCCCTGTGAACTTTTCTGCATCAGACACTAACACTCAAAGTAACTCTTCTGTGACAAATCCAGTCTTTAATCCAGCCATTAACAAATATTTCAATTTCCTGCCCAGTAAGGCTGTCAGCACGCCAATATGCAGTTTCAACAACATCATTACCCTCTTTTTACTGTCTTATTTGCACTCTATTTGAATATTTTATTCCAACTTGAACTCATTCTATAAGTTTATGAAAAACAGAAAAATGGAAGTCTCCATGGTAGCGACAAAATGCTTATCTAATAAGCGGAATACAATCAAGGCAAAGATGGAATTATTAGGTATGCCAAATGAGGCAAATCTTTAGTTTTAGCCAGATGATCACTGTACATCTATTCCACTGGGAAGGAAAAGAACAAAATTTTTAAATGCATAAAAATGCTATAACTGTATTGTTAACCACTGTATTTAATATTAAAGTATAAGTGGAAATCATATTTATTACATATTTTGGCTGTTAGAGAATAAAATTTCCCTTGTAATTTATATTTTTAATATAATTTTATTTTACAGAGTTTTAGAAACATATAATGTGGAAGGGTAGAGACTTGAAATGATGGAGAAAGATGACAGATGGAAATGAAGACAGATTTTAAACAGATGAACAAAAACCATTATTTTATTGAACCCTCAAATAAAAGTGATCACACAGAATTTCAGAGCAGAATGACACACACCAGTGATCAAGTATTCAAGCCCTTCATGGCATCACTGAAACACTTGAGAGGCCGAGAGAATTTAAATACTCTGGCCAAAATCACCACTAACTCAGGTCTGATAATGTCCAAATTCACAAATTATTAGCAAACATACAGTATCTGCTGGGATCTTCAGAGAGCATGAAGGGAATACTAACAGACAGACAGAAGCAGGGATTGGGCGTGCAGGGCAGAGAAAAGAGGAGAGGAAGGAAAGAGAGAGGGGCAAAAAAAGAGAGAGAAGACCGAGGCAAAGAAAGAAGGGGCAAGAAGGAACAGTAAGGGGCAAAGAGGGGTCAGAAATGCTAAGACAGGACAAAAACGTTAAAGGGCAGTAAGAGACTAAAAAGCAAAGGAAGGGCTGAGACTGAAAGAAATAATAAAAAATTAAAAAGGAAATCATTGGGGAATGCTGTCAACAGTTCCTAACTTTAAAAACACCTTAACTTTATTTGACTTTTCTCAAACAATTCAGGAGTTACATTTATTTGAGAAAGACGTAGATTAAAAAAAAAAATCAGGAAACAGCTGTTGAATGAGTCAGATGAGACTGAGCATTTAGAGGAACTCGCTGTTCATAGTGAAGCCATCATCGCTGTGCGTGTATACAGATGACAGTCAGACACCCTATGGTGAGCAATTCTATCATGGCCATTGAGGTGGAAGATGCCACACCGTAGTGCTCTGAAAACTGCCTTTTCTTCCCCAAGTGAGTAATGCTTATACAATCTGAGAAGCAATGGAATAATAAAGAGATCTAAAACTCTCCGAAATGAAAGCTGGATAACAGAAGTGGAAATAATGAGGTTCCAGTGACACTCTGGGGAGACCTTAGCTAACGTTATTTTATTGAACCCTCAAATAAAAGTGATCACAGAGAATTTCAGAGCAGAATGACACACATCAGTGATCAAGTATTCAAGCCCTTCATGGCATCACTGGAAAACTTGAGAGGCCAAGAGAATTTAAATACTCTGGCCAAAATCACCACTAACTCAGGTCTGATAATGTCCAAGTTCACAAATTATTAGTGAACATATACAGTATCTGCAGGGATCTTTAGAGAGCATGAAGGGAATACTAAATAAAGGAACCTGATGCATTAATATCTGTTTGTACTTATTATTAGGTTCATAACAATGAACTTCCTGAGAGCCAAAAACAATGCTAACCCCATATTCCCAGAGCAGAACACACTGGTGAGGGCATCATAGCCAATATATGTATGTTTAATAAATGCATAGAGCACAAGCCTGAACAGGAACTAAAGAGCCTCCTGATGAGGGTGAAAGAGGAGAGTGAAAAAGATGGCTTGAAACTCAACATTCAAGAAACTAAGATCATGGCATTCAGTCCCATCGCTTTATGGCAAAGAGAATGGGAAATATGGAAACAGTGGCAGATTTTCTTTCCTTGGGCTCCAAAATCACTGAAGATGGTGGCTGCAGCCATGAAATTAAAAGACGCTTACTCCCTGGAAGAAAAGCTATGACCAACCTAGATAGCATATTAAAAAGCAGAAACATCACTTTGCCTTCAAAGGTCCATGTAGTCAAAGCTATGGTTTTTCCAGTAGTCATGTATGGATGTGAGAGTTGGACCATAAAGAAGGCTGAGCACCAAAGAATTGATACTTTTGAACTGTGATGTTGAAGAAGACTCTTGAGAGTCCCTTGAACTGCAAGGTGATCAAACCAGTCAACTCTAAAGGAACTCAACCCTGAATATCCATTGGCAGGATGGATGCTGAAGCTGAAACTCCAATACTTTGGCCACTTTATGCAAAGAGCTGACTCACTGGAAAAGACCCTGATGCTTGGAAAGTTTGAAGGCAAAAGGAGAAGCGGGTGGCAAAGGATGAGATGGTTGGATGGCATCACTGACTCAATAGACATGAATTTGAGCAAACTGTAGGAGATAGTGGAGGACAGGTGTGCTACGCGGTCCATGCGGTCATAAAGAATCGAACACGACTTAGAAAATGAACAACAGGGGCACAGAAGCACAAAATTATAACCTTTACACATCATGAGTGCATAACTTTTGTATTAGATTCTTTAAAGCATGCTGCTCAGACTTCCCTGGGGGCCCAGTGGTTAAGAATCCACCGTGTTGTGTAGGGACACAAGTTTGATCCCGGGTAAGAGGACTAAGATCCCACATGCCGCGGAGCAACTAAGCCCCACAAATAGAGAGTCTTTACACATCAAGGAAGGATGACATAGAAAAAAGATCCCGCATGCTACAACTAAGTCCCACAGCAGCCAAAGAAAGAACGCCATTGAAAAAAAATTTAAATATAGGCTGCTGCTAGAAATATGGAGGTTACACCAGACCCTACGCCAGTCCTTGAGAGACTGCCCACTACCACCGTACCTACACCAAGGATGGGCTCAGCCTACAAATTATTTGACACACAGCTCAGAAGATGAATGCCCTGTGCCTCTAGGGGACATCTGGCTTCACTCTTAAGGACAGTATGAAGAATAAAACACAAACTGGGTAGTAATTAGATGTCCCCCGAGGAAAAGGTTCCTTGTATTAGCCACGATCATGTGACTCAAGCAAGTCCCAAAGTAGATGTGTCCAGCGGGTGAATATCCCTTATCTTTGGATCATCTCTCCAGCCCAGGTGCATCTTCCTCACAGCATCCAACTGCTCAAAACATCTTTTGCCTCCCTCAACCCCTGTTCCTAACCTCTTACATGCGCTAGCCTCTCAACTCCTCAAAAACCCTCCTTTCCTAATGGAAGTTAACTGGCTCCCACTCAAATTCACCTCCATGCATCCCCATTCCACCATTCCCCACCTTCAGGATCAGCCACCCAGAGTACTCATCTCCCAGCTGGCAGATGCTGATCCCCTTTGGAGCCTGGCTCTACTTTGCAGGGTGGTAGGAAGGAAGAGTCACCTGAAGGCTCTGGCATGTTTGCTCAGAGAAATGTTGGTGGATTTAATTCTTGATGGAGCTTAGGTGATATCTGTATAAAATTTAACCCATGGTATCCTTAAAATCCATCATTTAGAATTGTGCTTCCATGGTGGTGGCAGTGGTGGGGGGGGGGTGGCATTCTGATATTCAATAAATTCACCAACAAAGTCCTAAAATACCTCGCACTTCCAAGTTAGAAATAATTAAACAATCAAAAGTATATTTAAAACATTGTGTTTCACAGACTCTGTGAAATTGTGAAACATCCCTGGAACACTTACACTTGGCAAGTTACATAGGGAGAGACATGAACTTACCTAACTAGCTATACAAGGACAACTTGTAAGTTTACAAATAATTAGTTAAATTAAGCTAAGTGTGGGGCCTTTTCAAAAGGTCTCCTCCTACCAGATTTATATTATGGAAGAGGCCTGATTTACTGGAATCACATTTTCAGCACAAGGTTCTCCAAACTCGAAGGATCCTTCCTTTCCCAGCCTGGAAACTCACAGTTGTGTGATGCAGTGGACAGGAAGCAGGAGGTGAGTTGTTACAGGATGACTAAGTCACGATCAAGAAAAGCTCCACCACAAACTGTAAGGAGTATGGTAGCAGGAGGGGATATAATAGAAAGAATAATAAATTAACTAACCCATCCCAAAGAGTTTAGTCAGTTATGGTTAAAGCAACAACCTCCAAAGAGTGATCACAAAAAAACGTCACTGAGTCAGCAGCAAGAGGTGTGGTTTGTCTTCCTGTGTGCAATCCCTTTCAGCAGTTGTTCAATGGGTGATGCTTCCCACAATACATTCTGAGCATCTGGGGTCTAGAAGGCACCAACTTGAAAGGCAGGATCCACCTAGCCCCTCAGGCAGGCTCTGCTGGGTGCAGCCAGCTTCCCTCACAGGTGTGTATACCACGTGCGCCTTAAACTCAAAACCAAGGGAGGCAATATTGACTGGAAGGTGTGTGGGAGCCTCTGTCACTCCGGGATCAGTAGGAAGACAGGGAGAAATCAAACAAAACCAAGGGCCCAGCCCACCCCTGCCCGATCTGGTTTCACACCACTCCCCCTTCTTTGGTTATTCTGGAAGACCAAAAAGACCAGCTTTCTCTTTCCTCACTGTTTCCTAGGCTATTTCTTGTCAAGTCTGATTCAGCATCAATCATGGACTTCCCTGGGGTTCTCCCTGTGTTGGGGATAACACAAGGGAGAGGGGAGGTGCCTGGCGGTAACCTGGCAGAAGAATCTCTAGGGGAATCTGGAAAGGAGCCCTGGGACATCCAGCCTCCTCTCGACTACTGGCCACCAGCACGGCTCTTTTCTACTGTTCCGGCCTCCTTGGCTCTTGAAGTGAAGTGAAGTGAAAGTTGCTCAGTCGTGTCCGACTCTTTGCAACTCCATGGACAGTCCATGGAATTCTCCAGGCCAGAATACTGGAGCGGGTACCCTTTCCCTTCTCCAGAGGATCTTCCTGACCCAGGGATCGAACCCAGGGTCTCCCACATTGCGGGCAGATTCTTTACCAGCTGAGCCACCAGGGAAGCCCTAAGACTTTAGCTCTTAACTCCACTTTTAGCCGCATCCCTCTGGGCACAGTCCCCAGGCAGACCTGTGCTCCCGGACCGCCAGCCTCTTCTCTATAAAGCACTGTTGTCTTCACTCACCCGTAATTCCAACGTCTGACACACACATGTTACCTGCTCCTCACCACCCCCACGCCCCATGGAGGTAATCATTCTCCCAACAGGACACAAAGAACAGGCCTAACGTCTCCATGCGACTCGCCAGCACTAATCGCCTCTCCTCTGAGGGCCACCAGCACCCTCAGCAGCGGTTCTCAGAATCTGATAGGAAGCAGAACGACCCGGCGAGCTTGCCAAGGTCACAGACCCAGGGGCCGGGAAACTCAAAGTTTCTAAAGTCTGGACCCCTCTGAGAGCAGAGGCGGGACCCACACAAACGGGAGAGGGTGTCCAGGCAAACTTGGATTTTCCTTTTTGAGCTCGGTTCCCCACGCGGGATCTGAAGTACACCCACGGGCTGTACAGCCGCGGCTCCCGCACACGCGCCCCTCCGGGACCCCCCGCGCCGTGGACCCCGGAGCCACGAGGAAACGGGATCCAAAGCCCACCGCGGGCGGCGCGGGTCCCTGGGGCGGCCGAACGCGGGCCGCCAGAGACTGAACTTTGCAAACTTCCTAACCCGCGCGCCCAGGAAAGAAAAGCAGAAAAGCGAGGACCCGACTCTGCACGCCCGCAACCGTCCCATCCCGCGCGCGCGCCCTGCCCTCCCGGCCGCCCGGGGGTGTCGGCGGTCCCCGCCCCCGTCGTCGCCCCGCACCCTCCAGGGAGGATCGGGAGCAAGGACCCCACTCACCGGCCGGGAGCGCCCCGCGCCGTGCACAGCCGCGCCCGCGCCGAAGGTTCGCGTCCCAGGAGGCCCAGGGCGCAGGAGGCGGGGAGTCACCTGCGCGTCGGGCGGCGGAGGGCAGCGCGGGCCCGCCCGGGCCGCGCCTCCCGGGCCCAGGTGCAGCGCCGGCGAGGGCGGGGTGGGGACGGGTTGCAACAGGTCCCGCGCCGGGTCGCACCGCAGCGCGCGCAGCTGGCCAGCGTCCCGGAACCTGTCCGAACCCAGACATCCAGCCCTCGGCCGGGAAAGTAGAAAACCCTTCTTTTTCTGTCCGCCCTTGGGGCTACCCAGCCTCGACAGGTCCAGGCATCCGGGCCCGGGTGAGCAGACCCCCCGGAGGCCGGCGGCGCTCACCTGGCCGGGGGTGAGCGCGCTGGGGGGGGGGGGGGGGGGCGGACCCCCTCCCCGGTGCGCTCCCGGCTCAGGAATGCGGCAGGGGCGGTGCGGTGGGAGCCGGGCTGGGACCACCCCCGGGGACCCGGCGGACTCGGCTCCCCGGAGATAATTCTTATCAGCAGCCGGCCTTGCAGACCCTACCCCGCCGCCCGCCCGAGTGTATCCGGACTTGGAGGGGAGCAGGCAGTAGAAAGGTGTCAGACAAAGTGCTTGTGAAGTCACCTTTTTGGAAAAGAGAAGAATTTTAAGTATTTCAGAGATGTGCGACTGTCTTTGGATTGTCCTGCCTACTGACTTGGAATGAAAGGAAGGCCTGAGCGAAAAGCAGGTCACTCGGTGGGGTGCCATGGAGCAATGTTGTGGACCGGACCGAGAGACACTCTCGTTTGGTTTGAATATAATTGCAGCAATTAATAAAACGAATTTTATATTTTCTCGTCTACATCTCAGTAAATCTGTTTCGAGTGTTTCTGATAAGTGTATCATTGCGTTGTCTTCAAGGTCTAGCCATTTGCCATAAATGTTTAAGATGCATCCCAGTAGGGAGAAAAATGAATCTTTAGGAAAAAATAGGCATATTTTGAACTTCTGGCGGGATGTGTCAATTATCATAAGCTGGCATTGACTTTTTAAATGACTTTTATGGTTATTTTGCCCGAAATAAATAACTTGAGGAAAATGTTAAACTGATGAGATTTGAGTTAGGTCCTCCTGAATGATGAGTAGATGCAGGCGAATGAAATTTACATTTTCTAGATGTTGAAACAGAGCAAAAGACAAAGGTGGAAACTAACAGTAAGTCCCACCACATTGCAAAGCTAAGCTTCCAGATTGTGCTATTTGTGATCTGTAGTCTCTCTTCTTTAATAGCAAGTGGAGAATATTCTTGTTTTACACATTTAACTTCTTTCTTCTCTTTCTGCCAGTTCCCATGTTTCACCTTTTAATCTTTTTGCAAATCTGCTCTTCATTTTTCACATGCAATCTTCTGACTCACTCAATCCATGTTCTCTGTGTGGATTTTCATTTACTGTGAGCAACTGGTTTAGTCCCTAAGTCATGTCTGACTTTTGCGACCCCATGGACTGTAGCCTGCCAGGCTCCTCTGTCCATGGGATTCTCCAGGCAAGAGTACTGGAGTGGGTTGCCATTTCCTTCTCAAATATAAGCACCTGAAACTACGTTAATAAATATATGCTTATCTTATTTTAAAAACAAGAGTATTTAGACTAAACAAATTAAAAGGGCCCATGGGAAGTTGAATTTTATTAAGATATGCATTCGTACATAAAGCAAGTGAAATCGCAAAGAAGGATATCTACTAAGATGTTAATTATTCTAAACAATAAAAGAGAGGAAACTATAAGAAGAGAGGAAGAATGTATTAAAGGCCCTATACTAAGGGCTTTCCATCTTTAATGGGTTAAGAGACTGTATCAAATTGACATGACACCTTAAGGAGCCTGCAAGCTAGACGAGGGGACGGCACACAAGTACAGCAAACAGAACTAGCATAAGCCAGTGAGAGGAACTTTAAATGGAAAGCTCCGGGTGCTTTCCGGGCAAGAGGAAGAAATGATTAACTGCTTAGATCATTGGGGAATGCAAGCAGAATTTCACAGAAATGTTGGAATTTGAATTGAGTCCTGACTGATAAGCAAACTTGACAGAAGATGGAAGCTGACATACAACTAGGTGCTGAGATCACAGAGGAAAGGTTAGAGGCAAGAAAGTAAAAGTGAGTTCTGGGGCCCTGCACAGACGTGGCCACACATGGCCATGGTTGTGCAGGACTGCGTTGGAAGGTAAGTTTAGGAATAAAGCTTGCAGATATTTCCTCACCTGCAGAATGCGATCATAGTTTTTTACTGCCTAGGATTGCTGTAAGAATTATGAATTATGAATAGTACTTGTAAAACCCTGATCTGGGCTCTGATGTGTGGTAATAAGCAGCCACTATTGTTACACTTGGGCTCGGATTGTGAAGATTCCTGACTGTAAAGCTGCAAAGCGCAGACCTAGTACCTATTGATGGTGGAGTAATGACTGATCTCAAAGTTGTTTCCCACCTAGATAAATTCTAGAGTGTAAGAAAGAGCAGTTGGGCCAGCTGTGGTCTCAAAAGGGTGGCAGGGTAGCAGCAGTGACGCCAGAAAGGAGACCAGCTGACAACCACTGAGACCGAAAATCAGTATCATTTGGGGTCAGAGCGGATGTGGAAGTTTAAATGAATGAAATAAGAAATAACCAGAGTAGCTAAAGGTTGTCAGTGGGGAAAAGAAATAAACGAGCCATGTATGTGAAAAGCAGTCTTCCTACTTTTCAGGAACAGGGTCATGTGAAATTTATTTCTGGGGACCTCTCTAAATCTATAAACATTGTGAAAAGGAAACAGCAAAGGATAGAAAGAACAGAAAGGAATAAGATCCAGACAGTGTGGGAAAGAACACATAAACCTCAGTCTTTCCTGTGAAAACTCTGCTGAGTATGTTCTAACCTTTATTTTTTTAAACAGCAGCATAGATTGAAACCAGAAACTAAAAGTAGGATTTTACAAATAATTTTATACTTAAAACATAACAAACAAGATGAGTGAGAAGGTGGTATTTATGACTAAGAGGCTGCAAAGACAATATTTATTGATCAAACAGCGAGTCCATCTTTATCCCATTCCGCAAAATTCAGGCTGAGGTCCAAGAACGAAATAGCGGCACTGAAATTTCATTGAACAGAGCTTCATCTATCGCCCGTATTGAGTTCACGTACACAGGGCATTTCAAAACAGTATGAGGTATTTTTTCTGACCCTCGAAGTACTTGTAATTTAATCGAGAAGACAAACTATAATGAAATAGAATAACAGAGTAATATATAGATGCACAGAAGTATGCAGAAAAATAAGAGAGAGAAATCATAGAAGAGAAAAAAACAACTAAAGTTTATTGGAAAATAAGAAAATTTATATTCTCAGTGACTATTTTTTCTGTTTATTTTGCTTTTAACAAACCTGTGTCCCCTCAAAATGTCTTAGACAAATGATAAGAAGCAATTTCAATGAATCAGTCATTATTTACAGACCAAAGGAGCACTAAGCTTCTGGTCCTTTCAAGAGCTTTAAAATAAACATTTTAGCGCACTTCAAGGCAATGCCTTCTAGGCAGATAAAGCCATTGATACAGAAAGAATGTCACATCTAACAATAAAAAACTAGCTGTGCATATCAATAACATTTTCCCCTAGTACTTTGGGGAAAATTAAGAAGGAAAATCCCTATCAGTGTTGGGCAAAAAGCACTGTTGGATGAATAATCACATGAGTTTAATTGTCTTATGACATTTCATGTATGACGACTGTGGAAATCATTGAAATGAACATCTTGTCTATGTTCCACATTTAATTTGTTTCATAAGGTAAGTGTCGTTAACTCAACACATATTTATTGAGAACTTTCTGTAGGAAAGGCATCATACCAGACACTAGTTAGAGCAGAGGGTGGAAAGTTAATTAGGCATAGTAGGTATGCCTAGAAATCAGCTGTTTATCTGAATCTTTGGGGTGTGTGTGTGTGTGTGTTCATGTGTGTGTAAAGATGGAAGAATTTTAAATACAATCTAAAGTCCAAAACGATGCTGTGAGTCTTTGTGAAAAGAGGTATGGAAAAAATGCAGTTATATATAAATAGATACATGTGTGGATTAATCATTGGTTTTAAAGAGAAACAAAATGGTAATTAAAATGGAGAAAACCATCCTCTTATATTTTTAAATAGCCCATTAGGTCCTGCTACTGCTAAATCACTTCAGTCGTGTCCAACTCTGTGGGACCCCATAGATAGCAGCCCACCAGGCTCCCCCGTCCCTGGGATTCTCCAGGCAAGAACACTGGAGTGGGTTGCCATTTCTTTCTCCTACCTTCTCGCAAATGCATTTTCTCTTCAATTTGGGCAGAACAAATAGCTTGCTTACATTTTTTATGACCTCCACACATAACTTTAAAAATCTTTCCAGTATTTACTAGTATAATACATAATCATGCAAGGAAATAGAGGGACAGAACATGTAGTGATGCTAACAGAAGATATTTAATGAAATGTACTGATTATTGTACCTACTTTTTTTTTTTTCATTAGTGGGAAACACTATTTCCTAAGATGTATGAAAATTGTCCAGTTTAAATATCTTTACAAAGGCTTCCCTTCTGAAATATCGTTAGCTATATTATCATTCTTATGGATGAATGTGAGTCTCCGAAGGCAGTTTAGAGTGGCAATATGCGGCAGCCACGATCACCAGTGTTATTAACATGATCACTAACATTCATCACTCTCCTATGCTGTATGAATTATTTAGAGATACATCAGCAGTGATCACTCTAGGTGTTCTCAAGGTCATTCCTACCTGGAGTGGATTTCACAGAGGACAGTTGAGGTCTGAGGTGTAGCTTGTACTTTTGCAATTAAAGCAATGAGGGGGCGGGGAGTGTGAAAACAGGAGCAAACTGCCAATTCTCCTGCCTCTTCTGGAAGGTCTAATTTGGGACTGTCTGCAATCCCATATCCCTGTCTCCCAGACATATCATGTTTACTTGCCCTTCATCCCTTTGCCCACATCTGCTCTGTGGATCTCTATCCTGTGATGCCTGCCCCCTCTCCTGTCTTCCCTTCTGCCCCCCTGCACGGTTGCTATTGCTCACCACCCATCCCTATCCTTACAGTGTCTAATTCTAGCTTTGACTAGTGTGGGCTTCTTAAAATTCAAAAGCCTTCATCTCTTTATCACTTCTCTGCCAAAAGTGTGCAACCTTATACAGTAAGTCTCCTACATATGAACCTTAAAGCTGCGAATTTTCAAAGATGCTGTAAGATTGAGTGGAAAGCAGTGTGCCCCCTGCCTCCAATTGCCGATGATCCTTCAGCTCCAAGATCTCCCACCTCCTCTCCATCCTCCAATAACTCTTCCTGCCTGTTCACTCAACGCCAGCCCTTGTATGCCAGCTATTGTGCTACTGTACTTTGTACTACAAGATTAAAAATGTGTTCTTCATTTTTGTGTTAGTTTTTATGTATTACTTATGTGAAAAGTATTATAAACTTATTACAGTACAGTACTATATAGCCGACTGTGTTCGTTGGGTACCTGGCTAACTTTGTTGGACTTAATGAACAAATTGGACTTAAAAACACAGTCTCAGGATGGAACTGGTTCTTTTTTTTTTTTTTAACTTTACAATATTGTATAGGTTTTGCCATATATCAACATGAATCTGCCACAGGTATACACGTGTTCCCCATCCTGAACCCTCCTCCCTCGTCCCTCCCCATACCATCCCTCTGGGTAGTCCCAGTACCAGGCCCAAGCATCCAGTATCATGCATCGAACCTGGACTGGTGACTGGTTTCATATACGATATTATATATGTTTCAATGCCATTCTCCCAAATCCTCTACTGGACCTGCTCCCAAGGGGTAGAGGAACTGAAGCAGGGGTGAGATCCTCACGTAGGAGCAGTAGTTTGGGACAGAGCAGAGGCATCTGAGGCCGTTGGAGAGGGAAGCAGCTGATCTGTAACGGTCTGAATGGGGTGCGATCTGCATGGACAATCCACGCAGCAGCCTTCACACCCCAGACAGGGATGCAGGTCCTCTGGTACTTGCTATGGCTGGGAGCTAGAGTGTGGGGATTGGAGGGCAGTCAGGGTGTGGACTGCTGTTGACTGTGGGGAGATGGCCCCAGGGGATGTGAGGGGGGAGATCACAGCAGGGAAAGCCCTTGCAGGAGAGCTGGGAAGCGAAGGAGGCAAGGCAACTCTGCAGAGTCACCGAACGCGAAGGCGGTGGAGCCGTCACTATAGCCTCTCCTTCTCCCCACCTGCAGGGGCCAGCAGCTGCCCAACAGAGGAAAATCCAAGGGAGGGTGGCCTTTTAGAGCCTGATTAGCTGACCAACAGATAAGGACATCAGCCAGGGGCGCCCTTTGAGTACCTGCTGTGCCAAGCAACAAAGAAGGCCAGCCAGACAAGCCCTTGAACGCCAGCCGCCAGAAACTCAAAGAGGACTCTACGGGCACCGTATCTGCTGTGCCTGTGGCCGCCGGCTTCCCTGCACACCTGGTGCTGCTGGGTTCCCCACGACCCAAGCGGCTACACCACCTCCATGCCTGGTCCTCACTGGGGCAGAGCAGACAGAGGCTGGGAAAAACCCCTAATAGTGCCATCTCACCTGTGCCCACGACCACCTGTGCCCTTGCACACCTGGTGCTTCCAGCATCCCCAAGATCCAAGCAGCTGTGCCACTGAGTCAGCTGAGTCAGTCTCAGGGCAGACTCCTGTGGATGACCCACATGCAGAGGTGGCGATAAAACCACAATTGAGTCCCAGAGGCAGAGTGGCTAAGGAAGAGGATTGAAAACCTTTCCACCAGCCACTGTCACCCTGATACCAAAACCAGATAGAATACCACAAAAAAAGAAAACTACAGGCCAACATCATTGATGAACATAGATGCAAAAATCCTCACCCAAATTTTAGCAAACAAAATAAAAAAATACATTAAAAAGATCATACATTGTGATCAAGTGGGCCCTTATCCCAGGGATGCAAGAATTATTTAGTATATACAAATCAATCAATGTGATACACCATATTAACAAATTGAAAGATAGACATCATATAATCATCTCAATAGATACAAAGAAAGCTTCTGACAAAATTCAATACCCATTTATGATTTAAAAAAAAAAACTCTCCAGAAAATAGACATAGAAGGAACATACCTTAACATAATAAAGGGCATATATTACAAACAAACAGCAAACATTATTCTCAACAGTGAAAAACTGAAAGCATTTCCTCTAAGATCAGGAACAAGACAACGATGCCCACTCTTGCCATGATTATTCAAAACAGTTTTGGAAGTCCTAGCTAAAGCAATTAGAAAAGAAAAAAGAAATAAAAGGAATCCAGATTGGAAAATAAGTAAAACTCTCACTGTTTGCAGATAACATGATACTATACATAGAAAATCCTAAAGATGCCACTAGAAAATTACTAGAGCTAATCAATGAATATAGCAATGTTGTATAACATAAAATTAATACACAAATATTCCTTGCATTCTTATACACTAACAATGAAAAAATCAGAAAGAGAAATTAAGGAAACAATACTATTCACCACTGCAACAAAAATAATAAAATATCAAGGAATAAACTTACCTAAAGCGATAAAAGACCTGTGTGCAGAAAACTATAAGACACTGATAAAAGAAATCAAAGATGATGCAAACAGATGGAGAGATGTACCATGTTCCTGGGCTAGAAGAATCAATATTATAAAAATGACTATATTACCCAAAGCAATCAACAGATTCAATGCAATCCCTATCAAACTACCAATGGTAATTTTCACAGAACGGGAACAAAAAAGTTCACAATTTGTATGGAAACACAAAAGACACTGAATAGACAAAGCAATCTTGAGGAAGAAGAATGGAGCTGGAGGAATCAACCTGCTTGACTTCAGACTATACTACAAACCTACAGTCACCAAGGCAGCATGGCATGAGCACAAAACCAGAAATAACAGGCCAATGGAACAAGATAGAAAGTGCAGAGAGAAACCCATGCACTGATGGGCAGCTTATCTTTGACAAAAGATGCAAGAATATACAGTGGAGAAAAGATAGTCTCTTCAGTAAGTGGTGCTAGGAAAACTGGACCACTGTGTGTAAAAGACTAAAATTAGAACACTCCCTACCAGCCTAATAAACTCAAAATGGACTAAAGACCTACATGTAAGACCAGAAATTATAAAACTCTTAGAGGAAAACATAGGCAGAACACTCTTTGATATAAACCACAGCGAGATCTCTATGACCTGCCTCCTAGAGTAAAGGAAATAAAAACAAAAATGAACAAATGGGGCCTAATTAAACTTAACAGCTTTTGCACAGTGAAGGAAACTATAAACAAGGTGAAACCCTCAAAATGGGAGAAAATGTGTGTTAGTTGCTTAGTCTTGTCCGACCCTTTGCAACCCCATAGACTGTAGCCCACCAGGCTCCTCTGTCCATGGGATTCTCCAGGCAAGAACACTGGAGTGGGTTGCCATTTCCTTCTCCAAAGGGAGAAAATAATAGCAAGCAAAACAACTGACAAAGGATTAATCTCCAAAACGTGCAAATAGCTCATTCAGCTCCATACCAGAAAAACAAGCAACCCAATCAAAAAATGGGCAGACCTAAATAGACATTTTTCCAAGGAGACATATGGATGTCCAATAAACACATGAAAAAATGCACAGCATTGCTTATTATTAGAGAAATGCAAATCAAAACTGCAATGAGGTATCACCCACACTGGTCCAAATGGCCATCACCAAAAAAATCTACAAATAATAAATGCTAAAGAAGGTGTGGAGAAAAGGGAACCCTCTTGCACTGTTGGTGGGAATGCAAATTGATACAGCCACTACGGAGAACAGTACAGAGAGTCCTTAAAAAACTAGGAATATAACTACTTCATGACCCAACAGTTCCACTACTGGGCATATACCCCGAGGAAACCATAATTGAAAAGGACACACGCACCCCATTGTTCATCACAGCACTATTTACAGTAATGATGACACGGAATCAACCGAGATATCCACCGGCAGATGGATGGATAAAGAAGTCATGGTATGTATACACGATGGAATATTACTCAGCCTCCAAAGGAACACATCTGACTCAGTTCTAATAAAATGGAGAAACCTAGAATTTATTTTACAGAGTGAAGTATGTCAGAAGGAGAAAGACAGGTATTTTTTAACACATATATATGAAATCTAAAAAGATGGTACTGAACTATACCTATCTGCAGGGCCTCAGTAGAGATGCAGACATAGAGAACAGACTTGTAGACAAATAGGGGGAAATGGAATAAATGGAGAGAGTAGTATTGAAACATACATCGCCATAGGTGAAATCAGATAGCCGGTGGACATTTACTGTGTGATACAGGGAGTTCAAATCCGAGCTCTGTCATAACTCAGAGGTGTCTGATGGGGTGGGAGGTTAGAGGGAGGTTCAAGAGAGAGGGTACCTATGGCTGATTCATGTTGATACATGGCAGACACCAACACAGTATTATAAGGCAATTATCTTCAATTAAAAATAAATAACATTTTTAAAAAGAAAATACGACACTCAAAATGTTTAACAGTAACTCCTTAAGATCAAATATCTAGTCATGATCACGTCACCTATAGTGTCATAACCTTAATTGGCTCCTCATTAAAAAATAAACCCATAAAAAAAGAAATCCTAGTTGAAATATACATGAATAATGAATGAGGAGGTGAAAGACATATTAAACCCAAGAGCACCTTCTCTTTAATTCTTCAAAATGGTGCCTGCGTTCTCACATTTTGTCTCTTATTATTTCCTGTAGCTGTTGTTGTGCAGTTCCTAAGTCGGGTCCGACTCTTTGTGACCCCATGAACTGCAGCATGCCAGGCTTCCCTGTCCTACACTGTCTCTGAGTTGCTTCCAGCTTCCTTGGTGGCTCAGCTGGTAAAGAATCTGCCTGCAATGCAGGGTCCTGGGTTCAACCCCTGGGTTGGGAAGATCCCCGGGAGAAGGGAAAGGCTGCCCACTCCAGTATTCTGGCCTGGAGAATTCCATGGGGTCGCAAAGAGTTGGACATGACTGAGCGACTTTCACTTTCATGTCCACTGAGTCAGTGATGCCTTTCAATCACCTCATCCTCTGTCACCCCCTTCTTCTCTTGCCCTTAACTTTTCCCAGCATCAAGATTCTTTCCAATCAGTCGGCTCGTCACATCAGGTGCCCAAAGTATTGGAGCTTCCATTTCCTCTTTCCCTTCTGAAAACTGAGTTGATGTGGTGTTAGAGGGGACTGTGAGTTTCAAAAGTCACAATTCTATGTTGCTCAAACTTCAAATATCAGAATGTATCTTTTAATCTCTCTCTAATCATGAGAATGAAGTCACTCATATTTAAACATAAACAGACTCACTTTTGAATAGCACCATGTTCTGCCTTCACCACCAACCATATTCCAACCAAAAGTTTATTTCCCCAGAGGGGATTATTTTAAATACACTAGACTTCATTTAAGCAGATATTCCTTAAGGCTCCAATTCTGCTTACAAGGAAAATGAAACTAAAATAAAATAAAAACAAAACCCAGCAATCCCACTGCTGGGCATACACACTGAGGAAACCAGAATTGAAAGAGACACATGTACCCCAATGTTCATCACAGCACTGTTTATAATAGCCAGGACATGGAAGCAACCTAGATGTCCATCAGCAGATGAATAGATAAGAAAGCTATGGTACATATACACAAGGGAGTATTACTCAGCCATTAAAAAGAATACATTTGAATCAGTTCTAATGAGGTGGGTGACACTGGAGCCTATTATACAGAGTGAAGTAAGCCAGAAAGAAAAACACTAATACAGTATACTAACGCATATATATGGAATTTAGAAAGATCGTAACAATAACCCTGTATACGAGACAGCAAAAGAGACACTGATGTATAGAACAGTCTTTTGGACTCTGTGGGAGAGGGAGAGGGTGGGATGATTTGGGAGAATGGCATTGAAACATGTATAATATCATATATGAAATGAGTCGCCAGTCCAGGTTCGATGCACGATACTGGATGCTTGGGGCTGGTGCACTGGGACGACCCAGAGGGATGGTATGGGGAGGGAGGAGGTTCAGGATGGGGAACATGTATATACCTGTGGTGGATTCATGTGGATATATGGAAAAACCAATACAATATTGTAAAGTTAAAAAATAAAATAAAATAAATTAAAAAAATAATAAAATAAAGCCATCATCATGATTATTAGTTACAGAAAAGAAGTTAAGGGAGAATGTTTAACAAAGAAAAAAGTGACAAATCTAAGAGATACTTTTACTATAAGGAGTCACATTATATTGCTATTTGTTATTATATAAAGAACATATTTTCAATTAAAAATCTATTATAAAATTCAGCTGGGACATTAGAGCATCTGAGTGAGAAATGGTGAGCAGAAAATAGAAATCCAGATGGAAAAAAGATTTAAATCCAATATGACCAAAGTTTATGAGCCCAAGTTTTACAGCCAGATGACTTTCCTTCAAATCCTGGATTTGTCATGACCCTTAGCATGCATCTTAAATGCCTGTGTCTACAAATCCATACCCCTAAATCTGGTATAATTATAATAATACTGACCAACCTCAAAGAGATGTTAGGTAGCTTAGAAAACCTGCAATTACATACAAAAGTCCAATATGACTATGGTTATCGTTACTGCAGTCATGCCACACCTATTTCAAACATCAAAGCAGAGACAAGCTCTGAGATGAATTAGGCAGAAGCAGCCTCATTCTCTACATTACAAAACTCTATTCTGATGGCTCACCTTGTATGATCATGTCCTAAAAAGAGGAGATGATGTTTCAAAATAACTGCTCCACCTCATTAGGTTTTCAGCTCGCACAACCTGTGGACTGCGGGAAGCCAATCAGAGATTTTCTGGAATCTAGAGACAACCTCAGTATCTATCTAGAGCTATTAATATAAAACCAGCCTGCAAGAAGCCATACTGAGTCATGTACAGTAAGTCCCCTATATTCACATGAGTTCCTTTTCAAGAACTTGAAAGTCCAACCGTAAGCCTAGGTACCCAACAGTCAGCTATATACAGCTGCTTTCATGCTGGTTCCAGATGTCCTGGGCTTGAAATAAAGATACTGTACTACTGTGCCCTGCTGCTGCCGCTAAGTCACTTCAGACGTGTCCAACTCTGTGCGACCCCATAGACTGCAGCCCACCAGGCTCCCCCGTCCCTGGGATTCTCCAGGCAAGAACATTGGAGTGGGTTGCCATTTCCTTCTCCAGTGCGTGAAAGTGAAAAGTGCAAGTGAAGTTGCTCAGTCGTGTCCGACTCCTAGCGACCCCATAAACGGCAGCCTACCAGGCTCCTCTGCCCATGGGATTTTCCAGGCAAGAGTACTGGAGTGGGGTGCCATTGCTTTCTCCACTGTGCCCTATACAGTACTATATGGAAAAAGACACAAAGCACAACCACTTTAGAGGATGCACAGAGATGACACTGCACATCAGACACGCTAACTAACTTCCATGACTGGACTTGCAAATGCATGTGTGTGTCCTGGAAAGTTTGCAATGTGAAGGTTCATGTGTAGGGGACTTCCATTAGAAAGCAAAGAGAACTTATCTGCAAAGAGGATAAATTCACAAAAGCCCAGAGCAGAGTAGAGACAAAAGTTAAAACTGAGCATTAGTTGCTTTCCACTTTTCAGGTCCAGATTCTGCTGTGGGCTTCAGTACAATCCCATCCTTAGGCTTGGAGAGGTACATTCATCCTCCTAATGCATCTCTTACTCCTACATTTGCAAATACAATCTGGCATCTGTTACTCAAGATCTAAAAATTCTAACTAATGACCTACATGTATGGACGTGAGAGTTGGACTGTGAAGAAAGCTGAGTGCCGAAGAATTGATGCTTTTGAACTGTGGTGTTGGAGGACTCTTGAGAGTCCCTTGGACTGCAAGGAGATCCAACCAGTCCATCCTAAAGGAAATCGGTCCTGGGTGTTCATTGCAAGGACTGATGTTGAAGCTGCAACTCCAGTACTTTGGCCACCTCATGTGAAGAGTTGACTCACTGGAAAAGACTCTGATGCTAGGAGGGATTGGAGGCAGGAGGAGAAGGGGACGACAGAGGACGAGATGGCTGGATGGCATCACCGACTGGATGGACGTGAGTTTGAGTGAACTCCGGGAGTTGGTGATGGACAGGGAGGCCTGGCATGCTGCGATTTATGGGGTCACAAAGAGTCGGACATGACTGAGTGACTGAACTGAACTAAACTAAAAGACCTGAGAAAGGATAACAGACCTGCAGAGAATGTAGAACTGGCTGTCAAGAGAGTCAGATGCAGGGTGGATTTCCCCATTCCAGAAGGAGAAACTGATAGTCCGTACCATGCCACAGTGTGAAGTGTTTGATTAAACTATCATCTGTTTGGCTCTCAACACTTAGTGTGCTTACCAAAAAAGAAACATTGGTGGAAACAGTAACAAATAACGATATGTATGGAAGTGTGCTGTGTGCACCCTGAAATGTTTTGTTTTAACCCAGGATATGTTCCAGTTCTGCATTTGTCTGTAAGCAGATAAAGAAAATCTGGGTCAATGATTAAAAATTGTTGCTGTTGTTCAGTCGCTAAGTTGTGTCTGACTCTTGGTGCCCCCATGGACTATAGCACGCCAGGCTCCTTGGTCCTCCACTTTCTCCTGGAGTTTACTCAAATCCCTGTCTTTTGAGTCAGTGATGCTATCTATCTCATCCTCTGCCACCCATTTTTCCTTTTGCCTTCAATCTTGCCCAACATCAGAGACCTTTCCAATGAATTGAGTCTTTGCATCAGGTGGCCAAAGTATTAGACCTTCAGCTTCAGCAACAGTCCTTTTAAGGAATATTCTGCCTTTATTTCCTTTAGGATTGACCGGTTTGACCTCCTTGCAATCCAAGGGACTCTCAAGCATCTTCTCCAGCACCACAGTTCAAAAGCATCAATCCTATGGCACTCAGTGTTCTTTATGGTCCAACTCTCACATCCATATTTGACTACTGGAAAAACCATAGCTTTGACTATACAGACCTTTGTTGGCAAAGTGATGTCTCTGCTTTTTAGTATGTGGTCTAGGTTTGTCATAGCTTTCCTTTCAAGGAGTACGTGCCTTTTAGTTTCATGGCTGCAGTCACCATCTGCAATGATTTTGGAGCCCAAGAAAATAAAATCTGTCACTACTTCCACTTTTCCCCCTTCTATTTGACATGAAGTGATGGGACCAGATGCCATGATCTTAGTTTTTGAATGTCGAGTTTCAAGCCAGGTTTTTCACTCTTTTGTTTCATACACATCAAGAGGCTACTTTGTTACTCTTCACTTTCTGCCATATTTGAGATCCAAACAAAAAAATTAATCATAAATCACATGCAGTAGATGGATACACCAGGTACTATGGATAAGATTGATGCAATGATCTTAAAAGTACAAAATCAAAATACTGGGTGTATGTGTATTACAGCTTACCACCCACCTCCCTCCCCATGTCTTCAAAGCTGTCTTCTAGCATTTTGTCCCCAGAAGTAGTCCTCTTTGTGTTCCATCATAAGGTTCATTCCATCACTACATTGTCAGGAGGAAGGAGCAGGACAGGGTCATGCTTAAGAAAGGCTTCTTCCTCATCCCATTGTTAAACGTCTATGGTCTGTGGCCGAGGTCAATCAGCAGAGGATGATAAGCATTGGTCATAACTCATTATCATAGGCAGGGAGCTTTCATGGTGAAATAGGGTTTGGAGTGTGTCCTAATAAGCAGTGTCTTGCGGGAAAAAAAAAAAAAATTGTAAGCAATTTAAGTTCCCTCAAATGAATTTAAAAAGCAACTCAGGAAGTTTCAGGGCAGAAACAGTGTGAAATTCTGAGGAACAGTGACCCATGATAACAAAGAGTGGAGGAAGTATTATCCCCTTGGGTTCCTCTCAGATCTAAGCTTCAACAGCACTAGGAAGCAAGTGATGACCACATACCTGTGTGTATATGCAGACACACACCCACACAGAGGAGTCTTCCTCTGAAGGGCACCATACAAGGAAAAGATCAAGATTTATTTCATTAAAGATTCATTCTGTTTTCCTCCCACCATTGTTTCTCAAGTGTGTTGGCTATGGTTAAGGCTATAATTTTTGGTAGCAGTATATAAGAACAAATTGAAAATGAACTCAAGAAAGAATGAGTTTCACCTAGAGAAAATTAACTAATTGTAATGCCCCTTAGATAGACGTCCCTGTAGCTCAAATGGTAAAGAATCTGCCTGTGAGGAAGGAGACCAGGGTTCAGTCCCTGGGTTGGGAAGTTCCTCTGGAGAAGGGAATGGAAACCCGCTCCAGTATTCTTGCCTGGAGAATCCCATGGGCAAAGAAGCCTTGCGGGCTACAGTCTGCTGGGGTCACAAAGTGTCGGACACGACCGAGTGACTGACACAGTCCTTAGATATTTTGTCCAACCAACATCCTCATTTTGGGAAAACTGTATTTTCCCTGATCCTTTGGGATCTAATGGGGCTGAGGACTCCAGTACCTTCTCACTCTCTTCACAGCCACAGTGGTAAGTGAATGATCTGGCCTTCCGTGTTTACATGAAAAAATAAATAAATAAATAAAAGACTAGACTGCTCAAATCATCTACATAGGGCCATCTACAAGTTGTCTCTAGACTCAAAATTTCAACATTAGTAGCATTTAAGTTTTTAATCATAAAATATCTTTAGTGAAAACGAAGTCCCTCAGTTGTGTCCAACTCTTTGCGACCCCATGGACTGTAGCTCACCAGACTCCTCTGTCCATGGGATTTTCCAGGCAAGAATACTGGAGTGGGTTTCCATTTCCTCCTCCAGGGGATATTCCCAACCCAGGGGTCAAACCCAGGTCTCCTGCATTGCAGGCAGATGCTTTACCCTCTGAACCACCAGGGAAGCCTAAAATATCTTAACCAGACTAAAATATATACAGAATCATATGAGGATCCATGTAGCCAACACAGCCCCTATGAACTGCATCACAGATCATTCTGTGATCTTGGAAAGGCAAGCAGTCTCCTCAATTTTCATTCCCATGTCTGTTCTGATACTTGGTTCTTCACTTATGAATGCATCACTAGATGAAGTATAGGATTATTTTATAAAGTTTAAGATGACATCCATATATCATGATACAGTTAGAGAAGTTAGAAGCTGTCTTTCTGCTGAAATGGGGAACTATAGCCTTTTCCTTTCCTAACTTTATGGAGGAATGATAAAGAGAAATGCGATAAAGTCAACTTATGAAGAAAAGTAAACTCTAAGTAATTGGGAGGTGGGGGAGAGGACACTTAATAAGATGATTGTGTCCTAGAAATAGCTAAGTATAAAATCATTGTTCATGTTTTAAATATAATTTGAGTTGGGTTTTGTTCCTTGCAACACAAAGAGTCCTCATACATAAATTGGTATCTTAAAAAGGAATTCTTCAGGCAAAAATAACATGATACAAATAGATTGAACTCCATTTTTCTTAAATAGACCAATTGGTCTTGGGTGGGTGTATGACTAAGACAGATCAATCATGAGTCTTCCACTGGATTATACAATTAGATCAGATCAGGTCAGTCACTCAGTCGTGTCCGATTCTTTGCGACCCCATGAATTGCAGCACGCCAGGCCTCCCGGTCCATCACAAACTCCCAGAGTTCACTCAGACTCATGTCCATCGACTCAGTGATGCCATCCAGCCATCTCATCCTCTGTCGTCCCCTTCTCCTCTTGCCCCCAATCCCTCCCAGCATCAGAGTCTTTTCCAATGAGTCAACTCTTCACATGAGGTGGCCAAAGTACTGGAGTTTCAGCTTTAGCATCATTCTCTCCAAAGAAATCCCAGGGCTGATCTCCTTTAGAATGGACTGGTTGGATCTCCTTGCAGTCCAAGGGACTCTCAAGAGTCTTCTCCAACACCACAGTTCAAAACCATCAATTCTTCGGCGCTCAGCCTTCTTCACAGTCCAACTCTCACATCCATACATGACCACAGGAAAAACCATAGCCTTGACTAGACGAACCTTTGTTGGCAAAGTAATGTCTCTGCTTTTGAATATGCTATCTAGGTTGGTCATAACTTTCCTTCCAAGGAGTAAGTGTCTTTTAATTTCATGGCTGCAGTCACCATCTGCAGTGATTTTGGAGCCCAGAAAAATAAAATCTGACACTGTTTCCACTGTTTCCCCATCTATTTCCCATGAAGTGATGGGACCAGATGCCATGATCTTCGTTTTCTGAATGTTGAGCTTTAAGCCAACTTTTTCACGCTCCACTTTCACCTTCATCAAGAGGCTTTTGAGTTCCTCTTCACTTTCTGCCATAAGGGTGGTGTCATCTGCATATCTGAGGTGATTGATATTTCTCCCGGCAATCTTGATTCCAGCTTGTGTTTCTTCCAGCCCAGCGTTTCTCATGATGTAACTGGGATATCACACCAGGAATCTAATAGTGACATATCTTCTCTAGACTCATGGAGAATATCCTTCTGTGGTTGGGAGTATTAAGGCTATATACAGAGGGAAGCAGTGGAGGTAGAGCTGTACATATTGGAAAACTGAACTCTGAAATCTATTTGAACCTGAACCTAGAAATTCCAAATTAAATGATCTAACAAATTTCCCTTTTAGTTATGTTAGTTTGAGTTGTTCCTGTCTTAAAAAGTCCTGATCTATCCCCTATGCTATGCCTCTGGGCAAAGTAATGACTATTAATTCAGGATTTCTCCAGTGATGAAATAGTTAAACGTTTGTTGTTATGCATTGGTTAGTTGAATCATGAGTAGGATATCTTTGGACATGTAGAAAGAAAGACATAGATGAGCCGAGAAGTCAAGACTAGGACATGTCTCTTTTGCAAGGCTGACAGTAATCATCCTTCGCCTGGGAACTTCTCAAGCATCCAGATGGTGAGAGGGCAGCCACCCTTAAACTGCATCAGTTTCTAGATCCTAACAAGAAATCAGGAAGAGCTTACTGAGCCAAGCTGGGCCGATCACACTTTCTCCATATTAAATACAGCCTTGAGAATGAGCTAGTGAGTCATGGTGTGTGAATGGAACCACAACATGCAAACTCAGGGTCTGTGGCAACACCATTTCATCTTAAAGATGAGAAGCAGAGGAAGCCAGTAAGCAGAAATAGAAAAGCCAATCCAGATGTGCAGAGAAAAACAAGGGAGATGGAAAGAGATTTTTGATGACTTGGCCCTAATCCCATTGTCTTCTGCGGCTTAACACCAATCCAGACCTCAGGCCATTTCTCTGTCTCTGTAAATTCAATTAAGCTTCATTGAGTGTGTGCCCAAACACTAGCTGGGTTCTGTTCACTTGCACCTATGTGTTCTCCAGGGAAGAATACTGGAGTGGGCAGCCTTCCCCTTCTCCAGGGGAATCTTCCCAACCCAGGAATCAAACCTGGATGTCCTGCATCGCAGGTGAATTCTTTACCAACTGAGCTATCAGGGAAGCCCAAGTTATTATAAATGATTATAAATAAATTATTATAAATGTCAGGCAAATTACTATAAATTAAAGACAATAAATAATGAGTTTCCTTAAATGAACTATGATATATTAAACTTCCAACAGAAAAGGTTGGAATAATTCCAAGAAGAGAGGTAAGTTTTTTCTTTTTTTTTTAGTTCTGTTTTTTATATTGGTTATTCACTAGCATGGTATGATTGCTATTAAGAAGTAAATACCAACCATCAGGTGGCATTATGAGTCATTTTGACAGATATGATTATTTGATCCAAATATTCCCCACAAACAAAAATAATGATACCCACAGATACTGACCCTATTTTAAGTTCTCGGAGACAATCTTGTGATTATGTTCAGAGAGATAACACTTGGTATACTGTGTCTTCAGGATCCGGTTTCGCTTTCCCCTGATATTTTTCTTAGGTGATACTCTGGTTTTAAATTTTGAACAAATGCTTACATGACCCAGACAATTTGGTGTAACAGGAAACAACATCTTTGCCCCTAGCTACATAGAACCTCCATAGCTACCTACATAAAAAGGTCTGGAAAAGAAAATGAATCACAGGAAATCTTACCTATAGCATGACCTACCATAATACAGTTCAATGTAAAGAGGGAGCTTCCGTCTAATATATCTTTGTATCTTCTACCCTACTGTGTACACTTTTATGTTGTACTCACTAAGTATTTTTGAGAAAATCAGTGGGAAGGTGGATCCAGTTTTGAACTACAACCAGGGATGACTTGTGTGATTCAGAATGATTTCATTTAAAAAACTTACCACTCTCACGATTTCCTTTGCTGATATTCCATACGTTGCTGGAATGCATTTTTACTGCATTACCATTTGTTTTCCTGCCCAGCTTCCCTGTTATATGGATTTTCTTAATACCAGAGACTGTGCCATCCTTATTATCCTTCCTTCTTCAGTGCCTATTATATTGTCAGCACTTAATGAAAGTGGATAAAATATGTCCATGTTATTAAACACATCCACCAGAGGATTATCCCGAGGTTCCAGGACACTCAGGCAGCTAAGGCAGCCCAGTTGAAGGAGCACATGGGTAGTCTGGCCACCTGGTGTCTCTCCTTGTTGGTGTCATCTACAGACTTCTTAGACACCCTCTCTGATTCCTTGACGACTCTAGCATCTGGTTATTTCTTGGATTCCCAGTGAGTATGGTATCCACACAGGTTATTTCTTCTACATGCTCTGGCCACCAGTGTTTTTGTTGTTGTTGTTAATTTTTCCTCTAGTCTTCTTAACCTACAATCTGCCTCAGGAGCCATGCCCATGGTCATGTTATCAATAAGGCACTTGGTGCTGCCACTGGAAACTAACCAGGAGAACTCAGGAATGGCCAAAAGGAGAGAGGAGATGTCAACCCATAATATGTCCTGCCAACTACCCAGAATCCTTCACTCTGGAATGCATCTTGGCTGAGAGATACTCATGCTAGCAGAGAGGACCATGAGTCAGAAACTCCAAAGTATTAATAGCAGGACAATTGAGAGAGGAGGCTGGGCCCTGCCCAGATAAGAGATAAAAGGCCACGTATTTCTTGTTCTTGAAGTCAAGGAGATGTTCCTGACTAGAAAGCTCCTTGGAGGTCAAACGGGGAGTGTTGCCAAGTTTATCCATAGTCTTCTTTGCTAGAATCCATCTTGGCCGAGAGATGCATGCACACATGGGAGGATCCTGAAATATATCAAATAAGGACTCAGCGTCAGCAAATCAAAATGATTGGCCAAAGGAAACCCAGAAGAAATGCCCCCTAAAAGTGATTTAAACTACCATAGGGGCCCTACTCTCTCCAAGGACACCCGTGTGTCTATCCACATGTACTGTACTCTTTTTCCCCTAATAAACGCTACTGGTTTCACTCCTCTCTTGTGGGAATACTTTTCTGCAAAGCTGAAGAGCCAGGGCTTTGTCACTGACCACTGATATAGTGACTAGGATTTGGCTCTCACTGCAGCAACCCTACCTCAACTGCTGGCCAGGGATGGAAACCCTGCTTCAAGCTGTTTCAGGCTGAGGGCACCCAAGACCAGTCCTCCTGGGTTCCCTTATCCTGCTGCTATCCACCCGGTGTCCCTTCGCAATAAATCTCTTGCTTTGTCGGTACACGTGTCTCCTCAGACAATTAATTTCCGAGAGTTAGACAAGAGCCCACCCTCACACCCTGGAAAGGGAACTCATTCCTGCAACACGTACTCTATTACATCTTTGTTTGCTTTTACCTTTTTTGTGGTCTCTTCCTATTACCATGGAGTCTTTCCAAGTGTGAGGATTTCATCACATGTGCTCACGATTCTACCTAAAAACATCAAGAGCATCATTTGGCACACAGAGAAGGCATTCAATATCTAATAGGGAGTGTCGGTTGCTCAGTTGTGTCTGACTCTTTGTGACCCCACGGACTGTAACTCGCCAGGCTCCTCTGTCCATGGGATTCTCCAGGCAAGAATACTGGAATGGGTTCATTTCAGTTCAGTCACTCAGTTGTGTCTGACTCTTTGCGACCCCATGAATTGCAGCACGCCAGGCCTCCCTGTCCATCATCAACTCCCGGAGTTCACCCAAACTCATGTCCATCAAGACAGTGATGCCATCCAACCATCTCATCCTCTGTTGTCCCCTTTTCCTCCTGCCCCCAACCCCTCCCAGCATCAGAGTCTTTTCCAATGAGTCAACTCTTCACATGAGGTGGACAAAGTATTGGAGTTTCAGCCTCAGCATCAGTCCTTCCAATGAACACCCAGGACTGATCTCCTTTAGAATGGACTGGTTGGATCTCCTGGAAGTCCAAGGGACTCTCAAGAGTCTTCTCCAACACCACAGTTCAAAAACCCTATCCCTTTTCCAGGGGATCTTCCCAACCCAGGAATTGAAACCCTACATCACAGGCAGATTCTTTACCATCTGATCCACCAAGGAAGCCAATTACTTTTGTTAATGGGAGTCGGAGAAAAAGCTAACATCTAGTGTAGAAAAGAACTTTTTGAGTTCATTAACTTTAGCTTTCCCTTTATATGAATATTAATTGCTCATTTAATAGTGGTTTTATAAGGGAGGAAAGTTTGTCATCCCAAAATGTGTCTCTTTGGCATGAGGATTAGTGTAGACTGTTTTTAAGAACATGACTCAGGGAGATTTTCTCATTATTGCCCCCTCCACTGCCTAGCAGGATTTAGATAAAGGGCCTGTTTCTACACCAGGAAAGAGCAAATTCTGACTTCTTGTTGGACAACCTTTGCTCTTTGTTGCTTTTGCTTTATAATCACTACAAAGATGCTGTCTATAGATGAAAGTATATATGAGGTTGGGGAAACCTCAGGTTCCTGTGGCAAGCCTTGCCCGCTCTGCCTGAATGTTAAACTGAAGTGCCTAAGTCCAGCTCAAAGGAACACATTCTGACCCGGCCCATCTGTGAGTGGCTACAGAAAAGAAGAAATTAATACATCCCCTCCCTGATGCTGGCCAAGCCAGGAGATATTTTGCAAGAGTAACGTCTTTTAAACTTACTTTCTTACTCCCCCCTCTTCTGTTCTATAAAAGAAACTGGCATCCAGACCCTGATAAGATGGTATTCTAGGACTCTAGTCCACCATCTTCTCTGTCTGTCGGCTTTCCAAGTAAAGTCGCTATTCCTTACCTTGAATTTCCCAGGTGGTGCTAGTGGTAAACAACCTGTCTGCCAATGCAGGAGACACGAGATGTGGGTTTGATCCCTGGGTGGGGAAGATCCCCTGGAGGAGGGCACGGCAACCCACTCCAGTACTCTTGCCTGGAGAAGCTCATGGATGGAAGAGCCTCATAGGCTACAGTCCATGGGGTCCCACAGAATCAGACACAACTGAAGTACTTAGCACACACACAGCATGTGCCTTACCTCAACACCTTGTCTGATTATTGGTCTATCACACAGTGAGAAGACAGAGCTTGGATTTGGTAACGTTCCCAGAACAGAGCTATTAACAGAGATATCTGGAATGATATGAGTTGGGCATGGTGAGGAGAACTTGGCAGAACCTTGAGGTCCGAGTCCACTTTGCATCCAGGCACCTCTGCCTAGCCCAGCAAACAGTAGCTTTTCTATCTCTATATGAATTGCCTTCCTCCTCTTTGAAATCCCAACCATTACCTGCAACATCTTATTTTCATCTTTATCCAAAAATGGTATTTTAAGGTGAAGGCTTTGGTTCATTTTGGAGAGTAACTCAGTTTTCCTGAGTCTCTCCTATGTATATTTGTTATTAAACTTTCATTTGATTTTCTGCTGCTAATCTGTTTCATGTCAATTTAAATCTTTTACCGGCCAAAAGATCTTAGAAGAGGAGAGGAAAACTTTCTCCTTGACAGCTTCATGGGGGAAATGAGAAGGGCTCTTACATAAATGCTCTTGATCTTTCTGACCCTCTGATGTGAAACATGACAATTAAATACCTCCCATATAAAACATTCATGAAATTTAAATATATTTTCCTTACCAAGAAATTTTGCTCAAGGAAGAATCATTCTCAGAGTTAATGAGGAATCTTAGAATTACACTTAAATAGTTACAGGACTCACTGAAACCACATTTTTCATAATGAGTGAAGACTTTTAGAGATTTTTATATGTATGAATAATGTGATTAGCTATTTCAAACTCTGGTGATGAGGGTGTTGGAGGTTCCAAAAAGTTCCAAGGTTTCTCCTCAGAAATAAATGTTTGGTGTAAAAATTTCCCTATATACTTTTTGGAGCAACCATTCTGTAAGTTGGGCTTCTCTGGTAGCTCCGTCGGTAAAGAATCTGCCTGCTAATGCAGGAGACACAAGAGACACGGACTCGCTCCCTGGGTTGCGAAGATCCCCTGGAGAAGGAAACGGCAACCCACTCCAGTATCCTTGCTTGGAAAATCCCATGGACAGAGGAGTCTGGTGGGCTCCAGTCCATGGGGTTGCAAAGAGTCAGGCGCGACTGAGCGACTAACACTTTCACTTTCTTTCACTTCTCTGTAAGTTGCTGCTCTACTGAACTAACTTAACAATGCAATTCAATAACTTGGCTTATACTATAACGTCTTAATCTGATTTGTCCTAAAGAAATTAATTATGTTAGCTGAATTCAAAATAAGAACGATTTTTCTTTTTGTCTGAGTTATATGTGGATTCTGCTCTACTTCCCAGAAATTTTGGATTGTTAATGAAAATATATGAAATGTACTCATTGAGTACTTACTACTGAATCTTTATTTTGGCCTAATGCAGTAGATATCATTTTGAAGATGGATGACCTAAGACTCATCTTTCATATACTCATGATCTATTTATGTTTTCTTATTCTTATAATTTTTAATTATATCTTTTGCCATTTCTCATTAGTTTATGATTATTTCCTTAAGTATTTGAAGGAGCTTTTTCCTAAGCTAGGGAAATTAACTCTGTCTGAAAGTTACAATTATTTTCTAGTTTGTCTTTATACTGATTTTTCTTAAGGTGACTTCAGCCTTGCAGAAACCTTAAAAATTTTTGCTTTTGAGTAATGAAATTCATCAACATAATACTTCATGGCTTCTCTCTCTCTCCGTTTTGGTTTTATATCATATTTGGAAAAGTATCCTTTAGTTGTTTAGACTCTTTTGCCACCCATGGACTGTAACCTGCCTGGCTCCTGTGTCCATTGAATTCTCCAGGCAAAAATACTGGAGCAGTTTGCCATTTTCTTCTGCAAGGTATCTTCCTGACCCAGGGATCAAACCCTCATCTCTTATGTCACTTGCATTGGCAGGCAGGTTCTTTACCATTGAGGCACCTGAGAAGCCCAAAGTCTTCCTTATTCTGAGATTAAAAAAGAATTATCCCTGCATCAAGTAAGAGGATTATTTTTTAAGAAGTAGAAAACAACCAATGTTAGGATGTGAAGAAATATCAACTATAGGGCGTAGCTGATGGGAATATAAGATGGTGCATCTGCTGTAGAAAGCAGTATGGCAGTTCCTCAAAAAATTAAACAGAATTAAAGAGAATAAGACCTAGCAATCCCACTAGGAGGTGTGCATACAAAGAGGCTGAAAGCAGTCTTAATCACAATAGTCAAAACGTGGACTCAGCCATTAAAAAGAATACATTTGAATCAGTTCTAATGAGGTGGATGAAACTGGAGCCTATTATACAGAGTGAAGTAAGCCAGAAGGAAAAACATAAATACAGTATACTAATGCATATATATGGAATTTAGAAAGATGGTAACAATAACCCGGTGTACGAGACAGCAAAAGAGACACTGATGTATAGAACAGTCTTATGGACTCTGTGGGAGAGGGAAAGTGTGGGAAGATTTGGGAGAATGGCAATGAAACATGTAAAATATCATGTAGGAAATGAGTTGCCAGTCCAGATTCGATGCATGATGCTGGATGCTTGGGGCTGGTGCACTGGGACGGCCCAGAGGGATGGTATGGGGAGGGAGGAGGGAGGAGGGTTCGGGATGGGGAACACATGTATACCTGTGGCGGATTCATTTTGATATTTGGCAAAACTAATATAATTATGTAAAGTTTAAAAATAAAATAAAATTTAAAAAAAAGTAAAAAAAAATAAATAAATGAAATAAATAAATGAAATAAAATACTTAACACACACACACACACAAAAACGTGGACAAAGCTCAAATGTTTTTCAACAGATGAATGGATAAAATAAATGTGGTATACACACACAATGAAATATTATTCAGCATAAAAACTGAAAGAAACTCTGATACATGTTACAGCAAAGATAAAACTGGAAAACACTATGTTAAGTTAAACAAAACAAGCACAAAAAGGACAAATATACAATTCTGTTTGTTTGTGGTACCTACAATAGCCAAATTCATAGATACAGGAAGTAGAAGAGTGGTTACCAGGGGCTGGGGAGAGAGAAATGGGGAATTAAGGTTTAGTGAACACAGAGTTTCAGCTTGCAATGACAAAAATATATTACAGAAATGGATGGTGGCATTACACGATGTGAAAACACTTAATTCCACTAAACTCTACACTTAAAAACGGCATTAATGGTAAAATTTTGTTGTGTATGTTGTACCATAATTTAAAAAAATAATAATTATCTCATCATGTTATTTAACATTTTTGTACTTTTTTTTTCTATTGAGTCTTGGTTGCAAGAACCAGGTCAACCTTAAATAAGAAAAGTTTATCAGAAAACATTCATTTATTCAGTTTTATAAAAGTTTATTTATCAGTAAAATGGACTTTATTTTTTAAATATCCATAAAAACCACATTGTGGAGACTTTCCTGAAATGTATACTGAGATAGAGCATAAAGAAAAGTCTTCTTTTTTTAGTTGTAGGAGTGATTTTACTTCAAAAAAGGAAAAGGAGGAGCTACTTTGCAGGTTCATTTTTTGCTGGGTATTACCAAAAATTAAAATTGGATAATCAAACTAAAAGTAAGCCAGAATCAGATTTTTATCTTTAAAGATTCTTTCTCTTTCAGTTCAGTTCAGTTGAGTTGCTCAGTCGTGTCTGACTCTTTGCAACCCCATGAATTGCAGCACGCCAGGCCTCCCTGTCCATTACCAACTCTTGGAGTTCACTCAGACTCATGTCCATTGAGTCAGTGATGCCATCCAGCCATCTCATCCTCTGTCGTCCCATTCTCCTCCTGCCCGCAATCCCTCCCAGCATCAGAGTCTTTTCCAACGAGTCAACACTTCACGTGAGGTGGTGAAAGTATTGGAATTTCAGCTTCAGCATCAGTCCTTCCAGTGAATACCCAGGACTGATCTCCTTTAGGATGGACTCCAAGGGACTCTCAAGAGTTTTCTCCAACACCACAGTTCAAAAGCATCAGTTCTTTGGTGCTCAGCTTTCTTCAGAGTCCAAGTCTCACATACATACATGACTACTGGAAAAACCATAGCCTTGACTAGATGGACCTTTGTTGGCAAAGTAATGTCTCTGCTTTTGAAAATGCTATCTAGGTTGGTCACAACTTTCCTTCCAAGGAGTAAGCGTCTCACAGCATCATCTTCTAGGATTTGAAATAGCTCAACTGGAACTCCTTCAACTCCACTTGCTTTGTTTGTAGTGATGCTTTCTAAGGCCCACTTGACTTCACATTCCAGGATGTCTGGCTCTAGGTCAGTGATCACACCATTGTGGTTATCTGGATCGTGAAGCTCTTTTTGTACAGTTCTTCTGTGTATTCTTGCCACCTCTTCTTAAGATCTTCTGCTTCTGTTAGGTCCATATCATTTCTGTCCTTTATCAAGCCCATCTTTGCATGAAATGTTCCCTTGGTATCTCTAATTTTCTTGAAGAGATCTCTAGTCTTTCCCATTCTGTTGTTTTCCTCTATTTCTTTGCATTGATCACTGAGGAAGGCTTTCTTATCTCTCCTAGCTGTTCTTTGGAACTCTGCATTCAGATGCTTATGTCTTTCCTTTTCTCCTCTGCTTTTCGCTTCTCTTCTTTCACAGCTATTTGTAAGGCCTCCCCAGACAGCCATTTTGCTTTTTTGCATTTCTTTTCCATGGGGATGGCCTTGATCCTTGTCTCCTGTACAATGTCATGAACCTCATTCCATAGTTCATCAGGCAGTCTATCTATCAGATCTAGTCCCTTAAATCTATTTCTCACTTCCACTGTATAATCATAAGGGATTTGATATAGGTCATACCTGAATGGTCTAGTGGTTTTCCCCTCTTTCTTCAATTTAAGTCTGAGTTTGGTAATAAGGAGTTCATGATTTGAGCCACAGTCAGCTCCCAGTCTTGTTTTGCTGACTGTATAGAGTTTCTCCATCTTTGGCTGTGAAGAATATAATCAATCTGATTTCAGTGTTGACCATCTGGTGATGTCCATGTGTTGTTGGAAGAGGCTGTTTGCTATGACCAGTGCGTTCTCTTGGCAAAACTCTATTAGCCTTTGCCCTGCTTCATTCTGTACTCAAGGCCAAATTTTCCTGTTACTCCAGGTGTTTCTTGAAACTTCCTACTTTTGCATTCCAGTCCCCTATAATGAAAAGGACATCTTTTTTGGGTGTTAGTTCTAAAAGGTGTTAGTTGTAGATCTTTGTAGAACTGTTCAACTTCAGCTTCTTCAGTGTTACTGGTTGGGGCATAGGCTTGGATTACCATGATATTGAATGGTTTGCCTTGGAAACGAAGAAAGACCATTCTGTTGTTTTTGAGATTGTATCCAAATACTGCATTTTGGACTGTTTTGTTGACCATGATGGCTACTCCATTTCTTCTGAGGGATTCCTGCCCACAGTAGTAGATACAGTAGTCATCTGAGTTAAATTCACCCATTCCAGTCCATTTCAGTTTGCTGATTCCTAGAATGTAGACGTTCACTCTTGTCATCTCCTGTTTACCCACTTCCAATTTGCCTTGATTCATGGACCTGACATTCCAGGTTCCTATGCAATATTGCTCTTTACAGCATCGGATCTTGCTTCTATCACCAGTCACATCCACAACTGGGTGTTGTTTTTGCTTTGGCTCCATCCCTTCATTCTTTCTGGAGTTATTTCTCCACTGATCTCCAGTAGCATATTGGGCACCTACCGACCTGGGGAGTTCATCTTTCAGTATCCTATCTTTTTGCTTTTTCATACTGTTCATGGGGTTCTCAAGGCAAGAATACTGAAGTGGTTTGCCATTCCCTCCTCCACTGGCCCACATTTTGTCAGACCTCTCCACCATGACCTGCCCGTCCTGGGTGGCCCCACACGGCATGGCTTAGTTTCACTGAGTTAGACAAGGCTGTGGTCTGTGTGATCAGATTGGCTAGTTTTCTGTGATTATGGTTTCAGTGTGTCTGCCCTCTGATGCCCTCTCACAACACCTACCGTCTCACTTGGGTTTCTCTTACCTTGGACATGGGGTATCTCTTCACGGCTGCTCCAGCAAAGTGCAGCCACTGCTCCTTACCTTGGACGAGGGGTATCTCCTCACAGACGCCCCTCCTGACCTTGAACGTGGAGCAGCTCCTCTTGGCCCTCCTGCACCTGCACAATTTAGTAACAACCTTGGTGTCATTGTTATTAGTGGTACATTATATCTAGTTTAAATGAATTTTTTTTTAAGCTGTAGGAGAACTTAATGATGATCTTTAATTCTTAATTTTTCCAAATAAAGACGTGTATAAAAAAAAGCTGCATTTCTTCAAAGACTGCAACTTCAACTAGAATAATGACTTTTACCCCCAGGAATTTCATTCAATATTTTATATAAAATCCAAGGGCTCCATCTTATTTTATCTTACTGTTCCAGGGAGTGATACTAAAATTTTTGAAATTACTCTATAGGCACATCTATGAAAAATATTATGTCCCAAGTGGTTGGTACAAATTGCTCACATGTAAGAGTGGAAAGCAATTAAGTCAGAGATTTCTGGGGCCCGATTATGTTAAGCTCTGCACATTTTGGTAAAGCCTCGTGGTTTTTATCCAGTGTGGCATAGGTGGATACTTGGGGATTTTAGCAGAGAGTAACTTCTGTGAAAGGTTAGGACTGCAGTGTCTGGAGGATTCCGTAGAAAGGGAGGAGAGAAAGCAGCAGGACCAGTCGGGCGGCTGTGTCAATGGTCCAAACAAGGCATGAGGGTTATGCGGTCTAGGGTGGTGGCCGGAAAGGTGTTGAGAAATTCCTGGATTTGGAGTATGTTTTCAAGCTGAAGTCAGTGGGATTGGCTATAACTTGTTAGAGAAAAAGAAGAATAAAGTATGAGTAGGAGATTTTGGAACTAGGAAATCTACATTTGGAAGAAGTAGAAGATCAGACAGACACGATGAAGCAGATCTCCTGAGCCAGACAGAGCTGTTGGGGCTTGCTCCTGTAAGTGTTACAAAGGTGTTTTAGGATCCTGGGAAGGACACGGTGATGTAAGGGCTGTTGTCAGGGCACCAGCAGCATTGTGAAGCTAGGAGGAGGCAAGGCTGACGAGGCAGGACTAGGGAAACAGGACTCTGCTAGTTTCTGTCTGGGGCTGGTAAGACTTGTTCCTCCTCTTCCCCCTTTGGGAATAGAGGCCCTCACACCCAGTGGTTCCTTGTCTATCAAATGTGCCCTCCAGTTCCCAGTGGAATCTGTCAGAGTGATAGCGTTAGGTATGGTGGGTCACACAGCTCCCCCCCAAGGCACAAAGGGAACTCATGTGCTTCCCATAAAACACTCCAGGCAGAGCGCTGAGCAGGTGGGTGGAAACCCAGCCCAGACTATCTGATTTTGAAATTTGGCTTTACTACTCCCATCTACCCAACTTTGAGCAAATTATTTAATTTCCCCACATCTCAGTTTTCTCACTTGGGAAATGAGATTAAGATAGTACTCAACTCACAGGATTAAGGTGGGAACTAAATAAGCTTTACATTTTGAAGCTTTTGTAAAGTAAATGTGAGCTGATTTTCTTTTTCTTGATTTCCAAAAAAAAAAAAAAAATTAATGTGGACTAATTCTTAAGATGGGTTTCCCAGGTGGCTCAGTGGTAAAGAATCCACCTGCCAATGCAGGAGAGGCAGGTTCAGTCTCTGGGTTGGGAAGATCCTCTGGAGAAGGAAATGGCAACTCACTCCAGTATTCTTGCCTGGAAAAATCCATGGACAGAAGAACCTAGTGGGCGACAGTCCATGGGGTCGTAAACAGTCAGAGAAGACTTACTGACTACAAACAACAAACAACAATCCTTAAGATATGTTCTTATAGTAATGTTGGTACTGATTGATTAGGACTGCAAGTAGGCAACAGTGAAAATATTACTTCAAAAGAAGAATGGCAGAATTTAATATCTTGATCGGAAATTAATGTGCAAATGATGATGCTGAGTTACTGGGAAAGAGCAGTGTCCTCAACAAATAATGAGGAAAGAACTTATATTTCAAAAAGAGAAGTTGGCAAACTCCTTCAGAAATGTATTTATTTAAATCAACATATTTTGGATAATCACATAACACAGATTACATTTAAAATTAAAAATGATTCTGTAATTGCCTGTCACAAAGTTTCTCTCCAGTTTTAATGCAAAGATGTATTGATTAAGGGAAAAAAAAAAAGAACAAAATTCTCAAGGAGCATAAAATATGTGTGATCACTTTCCAATATAAATTATGAGAAAGGAACGATTCACCATCATTATAAACCTGTGTTTTCTATTTTAAAATGCCCGAATACATTTTTCCTTGTCTGTCTACTCGTATTACCAGGCAGACTTTCAAATTCTGTGTGCTTATGTTGACTGGCTGGTGGTGGTACTGATCATATATGATTCCATTTATTGTATGTTTTCAAATAATTATCAGACAGGGGTATTTTCATCTTCATTAATGATCAGAAAAAATATAAGATACAAACGTTTGAGTTTAAAAAAGTTGTCTAAGTAATTAGTATGACATTTAGTTCAGTTCAGTTGCTCAGTCATGTCCAACTCTTTGTGACCCCATGAACTGCAGCACGCCAGGCCTCCCTGTCTGTCACCAACTCCCAGAGTCCACCCAAACTCATGTCCATTGAGTCAGTGACACCATTCAACCATCTCATCCTTTGTCGTCCCCTTCTCCTCCTGCCTTCAATCTTTCCCAGCATCAGGGTCTTTTCCATTGAGTCAGCTCTTCGCATCAGGTGGCCAAAATATTGCAGTTTCAGCTTCAACATCAGTCCTTCCAATGAATATTCAGGACTGATTCCTTTAGGATGGACTGGTTGGATCTCCTTGCAGTGCAAGGGACTCTCAAGAGTCTTCTCCAACATCACAGTTCAAAAGCATCAATTCTTCTGCACTAAGCTTTCTTCATAGTCCAACTCTCACATCCATACACGACCACTGGAAAAACCATAGCCTTGACATTTAGGCATAATGAAAAGAGGGCTGAACTTTTGAAGTTAATATGGCTATTTATGGTGACTATTCCTATATCTACTACTCATTTGAGGATCTTTAATTCTTAACATCTGTGGTAAGCAGATTAATGACCTTCCAAAGATGTCCATACTCAAATCCCCAAAACCTGGAAATATGTTACCTTACATGACAGAGAAGTATTAAGGTAGAAGATGGGATCAAGGTTGATAATCTTATCCTGTGTTATTTTGTGTGTGGAGGGGATGTAATCAGAAGGGTTGTGATTAATGTAAGGAGGAGGCAGAAGAGGAAGAAGCAGAGAGACAACAACAGTATGAAGAGGAAGCTTCTAAAAGCTGGAAAAGGCAAGAAAACAAGATTGTACCCCTAGAATCTCCAGAGTAAACACAGTCGTGCAGACACCTTGATATTTGGCCAGTGAGACCCATTCTGGATTCCTAAACTCTAGAACTGTAAATGGTTAAGCTGTGTTGCTTTAAACCACGGAGCCTGTGGTAATTTGTTACAACAATAGAAAATTACTGTAACACCTGAAAGAGATGTTGCAAAATGTGTGCAGAATAAAGTTTGAGAAAAAATTTTTGGACTTTGAGAAACTTCAGGAGATGACAATAGTGGAGAGAAATGTTTAATTCAAGATTTGTAAGACTCATAATATATTTCACTGAAGGAAATAGAGTTAGATGTTATACTCATATCTCAAATTAGCACCTATAGCATTTCCACTGTAACTTTATTCTCCAATTACTGTCTCATTCTATCCATAGAATTTTCACAGATTTTGGCAAACCAATGATAGAGTATACCAAATGCAAGAACTTTAGAGTAAAAAAAAGTTTTATAATACTCTTGTTTAGTATGCATATTCAAAAGCAGAAACATTACTTTGCCAACAAAGGTTCGTCTAGTCAAGGCTATGGTTTTTCCTGTGGTCATGTATGGATATGAGAGTTGGACTGTGAAGAAGGCTGAGTGCCAAGGAATTGATGCTTTTGAACTGTGGTGTTGGAGAAGACTCTTGAGAGTCCCTTGGACTGCAAGGAGATCCAACCAGTCCATTCTGAAGGAGATCAGCCCTGGGATTTCTTTGGAAGGAATGATGCTAAAGCTGAAACTCCAGTACTCTGGCCACCTCATGTGAAGAGTTGACTCATTGGAAAAGACTCTGATGCTGGGAGGGATTGGGGGCAGGAGGAGAAGGGGACGACAGAGGATGAGATGGCTGGATGGCATCACTGAGTCGATGGACATGAGTCTGAGTGAACTCCAGGAGTTGGTGATGGACAGGGAGGCCTGGCGTGCTGCGATTCATGGGGTCGCAAAGAGTCAGACACGACTGAGCAACTGATCTGATCTGTTTAGTATGTGAGTGGCTTTCTTTGGAAATTTACCAAACCCGTCATTAAGCTCTACATAAAACAAATGGGAATTTCTGGATTTGAATTTGATTCTATTCATATTTATACTAGTTAGTTTTATAATCATTAGTCTATATTTCTAGCCCTGTCCCTAACTTATAATACTATTTTCAGCACATCACTTACCCTCATCAATCTTAGGTTCCACATTCACAAAGAAATAGAGACAGAAACAGAAGGTATTAAGAAGAGGTGGCAAGAATACACAGAACTATACAAAAAAGATCTTAAGGACCCAGATAAGCATGATGGTGTGATCACTCACCTAGGGCCACACATCCTGGAGTGAGAAGTCAAGTGGGCCTTAGGAAGCATCACCATGAACAAAGCTAATGGAGGTGATGGATTACAGCTGAGCTATTTCAAAACCTAAATGATGATGCTGTGAAAGTGCTGTACTTAATATACCAGCAAATTTGGAAAACTCCCACAGTGGCCACAGGACTGGAAAAGGTCAGTTTTCATTCCAATCTCAAAGAAAGGCAATGCCAGAGAATGTTCAAACTATGACACAATTGCACTCATCTCACATGCTAACAAAGTAATGCTCGAAACCCTCCAAATCAGGCTTCAACAGTACATGAATCGAGAACTTCCAGATGTTCAAGCTGAACTTAGAAAAGGCAGAGGAACCAGAGATCAAATGCCAATATCTTTTGGATTACAGAAAAAGCAAGAGAGTTCCAGAACAGCATCTATTTCTGCTTTATTGACTATGCCAAAGCCTTCGACTGTATGGATCAAAGCAAACTGTGGAAAATTCTGAAAAAGATGGGAATACCAGAGCACCTGACCTGGCTCCTGAGAAATCTGTATGCAGGTCAAGAAGCAACAGTTAGAAATGGACATGGAACAACAGACTGGTTCCAAATCAGGAAAGGAGTACATCAAGGTTACATATTGTCACCCTGCTTATCTGACTTATATGCAAAGTATATAAATTAGATGCAAAATGCCAGGCTGGATGAAGCACAAGCTAGAATCAAGATTGCAGGGGGAAATATCAATAACTTTGGATATGCAGGTGACACCACTCTTATGGCAGAAAGTGAAGAAGAACTAACGAGCCTCTTGATGAAAGTGAAAGAGGCTTAAAACTCAACATTCAAATAATGAAGATCATGGCATACGGTCCCATCACTTCATGGCAAATAGATGGAGAAACAATGGAAACAGTGACAGACTTTATCTTCTTGGGCTCCAAAGTCACTGCAGGTGGTGACTGCATCCATGAAATTAAAAGACACTTGTTCCTTGGCAGAAAAGCTATGACCAACCTAGACAGCATTTTAAAAAGCAGAGGCATTGCTTTGACAACTAAGGTCCATCTAGTCAAAGCTATGATTTTTCCAATAGTCACGTAAGGATGTCAGTGTTGGATCATAAAAAAAGCTGAATGCTGAAGAATTGATGCTTTTGAACTGCAGTGTTGAAGACTCATGAGAGTCCCTTGGACAGCAAAGAGTCAATGCTGCAAAGAGTCAAGGAAGTCAACTCTGAATATTCATTGGAAGGACTGATGCTGAAGCCGAAACTTCAATACTTTGGCCACCTATGCGAAGAGCTGACTCATTGGAAAAGCTGACTCCCTGATCATGGGAAAAATTGAAGACAGAAGGAGAAGGGGATGACAGAGGATGAGATGGTTGGATGGCATCACCAACTCATCAATGGAAATGAGTTTGATCAAGCTCAGGGAGTTGGCAATGGACAGGGAAGCCTGGCATGCTGAAGTCCATGGGGTTCCAAAGAGTCAGACATGACCGAGTGACTGAACCCAAGAAGTGAAGTGGTCGTTAAATTATGTGTCATATATATATCTAATTACATCATTCATCTGAGTATCCCAAGTGAGTTAAAGTCATTCAGTCATATCGGATTCTTTGTAATCCCATGGATTATAGCTGGCTAGGATCCTCTGTCCATGGAATTCTCTAGGCCAGAATACTGGAGTGGGTAGCTGTTTCCTTCTTCCAAAGCATAGTATCCTGAAGCATAGTCTATAAACATTAACAAGTAGTATTATTTCAACTTTACAAAGGAGAAACAAGGCATAAAGAATTAACTAGATTAGAGAAAGCCATAAATTACCCACTGGTGGGACACTCTGAGGACTACGCTTGCTGTCCTTCTATCTGCTTACCATGTTTTAATCTCTATTTGATACCACTAGGCAATACATACATAATCAACAGATTAAAATGTTCTGTATAAGTGTAACATACTATATGTTACTAATCGAATCAATACTATCCCAAGTCCTAAACTATATAGAAAATGCTTAAGAAAGCCTAGCCTGTTTTTAACATTCTGCATACAGGCTACTCACCTGTCTAACAGTTACAGGTGTATCATAAAGAGAAAGGAGCTTTTAATGTCTGTGTTATCAGTCATATTAGCTTTGCTAAAATTGGGGAGGGCTCTCAAAATACATGATGCAAGGATTATATACAGTCATTGAAGATCCTTTTAAATACTGTATCTAAAGAGACTTTTGGGTATTGCATAAACACTGATCCTGTCATCTTTTGCTTTATTGTCTATAGTTATTAACACTGTATTGAACCCCCAAAATTTAAGAAGGCATATCTCGTGTTAAGTGCTCTTAATAACAATGAAAGTAGATTGGATTACTGAATCGAGTTTAATGCAGCCACAGCTACTACCTCTATCAACCTTTTTTCCAGGAACTGCTTTTCCATCCCTAAATTTATATAAACATGCAGGCTCATGTGCTTATTTGGTTTAGAAAAAAAATTCCACACTTTCCATAGCAACCTCAATTCCAAATGGGAGCAGAATATCTTGGTGAGCACTGATGCTGAAGTGTCACCGATGAGGGGGTCTTCCTCAGCTTCCTGCCCAAACCAGTGGAACCCTCCAGCTGGACTGCTCCATGTGTCACTCTCTCCTCGAGTCCGGGTTCTGTCCTGGGGGCCCCTTGCTTGGGCTTCCAGGCTGTGCTGCTTACTTGGTGCCCCCGTTCCCTACTCCTCACCACATGCCTGGTGCTCACAGGTACCCAGGAAGATGTGCTTGTTTTTGAGCACTGGTTTCCTAAGAAAGAAACTTCAAATAAGCTTTCTCAGGCCCCTGTATTGCTTCCAAAACTTCAGTCCTGAAACTTCTTTGTTGCTTGATGGGTATCTCCTGTTTTATGCCCTTCCCCACATCCACACCTCAACTCTGAATGCAAAGCTGCCGTAACTTTCTCTTCCTCGGATGCCTCCTTGCTCCAAAAGTCATAAAGAGTTGCCACCAGGGTTTCCATCTCCCTTTGCAATTTCTTCATAAAACACAAAAGCATTTTTTTTCCTGACGTCTTCTTGTGAAGAAGGAGTATCTACTTTACAAAGAAGAAGAACTTGTCCTCTTGAGAAGGTAGAGAATACCTATGATTCCTTCCTGCAGGGCTCAGAGCAGTGAAAAGTAATGCCACACTCATTTTTCAATGCTTCTTCACATGATCTTGCTGTGTTAAACATTTAATAAATCACCATGTGCTAACAGTCCTGTACATCAGTGGTCCCCAGGCTTTTTGACACCAGGGACCAGTTCCACGGAAGACAATTTTTCCACAGACAGGGTGGAGGGCGTTGGTTCAGGCGGTAATGCGAGCAATTGGGGGGCATGTGGGGAGGAGCAGATGAAGTGTCCCTCATTTGCCCTCTGCTCACCTCCTGCTGTGAGGTCTGGTTTCTAATGGGCCGTGAACCAATACTGCTCTGCAGCCCAGGGATCGGGGACCCCGGTTATACAGTGTCTGTAGAATCCTGGTCTTGCTTAGTGACACACCTGTTTTCAGGTATCACTTCTGTTATAGATCTCAAGTTGGAGAGCTCGTTGCTCAAGAGCTCTTGACCAATAGTAAGAGATAAGTGTTGGGTAAAAGGAAAGGTAGCTTTATTGAGGAAGTCAGCAATTCTGGGGAGAAGGTGAACTCATGTCCCAAAAACACAAACTTCCCTCTGCCAGCCAGGGGGGCAAGAACTTTTAAAGGGGAGTTTCAGGGGTGTATCAGTGGAGGGAGGGGGCCAGATGCAGAAACAGCACAGTCAACTCTGACAGTCATCTTGAAATTGGTCATTGGTGGTCTGAGCAGCGTCATCTTTATTGGTTTAAGTCCATACAGTTAATCTTCAGTTCTAGGGTTGGTTTGTTCCCATTTCTTTGAGGCCACTTCTTGAAATTCTTGTTACGGGAGTTCGGTCGTCACATAGTTAACTTACCCCTGGTGCTCAGTATGTCTGAGCACAAAGGATGTGGCTCAGAATATTGTCTATAATGGACTTCCCAGGTGGTGCTAGTGATAAAGAACCTGCCTGGCAATGCAGGAGACTTAAGAGATGTGGGTTTGATCCCTGGGTGGGGAAGATCCCCTGGAGGAGGGCATGGCAACCCACTCCAGTATTCTTACCTGGAGAATCCCATGGACAGAGGAGGCTGGCAGGCTTCAGTCCATGGGGTGAAAAAGAGTCAGACATGACTGAATTGACTTAGAACCTACTATCTGTAGCCCTTGAAGAGGAACTAAAATCCTTGAGTTGCTTAATGACTAAACTGTTATTATTTGATTTTGTTTGACTGCTTTCCTTTGTTTCTGCATTTTCTCACTTCTCAAATGAAGTTTATTCTTGGGCTAAAGTTTTTCTACATACAAGAGGCAGATGGAGGCCACGGTGTGGGTGTCTATCATGGGAAGATTGCTGCATTACACCTTCACCAGGAAATGAATCACCCAGCCAAAGGGGGATTAAGCTTTCTTTTGTACTGTATCCTCCTTATCCTACATTGTAGAGTACAACTCCAGAACCCTCTTTTCAGAGATACGGAGAGCTCTGTGACCCACAGGAACACACAGCGTTTGTCACATCACTTAGCAGAGATAGAAAGACTTCCAAAGAAATCTGGAAATGAGTACTAATACTCAATTGTAAAAGTTATTTATATATTTGACTGTGCTGGGTGTTAGCTGCAGCATATGGGACCTTTAATTGTGGCATACGAGATCTAGTTCCCTGACTAGGGATTGAACCCAGGCCCCAAGCACTGAGAACAGAGTCTGAGCCCCTGGACTATGAGGGAATTTCCAGCACTGATACTTGGAATAAATCTATTTTAAAAGGTAGGCATAAAGGTTTAAAAAGAAAGAACCAAGGTACCTTGAATAGCCGGAGTGTTCATAGAACAGACTGTTCACAGAACAAGAATTATATGAGACATTTGGAAGAGGGAATTGTGTTGGATGTGACTACTATTTTAGGTCAGACTTTTCTCAAGGTCTACTATAAAGACACACTAGAGATTGATAAGATAAGCATTCTTCATTCAGTAGAATCTACTGAATGTATGCAAGTTTCTCCTCGCCAGCCAGTGGAAATGAACAAGGGCACATTAATGTTACATTTAAAGTAGTGTAGCACCCACCTAGGTGAGATAAGGGTCTCAGTTCCACCTTTTAATTCTCTCCAAGTTATTCCTGGGCATTCCTGACGTGGTCCCAAAAGGAAACTCACATTCTTCTCAGTCATTTTCACTGAGTCATTTTGTGATGTTTGCAAGGTTCTAAGTTAAAGAATTGGCTACTAAAAATGGCTGTACTCTATCTGCCTGCAAGAGTCAAGATTCAGGTCATCAGAGTGTGTAATCCAGGTAAACAGCATTTCTCAGGGATGCCTGTCCTAATGAACACTAATTTTTTTGTTTGTTTGTTTCCAATATTTTGTGTGTGGCCTGCCAACATCTTCTTTATGAATATTTATTAATATTTTCCTATAAAAGGTGCCCTATATCTTTTAAACTTCCCAGGTGTCTCAGTGGTAAAGAATTCACCTGCTAACACAGAAGACACAGGAGATGTGGGTTTGATCCCTGGGTCAGGAAGATCCCCTGGGGTAGGAAATGGCAATCTGCTCCAGTTTTCTTGCCTGGAAAATTCCATGGACAGAGGAACTCTATGGGCTACAGTTCACAGAGTCACAAAAAGTTGGATGTGACTTAGCAACTCAGCATGCATGCATATCTTTTATTCCTTTGTACTTCACCAACTCATTTGATAAATATTTCTTGAACACCTTCAATGCGCAAAGCTTGGGCTAAGTAGATGAATTTCTGAACAAGAAATAATCTCTGCTCTGAAATCTAATGGGAAATAAGCATAGACAATGATAATTAAAGAAAAAAGATACAGGAGAAGGTCCATATGAAGACATGATTAATTGATTTGTAGTTCAGAGAAGTGAAATATTTACTAGAACTTATTGGGTTCACCAAGAAGGCTTCAAAGAGAGAGTGGCTTTAAGATGAGCCCTTAAAGCATGGACATCATCTTTTAAAATTAGTTTAGTAAATTTATTCTATATTGAAACTATTATTTCATATAAATTAGAAAAAAATGTATTTCAAGTAAAAGGAAATTAAACCACCTGTAAGCAAAAGTAATCTTGTAATTGTAGAGGATTAAATTATTGCTCACAATATTTTATCCCCTCCGTATAATTTTATCAATAGTTAATACACTGTTTGCTCTACTTTCAGAACATACTGTAGATTCCTTTTTTTAATCTGATTTTATCACTCAGTATATTGTGATCAACTTTCTATTCTTTTGCACCATTTAAATGTCTGAATAGATTTTTTTTTAATCCAGTTCTCCCAAATAAAAAGCTGTATTTGTTAGTTTTAGACTTGGCTGCAAACGAGAGAAAACTGAGTGGATTAAAGACAGCAGAATTTTCTTCCATGTATCGGTGAAAGGAGTTCTGGACTGGCATTATGCCACGTGGTATATAAGCCCAGGCCTCATCTGTTTGCCAAGTTTCAGGAGGATGGAGTGAAGTTAAGCAGAGGGAAGAACTTTTTCACAAGTTGCACACGTCATTCTTATTTCTATCCAAAGGGTAGAAATTCGTTACTTGTCCATGTTTACTTACAAGAGAATCTGAGGAAAGTAGTCTTCATTCAGGTAACTGAGACCCAATGAAAAACTGGGGACCCCATTATCAAGGAAGAAGTGGAGACAAAATAGCCCACTATAATTGATATTCTCTGTGATTGACACCCATTTTGTTTTTAATCTTTTAATACCATAAGTAACATTATGATTAAACTTATAGATTTTTGACAGGTAGAAATAGAGAGGATATTAGGGAATGAAGTACACTTAAGAATATCTAGGAACTGGTTTATGAACAACAAGCAATATAATTTTGTAATAGCATATGGGGCTTCCAGGGTGGCTCAGACAGTAAAGAATCTGCCTGCAATGCAAGAGACCCAGATTCAACCCCTGGGTCAGGAAGATCCCCTGGAGAAGGGATTGGCTACCCACTCCAGTACTCTTGCCTGGAGAATTCTATGGACAGAGGTGCCTGGTGAGCTGCTGACCATAGGGTCACAACGAGTCAGACATGACTGATCGACTAACACTCTTACTTTCAAAAGACGTATGGGAAATAGATGGAAATAAATCTTGTTTTCTCAAAGGGTTATTCAATCTTGTGTGTCCAGAAAGAGAACAAATCCTGAGTCCCAAGGTCATTGATATTAGACCCTCATTTTCAGAGGATTATCTAATCAGTATATGAAGTAAGCATCTATGTTTACTAAGTGAACTGGTTAAGCAACCAAAGAAACCATCTTTGAGCACTTAACTTAAAAAAAAAAAAAAACCTCTAGGTTTTTTAATATAAATTTATTCATTTTAATTGGAAGTTAATTACTTTACAATATTGTATTGGTTTTGCTCTCTAGGTTTTTATGAGAAGACCTTTTTTATCTTTCAGATGAAAATAGAAAATCTTTCTGGAATAAGTAAAATATATATGAAAAATAGTCTATATTTTTATATATAGTTTATATTACTTGATATGATAATAACAATAATAACTTACATTTCTAGAGCTCTCTATAGTTGACAAAACACTTTTGCTTAAATTATTGGCAAAATGAACAAAAAGATATTCTTTTATACATGAGGGAAAAAAAAACTCAAGAAATATTAAATACCTTGCCAAAGATCACACAGCTAATTAGAATAAAAGCTTGAAATTTAGGCTAAAATCTAGGACTTGTCATTCATATTGCATCATATTACATTGCCCTTCTGATCAGAAATCATACATGCTTTATCTGAATATAACTGCATTTAATATGGTTCATTTAGTGAGAAATAAATAGCAGATCTTTAGTTAGAAGCTATTAATAGTTGAAAATTATTACCCCAACTGTATTAATATCTTAGTGATATTACTATACTCAATTTTGCCTCTACTATTTTTGTGAGATGATCTTAAGTTGAAAAGCTCTAGATAATCACTATCTGCTGAAAAGAATAATCATACCCTTATATATTTCCTTAATATATAATGATGCATTATATATATTATTATTATTAATATATATAATATATATTATTATATATATATAATATATTATATTATATATTAACCAATGCATCTATAGTGCATTGGTTAAAAAACAAAATAACCCAAAGACGCACAAGTGATCAAACACTCAGATGGGAGTCCAGAAAGCTGTGCTAAACCATCCTTTATTTAAAGGTCAAAACCCTTACTGTGGAGAGTGCACCATTAAGTGGTGGTCCTCATAAGTCATTCTCCTTTCACTAAAAGCTTTTGTTATGATACTTGGAGGGCTTCCCAGTTGGCTCAGTGGTAAAGAAACTGCTTGCAATGCAGGAGACGCAGGAGACACGGGTTTGATCGGTGGGTCAGGAAGATGCCTTGGAGGAGGGCGTGGCAACCCACTCGAGTATTCTTGCCTGGAGAAACCCATGGACAGAGGAGCCTGGGGAGCTACGGTGCATAGGGTCGCAAAGAGTGGAAAGTGAGTGAGCACACACACACATGCGTGATACTTGGAGGAGGAGTTTGTTTGAATGTCCCTTTTCAGATCTTTAGGGAAGACTTTTTGCAGTGACATTTCCTCTCCTCCCACATAACTGACCTATGTGGCCTCCACACACAGTGCTATTCTCTGGACCCGACACAGACCTTTCACTTGGAATGTCAACCATTCAGTTCCTTTCAACTTTACCCCGTGGAGGGGGAAGGGTCTGTGACTATGGCTGATGATTGCCAGATACGAAAGAAAGGAACTCTCAGAGCGAAGCTTCAATAAAAGCAGCCCTTTTACCTTTTATCTCAGTGAGAGGGCAAGCTTCCCACCCCACGATTTTATCTTAGTCACTGTATTTTTCTGGATTTTATTTGAATTACAAAGATCTGTCCATTATTCTAAATCATGGGTATGGTCTTTACCCCATATGCTTCAAACCTAAAATATCCTCAGTTAATTTCTGTGATTCTATCAGAGACACTATAGTTTCCTGAAGAAAACTTGATTTTTTTTTTCTCTATTTCCTCCTTGCTGTTCAGAGGAGCTAACAGAAAAATCTAGGGAGACAACCATCAGAAAAAAATAACAACAACTAAACTACAATGTGATGAATAGAGTTCCTGAACCCTACTCAGAATACTACAGAAATAGAATAGGGAAAATAATGGGAGGAATTCTAGGAAATTTTTGAGGAGGTGATAATGGAACAAGATTTGGAGATAAGTGTGATTTTGCCAGGCAAAGAAGAAAGGTATTCCAGGAGACTGATCTCAAAGACTGAAAATCATGTAGGTGCGACAGTATTTTCCATGTTTCTGGAGTCTTGAGAAAATGGACTATAGCCAGAACTTAAGTGTAAACACATATGTTGGGGGTAGGGGCTGGGGCACAGGAGGACCTGAAGATGAAGCTGGAAAACTCTTTCAGATTTCAGTCATTTATAATACTTACAATAATCTTTATAACAGATAATATATTATATGATCTTTATAATATTAAAGATTCATATTTTTGCTAATTCAAAATAACTTCCTTTTCTGATTATAAAAGCCCTTTTACAGAAAGCTTTTCTGATTACAAAAGCATTCATTGTAGAAGACTTCATGATCTGGTGACTGGATTCCCAGCAGCTCCTTCCTTTGCCTGCTTGCTTCCAAACAGGATCATCCTCAATACATGCTGTACACTGGCCCCTGATGGGTGTCAGCCGCGCTGACAAGGGTTCTTCATGGTGTTCTCCTAATTGATGTCACAGGCAGGGTGGGTGCACGGGGGCCATGCGGACTTGCCTCAGCTAATACAGTGATTCCCAACCTTGCTGCTTCCTAAACATATCAAGGCCAGTACATTTTACTACCAGAGGTTCTGGTGAATTCATCTGCCCTGAGGTTCTGGTGTCTGTGTAGTTTTAAAAAGCTGTCAGGTGAGGCTAACGTGAAGACTGAAAGAATATCCCTGAGTTAATTGATAGCTTCTGGCCTCAGAAACAACTGATCATCCCCGCCGAATATTTCCATCTTCATGAAGGCGGCTAAGCTATTTTCAGCCAAGTCTACAAAATATTTCTTATGTAAAGCTAAAACTGACTTTTATTTTTCTTTAATCCACAGAACCAGTTCCGTGCTGATGCTACATGGAATACGTTTATCCTTTTTCACATGACAGCCTGTTAATTACCTGAACATTTGTTAGTAGAGTCTTCCTGAGTGTAATTTTTCCCCAAGCTAAACATATAGAAAAAAAATTTTTAATGTAAAACCCATCCCTAGTTGGACAGTGAGCTTGTCACATTCCATAGATCAGAAAGATTTACATTTCTAAAAGTCTTGCATTCCTGTAAGAGACAGTTTACCGACAGACTTCAGAGAGCTGTGCATCACACTGCAAGACAGAAAATTCCCTTTTCTTGCTGTTAAACATAGGAATGCCTGGCCTGTATCAGAGTGACTAAAACCTCCAACTGGATTTCTTTTACTGTAAATAATCATTTGAAGAATAAATACAGACCGGAAGTACTATGATATACTATACTATTAGGTATAGTGAATGTAAGTTATTTTGTGTAAAACTACTTTAAATGGTTCCCTTTTTATTTGGGGACCTTCTTCATTCTGCAAGCTGGACTCGCTTGTGTTTTGCTATATGGTCATAAGAAGAGGGAAAAAACCCTCACTCAGATATCAAAAAAATGTCTATGAACTTTTTGTTTGATGATACCCAGACTACTCTGTTGTTTAATGATGGGGGTTTCTAGTTTCTTACTTCCTATGTTTATCTTTTGGTAGATGTTTTGCCCTTGTTTAAACTGTGGTCTGCTTAGTGAGGAATTGAACGGAAGCCTCAGTCTTCTTGCTCCAGAGAACCTCTGACTAATGATGTAGGCTGGGTCTGTGACAACTGCTTTAAAATGTCAGCTATGAGGAGGGGCCCTACAGATTATGACCACACATCTTTCTTCTGTTCAACACCAGTTCATTAATTTAACCCAGCCTATTATCAATTATCCACAAAGAGAAGCCCATGGGCTGACAGATAGTCAAACTCATCCATAATTAGGTCCCAGTTTAACCTTTCTTCCTTTGTCTGAACTGGAGTCCTTATTAGATCAGTATACTCACTCTCTTTCTAAATCAGTCAGAGATATTTCTGTTTGCACAATGCACTTACACCATTGTCCCTGTAAGGGATTGAAGCCTCCTCCCATTGACAGAATCCTTTCTCCCTACAAGGAATCTGCTCAGCATGTAAAATCAGGGCAGGCTCTGCTTCTTCATGAAATGTCCCAGAATCTTGTTGTTCAGAATCGTATAGCTTCTTTGAACATCTGTTGCCTTTATTGTCTATAATGGCAGTTTAATAGCAACAAAAATAATCGCCATTGCTTAATAAGTTACCATTTTACTAAGGGCTTTTCTGGGCAATTCATATATATTGTTAACCCTGAGGATAGATCTTATTTTACCCGTTTTATAGATGAGGAAATCTAGAATCAACTGGGCTCAGCAACTTGCCCAATATGACAAAAGCTACTAAGGAGTAGAATTAGGATTGAGTTCTGGACTATGTGACTACAGTATCAGGTCAAAATCAGGTCATCTTACTTCTATGTTTGTTTGGCCCTGATTCATACACTGCCCTGTTTTCTTACCTAACTTCACTATACTTCAGAAACATTACATCTAACTTATAAAATAGTAATGTCGAGCAAATTAGCAGCATTATGTTAATACTTATATATGGAGTTTGTTCAAAACTGAAGACAATTTTACCTTTTAACTTTTACTTACTTATTATTTATTTGGCTGCATTGGGTGTCAGTTACAGCACATGGGATCTTCACTGCTGCAAGCCGGCTTCTCTCTGGTTGTGGTGCTTAGGCTTGGAGAAGGAAATGGCAACCCACTCCAGTGTTCTTGCCTGGAGAATCCCAAGGACGGGGGAGCCCGGTGGGCTGCCAACTATGGGGTCGCACAGAGTCGGACACGACTGATGGGACTTAGCAGCAGCAGCCCCAAGGCATGCCCTGGGCATGTGGGATCTTGGCTTCCTGTTCAGGAACCGAACCCTGTCCCCTGAATTGGAAGGCAGATTCTTAATCACTGGGCCATCAGGGAAGTCCCAAGACAGTATTAAAAGCTTAAAAGAACTCAAGGGACAGTGTCACATGTGCTACTCAAAGTTGTCACACCATTCCTATTCAGTAGTCTCCCAGTCTTTGTCAGAATTTAATTGCACTCATTCTAATTAAGGGATTGCATCCAGATGAAATCTGTACCCTTTAGAAAGTGAGAATTGACACAGATATGTAAATGGAGATTTTCCCATAATTCCCGGCAACTTCTTAAGGAATTAATTTTCTATCCGGTGCTTTCTCTGAAGAGTTGGCTCTGTCTGCCCCCAGTAGCCTCCAGGTTACCCCCCTGCTTGCCTGTGGCCAGCCTCCACCTGCCTCTAGTAGCCCTGTCTTCCTGAAGTACAGTTCAATGTACCAGATCATCCAGTTGTACTTCTCTGTCGTGTTCACCCAAAGCTGGCTCTTCTTTCAAGGCTGTGGTCTAAGTGTGTCTAAGGAGCACCCCTCCCCAGGCCTCTCCTCCTTACTATCCCAACCTGCATGCCTCGTGTTTCAAGTCAGTTGGAAAGTGCTTGACCCAAACAGATGATCTGAATGCTAGCCTTCCTGGTACCATAAAGGTATTTCCAGCAGCAGGCCTTGTCTACCCTCTTATTAAACAGCCTTTAGTATCTGCGGGCAGTAGGTTCCAGGACCTGCCCCAGATACCTAAATCTGAGAATGCTCTAGCCCATTGTCAGCCCTCCATATCTGCAGCTTCTGTATCATCTGTGCTTGGTTGGATCTGCTGTTAGGGAATCTGGGGATACAGCGGGCCAACTGTATCTAACTCGAGCCCAGGGCCACCTGCAATGACTTAGTCTTCAGACTGTTGATAGTAAACAGAGAAACAAGAGCCAGTCTCAGCAGTATCGGTGATGTGAAGGAAGCAGCAGAAAGGCCCTAAGGGAAGAGCTTCCATATATATATATACATATATATATGTATATATATATATTTAGAACTTACTTTTCAAGCGTTTTCTAAAATATATGAAAGTCCAGCCGCTTTTATTTGAAACATTAGGAGCACTTACCACAAGTATTTAGCTAATCCTCAAGCACTCTTATAAGGCGGCTCCATATCATTAACCTCATTTTGACAGAGACAGACTTTACCAGCTCCTCCTTTAACCCTACAGAAAGACCAGGGTGGATAGCAGAATTAGAAGAACTTAAAGACAGTTTTCATCTTCATGATGGTTTATTCATGAACAAATAAATCTGTTGGTAAATCAGGCTGCGAAGTTAATAGTTGGAGAGGATTCATCTCCGTATGTGAGATAAATGGAGTGCTTGACACAGTGGTCACCAGCCTTTTTGGCAACAGGGTCTGGTTTCATGGAAGACAATTTTCCACACACTTTGGTGGGGGTCAGGGGTGGTTTGTGGATGATTTAAGTACATTTATTGTGCACTTTATTTCTACTATTATTACATATGATATATAATGAAATAATTACACAACTCACCATAATGCAGAATCAGTGAGAGCCCTGAGCTTGCTTTTCTGCCACTAGATGGTCCCACTGCGGGTGAAGGGAGGCAGTGACAGCTGGAGTGTGTGATGGGAAGCGGCTGCAAAGACAGATGAAAGTCAGCCCACTCACCTGCTGCTTGCCTCCTGCTACGTGGCCTGGCTCCTAACTGGCCAGGAATCAGTACTTGTCTCTCTCCCGGGGACTGGGGACCCCTGGTTTGAAAGAAGTAGCACAGCCAAGAATTATTTACCATTATAGGTCCTTGTAATTATCCACTGACCTTTTCTTCCAGAATAAGATATCTTATATTTTATATTTTAACTCAAATTAACCTTTACATCTTCTTATAAGCAAAGTTACTTTCTGGGACTAATATTATTCCTTTCAATTCTTGTATTATTTAAAATTTAAAAAATATGATCCTTCAAGCCCAATTAATCATTGATTACTAGAAGGTTCCTCTTAGGGATATACATTTTAATACTCAGGCTTCTAATATGAACTGTGTATAATACATATGAAATGTATTTTGCTCAGGAACATTCAGCAATGAAAGGAAAAAACAAAACAAAACCCTTTCAACTAAATGATTTGGAAGTAGCCCTGCCTACCTGATTCATTATGGGCCACTAACATGAGTCATAAGTACCAAAGCTCAGTTACACGTTCCTGACATTATGTCATCACATGACTCTGCTGACAGGCTTAGCAGCTTAAACTTTAATTTCATAATTAACTTTTTCAAGGTAAGATGGATCTGACATCAGTGATTACCAAGCTTTCAGTAAAAGCCTGGAATATGTAAAATATTTTATTGGCAACTTAGAGACTGCTAGGTGAAGGTCATATAGCATAATAAGTTAATGCTAAAGGGACTATGATTTTACTTTTAATATTGAAATTATGATAAGTGTGGCCTTTCTAGCTCTTAGGCTAATTTTGTTTCATTATGATTGATGTTTCCCAAAAGTAAAAGTTATTTTCCTGGTTACTTTCTCTTTGGAAAATTCAAATACTTCCAGTGGTATCAAGGAAAACCTACAGTGTCAAACTTTGCTCTGCATTGCATGCACCCCACGAATACTCCCCATTTGATGAGTTGACTGGTGGACATAGACAGACCCTTGGCGTATTTTCTCACTGAGTTGAGAGCATTTTACAGACAGGTGAGGTCATCCTGCTGTTTAAAGTACATGACTTTGCATTTACTGGAAAGATATATTTTAAATAATGAATAAATTGATAAATAAATATTTCAATGCATTTACTTTTTAATCTAACACTATTAAGCTTTACACCTAATTGATTTTCTCTTCCTCACTCCCTCTACTCAATTTTCTGCACCAATGGAGGCAAATGATGACATGGATAATCTGAAAAATATAGATACTTTAAAAAAAAATTGGTGTTTATGTGCTGGTGCTTAATTCTGAAGCTAAAGAATAGTCTGTATCATCTTCTTCTCCATTGTGAATCTGCAAGAGCACCAGCTCCTGTCTTGTTTGACTGTATTAAGGATATAGTTCAGTGTCTGGCATATAGTAGGTATTTTAAACTATAAATTGAGAAAAAAATATTCCCTATAATTATGAACAACTACACTAACAGGGCCCATGTTGGCAGAACAGGAAAGCAATCCAGCCCAAATTATCCAGTTACCAGGGTCTTTAGGGTTCACTGCATGCTAGAAACTATGAAGTATTAGAATTTAATTCCTTTGATATATGTTTCTTTTGAATATTTTACTTTTGGTTTTGCAACTAAGAATGAAACAAGTATCAACAGGCTCCTCAGTTCTCATTGCCTACACAATTCACTAAACTTTCTAGCAGTAATACTTGCATCGCATGGCAATTTTCCCAGAAAGTTTTAGAAGTCTTTTGTCACTTTCGTTGGCATAAGTTTCCCACTTTTGAAGACATATTATTTGTTGCACCCCTTGGTGAATCTGAATACAGTCCACATTCTCTAAGGATAAAGAATATTGACTTATTGATTCTGATAATAAACTCCCATGGCACTGGCACAAAGTCAGTATCACTTCTTCATCTTCATTGGTGTATTCTTTGTCTTTGTCACATGTATATTGAGTATTCACAAATTATGTCTAGTCCTCTGTTATAGACACAGTTAGCGAATGATGAGCAAAAGGGTAATCAAATAACATTATGATATTTGTTGAATTTCATTTTTATGATAAAGATGTCATTTCATGCAAAGATGGGCACAATAAAGAACAGAAATGGCATGGGCCTAACAGAAGCAGAGATATTAAGAAGAGGTGGCAAGAATACACAGAAGAACTACACACGAAAAAGATCTTAACGACCCAGAAAACCACAATGGTGTGATCACTCACCTGGAGCCAGACATCTTGGAGTGTGAAGTCAACTGGGCCTTAGCAGTACCAAAAAAGGCTAATAGAGGTAATGAAATTTCAGCTGAGCTATTTCAAATCCTAAAGGTGATGCTGTGAAAGTGCTACACTCAATATGCCATCAAATTTGGAAAACTCACCAGTGGCCACAGCACTGGAAAAGGTTAGTTTTCATTCCAGTCCAAGAAAGGCATTTCATTCATTGCCAAGAAAGGCAATGCCAGAGAATGCTCAAACTACTGAACAATTATACTCATTTCACATGCTAGCAAAGTAATGTTCAAAATTCTTCAAGCTGGGCTTCAACAGTACACGACCTGAGAGCTTCCAGATGTTCAAACTGGATTTAGAAAAGGCAGAAGGACCAGAGATAAAATTGCCAGCATTTGTTGGATCATAGAAAAGGCAAGAGAATTTCTGAGAAACATCTACTTTTGCTTCATTGACTACACTAAAGCCTTTGACTGTGTGGATCACAACAAACTGGAAAATTCTGAAAGAGATGGGAATACTTCCTGAGAAATCTGTATGCATGTCAAGAATCAACAGTTAGAACTGAACATAGAACAATGGACTGGTTTCAAATTGGGAGAGGAGTATGTCAAGGCTGTATATTGTCATCCTGCTTATTTAATATATATGCAGAGTACATCACGTAAAATGCTGGGCTGGATAAAGAACAAGTTGGAATCAAGATTGCTGGGAGAAATATCAATAACTTCAGATATGCAGATGACACCACCCTTATGGCAGAAAGCAAAGAGGAACTAAAGAGCCTCTTGATGAAAGTGAAAGAGGAGAGTTAAAGAGTTGGCTTAAAACTCAGCATTCAAAAAATGAAGATCATGTCATCTTGTCCCATCACTTCATGGCAAATAGATGGGGAAACAGTGGAAACAGTGACAGACTTTATTTTGGGGGGCTCCAAAATCATTGAAGATAGTGACTGCAGCCATGAAATTAAAAGATGCTTACTCCTTGGAAGGAAAGCTATGACCAACCTAGACAGCATATTAAAAAGCAGAGACATTACTTTGCCAAGAAAGGTCCATCTAGCAAAAGCTATGGTTTTTTCAGCAGTCATGTACAGATGTGATAGTTGGACTATAAAGAAAGCTGAGTGCCAACGAATTGATGCCTTTAAACTGTGGTGTTGGAGAAGACTCTTGAGAGTCCCTTGGACTGTGAGGAGATCCAACCAGTCCATCATAAAGGAAATCAGTCCTGAATATTCATTGAAAGGACTGATGCTGAAGCTGAAGCTCCAATACTTTGGCCACCTGATGAGAACTGACTCATTAGAAAAGACCCTGAAGCTGGGAAAGAATGAAGGCAGAAGGAGAAGGGGATGACAGAGAATGAGATGGTTGGATGGCATCAGTGACTCAATGGACATGAGTTTGAGCAAGCTCTAGGAGTTGGTGATGGATAGGGGAGCCTGGCATGATACAGTCCATGGGGTCCCAAAGAGTCAGGCACGGCTGAGTGACTGAACAACAACAGCTGTTGAGAAATTAAGTTGAATATGTGGTTTTAGTGGTTCACTGTGACATCATGATTCAGTCACTTGGCAATGATTTGTTTTGTAGTTTATTTATAGGTGAGCAGGAGTCCTTTCTTCCACCCAGGAGAAAAGGAATCCATCATTCCATTTGGCTAGAGTAGGTTCCGGCCTTGCTTTTGTGAAAGTTGTTTTCTTCTGATCAGCAGCCTTACTCTCCACTTAAGCAAAACATTTAAAGCATCTGGATGTCAATTAAAGGATGAGCTAGCACCATATAATATCCATTATGAACAGGGGAGATTGATAAGAAGAAGAAGAAAGGCCAAGAAGAAGAGAAGGAAGAATAGATTTTGGCTCATATTGTCAAATGATCTAGTAGTTGAAAAGAAATGAATATGGCCCGAGCTTAAAGATTGTTTAAAAAGGTGGATAGAACACAGATGGCCAAAATGCATATGAGAAGATGCTCAGTATCACTAATATTAGAGAAATGAAAGTCAAAACTACCATGAGGCAGCACCTTAAGCTGGTCAGAATGGCCATCATCAAAATCTACAAACAATAAATTCTAGAGAGGGCGTGGAGAAAAGGGAACCTTCCTCCACTGTTGGTGGGAATGTAAATTGGTGCAGCCACTATGAAAAACAGTATGGAAATTCCTTACAAAAACTAAGAATAGGGCTACCATATGATGCAGCAATTCCACTCCTGGGAAAATTTCCACAGAAAATGATAATGCGAAAGCATATATACACTCCAATGTTCATTGCAGCACTGTTTACAACAGCCAAGACATACAAGAAACATAGATGCTCATTGACATGCTGCTGCTGCTGCTAGGTCGCTTCAGTCGTGTCTGACTCTGTGCGACCCCAGAGACAGCAGCCCACCAGGCTCCCCCGTCCCTGGGATTCTCCAGGCAAGAACACTGGAGTGGGTTGCCATTTCCTTCTCCAATGCATGAAAGTGAAAAGTGAAAGTGAAGTCGCTCAGTCGTGTCCGACTCTTCGTGACCCCATGGACCGCAGCCTACCAGGCTCCTCCGCCCATGGGATTTCCAGGCAAGAGTACTGGAGTGGGGTGCCATTGCCTTCTCCAGTTCATTGACATAGGAATGGATAAAAAAGATATGGTGTATATATACATATTGCTGCTACTGCTGCTAAGTTGCGTCAGTCGTGTCCGACTCTGTGTGACCCCATAGATGGCAGCCCACCAGGCTCCCCCATCCCTGGGATTCTCCAAGCAAGAGTACTGGAGTGGGGTGCCATTGCCTTCTCCAATGCGTGAAAGTGAAAAGTGAAAGAGAAGTCGCTCAGTCGTGTCTGACTCTTAGCGACCCCATGGACCACAGCCTACCAGGCTCCTCTGTCCATGGGATTTTCCAGGCAAGAGTACTGGAGTGGGATGCCATTGCCTTCTCCATTATATACATATTACTCACACATAAGAAAGAACAAAATAATGCAATTTGCAGCAATATGGATGAACCTAGAGATTGTCATACTGAGTGAAGTCAGTCATACTGAAAAAGACAAATATTTTATGATACCACTTATATGTGGAATCTAAAATAAATGGTATAACTGAGCTTATCTGTAAAACAGAAATTGAGTCACAGATGTAGAAAACAAACATGTTTACCAGGGAGGAAAAGGAGGAAAAGGAATAACTTGGGAGACTGGGATTTACATATATACATTACTACATATAAAATAGATAACTAATAAAGACATACTGTATAGCACAGAGAACTCTACTCAGTACTCTGCCATGGTCTATATGGGAAAAGAATCTTAAAAAGAGTGGATATATCTATATGTATAACTGATTCGGTTATACAATGATTACAATGATTTGTTTACAATGATTACAACATTGTAAATCAACTATACTTAAATAAAAATTTTAAAAGGGTAGATAGAGCAAGATGCTGGGATCTTCTTTTTATATTTGAACGAATTATGACTTACAGATAAGAACATTGGAGACACAAGTTTTTATGCTTGTTTGTCAAACTTGGGATCATTAGCTTAGATCCAGCAAGCTATCCTGTCTAGACATTTAGGACATTTTACAGTGAAATAAGACGGGTATCTAGACAGGGCAGTTGTGTTAAGAGGGAGTTTCCATTGTTTTTATCAAGCTAGAGGAGATGCCTGCATGTAGAACTTCACTAATGAAAATGGAATGGTAATGATCCAAGTTATTTAAGAAGTGAGAGAGAAACACAACAGCATTTACTGTGTGTAAAGTAGCTTTCGGCAAGAAGTGGAATCTTTCTCTGTCCAGAGGGAAAAGATGAATATAAATGTAAGCAGAGAGATATATGAGAGCTTACTCCAGATGGATTTTAGCTGAGATAGAGGGTTGAAATGAGAGAGTGGGAGGGAAGCCTCGAGAAGAGGAAGGTCAGGCAATTACTGTCTTGTCATCCTTGAAGAACTAGCCCGGTGATCTACTAAGTGATTTCACAGGTCTGGAAAGGGTCCAGCTGAAGTTTGGCCAGTCACTTCTGCACTTGATCTAGTACTGCTCAGACGTTGGAGCAAGATTAGAGGAAAGAAAGGTGGGAGCCATCCAGATTGGGATTGACCAGTGGGCATGACGGGTATGGAAGCGGTGAGCCTGGGCCAGCGGAAAGGTGGCGCTGGGGGCTGCCCAGGGGCTGCTGTGTTGCCAGGGAGTCCAGTGTGCCATCTGGTGCTTCTTGTCCCTCAGAAAGGCTAATCAAAAATTGCTAACTAATGAGAACCTCCTGTTTAGCTCAGGAAAGCCTTCTCTTCTCTGTGGTGACCTAAATGGGGAGGAAATCAAAAAAAGCATATATGCATACATACAGCCAATTCACTTTGCTATAAGCAGAAACTAACACAATACTGTAAAGCAACTACACTTGAATAAAAATTAATTAAAAACACTACTTTTGCATTTTCTCTCTGTCCTATCAGAAGATGAAAAAAAAAAAAAAGATTAATCTCCTGTCTCTTGAGTATAAGCTCAGTTTCCTGGGGCTTCATCTTACTTTTATTGAAATGTTCAGCTGTATAATGTTAATACCCTTTATATATGAACCACAAGAAAAGTAAAAGAACCAAGCAGGCTCTAGTGAATTAAGTGTAGAGAAAAAAATATCAGTCATGTGCCTTATAAGAGAAGAATAGCCAGGATGGATACTAGCACTATTATAATACACTGCAGTGCCTAAAAATAAAGAAAAATAGTTCTCAAGGTACTCATTCCAGAGAATAGCTGATTTCATGAAAAATTTAAGGATTTGAAAAATTATTCTGAATCAGGCACATTCTAAAGTGCTATATTTGACATGAAAGAGAAGTAAATATTTAATAAGTTTGATTTTTCAGAAGTTTTATCTGTATGTAATTCCATCTTCCTAATTATACGGGCCTAATTATGTGGGCTGGAGAAGGAAATGGCAACCCACTCCAGTATTCTTGCCTGGAGAATCTCCTGGGCAGAGGAGCCTGAGGAGCTACAGTCCAGGGGGTTGCAAAGATTCGGACACGACTGAAGTGAGTAACACACGTCACTAAAGCAAGCAAACAGAAACACCCAGATCTTTACTTTAGACTTGGTAGTAACAGAAAATAAATTATTATGCAGTGTAGTTACCACATATTCAAAACAAATTGTGCCCTTAATACAAAAATTTAACTGCTAAAAATTAAGATTAATCCTACCCAGGGAATGACAGAGGATGAGATGGTTCGATGGCATCACTGACGCAATGGACATGAGTTTGAGCAAACTCCAGGAGTTGGTGATAGTCAGGGAAGCCTGGCATGCTGCAGTCCATGGGGTCCCAAAGAGTCGGACATGACTGAGTGGCTGAACTGAACTGAAGTACCTTGGGGAAAATCATTTGGATCTTTGTATTCCCATAGTTTTAAATGTGAAGATATTTTTTAAAGTAAAACAAAACCCAAGGGATAAAAATATGCCAAAATACAATAAACAGATTATAGCAGGTTATTTTGTGTATATTGGCAAATTGATATATAAAGGCTATAAGGAAATTAAAAGACCTAGAATAATCAACACAGTAGTGAAGGAGGAGAACAAAGTCAGAGGACTAATGCTACCAGATCTCAAGATTTACTAGATAAGTTGCAGTTATCAAGACATCAGAACAGCCAAGCACATCCATGGAGCAGAATGGAGAACTCACAAGTAAACCCATACCAATATAGTTGACCAATCTTTCACAAAGAAGCAAAGGTAATTTAATGGAGAAAGGATGGTGTTTTCTTTTTTTAAGTTTTTATTTTCTATTGGAACATAGCCAATTAACAATGTTGTGATAGTTTCAGGTGGACAGCAAAGGGACTCAGCCATAGATATACATGCATCCATTCTCCTCCAAACTCCCCTCCCATCTAGGCTGTCACATAACATTGAGTAGACTTCCCAGTGCTTTACAGTAAGTCCTTGTTGGTTATTCATTTAAAATATAGCAGTGTGTATATGTTGATCCCAAACTTGGTTAACTATCCCTTCACCCCACCTTTCTCCCTGGTAACTGTAAGTTCATTTTCTTTCTTTCTTTTTTTTTTTTTTTTTTACGCGGAGCGGCCGGGCTCCGGGCCCCGTGTGGCCCGGAGCAGCCAAGCGCCCCTGCAGGCCCTGTAAGTTCATTTTCTAAGTCTGTTTTTTTTTTTTTTTTTCTCTTTTGTTATTGTTTTTAAACAATGGTACTGGAACAACTGAACATCTACATGCAGAAAAATAAATTGAGACACAGACATGACTTCTACTTAGGGCTCATTCAGCTTCTTGAAGCTTGTAGGTTTATGCGCTCTGCTGTGCTTAATTGCTCAGTCATGTCGGACTCTTTGCAACCCCATGGACTAGCCCACCAGGCTCCTCTGTCCACAGGGGTTCTCCAGGCAAGAATACTGGGGTGGGTTGCCATGCCCTCCTCCAGGGGACCTTTCCAACCCAGGGATTGAACTCAGGTCTTCCACATTGCAGGTGGATCCTTTACCATCTGAGCCACAAGGGAAATTCAAGGATACTGGAGTGGGTAGCCTGTCCCTTCTCCAGGGGGTCTTCCCAATCCAGGAACTGAACTGGGGTCTCCTGCATTGCAGGCAGATTCTTTACTAACTGAGCTACCAGGGAAGCCCCCGTAGGGTTATATCTTTTATTAAATTTAGGGAATTTTCAACCATTCTTTCTTTGAGTACTCTTTAAGTCTCTCTTCCTTGTTTCCTTTCAGGACTCCAGTAATACAAAGGATGGATCTTGTGTTATTTCCCCTTAGATCCCTAATGTCCTTTCTCTCTCTCTCTGGTGGAAGCTAGACAGTTACCCCGTCACTGTGCTGTTTCTCTAGTCCTGGAGTTCCTAACCACTTTGCATCCTTCTTTCCAATTTTTTTTTTTCTTTTGGCTTCCTTTGGCATTTTTTCCCGGGCTTATAGCTATATATAGCAGATTAGAGCAGGGCAAAATGAGTTTACAAAATCATGCCTAGACTGTTATTCTTCTTTAAAAATATCATTCTGATAGTTTTGTAGAGACTAAGCTGATTATTAGTGACACCAATTGACCAATAAATAACTATTGCAATAGTTGAGGTTAATATGTGAGACCTATCACTCAAGTGGAAAGGGTAATAATTGAGGAGATATGTTATGACTAAATCAACTGAACTTGCGCCTAGTAACTTAAAGCTTCATTGATATGTACTGAAGCTTTTTTTATTTTTAATCTAGAATCCTTTTCCTGTAACTTTCAAATCATGGTAACAGTAGTGAAATAATAATAATATAATATAATAATAATAACTTATATGATAACACTCATATGTGGGATCTAATTTTTAAAAATGATACAAGTGATCTTATTCACAAAACAGAAACAGACTCACAGACAAAGAAAACAAATTTATGGTTACCAAGAAGGAAATGTAGGGGGAAGGGATGAATCAGGAGTTTGGGATTAACATAAGCACACTCCTATACATGGCAATGGCACCCCACTCCAGTACTTTTGCCTAGAAAATCCCATGGACAGAGGAGCCTGGTAGGCTGCAGTCCATAGGGTCGCTAGAGTCAGATACGACTGAGCGAATTCCCTTTCACTTTTCACTTTCATGCATTGGAGAAGGAAATGGCAACCCACTCCAGTGTTCTTGCCTGGAGAATCCCAGAGACAGGAAGCCTGGCAGGCTGCCGTCTATGGGATCGCACAGAGTCGGACACGACTGAAGCGACTTAGCAGCAGCAGCAGCATACATGATAATCGACAGGGATCTACTGTATAGCAGGACATAGAACTCTACTCAGTGTTCTGTGACAACCTATATGAGAAAAGAACCTAAAAAATAACTAATATATGTATATGTATAACTGAATCGCTTTGCTGTATCACTTAAACTAACACAACATTATGAATCAAATATATTCCAATAAAGATTTTAGAGATCAAGTTTGGAAAAAACATGAATGTAATAAAATTCATTGATGTATTGATGTTGTCAATAAATATCAAGATGCTATTTTGTGATAACTATTGTGCTAATGCCTTAAATAGACATTGTCAGGTAATCATCTTACAGAAATAATTGTATTAGGTGGTCATTTATAATAACAGTTTTTTAAAATTGAGATTGCTATGGTTTAAATTGGTTAAGAAAAATCTGTCCATGTCCACCCAACTAGCAAATACAGAGTTGTGACTTGGATGCAATCTTTAAACTTTGTGGTCAACTGTCTCCATCTTAAATCAACAGATAATTAATGACTTGATGCTCACATTTTAAAACAAAAATAATAAGCATATTCTTATTAATGTTTTGAAATCTGCTGTTAAAGTTTCAAGTATGTTTAACCTGTTTAAATTCTTCCTCTATATTGAAATCTTAAGACAGTTTTCCTCATAATCTAAAACAAGGACATAGTATCCATAGGAAACAATAAATTCCACCATGTTTTATCAGAACTCATGTCACTGACTCATGCCTAACTAGCAAGTCATTGGCATAAGTAAGAAGGGTTATGTGCCCTTGAAGAAGTTATATTAGATTATATTTAACAGCAATTTCCTGCCATTCTGGCCTCTTCCCACCCAGCCAAGGAGAATTAGAGGAATAAAAGACCCAGTAGTGACTGAACAGAGTGTTACAAATTAACAATTACTATTGCTCCTCCCTCCTCTTCAGTAGTCTCCAGGCATTACAGGCTGCAGATCTAAGAGAAATGACACAAAATTTTCCATTGATTGTAATAAGTGTTTGGCAACAGTGATCTCTTCTATCATGTAAGATAGAGCTTGAATTAGTCACTGAATTGCTGTGATAGATACAGTATGTTCCTGACTGGTTAACAATGCTGATTCACAGTGAGACTCTGAAATTGCTATTCCATTTGTCTTATTATGAAAACTAGTTTCTGGAGCATTGTTAATGGCATATTCTTTTACTAGCTCTCAAAATCCTTTCTGATTATTTTCATGAGGGAGAGGACGGATAAAGAATTTCCATATCATCTGTCATAATGTAACCTAAGAGAGCACTGCATTTTGGGTTAGGTGAATTTGTATTAATATGTTTCTAAAAATGATTATTTTTCTATCTATAAATTGGAGCAATTATGAATTACAATGTTAACTTTGTTCTAAAATTCCTCAAAGAAATATTGGGAAGATATACCAAAAATGGTCCACTTAAGTGCTTTTGTAAAATTACATTCATAAGGGATCCTTTGGTAATTTGAGGGTAATTATTAGTTTAAATATGTTAATAATTTTATATTAATATATAAATATCATTTATAGTATCATAATTTATATAAATATGCATTTTAGTCTTACTAGAATTATTTTGTTACCCCATAATGTATCATAAATAATTTAAAGCATATGACTGGCCTAACCTTATCAGAATTATTAGGATTTGAAAGTCAAATAGAAAAATTCAATGAACAGATTTCTTGTCAGGAGTTTAGAAAATTTGTTCAAGGTTAGGTTTGTGATGCAAGTAGAAATACGGTTAATCATATGTTAATTAAATCAAAAGAAAACCATTTGATTGATGGTTTAAACTTTTCTTCAAGCATCTTTCCTTAATCAACAGAGTACCTATTACTACTGTACCAGGCACTAATTTATGATCAATTTTTAGTGTCCTTGGAAGAGTTAAGTCATTCTTGAGGACTTTTTCCATAGGTGAACACAAAGCAGAATATTCAGGGAATCATATAGATGTTTGAGGTGCTAAGGTCAAACATCTGAATATTTTTAAAGAAAGCTGCTTTTCATTGGCCTAAAGCACAAATTTATGGAGAACTCAAACGGTGCCAGGGATCATAGGCACACCAGGAAACAGACAGGAAACTTGCCCTGGATCTTACAATTGACAATACACATGCAGTTTAGTGGACTACAAGTTCATATTGTAATTATCCACAATGCTGAGGGATTTTTCTGAATATCTTCCATCAAGTATATACACCTGGTAATCTATATATCTCATTATTTATCTTCTTCCCATGTTCATGTAGGAAAGACATTTTTCCCATTGTTCTATGGAGAAATGAAGGTACAATGCAATTTAAGAACTTAGAGTGCCAGACAAGTCTATGTTGAGGCAAAAATACTACAATAAACAATATCTCAGGGATCTGAATCATCTTATTCACATAAGAAGTATATTCACATAAGAAGACAGAGGAGGAAAAAATCCTGGCCCAGGAACTAGGAAGCCAGGCACTAAGTCCTTTGCTGCACTATATTCATCAATATCTAGTGGTAAAAGCTAGGGACTTCTTTTGAAACTTGGGTTGCCTCATCTATGAAATAAGGGCAGTGAATCCAGAATCTTCAGTTCATTCAATTCTACACGTATGTGATTCATAACTTCAGATATATATGCACCAAAAAATGTTACATCAACCATTTGTAATAAACATACTTATTACCAGCTTTTACTTGGACAAGGCAGAGAGAGTTTTCCTGCATAAAACTGTTTAAAAGTTTTTGTCGCTGTTGTTTGCACTGGGTCTTCATCGCTGCATGGGCTTTTCTCTACTTGCAGTAAATGGGGGCTACTTTCCAGGTGTGGTGGGCAGGCTTCTTACTGAAGTGGCTTCTCTTGTTGCGAGCATGGGCTTCCGTAGGGCACTCGGGCTTCAGTAGTGACAACAGGCAGGCTCAGTAGCTGAGGGTCCCAGGCTCTAGAGCAGAGGCTCAGTAGTTATGGAACACAGGCTCAGGGATTGAAAGCACGTCCCCGGCACTGGCTGATGAGTTTTCTACCACTGAGCCACCAGAGAAGCCCCCTACATGATTTTAATGTGCAGAGTTGGCTTTTCAATACCTGTGAACTATAGGAATACCTATGTTCTGCATTTCTACTGAACATGAAATTTGAATTTAGCTACATTGTTTTTTCCTTTACATACTATCTTCATTTTAATAATTTGAATTAAATGTCACAGATATTAAGGAATAAAATGATTATTCTTGTCTGCTTATACTCTTTCATATTCAAATACATATATTTTATACATTAATATGGATAAAACTAATTTTGAGAGGATTTATAATTGTATATGGCAGGCAAAGGGGCTTCCCTGGTGTCTCAGATGGTAAAGAATCCACCTGCAATGCAGGAGACCCAGGTTCTGTCCCTGGTTCGGGAAGATCCCCTGGAGGAGGGCATGACAACCCACTCCAGTATTCTTGCCTGGAGAATCCCATGGACAGAGGAACCTGGTGGGCTACAGTCCATGGGGTCACAAGGAGTCGGACACGACTAAGTGACTAAGCACACACTCATGACAGACAAAAATGTGTGCAACTTTGAGCCAAAAGTTCTATGTCTAATTTCCAGTTACATAATTTTCTGGCTCCAAATTGAAAGGAACTGGGATGCATACAACAAGAGGCTTGGGACTCTTTATGAGGGTGACATGTTCAAACTAATAGATAAGTCATTGAACATAAGCTCCAACTATTTTTCAGTTTTGTCTTTCCTTTTCTGACTTTTCTGTTGTTTCTTTGTTTCAGCTTGACTAATAAATTTCATTTGACAAGCTTTTTAAAAAGGCACAAACATGAGGATACTATAGGGAATATAAACTGTTCTTGAAAAATATATATGTTGTTTTATCATATATTTATTGTATATGAATATTTATATTTATTTTTAATAAAATTTAAATATTTAAAAATTAAAATTAAAATTTATATTTATATTTATAAAATATAAATAATATATTTATTTTATAAAATTTTTAAAGATATTTGTATGTACTCATGATAAATAAATATATTTATCATATATATAAGTATTTATCTCATACCTTTATACAACAATAAGGTGTTAAATATTCCAAGAATGAGAATGAGTAATTATAAATTAACCTGAAATTGTTTGACCATCTTCTAGTTAGGTGTTTATTTGGGGAATTTGTTTTTTAAATATGACTTCTAAAGTGCTGAATCTAGACTTGCTTCCATGCCCTAAGTGCATTGCAATTCCTATCCTTACCTGATGCATTTTAAAATTAAGCATGTAATATTATAAAGTAAAAAAAAAAAAATATAAAAAAATTAAACCAAAAGATAATAATACCAAGAGATATTATTATGAAAAAAAAAATAAAATTAAGAATGTGCTCTGTACATCAATGGACTAATAAGGACCTAATTTTTATTGGTTTCTTTCTAAATAGCATATTTTGAATAATTGTGGCTAAGTCATTTACCATTATAATATAAAAGTAAATAAAAATGTCACATAAAATGTTTTCTTTCTCAAATATTTTATGATCAATATTGAAGCAATCATTTTTGTGAGCAAATCACGCCATACTGACTCTGATAACCTGATACTGTGCTACTCAGATTTCATTTTGCGAGTGCCAGCTTCTCTTGGACTCAGTTCTGTCCCGTCACTTCTCTTGCTGAGAAGCCTTGGTGCCTGGCTCTGTCCCAGTCAGTGGCTTGACCTTTACACAAAGCCATCCATACTCCTAATTGACAGCTCCAACTCTGCACCTCCAATGAGTCAGGCCGTCTCCTCAGAGTCATGGTTCCCCACCCAACATACAGAATGGACGATGGACAGTTCTCATGATGGTCTTTAATCTTTGGTCCACGGTCTGTTGCTGAGCACAGGTGGACTTACCTTTGTCCCTGCTCAGCTACCATCTGACCCCTCAGGGACTCTGTGTGGACCGTGCTGATTCCCATTACCTTTCTTCATAAGTCGCACAGGTTTTCAACTTAGTGTCTCTGGATGCAGAGCCATTCACTCTATGTACTTTATTTTATTAATAAAAAAACTATCATCTTGGGGATAAAGTGTGAGGAGCTCTTGTAGTACTGCTTCCAATTATTTCTATAGCTATGACAAAGAGTCATGTCTCTCCAGCTAGATCATGGACAGCTATTACACCTTAAATTCATTAAATAAAAGTGCTTAAGTAATAGGGATAAAAATAAAAGGAGTCCATTCCTCCAGTAGAATCTATTAGATTCAGTGTTCATTATTTGTGTGAACTTGCACAGAGTGTGTTGGGGCAGGAGTTTATCAGCTTGTAAGGAAGAGCGAGGAAGAGAAAAGTTCTTAGTCTGCAGGGATAAAAAGAAATAATCTATATAAACTTACAAGGAAGTGGATGGATTTTGGGGTTTGTAGCAGTTTTTTTTTTTTTTTTTGGTAATAATTCCTTAGGTATAAGTGTGTGTGTGTGTGTGTGGTGTTTTTGCTGGGATCTGGCATGAGTAACTATACAGCTTTGCTCCCCAACATGTACTCTATGAACCAGCATCATCATTATCATTTGTGAGTTTGTCAGAATGAGGAAACTTCAGTACTATTCCAGATGTATGGAAACAGAATTCTCATTTTTAACAAAATCTTCATCACCACCCTGCCTTGCCTCCCCCAAGCCTGGTGATTCTTAAGTACACTTAATTTTGAAAACCTTTGGTCTGTATCATGAGGAGGATACAGTGTGGGTGGAATAGGTTGTGTGGCCATCGCTACAGATAAGCTTGGCCGTGCAATTGGAACAGAATATAAGACTTGTTCACTCTACTAAGCTATTTGATGAAGCTGTGCTGTGCTGTGCTTACTCTCTCAGTCATGTCCAAAAGCTAGGGATCCAGAAAAATGCGTCCATTCACACATTCTGGCATAAAAATTTCAGGGATTTTCAGAGCCCATCTAGAGTTCAAATATGAAATGCAACTGTTAGTTGTAAGTTAAGTAAGTGACAAGATCAGATTTGTGTTGTGGAAAAATAAATAGCAGTGGTTTAAAGGAAGGAGAAAATAGACAAAATTCAGAGGCTATCTTAAGATCCAGTTAAGAGAAGTATAATTTCTCAACATACATTCAGTACCTGTACTTAGTCTCTCAGTCATGTCTGACTCTTTGCGACCCCATGGACTGTAGCCCACCAGCCTCCTCTGTCCATGGGGATTCTCCAGGCAAGAATACTGGAGGCGGTTGCCAAGCCCTCCTCCAGGGGATTTTCCCAACCCAGGGATCAAATCAAGGTCTCCCACATTGCAGGTGGATTCTTTACAGTCTGAGCCACCAGGAAAGCCCATATATATGCAGAATCCAGGAAAGAACATTTAAATTTTAGATCGTAATGCAACTGTTAAATATTCAAACTGATGAATGAGAATCAGAAGGAGCTAGTTAGTTGCTAAATAGAAGTCTGCACACTTACTTAATCTAATCCTATTTTCTGCTCCCAGATTTGAATAGGATCCTTTCATCTTGACTCATTAGGAATCTTCATGAGCTTTTGCACAACTCTAGAGATCTGCAGATTTACCTGGTACCAAACACTCTGCAGTGACTTTTGTATCATGGACATCAATTCCACTATTGTCATAGGCTGTTCATTTCTTCAAGCGACATCCCTCTGCAGGGTCTGTGTTCCATCTCCTCTCCACTATAGAAGGCTGAAGAAAGATTCTTTCTTCAAAGCTGAAAGTTCTGCTTACCATCCCATCCTGAAGGAGGAAACTACATGATTTTCTTTTTGTTTGCTCCAACAATTTTCTACTCATTTTTCCTCTTCCTACTGATTTTTCTGAGGTGACCTCTTTCCATCCCTTCCCCTGTAGCTACCCAGTCTGATTTTAATTTTTTAAAAAAGCCTTTAAAATAAAAAATAAAATATAAAATAACTCTTTAGAGTGACATTTGAAGCAAAACTTGTCATAAAGGACACTTTTACTGCTTGCAATGATTGTAGTTGATGCTTGTAACTCTCATCCTGACTTTCTCTTTAACCTCTAAACCCAAATTTATAAGTGATTTTTAGTGCCCATTCATGTTCTTGAGTGCTTAGTCTGTGCCAGTGTTGTCCAGGACTTTAAGCGAATTCACTCATTTAGTCTAAGCAGTAACCCTGGCAGGAATCATAACAGGTTTAACATTTTGTGTATATGTCAAACTCTGAAGATTCATTCTATTGAAAATGAGTTCATTCTATTCATTCTTCAGTAGATCTTAACATAAAAAATACTATGTTGAAGACCATGCTTCTCCTTGGTGTCATAGTTTCCTAAATTGAAATGCAGTAGCTAAAAAACATCTGCAAATAAGAATACTGTGTGAGTCTTATTGAAAGTTTTAGGTCAGTTTTGCCACGATACATCATTCACCATCTGTCAAGTTGGCCTGTGGAAGGTCTCCAGAGAATAAAGAATATTCAGCTATAAACAGTCTCCTTCAATTTTCTTTTCAAATAATGACTTGGGTCAAAATGGCTCTTACTCAGTCACTGCTAAATAATATTTCTGATATGTTTGACATGTTACTCTGCATTCCATCAAACCAAATTTTGATCATATTTTATAAGACTTCAGATATGCAATGGCTTTCTCTCAGTGAGCTCTCAAATGTGGTAATTGATGTCCAAAATCTACCTCTCATCATTTTAGTTTTTGCTTTAAATTTTTCTTTGCTATTTCTTTTCTCTAGACCCTGGCATTACTTCGTGACTTATTAGTACCTATGTTCAGCTACTTAGTTTCCTCATCCATAAAATGGCAGTATAATAGTGACTATGTTGTAACGTTATTATGAGGATAAAATGAGTTAGTGTAGGGATTTCTAACCAATTTATTATTAAAATATAGGGTTAAAAATGTATTTGTTTCTCTAATAAAATAAGAATGATAATTAAAGGGCAATTATTTGCATTCTTCACATACTTCTATTCACTCATTTCAGGAACATACATGTCTGTTAAGCTACCAGCATGACTTAATCCAATAATGTGCTTATTTACATGAGGTTCCTCATGGTCCCAAGAATATATTTGACTCTTCTGATGTATCTTTCCTCACTTAGAGACTTTATTTTCTCTCTCTTCCTATGTTGCTTCACATTTGTTTCATCATGCTCTTGCCTGTATAATGTCCATTAAAGATGTTAATGTTTTTATTCTTTTAACTCCAACAAAGCTTTTGTAATATAAAAAAGTAACCAGTAACCACTCAAATATTTGTGGGCAAAGATGTTAAACAAAACTGGTCGTAGGCAGATCATCTCCCTCCCCCAGCCTGCTGTCCCCAAGCAAAAGTAATCAGCCTCCTCCTGCAATCCCAGGCTCTTTCCTTCATGTGACATGTGCCAAGTCAGGGGTCCCCAACCCCAGGGCCACAGACTGGCACTGGCTTGTGACTGGTTGGAACTGGGCCACACAGCGGGAGGTGATGAGCGGGTGAGCCAGTGAAGCTTTGTTGTGTTCACAACTGCTCCATTACCCACTGAACCCCACCTCCCATCAGATCAGTGGGGGCACAATAAATTTAATGTGCTTGAATCATCCCAAGGCCATCCCCCATCCCTGTCCATGGAAAAACTGTCTTCCATGAAACTGGTCGCTGGTGCCAAAAAGGTTGGGGACCAGATCATGTTCATCTAGCTTGCTGTTCTAGTCTCCATTTGGAGCGAATCAATTTGTGCTGTAACCAAGAAGTAGGAATCACTGGAAGAAATTGTATTAGTCTGGAATAAGTGTAATATTTTCTTTTATGAGGGGGGGGGATTAGTTTTCACTAGCACTTTAATCTAAGCTTCCCTCCATCTGCCCAAAGTAAAGAGCAGTCAATTGAGGTACTGCATTAGTGCTAGCTATCACTTGACTTCCTCCAAATGGTGCAGCTCTTAAATTGCCTTGTTTCCTTTCTAGAGGGGTCTTATTGAATGAAAGTTCCATGATGCTGCAGCCATAGTGAGGTCTAAGAGTCAAATCTGATCAGGTCGTTTGCATGCTTAAAAATCTTGTACTGTTTTCCTGCTGCTTATTGGATAAGGTCAATCCACCCTTACAAGGCATCACAGTCTTTCCTGATCTAGCATGTGTGTGTCTGCAACCCATCCACCTCCCTTGACCCTCCATCAGGGTCATGGTGCTTGCATCATCTGGAAAGCAATACTTTCTGTGTATCTCTGCTTTGTCTGTTTAACTCATTTGTCTTCCTGGAGAAATAGCTTAAGATCCCTCCCCTTCAGACACCCAAGTAAGAATACTTCCCTGCCCTTTCAGGTCAGAAAATATTGTCATATTTTTGCTGTAGCATTATTGCCACTATTTTTTTCAATATTTCCTTCTGCCACTGACTGCGGTCTCCAAAGATAGGTTTAGATTGTCAGAGCTACTAATATTGGTAAATTATTCTTTGCTATAGATTACTTCAAAGAACAAAAGGCATTTTTGAAATTTTTAGAAGAGAGTAGAGAAAGTCATGTGTGGACTTTTGTCCTGTTATTAAGTAGAGCAAGGATAATAGTGAGCAAATCTGGGAAAAGGCTTAGATAAATTAAGATGGGATTGCAAGAGGTTAGCTGGGTAATTAACATTAATTGGGCACCTCTTATGTGTCAGGAATTTTACTGGAATCTTTTTAAGAGTCCACTCATACAAGTAAATAGGGTTGTAAAGAACATAACAGTCAAAGCTGAACCATGAAATAAAAGTTAGTTCCAACCACTAGTTTCTCAAATCAGAAAACTTTTAACCATGTTATCTCCATGCTTGCAAGATATTCAATCAAATACACAAAGTATGTAGAGAAACAGTTTATACTCATGTTAACAATCATGTAACTCTTGTGTTTAATTTAGCTCTCAGAACTCAAGCCTAAAGGTTTAGAACTGTTTATTGATCTAGATAGAGGCACAGTAGAAGCTACCTCAGTGTATATAGATTATGAAACTCTAGATTTTAACAAATTAAGATACATTATGGATCTTATGGAATAAATTTACTTTGAATGATGCTGACACTTTCAAGACTGTTTATAGAAGAGTATATAGATCATGTATTAAAAATCATTGATTATTTTTAGGTTTTGTATACTTTCTGTGTGAACATAAGAAAAATATTAATAGTGAATTTTTTTTTTTTTTCTAATGGCTGTGCTACGTGGCTTGCTGTGTCTTAGTTCCTGACCAGGAACTGAACCTCGGGCCACAACAGTAAAAGCACTGAGTCCTAACCATTAGATAGTCAGGAAACTCCCCTGAATAATGAATTCTTCATCCAAATTTAATATGACCAATAAATATTAAATCTAAAACTCATGCAAATTAAGTAATTCAGATTAATTATAATATGAACATAATTATGAATATACAATATAAAAATTATATGTATATACACTCAGGCTTAAGTATATGAGGTCTGACACATGGGTTTAAGCAAATCTTAATTCACATTAGTTTTCCTCTTACATATTTCAATAAACTCTGAGGGCATATCATTAAAGTTACTTCAGTGAGGGTAGTTATAGGGCAAACATATGTCCCCAAGGTTCATACATCCTCCTGGGAGTTTGGAACCAAAAAGAGAACTTAAGTAGGTGGAAGAGTGGATGGAAGATGAATACCTGAGAACATCTTTGTTGTTCTGACAGTGCCATTATGACGGCAGTGTCAGATGCAGTCAAATTGCAGTAATTTCTCAGGGCTGCCATGGCGAAGCAGGACAGATTGAGTGGCTTAAAAACAGACATTTATTTTCTTACAATTCTGGAAGCTACAAGTCTGAGACCGAGGTGTCAGGCTGGTTGATTTCTTCTGAAGCCTCTCTCCTGGGTTGTAGAGGACTGCCTTCTCACTGCAGCCTTGCATAGTTTTCCCTCTATGCTTGTCTGTGTTTTAATCTCCTCTTCTTATAAGGACACTAAAGTCATGCATGGATGTGAGAGTTGGACTGTGAAGAAAGCTGAGCGCTGAAGAATTGATGCTTTTGAACTGTGGTGTTGGAGAAGACTCTTGAGAGTCCCTTAGATTGCAAGGAGATCCAACCAGTCCATCCTAAAGGAGATCAGTCTTGGGTGTTCTTTGGAAGGAATGATGCTGAAGATGAAACTCCAATACTTTGGCCACCTGATGTGAAGAGTTGACTCATTGGAAAAGACTGATGCTGGGAGGGATTGGGGGCGGGAGGAGAAGGGGACGACAGAGGATGAGATGGCTGGATGGCATCATGGACTCGATGGACGTGAGTTTGGGTGAACTCCAGGAGTTGGTGATGGACAGGGAGGCCTGGCATGCTGCAATTCATGGGGTCGCTAAGAGTAGGACACGACTGAGCAACTGAACTGAACTGAACTGAAAGTCATACTGGCTTACAACCCAAACCATGTGACCACATTTTACCTTAATTACCTTTTAAAAAGCACTTTTTCCAAATAAGCCACATTCTGGGGTGCTGGGGGCTAGGACTTTAAAATACAAAATTTGAGAGGACACAGTTAAACCCATACAAGGTTATATTCACTAATAATTGCAGCTAATTTTTAATCAATGCTTATTTTGTATGATAAGCATTGTTCTAAGGACATATATATGTATCATCTTTTTAATTCTCACAACAAGTTATGAGGAAAATGCTATCATCATTCCTAGGACAGATATGGAAAACTTGAGGTCCATAGAGGCAAATAACTTGGCTACCAAATATAAAAGTCAGAAATTGAATTAAAACAATGTATTTTCAACTCTATGCTCATAACCAGAAGAAATTACTGCACCTATGATGTTAGAATCTCATCAAAGGTGAGATCTTGAGCCTAACTGTATTTTATTTATTCTTGTATTTCTTCATCATTGATTCATTAACAAAAATACCAAGCACATTCATAACATGCGTTATGGAAGTTACTTAAAATATGTTAATAATATACTGAAACATTAGCCTTATCTGACATTATAGAAGCTTATGGCATAACTCATCCATATTGTAGCTCTGATACTGATTTCAGAGATGACAGAAAATCAGTTGGGCACCTATGATCTTCTACCAGATAACAGAAACAAATGGTAAGTCAAATAAGAGAGTAAAAGTCACTCTCGTGTCTGACTCTTTGTGACCTCATGGAATATAAACTACCAGTCTCCCCTGTCCATAAAATTCTTCAGGCAAGAATACTGGAATGGGGAGCCATTTCTCTAGGGGATCTTCCTGACCCAAGGCCTGAACCCAGGTCTCCACTGTAGGTAGATTCTTTACCATCTGAGCCACCAGGGAAGCCCTTGATCTTAAATATCATAGACCTTATAGTTCAAAGAGGGAAATAGACATCAATAAAAAGTAACACTAATGTGTGAAATAGTTATAATTGTTCTGAAAACAAACAGGAATAGAATAATAAGTTTCTAACAAAGAAATCTAACCTATACTAGTAGTTCAGGAATACTTTTCCGGATAAAGATATGCTTGTGTTGAAACTACTGCAGAAAAAATAGTGGCCAATTTGAGTTCTAAGAGATGATGAGATGATACGTTTAATATTTTATACATATGGATAAAACAGTATCTACAAAAGCCAGTGACCAGCTCAAGACACTTAAAGGAAGCTTGTGTGGCCAGGGTGCAGAGAGAGGGGATGAGAACACAGTAAATGAGGTTGGAGAATTAGGACTATGGTATGCCACATTGATTTTTTTTTCCTTTAAATCCTAACATCCATGGCAGATTTTTGAAGGGTTTTTAAAGGTGATGACATATTTGCCTTTTAAAAGATCACTTTGATCGAGGTGTGGACAACAGGTTGAAGGGAGCAGAATGCATGAGAGAAAGCCTATTGAAAGATTATTTATAATTGTCCAGGTGAGACATTGCTGTGGTTTGGACTTCAATAACATTGAAAATGAAAAACCAAAAGGATATACTCAAGAGATGATTAAGAAATGAAAATTACAAGTTGAACATGTTCCAGAGGTTTTGTGGAAAAGAGACATGTAGAGATTCTCCTATCTCAGGTTTGCATAACTCTAAGGATAGGTGCCACTCAAAACAAGATAGGGGATTCTGGATAAGGACAAGGTCAGTAAAGTAAATATCATGGATTTATCCTTGGTAGCACTGAATTTGATGTACATATGTGGATTAGTGAATTTTTCTAGATTAGAGTGGTCATTGGTCCTACAATATCCTCTGTACATTTTGTTACCTGGGAAATGAGTGTAAGGAAATAGTGATAAAGGAAGAAGAATTAGAATTAAAGTTTGAGGAACTGAGAAGTTTAATGGCTGAAAGAGAAGAATAAATTGGTGAGAGACTACTAAGAAAGGACCAGAAAAGTGATCAAGAAATCAGAAAGCAAGTATTTATGTACATTAAGATGAGTAGTGCAGGAAGTAGGGGAGATTTTTCTTGACAAAAAAGTGGGTTATGTAAGATCAAGACAAAGTAAGTGCTAGCTATCAAAGATACGCAGTATCTCTTGGATAAAAATCTCAGCTCCTGGGTCTAATTGCTACCTCCTCGGAGAAGGCAATGGCACCCCACTCCAGTACTCTTGCCTGGAAAATCCCATGGACAGAAGAGCCTGGTGGGCTCCATGGGGTCGCTAAGAGTCGGACACAACTGAGCGACTTCACTTTCACTTTTTACTTGCATGCATTGGAGAAGGAAATGGCAACCCACTCCAGTGTTCTTGCCTGGAGAATCCCAGGGATGGGGGAGCCTGGTGGGCTGCCGTCTATGGGGTCACAAGGAGTCGGACACGACTGATGCGACTTAGCAGCAGCAGCAAGATTATTAGGATTAGAATATAAAGACTGGTTCTGAAAATCAAGCCAGTCATGGAGGCCAAACTGAATGTTAAAAACTGTTTCTTGTTGCTTACAGACATCGTTAATGGTATATAGACTGTTAGAAGAGCATAGGATTGGTCTGTTCAATTAACAGTATTTAGGAATCCCGTAAGAAATAATCATTGTCTTAGGTATATACTTATCATGTCATACAGTAGGAAGAGCCCCGAAGTATGGAAAAAAGATTCAAGATCCAACGGAAGAAGTGAAAAGAATTGAGCAGAGTGGTGGTTGAAGGGGTTACGAGTCAATGGGCTGATATGAAGAGGAAGACATCATTTTGGTATTCAAACTGCTGAGTTCTCAGTTATTGTTGAAATTCACTCTTTCCTTGGTTTCCATATCAACATCTTTTCTCCAAGATCTTTTCCATCTCTGTTTCTGACTGTGAAGCCTCAGAACTTTATACCTAATGCTGTCAGATATTGCCACCAGTATTCCACAGAGACCTAATACTCAATATATGCAACTTTAATGCTACTGCTTTCTCATCTTTAATGGCATGCACCAATAGGTTGTATCAATCAGAGAATATTTTCCTTACTGTAAGTGCTTGCTCTAAGCTGGTACACTTTGCTTTTTGACCCTGCTAATCAAAAAGTCTCCCTGCAGAAGGAAATGGCAACTCACTCCAGTATTCTTGCCTGGAGAATTTCATGGACAGACGTGCCTCATGGGCTATAGTCCACAGGGTTGCAAAGAGTCAGACACAACTGAGCAACTAATACACACACACACACACACACACGTCTACTCTAATTATAAAAACTGCTTTCGAGTAAAAACTAGTATATATGTAAGGGGATGTTGGCTGTTTGAAATTTATTAAGAGGATATGTGAACTTTGGTCCTCTTCTTTTTATCAGCCAAACCAAAATCAACCTCCTTACCTTACTGGTATATTTCTTCCTTATTTATGATGCCCTGTGGATATTTTTGCTTTTTATCTCCCCTTTATTACTTCTGTATTCTCTTACTAGCTGTCATTTCTGCATTCCCTATCAAATATTCTGCTTGCTGACAGACAGCTGGTAGTATCTGTGGAGCCTAATAAGAAATCTCTATGTTTGTTAGCAAAGGGGAAAATAGCCAAATGTCTGCTCTAGTCAGTGTGTAAGGACGTCAGGATTTTTATCTCTACTATTGGACATATAAATCAAATTTTGCAGAAATTTGCTTCTGGGTCATCAGAATTGATATATTATTCTATTTGCATTAGCAAAGATAGTGATACACTTTGTTGCACCATGTTCCAAAAATAAATCTTGGGCTTTCAGGACCAAAGCATTTCGTATTATTTTCTCATAGAAGTTTCTAAGGTGAGTCAGTTAAGTAACCCATTAAATGACAAGAGAAATAGAGCATTCACTTTCATCATGCATGGATATTTTATTGCCATTTTACTGTAATTTTTGTTGATCTAAAAAGTGCCCTTTTTATTTTTTAACTAATTTTTGTTGGAGTATAGCTGCCTTAAATTTTGTGTTGGTTTCTATTAACAGCGTGTTTACTGTGTGCACAGCAAAATGGGTCAGCCATACATATATATACATATATCCTCTCCCTTTTGGACTTAGAACTCAACTAAAATGTTGTTTTCTAAAGGTGGAATGGGAAAATTACTTCAATTCTCAACAATGCAAAGGGAATAGTCCCTTGGCAGCCACAGCTGGAAGAGGAGTTGCATCCCTCTCAGCTGAGTGATCTCTTAGTGACTCTATCAGTTACACTAAAACTAATTTGCCTCCTCTCACTCCTGAAGTTCCACTGCTGCTGCTAAGTCACTTCAGTCGTGTCCAACTCTGTGCGACCCCATAGACGGCAGCCCACCAGGCTCCCCCATCCCTGGGATTCTCCAGGCAAGAACACTGGAGTGGGTTGCCATTTCCTTCTCCAGAAGTTCCACTAAACCCCTGTAATTCTGATAGGACTGACTGGAAAACACAGAACTCACGTTGACTGTCAGCTATGATAACAATCCATAATGACTTGCAGCCAGGTAATTAGAAGACACTTCTTGGAGGGAAAGCTGTGACAAACCTAGACAGCATATTAAAAAGCAAAGACATCACATCGTCATCAAAAGTCTATATAATCAAAGCTATGGTTTTTCCAGTACTCATGTACAGATGTGAGAGTTAGACCATAAAAATTGCTGAGCACCAAAGAATAGGTGCTTTTGAATTGTGGTGTTGGAGAAGACTCATGAAAGTCCCTTGGACTGCAAAGAGATCAAACCAGTCAATTTTAAAGGAAACCAACCCTGAATATTCTCTGGAAGGATTGATGCTGAAGCTGAAGCTCCAATACGTTGGCCACCTGATGCAAAGAATTGACACATTGGAAAAGACCCTGATGCTGGGAAACTTGAAGGCAAAAGAAGAGGGTGGTAGAGAATGAGATGGTTAGACAGCACCACAGAATCAATGGACATGAGTTGTAGCAAACTCCAGGAGATAGTGTAGGACAGAGATGCCTGGTGTGCTGCAGTCCATAGGGTCACAAAGAGTTGGACATGACTTAGTGACTGAATAAGAACAGTGGCAACAATTAGCATGTATTACCAGTTAGTGGGCTTCCTGGGTAGTTCAGATGGTAAAGAATCCATCTGAGATGCAGGAGACACCAGTTTGATTCCTAGGTCAGGAAGTTCCTTTGGAGAAGAATAGTCTACTCACTCTAGTATTCTTGGGCTTCCCTGGTGGCTCAGATGGTAAAGAATTCACGTGCAATGCAGGAGACCTGGGATAAATCCCTGGGTTGAGAAGATCCCCTGGAGGAGGGCATGGCAACCCACTCCAGTATTTTTGCCTGGAGAATCTCCATGGACAGAGCAGCCTGGTGGGCTACAGTCCTTGGGGTCCCAAAGAGTCAGACATGACTGAATGACTAAGCACAGCACAGCACCAATTAGTAGACATTCTTTTTGATCCTGTAAAAGGCTAGTGAAGGTGAATGGTTCCTAAGCCAAGAAAATGATTGTCATCCTATATATTCTCCTTAGATTAAGGTGTTGCATCCTTCCAACCCCATCCTAAACCATGTCCAATTACTGAACAAGACACACATGATGTCATCCAAACACACAGTTTGGGTTCTAAATCCTTTGTGTATTCATTCCCTCTTTTCCATCCTCATTGATAGGATTGTTAGATTCTCATCATTTTCAGGTTCTCACCATTCTTCATCTCAAGTGAAAAAGTTCATTTGGGCTTTTCTGTAAGATGTTATAGAAAAACTCGAATGCACTTTTTGGCCAACCCAAAACGCTTAATAATGTTCTTTCTAAATTGTATCTTGTCCTCATATAATCCATTCTTCACGCTGTCTTGTTAGTTGATCTTTCTAAAATATAAACTGGATCAATTACTGTTCTTCTTAAAAGATGGCTCCACAGTGCTTACAGAATAAAATCCAAATTGTTTCATGGCCCAGACCATCTTTAGGATATTGCAAATCATGTTCTCCAAAGTTACCTTTCAGTATTCCTTTTCTTCTTCTCAATCCCTACCAAGCTATTCATACTTTTGGTTTGCCCAGTATACCGTGTGATTTCATACACTTAGAGCTGTGCTGTCCCCTCTATTTGGACAGCTTTTCTTTCCCTCTTCCCTGCTACCTTCCCTGGCCCACTCATCATCATAGATAAAACTCAGATATTATATTCTCAATGAAGCGTGTGAGGTTCTCACAGTTATTGATCTACTTTCTTCTCCATCCCACCATGGTACAGTGCACATGTTATTAACTACTATCATCCCTTCAACTTCATTCCCATTTTCCAACCCAGAATTCGTGAAGGAAACCCAGGCGCACAGCACAAGCAAGCCTGGCACACGATCAGCACCCAGTGTTATTTCGTCACCCTTTCAAGCCTAATGTATTCAAATAAGAGCTCCCCCTCTTCCATCTAATGTCCTCTGATTGTCTGAGCTGGTAAAGGTGCGATTATTCTTCTTGTCATTTGGGATTAAGTTCTTGGAGTCTCCTCTAACTCAGTTTTCTCCTTAACTGTAGATGTCTAATCAGGCAACAGGATCATTCTCTAAAACGGAATGTGGGTTTCGCCAGTGGCTCAGATGATAAAGAATCTGTCTGCAGTGTAGGAGACTCGGGTTCAATCTCTGGGTTGGGAAGATCCTCTGTAAAAGAGAATGGCCACCCACCCCAGGATTCTTGCCTGGAGAATTCCATGGACAGAGGAGCCTGACAGGCTACAGTCCGTGGGGTTGCAGAGTTGGACATGACTGAGTGACTAATACACACACACAGGCACAAACAGAATGAAGAGCCTCCAAGGTTTATCTTCAAAGGATTGTCTTCTGATATAGTTTCCAGTTATTGAGTTTTACTGTTTCTTTCTTTAGTTACCCCAGACAACAAAATGATGCCTAACACAGACCAGGATGCACCCTCTTCTTTTAACAATGTAGCCTAAATATCAGCATGCATCTTTCTTATGACTCCATTTAGGGCAAATAAACTAGATTAGAACTTTCAAAAAATTTACCTAGCTGCTAACTTAAAAAAAATAATAAGCCTAGTAATTTAAAAACACATAAACATAATATGACTTTTGTAGCACATATTTCTGGAGAAGGCAATGGCACCCCACTCCAGTACTCTTGCCTGGAAAATCCCATGGATGGAGGAGCCTGTCCTCCCATAGGCTGCAGTCCATGGGGTCGCCAAGAGTCAGACACGACTGAGCGAATTCACTTTCACTTTTCACTTTCATGCATTGGAAAAGGAAATGGCAACCCACTCCAGTGTTCTTGCCTGAAGAATCCCAGGGACAGCGGAGCCTGGTGGGCTTCAGTCTATGGGGTCGCACAGAGTGGGACATGACTGAAGTGACTTAGCAGCAGTAGCAGCAGCAGCACATATTTCTGATGTTTCCCCCCCAAATTTGCTACCTCTACCTGCAAGTTCCCTCCTACTTTACATTTAGTCTTGAATCAGTTATACCCACTCCAAAGGGTTGGTATAACTTTGTAGGGGACTTGTCTGAGTTTCTAGCTTCTGAACTCCAGTCTGCTTTTATGTGTAGGGTACCATCTTACCACCCACTATCTAGGAATTAATTTTAGTAATTTGACCAAGAAAAATCCATGGTCCATGGAGGTCTTTTTCTGCACAGTCCTTTCTTATCTGCAGAATCTTCATCCTTCAGATAATGTAAATGGTGAATGTGTTTTACATGAGAACCCACCACTTTTGAAATATCACTTCTGCTAACATTTTATGGATCTAAACCAGACATATGGTTTCACATTATTTGAAGGGAGTGAGATATCTAGTCTCCTAGCGATCAGAAGGGAGAGAGGAATCAAATGTGAGTGTATGCTAGAAATTTGTCTTGTTAACCTATTTGGTTTAATGGTGTTTAGAATATAGCTTCAGGAAACAACCAATTGTGTTTCCTGGGGAGAATGAAGTTTGAATTCTAAACAGGTGACTTAGTAGACTTTTGTGACTCAGTTTTTCTAGAAAAGGACATTGAATGTATCATCTTGCCAATGGTATTCTCTTGTTAAGGCAAGGACTTTTCCCTGTACTTCTTTTATATATTAATAGTTAGAAAAGTTTTCACTGAACGTGAGGATACTAGTTTATTAATTTATAAATCAATAAAGTCTGAATAAACAGCTGCCTGGCTATATCTGTACATGAGAAGAATTTCCTGCTTCTTAAGTAAATATAATACTTCCTTTGTGAAGCTATTTCCAGATAGAGTTTTATAATGATAGAGCAGTAATGATCCAAGGAATGCCCATTGAGCTACAATTTAATAAAACTGGATGTTTTTGTATTATAAGTTTGACTGAGAGTGTCATTCCATCTTATAAATAAGTTTTGTTCTATGTGCATAGCTAATAATTGATTGCCCCCAATGAGTATGGCTTCAAATTCACATATTATGATTAGATATGACTCATTCCTCCATCATCACATAGCCATACAAATCTATATTGCAAAAGGAAAGATCAGTAATACTGTCCTACTTTACTTACATTTTGATATTTTTATCATCTTGGATTTTCTGTGTTAATTTTGATTCTTGAAAATATTGCCTTAAAAATTATTATTTTAATAATAATAAAAATATTATTTTTATCATCTTGGATTTTCTGTGTTAATTTTGATTCTTGAAAATATTGCCTTAAAATATTATTTCTTTTTCATATTATTTATAGTATAAATTTATACTAAATTTATCTGGCATCTCCCCTTAAATTTTGTATCAGAAGCAAGTACCTCACTTATTTCACCCTAGTCCTAGCCCTGAGGTCATGCCAGACTTCTCAAGGGTGCAGGAATGCAATTCTGTGTTACATACTAAAGAAACAGAAATGGAGCAGGAGTGGTGAATGGTGCTGATGACGAACATGCCCAGATAGTACAATAGATTCTATTGTAGAATGTCTAATTGAAGGACTATGATACAGCAAAACTCAGGGCATCTTTCATTCTTCATCAAATAACTCAAAAGTGTAATTCTAGTTACACAGTTTATATTCCTATTATTAGTGAACTATCCTTTTTTCCCTAGAAGTCTGTCTTAATAATTCTACTTTGAAAAATCTCTCTTTGAAAGTCAAAGTCAGATGCTTTTTCCTCAATTGAGATGAAATAATTGCACTGTTGTTACCTAAAAACTCCCTGTGGCTTTTAATATTTAGTACTTCTTTAAATTGCTTTCTTTAGATACTCAAAAATGTTTACCTTAATTCAGTTTGTGTTATGTTTTCAGCATATTTTGATTTGTTTTTTCTAGCTTACCATGATTCTTCTCTCTCTGACTAGCAAACAGCAACACCTGAAAAACAGCCCCAAAAAGTGCATGGAATGTAACAAGTATCTTGGTTTTAAGAAACATAACATTCATCTTAATAATGCCACTCAGTGTCCTCTATGATTGTATATTAAAATGCTTTACAGAATTTTTATTCCATAATATGCACATAGTTTATTTGTTATGAAGAAATGTTTTGAATGAATGCAATAATGTATTCTTTTTAGCAATGTCAGTTTCTAAAAATAATGTGTGGTTATGAAATATCAAAATATTTTTTAATGTTAACTAATACAATACTTACATATTTCATCAGCTTTAGAAATATGACTGGGTATTCCACATGAATTTTTAAGGTTTAGTAGTAGCTTTAATGATGGAAACAAAAGAAAAATTTCATCTCAAATAAAAGCCAGGTTTATTCCAAGCAGAAAGTCCAAACTCTCAGCAGATGTTTTTCTGTATAACCTTTCCATTCTGTGTAACTGCAGTGTGCAGGTCTCTGCTTGGTTTATTACTCTACTGCAACCTATACATCAGCATTAACAGTTCTTACTAGAGGGCTAGAAAGTCTCACTGTGTCATAACATTAATTTGTCCACTCAGCTTCAGACACCAAATTAGTGTCAGACACGAATGCTCCACCATAACTTGTGTGGCCTTTTCTACTTGCTAGGAGGCTCTGAGAGAGAGTTGGTATCAATAGAGGTTTTGTTGTTGTTGTTTTGAACACTTTGAAAAAATTCCATATCTTGACAGGCAACAGACTGCAGTTCTATCAGTTGAGAAACACACCCCCAAAGCAACTTTATTACAAGGCAAATTATTTTTTTCACAGAGTGTTTTCAGCGTGTTGTTCATAGAATTAGGTCCTGAGACAGTTCAGAAAATATGTGAGATGCTTCGTTATTTTTTTATACACTGTATCCTCTATATGTATGTATGTAAATAAATACAATTCATTATATAAGGCAAATTTGAGATAATTTGAAACTATATGATTTTAGCATATCATGTAAAAATTTTACCCACAAGATGTAGTTCTGAACAATTACATTAAGTCAGAATAAAAAAGGAAATAACTTTTATCCCATGATTCATTTTCTAAATTAAGTACTGCTGCTGCTGCTGCTGCTAAGTCGCTTCAGTCGTGTCTGACTCTGTGCGACCCCATAGACGGCAGCCCACCAGAATGACCTTCAATCCTGGCAAGAAGTCTGAAAGGATATTTTTTGATCTGAAAGTCATTAAGTGGGAAAACAAGATTTTTATAGATTTTCAATTAACTTATTTGTCAACAAATAGTAGTCTATATATATATATATATATATATATATATATATATATATATGTGCCCTACTGCTGCTGCTGCTAAGTCACTTCAGTCGTGTCCGACTCTGTGCGACCCCATAGAGGGCAGCCCACCAGGCTCCCCCGTCTCTGGGCTTCTCCAGGCAAGAACACTGGAGTGGGTTGCCATTTCCTCCTCCAATGCATGAAAGTGAAAATTTAAAGTGAAGTCGCTCAGTCGTGTCCGACACTTAGCGACCCCCTGGACTGCAGCGCACCAGGCTCCTCCGTCCATGGGATTTTCCAGGCAAGAGTACTGGAGTGGGGTGCCATTGCCTTCTCCGATATGTATATGTAAAAGTGTATACAACTTAAGAATTCCAGTTTTGTGTACACACTGAAAGAGATCACCACAGTATATCTAGTTGCTATCCATCACCATGCTAGCGACCCCCTTTACCCATCCCCCAACACCCTTCCTCTCTGTTCTCTGTGAGTTTAGTTTTGCTGTGCTTTTAAAATATATTTACACATGCCAGTGGTATCATGTGGTATTTGCCTTCCTCTGACTTATTTCACTTAGTTTAGTACCTGTGTGGTGCATCTATGCTATTATAAATCACCAGATTTCCTTCTTTTCTATGGTTGAGCAATATTCCCTTGTACATGTACAACACGTCATTATCCATTCATCTGCTGATGGGCACTTGAGGTTGGTTGCATATCTTGACTATTTTAAACAATGCTGCAATGAACATAGTGGAGCATGTAGCTTTCTGAATTACGGTTTTTGTTCTTTGGATAAATACTCAGACGTGAAATAGCTGCATTATACGGTAATACTAGCTATCATTTTTCAATAGGAGCTGTACCAATTTACATACTCAACCACAGTGCACAAGAATTCTCTTTTTTCCATATACACTCTGACATTTATTTGCAGACTTTTTGATGATAGACACCTGACAGGTATGAATACCTCATTGTAGGTTTCATTTGCATTTCCCTCATGATTCATTGGAAGGACTGATGCTGAAGCTGAAACTCCAATACTTTGGCCACCTCATGCAAAGAGTTGACTCATTGGAAAAGACCCTGATGCTGGGAGGGATTGGGGGCAGGAGGAGAAGGGGAAGACAGAGGATGAGATGGCTGGATGGCATCACCGACTCGATGGACATGAGTTTGAGTGAACTCTGAGAGTTGGTGATGGAGACGGAGGCCTGGTGTGCTGCAATTCATGGGGTCGCAAAGAGTCGGACACAGCTGAGCGACTGACCTGAACTGAACTGATGATTATTGATGTTGGAAATCTTTTTTTTTTTTTTTTTTTTGTTATTCTTTTTTTTTTTTTTTTCTTCCAATTTTATTTTATTTTTAAACTTTACAGAATTGTATTAGTTTTGCCAAATATCAAAGTGAATCCGCCACAGGTATACATGTGTTCCCCATCCCGAACCCTCCTCCCTCCTCCCTCCCCATACCATCCCTCTGGGCCGTCCCAGTGCACCAGCCCCAAGCATCCAGCATCATGCATCGAACCTGGACTGGCAACTCGTTTCCTACATGATATTTTACATGTTTCATTGCCATTCTCCCACATCTTCCCACCCTCTCCCTCTCCCACAGAGTCTATAAGACTGTTCTATACATCAGTGTCTCTTTTGCTGTCTCGTACACCGGGTTATTGTTACCATCTTTCTAAATTCCATATATATGCGTTAGTATACTGTATTTATGTTTTTCCTTCTGGCTTACTTCACTCTGTATAATAGGCTCCAGTTTCATCCACCTCATTAGAACTGATTCAAATGTATTCTTTTTAATGGCTGAGTAATACTCCATTGTGTATATGTACCACAGCTTTCTTATCCATTCATCTGCTGATGGACATCTAGGTTGCTTCCACGTCTTGGCTATTATAAACAGTGCTGCGATGAACATTGGGGTACACGTGTCTCTTTCCCTTCTGGTTTCCTCAGTGTGTATGCCCAGCAGTGGGGTTGCTGGATCATAAGGCAGTTCTATTTCCAGTTTTTTAAGGAATCTCCACACTGTTCTCCATAGTGGCTGTACTAGTTTGCATTCCCACCAACAGTGTAAGAGGGTTCCCTTTTCTCCACACCCTCTCCAGCATTTATTATTTGTAGACTTTTGGATCGCAGCCATTCTGACTGGTGTGAAATGGTACCTCATAGTGGTTTTGATTTGCATTTCTCTGATAATGAGTGATGTTGAGCATCTTTTCATGTGTTTGTTAGCCATCTGTATGTCTTTTTTGGAGAAATGTCTATTTAGTTCTTTGGCCCATTTTTTGATTGGGTCGTTTATTTTTCTGGTGTTGAGCTGTAGGAGTTGCTTGTATATTTTTGAGGTTAGTTGTTTGTCGGTTGCTTCATTTGCTATTATTTTCTCCCATTCTGAAGGCTGTCTTTTCACCTTGCTAATAGTTTCCTTTGATGTGCAGAAGCTTTTAAGGTTAATTAGGTCCCATTTGTTTATTTTTGCTTTTATTTCCAATATTCTGGGAGGTGGGTCATAGAGGATCCTGCTGTGATGTATGTCGGAGAGTGTTTTGCCTATGTTCTCCTCTAGGAGTTTTACAGTTTCTGGTCTTACGTTTAGATCTTTAATCCATTTTGAGTTTATTTTTGTGTATGGTGTTAGAAAGTGGTCCAGTTTCATTCTTTTACAAGTGGTTGACCAGATTTCCCAGCACCACTTGTTAAAGAGATTGTCTTTAATCCATTGTATATTCTTGCCTCCTTTGTCGAAGATAAGGTGTCCATATGTGCGTGGATTTATCTCTGGGCTTTCTATTTTATTCCATTGATCAATATTTCTGTCTTTGTGCCAGTACCATACTGTCTTGATAACTGTGGCTTTGTAGTAGAGCCTGAAGTCAGGTAAGTTGATTCCTCCAGTTCCATTCTTCTTTCTCAAGATCGCTTTGGCTATTCGAGGTTTTTTGTATTTCCATACAAATTGTGAAATTATTTGTTCTAGCTCTGTGAAGAATACTGTTGGTAGCTTGATAGGGATTGCGTTGAATCTATAAATTGCTTTGGGTAGTATACTCATTTTCACTATATTGATTCTTCCAATCCATGAACATGGTATATTTCTCCATCTATTAGTGTCCTCTTTGATTTCTTTCACCAGTGTTTTATAGTTTTCTATATATAGGTCCTTAGTTTCTTTAGGTAGATATATTCCTAAGTATTTTATTCTTTCCGTTGCAATGGTGAATGGAATTGTTTCCTTAATTTCTCTTTCTGTTTTCTCATTATTAGTGTATAGGAATGCAAGGGATTTCTGTGTGTTGATTTTATATCCTGCAACTTTACTGTAGTCATTGATTATTTCTAGTAATTTTCTGGTGGACTCTTTGGGGTTTTCTATGTAGAGGATCATGTCATCTGCAAATAGTGAGAGTTTTACTTCTTCTTTTCCAATTTGGATTCCTTTTATTTCTTTTTCTGCTCTGATTGCTGTGGCCAAAACTTCCAAAACTATGTTGAATAGTAATGGTGAAAGTGGGCACCCTTGTCTTGTTCCTGACTTTAGAGGAAATGCTTTCAATTTTTCACCATTGAGGTTAATGTTTGCAGTGGGTTTGTCATATATAGCTTTTATTATGTTGAGGTATGTTCCTTCTATTCCTGCTTTCTGGAGAGTTTTTATCATAAATGGATGTTGAATTTTGTCAAAGGCTTTCTCTGCATCTATTGAGATAATCATATGGTTTTTATTTTTCAATTTGTTAATGTGGTGTATTACATTGATTGATTTGCGGATATTGAAGAATCCTTGCATCCCTGGGATAAAGCCCACTTGATCATGGTGTATGATCTTTTTAATGTGTTGTTGGATTCTGATTGCTAGAATTTTGTTAAGGATTTTTGCATCTATGTTCATCAGTGATATTGGCCTGTAGTTTTCTTTTTTTGTGGGATCTTTGTCAGGTTTTGGTATTAGGGTGATGGTGGCCTCATAGAATGAGTTTGGAAGTTTACCTTCCTCTGCAATTTTCTGGAAGAGTTTGAGCAGGATAGGTGTTAGCTCTTCTCTAAATTTTTGGTAGAATTCAGCTGTGAAGCCGTCTGGACCGGGGCTTTTGTTTGCTGGAAGATTTTTGATTACAGTTTCAATTTCCATGCTTGTGATGGGTCTGTTAAGATTTTCTATTTCTTCCTGGTCCAGTTTTGGAAAGTTGTACTTTTCTAAGAATTTGTCCATTTCTTCCACGTTGTCCATTTTATTGGCATATAATTGTTGATAGTAGTCTCTTATGATCCTTTGTATTTCTGTGTTGTCTGTTGTGATCTCTCCATTTTCGTTTCTAATTTTGTTGATTTGATTTTTCTCTCTTTGTTTCTTGATGAGTCTGGCTAATGGTTTGTCAATTTTATTTATCCTTTCAAAGAACCAGCTTTTGGTTTTGTTGATTTTTGCTATGGTCTCTTTTGTTTCTTTTGCATTTATTTCTGCTCTAATTTTTAAGATTTCTTTCCTTCTACTAACCCTGGGGTTCTTCATTTCTTCCTTTTCTAGTTGCTTTAGGTGTAGAGTTAGGTTATTTATTTGACTTTTTTCTTGTTTCTTGAGGTGTGCCTGTATTGCTATGAACTTTCCCCTTAGGACTGCTTTTACCGTGTCCCACAGGTTTTGGGTTGTTGTGTTTTCATTTTCATTCGTTTCTATGCAAATTTTGATTTCTTTTTTGATTTCTTCTGTGATTTGTTGGTTATTCAGCAGCGTGTTGTTCAGCCTCCATATGTTGGAATTTTTAATAGTTTTTCTCCTGTAATTGAGATCTAATCTTACTGCATTGTGGTCAGAAAAAATGCTTGGAATGATTTCTATTTTTTTGAATTTACCAAGGCTAGCTTTATGGCCCAGGATGTGATCTATCCTGGAGAAGGTTCCATGTGCGCTTGAGAAAAAGGTGAGATTCATTGTTTTGGGATGAAATGACCTATAGATATCAATTAGGTCTAACTGGTCTATTGTATCGTTTAAAGTTTGTGTTTCCTTGTTAATTTTCTGTTTAGTTGATCTATCCATAGGTGTAAGTGGGGTATTAAAGTCTCCCACTATTATTGTGTTATTGTTAATTTCTCCTTTCATACTTGTTAGCATTTGTCTTACGTACTGTGGTGCTCCCGTGTTGGGTGCATATATGTTTATAATTGTTATATCTTCTTCTTGGATTGATCCTTTGATCATTATGTAGTGACCTTCTTTGTCTCTTTTCACCGCCTTTGTTTTAAAGTCTATTTTATCTGATATGAGTATTGCTACTCCTGCTTTCTTTTGGTCCCTATTTGCATGGAAAATCTTTTTCCAGCCCTTCACTTTCAGTCTGTATGTGTCCCCTGTTTTGAGGTGGGTCTCTTGTAGACAACATATGTAGGGGTCTTGTTTTTGTATCCATTCAGCCAGTCTTTGTCTTTTGGTTGGGGCATTCAACCCATTTACATTTAAGGTAATTACTGATAAGTATGTTCCCGTTGCCATTTACTTTATTGTTTTGGGTTCGAGTTTATACACCGTTTTTGTGTTTCCTGTCTAGAGAATATCCTTTAGTATTTGTTGGAGAGCTGGTTTGGTGGTGCAGAATTCTCTCAGCTTTTGCTTGTCTGAAAAGCTTTTGATTTCTCCTTCATACTTGAATGAGATCCTTGCTGGGTACAATAATCTGGGCTGTAGGTTATTTTCTTTCATCATTTTAAGTATGTCTTGCCATTCCCTCCTGGCTTGAAGAGTTTCTATTGAAAGATCAGCTGTTATCCTTATGGGAATTCCCTTGTGTGTTATTTGTTGTTTTTCCCTTGCTGCTTTTAGTATTTGTTCTTTGTGTTTGATCTTTGTTAATTTGATTAATATGTGTCTTGGGGTGTTTCTCCTTGGGTTTATCCTATTTGGTACTCTCTGGGTTTCTTGGACTTGGGTGATTATTTCCTTCCCCATTTTAGGGAAGTTTTCCACTATTATCTCCTCAAGTATTTTCTCATGGTCTTTCTTTTTGTCTTCTTCTTCTGGAACCCCTATGATTCGAATGTTGTAGCGTTTAATATTGTCCTGGAGGTCTCTGAGATTGTCCTCATTTCTTTTAATTCGTTTTTCTTTTATCCTCTCTGATTCATTTATTTCTACCATTCTATCTTCTAATTCACTAATCCTGTCTTCTGCCTCTGTTATTCTACTATTTGTTGCCTCCAGAGTGTTTTTAATTTCACTTATTGCATTATTCATTATATATTGACTCTTTTTTATTTCTTCTAGGTCCTTGTTAAACCTTTCTTGCATCTTCTCAATCCTTGTCTCCAGGCTATTTATCTGTGATTCCATTTTAGTTTCAAGATTTTGGATCAATTTCACTATCATTATTCGGAATTCTTTATCAGGTAGATTCCCTATCTCTTCCTCTTTTGTTTGGTTTGGTGGGCATTTATCCTGTTCCTTTATCTGCTGAGTATTCCTCTGTCTCTTCATCTTGTTTAAATTGCTGAGTTTGGGGTGTCCTTTCTGTATTCTGGCAGTTTGTGGGGTTCTCTTTATTATGGCGTTTCCTCACTGTGTGTGGGTTTGTACAGGTGGCTTGTCAAGGTTTCCTGGTTAGGGAAGCTTGTGTCGGTGTTCTGGTGGGTGGAGCTGTATTTCTTCTCTCTGGAGTGCAATGAAATGTCCAGTAATGAGTTATGAGATGTCTATAGTTTTGGGGTGACTTTGGGCAGCCTGTATCTTGAAGCTCAGGACTGTGTTCCTTTGTTGCTGGAGAATTTGCTTGGTATGTCTTGCCCTGGAACTTATTGGCCCTTGTGTGGTGCTTGGTTTCAGTGTCGGTATGGAGGCATTTGATGAGCTCCTGTCAATGAATGTTCCTTGGAGTCAGGAGTTCCCTGGAGTCAGGGTTTGGACTTAAGTCTCCTGCTTCCGATTATCGGTCTTATTTTTACAGTAGTTTCAAAACTTCTCCTTCTATACAGCACCATTGATAAAACATCTACATTAAAGATGATAAGTTTCTCTACAGTGAGGGTCACTCAGAGAGGTTCACAGGGTTACATGGAGAAGAGAAGAGGGAGGAGGGAGTTAGAGGTGACCCAAATGAGATGAGGTGAATCAATAGTGGAGAGAGTGGGCTAGCCAGTAGTCACTTCCTTATGTGCACTCCACAACTGGACCACTCAGAGATGTTCACGGGGTTATACAGAGAAGAGAAGAAGGAGGAAGGTAACCGAGGTGGCCAGAAGGATAAAAGGGGGGAATGAAAAGGAGGGAGCCAGATCCAGCCAGTAATCAGTTCCCTAAGTGTTCTCCACCGTCTGGAACACACAGAAATTCACAGAGTTGGGTAGAGTAGAGAGGGGTTAGGGAGGAGACACAGGCGACCTGGTGGAGAAAAAGGAGGGTCCAAAGGGAGAGAGAGCAGTCAAGCCAGTAATCTCACTCCCTAGTGAAAAATGGGTCCTGAAGATTGGGTCCTTAAAGGTACAAAATTGGTAACAAATACATAAAAGCGAAAATTAAAAATCTAGTGTAGAGTTTGGAATTTCAAAAATACGATGTTAAAGAAAAGAAGAAGGAAAAGAAAGAGAGAGAGAACGAACAAACAAAAACAAACAAGGTCGCGAAAATTATAAAGAAAGTACAGGTACAAAATTGATAACTAATACCAGAGAGCGAAAATTAAAAATCTAGAGTAGAGTTTGGAATTTCAAAAATACGATGTTAAAGAAAAGAAGAAGGAAAAGAAAGAGAGAAAAAATGAACAAACAAAAACAAACAAGGTCGCGAAAATTATGAAAAAAGTACAGGTACAAAATTGATAACTAATACCAGAAAGCAAAAATTAAAAATCTAGAGTAGAGTTTGGGTTTTCAAAAATACAATGTTAAAAAAAAAAAAAAAAAAGAAGAAGAAGAAAAATAAAGAGAGAAAACAAACAAACAAATACGAACAATGTCACAAAAATTATAAAGAAAATACAGGTACAAAATTGATATCAAATACCAAAAAGCATAAATTGAAAATCTAGAGTAAAGTTTGGAATTTCAGATATACAATGTTATATAAAAGAAGAAGAGAAAGAAACAGAGAAGAAGAAAAAAAAAATCACAGAAATTATATAAAAAAAAACTATAGGTACAAAATTGATAACATATACCAAAAAGCGAAAATTAAAAATCTAGAGTAGAGTTTGGGATTTCAAAAATACAATGTTAAAGAAAAGAAGAAAAAAACAAAAACCAACAACAACAACAACAAAAAAAAACAACAAGGTCAAAAAATTATAAAATATATATATATGAAGTTTGCTGAAGAAGAAAAAAAAATAGGGTCTTTTTTTTTTTTGCAAAGTAATAGGTTATAAAAGTGAAAATTAAGGAACAATAGAGGACTTAAAATTTTTTTTTTTTAATTAAAAAAAAAAAGAATGATCGTAAAAATAATAAAAATATATCTAGGACTTTTTTGTTTCTTTTTTTGTGGGTGTTGTGGGTTCAGTTCATTTTTGGCTAGTTCCTTGGTCAGATTTATATTTCTCAAGATCTATAGGCCCCTTCCTATGTAGTCCGTAGTAACCACAGGATTTTGATCTATTGCCTGTAGCTTCCAAGGCGTTTCCCTCTGTTATATCTTCTTCTGTTTGCTAGTCTCTTCAGTATCTGGTTTCCGCCCTGACTCAAAGGGCACGGTGGAGGACACTTTTTTTTTTTTTTTTTAGGCTTACTTGTTCAGTCGCGCTGTGGGGAGGGAGGGAGGGAGGGTGCAAACAAATAACACTGGCCTGGGCTCGCAGTGCCTCAGCCACCCTGGGTCTGCCCCCGCTCACAGCGCGTGTAGCCTCCCTGTCCACACTGCTCGGACTCTAGGTTGTTCCGCCGGGAACAATCCGAGGCTGGCCCTGGGCTGCATGCACCTCCCAGGTCCAAGCCGCTCAGGTTCAGGCACTCGGGTAGTCCTCAGAGGCGCAGACTCAGTTGGGCCTGCGTTTTGTACTCTTCCCAGGTCCGAGCGCCAATTTGCTCTTCCCAGGCGAGCGCCAATGCTGCGACTTATCGCCTCCCCGCCACTCGGTTATCTGGATGTAAAACCGGTGCACCTTCTCAGGCAGATGTTGACCGTCCAGACCCCCAAGAGGTTTTAGTTAGCAAAGAAGCCTGCTTACAATTTTATAGATAATGTCTCTCTGGGGCTGCAATTGCCCCCTTCCGGCTCTGGCTGCCTGTCACCGGAGGGGGAAGGTCTGCAGCCGGCTATCTCTGTTCAGTCCTTTGTTCCGTGCGCGGGCCTGGCGGTCTTAGGTTAGGGCTGGCTTTTCGCGTGGTAGGTATCCCACAGTCTGGTTTGCTAGCCCAAATTATTTCGCTCAGATAGCGCTCAGGGTATTCAGGCCAGATTCTTACTCTCAGCGATGCAGCCCACGCCGCGCCTCCCTGCCCAGCCCCGATTCGCTAATGGCGGATGCAGGCGTCTGCGCTGCTTCTCTGCTGGGGGAGTTACCGTAGGGCTCGCAATCTGCGAGTTTTAAATTGTTTATTTATTTTTTCTCCCTGTTATGTTGCCCTCTGTGCTTCCAAAGCTCGGCACAGATTCGGCAGTGAGAAGGTTTCCTGATGTTTGGAAACTTCTCTCTTTTTAAGATTCCCTTCCCGGGACGGAACTCCGTCCCTCCCTCTTTTGTCTCTTTTTTTTGTTTTTAATATTTTTTCCTACCTCCTTTGGAAGAGTTGGGTTGCTTTTCTGGGTGCCTGATGTCCTCTGCCGGCATTCAGAAGTTGTTTTGTGGAATTTACTCGACGTTTAAATGCTCTTTTGATGAGTTTGTGGGGGAGAAAGTGTTCTCCCCCGTCCTACTCCTCCGCCATCTTGGCTCCTCCCCTCTGATGTTGGAAATCTTTTCATGTACTTGCTGGCCATTTTAATGTCTTTTTTTTGGCGGGGGGGGGGGGGGATATCTTTTCAGAACTTCTGCCCATTTTAAAATCAAATTGTTGTTTTTCATTGAGTTGTCTGAAATCTTTATATATTTTGGATACTAAGTGCTTATCAGATTTATGATTTGCAAATATTATCTCCCATTCAGTATGTTGTCCTTTCACTTTGTTAATGTCTTCCTGTGCTATGGAGTCTTCTTGTTTTGTTTTATTTTTTTAGTTTGATATAATTCTACTTTTTAATTTTTGCTTTTATTGCCTTAGCTTTTGGGTTCAGATCCAAAAATTCCACATCAGGACCAATATCCAGGAGCTAACTGTCTAACTTCTAGGAGTTTTATGGTTTCAGGTCTTACATTCAAATTAATTCATTTTGAGTTAATTATTGTGTGCAGTATAAGATGGTCATTTAATTTCTTTGTATTTATCTGTCCTGTTTTCCTAGCACCATTTAATGAAGAAATTTCCTTTCTCCATTGTATATCCTTGGTTCCTTTGTCTAAGTCAATTAACCACACATATGTGTTTATTTCTGGGATTCCTATTATATTTCATTGAGCCGTGTATCTGTTTTTATGTCAATACGACACAGCTCCCATTAAGATAGCTTTGTACTATACTTGAAATTAGGGAGCAAGATTCTTCAAAATGTAATTCTCTTTCTCAAGATTGGCTATTTGGGGACTTTTGTGGTTCCATAAATATTTTTAAAAAATTTTGCTTGTTAATTTTTGGCTATGCCGAGTTTCCGGTGCTGTGCAGGCTTTTCTCTAGTCACAGTGAGCAAGTATCAAAGGCTTCTAGCTGTGGTATGTGGACTTCTCACTGCAGCGTCTAGTTTCGCTGCAGAGTAGCTACAGTCGCTGAGGCTGTGTGTCGGCGGTCGCTGCTCTGGGCTCTAGAGCGCAGGCACGGTAGTCGTAGCACATGGGCTTAGATGCTCCGTGGCATGCAGGATCTTCCCGGACCAGGGATTGACCCCGCATCTCCTATATTGACAGGTGGGTTCTTTGTCACTGAGTCACCAGGGAAGCCCTCAGGCATATTTTAGATTCTAGTTTTCCACATGAATATCTGGTGAAAGAGGCTAAGATCAAGAGGCCTGAGAGCTGGGAGTCCTCAGCCATAGTTGTGGTTCTGCTATCAAAAGTTCTGGGGCCTTTGGTTAGTGCCTCAACTTTTCTGGGCCTGTTTCCTCCCCTCAAAAGTGCCCTATGGCTCACTAAGTTGTGTCTAACTCATCTGAAACCCCATGGACAGTAGCCCACTAAGCTCCTCTAGCCAAGGGATTTCAAAGGCGAGACTGTTGGAGTGGGTTGCCATTTCCTTCTCCATCCATAAATATTTTATAATTAATTTTTTCCAGTTCTGAGAAAAACTCTATGGGAATCTTGAGTATTATATTGAGGTTTTGTAGATTGCTTAGGATAGCATGGACATTTTAACAATATTAATTATTTAATCCATGAGCACAGAGTATCTTTCCTTTTCTGTCTTTTTCAATTTCTTTCATCAATGCCTAACAGGTTTCAGAAAACAGGTTTTTCATCTCTTTTGTTAAACTTATTCCTGGGTATTTTGCTTTTTTTGTTACCATTGTAAAAAGGATTCTCTTCTTAATAACCCTATCAGATTTTTTATTAGTATTTAGAAACACAACATATTTCTGTATATTGATATTTGTTTTGCAACATTATTGAATTCATTTATTAGTTCTAATAGTTTATCAGTAGAGTCCTGCATATATTATCAAATCATCTTGCAAAGAGTAACAGATTTACTTTCTCCTTTCCAATTTGGAAAGCACTTATTTCTTTTCCTTGCCTAATTATTGTGGCTAGAACATGCAATATCAATGGCAGCAGTGGGCATTCTTATCTTCTGGGCATTCATCATTTCAGAGGAAACAATTTTAGCTATTTTTTGTGGAGTATGATGTTAGTTGTGGGTTTGTCAATAAGATTTTTACTGCATTAAGGTACCTTTCATCTATATACACTCTACTGAGTTTTGTTATAAATGTATATTGGAATTGTCAAAATCTTTTTCCACAACAACTGAGATGGTCATGTGATTTTTAAACTTCAATTTGTTAAGCGATATATCACACTGATTGATTTACAGACATTGAACCATCCTTGCATTCCTGGGATAAATCCAACTTAATCATGCTGTATAATCCTTTTAAGATATTGTTGAATTTGATTTACTAATATACTCTGTATATTAGTAGTATAATATTACTAATATACTTCCAATAACACAAGAGAAGACTCTACACATGGACATCACCAGATGGTCAATACTGAAATCAGACTGATTATATTTTTGAAGCCAAAGATGGAGAAACTCTATACAGTCAGCAAAAACAATACTGGGAGCTGACTGTGGCTCAAATCATGAACACCTTACTGCCAAATTTGACTTAAATTAAAGAAAACAGGGAAAACCACTAGATCTTTCAGGTATGACCTAAATCAAATCCCTCATGATTGTACAGTGGAAGTGACAAATAGATAGATTCAAGGGATTAGATCTGATAGATAGACTGCTTGAAGAACTGCAGACAGAGGTTTATAATATTGTACAGGCGGCAATGATCAAGACCATCCCCAAGAAAAGGAAAGATATACCCATTTGAACGCAGAGTTCCAAAGAATAGCAAGGAGAGATAGGAAAGTCTTCCTCAGTTATCAATGCAAAGAAATAGAAGAAAAATATAAAATGGGAAAGACTAGAGATCTCAAGAAAATTAGAGATACCAAGGGAATATTTCATGCAAAGATGGGTTCAATAAAGGACAGAAATGGTATGGACCTAACAGAAGCAGAAGATATTAAGAAGAGGTGGCAAGAATGCACAGAAGAACTATACAAAAAAGATCTTAATGACCCAGATAACCATGATATTCTGATCACTCACCTAGAGCCAGACATCCTTTGAAGTCAAGTGGGCCTTAGGAAACATCACCATGAACAAAGCTAGTGGAGGTGATGTAATTCCAGCTGAGCTATTTTAAACCCTAAAATATGATGCTGTAAAAGTGTTGCACTTAATATGCCAGCAAATTTGGAAAACTCAGCAGAGGCCACAGGACTGGAAAAGGTCAGTTTTTATTCCAATCCCAAAGAAAGGCAATGCCAAAGATGAATCAAACTACTGCACAATTGCCCTCATCTCACACGCTAGCAAAATAATGCTCAAACTTCTCCAAGCAAGGCTTCAACAGTATGTGAATCATGAACTTCCAGATGTTCAAACTGGATTTAGAAAAGGCAGAGGAACCAAAGATCAAATTTCCAACATCCGTTAATTCATTGAAAAAGCAAGAGAGCTCCAGAATAACATCTACTTCTACTTTATCGACTATGCCAAAACCTTTGACTGTGTGGATCACCACAAACTGGAAAACTCTTCAAGGGATGGGAATACCAGGCCATCTGACCTGCCTCCTGACAAATCTGTAAAGAGGCCAAGAAGCAACAGTTAGAACTAGACACAGGACAACAGACTGGTTCCAAATAGGAAAAGGAGTACGTCAAGGCTGTATATTGTCACTGCTTATTTAAATTATATGCAGAGTACCTCATGCAAAATGCTGGGTTGGACGAAGCATAGTTGGAGTCAAGATTGCCAGGAGAAATATCAGTAACCTCAGATATGCAGATGACACCACCCTTATGGCCGAAAGTGAAGAAGAACTAAGGAGCTTCTTGATGAAAGTGAAAGAGGAGAGTTAAAGAATTGGCTTAAAACTCAGCATTCAAAAAACAAAGATCATGGCATCTTGTCCCACCCCTTCATGGCAAGTAGATGGGAGAACAATGGAAACAGTGATGGGCTTTATTTTTTTTGCACTCCAAAATCACTGCAGATGGTGACTGCAGCCATGAAATTAAAAGACGCTTGCTCCTTGGAAGAAAAGCTATGACCAACCTAGACAGCACTGAGTCAGTTCTAATGAGTTGGGTGAACTTAGAATCTATTATACAGAGTGAAGTGATCAGAAAGAGAAGGATAAAAACCATATTCTAATGCATATATATGGAATCTGGAAAAATGGTATGAAGAATTTATTTACAGGGCAATAATGGAGAAACAGACATAGAGAATAGACTTATCAACATGGGGAGAGGGGAGAAGAGGGTAAGGTGTATGAAAGAGTAACATGGGAACTTACATTACTATATGTAAAGTAGATAACCAAGGGGAATTTGCTGTGTGGCTCAGGAAACTCAAACATGGGATCTGTATCAACCTAGAGGGGTGGGGGGGGGGGAGGGAGACAGAGAAAGTTTCAAAAGGGAGGGAATATGTGTATACCTATGGTTGATTCATGTTGAGGTTTGACAGAAAACAGCAAAATTCTATAAAGCATTTATCCTTCAATAAAAAATAAATTAATTTTTTAAAAAACCAGAGACATTACTTTGCCAACAAAGGTCCGTCTAGTCAAAGCTGTGGTTTTTCTATTAGTAATGTATGGATGTGAAAGTTGGACTATAAAGAAAGCTGACCGCCAAAGAGTTGATGCTTTTTAACTGTGGTGTTGGAGAAGACTCTTGACTATCCCTCGAACTACAAGGAGAGCCAAGAAATCCATCCTAAAGGAAATCAGTCCTGAATATTCACTGGAAGGACTAATGTTGAAGCTGAAACTCCAATACTTTGGCCACCTAATGCAAATAACCGACTCATTGGAAAAGACCCTGATGCTGGGAAAGATTGAAGGTGGGAGGCAAAGAGGATGACAGAAGATGAGATGGTTGGATGGCTTCACTGACTAGACGGACATGAGTTTTAGCAAGCTCCGGCAGTTGGTGATGGACAGGCGTGCTGCAGTCCATGGGGTTGCAGAGTCACACGTGACAGAGTGACTGAACTTACTGATCATTTTTACATCTATGTCATGGGAATATTGGCTATAACTTTCTCTTTTATGGATTTTTTTGTCTTGTTTTGGTATCAGGATAAGTCTGAGCAAGTTTGAAAGTTTCACTTCCTATTCCATTTTTTTGAAGAGTTTGAGAAGTATAAGTGTTAACTCTTTTTGGATGTTTGGTAGAATTTACCAGTGAAGCCATCTTGTCCTTGAATTTTATTTGGGGGCAGAAGTTTGGTTACTCATTCAATCTCCTCATTAGTAATCAGCCTATTCAGATTTTCTATTTTTTCATGATTGCTATGGATGATAGCATGTTTCTAAGAATTTATCCATTTTTCTAGGTCATCTAATTCATTGGCATATCATTTTTAAAGGCAGGATCTTAAGATCCTTTGTATTTCTGATAGCAGTTATAACATTTTTTTATTTCTACTTTTATTTATTTGAGCTTTAGCTCTCTTTCTTGGAGAATCTGGCTAATGTTTTGTCCATTTGGTTTATGTTTTCATAGAACCTGCACTTAGTTTTATTGATCTTTTATTTTTTGGGAGGATGCTTCTATTTCATTTATATCCACTCTGAGCTTTTATCTCCTTTATTTTATAAACTTTGGAGCTTGTTTGCTCTTCTTTCTCCATGTTTTTCTGTGTAATATTAGATTGTTTATTTGAAATTTTCTTATTTCTGTAGCTGGGACTGTATGGTTACAAACTTCTCTCTTAAAACTGTTTTTGCTGCAACCTATATGTCTTGGAAGGCTGTATTTTCATTTCCATTTGTCTCTGGGTATTTTTAAATTTTTTCTTTGATTTCTTCATTGACCCACTGGTCCCCAGTAGCATGTTGTTTAATCTCCACATGTTTGTTTCTGTTGTACACAAATTCATAGACTGACTAAAATCTATCTGAAATATAAGAAACATATATCAAGTACAAGGAAGTATTTTTTTGGCTGCACCATGCAGCATGTGAGATCTTAGTTCTCAATCAGGAACTGAACCTACACCCGTGCACTGGAAGATGCGGTCTTAACCACTGGACTAAAGTCCCAAGGTCGAGTATTCATAATCACTCTCGCCTCAGGCAGCAAATTTGGAAAACTCGGCAGTGGCCACAGGACTGGAAAAGGTCAGTTTTCATTCCAATCCCAAAGAAAGGCAATACCAAAGAAAGCTCAAACTACCGCCCAATTGCACTCATCTCACATGCTAGTAAAGTAATGCTCAAAATTCTCCAAGCCAGGCTTCAGCAATACATGAACCGTGATCTTCCAGATGTTCAGGCTGGTTTTAGACAAGGCAGAGGAAGGAGAGATCAAATTGCCAACATCTGCTGGATCATCAGAAAAGCAAGAGAGTTCCAGAAAAATGTATATTTCTGCTTTATTGACTATGCTAAAGCCTTTGACTGTGTGGATCACAATAAACTGTGGAAAATTCTGAAAGAGATGGGAATACCAGATCACCTGACCTGCCTCTTGAGAAACCTATATGCAGGTCAGGAAGCAACAGTTAGAACTGAACATGGAACAACAGACTGGTTCCAAGTCAGGAAAGGAGTATGTCAAGGCTGTATATTGTCACCTGCTTATTTAACTTATATGCAGAGTACATCATGAGAAACGCTGGGCTGGAAGAAGCACAAGCTGGAATCAAGATTGCCAGGAGAAATATCAATAACCTCAGATATGCAGATGACATCACCCTTATGACAGAAAGTGAAGAACTAAAAAGCCTCTTGATGAAAGTGAAAGAGGAGAGTGAAAAAGTTGACTTAAAACTCAACATTCACAAAATGAAGATCATGGCATCTGGTCTGATCACTTCATGGGAAATAGATGGGGAAACAGTGGCTGACTTTATTTTGGGGGGCTCCAAAATCACTGCAGATGCTGATTGAGCCATGAAATTAAAAGACACTTACTCCTTGGGAGGAAAGTTATGATTAACCTAGAGAGCATATTAAAAAGCAGAGACATTACTTTGCCAACAAAGGTCTGTCTAGTAAAGGCTATGGTTTTTCCAGTACTCATGTATGGATGTGAGAGTTGGACTATCAAGAAAGCTGAGTGCTGAAGAATTGATGCTTTTGAATTATGGTGTTGGAGAAGACTCTTGAGAGTCCCTTGGACTGCAAGGAGATCCAACCAGTCCATCCTAAAGGAGATCAGTCCTGGGTGTTCGTTGGTAGGACTGATTCTGAAGCTGAAACTCCAATACTTTGGCCACCTGATGTGAAGAGCTGACTCATTGGAAAGAACCCTGATACTGGGAAAGATTGAGGGCAGGAGAAGAAGGGGATGACACAGGATGACATGGTTGGATGGCATCACTGACTCAATGAACATGGGTTTGGATGGACTCCAGGAGTTGGTGATGGACAGGGAGGCCTGGCATGCTGCGGTTCATGGGGTTGCAAAGAGTCAGACACGACTGAGTGACTGAACTGAACTGAACTGAAAATGTAGTTTATTTTTAATCCTGAAAGAGGTAAGTAACAGTTGATCATTTTTCCCTTCCTATTTAATACCTAGAAAACTGAGCTAAAGAAAGGTGATACAACTTGCCCAAGGTCACAAAGAAAAACTGCTCATAGCAGAGCAAAAGTTTGATACCAAGCAGTGTGGTCCCAGAGTGTGCAAGCTTAATCACTACCTTAACTGCCTCCTTTTTCTACACTTACTTATACTATGTGCTCTGTTAACATGTCTTTCTGGAAGATTCCTGAATATTTTCCCTTTTCTTTGTATAAAACTAAATTTTGTATTTCTTCCGTGTTAGCTCAAAACTCATCTCTTCCATCATGTTTCAACACACTGGAATTTCCCTTGTTGTTCAGTCACCAAGTTGTGTCCGATTCTTTGCGACTCTGTAGCCCACCAGGCTCCTCTGTCCATGGGATTCTCCAGGCAAGAATACTGGAGTGGGTTGCCATGCCCTTCACCAGGGGATCTTCCCTATCCAGGTATCAAACCCAGGTCCCTTAGTCTCCTGCATTGGCAGGCAGGTTCTTTACTACTAGAGAAATGTGGGAAGCCCTGTTTTTCTACTTGCATTATACAGTACCTGAAACCTAGTGCCATGCAGCACTTACATACATATCATAGTCTTACAAGCATATTAACGCTTACTCAGTTTGAAGGTAAGCTCCTAATGACATGGGCCATTCGTATTTTTTTTTTAATATAAATTTATTTATTTTAATTGGAGGCTAATTATTTTACAATATTGTAGTGGTTTTGCCATACATTGACATGAATCCACCGTGGGTGTACATGTGTTCCCCATCCTGAACCCCCCTCTCACTTCCCTCCCCATCCCATCCCTCTGGGTCATCCCAGTGCACCAGCCCCAAGCACCCTGTCTCATGCATTGAACCTGGACTGGTGATCCATTTCACATATGATAATATACTGAAAATCTTACCCATTAAAAAAAAATCAAATGAAGTACATTAAAAAGAAAGATTTATGTTTTTCAAAAGATATCATTAAGAGACTAGATAAGGAAGAAAATATTTTCAAAACACATAATTGACCAAAAAAAGTGTCTGAAATCTATAATAACTATACCAATCAAAAAGAAAAAGACAAACAACTTAAGAGTAAATTGAGTAAGATATTTCAGTAGGCAATACACAAAAGGGGGTATCGTATAAATAAATATAGGAAATGATGATCAACTTTATTAGTCATTAGGAAAATGCAAATTAAAGCTGCTCTTGCTACTGCTGCTAAGTCACTTCAGTCATGTCTGACTCTGTGGGACCCCATAAACGGCAGCCCATCAGGCTCCCCCATCCCTGGGATTCTCCAGGCAAGAACCCACTGGAGTGGGGTGCCATTGCCTTCTCCGAAATTAAAGCTATCATGCAATAATACTACATACTTGTCAGAATGATCAAAATTTTAAATGCTAATAAGTGGGTTGGTGAGTGCAGGTGAGAATAGAGGAATTAAAAAAAGAAAAGAGAAAAAAAATAGCCTAAATGAAATGAAATGAATAGAACTGAAAAAAGAAATGGGAAAAGTCCTCACTATTATAGTTGGAAACTTCAATATCCCTCTCTCAATAAGTATTAGAACAATTGGACTGAAACTCAGAAATATATAAATGAACTCAACAACACTAACTCATTGGAGCTAACCAATACTTACATAACATTTCACACAAGTAAATAGCACATTATTTTCAAGTGGCCACAGAACATACACCAAAATAAAACACCTTCGGGCATGAAATAAACAGCACTAAAAATAAAGAAATCAAAATCACTCCAAGTATGTTCTCTAACCATAATGGAATCAAACTATAAATCAGTAATATAAAGAAAACAAGAAAATCTCAAAGCATTTGTGAAATGATAAAACAGATATTTAAATACTCCATACATCAAAGAGAAAGTCTTAGGGGGATTTTTCAACTACAGTAGACAAATGAAAACAAAAGTTCAATACATCAAAATTGTGGAGCACTCTTAAGGTAGTAATGATAGGGAAATTTATGTCACTACATGTGTACATTAGAAAAGAGGAAAAGTCTAAGCTTGAACTTCAAAAACCTAAAAAAAGAAAAGCAAGCGATAGCCAAAGTAATCAGAAGAAATAATATGCAAGCAGAAATCCACGGAATTGGAATAAGAAGTTCAACAAAAAAGAAAAAATGATGAAACCAAATCCATGTTCTTTGAAAAGTTAGTAAAATTGACAAATATGTAGCAAGATTGACAAAGACAAAAAGAAATAAGACAGAGCATGGCAACATATTCCAGTATTCTTGCCAGGAGAATCCCATGGACAGAGGAGCCTGGCAGGCTATAGACCAAAGGGTCACAAAGAGCCAGAAATAACTGAAGCAGCAGCACGCATGCACATATTAAATATAAAAAATGAAACAGAAGATATTACTAAATATCTTTCAGACTGCAAAAGGATAAGGGAACAAGTACAACTCAAAGATGTACATTTTAAAATTTAAGTAAAATGGGACAGTTTCTTGAATAACACAAATTAATACAACTCATTCAATATGAAAAGGACTATGGTATAAGCCTTATGCATATTAAAGAAACTAAGTTCATAACTGCACAAAACAAAACAAAAAAAAAACCTTCCTCAAAGAAATGTACAAGCACAAATGTTTTCATTGGAAGGCTATACCAAAAGATTAAAGAAATTTCATACCAATTCTATACAATCTTTAGAGAAAATAAAAAAGAAAACATTTTTAATTTATATCTTAGTATCATCTTCATACCAAAACCAGATAAAGAGAATATAAATAAAACTATAGAATGACATGCATGAAAAGAGACATAAAAATCCTTAACAAATATTAGCAAATATAATTCACCAACCCATAAGAAAAAATATGTACCATAATTGAGTGGGGCTTATTCTGGGAATATAAGGCTGGTTTAATACCTGAAAAACAAAACAGACCTGCAAGTTAGTGGAGAAGGAAGACCCTAGAATTCTCTTTCTGTTTTTATAAGGAGACAAACATTTGGTAAACAGTTTTATGGAACCATCAGAGTTTCTACTAGAATTTTAAAATTTCTTAGCCAGTTCAGCAGTACAATCTGAAAGTTATTAGAAAACTGTATTTGTTTAAAAGTCCTTGCCATGAATCTTCTTTAAGATGAAACATCTTTACAAAAGCATCAGAGTAAAACATAACTTTCTATGAGTGGCAAAAACTTTAAAAGAGCATGTTTAAAGCAGGACACCCAAAGCCTGTGCTCTGGGACAACCCAGAGGGATGGGGTGGGGAGTGAGCTGGGAGAGGGTTTTAGGATGGGGGGACACACGTTTACTGTGGCTGATTCAGGTTGATATGTGGGAAAAATCATCACAATATTATAAAGTAATTATCCTCCAATTAAAATAAATACATTAATTAAAAAAAAGTTAAAGACCTGATTAGAACATAACTGACAGCTAACAAAGAAAATTAATCAATTCACTACAACATATGTTTTAAGATAATTAGAACTATTACTGATATCATTATAAAAATACCTATGCAAATTTTAGAATTTTATATAACTTCTAGAATGTTAATACTAATGACATTAGCCTATATACTATAACCAAAGAATGTTTATCACCATTCATCTGGTAATGATTCATAAAATGAAAAAAAATTGGACTGCATCAAAATTAGAAACATTTTCTCTGTGAAAGAGCCTAATAGGAAGATGAAAAGACAAATTGCAGACCATGAGAAATATTTTCAAACCATGGATCCAAAAAGCAGTGAGTATGTAGCATATAAAATGCACCCTCACTACAATAAAAACAGTATAAAACAAACCAATTAAAAAATGAGCAAAAAATATAGAGACATTTCAATGAAGAGGACATAGAGATTGCAAATAGATATCTGGAAAGAGGTTCATAGAAATGCAAATAAAAACCATATCAATATCATTATACATCTCCTGGAATGGCTAAAATAAGCAAAACCAATACAATTTTGTAAAGTTTAAAAATGAAATAAAATTAAAATGAAAATAAATAAATAAATAAATAAAGTGGAAATAAAATAAAATAAGAAATAGTGACAACACAAAATGCTGGTGAAGATGCAGAGAAAGTGGATCTCATAAACCTTTTAATGGTACAGTTGCTCTGCACCATTAAAAATAATTCAGCAGTTTCTTTAAAAAGTTAACATGGAGCTACCATATAACTCAGTAGTTGTATTCCTTGGCTCTTATTGCAAAGAAATGAAGACTTGTGTTCACAGAAACACATAAACACACATTTTCAGCAGCTTTATCTGTGATAACCTCAAACTGCAAATCACCCATAGTTTCCTCAATGATTGTCTCTCAGTGAGTGATTTGTGAATTAACTGTGGCACATTCTTACCACAGAATACTACTTGGCAATAAAAACAACAAACTATGGATACATGTGACAACCAGGATGAATCTCCAGAAAATTATGCCCAGTGGGGAAAAAAAAAAGCCAGCTTCAAAACATTACCAACTATATGAATCTATTTAACATTTTTAAAATGACAAATATTATAGAAATGGTTAGGTTATTTTGTTATAGTTTTGTAAGATGTTACATTGGGAGACACTAGGGAAAGTGTACATGGGATTTCTTTTTGTATTACATCTTACTCCCGCATAGGAATCTTGTTGTTGTTCATTTCTAAGTCATGTCTGACTTTTTGCAACCTCATGAACTGCAATGCACCAGGCTCTTCTGTTCTCCACTATCTATCAGCTGGAGTTTGCTCAAACTCATGTGCAAATTTGCTGGAACTCATGTGAGTCGGTGATGCCACCCAACCATCTCATCCTCTGCCACCCTATTTCCTTTTGCCTTCAATCTTTCCCAGCAGCAGAGTCTTTTCCAATGAGTTAGCTCTTCATATCAAGTGGCCAAAGTATTGGAGCTTCAGTTTCAGCAACAGTCCTTACAATGAATATTCAGGGCTGATTTCCTTTAAAATTGACTGGTTTGATCTCCCTGCAGTCTAAGGGACTCTCATGAGTCTTCAGCACCACAAAATTTGAAAGCATCAATTCTTCAGGGCTCACATGTATGCCTGTGACGGATTCATTTTGATATTTGGCAAAACTAATACAATTATGTAAAGTTTAAAAATAAAATAATATTAAAAAAAAAAAAATTCTTCAGGGCTCAGCCTTGTTCATGGTCCAACTTTCACATCCACACATGACTATTGGAAAAACCATAGCTTTGACTGAATGGAACTTTGTAGGCAACATGATGTCTCTGCTTTTTAATACATTGTCTAGGTTTGTTCCGTTCCTTTCAAGGAGCAAGTGTCTTTTATTTTCAGGCTGCAGTCACTTCCCACAGTGATTTTGGAGCCCAAGAAAATAAAATCTGTCACTGCTTCCATCTTTTCCCATCTCTTTGCCATGAAGTGATGGGACTGGATGCCGTGATCTTAGCCTTTTGAATGTTGAGTTTTAAGCCAGCTTTTTCACTCTTCTCTTTCACTTTCATTCAGAGTCTCTTTGGTTCCTCTTCACTTTCTACCATGAGAGTGATATCATCTGCATATCTGAGGTTGTTGATGTTTCTCTCAGCAATCTTGATTCCAGCTGTGATTCATCTGGTCTGGTATTTTGCATGATGTACTCTGCATAGAAGTTGAATAAACAGGGTGCTACATAGATTGTGCTCCTTTCCCAATTTGAACCAGACAGTGGTTCCGTATTCGGTTGTAACTGTTGCTTCTTGACCCATACAGAGGTTTCTCAGGAGACAGATAAGGTGGTCTGGTATTCCCATCTCTTTAAGAATTTTCCACAGTTTGTTGTGATCCACACAATCAAAGACTTTAGTGTAGTCTGTGAAGCAGGAGTAGATGCCAACTAACACTGGCAATTTGATCTCTGGTTCCTTAGAACCAGAAACACAGCTTGTACATCTGAGAGTTCTCAGTTCACAAATTGCTCAAGTCTAGCTTGAAGGTGTTTGAACATAAGCTTGTTAGCATGTGAAATGAGTGTAATTGTATAGTAGTTTGAACGTTCTTTGGCATTGCCCTTCCTTTGAGATTGCACCTAAGTACTGCATTTCAGAACTCTTTTGTTGACAATGAGGGCTATTTCATTTCATTCTTGCCTGCAGTGGTTGATGCAATGGTCAGCTGAATTAAATTCACCCATTCCCATTCATTTTAGTTCACTGATTCCTAAGATGTTGATGTTCAATCTTGCCATCTCCTGCTTGACCACCTCCAAAACTTGATTCATGAACTTAACATTCCGGGTTCCTGTGCAATATTGTTCTTCACGGCAGAGGACTTTACTTTCCCCACTAGACACATTCACAACTGAGTGTCATTTCTGCTTTGGCCCAGCAGCTCCATTCTTTCTGGAGCTATTAGTAATTGCTCTTCAATCTTCCCCAGTAGCATATTGGATGCCTGACCTGACGAGGCTCATCTTCCAGTATCATATCTTTTTGCCTTTTCATGCTATCCATGGAGTGGGTTGCCATTCCTTCCTCCAATAGACCACATTTGTCAGAACTCTTCACTATGACTCACCCATCTTGATGGCACTTCGAGGTATGGCTCAGCTTCATTGAGTCACACAAGCCCCTTTGCCATGACAAGGCTGTGATTCATGAAGGGGGCATATGAATCTGGAATTTTCTAAGGATAAAAACTTAATTAACAATATAAACATGTGCTACTTTAAAATTTTAGAATAAATCTATCAAATACCTGTCAGACATACATGCAAAACAATTGAAATATATTGAAGATTATAAAATAAAATGGAATAAATGAATTGGAAATTTCAATTTTATAAAAATTTTTTCCAAAATTAATCAATAAAATATGTACATGAATCAATATATCAGCAAATTTCTGGGGGATGAGGAGGAGGAAATAATGAGCTGATGATATAGCTCATAAGAAAGAGCCAAAGCTGAAATTATTTGGGAATAGGAAACAGATGGAAGGAGTGTGATATTCAAAACCAAAGAGATAAGGCCATATACAACAAACACACAGCAAATATTATTCTCAGTGGTGAAAAACTGAATACATTCCCTCTAAGATCAGGAAGAAGACAAGGATGCCCACTCTGGACACTAGTATGCAACATAGTTTCAGAAGTCCTACCTATGGCAATCAGAGAAGAAAATGAAATAAAAGGAATTCAGTTAAGAAAACAAGAAGTAAAACTCTGACTGCAGGTGATATGATACTATACATAGAAAACCCTAAAGATACTATCACAAAATGACTAATCAGTGAATTTAGTAATGTCACAGGATTCAAAACCAATACACAGAAATCACTTGCATTCCTATATAATAACAATGAAAAGTCAGAAAGAAAAATCAAGGAATCAATCCCTTTTACAATTGCAACAAAAAGAATAAAGTACCTAGGAACAAACCTTCCTAAAGATACAAAAGAACTCTATACAGAAAACTATAAGACACTGGTGAAGGAAGTCAAAGATGAGATAAACAGATGAAGAGACATTCCCTGTTCCTGGGTTGAAAGAATCAATATCATGAAAATGAATAACCTACCAAATGCAATCTACAAATTCAGTGCAATCCCTATCAAATAAACAACTGCATTTTTCACAGAACTAGTACAAAAAGTTTCACAGTTTATGTGGAAACACAAAAGACTCTGAATAGCCAAAGCAATCTTGAGAAAGAAGAATGGAGCTGGAGGAACCAACCTCTTGGCTTCAGACTATACTACAAAGTTACAGTCATCAAGACAGCATGGTGCTGACACAAAAACAGAAATATAGACCAACGGAACAAGACAGAGGTAAACTCATGCACATATGGGGACCTAGTCTTTGACAAAGGAGGCAAGAATATACAATAGGGAAAAGATAGTCTCTTCAATAAGTGGTGCTAGGAAAACTGGACAGGCTACATGTAAAAGTATGAAATTAGAACACTTCCTAACGCCGTACACAAAGATAAACTCAAAATGGATTAAAGACTAAATGTAAGAATAGAAACTAACAAACTCTTAGAGGAAAACATAGGCAGAACACATAGATCACAGCAAGATCCTCTATGACCCATTTCCTAGAGTAATGGAAATAAAAGCAAAACTAAACAAATGGGGCCTAATTAAACTTAAAAGCTTTTGCACAGTGAAGGAAATTATAAACAAGGTAAAACCTGCAGAATGGGAGGAAACAATAGCAAACAAAATCATTGACAAAGGATTAATCTCCAAAATATACAAGAAGGAACACATTCAGCTTGATACAAAAAAACCAACCAAATCAAAAAGTGGTCAAAAGAACTAAACATATTTCTCCAAAGAAGACATACAGAGAAATGCAAATCAAAACTATAATGAACTATCACCTAACTCTGGCCAGAATGGCTATCATCAAAAAAATCCACTAACAATAAATGCTGGAGAGTGTGGAGAAAAGAGAACCCTCTTGCATTGTTAGTGTGAATGTAAATTGATAGAGAATATGGACTATGAGAATATGGAAGTTCCTTAAAAAAACAGGAATAAAACTACTGTATGACCCAGCAATCCCACTGCTAGGCATATACTCTGAGGAAAGCAAAACTGAAAAAGACACTTGTACCCAAATATTCACTGCAGAACAATTTACAATAGCTTGGACATGGAAGCAACCTAGATGTCTATCAATGGCTGAATGGAAAAAGAAGCTGTGGTACATATATACAACGGAATATGACTCAGCCATGAAATAACTGTATTTGAGTCCATTCTAACGAGGTGGATGAACCTTGAGCCTATTATACAGAGTGAAGTGAGTCAGAAAGAGAAAAGCAAATATTGTATATCAATGTATCTATATGGAATCTAGAAAGATGGTGCTGATGAACCTATTTGCTGGGCAGTAATGGAGATGCAGACATAGAGAACAGACCCGTGGGCACAGGCGTCAGGCGGGGGCAGGGAGGACGGGGAGGGTGGGTGACGGGAGGGAGTAGCATGGGAAATACATACTGCCATATGTAAAACAGACAGCCAGTGGGAATTTGCTGCATGACTCAGGGAACATCAACTGGGGCTCCATGACAATCTAGAGGGGAGGGAAGGGGTGGCAGGAAGGAGGAGGTTCGAGAGGGAGCAGACGTATGTGTACCTGTGGCTGATTGATGCTTATCTGTGGCAGAAACCAACACAATATTGTAAAGCAATTATCCTAAATTAAAAATAAATAAATTAAAAAAAAAAAAAAACAGAAGAGATGAATGAGGTACCAAGACATCCAGTTATGTTGTACAATCTCCAGTGATGCTGCAGAATCTCTCTCACGTTTGCAAGCTTTGAAAGCTTGATATTTGTCAACACTGAGTAATGGGAAGATCATATAAAAAATGGTACTAATGGTACTAAGGGTTATCCATGGGGGAAATATAAAATTAGATTCCAACATTATACCACACCAGGCAAAGTCAATTCCATGTGGAACAAGCACTTAAATATAAAAAGCAAAACTCTGAAACTTTGATAAGAAATGATAGAGTATCTATGATCTTGAGGCAGCAAAGAACTTCTTATACAAGGCATATAAGATATATTTTTTAAAGATTGATAAATTTGAAATAATTACAATGAAGACAATATTCTAGATATTTAAACTTTATAAATAAGGTTTAAACCTAGCCATGCTCCTTTATGTATTTCACAAAGCATCACGTTCAGGAAATAAGAATATCAAAAGTCAGTAAGAAAAAGAAACAGTCCAATAAAAAAAAATGTAGGCAAAAGGTATGGACAGACAATTTAGAGGAGAGGAAATATGAATTGCATTAATACATTTCATATATCAAGAATGATATATGAAGCTTACTAATACATAAGATATAAAAAATGCATGTAAAAGCAATAATAATGTACTTGTCAAATTAGCAAAAATTAAATGGTGTTGCATATTAATACTGGTGAAGATGTGGAGAAATGAGAACTCTCAAGTATTGCTGATGGGGCTGTTAATTGATAAAACCACTTCACAAATATGAAGATTTGTGAACCCCAAGTGTATATACTTTAGGGAAATGCTCCCACATGTGAATCTGTAGCCATGTAGAACTGCTTACCTGCCATACATTGGAAAGAACCTAAATATTTAAGTAGAAGTGTAAGAAAATACATTGTGATATATTCAGACTAAACACTACCATGACAACTAAAAAAGTTAAAGCTACATTTATGAGAGCTGACAAACTGCAAACACAAAATTTTGAGTAGAAATGGAACTTGTGTTCTTTATATAAAGTTAAAAGCATGTAAAACATTGCTCAAAAATTACTATATTTGCTTTATAGAACTGTTCATATAGAATACAGTTATAAAAGTGCTCATAGAAATCCCACATTTGAAACATAGGATAGTGGGTCTACTTATAGAGAGGAGGAGATAAGAGAGTATTTGGAGGTATACACAGTGGGCTTCACATGAAACTTTAATACATATTTTAGAAAGAAAGAATTTAAAGCATTTTTAAAAAACTAAAGTATTGAATTTGACAAAGATTTAACAAATATCAAAACTAGTTCATGAATGTTTATTACATCATCCTTTACACCTCTCTATGCTTTGCCATTATATAATAAGTTAAAATGCTTAACAACCAATATGACAAAATAGTGAAAAAAGAGAACTGTTGTAAGTTGTAAAATTTTTTAAATAAGTGTTTCTTTATAAACCTGTTGTTTTCATGTTTGTCCAAACCCATTACCAAAGTAAAAAATTGAAAACAAAAGTGCATAGAGAATTCCCTTGGATGGCTTCTCCACATATAGACATGTAACATCACAGGATATTTCAACAGAATGTAATCAAATATTTTAATGTTAAAATCATAAAATGCCTATCCACAAGACTTCCCCTTGGTCCAGTCGTTAAGAATCTGCCTTGTGGGGGACTCTTCACCCCCTCTCCGTGTCTGTGCTGGGAGGTTTATACTTTCCTCCTCTTTAATAAATCCTGTTCGCTTGCCACCGTGAGTGTCTGTGTGTTTGCGGATTCCATTCTTCCACTCTGTGGACAAGAACTCCGATTCCTGCCTCAAGAGCAGCTCTGAAATATGCGTGGAGCTGAAAAGCCGCCTTCCAAAGGCCCTGTGCGTTGTTCTGCTGCTGCTGGTGGGTGGGCAAGGCTGGCGCCCTCCAGTCTGCCGGGGAACACGGAGCCTCACGCATCCTCACCTGGGTAGGGAGAACCTGACGACATGTTGGACTTCAGAAAATAATTTGTCAAAGAGAAAACGCTTCTCTCCCGCTGGAAGAAAAAAAATCTGTCTTGCAAGGCAGAGGAAGCGAGTTTGATCCCTGATCCAGGAAGATCCCACATGCCCCAGGGCAACGACTGAACCGCACGTCACAATTAGAGAGCTGTGCACCACAATGAAAAATCCCACATGACACGAGGAAGGTCCTGTGTGCCACAGCTAAGACCTACAACTAAGACCGACACAAACAAATGCATTTAAAAAAATCCGTTTACTCTGTGGTGCTGTGCATGACCAAGTACACCATGGAAGAATGTCTACACTGTATCCTCCTGAAACAGGAACTCTCTGTGCATGCGTGCTCGGTCGTGCCCAAGTCCTTGCGACCCCATGGACTGTAGCCTGCCAGGCTCCTCCATCTAGGGAATTTTCCAGGCAAGAATACTGGAGTGGGTTGCCATTTCCTACTCCAGGGGATTTTCCCCACCCAGGAATTGAACCCGCAGCTCTTGTGTCTCCTACATTGGCAGGTGGATTCTTTACCATTGTACTGAACAGGAGGCAATGGCTAAAAACTAAGTAAAATAGAGTTCTTTAGACTACCTTAATTATATTAAACTGTACTGATTTATTTTAATGCTTGTTTCCCACTTTCTCTAACTAGAAAACAAACATATACAACATATTTCCAGATAGTGGTTATTTTGAAAATAAGACAATTATGCTAAACATTTATCTTTTTAAAAATAATAAAGTGTACACAGAATTATTTCAGATAAAAGCTCATTTTCATAATTATATTAATATCTCAGGGCTTCCCAGGTAGAACAGTGGTAAAGAATCTTCCTGCCAGAGCAGGAGACATGGGTTTGATTCATGGATAGGGAAGATCCCTTGGAGGAAGAAGATTTCCCAGTATTCTTGCCTGGGAAATCCCATGGACAAGGAAGCCTGGAGGGCTACAGTCCATGGGGTCACAAAGAGTCAGATACAGTTGAGCACACACACTCACTTACTTGTTAATATCTGATCACAATATCTGCCAATAGATATTGATTTTAATAAATACTTGGTGCTTATTAGATACTTGATAATAAGTATTACTTTTTAAAAATTTAACTTAAAAAGATTCCTTAAAAAACTGGAAATAGCACTGCCTTATGACCCAGCAATCCCACTGCTGAGCACACACGCCAAGGAAACCAGAATTGAAAGAGACAGGTGTACCCCAGTGTTCATCACAGCACTGTTTATAATAGTCAGGACATGGAAGCGGCCTAGATGTCCATCAGCAGATGAATGGATAGGAAAGCTGTGGTACATATACACAATGGAGTATTACTCAGCCATTAAAAAGAATACATTTGAATCAGTTCTAATGAGGTGGATGAAACTGGAGCCTATTATACAGAGTGAAGTAAGCCAGAAAGAAAAACACCAATACAGTATACTAATGCATATATGTGGAATTTATAAAGATGGTAACAATAACCCTGTATGCGAGACAGCAAAAGAGACACAGATGTATAGAACAGTCTTTTGGACTCTGTGGGAGAGGGAGAGGGTGGGATGATTTGGGAAAATGGCATTGAAACATGTATAATATCATATAAGAAACGAATCACCAGTCCAGGTTTGATGCAGGATACAGGATGCTTGGGGCTGGTGCACTGGGATTACCAGAGGGATGGTACGGGGAGGGAGGTGGGAGCGGGGTTCAGGATGGGGAGCACCTGTACACCCTTGGCGGATTCATGTTGATGTATGGCAAAACCAATACAATTTTGTAAAGTAATTAGCCTCCAATTAAAATAAATAAATTTAAATTTTAAAAAATAAAGTAAAAAAGAAATTTAACTATTCTATTAGTGATACAGCATTGTGATTTGATTTGACTTGATTTGCATTTTCAGGATGGCTAATGATATTAACCATCTTTTGTGTGTTTATTTATCTACCATCCATTTACTTTATTGTTCATTTTAAATTGGGCATTTTTTTTTATCATTGAGTTTTTTATATATTCTGTGTGCCTGCATACATTCCAAGGACAGGATGGGGAAGGGCCTCCAATTCCCCAGGTCCAGTTCTTGGGTCAGCTGGGAGTCATGTCCCTAGATCAGGGATCCCCAACCCCAGTCTTGGTCCATGGCCTGTTAGGAGCTAGGCTGCACAGCCTGAGGTGAGCCACAGGAGAGCAAGCGGAGCTTCATCTGTGTTTATAATGGCCCTCCATCACTCAGATTACCACATTAGATCACAAATGATGGTGGCCTTAAAACTATGCTTGAGACAACTTCAAATCTCCACACTGTCTGGATTAAAGTCAGGGCAGAATCCCTGAGATTGCCACACACAGCACTGAAAACTTCCTTCCATTTCCAACAGCCTTTCTTTGTGAAGCAGGGTTTTCTGCAGTGATAGCAACCAAAATATTATGGAGTAGACCGGACATAAGGAACTCATTTCAGGGGTCACTGTCTTCCATCACTCCCAGATGGGACCAACTAGTTGCAGGAAAACAAGCTCAGGGCTCCCACAGATTCTGCCTTATGGTGAGTTGTACAATTATTTCATTATATATCACAATGTAATAGTAATAGAAATAAAATGCACAATAAATGCAGTGCACTTAAGCATCCTGAAACTACTCCTCACCCCCATCCATGAAAAGAATGTCCTCCATGAAACTGGTCCCAGGTGGGACTCAAAACTCAATGATTAAAAAAAAGTCCAAAAAAGCTGGGGACTGCTGCAACAAAGAACTTTGTCAGAAACAAGTTAATAGCCTTTCAAATATCATAAGTCTTAATTTTGATGAGGTGTAATTTATTAATCTTTCCTTTTATGGATTGTGCATTTAGTGTCAAGTCTAAGAACTCATTGCTCTCCTAGGTCGCCTAAATGTTCTTCTATTTTTTTATATCTAAAAGCTTCATAGTTATATGTTGTATATTTATGTTTATGATCCGAGTTAATGTTTTTAGGAGGTGTAAGGTTTAGGTCAATTCCATTTTTCTTGTTTGCCTATGAATGTCCAAGTATTCCTTCACCATTTATCAAAAACGCTGTCCTTCTTCCATTGGGTTGCTATCAAATCGCCAAAATAACGATCCCCACTTTGGTCAGTGTACCAGGGGTCCTTTGGTAGTCATATTATCCTTCAGCTGCACTTGACCTGACTGGTCGGGCTCTTCCCCAAATGCTCTGTCTCTCTTTCTCTTGCATTCCTGGTACCATGCTCTGAAGATTTCACTCTGAGTCATCTGTTCTTTCAACTTCTGTTACAAGTTTATCTTCTTTTACTTGTCCTTTAAATACTCAAGTCCCTCTTTCCCTGGATAACTAAACTCCTGGCATCAATTACCATCTGTATTCTAAGGCGGTGGAAAAATTTTACTTCTCACAACCTGCCTGACTCTCTGCTTTAGTCACATTATCTTGTTGTTTCTTGAAGACAGCAAGTTCATTCTTGCCTCCCTGCCTTTGCATTCACAGTCTTACCTGCCAGGAATCCACTCCTGGCAGAGTCCTCTGTCTCGCTGCTTCTTTGTATTCAGATGTTCTCCAAAATGTTACTTTCTCATGGATACTTTGCTTGACCAGCATTTTTATGACAGCACCACCAACACGCCCTTCACCCTGTTGCTTTGTACTTCTTCACAGTAGTTTTTTCCACCTCATACTTCACTGTAGATTTGTCTGTTTAGAATGTAAACCCCAGGATGGAACGGAGATTGTTACTTTGTTCACTAGTGTGTTCTTAGTGCATAGCACATAGTAGGTACTCAGTAGTTATTTGTTGAAAAAATACTTGTAGCAAAGAGGGAAAGAAAAGGCATTGCTGTCTGTACACAGACCCTGGATCTGTTTCTTCATGCCTATGTGAACTTGGATAAGCTACTTATTTTCAAATTTCACATGTGCAACAGAGTTACTATGAGGAATAAGTGAAATGACTCTTGTAAAAGTGCTGAACAGAGTGCCTACTACCCAGCAGAACTACGAAAATATAAAATATATATATATATTTTCCTTTTCACAGAATAAACATTCTTCCCTTCCTTCTATTAACAGTAATTCCACAAAAGACGAGGTTGTGGTCTGCTTCTCACTAAAGGTACCTTAGCTCTGGCTAATAGTGTAGTATGACTCTGTCAAGTGTACATTTCTATTTCATATTTTTCATAAGCCTCTTAATGTTGTCCGTCCATGCCACTGTGAGGATGCTGGACACTATCTTTGTCTGAAATAACCCCTCTTTTAATTGTCCTAATCCTTCCTTTGTAAGGCTTTTGAAGAGCACTCTAGGCATTGATTCTGTTATGCCAAGTAATGAACAAGTCTTCAAGTGCATACCCATATGATTTACAATTTTGTAAGATTAAAAAGATATTTTTAAAACGAGACTTCAGCTTTCTAATCCTCTCAGTCTTTCACACATATAGCCGTCCTTCTTTGAAAGCTATATTTTTTGCTGCCTTGATATATCACCCTACTGTTGTGACTAGAGCTTCACGGGGCTTTTCTGGTGTAGAAGTGTTTGTTTTCTATCAATTATTGTCAAACGGAGGTAGCTTAGAAGTGAGTGGCAGATAAACTGGAGGGAAGGGTTTAAATTTTTTTAAATAAATATGATCTCCTTCTCTTCCTCCACTCCTACTTCCTTCTTCTTGGGAAAACCTGTTTTTGAAATAAAGAACTTTTCTTTTTATTTTCCTGCTGGGTTATCTCCATATCTTTTATCTGACAAAGATTCTGAATCCCCTGTGAAACCAAGCAAGATGTTTTATTGTTTCATCGTCTTTCAAGTCAACATCTTTCAACGTCTTTCAAGTCAACATCTTTCAACATCTTTCCCAAGATGGCAATGGGGAGCTCAGAGTTTCCACCGAACGCACACAGCTTGAGTTATGTTCCTCATTGTAAAATGATCTGCTGTTTCGTTGTTCCACTCATAACCACCCACTATCTCTCTACTGTGGAGATAGATATCAGAGTCAAGCCTGTAGGTACTGCCGGATTAGTCTCTCTAATCTTTGGAAATCTTTGGACTCTTCAATTGTCTCAGTGATATGATTCAGTAGCTTCAGTACATCTCCATTTTGTTTCAGTTCAAAAGCAAATTGACAGACCCATATTCAAGACCTTACATAAATAGAGACTCATTTGGTTAAACATATGCCCATGTCTTCTGCTCCATGTCACCATGAGCTCTGGCTATTCATCAGCAGCACCATGCCTGTAATTTCCCCTGTATTTTACTAAACATCTGTATCTGTCTCCTTCTTTAATTGTCAATGTCTTCTCTATACTTTGAGGGCCAATCCAAGCACTACCATCTCTGAAGACATCTCTTTTAACCTACTTCAAAATGGGAAAGGAGTATGTCAAGGCTGCATATTGTCACCCTTCTTATTTAACTTACATGCAGAGTACATTGTGCAAAATGTGGACTAGATGAAGCACAAGCTGGAATTAAGATTTCTGGGAGAAATATCAATAACCTCAGATATGCAATGCAGAAGGCAAATGCACCCCACTCCAGTACTCTTGCCTGGAAAATCCCATGGACGGAAGAGCCTGCTAGGCTGCAGTCTATGAGGTCACCAAGAGTCAGACACGACTGAGCGACTTCACTTTGACTTTTCACTTTCATGCATTGTAGAAGGAAATGGCAACCCACTCTAGTATTCTTACCTGGAGAATCCCAGGGGTGGGGGAGCCTGGTGGGCTGCCGTCTATGGGGTAGCACAGAGTTGGGCATGACTGAAGTGACTTAGCAGCAGCAGCAGCAGCAGATATGCAAATAACATCACCCTTTTAGCAGAAAGCAAAGAGAAATTAAAGAGCCTCTTAATGAAGGTGAAATAAGAGAGTGAAAAAGCTGGCTTAAAACTCAACATTCAAAAAACTAAGATCATGGCATCTGGTTCCGTTACTTCATGGCAAATAGAGGGGAACAATGGAAACAGTGGCAGATTTATTTTCTTGGGTTCCAAAATCACTGTAGATGGTGACTGCATCCAAGAAATTAAAAGATGCTTGCTCCTTGGAAGAAAAGCTATGACCAACCTAGACAGCATATTGAAAAGTAGAGACATCACTTTGCCAACAAAGGTCTGTATAGTCAAAGCTATGGTTTTTCCAGTAGTCATGTATGGATGTGAGAGCTGGACAATAAAAAAGGCTGATTGCTGAAGAATTGATGTCTTCAAACCATGATGCTGGAGAAGGCTCTTGAGAGTCCCTTGGACATCAAGGAGATCCAACCTGTCCATCCTAAAGGAAAACACTCCTGAATATTCACTGGAAGGACTGTTGCTGAAGCTCCAATACTTTGGCCATCTGATGCAAAGAGCTGATTCATTGGAAAAGACCCTGATGCTGGGAAAGATTGAAGGCAGGAGGAGAAGGGATGACAGAGGATGAGATGGCTGGATGGTATCACTGACTCAATGGACATGAGTTTGAGCAAGCTCCAGGAGATGGTGAAGGACAGAGAAGCCTGGCATGCTACAGTCCATGGGGTTGCAAAGAGTTGGATATGACTGAGTGCCTGAACAACACCAACTTCATATTTTATAATTCTCTTCAGGTTTTTATGACATAAACTTTATGTTTTTATATAACTTCTCCACTCACTGTTAAATTTCTTGAGAGACTAAATATATGGTGTTGGTGTGATCAATACTTGTTCAATGAATCAATGAAACAACTTAGAATTCATCGTGTCAAAGAAGGAAAATAAAATAAATTAAATGGTTTGGTAATCATTTTGAATTAACACCAGCTTAACATTCTGTTATATGGGCATCATGCTTTTAGCAAGTGGATACCTAGTATGGGGCTGTGATCTGTTGGATGTCCAACAATGTTAGCAGGAACCCCTAATGACATAAACTTTACAAGAGGAAATAAGTTATTTCAGTACATCCAGCAATTTTAATCATGTTTTTTCACTTCCAGTGACTGTCGCTTTCCATTCCCTTTCATATTTTCCTGTAGAAACACAGCTCTCCACAACTTTCCACTAGTATTTCAATAAATAGCTTTAAATATAGTCTATAAAGTTATTTACAGACTAGGTCAGATTGTGAGTGTTTCTGTGGGACTGCACTGCTTCCTGTTAGAATAATATCAATGGAAACATTATCATCATCATCTTTCACTTTCAGGTCACTCATTTTGGTGGTGTTATAGTTTTCCAAAGACATTGAAAGTTATTTTAAGAAAAGTAGGGAAGGTATTCAGGATGTTCAGAGAGGAAATTAAAAGAAAATATCTCAACAGAAATATTTTTGCTATTGTTAACACAAAATAAAACATTAAACAGAAGGGTAGAATTTTCTCAAGTCAGAGGCACTTTAATGTAAAACTCACTTTCGTATAAAACTCTCCTTAAATTTATAGCACATATAAATATATAGAGCCTAAAGCACTTTCACAAATATTATTTCATTTGATTCTCAGAAACCCTGGAAGGCAGGTAGGAAAATTATTGTCCTTACTTTGCAGCTAAAGAAATTGAGGTTATGAAATGCTTAATTACTTTGCAAATATCACACGGTCTTTTACTGGCAGCTCATACTTTGGTAGGTAGAATTCTTTATAGATATCCACCAAACATTAAAAATACTACCTGAAATTCTCTAAGCTGTCTAAGCCTTCTTTCCTGACTCTCTTCAGGTAAAATATAGAGTAATTCTCTTCCTCTGTCGGGTTACCTGTAAGTCCTGTTGTTACAGAGAACTTCCAGGGATCTGTAGACTCCTTCCACAAGAACTGGTTGGTTAGCCCATTCTCAGCTGAATGAAAATTGGGAATCTCTGGTCATATCACTCAAAGAGCAGCTATAAATTCTTAAAACCCATCTCACAGTTCTGCAGACCTGCCTGTCATTCAAACTTGGCCACCCCCTCAGAAAACAGCCATGGGACTGCATTCTCTTTCCTGTTGATGACATATAATAACATATTCAGTGAATTAATTGTTAAATGAAAAATCCAATACTTTGTAGTCACTTCAAAGTGTACATTTGGAAACACAAATTGGACTGTTAGATTAGCTTCATTAAGACCTTCAGCCATTAGTCCCAGTCCTGGCACCAAATTTTCTAGGCTTCATTTTTTTTTTCCCCCAAGCCTAAAAGGAGACATTTGACCCTTCCAGTGATTATAGAACTTTGCTGCTTCTAAATGTTTTAGAAGCATTATATCATGGGTTATTCATTATAATTCTATGAGGCTGATGAAACTTATTATAAATTACCCATGATGGAAGAGAAAAATTTAACTTAGAGAGGTTATGTGACTCCCCAAGGTCATACAAATAATAAATTAAGACCTAAAGCTTCCCCAGAGATTTTTAACATATATTTCCAACTCTAAAAGTCTCAAATCTACTCAGCTCTGCAATTTTTCGTCAATGTGATTATATAAATCATGACACCTTCGTCCATGCTCTTTAGAAATATTAATGAAAAGGACACGACCTACAGTTTATTAACTGAGCATACTAATATAGTGAACCAAGGATGTTCTTTTTTTTTTTTTTTACATGGAGTCTTCGGAGCAATGTTTTCAGTTTCATTTGCAATTTCCTGGCAGCAAGTGGACAAAGCAGGTAAGCTCCCTCAGAACTGGATGGAACATTCCAGAATAGAAGAATAACTAGATGAAATTGGGGGAAGACTCATCCTGACGAATTTGAGATAGAATTCTAAACATGTCTTTACAGATTCTGCCTAATGATGCTTGTCTCTCCCTCAAAGGAATGAGCCTACAACAGAGTGAATAACCTTCTGGGTCAAGAATCTCTCATGCAAATACTTGTTTAAACAGTTTTAAAATAGGCTTTATTTTCAGTGTTATATAATTCCCTCACCAGGTTATTCTTCATAATGAGTAGTAGGTTGGGATTGGATGATGGCCTGGTATTGAGACCTTAAGGCTGAAACAGGTTGCCAATATATATTCTGATCTGAGTCAGTGGGAATCAAAAGTGTTGTAGTTCAGCGATGTTCTGTCCGCAGTAGTCTGGGCAAAAATGCTGCAACTCATTTTGCTTGTGTGTTTGAAGGGCCCCTGTGTGTAACCAATAGAAATAATGTTGTGACAATCACAGATGAAAGTCTGAAGATTCTGTAACAGCAGAAACTCATGACTGCTGAAGAAGGCTCCCCATGACTATGGTTTGAGGCACCTCGGTAGAGCGGAGTCCTGAAGTCTTAGCCACAGCTTTCCATACTAGGTTTGTGTTTTGGAAAAAGAACTTCAGCTTGCAATACATTGACTTAATGCCAGCCACACTCACCACCCTCAGCTTGGAGAAAGCAGGGTTTTGGTTCAAGAGGTATGAAAAGCTTTCTAAGGAGTTTAGTGTAGCTGCTGTTTTCTATTAATATGCCAAGTTCAATTTTAAAATGAGAGGAAAGGGGAGAAAGTAGAATTGCATTGTGGATTGATAACTTGACATAGTTTAATGTATACATAAAAGTAGTATTAATAACAAGACACTTTGTCATCCACATATAAAATTTACTCATTCCTAGGATAGAGGTTATGGCAACCCACTCCAGTGTTCTTGCCTGGAGAATCCCAGGGACGGGGGAGCCTGGTGGGCTGCCGGCTATGGGGTCGCACAGAGTCAGACATGACTGAAGCGACTTAGCAGCAGCAGCAGCAGCAGGATAGAGGTATGGAAAATCTTGTGATGAAAATACCTGACACAAATTTCAACCAAAGCAAAGACATATAGATAATACAGATATTCAACAATGGACAATCATTTTTTCCTTGAGAAATGTTCAGAACAAATACTCTGATGACCTAAAAATATTATCTTCTAAACATTTCCAATTTCAAATTTCCATAAGGCTTCAGAGAAAATAAGCTTAGTTTTCCTAAATTTATGAAACTACTGACATCAACTTGAAAGCACATTCTACAAGTGATGCTCTTTTAAAAAAGCAGACATCTGTAATGTGTTGTTTTGCAAGACTCCTTGGGCTAAATCTTAGTGAAATTGGCACCTCTCTCTCATTCTTTTAGAAGCAGAGAAGAAAGTCAGGTTTCAATATCACATGTCTCTCTGTCTTGGCTCTAAACTCCAGAAATAATTATCAGCATCACACCCAGATCACTTGTTTGGTCATGCAGAGAAGAACTTGAAAAGATGAAAGAAAATATTAGCTCCCATAATACACTCAAATGACCTGCAGCATGGATTTCCAAATTGTCCCTTACATATATTGTATTCATATGAACTTCAGGTATTCCAGGTCAGGGGGAGTGAACTTTCCCAAGACTGGGTCTGAAGTTCAGACCCTTCCTTCACAACAACAAAACAGATAAAGTGTTTTTTTTTTTTTTTTCTTTTTTCAGCAATGCCAAGAAAACCCAGGTAGACTATACAGGGTCATTTAGATTATGACCCTCCTGAGAAATTCATCCAGCCACAGAGATCCTTACTAATTATATTATTGTTCTCTACACCTTCATTCTTAACTGATGCAACATAAATTCATGAGAACCACTTTAAATCTCTAACCATCTAGTGGGTTTTGTTGAAAAATTCTCTGTCTCCTCCAGTTCTGCCTCCATAGCAGGCAGGGTATTCTGAGAGTTAGAAGCATCATTATCCAGGGTCAGATTTGAAGCTAAAGACCTGGAGCAAAAACCAGTCCCACGGAAATTTAGCCTTTTCAAAAACTTACAGAATCTGCCCAAGTCCTGATCATGTGTCCACACTCATCATTTCCCTACCTGCCTTTACAACTTGATCTTAAAACTAAAGCAGCATCTCTCAAGGCAGGAGTACATCCTTTTAACAATGCAAGGAATCCCCAGTCTCTACATAAGACTTTATGAGGATGATACTCAGGAACCTAGATTTAAACAAGTTCACCCAGGTAACTCCTATATATGCTAATCTAAGGACCACTACCTCCATCCGCAGTTCTGTTGTCTTGCTAAGGACTGAACATCTTGGCTGTCTGCAACCTCTGCCTACTGGGATACATCAGTAGATCCATCAGATTCCAGGTCTCTGGAGACTCATCAGAGTCAATCCTAGATGAGCTGCACTGGTCTGGATAACCCAGCTCAGCTGCCCACACTTCCTCTGTCCCCGGCTAGCCCTGCCTTCTCCCTTCTCCCCACCCATCACATGGGCAGAGCCTCTGCAGGCCAAAGTTCCAAAATCCCAGGTGACTCTCAATGTTCTTTTCCTTAACCCTCTCTCTCTCTTTTTTTAATTCTCCTTTCTCTCATACCATTCTGATATTTAGAGTCCTTCAGTCTTTAGCTACCAGCAGCCAGGCTTTTGCAGCTGTGTGCTGCATGATAACATTTCTACATTTCCACAGGGAATTTCACAACCAACTCAGAAGTGTAGCCAAGAAATACCATGATAGGGAATTTCCTTCATTCTTTATCATTCATTAATCACATGTAGGAGTGACATTAAACAGAGTGTGCTGAAGTGTACTGATAACTTTTTACACCTATTTGCATCTTGATGTTAGGTTCCCATTTGCTATACAAGCCAGCTTACTCCTCAAAATGCAGGTTATAACCCATTGGCGGTTTATGGAATCATTTTATAACTCCCTATCAGCACTTAGCAAATAGAATAAATAAGAAATATCAGATTTTATTACAAACAGGAAGAGTAAGTATTATGTATGAGAGTATTTTCATAAATGTGTGTGTGTTTGTGTGAATACTGGGGCATGATAGAAAGTGTTTTAATTTTTTGTTGTTTTCTGTGCTTGTAAAAAATGTCAAAGCCATGTCTCTAAATTTTAGAGGATTAGCACTATCTTCCACATGCTGTGAGGACATGGTGTCTTTTTATGTTAAAGCTGCCTCTCCAGGGAACGAAGCTTCTGTATTTTTCTTCCCAAATAAAGCATGTGTTCTGTTCAGTTGACATAAATCAGTCAGAGCTTAAATTCTCCATCTTGATGCTGTTTCATCAAATTTAAGAGAAATATAAAATGTTGACACACACTATTTAATCTACTACTTAACCATCTATCTGTCAGTTTTTTCAACTGTAAAAATAAAGATATAAAGACAGGGTCTTTGGTAAAGATTAAATGAGATAAATTGCATCAAGTACTGAGAATCCATGTTTAGCACTCAGGAACCAACAAGAAATGTCAGCATTTGTCATTATTATGGCATTCAATTACACAAGTCATTATTATTATCATGTTCAGTGACATAAACCAGACACAATTGCTAGCTCAGATCAATGCAAATAAATAGGAAAAAAGAAAGCAACCAGCACCAAAATCTTGCAGTAGAAAACTGTTGTAAATTTGTTCAAAGGTTTTCAGAAAGGCTTCTTAGAAAGTCTCAGAGGGCAATTCAAGGAAAGTTTTCTGTACATGACCTTGCCAGATTGTTGAAAATTAATTAACTACTGAATATCAGCCAAAACAAATATGGACAACCCCCTCAGGTCTAAGAAGGCACAATACTCTAAACTGAATATCTGAGGTTATTCTTCTTCTGACACCCATGGGGGAGAGAGACAGAAATAGAGAGAGAGGAAGAGAGAGAGGACTACAACACTTTAAAACTGATTTTACTTTATTAATCCATTGTCGTTTCTCTCTGTGTCTTTCTTGTCCATTTAACTGTGCAAAGACACGAGCTGGTGTGTATCTTAGGCGATCACCATCTGTTTGTTTGCTACAGTTTAGCCTTTATTCCAGGTGCTGTGAGTCACCATCAGTGTAATTACGAGTCTGGCAGTGGGTGTGAATTTACACTCACCGTCTTCTACCGCTCTGTGTTCACCCCTGCCTATTTTCTGGATGTGTGCAGCTGGGAAACCCTGATGTTCCTCCCACAGCCTGGCCTCTTGGAGACAGCGTTATTTAAAATAAGTCATTCATATTGCTTCATGTTTAGGGAATTTAAGAGAAGTAGATTTTAATGTTGTCCATAAAAACCAAGTTGACTGACAGCTTTTGACTGCCCAGTGGTAAGGCTTATTAAACAATTATTCCATTGTGTTCTCAATAAGGCCATTCAGCTGCCCAGGCTTGCTGTAATCAGTGGGGAATCTCACTCAAAGGCTGCTGCTGCTGATTGGAACGTTCAAGCATAGAAAAGGAAAGTAATGATTGTTTTATAATCAGTCTGACTCCATTTAATTAAATGTTGGATGTGGAATTAAGGTAGGGGGAGAAGCAGAGTTGTGAGGAAAAAAAGGCTGAGAAAAATGCACTAACTCAAGAAGTGGCAAAAAATAGCTCAATTCTATCACAGACCTACTTCAGAGATACCTGTGGACTCTGCTCCAGACCACCACAATTGAGCAAATATTGCAATAAAGTGAGTCACATGAATTTTTTGGTTTCCCAGTACATATAAAAAGTTGTGTTTACACTATGCTGTTATGCTATAGTCTGAAGTGGGTAATAGCATTATGTCTAAGAAAACAATGTATATATGTTAAATAAAATATACTGCTAAAAATGCTAACCATCATCTGAGCCTTCAGTGAATCATAAACTTTTTGCTGATGAGGGTCTTACCTCAATACTGACAGTGACTAATTGATCATGGGCTTCCCTGGAAGCTCAGTGGTAAAGAATTGGCCTGCAATGCGGGAGACTCAGAGACACTGGTTGGATTCCTGGGTCCGGAACTGAATGCACCTGATCATGTCTGATCTTGGAAGCTAAGAAGGGTTGGGCCTGGATAGGAAGTTAGTGCTTGGATGGGAGACACCTGGGAATACTGGGTACTATAGGCTTTTGGGGCTTCCCAGGTGGTTCAGTGGTAAAGAATCCACCTACCAATGCAGGAAGATGCAAGAGACTCAGGCTTGATCCCTGGTGTGCACTCACTGATTGGGTTGGTGGTTGCTGAAGGTTGGGGTGGCCATGGCAAAATTTTTAAAGTAAGACAACAGTGCAGTGTGCCACATTCTTTGACTTTCCCTTTGATGAATGATTTCCCTGCAACATGTAATGCTATTTGATAGGATTTTACCCACAGTAAAACTTTCAAAATTGGGATAGATCCTCTCAAACCCAGTCACTGCTTTATCAACTCAGTTTACATAATACTCTCAATCCTTTATTGTCGTTTCAAAAGTATTTATATCGTCTTCACCAGGAGTATATTCCATCTCAAAAAACCACTTTATTTGCTGATTCATAAGAAGCAATTCCTCACCTGTTTAAGTTTTATCATAAGATTGCAGCAATTCAGTCATACCTTCAGGCTCCTCTTCTAATTCAAGCTCTGTGGCTGTTTCTACCACATCTGAGGTTACTTTCTCCACTGAAGTCTTGAACCCTAGGAAGTCATCCATGAGGGTTAGAATCAACTTCTTCCAAACTCCTGTTAATGTTGATATTTTGACCTCCTCCCAGGAATCACAAAATGTTCTTCTTGGCATCCAGAATGGTGAATCTTTTCCAGAGGAGTTCAATGGATCTTGCCCAGATCCATCAGAGAAATCATTATCTATAGCAGCTGTAACCTTGTTAAACGTATTTCTTAAATAATAAGACTTAGTTCAGTTGCTCAGTCGTGTCCAACTCCTTGAGACCCCATCAACTGCAGCACACCAGGCTTCCCTGTCCATCACTAACTCTCGGAGCTTGTTCAAACTCATGTCCATTGAGTCAGTGATGCCATCCAACCATCTCATCCTCTGTCAACCCCTTCTTCTTCCATCGTCAATCTTTCCCAGCATCAGGGTCTTTTCCAGTGGGTCAGTTCTTCGCATCAAGTGGCCAAAATATCGGACATTCAGCTTTAGCATCAGTCCTCCCAGTGAATAATCAGGACTGATTTCCTTTAGGTTTGACTGGTTGGATCTCCTTGCAGTCCAACGGACTCTCAAGAGTCTTCTCCAACACCACAATTCAAAAGCATCAATTCTTTGGCACTCAGCTTTCTTTATAGTCCAACTCTCACATCCATACATGACTACTGGAAAAACCATACCTTTGACTAGGTGGACCTTTGTTGGCAAAGTAGTGTCTTTGCTTTTTAATATGCTGTCTAGTTTGGTCATAGCTTTTCTTCCAAGGAGTAAGCATCTTTTAATTTCATGGCTGCAGTCCCCAAGTGCAGTGATTTGGGAGCCCAAAAAAATAAAATTTGTCACTGTTTCCATTGTTTCCCCATCTATTTGCCATGAAGTGATGGAACCAGATGCCATGATCTTAGTTTTTTGAATGTTGAGTTTTAAGTCAACTTTTTCACTCTCCTCTTTAAGATTGGAAAGTGGAAGTTACTTGACCCATTGGCTGCATAATGGATGTTGTGTTAGCAGGCATTAAAATATTAATCTCATTGTACATCTCCATCAAACACTTTGAATGAGCAGATGCATTGTCAATGAACAGTAATGTTTTGAAAGGGATGTTTTTATTTTGAGTAATGGGTCGCAAAAGTAGGCTTAAAAAAAGTAAACCATATTACAAACAGACACGCTATCATTTAGGCTGTGTTATTCCATTCATAGTGCACAGAGAGAGTAGATTTAATTCTTAAGGATGCTACACTTTTCAGAATGGTAAATAAACTCTGGGTTCAATTTCAAGTCACTGGCTTCATTAGCCCCTAACAAGAAAGTTAGCCTGTCCTTTGAAGTTTTAATGTCGGGCATTGACTTCTCCTCTCTAGCTATGAAAGTCCTAGATGGCACCTGCTTCCAATGTAAGGCTGTTTCATCTACATTGAAAATTTATGTTTTAGTGTAGCTTCCTTCATTCATTATCTTAGTTTAATTGATAAGTTTCTGCAGCTTCTACATCAGCACTTGCTGCTTTACCTTGCACTGTTATGTGTTAAATGTCACGACTCCGCAAGCCTCAGACTTTCTTCTGCAGCTTCCACACCTCTCTCAGCCTTCATATAATTCAAGGGAGTTAGGACCTTGCTCTAGATTGGTTTTGGCTTAAGAAAGTGTTGAAGGTATTTGTAAAACTTTCTTCATATCAGCAAAAAGTCTACACCATTTGTGTGCTCTCTACGGTAGGACTTTGAATCTCTTTCAAGAACTTTTCCTTTGAATTCACAGCTATCTCAGCTTTTGACAAGCTTCCCTCACTAAGCATAAGCATTTCTAGCATTAATTTAAGGTGAGACTCTTCCTTTCACGTGTACACTTAGAGGCCATTGTAGGTTTTTATTAACTGGCCTAATTTCAGTATTTCTGTGTCTCAGGGAATCAGGAGGCCCAGGGAGAGGGAGAGACAGGGAAATGGCCAGCCAGTGGAGCAGTCAGAACACATACATTTATTGATTAAGCTCACTGTCTTACATGGGTACTATTCCTGGCACCTCAAAACAATCACAACAGCCTTATCAAAATCACTGATCCTAGGTCACCCTAACAAATAATAATGGAAAAGTCTGAGAAAGTGCAAGAATTACCAAGATGTGATGCAGAGATACCAAGTGAGCAAATGCTATTAGTAAAGGACACTGAGGGGCTTGTCTGGTCAGGGTTGCCACAAGCCTTCAATTTGTGAAAAATGCAATATCTGCAAAGCAGAGGAAAGTGGAGCACACACATTTAAAACAGTTCCAGCAGTGATGCTAACGTGTTTATGTGGAATACCTCCAAGAAGCAGGCAGAGACACAGAGAAATGCAGACATCTAAACTAAGGCAAGGGTGGAGATGCAAGCAGATGATGTTAGTCCTAAGAGAACGCACAGGGCAACATCACTGGTAAAATTAGGAGGATAATAAACATAGTGGCTCAAATGTAAAGAATCTCTCTGAAATGCAGGAGATCCGAGTTCAATCCCTGGGGCAGGACGGTTGCCTGGAGAAGGGAATGGCAACCTACTCCAGTATCCTTGCCTGGAGAATTTCATGGACAGGGGAGCCTGGTGGGCTGCAGTCCACGTGGTGGCAAAGAGTCTGACACGACTGAGTGACTAACACTTTCACTTTCAGTAAATATCCTTGATCTAGAACATGGTGTTCTAATTGAGTAGGTATTTTTGATTGATACTTGGTTGATACCATAAATACATTATAAAGTTATATATTTTGTTTTGCTATCTTTTTAAAGGCACAGGAAGGTAACAATGTTCCTAAATTTCTTAAACCTACCTGCTTAACCCAAGATGACCACCTAACGTGTATTACAAACATCACCACCTGCTGTTCAGGTGCTCACACTGCAGCTGAGTACTCAGCACACACGTGAAGGGAGCCCGCACTAAAGGCTGAGCCACCCCATGGGAAAGATACAGTGACATTAGAAGGATAAAGTCGTATAAAACAGAATGGCTTTATGGGGGAATGGTGATGTTTAAATGCTGCTGCCTGGGATCACACAACAATTTCTTTTTCTCTTTTCAGGTCACTATGTTGAAATTATAACTAAACCTGAGTTTAAACAGTATTGACCAATTAAATTAAAATTAAATTAATAACCTATTAAAGTTAAATAAAACTATAAAAAATAAGGCTAGAACATGAACGCAAACATTCTAATTCATGAATTCGAGATTCATAAACTTCAGCCAATGTGTGTTCAGTCGCCAATTACTGTCCAGCTCTTTGTGACCCCATGGACTACAGCATATCAGGCTTCCCTGTCCTTCACTATCTCCTGAAATTTGCTCAAACTCATGTCCACTGAGTCAGTGATGCCATTCAGCCGCCCCCTTCTCCTCCTTCCCCCAATCTTTCCCAGCATCAGGGTCTTTTCCAATGAGTCGGCTCTTCACATTAGGTGGCCAAAGCTGTGCAGCTTCAGCTTCAGCATCAGTCTTTCCAATGACTATTCAGTATTGATTTCCTTTAGGATAGAAAGGCTTGTTGTCCTTACTGTCCAAAGAACTCTCAAGAGTCTTCTCCAACTCCACAGTTCAAAACCATCAGTTCTTCTGCACTCAGCCTTCTTTATGGTCCAGCTCTCACATCCACACATGACTACTTGAAAAAACATAGCTTTGACTATACAGACCTTTTTCAGTAAAGTGATGTCTCTGCTTTTTAATATTGTGTCTAGGTTTGTCATAGCTTTCCTTCCAAAGAGCAAGCGTCTTTTAATTTTGTGGCTGCAGTTGCCGTCCACAGTGATTTTAGAGCCCAAGAAAATAAAATCTGTTCCTGTTTCCACTTTTCCCCCATCTATTTGCCATGAAATGATGGGACTTGATGCCATGATCTTAGTTTTTGAATGTTAAGTTTTAATTCAGCTTTGTCACTCTCTTCTTTCACCCTCATCAAGAGGCTCTGTAGTTCTTCTTTGCTTTCTGCCTTTAAAGTGGCATCATCTGCATACCTGAGGCTGTTGATATTTCTCCTAGCAATCTTGGTTCCAGCTTGAGCTTCATCCAGTCTGGCATTTTGCATGACGTACCCTGCATAGAAGTTAAATAAACAAGGTGATAATAAACAGGCATGATGTGCTCCTTTCCCAATTTTGAACCAGTCAGTTGTTCCATGTCTAGTTCCTACTGCTGTTTCTTGAACTGCATACAGGTTTTTCAGGAGATAGGTAAGGAGATCTTTTATTCCCATCTCTTTAAGAATTTTCCACAGTTTGCTGTGATTCCCACAGTCAAAGTCTTTAGAATTGTCAATGAAACAGAAGTCGATGTTTTTTTCTGGAATTCGCTTGCTTTTTCTATGATCCAATGGATGTTGGCAATTCAACCTCTGGTTCCTCTGCCTTTTCTAAATCCAGCTTGAACATCTGTTCTTGGTTCAGCTATTGTTGAGACCTAGCTTGAAGGATTTTAATTGTTACCTTGCTAGATGTGAAATAAGGTCAGTTGTGCAATAGTTTGAACATTCTTTGGCGTTGCCCTTCTTTGGGATTGGAATGAAAACTGACCATTTCCAGTCCTGTGGCCAATGCTGAGTTTTCCAAATTTGCTGGCATTTGAGTGGAGCACTTTAACAGCATCATCTTTTAGGATTTGAAATAGCTCAGCTGGAATTCCTTCACCTCTCCTAGCTTTGTTCCTAGTAATGCTTCCTAAGGCCACTTGACTTCACACTCCAGGATATCTGGCTCTACGTGAGGGACCACACCATCGTGACTATCTGGGTCATTAAGATCTTTTTTTGTACAGTTCTTGTGTATATTCTTGCCACCTCTTCTTAATCTCTTCTGCTTCTGCTAGGTCATTACCATCGCTGTCCTTCATTGCACCCATTTTTGCAAAATGTGCCCTGGACATCTTTAATTTTTCTTAAAGAGATCTCTAGTGTTTCCTATTCTATTGTTTTCCTCTATTTTTTTGCATTGTTCACTTAAGAAGGCTTTCTTATCTCTTCTTAATATTCTCTGGAACTCTGCATTCAGTTGGACATGTCTTTCCCTTTCTCCTTTGCCTTTCGCTTCTCTTCTTTTCTCAGCTATTCGTAAGACATCCTCCAACAACCACCTTGCCTTCTTGCATTTCTTTTTCTTGGGGATGGTTTTGAACACTGCCTTCTGCACAGTGTTACAAACACCTGTCCACAGTTCTTCAAGCACTCTGTCCATCTGATTAATTTCTTGAATCCATTCATCACCTCCACTGTATAATCACAAGGGATTTGATTTAGGTCATACCTGAATGGCCTAGTGGTTTTCCCTACTTTCTTCAATTTAAGCCTGAATTTTGCAACAAGGAGTTGATGATCCAAGCCACAGTCAGCTCTAGGTCTTGTTTTTGCTGATTATATAGAGCTTCTCCATCTTCAGTTGCAAAGAATATAATCAATCTGATTTCAGTATTGATCATCTGGTGATGTAGAGTCATCTCTTGTGTTGTTGGAAGATGATATTTGCTATGACCAGTGCATTCTCTTGACAAAACTCTGTTAGCCTTTGCCCTGCTTCATTTTGTACACTAAGATCAAACTTGCCTATTACTCCAGGGAGTTCTTCTCTTCCAACTTTTGCATTCCAGGCCCCTATAAAGCCAAGGACATCTTTTTTGTTTGTTTTAGTTCTAGGTCTTGTAGGTCTTCATAGAACTGGTCAACTTCAGCTTCTTTGGCATCAGTGGTTAGGGCATAGTCTAGGATTATTGTGATGTTGGAATGGTTTGCTTAGAAACAAATTGAGATCATTCCATCATTTTTCAGATTGTACCTAAGTACTGCATTTCAGACTCTTTTGTTGACTGTGAGGGCTACTCCATTTACTGCAAGGAGATCCAACCAGTCCATTCTAAAGGAGATCAGCCCTGGGTGTTCTTTGGAAGGAATGATACTAAAGCTGAAACTCCAGTACTTTGGCCACCTCCTGCGAAGAGTTGACTCATTGGAAAAGACTCTGATGCTGGGAGGGATTGGGGGCAGGAGGAGAAGGGGATGACAGAGGATGAGATGGCTGGATGGCATCACCAACTCGATGGACATGAGTTTGAGTGAACTCCAGGAGTTGATGATGGACAGGGAGGCCTGGCATGCTGCAATTCATGGGGTCTCAAAGAGTCAGACACAACTGAGCGACTGAACTGAACTGAACCCACAGTAGTAGCTATAATGATCATCTAAATTAAATTTGCCCATTTCCATTCATTTTAGTTCATTCTTGCCATCTCCTGCTTAACCATGACCACTTTACCTTAATTCATGGACCTAATATTCCAGGTTCCACTGCAATATTGTTCTTACAGCACTGGACTTTGCTTTCATCACCAGAGACATCCACAACTGAGGATCGTTTCTGATTTGGCCCAGCCTGTTCATTCTTCCTGGAGCTGTTTCTTTGCTCTTCCCCAGTAGCATAGCCCACCTTCTGACCTGGTGGGTGTGTGTGCTCACCTTCCAGTGTCATATCTTTTCACCTTTGCATACTGTTCATGGGGTTCTCAAGGCAAGAATACTGGAGTGGTTTGCCATTCCCTTCTCCAGTGGACCACGTTTTGTCAGAACGCTCCACCATGACCCATCTGTCTTGGGTGGCCCTGCACGGCATGGTTCATGGGTTCACTGAGTCACACAAGGCTGTGATACACGTGATCATTTTGGTTAGCTCTCTGTGACTGTGATTTTCATTCTGGAGGCCTTTGGATTATAGTTCTTGCTTCTTCTGTCTGCCCTCTGATGGATGAGGATAAGAGGCTTGTGCAAGCCTCCTGATGGGAAGGACTGGCTGTGGGGAAACAGGGTCTTACTCAGGTGGGCAGGGCCATGCTCAGAAAATCTTTAATCCAACTGTCCCCTTAACAGGAAGGGGCTCTGCTGCCTTCCTGTTAGTAGTTTGGATTGAGGTGTTTATCTATTCTCAGAATTGTAAGCACAATTCCCTTAAAACTAATATAGCTTTGTGCTTCGTTATAGCAAAAAGAAAAAAAAAAAAGGAGGGCAAATATAACTGTGTAGCATGAGGCAACTTAATCTCAATGCAAAAGAAAGAAAAAGAAATAGTCAAAAGATGTAAAAATATCTCAGCTGATTAAATGATTACGATTTGGGGCAAGCGAGTTTCAGATCAGATCAGATCAGATCAGTTGCTCAGTTGTGTCCGACTCTTTGCGACCCCATGAATCCCAGCACACCAGGCCTCCCTGTCCATCACCAACTCCCGGAGTTCACTGAGACTCACATCCATCGAGTCAGTGATGCCATCCAGCCATCTCATCCTCTGTCGTCCCCTTCTCCTCCTGCCCCCAATCCCTCCCAGCATCAGTCTTTTCCAATAGGTCAACTCTTTGCATGAGGTGGCCAAAGTACTGGAGTTTCAGCTTTAGCATCATTCCTTCCAAAGAACACCCAGGGCTGATCTTCAGAATGGACTGGTTGGATCTCCTTGCAGTCCAAGGGACTCTCAAGAGTCTTCTCCAACACCACAGTTCAAAAGCATCAATTCTTCGGTGCCAAGCGAGTTTACCTATTATAAAATTTGAGCACTGTAGCAGGAAAGAACTAGGGAGTACCTACTGCTTATGATAAGAATCAAGAGAAGCTCTGTCCTCTTTTTTCTTTTTAATTCATTTTTTTATTGAAGGATAATTGCTTTACAGAATTTTGTTGTTTGCTGTCAAACCTCAATATTAATCAGCCATAGATAACATATATCCCCTCCCTTTTGAACCTCCCTCCTATATCCCACCTCATCCCACTCCTCTAGGTTGACACAGAACCCCTGTTTCAGTTTCCTGAGCCATAAGACAAATTCCAGTTGGCTATCTATTTTACATATGATAATGTAAGTTTCCATGCTACTCTCTCCATACAGCTCACCCTCTCCTCCCCTTTCCCTGTGTCCGTAAGTCTATTCTCTGTGTTTGTTTCTCCATTGCTGCCCTGTAAGTAAATTCTTCAGTACCATTCTTCTAGATTCTGTATATATGTGTTAGAATATGGTATTTATCTTTCTCTTTCTGACTCACGTCACTCTGTACAATAAGTTCTAGGTTCATACACCTCATTAGAACTGACCTAAATGCATTCTTTTCTATGGCTGAGTAATATTCCATTGTGTAATGTACCATTGCTTCTTTATCCATTCATCTGTCGATGGACATCTAGGTTGCTTCCATGTTCTAGCTATTGTAAATAGTGCTGCAATGAACAATGGGATACATGTGTCTTTTTCAATTTTGTTTTCCTCAGGGTACATCCCTAGGAGTGGGATTGCTGGTCAAATGGTGGCTTTATTCCTAGCTTTTGAAGGAATCTCCATATTGTCTTCCACAGGGGCTATATCGATTTATGTTCCCACCAACAGTATAAGAGTGTTCCTTTTTCTCCACACCCTCTCCAGCATTTATTGTTTGTAGACTTTTTGATGATGGCCATTCTGACCAGTGTGAGGTGATGAAGTGAAGTGAAGTGAAGTCGCTCAGTCATGTCCAACTCTTTGCGACCCCATGAACTGTAGCCCACCAGGCTCCTCCGTCCATGGGATTTTCCAGGCAAGAGTACTAGAGTGGGTTGTCATTTCCTTCTCCAGGGGATCTTCCCGACCCAGGGATTGAAACTGGGTGTCCTGCATTGTAGGCAGACTCTTTACCATCTGAGCCACCAGGGAAGCCTGGTGTGAGGTGATATCTGATTGTAGTTTTGATTTGCATTTCTCTAATAATGAGTGATGTTGAGCATCTTTTCATGTGTTTGTTAGCCATCTGTATGTCTTCTTTGGAGAAATGTCTGTTTAGGTCTTTTTCCCACTTTTTGATTGGGATGTTTGTTTTTCTGATATTAAATTATATGACCTGCTTGTATATTTTGGAAATTAATTCTTTGTCAGTTGTTTCATTTGCTATTATTTTCTCCCATTTTGAGGGTTGTCTTTTCACCTTGCTTATGATAAGTTTCCTTTGCTGTGCAAAAGCTTTTAAGTTTAATCAAGTCTCACTCGTTTACTTTTGTTTTTATTTGCGTTACAATAGGAGGTGGGTCATAGAGGGTCTTGCTTTGATTTATGTCATCGAGTGTCCTGCCTATGTTTTCCTCTAAGAGTTGTATAGTTTCTGGCCTTACATTTAGGCTTTTCATCCATTTTGAGTTTATCTTTGTGTATGGTGTTAGGAACTGTTATAATTTCATTCTTTTACATGTAGTTGTCCAGTTTTTCCAGTACCACTTATTGAAGAGGCTGTCTTTGCCCCATTGTATATTCTTGCCTCTTTTGTCAAAAATAAGGTACCCATAGGTGCATGGGTTTATTTCTAGGCTTTCTGTCTTGTTCCATTGGTCTATATTTCTGTTTTTATGCCAGTACCATACTGTCTTGATCACTGTAGCTTTATAGTATAATCTGAAGTCAGGAAGGTTGATTCCTACAGCTTCATTCTTCTTTCTCAAGACTGCTTTAGCTATTCAGGGTCTTTTGTGTTTCCATATGAAATGTGAATTTTTTTGTTCTAGTTCTCTGAAAAATGCCATTGGTAATTTGATAGGGATCACACTGAATCTGTGGATTGCATTTGGTGGTATAGTCATTTTCACAATATTGATTTTTCCTACCAAAGAACATGGAATATCTCTACATATGTTTATGTCATCTTTGATTTCTTTCATCAGTGTCTTATAATTTCCTGTGTACAGTTCTTTTGTCTCCTTAGGTAAGTTTATTCCTAGATAATTAATTCTTTTTGTTGCAATGGTGAATGGGATTGATTCCTTAATTTCTCTTTCTGATTTTTCATTGTTAATATATAAAAATGCAAATGATTTCTGTGTATTGATTTTGTATCCTGCAATTTTGCTAAATTCACTGATTAGCTCTAGTAACTTTCTGATACTATCTTTAGGGTATCTATGTACAGTATCATTCCATCTGCAAACAGTGAGAGCTTTACTTCTTCCTTTCTGATCTGGATTCCTTTTATTTCATTTTCTTCTCTGATTGCTGTAGCTAGGACTTCCAGAACTATGTTAAATCACAGTGGTGAAAGTGGACACCCTTGTCTTGTTCCTGATCCTAGGGGTAGTGCTTTCAATTTTTCACCACTGGGAATAATGTTTGCTGTGGGCTTATCATATATGGCCTTTATGATTTGAGGTAGGCTCCTTCTATGCTCATTTTTTGAAGGGTTTTAATCATAAATGGGTGATGAATTTTGTCAAAGGCTTTTTCTTCATCTATTGAGATTATCATATGCTTTTTTATCTTTCAATTTGTTAATGTGGTGTATCACATTGATTGATTGTTGTATATTGAAGAATCCTTGCATCCCTGGAATAAACCTGGCCTGATCATGGTGTATGAGCTTTGTCATATGTTGCTGAATTCTGTTTACTAAAATTTTGTTGAGGATTTTTACATCTATGTACATCAGTGATATTGGCCTAAAGTTTTCTTTTTTTGTGTTGTCTTTTGTTTTGGTATCAGGGTGATCGTGGCCTCCTAGAATGAGTTTGGAAGTGTTCTTTCCTCTGCAATTTTTTTAAAGAGTTTTGATGGGCCAGCCTCTCTGTTGTTCAGCCGCCAATGCTGGTGTGTAGGGAGAGAGAGGCTATGGTGATGGGTTCATCCCTTATGCTTGACTCAGCAGTGTCGCCTTGCTTCCATGGCTGCCTGGCTTTCCTCCACAGGCATTTCCCACCACAATCTCCTCCCTCACATCCCCTGGATCCATCTGTCCACAGTCAACAGGAGCCCTCGCCCTGGGATCACTCCACAATCCCTAAACTCTAGCTCCCAGCTGCTGTGTCTTCCAGGGACCTGTGCCCCTGTCCACGGTATGTATGGCTGAGGCAAGGACTGTCTGATTCTCATTCCATTTAGGCTGCCACAGATCAGCTATTTCGCTCCCAGCCTTAAAAGTTTCTCCTCTGACTCAGACAATTGCCCCGATGTGGGGATCAGACCCCTGCTTCAGTTCCCCCAGCCACCGAGGGCAGGTTCAGTCCTTCTAACACTCCTGTTTCCCCCCCAGTTCCTTTGTCCTACTGAGTTTTGTGTGGGCCTATATCTTCTCTTCCACTGGTCAGGCACTCCTGTCCGCTCTCAGCGGGTGTCCTGCATGCACTTCTGTGCTGACGGTGTATTCCTGATGCATCCGTGGAGAGAGATGCACTCCACGGCCACCTGCTCCTCCACCAGGAGGAGTTCAGGTCTCCGTCCTCCTAGTCACTTATCTTTTTCCTGTTAAATAGTAGCTAGGTTGATTAGATTTACAGAACTGCAAAGTTTCCAGTTTTCTCCCTGTAAAGAGGCTTGGATTGTAACACACAAGTTCTTGGCAGACAGAGGATGTATGTAGCTGGTTTGCATCATTACTCACCTGCTTTGAGTTCATTTTCCTACCCTGTTCAGTCACATGAACAACTTGCTTCTAAGACTGAAAATAACAGCTTGTTCTATAACCCTGGGAGGATAAAAGAAGAGGGAACTGAGGGAATGATGGATATCGAGCTGCAGGAATGGAGAAGCAGCCTTCCCCAGGAGGAGATGAAGATGAGAAAGTCGGGACCACTCCACGTGTCTAGAGGCACAAGAGAGCGATCACAGGGGCAGATGGCAAGTTACTCGGGGAATGTGTGTGTGATGACTGAGATGTGTGGGCAGGCTGAATCTGACTGCAGGAGAAACAGAGCAGCCAGCAGAGAAAAGCAGAAGCTAGAGGAGATAATCTTTGAAGAAGTGTGGAATGAGAGGCCCACAGCAAAAGGTCCTAATGGAGAGAAGTGGAAACCAATTGCAGAAGGAATAACAAAGCCTTAATAGAAGCAGTAGTTCTTTGACACAATAGTAAGGGAGAATATAATATTGCCTGCAGCATCCTTAAGAATCCTGATATGGAAATGATAGGAAGTGATGGATTGAGCAAACAGAGCCCCTAACCAGCCACATATAGAAACATACCTAGCTCTGGGATTTCTGGTCTGAACCTAGTTCACACAAATGTGTATGTTTTCATGTTCGACATGAAATACGATGATTATACATAACTTTATATAGAATATCTCCAATTTTTAGGATTTTAACATAATTGTTTAGTATGTGTACTTGAAACATTGTTATTTGTAAGCAAATCTGTTTTTCTGGTAAATCTTTGTATAAGACATCAAGACTAATGTCTCAAAGGCTAGGTAGGGTGTATGAATGCATGAAGTGGCTGGAGGTAAAAATACTGGGAATAGAGGGGAAAAACCTAACCAAGGAGTCCATCCCCTACAAAAGGTACCCATGTTGATTCAAAGTGTAGATTTCTACAACCAAAGTGGCAGCCACAACAAAATCCCACCTTGTTGGCCAAGAAATACCCAGCAGCTGGCTGCTTGGCTCGGCGGATTGTCCCTTGGTGACCCTGGTCTGATCTTTCTCCTGGCTATTAAAGCCTGAATTGACCTGTTTGCTGAACACAAGTGATACAGACCTGGTTTACCAGTCACCCGAGCTGCCTGGCAGCCTGACAGAGAGGGGAGGACAGGAATGAGCATTCTGAGCAGGAATAAACATAAAGTGTCTTCCTGGTTTCTAAGTAGGCTCATTCAGGCAGTAGCTGAAGTCACAAGCACATTTAGGAGCATTATAAAAAGTTATTTTGCTTATGTATACACATTCAAAGGCAGGGTTGAGACCCCTCTTCCAAGCCTTTGCTTAGTAGTTTGCTTTAAAAATTAAAGAGAGATGAGCGTGGTGCTTGTATTTCCACTCAGCATACCCCTTCTCTGACCTTTCCAATTTCACTTCACCTGACTACTACCTCACAGGATTAGTAGCAGAAACAGCCATAAAATCTAAATGACTTCTCATTATAATAGAGCTACCTGCTCCATGTAGCAGCACTTTCTTTCATTTTGTACACTAATTGACAAAAAGAAAGAGATAAATAAAATCTAACTTACAAACTATGCTTTAAAAGTCAACCTCTGATCCAACGAACTGGCCACCGGGCAGCGAAAGGGCAGTAGAAGGTCAAGTTTCGAGAAGGAAGTTCCAGAAAGCACAGCACTAGAAGAAGCAGCAGCAGAGATGATATATTTTAATTTGATTTTATGCTCTTTGGTTTCCTAAATAAGGAACTGTGGCAGTTAATATGTCATGTCTGTGTTTAGCCCTTTTATGGTTGTTTCAGGTTAGTTGAGAGCAATGGCTTTAATTTAGCATACTTTGAGATGAACCATCTTTTGATGAACTTCCACAGAAAAGATTGCAGTCCCGCCCCGACCCCCCTCCCCCAGGCCCTGTGCCACCACCCCCACATTGTAATATACAGATGGGTGCATTTTTATGTTTCACCATAATTTTAGTAGGAAAACTTGCATTGCAATACCAATTGCCTGCACTAAATTCTAGTGTGTACCTGCCTCTTTTTTCAGTATATTCAGCAATGTTTTTTCTCCACTACTGTGTTGGCTTTGAAGGTTTAATTAATAAACATGGTAAAATCAGTGTAGTAAAGAGTGAATATCTCTTGTCAACCATGTCAAATCAAAGAACATGGAACCATTTGCCATAGTTTTACTCATATGGTTCATTACACAGAGTTCCAAATAAGCAGTGCTCATAGAATTTTCTGTTATAATGAAAATGACCTATATTTACACTGTCCAATATTGTAGGACAGCCACGTCTCTACTCAACACTTACGTGGCCAGTCTAACTGAGGGATGGGATTTTAAATTTTATTTAAGTTGAATTACTTTCATCACATTTAAATAGCCACAGGTGACTAGCAGGTATATTGAAGAGCATGGAACTAAACTAAAAGCTTCCTGAGGGATGAGCTCTTGTTCATCCCTGAATCTCCCATCTATTTGTTGCCTAGTAGGTGCTTGAGACAGAGAAGGTGATGGTGCCCCACTCCAGTACTCTTGTCTGGAAAATCCCATGGATGGAGGAGCCTGGTAGGCTGCAGTCCATGGGGTCGTGAAGAGTTGGACACGACTTCACTTTCACTTTCATGCATTGGAGAAGGAAATGGCAATCCACTCCAGTGTTCTTGCCTGGAGAATCCCAGGGACAGGGGAGCCTGGTGGGCTGCCATCTATGGGGTCGCACAGAGTCGGACACAACTGACGTGACTTAGCAGCAGCAGCAGCAGATGCCTGAGATATGCTGAACACACTGTGCCAATGAATTACGGAAAAACTATCACTCACTCTTCTTATTCCCTATATTATTGATCTTTGAAGTGTATCACTCAGCAACATCTGGCAAGGATACTCTAACAATTGCTAGTTACACAGAATTTATAGCAAATAGAGTTGGTTTCAGAGAGTTTAGTCTCTTATTAAATGTTTCTCCTTGGGAGAGTTACTAAAACTCATAATCCTGGTTTGCCCATCTGCAAAATGGAAAAAAAAAAAAGTGGCTTTAGTTTTGGTAGTGCTGTTATGATGGTCAAAGACATTGGTTGTAGAGACTTTATACTTGCCTTGTGCTTATTGAACTCAAACGCTACTAACTCTGGACATAGAATATTGCCACCCAAACAGAACCTACACAAAACATTTTCATTGTCAATTGAAAGCCAGGTAAATGGAAATCATAGCAAAAGTTTCATGCAGATGCAGAATCTGGAAAAAATTAAAGGAGCCTTCTGAAATATTAGGACTTACTTAGGGTCAGTGTAGTCATTTAAATGCTTAAAAGCTTAGCAAGGATTTTTCCTCCTGGATGTATTGTTGTGACATAGGGTTGACCAACAGAATACTGAATTAAGTGCTGGAAAGTGGAGTAAGAATAGGTTGGCATGAACAGAAGATTAAGGCACAATTTCTCATAATGAAATATAGCAGGGATCTGCTGAATAAACAGCTGGGAAGACAGTCAACAAGTATGGACTGAGCACCAGAATGTTCCACCAGGCTTTCAGTAAAGAGGCATAGCCTGTCCTGCAGCAAATGTCACCAAACTGTTCCCAACCTGTACAAGCCAAGCAATTGTGTCTCATTTCAGACACAAGGAACAACAGTGTTTGTTATCATATACAAATTGACATGACAAAGAAATACTATTTGCCATAGATTTGTAGAAGGAAATTCGAGAACACCTGTTGAAATGAGTTCGAACACCTGGCTTGAGCCCCATAAATTCACCAGGCACTTGCAGACTCGTGGAGACAGAAGAATTAAGTGCCTGTTGTTACCTCAACGTGGGTAACCTTTTATGATGTCCTGAGCCTGACTGTGAACAGTGGAATGGTTTGGCAATATTTCAGGAATAATGGCTAATAAACCAAATGAAGACCTAGTCATAAATTTTCAGGTATTTCTTTTCCTTTTTTACATGAAAAAAATTCTAATTTTATTCCTGCTACTTGTTAAATGACTAAAAAATGGTGCTATAATTATCTTCAAAATGATTGAAACATGTTTACAATGGCTATTTCAGTCAAGCCATCTTTGTAATCAGAATTTAATCTCCAGGCAGAGCCAAGGTCACTCGTGTGTGGTATTAGGCAATGGTTAGACTCAGCCACTAGAATTTTTGTCAGCTTTGTATATGTGCCTGACTTTTCCTTCACCCCTCGCCACAAAATATCAGATACTCTGTTTGGCTCCTTAATGCTTAGCTAGCAGAATGAAATAGAAAAGCCTTCTTAATAATGGTCACTAGTTAGATTTTTGAATTTGTCCAGAAAGGACATTCTTATCTATAAAGTTAGACATTTCAGTAGAAACTAATAAAGAAGACTGAGTGCCGTAAAATGGATACTTTCAAACTGTGGTGCTGGAGAAGTCTCTTAAGAGTCCCTTGGACAGCAGGGATATCAAACCAGTCAATCCTAAAGGAAATCAACTCAATATTCATTGGAAGGACTGGCGTTGAAAAACTGAAGCTCCAGTACTTAGACCACCTGATGCAAAAAGCTGACTCACTGGAAAAGACCCTGATGCTGGGAAAGATTGAGTGCAGGAGGAGAAGGGGGAGACAGAGGATGAGATGGTTGGATGATATTACTGACTCAATGATCATGAGTTTGAGCAAACTCTGGGAGATGGTGAAAGACAGGGAACCTTGGCAAGCTGCAGTTCACGGAGTCGCAAAGAGCTGGACACAATTTAGTAACTGAACAACAACCATGTGTGCTTTTGAATTGCCCAAGTGATATTTTCACTTTAAATATCAGCACTCTGCTCCCGTCTCAGAACTTCTGAATTAATATCTGCAGCAGGAACAAGTCTCAGGAATCTGGAGTTTCTTTAAAGACCCTGTGGTGTAATTTTCTTTCATAGACCACCCCTGTGATCAATTCCTCCTCCTGTATAAAAAAGTTGTTCCCCATTATGTAAAAACTTGTTTCTTAACCATTTTTCTTTGTTGGAAAAATTGTACCAGACCTGCTAACCTCAGCTGTGGAATGTGAGATGTCTTCATTTTGATCTCTTTCTAACCACATATAAAATGACTAGAACAAAGTTAAATGATGATTTGCTCTTAATGTAGTTAGAGAAGGTAGAGACTTCAGATTTTCATTCTGAAGGTGATAACTCAGCTATACCATAAAGAATGGTTTGTTTTTATTAAGAAATTGAGAAGGAAACCATCAGGAAAAAAAATTAAGAAGAAGTGATCAAAAACAGAGCAAACAAATCTTATATCATGAAAGCCAATTGAAGAAAACTTTTAGAAGGAGAGAGTAACGAATACTGTTAAAACACTGTTAAAAGCTTCCAGAATGAGCTGTAGGACTAAAACTCTGAGAGGAGCTCTTTGAATTTGGCAAAATAAAAATCAGAAGGTAAATAATTGTAAGCTGAGGGATGGAATGTCCTAGAAGATTTTTCTCATCAAATTATTATCAGAATTCAGAAAGGAGGAGGGAGCTTGAGGTGAGTAAAATTTTGAACTCAGGGTTGTTCTAACTCTCAGCGACCAAAGAGAGAGACTGATGCCTCTGTCTGCTATTTATTACAGGGTAAACACATATGATCATAACCAAATATTTAAGCCATTGTCACATTCCAGGGAACAGAACAGAGAATTGACTAATTTGCTCAATAAATATTTATTGAAGACTTTGTTACATGCAAGGAGCTAGAAACGGAGCAATGAAAATAAAATCCCAGTGGTTGCAGAGTGGTAAGGACTATTGGGATAATACTGTCCTAAGCAAGATTTCTTCCTGTTGAGCATGCATACATAAAAACATGGAGAACTTGTTAAAATGTAGATCCTGATTCAGCATTTCTGAGGCAAAGCCAGAAAGTGAAAGTGAAAGTGGAGTCGCTCAGTCGTGTCCGTCTCTTTGTGACCTCGTGGACTGTAGCCCACCAGGCTCCTCTGTCCATGGGATTCTCCAGACAAGAATACTGGAGTGGGTTGCCATTTCCTTCTCCAGAGGATCTTCCTGACCCAGGGATCGAACCCAGGTCTCCCGCACTGCAGGCAGATGCTTTAACCTCTGAGCCACAGGGAAGCCCTCAAGGCAAAGCCAAGTATTCTACAATTCTAATAAGCACCTATGTGGTACCTACAATGTTGAAAGATGGACCACAAGTTGAGTACAAGAACAATGACAGTCTCCAGGCTTGCATCCTCTGAATCACCTTTGCAAAATGCAGATGTGTGACTCCCATTGTAGATTTTGATCTATATACTATTCTCTCAACTCCATGGATAATTCTAAAGCTGACCCAAGTATGGGGACCAGTGATGTCACCCAATCACCTCACATTACAGGGGACTGAAGAGGGTTAATCATTAATGACCAGGTGAAACAAGACTCAGGGTTGCAAGGAGAGGAAGGAGAAGGTGGGATGAATTGAGAGAGTAGCACTGACATTTATACACTACCATTTGGAGATGCAGGAGATGTGGGTTCCATCCCTAGGCCAGGATGTAAAATGATCCCCTGGAGGAAGGCATGGTAACCCACTCCAGTATTCTTACCTGGAGAATCCCACGGACAGAGGAGCCTGGTGGGTTACAGTCCATGGGGTTGCAAAGAGTCGGATGTGACTGAAGCAACTGAGCATGTGATATACACATATATGCATTTGTAAAATAGATAGCTAACAGGAAACAGCTGTATAGCACAGGGAACTCAGCTTGGTGCTCTGTGATGACCTAGAGGGTTGGGATGGGGTAGGGTGGGAGGGAGGCTCTAAAGGGAGGGGATACGTGTATACCTATGACTGATTCACATTGTTGTACAGCAGAAACCACACAAAACTGTAAAGCAATCATCCTCCAAGTAAAAATTAAAAAAAAAAGGTTCAGAGTTGCTGATAATTGTTGAAATGATTGAGGGCAGCTAAATAATGCCATCACCATCTCCACACCCAATTTCTGAACACAGTATAAAAGAAGGCAAAGCATAACCATCTTTATTCTGATGACAGCGAGGGTGGAAGATGTAGCTTACATAGAGCATCAGAAGGACTTCCTGAGGTAAGCCAGAATTAGGCAGGCTCAGGCAGCCAGTCACAGTATACACAATGCTGGACCAAGGCCAGCTTCCTCCAGGAGGGAAGCAGCAGAGGGCAGGCTGGAGGAAAGCAAAGAACGCATGCTCCTGGTGGGCAGCTAATTCCAAAGAAAGAAGGCAGAAGCTAAACAAAGCATTTCCAGTTTTTCTTCTAGAATTAATCAATGCCATGATGCTACTCTGAGGAGTAAGCGATGGGGCAGAGAGGAGCCAGAAGAATCATACATCCACATGAAAAGCAAGTTCAGGAATGCAAGAGGCCCTTTCCCAAAGCATCCATCCATCCAGCTCTCTTCTCACTGCGTGGCCCTCCTGCCATGCACCAGGCACTGAGCCAAATGTGAAGATAACTCGAGGTGAGATTTTTGTGAATTTTACATACTAGCCGTGATCCAGGGCAATGCTTTCTCAAACATCACTCTGTACTCAAATCACCCAAGGATCAGATTCTGATTCTGGAAATCTGGGGAGGGCCCTGAGATTCCAGTTCTAAGATGCTTCCAAGGTCACCATACTTTGAGTACCAAGGGAATGGGATCCCTTTGTTAAAAATTCAATTTTGTATCTGCTTCAGATTTGAAAAGCAAGAATATTGGTTGCTATTGTTTAGTCACTAAATTGTGTCTGACTCTGTGACTCCATGAACTGTATAGCCGACCAGGCTCCTGTGTCCATGAGGTTTCCAAGGCAAGAATACTGGAGTGGGTTGTCACGCTCTCCTCCAGGGGATCCTCCTGAACCCGGAATGGAACCATGTCTCCTCCACTGGCAGATAGATTCTTTACCACTGAGTCACCTGGAATTGTTCTTATTTTCTGTTTCATATGGTTTTGCTAGCTTACACTCTGTGTGTTGTCACTGGTAGCTAATATTTACAAGCAAAGGTTCTTGTTATTAACAAGAAAAATAAAGACCTATTAGTCAAATCTGTTCTTCTTCTGTAGCCAATAAAGAGTTGACAGTCATTGCGGGGTGAGGGGTGATATACGAGCCCAGGGTAACATGAGTAGATGTCAATGCATGGAATAAAAACTCCTTTCTTCTGAATCCAAGGCTGGTGTCTTTCACCATCCCAGTGCCGCTTGCTGTTGGCAGGCTGACCCACGAGACTGGTTCCTACATGTATTCACATGTGCTCCACAAAGCTACACCAATCACATTCTCTCTCTGTTGCACTTTAATGTCTGTAGAGACGTCATGTGACTGTTCTAAACACTTCTGAAATACTGGTGCAACTTAATTTGGCACAATATTTCCTGTATCACTACTCAAGTCAAGGTTTTACTCCTTTTTGACATGGACAGTTTAAGGCCTTGAAATTTAACTTGGGGCCTCTCACTGCCTCCCTCTCCATCTCTCTCTCTCTTGATCTAACCTGCAAGGGAATTGATCTCTGACAGATTCAGCTGTGCTTAATGCGCCCCAAAGATCACTGAGAAAGTCCATGCCCTATGTCATCAAGGTCAAGTTTATCTAAGTGTGCAGCAGCGCAGCAGACCACATCCTGGGGTCTTTGACCTGTGGGCTTCGGCACAAGCAGGCCCCATTGTGTAATACATGTGGCACAGCGCTTCTCAGGCCACATTCACAGAGGCTAATGGGTCTACAAAGGTCATCCTTTACTGATAATTGGAACATTTTGAGTGGCATCCGTCTTGTCCAGAGGCCTTCAAAATCAACTAAACACTCACTCACCTAATCTATTTGTATAAAAGATAATCATACATTTAAATACTGTCTCTCCAAAATAAATAAAGACAGAAAAACTTAAAAGGAATGTACATGAAATGTTTCTTAATTTCTGTTTTAATCAGATTTTTCAAGCACCCTAAACATAGAATGCTTGAAAATCTGATTAAAACAAAAATTAGGAAATGGCTCATGTATACTCCTCTTAAGCTTCCCTGTGCTGTTTTTTTGTAGAATGAAAACAGCTCCACTAAAGGAACATATGTGTATGAGAAACTGTTGGTTAAATTTAAGCATAGAGATTCTGTATGTCTTATGGTTGACATTGTTATTAATAACCCTACACTGAATACTAATAGACTCGTTGATTGTATTCTCTTTAGAACTTAATATTGAATAGGAAGCCTGGTTGAATATTAAGAAATTCCTAAGTATTTCACAAGTAAGCCAGTGAAGAGTTAATGGATTTATGTAATATTTATATAACAGGATAATTTGTTTCAATGACTTGAAACTAGGTCCATAGAATTTTAACTAAAGGCTAAGCTTTTAGAGTAATAGGCTTCCAAATAGCTATCCCAGAGTTCATGTCTCAAAGTCTGGGTTACTTTTCAAATTTATGATTTAGAATAAAAGGTGTTGGTAAAAGATAAATAAAATTATGCAGTGTACCTCATCTATGTAAAGGCATTTGTCTATTATAATTGCATCTATCTATATTCAATGATTGTATAAAGTGAATAATTTTCAGAACTTCCTGTCAGAGTCAATGATGGTATTAGATCTATTTTTGGCCCTTTCTTTCAGCTGGTTCTCAGCTCGTTAAAGGTCAAAATTTCACTATTCACCATTCCAGACCGAAATGAGTCACTGCAATTTTTTTGCAAAAACCTAGTAAATAATCTCGTTTTTTTAGAAACCAAATCTTTTATAATAGTACTATTTTCATAAATATTTTTGTATATCTAAACCTCCCTGGCAATCACGCTAAAAAATCAGAAGTATCATGCTAGATGTTACTGAGAGGCAGGTGGAAAAAAAAAATGTCTGGAGGGAAACTTTCAATCTACCAACTCTCAAGTGAATACAGACTCTGCAGCCCTCAGGCTCACAGGACAAACCCGGTCTCACCACTGTGGCCTGATGGCGAACTTCTCTCCCAGGGGACCCTGGTCTGATAAACCCAACTTCATAGAGTATGTTGATCATGCCTAGGTTGCTGCTGTTTCACATATTTTCTCAAGCCAACTCTTTCCATGTATGAATTTATTTTTTCTTCTACTTCACATTTTCATTATTGGAATATCTTTCCTTTCAACCAAGACTCTCATATAAGGAAGGTCATCACATTATTATTTATGATAGCAAAAAGAAAAGGCACAATAAATGTCAATAATGAGAATTCACTGAATAAAGGTGATGAAATGGGCTTCCCTGGTGCCTCACATGGTAAAGAACCCACCTGCAATGTAGGAGACCCAGATTCAGTCCCTGGGTTGGGAAGATCCCCTGGAGAGGGGAATGGCAACCCACTCCAGTATTCTTGCCTGGAGAATTCTATGGACAGAGGAGCCTGGCAGGCTACAGTCCACAGGGTTGCAAAGAGTGGGACAGGACTGAGCTAGTAAGACTTTCATAGAAAAAATATAAGTAATGAAAAGTCAATGAGACTTACCTCTGAGGGATATGGTAACAATTATTTTAATGACTTGTACGCATTTCCCAATTTCTGTCTAATGAACCTACATTGTCTTCAAAAGGAGAAGCAGGAAAGCTTGCACTGACTTGACTGCTGCTCGTCTGTGATGTTCCCTAATCCCTATGACTGGAAACCCTCTCTCCTGTTTCTTTGTGCCTCATGAATGACCGGTATTGCTTTTCTCACACTATGGTTATTGGTATACCTCTTTGCTTGAATGTAATCTCCATGAGGACAGGGAACACGTCTCATTCAACGTCAAATCATCTACAGCATTTTACCAAGTGCCTTACACATAGAACACATCAAGAATAAATCAGTAATTTATGGATGAATTATTCACTTAGGGAATTTCCATTTGGAATATCTCATCAGGTATCCCATACACTTTAAGAAAAGCAATTGGGACAGTTTCCCCTTCATCATTATGTACAGAGGGAGATATGGATGTGGCTCTCCAATATTTTCATTCTGTACAAGACAATCAATGCATTTAAGGGGTAAAACATCAACAAACTCCATCAGTTAACTTTTCTTTCGGCTATAGCAAAACACAGATTAAAGACATGTGTGATTATTGACACAGTAGGAAAGGCTGTCAGTGTCACCTTCTCTATTCCTCTGCAGCAACCCCTCTACCCTGCCTCAGCGTGGTTTAGACTGAAGAGTTTACAACTGGAAAGAAAGTGAAAGTGAAAATCCCTCAGTTGTGTCAGACTCCAACCCCATGGACTATACAGTCCTTGGAATTCTCCAGGCCAGGGTAGCCTTTCCCTTCTCCAGGGGATCTTCCCAACCCAGGAATCGAACTGGGGTCTCCTGCATTGCAGGCAGACTTTACCAACTGAGCTATCAGGGAAGCCTGGGCCAGACTTATTTAATAGAATTATTTAATAGAATTTATATTAAATAAGTAATAGAATTTCTATTAAATAACTTATTTAATAGAATTATTACAAAATAATTATATTACAAAATTAGGTCATTTGTATTAGACTTCAGTGTTGCAACAACTCAAATGACCTGAAACTCCACCTATCAGAATTTAAACTTCAATTTTAAAATTTGTAGGAAAACACCATTCAGTTACTTTGAAACCTTATCCCAACAAGTTGGTCCCTGGACCCGGGAGTAATGAAAAAGGGATAGAAAGTTTCTTCTGAGTACCTGCAAGCACTCGTGACTTCACATACAGAATCATATTTAATTCTCATAAAATTCCTTCAGAGTTGGGTTTATGGTCCCCATAAGTAAAATAGTAAAGTGGAAAACTATATTTGGTAGATTCATATTTTAGACATATAAAGATAAATGGATGGACAGATAGATATGTAAATACATAGGACAAAGATTAGAAGAGATGTCTTCAAAGTCGAGACAGTTAATAAGTGGGCATTTTCGTCCCCAGAATGGTAATTATGTGACACTATACACGGCAAGTCAATTTGCAAAATATACGTGAATCAAATCAACACATTGTATACTTTAAACTTAAATAATGTTATTTGTCAATTTTATCTCAATAAAACTGAGGGCAAATATCTGCCTAAATCCAAACCTGAAGGGTTCTTCCCTATAATGTGGTTTCTAAATAAGGCGGTGCATTTGTCTAAGTATGCTGTGCTGTGCTTAGTTGCTCAATCGTCTGACTCTGTGACCCCATGGAGTGTAGCCTGCCATGCTCTTCCTTCCGTGGGGATTCTCCAGGCAAGAATATTGGAGTGAGTTGCCATGCCCTCCTCCAGGGGATCTTCCCAGGGATCGAACCCTGGTCTCCTGCATTGCAGGCAGATTATTTATCATCTGAGCCATGAGGGAGGCCCAAGAATACTGGAATGGGTAGCGCATCCCTTTTCCAGGGGATCTTCCTGATCCAGGAGTGAAACTAGGGTTTCCTGCATTGCAGGTGGATTCTTTACCAACTGGGCTACCAGGGAAGCCCAAGTATGCTACTGTGTGCAAATTGCTAACATTAAAATTCATTTGTTTCACTAAAGGAGTTACTGTGACCTAGAGTTGTGGTTGCCAGTTCAATGTCTTATGATTTGGGGGTGAATGAGTAAAGGGGGGCTCAGAGCAAGGCTCTAAAGAGTGATGGAGGGTGGGGAGAAAGGGGAGGTTGGGAGGACTGGAAAGTTCATGCCTGATCCTGGGAGACACCTCTGTGCTGTCTCCACTTCTTCAGCATCTGGAATTGTGGGTGCAATGTGGCCTCACCTTCTGATTTTCAGAAGAAGCCAGAAATTAAGATTTTTCTGATACATGATATCAGTTATATGTGGAATCTAAAATGTAACACAAATGAACTTATCTCTGAAGCAGAAACAGAATTACAAGCATAGAGACTTGTGGTTGCCAAGCAAGAAGGAGAAGAGGGAAGGACTTGGAGGGAGTTTGGGATTAGCAGATGCAAACCATTACACAGAGGATGAATGAACAACAAGGTCCTGCTGTATAGCACAAGGAACTATATTTAATATCCTGTGATAAACTATAATAGAAAAAAATGAAAAAGAATATGTATATATATGTATGTGTCTGTATAACTGAATCACTTTGTTGTACAGTGAAAATTCAATATTGCAAATTAAATATTCAGTAAAATTAAAAAATAAAACCAAAAAAATTTTATGGTAAAATATTATTCAGTTTTTGAAACCAATTCAAAATATTTTAAAACACTATGGAAATAAAGTGAAAATGTTAGTTGCTCAGTCATGTCTGACTGTTTGTGAACCCATGACTATATATAGCCCATCAGGCTCCTCTGTCCATAGAATTCTCCAGGCAAGAATGCTGGAGTAGTTAGACATTCCCTTCTCCAGGGATCAAACCTGGGTCTCCCTCATTGCTGGCAGATTTTTTTTTAATCTGAATTACCAGGGAAGCCATTATTTAACTTATATGCAGAGTACATCATGAGAAATGCCTGGTTGGATGACTCACAAGCTGAAATCAAGATTGCTGGGAGAAATATCAACAATCTTAGATATGCAGATGATACCAAATTAATGACAAAAGGAAAGAGGAACTAAAGAGCCTCTTGATGAAAGAGAAAGAGAAAGAGTTTTAAGCTGGCTTAAAACTCAGCATTTAAACAGCTAAAATCATGGCATCTGGTCCCATCACTTCAAGTCAAATAGATGGGGAAAAGTGGAAATAGGGACAGATTTTATTTTCATGGGCTCCAAAATCACTGCAGACAATGACTGCAACCATGAAATTAAAAGATGCTTGCTCCTTGAAAAGAAAGCTATGACCAACATAAACAGCATAGTAAAAAGCAGAAACATCACTTTGCCAACAAAGGTCGATATTGTCAAAGCTACGGTTTTTCCAGGAGTCATGTATGGTTATGAGAGTTGGACCATAAAGAAAGCTGAGTGCTGAAGGATTTATGCTTTCAAAGTGTGGTGATGGAGAAGACTCTTGAGAGTCCCTTGGACAGCAAAGAGATCAAACCAGTCAATCCTAAAGCAAATCAACCCTAAATATTCATTGGAAGGACTGATGCTGAAGCTGAAACTCCAATACTTTGGCCACCTGATGCAAAGAGCTGACTCATTGGAAAACACCCTGAGGCTGGGAAAGATTGAGGCAGGAGGAGAAGGGGATGAAAGAGGATGAGCTAGTTGGATGGCCTCACCAACTCAGTGGACATGAGTTTGAGCAAACTCTGGGAGATAGTGAAGGACAGGGAGGCCTGGAATGCTGCTGTCCATGTGTTCTCAAAGAGTCAGACACAACTTAGCCACTTAACAACAACAACTCCATCTCTTAAGGTTTAAGGAGTAAAACTTCATCAGGGTCTTCTTTTAAATTTTGTTTTTAGATTTCTTTACATATTGTTTTCTCATATCTAATCCACTGAAAATCAAAAAAATTATGATTCCCAAGATTACTAAATACTAAAAAGAAACTAACACTCCTTTCTTTGCATTGGATTGCATTTTTTTTAAATGTTGGAATAATCCTATTTAGAAAATTTACTAAGATATCGGAGTCCATATTTAACCTTTGACTGTCTCCTCAGAATGTTCATACCTTACCAAACCATAGTCTATTTTTCCAAACTAAGGAAGTATCATTGTTACAATACTTTTACCTAAACTACAGACCTTAATTTGGAATTTACATTTTTTTCCACTAATGCCTTTTATATGTTCCAGGATCTGATTTATTTTCTTTTTTTAAAGTTTTTATTGAAGTGCAGCGGCTTTACTGCATTAAATGCTTGGTTAGTTTCTGCTACACAGCCCAGTAAATCAGTTACACTTATTCACATATACCCTCTTTTTGAGATATCCTTTCCATTTAGGTCCCCACAGAGCACTCAGTAGAGTTCCCTGTGCTGTACAGTAGGTCTCGTTAGTTATCTATTTTAAACATAGTATCAATAGTGTATACATGTCCATCCCAATTTTGGATCCCATGTTGTTTTTTAAAGAGTTACTTTTAAGGAAGCAGTTGATTGTGCAATCTACATCAGCATAGGATCCTAAAAATAAAGTTTCACAATTATTTCTACTTTATGCCTGAGATGACAGTCATCATCACTCAAGAGCAGCCTTTACAATAATAGGGTGTGTGGCTGCCTGAAGCAATGACCCCTCCCTTCTTCCAGGCACAGTGATTCTGGGCAGGTAAGAGCATCGCCCTTCCTCTGAGCAAAGCATTTAGCTCAGCTGTACACTAGTTCTCAGGAAGTCATGGACTTTACTGTAAAGGATTTTAAATTATGTATCATAGCTTAGAAGATAAATAATGTACAGGATCTCACTCTAGAAGGAAGTCATAATTCTTTGACGTTCAAAAACATATATACATTTTAAGAACTAATCTTATATCTTCTGCCCCTGGAAAGTAGCATATTGCTTAGAAAATATAGATTATTAGGGCACTATATTAGCCACAGACTTTTGTATTATATGTCTGATGTCCTTAAGAATTTAACCAAAATTTTACAGAAAGCAAAGCAAAACAAATGGGCTTCCCTGGTGGCTCGGGTATAAAGAATTCACCTGCAGTGCAGAAGACATGGCTCCAATTCTTGGGTCAAGAAGATCCCCTGGAGAAGGAAATGACACCTCACTCTAGGATTCTTCCTAAAAAAATCCCATGGACAGAGAAGCCTGGCAGGCTACAATCCATCAGGACACAAAAGAGTCAGACATGACTTAGTGACTCAACAATAACAACAGCAAAGCAAAACAAAATGAAACAAAAACTTCCTTCTAAAAGCCTTGAAAACAAACCAAAAGCCAGTTCAGTGGTTAGATACAGTTGGAAAGCATTTGCTTAAAACATAGGCTTACTCAAAATTTAATATAGTATTTATGTGTACTGTATGTCTGAATAAGGAATATGGCTCAAAATGTTTCCCAAACATAAATTAACCAGAGAACAATCTTTTTTAATAAAAGCATATTAACTTCTCATAAAGAATACAGCTTAAGAAATGTTGAAAACATATTTACTTATTGAATCCGAATGGACAGAAATTTAGAAGTCTTTAGTTCAAATTTCTATTTTTAGAGCAATCCTTACAGAAGTTTCATCACCCTCTACTTCCAAAGACATGTAGAAGTGTGCTCTTCTACTCCCAGAAAACTCTAGTTATAATAAGCTTTAGTTTTTATCCTGTGCCTGAATTGCCCTGCTTTTAACATCCTTCAACCATTCCAAAGTTGCTCCTACAAAGTGACCCAGGATCTTCCACATGGTGATCAAAGCTTTCTTTGAGGTCAGTTCTTCTCTGGCGGTTCAGACAGTAAAGAAACTGCCTGCAATATAAGAGACCCAGGTTCGATTCCTGGGTCAGGAAAATCCCCTGGAGAAGGGAATAGCTACCTACTCCAGTATTCTTGCCTAGAGAATTACACAGACAGAGGAGCCTGGCGGGCTACAGTCCATGGGATTGCAAAGGATCAGACACGACTGAGTGACTAACGTTTTGAGTACTGCTACTTCGGAATTACCAGTTTGCTGGTCAGCTGTCAAGGACTTTGAGTGTTTAAAAGAATTCCTTCCTGGGGGCTTCTAGCAAAGTCCCTGCCGGTACTGACTATGGCCTTAGTCACACTCTTGCTTTCATTGATGGTTTTTTAATGAGGGTGGAAAGATGAGGTAAGGGAGACGCCCTGAGCATGAGAGTGTAGGCAGGTAGAGCCGGTCTGACAGCTAACTCACTGATTCTGCACCAGGGAAGAAAATCTCTGCCCTGCCCATGTCTGATGGAATTACAGATTTAGGAAGACAGTTGAGAAGTGTCTACTTTGTCTTTGAAAAAGTCTCCTGCTGTTCACTAAGGGAAAGCCCACAGAAAAACGCTGATTGGACCCATGTCTTCTGCACTGCAGGTGAATTCTTTGTACCCGAGCCACCAGGGAAACCCATTTGTTTTGCTTTGCTTTCTGTAAAATTTTGGTTAAATTCTTAAGGACATCAGACACATAATACAAAAGTCTGTGGCTAATATAGTGCCCTAATAATCTATATTTTCTAAGCAATATGCTACTTTCCAGGGGCAGAAGATATAAGATTAGTTCTTAAAATGTATATATGTTTTTGAACGTCAAAGAATTATGACTTCCTTCTAGAGTGAGATCCTGTGGAATCTTCCCCACCCAGGGGTTGAACCCGGGTCTCCGGCATTGCGGGCAGACGCTTTACTGTCTGAGCCAAATATCAAAATTATAGTTTATTCCTTATTATAGTTTATTCCCTAATCTAAGAACCCCTGGATGGGGAAGATTCCCTGGAGAAGGAAATGGTAACCCATTCCAGTACTCTTGCCTAAAAAATTCCATGGATGGAGAAGCCTGGTAGGCTACAGTCCACGGGGTCGCAAAGAGTTGGATGTGACTGAATGACTTTACTTTCTTTCTTTCTTTCTAAAAATACATTTCAGGCTCAGAAGGGCATTCAGAGTCTATGGAAAGTAAGGAAATTCTCTCTCTTTCTGTATAATATGTTCTCAAAATGCTTGATCAGCCCAGAACTTAACTCTCCCAATCTGATACCCTGGGGCAGATGACCATTCTGGAAACAAAGGTTAAGAGGCCAGGGGCAGTGGCCAGAAGGAGCAACCCACGCCAGAGGCCAAAGGTGGCGACGAGAGGAGTTACCCTGCATCCGAGGTCAGGGGCGGTGGCCAGGAGGAGCTACCCCATGCCCCCACACCCCCACCCCCGAGGCCAGGGGTGGCGATGAGAGGAGTTATCTGGAGCCCTGGCTGTGCGGGTGCAGGAGGGCCTAGAGGAGCTATCCCATATTGAAGGTCAGGAAGGGCAGTGGTGAGGAGATACCCCTCATCCAGGGTAAGGAACAATGGCTGTGCTTTGCTGGAGCAGCCATGAAGAGATACCCCATGCCCAAGGTAAGAGAAACCCAAGTAAGACAGTAGGTGATGCAAGAGGGCATCAGAGGGCAAACACACTAAAACCATACTCACAGAAAACTAGTCAATCTAATCACACTAGGACCACAGCCTTGTCTAACTCAATGAAACTAAGCCATGCCCGTGGGGCAACCCAAGACGGGCGTGTCGTGGTGGAGAGTTTTGACAGAATGTGGTCCACTGGAAAGGGAATGGCAAACCACTTCAGTATTCTTGCCTTGAGAACCCCATGAACAGTATGAAAAGGCAAAATGATAGGATACTGAAAGAGGAACCCCCAGGCCAGTAGGTGCCCAATATGCTACTGGAGATCAGTGGAGAAATAACTCCAGAAAGAATGAAGCAGGGCAAAGACTAATAGAGTTTTGCCAAGAAAATGTACTGGTCATAAAAAACACCCTCTTCCAACAACACAAGAGAAGACTCTATACATGGACATCATCAGATGGTCAACACTGAAATCAGATTGATTATATTCTTTGCAGCCAAAGATGGAGAAGCTCTATACAGTCAGCAAAAACAAGACCAGGAGCTGACTGTGGCTCAGACCATGAACTCCTTATTGCCAAATTCAGACTTAAATTGAAGAAAGTAGGGAAAACCACTAGACCATTCAGGTATGACCTATATCAAATTCCTTATGATTACACAGTGGAAGTGAGAAATAGATTTAAGGGCCTAGATCTGATAGATAGGATGCCTGATGAACTATGGACTGAGGTTCGTGACATTGTACAGGAGACAGGGATCAAGACCATTCCCATAGGAAAGAAATGTGAAAAAGCAAAATGGCTGTCTGGGGAGGCCTTACAAATAGCTGTGAAAAGAAGAGAAGCAAAAAGCAAAGGAGAAAAGAAAAGATAGAAGCATCTGAATGCAGAGTTCCAAAGAATAGCAAGAAGAGATAAGAAAGCCTTCTTCAGTGATCAATGCAAAGAAATAGAGGAAAACAACAGAATGGGAAAAACTAGGGATCTCTTCAAGAAAATCAGAGATACCAAAGTAACATTACATGCAAAGATGAGCTCGATAAAAGACAGAAATGGTATGGACCTAACAGAAACAGAAGATATTAATAAGAGATGGCAAGAATACACAGAAGAACTGTACAAAAAAGATCTTCACGACCCACATAATCACGATGGTGTGATCACTGACCTAGAGCCAAACATCCTGGAATGTGAAGTCAAGTGGGCCTTAGAAAGCATCACTACGAACAAAGCTAGTGGCAGTGATGGAATTCCAGTTGAGCTATTCCAAATCCTGAAAGATGATGCTGTGAAAGTGCTGCACTCAATATGCTAGCAAATATGGAAAACTCAGCAGTGGCCACAGGACTGGAAAAGGTCAGTTTTCATTCCAATCCCAAAGAAAGGCAATGCCAAAGAATGCTCAAACTACTGCACAATTGCACTCATCTCACACACTAGTAAAGTAATGCTCAAAATTCTCCAAACCAGGCTTCAGCAATATGTAAACTGTGAACTTCCTGATGTTCAAGCTGGTTTTAGAAAAGGTAGAGGAACCAGAGATCAAATTGCCAACATCTGCTGGATCATAGAAAAAGCAAGAGAGTTCCAGAAAAACATCTATTTCTGCTTTATTGACTATGCCAAAGCCTTTGACTGTGTAGATCACAATAAACTGTGGGAAATTCTGAAAGAGATGGGAATACCAGACCACCTGATCTGCCTCTTGGGAAATGTGTATGCAGGTCAGGAAGCAACAGTTAGAACTGGACATGGAAAACAGACTGGTTCCAAATAGGAAAAGGAGTTCATCAAGGCTATATATTGTCACCCTGCTTATTTAACCTCTATGCAGAGTACATCATGAGAAACGCTGGACTGGAAGAAACACAAATTGGAATCAAGATTGCTGGGAGAAATGTCAATAACCTCAGATATGCAGATGACACCACCCTTATGGCAGAAAGTGAAGAGGAACTCAAAAGCCTCTTGATGAAAGTGAAAGTGGAGAGTGAAAAAATTGGCTTAAAGCTCAACATTCAGAAAATGAAGATCATGGCATCCGGTCCCACCACTTCATGGGAAATAGATGGGTAAACAGTGGAAACAGTGTCAGACTTTATTTTTCTGGGCTCCAAAATCACTACAGATGGTGACTGCAGCCATGAAATTGAAAGACGCTTACTCCTTGGAAGGAAAGTTATGACCAACCTAGATAGCATATTGAAAAGCAGAGACATTACTTTGCCAACAAAGGTCAATCTAGTCAAGGCTATGGTTTTTCCTGTGGTCATGTATGGATGTGAGAGTTGGACTGTGAAGAAGGCTGAGTGCCGAAGAATTGATGCTTTTGAACTGTGGTGTTGGAGAAGACTCTTGAGAGTCCCTTGGATTGCAAGGAGATCCAACCAGTCCATTCTGAAGGAGATCAGCCCTGGGATTTCTTTGGAGGGAATGATGCTGAAGTTGAAACTCCAGTACTTTGGCCACCTCATGCGAAGAGTTGACTCATTGGAAAAGACTCTGATGATAGCAGGGATTGGGGGCAGGAGAAGAAGGGGACGACAGAGGATGAGATGACTGGATGACATCACTGACTCGATGGATGTGAGTCTGAGCGAAGCCCGGGAGCTGGTGATGGACAGGGAGGCCTGGCGTGCTGTGATTCATGGGGTTGCAAAGAGTGGGACATGACTGAGCGACTGATCTGATCTGAAGAAACAATTTCTACTGAAAATTAAAATTTTCTTATTCAGTGTTAACCTCACTTTAGAATGATTTCTTTTTGTAACAAGACAGAAATTAGAAAAAGATACAGCACATGTATAAAAACATGTGCCATATATTATATTATAAGTACATGTGATTAAAGTAAAATTTACTTAGAATGTAGAACATTTAAAAAAAATTAAAAAAAAGAATGTAGAACATTTTTAAAGCACTTATAAATGCCTAAGACATAGAAAATATGGAATTACACTATGGGATATGTTCCTGGGGATACTGTGAAGTTATTACTGAATTGTGTAACTCTGGGTGGGAGTGATACCAACCAGCATTCTTGGCCTCCTTAATCAATAGAAATTGATCACAGACCACACAAGAAATCCAGGCACGGCTTTATTGGGGCTCCTGATGCAGCAGCAGGCAGTGAGAATAAATCAGTTTCCCTTGCTAGCTTGGTTCCCAGTGGGGGAAACGAGCTTGTTCTTTGTACGGGGTGACAGTAGGGGTGTGTGCAGGCGCTGGGCTGGAGGGATGGCTCAGGAGTGTTTCCCCCACTCCTCTGGTGGTGTTGCGTGCAGGGGGGCATGCACAGTACCCTGCTCTTGCTCCCTGTTCTTACTCCCTGCTTTTCCACACTTATTCAGTTGGGTTTCTTTTTGGTCTTTTTGTATCTTTTTGTCCATTTCTTATCCAAACTGTGCATGCATGCAGTTATTTTTAGTCCTTTATAGTTTCCTTGTATCTTGTTGACCAGGCGCAAGCATGGCAGCACTGCAGCAAAGGGTCCCACGTCCCAGGCTGTCATCAGAAGAGCAAGATAGGGCCAGAATGGGGCTAAGGCCCATATCGTCTTTCCCCAGTCAACTCCAATGACTTCAAAGCAGACAGGAATGCCTCCCTCTGCCCCATGTGTACCTACCCTCCACCCCGAAAACCCTTCCCTCCAACCCACTCAGGCTGTGCGCCCTTCTGTAACTTCTTCAGTTCAGTTCAGTCGCTCAGTCATGTCTGACTCTTTGTGACCCCATGAATCGCAGCACACCAGGCCTCCCTGTCCATCACCAACTCCTGGAGTTCACTCAGACTCACGTCCATCGAGTCAGTGATGCCATCCAGCCATCTCATCCTCTGTTATCCCTTTCTCTTCCTGCCCCCAATCCCTCCCAGCATCAGAGTCTTTTCCAATGAGTCAACTCTTCGCATGAGGTGGCCAAAGTACTGGAGTTTCAGCTTTAGCATCATTCCTTCCAAGGAAATCCCAGGGCTGATCTCCTTCAGAATGGACTGGTTGGGTCCAACTCTGCGACCCCATGAATCACAGCACGCCAGGCCTCCCTGTCCATCACCAACTCCCCGAGTTCCCTCACCCCTTCCAAATTCCCTTTGATGCTTATTGTAACTGTTGTGTTTTATACAAATGTGAGTCAGGTGCAGAAAACAAGCAACATCAGCCATCTACCCCAAGCCTACACCTGTGCACAACCCAGCAGTGATGTCTGGAGTCTAGGCATTAATGAAAGGACCAGCAGTTTACAGCTGCAGCTGGGGCTGAGATCACCCTTCAACTTTGTACCTAGCCCTCGAGGATGCCTTGTCCAATCTCATCTCTTCAGGTGGTTGTTCTAAACCCTTTCCAGCTCCTGAAATCCTGTACCTGACATCTAGTTGGTTGCCCTAAGAAGCTGATTAAATCTTTTCACAAAGGAAATAAAGAATATTAACAGTGCTTTCTCTCTGGATTCCTCCTTGCAACACCCACACTCATCCTTGCCTTGTCAAAGGACACAGATGCTGCTTCTTTCAGGGGGCTGCCCTCTGGCCCCTCGATAGCACCTCTGGGCATCATTTCTCATCTACTCTTTCTATGATCTCTTGTCCTCACTGTTCTTCTCTCTCCAGTGAACACCTTCCCAAGTTTGTCGCATCCTGAAGGTAAAGAAAACTTCCTCATCATTGCTTCTCTCTCAAAACCACCGTTTTACCTCTGTGTGCCTTTGACAACGTACCTTTATTGTTCCGTCCCCACTGTTCTTGGGCCTTCACCCAATGTGCTCCGCAGCCCACGGCCATCCAATTTGCACCCTCAACACTTCACCAGAACAGTAATGCCCCCAATGGTCTTCTCACTTTTACCCCAATTTCATAGCAACTGACCTATTTGAACTTTTATTCAATGAGAAACATCTCTTCTTTTGTTGTCCACAAAGCCATTTCCACCAACACCCCCTTTTGACATGCCTGTGGAATACTAGACATTGCTGTCTGCTCCAGCCTTGTGGGGCTTTAATTAAGGGATTCCCCATAATTGCTTTCTTTCCTGTACATTCACAATGAATCCTTTGGAAGTGAGTTAGAAGTGTTTAGCTGCAAGAGAAAAAAGCAGCAACACTCTACAGGGGTTTGGTTAAATAGGTGTTGACTTCTTTTCGTGCAGGAAGATTAAATCTGATTGGTAGTTGCTGGTGTTGTTCAGAACTTCAAGGTGTCAAGGAAAATTCGTCTTTCTTTTCTAATGTTAGGCAGTATGGCTGGTGCAGCTTGGCCGTCCTTTCCACAGTCCAAACTGAGAAGAATAAAGAAGCAAAAGTAGAAAAGAGGGCAAAACCTTAAGCCTGGGGGCAAAGATTTTCCCATAAATCCCCATTAGACTTCCCATTCAGAAAACAAAGATCATGGCATCTGGTCCCATCACTTCATGAGAAATAGATGGGGAAACAGTGGAAACAGTGTCAGACTTTATTTTTCTGGGCTCCACAATCACTGCAGATTGTGACTGCAGCCATGGAATTAAAAGACGCTTACTCCTTGGAAGAAAAGTTATGACCAACCTAGATAGCATATTCAAAAGCAGAGACATTACTTTGCCAACAAAGGTCCATCTAGTCAAGGCTATGGTTTTTCCAGTGGTCATGTATGGATGTGAGAGTTGGACTGTGAAGAAAGCTGAGCGCCGAAGAATTGATGCTTTTGAACTGTGGTGTTGGAGAAGACTCTTGAGAGTCCCTTGGACTGCAAGGAGATCCAACCAGTCCATTCTAAAGGAGATAAGTCCTGGGTATTCTTTGGAAGGAGTGATGCTAAAGCTGAAACTCCAGTACTTTGGCCACCTCATGCAAAGAGTTGACTCATTGGAAAAGACCTTGATGCTGGGAGGGATTGGGGGCAGGAGGAGAAGGGGACGACAGAGGATGAGATGGATGGATGGCATCACGGACTTGATGGATGTGAGTTTGAGTGAACTCTGGAAGTTGGTGATGGACAGTGAGGCCTGGTGTGCTGCGATTCATGGGGTCGCAAAGAGTCGGACATGACTGAGCGACTGAACTGAACTGAACTGAACTGATGTCTCACTAGTCCATCTACTTACAAGGAATTCTGGGAAAGTGGCACTGGAAAAAGATGTAGAAATAGGTATTGAGTGAATCAACCTACAGTACCGGTCCTCTACATATGAATGAGTTCCATTCCCAGAGTGCATTCATAGGTCCAATATGCTTGTAAGCTCAACAGAGTTAGAGTCAGCCTACATACCCAACCACCACAATTGCCTATATAATACTGTGCTGTAATAGGTTTATAATACTTTTCACACAAATAATACATAAACAAACAAACACAAAAACAAAATATTTTTAATCTTACAGTAAAGCACCTTGGAAAGTATAGTGCGCTACAGCTGCTGGCATACTGGGGCTGGCATCGAGTGAGTAGGCAAGAAGAGCTATTGATTGGAGGAGGTGGGGTATGGCAGAGCTGAAGCTGCTCCTATGCAGCAGCAATAGGAGATGGAGAGCAAGCTACGATTTCACTCACGCCTGATGCTGATGGAACACACATTAGCATATTTGAAATTTTGCAACTTGAATGTTCATATGTAGGGGACTCACTGTGTTTAATAATTCCATCATCCTTAAGACTCCAATGGAAGTGGCATGTACTGTGTAAAATACTACCTGATTAGCCCTGAGAATATCGGTCTACGGATGCAGGTCTTAGCTCTGTGCATGGAGAGCATGTGTCATATTATACTGTAATTCTCCATCTTGTAGGTGCCCATTGTCATGGTCCTTACCCTCATATCTCCCAATTAAATCATGATCTTCTTAATTACAACCAACATTAGATCCATCCGTGGATCTGTGATCTCAGTGCCTGGCACAGTGAAAACTGTGTATATACTTTCAAAACTGTGTATATACTTTCAATAGTATACAGTATATTGAAAGTACAATTGAATACAGGATGATAAATATCTGAGTTCTAAATACAGCTATTTATTATTACTATCTTGATTGTTCAGAGCTAGAAAATACTGTAACTTAAACTGAAGCAGCACATAAATGATTTGACACTATAGTTTGCTATTGGCCTTTCTGAACTCAGTTTAGTGCTGATGTGATATTTTGGCAGGTTCCAGTATTTCTTTTTTTTCTCCATTTTGTATTTGACTTCCCTTTTTCTGTTTTCATTACAGCTGCTCTTTTCTTACTGATCCACCTACTCTTTCCAGCCTGTAGGAATCATACAACAAATCTGGCATCACTGTGACATAAGAACTGTCACATCTATTGCTTCTCTACTACTTTCGTTTGATTGGTATATGAGTTTCTGAATGTTTCTGCTATAACTAAATGTTTGGAGGGGCTTCCCTGGTAACTCAGCTGGTAAAGAGTCCACCTGCAGGGCAGGAGACAGGGAAATGAGTGAACGTTTCTAGAAAGAAAAGGAGGAAGAAAGGAATAGATATTTTTAATCAGAGATTTGCAAATCTGATATTCTTTTCAATTCTATATTCCATGTAATTTATATTTCTGTATTCAGCCTGCCAAATGCAACTCTTTGGAGCATTGTCATTGTAATAATGGGAAACTGTCATCTAATGTCTTAAAACATGTGTACCTATGTTTCATCCCTTTTAATATCAACATGACTTGCAAGGAAAGTGTCAGGTACTTCACTCTCTGTTTTGGCTTCTGTCAATTTAATATCTTATTTAGGAATATTCATTGCACTTGTCTTTTTATTAGTACAGTGTTGTTAAAATGAGTGACTATTTAGAATATTCATTTAAAAATATTCGTAAAGCTCAAAATCTTCTAGAGAAGTAAAATAGTAAGTAGTAAAGTGTACTGTCAAAAGTTACATGAATAAAGCATTAAAAGAAGTTATTTTATGTTAATAATCACATAGTCTACTTGTTCAGGTTCTTAAGAAAACCCTGACTAATACAGTCTCAACATGAAAGTGTATAGGATCCTCTTTGTAAACAAGAAGTCTTGAATTTTCTATTGGGCTGACATATCCATGGAACCCTTTCCCACAAGTACTGACAAGGTTGTTACCATCTAATCATTTAAGTCTCTCCCCAAATATCATCTCCTTCAAAATGCTATTTCAGATTATCTTCAAATATTCTTCCCTACACCAGTTGCACTCTATTTCATTATTCTGTTTTATTTTCCTTGTAAAACCTATCCAAATGCAATCAAAAGAGAAAGAAAAACACGCTATGTCTGTTTTGCAACTTCCTTCTCTCTTGCCAGCCTCACCACAGGGTCTATAAACACTTGCTTTCTCTTAGAGCCTGAACAAGTCCCTGTGACTCAGTTCTTTTCAGTAAGGGGAAGAGTGTTGCGGGTTCCTGGGAAAGGTATTTAATTTCCTGTTAAAAGGAAAAGTAACACAAAACAAGTTTTCTTGATCTCAGATGAGATTCCTGGAGCTGCGCCATCCATTTTAAAAAACTTGAGGGTAAACAAAGCATAAGAACTAAAAACAATCACATTAAGAACAATGGTTTGAGAAGGAAAAAAGTACTGGGTACCTGTTTTGTTACCTGACCCTACCTGATTGCTGCTTTTTCTCTGAATTCTTTGTTCTATAAACACTGATCATCTTTGCAGTTTAATTCACTGCTGTCTGGGTATTCTGTTATGTGTGGCCAAAGGTAACTCTCAAAGAAATGTGAAGTGATCTTCTTTATTCATTTACTTACTTGATCCTTGTTTCTAGTCTACTGCTTAAAAAGTGAGCTGTGCTGAAATAAAGATAATGTTTACTTCCATGTGGGTTCTTCTATTTTTGTAGTAAGATCTGGTGCATGGGTAACACTCAGTGAATGTATGTTGATCCATGGATGACAAGTGGATGTAAATGATTAACTTAATGCTGCTTTGCATACTCTTGGAGCACATGGGGTGATCAGGGCGGATGCTGGACCTGGGATATTATAAGAATCCACACACTGAGCATGCTAGGAACTCATCTCTTAAAAGTAAAAATCTTAACCTGTCTATTCTAGTAAGTGGTTTCTACATATTTTCCCAGGAAGAAAGCTATTTTTCCAGACCTATCATTTAAAAAATCTGCAAACTGCCTGAGTTTTGACAAAGAGCCATTGTCTATTAAGTTGAAAGTATCATAGATTTTTCTAGCACTTAGGCACGTTAATTTTAGTGATTTCGTATTTCTTCACATTCGTGGAAATTCTTTCATTTAAACTTGTTGTTGTTTGGTCACTGGGTTGTGTCTGACTCTCTGTGACCCTATGAATTATAACCCACCAGGCCCCTCCTTTCATAGGATTTCCCAGGCAAGAATGTTAGAGTGGGTTCCCATTTCCTTCTCCAGGGGATCTTCCCTATCCAGGGATCAAACTCGCATCTCCTGCATTGGTAGGCAGATTCTTTACTGCTGAACCAGCTGAGAAGCCCTTTCACTTAGGCTAATCCTGTTCAATAGAAATATTATGTGAGTCATATATATAATTTTACATTTAAAAAATGAAAAGCGGGAACTTTGTACTATATTTTATTTAACCCAATATATTAAAAATATCATTTTATCATGTTATATTGGTAAACATGTGATCAACAGAAAATCATTCAAGTTGCTGTATAACCCAGGAAGTTCTGCACAGTACTCTGTGATGGCCTAGAAAGGAAGGACCGGAGAGTTGGAGAATGACTCAAGAGGGAGAGTAATATATATGTACTCACTTCTCATTCATGTTGTTCAATAGCAAAAACCAACACAATATTGTAAAGCAATTATCCTCCAGGTAAAAATAATTTTTTTTTAAGAAAGGATATTTAAAAATGTTTGGACTCAGTGATTTAGCATGTATTTTGCATTTACAGTACTACTCAACTTGAACTAGTCACGTTTTAAGTCACAGATAGCTAGTGGCTTCCATATTGAACAACTCTGATTAAGATGAATTCACTCCACAAAGGAAGACTCATTCTATTAAGCCCTCCTGACACACTTTTAGGTTAAACAAGCATATAAATGTGGTTGGCCTTGTGTTAAGTATTAACAGCACACCGATAGATAAGCCATCCTTACTTCCTCTACCCTCACCCCCAAAGGGGTGCACTGCATTGACAAATGAATCACCAAAAAAGTCATTATAAAAATCACATATAGGATTGTAAAGGACATATGCATAGGGCACTAGGGGAGCACTTGGGTGGGGGTGGGGGGCTCTAGTTAGGAGGGAGATGGTTAGGACAGGCTCTTGAAGGCTGAGATGCTGATACTGAGCCTTAGGACTGAGGAGAGCTTATCTTGCTGAAGGAAAGGAATTCCAGGCCAGGCATCATCACTGAGATTCAAATAAAGAGCAGATTCTAAACGTTGAGAGGAATTGAATGTTGAGAGGTAAAGAGTGGCTGGAGAGACAGACAGAGGCCAGGTCATGGGAAACTTTGGATAATTGGACATTCATCCCACAAAATATTTCCCTGCCTCCCGCTTCTGTCTTCCATGTTATTACGCAGAATGCTCCTAACCACTGTTTCACTGGACAAGGCTCCTATTCTCAAGACTCACTAACCCACTTCTTCTCCCATCCCTGCTACTGGTCCTGTAAAAAATGCAGACTGGCCCCTAACTTTTTCTCATTTTCACTGTCTTAGTTGACCGTCCTTCGTCTCAACATTTTCTGTTTCTGGCTATTTCTATGATGACAGATTTAAATCTCTATATTCAACCCTGACCCTTTGTCTGCAACATCAGACATGGGGAAAATATAATTAAAATCTTCTTCTAACCCAGAAAACCTCTTCACAAAGGTGGAAGACAAAGAAACAAATTTTCTTACTGACTAAGCATTAAACCTTGAATGTGATATGTGTTACAGGCAATCACCTAAGAGACGGCAGAGACAAAAATAAATATCACCCTTGTGTTGTTTTTCCCTTTAAAAAATTTTATTTGAGTATAGTTGATTTACAGTGCTGTGTTACTTTCAGGTATATAGCAAAATGGTTTAGTTACACGCACACACATGTATGTGTATATATGTATATATATATATATACATTTCCTTTTCTGATTTTTTCTGTTATAGGTTGCAGGTTATTACTAGATATTGAATAAAGTTTCCTGGGCTATACAATAGATCCTTCTTGGTTATCTATCCCATACGTAGTATGTGCATCTGTTAATCCCAAACTCCCAATTCATCCTTCCCCCCAATTTCTCTTTTGATAATCATAAATTTGGTAAATCTCACCCTATAATATAGCCAAGCAGATACAGCCCATCACATACATACTTATAAGATAATCTGTAACCAGTTCTCAAGTAAGAGGACCTGAGATCCACTTGTCACACACAGTTCATCCTAACTTCACCAGGGTATTGGGGTGACCCTTGTGTGAGCTAGTTAGCATGAACCATCTCTCTTAATGACAGGATGCAGTTTTGCAGCTCAGAGCAAGTCAGAGCTCACCGAGTTGCAAGTTAGGCTCCTACCTTCCCAACAGAAATTAGGGGGTGGGATGCTGCCCCCCTTCATGTTTGCATTTCAGAAGCTTGCAGGTTCAAGAGATGGACATTTGAGGGTCATAAAGATGACAAAAGATGTATACCATTTTCAAAAGAATTTATATACATTTGGACAGATGAGAAAGTACTTACAAGCTTTCTAAGGTAAATGAGAATTAAGTTTCAAATTTTTAATCTGTATTTGTCCTTACACATGCTTCCTCCATGGTATCACTCCTTGGTTATTTCACCATCTCCTCAAATTAAAAATAGGCATTTTTTATTTTTATTTTTTCTGATTTTATTTATTTTTTTAGTTGAAAGATAATTGCTTATAGAATTTTATTGTTTTCTGCCAAATATCAACATGAATCATCCATGGGTATACATATATACCCTTCCTCTTGATATTTTTATTTCTAAATCAGGTTTAATTTCATATCTCCTGTACAAAATGATGTCTTCATTCCTGCCAATGCTTTTTTTTTATTTCCCAGTACCCAAGCTTTCTTTCCATCTGCCACTAAATTGTCAGCTGTCCTCTCCAATTTTGTCCCTTTTTTATTATTACAGCCCCCTCCCCACTTCACACCTAGACTATGGCCTGGGTGTTTCACTTACATTTCATTTTACCCTCTACGCTTCTGCTCCCCCAGCTGATCTTCACAATCATCTAGGTTTTCTTGTTCAAAACCTGCCATTGTTTTTTAAGAGCTATAAGAGAAAGGTCATCACTACTTTGATGTTATCTGATTCAGCTAACCTGGTCTTTCTGTATATTTCACTCCAAATTAAGTCCTCAGCTCAAGCCCAGGTCTTCCCTTCGACTGGTCAAACACACTGAGCTTGTGAACTTCAGGTTTTTAATCCAAACACACTCTAGTTCCTCATTTTCTTTTCACTTCTCTAAACACCCACTCTATCTATCCAGCACTGCCATGACAGCATCTATCCTGATCTATTCTAATTAACTTGCTTATATTTTCCACTTCTACTCTTGTTCCATACAACGTGACGCCTGAGACATCACTCCGTTGTCTCGGGTCCATCTGGGTTCTACAACGCTCTCTGCAAAGCTTATCTTAACTCATTTTATAACCTCTAGAAGAAGACTAGAAACATAAGTATTCTGCATTTTAGTGTGCTGTGTGTTTCCATACCAAACTAATACAAACACCCTTTCCAAAGCTCTATATTTATAAATAATATACCTCATGGACAGTTTAAGTTCACAGAATTGAATGGCTATTTTTATGGAGTCACCTCCATTAACTTTCTAAGTAATCACTTATAATCCTGATATGCCTACATAAAATTATATTCCTGATTTTAGTATTTACATCAGGCAAAAAACTCTTCATTAACTGCAAACAGTTACTTAGCCTAGTCAATAGCAAAGACAAATTCCCTTCCTGGACTTTGTGATTTAATCTAAAATACTGAACTTCTTAATTCTTTGGAAACCCATATAAAGAAAGTATTTCTTCTTTCTATAATGTGCTGGGAATGTAAAATACTCTTCAGTTTATATATAGGAGCATAGTGTCTTGAATATTCATGCAGTGTAAGTAAAATAATGAGTAAATGAATGTATTAGCTTAAATCACATTAAGATACCAAATATAGAAAAGGCAAGGGGCATGTATCAATATTACTCTTCTAATTGTCCTTTGTGGAGAAGGAAATAGCAATGCACTCGAGTGTTCTTGCCTGGAGAATCCCAGGGACGGGGGAGCCTGGTGGGCTGCCGTCTGTGGGGTCACACAGAGTCGGACACGACTGAAGCGACTTAGCAGCAGCAGGTGCAGCAGTTGTCCTTTGACTAGCAAAGTATTTAGTATAAAATGTGTTAAATTATTTCCTTTTTGAAAGAGTAAAAACTGATTGATTTTTAAGATTCAGCTCCTCAACATAGACCTCCCTTTACCAACCATCCAAACCAATAACCATCTCTTCTTAATACCATAATATTTATATTTGGCATTTGCTATCATTCTGTATTATAGAGGTGCTAAATCAATGAACGGCAAAATAAGTGCAGAAATTCCCCATTTAAAAAACTAAACACAATCCTTGTCTATTTTTCACTCTGATTATGGCAGTTCAAGGTTTTAAAGCCAAGCCACATTTCAATGTCAAAGGAATAAGATGACTTGTCATATTCTAAACTGCCTATGAGTCCAGCTGCTTCCAGCAGCTGTTAAGAGAAGCTTCAGAAAGGTTCATTTCTGACAGATTTGTGTGAATTTCTTCCCCGGGAATTGAAAATGCTCCAATCAAGACCAGAGTTTAAAAGGTAGCTGAATACATGTCAAAGATCAGCCTTGGAGAAGCAAGAAAGCAAGGGAAGTCAGAACTGCTCCTGTCAGTCTGCAGTGCATTTCATTTGATAATCACTGCGGCTGCCTTTGGAGGTACATCCCACAAGCAAACAATTATTAGGAGAGCAAGTGGGTTTAGACCGCACAAGAAATTCTACGCCAGCAGCCCCCAGAAAGGGCATTGTTCTGTAAGAACATGTTCAATTTGTTTTTTGTCTGATCTGTGAGTATACTCTTTGTCTTAGGGATATAAAATTAATTGAATATCAGAAGCATTTTCCAATGTAAGGAAACAACATCTAAAAAAGATACAAAATAAGCCATATACAGCACTCACTTATGTTTTTGAAACTTGTAATAAATGTTGCTGAAAGGAAGATAACTCACTAGGATGTAAAACTGAAAAGTAAATTTTTCAATAGCTTTGAATGGATTCCATTCCAGTTATAAGCTGAAGCAAAGCCTTCCCCATGAGCACAGGAAAATATTCATTTAATCTGAGTCACTCAAGACCACCTGTCAGGGATGCCATAAAGAGATTTATTTGAATAATAATGCACAGAAAAGCCATGGAAGGTAATCAACAGGTATATTTTGGAAAACTAGACTGAATTTACAATCTCTTACAGTTTTACAAGAAAACAGCAATGACTTGAAGTGTCTAGGCAAAATGGCAATATGCATCAAAGTGCTTGAGAGCTTTTAAATATTCACACTTTGTGCCAGAGTCCAGCTCAATGATGAAAAAAATATATAATATTTATTGCTTCTTTTATGTATTGAGGGCCAGTCATGCTGGTCAGTGGGTAAATAAAGCACAAGTAACATATCATCACCGAGAAGGCAATGGCACCCCACTCCAGTACTCTTGCCTGGAAAAATCCCATGGACGGAGGAGCATGGTAGGCTGCAGTCCATGGAGTCGCTGAGAGTTGGACACGACTGAGCGACTTCACTTTCACTTTTCACTTTCATGCATTGGAGAAGGAAATGGCAACCCGCTCCAGTGTTCTTGCCTGGAGAATCCCAGGGATCGGGGAGCCTGATGGGCTGCCATCTATGGGGTTGCACAGGGTCGGACACGACTGAAGCGACTTAGCAGCAGCAGCAGCAACATATCATTATACAGTAAGAAGAGGGAACAAGAACTAGGAAGATTTGAAACACCACATGATGATTTATGGAATATGAAATGACCCATAAATGCATCGGGGCGGATTCTGTGTTCTTTGAGAAACAAGAGTACAGATGGGGACTTCCCTGGTGGTTCAGTGATTAGGACTTTGCTTTCCAATGCGGGGGCTTCCCTGATAGCTCAGTTGGTAAAGAATCCACCTGCAGTGCTGGAGACCCAGGTTCGATTCTTAGGTCAGGAAGATCCACTGGAGAAGGGATAGGTTACATACTCCAGTATTCTTGGGCTTCCCTTGTGGCTCAACTGATAAAGAATCTGCCTGCAATGCAGGAGGCCAGGATTCGATCCCTGAGTTGGGAAGATCCCCTGGAGAAGGGAAAGGCTACCCACCCCAGTATTCTGGCCTGGAGAATTCCATGGACTGCACAGTCCATGGGGTTGCAAAGAGTCGGACACGACTGAGCGACTTTCACTTTCACTTTCCATTGCAGAGGGTATAGATTCAATCCTTGGTTGGCAAGATAATATCCCTCATACCTCACAGCCAAAAAAAACCAAAACATAAACAGAAGCAGTGTTGTAACAAATCCAAGAAAGGTTTTAGAAATGGCCCACATCCAAAAAAAAAAATCTTTAAAAAGAAAACAAATGGCATTTGACCTAGTTAAGCCTTATAGAGTGACTAAGATTTCGAGAGATGAAAAAATGAGATAACTATTCCAGGGAGAGATAAAATAGGACAAAAAGCACAGAGCACTGAAGTACGTGAATCAGGAAGATGTGTTTTTGGTAAATGACAGGAGCAGAGAGAAGTAAGAATAGCGCTGGGAGGCGAGGCTGAAAGGCAGTTTGGGGCAGACTGATCACTGACGTTTAATTAAGCAATTGTCAGACAAGGCAGGAGGTGTGGAATAGAAACATAGTTCGAATGTGGTTAGGTCCCCCTGATTTGTAGGTACAGATGATATTGTATTAGCATCAAAACTCAAACTTAGGTCTCTGGCATCTCTTCTGGAGTAACTTCAGGATCATCATCCTACTTGGTCTGTAAACAGTTCTGGAGTCCAGAGGACGTGTCCAGAAAACTGGACAGCCACAGGTAAAACACTAAGATTAGAATGTTTCCTTACACCATATACAAAAATAAATGCAAAATGGATTAAAGACTTAAGTCCTTATAATCAGAGTGGGATTTTGACCAAGCCATTTTTATCTTAAATGATGTACTATGTGTTATGAAAAGGATTTAACTGCATTGTACTTACAAATTGGGATTAAAAATAGAAAAAAAAAAAGGTGAATGATCATGAATTTTGATCCTGAATGATCAAAAATTCAACCAATAATTTAACAACTTTGGAAAAGATAAGTTTCCTTGGGATTTTGCCTCTATCTCTGGATGGAACATTAAGCCCTCAGACTCACATCTAAAACAAAGCCAGGTTCTGAGACAGGGATCAGCAGCAGACTTTTCCACAAAGGGCCAGGAAGCAAATAGTTTTAGATGTTATGGGCCACAGAGTCTCTATCACAACGAGCCAGTGTTGCTGTTAAGGGTAAAAATAGCCATAAAGAGTACATTACTTTGCTTAGAGGCTTTCCAGTTGATTGTTAAACATTTTTAAAGGAATCCAACAGCTCTATTTTCCTTTTTGTATCCTTATAATCCACAGTTACATTTTTCACTACTTCGCTGAAGCTCTCAGACATTAGGCTGGATCATAAAGGGAAACAGAAACTTATTTAATGGAAACCACAAGTGTGCCAAGAATTATGGAGTCACTGAACTTCTGGGAATCCATCAATCTATGGTTCTTCTTAAGGCCACCTTGGATATGTCACCAATATCTTTCTAAAGACCGTTAACGATCACAGGAAATTCAGGTCACTACAAATGAATGAAAAGGCCACAGAGAACTAGGAACACAGCAGTGAGAGTTACTGCCTGCCTCCCAGATATAATCACCTCTTTGCAGCCACTGCCTAGACTTCTCTGACATCAGAGACTAAGGTCTCTGTAAATAAGAGTCCTGGAAATGAACTAATACTCGTTAAGAAATGTTAAGTTCAGAGGAAAATTGGGATGTAGATATCGTACATGTACTTGAAGTCTGAGGCTTCTTTTTAGTTTTTAGACTCTCTTTTAAAATTAAAGGATAGCTGATTTACAGTTCAGTTCAGTTGCTCAGTCATGCCCAACTCTTTGTGAGCCCATGGACTGCAGCAAACCAGGCTTCCCTGTCCGTCACCAACTCCCAGAGCCAACTCAGACTCATTTTCATTGTGATGGTGATGCCACACAGACTTCTCATCCTCTGTCATCCCCTTCTCCTCCTGCCTTCAAATCTTTCCCAGCCTCAGGGTCTTTTCAAATGAGTTGGTTGTTCGCGTTAGGTGGCCAAGTATTGGAGTTCCAGCTTCAGCATCAGTCCTTCCAACGAATATTCAGGACTGATTTCCTTTAGGATTGACTGGTTGGATCTCCTTGTAGTCCAAGGGACTCTCAATAGTCTTCTCCAACACCACAGTTTAAAAGCATCAATTCTTCAGTGCTCAGCTTTCTTTATAGTCCAACTGTCACATCCATACATGACTACTGGAAAAACCATAGCTTTGACTAGACGGACCTTTGTTGGTAAAGTAATGTCTCTGCTTTTTAATATGCTGTCTAGGTTGGTCATAGCTTTTCTTTCAAGGAACAAGTGTCCTTTAATTTCATGGCTGCAGTCCCCATCTGCAGTGATTTTGGAGTCCCCAAAATAAAGTCTGTGTACGAGACAGCAAAAGAGACGCTGATGTATGGAACAGTCTTATGGACTCTGTGGGAGAGGGAGAGGGTGGGAAGATTTGGGAGAATGGCATTGAAACATGTAAAATATCATGTATGAAACGAGATGCCAGTCCAGGTTCAATGCACGATACTGGATGCTTGGGGCTAGTGCACTGGGACGACCCAGAGGGATGGTATGGGGAGGGAGGAGGGAGGAGGGTTCAGGATGGGGAGCACATGTATACCTGTGATGGATTCATTTTGATATTTGGCAAAACTAATACAATTATGTAAAGTTTAAAAATAAAATTAAAAAAAATAAAGTCTGCCGCTGTTTCCACTGTGTCCCCCATCTATTTCCCATGAAATGATGGGACCAGATGCCATGGTCTTAGTTTTCTGAATGTTGAGTTTTAAGCTAACTTTTTCACTCTCTTCTTTCACTTTCATCAATAGGAGCTTTAGTTCTTCTTCACTTTCTGCCATAAGGGTGATGTCATCTACATATCTGAGGTTATTGATATTTCTCCTGGCAATATTGATTCCAGCTTGTCCTTCGTCCAGCCCGGCATTTCTCATGATGTACTCTGCATATAAGTTAAATAAGCAGGGTGACAATATGCAGCCTTGATATACTCCTTTCCCAATTTGGAACCAATCTGTTGTTCCATGTCCAGTTCCAACTATTGTTTCTTGACCTGCATACAGATTTCTCAGGAGGCAGATCAGGTGGTTTGGTATTCCCATCTCTTTAAGAATTTTCCACAGTTTGTTGTGATCCACACAGTCAAAGGCTTTGGTGTGGTCAATAAAGCAAAAGTAGATGCTTTTTTCTGGAACTCTCTTGCTTTTTGATGATCCAACGGATGTTGGCAATGTTGTGCTAATTTCTGCTATACATCAAAGTAATTTGTTTACACACACACACACACACACCCCCATATATATGTATGTAGATATATATATATTTATGGTGGTGGTTTAGTTGCTAAGTTGTGTCTGACTCTTGAGACCTCATGGGCTGTAGCCCACCAGACTCTATCCATGTGATTTCCCAGGCAAGAATACTGGATTAGGTTGCCATTTCCTCCTCCAGGGATCTTCTTGACCCAGGGATTAAACCTGCATCTCCTGCATTGCAGGTGGGTTCTTTACTGCTGAGCCACCAGGGAAGCCCTACATATATATGTGTATTCCTTTTAAAAAGAATATATATATTCCTTTAAAATTATATATATGTGTGTGTGTTACATTTCTTTTAAGATTTTTTGTCTATTTACTTAGCTGATCAGGGCTTTGTTGCCGCGTGTGGGCTTTCTCTCGCTGTGGTGTGCAGAGTTCTCATGGCGGTGGCCGCTCTCATTGTGCAGCACAGACTCTAGGGCACATGAGCTCAGTACTTATGGCTCACGGGCTTAGTTGTGCAGTGGCACATGAGATCTTCCTGGACCAGGGATCAAACCCATGTCCTCTGCATTGGCAGGGGGATTCTTAACCCCTGGGCCAGGGGAGTTCTCTTGTTTAATATATTATTTTTCATTATTGTTTATTCAGGACACTGAATACAGTCCCCAGTTCTGTTCAGTAGGACATTGTTTTTCTATCTGTCCTGTGTATGATAGCTTGCGTCTGCTCATCCCAAACCCCCAGTCCTTCCCTCCCCCACCTCACCTCCCCATTGGTTCTCTATGTCTATGAGTCAGTTTCTGTTTCATAGATAGGTTCATTTGTATCATACTCTAGATTTCACACATGGAGGCTTTTTTTGTAAGAGAAATTTCTAGTGTCTTTCTAGCCCTTGCTAAAAATACCTCTGAAGATGTAATTTACACCTCAAGGCAAATGTAGAGCCGAGATACTACAGGTGATCTAATCTAACCACCCCACTGTCCATGTGAGTACACCGAGCCTTGGGCCTGCTAAGAGACCAAAAAAATTTCCTGAACCTCTTCATAGTTAAGTGAAGGAGGACTCTTTCATACTCAGTTAAACGACTGCTAGTATTGATTTCTTTCTTTCTTTTTTTTTGCACTTCATCGTGATGTCTGTGAATGAAGAAATACAAAGAAAGCCTGAGATTCTCTGGGATGATTCATGCCCTTCAGGGTTAAGTACTGTCCTCGAGCTGGGGACACAGTAGCAGGTAGAATAAAGCCCCTTCCCTGAGGACCGTACACAGACAATATAAACCAACGTGGTGCCCACCACACACCAGGCGTGCTGTGCTGTAAGTCACTTCAGTTCAGTTCAGCTCAGTTCAGTCACTCAGTCGTGTCTGACTCTTTGCTTAATTCTCAGCAAAAAGAGCTATGCATAGACACTTTTCCAGTTTGAAAGAAAGCAAACCCAAGAAATGGAAAAAGTCATTCTAAAATGGAAAATATATGAGTTCTGAAAGGAAGTATATAAAATGATTGGCTTTTCAAAGAAACTTAGAGATCTGTAGTCCTGCACCTTTTTAACTCAATACTTTTAGGAGTTGAGCAGGGTGGGGGAACTTGAGGTTTTCATTTTGCCACTCTTCCTTTGATTACCCTCAGAAGTTCCAAGCATAGTCTTTCCTCCACAGATTCACCACTACCCTGTAATAAAGTTTGTGATGTTTTTAACAACAAAAATTGCTCATTCATCAAAAGTACATGTTTTACTCATCATATTAATTTTACACATGAATAATTTTAAGAAGCCTAGGAGGATGGATTTGGGGAAACTTCTTATTTCAGTGCAGTGGGCTATTCTCTACCTAGGAGGGAAGACATGCTTGATAGCACTGTGTGTTATTTCTCCAAATACCCAATGATATTACTGATGGTTCTAAAATTGTACATACCATCTTCTCTCTCAAAAAGTGTGATTGGAAATTATAATAAAAGTCTGTCTGAGATGGTGAGGAATTTTCTACAGTTTTCAAAACACCTGAAATGCAAGTTCCTCCTCCCATCTTTTAAAGTAGATCTGGTTTCTTCAACAAAAGGATAAATTTGCTAAATAGTCATCATGCTCTTCAGCCTTGGTGTTAGCTTCAGTGCTGGTAAAAAGCTGTGAGAGACCAAATGTATGTAGAGTATCTAGATTTCTTAGGAAAATATTGTACAATTCTATCTTAGGATGTTTATATATTTGACATTCAATTGACAATATTTTACTAAGTCAAAGGACAAATATAACAGTGCTTGAGGAAATACTAGAATTTCTACAACATTAGTGTTTCAGTGAATAAAATATTTCTGAAAGAATTTAAGCACTGCATGAATTTGAAATACCATAATAAATGGACTTCTGTCAGAGTAGTAGTTTGAGCTAATTAGAGGTTTTAGCAATAGACTCCCCTCTTGTACTCTGAACTCAGCCTCCAGACTGATAATCAGATCAGACTACTATATCAATAGACTTGTTCTGAATAATCATTATTTTTGAGAAGCGAAAGAACCTAAAGCAAATCCAGACAAAACTCACGGTTCTAAGAATGAACCTCTTCAGTCGGCTCAGGAAACAACAGCCACCTAACCATTTAAATAACTCCTTCCTGCATCCTTCCTTGCTGGAAAATTTTGTAAACTGTTAAGAACTTGTCTCACTCAGTTTTGTGAGACAAAACTAACCGTGAAAACTAAGAGATCATAGCAGCAGTTTACCAATTTTAAATATATGTAATATATATTCCAACACTTTCAGAAATGGAAATGCAGTAAAATGGAAAAAGGAAGAAATACTGACTCTTGTCAGTCAGCCATTTCTATCTGAGGTGACCCACAGACGTGCTTAGTGACACATTTCTCTGTCTGGCCACTTTGTGAAGTTACGTATATTTGCTGCTCGCAAACACCTTTTGAAGCTCCAGAGGGGCATTGCTCTTTTTGTTGTCATTTGTTTGTTTTTATTATTGCTTTTTCTGCACTGTTCTTTTTTTTTCTTTTCTGCTAATTAATTCAATTATTTTCCTGTTGCTTTACTTGCCATTTCTTTCTCCTATTTCTCTACAAAGTTAAATTTTGACTCTTCTTTATGTTCCCTCTTTCTTGGAGAGGTCATGAAATTTTACCTATCTCTTTAAATAAAAGGTAATTTTAAGAGTTGGCGAGGACTGATTTTACAACATATATAGAATTCAAATGTAATGTGGATATATTAATCAACAAAATTCATTTACAGTTACTTCTCCAACCATCCACACATCTTCCTGCTAAGGTAGGGTTTGAGAGGATTATTTATTTAGAGTAGCCATTTCTGGCCACAGGAACATGGGAAGTTGCTTTGATGTTCTTGTCCACGGATTGTCCTCTGAAGCTCCAGTTTTCTCATTCTTTTGGGCAGTATTTACCCTTCGGTATCTCCAGAGCATAGCAAGCCTCACAGGATGACTCTCATCTGAGATGAATACTGTTTTACTGTTAAACATTGTTGGTAAAGCGATATTGCCCCTTTGATGTCTGGGTTCTTCTTTGGCTGCTACTATTTTAATAAATCATCACATTTCTACTCTCTTCCTCTTGCAACCGACCTCTTCCCCTCATTTTTCATCCAATTATTTATTGATCTATTGGCAAAATTTCCATTAAAATGTTGCTGTCGTACCGTGCACAATGGCCATTTTAACTCATCAGTGTAGTAAATAGTCACTGTTACAATGTCTTTTAAAACTTATTATTAATAGTTTAATTGTCACCATAACAGGGCTTCCCTGATAGCTCCATTGGTAAAGAATCTGGCTGCAATACAGAAGACCCCAGTTCAATTCCTGGGTCTGGAAGATGGCTGGAGAAGGCATAGGCTACCCACTCTAATATTCTTGGTCTTCCCTTGTGGCTCAGCTGGTAAAGAATCCGCTGCAATGTGGGAGACGTGGGTTTGATCCCTGGGTTGGGAAGATCCTCTGGAGAAGGGAAAGGCTATCCACTCCAGTATTCTGGCCTGGAGAATTCCATGGCCTGTATCGTCCATGGAGTTGCAAATAGTCAGACAACACTGAACGACTTTCACTTTCACCAAAACAGACCTATCTGTGCTAGTTTCTATAATTGTTCCTATTCTGTGAATGACTTTAAAATAGCCACATGTCTGAGTCTAACTTGTTTCCTATCTTATATCTAAATTTTCATCAGTCTCCTAGATATTTTGTTTTCTTTTTGAAAAAAAAAAAAAAGCATGTTCTTGGACATTTGAGTTTCTTCATTTCTAGATTCTTATTCATGTTCTTTAAACTTTTGCCCATCTTTCTGTCTTACAAATGCATATTATTATCTGCCGGAGGTTTTTAATGGATGTCTTAAGGCACCATTGTCAACTCTATCTCACTTTGTCCAAAAAGGAATTATTTTCCCCACAAGCCAGTAGATCCAATTTACTTTCCATTTCCATGATTGGTACCTTCATTTTTATCCCTTCCTGCAGTTCAGGATACTCTTTGCTAATATCACTCAGTTGGCCATAAATTGTCTTTGAAGCATGGCATTTCTTTACTAGTATTAAACATTTACCATTGATAGTTACTGCCTGCAATGGTCAAACAAAATAATTATCTTCATAAAAGTTCTGTGACAATTATCAAGCCTTGTGCAAAGGTATCGCTTCATGCTTAGTCATATCTGACTGTTTGAAACCCCATCGACTGTAGCCTGCCAGGCTCCTCTGTTATGAGATTCTCCAGGCAAGAACACTGGATTGGGCAGCCCTCTCTTTCTCCAGGGGATCTTCCTGACCCAGGGATCGGTCCCAGTTCTCATGCATTACAGGAGGATTCTTTACTGTCTGAAACACTAAGGAAGTCTGTACAGACATTATATTATTATAAATATACTTAATTTTTATAGATATTATCCATAGATGTTATGTTTCTCCAGCTAGAAGTGTGTTCTAAACATAGTAACCTAAAATAGAAGTGTCTTCCCAAGAATATCTGATTAAATATCACACACAAACATTTATAAATAGTTATTGGTTGTGTGAATAATTCAAATTGAAGTGTGGCATAAATAAAGAGACATTTTTATTTTTGAAAAAAGTTTCCATTCAAATGGTAATGATTTCTTTTTTAAAGTTAATTTTTATTGGACTACAGTTGCACTACAAACTGTAGTTGTACTATTTTCAGCTGTACAGCAAAGTGAATCAGTCATACATATACATCTTTCCCCTATTTTTGGATTTTCTTCCCATTAAGTCACCATAGAGCATTGAGTAGAGTTCCCTGAGCTCTGTAGTAGGCTCTCATTAGTAGCTACTTCATATTTAGTGGTGTGGATGTCAGTCCAGTCTCTGAACCCATCCCACCCTTCTTCCTCTTTGTAGTCCACATGTTAGATCTCTACATCCATGTCTCTATTTCTGCTTTGCAAATAAGGTCATCTATATCATTTTAACGGAGAAGGCAATGGCACCCCACTCCAGTACTCTTGCCTGGAAAATCCCATGGACGGAGGAGCCTGGTGCGCTGCAGTCCATGGGGTCACTAAGAGTCGGACACGACTGAGCGACTTCACTCTCACTTTTCACTTTCATGCATTGGAGAAGGAAATGGCAACCCACTCCAGTGTTCTTGCCTGGAGAGTCCCAGGGACGGGGGAGCCTGGTGGGCTGCCGTCTATGGGGTCACACAGAGTCGGACACGACTGAAGTGACTTAGCATAGCGTAGCATATCATTTTAACAGATTCCACATATGTGCTTTAATATAAGATGTTTGTTTTTCTCTTTCTTTTTTTTTTTTGTTTTTCTCTTTCTGACTTACTTTACTCTGTATGACAGCCTCTAGGTCCATCTATGTCTCTACAGATAACCCAGTTTCATTCCTTTTAATGGATGAGTAATATCCCATTGCATATATGTACAACATCTATATACATTCCTCTGTTGGTGGACATGTAGGTTCTAAATTGTCATTTCCTTTTGTCTGTTAGGTGGTCTCTAAATAATTAATGTCAAACAGTTCTGTAATTGGTTAATCTAAATACATAAGCATTTTTTTATGCTACCTATTCTCCTCAGAATTGTCTCTTGAATCATTTTATTAGTAGGATTTCCTCATTTATTTCTTGTAATTTAATTGGCTAAATTGCCTTTAGTGGAACTCAATATAGAAATACATTCTATGGAATAATTTGAACAGCAATTTCCATGAATGGACTTCTAGTGTCAATGATGAAATAAATTCTATATGCTGAATATTGAAAAAAGTATTCCTACAGAATAAACATTTAAGTAAATTGTTATTGTAAAGAAAAAATATGTTAAATAAACTGAAGGTATATATTTAATAAACTTCAGTATTTATCTAGACATTTCAAAATTCATGTTTAGAAAAAACAAACCACAAAAAATATGCTTTTGAAGTCTATCTACCCTTTATTTACTCTTGGGATCTAAATGTGTTTATCACAAGCCATAGGAGTTAGTGGTAAAGTATAAATATGGGACACTCCAAAAACAATTAGTTCCCTCCCAGCAATACTCATCTCTGTGAGCAAGGTGTAATGACTACATGCACAGAATTAAGTGACCTAGAGAGCTATGTCTTCTAGGTCATTTGTGGGAAACAGTGACAGTTTTTCTATGACATCAAAACAGAAGTCGAGTAGCAATCCAATTGTAAAAGAGTGATTGGTGATTCTCAGAGTCCTTCTTGGCTTTTAGGAAGGCAGACACACATACTGCATGGTGGCTGAAGAGCTGGACTACGATCTTGGTTGCCTGACTAACCCTTAACTAACACTTCCACTTGTTAGAACAAAGATAATGACTAAAAGAATCATGTTTAGACACCTGCTAAGAAGTAGTAAGAACCCAGCATTTGAATGTCCTCTTAGATATTATGAGCTGCTTTGCCATAAGTGATCTCATTTGAACTGCCCTCTGAGCAACCGGAATAAAACTGAGGACATGATGCCTTATGGAGGTGAGATCACTTTTCCAGTGTCACATGGATAGTGTGGAAACGTCACTATTCATGACCCGTGACTGAAAATTCCATGTTTCTTCTGATAAATCTGCTTCCTAAAGTGAGTGCACACTCAGCAGGGATCATTGATATTCTCTTGACCCAGCTACTCAAGTAGTTTCTATAATTCGTTGCTTGCTGCAGCTTCCCTGTAATTTGCATATTTTAGCTAATCACATTTTAACTAGACTATGCATTGATTTGTGCATAATCAAACATAATCTTAAACATTTTTCTTCACTTCAACACCCCAGTCGTTCTGTGTCTTTTAATTACCTTACTTCGATCTTGTTTACTTCTAGTTAGATTGATATTAACAGTTGGAGCACTTATCTTGAATACAGCTTCAACCTTTTTCTTTGTCTACAGCCAATAGCATTGACTGATGATACAAATTTATCCTGCATGCTAACTGCTATCCTAATTTGCATTTCCACCCAACTTCAATTACACAGGTTTAGATTCATGGGGTCGCAAAGAGTCGGACACGACTGAGCGACTGAACTGAACAGAACTGAGACACTACGTATTAATTTATGATCTTAAAATAACAATGTTGCAGTCATGGTTGATTTGGACAATATGAGATATAGAGGCATTTTGGAATGAATATCTTTTTCTAATTTAGGGTTTTTATTCTGTATCTTCTGAGGATGTATCTAGTCATATGTTTAATCAATTATAACGCTATCTTATTCTGTTGATTTTGTTCTTGCCTCATGTTCTTTAATATCAGAGCCTTTTTCATTTAGTGGTGTTACATTTTAAATTAAACTTATTCAGGGGGAATTAGTTTTCATGTCAAATGAACTCTTTTTTTTTTTTTTTTTTTTTAATGTTCTTGCTCTCCTGCAGTCAGATACTCTGAATACTAATACCATTCTATTGGAAAAATTCTGTAAATGTTTAATGGATGCATTTTATTTCCTCTGAACAAAATGGCATGTTGTTGATTCACTAAATGGTTACACTGTATATATCCATAAAAGTTGAATTTTTAGAAGAATTTTGATTAGAAATGTCAGAGTTCTTTCAAACTGGGAGTTCCTTATTCTCACTTTGTATTTGACTGTTGCATTATTGATTTGCAGAAAGTTTTCACTTTTGACTCAGTTTCAAAGCATGTGTCAACAAAATAAGGCACTTGCTATATACAAATAAACAATACCAATATTTATTAGAGAATGATCTAGCTTACTTTTAATGTACTAACATTAAAAGAGAAGAGAAAGAGAAACAGCAGAGGACACATCACCAAACTGAGTTTTGACCAACATCAAGACTTAAACAGCACTGGGAAGTCCTGTGTAACAGCACATCTGTAGTTCCAATGGGAAAAGATCTCAGCCAGCACTCTGCTCAGGGGCTCCCACTTATAATCTCAGAACCCAGACTGATATCCTCATCAGTTCAGTTCAGTTCAGTAACTCAGTCGTGTCCGACTCTTTGCGACCCCATGAATTGCATCAGGCCAGGCCTCCCTATCCACCACCAACTCCCGGACTTTACTCAAACTCACGTCCATTGATTCGGTGATGCCATCCAGCCATCTCATCCTCTGTTGTCCCCTTCTCCTCCTGCCCTCAATCCCTTCCAGCATCAGAGTCTTTTCCAATGAGTCAACTCTTCGCATGAGGTGGCCAAAGTACTGGAGTTTCAGCTTTAGCATCATTCTCTCCAAAGAACACCCAGGACTGATCTCCTTTAGAATGGACTGGTTGGATCTCCTGCAGTCCAAGGGACTCTCAAGAGTCTTCTCCAACACCACAGTTCAAAAGCATCAATTCGTTGGTGCTCAGCTTTCTTCACAGTCCAACTCTCACATCCATACTCGACCACAGGAAAAACCATAGCCTTGACTAGACAGACCTTTGTTGACAAAGTAATGTCTTTGCTTTTGAATATGCTATCTAGGTTGGTCATAACTTTCATTCCAAGGAGTAAGCATCTTTTAATTTAATGGCTGCAATCAACATCTGAAGTGATTTTGGAGCCCCAAAAAATAAAGTCTGACACTGTTTCCACTGTTTCCCTATCTATTTCCCATGAAGTGATGGGACCAGATGTCATGATCTCAGTTTTCTGAATGTTGAGCTTTAAGCCAACTTTTTCACTCTCCACTTTCACTTTCATCAAGAGGCTTTTGAGTTCCTCTTCACTTTCTGCCATAAGGGTGGTGTCATCTGCATATCTGAGGTTATTGATATTTCTCCCGGCAATCTTGATTCCAGCTTGTGCTTCTTCCAGCCCAGCATTCCTCATGATGTACTCTGCATAGAAGTTAAATAAGCAGGGTGACAACATATAGCCTTGATGTACTCCTTTTCCTATTTGGAGCCAGTCTGTTGTTCCATGTCCAGTTTTAACTGTTGCTTCCTGACCTGCATATCGGTTTCTCAAGAGGCAGGTCAGGTGGTCTGGTATTCCCATCTCTTTCAGAATTTTCCACAGTTTATTCTGATCCACACAGTCAAAGGCTTTGGCATAGTCAATAAAGCAGAAATAGATGTTTTTCTGGAACTCTCTTGCTTTTTCAATGATCCAGCAGATGTTGGCTATCCTCATCAAGCTATGAGCAAATTTCAGCTCTGGTTTCATGTTAATGCTGTTAATTTTATCACGTAAAACTTGGAATGTTGCTAAGCCTGGGGCTTAGTTGGCCAGATCCCCTCCAGGGGCTCAACTATCTCAAGATTCATCCCCTATCTTACCTATGGTGCAGCAAGGCCTGCACTCACAGCAGGCAGTCAGGGCACTCACAGTCAGGGCAGTGTCCAGACAGGTTAGAAGCAAGGTCAGAGGCTTGCTCTGCTTTGTCTCTGAAGCCTAAACAGGACTATCTATATAATTTCCCTTTGTTGTTGTTCAGTTGCGCAGTCATGTTCAACTCTTTGCAACCCCGTGGACTGAATCAGGCCAGAGTTCCCTGTCCTTCACCATCTCCCAGAGTTTGTTCAAACTCATGTCCACTGAATTGGTGATACCATCCATTTCATCTTCTGTCATCCCCTTCTCCTCCTGCCTTCAGTCTTTCCCAACGTCACAGTCTTTGCCAGTGAGTTGGCTCTTTGCACCAGGTGGCCAAAGTATTGGGGCTTCAGCTTCAGTATCAGTCCTTCCAATGAATATTCAGGATTGATTTTCTTTAGGATTTAATTTCCCTAACATGGATGAAATATATTTCCAACAGAACACTGCTCAGAGCCATTACCCATCCCCGGGGACCTACAATATCGATATGAGAATGTCTTCCAACCTTGAATTTGATCCTAGGAAAACTGAGTCATGGCAATGTTGGATAAGTTAGCCAAATGCTACCATTAGTTGGCATCAGAATCAGACTTAGGATCTAGATCTCCTTCAACTCCTTTTGTCTTTTTGCTTATTCCTTATTTTGCCAAACATTAAGGATCCAGTCTACCTCCAACTGTTAGAAGGTGTTTTGTGTGTTGGAAAAAAAGCAAAGTATGAAGTATTAATATTGCCTTATTAATAGAGGAATTACGGTTATAAAAAGATTGTTCAGTAAGGACCAACCCAACAGGTCTCTTGCTATACCATCCTCAGCTAAGCTGTTTCTCTCAGATAGAAAGCAGAAGTAGTGTGATGGAACCCTGTGGCTGAGTTAGTAGATGCCCATGTGACCGTGGGTAGTCCATGTACCAGTGGACTTGGATCTCAGACTGGGATGCTTGACTTAATACTCCTCAATAAGAGACCAGAATTAACCTTGACTGACTTAGATAAGGGGGCTTCCCAGGTGCACTAGTGGTAAACAACCTGCCTGCCAATGCAGGAGACATAAGAGGTGTGGTTTTGATCCTGGGTGGGGAAGATCCCTTGGAGGAGGGCATGACAACCCACTCCAATATTCTTGCTGGAGAATCCCATGGACAGTGGAGCCTGGTGCGCTACAGTCCATGGGGTGGCAAAGAGTCGGACACGACTGAACTGACTTAGCACCCATGGATGCACAACTTAGATCAGTGCAACTTAGCAGAAGCAGAACTCTCAGGAGGCATTTAAAAAATCTGAAGCAGCTTTTAAAAAGCTGTTTTAATGATTAGGGAGAATGAAGGTATGTAGTGGATGAAAGTAGGGAGAGTGAAAGATACTAGGAGTCACACAGAGAATGTGCTGCGCTGTGCTTAGTCGTGACCAACTCCTTGAAACCCCATGGACTGTAGCCCACTAGGATCCTCTATCCACAGGGATTCTCCAGGCAAGAATACTAGAGTGGGTTGCCATGCTCTGATCTGGGGGATCTTCCCAACCCAGGGATCGAACCCAGGTCTCTTACATTGCTGGTGGATTCCTTACCGTCTAAGCCACCAGGGAAGGCCAAGAATACTGAAGTGGGTAGCCTATCCCTTCTCCAGGGGATCTTTCTGACCCAGGAATTGAATCAGGGTCTCCTGCATTGAAGGCGGATTCTTCACTGTCTGAGCCACAAAAGAAGCCCAAGAATACTGAAGTAGGTAGCCTATCTCTTCTCCAGGGGACCTTTCTGAACCAGGAATGGGGGTCTCCTGCATTGAAGGTAGATTCTTTACCTACTGAGCTACCAGGGAAGCCCCCACGCAGGGAACAGTTCTGCATAAAAAAGAATTCCTTTGTGTTCCATGAGACTTCAAATGTGCTGGTAGATCCTCAGGTAGTAAGTCATATGTGACTGAAATTGGTTCATTATCACTGATCCTTACAATACATTTTGCTTTAAGTTCCATCCATAGTTATGGTTTTATTATTCCCGTAATCCTTGTATGGAATGGCTTCTGATTTTCTGACATCTCTTCAATTTGAGCTTGATTATTATATAGAAATTTGATGATTTAGTAACTTGAATATGTTTCTAGTAGAGTTGTGACTAAACATTTATATATTGAAATCCACATGAAATTATTAGCATTACATTATTTTAATTTATACTTTATATTACAATTAAAGTACTATACTACATAAGTGAATAGGTGATTCTCATGTTAGGATAACACAAACAGCATTACAAATGGTGGCATTGAGACTGTTACAGTTGAGACCTATTATCTTACATCAGTTATTGCCAACCACTGGGCACAAGGCCACCATGTAACAGAGTCAGCAGGGGATGGATGATAGGAGAGGTCCCTTTACATTTGTGATTCTTTCATCTAGTTTAATAAAATATATGGATATCATAGAAATAATTTCTGTAGAAGCTAAGATACTCAATCACAGATTATCTTGTTCATGATCAGTAATGGAGCCCTCAGTTCAGTTCAGTTCAGTCACTTAGTTGTGTCTGACTCTTTGTGACCCCATGAATTACAGCACACCAGGCCTCCCTGTCTATCACCAACTCCCGGAGTTCACTCAGACTCACATCCATCGAGTCCGTGATGTCATCCAGCCATCTCATCCTCTGTCTTCCCCTTCTCCTCCTGCCCCCAATCCCTCCCAGCATCAGAGTCTTTTCCACTGAGTCAACTCTTTGCATCAGGTGGCCAAAGTACTGGAGTTTCAGCTTTAGCATCAGTCCTTACAAAGAAATCCCAGGGCTGATCTCCTTCAGAATGGACTGGTTGGATCTCCTTGCAATCCAAGGGACTCTCAAGAGTCTTCTCCAACACCACAGTTCAAAAGCATCAATTCTTTGGCGCTCAGCCTTCTTCACAGTCCAACTCTCACATCCATACATGACCACTGGAAAAACCATAGCCTTGACTAGATGGACCTTTCTTGGCAAAGCAATGTTTCTGCTTTTGAATATGCTATCTAGGTTGGTCATAACTTTTCTTCCAAGGAGTAAGTGTCTTTTAATTTCATGGCTGAAGTCACCATCTGCAGTGATTTTGGAGCCCAAAAAAATAGAGTCTGACACTGTTTCCACTATTTCCCCGTCTATTTCCCATGAAGTGATGGGACCGGATGCCATGATCTTCATTCTCTGAATGTTGAGCTTTAAGCCAACTTTTTCACTCTCCTCTTTCACTTTCATCAAGAGGCTTTTGAGTTCCTCTTCACTTTCTACCATAAGGGTGGTGTCATCTGCATATCTGAGGTTGTTGATATTTCTCCCGGCAATCTTGATCCCAGCTTCTGTTTCTTCCAGAGCAGGGTTTCTCATGATGTACTCTGTATTTATATAAGTTAAATAAGCAGGGTGACAATATACAAGCTTGATGTACTCCTTTTCTTATTTGGAACCAGTCTGTTGTTCCATGTCCAGTTCTAACTGTTGCTTCCTGACCTGCATATAGGTTTCTCAAAAGGCAGGTCAGGTGATCTGGTATTCCCATCTCTTTCAGAATTTTCCACAGTTTATTGTGATCAACACAGTCAAAGGCTTTGGCATAGTCAATAAAGCAGAAACGGATGTTTTTCTGGAACTCTCTTGCTTTTTTGATGATCCAGCAGATGTTGGAAATTTGATCTCTAGTTCCTCTGCCTTTTCTAAAACCAGCTTAAACATCTGGAAGTTCACAGTTCACGTATTGCTGAAGCCTGGCTTGGAGAATTTTGAGCATTACTTTACTAGCGTGTGAGATGAGTGCAATTGTGCAGTAGTTTGAGCATTCTTTGGAATTGCCTTTCTTGGGGATTGGAGTGAAAACTAAACTTTTCCAGTCCTGTGGCCACTGCTGAGTTTTCCAACTTTGCTGGCATATTGAGTGCAGCACTTTCACAGCATCATCTTTCAGGATTTGAAAGAGCTCAACTGGAATTCCATCACCACCACTAGCTTTGTTCGTAGTGATGCTTTCTAAGGCCTACTTGACTTCACATTCCAGGATGTCTGGTTCTAGGTGAGTGATCACACCATTGTGATTATCTTGGTTGTGAAGATCTTTTTTTGTACAGTTCTTCTGTGTATTCTTGCCACCTCTTCTTAGTATCTTCTGCTTCTGTTAGGTCCATACCATTTCTGTCCTTTATCGAGCCCATCTTTGCGTGAAATGTTCCCTTGGTATCTCTAATTTTCTTGAAGAGATCTCTAGTCCTTCCCATTCTGTTGTTTTCCTCTATTTCTTTGCATTGATAGCTGAGGAAGGCTTTCTTACCTCTTCTTGCTATTCTTTGGAACTCTGCATTCAGATGTTTATATCTTTCCTTTTCTCCTTTGCTTTTCACTTCTCTTCTTTTCACAGCTATTTGTAAGGCCTCCCCAGACAGCCATTTTGCTTTTTTGCATTTCTTTTCCATGGGGGTGGTCTTAATCCCTGTCTCCTGTACAATGTCATGAACCTCTGTCCATAGTTCATCAGGCATTCTATCTATCAGATCTAGTCCCTTAAATCTATTTCTCACTTCCACTGTATAATCATAAGGGATTTGATTTAGGTATATCTGAATGGTTTAGTAGTTTTCCCTACTTTCTTCAATTTAAGTCTGAATTTGGCAATAAGGAGTTCATGATCTGAGCCACAGTCAGCTCCTGGTCTTGTTCTTGTTGACTGTATAGAGCTTCTCCATCTTTGGCTGCAAAGAATATAATCAATCTGATTTCGGTGTTGACCATCTGGTGATGTCCATGTATAGTCTTCTCTTGTGTTGTTGGAAGAGGGTGTTTTGTTATGACCAGTGCATTTTCTTGGCAAAACTCTATTAGTCTTCACCCTCCTTCATTCTGTATTCCAAGGCCAAATTTGCCTGTTACTCCAGGTGTTTCTTGACTCCCTACTTTTGCTTTCCAGTCCCCTATAATGAAAAGGACATCTGTTTTGGGTGTTAGTTCTAAAAGGTCTTGTAAGTCTTCATAGAGCCATTCAACTTCAGCTTCTTCAGTGTTACTGGTTGGGGCATGGACTTGGATTACTGTGATATTGAATGGTTTGCCTTGGAAACAAACAGAGATCATTCTGTCATTTTTGAAATTGCATCCAAGTACTGCATTTTGGACTCTTTTGTTGACCATGATGGCTACTCCATTTCTTCTAAGGGATTCTTGTCCACAGTAGTAGATATGGTCTAAAAAAGCTCTTATTTTGGATAGTAATATTTTCAATCTATGTAATGCAGCTAAGAATTGAAGAGGTGTGTATTTACTTTCTAAATGCTAGTCCAGTGCAGTGCATTTTAAATCATTCCTCAGTGTATGTTACTGCATAGTAAAGTAGTATGCAAGCTTTCTTAATTTATTTTTTAATTGAACGATAATTGCTTTACAGACTTTTCTTCTTTTCTGTCAAACCTCAACATTAATCAGCCATAGGTATACATATATCCCCTCCGTTTTGAAATTCCCTCCCATTTTCCTCCCAACCCACCGCTCTGGGTAGATACAGAGCCCCTGTTTGAGTTTCCTGAGCCATACAGCAAATTCCTATTGGCTATATATTTTACATATAGTAATGTAAGTTTCCATGTTACTCTTTACACACATTTCACCCTCTCCTCCCTTCTCCCCATGTCCGTAAGTCTATTCTCTATGTCTGTTTCTCCACTGCCTCCCTGTAAATAAATTCTTCAGTACCATTTTTCTAGCTTCCATACATATGCACTGGAATAGGATATTTATCTTCCTCTTTTGGCTTTATGTCACTCTGTATAATAGGTTCATCCATCTCATCAGAACTGACTCAAACACATTCCTTTTCATGGCTGAGTAATATTCCATTGTGTATATGTACCACTGCTTCTTTATCCATTCATCTCTCAATGGACATCTAGGTTGCTTCCATGTTCTAGCTATTGTAAATAGTGATGCAATGAACAATGGGATACATGTGTCTTTTTCAATTTTGGTTTCCTCACATTATATGCCTAGGAGTGGTATTGCTAGGTTGAATGGTGGTTTTATTCCTAGTTTTTAAAGGAATCTCCATACCATCTTCCATAGAGGTTGTATCAATTTACATTACTACCAACAGTGCAAGAGCATTCCCTTTCCTCCATACTTTCTCCAGCATTTATTGTTTCTAGACTTTTTGATGATGGCCATTCTAATGGGTGTGAGGTGATATCTCATTGTAGTTTTGATTTGCATTTTTTTTAATAATGAGTGATGTTGAGCATCTTTTCATGTGTTTGTTAGCCATCTGTATGTCTTCTCTGGCGAAATGTCTGTTTAGGTCTTTTTCCCACTTTTTGAGTGGGTTGTTTGTTTTTCTGGCATTGAGTTGTAAGAGCTACTTGTATATTTTGGAAATTAATCCTTTGTCAGCTGTTTCATTAGCTATTATTTTCTCCCATTCTGAGGGTTGTCTTCTCACCTGGCTTATAGTTTCCTTTGCTGTGCAAAAAATTTTAAGTTTAATCAGGTCCCTCTGGTTTATTTTTGTTTTTATTTCTGATACTCTAAGAGGTGGGTCATAGAGGATCTTGCTTTGATTTATGTCATTGAGTGTTCTGCCTATGTTTTCCTCTAAGAACTTTCTAGTTTCTGGTCTTACATTTAGGTCTTTAATCCATTTTGAGTTTATCTTTGGGTATGATGTTAAGAGGTGCTCTAATTTCATTATTTTACATGTAGCTATCCAGTTTTCCCAGCACCATTTATTGAAGAAGCTATCTTTGCCCCATTGTATATTCTTGCCTCCTTTGTCAAAAATAAGGCACCCATAGGTGCATGGGTTTATTTCTGGGCTTTCTATCTTGTTCCATTTGTCTATATTTCTGTTTTTGTGCCAGTACCATACTGTCTTGGTGACTGTAGCTTTGTAGTATAATCTGAAGTCAGGAAGGTTGATTCCTCCAGGGCCATTCTTCTTTCTCAAGACTGCTTTGGCTATTCAGGGTCTTTTGTGTTTCCATATGAATTGTGAATTTTTTTGTTCTAGTTCTCTGAAAAATGCCATTGGTAATGTGATAGGGATCACATTGAATCTGTAGATTGTGTTTGGTAGTGTAGTCATTTTCACAGTATTGATTCTTCTTACTCCAGGAACATGGAATAGCTCTCCATCTGTTTATGTCACCTTTAATTTCTTTCATCAGTGTCTTATAATTTTCTGTGTACAGATCTTTTGTCTCCTTAGGCAAGTTTATTTCTAGATACTTAATTCTTTTTGTTGCAATGGTGAATGGGATTGATTCCTTAAATTCTCTTTCTGATTTTTTATTGTTACTATATAAAATGCAAATGATTTCTGTGTATTGATTTTGTATCCTGCAACTTTGCTAAATTCACTGATTAGCTCTAGTAATTTTCTGATACTATCTTTAGGGTATCTATGTACAGTATCATGTCATCTGTAAACAATGAGAGCTTTACTTCTTCCTTTCTGATCTGGATTCCTTGTATTTTGTTTTCTTCTCTGATTGCTTTAGCTAGGACTTCCAGAACTATGTTGAATAATAGTGGTGAAAGTGGACACCCTTGTCTTGTTCCTGATCTTAGGGAGAATGCTTTCAGATTTTCACCATTGAGAATAATGTTTGCTGTTAGTTTACCATATATGACCTTTATGATGTTGAAGAAGGTTCTGTCTATGCCCATTTTTTGAAGAGTTTTAATCATAAATGGGTGCTGATTTTGTCAAAGGCTTTTTCTGAATCTATTTAGATGGTCATATGGTTTTTATCTTTCAATTTGTTAATGTGGTGTATCACGTTGATTGATTTGCATATATTGAAGAATCCTTGCATCCCTGGAATAAACCCAACTTGATCATGGTGTGTGAGCTTTTTGATGTGTTGCTGCATTCTGTTTGCTAAAATTTTGTTGAGGATTTTTACATCTATGTTCATCAGTGATGTCGGCCTGTAGTTTTCTTTGTGTGTGTGTGCGGTCTTTGTCTGGTTTTGGTATCAGGGTGATGGTAGCCTTGTAGAATAATTTGGGAAGTGTTCCTTCCTCTGCGATTTTTTGAAATACTTTTAGAACCATAGGCATTAGCTCTTCTCTAAATGTTTGATAAAATTCTCCTATGAAGCCATCTGGTCCTGCACTTTTGTTTTTTGGGAGATTTTTGATCACAGCTTCATTTTCAGTGCTTGTAATTAGATTGTTCATAATTTTTATTTCTTCCTGGTTCAGTCTTGGAAGATTGAACTTTTCTAAGAATCTGTCTTCTTGCAGGTATCAATTTTATTGCCATAGAGTTGTTCATAATAGTTTCTTATAATCCTTTGTATTTCTGCATTGTCTCTTGTAACCTCTCCTTTTTCATTTCTAATTTTGTTGATTTGATTCTTCTCTCATTTTCTCTTGATATGTCTGGCTAAAGGTGTGTCAATTTCATCTTCTCAAAGAACCAGCTTTTAGCTTCATTGAGCTTTACTATTTTTTTAAAATTTCTTTTTCACTTATTTCTGCTCACATGTTTATGATTTCTTTCCTTCTACTAATTTTGGGGTTTATTTGTTCTTCTTTTTCCAGTTATTTTAGGTGTAAAGTTAGGTTGTCTAGTCAATGTTTTTCTTGTTTCTTGAGGTAGGATTGTATTGCTATAAACTTCCCTCTTAGAACTGCTTTTGCTGCATCCCATAGGTTTTGAGTTGTCCCGTTTTCATTGCCACTTATTTCTAGAAATGTTTTAATTTCCCTTTTGATTCCTTCAGTAACCTGTTGGTTATTTAGAAACATATTGTTTAATCTCCACATATTTGTTCTTTTACAGTTTTTTTTCTAGTAATTTATGTCTAGTCTCATAGTGTTGTGGTTGGAGAAGATGCTTGATATGATTTCAATTTTCTTAAAATTAACTGAGATTTGATTTGTGACCCAAGATGTGGTCTATCCCAGAGAATGTTCCATGTGCACTTGAGAAGAAAGTGTACTCTTCTGCATTTGGATGGAATGTCCTGAAGATACCAGTGAGATCCATCTCATCTAAAGTATCATTGAAGACATGTTTCCTTATTAATTTTCTGTTTTGATGATCTGTCCATTGGTGTGAGTAGGGTGTTAAAGTCTCCTACTATTATTTTGTTACTGTCAGTTTCTCCTTTTATGTCTGTTAGTATTTGTCTTATGTATTGAGGTGCTCCTGTGTTGGATGCTTAGATTTTTACAATTGTTATGTCTTCTTCTTGGATTGATCCCTTGATTACTATGTAGCATCCTTACTTATCTCTTGGAATATTCTTTATTTTAAAGTCTATTTTGTCTGATATGAGGATTGCTACTCCAGCTTTTTTTTTTTTTTTTTTTGCTTCCTTTTGCATGGAATATATTTTTCCACCCTCTCACTTTCAGTCCATATGTGTCTTCTGAAGTGGGTTTCTTGTAGACAGCATATATATGAGTCTTGTTTTTGTATCCATTCAGCTAGTCTGTGTCTTTTGCTTAGAGCATTTAGCCCATTTGCACTTAAAGTTATTACTGATATAAATGTTCCTATTTCCATTTTCTTAATTGTTTGGGGTTGATTTTGTAGATCTTTTTCTTCTCTTGCATTTCTTGACTATATAAGTCCCTTTAACATTTGTTGTAAAGCTGGTTTGGTGGTACTGAATTCTCTTAAGTTTTGGTTTTCTGAAAAGCTTTTGATTTCTCCATTCATTTTGAATGAGACCCTTGCCAGGTATAGCAATATTTGCTAGATTTTTCCCTTTCAGTACTTTAAATATTTCCTTCCATTCCCTTCTGGCTTGCAGAGTTTCTGCTCTAAGACCAGCTTTTAAACATATGGGGTTTCCCTTGTGTGTTACTTGTCGCTTCTCCCTTGCTGCTTTTAATATTTTCTTTGTGTTTAGTCTTAGTTTGATTAGTATGTGTCTTGGTGTGTTTCTCCTTGGGTTTATCCTGTATAGGACTCTTTGTGCCTCTTGGACTTGATTAACTATTTCCTTTTCCATGTTGGGGAAATTTTCAACTATAATCTCTTCAAAATTTTTCTCATACCCTTTCTTTTTTTCTCTTTCTTCTGGGACCCCTATAATTTGAATGTTGGTGCATTTGATATTGTCCCAGAGGTCTCTGAGACTACCCTGCTTCAGATATTCTGCTATTTATTCCTACTTGAGTATTTTAATTTCAGTAATCCTGTTGTTTGTCTCTATATGTTTATTCTTTAATTCTTCTAGGTCTTTGTTAATTGATTCTTGCATTTTCTCCATTTTGTTTTCAAGGTATTTGATCATCTTTAGTGTCATTATTCTGAGTTATTTTCAGGTAGTTTGCCTATTTCCTGTTCATGTATTTGGGTTTCTGTGATTCTAGTTTGTTCTTTCATTTGTGTAGTAGTTCTCTGTCTTTTGGTTATTATTTTTTTTTTTTTTAGCTTATTGTGTTTGAGGTGTCCTTTTCCCAGGCTTCAAGGTTGAATTCTTTCTTCCTTTTGGTTTCTGCCCTCCTAAGTTTGGTTCAATGGCTTGTGTAAGCTTCCTATAGGGTGAGATTTGGTGTGGGTTTTTTTGTTTGTTTGTTTTTCCGCTGATGAGTGTGACTGAGTGTGGTGGTAATCCTGTTTGCTGATGATTGGGTTTTTATTTTTGCTTTGTTTGTTGTTTAGATGAGGGGTTGCACAAGGCGCTACTGGTGTTGGGTGATGCCTGGTCTTGTATTCAGGTGGTTTCCTTTGTGTGAGTTCTCATTATTTGATACTCACTAGGATTAATTCTCTGGTAATCTAGGGTCTTGGAGTCAGTGCTCCACTCCAAAGCCTCAGGGCTTGATCTCCAGTAAAGAAGTACAGATGCTGAAAACACTGGTTATGCCCGGAAAGTTGCCATCTCTTCATCCCAGGAGCATCTTCCTGTTGATGGCTAGCAGTAAAGACACCAGCCCCCAGAGCGGCTGCTGCCAGCCTGTTTTTATTCTGATGAGTTCTTGGGTGCTAGTTCTTGTCATGCTTCACATCTCAAGGTACATTAAAGCCTGTCATTTCCTTGCACAAAGTTCTATCCAATAGCAGTTTCTGCAGTAAGACAAGGAAGACTGAAGGAGACTTGGCAACAGAATGGAACAGGGCAAGGTAAGCAGGTTGAAAGTGAGAAATGCAGGAAAATTTTCTCATTTAAGCCTAGGCTGGGTCCAGTTTTCAAATCTCCCCAGCCAGCCTGTGAAGGCATCACTGTACGCAACCTTTGACTACTTTCAGGATTCGAATTATTTTCTAAAAACTATGTCCTGCTAATGAAATGTGTGTGTGTGTGTATTTATATATAAAAACCTATTATCTATTTAATGATATGTATATATTTGAAGTCACTGGAAAACACACATAGGTGGTGCTAGAGGTAAAGAACCTGCCTGCCAAAGCAGGAGACGTAAGTGACAGAGGTTCAGTCCCTGGGTCAGGAAGATCATCTGGAGGAGGGCATGGCAGCCCACTCCAGTATTCATGCCTGGAGAATCCCATGGGCAGAGGAGCCTACAAATCCATAGGGTCACAAAGAGTCAGACATGACTAAAGTGACTTAGCACAGAAAACATACATACAGGTGCACATATGCATGAAACTAAACAGAAGAAGATATCCAGGAGGTGAGGAAACTCAGATATCCTTAAGTTACACTACAAATTTAAACAAACCAAAGGCAGTTGAACCTAAAGAAGGAAAGATTTGAGGGTCACAAGATTTCTGTTTTCAAGCATTCTCATCAAGAGTGAGATGAAGTAGTCTCTTTCCACTTTATTCCAGAGCCAGAAAGGAAGCATGTTATAGGGAACAACAATTCAGTTCAGTATAAGGAAGAAATTCCCAGCACTCAACACTGCTCCCTCAGCAAGATGTGTCCACTTTTACTTTGAATACATAGATTGGTTTTCACACTAGCTGATAGGAAGGCCATGGGAGAGAATTCTACAGGAATCAAATGGTAAATTAGAGATATTTCCAAGTCTCTGCTCCTAGGTAGCAACTTTGGAAATTTTATCTGAAGTTTGTATCAATGATTTAGCATAACTTTCTCTCAATGGAATCACATTCATTCCAGCCAGGCTTACCTTCAATAATTATTGGGTATGAAATGTCACTGGTCTGTCTGATAGCAAATGACTGCTATGGACCTGGAGAGGGTACCACACAGAGTGTAATGAATCTCATCTCCTGCATCCCTCAGAGCCAGAAGTGGGAAAGGCAATGTTTTTGCAGTTTCTTTTCTGGGAAATTTTTGAGGCCACCTTCAATTTCTCTCTTAAAAATATGCATTAAATGTTCACAATCAGTATTGTTTCCATGAATGATGGATATGTCATTTCTGTTTCCTTCAAGGAGAAGCATTATTATCTAGAAACAGCAGAGTGCAAGAAAGAAAGAAAAACACTTCTGCCACTCCATTCAAAATGTCATCTCGTATTGAAGGCAACATGCCACTAGGGAAAAAAATGTGTGTGTGTGTATTTTTTTAATACTAGGGGATTTTCATGGGGCCCCAAATCTTTTCTCTTCTTTACAGGGAGCATATCATATGGTTTTCCAAGAGAGCAATCCAGAATTAACATTTCAATTTTCCTCAGGAGAGCAGAATTTATAGCATCACTGATAAAATAATAAGTGTCTTAATGGCATAAGCTTTTTTTCCTCTTATTTTGAACTTATAAAGCATGTCTCTAAAGACTTTTGTGAATGCCTTAAACTTCTACTTCTTGAGACATCAGTTAGAAACAAAAATAATACTTCTTTGCTTACTTGAATAAAATTACCAATTGTTTGTTCATAAGAATCTCAATAACCACTTTTAATGGTAAAATTTTCACAGTAAGGGTAACAGCTATATTGAGTTTTTAATTTTAATGTATTTCTAGAAAGTGGCATAGAGCGTTTCCCTTCTGGTTTCTGAGAAATGCATATTGCATACATAATTAATTGCTATAAAATAAGCTTAATAACTGATATTCATTGCTACCACCTTTCTCATCTCTTCCAAATAGCTCTAGTCTGAAATTAAAATCTACAGATGACTGAGATCAGGACAACGATGAATGCTCCATTATGGCCTGGCACATGGTAGGTACTTTGCATACACACCTACACACAGTGAATGAATTATTGACTCTTGTTTCCCTCCTGTTTCTTAGTGGAGCTAGAAAGGACTCTGAAGATCTCAAGAGCATATGAAAAGTTGTCAATCTCTGGACTGATCCTCCACTCGGATCCTGGCCTGTCAGTGACAAACCAATCAGATGTCTTTTGTTGCTTTGATGATATACTTTTTTTTTTAAATTTCAGGAGCTACATGGACCAAAGACTGTCCATATGGTCAAGGAAAAGAGAAGAGTGGATCGTTCTAGGGACCATCCTCTCCCCTATCCTGCTACCAAAGTTCCCCTATTTCAGGCATCTGCTCTCCCTAGTCTCACTTATCAGAGACCATTTGTCAATAGACCCTCCACTAAGCTACCTCCAAGCTACCTCCAAATGGTCACTCCACCAGTCAGAACTCTAGTCCAGTTCTCCAAGGTACCAAGAGAAATATGAAACTCTCTTCCTAGCCACATGTCATCCAGAGCCCGGGTTCTGTTTGTGTTTTCTCCTTCCTTTAAATACACTTCACAAAAGCAATGAAAGTGTAAGTATTATATGACACAGAAATGTCTGGTTTTGTTTTATGAGCCTTCTACCGGCTGTGGTTAATCACCTTGTGTCTATGGGAGATCTCAGTAGCTAATAATTACTTTCATGTACGCCATCCAATATCATGTTGTATTCATTGACTATTCTAATTTGTATTTTTCTGAGAAAACTTCAATGGAGTTGGGAAAAATTTCAAAGCTCAAACTTCATATTTTACATAACCACAGGTGGAAAGTTCTTTGAAGTCATCACACCTTCATTTCAAATCACGACCTTAATTTCTTAAGCCAGCAAAAGTTGACTACATGAGTTCTTCATTCCACCTAACATCTAGCAAAAGATCCAATACACAATAAGTACTAAATTTAAAGTTTGGAAACAATTAAGCTGAACAAATCCCTTCCCATTTTCTGCTCTGTAAAATGGAGATTGAAGAAAAATAATACATCCGTCTATTTCATGGCTTGGTGCACCCCCGGTGGCTCAGTGGTAAAGAGCCCATCTGCAGCGGCAGGAGACTCGGGTTTGATCTCTGAGTTGGGAAGATCCCCTGGAGGAGGCCATGGAAACCCACTCCAGTATTCTTGCCTGGAGAATTCCATGGACAAAGGAGCCTGGTGGGCTACAGTCCATGGGGTTGCAAATGAAGCAACTTAGCATGCACGCAAGCCCAGGACACAGCAAGTGTATCATGCACTCATCTCCTCTGAACATACCAATTCTGATGCCTCTGCACCTCTGCTCATATTGTGACTAGGATTTGAAGAAATTTGTCTCCATTCACCCAGCTGAAATATTACTCCTGTGGCATGCTCTCTCCTAATTTCTCCTGCTCCTCTAGACTCCCTTTTCTGCTTTATCCACACTCCCTTGACACTTTATTCATGTTACTGTCACAGTATGGGTCGCTTTTTGGTAAAATTACAAGCTTTTGTATAATAACGTTATGACATCACTGAGAACAGGGACTATGTCTTATTAGGTTTCATATCCCCTAAATGCCTCACACAGCCAAAGCTATTTTTTTGAGTCGATGAATAAATCAGTAAACTATTTGCAGCCCGGCGTCCTGCAGTCCACGGGGTCACTCTTCCAAGTGGAAGTACTCACCTCTTGTCTCTTAGTATCTGCTGTAGCTGTTGTGCAGTAGCTCAGTCAGATCCAACCCTTTGCGACCCCGTGAACTGCAGCATGCCAGGCCTCCCTGTCCTTCACTGTCTCTGAGTTGCTTCCAGCTTCCCTGGTGGCTCAGCTGGTAAAGAATCCACCTGCAATGCGGGACACCTGGGTTCGATCCCTGGGTTGGAAAGATCCCCTGGAGAAAGGAAAGACTACCCATTCCAGTATTCTGTCCCAGTACTGTATAGTCCATGGGGTCGCAAAGAGTCGGACACAACTGAGTGACTTTCACTTTCATGAATATTTTACTAAAAGACTGCCTTAGTTCAAAACCGGTTTTGATCTACATAAATTATGAAAACTCTGATTTTTCAGAATTGTTTTAAAGTAATGTGAACTGGTACATAATAAACTCCCAACTGAACACAGGGAAAATTCACTTCTGGGCTACTTTTTGTTATGTCTCCTTTTCAGTAATCTTGAGAAAACTGGTTCTCTCTTAGCCTTGGTTATTACAATTTAAAATGGGAGGATTGGGGTAGATGAGGAATCACAAGCTCAAATGTCTTCAGAGGACAGATTAGATGAGTGAAGCAGCCAGCTGCATGCGGCACTGTCAATGGAAACATGCCACCTGCCCTATCAGTAAGCAAAGGATGCTGCAGCTGTCAAGCCATCACCTCAGAACCACCCTGACAGTGAGGCGTGAGGAAGCTCAGGATGAAAACAGAATGCCTACCATCAAGCACAGCCACTGCAGCCACACCTCATGGTGAGGAGACTCGGGATGAGATGCTGGAACCTGATGGCTGAGGTGCCTTATTTCAGGGAGCCTAGACTCATACATAGTAGCTTTCCATACATAGAAAAATGCTAAATTCATTACCTTGAGGTGTCTGGCTTGCTTTAACAGTAATCTTTTGATGTTCTGCCTCCCAGGTCTTTGTTGCAAAACCTCCGTGTATCCTGGCTCCTTCCTTACCTCTTAGGAGCAACATCTGGAGAAATCTGAGAGGCTGTGTCCCAGGCTTAAGTCTTCAGTTTTGTCTGCGAAATAAATAGAATTCTCAGCTTTTATATTGTACATTTCTTTCAGTCAACAGAACCACAGTAAGAGCTGGCAGGCTGGAGTGGATTGGTACTACTCAGCCTGTCCAGAGGCATCCACATTCAAGAGAACGTCAGTGTCCTCTGAGAATCGAACAGCACATCTGTGGACAGGTTCCCTGACCTCCTGCTGCCTAGGGTGGGAAACTTGCCCTACATCTCTCCTCAGCTTGTATTCTTCAATACTGCTCTCAAATTCCACACATGATGCTTGTACATCACATTAAGTTACCATCTTTTGAAGCAGTATCCTACCTGCTTATCCTGCCTTTCCTACTGAAATCAGTATGTCTTTCCTTCCTCACTCATTTTTTTCTATCCAGTAGGATTAAACACTTAGAGGTTCCTTTTATGACAAAGTGAAGTCGCTCAGCCGTGTCTGACTCTTTGCGACCCCATGGACTGTAGCCTACCAGGCTCCTCTGTCCATGGGATTTTCCAGGCAAGAGTACTAGAGTGGGTTGCCATTTCCTTCTCCATGGGATCTTCCAAACACAGGGATCGAACCCGGGTCCCCAGCCTTGTAGGCAGACGCTTTACCATCTGAGCCACCAGGGTAGTCCATGACAAAAGAAACAGTTGAAACTATCCAAAGAATTCCAAAATGGGTGGAAGCAAATTCAAAGGAAAAAAAAAAATTGAGCCCAGGATCATGAAATCACTTTTCTTCCCTTTTGCTCAGTGGATGTGTTGGGCCGTTAAAAGCAAACTTTGAAAGGAAGTCCTCTATTCTGCAATACCATAAAAATAATAAAGCATTCCATCCCACACACTGCAAATCCATCACTCCCTGAAAACATTCCTGTCTGCCACTTTCCCTTCAATATTCATAGTGTTCTATTGTGGGCTGGGGAGGTGCTATTTCGGAGCTCAATGGGATTTCTCTTCTTTTCATCAGATTGTTGACACTTTGGGAAGCAAATTTTAATTATGATGACCTTACAAAACCTAAGTATTCAAGTATGTTTCTTTTCTCTTGCTTTCTTACCACTGTTTCTCTCCAACACACTGAATTCTGCCTTAAATCTGTTTCTTATGTGAAGTGATGAGGAAAAGGCAGTTCAGAATTTAATCATCTAACACTCCTTTTCAAAACGTTTTCCCCCCGCAGTGTGCATTTCTTTCTACACTGTAGGAAGTTTGTTGATGTCTGAGTCTTGCCCAAGCTTTTGGACTTGTTTATATGGAACTGATGATGAAGCTGAGCAATGCAAATCCTTTTCTTTTGTGATGAATACTGAATTTGCTTCTCTATGTGACATCCAGCTAAGGAGAAGGACATAGTCATTCCATGTTTGAGGGAGAGAACAGGCAGAGGTCTGATGATTGTGAAAGAAATGATATAATTTGACTGAAGATATAAAATTACTCTGACTCTCCTCATTTCCCAATTCCTCGTGCTTGCCAGTCAACAAAAATTAAAGTTTGTGCTTCATACTTGTGGGTTTAGTTATTCACACGTGAATTCACGAGCTGAGTTCTTGGTATTAAGAAGGATCCAATAAGAAATCTAAGGCTGTCTCAGATTAACATCAGTAAAACACCTAACACAGTACGTGTGTGTGTGTGTGTGTGTGTGTGTGTGTGTGTGTGTGTCTGCTCAGTCATGTCTGACTCTTTGGACTTAGCCTGCTAGACTCCTCTCCATGGGATTCTCCAGGCAAGAATACTAGAGTGGTTACCATTTCCTGCTCCAGGGGATATTCTCAATCCAGGGATTGAATTTGTAACCCCTGGGTCTCCTGCATTGCAGGTTGATTCTTTACCCACTGAGCCATCAGGGAAACCTATAATATGTATGTATTTATTCATTTATTTGACTGCACCAGGTCTTAGTCATGGCATGTGGCTCTAGTTCCCTGACCAGGGATGGAACTCCTGCCCCCTGAATTGGGAGTGTGGAGTCTTAGCTACAGGACCATGAGGAAAGAGCCCCAAAAGTGCACTGAGTCAATTCAGTTGTGTCCAAATCTTTGACCCTATTTACTGCAGCCCTCTAGGCTCCTGTGTCCATGGGATTCTCCAGAAAAGAATACTGGAGTGGCTTGCCATGCCCTTGCCCCTGGAGGATCCAGGGGATCTTCCAGACTCAGATCAAACTCATGTATTTCACATTTCCTGCCTTGGCAGGCGAATTCTTTACCACTAGCATCACCACTTGTTGTTGCTCAGTTGCTAAGTCATGTCCAACTCTTGGCAACCCCATGGACTACAGCATGCCAGGCTTCCCTGTCTCCCAGAGTTTGTTCAAACTTAATGGGTATTTAGGACTGATTTCCTTAAGAATTGACTGGTTTGATCTCCTTGCTCTCCAAGGGACTCTTAAGTGTCTTCTCTAGCACCACAATTCGAAAACATCAATTCTCCAGCACTCATACTTGTTTCAGTTCAGTTCAGTTCAGTTCATTTCAGTTGCTCAATTGTGTCTGACTCTTTACTACCCCATGGACTATAGCAGGCCAGGCTTTCCTGTCCATCATCAATTCACGAAGCTTGCTCAAACTCATGTCCATAGAGTTGGTGATGTCATCCAACCATCTCATCCTCTGTCATCCCCTTCTCCTCCTGCCCTCAATCTTTTCCAGCATCAGGGTCTTTTCCAATGAGTCAGTTCTTTGCATCAGGTGGCCAAAGTATTGGAGTTTCAGCTTCAGCATCAGTCCTTCCAATGAATTTTCAGGACTGATTTTCTTTAGGATTGACTTGCAATCCAAGGGACTCTCAAGAGTCTTCTTCAACACTGCACTTCAAAAACATCAATTATTTGGTGCTCAGCTTTCTTTATCAGAGAAGGAAATGGCAACCCACTCCAGTGTTCTTGCCTGGAGAATCCCAGGGACGGGGGAGCCTGGTGGGCTGCCATCTATGGGGTCGCATAGAGTCGGACACGACTGAAGTGACTTAGCAGCAGAAGCAGCTTTCTTTATAGTCCAATTCTTACATCCATACATGACTACTGGAGAAACCATAGCTTTGACTAGACAGACCTTTATTGGCAAAGTAATGTCTCTGCTTTTTAATATGCTGTCTAGACATCCTTCTTTATGATCTACCATTCACATCTGTACATGACTACTGGAAAAGCCATAGCTTTGACTATATGCACCTTTATTGGCAAAATCATGTCTCTGCTTTTTAATATCCACATTAGAGGGAAGGGAGGAGGCCGAAGAGCAGAGAAAACTTTTTAAGCTTAAATTGTCCTCTTGCCTTAAAATTGTTTTCTCTTATTTCATCAAAAGTATTGATAAAACCAGTAGAGATACAAGCTGAAACCTACGATTTTTAGCTACTCACACCAAGGACGCACCCACCATCAGCTGCTGTAAAAGGTACAGCCCTTGACACAGCTGGCCTTCCCTTGTGGCTCAGCTGGTGGGGAATCCGCCCACAATGCGGAAGACCTGGGTTTGATCCCTGGGTTGGGAGGATGCCCTGGAGAAGGGAGAGGCTGCCCACTCCAGTATTCTGGCCTGGAGAATTCCACGAACTGTATAGTCCATGGGGTCACAAAGAGTCAGACATGACTGAGTGACTTTTACTACTTACTTAGGTTTGTCATAGCTTTCCTTCCAAGGAGCAAGCATCTTTTAGTTTCAATACTGCAGTCACCATCCCTAGTGATTTTGGAGCCCTAGAAAATAAAATCTGTCACCGTTTCCACTTTTTTTCCCATCTATTTGCCATGAAATGATGGGGTCAGATGTCATGATCTTAGTTTTTTGAATGTTGAGTTTTAAACCAGCTTTGCCACTCTCCTCTTTCACCCTCATCAAGAGGCTCTTTAGTTCCTCTTCACTTTCTGCCATCAGAACAGTATCATCTGAATATCTGTGGTTGTTGATATTTCTCAAGGTGATCTCAGTTCCACTTTGTGAACTCTGGTCTGCAGAGATGAAAATAACTGTGAGTCCTAAAGTATATGTGCCTTATTCATGTCTCTGGATTGTTCCCTACCTCCTGCCCAAGCCTGGGGTTTCCTTCCACCCATTGCTCCCTGGAATCCTGAGTCTAATGAGGTGACTTGCTTTTCTTGCCTAAACATTGCTTCAGGAGATAGTTGTAATACTTAAACAATTTTAGAATACACTTCAGCACAGGAACTGCAAAAAAGACTCTTCCATACTTTGGAATGAGGGCACAATTTCAGGGGATCACCAAGATGTGCATAGGGGATAGAAAAAAAAAGTGGAAAAAATTTAGAAGTCATGTTGGTTCATATATTTACTCTGAGTTCAGAGAGCACATACTTAGGAATGTTCATCTGACATAACCTCTGCAGCTGCTGCTGCTGCTGCTAAGTCGTTTCAGTCGTGTCCGACTCTGTGCAACCCCACAGACGGCAGCCCATGATGCCTATTTCTGATTCTATACAGTCCTAAGGCAGGTCTGTGTGGAGATGGGAAAGGCAGCGTCCACACAGTGAAACCCGAATTGTCCTCTTGGCAGTCTCTCACTGTGCTCAGAGTACCAACCACAGTAATCACTCATCTGAGATGAGGCACTGTGTCCTCAAGAAACCTTTGCTAATTAGAAAAAGGAGTGACTTGTTTATTCACTGCAGCTCTATCTTAATTAGGGATACGTATTCTGGATGCAGAATGCTCCAGATTTGCATAAGTTAGTTTATCGTAAAGTAATTGAGACATCTCTCAATCCAAGAACAGGAACAACCAGGATCAGAGAGGGGGTACCCTTCAGAGGAAAGTTATCAGAAACAGAAAACTTAAAAAAAATTCTCTCTCCCTCTCTCTCTCAATCCCCACTCCTGGGATCGCACAGTCTCTGTTGCACTTGTTTGCAATGCTGCCGTTTCTCTCTGTCCAAGTTTCTTTAAGAATACGGCAGCCATACGATGTCAGCATCTGCTCTTGAATTCAAATGCCCTCACTCCAGGTGAACAGTCCAGAAGGAATTACACCAGCTCTGTCTAAACTGAATTTTGGAGAGATTGAATCTTGTTGAATCAGCATTAGTCCTGTGTCTACTGTTTGCTTGGCTGAAAATGCACAGGAGTGCAAGAACAGCCCCCACATGTGTACAGCAGCCCATATAGACAGTTCTATTTTGAAGTTGAAGTATAGTTGTTTTGTAATGTTGTGCTACTTTTTTGTGTACAGGGCAGAGATTTAGTTACATATATATATACACACACATATGTATTCTTTTTCAGATTCTTTCCCTATATAAATCATTATACTGTATTGACTAGAGTTCCCTGTGCTATACAGTAGGTTTCTGTTGATTATCTATTTTATATACAGTAGTCTGTATGTGTCAATCCCAGCTTCCTAATTTAACCTTCCTCCACCCACCTTTCCCTCTTGGTAGCCATAAGTTCGGAGAAGGCAATGGCACCCCACTCCAGTACTCTTGCCTGGAAAATCCCAGGGACAGAGCAGCCTGGTGGGCTGCAGTCCATGGGGTCGTGAAGAGTCAGACACGACTGAGCAACTTCACTTTCACTTTTCACTTTCATGCATTGGAGAAGGAAATGGCAACCCACTCCAGTGTTCTTGCCTAGAGAATCCCAGGGACGGGGGAGCCTGGTGGGCTGCCGTCTATGGGGTCGCACAGAGTCGGATACGACTGAAGTGACTTAGCAGCAGCAACAGCAGCAACCATAAGTTGGTTTTCTGTGTCTGTGAGTCTTCATTTTGGAAATCACTTCATTTGTGCTATTTTTGATTTTATAATAGGTTCCACATATAAGCAATATCATATAATACTTGTCTTCCTCTGTTTGACTTACTTCACATTAGGGTCAGTTCAGTTCAGTTCAGTTGCTCAGTCATGTCCAACTCTTTTGACCCCGTGGACTGAAACATACCAGGTTTCCCCATCTATCACCAACTCACGGAGCTTGCTCAAACTCATGTCCATCGAGTCAGTGATGCCATCCAACCATTCATCATCTGTCATCCCTTTCTGTTCCTGCCTTCAATCTTTCCTAGCATCAGAGTCGTTTCCAGTGAGTCAGCTCTTTGCATCAGGTGGTCAAAGTATTGGAGCTTCAGCTTCAACATCAGTCCTTCCAATGAATATTCAGGACCGATTTCCTTTAGGATGGACTGGTTGGATCTCCTTGCAATCCAAGGGACACTCAAGAGTCTTCTCCAACACCACAGTTCAAAAGCATCAATTCTTTGGCACTCAGCTTTCTTTGTAGTCAACACTCATATCCATACATGACTACTGGAAAAACCATACCTTTGACTAAATGGACCTTTGTTGGCAAAGTAATGTCTCTGCTTTTTAATATGCTGTCTAGGTTGGTCACAGTTTTTCTTCCAAGGAGCAAGTGTCTTTTAATTTCATGGTTGCAGTCACCCACCATCTGCAGTGATTTTGGAGCCCAAGAAAATAAAGTCTCTCACTGTTTCCATTGTTTCCCCATCTATTTGCATGAAGTGATGGAAATTTGGAAAATTCAGCAGTGGCCATAGGACTGTAAAAGGTCAGTTTTGATTATAATATCAAAGAAAGGCAATGCCAAAGAATGTTCAAACTACTGCATAACTGCACTCATCTCACACGTTAACAAAGTAATGCTCAAAATTCTCCAAGCAAGGCTTCGACAGTGCATGAACTTCCAGATGTTCAAGCTGGATTTAGAAAAGGCAGAGGAACCAAGGATCAAATTGCCAACATCCATTGGATCATAGAAAAAGCAAGAGAGTTTCAGAAAAACATCTACTTCTGCTTTATTGACTATGTCAAAGCCTTTGACTACGTTGATCAGAAACTGTGGAAAATTCTTAAAGAGATGGGATTACAAGACCACCTTACCTGTCTCCTGAGAAACTTGTATGCAAGTCAAGAAGCAAGTTAGAACAGTTAGAACAAGACATGGAACAATGGACTGGTTTCAAATTTGGAAAAGAATATATCAAGGCTGTATATTGTCATAGTGCTTATTTAACTTCTATGCAAAGTATATCCTGTGAAATGCTGGACTGGATGAAGGACAAGCTGGAATCAAGATTGCCAGGAAAAATAGCAATAACCTCAGCTATGCAGATGACACCACCCTTATGGCAGAAAGTGAAGAAGCACTAAAGAGCCTCTTGATGAAAGTGAAAGAGGAGAGTGAAAAAGCTGGCTTAAAGCTCAGCATTCAAAAAATGAAGATCATTGCATCTGGTTTCATCACTTCCTGACAAATGGATGAGGAAAAAATGGAAACAGTTACAGATTTCATTTCCTTGGGCTCCAATTTGGAAGAAAAGCTATGACCAACTTAGGCAGCATATTAAAGAGCAGAGACATTACTTTGTTCACAAAAGTCCATATTAGACAAAGCTCTAGTTTTTCTAGTAGTCATGTATGAATGTGATAGTTGGACCATAAAAATGGCTGAGTGCCAGTGAATTGATTCCTCTGAACTGTGGTGCTGGAGAAGACTCTTGAGAGTCCCTTGGACAGCAGGAGATCAAACCAGTCAATCTTAAAAGAAATCAACCCTGAATATTCATTGGAAGGACTGATGCTGAACCTGAAGCTCCAATATTTAGGCCATCTGACGGGAAGAGTCGACTCACTGGAAAAGACCCTGATGCTGGGAAAGACTGAGAGCAGGAGGAAAGGAGGTGATAGAGGATGAGATGGCTGGATGGCACTAGACTCAATGGATATGAATGTGTGCAAACTCCGTTTGATAATGAAGGACAGGGCAGGCTGGCCTACTGCAGTCTGTGGGGTTGCAAAGAGTTGGACATGACTTAGCAACTGAACAACAATATAATATTATAGGGAAAGTACCATAGTCCCAGATAAGGAGAATCGTTTTGTGAACAAATTCAGAAACATTTGCAAGCTTGTAGGAGAGGCAGCCTCTAAGAGGTCTGGACAAGAAACCAAGACATAGTTTGTAGTCCTGTCTCCACCATATAGTTCATGGGATTTTCAACAAAATTAGCACCTTTTTGAACCTGGGGTCATGGGTCACTCGTAAAATATCTGTTCTGTTTTAGTCACAGTGCTGCTATGGGAATTAAAAACATAGTGTAAGGGAATTTCCTGTCAATCTAGTGGTTAGGATTCTGAGCTCTCACCACCAAGGGCCTGAGTTCAATCTAGGTCAGGGAACATAGGTCCCGAAAGCTGCATGCTGCTGCTGCTGCTGCTAAGTCGCTTTAGTCGTGTCCGACTCTGTGCCACCCCATAGACGGCAGCCCACCAGGCTCCCCCGTCCCTGGGATTCTCCAGGCAAGAACACTGGAGTGGGTTGCCATTTCCTTCTCCAATGCATGAAAGTGAAAAGTGAAATTGAAGTTGCTCAGTCGTGTCCGACTCTAGCAACCCCATGGACTGCAGCCTACCAGTCTCCTCCGTCCATGGGATTTTCTAGGCAAAAATACTGGAGTATGGTTAAAAAAAATAGTGTATGTGAAAACATCCTATAAATCAGAAACTACTGTTCTAAAGGTTGTCTCCAAGTCTCCAAGTCAAATAGGTTCATTACTCAGTAAAATGTTGCTACCTCACCTAACACTGAGACTTAAAATTGTCATGATATCATCACAAGTTAACCTCATGTAAGATCTCTAGCTCTCTCTAGCTTTAAAAGAAAATTTGCATAAACTCAATGTAGAATGCTACAGAACATATAAAATAGTAATAATTACATGTAATCAGATCCAAGGAGTAAGCGTCTTTTAATATCCTGGCTACGATCACCATCTGCAGTGATTTTGGAGCCCAGATAAATAAAGTCTGACATTGTTTCCACTGTTTCCCCATCTATTTCCCATGAAGTGATGGGATCGGATGCCATGATCTTCATTTTCTGAATGTTGAGCTTTAAGCCAACTTTTTCACTCTCCTCTTTCACTTTCATCAACAGGCTTTTGAGTTCCTCTTCACTTTCTGCCATAAGGGTGGTGTCATCTGCCTATCTGAGGTTATTGATATTTCTCCTGGCAATCTTGATTCCAGCTTGTGCTTCTTCCAGCCCAGCGTTCCTCATGAACGCTGCATAGAAGCGTTCCTCTGCATAGAAGTTAAATAAGCAGGGTGACAATATACAGCCTTGACGTACTCCTTTTTCTATTTGGAACCAGTCTGTTGTTCCATGTCCAGTTCTAACTGTTGCTTCCTGACCTGCATGTAGGTTTCTCAAGAGGCAGGTCAGGTAGTCTGATATTCCCATCTCTTTCAGAATTTTCGACAGTTTATTGTGATCCACACAGTCAAGGGCTTTGGCATAGTCAATAAAGCAGAAATAGATGTTTTTCTGGAACTCTCTTACTTTTTCCATGATCCAGCGGATGTTGGCAATTTGATCTCTGGTTCCTCTGCCTTTTCTAAAACCAGCTTGAATATCTGGAAGTTCATGGTTCACATATTGCTGAAGCCTGGTTTGGAGAATTTTGAGTGTTACTTTACTAGTATGTGAGATGAGTGCAATTGTGCAGTAGTTTGAGCATTCTTTGGCATTGCCTTTCTTGGGGATTGCAATGAAACCTGACCTTTTCCAGTCCTGTGGCCACTGCTGAGTTTTCCAAATTTGCTGCCATATTGAGTGCAGCACTTTCACAGCATCATCTTTCAGGATTTGAAAGAGCTGAACTGGAATTCCATCACCTCCACTAGCTTTGTTGGTAGTGATGCTTTCTTTTTTTTTTTTTTTTAAGGACTTTATTTTTTATTTTTTTAAACTTTATTTTATTTTTAAACTTTACATAATTGTATTAGTTTTGCCAAATATCAAAATGAATCCACCACAGGTATACACGTGTTGAAGGCCCACTTGACTTCACATTCCAGGATGTCTGGCTCTAGGTCAGTGATCATACCATTGTGATTATATACGTCGTGAAAATCTTTTTTGTACAGTTCTTATGTGTATTCTTGCCACCTCTTCTTAATATCTTCTGCTTCTGTTGGGACCATACCATTTCTGTCCTTTATCGAGCCCATCTTTGCATGAAATGTTCCCTTGGTATTTCTAATTTTCTTGCAGAGATCTCTAGTCTTTCCCATTCTGTTGTTTTCCTCTATTTCTTTGCATTGATTTCTGAGGAAGGCTTTCCTATCTCTTCTTGCTATTCTTTGGAACTCTGAATTCAGATGCTTCTATCTTTCCTTTTCTCCTTTGCTTTTCACTTCTCTTCTTTTCACAGCTATTTATAAGGCTTCCCCAGATGGCCATTTTGCTTTTTTGCAACTCTCTATACAGTAGTTAAATAGCTATACAATTTCAAGTAGTATACAACTATACAAATTTCATTCATACATTCAATCATAAAATATTCTGCAAACATACTGTGTGCATGACATCAATCTATAGCAAATATCTTTAACTCTGGACATTCTTGAATTTTGATGTTCCTTTTCAGATAGATTATAATGGTTAACCATATTACTTTGTGAAATTCTCTATCTTTCTGCCATTTTAAAAATTTCTTTTACTCTGATTAAAGATTTTGGGGAATGGAATTAGAGAACAGCAGATGGTGTTTTCTAAAAGTAATTCCCATCTAATTAGTGTGTGTGTGTGAGTTGCTCAGTTGTTTTCAACTCTTTGCGACCCCATGGACTGTAGCCTGCCAGGCTTCTCTGTGTATGGAATTCTCCAGACAAGAATACTGGAGTGGGTAGCCATTCTCTTCTTCAGGGAATCTTCCTGACCCAGGGAATGAACCCCAGGTCTCAGGCACTGGGGACAGATTTTTTTTTTTTTTTACTATCTAAGCCACCAGGGAAGCCCCTCATCTAGTTAGAAGAGTATTTATAAACCTATTGTATGGAAAACTATTTTCCATGGAAAGCTCTGTGAAGAAAGGATTCATTTTCAAAGTTTTGCAATTTTGTAAAATGTACCCTGTCTTAGAGTCAATGGACAATTAGCATCTGAAAGCCTCAAAGAAAGCCTTTAATAAATATAGTTCAACTAATTCAATCCAGAGTTTCTCAAACATATGTGACCATGAAACTCATTTTCAAGAATGTCGTCTGACACTAGTGTGACCTACAGCTACTCTATTTTATATAACCCCTTTCCACTGTGTAGCAGAAACTGCTGAGAAATCTGGGAACATTTATTCAATTATGCACGTCATCCTAATTTCTTTGGGCCTTACTAACCGATAGGTCAAACCAGGGCACATTAATGGAGGTAACTCAGATTTCCCATTTCCATTAATGTGTTGATCTATTACATGAAACAGGACCTACTTGTGATGTATCCATATAAACACGTGTGAGTTCACCAGTGTATATGTGTGTTTATGTGCACACATTCATTTGATTTTGGGGGAGACAGATGGGCAGTTTTTAGGAGGCAATTTACATGTATTCACAAATAAGCCCACTTCCACTGATGTCCGGCTGCTAATATAGCACCTGTGGTTATTAACACCAGCCCATGTGGATCCAAGGTCTCTCCTCCTGCCCCGTGTCAACTTCACAGGGCACTAACCCCTTGTTATAAATCCAGGAGGTGAGAGGAAATGCCTCCCTTGACTTTGGGAACTCTCCAATAAAATACTTAACTGAGCTTGACTATTTTAAGAGGTTTTAGTGGCATAACACCTGTAGTTATAATTCTGTGCCTTGAATCACTACTTCCTCTGGCCACTAAAATTTCAGGGTCTGCTCATAATAAACAGCTTCTTCACCTGGGATGAGTTATCTCCCAGAAGCCTCCTCATTCCTGCAAATGTTCTTCTGTCTGACCAATGGTCCTCCTACCACTGTTGATGGCTAAACTAGAGTTGACTATGTGATGTTTTTCAGAAGGTGTTGAAACTTTCATTCAGATAACTTTCTTTCAGAGCACTCTGCTACTTCTCCCAGTTTTCTGGCCCCGTACCTAGCCGGTGCACAAATTTTAGGCTGAAGCTGAGAACACAAATCCAAAAACATGTGATACAAATGATGGTACCCCCTGTCCGTAATAGACTGATTCACCTCCATCCAGATCAGGATTCTGTCCTGGTGCAAGCTCATGATTACAAACTCCTTTTAAAACCGACCTTTGATTCTAGGATAATCTGACTCCAACTGAACTCTCTTGTATTCATCTGACATCTCTGTTTCAGTTCTCTTTCATTTGGTATCTCAATTCTGTCTTTTTCTTCATCAGATTGCAAACCCAAACTGGAAAACTCAATATGTTGGTCTTCCAAATTCTTTCTGAATTGCCATTCTGACTCACATACTGCCCAGTGGTCTAGGCTTTCTGCTTATCTCACGGAAAGAAATCAAGGGGTTATAACTCTGCATTTGTCTTATTCTACTTTAAGTTATCTGACTTTTCATAGCATCTCTCCCTCTACACTTCCTGCATGTGCTTGATTTTTATGGGATGCCTCCAGCCTTATATCTCCATAGTTACCCAATGGAAATCACTTTCATCCCTAATAACTCAGCCCTTGCTGCATACAAAAGACTTTAAGACTAACATCTTTGTTGTTAACCTTTGTCTGATGTTCAAGGGCTTGGAAACTCACTCCCCACTGTGTATCTCTAGATGGATGCCTGGTACCCAAAACCCAGTATGTCCAAAAGCAACCCTTGACTCTCCTTCCACACCTCTCATTAAGGTGATCTTGTTCACCCTCCATTTCTAAATTTTACACTCTCAGGCATTTTTGAATCTTCCCCTTTGCCTTATCCTCCACTTGCTATCACTTCCTAAGACTCATTGACTTTACCTCCATTTCATTTTCCCCCATTTTTGTCCCTGCTAAGGTCATAGTTTACTCTTCCTTGTCTCTCGGACTAAGATTCCTCCCTATTTGGTCACCTGCCACCAGGTAGCATCGTGCTTTCCATATACAAGCCACCTTACATATTACTGTTGACCGATTTTCTGCAACAGCAGTACTTCTTTGACTGTAGAGTCCAAACCTAGCCCCTAATAAGCTATACTATACACCAACATACTTTTCCAGATGTATTCAGAAACCCTTTTGTTTAAAGGATACAATCCAAGTGACCTATAGTTGTGGCCCAGAGATACCAAGTTTTCAACCTTAATGACTTTACTTATGATGTGCCTCTGTATTGGAAAGTCCCTCTTCCTTTCAGACCATGTTATCATATCCAAAATAAATTTCTTTATTATTCTTGCTATTTAAAGTAATGCATTCCTTATTATAATATTTCCTTATACTTTTCCTCAAACACTACCCTTCAGTGAAGCTTTCCATAGTACAACTATTCAGGAAAAAAATCATTGCTTCAATTCACCTCATGTGGTAACTTTATGAAAACTCCCCTTTAGGTACCTGCTTCTTCTACCTTTTGTTATAAGTGTGGTTGTATATTTTCCCTTCTAGAGATTATGTTATTTGAAGATTATATAAACCTTATTTATCTTTGTTTTCTTCACTTAATAAATTATTCAAATTGTCCTATATGATAGCTACTAATTTTTAAATATTTTGAAATTAACATGCTAAAAAGTGTCATGTTTCTGGAAGCATCATTATTTATTGATTAAACAAGTGTGAGTTTTTACTGTCACAAACTTTCTGCTATGGAGATTGGATTAATGCTGTTTTAGGTACAAAGCTTGGCTTAACACATTCAATTATCTGAATCTGTTGGATGTGATTAAAGAATAAGTATTGGCCCTGTCAAATTGTTTTACAAATTAAATTACTTTCATGAGGGCCAAAGAATAAGATGAACTGAAGAACAGGGTTTAGCAAAGAGGATGCTGTTTTCTTCTAAAGTACCTCTATAACCAAGTGAATTAAAGGATAGAGTGTCAAATACAGGGCTCTTCTGAAACTTCTGATAAGCAGAATAGGAGTTATAATGTTAATTGCGAAGACCCAGTGGCCTAGTCAGAGAAAAAGTCCCCAAAAAAGAGAAAAAAATAAAACATAACTGTGAGCTCTTCTTTTTCAATTCAGGATTTAATACTGCATGCTTATAACCAATAGTCTGTAGAAATAGATGTAGAATGATACAAATTAAAAAGAAATAATAAATAATATCTACTTGTGCTGTGCTTAGTCACTCAGGTGTGTCTGACTCTGAAACCCCATGGACTGTAGTCAGCTAAGCTCCTCTGTCCATGAGGATTCTCATGGCAAGAATACTGGAGTGGGTTGCCACGAATTTCTCCAGGGGATCTTCCTGCGGGTCTCCCACATTGCAGAAAGATTACTTTACCATCTGAGCCACCAGGGAAGTCCAAGAACACTGGAATGGGTAGCCTGTCCCTTCTCCAGGGGAACTTCCTGACCCAGGAATCAAACCAGGGTCTCCTGCATCATAGGCAGATTCTTTACCAACTGAGCTTCCCGGAAAGTGAAGACATGAGTGAGAGGTGTGTAAATGCCCTGTTATCAGAAGACAATAAAACCATGTATCTGAAGCTGAGTGAGCAATGAGAGAGTAGAGTAGAAAGATAGTGAGGAGATACATCATATAATTTCCTTTTTGAAGGCCAGGGTAATGAGTTTGAGTTTTATTTTAAGTATGATGGGAAAGGATTACAAAATTTTAACTGGGAAAGTGAACCAATCTGTTTCATATTATCAAAGGTTCACTGTGGCTACAATGTGAAAAATAAGCTGCAGAGACTGGAGGGGATACACAAATGGAAACAAAGAGACCCCTTAGGAACTGGTTTTAGTCTTGCAGTCTAGACAAGATGGAAAAATAGAGGTGGACATGATGAGAGATGATCAGATTCTGTATGCATGTTGAGAGCAGAGTCAATAGGACTCTTCAATCCTTCCTCCCTCTCTTCTTCTGGAACTCCACTGGTACATGCATTGTCTCTCCTAATAGTATCCTATAGCCTTTCTTCACCTTTTCATCTTTTTTGCTTTGTTTTCCTCTGATGGGATAATTTCAAGTGAACTGTCTTCAGATTCACAAATTCTTTCTTTTGCTTTTTTCAAGTCTACTATTATGCTGTCTTGGAGAAGGAAAAGGCAACCGTCTCCAGTATTCTTTCCTGGAAAATTCCATGGACAGAGAAGCCTGGTGGGTTACAGTCCATGGGGTCACAAAGAGTTGGGCATGACTGAGCATTGCAGTTTTTATTTCATTAATAATATTCCTCAGCTCCAGAATTTGTTTGGTTATTTTTGATCATTGCCATCTTTCTGTTGCACTTCTCATTTTGTGCATGTATTGTCTTTTTAAATTCATTTAATTGTCTTCCTGTGTTTTCTTGCAGCTCACTGAGATGTCTTGAAACAACCATTTTGATGTCTTTCTCAGGCAAATTGCAGCTCCACATTTCTCTGGGTTAGTTTCTGGAAAATCACTGTGTTGTGTTATGTTTCCTTGGTTTTTCAGATTCCCTGAAGTCTTATATTGCTATTCACTCACTTGTAGAAGTAACCACTCCCTCTAGTCTTTGCTGATGGGTTTCAGGTGAGGAATAACTTCTGTCAGTCCAGTCAGACTCTCTCAGAACTTTTTCTCTGGCTATGCCTGTTCTAGACTTTCTTGCTCCCTCTGCCAGGGGAATTTTAAGCATGTGCCTTCTCTTGATCCTGTAAAGCCAGGTTGTTCTCTCTCAGAAAGCCTCCTGTCTGCTTTCTCTAGAGCTGAATATTCAAATGCATGCTTTTCCTTCTGAGCCCACAGAGTCAGGGTGCCGTTTTGTGTGCTCCCACCATCTACGAAGGCTCACACCTGCCCCTCAGAAGTATGCACAGTCACATGGTGTGCATGTGTGTTTATGCATGTGTGTGTGTGTCATATAACATGTAGGGCATGCCTTTGAGTAGCTGGGGGGGTCCCTCAACACAGTGTCCCAGCATTTCGAGTGCAGGCCTCCTGATGTTTCCACAAAGTGTTTTGTAGAGTCTCCATCCTTCTGAGGCCCTTCAGAAGGCCTGGCTGCTGTTTTCCCAGCCACTGCCAGCTTCTTAGTCACGCATGCCTCAGTTTTCTGGATAAGGCCAGAAAGATGCGGACATCTTGCTATATCACTCTTCTATATGCTTATGAGCTTTTATGCTTGCAAATTTATTGGACCAAAATAAAATTAAGAACGTCAACGTGTGGAAAGACATACGTAAGAGAGCAAAAGGAAACCAACAGAGTGGAAGGAAATATTTGCAATGCATATATTGGCCAAAGTATTTTATTCAAAATTTAAAATTAATAAGGAAAAGGAATACAAAGTAATAGGAAAAGGGAGGGCTTAGACTCAAAGAAGTACTTCAAAAAGAGGCTATTAGCACTGTGGTATTGTGGTGGGCATAGTTGCTTTCCAAAAAGAGGTTATTCAAACATTTCAGCTCAGTTCAGTCACTCAGTTGTGTCCGACTCTTTGTGACCCCATGGACCACAGCATACCAGGCTTCCCTGGCCATCACCAACCCCTGGAGCTTGCTCAAATTCATGTCCATCGAGTCAGTGATGCCATCCAACCATCTCATCCTCTGTCATCCCCTTCTCTTCCTGCCTTCAATGTTTTTCAGCATCAGGGTCTTTTGCAATGAGTCAGTTCTTCGCATCAGGTAGCCGGAGCTTCAGCTTCAACATCAGTCCTTCCAATGAACACCCAGGACTGATCTCCTTTAGGATGGACTGATTGGATCTCCTTTTAGTCCAGGGGACTCTCAAGAGTCTTCTCCAACACCATAGTTCAAAGGCATCAATTCTTCGGTGCTCAGCTTTCTTTATAGTCCAATACTCACATCCATACATGACCACTGGGAAAACCATAGCTTTGACTAGACGGACCTTTGTTGGCAAAGTAACATCTCTCCTTTTTTAATATACTGTCTAGGTTGGTCATAGCTTTTCTTCTAAGGAGCAAGTGTCTTTTAATTTCGTGGCTGCTGTCACAATCTGCAGTGATTTTGGAACCTAAGAAAATAAAGTCTCTCACTGTTTCCATTGTTTGCCCATCTATTTGCATGAGGTGATGTGCTGCTGCTGCTGCTGCTAAGTCACTTCAGTCATGTCCGACTCTGTGTGACCCCATAGACAGCAGTCCATCAGGCTCCCCTGTTCCTGGGATTCTCCAGGCAAGAACATTGGAGTGGGTTGCCATTTCCTTCTCCAATTCCAGACTGAGGATCCAGACTGAGGTGATGTGACTGGATGCCATAATCTTAGTTTTTGAATGTTGACTTTCAAGCCAGCTTTTTCACTCTCCTCTTTCACTTTCATCAAGAGGATCTTCAGTTCCTCTTTACTTTCTGCCATAAGGGTGGTATCATCTGCATATCTACATCAACATCATTAATCGGGAAAATGCAAATAAAAACCCACATTAAATTGATACTTTGTTTTCATACCTGCTAACACAGCACACATTCTGGGGTCTCTGTTTGGTTCACCAGGCCAGCAAGGCCCCTCCACTCAAATTCCAGACTGCTGCTAAGTCACTTCAGTCGTGTCCGACTCTGTGCAACCCCATAGATAGCAGGCCACCAGGCTCCCCCGTCCCTGGGATTCTCCAGGCAAGAACACTGGAGTGGGTTGCCATTTCCTTCTCCAATGCATGAAAGTGAAAAGTGAAAGTGAAGTCGTTCAGTTGTGTCTGACTCTTAGCGACCCCATGGACTGCAGCCCACCAGGCTCCTCCACCAGTGGGGTTTTCCAGGCAAGAGTACTGGAGTGGGGTGCCATCGCCTTCTCCCATTCCAGACTGAGGATACCTCTACTCCTTTCTTTCAGACACTACCCATAGATTCACTTTCTTTCTCCAAAAGCTGTTTTATAATTTCTCAGCTGCTGACAGTTTCGCATTCGTTCTTTTTGTGAATTTTATTAGAAGGCAATTATTTTAAAATAACTATTTGACAAGGCATTGAAAAGAAACTCTGACTTTTTTGTTTTAATGTCTTAAATTTTTATTTCACATTAACAATGTGTTGTTAGTTTCAGGTGTTCAGTAAAGTGATTCAGTTATACATATGTGTTCAGTTGCCTGGTTGTATCTAATTCTTTACAACCCCATTGACTGTAGCCTACCAGACTCCTCTGTCCATGGGATTTTCCAGGCAAGAATACTGGAGTGGATTGTCCAAGTTATACATATGCATGTATCTATTCTTTTTGAGCAAACTCCAGGAGACAAGGAAGAACAAGGAAGCCTGGCATGCTGCAGTCCATGAGGTCACAAAGAGTTGGACATGACTTAGTGACTGAACGTTATTTTTCAAGTTCTTTTCCCGTTGAGGTTATTACGGAATATTGAGCAGAGTTCCCTGTGCTATATAGTAGGTCCCTGTTGGTTATGTACTTTAGATATAATACTGTGTACATGTCAGTTCTAACCTCCCAATCTATCCCTCCTCAATGACATCTTTTTTGTATCTTTTTTTCTGGTCTGTTAAATTGCACATGTATTTATTTTTTCTTTCTTTTTATAAAATAAAATTTTTATTCTGATTACATCATTAGCTTTCTTAAGAAATGTTCCCATTTTTGTTAATGCCTACGTGATTTAGAATTTCAGCTTTCACTATCTTTCTGATGGAGAGTTTTATTAGATTGACTCATGTAGATTACCATTCTGTAGGTCAAATGATAATGTCAGTCAAAATGTCTGGAAAAATGAAGGCAGTGTAATTTCTTGGTTTTCAGCAATTTCATAGGATTCAACTTACATTGGATGTTTCCAAGCTGTTCAATTTTTTGATTATTTTTGTTAATTTCTGGGTTTTTTTTTAAAGTTTGTTAGACAATATAACTTAAAATGTATTATTTTTGGTGTACAATAAGTTTTTAAAAGTCATGTGCAAGTATGTGCTCAGTCACTTCAGCTGTGGCCAACTCTTTGAGCCCCTATGGAACCGTAAAGGCTCCTCTGTCCATGGGATTCTCCAGGCAAGAATACTGGAGTGGGTTGCCATGCCCTCCTCCAGGGGATCTTCCTGACACAGGGATGGAACCCACGCCTCTGTACCTCCTGCATTGCAAGCAAATTCTTTACCACTGAGCCACCAGGGAAGCCCATATGAAAGTATATAAAAGCTTTTAAATAAATGATGAATGAATGTATCCCTTTGGAGAGAACACAGTACTGTGTGTGTGTATGTGACACGTGTGTGACCTGTAGTTATTCAATTTCTTTACATCAGCGTCTGGAAATTATGATATGCTTTACAGATTCCTACCAGTAGAAAACTAACTTTATTTTTGGCCTGTTGAGTCAAAAAATTTGAAAAAAATAAAATTAAAAAAAAATTTTTGAAAAAAATAAAATTTTAAAAACTCTAAAGCAAGATGTGGACTCGCCATTTCAGTCACAATGTATACAATTTGTCCTGCTGCTGCTGCTACTAAGTCGCCTCAGTCGTGTCCAACTCTGTGCGTCCCCATAGACAGCAGCCCAACCAGGCTTCCCCATCCCTGGGATTCTCAAGGCAAGAACACTGGAGTGGGTTGCCATTTCCTTCTCCAATGCATGAAAGCGAAGAGTGAAAGTGAAGTCACTCAGTCGTGTCCGACTCTTAGGGACCCCATGGACTGTAGCCCACCAGGCTCCTCCATCCATGGGATTTTCCAGGCAAGAGTACTGGAGTAGGGTGCCATTGCCTTCTCTGATACAATTTGTCTTATTGCTAGTCTAATCCACAAATTATATTATCTGCCAAGATCCTGTAGGCACTTGAGTTTTATTCTGTGGTTTATATCTTTTCTCTTGTGACTAGCACTTTTTAAAATATTTTTGTCTTGTTAAATAGCTCTTCCATTATTCCCTCCAACCACTAAAGCAACTATCTTCTTTTCCTATCCCTATACAAAATTTTATAATTCAAATATCGTACATCTTTGGTTACATAAAGGCCTTTTTATGCTCTAATTGCATCCTCTTGGGAGCTTACATTTCTCTTTTGTTAAAACTTTTTTCTGTCTTTTCATTTATTTTGCCTCAAAGGAAACCTCCTATTATTATTCAACTTAGCCTCTTTCTCTGCTTTTACTGAGTCTTTTTAAAATGGATCTCTTTCCTTCTCATGAGTTTAGATACCTCCACATATTCAAAAGCCAGGATTTGGGGGTTTCTTAAGGCAGCTAAGAGACACCACAGTCGCAGACTATGAGGCAATGGACGAGTCGCCTGATAACACTGGGACTCCTCGCACTGAAGCATGGGATGGAGACTGTGTGGTGCTGCAGTCTTAATTAAACTCTTGAAGAGGAGTGTCTTCTTCCAACCACATGGAATATTATGTAGCCTGCTAGGAGCAATTGTTTCCTGGGCCTCCAACACCAGGAGGACCACACAGCCTCCTCCAAGACTTGGTTTCATAGGAGAGAAGGTGCAGCCCTCTCCTCTCACAAATGATGTCAGCCTGGTAGTGTAATTTCTTGGCATTCACTCCAGGCTCTGTTACCTCCATAAATAATAAAAACTAAGTTGTGGTAGCAAAGTGATTTCCTCCAGACCCATTTAAGAGTGTTATTTTATTTGTTGAGATGCCCAGCAAGAAGGTGAGAAAAAAATTCTGGGATGTGAATTCAAATCATCACCCTTCCTGAAAAGCCAGCCACTCTTTTTCAATTATGTTCAATAAATTTTTTCTAGTCTTATAAGGGTGAATATCCTCTAGCATTCCCTGGTCTTCTCATCTTGTACATACACTATTGCTGTAGAATCCCAGTACTTCCCACCCCATCATCTATAGACAATAGCTTGAAGCTATTTTCTCTAACTCTAATCTCCCTTCTAATCTCTAGCCCTATATTTACAACTATGCTTCAGGAATCTTCTCCTGGAGGTTTCATTAATTCAACAGTTTGATATGATAAAGATCAAATTCATCACCATTTCCCATATTTGTTCCATAGTCCATAAGGAATTCATCAAATCATGTCAAGATTTTCTAGGTTTCAATCAAGCTAGAAGTTGAAAACAATTCTTGACTCATTTTCTCCTAACTCCAATAGCAAGTGGATACTCCAGTGTAGATTTCACATTTGGATTCTCTGAATTCATTGATTTTCCCATTTCTATTGCTACCAGCTATTATGGAACCCCTTGTAATTTATCAAGCACTATTGTAAGAGATTCCTAATAGGGATCTTTTTCCCCAGATTTTCTGATTACAGTCCATTTATCAGCATGCTATTTACTTTCAAACTGTCCCATTCTAAGAATTTTCCTTCAAAAATAAAATGAGATTCCCATTGTGAACCTAAACACTTCAATGGCTATATTTTGATAGCATAGAACATCTGGTCCTAGAAACCCATCCTTAATATATATTTACAGGTCCACCTCCAATCACTGTTTTAACACAGAGACATCTCATGCCATAGCTATGCTGTGACATTCACTCTTCTCTCAAACATACAATGTGTTATGAAATGGAGCATGACCCTATATAGGGTCCTTGACCTTCATGTCCTCAGCCTGCATTTTGTCTGTGCAAAAACTTTAGTCAAAGAATAAGTTTAATCAGAGAAGTGAGAAATACAGAAACAAAGGAAAAACAGTCAATGGACACCAAATAATAATAATAATGATAATAATGTAATCATTAAGCAAAGTCAAGGATCTTTAGTGGCTCCTCCAGGGCTGTAGATAATACCCTGAGCCATGTCCTATGATCTGTCTTATACATACTGAAACCAGGTGGAAGAAGTTAACATCATAGTGACCAGACTGGACATGACATAAGCAGCCACAGTTCTGAGAAGTGGCCTCAAAGAAACGGGAACAAACCCGCCTTGGAACTGAGGATTAACTGCCGCTGAAGATCACCGCCTGACCAGTTTCAAGACGGCTGTCAGAGCTGACTGTTGCATCTGCATGCAGCCCCCCTCCCCTCCGTCTGTAAAAGGTCTTGCTCACTGGTGTCTGGGGTTGGGGAGTGGTGTGTCAGCCTTTGGACAGTGTCCACCCTCCCCCACTGTGGCCAGCATCTGAAATAAAGCAAAATTGCCTCTCTACCAACCTGTCTTCTTTATTTACTCTTAGCGCTGCGCAGCTGGACCTGGTTTCTGTAATTCTACACCCTCACACTCAGGCTCTTGTGTCTTCATTTACTTACCCTCAATGCTCTTCTCACCTTTTCTACTCACTCTGCATGTTCACTAAGGCTGAGCTCCAAGATTAGCTTCTTTGAAATCTTCTCTGATTTTGCTGAAAATTACCCGCTTCTTTTGTCATCTCAAAGCATTTTGAGATACTGCACTGGGTACCAGTTATTTCAAGTTTATTTGTCTCATTGGCTAAATCATAAGTTTTGGAAAAGCCGGATTTCATCTTTTATCACCAGTGTAGTAAGTTATTAAATAAGTCCATTCAATAAATTATGACCCACACTATTCTGCTCGTTACGAATTTTTTGATTATGGGAAGAGAAAAACAAATTAGTTTAATCAAAAAGAAAGAAATATTGACCGACAAAATCAAATCAAGAGAAGATAAAGCAGTTTATTCCTTTCTTCCTCTCTGCTTCATTCTGTATGGGGATTTTCTCAAGTTGGTTGTGCCCATGGGTCTGGAATCTTACCACAAGCATCACTAAATTACACCCTCATGGCATAAAGAAAATGGGATTGTTTTCCTCGAGCTCTCATTAGAAAATACAAGTGGAAAACTCCAAGTGGTCTAGTTTTAATACGGACACAACCGGAGACCAGAGGGCTGAAGATTGACTAGTCTCTCCCAACAAAATCACAGGGGTGGAAAATTAAAGAAACAGTTCCCCAAAAAAGACTGCATTTCCCGCATGAGAAAGAATAAAGATTTCCCTCCATTACACTTCATTATGTGGAAATATCAAACACCCAGTGGAAGTGAAAATGTCAGTCACTCAGTCTTGTCTGACTCTTTGTGACCCCATGGACTGTAGCCCACTAGGCTCCTCTCCCATGGAATTCTCCAAAGCAAGGATACTGCAGTGGGTTGCCATTCCCTTCTAAACGGGATCTTCCTGACCCAGGGATCAAACCTGGGTCTCCGGTATTGCAGGCAGATCCTTTACCTCTGAGCCACCAGGAAAGCCGCAGAGTGATTGGTCCAAAAAGTGGGTATTAGCCCTTGCTATTAACACTGGTCTTGCAAGTGCTCGAGTTTTCTGTAGCCTAAAGACTTTCCTCTTTTTAAGTATGAAAACATTTTATTTACATCCATTTTTTTTTTTGGCCTCATGAATAGCCTGATTAATTCTAGAGTAAGAGAACAAATAAAACTTTCAGTTCTTCCATTGCTCCATTGCTATGATGTAGAGAGATGGATATTTCATGAACATAAATTTCTTTTTCTCATTTCTCCTTAAAGGAACATTGCTAGGGATATTAAGAATTGGTATCTAGGGAAAAATAATGAGGTTTTTTTTTTTCTTTTTTTAGTGTAAGAAAACTTTCAGTTCAGTTCAGTTCAGTTCAGTCACTCAGTCGTGTCTGACTCTTTGCGACTCCATGAATCGCAGCACGCCAGGACTCCCTGTCCATCACCAACTTCCAGAGATCACCCAAGCTTATATCCATTGAGTCAGTGATGCCATCCAACCATCTCATCCTCTGTCATCCCCTTCTCCTCCTGCCCTCAATCTTTCCCAGCATCAAGGTCTTTTCAAATGAGTCAACTCTTCACATGAGGTGGCCAAAGTATTGGAGTTTCAGCTTTAGCATCAGTCCTTCCAATGAACACCCAGGGCTGATCTCCTTCAGAATGGACTGGTTGGATCTTCTTGCAGTCCAAGGGACTCTCAAGAGTCTTCAACACCACAGTTAAAAAGTATCAAATCTTCGGCACTCAGCTTTCTTCACAGTCCAACGCTCACATCCATACATGACTACTGAAAAACCATAGGCTTGACTAGATGGACCTTTGTTGGCAAAGTAATATCTCTGCTTTTCAATATGCTATCTAGGTTGGTGATAACTTTCCTTCCAAGGAGTAAGCGTCTTTTAATTTCATGGCTGCAGTCACCATCTGCAGTGATTTTGGAGCACCAAAAAATAAAGTCTGACACTGTTTCCACTGTTTCCCCATCTATTTCCCATGAAGTGATGGGACCGGATGCCATGATCTTCATTTTCTGAATGTTGAGCTTTAAGCCAACTTTTTCACTCTCCTCTTTCACATTCATCAACAGGCTTTTGAGTTCCTCTTCACTTTCTGCCATAAGGGTGGTGTCATCTGCATATCTGAGGTTATTGATATTTCTCCTGGCAATCTTGATTCCAGCTTGTGTTTCTTCCAGCCCAGCATTTCTCATGATGTACTCCGCATATAAGTTAAATAAGCAGTGTGACAATATACAGCCTCGACATACTCCTTTTCCTATTTAGAACCAGTCTGTTGTTCCATGTCCAGTTCTAACTGTTGCTTCCTGACCTGCATATCGGTTTCTCAAGAGGCAGGTCAGGTGGTCTGGTATTCCCATCTCTTTCAGAATTTTCCACAATTTATTGTGATCCACATAGTCAAAAGCTTTGGCATAGTCAATAAAGCAGAAATGGATGTTTTTATGGAATTCTCTTGCTTTTCCCATGATCCAGCAAATGTTGGCAATTTGATCTCTAGTTCCTCTGCCTTGTCTAAAACCAGCTTGAACATCAGGAAGTTCACTGTTCACGTACTGCTGAAGCCTGGCTTGGAGAATTTTGAGCATTACTTTACTAGTATGTGAGATGAATGCAATTGTGCAGTAGTTTGAGCATTCTTTGGAATTGCCTTTCTTTGGGATTGGAATGAAAACTGACCTATTCCAGTCCTGTGGCCACTGCTGAGTTTTCCAAATTTGCTGACATATTGAGTGCCACACTTTCACAGCATCATCTTTCAGGATTTGAAAGAACTCAACTGGAATTCCATCACCTCCACTAGCTTTGTTTGTAGTGATGCTTTCTAAGGCCCACTTGACTTCACATTCCAGCATGTCTGGCTTTAAGGGAGTGATCACACCATCATGATTATCTTGGTCATGAAGATCTTTTTTGTACAGTTCTTCTGTGTATTCTTGCCACCTCGTCTTAATATCTTTTGTTTCTGTTAGGTCCGTACCATTTCTGTCCTTTATCAAGCCGACCCAAAGGGATGGTATGGGGAGGGAGGAGGGAGGAGGGTTCAGGATGGGGAACACATGTATACCCGTGACAGATTCATTTTAATACATGGCAAAACCAATGCAATATTGTAAAGTTAAATAAAATAAAATTAAAAAAAAAAAAAGCCAGGGCTGCTCAAATAAATAAATAAATAAATGTTCCCTTAGTATCTCTAATTTTCTTGAAGAGATCTCTAATCTTTCCCATTCTGTTGTTTAGAAATAACAGAACTTTAGAAATATGTTAATGTCTGAGATTTCATTTAAATAGCTGAGCAAAAATCAAGGCTTTTGACTGAGTGTACATGCATTATTGATTACACCTACATCTGTTTTTAATCAAATATTCTAAGAGAATCACACAGCACTTCAAATACTGATTGGCCCATAATTTAATGCTTCTGCTTGTAGCATCAAATATAACCTTAATTTTAAAATGTTGTACAAATTATATATTTGAAATTTCAAAGTGCTTGTAGCTAAATAAATGCTATCTTTTCTACCCAAGAAGATTGGAACAGAGAACCTAAAAAATTCACTGTGAAATGTATGATCTTGTTTTAGAAAAAGAGTTACCTTCTAAATTTTCTTGATTAAGAAAATATTAAGTTTTGCATTGCATTGCCTGAATATGCAGTTTCTGAGAAGTCATGCATCTCATTTGCATTGACTAAGTGTCTATGTGACAGAATTTCATTTAGCTTCATGAAACAGAAAAACAGCTTGAAGTATTTAACCAAGTGTGTGTGTGTGTTTAAGCTTCTTAGTGACAAGAAGTCTGTGGGAGTCTGCTCAAGGCTTACTCCAAGGTGCCATCTGACCCCTGTTTCTTATTCCCCCCTTTACCATGCAGCTTTCCTGTGCGTGGCTCCCAAATGATTACGTAACCTCTGGAAAGAAGAAGGTAGTGATAAAAATAAAGACATGACACCAATTTCAAAGACAAAAAACCTCCAGAGATCCTCAACAGATATCTGATATTTCATTAGCTGAAATTTTGTTAACATACCCACCATTAGATGCAAAGATGGCTTTAAAATATCCTTTTATGCTGAACTCATACAATCAGAGTTCTCCTAATTTTAAGAAAAAGTAGGGGCATTGAGAGTGAATAATAACAAAACTTTCAGTGTCCATCACAGCCTACTATGGGTTAGTGATTAGGTTCATCATCAAAGGGAACTGAAGGAAAAAATTAAACCTACCAAAGCTGTGTTTATAATCGTGCTTCAAGAAATCCACAGGGCTCATATTTCTCTAATAAAGGAAAAAATATGATCCAATACAAGTCAATCAAAATTTTCTTTCTGTGTAAAGTAGCCAGACATACAAATGCATCTTCAAGAAACCTCCAATTTATGTGACTTAGGCTCCATCTCTTTCTGCTAGTCTGGGCAATTCCCTAACTTCCCAGTGTCTGTCTCCTTATCTGTAGAATGAGAATGATATCCCTCCATTGTGTTGTAGGTGAAGTAAATCAAGAGATATATGTAATGTGGTTAGTTAGGTAGCAGTAATTATTGAGTATTAGATAACCACTCTCTTACACTGTTGGTGGGAATGCAAACTGTACAGCCACTATGGAGAACAGTGTGGAGATTCCTTAAAAAACTGGAAATAGAACTGCCATATGACCCAGCAATCCCACTGCTGGGCATACACACTGAGGAAACCATAATTGAAAGAGACACGTGTACCCCAATGTTCATTGCAGCACTGTTTACAATAGCCAGGACATGGAAGCAACCTAGATGCCCATCAGCAGATGAATGGATAAGAAAGCTGTGGCGCATATACACAATGGAGTATTACTCAGCTATAAAAAAAGAACACATTTGAGTCAATTCTAATGAGGTGGATGCAACTGGAGCCTATTATACAGAGTGAAGTAAGTCAGAAAGAAAAACACCAATACAGTATATTAATGCATATATATGGAATTTAGAAAGACAGTAACAATGACCCTATATGCGAGACAGCAAAAGAGACACAGATATAAAGAACAGACTTTTGGGCTCTGTGGGAGAATGCAAGGATGGGACAATGTGAGAGAATAGCATTGAAACATGTATATTACCATATGTTAAATAGATGCCCGGTGCAAGTTTGATGCATGAAGCAGGGCACCAAAAGGTGATGCTCTGGGACAAACCAGAGGGATGGGGTGGGGAGGGAGATGATGGGACACATGTACACCCACGGCTGATTCTTGTCAATGTATGCCCAAACCACCACAATATTGTAACAATAATTAGCCTCTAATTAAAATAAATTAATGTTAAAAAAGAGTATTAGATAACCATAATGAGATGAAAATAGCTGACATCAGATTCAGCATTTGGGGGATCTGTATTGGTGTCAGAATATCACAAGAACCTAGTTTATTACCACTGCATGTGTCAGTGACAGTCCAGCTGCTTCATCAGATGTAACCCACTTAAGAGGAGGGAGTCCCAAAATGCCAACAGAGGCAACATCATGCAATACTTAAAGCTGATATTGGTGGAAATGTTAGCAAATGCATTTCCCTGCTGAGAGATGAAATCGTTGATTCCCTCAGCAGCTTGAAAGATTCTCTGAATCTCATTTAACATGTAGCAAAGTTCCTATCAAAAGAACTTTATAGTGAAGAAAGTTATCTAATTACATACTCACTTTACTCTCAGCATTTTAATTTTTTTCTTAACAAAGTCTCAACCAAATCTTCACGGCCAACTCATGTTACAAAACTCCCAAAGAATCTGACTTATTTTCCTGCAGTGTTATGCATTAAGTTCCCTATACACAAGCCTTCAAGTTGCAGTCTTCCAAAGATGTGAACGTCAGGCATGAGCAAAACTGCAGCTTGTCCCCCATCTCCTATTGCTAACAGTCCTTCCCTCCACCACCTCCCATCTCCTCTCCCTGCTCCAGTCAGGAACTCTCCTTGCCTGTTTGCCCCATCCCAGCCCCTGTACGCCAGCTGTTGTGCCGTACTACTCTACCTTCCAAGGTAATGCAGTATAAGATTAAGATGTTTTCTTTGTGTGTGTTTGCTTTTGTGTGTGTATGTTTGCTCATTTTTAATGTATTATGTGTGTGAAAATTATTATAAACCAATTACAGAGCAGTACTATATACAGCTGACTGTGTTACTTGGATACCTAGGCTAAATTTTTTGGACTTTCAAACAAACTGGACTTACAAATGCACTCTCAGATTGGAACTCGTTCATATGTAGGGGACTTAGTATACTCTTTATTTTTTTTTTATTGCTTTATTTCTCTGAGCATTTAAAATAATCTTATTAAGCCTGTCTTCCTTCTATCCTGGTGTTCAAATCCTCCCATTTGTTACACGGCATAGCCCCCTGTTACAAAGCTTTGTGTGCTTGAATCTCGCATAGATTTTGTGAGTTCATCATGGTTTACACCAGGCTCTGTGATGTGGAGACATTGTTGCATTTCATCTCTCCAGGGCAGATCTCCCCCACTCCTTGCTCCCCAGTTCATTGATTCTGCTGCTGCTGCTGCTGCTAAGTCACTTCAGTCATGTCTGACTCTGTGTGACCGCATAGATAGACAGCAGCCCACCAGGCTCCCCCATCCCTGGAATTCTCCAGGCAAGAACACTGGAGTGGGTTGCTATTTCCTTCTCCAATGCATGAAAGTGAAAAGTGAAAGTGAAGTCACTCAGTCGTGTCCGACTCCCAGCGACCCCATGGACTGCAGCCCACCAGGCTCCGTCCATGGGATTTTCCAGGCAATAGTACTGGAGTGGGGTGCCATTGCCATTGATTCTAGCCATTCTTAAATTAATTACTAATTTGAGGATGCTCACATCGTAGGAGGAGTATGTGAATTTATTTCATGTGTATACACAATAGAAGCCTGAGCATCTCAATGGCAGGCTGGACAACCTCTATGCAGATTTTCAAGACCTTAAGAGTGGGAGCCCTTTCTAATTTGCTGGATCTCCCTAGGGGGTGCTAATGGTCCAGAACCTGCCTGCCAATGCAAGGAACCTCAGAGACATAGTTTCCATCCCTGGGTTGGGAAGATCCCCTGGAGGAGGAAATGGCAACCCACTCCAGTGTTCTGAGCTGGAAAATCCCATGGGCAGGGGAGCCTGGTGGACTACAGTCCATGGAGCCACAAAGAGTCAGACACAGCTGAAGCAACTTAGCATATACACTACGTAGATGAGTTCTTTCCTATGTAGGATCTGCTCATTCTTTTTCCTCTTTTGGATTGTCAGCTCCTTTGAGGCTGATCTTGGCTGATTTAGCTCTTTTAGCGTAGATATTGACCAATATTAGTCCACTATGAAATTAATGAATGGATAAGGAAGTGTTAAGCCCATGGGCTTGAGTGTTCTGTGTCCCATTGCTTTTGTATCTGGGAGCATATTTATCTCCTGTGTGACAAACCCAGCCTTAACAATGTGAATATGGACAATCCAGGCCTTGTGATGCTCCACTAAAGAAGAGACTTTTACACTGAAAAGAGAAATTGCTATTTCTTTGTGAATAAGAGTTGGAGATGCTACCTTCTTAAACAGAGCCAAACAGCATCTGGGACTTACCGAGACCAACTATTGGGAAGAACGTGGTGCTCACCTGCTCTCAGGTCAGAGCAAGAGAGGAGAGGAAGCTTGTCCCTGACAAACTGATGTCTACTTCTTGCTCCCATTCATGGTGTGTCTTTGAGATTCATTCATCTTTAAGAATATGATGTCTTGGAAGCCCTTTCTCCCTTCACAAAAAATACCTTAACAGCCAATTTTTCAAAAATGCTTCTTTCCTGGCCAGATCATTTTGTCAGTTTTATACTAAAATCCAGTCTCATGTTGCCTATTCAAGGATGTACAATGTATTTTCTCTTTTGAAACATTTTGGGATTCATTTCCTAAAAAGCGATCATTAGAGATTTTAAATATAATGAATGCATTTTCTTGCAAAATTGTTTTCATACTGAGTGTAAGTTTGATTTAAAAATTAAGGCTATAGTTTTCTTTGATTTATTTTTATCAAAACATAAGTGCAAAATAATTTTTAAATGTACAAAGATGTAAATGATAATGATACAATGATCATCTGAATATCCACTATCCCGTTTAAGAAAATAAAGAACATAATTAACTTTAAAGTTATTATTATCAGCTTTTGGGTCATATCCAGATTCCTTCCCAAATGCATTTTTTCTTGACTGGAATTATCATCATGAAATTCAGTGTCTACTATTTTCTTCTTCTTTTTTCTGCCTTGTTACATGGCTGGTGGGATCTTCTCTGACCAAGGATCAAAACCGAACCTATGCCTCCTGCAATGGGAAGCGTGGAATCTTAATCACTGAACCACCGGGGAAGTCCTCCTTTTTTTTCTTTATATTTGTATTTATTTGTGTGGGTTCCTAGTTATTTACTTGTATTGTATAGTGTGTACTATGTATATTGCATTATTCAAATACAAATAAACATCTGTAATATGTTTGTATGTGCACGCTAAATTGCTTCAGTCATGTCTGACTCTTTTCAACTCTATGAACTGAAGCTCACCAGGCTCCTTTGTGCATGGGATTCTCCAGGCAAGAATACTGGAGTGATTTGCGATGCCCTCCTCCAGGGGATCTTCCCTACCCAGGGACTGAACCCATGTCTCTTGTGTGGCAGATGGATTCTTTAACACTAGCACCACAGGGGAATATGTTTAGTTTGTATATATTTTTCTGCAACTTTTCGTTTGCTCTGCAGTATGAGCATGCACTTCATTTAAGTTGTAAATGGTTACAATTAATTCATTTCAGTGGGATAAAGTATTCTGTTGTCTGATTTTTTTTTTAACCTTTGTTATAATTGAGTTCTTTCCTGTGTTTTGCTTTGACAAACAATGCTTCTATAAACTTTTTTTTTTCAGTATATGTGCTCAGAGCATATGTGAAGAAATTTCTCTATTCTAGAGATTTTCAAGAGACATGCATATTAGACTATAATTATTATTGTTTTTCAGTCACTCAGTCACGTCTGACTCTGTGATCCCACAGACTGCAGCACACCAGACTTCTCTGTCTTTCACTGTTTCCCGGAGTTTGCTCAAACTCATGTCCATTAAGTTGATGATGCCATCCAACCATCTCATCCTTTGTCGCCCCCTTCTCCTTCTGCTCTCAAAATGTGCTGCAAAATATTGGTTGACTCCAGCCTGAGGCTCCCCAGGGAGGTCTAGTTTGGAGGGCACCCTGGGTAGGTTTCTTCAAACACTAGCTTCTCCTCTCTTTCTCCTTAGATTGTGGTTCCAGCCCTCGGATGCTCTGTGTTTCATCCTAAAGTCCTCTGTCACCTGGACATCTACTATAAGAGCTGACTGGAAAGTGAGCCTTTGTCATCAGAGACAGAGTCCTAGGAGTTGCTTGGAGTTAGCTCCAGGAGTCCAAGGAGCACCGCCTACCGACTAGATGAGATTTAGTTAAGACTGGGGAGTTGGGGATTCTAGGTAGTGCTTTTGAGTCCATCTTCAAATACATCAGATAATCCTACTCATTTATGGTTGATGTGCCTTTTTACTAACAAGAAGACTTGTAACTATTGTCTGTTTGAAAACTGGTGCTCCTGCATTATTTTGAAATAATAAAATTAAAAAATAGAGCCAGTGCTATATGCATATGTCTTATTTTCAGGAATTATATCACACAGTTATGGAGGCTGAGAAGTTCCAAGATCTACATTCAGCAACCTGGAGAAGCAGGAGAGCTGCTGGTGTAGTTTGAGTCCAATTTGAGGGCCTGAGAACCAAGAAAATTAAGGTGCAAGTTCCAGTCAAAAAGCTGGCACACTCAAGACCCAAGGAGAGATGATGTTTCAGCTTGAGTCTGAAGGGTAGAAAAGATGGAAGTCCTAGCTCGAAGCAGTCAGATAGGAGGAATTCTCTCTCACTCAGGGAAGGGTGAGACTTTTTGTTTTCTCAGGCCTTCGACTTACTGAATGGGGTCCAATCAAATTGAGAAGGGCGATCTGCTTTCTTCAGTCTACAGATTCAAATGTTAATCTCATCCAAACACATCATCACAGACACGGAAACATAATGTTGACCTACTATCTGGGTTCCCTATTGCCCAGTCAAGTGGACAAACAAATTAACCGTGACAGCTGATATGAAAAAGATAATGAATTAAAAATATGTTCACATTTTTTCCAGAATGTTCAACTTTACCATTTGAATAAAAGGAAAATGCATGTTCTTACTCAAAATGTGGTTTCAACTATTGTACATGTTTATTGGCTTGAGAAGCTAATGTTGACTTTTATTACATATCAGCATGAACAAAGTTCTTTGTTGATACTGATTTCTGAGAATGTGAAGGATTCATTATGCAAGAGTCAGGATCAGGAACTGTACACAGTAATGGCAGTTACAGGGTGGATATAGTTATATTCATGGAAACAAAATCATTGTTACCATAAATATTCTAAAAACATTTAGGGGTTTTAGAGAAAGTTAATATTAAATTTATTTGAAAATACTTTTTATTTTACTTTTTAAATATCAATTATATACAAAAAAAAAAGAATCTGATGAATTTTTTTAAAAAAATCAAAGCTTCATTACAAATGCTCTCAGGATCCCTAAAATTTACATTAGTATATGCCATATGTAGGTTTTCATTGTTTACATATGTCCTAAGTTGAAAAATGCTGGGAAGAAATGTTCCGAGTAAATATTTAGGAATACAAATGTTACTCTAGATGGCATGAGCACAACCTTTACTAGAAAATGGTTATTTCCCAAGTTACACCCAAGGAGCAAAGCACAAGTGTTCCTGTTCCTAATGCTGCCAACACTTGACGTTTCCATGGTTTTAAAATCGGCAATCTTGCAGGTATGATTTTCTTCAAAACTTTTATCTTATGCTGGAGTACAGCCAATTAACAATGCTGTAGTATTTTCAGGTGGACAGCAAAGGAACTCAGCCACACATATACATGTACTGCTGCTGCTAAGTCACTTCAGTCGTGTCCGACTCTGTGCGACCCCATAGATGGCAGCCCACCAGGCTCCTCTGTCCCTGGGATTCTCCAGGCAAGAACACTGGAGTGGGTTGCCATTTCCTTCTCCAATGCATGGAAGTGAAAAGTGAAAGTGAAGTCGCTCAGTCGTGTCCGACTCTTAGCAACCCCATGGACTGCAGCCTACCAGGCTCCTCCATCCATGGGATTTTCCAGGCAAGAGTACTGGAGTGGGGTGCCATTGCCTTCTCCGACATACATGTACATTCTCTCTCAAACTCCCCTCCCATCTGGACTGCCACACAACACTGAGCCGAATTCCATGTGGTCTATGGTAGGACCTTGGTTGTCCATTTCAAATACAACAGCGTGTACGTGTTCATCCCAAACTCCGTGACTAGCAGGTTTGCTTTTAATTTGTAGTTATTTAGTTATAAAGAAATGTAATCATCTTCCATATTTATTTATCACAATAGCTTCCTGGATGTGGTATCCAACCATATGTTTTGTCCAATTTAATTGCATATCATTTTAAATTTGATTTATAGGAGTTCTTTGTTTTCCCAGGTAACAATTCTCTGTATAATATTTATATTATAACCTTCTTCACCCAGTATGTTGGTTGACTTATTCTTTTTCAGGGTCTTAATAAGCAAAAGTTTTCAAATTTTAGTTTATCAATCACTTTTCTTAGGGGTTATACCTTTATATTTGGCTTAAGATATTTTTCCTTTACTAAATTATTATTCTCTTAAGTACCTTCTAAAAGTTTTATGGTTTGACTTTCCCACTTAGGTTTCAGCCCATCATTAACTTATTTGGGGAAGTAGGTAGGAATCAATTTATTTTATTTTTTTCCTGAGTTAAAATTCTTCATCACCAGTCCTCAGTATAGTCTGTCATAAACAAAGTTTCTAAATATTTAGAGCACTGTTTTGAGACTCTTCAGTCTGGCTAATTTGTAACCATTTGTATCTTTGTACACATACACTTCAGTCCTCATAGTATTAAAAATTCCAAGCTTGTTAGACTTTTTATTTCAATGCATTGACTCTGTGGGAAGGGCTAAGAGCTCTCGGCTTTGTGGTTTTTGTTGCTGTTTGTTTATTGTTATTATTTTTTCTTTTGCCATTATTCTCATTCGGAGTTTTTTAATGGTTACACTCTCAGTGCCTGCGTTATTTTTCTCTACAGCATCCACACCTTCTGTGCTTTGATTTTGTTTATTTTTTAGCTTTTTTATTTATTTGACTGAGTTGGGTCTTAGTTGTGGCAAGCAGGGTCCTTAGTTGCAGTATGCAGATTCTTAGTTGCAGCATGTAGGATCTAGTTCCCTGACCGGTATTGCGCCCAGGACCCCTGCATTGGGAGCATGGAGTCTTAACATCTAGACCACCAGGAAAGTCACTTTTACCACTGGTTTCTGAATGCTTGAAGTTGTTGTATCTCTTCATTATTGGCCTTCTTGAATGTCTTTTAGTAAAGTCTTTTTTCATGAAAGTTTTGAAACATTTTTTTTTTTGTTTATTCCTATTTCATATTTTCGTGCATGCTAAGTTGCTTCAGTTTTGTTCGACTCTTTGCAACACTTTGAACTGTGGCTTATCTCTGTCCATGGGATTCTCCAGGCAAGAATACTGGAGCGGGTGGCCATGCCCTCCTCCAGGGGATCTTCCCCACCCAGGGATTGAACCTCTGTCTCTTATGTCTCCTGCATCGGCAGACAGGTTCTTTAGCTCTAGCACCACCTGGGAAGTCCATTTTATATTTTCATGGTACTATAAATGGTATGTTTCTGTAATTGTATTTTCTATCTGTGTGTTGTTAAGGTAGAAAAATTCAGTTACTTTTTGTAGAAGATATTCAGGAAACTTGTCATAGTTTTCCATTAGGTGCTGAAAATTCCGTAGATTCTTTGGAGTATTTTGTATGGAAAATCATATCATTCAAAATAATGTGTTATAATTATTTCCTCTAAACTGTACCATTTTGTGTGTGTGTTTCAACTACTGCTTGTATAGAGATGGCCAGAATCTCTGATTTCTTTTTGTATTTTTCTTCTGCTTACTCCCCTTCATGATGTGTGTGTGTGAGAGAGAGAGAGAAATTTATAATGACAAAGTTCTATTTTGAGGGGCCTTATTATGTAAAACACTTGCAGGCCTATGTGAGGATGAGTTACTTGGAGAAGTGCAGGTTTGTATTTGTTTCCCCACACATCTGGGGCTACTACAGAATTTTTTCTATTATTATTTTTAAAAAATTTTAAATTGATGTATAGCTTCCCCGGTAGCTCAGCTGGTAAAGAATCCACTTGCAATGCAGGAAAGACAAGAGATTGTGGGTTCAATCCCTGTGTTGGAAAGATCCCCGGAAGGAGGAAAGGGGATTCTTTTCCAGAGAAAGAATCTTCCTGGGATTCTTTCCCAGTATTCTTGCCTGAAAAATCCCATGGACAGAGGAGTCTGGTGGGCTACAGTCCAAAAGGTTGCAGCAGTTTGGTTGTCTATTTTCATTTAGCTTTAGGCTTTCCTGTGGATCTTACTAAATTCCCCACTCATTTATCCATTAGATATATTTTTTAAATATCCAGCATTTTGAGGCATCTTTTTATCATGGAGGGAATGGGGGCTTTGTCAGGCAGATGGACATATAATTAGAAAGAGAAGAATAAATATCCTCAGTGCCATTCTTAACTGTCATTTCTCACACATATTTATTTCAGGTTTAATGTAACAGTCCTGGTGCTCAGAAAGATTCTGTACTTCAAGCACATCAGTTAGTAGAATTGGCTGCTCTTTTCAGAACAAGGAGTTAAGTTAAAGAAGCTGAGCTGTGGCAGACGTCTGAGAGGGCCTCTGTGGCCTCCAGCCCTTAGTGTCCAAACTCTGTATCACCCCTTCCCTTGGGCAAGGACAGGACCATGAATAGGGTGCATTTCACTCTTCCAGTTAGATCACGTCATACAGCAAAGATGAGGGGGATTTTTTCAGTTGGAAAGAATTTGAGTTAAGCAAAATGGTGATCAGCCTGGGTGCACTTGAGCTAATTAGGTGATCCCTGAAAAGGGGATGGGTCCTTCTTGAAACAAATCATTCAAAGCATGAGGGACACATCCCTGATTGTCTCAGAATAGCAAACTGCCACAGTGTCTGGGAGACACACAAAAGGGCCTGAGTGTGGCCTCTGGGTGCTGAGAGTGATCTCTGGCTCCCATGAGCTGAACAGCCAACCTACTGACACCTGGCTGTGGTGAAGGAGAGCACAGAATTTATTTCAGGGTGCCAAGCAAGGAGAATGGAGAAGGCAAGGCACCCCACTCCAGTACTCTTGCCTGGAAAATCCCATGGACGGAGGAGCCTGGTAGGCTGCAGTCTATGGGGTCGCGCAGAGTCGGACACGACTGAAGCGACTTAGCAGCAGCAGCAGCAAGCAAGGAGAGAAGGCCGCTCACAAGGTGTGTGACTGGCTTGTGCTCATTCTCAGGTTGCTTGGCACCAAGGTGAAATTTCAAGCACCATAAACCTTGTGGTTTCAACTGATCTGAGGCTTATGTGCCTGTGGCCAGCAGTTTTCACCTCGTAGGGATCTGTTTCTTGGAAAAACAATTTAGGAATATGTGTATCTGTGTCTTTCTTTATCTGTATCTTTCAGCGACTCTACTGTGTAGAGGATTTACAGTCTAAAGTATTACAGGTTGTCAGCCCAAAAGCTATTCTTTGTTTCTATATCTTCACTTTTTCTGATCATTAACTCTGGAGCTAGTCATTTGAGACTCAGGAGAGGCTGGAGAGACTCAAGCTGAAGCCACTTGCTACAAAAGAGGAGGACATAGGGGCTTGTATATGGTTTCAGTAGCCAGCCAGCAAGACAATGGGACCTCAGTCATACAGCCACAGGAAATGAGCCCTGACAAAGCCTGACAAAACCTGCAGGGGATCTTTGCCTTGTCGTGTCTCCGAAATGAGGATGAAGCCAGCAGACACCTTGACTTGGTCTCCGGAGACCCTGGGCAGAGGACCAGCTGTAAGTCACAGAAACAGGGATGTAGAGCAATTGCACTGCACAAGCTGCCAAGCAGGCGGTGACTTGCTGCACAGCATCAGAGACCTGAAGCCAGAACCTCACCCCTAACGCACGGCATGCAGCACTCACCACTTTACTGTCTTCTCACATAACTACTCCTTGGCACTAAAATTAAAATCATAGGAAAAAAATCTTCCTAGGTTCAGTTTTTCATCAGAATAATAGGGCTGATTTGGAGGGAAAAGCAGGATTACCTTTTATAAATTTTGACAAAGTCTTCCAGTTAGCACAATGTCTTAGAGAAAGTTTATTTTGTTTTATTTCTGGGGTATTATTAGCATTATAAATACAGAATACATGTTATATAGAAAACAGTAATTATAGTTTTAAAAGAAAACTGGGATAAAAATTCAGAGAAACTCATTTTTAAAGCCTATAAAACTAATTCAGGCAAAATTATGATGATGTTGTTTTATAGCATTCCTCGGAGAAGGCGATGGCACCCCACTCCCGTACTCTTGCCTGGAGAATCCCATGGACGGAGGAGCCTGGTAGGCTGCAGTCCATGGGGTCGCAAACAGTCCGACACGACTGAGCGACTTCACTTTCACTTTTCACTTTCATGCATTGGAGAAGGAAATGGCAACCCGCTCCAGTGTTCTTGCCTGGAGAATCTCAGGGACGAGGGGGCCTGGTGGGCTGCCATCTCTGGGATCACACAGAGTCGGACACCACTGAAGTGACTTAGCAGCAGCATACCTTAGAGGCATAGTCAAGGGAACACCTTAGTGACTCATTCAGTACAAGAAAGAAGCACCCAGTTTCCTCATTACAAAATATCATTATTTTAGTTTATTTTCATTTTTTTAATGTTATTGAAGTATAGTTGATTTACAATGTTGTATCAATTTCTTCTGTATAGCAAAGTGATTCAGTTACATGTATAGATATATTCTTTTTCAAGTCCTTTTTTACTATGGTTTCTCAGGGATATTGAATATAGTTCTCCAAGGATATTGAATATACAATACGATCTTGTTGTCTGTCCATTCTATATATAATGGCTTGAACCTGCTAACCCCAAACTCCCATTCCTTCCCTTTAAATTTTCAACATCCACTGGATCATAGAGAAAGCAAGAGAATTCCAGGGGGGAAAAAAATCTGTTTTATTGACTACACTAAAGCCTTTGATTGTGTGGATCATAACAAACTGAGAAAACACTTAAAGAGATGGGAATACCAAACCATCTTACCTGTCTCCTGAGAAACCTGTATGCAGGTCAAGAAGCAACAGTTAGAATCTTATATGGAAACAGTGACTGGTTCAAAATTGAGAAAGAAGTATGACAAGGCTGTTTATTATCATCCAGTTTGTTTAACTTATATGCAGAATACATCATACATACATCATCATCCATGCCAGGCTGGATGAGTTACAAGCTGGAAGCAAAATTTCCAGGAGAAATATCAACAACCTCAGATATGCAGATGATACCACTCTAATGGCAGAAAGCAAAGAGGAACTAAAGAGGCTCTTGATAAGGGTGAAAGAGGAGAATGAAAGAGCTGGCTTAAAGTTCAATATTAAAAATAAAAGCTAAGATCATGGCATCCAGTCCCATAACTTCATGCTAATGGAAGGTAAAAGATGGAAGCAGTGACAGATTTCCTCTTCTTGGGCTCTACAATCACTGTGGATGGTGACTGCAGCCATGAGATTAGAAGATGCATACTCCTTGGAAGAAAAGCTGTGACAAACCTAGACAGTATATTAAAAAGCGAAGACATCACTTTTCCAACAAAAATCTGTATAGTCAATTCTTTCCAGCAGTCATGTACAGATGTGAGAATTGGACCATAAAGAAGGCTGAGTGCCAAAGAACTGATGCCTTTGAATTCTGGTGCCGGAGAAGACTCTTGAGAGTCCCTTCGACAGCAAGAAGATCAAACCAGTCAATCTTAAGTGAAATCAACCTTGAATACTCAGTGGAAAGACTGATGCTGAAGCGAAAGCTCCAATAATTTGGCCACCTGATGAGAAGAGCCAACTCATCGGAAAAAGCTGTGGTACTGGGAAAGATTGAGGGCAGGAGGAAAAGTGGGTGACAGAGGATAAAATGGTTGGATGGTATCACCGATTCAATGGACATGAACTTGGGCAAACTTCAGGAGATGTTGAGGGACAGAGAGGCCTGGTTTGCTGCAGTCGGTGGGGTCGTAAAGAGTAGGACGTGACTTGGAGACTGAACAACAACACAACATTTTAAAACAGTGTAGAAATGCTCAAAACTTACAAAGTGATGCAATTTTCTTTTCCTCCTAGTTGACATGAAAATGTGCATGTTAATTATAATAACTGTGCTTTGACAAAGAGACGTTTTGACCATTATGAACTAGCAACACATGCTATCAATAATAGGGCTTTATACCTTAGACATCTTGCCAAACTGCATTGCCCCCAAACCTATTGCTCATTACTTCCAATTCATCTGAGGGATGTGAAGAATTGGTTTATGGTGAGGGGCTGTTTGATTTCAAATGCAAGCCAAACTCCAGCCAGACAGACACAATTGGGCATCCCAATGTCTGACCAGATGAAGCAACTGCAGTATGTCTTAGGCAGGCTACCTGGTCATGTGTTAACTCTCAAACATGTATTAACACATAATTCCAAATCTCTGTCAATGTCAATTACTTTAGGAAAAGTAGTGTGTTAGAACCATAACAGAAAGACCTCCCTGTGCAGAAGCATTTGTTTCTTACTATTCCATAAAGTTGTGTGTGTCATAAAAGGCCTGTGGCTTCAGGCCTAAACTGAGAAAAGAAAAATGACTGTAACAATCTTTGCAGAAACAGAAGTCAGAGCCCAGAGCATCAGCACTGACATGAGGACAAAGCTTACCACTTGCTTTTTCTACTGCAAATACAGGCAAGGGTTTTCAGTTCCTCTAGTCATCAAATAGCTGCTGTTCATTAAGAGCAAACAAAACAAAAGAGAAGCCAACAAAATAAAATCAATGTCATTGCAAAACCAGCTATAATGGGAAAAGAAAATTTTCAAACATCTGATCAAAGCTATGAAGTGTTGGTATGTTGGCAAATGTCAGTGTCATTTTGATCAGAGTTCTCGTCAATTCCTCTGAACCTGACAGAATAAAATTAGAAGGTAGCTGCACACTCTCATCAGAGAAGGCAATGGCACCCCACTCCAGTACTCTTGCCTGGAAAATCCCATGGATGGAGGAGCCTGGTGGGCTGCAGTCCATGGGGTTGCTGAGGGTCGGACACGATTGTGCGACTTCACTTTCACTTTTCACTTTCATGCATTGGAGGAGGAAATGGCACCCCACTCCAGTGTTCTTGCCTGGAGAATCCCAGGGACAGGGGAGCCTGGTGGGCTGCTGTCTATGAGGTCGCACAGAGTCGGACATGACTGAAGCAACTTAGCAGCAGCAGCAGCACACTCTCATTCCACCCCACCCCTGCCCAGACACTCCAGTTCTTATGCAGGCATTCTCTCCCTCTCTTCTCCCTACCACGGGTGCTTTAAGTCAAGGAGACTTTTGCTGCTCACTTGCAGTCCTGCCCAATCCCTCGGTACTCTTAAGTACAGCAATTAGCGTATAAGACACAGCTCTGGTTACCTTCAAAGCATTGCAAGCAAAAGACAAAACCTCTTTCCTCAAATATCTCCCTGCCAGTAGCAGATACACAACTGTCCTGATAACAGCTCCAAGCCTTACAGCACTGACCTGATCCACCCTAATCCAACCTCTTTATCAGTTTCATCTCCTTGACCCTGAGCCCACAGCTTGATCCCTGCTTTTTGATTTGGGACCTGTTATTTGCATTTTGAATCTCCACATTTGATCCCTGTTATCCAGCCAACTTGTGTGTTGCTCTTGTTCTGGGTTTCCTGGATTACTTCCAGAAGGAAGATACAACTCCAGGTCTGGTGGTTGACCAACACATGGAACACAGTATCCTCCATTCTCCTTAAAGAGAAAATTCAGAGATGCCTCTCTCAAAACAGTTCCCTGGAGATTTCCATAGAGATGCTTTCCTATTAGTGGAGATGGAGAAAAGGCTCCTCTACATCCAGAGATGCTGGTTTCATGGTGTGGGGATGAACACAGGAGGGGATGTGAGCTCAGGGCAGAACGGAGGACATGAATTCCAACATTGCCACTTCCAAGCTGTGCCCTGTTGGGAAATCACATAATATCTCTGAATATCAGTTGTTGTTGTTTTTTTTATAAAAAAAAACTTATGTTGCAGAATGACTGTATTAGGTCAAGATTAAACGCAGCACATGCATGCTAAGTCGCTTCAGTTGTGTCCGACTATTTGCAAGTCCATGGACTTTAGCCCACCAGGCTCCTCTGTCCATGGGATTCTTCAGGCAAGAATACTGGAGTGGGTTGCCATGCCCTTCTCTAGGGGATCTTTCTGATCCATGGATCGAACCTAAACATCTTACATCTCCTGCATTGACATTCAGGTTCTTACAACTCACAACTCAGTTCACACAGCTAGGGCCATTAAGTGTAGTAGTTACCCCTTAGATTGTAGCTGGATAGAATGAGAAACGAGGGCTTCCCTTGTGGCTCAGTGGTAACACAGGAGATTACCAGTCACCAGGCAATGCAGGAGACAGAGGTCTGATTCCTTATCTGGGAGGATCCCGCACTCCTCGGAGTAACTAAGCCCACGGGCCACAACTACTGAGCCTGTGCTCTCGACCCAGGAGCCACGGTTCCCGAGCCCACATGCCGCAATTCCTGGAGCCCATGTGCCCGAGAGCCTGTATTCAGCAACAAAAGAAGCCACCACAGTGAGAAGCCGCCGCACCGCAGCTGGAGAGCAATCTCCCCTTGCCGCAACTAGAGAAAGGTTCTCTCAGCAATGAAGACGTAGCACACCAAAAAGTAAATAATTAAAAAGAAAAAGAATGAAAGATGAAATGAAATGCAGATATATTCACAATACTGGTATTCCTACATGTCTGAAAAAATGGCTTTATGGGCAGCAAAATGTAAAAAAAGGTACAAATATATGCATGCAAGTCATGTCTGTTTCCTAACAAGATAGAACAACACAGAGTTATCTGGGGAATCTGAAAACAGTTCTGAAATCCCTCTGAAAGGATAACAGATTCTTAAAACATATACATGTCATAGTTCCTAAGATAATATGTCTTCTATTCCAGGTTCTATTCATAAGCTAGTTCTTTGGATCAGCATTCACCCTTACTTTACAAAAATCTCATCAAGCTTAGCTTTCTAATTAACCAATGCATGACAGGTTCAAAAATAGCAAATTAAGTGGGAATAACAAGCCTGGATGGAAAGAAAGAAATTGACAATTTTATTATCCAACAATTCATTCCTTGAGGGTTCAATACAACAGATATTTTATATGGGATTTATGTTGAAAAACAAATCTTTGCCTTGCATTTTGTAAATTATATAGTGTATTTACATATATAAAATATGTCATGATTATCATTTTATCTTGGAATTCTAAGGATGGAAAGAATGAAATATGTCAAATTTTTAAACAGGACTAATATAAGACATTTTGTTTTCTTTCTGAACAAAAAAATCGTACCTTTCTGAGAGCCTGCTTAAGCCTAATGGAACAATGTCTTAAGTAAGATCACATTTTCAATGTCTCTCAGAAATTTTCTCCAACAAGGGAGATACGACTTTATTTTCCTACAAATCTGTATAAACAAAGCAGAGGAAAATACTTAGTTGGGATAGATAGGAGTAGATGACTAAAAAGCAGGATAGCAATATTTTTATAATATGATAATATGCCAAGGACTACTCAAAACATAGAAATTAGCCAAATTTCTCAGTTTGGTTAGCCTCTAACAACCAGGAAACAGTAATGGCCTGCACTTAGGTTAAACTTTCTTTTCAAATTTCCCCACGTCATATCAGGCCTTTCTAAACAAGATTCTGTTTCATTTCAGGTCTTACAGTTAAGTCTTTAATCCATTTTGAGTCGGTCTTTTGTGTATGATGACTTTGTTCCAATTTCATTATTTTATTTCAGTTTCCCCAAGACCATCTGTTGATGAGACTGCCATTTCCTCATTGTGTAGTCTTGGCATTTCTGTTAAAAATCAGTTGAACTTCTATGCATGGGTATATTTCTGGGATCTTTATTCCCTTTCTTTGACATATTTTATGGTTGTCTTTATGGCCAGAATCATACTTTTGCGTTCTCTCTACAGTTTTTAGTAACAATTAGGTTGTGATGAAGTTATTTCCTTTTAGTTGAACTGAAGCCTCAGTTTAATGATATAAGTTTTAAAAAAAGATTACAAAGAAACTAGAAGAAAATACATGGGAATATATTTTGTAAAAATAGGAGAAACCCTTCCTGAGTGATAGTGAAAACTTGAGGCCATAGAGAAATGATACCTTCGCTCCATGAAATTTAAAATATACACATAAAAAAATACTGCACACACAAGAAGGGGAAAATGGGCAAAACTATTTTCCAGATATACTACATATATTAGTGCCATTAATTTTTAAAGAAATCTTATAAATTAAGGTGTAAAAGACCTATTACACAAAAGACCAGTTACACACTAACTGTGTTCAGTTCATTTCAGTCGCACAGTCATGTCCGACTCTTTGCGACCCCATGGACTGCAACACGCCAGACTTTCCTGTCAATCACCAACTCCCAGAGCTTGCTCAAATTCGTGTCCACTGTGTCACTGATGCCATTCAAACATCTCATCCTCTGTCCTATTCTTCTCTTCCTGCCCTCATCTTTCCCAGTATCAGGGTCTTTTCAAATGAGTCAGTTCTTCACATCAGGTGGTCAGATTTTCAGCCTCAGTCCTTTCAATGAATATTCAGGACTGATTTCCTTTAGGATTGACTGGTTTGATCTCCTGGCCGGCTAAGGGACTCTCAAGAGTCTTCTCCAAAATCACAATTCAAAAGCATCAATTCTTCAGTGCTCAGCTTTCTTTATAGTCCAACTCTCACATCCATACATGACGACTGGAAAAACCATAGCTTTGACTAGATGGACATTTGTCAGCAAAGTAATGTCTCTGCTTTTTAATATACTGCCTAGGTTGATCATAGCTTTTCTTCCAAGAGGCAAGCATCTTTTAATTTCATGGCTGCAGTCACTATCTGAAGTGATTTTGGAGCCCAAGAGAATAAAGTCTATCACTGTTTCTATTGTTTCACCATCTATTTGCCATGAAGTGATGAGACTGGATGCCATGATCTTAGTCTTTTGAATGTTGAGTGTTTAGCCAGATTTTTCACTCTCCTCTTTCACTTTCATCAAGAGGTTCTTTAGTTCCTCTTCATTTTTCACCATAAGGGTGGTGTCATCTGCATATCTGAGGTTATTGATATTTTTCCCAGCAACCTTGATTCTAGCTTGTGCTTCATCCAGCCCTGCATTTTGCATGATGTGCTCTGCATATAAGTTATATAAGCAGGGTAACAGTATACAGCCTTGACATGTTCCTTTCTCAATTTGGAACCAATCTGTTGTCCCATGTCCAATTCTAACTGTTTCTTCTTGACCTGCATACAGGTTTCTCAGGAGGCAGGTCAGGTGGTCTGGTACTCGCATCTCTTTAAGAATTTTCCAGTTTTTTGTGATCCATATAGTCAAAGCCTTTGGTATAATCAATAAAGCAGAAGTAGATTTTTTCTGGAACTCTCTTGCTTTTTCAATGATCCAAATGATGTTGGTAATTTGATCACTGATTTCTCTGCGTTTTATAAATACAGCTTGAACATCTGGAAGTTTACAGTTCATGTACTGTTGAAGCCTGGCTTATAGAATTTTGACCATTACTTTGATAGCGTGTGAGATGAGTGCAATTGTATGGTAGTTTGAGCATCCTTTGGCATTGTCCTTCTTTTGAATTGGAATAAAAACTGACCTTTTCCAGTCCTGTGGCCACTGCTGAGTTTTCCAAATTTGCTGGCATATTGAGTGCAGCACTTTCACAGCATCATCTTTTAGGAATTTAAATAGCTCAGCTGCAATTTCATTACCTCTACTAGCTATGTTCATAGCGATACCTTCTAAGGCCCATTTGACTTCATATTCCACAATGTCTGGCTCTAGGTGAGTGATCACACCATCTTGGTTGTCTGGGTCATGAAGATTTTTTGTATAGTTCTTCTGTGTATTTTTGCCACCTCTTCTTAATATCTTCTGCTTCTGTTAAGTCCATACCATTTCTGTCCTTTATTGTGCCCATCTTTGCATGAAATGTTCCCTTGGTATCTCTAATTTTCTTGAAGAGATCTCTTGTCTTTCCCATTCTTTTTTTTTTTTTTCCTCTATTTCTTTGCACTGATCACTGAGGAAGGCTTTCTTATCTCTCCTTGCTATTTGTTGAAACTCTGTATTTAGATGGGTATATCTTTCCTTTTCTTCTTTGCCTTTCACTTCTTTTCTCAGCTATTTTTAAGGCCTCCTCACACAGCCATTTTGTTCTTTTGGATTTCCTTTTCTTGTGGAAGGTCTTGATTACTGCCTCCTGTGCAATGTCACAAACCTCCATCCATATTTATTCAGACACTCTATCAGATCTAATCCCTTGAATATATTTGTCACTTCCACCATATAATTATAAGGGGTTTGATTTAGGTCATACCTGAATGGTCTAGTGGTTTTCCTTACTTTCTTCTTAGTCAATTTATTGCCAGTATTGAATTTGGCAATAAGGAGCTCATGATCTGAGCCTCAGTCAGCTCCTAGTCTTGTTTTTGCTGACTGTATAGAACTTCCCCATCTTTGACTGCAAAGAATATAATCAATCTGATTTCAGTGTTGACCATCTGGTGATGTCCACATGTACAGGCTTCTTTTGTGTTGTTGAAAGAGGGTGTTTGCTATGACCAGTGTGTTATCTTGGCAAAACTGTAGTAGCCTTTGCCCTGCTTCATTTTGTACTCCAAGGCCAAATTTGCCTGTTATTCCAGGTATCTCTTGACTTTCTACTTTTGCATCCATTCCCCTATGATGAAAAGGATATCTTTTTTTGGTGTTAGTTCTATAAGGTCTTGTAGGTCTTCATAGATTTGTTCAACTTCAGCAACCTCAGCATTACTGTTTGTGGCATAGACTTGGATTACTGCGATATTGAATGGTTTGCCTTGGATATGAACAGAGATTATTCTGTCATTTTTGAGATTGCACCCAAGTACTGCATTTCAGATTCTTTTTTTTGGCTATGAGAGCTACTCCATTTCTTCTAAGGGAGTCTTGCCCACTGTAGTAGATATAATGGTTATCTGAATTAAATTTGCCCATTCCAGTCTATTTTAGTTCACTGATTCCTAAACTGTCCATGTTCACTCTTGCCGTCGCCCATTTGACCACTTCTAATTTACCCTGATCATGGACTTAACTCTCTTGTAAAAGACAACAACCCATAAAGTTTAAGAGCAGACAGTTGAGAGCATGAAGACACGTTAAGCCTGTATTAGAGTCCAGCCTCATTCAATAGCAAGGGAATGTAAATTAAGACAAATACGCCCTTTCTCTTCTATTTAGAGAGGCAAACAAGAAAGTTGTGGCTATGTGCTGGGTTGGGCTTCCCAGGTGGCACTAGTGTTAAAGAGCCTGCCTGCCCCTGCAGGAGACTTACGAGATGCAGTTTTGATCCCTGGGTCAGAAAGATTCCCGAGACGTGGGCATGGCAACCTACTCCAGTACTCTTGCATGGAGAATCCCATGGGCAGAGGAGCCTGGTGGGCTACAGTCCATAGTGTCACAGAGTCAGATATAACTGAAGCAATTTAGCACACCAGCATGGGGCTGGCAGGAGTTTAGGGGAGCGGTCTCTCATCTACTGTTACTAACCACATAAGTTGATAGTTTCCCACTGGAACATGATTTATACTATACACAGGCATCAGGACTTACTGTTTACAAAGTTTATTTCATACATATAACTAAATTTAACCATTCATGGAGGATAGCTATTTTTTACATCTATTTTAAAAATAAGAAAGTTGAGGGACTTCCCTGGTGGTCCAGTGAGTAAGACTCCATGCTCCCAATGCAGTGGGCCTTGGTTTGATTGCTGGTCTGGGAGCTAAGGTCTCATAGATTGCAGCTAAGCCCACAAGCCACAACTACTGAGCCTGTGCTCTAGAGACTGCCTGCTGCAATGAGGACTCAGTCCAACCAAAATAAAGAATAAAAAATAAAATTGAACCTCAGAGATGCCATATTGTCGTGTCATACAGTCCATAAGTGGTATAGTCAGGCTAAAAACTCATGTCTTTGGATTTCTTTTTTTTTTTTATCTTTTTTTTTTAATTTAATTTTATTTTTTAACTTTACAATATTGTATTGGTTTTGCCATATATCAACATGAATCCGCCACAGGTATACACGTGTTCCCCATCCTGAACCCTCTTCCCACCTCCCTCCCCGTACCATCCCTCTGGGTCGTCCCAGTGCACCAGCCCCAAGCATCCAGTATCATGCGTCGAACCTGGACTGGCGACTCAAGTTTAATTTATCTCCATTAATTAAAGTTGGCCTACCCTGAAAGACAAACATTTCGTACAAGAAAGTGTGTCACTATTTCTTACAATGAACATGAAAGGTGCTGTGTTTTATTAATATGAAGACAGGCAACACACTATCATCTCTGCTTCCAATTTTGTAGAGTTGCTATAGCAAGAAAAGTATTAAGTGGACAGGAACATTTTAAGTACATTTTTCTTTTCCCTCATTAAAAATTTGAAGAAGTATTTCTATTTTTATTTTTGTTTGTTTTAAGACTATGTTTCTAAATCTATCAATTGGAAGTTTTGGGTTAATAATCCTTCGGTGATTTGAAAGAACAGATTCAGTGGAAATAATTCATTAATATAAGTGATTATTTTAAATAAAATACATGGAAAATGTCAGTGTAATTTAGAAATAACATATTACCTGGCGTTGTGCCAGCTTAGAGCATGATAATTATGAGTTGCTGAAGCTCACTGCAATTTTCACATGGAAATAGTTCCTCTCCGATTTCATCTCGCTCCTGAAGATGTATTATGAAAACCATAATATATTGGAAGTTAGCAATTTGGAACTCATTTGATGTAACTGATAAGAAGCTTTTTCATTTCATGAAACATAACTTCACTCAGAAAGAGAAAACTGTCGTGCTGTATTAAATAGTGAACAATAGGACAGTGATGTTAATTGGCTTTTGGACTGCATTTGAATCAGTTCTTTTTCTCATTATTTTTCCATTAGATTTTCCTTGAATTACTCAAAGAACCAAGGTATGTATCCTGATGTGTAATACCATGTAACATTTTTCTTATTACTACGTTAGCATTTTTAGAAATTCTCTGTACTGTAAAAGACACATTCAAGCTATTCCAGACTGCTTGTTTGACTGATTGGCCATTAAATATATATTCACTGCTCAAAGATGATCTCTGAATCAAAAACATTAGATAGAATGCTTAGTTTTATTGTGATAAAAGGGGAAGGATGAGTTTGGAAACTAATCCAATTTAGATCTGAATCCTGACTTCCTTGTTTAGCTGTCTCTCTTCTAGGGCAGGATCGGGAGCTAGATAATTATGTGAACCCTGCACTCAGGTAAGCTCTCTTCAGCCGCCTCTTAGCTGTGTGATTTGAGGTAAACAATTCAGCTTCTCTGAACTTTGGTTTTCTCACCTGTAAACTAACCACTTACACACTTGTTGTTGTTCAGTCATGCAGTCATGGACTCAGCACGTCAGGCCTCTCTGTCCCTCACCATCTCCTGAAGTCTGCCCAAGTTCATGTCCATTAAATCGATGATGCCATCCAGCCATCTCATCCTCTGACAGCCTCTTCTTCTTCCGCCCTCAATCTTTCCCAGAATCAGGCATTTTTTCATGAGTCAGCTGTTTGCATCAAATGACCAAAATCCTAGAGTTTCAGCCTCAGTATCAGTCCTTCGAGTGAGTATTTGGGGTTGGTTTTCCTTAAAATCGACTGGTTTGATCTCCTTGAAGTCCAGGGGACTCTCAGGAGTCTTCTCCAGCACCATAGTTCGGTGATAGCAATCCTTCAGCGCTTTGTCTTCTTTATGGTCCAGCTCTCACAACCATATGTAACCACTGGGGGAATGATAGTTTTGACTATACAAACTTTTGTGAGCAGAGTGATGTCTCTGCTTTTCAGCACACAGTCTAGGTTTTTCATAGCTTTCCTGCCAAGAAGCTATTGTCTTCTGATTTCAAGTCTGCAGTCACCATCCACAGTGATTTTAGAGCCCAAGAAGAGGAAATTTGTCACTATTTTCAGGTTTTTCTCCTTTATTTGCCATGATGTAATGGGGCCGGATGCCATGATCTTAGTTTTTTTAATATTTCGTTTTAAGCAGGCTCTTTCACTCTTGTCCTTCACACTCATTTTTTAAATGTTGAATTTTGAGCCAGCATTTTCACTGTCCTCCTTCACCTTAACAAGAGGCTCTTTAGTTCCTCTTTGCTTTCTGCCATTAAGGTGGTATCATCCACATATCTGAGGTTGTTGATATTTCTCCTGCCTATCTTGAGTCCAGCTTGTAACGCACCCAGCCCGGCATTTCTCATGATGTTCTCAGCATAAACAGAGTGACAGCAGATGGCCCTGTGGTGCTCCTTTCTCAATCTTGAAACAATCAGTTGTTCCATACAGGGTTCTGTTACTTTTTGTCCTGCATACAGGTTTCTAAGGAGACAGGTAGGATGGTCTGGTATTCCCATCCCTCTAAGAGATTTCCACAGTTTATTATAGTCCACACAGTCAAAGGCTTTGGCATAGTTGATGAAACAGAGATAGGTGTTTTTCTGAAATTCCCTAGCTTTTCTATGATCCAGTGAATGCTGGTAATTTGATCCCTGATTCTTCTTCCTTTTCTAAACCCAGCTTGGACATTTGGAACTTTTTGGTTTGCATAATGCTGAAGCCTAGCATGCAAGATTTTAAGGATGACCTTACTAACATGTGAGATGGTGCAATTGTCCAATGGCTAGCACATTCTTTAGTATTCTTCTTAGGAATTGGGATGAGAATTGAACTTTTCCAGTCCTGTGGTCACTGCTGGGTCTTCCAGGTTTGCTGACATATTGAATGCAACACCTTGATGGCATTATCCTTTAGGGTTTTGGACAGTTTTACTGGAATTCTGTTGCATCCACTAGCTTTGATAATAGCAGTGCTTCCTAAGGCCCACGTGGCTTCACTCTTCAGAATGTCTGGCTCTGGGTGGCTGACCACACTATTGTGGTCATCCAGTTCATTTGGGTCTTTTTTACATGTTTTTTCTGTGTATTCTTTCCATCTCTTCTTGATCTCTTCAGTGTCTTCTAGGTCTCTACTCCTTATGTCTTTTATTGTACACATCTTTGGACAGAATGATCCCTTGGTGTCTCCAGCTCTCCTGAAGAGATCTCTAGTGTTTCCCCTTCTGCTGTTTTCTTCTGGTTTTATACACGGATCGTTGGAGAAGGCCCTCCTGTCTCTCTGTGCTGTTCTTTGGAAATCTGCGTTTAGTTGGATACACGCTTGCCTTTCTCCCTTGCTTTTCACTTCTCTTCTCCCTTTTGCTATTTGTGAGGCCTCCTCTGATAACCACTTTGCCTTCCTGCTTTTCTTTTTCTTTGGGATGGTTTTGTTTGCCCCTCCTGTACAATGTCACGGACCTCTGACCACAGTTCTTCAGGCACAGTGTTTACAAGTTCTGATCCCTCGAATCTGTTCGTTACCTCTGCTGCATATTCATAGGGGGTTTGATTTAAGTCATACCTGGCTGGCCTAGTGGTTTTCCCCGCTTTCTTTAGTTTAAGCCTGAACTTTGCTGTGAGAAGCTGATGATCTGGGCCACAGTCAGCTCCAGGTCTTGTTTTTGCTAGCTTATACAGCTTCTTCTTCTTCAAAGAATGTAGTCATTTCGATTTTGGTATTGGCCATTTGGTGATGTCCATGTGTAAAGTCTTAAACACATGGAACATTGTAACAGTCAAATGAAATAACCAAGAAAATGTCTAGTCCAGCTGCTAGAATATAATAAACGTTGTTGTTCATTCACTAAGTCGTGTCTGACTCTTTGTGATCCCATGAACTGTAGCACGCCAGGCTTCCAGTCCTTCACTATCTCCCAGAGTTTGCTCAAACTCATGTCCATTGGGGCAGTGATGACATCCAACCATTTCATCCTCTGTTACCCGCTTTCACCTCTTGCCCCTCTTTTCCAGCATCAGGGGCTTTTCCAATGAGGCTCTTTGCGTTAGGTGACCAAAATACTTGAGTTTTAGCTTCAGCATCAGTCTTTCCAGTGAGTATTCAGGGCTGATTTCCTTTAGGATCAACTGGTTTTATCTCCTTGCAGTCCAAGGGACTCTCAAGAGTCTTTTCAGCACCACAGTTCAAAAGAATCAATTCTTCAGTACTCAGCCTTCTTTATGGTCCAACTCTCACATCCATACCTGACTACTGGAAAAACCATAGCTTTGACTATATGAACGTTTCTTGGCAAAGTGATATATCTGCTTTTTAATATGCTAAGTTTGTCATAGTTTTTCTTCCAAGGAACAAGTGTCTTAATTTTGTGGCTGCAGTCACTGTCCCCAATGATTTTGGAGCCCAAGAAAATAAAATAAGCCACCCTGTCCACTTTTTCTCCATCTATTTGCCATGAAGTGATAGAACTGGATGCAATAATCTTAGTTTTTTGAATGTTGAGTTTTAAGCCTGCTTTTTCACTCTTCTCTTTAACCTTCAGGAGACACTTTAGTTCCTTTTTGTGTTCTGCCATTAAAGTGGTATCATCTGCATATCTGACGTTGATATTTCTCCCAGAAATCTTGATTGCATCCTGCCCAGCATGTTGCATGATGTACTCTGCATAGAAGTTAAATAAACAGGGTGATGATGTATAGCCTTGACGTACTCCTTTGCCAATTTTGAACCAATCCATTGTTCTCTGTCTGATTCTAACTATTGCTTCTTGTCCTGCACACAGGTTTCTTAGGAGACAGGTAAGGTGGTCTGGTAGTCCATCTCTTTAAGAAGTTTCCACAGTTTATTGGTATCCACACAGTCAGAGGCTGTTTCATAGTCAGTGAAGGAGTGGATTGGTTTTTTTTTTTAATTCCCTTGCTTTTCCTAGGATCCAATGGATGTTGACAATTTGACTCTGACTCCTTTGCCTTTTCTAAATCCATCTTGTACATCTGGAAGTTCTCTGTTCACGTACTGCTGAAGCCTAGCTTGAAGGATTTTGAGCATAATCTTGCCAGCATGTGAAATGAGTGTAATTGTATGGTAATTTGAACCTCTTTGGCATAGCCTTTCTTTGGGATTGGAACGAAAACTGACCTTTTCCAGTCCTGTGGCCATTGCTGCTTTCCAAATTCTCTGACATATCGAGTGCAGCACTTTAACAGCACTCTGAGTTCAGTTAGGTTTATCTTCCCCTCTCTCCTTTGTCTTTCACCTCTCTTCTTTTCTCAGCTATTTTTAAGGCTTCCTCAAACAACCATTTTACCTTTTTGCATTTCTTTTTCTTGAAGATGGCCTTGGTCACCATCTCCTGTACAATGTCCTTTGTCTTTCACCTCTCTTCTTTTCTCAGCTATTTTTAAGGCTTCCTCAAACAACCATTTTACCTTTTTGCATTTTTTTTTCTTGAAGATGGCCTTGGTCACCATCTCCTGTACAATGTTAGGAACCTCTGCGCATAGTTCCTCAGGCACTCTGCCCATGCCCTTTCAAGACTGCTCAGCTGATGCACGCTGTTCTCAGAAACGGCCACAGACAATGCTGGAGCCATCTTCGCATTAAAAAGCAGGCCACCTCTGCCCAATTCTTAGCAATTTTAGAAGATCTAAGAGGTCTCTGGGTTCTCAGACTACTACTGAGGCTGAACCCCGTCTTCTCCTCTGCTGCTGCATTTCCCTTCTCCAGAGGGATTGGTCCTAAGGACAATGAATGTGAAAGTTTAGTTTCTCAGTTGTGTCTGACTTTTTGGGACCCCCATAGACTGTAGCCGGCCAAGCTCCTCTGTCTGTGGAATTCCCCAGATAAGAATACTAGAGTTGGTAGCTATTCCCTTCTCCAAGGGTTCTTCCCAACCCAGGGACTGAACCCAGGTCTGCTGCATTGCAGGCAGATTCTTTACCATCTGAGCCACCAGGGAAGCCCTCCTAAGGACACTACTGCTGACTTTAAAAATGCACAACATGAGATCTGCAAGTTAAGCTTTATTTGAGGCAAAATGAGGACAATAGCCCATGAGATAGCCTTTCAGATAGCTCTGAGGAACTGTTCCAAAGAAGTTGGGGGTAGGTCAGTACATATATGTGATTTTGGTAAGGGGTGGGAGGTATATGCAATCAAGCACATATTTTTTGAAGATGGTTTCTGCTGGTCTTGTGGTAAGGCTTACTGTTAGTCATGAGGAGCAGACATCACCATGAATGATTTTAGTGCTTTTCCAGATAAGGGGAGATGTAAGAATTAGGCTCATAAAATCAGCTCCTGAAAATATCTATCTGAAGAACTGCTCTACCAGTTTTTCCTAGAGCACCTGGGGTGCCTCATTTCTCTCCTCCACCCTGAACTCCTTTCAGGGGATGTTAAAGGTCAGCAGCCACAGTAGTACCTGACTTAATCCTTGTAGAGGCAGATGGCAAGTGCCTATCAGTTCAGTCGCTCAGTTGTGTCCGACTCTTTGCGACCCCATGAATCGCAGCACGCCAGGCCTCCCTGTCCATCACCAACTCCCGGAGTTCACTCAGACTCACGTCCATCAAGTCAGTGATGCCATCCAGCCATCTCATCCTCTGTCGTCCCCTTCTCCTCCTGGCCCCAATCCCTCCAAGCATCAGAGTCTTTTCCAATGAGCCAACTCTGCGCATGAGGTGGCCAAAGTACTGGAGTTTCAGCTTTCGCATCATTCCTTCCAAAGAACATCCAGGGCTGATCTCCTTTAGAATGGACTGGTTGGATCTCCTTGCAGTCCAAGGGACTCTCAAGAGTCTTCTCCAACACCACAGTTCAAAAGCATCAATTCTTCAGCACTCAGCCTTCTTCACAGTCCAACTCTCACATCCATACATGACCACTGGAAAAACCATAGCCTTGACTAGACGGACCTTTGTTGGCAAAGTAATGTCTCTGCTTTTGAATATGCTATCCAGGTTGGTCATAACTTTTCTTCCAAGGAGTAAGCGTCTTTTAATTTCATGGCTGCAGTTACTTACCATCTGCAGTGATTTTGGATGGCAAGTGCCAATTTGTAGCTGACACTGCTTGATAAACACTTTCAGTTAACCTGCAAATGACTCACAGTTCACTCTCCAGAGAATCTTACTTGCTACTGGGCTCCACCTGCTCTTTGTAAATTTCAAGGAATATTCAATTCAGATCATTACCAAGGGCACTCACTTTACCCTTATTTAACTTCCTCTACCTGCTCCACACAAAGGCCAGCATTCTAGCCCAGGTGAGAAAAGAGCCAGAAACTAAGGGTGAATGATGGCTCCTGACCACAGTGTTACTGCTTTCCATTTCTCAAGTCTGGAAAGCTTTCCTGCAGACTGGTCAGACTCAATCTATAGGTAAAAACTTCAAAAATGTTAAGACACTGGCATTAAAATAAAATTAACCTCAGTGTTATACATTGTTCAGAACAGGCTGTTTTTTAATGACATAATTGTATTTTAACAAAACAAAATATTTAATGCCATTGTTCTACTATCAACCATTCCTATAATGATTGCCATTAAAAACACAAGGAACTATATTCAGTATTCTGTGATGAAGCATAATGAAAAAGACTATGGAAAATTATGTATATGTACATATGCAAGTATAACTGAGTCACTTTCTGTACAGAAGAAATTACACAACATTGTATTACTAAGTAAACTATACTTCAATAGAGGCCTGGCATGCTGCAGTCCAAGGGGTTGCAGAGTCAGACACAACTTAGAGACTAAACAACAACTTCAATAATTTTTTTTAAAGCAACAAGAATAAAAATAGTATCTAAAATTTTAAGCATCTTATTAGAGTTTAAAGAACCTAACATACAAAAGTAATATATAGAAAAGTTAGGTGTATTACCCTGATACTATATATAAAGAAAATGAAGCCCAGATAAATTAATAATTTGTAGAAGTTCACAGAGATAATTGGTGAAATCGAGACGAAAGTCAGATTTCTAACTTCAGTTACTGTGTTTTCTCCTCCATTGTGATAAACCCCACATCCCTTACAAAAATTAAGCTCAAGAACGTGAATAAAATCATCATTTTGTTTCATATTAGACTTTACTGTAAATATGTTTAATAATTAATAGAAGTGCTTGTCTGTAGAACACAGCTTTGCAGTATACTAGTCTCAAAGAGGAGAAGGCAATGGCACCCCACTCCAGTACTCTTGCCTGGAAAATCCCATGGACGGAGGAGCCTGGTAGGCTGCAGTCCATGGGGTTGCTGAGTCAGATACGACTGAGCAACTTCACTTTCACTTTCCACTTTCATGCATTGGAGAAGGAAATGGCAACCCACTCCAGTGTTCTTGCCTGGAGAATCCCAGGGATGGGGGAGCCTGGTAGGAGGCCGTCTATGCAGAGACGGACACAACTGAAGCGACTTAGCAGCAGCAGCAGCAGCAGTCTCCAAGAGTTGAATTTGCCTGCACATCACATCACAATAAAGGAATTAATGTACATGTGCTGACAACAATTATTAACCTTGATTACTAACAGAGACAATATCACACAGATGGAAAATGTGGCTTTTCCAAGGATACATAAAAAGATCAACCCAGCGTGTGATAGGGCTATCATTTGGGCACAAGGTTACTGTGCGTTCTAGGTAAAGAACACCTACCTGATAGGGACAGGAGGCTTAGAATTGAAGACTGGACTTCTTTGTTTCATCATGTGAGACAGGCTGGGAAATGGGAGCCTTTGCTGTGATGCTTGCGCCTGGACAAACCTCTCCTTAAGCGGAAACTATATGGGACTAAAAATAGCTGCCTGCATGTGCAGTTGGGGCAAATTCTGGACAAAAAAATACCAAAGACCAAAACATTCAACTGTCACTTATGAAGCTGCTGCTGCTAAGTCGTTTCAGTTATGTCCAACTCTGTGCTACCCCAGAGACGGCAGCCCACCAGGCTCCCCCATCCCTGAGATTCTCCAGGCAAGAACACTAGAGTGGGTTGCCATTTCCTTCTCCAATGCATGAAAGTGAAAAGTCAAAGTGAAGTCGCTCAGTCACGTGCCCAACTCCTAGGGACCCCATGGACTGCAGCCCACTAGGCTCCTCCATCCATGGGATTTTCCAGGCAAGAGTCCTGGAGTGGGTTGCCATTGCCTTCTCCCACTTGTGAAGAGACTGGTGCAAAACCTGGGTGTTGGGAACAAAAGCAGGGTACTGTACATATCCCCTTCACCCCAATACCACCAGAGCCACGCCTCTGGCCCAAGCCCTGGACATACCCCCACCCTCACCTCATATAAGGAAGGGCTTGCCCCCACCCCCCAGGGGAGTGAGCAAGGGAACCTATTGTTTTTTCTTCACTCCCTTGCTGCAGCAGGAGACCCAGTAAAGACTTGCTGGAATTTCTTGGCTGGCCTATAGTCAATTTCTATGATTACAGAAAGCCAAGACCTCGGGTCAGTATTGTATGAACCCATTGATACAGAACATAAGGAGATTACATATTAATAGCTTTTTGAAGGGCAAGTGCTTTGTAGACCATTCTACATTCAGAAATCACACTGAATACTCTGTCAGAATTCTAATACCCTGATGCTCTCTGTGGCTTTACCTTGCTAGGGGGCATCCCTAATGATTGTTTAGTAGTTGACATACATCAGATAACTTCCCTGGCATATGTTAAACAGGAATCACAAAAGCATGCAAAGATTTCCATTTCCTTCAAGTAATCGCTTTGAGGGAGTGCCATTTCCTCAGTATCACCAATTAGCCATTCTTGTTGTTTGCTAAAATTCATTTGCAAGATGGCAAGAGAGTCTAAGGAACTAAATAAAAAATATGCTGTTCAAAATCCGTGAAGGGAGTTCTTTATCAGTTTACAAAGAGAGATTCATAAGGCCAGGTTGGTTTAAAAGATTCCCCTTTGGCATATTCATCACTAAGTAATGACAGGGGTTGCTCAGAACAGAGATATTTCTTAATGTCGGTGTCCCAAGTGGGAGCAGAGGCAACAATCAGGGTCTGCTTGGGACAGACCTGCAGAGGTCCTGGATGCACACCGCAGGCGCAATGAGAGCCAGAGCAGGTGCGAGCTGCAGGAATACATCTTCCACGAGAGAAAGATTTAGGATTTCCTTAAGTTTGACCTGACTGCGTGCTTTATTTGGAAGTGTGTGAGAATTAGCAGAGAACTGCTTTGTAAAATATCATGGGATGTTCACAATTTCATAAAAACCTCTCCAACTTATATAAACAAGGAGTGACATCTCACCAAATTGAATACTTTAATGTATTTTCTTCCAATAAGAGGGGAAAAGGAAGGAGATAGAGTATATACAATGTATATACACTATTGCTAGTATGCATAAAATAAATAACTAATCCTGCTGCTGCTGCTACTAAGTCACGTCAGTTGTGTCCAACTCTGTGGGACCGCATAGACTACAGCCCACCAGGCTCCCCCATCCCTGGGATTCTCCAGGCAAGAACACTGGAGTGAGTTGCCATTTCGTTCTCCAATGCATGAAAGTGAAAAGACAAAGTGAAGCCGCTCAATCCTGTCTGACTCTTAGCGACCCCATGGACTACAGCCTACCAGGCTCCCCCGTCCCTAGGATTCTCCAGGCAAGAGTACTGGGGTCAGGTGCCATTGATGTCTCCAAAATACCTACTGAGAACCTACTGTATAGCATGCTGCTGCTGCTGCTTAGTCTCTTCAGTCGTGTCCTACTCTGTGCAACCCCATAGACGGTAGCCCACCAGGCTCCCCTATCCCTGGGATTCTCCAGGCAAGAACACTGGAGTGGGTTGCCATTTCCTTCTCCAATGCATGAAAGTGAGAAGTGAAAGTGAAGTCGCTGAGTCGTGTCTGACTCTTATCGACCCCATGGACTGCAGCCCACCAGGCTCCTCCATCCATGGGATTTTCCAGGCAAGAGTAGTGGGGTGGGGTGCCATTGCCTTCTCCGACTGCATAGCATAGGGAACTCTAAATGGAAAGGAAACCCATAAAAAGGGGATGTATGTATATATATAACTGATACACTTTGCTGTGCAGTAGATTGCTAACACAATATTGTAGAGCAACTGTACTCCAATAAAAATTAATTTAAATAAAAGGAAATATGTTTTATCATCTTGGGTCTTCATTGCATATATAGCTTATAATTTTTCATGTTCTAATTTTTAACTTTTTCTTTTGCTCACAATTTTGCTTCATCCTACAGTCTAAATGTATTCTAAACTTTATTTTCTGCCTTTTTAGTTGAGTGCTGAATGTACTTTTTCTTTTTTGTCGTGTAATTAAAGTATGTTTGACTCAACATTTTTCCTCTGAAGGGATGCTACATTCTCTTGTAAGCTTGATATATATATATATATATATATATATGTTTTAAAATTACGTTTTTTCTATATATTCCACAATTGCCATTTTGTGTTCATCTTTGATTCTAGTTTTCTCAAGAAAAATATTTAATTTTCCAATAATTAGAAGACTTCTTACTTTTTATTATTTTTATTTTATTCTTATAAGGTTGGTCTATTTTTAATTTTTCTAATACTATTGTTGTTTTATATGTCCATAAATATGACTAATTTAAATTCATGCTTCATATATTCCAAGATGTATCTTGTTTCCAGGATGCATATCTACTAAAGCCATCAATTAAAATATTCAGGACTCCCTTATATAGCTGATGTTTTATCTACTTAGTTTATTAAAAACTGAGAACAGAAATGATAAAACAATTTCACTAATGTTTTTGCTAAATTTTTCTTACAATTTCAGTAATTTTGTAACCTATATTTCAGTGTTATGTCAAATAATGCATAAAATTTTAGGACTATTGATTTTTGCATAGTCATTTCAGAGTCATTATAAAATAGCTTCATACTAGTTGTTACTTTTTATATGTAGCATGCATTTATACATGTGTATATATATATATATGTACAAATAATATATTTGTATTGTATATAATATTACACATTGTATATTAAAACTATAACTTTATTAGTATTATTTTTTATTTTGTGTGTACATTTGCCCAGTATTTCTTTGCTTATTATTTTGCTGTCTGTATATTTACATCTTTGTGTGGTATAGTTACGATATAAAACATACAATAATATTGTCTTTTTGAGTCCAACTGAATAGTTTTTTCATTGGCTGTGCTGTGCTTAGTCGCTCAGTCGTGTCTGACTCTTAGCAACCCCGTGGAGGTAGCCCGACAGACTCCTCTGGCCATGGGATTCTCCAAGCAAGAATACTAGAGTTGCCATGCCGTCCTGCAGGGATCTTCCCAACCCAGGGATTGAAAGCTGGTCTCCTGCATTGCAGGTGGATTCTTTATCAGCTGAGCTACCAGGGAAGTCCCTTTTCATGGGCTATTTTCCTATTATATTTATTGTTATAAAAGATAGGCTTGATGTATTGTAATTTTATGTCAAGCTTTTGGCTTAATGCTTCCTTGACTTTTTTCCTCTTTGTTTTTTTTAAAAAACCTCATCCATTTCTTTGAAATTTGATCTGAGTCCCTCAACTCCTGCAGTGATTTAGAAGGCATATAGCCTGTTTTTAAAATTCTATTTGCATTTACTTTTCTTCCTTTAAAATAATTGCTTAAACATTTAAGCTATATTTCTCACCTTAATAGAAAAATGAAATACATTTTTCCTCTCTATGAATTTACTAGTCTCCTCGTATTTATCATTTGGATCTGTAATTGTTTTCCCCCATTCTATTAACACTGATAATCATTTGACATTTTGAGGCCTTTTACAAAATATTTTAACATTTGTATTCAAAGTAATAGCCATCACTTCATTTATTTATTATTCAAGTGGTTTCAGCATTTACTATTAATTCTTTCATTTCATAACTATTTCCGTAATCAGTTTCTATTTTAAATTCATATTGCATAAGGATAATTGATATATCTTACTGAGTCTGGCTTATTTGAAAAAAATATATTTATTTGTGTTCCCATATGAATCATAATTTGATATATGTGACAGACACTGTTGGTTGCCCAATGATTATCAACCCCATCTTACTTGCTGCCAAAATTTAGAGCTTCCTTTATTTGTAGAACAGCAAATCATCCAGCTAAATATTAATTTTTTCAACTACCCTAGGCAATAGGATGTATATGTGCACGTTGGCTGGACCCCTCACTCTTGTCTTGAATATGGATGCCTGAACCTGATTTAGGGATTGTGGGCCATGAGACTACAAGCTTGAAACAAAAGCCAATAGGCTAAAAGCTTTGGAGGAGAAACCTAGCATCTGCACCTCTGAGGTTACTGTTGACCATCCATCAGCACTACCTTCTCCTGAAAACCTGTTATTTGAGAAGGGGCATCTTACTAAGCCACAGTAATGTGCACTTTCAATTCCTTCCAGCTGGAAGCATTCCTCATAACTAATACAGCTTGTCAAAGAATACAGGGGGCCAATCTGGTCCACAGTTTGACCAACATTAGGGTAAATGAAACCTCTAAAGAGCAACAGTTCCCTTAGTAATCTTCAAGATAATTTCAAATTTCTGAAGCTAATTTCACTATGCCAATAATTACATAATCCAATCATAATATTATTCTTAGCTACTGATCCTTGCTTGAACATGCAGCCAGTCTTAAGAACAGCTAGTCTAGACCTCTGATGTTGAATACATTAATCTTTAGCTTTATAGTTCCAATTAAATTTGCATTTATTAACAATAAGTACAAAATTAAAGATTCAGTTTTTCCCTTGTGCTAGCCACATTTTAATTACCACAAATGGTTAGTAGCTGCATATTAGAAAGAGTATATATAGCACATTTCATCATAGAAATAGAAATGTTGTTCTATTAGATAACATTACTCTAGACTTTGCTATACAAAAATGTGGTCCTTGTACCAGAGACGTTAGCATCACCTGGGCTTGTTAGAAATGCATATTTCTGAATAAAAATCTGAATTTTAGTAGAGTCTCAAGTGATTCATATCTATCCTAGTGTTTGAGGTACACTGTGTTATATGATTTTGTCCTGCTTGTACCTTGCTCTCAACATTTAATAAGGATATAACATTTGTTGATCTCCAGCAAGTTCCTAAGAACTATTCCAAGAGCTCAACAAAAATCTTAATGGTTTATCATGATAGCCCTTTAACATTTGTATTATCATGTTTTCCCTTTTCAAGAAAACAAAGGCACAATGAAGCTACATAATTTTACCCAGATCATTCTGAATATGTCAAAAGTCAAAACAAAAAGTCATTCTGACCAGAGGATTCACAGTACTTCCCTGTAAGCACCATGTGGTAGGCTCTTGGAGGAAGAACCATGTCTTACCCAGTTTTTGAGATTAGAGCATAGTGCAATATTTGGCATACAGTAGGAGAAGGCAATGGCATTCCACTCCAGTATTCTTGCCTGGAAAATCCCATGGGTGGAGGAGCCCGGTGGGCTGCAGTCCATGGGGTCGCTAAGAGTAGGACACGACTGAGCGACTTCACTTTCACTTTTCACTTTCATGCATTGGAGATGGAAATGGCAACCCACTCCAGTGTTCTTGCCTGGAGAATCCCAGGGACAGGGGAGCCTGGTGGGCTGCCGTCTATGGGGTCGCACAGAGTCGGACACGACTGAAGCGACTTAGCAGCAGCAGCAGCAGCAGCAGGTGATCAGTTTCTATTTGTGAATGAAGTATGAATGAATTGGAAGGATCAAGCCTCCTTTTATCCCATGTCAGGGGGAGCTCCTGGCAGTTTTGTCACATAGCCCATTCCTTTTTTAAAAAATTTATTTATTTTTTAATTGAAGGATAATTGCTTTACATAATTTTGTTGTTTTCTGTCAAACCACAGCATGAATCAGCCGAAGGTATACATATAACCGCTCCCTTTTGAAACTTCCTCCCATGTACCTCCCCATCCCATCCCTCTAGGTTGATACAGAGCTCCTATTTGAGTTTCTTGAGCTCAGGAAACAAAAAAACCATTCTTTTTCAGCTGAAATGAGGGAGACTTAGTGCCTATTTTGCATAGGTAAAAATAAGACCCTCACATACATTACTTTGAAGCAAATAACAGATTCAGCAAAAGGGCTTCATGTTGAGCCCTGAAAAAAAGGAAGGGGCTAGAATGTGCTTAGGGATGTGAACCCACTACTAACAAGGTGTTCAGAGCATGGAAATAGTCAAAGCAGTGAGACAACAACAGCCGTAACAAATCAACCCTAGGATCCTAGGGTTTATAAACTTTAAATGTGATAGAAGTTTATTTCTTGCTAATGGCAAATATCAAACAGGTATTGGTGCCTAGTTCCCTCCAATTTTTTTTTTTTTTAAGGCTGGTTATTTTTTGTTTGTTCATTTTTTGAAGCATCAGTTCAGTTGCTTCATCTCTGACTCTTTGCTACCCCATGGACTGCAGCACACCAGTCTTCCCTGTCCATCACCACTTCCCAGAGCTTGCTCAAACTCATGTCCATCAAGTAAGTGATGTCATCGAGCCATCTCATCCCCTCTCCTCCTCTTCTCCTCCTGCCTTCCATCTTGCCCAGCATCAGGGTCTTTTCCAATGAGTCAGTTCTTCGCATCTGGTGACCGAGGTATTGGAGTTTCAGCTTCAGCATCAGTCCTTCCAATGAATATTCAGGACTGATTTCCTTTAGGATGGACTGGTTGGATCTCCTTGCAGTCCAAGGGACTCTCAAAAGTCTTCTCTAACACTGCAGTTCAACAGCATCAATACTTTGGTGCTCAGCTTTCTTTATAATCCAACACTCACATCCATACATGACTACTGGAAAAACCATAGCTTTGACTAGATGGACCTTTGTTGGCAAAGCAATGTCTGCTTTTTTTCCCCCCCTTGGGGGAAGCATTTTTTTATTTTTTTTATTGAAGGATAATTGCTTTACAGAACTTTGTTGTTTTCTCTCAAACCTCAACATGAATCAACCTTAGGTATGCATATATCCCCACCCTTCTGAACCTCCCCTCCTGTCTCCTGCCCCATCCAACACCTCTAGACTGATACAGAGCCCCGGTTTGGATTCCTGAGCCATACAGCAAATTCCCACTGGTTATCTATTTTACATATGGTAATATAAGTTTCCATGTTACTCTTTCCATACATCTCCCCCTTTCCTCCCCTCTCTCCATGTCTATAAGTCTATTTTTTATGTCTGTTTCTTTTTTTTTTTCCATATTCACTGCAATATATCTGTTTCTCCATTGCTGCCCTGTAACTAAATTCTCCAGTACTATTTTTCTAGATTCCATATATATGCTTTAGAATAGGATATTTATCTTTCTCTTTCTGACTCACTTCACTCTGTATAATAGGTTATAGCTTCATCCACCTCATCAGAACTGACTCAAATGCATTAGTTTTTATGGCTGAAAAATATTCCATTGTGTAATGTACCACTGCTTCTTTATCCATTCATCTGTCGATGGACATCTAGGTTGCTTCCACGTTCTAGTGTATCACATTGTTTGATTTGCATATATTGAAGAATCCTTGCATTCCTGGAGTAAACCCAACGTACCAGGGTGTATGAGCTTTTTGATGTGCTGCTGAATTATGATTGCTAAAATTTTGTTGAGGATTTTTGCTTCTATGTTCATCAGTGATATTGGCCTGTGGTTTTGTGTATGCGTTGTCTTTGTCTGGTTTTGGTATCAGGGTGGTGGTGGCCTCATAGAATGAGTTTGGAAGTGTGTTTTCCTCTGCAATTTTTTGAAAGAGTTTTAGAAGGATAGTCATTAACTCTTCTCTAAGTGTTTGATAAAATTCTGTGAAGCCATCTGGTCCAGGGCTTTTGTTTTTTGGGGATAGTTTTGATCACAGCTTCAATTTCAGGGCTTGTAATTGTGTTGTTCATAATTTCTATTTCCTTCTGGTTCAGTCTTGGAAGATTGAACTTTTCTAAGAATCTGTCCATTTCCTGCAGGTTATCCATTTTATTGCCATATAGTTGTGCATTATAGTCTCTAATAATCCTTTGTATTTCTGCATTGTCTGTTGTAATCTCTCCATTTTCATTTCTAATTTTGTTGATTTGATTCTTCTCCCTTTTTTCCGTAATGAGTCTGGCTAACACTTGTCAATTTTATCTTCTCAAAGAACCAGCTTTTAGTTTTATTAATCTTTACTATTGTTTCTTTCATTTCTTTTTCATTTATTTCTGCTTGGATCTTTATGGTTTCTTTCCTTCTACTAATTTTGGGGTTTTGTTGTTCTTCTTTTCCTAGTTGTTTTAGGTGTAAAGTTAGGTTGTCTATTCAAAGTTTTTCTTGTTTGTTGAGGTAGGATTGTATTGCTACCAAGTTCCCTCTTAGAACTGCTTTTGCTTCATCCCATAGGTTTTGTGTTGTAATGTTTTCATTGTCATTTGTTTCTAGAAATTGTTTTATTTCTGTTTTAACTTCTTCAGTAACCTGTTGGTCATTTAGAAACATGTTGTTTAATCTCCATGTGTTTGTGTTTCTCACAGTTTTTTTTCTTGTAATTGATATCTAGTCTTGTAGCATTGTGGTTGGAGAAATGCTTGATCCCATTTCAATTTTCTTAAATTTACTGAGGTTAATTTGTGACCCAAGATATGGTCTGTCCTGGAGAATGTTCCATGTGCACTTGAGAAGAAGGAGTATTCTTCTGCATTCAAATAGAATGTCCTGAAGATATCAAGGAGATTCATCTCATCTAACATATCATTTAAGACTTGTATTTCTTTTTTAATTTTATGTTTTGATGATCTGTCCATTGGTGTGAGTAGGGTGTTGAAGTCTCCTACATTATTTTGTTACTGTCAATTTCTCCTTTTATGTCTGTTACTGTTTGTTACTTATGTATTGAGATGCTCCTAGGTTGGGTGCATTGATATTTACAATTGTGTCTTCCTCTTGGATTAATCCCTTGATCATTATGGAGTGTCCTTCCTTATCTCTTGTAATATTCTTTATTTTAAGGTTTATTTTGTCTGATATGAGGATTGTTCACCTGGCTTTCTTTTGATTCCCATTTGCATGGAATATATTTTTCCATCCTCTCACTTTCAGTCTATATGTGTCTTGAGGTCTGAAGTGGGTTTCTTGTAGACAGCATATGTATGGGTCTTATTTTTGTATCCATTCAGCTAGTCTGTGTCTTTTTGTTGAAGCATGTAATCCATTTACATTTAAGGTAATTATTGGTATATATGCTAATGGGAAAGACTAGAGATCTCTTCAAGAAAATCAGAGATACCAAAGGAACATTTCATGCAAAGATGGGCTCGATCAAGGACAGAAATGGTATGGACCTAACAGAAGCAGAAGATATTAAGAAGAGATGGCAAGAATACACAGAAGAACTGTACAAAAAAGAGCTTCTCGACCCAGATAATCACGATGGTGTGATCACTGACCTAGAGCCAGACATCCTGGAATGTGAAGTCAAGTGGGCCTTAGAAAGCATCACTACGAACAAAGCTAGTGGAGGTGATAGAATTCCAGTTGAGCTATTCCAAATCCTGAAAGATGATGCTGTGAAAGTGCTGCACTCAATATGCCAGCAAAGTTGGAAAACTCAGCAGTGGCCACAGGACTGGAAAAGGTCAGTTTTCATTGCAATCCCAAAGAAAGGCAATGCCAAAGAATGCTCAAACTACTGCACAATTGCACTCATCTCACACGCTAGTAAAGTAATGCTCAAAATTCTCCAAGCCAGGCTTCAGCAATACGTGAACCGTGACCTTCCTGATGTGCAAGCTGGTTTTAGAAAAGGCAGAGGAACCAGAGATCAAATTGCCAACATCCGCTGGATCATCAAAAAAGCAAGAGAGTTCCAGAAAAACATCTATTTCTGCTTTATTGACTATGCCAAAGCCTTTGACTGTGTGGATCACAATAAACTGTGGGAAATTCTGAAAGAGATGGGAATACCAGACCACCTGATCTGCCTCTTGAGAAATTTGTATGCAGGTCAGGAAGCAACAGTTAGAACTGGACATGGAACAACAGACTGGTTCCAAATAGGAAAAGGAGTACATCAAGGCTGTATATTGTCACCCTACTTATTTAACTTATATGCAGAGTACATCATGAGAAATGCTGGACTGGAAGAAACACAAGCTGGAATCAAGATTGCCGGGAGAAATATCGATAACCTCAGATATGCAGATGACACCACCCTTATGGCAGAAAGTGAAGAGGAACTAAAGAGCCTCTTGATGAAAGTGAAAGTGGAGAGTGAAAAAGTTGGCTTAAAGCTCAACATTCAGAAAACGAAGATCATGGCACCCCGTCCCATCACTTCATGGGAAATAGATGGGGAAACAGTGGAAACAGTGTCAGACTATTTTTCTGGGCTCCAAAATCACTGCAGATGTGACTGCAGCCATGAAATTAAAAGACACTTACTCCTTGGAAGGAAAGCTATGACCAACCTAGATAGCATATTCAAAAGCAGAGACATTACTTTGCCAACAAAGGTTCGTCTAGTCAAGGCTATGGTTTTTCCAGTGGTCATGTATGGATGTGAGAGTTGGACTGTGAAGAAGGCTGAGCACCGAAGAATTGACGCTTTTGAACTGTGGTGTTGGAGAAGACTCTTGAGAGTCCCTTGGACTGCAAGGAGACCCAACCACTCCATTCTGAAGGAGATCAGCCCTGGGATTTCTTTGGAAGGAATGATGCTAAAGCTGAAACTCCAGTACTTTGGCCACCTCATGTGAAGAGTTGACTCATTGGAAAAGACTCTGATGCTGGGAGGGATTGGGGGCAGGAGGAGAAGGGGACGACAGAGGATGAGATGGCTGGATGGCATCACTGACTCGATGGACGTGAGTCTGAGTGAACTCCGGGAGTTGGTGTTGGACAGGGAGGCCTGGCGTGCTGTGATTCATGAGGTTGCAAAGAGTCGGACACGACTGAGTGACTGATCTGATCTGATTGTCATTTTCTTAATTGTTTGGTGTTGATTTTGTAGATCTTTTTTCTTCTCATATTTCTCAACTATATAAAACCCTCTAACATTTGTTGTAAAGCTGGTTTGGTGGTACTGAATTCTCTTAACTTTTGCTCATCTGAAAAGCTTTTGAATTCTCCATCGATTTTGAATGAGATCCTTGCTGGGTACAGTAATCTTGGTTGTAGATTTTTCCCTTTCAGTACTTTAAATACATCCTGCCATTCCCTTCTGGCCTGCAGAGTTTCTGCTGAAAGTTCAGCTGTCAAAGAGTATGGACTTTCCCCTTGTATGTTACTTCTTGCTTCTCCCTTGCTGTTTTTAATATTCTTTCTTTGTTTTTAGTCTTTGTTAGTTTAATCAGTATGTGTCTTGGAGTGTTTCTCTTTGGGTTTATTCTGTATGGGACTCTTTGTGCCTCTTGGACTTGATTGACTATTTCCTTTTCCATCTTGGGGAAATTTTCAACTATAATCTCTTCACATATTTTCTCATAGCCTTTCTTTTTCTCTTCTTCTCCTAGGACCCCTATAATTCAAATATTTGTGGTTTGATATTGTCCAGAGGTCTCTGAGACTATCCTTGGTTCTTTTCATTCTTTTTACTTTATTCTGCTCTTCAGAAGTTATTTCCACTATTTTATCTTTCAGCTCACTGATTTGTTCTTCTGCTTTAGATATTCTGCTCTTGATTCTTTCTCAAGTATTTTTAATTTCAGTAATTGTGTTGTCTCTGCATGTTTATTCTTTAATTCTTCTCTGTCTTTGTTAATTGATTCTTGCATTTTCTCCATTTTGTTTTCAATGTTTTTGATCATGTTTACTATCATTATTATAAATTCTTTTTCAGGTGGCTACTTTCTCTTCATTTACTAGAACTTCTGTGTTTCTGGTGTGTTCCTTCAGTTGTGTAGTATTTCTCTGCCTTTTCACTATCATTTTTTTAATGTATTGTGTTTGAGGTCTCCTTTTCCCAGGCTTTGAAGTTGAATTCTTTTTTCCTTTTGATTTCTGCCTTCCTAAGATTGGTCCAGTGGTTTGTGTAAGCTTCACAAAGGGTAAGATTTGTGCTGTGTTTTTGTTTCTTTGCTTTTCTTCTGATGGGCAAGGCTGAGTGAGGTGGTGATCCTGTCTGCTGACGATTAGGTTTGTATTTTTGTTGTTGTTTAGATGAGGTGTCCTGCACAGGGGGCTACTGGTGGTTGGGTGATGCCAGTTCTTGTAGTCAAGTGGTTTCCTTTAATGGCACCCCACTCCAGTACTCTTGCCTGGAAAATCCCATGGATGGAGGACCCTGGTAGGCTGCAGTCCATGGGCTCACTAAGAGTCGGACACGACTGAGCGACTTCACTTTCACTTTTCACTTTCATGCATTGGAGAAGGCAATGGCAACCCACTCCAGTGTTCTTCCTGGAGAATCCCAGGGATGGGGGAGCCTGGTGGGCTGCCGTCTATGGGGTCGCACAGAGTTGGACACGACTGAAGCAACTTAGCAGCAGCAGCAGGGTTAGTTCTCTGGTAGTCTAGAGTCTTGGAGTCAGTGCTCCCACTCCAAAGGCTCAGGGCTTGATCTATAGTCAGGAATGAAGATTCCAGAAGGTTTGTTATGGCATTAAGTAAGATTAAAACAAATATCCAAAAATGAGAAACCAAATATAAACCCCAGACAAACGGCAGTTACAAAATCAGGCAAATAATAATTAAAATAATGAAATATACACATATACATATACACCCATAAGCAAAATGAAAACAGTCCAACAAAAATAAAGTACAGTAGATTGACCCAGCAAGCAAAGTAAGTCAAAAATTATACTTCTCAGTTAAGAACAAAAGGAACTAAGGCAGAAAGTGGAAAACAAAACTAAGCCAAGGTGCCAAGTGGGGATTAAAGCAATGAAAACTAACTAGCAAGTAGGTTGAGAGGAAAGTAAAGAAAGAGAGAATAGATAAGCAAAGTTAAATAGAGGTAGATGAAGAAGATTTATATACATTAACAATTAACTGCAAGGGGAAAAGAGTAGTAGGGAAGGCAAATGAAGGAATAAATGTAGAAAAAATATAATAGGTGTTTAAAAAATTAAAATTAAAAAAATAGAAAAAAAAAAAGGAATAAGAAAGAAAAAAAGGGGAACAAAGGAAAACTCGGCAGAACTGCAAAAGCCCAACATAGAGGCAGAGGTTTATAACAACAATAAAAAGTGTGACTGAATATACACATATACATAAACACCTGTAAGCAAAATCAAAACAGTACAACAAAAATAAAGTACAATAGATTGAGCCAGCAAACAAAGGAAACCAAAAATTTTATCTCCCAGAAGAAGACTAACTAAAGCACAAACTGGAAAACAATACTAAATCAGGATGTGAATTGGGGAATAAAGCGATAAAAGTAAAACTAACAAATGGTTGAGAGGAAAGGAAAGAAAAAAAGATATGCAAATTTAAATAGAGGTAGATAAAGATTTATATACATTAGAGATTAACTGTAAGGGGAAAAGACCAGTAGGAAAAGCAAACAAAGAATAAATATAGAAAAAAATAATAGCAGGTTTAAACAAATTAAAATTAAAAAAAGAGGAAAAAAAGGAAAACTTCACAAAACTGCAAATGCCCAATGTAGAGGCAGAGGTTTATAAAAGCAATAAAAAATGTGACTGAGAAAAAAGAATAGCTCAAAAGCTTAATTAGATTTCATGGCGCCAATAAAATCGACAACTACAACAGAGGAGGGAAAAATCCAAAAGAATCTACAGAGCAAGTCAAAACATAAGGATAATAAATGCTTTTCTTGAGTCACTGCTGTCAGAGTCCTTTCCCACCCTGGGAGTCACAGTCCACCTCACCCCCCTAGCATGCCCTCCAACTCTGGGCTGATCTCTGGACCTGCTGCGGGGGCTGCTCAGATTCTAATCTGGTCCTACTCCTGTGTGTTCTTGCCTCCAAAATCCACAGCTGTCAGAATTAGTGAGTTTTCTTTTGCGGGAGCTCTCACTGATCTTTTATATATTCCATAAACACAGTCTGCCTAGCTGATCATGTGGATTTAACCTGCAGGTTGTACAGCTGCTAGGAAGGTCTTGGGTCTTCTTCCTTAGCCACACTGCTCCTAGGTTTCAATTCTGGTTTTATTTCCACCTCTGCATGTCCACTGGGGTTTGCTCCTGAGGTTGCCCTGGAGGACCTGGGTTTGCTCCTGTGAGGGCCAGGTGTGGAGGTGGTGCAGCTGCTTGGGTCACAGGGGTTCTGGCAGCTCTAAGTACTCAGGGGGTTGGCAGCTAGGGCAGCAGGAAATATAGTTCTCTGGAGGGGTGTGGCAACCAGTATTGGCCAGTACACTGCAGTATTCTTGCCTGAAGAACCCCCCTCCCTGACAGAGAAGCCTAGCAGGCCACAGTCTACAGGGTTGCAAAGAGTTGGACACGACCAAAGTGACTCTGCATGCATAGATGCAAGACTTTTTTGCCTGTGTCAGCTCTGCCCCAGTAAGAGTTGAGCATGAAGGTGGTGCAGCTGCTTGGCTTACGGGGACCCTGGCAGCACCAAGTGTGCAGAGACATGAACTGCCTCTGCTGCAGGAGTTATGGCCCTATCAGGGTCTTTTTCTGAGCCTCTTGTACCTGGCGATCAGAAAGCCTCTTTGGCCAGTGTTTCTCTGTAGCTCCGCCTATTCAGGCACTTAGAGGGCTCCTTTCTTGGGATCCTTCTCTGTGGTTCAGCATGTCAGGCACACAGAGGGGCTCTGCTGGCTGGGATCCTACTCTGTAGATTAGCGCATCAGGCGTTTAAAGGGGCACCCTGGGTGGGGTCTTACTCTGTAGTTCGATGCATCAGTCACTTAAAGAATCACCCTGGATGGGGTCTTACTCCGTAGTTCAGTGCATCAGGCGTTTGATGGGCCAGCCTGTCTATTGTTTAGCTGCAGATGCTGGCATGTGGGGAGAGAGAGGCTATGGTGATGGCTCCACCCCTTCCGCGTGACTCAGCAGTATCGCCTTGCTTCCGTGGCTACCTGGCTTTCCTCCACTGGCATTTCCCACCACAGTCTCCTCCCTCACATCCCCTCAATCCGTCTCTCCATCCGTCTCTCCACAGTGAGCAGCAGTCTTCATCCTGGAATTGCTCCACAATCCCCAAACTCCAGCTCCAAGCCGCTGCGCCTTCCAGGGGACCAGCATTCCTGTCCATGGTATGTACAGGTGCGACAAGAACCGTCTGATTCTCATTCCATTTAGGCTGCCACAGATCAGCTGTTTCACTCTCAGCCTTAATGTTTCTCCTCTGATTCAGACAATTGCCCCTCTGTGGAGATGGGACCCCTGCTTCAGTTCCCCCACCCACAGAGGGCAGGTCCAGTTCTACTAACACCCCTATTTTCTCCCCTAGTTCCTTTGTCCTTCCGAGTTTTGCATGGGTCTATATATTCCTTTCTGCTGGTTCGGTACTCCTGTCCACTCTCAGCTGTATTCCTGATGTATCCGTGGAGAGAGATGTACTTCATGTCCACCTATTCCTCTGCCATCTTGTTCTTCCTGATGTCTCTGCTTTTTAATATGCTGTCTAGGTTGGTCATTGCTTTTCTTCCAAGGAGCAAGCATCTTGTAATTTCATGGCTTCAGTTACCATCTGCAGTGATTTTGGACACCCTCCCACAAAAATCACTATTTCCATTGTTTCCCCACCTATATGCAATGAAGTGATGGGACCAGATACCATGATCTGAATGTTGAGTTTTCAGGCAACTCTTTCACTCTCCTCTTTCATTTTCATCAAGAGGCTGTTTATTTCTTCCTTGCTTGCTGCCATAAGGGTGGTGTCACCTGCATATCTGAGGTTATTGATATTTCTCCCAGCAATCTTGATTCCAGCTTGTGCTTCAACCAGCCAAGCATTTCACATGATGTACTCTGCATATAAGTTAAATAAGCAGGGTGACAATATGCAGCCTTGACATATTCCTTTCCCAATTTGGAACTAGTCTGTTTTTCCATGTCCAGTTCTAACTGTTGCTTCTTGACCTGCATGCACATTTCTCAGGAGGCAGGTCAGGTGGATTCTATCTTATTCCTCTTTTTTTAATATATTTTTATTATTTTATTTTGACTGTGTGAGTCTTCGTTATGCTGCACAGGCTTTTTCTAGTTGTGAAGCATGGGCTTAGTTGCCCTGTGGCATGTGGGCTCTTAGTTCCCACACCAGGGATGGAATCTGCATCCCCTGCAGTTGAAGGTGGATTCTTAACCCCTGGACAACCAGGGAAGTGCCTAGGGCTGTTTGATTTTTATTTTAGTGAGTCTGCTGTGTTTTCTATACTGTTTACAAGTTTACTGTGCTCACCATGACCAAATCAGGAAAACTGTCTGAAGAAAGAAGTATGAAGAAAGCAACTTTCTTTTTTCCTTTTTAATTAAAAAAAAAAAACTTTTAATTTTGTGTTTGGATATAGCTGATTAACAATGTAGTGACCATTTCAGGTGAACAGTGAAAGTACTCAGCCATATACATGTGTGCATTCTCCCTCAAACTCCCCTCTCACCCAGGCTGCCGCATAACATTGAGTAGAGTTCTCTGTGCTGCATAGTAGGTCCTTGTTGGGTCTCCATTTGAAATATAGCAATGTATACATGTCCATCCCCAATTTCCCAATGATCCCTTCCCCAGTAACCATAAGTTTGTTCTCTAAGTCTGTGAGTCTCTTTCTGTTTTGTAAGTTAAGTTCATTTATATTATTTCTTTTTAGATTCCACATACATGGCATGTCATACAATATTTCTCCTTCTCTGACTTATCTCACTCAGTATGACAGTTTCTAGATGCATCCAGGTTGCTGCAAATGGCATTATTATATCCTTTTTAGTGGCCGAGTAATATTCCATGAAATTAAAAGATGCTTACTCCTTGGAAGGAAAGTTATGACCAATCTAGATAGCATATTGAAAAGCAGAGACATTACTTTGCCAACAAAGTTCCGTCTAGTCAAGGCTATGGTTTTTCCAGTGGTCATGTATGGGTGTGAGAGTTGGAGTGTGAAGAAAGCTGAGTGCAGAAGAATTGATGCTTTTGAACTGTGGTGTTGGAGAAGACTTTTGAGAGTCCCTTGGACTGCAAGGAGATCCAACCAGTACATCCTAAAGGAGATCAGTCCTGAGTGTTCTTTGGAAGGACTGATGCTGAAGCTGAAACTCCAGTACTTTGGCCACCTCATGGAAAGAGTTGGCTCATTGGAAAAGACTCTAATGCTGGGAGGGATTGGGGGCAGGAGAAGAAGGGGACAACAGAGGATGAGATGGCTGGATGGCATCACTGACTCGATGGACATGATTTTGGGTGAATTCCGAGAGTTGATGATGGACAGGGAGGCCTGGTGTGCTGTGATTCATGGGGTCGCAAAGAGTTGGACACGACTGAGCAACTGAACTGAATTGAATATTCCATTGTATATATGTACATCTTCTGTATCCATTCCTCTGTAAACAGTGCTGCAATGAACACAAGGTTCATATATCCTTTTAGATCTTGATTTTCTCCTGATGTTTGCCCAGGAGTGGGATTGAAGGGTAATATAGTAGTTCTATTTTTAGTTTTTTAAGAAACTGCACTGTTTTCCGTTAAGTGCCTGTACCAATTTACATTCCCTCCACACATTATTTCTGCAACCTCTCCAGCACTTACTGTTTGTGGATTTTTTGATGATAGCCATTCTGGCTGGTGTAAGGTGATATCTCATTCTGGTTTTGATTTGCATTTCTCTAATAATGAGCGGTGTTGAACTTGAGTGCCTCTTGGCCATCTATATGTATTCTTTGGAGAAATTTCTATTTGGGTCTCCTGTCCATTTGTTGACTGGGTTTTTTGTTTTGATGCTAAGTATCATGGGTTGTTTGTAAATTCTGGAGACTAATCCTTATTCACTCACATCATTTGCAAAATTTTCTCCCAATCTGTGGGTTGTATTTTCATTTTGTTTATTGCTTCCTTTGCTGTGCAAAAGCTTTTGAGTTTAGGTATGTCCCGCTTGCTTATTAAAAAAAAAAAAAATATATATATATATATATATATATATATATATATATATATATATATATCTGCAATTTATGTCAGAGAATGTTCTGCCTATGTTTTCCTCTGGGAGTTTTACAGTGTCCAGCCTCACATTTAGGTCTGTAATCCCTTTTTGAGCTTATGTTGGTATATGGTGTTTAAAACTTATCTAATTGTATTTTTTACATATATCTGTCCACCAGTAACGCTGAAGAAGCTGAAGTTGAACGGTTCTATGAAGACCTACAAGACCTTTTAGAACTAACACCCAAAAAAGATGTCCTTTTCATTATAGGGGACTGGAATGCAAAAGTAGGAAGTCAAGAAACACCTGGAGTAACAGGTAAATTTGGCCTTGGAATACGGAATGAAGCAGGGCAAAGACTAATAGAGTTTTGCCAAGAAAATGCACTGGTCATAACAAACACCCTCTTCCAACAACACAAGAGAAGACTCTATACATGGACATCACCAGATGGTCAACACTGCAATCAGATTGATTATCTTCTTTGCAGCCAAAGATGGAGAAGCTCTATACAGTCAGCAAAAACAAGACCAGGAGCTGACCATGGCTCAGACCATGAACTCCTTATTGCCAAATTCAGACTTAAATTGAAGAAAGTAGGGAAAACCACTAGACCATTCAGGTATGACCTAAATCAAATCCCTTATGATTATACAGTGGAAGTGAGAAATAGATTTAAGGGCCTACATCTGATAGATAGAGTGCCTGATGAACTATGGAATGAGGTTCGTGACACTGTACAGGAGACAGGGATCAAGACCATCCCCATGGAAAAGAAATGCAAAAAAAGCAAAATGGCTGTCTGGGGAGGCCTTACAAATAGCTGTGAAAACAAGAGAAGCGAAAAGCAAAGGAGAAAAGGAAAGATATAAGCATCTGAATGCAGAGTTCCAAAGAACAGCAAGAAGAGATAAGAAAGCCTTCCTCAGCGATCAATGCAAAGAAATAGAGGAAAACAACAGAATGGGAAAGACTAGAGATCTCTTCAAGAAAATCAGAGATACCAAAGGAACATTTCATGCAAAGATAGGCTCGATAAAGGACAGAAATGGTATGGACCTAACAGAAGCAGAAGATATTAAGAAGAGACAGCAAGAATACACAGAAGAACTGTACAAAAAAGAGCTTCACGACCCAAATAATCATGATGGTGTGATCACTGACCTAGAGCCAGACATCCTGGAATGTGAAGTCAAGTGGGCCTTAGAAAGCATCGCTACGAACAAAGCTAGTGGAGGTGATGGAATTCCAGTTGAGCTATTCCAAATCCTGAAAGATGATGCTGTGAAAGTGCTGCACTCAATATGCCAGCAAAGTTGGAAAACTCAGCAGTGGCCACAGGACTGGAAAAGGTCAGTTTTCATTGCAATCCCAAAGAAAGGCAATGCCAAAGAATGCTCAAACTACTGCACAATTGCACTCATCTTACACGCTAGTAAAGTAATGCTCAAAATTCTCCAAGCCAGGCTTCAGCAATATGTGAACCGTGAACTTCCTGATGTGCAAGCTGGTTTTAGAAAAGGCAGAGGAACCAGAGATCAAATTGCCAACATCCGCTGGATCATCGAAAAAACAAGAGAGTTCCAGAGAAACATCTATTTCTGTTTTATTGACTATGCCAAAGCCTTTGACTGTGTGGATTACAATAAACTGTGGGAAATTCTGAAAGAGATGGGAATATCAGACCACCTGATCTGCCTCTTGAGAAATTTGTATGCAGGTCAGGAAGCAACAGTTAGAACTGGACATGAAACCACAGACTGGTTCCAAATAGGAAAAGGAGTTCGTCAAGGCTGTATATTGTCACCCTGTTTATTTAACTTCTATGCAGAATACATCATGAGAAATGCTGGACTGGAAGATAAAAACAAGCTGGAATCAAGATTGCCGGGAGAAATATCAATAACCTCAGATATGCAGATGACACCAGCCTTATGGCAGAAAGTGAAGAGGAACTCAAAAGCCTCTTGATGAAAGTGAAAGACGAGAGTGAAAAAAGTTGGCTTAAAGCTCAACATTCAGAAAACGAAGATCACGGCATCCGGTCCCGTCACTTCATGGGAAATAGATGGAGAAACAGTGGAAACGGTGTCAGACTTTATTTTTCTGGGCTCCAAAATCACTGCAGATGGTGACTGCAGCCATGAAATTAAAAGACGCTTACTCCTTGGAAGGAAAGTTATTACCAACCTAGATAGCATATTCAAAAGCAGAGACATTACTTTGCCAACAAACGCTCGTCTAGTCAAGGCTATGGTTTTTCCTGTGGTCATGTATGGATGTGAGAGTTGGACTGTGAAGAAGGCTGAGCGCCGAAGAATTGATGTTTTTGAACTGTGGTGTTGGAGAAGACTCTTGAGAGTCCCTTGGACTGCAAGGAGATCCAACCAGTCCATTCTGAAGGAGATCAGATTTCTTTGGAAGGAATGATGCTGAAGCTGAAACTCCAGTACTTTGGCAACCTCATGGGAAGAGTTGACTCATTGGAAAAAACTCTGATGCTGTGAGGGATCGGGGGCAGGAGGAGAAGGGGATGACAGAGGATGAGATGGCTGGATGGCATCCCCGACTCGATGGACATGAGTCTGAGTGAACTCCGGGAGTTGGTGATGGACAGGGAGGCCTGGTGTGCTGCGATTCATGGGGTCGCAAATAGTCGGACACGACTGAGCAACTGATCTGGTCTGATCTGTCCAGTTTCCCCAGAATCATTTGTTGAAGAGACTGACTTTCCAAATATGTAGTCTTACCTCCTTTTTCATGGATTTATTGACCATAGGTTCATGGGTTTATTCCTGTATTTTTTAATCCTATTCCATTAATCTATATTTCTATCTTTGTGCCAGTAATATCCTGTTTTGATAACTGTAGCTTTGTAGTATAGTCTGTAGTCAGGCACTCTTTTCCTCCAGTTCTGTTTTTCTTTCTCAAGATTGCTTTAACCATTTGGAGTCTTTTGTGTCTCACTACAGACTTTAAGATATTTTTTGTTCTAGTTCAGTGGTTCTATGAAAAATGCCATTGGTAATTTGATAGTGATTGCATTGAATCTGTAGATTGCCTTGGGCATATTCATGGATTGGAAGAATAAGTATTGTCAAAATGACTGTATTACCCAAGACAGCAACTTTCTTTTTAAGCCTCTTGGCCTGGGGATAACATGTATCTTTTGCTTATATTCCATTGTCATGAGGTATCCTTCTAGCTCCATCCAGATGTAGGTGGGATGTGGATGGGGAATGCCAGGGAAACACTGGTGCCATGATGCATCCCTGAACCAGAGTGAACATGGCCAGCCATCTAATTACAGAGGGTATATTATATTGTTTCTGAGTAAATCAACACTTCTATTTGGCAGACAAGTAGGGAGAGATGATACCCACAGAAAGAGTATTTATATGAATATGAAGCCAACACTAAATAAATTTAAATGACAAGAGCCATGGATGCCACAAATAAAACACTAAGAATTGTATTTGAAAAGGCTTTAAGTCAGATCCATATCAATCCATCATTTAACAATATTGTGAACTCAGGCTCATGGGTGACTTAACCCCTCTTAATCTAACAGTCTCCAGATATAAATAAGGATGGACTAATACTGATCCTGTGGGTCCAGTGCCAGTGTTTTCTGCCAGACTGCCTGGCGTAACAGAAAAACCAAAAAAGCCTATTGTATATTTTAATATTGAGCCAAAAAGTCAATCACTAGCAGAAACAGAATAGAATAAACCAACTGGGATAAATATACCGTAAGAATTTCAGGAAGAGTAAGTAGTTCAGAACATAACACTCCATCCTTGGCTGACAAAGCAAGTATTCTCATCATTAATACTGAGTTGGCTTCATATATTTAGACCCATATTTAGTAAGAAAAATGCCTATGGGTGTTAAGGATGTTTATAAGGTCTATTTATTTCAGGACTAATGCTTTCCTTGACATTCAAGGTGAGATCAGTTTTTATTCTTCCTGACATTGATCTGACTCTACAACAGGCTCTTAAAAAAAAAAAAAATCAATGCAGTTCTTCACTGGGCTCTTCTTTGGGGAACTGGAAGCAAGTCCAGCAGCTTCAAAGTTTATTTTTAGTAAAAATGAGTGTCATAGAGGATGCCCCAGACATCTGCTGCATCACAGATGAGTTATTTATTCCTGATTATTCTGAACAGATTTGTTTGCAGTAATATGTCTCGTATAATTCCTTGGGTTCTATGATTCACTAAACTTAGATATTTCAGGAGGAGAGTTACAATTAATTCATGTCTTCAAGTTTCATGATAAATTTTTTGTTTGTTTTTTCCTCAGATTTTTATTTTATTTTATTTTTTTAATGGTGGTAAAATATAAATGATGCAAAATTTACTGTCTTGAGGGGGAATAAAAAATATTTACCATTTTAAGCATTTATACAGTTCAGTGGCATTAAGCACAGGCACATTGTTAAGCAACTATCACCATTATCCATATTCAGAATGTCTTCATGTCGCAAAATTTTAATACTGCACCTATGTAACCCCCAATTCCCCCCTCCCAGACCCTATAAATGCCCCATTTTGCTTTCTGTCTCTGTGAATTTGTCTGCTCTAGTTCCTCATCTAGGTGAGATCATACTGTATCTGTTCCCTTGTGACTAGCATATTTCACTGAGTATGACAATTTCAAGATTAATCCATGTCAGAGCAGGTGTCAGAATTTCCTTTTAAAGATCAAATAATGTTCCATTTCTTTCACACTTTTAAAGGCATCCGTCCTTTGCCTCATAATGTGAAACGCCACTGATGAAAAGCTTAACAACAAATCAATTATCATTTGTTTCTAAGAAACAGTTTTGTTTTTTTTGTTTGTTTGTTTTTTGCTCTGGAAGCTTTTATATTCTACTTGAATTTTGTTGGTAAAAGATATTTTTTATCAAGTTCTATCTCCTAATATTACATTACTTCTATGCTTCTATTTCTATTTATTTATCAACATTTTCATAGATGTATCATGTTAGATCTACCAAGGTTTAGTTTAAAAATTTTACTCTTAGAGATATTCTGGAGGATACATCTGCTTAATTATGGCTATCTCATTGCTAACTTAACTTCAATTGACAGCTATGTCTTCCGTGAGCTGAAAATAGCAATACAGTAGAAACCATTTTTCAGTTAGTCTGAGTACATTGTTGGTCAGTCACCAAGTCATGCCCAACTCTTCACAACCCCACGGACTGCAGCATGCCAAGCTTCCCTGTCCCTCACCATCTCCTGGAGTTTGCCCTAGTTCATGTCCATTGAATCGGTGATGCCATCTAACCGTCCCATCCCGTGTCACCCCTTTCTTCTCTTGCCCCCAATCTTTCCCAGCATCAGGGTCTTTTCCAATGAGTCAGCTCTTCTCATCAGGTGGCCAAAATATTAGAACTTCAGCTTCAACATCAGTCTTTTCAGTGAGTATTCAGGGTTGACTTCCTTTAAGATTGACTGGTTCGATCTCCTTGCTTTCCATGGATTTTGTTTAATGGCTAAAGTATTATTTTGTCTTGCTTCACTGTTTTCCTTTCTTTTTGTATTTTCTCATTCCTTTAACTAAATTCATTCTTTAACTAAAGTTTTCTAAAGACATGGAGAAGGAAATGGCAACCCATTCCAGTATTCTTTCCTGGAGAATCCCATGGACAGAGGAACCTGGTGGGCTACAGTCCATATGATTGCAAAGAGTCGGGCACGACTGAAACAACTTAGCACACACACAGCACATACATTCTTTTGTGAGCTGACTTTTTCACTGTAGCTTCTTGAATATCTTTTCATTTTACTAGCTATTCTACCACAAATTATTTTAATGGCTACATGGTATTAACTGTATGGATGTACCACAGTTTCTTCATTGTGTCTTTTGTATATGAACTTTAAGTCAGACAGACACAAATATATGATATCACCTATTTGTGGAATCTTAAAAATGTGGTACAAATGAACTTATTTACAAAATAGAAACTGACTCACAGAGAAAACATTCTTAAGGTTATCAAAGGAGAAAATTGGTGGAGGGATAAGGAGTAAAATAGTTCATTATACAGATATATAATGAACTGTATATATATATGTATATAAAGATATATCTTTTACAAAAGGGTTCTCCCAGTCTGTGTCTTGTTTTCACGTTCTTTTGAAGGAATTAATTTCAAGTGTTTGCTTTTGAATGCCCTGAGAGTTGTCAGGATTAATCTGCCCACTCCAGAGTGCCTGTGATCCTCATTCAACCATGTCCTACTTTTGCGATGCTTGGTCCACCAAGACTTGAGTTCCCTGGACCTATTTTTGCAGGCACTTACTTATGGTCATTGTAACTCCTATCTTGGCAGTCGTTGGTTGCCAATATTTCACTTTTCAGTCATAATTAGATCACCATTGTCTTCAGATCCTACCTGGTAAGATAACAAAGACAGATTTCCCTCATTGTAAGTCTTTTGTATGCAGATGTTCATGGTTTCAAATGTGGTATCAGTCAAATTCCAGTTTAAGAAGCAGAAGTCCCTTGAAAATTGTTAAGAAGAAAATAATACAGAGAATAAGTTGCATTCCTTTCCTGAGCTAGAGAAGTAAGAAGCAGGAGGCTGCCACTGCAACTGAACTCAAGTGTGTACAATTTTAACAACAATCTAGGTATTAAAGGAACAGTCATGATCAATACAGTTCTAGAATCAGATGTGCTCCTAGGAGCAGCAGCAAAAAAAGGGCTTCAGCCATATCGATGCTTTCTGAATCCCATATGAATGCACCTAATTGGTAGAAACTACTTCTCAACCAAAACCTTGGCTCTAAGTACATGGGAAATGTAGTTCTTAGTTTCTGGATTCTGAGCACAGAAACACTTATAAAGGAAGTGGGATGGATGCTGACCATATCAACTGTAGTCACACTATAGGATTAGTTACAATTTATATCCTTTGTTTCAGACCTATAATTTTATTCCTGAGCTAGAGCACTGCCTGACACACTGTAATGGCTATGTAAATGTTGGCTATTTTCCTTTAATTTTTATTTTATATTGGGGTATAGCTGATTTACAATACTGTGTTAGTTTCAGGTGTATAGCAGCAAAGTGATCCAGCTATACATATGCACATATCCTTCCTTTTCAGATCCTTTTCCCATATAGGTTATTAGAGAATACTGAGTACAGTTTCATGTGCCATACAGTAGATCCTTGTTTGTTCTTTATATGGGCTTCCCTGGTAGCTCAGCTGGTAAAGAATCTGCCTGCAATACAGGAGACCTGAGTTCGATTCCTGGGTCAGGAAGATCCCCTGGAGAAGGGATAAGCTTCCCACTCCAGTATTTTTGGGTGTGCCTGGTGTCTCAGATGGTAAAGAATCCACCTGCAATGTGGGAGACCTGGGTTCACTCCCTGGGTTGGAAAGATCCCCCGGAGGAGGGCATGGCAACCCACTCTAATATTTTTGTCTGGAGAATCCCCATGAATAGAGGAGCCTGGCAGGCTCCATGGGGTTGCAAAGAGTCGGACACGATTGAGTGACTAAGCACACAGCACACAATGTGTATACGTTAATCTCAAATTCCTAATTTATCCCTGTCCTTCGCCTTTCCCCATTATTATTATTATTATCGATATTTATAACTTTCTAGGCCAAGATATATATGAATGATTACTGTTAACACATCTGAATTCCTTTAGAACATCTTTAGGTTCTATAAATCCTTAAAGCATCTTGAGGTTATAGAAGAAGCTGTCAGCAGGGGGATAGGTAGAGGCCACCTGTGCCCATTTTCTGGTGGCTGTGGAGATACACTACGGGCCCCAGACAAGGTGTACAGGGACAGCTCGCAGTGAGGAGGCAGGAGTGCTCATTCCTCACCTGCTCTGGCTCCAGGAAGCCCTTGGATCCTCTGTGTTTCGCAACAAAAGGGCAGCTGAGTGTCTTAAAAGAGGGTTGTGAAAGAGAAGAAACTGGATGAAATTCATCACAGGATATTGAATATGGTTTCCTGTCTACACAGCAGGCCCTTGTCGTTTATCTCTCCAATATGGAATAGTTTACACCTGCCGATCCCAAACTCCCCATCACTCCCTGGCCTACCGCCCCCCCTTGACAGTGGCAAGGCTCTTCCCTGCGTCTGTCTCTGCTCTGCAGATAAGTTCACCTGTGTCATATTTTAGATGCCACCTGGAAGTGACAACGTGTGGCATCTGCCTTTGTCTGACTTGCTTTGCTTAGTATAATCTCGAGTTTCATCCATGCTGCTGCTAATCTTAGTTTAAAGGTTAATAGTAACTATTTTCCCAATCTTCATTAGACCAGAATTAGTTGCTATCACATGAGAACTAATTGCTTTATGGTGCAGATGTTAAGAATTCAGAAGAGCAGCTCCTTATCTTTACTGCTCAGTTCCATTTGAAAGTACGATAATGATAAAGATAGCTTCTAGAAACACTCAAAGTCTGCTCTAATATTTCCTTCTTTATAATTTCATTTCAGTTATACTAATGACGACATTTTAAGAGTTAAAAAAAGGGGATGATAAATAAGTAGCTAACATAGACTAGTCAGAAATGAGAATAAGAACATTCCACAAAGAACCTGATTTCTGATAAAGTCGGCAGTTCCTTTTGTTCATGTTATCTCTCATATCATGCCTGCTGAAAGTCAATTTGGCATAAAAATGATAGAAATATGAGTCTTGCCTTTTGGAATTCATTAAAGAATGTTCCTCCTGGCAAATTTCCCTCCATCCAACAATGTATCCAAATTTTCAACCAAAACACCTTGATTGCTTGATAAACTCATTGAGAATAAGACTCCAGCCCAGAATCCATCAGCTTTTGCTCTAACCTGCTTCCCCCAGAGACTCTGCACTTTGATTGCTAATCTTCAGAGGAAAGGGGAAATAGAAATCCTTAGAGTCAACCCCACATCCCCACATCTTAAGTAAGAATGGGTGAGGATGGCTAATCTGAATGGTAGGAGATGCAGAACTTCTAGTTCAGATCACCTTCAAAGTCCTTTACAAGTTGTTCCATGAAATTAAGACTCTTGGGCTAAACCTTTTGGACTCAGCACATTATTATACCCACTTTGTGTCTATGAAGTTGAGACAAGGGAAGATTCTGGAAACGTGTTATGAATGTTCCTAATAAAAATGTTTGTTTGTGAACTGACCCTCAATACATCTTTCTTGGAAGCATTCATTACTGTCACTTTTAGGGATTCTTTTTTCAGGGAACTGAAGCAGGTTGTGTAGGTTAGAAGTTTAAAGCCGATGAACCCTTTAATTTTCTTCACCAAATCATCATAGATTGAAATAACCCAAGAAATGACCTCCAGAAATTACACTGTACATGACCATAGAACTTAGACTTGGGCATAAAATGGTACAAATTCATGCAGAGACTGACACTGTTGGAAATTCACACTGGAAACACCTTTTCCTTTATTTACAGAGGGAAAAAAATATTTGTAAAGAAATATTGCTTTATTAAAAGTTATGGGGCCTGGCAGTCCAGTGGTTAAGGACCCCTCACTCTCACTGCCAAAGACCCTGCTTCAATCTCTGGTTAGGGAACTAAGATCCCACCAGCCGAGCAGCACAGTAAATAAATAATGTACAACCATGGCTGATTTATATCAATGTATGGCAAAAACCACTACAATATGGTAAAGTAATTAGCCACCAATTAAAATAAGTGAATTAATTTTAAAAAAAATAAATGTTAAGGTCTTTCAACAAAAAGGCACAGAGAATTCTAGACAATTTTGCTCATTATCTCAATTTTTATCTCAATTCAAGTGTACTTAGTGCTATTCAGTCAATGATATTTTCCCTGAAAGCAGGATCTCGGGTTGCCATACGGAGGAGGACCTGTCAAAGGTGGGCCTTCCCAGCAGAGCACATGCACGGATGCTGCCCCATAACCAGGCTGCTTCTTGATAAAGCAAGTGGTAGGAGACAACTCAAGTGACGGTAGTCCAAGGGATTCCTACACAAGCTTGAATAAAATCTTTTCTGAAAAACCTGTCAAAGGCGGGCATTCCCAGCAGAGCACATGCACGGATTCTGCCCCATAACCAGGCTGCTTCTTGATAAAGCAAGTGATAGGAGACAACTCAAGTGACGGTAGTCCAAGGGATTCCTACACAAGCTTGAATAAAATCTTTTCTGAAAAAAGATTTATCAAGTATGAAATTAGCATGGGAACCTAACCAACAAAAATTCATTCACTGTGCCAAGCACCCTAGCAAGCACCACGGGAATATGACTGTCAAAACAGGTTCCAGTGGTGGTGGGAATGTGATTTGGCATGCAATAGACCTCACTTTAAGTCTTCCATTGATCAATCACTACATTGTTATTTTTCTTAACCTGTATTTAAGATGGTTAAGGAAAAAAGAGAAGTTTATTGAAATGTTCAATGCTTCTACAGCTGCCTTTTCATTACCTTCTAGATTTTATTTAAACAGACTGGCTTGTGCACATGGTTGAAATCATTGCTGCAAGGGATGACATTGCTTTATTGTCCCTTATCCCCAGTTTAGAGTCCTGGGAAAGGGTTTATCATTGCTTGATTTCAAGTCGAGCACTGACCTCACAGACAAAAGTCTGTGTTTGGGAATGGGAATGGGAACAGTAGGGTAAGGCATTTATAAGAATATAGCATTTTTGCAACTTCTATCAAAATTTCAATGCATTTTCTACAGAAATATATCAAACAACCCTAAAATTTGTGAGGAACCATGAAAGACCCCAAGTAGCCAAAGCAACCACAAGAAAGAAGAACAAAACTAGAGGCTTCATGCTTCTTATTTTCAAACTATATTATGAAACTGTAGGGATCAAAACATTATGGTATTGGCATAAAAAATAGACACCTATGAAACATAATAGGAGGTCCAGAAATAAAATCACATATATATAGTCAATTAATTGAGACAAAGGCACCAATAATACACAGTAGGAAAAGGACAGTATTTTCAATAAATGCTGTTGGGAAAACTGGACAGCCACATGCAGAAGACTGCACCTGGACCATTATTTTCACTATACACAAAAATTAACTCAAAATGGATTAAAGACTTGAAAGTAAAGACCAAAGACCATAAAACTCCAAGAAGGAAAAAGGGGCAGTAAGTTCATAGACATTTGTCATTGCAATGATGCTTTTGCATTTTACACTAAAAACAAAGGCAGCAAAAGCAAAAATAAATAAGTGGTACTATATCAAAATTAAAAAGTTCTGCACAGCAAAGGAAACCAACTAAAGGAAAAGGCGATGTCCTGAATGGGAGAATGCATTTGCAAGCCATATACTGATAAGGGATCAGTACCCAACATATATGAAGAACCCCTACAACTGAATAGCAAATCTAATTTAAAAATGGGTAGAGGATTTTTTCCAAAGAAGACATACACATGGCCAATAGGTGCATGAAAAGATGTTAAACATCACTAATTATCAGGAAAATACAAATAAAGATCACAATGAGATATCACTTTACACTTGTTAGAACAATTATTATCAAAAATAAGGCATAACAACTGTTGTTGAGAATGTGGAGAAAGAGAAACCCTCATGCGTTGTTGGTGGGAATGTAAATTGACTCAGCCACTATAGAAAGCCGCAAGGAGGCTTATCAAAAAATTAAAAATGGAACTACCACTTGATTTGGCAATTCTACTTTTGAATTTCTATTCAAAGAAAACAAAAAAGACTAACTTGAAAGATACCTGCAATCACATGTTCATTTCCACATTATTTACAATAGTTAAGACATTGGAAGCAACCTAAGTGTCCAAGTGTCAATGGATAAAGAATGTGGTATTTATATACACAATATTATTCGGCTATTAAAAAGAAGGAAATGGACCTTGATAGCATGACATTAAGTGAAACAAATCAGACAGAGAAAGGCAGAAACTTACAGGTGAATCTATAATGAAAACAGAAAAAACCCACAGGAACTCATAGAGCAAATTAGTGCTGGGGGCAGGGGTTGGGGAAAATGGGTTCAAAAGGTATAAACATTCAATTGTAATATAAGAAAGTCCTGGGGATATTATGATAGCATGATCACTATAGTTAATCACTGTTGTTGTTGTTCAGTCGCCCAGTCATGTCCAACTATTTGTGACCCCATGGACTGCAGCATGCCAGGCCTCCTTGTCCCTCACCACCTCCCGAAGTTTGCCCAAGTTCATGTCCATTGCATCAGTGATGCCATCCAGCCTTCTCATCCTATGACACCCTCTTCTCTTTCTGCCCTCAATCTTTTCAAGCATCAGGGACTTTTCCAATGAGTCATCTGTTCGCATCAGATGACCAAGACATGGGAGCTTCAGCTTCAACATCAGTCCTTCCAATGAGTATCCATGGTTGATTTCCCTTAAGATTGATTCATCTGATCTCCTTGCTGACCAAGGGACTCTCAGGAGTCTTCTCCAGCACCACAGTTTGACGGCATCAATTCCATATTGTATATTTGATAGTTGCTGTAAACCAACAAGGATCTACTGTATAGCACAGGGGACTCCACTCAGTACTCTGTAGCAATGGAACAACCTAAACTGGAAAAAAATCTGAATAATAGATACATGCATACATATCACTGAACCACTTTGTGTACACCTGAAACTGATATACCATTATTAATCAGCTATGCTCCCATATAAAGTAAAAATCTTTAAAAAGGAGAGCAATTCTTAAAAGTTCTCATCACAGCAAAAAATGTAACTTTGTGTGGTTAAAAAAGCTATATGGGATTTTCAGTTTGCCCCTCTCACTTACAGAGACTTCAGCATTTGCAAACGGCTCCCATGGCTCCTGCCTAAACCATTTAAATCAGTTCCCTCTGTTGCAACTGAGAAAATTCTAAACAAACTGATTTAGGCATAAAATGGAATGCATTTCCTGACACACTGAAAACTTCAGTAATTGCAGGGCTTCAGCTGTACAAAGCGGAGAAGGCAATGGCACCCCACTCCAGTACTCTTGCCTGGAAAATCCCATGGGCGGAGAAGCCTGGTGGGCTACAGTCCATGGGGTTGCTAAGAGTCGGATACGACTGAGCGACTTAGCAGCAGCAGCAGCAGCAGCTGTACAAAGGGTGTAACTTGCTATCATCACTTCTCAGTTTCTCTCTCTCCACCTCCTTAGCTTTATCTTTTTTTTTTTTTTTTTTTGCGGGCAGGTGGGGGTGTTCTGTTTTATTTTAACAAAGTGTAACTCATAGTGCCAGAATGGCTGTGTAAGTTCACTGGAAATAGTGAGCTTCTTTGCTGATAGCCTCTCTGGAAATCTAATTGTTAATTCAGATTAAATTGACTTAAGCCACATTTCAACATGTGAAATAAACAGTATGGCTAAGATAATGTGCTGGTTTAGACTGACACCAGCTTGAATCAGGTGGTCAACCATGGAACAAGGGTGTGGATCCCAACACAGAAAACACCTAAAGACCTTTATATATACATTTTTTTTATTGAAATGCCATTGGTTTATAATATTGTGTTACTTCAAGTGTACAGCAAAGTGGTACATATATGTGTGTGTGTATATAACAAACACCCTCTTCCAACAACACAAGAGAAGACTCTATACATGGACATCACAAAATGGTCAACACTGAAATCAGATTGATTATATTCTTTGCAGCCAAAGATGGAGAAGCTCTATACAGTCAGCAAAAACAAGACCAGGAGCTGACTGTGGCTCAGACCATGAACTCCTTATTGCCAAATTCAGACTTAAATTGAAGAAAGTAGGGAAAACCACTAGACCATTCAGGTATGACCTAAATCAAATCCCTTATGATTATACAGTGGAAGTGAGAAATAGATTTAAGGGCCTACATCTGATAGATAGAGTGCCTAATGAACTATGGAATGAGGTTCGTGACACTGTACCGGAGACAGGGATCAAGACCATCCCCATAGAAAAGAAATGCAAAAAAGCAAAATGGCTGTCTGGGGAGGCCTTACAAATAGCTGTGAAAACAAGAGAAGCGAAAAGCAAAGGAGAAAAGGAAAGATATAAACATCTGAATGCAGAGTTCCAAAGAATAGCAAGAAGAGATAAGAAAGCCTTCCTCAGCAATCAATGCAAAGAAATAGAGGAAAACTACAGAATGGGAAAGGCTAGAGATCTCTTCAAGAAAATCAGAGATAACAAAGGAACATTTCATGCAAAGATGGGCTTGATAAAGGACAGAAATGGTATGGACCTAACAGAAGCAGAAGATATTAAGAAGAGATGGCAAGAATACACAGAAGAACTGTACAAAAAAGATCTTCATGACCCAGATAATCATGATGGTGTGATCACTGACCTAGAGCCAGACATCCTGGAATGTGAAGTCAAGTGGGCCTTAGAAAGCATCACTATGAACAAAGCTAGTGGAGGTGATGGAATCCAGTTGAGCTCTTTCAAATCCTGAAAGATGATGCTGTAAAAGTGCTGCACTCAATATGCCAGCAAATTTGGAAAACTCAGCAGTGGCCAGAGGACTGGAAAAGGTCAGTTTTCATTCCAATCCCAAAGAAAGGCAATGCCAAAGAATGTTCAAACTACTGCACAATTGCACTCATCTCACACACTAGTAAAGTAATGCTCAAAATTCTCCAAGCCAGGCTTCAGCAATATGTGAACCATGAACTTCCTGATGTTCAAGCTGGTTTTGGAAAAGGCAGAGGAACCAGAGACCAAATTGCCAACATCCATTGGATCATGGAAAAAGGAAGAGAGTTCCAGAAAAGCATCTATTTCTGCTTTATTGACTATGCCAAAGCCTTTGACTGTGTGGATCACAAGAAACTGTGGAAAATTCTGAAACAGATGGGAATACCAGAACACCTGATCTGCCTCTTGAGAAATTTGTATGCAGGTCAGGAAGCAACAGTTAGAACTGGACATGGAACAACAGACTGGTTCCAAATAGGAAAAGGAGTTCGTCAAGGCTGTATATTGTCACCCTGTTTATTTAACTTATATGCAGAGTACATCATGAGAAACGCTGGACTGGAAGAAACACAAGCTGGAATCAAGATTGCTGGGAGAAATATCAATAACCTTAGATTTGCAGATGACACCACCCTTATGGCAGAAAGTGAAGAGGAACTCAAAAGCCTCTTGATGAAGGTGAAAGTGGAGAGTGAAAAAATTGGCTTAAACCTCAACATTCAGAAAATGAAGATCATGGCATCTGGTCCCACTACTTCATGGGAAATAGATGGGGAAACAGTGGAAACTGTGTCAGACTTTATTTTTCTGGGCTCCAAAATCACTGCAGATGGTGACTGCAGCCATGAAATTAAAAGACACTTACTCCTTGGAAGGAAAGTTATGACCAACCTAGATAGCATATTCAAAAGCAGAGACATTACTTTGCCAACAAAGGTTCGTCTAGTCAAGGCTATGGTTTTTCCTGTGGTCACGTATGGATGTGAGAGTTGGACTGTAAAGAAGGCTGAGTGCCAAAGAATTGATGCTTTTGAACTGTGGTGTTGGAGAAGACTCTTGAGAGTCCCTTGGACTGCAAGGAGATCCAACCAGTCCATTCTGAAGGAGATCAGCCCTGGGATTTCTTTGGAAGGAATGATGCTGGGGCTGAAACTCCAGTACTTTGGCCACCTCATGCAAAGAGTTGACTCATTGGAAAAGACTCTGATGCTGGGAGGGATTGGGGGCAGGAGGAGAAGGGGATGACAGAGGATGAGATGGCTGGATGGCATCACTGACTCGATGGACGTGAGTCTGAGTGAACTCCGGGCTTGGTGATGGACAGGGAGGCCTGGTGTGCTGTGATTCATGGGGTCGCAAAGAGTCAGACACAACTGAGTGACTGATCTGATCTGATCTGATATATATATACTTTTCCATTATAGGTTGTTATAAGATATTGCATATAGTTCCCCATGCTATATATTAATAGTAGGTCCTCTTTTGTATTTATAGTAGTGTGTATATGTTAATCCTAAACTCCTAATTCATCCCTCTCCTTACCTTCCCTCTTTGGTAACTGCAAGTTTGTCGTCTATGTCTGTGAGTTTATTTCTGTTTTGTAAATAAGTCCCTGTGTGGGCTTCTCAGGTGGCTCAGTGGTAAAGAACCCACCTGCCAATGCAGGAGACAGAGGAGATGTGGGTTCCATCTCTGGCTTAGGAAGATCCCCTGGAAAACAAAGTGCAACTCACTCCAGTATTCTTACCTGGAAAATTTCATGGACAGAGGAGCCTGGCAGGCTACAGTCCATGGGGTCACAAAAGATCAGACAAGTCTGAGCGACTGAACATGCACACACAAATAAGTTCACGTGCACTATTTTTTAGGTTCCACAAGTAAGTAGTATCATATTTGTCTTTCTTCACTGAAAGGTTTTGAGGCATTGATCTTCATCTACAATCTGAGGTTACTGAAAGGAAATGGTAATAAAGGAGGGTATGAAAGCAAATAACAAACGTTTATAAACAATTCCTTATGGTGAAGAAATAAAAGACATAAGGCAAACCAGCTGCTCTAATAGAACACGGTCTCAGAAGTAAAAGCGGTGGCACTTTGGGCTTAAATGACAAGGGTTTCCTAACAGGTAGAAAAGAGCATATTTCAGAAGACTCTTCAGCTTCAGCAGACTGAGGGGTCAAGACTACAGCCTTATTCTGACAAGGTGAAGATATGTGGGTTGAGCAGTCAGGAAATGAAGTGTCCTGGAAGCATCTGAAGTAGAAAGGAGCCCCTAAATAGCTTCACGGAGAATGATAAAGAAGTACATGAGAGGACTCTTCAAAACCTCATCAGGCACCTCTGTTACTCCCGGAAATTAGTGGCTCCAATCAGATGGTGATAAGAGAGAGTGAAAAATGATTATTACCTTAAAGTTTCTCACACTGCATCCACAGGCTGGTGAAACTACAGGAAACTTCAGTTAAAAGTACCAAAAACCCATGATAGTAAATGCATTAGGAATAGAAGAGAAAATTACAAAGGTAAAGGGAAAAACCAAAAAATAAGCAACAGCAACAAAAAGAGTAAGGAAGATTAAATTCAATCCAGGGAGTTGCGCATTGCAGGGTATAGTCATGATGAGAAAAACAAAAATAAACCTAATATGAATCCTGCTCTTGAGGAATCGATAATCTAGAAATCAATATGCCATTTACTTAAATAACTAAAATAAGATGTGAAAAGCAATGAGAGTAACGCACATCTCTTTAGAGTTTAATGGAACAGTAAAAATGTGTGGAGCATTTAGTATATTCCCTGACATACAAGTGAAACTATAAATATGGGGCTTACTGCTTAAAAAATAGTGAAAATCATAAGCAAGTTGCATTAAAAATGCTTCCATTTTTACATGGAAGAAATAATATTTCTAGTAAAAGAAAACTGCAGAAGCAGAAGTACAATGGTGAAAATTTCAGAACATTTGTATTGTTGCAGGAAGGGGAACCCTTTCTAGAACCCGAGAATGGGATCTTGCCTGACCCTCAGGGAGTTTGGGGTGGAGAAGTACCCACTTGGATTGCTGATCCTGTTCACAGAGCCACTGAGTACACTGTTCGCTGAACCCATGGTAGGCAAGGAACAAACTAAGAGGCTGGAAGAAAACGAGAGGAGATGTAGGAACTGCAGACGCTTTCTCTCCTGCCGGCACAGCAGCTGTAGCAGCAGACATCACACAACATAACTGCATGTAACATTTCAAGCCGTTTGCAGGTGAAGCTTGCATACATATATACGTACAGAACAAAAGTAGCCCGTGGCCAAGTGCGTACCTCGTGACGCACGTGTACAGTTCGGTAAGTGATCTCAGCTGTTACACAACCATGCAAAGTCATTGTTTACAGAATGTGGGGTGAGAGGGTGTGAGAGCGTGGGGTGAGAGAGCCTGACAGGCGCCATCTTGTTAATTTCCTCAAAACATTGGTACGTTTCAAATGGATAACCAACAAAGCCCTACCATAGGGCACATGGAACTCTGCTCAGTGTTATGTGGCAGCCTGGATGGGAGGGGAGCTTGGGGAAGAATGGATGCGTGTATATATATGGCTGAGTCCCTTTGCTGTCCACCTGAAACTATCACTACATTGCTAATGGGCTATACTTGAATATAAGATAAAAAGTTTTAAAAACATTGAATTGTCTGGAGACATATTTGCTGACAAAGCATGAGAGCTTATCAGGATGGGACTCCCCTAGGTGGAGAGTAGGAGGGTGAAGGAGCCCAGGAGAGCAGCTCTGCCAGGGAGCTCGCGGTCTTTGGTTTTATGCTAAAGGGGTTAGTTTCCAGGTTGCTGGTGGACAATCATTCTGACTCAGGGTCCTTTCTGGTGGTCTGTACATAGCTCAGCCAAGGTGAGTTCCAGCAAGAAGGACTCTGGGAGGTTGGTAGGACATATGAAGTCTCCTTTCTCTTTTTGACCTTTCCTGAATTTTTCTGTTTGGCGGTGTCTTGTTGGTTCTTCATTCCTTACCCGGACCTCCTGTTTGAGACAATTCTTTCTGTCAGTGGTTCCCCTAACAGTGTCATCAAGTTTATCAGTTTAATCAGGGTGGAGGAATGAAGGAGTACATCCGGTTAGTAACGTGTTAAAAAGTGAAAAGCAGGGAATTAATTTATTGGTGGCAAACTTCCAGAATATAGAAGAGTATTCTGTGATGGGTAGTACCTGCTCTGGGTAGTGAAAATTAGAATTGATGAAAAGTATAGCAAGAATGTACCACCCCAAAAAAGAGTGCAACATATTAGATGGTGGGAGAACCTGAAAATGGGGTCTAGGGAACCAATGAAGGGTTTAAATCAGTGATCAGAAACTTGGTCTGTTTTGTTGTTTTTTTTTTCATAAGTAACAGAGAGCCAGCAAAGATTTTCATGTAAGAAGATGTTATTATAAATCTATTTAGAAGCATAACTCTGGCAGCATATGGAAGAGAGAGGTACACATTTATTTAGGAAATTACTGGATGAGCCTGCTGGGAGTAGTGATAAGGCTTTAAATAGGATTATGTCAGTAGGGACAGAAAAAGAATGGATAAGAAAAATGATCCCCAAATACGATGAATAAATCATACTGCAAGTGGGGAGGAAGTGAGATGATTAAAAAAAAAGCAGTTCTGTGACTTCTCATTTGAGTTTTGCAGGAGAGGTAATAGAAATCACAGGAAGAGAGAAAAACTGACATTATTTTGGCAGTAGAACATCTGGTTAGATTTGTTCAGAAGATATTTGGAAACTCAGGTCTGCAGCTCTAGAAAAAGGTGAGCTCTAGAGATTAAAAACCTGTGAATTTTCCAGTGATCAGTATTAGTTACAGCAGGGAACTGGTCCTATTTGCTTTTAGTCAAATGAAGCATCCAAAATTATTGCACTGGACATAAAAATAAAGAGGATTTAGAATTACCCTTTCAACAAATATTCTATGTGATGGCCCCTCTCAAATGGATAAGTAGGCTACAGGAAACAAAATGAACTTATTGTATGGAATTTGCAAAACAGTTGAAAATAACAGCAACTTACAAATGAAGGAGAGACAAAAACCAGTCCTTTGACTGGAAAGGGAGTGAAAAAAAGGTGAAAATAAGGCATCATGTGTAAGTGGTTATTGTTAAGAAGCTTTGTAAAGAAGATGAACTTGCAGCTCTAAGTCCTTAGGCAAAGGTGAATTTTAATTATAAATTTAGCATCTAGTAAATGAACAGTGTATTCCAGATGATAGTAGCTAGAATGGCAATCAATCCAAAGGACACTGAGTGACTTTGTAAATGTGCTTGTAGTGGGTGCTCCTGGAAGCCTGGCGATTTGCCTTAAGAGTCTCTATTTGAAATTATAGCATCAATTCACTTAAAATGTTAAAAATGTGTATCACCTGCTATTTCTTACAAGGATTACATAACTGGTAAAGAACTTATTCTTCCAGTGTTGAAAAGCACAAAACTGGACGAAGTATATGAGACACTTGTTTTCATGCGTTGAATAGGCTTTCTGAGTGGATGGAAATAAAAGATCCAAGCCCCATATTCACCCAATCTTTCTGTTGCTGCTGCTGCTCCTGCTAAGTCGCGTCAGTCGTGTCCGATTCTGTGCGACCCCATAGATGGCAGCCCACCAGGCCCCGCCGTCCCTGGGATTCTCCAAGCAAGAGTACTGGAGTGGGTTGCCATTTCCTTCTCCAATGCATGAAAGTGAAAAGTGAAAGTGAAGTTGCTCAGTCGTGTGTAACTCTTAGCAACCCCATAGACTGCAGCCTACCAGGCTCCTCCGTCCATGGGATTTTCCAGGCAGGAGTACTGGAGTGGGGTGCCATCACCTTCTCCGCCCAATCTTTCTACCTGGGGGCAATTTCCCAAATGCACAAAGGGGGACAACCTCCAGCAGTGAGTGGTGGTCTTCACAGAGTCCAGGGCAGGGGCAGCAGGTAGACCTGGGGAGATACAACCCAAAGAGGAGCAGTCTTCATAGATGGTTTGCATGTGGATCCCCTGCGAACTGCTGGCTGAAGGCTGGGCTGCATGTATTCAGGGGAAGACTCTACATCCAGCGTCCGACATAGAGAGACTGCAGTAGGTCTGAGACCCGAACGAGACACCACACAATGTGCAGGACCAAGAGGCACCTGAGTTCTAAGCCAAGCAGAGTCCAGAGACCTCGCTGAGCATCTTGGGAGTCCAGTAGAAAAACCTGGAAAAATCATACCTTATGAGTAAGAATCGCCCCCTGAAATAAGAGTTATGATCTAGCAACCCTAGAACTAGGAAAAATTGAAAGAGACTTACCCTAATAAGGAATAAGACCAGAACTGAGAGAATCAAAATCATTTTCTAATAATTTAATTGCTGTAAGACTAAAATTTAAAGCTATTTAAGGAAACATAACATAAACTTGACTCTCTTCCATGAATCAATATGCAAAGAAAAAGGAAAAGGAGATCAATGAAGAAAATAAGTGTCAATGAAGAGAGATTCTGAGATGACTCAGATGTTAGAACTAGCAATCAGATGTTTTGAAAGAGCTATTATAAATGTGTTCCAGGGCCTTGAAAAAAAAGTAGGCAAAATAAATGAAGAGATGAACAATCCACAGGGAAAAGAAACCTATAAACAGGCTAAGACAATTTTAATTAAGGAGGATCAGAGTTGTAAATTTCACACTCCATGATTTCAAGACTTGATCTAAATCTGTAAATAGTGATCAAGTACTATAAATAGTAATCAAGACGATGCAATGTTGGCAAAAGAATGATATATAGTTCATGAAAGGGAAAAAAGTATAATCTACCGATTTTCAACAAAGTACTGACACAAATTCAGAGGAGAAATGCATCTCTTTAACAAATTGTGCTGGAACAAGTAGATTTCCCTCACACTACCCATAAATTTAATTTAGAATGACGCATAAATGAAAGACAAAGTGGAAATTTAATTATTCTAGAAGAAATCATAGGAGCCCATCTGTGCAATATTCTTAGAGGGAATATAAGAAAAAAATACAAATTTGACTTTATCAAAATTTAAAAGTATCTGCTCACTAGAAAGTGGTATGCTGCTGCTGCTGCTAAGTCGCTTCAGTTGTGTCCAACTCTGTGCAACCCCATAGACGGCAGCCCACCAGGCGCCCCTGTCCCTGGGATTCTCCAGGCAAGAACACTGGAGTGGGTTGCCATTTCCTTCTCCAATGCATGAAAGTGAAAAGTGAAAGTGAAGTCGCTCAGTCATATCTGACTATTCACGACCCCATGGACTGCAGCCTACCAGGCTCCTCCATCCATGGGATTTTCCAGGCAAGAGTATTGGAGTGGGGTGCCATTGCCTTCTCCATTAGAAAGTGGTATAAAGAAAGTAAAAAGGTGAGGCACACAATGAGAAAATATTCTAAATATATGTATTTGACAAAAGATTGGCATCCTGAGTATATAAGTGATATAACTAAGTAACAAGAAAACCAATAACTTAATTAAAAAGAAGCAAAGAATTTAAGAAGGCATTTAACATTGTTTTGTACAGTGTTTTTAAAATGGTCCCTAAGCTTACAAAAAGGTGCTCAATATTCTTGTCATCATGAATACACAAAATAAAACCACAGTGAAATATTTCCCACTCTCTATAGTGACCAAAAATTTAAAAATTTTACTAAAACCCCCAAATATTAGCAATAATGTACAAAAACTGAAATTCTCTTACATTGCTAATGGGAATACAAAATTATACACCTCTTTGGAAAACTCTTTAGAAGTTTCTGATAAAGTTAAATACACACCTATCCTGCCAGCTAGCAACTTCAATCATATATATTTACCAAAGGGAAGTGAAAGCATGTGTTCACCAATAATAGAGGAATACTTATAGCTGCTTTGTTTAAAATAATTCCTCGTGAAAAAGGCTGCTGAACTAATGTCTATCAATATAGAATGAAAACACTATTTGTGGTATATTAGTGGGAGAAGGCAATGGCACCCCACTCCAGTACTCTTGCCTGGAATATCCCATGGATGGAGGAGCCTGGTGGGCTGCAGTCCATGGGGTCGCTAAGAGTCGACTGAGCGACTTCACTTTCACTTTTCACTTTCCTGCATTGGAGAAGGAAATGGCAACCCACTCCAGTGTTCTTGCCTGGAGAATCCCAGGGACTGGGGAGCCTGGTGGGCTGCCATCTACTGGATCGCACAGAGTTGGACACACTGAAGCGACTTAGCAGCAGCAGTGCAATAAACATTACTTAGCAATAAAATATAATGAAGTAATATAAATAATAGCATGCATAGTTTAAAAACCTATTGAGTGAATAAGAATAAAAATACTGATAATACCATTTAGATGTCATCCAAAAGCAGGCAGAATTAGTCTAGGAACATAGAAATCAGAACAGAGGTTGTTACTTATGTGTAATGAGGATTGACTGGCAGGAAACAGGGAGAAACTTGCTTGGTGATGGAATTGTTCTCTGTCCTGACTTGAGAGTTGGTTACATAGGTGTGTGAATCTGTCAGAATGCATGATTTGTATGTTTAAGTTCTGCACATGTCACTGTACATAAAGTTTACATACATACAAACATACACAGGAAAGAATGCTTCCATTTAGTTCAGTTCAGTCACTCAGTCGTGTCCGACTCTTTGCGACCCCATGAATTGCAGCACGCCAGGCCTCCCTGTCCATCACCATCTCCCGGAGTTCACTCAGACTCACCAAAGAATGCTTACAGAGCCTCAATTATGTACACTATAATGAGCATTGTGGGGGACCCAAAGAACAATGAGACATCATTAAAGAGATGATATATTTTCTAAAGCAAGGTTTGAGGGTCTCAGTGCTCTCTTGTTCAGTTGCTAAGTTGTGTCCAACTCTTGGTGGCCTCATAAGTGAAGTGAAGTCACTCAGTTGTATGGTCTGACTCTTTGCGACCCCATGGACTGTAGACCCCCAGGCTCCTCCATCCATGGGATTTTCCAGGCAAGAATATTGGAGTGGGTTTCCATTTCCTTCTCCAGGGGATCTTCCTGACCCAGGGATCAAACTTGGGTCTCCTGCATTGCAGGCAGACTCTTTACCAGCTGAGTCAACAGGGAATTGACGGTAGCATATCTGGTTCCTCTGTCCTCCACAATCTCTCAGACTTTACTCAAATTTACTTCCCCTGAGCTGGTGATACTATCTAACCATCTCATCTTCTGATGCCCCTGTCTCCTTTTGCCTTCAATCTTTCCCAACATCAAGATCTTTTCCAATGAATTGGCTCTTCTCATCAGATGGCCTAAGTATTGGAGCTTCAGTCCTTCAGCTGAAGCTGAAGCTTTAGGACTTTAGCCTCAGTCCTTCCAATGAATATTCAGGTTTATTTTATTTATGATTGGTTTGATCTCGTTACAGTCCAAGGGACTCTCAAGAGTCTTCTCTAGCACCACAATTGGAAAACATCAATTCTTCAGTGCTCAGCCTTTTTATAGACCAGCTCTCACATCCATACTTGACAACTGGAAAAACCATACCTTTGACTACATGGACTTTTGTCAACAAAGTGCTGTCTCTGCTTTTTAATACAGTGTTTAGGTTTGTCATAGCTTTCCTTCCAAGGAGCAAGTGTCTTCTAATTTCATGTCTACAGAAATTGTCTGCAATGATTTCGGAGCCAAAAGAATAAAATCTGTCATTGTTTCCACTTTTTCCCTTCTATTTGTCATGAAGTGATGGGACCAGATGCCATGATCTTAGTTTCTTTTAATGTTGAGTTTCAAGCCAACTTTTTCACTCTCCTTTTTTTACCATCATCAATAGGCTCTTTAGTTCCTCTTCACTTTCTGCCATTAGAGTGGTATCATCTGCATATCTGAAGTTATTGATATTTCTCTTAATAATCTTGACTCCAGCTTGTGATTCATCCAGCCTGGCATTTTGCATGATGCACTCTGCATGTAAGGTGAATAAGCAGGCTGGCAATATACAGTTTTGTACTCCTTTCCCAATTTTGAACCAGTTAGTTATTCCATGTGTGGTTCTAACTATTGCTTCTTGACCTGCATACATGTTTCTCAGGAGATGGGCAAGGTGGTCTGCTGTTCATATCTGTAACAATTTTCTGCAGTTTGTTGTGATCCATACAGTCAAAAGCACTAACGTAGTCAATGAAGCAGATGTTTTTCTGGAACTCCCTTACTTTCTCCATGATCCAGCGAATGTTAGCAATTTGGCCTCTAGTCCCTCTGATCCTTTGAAACCCAGCTTGTACATCTGGAAGTGCTCAGCTCACACACTTCTGGTGCCTAGCTTCAAGCCTTCCTTCAAGCCTCGCTTAAAGGCAGTCTCACTTGTAAAGACATTATTAGAAGCCTTAGTGAAACCAGGAAGTACCCTGTGTGGCTCCTGTGAACACAAGCCTTTCAATGTCCCTCATTTCTTTGATTACACAAAATAGGCTTCATTCAGCCTCCATAAGCAATCCTTCTTGAGTTCCAAGGGGCAGATTTAAGCATTTGTTGATTGGGGAAGGTGAGGATGCAGAGACTGGGGAGAAACAAGCTGTCAAGACGAACAATTGTGCAGCCTTGGGGCAGGGTCCTGGTTCCCCATCAGGCAGGACACACAGCGGTATCTTTGAGGTATTTTGCAGATACTGAAACCTCCACCAGGTGGGAGAAGTTAACTGTATGCTGTCTGCAAGCGCAGCTGTAGACCCCAGAAGGGTTGGGGCCACAAGATTGGTGGTGCTGACTCCTACTTACCTCACCGCCAATCAATCAAAAGATTGTCCACGAGCTGATCACACCCTCTTTGAATCATTATTATGAAACTCCTCACTACCACCTCCAGGTTGAGACATTCAATTTTGAGGGCATTAGCCCACTGTGGCCCACTCTGCCTGACAAAGCAATAAAGCTATTCTTTCTACTTCATCCAAAACTCCGTCTCTGTGATTTAGTTTTGTGTCAGGGTACAGAAGCCAGATTTGTCTTCATTAGTAAATCATTCCTTTGTCCTTAGCAAAGGTATAAATATATTACAACAGTAATATTTTTATAAACTAAAACAGCTACTCATTAAATAGATAACATAATCACTTGAGTACATTTTGTAAGAATATAAACATTTCAGAACTGATAAGTTTTACTCATTGCCTTTATCTTTTAAACATGTTCTTGTTTCTTTTTGTGGTTATGTGTATTGCTTTTTAAATTTCATTCTCCGTATTTTCTGTGCCTAACATTTTCCTGTCTCCAGAATCTCTTTTCAGCGTCCTAAAGGAAGCTTCCTTTGCTTCCTTACTTGTCACTCTCAGGAAAGAACTGATCAATTCCATCTTAATCAGAGAGTGCGCATGGACTTGTCTTTTTAACATTCTCAATTAGACTGCTGAATAGCAAGCACCTCTGCTGCGTTCCTTCTGACATCTTCTTTTTCCATCTCCTCTTGGCAAAGCAGAAAAAGACAATAATTATGCAGCAGCATGAAGCCTCTGGACTAAGTGAAAACTCTGTGATTGTCTTTCTCCAACCAACAGGTTCTCTGGGGGACAGCTTCTAAATTGCCTTAAGCTCCCCTCTCAGTAGGTATGCTGAATGGTTACTAATTAATTTAAACTGAATCGGCCCTTAACAACTCTCATTCACAGAATTAAATCTCTGCGCTCTATAGACTTGAAAGGACTATACCTTCCAAGAGTGTAACATTTTACAACTTAGATAAGGTTGGTTAGCAGACTATTGATGGCAGCAAGTTCAGCCTAGCCGTTGTGGAACATATTACAAAGATCAGAATGGGAAACACTAGTTGATGAGAACTTTAGGCACTAAACTAAGCCATTTAATTTTAGTAGATAGTTAGGTGCTTATATGCAGCAACATGATGACCAGAACATTTGACAACAGTATGTGCATTTGTTTGTTTTCTGAAAATCTGAAGTTATCTTTATGTAAGTGTGGGGGATCTTCAAGTGTGGGGGAATGAAACCATATTCTAAAGGAAGAAAAGCTAGATTATTTAAGAGGCTGATAAAAATTATGTTGAGTGGATGAAAGTTACAAGAGAGCAAAATGATAGTTAATCAAGAAGTTTTGGATTAATAACAGCTCTGTCATGCTTATTAAAAAGAGAAATTATAGAAAGCACCATCATTTATCTTCACCCTTATTTAAAGTAATCTTTATTAAAAAGGAATCTCAGGAATAACTACTAGAACTGAAATACTCCCACAGTAAGTGTTGTGTACTTATTTTATTACTTGCAAATGTATTTTTCTTCCACTTTACATATATGGCCATTTAATGCACTTGACCTCTCCAATGGTAGCACACCCCATAGGGGCTGTTTTTTTTTTTTTTCCCTGTCTCTGTAAACAAAAAATTTGCCTGTCATTTCAGTAAACAAAGGATGTTGAGGCACCTTAGAGCGCACCCTGAAGGAATTCAGTATAGAAAGAAAGTTGCCTGTCTCTGAGCCATCAGCTTCTGCAGCCAACTCCAACAGTGCACCCTGGGGTGACTCAGGATGGAGGAAGACAGAATGCTGACCCTAGGTCGTGCATCTGACTCTTTGCGACACTATGGACTGTTGCCTGCCAGTCTCCTGTGTTCATGGGATTCCCCAGGCAAGAATTCTGGAGTGAATTGCTATGCTCTCCTCCAGGAGATCTTCCCAACCCAGGGTTTGACTCTGTGTCTCTTATGTTTCATGCATTGACAGGCAGGTTCCTTACCCCTAGCACCATCTGGGAAGTCCTGGTTTTCATTAATGATCAGTAATCTTTTGATGTTCCAACTATCTTAAAAAAAAAAAAAAAAAAAAACTCCCATATATATTGCTCCTCCCTTACCTCTTCAGAACACTTGAGGGATCTGTTCAGTGGTGTCTGACTGTTTGCAACCTTATTGACTGCAGCACACCAGGCCTCCCTGTCCTTCATCATCTCCCAGAGCCTGCTCAACTCATGTCCATTGAGTGAGTGATGTCATCCAACCATCACATCCTCTGTCCTCCCCTTTTCCTCCTGCCTTCAATCTTGCTCAGCATCAGGGTCTTTTGCAATGAGTCAGTCCTTCATCAGGTGGCCAAAGTATTGGAGCTTCAGCTTCAGCATCAGTCCCTCCAATGAATATTCAGGATTGATTTCCTTTAACATTGACTCATTTGATCTCCTTGCAATCCAAGAGACTCTGGAGAGGCTTCTTCAACACCACAGTTCACAAGCATCAGTTCTTCAGCCCTCAGCTTTCTTTATAGTCCAGTTCCCACATCTGTACATGACTACTGGAAAAGCCATAGGTTTGACTAGATGGACCTTTGTCAGCAAAGTAATGTTCTGCTTTTTAACATGCTGTCTAGGTTGGTCATAGCTTTTCTTCCAAAGAGCAAGAGTCTTTTAATTTCATGGTTGCAATCACCATCACAGATATTTTGGAGCCCAAGAAAATATAGTCTGTCACTGTTTCCACTGTTCCCCCATCTATTTGCCATGAAGTAATGGGACAAGATGCCACAATCTTAGTTTTTTTAATGTAGAGTTTTAAGCCAACTTTTTCACTCTCCTCTTTCACTTATATCAAGTGGCTCTTTAGTTCCTCTTTGCTTTCTGCTATAATGTGGTATCATCTGCCTATCTGAGGTTACTGATATTTCTCCTGGCATCTTGATTCCAGCTTGTGCTTCAAACAGCCCAGTATTTTGCATGATGTACTCTTCATAGAAGTTAAATAAGCAAAGTGACAGTATACAGCCTTGATGTACTCCTTTCTCAATTTTGAACTAGTCTGTTGTTCCATGTCCAATTCTAACTGTTGCTTCTTCACGCATACAAGTTTTGCAGGAGGCAGGTCAGGTGGCCTGGTATTCCCATTTCTTGAAGAATTTTCCACAGTTTGTTGTGGTCCACACAATCAAAGTGTTTAGCATAGTCCATGCTGCTGCTGCTGCTAAGTCGCTTCAGTCATGTCCAACTCTGTGCGACCCCATAGACGGCAGCCCACCAAGCTCCCCCATCCCTGGGATTCTCCAGGCAAGAACACTGGAGTGGGTTACCATTTCCTTCTCCAATGCATGAAAGTGAAAAGTGAAAGTGAAGTCGATCAGTCCTGTCTGACTCTTCGTGACCCCATGGACTGCAGCCCACCAGGCTCCTCCGTCCATGGGATTTTCCAGGCAAGAGTACTGGAGTGGGGTGCCATCACCTTCTCCACATAGTCCATGAGGCAAAAGTAAATGTTTTTGTGGAATTTTCTTGCTTTTCCTATGATCCAATTTGATTTCTGGTTCCTTTGCCTTTTCTAAATCTGGCTTGAACATCTGGAAGTTCTCAGTTCACATACTGCTAAAGCCTAGCTTAAAGGATTTTGAGCATTATTTAGCTAGCATGTAAAATGAGTGCAATTGTGCAGTAGTTTGAACATTTGGCATTGCCTTTCTTTGGGACTGGAATGAAAACTGACCTTTCCCAGTCCTGTGGCCACTGCTAAGTTTTCCAAATTTGTTGGCATATTGAGTGCAGCTTTTAATGGCACTTTATCTTTTAGGATTTGAAATAACTCAGCTGGAATTCCAGGAGAAGGCAATGGCACCCTACTCCAGTACTCTTGCCTGGAAAATCCCATGGATGGAGGAGCCTGGTGGGCTACAGTCCATGGGGTTGCTAAGAGTTGGACACGACTGAGTGACTTCACTTTCACTTTTCACCTTTCACCTTCATGCATTGGATAAGGAAATGGCAACCCACTCCAGTGCTCTTGCCTGGAGAAACCCAGGGATGGGGGAGCCTGGTGGGCTGCTGTCTATGGGGTCGCACAAAGTTGGACACAACTGAAGTGACTTAGCAGCAGCAGCAGCAGCTGGAATTCCAATACCTCCACTAGCTTTGTTTGTACTGATGTTTCCTAAGGCCCATTTGACTTCACACTCCAAGATGTCTGGCTCTAGGTGAGTGATCACAGCATTGTGATTATCTGGGTCATTAAGTTCTTTTCTGTATAGTTCTTCTGTGCGCCACCTCTTCTTAATCTCTTCTGCTTCTGAAAAGTCTTTGCTATTTCTGTCCTTTATTGTGCCCATCTTTGCATGAAATATTCCCTTGGTATCTCTAATTTTCTTGAAGAAATCTCTAGTCTCTTCCATTCTATTGTTTTCCTCTATTCCTTTGTATTGTTCACTTAGAAGGGCTTCCTTCTCTCTCCTTGCAATTCTTTGGAACTCTGCATTCTTCTTTTCCTTTCACTTCTCTTCTTTTCTCAGCTATTTGTAAGACCTCCTGAGGCAAACATTTTGTCTTTTTTTCACTTCTTTTTCTTGGAGATTTTTTTAAATTAATTTGTTTTTTATTGAACGATAATTGCTTTACAGAATTTTGCTGTTTTCTGTCAAACCTCAACATGAATCAGCCATAGGTATACATATATCCCCTCTCTTTTGAACCTCCCTCCCATCTCCCACCCCATCCCACCCTCTAGGTTGATACAGAGCCCCTGTTTGAGTTTCTGGAGCCATATAGCAAATTCCCATTGGCTATCTACATTACACATGGTAATGTAAGTTTCCATGTTACACTTTCCATACATCTCACCCTCTCCTCCCCCTCTCCCTGTGTCCATAGTCTATTCTCTATGTCTGTTTCTCCATTGTTCCCCTGTAAATGAACTCTTCAGTACCATTTTTCTAGATTCCATATATACGTGTTCAGTTCAGTTCAGTCGCTCAGTCATGTCCGACGCTTTGTGACCCCAGGAATCGCAGCACGCCGGGTCTCCCTGTCCATCACCAACTCCCGGAGTTCACTCAGACTCACGTCCATAGAGTCAGTGATGCCATCTAGCCATTTCATCCTCGGTCATCCCCTTCTCCTCCTGCCCCCAATCCTTCCCTGCATCAGAATCTTTTCCAATGAGTCAACTCTTCACATGAGGTGGCCAAAGTACTGGAGCCTCAGCTTCAGCATCATTCCTTTCAAAGAAATTCCAGGGCTGATTTCCTTCAGAATGGACTGGTTGAATCTCCTTGCAGTCCAAGGGACTCTCAAGAGTCTTCTACAACACCACAGTTCAAAAGCATCAATTCTTCAGCTCTCAGCCTTCTTCACAGTCCAGCTATCACATCCATACATGACCACTGGAAAAACCATAGCCTTGACTAGATGGACCTTTGTTGACAAAGTAATTACACAGTATACGCAAGAATATCAAATCCTCTTTCAGGATTTGAAAGAGTTCAACTGGAATTCCATCACCTCCACTAGCTTTGTTTGTAGTGATGCTTTCTAAGGCCCACTTGACTTCACATTCCAGGATGTCTGGCTCTAGGTCAGTGATCACACCATTGTGATTATCTGGGTCATGAAAATCTTTTTTGTACAGTTCTTCTGTGTATTCTTGCCATCTCTTCTTAATATCTTCTGCTTCTGTTAGGTCCATACCATTTCTGTCCTTGATCGAGCCCATTTTTGCACGAAATGTTCCCTTGGTATCTCTAATTTTCTTGAAGAGATCTCTAGTCTTTCCCATTCCATTATTTTCCTCTATTTCTTTGCATTGATCACTAAGGAAGGCTTTCTTATTTCTTCTTGCTATTCTTTGGAACTCTGCAATCAGATGCTTATATCATTCCTTTTCTCCTTTGCATTTTGCTTCTCTTCTTTTCACAGCTATTTGTAAGGCCTCCCCAGACAGCCATTTTGCTTTTTGCATTTCTTTTCCATGGGGATGGTCTTGATCCCTGTCTCCTGTACAATGTCACGAACCTCATTCCATAGTTCATCAGGCACTCTATCTATCAGATGTAGGCCCTTAAATCTATTTCTCACTTCCACTGTATAATCATAAGGGATTTGATTTAGGTCATACCTGAATGGTCTAGTGGTTTTCCCTACTTTCTTCAATTTAAGTCTGAATTTGGCAATAAGGAGTTCATGGTCTGAGCCACAGTCTGCTCCTGGTCTTGTTCTTGTTGACTGTATAGAGCTTCTCCATCTTTGGCTGCAAAGAATATAATCAATCTGATTGCAATGTTGACCATCTGGTGATGTCCATGTGTAGAGTCTTCTCTTGTGTTGTTGGAAGAGGGTGTTTGTTATGACCAGTGCATTTTCTTGGCAAAACTCTATTAGTCTTTGCCCTGCTTCATTCCGTATTCCAAGGCCAAATTTGCCTGTTACTCCAGGTGTTTCTTGACTTCCTACTTTTGCATTCCAGTCCCCTATAATGAAAAGGACACCTTTTTTGGGTGTTAGTTCTAAAAGGTCTTGTAGGTCTTCATAGAACCATTCAACTTCAGCTTCTTCAGCGTTCCTGGCTGGGGCATAGACTTGGATTACTGTGATAGTGAATGGTTTGCCTTGGAAATGAACAGAGATCATTCTGTCATTTTTGAGATTGCATCCAAGTTCTGCATTACGGACTCTTTTGTTGATCATGATGGCTACTCCATTTCTTCTGAGGGACTCCTGTCCGCAGTAGTAGATATAATGGTCATCTGAGTTAAATTCACCCATTCCAGTCCATTTGAGTTCACTGATTCCTAGACTGTCAACATTCACTCTTGTCATCTCTTGTTTGACCACTTCCAATTTGCCTTGATTCATGGACATAGGAACATTCCAGGTTCCTATGCAATATTGCTCTTTGCAGCATCAGAGCTTGCTTCTATCATCAGTCACATCCACAGCTGGGTATTGTTTTTGTTTTGGCTCCATCCCTTCATTTTTTCTGGAGTTATTTCTCCACTGATCTCCAGTAGCATATTGGGCACCTACTGACCTGGGGAGTTCCTCTTTCATTATCCTATCATTTTGCCTTTTCATACTGTTCATGGGGTTCTCAAGGCAAGAATACTGAAGTGGTTTGCCATTCCCTTCTCCAGTGGACCACATTCTGTCAGATCTCTCCACCATGACCCGCCCATCTTGGGTTGCCCCACGGGCATGGCTTAGTTTCATTGAATTAGACAAGGCTATGGTCCTAGTGTGATTAGATTGACTAGTTTTCTCTGAGTATGGTTTCAGTGTGTCTGCCCTCTGATGCCCTCTTGCAACACCTACCGTCTTACTTGGGTTTCTCTTACCTTGGGCGTGGGGTATCTCTTCACGGCTGCTCCAGCAAAGTGCAGCCGCTGCCCCTTACCTTGGACGAGGGGTATCTCCTCACTGATGCCCTTCCTGACCTTCAGCGTGGGATAGCTCCTCTAGGCCCTCCCGCGCCTGTCCAGCCACTGCTCCTTGGACGTGGCATTGGTTAGAATATGTTATTTTCTTTCTCTTTCTGACTCACTTCACTTTTAATCACTGCCTCCTGTATAGTGTTACAAACATGCACCCATAGTTCTTCAGGCACATTGTCTGTCAGATCTAATCCCTTGAATCTATTTGTCACTTCCACTGTATAATCATAAGGGATTTGATTTAGGTCATACCTGAATGGTCTAGTGGTTTTCCCTACTTTCTTCAACTAAGTCCGAATTTTGCAATAAGAAGTTCATGATCTGAGCCACAATCAGCTCCAAGTCTTGTTTTTGTTGATTGTATAGAACTTCTCCAATTTGACTACAAAGAATATAGTCAATCAGATTTCAGTTTTGACTGTCTGGTGATGTCCGTTTGTAGTCGGCTTAAGTCTTCAGGAAGTCCACCAAATAAAACATAAACCTCAACTTCCAGGTTGTGAATTTTTTTTCCCAGTCAACATCTCCTAGTGACTTAGTTGACACCAGTGTCCTAGAAACTGAATGTTCCCTTCCTCCCCATCCAAATTCATATGAAAAATCCTAGTACTCGAAGTGATAATATTTGGAAGAGGGGTATTTAGGAAGTAATTAGGTCATGAAGGTAAAGCACTCATGAATGGAATTGGTATTGATAAATGGAATATTTCTTGCCATATCAGTAAACAGAGTATGTCATAGTCATCAGCCATTGAAGCCACCACCTGACAGTGAGCTGGTGGGCTCTGAGGCAGGTCGGTTAGAAATGAATCAGATCAGATCAGATCAGATCAGTCGCTCAGTCGTGTCTGACTCTTTGCGACCCCATGAATCGCAGCACATCAGGCCTCCCTGTCTATCACCAACTCCCGGAGTTCACTGAGATTCATGTCCATTGAGTCAGTGATGCCATCCAGCCATCTCATCCTCTGTCGTCCCCTTCTCTTCCTGCCCCCAATCCCTCCCAGCATCAGAGTCTTTTCCAATGAGTCAACTCTTCACATGAGGTGGCCAAAGTACTGGAGTTTCCGCCCCAGCATCATTCCTTCCAAAGAAATCCCAGGGCTGATCTCCTTCAGAATGGACTGGTTGGATCTCCTTGCAGTCCAAGGGACTCTCAAGAGTCTTCTTCAACACCACAGTTCAAAAGCATCAATTCTTTGGCACTCAGCCTTCTTCACAGTCCAACTCTCACATCCATACATGACCACAGGAAAAACCATAGCCTTGACTAGATGGACCTTTGTTGGCAAAGTAATGTCTCTGCTTTTGAATATGCTATCTAGGTTGGTCATTACTTTCCTTCCAAGGAGTAAGTGCCTTTTAATTTCATGGCTGCAGTCACCATCTGCAGTGATTTTGAAGCCCAGAAAAATAAAGTCTGACACTGTTTCCACTGTTTCCCCATCTATTTCCCATGAAGTGATGGGACCAGATGCCGTGATCTTCGTTTTCTGAATGTTGAGCTTTAAGCCAACTTTTTCACTCTCCACTTTCACTTTCATCAAGAGGCTTTTTAGTTTTCTTCACTTTCTGCCATAAGGGTGGTGTCATCTGCATATCTGAGGTTATTGATATTTCTCCCGGCAATCTAGATTCCAGCTTGTGTTTCTTCCAGTCCAGCGTCTCTCATGATGTACTCTGCATACAAGTTAAATAAACAGGGTGACAATATACAGCCTTGACGAACTCCTTTTCCTATTTGGAACCAGTCTGTTGTTCCATGTCCAGTTCTAACTGTTGCTTCCTGACCTGCATACAAATTTCTCAAGAGGCAGATCAGGTGGTCTGGTATTCCCATCTGTTTCAGAATTTTCCACAGTTTATTGTGATCCACACAGTCGAAGGCTTTGGCATAGTCAATAAAGCAGAAATAGATGTTTTTGTGGAACTCTCCTGCTTTTTCCATGATCCAGCGGATGTTGGCAATTTGATCTCTGGTTCCTCTGCCTTTTCTAAAACCAGCTTGAACATCAGGATGTTCACAGCTCACATATTGCTGAAGCCTGGCTTGGAGAATTTTGAGCATTACTTTACTAGCATGTGAGATGACTGCAATTGTGCAGTAGTTTGGGCATTCTTTGGCATTGCCTTTCTTTGGGATTGGAATGAAAACTGACCTTTTCCAGTCCTGTGGCCACTGCTGAGTTTAGAAATGAATACCTGCCATCTAGTAGCCCTCAGACTGCAGCCACTCCTCGTGGTGAGCCCTTAGGAAACTCAGGGTGTGAAAGCAGAATACTGGCCATAGGTAGCTGAGGTACACATTGAAGGAATGATTCCAGTAAGCTCAGATCACAGATTTTGCATCTTTCTATCCTTAGAAAAGTGCTAACTTTTTCACTTGGATTACCTGGTATTCTTTAATTTACAATATTATTTTGATATTCAGACCACCTGCCTTCCTTTACAAAACTTCTTTATAACCTGGCTCCATCCCCCACTGTCCCCACCTCAGCCATTTCCTTGAAGCAGTTCTTTCAGGGTTACTTGAGATGCTGCCTCCCAGGCTTGAAGTCCTAAAAATTCCCACTGAACAAAACATAATTCTAAACTTTTAGGTTGTGAGTATTTTTTAGTTGAAGTGTCTTCATAAAAGAGACCTTAGCTCATTTGACTCTTCTGCCACATAGGGACACAGAGAAAGATAGCAGCCTATGAACTAGGAAGTGGTCCTCACCAGACACCAAATCTGCTGGTGCCTTTATCTTGGACTTCCCAGCCTCCAGAACCATGAGCAATAAATATATGATGTTTATAAGTCACCCAGTCCGTGGTGTTCTATTATAGCAACCCGAAGGGACCAAGAAGACAAGACACGCCCAAGGTTTCTGCAGTATCTGGATGTTCTCAACTCTGGTTGTTCATTAGAATTAAATATGGATATTTTCAAGTACATGGAAAGCTTATCTAGACTTATTGAATCATAATCTTCAGAAGAAGGCCTTTACTCATGTAGTTTATTTAGAGTTGTTGTTCAGTCAGTCATGTCCAACTCTTTATGATTTCATGGACTGCAGCACACCAGGCTTTCTTGCCCTTCACTAACTACCAGAGTTAGCCCAAACTCATGTCCATTGGGTCAGTGATGCCATCTAACCATCTCATCCTCTGTCATCCACTTCTATTCCCACCTTCAGTCTTTCAGTATTGGAGCTTACTGCTTCAATATTGGAGCATCAGCTTCAGCCTCAGTCTGATGAATATTCAGGGTTGATTTCCTTTAATCAAACCAGATTGACTTGTTTGATCTCCTTGCTTATTTAGAGTGGCATAGGCAATGGCAACCCACTCCAGTATTCCTGCCTGGAAAATCTCATGGACGGAGAAGCCTGGTGGGCTATAGTCCATGGGGTCGCAAAGAGTCAGACACAACTGAGCGAGTTGACTTTGACTTTTGACTTTAGGCATTTTTTATGTGTAGCCCAGTGTGAGCACTACTGATATAGCCCACTCTCCTACTCAAGAATGCAAATGAAAAACTAAAATCAACATAATTTTTCTCTCCCTGTGTTAAACTATACTGGGACCAAGCATGCTTTCCTATCCCTCTGTTAAAGGACACTGAGATTAAGCAAAAGCAACCTAGCTACTTGCTCCAGGTAATATTTGCTCTTGGAAGATAAGTCTGTGCACTAACTAAAAGAGCTTACCTATCAAGATGGACAGTTTAGTCATCAAAACTGACTTCAAGACCTTTGCCCCATTGTGCCCACAAGTCCAAAGCTATTATCTGATAAAATCTACTAAATCCTGAATAGATTTTGCCTTTGTAAACTGACCTTTAAATTTCTCAGACCAGGTCCCAATGCCTTATAAATAGACTCCCTGATCTCTGTTCTTTTGAGGAACTTCTAAGACTCTCTCAAGGTGGTGTTCTCCCTGATGGCAGTGTGTCCAATAAACTTAGCTTTGCTTCATCAATAGGTAATTTTGGTGAGTTAAAAGTCACTGTTCAATAAGCATCACTCTGTTGCATAAATGATTCATTTAATACCAATCACTATAGTTTATAAGCATAAAACAGTTTCAAAGGCATAAATCACCTAGGCTTAGAGTAACGTGAATTACTTGGGCATTTTTGCAAAGATTGCCTTGGCTTCTCCTTTCTACAGATGATTTTGTTCTTGGGTGAGCTCTAGCAATACTGCAAGCTTTGGTATCCCAGGATATCTTAGTTTAATACCTTCACCTGAAGTAACTGACAACAATTTTTAAGTTATATTTTCTTCCATTCAAACATTGTACTACTCCCAGGAATCCAAATCCCATTTACCCTTTTTAAGGATTATTCTGTTACTGTTTCCATCTATTAATATATGTGCTAAACCAATTAGGAAAATACTGCTGCTGTTGCTGCTGCTAAGTCGCTTCAGTCATGTCCAACTCTGTGCGACCCCATAGACAGCAGCCCACCAGGCTCCCCCATCCCTGGGATTCTCCAAGCAAGAACACTGGAGTGGGTTGCTAGTTCCTTCTCCAATGCATGAAAGTGAAAAGTGAAAGTGAAGTTGCTCAGTCATGTCCAACTCCTAGCAACCCCATGGACTGCAGCCTAGCAGGCTCCTCCATCCATGGGATTTTCCAGGCAAGAGTACTGGAGTGGGTTGCCATTGTCTTCTCCACAGGAAAATATTACCTATGGCAATTCGACCATTATGACATTTACTTCACTTTAATGAGTTATCTCCTACTTTGAAAAAAAACTATTTCTATTTATTTTATACAGAAGAAACTTAATTCTCCTGTAACTAAATTCTAAACCTATGTTTGACTTCAGACCTACATTTCTGAGAAACTATGTCAGAACTCAAGAACAGATGTTGTAAAATGGAAAATCTTCAAGAAAATTAAGAGAATATATATATATATATATATATATATATATATATATAGTGATTTTGAGAAGAAGTAACATTGGAATAAATACCCAAAAGACAGTTACCAATGAATTTGGGTTTTTAATGGGCTCATATAAAAGACAACTAACAGAGTGAGGTGATGTGAGAATCCAGAATAAGCCTACTGTTGTGCCCAAACAACAAAAATTAAAATATTTTAAAGTTGAATTTGACCAAACAGACCTTTAAAATTATCTATGTAGAATGAAAAGGAAAAGGCACTGACTTGAAAAACTTGACAATTACATCCATTCTTGGGAGTATGTGGTTAAAGGTCAAAATTCTTAAAAGCTTTTGACTCAACCTCAAACTCCCATATTTAAGATAAAGAAAAATAGACTTTAAAAATAAATGTCAACATATGTATTTTTGATCCACTATTGAAGTCCTGGGACGTGGCATGCTTGAGGAATTAAGGGAGGATTTAGTGAGATAAAGCCACACAACAGTTTGGCTCAGGTGGGCCATTTATCTCTAAGGACTGGGTCCAGCTGCAAGTTCAGACTTAACCATGATGCATGGCACTGAATAGACTAGGATGCTTTGGCATGATTTTAATAGAATGAGCATTAGATTTATCCATAATATTTATATCTAGTTTTATTTTATGATAATATCTGGATTTGTATTAATAGTTAAGGCAGCAAAGACATGCAATGAGTTTAAACACTCAAGTATCAACATCAGGTAAAACATTTGCACTTTGTAAAGGCTTTTCTCTTAGCATTTAAGCTGTGAAAAGTTTTGTTGGTAGGAATTTATTGATGATAAATTGTGTATGTGACAAAGAATAAACCCAAGTGTCAGTGACTGTACTGTTTCACAATATGATATTTTAATATATTGAGTGTATCAAGTTGGCAACAGATAAGAAAGTGCTAAATGTACGCTCAGAAGCCCTGGGTTAAATTTCAACAGTGTCACCTATTACTAGTCTCTCAAACAATGCATTGATCTCCTTCAACCTATTTTATCCTCCTTAAAGTTGGATTAATCATACCTGTCATAGCAACCACCCATGCTTGTTTTAAGAATCAATATGAAACGAAGTACATGGAGCATTTAGAAATAGATATCAGAGATTTTTCACTAAGATCAGAGCTGAATGGAAGTCACAACCAGACCTCAGAGGGTGTCTACAGTTTGCATAGGAGCCCAGGGGCATCTAGTAGGTCAGGGAGCTGCATGGTTCCCTGACCAGCTAGATTCTCACAGTGCCTCACTCAGAGAAGCAATTACTACTTGAAGTAAAGGGGCATGTCACTTCTTTCCATTGCTACATCACAAATTACACTTTATGGTTTAAACAAAAAGAGTCATTCACTCTCATTCAAAGCTTCTGAGGATTAGGAATTCAAAAAAGGTTGGAATACTCAAAGGCTGGTGGCTGCAATCTTCTGAAGGCTACTTAGTGTATATGCCAAACAGTTGATGCTAGTTATGTGATATAAGGCATCAGTTCAGTCACTCAGTCGTGTCTGACTCTTTGCAACCCCATGGACCACAGCACACCAGGCCTCCCTGTCCATCACCAAATTCTGGAGTTTACTCTAATTCATGTCTGTTGAGTTGGTGATGCCATCCAACCGTCTCATCTTCTGTCATCCACTTCTCTTCTGGCCTTCAATCTTTCCCAGCATGAGGGTCTTTTCAAATTAGTCAGCTCTTTGCAACAGGTGGCCAAAGTATTGGACTTTCAGCTTCAGCATCAGTCCTTCCAATGAATATTCAGGACTAATTTCCTTTAGGAATGACTGGTTTGATCTCCTTGCAGTCCAAGGGACTCTCAAGAGTCTTCTCCAACACCACAGTTCAAAAGCATCAATTCTTCAGCACTCAGATTTCTTTATAGTCCAAACTTTCACATCCATACATGACTACTGGAAAAACCATAGCTTTGACTAGATGGAACTTTGTTGGCAAAGTAATGTCTCTGTTTTTCAATATGCTGTCTATTTTGGTCATAACTTTCCTTCCAAGGAGTAAGCATCTTTTAATTTCATGGCTGCAATCACCATCTGCAGTGATTTTGGAGCCCCAAAAAATAAAGTCTGACACTGTTTCCGCTGTTTCCCCACCTATTTCCCATAAAGTGATGGGGCCAGATGCCATGATCTTAGTTTTCTGAATGTTAAGCTTTAAGCCAACTTTTTCACTCTCCTGTTTCACTTCCATCAAGAGGCTTTTTAGTTCCTCTTCACTTTCTGCCATAAGGATGGTGTCATCTGCATATCTGAGGTTATTGATATTTCTTCCAGCAATCTTGATTCCAGCTTATGCTTCATCCAGCCCTGCATTTCTCATGATGTACTCTGCATATAAGTTAAATAAGCAGGGTGACAATATATAGCCTTGACGTACTCCTTTCCCGATTTGGAACTAGTCTGTTGTTCCATGTCGAGTTCTAACTGTTGCTTCCTGACCTACATACAGATTTCTTAAGAGGCAGATCAGGTGGTCTGGTATTCCCATCTCTTTCAGAATTTTCCACAGTTTGTGGTGATCCACACAGTCAAAGGCTTTGGCATAGTCAATGAAGCAGAAATGGATTTTCTGGAAATCCCTTGCTTTTTTGATGATCCAACGGATGCTGGCAATTTGATCTCTGGTTCCTCTGTCTTTTCTAAAACCAGCTTGAACATCTGGAAGTTCATGGTTCACGTACTGTTGAAGCCTGGCTTGGAGAATTTTGAGCGTTACTTTACTAGCATGTGAGATGAGTGCAATTGTGTGGTAGTTTGAGCATTCTTTGGCATTGCCTTTCTTGGGGATTGCAATGAAAACTGACCTTTTCCAGTCCTATGGCCACTGCTGAGTTTTCCAAATTTGCTGGCATATTGAGTGCAGCACTTTCACAGCATCATCTTTTAGGATTTGAAATAGCTCAACTGGAATTCCATTACCACCACTAGCTTTGTTCATAGTGATGCTTCCTAAGGCCCACTTGACTTCACACTCTAGGATATCTGAGTCTAGGTCAGTGACCCTACCATCGTGATTTTCTGGGTTATGAAGATTTTTTTTTGTATAGTTCTGTGTATTCTTGCCACCTCTTCTTAATATCTTCTGCTTCTGTTAGGTCCATACCGTTTCTGTCCTTTATGGAGCCTATCTTTGCATGAAATGTTCCCTTGGTATCTCTGATTTTCTTGAAGAGATCTCTAGTCTTTCCCATTCTGTTGTTTTCCTCTATTTCTTTGCATTGATCACTGAGAAAGACTTTCTTATCTCTCCTTGCTATTCTTTGGGACTCTGCATTCAAATGGGTATATCCTTCCTTTTTCCCTTTGCCTTTCACTTCTGTGAACTCCTCTGTGGCTTTGGCATGTGCCTTGGTGTTTCTTACAGCATGGCTGGATTAACCTGGAGGCTAGGCTCTGTGGACAAGCACCAAGAGAGACAGAGAAACAGACACAGAGAGACACAGAGACAGTGAGAAGTAGGAAAAAACCTCCCTGACTTTATGAACCAGCAGCTAGCTGTGGAGGTCACGTGGCATCATTCCCACCAAATGCTATTGGTTGAGACAGTTTCGGAGGCACACAATATTGGCACCTCTTCACAGAGATGTGTCAGTGTCTCACTGCAAGAGCACCACTGGGGATGACATATATCTTGGTGAGGCCATCTTTCGAAAATACAATGTGATACAGAATATGAAAATCCCTAGAATAGTCATTTCTCCCCTCCTCCATAAATCTGTAAAAGCTACATTCTTCTTCTCAGGAACCAGCTTGTGAAGGTACCAAGGGTAGTGTTTTATGGTGGAAAACTCGAGAAATCTGAGAAAAATATCAGAAATCTGAGATTCTGACTCAAGGTTTTGAACTTAAGATTCTATTAGTAAAAACCTGGGAATTGAAGACTCTGGAATTTGAGGACTGTCAGTCAGGTTCTTAGAGGCTGAGATTCTAATGTGGGGGCTTTTGCCGCTGGTGAAGCACCCACCAAAATCTTTTATCCACTGGGTGTGAGCTTTCTCCTGGCTCCCAAAGTGGGTGTATATGCAGCTCTTTGTGGTGTGGAAAATGCAAATTTATTATGCAGTCCTGGCATCAGCTGGTTGTCTTATTTGAAAACAAACAAACAAAAAGAAATCTGAGAGATTAGAAAGGCTATGGATTATATAGGGCTTTCCTGATAGCTCAGGTGGTAAAGAATCTGCCTGCAATGCAAAAGACCCCGGTTCAATTCTTGGGTTGGGAAGATCAACTGGAGAAGGTATAGGCTACCAGTATTCTTGGACTTCCATTATGACTCAGCTGGTAAAGAATCCACCTGCAGTATGGGGGACCTGGGTTCAATACCTGGGTTGGAAAGATCTCCTGGAGAAAGGAAAAGCTACCCACTCCAGCATCCTGGCCTGGAGAATTACATGGACTGAATGGGGTTGCATAGAGTCAGACATGACTGAGCAACTTTCACTTTCAGTTTCTCACAAGGATTATACATACAAAAAAAACTACTTTGAAAATTATTAGTACTACTTTCTAAAGTGTGAAGGTGATAGTCACTCAGTCGTGTCAAACTCTTTGTGAACCTACGTACTGTAGCCTGCCAAGCTCCTGTGTTCATGAAATTCTCTAGGCAAGAATACTGGAATGGGCTGTCATTTCCTTCTCCACCCACCTTCTGCTGCTGCTGCTGCTAAGTTGCTTCAGTCGTGTCTGACTCTGTGCGACCCCACAGACAGCAACCCACCAGGCTACTCTGTCCCTGGGATTCTCTAGGCAAGAATACTGGAATGGGTTGCCATTTCCTTCTCCAATGCATGAAAGTGAAAAGTGAAAGTGAAGTCGCTCAGTCGTGCCTGACTCTTTGCGACCCCATGGACTGCAGCCTAGCAGGCTCCTCCATCCATGGGATTTTCCAGGCAAGAGTACTGGAGTGGGGTGCCATTGCCTTCTACAACCCACCTTCTAAGTTGGGTTAAATTAATGACTAATATTTTAATTATTATTTTTTCTACTTCCCAGTGTATAGAACTTAGAAGAATTATTTATACATAAAATTTTAAATATTGTGTTTCTCAACACCTTCATTCTATATAAATTTATAATTTATTACTCTTTATTGAATTAAGTTCATTGAAAATAATTGCTTCAGGTTTAGAAAGAATTCTCACAATTACAGAAAGTTTCTTACCTGTATTTAATACAGAAAGTTGCCTAATTAGGATTGAATAGTGAAACTATTAAAGTCTGAAAGTCTTATTTGAGATTCAAGATAGACACCTTTGAAATAGAAAAACTGTTGTATTTTGATGTTTATCAATATGCACCAACTAAAGAAGTACTTATTATTATTCTTTGGGAAGTTTTAAATCTGGGCATCAACAGATGCCCAGGAGTGAGTCCTCAGTATGGTAGATTTGGGGGAAATTTAGTCAGGTATTATGTGTACATACCTCACAGTGCACATCAGAGTGAAGAAATGTGGGTACTTTTTTTACAGTGTTTGCGTATTCATTTGGCTGCACCAGATCTTAGTTGAGGCGCATGGTCTCTTCTTTGAGATGTGGCTTCTTTAGTTGTACCACTTGGGCTTTAGAGCAGGTGGGTTCAGTAGTCATGGAGGGTGGGGCTTACTTGCCCCACAGCATATGGATCTTAGTTCCCCAACAAAGGATGAAACCCATGTCTTCTGCATTGGAAAGCAAATTCCTAACCACTGGACCACCAGGGATTGGAGAAGGAAATGGCAACCCACTCCAGTGTTCTTGCCTGGAGAATCCCAGGGACAGGGGAGCCTAGTGGGTTGCCGTCTATGGGGTCGCACAGAGTCGGACACGACTGAAGCAACTTAGCAACAGCAGCAGGACCACCAGGGAAGTCCTGCTGATATCAGTCCATCCAGTGAGAAAAGAAGGCAAACTTTGGGCATAGGGAGACAAAATAACTCCTCTTTCTCAGCCCAGGAGCATACAGAAATTCTTTTCTTCTGAGTTGGCACACAGGAGCCATGCTGGGTGTCTTCCACTTTTCCAGACCTTTGTCTTCTGTTTTTGATCTACTTTCTTGTTCTGCTTCATCCTACTTTTTTTTTTTTTTTTTTAGGGTGTATTTTCTTTCTTTTTTTTTTTTAATTTTATTTAATTTTTAAATTTTACATAATTGTATTAGTTTTGCCAAATATCAAAATGAATCCACCACAGGTATACATGTGTTCCCCATCCCGAACCCTATTCTACTTTTTTTGTTTACTTGATTTTGCCTTCCATTTTCTGTACTCTACTCTTTATTATTAAAGAGCAGAGACATTACTTTGCCAACAAAGTTCCATGTAGTCAAAGCTATGGTTTTTCCAGTAGTCATGTATGGATGTGAGAGTTGGACTAGAAAGAAAGCTGAGTGCTGAAGAATTGATGCTTTTGACCTGTGGTGTTGGAGAAGACTCTTGAGAGTCCCTTGGACAGCAGCGAGATCAAACGAGTCAATATTAAAGGAAATCAGTCCTGAATAGTCCTGATGCTTTTGAACTGTGGTGTTGGAGAAGACTCTTGAGAGTCCCTTGGACGGCAGCGAGATCAAACGAGTCAATATTAAAGGAAATCAGTCCTGAATAGTCCTTCCAATGAAGGACTGATGCTGCAGCTGAAACTCCAATACTTTGGCCACCTAATGTGAAGAACTGACTCCTTGGAAAAGACCCTGATGCTGGGCAAGATTGAAGGCAGAAGGAGAAAGGGATGACAGAAGACAAGATGATTGGGTGGCATCACGGATTAAGTAAATATGAGTTTGACCAAGCTCTGGGAGATGGTGATGGACAGGGATGCCTGGCGTGCTGCAGTCCATGGGGTCCGTCACAGAGTTGGACGCGACTGAGAAACTGAACTGAACTGAACTGAACTCTTTATTTTCTATATCATCTTTATAATTTTCAGAGATTTTTCTTTTGTATTATTTCTTTTCATATCCTTTATTTATTTTTTTTGGATGTAATAATTACTCTTATCTCTGAAAGATATCAAATAAGGCTACTTTACATTTTCTCCAGGCACTTTTTCTACTTACTTATTTTTTTAGCTATCTTTAATGCTGGTAGAGCTCCTCAATTGTCCAGTTACATAGTGTTAACTACACTGAAGTGTGAAACACAAAAATTAACTGATAGTTCTGTGCCATTAATGAAGATGATGGTGACTTCCTTCAAAAGGTCCCATGCACACACTGCTACACTCTATGCCCCCAACCCTGCAGTAGGCCACTGCTGACCCAAACCTCCACCGAGACTCCTGAACACTCACAGGCAAGCCTGGGTCAGTCTCCTGTTGGTCACTGCTCTTTTATCCTGGGTCCTGGTGTGCACAAAGTTTTGTTTGTGTGCTCCAAGAGTCTATTTCCCCAGTTCTGTGTAAGTTCTGTGACCAAATCCTCCTGGCCTCCAAAGTCAAATTCTCTGGGGGTTCTCAGTCCCTTTGCCAGATCCCTAGGTTGGGAAATTCATTGTGGGTCCTAGAGCTTTCTAAACAGCATGAGGATTTATTTGGTATAATTGTTCTATGGGTTGTCTGCTCCACAGTGTATGGTGGGGTTAATGGTGGCCTCATACTGTGTGACCGCGGTCTGCTGCACCCAGAGCCCCTGCCCCTGTGGCAGGTCACTGCTGACCTGTACCTCCATAAGAGACACTCAAACACTCAAAGGCATTTCTGGCTCAGTTGTGTGGGGTCTCTGGACCCTGGTGCACACAAAATTTTGTTTAAGCCCTCTGAAATCTCTTGCAGGTATGGGATTTGATTCTAAACATGATTTTGCCCTTCTTATCATCTTGCTGGGGCTCCTCCTTTGCTCTTGGATGTGGAGTATCTTTTTATGGTGGGATTCAACATTATCCTGTCAATGGTTGTTCAGCAGGGAGTTGTAATTTTGGAGTTCTCACAGAAGATGAGCCCATGGTCCTTTTATTCTTCTTAACAACAGGGAGGGAACACAGCCTGGACAATCAGCAGAAAATTAGATTAAAGATTTACTGAGCATGGCTCTGCCCTTCAGAACAAGACCCAGTTTCCCCAGTCAGCTTCTCCCATCAGGAAGCTTCCTTAAGCCTCTTATCCTTATCCTTCAGAGGGCAGACAGAATGAAAACCACAATCACAGAAAACTAATCAAACTGATCAAATGGATGACAACCTTGTCTAACTCAGTGAGACTATCAGCCATGACATGTAGGGCCACCCAAGACCAAGGAATCATGGTGGAAAGTTCTGAAAAAATGTGACCCACTGGAGAAGGGAATGGCAAACCACTTCAGTATTCTTGCCCTAAGAACTCCATGAACAGTATGAAAGGCAAAAAGATAGGACACTGAAAGAGGAACTCCCCAGGTTGATAGGTGCCCAATATGCTACTGGAGAAGAGTGGAGAAATAACTCCAGAAAAATGAAGAGATGGAGCCAAAGCAAAAACAACACCCAGGTGTGGATGTGACTGGTGATGGAAGTAAAGTCCAATCTGTAAAGTACAATATTGTGTAGGAATCTGGACTGTTAGGTCCATGAATGGAGAAGCTCTATACAGTCAGCAAAAACAAGACTGGGAGCTGACTATGGCTCAGATCATGAACTCCTTATTGCCAAAATCAGACTTAAATTGAAGAAAGTAGGTAAAACCACTAGACCATTCAGGGATGACCTAAATCAAATCCCTTATACAGTGGAAATGACAAATAGATTCAAGGGATTAGATATGATAAACAGAGACCTGAAGAACTATGGATGGAGGTTCATGACATTGTAGAGGAGGCAGTGATCAAGACCATCTCCAAGAAAAAGAAATGCAAAAATAGAAAATGGTTGCCTGAGGAAGCCTTACAAATAGCTGAGGAAAGAAGAGAAGTGAAAGGAAAAGGAGAAAAGGAAAGATATACCCATTTGAACGCAGAGTCCCAAAGAATAGCAAGGAGAGATAAGAAAGCCTTCCTGAGTGTTCAGTGCAAAGAAATAAAGGAAAACAATAGAAGGGGAAAGACTAGAGATGTCTTCAAGAGAATTAGAGATACCAAGGGAATATTTCATGCAAAGATGGGCTCCATAAAGGACAGAAATGGTATGGACCTAACAAAAGCAGAAGATATTAAGAAGAGGTGACAAGAATACACAGAAGAACTGTAAAAAAATCATCATGAACCAGATAACCACAATGGTGTGATCACTCACCTAGAACCAGACATCCTGGAATGTGAAGTCAAGTGGGCCTTAGGAAGCATCACTACAAACAAAGCTAGTGGAGGTGATGGAATTCCAGTTGAGCTATTTCAAATCCTGAAAGATGATGCTGTGAAAGTGTAGCACTCAATATGCCAGCAAATTTGGGAAACTCAGCAGTGGCCACAGAACTGGAAAAGGTCAGTTTTCATTCCAACCCCAAAGAAGGGCAATGCCAAAGAATGTTCAAACTACCGCACAATTGCACTCATCTCACACGCTAGTAAAGTAATGCTCAAAATTCTCCAAGCCGGACTTCAACAGTACATGAACCATGAACTTCCAGATGTTTAAGCTGGATTTTGAAAAGGCAGAGGAACCAGAGATCAAATTGTCAACATCTTTTTGATCATCAAAAAAGCAAGAAAGTTCCAGAAAAAGCAGATACTTCTGCTTTATTGACTATGCCAAAGCCTTTGACTCTGTGGATCACCACAAACTGTAGAAAATTATTAAAGAGATGGGAATGTCAGGCCACCTTACCTGCCTTCTGAGAAATCTGTATGCAGGTCAAGAAGTAACAGCTAGTACTGGACATGAAACAATGGACTGGTTCCAAATTGAGAAGGCTGTATATTGTCACCCTGTTTATTTAACTTCTATGCAGAGTACGTCATGCAAAATGCTGGGCTGGATGAAGCACTAGCTGGAATCAAGATTGCTGGGAGAAATATCAATAATGTCAGGTAGCAGATAACAACATACTTATGGCAGAAAATGAAGAGGAACTAAAGAGCCTCTTGATGAAAGTGAGAGAGGAGAGTGAAAATGTTGGTTTTCTAACCAACCAAAATGTTGGTTAGAAAAAAACTAAGATCATTGCATCTGGTCCAATCACTTCATGGTAAAGAGATGGGCAAACAATTGAACCAGTGACAGACTATTTTGGGGGCTCCAAAATCACTGCAGATGGTGACTGCAGACATGAAATTAAAAGACGCTTGCTCCTTGGAAGAAAAGCCGTGACCAATGTATACAGCATATTGAAAAACAGAGACGTTACTTTGCTTACAGCAGTCTGCCTAGTGCAAGCTGTGGTTTTTCCAGTGGTCATGTGTAGATGTGAGTGTTGGACTATAAAGAAAGCTGAGCACCGAAGAATTGATGCTTTTGAAGTGTGGTGTTGGAGAAGATTCTTGAGAGTCCCTTGGACTGCGAGGAGATCCAACTAGTCCATCCTAAAGGAGATCAGTCCTGAATATTCATTGGAAGGACTGATGCTGAAGCTGAAACACCAATACTTTGGCCACCTGATGTGACAAACTGACTCATTGGAAAAGACCCTGATGGTGGGAAAGATTGAAGGCAGGAGAAGAAGGGGACGACAGAGGATGAGATGGTTGGATGGCATCACCGACTCAATGGACATGAATTTGAGCATGCTCTGGGAGTTGGTGATGGACAGGGAAGCTTGGCATGCTGCAGTCCATGGGGTCTCAGAGGGTCAGACACGACTGAGCAACTGAACTTAAATCTGTGCCAGTGGACAGGGCTCGGGGACTGGACAGCTTCCAGGATAACAGGTTGAACAGCTGGCTTTTCTCTAAGTTTCTCTGTAAATATGGATAAGTTCTGCCTTTTTCGGTTGATTTTTCCAGAGAAGTGTCTGTCAGTATCATCACAGAAATTTTAAAACTGTTTTAGTGAACATCAAGTGAAGTTTTGCACCACTCCATAGACATATCCTTGCCTATCCAAGGTGTCACAAAGAGTCAGACACGGCTGAGCGACTGAACTGAACTGAATCTCTCTGTATACAATTTTGTTCGCTGTCCTCCTGTGTCTTTACCTCTTTATAGCTAGATTTATATTGGGGAGGAGGGTGTTACGGAGGGACGGTTGTCTATGTTTGTTTAGCAATAAACAAAGGTACAGCAATTCCATTATAGTCAGCTCCCCAAACACTCTCATATTCTACATCGCAGGTGACATCAACTTCCTGAGGCTTTCTGGATTCCAGAGAGAAGACGGCCTTGCTTCTCAGAGAAAGCAATTGCAGTCACACTGGCAAGTCATGTATCTTCCTGCACTGGCCCTCTTCCATCATATCAGGATAAGAAAGCTATAGAAGTCTCCTAGATGTATTTGAATTCAGAATTCATATCTCTGTCTTTTCCTTGTTGTCTGGGATAGAAGTGGAAAGATATATTGACTTTGGTCTTTGAAATCTAAGTCTGATTTATACATAAAATACATATTTTAATAGAATTAATATATTTTAGCCTGAACATCTAGATTTTAAAGAATAGAAATGATAAAAATCCAGAATCCTATCACTCTGAGATAATCACTCTTGAAGTGTATATTCTTAATTGGCATGTTATTATTCTGTCTTGCTGTTCTACGATTAATTGCTTGTCCACCAGGTCATCAATTTACACCAAGTAAACACCTTCCAGAGTCAGTTTACCATTTAATGGAATGACACTTCCTTTAGGGTATCAAGTATAACTCTTTATTTCCAGCTATCTTTCTGGAAGGTGTTTACAAATATTAGAGAGCATAATAAAGACTTGGATTCTAAGAATCAATATTTATTGTCTACAGAAATAAATAATTTAAGTTGAAAATAAAAATTTCCTACAACAGAGAAAATTAAAAGTGTTAGTCATTGATTGCTTCTCTGAAAAGAAAGAAATTATCTGTAGTTTCACTTTCCACAGCTCAGAAATAATAACCCTTGTGAAGTTCTCATGAGCTATGTAATTAATCAATCATGATTCCTGACATTGAGAAATTCCTTCGCAACAGAGAATGTCTTATTTATCCTTATCTCCTTCCTGGTGACTAGATAACTGCTTTGCACATATTTCACTCTCAAGAAAAGGATATTAAATACCTGAAAAAAACACCTCTGACATAATTTAATAGACTATATTTTTTCATTCAGGTTTATTTTTCCCTTTGCTGATATCAATTTCAATTTAGACTAAAATATGGGAGAAATTAATTTACTGTGCAGATGGCATCTGCAAGTGAAAATAAAGTATAGCTTGCTTGACTTTCCTCTGAATAAGGGTTCTTTGCTTCTCTTTCAAGCAAAAAAGATATTATTTTTTCAGAAATGTGTGAAAGAAGTCTAACCTTTGAAAATGCCAAAAGAAAAGTGGTATATTTGGAATATAACAAATTTGTTTAATTTAAACTTTTTAATTCAATTATATATTTATTACTAGAAAATCTATATTGATTGCATTAAAATACAGAGAAGCCAAAACAAAGAAATGAAGATAGAAAAAGAAACTTAGAATTATAAGCCCAATAGTCAAAGATAGCCAATGTTTAGCTTGTCTTCTCTTTTTTATGCATAGTATGTTTACATATTTACAAGCAAATAATTGTATGATTTGCTCATCCAAATAATTGGAAAGTTCAAACACCACTGGGGGCACTATAAAGTGGTATAGCCACTTCAGAAACATTCTGGCACTTCTGCAAGCAGTCTAACATAGAGTTGCTGTATGACCTGGCAATTCTACTATCAAAGTGAAAGTGAAAGTCCCTCAGTCATGTCCGACTCTTTGAGATCCCATAGACTATACAGTCCATGGAATTCTCCAGGCCAGAATACTAGAGTGGGTAGCCTATTCCTTCTTCAGGGAATCTTCCCAATCCAAGAGTCTAACCAGGGTCTCCTGCATTACAGGTGGATTCTTTACCAACTGAGCTATCAGGGAAGCCCATTTCACTACCAGGTATAGGCCAGAAAGAAATAAAAATATATGGTCACTCAAAAGCATGAATGTTCATAGCAGCTTTATTCATAATAGCCAAAAGTTTGTCTACTTTTGATATCATGGTAATGCTGGCCCTGTCGAATGAGTTTGGAAGTGTTCCTTCCTCTGCACTTTTTGAAATAGTTTGAGAGGATAGGTGTTCTCTCTTCCTTAAAAGTTTGGTGGAATTTATCTGTGAAGCCATCTGGTCCTGGAGTTTCGTTTCTTGGGAGTAGTTACATTAGTGATTCAATTTCAGAATGATAATTAGTCTGTTCTATTTTCTACTTCTATTTCTTTCTAGTTCAGCTTTGAGACCTCATGCAAAGAGTTGACTCATTGGAAAAGACTCTGATGCTGGGAGGGATTGGGGGCAGGAGGAGAAGGGGACGACAGAGGATGAGATGGCTGGATGGCATCACTGACTCGATGGATGTGAGTCTGAGTGAACTTTGGGAGTTGGTGATGGACAGGGAGGCCTGGCATGCTGCGATTCATGGGGTGGCAAAGAGTCAGACACAACTGAGCGACTGAACTGAACTGAACTGAACTGATGTGTCTAGGAATTTATCCATTTCTTCTAGATTGTGCATTTTACTGGTCTATTCTTGCCCATAGTAATAATCTCTTTTGCTTTTTGTATTTCTGTGAGGTTGGTAAAAATTTTCCTCTTACATTTCTGGTTTTATTTCCTTGAGCCATCTCTTTTTTGTTGATGTGTGCTAAGTTGCTTCAATCATATTCGACTCTTTGTGATCCTATAGGCCATTCCTCCAAGCTCCTCTGTCCATGGGATTCTCCAGGCAAGAATATTAGAGTAGGTTGCCATTTTTTTCTCCAGGGGATCTTGCTGACCCAGAGATTGAACCTGCATCTCTTACATCTCCTGCATTGGCAGGAGATTCCTTACCACTAGTGCCTCCTGGAAAGTTCTGACTGAAGAATAATCAATTTTGTTTATCTTTTCAAAGGACCAACTCTAATATTTTCTATAGTGTTTTAGTCTCATTTATTTCAGCTCTGATCCTTTTAGGGTTTCTACTAATTTTAGACCTTATTTTTTCCTTCTTTTCCTCATTCCTTTGGATATAGTATTAGATTGTTTATATGGGATTTTTAAAAATTTCCTGAGGTGTGCTTGTATCACCATAAATTTTCCTTTTAGAACTGCTTTTGTACAATAGCATCCCATAGATTTTTGATTGTTGTTTTCCCATTCCCAGATGGTTCTAGTGGTAAAGAACCCACCTGCCAATGCAGGAGACATAAGAGATGTGGGTTTGATCCCTGGGTCAAGATGATCCCCTAAAGGAGGGCATGCCAATTCACTCCACTGGTCTTGCCTGGAGAATCTCATGGACAGAGGAGCCTGACAGGCTACAGTCCATATGTCACAAAGAGTCAAACAAGACTAAAGTGACTTAGCATGCATGCATGCAGGTGTTTTTAAATTTCCTCTTTGATTTCTTCAGTGTACCATATTGTTTAGTCTTCTCTTGTGTTTTGCAAGTTCATTTGTCTTTTTCTTGTCATTGATTTCTAGTCTTATGCCATTGCGGTCAGGAAAAAAAAGCTTGATATGACTTCAGTATCTTTAAATGTGTTGAGACTTGTTTTGTGGCCTAAACTGGTGATATATCCTGTAGAATGTTCCAAATGCTCTCAGAAAGAATATATATATTCTGTTGCCTTTGGCTGGAATGTTGTAAACACTGCTAACCCTTGAGCATCTTTGGGGTTAACCTGTGTATAATTATAGCAAGACCTCTGTATCCACAGTCCTTTGTCCTATAGATTCTACCAACCATGAACCATGTACTACTGTAGTATTTAGTATTGAAAAATGTCCACAGACAAGTGAATCTATGTAGTTCAAACTCATGTCATTCAAGAGTCAAGTGTATGTATGAAGTCCATCTGGTCTAATGTGTCCTTTAGGACCAGTGTTTATTTATTGATTTTCTGTCTGGATAATCTGTCCTTTGATGTAAATAGGATGTTAAAATTACCTCCTACTATTATGTTGGACTTACCAGGTGGCTCAGAGAATCTGCCTACCAAGCACTCCTGAACCCGGGTTCAGTCCTTGGATTGGGAAGATGCCTGGAGAAGAAAATGGCACCCCACTCCTATATACTTGCTTAGGAAATACCATGGATGAGGAGCCTTGCAGGCTATAGTCCATGGGGTTGCAAAAGAGTTGGACACTACTTAGCAACTAAAACAAACAGAACTGTTACATTACTGTCAGTTTCTCCCTTTATGTCTATTAATATTTGTTTTGTGTAGTTTATTAATATTTGCTTTGTGTAGTCTATTAATATTTGCTTTGCATAGTCTATTAATATTTGCTTTGCATAGTCTATTAATATTTGCTTTGTGTAGTCTATTAATATTTGCTTTATATATGTACATACACTTGTTCTGTCTTCTTGACTTGATCTCATTGTCATTATGTAATGTCCTTCTTTGTCTCTTGTTACAGTCTCTGTTTTAATTTCTATTTTGCCTGATAGAAACATTACTGTTCCAGCTTTCTGTTTCCATTTTCATCAGACACTTTGCCCAACCACTCATTTTCAGTCTGTGTGTGTCTTTAGAACTGAAACAAGTTTCTTGTATGCAGCATATATATGGGTTTTGTTTTTTATCCATTCAGCAATTCTATGTCTTTGAATTGATACTTAGTTCATTTACATTTAAAATAAATCTCGATACATGTGTTCTATTGCCATTTTGTCCATTGTTTGGGGTTTGTTTTGTAGTTATTTTTTGCTCCTTTCTTTTGAAATTTTTGTTTGGATTTAATGACTATATTTAGCATTATATTTGAATTCTTTTTTTTCTATATATCTATTATAGATTTTTGGTTTGCAGTTACTATGAGGTTCATATATAACAAGGTATTTATTTATTCATTTAATTTGGTGTTATCTAAACTCTGATGCTGGGAGGGATTGGGGGCAGGAGGAGAAGGGGATGACAGAGGATGAGATGGCTGGATGACATCACTGACTCGATGGACGTGAGTCTGGGTGAACTCCGGGAGTTGGTGATGGACAGGGAGGCCTGGCGTGCTGCGATTCATGGGGTCGCAAAGAGTCGGACACGACTGAGCAACTTAACTGAACTGACTGAACTGAAACTTGTTATAAATGCATTCTAGTAACCTTGCATTTTTGCTACCCCATCATAGCTTAATAATTTTGATGTCATATTTTACATGTTTATTTTGTGTATCTCTTAACTACTTACTGTGTTATAGATGATTTTACTAGCTTCTTCTTAAACTTCTTACTAGTTTTATGAGGTTGACCAACTACATTTACTACATTTTCACGCTCATCAATAAGATTTTCCTTTTATAAATTTTCATATTTCTAGTTTTAGCCTTTTATTTTCTGCTTTGATACATCTCTTTAACATTTCTTTAAAGCCAGTTTAGAGAGGCCGGCCTCTTTTTGCTTTTGCTAGTCTGTGAAACTCTTAATCTCTCCTTAAATCTGAATGCTATCTTTGCTGGGTGGAGTATTCCTTTTTGTGGGTTCTTTCATCACTTAAAAATATCTTGCCACTTTGTTTTAACCTGCAGAATTTCCGCTGAAAAGTCAGCTTATTGGATTTACTGGTAAGTTATTGTTTTTCCCTTGCTACATTTATGTTTTCTGTTTAATTCTGGACATTTTAGTTGCAGTGTGTCTTGATATGGTTCTCTTTGGATTGATCCTGTTTGGGACTCTCTATGTGTCCTGGGCCTGGATGTCTGTTTCCTTTCTCAGGTTAGGGAAGTTTTCAGCTCTTATGTCTTCAGATATGTCCTCTACCCCTTTCTCCCTCATTTCTCCTCCTGGAATCCCTGTAAAGTGAATGCTAGTATGATTGATACTGTCCCAGATGTCTGTAAACTATCTTCATCTTTAAGAAATTCTTTTCTCCTTTTTTTCAGTTCAGCTTGGGTGACTTCTATATCATCTAATCTACTGTTGATTCCTTCTACTGTATTTTAAAATTTCAGTTATTATATTTTCAGCTGTGTTTATTATAATCAGCCAGATCACATCCAATGCAAATCATGCTCATTCCCTTCCTAACTGAGTAGCAATGAAAACTTTGACTTAATTTTGCAACCAAAGATGATATCTTGAAATCACTTTGAAACTAATTTCTAATATCACAATATACTCTCTCTAATAATGTCCATTTACTTTGTAATATTTTAGATAATACCTTACTTATGCAACTTTCCATAGGACATTTTTAGTACTAGCCTTTCATTTTCTTTCCTTTGCCTTCAGCTGTTTCCTCAGTTGACCTGGGATCCTTGTCTCACAGACTAATCTGAACTATATTTTCTGAAAGGTTTAGAGATGTCATATTTTCTCAAGAACTTTCAACAGAAAATAAAAAGAGGGCCCCCCAAATCCCCTTAGTTTATCTAAAAATTTTCCAAGTTCCATTGTGAGGTAGCAGAATTATTGCCCCTGCCAACATAGGGATGATACTTTTGACTATTCTTATCATGACTTGAGATGTCCGAGATTGCAAAGTGCCAGCCACAGTTTACAATTCAGTGGAACCATTTTTATATTTTCAGTTCAGTTCAGTCGCTCAGTTGTGTCCAACTATTTGTGACCCCATGAATCGCAGCACGCCAGGCCTCCCTGTCCATCACCAACTCCCGGAGTTCACTCAGACTCACATCCATTGAGTCAGTGATGCCATCCAGCCATCTCATCCTCTGTCATCCCCTTCTCCTCCTGCCCCCAATCCCTCCCAGCATCACAGTCTTTTCCAATGAGTCAACTCTTCGCATGAGGTGGCCAAAGTACTGGAGTTTCCGCCCCAGCATCATTCCTTCCAAAGAAATCCCAGGGCTGATCTCCTTCAGAATGGACTGGTTGGATCTCCTTGCAGTCCAAGGGACTCTCAAGAGTCTTCTCCAACACCACAGTTCAAAAGCATCAATTCTTCGGTGCTCAGCCTTCTTCACAGTCCAACTCTCACATCCACACATGACCACAGGAAAAATCATAGCCTTGACTAGATGGACCTTTTATATTTTACATGAAATATAAATGTATGTGTCTTCATTTAGATGTTACCCACCTCATACCTATGATGCAGAGATTAGAAGAAAAATATTTTGAAAATAAGACATCAGGTAAGATGTAAAAAGCACCACACCTACTACAACTCAGCTCCTAGACCAATGTCTTTAGTTATGGTAGAGGCAGCACTGTCGTTGTCTCAGACCGTGTCTTACACAGCAAAAGACAAAGCGGACCTCCAGCGCTTTCACTGTGAATGAGTTTTCAACAGATCACGTTATCATTATATAAGGCCTTATATACATACTTATGCATGCATATAGGCCTTATATACATACTTATGCATGCTGTGAACATGAGTAGTTCTTTTCATGTTCTTTTATTTCTAGGAATTTGGTGCCAAGGACAGAAGAAACATTGGTGAAAGAACTTGGTGGTACATGACTTATTCTACAAATCCACAGCATAGACAAAAGGAAGTTAGCCATAAGAAACAAATTTAGATTCCAAATAGTGTTTTCAAGTGAGTGTAGATAATTGTCAAATTCATCCTAAAAAAGACCTGATGCAATCAACACATTATCAGTGGCTGTTTTCTAATAGAGTATAGTGATTAGCCTCAAAGATTGTTGATGAAGGCAAATTTTGTCTTCAGAAATGACTGTAGTCATAATTACCTTCAGAATGAGAAAATAAGCTCTAGATCAAGGAGAAAAGAAGCTACTAGATCTAAACATAGTTGAGCTTCGCAGGTGGCTCTGTGGTAAAGAATCCACCTTCGAGTGCAGGAGATGCAGGGGACATGAGTTTGATCCCTGGGTCAGGAAGAGCCCCTGGGGAAGGAAATGGCAACCCACTCCAGTATTCCTGCCTGGAAAAATTCCTCGGACAGAGGAGCCTCGTGGGCTACAGTCCATGGGGTCACAAAAGATCAGACACAACTGAGCACTCTCACATGCTAAATATAGCCCCTGTTCTTTTCTGGGAAGATAACTCAGCTCTGGCCTCTCTCTTGAAATATTTGTCTACACACCCTTATCCAAAACCCTAGGACACAAATTCTCCACTTATACTTCCTCCAATCTTTGACAATTTAACCAAATATCTGCCACTATCTCCAAATCAAGGTAAACTCAATTCTTACTCTAAACATCTTTCCAGACATAACAAACTGTGAAATGTCCTACTTGAAGTTCTGCTGACTGGGAGAATTTCATCACTCCACTATATGTGGAGTTCACCCTTATAAGTGCTTTAATGCTGAAGCAATCCACTTTGGGGCATTACTTTCATATTCCACAGAACTCCCTATAAACATCTCCTAAGACTTTATCCTCTTTAAGGTGAACAGAGAGAATTTGCTGTGAAGTCATAGGCATAGGTTGAGTGAAGAGTAATGGCAGAGGACCCACGTAGAGTCAGTGAATATAGGAAGGATTTGTTCACGTAGAGTACCCAGAGACTTGATCCCAAACAGATCCCTTTCATTTAATGGTGGATTTCATCTTGGTTTATCCAACCGTGTGGCTTAGTGGATTGCACAATGGATAAAAGCCAAGTCATATCATCATTTCATGTCTCCAGGTTATTTGTATTTCATAGTCAGAATTTTTTTCTCTAGAAGTGTGTGCAAAATCAAATATTCTTTCTCACAAGAACAGCAATATTCTGCTGCAAGATATATAATTCTATGTCTAAACTTCAGGGGCCACATCTAAATGTCCACCTTAGAGGTTTTGCCACCTGAGAATTCTGCTCTATTAGAGACTCCAGACCTCCCCAAATCAGTAGTATCAAAGTGACTAACTGGAAGGGCTCAAACAAGGCCAGATTAAATTCTTCAATGGCTCTACGAAGTATACAAAGTGAAATATGATAGAATAGCCAAAATAAATCACTAAATAGAAAAGAACATCTAGAAGGAAAGATAAGATACTTCCAAAACAAGAGGTCAGTTAAATTCTACACTAAATTAAAAGGAGTAAGAGCTATCCTTAACCTTCAGATCAGATCAGTTGCTCAGTCATGTCCGACTCTTTGTGACCCCATGAATTGCAGCACGCCAGGCCTCCCTGTCCATCACCAACTCCTGGAGTTCACCCAGACTCACATCCATCAAGTCAGTGATGCCATCCAGCCATCTCATCCTCTGTCGTCCCCTTCTCCTCCTGCCCCCAATCCCTCCCAGCATCAGGTTCTTTTCTTGGAGGGGATTATAATTCACCTCATATTTTTAGACTGATGAGAACTTCATTAAGTGCCGGGGTCCAGCCCCGGCTGATCCAGGGTATTCGACAGGGAGACGGCATTGGTGACTATTTAAATATTCATCAAAGATATAAAGAGTAATAGAATGAGGATAGCTCAGTAGGAAAATTCAGTGGAGAAAGGAGGCTGAGTAGCTTGGTTTACGCCAGAGAACAATAAAACTTCAAGACAAGAAGCTTGCACCACTTACGTAGGCCACAGGCGTCTTTCCGTTCTCCCGAAGGAGAGGAGACACTGAGGCCTCCCCAGTCGGATCTTAGAAGCCCAGGCATAATTAGTAAGCATGGCGGGTTCTGCGCTCCAGATGGAGACTCAGCCAGAATTTGAGAGAGAGAGAGAGAGACATGAGGAGACCAGTATTTCGAGGAACTGATCCCAATTCTTTATTTTCCAGAGTCTGTTTTTATACACTGAGATGTTATACAAAAGTCACGCGGGGACAGCAGTCCTGACTTTTATTAAAGTCAGGTGCTTCACACAAATGTATACAGAGGTCTTAGGGGTGTTACATCATCTTCTGGACAGGGGGGCCTGCTGACAATTTACAACCCTCTCCTTGTGACAGCGGTCAGTCAATACTTATTTCTCCAGGGGTGATTATTCTTAAAACAGATGCCACCCAAATAAAGTTACATTCCTATAGGGTGAGGGTATAGTGGGTTTTAGTTAAGGAAAGAATTTACTTAGCCTAAGGTCTAACGTGATTTATATCAAAGGTTAATACTTATTTCTTCTATATCTTCATTAATGTGTGTAAGGGAAGGGGATGTGGAGACTTAGCAACAAACGTTGGCTCAACAAATGAAAAACCCTTCACCAATACAATTTCTGATCAGCCCACTATACTTATACTAATGGTTTTCTAACTTTTCTAAGGAACCTGTTTTTAGAAGGTTTAAAGCATCTCGTGCCTCTCATGGTTGGGAGGCTGTGAGCAATCACATGTGGCCGGACAAGCCTGTCAGGCAGGCTAGAGAACCTTCAGAGGAGTTTGTAGGTTGAAACACTCCTATCATGCCCAGGAATTATTATTAACTGGAGCTCTAAGTTAACTCCTTCTCTGAAAGAGGTGGTGGGGGACAGCCCCCCATAAAGTCAGAGGTGTAGGGGAGAGCACAAAGTAGTAAAGTAGGCAGGCTCTGGTTATGGGGGTAGATGCTCTAGAATTTCCAGGGGGACTCCTGAGGCTCGATCCCGCCTTTGCGTATGTCGAGCCTCCTTCCTCATGACATTTGCCATGGGCAGAGTGCCTCACTCTGGCCCCCAACAATTAAGATATATATTCCTATGGGTTTCATATCTAACATCAATCACTCACTTTAAAAAAATGTGTGATACCTACAATTTTATGTTCTCTTGGGCCAAATATTGTGACATAACTACATTGATAGATGAAATATGTGGGTTCCGTATGCTTGATGACGAACCTAGAGAAATCTTCCCCTGGCATATACAGGTGTGGATTTAGTATGCTCTTAAAAAGAGCTATCTAAAAACACTTGCACAAAGAATTAAACATATGTCAATTAAAAAAATTATTTATATATCTGTTTTTGACTGTGCTGGGTCTGTGTTGCTGTGCAGACTTTTTTTTAGTTACAGCGAGCAGGGGCTACTCTCTAGTCCGGTGAGCATGGGCTTCTCCTGGCGGTGGCTTCTCTTGTTGCAGAGTACAACAAGGCCGTCTGGGCTGTAGTAGCTGCAGCTCCCAGGCTCTAGAGCATAGGCTCAGGAGTTGTGGCACATGGATGGGCTTACTTGTTCCATGGCACGTGGCATCTTCTGGGATCAGGGATTAAACCGCATCTCCTGCAAACACAGGTGGATTCTTTACCACTGAACCATCAGGGCAGCCCCAATGTAAGTCAAATTTTTGTTTAGCAGAGGTAATATTTTAGAACTCAATGTGCTTAACCCAGACCAAATTGAAGAAATAAAAGCTAATGGAATTACACTCTTCGGTGGTGACTGAAATCAGAGGTATATTCCTAGAGATGAAATGTCATTCCGTTTCATAAATTCAGTAGATATGAGGATTACTCATATTAATAGCTTCCTCCTGGTCATCAATACCATAACTCAGTCCAACATCATTTGCTCCATGGGTCAGGGAACAACCAGCTTGATTTTTTTCAATTACTAAATACATTTCCCAAGTGTATGATCTTGAATTTGGGACATCACTATTGGAAAAAACATATAAACCATCAACCCCACCTAGTGTGAGATCAATTCAGTCACAATCATCTATCTTACGGTCTTACTGGAGATGGTAAGTCTCCAGTGGAGCCCTGGGGTCAATGTGTGAAAACAAGATGTCCCTTCTCTAGGTAACAATCATGTGCCTTTATAAGTTTTTCAGCTTTTTAAGAAGACAGAGTACAGTGGAGCCTGGACCAAAGGTTGTTTTCTCATTTTCTAGTTGTCACCAGTCTTCTTATAACAAAGCAGACAAAGTATCCTTGTCTTAGAAATAAATTTAATATTTACAGTTTCCAGAAAATAATTACAATTTCCAAAATATTTAGAATTTTCCTGAGTATTTGATATGCATTCTCTTTATTCTCACAACAACCCTTTGGAGTAGTGCTTTTAGCCCCACTTCACATTTCCTTGGAAGAGACTGAGGCCCCTAATCACATGACAAGTACAACGGGAACCCAATACTTGCTCCTGGGATGTTTGCACTACGCTGTTGATACAACGCCTTGTTGGTATGAAGGCAGTGCAGCTCCCATCTCTTTCAGCAGTGCAATTTCCTTGGTTATAGAGATCAAAATCTTACGAAATACTTTTAAATTTCACCTTATACTTTCTAAGCCATGCCCAAATGTCTCTGGTGTTATAATTTCCTGAAGCTGGAGAACCACAACTGCATCTTGCATGGTTCATCCCTGTGCCTCCCAGCTCTGACTGGTCCCATTATAATCAACAGCTCCTTGTGGTTGCAGCCTCCCACCAGTGGAGAAAGGACAAGAGGCCCTCCAACCCCTCCTGGGCTTCTTTTGAGCCTCTCCTTCTAGCTATTAACAGGGAGGGCACAGTGTGTAGGAAACATGATGTGAGCTCTAACAGCCAGCCAGGTCATGGAAACATTACCTAAATTCTTTCTCCCCAAATACTGAATTTCTTTGCCTAAATTATGCCAGATGCTGACTCCTCACAGCTGTCATTATGAACCAGGTATAATTGTGCATCAGTTAAAACAGCACTCTGTTAAATCTCTTGAGAGCCGTCCGTGACTGTGCATTAATGTGCATTTCTGATGGATCCAAAAAAACGAAGTGTTCTCCAAGTACATGCTCTCATCTCCTGGACAAAGGATCTCTAAAACAAAGACCATTTCGTCTCTTCTACCTTCTGTCAATACTCTGATGACGTGTACACTCATCCTTGGTCTTATTTCCACTCCTTCTGAGTATGGGTTTGCATAGTGAGGCTAAGGTCAGGAAAAAATCCCAACTCTAGTTACTTCTGTCTCTCACATTTGGAAAGATCATCATTACTGTAAACAAACAAAGATGGCAGGAGGAGTTAATGTGGCAAGGAAGTGGTTAGAAATGATCTGATGTACCAAGTTTGCCAAGGTCAAAGCCTCCCTTCAGCCTTCTAAAAGTCCATGCTTTGCTGAAACATATCCTATTTGATTAGCCAGAACCCTGACTTTACCTGTGAAAAGTTAATGTAACTCAGAATTCAGCTTTCCCTCACATCTTTCTGTGTGTCCTGCACCATTGCGCTGCCTGGAACAGCTGTTTGTCAAAGCACTGGATTCAAGCTGAATGTGTTTTCTTCTACAGGGTCACATGGTTATAGCGGTGAGGACACCTTTGAGCCAAAGAACAACAGACCTAACTCAATGGACTTCCATCAAGTGACACTGTCTTCTTACACAACAAAAACCTGTAATAAGAAGTTTTGGTGTTGTTTCAAGAGCTCTGTGTCTCAAATTCTGAGATAATTTTTATTTTCCATTTCTGTGGTGCTCGGGATGCTGGCTCACTGTTCCTCTGGCTCCTGTGGTCAGAAGATGGCTACTGCCATTCCAAGCATCGTGATAGCCAGCAAAGCGTCTGATCCAAGGAAAGGCATATTTATTCAATATTTCTGTTATTACAGGTGAAAATCCTTCCCTTCAGTTTCCAGACCAAGCTGTGGCTGCAATGAGCCAAGATGTCTCGCCACAACCACCTCACAGATAGAATGAGTAGCTGGCATTTTCATCTTTGGCCAAAAATGTCCTTAAGAACATAGAAAGGGAGAGGTGGTCAGTTGAGTAAGCAATCTAGCATATTTGACACAATATGGAACTCAGTGATGGTAGCGATAACCCTGTATGCGAGACAGCAAAAGAGACACAGATGGATAGAACAGTCTTTTGGACTCTGTGGGAGAGGGAGAGGGTGGGATGATTTGGGAGAATGGCATTGAAACATGTGTAATATCATATAAGAAACGAATCGCCAGTCCAGGTTGAATGCAGGATACAGGATGCTTGGGGCTGGTGCACTGGGATGACCCAGAGGGATGGTATGGGGAGGGAGGTGGGAGGGGGGTTCAGGATGGGGAGCACATGTTACACCCATGGCGGATTCATGTTGATGTATGGCAAAACCAATACAATATTGTAAAGTAATTAGCCTCCAATTAAAATAAATAAATTTAAATTTAAAAAATAAATAAATAAATTTTCAATAGAATATCAGTATTTGCTTTTTTTTTCTTTTTTGTTTGTGGGGTTATTTTGGCTGTGCTTGGTCTTAATCACATTATGCAAGATCTTTTTTTTCGCTGTGATGTGCAGAAACATTAGATGCAGCATCTGGGGTCTAGTTCCCCAGCCAGGGATCCAACATAGGCCGCTGCATTGGGAGCAAGGAGTCTTGGCCACTGAACCACCAGGGAAGTCCTTGGAGCTCTGTTTTGTTAGTTGTCTGGACTCAGAATATCTGAATAGATTGCTTTTTTCTATGTAGAACACAAAAGGGCTGAGAGGAAGAGAACAAACAAAGGTGCGTTTGGTGTAAGGTGTTTATTACAAGAGAGTTCAAGGGAGTGTCTCTTTTTAAAACAATTTATTGGGATATAGTTGCTTTACCATGCTGTGCTAGTTTCTGCTTTGCAGTAGTGAATCAGCTACATGAATACATGTGTGCTGTGCTCGATTGTGTCCGACTCTTTGTGATCCCACAGACTGTAGCCGGCCAAGCTCCTCTGTCCATGGGGATTCTCCAGGCAAGGAAACTGGAGTGGGTCGCCATGCCCTCCTCCAGAGCATCTTCCCAACCCAGGCCCAGGACTCCGGCATTGCAGGCAGATTCTTTGCCATCTGAGCCAGCAGGGAAACCTCCTCTCTTTTGGATTTCCTTCCCGTTCAGGTCACTACAGAGTATTGAACAGATTCCCAGTGCTATACAGTAGGTTCTCATTAGTTATCTATTTTGTACCTGCGTGCATGCAGGCTAAGGGGCTTCAGTAGTGTCCAACTCTTTGTGACCCTATGGACTGTAGCCCTCAAGGCTCCTCTGTCCACCAGATTTTCCAAGCAAGAACACTCGAGTGGGTTACCACGCCCTCCTCCAGGGATCTTTACCCAGGGATCAAATCTGCATTGCTTGTGCCTCCTGCATTGGCAGCAGGTTCTTAACCAGTAGCACCACCTGGGAAACCCATTTTATGCATAGTAGTGTATATATGTCAATCAAAACTGCAGTGAGATATCACTTCACACTGGTCGGAATGGCCATTATGAAAAAAAAAAAACAACTCTATGAACAATAAATGCTGGAGAGGATGTGGAGAAAAGGGAACCCTCTTATACAGTTGGTGAGGATGTAAACTGGTATATCCACTATGAAGAACAGTATGGAGGTTTCTTTAAAAACCAAAAATAGAACTACCATATGACCTAGCGATCTCACTCCTGGGCACACATCCAGAGAAAACTATGATTCCGAAATATACATGCACCCCAGTGTTTATTGGAGCACTATTTACAAATGCCAGGACATGGAAGCTACCTAAATATTTTGTCCATTGACAGAGGAGTGAATAATGAAGATGTGGCACATATATATATAGGGAGAAGGAAATGGCAACCTGTTCCAGTATTCTTGCCTAGAGAATCCCATTGACAGAGCCTGGTGGGCTGCTGTCCACGGGGTCACACAGAGTTGGACACAACTGAAGTGACTTAGCATGCATGCATGCATTGGAGAACGAAATGGCAACCTGCTCCAGTATTCTTACCTGGAGAATCCCAGGGACAGAGGAGCCTGGTGGGCTGCTGTCTATGGGGTCACACAGAGTCAGACACACCTGAAGTGACTTAGTAGCAGCAATGGAATATTACTCAGCCATAAAAAGGAATGAAATTTTGCCATTTGCAGAGACATGGACAGCCTTAGAGACTGTCATACAGAGTGAAGTAAGTCAGAAAGAGAAAAAATGTATATATATTTTTGGAATATATGATATATGTAAAATCTAGGCAAATGGCACAGATGAACCTATTTGCCAAGCAGAAATAGAGACACAGACATAGAGAATGTTTCTATGTCTCTGTAACCACACCTTTCACCTGTGTTTGGGTTTAAGTTTTTATAAAAGTAAGATATTATTGTAGTGGTAGTCTGCACTAGACTCTTCACAGCTAAGTCAAGTGGCTTGCCTTCTCTTTATTTCGTAGTTATATATACAAAGAATGATCATTTTTCTTTCATTATGTAGAATGGGTCAAATCACTAAACAGAGCTTCGCCTTGGCCACCTCAGGAGGAAGTGGCCTTTTCCAAGAGCAGATGCCAGTGGACATGCTTGAATCAGGTACCATAATCCCTGATTCCAACATCTGTGCCCAGGCCAGAGGTTACTTTTATTCAACCCAGCTTGCATGACCATCAGCAGTTTTTTGTTAAAGCAGTATCAAAGCAGAGACATTACTTTGCCAACAAAGGTTCATCTAGTCAAGGCTATGGTTTTTCCTGTGGTCATGTATGGATGTGAGAGTTGGACTGTGAAGAAGGCTGAGTGCCGAAGAATTGATGCTTTTGAACTGTGGTGTTGGAGAAGACTCTTGAGAGTCCCTTGGACTGCAAGGAGATCCAACCAGTCCATTCTGAAGGAGATCAGCCCCGAGATTTCTTTGGAAGGAATGATGCTAAAGCTGAAATTCCAGTACTTTGGCCACCTCATGCGAAGAGTTGACTCATTGGAAAAGACTCTGATGCTGGGAGGGATTGGGGGCAGGAGGAGAAGGGGACGAAAGAGGATGAGATGGCTGGATGGCATCACTGACTCGATGGACTTGAGTCTGAGTGAACTCCAGGAGTTGGTGATGGACAGGGAGGCCTGTTGTGCTGCGATTCATGGGGTCCCAAAGAGTCAGACACGACTGAGTGACTGATCTGATCTGATCTGATCTGATTTCAAAGGCACTTTACATTTTATTTCTGAACCAGTCCAAAGCGTCAACAGCAGGTACTGAGAGAATGTGTGCTTCAACTTACCATGCTGAATATTTAATCAGCATAAGGTGGTAATGTCTCTTATACTGCAGATGAAGAAACACAATCAGGGAAATACTGTATAATAGACAAACCAATTTATACTCATTGTCTTTATTGATTTTGTGTAGCTTGAAAGAAGGTAGTGAAAAGTTGAAAGAAAGCCCTTTAAACTTGATCACCTTTTAAATCAGGGGCATGGAAAAAGAAATAAACATAAGGAGACAGCAAAATATTAACCAGGTCTTAAATGATTATGGCTAATATTTTTCAAGTCTTTAATGATATAGTCAAATAGTGAATGTAAGATATATCTGAATTTTAAATCGTCATCATCCAATTAGAATTCTCTGATAGCCCACCAGGCTCCTCGTCCATGGAATTCTCCAGGCAAAAATATTGGAGTGGGTAGCTATTCCCTTTTTCAGGGGATCTCCCTAACCCAGGGATTGAACCCGGGTTTCCTGCATTGCAGGCAGATTCTTTACCATCTGAGCCACCAGGGAAGCCTTCATGATATGTCTGAACTTTAAGTAACCATCCTTATTTGAATAGAAATCTACTTAAGAGTCTCAGCTAAAGGAATTCTATAATTGGTTTTGTTTCAATTGTTTTCTTTAACCCTTGCTTTCCCCATCTGTTAAACTAGAGGGAAACTAACTCTATTGTGACAACTGCATGCCAGGCATGAGGCCAGACGCATTATACACATCAAGTTACTGAATTTTATTAAAAGTCTTACATTTCTCAGACTTCCCTGGTGGTCCAGTGGTTAAGAATCTGCCTGCCAGTGCAGGGTACACAGTCCCTAGTCCAGGAAGGCCCCACATGCCAGGGAGCAGCTAACTTCTGAGCCAGAACCCAGCAGGAGAAGTCCACACACCACACAAAGAGTGGCCCTGTTCCCTGTGGCTGGAGACGGCCCACGCGCAGAGGAAGACCCAGCGCAGCCGCAAGTAAGTCAATTCATTCTGAAGACTTAAAAAGCCTTCCACTTCTCTTATTTGAAATGTGGAATTCCAGTTCCCTATTGATTAAAAAAGTAGGTCACAGTGGCATACCTCTCGTGAGAACTCCTTAATATGTGTACTTAAATATTAGATCATTTACCTGAGAACCTTAGATTAAGTCTGAAATATCTCCAAATTTATAAATTACAGTTTTTTTCAAAAGTAATTCTAGGTTTTTGTTGTAACCATGAGCGCACGTAAGGTTTCCCAGGTTATAGCCATTCCCTAAAAGGAACATTTAGGGAACAAACCAACCTGGGGAACGGTTTTGATCTATATTCTGATGATGTGGATATGCTCCTCATTCCTCATTTGTATTCACACATTCACACCAGGAGGCAAGCATCTAATTGATTGTTCTGAAGACAGAGTGCAGACCACATGAAAATAATTGGAAATCTTGGACTCAGCCTTGTATACATAATGCATTTTTCCCCTAGTTAAGATTTCTTTTGAATTTGAGGTTGTGTGGTCAAAATGAAAATTATTAAACTGGCAATTTATTATTATGTATACTTTGCAGTTCACAGCATGTGCATTTAAAACACCAAAAAATTAGATTTTAGGAACTGGCTTTATGGTATTGGCATAAATTCAATTTTGCTCAAAATTTACATTTTTCATTGTTAGATTGGTAAATACAGATGACCTGTGTTCAAATTCTGAATATCTTCTTATGAGCTTACTTAACCTCCTGCCCAAGCTCATTAAGCTTCCTTTCTAATCCATAAATGCTCATAATAATTTCACATATTATCTGTGAGAATTACGAGATAACATAAGTGAAAATGCCTAGCCCAAGATAAGCTTTGGCAAATGCTTTTATGCTTCATTTCTGCAAAATGTTAGCTTATCTAAATGCTATAGAAGCTATGTAAATCACCAAGATCAAGGGAAATTAACATTTATGGGGGAAAAAATTCTAACCATTCCCTTTTTACTCTCTCCAAGTTAAACTGCTGGATTTCAAAGTGAAGGTAAAGGATGATTCTGGTAACCAAGTGGCAAGACAGAATTGTTACTCTGTTTTCTCAAGTACCTGAGTATTTAAGTTACTAAGGACTCATTGGAAAAGATTGATGCTGGGAGGGATTGGGGGCAGGAGGAGAAGGGGACAACAGAGGATGAGATGGCTGGATGGCATCATGGACTCGATGGACGTGAGTTTGAGTGAACTCCAGGAGTTGTTGATGGACAGGGAGGCCTGGCGTGCTGCAATTCATGGGGTCACAAAGAGTTGGCCACGACTGAGTGACTGAACTGAAATGAAGGCATAGAAAGACTGACTTTCTAGCTGCCACTCCAGACATACTCCCATAAAGTATCCACTCCTGATATTGGTCCCCACTCTTCGACTCCAAATCGAACATCTCCCCCAGGGTCTAAGTTTTCTTTCTGCACTGAAAACATGCCATGTTCTCACCCCACACGCTTTCAAAATACATCACCTACTCTCTTATGCGCTAATACCTCACATGTCAATCTACATAATACCTGCCTAGAAAGCCTTACATGAACACCACACTGTGCCCAAAGAGAACAAAAGTACTTGAAATTCTATCCTCTTTGTAGGGAGTAGATGCTCAATAAAGAGGAATACACATCCTCGGCTTCTCTCCCATCTGTAGCCGCCAAGAGACTGTGCTGAATCAGCGACCCAGTTTGAAGCCTTCTGAGGGTTCTGAATGTGATTTTACTTTCCAGCTTTGCATTTTGGATTCTAACCACATGTCAAGTCCATGGGCACAAATAAGGTCGGAGTGGCAAGGAGAGAAGTTGGAAAAACAACTCGATCTACATTATGAATTTATGCCTGACAGCATGCTTGGGTTTGGAAAAATGATGGCAGGGACTTCTCCGGCAATCCAGTAGTTAAGACTCTGTGCTCCAAATACAGGGGGAATGCGGTTGATCCCTGGTTGTGGAACTAAAATTCCCACATGCTACAGCTGGAAAATAATAATAATAATAATGGTATAAATAGCTTCAAAGGACAGTGGACTGTTGGAATTTCTTCACTTGGAAACTTATAGGTCCATCATCTGTCATGCTTCTGGTGTGTTATTTGGTGCTAGTCCTTGATGTTGACTTTAGAATAATATTAAGAAATTCTGATTGAGCAACTTAAAGCTTTTCTCCTGTAGGTCTAATAACAAAAAACAAATACAATAATAGTTGGATAGTGTAATTAAATATTATGATCACATTAAAAGTAACTAAATAGTAGCTTGAAAACCACATGGAATAATGTCCTATGTTTATTCATGTTTATTCAGGAATACAACAAAAACATAGCTTCTTTATTTTTGATGAACAGATGTGATGTCTACCTGAACCTCGACCTCCTGGGGAGCTGGGAACTGGAGGGTGGTGGAGGTAAAAAGTAGAAAATAGTCAATTTACTTTAATATGATAATAATGGTACATGATAATACACTGAAAGCATTTTAAATTTTTGTTTTCTTTTGGGTCTTTCGTCTTTTTCAGATCTACCTCTTCCCCTGCTTCTCTGAAAATCTGAGGAATCCCCTTCAAGCCAGATGTGGGGAGACTATGAAAAATCATGACACTTAAGCCTCTGGAATTGGTTACCTGCACAGGTCCCTTCTGGGACTCTAGAATCTACTCACAGGGTGATACATTTTAATGGAACTTGCAATATTAATACATATTAACTACAACTGGTGAAGACCGTTGGCTATTTCCATAGCCAAGGAAAGTTTTGGAATCACCCTACAGGGACATTTAGCAGGAAATACATACTATCTAAATTTAATCTATTTTTGCAGTTTACAGTCATTTCTCTATATGTTAAATTATTGCTAGCAGTCTTGAAAGGTTTCTAGGACTACTTTAGTCAGTCTGTGCTGCAATTCATGGGGTCGCAAAGAGTTGGACACGACTGAGCAACTGAACTGATTGACTGACTGAAGGAGACCTGAAATGTCCTGAAATGGTAAACCGCACATATGACAGAAGCTTGACAGAGGGTTTTCTAGATTTGACAGCAATGGTAAAAAAAAATCTACGTGGCATTGCTAATTATTGGGTTGGCCAAAACATTCATTTGGGTTTTTCAGTAAGTTTTTATGGAAAAACCTGAATAAAATTTTGGCCAACCCGAGGTAAGTTGTGAAGCTGAAAGGAAATTCATTTTAAGAAATGAATTGTAAATTGATGATTTCTTTTTAAAAAAATTACTATTAATCATGCTGGGGGAAAAAAGATTTACTTTCCTAATCTGTCTGTGGAGAGGTACTAAGACATCACGTCAAGAAGCAGTTAAGATATAAGCATGGAAGAATGTAGAGGTGGAAACTCTGATAGAGGTGAATCAGGGAGCTCATGAATAATGATTAGTTATATCCTTTCGTATCTTTTTTCAGAGCCTTTGATAGCTTTTGAAAATGTAAATGTTCTTTTGTAAATTCTTTCACATTCTGACTTCCCGAGTGGCTCAGACGATGAGTCTGCCTACAATGCAGGAGACCCCCATTCAACCCCTAGGTCAGGAAGATCCCCTGGAGAAGGAAATGGCAGCCCACTCCAGTATTCTTGCCTGGAGAATCCCCATGGACAGAGGAGCCTGGTGGGCTATATAGTCCATGGTGTACTTCGCAACTAAACCACCAGTCCTCTTCTGTGTTAACAGCCATCGCTAAGTGCCTCCACACCTACTGGGAAGTGAGAGTGAAGGACCCCGATGCCTTGGGCTTACCTTTTCACAGTGCACATGAGCCAGGGAAAGTGGGAGCTTTTCGTCATATTCCCTTGAGGAACTCCCTTTCACCAATACTGCCAAGTTCCTGCTCAAAGCGGAAGGGACTCCGGAAGAGGGCTTCTCCTGGAGATTATCCCCAGAGAAACATAGGAAAGGGTGCTTCTCAAACCACCTTTAACAAGCTATAGGTTTCTCAGGACCACCATCTCATCATTTAGCCCAAATGGTGAAATTCCAACACTTAACTTAGTTTCCATTTCCTGGATCCATTTAGACCGATTTTACTTACTTTCTGATGATAACTTCTGGTGCATAAAATTCGATGCCTTGACTTGATAGGAAATGAGTCAAATTCATACACTGTGGAATCCAAGCTGATTTTCTCACTCAAGTTTTAAAAATCCTGTTTTGGGTATCTGAAACGGGAAGGACGATTTCTTACTGTTACTGCTACAGACCACCAAGCCATCAGCTGTAAGAAATAATGAATCTCATGCTGATTAAGGAAAAGGTCCTCTACACAAAGGAGAAACACAGGTTTTACTTGGTTTGGCCAGTCTTCTTCTCTCCCTCGCTTCACATGAGCAGATGAAAAATAAGCAAAATAATTTCCAAAATAATATTTCAGAGCTAACTGGAAATGAAAATGAGAGAGAAGAAAACCTATCACGTTATAAGCACCAAGCCTTCTTGCATTTGCTTGTATTTACTCTATACAGTGAGCAACAACAAGACCGGGAGCTGACTGTGGCTCAGATCATGAGCTCCTTATTGCCAAATTCAGACTTAAATTGAAGAAAGTAGGGAAAACCACTAGACCATTCAGGTATGACCTAAATCAAATTCCTTATGATTATACAGTGGACGTGAGAAATAGATTTAAGGGACTAGATCTGATAGATAGAGTGCCTGATGAACTATGGACAGAGGTTCGTGACACTGTACAGGAGACAGGGATCAAGACCATCCCCATGGAAAAGAAATGCAAAAAAGCCAAATGGCTGTCTGAGGAGGCCTTACAAATAGCTGTGAAGAGAAGAGAAGCGAAAAGCAAAGGAGAAAAGAAAACATATAAGCATCTGAATGCAGAGTTCCAAAGAATAGCAAGAAGAGATAAGAAAGCCTTCCTCAGCGATCAATGCAACGAAATAGAGGAAAACAACAGAATGAGAAAGACTAGAGATCTCTTCAAGAAAATTAGAGACACCAAGGGAACATTTCATGCAAAGATGGGCTCCATAAAGGACAGAAATTGTATAGACCTAACAGAAGCAGAAGATATTAAGAAGAGGTGGCAAGAATACACAGAAGTGTACAAAAAAGATCTTCATGACCCAGATAATCACGATGGTGTGATCACTCACCTAGAACCAGACATCCTGGAATGTGAAGTCAAGTGGGCCTTAGAAAGGGTCATACAAACAAAGCTAGTGGAGGTGGTGGAATTCTAGTTGAGCTATTTCATTCCTGGAAAATGATGCTGTGAAAGTGCTGCACTCAATATGCCAGCAAATCTGGAAAACTCAGCAGTGGCCACAGGACTGGAAAAGGTCAGTTTTCATTCCAATCCCAAAGAAAGGCAATGCCAAAGAATGTTCAAACTGCCACACAGTTGCACTCATCTCACACGCTAGTAAAGTAATGCTCAAAATTCTCCAAGCCAGGCTTCAGCAATATGTGAAGCGTGAACTTCCTGATGTTCAAGCTGGTTTTAAAAAAGGCAGAGGAACCAGAGATCAAATTGCCAACATCCACTGGATCATGGAAAAAGCAAGAGAGTTCCAGAGAAACATCTATTTCTGCTTTATTGACTATGCGAAAGCCTTTGACTGTGTGGATCACAATAAACTGTGGAAAATTCTGAAAGAGATGGGAATACCAGACCACTTGACCTGCCTCTTGAGAAACCTATATGCAGGTCAGGAAGCAACAGTTAGAACTGGACATGGAACAACAGACTAGTTCCAAATCGGAAAAGGAGTACGTCAAGGCTGTATATTGTCACCCTGCTTATTTAACTTATATGCAGAGTACATCATGAGAAACGCTGGACTGAAAGAAACACAAGCTGGAATCAAGATTGCCGGGAGAAATATCAATAACCTCATATATGCAGATGACACCACCCTTATGGCAGAAAGTGAAGAGGAACTCAAAAGCCTCTTAATGAAAGTGAAAGTGGAGACTGAAAAAGTTGGCTTAAAGCTGAATATTCAGAAAACAAAGATCATGGCATCCGGTCCCATCACTTCATGGGAAATAGATGGGGGAACAGTGGAAACAGTGTCAGACTTTATTTTTTTGGGTTCCAAATTCACTGCAGATGGTGATTGCAGCCATGAAATTAAAAGACGCTTACTCCTTGGAAGGAAAGTTATGACCAACCTATATAGCATATTCAAAAGCAGAGACATTACTTTGCCAACAAAGGTCCATCTAGTCAAGGCTATGGTTTTTTCAGTGGTCATGTATGGATGTGAGAGTTGGACTCTGAAGAAAGCTGAGCACCAAAGAATTGATGCTTTTGAACTGTGGTGTTGAAGACACTTGAGATTCCCTTGGACTGCAAGGAGATCCAACCAGTCCATTCTAAAGGAGATCAGCCCTGGGATTTCTTTGGAAGGAATGATGCTAAAGCTGAAACTCCAGTACTTTGGCCACCTCATGCGAAGAGTTGACTCATTGGAAAAGGCTCTGATGCTGGGAGGGATTGGGGGCAGGAGGAGAAGGGGACCACAGAGGATGAGATGGCTGGATGGCATTACCGACTCGATGGACGTGAGTGTGGGTGAACTCCGGGAGTTGGTGATGGACAAGGAGGCCTGTTGTGCTGCAATTCATGGGGTCGCAAAGAGTTGGACACAACTGAGCGACTGAACTGAACTGAACTCTATTTTAAAGGCTTTCCAGGGGGTTCCCTCTTTCCTGAGGGAAACACAGAGGGGAGAACAGAGTGTTGAGTCCACTACAGATGGTGCCATAGGACAGGCATCCAGGGATACAGCTGTGAGGCTAAGGTCTTGCTCCTAGAATACCCAGAAGGTTTTCCTTAAGGTGGGATTCTGTTTTTAATGGCAGCAGGGCAAAGAATATAATGAACATCCATTCTAAACAGATGACTTATATATCTATAACTAAAATAGTTTATCTTTTAATCTCTCGCATCCTCTTTCAGTAACTTGAGGGAATCTATACAATATAAATTTTTAATTTCATAACTGCTGATAACTTTTTAACAGAGATGACATAACCTTAATTTCCTTTTATTCTTGCTTATATTTGGCTGACTATGTTACACAGTAGGAGAAATATGTCAATGATAAACAAATATGCCTACCTAAAATACAGTACTAATCACTAATTCTGATAGCTGAAATGTGGACTCAATCCTAAAATTGCTGAAAGATGATTTTCCTTCTCTTGTTTACTTATTTCATTTTTCTATCGACCATTCCATCGCAATCATTGAAGTATTCAGTGATGTCAACATCTCCTTTTTCCTGCATTTTCCACTAATACTCTAAAGTTGCTCAAATCATAATATTTTAAACAACTCCACTTATTTTAAGTTGGAAGAAACTGAGGCTCTAAAAGGAAAAATGATATTTTCTGAAAACAGTTGTTACTTTCAGACTTCACCTTTTCTCATATGCAATAATTTCCTTCTTTATTTGGCTAAAAATAACTGCACCGTTTTCATTTCACATGACGCTGACTGGGTAGAATGACAGAATTTCAGGTCTTGAGAGATACCTCATGAAAATACTATTCAGCATCTTTATTTAACAAATGAAGAAACCAAATCTGAAGAAGTTAAATCTCTTACTCAAAGTCACATACCTACATGGTGACAGATTTAAGACTCCCCATTAAAAACTCATTATATAAAAATAGTTGAAATATAAATCGAAAAATACAACCTAAGACAAAGGAAAGATGCTTATATTTGTCACTGAGCAAAACAAAAGTTCTGACTTAAGACCGTTAAGATGCTGTATAGCATATGTCCAAAATAGATTGCTTTGTACATGTTTTCATATATGAAAATATGCTGAGGACAGCCATCTTTAAAAAGGGCCTCAAAGAAATTCCAGGTGAGTAGAAGAGTAAATTTTGAATTAAAAAATATAAAATGTTATTTAAAAATTAGGAAACAAAAGTTGATAATGTTTCATCTCTGTATAAAGACTTTATAAGATCAGTTAGCAATATAATGATGAAAAAATAAATGAATTTGACCACACAGAAATGTAAAAATCTCTGAGTGTAGAAACATTATGCACTATAAAATAAATATTGTATATGTTTGTATACAATATTTACAACACATACAAACAAGGTAGCAGAGGCAAAATTAAAAGCAAAAAAATTACCAGTCATAAAGAGAATTAAAACTCAAGCAATAAGCCTGGAAAATATATTTGTAAAAATGTTGTAGATATTTAATATCTTTAATATTTATAAGGGGCTTCCCTGGTGGCTGAGATGGTAAAAGAATCCACCTGCAATTCAAGAGACCGAGATAAGAAAAACATTGAGACATTGTTCTGAGTTGAACCGTATCCCTGGGGAAAAAATGGTATTGAAATCCTCAGGCTTACTAACTCACAACATGGCTTTATTTGTCATGGGGTCTTTACAGAGGTCTTTGCCAACAAATGTCCATCTAGTCAAGGCTATGGTTTTTCCAGTAGTCATATGTGGATGTGAGAGTTGGACTATAAAGAAAGGTGAGTGCCGAAGAATTGATGCTTTTGAACTGTGGTGTTGGAGAAGACTCTTGAGAGTCCCTTGGACTGCAAGGAGATCCAACCAGTCCATTCTAAAGGAGATCAGTCCTGACTGTTCATTGGAAAGACTGGTGTTGAAACTGAAACTCCAATACTTTGGCCACCTGATGCGAAGAGCTGACTCATTTGAAAAGACCCTGACACTGGAAAGATTGAGGGTGGGAAGAGAAGGGGACCACAGAGGATGAGATAGTTGGATGGCATCACTGACTCGATGGACATGAGTTTGGGTAAACTCTGGGAGTTGGTGATGGACAGGGAGGTCTCGTATGCTGCGGTTCATGGGGTTGCAAAGAGTTGGACACGACTGAGCGACTGAACTGAACTGAACTTTACAGAGGTAATCAAGCAAAAATGTAAGATCTTAGGGTGGGCCCTAATCTAATAGTGGAGAAGGAAATGGCAACTCACTCCAGTATTCTTGCCTGGGGAATCCCATGGACAGAGGAGCCTGGCAGACTGCAGTCTGTGGGGTCATAAAGAGTTGAACATGACTGAGCAACCAACAGTAGCACTAATCTAATCGTACCGATGTCACTATAAAAGGGGAGATTTGTACACAGAAACAGATGTGTATACGAGCAGAATGCCTTATGAAGGGGTAGGCACAGATTGGGTTGATGCAACTATAAGCCAAGATTGCCAGCAAACCCCCAGAGGTGAGGAGACAGGCCTAAAATAGACTCTTCCTTGCTGCCCTTAGGAACCACCCTGGATGAAACTAACCAACACCTGGATCTGAGATTTCTAGCCTCCAAGAACTATGAGCCAATAATCTCTGCTCTGTAACCTATCAGGTGTCTGATACTCTGTTAGGGCAGCCATAGCAGACCTCTGCAAACCCCAAATCATAAACAGCCAAGGGACACAACCTGATAAATTTGAAAAATAGCCTATACTAATGGTTAATAAGTGTTTTGAAATGATTCAAATTTGCTAATAATTTTAAAGTGCATATTTAAGTAACACAATTTTCTTTTTCATAAATAAATTGTCAATTAAAATGCTAATATCGAATCCTCTTGGATATCTTTGAAGGAACAATTTTTCATTGTGAATCATGAAACCGAAATAGTATTCCTACTTTTTAACTGGGCATTTCCCACTTCTCTAAATACTTCTTTTATGGAAATAAGGAGATATGATGTACGCGATGTTACTTAAAAGTTCAAATCACTCAAAAACTTGAATTTCCAAAAATAGGGAGAAATTTAAAGAAATTAAAGTCTCTTTATAAAAGATATTAATTTAGGAGATTGAAAATAATATTAAGCAAAGCCTTTAATACTACTGGGGAAAACTTATTATTTAATTTTTAAAAAAGAGAGAAAACTCACTCATGATTATGTGTGAATTCACCATTATAAACTTGGCTATAATATTTTACTTTAAGAAAATAGGCAAAGGTCATTTTTAAATGTGAAAAGTAGCTCTCGAGGTACAGAGGATTTTTTTTTTTAACAGATAAGGAAGCCCCATAGGCTTGCCTGTGAAATGTATATCAATGGAAGAAAAAGAATCAAAATGGGAGGTATTAGTTTTCTAGAGTTGCCATAACAAATTACCATAAATCAGAGGCTTAAAACAAGAGAAATTAATTTCCTTACTGTTCCTGAGGTCAGAAGTCCAAAATCGAGGTTTTGGAAGAACCACGCTCCCTCTGAAGGGTCCAGAGGAAGGTCGTTCCTGCTCTTCTAGCATCTGTGGCTTCTGGCTTCGTTGGCTTGGATCGGGCCGTTCCCGTCCTGCCTCCACCTTCATGTGGCCTTCTCCCCTCATCTCTGTGTCTTCATCTCTTCTTGAAAGGAAACTGCTCTTTGGATGTAGGCTATGCTATGCTTAATTACTCAGTCATGTCCAGCTCTTTGCAACCCTGTGGACTGTAGCCTGCCAGGATTCTCTGCGTGTGCGATTTGCCAGGCAAGAATACCAGAGTGGGTAGCCATTCCCTTCTCCAGGGTATCTTCCCGACCCAGGGATAGAACCTGGTCTCATGCATTGCAGGCAGATTCTTTCCCATCTGAGCCACCAGGGAAGCCCCTTTGGATGTATGGCCCACTCAAAATCCAGGATAATTTTATCTCAAGGTCTTTAATTAAATGTATCTATGAAGATCCTCTCTCCAAATAAGGTTTCATTCTGAGGTTCTGCTGCTGCTGCTGCTGCTAAGTCACTTCAGTCATGTCCAACTCTGTGCGACCCCATAGATGGAAGCCCACCAGGCTTCCCCGTCCCTGGGATTCTCCAGGCAAGAACACTGGAGTGGGTTGCCATTTCCTTCTCAGATCAGATCAGATCAGATCAGTCGCTTAGTCGTGTCCAACTCTTTGCAACCCCATGAATCACAGCACGCCAGACCTCCCTGTCCATCACCAACTCCCGGAGTTCACTGAGACTCATGTCCATCGAGTCAGTGATGCCATCCAGCCATCTCATCCTCTGTCGTCCCCTTCTCCTCCTTCCCTCAATCCCTCCCAGCATCAGAGTCTCTTCCAATGAGTCAACTCTGCGCATGAGGTGGCCAAAGTACTGGATTTTCAGCTTTAGCATCACTCCTTCCAAAGAAATCCCAGGGCTGATCTCCTTCAGAATGGACTGGTTGGATCTCCTTGCAGTCCAAGGGACTCTCAAGAGTCTTCTCCAACACCACAATTCAAAAGCATCAATTCTTTGGCGCTCACCCTTCTTCACAGTCCAACTCTCACATCCATACAGGACCACAGGAAAAACCATAGCCTTGACTAGACGAACTTTTGTTGGCAAAGTAATGTCTCTGCTTTTCAATATGCTATCTAGGTTGGTGATAACTTTCCTTCCAAGGAGTAAGTGTCTTTTAATTTCATGACTGCAGTCACCATCTGTAGTGATTTTGGAGCCCAGAAAAATAAAGTCTGACACTGTTTCCACTGTTTCCCCATCTAGGTAAATGTAAATTTTGGTAGTACACTTTTCAACACATTACATAACAGAAAAGAAGAGAAAAAAATATTTTTTAAACACGTGGCTATCTTTGAGTTGAGATGATGCATGATACATTTTACTCAGCATCTTTATATCAGTTCAAAGGTTGCAATGTTCTTTGTACAGTCACAGAATAATTTTAGATAGGTAAGATCTTGAGTCTCATGTAATTACATATGTTTTATGTAATCCATTTGAAATTTTCTTTTTTTTTTTGAACTATAGTTGATTCACAATGCTGTGTTAGTTTCCAGTGCACAGAAAATTAATTTAGTTATACATACAAATCTAGTTTTTTTCCCAGATTCTTTTCCCTTATAGGTATTAAAAATATTGAATATAGTTCCCTGTGCTATAATACAGTAGGTCCTTGTTGGTTATTTTATATGTAACAGTGTGTATATGTTAATCCAAAACTCCTAATTTATCCCTCCCCCCACCACTGCTTTTCCCCTTTGGTAATCATAAATTTGTTTTCTATGTCTGTGGGTCAATTTCTGTTTTCTATGTAGATTCATTTGTATCATTTTTGTAGATTCCATGTATAAATGATATCATATATTTATCTTTCTTTGTCTAACTTACTTTACTTAGTATCTAATCTCTAAGCCCACAAATGGCATTATTCATTCTTTTCTATGACTGAGTAATATTCCATCATATGTATATCATATCTTCTTTCTTCATTCATCCGCTAGTGGGCTCATTTGCTGAAAAATCAGGAAGATGTTAAAACTGGTTCAAAGATACTTCCAAGCTTGAGGTCAAGTGACACTGCCTTCAGTATGGCTAAAGCGGGGAGAGAAGAGGCAAGAAACACTGAAGCCAACACCAAGGTGTTCTGGAGATTTAGTGCTTAAGCATCGGGGTCCAGAGCTATGCTGTGTCTTTCCCTTGAAGAAGGCATTCTGGGCTCCTGAATCTAAGAGGCCAAATTATCTTACCTGTCTACCAACAGGGGAGGAAATCTGGGCGAGGTGAGGGCAGTTAGGTTGAATATTTTCACATGGTTGCTAAAAACTTTGCACTGCAATGAAATACTGTATAGCCCAGGTCGGCAAGCTACAGCCTAAGGGCCCAACCCAGCCCACTGCCTGCCTGCTTTCATAAATAAGATTTTACTGGAATGCATGTGCACACACATGCACCCAGGTCAAGGGGCATTTGGGAAGCTCCATCTTAGTAAGTAATACAAAAATAAGATTGTTGATTTAGATAGAAAACGAGTTGAATTTCAAAGGACCATAAACTATAGCCGTTGGAATTCTCTATTCTACAAGACAGAATTGATGTGTACCTCCATAGATAAAAATCTTGAGTCAAACACATAACTTCACTAAGTCTCAAGATGTTAACCAGTGGTAAACAATAAATATAGTTCTGTCATGTAGGGGTGAGAGAAGAGGAATAGAATAATTAATCATTATAGATAATAAATAATAATAAAGTTCCATAATGAAGAGAAATGCATTTTTTAAATGCAAAAAAATCACACACTGAAAATTTCAAAAGTTAGCTTTCATTATATTCTCAGAAAAAAATAGCTCATAAAATAGTAGAAAAATATGATTAGAAGTAATTATTATTCATTCATTTTGAAAAGGTCAGTTTTCATTCCGATCCCAAAGAAAGGCAATGCCAAAGAATGCTCAAACTACCGCACAATTGCACTTATCTCACATGCTAGTAAAGTAATGCTCAAAATTCTCCAAGCCAGGCTTCAGCAATATGTGAACCTTGAATTTCCTCATGTTCAAGCTGGTTTTAGAAAGGCAGAGGAATCAAAGATCAAATTGCCAGCATCCGCTGGATCATCGAAAAAGCAAAAGAGGTCCAGAAAAACATCCATTTCTGCTTTATTGACTATGCCAAAGCCTTTGACTGTGTGGATCACAATAAACTGTGGAAAATTCTGAAAGAGATGGGAATACCAGACCACCTGATCTGCCTCTTGAGAAATTTGTATGCAAGTCAGGAAGCAATAGTTAGAACTGTACATGGAACAACAGACTGGTTCTAAATAGGAAAAGGAGTACATCAAGGCTGTATATTGTCACCCTGCTTATTTAACTTATATGCAGAGTACATCATGAGAAACGCTGGACTGAAAGAAACACAAGCTGGAATCAAGATTGCCGGGAGAAATATCAATAACCTCAGATATGCAGATGACACCACCCTTATGGCAGAAAGTGAAGAGGAACTCAAAAGCCTCTTGATGAAAGTGAAAGTGGAGAGTGAAAAAGTTGGCTTAAAGCTCAACATTCAGAAAACGAAGATCATGGCATCTGGTCCCATCACTTCATGGGAAATAGATGGGGAAACAGTGTCAGACTTTATTTTTCTGGGCTCCAAAATCACTTCAGATGGTGACTGCAGCCATGAAATTAAAAGATGCTTACTCCTTGGAAGGAAAGTTATGTCCAACCTAGATGGCATATTCAAAAGCAGAGACATTACTTTGCCAACAAAGGTCCATCTAGTCAAGGCTATGGTTTTTCCTGTGGTCATGTATGGATGTGAGTTGGACTATGAAGAAGGCTGAGCGCCAAAGAATTGATGCTTTTTTTTTTTTCTCTTTAGTAAATTTTATTTTATTTTTAAACTTTACAATATTGTATTAGTTTTGCCAAATATCGAAATGAATCTGCCACAGGTATACCTGTGTTCCCCATCCTGAACCCTCCTCCCTCCTCCCTCCCCATACCCTCCCTCTGGGTCGTCCCAGTGCACCAGCCCCAAGCATCCAGTATCGTGCATTGAACCTGGACTGGCGACTCGTTTCATACATGATATTATACATGTTTCAATGCCATTCTCCCAAATCTCCCCACCCTCTCCCTCTCCCACAGAGTCCATAAGACTGATCTATACATCAGTGTCTCTTTTGCTGTCTCATACACAGGGTTATTGTTACCATGTTTCTAAATTCCATATATATGCATTAGTATACTGTATTGGTGTTTTTCTTTCTGGCTTACTTCACTGTGTATAATAGGTTCCAGTTTCATCCATCTCATTAGAACTGATTCAAATGTATTCTTTTTAATGGCTGAGTAATACTCCATTGTATATATGTACCACAGCTTTCTTATCCATTCATCTGCTGATGGGCATCTAGGTTGCTTCCATGTCCTGGCTATTATAAACAGTGCTGCGATGAACATTGGGGTACATGTGTCTCTTTCCCTTCTGGTTTCCTCAGTGTGTATGCCCAGCAGTGGGATTTCCAGTTTTTTAAGGAATCTCCACACTATTCTCCATAGTGGCTGTACTAGTTTGTGTTCCCACCAACAGTGTAAGAGAGTTCCCTTTTCTCCACACCCTCTCCAGCATTTATTGCTTGTAGACTTTTGGATTGCAGCCATTCTGACTGGCATGAAATGGTACCTCATAGTGGTTTTAATTTGCATTTCTCTGATAATGAGTGATGTTGAGCATCTTTTCATGTGTTTGTTAGCCATCTGTATGTCTTCTTTGGAGAAATGTCTGTTTTGGCCCATTTTTTGATTGGGTCATTTATTTTTCTGGAGTTGAGCTGTAGGAGTTGCTTGTATATTTTTGAGATTAGTTGTTTGTCCGTTGCTTCATTTGCTATTATTTTCTCCCATTCTGAAGGCTGCCTTTTCACCTTGCTAATAGTTTCCTTTGTTGTACAGAAGTCTTTAAGTTTAATTAGGTCCAATTTGTTTATTTTTGCTTTTATTTCCAGTATTCTGGGAGGTGGGTCATAGAGGATCCTGCTGTGATGTATGTCGGAGAGTGTTTTGCCTATGTTCTCCTCTAGGAGTTTTATAGTTTCTGGTCTTACATTGAGATCTTTAATCCATTTTGAGTTTATTTTTGTGTATGGTGTTAGAAAGTGTTCCAGTTTTATTCTTTTACAAGTGGTTGACCAGTTTTCCCAGCACCACTTGTTAAAGAGATTGTCTTTAATCCATTGTATATTCTTGCCTCCTTTGTCAAAGATAAGGTGTCCATATGTGCATGGATTTATCTCTGGGCTTTCTATTTTGTTCCATTGATCAATATTTCTGTCTTTGTGCCAGTACCATACTGTCTTGATGACTGTGGCTTTGTAGTAGAGCCTGAAGTCAGGCAGGTTGATTCCTCCAGTTCCATTCTTCTTTCTCAAGATAGCTTTGGCTATTCGAGGTTTTTTGTATTTCCATACAAATTGTGAAATTATTTGTTCTAGCTCTGTGAAGAATATCGTTGGTAGCTTGATAGGGATTGCATTGAATCTATAAATTGCTTTGGGTAGTATACTCATTTTCACTATATTGATTCTTCCAATCCATGAACATGGTATATTTCTCCATCTATTAGTGTCCTCTTTGATTTCTTTCACCCGTGTTTTATAGTTTTCTATATATAGGCCTTTAGTTTCTTTAGGTAGATATATTCCTAAGTATTTTATTCTTTCCATTGCAATGGTGAATGGAATTGTTTCCTTAATTTCTCTTTCAGTTTTCTCATTATTAGTGTATATGAATGCAAGGGATTTCTGTGTGTTGATTTTATATCCTGCAACTTTACTATAATCATTGATTAGTTCTAGTAATTTTGTGGTGGAGTCTTTAGGGTTTTCTATGTAGAGGATCATGTTATCTGCAAATAGTGAGAGTTTTACTTCTTCTTTTCCAATTTGGATTCCTTTTATTTCTTTTTCTGCTCTGATTGCTGTGGCCAAAACTTCCAAAACTATGTTGAATAGTAATGGTGAAAGTGGGCACCCTTGTCTTGTTCCTGACTTTAGAGGAAATGCTTTCAATTTTTCACCACTGAGGATAATGTTTGCTGTGGGTTTGTCATATATAGCTTTTATTATGTTGAGGTATGTTCCTTCTATTCCTGCTTTCTGGAGAGCTCTTATCATAAATGGATGTTTAATTTTGTCAAAGGCTTTCTCTGCATCTATTGAGATAATCATATGGTTTTTATTTTTCAATTTGTTAATGTGGTGTATTACATTGATTGATTTGCGGATATTGAAGAATCCTTGCATCCCTGGGATAAAGCCCACTTGGTCATGGTGTATAATCTTTTTAATGTGTTGTTGGATTCTGATTGCTAGAATTTTGTTAAGGATTTTTGCATCTATGTTCGTCAGTGATATTGGCCTATAGTTTTCTTTTTTTGTGGGATCTTTGTCAGGTTTTGGTATTAGGGAGATGGTGGCCTCATAGAATGAGTTTGGAAGTTTACCTTCCTCTGCAATTTTCTGGAAGAGTTTGAGCAGGATAGGTGTTAGCTCTTCTTTCAATTTTTGGTAGAATTCAGCTGTGAAGCCCTCTGGACCTGGGCTTTTGTTTGCTGGAAGATTTTTGATTACAGTTTCAATTTCCGTGCTTGTGATGGGTCTGTTAAGATTTTCTATTTCTTCCTGGCCCAGTTTTGGAAAGTTGTACTTTTCTAAGAATTTGTCCATTTCTTCCACGTTGTCCATTTTATTGGCATATAATTGTTGACAGTAGTCTCTTATGATCCTTTGTATTTCTGTGTTGTCTGTTGTGATCTATCCATTTTCATTTCTAATTTTATTGATTTGATTTTTCTCCCTTTGTTTCTTGATGAGTCTGGCTAATGGTTTGTCAATTTTATTTATCCTTTCAAAGAACCAGGTTTTGGCTTTGTTGATTTTTGCTATGGTCTCTTTTGTTTCTTTTGCATTTATTTCTGCCCTAATTTTTAAGATTTCTTTCCTTCTACTAACCCTGGGGTTCTTCATTTCTTCCTTTTCTAGTTGCTTTAGGTGTAGGGTTAGGTTATTTATTTGACTTTTTTCTTGCTTATTGAGCTATGCCTGTATTGCTATGAACTTTCCCCTTAGGACTGCTTTTAAAGTGTCTCACAGGTTTTGGGTTGTGGTGTTTTCATTTTCATTAGTTTCTATGCAAATTTTCATTTCTTTTTTGATTTCTTCTATGATTTGTTGGTTATTCAGCAGCGTGTTGTTCAGCCTCCATATGTTGGGATTTTTAATAGTTTTTCTCCTGTAATTGAGATCTAATCTTACTGCATTGTGGTCAGAAAAGATGCTTGGAGTGATTTCTATTTTTTTGAATTTACCAAGGCTAGATTTATGGCCCAGGATGTGATCTATCCTGGAGAAGGTTCCATGTGCGCTTGAGAAAAAGGTGAGATTCATTGTTTTGGGATGAAATGTCCTATAGATATCAATTAGGTCTAACTGGTCTATTGTATCATTTAACGTTTGTGTTTCCTTGTTAATTTTCTGTTTAGTTGATCTATCCATAGGTGTGAGTGGGGTATTAAAGTCTCCCACTATTATTGTGTTATTGTTAATTTCTCCTTTCATACTTGTTAGCATTTGTCTTACATATTGTGGTGCTCCCGTGTTGAGTACATATATATTTATAATTGTTATATCTTCTTCTTGGATTGATCCTTTGATCATTATGTAGTGACCATCTTTGTCTCTTTTCACAGCCTTTGTTTTAAAGTCTATTTTATCTTATATAAGTATTGCTACTCCTGCTTTCTTTTGGTCCCTATTTGCATGGAAAATCTTTTTCCAGCCCTTCACTTTCAGTCTGTATGTGTCCCCTGTTTTGAGGTGGGTCTCTTGTAGACAACATATGTTGGGGTCTTGTTTTTGTATCCATTCAGCCAGTCTTTGTCTTTTGGCTGGGGCATTCAACCCATTTACGTTTAAGGTAATTACTGATAAGTATGATCCCGTTGCCATTTACTTTATTGTTTTGGGTTCGAGTTTATACACCATTTTTGTGTTTCCTGTCTAGAGAATATCCTTTAGTATTTGTTGGAAAGCTGGTTTGGTGGTGCAGAATTCTCTCAGCTTTTGCTAGTCTGAGAAGCTTTTGATTTCTCCTTCATATTTGAATGAGATCCTTGCTGGGTACAATAATCTGGGCTGTAGGTTATTTTCTTTCATCACTTTAAGTATGTCTTGCCATTCCCTCCTGTCCTGAAGAGTTTCTATTGAAAGATCAGCTGTTATCCTTATGGGAATTCCCTTGTGTGTTATTTGTTGTTTTTCCCTTGCTGCTTTTAATATTTGTTCTTTGTGTTTGATCTTTGCTAATTTGATTAATATGTGTCTTGGGGTGTTTTGCCTTGGGTTTATCCTGTTTGGGACTCTCTGGGTTTCTTGGACTTGGGTGATTATTTCCTTCCCCAGTTTAGGGAAGTTTTCAACTATTATCTCCTCAAGTATTTTCTCATGGTCTTTCTTTTTGTCTTCTTCTTCTGAGACCCCTATGATTCGAGTGTTGTAGCGTTTAATATTGTCCTGGAGGTCTCTGAGATTGTCCTCATTTCTTTTAATTCGTTTTTCTTTTATCCTCTCTGATTCATTTATTTCTACCATTCTATCTTCTAATTCACTAATCCTATCTTCTGCCTCTGTTATTCTACTATTTGTTGCCTCCAGAGTGTTTTTAATTTCATTTATTGCATTATTCATTATATATTGACTCTCTTTTATTTCTTCTAGGTCCTTGTTAAACCTTTCTTGCATCTTCTCAATCTTTGTCTCCAAGCTATTTATCTGTGATTCTATTTTGATTTCAAGATTTTGGATCAATTTCACTATCATTATTTGGAATTCTTTATCAGGTAGATTCCCTATCTCTTCCTCATTTGTTTGGTTTGGTGGGCATTTATCCTGTTCCTTTATCTGCTGGGTATTCCTCTGTCTCTTCATCTTGTTTAAATTGCTGAGTTTGGGGTGTCCTTTCTGTATTCTGGCAGTTTGTGGAGTTCTCTTTATTGTGGCTTTTCCTCACTCTGTGTGGGTTTGTACAGGTGGCTTGTCAAGGTTTCTTGGTTAGGGAAGCTTGTGTCAGTGTTCTGGTGGGTGGAGCTGTATTTCTTCTCTCTGGAGTGCAATGAAATGTCCAGTAATGAGTTATGGGATGTCTATGGTTTTGGGGTGACTTTGGGCTGCCTGTATCTTGGAGCTCAGGGCTGTGTTCCTTGCTGCTGGAGAATTTGCTTGGTATGTCTTGCCCTGAAACTTGTTTCACCCAGAGAGGTTTACAGCATTATATGGAGAAGAGAAGAGTGAGGAGGGAGTTAGAGGTGACCCAAATGAGATGAGGTGGAATAAATAGAGGAGAGAGTGGGCTATTCAGTAATCTCTTCCTTATGTGCACTCCACAACTGGACCACTCAGAGTTGTTCACAGAGTTATACAGAGAAGAGAAGAAGGAGGAAGGTGGCAGAGGTGGCCAGGAGGATAAATGGGGGGAATGAAAAGGAGGGAGACAGATCCAGCCAGTAATCAGTTCCCTAAGTGTTCTCCACCGTCTGGAACACACAGAAATTCACAGAGTTGGGTAGAGCAGAGAGCGGTTAGGGAGGAGACACGGGCGACCTGGTGGAGAAAAAGGAGAGTCCAAAGGGAGAGAGAGCAGTTAAGCCAGTAATCTCGCTCCCTAGTGAAAAAATGGGTATTGAAGATTGGGTTCTTAAAGGTACAAAATTGGTAACAAATACATAAAAGCAAAAATTAAAAATTTAGAGTAGAGTTTGGAGTTAAAAAAAATATGATGTTAAAGAAAAGAAGAAGGAAAAGAAAGAGAGAAAAAATGAACAAACAAAAACAAACAAGGTTGCAAAAATTATAAAGAAAATATAGGTACAAAATTGATAACTAATACCAAAAAGCAAAAGTTAAAAATCTAAGGTAGAGTTTGGAATTTCAAAAATACAATGTTAAAAAAAGAAGAAGAAAAAGAAAGAGAGAGATAAAAAAAAACAAACAAACAAGAACAAACAAAGTCGCATAAATTATAAAAAACAAGTACAGGTACAAAATTGATAACAAATACCAAAAAGCATAAATTAAAAATCTAGAGTAGAGTTTGGAATTTCAGATATACAATGTTATTTAAAAGCAGAAGAGAAAGAAACAGAGAAAAAGAAAAATAAAAAATAAAAAAGGGTCACAGAAATTATTTAAAAAAAAACTGTAGATACAAAATTGATAACAAATACAAAAAAGCTAAAATTAAAAATCTAGAGTAGAGTTTGGAATTTCAAAAATACAGTGTTAAATAAAAGAAGGGAAAAAAAAAGGTCAAAAAATTATAAAAAAAAAATATATATATATATGAAGTTTGCTTTTTAAAAAAAGGGTCTTTTTTTTTTTTGCAAAGTAATTGTTTATAAAAGTGGAAATTAAAGGAATAATAGAGGACTTAAAATTTTTTTTTAATTAAAAAAAAAAAGAAAGAAAGAATTATCGTACAAATAGTAAAAATATATCTAGGACTTTCTCCGGTTTTGTTGTGAGTATTGTGGGTTCAGTTCATTTTTGGCTAGTTCCTTGGTCCGACTTATATTTCTCAAGATCTATAGGCCCCTTCCTATGTAGTTGGTAGTAACCACAGGGTTTTAATCTATTGCCTGTAGCTTCCAAGGCAGTCCCCTCTGTTATAGTTTCTTCTGTTTGCTGGTCTCTTCAGTGTCTGGTTTCCGCCCTGACACAAAGGGGACAGTAGAGGACACTTTTTTTAGGCTCACTTGTTCAGTCGCACTGAGGGGAGGTAGGGAGGGATGCTGCAAACAAATAACACTGGCGTGTGCTCGCAGTGCCTCAGCCACACTGGGTCTGCCCCCCATTCACGGCGCGTGTAGCCTCTCTGCCCACGCTGCTCAGGCTCTAGGTTGCTCCGCCGGGAACCATCCGTGGCCAGCCCTGGGCTGCCTGTACTTCCCAGGTCCAAGCCGCTCAGGTTCAGGCACTTGGGTAGTCCTCAGAGGCGCAGACTCTCGGTTGGGCCTGCGTTTTGTGCCCTTCCCAGATCCGAGCAGCTCAGGTGATGAGGTGTTTGGCGCGCGCAATTGCTGCGACTTATCGCCTCCCGCCGCTTGGTTATCTAGGTGTGCACTGGCACACCTTCTCAGGTAGATGTTGACCGTCCAGACCCCCAAGAAGTTTTAGTTAGCAAAGAAGCCTGCTTACAGTTTTATAGATAATGTCTCTCTGGGGCTGCGATTGTCCCCTTCCGGCTCTGGCTGCCTATCACTGGAGGGGGATGGTCTGCCGCCGGCTATCTCTGTTCAGTCCTTTGTTCTGTGCGCGGGCCTGGCGGTGTCATAGGTTAGGGCTGGCTTTTCACGTGGTAGATATCCCACAGTCTGGTTTGCTAGTCCAAATTATTTCGCTCAGATAGCGCTCGGGGTATTCAGGCCAGATTCTTGTGTTGCAGCCCGCGCCGTGCCTCCCTGCCCAGCCCCCGCTTGCTAATGGTGGATGCAGGCGTCTGCGTTGCTTCTCCGCTGGGGGAGTTACCGTAGGGCTCACAGTCTCTGGGTTTTAACTGTTTATTTATTTTTTCCTCCCTGTTATGTTGCCCTCTGTGCTTCCAAGGCTCGGCACAGATTCGGCAGTGAGAAATTTTCCTGGTGTTTGGAAACTTCTCTCTTTTTAAGACTCCCTTCCCGGGACGGAACTCCGCCCCTCCCTCTTTTGTCCCTTTTTTTGTCTTTTATATTATTTCCTACCTCCTTCTGAAGACTTGGGTTGCTTTTCTGGGTGCCTGATGTCCTCTGCCGGCATTCAGAAGTTGTTTTGTGGAATTTACTCAGCGTTTAAATCTTCTTTTGATGAATTTGTGGGGGAGAAAGTGTTCTCCCCATCCTACTCCTCCACCATCTTAGCTCCTCCCTCAGAATTGATGCTTTTGAACTGTGGTGTTGGAGAAGACTCTTGAGAGTCCCTTGGACTGCAAGGAGATCCAACCAGTCCATTCTGAAGGAGATCAGCCCTGGGATTTCTTTGGAAGGAATGATGCTAAAGCTGAAACTCCAGTACTTTGGCTACCTCATGCGAAGAGTTGACTCATTGGAAAAGACTCTGATGCTGGGAGGGATTGGGGGCAGGAGGAGAAGGGGACGACAGAAGATGAGATGGCTGGATGGCATCACTGACTCAATGGACGTGAGTCTCAGTGAACTCTGGGATTTGGTGATGGACAGGGAGGCCTGGCGTGCTGTGATTCATGGGGTCGCAAAGAGTCAGACACGACTGAGCAACTGAACTGAACTGAATGGTCCCATATGTAATTTTAATACTAACGGTCTTATGTGATTGTTATATTAGGCTAAAACTCTTGGAGTAATTTTAAGCAACAAACATATGTTAGGATGAATCATTAATTTCATTTCAAAAGGACTGAATTCAGACTCATTTACACAGAAGGTTTTTTGGCTATAATTAAAATTGAAATGTTATCTGCATAATTTCTAAAGTAATTTACAGTTATAAAAATAAAATCATTGACTTTTATATGTACAATATTCATTTACTATTTAAAAATATACATATTTTTGTATAATTATATGTATATATGTAACCATGCATATATAACTATAATGTAGCTTTAAAAACTATATATATAGCTTTAAAACTATAGTTTTCTGAAAAATGCGACAGAATTTTTTAATTGTTAAAACATTTTCTATATGCAATAACACCAAAAGTAGAAAATACATTAAAATGTGTAGATATATACACAATAATGAGTTTCTCAGGTGGCAGTAGTGGCAAAGATCCTGCCTGCCAATGCAGGAGATGTAAGGGACGTGGGTTTGAACCCTGAGTCAGGAAGATCTCTGGAAGAGGGTGTGGCAACCCAGTCCAGAATCCCATGAGAAGCCTGGCAGGCTATAGTCCATAGTGTCGCAAAGAGTTGGGCATGACTGAAATGAGTTAGCGTGCACACACACACACACACACACAGTAACATCAAAAGTAGAAAATATATTAAAAACAAAAGTATCCATGGAAAGGTTTCAAAATAAATAATCTTAGGTCCATACATGTGTTTCACTAAAGGCAGTAAGAACTTTCTTAGATGAAAATTGTTAGAATCTTTTGCTTTCAGGAAAATATCTGTGTGATTTTTTTTATAAATATATTCTCTGGATTTTTACAATCATATCCACCAATTATGCCAGTTTGGCAACATATGCACCAGTTTCTCCTTAAACACTTAAATACCAAGGATGAGTCATGGGTAGGGATTCAGAAAGAAGACCAAAAAATTAACTTCAAAGAAACTCACTGGAATATATATCAAAAGAATTCTAAAACTTGTAAGTATTCACTACTTCATTTCAATACAATCAAGTAATAATTGAGGCTCTTCTCAGTCTGTACTTGCTGGATGCTTTAGGAGAAACAAAAGTCATACTTTTAGAGATTTCGTGTTTCCCTTGGAAAATTCCTTTAGCCTGAAAATGCTGATAATTACCATATTTGCTCTGTATAGCAACTGGAAATTTGTTTCTTTGTTGATTAGTTGTCTGCTAGCCCTGCTGATATGTCAGGACTATTTCATCATCAAGGCTGAGATCAAACAGAAAGAAAGTGTCTAACCAGGGACATCTCTGGTGGTCCAGTAGTTAAGACTTTGCCTTCTAATGCAAGAGGTGTGGGTTCAATCCCTGGTTGGGGAGCTAAGATCTCAGATGCCTCTTGCCCAAAAAGCCAAAACAAAACAGAAGCAATATTGTAACAAATTTAATAAAGACTTCAGTGCTAGCCTATTCTCAACACTGTTGTGAGAAAATCTGCTTAAAATTTAAATCAACTTATAAACCACCACCACCACCACCACCCACCCACCCCACCCCTTCACCCCCAATTAAAACCTTCCCACAACCTCTCATTTCATTCACAACAAAAGGCAACATCCCTACAATGGCCTGTAAAACCCTACCTGATGTGGCCCCAGCTACACTCTGAGTTGTCTTCCTTGGTTCCCTCTCCCTCTACTGGGCAAGTCATTCAGGACACTTCATTCTTTCAAGCAAAACAAGCCTGTTCTCACTCAACATTGGGTAGTTGTTTTGCCCTCTGCCTTGCATTCTATTCGGTGAGTGTGCATCTCTCTCTGACTTTCTCCCATGTCTGTATGTAAACATCAATCCTTCACTGAGTTCTGTATGTAAAATAATAACAGACCTCTTCCTATCTCATCCTCATTGTTGTTCCTCACAGAAGTCAATCACCATGGTTTGCAAGAACATTGACTCATTTTTTTCCTTCTTTGTAGTTTGCAAAAGGACTATGAGCATTCTGGACAGAAAAAAAAAGAGGAATTTTGAAGACTTTGGGTCAGCCAGAACTAGCTGTGTCCTGGGTCAGTGGAGCTGGGAGAGAGAGAGAGAGAGAATTGGCTGGCAGGGAGGGGTTTAAATGAAAAGATTAGCAGGAGGAGACATGGTGAGAAGCTTGACTTTCTTTCTAGCTGTAATGAGTATTGTACATTTCAGATTCACAAGGTATAAATGTATTATTGAAAGATCACCTTACTCTGTAAAAAAAGGATGGAGAGGAGTGTATTGGATATTTTGTGGCTCTCCTTACCCACTTTCTTCCTTGTCTGTCCTGGAAGGCTGATCTTTATAGAGAATATCAATCAGACCCTCTGGCCTTCTGGTTCCCGTTAAATTCAGCAAATGGGAGGATTAAGAAGAGATCAGCTAGGGAAACTTTACTTCTGACAACATGCCTGCTGAGCTGAGGTTTGACAGCCCCCAAGTTCTTCTACCCAAATCCTCGGCCGATGTCAGGAGGAAGCCTCCTACAGTCACTGCTCACACTGGGCTGCAGTGACCACCCCCATGCCCTGCCCACTAGGACATGGGACTTGCCTTGACAGGTTTCATCATTCCTTGTTGGATCCTTCACCACAGTCACATCTTGTCACATGCCATCTCTTTCCTGCCGGGGTCCTGACAGCGGGTACATGGAGGAGGAGTTAAGAAACAACTGACAGGGGCTTCCCTGGTGGTCCAGTGTTTAAGAATGTACCTTGTAATGTAGGGGGTGTGGGCTGGGATCTAAGAGCCCGCAGGCTGCCCCTGTGCTGCAACTACTGAGCCCCTTGCTCTGGAACCCACACAACTAGAGAATCTGTACATTGTAATGAAAGAACACACTTGTTGCAAATAAGAACCAATGCAACAACAACAACAACAACAACAAAAACAGTCTGGAATAGAGGTGGCTTATTGCCTGGAGAATCCCATGGACCGAGGAGCCTGGTAGGCTGCAGTCCCTGAGGTCGCTAAGAGTCGAACATGACTGAATGAGTTCACTTTCACTTTTCACTTTCATGCATTGGAGAAGGAAATGGCAACCCACTCCAGTGTTCTTGCCTGGAGAATCCCAAGGACAGGGGAGCCTGGTGGGCTGCCGTCAACGGGGTCGCACAGAGTCGAACACGACTGAAGTGACTTAGCAGCCGCAGCAGCAGCAGCAGACTCTTAATATGATGCGAAAGTAATTGCAGTTTTGCATCATTGAACTTTGCCACTTGATACTGAAATACTTTCTTAAATAAATGTGATTATGTTGTACATCATTTTAATGCTCATTTATTGTCTTTTTTGCTAATAACTTATTACTTGCTATTTATTTTATATTTATTTTACACTACAGAAATGATGTTAGACAAAAAGCAAATTTGAGTGATTTTTTAATTCAAGTTCAAAATGAGTCATAAAGCAGTGGAGACAACTCACAACGTCAACAACACATTTAGCCCAGGAACTGCTAATGAATGTAGAGTGCAGTGGTGGTTCAAGAAGTTTCGCAAATTGGAAAGGTGAACAAACTTGGTATGTGAGTGCCTCATGAGCTGACTTAAAATCGAAAAAATCTTTGTTTTGAAGTGTTGTCTTCTCCGTTTATACTCAACAACAATGAACCATTTCTTGATCAGATTATGACATGGTGCAATGAAAAGTGGATTTTAAACAATGACCAGCAAAGACCAGTTCAGTGGTCAGACTGAGAAAAAGCTCCAGAAATGCTTTGCAAAGCCAAACTTTCACCAAAAAAAAAAAAAAAAAAAAAAGGCATGGTCACTGTTTGGTGGTCTGCTACCAGTCTGATCCACTACAGCTTTCTGAATCCTAGCAAAACCATTACATCTGAGAAGTATGCTCAGCAAATTGATGAGATGTACCAAGAACTGTGATGCCTTCAGCTGACATTGGTCAACAGAATGGGCCCAATTTTTCTCCAAGACAATGCTAACCGCCTGTCGCACAAGCAACACTTCCAAAGTTGATGAAATTGGGCTACAACATTTTGCTTCATCCACCATATTCACCTGACCTCTTTCTTGCCAACTGATTAAAACTTCTTTAAGCATCTCAACAACTTTTTGCAGGGAAAATGCTTTCACAACCCGCAGGAGGCAGAAAATACTTTCCAAGAGTACCTTGAATCTCCAAAGACAAATTTTTATGCTATAGGAATAAACAAGCTTATTTCTCATTGACAAAAAAGTGTTGATTGTAATGGCTTCTATTTTACTTAATATAGATGTATTTGAGCCTAGTAATAATGATTTAAAATTCACTCTACTAAACTACATTTACTTTTGTCCCAACCTAATAACATGGTGTCAGCAGAGATAAAGATAAGTGTGAGATATATTTTGGAGGTAGAATTGGAGGGCTTTATAATCTAGTCAAGGCTATGGTTTTTCCAGTGGTCATGATGTATGGATGTGAGAGTTGGACTGTGACGAAAGCTGAGCACCGAAGAATTGATGCTCTTGAACTGTGGTGTTAGAGAAGACTCTTGAGAGTCCCTTGGACCACAAGGAGGTCCAACCAGTCCATTCTAAAGGAGATCAACGCTGGGTGTTCTTTGGAAGGAACAATGTTAAAGCTGAAACTCCAATACTTTGGCCACCTCATGCGAAGAGTTGACTCATTGGAAAAGACTCTGATGCTGGGAGGGATTGAGGGCAGGAGGAGAAGGGGATGACAGAGGATGAGATGGCTGGATGGCATCAGTGACTCAATGGAAGTGAGTTTGAGTGAATTCCGGGAGTTGGTGATGGACAGGGAGGCCTGGCGTGCTGCAATTCATGGGGTCTCATGTCATGTCAGACACGACTGAGCAACTGAACTGAACTGAATAGTTGGAAATGGCAACCCACTCCAGTATTCTTGCCTGAAAAGTCCCGTGGACAGAGGAACCTGGTAGGCTACAGTCCATGGGATCCCAAATGAGTCAGACATAACTTAGCGACTAAACAACAACATCAGTCACTAGAGGACAAAAGAAAGAAAGAACTCTGAGGTTTGTGCTTGAGCTTCTGGCTGGACTGTGGAGTCATAAAGAGAGGGAAACCAAGATGGTGGAAACAGTAGGGAGGAGGAGAAGATGGAGAGTTCCTTTTGACATGCAGAGCTGAAACTGCCTCTTCAGCAGAGAACTTGAGTGCCTTTAGTGCCAGAGGGACTCTAGAGCTGGATAAAAGTGTGGATGTTATCAGCATAGGCGGGATCTTTAACATGAGGCAACCAGAAAGGGGTAACTTTAGAAGAAAGCAAGGGTTTAAATGAAAAAGTATCCAGACACAGTCCCTTTCAAAAGTGGGAAACTCAAACCTTTCAAACCTTTAGAAATGGAGTAGAGAGGAGAATTCAGCAAAGATAATTGAGAAATATCTCAATTCAAAATATTCAAAAAACAAAGATCATGGCTTCTGGTCCCATCACTTCATGGCAAATAGATGGGGAAACAATGGAAACAGTGACAGACTTTATTTGAGGGGGCTCCCGCAGCCATTAAACTAAAAGATGCTTACTCCTTGGAAGAAAGGTTATGACCAACCTAGAGAGCATATTAGAAAGCAGAGACATTACTTTGCCAACAAATGTCCATCTAGTAAAAGCTATGGTTTTTCCAGTAGTCATGTATGGGTATGAGAGTTGGACTATAAAGAAAGCTGAGCACTGAAGAATTGATGCTTTTAAACTGTGGTGTTGGAGAAGACTCTTGAGAGTCCCTTGGACTGCAAGGAGACCCAACCACTCCATCCCAAAGGAGATCAGTCTTGAATATTCATTGGAAGGACTGATGCTGAAGCTGAAACTCCAATACTTTGGCCACCTGATGCAAAGAACTGACTCACTGGAAAAGACCCTGATGCTGGGAAAGATTGAAGGCAGGAGGAGAAGGGGACGACAGAGGATAAGATGGTTGGAGGGCATCACCGACTCAATGGACATGAATTTGAGCAGGCTCTGGGAGTTGGTGATGGACAGGGAGGCCTGGTGTGCTGCAGTCCATGGGATTGCAAAGAGTCAGACATGACTGAATGGCTGAACTGACTGAATTGAGAAATATGGTGTATGGAGGTACTCAGGACAGAAGCAGAGTGTGCAGTTCCAAAGGCATAAAGGCATGAGGGCGTGTTCATTGAAAATAATTTTACTTTAGGTGTGGAGTGAAGGTTAAACAAAAAAGCTTTCATTAGCATCCCATCCAGCTCATTAGAGACCTTTTCTGAGGACAGAGGATAGAATACCATCTAGTAAAAAAAAAAAAAAAAGCTCTTTTGTGTTCATTTATGTATTATTTTTTCATAGTTTAGGGTATATTTTTCTTGACACCATCTAGGCAGTCTTACTGGTAGGATTCAGGAGGTCAATTCCTTGCCCCAAACAGTATATATTTATTTATAAGTATCTATTACTACCACATCTTAATTGAATTATAAGGCAAATTATACTTCACCAGCAGAACAAAAATAGCCACAAAATAAATTACAGATGTTCAAGATGGCATAACAATGATGTGCTGTCATCAAAAATCCCATTCCAAAAGTTTCAAGTCTATCCAGAGACCTTTATTATTTTTTTCAACTGCCTCACTTTAATAGTGACTATTCCAAACTTGCATTTATAATTTTTTTAAAGTTTTAGCTATGATAGTTATATATGGTCTCTTTCACTGATGAGTTCTACAAAGTGTTTCTATTTTTTTTTTAATTCCTTGTTATCAGGTGAATATACAGATCATTTGGGGGGGAGGATGCCACATTTATTTTTTAAGAACTCTATTTCTTTCTCTTCAGTATTAAATTATTCCACCTTTTTCAATATTAATGTTTACATCACCTTTTCTTTTGCAGATAATACCTAATCAATAATCATGATGATCCTGTCTCAATATTAAGATAAAATTTAACTATATAGTCAAGAAAAGCTTGGTAAAACCAAAATAAATTTGATTTGTAGAAGTCATTTTTAAGTGGCATTTTATTATAAACATCATACAAGATGTTACTAGTTATCCTATTTTTCAGGTGAGATTTTTTTAAGTGACATTTCTCAAAGCAGTATAAGTAACACGATTTATGCAAAATCATCCCTGGCCTAGCTCTAATTTTTCCATTCTATGTTTTAAGTGGTGTTTGTTTGTTTGTTTGTTTTTTGATGTGTCAATTGCCTTAGTCCTTAAGAGAGTCAAACAAAATTAAAATGCAAACTAACTGATTAAGATTTTTTTTTATCTATATGAAAATGAATGCATTGAGTCAAGACATGGACAGATGGCTATTGTAGTAATTAATTAAAACATGGATCTGTTTTTTACATTTAGATAAACAACATCCCAAAGACACTTGTAGCTCTCAAACATCCTTTCCAGCTTCAAAATTATATTTAAATAAACCAGAATATAAACAGATTAAAAATGAATGATTCCAGCTGGGACATTGCAATGAAAAAAGACCAACTCTCACAATAAAAACAAAAAAGAGATTTGATTTAATATCAAGCTTTACCCATTCACTCTTAGAAAAGTCAAATTTTGTTTGCATTACCTTTTTTACAAGTAAGATAAATGAGAATCTGCTTCTTTCTATTTCAGGAAGGGTTTTTTTTTTTTTTTGGTTTTGTTTTTGTTTTGTAAAGGAGGCTTTTTTATTTGGTTTGGTTTGGCTAAACTGAAGAAATATGAAGTACAGCTTAAATTAGCGAGATATGTGATGACAAGTATTTGACTGAATATGTCCTGAAAATTTCCAGGCATGATGGACTATACACTTTAATTTTAATAAGGTGTCAAATTTCTACAGTTTGGATTTGGTTTTTCTCTAGGGGAAAAAGAACTGATTATTCCCTGGTATCAATATAAACTCTGTGGATCACTCGTACAGGAGTAACTTATGTTTGAATAGTTCATCAGCTTGTACAGAAATTGGGAGAGAACACACTATCTGATCACTTGCATGACATAACTTGGAAATTACATGTACCTTATATAAATATTTTATTTAGTTATGCATTTTTCATATTTATCTATATGAAAATGAATGCATTGAGTCAAGACATGGTCAGATGGCTATTGTAGTAATTAATTAAAACATGGATTTGTTTTAAATAAAAATAAGATAAAAATATTTATTTTTTAAATAAAATATTTATTTTTTAGATAAAAATAAAGCACAACTTTATTTTTGTCTTCTACCACCTACTTAAAATTTATTCAGTGGAAAAAGTTTTCTCTGCTAGAAGACGGAATTCCGGCGGGATCACTTTTCTGGTAACTTGGGGGTAATAGAAAATCCTACAGTCACTGCAAATTGTAACCAGTCTTGGCTCCGATTGTATTGTCAAGACTGATGTATTAAACAATATATCCACCTGTACTCAAAGAATAGACTTTTCCCACATCCTAGCTAGTGTATGTTTCCCTTCAGGGAAGAGTGTGCTTTCTCTTCTTTTCCTAACTTTTTTTCAGACATATATCAGATTTACAGAAAAGTTGAAAGAATAAAAAAAATCCCTTATGCCCTTCATTCAGATTTCACAAGGGCTAAAATGAATATTTTACCATAAATGTTATTCTATTTTCTCTTTCTACATATAATTTATTCCTGACTGTGTGTGTTAGTCAGTCATATCTGACTCTTTGCCACCCCATGGACTGGGACCAGGCTCCTCTGTCCATGGGATTCTCCAGGCAAGAATACTGGAGTGGGTTCCCATTTCTTTCTCCAGGGGATCTTCCTGACTGAGGGAAGTGATCCCGCCGGAGCTAAAGGGAAGTCCCAATTTCTTCCTGGACTGGCTGAGAATAACTTGTAGCCACCATGCTTCTCTAGCTTCAGATATGTTAGCATATATTTTCTATAAACATGAACTCTACTCAATACTTTGTAATGACCTATCTGGTAGAAGAATCTGAAAAAGAGTGGATATATGTATAACTGAGGCACTTTGCTGTAGAGCAGAAACTTAACACATGGTAAATCAACTATACACCAATAAAAATTAATTAAAACCAAACAAGGCTGTTCTTAGCTCATGGACATAGAGAGCAGACTTCTGTCTGCTGAGGGGAAGGGAAATGGTGATGGGATGGTTTGGGAGTTTGAAATTAGCAGATGAAAACTATTATATATAGAATGAATAAACAACAAAGTCCTACTGTATAGCACAGGGAACTATATTTAATATCCTGTGATAGTGGAAATAATTTGAAAAGGAATGTATATCAGTTCAGTTCAGTTCAGTTGCTCAGTCGTGTCCGACTCTTTGAGACCCCATGAATCACAGCACTCCAGGCCTCCCTGTCCATCACCAACTCCTGGAGTTCACTCAGACTCACGTCCATTGAGTCAGTGCTGCCATCCAGCCATCTCATCCTATGTCGTCCCCTTCTCCTCCTGCCCCCAATCCCTCCCAGCATCAGGGTCTTTTCCAATGAGTCAACTCTTTGCATCAGGTGGCCAAAGTACTGGAGTTTCAGCTTTAGCATCAGTCCTTCCAAAGAATATCCAGGACTGATCTCGTTTGGAATGGACTGGTTGGATCTCCTTGCAGTCCAAGGGACTCTCAAGAGTCTTCTCCAGCACCACAGTTCAAAAGCATCAATTCTTCGGCACTCAGCTTTCTTCACAGTCCAACTCTCACATCCATACAGGACCACTGGAAAAACCATAGCCTTGACTAGACGGACCTTTGTTGGTAAAGTAATGTCTCTGCTTTTGAATATGCTATCTAGGTTGGTGATAACTTTCCTTCCAAGGAGTAAGCGTCTTTTAATTTCATGGCTGCAGTCACCATCTGTAGTGATTTTGGAGCCCAGAAAAATAAAGTCTGACACTGTTTCCACTGTTTACCCATCTATTTCCCATGAAGTCATGAGACCAGATGCCATGATCTTAGTTTTCTGAATGTTGAGCTTTAAGCCAACTTTTTCACTCTCCACTTTCACTTTCATCAAGAGGCTTTTGAGTTCCTCTTCACTTTCTGTCATAAGGGTGGTGTCATCTGCATATCTGAGGTTATTGATATTTCTCCCGGAAATAGTGATTCCAGCTTGTGCTTCTTCCAGTCCAGCGTTTCTCATGATGTACTCTGCATATAAGTTAAATAAGCAGGGTGACAATATACAGCCTTGACGTACTCCTTTTTCTATTTGGAACCAGTCTGTTGTTCCATGTCCAGTTCTAACTGTTGCTTCCTGACCTGCATACAGATTTCTCAAGAGGCAGGTCAGGTGGTTTGGTATTCCCATCTCTTTCAGAATTTTCCACAGTTTATTGTGATCCACACAGTCAAAGGCTTTGGCATAGTCAATAAAGCAGAAATAGATGTTTTTCTGGAACTCTCTTGCTTTTTCCATGATCCCATGGATGTTGGCAATTTGATCTCTGGTTCCTCTGCCTTTTCTAAAACCAGCTTGAACATCAGGAAGTTCACGGTTCACATATTGCTGAAGCCTGGCTTGGAGAATTTTGAGCATTACTTCATTAGCATGTGAGATGAGTGCAATTGTGCGGTAGTTTGAGCACAGGCGGCTGCGATGGACGCGCAGGCGGCTGCGACCGGCGCTCTAAGCGCAGCCGAGAGGAGCTACCCCACGTCCGAGGTCAGAGGGAGAAGCCAGGAGGACCCCATGCCCGAAGGGTGGCGGCCAACATGACTTACCCCAGGTCCGAGATCAGAGGCAGCGGCCGAGAGTGCCAGACGGTGGTGGCGCAGGAACCGCCGAGAGGAGCTACCCCACGTCCGAGGTCAGGGGGGCTGCCGAGAGGAGATACCCAGCATCCGAGGTCAGGGGCGGCAGCCAGGAGGAGCTACCCCACGCCCCTAAGCCCGAGGCCAGGGGCCGCAGGTGGGAGGATCTACCCCATGCTGTGGCTGCGCGGGCACAGGAGGGCCTAGAGGAGCTATCCCACATTGAAGGTCAGGAAGGGCGGTGGTGAGGAGATACCCCTCATCCAAGGTAAGGAGCAGCGGCTGCACTTTGCTGGAGTAGCAATGAAGAGATACCCCACGTCCAAGGTAAGAGAAACCCAAGTAAGAAGGTAGGTGTTGCAAGACGGCATCAGAGGGCAGACACACTGAAACCATACTCAGAGAAAACTAGTCAATCTAATCACACTAGGACCACAGCCTTGTCTAACTCAATGAAACTAAGCCATGCCCATGGGGCAACCCAAGATGGGCGGGTCATGGTGGAGAGATCTGACAGAATGTGGTCCACTGGAGAAGGGAATGGCAAACCACTTCAGTATTCTTGCCTTGAGAACCCCATGAACAGTATGAAAAGGCAAAATGATAGGATAATGAAAGAGGAACTCCCCAGGTCAGTAGGTGACCAATATGCTACTGGAGATCAGTGGAGAAATAACTCCAGAAAGAATGAAGGGATGGAGCCAAAGCAAAAACAATACCCAGCTGTGGATGTAACTGGTGATAGAAGCAAGGTCCGATGCTGTAAAGAGCAATATTGCATAGGAACCTGGAATGTCAGGTCCATGAATCAAGGCATATTGGAAGTGGTCAAACAAGAGATGGCACGAGTGAATGTCGACATTCTAGGAATCAGTGAACTGAAATGGACTAGAATGGGTGAATTTAACTCAGATGACCATTATATCTACTACTGTGGGCAGGAATCCCTCAGAAGAAATGGAGTAGCCATCATGGTCAACAAAAGAGTCCAAAATGCAGTACTTGGATGCAATCTCAAAAATGACAGAACAATATCTGTTCGTTTCCAAGGCAAACCATTCAATACCACAGTAATCCAAGTCTATGCCCCAACCAGTAATGCTGAAGAAACTGAAGTTGAACGGTTCTGTGAAGAACTACAAGACCTTTTAGAACTAACACCCAAAAAAGGTGTCCTTTTCATTATAGGGGACTGGAATGCAAAAGTAGGAAGTCAAGAAACACCTGGAGTAACAGGCAAATTTGGCCTTGGAATACGGAATGAAGCAGGGCAAAGACTAATAGAGTTTTGCTAAGAAAATGCATTGGTCATAACAAACACCCTCTTCCAACAACACAAGAGAAGACTATATACATGGACATCACAAAATGGTCAACACCGAAATCAGATTGATTATATTCTTTGCAGCCAAAGATGGAGAAGCTCTATACAGTCAGCAAAAACAAGACCAGGAGCTGACCGTGGTTCAGACCATGAACTTCTTATTGCCAAATTCAGACTTAAATTGAAGAAAGTAGGGAAAACCACTAGACCATTCAGGTATGACCTAAATCAAATCCCTTATGATTAAACAGTGGAAGTGAGAAATAGATTTAAGGGACTAGATCTGATAGACAGAGTGCCTGATGAACTATGGAATGAGGTTCATGACATTGTACAGGAGACAGGGATCAAGACCATCCCCATGGAAAAGAAATGCAAAAAAGCAAAATGGCTGTCTGGGGAGGCCTTACAAATAGCTGTGAAAACAAGAGAAGCGAAAAGCAAAGGAGAAAAGGAAAGATATAAACATCTGAATGCAGAGTTCCAAAGAATAGCAAGAAGAGATAAGAAAGCCTTCTTCAGCTATCAATGCAAAGAAATAGAGGAAAACAACAGAATGGGAAAAACTAGAGATCTCTTCAAGAAAATTAGAGATACCAAGGGAACATTTCATGCAAAGATGGGCTCGATAAAGGACAGAAATTGTAGGGACCTAACAGAAGCAGAAGATATTAAGAAGAGATAGCAAGAATACACAGAAGAACTGTACTAAAAAGGTCTTCACGACCCAGATAATCACGATGGTGTGATCACTGACCTAGAGCCAGACATCCTGGAATGTGAAGTCAAGTGGGCCTTAGGAAGCATCACTATGAAAAAAGCTAGTGGAGGTGATGGAATTCCAGTTGAGCTATTTCAAATCCTGAAAGATGATGCTGTGAAAGTGCTGCACTCCATATGCCAGCAATTTAGAAAACTCAGCAGTGGCCACAGGACTGGAAAAGGTCAGTTTTCATTCCAATCCCAAAGAAAGGTAATGCCAAAGAGTGCTCAAACTGCCACACAATTGCACTCATCTCACATGCTAGTAAAGTAATGCTCAAAATTCTCCAAGCCAGGCTTCAGCAATATGTGAACCGTGAACTTCCTGATGTTCAAGCTGGTTTTGGAAAAGGCAGAGGAACCAGAGATCAAATTGCCAACATCCATTGGATCATGGAAAAAGCAAGAGAGTTCCAGAAAAACATCTATTTCTGCTTTATTGACTATGCCAAAGCCTTTGACTGTGTGGATCACAATAAACTGTGGAAAATTCTGAAAGAGATGGGAATACCAAACCACCTGACCTGCCTCTTGAGAAATTTGCATGCAGGTCAGGAAGCGATAGTTAGAACTGGACATGGAACAACAGACTGGTTCCAAATAGGAAAAGGAGTACGTCAAGGCTGTATATTGTCACCCTGCTTATTTAACTTATATGCAGAGTACATCATGAGAAACGCTGGACTGGAAGAAGCACAAGCTGGAATAAAGATTGCCGGGAGAAATATCAATAACCTCAGATATGCAGATGACACCACCCTTATGACAGAAAGTGAAAAGGAACTCAAAAGCCTCTTGATGAAAGTGAAAGTGGAGAGTGAAAAAGTTGGCTTAAAGCTCAACATTCAGAAAACTAAGATCATGGCATCCGGTCTCATGACTTCATGGGAAATAGATGGGTAAATAGTGGAAACAGTGTCAGACTTTATTTTTCTGGGCTCCAAAATCACTACAGATGGTGACTGCAGCCATGAAATTAAAAGACACTTACTCCTTGGAAGGAAAGTTATGTCCAACCTAGATAGCATATTCAAAAGCAGAGACATTACTTTGCCAACAAAGGTCCATCTAGTTAAGGCTATGGTTTTTCCTGTGGTCATGTATGGACGTGAGAGTTGGACTGTGAAGAAGGCTGAGCGCCGAAGAATTGATGCTTTTGAACTGTGGTGTTGGAGAAGACTCTTGAGAGTCCCTTGGACTGCAAGGAGATCCAACCAGTCCATTCTGAAGGAGATCAGCCCTGGGATTTCTTTGGAAGGAATGATGCTAAAGCTGAAACTCCAGTACCCTGGCCACCTCATCGGAAGAGTTGACTCATTGGAAAAGACCCTGATGCTCGGAGGGATTGGGGGCAGGAGGAGAAGGGGACGACAGAGGATGAGATGGCTGGATGGCATCACTGACTCGATGGACGTGAGTCTGGGTGAACTCCGGGAGTTGGTGATGGACAGGGAGGCCTGGCGTGCTGTAATTCATGGGGTGGCAAAGAGTCGGACACGACTGAGAGACTGATCTGATCTGATTTGATCTTGAGCATTCTTTGATATTGTTTTTCTTTTGGATTGGAATGAAAATTGACCTTTTCCAGTCCTGTGGCCACTGCTGAGTTTTCCAAATTTGCTGGCATATTGAGTGCAGCACTTCACAGCATCATCTTTCAGGATTTGGAATAGCTCAACTGGAATTCCATCACCTCCACTAGCTTTGTTCGTAGTGATGCTTTCTAAGGCCCACTTGACTTCACATTCCAGGATGTCTGGCTCTAGGTCAGTGATCACACCATCGTGATTATATGGGTCGTGAAGATCTTTTTTGTACAGTTCTTCTGTGTATTCTTGCCACTTCTTCTTAATATCTTCTGATTCTGTTAGGTCCATACCATTTCTGTCCTTTATGGAGCCCAGCTTTGCATGAAATGTTCCCTTGGTATCTCTCATTTTCTTGAAGAGATCTCTAGTCTTTCTCATTCTCTGTATTATGCATGTGTAACCACAGATGGTGACTGCCGCCATGAAACTAAAAGACGCTTACTCTTTGGAAGAAAAGTTATGACCAACCTACATAGCATATTCAAAAGCAGAGACATTACTTTGCCAACAAAGGTCCATTTAGTCAAGGCTATGGTTTTTCCAGTGGTCATGTGTGGACGTGAGAGTTGGACTGTGAAGAAGGCTGAGCGCCGAAGAATTGATGCTTTTGAACTGTGGTGTTGGAGAAGACTCTTGAGAGTCCCTTGGACTGCAAGGAGATCCAACCAGTCCATTCTTAAGGAGATCAGCCCTGGGTGTTCTTTGTAGGGAATGATGCTAAAGCTGAAACTCCATTACTTTGGCCACCTCATGGGAAGAGTTGACTCATTGGAAAAGACTCTGATGCTGGGAGGGATTGGGGGCAGGAGGAAAAGGGGAGGACAGAGGATGAGATGCCTGGATGGCATCACTGACTCAATGGACATGAGTTTGAGTGAACTCTGGGAGATAGTGATGGACAGGGAGGCCTGGCATGCTGCGATTCGTGGGGTCACAAAGTCGGAGACTACTGAGCAACTGAACTGAACATATATGTATATATGAATATGTATGTATCACTTTGCTCTACAGTGGAAATGAGCACAACATTGTAAGCCAACTATGCTTCAATAAAATAAAATTTTTTTAACAAGGCTCTTCTCATATAACTTTAGTATTATTTTCAAAATCAGGGTAATATCGATGCAACACTATGATCTGCTCTACAAACCTTATTCAAATGTTGCTAATTGTCCCCATAACATCCTTTATAGTAAAAGAAAATCCCAGGTCTATTTAGTTGTCTTGTTTCTTTAGTCTTCTGAGGCTCCCCTCAATATCCCAACAATTTAGGACTAGCACTACTCTCCTAGAGCAATGACTGCTTTATAGTCTAACAAAATTCCGTGCAACCTTCAAAAGAATCAAGCTTATCTATTAATAAAATAAATGATTACACTTCTGATTACAAAGTGTCCAGGCTTCTCTTCTTCAAATTTAGAGAACTTCCCCCCCTCCGGGAAGAAAAAACACAATTCCACTCAGTCCCTACTCCAGTTCATCCTGAATGTTTAGATGAAGTGAAGTCCAATCCTAGGGATTCAGATCTGGTGCTATGTGAACTAAAAGCAAAGAAAAGTTGTCATTTTCTCTGCTTTTCCACAGATACCAGTTCTCTATTTGTTCACAAGAACAAAATATTTCCAATGAGAGTTCCCCCCAGTATAGTAACAAATCAATCTAATCAACTGAAAGTGATTTATCTAAGGTTCTAATTAGAAATCTCTTCTGTGTCTCTTGGATTCACCTTCTGGAAGATTCTTTCTTGTCCATTTTCTTCCTTGACCACAATTGCAGTAATTGTTGAAGGCACATTATTTTGGGTCACTATATTTTGAGGCTTCTAGAACTTTCACAGTGTGACTTGCTTATGCAAAAGTGGGTCCCTTGGAGCTCTTTTGATGCTAGAATAGTTACAATTTTTGTTGCTATTGTTTTGCTTGCTAAGTCGCTTCAGTCATGTCCAAGTCTGTGCGACCCCATAGACGGCAGCCCACCAGGCTTCCCTATCCCTGGGATTCTCAAGGCAAGAACACTGGAGTGGGTTGCCATTTCCTTCTCCAATGCATGAAAGTGAATTTGCTCAGTTGTGTCTGACTTTTAGCAACCCCATGGACTGTAGCCCACCAGGCTCCTCCATCCATGGGATTTTCCAGGCAAAACACCCCACTGGAGTGGGGTGCCATTGCCTTCTCCAATTGTTTTGCTTAGATTTTTTATTTCTTTAGCAAACTAATTCTCTAAAAAATGTAGTAGGCTTTTACTCTGTTTGCTTCTAGGTGCCAGTAGGCACATTAAAAGTATTTTTCTCACATGTGATTCCTGAATGTGATTTACTTGTTTGCTTTGCCCCATATCTTTTTCTCACAACATAATTATGTCTGCCTACTGCTATGAAACATGTCACTTTTCCCCTGTTGGATTCAAGCAAGGCATGAACTCCACATTGTCTTTCTACGTTTTCACTAACAAATTCTCTCTCTTTATATATAAACATTCTATGGGCCCTATTTCCATCTTTTATTATTTCATTAATGAAGTCCTTGGAGTATTAATTAAATGTCAACTCATGAAAGTATTTTTCCTAACAAACAACGTAAAGTAGTTTTCGACTCAGTTTGTTCTATAACCCAATTTCTCTTTCTTAGCATTTCACACTGTGAAATTTTATTAATTTTTTTATAATTCATTTATTTTTTTTATTGAAGGATAATTGCTTTACAGAATTTTGTTGTTTTCTGTCAAACCTCAACATGAATCAGCCATAGGCATACATATTCATGTTTAACCTCGCCAGTTTTCTGCCTCCCCAGGGGATACACAGGGCTTGAAAGAAGTGGCAGGCACTGTGTCCAGCACACAGAGGTGCTCAGCATTTATATCCTGGATTAGCCCATGGATATATGAGCGAGAAAAATGTGCTTCGGGCAAAACCTGTGGCACTGTGTTCCAGAATTATAATTTTTAATGCCTCTTGAGCCATTACTTTTTAAATGGCTAACAAGAACAGTACATGCCAAAAAAAAAAGAAAAATGGGAAGACAATTCTAGCCAATCTCAAAGTTGTGCGTTTATTTTCTGAGTCATGCTGGAACACTTGACATGGGGCAGAACACCCTCTCAGGAAGAGTAAGGCATTAAGCAGATGAGTACCTTGCCCATACATTCTGCCTAGGAAACTCATTTCAAATGGAACTCAAAAGTCTCCTTAACTTGTTCCTTCTAGTTTTCCACCATAGTGGCTTACTGTTAGCACTATAAGAAAGCCCAAAGCAGCCTCCTTTGTATGGAAATTTGGCAGAAACATATGAACTTCTTAACCTCACAGTTGTTTTTTTTCTTTTTATTTTCAGTGCGTTAAATTTACTCATAAAATCCTTCTAAAAATGTACAATTTTTAAACAAAGTAGAGTAAGCACAAGAATAAAACACGTGTGTGTGTGATTCAGCCATGTCCGACTCTTTGTGACCCCTGCCAACTCTTTGTGACCCCATGGACTTGTAGCCCACCACACTCCTCTGTCCGTGGAATTCTCCAGCAAGAATACTGGAGTGGGTTGCCATTCCTTTCTCCAGGGATCAAACCCAGGTCTCCCATATTGCAGGCAGATTCTTTACCATCTGAGCCACCAGACAAGTCCAGAAGAAAACATAACTCCCCCCAAAAACAGAATACTTGAAATTTGCAATTCAAAATCAAATTAGTAGAATATTAAATATTTACAAAACTATATCTTTTAAAATATGTTACATTAATTCTGTAGAATTTACATAAAAGAATGGCTCAAAATGGGAGAATTTTACTTCATTCCTAAAAAGAAAATATGTCCAACAGAAGCTGTGAAGATTCTTGAGTACATAAGGTCTATCAAAGCCTGTCTTTGTGAGTCTAAGAACTTTACATGTGTGAGGAGCTTCTTTCAACAACAGGCTGGAGGGGCTGATTGGTCCATGGGTTCAGAAGAGGCTCAGTTAATGAAGAGTCCCAAGGTTCTTAGGAATATCTTTAACCTCAAAGTTTTTAGGATACAGTCAGAATCAACAATAAAGCAGACATCCTAACCATCCAAAGAAGATACCAAATTGAAAAATCTTAGAGTGCTTCTATGAGGATACAAATGCAAACTGAAGTTCACTACATTTTAGCAAGTTAATTAGAACAGAAAGGTTAGTATGATATTAACATACTCTAGTATTCTTTTTTTTTTTTCCCCCAAAGAAGACATACACAGGGCCAATAGGTACATGAAAAGATACTCCACATCACTAATCATCAGGGAAATGCAAGTCAAAATGACAATGAGATATCACCTCACACCTGTTAGGATGATTATCATCAAAAATACAAGAGGCAGCAAATGTTGGTGAGAATGTGGAGAACAGGGAAACTTGTGCACTGCCTAGGAAGGGAATGTAAATTGGTACAGCCACTACGGAAAGCAGAATGAAGTTTTCTCAAAAAAAAAGAAAAAAGAAAACTATTGTATGATCCAGCAATCTCACTTCTGGGTACAGATCCAGGAAAATGAAAATAGAATTATCTGCACCCCATCTTTACCATATGGGGTTATTCTAGGTAGCCAAGGTACAGAAACAGTCTAACTGATGTGGTATATATATAATTATCCACAACGGAATATTATCCAACCATTCGAAAAAAGGAAATTTTGACATTTGCAATAATGTGGATGGATTTTCAAGGCATTGTACTAATTGAAATAAGTTAGACAGAGGAAGACACATACAGCATGGTATTACTTATCTATGAAATAAAAAAAAAATCCAAGGTATAAAAAGAGTTGAACAGTAATTACTAGGGGCTGGGTGGGTGAGGGAAACAGGGAAAGACTAGGAAAAAAATATGTAGTTTCAGGTATAAGATGAATAAGAAGGACACAAGCTCTGAGGCTCCAATGTGTTACATGGTGACTCCAGTTGACAACATGTATAATTAAATTTAAATGTTCTCACCAAAACCAAAAGCAAATGCAAGCAAACAAAATACTTTAGAACATGTAAAAACTGTAAATACCATCCAGAGAGAAATTAATAAAATGTGATATATTCATACACTTGAAAACTACAGGATCACTGGAAGTTTAAGGAGGAATGAACTGCTGTAAATGTCTCACAGACATTAAGCAGAATGAAAGAATCCAGACACAGGAGTACTTATGTGAAGTTCAAAGAGAGCAGAACTAATCGATGGTGACAGGAGGTGCGGTATTTGGGGTTGCCAAATGGGAAGTGTTCTGTAGTCATGTTCTAAAATATTAGGCTGAGTGTAAAATCTACTGAGCTGAACATTCAACATTTATGCACATTACTATAGATATGACATAACTTAATGAAAAAATAGAGTTAATCCATGGATGACAGAGTATATATGTTAACCCAACATTTCTTGTTGATTCTGTATTCAGATTAATTTGCACTGCCACAAGCCATTTCCATCTGCATTTCATAAACACTTTCAGGCTCAGTTTCTCCTCTTTCTAGCCCAGATAAGTGTAGGACATCCACTTGTTAACTGCCATTCTGCTGTTTTATGACTCAGCTCTGTTTTCTCCGGAAACTTCTTTCCAGTTCCAAGCAATAAGGAGCATGTGGAGTGTTGAATAGTCTGAATTAATTTGCCTACAACCAAAGCATCACTTTGAAGTTCAAAATCCATTTGAACCATCAAACAATTCTGCACCAACCAAGGAGGATGATTTAAATTACAGCAGAAACCTAGTTCCAGGGCAGGAATAGAGACACAGACGTAGAAAAATGATACATGGACACAGTGGGGAAAGTGGAGGGTGGGATGAAATGGTATATTAGGTTTGACATGAATATACTACCATGTGCAAAATAGCTAGCTGGTGGGAAGCTGCTATATAAAACTTGGAGCTCAGCTTGGTGCTCTGTTATGACCTAGATGGGACCTAGAAGGGTGGGATGGAGTGGGGGAGGGTGAGAGGGAAGTCCAAGAGGGAGTGGATTCATGTATACATATGCAGGAGACACAGGAGACATGGGTTCGATCCCTGGGTCAGGAGGATCTACTACAGTAGGAAATGTCAACTCACTCCATTAGTCTTGACTGGGAAATCCCATGAACAGCAGAGATTGGTGGGCTACAGTCCATGGGGTCGCAAGGAGCTGAACACGACTGAACATGCATAGCTGATTCCTTTAATCATTCAGCAGAAAATAACACAACACTGTAAATCAATTGCATTTTTTTTTTAAGGAAAAAAATTGCAGCAGAAATGGCAAGGAAATTCATAGCGAGGAGATGTGCTAGAGAGAAAGCAAATATAATAATATCTTTCCTTCTCTTATTCCAGAAGTACCAGATTAAAATGATCACTAATGCCTTTGCTATTCAGATACTCACACTTCAAGGGACCAAGGAAATCATGGATATTAGCACAGGCTTTTCTTATGAATAAGAATACAGTGTATTTTGCCTTTACTTACTTGAAGACAAATATATAGAGACTAGAAAGATTAATACCATTCAAGAAGATTACAGAAAATGCAATTTTGAAGCATAGATTAAATTTATAAATAAATTATATATTTTGAGGGCAAAATGGTTGTCTTGGATTGGGCTGCTGTAAAAGATACCATAGGTTGGATGGTTAAAAAAATAGAAATTTTTTTCCTCATAGGTCTGAAGACTGGAAGTCTGAGATCTGGGTGGTGGCATGAAAGGTCCGTCTAGTCAAGGCTATGGTTTTTCCAGTGGTCATGTATGGATGTGAGAGTTGGACTGTGAAGAAGGCTGAGTGCCAAAGAATTGATGCTTTTGAACTGTTGCAAAAGACTCTTGAGAGTCCCTTGGACTGCAAGGAGATCCAACCAGTCCATTCTGAAGGAGATCAGCCCTGGGTGTTCTTTGGAAGGAATGATGCTAAAGCTGCAACTCCAGTACTTTGGTCACCTCATGCAAAGAGTTGACTCATTGGAAAAGACTCTGATGCTGGGAGGGATTGGGGGCAGGAGGAAAAGGGGATGACAGAGGATGAGATGGCTGGATGGCATCACTGACTCGATGGAGGTGAGTTTGAGTGAACTCCAGGAGTTGGTGATGGACAGGGAGGCCTGGCATGCCGCGATTCATGGGGTCGCAAAGGGTTGGACACGACTGAGCGACTGAACTGAACTGAAGTGTGACCTTGGGCTTCCCTTGTGGCTCGGCTGGTAAATAATCCACCTGCAATGTGGGAGACCTGGGTTCCATCCCTGGGTTGGGAAGATCCCATCTGAGAAGGAAACAGCTACCCACTCCAGTATTCTGGCCTGGAGAATTCCATGGCCTGGAATGGGGTCTCAATGAGTCAGACACGACTGAGCTGCTTTCACTGTATGTGACCCTGTGTGCCTTCTAAGTTGCTTCAGTTGTGTCCAACTCTGTACAACCCTATGGACTGTAGCCTGCCAGGTTCCTCTTTCCAAGAGATTCTCCAAGCAAGAATACTGGAGTGGGTTGCTGTGTCCTCGTCCAGGGGATCTCTCCAGAACAGGGATCAAACCCGAGTCTCTTCAGTCTCCCACATTGGTATGCACGTTCTTTACCACTAGCACCACCTGGAAAGCCCCCGTATGACCTTATTTAGCCCTAATTAACTCCTAAGAATCCTATCTCTAAATATAGCTCTTTGGAGGTTAGGATTTCAATATACGAATTTTAGTGGGACATAAATCAGTCCATGGCAATAGTCTAGTAGTTAAGGGTGGGCACTCTGGAGTTACAATAACATATTATAATAATATATAACTATAATATATAATAAAAATAATAAAGTTCAAATCTGATATACCATCTCCTAACTGTGACCTTAAACTCTCTATGATACACTTTTCTCATCTGTAAATCAGATAATAGTAACAACCCTATAGCATTATTATAATATTTAAATGAATACAGACACGCATGCTGCTGCTGCTAAGTCATTTCAGTCATGTCCAACTCTGTGCGACCCCATAGACGGCAGCCCACCAGACTCCCCCATCCCTGGGATTCTCCAGGCAAGAACACTGGAGTGGGTTGCCATTTCCTTCTCCAATACATGAAAGTGAAAAGTGAAAGTGAAGTCGCTCAGTCATGTCCGACTGTTTGTGACCCCATGGACTGCAGCCTAGCAGGCTCCCCTGTCCATGGGATTTTCCAGGCAAGAGTACTGGAGTGGGGTGCCATTGCCTTCTCCACAGACATGCATAGCAGATAGCAATTTATTCAAGATATAGTTGATCTATAACATGGTATTTTTTAGCTGTACAATATGATTTGATATGGCTGTCTATTGCAAACTGATTACCACAAATTTCGTTAACATGTATCTTCCCACAGTTACACTTTTTCTTATGGTGAGAGCTTGTAAGATCTCATAAGATCTACTCTCTTAGCAACTTTCAAATATATAATAAAATATTGTTAACTGTAGTCACCATGCTGTGGATTACATCCTCAGGACTTACTTATCTTCTAACTGAAAGTTTATGTCTTTCAGTTATAAAGATTACTCCTTTTTAACTCCTTTCAGCTATAAAGATGGCTCCCTCTACCCATCTTACCCAGGTGCAACCCCCATGCCCTGCCATTGGCAACCACCAATCTGCTTTATATATCTACGAATTTTTTAGATACACATGTGAGTGAGATAATGCAATATTTGTCTTTCTCTGGCGGATAATTCATTCAACATAATTCCTTTAAGGTGCATCTATGTTGTTGAAAACAGCAGGCTTCCCATCTTTTATGACTGAATAATATTCTATTGGGTATGCATGCAAGTGTAGTCCATGGGGTCGTGAAGAATCAGACATGACTTGGCAACTGAGCAACAATGGATGTTTGCATGTATATATATATGCATGTGTAAGGTGTTTCCATGCTTGGCTGCTGTAAATAATGCTGCAGTGAAGACAGGATATACCAATATCTTTCTAAGATAGATGGTAATTTAAAAACAAATATTATTTATTATTATTACTAGGTCACATTGCAAGAGTAATTCTCCATATGGGATAATTTTTTAAAAATAGATTGTATGAGTCAACATGCTACTGAATAGAATTTTTTTTCCATAAAAATTAGCTTTTGCACAAATGCAGCAAAGCTGATGTAGCAGTAGTTCTCCACTTTATGTCAGACCAGAAGAATCTGGAAATTTTATATAAATGCAAATTCTCGAGCCCATACCAGATGGAATACAGACAATTTTTAGGGGTGAGGTTCAGTTATCAGTGTTTTAGCATGTCCTCCAGGTAATTTTTTCACACACACATTAATGTTTGAGAATCACTGAAAAATAAGTAAGACAGCCCTGTGAAGAAGATAACCCTCACAGAGGGAAAACCTTCATAAAGAGGCAATCTTTGATGAATCTTTGGCCTGGAACATTGAGCCTTCTGTTACTTTCACTGTTGAATCAATGAAATTAAAATCCATGTTTTACTGTAAATACAAAAAAACAGTAAACTATAAAATAATTCACATAATTTATGCCAGTAATGAATAGAAGAAATGTAGAAGGCTATAGGCAAAAATTATACTACTAGTAAGGTGGTTTTATTTAGCATAAAGGCTTTTAAATTAAATCTGCTTCAGAGACAGCTCTGTGAATTCTGCTATCTCTGCTGAAATCTCCAGGATTTGTCTTTTTCTAAAAAAGGAAAGGTCACATGAGGAGCTCTACTGCTAGAATTTATGCAAGCTGTTTATGTTCTAGGCTAAGCCCTTGAGGTCAGCTTCATTTGATAACCCAATTGTGCAAATACCTGCTTGAGAATCGGAGACATTTTTGCATAATCTTACTTGATCTTTCCCTTTGGCTTTGCAAATGAGCATCACTGTATTTTAAAATGGCATTATGTCATTTTTCAGTTGGAGTTCATATTGACTGAAATTACTAAATGAAAGACACCAGGCTGAAGTCCAAGTTATCATCTGCAGTCATATTTTCAAGGCATTAAAAATGAATAAAATGGAGTGAAGGCCATAAGCCTATTTCACAGATGAGGAGACAGAATGGATCAAAAAATTTCCCTGACTTGTCACAGCTGAACACGAAAGTCAAGAAGTGGGTCAATGTACATATGAGTCTTGTCCAGAAAACTCTTCACCGTTAATTCAACTTCAGCAATTACTTCTCTATTCATTACTCATGCCCAGCCTAAGGCCATGGTTATAAAAGAATCTTCTCCCAGTAGGTAGGGGTGAGGAGCAGGTAAGTGAGTAGGTCAGAGGGAGAAGAAAGGGTTAAGAGGGAAAAAAGCGAAGGTGAGTGGAAATCTTTAACATGAGACATCCTTAATATCCTAGAATTCATGAAATGCTTTATTTTGTATAGTTGTGATGGAATCTTCAGACCATAAACTAATTGACAAGAAGTGTATGCCGTTGCCACCCATTCAATGAGCCAGGGCAAAGAGAAGCCAAATATAAAGCTGTGCAGAGAGCAGATGTTCAAGAAAGACTTGGTTATGACTCTGATAACAGAATATCATGGTGCACAATCATCAAATTGCCTCTCTCCACCGGCCTCTCGGGGGCATTTCATTGGGTTCCCACAATATTGCAAAAGCCCACCTTCATGCTTGAGTTAGCTTCTGCCTGTTGTTAAAGCAAGTTCATGTGCCTGATGCACAGTGAGGCCAAACAAAGGGGAACATAGGATTTTGGAGCACAGAGAGGTTTATCACAAGGCCAAGCTAGGGGATGGGGTGGCTCATGCCCTGAAAAGCCTCAAGCTCCCCAAGGGTTTAGGCACGGCATTTTTAAAGGGTGGGGCGGGGGGCAGGAGTTGCAGGGTACATGGTCTGCCTGTGCACAGTCCTCCAAATGGCAGATGATGAGGCAGTAGCTGGCGTCACAGGGGTTAAGGGGGCCCTCAAGTAGTTATTCGGAGAAGGCAATGGCACCCCACTCCAGTACTCTTGCCTGGAAAATCCCATGGATGGAGGAGCCTGGTGGGCTGCAGCCCATGGGGTCGCTAAGTCAGACATGACTGAGTGACTTCACTTTCACTTTTCACTTTCATGCGTTGGAGAAGGAAATGGCAACCCACTCCAGTACTCTTGCCTGGAGAATCCCAGGGATGGGGGAGCCTGGTGGGCTTCCGTCTACGGGGTCACACAGAGTCGGACACGACTGAAGTGACTTAGCAGCAGCAGCAGCCAGTAGTTATTGGTGGGGGAGGTTTTCACATCTGCAAAACAACCCGGGAAATTTGCATCAGATACTATTATCTTTAGCATCTGACCAAAGAGTCAGATATGACTGAGTGACTAACACTTTCACTTTCACCATTATCTTGGTACTTCAGAGAGGAAGCAGACATACAGGAAGGCCCCATAGGGGTCTGCTGTGTTACAGCTATATTCATTCAGTAACTGGTTTACCATGCCAACTTCATTTGTACAGGAAATGAGGTACTCCACAAGTGTTTAATTAGTATTTTATTGCAAGTGGAACTGAGGTTAATGGCTTATCAAAGCCTTTTTAAGTGAGAAGTTGACTAAAAATAGAGCATGGCGTTAAACATGCATGCATTAAACATTCATGCCAGAGTTTGAGGTATTTTGTCATGTTAGTGGGCTTATTATCCTGACTATCCTAGTGCTAAAGTCCTTGAAACATTAAAGGTTTTTTTAAGACTCACTAACCGTCATTGTCACATATAAATCAGAATGGCGTGCTTTAATTTAAAGCTTTACACAAAAATATTGTTCATATATTAACTCAAAAGAAAGCAATTTATACTTAAAGCAAAACTGCTCACAGCCTATCAGTTTACAATAGACCATTTAATTTTAATTAACTGAAGCTCTCAGTACCATACCAAAGGGCTTAAAAATAGGTCTTTCTGCTTTCAAAGACAAAGGAATCTTAAATGTCAAGAAAAATCCCTTGTGAGACTCAAATGCCTTTTGAAATTTTTACTATATAAAAATACTTCTTTGGTAGCTATCTCATTCTTAAATAAGCCGCTTTGCCCCTTAACACTGAATTCTGTGCGTGTGTGTTCAGTCACTCAGTTGTGTCTGGCTCTTTGAGACCCCGTAGACTGTAGCCCACCAGGCTCCTCTGTCCATGGAATTCTTCAGGCAAGAGTACTGGAGCGGGTTGCCATTTCCTTTTCCAGGGGAGCTTCCCAACTCAGGGATGAAACCCATGTCTCCTGTGTCTCCTGCACTGGCAGGTGGATTTTTTATCACTGCATCATCTGGAAAACCCTAACGTTGCAGACAATGACAGTGACAATCACTCAGTCGTGTCCGACTCTTTGCAACCCCATGGCCTATACAGTCCATGGAATTCTCCAGGCAAGAATACTGGAGTAGGTAACCTTTCCCTCCCCCAGGGGATCTTCCCAACCCAGGGATCAAACCCAGGTCTCCAGCATTGCAGGTAGATCCTTTACCAGCTGAGCCACAAGGGTCTACCATAAATATTTCTATTTTTAAAGTTAGATTTCCATTTTATTAGGTACAGTATAATTTTAAGCAGAAATTTTAATCTTATTAAAATTGTCAAATGAGATTTTATATGTAGAAAGTAAAAGAACTTTGAGGAAAAGAAGTTTTAATTATACAATATAATCAGTGTCAACTAAAAAAAAAATTATTCACAATGTAAATGTCAGGAATTTTTAGGACTTCAAGTCTGGGAGGCAGAATCTCAAGTAACCCTGAGAGAACTGCTCTGAGGATATGAGGTGGGAAGCCAAGGTATATAGAAGTGTTGCAATAAAGGGCAGGTTTTCTGAACATCAAAAGATTATTGTTCATTAAAGAAAATCAGATATCCCAAGTTAAGAAATTTAGTGCTTTTCTAGGTATGGGAAGATGCAAGAGTCTGGGCTTCCTGCAATCATTCCTTTGATATGCACCTCAGCTCTCTGGGGCCAGCATCCTGTTTTCACATTCTGAGTCCCTTCAGGGCTCATCAGCTCACCTTTAGCCGTAGCTGCAGTAGCTGATGATCATGACAGTATTTACTGACATGGCAGGTAATTGCATTTATCATTAGCAGTCAATAATTTACAGATATCCTATTTTAAATTTCAGTAGTCTGCAATCATGAAAGTCTTAACTGCTCAAAATAATTTTTTTTAGAAAATAAGTCCATTGCTGCTCAAAATAATTTTGTTTTATTGGAAAGCTTTACTATTTGATACACAGTTTTAACATGTATTACACATTCAGTGTCATGTATTTGCTATAGCTGCTTCTGTTGCCCATAAGTTTTTTTTTTTTTTTTTCCAGCACTTTATTTATTTTTTTTTTTTTATAAATTTAACACCTTTTATTGCCATACCTCATTTTACTGTGCTTTGCTTTAGTGAACTTTATAGATACATGTTTTTTTTTTTTCCTTGTTAATTTTCTGTTTAGTTGATCTATCCATAAGTGTGAGTGGGGTATTAAAGTCTCCCACTATTATTGTGTTATTGTTAATTTCTCCTTTCATACTTGTTAGGATTTGTCTTACATACTGTGGTGCTCCCATGTTGGGTGGATATATAGTTATAATTGTTATATCTTCTTCTTGGATTGATCCTTTGATCATTATGTAGTGACCTTCTTTGTCTCTTTTCACAGCCTTTGTTTTAAAGTCTAATTTATCTGATACGAGTATTGTGACTCCTGCTTTCTTTTGGTCCCAATTTGCATGGAAAATCTTTTTCCAGCCCTTCACTTTCAGTCTGTATGTGTCCCCTGTTTTGAGGTGGGTCTCTTGTAGACAACATATGTCGGGGTCTTGTTTTTGTATCCATTCAGCCAGTCTTTGTCTTTTGGTTGGGGCATTCAACCCATTTACGTTTAAGGTAATTACTAATAAGTATGATCCCGTTGCCATTTACTTTATTGTTTTGGGTTCGAATTTATACACCATTTTTGTGTTTCCTGTCTAGAGAATATCCTTTAGTATTTGTTGGAGAGCTGGTTTGGTGGTGCAGAATTCTCTCAGCTTTTGCTTGTCTGAAAAGCTTTTGATTTCTCCTTCATACTTGAATGAGATCCTTGCTGGGTACAATAATCTGGGCTGTAGGTTATTTTCTTTCATCATTTTAAGTATGTCTTGCCATTCCCTCCTGGCTTGAAGAGTTTCTATTGAAAGATCAGCTGTTATCCTTATGGGAATTCCCTTGTGTGTTATTTGTTGTTTTTCCCTTGCTGCTTTTAATATTTGTTCTTTGTGTTTGATCTTTGCTAATTTGATTAATATGTGTCTTGGGGTGTTTCTCCTTGGGTTTATCCTGTTTGGGACTCTCTGGGTTTCTTGGACTTGGGTGATTATTTCCTTCCCCATTTTAGGGAAGTTTTCAACTATTATCTCCTCAAGTATTTTCTCATGGTCTTTCTTTTTGTCTTCTTCTTCTGGAACCCCTATGATTCGAATGTTGTAGCGTTTAATATTGTCCTGGAGGTCTCTTGCCCATAAGTTTTAATCAAATTTTTTTTTAAGCAAAATGGTAACTCATGCAGCCCTGGATTCAGGCTGCCTGGGATTGAGTCTTGGTTTTCCATTAAACTAGCTGCAAACGAGTTGCAAGTTATTTTTTGGTTTTCATGTCTGTGAAATGGGATGCATGTGCTACAGTGTGTGCCCAGTTGTGCCCAGCTCTTTGTGCCCCCATGGACTGTAACCCACCAGACTCCTCTGTCCAAGGGATTTCCCAGACAAGAATACTGGAGTGGGCTGCCATTGTCTACTCCAGGGAATCTTCCTGACTCAAAGATCAAACCTACGTCTCCTGTGTCTCCTGCATTGGTAGTCGGATTCTTTACCACTGAACCACCTGGGAAACCCAAAGTGGGATGTATTAATTATCTACTGCTATATAACAAGTCGCCACAAACCCAGAGGTGTCAATCAGGCTCCATTCTCTTCAACACTTATTCAAGTGCTTGACAGAGTTCATTTCCTTGACATTGAAAGACTGAAACCCTTGGATCTTGAGACTGCCTCTCCACAGACAGTACCTGAATGAGTGCTCCAAGGCCAGAAAAGAGAGTCCCTCCCACCTCCAGTCCCTTCTCTCAGGAAAAGCCTGAACCTTCTTTTAAAAGGCCCACCTGATAAGGTCAGGCTCACCAAGGAGATTTTCCTTTTTCACCAACTCAACATCAGCTGATTAGGGACCTTTTCATTTCACCTGCAAAATTTCTTCACCTTTGCCCTATTCTGAGTGAGAAGCAAGCTGCAGGTACCATCTGTACTCAGTGAAAGGACTGAGGTACCAGGAGAAGAGAATTTCAGAGAACATCTGATAATTTTGCCTAACATACTGGAATAAGAATGGTACATACCTCTTTGGGTTGATTTTTTTTAACTTATTTGTATAAAGTACTTAGAATAATGCATGATACACAGACTCTTATTTGCTATATATGTTTTTCAGTTTGATAGTCATTTTTGCAGAAGCTTGAACAAGTAAAGTGCTGTCCTTACTGGGGAAGACTACATGTTGACATGGAGGAGGCAGGTGGGAAGGAGCCTCAAGAGTTCATTGTGCTCCCCTGAAACCTTGGTGGTAAGTGTATTCTGTTACTCTCCATGTAGCGCTAATGGAACCAAGTGACACATTTCCATGGGACCATTGCATAGTTCCATAAAGCTCCATGGTCTATTATATGTTTTTAAAGATTTTTTTGACGTGGACCATTTTTAAAGTCTGTGTTGAATTTGCTTCAACATTGCTTCTGTTTCATGTTTTGTTTTTTTGGGGGGGCCCCAAGGATATGAGATCTTGGCTCCGACCAGGGATTGAACCCACACCCCCTGCACTGGAAGGCAAAGTCTTAACCACTGGACTATCAGGAAATCCAGGTCCATCATATTTGAAACATTAAATACTTTTCCTCTTGGATATTGGGAAACTAAGTTAAAGTCGAGGAGAGGTAAAAAGGTTATTATGCAGATTATTCTATAGGCCTCCACACTTATATTCTCCACATTTCTTTAATGTAGGATCAAGAAATTTTTTTCTAAGGGAATAATTTCTGCTCAAATGAATGGTCATGTACTATATTAACCAAAGAAAATATCTTAAAGACCTATTTCTGAGGATGTTGCCTTTTTCTCTACTCCCCACATTCCACAGAAAATCTGAATCATCCACAGAAATGTTCTGTTTATTTAGAATAGAGTAAGCCAGCTATGGTTGTGTTAACTTTTAACTGAAAAATGAGAAAGCTCTTTTTCTTCTTGAAGCCTCAGACTGTGGTGAGGTGGAGAGGGGTGGGGTAAGAAGGGGGAAAGGAAAAGTGAAAGTGAAAATGAAAGTCGCTCAGTCCTGTCTGATTCTTTACAATCCCATGGACTATACAGTCCGTGGAATTCTCTAGGCCAGAATACTGGAGTGGGTATCCTTCCCTTTCTCCAGGGGATCTCCCTAACCCTGGGCTCAAACCCAGGTCTCCTGCATTGCAGGCGGATTCTTTACCAGCTGAGGCAGCAGGGGAAAAGGGGGATATCCTGGTAAATAAAATTTTTATTTTCCCCAATATGCTTGAAAACAAAGCGATCACCTATTTCTCTCCACAGTATTCAACTCTCCATTCAATCCCTAGAGAACTCAGAAGGAAATAGGGCTACACCAAAACACAGCCCCTATTATCTTTTCAGTAACAGGCCCCAGAAAAACTTCACAGCTTTTTCTCATTAATTCTCAGAAAATCCCAGTGGAAAAAGGAAATTCTTAAAAACAAAATGTAAAGAGCTTAGTGATTCCAAAATGTAACTTAGATAGAAATACATCTTTCTTGACTTTGGTAAACTATCGACATTTTAGCTTAAGTTACTAAATGGTTTAAGGGAACTTCAAGAGTATTCTCATTTAAATATATAACATTAAAGCAACTCATTATTTTCTTCTTCTGGCATCTGGTTAATTGTTACCCCTTCTACATTTCTCACAAAGTTTCCTTTACTAAGATTTCTTGAAAAATAATTGGTTTGCATATGTTGCCAAAGCAGTTGCTTAGTTTCATATTCTGGTTAAAAATGTTATTAATAAGTTCACTACTTAAATTTCAAAGCGGGTACACATGTTGAAGTGATAAAGAGAAATTGTTTTGTCGGTTGTCATTTTCTTCTGTTTCACTGAGTTTTGCAGTATTTCTTAATCCTTATATCAGTTTTTAAAATCATTCTGGGTTTTTCATTACTTAATATCGACTAACAGTTTGAGTTTTAGTTCTCGATTTCATAATTTTAGTGATGATTTGTTTCTGTATATAGGGAAATATTTTAAAAGAAAGAATTGGTTTATGCAAACATGTATACCCTCAGATATCTATAGCATCATAATATTCTGTTTATGTTAGGGAAGGAGGTTTATCTCCCCATGTGGCATGCCTTCAGGTCTTTTGAGACCACACCATCACATATTCATAAGGTTCAATTTATTCTCTTATGTGTAAAATTGCCTATTCAGAATCTCAGTTTTTTAGCTTAAAATGTCGATGCTATTGAAAGTCAGGTCCAGGTATAAAATCCAATTTGACAATTGTTTGACAGGCAGTTACTCTGTCTCCCTCAAATCCTTAGGAAGTTACACACACACAGCTTGAAAGCAGATCCCCTTTTTAAGTGGGACTGCTGCTGCTAAGTCACTTCAGTCGTGCCGGACTCTGACCACCCACTATTTCCTCTAGGTTCAAAGTCCATGGAACTAGACTGCAAGCCCAATTAGTAGCAGAGCCTGTGATATGTCAGGAACTCTATTGCCTTAAAATAGTTTGAAAAAATCCTGTCTGCTTCCCTCTTTCTTGAACTCTTGTTGGGTTGCCCTACCCTCCTCCTCCAGGGGCTCTTCCCAACCCAGAGACTGGATCCAGTTCTCTGGCACTGCAGGCAGATTCTTTACTTTCTAAGCCACCAGGGAAGTCTTTAAAGAGAAGTCGCTCAGTCGTGTCCTACTCTTTGCAACCCCATGAACTGTAGCCTACCAGGCTCCTCTATCCATGGGATTTTCCAGGCAATAGTACTGGAGTGGGTTGCCATTTCCTTCTCCAGGGTATTTTCCCAACCCAGAGATCGAACCCGGGTCTCCCACATTATAGACAAACGCTATACCATCTGAGCCAGGAAAGTCCTTAGATAAACAAACAAAAGAAAAAGAAAGCAGCCATCCTTTCAAGTCATGGCTACATGTCTAAGGAGCCAGTGGACTCCACCTCTTTTTATAATCTCATCAATCTTCTCTTCTATACCATTGAGAGACTTAAATGCTTGAGAAAAGAAAACAAGGAAAAGCAAGAACAAAACAAGGAGACTGAACTAGGCGGGGCGTCAGCTCGCGCTGGCAGGTTGCTTAATGGGAATCGCAGTTCCTGTAGCACAAGGTAGACTTGGCAGAAAGAGGAAAAGTTCCTCAATGCAGGCATTCTGAGAATTACAGTTATTATCTATGTGCTTGCTTGTACCCTAATTCACTCTAACGTTCAGAAAATAGTCCAACGCTGATGCCAGAAAATAAAAACTTTTGGACGCAGGGAATTGACTGAGCTGGCATTTCCCCAAGTACATATGCTCTTAAAAAAATGACTGTAAGATATCAGATATTGCATAAAAGTACAGATGAAGTACAGGATTCTGTGCTCAAGTGACTGCAAAACAAACAGGTTCATTTTAAAGAGCTGTTTTCTTTTTAAAAATTTATTTTGTTGAAGTATAGTCGATTCACAGTGTTGTGCTTATTTGTGTTGCACAGCAAAGTGACGTAGGTATACATTTATATATTCTCTTTCATATTCTTTTCCATTATGGTTTATCACAAAACATGGAATGTAGCTCCCTGCACTCTACAGCAGGACCTTGTTGTTTATCCACCTATATATAAAAACTTAATCTGTTAATACCAAACTCCCATTCCATCTCGCCCCTCATGCGCCCCCCCACACACACCACAAGTCTATTCTCTATGTCTGAGAGTCTGTTTCATAGACAAGTTCATTCATGCTATATTTTAGAGTCCATGTATAATTGATATCATACAGTATTTGTCTTTCTCTGAGTGACTTGATTCATTTAGTATGATAATCTCTGGTTCCATCCATGTTGTCAAAGCAGTTTTCTTAACCCAAGTTTTCTCAGACTTCGTTATGCTAATGTTTATTGTAATGATGATTGTGGGGGCAGCCAGCTGCCTGGTTTGCAGCATTTATACAAAAAAAAAAAAAAAAGTATATCATAAACTATAATCTTACCCACCCCAGAACACTATAGGGGATGAGTATTCAAAAAAAGCATACAATTATTAAAACTACATATGTCAACCTACCCTTAATCTGTAAATCTAAGAACCTGTACAAGTCAGACCCTTAGAAATAAGGATTTGTTGCAAGGATGAGTAAAATGAGGCAGACAAGCCTTTGGTGAAAGAGGCAGACTGGTAACAAACCGTTTCTTTTCATGGCCCTGCACGGTCACCAGCTCTCCTCTCACTACTAACTGGCCAACCCTTTCCCAATAGCCTTGTCTGTCCCCTCCAGTTCTCTGTCTAAATTCAGGAGGAGCCAATGTCTGTCTTTGATTAATCAACACACCCCGTTTTGGACTGTGCTCTCAGGACCTTGCTGTTCTGTGTCCTTTGACGCCTGCGTGGGGTCCTGCCCAGTGTCCAGTTAGAGTCTACCTTGACCCGTCCTGTGTTCCTGACCTAAGGACTATTGGAAAAGAAAACTGAGTAAGGCTGAAACCCTGATAGAGCATTCTATATTTGCAAAATAAAATTACAGAATTAAAGGGGGGAAATAAGCATCATCTTAAAAATACAGAGGAGAAGCAAATCCCTGAAAACAACCTTTCAAAAGAAGCACAAGTATATAAAAACATTGGGTGATCTCAACATCCCAGGAGATCTTATTTGTCTTGGTAAAAACAGAAATCCCTAAGAAGTGAAAAGTGGAGAAAGAAGCAGGATAAGAAGGAGAGACAGGATGTCAAAGAAAAAAGAAATGGCATAATTCAAATATACAGAACAAGGAATAAAAGCAGAATCACTGCTATAGAAATTTAAATATTTGCTGTGAAAGTCAAAACTACAAACTGATGCAAACAGGAGAAGATAGTATTTATGTAATAAGACATTAGCTCAAATGCAAGCCCTCTCACATCTTCCTAGTATGCCCTCTGGGATTCATGGTCAGTTACCAGCATCTTCTCTACATTCATTCCTTACTGAAATTTTTCCTGAGGGTGACACCTAACTTAACAACTCTTTCAGGTCAAGGCTGTATTTCATTTCATGCACCATGTATCCCAGTGCACAGAGATAAGCAAAGTGCCTCTTCATTCTCCATTGCTGTTTCCAAACCATCTTCAGTTCTTTTTCCTTTGCAAATCTTAACCTCTTTAAAAATCATGTTTTGGAACTCTGCAATTTGCTACCCTTTATGATGTGTCATCCACATTGTGTGTGTGTGTGTGTGTGTGTGTACAAGACAGTGTCTCCCTCTCCATCAGTATTTCTGCAATTATAGTTGATGCTTTCAGTATTCATTTGGATAATTCCTTTTGGCCTTCAAGTTCTTGGACCTTCTAAGCTCCAGTTATGTATGTATGTATGTATGTATGTATGTATTGTATCCTACCTTGACTAAGCATATGGTCATTGACTTGATTTGTTTATGGCATCTGCTCTCCCCCTTCGAAATCACAATAAGTACCCCTTTTTCTGATGACCACCTCTAATTATTCCAGCTCACCCAACCCGGGATCTCCATGCCACCAATCCCTCAAGAGTGCTGAGAGCTCCAACCTGTGAACCCATCTACATTTTCTTATATGTTTTTAAACATTTTTTGATGTGGACCATTTTTTAAAGTCTTTATTGAATTTGTTACAATACTACTTCTTTTTTGAATGTTTTGGAGTTTTGGCCCAGAGGCATGTGGAATCCTAGTTTCCCAATCAGGGATCACATTTGCACCCTGCGTTGGAAGGCAAAGTCTCAACCACTGGACCACCACGGGAGTTCCCAGTTACATTTTCAGCATTAGTAATGCTTCTTATCTCATCCAGCACTCCACTCCATGCCCTGCCTGGATTCCAGACCTCCTGACTCCCCATCCACCCAAGCTTTTCCCTCCTCTAGTCTCCTCTATCAGAGAAGGCAATGGCACCCCACTCCAGCACTCTTGCCTGGAAAATCCCATGGATGGAGGAGCCTGGTGGGCTGCGGTCCATGGGGTCACGAAGAGTCGGACACAACTAAGTGACTTCACTTTCACTTTTCACTTTCCTGCATTGGAGAAGGAAATGGCAACCCACTCCAGTGTTCTTGCCTGGAGAATCCCAGGGATGGGGGAGCCTGATGGCTGCTGTCTATGGGGTCACACAGAGTCGGACACGACTGAAGTGACTTAGCAGCAGCAGCAGCAGTCTCCTCTATCCATCCCATGCAACAATTTTTAAAGTTTCTTTTCCTCAAACCCCATCAGCAAGTCTTGTCAGCTGTTCCTCCAAACTACATCCTAAATCCATGCACTGTTCTCTGTTGCCTACCATCTCCCTGGTTCAAATGACCATCACTTCTCACCTGAACTGTGTCATGAGTTCTCACCCTAACCGCACCTCCTACTTCTTTCCTATCAATAACCACTCATGATATACCAACAAGGCTAAATATTTAGAGAATGTAGACAGAATCTGAGGTTTCCACTTCGTAAAACCCTTCAATGGCTTTCCATCTCTCTGCAGGTCCCATTAGATCCTTTGTAAGCTGGACCCAGCCTGTCTCTCAAACCTTAGCTTCTAGGAATTGATGTCATATTCACTGTGCTCAGGACTTTCTGGCTTTCTTTTATTTATTTGAACAGTCACCACAACCATCATGCCTCCACACAAATGTTACATTTCAGAAAGGCTTTTCTTATATCTCTGTTTAACACTGAGCACCGCCTCCCTCTTTTCTCATCAGTGCTTTCTGCCAACTTCCCTGTTTTTCTCCCCTGTGTTTATGGTCCATCTACATCTCATAGAATAAGCATAAGGATCCATTACAACAAGGATCTTTCTATTGTGCATGCTGTGGCATTTCCAGCAGTGCATAGTGACTGCTACTCAGTAAAAAACGAACAGAAAAGTGAAAAAAGAAACTATCAAAACTGTCAGGGTTGAAAAATGATCTGAATGTTCAGATTTAAAATATTCAAATGTATTAAGAAAAATCATCAACCTAGTAAGGACAAATTTATGAAAAGTTGCAAAATTTAAAGACAGGTTGTCCACAGACTTTTCAGCTGTCACCATAGGAGCCCAAGGACAGTGGAATTATGAAAAGGGATGGTTGTTATTTTGACATTTATAGCCAGCTTAATTTTCTTCCATATGGAATGCTACTAAAAGACACTCTCAGATAGCTGAGGAAGGTTGCTATCAACTCTTCTAGGATTAAAATAGACAATAAACTAGAATAAAATTGCATTTTATTTCTATTACTATTATTTTTTAATGTTTATTTTTGTATTTGTCTGCCCTGGGCTGTAGTTGAGGTATGCAGGTTCTTTGTTTCAGCGTGTGAGATTTTTAGCTGGGGCATGTGACCTCTTAGCTGCAGTATGTGGGAACTAGTTCTCTGACCAGGGATTGAACCCAGGCCCCCTGCATTAGGAGTGTGGAGTCTTAGCCACTGGACCATCAGGGAAGTCCCTAGAATAGAATATTTTAAAAGAATGAATAAAAACTCAGAGCTCAAAATATGATTTTTTTTTTAACTTCAAGAGTGGGCCAGGAAACTACTTAGGTATATTTTATAGACTTACAAAACATGCCTCAGAGTGCTTCTATTAGCAGTTTAATTTTTCCTACAACTTCCTTCACATACCAGGAATTATATTTCTCATTCCACATGCTTAAGACTTCAAATGAACTGTCTTGCCAACCATGATAACCAATTAAAACAATAATTGGTTCTTTTCCATTCCAAGCTTGAAATATTTTTGCTATTGTGACACTGTGCAGGGAGAGGTGTAAGTAAAATTAATCCCTCCAACCCTCATTCCATGTAGGAAGAGATTCATCAAGTTCTATAATGACAGTTTTCATTACTTAAAAACATAAGTAATAATTTCCATTATTGTTGAGTGACTTCAAACACTTTTTTCCCTTGTTGTTTGTTTGTTTCAACCTCAGGAAAGATGATAAATCACCCAGATGCTGTCATGAACAAGGCTGCCTTGTTATGTCTCTTGCTATGTTACTGATTGTATAAATGTTTCTTCATTAACAGTACTGAATGGAAATGATCTCAGCTATGTTACATATATGCAAAGACAAAAAGGCTGAAAGGAAATTAGCCAAAATTATGCATCATTTTCCTCTTTACATATTTCTGAATTTTTTAAGTATTTTGTGACTATCATTGTGTTTATGATTTAGTTTTGCTTTCCAGTTTGTTCTTTAGTTATTTTGTTCTTAACTGGTATATATAATTTTTGATTTCCTCTGTTCACCAGGTTGATCTGTACTTTATTTTTGCTGGGCTGTTTTGACTTTGCTCATGGGTGTATATGTGCATATTCCATCATTTTAATTACTATTTGCCTGATTTTGTAACTGCATTTGTCTGAGGTTCATTTTTGGTTTCTCGTTTTTGGATATTTTTTTTTTAATCTCACTTAATGCCATAACAAACCATTTGTGAAACCTTCATTCCTAACCAGAGATCAATCCCTGAGCCTTTGCAGTGGGAGCACTGACTTGAAGACCCTAGAATAGCAGAGAACTAACCCTGGAATCAGTATCAAATAGTGAGAACGGACACAAAGAAAACCATTTGGATACAAGACCCGGCATCACCCCACCAACAGCAGCACCCTGTGCTACACCTCTAAACAACTAACAAAACAAAACACAAACAAAGTCATCAGCAGACAGGATTATCACCTCACTCAGCCTTGCCCATCAGAGGAAAAGCAAACAAACAAACAAACAAAAGCTCAGCAGAAATCTCAACTTATACAAAGCTTATGAAAACCACTGGACCAACCTTAGGAGGACAGAACCCAAAAGGAGGAAAGAATTCAACCTTCTTCAAGAAAGAATTTAACTTTCCTTGAAGCCTGGGAAAAGGAGACCTCAAGCACAATAAGTTAAAAAAAAATTATGAAAAGTCAGAGAAATACGACACAAATGAAGCAACAAACTAGAAACACAGAAGTCCAAATAAATGAAGAGAAAATAGGGAAACTACCTGAAAAATAATTCAGAAAAATGATAGTAAAGATGATCAAAAACCTTAAAAACAAAATGGAGAAAATGCAAAAATCAATTAACAAAGACATAAAAGAATAAAAAATAAACATACAGAGACAACATCATTACTGAAATTAAAAATACTCTAGAAGGAATGAAAAGCAGAATATCTGAAGGAGAAGAACAAATCAGTGAGCTGGAAGAGACTATGGTGGAAATAACTTCTGAAGAGCAAAATACCGTTAAAAGAATGAAAAGAACTGAAGACAGTCTCAGAGACCTCTGGGAAAATATCAAATGCACCAAGATTTAAATTACAGAGGTCACAGAAGAAGAAGAGTAAAAGAAAGGGTATGAGAAAATTTTTGAAGAGATTATAGTTGAAAATTTCCCCACATTGGAAAAGGAAACAGTCAATCAAGTCCAAGAGGCACAAAGAGTCCCATACAGGATAAACCCAAGGAGAAACATGCCAAGACACATACTAATCAAACTAACAAAGACTGAACACAAAGAAATAATATTAAAAGCAGCAAGGGAGGACCAGCAAGTAAAATAAGAAAGAAACCCTGTATGCTTAAGAGCTGATCTTTCAGCAGAAACTCTGCAGGCCAGAGGGGAATGGCAGGATATATTTAAAGTATTGAAAGGGAAAAATCTATAACCAAGATTACTGTACCTGGCAAGGATCTCATTCAAAATTGATGGAGAATTCAAAAGCTTTTCAGATGAGCAAAAGTTAAGAGAATTCAGTACCACCAAACCAGCTTTACAACAAATGTTAAAGGGACTTATATAGTCAAGAAATATAAGAGAAGAAAAAAGATCTACAAAATCAACCCCAAACAGTTAAGAAAATGGCAATAGGAACATATATATCAATAATTACTTTAAATGCAAATGCATTAAATGCTCCAACCAAAAGACTGGCTGAATGGATACAAAAACAAGACCCGTATATATGCTGTCTACAAGAAACCAACTTCAGACCTAAAGACACATATAGACTGAAAGTGAGAGGATGCAAAAATATATTCCATGAAAACGGGAGGCAAAAGAAAGCTGGAGTAGTAATCCTCATATCAGACAAAATAAACCTTAAAATAAAGAATATTACAAGAGGTAAGGAAGGATACTACATATTGATCAAGTGATCAATCCAAAAGGAAGACATAACAATTGTAAACATCTATGCATCCAACACAGGAGCACCTCAGTACATAAGACAAACACTAACAGACATAAAAGGAGAAGTTGACAGTAACACAATAATAGTAGAAGACTTGAACACCCTACTCACATGAATGGACAGATCATCAAAACAGAAAATTAAAAAAGAAACACAAGTCTTAAATTATACTTTAGATGAGATGGATCTCATTGATGACTTCAGGACATTCCATCCAAATGAAGAATACACCTTCTTCTCAAGTGCACATGGAACATTCTCCAGGATAGACCACATCTTGGATCACAAATCAAACCTCAGTAAATTTAAGACAATTGAAATCATATCAAGCATCTTCTCTGACCACATGCTATTAGACTAGATATCAAATACAAGGAAAAAAACTGTAAGAAACACAAACATATTGAGATTAAACAACACGTTTCTAAATAACCAACAGGTTACTGAAGAAATTAAAATGGAAATCAAAAATTTTCTAAAAACAAATGACAAAACATGACAACTCAAAACCTATAGGATGCAGGAAAAGCAGTTCTAAGGGGGAAGTTTATAGCAATACAATCCTAACACTAACCCTAACCCTACATCTAGAAACAAGAAAAATATCCAATAGACAACCTAACTTTACACCTAAAATGAATGGAAATTGAAGAACAAAAACAAAAAACAAAAAACAAAACAAAATTAGTAGAAGGAAAAACATCATAAAGATCTGAGCAGAAATAAATGAAAGAGAAATGAAAGAAACAATATTAAAGATTAATAAAACAAAAGCCAGTTCTTTGAGAAGATAAACAAAATTGCAAACCTTTAGGCAGACTCATCAATAAAAAAGGAAAGAAGCATCAAATCAACAAAATTAGAAATGAAAAAGGAGAGGTTACAGCAGACAATACAGAAATACAAAGGATTATAAAAGACTATTATGAACAACTATATGGCAATAAAATGGATAACCTGCAAGAAATGGACTCAGAAAAGTTCAATCTTCCAGGAGTGAACCAGGAAGAAATAGAAATTATGAACAACCCAATTACAAGCACTGAAATTGAAGTTGTGATCAAAAATATCCCAAAAAGCAAAAGCCCAGGACCAGATGCCTTCACAGAAGAATTCTCTCAAACATTTAGAGAAGAACTAATGCCTATCCTTCTGAAACTCTTTCAAAAAATCACAGAGGAAGGAACACTTCCAAACTCATCCTATAAGGCCACCATCATCCTGATACCAAAACCAGACAAAGACAACACACAAAAAAGAAAACTACAGGCCAACATCACTGATGAACATAGATGCAAAAATCCTCAACAAAATTTTAGCAAACAGCATTCAACAACACATCAAACAGCTCATACAGCATGACCAAGTTGGGTTTATTCCAGGGATGCAAATCAATCAGTGTGATACACCATATTAACAAAATGAAAGATAAAAACCATATGATCATCTCAATAGATGCAGAAAAAGCCTTTGACATAATTCAGCACCCATTTATGATTAAAACTCTTCAGAAAATGGGCATAGAAGGAATCTACCTCAAGATAGTAAAGGCCATATATGAGAAGCCTACAGCAAACATTATTCTCAATGGCGAAAAACTGAAAGCATTTCCCCTAAGAGCTGGAAGAAGACAAAGGTATCCACTCTCACCACTATTTTTCAACATAGTTCTGGAAGTCCTAGCTACAGCAATCAGAGAAGAAAAATAAATAAAATGAATCCAGATCAGAAAAGAAAAAGTAAATCTCTCACTGTTTGCAGAAGGCATGATATTGTACATGCTGCTACTGCTAAGTCGCTTCAGTCGTGTCCGACTCTGTGCAACCCCATAGATGGCAGCCCACCAGACTCCCCCGTCCCTGGGATTCTCCAGGCAAGAACACTGGAGTGGGTTGCCATTTCCTTCTCCAATGCATGCAAGTGAAAAGTGAAAGTGAAGTCGCTCAGTTGTGTCCGACTCTAGCGACCCCATGGACTGCAGCCCACCAGGCTCCTCCATCCACGGGATTTTCTAGGCAAAAGTACTGGAGTGGGGCGCCATTGCCTTCTCTGGATATTGTACATAGAAAACCCTAAAAAATAGTATCAGAGGGTTACTAGAGCTAATCAGTGAATTTAGCAAAGTTACAGGATACAAAATCAATACACAGAAATCACTTGCATTTCTACATACTAACAATGATAAATCAATTAAAGAAATTAAGGAATCAATCCCATTTACCATTGCAACAAAAAGAATTAAATATCTAGAAATAAACTTACCTAAGGAGACAAAAGAACTCTACACAGAAAATTATAAGACACTAATGAAAGAAATCAAAGATCATATGAACAGATGGAGAGCTATTCCATATTCCTAGGTAGGAAGAATCAATATTGTGAAAATAACTGCTACTAAATGCAATCTACAGATTCAGTGCAATCCCTATCAAATTACCAATGGCATCTTTCACAGAACTAGAGCAAAAAATTTCACAAATCATATGGAAACACAAAAGACCCAAATAGCCAAAGCAGTCTTGAGAAAGAAGAATGGCACTGGAGGAATCAACCTTCCTGACTTCAGATTATACTACAAAGCTACTGTCGTCAAGACAGTATGGTACTGGCACAAAAAAGCCCAGAAAGAAATCCATGCACCTATTGGTGCCTTAGTTTTGACAAAGGAGGCAAGAATATACAATGGGGCAAAGACAGCCTCTTCAATAAATGGTGCTGGGAAACCTGAACAGCTACACATAAAAGAATGAAATTAGATCACTTCCTAACACCTACACAAAGATAAACTCAAAATGGATTAAAGATCTAAATGTAAGACCAGAAACTATAAAACTCTTAGAGGAAAACATAGGCACAACACTCGATGACATAAATCCAAGCAAGATCCTCTATGACCCACCTCCTAGAGTAATGAAAATAAAAACAAAAGTAAACAAGTGGAACCTGATTAAACTTAAAAGCTTTTGCACAGCAAAGGAAACTATAAGCAAGGTGAGAAGACAACCCTTAGAATGAGAGAAAATAATAGCAAATGAAACAACTGGCAAAGGATTAATTTCTAAAATATACAAGCAGCTCATACATACACCTCAATACCAGAAAAACAAACAACCCAATCAAAAAATGGGGAAAAGACCTAAACATATATTTCTCCAAAGAAGATGTACAGATGGCTAACAAACACGTGAAAAGATGCTCAACATTGCTCATTATTAGAGAAATTCAAATCAAAACCACAATGAGATACCACCTCACACCAGTCAGAATAGCCATCACCAAAAAGTCCACAAACAAACAATGCTGGAGAGAGTGTGGAGAAAAGGGAATGCTCTTGCACTGTTGGTGAGAATATAAATTGAATCAGCCACTACAAAAGACAGTATGGAGAGTCCTTAAAAAAATAGGAATAAAACCACCATATGACTCAGCAATCCCACTCCTAGGCATATACCCTGAGGAAACCAAAATTTAAAGAGACACAGGTATTCCGCTGTTCATTGTAGCACTATTTATAATAGCTAGAACATGGAAGCAACCTAGATGTCCATCAACAGATGAGTATACAAAGAACTGGTGGTACATATACACAATGGAATATTATTACTCAGCCATAACAAGTAACGCATTTGAGTCAGTTCTGATGAGATGGATGAACGTAGAACCTGTTATACAGAGTGAAGTAAGTCAGAAAGAGAAAGACAAATATTGTGTTCTTACACTTATATACAGAATCTAGAGAAATGATACTGAAGAATTTATTTACAGGGCAGCAATGGAGAAACTGACATAGAGTTAGACTTATGGACATGGGGAGAGGGGAGGAGAAGGGAGGAGAGGGGAGGGGGAGCAGCATACTAAACTGCTGCTGCTGCTGCTGCTAAGTCGCTTCAGTGGTGTCCGACTCTGTGTGACCCCATAGACGGCAGCCCGCCAGGCTCAGCCATCCCTGGGATTCTCCAGGCAAGAACACAGGAGTGGGTTGCCATTTCCTTCTCCAATGCAGGAAAGTGAAAGGTGAAAGTGAAGTCACTCAGTCGTGTCTGACTCTTAGCAGCCCTATGGACTGCCGCCCACCAGGCTCCTCCGTCCATGGGATTCTCCAGGCAAGAGTGCTGGAGCGGGGTGCCATCGCCTTCTCCGACATACTAAACTACTGTGTACTAAAAATTAGTGCAAGTGTATGAGAGGAGGATGATAATAAAAGGTGAACACATAATCATGATAATTTTAAACATTAATTAATAATGTAAAGACAATTAATTCAGTTCAGTTCAGTCGCTCAGTCATGTCCGACTCTTTGTGACCCCATGAATTGCAGCGCGCCAGGCCTCCCTGTCCATCACCAACTCCTGGAGTTCACTCAAACTCACGTCCATCAAGTTGGTGATGCCATCCAGCCATCTCATCCTCTGTCATCCCCTTTTCCTCCTGCCCCCAATCCCTCCCAACATCAGAATCTTTTCCAATGAGTCAACTCTTCACATGAGGTGGCCAAAGTACTGGAGTTGCAGCTTTAGCATCATCCCTTCCAAAGAACACCCAGGACTAATCTCCTTTAGAATGGATTGGTTGGATCTCCTTGCAGTCCAAGGGACTCTCAAGAGTCTTCACGATAAAAAATAGTTAATAGAATAGGGGCAATTAGAAAAACAGGAAAATCTGGGCTTTGATATGAATCTAAGGGTTCTCTACATGATGCCTGAGTGAAATGTTTAGCAAATGTCAATTTGCTGAGAATTTATGTTCAACACAGTGTGTTCAGTGAGATAAAGAATGATAAGAAAATGTTATATTTGAGGGAACTCACAAACTAATGGATTTATAGAGCACCTTTTTTTTTTTAAGTATTTATTTATTTGAATATGCCAGGTCTTCACTGCTGCATGCAGGATTTTTTGTTGCAGCAAGTGGGATCTAGTTCCCCAACCAGAGATGGAATCCAGGTCCTCTGCTTTGGGAGCATGGAGTCTTAGCCACTGGAACACCAAGGAAGTCCTGAAAGCACCAATTTTTTAAAGCAGTGGTTATCAAGGTGTGGTGCTAAAATCAGCAGCATCAGAGTCTCCAGGTACTCGTGAGAAATGTAATTCCTTGGGTTTGACCCTAGACATACTGAATTAGAAGTTGGTGGGGGAGGGGGTGGCCCAGTGTGGGTGTTTCAACAGCCCTCCAAGTAGTTCTGATGCATGCTTAAGTTTGGGAACCATTGCCTGCTTTCCTGCTCAGCTGAATCTGCTCATTAGATTCAGTTCTCTCAGCAAACTGGAAACTACTGGTGATTAAATCAAGTTCCCTGTTGACTTAAAGAAATGCACAGTGTGAGGGTTGCAAGATAAGTTTCATTCGGGACAAAATGAGGACTGCGACCTGGGAGACAGCATTTCAGATGGCTCTGAGAGACCATAGCAGGAGTCAAGGGCAGGAGCCAGGATATTGGGAGTTTTTGAAACAAAGGGCAGGTAGTCCAGAACATTACCATTAAAGAAACCAGATATGTCAAGTTAAGGAATTTAGCACTTCTCTGTGTATTCAACAGTCTGTGCTCACTGAAATCATTTCTTTGATATGCACCTCAGCCATCTAGGGTCAGTACCCTGTGTTTTCACATCCCAATTTTCCTCAGGGCTCACTGGTTCATGTTGGAGAGCTGTAATTGCTGATGATTGTGACATTCTTGTTTATGGAAGTATTCCATTTCTTGTCCCTTTCTCTCTCCTTATGTAGGACTTCTCAGAAATTCAAAGACACTGTACAGTGACTCAAATAGTCTAAAAAGTCTCTTCTATGAATCCCTAGGGAAGAGCACAGACATTTTTTCACAAATAACTCTGCAAAGTGACTGATTACCATGCTGCAAGAAGAGACCATGTAGGAGAGGCAAGCAGTCCACTTAGTCTCAGAACATGGGCTGCTAGAAGGAAAAGGGGGGAATTGTTTCTTTAAAAGCCCTGAACCCAGAGGAGAGCTAGATGCTTTCTGTTTCTAAGAAAAAGCATGGCTCTTTATACAATGTAGATAAATTGATCTCATGAAAAACAACTCATTCTTGTAGTTTGTTTGCTGTTAGGGAATAGCTGTGCAAAGAAAACAAATGTAAGATAGAATGTAATCTTTATGACCACAAGTAACTCCACTGGAAAATTTGCTAGGATGTTGACACAGCAAACTCTGATAATCAACATTTATCATATTTGATATATATTGTACTTTCTCTAAAGAGACTTCCAAGTATTTTTTACTGTTATGACAAGAACAGGTATGCGGATGCCAGTTCCCGTCTTTTTACAACGTTTAACTTGTCAGTACTGCAGTCCATGGGGTCACAAAGAGTCAGACATGACTGAGCGACTGAGTGCTAAAATCAATTTTCCAAATTATACATGAAGTTGGGGTAGTGTTGAGTTATAATTATAAATGAAGTTTATGTGTTGTTGGCAAGAATTTATGCTTTTGAACTGCGGTGTTGGAGAAGACTCTTGAGAGTCCCTTAGACTGCAAGGAGATCCAACCAGTCCATTCTGAAGGAGATCAGTCCTGGGTGTTGATTTGAAGGACTGATGCTGAAGCTGAAACTCCACTACTTTGGCCACCTCATGCAAAGAGCTGACTCATTGGAAAAGACTCTGATGCTGGGAGGGATTGGGGGCAGTGTACCCCCACAGGCCTGGAAGCCTTGAAGTTACCCAGCCTCCAGACTGAAGAAATAGCCCAGAGACAGTGACAAAGATATTGGAACTGAGTCCAAGCTCAATCTGTTCACAGCACAACAGGTCAGTAATTGGGAGATGAGATGTTGAGGCAAAGGATAGTGAGTTTATTCAGAAAACTAGGCATCTGAGGAGAAGGTGGGCTAGTGCCCTATAGTACCATCATATCGGGGTCTGGATGTTAGTTTCTTTTATAGAGCAGAGGAGGGGAGGAGGGGAGGAAGTAAAGTAAAAAGGCTATTAGTCTTGCAAGACATCTCTTGCTTGGCCCACATCAGGGAAAGGATGTGTTAATTTCTTTTTTTCTGCAACCATTCACAGGTGGGCAGGGTCAGACTGTCTCCCCATTAGTTGGCCAAACACACTTTAACATTCAGGCAGAGGGGCAGGGTTCCCTGAATCAGGCCATTATGTACACTTACAGCTATAGACAGCATGCTTTTAGTGTTTACAATAACAAAAACAATGAAAAGCAAAGTTTAAGTTAAACGGATTCAACACAGAGTCAGGATTTGCTTTTCCCTTTTACAATATGGGTGGTTTATTAGATGACGGACTTCACAAAGGCTCCTGGAGTGACATCCCACCGTGTGTGGCAGATGATGGGTGTGGCATGGCACCAGTCTTGGCTACTCAAGGGAAAAGGAGGCTACCATATAGGGGAAACTGGTGTCAGACGGGCTCATTGGTTTCCAGAGACGGATTAAGCCCTGTAACTGAGAGGGCTGGACAGTCATGTGAGGGAAGCAGTGACACCGGCTGAGCAGCGGATGTACAGAGAGCAAGAGAACAGCCGTACCGAACACCCCGACCACAGAGGTGTTGTATGACGTTCATCTCAGCCTCGCGATTTTAACAGAAGAAAGAGGGCAAGAGTAAGGAAGAAAAGAGAGAAACCGAGGAAGCAACAGTTAGAACTGGACATGGAACAGCAGACTGGTTCCAAATAGGAAAAGGAGTTCGTCAAGGCTGTATATTGTCACCCTGCTTATTTGACTTCTATGCAGAGTACACCATGAGAAACGCTGGGCTGGAAGAAACACAAACTGGAATCAAGATTGCCGGGAGAAATATCAATAACCTCAGATATGCAGATGACACCACCCTTATGGCAGAAAATGAAGAGGAACTCCAAAGCTTCTTGGTGAAAGTGAAAGTGGAGAGTGAAAAAGTTGGCTTAAAGCTCAACATTCAGAAAACGAAGATCATGGCATCCGGTCTCATGACTTCCTGGAAAATAGATGGGGAAACAGTGGAAACAGTGTCAGACTTTATTTTTCTGGGCTCCAAAATCACTACAGATGGTGACTGCAGCCATGAAATTAAAAGACGCTTACTCCTTGGAAGGAAAGTTATGTCCAACCTAGATAGCATATTGAAAAGCAGAGACATTACTTTGCCAACAAAGGTCCGTCTAGTCAAGGTTATGGTTTTTTCTGTGGTCATGTATGGATGTGAGAGTTGGACTGTGAAGAAGGCTGAGTGTTGAAGAATTGATGCTTTTGAACTGTGATGTTGGAGAAGACTCTTGAGAGTCCCTTGGACTGCAAGGAGATCCAACCAGTCCATTCTGAAGGAGATCAGCCCTGGGATTTCTTTGGAAGGAATGATGCTAAAGCTGAAACTCCAGTACTTTGGCCACCTCACGCGAAGAGTTGACTCATTGGAAAAGACTCTGATGCTGGGAGGGATTGAGGGCAGGAGGAGAAGGAGACGATAGAGGATGAGATGGCTGGATGGCATCACTGACTCGATGGACGTGAGTCTGAGTGAACTCCAGGAGTTAGTGATGGACAGGGAGGCCTGGCGTGCTGTGATTCATGGGGTCGAGAAGAGTCGGACACGACTGAGCGACTGATCTGATCTGATCTGAAGTCAAACTCTCAGTTCCAGGGCCTAGTAAAACTTAAAGCAAAATAAAGTTCAAATTAAAAATCCTTCTCAAAGAAGAAAATAGAACCAATCTCAGGATTTTCCTGTTCTATATTTTTAGAGTCCAAACACATTTAAACTAAAAGGGATACAAACAATATAATGCTAGGAAATTCTAATCACCAGATACAACCACGGTTGCTGAATGTGTAAACCAAAGAACCGTTTTAAAGAATAATGCTTTTAAATGTATGTGTAAATTAGACTCAGCACCATGCTAGTTGCTTATTCTATTATTTTCAGCATCCGTGTAATTCTGAGAGGTAATGTTTCATTCTGGTTTTGAATATTTACCCGCTGTGTGTCCAAATGGTCCAGAAGAAGAGAGTTAGCCAGAATTACCATCCTCCGTCCCGCTGACGGGCTGTCACAGACGTTTCATTGCTCCTGGTGGGTTCTGTTCATTCTATGTCCAAAACGTGTTTATGTTGAAGCCAAACTAATTACACAATTTCAATCCCAAATTGTTCCAAGTTTCTGGTAAATTAGAGTGTACAGAGTTTACAAGTTTAATTCATTCCCTCATGAATGTCGAAAGTACTGTTAATACTACACAAAATCCAGTTTAACAAGATGCCTAAGTCTCCAACAATAACAACAAAAATACAGATAATGAAGCTCCTTTGATCTATATAATACATATGGTATACAAAATATTTTACTTCCTTGGAGTAACACTTTTGTAAAAGTATGCATTAATATACATAGCAATTTGTGGCAAATTAATAATTATTTATAATTTCATATTTTGTATCTCATTGAAATACCTTGATTCTTTGATAAAGTTATCTAAAAAAGAAACATAGTACAGAAAACACAAAATTCTAAAAGATGGAATTTCTGTAGTAAATACAATAATATATGAAAAATAATAATTCTCAATGAAGTCTATAAGGATTACAAAAGAAGGAAATAAAATCAAATATTGAATGAAGAGATAATGATTTAATAGGTATCTTATAAAGAAAGCAAATAGACTTCCCAGGTGGCTCAGTGGTAAAATAATTTGCCTGCCAATGCAGGAGATACAGGAGATACCAGTTTGATCCCTGGGTCAGGGAGATTCTCTGAAGGGTGAAATGGCCACCCACTCCATTATACTTACCTGGAGAACCCCATGGACAGGGGAGCTTGGTGGACTACAATTCATAGGGTCGCAAAGAATCAGACACAATTGAGTGACTGAGCATGCACAAAGAAAGCAAATTGGGACTTCCCTGGTGATCCAAGTGGTTGGGACTCTGGGCTTCCATTGTAGGGACTTGATCTCTCGTTGGGGAACTCAGATTCTACTTGCCATGCAGCATGGGCAAAAGATTAACAACAAAAAAAAAGAAGAACAAATAGAAAACCATTGCCTTACAACAAAGAAGGATATAAGAAGGCCACCATAAAGTCAGAAACACTGTGAATTTATTATTTTGAAAAGAAATCTCTTTTGCAGCTCTCTCAGTAAAGAATTGAGCCACCAGGGAAGCCCACAGTAAAGAATCCTAGTTCAAAGTCACATTTGCTACCAATAGTATGAGGAAGACAATTTTATGTGTACCCTTAACAGTGATCAAGACCATCCCCAAGAAAAAGAAATGCAAAAAGGCAAAATGGTTGTCTGACGAGACTTACAAATAGCTGAGAAAAGAAGAGAAGTGAAAAGCAAAGGTGAAAAGGAAAGATATACCCATTTGAATGCAGAGTTCCAAAGAATAACAAGTAGAGCTAAGAAAGCCTTCCTCAGCAATCAGTGCAAAGAAATAGAGGAAAAAATTAGAATAGGAAAGACTAGAGATCTCTTCAAGAAAATTAGAGATACCAAGGGAACATTTCATGCAAAGATGGGCACAATTAAGGACAGAAATGGTATGGACTTAACAGAAGCAGAAGACATTAAGAAGAGGTGGCAAGAATACACAGAAGAACTGTATAAAAAAGATCTTCAAGATCCAGATAACCACGATGGTGTGATCATTCACCTAGAGCCAGACATCCTGGAATGTGAAGTCAAGTGGGCCTTAGGAAGCATCATTACAAACAAAGCTAGTGGAGGTGATGGAATTCCAGTTGAGCTATTTCAAATCCTAAAAGATGATGCTGTGAAAGTGCTGCACTCAATATGTCAGCAAATTTGGAAAACTCAGCAGTGGCCACAGGACTGGCAAAGGTCAGTTTTCATTCCAATCCCAAAGAAAGGCAATGCCAAAGAATGCTCAAACTACTGCACAGTTGCACTCATCTTACAAGCTAGTAAAGTAATGCTCAAAATTCTCCAAGCCAGGCTTCAGCAACGTGAACTGTGAACTTCCAGATGTTCAAGCTGAATTTCGAAAAGGCCAAGGAACCAGAGATCAAATTGCCAGCATCCGCCGGGTCATCGAAAAAGCAAGAGAGTTCCAGAAAAACATCTATTTCTGCTTTATTGACTATGCTAAAGCCTTTGACTGTGTGGATCACCACAAACTGTGGAAAATTCTTAAAGAGATGGGAATACCAGACCACCTGACCTGTCTCCTGAGAAATTTGCATGCCAGTCAAGTAGCAACAGTTAGAACTGGACATGGAACAACAGACTGGTTCCAAATAGGGAAAGGAGTACGTCAAGGTGCAAATTGTCACCCTGCTTATTTAACTTATATATAGAGTACATCATGTGAAATGCAGGGCTGATAGAAGCATAAGCTGGAATCAAGATTGCTGGGAGAAATATCAATAACCTCAGATATGCAGATGACACTACCCTTTTGGCAGAAAGCAAAGAACTAAAGAGTCTCTTGATAAAAGTGAAAGAGGAGAGTGAAAAAGTTGGCTTAAAGCTCAATATTCAGAAAACTAAGATCATGGCATCTGGTCCCATCACTTCATGGCAAATAGATGAGGAAACAACGAAAACAGTGGCAGACTTTATTTTTTTGTGCTCCAAAATCACTGTAGATGGTGACTGAAGTCATTAAATTAAAAGATGCTTGCTCCTTGGAAGAAAAGCTATGATCAACCTAGGCAGCATATTAAAAAGCAGAGACATTACTTTACCAACAAAGGTCCATCTAGTCAAGATTATAGTTTTTCCAGCAGTCATGGATGGATGTGAGAGTTGGACTATAAAGAAAGCTGAGTGCTGAAAAATTAATGCTTTTGAACTGTGGTTTTGGAGAAGACTCTTGAGAGTCCCTTGGACTGCAAGGAGATCCAACCAGTCGATCTTAACGGTAATCAGTCCTGAATAATCACTGGAAGGACTGATGCTGAAGCTGAAACTCCAATACTTTGGCCGCCTCATGTGAAGAACCAACTCTTTGGAAAAGACCCTGATGCTGGGAAACACTGAAGGCAAGAGAAGAAGGGGACGACTAAGGATGAGATGGTTGGATGGCATCACTGACGCGATGGACATGAGTTTGAGTAGGCTCTGGGAGTTGGTGATGGACAAGGAAGCTTGGTGTGCTGCAGTCCATGGGGTCACAAAGAGTCGGACAGGACTGAGTGACTGAATTGAACTGAACTAAACTGATCATCACTGAAAGAGAGAGACTGGGGAAGAAACTGAGTTAATTTCTCACTGTAGGGAAAACTCAAGTTAGATTAGGACTGTCTTGAGAAAAAGCAAGATATCTTTTCACAGGTTTCAAAAGCATTGCTGAAATGGAAAAGGAGCCTTATCAAACTTTCAGATGTTCAATCTCAATGAAAAAAAAGAAGCCTACAATTAAATGTAGCAAATTTAACCTGTGAAAAGCCATAAATCTCAAAGGATATTCAATTGGAAAAATAGATGCAATAAAAATAAATTCAGTGTGTTTAAATAAATTGTATATATAATTATATTGATTTTTAATAAGCTTGTGAGTATTTGAGCCTTTTTCTAACTTCAAGCCTATTTTCACTCAAAGTACCGGCACTTCTCTGTCAATCAATTGAAAGAATAAAAGCAAGGATTACTCAAAATGGAAAAATACATGCAATAAAATAAATGCAATGTGTTTAAGCAATTATTTATCATGCAAAAGGAATATATATATATATATATATATAATTATTGCTATTGCTAAGTCACTTCAGTCGTGTCCAACTCTGTGAGACCCCATAGACAGCAGCCCACCAGGCTCTCCCATCCCTGGGATTCTCCAGGCAAGAACACTGGAGTGGGTTGCCAGTTCCTTCTCCAATGCATGAAAGTGAAAAGTGAAAGTGAAGTCGCTTAGTCATGTCCAACTCTTAGCGACCCCATGGACTGCAGCCTTCCAGGCTCCTCCATCCATGGGATTTTCCAGGCAAGAGTACTGGAGTGGGGTGCCAATGCCTTCTCCAATATATAATTATAATTATCTCTTAATAAGTTTGGGAATATTTGAGTCTGTTTCTAATTTCAAGCCTATTTTCAAAGTATGAACACTTCTCTGTCAATCAAAGGAATGAGAATAAAGAATGTAAACTCCTGAGAATAAACAGAGAGGACCAATCAGCAGAGTAAACTTATGTGTACTAACCCACGGCCAGTCTGTACCAGAGTTGACATACTGACAAGTAAAAAGAGCTAGCAACGTGTCCTCAAACGATGCCTTGGACACGTGTTCTCAACTGAAGAGGTCATTCTTCCCTCAATCTTTCGTCTCCTGGAAATAAAGTCCTTAAATTGTTAGTAATTAAGTATTCACTAGTCAAGCATACGTTTTCACTTGTACTAATGGGCCAGGTCAATAGGAATGAGAAGTAATACTGGCACGTATGTAATACTGGAAGGTCAAATTCCTCAACACATTCGCAGGAAAGGGAACAGGATCTCAAGGCTAAAGCTCAGTGGAAATGTCTGGGCTCAGAGTCTAAACAATGTAGCAGTGAATTTGAGTTATAAGAAAGTGCCCAGTGTCTTCAAGACAGGAATCTTTAAATTTTTTTTTCTGGCTTGGAATATGGTTGTATTTTAAGGAAAGCTTCCATGAGACAAGAATCTTTTTATTTTATTTTTTTCTGGCTTGGGATATGGTCTATTCTAAGGAAAGTACAGAAATGTGTCTGATGAAATTGCTGTAACCCAAGCAGGCATAGGAAGCAGTTTAAGGGTGAGCATGTTCACTGAGAATGAGAGTAAGAGTGAAAAAGATAATTAGAAATAGATCTAGAAATTAGAAATAGATCACCTTTTTACACAGATAATTTTATACCAGATAAGGTATAAGGTCATACCGTTGACCAATTTTAAAATTTGAAAATGTGGTTTGCTTCTTTAAGTGACTAAAGCAATTATATCTCTTATAGTATACTTCACAATTTTAATTACATGTTTGAGAAATCTGATTAAATAAAAGTGTTATAGGGAGGAACAAAGTCTGATCACATGTTGTGTCTGCTTCTTTCACTTTTTTTGCTTCCCACTGCTTTTGTTCACTAAAAGGATAGTATCTGTACATAATGGCCTGTCTCAAGGAACCTTGTCCCTCTGCCTGAATGTTAAACCAAACTGCCTTTGTTCAGGGAAGCATCTTGGCACTGTCCACCTATGAATGGCTGCAAGAAGGAAGAAATTAACACATGTCCGTGAGGCTGGTCATTCCAGGAGATAGAAGATATTTGCAAGACTTATGGCCTTTTTACTTTACTTCCTCACCCTCCCTCATCTCTGTTCTATAAAACAGATTGACATCCAGACCCCAATAAGATGGTTATTTTGAGGCATTAGTCTGCCATCGTCTCAGTCTGCTAGCTTTCTGAAGTAGTTATTCTTTCCTCAACACCTCATGTCCGATTTATTGGCCTGTTGTGAGGCAAGCAGAGGGAGCTTGGACTTGGTAACAAATGTAATCAATACTCAAAGAACTAGAAAATTTTGCTTTTTCAACTTATAATACATTAGTTTTTTAAATATTGAAGAATTCAGAATAATATTATTTAATTGATATACAGTCTTGAAACATTGAGAATTAAATAAATTACAAATGTATCTCTGATACTGGGCATTAAAGTTAAAAAGAAGAAAACCTACTGAGTACTTAGATAGGCTAGGTGCTGTTTCCCATGCCTTACGATGTTTTACCTTGCAGTGTATCCTGATCTCTGCACTGTGAGTTTTATTACTGTTGTATTTTATAGATGAGGATGCTCAGGCACAAAGAGATGAGATACAGTAAGTCCCCTATATACAAAGCTTCAAGGTTCAGACTTTCAAGATGTGAATGTGTATCCTATCAAATGTCAGGTGTGAGTGAAATTTCAGCTGGCCTCCATCTCCTTTTGCTGATGATCCTTCAGCTCTAGCATCTCCCTTCTCCAGTCAGTAACTCTTCTTGCCTGTTCACTCAAGGTCAGTTCCGGAATGCCAGCTATTGTACTATACTACTGTACTTTTCAAGGTACTGTACAGCAGGATTAAAAATGTTTTCTTCATTTTTGTGCTTTTTAAAATGTATTATTCATGTGAGAAGTTATAAACCTTTTACAGCACAGCACCATATCGCCCGCTGTGTTAGCTGTGTACCTAAGCTAACTTCGTTGGACTTTGTATGAACAAAGTGGACTCACAAACACACTCTTAGAATGAAATCATTCATATGTAGGAGATTTACTATAATTTGTTCTGGGTTACATATTATGCAATCCTAGCAAAGGTGATTTCACTTGTTCCCAATCTTAACTACTATGATGGGACCCCAGTCACACCTTCACGTCATGAACAGCACTGAGTCGCCGGTACATGAATTGAGCGTGAACTCCTCTCAGTAGTGCTGAACTGATACACTTGAACCTTAGTCAGTCTACATCCAGATACAGCATTTGCACATGTGCAAATGGCCCTCATCGATGTTCTTCATAGCTTCTACCTCTGCTCTGCTGACAGTAATGAAGCAAGACTTCGTTTAAAATTCAAATCTTTGGAAGAAAATCTCTGAAGAAAATGCTCACCCAGGCCCATAATTCATATTGTGAATGACAGTAATCATGTATGAAATAAACATTTTTGAGTTAAAAGAACTTCAACACATTAAAAAAAATGTTCTTCCTTTCATTCAAAATACCAAGAAATACAAACACATAGGTATTTCTTATGTTTAATGTTCTTTCCAGAGTTCAACTCTCTTTATTTAATTGTACCTTTTACTTTCAAACAAGGTGGAAAGGGATATGCAATGAGTCAAGACTACAATTCTGGAAAGGACCAATTTTGCCCTGCCTCTCGGCATCAGCCAAGAGCACAAGTTTCCATATTATAGTTACAGCGCCTTGATGTTTAATGATCACCGTGTCTTCCCAGGCTAGAAGAGTCTTCCTTCTTCCTGCTGGTCTCTGTCATCCTAGGGCAGGAGAGTGCCCCACTGTGGTCTCCTCACTATCTTAATTGAGGTTTCTCTTTGTTAAGTTTTATAATTATCAACTTAAATCCAACTTAATTCTCTCATTTCTTTCAACTTTCCTTTTACTCAAAACCCTTTTTCCTATATCAGCCAACAGTCTTGATTTCATTCTGCTTGTGACATACAGCACTTAAAATTGAATCGTAAAATCCTGCCATGTACAAGCTTTGTAGAAACTTGAGACAATCAACTCTTGTCGGATAAATTATTTGCCACTCCTGGCTTTGTAACTTCCCATGGCTTGTAAGTTTATATGAGAGAACATTCATGTTTCTGGATCTGCAACTCAAAGTAGGCTGTTGACAATGCCAAGGCAGCAGGATTAGGACTTGAGCTCTGAACACAGACTACCTTATGATAGATCTCAGCTAGCGCCATGAACTTGAGAACATTACTCACTCCTCCATGACAACACTTCATATTAACTGTTTATGCCTTTAAATATCGTGATATAGTGAAGTCGCTCAGTCATGTCTGACTCTTTGTGACCCCATGGACTGTAGCCTACCAGGCTTCTCTGTCCATGGGATTTTCCAGGCCAATAGTCCTGGAGTGGATTGCCATTTCCTTCTCCAGGGAATCTTCCCAACCCAGGTCTCCTGCATTGTAGACAGACGCTTTACTGTCTGAGCCACCAGGGAAGTTCCCTTTAAATAATCATATTCTAATCATGCTTCAAAATCTTCTCCCCCTTGGAGCCTTGTCTATATTACAGAGGATGAATTCTTCCTCTTCTGAAATCATTTAAAAGGTAAATGTCTTTTCTGTGTCACTCAGTTGGCTCTTAACAGATTATCCACTTTGTTGGTAATGGTTCAGGAAAGGCAGTCTGTCTTTCTAGGCAGAGTCAAAGATTTTTGAGGATAGGAAGTTGTCTTTTCTGCACTTTATACCAAACTGTTGGTTAGTTCCTCGCAGTTCATTAATAGGCTATAAACACAGGATGTTTACTTTGTAAATAGAAGATCTATTTCTGACATTAGCTTTTTGACTTTATATCTTTTTTATTGTATTATAAAATATTTATATTATAATTTGACTTCATATCTCTTTCCAGATTTGTTAAATTTATTAAGATATGCAGGAGCAAGTATCAGCTACCTTCCCTTGTGAGACTATGTTTCTAAAACGTTTTTTTCCCCATAAAATTAGACACAGACACAAGCATAACTATGACTTTTGACTCTTGACAGTGCAGAAAGATGCCCACTAACTCACTTCCTGATTTAAAGCCAACTTTAGTGTCAATACCAGTTTATTGCTGATCCTGTTCGTGAGGCAAGTTGTCTTGCTGTTCACACTGTTCGCACCGTTCACTGAACCCACGGTAGACAAGGCGTGAGCTAAGAGGCTGGAAGGAGACTCCACGCATTTATTTTCTCCTGGCTGCCACAGCAGCCATAACATAGCCTCTCTCTTGGCTGGTGCAGCAGCTGTAGCAGTATTCTCTCCTGGCTGATGCAGTAGCCATTCCACAATTCTCTCCTCTGGTGGCTGACCCAACGGACACAGCAGTGACACAGTAGTAATCCCCCCGCTTTTCTAAGCTGAGCTCACACACGTGTGGAGCACAGAGTAGTCCATGACCAAACCAGTACCTCGTGATGTGCAGGCACCGTGCTATAAACGACTTCAGCTGTTACATAATCATTATTTACATTATTTATAAAACATGGAGCGTGAGACCCTCTCCCCACACCAGCAAAAGCCATGTGTGCTCACACACACACACACACACAACACTAGAGCTAGCTCGTAAACGGCAAATAGTTTTGAACCCTCTATTTTATTCCTAGGGTATTCCTTTCCTTGTGGCATTTCCTGAATCTGATCACTAACTGGCTTCAACTGAAAGGGCGCATTTTAAATGTAGGGGAAAATATAACTGTTGACCATATTATCATTTTTCCTTCTCATAGTATTATGCTATCAAATAGGAATTGGATATTTATTATGCACTTCTTTTTGTGCACTGCAAGTTTATCTTGTGCTATGCTGTACTTAGTCGCTCAGTCGTGTCTGACTCTTTGAGACCCCATAGACTGTAGCCCTCCAGGCTCCTCTGTCCATTGGGCTTCTCCAGGAAAGAATACTGGAGTGGGTTGCCATGCCGTCCCCTCTGGGGATCTTCCCAATGCAGGTATCGAACCCAGTTCTCCCACATTGCAGGACAATTCTTTACCATCTGAGCCACCAGGGAAGCCCCAGGTTTATCTTGCTGCTGCTGTTGCTAAGTCGCTTCAGTCGTGTCTGACTCTGTGCGACCCCATAGACGGCAGCCCACCAGGCTCCCCCGTTCCTGGGATTCTCCAGGCAAGAACACTGGAGTGGGTTGCCATTTCCTTCTCCAATGCATGAAAGTGAAAAGTGAAAGTGAAGTCGCTCAGTCGTGTCCGACTCCTAGCGACCCCATGGACTGCAGCCCACCAGGCCCCTCTGTCCATGGGATTTTCCAGGCAAGAGTACTGGAGTGGGGTGCCATTACCTTCTCCGGCTGCTGACCTAACAAATGACAATTTTATTTATAAAATGGGCCTAACATTCTACAACTTCACTTGAGCATAAGTAAAAGAACAAGCACGAACTTGTCTGGAGACAAGAAATATACACTAAATACATTTAAAACAGGATATAAATTCTCATGTACCTTTCATCTTTCCTTGGGTACACTTATCTAACTGCTTTTACTGGTGTCCTTGGGTACACTAGCTGTATATATAAAATTTATATGAAAATGGAAAACACCAAACAAGTCAAGTAGTTGCTTTGGGGGCAAAGTTGATGAGATCTTTATGATGAAAATAACCTTACAATATATTTCTGTTAGATTCCCATGAAATTCAGGTTGGTTGATGTTATTGTTTTTAATGGAGGGTTTAAATTTCTTTAGTAACAACTCAAAAGTGAATTCACATGTAAAATGGGATCCGCTTGAAGAGCTAATGACATCAGATGCATTTTACAGCAGACTATTTTTTAGCACAATGAGAAAAGAGATTATATTCTGAGGGGCAAAAATGGGAGGTGAGGTGAGGTGAAGGTCATGTGTTAAATCAGTAGCCTGTACTGACACTTCAAGTTAAGACCCCTAATTGAGGTTATTCTTAATGGATTGTAGGGGTCTTAACTTGAGGTTTATCTTATGAGGTTATAAAAATGAAAAAAAAATATTTGAAGCAGTGAGGAATATACTGACAGTTGGATACACTTTAATGTCAAATATTAATATTCTGAATAAGTATCTTAAGTTATTTTAGCATATTTTGCTGGGTTGAACTTCTTTGAAGATATTTCTGTGGGAATTAGTTTAATTTTACAGTTGCACAGGCAACTAGATCCATAGAGTCCTTAAATTTAGTGAATAACAAAAGAGGAATCATTTTGCATGGAATTTAACCCTTTTTAATCAGCTGTGTTAATTCCTTAGAGTCTCTAAAAAGTGTTGCAAAATAATTTGAGTATTAATAATAGCAGTCCATACTCAGGTAGTTTCTGCTTTTCAGTAGGCATTGTTCTAAATCTGTGTATTAGTTTAGTTAGCAGTCAATATTATGTTCCCTGAGTTACAAATAAAGAAACAATAACATGACCAGGATCATAGTATGATTTGTATTGCTCCAAAAGGAGATCAGCCCTGGGATTTCTTTGGAAGGAACCATGCTAAAGCTGGAACTCCAGTACTTTGGCCACCTCATGCGAAGAGTTGACTCATTGGAAAAGACTCTGATGCTGGGAGGGATTGGGGGCAGGAGAAGAAGGGGATGACAGAGGATGAGATGGCTGGATGGTATCACTGACTCGATGGACATGAGTTTGAGTGAACTCCGGGAGTTGGTGGTGGACAGGGAGGCCTGACATGCTGCAATTCATGGGGTCGCAAAGAGTCGGACACGACTGAGTGACTGAACTGAACTGAACTGAATTTTATTATATCCTATATTTAGTGAATATTTAGGAACACAGACCATATGAAAGCAACTTTACATACTTTTATGTATTTTTCCTTTTGATCTGATTCTCTTTATTTTTTTATCCATTTATATTTTGTATGTTTTGGAAGCTGTAAAAAATTTGGGCTATAACACATGTATATATTTATATGCATATGTATAAACACATGACTATGCATTCACGAAACAAAACTCCCAAGGCTGATTTGGAAGTGTGGATAATTTATATGCCTTATGCCCCACTTCTTCCCATGAGGCCAAAACAGTGCAGACTTTATCGTCTCTTCAGCATCCTCATCATCACACACTTAAGTACTTGCTCATGGTGTGTCTGCAATGTCTTTCATTCTCTGTTTATTTGAATCTTCTCCTGAAAGTCCCATCTTCTCCATGAAGTCAGCTCAAATACTCCAATCCTTATATTCTTTTTCCTCTGAAATCCTGCACTTACCATTATTACATAGTCACTGCAGGGCCATGATGCACACTTCTAAATTTCATGAGACACTTAACACTCTAAGACCTAATGATGAATACCAGTTAGACAGCTGATTGATCAAGAAGCAGGGTTTTTTATTTTCTCATATTTCCATTTCATATAAGTTATTACTAAGAACATATAAATTACTGGGACTTCCCTGGTGCTCCAGTAGTTAAGACTCAATGCTTCCATTGCAGGCATGGGTTTGATCTCTAGTCAGAGAACTAAGGCAGAAGGCAATGGCACCCCACTCCAGTACTCTTGCCTGGAAAATCCCATGGACGGAGGAGCCTGGTAGGCTGCAGTCCATGGGGTCACAAAGAGTCAGACACGACTGAGCGACTTCACTTTCACTTTTCACTTTCATGCATTGGAGAAGGAAATGGCAACCCACTCCAGTGTTCTTGCCTGGAGAATCCCAGGGACTGGGGAGCCTGGTGGGCTGCCATCTATGGGGTCATACAGAGTCGGACACGACTCAAGCGACTTAGCAGCAGCAGCAGCAGCAGCAACAGGGAACTAAGATCCCACATGATTCATGGTGAGGCCAAAAAAAAAAAACCAAAATTAAAGTCTTCTGTGGAGTAAGATAAGATTCTCCCAGAGCCTTAAAAATTATCTCCCTGATATTACTTGTATAAACAATATCCTGAATTTAATTAAAAAAAAACTAGAAAAAAAGAACATATAAATTATTAAAGAGTAATCAGAAAGAAAAGACCATGTTCTAGGCTTATGGTCAATAATATTAGCATGCTCTTATTTTTCCTTCCAAGGACACCAAATTAACATGATTATTTATTAAAAGATAGAATATGTACTGAGTTGGTAAAATATCTCATATTGTTATATCAGTTATTTATTCTACATATACAGACACAACAGGTTTTATAAATGTGGATTTTATATACAGACACAACAGGTTTTATAAATGTGAATTTTATAAAAGAATGTTTTCCCAAATCAAACCTTTACAGAGGATTTGCTTTTCTCCTAGGTGAGTCATCTTTTTAGAATGATTCATAATCTTTGTTTACAGAGTCCCTTAAAATCAGAATCTCTTTTATAAGAACAATTTTGAGAAGTAGAAACACTCTAGTGCATTGCTTATCAATTTAGGTAAATTCAGAGTGGCCGTTGAGATATGTGTGTTTGACCTCATCCTTAGAGACAGAAAGGTTAAAAGGAAAACAAAAGAAACATTTGTGCTAATGGCCCTGCCAAGTACTTATTGTTGCAGCACCATAGAGTCTTAATATAAATGGGTTCTGAAGATGTCCCTTTATAGCAAAATGCTCTAGAACCCACTAGAAAGGGAAGAGTTGAGGTTCTTAACCTGAAGTGTCCAACATTAATCAAACACGTCCCTATGTAAAATAGTGTCCAGAACATGTTCCTTTGTTTGTCGTGACAGAACTATGTCATTTATGCTTCCATTCCAATCTTTAGCTGGGTGGTAAAAAGAAGGGGTTGGAAAACTGAGGTTCATGGGCCACAATCTTTCCTCCCCCACCTGTTTTTGGAAACACAGTTTTATTTTATTAGAACACAGGCACATCTATTCATTTTCGTATTGTCTATGCCTTCTCTCAGGACACAACAATGGAGCTGAGTAGTTGCAACAAGTACCATATAAGGACTCCCTGGTGGTCTAGTGGCTAAGACTCTGTGCTTCAAATGCAGGGAGTGTGGGTTTGATCCACACTCAGGGTCATGGAATTAGGGTCAGCAAATTAAGATTGCACATGCCATGCAGCCAAAAAACAGAACAAACAAACAGAAAAAACAAACAGCAGATGGACCACAATATTTAAAAATGTTTTCTACCTGGTCCTTTATAGAAAAGGTTTACACAGCTTTCGTGTAGAGTATATTATGTAAAATTCTTATTCTTGGGTTGACATGATGAATACATGCCATCTCTCTCCTTACGAATAGATGTGAAGTGTCAGGATGATTACCGAAAATTCACACGTGATATGTTAACCAGTAAGTCTTATCAAGTACATGCTGTTGCTACTATAATTTACACTATTATTGTTACTGGTGAATGTTATTGGACATTTATGGTGTGCCAAGCACTCTGTATGTAGTATCTTATTTATACCAAAAAAGAACCTTGGGAGGTAGGTACTATTCAAATTTCAATTTTTGAAATGGTGACATTGAAGTGAATTTGTCCAAACTTACTCACAGGATTAGGTAGGGCAAGAGTTGGAAACAGATCTATTCAACTCTGTCACTCACATTTTAAACAACTGTGTTCACTGCACACCACCAGAAACTAGGGCAATAGTAAACTCAGTACTACTGCAGCGAGCTTCTAACCACGTTGCAGGCAAAACATTCACACGGTGAACACCTGGACAGTGTTTGTGGTGGGTGCGGTCCTCAGACCTTTACACGTGTTATCTCATTCAATCCTCAAAACAGTCTTTTGACCTGAGCTCTATTGTGCACCACTGTCTACAGATCAGGCAGAAAGATTAGGTCACTACTTAAGCCCATGAAGTTAGAAAGTAATTTCAGGGTGTTTGCTTCATCACACTATTGAAGTTCCAGCAGTCAAGCAAAATGCACACAGTTGAAGCTTTCAGACACTGCTTAAGTTCTTTAATCTTAAATCTGATCAGATATCCAGGAAATGCCAGACATTTAAGGAAATATTTTAGCACAAAAACAAAATATAAAAGAAGTAATCAAAGACATTGAAGAAAAATACCTACAAATTCTATATTTGGAAAATTAAAAAAGATGTTTTACTTATGAAATACAAACAGGATGCTAATTTTTTGAAAGAGGGACATTAAAAGCACAGAGATAGGTTTTAAAAAATAAAAATATGAGACAGAATACATACAATAGAAGGAGAAAAACAAACAGCAATAACAAAATGAAGTCATGAAAATGTTAGAAAATGGTAATAGGAGATAATTTTAACATGAATTAGACATCTCAGAAATTATCATATTTAAGGTAATAATTTAATGTAATTTTTTAGAATTAAGGATATGAATTTCCAAAGTGAACAGGGCCTACTGTTGGCTAACACATTGAATACAAAAATGCAAAAAAAACATCATTACTATGAACAAAATCAGGCATATGGAGAACTCAAACACTTTCCAAGAGAGGGAAAAAAAAAAAACGAGTTTACACATAAGATACTTTATACCAGAACAACTTCTGATTTGAGATGCTTAAAGAAAATGGAGCAAGGTGTTCTTCATTTTATGCAAGAATTGTAAACTCTGTGGATGTGATAAAGCTTTCAGCTAGGATTTTCATATTGTCAGTTTCTCTTTGTGTATCTACCAGTTCTGCCTTTGGCTATTTTGATCCTATTTACTTTCCTGTATAACATTTTATCCCTACTTTCTTCAAGGTTAAAGTGTCTGCCTGCAATGCAGGAGACCTGGGTTAGATCCTTAGGTTAGGAAGATCCCCTGGAGAAGGAAATTGCAACCCACTCCAGTATTCTTGCCTGGAAAATCCCATGGACAGAAGAGCCTGGTGGGCTACAGTCCATAGGGTCGCAAAGAGTTGGATACGACTGAGTGACTTCACTTTCACTTTTTTCCCAATATGTACTTTGTCCCTTTGTAATCTTATATGTTGAATTCTTCTTTAATATTAGTAAAGTCACCTCTATTCTGCATTTTTGTACATTGATTTACCTTTTAGAGTTTTTGCCACCTCATGATTTTTAACAGACTGGTTCTTTCATTTTAGAAATGTGCTTTATAAATACTTAAGTTACTTAAATGTATTTGACCATATATTTTTCTATCAATATCATTAATTAAAGTCCCCATGATCTTTCACATACCCCCTACTTCTTGCCATGATATGATGGGAACTTTAATTTTACATTTCAAAATAAAATGTTTCCATTACCTTGTATTTTTTTAATTTATTTATTTATTTTTAAAATTTTATTTATTTTTTAATTGAAGCATAACTGTTTTACAGAATTTTGTTGTTTTCTGTCAAACATCAACATGAATAGGTCATAGGTTCTATTAAAGAAAATGAGCACAGTTGAAAATTTCTTAGTAGGTGAGAAAGAAATCCCATTATTGCTTTAGAATAATAATCCTAGAATTAATGAGGATATATTGTACTTTTGGGAATTGTGTGTTGGTGACAATTCTTGCTAAGGAGCTGTTATAATTGTTTAAGGGAGAGATGATAATTGCCTGGTCTAAGGCAGTCAAAGATTGAAAGAGGACTAATTGTATTAAGAGGTCCAAAGAAGTAGAGATGAGAGATTGCCCAAGATTTGGGGCTCTCAAAGAGTCAGACACAACTGAGTGACTGAACTGAACTGAACTGAATTTTGAGTAATAGAGGGATGACAATAGCATTAATTATCACAGGAAGTGAAAGAGAAAGAGAAGGTTTGTCTGTATTCGAGTTGAAGTGTCTCAGGAACCAGAACTCTACCTTAGAGTTGCAAATAGGGGGGAGTTAAGTAATGAGTCTGATGTTGAAGCTGAAACTCCAATACTTTGGCCACCTGATGCAAAGAGCTGACTCATTTGAAAAGACCCTGATGCTGGGAAAGATTGAGGGCAGGAGGAGAAAGGGTTGACAGAGCATGAGATGGTTGGATGGCATCACCGACTCAAAGGATGTGGGTTTGAGTGGACTCCGGGAGTTGGTGATGGACAGGGAGGCCTGGCATGCTGCAGTTCATGGAGTCGCAAAGAGTCAGACACAACTGAACGACTGAACTGAACTGAAGTGATGAGTCAGTCTTAAAGACTTAAAATAAAAGAGACCCTGGTTCTCCTACATTGCAGGTGGATTCTTTACCAGGTGAGCTACCAGAGAAGCCCCTTAAATTAAAACTTGCCCATAATTCTGCCTTGACCTAGAACCTGAGCTCTGTAATTAGACTTTAACTTGACTGATCCTATGACTAAGTCTCCATCTGTGAACCAATCCCTCTTATATTTTTTTCACTTGCAAGGATTAAAAAAAAAAATTGCATCATGTTTACAAATAATATTAAACAAAAGATTATTTTTCCATAATAGTTAGTTGGCAGATGTCTGAATTTCAATAGTTTTTTGATAAACTATTCTGGAAGAGTTGACTCATTGGAAAAGACCCTGATGCTGGGAAGGATCGAGGGCGGGAGGAGAAGGGGACAACAAAGGATGAGATGGCTGGATGGCATCACTGACTCGATGGGCATGAGTTTGGGTAAACTCCGGGAGTTGGTGATGGACAGAGAGGCCTGGCATGCTGTGATTCATGGGGTTGCAAAGAGTCGGACATGACTGAATGACTGAACTGAACTGAACTGAACTGATTCTGGAAGAACAGATTGTTTTGTAAAAGTGATATTTGCCAGTATCTTGTATTGGGAACTGATTTTTCATCTGACCTGTTCACATCCTATTCATGAAAATTATAGCCACTTTGAAACACAAAACAGGAAAAGCAAACAAACAAAAAACATTTGGAGCTGCATGTTGAGAATGTTGGCAACGTACTGTGTCATACAGAAACATTCAGGCTGGACTTCAAATGAGCAAGAAACAAAGTTGTATTGTGTTTAGCCCCGTGAGGTTTGGAATTGTCTGTTGCCACCGATAGCTTATTATTAGAACACAGAAATTAAAAATAAAATAAGAACTTAAAATATCCTGGTGTGCAAACCCAGGCACCAACTCTGGCTAAATTATTCAGTGAAGTAACAATAATAGGTATTACAAAGACTCAATAGAAAAGCTAGAAAACCAAGTTTAGAAAAGAGTTGGATCCCAAAGAAGGCTGGACAGGGAGAACCACATCCCAAGGCCAATGAAAGGTTTAGTTAAGACTCAACTTCTGGGTCAGCCACCATGATGCTGCAGAAGATGCTACTACTGGTACTGAGGATAATATCTCAACATCTGCATCTGTCTCCTGAGGGCCTAACTCCCTGACAAAAGTGTTTTTTTGGCTATACCAGAGTCACTGCTCATGCCCTTGATGTCAGGTATGAAACAGAGGTTATTACCAAGGGAAGGCATTGTATCCCACCAAATATTCAACAAATATTTATTGAGTGTGTATTGAGCTCCAGTTCTAGGCATTGAGAGAGAGTAATGAACAAGCAAAATTTACTTTAGTGAATTTTAGCAAAGCAAGTAAAATTTCTCACCCCCACAGATCTAAAAAGAGTAAAAGTATAAGAGGGTTTCTGTTATACTTTTGTATACTTGTATACTTTCTGTTTCTCGTGCCTTTTCTCCCAATCTACTGTCAATTAGTTTTGTAAAGATCCAAACTCTAGACAATGATTGACTGATATTCCAAATCTATGTTTGCTTAAGAATTTAGGTCAGCAGCAGGGTTGGAGATGTTATCTGATAATAGATACGTCTTCAAAGTTTGAAAGTCTAAAAGGCAGCTGTGGAATTTCCCAGTTCTGCACTTTCTACAAGATCAGCCCTCACAGCCCCCTACCCACAGTCTCTCTTCAGCCGATGCTTTTAACTTGTATGATATAATTAAAACTTGTACCAGCCAAGGTTATTCCTCAGGTATCTTTGACAATTTTCTGGTTCTAATTTCAAATGCACAAGCAAATCCTGAAATAGTGTACAAATGACTAGTCCTTATCTTGTTCAGTTGCTGTTATGTCTGACTGCTTGTGACCCCATGGACTGCAGCTCTCCAAGCTTCCCTGTCCTTCACCATCTCCCAGAGCTTGCTGAAACGCATGTCCATTGTGTGAGTGATGCCATCCCACCATCTCATCCTCTGTCACCCCCTTCTCCTCTGGTCCTCAATCTTTCCCATCATCAGGGTCTTTTCCAGTGAGTTGGCTTTTCGCATTAGGTGATCAAAGTATTGGAGCTTCAGCTTCAGCATTAGTCCTTTCAATGAATATTCAGGACTGATTTCCTTCCGGATTGACTGGTTTGATCTTGCTGTCCAAGGGACTGTTGAGAGTCTTCTCCAACACCACAGTTTGCATCACACCTCATGCGAAGAACTGACTCCTTGGAAAAAACCCTGATGCTGAGAAAGATTGAAGGCAGGAGGCAAAGGGGATGACAGAGAATGAGATGGTTGGATGGCATCACCTACTCAATGGACATGAGATTGAGCAAGCTCTAGGAGTTGGTGATGGACAAGGAAGCCTGATGTGCTGCAGTTCATGGGGTCACAAAGAGTCAGACACGACTGAGAAACTGAACTGATATCCTTCAAAGTTGCTAAGAGATAGATATGAAATATTCTCATCACACACACAAAATAGAAAGTTATATGATAAGATGGAGGTGTCAGTTAATGCTATAGTGGTAGCCATATTGCAATACAGAAATGTATCAAATCAACACATTGTACACCTTAAAGTAACATAATATGTCAATAATATGCCAATTACATGAGTGACTGAGCATGCACACACAGATCTCAATTTAAAAAAATGTAAGAATATGACCATAGAACAATGCTACTATTTATATATTAATAAGTTTTCATTGTTTCTGATCTTCTATTTTGTTAACCTTCTGTTTTATACATTTTTGAGGGACTCTAAAGCTTCTAATGTATTCTATTGATACCAACAATCTGTTTTTTCTGAACTGACACTGAAGTAATTATTTTCTACTCACCCAAAATTCTTATGTACAAATTTTAGCTCTGATTCTGTTTTAACTAAGCATAACTGAAAAAATCTAAAACTTTCTGTTGTGTGAAAATGGTCTCTCTAAATATTATTTATCTCAAAAATCTTGATGGCACAGGGACCATTTTCCTTGCATCCAACTAAAAAGGAGCATCAGAAATATTGGTAACTTGTGGTCTGAGATGAAGAGAAAAAAGGATCAATAGGTAAATCCGATATATTTTCTAAGCCCTTCAACCACCACCTGATTAGTGTCCTTGGGAGGGCAGCTCTGTGTTTGGTGTGGGAGCCTGTTTCCAACTTTAGCTCCTCAGGGGTCTGCCTGGGACTCTTCCTGTCAGCTTCTAGGATGAACTCTTGGGTTGGACTTGGCCTTGGCTTTCTGCTGCCACAGTGGCCATGGTGACTGACTCAGGCGTGGGCACCCGACCTCCCCTCCTTGAGGCCCAAGCAGACCTCAGGATTATGACAAGCTAAAGGAAAGGATGTTCCCTTTCCACCAGACCCGGAAGTGTGAGTTTATGACTAGACTTACTGCAACGAGGTAGAGCCCCTTTGAGAAAAGAAAAATGGTACAGATGAACCTATTTATAGAGCAGAGATAGAGACACATATGAAGAGAACAGGCAGGTGGACACAGGAGTTGGGGAGGGCGTGAACTGTGAGACTGGGGTGATGGATGTGTGCTGCCTTGCATCAAGCAGAGAGTGGGAACCTGCTTATAGCACAAGAAGCTCAGCAAGGTGCTCTGTGATAAGCCAGAGGGACGGGAGGAGACAGGGGAGGAAAGCACTGGAGGGAGGGAGCATATGTATACCAATAACCAATTCACTTTGCTGGGCACCCCACTCCAGTACTCTTGCCTGGAAAATCCCACGGATGGAGGAGCCTGGTAGGCTGCAATCCATGGGGTCGCTAAGAGTCGGACACGACTGAGCGACTTCACTTTCACTTTTCACTTTCATGCATTGGAGAAGGAAATGGCAACCCACTCCAGTGTTCTTGCCTGGAGAATCCCAGGGATGGGGGAGCCTGGTGGGCTGCTGTCTATGGGGTCGCACAGAGTTGGACACGACTGAAGTGACTTAGCAGCAGCAGCAGTAGCAGAAACTATTAATAGCACAACATTGTAAAGAACCTGTACCTCAATTAAAAAAAAATAAAAAATAAACCAGCAGAAAAGAAACTGAAACTCAAAGACAGTAATGAGATCTTGAGGTCATTACTTGAAACTTTGCCTTATGTTCCACCTTAGGCTAGTCTTCCTCAATGTCTTGCTTTATGTGAACCATAAAAGTCATTTTCTTTAGGCTAGATTGAGTTGGGTTTTCTGTCACTTGAAACTAAAAATATGGTAATGATTATATATTCATTTCACATAATCTTGAAATGTATCTGATGTATTTCAAAAATATATGACACAAGATATTAGAATGCTGTTCTCCTAAATCAGAGGTAATGTGTTTTCTAAAGATCCTCTTGATGAAGGTGAAAGAGGAGAATGAAAAAGCTGGCTTAAAACTCCACATTCAAAATGCACTAAGACCATGGCATTGAGTCCCATCATTTCATGGCAAATAAATAGGGAAAAAATGGAAACAATGACAAACTTTATTTTCTTGAGCTCCAAAATCACTGCAGATGGTGACTACAGACATGAAATTAAGAGACACTTGCTCCTTGAAAGAAAAGCTATGACAAACCTAGACAGCATACTAAAAAGCAGTGACATCACTTTGTTGACAAAGATCCCTCTAGTCAAAGCTATGATTTTTCCAGTAGTCATGTATGTATCTGAGAGGTAGACCATAAGGAAAGCTAAGCACCAAAGAATTGATATTTTTGAACTGTGGTGTTGGAGAAGACTCTTGAAAGTCCTTTGGACTACAAGAAGATCCAACCAGTCCATCCTAAAGGAAATCAACACTGAATATTCATTGGAAGGACTGATGCTGAAGCTGAAGCTCCAACACTTTGGCCACCTGATGCGAAGAGCTGACTCATTGGAAAAGACCCTGATGCTGGAAAAGATTGAGAGCAGGAGGAGAAGGGGCCAACAGAATATGAAATGGTTGGATGGCATCACTGACCCAATGGACATGAGTTTGAGCAAGCTCTGGGAGATGGTGATGGACAGGGAAGCCTGGTGTGCTTCAGTCCATCGGGTCACAAAGAGTTGGACACGACTGAACAACTAGACAACAACAATGTCTTCTCATCAAGTGAATGGAATACTATGTATTAATAAATAGAAAATAAAATTAGTAAGCTCTAAGAAGTAGGCGCTCAGCAACCTGGACTAGGGCAGAGAACAGGCACCCAGGCAGGACACAGGGGGAAAGGGTTGATGTAGGCTTCAGAGCACAGAACCAAGAGGAAACCTTGGCCAAGTAGAGAGCCCAACAGAAGCATCAAGTCACAGAGGCCAGTCAGTAAGGCAGAATACAAGCAAGAGGCCAAAGACCATGAGGTCTCCTAGACCACCGAGGAAGGTTTAAAACTGGTGTTTCAGAGGCAGACTTGAAAGGGGTGCTTGATGACTTGGAGATGAGCTGCATGCTTTTAATAGGTCACCTCTGGAATCAGCACATTGAGAGAGAGAACTATAAAAGCACTGAAGAGCAGGAATACGCTTGACAAAATAAAATATTCAGTTATGTATCCAGGCCAAGTGAAATGCTCAGAATTCAGTAGACCTTCAAATCCCCAAGGCATCATGACTTTGAAAGAGGGAATATCTTCATGTAGAAAAACACTCCCTATTGATGAAATGGTAATTCTCTATGACCTGCCTCTGAATCACTGAAAGCAATCCAAGAACAAGGGGAACATTACATTTCTCTGCTTCTCTCCCACACACCACCTCTCACCTAATGTTTGGCACTGACCACTTCACAATAAAAAGTAAAAATGACCTCAACTTCCTATAAACGTATGTGAGATTAAGGGACAAAGTGAATATGTTAAAAGTATTGCTAATGAGTAAAGAAATGAAAATCAAAAGGACAATAAGATATCAGCTCACATGGGTCAGAATGACCATCATCAAAAAGCCAACAAATAATAAATGCTAGAGAGAATGTGGAGAAAAGGGAACCCTTCTACATTGTTGGTGGGAAAGTAAATTGGTGCAGCCAATTTGGAGAACAATATGGAGATTCCTTACAAAAACTAAAAATAGAGCTACCATACGATCTGGCAATCCCACTCCTGGGCATATATCTGGAAATGGCAAAAACTCTTAATTTAAAAAGATATGTGCCCCACAATGTTCCAAGCAGCACTATCCATGATAGCCAAGATACGGAACCATCTGTTCATTGACAGATGAAGGAATAAAGAAGAGCTGGAACATAATATTCCAGTATACAATGGGATATTACTCAGCCATAAAACAGAATGAAATTATACCATTTGCAGCAACATGGATGGGCCTAGAGGTTGTCATATTGAATGAAATAAGTCGGACAGAGAAACAAATACAATATGGTATCACTTATGTGGAGTCTAAGAAAATGATACAAATGAGCTTCTTCACAAAGCAGAAGCTGTCACAGAAACATGGAAAACAAATTTATGGTTACCAAAGGTGAAATAAGGGGGGGTGTATAAATTAGAGGTTGGAATTAGCAGATATATGCTACTATGTATAAAAATAGGTAAATAACAAGGTCCTATTCTATATATCGGAGAAAGCAATGGCACCCCACTCCAGTATTCTTGCCTGGAAAATCCCATGGGCGGAGGAGCCTGGTGGGCTGCCGTCTATGGGGTCGCACAGAGTCGGACATGACTGAAGTGACTTAGCAGTATTCTATAATAGTAGATGGAACTGTATTCAATATCCTGTGATAAGTCATAATGGGAAAGACTATATATGTATATATATCATGTATATGTATTATATGTATTACTGAATCACTTTGCTGTATACCTGAAATTAACTTAACATTGCAAATCAAGTATACTTCAAAAACACCTAAGCAAATGATCTTCTTAAAATGTTGCTTATATAGAGAGAACTTGGAGAGTCCACTTGCCCCACAGCTACAGGTCAAAGCTACACCCAGAAAGAGCTATGAGATGAAATCCCACACCACGTACTCCTAAAAGGGCTTCCCAGACCAGCAACATCAGCATTGCCTGAAAGCTTGTTAAGCAGAACTACTGAAAACAAAACCCCAAGGATGGGGCTCAGCACACTGAGGTTTAGCAAGCCCCCCAGGGATTCAGACTTACACACAAGCTTATGACCTGCTGCCTAAGCTCCTCACCTCTCAGCTGAAGTCACTGAGCCTTTCCTCAGACAACTCAATTGTAGCCATTTTCTGAGTACATATCTCATTAAAAAAAAAAAAAAAGACAGAGGAAAGCTTCTTGCTATGATGGCAAATGTCCTCAGGCACTTACTAATGAAAAGAAGAACTATTAACATTTGTTTAAAAGAAAGAGATGGATGGAGATCTTACTAAGTAAAGGAAAAAGGTAAGTTTTTTGCCCCTTGAGGGATAGTTTTTGTTCATGAAAAACAATTGTTTCTGACAGCCCATTACAAAAGCATTTGGCAATGTGATTGCTCTACTGCATAAATGTTTACATTGCATAAAGATTCAAACATGCATTTGTTAACATTTTTCTTTTGTTTCTAATTTTTGTTGTTGCTCAGTTGTATCTGACTTTTTGTGACCCCATGTATTGCAGCATGCCAGCCTTCCCTGTCCTGCACTATCTCTGAGAGTTTGGTCAAACTCATGTCTGTTGAGTCAATCATCTCAATCTCTGTCAACCCCTTCTCCTCTGGTCTTCAATCTTTCCCAGCATCAGAGTCTTTCCCAATGAGTTGGCTCTTCGCATCAGGTGGCCAGAGTATGGGAGTATCTAAAGCTTCAGCTTCAGCATCAGTCCTTCCAATGAATATTCAGAATTGATTTCCTTTAGGATAGACTGGTTGGATCTCCTTGCAGTCCATGGGACTCTCAAGAGTCTTCTCCAACACCACAGTTCAAAAGCATCAATTCTTCGGCGCTCAGCTTTCTTTATAGTCCAACTCTCACATCCATACGTGACTACTGAAAAAACCATAGCTTTGAATAGGCAGATCTTTGTTGGCAAATAATGTCTCTGCTTCTTAATATGCTGTTTAGATTGATCGTAGCTTTCCTTCCAAGGAGAAAGCATCTTTTAATTTCATGGCTGTAGTCACCATCTACAGTGATTTTGGAGCCCAAAAATATTAAGTCTGCCACTGTTTTCATCATGTCCCCATCTACTTGCCATGAAGTAATTGGACCAAATGCCCCAGTCTTAGTTTTCTGAATGTTGAGCTTTTAGCCAACTTTTTCACTCCCCTCTTTCACTTTCCTCAAGAGGCTCTTTAGTTCTTCTTCGCTTTCTGCCTTAAGGGTGGTGTCATCTGGATATCTGAGGTTATTGATATTTCTCCTGGCAATCTTGACTCTAGCTTGTGCTTCATCCAGCCTAGCGCTTCATGTGATATACTCTGCATAGAAGTTAAATAAGCAGGTGACAATATGCAGCCTTGATGTACTCCTTTCCTGATTTGGAACCAGTCTGTTATTCCATGTCCAGTTCTAACTACTGCTTCTTGACCTGCATACAGATTTCTCAGGAGGCAGGTCAGGTGGTCTTGTATTCCCATCTCTTTCACAATTTTCCACAGTTTGTTGTGATCCACACAATCAAAGGCTTTGGTGTAGTCAATAAAGCAGAAGTAGATGTTTTTCTGGAACTCTCTTGCATTTTTCAATGGTCCAATGGATGTTGGCCATTTGATCTCTGGTTCTTCTGCCTTTTCTAAATCATTATTTTTTGGGGGGGTGGGGGTGGTTTTGAAAAGAATGTACTTGAATGCCAGCAAGTCTGATGCTTTAAGGACCTCCAGGAGAAGAAATTATTTTAGCATGGCAGCCTCCTCTGGCATAGCTGCTATTTTGTGGAGCAATAATGGAACATGAGAGTGTGAATAAGAAGAGCTTTTATCTTGGTACTCATTGTGGAGCATCATTCTGGTGCTGGCAGCGTCTGGGACCAGCAAGAATATCCCTGCTGCAATGGAGGAGCATCACCTCACAGATTATGCCATTCACCAGCTTCCATGCTGTTTGAGAGAAAGGAACTGATGGCAACAACGAGCCAATTATTTTTCTGTTCCCTTAGTGTCTGAAAATAGTACTAACTTCCTTTTGAACAAATTAAACTCCTTCATTTTCTGTGCATTGGCAGTAGATGGGCAGATGTCTCAAGAGAGACAGAATGGATTTACAGTTACTAAATAAGCAAAGGACTGAATGACTAATTAAAATAATTTAAGTGGTTATATATTTAGAAAAGTGAGTGAATTGGTAAGGTTGATCGTGGAGGTTATTTTTACAACATCAATGCCTGCCATGTATGTTTCTGTGCTATTAAGTCATGTATATGTTATATCTAACCCTCCCCGGAATTCTGCATGCTACACCACACTTCTCTTTATTTAATAACTGTACAATATCTAGCAGAAACTTATTATAAACCACTGTTGGTATAGCTTAACAGTTCAAGGCTTCCTCTTATTAAACCAAGAGTTTTCCATTGCATGTACTACAGCCATAATAAACAGAAGCCACCCAAAAGAAATCAAGACTTTTTTCAATGACTGATGTCTTCACTGTGAAAACTATTAATATTATAGCAGCATAATATTATCTTATGGAGTTCACATATTCAGAGATTTGATTTTTTTTAAGTAATTCATTTGTTTTAATTGTAAGCTAATTACTTTAAATATTGTAGTGGTCTTTGCCATACATCAACATAAATGTACATCCGTCACTGATTCATATTCAAATGTTTGAAATTGTTTATTTGATGAGCAGATTTAGCCCTTTCCTCTCAAAAATAATCTTTTCTCTTTCTGTGTCTTAATCAGGAACCCACAGGAAGTTGAACTGACCAGGTGACCCATCATTTGTATAATGATGACCTTCTTCTGGGGTTAAGAATCCACTTGTCATGGAAGAGACACAGGAAATGCTGGTTCAGCTCCTGGGTCGGGAAGATCCCCTGGAGGAGGGCATGGCACCCACTTCAGCATTCTTGCCTGGAGAATCCCATGCACAGAGGAGCCTCGTGGGTTACAGTCCATGGGGTTGCCAAGAGTCAGACACGACTCAGCGACTAAGCACGCAACACACTGCTTCAAATACACCATTTTATTACATGCATTTCTTCTAATCAATGTTTACTGCTCTCTGGAGAAGGAATCACTAGTTTTTCACTACTATTTTGATGCTTGGCTCTTGGACTCCAGAGGACACAAGAAATTATGAAGTAGGGAAAGCTTGGAATGTCAGAAAGTGAAAGTCGTATAGTTGTGTCTGTCTCTTTGCGATCCCATGGACTGTAGCCTGCCCACTCCTCTGTCCATGGAATTCTCCAGGCAAGAATATTGGAGTGTGTAGCATTCCCTTCTCCAGGGGATTTCCCAACCTAGGGATCGAACCCAGGTCTTCTGCATGGCAGGCAGATTCTTTACCAACTGAGCCAGATCTTCATAATTCCTTGGTAGCCTGTGGTCCAGAAAAATCAAAAAGGCAGGGCTCCCAAATAATAGCATTAGAAGTTTCCCTTTTGGGTTTTGGTTCCAGTAAGTCTGCTCATGTCTTGAAATATGATTATTTATAGTAATGGTAAATAACACAGAAAGGGATTCATGTATAAAATTATGTGTGAAAGATCATTTCCTTGAATTAGTACTGAAACAGAGTAAAATGTCTTTTTATTGAATAGTTGAACATTATTAGGCTGCTGCTGCTGCTACTGCTGCTAAGTCGCTTCAGTCGTGTCCGACTCTGTGCGATCCCATAGACGGCAGCCCACCAGGCTCCCCGTCCCTGGGATTCTCCAGGCAAGAACACTAGAGTGGGTTGCCATTTCCTTCTCCAGTGCATGAAAGTGAAAAGTGAAGGTGAAGTTGCTCAGTTGTATCCGACTCTTAGCGACCCATGGACTGCAGCCCACCAGGCTCCTCCATCCGTGGGATTTTCCAGGCAAGAGTACTGGAGTGGGGTGCCATTGCCTTTTACTAAGGTCCAAAATTTTAGAATTTAGATGCATCTCTGTGTTCATTTCCCATGCCAAAATCCCAAATGGTCATGCCTATAGAGAGGATCCTGGTATAAGTTAAAAAACAAAAACAAACAAACAAATTTAAAAATAAAAAAACCCTCCAACCTTTGTACTAGACTATTTTTGAACATGTATACCTCTTAGTTGTGCTCCAGGCTCTCTTTTTTTTCAATATCATAAAACATTTCTGAGTCTGCCTGTGTGCTGTTCTTGCCCAAAGTCTTCTTGTTTCAGTCCACCCTCCCTCCCACCAGATAATCAACAAATCTATTAAATGTACCATGCTAGTTCAAGACATTTTAGATAAAACCTTCAAGTAGCTTCATCTTTTCTTTGCAAAGTAAACGTACGGGCTTGGGCTGTGTGACAGCTGTTTATTTAGCTTTTTCATCTACTTCTGAGAACACAAAATGACAGTGGCTGAGGATTTTCCAAATTCTGATCATCATTGAGATGACAAGTTACTCCCATCAAGTCTATTCCAGTGGAAACACTGCAAAAATAAGACTGATAAACTAGACCATGCAGAGCTCAAATGCTTATGCCCTTATATGCATGCCATATTTTTATAAAGTCTTAGAAAACTGAGACCAGCTGACCTTATCGAAATACATTACTTTAGGATATTAGGAGGCTTCATTTTGAATTTTACAGAAGAGTTATTCAAAAAATATGACTTAAATAGCATATTTATGTACAACGACATTAATTGTTCTATAATGTATCGATGGAATGTTTTTGTTTGACATCTATTTATTGAAAACCTAGTGTGTTTCAGGCATTGTTTGCAGTTCTGAGGAAAGAGAACAAATAAGAAAGACAGTGTTCTGTATCTCAAGAAATTCACGTTCTTGTGGGAAGAAAATCTAATTAAATATATCATTAATAACTAAAAATTGTAGATGATGATAAGGTCAATGAAGAAAATGGAAATGGTAATAGTGTATAGAGAGGTGCGATCTGGGAGAAAGAGCCTCAGGGCAGCTTCTTTGAGAAACTGTACTTAACTCAGACTTGACTCCATTTTAAACTTTAAACATAAACTAGACCTTGATGTGAATTTAAAAATTTTTTATAAAATACAGGCTTATAAAAAAAATAATAAAGTACTCAAATGAGAGTTGCAAAACTCAAAGGGAATAAAGGTAATTTAAAAGATACATTTATGTTATCTAACAGTGAAAGTTCTCGATGTGTTTTTTTTAAATAGACTTCATTGTATTGATAGGTGTTCCCTAGACATGATTGGAGGCTCTAGTGAGTATATTATTACAGGGAGATATACTCTGTGCACTTAAAATGATGGAAGGTAGATAAACAGCATAAGTCTTATTAAAAATCACCTATCTATATTTTTGTCCACAATAACCCACATTTTCTGTTCAACGCACCTCCACACAGGAAAATAGGATTTGTCACGCTGGATTAGAGCATTGCTCTATTGCATGTGCAATCCTGATTCCAGAAAGAGTCAAATAGTTCTTGTATCAGAAGCAAGCAAAAGCTTACAAAACAGGTTGTCAGACTTGCTGTGCTTTCAACAGCAGCCAAAAGTCCATCTGGAGCTATGCTTCACTTACACTCTCATTTTAGACGGAAGATATTTTATTTGAGAACTTTAATAATACTGCACTGAATATTTTAAAGTTGCTAAGAAAGTAGATCTTAAAATTTCTCATCACAGGAAAAGAATTTTATAAGTATGTATGGTGACAGGCCTTAACTAGGCTTATTGTGGGATCATTTCACCATGTATACAAATATTGAATCATTATACTGTACACCTGAAACTAATATCAGGTTATATATCAAGTATACCTCAATAAAAAGACATTTAAACACAGAACTGTAAGACACCTTGTTTTATGATCTGTGTGAAGGACGTGGGGGGTTCACAGGCACCTGAGTCATGGATCAAAGATGATAAAAGAAAGGAAATTAACAATATTTTAAATGAAAGGAAAATTAAAACTTCACAGAACACAAGCAACAGGATGTATCTACAGCTGTTCAGAAAAAAATATCTATAACACTAAGTGCTTTATATGAAAATAACAGAGTTCTAAAATCATAGATGATGCTTCCTCCTTAAGATGTTGCTGCTGTTGTTGCTTAGTCACTAAGTAATGTCTGACTTTTGTGACCCCACGGACTGTAGCCCACCAAGCTACCCTGTCCATGGGGTTTCTCAGGCAAGAATACTGGAGTGGGCTGCCATTTCTTTCTACAAGGGATCTTCCCAACCCAGGGATTGAATCCACATCTCTTGCACTGCAGGCAGATTCTTTACCACTAAGCCACCAGGGAAGCCCTTAAAAAGATACAAAAGGGTAAATTAAATCCAAAATACATCATAGGAAGCAAATAAATATAAGAGTGAAAGCACATTACATAGAAAATCATAATACAGAAAAATTAATAAAATATACATTTTTAAGAATTAGTAAAATTTATAAACTGCTTTGGCCACCTCATGCGAAGAGTTGACTCACTGGAAAAGACTCTGATGCTGGGAGGGATTGGGGGCAGGAGGAAAAGGGGACGACAGAGGATGAGATGGCTGGATGGCATCACCAACTCGATGGACGTGAGTTTGAATGAACTCCGGGAGTTGGTGATGGACAGGGAGGCCTGGCGTGCTACGATTCATGGGGTCGCAAAGAGTCGGACACGACTGAGCAACTGAACTGAACTGAACTGAACTGAAATAGTTTTATTATAAAATTAAAGGCATAATATCAAGAGTGAATGAAGCCACATGATTATGGGAGCTAAAAATGTTTCAAGGACAATAAGGAACTACGTCAAACCACTTTATACCAACAAATCAACAATTTAAATGAACAAATCCTGTGAAAGACAAATTTCTAAAACTGACCTGGAAAGAAACAGAACATCTGATTATTCCTATATAACTAAGGATTGGGTTGTAAATGAAATTCCCCTCAAAATAATTGTCAGGGGAATTGTCTGGTGGTTTAGTGGCTAAGACTCCACACTCTCAATGCAGGTGCCCCAAGTTCCATTCCTGGTCAGCAAACTTGATCCCGCACGCCACGAGTGGAGATCCCACTTGCTACAGCTAAGACCCGGTGCCATCCAATAAATAAACACTTTTTTAAAAGAAAGCTACAAGCCCAGGTAACCTCACTATTAATTCTATCAAAAATCTGAGTTATAGTCATCCAAAAACTTTTAGAAATTAGAAAAGAAGAGAATACTTCCCAATCTATTTTAAGAAGCCATCATTACATTAACACCAAAACCAAACAAAGACATTAGAAGACAAAATAATCACCAGTGATGCCTATTTAATCCTCCTTATCTTTATCATGCCCGTTTTACTAAGGAAATTATGACTCAGCCAACACACAAATTGTTAATGGTGAAGTGCTGGCTAGAACTCAGGCATCTATACTTTTTATTACTAAAGTCATGCCTATATGATATTATACATGTTTTGATGCCATTCTCCCAAATCATCCCACCCTCTCCCTCTCCCACAGAGTGTAAAGTTAAAAAATTTAAAAAAACACACACACACTCTAAAAATGACCACATATTCTTATGTAGCATACCCCCTTGTATAATTAAGCCGTGTATTTTGGAAAGAATTTGATTTCCTTTTTGAAGAAGAGCTAATAAATTCTTTAATGTGTGAAAAAAAAATAAAGTCATGCCTACAAGGAATCACCCATATATTCTACTAGAAGCGATGATTTCTAGTCCGGGTCAGATTCCAGATCTGACAGCTTGTAAAACTACTACCTCTACAAATATTAGTACTTTGATACACTTTGCAGTGAAATTGTTTTGATTGGATATAGGAGTGCTTATGTGCCTGTGTGCTCAGCCGTGTCTAACTCTTTGCAACCCCACGGACTTCTGCCCACCAGGCTCCTATGTCCATGGAATTATCCAGGCAAGAATACTGGAGTGCGTTGCCATTTCCTCCTGTAGGAGATCCTCCTGACCTAGGGATCCAACCCACCTCTCTTGCATTGGCAGGCAGATTCTTTACTACTGAGCCACCTGGGAAGCTCATAGGAATGCCTCAGTTCAGTTCAGTTCAGTCACTCACTCGTGTCCGACTGTTTGCGACCCCATGCATTGCAGCACACCAGGCCTCCCTGTCCATCACCAACTCCTGGAGTTCACTCAAACTCACCTCCATCGAGTCAGTGATGCCATCCAGCCATCTCATCCTCTGTCATCCCCTTCTCCTCCTGCCCCCAATCCCTCCCAGCATCAGAGTCTTTTCCAATGAGTCAACTCTTCGCATGAGGTGGCCAAAGTACTGGAGTTTCCGCCCCAGCATCATTCCTTCCAAAGAAATCCCAGGGCTGATCTCCTTCAGAATGGACTGGTTGGATCTCCTTGCAGTCCAAGGGACTCTCAAGAGTCTTCTCCAACACCACAGTTTAAAAGCATCAATTCTTCAGCGCTCAGCCTTCTTCACAGTCCAACTCTCACAGCCATACATGACCACTGGAAAAACCATAAGTTTCCCTAAAAAACCTACAAGTCTTACTATATATACATATAAATACTAACTGCTGCTGCTGCTAAGTCACTTCAGTCGTGTCCGACTCTGTGCAGCCCCATAGACAGCAGCCCACCAGGCTCCGCCGTCCCTGGGATTCTCCAGGCAAGAATACTGGAGTGGGTTGCCATTTCCTTCTCCAATGCATGAAAGTGGAAAGTGAAAGTGAAGTTCTCAGTCACGACCCCATGCTAACTAGCATCCCTTATTTTGATGGCCAGCTTTTAAAGACATTGGAATATTGTAAAACTTAGGTACACACAAAAATGCAAATATGTTTAACAATTCTTGATTAGAATAATAGAAACCAGGGTTGGAGAAAAATTTGGAGAGCAACTGATTTACCCACTCTCTGCAATAATTTCCTTGGCAATTCTGCTTGAACATTTAAAGTAGGTAGTTTGGATTCATCACTGTTGACTCTGAAATTTTAATAAGGAGCCACAGTTTTAATCAAAAAGTGAAGGTTGTCTGAGCTGTTAGCTTTATCCCCTGCCTTGAATATTTGAACATGCTTCTTACCACCTGGCCTGTACACATGAACAATGAAGAAATGAAGAAGAACTCACAGTAGTAAAGGAAATTCAATTCGTAGCACTTGCCTGCTACAGCATTTAATACTTAGCTCTTGTGAATTTGTCAGGTCGGTCACAATTTGTTCCATTGCACAGAAAAGTAAACAGAGATCCAGAGATATTACATGGCTTGTTTGTCCAAGAAAGAGCAAGAAAAATATGACACAATTGTCTTTTTAATGTTAAAAATTATATTCAGTGGTATGCACTTATTGACTTAATTTGATGTAAAATTTTCCCAAATTTTTCATTTCCAATAAAATAGCTTATTCTGGGTGTGGTTGTAGAGGGTTCATAATTTACATTTTAAACAGTGAACATGAAGTAAGGCATCAACAGAGGAAGGTCATAATATAACTGACATTTCTTCCTCCCAATCCATGACAGAGTTACAGCATTAGCTCTAAAATCTAAGCATTCAGTGAAAGGGTAAAATTCCAGTCACTGCTCTCATATTAAAAAAAATTAAGGTTTGAGATAAGGCTTACATTATCTACATTGCTGTATATATGACTTTTTTTGGCATATAATTGCTTCACAATTATACAATGGAATATTACTCAGCTATAAGAAGGAACAAAATTGGTCCATTTATAGAGATACGGATTAACCTAGAGTTTGTCATACAGAGTGAAATAAGTCAGAAAGAGAAAAACAGGTATCATATATTAGTATATATATGTTGAATCTAGAAAAACGGTACAGATGTACATATTTCCAGGGCAGGAATAGAAACGCAGATGAACTTCTGACATTTAAGGTTAGGCATTATGGGCCAACTTCTGAGTTTGAGTGACAGGTTACATACCTTCTAATTGCCATGAAAATGAAAGGCACGGGTGGGTAATTTCATCATTTGTAAAGACAATAACATACACTAAAAGTATACATATTGGCAAAGAAATAACACTTTCTTCACAAAAGAAGAACTATGAAATGGAAATATTTCTGTGATATCTAGGTGTACGGGGAAAACATTGTTAGTATTTTCTACCTAGAATTAACAGCTTCTACAAAAGTCCTGAAAAAATTATGCCAAGTGAAATAAGCCAGGCACAAAAGGATAGCTATTTCATGATTGCACTTACATGAAATATCTAGCTAAATTCATAGAGACAGAAGTAGATTAGAGATTGCCGAGTCTGAGGGAGTGGGTAAGGAATGGGGAGTTATGACTTAACAGACAAAAGAGTTTCTGACTGGAGTGATGAACACATTTTAAAAATAGAAAATGGTGATGGTTTACACAATGTGAATACACTTAGTGCCAATAACTTGTGTCCTGAAAAATGAAAAAAAAAAAAAAAAAAGATGCTCTGAATAAATTACAAACCAATCTTCTAAAAGATAAGTAACACAAGCTGGCTAGCTGAACGCAGTTTTATGATACCTTATCCAGTGTTTGTTTGTTTGTTTTCCTATTATTTCGAGATGCAAGGTCAGAGAATCTCTTTGGTTGCTGCTGAATCTCAGAAATAATCAATCAGGCAAAAAAAAACTTTCTATGCAAGTCTGGTCTATTCCAGACACATGAAGCACTGACCACTGCCATAGCATTTAAATAAGTAGTGTAAAAACTAGAAATGTGTATTTAATAATTGGATTTAACCATTCATTATTTAATATTAAAACAACAAAAACCCATTCATTCAAGGAATGAATATTTTTGAGGACAATTATGTGGAAGGCACTATAAGAGAATCAAACCTGCATTAAGACATTTATCCTAGCCTCCAAAGCATTTCATACTGTTTATGGGGTTCTCCAGGCAAGAATACTAAAGTGCTTTGCCATTTCCTTCTCCATAACTAACTAACACCACTTTGCGGACAAAGGTCCATGTAGTCAAAGCAATAGTTTATCCAGAAGTCAGGTATGAATGTGAGTTGGACTGTAAAGAATGTTGAGCGCCAAAGAATTGATGGTTTTGAACTGTGATGCTGGAAGAGACTCTTGAGAGTCCCTTGGACAGCAAGGGGATAAAACTAGTCAATTCTAAAGGAAATTAAACCTGAATACTCATTGGAAGAACTGAATGCTGAAGCTGAAGGTCCAATACTTTGGTGACCATCGATGCAAAGAGCTGACTCATTGGAAAAGACCCTGATGCTGGGCAAGATTAAGGACAAGAGGAGAAGGGGATGACAGAGGATGAGGTGGTTGGATGGCATCACTGACTCATGGACACGAGTTTGAGCAAATCAGGGAGATAGTGAAGGACAGGGAAGCCTAGGGTGCTGCAGTTCATGGGGTCACAGAGTCAGACATGACTTAGCGACTGAACCCAAACAACCAAAGAGTTTGCAAAAGAAGAGGTTTGTCAATTTGTGTCCGTTACCATAACATAAGACAGGATGTGATTAGAAGCAATGTACAGCAGAGGGAGGGACCCTTCATCAACAGTGAGCAGGGTGGGCTTGCGGAGTGACTTATCTTTTAGAATAAGCACATTTCACTACACACACACACACAAAGAAGGGAATTCAGAAAACAGAATTTGTTTAAAAAGTAACCTGAAATAAAGGTGAAATAGAAATAAAGCATTTTTGACAAATGGTCAGCATAATAATTTCCTGGACTGTTATTCATGAGATAATAAATATACTGTGTAATATATAATAATAAAATCATGTAATGATTTATTAAGCTTAAGATTTATCTTAAAACAATTATTTTGGCGGATTTTACTAATTTTAACTTAAGTCCTGACCCAACATCTTTATAAGCGGGGCATTCAATCTGTACCTGAAAAAGGAAATTATAAATTTAGTTACAAAGGCTTACTCAAATAATATATAGTTTAGTATTGATGCTGTGTATTCCAAATTACTGTCTTTCCACTAGTCTGCATTCTTGAGAGACCTACAAAGTGTTTAAAAACCATGAGAGCCTCCAATTTCCTTAAAATTGTACTCAAATTAGAAATATTTCAAAGAAAGTAGCAGTTTTATTGGGAATAAATGAATATAAAATCAATATTATTATCAAAATCAAAAGAACATCAAGATCCACTCTATCTTCAAATTCTACAAAACAAATATTTATCTTGATTAAAAAGAATCAAACTTTGCACCCATTTTTATAGTGAACATAAATAGTCATGATACACTTTGACATTAAAGGAAAATCCAAATTTTCAGGAACTATTTCTAGGCATACAAGTGAACATGAGCTAGTTCCGGTGTGAAACCTGTAAGCAGTCCCTTGGTACCTCCTGACTCTGATGGGCATTTCTCCCCACTCAGAGGCAGGATGCTGCACCGGGCCCCGCCGAAGCCTGCCCTGCCACTCCCTTATCACTGCATTTATAAACCTAAGCTTCTGACTGCAAGAGTTAAAATTCCTCAGTTCTATCCTCTTTCCCTTTCCCTACTAAAATAAAATAATTTCTCTCTCCTGTGTTACTTGTTCCACTTCAAAATGCCTTAGACCTCATGTTCAACTTTTTGTGTAATAGACCCCTTTAACATTCTGTTGAAGTCTATGGATCCCTTCCAAGAATAGTGTTTTTAAATGTAGAGTATTACAAGGAAGTTAGTTATATTGAAATCCTGCTATTAAAATTAAAATGTGATATAGTAAATCTGCTTCTTTATTAACATGTTAAACATTGATATCTGGTGAGATGTCTAATAATGCCATATTCTCCTAGGAATTGTGAGTGTAAATTATATTTTTGAAATACTGTAATAAATTTAATATGCCATAAAAATATTCCAAGACTTCTGGTGATAAAGTTCACCAGTGTTACAAATTCTACAGTGGTTTGTTGCCTATATTCAAAATTAATGAAACTGCTAATTTTGAGTGAGGTGTTAGCAAGAGTTAAGATGTAATTTTGTTACTCCGCCCCAGTTCCTGGATTCTGCTAATCCTCTCTCTGCCTCAGGTCAGCTTTTGCTTTAATGATGTAAAATGAGGCATTTGTGCACTGTGACAGCTGAGAAGCAGCAGCATGTCTCAGGAAAAACACAAGTTTTATAATCAGTGAGACCCAAAAGTCCACCCAGGATATGCCATCTACCAAGTCCCATCACCTCGTGAGTAAAGGACTTGGCGTTCAGCCGTTGTCTGCTGTCCCCTATGTTGAAGTCAACTCCTGGATGTGGGCAAGGGATCTACCAGGATTGGTCAAATCTCTTGTCATAAGGTATAGACCACAGCAACTTCTAGAACTATCCCAGCTGAGTCTAAAGAAAATGACCTTCCTGTGTACTTCCCTCTTATGTCATCTTACTAATCTTTCTTCTTTGGCACTTACCGTCTGTGACTTGTGTAGGCATTTAGAGGCCAACTTGCCCTTTAAAATGTGAAAGGCGGTTTGTTTTATCACTTATATTCAGTCTAATAGCCTCAGAGGAAAAGCTCTGCATAGTTATCTAGGGCACCTTCTCTCAAAGGTTCCTTCTTTGAGGTTCATTCTCTCTTGTTGGCGACCTCCTAGCTCTGTGTGCATCTCATCCTGTCTCCCTCTGTTTCAGTGGGGAGACTGAATGTCACTTTCCCACAATCTCCTCTTTTGCCCATCCTCCTCAAAAGAGAATAACAAAAGTGTCCACGGAGTGTTTTGTGAGCAGAGTTGATGATGCTTTAGGGCAATGGAGGAGCTGATGTCAGCACCCCGCCACCACCACCACTCCCTCAGTCTCCTCCTGGCAGCTCTGCTTTTCCAGACCTAAGCATCCTCGGGGTCTCCTACAAAACTCTTTTCTTTCCTGGTATTGGGCTGAGTAATTTGGCTCTTTATCACGTAAATGAAAACTGACCTTTTCCAGTCCTGTGGCCACTGCTGAGTTTTCCGGATTTGCTGGCATATTGAGTGCAGCACTTTCACAGCATCATCTTTCAGGATTTGAAAGAGCTCAACTGGAATTTCATCACCTCCACTAGCTTTGTTCATAGTGATGCTTCCTAAGGCCCACTTGACTTCACATTCCAGGATGTGTGGCTCTAGGTGAGTGATCACACCATCGTGATTATCTGGGCCATGAAGATCTTTTTTGTACAGTTCTTCTGTGTATTCTTACCACCTCTTCTTAATATCTTCTACTTCTGTTAGGTCGATACCATTTCTGTCCTTTATTGAGCCCCTATTTGCATGAAATGTTCCCTTGGTATCTCTGATTTTCTTGAAGAGATCTCTAGTGTTTCCCATTCTATTGTTTTCCTCTATTTCTCTGCATTGATTGCTGAGGAAGGCTTTCTTATCTCTCCTTGCTGTTCTTTGAAACTCTGCATTCAAATGGGTATATCTTTCCTTTACTCATTTGTTTTTTGCTTGTCTTCTTTTCACAACTATTTGTAAGCCCTCCTCAGAGAGCCATTTTGCTTTTTTGCATTTCTTTTTCTTGGGGATGGTCTTGATCCCTGTCTCCTGTACAATGCCATGAACCTCTGTCCATAGTTCATCAGGCACACTGTCTATCAGATCTAGTCCCTTAAATCTATTTCCCACTTCCACTGTATAATCATAAGGGATTTGATTTAGGTCCTACCTGAATGGTCTAGTGGTTTTCCTTACTTTCTTCAATTTAAGTCTGAATTTGGCAATCAGGAGTTCATGATCTGAGCCACAGTCAGCTCCTGGTCTTGTTTTTGCTGACTGTATAGAGCTTCTCCATCTTTGGCTGCAAAGAATATAATCAATCTGATTTCGGTGTTGGCCATCTGGTGATGTCCATGTGTAGAGTCTTCTCTTGTGTTGTTGGAAGAGGGTGTTTGCTATGACCAGTGCGTTCTCTTGGCAGAACTCTATTAGCCTTTGCCCTGCTTCATTCTGTATCCAAGGCCATGTGCTTTCATAATAGGCTGCTCCAAACATCACTGGCTTTCAAAACTGCTGCGTAAATCCCACCGGGAAGCAGCCGTCTTTTCTCCCCAGTGTTTATGACTGGCGAGGCCATGGTGAACAGCATCTGTGGACCCGACTGAGGCTTCTCTGGGCTCCAGGGTGCTAACTGCCTCCACTTTGTCCTTTGGTGCAAAGGTCTTGTCAACAACTGTGTGGACCCTTTTAGCTCCATATAAATCTTGAGTCACGAGGAAAATGTCATCAAAGGGCAAACAGGATCCCATGCTGTTCTGTCTCCTCTCATTTATGGGTAGTCAATGTCCATTTAGTTGTGTTCTCTAATGCATGGTGTCTGCCCCATGACATAAAATGGAGAATATTTTTTATGAATGTTAATAGCATTTATTAAACTATTTCTGATTTCACAAAGCTAGTAAAGCATTTTTTAAACACAGAAAAAGAAGAAATTTATAATTTCCAATGCATATAATTCTTTTCCTACCAGGAGGCATAAAAAGCTTGTATTTCTAAACAAATAAAGTCTTAACTGTGTCCAGTCCCCAGGAAATCTCTGTGTCAAAACTAAAGCATAGAAATAAGCTGTATTTGGAAGGTAGATGAAGACTGTGTAAATGGCCAAGTGCTCCCTGTTAACTGCTTTTCTACAAGAGAGTTTTATCCTGTTTTTCTTTTCCTTGTAGGAACAACATACCTTTTGATTCTTTTCTGGCCCAATAGATGTCCCTACTTCTTATGAGGCCAGTATCAGCCTGATACTAAAGCCAGACAAAACAAGACAAGAAAACTACAGACCAATATCTTTGATGATCATCCATTTAAAAATTCTCAACATCCAATGAGCATTTGATGAAAGAGGAAAGATTCAAAAGTAGAGAGATCAAAGCAGGATTTGAGGGATAAACCGTAAAGGATGTGGAAAGAAACCTGCTCAATGGCTAAAAAAGGGAAGAAATGGGTCTTCCATCTCGGCGCATGGACAGAAGAGAAATAAGATGAGACAGAGAGTTTACACATCCCTTTACATGCTTTCCTATTAAGTGTTCATGCTTCCATGGGGACAAATAAGAGACGGCAAGTAGGAATAGGTGAAGCTACATCACCTATGCATTAGTATAGGCTATCTCAGCAACCAACAGTCATATTTGATAATACATATAACATACAAATGCAGAAATGTATCACAGTATCACATTTTGTCAATAGGAAAAAAATGATTTTTTAATAAAAACAGCCCAGATCTATTTCACCTGGACCATCAATATTTGCTAAAATTAAATCTCCAATGGTTGTTGAGAGTCCCTAGCCACTCCCTTCCCATACTTATTTTCTAAAAAAGATTTATTTAAATATTAAAATAAAGTCCTTAGGAGTTAGGGGAAAAGGAGAGTGAATACTTTTGTGGCATAGGCTCATATTTGTTTGAAACAGACTCAATTTCAAATGTATAATCTTACAGTCACTCCATGAATTACAGTTTGAGATGGCAAAACGCAATCAGTCAGGTGAGTCAAAGACAGAGATGAATGGAGATAGGAGGAGTTGGAGGCAAGAAGAGTCAAACAATAAACTGTTGTTCACCTTATCTCTCTGCCACATGCTTCCTTTACTTGTCCCTGTTCATCCCTTTCTCAATCTGAGAAACTCCTTCATTCCCCAGTTTACATGGGTATTCTCTGGTGAATCTAACCTGAAAATCTGCACCGCATCCTAAATGATTTTTCCTTTGTGAACTAGATAATATTGTTTATGTCCTGAACACTTAGTTGGTACAGTTATTTGTTCTTATGCCCTTCTTAAGCTTTACTGGGTCTTTGCCTACCTGCTACTTAGCATTGAGTAGTCACTCAATAAATGTTTTTGAATAAACTAAATAATAAGCAATGGGAGGGCTTGTCTGAGCAGAAATCAGTGTAGGACTTTCCCACATTCCCCATCTTTTCCTTCCTCACTCACTCAGTTCTCTTTCCTTCACTTTGAGTCCTTACTTTTCTTACTTTATTCTTAATTTTTTCTCACTTTAGTGAGAATAGAAGGGGGCAGGGTACAACCTTTAAAGGAATGACATTGCCAAGGACACAAGATAAACTGATTAGAACCAACTAGATCCAAGATGGCAGATTCAACTTCTGCTTGCCCTTAAGCCTCAGTGTGCACTCGGTGTAACACATCAGCATGCTACCTGACACACCCCAGGTCCTGTGGTGGTTCCAAGGATGACCACAAAAGTTCAAAAAGCGGGTGGTGGCCCGATTCCTGGAAATCCCCACCCTTTCCCACGAATATCTGGAATATTCCTTCTACTCATTAGCCTATGAAATTACTCACCCCTACAAAAACTGGCAACCCCATACCACGGTGCCTCTCTTGGCTTTCCAGATGGCTCACAGTCTGTCCATGAAGTCTGTTTCCCCCCAAATGAGCTTTCTGTCTCTTTACTACAGCTCCAGTTGAATTTTTTCTTGTATGAAGCCAAGAACTCGTGCTTGGGATGTGACCATCCTCTCACGTCCCACTCTCTTTCCTGCAATAATATCTTTCTTATTTCTTCCTTATCTCCTGTCACTTTCTTCTTTTATCTCTTTTTCCTACTTTTCACTAGAGTTTCCATTTTTTATGAGACCTAAGCAACCCAAGTTTTACAATTAGAATTACTAAAACTTAACTTTCAATTTTTTATTTGTATCACAGAATTTTCTCTTTGATCTTAAGAATTTTAAGAAATGTAGAGGAATGAATGCTTTATGATTTTCTTTTTATTTCCATTTTCCCTAATCCACCCTTTATTCCCAAGACTGACTCACAATAAATTCTAACTAAAGTTATTTCAATTTGCTTTTAAGTGAAACCAAATTTTTTGAATCATCAATGAAGTAACTACCAAAAGAAAACAGATTTCTTCTTCTTGGTGCTCAAGAATGCTAATTGTTGGGATCTATGTAAGCTCTCAGTTAACCCAGGGAATTCTTATTCCTTATAGATTAATTTTATCCATAGGCAGAAGAAGTTACCTGGAATTAATTACAATCCTGAAATTTTTTTATTGCAGAATAATAAATCAACTAATGGAAGATTGTTGATTGGCAGTTTTTATTTTTTAGCTTAAGACTTGGGGAGTTCTTTAGTTAAGAAGTTTTTTTCTCATAGGATAAGTAATTTTGTTCTAGTCAGTTCTTATATTTAAATACATTTCAGAATAATTCCTTTTTTTTTTCTGTCTGTTTGAAATAAACAATGTTCCCTTGCCTTCATTAAAATATTTACATTTCAAAACACAATATGGGTTATTTGCCTAAAGTTTCTTATTGTAACAATCCAATTTCTTGCTTTTCTTTCTCTGAGAAATAGATTTGTGTTTTGTGGAGAATCCATTGCTCAAAAAATGTAATTTACAATTATTTTTGACACCATATACTTTGAAAGACACTTTCATCATAATGTCCCAATATAAGAGGGAAAGATAAGTTATTTTCTTCATTTTATAGAAAACTGCACTAAATTCCCAGGAGGTTAAGTGACTTGTTCAAAGGTACATAGCAGGGAGTAGAATATACAGATTCATAATCCCTAAACACAGAGAAGGCAATGAACAAGTGTTTTATATAATTTTATTTCCTGATAACTCTTAAAAGTAAAGAGTTAAAATTAGAGCGTTAAAGTTCTGGGTTTTGGTTTTTAACCCTTCATATATGGTTCTTTTTTTAATATCATATTATACCGTCCAAAAGATGAGGCAAAACAGACACACAGCACGCCTCTTCTTGGTAGAGGGGATGTAATTTTCTCATAGTAGAATACACTGGCAGACATCCTAATCACCTTGGCGTCCCTGCTGATGTTCAGCTTGTAACACCAGTGTGTATGTGCTCAGTCATTTTGTCGTGGCTGACTTCGCAACTACAGACTGTAGCCCACCAGGCTCCTCTGTCCATGAGATTTCCAGGCACAACTCCTGGAGTCGGTTGCCATTTCCTTCTCCAGGGAATCTTCCCAACCCAGGGATCGAATCTGCATCTGCTGAGTCTCCAGCTTTGACAGGTGGATTCTTTACCAGCGTACCACCTGGGGAGCCCAGTAAAACCAGTACCACAGTGGAACACAGGCATTTGCAGAGTATTGGAAAAATTGGAAAATAAATGATCAGATTATGATGCAATTAAACACGCAACCATCTTTCAGAATGCCTTAATATCTTTGTCTTGTTCAGCGTTCTTAGCTTCTGCCAGTAGAATCCATCTTAGCTAGTGTGGTTGTGGTTTAGTCACTAAGTCGTGTCCAACTCTTGCAATCCCATGGACTGTAGCCTGCCAGGCTCCTCTGACCATGGAATTCTCCAGACAAGAATACTGGAGTGTGTTGTCATCTCCTTCTCCAGGGGATCTTCCCAACCCAGAAATCTCCTGTATTGCAGGCAGATTCTTTACCAAATGAGCTAGAAGGGAAGCTAGTATAAGCCAAGAAAAGAGGGGAGGGAGAGAAAAAGGTTTTATGGATTCACATTGGAAACTTTAAGAATTAGTAGGCCTTGAACACCATTGTCAGAACATCTCTGACTCCAGAACAGGCCTGAGATGATAATGTGTGAGAGCAATACTGGCTCTGCCACAACTGAAATTCTTAATTTAAGATGCAGTCATGTTACCACTGCCAGTCCCAGACACCAAACTTACTGACCTGTCAACTCTAAGTATCGTCAATCTTAAAATCAAGAGCCAGCAAAGTGCATTTTCCATGTTGAAACTGTTCCTTCATCTAGCTCAAATTCAAACCAGAGTCCAGGGAATTCTTGTTTCATTGGAGAAAGTGCATCACCTGTTTGGCCCTAGTGTATGGGAAGATGGAGGAGGCAGTTAGGAGACATTCTATCTTGGGAAGGCACCACTCAATAAGGCTGTGGAAATGTGGGTACATGTTTAAGAGATTTTAGAAATTTCTGAATGGCAGATGATCATTATACCTGTTCAAAAATATCACTCTTATTTGTAGGCATATCTAGAGCAAAAAGAAAAAAAAATTAAAATACTAACCATGCACTATATATTTTTTTTCATGCAAATTATCCATAGTTCCTTGTTTCTCAGGTATCTCCTTGGGAAGAAGTTCTGAAGCTAGTTTAATTTTAAAAATGTAAAGTTAAAGTTGTTCACATAATTTAGTTGTAGTTGTTTGATAATGAAATCAAAGTAGACTTTTAAAATTATGTTCTTCAAAGAGTGAGTATCTCTGGGATGAGCTGAAAAACAAACCTGTTTGACAGTGGTATGGTTAATGAAGCACACTGCTTTCTACACTTTTAGAGTTGAGCTTTTCAGACTCAAGGCACAATGTTGAAGTTTATTTGCTTTCCTTTGATATTGGCTTTTGAGCTTTCACATTTTATTTGTAAAACTTGATCAAATGTTATTTCCAGGTAGTTTATTGTAGAAGCCATCCTTCATTCAATAAAGAGATATTACTTTGTCTGGTCAAATTAATCTAATTTGTGTCTAGTCTTTTCTCTCTTTCCTACAGAGTTTGAGCTGCAAAAAGTTAAATAGCCAGGTGAAGGGAAGAACATTATTACCCAGATATTGTGACCATGAGATCTTATCAACAAAATCTTTTTTAAAAACTTTTTATTTTATACTGGAATATCAACAGGGACTTCTCTTTTAACTCAGATGGTAAATCCCTGGGTTAAGAAAATCCCCTGGAGAAACAAATAGCTACCTACACCAGTATTCTTGCCTGGAGAATTCCATGAACAGAGGATCCTGGCAGGCTGCAGTCCATGAGGTTGCAAAGAGTTGGGCATGACTGAGCAACTAACAGATAGCCAATTAACAATGTTGTGACAGTTTCAGGCACACAGCAGAGTGACTCAGATGTACATATACATGTATCTATTCTCCCCCTCAAGCTCCCCTCCAATCCAGGCTGCTGCTGCTGCTAAGTCGCTACAGTCATGTCCGACTCTGCAACCCCATAGATGGCAGCCCACCAGGCTCCCCCATCCCTGGGATTTTCCAGGCAAGAATACTGGAGTGGGTTGCCATTGCCTTCTCCACCAATCCAGGCTACCATGTAGCAATGAGCAGAGTTCCCTGTCATACCAGCAAAATCTTGGTTTGCTGGTATGTCCATCACACCTGACAGGCTGAGTATATTTCCTGATTTGCCATTTTGTACACTGTGGTCTAGTTTTGACTCTATCATTAGATGAATAACCTTGAACAAATAATTTAAATTTTATGTGTTTTATTTTCCACAGTGGCAACATATAAACTGATAACTCATGACTCATGCTTCCCAAGCCAATTGATAAGATGGAATTGGTAGCAAATGTGCAAGTCCCATTGAATTTTTAAAGGAAATGTATGAGATAAACATTAAACTAGGGTTACCTTTGAATTGGAGAAGAAGATCCAATATCATTTTAATAGTTTCTATATTTTGCTTTTTAAATTGAAATATAGTTGATTTACAATGTTGTGTTTGTTTCTGGATTGTAGCTTATTACAAGATACAAATCTTCTGTGTTTCCTTCACCTTTACATACTTTGCTCCTTTATAAGGTAAGAGCATTCTGTGTTGGGGGGAATATCCTCTTTCCCTGCTTCCACTCTGTGGTCTGGAGGAACTCTCAAACACAGAATCTAATTCTCCTGGCCAGGGGTGTGAATATATACTTTCAGTTCAGTTCACTTCAGTCACTCAGTCGTGTCTGACTCTTTGGGACCCCATGAATCACAGCACATCAGGCCTCCCTGTCCATCACCATCTCACGGAGTTCACTCAAACTCATATCCATCGAGTCAGAGATGCCATCCAGCCATCTCATCCTCTGTCATCCCCTTCTCCTCCTGCCCCCAATCCCTCCCAGCATCAGAGTCTTTTCCAATGAGTCAATTCTTCGCATGAGGTGGCCAAAGTATTGGAGTTTCAGCTTTAGCATCAGTCTTTCCAAGGAACACCCAGGACTGATCTCCTTCACAATGGACTGGTTGGATCTCCTTGCAGTCCAAGGGACTCTCAAGAGTCTTCTCCAACACCACAGTTCAAAAGCATCAATTCTTGGGCACTCAGCCTTCTTCACAGTCCAACTCTCACATCCATATATGACCACAGGAAAACCATAGCCTTGACTAGACGGACCTTTGTTGGCAAAGTAATGTCTCTGCTTTTCAATATGCTATCTAGGTTAGTCATAACTTTCCTTCCAAGGAGTAAGCGTCTTTTAATTTCATGGCTGCAATCACTGTCTGCAGTGATTTTGGAGCCCAGAAAAATAAATTCTGACACTGTTTCCACTGTTTCCCCATCTATTTCCCATGAAGTGATGGGACCAGATGCCATGATCTTAGTTTTCGTAATGCTGAGCTTTAAGCCAACTTTTTCACTCTCCTCTTTCACTTTCATCAAGAGGCTTTTGAGTTCCTCTTCACTTTCTGCCATAAGGGTGGTGTAATCTGCATATCTGAAGTTATTGATATTTCTCCCGGCAATCTTGATTCCAGCTTGTGCTTCTTCCAGCCCAGCGTTTCTCATGATGTACTCTGCATATAAGAAGGTGACAATATACAGCCTTGACGTACTCCTTTTCCTATTTGGAACCAGTCTGTTGTTCCATGTCCAGTTCTAACTGTTGCTTCCTGACCTGCATATAGGTTTCTCAGGAGGCAGGTCAGGTGGTCTGGTATTCCCATCTCTTTCAGAATTTTCCACAGTCTATTGTGATCCACACAGTCAAAGGCTTTGGCATAGTCAATAAAGCAGAAATAGATGTTTTTCTGGAACTCTCTCACTTTTCCAATGATCCAGCGAATGTTGGCAATTTGATCTCTGGTTCCTCTGCCTTTTCTAAAACCAGCTTTGAACATCAGGAAGTTCACGGTTCACATATTGCTGAAGCCTGGCTTGGAGAATTTTGAGCATTATTTTACTAGCGTGTGAGATGAGTACAGTTGTGTGGTAGTTTGAGCATTCTTTGACATTGCCTTTCTTTGGGATTGGAATGAAACCTGACCTTTTCCAGTCCTGTGGCCACTGCTGAGTTTTCCAAATTTGCTGGCATATTGAGTGCAGCACTTTCACAGCATCCTCTTTCAGGATTTGAAATAGCTCAACTGGAATTCCATCACCTTCACTAGCTTTGTTCATAGTGATGCTTTCTAAGGCCCACTTGACTTCACATTCCAGGATGTCTGGCTCTAGGTGAGTGATCACACCATCGTGATTATCTGGGTCATGAAGATCTTTTTTGTACAGTTCTTCTGTGTATTCTCGCCACCTCTTCTTAATAGCTTCTGCTTTAATGAAGCTCATTACACCTTTCTACATCCCTGGTTCTAGTCATCTATCTAAGAGTTTGAATGTAATTGAAACTAAACCAGTAAGAGTCTTTCCTTGACATTCATGTAGAGTGAAAGAGACAATTTCTGTCCTTCATAGCACTGTTTCTCTAAAAATTTGGCAGACTTTAATGTTACCTAGGGAAAAAGCAATGGCACCCCATTCCAGTCCTCTTGCCTGGAAAATCCCCTGGATGGAGGAGCCTGGCAGGCTGCAATCCATGGGGTCGCTAAGAGTCGGATATGACTGAGAAACTTCACTTTCACTTTTCATTTTCATGCATTGGAGAAGGAAATGGCAACCTACTCCAGGGTTCTTGCCTGGAGAATCCCAGGGACGGAGGAGCCTGGTGGGCTGCCATCTATGGGGTCGCACAGAGTTGGACACGACTGAAGCTACTTAGTAGCAGCAGCAGCAATGTTACCTGGACAATATTGATAAGGCATAGATTGAGGAAAGGAAGCCCAGGTGCAAAGCTTCTGAGTCAGTAGGTTTGGAGTATGACCCTGGCATTTGCATTTCTAACAAGTTTCTAGGTGTTGCTAATGCTGAACCAACAGCATCAGCACATCTCTGAAGTCAGTTAAGATGATGTCAACTTAAACTCACCCAGTGACTGCTTCCTTTGCTGTGGGGATATAGTCTGCTCATTTTTAAGTGGCATGTGATGAAGTCAAAGCTCAAGATGTGGAGAAAAGAGCAATGAAGATACGAGATAGAAAACAGGTTGCCATTTAGGCTCTGGATCCCGTTGACCCATTGCCATCTCTGTTTTATGAATCAATAAATGTTCTATCTCGTCCAAATTTGAGGTGGCTTTCTGTTCTGTGAAAACAAAAATTTCATGTGGTTAGCTTCCAAAAATAAAGGAATATTTAGTTTGATGGCATTATTTAATAATCTAAGTTTTATTTAAGAAAAATTGTCCACCCCCATCCCCCAAAATGATGGTACTGTAGTTGCTAAGTCACTTCAGTCGTGTCCAACTCTGTGCGACCCCACCAGGTCGCACAGCCCACCAGGCTCCGCCATCCCTGGGATTCTCCAGGCAAGAACACTGGAGTGTGTTGCCATTTCCTTCTCCATGGTACTGTAGTAGCCATGTTTAATTCTGCAGGAAGAAAATGTCTTGGCTTCCTTCTATACAAAAATTTCATATCAAAGTTTTTAAAAGTGTTTTCCTACTTTCATGTGTCATGCATTAAAATATATTAGCACAGTGGATTAGTGTATCAGTGACTGGTTCCTTAAGAAATAAGTATACACACACAGAGAGAGAAATAGATATGCATAATTATATGAATTACCACCAAAAATGGTATTAATTTCAGCAGAGCCTTTTCTCTCCTCATCATTCTCCATTGGGTTTTTTAATAGTTTATCAATAGAATTCAAATTATAATAATACAGGAGCAGCATAAAATGTCACATACTTGTAAAATGCCCACAATTTTTTTTGCATGTTTGCACTATCTGCTTTATGAATTCTTAAGTGACTCAAACCATAGAACCTATTCAGAAGTTCAAATTTATTTCCAAAAATAAAAGTGGAAGAACAGAAGAGAGTGGTGCTGGAAAGATGCAGAAGAATTTTGATGATCCCACTAGGTAATTAACACAATAAGTAATGCCTTCTTTGCATGATCTCTCAATTCCCCCACAGAGCCAAAATCAAAGTCTTTTCATCTTTTATTACACCTCCATTTCTAAGGACCTTTTCTTTACACATCACTGAAAAGTCCTTCATTTCTCATTAATGCTTTAAGTATAAAGCTAGTCCTGGTGATGATATAATTTTTCCCAAGTCTAAATTAGGTTTCATACAGAGCATTACAAAGTCAAAAGGCAGAACTCATGCTGTTCTGCTATTTTACTTAGTGTTTATATGAATGAAGAAACACGGAGTTTCAGAAGCTTGCTTTTTCTTTTATTTTCCTTTTTTAAATCAGATATTTGTGGTTGACTTAGAATTCATTAGACAGAAAATAGTAGAAATGCTCAGTTTTAGACTTTTATGCTTGCCCAGACTTGAAAAGGAAACTTAGAGTTTATGTCAGTAGAGGCCAATTGTATATGTAGGCAAGGAAAGAATCATCTAAATTTAAGTATCTTTGTGTATTTGCATTTTTTGAAGCTCTATCAAACTCAAATTCCTGGTGCTATTGAAATCCAATTTTTATTGATTTCTTGTCTTCTTAGGACTTCAATTAATCAGAATTATTTAACTCTACAGACATTGCAGATACTAAACTTGGCTACTGGAATATTCACCAAAATTTTGCATCACTTTTTTTTACTATCTGCACTTTATTTTTTTTTTAATTTTATTTTATTTTTAAACATTACATAATTGTATTAGTTTTGCCAAATATCAAAATGAATCCGCCACAGGCATACATGTGTTCCCCATCCTGAACCCTCCTGCCTCCTCCCTCCCCACACCATCCCTCTGGGTCGTCCCAGTGCACCAGCCCCAAGCATCCAGTATCGCGCATCGAACCTGGACTGGCAACTCGTTTCTTACATGATATTCTACATGTTTCAATGTCACTCTCCCAAATCTTCCCACCCTCTCCCTCTCCCACAGAGTCCATAAGACTGTTCTATACATCAGTGTCTCTTTTGCTGTCTCGTACACCAGGTTATTGTTACCATCTTTCTAAATTCCATATATATGCGTTAGTATACTGTATTTATGTTTTTCCTTCTGGCTTACTTAACTCTGTATAATAGGCTCCAGTTTCATCCACCTCATTAGAACTGATTCAAATGCATTCTTTTTAATGGCTGAGTAATACTCCATTGTGTATATGTACCACAGCTTTCTTATCCATTCATCTGCTGATGGACATCTAGGTTGCTTCCATGTCTTGGCTATTATAAACAGTGCTGTGATGAACATTGGGGTACACGTGTCTCTTTCCCTTCTGGTTTCCTCAGTGTGTATGCCCAGCAGTGGGATTGCTGGATCATAAGGCAGTTCTATTTCCAGTTTTTTAAGGAATCTCCACACTGTTCTCCATAGTGGCTGTACTAGTTTGCATTCCCACCAACAGTGTAAGAGGGTTCCCTTTTCTCCACACCCTCTCCAGCACTTATTATTTGTAGACTTTTGGATCGCAGCCATTCTGACTGGTGTGAAATGGTACCTCATAGTGGTTTTGATTTGCATTTCTCTGATAATGAGTGATGTTGAGCATCTTCTCATGTGTTTGTTAGCCATCTGTATGTCTTCTTTGGAGAAATGTCTATTTAGTTCTTTGGCCCATTTTTTGATTGGGTCATTTATTTTTCTGGAGTTGAGCTGTAGGAGTTGCTTGTATATTTTTGAGATTAGTTGTTTGTCAGTTGCTTCATTTGCTATTATTTTCTCCCATTCTGAAGGCTGTCTTTTCACCTTGCTAATAGTTTCCTTTGATGTGCAGAAGCTTTTAAGGTTAATTAGGTCCCATTTGTTTATTTTTGCTTTTATTTCCAGTACTATCTGCACTTTAAAATGTTGGCTATTCATTAGCAAGCATATACTAAATATGTTTGGAATAAGCATTACATTAGCACAATTTAGGATACAAAATTTTCTCCCTCAAGAAAACTCTAATCAACTATGAAGAGTGTTGATATGAAGTGTGTGTGCTTTACACACACACACACACAATCTCTATATATACATATACACATACACATACATACGCATAGAACATTTTTAGTATTTTTGTAATATTGTTCAATTTCTACTTTAATTGCCCATCCAATATTATGGGCAAATAATATCATATTAGTAAATTCTTGGTTGTTGATCGGTCATGTCCTACTCTTTGAAACCCCATGAACTGCAGCATGCCAGGCTTCTCTGTCCTTCACCATCTCCTGGAGCTTGCTCAAACTCATGTCTTGGTACAGATAGTCATTTCTATTTCAAAACTAGTTAACTGAGGACTTGTTCCTGATTGCTTTCTGGGATGTAGTTAATTCCCAAGACTTATTTAGCCTTCCTTGGAGCATTGCATGATGAGAGGAAGGAAGAAGGGTATTTGGACCTCATCATTGGCGAAGAACTACAGAGCCTCTTGAAAGTGAAAAAGGAGAATGGAAAAGTTGGCTTAAAATTCAACATTCAGAAAACTAAGATCATGGCATCCAGTCCCATCACTTCATGGCAAATAGATGGGCAAACAGTGGAAACAGTGGCAGACTTTATTTTTTTGAGCTCCAAAATCACTCCAGATAGTGACTGTAGCCACGAAATTAAAAGATGCTTGCTCCTTGGAAGGAAAGCTATGACCAACTTAGACAGCATATTAAAAAGCAGAGATATCACTTTACCACCAAAGGTCTGTCTGGTCAAAGCTATGGTTTTTCCAGTAGTCATGTATGGATATGAGAGTTGGGCTATAAAGAAAGCTGAGTGCAGAAGAACTGATGCTTTTGAACTGTGCTATTGGAGAAGACTCTTGAGAGTTCCTTGGACTGCAAGGAGATCCAACCAGTCCATCCTAAAGGAGATCAGTCCTGAATATTCATTAGAAGGACTGATGCTGAAGCTGAAACTCCAGTACTTTGGCTACCTGATATGAAGAACCGACTCATTGGAAAAGACCCCGATTCTGGGAAAGACTGAAGGCGGGAGGAGAAGGGGAAAACAGAGAATGAGATGGTTGGATGGCATCACTGACTCGATGGACATCAGTTTGAGTAAACTCCTGGAGCTGGTGATGGACAGGGAAGCCTGGCATGCTGCAGTCCATCGGGTCACAAAGAGTTGGTCACGACTGAGTGACTGAACTGAACTGATTGGCTTTTGTCCATATCACACGCAGACGTGATGCTCATTCTCCAGTTTGGTCTCCAGCAGGAGCATCCCTCTATTCAATGAGATGTCGGTCTCACTGTCATTCTCCAGTCCATTTCGTTTTGGACTAATGTAATGATTCTTCCAAACAGATGCTTAACCTATGCTTGTTGATGAATAGCCAATTTATTCAAACTTAGAAGCCACTCTTGATATTTCCCTGTACCTGTTTGGTATATAAGAGACCTTTATGGTCTCTCTTATGTCACTTTAGAACTACGGAAGCCTTCGAGTCACATCAATTTAGCATACCTAAATGGGAACTGTTGGTTTTATCTCAAAACTGCTTTTTCTGATTCTTCCACATCTCAGTGAATGACATTACCATCAGCTCAGCTGGCCAGGGAAAGATCTGAAAGATCTAAAAGTCTCTGCAAATATAAGTTATTGTAGCTACTGTTGAAAACAATATGGAGTTTCCTCAAAGAACTAAAAACAGAATTTTTTCTGGATCAATTGCTGGATCATTTACCATATGATCCAGCAATCCCACTCCTGGGTATGTACTCAGACAAAACTATAATGCAAAAAAAATAGATGCACCCCTATGTTCATAGCAACACTATTCACAATAACGAAGACATGGAAACAACCTAAATGTCCATTGACAGATGAATGGTTAAAGAAGAGGTGGTACATATATACATGATGGAATATTACTCAGTTATAAAAAGAAAAACAATAATGTCATTTGCAGCAACATGAATGAACCTAGAGATTTATCATACTAAGTGAAGTTAGTCAGAAAGAGAAAGATAAATACAATATCACTTATATGTGGAATCTAAAATATGACACAAAAGAACTGATGTAACAGTAATAGAATCACAGACATGGAGAACAAACTGATGTGCCAAGGGTAAGAGGGCGTGGGCCATGGGTGGCGTGGGAGGTTGAGGTTAGCAGATGTAAGGTTCTATATGGAGAGTGGATAAACAACAAAGTCCTATTCTATAATAAATCATAATGGAAAAAATATTAAAAACAGTGTGTATATATATATATATATATATATATATATATATATACATGTATATCTATCTGAATCACTTTGCTGTACAGAAGAGATTAACACAACATTGTAAATCAACTGTACTTCAATTGAAAAAGAAGATAAAAGTCTTCCACAATCACACAAGCACATCTTTTTCTTCCTGCTTCTCATTATCCCCTGCTCTTCAGTTACTGCCCTGATCTGAGCATCCTCAACCTCTCACCGGTTCCGCAGCTATAACCTCCTTACTGGTTCTTTCTTCATCTTGATTTTTCTTCAACTCATTTTCCACATGGAAATTCAAGACGTAATAGTTTCTCAATGCCTTCCCACCACACTGAGAATAAAATCTAAGCTCTATACTGTGGCCTTCACAGTCCATGTGGGTTTGTTCTCTGCTGTTTCCCAAAATCACCTTGGTCTACCTCCCATCACATCACATCTCACCCCCACTGCACTTTGGCCAATTTATTTTTCCTTCAGCTATACTATTAAATTGAGAATATTTATACCTCCCTTTTGAACAGGCTATTTTCTTTTCCTAAAATTTTCTTCCGGCAGAAGGACAGGCTGCATCTGTTTCCGATCACCTTTCCCCACGCTCCCCAGGCTCAGCCCGCCCTGCTGCTTTATCCCCTAACCCATAAATACCCCAGCCACTCACCCTCTTGTGGGGGCCTGAGCTGAGATTGGTTTTTGTCACTTCTGCACTTGACTGTCCTGCAAATACCTTGTCTCTTCTGCAAATACCTTGTCTCTTCTGCAAATATCAGCGTCTCAGGGTCTGGGTTTGCTTTGCATCAAAGAGAGCCTGGTGAGTCAGCTAGAAGAAGAGGATGATGCTTACAGGCAACGAAAGCTTTTAAAAAAAAAATTTTTTTTTTCTTCCCTTCTTCATTCACCTGGCTGATTTGTGAATACTATTAGATAACTTCCCCATAAAAGGCTTTCATGATCATGCCATCTAGATGGATCTGCCCTTCTCCTATGCCCTTCTCTCTACTCTCCCTTATTCCAGCCTGTTTGAACCACAAAACTAAGTCCATTTTTGAACCCCTGTATTGTGAGAACTGTTCTCAATACTTAGCAACAGAGTAGTCATTCAAAAGATCTGTTGAATTAGATACCAAAAATGCTGAGACAAAAAATTTACATCCAAAGTTAACTTTTGCCTTGAAAACAGTATTTCTAGGATAGATTCAAGGTTTGTTGTTGTTTTTCAGTCACTAAGTCATGTCTGATTTTTGAGACCACACGGACTGCAACACATCAGGCTCCTCTGTCCTCCCCTATCTCCCAGAGTTTGCTCAAACTCATGTCCGTTGGGCCAGTGGTACCATCCAACCATCTAACCCTCTCTTGCCTCCTTTTTCTCTTGCCTTCAGTCTTTCCCATAATCAGGGTCTTTTCCAATGAGTCGGCTCTTCACATCAGGTAGCCAAAATATTGGAGCTTCAGCATCAGTTCTTACAACGAATATTCAGGGTTGATTTTCTCTAGGATGGACTGGTTGGATCTCCTTGCTGTCCAAGGGACTCTCAAGAGTCTTTTTCAGCACCCCACAATTTGAAAGTATCAGTTCTTCAGCACTTGGTCTTTTTAATGGTCCAACTTTCACATCTGTACATGGCTACTGGGGAAACCATAGCTTTGACTATGTGGACTTTGTTGGCAAAGTGATGTCTCTGCTTTTAATACACTGTCTATATTTGTCACAGCTTTACTTCCAAGGAGCAAGTGTCTTTTAATTTCATGGCTGAAGCCACCATCCACAATGATTTTGGAGTCCAAGAAAATAAAATCTGTCACTGTTTCCACTATTTCCCCTTCTATCTGCCATGAAGTGATGAGACCGGATGCCATGATCTTAGTTTCTTGAAAGTTGAGTTTCAAGCCAGTTTTTTCACTCTCCTCTTTCACCCCATCAAGAGGCTCTTTAGCTCCTCTTCACTTTCTACCATTAGAGTGGTATCACCTGCACATCGTAGGTTACTGATATTTCTCCCACAACCTTGATTCCAGCTTTTGATTCTTTCAGTCTCACATTTTGCTTGACATACTCTGTATATAAGTTAAATAAGCAGAGTGATAATAAATATACAGCCTTGTCTTCTGTGTGTTCTTGCCACCTCTTCCTGATCTCTTCTGCTTCTGTTAGGTCCTCACCATTTCTCTCCTCTATCATGCCCATCCTAGCATGAAATGTTCCCATGGTATTTCCAATTTTCTTTCCTATTCTATTATTTTATTCTATTTCTTTGCATTGTTCATTTAAGAAGGCCTTCTTATCTCTCCTTGTTATTCTCTGGCACTCTGCCTTCAGTTGGATATATCTTTTCCTTTATCCCTTAACTTTCACTTCTCTTCTTTCCTCAGCTAACAGAGTTTTGTCAAGAGAACACATTGGTCGTAGAAAACACCCTTTTCCAACAACCCAAAAGATGATTCTACACATGGACATCACCAGACAGTCAATACCAAATCAGATTAAGTTCTTTGCAGCTGAAGATGGAGAATCTCTCTACAGTCAGTAAAAACAAAACCTGGAGCTGATTGTGGCTCAGATTATGACCTCCATATTGTAAAATTCAGGCTTATATTGAAGAAACTAGGGAAACTCTAAGCTATTCAGGTATGATCTAAATCAAATCCCTTATGATGATACAGTGCAGGTGATGAATAGATTTGAGGCATTAGATCTGGTAGACAGAGTCCATGAAGAACTATGGGTGGAGGTTAGTAACTGCAAGTATCCCTCTAAAAATCCCCGAGCTTTAACTTGGTTTAATAACCCAAATCTTTGGAATCTTTCTGGAATCCTCTCTCTTGCTCCTCATCATGGGTCTTAAATCAAGTCCTAATAATCTTATAATCTAAACACTTTGCCAAACCGGACATTTCTCTTCTCCATTTCCTGGTCTAAGTCACCACTACATCTAGCCCCAAGCTTCTTAATCAACCACTTGATTAGTGGGAGCCTTGTCTCTGGTCTTGCCCTCCTCACATCAACTCTCCAGCCAGCTGCCGCTGCTGTTGCTGCTGCTAAGTCACTTCAGTCATGTCCAACTCTGTGCGACCCCATAGACGGCAGCCCACCAGGCTCCCCTGTCCCTGGGATTCTCCAGGCAAGAACATTGGAGTGGGTTGCCATTTCCTTCTCCAATGCATGAAAGTGAAAAGTGAAAGTGAAGTCACTCAGTTGTGTGCGACTCTTCGCAACCCCATGGACTGCAGCCCACCAGGCTCCTCCACCTATGGGATTTTCCAGGCAAGGGTACTGGAGTGGATTGCCATTGCCTTCTCTGCTCCAGCCAGCAGGACATTTCAAAAATGTTTAATACTATCCCCTCATCATTGCTTTGGGGATAAAGGCAAAGATCTCTAACATCATTCCTACTGTCTTATACAATTTACTTGTCACCTACCTCCCTACCACCCTCCCTCCTTATCTCACTCACTCACTTGCAAAAGAGCCTCTATTAACTCCTCTGAGATTACTTGTCCCCCCAGGCCTTTCTTCAGTTCAGTTCAGTCACTCAGTCATGTCCCACTCTTTGAAACTCCATGGACTGCAGCATGTCAGGCCTCCCTAACCATCACCAACTCCCAGAGCTTACACAAACTCATGTCCATTGAGTTGATGATGCCATCCAACCATCTTATCCTCTTCCATCCCCTTCTTTTCCCACCTTCAATCTTTCCCAGCATCAGGGTCTTATCAAATGAGTCAGTTCTTCGCATCAGGTGGCCAAAGTATTGGAGTTTCAGCTTCAGCATCAGTTCTTCCAAGGAACACCCAGGACTGATCTCCTTTAGCACTAGTTGGATCTCCTTGCAGTCCAAGGGACTCTCAAGAGTCTTCTGCAACACCACAGTTCAAAAGCATCAATTCTTCAGCGCTCAGATTTCTTTATAGTCCAACTCTCACATCCATACATAACCACTGGAAAAACCATAGCCTTGACTAGATGAACTTTTGTTGGCAAAGTAATGTCTCTGCTTTTTAATATGCTGTCTAAGTTGGTCATAGCTTTTCTTCCAAGGAGTAAGCGTCTTAATTTCATGGCTGCAGTCACCATCAGAAGTGATTTTGGAGCCCCCCAAAATAAAGTTTCTCACTGTTTCCATTGTTTCCCCATCTATTTACCATGAAATGATGTGACCAGATGCCATGATCTTAGTTTTCTGAATGTTGAGTTTTAAGCCAACTTTTTCACTCTCCTCTTTCACTTTCATCAAGACGTTCTTTAGTTCTTCTTCACTTTCTGCCATAAGGGTGATGTTATCTGCATATCTGAGGTTATTGAAATTTCTCCCAGCAATCTTGATGCCAGCTTGTGCTTCATCCAGCCCAATGTTTCTCATTTGCCACCCAAGTGTGAATCTCTCTAGTCTATTTACTCCTACCTTTCCTTTGGGGACTAACCTAAATATTCCTCCTGAAAATCCGTTTACCTGCCAACACCCTTAACTAGACCAATTTCTCCTGTTATAGCTTCTAGTCATGCAGAAATTCCCTTCATAATATTCCTCATAAATTACTGTAATTATGCACTGAATATCTATTTTTAATACTTATTTCATTTAGCCACATTATAGTTGCAGCATGCAGATCTTCCTTGCATCATGAGGAATTTTTTGTTTCTGTGTAGAGACTTTATTTGTGGCATGTGGGCTTAGTAGCTCAGGGACATGTGATATCTTAGTTCCTTGCAGCCATGAAATTAAAAGATGCTTACTCCTTGGAAGAAAAGCTATGACCAACCTAGACAGCGTATTAAAAAGCAGAGACATTACTTTGCCAACAAAAGTTCATCTAGTCAAGGCTATGGTTTTTCCAGTGGTCGTGTATGGATGTGAGAGTTGGACTATAAAGAAATCTGAGCACCAAAGAATTGATGCTTTTGAGCTGTGGTGTTGGAGAAGACTCTTGAGAGTCCCTTGGACTGCAAGGAGATCCAACCAGTCCTAAAGGAGATCAGTCCTGGGTGTTCATTGGAAGGACTGATGCTAAAACTGAAACTCCAATACTTTGGCCACCTGATGTGAAGAACTGATTCATTTGATAAGACCCTGATGCTGGGAAAGATTGAAGGTGGGAGAAGAAGGGGACAGAAGAGGATGAGATGGTTGGATGGCATCACCAACTCAATGGACATGAGTTTGAGCAAGCTACCGGAGTTGGTAGTGGACAAGGAAGCCTGGCATTCTGCAATCCCTGGGGTAGCAAAGAGTCGTATGCAACTGAGCAACTGAACTGAACTGAACTGGAACAGAAATCAAACCCATGTCCCCTGCATTGCAAGGTAAATTCTTAACCACTGGACCACCAGAGAAGTCCCTGGATATTTTTTCATGCCAGACTAAAAAGCACATTTCCTAAAGGAGAGCCCAGGTCTGACTTTTTTGCCCCAAATATCCCTGGTGCCTGACACAGAGTCTAATAGAGAGCAGACTCTCAATAAATTTCTATTTAAACTTGGATGTCAAAGAGACTCCTATCTCCAAAGTTCCAAAAAGACCAATTGTGTCTGTGTCTACATGTGTGTACATTACCACCATAGACAATGTCAGATTATTAAAACCATTGGCAGCAAATGAATGTTGAAATTCTCCTCCCACTGCAAGAAGTCTAGACGATCCTGGAAGACACAGATTTACATTTCCATCTCCTAAAGTGAGATGATGTGTGTTTACCTCCAGTTTCTATCTGGAACTTGGAAACCTTCTCTTTTCTTCCCTTGTCCCAGGTAGTCCTTGAAGGATAACTTGAAAACTAGAGGAGTGTCTGTTCTATTTAGAAACATTTATTCACATAGCATCCTTGAGTAGTAGATTCTCCATAGCCATCATGATGTCAAATAGAAGATCTCATGATCTCCCTAAGCACACTTGTAGATATCTGACTAGGCATCCTAATGGTTGGATCAGAAAATATGGACACTGGCCTTACACAGAACAACTCTGAGGCAAGCTGCCCACCCTTAGTCAGCTGCAGGATTGGGAGTCAGGAGTGGGAAAAAGCTTCAGAAACTTGTTTGGATCATCTGTGTCCCCCCTCCCCTTTTGCCTTCACCTGTTGCCACCTTAAGATAAGGAGAATGTTGTCCTGTCATTAAAAGAGCCTGTGTCCTGTTTAAATTACATCTCCTGGAGCTGCATGAACCACCTGTTAAGTGAAGTGGAGACTCTGAACAGCACTTGTCATTATCACTCAGTACCTAGCAAAGGCTCAATGAATGTTAATACGATTAATATGTTTACTTAGTTGAACATGACCCCCAAGAAGCAATAGACATTTAGTAATTTCTCAGAGGTCTCAAAGCTGCTTTACTTGATAATTTGATATTCACATAGAGAGTTGAGACTAAGTTTTACTGTGCAGTTGCCCCTTGAACAATATGGTTTTGAACTGCATAGGTCCACTTATACAGGGATTTTCTTCAATGCTTACTACCTGATCCACAATTGGCTGAATCCATGGATGTAGAACCAGAACACTGGAAATGAAGGTCAACTGTAAAGTTATACATAGAATTTTTACTTTCCAGAGAGTCAGAGCTCTTAACCCCTACATTTTCAGAGGTCAACTATATTTCACAAGCACTCCTCCAAACTACATTAAAATAGAAAAATGCTATTTTTATTACTTCATTGCATTATCATCTTAATTATTCTATAATTCTTTAAAGCACTGTTCATATGCATGTCATATACATATGTTAAATATCTGACAAATAGTCAAAAGGGTTTTTTTTTTCCTACAATGGAGTTATTTCTGTTTGAAATTAATACATTTCCAAGGAAAGATATCTTGTGCTGTATTAATTCATGAATCAAAAGTATAAATTAGACAGAGTTGGGTAAATGCTAAAGGGATTTCAAATAGCAATTATCACTGGTAATTGCAATGGTAAGAATAAACCTTTCTTCCTGAGCACAAATATCTCTTTACTGGGAATGTACGTGTGAATTCAACGTACCAAATGCCAAAATATTTTAGAGGAACACAACATACTACAAAATCAGAAATGAATGTTTGAATACAAAATCATTTATAGCTTGCTTGGCTTTTCTGCTACTTTCTTTTCTTTGTCTGTAGGAAACTGTAGGCTAAGAAAGGAGGGATCTCATAGTGAGTGGCTCTTGAAAAAGAGACTCTTATCACTTGAAATGAAAGAACTAACACTTAATGGCCTGGCCACAGAGAGAAGTTCTCCCCAGAAATATGACTTTCATACATCTGAGAACTAGCCTGCTGTGAATGTTCCAGCTTCAAATATGTATTAGAGGCCTACATATTGAAATGTGTTTCTCGCAATGCAAAGTACATCAATACAACTAGTTACTAAACCATAGAGTTGACATAGCTATGCTATTTAGTTCTACATGGCATTTGTAAACTCACTGAATAGAGATGAGCTGAGAGAGTACATGAGAAGTAAAATATAACTACAATTGATGCAACTTTTCTCAAGGTTCCACTTAATAGAAAATGTGTGTCTTTAAAAAAACAAGTAATTAGAATTATAAAGAGTGAAAGGAAGCCATGATTATACTGAGAAGCATCATTTAGAGAACATCGTACATGAATACTTAAATTAGAACACCAGAAAAGCTCAAAATTAATGAGTTAAGGGTTTACTTTAAGAAGTTAGAAAAAATATTCAGAATAATTGCAAAGAAATTAGGAAGAAGATAACAATGATGGAAACAGTTATAAACTATAACTATACAGAAAACAATGATGCAGAAGAAAATATGAAAAACCACAATTGTTTCTTTGAAAAGGAAAATGAAATAGACAAATCCCTGACGAGTTTAAGAAAAGAGAAAAAATATGTAAAGGATAAAGGATATTAAGGAGGAAAAGTGAGAAATAAATACATATCCAGAAAAATTAAAAGAATGATAGATAGTAATACTATAAATAATATAAACTAATATTTTTAGTAATATGAAAGCATATGAAATAGGAAAATATATATTTCTATTGCTTAGTATGCCACAAATATTTTCTCCTCATTTACTTCATCTCTTCATTTTCCTTATTGTTTGAATTGTGTCTTTTGTGGAATAATGTTATAACTTTCATGCAGTGAAATTTAGCAAACCTATTTATTTCTTGGTTAATGCTTTCTCTGCCTATTTATTTCTTCTTGGGTCATTTTGTCTTTTATATATACATCATATAATTTATATAATTATATAATATTTAATATATGTGTATATAAAACACAAAATGACTATATGCACTATTTTATAAAACAGTCGTTTGTGAAATAATATATATAGTTGAATCTGCAGATGTGAAACCCATGGATGAGGAGGGCCAATGGTCAACACTGAACCATGCTGTTTTATGCATAATAGGGATTTGAGTGTCTGCAGTTTTGGGTATCTGTAGGAGCTCCTGAAACCAATTCCCCATGTATACTGAGGGACAAGTGTAATAAATATAGAATTGATAATGTGTTTTATTTAATGAGGATTTTTAAGAGAAAAGGGCTGTGGACATGCATGGAACCATTGTACACAACTCTGCATGCTGTGTACAATGTTGTGTACGTTTATACAATGAACCATTATATACAATGAATGGTACATATCATGTACATGTATTATACAAGTATGAAATAAGTCACATTTTTACGGCAAGACCAGAGAAATTTAAACAAAAAAAAAAAAACTTTGCCCTTTGACGTCCTCACCCCATACTGCACATTGTATATCTGCTTTATTCATCAACCAGACCTCCCCCACAGGCAGGAAGGCTCGCTCAACCATAAAGAGCAACACTGTTTTAACATCAATGACAAAACTCTTTAAAAGATCCATGCATTCCTGATCGGGGTCACAGGACACACCATGATGATGCTAGATCTGTTATGTAGCTGTCAGTAACACATCATTTGATGTACAGGCTTCTGCCTCAAAAATATTTATACAACTGTGCCTTGACGTCTAACAGGTGGACGTGCTCTCAGAGTTTTCTGAGATTTCTGGGTTATAATCTACAAAACTTCTTAAAAATAAAATTTTCCACTTCTTTCTTAGATGGACTTAATAATTTTTGGTCACTGTGATGATCCATTGTATAAAATGATACATGTTTGTATGATGTGTATGTTGCATACAATGAGCCATGGTACACAACTGTAGATTGTATACAACATACCGGTCCCCACGATGACACCTGGCCAGGGGAGTGAGCCCAGAGCCAGGCAGAGCTTGGCCAGGTGTCCCTGCTACTGCAGAACTTTCCAGGGGCCTAACTGTAACCTGGGAGCATTTTAAATGGTGGGTATAACCCAAGATAAATCTTATATTCTATATAACTGACACTTTTTTATATCTCAAAAGAAACAGACTTAGCTCATTGTATAGGGGGTGGAGGGGGTGGAGGTTACAAACAGGGGGCCAGGGAATGGATGACAGAGGGAAAAGTTCTTTCCAGCTGCACTAATTCTAATCAATGAGGTTGTAACTAGTGATTCTTGGGAGAAACCTCACATTATAGGGGTTACCTGCCAACTAAACATTCACTTTAGATATCTAAACAAAATGATGTATATTAGTGCTCACTACTGAAGGTGGAAAAGCTTTCCCCTTCATTCAGTCACACCATTTCTGACAGTGCTGTCCTGATTTTCCCGCCTTCATAGAAACCTCTGGGGAGAGAAATGTCTGTATGCCCTTTCAGTTCAGTCACTCAGTTGTGCCCAACTCTTTGCAACCCCATGGACTGCAGTACGCCAGGCCTCCCTGTCCATCACCAGAGTTTACTCAAACTCCTGTCCATTGACTGAGTGATGCCATCCAACCACCCTCTGTCATCCCCTTCTCCACCTGCCTTCAATCTTTCCCAGCATCAGGGTCTTTTCCAATGAGCCAGTTCTTTGCATCAAGTCACCAAAGTATTGGAGTTTCAGCTTCAACATCAGTCTTTCCAATGAATATTCAGGACTAATTTCCTTTAGGATGGACTGGTTGGATCTCATGCAGTCCAAGGGACCCTCAAGAGTCTTCTCCAACACCACAGTTCAAAAGCATCAATTCTTTGTGGCTAAGCATTCCTGGTGGCTCAGCTGGTCAAGAATCTGCTTGTAATGCAGGAGACCTGGGTTTGATCGCTGGGCTGGAAAAATCCTCTGGAAAAGGAACAGCTACCCACTCCAGTATTCTGGCCTGAAGAATTCCATGGACTATATAGTCCACGAGGTCACAAAGAGTAGGACAGGACTGAGTGACTTTCACAAGCTTTCTTTATGGTCCAATTCTCACATCCATACGACAACTGGAAAAACCATAGCTTTGACTATATGGACTTTGTTGGCAAAGCAATCTCTCTGCTTTTTAATATGCTATCAAGGTTTGTCACAGCTTTTCTTTCCAGGAGCAAGTGTCTTTTAATTTCATGGCTGCAATCACCATCTGCAGTGATTTTGGAGCCCAAGAAAAGAAAGTCTATTGCTTTCTTTAGAGATCTCTTCAAGAAAATTAGAGATACCAAGGGAACATTTCATGCAAAGATGGGCTCAATAAAGGACAGAAACAGTCCTAACAGAAGCAGACGATATTAAGAGGTGGCAAGAATACACAGAAGAACCATACAAAAAAGAACTTAATGATCCAGATAACCATTATGGTGTGATTGCTCACTTAGGGCCAAACATCCTGGAGTGAGAAGTCAAGTGGGCCTTATTTCCGCATCTATTTACCATGAAGTGATGGGAGTGGATGCCATGATCTTCATTTTTTGAATGTTGAGTTTTAAGCCAGCTTTTTCACTTTCCTCTTTCACTTTCATCAAGAGGCTCTTTAGTTCCAGCTTGTGCTTCATCCAGCCCAGCAGTTTCATGATGTACTCTGCATATCAGTTAAATAAGCAGGGTGACAATATACAGCCTTGATGTACTCCTTTCCCAATTTGTAACGAGTCCATTGTTTCATGTCGAGTTCTAACTGTTGTTTCCTGACCCGCACACAGATTTCTCAGGAAGCAGGTAAGGTGGTCTGTTGCTCCCACCTCTTTAAGAATTTTCCACAGTTTCTTGTGATCCACACAGTCAAAGGATTTGGCATAGTCAATAAAGCAGAAGCAGATGTTTTTCTGGAATTATTTTGCTTTTCCTATGATCCAGTGGCTATTAGCAATTTGATCTCTGATTCCTCTGCCTTTTCTAAATCCATCTTTAACATCTAGAAGTTCACAGTTTGCGTACTGTTGAAGCCTTGCTTGGAGAATTTTGAGCATTACACTGCTAGCATATAAGATGAGTGCAATTGTGCGGTAGTTTGAGCATTCTTTGGCATTGCCCTCCTTTGGGATTGGAATGAAAACTGACCTTTTCCAGTCCTGTGGCCACTGCTGAGTTTTCCAAATTTGATGGTATACTGAGTGCAGCACTTTCACAGCATCATCTTTCAGGATTTGAAATAGCTCAACTGGAATTCCATCACCTCCACTAGCTTAGTTCACAGTGATGCTTCCTAAGGCCCACTTGACTTCTCACTCCAGAATTTCTGGCCCTAAGTGAGTGATCATACCATCGTGGTTATCTGGGTCATTAAGTTCTTTTTTGTATGGTTCTTCTGTGTATTCTTGCCACCTCTTAACATCTTCTGCTTCTGTTAGGACAGTTTCTGTCCTTTATTGTGCCCATCTTTGCCTGAAATGTTCTCTTGGTATCTCTAATTTTCTTGAAAAGTTCTCTAGGATTTCCCATTCTATTGTTTTCCTTTTTCTTTGCATTGATCACTGAGGAAAGCTTTCTTATCTCTCCTTGCTCTTCTTTGGAACTCTTCCCATTTCTCCTTTGTCTTTCAGTTCTCTTCTTTTCTCAGCTATTTGTAAAGACTCCTCAGACAACCATTTTGCCTTTTTGCATTTTTTTTCCCTTGAAGATGGTTTTGATCACCACGTCCTGTATAATGTCATGAACCTCCGTCCACAGTTCTTCAGGCACTCTGTCTATCAGATCTAATCCCTTTAATCTATTTGTCATTTCCACTGTATAGTCATAAGGGATTTGATTTAGGTCATACCTGAAATGTCTGACTTCCCTGGTAGCTCAGTTGATGAAGAATTTGCCTCCAATACAGGAGACCCTGGTTTGACTCCTGGGTCAGAAAGATCCCCCGAAGAAGGGATAGGCTACCCACTCCAGTATTCTTGGGCTTCTGTGGTGGCTCAGCTCATAAAGAATCCACCTGCAATGCAGGAGACATGGGTTTGATTGTTGGGTTATGAAGATCCCCTGGAGAAAGGAACAGCTACCCACTCCAGTATTCTGGCCTGGAAAGTTCCATGGATTGTATAGTCCAATGGGTTGCAAAGAGTCAGACACAACTGAGCAACTCTCACTTTCAGTTTGAATGGTCTAGTGGTTTTCCCTACTTTCTTCAATTTAAGTCTGAATTTTGCAATAGGAAGTTCATGAGAGTCAGCTCTCATGTCAGCCAGAGTCAGCTCCCAGTCTTGTTTTTGCTGACTATATAGAGCTTCCCCATCTTCAGCTGCAAATAATACAATCAGTTTGATTTCAGTATTGAACATCTGATGATGTCCATGTGTAGAGTTGCCTCTTGTGTTGTTGGAGAGTGGGTTTACTAGGACCAGTACATTCTCTTGGCAAAACTCTGTTAGTCTTTGCCCTGCTTCATTTTGTACTCCAAAACCAAACTTGCCTGTTACTCCACGTATCTCTTGACTTTTGCATTCCAGTCCCCTATGATGAAAAAGACATATATATATATTTTTTATTAGTCCTAGCAGGTGGTGTAGGCCATCACAGAACCATGAAACTTCAGCTTCTTTGGGATTAGAGCTTGAGGCATAGACTTGTATTACTGTGGTATTGTATGATTTGCCTTGAAAATGAACAGATACCATTCCGCCATTTTTGAGATTGCACCCAAGTATTGCACTTTGGACTCTTTTGTTAACTATGAGGGCTACTCCATTTTTAATAAAGGATTCTTGCCCACAGTAGTAAACATAATGGTCATCTGAACTAAATTCAACCATTCCAGTCCATTTTAGTTCACTGATTTCTAAAATGCTGATATTCACTCTTGTCATCCCCTTTTTGACCACTTCCAATTTACCTTGATTCATGTTCCTAACATTCCAGGTTCATATGCAAGTATTGTTCTTTATAGCATCAGACTTTACCTCCATCATCAGTCACATCCACAACTGGGCATTGTTTTTGCTTTGACTCCATCTCTTCTTTCTGGAGCTATTTCTCTACTCTTCTCCAGTAGCATATTGGGTACCTACTGAGCTGGGGAGTTCATCTTTCAGTGTCATATCTTTTTGCCTTTTCATACTGTTCATGGGGTTCTTAAGGGAAGAATACTGAAGTGGTTGCCGTTCCCTTCTCCAGTGGACCACGTTTTGTCGGAACTCTCCACCATGACCCGTCTGTCTTGAGTGGCCCTACATGGCATGGTTCTTAGCTTCACTGGGTTAGACAAGGCTGTGATCCATGTGATCAGCTTGGTTAGTTTTCTGTGCTTGTCTTTTCATTCTGTCTGCCCTCTGATGGATTAGAGGCCTATGGAAGCTTCCTGATGTGACAGTCTGACTGTGGGGGAAACTGGGTCTTCTTCTGATGGGCAAGACCATGCTCAGTAAATCTTTAATCTAATTTTCGTTGGGTGGAGCTGTGTTCCCTTCCTGTTGCTTGGCCTGAGGCCAAACTCTGGTAGGGGTAAAAGCTATGGTAGGGGTAATGGCAGTAATGGCGCCCTCCTTCAAAAGGGCTTATGCCCCCACTGTTGTATTCGGCACGCAGCAGGCTACTGTCTTCCCACGCCTCCGCAGGAGACTCCTGGGCACTCACAGGCAAGTCTGGCTCAGTGTTTTGTGGGGTCACTGCTCCTTTCTCCTAGGTCCTGGCGTACACAAGGCTTTGTCTGTGCCCTCCAAGAATCTGTTTCCCGAGTCCTGTGGAAGTTCTGTAAGTAAATTCCACTGGCCTCCAAAGTCAAATTCCCTGGGGGTTCTTAGTCCCCTTGCCAGATCCCCAGGTTGGGAAATCCATTGTGGGTCCTAGCACTTCCTTAACAGTGTGAGAATTTCTTTGGTATAATCATTCTGCAGTTTGTGGGTCGTCTGCCCAGCAGCTCTATGGTGGGGCCAATGGTGATCTCCTCTAAGAGGGCTTATGCCACACACCACGTGTCTCAGATCTGCTGCAGCCAGAACCCCTGTCCCTGCAGCAGGCCACTGCTCCCCCGTCCCTCTTCAGGAGACACTCAAAGGCGGGTCTGGCTTAGTCTCTGTGGGGTCTCTGGGTCCTGGTGCATACAAGGTTTTGTTTGAGCCCTCTGAGCATCTCTGGCGGGTATGGGATTTGATTCTAAATGCGATTTCACCCTTCCTACTGTCTTGTTGGGGCTTCTCCTTCGCCTTTGGATGTGGGGTATCATTTTTGGTGGGATCCAATGTAACCAATCAGTGAGAAATTGTTCCTTCATGAACTCTTAATTTGCAGTATCTATACGGAATGAAACAAAAATGTATTTTCTGTTTCTTCTATTATTTATCCCCTATCCTCATCCTATTCTTTGTATCTGGTAAAGGGTGGAATTTAACCATGACCACTTGATTTCATCACCTCCTGTATCAATTGTCTTTCAGCAGGATCAGCCAATGAGAGGCACTGATGAGAGTCTGGAAGGTTTGAGCGAGGTAGAAGCTTCAGTATTTGTCTACCTTTCTGCTTTAGGTGGCACATTTGGCAACACTTTGTCTTTTCAAAACTCCAGCTTTCACCAAACAGGTCAGTCCTGCTCCCATCTACCAGCAGGAAAACACCTGTCCCCAGATCCCAGTCACCCCCTCCTTCACCTTGAGCCCTCCATCTAGGGGTTCTGATAGCCTCCTCCTGCAGCTTGTCCCTGGACTGACTCAGCATACTTTACTCCCCTCTCTGCTCCTCCATCACCTACACAACCAAGTCTTTTCACTTTATTCCTCTTATTGCAAACACTTAGAGACATTTCCTCTTTTTCTGGTAGAATATCAACTAACAATTCCATTTGGGGATTTAGAGAGAATTTATGAATATGAATTTTAAAAACCTGGAGAAACCATTTTCTTGTTTAGAAGACAAAGAGGTGGGACTCAAACATGGTGAACCCTGAAAGGACATGTGTCTTATCTTCCAGATCTTCTCTATTTCTTTCTTATGTATGTTTCCTAACAACACTTGAAGAAAGAAGCATGATTCAACAGGACGGAGCAGCCAGGCTGTAATTCAATGTGCTATCTTGGGACTATTTCCTGTTTTTTCCAGGAAAAACTAGACAAAGTTCTGGATTTCAACTGAAACCCATGAACAGCACATAAGTGGCACATACCTTGGATTGAACAGGAAGAAAACCAGGTCTGAGTACTCTCAGTGTCACCCAATCTGGGACTTAGTGTTATGTGATCATAGGACAATTCTTCGCTCCTATGCTCTAAACACAAAATAAGAATGATGAAGTCACATGGACCAAATGTGTGGTCCTTCTCATTGCTCAGTCCAGGCCAAGGTGAGAAGGGCACACCAACAGGCCAAGAAAAATCACAGCATAGGAGGACACTGTCTAGCCAGCAGTCAAATCTATTCCACAAACAGCTACTTACTGCTTAGTGGGCAAAGGAAGATGCCAATCACTATTTTCTGAAGGCCAACTCAGGGACTTCAGATAATAAATAGAACCAAATATGCTCTTTAAAGTTAAAAGAATGAGAAATTTTTGATTATTATAGTTTATTACAAGATATTGAATATACTTCTGTGTGCTATACATTAGGTCTTTGTTATTTATCTGTTTTATATACAGCAGTATGTATCTGTTAATCCCAACCTCCTAATTTATCCCTTCCTCAACTTTGTGCTTTGGTAACCATAAATTTGTCTTCTATATCTCTATGTCTGTTTCTGTTTTGTAAATAAGTTCATTTAAATAATTTATTTAGCTTTGACACAGAAATGATATCATATGACATTTGTCTTTCTGCATTTGATTTATTTCACTTAACATGATAATCTCTAAATACATCTGTTACTGCAATTGGCATTATTTCTTTTTTTGGCTGAGTAATATTATATATTACATTATATATATATATATATATATATATATATATATATATTTGTACATGGAGAAGGCAATGGCACCCCACTCCAGTACTCTTGCCTGGAAAACCCCATGGACAGAGGAGCCTAGTGGGCTGCAGTCCATGGGGTCGATAGGAATTGGACATGACTGAGTGACTTCACTTTCACTTTTCACCTTCATGCATTGGAGAAGGAAATGGCAACCCACTCCAGTGTTCTTGCCTGGAGAATCCCAGGGACGGGGGAGCCTGGTGGGCTGCCGTCTATGGGGTCACACAGAGTCAGACACGACTGAAGCGACTTAGCAGCAGCACAGCATTTGTACATACACACATATGTACATACACATATATGTATCAACCAACCACAACAAGGTGAATGAGATTCCTGTATGGTTTCTAGGGGAGAACTAAGTGAATAGATGCTTCTTCTGATAACACAGCAGAGATTAATGGAGAAAACAACCATTGCAGCAGCACTTCACATTTTCGTACTCTGTTTTCTCACATTTTCCACACATCTGGCTCATTTAGCCAGGGTATTATTGGGTGCGACCACATAAAAGAGCTCTACACTGGAAATCCAGACAACAGAGAGCCCAGAAGTGAAGGGCATGGGTGTCCCACCATCGTCATTATAATCTGCCAGGCTCACTGACAGATCAGCTTCGCTTCTTTATTTATTAATTTGTCATTTAAGATGTCAGTGAATTATTAGAAGATTGCATCCTTTCCCAACAAGGATGCGGAGGCTATTTTTGTTTCTCTGACTATTGAGAACTGAAATCAGATGCAAATTTGTGACATCTGAGCTGTTTTGGGGGGTAAATATGTGATCTCACCCAATACAGCTTTGCAGCTCATTTTAATAGACTTTCCACCAAGTGCACTGGTTTCCAAAAACAGGAGTGTGTGTCCTACATACACATTAAGATGGTACTTCCATTGCCAGCATCTAAGTGTTTTTGTTACTTACCATCTTCCCCGCATCATAAGCAATTACATTGTAGGGTAAAGAGTAGTTCTTTCCTATGATAGTGACTCTCCCTTTGAGTTAGATTGCAAGTTCAGTTTAGAAGAATGAAAAGAACCAAAATGTCAGCTTACTGAGAGAAACAATATATTTCCACTGCTTTTTAGCAAATCATAAGCAATGTCGGAATTAAGAAAGCATTATTGGGTGGAAAAAAATTGCAAATGATTGCAAACTGGTGTTTTCAGTGCTTTTTGTTGTCTGACATCCTCATTGTTCAAAGACAGAGACCAGATCATTTCCACAAACAAATGCTATGAACTTTTAAAACAAATGCCATCACACTGTTTGCAAATGATCAAAGTCAAAAGGAACATTGTCATGCAAGGGAAATGAAGACTACCAGGGAATTTAAAAGGCATTTAGTCCCTCTGCAGTCCTCTGTTAGTGGTTTTACATATTCGGTGACATAAAGGAAATGGGAGCTTAGGGCCTGGGGTGAAACAAGAAAACAAGAAGGTTGTGATAACAAGGTGACAAGGCAAAGATTGCACTGTCACAGAGAACCTCACATGGCTTAATTCCAATTTAAAGGGTGACTTGAATGCTTGGCCTGATGGAAATTTAATGATATGCTATGGTTCATCTGCACTTGTCAGCTGGCCCCAAGCTGCGATAATCAACTTTTCAATGTCAGACTCATTTACTCCACGAAGAATCCTAAAATAGCCATTCTCTCCCCAGGACTTTCCCCAGGAATTTGCAGCAATCTGTAGAAAAACCAAAAAAAAAAAAAAAAGAGAGAGAGAGAGAGAGAAATACTGAGTACCATGTTTGGATATTTTTAATCCAGTCTGTAATGTTACAAGGGATTCCTGTGTCACTTTATATGCCTTTGACTTATTTTTGACTTATTATAGACTGCGATTATTAAGAACCTGCGTATTTTCTAAATAAGAACAAAACAATCATGTTAGTCATTAATTACATTCATAGGCATGTAGCCTCATGTTCAATAAGCAGAATTGCTGAATCCCCCAGAGTACAATTGTAACATATACATGAGGGTTTGAGGTGCCACATTAGATGACATAAAACTCCAGTTACAGAGGGTCTGCTATGTGATTGGTCCACGATAAAAAAATATCCCGTGTTCAGGGAGCTTACAGTCTAAGGAGAGATGATCAATATAAGGCAAGTACTAAGGTAGGAATATGTGCATAGAGAAGCATCTCATTCATCTGAATGGTTCAGGGAGGTTGTCATGGAGGAAGTACCACCCAAAATGCTTATTAAAGCCTGGGAGTCAATTAACCAGAAAAAAAAAGGAGGAAGAGAGATTCAGGTAAAGGGAAACAGTAAAAAACATAAATATAAAAGCATGAAGCATTGAAATAAAGCAAGAAAGTTGTCATTGATCATAAAACAAAAGCAGGTTGGTAGGTTATGAGGCTAGAAGAGAAGGAAAGGAAACCCATGCAGAGAAAATAATGGTGAAAATGATACAAGCCGTTGTTACTTCCAGCAGGAAAACAGGTGGACAAATTTACATTTTGATTACATTATTCTCTATGAACTGAGATGGGTAAGTTTAAAAAGGCTGGAAAAAAATGCAGGGAAGTAAGCAGCCCTTTGCAGAAAACTGTCCTCAGCAGGAAACCCCTTCTTTTGCCATGTTAGCAAAGGTATATTTTAATTAAACTTAAATCTTAAACTGCTCATCTCAACCTAAGCACACTTTTCAAATCTTTTGATCGCACACTACTGTGTCCAACTTGTTGGTTCTTCCCATAAATCAAAGAAGTAGAAATGAAGATTAAGTAACCAGCAGGTGACCAGACCTCTTCCCTAGCTTCCTCTTCAGTAATCTCAGGAACGAACTGTGTGAACAAGATAGCTACTAAAGAGAGACCACAAGAAGTTGAGAAGGCTGAAGGCATGGGGGACAGTGAGGACTCTGACCCCCACCCCAGTGATTAAATGAGATCATTCCCCTTTTCCCTTTAAAATTTTTGTGGAGTAGAATCTTCAGACTTGTTTTTTGGGGGGTGTAAGTCCACTTCTCCCCAAGTTACTGGCTTTCTGATTAAAAGAAACTTCCTTTTCACCTTTATTTCCGAGCTCTCAATTCTGTTCCATTAATCTGTCTGTTTTTAATGCCAGAATTATATTGTTTTGATTACTATTAATTTATAGTATAGTTTGAAATCAGGTAAGATGATATTTATTGCTTTGTTCTTTCAAAAGATTGTTTTGTCTCCTCTTTTTTGTTTCCATATAAATTTTAGGATGGTTTTTCTATATCTATAAAAATGCCATTGGAATCTTGATAGGGATTACTTTGAATCTATAGTTTTCTTGGCAGTATTAAATTTTTAATAATATTAATTCTTCTCATTCAAGAAGAGAAGAATTAATAAAAATTCCACTTATTTGTGACTAAAAAGTAAAACAAACACCTTTCATCAATGTCTTATAGTTTTCAGAGTAAAGGTTTTTCGCCTCCTTTTTTTTTTTTTTTTTTGATGCTATTGTACATGGGATTGCTTATTTTCTTTATTTTTTCTGATAATATGTTGCTAGTTTATAAAAAGGCTACTGATTTTTGTATGTTTTGCTATCCTATAATTTTACTAAACTAATTGATTTGATCTGACAACTTCGGGATGAAGTCTTCAGGATTTTCCAAACATGTATACCTTGGAGATTTTGCAGATTCAGTTCCAGTTCACTGGTATAAAATGAATATTGCAATAAAGTGAGTCACATGAAATTTTTGGTTTCCCAGTGCATATAAAGTTATATTTATACTATACTGTAGTCTAGTAAGTGTAAGTAGCATTATGTCAAAAAATAATGTGCATACTTCAAGAATACGTTACTGCTAAAAAATGCTAACCATCATGTGATTATTTTGCAAGTTGAAATATTTTTGCTGGTAGATGGTTTAAAATATTGCAAGCATTACCAAAATGTAGCATAGAGTGAGTAAATGCTGCTGGAAAAATGGTGCCTACAGGTTGCTCAATACATCCTACTGCCATAAATCTTCCATTGGTTAAAAAAAGAAAAAAGTTGAAAAGTCCATAAAGTGAAGTGCAGTGAAACACAGCATGCCTGTATATAAAATCACGTATCTACAAAAAAGGTAATTTTACTTCTTTCTTTCCAACTCTGATGACTTTTATTTCTTTTTTTTTGCCAGATGGCCCTGGAAAGGACTTCCAGCACTATGTTTGTTTCTTTTAAATGAATTTATTTATTTTAACTAGAGGATAATTATTTACAATATTGTGTATAAAAAGGAACACATCTGAGTCAGTTCTAATGAGGTGGATGAACCTGGAGCCTATTATATAGAATGAAGTAAGTCAGAAAGAGAAAGACAAATACTGTATATTATGGATATATATATGGAATTTAGAAAGATAGTAACGACCATTCTACATGAAGGGCAGAAAAGGAGACACAGATTCAAACAACAGACATCTAGGCCTATGCTGAATAGGTGTGGTGAGAAGGAGCACCATTGTCTTGTTTCTCAACTTAGAGGAAAAGATTTCAACCTGAAACCATTAAGTGTGTGTGTATGTATATATATATATATATATATATATACATATTTCCACTGGACATGGAAGCAATACATTGTCCCATGTCCAGTGGAAATATATATATACATGTCTATATATGTGTATATATATATATATGAAATATTATCAGTAAATATATATGCACAGAAACATGGAAAGTTAGGTCCATGAATCAAGATAAATTGGATGTGGTCAAACAGGAAATTGCAAGAGGAGTGAACACGGACATTTTATGAATCCGTAAACTAAAATGGACGGGAATCAGTAAATTTAATTCAGATGACCATTATGTCTACTATTGTGGGCAAGAATCCCTTGGAAGGAATGGAGTAGCCCTCATAGTCAACAAAAGAGTCCTTGGTTACAATCTCAAAAATGAAAGATTGATCTTGGTTCATTTCCAAGGCAAACCATTCAGTATCATAGTAATCCAAGTCTATGACCCAACCAATAATGCTGAAGAAGCTGAAGTTGAAGGATTCTATAATATATATATATATATATCCTGTATATAATATATAGCATAATTAATATATATATACTGATAACATTATACTTAATAACATATATGTGACATATATATTTACTGATAATATTTCATATATATATGTGTGTTCCTTTTTATACCTGAGTAATATTTCATTGTGTATATGAGGGCTTCCCTGATAGCTCGGTTGGTGAAGAATCTGCCTGCGATGCAGGACACCCTAGTTCGATTCCTGGGTTGGGAAGATCTGCCGGAGAAGGAAAGGCCACCCACTCTAGTATTCTTGGGCTTCCCTTGTGGCTCAGTATATGTAGCACAGCTTCCTTATCCATTCATCTGATGTTGGACATCTAGGTTGCTGTATATATATACACATGTCTATATATGTGTGTGTATATATATATGAAATATTAGCAGTAAATAATAACATACATGTATATATATACATACATATATAATATATATTATGCTATACTATATATTATAGCATAATATATAGCATAATTAATGTGTATAATATATAGCATAATTAATACATATACTGATAACATTATACTTAATAACATATATGTGACATATATATTTGCTTCCAAATTGGGAAAGGAGTGCATTAAGGCTGTATATTATCAGTACATACTATATATATACATATACTGATAATATACATATATATCTTGTATATAATATATAGCATATATTTTTCTTTACAGCATCGGAATTTACTTTCACCACCAAATACAACCACAATTAGAGGCCGTTTCTCCTTTGGCTCAACCTCTTCATTCTTTCTTGGGTTATTTCTCTGCTCTTCCCCTGTAGCACGTGTATGTCTGTCTTAGTCGCTCAATCATGTCCAGCACTTTGCGACCCCATGGACTGTAGCCCACCAGGCTCCTCTGTCTTTGGAATTCTCCAGGCAAGGGTACTGGAGTGGGTTGCCATTCCCTTCTCCAGGGGATCTTCCCAGCCCAGAGATTGAACCTGGGTCTCCAGCATTGCAGGCAGATTCTTTACCATCTGAGCCATGAGGGAAAACTCCCAGTAGCATATTGGACACCTACCAACCTAGGGGTTTATCTTTCAGTGTCATATCTTTTTGTACAAAAGTACTGTTCATTAGAAATGCTGGGCTGAAATATCAACAACCTCAGATATGCAGATGACACCACCCTTATGGCAGAAAGTGAAGAAGAACTAAAGAGCCTCTTGATGAAAGTGAAAGAGGAGAGTGAAAATTTTCACTTAAAGCTCAACATTCAGAAAACTAAGACCATGGCACCTGGTCCCATCACTTCATGGCAAATAGATGGGGAAACAGTGAAAACAGTGGCTGACTTTATTTTTCTGGGTTCCAAAATCACTGCAGAAGGTGATTGCAGCCATGAAATTAAAAGACGCTTACCCCTTGAGAGGAAAGTTATGACCAACCTAGAAAGCATATTCAAAAGCAGAGACATTACTTTGCCAACAAAGGTCTATCTAGTCAAGGCTATGGTTTTTCCAGTGGTCATGTATGGATGTGAGAGTTGGACTATAAAGAAAGCTGAGCCACAAAAAATTGATGCTTTTGAACTGTGGTGTTGGAGAAGACTCTTGAGAGTCCCTTGGACTGCAAGGAGATCCAACCAGTCCATCCTAAAGGAGATCAGTCCTGTGTGTTCATTGGAAGGACTGATGTTGAAGCTGAAATTCCAATACTTTGGCCACCTGATGTGAAGAGCTGACTCATTAGAAAAGACACTGATGCTGGGAGGGATTGGGAGCAGGAGGAGAAGGGGACGACAGAGGATGAGATGGTTGGATGGCATCACTGATTCGATGGACATGAGTTTGGGTGGACTCCGGGAGTTGGTGATGAACAGGGAGGCTTGGCATGCTGCAGTTCATGGGGTCACAAAGAATCGGACACGACTGAATGACTGAACTGACTGGCTGACTGACTGTTCATGGGGTTATCAAGGCAAGAATGCTGAAGTGGTTTGCCATTTCCTTCTCCAGTGGACCATGTTTGTCAGGCCCTAACTAGCAGCCCTGATAGACAAAGTGCCTGAAAAACTATGGATGGAGGTTTGTGACATTGTACAGGAGGCAGTGATCAAGACCATCCCCAAGAAAAAGGAATGTAAAAAGCTAAATGGTTGCCTGAGGAGGCCTTACAAATAGCTGAGAAAAGAAGAGAGGCTAAAGGCAAAGGAGAAAAGGAAAGATATGCCCATCTGAATGCAGAGTCCCAAAGAATAGCAAGGAGAGATAAGTAAGCCTTACTCAGCGATCAATGCAAAGAAATAGAGGAAAACCATAAAATGGGAAAGACTAGAGATCTCTTCAAGAAAATCAGACATACCAAAGGAACATTTCATGCAAAGATGGGCACAATAAAAGACAGAAATGGTATGGACCTAACAGAAGTACAAGATATTAAGAAGAGGCGGCAAGAATACACAGAAGAAGTATACAAAAAAAGATCTTCATGACCCAGATAATAACGATGGTGTGCTCACTCACCTAGAGCCAGACATCCTGGAGTCTGAAATCAAGAGGGCCTTAGGGATTATCACTACAAACAAAACTAGTGGAGGTGAAGGAATTCCAGTTGAGCTATTTTCAACTCTTAAAAGATGACACTGTGAAAGTGTTGCACTAAATATGCCAACACATTTGGAAAACTCAGCAGTGCCCACAGGACTGAAAAATGTCACTTTTCATTCCAATCCCAAAGAAAGGAAATGCCAAAAAATGTTCAAACAAATGCATAATTGCACTCATCTCACACGCTAGCAAAGGAATGCTCAAAATTCTCCAAGCCAGGCTTCAACAAAATGTGAACTGAGAACTTCCAGATGTTCAAGCTGGATGTTGAAAAGGCAGAGGAACCAGAGATCAAATTGCCACCATCTTTTGGATCATCAAAAAAGAGAGAGCATTCCAGAAAAACATCTGTTCCTGCTTTATTGACTACACCAAAGCCTTTTACTGTGTAGATCACAACAAACTGGAAATTCTTAAAGAGATGGGACTACCAGACCACCTTACCTGCCTCCTGAGAAATCTGTACACAGGTCAAGAAGTAACAGTTAGAACCAGGCATATAACAATGATTTGGTTCCAAATTGGGAAAGGAGTATGTCACCCTGCTTATTTAACTTATATGCAGAGTACATCATGCGAAATGCTGGACTGGATGAAGCACAAGCTGGAATCATGATTGCCAGGATAAATATCAATAACTTCATATATGCAGATGTCACCATCCTTACAGCAGAAAGTGAAGAGGAACTGAAGAACCTCTTCATGAAAGTGAAAGAGGAGAGTGAAAAAGCTAGCTTAAAACTGGACATTCAAAAAAAGAAGATCATGGCATCAGGTCCCATAACTTCATGGCAAATAGATGGGGAAACAATGGACAGAGTGACAGACTTTATTTTCTGGAGCTCCAAATTCACTGCAGATGGTGACTGCAGCCATGAAATTAAAAGACGTTTGCTTTTGGAAGAAAATCTCTGACCAACCTAGACAGATATTAAAAAGCGGAGACATCACTTTGCTAACAAAGGTCTGTCTAGTCAAAGCCCTGTTTTTTCCAGTAGTCACATATGGATATGAGATTTGGACCATAAAGTCAGCTGAGTGCTGAAGAATTGATGCTTTTGAACTGTGTTGTTTGTTGGAGAAGACTCTTGAGAGTCCCTTGGACTGCAAGATGAAACCAGTCAATCCTAAAGAAAATCAGTTCTGAATATTTATTGGAAGGACTAATGCTGAAACTGAAACTCCAATACTTTGGCCACCTGATGCAAAGAAAAAAAAAAAAACTGACTCATTTGAAAAGACCCTGATTCTGGGAAAGATTGAAGGAAGAAAGAGAAAGGGACAATGTAGGATGAGATGGCATCACCAACTGGATGGACATGAGTTTGAACAGAGGAGAAAGGAGCAACAGAGGATGAGATGGCTGGCTGGCATCACTGACTCAATGGACATGAGTTTGAACACATTCAGGGAGATAGTAAAGGACAGGGAAGCCTGGCAGGCTGGAGTTCATGGGGTAGCAGAGAGTCAGACATGACTTGGCAACTGAACAATAGTATATATCATTAATATTACTATATATAGTAATCTTAATAGATTCAGAAAAAAACATTTGACAAATTCTGTATTTGTTCATGATGTAAACTAAACAAATTAACTGTAGAAAAAATGTACCTCACTGATAATATATGTCATTCTATTAATGGATATTTCATATTGATTAGCTTGTATATTTTAAAATATCCTTGCATACCAGGTATAAATCATGATCATTGAGAATGATTTTTTTAATGTGCTTCTGTATTCAATTTGCCAGTAATAAAATGTCTTAATTGCTGTAGATGTATATGAATTCTTGACACCTGGTAGCATACATCCTCCAGGTTTGTTCTTCTTTACTGTGGCTATCTTGGGACTGTAGGTTTTTTATATCACCATTTAAAATTTAGAATCATTATTTCAATATGATCCACTGTCTTCCAAAAGCATAAATAAATCTCTAATTCTTAGATTAGAATGTTAGTAAATTAATAAATCAAGTTGGGAATGCTAATCTAGAGGTTTTGGGTCATTAATACACTATAATTCTCCTTTTAGCTAGGTCTTCTTTAATTTCTCCCAACACTAAAAATCTTGCACATTTTTTCATTGAAACATTCCCTCAGTTTTTAAATAATTACATCATTTTAGGTTATGTTTATTTTTAATTTCCCATTGCTTCTCACTACTATATAGAACTACAATTTGTATTTTACATTGACCTAATGCAACTGATGTTGAAGCTGACATTCCAATACTTTGGCTACGTGATGCGAAGAGCTGACTCTTTTGAAAAGACCCTGATGCTGGGAAAGATTGAGGGCAGGAGGAGAAGGGGACGATAGAGGATGAGATGGTTGGATGGCATCACCGACTCAATGGAGATGAGTTTGAGTAAACTCCAGGAGTTGGTGATGGACAGGGAGGCCTGGCGTGCTGTGGTCCATGGAGTCGCGAAGACTCAGACACAACTGAGCGACTGAACTGAACTGAACTGAATAATGAGTGATGTTGAGCATCTTTTCCTGTGCTTACTACCTATCTGTATGTCTTCTTAGGAGAATGCCTCTTTAGGTCTTTTTCCCACTTTTTGACTGGATTGTTTGTTTTTCTGGTATTGAGTTGTATGAGCTACTTGTATATTTTGAAGATTAATCCTTTGTCAGACATGACTGAGCAACTGAACTGAACTGAATATCAAGAAAGCTTGCCAAATATGCTGTTTCTAACAATTTATTTCTATACGTATTTTTAAATTTTCTATACACATAACCATGTCATTTGCAAATAACTTCAGTTGTATTTCTTTCCACACTCTGCCTTTATTGTTTGTTTATTTTTTGCTTGCTTGTTTGTTTGTTTGTTTTACTATACTAGATGGAACCTTCAATAAAATGTTAACAAAAATGACAATAAATGTTTTACTTTTCAGTGATAAGGGGGAAATGTTCAGCATTTGACCATTAATTATGATGTTAGCTACTGGGTTTTTGAGAGTAGACTTTATAAGTCTAGGGAAGGTAGGTTCTTTTCTTAATTTGCTGAGGTTTTTAAATCATAAATGACATCTGAGTTCGGCAGAATTCTACAATGACAGCTACACTCCTGCTCCCTGGTGTGGTTGCCCCATATAATCCTCTCACTTGATTGTGGAAAGGACCTGAGGATATAATGGGATGTCACACCTGTTATTAGATCATGTTGTCTCACAAAGTTGAATAAGTTTTGAAGATGTGATCAAATCCCCAATCAATTGGCTGGGAATTAATTAAAAGGGAGATTATTCTGCCTAAGCTAATCATGTGAGCCCTTTGAAAGAGAATCTAGAAATTGGAAACTGTTGCTCTAATGATCTTGCAGCTATGTTTGGAGAGGATGTATGAGAGTATCTATGAGAGGGCAGGTGGCAAAAAGCAGTTATTATTACATTTCGGCACCTAATAAGATGAGGCTTCCCTGGTGGCCCAAACAGTAAAGAATCTGCCTGCAGTGCAGGAGATCTGGGTTCAGTCCCTAGGTTGCAAAGATCCCCTGGAGAAGGAAATGGCAACCCAGTCCAGTATTCTTGCCTGGGGGGAAACTCCATGGACAGAGGAGCCTGACAGGCTACAGTCCATAGGGTTGCAAAGAGTTGGACATGACTGAGTAACTCACACACACACACACACACACCAATTAAGATAAGCATTTTTTTTCCATCTTTAGTCTGGCAATGTGATGAACTGTATTTATTGATTTTACATTTAAAACCAACTTCACACTCCTGCTATAAACCTCATTTGATTATAATATTTGCCCTTTTTACATTTTACAGCTGTGATATTTTGTTTAGAATTTTGTATTCATAAGAGATATTGACCTGTAGTTTTCCTTTCTTGAGTTGTCTCTGTCAAGTTTTGGTATTGGTGTTATGCTGATTTGTAAAATGAGTCAGGAACTGCTCTCTATTTTCCTAAGGTATACTGGTATAAAATTGATTTTATTTGTTCTTTAAATGTTTGGAAGAATTTACCAGTGAAGTGATTAGAGACTGGTGCTTTTGGTAAGAATTTCTTTTTAATACAGTCAGCTTTTCAAACTGTATTATAGCTAGATTTTCTAGTCTCACCTTGTATGAGTTTTGATGCTTTGTTTTCCAATGAATTTATCCATTTCATCTATATTTTCAAATATAGTGGCATGATGTTTGCATAGCATCTTAGAGCCTCAATAATCATGAAAAAGGAGAGTGAAAAAGCTTGCTTAAAATTCAACATCCAAAAAATTAAGATCATGGTATCCAGTCCTGTCACTTAATGGCAAACGGAAAGGGAAAACGTGGAAGCAGTGACAGATTCTCTCTTCTTGGGCTCCAAAATCACTGTGGATGATGAGTGCAGCCATGAAATTTAAAGATGCTTGCTCCTTGGAAGGAAAGCTATGACAAACCTAGACTGTATTAAAAAGCAAAGGCATCACTTTGCCGACAAAGGTCCATATAGTCAAAGCTACGGTCTTTCCAGTAGTCATGTACAGTCGTGAGAATTAGACCATAAAGAAGGCTGAGTGCCAGAGAATGATGCTTTCGAATTGTGGTGCTGGAGAAGGCCTTTGAAAGTCCCTTGGACTGTAAGGAGATCAAACCAGTCAATCCTAAAAGAAATCAATCCTGAATATTCATTGGAAGGACTGATGCTGAAGCTGAAGCCCAGTACTTTGGCAACCTGATGTGAAGAGCTGACTCATTGGAAAAGACCCTGATGCTGGGAAAGATTAAAGAGAAAAGAAGAGGAGGGCAGCAGAGGATGAGATGGTTGGATAATATCACTGACCCAGTGGACATGAACTTGAGCAAACTCTGGGAGATAGTGAGGAACAGGGAGGCCTGGCATGCTGCAGTCTATGGGGTTGCAAAGAGTTAGACATGGGTTAATGACTGAATAACAACAACAACAATATCTATCGAATTGAAGACAGCCTTCCTTTTTTATTTCTGTGGTGATTTTTTTTCTCTCTCTTGGTTTCTTTGCAAGCTTTCCTAGGAATTTAATCTTATCAAAGAATCAAATCTTCACTCTCTTGATATTCTCTATTGTATGTCCACTTTTTTCATTGATTTCTGCCCTTTTCCTTTTAATTCCCTTCCTTCTATTTTTTGTTTGTTTGTTTGTTTTTGAGGTTTGAGTTCTTTATCTAGATTATTAAATTGCTATTTTCAGCTTTTCCTGTTTTAATATATGTACTGATTTTAACCTTTTATTTTTCAAATACATGCATTTCCTATTAAATTCAGTACTGCTTTAGCTAACACACACAAGTTTTTCCATATCACACTCTGTAAAATTTAATGCTTTCAATTTGTTGAACTTTCCCTATAACCAGCATATGGTCAACTTTGGGAAACATTCCATATGCACAAGAAACTGTCCATTAATATTTGTGTCTAGTGTTGTATGAATTTTAAGCTAGCTAATAGCTTTTTAAAAAATCTTCTATATCTTTACTTATATTTTAGCTGTTTTCTGTATAAAATTATAAGTAAGACATCCTGGAATAGGCAACCAAATTGTAGGTTTGTTTTTCTCTTTTTTCTATGACTTTTATTTATATATTTTATGCTATGTTATTTTAGCTTTTGTTTGAATGAAAGTGTTTCCTATTTGCCTTCTTTGAAGAAAGTTGTCAATGGATATACAATAAAATTCTAGTTTTGCTTACTTGGAGTTTATTGAGCTTCCTGAACTTAGGTTGATGTCTCTCAGTTTTGGAAAACTTTTGACCATCAGTTCTTCAGATTTTGATACTGCCTCATCCTCTCTCTCTTATCCTTCTGAGAATATAGTTATATATATAGTGAATTAAGTCAGGAAGAGAAAAACAAATATCATATATTAACACATATATGTGGAATCCAGGAAACTGGTGCAGAGGAACCTATTTGCAGGGTGAGATAGACATGCAGATGCAGAGAGCAGACAGGTGGACATGAGGCGGGGCAAGGAAGTGGGATGGGATAAACTGGGAGACTGGATTTCCATATGTACTCTACCACGTGTAAAATGGTGGGGAGCTGCTGCACAGCACAGGGAGCTCAGGTCTGTGCTCTGTGATGACCTAGAGGGGTGGGATGGGGCAGTGAGAAGGAGGTCTAAGAGGGTGGGGACATATGTATGATATATGTATGATTTACTTCATTGTATAGCAGAAACTAACCCAACATTGTAAAGCAACTATACTCCAACGAAAACAAACAAACAAAAGTCTGAATGTGTCCCACCCATCTCTTACTAGTGTTTTGGATTTTCCATTATATTTTCCTCTGTGTACTGCAACTTGGATATATTTTATTGCATTTTTTAAAGATATCTAATTTTGCATGCTATTTAACCCATACATTGAGTTCTTAATTTCAGACATTGCATTCATATGTACAAAAACTCTTTTATTTTGTATACTGAAACCATTCAATGAAATTCTCCATCTTTTCCTTTATATTTTTAAATATTTTTTTACAATGGTTATTACATCTGTTGCTTCTATTGATAGCCTTTTCCCTTGGTTATTGTCATGTTTTCTGCTTCATGTGTCTCAAAATGTTTAAATGTATGCTATATGCTCCTGCTCCTGCTAAGTCGCTTCAGTCCTGTCCAACTCTGTGCGACCCCATAGACGGCAGCCCACCAGGCTCCCCCGTCCCTGGGATTCTCCAGGCAAGAACACTGGAGTGGGTTGCCATTTCATTCTCCGATGCTATATACTTGCCCATAATAATCAGAGTTATCCCTTGATGTCTGTAGGGGACTGGTTCCACGGGACCCCTCTCCTCTGCACCAAAATCCATAGTTGCTCAAGTCTGCCAACTAAAAATTGACACTTTCCAACATGGCAACCCACTCCAGTATTCTTGCCTGGAGAATATCATGGACAGAGGAGCCTGGTGGGCTACAGGCCATGGGGTCACAAAGAGTCAGGCATGACTGAGCAGCTACGCCTAGCACATCTGCCTCTAAAAGGATGAAGTCACTAGCCGCTGCAGTCTCTGAGATTCAACACACCTGAAAAGAGTTCAGGGGTGAGATCAGGAACGAGGTACCCTGTGTTCTGGAAAACTGGCAGAACAGACCTTTAGATAATTAAATATTTTCAGGAGATTTTATGAGCTTAAATTTTTGCATCTTCTCATATCTAGAAAAGCACTAAAATCTTTAATGGAGACATCTGCTCCTCATGACTAGCTGTTACCTCCACAAAACTAGCAGCAACCTTCTGCAAAAACGTGTATTTGATTGCATGTACTCTCCCTTCACCCAAACCATATGTATATAGACCTCCTCCTCATCTCTTACAAGCAGTTTCTCAGAGCTATCTGAGAGGCTGTCTCCTGGGCTATGGTCCTTATTTTGCCCGAAATAAAACTTAACTCACAACTCTCACATTGTGGGGCTTTTTGGACAAGTCTTTTATATAAAATGGCATAATATTTGTGTATAACCTGCACACATACTCTTATATACTTTAAACCATCTCTAGGTTACTTACAATACCTAATGCAATGTAAATGTTATGTAAAAAGTTGAAAAAACAATATAAATACTATATAAATAGTTGTCAGTGTACAGCAAATTCAAGTTTTGCTTTTTGAAGCTCTGTAGAATTTTTTAAATATGTTTTGTTGAATCTGTGGATGCAGAACTGGCAGATATGGAGGGCTAACTGCATAGATATTGACACTGAGATTATTTCCTAAAGAAGGTCAATCTTTTCTTCTTTAAGAGTGATATGGTGAAGAATGGAACCCCTCAATTTAGTCAAGAACTGAGCAGGGTCAGGGCTACAGGAAAGTTTGGTTAAACTTAGTTTTGTGTGTGTGTGTGTGTGTGCCTGGTTGCAAATATTTCAAGGGCTATGTCTACCACGTGCATGTTTCAGGCTCTCTTCAGGCTTGTCCTTCCCCACTTCTGGCAGCAATGTAGACACTCTGTCTTCCCCTTCCCTTAACTACTCATAATATCCCAGCATTCAGAAATATTCCAGGAGGCTCAAATAATATATTCTCTTTCAAATATTATAAATATTAACTGTTGAACACTAATGTTAATTATTGACTACCTCAACTGTATTTTAATAAGGAAAATGATATTTTAGAAAGCTAAGTTTAAATACAAAAAAGCATCATTCTATTCAAGGTCATGTGTGCATGCCTACTAAGTTGCTAAATCATGTATGACTCTTTGTGACCCACCAGGCACCTCTGTCCATGGGATTCTTCAGCCAAGAATAATAGAGTAGGTTGCTATGCACTCCACAAGGGGATCTTCCCAACACAGGGATCCAATCCATGTCTCCTGCATTGCAGGCAGATTCTTTACCACTGAGCCACCTGGGAAGCCCATACTCAATGGCATAACACCTCTATATATCAACAAGACAAATACAGGTGGTGACCACACACTTGGGTGACTGATTTTTTGTGAGTGCCTTTTGGAAAAATCTAATTAACAAGAGTCACTCGAGTGAGCACAAGCCCTAATATTTAGTATTTTGTAAGTTATAATTTGCCTTCTAATGCATATATTCAAATTAAAATTCTATGATAAATAGACATATTCCAGTACTCTTGCCTGGAAAATCCCATGGACAGAAGAGCCTGGTAGGCTGCAGTCCATGGGGTCACTGGGAGTCAGACACAACTGAGCGACTTCACTTTCACTTTTCACTTTCATGCATTGGAGAAGGAAATGGCAACCCACTCCAGTATTCTTGCCTGGAGAATCCCAGGGACAGGAGAGCCTGGTGGGCTGCCGTCTATGGGGTCACATAAAGTCGGACATGACTGAAGCGACTTAGCAGCAGCAATAGCAGCACCAGCAGCATACAGTAGTCATGTATGGATGTAAGAGTTGGATTATAAAGAAAGCTGAGCATCAGAGAATTAATGCTTTTGAACTGTCATGTTGGAGAAGACTCTTGAGAGTCACTTGGACTGCAAGGAGATGCAACCAGTCCATCCCAAAGGAAATCAGTCCTGAATATTCATTGGAAGCACTGATGTTGAAGCTGAAACTCCAATACTATAGCCACCTGATGCAAAGAACTGACTCATTGGAAAAGACCCTGATGCTGGGAAAGAGTGAAGGCGGGAGGAAAAGGGGATGACAGAGGATGAGATGGTTGGATGGCATCACCGACTCAATGGACATGGGTTTGAGCAAGCTCTGGAAGTTGGTGATGGACAGGGAAGTCTGCCATACTGTAGTCCATGGGGTCGCAAAATGTCAGACACGACTGAGTGACTGAACTGAACTGATGATAAACAGCATTACCTAAACTTTATTTCTGACAGAATAAAGGCTGTATGGAGTTTCCCTAGTGGCTCAGCAGTAAAGAATCCAAGCGCAATGCAGGAACTGCAGGAGACACGGATTCTATCCCCGGGTCAGAAAGATTCTTTGGAGGAGGGCATGGGAACCCACTCCAGGATTCTTGCCTGGAGAATCCCATGGACCAAGGAGCCTGGTGGGCTACAGTCCATAGGGTCACAGAGTGTGACATGACTGAAGCAACTTGGCACACATACACACAAAGGGTACATGTTATAAGGACCTAGGATAGTTCATCAAAGTTTATTGTAGTCAATCAGGGAATAATTTCAGTCTTCTTCAAACTGTTTCTTACATATAACTTTCTGTAATTTTAGGCTAATGATTGTTTTTTCTCAGTAAAGAAACATGTGTGTTATAAGTTGGTGAAAAAGAAAATAAAACTCTACATGTATATTCTACAAAAGCATCAACCATAACAAAAATAATGTAAGAATACAAAGTTGATTGACATATATGAGAGAACACTGATCAATTTTTTAAGTTTATATAGATGATAACAGACAAGATTTTATTTTTACTTCATTTTGAAAAAATACTGATTCACTGTTACAATTTGAAATAAGAAGAGTTGAAAAGGAAACTATAAGCAAGGTGAAAAGACAGCCTTAAGAATGGGAGAAAATAATAGCAAATGAAGCAACTGACAAAGAATTAATCTCAAATATATACAAGCAACTCCTGAAATTCATTTCCAGAAAAGTAAACAACCCAATCAAAAAATGGGCTGAAGAAATAAACAGACATTTCTCCAAAGGAGACATACAGATGGCTAACAAACACATGAAAAGATGCTCAACATCACTCATTATCAGTGAAATGCGAATCAAAACCACAATGAGGTACCATTTCACGCCAGTTAGAATGGCTGCGATCCAAAAGTCTACAAGCAATAAATGCTAGAGAGGGTGTGGAGAAAAAGGAACCCTCTTACACTGTTGGTGGGAATGCAAACTAGTACAGCCACTATGGAGAACAGCGTGGAGATTCCTTAAAAAACTGGGAATAGAACTGCCTTATGATCCAGCAATCCCACTGCTGGGCATACACACCGAGGAAACCAGAATTGAAAGAGACACGTGTACCCCAATGTTCATCGCAGCACTATTTATAATAACCAGTACATGGAAGCAATGAATGGATAAGAAATCTGTGGTACATATACACATTGGAATATTACTCAGCCATTAAAAAGAATACATTTGAATCAGTTTTAATGAGGTGGGTGAAACTGGAGCCTATTATACAGAGTGAAGTAAGCCAGAAAGAAAAACACCAATACAGTATACTAACGCATATATAAGGAATTTAGAAAGATGGTAATGATAACCCTGTACGCGAGACAGCAAAAGAGACACAGATGTACAGAACAGTCTCTTGGACTCTGTGGGAGAGGGCGAGGGTGGGATGATTTTGGAGAATGGCATTGAAACATGTATATTACCATAAGTGAAACGAATCGCCAGTCCAGGTTTGATGCATGAGACAGGGTGCTTGGGGCTGGTGCACTGGGATGACGCTCAGGGATGGGAGGGGAAGGGAGGTGGGAGAAGGGCTCAGGATGGGGAACAAATGTACACCCCTGGTGGATCCATGTCAATGTTTGGCAAAACCACTACAATATTGTAAAGTAATTAGCCTCTAATTAAAATAAATAAATTTATATTTTTAAAAAGAGTTGAAAACTATTACTATAACATAAATGATTACAATGGATTTCGTCCTGGAGAAAATACCAATATTACAAGCAATAGTACAGTGATTTAGGATATGACTAAAGAATATAAAACAGGGAGTAGAGACACAGATGATTCTAAAATACTCACTTCACAGCAGGAATTCAATTGGAAAGTGTTACATACCCAAAATTTTTCTTTCTGCCCCTGTGCTCCTCTTAGTGTGCCCCATCTAGAAATAATAATAAAAATTATTAGCATGGTTAAAAATACTTGAGCTGCATCTTGATGAAACACAAATTATTGTGGGAATTATATCTTTTCTATTTCCCTCTGTCCCACCATGTTTCATTATGGAGCTATCATCATTGCCTACATAAAGGTGAATGTACTGTTTCTTTTTAATCAAAACATCATTGACTTTTTAAGAGTCCACTTAACTAGTCCAAATGGCTTGAAATCAAACTTATTGATGAAAGGAAATAAACCTTAGGGCAGCTGGGATGCAAGGGTTTAAAGTACTGAAAGATATCTCCTCTCTACATCTCATCTTCTGAAACTCTACTAAAATTCTCCAAGAATACTGATAAAACCACAATGTAAATAAAGATAATTGCTGTAAAAGTGTGTTTTTGCAAAAATATTCATATGCATATATTATTTTATAAAATGGCTATATGACTAATGTGAAATTTCTCTATATACATGCGCATATGGAAATCAAATCCTATATTCTCAGTAAGTGAAGGGGAGAAAGTGGCAGAAAATGAAGAGAAATTAAAGAGCCTATTGATGAGGATGAAGGAGGAAAGTGAAAAAGCTGGCTTAAAACACAACATTAAAAAATCTAAGATCATGGCATCCAGTCCCATCACTTCATAGAAAATAGAAGGGGAAAAAGTGGAAGCAGTGACAAATTTTATTTTCTTGGGCTCCAAAATCACTGTGGATGATGAGTGCAGCCATGAAATTAAAAGATGCTTGCTCCTTGGAAGGAAAGCTATAACAAACCTAGACAGTGTTTTAAAAAGCAAAGGTGTCACTTTGCTGACAAAGGTCCATATAGTCAAAGCTATAGTTTTTCCAGTAGTCATGTACAGATGTGAGAGTTGGACTGTAAAGAAGGCTGAACACTGAAGAATTGATGCTTTTGAACTGTCGTGTTGGACTCTTGAGAGTCCCCTGGACATCAAGGAGATCAAACAAGTCAATCCTAAAGGAGATCACTCCTGAATATTCATTGGAAGGACTGATGCTGAAGCTCTAATATTTTGGCCACCTGATGTGAAGAGTTGACAAATTAGAAAAGACCCTGATGCTGGGAAAGATTGAAGGAAAAAGGAGAAAGGGGTGGCAGAGTATGAGACGGTTAGATAGCATAACTGACTCAGTGGAAAGTGAAAGTTTTCTCAGTCATGTCCGACTCTTTGCAACCCCATGGGCTATACAGTCCATGGAATTCTCCAGGCCAGAGTACTGGAGTGGGTAGCCTATCCCTTCTCCAGGGGATCTTCCCAACCCAGATCTTGAACCCAGGTCTCCTGCATTTCAGGAGGTTTCTTTACCAGCTGAGCCACCAGGGAAGCCCAAGAATACCAGAGTGGCTAGCCTTTCCCTTCTCCAGTGGATCATCTCAACCCAGGAATTAAACTGGGGTCTTCTGGATTACAGGCGGATTCTTTACCAACTGAGCTATGAAGGAAGCCCCTTCACTGACTCAATGCACATGAATTTGAGCAGACTGTGGGAGACAGTGAAGGACAGAGGAGCCTGGCATGTTACAGTCACGGGGTTGCAAAGAGTCAAACATGACTTAAAGACTGAATGATGAGGATGATTCTCAGTACTGGTACATTCTCAATGTAACAGATAACAATTCATTAACAAAAAAAAAATCAAGACTTAAAATACCTCTTCTTTTTCTCTTGATTAAAGCCAGGGACATAGATGTTACTAACATGTTCTATTTACTAATGAAATGTCAAGATTTGTCCAAGATCCCAGAGTGGGGATGTTGAACCACAACTCCAAACCCCATGTTCTTCTCAATATGTTATGTTGCTTCTCTTATAAACATTCAGTCCCCAACTACAATGTGTCATGAATGGCATGAGTTTTATGTGGAAAAAGCATATTGATCACCATTTCTATGTGCTTTGGTGGATTATGGGAAAATAATCCTATTCACATAAATTAATCCCTAATATCCCAAATCTCAACATCAGAGTGGTTTTCCATTGTATAAAAAACATTCTGGAAAAGATATGAATTTGTTGTTCAAATATTATCAGTATGTCCATTTCCCAGAAAGCTGTTTTTAATAGGGTATAAAAAGAATGATACTGCGGTACCATAGAAGTATTGTTTAAAGACGGCAGGTTTATTGTAAGGATATTGGGGGCATTCATGAGAATAAGTAATAATGCAATAATAATGATCAAATAATGGATCATTTGATCCTGTGACTAAGAGGTTATCTCCTCCTTCTTCCCCTGTGGCTCAGATGGTAAAGAATCTGCCTGCAATGCAGGGTACCTGACTTCAATCCCTGGGTCAGGAAGATCTCCAGGAGAAGCAAATGGCAACCCAATCCAGTATTCCTGCCTGGAGAATTCCATGGACCGAGAAGCTTGGCAAGCCACAGGCTGTGGGTTCGCAAAAGAGTTGGACATGATTGAGTGACTAACACTTTCACTTTTCAAACTGATTCAGTTTTCAAAATCATTTTTCAACTTTATAATTACATCTACATTCTTGTAACTTTTCTAAATAAGGTACTGACACTGAAAATTTTACCAGTCAAATGATTTGACCCCAAATATTCAAGAGTCATTGTATGCTTCTACCAGTAGATCATATTTGAAAGGTTGAGTTGCTCATTTTCTGCTCATGATGGCTATCATGTCAATTTCAGGAAGGTCAAATTCTGGACCACTCAAGAAAATGTTCTTTCAGGCGGTCAGTCCACTAATTACTTTAGTTATTTATATGAAATACAAAATACACAACTAAATAAGAAGAATCTAAGGAGCCACTTGACTCCAAAACAATATAGGCAGGAGAGGACCCCCACATCTGAGATCCATCAGACGTGGTAAGAAGTTGAGGTACATCATGCTTGAGGCACTAAAGAGCCTCACAGGAAAGAACTTCCATTAGAGAAAGAGGTATCTAGACACAATGAGCTCAATCCAGTAGTTAAACATTTGTCAACAAGGAGGAGGAGCCATTGAGAGTATAATCCATTCCCTGTCACTCAGATATGTCCAAATAGAGCTCCATAATGAACTCAGCTAAGTTTGGAGTTGGGGCAGAAACAGGTCAGGCTTTTTATTAAAATCTGAAAAAGCTATTTCACTAAAAGCTGTGTATGCCATAAAACACTTTTAGTAATACTCAAAAATAGAGGGTAATGATAGAAATGCATAAAAGTTTCTTTCCCACTTTGTAAGAGATTTCTACCTTCCTAGGCTCCACTGCATTGGGAATGGTGCATGGGAAGACAAAGCAGTATACCAGAAGGAATTGAAAAGACATAATGGCAAAATACACCATGAAGTAAGAATTGCATGTATCATAAGCCCATTTTAGATATTCCTAGCACTCTCAGAAATGCTGAGACTGTTTTGGAGCATGAAGATCCACAACTGCATATGGGGTTAAGATATACCAAAATGATGACTACACGATAATTCCATTACCAACAATCAAAGACTAACTCCAGTGGACCTTTGAATAATATGGGCTTGAATTGCATAGGGCCACTTGTGTGGAGTTTGTTTTCACTAAATACCTACTACAATACCACAGGGTCTGAGGTTGGTTGAATCCATGGATGCTGAAGCATGGGTGCTGAGAACAGCCTGTAAAGTCACATTCAGGATTCCAAGCATGTGGGGCTCGTGCTTAACCTCAGCGTTGTTCTAGGGGCAACCGTAATCCTAACAGCCCTAAGAAACAGCATTTTCTCACAAGGAAGAAGTGTAGTTGTATAATTTTTCTTATTCTATATCACTGGAAAAAAAGTAAATAAACCATTCTGTAGATATCTAAGAAGTAAAAACTTTCACTTTTGCTGTTTTTCAAGTGTCATATTTTTCATATGTTCCTAATATTTTTATGACTATCTAAATCATATTTTAATGATATAATAGCAAGCATTCTTATCTTATAAATCTATCAACTCTTTGGAGTTGCCTTAAATTTCTTTTAAGTAGTATTGCTATTTATTATCATTTTAAGATGCATTATTTTGAGCACCAATCATTTTTAACCCAGGGAGAAAGTCAGTGTTCAAATTATTATAAACATTCTCAAGGTAGACAGAAAAGTTCATTAAATCCTTCAATAAAAGTGAGAGAGGAAAAGGAAATAAGTAGGATAAAGCTGATAATTTCAGGGGTTTGGATGCTTGTGAAAAAAAATTATAAACAAAGGATGTTGACCTTTATGCAACATTCAGTCAGAAAGAACATATCACACCTCCGCACAGAAGCTATTGTTCAGTTTCCCTGTGTTACAGCCTCTGTGTCAAATGAAAAGCAAGTTTCATCCATCAGAGACTCTAACGTTTGCACGACAACCTTCAGCGATCTTTTCTTTCCTCTGTCTTCTGTGGACAGTTCCTAAGATGGTAACCAAATATCCCATAAAGTCACAAAGAAGTGTTATAGAAAGGTAGACGTGTGGGTTATTTTCTAAATATCCCAGGCTCTGCATGACTGGGAAGAATCAGACCCTAGATTATTAATATCATAGTGAATGCATATATATATATATATGAATAATATATAGTGAATACACACACACACACACACACATTTATACTTTCCTGAATTGTGGTACTGGATTTTGCTTGCCATTGTACCAACAGGTTGAAAATTTTAGGAATGTGTATATATTTTTACAAATATCTACTCATCAGACAACAAATGTCTTTGAGGACATGAGGATTTTCTTTACATTAATATTGCTCAAAACCTGTTTACACTCTTCTTTGCTTCCCTTGTGCCTGTTCAATTTGAGAAGTATTCACAAATATTTGTTTAAATAGACCAGTACCTTAACTGTCCTTTGCTGAGATTTTTCCTTTTTAAAATAAAGATGTTTTATATAAATTATTCCAATTTGGGGCGCTACCCCACAGGGCACGTGGGATCCCAGTTCCTCAGTCAGGCATCAAGCCCACGTCCCCTGAAATGGAAGGGGACCACCTTAATTAACTACTGAACCACCAGGGAAGTCCCTGAGACTGTTTCTTAGGGAGGGATGACTTGGGAGATTGGGATTGACATATACATACTACTATGTATGTGTGCATACGTGCTAAGTCTTCAGTCATGTCTGACTCTTTGTGACCCTATGAACTGTAGCCTGCCAGGCTCCATCTGTCCATGGGATTCTCTCAGAAAAAATAATGGAGTGGGTTCCCATGCTCTTCTGCACAGGATCAAACCCACGTGTCTTATGTCTCCTGAATTGGCAGGCAAGTTCTTTGCCACTAGCGCCACCTGGGAAGCCCATTGCTATAAATAATATAACTAATAAGGATCTATTATATAGCACAGGTAACTCTATGCAATGTTTTGTAATGACCTATGTGGGAAAAAAACCTTTAAAGAAGAGTGGATATATGGATATGCATAACTTAAACTCTGCCTTCTGGGTTTATCTTATATGCTTACTTTCAGGTCGTTCTGGAAACATTACTCTTTTGCATAATATTAAGTCTTTGTTAGAGAGACCATAAATTCTACAAAGTAAACATTAAAGAATGATATAAGATTTTGTATTGCTAAGGTTATTCCCTTTGAAAAGGATGTTATTCTTTTCAGACAACTGTACTAAATGATATTAGACTTCCTAAAATGCTGTTTTAAGTTCTGTCTAGATAGTAAAATCATTGGAACTAAATAAGTACTTTGTATCAATATAATATTTTAAATGATTTTTTCTCTCTCCTTTGGTTTCACTTGCTTTTGCCATTAAGACCCATTTGTCCAATGTTGGTCATCTTTGACATGGTAAATAAGAGAAAACTGAATGTGCAATTTTCTTAAAGTAATATTGATATTCCTATAAGTATTTTTTAATATTAAAGCACAGAATCTCTTGTGTACTTCATCCATTTATTTATGCCTTTATTCAGCAAACTACTTTTTAGTACAAAGAAAATATATCTTCTCCCTTCAAGATGCTGATTATCTAATGGGAGTGATGTTGGGAAATGAAAAACAAATGAATTTTTGTATCTTGTTCATGTCCCTGAATATGTTCCAGTGTCTTCTAGTTTATAATCTATGGGAACTTGAATAGAATTTGTATCCTACTGTTGTGTGAAATTGTATAAATCTTAATTATACTGAATTGGTTCAAAAATAAAAATTAAAAAATAGTAAAAAAAAAATGTCATAGACATGAAATACACAACTTAGAGAATATAGTCAATAACATTGTCATAACTTTGTATGGTGATAGGTTGTAACTAGACTTATGGTGATCATTTATTAATGTATAAAAATATTGAATCTCTATGCTGTATATTCAAAACTAATATGCTATTGTATGGAAAAATATAAGAATAAATTGAACTCTATAATTGCTACCTTTTTGAAAGAGTGTTTCACAACTTTTCTATAGGTTACAGATGAAGAAATTAACAGTGAGGGCAAAGACCACTCCTTTCACAGAGTGGAACAGAAATTCCTCAGGTGGAAATGGAGTGTAGAATTGTAAGCACTTAGTGCAAAGTCGCAAGAGAGCAGTGAAAAGGCTATTGCAGCCTATTCTCACAGCAGCACTTAGGCCGGGGGACTGGAGAACAGCGGTGGGAGTGGCTCAGCCCATAAGGAGCACTCCAGGCTATAATGCTTGGCATTTACAAAGCTGCTGATAAAGAGTCATCCAAATTTGGGTTGTCACATGATCCGGGGACAACTTTGGTGTTAGCATAGGAATAGATTCCAGAGGGAGGATTCATTCATCTTAATCCCACAGCTTAAGATGAATGTTGTCGTTAAAGCAAGACATAATGAAATGCCCAGTAAGAATGGAAGCTCTCTCAGGCAAATGCTGATTCTTTTAACGGTTGTGTCTCCAACTCCTGAAAAAGTGACTATCACAGAGGCAACCCTCAATAGACACTTTTTTGAGCAAGTACTGGGAATGAACAGGAAGGCATAGGTTTGAGAGTATTTTGGAGATAAAAGGGAGGGAATTTACTGGCTAATATATACCAACTGAAAGGGAGAAGGACTTGAGGCTAACTGCAGGATTTCAAGGTTGAATGAGCAGGAGGGTTCATCAAATATGGCAAATCTTGATGTACACGTCACATGATACAAAGATGTGTTCCTGACAACTGGGTTGACTGAGCAACACCAAGGCTGTAATTACAGAACTGCTTGTTCTTCTTGGGAGTTCTCTCTACTGATAGTGGTTCTCCTTATTAACTTTTAAATTCATGGTTGTTCAGGGGTTCTGACAAGTAAAACACTGAAATAGAGAAGGAAAGCTGATGACTTAAAATAATGGTGAAAGTGACTTTCTGCAGAGTGAGAACTGGGAGGAGGAAATTGCAACCCCCTCCAGGATGTTTGCCAGGAAAATCCCATGGACAGAGGAGCCTGGTGGAGGCTGGTGGGCTACAATCCATGGGGTCACAAAGAGGTGGATACAAGTGAATGACTGAGCACACACACACATGCAAAGTAAGGAATTCTGTGATGAGAACAATTATTTTCTAACCTACCAAGTCAAGATCATATTTGCTTAAGAATCAAGTTCTTTAAATCCAGCTAAGAATTTGGAATGACAAGAAGAAAAAAATATTATATTGATGGTAAGTATATTACACTCTGATCCAAATATCTAGATCAAAATGTTGCAATGTTTCAGATAATTTTCACTTCTGGGGTCCCAGCATTTATCCAATAGACTGAAAAGAGGAATTCAAACTCATGTTTTCTGGGCAGACCAGTTCCATATTAGTGAATACAGATCCAGACAGATAAAAAGCAAAGTTTCTAAACAGTGGACATGTAAAGAAATTTGATGCAGTACAGACAACTAAAACCGGAAATTTTGGAGGAAAACAGGGAACAGATACATTAAGAGAGCCTGATATGAAACTCCAACCCTTCTTATTGAGGAAATGAAAGTCAGATAGGATATAAGTATAAAGAAACCACCAAATGAGTTTCAAGTCATAACAATGATAAGACTACTCTGGATATAGGACTACACTTTTAAAGGTGAGACTACAGCCAGATAATTAGGGCTTTAACACAAAGATTTGAAAGATAACTTCAGTAATAATGAGGCAAAGATACACAGGGACTTGTTGTTTTATGAATGTTCTAGTGGCGACACTTAGTAACTTCATTCAAAAAATTACTCAGGCTTGGCGAGCATGGCCATCTTGAATAGGACGGAGAGCCATCACAAAGTGTTAATTAATGCTAGATCAGAGATGAATGAGAATAGTTTGCATGGGAAAGCAAAATAAAATGATGGTCTCCCCCATCCTCCTTCATTTTTCTACTGAAACAAAATGTCCATCAAGCCAGGGTTCACCGAATCTAAGATTGGCTATTTTGTTGATGCATTCTGCCAGGGAGCTATAAACTTTATCATTGGTTGAAATAGCATATGGAGATTTCTGAAAGATCAGTTTTTGTATGAAAGTGTCAAAGAAGATTGTATATTTTGTGTGCTCCTTAATTAGTCATCCAAACAACACTGTTTATTGAGTTGCAGGAATGTTGCTTACACTACCCTATTGTAATATTTCAGGAAGCAAAAGGATTGCTTAGTGTACTATCACATTTAATTTGACCTACAGAAAGGATTATGGAGGAAATTGATGACAAGGTTGTACTCAGTTCATGCCCTGGTCAGAACGGCCTGCTGAGAAACTGGGAGAAGTATTCCTCTGCATTTACTACGTTAACAGATTATGTGCGGAGATGTCTGCACCATGAGAAATGTGCTGGGAGAGACTGTAGGACCAAAACTATCCATCATCATCAGTGACAATGAACTAGGGTAATATCTAATGAAGCTACACTGTGAGGGAAAACTTCAGCCCTTGAATGTTGGGAATAGAAATGGCTTTCTATTTTTTTTATAAAACCTTAGCACTGAAAGGAGACTTTGGGTTTGAGTATATGACTAATAGGCTAAATCCGGTCCACAGCCGGTTTGGTTGTTTGTTATTTTATTTTACTTTTTTATTGGGGGAGAGTTGCTTTACAATGTTGTGTTAGTTTCAGGTGTACAGCAAAGTGACTCAGTTATGGGACACTCAAGCTCATTCATCTACATATTATTTGTGTCAGCAAATGGCAGAGTTGAATAGTCAAGATCAAACAATTTAATCTGACTGTAATCCAATTTATTTCCTTCACAGATAATGCAACTGAGGCCAAAAGAAGTTAAGTAACAGTTCAAAATTATGTAGTAAGTGGCCAAATTGCCCTAGTGTCTAAGGAACACAAGCAACAAAAAGCAGGACCAGAGGCAGAAATGGGTGGAGTCCTTTCCAGCTGTGAAGAGGGAGTGAATGACGGGACTTGCACAATTTGTAGCGGATGCCAAGGGAAAGGGGGTGCAGCTGAGAGAAGAGAAGGAGATAATGCCAGGGGTCACCCTTTGTGACTTCATGGAGGTGTCATGAAAGGCTTGGAGTGGGAAGGGCTGTAGGCAGCCCTAGAAGGATAATAGTGGTGATGATGAACAAGATGGGCTAAAACGAAAAGTGTGGGGATGGAGTCAGGAGGGACAGCTTGGCTGTGATAACAACATTCCATCAGGGTTGCATTCGCTCACATCCAGCCAACTCATGTATACACAGAAACATTATTAACCTAATTATTAGAATCATGGGGATGAAAATAACATTTGATACATTTATTTTGAGGATCAAATGAATTAAAGTTTTCGTTTAGATTCACAGGTAGTACATGGCATCCGGTCCCATCACTTCATGGGAAATAGATGTGGAAACAGTGTCAGACTTCATTTTTTGGGGCTCCAAAATCACTGCAGATGGTGACTGCAGCCATGAAATTAAAAGACACTTACTCCTTGGAAGAAAATTATGACCAACCTAGATAGCATTTTCAAAAGCAGAGACATTACTTTGCCAACAAAGGTCCATCTAGTCAAAGCTATGGTTTTTCCAGTGGTCCTGTATGGATGTGAGAGTTGGACTGTGAAGAAAGCTGAGCACCGAAGAATTGATGCTTTTGAACTGTGGTGTTGGAGAAGACTCTTGAGAGTTCCTTGGACTGCAAGGAGATCCAACCAGTCCATTCTGAAGGAGATCAGCCCCGGGATTTCTTTGGAAGGAATGATGTGAAAGCTGAAACTCCGGTACTTTGGCCACCTCATGGGAAGAGTTGACTCACTGGAAAAGACTCTGATGCTGGGAGGGATTGAGGGCAGGAGGAGAAGGGGACGACAGAGGATGAGATGGCTGGATGGCATCACTGACTCGACGGATGTGAGTCTCAGTGAACTCCGGGAGTTGGTGATGGAGAGGGAGGCCTGGCGTGCTGCGATTCATGGAGTCGCAAAGAGTCGGACATGACTGAGCGATTGAACTGAACTGAACTCACTCATCATCTATAAAATTTATTTTTTCTGCCACCTCTCCCTTTGTTAGTAAAACATAGACTTGGCCGGACCTTCTCTTTGACCTTCTCTTATAGAAGGAGTCAATCGTATCCTACATGTTTTTGTTCAGAGACATGTAAATCATCATAGCAACACATGCTTTTAACAAAACCTCCGAGTTCGTTCATCCATCAGAATTGTTATACTCCTGGAGCAGAAGATAAAATCCTGAGCCTAGATTACAACACAGTAAGCTTCTATTATTGGTCACAAATTTTATTTGGGTTTTTCCATAGCATCTTATGGAAAACCTGAATAAATCCTTTGGCCAACCTAATACATACTTTCTAAAAATGATTAGTGATTATTTTGAAAGTACTCTGTCTTTCAAGGTGCAATCTTGAAAGTTCACAAACATACACTTTACCTAACCTTCATGTGAACTCTATCATATTTAAAATTTTGAGGACAATACCTAACCTAGTGATAAAGAACCCACCTACCAATGCAGGGGGCATAAGAGATGCAGGTTAAATCCCTGGGTCAGGAAGATTCCTGGAGAAGGAAATGGCAACCCATTCCAGTATTCTTGCTTGGGTAATTCCATGGACAGAGAAGCCTGGCAAGCTATAGTCTACAGGGTCGCAAAGAGTCGGACGTAACTAAGAATGTAATGACATACCTACCATAGAAGGTATTAGATTAGAAAACAGAAATAAAACAGGATCATAATAATAATATACCAAGCTACAAAAAGGAAAAAGCTAAATTTGAAAGGTAGCACTGTGCCAGGGACTCATAATAAAGCTCCATCACACAGGCCTCCCAAATCTGAAGCATTCACAGGCATTAAAACTCATCTCATAAGGAAGGTAAAGTGCGCTTTCCCGGTACCCGAAAGCCACTCTCAGCCTTGTTGTAATCCAAGTTCTCCATAAATCTAGGGAATTGTCTATAATCACCTTCCACAATCGAAACATTTGTTCATGTACCTTGTCTTTCCTCGATATTTACCAAATAGAAAATTATTATTTCAAACTACATGTTTTACATAACCCTATAGAATTAAAATGTATGTGAAACCCATGTAAATGTAAAACCAAACTCCCAACTACCTGTCTGACTTTCTTGGTGCAAACAGAATCATACTATCTAACGTCATAAGAATGTTATCACATTTATCAAAGAAATAAAATTTTCCCTCCTATGGTCACATTTCTCTTTCCCTTCTCATTTTTATTCAATTGCTTGTCTTCTAGGAATAATTGGAGCATTGTCTAAAAAGAATAATAAATTGGAATGATAAGGGTAAAAGTACATCATGTCCTTGATCAGTACTCACTAATGCCCTAATTAGAATTAGCTTCATATTATACTTTTAAAAACTAATTCTTAAAACAGATTAAGGTAATAAATTAAAAAGTTCAGGAAAATACAATTTTTTATAGATATTAAAGAACATGTAAAATGAGTAGCCTACTAGGAAGCAGACACAGTGTCTTCTTAATCCTAACAACAGGACAGGGAGGAAACTGTTATTACTCTAGTGAGAAAACTGAGATTTAGAGAGATTAAATAACCTGCCAAAGATCACCCAGGGAGCAGGGCAAGGACCAGCTTCTGCACCTAAGCCTGTCTTTAAATTAAGTGTCCTTAATGCTCTACAGAGTTGCCTCCATAATCAAACTTAGTCTTTACTGTTCTGGAGCAAAAACAATCTTAGAGACCTTTGCGTGTTAGTGTGTGTGCATTAGTCACTATATCATGTCCTACTGTCTGTGACCCCATGGACTGTAACCTGCCAGGCTCCTCTGTCCATGAAATTCTCTAGGAAAGAATACTGGAATGGGCAGCAATTCCCTTCTCCAAGGAATCTTATGGACCAAGGGATCGAACCTGAGCCTTCAGCACTGCAGGCAGATTCTTTACCATCTGAGCCACCAGGGAAGCCCTATGCATGTGTATGTACACATAAATATGTGTTTTATGTATATATTTATATATGCTTTAAAGGTGTGTTTTAATGAATGTCAACAGAGATTTCAAACAGCTCTTTTTATTTAGTATTTTTTATTTAATTTTTATTTTATATTGGAGTATACTTGATTTACAATGTTGTCTTAATTTCAGGTGTACAACAAGGTCACTCAGTTACACATAAACATATACCTATGCTTTTTCAGATTCGTTTTCCATGTAGGTTATTACAGAATATTGAGCCAAGTTCCTTGTGTTATACAGTAGGTCCTTATTGATTATCTATTTTATTAATATATATGCTAAGTCATTTCAGTCATGTCCGACTCTGTGTGACCCCATAGACGGCAGCCCAACAGGCTCCCCCGTCCCTGGGATTCTCCAGGCAAGAACACTAGAGTGGGTTGCCATTTCCCTCTCCAATGCAGGAAAGTGAAAAGTGAAAATGAAGTCTCTCAGTCGTCTCCGACTCTTCACGACCCCATGGACTGCAGCCTACCGGGCTCCTCCATCCATGGGATTTTCCAGGCAAGGGTACTGGAGTGGGGTGCCATTGCCTTCTCCATTAATATATATAGTAGTGTATATATGCTTACCCTAATGTAATATAATCTCTCCCTTGCCGCCAACTTTCCTATTTGGTAACCATTAGTTTGATTTTGGGGCTTCCCTGATAGCTCAGTTAGTAAAGAATCCACCTGGAATGCAGGAAATTCCAGTTCAATTCCTGGTTGGGAAGATTCCCCTGGAGAAGGGATAAGCTACCCACTCCAGTATTCCTGGGCTTCCCTTGTGGCTCAGCTGGTAAAGAATCCAAAAGCAATGTGGAAGACCTGGGTTCAACCCCTGGGTTTGGAAGATCCCATGGAGAAGGGAAAAGGCTACCCACTCCAGTATTCTGGCCTGGACAATTCCAAGGACTGTATAGTCTGCGATGGACCACGCAAAAGCATGCTGGCTGTGACAGACCGCACAGAAGCATGGCCGAGAGAAGCTACCCCTTGCCCAAGATCAGGGGCAATGGCCAAGAGCGCCAGGCTGTGACAGCGCAGGAGCAGCCAAGAGAAGCTACCCCACATCCAAGGTCAGGGGCGGCGGCTGAGAGGAGCAACCCCACGTCCAAGGAGCAGCAGCTGCGCGGGCACAGGAGGGCCGAGAGGAGCTACTCCACGTTCAAGGTCAGGAGGGGCGACCATGAGGAGATATCCCTCGTCCAAGGTAAGGAGCAGTGGGTGCACTTTGCTGGAGCACCCATGAAGAGATACCCCATGTCCAAGGTAAGAGAAACCCAAGTAAGACGGTAGATGTTGCAAAAGGGCATCAGAGGGCAGACAGAAACTAGTCAATCTGATCACATGGACCACAGCCTTGTCTAACTCAATGAAACTAAGCCATGCCATGTGGGCCACCCAAGACAGGAGGGTCATGGTGGAGAGGTCTGACAGAATGTGGTCCACTGGAGAAGGGAATGGCAAACCACTTCAGTATTCTTGCCTTGAGAACCCCATGAACAGTATTAATAGGCAAAATGATAGGATACTGAAAGAGGAACTCCCCAGGTCGATAGGTGCCCAATATGCTACTGGAGATCAGTGGAGAAATAACTCCAGAAAGAATGAAGGGATGGAGCCAAAGCAAAAACAATACCCAGCTGTGGATGTGACTGGTGATAGAAGCAAGATCCGATGCTGTAAAGAGCAATATTGCATAGGAACCTGGAATGTTCCTATGTCCATGAATCCAGGCAAATTGGAAGTGGTCAAACAGGAGATGGCAAGAGTGAACATCGACATTCTAGGAATCAACGAACTAAAATGGACTGGAATGGGTGAATTTAACTCAGATGACCATTATATCTACTACTGCAGGCAGGAATCCCTTAGAAGAAATGGAGTGGCCATCATGGTCAACAAAAGAGTCCGAAATGCAGTACTTGGATGCAATCTCAAAAACGACAGAATGATCTCTGTTCATTTCCAAGGCAAACCATTCAATATCACAGTAATCCAAGCCTATGTACCAACTGGTAACTCTGAAGAAGCTGAAGTTGAACGGTTCTATGAAGACCTATACAAGACCTTTTAGAACTAACCCCCAAAAACATGTCCTTTTCATTATAGGGGAAAGTGAAAGTGAAGTTGCTCAGTCGTTTCCGACTCTTTGTGACCCAGTGAAGGGTAGCCTACCAGGCTCCTCTGTCCATGGGATTTTCCAGGCAAGAGTAGTGGAGTGGGTTGCCATTTCCTTCTCCAGGGGATTTTCCCAACCCAGGGATTGAACCCAGGTCTCCCGCACTGCAGGCAGACCCTTTACCGTCTGAGCCAACAGGGGACTGGAATGCAAAAGTAGGAAGTCAAGAAACACCTGGGGTAACAGGCAAATTTGGCCTTGGAATACGGAATGAAGCAGGGCAAAGGCTAATAGAGTTTTGCCAAGAGAACACATTGGTCATAGCAAACACCCTCTTCCAACAACACAAGAGAAGACTCTACACATGGACATCACCAGATGGTCTACACCGAAATAGACTGATTATATTCTTTGCAGCCAAAGATGGAGAAGCTCTATACAGTCAGCAAAAACAAGACCGGGAGCTGACTGTGGCTCAAATCATGAACTCCTTATTGCCAAATTCAGACTAACATTGAAGAAAGTATGGAAAACCACTATACCATTCAGGTAGGACCTAAATCAAATCCCTTATGATTATACAGTGCAAGTGAGAAATAGATTTAAGGGACTAGATCTGATAGATAGAGTGCCTGATGAACTATGGACAGAGGTTCACGACATTGTACAGAAGTCAGGAATCAAGATCACCCCCAAGAAAAAGAAATGCAAAAAAGCAAAATGGCTGTCTGGGGAGGCCTTAAAAATAGCTGTGAAAAGAAGAGAAGCAAAAAGCAAAGGAGAAAAGGAAAGATATAAGCATCTGAATGCAGAGTTCCAAAGAAGAGCAAGGAGAGATAAGAAAGCCTTCCTCAGCGATCAATGCAAAGAAATAGAGGAAAACAACAGAATGGGAAATACTAGAGATCTCATCAAGAAAATTAGAGATACCAAGGGAACATTTCATGCAAAGATGGGCTCGATAGAGGACAGAAATGGTATGGATCTAACAGAAGCAGAAGATATTAAGAAGAGGTGGCAAGAATACATGGAAGAACTGTACAAAAAAGATCTTCACAACCAAGATAATCACGATGGTGTGATCACTCACCTAGAGCCACACATCCTGGAATGTGAAGTCAAGTGTGTCTTAGAAAGCATCACTATGAACAAAGCTGGTGGAGGTGATGGAATTCCAGTTGAGCTCTTTCAAATCCTGAAAGATGATGCTGTGAAAGTACTGCACTCAATATGCCAGCAAATCTGGAAAACTCAGCAGTGGCCACAGGACTGGAAAAGGTCAGGTTTCATTCCAATCCCAAAGAAAGGCAACGCCAAAGAATGCTCAGACTACCACACAATTGCACTCATCTCTCATGCTAGTTAAGTAATGCTCAAAATTCTCCAAGCCAGGCTTCAGCAATATGTGAACCGTGAACTTCCAGATGTTCAACTGCTTTTAGAAAAGGCAGAGGTACCATAGATCAAATTGCCAACATCTGCTGGATCATGGAAAAAGCAAGAGAGTTCCAGAAAAACATCTATTTCTGCTTTATTGACTATGCCAAAGCCTTTGACTGTGTGGGTCACAATAAACTGTGGAAAATTCTGAAAGAGATGGAAATACCAGCCCACCTGATCTGCCTCTTGAGAAACCTATATGCAGGTCAGGAAGCAACAATTAGAACTGGACATGGAACAACAGAGTAGTTCCAGATAGGAAAAGGAGTACGTCAAGGCTGTATATTGTCACCCTGCTTATTTAAGTTATATGCAGAGCACATCATGAGAAACGCTGGGCTGGAAGAAGCACAAGCTGGAATCAAGATTGCCAGGAGAAATATCAATAACCTCAGATATGCAGATGACACCACCCTTATGGCAGAAAGTGAAGAGGAACTCAAAAGCCTCTTGATGAAAGTGAAAATGAAAGTGGAGAGTGAAAAATTTGGCTTAAAGCTCAATATTCAGAAAAGGAAGATCATGGCATCTGGTCCCATCACTTCATGGGAAATAGATGGGGAAACAGTGGAAACAGTGTCAGAGTTCATTTTTCTGGGCTCCAAAATCACTGCAGATAGTGACTGCAGCCATGAAATTAAAAGACGCTTACTCCTTGGAAGGAAAGTTATGACCAACCTAGATAGCATATTCAAAAGCAGAGACATTACTTTACCAACAAAGGTCCATCTAGTCAAGGCTATGGTTTTTCCAGTGGTCATGTATGGACATGAGAGTTGGACTGTGAAGAAAGCTGAGCACCAAAGAATTGATGCTTTTGAACTGTGGTGTTGGAGAAGACTCTTGAGAGTCCCTTGGACTGCAAGGAGATCCAATCAGTCCATTCTAAAGGAGATCAATCCTGGGTGTTCATTGGAAGGCCTGATGCTAAAGCTGAAACTCCAATACTTTGGCCACCTCATGCGAAGAATTGACTCATTGGAAAAGACTCTGATGCTGGGAGGGATTGGGGGCAGGAGGAGAAGGGGACGGCAGAGGATGAGATGGCTGGATGGCATCACTGACTCAATGGACATGAGTTTGAGTGAACTCCAGGAATTTGTAATGGACAGGGAGGCCTGGCGTGCTGCAATTCATGGGGTCTCAAAGAGTCAGACACGACTGAGCAATTGAATTGAACTGAATTGAACTGAGTTTGATTTTGAAATCTGTTAGTCTGTTTCCATTTTGTAAATAAGTTCTTCTTGTATCTTTTTTTAGGTTCCAAGTATTATTGATATCATATGATATTTGTTTTTCTTTCTTTACTTAGTATGATATTCTCTGGGCCCATCCACATTGCTGCAAATGACATTATATCATATGAATTCTTTGCAAAATTATTTATTTTAATCGAAGGCTAATTACTTTACAATATTGTGATGGTTTTGGCGTCCATTGACATGAATCAGCCATGGGTGTGCATGTGTCCCTCCTTCCTAAGCCCCCTCCACCTCCCTCCCCATCCCATCTTTCTGGGTTGTCCCAGTGCACCAGCTTTGGATGCCCTGCTTTATGCATCAAACTCGCTCTGGTCATCTATTTTGCATACGGCAATATGCATGTTTTGATGCTATTCCTTCAAATATCCCACCCTCGCCTTCTCCCACATCGACCAAAAGTCCGTTCTTTACATCCGTGTCTCTTTGCCTGCCTTGCATATAGGATCATCATTACCATCTTTCTAAATTTCATATACACACATATATATATATGTGTGTGTATGTGCATGTGTTAATTCTTTTTAAACCAACCCTTGTACCTTGCCTTTCCCTAAATGAAAATACAGCTGTACTTTTTTCTATTGCTTTGTTTTATAAAAGCAATAATTTTTGCTGTTGTTAATAACAGCAGTTACAGAGTTAACAGTCCTGGTCAGTGTTTCAGATGACAAAAAAATGAAAGACCAATGTCAAACAAGAGCAACGCAGGGAACACAGGCTGTGCTGTCAGTTTGATTCAGCATTGACAGACAAGGCAATGTGATGCCATCAGCTCTGAACACCGAAGTAAAATAAAATCAGTTTCACCTCCCTGGGTCTCTCTTCATCTCCACTCTTCTGTCAATGAACTCAGCTCAAAAGATCCCAACTGTCTGTATAGCCACTCAGCGGCTTTTCTGAATGATCGATAGCTTTCCCTAGCCAGCTGCATCAAAACAGTGGGTCTTGTTTTATTTATTAAGGCTCTCAGTGTTATTTATCTCAGTAACCTCAGCTCCTAGCATGTATAAATTTAAAATCTTCGAAAATATTAGAAAAAAACATCAAGCCAACTTTTTAGAACTATTTAGATGATGTCACTTATTAAAACACCCAGGATGATTTTATTTTCCATTTCATCAGTTCCATTTTCTCAGATTAGAAGTTCAACTTTCATTCACAAGGAAAGAATCTGAATAACATTTCAAATTTGAGAATGTCTTTTACAATTATTAACCTCTTCAAAATGTTGCATATTGGGAGGGGGGAGAAATTCAGCAAATTTTAAAAGGTTTTTGGGATTTCCCTGGCAGTCCAGTGGTTAAAACTTTGCCCTCCAGTTCAGGAGGTGAGGGTTTGATCCCTGATCAGGGAGGTAAGTCACTCAGTCGTGTCTGACTCTGTGACCCCATGGACTGTACAGTCCATGGAATTCTCCAGGCCAGAATACTGGAGTGGGTAGCCTTTCCCTTCTCCAGGGGCTCTTCCCAACCCAGGGATCGCACCCAGGTCTCCCACATTGCAGGCAGATTCTTTACCAACTAGCTGCAATGAGGGAGACCTGAGTGCGATCCCTGGGTTGGGAAGAGCCCTTGGAGAAGGGAACGTCTACCCACTTCAGTATTCAGCCTGGAGAATGTATAGTCCATGCATCACAAAGAGTAGGACACGACACAACTGAGCGACTTTCAGTTCACTTCACTCCAGGCAGCTAAGATCCCGCATACTTCACAGCAAAGAACCAAGACATAAACAACAGAAGCAACAACATAACAGATTCAGTACAGACTATAAAAATGGTCTACATTAAAAAAAAACTTTAAAACTTAAAAAAGTTGTTGAATTATATATCTAATTACAAATACGGCCCAATCAATCCCCACTGTTGATATTATTACTAATAACAGTAAACATTTATTGAATGTTCCCGTATATCCAGCATATGAGTACTGTGTATACATGATCCCATTTATTCCTCATAAACATCCTTTTATCCCTAGCTTACAAAAGAATAAACATCTAAGTAAATTATAGCAATAGCTTTGATATAGATTCTCTAATGTCAGTCCAATGATTTACTAAACAAGATTAGTATTGAACTGGTTTCAGCTGAATATTGGGTCTGCAACTAACTAGCATGTAATCTCTGGAAAATCTCTATTGCTATGCCCTCTTTTTTTATATTAGGTTATTGGGAAAATAAAATCCAGGGTCCTTTACAGATCTTAGATGGATAAAATATTTTAAGTTTGAAAAGTAGCAAGTTATCTAATCAATTTAATCAAATTATCATTCTAATACTTCTTTTATTTTTAATACTATTTACAATTGGAATATTTCAATACAGTAATAAAAGTAAAATAAAATAACAATTTAGCAGTCAAATAACCTACTTCATCTTTAAAAATTGTGTTTAAGAAAGATATAAAAAGCTTAGGGTATAGTGAAGAGAAAAAAGTTTTATAAAAACAAAATCTTTAAAAAATAGCATTTCTCTAAAGAAAAATAAATGAAAGGGACTTAATAGCCTTTAAAGTAAGAAAGTTTATGTTATGTTATTTATAAATAAAACATACAAGTTCCAATTTAAGTTGCTCTGGGTATTTTTTTTGTTTTAATATCATTAGATAAATAAACTTGAAAATAACTAGATAAATATTGAAAAATGAGAGCAATATAACAATTTGAAACAAGCTGATAGTAAAATAAAGCTGTAGGAAACTGAACAATGGCATGTCTTTTGAACAGAACACCCTGAATCAAACCATAATAAATGTATGTAATAATTTAATAAGCTATAAAAATGCACTTCAAAGGGTAAAGAAGGAATAGATTATTTATTATGTGGCCTTGTTGCTTTTAGTTCAGAGTTTAGAGAAAAAAATTAGATCATCATCACACATCATTCACCCAAGTATCTTCCAGGTAGATCTTTGACTCAATTACCTTAGAAATAGAAGTTTGAAACTCTAGAATAAAAGTTAAAGCATTGTCCAGGTCAAAGGCATTAAAAGTAAATTTATGAAGCCAAAAATAAACTGGAATTTAGTCAATAGTATAAAAAAGTCAAATTCCCAATATATTATGAGCTCATACCCATCAAGATTTTAAAACTGAAGTCTCTGCTAGAAAAATGAATAAAGGACAAGAATGCTAGTGACCTTTATTCTAGGGTCACTTCCTACTCTAGTCCTCACCTGCACACTCTTTGGTGAAGATTGCCCCCACGCCCAGGCTTTCAAGCACTTTGATTCCATCCATTTCAAAACCACTTACATTTCAATGCAGTTACATTATACGGGTTCTTTGTTTGTTTTAATTGCTGGAGATCAGCCAAAACGGCCGAGTAGAAATACCCTGAGCTCACCTCCTCTCACACCAGGTGTTTACAGGGCTGTCTCCACTACCGGACTGGAAACAGTTCAAGACCAGGCGACTGTATGAACATAACTTCCCAGAGCTCAGGCCTGCCACCGTGTGTCAGGGGAAGAAAGAGTCTTTTTCGTTTTGAATGTTATTCAGTTTCCACTACTTGCTTTATCGCAGAAACTGAACAGTGGATCTCGTTTATTGAAATCCCATTTCTATTCTTTGGTGACAATTTCCGCTCTCAGATACACCTGCATCTCAAAGTACAATGACCCAGAAACAGGCTGAACTGAATTAAACTGAACATCACAGAACAGGGGGAGGAGAAAAACCACCTGGGCACTTGGAACTTTCACTGAAAACCAAACAATGTTGCTGCAAAGACATACAACTTCCTGCAGAGTCGATGGAGGACAGGGAGGCAAACCCAGAGGTGCCAAAGCACTCAGACCAGGTGAGGTCCCCGAATAGGTAAGTAAATTATCATTACTAGAAGAATGCTCCAGGATTAGGCTGCCTTTTAGTCTCAGTTGTCACTAGATTCCCCTTGCTCTACTCGCTACCTATTTAATACTTCCAGTGCCTTAAGTGGATCATATTCTCTCTTACTGTGAGATTGTCCATTTTCTGCTCACTTTTAATCTTCTCTTTCCACGTAGCTCTAGTAATTCCTTGCTGCTCTGCTCACCTCCACAGCAGGTTTCCTCTTCCCTGGAGTTTTCTCTGGCCCCAGAAGTGGAGTCCTGTGCCTGCCTATATGATGCACGCCCTCACGACTCAGTTTAAATTCCTGTTGTGTTTGCATCTCCACACTCGAGACATTGTGTGTGGTCAGCACTGCTTGCTCCTCTCTCCCTCTCTGTCTCCCCATTGCCTTCTCTGAACCTCCTGTTTCTCTGTCCCCACCTGCTTGAAAACAGGAGCAGAGCAGGAAATTTTTGCTGTTTGTATTCTTAATGCCTAGCACAGTACTTGACATATATTACATACTCAAAATAAGTTTCTTGCTGAAAAATTAGGAAAAAGTCTTTACATATAGAGTAAAGGTGTGTGATCAAAGCAAAGGAGAATATAAGTTTATATAGGAAAAAGGGATGCATCTATTTTTACCCTAATGGAATTTTTTGTAAAACAAAAATTAGAACAATTCCTTGAGAAAACATATGTGGTAAAAATACACTGAGTGAATCTTTACATTGGACCTTCTTTGATAGATAATAGATGAATAATAGATAGATGGAAATAACAATATAGATAAATATAGTTAACATTTATATATAACCAAACCCCATGAACAGCATGAAAAGGAAAAATGATAGGATACTGAAAGAGGAACTCCCCAGGTTGGTATATGCCCAATACGCTACTGGAGATCAGTGGAGAAATAATTTCAGAAAAAATGAAGGGATCGAGCCAAAGCAAACACAATACCCAGTTGTGGATGTGACTGGTGATAGAAGCAAGGTCTGATGCTGTAAAGACCAATAGTCCATAGGAATCTGGAATGTCAGGTCCATGAATCAAGGCAAATTAGAAGTGGTCAAACAGGAGATGGCAAGAGTGAACGTCAACATTCTAGAAATCAGCAAACTAAAATGACTGGAATGGGTGAATTTAACTCAGATGACCATTATATCTACTACTGTGGGCAGGAATCCCTTAGAATAAATGGAGTAGCCATCATGGTCAACAAAAGAGTCTGAAATACAGTACTTGGATGCAATCTCAAAAATGACAGAATGATCTCTGTTCATTTCCAAGGCAAACCATTCAATATCACAGTAATCCAAGTCTATGCCCCAACCAGTAATGCTGAAGCAGCTGAAGTTGAACAGTTCTATGAAGACCTACAAGACCTTTTAGTACTAACACCCAAAAAAGATGTCCTTTTCATTATAGGGGACTGAAATGCAAAGGTAGGATGTCAAGAAACACCTGGGGTAACAGGTAAAGTTGGCCTTGGAATACAGAATTAAGCAGGGCAAAGGCTAATAGAGTTTTGCCAAGAGAACGCACTGGTCATAGCAAACACCCTCGTCCAACAACAAAAGAGAAGACTCTACACGTGGATATCACCAGATGGTCAACACTGATATCAGATTGACTATATTCTTTGCAGCCAAAGATGGAGCAACTCTATAGAGTCAGCAAAAACAAGACCGGGAGCTGACTGTGACTCAGATCATGAACTCCTTATTGCCAAATTCAGACTTAAATTGAAGAAAGTAGGGAAAACCACTAGACCATTCAGGTAGGACCTAAATCAAATCCCTTATGATTATACAGTGCAAGTGAGAAATAGATTTAAGGGACTAGATCTGATAGAGTGCCTGATGAACTATGGACTGAGGTTCGTGACATTGTACAGGAGACAGGGATCAAGACCATCTCCATGGAGAAGAAATACAAAAAAGCAAAATGGCTGTCTGGGGAGGCCTTACAAATAGCTGTGAAAAGAAGATAAATGAAAAGCAAAGAAGAAAAGGAAAGATATAAGCATCTGAATACAGAGTTCCAAAGAATAGCAAGGAGAGATAAGAAAGCCTTCCTCAGAAATCAATGCAAAGAAATAGAGGAAAACAACAGAATGGGAAAGACTAGAGATCTCTTCAAGAAAATTAGAGATACCAAGGGAACATTTCATGCAAAGATGGGCTCAATAAAGGACAGAAATGGTATGGACCTAACAGAAGCAGAAGATATTAAGAAGAGGTGGCAAAAAATACACAGAAAAACTGTACAAAAAAGATCTTCATGATCCAGATAATCATGATGGTGTGATCACTCACCTAGAGCCAGACATCCTGGAATACAAAGTCAAGTGGGCCTTAGAAAGCATCACTACGAACAAAGCTAGTGGAGGTGATGGAATTCCTCCATCAAATGGAGGAATACCTCCATTTGAAAGAGTTGAGCTCTTTCAAATCCTGAAAGATGATGCTGTGAAAGTGCTGCACTCAATATGCCAGCAAATCTGGAAAACTCAGCAGTGGCCACAGGACTGGAAAAGGTCAGGTTTCATTCCAATCCCAAAGAAAGGCAATGCCAAAGAAGGCTCAAACTACAGCACAATTGCACTCATCTCACACACTAGTAAAGTAATGCTCAAAATTCTCCAAGCCAGGCTTCAGCAATACGTGAACTGTGAACTTCCAGATGTTCAAGCTGCTTTTAGAAAAGGCAGAGATACCAGAGATCAAATTGCCAACATCCGCTGGATCATGGAAAAAGCAAGAGAGTTCCAGAGAAACGTCTATTTCTGGTTTATTGACTATGCCAAAGCTTTTGACTGTGTGGATCACAATAAACTGTGGAAAATTCTGAAAGAGATGGGAATACCAGACCACCTGACCTGCCTCTTGAGAAACCTATATGCAGGTCAGGAAGCAACAGTTAGAACTGGACATGGAACAACAGACTGGTTCCAAATAGGAAAAGGAGTACGTCAAGGCTGTATATTGTCACCCTGCTTATTTAACTTACATGCAGAGTACATCATGAGAAATGCTGGACTGGAAGAAGCACAAGCTGGAATCAAGATTGCCGGGAGAAATATCAATAACCTCAGATATGCAGATGACACCACCCTTATGGCAGAAAGTGAAGAGGAACTAAAAACCATCTTGATGAAAGTGAAAGTGAAAGTGGAGAGTGAAAAAGTTGGCTTAAAGCTCAATATTCAGAAAAGGAAGATCATGGCATCTGGTCCCATCACTTCATGGGAAATAGATAGGGAAACAGTGGAAACAGTGTCAGACTTTCTTTTTGGGGACTGAAAAATCACTGCAGGTGGTGATTGCAGCCATGAAATTAAAAGACGCTTACTCCTTGAAAGGAAAGTTCTGACCAACCTAGATATCATATTGAAAAGCAGAGACATTACTTTACCAACAAAGGTCCATCTAGTCAAGGCTATGGTTTTTCCAGTGGTCATGTATGGACGTGAGAGTTGGACTGTGAAGAAAGCTGAGCGCCGAAGAATTGATGCTTTTGAACTGTGGTGTTGGAGAAGACTCTTGAGAGTCCCTTGGACTGCAAGGACATCCAACCAGTCCATCCTAAAGGAGATCAGTCCTGGGTGTTCTTTGGAAGGAATGATGCTAAAGCTGAAACTCCATTACTTTGGCCACCTCATGCGAAGAGTTGACTCATTGGAAAAGACTCTGATACTGGGAGGGATTGGGACAGGAGGAGAAAGGGACAACAGAGGATGAGATGGCTGGATGGCATCACCGACTCGATGGACATGAGTTTGAGTGACCTCCACGAGTCGGTGATGGACAGGGAGGCCTGGCATGGTGCAATTCATGTGGTTGCAAAAAGTTGGACACAACTGAGTGGCTGAACTGAACTGAACTGATAGTACTATTAAAACAGATATTTTGGAAAATGTAAGAAGTTTTCTAAAACATTTTCAGACTCTTATTTCTAATAAAGTGGAATGATAATTCCATTTTATAAGCCTTTTTGAACAGGACGATTGTGTGTCAGTGCTACTTCAGCAATTATAAATATAGTTGTTATATTAATCAAATGTATTTATTAATTGGTTTAATCTTATAGAGCAGTAATTATTAGAATTTCCCAATAAGATTCTCTAAAAGCAGAGCACATAATCACTGAGGGCCTAGGAGATGCAGATCGAGTCAGCTCTCTACAAACTGAAATTTGTGTTTCTGTGTTTTACTGTTTTTAAGTTTATGCAAATTTGGAATTCTACTTGAAGATATACCTTTATTTGTTCTGATATTATAATGTTACTGACAAAACTTTTATACTTCTCAGCTGACTCCAGCTGGGTAGAGTCGTATCAATGAGCTTTAGCCAAACAGACATGAATGGACTAGAAAGGTCATTTCTGAGTCAAGGCTTTAAAAGAAGTGAATTTAAAAAGTCCTCCTCATGCTCTTCCTATTTCCCAGATGCAGAATAAAATGAAAACACGTGACCCTAAAAAGTGGCAGATCAATGAAGTAGAAAAAGCTTGGGTCCCTGAAACCATATAGGGGAAAGCCACCCCTAATTTAAGACCTCAGATCTTGAACTATTAAATGAATAATATGCTTCTATAAATGTATTTGAATTATCAAGTATTTTGAGTCTGTTTATTGCAGCAGCTTCTGTTATTCAAAGCAGTGCACTCTCTAGCCCCCCTCCCAAAAAGAAAGAACTAAGTACTTTGCCATTAAAGATGCCCGAAGACCCAAACTCAATGTTTTTGCGTTGCCTATACTAATTATCACATATTTATTTTCATTTTCTAAGTAAGTGTTCATGGATCTGTCTTAGGCTTCGCCATTCATTAAAAATCTCTAATTAAAACATCTGCTCAGAATGTAACAATTTGCCAGGGGTTAAACATAACATAGCATGAAATTTCAGGTTTACCATTCAGTTATTATTTAGAAAGGAAGAAGGGGAAAAAAATGAATGGGGAAAAACAATGGGTGACCCTAATAAAACTACATAAAAATGGTGCAGTTGCACTTAATAGTGATTTGTGTTCCTGGAATCCTTTCTGTATGTATGTTTAGAAAATATGAGGAAATTATATTAGAAACTTAACTCTGAAGCATTATTTTTACTTTTTTAATGAAATATAGTTGAAATATAGTTGATTTAATAATGTGGTATTAGTAAAATGAGGTATACATATATATATTCTTTTCTTACATTCTCTTTCATTGTAAGTTATTACAAAGTGAAGCATTACTTTCATAGTCTCTTTGGATTAATTATCTTTAAATGGATAGATGAATAGATAAATAAATATATAAGACAGATAGGCAGAAATCAAGTGTTTAGGACCTAAAAGACATTGAGTATTCCAAGATAATTAGGTGCTAACAAATAAAATTATGGCTTAGTCCATTCTACCACGATGTTCATAATCTGTAAAATATTGCCTCATTATTACATGATTACTTTTTTCTCATAAACAATAAAAATAAAACATTAAAGCTCTAAAAGGTAAGAAAAATAAGTTAGAGAATCATAAAAATCACAGAGATTAGAATCATCATGGTCTCTAGTCCAGTGATTTTACTATTTTCTTTGAATCCATCAATGCTTTCTTTTCATCAGACTCATCAAGTTTTCTGCCATCTTACTCATATCCTAAACCCCTTGCTTTTCCGATGCCTCACTGCACCCATATGGAGAACTGTGTCTTAAATGAACTCATTTCTCTTTGCATCCACCAAAGTGCTGATTATAGCTGCAGAGATCATATACATGAGGGCAGACGGTACCATCAGCAACGTAAGGCAATTCCTATTGGTTCCTGGGGCAACTCCCTCACCTAAATATCCAGAGGACCATTGCAAACCACCTCTATTCTCAAATTTCTGATCATTCATCCTCCCACCACCTCTTCCCTCTACAGTTAACCTCACCTCCTAATTCCTGGAGGTTAGAAAAAGAAAAGCAATCTGACAGGAATTTTCCTCAACTTACCACTACTTTTCATGTCAGAAGTTTCATTTAACCTCCTTTATTCCTTCTCTGATGATATAATAGACTCTTCACTCAGTCTTTCTCTAAGACAGATGTCTTCACATACTCTGGATCCCAAGCTTACAGTTTTCCAGTTTTCTCCAGATCTTACAATAACCACTTTTTAAAATACCCTCACTGGTTTCTACTCCTTCTTTGCAGACTCATCATTTTCTAGCCAGTTATGAATATTAGCTTTTTCCCATCCCTTAGCCTCAGTCTGTCTTGCTTTTTTTGCTTTCCTTATTCTGTTCAGCACCATCCATCTTCAACGCTTGCCTCTACTATGACCTCGAGATCCGTATATCTACCCGTCTTCTCTGACATCTATCTGCATTTTTATGTCTCAAAGACATGCCCAGTAGGGAACACCATGTCTCCATTTTATCATCCATTTCAATATTAAATCCATATCCTATCTTCCAGCTTTTCTCTTGAAATCTTTTTTGACTCACCCTTATTTTCTCAACTCTTTCACCATCTAAGTCCAGACCAATATTTTTTAATGTGATTATCACCATTTGCCTTTTGTATCACATTCTTTATATTTATTGCTTTAACAATGCAATATTTTTTAAAAATACAAAGATCATACCACTTTCATATTTAAATCTTCAATGACTTCCCTTTGCTCTTAAGGTCCTTAATGGAATACTTAGTATCTTTGACTAAATTCTCTACACTAGCCTACAAGTCCTTGCCTTCCAAGATTCAGCAAACACAACTTTCTTTGTGTTCATGTACTACTTTGTATCCTTCTGACCACAAGGACTTTACACAAGCTAATCCCTTTGCCTGCTACTAAACAACTCATAAATCTTATCTCCTACTTTTTTTCCTCAAGGGTCTTTCTCAGATCTTCAAATCTAGATCAGATATTATAATAAATGTTAACACTTTCCACCCTGCCTTGTTAAATGTATCAAAACTTCCCATTTTTGAGTGTTTTTGGTTACTATATAGCTGCACTGTGAGGGCAAAGGCTGTGTGTTTTTGTTTTTGTTTTCATTTTTCTTTTCATATCTGATACCGAGCACAACATGGTGAAGAAGATGGGCTTTCTTTTAATGTTTGTTGAATATGTAAAAAAGAGAAACGACTCATTCTGTGTCCAATTTTAAGTAACATTATGGATTTGCATCAAGCTTACAGAAATCTCTGACTTTGATTTTCAATAATTTACTCAAGCCAAATGCCTTCACAGTCATTTTTTGGAAATATGCCCAATTTCTATCACTTTGCAACATTTTAATGTATTTCAGTCAGTCAGTTCAGTCACTCAGTCATGTCCGACTCTTTGCAACCCCATGAATCACAGCACACCAGGCCTCCCTGTGCATCAGCAACTCCCCGAATTCACTCAAACTCATGTCCATCGAGTCAGTGATGCCATCCAGCCAACTCATCCTCTGTCGTCCCCTTCTCCTCCTGCCTCATGGCTGCAGTAACCATCTGCAGTGATTTTGGAGCCCCCCAAAATTAATGTATTTGGGGTTGTTTAATTTAATTAAAAAAACTGCAATCCTCATTCACAATCTACTTGAAACATCTTTGTTATTTTTTCATGTTTTTCTTGGACTTTCTTAATGTTTGCTTTCCTTTTGGCTTCCACCTTCCAATTGTTTGCCTTTTCTCTCTGAGTCAATTTTTATATGCTAAAAATTTGATACTTTTGACCCCAGACACACAAACACACAAACTTTGGCATAAAAATTCTGGCCTTTCATAAACACAATTGTATTTGCCTAACAGCCATACATCAATTCATAGAATATAAATTTGATGAAGACCCTGTGTCTATTTTGTTTCCTGATATATCCTTAGTTTCTTGACAACACACCTGGAACATAGAAGTACCCAATAAAATATTTGCTGAATAAATAAACTTTCACATAAAGCATTATTGAACAATGGCAAAAATATGTCCTAAAATAATTTTTATTATTCTCTTTTGTAACAGAGAGATTATTCCTCAGTAAAATCCTGTCCCACAAGCAGGGATGACAATGACTTATCCACATAACTTCCCGTAACTTTCTAAAATATCTAGCTGCTACTTTTTTTTCATTTGAGTTTTAGTGGTAAAGCCTGGAATCATATGCAAAAGTAAATGCCTTTAAGGTACTACTTTATACTTCCAAATGAGGGTTTAAAGAAAGTTCACAAGTTTTGGTGGACAAAGACACAGGATGAGCTGTCCCTCATATACAGGACCGTAACACAGAGACCACTGGCCACAATGAAAGTCTTAATTATCATATTCTTCATTGTGCGATACACTTTCACCCCACATTTTAACATCTCTAAGTTGAAATCCATCGAATAATCAATGGAGTTGCTTAGTTTAATTAGTAACATTTCTTTCTTCTTATTATTATTATTGGCATATAAAATAAGCCATGTTTCAAAATATCTGGCATTTTTAACTCAATTAAATCCTTTCATGGTAAGGAAAGAAAGAAGAGTAAACTGAAATGGTGAGGAGTGAAGTGGACAAGAAGATCTAGGAGGAAAAAAAGGGGGAAAAAGTACCAACCAGAAGAGGATTACCATGAGGGCTGTGAGCATGTCTAACACTATGCTTCAGAGTACTTTTGAAATGAGAGTCCTTATATGAAATCTGTCAGCCAGACAAAGCTTCCTAATGGAGCAGTGGCTGTGAGGAGACAGAGCACCTCAGGTGTAACAATTAACACAAAACATCTTCTGAACACTGGCAGAGGACCCCAGACATCCAGAAAGGCAAACCAACATCCTTGGAATGAGTCCATGAATCTCTTGGGTGTTGTTGGCTGTTGAGAGCCATTTCACTATGAATCTAGAGGCTTTGTCTTTTGTGCTATATGGCTTGAGAAGTCTTGATGCTATTGTAAGAAGTCAGGTCTGAATCCCAGAGGCAGGAGACTTAAACTTTGGACCTTCAGAGAACTCCTCACCATGGAACATTAATAGACAAGAGCCCACCCAAAGTCCTCCAGCTCAACACAGACCAAGCACCACCCAAGAGCCAGCAAGCTACAGTTCAGGATGCCCCATACCAATCCTTCAGCAAAACGTGAGCACAACTCTGCACATCAACAGACAGTCTGCCCAAATCCATTGTGAACTCACAGACACCCCAAAACACACTACTGGACACAGCACTGCCCTCCAGAAAGACAAGATCCAGCTCCATCCACCAGGACACAGGCACAAGTCCCTCCAACCAGGAAACCTTCACAAGACACTGGTCCCAACCTACCCATGGGGAATAGACTCCACAGTTAAGAGGAACTACAACCTTCCAGCCTGCAGAAAGGAGACCCCAAACTCAATAAATTAAACCAAATGAAAAGACAGAGAAATACACAGCAGATGAAGGAATATGGTACAAAGCTACAAGACAAAACAAGCGAGGCAGAAATAGGTAGTCCACCTGAAAGAGAATTTAAAATAATGATAGAAAGATGATTTAAAATCTTGAAAGCACAGTGGAGGCACAGATAAGTAGACTGGAGGTGTGTTCAAGAAGCAGCAAGAAATGTCTAACAAGGACTAGAAGAATTAAAAAATAATCAACAATGAACAATGAAATAACTGAGCATGAAAATATCCTGGAGGGAACCAACAGTAGAGTAACTGAGGCAGAAGAATGGATAAGTAAGCTGGAAGATAAAATGGTGGAAATACCTGAAGCAGAGTAGAAAATAAAATAAAAAGAAATGAGGACCGCCTCAGAGACCTCTGGAAGAACATTAAGCATCCCAACACTCAAATCATAGGTGTCCTAGAAGAAGAAGACAAAAGTAAAGGGCATGAGAAAATATTTGAAGAGAATATAATTGAAGGTTTCCCTGAAATGGGAAAGGAAATAGCCACCCAAGTTCAGGAAGCCCAGAGTCCCATACAGGATAAATCCAAGGAGAAACACCAAGACACATATGAATCAAACTAATGAAAACTGAACACAAGAACAAATATTAAAAGCAGCAAGGGAAAATCAACAAATAACATACAAGAGGACCCCCATAAGGCCAACAGCTGAACTTCAACAGAAACTGTGCAGGCCAGAAAGGAATGGCAAGATATATGTAAAGTGATGAAAGGGGAAAAAACTACAACCAAGATTATTTTATTCATCAGGGACCTCATTTAGATTTGAAGGAGAAATCAAAAGTTTTAAAGACTAAAGTTAAGAGAATTCAGCATCACCAAACCAGTTCTTCAATAAATGCTAAAGGAACTTCTCTAGACAAGAAACATAAAAAGAAAGGCCTATAAAAACAAATCCAAAACAATAAAGTAAATGGTAACAGGATGATACTTATCAATAATTATCTTAAATGTAAATGGGCTAAATGTTCCACCCAAAAGACACAGATTGGCTGAATGGATACAAAAAGAAGACCCCTATGTATGCTGACTACAAAAGACCCACCTGAGACCTAAGGAGACATACAGACAGAGAGTAAGGGGCTGGAAAAAGCTATACCATGCAAATAGAAATCAAAAGGAAGCATGAGTAGCAATACTCATATCAGATAAAATAGACTTTAAAATAAAGACAGTTATGAAAAAAAGAAAGACACTACATAATGATCATAATTGACATATTGTTAGCCAGACTCATCAAAAAAAAAAGGGAGAAGACTCAAATTAATAAAATTAGAAGTGAAAAAGGAGGAGTTATAACAGACAACACAGAAATACAAAGGATCGTAAGATCCTACTATGAGCGACTATATCCCAATAATATGGACAACCTGGAAAAAAATCGGCAAATTCTTAGAAAAGTATAGCCTTCCAAAACTGAACCAGGATAAAATAGAAAATATGAATAGGTCAATTACAGACACAGAAATCAAAACTATAATAATTAAAAAAAAAATCTTCCAGTAAAAAAAAAACCCAAAGACCTTCAAAGGTGAATTCCAACAAAAGTTTAAAGAGCTAACACCTATCCTACTCAAACTCTTCCAGAAAACTGCAGAGGGAGGAAAACTCCCAAACTCACTCTATGAGATCAGTAGCACACTAATGCCAAAACCAGACAAATATGCCACAAGAAAAGAAAATTATAGGCCAATATCACTGATGTACATAGATGCAAAAATTTTCAACAAAATTCTAGCAAACAGAATTCAACAGCACATTAAAAAGATCATGAATCATTACCAAGTTGGTTTTATCCCAGGGATGTAAGGATTCTTTAATATATGCAAATCAATTGATTTGAGACACTATATTAACAAACTGAAAGATAAAAACCCTATGATTATCTCAATAGATGCAGAGAAAGCTTTTGACAAAATTCAGTACCAATCTATGATAAAAGTCTCCAGAAAGTATGAACAGAAGTAACCGACCTTAACATAATAAAGGCCATATATGACAAATCCACAGCAAATATTATTCTCAGTGGTGAAAAACTTAAAGCATTTTCTCTAAAATCAAGAACAAGACCGGGATGCCCACTCTTGCCACTCTTATTCAACATAGTTTTAGCAGTCCTAGCCACAGCAATCAGAGAACAAAAAGAAATAAAATGAACCCAGATTGGAAAAGAAGTAAAACTCTCACTGTTTGCAGATGGCATGATTCTTTACAAAGAAAACTCTGAAGATGTCACCAGAAAATTACTAACACTAATCAATGAAAATAGCAAAGTCAAAGGATGTAAAGTTAATACACAGAAATTGCTTGCACTCCTATACACTAACAATGAAATATCAGGAGAAATTAAGGAAACAATCACATTCACCATTACAGCAAAAAAGAATAAAACACTTAGGAATAAACCTACCTAAAGAGACAAAGCACAGACATTCAGGTTGCCAACAAAGGTCTGTATAGTCAAAGATATGGTTTTTCCAGTAGTCATGTACTGATGTGAGAGTTGGACCATAAAGAAGACCGAGTGCCAAAGAATTGATAGGCAATTCCTATCAAACTATCAATGATATTTTTCACAGAATTAGAACAAATAATTTTACAATTTGCATGGAAACACAAAACACCACAAATAGCCAAAGCAATCTTAAGAAAGAAGATTGGAGCTGGAGAAATCAATCTGCCTGACATCAGACTATACTACAAAGTGACAGTCATCAAGACAGTATGGTACTGTCATAAAAAAAGAAATATAGACCAATGGAACAAGACAGAAGTCCTGGAGATAAATCCATGCCCTATGGGGACCTTATCTTTGATGAAGGAGGCAAGAATATACAATGGAGAAAAGACAGTATCTTCAATAATTGGTACTGGGAAAGTTGAGGAACTACACGTGAAAGAATGAAATTAGAACACCTCATAACACCATACACAAAAATAAACTCAAAACGGATTAAAGACTAAAATATATAAAACTCTTAGAGGAAAATTTAGGCAGAACACTCTTTGACATAAATGACAGCAAGATCGACTATGACCTACCTCCTAGAATAATGGAAATAAAAGCAAAATAAACAAATGGGACCTAATTACACTTAAAAACTTTTGCACAATGAAGGAAACTATAATCAAGGTGAAAAGACAACTCTCAGAAAAGGAGAAAATAATAACAAATGAAACAGCTGGCAAAGGATTAACTGTAAAATATACAAGCTGCTCATGTGGTTCAATACTAGAAAAAACAAACTACCCAATCAAAAAAAGGGCAGAAAAACTAAACATACATTTTTTCCAAGAAAATGTACAGATGGCTACTAAACACATGAAAAGATGCTCAACACTGCTCATTATTAGAGAAAGGCAAATCAAATCTACAATGAGCTATCAGCTCACACCAGTCAGAATGGCCATATCATGAAAAAATCTACAAACAAGAATTGTTGGAGAGGATGCGGAGATTAGGGAACTCCCTTGCATTGCTGATAGGAATATAAATGGATACAGCCACTACGGAGATTCCTTAAAAAACTAGGAATGAAACAACCATTTGACCAAGCAATACCACTTCTAGACATATACCCTGAGGAAACCAAAACTGAAAAAGACATGTGTACCCAATATTTATTGCAGCACTGTTTACTATAGCTAGGATGTGGAAGCAACCTAGATGTCCATCAACACATGAATGGATAAAAAAGCTGTGGTACATATATACAATGGAAACTACTCGGCCATGAAAAGGTACATATTTGAGTCGGTTCTAATGAGGTGGATGAACCTAGAGCCTATTATACAGAATGAAGTAAGTCAGAAAGAGAAAGACAAATACTGTATATTAGCACATATATATGGAATCTAGAAAGATGAAACTGATGATCCTATTTGCAGGGCAGCAAAGGAGACACAGACATAAAGAACAGATTTAGGGTCACAGTGGGGGAGGAAGAGGGTTGGAGAGAGTAGTAGTAAAACATGTGCATCACCATATGTAAAACAGATAGCCATTTGCTATATGGGAATTTGCTGTATGATGCAGGGACCCCAAAGCAGGTGAACTGTGACAGCCTGGAGGGGTGTGATGGGGAGGAAGGTGGGAGGGAGGTTTAAGAGGGAGAGGACAAATGTACACCTAGGGCTGATTCATGCTGCTGTGTGACAGAAACCATCACAATACGGTAAAGTGATAATCCTCCAGTTAAAAATAAAATAAAATGATGAGAAGCAAAGAAATTTAAGTGTTTATCTATCTACCTACTGTAAATATATAATATATATATGTATAATACATATGTAATATATACATGTATGTGGTATATATAAAATAGTATAAGCATATATGTGTAAATATATATATGTAATATATATATATATATAATGCCATGCATTTGGAAATACACAACTTTTATCACCTTATACTATAATCACTTGTGAATGTCTCTACTTTATTCCCTAAACTCCTTAAGAACAGGACTATGTATTAATCTTCCTTCTATTGCTCAGCGATGGGCATTTGATAGAAGTTTAAATTCATTAAGTACAAGTGAGTTAAATCTGATAGCTTTGTGTTTGACAAATTCATAGCAAATAGAATTTGATGCAATAAATTTGTAAGGTATTTCATAGAAGTACACTAAATTCTCTGATAAGGAACATTAACTTACTTGGGTTATTTGATTACTCTCTAATTCACTGATGTGTTAATTTTCTGCATACAGTAATTACCAAATCAGGAATTACTAATAGAGAAATGAATAAAAATCTACTGCTTCAGGTCATTTAACAATGCCCAAGGGCCCTAACATATTTCTGAAAAATAAACAAAATCTCCAAAAGTTATTTGCTCACTAGAAAAATTAGCCTTGCTAATTGTCACACATGTGAGATAAATTTTTAAGTGTCTCAATCCTTTAGGAGTTTATAAAAGTGAACACATTATTTCAATTGACACAATCAATATGGAAAATATACAAACAGTGCAGAGTGATTAAATACAAACACATTCATATTGTTCAACCCCAGCATGAACAAATTTAGGAGTAGAATGAAGAAAACATGATCAGCGTGGCAGGAGAGAGATAATAAAGAATCAGTTCTAATCAATCAAGAAAGGGTCCACATCAAGGTTCCATTCCCAGAGTTCTCTGAATAATAAGAAAGATCATTTCAATCACCCAGTGTGTGGGAAAAATTTTTCCAAATCATGACTATTACTAGGGGAAACAAAAATTGATAATGAAACGTACATAGGAAAGAGATTTAGAAGAAACAGGACTTTCAAACTGAAGGGAAATGGAATTCAAGTGGCACTGAATTCCCAGTTCCAGTAGCAGCATAAAGGAATTTTTTACTCTGTTTGCTTTTCTGAAAAGTCACTGAACAATTAAGAATGGAAAAACAAAGTAAAACAGGACAAGTTTTCACAATTCTCACATAGATTTAAACAAATAATTTTACATTGAATAAAGGAGATCTTACCCTGTCTTCCTGCTTAATCTCTACCATTTGTAATTCCATCCAAAACCTTCTCCCCATATCCTAGCACACTTTGGTTTTGCACACTTTCCTTGATCATCCCATATGTAGAATTCCAATAATCTATTTCCTTGCCCTTAGAACAGTTTCTTAGGATGGATTCCCAAGGAAGTGAGAGACATGCTTTGGTACCTTTCCTAAAATATTGAGTTGATTTTTCACTGGATTTTAAAATAATGACTAAATAATGTCAAGGTTTTATAATTTTTAATTTTTATGAGAACCTCTCATACCAAAAGGAATTCTGGCACCTAAATGCACTACATAATCTATTTTCAATCTTATTTTCAGGAGGTATTAAATGAAGACTTTTGAGAAATCACCTTACCCAGTGAGTTTGACCGCATGTGTCCGAAACTTTCGATATTTTTCTGAGTCTTCATTTGTGCTGGTAATGTGTCTATATATCCCTGTCTTATAATTGAAGAAATCCTCATGAACTTGCATTATAGCTAAAATAAAACCCAACAGGATAAATGACATGATTTTAAATCATTATCTTTAAAAAAAAACCTTCAGAAATTCTTACAGAACAGTCAACAAGTAAATTACCAAGGGTAGAATCTAAAAAGGAATTTTGCAGTTCAGTTTAATTTTCTTTCCTACTTAATTGATTGAAACATTTTCTAGTTCTCTTATAAAAGTAACTTTTAGCTACTTAGCATATTACTTAAAATCACATTGTACATTTAGAACTCGATCTTTTTTACTTGACAGAAGCACTATTATCAGGAGCTGAATCCTTGCAGGAAACCCAATACACTCACTGGTGATCACCAATTCTCCATTAACCTTGGGCTTCTCCACCAGTCCCTTAAAATTCCAATTAAGCTATCAGTGAAGGGTGAACCTAACAAAGGGTTTAAAGTAATTGTCCTTCCTCCTTAGAAGTAAATACAAAAGTTTCCTTGGTGAGTTTGAATAAAAAGTAACCCTTAGCAAAAGAATACTCTGAGAAGATTTCATCGGTCCCACTCTGGGGAGCTAAGCCAATAGTGTATTCTTTGGAAAGGAAGAGCTTATACTCTTCAGAAAGGAAGAGCTTATATTTTATAAAACTCTTCTTTCTTCCCTCACCTAGATTATTTCTTTTTCTTTTCTGAATTGTGGCTGTTTCATTGAAAGGCTTGAGCAATTTATGGTGAATACTTTAAACTTCTCTAGAAGACATGAATTGAAAGCATTTTTATTTGGGCTAGTTACATATACCTTGACAACTGTGCACAATGCTTGTCTTAGTTTGATGTGAATTTTAAATAAAATAAGGAAGAAAGCCACTAACATTTGACAGATGCTAAAATGAAGCTTCTCCTCCAAAGTCAAGTATTACTTTTGATTTCTACTTTTTATTTCATTTTTTAATGTTTCATGCCTTTTCTGATGGTGTCCAAATATTCATAAAAGAGATGAAATCTTTATTTAGTTGAACACACCTTTCCATAGGATGTTAAGAATTTATATAACTGTACTCTATTCAGCTCTTTGTTTTTGTCCTCTTTCCCGCACCTAAAATTCTTTTTAATTCTACAGATTTTAGAAGAATGCACACAGTACCATTTATTCATCAATCTATCACATTTTACATTCTTTTGTAAGGCAGAGGGGGAAAATGTTGTACCTTAGCACTGGCAACAACACGCAGACAGCCATTTGCATCTACAGTGAGATGAGGCAACCAGCATTTATAACTGTGAAAGTATTGCCATTGGCAATCTCTTCCATAGAGCTACTGACCCCATTAGCTTTCAAAGCACCATGAATAAAAAGTACTCTTCAACACAGAAAAATACCCTCCCCAACCTAAGAAACATGAATGAGATGCCATGACAACTAACTTGAAGACGGATTCCTCCTTGAGTTTCTGACACCAAACAGACCTGATGATCTAACTACATAAGCTACCATAATGCAATTTTACTTCTGGAAAACCACACAAACTTATTACACTCTACCCACCCACAAGGGTAGGATACTGAGCACTGTCTTCTGCTCTTGCTTCAGCCTGGCAGGAGGAAAGTTCTCAACAAACATTGGTTCCATGATGCTGAATAATTTGAACTTCAACTTTATTATTTTCAAATTTTACCTCTTTATTTTTGATTCAGTCTGTAAAATTCATGAATACTTAAGTATCTGACCATTAAATAAACATAAGATATTCTCAATTTTCAGTCATTATGCTGCAGATTTCTTTTAATTGATTAAAAGAATGAGAGAGAAACTTTAAACAGTAATATAATGATTTAAAGACTCAAAGAGGTTTAGATAATTCGTCCAAAGTCATTTAAGTAGCAAATGTCAAAATTGGAATTTCAAATTCAACCTTGACTTCAAATGCCTGGCTTCCTTCAAGTTTGTCACACAAACTCCAGTTAATGAAGGATATATTTAAATTACACATTAATTCCCTACTGTTTTTCTAGCCTTCAAAGATTACACAACTGAAAGGAGAAAAAAAAATTTCTTTTTATTCATTTCAGGTTTTGTGTATGGCCCCAGGATTTTAAAAACTGAATTCAGGCCATGTTCAGAATAAGCTTTGGTTTCTCAATAAATGTTAAGCGATGATAAAGATCAATAAAAGTCTTTCCAACACAATTTTAAAATCTGTATTTCCTATTATCTGTTGAACCAATATTGATTAGGCCGGCATTCAGAAACACAAAAATACATATAACCAATAGTTCTTTGGGTATACATCAAATGTTTTCAATTTAATTTTGATTTGTTTAGCCTAATTATTTTATTTATTTATCAATTCCACTGCATTGATAATATTAATATATTTTTGGACTTTTCAGTATTCACAGCCTGAATTTCTATTTTAGGCCTCACTGGTTTTGTTCTCCCAAGCATTTCAAGGCAATATTTAATACTGGAAATATACACTGTAAATTTATTTTTATTCATACCATTGGTGCAAAATAAATTCCAATAGATAAGCAGAGGAACTGTGTATCAGATATAATATCTTCATATTAAATCAATGGACATTTTATAAATTAGTATATGATTTCCTTATTGATTTTAGTTTACTATCCATAACACATTTTCAAAATAGATCAAAATGGAAAGCATTTTATAAATCACAAAAATCGTCCTGGCTTATTTGATTTCTTTTGAGCTCATAGGAAAAGGGAAGTGTCTACTTTGTTTCTATTGCTAAACCTTCATTTTCCTACAATCCATTATCTAATCCATTTAAGCCGAAGTGAGATTTTTAACACTATGTACGAGTCAAATATAACTAAACAATCAAACGAGCTCTCAGCATTTCCTGTTTGAATGTCTTTTGGATCCATGACCACTTTGTATAGACTGAGCTGACTTTCATCCAATGTGTCATTAACATTTGTTCAACAATTCAATTTATGAATGAGTCTGTCTTCTTCAAGTACAAGAGGAGCTAATGAGGCTATTAGGTGAGCGTATCTCCTATAATTACATTGGTCTTACAACCATTGAATCTTTAAGAATTATCTAAAGCAAAAGATGTCTATCATTTATTAAGCTCTTTATATGAGTTAAATGCAAAGTTGTTTATTAAAGAAATACATAAGACACAATCATATGTCATCCAACCTTACCTTGTGTGCATGCTAAGCCACTTCAATCAAGTCCGACTCTTTGCAACGCCATGGACTGTAGCCTTCCAGGCTCCTCTGTCCATGGGATTCTCCAGGCAAGAATACTGGAATGGATTGCCATGCCCTCCTCCAGGGGATCTTCCCAACCCAGGGATCAAACCCATATCTCTTATGTCTCCTGATTGACAGGCGGGTTCTTTACCATGAGTGCCACCTGGGAAGCCCAAGCTTACCTTGAACTGGTCCATTTTGCATGATTTCTCTCATGATCTCAGTTTCCTGGAGGGAAAAATATCAGTGAACACCATTATCGTTGTCAGAGTACACTACACCTATTGTTTGGTCTGTAATGTTAGGGGCTGTACAATCAGCTTAGGAATTACGGAACCCAGTGTGCCTTGACAACTTGCAATTTACTCTTAATCATACTTTGAAATACTTGCATGTGAATCTCCACATTGGTGAAGTTGCTAAAGACAAGACACACACATGTTTCATTGACTCTTACACTGGCAATAATTTTGTTTTTGTTGTTGTTGGTTATTTTATTTATTTATTTTTTTGAGTGAATTTTTTTATATTATTTTTTAACTTTACAATCTTGTATTGGTTTTGCCATATATCAACATGAATCTGCCACAGGTATACATGTGTTGCCCATCCTGAACCCTCCTCCCTCCTCCCTCCCCATACCATCCCTCTGGGTCGTCCCAGTGCACCAGCCCCAAGCATCCAGTATCGTGCATCCAACCTGGACTGGTGACTCATTTCATATATGATGTTATACATGTTTCAGTGCCATTCTCCCAAATCATCCCACCCTCTCCCTCTCCCACAGAAGTGAAGACAAAATATAATAATTTTTATGGTCAAAAAGAAAAAATTAAATAAAACACTGTTTTATCAGTGGAAAGTAGTGTTATCTCCATTCTTTGGACCACAACAGTGATCCCAGATGATTATTTTGTGAGGTTCCTCAGTTTTAGCATACAAATATTTATCTGTTTTCATCCACTGTGTAATGCAACTTTTAGGAATGAAGAAGTTCATTCACATATGCATTTTGATTAGAGTACATCCCAGAAACTAGGACAGAAACAAATATTAACCTTGCACCAGTCCTCCAGATAGTTCCATTTTGGTGGAGTAGACAGACAATCACATAACTAATTGCTAAGTAACATAACTAATCATGATACACTAAGCTTGATTATAGAGACAAGCACAAATACCATGGATACAAACAAGAAAGGGACATTGATTCTGCCTAGAAGTCAATAAAACTTCTTAGAGAAGATGAAGTTTTGACCTACTTCCTTGACATGGAAGTTGGTGGGATAACCACTGGTGTGAGAGGAATCATCACCCAGCTAAGTAGAAGCAAAGAGGGCCAGTGCATGTGGGGAGCAGACAGCGGTCAGTTTATGAGGAACATTATGGGCAGGTGGGGAATGGGTAGGTTGGTTGGACATGAGTCCAAAAAGCAGTAGATCAGAACCAAGTCATGAAGGACCTGTATGTCACGATAAGAATGTTGAACTGTATTCTACAGATAACTGGAAATCACTGAAGCTTCAAACAGTCTGAAAGTGAGAATGTCTAGGTGACATTGATAAGATGGAGTAAAATTCTCCCAGGATTTTAACATGACAAACTGGAATCCAGGGGAATCTTTTTCCCACCATGACTATGTCCATTTCAAGTATTTTGTGGAGTAAGGCAAAGGATGAATAAAATAAGCTAATACCACAGAAAAGTCAATGAAAAAAGGTTTGCTTTAGCTTTTATCTGTCAAGTATGTATATATGTATGTGTGTATAGGCTTCCCTGGTGGCTCAGTCAGCAAAGAATCCACCTGAAATGCAGGAAATGCAGATTCAATCCCTGGGTCAGGGAAATCCCCTAGAGAAAAATGGCAACCCACTCCAGTATTCTTGCACGGAGAATCCCATGGAAAGATGAGCCTGGCAGGATCACAGAAGAGTCCATGGGGTTGCAAAAGAGCCAGACACAACTTAGCAACTAAACCACCATTTACTTTATATACACATATATACGTGTATGTGTTATATAATAAACATAATTATAAAACTCTATTCCCAAGGACATTCTAAAATTTAAGGCAATCATTTGCACAGCTAATATTACAAAGATAAAAAATTATACACAAATTGAAAGTCATTAATAAACACTTCAATAATATCAAAAATTATATCTGAAAGCATAGTATTATTTTAGAATATTCTTGTTTTTAAATAGTTTTATTAACAGTAGTATATATTTTTGAGAAAGCTAACCACTAAGAAGTCTTGCATTTCAGACTTACATTGGAAGAGACCCTGTACGGAGGAGAACACTGGTAGATCCTATTGGATTTCTCGATGCTGTTGGGACATGGCGTGGTGGCATGCCGTTTTCCCCGTCCATCAGACCTACTTGCCATGGCGCAGCCATTGTTGGTAGCATTTTGGTCCTTGAAAAGTGGATAGCACGCATGGGATACCAGTCTACGAGGAGTAAGCAAAGAAGTAAAGGTAATACTTAGGAAATGCAGTAATGACCTATCTCCGTACGATTTTACTGATTCGCATATCTGTAAATCATTCTGGCTACTTACATGTAAGTTTCATGACACTGAACATAGTCCTTCAATCATATGAACTCTTTCCCCGCCCCATTCCTATATCTTCACTATAGTTTTTTTCATGGTAAGGCATTTTATTTTAAATATAGCAGTGTGTACATGCCAATCCCAAACTCCCAATCTATCCCTCCCTCTAACCCTTGCCCTCTGGTAACCATAAATTTTTTCTCTAAGCCTGTGAGTCTGTTCTGTTTTATAAATAAGCTTATTTCTATCAAATATTTTAGGTTCTAAAACCTTGCTCAAATCGATTCTAATAAAGACATTTATCAAAAAAAAAATAAAGACATTTATCTACCAAATAGAATTTTGTGAAGATGAAAAGCAATGATTAATAAAATATGTGGTAATATTAATAGGGGAAGGGCTCCTTAAGTCTTCATTTATAACTATAATATAAAAAAGCCAAATAGATAGCCAAAGGGAATTTGCTGTATGACTCAGGGAACTCAAACTGGAGCTTTATAACAACCTAGATGGGGAGGAAAGAAGGAGGGAGTTTCAAGAGGGACATATGTATATCTATGGCTGATTCATATTGATGTTTGGCAGAAACCAACACAATACTGTAAAGCAATTATCCTTCAATTAAAAATAGATAAGTTTAAAAAGCCAAATTTAATATGAAAAAGAACCGGTTTTAGCATATTCAGATGGAGTATTCTGATAAATTATATGTTTTAGAATTAAGTATTTTTACATTTTTATTGTTATAAATACCTTCTCATAGGAATTCAATTATTATGTGCTTATAATTCATGATCCTTCAAGAGAAATTATATATACTACTACAGTATTGAAGTTAATAAGGTAGAAAGTTATCAGATATATACATTATACAAATGATAAAAGAATTTTGATTTCTGATTTTGAAACTGGGCATAGAAAAATACAAATTATTTGGATCCAAATCTAACACAATTCATTGAATATGGAAGCAGACAATAAGGAAAATAGAACAGTGAATTTATTTTATGGATAGTTGATGTTCAGCTGGCCATAGAATTATGGTACTAGGATTGCCTCAAGGAAATTCAACAGTGTGAAAAAAGTAAGAGAATCTGAGTAAGAAGCATGATGAAAGCTAAGCCACTTTCACAAAAGGTGCCAGTGGATTACTTGGGGATAATGAGTACTATGGATTGAGGTGTGTCACCCCAAATTCATGAATTTAAGCTCTAATCACCAATGCAATGGCATTTAGACATGGGACCTTTGAAAGATAATTAGCTTTTTTGTTTGTGTGGTACTATAACTTTATTTAAACCAGTAGTGAAAATATTCACATTCTTGAACAATATATTAGATTGGAAACAAATGATTATCTGATCATGATTATCAGATCATCCATGAACAAGGTAAGATTATGGACAAAATTTTCAGAAAGAAGAAAGCATATAATTCACATATATGTATATGTGAATTAGCACTTTCTTTCCAGAAAATGTTTCCTTATGCTAACTTTTCAAATCTCCCTACAAAACTTCTGCTTCATGTAAGTTTAGTTATTCTGTATTCATTCACTTTTCTCTGCTCTTCAAACATTTGTGTGCTTTACTTTTCAACCATAGATTTATCTTTCTGTATACAGATTATCTATATTATCTCTATATACAGATATATAGTTATATCAATATAGACAGATAATTAGCTTTAAATTAAGTCATGAGGGTGGGACCCTCATGCTGAGATTAGTACCCTGAGAGACAGAGACATCTCTCTGCAAGTGGGGACTCAGTAAGAAGGCAAGCCAAGAGGAGGTGTCTCACCAGAAAGTGATTTGACTTTGAGTACCTTGATCGTGAACTTAGTTTCCAGAAATAAAAACTCTGTGGTTTAGGCCAGAGTTTATGGTATTTTGGTATGTTAACCTGAGCAGACTAATACAAGGAGATTTAATTGGCTTTCAATGTTAAGTTATATTTTTAAGCTCCTGAAGGGCTTTAACTTTTATTATAGTAAAATAATACAGAGCTGACCGAGCACTATTAAATCAGGAAGGTATTAGCCCAAGTTGCCCATTCTAATCACCATCTTATTAGCAAAGCATTAGATACACATTTTAAAGAACTTTATAAATACGTAACACCCAGTCTCTTATAGCACACCCAGAGCACTCAGTGGATGAGGAAAGAACATGTGGGCAGCACATACACCAACTATTAGTTATCAGCTGCTATTTCCTTTGCCAAATAACTCAGCTTTTAAGTAGATCTTAGAGTAGACACAGGGTGCTGCATGGGTATCAGACTACATGAGAGTAAAGAAATGCAACCTGCATCATCTCATCAGATGGGATTAATGGTGACAATGATGTTGATGAGTTGAGGCAACTATACAGCATGTCTTTATATCATTCCTCTGGGTCTTAGGCTAATTTCCCCCTGGCATCATCTATTAATCTGCCTGGGGAACTAAGAGTCTCAAGATAAGTATGAACTCTACCCGCCTTGTGGGACTCTACAACCATTTGGCTCAGAACCACAAGAAGACAATGCTTACTTGTCTCGATTAATTTAGCTAGAACAGTATACATTTTTTCAAACAATTTTTTCTGATAGCTTATAACTTCAGTAGATACCAAACAGAGATTATACTTAAATGAAATTCCTGTGTTTATATAGATGTAGCATATATATTTGTAGAGTTTGGGGAAAATGCAAAATGTTTTTTCCCCTTATTCTAACCCAAGCAACACTCTTAAGAATCCTAGAGATACATATTGGGGAGCTATTTACCCACGTTTTCTCAGGTACCACCAAGCCCTATCAACACTTCCGCTGTTGCATCCATGGCGCTTCTTGGCACAGCAAGAGATCAAATTCTGAGGGGATAGGTTGGCGGTGTATCGACCTTGGGACTGAATTGCTATGCGGTCAGCTGCCACACCTGCTTCAAAGAGAATATTAATTAATTTTCAAATGGCACATAATATTGCCAAAATTTGCATAGCCCTGTTTGTCTGAATCATTAAACTAGTCTCTGAAACTTAATGGAACTTAAAGGCCAAATGTGATGCATATTCCAACACACTCAACCGTGTCATAATTTCAGTCATAGTTGATATCCGGTTTTGGCATTGCTTCATTATGTTACCATCTTCAAAGTCTGTTCTAGTTTCTTGTTCTTTTCATGTTCTATATACTTCTGAATTCTTCATTAAGAAACCTGTCAAGTGAAACACCTTACAAGCAAGAGTCATATCTTGCTTACATTTATATCACCTGTACTTAAAATGTGTGTGTATGAATATCTATAATGAATATATATATTCATTATATAATGAATGTAACTAACCTGAGGCAATCAGAAAAGCTAATCACAGAAATATTCATTGAAAATGTATCCAAGTTAATCTGATATAGTGGAATAAATTACATTTTGATTTTAAAACTAATTGAGACTAGCATGAATCTACATTATAAACTATCACTCATTAATACTTATGTATGGAATCTAGAAAGATAGTACAGATGAACCTATTTGCAGGGCAGGAATAGAGACGCAGACAGAGAAAACAGACTTGTAGATACAGTCGGGGGAATCAAAGAGTGGGACAAATTGAGAGAGTCGGATCAACGTACGTACACTACCATGAGTGAAATAGATAACTCTGGAAAGATGCTGTGCAACGCAGAGAGCTCAGCTCCTTGCTCTGTGATGACCTAGAGGGCTGGGATGGGGGGATGGCTCAAGAGGGAGGCGATACATGTATACATACAGCTGATTCATTTTGCGGTACAGCAGAAACCAACAAAACAGTGTAAAGCAATTAAACTCCAATTTAAAAAATTATCAAAAAGCTACATAGCACACTTCCGTGCTTATAATTTTCTTGAAGATCATGTTCCTAATCTCAGTGGACGTCGAATTCAGCTTGTTTTATGTATACATCTACCCTTTGTGACTGAACATTCTATTTGTTTAAATAATCCCCTAGCACGGTTGCTGTTAATGTGTGTTCCTTTCCCCAGCACACATTTGTTCACCACGTGCTAGGTGGCAGGCACAAGACTAAGCAATAGAAATTGCAACAATGAACAAAATCAAGAGTCATCATCCTGACCTCATAGAATGGTAGACTGGGGAAACTAATCAACCAGTAGCAGAAAACTATATATGTGAGCATTTTGATCATGCGACCATGACAATATGTGTGTGGAGATCACAAGAAAATTCGAGTCAGTGACATTTTGGTACAGACTTGTGTTGTTGTTGGAGACCTAATTAGTCTTCTTCTTAATCTCTGACTCACTTTTGATTAAAGGAAGCACATTCATAACCTTTCTTCTACCTATCCACTTTTCTCAGAAGTTATAGTTTTTACTTATCAAAATTATCTGTGTACTGGAACCCCTCACAGTGCTAGTTTAGAACTATTAAACTAGCACTGAAATAAATTCTTCAAAAATAATTCCTTTACTTATGTATTTCTGTATATGTATTTACAAAATGAAATCACAGCACATGTACAATTCTGTAGTGTAACTGCTGGCATATTTTAGATGCTCAGTATGTGCTGGATCTATAACCTGCTACTTGCTTCTCAATTCCCATGTATTTTGTGCTAGGATAAATTTCATAGAAGCAAAAATCATTATACCTCCATCTCTCTTAGTCTCAAGAAAATAATTCCCTGTTTCATAAAAGAAAATAGAAATTCCTTGATGCTTTGACTTTCGGGACAAGGGATCAGAATCAAGTATTCCCGTAACCATTCTCTGGTTCATAAAAGACTTTCACAAACAATACTGAAGGAGTCAGAAACCTGCCTCTGGTGTCACTTCTGGGACTTCTTGCCTTTCACTTTGCGCAGGTCACTTCTTTTGTTTGGGCCTCTTTTATAAAAGCAAAGGCTTGAAAATGGGGACCTCTACCTTCCCTTCCAGCCCCATGAATCTGTAGATTCCAACCAAAGGATAAGAGCTTTAAATTCTAGTGATATTCAACATGTTGCTCTTATTACAGACATTCCTGAATCTCAGTGAAGGTTTAATCCAAATTCTCTTGAAATACTTAAAAAAGGTCAGAAGATTTAAAAATGACTCAGTTCAACAAATTGTTTTCCACTCTTTATATGAAAACGTTCACTGGGCTTTACCTCTGACTCACACTGCTATTTTTCCTGCTTATTTTATTCTGTCTCCAAGTTTGCTCTGCAGCAGGCATCATCCCTACCATTCGGAACTCCTTCGCCTCTTAGCTTCTGACATCTTGCTTAAATTTTATTTAGCTATATAACTATATTTTTATATGTGTGCATATTTTTAATTGTCTTCTTTATCCCATTTTATAATTTTTAGCTTCTTTGAAAGACAACTTTTCTCATTGTAACTACTGCTATATTGAATATGCAGGATACAAAACTGACATCCGTTAGGCAGAGGGACAGATGGACTTGGCCCTGTGCTGAGGCCATCTATGGGACTGTGATCAATGGACCCCAAAAATACACAGCCCAGATCAGCCTAGCAAATCACTTTCAGTACAGCAAATATCTTTCCTAAGACATCTTCAGAAACGCTGGTCTAGCTTAAACTTAAAGTAAAATTATTATATATCCCTTAGGAGGTGTAATACATTAGCCACATAAACATAAAATGGCAAATGATGTATCTGATTAAATCTGTCCCCATCCATTTAAAACAAGGCTCAAAGAGATTCCCAAGCCAGAGAATGTTTACCCTGGGGGGATAAACATTACCATAGAAGTAACAGATGGAGACACTCCAGGGTGAGCTCAACCAAATGCATCTTTTCTAGAACAAACTAGCTTATTCTATGAAGTGATGGTATTTAGAGAAAGTATCAGCACTGCTCTGTCCCAAGAAGTGCCACCCTTCAGAGCCTATGAAGTTATTTCATGATGCATTCAGTACTTAGTCTGTTTTTGAGGACTCTTGGAATTATTTCTAAGCGTAGAGCACAGTTTTATGAAACTGATCTTTGAGAATAGACAATGTTGTGTGAGGTCTAATTGTTGTAATACAATCAACACATTTTGAGGATACTTTTGGAGACCAAATCTTGGGATTAACCTGAGTACTGATGTACTGGCCTTGTGAAACTATATGAAGTTGCTGTAATAGAGGTGTGTTATCCCTCACACTGCTTTTAGTGAACTTTTTTTTAAGTCTTTACTGAATTTTTTACAATATTGCTTCTGTTTTACTTTTTGGTACTTTGGCCACAAGACATGTTGGGTCTTAGCTTTCCCACTAAGGATCAAATCCACACCCTCTTCGCTGGAAGGCAAAAATCTTAACCACTGGGCCACCAGGGAAGTCCCTCCTTACACTTTTGAAGTAATTTGGAAACTACTCTTGTTAGATCAGTTGTTTCACTGTAGAGTCAGAATCTATAAAACTGATCTTATCTAAAATGAAATAAAGCCCATTTAATCCATTATCACTTAGTTCTGAAGTCTCTACATCAAATATATTAATTTCATAATTAAATATATTTCTGCAGATCTAATCAAGAGAAAAGAATATAAGAATTATTTTATACATACAATATATATGTATAGCATACATATTAGGATTGCAGATAGTACTATGGGTAAAGAGGAATCTTATACTCTTCTTATGATCTGGCCTTAACTCTCAAAGAACAAACAAATTTTGGCAACTTTTCTCTGTTGCTCTTTTGATCTACTCTCTATTTAAAATTAGTCTGTGATGATAAAGACCAATTTCAGAGTAAAAATGGGTTTTTATTTAATCTTCAGGCTGCTTTCTCTGGTCAAAGTAAGATTTTATTTTATTGACCAAGTGATAATATTTAAATGTTCTAAATTAAAAACCCTTTTAATTACTATCCCAGTGTCTAGAGTAAAAGGGGGAATTTGTAAGGAAGTAATTAAAATGACTTTATTACTTGCAGTGGAAAAAGCCCAGGATGCAGCACAATTTTTTTGATCCAAAGGGCCATGGGTCCATCCAGGCCATTTGTAAGATGCAATAAAGAATTCTGGAAGATCAGTAGTTTTAGTTAAAGAAGCCTAAAGAAGAAAAAGAAGCAAATATGTCAGAGTTTTTCCAATTTATCCCAATAACCATTATAAGAAATCCCCATGCCCTGTTATAATGTTTTTTTATTTTGTACATTCAACTGTTCTGAATGACATTTCTTAAATGTATGATTTATGTAACATATCTCTTTCACTCTATGTTTAAAAATAGCAATTCAATGTGAGGAATCATAACATAGTACAAAATTGAAAGAATACATAGAATGTGTTTTCTCAGTTACTATATAATGCAATAATTTTGGCCACTGCTTTTTGTTATCCTTACATGCTGCTATTTAGGTGATGGGATAAAAGTGTCAAATTCTCAAGTAGATTGTGGTAGAGTGTCTGCGTGAAAACTCGAAGAGCAGTGCCATAGAAATCCTAGAAATCTGGGTGGTTTTAGATTCTTATGTCATCAGATTGGCCACACTGCAGAATCTTGGAGTTGGAGCAGAATAAATTTGCTTCTCTGAGTAGATAGTTTCAGAGACATAGACACGGTCTCAAAGTCTTTCTACCTGGGACAGAAATACACCTACCTTATACATTACTCATACCTTCATTATTGGTTAATCAGTGTGCTTTTAGGAATTTATAATACTAAGCTGCCCCATGTTCCAGAAAAATAGCTAGATTATCATTGTTATTGCAATTTATCACTTTAGAATTCTAATTTAATAATGGAGCTGGGCTATTTCCCTCCTGCTCTGTGGAAGTAATAAAGGTATAACACATTTTTGCAGGGTTGAGCTATTCAGAATTTGACATCCACTTTCCAAAGTTGGGAGAAGGCAATGGCACCCCACTGCAGTACCCTTGCCTGGAGAATCCCAGGGACAGGGGAGCCTGGTGGGCTGCCATCTATGGGGTCGCACAGAGTCGGACACGACTGGAGCGACTTAGCAGCAGCAGCAGCAGCAGCTCCAAAGTTGGCCAGAGAACTTTGTACATGGGAGACATGCAGTGAATATCTGATAATAATGAAGAAATACACATCTATCTGATAGATTGCACAACTTTAAGAAAATCATTTCCTCCCCACAGGCACATTGTTATAATAATAGCATTTATTTATTTTTTTATGATTTACTATTTAAAAATAAAAGTATATTAATGTATAATCCTTCTCCATAAGAAAAGGTGATAAACAGGCAAAATATCATATTTATTAAAACATATTTACAGTATCTATCACTAAGTCAGATCAATTCATGAAGCTCACCTGTCAGATCTTACAAGACTTTTTACCAATTATTTAATATTGCTTTTCTTTAAAATAAGCCCTTAGGACTTGAGACCCAAGAAGCGTGTATTACCTTGAAATTTTATTTACTTTATGATGCCAGACAATCTGATGTAATAAACACAGGGAAAATTTTACATCTCATTACTCCATGATTATTGCATTCCTCTATAAAGTAAGAATGTTTTCAAGAGCTATTAAAAGTAAACACCACAGAATAACAGCTTTTAGGAGTTGGTAATGAAGTCTGACTTCATTAAATGATTTTTTTTCCTTGGTCAAAGGATAACTTAATAAAGCAAAAAACTCAAGAGGATCAGCTGACAGAGACAGAAATTCCAAAACGACAGTGACCTAAAGACACAAAAATTTAATTTTAAAAAGTTTTACACTATTACAGATGGCATTTTACTTTCATTGTAATGTTGAAAAATTTCAGCCACATTCTGTTTTCAGATTAAGATTAGTCAAACTTGAACAGTCTCCCACCTTAATATTTCAATTTTGATTAGAGATTAAATATCCTGTGAAAAAATGTAAGAATTAAAAGCATGGGTGAATGCTGGAGAATATTTTACAAGAATTGTTGCATTTAATAGAATCAAAATCTCTAAAAGTAATGGAAACCCAGTCACAGAGCAGATTGAGAACTAACTAATCAAATTCTGGACCTTCTGGACAGTGTTACTAAGAGCCCATGTTTGCACAGTATCCGCTCGGTGAATCACCCCTTCATCTCCTAGTTGCACTTATTCCCACTTAAATGTGGATAATGAGTGAGCCAAGAATCAGAAGAAGTCAACAGAAAATATTATTCTCTTCTGACTAAGTTCAGTGACCGTGCATACCAAGAAATTTCTTCTAAGCTACTTAATATTGGAGACAAAAGGGCTAACTTCCAGGTGATAATGGCAAAGTGAATTTTTCATCTTCAATAATATTTGCCTCCATGCTTGAAATCTGAAAGAGTTTTGCTTTGTTACTTGGCCAGTTTTGGTTTTTTATATGGAACTAGTTTCTTGTAAATATCATTAATCAGTGACCACACCACAGAAGGTGGTGCTAGTCCCTCAGGGCTCCTGCTCTGAGTAGGCTTTCCTTCCATTTATAAGTTTTAGTGAGAGCAATTTTAGTTCAGTACCTGCAGGCTCAGAAAAATGACTATATTTCCTGGTCTCCCTTGGCTCCCAGGTGTGGCCACATTACTAAGTTCTGTCCCATGGAATTTTACCCCTTTTTATTTATCCTTTTCAGAGAAGACAATGGCACCCCACTCTAGTACTCTTGCCTGGAAAATCCCATGGATGGAGGAGCCTGGTAGGCTGCAGTCCATGGGGTCGCTAGGAGTCAGACATGACTGAGCGACTTCACTTTCACTTTTCACTTTCATGCATTGGAGAAGGAAATGGCAACCCACTCCAGTGTTCTTGCCTGGAGAATCCCAGGGACGGGGGAGCTTGGTTGGCTGCCATCTATGGGGTCACACAGAGTCGGACATGAATGAAGCGACTTAGCAGCAGCAGCAGCATTTATCCTTTTATCTTTTTTTTTTTTTTTTTGCTTGAACCCAGGACATTGTCAAATGTAAGAAGCATCCCAGCTTCAGAGGTGTGATAATAAAGAAAACGTACCTCTGGAAATTGATGAACTGCTCTCTCTTAAGATGACTTTCTCAGAACACTAGTTCTGAGAAATTGTAATAGATAATTACAAGAGGAGCAGCTGATTAATCAAACAGTTCTAAGAAACACTGGCTTTAAAAATTAGTCTTTTTTGTCCTCACTGCAATATTTTTTATAAACTACCTAAGTGCTGAGAGCCTGTAAGAAACAAAAATAATATTTGTGATTCTCAATATGCATGACCCAATGCAACATATTCTAATCTATTTCATTTGATTTAACATCATTTTTGCTGTGAAGTAGATCAGAGGACTAGTTTCATGGAACTCACTTGGGAAAGAATCATCATATAGACAGATAGTTTCTAATTTGGGGAGTCCATGTAACCCAGAAGGACCCTACAAGATCATCTGGAAACAGACTCCCACCCATGTCCTCCACCTGCCTTTTGTCTTTAGAAGTGAAGTGAAAGTCACTCAGTCAAGTGCGACTCTTGTGACCCCATAGACTGTAGCCCACCAGGGTTCTCTGTCCATGGGATTATCCAGGCAAGAATACTGGAATGGGTTACCATTTCCTTCTCCATGTCTTTAGAAAACTTTAGTTAAAGAATGAGTTTAATTAAAGGAATGAGAAAATGCGAAAAGAAAACAGTATAGCAAGAGAAAATAATAATACTTTAGCCATTAACCAAAGTCCAAGGCCTCCTTTAGTTATTCCTCAAGGACTCTAGATAAATATTCAAGTCATGTCTTTTGAGCTGTTTTGCAGACACTGAAACCCCCACCAGGTGGGAGAAGTTAACTATATGCTGCCTTCAAGGATTTAGACTCCAGACCGCTTCCAACCAGAAGGTTAATGATGTGGACTCCCACTTGCCTCACCACCAACCAGTCAGAAGAACGTCCACAAGCTCATGATGCCCTCTTTGACCTGTTGCTATAAAACTCACTACCCTCTCCAGGTCAGAAACACAGTCTTGAGGGCACTAGCCCGCTGTGGCTCTCTTGCCTGGCAAAGCAATAAAGTTATTCTTTTCTGTCTCACACAAAACTCTCTCTGAGTTTCTATTCAGCACCAGTGAACAGAGGCCATATTTCGGCAACAGCCAAAGAGCAGGTATCTATTATATCAGCACACCTCAGGAATCACCTCAGGAATCTACTTTTTAACAGCCACCAATTTTTGTTCCCAGAAAAGGGGAAAAGTAAATTTTCACATTTTTCTCTCAAAGATATGTCCTGTGGTGATCAATTCAGCCCCACGATGTTGATTCAATTACATCACAGTGCTACACGTCAGGCTTCGACTAGTAAAGAAAATAAACCGAAAACCCAGAAACAGACTGATAACACATTCGTTCTGCCACAAGTTCAGCCGAATGAGGAGTGAGGACAGTGTGCATTTCCTCAAGTTTGCTGAAGGGTTTGTGATTCTGTTTTGAGGAGAGAGAGAAAGACAAGAGAGAGCCTGGAGGAAACATAAGGAAGTGCTTGATGCTCTTCGAATTTCAAAACGCTTGTTGCAGAGACATCCAATTCTGCCCCTGGTTCTTCACCCACAGAGTGGAGGAGATGCTGGGATGAACGAGGGAAGTGCGCACTTAGAGTCCACCATGACACCTGCCTGTCATGGCGCCACATCACTGACACCTACTGTTTGCTATGACAAGCCTAGACAGCCTATTAGAAAGCAGAGACATCACTTTGCTGACAAAGGGCTGTATAGTCAAAGCTGTGGTTTTTCCAGTAGTCATGTAAGGATGGGAAAGTTGGACCATAAAGAAGGCTGAGTGCCGAAGAATTGGTGTTTTCAAACTGTGGTGCTAGACTCTTGAGGGTCCCTTGGACAACAAGGAGATCAACCAGTCAATCCTAAAGGAAATCAACCCTGAATATTCATTAGAAGGACTGATGCTGAAGCTGAAGCTCCAATAATTTGGCCCCCTGTTGTGAAGACCCGACTCACTAGAGAAGACCCTGATGCTGGGAAAGACTGATGAGGGCAGGAGGAGAAGGGGGCAACAGAGGATGAGATGTTTGGATGGCATCACCTAGTCAATGAATGTGAATTTGAGCAAGCTCTGGGAGGGTGTGAAGGACAGTGAGGTCTGGCGTGTTTGCAGTTCATGGGGTCGCAAAGAACTGGACACAATTGGGTGACTAAACAACAACATGATGAGAGGTAAAAAAGACCTTGGGAATAGTCACCCTGATATTTCCCAAAGGTACCTCATCGCTCAGTATTTACCCACACTAAAGTACATTTCAGAAAATAATAAGCAACTTCCTCCTAGAGAAACAGATTTACTCAATCAAATACTATGTTTTATCTAGATAATGATGATCCAGGTAATGAAGTAATTTTTTCTTTCTCACCTCAATGATCAGTGGTTTTAAAAGTTATATAATATATAAAATGTTATTTTACTTTAACTGCCAACAAACAAAAGAAAAAGATGCCGTTTTTTATTTGTTGGTGATGTCAACTTAGACACACTAATATCATGCATATTGAATGTCTGAGAAAAGATGTACTAGTAAACAATGAGGTTATCCCCCAAATTTAGAACATGTTTACATACATCAACCTGATACCATATAATGTAGTAAAGTTACAGGCTTTAAATGTTTATTATTGTTTATTTATTTGGCTGTATCGGGTCTGAGTTGTGGCATATGAACTCCTTAGCTACAGGTTTTAAATGTTATACCAGCTTTAGTAGTGTTTTAATAGTTTCCAAATAGCTCCACCTAAGAGGTGAGTCTTATTTGCGATAAATTAGTTAACTTCATTGTTCTTCCAGGGAATGAATAACAAAGCTATTAAAATTATATTTTTAACTAAGCCAAGTAGAGAAATGAACTCTGACTTTCCCCATCTCTGTTTGAAAACAGTATCTTTTATTCAAAATATTTGCAATATTTATAATAGGACATAACTCAGGGAAGCCTCTTAAAGTTATCTCTCAAATTCAATGCACTTGAACTTGATGACTGAAAAACAATCAGGTACGGAGCTGTTCATTTGATTAGATTAGACTTGACATGATTTGATTTGATTTGATTTAGGAGCAGAGTAGAATTTTCAGGTTCACCAGAAATACATAAAGTCCGTCAGGGCCAATAAATCCAGAACAACACTCTATTTATGAAATAAAATGCTCTAAATAATGAAGCCTTTCATTATTTAGCTCTTACAGAATTTACCTGTTTCAGAAATCTGCTATTCTCCCAAGGTTAATGAAAGGAAGAAAGAGAAAATTTATATATTATATAATAACATTTCTGTTATGCTCAACAATTATATGAGCATAATAGATTATGCTCAATCTATTATAACTGTGTGGTAAGTACTTCTTATTCATCATTTCATGGACTTCTCACAGGCCTGTGAGCTGGGTACCTCTGCTATAACCATTTAAGCCAGACTAAATAAGACCCAAGCACACAGCATGCAGAGCTCATGTCCATCAGGGCATATGAAACACAGCCATGTGACTAAACGCACTGCCTACATGTACCTATCAACAGACCTCAACTGTGCTGCTTCTGTTGGCTTCAAAGGACCTCAGTTTTCAGTTCAGTCGCTCAGTCCTGTCTGACTCTTTGCAACCCCATGGACAGAAGCATGCCAGGCTTCCCTGTCCATCACTAATTCCCAAAGTTGCATGCCAACTTTGCCTACAATCATAATAATTATTTTCTTTCTGAGACACTTAGAAACCTTTGTTTTATCCCTGAATGTATTTCTGCTCCCTCCAGTACTTTTCTTTCAATATTTTAGCATCTCCTAAGTGTGTTCTGTGGGCTTCCCTGGTGCCTTTACGCTTTACCAGATGGTAAAGCATCTGCCTGCAATGTGGGAGACCCGGGTTAGATTTCTGGGTCAGGAAGATCCCCTGGAGAAGGAAATGGCAAGCCACTCCAGTACTCTTGCCTGGAAAATCCATGGACGGAGGAGCCTGATAGGCTACAGTCCATGGGGTCGCAAAGAGTTGGACACGACTGACCGACTTCACTTCATTAAGTGTGTTCTGTGGAATATAAATCCTGTGGAATATTAACCATCATTATAAGCAAAGGAGAAAAGGTTCTATGATGTCATGAGTTCAGGAAACATGGGGTAAAAAAAATGTCAATGAAGGAAGAGTTCAGTATATTAATGAATAGTGTGACTCTTTGGAAGAAAGATACACCATTTCACAAATATATTTGACCACATATAGGACACTTTTATTCCAAACCTTGCAGGATTGATGACTAATGGCACATATGTCAAGAAATATTGAAATAATCTGTGTTTTCTAACCTGTTTTAACTGTGTTTTTAACAGTTTCTAACTGGTTTTTCTACCATAAAGAGAAAAAAGTCTTAAGTGGTAGAGTTTAAATTTTCAGGGACCTATGGTATTCAGAAGACCAGCTCCCCATCAGTCCCACTGTGAATTTATCAAGACAGCACACGAAGTTCCAATGGGCTGACAGAGAATTGTTGGTTAATCTAATTTAGAGGAAAACAATTTGGAACAGGGTTGTCCAATCAAGGCATTATTTTGAACAATCTCAAGAAAGCACCTTTAAAGAAAAAGTTAGGCAAAGGTTGACCAGCCGATGTCATTTGACTTGACACTAGACGTAATTCTAAAGTGGGTGGAAATGAGTCTTCCTACAAAACAAGGATCTGCATGGTCTAGTCAGGACCCTCTTGCCCTCTTTCTTTCCCCTCTCTCACTTCCTCTCAGTCAGTCTGCTTGTACCAGGGAAAACAATCAGTTTTTGTTTCCTTTTGTCTGCTCACCCTTAGGACTGTCATCCAGGAAGAGCTACCAAAATCTTTAAGCTAGACTCTTTCTAACCTCCCATGATCAGTATATTCTATTCCTCATTGTTACACATCACAGCCTACAAAAATTCATTTGGGTTGAATTAATTCATATTTTGGGGGGCTCCAAAATCACTGCAGATGGTGATTGCAGCCATGAAATTAAAAGACGCTTACTCCTTGGAAGGAAAGTTGCGACCAATCTAGATAGCATACTAAAAAGCAGAGACATTAGTTTACCAACAAAGGTCTGTCTAGTCAAGGCTATGGTTTTTCCAGTGGTCATGTATGGATGTGAGAGTTGGACTATGAAGAAAGCTGAGTGCCAAAGAATTGATGCTTTTGAACTGTGGTGTTGGAGAAGACTCGTGAGAGTCCCTTGGACTGCAAGGAGATCTAACCAGTCCATTCTAGAGGAGATCAGTCCTGGGTGTTCATTGGAAGGACTGATGCTGAAGCTGAAACTCCAGTACTTCAGCCACCTCATGCAAAGAGTTGACTCATTGGAAAAGACTCTGATGCTGGGAGGGATTGGGGGCAGGAGGAGAAGGGGACAACAGAGAATGAAATAACTGGATAGCATTACCGACTCAATGAACATGTATTTGGGTGAACTCCGGGAGTTGGCGATAGACAGGGAGGCCTGGCGTGCTGCAATTCATGGGGTCACAAAGAGTCAGACACAACTGAGCGACTGAACTGAACTAAACTGAACTGAATTCATATAGATTAACCAGTTTTTTTTTTCATATTTATATGATCATGGAACTCTTTGTAGAAGACCTGTTGATAAGCCACTAACTTAGCTAAGAAGACATATTATGGGAACAATGGCTTCAAACAAGCTATGCAGCCAGGAAGCCAGCTAGAGAAGATAAGAGCTTTTCCTTGAACCAGGAATGACTCACAGATCACCTTTCCCACTCAAGATAAAGAATATGATAAATCTCAGTTCTCATTCAGGTAATGTGCTCAAGGAAAAGGACCTGTCTTGGGCTGGTGATGCAGGGTTCTCAGAAAAACTATCCCAACTGTTGGTAACTGCCTATCCAGTTAGTACAGTTAGTATGTAACACCATCCTATGTTGAAAATTGTATTTATAAGAAAGCTGTGGTACATATACACAATGGAGTATTACTCAGCCATTAAAAAGAATACATTTGAATCAGTTCTAATGAGGTGGATGAAACTGGAGCCTATTATACAGAGTGAAGTAAGCCAGAAGGAAAAACATAAATACAGTATACTAACGCATATATATGGAATTTAGAAAGATGGTAACAATAACCCGGTGTACGAGACAGCAAAAGAGACACTGATGTATAGAACAGTCTTATGGACTCTGTGGGAGAGGGAGAGGGTGGGAAGATTTGGGAGAATGGCAATGAAACATGTAAAATATCATGTAGGAAACGAGTTGCCAGTCCAGGTTCGATGCACGATGCTGGATGCTTGGGGCTGGTGCACTGGGACGGCCCAGAGGGATGGTATGGGGAGGGAGGAGGGAGGAGGGTTCGGGATGGGGAACACATGTATACCTGTGGTGGATTCATTTTGATATTTGGCAAAACTAATACAATTATGTAAAGTTTAAAAATAAAATAAAATTGGAAGAATAAAAAAAAATAAAATAAAATAAAATTAAAAAAAAAAAATAAAAAATAAAAAATAAAAAATGTGTTGGGGGGGGCAGTTATCCAGAAGCAAACACACAGAAAATAATTCATTTCTACTATATTCAGAGTCCATTTGATAACTGGGGGTATTTTGTGTTATATGTAGTCACCAGGCTAAGAATTAACCTATTTTTAAAGCTCTTCCTGTAGCAACCAGTTTAACTCAGTTCATTTGATCCCATGTTATTCACTGAAGTACTTGTTATGTTTCTGATGTTCTACTATTTGACCAGATACCAGGACAATTTCAACACTCAGAAATTTTTTGAAGAGACTTCAGCCTTCAAGCTACTGTACCTTAGAAATGGGAAGCTATTTCCTTGCTGTGTATCATAAGTGGGCAACAGAACTCTTACAGATCAGCCAAATTTTCCTTATTGCCTTCCTGGAACTACTTGGCAACTTTATTACATTAATTCATAGTGCTAGGTAATTTAAATTCTCCCGAAGCACTAATCGTTTTTCATTTAAATATCGCTTTAGTGACTTTTATGCAAACAAATCCCCAGGAGCCAATAAGTGATTTAGAATTAGATTTCCTTTTTCTATGCTATAAACTGTGGCAACCTGGGAAAGAAATGTACCTCATTTCTCCTAGAATATAAAATACTCCAAGTTGCAAGAAAATAGAGCTTCATAAGATATGTTAGAAAGAATTCAGAGAAAATGTATATTACACCTAAATGAATACTTGGCTTAGTGGGCCCTCACTAGAAGCAAGGGAAAAATATTCCTTATAAAGGGGATGAATTTCTTATTTTCCCAGACAATTCTGTCTCTTTTTATCCAGATAAGGACAAAAATGAAAAAAAAAAAAAAACAAGAAAAAGTATCTCTTTACCAACTGATCATATAATTAAGTCACTCAAAGTTATGATAACCTCTAAAGATGTTATAATTTACTGATTGTAGAAAAAAAATCCAAAAATATATCTGTTGTAGCTGTTCAGTCACTCAGTTGTGTCCGACTCTTTGTGACTCCATGAACTGCAGCATGCCAGGCATCCCTGTCCATCACCATCTCCTGGAGCTTGCTCTAACTCATATTCATTGAATCAGTGATGCCACCCAACCGTCTCATCCTGTCATCCCCTTCTCCTCCTGCCTTCAATCTTTCCTAGCATCAGGATCTTTTCTAATGAGTTGGCTCTTCTCATCAGTGACCAAAGTATTGGAGTTTCAACATCAGTCCTTCCAAAGAATATTCAGGATTGATTTCCTTTAGGCTTGACTGGCTTGATCTCCTTAAAGTCTAAGGGACTCTCAAGAGTCTTCTCCAATGCCACAGTTAAAAAAAAACCAATTCTTTGGTTTTCAGCTTTCTTTATGGTCCAACTCTCACATGCATACATGACTATTGGAAAAACCATAGCTTTAACTAAAGGGGTCCTTGTAGATAAAATAATATCTCAGCTTTTCAGCACACTCTCTAGGTTTGCCATAGCTTTTCTTCCAAGGAGCAAGCGTCTTTTAAATTTCATGCCTGTAGTCAATATCTGCAGTGATTTTGGAGCCTAAGAAAATAAAGTCTATCACTGTTTCCATTTTTTCCCCATCTATTTGCCATGAAGTGATGGGACCAGATGCCATGATATTAGTTTTCTGAATGTTAAGTTTTAAGACAGCTTTTTCACTCTCCTCTTTCACTTTCATCAAGAGGCTCTTTAGTTCCTCTTCATTTTCTGCCATAAGGATGGCATCATCTGCATATCTGAGGTTATTGATATTTCTCTGGAAAATCTTGATTCCAGTTTGTGCTTCATCCAGCCCAGCATTTGGCGTCATGTACTCAGCATATAAGTTAAATAAGCAGGGTGACAATATACAGCCTTGATGTACTCCCTTCCCAATATTGAACCAGTCCCTTGTTCCATGTCTGCTACTAACTGTTGCTTCTTGACCTGCATACAGATTTCTCAGGAGGCAGGTAAGGTGATCTGGTATTCCCATCTCTTTAAGAATTTTTCACAGTTCGTTGTGATCCACACAGTCAAAGGCTTTAGTGCCATCAATGAACCAGAAGTAGGAGTAGTCAATGAATTACATTTGCTGCTTAGAAATATATCTAAGCTGATCATTTCAGAAAGATATCTGGTTCCAAGATTAAAAGCCATTTTGCTATTTTGAACCTGAATGGGTCAAAGTTAACTGATTCTACAGGAACACTCAGTACCATTTGGGGGACAGATCTTTTAAAGTCCTGGCTCTGCCCATGATATGGAACAACTTAGATGTCTATCAACAGATAAATGGATAAAGAAGATATGGTACATGTATATATACAACGGAGTATTAACAGATATAAAAAGGAACAAAATTGGATCATTCATAGTGATGTGGATGAAACTAGAGTCTGTCATACAGAGTGAGGTAAATCAGGAAGAGGAAGATATCGCATATTAATGTATATATTATGGAATCTAGAAAAATGCCACAGCCGAACCTTCTGCAGGGCAAGAACAGAGATAAATATATAGAGGATGCAATTGTGAACACAGTAGAGTGGGGAGTGGCTGAGATGAGCTTAGAGACTAGCATTGACATATATACACTGCTGCTGCTGCTAAGTCGCTTCAGTCATGTCTGACTCTGTGCAACCCTATAGACGGCAGCCCACCAGGCTCCCCCGTCCCTGGGATTCTCCAGGCAAGAGCACTGGAGTGGGTTGCCATTTCCTTCTCCAATGCATGAAAGTGAAAAGTGAAAGGGAAGTCGCTCAGTCATGTCTGACTCTAGTGACCCCATGGACTGCAGCCTACCAGGCTCCTCCATCCATGGGATTTTCCAGGCAAGAGTACTGGAGTGGGGTGCCATTGCCTTCTCCAATATATACACCAACATGTATAAAATAGTGGAAAACTGCTTCTTGTACACACAGTGAACTCTGCCCAGAGCTGTGATGACCTAGAGGGGTGAGATGGGAAGGGGAGGGAGGCTCAAGAGGGAAAGAATAAATGTGTACATATAGCTGATTCATGTTGTCGTACAGCAGAAGGTAACACATTGTAAAGCAATTCTACTAGAATAAAAAAATTATAATAGTATAGTTCTGGCTCTGCCATCTAAATAATTCTAGGTGGCTTCTCTCTACTTCAGTGTGACTTAGCCTCTCTCTTTCTCAGTGTTCTTGTTTTTAAAACACAGATAATCACAGTACCCACTACATCAAGCCAAGAATTAGATGAGATAATGTATGCAAGAGCTAATAAGAGTGCTTGGCACACAACTCCTCAGTCCATGGCAGCTATTGTGATCTTTTCGCGTACTAGTTATAATTTAGCAGCGTCTGCTACCGGAATGTGAATTGGAATAATAACTCAGGGGATTACATCTTTCGAAAGCAAAGCACATTAAACATTTAATGAGAAACTTGTGGATTTACAACTCATCCAACAGCAAACAGCAGCACTGCTTGCTCTCAAATGCTGAGAGCTTCCAGACAGCCAGCAACTGACATCTTCATTGCAGAGTGAAGTGCCAGTTCTTTAGCAGCCTGGACATTTGTTCTTTGGGCTTTTTTTAAATTTAATTTTTATTTTATATTGGAGCATGACTGATTTTCAATGTTGTGTTTGTTTTAGGTGTACAGCAAAGTGATTCAGTTTGTCTATATGCAAATATTCATCCTTTTTCAGATCCTTTTTCCATGCAGTTTATTACAGAATACTGAGTAGAGTTCCCTGAGATATAGGGGGTGTGTTATGTTAGTCCCTCAGTCATATCTGACTCTTTGAAACCTCATGGACTGCAGCCCTCCAGGCTCTTCTGTCCATGAAATGCTCCAGGCAAGAATACTGGAATGGATTATCATTTCTTTCTTCAGGGTATCTTCCTGACCCAGGTACTGTACCTGAATCTCCTGCACTGCAGACAGATTCCTTACTATCTGAGCCACCAGGAAAGCCCCAAGATATACAGCTCTCTTTTTTGATTATCTATTTTATATACAAGGGCTTCCCAGGGAGCTCCGTGGTAAAGAATCAGCCTGATAGTGCTAGACGCAAGAGATATGAGTGGCAAAGAATCGGACCATACAGGCATACAATGTGTATATGCTAATTCCAAACTCCTAATTTATCCCTCCTTTCCAGCTTTCCCTTTTGGTAAGCATAAGTTTGTTTTTGAAGTAAGTCAGACAGAGAAAGAAAAATATCCTATAATATCACTTATATGTGGAATCTTAAAAAAGAAGTACAAATGCCCTGGGCATTTGTAACAGCATCTCAACTGAGAGGTCCGCACGTGGGGTAGTAAAGCTGCAGCTCTAAGTTAGAGGTCTGTGATAACTAGAGATGCAGAAGTCTCTTTATATAAGACGCCGACGATCAGAAGATAACACCTCTCAGTAACGAAAGGGAAAACTAAGTCAGCAGTACAGAGCACGAAGGTGTTAGGAAACGTGGCAATTTCATGAAGGAGTTTGCCAGCTTGTCAGGCAAAGTTTGAAGGTGTTCTTTAAATGAAAAAATGTGAGGATTTTTGAAGATAAACTTTATTAATCATCAAAGCATACTCATCTGCAGTTACTGGCATTTATTTTTTTAATTTCATAATGGAGAGTCCAAGGGAGCCAACAAAACTCTGTTTTGATGAATTCACAAAATAACTAAGTTTACTTTAAAAAAGATAAATGAGGACAAATAATGATTTGCTTAAGCACTGAGTCACTGGAAAGTCAATTATCAGAAACATGAATTTCTCTGAAATGATTAGCAATGTAAATGGACACACAACCATTCTTGAAGAGACTGTATCTCATTGATATTAGTGAACTTTCAAAGTCCACATGAAAATTTTGAGGGCAGTAACGACCATTTTGGAGAAAGGTGTTTGTTTGTTTTTTAATGACAAAATTATCTCAGAATGCTCAAAACTCACTCTTTCAGTTATTTTAAATGATTTTATTTGCAAAGCAGAAATAGAGACAGACACATAGAAAACAAACGTATGGACACCAAGAGGGGAAAGGGGGTTGAACGGGAGGAATTGGGAGATGGAGACTGACGTATGCACTATTGATACTATGTGTGGACAGAGAACTGATGAGAACCTACTGTATAGCAGAGTGAACTCCACTCAATGCTCTGTGTGACCTAAACGGGAAGGAAATCCAAAAAAGAGGGGATATATGTAAATGTGGGCTTCCCCCATGTCTCAGTGGTAAAGAATTCACCTGCAATACAGGAGACACAGGAGACGTGGATTTGATCTCTGGGCCAGGAAGTTTCCCTGGAAGAGGAAATGGCAACACATTTCAATGTTCTCAACTCCAATACTCTTGCCTGAAAAATCTCATGGACAGTGGAGCCTGGTGGGCTACAGTCCAAAGGGTCACAAAAAGTCAGACACCTCTGAATGCCTGAGCATATGTATAATTACAGCTGATTCACTTTGCTGTATAGTAGAAACTAACACCGGAGAAGGCAATGGCACCCCACTCCAGTACTCTTGCCTGGAAAATCCCATGGACAGAGGAGCCTGGTGGGTTGTGGTCCATGGGGTCGCTAGGAGTCGGACACGACTGAGCGACTTCACTTTCACTTTTCACTTTCATGCATTGGAGAAGGAAATGGCAACCCACTCCAGTGTTCTTGCCTGAGAGTCCCGGGAGCCTGGTGGGCTGCTGTCTCTGGGGTCGCACAGAGTCGGACACGACTGAAGTGACTTAGCAGTAGCAGTAGCAGTAGAAACTAACACAATATTGTAAGCCAACTATACTCCAATAAAAGTTAATTTTAAAAATTGCTTTAAATGCACCTATGAACACACTTATATAAACACACATATACATGAATCAAACTGAGCAAATACTTACGGTCACTTCATTCATGCTCAGAAGCAAGGGGCTGGGTGGTAAGGTGCCAAGGCGGTATTTGAAACCCTCCTCTAATGTCATTCCCCAGAACTGGCTATAGTTCTGGGCTGTCCATCTGCCTTACAAATGAAAGAAAAAAAATAGGTACAGGTTATATGATGTCACTTTCATCAATATAGGTTCATGTGACAAAATTGGAACCATTACTGAAACCTAGGTATTTGTTATATTAATGATGCATTATTGATCACTCTAATATGGAAGCATATCACTCTTCTTAAATTAGGTCTATGTCAATGATTTAAATACCTCATTTGAGGAAACTAAGGTTGTATCAACACAGACTAAATTTAAGAATATGGAATCGCTACTTACAGTGAAGTGATTTTAGTAAAAGGCCAATATAGGTAGTTTCTTTTAAAAATCATTAAATGCATTTTAGAAAGAAGCTTGAATGTTCAGGAATGTGTTTAAAGGTTAAATAAGGTAATGTTTTATTTATAATTTAGATGTGAAAAGAAGTTGACTGTATAAAAAGAAGTATCCATGAAAAATTAAAGACAAAATAGTTACAGTTAAAAAGATTACAGCAATGCTAATTAATTTTATTGAAATATTTAAATATTGCAGCCATGAAATTAAAAGACGCTTACTCCTTGGAAGGAAAGTTATGACCAACCTAGATAGCATATTCAAAAGCAGAGACATTACTTTGCCAACAAAGGTCCGTCTAGTCAAGGCTATGGTTTTTCCAGTGGTCATGTATGGATGTGAGAGTTGGACTGTGAAGAAAGCTGAGCGCCAAAGAATTGATGCTTTTGAACTGTGGTGTTGGAGAAGACTCTTGAGAGTCCCTTGGACTGCAAGGAGATCCAACCAGTCCATTCTAAAGGACATCAATCCTGGGATTTCTTTGGAAGGAATGACGTGAAAGCTGAAACTCCAGTACTTTGGCCACCTTATGCTAAGAGTTGACTCATTGGAAAAGACTCTGATGCTGGGAGGGATTGGGGGAAGGAGGAGAAGGGGATGACAGAGGATGAGATGGCTGGATGGCATCACTGACTCGATGGACGTGAGTCTGAGTGAACTCCGGGTGTTGGTGATGGACAGGGAGGCCTGGTGTGCTGCAATTCATGGGGTCGCAAAGAGTCGGACACGACTGAGCGACTGATCTGATCTGATCTGATCTGATTACATATAAATGAGTTAATTTGTGTTAAGTGCCCAATAATCTTAGTCATTATTAACAATAATATGAATTCAATTGATGTAAAATTAGATAACAAAAAAGCACATAATTTTCTAGAAACATATTTCATGCCTTACATAGAGAAGGAAGCTTTGTTTTCAAAATCTTATGTTGATATTTGAAGAAAATTCCTTAAGAGATGATAGGAGATGACACATGAAAAAAGATGAAAAGTAATTTAATCAATTTTGATTAATTTAATCAGAAAAAGATGAAAATAATTTAATCAATGTTGTTTGAATTAGCTACAACTTAAGGACAATATATTTTCAGTACTTAAGTCAAAACTAAACTTTATCCTACTGTGTTTATTACCAAAATTGCTTATAATGGGAAAGGGTCTAAGGAATGATTCAAGATACAACTTAATCTTCAATAATATGCCTGACAAGTTAATGCTTTTCTTTTATAAGATCTGTTAGTTCATAAAACCTTAAGTAACTTTAAGACACAATTTTTAAATATAATGTCCATCATCCAAGGAATTTCAATAAGGAAATTTCTGAATATATTAGATACTGCAGCCTTTATTTAAGAGACTACCAGGACCAGCCTTAGGCAAAATCATGATGTCAGTAAAGTATGTTTTTGGTGCTCTACACTACTAGTCTTCAGACAATGAGATATTTGTGGGTCTTTTAATTAACCATTCAATTTAGTAAACAGGGATCAATTTTAAAAGATAGAATATGGGGAAAACAACAGGAAATATTAGAGTTTATCAGACAGAATGAGAGTAGGTACTGTTTCTATACATTTAAGTATATGTATAGGCGCACACAAACACGTGTGTGTGTGTGTGTGTGTGTGTTGTTTAGTCACTAAGTCGTGTCTGATTCTTTTGTGACCCCATGGACTGTAGCCACCAGGCTCCTCTGCCCTTGGGATTTCCCAGCAATAGTACTGGAGGGGGTGGCCATTTCCTTTTCCAGGTTATCTTCCCAACCCAGGAATCAAACCCTCATTTCCTGCATTGGCAGGCAGATTCTTTACCGCTGAACCTCCAGGGAACTCTGTATATTATATATCTTTCTTTAAAAAGAAATTTAAATATTGAAGAAATATTTAAAATATTTTGACACATATATTTTCTAAAAAAAAATAAATTTCTATTATGGTTTATTCCAGGATATTGAATATATTTCCCTGTGCTACACAGTAGAACTTTGTTGTTATCCATTCTATATGTAACAGTTTGCATCTACTAACTCCAAACTCCCAATCTATCTCTCCCCTACCCTGCCTCCTGCTTGGCGATCACAAATCTGTTTTCTATGTCTGTCATCACTTTCCAAGTTAGCATTTACTGAATCTTCTTAATTTATCAATCATATTCTCCAATAAATACTGGGAACATAGAAATAAATAAACTTTTCAACCGTCAAAAATCTCATACCCTAAAAAATGACAAAGAGAGAAATGACTTCAGTTTGTGTTATTTATTAGCAGTAGGTCAAACCCTGATCAGAGTAGAGAATTGAAACATAACTCTGCCTGAAGCAGTTAGAACAATTTTTTACAGACAGTGACTTTTCAGTGCTCATTCTAGAAGAATGAGAATGAGTTAGGTAGCCAGATGTGGGGGAAGATAGAATTTATTCTAAACAAAGGCAACTCTGGAGCAAAGCATATTTGAAATTGGGAAGCCCATTTAGCGAAGAGGAGATATGTAATGCTTAAACTATGACAGAGACCAGAAAGACAGGCTGGAAAGAGTGTAAATGATGAGGCGGTAAAGCATTTGGGCCAAATTGTCATTTATGCAGAGAAGCGTAATTATATTCTAAATCAATGGAGTGTCATTGAAGAGTTTTCAAGAACAAGAGTAAGAGAAGCAAAGCTTTGTTTTAGAAGGATAGCCATGAGAGTGTAAAGGATTGGTTTGAGGTTTCACTAGGCTGGAAACAAAAGAAAAACTCAGATCACTTCAAACTAGGCTTGATCAAGAAATGCACTAGAATATAGCATAGAAATACAGGAAACGAATTTCTAAAATAAGCTTTGTGAGAAAAATAAGAGCCTAGTGGCTGAGAGTGAAGAGGGGAAAAGCCTGAAACTAACTTTGGATATTCTGGCTTAGTTGACAGGGTAGAGGGAGCTGCCAGTAACCAAGGATAAGTCAAGGGCTAATCTTTTTAGTTTGGGGTATTTTTGATTTGACACATCATTGAGAAATCAGGACCAACTTATTCAATAGACTAGACATTGAGTTCATAATAAAAAATCAGGTTTAGGGATACCATAGATTAAAAATGGGCACAAATTCTTCTCCATTTCTTCCCATTAAGAAATGGAGTTCATTTCTCCAACTGTTGCAAGTGAGCTGGCCTGGTGACTTGCTCTGCTCAGTAGAAAGCAGTGAAACTGCTTGAAAATTTCAAGCCTCAGCCTCCGAAGGGGTCATTTCTAGCCTCCACTCATGTCCTGCTTGAACACTGTCATTATATGAAGAAGCCAAGGCTGTCCTCCTGGAGACATGTGGGCCCCCAACAACCAGCACCAACCACCAGCCGTGGGAGTGAGGCCACCTAGACAGTACAGCCCGGCTAAGGCTCCAGATGTCTGTGGACACATGAGTAACCCAAGGAAAGATCAGGAAAAGAGCCTCAGCTAAGCCCATCCTGTATTGCTGATGTGAACATAAAAATAAAGCCATGGGTGTACATGTGTTCCCCACCCTGAACCCCTCTCCCACCTCCCTCCCTACCCCATCCCTCAGGGTCATCCCAGTGCTCTGGCCCTGAGCACGCTGTCTCATGCATCAAACCTGGACTGGTGATCTATTTCACTTATGATAGTTTACATGTTTCAATGCTATTCTCTCAAATCATCCCACCCTCGCCTTCTCCCACAGAGTCCAAAAATCTATTCTTTACATCTGTGTCTCTTTTGCTATCTAGCATATAGGGTCATCGTTACCATATTTCTAAATTCCATATATATGTGTATACAGTATATATAATATACTGTAGTGGTGTTTTTCTTTCTAACTTACTTCACTCTGTATGATAGGCTTCATACAATTCATTAGAATTGATTCAAATGCATTCTTTTTAATAGTTGAATAATATTCCATTATGTATATGAACCACAGTTTTCTTATCCATTCATCTGCCAATGGACATCTAGGTTGCTTCCCTGTCAATGTATGGCAAAACCACTACAATATTGTAAAGTAATTAGCCTCCAATTAAAATAAATTAATTAATTTAATAAAAAAAGAAAATAAATAAATAAAGCTTGTGCATCTGTTTGAGTTTCCTGAGCCATATAGCAAATTCCCATTGGCTATCTATTTTACATATGGTAATGTAAGGTAAGTTTCCATGTTACCGTATCAACCTAGAGGGGTGGGATGGGGAAGGAGATGGGAGGGAGTTTCAAAAGGGAGGAGATGTATGTATACCTATGGCTGATTCATGTTAAGGTTTGACAGAAAACAGTAAAATTCTGTAAAGCAATTATCCTTCAATAAAAAATAAACTAATTTAAAAAAAAAGATCCCACTTGCTGCAAGGTGCAGCCAAAATAAAGAGAACTTTTAATAAATAAATAAAATTTGTGGTTTTAAGCTACTAAATTCCGAAGTGATTTTGTTACATAACATCAGATAACTGAGACTGTCTCTTTCTCCCCTTGTTCCACTACCTTGCTGGTGATCACTTGCGCTACGAATTTAGGATTTATAACAGCCCTATCATTAGAAACCCTTCTACACAGCTATGGCATGTGGGCTCCTCAGCTGGATTGTAAATTCCTCCAAGACATTATTTATTTGTATCCTCAGCAGTGCCAAAAGGGAAACACATGTTTTGTTAATATTAATTGCACGAAAACATAATACAAGGAACACATAAGCACCAAAGCAGGTTATGCAGAATGAATAAAGGCTTGGATCTCAATACTACCAAGATGACAGGAATAAATGCTTTAAAGCAAAGGCTGCATATATTTCCATGTAGGTTATTTTTACAAGAGCCTAAAATAGACATTGAATGATATAAAATGATATCATTTTCACACAATGAAAGCAACTTGAACATCAGAAACAGTAAATATCTGAGAATTAGAACTTTCTTTTAAATTCAAGGACTTTTTACACTCTGTCTTTTCTTCCCTGGTAAATAATTTTAGTGTTAGTCCTTTTCTTCATCACTCATCTCTTTTACTTAACTCTTGTGGGCAGAGAGCAAATTGGCCAAGATGGTGTGTTCAGGCTCCCTCTCCCCATGTTTTGTAAACAATGAGTATGTAACAGCAGAGATCATTTATAGCATTGCACATGCCTGTCACGAGGTACTCACTTGGTCACAGGTTGTGTGCAGTACACATATATGTGAGCTCCACCCATAAAGTCGGGGTTTTACTGTGATGTCATGGCTGTGTCTGTTGGATCAGTCATGAGAGGAGAGAATTGTATGGCTGCTGCATCAGCCAAGAGAGAATACTGCTATGGCTTCCGAACCAGCCAAGAGAGAGGCTGTATTAGAGCTGCTGTGCCAGCCAGCAGAGAATAAATGTGCCTCCAGTTCCTGTGGCTCCTCAAGTCTCCTTCCAGCCTCTTAGCTCACAGCTTGCCTCCCCTGGGTTCAAAGAACAGTGTCCACAGTGGGATACAGCAAGACAATTGGTGCCACAAACAGGATGATCAGCAATACAATTGGCATAGTTGGCAGGATATCCAGCAGGTAGGGGAGCCTGAGGTTCCACTAGATGGAGGAAGCCAGTGGCCACCAGATAGCATATGGTACTGGTGGCCTCTGTTCTCTTGACATGGGCTCCAGTTGGAAGACTGGGAAGTGGTGGATGGTTCACTGGATAGTATTGAAAAGGCGTTACAGGCAATGAGTTCTCATTTGCCCAACAAGGCAGCACGAACTGCCTGGCACCGTGGGGTGGGTTTTCCTGACTGCCCTGAAGGCGAATATTGATAGTGCTCTCTGTGATGCCATGCCGGTGTGCAATGTGCAGAGACTCTTGGAAGAACTAGAGCAGCATATATTGGTGTTAAAGCGAGAACCCCGTGGCCCTGAAGAACCCAGCATCTCTGACAGCGAGGCGGTAAGTGACAGTGAGGATGAACGTTATGAGCCCGTGGGTCCCCGCTTGGCAGTGAGGCCCGTTGTGCAGCAGAAAGTGAAGCATGAGCAGCCTAAGGCCAAGGAGTGGGGCTTCGTCAAGGGACCCCAGTGTGACTGAGTTCACGACATATACTCAGGTGGAGTTGGTCAACTTGGGTAAGCAGTTTCAGCAAACGCACAGGAAACACTTGGAAGCATGGCTTTTGTGACTTTGGAACACAGGGGTGGGCCGCGCACCTGAGAGGTTTTGCAGATCCTTACTGAGAGAAGCCCTGGAGAAGGAAATGGCAACCCCACTCCAGTGTACTTGCCTGGAGAATCCCAAGGACGGAGGAGCCTGCAGGCTACAGTCCAAGGGGTTGCAAAGAGTCGGACACAACTGAGCGACTTCACCTCACTTCACTGAGAGAAGTAGAGAGACGGCATGCAGGACGCCATTTTGAAAGTGCCAAGAGCCCACAGGTGGCCCGAGCTAGCAGGGGTCCCAACTGGGTTATGCAGATGCAAACGTGGCCTAATTTATGGGGAGGGTACTGTAAAGGCCGTGTCCTCAGATTTAGAAAAGTGTAATCATGTGGGTGAACTGTGAACAGGGACCACAAAACACCCCTTCCTTGCGGGGTGGGCCTGGTGCCTGTCGGGGGTTTTGTGTGTCCTTAATAAAAATTCTGCAGGAAGGGAGTTGCCCCTGTGGAGGCTTTCCTACAATCTCACAAGGACAGACAGTGGACTGGACTTGGCCATGAAAGATAAAGGCACTCCACGTGCAGTGGGTGACTCTTCTAGCACCATGAGGGCAAGGACTGGAACAGGAGTCCCGAGTGATACCTGGTGTTCGGTTTTGCTATGTATTGGGGATGTAACTGCTGTTGTAGCTACTGCTGTTGCAAGATGTAAATCCAAGGGTCAGTGTTACTGGCCAAGGGAATATCACAGATGGATGGCGCATAGAATGTGAGCGAGAGACCCTGAAGGGGTGGAGTGTGGGGAGAGAGCAAATTGGCCAAGATGGCGTGTCCAGGCTCTCTTGCCCCACATTTTGTAAATAATGACTGTGTAACAGCTGAAATCATTTACAGCACTGCACATGTGCGTCATGAGGTACTCAGTTGGTCACGAGTCGTGTGTGGTATGCATATATGTGAGCTCCACCCATAAAGTAGGGGAAGTTACTGCTGCCTTACGGCTGTGTCCATTGGGTCAGTCACAAGAGGAGAGAACTGCAGTACATCCGCTGAGCCAGCCAAGAGAGGGGCTGTGTTATGGCTGCTGTGCCCACCAGGAGAGAATAAACGTGTCTGAAGTTCCTAGGGCTCCTCGAGTCTCTTTCCAGCCTCTTAGCTTGTGCCTTGCCTACCCTAGGTTCAACGAACAGTGTGCACAGTGGGATACAGCGAGACAATTGGCGCCACAAGCAGGGCGATTGGTGATACACACCTCTTTTTTCCCTTTTGTCTGTGTATATTTTCTTTTCCTGCAATTTTATTTCGCCTTTTTTTTTTTTTTTTTTGAGTCATCTATGTTTGCTACTAAAAGGTAAAGCCCATGCCTCTGATATGGTCCTAGAGTACTCTCAACAGTAAATGAATGATGGGAAAATGCTTCCTTCCAAGGGAGATAGCATTCCCAACAGATCTAGACTCTTACATGACTTTCTCTCCACATTGCTTTAAGCGGTGGTTTCTCTTGGGTTCTGTGAGAGCAGAAAGGTTGGCTGCTTATCTTGGCTTCCTGGAAGTGTGTGCTTGCTAGGTCAAGCATTTGAATCCTTTTAGGAACCTGATTCAGATAATCTCTCATGATGACGCATATTCTCATGTTCTTTTAATAATTTAAATATCACTTAGCCACGGAAAAGAATTGATTTTCCCTAGAAATACTTAAAATGTCATCATATTATCACCTAAAATATTGGTGAAACACACACACAGAGGAGTTTAAAATGGTTTGAGAATATTAACATCAACAAATGTGACTTCTGGCTTTCACGTCTTCCAAGAAAATACTCAGGGTACGTTGAAAATTAGTGCTCCATTGTGCTGGGAAACATACAGCTTAAGTGTGGAGAGAAATGATATTTTTACTTTTTAAAAATTCATTTGAGGATGACTTCACTTTTATAGTTGCTAGACAATAGATCTTTTCAAGTGAAATCTTTTCCTGAAGGTGGAAAATGTTATCAAGGGTAGAGAAATCCTGAGGCAGAAACCATCCCATCATCCCTCTTCCCAACCAGTGTTGGCATCTTCTCCTTATTCCTTCTATGAAGTGGCAAAGTGACTTTGCTAATCTATCAGAGCATCAAACAGTTATTTTAAGTGTCAATCAGCCCAAGTTTTTGTTTATTAGCAAAGTAAAATGGCCTGACCTTTTGACTCAACTATGAGTGAAATTGGCTAGATATCAGTCATCTCAGTGAAACTGTCTAGGTGGACTGGTCTTTTGGGGAATCCTCAAGGTAAAATAATACTCTCTTAAGGTAAGATTCTGCACAGGATAGCTTGAGCTTGTGATTGGCTGCTGCTGCTACTAAGTCGCTTTAGTAGTGTCCAACTCTGTGCGACCCCATAGATGGCAGCCCACCAGGCTCCCCCATCCCTGAGATTCTCCAGGCTAGAACACTGGAGTGGGTTGCCATTTCCTTCTCCAATGCATGAAAGTGAAAAGTAAAAGTGTGATTGGCTAGGTCAGGGCAAATGTGGAAGGAAAGAAAATAAACATGAACGAATCAGTTTGCTACTTCCTGATTTTGTCTGACTACTTATTTAAACTAAATTTCCTCCTACACACCTCACTCATACCATGACAGTGCTCCTTCCTGAATAATTTAAGACCATGCTCCATATTTCTCCTTTGTACATTTTAATTTTTAGTTATTTGAAGTTTACCTCTGTGTATTCCAATTTCACATGTCTTTCTATCTCCCTCTCCATTTCTCTCACACTTTTTTTTTTTTTAAGAATGATCTTTTTTTGCAGGTAAGTGATAGGAATTACATTGTTTGAAACATGAGGGGTAACAGGGAGGTGGGCACCAAAAATCCCAGAAAGCAAAATTTTTCTCACCCATAGTCTCCTTTATTGACATGTTCAATTAATCCTGGTTGAACAAGGCATACATGCTGGGAACATTTCCACTGCTGTCCTGAGCATGTGCTGTAAAAATACAAGCATTATGAAAGTGACTGGGCCTTTTAGGAGTACGTTTACAAAATTAGTACCCAGAGTTGCACCTTGTTAAGGCATAAAATATATTTTTGATTAATGTTAATGTTTTGATTAATGACTATTAATTCTTGACAAAAACAAATCACAACACATTCATTAATTACGCTACAACGCAATATCTTCTACTCCAGGCAGTTAATGAATGAAATGACCACTCAGTCATTGAAGTTTGAAAATAGACAACAATGAAGACAGCAGCTTCAGTATATGTAATTGGAAATTCTCTGCAGGATAATCATTTTAAGGCAGTCTGATTATAATATATTTAGTTACTGTGCTCAAGGAAACACGATTTGATTTGTCTATAGTATATCAGAATGTTTGTAATTAATAGATATGCTTAATGGACTGTCACTAACATCAAACTCAAACATTAAAAGAAATATTCATGTGTAGATTTGGCACATCTATTAAAATTAAATATGTTCATAAAGACTACTGATATGTGCTATCTTATGATTCTGTGTATCTGTATTTAAACATATGTTTTGTTTCACAGATATTCCTTTTACTTGAAGAAAACATACACAGCAGAATTCAGTTCTGGGCCACTTAAATTCATTACCAGGAATTGCAGTTTTCTTTAATTACTGATCCTTCTTCATAATGTTGACCATCTCTGTGGCAACCTGTCAACACAACATGTAAACAAATCAAAATTCTAAATTGATTAATAAAATGCATTCACATAACAAGTACTCTAAAATTGTGTTTAGTGTTCTCAAATATGCAAAAATATTTGGTGCCAGTCAGACAGAAATCTACATGGGGTTTTTGTCAGTGTTTGGCCACCTCATGAGAAGAGTTGAGTCATTGGAAAAGACCCTGATGCTGGGAGGGATTGGGGGCAGGAGGAGAAGGGGACGACAGAGGATGGGATGGCTGGATGGCATCACTGACTCGATGGACGTGAGTCTGAGTGAACTCGGGAGTTGGTGATGGACAGGGAGGCCTGGCGTGCTGTGATTCATGGGGTCGCAAGGAGTTGGACACGACTGGGTGACTGATCTGATCTGATCTGATTTATCCAATTTTTCTGGATTTGTTCCATGAGCTTCTATCCTTGCACTGTGTATTTGTCCCAACTGCGAGGATTTGTAAAGCATTAAAAACTAGATTACTGAGGTATTAATCACTAAACACACTCAAAAAATAATTAATGTGTTTAAAGAAATAGGGAAGCAGTAAAACAGTGTTTGAAATAATTAATAGCATTTCTCATCTTAAAATCTAATCAAGTCTCATGTGGATATAAATAGTTGCATATGATTAGAGGAAGGAACAAGGTTTTGGACCAAAATATGAAGCTGTTTCAGCGAATTCACCTTACGAAGAGAAACTCTATTTTTTCTCCAGGATGTGAATCCAGAGGAAAGTTTATAAGACTGCAGCCCTTTGTGTTCTAAATCTAAACATTCCTCAACTATTAACCAAAAAGGGAAAGTGTTAGTTGGTCAGTTTTGTCCAACTCTTTGCGTCCCCATGGACTGCAGCACTCCAGGCTACTCTGTCCATGGATTTCTCCAGGCAAGAATACTGGAGTGGGTAGCCATTCCCTTCTTCAGGGGATCTTCCCAGTCCAAGGATTGAACCTGGGTCTTCCACATTGCGGGAAGGTTCTTTATGGTCTGAGCCACCAGTGAAGTCACATTAACTGCAACTTTTTGCTGTTTTACCAGATTATAGAAACTACTCCAAAGAGATCAATGGTGAATTATTATTGCATGAAAACCAATCAGAAAGATATGGTAAAATAGTGCACTAGCTAGAAACTAAATCTCTTTGTAAATATAACTTACACAAATTACTGAATTAGCAAAAGTAACATAATTCACTCCTGTGTCACATGAAAACTTTTTTGATGGAAACGTAACATTGAGAGATCACATCAATGGCCCCTAGTTAAATAAAATGAATTCTAACTTTTTAAAAAAATATATTTATTTTTAATTGGAGGATAATTGCTTTACAATATTGTGTTGGTTTATGTCATACATCAACATGAATCAGCCAGAGGTATACCTATGTTCCTTCCCTCTAGAAGCTCCCTCCCACCTCTCACCCCATCCCACCCCTCTAGGAATTCTAACTTTTTACTGTATATAGTAATAGGAGTAAATCTACATATTTAAAAATCATTTCAAGTGTCCTGGTTTAACTACAAGCCATAATGTCACAAAAGCCAATTTCAGGTTAGCTACCTTCCAATTTTTCAAAACGTTGTTTCTCAGGGAACATTTACAGCTGCTTTTTTCAGCAAGCACCGTGTTCTCACAGTTGCTTAATGAATTTCGAATATCCTTGTATTTGCATCTATCCATCCCTTTTCCGTGTATTCCACCATCACAGGAAGAGAGAAGGAAAACACTTCTTTAGTGGCCCACAGGGGAGGAAAATGACTCAACTTTAAATTAAGTTCAGAGTTTTAATTACTACCCAGGATTAAACACTTTTTGTAAATAAATTTCTATGTTTGCAATTTACAAAGATCCTAGAACTTTTCATTACCTAGGCAAGCAACAGTAAAAATTCAAGCAACAATTCAAGTGTCATTCAAAGTCAAGGAAAGTACTCCACTGACTAGTTCTAAAGGGTGGATGAAAGTGGGGGGGGAAGCTGATTTTTAAAATTTATTTTACTGGAGTATAGTTGATTTACAGTTTTATGTTAATTTCTGCTAAACAGCAAATGATTCAATATGTATGTATATGTACGTGTGTGTGTGTGTGTGTGTGTGTGTGCTCAGTGGCTCAGTCATGTCTGACTGGGACCCCATGGACTATAGCCTGCCAGGCTCCTCTGTCCATGGAATCTTTGAGGTAAGAATACTAGAGTGGGTTGCCATTTCCTACACCAGGGACTCTCCCCAACCCAGGGATCAAACCCATGTCTCTCGTGTTTCCTGCATTACAGGTGCATTCTTTACCACTGCACCACCTGGGAAGCCCTATATGCATATATATCTCACAGTGTTTGAAACCTGAGGGGTAGAAGGGAGGTGGGCACCAAAAATCCCAGAAGCAAACATTTTCTCACATACACACACATATATATGTATGTATGTATTATGCCAAAGAATGCTCAAACTATCACACAATTTTACTCATCTCACACGCTAGCAATGTAATGTTCAAAATTCTCCAAGCCAGGCTTCAACAGTACGTGAATCGTGAACTTCCAGATGTTAAAGCTGGATTTAGAAAAGGCAGAGGAACCAGAGACCAAATTGCCAACATCCACTGGACCATCAAAAAACCAAGAGAGGTCCAGAAAATCATCTACTTCTGCTTTATTGACTATGTCAAAGCCTTTGACTGTGTGGATCACAACAAACTGTGGAAAATTCTGGAAGAGATGGGAATACCAGACCAACTGATCTGCCTCTTCAGAAATCTGTATGCAGGTCAAGAAGCAACAGTTAGACCTGGACATGGAACAAATCAGGAAAGGAGAACGTCAAGGCTGTATATTGTCACCCTGCTTATTTAACATATATGCAGAGTGCTGGGCTGGATGAAGTACAAGCTGGAATTAAGATTGCAGAGAGAAATATCCATAACCTCAGACATGCAAATGACACCACCCTTATGGCAGAAAGTGAAGAAGAACTAAAGAGCCTCTTGATGCAAATGAAAGAGGAGAGTGAAAAAGTTGGCTTAAAACATTCAGAAAACTAAGATCATGGCATCTGGTCCCATTACTTTATGACAAATAGATAGGTAAGCAATGGAAACAGTGGCAGACTTTATTTTGGGGGACTCCAAAATCACTGCAGATGGTGATTGCAGCCATGAAATTAAAAGACACTTGCTACTTGGAAGAAAAGTTATGACCAACCTAGACAGCATATTAAAAAGCAGAGACATTACTTTGCCAACAAAGGTCTGTCTGATCAAAGCTATGGTTTTTCCAGTGGTCATGTATGGATGTGAGAGTTGGACTATAAAGAAAGCTGAGTGCCAAAGAATTGATGCTTTTAAACTGTGGTGTTGGAGAAGACTCTTGAGAGTCCCCTGGACTGCAAAGAGATCCAACCAGTCAATCCTAAAGGAGATCAGTCCTGGGTATTCATTGGAAGGACTGATGTTGAAGCTGAAACTCCAATACTTTGGTGACCTGATGTGAGAACTGACTCATTTGAAAAGCCCCTGATGATGGGAAAGATTAAAGGTGGGAAGAGAAGGGGATGACAGCAGATGAGATGGTTGGATGGCATCACTGACTCAATGGACATGAGTTTGAGTAAACTCCGGCAGTTAGTGACAGACAGGGAGGCCTGGCATGCTGCGGTCCATAGGGTTGCAAAGAGTCAGACATGACTGAGCTACTGAACTGAACTGATGTTGTATGTATGTACGTATACATATGTATATCTGAAAGCTGGTTTTTATTCATACAGCTTAAATGTTTCTTGTCCAATGTACCAGTTTTATAGATAAAGGGACTAGAAATTACAAAGGTTCTAATTGGAGGAGGCTGTCCCTTCTCTGACCTGTTCCCCAGCTACTAATTTTGAAGCCAAGAGAATGCTATCCCCAGGCCTGCCCAACATCATTAGTACTATGTCTAGTGTTATCAAAAGTTCCATTTCTTCGTCTTCCTTCCTTAATGTCAAGTCAGAATTGACTATCAGAAACAATGTTTGCTACAATCTCACTTGAGAGGTGGCTTCTTAAACAAAAACCATTATTTGTTCATCTGAGCCTGGCCAAAGTACTGACAAAGTGAAGCATCAGCTTTTATACTAATACAGAAATTCAGTTCACCCCCTTCCTCTGCTCCTGCCTGACTCCAGTGTATCCTTCATCCCCTGAACAGCATTTAGAGAGCTCTCTTAAGATCTGTGTTATGTCACTCTCTGCTTAAAAGCCTCATGTTTTTCTGTATTAAATTTAGACTAAAACTGAACCTCTTACAGGGACTTGTAAGACCTTATCCAAAGTGTCTCTTCCATAAACTGTGTTCTCACCTCTCCGAGTCTACTGCCTGGAGTGGTATTCCCAGAGGAATGAAGGATTTGCCTGATACAGATAAGGGTGGAAAGAACTGGATTAACTTAATTTGGAGCCAAAGCAAATAGGATTAACTATTGGAGAATCAGGAAAAACAAGGGTCACAGAAGTCTCACTAAGATTTTTGCTTAAGGGATAGAGAAGCAGTGATGCTATTATTGAAATAAGGAACAAGTTTGTAGTGAGAAATCAAGCTTCCGCCTTACATATTTTAGACTAAGATCAAATCTAAGTTAGACATCCTAATGGAGAACATCAAGTAGAGTAGGAATGGAAGTCCAAAGTCAAGGCAAGGCTGGAACATGAATTTCAGAGCCAGTAAAGTACTTATCTTTAGGTTTTTGAGAATAAATAACAGTCTCCTTGAGAGAGTGTTTGTAGGTAAGAGAAAGACATCCAGGACTGAGCTCAAACACTGTAACCAACAGACATTCAGAAAAACAAACTGGGAATAAGTGACCTGGGAAGAAGAGGGGAATTCAGGGCGTGGTGGAGTCCTGGAAAGCAACAGACATATTCCACAGAAGCAGAAACAGTCACCTACATAGAGTATGGCTGAGGGGGTCAAGAAAAGAATGGGGATCTGGGATTTCCCTGGTGGTCCAGTGGTTAAGACTCTGCACTTCCAATGCAGAGGAGGCAGGTTTGATCCCTGGTAGGGGAACTAAGATTCCACATGCTGAACAGCACAGCCAAAAAATAAAATAAAAGAGAATGGACACCTGAATACTGCACTTGAAAACATGGAAGCCTTCAATAACCCTGCCAAGATAGAGCTCGGTAAAGTAGCAGGGAACAAGGTCTTGTAGGAATGAGCTAATGAGAGGTTTAGAAGTAAGGAAGTGAAATGTTTCTTTCAGATATTTTGCCATTAAAGGAAAGGAGGAAATAAGATAAAACTGGTTAAGGACATGGAGATGAGGGTGGGCTCTTTGAAAGTTGGGAGCTACAACTACCCACCAGCGTCCTGCAAGAGAATGTCTTGTAAATGACATTTGCTCACTTTCTTAGTTATTTCCTCAGGAAAAGTTCCAAGAAGTGGAAGTTCTGGGTCAAAATTGAGGTTTGGACATCTTTAAGGCATTTAATTCATATCTTCTTTTTTTTTTTTTTTAATGATTTCACCAATTTACACTCACCAGCAGTGAAAAGATGAATTATCCTGTATCACTCTAAGGAATAAACTGTATGATTCCCATGCTAGGTATCACTTCGTCATGGAAACAGAGTCAGGATTAGAAATTAATTTTTGATGTCTAGCTCCATCTCCCAAGCAATGTTTGTATCCTGTTTTGGATTCTACTAGTTTTAAATAAAAAGTATTTCTTTTAAAATGTTAATTTGAGATCTGAAAGACAAATAGGAGTCAACTAAGTGATGAAGGTATTTCAAGCAAAAGAATAGCATGAACAAAGTTTCCTTTGGTGGAAGAAGCACTTTAATTCTCACTAATTTCAGATATTTAAAGTGCAATAAGAGTCAAATACAAAGTAAGTGAAATAAGGAGCACAATGAAACTAAGAAGTAATAATAGCTAACTTCTCTTAAATGCTTTTAAGGTGCTGTGCCAGTCACTGCTTTCATGTTTTTGAGGTATTAACTCTTTCAATGTTCAGAATTATAAATAGCAGCGCTAATAATTGATAACATAGGTAACATAAAATATTTTTGTTCCCATCTAGGGTTAGGTGAGTTACCTTGATTAAAATTGCACTTAAAAAAAAGAGAGAGAAATCTGCCTGCAGTATAAAAATGAATCAGTCACTACTTCCTCAGGGAAGCATTCCCTAATTTTTTTCAGAGTAAGAAAAAAATTACATTATCACATGACCTCTACTTAATGTTGAACACCTTTGTAATTTTATATATATATTTGTTTGATTAATGTAGACCCTCCAGATTGTAAACTCCATGAGGACAGGAATTGTGTTTTTGTGTCATTGTTCAACTTTGTTTTTTTTGTGCCTCATACAGTGCCTGGCAAGTAGTAGGTTCTCAATAAATTTGTTGAAATAATAAAATAATGGATGAGATATCAAAAATAAAATAAAATGATAATTTGAAAATATGATTGATGATTTAAAGGTAGTAGAAATTGAGTAGTTAAAGAAAAGTTGGGAGCTACAAAAATACTTTCATAAATCAATAACTTTGTAAATTGATTGATCCAGAAAAGAAGGAGGGAAATGATGGTTTAGGAGAGAAAGAGGGAGAAAAAGGGAGAGAGGAAAGAAGAGAAGAGGAGAGGGGAGGGAGGAAGGAAGGGACAATTGTAAGGGTGGAGATCTTGAAAAGACAAGAGATGATGGGATTCAGAGCTCAGGAAGAGGAATCTACTTCATGGAAACAGTAACCAAGATGGCAGTAAGTTGAAAATTATGATGAGAGGTGAAAGAATTCCTGGTGTCTTTATTTTCTCAGTGAAAAGCATATAAAAGCCTTCAGTGTGAGGTAATCAAACTGGTTACACCTTGATATAAATAAATAAATAAGTAGATAGATGCATAGCTGTGACTGTCAAAACCAAATGAGTTTTGCAACATTAACAGCCATTATTAAAGAATTAGGTAAATCAGATTTTTGGAAAGTTAAATAAGTCTCTTGATTTTAGAAAAAATGACAGTATGCCTTATGATCCAGCAATCCCACTGCTGGGCAGACACACTGAGGAAACCAGAAGGGAAAAAGACACATGTACCCCAATGTTCATCGCAGCACTGTTTATAATAGCCAGGACATGGAAGCAACCTAGATGTCCATCAGCAGATGAATGGATAAGAAAGCTGTGGTACATATACACAACGGAGTATTACTCAGCCATTAAAAAGAATACATTTGAATCAGTTCTAATGAGGTGGATGAAACTGGAGCCTATTATACAGAGTGAAGTAAGCCAGAAGGACAAACACCAATACAGTATACTGACGCATATATATGGAATTTAGAAAGATGGTAACAATAACCCTGTATACGAGACAGCAAAAGAGACACTGATGTATAGAACAGTCTTTTGGACTCTGGGAGAGGGAGAGGGTGGGATGATTTGGGAAAATGGCATTGAAACATGTATAATATCATATATGAAACGAGTCGCCAGCCCAGGTTTGATGCACGATACAGGAAGCTCAGGGCTGGTGCACTGGGATGACCCAGAGGGATGGTGTGGGGAGGGAGGATGGAGGAGGGTTCAGGATGGGGAACACATGTATACCTGTGGCGGATTCATTTTGATATATGGCAAAACCAATACAATATTGTAAAGTTAAAAAAGAAAGAAAGAAAGAAAAAATGACAGTATAATATAATTTATTTTAAAATACTCCATCAGTGCTCGCTTCGGCAGCACATATACTAAAATTGGAACGATACAGAGATTAGCATGGCCCCTGCACAAGGATGACACGCAAATTCATAAAGCGTTCCATATTAAAAAAAATAAAAAATAAAATAAAATAAAATAAAATACTCCATCATAATGTGTTCTACTATCTGTGTTGGCCCCAACATCACTTCAGGGAAGGCAACTGCCTGCTTTAATCAGGAGTCTGCATCCCATGGGTGGTCAATATAATTTATCCTGAAAGTCCAGACTCAAGGGCAGCTCCTACAAGGGGTTCCACTATCCATCTTTTAATGAACACTAGAGTATAGCATAATGAGTGCCAGATATGGGCTTTCATTGGTAAAATTAGTGACTTGTTAATCAGCATAATGGATATAAGCAGTCAACTCATCACTTAACAATATTCAATTTATATAGATTAGTTTAAATAGTTAAAAATCATATCTCACTCATACTCCCCAGTTTTTTTGTATCTTTTAAGATCAAAAGACTTCGTGCTTAAACCTGATACCCTAGGATTAATCTCCAAAACATCTGTCCAGCCACTGGGTAAGAGGATTTATTATAACCTGATAATCTGTAATATTATCAGATATGGGAAAATGCCAATAAATTTTCAAGCATGGTAAATATGGCAACATCTAACAGGATGGGGACCTGAGATTTCATGAAGCTTACACAGGTTTATGGACTAGTGTAGGTCTCCATACCAATGTATATTATTGTAATTATCAGTATGAACAGCAGAATTTGGAATGTGATTTATCTTCATTGTAATGTGGTTAAGGAGGTTGTGAAGGGGTAAATAACTCTGATTCAATTCAAATGTCAGTGATTTACATCCTTTTTTTTTTAACCAGTGTGAACATAGAAGTTGTGTATAATCAAATTAGCTTATGTCTATTCATAGCAGATGGTTCTCTAGACTCTTCCTTAAGATCTGCCACACTAGAGATTTTGTCTGGAAAATCCAGTCTGGTTGCATTTCAAACTCTATCACTTTTTTTCTGTATCTGACCTTTGAAATTCCCCAATGACTGGAAGTAACTATATGTCCAACTTCCAATTTATACAAAAGGGACATTATAAACAGTGCTGCAATGAACATTGGGGTACATGTGTCTCTTCCAATTCTGGTTTCCTCAGTGTGTATGCCAAGCAGTGGGATTGCTGGATCATAAGGCAGTTCTATTTCCAGTTTTTTAAGGAATCTCCACACTGTTCTCCATGGTGGCTGTACTAGTTTGCATTCCCACCAACAGTGTTCAAGAGGGTTCCCTTTTCTCCACACCCTCTCCAGCACTTACTGTTTGTAGACTTTTGGATAGCAGCCATTCTGACTGGCGTGAGATGGTACCTCATTGTGGTTTTGATTTGCATTTCTCTGATAATGAGTTATGCTGAGCATCTTTTCACGTGTTTGTTAGCCATCTGTATGTCTTCTTTGGAGAACTGTCTGTTTAGTTCTTTGGCCCATTTTTTGATTGGGTCATTTATTTTTCTGGAATTGAGCTTCGGGAGTTGCTTATATATTTTTGAGATTAATTCTTTGTCAGTTGCTTCATTTGCTATTATTTTCTCCCATTCTGAAGGCTGTCTTTTCACTTTGCTTATAGTTTCCTTCATTGTATAAAAGCTTTGAAGTTTAATTAGGTCACATTTGTTTATTTTTGCTTTTATTTCCAATATTCTGGGAGGTGGGTCATAGAGGATCCTGCTGTGATTTATGTCAGAGAGTGTTTTGCCTATGTTTTCCTCTAGGAGTTTTATAGTTTCTGGTCTTACATTTAGATCTTTAATCCATTTTTAGTTTATTTTTGTGTATGGTGTTAGAAAGTGTTCTAGTTTCATTCTTTTACAAGTGGTTTAGGACATGGAAGCAACCTAGATGTCCATCAGCAGACAAATGGATAAGAAAGCTGTGGTACATATATACAATGTAATATTACTCAACCATTAAAAAGAATACATTTGAATCAGTTCTAATGAGGTGGATGAAACTGGAGCCTATTATACAGAGTGAAGTAAGCCAGAAAGAAAAACACCAATACAGTATAATAATGTATATATATGGAATTTAGAAAGATGGTAACGATGACCTTATATGTGAGACAGCAAGAGACACAGATGTATAGAACAGTCTTTTGGACTCTGTGGGAGAGGGCGAGGGTGGGATGATCTGAGAGAATAGCATTGAAACATGTATATTATTATATGTGAAACGAATCAGCAGTCCAGGTTCGATGCATGATACAGGGTGCTCAGGGCTGGTGCACTGGGATGACCCAGAGGGATGGGAGGGGGAGGGAGGTGGAAGGGGGGTTCAGGATGGGGAACACATGTACACCTGTGGCTAATTCATGTCAGTGTATGGCAAAAACCATTACAGTATTATAAAGTAATTAGCCTCCAACTAAAATAAATAAATTTTTTTAAAACGGGACATTATTTACTTATTTGGCATATTGTTTTTAAACCTTAAGATAATACATTTTTAAGTCCCAGGTTGAAAATAATTACAGTGTAAGAAATTAGACCATATCATGCAGTTAAATAACTGAAAAACATTGAATAAATCAGTGATTTTGTCTCTAGCATCTCAGAGGAAAGTCACTTCATACATGCAAAAAATTACTGCAAATAGTATGCCATTTGGAGAAGGCACTGGCAACCCACTCCAGTACTCTTGCCTGGAAAATCCCATGGATGGAGGAGCCTGGTGGGTGGGTTGCAGTCCATGGGGTCACTAAGAGTCGGAAAAGACTGAGCGACTTCCCTTTCACTTTTCACTTTCATGCATTGGAGAGGGAGATGGCAACCCACTCCAGTGTTCTTGCCTTGAGAATCCCAGGGACAGAGGAGCCTGATGCGCTGCCGTCTATGGGGTCGCACAGAGTCGGACACAACTGAAGTGACTTAGCAGCAGTATGCCATTGTCTATTTATTTCATATAATTTTGTATCTTTTTCAATATTGTGTAGTGTTATTTTCTTTCAACAAGCTACTTTCATAAGAAAGAAAAAACAAAAGAAAACAATTACCTCATGAGTACAGTTATGATGTGAACCTTTGCCTCTAAATAAAATAATAAATTGCTTCCCTCCATCATGAATGGAATAAAAGCTATACCGGGAACATAAGTTCTACCTAAAACATAACCCTAAATTAAAGTCTTAGCAAAGTCTTAGCTTTCAAGCAAAAACGGACATAGATGAAGTAGCAGTTTCTTTTCTAAATGGGTTGTTGCTGCTGCTGCTGCTACTGCTGCTATTACTGCTGCTAAGTCACTTCAGTCGTGTCCGACTCTTTGCGACCCCATAGACAGCAGCCCACCAGGCTCCCCCGTCCCTGAGATTCTCCAGGCAAGAACACTGGAGTGCGCTGCCATTTCCTTCTCCAAAGCATGAAAGTGAAAAGTGAAAGTGAAGTTGCTCAGTCATGTCCGACTTCGCGACCCTGTGGACTGCTGCCCACCAGGCTCCGCCATCCATGGGATTTTCCAGGCAAGAGTACTGCAGTGGGGTGCCATTGCCTTCTCCATCTAAATGGGCTACAGGGCTCAAATAAGGAAAGCTCAAGTATGCTTTAGCACATCAAAAGCGCTGCAGCTAATACATAATACTCACCCTCAGCATTCGTGAAGCCGACCCTGCTCATACCTGACACCTTTCAATGAGTTCTCATAATAGGATAAAATTTAAAATTCTTGATATAGCCTATAAGTCCCAGCGAAATCTGCCCTCTACTCCTCTCAAACCCCTTCTAATGTCACCTTCAACCCTCCGCCAGCCGTGACTCTCCAGAAACGGTGGCCTCCGTCCAGCACCTAGTCCACACCAAGCTCCTGGCGCCCAGACTCGGTTCTGTCAGCTCCTCAGGTGACCACACCCCTCACTCCCCAAGCTAATACTGTATACTGCTTTCCATGTTGACATTATATTCTGATAGGCTTTCCCACAGCACCGAAATGTTTCCTTCTGAGAATTTAACACAATTTGCAACTGTACAGTGAATTTGTTAAATATCTTACACCACGCATCCCCCCCCCGCCCCCCCCCCCCAAAACTTGACTATCACTCCCATAAGGATAAAGTGAAAGTGAAGTCGCTCAGTCGTGTCCGACTCTTTGCGACCCCATGGACAGTAGCCTACCAGGCTCTGCGATCCATGGGATTTTCCAGGCAAGAACACTGGAGTGGGCTCCCATTTCCTTCTCCGGGGGATCTTCCCAACCCAGGGATCGAACCCGGGTCTCCTGCATTGCAGACAGATGCTTTACCGTCTGAGCCGCTTCCCCATGGTTGCCCCAGCAAAAGTGCAATGTCTGGCATGGTGGAGGCGGTCAATGAATATTTTTCAATGAATGACAAGCTCTCCCATTTCTGATAGACTATTTAATTGCTGTTTGCTGGGAAAGGCAAAGGTCTAGCAGGAATGACCATGCTGTGGAAATTTTAACGTAGTATGTGTGTGTTTTACAAACAAGATGGCACTATTGAAAATGAAAGCAAAAGTCAGCATCTGGATTTTGCTGTAAAGATACAAATCCTAATTTGTCCTGCACTGTCTTCTAATCGTAATTTCCACTCACCATCACCTACTTATAATTATGTGACAGAGTTTTGAGGAAACCTGAATTTTGCCTCATATAAAGTGGAGCAGGAGAGTTTTGTTTTGCGTTTTTTGCAAACTTTAGATATATTGATTGCTCAGAACCTACAGTCATTCTACTATAATTAAACCAATAGAGTAAATAACACTGTCCTCCTTATGAATTATTGAGTTGACCAAAATATTCATTCAGGTTGCTCTATAGAATGTAACAGAAAAACCCAAATTAACTTTTTGGCCAACCCAATATTTATATTTATTCACTCAGTCTTAGACTTTTACAACTACTCTGTATGAAGCACTGTTTTGTTTTTCACAGTTTAAAATCCCTGATTGGCAAAATGAACAAAAACATTCAGGGAGAATCTCTTTGGGATTACTTAGGCAGGGAGGGTGGCCACCTTTATTACGCTCCTGCATTGGTTTAAATGGCATTGCTGTAACACAGGTTCTAACGCCACTCATGAGACAATAAGTAAAATGTTACATACATCTGCAGAGGATCAATCTTGTGACTTTGATGTGATTTTCTGAGGTTACACTCAAAAAAGCACGAGAGGTTGCTTTTTGTCAAGATGTTTTACAAAGAAAGAATTTTAAGTAACTTTTTATAAGGTGAGTGGCTATTCAAAGCAGAACGGAAATCAGCCTTCGTGGCCGTCACACCAGGACTTTGCCGAAGGTGCTAGGCTGAGGCACGTGCCGGCATCTGAATCAAAGCATGTTAACAATCCAAAGAAATTTAACCTGGTGATCAAAGTATTCATTTTTCATTTCAACTTAAGAAAGGAAGGGTGGAAAGAAAGGAGAGAGAGAAAGAGGTAGGGAGGGAAGGAAGGAAAGATGGAAGAAGAGAGATGGAGGCAGGAAGGAAGGAAAGAGAAAGACAGTTAGACCATGTTATGAACTAGGGCAATGCTGGAACACATTCCCGAATCCTACCTTCTGGGGACCAAGGCTTTGTGCGAGGAGGCCAGCCCTTTTCTTCACGGCAAAATGACTTGTAATCAGGGCAGCAATCAGAATTCTCCCTTTCACAGAATTTATCACAGTAACACAGCGCGTCCGCCTCATAGAACTGAGTCACGCAGCCATCATCTCTGTCTGCACAGCAACCAAACCTTCTACAGTACTGCCCTTCGAAAACGGCTCTTTTGAATCGAGTACCTTCTGAAATGGTGTGATTCCTAGTGAACTCAGCTCCTGGGTCCACTTCTCGTTGTGATAAATACTGTCTCTCCATCCAAATTTCTGTGGTGAGATAAGCAAGGATTAAGATCTTATATCCGGCGCACATTCTCCAGAGGTCAGCAAGGCTCCCACTGGTTGGTATGTTCGATCCCCTTGCCCCTGGGGCTTCTCCTTGGAGCCTAAGCTCTAATCATCAAGACAACTCAGCGTGAATCCTGAAACTGATCCTTTAGTTGAACTGAGTGTATTTCTTGTAGTTAAACATTAATCAAGAATTTCAGTGCTTGCCAAAGATAATGTGCATGTTAGCAATAGACCATTGTCATTCCTCCAATGTTAAAATTTTATATTTCATATTACAGGAGAAACACCCATTGCCATAAAAATAAATACATAAAATCTTAGGTGTAGATGATACATTGAATATTGCTTGCCTTCAAAATAACCTAGATTCTTAAATCAAAAACCTCTCTGGAATACACATGGCCCAAATTTTGGCTGCAATGACTACTGGCAAGGTGTAGGAAATTCAAAAGTCAAAAACACAATTATTCATCTCACCTACTTGCACTGCCTCTAAAATCCAGACTCTCCTGAGATTGCCTGCTCGGCTCTGTGATATCAATAACAAATGCCCAGTCACACACGGGCTTGATAGCGCATCCATACAGCATTCACCTACCAGAAGCATTTTGATTTCAAAACTCAGTGGAGCCTAATTTAGCTAGAAATTCCCTGAAGGTGACCTTAGTTTTCTCTTCCTGAGTTTCTGCTTGACATCAATGCAGGGGTCTGCAATATCTGAAAGGCAGTTTATAGTCAAGAAGAGTCAGTGATCTGAGCTAAGGAGCTGTTGGGGAGGGGGAAGAGAAGAGATGTGAAGGAAACTCAAAGGTCAAGATATCTTTCATGTTTCTGTAAGGCTGTGGGTTTTGCCATCCTGTATTTACTGATTAACTATAATATCTTCCTTTGGATTAGAGACAAATAACCAGCAGACAATGATTCACCAAGAGCGTCTGGGTTGCCTGCTGGAAAGGACTTGTCCTGAAGATCAGAAAACCTGGACCCTTGTCCCTGAGCTACTATTTAATTGGCTTTATGATCTTGGGTTCATGATTTGCTTCTCTGGTCCTCAGTTATTTTCCTATAAAATAAGAGTCTTTCTCTCCAAAGTTAATTCATAACTCCAACATATCAAACGTATTCCCCAACTTTGCTTTGTAAATTATTTAACTCATAATTTTATCTTCATTGTTTCCCTTCCTTTGGCACCTTTTTTTCAGGCTGTAAACTAGTGCAAGTCTTTATCTTTTGTTATTTTAGTCTAGTATCATCTTGGTGTCGATATCCATAATCCTACCTGTGCGATCTTAATTCTGCTGCCTCTGATTCCTTGCCACCCACTGAGTCACTGAAGTACTGCAAAGTGCCATTTCCAGCCCCATTCAATTGTCTCTAACCTCGATTCTCATTGACCTGAGTCCATATCATCACACCTGAATCCTCCACAGCATCTAGCCCTGTACAGTGAACTTGTCAAGAACAGGAGCCAGAAAGACTTATGGAAATCAAATTCTAGTTTCACCAATGATTAGCAACACATCTTTAAGAAAGAGGATTAGTCTCTCTATGCTTCAATTTCATCAGCTGCAACATTTAGATAATAAAATTTATTCCCATATCAGGTGGCTACAAAATTTAAATGAGATAATACATAAAGGTCCTTAGCACATCAATAGTTCAGTCACTCAGTTGCGTCCGACTCTGCAACCCCATGGACTGCAGCATGCCAGCCTTCGCTGTCCATCACCAACTGTCGAAGACTGCTCAAACCCATGTCCATAGAGTCAGTGATGCCATCAAACCATCTCACCCTCTGTCGTCCCCTTCTCCTCCCACCTTCAATCTTTCCCAGCATCAGGGTCTTTTCCAATGAGTCAGTCCTTCATAACAGGTTGCCAAAGTATAGGAGTTTCAGCTTCAGCAGTTCTCCCAATAAATATTCAGGACTTATTTTGTTTAGAATTGACTAGTTTGATCTCCTTGCTGTCAAAGGAATTCTCAAGAGTCTTCTCCAACACCACAGTTCAAAAGCATCAATTCTTTGGTGCTCAGCTTTCTTTATTAGGGGCCTCCCTGGTGGCTCAGAGGTTAAAGCATCTGCCTGGAATGCGGGAGACCTGGGTTCGATCCCTGGGTTGGGAAGATCCCCCGGAGAAGGAAATGGCAACCCACTCCAGTACTCTTGCCTGGAGAATCCCGTGGAGGAAGGAGCCTGGTAGGCTACAGTCCATGGGATCACAAAGAGTCAGACATGACTGAGCGACTTCACTTTCACTTTCACTTTTCTTCATAGTCCAACTCTCACATCCGTACATGACTACTGGAAAAACCATAGCTTTGACTAGACAGATTTTTGTTGACAAACTAATGTCACTGCTTTTTAATATGCTGTCTAGGTTGGTCATAACTTGCCTTCCAAGGAGTAAGCATCTTTTAATTTCCTGGCTGCAATTACCATCTGCAGTGATTTTGGAGCCCAGAAAATAAAGTCTGTCACTCTTTCCACTGTTTCCCCATCTATTTTCCATGAAGTGATGATGGGACCAGATGCCATGATCTTAGTTTTCTGAATGTTGAGTTTTAAGCCAACTTTTTCCCCCTCTTCTTTCACCTTCATCAAGAGGCTCTTCAGTTCCTCCTCATTTTTTTGCCATAAAGGTGGTGTCACCTGCATGTCTGAGGTTATTGATGTTTGTCCCAAAAATCTTGATTTCAGCTTGTGTTTCATCCAATCCAGCATTTCACATGATGTACTGTGCATATGAGTTAAATAAGCAGGGTGACAATATACAGCCTTGACCTACTCCTTTCCCAATTTGGAACCAGTCTGTTGTTCCATGTACAGTTCTAACTGTTGCTTCTTGACCTGCATATAGATTATTCAGGAGACAGGTCAGATGGTCTGGTAATCCCATCTCTTGAAGAATTTTCCACAGTTGATTGTGATCCACACAGCCAAAGGCTTTGGCATAGTCAATAAAGCAGAAGTAGATGCTTTTCTTGAACTCTCTTGCTTTTTCGATGATCCAGTGGATGTTGGCAATTTGATCTCTGGTTCTTCTGCCTTTTCTAAAACCAGTTTGAACATCTGCAAGTTCTCAGTTCACATACTATGGAAGCTTTGCTTGGAAAAATTGGCACACTACTTTGCTAGCATGTGAAATGAGTGCAATTGTGCAGTAGTTTGAACATTATTTGGCATTGCCTTTCTTTGGGATTGGAATGAAAACTGACCCTTTCCAGTCCTCTGGGCACTGCTGAGTTTTCCAAAATTGCTGGCATATTGCAGCAGTACTTTCACAGCATCATCTTTTAGGACTTGAAATAGCTCAGCTGGAGTTTCATCACCTCCACTAGCTTTTCTCACAGTGATGCTTCCTAAGACCCACTTGACTTCACACTCCAGGATGTCTGGCTCTAGGTGAATGATCACACCATCGTGGTTATCTGGGTCATTAAGATATTCTTTGTATAATTCTTCTGTGTATTCTTGTCACCTCTTCTTAGTATATTCTACTTCTGTTAGGTCCATACCATTTCTGTCCTTTATTGAGCCCATCTTTGCATGAAATGTTCCCTTGGTATCTCTAATTTTCTTGAAGAGATCTCTAGTCTTTCCCAGTCTATTGTTTTCCTCTATTTCTTTGCATTGTTCGCTTAGAAGGGCTTTCTTATCTCTCCTTGCTATTCTTTGGAACTCTGCATTCAGATGGATATATCTTTTCCTTTTCTCCTTTGCCTTTCACTTCTCAGCTATTTGTAATGCCTCCTCAGACAACCATTTAAGCTTTTGCATTCCTTTTCCTTCGGATGGTCTTGATCCCTGTCTCCTGTTCAATGTGACAAACCTCCGTCCATAGTTCATCAGGTACTCTATCAGATCTAGCCCATTAAATCTATTTCTCACTTCCATTGTATAATCATAAGGGATTTGATTTAGGTACCTGAATGGTCTAGTGGTTCCCCCACTTTCTTCAATTTAAGTCTGTATTTGGCAATAAGGAGTTCATGATCTGAGCCACAGTCAGCTTCCAGTCTTGTTTTTGCTGACTGTATAGAGCTTCTCCATCTTTGGCTGCAAAGAAGATAATCAATCTGATTGCAGTGTTGACCCTCTGGTAATGTCCATGTGTTAGAGTCATCTCTTGTGTTGTTGGAAGAGGGTTTTTCTATGACCAGTGTGTTCTCTTGGCAAAACTCTATAACCTTTTGCCCTGCTTCATTTTGTACTCCAAGGCCAAACTTGCCTGTTACTCCAGGTGTATCTTGACTCTCTACTTTTGTATTTCAGTCCCCTATAACAAAAAGGACATCTTTTTTGGGGTGTTAATTCTATAAGGTCTTCTAAGGTCTCCATAGAACCATTCAGCTTCAGCTTCTTCGACATTAGTGGTTGGGGCATAGACTTGGATTTCTGTGATATTGAATGGTTTGCTGGGAAACAAACAGAGATCATTCTGTCGTTTTTGAGATTGCACCTAAGTACTGCATTTTGGACTCTTTTGTTGACTCTGATGGCTACTCCATTTCTTCTAAGGGATTCCTGCCCACATCAGTAGATATAATGGTCATCTGAGTTAAATTCACCTGTTCCAGTCCATTTTAGTTCACTGATTCCTAAAATGTCGATGTTCACCCTTGCCATCTCCTGTCTGACTACTTCCAGTTTGTATTGATTCAGGTTTCTATGCAATATTGTTCTTTACAGCTTATGCACATTCTTTACAACTTATTAGCATTCATGCTAAATAAGTGTTAATTATAATTCAAAAGTATATTCTCCACCTAAGAACTCTCTTGTCCTTCAAATCCTGCACTTTCACTGAGAAGCAGATGTCAGAGAATGAGATGGTTGGATGGCATCACTGACTCGATGAATATCAGTTTGAGTAAGCTCCGGGAGTTGGTGATGGACAGGGAAGCCTGGCGTGCTGCAGTCCATAGGGTCACAAAGAGTTGGGCACAACTCAGTGACTGAACTGAACTGAACTGAACTTCATTCTCCCCTGCTTCTCATCCCATTTTTCATCAGGCCCCCAATTCATCTTCTTCTTGGACATGGTCTTGGACTCACTTCCTCTCCTTTTCTATGGTCATTTAAAATATGTTTTTATAATATCCTCAATCCTTTTCCTCCCCGGTCCTCTCAAATAATCTTTCCTCTTTATTCTTAGCATTAAACCAACTTAAAAGCCATAGACTACAAAGATCTTATACAATGTGGACCTCCAGTTTTGGTATCTCTCTGGCCTCAATTTAACCAGTTTACCCTGGCTCATATTGGTCCGGCCATCACACTAACTTTACTCTTATTCACCATGCTGCACATTCTCCTATCTTAGAACCCTGGCACTTGCTCTTTCTTCTTGAACCATGCTTCCCTGAATCCCCAAGACTTCATTTCTCACCTCTTTTAAGTCTTTCTTCAAATGACACCTTCTCTGAGAGTCCTGGTCCACATTTGCTATCTAAAATGACACCCCGTCTCCAACCCCAGCTCACCCTAATACACTATAATTGTATGCATCAATTATTTGCTTTCTATATTTCTCCTCTAGAAAGCCCTGTAAAATCATAGAATTTTGTCTAATTTGTCTGTTGCCTGTTTTATCTTCAGCCTTTAGTTCTTGACACTTATTGGGCACTCAATAAACATTTATTTCAAAAATATATGAGTCCTACCCTTTTCATTTTCTATGCTTGTACGATGTCTCTTAGATACTATTGGAGATGACCCACCACAGTCTTGGTGCCACCACAAATTTTCAGATTTTTGTCTCAGCTAAGCTTTTAGATGCTGCTCACATGTCTTTAACTTGTTCCCTTCGTAGCTATTGATTTCTTAACTTCTCAGAGATCATCACTTTCCAGGGAAGATGTTCTCTCAGAGGTTACCAAGGAGACAAAGATGGTAAATGTCAGTCCTATGCCTTCCTGTCATCAAACACATAAACCCATGTCCATCTGTAGCCATCCTTCCCATCTTCTTTTCAGACTCAGAAGATGAGGTGTCATCCTGTCCCCAAGCAATCCTTCCACCTATGATGCTTAAATCTGCCACCATTTCTCTTCGTCCTTCACTTATCTTTTAGTGCCCATACATCTTCAAACCCTTTCTCCTTCAGTGACTTCAGTCCATGAGTAGGATTGCAGCAGATACTACTGGCACTCTACACATATTACCATCTGCACAGCTTACCATCCTAGGACAACCTGGCTGAAATTGCAACACTATGATTTACTGACCAGAATCCTCCCCTTCTCCAGCACTTCCCCACCCCAATCCAAGAGAGCTGAGAATAAACACCTTCTCTGAAACCCAGGAGCAGTCTTTAAAGAATGCATGAATGAGTGTATGTATAAGTCCCTCTCCTTGTTCTTTGAGGGGTTATCTCTGATACCCACATACACATCGCTTTCACCCTGAGGTAGGAGTGGGAACCCTGCAGTTGGGAGGGATTGAAAGTGGTGCCCTAACTTATTTGTTTCCAGCACATGGTTAAATATTGCAGTTCAAGTGTATCTATTAATTATACTATCTCACTTCAATCAATTTATGGTCTAGAAATTAACTAAAGCTTTCAAATATTCCTGTAAAGAAACTTCATATTGAAAGTGACATATTGGACACAAATTCTACAACTAATAAATTCCTTTAGACTAGCAGTTTTCGACAAGGGATGACTTTACCTTCCAACAGAAATTAGCCATGTCCAGAGACTTTATTTTTTAGGTCACAGACTGTTTTGTTTGTCCAGACCACAAGGATCTAGTGAATGGTGGCTAGGGATACTGCAGGGCTTCCTAGAGTGCACAGGACAGAGCTCACAACAAAGAATTACCTGGCCAAAATTGTCAGTAATGATGCTGTTTGTGAACCTTGATTGACACATTACAAACATTTTAAAACAACCAAGAAGAAGTCAGAAAAAGAAAATGAAACGATCATGTTTACTTGCAATTTGGGTTTACATGAAGGTTGATCAGATGAATTTCCAATAAATGACTTCTTTGAGATAATAACCAGTAATAGTAATACATAAATATTGGAGTAGCTTTTCAATAAATCGGATGTAGGATATGCATAACCAGGAAGATCAGAGCCTGCCGCGCCACCCTCTCTTTCTACATGACCATTCTCCTTGGACGTGCTTCATTTCAGACGAAAAGAAAAGCACTGCGTTCCCTCTTCTTGTGATTTTTCCTACCATCATTACACAAGAACAATGAAGAGAATCAGAATCTCTAGATGTTTTCTTGGAAAGAATTAAGTTAATCAAATATGTTTCTTAACACTAGATCTTAGCTAGATGTGTGAAGATTGATGACACCAGAAATTTTAGCCACGCTTATCCAATCATCATCTGATTCAGTTTCCCCTTCTGTGGTTTCAGTTCCCCATGATCAAGTGCTGTTTGAAAAAATTAAGTGGAAAATTCCATGAGTAAGCAATTTTTTTAAGTTGTTAATTTTTATTGGAGTCTAGTTGCTTTATAATGCTTTATTAGCTTCTTGCTGTGCAGCAAAGTGGACCAGAAATACATATATACAGCCCCTCTTTTTTGGATTTCCTTCCCATTTAGGTCACCACAGAACATTGAAGAGAGTTCCCTGCTATCCAGTAGGTTCTCATTTAGTTATGTATTTTATACATAATAACATATATGTGTCAGTCCCAATCTCCCAGTGCATCCAACTCCCTCTTCCCCTCTTGGTATCCGTATTTTTGTTCTCTTCTTCTGCGTTTCTGTTTCTGCTTTGCAAGTTAGTTCATCTCTATCATTTTTATAGATTCCACATCTATAAGTGGTGTTACACAATATTTGTTTTTCTCTTTTTGACTTACTTGTCTGTTTGACAGTCTCTAGGTTCATCCTCATCTCCGCAAATGGCACTATCTCACTCCTTTTAAAAATCACACACCGTTCTGAACAGAGTAATGAAACCCACACTGTCTGGCTTCATCCCACCCAATACACTAATCATCCCTCTGTCTGGTGTGCCGTGCTGTGCGTGCTACCCACCTGTCATCACTTATTGGCCATCTCCGTCATCAGATTGACTGTTGGGGCATCCCAGCCCTTATGTTCAAGGAACTCTTATCTAACTTAATGCTCATGACCCGAAGCACTAGAGTAGTGATGCTGGCAATTCAGATATTCTCTTACTGTGCCCAACTTATAAATGAAACTTTACCGTAGGCATGTATGTATAGGAAAAAAACATAGTGTTATTCATATACGGTTGGTAGTAGCCAAGATTTCAGGCATTCACTGGGGCTTTTCAAATGCATGCCCTGTGGATAAGGGAGTAGTACTACAATTGGAAGATTTAGATATATTTAAATAGGCAAATATAGGGAGAAAGAGAGAGAACAGGAAGGTGGGCTTGCCTAAAACAGTTTATTTTATTGGCTTAATTTCCACCATTAGAGATTTCTCTCTTCAAATTATGGAGGCTGCCAAAATGTCCTGCAGGAGCAAGTGCTCTTCGGTGAGGTGAGTTAAGAATTACCAAGTCAGCTCTGAGGGCCTGGGACCTGGTCCCCTCACCTGCATGAGAGGTCCAGGATGATCTAATGATGTGGTGGGATGGACCAGTGAGGATGTCAGAGTGGGGATCGGTTTGAGGAAAAGGGATGTGCTCGTCTTCACACACTGGGCCATCAGCAATAGTTTGAGGCTACATTCTTCTTATTTCTACTCCACTGGATTTTCTCAAATTTTAGAATAAAAATTTTCAGTGAGACATAAAACCTCTGCCTACAATGTGTAGTTATGTTTGGATTAGGTTGCTAAGGAGGCCTGCAAGATTTTATACATTATAACTCCAATATATGTCTGTTTATGTACATGGGTCTGATCCCTGGTTCAGGAAGATCCCCTGGAGGAGGGCATGGGATTCCACTCCAGTATTCTTGTCTGCAGAATCCCATGGATTGGGAACCTGGCTGGCTATAGTTGATAGGGTCACAGAGTCAGACACAACTGAAGTGACTGAGCACACATACACACGTAATTGTGAAAACACTCAAGTGAAAGCTACTCCTCTGTGGAAGTTTATGGTGCAGACTTGCAATTGTACATGGTTAAGAAACTTGAAAAAAAAAGTCAAAACTTAGTAGATCCATGAAATGGAAAAGAGGATCATATAATAGCTCCCCAACTGGATGCTGGGCCCAGGTCCAATCAAGAAGCAGTTTGCCTCAAAACCTTCTCACCTCTCACAATAATTAAATAGGTACTTTGGTTTTACTTTTCCTCTGTTTTGTTTTGTTTTTTAATTTTTTTGAAATGGCAATTTCAACATCTCATTCCATTTTTTAAAACTTTTCCAACATAGAATTGTACCCACACCTATTTATGTAGCATGCATTTCCAGATGAAGATAGCCTCAAGAGAGTATTTGGTTTAGACCAATAATCATCTAAGCAGACTCTAATGGGCTGAGAGGATGCATCCAATTTGGGCCTGGAAGGAAAATAAGAGCGTTCTACTCTCTCTCCCTATATATATATATATACTGCTAAGTCACTTCAGTCGTGTCTGACTCTGTGCAACCCCATAGGCGGCAGCCCACCAGGCTCCCTGTCCCTGGGATTCTCCAGGCAAGAACACTGGAGTGGGTTGCCGTTTCCTTCTCCAATGCATGAAAGTGAAAAGTGAAAGTGAAGTCACTCAGTCATATCCGACCCTTAGCGACCCCATGGACTGTAGCCTACCAGGCTCCTCCGTCCATGGGATTTTCCAGGCAAGAGCACTGGAGTGGGGTGCCATTGCCTTCTCCGATATATATATGTATGCATAAGTATATACATACATACATACGCCAGACATTTATGTATACGTGGCTAAAGATTCCACCTGCAATGCAGGAGACCTGGGTTTGATCTCTGGGTTGGGTGATCCCCTGGAGAAGGGAATGGCAACCCACTCCAGTACTCTTGCCTGGAAAATTCCACGGACAGAGGAGCCTGGCGGGCTACAGTGCATGGGGTTGCAAACAGTCAGACATGACTGAGTGACTAAACAACAACAACATAATCCAGGCACATTTGGAGGAGGCATAGATTAATAAAACTTAATCTTAATTCTTACAGAATAACCCAGTTTAGCCAGAGAAGCCAGCTTGTCAAGAAAGCATCACAAGGAGCCTTGATTAGAGTTATTACAGGGGCATTCAGAGGGTCTAGTGAGCACACACAGTGGCCAACCGTCCTGCTGGAATTAGGAAAAATATTACTGTGGAAATGACATTTCAGTTGAGTTGTAAAAATGGATTGGAAACTTGGGGTTAGTAGATGCAAACTGTTATATATGGAATGGATAAACAACAAAGTTCTACTGTGTAGCACAGGAAACTATATTCTGCGATATACCATAATGTAATAAAATATAAAAAAGAATGTATATATGTGTATAACTGAATCACTATGCAGTACAGCAGAAGTTGAAGAAAAGTAAAGTGAAGTAGCTCACTCGTGGCCGACTCTTTACGACCCTGTGCACTGTAGCCTACCAGGCTCTTCCCTCCATGGGATTCTCCAGGCAAGAGTACTGGAGTGGGTTGCCGTTTCCTTCTCCAGGGGATCTTCCCAACCCAGGGATCAAACCCAGGTCTCCTGCATTGCGGACAGATGTTTTAACCTCTGAGCCACGAGGGCAGAAATTAACACATTTTAAATCAATCATACTTTAATAATAAAGAGTAAGTAGGATATTTGCCATGTAAAGCAGATGAAATTCTAGACTGAGAAGCAGAATATAATAGGTGACATATTTGAAAACCTGATAAGGTTCAGATAATTTTGTACCTTAAATGACAAGGACACACCAAGTATAGACTTCATTTTAAAAAGTAAAAGGAATGTGAGTCAGTTGTTATATATTTTCGCTCACGCTCAAAATTTTCTAAGTAGCATCACACACTTTCCTTTGGGTATCTGCTCTTCCTCCAGACCATGGACTCCTGGTCTAAGTGACCACCCCAGGTCTTCATCCTACCACTTCCTAGAGGTCTCATGGGACACAAACTGAGCCCCTCATTCAGTGGGGTCACTGGCATGAGTTACTCAGATACTAACACCCTCACAACTGACCAGAAGGACCAGGATCCTCAGTCAGTCAGCTTTTCCTTAATTTCTGTGAATACCAAGATCCTTCCAAAACCTCTTTGGGGAAGACTTTCGGTTGACCATGGCCGTACCTGACATTTGTAGTGGATTCTTGGAATGGGAAGCTAGTCCAAATTCACAACAAGACAAGGATATGGTCGGGATGGCACTGGCTGTTAGATCACCACACTGGCAGAACAGAGCATGGATCAGATGAGGTTGGGGACCAGGAAACTATTGCAGGAGTCTTGGCAAGGCTAATGAGAACCTGGCCTGGAAAGGTGATTCTGAAACAGAGCTAAATAAGATCGATATGAAGGAAGTAATACTTATAAAATGTCTTATTGGATGTGAAGGCAAAGGAATAGGGGCCTTCAAGGCTGAGTTCCAGGTTTCTCACACTTAGAACTAGTGAGTAGCATCAGCTACAGAAGAAGACCTCTGAGCAAAAATTAGCTCAGTTTGGAATCTATTATTTGATTTTTCTGATGTGTTATCCAGATAGGGGTGTCTAATAAGAAACTAACTTCCATCTTTGCTTAAGTATATATTTGCAAGTCACCAACATATACTAAGAACCATGACTATGAATAGCTTTGCCCATCATCAGCTGGAGCTGGAGCAAGACACTGGCATGAATACTGAATAGTCTAAATGTGTTTGTAAGGAAATTCATTTTAGAACCTCATGGGCTATACTGAACATTTTAAAATCATTTTTCACAAACTATATGAAAATTCCAAATATTCCTCAGGCATATGTTTTATGAGAGACATCACTGTGTATCAGAATGATTCTTAGCTTTTTTTTTTTTTTTTTCTCAAGACAAGAGTCGATTGAAATCCCTTACCAGCCACATGACATGAATCAAGCTGTTTTATATTCTTATGGATTTGGTTAACTCACATATCAAAATTGGAAACATAATACCAATCTTTCAGAGTTGTTTTGAGGATTAAATAAAATAATCTATGGGAAAGTACTAGAAACAGGCAGAAGCTCTTTTCCTTGCAAAGGATTAGTTTACAAAAGGTTGATCTTAAGCCAGTGTGTTTAAAATCCAAAGGGGACCCATTCTTTTAGCTTGTGGTCCTAATGCATTTCCTTAAAATGACTTAAAACTAAACATAATCTTATCCTCTTTGCTGATACGCACTTATTTAGAAATATTTTTCAAAACCTGATTGTTTCACTAATATGAAATGTGTGAATAAGGCCACTTTCTCAGTGATCTCTGCACAAGTGAAAGTGGATTTCCTAGAATATGGCAGTAACACTTACTGCCTCATCACTAGTTTTAATTTGGAAACTTTGAAAAAGCTTTGAGTCTGTCGAATCTCCACCAGCTTGAGACAATCATCCTAAATGTATAAAACCAGCACATCCAATTTTTTAAAGCCTTTTTATTTACAAACCCATTGCCTCCCTTCTGACATCCTAACCCAGGGATTCACACTGGCTGCAGAATAGAGTCACTGGGAAAGTCAAATTTATAAAAACATAAAATTAACCAACCTGGACACAACTTAGCTACTGAACAACAACAAAAAGTAAACAATCTGCAGATCTTGTCTCAAGAAATGATTATTTCATTGGTATGGTATGAAACATGTTCAAACTCAAAAACAATTGCTGGAATCTCACACTCAAAAGCGGTTTCATTTCTTCAGTCACTTTTTCTTATCTCTTGTCTGTTAATTTTAGTGGTACAGACCCAGGGCCTTCCTTCAAGTGTTTCGTGATTTGCAATATGTGCTCTGGATTCATTGAAAAATGAGTCACTCCATACTCTTCTGTAATACTCATCCATTTCTTTATCACTTTTAATTTATAAACATTGTATCTACTTTTCATCCCATCATGTCTTTTCATTTTCTCACTTATTTTGCACTCATCTACCAGAATGGGGGTGTTCATGATAATGAGAGACTAACCCATGCACAGCAGACTTCCTGTCTATGACTCACAAAACGTAATAACCAAAAATGACCCAAGTGTATCTATTGGTGGTAGGTGCTTTTAATTGCAGCACAATTTCATTCACAAAATGAGAGTCTGTGAATTGAACATTTATGAATGGAAAAGCTTCTGTGAAATGCCATTTGCAGCAACATGGATGCAACTGGAGATGATCACACTAAGTGGAGTCAGTCAGAAAGAGAAAGACAAATACCGTATGATATCAGTTATACATGGAATCTAAAATATGATACAAATGAAGCTGTCTGTGAAACAGACTCAAGGATAAAGAAAACAGACCCAAAGTTGCCAAGGAGAGAGAAAAGGAAATGGGGAAGGGATGGACTGGGAATCGGGGTTAGTAGATGCAAACTATTATACGTAGAATGGAGAACAGCACAGAGAACTATATTCAATGTCTTATGATAAACTGTAATGGAAAAGAATATAAAGAAAGAATGTGTATATACATATGTATAACTAATCACTTTGCTATACAGCAGAAATTAACAACATTGTATATCAACTATACTTCAGTTTTAAAAAAGCTTCTATACCATATATATAATAGCCACTTAATATATATTCATTTCCTCTCTAGATGATGCTCTTTCTCTGCTTCTCCTTTTCCTATCATTCACCTTTGAATTTAAAAAAAAATGCCTTGCTGCTGCTGCTGCTAAGTCGCTTCAGTCATGTCTGACTCTGTGCGACCCCAAAGACGGCAGCCCATCAGACTCTGCCATCCCTGGAATTCTCCAGGCAAGAACACTGGAGTGGGTTGCCATTTCCTTCTCCAATGCATGAAAGTGAAAAGTGAAAGTGAAGTCTCTCAGTGGTGTCTGACTCTAAGCGACCCCATAGACTACAGCCTACCAGGCTCCTCCGTCCATGGGACTTTCCAGACAAGAGTAAAAAAAATGCCTTAGGCGGACCTTAAATTGTCTAGCCTTAAATTTTAATCTCTTGAGGGTTTCTTTGTTAGTTGAGTTTCTTCTGGTAGAATAAAAGAGAGTTTTCATTCATGAGCAAAGATCCCGAGGGTATTCACCTCCCATTTACTCACAGAGACAGTGTGTGACCCCTTTGAAAATGTTGATGTTCAATCAGAACACAATGAGGCAAATGAGATAAAACACTGGCTGAGATGGTTGTGTGTGGATTGACGGGGGGTGGGGGGGGGGGCTGGGGGGGCGGTGAGGGTTCCAGACAGGACAAGGTTCCTTGTTTCTCATCAGAAATAGACACCTCTTGGTGTGTTTTAAAGGAATGTATGCAGTGGGTCCTTCACTCCCCCAGCATTAGGCAGGAACCACAGCTGATTGGGAAAGCTGAGTCATTTTGAACAGCTTTTCTAGTAAAAACCAGGAGAGAGAAGAATGCATTTCCATTATTATAAACAAAAGGGAGATTGGAGACAAATGACTATTTGAGATGTTTCAAAACACTAAGGAGGAAGAAAGATAGAAGAACGCAATCCTTACACAATGTGTGCATCCTAAGTTGCTTCAGTCATTTCTGACTCTTTGCAATCCTATGGACTATAGCCTGCCAGGCTCTTCCATCTATGGGAGTCTCCAGGCAAGAATACTGGAGTGGGTTTCGATAGCCATCTCCTGCATTGGCAGGCAGGCTATTTACCACTAGAGCCACCTGGGAAGCCCCCCACCCTTACACAATACCGAGGGATATAAATAACCCATCTGTACAACTAAAATGACTTCATTCAAAATACTGTGTTCAAGAAGAGAAAGTATGGGGTCTGGAGTGAAGGAGGACCAAATTTTGGTTTTGATATTAAGCCCTCATATTTTGGTGCATTTTTTAGAAATAACTTGATCCTTCTGCAAATCAGTTTCAAAGTGCAATGACAATAAGTAGACCAGTTCAGCATATTTCCTCCCAAGCAGGTTGTCTGTGTGAAGGACACTGACAGTGTAGACCATCAGCCAAGTCAAACCCACTTCTATATTTCTGCCTCTCCTGCAATATGGTGCAAATCTCATGTCCACACATTTTTGCTGCTTGATTCAGAGTCAGTCTAGGCGCCTAATGACTATCTGAAACCATATCCAGCCTCTGCACCCCAACACTGAATGAAATCTTGGAGACAGAGTTTGAGTGAAGTAGAAAAGAATGGTTTTATTGCTTTGCCAGACAAAGGGGGCCACAGCAGGCTAATATGCTGTCAAAATGCTGTGTCCCAACTAAGAGGGGATAATAAGGGGTTTTATAGTAAGGGTTCAAAGAGGAGGGCATGATCAGCACGTGGACATTCTTTTGATTGATTGGTGGTGAGGATAAGTGGGCGTCAGCATCATCAACCTTCTGGTTCCAACCAGCCTGGGGTCTACATGCTTGTGCCCAGCACAGAGTTAACTTCTTCCACCTGACGGGGCTTTCAGTGTCTGCAAAACAGCTCAAAGATCCTGTTGTGTGCATCATTTGAGGAGGAACAAGGAATCTGCTCCAAGGCTGCACTGTTGTCTTCTTCATTGCTCCTCCCTTGTCTCTGCATCCTCTCTTTTCCCTAATTAGCAACTATTTGAACTTGCTCCTTGGAATTCAGGAAAGGTCAGAGGGGCTGAATAAAGCATATTTCCTGTAACTAAGAAATTAAGGACACAGAAAGGTTTCAATGCCCAGGAGCCCCACAGGGTTCTGCACGGTATCATAGCCAATGAATTCATATCAGATTCTTTCTTATATTTTATCCCTGAAAACAACAAAATCTTCAGCATTACAAAGTACTTCAATCTTGTAAAATTTGCATTACAAAATAGCTCTCTTAGCTTTGTGTCTAAATGATATTCAGATTATTCCATAGCTGTCCACAATAATATATTGGTACTTTTGTTACAAAGGTTCCTTTTACATAATTTTTCAAAATAACTCCTAGTTTGAACATCACTTAGGTAAAAACTGGTTGCAGATTTCTAATAGCAATTGTTTGTTTTTCCTGCCCTTCTTTGAGGTGGAAGTTGGTTCTTCAATAAACATTCAAACAGGGCACACTGATGTCTACAGCATCTTGAAGAAGTGTAAAAACGAAAATAGCTTTATACTCTATGGTGATATTGAAAAGCTTTATATTATATGGTGATACTAAGATTGACTTATGCAATTTTAAAAGTAAAGAAAAAGTTTTATGGAATTCTATTGCTTTCTCTAAAGGACAAAAAGAAAACGGAGACCATTTTGGAAAATGATATGCTCAATTAGATCAGAATATTTCAGATCAGTGCAGTTATTCAGTTGTGTCTGACACTGTGATCCCATGGACTGCAGAACAGCGTACTTCCCTGTCTTTCAGCAACTCCCAGAGCTTGCTCAAACTCATATCCATCAAGTCGGTGTTCCATCCAACCATCCCATCCTCTGTCATCCCCTTCTTCTCCTGCTGTCAATCTTGCCCAGCGTCAGGATCTTTTCCAAGAGTCAGTTCTTCATATCAGGTGGCCAAAGTATTGGAGCTTCAGCTTCAGCATCAGTCCTTCCAATCAGTATTCAGGACTAATTTCCCCTAGAATTGACTGGTTTGATATCCTTGCAGTCCAAGGGACTCTCAAGAGTCTTCTCCAACACCACAGTTCAAAAGCATCAATTCTTTGGCACTCAGCTTTCTTTAGATTCCAACTCTCACATCTATACATGACTAATGGAAAAACCATAGCTTTGATTAGACAGACCTTTGTCAGCAAAGTAATGTCTCTGCTTTTTAATATGCTGTCTAGGTTTGTCTTAGCTTTTCTTCCAAGGAGTAAGCATCTTTTAATTTCATGGCTGCAGTCACCCTCTGCAGTGATTTTGGAGCGCAAGAAAATACAGTCTGTCACAGTTTCCATTGTTTCCCCATTTATTTGCCATAAAGTGATGGACCAGATGCCATGATCTTAATTTTTTAAATGTTGAATTTTTAAGCCAACTTTTTCACTCTCTCTTTCAATTTCATCAAGAGGCTCTTCAGTTCCTATTTGTTTTCTGCCATAGGGGTGGTATCATCTGCATATCTGAGGTATTGATCTTTCTCCCGGCAATCTTGATTCCAGCTTGTGCTTCATCAGTCTGGTAGTTTGCATGACATACCCTGCATATAAGTTAAATAAGCAGAGTGACAATATACAGCCTTGGTATATTCCTTTCCTGATTTGGAACCAGTCCCTTTTATGTCCAGTTCTAACCGTTGCTTCTTGACCTGCATACAGATTTCCCAGGAGGCAGATCAGGTGGTCTGGTATTCCCATCTATTTAAGAATTTTCCACAGTTTGTTGTGATCCACACTATCAAAGGCTTTATTATAGTCCGTCTAGTCAAGGCTATGGTTTTTCCCGTGGTCATGTATGGATGTGAGAGTTGGACTGTGAAGAAGGCTGAGTGCCAAAGAATTGATGCTTTTGAACTGTGGTGTTGGAGAAGACTCTTGAGAGTCCCTTGGACTGCAAGGAGATCCAACCAGTCCACTCTGAAGGAGATCAGCCCTGGGATTTCTTTGGAGGGAATGATGCTGAAGCTGAAACTCCAGTACTTTGGCCACCTTTTGGCTATGGCTGGATAGCATCACTGACTCGATGGACGTGAGTCTGAGTGAACTCCAGGAGTTGGTGATGGACAGGGAGGCCTGGCGTGCTGCGATTCATGGGGTCGCAAAGAGTTGGACACGACTGAGCGACTGAACTGAACTGAAGTAGAAATAAATATTTTTCTGGAATTCTTTTGTTTCTTTCTGTGATCCAACAAATATTGGCAATTTGATTTCCAGTTCCTCTGCCTTTTCTACGTCCAACTTGAACATTTGGAAGTTCTCAATTCAAGTACTATTGAAGTCTAACTTGGAGAATTTTGAGCATTACTTTGCTAGCGTGTAAGATGAATGCAATTGTGCAGTAGTTTGAACATCCCTTGGCATTGCCTTTCTTTGGGATTGGAAGTAAAACTGACATTTTCCAGCCCTGTGGCCACTGCTGTGTTTTCCAAATTTGCTGGAATTTGGAAATTCAAAGCTATTTTCAAAATTTGGCATATTGAGTGTAGCTCTTTCACAGCATCATCTTTTAGGATTTGAAACAGCTCAACTGGAATTCCATCACCTCCATTATCTTTGTTCATAGTGATGCTTCCTAAGACCTACTTAACTTTAGTGTCAATTCTTTGACACTCAACTTTCTTTATGGTCCAACTCTGACATCCATACATGACCACTGGAAAAACCACAACTTTGACTGTATGGACCTTTGTGGAAAAAGTAATGTCTCTGCTTTTTAATATGTTGTCTAGGGTTCTTTTCTTAATATAAACATCAGAATATTTAGGAATCTCATTTCTCACATTGCTTCACTTATTGGCTATGATGTCTTTTTAAATCTATATTCCCAGCCTTGATTTTGCCTCAAATCCCTTACCACATTTTAACTGTACACTGGACACGTCCTTTCAGATATCTCTCATTTAAAGAGGAGTCAAAGTGGTGAAGGAATAGGTGGGCATGGAGTACATCTCTCTCCACAGATGCATGAAAAATACATCTTCAGGTGCAGAGGATCTTGCTGAGAACCAGGTGAGTACTGGCTGGAATCTCTGACCACTGGAAAGGAATATGTAGATCCATGAAAAACTTGACAGAATGAAAAGATAGAGAAATATTTTGTGAATGAAGGAACAAGGCAAACACCCACAAGACCAAATAAATAAAGAGAAAAGAGGCGAACTGCCCAAGAAAGAATTCAGAGTAAAGATAGTAAATATGATCCAAAAATTTGAAAATAGAATAGAGAAAAGGCAAGGCTAATTTAACACACTTAACAAGGACCTACAAGAGATAAAGAGAAAGCAAACAGTGACAAAGAACACAATTACTGAAATTAAAAATACTGTAGAAAGATTCAATAGCAGAATAACTGAGGCAGAACAATGAATAAGTGAGGTGGAAGGTAGAATGGTGGAAATAACTGCTGAAGAGTTGAATAAAGAACAAAGAATAAAAAGAATTAAGGGTAGTCTCAGAGACCTCTAGGACAATAGTAAATGTACCTACATTTGAGTTATAGTGGCCTAAAAGAAGAACACAATAAAAGTACAGAAAAATTTTGAAGAGATTATAGTTGAAAAATTTCTTAATGTAGAAAAAGAAATAGTCAATCAAGTCCAAGAAGTGCAGAGTCTCATATGAGTTAAACCCAAGGAGAAACACACTGAGACACATATTAATCAAACTAACAGAAATTGGACACAAATAAAAAATATTAAAAGCAACAAGCAAAATACAAGGGAAACCTTATAAGCTGATCTTTCAGTGGAAACTCTCCAGGCCAGAAGGGAGCAGTGAGATATAGTTAAAGCAATGAAAGGGGAAAATCTACCACCAAGATTACCCAGCAAGGATCTCACTCAAAATTAATGGAGACATAAAAAGAAAAACTTTACAGAGAATCAAAAGTTAAGAGAATTCATCACCATCAAACCAGCTTCATGACAAATGCTAAAAGGATTTCTATAGGTAAGAAACACAAGAGAAGAAAAAGACCTACCAAAACAAACCCAAAACAATTACGAAAATGCCAATAGGAACATATATATTAATAATTACTTTAAATGTAAATGGATTAAGTACTCCAACCAAAATAAACAGACTGGCTAAAAGGATACAAAAACAAGACCTATATACGCTACCTATAAGAAACCCACTTCAGACATAAACCTGCATACAGATTGAAAGTCAAAGGATGGAAAAAGATATCCCATGGAAATCAAAAGAAACCTGAAGAAGCGATTCTCATATCAGACAGATCTTAAAATAAAGGATTTTAAAGAGAAAAGGAAGGACACTACAAAATGATCAAGATATCAACCCAAGAAGGCATAACAACTGTAAATATTTATGCAGCAACATGGGAACATGTCAATACATATGGCAAACTCTAACAGACATGAAAGGGAAAATCAATAATAGCACAATAATAGTAGAGGACTTTAACACCCCACTTACACCAATGGATGGATCAGTAGGACAGAAAATTAACAAGGAAACACAAGCCTTAAATGACACATTAGATCAGATGGACCTAGTTAGTATCTTCACTCAAATGCAGAAAACTACACTTTCTTCTCAAGATCACAAGGAAAATTCTTCAGGATAGATTACATCTTGGGTCAAAAATCAAGCTTTGGTAAATTTAATAAAATTGAAATTTTTCAAGCACCTTTTCTGATAATGCTATGAGGCTAGATATCAATTACAGGAAACAAAAACCTGTAAAAAAGAAAAACACACAAATACATGGAGACTAAACAGAATGCTTTTAAATAGCCAATAGATTACTGAAGAAATCAAAGAGGAAATCAAAAAATTGTTATTGTTGTTCAGTCACCAAAATGTGTCTGACTTTTTGTGCCCCCATGGACTGTAGGATGCCAGGCCTCCCTATCCTCACCATCTCCCAGGGTTTGCCCAAGTTCACGTCCATTGAATCAGTGATGCCTTCCAACCATCTCACCCTCCACTGCCCTCTTTGCCTATTGCCTTCAATCTTTCCCTGCATCAGGGTCTTTTCCAGTGAATTAGCTCTTCACACAAGTGGCCAAAGTATTGGAGCTTCAGCTTCAGCATCAGTCCTTCTGATGAGTATTCAGGGTTGATTTCCTTTAAGATTGACTGGTTTGATCTCCTTGCTGTCCAAGGAACTCTCAAAAGTCTTCTCCAGCACAATTTGAAAGCATCAATTCTTTGGTGGTCTGTCTTCTTTATGGTCCAGTTCTCACACTTATACATGACTACTGGAAAGACCATGGCCTTGACCATGTACCTTTGTTGGCAAAGTGATGTCTTTGATTTTTAATACACTTTCTAGGTTTGTCATTCAAAATATAACTAGAAACAAATGACAATGAATACATGATTACTCAAAATTTATCAGTTCAGTTCAGTTCAGTCACTCAGTCATGTCTGACTCTGAGACCCCATGGACCGCAGCAAGCCAGGCCTCCCTGTCCATCACCAACAGCCAGAGTTTACTCAAACTCATGCCCATTGAGTCAGTGATGCCATCCAACCATATCATCCTCTGTCATTCCCTTCTCCTCCCATCTTCAATCTTTCACATCATCAGGGTGTTTTCAAATGAGTCAGCTCTTCATATCAGGTGGCCAAAGTATTGAAGTTTCAGCTTCAACATCAGTCTTTCCAATGAATATTCAGGACTGATTTCCTTAAGAATGGACTTGTTGGATCTCCTTGAAGTCCAAGGGACTCTCAAGAGTCTTCTCTAATACCACAGTTCAAAAGCATCAATACTTCAGTGCTCAGCCTTCTTTATAGTCCAGCTCTCACATCCATAGATGACTACTGGAAAAACCATAGCCTTAACTAGATGGACCTTTGTTGGCAAAGTACTGTCTCTGCTTTTTAATATGCTGTCTAGGTTGGTCATAACTTTTCTTCCAAGGAGTAAACATCTTTTAATTTCATGGCTGCAGTCACCATCTGCAGTGATTTTGGCACCACCCCCCCCCCAAAAATAAAGTCTGACACTGTTTCCACTGTTTCCCCCATCTTTTTGCCATGAAGTGATGGGACTGGATGCCATGATCTTTGTTTTCTGAATGTTGAGCCATAAGCCAACTTTTTCACTCTCCTCTTTCACTTTCATCAAGAGGCTCTTTAGTTCTTCTTCACTTTCTGCCATAAGGGTGGTGTCATCTGCATATCTGAGGTTATTGATATTTCTCCTGGAAATTTTGATTCCAGTTTGTACTTCATCCAGCCCAGAGTTTCTCATGATGTAGTCTGCATATAAGTTAAATAAGCAGGGTGACAATATACAGCCTTGACGTACTCCTTTTCTTATTTGGAACCAGTCTGTTGTTCCATGTCCAGTTCTAACTGTTGCTTCCTGACCTGCATACAGATTTCTCAGGAGGCAGATCAGGTGGTCTGGTATTCCCATCTCTTGAAGAATTTTCCACAGTTTGTTGTGATCCACACAGTCAAAGGCTTTGGCATAGTTAATAAAGCAGATGTTTTTCTGGAACTCTCTGGCTTTTTCAATGATCCAATGGATGTTGGCAATTGATCTCTGGTTCCTCTGCCTTTTCTAAAACCAGCTTGAACATCTGGAAGTTCACAGTTCACGTATTGCTGAAGCCTGGCTTGGAGAATTTTGAGCATTACTTTACCAGCATGTGAGGTGAGTGCAATTGTGTGGTAGTTTGAGCATTGTTTGGCATTGCCTTTCTTTGGGACTGGAATGAAAACTGACTTTTTCCAGTCCTGTGGCTACTGCTGAGTTTTCCAAATTTGCTGGCATATTGAGTGCAGCACTTTCCCAGCATCATCTTTTAGGATTTGAAATAGCTCAACTGGAATTCCATCACCTCCACTAGCTTTGTTTGTAGTGATGCTTCCTAAGGCCCACTTGACTTCTCATTCCAGGATGTCTAGGTCTAGGTGAGTGATCACACCGTCGCAGTTATGTGGGCTGTGAAGATCTTTTTTGTACAGTGTATTCTTGCCACCTCTTCTTAATATCTTCTACTTCTGTTAGGTCTATACCATTTCTATCCTTTATTGAACACATCTTTGCATGAAATGTTCCCTTGGTATCTCTAATTTTCTTGAAGAGATCTCTAGTCTTTCCCATTCTATTGTTTTCCTCTATTTCCTTGCACTGATCACTGAGGAAGGCTTTCTTATCTCTCCTTGCTATTCTTTGGAACTCTGCATTCAGATGGGTATATCTTTCCTTTTCTCTTTGTTTTTTTTTTGCTTCTCTTCTTTTCACAGCTATTTGTAAAGCAATGGGATACAGCAAAAGCAGTTCTAAGAGGGAAGTTTATATCAATACAATCCTACTTCAAGAAAGAAGACAGCAAGAAAATTATTGAATTGACAAGCTAATCTTACACCTAAAGCAACTGGAAATAGATGAACAAAAGAAATCCCCAAAGTTAGTAGAAGAAAAGAAATCATAAAGATCTGAGCAGAAATAAGTGAAAAAGAAATGAAGAAAACAATAGCAAAAGATCAGTGAAACTAAAAGCTGGTTCTTTAAGAAGATAAACAAAATTGACAAACCATTACCCAGACTCACCAAGAGAAAAGAGAGAAGACTCAAATCAACAAAATTATAAATGAAAAATGAGAGGTTACAAAAGACAATGCAGAAATATAAAGGGTCATAAAAGACTACTATGAACAAGTATATGCCAATAAAATGGACAGCCTAGAAGAAATGGACAGATTAATAGAAAAGTTCAACCTTCCAAAACTGAGCCAGGAAGAAATAGAAATTAATTACAAACCAATCACAAGCACTGAAATCAAAACTGTGATCAAAAGTCTCCCCTAGGGGATGGAGGAGGGAGGAGGGTTCAGGAAGGAGAACATGTGTATACCTGTGGTGGATTCATGCTGATATATGGCAAAACCAATACAATATTGTAAAGTTAAAAAATAAAATAAATATATATATTAAAAAAAAAAAAAAACACTTTTTGCATCAGCTGACCAGAGTCCGTGTAGGAGGGCTCCGAGTTCTGGCCGGACAGACTGTGACCCAGGTAAGAGACTAGCTGAGCGACCGACGGGCTGACAGGCTGGGGCGGCCTTGGCGGCCTTAACTGAGCAGAGAGAGGCAGGTACATAAGGGGTTGGGACGGGTCAGCTCGGGGCCGTCCAGGTTGAGGGATGGGGACAGGTTTCCGCCCTCACCGGGCCCACAGACTTGGACACTTGAAGCCAAGGAGTGCAGAGACTTCAAGCCCGACTCTGGCCCAGGCCCTTCTTCCCAGGAGGGGGTTCAAGATTTAAAAAAAAAAAAAAAGTTTCCCCTAAAGCAAAAGCCCAGGGCCAGATGGCTTACAGGTGAATTCTATCAAATATTTGGAGAAGAGGTAAGATCTATTCTTCTCAAATTCTTTCAAAAAATTGCCCAGGGAAGAACACTTCCAAACTCATTCTATAAGGCCACCATCACCTTGATACCATATAATTGTGATACTGCTAAGTCGCCTCAGTCGTGTCCAACTCTGTGTGACCTCATAGATGGCAGCCCACCAGGCTCCTCCGTCCCTGGGATTCTCCAGGCAAGAACACTGGAGTGGGTTGCCATTTCCTCCTCCAATACATGAAAGTGGGAAGTGAAAGGGAAGTCGTTCAGTCATGTCCGACTCCTAGCGACCCCATGGACTGCAGTCTACCAGGCTCCTCCGCCCATGGGATTTTCCAGGCAAGAGTACTGGAGTGGGGTGCCATTGCCTTCTCCACTAACTGTTATAAAGACATCACACAAAAAAAGAAAATTGCAGATCAGTATCACTGATGAATACAAATGCAAAAATTCTCAACAAAATTTTAGCAAACAATACCCAACAACACATTAAAAGGTTCATACGCTATGATTAAGTGGGCTTTTCCTAGGGATGCAAACATTCTTTAATTTATGCAAATCAAACAATATGATACACCATTTTAGCAAATTGAAAGATAAAAATAATATGATAATCTCTTTAGGTGCAAAAAAAGCTTTTGACAAAACTCTGCTGCTGCTGCTAAGTCGCTTCAGTCGTGTCCAACTCTGTGCAACCCCATAGATGACAGTCCATCAGGCTCCTCATCCCTGGGATGCTCCAGCCAAGAATACTGGAGTGGGTAGCCATTTCCTTCTCCAATGCATGAAAGTGAAAAGTGAAAGTGAAGTCGCTCAGTCGTGCCCAACTCCCAGCAACCCCATGGACTGCAGCCTACCAGGCTCCTCCGTCCGTGGGATTTTCCAGGCAAGAGTACTGGAGTGGGGTGGCCATTGCCTTCGCCTGACAAAACTCAGTACCCATTTATAATAAAAACCCTTCATAAAATGGGCATAGAATAACCTACCTCAACATAATAAAGGTCATATATGACAAACCCAGAGCAAATATTATTCTCAACAGTGAAAAGCTGAAAACATTTTCTCTAAGATCAGGAATAAGACAATGATGCTCACTCTTGACAGTGTTATTCAATATAGTTTTGGAAGTCCTAGCCATGGCAATCAGAGAAAAGAAAGAAAGAAAAGGAATCCAAAATGGAAAAGAAGATGTAAACCTCTCACTGTTTGTAGATGACATGATACTACACATAGAAAATGCTAAAGATACTATCAAAAATTACTAGAGCTAATCAGTGAATTTAGTAAAGTCATAGGATACAAAATTAATACATAGACATCCCTCACATTCCTATACACTAACAACAAAAAAATCAGAAAGAGAAATTAAGGAATCAATCCCATTCATCATTACAACAAAGAGAACAAAATGCCCGGGAATAAACCACTGAAGGAGACAAAAACCTGTATACAGAAAACTGTAAGACCCTGAGGAAAGAAACTGAGGTGAAATAAACACGTGGAGAGACCCACCATGTTCTTGGATTGGAAGAGTCGATATTGTGAAAACAGCTATACTGCCAAAAGCTATCTACAGATGCAATACAATCCCTATCAAGTTACCAGTGGCATTTTTCACAGAAGTAGAACAAAAAACTTCACAATTTAAACAGAAACACAAAAGACTCTGCATGGCTAAAGCAATCTTGAGAAAGAGAAATGGAGCTGGAGGAATCAATTTACCTGATTTCAGACTATACTACAAAGCTACAGTCATCAAGATAGTATGGTACCAGCACAAAGACAGAAATATAGATCAATGGAACAAGATAGAAAGTCCCGAGATAGACCCATGCACCTGTAGGCACCTTATCTTTGACAAAGGAGGCAAAAATATACAATGGAGAAAAGACAGTCTATTCAATAAGTGGTGCCAGGAAAACTGGAAAACTATGTATAAAAGAAAGAAATTAGAACACTTCCTAACACCAAACACAAAAATAGAGTCAATATGGACTAAAGACCTAAATGTAAAACAAGACTCTAAAACTCTTAGAGGATAACATGGGCAGAACACTCTGATATAAATCACAGCAAGATCCTCCATGACCCACTTCCTAGAGTAATGGAAATAAAAACAAAAATAAATAGAATCTAGTTCAACTTAAAAACTTTTGCACATCAAAGGAAACCAAAAACAAGACAAAAAGATAACCTTCAGAATGGGAGAAAAGAATTGCAAATGGAACAACTGACAAAGGATTAATCTCCAAAATATATGAAAAGTTCATGCAGCTCAATATCAGAAAAAGCAACCCAGTCAAAAAATGGGCAGAACACCTAAGCAGATATTTCTCCAAAGAATACATACAGATGGCTAATAAGCACATGAAAAATGATAAACACCACTTATTATTAGAGAAGTGAAAATTAAAACTATCAGTTATCATCTCACACCAGTCAGAATGGTCATCATCAAAAAATCTACAAACAATAGATGCTGGAGAGGGTGTTAAGAAAAGGGAACCCTCCTACACTGTTCGTGGGAATGTAAATTGATACAGCCACTGTGGAGAACAGTGTGGAGATTTCTTAAGAAAAAAAAAATTAGGAATAAAACTATTATATGACCCATTAATCCCCACTACTGGGCATATGCCCTGAGAAAACCACAATTCTAAAAGACACATGTACTTCAACGTTCATTGCAGCAGTATTTACAATAGCCAGGGCATGGAAGCAACCTACATGTCCATCAACAGATGAATACATAAAGAAGTTGTGGTATATATATGTATATATATATATATATATATATATATATATATATATATAGTATATACTGCACTTATATACATTGGAATGTATATAATTGTATATACTGTGTATATGTATATATAAACATTGAAAAATTACTCAGCCATAAAAAAGAATGAATTTGAGTCAGTTCTATTGAGATGGATGAACCTAGAGCCTATTATACAGAGTGAAGTAAGTCAGAAACAGAAAAACAAATATCATATACTAACTCCAATACTTTGGCCACCTCATGCGAAGAGTTGACTCACTGGAAAAGACTCTGATGCTGGGAGGGATTGGGGGCAGGAGGAGAAGGGGACAACAGAGTATGAGATGGCTGGATGGCATCACCGACTAGATCTACATGAGTCTGAGTAAACTCCGGGAGTTGGAGATGGACAGGGAGGCCTGGCGTGCTGTGATTCATGGGGTCGCAAAGAGTTGGACACGACTGAGCGACTGAACTGAACTGAACTGAACTGAACACAAATACATGGAATCTAGAAGAGTGGTATTGGCGAACCTATTTGCATGGCAGCAGCAGAGATGCAGACATGGAGCATGGACTTGTGGACACAGTGGGGGAAGGAGAGGGAGGGTGGAATTGAGAGAGAAGCACTGAAACGTGTACCTCACCATATGTAAAATAGATAGCCAGTGGGGATTTGCTATATGATGCTGGGAGCTCAATCTGGTGCTCTGTGCCAACCTAGAGGGTTTGGAAGAGGTGGGGTGGGAGGGAGGTTTAGGAGAGAGGGGACATATGCATACCCACCTATGGCCGACTCATATTGGTATATGGCAGAAACCAACACCTTACAAAGCAAATATCCTCAATTTAAAAATTAATAAAAAAGAAAAAATACCTCTCAGGAAACTTAAACTCAACATTTGTAAAACTAAATTTATCTTCTGCCTTTTCCACCCTATTTTTGCCTCCAGCCCCACAACAACACACACCCAAACACACACACACATCCCCATACTCAGACACACACACCCAAACACACGCACACATGCACATTCTTCTATGTTTCAGTATTTTTCAGGACAGACTAGCCTTATTCTGCAAGAACATCCCCAATCTTAAAGCATGACGGGAAAAGTCTGTTTCCAGCTCACACAATGTCCTCGCCTGTCTGGGCAACAATCCAGAGCAGCTGCCTCCGCAGCATGACGCAGGGTTCTTAGCTGCTTCGAGCCTGTGGCTCTACCGTCTCCACATATGGTCTCCCTCCTTCTACGAAAGAGGAAGAAAGAGGAGAAGATACACTGGGCTCTCTGCAGCTTCATCCCAGGTTGCAGCCATAACCTCCACGCACATCTCACCAACTGGCAATGGCTGCACTGTCTCTCCTCACTACAAGAGTGTTACCAAGTCTAGTCATCCACATGGTAGAGGATGGAACAGAAAATGAAAACTATGAAGCATCGTCTTTGACTAAATTTCTTAGTTCAGATTCCCAGACCAGAAACTAGACTTCATCCATTTTCTCCATCATCCTCGCACTCTACCCATCCATAAGTGTGTGTGTGCATGCCAAGCTGCTTCAGTCATATCCTTCTCATTGTGACCCTATGAACCCTGGCAGTAGCCAGCCAGGCTCCTGCATCCATGGAACTCTCCAGGCAAGAATACTGTAGTGAGTAGCCGTGCCCTCCTCCAGGGGATCTTCCTGATCTTCCAGGGGATCTCCTGCAGCTCCTGCATTGCAGGTGGATCCTTTACCACCAAGCCACCAGGGAAGCCCATCCATCTGTAAGTGGATGTGATTAATTTTGCTTTCTATCTCCTTAATCAGCCCACTTTTCTTTATTCCCCCACTTAGTAAATTCAAACTCTCATCACGTCTGTCTCTGATGACTGTAGCCACTTCCTCACAGAGCGCCCTGCCTCCAGTATTTTCTCTGATCAATTCTCTACACAGCAGCCATGGTGATCCTTTTGAAACACAAACATGATCATATTGATTTAACCTCAGCTTAAAATTCTTCAGCAGCTCCCTGTTGCTTAAAACAAAAAGTGCCCAAACCTGTAAATATGACTTGTGAGACTCTATATCACCCAGTATGTTCTCAGCTTTCTAATTGCATCTTTTACAGATTCACTCCTTGTAGTGAGTACTGTGCTGTGCTGTGGAGCCCCTTCAAGTCCTGGCTCTTTTTTTGAGACTCTCAAAGGTGGCCAGTTGACAGCTCACCACTGAGAACTTTTTCTGGAATTGTCTTCTGTCAAAGGAAGCCGCCTCAGCCAAGGTGACTCCTTCACTCCCAGGCAACATTTATCCAAGGTCAGTGGAAAATACAAGGACCCTCTCCTTTCTTCACATCTGTGATAATTTTAAAGAGCCATCCTGGTTCTAGAACTTGTTATGGGGCAGCCTGAGGTCCCTGCTGTAACTGCATCACAGCCCACTTCTCTGGCAACCCAGCCCCACCTCCTTCTTTCTCCTTGACAGTGCTGTCAACTGAACACACTTCCCAGTAACTTTCTATAGTGACACCTCAGTCTTAGACTCCATTTCTGGGGGAACCTAAAATGTGCTTCAAACTGTCCTGTGAGAGAGAAAGTCACTCAGTCACGTCTGACTCTTTGTGACACCATGGACATTACCAGCTGAGCCACCAGGGAAGCCCAAGAATACTGGAGTGGGTAGCCTGTCCCCTCTCCAGGAGATCTCAACCCAGGGATCAAACCGGGGTCTCCTGCATTGAAGGCAGATTCTTTACCAACTGAGCTGTAGCCACTTGAAATACTCACAGCACCCAGAATGTGTCCTTTCTCCCTTCTAGACCTATACTCATGTGATGTCTGAGTACTGAAATGCCAATCCCACCTCCTTATTCTGCCTGATTAAACTCTGCTTACCCTTAAGGATGTGGGGATCACACGATCTCAATAAAGTGCATCATAATCGGAAGAAGCCTTCTCGTCAAGTCCACATTGGATTATGGCAGATATATACATACATAACAATATATATAAACTAATATAACTAAATATAAACTAATATAACCTAAAACTAACACAACACTGTAAATCAATTATACTCCAGTAAATTTAATTTAAAAAAACTACCCAAACTCTGAGCAATGCAATGTTCTTATCAAATCGCATTGCACTTCCCTGTGAAGTAGGCTCCTGAGTTCTCTCAGATACATAGTGAAAACCATTTGGGATGGCAGGAAAGACCAATCATAAAAATCTGTGATCCCAGTTATTTGCCTCTGGGCTTGAAGCTCAAATATATTGCTTCTTTTCCTAAAAACAAAAATTTCTGAACTTAGTTTGTGCTAGCATTCTGGGGCTCTTAGCACCTTCTTCTGACCTGGGAACCTCTGAATCCCCAGAACTCTTCCCAGGGGTGATACGATCTCCCCAGATTCCTCCTTTTGCATTGTCCACATGATTACCCACAGACCAGGTAGATATGGTGCCAATCTGAAAGCTGAAATTTGTCTAGGAATCTTCAGTATCCCCCACCTGACATCTTTCCCTCCTCTTCTCTCACTAACATCAAGGGTAGAAGCTGGCTTTCTCCATCCTCCGCCAATCCCCTCAGATCTCTCTACACTTGCCATCAGCTGCCTCTTCAGGGCAACCCACTTATCTTTGGATATGCTAGAGGTGTAACCAAATAGGACTCTATGGGATCTTCCCATGGCAGCTCCTCCCCTCAGGTCCTGTTTTAGCTCCTCTCTGAATTACCTACATAATAGTATCTGAAGCACATTTCCTGAGTTGTTGTACAGATGCTAAAAAACTTCACCAAGTGGAAGAAATTAACTACTGATGACCATGAGTGTGTAGCCCTCAGACATACTGCATGAAAACTGACAATGCGAACCTCTGTGACATGGCCCTGTCACCTCACCATCAACCAGTCAGAACTGTATCCATGCTGACTGAGCACCCTAGGATGGCCCCCCTCACCTGTGACATGGCCCTGTCACCTCATTGTCAACCAATCAGAATTGTATTCATGCTGACTGCACACCCTAGGATGGCCCTCCCTCACCTGTGACATGACCCTGTCTCCTCACCATCGACCAGTCAGAACTGTATCCATGCTGACTGAGCACCCTAGGATGGCCCCCCTCACCTGTGACATGGCCCTGTCACCTCATTGTCAACCAATCAGAATTGTATTCATGCTGACTGCACACCCTAGGATGCCCCTCCTTCACCTGTGACATGGCCCTGTCGCCTCACCATTGACCAGTCAGAACTATATCCATGCTGACTGCACACCCTAGGATGGCCCTCCCTCACCCAGCCCTAGGAAGAATGTTTTGCTGAAACTTATCCAGGAGTTCAGGTGTTTTGAGCATCTACCTGCCCTGGACTTCTTGCCTGGCGCCTGCAATTAAACAGTGCACTTTCCTTCACCACAACTGGTATCAGTAGATTTTCTTTACTGCATGTGGGCAAGCACACTCATGTTTGGTTCAGTAACAAGGAAAAATAATTTAGAAAATCATTTCCTCTCTTACAATCCATTGTGGAGAGACTGACTTCCTTCAAAGGCCAAGAAAGTCAGCTTTAAAATTTAAAACCAATCAGTGACCTCTTTTCTAAGTATTATCTTCTCTTCTACTTTCCTGGAATACAAAGTGTGGAGGCTCAGCTTGAGGAGAAGTTGCAAAGAAACACATTCAAGAAGATATGAAAATGTGTGGGCTTCATATTTGAAAAAAACTGACCCATATCACATCTATTCATGTATCTACCACTCCAGGGTGTGTTTCCTGTCAGCAGTAAGCATTTTTATTTGTCTTTGGAAATTCCATGACTAACAGAGGGCATAGTACATGGCAGGTACACAAATATTATTTGTTGAAAGACATTCAGAATTTCTCCAAATCTGACTTCAGGCCCGTTACAATGTTTCTCTGATTCTAAGGAGCTCCATCTTCCATCTCTTTAACACTTGCCTCTTCTCTTCTATTTTCTTTTGAAAGCCAGGAACTTCTTATAATTTTTTATATTGAAGTATAGTTGATTAACAATGTTGTGTTAGTTTCAGGTGTATAGCAAACTGATTCACTTACACATATACCTGTATCTATTCTTTTCTCAAATTCTTTTCCCATTTAAGTTGTTACAGAATATTGAGCAGAGGTCCTTGTGGTATACAGTAGGTCCAGAGTTCCCTGTGGTATACAATAAGTCCTTGTTGGTTTTCAGCTTTAAATATCAGTTCATTTCATTCACTCAATTGTGTCCGACTCTTTGCAACCCCATGAACCACAGCACGCTAGGTCCCCCTGTCCATCACCAACTCCCAGAGTCCACCCAAACCCATGTCCATTGAGTTGGTGATGCCATCCAACCATCTCATCCTCTGTCGTCCCCTTCTCTTCCTGCCCTCAATCTTTCCCAGCATCAGGGTCTTTTCAAATGAGTCAGCTCTTCACATCAGGTGGCCAAAGTATTGGAGTTTCAGCTTCCAAATCAGTCCTACCAATGAACACCCAGGACTGATCTCCTTTAGGATGGACTGATTGGATCTCCTTGCAGTCCAAGGGACTCTCAAGAGTCTTCTCCAACACTACAGTTCAAAAGCATCAATTCTTCGGTGCTCAGCTTTCTTTATAGTCCAACTCTCACATCCATACAAGACCACTGGAAATACCATAACCTTGACTAGAAGGACCTTTGTTGACAAAGTAATGTCTCTACTTTTGAATATGCTATCTAGATTGGTCATAACTTTCCTTCCAAGGAGTAAGCATCTTGTAATTTCATGGCTGCAATCACCATCTGTAGTGATTTTGGAGCCCAGAAAAATAAAGCCTGTCACTGTTTCCACTGTTTCCCCATCTGTTTGCCATGAAGTGATGGGACAGGATGCCATGATCTTAGTTTTCTAAATGTTGAACTGTAAGCCAACTTTTTCACTCTCCTCTTGAAATAGATGGGAATACCAGACCACCTGACCTGCCTCTTGAGAAACCTATTGCAGGTCAGGAAGCAACAGTTAGAACTGGACATGGAACAACAGACTGGTTCCAAATAGGAAAAGGAGTACATCAAGGCTGTATATTGTCACCCTGCTTATTTAACTTATATGCAGAGTACATCATGAGAAACGCTGGGCTGGAAGAAGCACAAGCTGGAATCAAGATTGCTGGGAGAAATATCAATAACTTCAGATATGCAGATGACACCACCCTTATGGCAGAAAGTGAAGAACTAAAGAGCCTCTTGATGAAAGTTTTAAATATACAAATGTGTTTATGTCAATCCCAAACTCCCAGTCTGTCCCTCAACATGTAGGGACAGATTGGGAGTTAATCCCAAACTCACAGCCTTCCCCCCTTGGTAACAAAAGTTCCTTCTCTAAGACTGCATCTGTTTCTGTTTTGTAAATAAATTCATTTGTATCATTTTTTAAGATTCTGCTTATAAGTGATATCTTATGATATTTGTGATATCTGTCAGACTTACTTCACTTAGTATGATAATCTCCAGGTGCATCCATGTTGCTGCAAATATTGTGTCTTCTCTTTTAATTTCAGTTAAAATATATCCTCTGAGATACTGTTTGCTTCCACTTTTACCAGTAATCCACACAGTAGGATTACTAAGAAAAATAAACTAGATCTTTGTACATATAAACAAATATACTCTTATTTGTACTTGTGGTATACACTCTGTGTACTCAGTTTTGTCTGTTGATGTTAATTGACTGCTTTTATCTTCTTCAACAATTGCCCCAGACTCTAATCTCATATAGATAGAAATTTATTTTCATATCACTTGTCTTTGGTATATATTTTTTCTGCATACAATTAAAAAATAATGTTAATCAGCACACAGAAATAGATGAGTAAAGGAGTGAGACTTTAGTATTATAAATAACTGCAAGATATTTATTCTGACTAGATAATGAGACACACAAGAATTTCTAAACCTAGCTAAGGCTACATAGCTGCAATAATCAAAATAATAAATAGCATTTACTGAACTATTACTGAGACAGACTACATGTTGAGAGTTTTACATGTATTACTTCACAGCCTCTTAGAACATTATTGAAAATGCTCCCATTTTACAAGTGAGTTTAAACAACTTTTCTAAAGTCATACAGTTGCTATATGTCAAAAATAATAATTCAAATTAAGACATTTTAGTCTAAAATTCGTATTTATTACTATATTGTCTACTTTCTGCATATATGAGGATTCTTGTTATTTCTATGAAATATGCTTTCTACTATACACACTAGTTTTCTAGTGTGATGAAAGGTTTGTGGTTGTCACACAATGAGGTGATTTTAGTGGGTTCCAATCCCAAAGAAAAGCAATGACAAAGAATACTCAAACTACCGCACAATTGCACTCATCTCACACGCTAGTAAAGTAATGCTCAAAATTCTCCAAGCCAGGCTGCAGCAGTACGTGAACCATAAACTTCCTGATGTTCAAGCAGGTTTTAGAAAAGGCAGAGGAACCAGAAATCAAATTGCCAACATCCTCTGGATCATTGAAAAAGCAAGAGAGTTCCAGAAAAACATCTATTTCTGCTTTATTGACTATGTCAAAGCCTTTGACTGTGTGGATCACAATAAACTGTAGAAAATTCTGAAAGAGATGGGAATACCAGACCACCTGACCTGCCTCTTGAGAAATCTATATGCAGGTCAGGAAGCAACAGTTAGAACTGGACATGGAACAACAGACTGGTTCCAAATAGGAAAAGGAGTACGTCAAGGCTGTATATTGTCACCCTGCTTATTTAACTTATATGCAGAGTACACCATGAGAAATGCTGGGCTGGAAGAAGCACAAGCTGGAATCAAGATTGCTGGGAGAAATATCAATAACCTCAGATATGCAGATGATACCACCCTCATGACAGAAAGTGAAGAGGAACTAAAAAGCTTCTTGATGAAAGTGAAAGAGGAGAGTGAAAAATTTGGCTTAAAGCTCAGCATTCCGAAAACTAAGATCATGTCATCTGGTCCCATCACTTCATGGGAAATAGATGGGGAAACAGTGGAAACAGTGTCAGACTTTATTTTTGGGGGCTCCAAAATCACTGCAGATGGTGATTGCAGCCATGAAATTACAAGATGCTTACACTTTGGAAGGAAAGTTATGACCAACCTAGATAGCATATTGAAAAGCAGAGACATTACTTTGCCAACAAAGGTCCGTCTAGTCAAGGCTATGGTTTTTCCAGTGGTCATGTATGGATGTGAGAGTTGGACTATAAAGAAAGCTGAGGGCTGAAGGACTGATGCTTTTGAACTGTGGTGTTGGAGAAGACTCTTGAGAGTCCCTTGGACTGTAAGGAGATCCAATCAGTCCATTCTAAAGGAGATTAGTCCTGGGTGTTCATTGGACGGACTAATGCTAAAGCTGAAACTCCAATACTTTGGCCACCTGATGTGAAGAGCTGACTCATTGGAAAAGACCCTGATGCTGGGAGGGATTGGGGGCAGGAGGAGAAGGGGACGACAGAGGATGAGATGGCTGGATGGCATCACTGACTCGATGGACGTGAGTCTGGGTGAACTCTGGGAGTTGGTGATGGACAGGCAGGCCTGGCATGCTGCGATTCATGGGGTGGCAAAGAGTCAGACACGAATGAGTGACTGAACTGAACTGAACTGAAGCACAACACAGCACACACTTCAACACAGACACTTTAACTAGAATCCTCTGCTTTAAAATCAGGCCGTCTCTTCTTACAGCATGCTTTAGTGGAAGTTCCCTCAAGATGATCCAATTTACTTTAACAAACCACACTTTTTAATAAGTTTTCTGTCTATGGGATTATCCATACAAGAACACTAGAGTAAATTGCTATTTCCTTCTCCAGGGGATCTTCCCAATCCAGGAATCAAACCTGAATCTCCTATGTCTCCTGCATTGCAGGTGGATTCTTTACCTGCTGAGCCATTGGGGAAGCCTCTTAATAAGTCTAAGCTAAGCTAAAAATAAATTGGAAAATCTATATCTGAGTATTATTAGAACATGGACATACTTATCAAGAGTAAAGAATGCTACAGGAAATATATATACAATGAAGTCTTTGAAAAGAGTTCTTTTGTCTCTAAGTGTTGCAGTGACCATCTGGGTTAGCAGGCTATGAGTTTTAATATCATTATCAATCAGTTAAACGTTCTTTTGGTTACAAGTAACAGAATACAACTTGAACAAATGAAAGCAGGAATAAGAACATTATTGGAAGGGTACATGGAGAACTTCTGTAAGCAGGGAGGCAGGTGGCCCTTTGGAATCAATGGGGCCAGTGACTGAAAAGCCAGAGGAATTCAGATGAGTCTCTCTCATCTGTATTTCCCTCTATGCCTTTCTTTCTTTTGACTCTCCTTGCGAATTATGTTTCTGTGTTTGCCTGTATGTGGAAAATGACCCTGAAAGCTTCTGAGACAGCTTAACATCCAGTGTCTTAACACGAAAGGTAAAATTAATTATCTCAAGTCAAAATCCAAATTTTGGGGGGAGGAAATGTATTAGGCCAGCCTGAAACATGTCCTCATCATGACCAGTTAGATGCGGACTGAGCAAGATTCTTGAACGGGGGTTTCGTTTCTGTGCAGTTGAGTCGGACCTGGGCGCATCGTCACAGTTGTATGTGCACCAAAGCCCCTGCAATGGCTGTGTGCATAGAAGAGCTGGGGCGTTCCTAGAGAAAAGAGTATGTGTTGGGAAACTTACTTCAACCAAGAAAGGGGGGGAACATAGCTATGATGCTCAAACATGCTTGTGCATGTCATAGGTGTTGGAGACACAAAAGAATAGTATTCTGCATCACAGCCTCAAACACCCTCGCAGGAGGTATACACGGTGCACCCTTTCCTTCACCTGGGCTACTCTCAAGGCCGAGATTGGCTGAGAATGAGTGAGGCTAAAGGAGAAATAAAGGCTAAAGACACTTATTTTCGCTTGTTCCTGGTGATCTGAAGGAAAGAACAAGAAGACTCATCTTTATTGTGTAAGGCACAATATCATTTCTTTTCACTTATTTTCTCTTTTCATCCTCACAGCAATACTTGCTGCTGCTGCTGCTGCTGCGTCACTTCAGTCGTGTCCGACTCTGTGTGACCCCATGGATGGCAGCCTACCAGGTCCCCCCGTCCCTGGGATTCTCCAGGCAAGAACACTGGAGTGGGTTGCCATTTCCTTCTCCAATGCCTGAAAGTGAAAAGTGAAAGCGAAGTCGCTCAGTCATGTCTGACTCTCAGCAACCCCATGGACTGCAGCCTACCAGGCTCCTCCGTCCATGGGATTTTCCAGGCAAGAGCACTGGAGTGGGATGCCATTGCCTTCTCTGACAGCAATACTTAAACTACCTCAAAGAGGTAATAACTTTCCTAATATCAAATATAACATGTTTTAAAAAGAGAGACTTAATCCCAGGCCTGTCTTAGTCCAGAGACTGCGCTCTTTTGTTTTTACCATGAAAAATGCATTTTAGAATAAAAACGGAAAAATAAAACTCAAGTTCCAAAAGACTTGGGTAGCAAAATGTAAGATACAAATAGGACAGTAAAGCATATGGATGAAGAAAACATAAATCATATAGATGAAGGAAACATCAGGGAATGGAGAAAAGCTTTAGCTAATATTAATTTTAAAAGCTTATGATCTGGGAGGGAGTAAAAAAAGGCAAGAATGACCATGTAGGTAATGTGATCAGTCATGGACTCTGTAAGATATGCTTGGTAACTAGCACCGTTTCCAATGGTTCAGGATTCTCCCTGATCATTGCCTAGGAAAATTGTGTCATATAACTCAAGACTTGGACAGCTTGGTTAATGAACAGTCTGTTAGTGAACTTTGATGTTCTGACCACAGTTCCCTGGGCACAACCTTATTCAACCATTTTTGCTTAGTGAAACATTGTTTGGTACACATTAATCAGGAAATCTCAAGAGTATAAATTCCAGGAAGATTTTGAGATATTACTTGGTGAGAGAAGGGGTAGAATCTTCACTTCATAGATTAAAAAAAAAAACAGGCCCCAACAGAACCAATGACTCAGCCACACACACACCAAGCATCCAGTTAGAGTCTGATCCTACCTTCTACCCAGCCCACTGGGAAGGGGCAGGGCTGAGCCTAAGGCAGGGCTAAGTGTGTCCCCAAATAGAGGACCAGTCCATGCTGGCAGGGGAAGGGCCTGGACCTGAGGTCAGATGGTGCGGTCCTCAAATCAGCCACGCCACGTTTAAAGCAAGTTATCAGAACATAGCTTAAAGGGATTTCCCATAGCTGTTAAGAATCCGTCTGTCAAAGCAGGAGGCGCAGGTTCCATCACTGCTCCAGGAAGACCCCACATGCTGCAGGGCAGTTAAGCCTATGCACCACAACCCCTGAGCCCACATTCCCTAGAGCTTGTGTCAGCAACAGGAGCTTAGCCCTCACTTGGAGCAGCTAGAGACAGCCTGCGTGCAGCGATGAAGACCCAGCACAGCCAAAAATAAATAAATTTTTTAAAGTAAAATAAAAAACAAATGCATAGTTTAGACTCTCCACAGGTCCTCAGCCTTAATGCAATAGTTGTGTTCAGCTACTGTTCACTTACCACAATGGTGGAAAAACAACTGGAAGGAAGCTTTCAGTTGATCGAAGATTCCCAGGTGGTGCTACTGGTAAAGAATCTGCGTGCCACTGCCAGAGTCTTAAGAGACACAGATTTGATCCCTGGTTCAGGAAGATCCCCTGGAGGATGGCTTGGCACCCACTCCAATATTCTTGCCTGGAGAAATCCCATGGACAGAGAAGCCTGGTGGGCTACAATCCATAGGGTCACAAGAGTCAGACACTTCTGAATCAACTTAGCACGCATGCATGCACAATCTCCCCTATAACACAGGATGGCAGGTGTCGGGGGAGGGCCATATAGTGATTTAGTCTTGCACACCCCTCCCCTGGTGGAGCTTTGTTACCCCTCTTTTCTGAAACATTTTTTACTTTAAATTTTTTTACTTTTTTTTTAACTGAAGTATACTTGATTTACAATATTTCAGATTTACAGCAAAATAATTTGGTATACAAATACATATATATACATGTACAGTATATATAAATATTTTCCAGATTCCTTTTCATTATGTTATTACAAAGTATTGAATGTAGTTCCTCATGCCATACAGTAGGTCCTTGTTGTTTTTCCTTTTTATATATAGCAGTGTGTACCTGTTAATCCCAAACTCTTAATTTACCCCTTCCCCTCCACCTTTTCCCTTTGGTAACCATAATCTTTTTTTTCCCTAAGCTTATGAGTCTATTTCTGTTTTGTAAATAAGTTCATTTATATCACTTCTTTAGATTCCACATGTAAGTGATATGGTATTTGTCTTTCTCGGTATTTGTCTTTCTCTGACATTTTACTTAGTATGACAATTGCTAGGTCCATCCATATTGCTTCAAATGTCACTATTTTATTCTTTTTTCTGGCTGAGTAGTATTGCATTGCCTATACATACCACATCTTCTTTATCCATTGACCTGTTGGTGGACATTTAGGTTATTTATGTGTCTTTGCTATTGTGACTAGCACTACTTTGAAACTTCTAATAATATAGTGATACACGACACCATGAATGCCCTAAAGTGACACTAATGCAGCCCTCTGTTTCGACACTAAGCAAGCCAGAAGATAGTTTAATTTCAATTCAGTCTGGTTCTGAGTCTTCAGCCCACTCTCACAAATTTATTGACTCTGTATATAATCCCGTTTAAATGAGATACAGAGAGGCATAATGAGAGATTTTCATTTGTTGCAAGTTCAGTTTATCTGGGTTCACTTGGGATGCAAATGTTTGGTTTTGCTTTTGCTTTAATATTTGTTTTACTTTAAAAATCTTTATTGGAGTATAGTTCATTTACAGTGTTTATAGTTGCTACTGTATATAGAACAGATAAGTAATATGATTTTGCTTTTCTAATGTCACTCGTCCTTAAACATGATCTGCATGGAAAAGCTAAGGTCTAAACACCAGGAAGATTTAGAAATGTTTCCGAGGGCTCTAGAGTGCACCCCCCTCAATTGCACTCCCAGCACATTTACTCCCGAGGTGCCCTCTCTGCTAATCCACCCACCCTCCTTGGCCTTGGGGGGCAGTACTTCATCCTTTGTCTCAGTCTCACATCCATCCCCCAATGAAACAACACCCCATCCTACAGCCAAACACTGTGGTACCTCCTATCCTTCTGCAAGTCTGCAATTAACAGGAGAGCCTGGAGATAACTGCAGCCCAGCACAGCACAGAGCAGATGTTCAATATAAAAGTTATGAAATAATTGAATGAATCAATTAATTGATAAGTCCAAACCCATTTTCTTGGAAAGCTGCTTTTGTTACCTGAGTTAGCCAGAAATTTTTCCTTAGGTGAAGAATATTAAACCCCAAGGAGGTCTAGTAACAATGTGAACTTAGTCATGTTACTTAACATCTTTCTGTCTCAGTTTTCTCATCTGTAAAATGAAAACGACAATAGTAAATAATGGCATAGTACAAAAAAAAAAAAAAGAATGCTTGGCGTGTAATAAGAGCTCACTTAATTTGAACTATTCTTTTTCCAAGGGGAGTAGCAAAATGAAACATGACATTATCATCTCTCCCCCATGTCCTCTGCCTGCTTTGTCTGCAGACAACCTTTAGCCAAAGAATAAGTTTAATCAGAGAACTGAGAAAATGCAGGAAAAAATGGAAAACAGTCAAAGGAGATCAAATAAGTTTAGTCATTAAGTATAGTCAAGGACATTTAGTTCCTTCCCAAGGGCTATAGATAACACTGTGAGCCATATCCTGTGAGCTGTCTTATAGATACTGAAACCTTCAGTAAATGGGAAAAGTTAACTACATAAAAACCAGACTATAGCCATGATGTTGTTGTTGTTCAGTCGCCGCTAAGTCATGTCCTATTCTTTGCTACCCCATGGACTGCAGCATGCCAAGATTCCCTTTCCTCACTATCTCCCTGAGTTTGGTCAAACTCATGTCTATGGCGTCAGTGATGCTATCCAGCCATCTCATCCTCTGTCACTCCCTGCCCTTATTCGTTCTCAGTATCAAGGTCTTTTCCAATGAGTCAGCTCATTATATCAGGTAGTCAAAGTATTGGAGCTTCAGCGTCAATCTTTCCAATGAATATTCAGGATTTTCTTTAAGATTGAGTGGTTTGATCTTACTGTCCAAGGGACTCTTCTTGAGCACCACAATATGAAAGCATCAATTCTCTGGTGCTCAGCCTTCTTTACAGTTCAACTCACATTTGTATATGACTACCAGGAAAACCACAGCTTTGACTATACTGACTTTTGCTGACAAAGTGATATCTCTGCTTTTTAATATGCTGTCTAGTTTTGTCATAGGTTTTCTTCCAAGGAGCAAGTTTCTTTTAATTTAATAGCTGCAGTCACCATCCACAATATATTTTTGAAGCCCAAGAAAATAAAATCTGTCACTGTTTGCACTTTATGGATACCATAATCTTAGTTTTTTGAATGTTGGTTTTTTTAAATTAATTCATTTATTTTAATTGGAGGCTAATTACTTTATAATATTGTGGTGGTTTTGCCATACATTGACATGAAATCAGCCATAGGTGTACACGTGTCCCCCATCCTGAACCCCCCTCCCACCTCCTTCCCACCCCATCCCTCTGGGTTGTCCCAGTGCACTAGCTTTGAGAACACTGTTTCATGCATCAAACTTGGACTGCTCACCTATTTCACATATGGTAATATACATATTTCAATGATACTCTCTCTCTCCCTAGCCTTCTCCCACAGAGTCCAAAAGTCTGTTCTTCACATCTGTGTCTCTTTTGCTGTCTTGCATATAGGGTCATTGTTACCATCTTTCTAAATTCCATATATATGCATTAATATGCTGTATTGGTGTTTTTTTTCCTGATTTACTTCACACTGTTTAATAGGCTCCAGTTTCATCCACTTCATTAGAACTGGGTTCAAATGTGTTCTTTTTAATAGCTGAGTAATAATATTCCATGGTGTATATGTACAACAACTTTCTTATCCATTCATCTGACAATGGGCATCTAGGTTGCTTCCATATCCTAAATATTATAAACAGGGCAGTTCTATTTCCAGTTTTTTAAGGAATCTCCACACTGTTCTCCATAGTGGCTGTACTAGTCTGCATTCCCACCAACAGTGTAAAAGAGTTCCCTTTTCTCCACACTCTCTCCAGCATTTATTGTTTGTAGTCTTTTTGATAGCAGCCATTCTGACCAGTGTGACATGGTACCTCATTGTGGTTTTAATTTGCATTTCTCTGATAATGAATGGTGTTGAGCATTTTTTCATGTGTTTGTTAGCCATCTATCTGTATGTCTTCTTTGGAGAAATGTCTGCTTAGTTCTTTGGCCCATTTTTTGATTGGGTAATTTATTTTTCTGGTATTGAGCTGCTTGTATATTTTGAAGATTGATTCTTTGTCAGTAGCTTCCTTTTCTATTATTTTCTCCCATTCTGAAGGCTGTCTTTTCACCTTGCTTATAGTTTCCTTCATTGTGCAAAAGTTTTCAAGTTTAATGAAGTCCCATTTGTTTACTTTTGCTTTTATTCCCATTACTCTGGGAGGTGGGTCATAGAGGATCTTGCTGTGATTTATGTCAAAGAGTGTTTTGCCTATGTTTTCCTCTAGGAGTTTTATAGTTTCTGGTCTTACATTTAGATCTTTAATCCATTTTGAGTTTATTTTTGTGTATGGTGTTAGAAAGTGTTCTAGTTTCATTATTTTACAAGTGGTTGACCAGTTTTCCCAGCACCACTTGTTAAAGAGATTGTCTTTTCTCCATTGTATATTTTTGCCTCCTTTGTCAAAGATAAGGTGTCCTTAGGAGTGTGGATTTATCTCTGGACTTTCTATTTTGTTCCATTGATCTATATTTCTGTCTTTGTGCCAGTATCATACTGTCTTGATGACTGTAGCTTTGTAGTATAGCCTGAAGTCAGGTAGGTTGATTCCTCCAGTTCCATTCTTCTTTCTCAAGATTGCTTTGTTTTTTGGGTTTTTATTTTTTTTTTATTCCCATACAAATTGTGAAATTATTTGTTCTAGTTCTGTGAAAAATACCATTGGTAGCTTGATAAAGATTGTATTAAATCTATAGATTGCTTTGGGTAGTAAACTCATTTTCACTATATTGATTCTTGCAATTCATGAACATGGTATATTTCTCCATCAATGGTGAATGGGATAGTTTCCTTAATTTCTCTTTCTGTTTTCTCATTAGTTAGTATATAGGAATGCAAAGGATTTCTGTGTGTTGATTTTATATCCTTCAACTTTATTATATTCACTGATTAATTCTAGCAATTTTCTAGTGGTGTCTTTAGGGTTTTCTACATAGGGGATCATGTCATCTGCAAACAGTGAGAGTTTTACTTACTCTTTTCCAATCTCAGTTCAGTTCAGTTCAGTTCAGTCACTCAGTCATGTCCGACTCTTGTGATCCCATAAATCATAGCATGCCAGGCCTCCCTGTCCATCACCAACTCCCAGAGTTCACTCAGACTCACGTCCATCGAGTCAGTGATGCCATCCAGCCATCTCATCCTCTGTCGTCCCCTTCTCCTCCTGCCCCCAGTCCCTCCCAGCATCAGAGTCTTTTCCAATGAGTCAACTCTTCGCATGAGGTGGCCAAAGTACTGGACTTTCAGCTTTAGCATCATTCCTTCCAAAGAAATCCCAGGGCTGATCTCCTTCAGAATGGACTGGTTGGATCACCTTGCAGTCCAAGGGACTCTCAAGAGTCTTCTCCAACACCACAGTTCAAAAGCATCAATTCTCCAGTGCTCAGCTTTCTTTATAGTCCAGCTCTCACATCCATACATGACCACTGGAAAAACCATAGCCTTGACTAGACGGACCTTTGTTGGCAAAGTAATGTCTCTGCTTTTGAATATGCTATCTAGGTTGGTCATAACTTTTCTTCCAAGGAGTAAGTGTCTTTTAATTTCCTGGCTGCAGTCATCATCTGCAGTGATTTTGGAGCCCCCCAAAATAAAGTCTGACACTGTTTCTACTGTTTCCCCATCTATTTCTCATGAAGTGATGGGACTGGATGCCATGATCTTCGTTTTCTGAATGTTGAGCTTTAAGCCAACTTTTTCACTCTCCTCTTTCACTTTCATCAAGAGGCTTTTTATTTCCTCTTCACTTTCTGCCATAAGGATGGTGTCATCTGCATATCTGAGGTTATTGATATTTCTCCCAGCAATCTTGATTCCAGCTTGTGCTTCTTCCAGCCCAGCATTTCTCATGATGTACTCTGCGTATAAGTTAAATAAGCAGGGTGACAACATACAGCCTTGACGTACTCCTTTTCCTATTTGGAACCAGTCTGTTGTTCCATGTCCAGTTCTAACTGTTGCTTCCTGACCTGCATATAGATTTCTCAAGAGGCAGGTCAGGTGGTCTAGTATTCCCATCTCTTTCAGAATTTTCCACAGTTTGTTGTGATCCACACAGTCAAAGGCTTTGGCATAGTCAATAAAGCAGAAATAGATGGTTTTCTGGAACTCTCTTGTTTTTTCCATGATCCAGCAGATGTTGGCAATTGGATCTCTGGTTCCTCTGCCTTTTCTAAAACCAGCTTGAACATCTGGAAGTTCACAGTTCACGTATTGCTGAAGCCTGGCTTGGAGAACTTTGAGCATTACTTTACTAGCGTGTGAGATGAGTGCAATTGTGCGGTAGTTTGAGCGCTCTTTGGCATCTGGAATCCTTTATTTCTTTTTCTTCTCTGATTGCTGTGGCCAAAACTTCCAAAACTATGTTGAATAGTAGTGGTGAGAGTGGGCATGCTTGTCTTATTCCTGACTTTAGGGGAAATGCTTTCAATTTTTTGCCATTGAGGATAATGTTTACTGTGGGTTTGTCATATATGGCTTTTATTATGTTGAGGCATGTTCCTTCTATTCCTGCTTTCTGGAGAGTTTTTATCATAATGGGTGTTGAATTTTTCAAAGGCTTTCTCTGCATCTATTGAGATAATCATATGGTTTTTATCTTTCAACTCATTAATGTGGTGTATCACCTTGATTGATTTGCAAATATTGAAGAATCCTTGCATCCCTGGGATATGGCCCATTTGGTCATTATGTATGATCTGTTAAATATGTTTTTGGAGTCTATTTGCTAGAATTTTGTTAAGGATTTTTGCATCTATGTTCATCAGTGATATTGGCCTATAGTTTTCTTTTGGGGGGCATCTTTGTCTGGTTTTGATATTAGGGTGGTGGTGGCCTCATAAAATGAGTTTGGGAGTTTACCTTCCTCTGCAGTTTTCTGGAAGAGTTTGAGTAGGATAGGTGTTAACTCTTTTCTAAATTTTTGTTAGAATTCACTTGTGAAGCCATCTGGACCTGGGCTTTTGTTTGTTGGCAGATTTTTCATTACAGTTTCATTTCCATGCTTGTGATGGGTGTCTTAAGATTTTATATTTCTTTCTGGTTCAGTTTTGTTTTGTTTTGTTTTGTTTTTTTTAATTTTATTTTATTTTTAAACTTTACAATATTGTATTAGTTTTGCCAAATATCAAAATGAATCCACCACAGGTATACCTGTGTTCCCCATCCTGAACCCTCCTCCCTCCTCCCTCCCCATACCCTCCCTCTGGGTCGTCCCAGTGCACCAGCCCCAAGCATCCAGTATCGTGCATCGAACCTCGACTGGCGACTCGTTTCATACATGATATTATACATGTTTCACTGCTATTCTCCCAAATCTCCCCACCCTCTCCCTCTCCCATAGAGTCCATAAGACTGATCTATACATCAGTGTCTCTTTTGCTGTCTCGTACACAGGGTTATTGTTACCATCTTTTTTGGAAGGTTAAACTTTTCTAAGAATTTGTCCATTTCTTCCAAGTTGTCTGTTTTATTGGCATGTAGTTTCTGATAGTAGTCTCTTATGATCCTTTGTATTTCTGTGTTGTCTGTTGTGATGTCTCCATTTTCATTTCTAATTTTCATTTCTTCTCCTTTGTTTCTTGATGGGTCTGGCTAATGGTTTGTCATTTGTTTTATTTCTCAAAGAATCAGCTTTTAGTTTTGTTGATTTTTGCTATAGTTTCCTAATTTTTATGATTTCTTTCCTTCTACTAATGCGGGGGTTCTTCATTTCTTCTTTTTCTAGTTGCTTTAGGTGTAAAATCAGGTTATTTATTTGATTTTTCTCTTGTTTCTTGAGGTAAGCTTGTATTGCTGTGAAGATTCCCCTTAGACTGCTTTTACTGAATACCATAGGTTTGGTGTTGTCGTGATTTCATTTTCATTTGTTTGTACATAAATTTTTATTTCCTTTTTGATTTCTTCCATTATTTGTTGGTTATTCAGAAACGTGTTGTTTAGCCTCCATGTGTTTGTATTTTGAATAGTATTTTTCCTGTAGTTGACATCTCATCTTACTGCATTGTGATTGGAAAAGTGAAGTCTCTCAGTCGTGTCTCACTCTTTGCGACCCCATAGACTGTAGCCTACCAGGCTCCTCTGTCCATGGGATTTTCCAGGCAATAGTACTGCAGTGGGTTGCCATTTCCTTCTCCAGGGGATCTTCCCTACTCAGGTCTCAAACCTGGGTCTCCCACATTGTACATAGACGCTTTACCGTCTGAGCCATCAGGGAAGTCCTGATTAGAAAAGATGCTTGAAATGATTTCAAGTTTTTTGAATTTACCAAGGCTAGATTTATGGCCCAGGATGTAATCTATCCTGGAGAATATTCTGTGTGCACTTGAGAAAAGGTGAAATTCATTGTTTTGGAGAGATATGTACTATAGATATCAATTAGGTCTAACTGGTACATCGTATCCTTTAAAGTTTATGTTTCCTTGCTAATTTTCTATTTGGTTGATCTATCCATAGGTGTGAGTGGGATATTAAAGTCTCCCACTATTATTGTGTTACTGTTAATTTCCCCTTTCATACTTGTTAGCATTTGCCTTTAATACTGAGGTGCTCCTATGTTGGCTGCATATATATTTATAATTGATAATCTTCTTCTTGGATTGATCCTTTGATCATTATGTAGTGTCCTTCTTTGTCTCTTTTCACGGTATTTCTTTAAAGTCTATTTTATCTGAAATGAGTATTAGTCTCCATTTGCATGAAATATCTTTTTCCAGCCTTTCATTTTCAGTCTGTATGTATCCTTGGTTTGAGGTGGGTCTCTTGTAGACAGCATATATAGGGGTCTTGTTTTTGTATCCATTCAGCCAGTCTTTGTCTTTTGGTTGTGGCATTCAATCCATTTACATTTAAGGTAATTTTTGGTAAGTATGATCCTGTTGCCATTTACTTTGTTGCTTGGGTTCAAGTTTATAAACTTTTTCTGGGTTTCCTGTCTAGAGAAGATCCTTTAGCATTTGTTGGAGAGCTTGTTTGGTGGTGCTGAATTCTCTCAGCTTTTGCTTGTCTGTAAAGCTTTTGATTTCTCCTTCATATCTGAATGAAATCCTTGCTGGGTACAGTAATCTGGGTTGTAGGTTTTCTTCTTTCATCACTTTAAGTATGTCCTGCTATTCCCTCCTGGCCTGAAGAGTTTCTATTGAAAGATCAACTGTTATCCTTATGGGACTCCCCTTGTGTGTTATTTGTTGCTTTTACCTTGCTGCTTTTAATATTTGCTCTTTGTGTTTGATCTTTGTTAGTTTGATTAATATGTGTCTTGGGGTATTTTGCCTTGGGTTTATCCTGTTTGGGACTCTCTGGGTTTCTTGGACTTGGGTAACTATTTCCCTCCCCATTTTAGGGAAGTTTTCAACTGTTATCTCCTCAAGTATTTTCTCATGCCCTTTCTTTCTGTCTTCTTCTTCTGGGACTCCTACGATTTGAATGTTGGAGTATTTAACATTGTCCCAGTGGTCTCTGAGATTTTCATTATTTATTTTAATTCTTTTTTCCTCTCTGCTTCATTTATTTCAACAATTCTATCTTCCACCTCACTTATCCAATCTTCTGCCTCAGTTATTCTACTGTCAGTTCCCTCAGAGTGATTTTGATCTCATTTATTGCATTATTCATTACTGATTGACTCTTCTTTATTTTTTCTAGGTCCTTGTTAAACATTTCTTGCATCTTCTCAATCCTTGTCTCTAGTCTATTTATCTGTAACTGTGTTTTGTTTTCAAGATTTTGGATCATCTGTACTATCATTATTCTGAATTCTTTTTCAGGTAGACTCCCTATCTCCTCTTTTTTTGTTTGGTTTGGTGGGCATTTATCATGTTCTTTTATCTGCTGAGTATTTCTCTGCCTTTTCATTTTGTTTAGATTGCTGTGTTTGGGGTGCCCTCCTGTCAGCTGTAAGTTCATGGTCCCTCTTTATTGTGGAGCCTGCTGCCTGTGGGTGGGGTTGGACAGGTGGCTTGTCAAGGTTTCCTGGTTAGGGGAGCTTGCATCTGTGTTCTGGTGGGTGGAACTGGATCTCTTCTCTCTGAAGTGCAACGAAGCATCCAGTTGTGAGTTTTTGGGTGTCTATAGCTTTGGCATGGCTTTGGGCAGCCTGTCTTTTAATGCTCAGGGCTGTATTCCTGCTTTGCTGGAGAATTAGTGTGGTTCAGATTAGAGTTAGTCTTGCACTGAAACTTGTTGGCTCTTGGGTGGAGCTTGGTTTCAGTATAGGCATGGAGGCTTTTGGGTGAGCTCTTGTCTATTAACGTTTCCTGGAATCAGGAGTTCTCTGATGTTCTCAAGTTTTGGAGTTAAGTCTCCTGCCTCTGACTTTCAGTCTTATTCTTACAGTAGCCTCAGGACTTCTCCATCTATACAGCACAGATGATAAAACTTCTAGGTTAATGGTGAAACAGTTATTCACAGTGATGGACACCCAGAGAGGTTCACAGAGTTACATGCAGAAGAGAAGAGGGAAGAGGGAAAGAGAGGTGACCAGGAGGAAAAGAGGGGGAGTCAAAAGGAGAGAAAGAAATCTAGCTAGTAATCAATTTCCTAAGTGCTCTCCACAGTCTGGAACACCCAGAGAGATTCACAGAGTTGCATAGAGAAGAAAAGAGGGGAGGAGGAGATAGAGGCTACCTGGAGGAGAAAAGGAAAATTCAAAAGGGGAGAGAGCAATCAAGCCAGTAATCACACCCCTAAGTGAAAACGGATACTGGAAATTAGATTCTTAAAGGTAAAAAATTGATAACAAATACCTAAAAGCAAAGATTAAAAATCTAGAGTAGAGGTTAGATTCTCAAAAAAAAAAAAATTAAAAATGCAAAACAAAATCAATCACAAAAATAATAAATAGGGTCTTTTTTTGTAAGGTAATAGTAGATTATAAAAATGAAAATTAAAGGAGTAATAAAGAACTTAAATTTTAAAAGAATTAAAAAGTGATCATGGTAAAAATATATCTAGGAATTTCTCTGGAGCTGTTGAGGACAGTGTGGGGTCAGTTTAGCTTCAGATAGTTCCTTGTTCCAGCTTGTACTTGTTCTCAGGTCTATAGGCCACCTCCAATATTTAGCCAATGCTAACTACAGGGTTTTAATCTGTTGCACCTGTCACTTCCAGAGCAGTTCCCTCTTCTTTGTTTATTTTGGCTTCCTCTTTTTGCAAGTCTCTTCATTGTCTAATTTCTGTCCTGACACCAGGGGGTGAAGGTGGTCACTTACTTAGGCTCGCTTGTTCAGTTGTGTTGTGGGGAGGGAGGGATATTGCAAACAAACATCACTGGCGTGTATCAGGAGTGTTCACTGTGTATGGACCACACTGGGTTTGTCCCAGCTCAAGGTGGCGTGTGCTTCCTGGGTCTACACTGCTCAGGTTCCAGGGTGCTCTGCAGGAGCACTGTCCAAGGCGGGCCTTGTGTTTCCTGCACTTCCCAGGTCTAAGCCACTCAGGTTCTCGGGTACTCTGCAAGGGCACATACTCAGTTGAGTGTGTGTTTTGTGCCCTTCCCAGGTCTGAGCAGCTCCAGTGACCATGTTCTTGGCAAGTGCGCTGTCCCAGGTTGACCATGTATATTAATCACCTCCCTGGTCCTGGCCTGTGGTTTCCTGGGTGCACCGTGAGAGCACCGTCTCAGGTTTACTGTGTATCTCCTCTGGGTAGCAGCTCTCAGGCTGCAATCCTCTGGCAGATGTCAACTGTCCAGGATCCCAGGAAAATGTGCTTAGTAACTAGGACCCTGCTCACAGTTTGGTGGAGGATGCCAGCCTCTGCAGCTGAGAGTGTAGCAGCCCTTTGCCTTCCAGCTCTGGCTGTCACATGAATGTGAAGTTTTAAGCCAGCATTTTTACTCTTCTCTTTCACCCTCATAAGAGGCTCTTTCATTCCTCTTTGCTTTTCTGCCATGGCACTTCCCACCATGGCACTAGTAGTAAAGAACATAAGAGATGCAGGTTTGATCCCTGGGTCAGGAACATCCCCTGGAGAAGGAAACGGCAACCGATTCCAGTATTCTTGCCTGGAAAACCCCATGGAGAGAGGAGCCTAGACGGCAATAGTCCATAGGGTCACAAAGAGTCAGACACAGTTGAAGCAACTCAGCACAGCACATCTTCATAACCTCAGCACATCTGAGGTTGTTGATATTTCTCCCAGTAATATTGATTCCAGCTTGTGAGTCATCCAGCCCAGCACTCCACATGATATGCTCTGCATAAAAGTTAAATAAACAGGGTGACAATATACATCCTTGATGTACTTTCCCAGTTTTGAACCAGTCAGTTGTTCCATGTCTGGTTTAACTGCTGCTTCTTAACCTACATACAGATTTCTCAGGAGACAGGTAAGGTGGTATTCTCATATCTTTAAGAATTTTCTAAAGTTTGTTTGACCCACACAGTGAAAGGCTTTAGAGTAGTCCATGAAACAGAAGATATACCTCTGGGAATTTCCTTGCTTTTTCTATGACCCAGCGGATGTTGGCCATTTGATCTCTGGGGTTGGACCCCAGGAACCCTCTGCCTTTTCTAAATCCAGTTTGCACATTTGGAATTTCTCAGTTCACATGCTATTGAGCCTAGCTTGAAGGATTTTGAGCATTACTTTGCTAGCATGTGAGATGAGAGCAATTGTGCACTAGTTTGAACATTCTTTGGCATTAACCTTCTTTGGTATTGGAATAAAAGCTGACCTGTCCCAGTCTGTGGCCACTAGGAGTTTTCCAAGTTTGCTGACATACTGAGTGCAGCACTTTAACAGCAAAATCTTTTAGGGACTTGAAATAACTCAGTTGGAATTCCATCACCTCCACTAACATTGTTCATAGTAATGCTTCCTAAGGCTTACTTGACTTCACACTCCAGGATTTTCTGGCTGTAGGGAGTGACTACACCATCATGGTTATCTAGGTCATGATGATCTTTTCAATATAGTTCTTCTGTGTATTTTTGCTATCTCTTTTTAATCTCTTCCACTTCTGTTAAGTCTTTTCTGTTTCTGTCCTTTATTGTGCACATCTTTGCATGAAATGTTCCCTTGGCATCTCTGATTTTCTTGAAGAGATGTCTAGTCTTTCCCATTCTACTTTTTTCCTCTATTTTTTTGCATTTTTTATTTAAGAAGGCTTTCTCACCTGTCCTTGCTATTCTCTGGAACTCTGCATTCATCTGGGTTTATCTTTCCCTTCCTCCTTTGCGTTTTGCTTCTCTTCTTTTCCCAGCTATTTCTAAGGCCTCCTCAGACAACTACTTTGCCTTCACTACTTCCTGTACAGTGTTACTAACTTCCATCCATAATTCTTCAGGTACTCTGTCTACCAAATCTAATCCCTTGAATTTATTCATCAATTCCACTGTATAATCATAAGGGATTTGATTCAGATCATATCTGAAATGTCTAGTGGTTTTCCCTACTTTCTTCAATTTAAGCCTGAATTTTGCAATAAAGAGTCAATTATCTGAACCACAGTCAGCTCAGGTCTTATTTTTGCTAACTGTATTGTGTTTCTCCATCTCCCTATGCAAAAGATATATAATCAATCTGATTTCAGTTATGACCATCTGGTGATGTCCATGCATAGAGTCATCTCTTGAGTTGTTGGAAGAGTGTGTTTGCTATGACCAGTGTATTCTCTTGGCAAAAATCTGTTAGCTTTTGCCCTGCTTCATTTTGTACTCCAAGGCCAAACTTGCCTGTTACTCCAGGTATCTCTTGACTTCCTACTTTTGCATTCTAGTTTCCCCTAATGAAAAAGACATCCTTTCTCAGGTCTTCATTTTATTTTCTTTGACATTATTGGTCGGGGCTTAGATTTGGATTACAGTGCTATTGAATGGTTTGCCTTGTAAATGAATCAAGATCACTTTGTCATTTTTTGAGATTGCACCCAAGTACTGCATTTGTGACTCTTTTGTTGGCAATGAGGCCTATACCATTTCTTTCTTGGGATTCTTGTCCACAGTTGTAAATCTAATGGTCATCTGAATTAAATTCACCCATTCACACCCATTTTATTTCACTGATTCTGAAAATGTCAGTGTTCACTCTTGCCATCTCCTGCTCGACCATGTCCAATTTACCTTGATTCATGGACCTAACATTCCAGGTTCCTATGATGCAATATTGTTCTTTACAGCATCAAACTTTCACCACCAGACACATCCACAAATGAGCATCATTTCCACTTTGGCCTAACCTTTTCTTTCTTTCTGGAGCTATTTCCCTACTCTTCCTCAGTAGGATATTGGACACCTACCAACCTGGGGGCTCATCTTTCAGTGTCATATCTTGCCTTTTCATACCGTTCATGGGGTTCTTCAGGCAAGAGTACTGAAATGGTTTGCCATTCTCTTCTCCAGTGGACCACATTTTGTCAGAACTCTCCACCACGACCCTTCCATCTTGGGTGGCTCTGCATGACCTGGCTCATAGCTTCATTGAGTTACATAGGGCTGTGACCCATGTGATGTTTTTGGTTAGTTTTCTGTGATTGTAGTTTTCCTTCTGGAGACTGTGAGATTATAGTTCTTACTCCTTCTGTCTGCCCTCTGATGAATGAGGATAAAAGGCTTGTGCAAGCTTTCTGATGGGAAGTACTGGATGTGGAGAAAACTGGGCCTTGTTCTGGTGCGCAAGACCTTGCTCAGCAAATCTTCAATCCAACAGTCAGGTGATGGGTGGGGCTGTGCTCCCTCCCTGTTAGTTGTTTGGCCTAAGAGGACCCAGTCCTGGAGTCTACAAGCTCTATGATAGGGCTACTGGTGACTTCCAAAAGGACTTATGCCAACATGTCCATGACATAAGCCACCACAATTCCAAGAGCTGGTCTCAAAGAAATGGGAACATACTGACCCTGGAACTGAAGATCAACTCTACTTAAGCAGGATGCTTATTAGACCATCTCATGATCAATTTCAAGGTGATTGTTTGAGCTAATGTACCATTTCTGCATGTAGCCCACTCCCTCCACCTATAAAAGTTCTTGCCCATGATTGTCAGTGGGGGGATTCAGCCTTTGGATAAGAGTTCCCTGTTCCCGTAGCCCTGTTTCCTGGCCTCCAAAATAAAGCAAACTTTCTTTCCACCAATTTTGCTTTTTTTGGCTTTTGATCAGAGAGCAGCTGGACCCCACTTTTGGTAATAGTTGTATATTGATGGGTAATTATATGAGTGATATACTTAGAATGGGTGGATTGCAGATTGTGAAGCAGAAGCACACCACCCAGCTCTTGTTTCATTCTCAGCAGCACCCGGGCATCTAGATTATGCCAGTTCCCATACATTCTCAAGATGAGTTGAGAAAGAAATCAGTTCTTTGGATAGTTCCCCAACAGTCAGCATGGTGGGCTACAGGTCCAGTCTTTTCTCTCCTTCTTCAGGAGTTGAGAGTTTTCCTCTCAACCATATAGCCACATGCCAGGGCTAAAAATTGTTGTAAGATAGTACCATGAATTTTCCTACTGGCTTTGATGCACCTGAATCTGTGCTTGACTTAACTGGCTTCTGATTCTCTCACAAAAAGAACTGGTCCCTGTATTGTTATTGAATTAGTGTCTCCATGGGAGGAAGGAGGGAATGGGACTTCCTATTGTAACCAAGTGGGAGCCTACAAGGCATTCCCACCCCTCACCCACATCCTCTGCCTGCCTTTTGTCTGTAGAAAAAACTTAAATCAAAGAATAAATGTAACCAGAAGTGAGAAAATGCAAAAAGAAAGGAAAACAGTCAAGCAAAACAAAATAATAATTACTTTAGCCATTGAACAAAGTCTAGGACCTTTAGTTCCTCCTTCAGGACTATATATAATATTCTGAGCATGTCTTATGAGCTGCTTTGCAGATACTGAAACCCCCACCTGGTAGGAGGAACTAACTGTGTGCTGCCCACAAGCACTTAGATCCCAGACTGGTTGGAATCAGAAGCTTGATGGTATTGATTCCCAGTTACCTCACCACCAACCAATCAGAAGGATGTTTACAAGCTGACCACACATCCCACAAACCCCTTCCCTCATCCTGTCTTTATAAATATATCCCTGAAATCCATCAAGGAGTTGAAGTCTTTTAAGCAGTAGCTTCCTGAACTCCCTGTTTGGCACCTGGAATAGAGCTATTCTTTTCTACTTCACCCAGAACTCTGTCTCTTAAGCTGCAATTCAACATCAGTGCACAGAGGTCAGGTTTTGGCTTTACCACTCTGCCTTTTTGCTGACTTCACTCACCTATTGTGTGTCTTTCTGAGAGCTAAGAAATTCTTACTAAAAGGCAGATTTCCTCTTAAATCTCTTGGATAAGAATTAGGTCCCATCTTACACCATCGATGACAGTGGGCTCCAACTGGCACCAGGAATTAGGACAAATAAGTTTCCATTTTTGAAGCAAAATGTTGGGAAGAGAGAATTTCTTTCCTGCAGGAAAAAATAGTGGTTTGGAAATTTGGAGGAAGGAAAGATGCATAGGACACAAAGGCACCAACACTGCAGGAAGACTATGTTTTGTGGCGTCTCTGCCTGTATGAGCAATGCAAGCAATAAGCAATTCAAGTATAAGCAATTCCAGTCAGCCTGATCTTGCACGATTCTGAGAAACAAATGACATGTAAGGCAGCCAGGACGATCCACTCACCAGATCAATTTCCTAAAACTGGGACATGGGACAACCCTCCAGCATGCATCTCTATGCATCTTAGAGGACCTAGCTGCCTCAAGCACAATGTAGAGGCTTGAGAGCCTCTGAAGTGGAGATACAGGGTCTAGGCGGGGCCCGCAAAGTTTCTTATCCAAGCCCAGGATGCCTCGTTTTGGTGGTGCTGTTGACTCTGACTCATTTGGGCAACTAAAGAGAGGTTCAGACATTTTTTAAAAAAAACATTTCAAATCTCAGCGACCCTTAAAGTTCAGTTTCCAGAGCATCAGCCCCACTTGCCCAGGGATAAGGGGAGTACTGGGAATTTGGGTTGATTTAGACAATCAGAGAGAACAGTCCTCAAGGAGGAGGAAGAAGAGCCCAGAGGAAAGGAATATCAAAGAGCCAATTTGCAACACATCAGGGCAGGAGAGGTAACAGGCTTCCTCTTGAACATAAACTATAACCATTTGATTATGGCTACCTGAACCTCTGTGTGAGTCATTCTGAACACAAACCTAGACTCTGTAGCTCAAGATCAAGATTACAAAAGGGTTCTTCGTGAATAGAGGATGCAGGTTGGGAAGACTGGCATCCAGTTTGCCATTCTGGCTGAGAAGAACTGTTTCAGCCCCTTGCACCTAGGATCTGTAAGAACGCTTACACAAACCATCCTATCGGCACTCACTGGTCTGTACTGAAATATTCAAAAGGGAGTGTAGATGATTCTATAGCCATCGGAATGAAAACCAAGGAATGCTTATAACTCAGCTGCTAGTAATGAAGTACAGGAGTGTGTCTATTTGGGTGTGTATATTCGTATGTGAGGGAGAGAAAGTGTGTGCGTGTGTGTGTGAGCTGGAATGTACTGGGATGTTTTAGCAAAACCTGAATAAACCTTTTGGCCAACCCAGTTAGTTGGAAAACACTTAGAAACTGGAGAACTGTGACCACATTTAAAATGGAAGACCGATTTAACACCCCATCTGCTTTTGTTCCCTTGCGTGCCTCCCTCCCATCCCCGAATCTGACGGCAGTGCTAACAGGCTGTGACACCCTGAAAGCCCAGGGCCTGAGAGCTGACAGGGAAGTGTCTGCCAGGAAAACCTTCACTGAGGCTGTGTGCGGACTGGCCCTGACAGCCAAGGACACTCTCTTCATAGGAAATATCTGAAACTCGCTCCACAGGGCAGTTCAACAAAGCAGAACCTTAACAGGTGTACAAAGCACATTTTCTTAGTTAAATTCTGGCTCCAGGCTTACATGGAAATAGGATACAAGCTGAAAGGACTGGTCAGTCAGCTGCAGATTTCCATTTATGTTTCCTATAAATTGTAGAGATAAAGCACTTACTACTTAGGAAATGGCCTGACATGACTTATTGGTAATAAGACCCCCCCAAATTATCTTATAAAACAAAAGAGACTCTTCTGCTCCATTTAAGTCTTCTAAAGGAAGCCCACCTCTCATGCAGCCAATCAAAAGAAGCTGAAAAGTTTTCTGGGCATTTTTCCAGAAAGTCAAGTGCATTTTTAATTAACAGCACTTTTCGCTGTTTCTCCCCATATTATTATCTACCACTGAGACAGAGTGAAAAAGCACAGGTCACCTTCACCATAGCTTATCATTCAATTCATAACCACAATAGCTCAAGTCTAAGGTCAAATCTCTCCTATTCCCTTTGCTATGTAGGTTGGTCCTGGAGCCTGAAATCACAGCTGCATCAGAGAGCTGAATATGGCAAATTTTCTAAAAATAGGGTCCATAGAGTTAAGGGATCAGCCCCTCGGGGAAGTCAGATCGGAGCCTAGGATATGGTTCAAGGTCAAGCTGTGGTCTGAAGGGAGCCTGGTGATGAGGGAGCGCATGACCGGGCATGGATTTCAGTCCGCTCCCCATTGTTATCCAACGTTTTGCCCCTATCAGTACTGCCACAAAGCATGCTGCTGCTGCTGCTAAGTCGCTTCAGTCGTGTCTGACTCTGTGCGACCCCATAGATGGAAGCCCACCAGGCTCCCCCATCCCTGGGATTCTCTAGGCAAGAACACTGGAGTGGGCCGCCATTTCCTTCTCCAATGCGTGAAACGGATAAGTGAAAGTGAAGTCACTCAGTCGTGTCCGACTCTTAGCGACCCCATGGACTGCAGCCTACCAGGCTCCGCCGTCCATGGGATTTTCCAGGCAAGAGTACTGGAGTGGGGTGCCATTGCCTTCTCCAGCCACAAAGCATGCCTTCAGCTAAATATTGCACAGAGATTTCTTTCTTTCTACTGCTTTGGTTTTTTCACTGTTTTCATCTTAGAGATTCTGCTCAGGGTCTGAGTCACCATCTGTAGCCCTCAGGAAAATGTTATTTTTTTTAACATTATTTACTAAGCTTCCTCTGACTGTTGTATAGTTTCATGTTTAAAAAATTTATTCTCAGAGTGTTCACTTAAGGAAAGTCTAGACTCAGGTGCTGAAGGGATATTATTGAATAATTCCAAATAAATCCATTAGAAAACCTTTATGAGAAAAAATTAAACTGTTCATTAAAATAGTAAACAAAAAGTCTTTCTAGTCAAATATATTGAGAATAATATGTTCTAAAACATGAGGGAAATATAACTTTACAACAGACCACAAGAATATGTGGAAAGTCCCCAAAATGTAATATATATTTTAAACAAATTCAGTAATAATTTCTAACTACTATTTGATTACTCTAAGGCCTCCAGACTTGCTCTAAGCAAAACAGTCTTTCCTTCTTACAAAACAGATGATCTTCTCATTCTTATTCTCGTTTATTTCATTTCTAATAGATAGTTTTTATCAAGTATGAAAACGCAAGGCAGTAGAGTTAAGATTTTTGTTCCTAGACCTAATTGCAGAATTGTCTGCTTCCCTAATAAATAAAATTCTCAGAATTCTCATTATTTAAGGTTTCCATGAGCTCTTTCTTCCTGTAGGTTACTTCAGAGGCTATAAAAGGCAATATTCAAGGGACTTCCCATTTTTTCCAAATTGAAATTTTACAAGAAGATAGAATCTTATTGGAAATACACCATGAGAAGTCCCAAAACAGAATAGATACATGTGTATGTATAACTGAACCACTTTTTTGTATACCTGAAACTAATGAAACACTGTAAATTAACTATACTCCAGGGTAAAATTAATTTTTTAAAAAGCCCTATCAAGAAATCAGGGTTGTAAACGTTGATAGTCCAGCTTTAGAATGACTGCCGCAATTTACTCTGAGTTCAATTAACTGTGAGAACACATTCCACCTTGTGTCCTAGAAGCCACCCATGCACGGCCAGGAGGATGAACTCTGGTCACCCATTGAAGTCACTGGTCTTAGGATGATTCTTCACTGGCTCCTCCCTTCTCTAGCTCACTCCTTCATTCCTTTATCAGGGTTGCCTGTGATCACTGGACATGGAACAACAGACTGGTTCCAAACAGGAAAAGGAGTACATCAAGGCTGTATATTGTCACCCTGCTTATTTAACTTTTATGCAGAGTACATCATGAGAAATGCTGGGCTGGAGGAAGCACAAGCTGGAATCAAGATTGCTGGGAGAAATATCAATAACCTCAGATATGCAGATGATACCACCCTTATAACAGAAAGTGAAGAAGAACTAAAGAGCCTCTTGATGAAAGTGAAAGAAGAGAGTGAAAAGTTGGCTTAAAGCTCAACATTCAGAAAACAAAGATCATGGCATCTGGTCCCATTACTTCATGGCAAATAGATGGGGAAAAAGTGTCAGACTATTCTTCTGGGCTCCAAAATCACTGTGGATGGTGATTGAAGCCATGAAATTAAAAGACACTTGCTCCTTGGGAGGAAAATTATGACCAACCTAGACAGCATATTAAAAAGCAGAGACATTACTTTGCCAACAAAGGTCCATCTAGTCAAGGCTATGGTTTTTCCAGTGGTCCTGTATGGATGTGAGAGTTGGACTGTGAAGAAAGCTGAGTGCCGAAGAATTGATGCTTTTGAACTGTGGTGTTGGAGAAGACTCTTGAGAGTCCCTTGGACTGCAAGGAGATCCAACCAGTCCATCCTAAAGGAGATCAGTCTTGGGTGTTCACTGGAGGGACTGATGTTGAAGCTGAGACTACAGTACTTTGGCCACCTGATGCAGAGAGCTGACTCATTTGAAAAGACCCTGATGCTGGGAAAGATTGAGGGCAGGAGGAGAAGGGGACGACAGAGGATGAGATGGTTGGATAGCATCACCGACTCAATGGATATGGGTTTGGGTGGACTCTGGGAGTTGGTGATGGACAGGGAGGCCTGGCGTGCTGTGGTTCATGGGGTGGCAAAGAGTTGGACATGACTGAGTGACTGAACTGAACTGTGATCACCTCCAAGATAAAGTCATCACACACTAAATACTTGTCTTTAAATCTACTCACCAGGGAGCCCAAATAAAGACAGCCTCAGTACCTGTCTGTTCCACACCTAATGCATATCTATCCCTGCTACCTTCTTCCCTCCAAGCATCCACTGTGCCCGCAAGTTGCTCAGGGCAGTGACACTATCACCAACCAATCTGAAAAGCACACTCTTTTCCAGGTTCTCCCCACAATCAACTTGTCCATCCTGTGCCTGTGCTCTCAGCACTCTGATCTTTGCTGAGAAACTGAACAGATTGGACAATGGCACTCAGATGCAGCTCGCTTTGGTAGAAATAACACAGTAGCGAGAGCAAAAGGCCTGGTGCTGGGTTTATCCATCACTACCTTGGTGACCTCAGTCAAATAATCCTTCAGGTTCAAGGTCTTTTCATCAATGATATGAAGAAAAAATACCTAAGGGACAACTGCACTGATTTAGAAGGTCTAGAAGTTTCTGAGAATTGGAAAATTTAGCATGGATAGGACAACATGTTCAAACAAACTTCCTGTCTTAAGCGCTGCCTTTGATGATGGTAAAGCCTGAGTTTTCATAGTTCAGATCTTCAAGTACAGAGAAGTTGGAGACATAAGAGCCCTAACACATTGTTGTGGTAATAAAAATGAGGACTTACATTCAAAGGAATAGTAATGTGGAAGGATGTAGTCCAATTAAGCAGATCTAATTTGATTATGCAGACTTAAAATCAAATAATTGTAAACCTGTGTGTATATACATCCCAGAGAAATTCTCATAAAGATACATAGGAGATTACGAGAAACCATATACAATAAGTCCCGTACCTATAAACAAGTTCCATTCTGAGAGTGTATTCATAAGTGCTGTGTGTTCATAAGCTCAACAAAGTTAGCCTAGATGCCCAACTAATACAGTCGGCTGTATAGTACAATACTGTAATAGGTTTATAACACTTTTCACCCAAAAATACATTAAAAAAACGAACAAAAAGTAAAACATTTTTAATCTTACAGTATAGTACCTTGGAAAGTACAATAGTTCAGGACTGCAGCGGCTGGCATTGAGCGAATAGGTGAGAAGGGTTACTGACCGGATGATGGAGAGGAGGTGGGAGATAGAGCTGAAGGGTCATCAGCAACAGGAGACAGGACAAGCTGCAGTTTCGCTCACACCTGATGCCGATGGCCCAGGGTCTGGTTCCTTACTGGAACCAGATGCACATTCACATCTTTGAAAGTTCACAGCTTGAAGGTTCACACGTAGGGGACTTACTAGACATCACACTGGTAGGGGGTAGAGAAAGGTGCTCTGAGAGCTCACCCCAGGGCAGGTGGGTAGCTGAGATGTGAAGGGGGCAGGTGGGTAGCTGAGATGTGAAGAAGGCAGGTGGGCAGCTGAGATGTGAAGAAGGCAGATGGGTAGCTGAGATGTGAAGAAGGCAGGTGGGTAGCTGAGATGTGAAGGGGGCAGGTGGGTAGCTGAGATGTGAAGAAGGACCTCAGGTAGCTGAGGCATTTACAGAGCAATAGAGTTTACAGACCACAGGGTGAAGTGGGGAAAAAAAGAAACAAAATATAAACTATAATATCATTTACGTTTATTAAATATATATGCAGCAAAAAAGAATGCACATCTTCAAAACATATATAGGTAAAGAATATATATCAAACACAAGAATGTGTACCTATAGCAGGAAAAGAGAAGATAGAAATCCTTAGAAAAGTTAATCAATCAATCGTCCGAACAAGTAGACAGGAGAGGGGTCTTGCCCAAACTTATAAGAGCAATGAACTAGGGAGTGTGATCGACTCAACCTTTTGTTCTCAAAGTCAAAGATGAATGGACAAACAATTGAATAAATGGCTGTCTTAGAACCTGATTATCTGGTGTTAGTTCTGTCTTTAGCATTTACTAGCTTGATTTAACCTTTTGGAGCCTCTTCTCACAAATATAACATATTGCTCTTCTCACAAACATAAAATATGAATACTCCTATTACCTGCCCCACAGGCTCATTGTGAAGGTTAAATCAAATTCGTGGTGCTGGACACATCATCAGAACACAGTGTATACTAGAGATGATGATCAATAATGTAAAATGATGCCTCACACAGTCTAGCAGGTAGAGAAGTAGTGTTTGGGGGAGAAGAAATGAGCAGAAAGCATTACTAGGGCTCCACTTCTCCTCACCCACTAATGAAGGAGATGATGAGGACTTTGTATTTCCAGGCACCAACTGGAAATACAGGATGTTTTTCTTCACTTCTGCTCCATCTTTATTGCTGCAATACAACAATGGAGCCATCCAAAATGGTGCGTGGAGGATGAGGAGGCCAACTGTTCTGTGGCAACTCTCCTTGCTTTGCCCTGGGCAGGATGATGAGGGTGATGGAGCAATGGTCTGAGGGCGCAATGACTCCAAGGAGAATGTGAGTTGGGCACGAGGGTACGCAGTGTCTACCGAGTCCTCTGCTACCAGGGGCTCGATGTCCAGAACCATGGTGGCTTCTTCATTGGTGTATTGCCCCAACTGGGCAGACAAGACAAAAGCAGCCACTTCGAGAAGGTGAGGACTGGAAGCTAGGGGTGGCAGCTAGAAAAGAAAGGGAACACGGCCAATATGGCGGGCACTGGGTGTGCTAGAGTGGGCGGCTCCCAGGACTGTCTGCGACAGGGTGGTTTGCTCTCCGGTCTCGGCTGCTCCCAAGATGATGGGTACAAACTAACTCTGAAGCAGCCTCTGCAAGAATCACGTGGCGACAGTCAGAGAAAGAGTGATGGAGGACAGCTCAGCAACACGACCTACACTTGACGGTCTGCACGTCCCAGGAAGCGCAGAACCCAAACAGGACAACAGCGCGTGTTTGTGTCAATACCAGCTTTCACACCTTCAAGAGTTTCCCAGTGAAGCCCTGAAAGCAGGCAGGGACTCCTTTGCAAAAAGCTACTTTTTTTTTTTTATAATGTGTAAAAATAATTAAGCAGTAGGGAAATATAACCTGATTCAGACAGTAACGTATGCATAAAATAAAACTGGTGTTGAAAAATCATCACGCCCATCCGTCTATTTCCCCATGTTTCTTTTTTATTTGCCTGCTAAACAGAGGGGCGTGTTAGTATTGCTGTCAGCTTAATGGAAGGCATTCAAGGCTCTAACAGTGGTGGGAGAAACGGTAGGGAAATCTCTTCTAAGCGGGGTGTTAGTGACTACTGCCATGTTATATGTCCGCAGGGAACTTTTTTAGTTTCACTGCAGCTCATAAGGAAAACACTAAGGCTGAAAAAAGAGTGATAAAAGTTAAATCTAGCAAGTGATTAGCACCAGCGTTCCAAAAACTTCAGCCCAGCCTGAGTGTTCACTTCCGCTCGATCTTCATTGCTGCAAAATAAGAGGAAACAGTAGTCAGGTTAATGGAGACAGAACTTTAAAAAACATGCCCATTCATACCCAGGTATAGCATTTCATATAAAAATGATTTGGAGTAGGAAGTTTTTGTTTGTTGTTTTTCTCGGTAGCTGTTTTCTTTTTTGTTATACAGTTAATGGTAGGATAAAGACACCCGGTGGTACCTTCAAATCAGACCCCGGTCTCTCCAGAGCTCAGCACAGCAGTTCTGACCTCCTGCAAGGGGTGACAATGGCTTTGAGGGGCTGGTGCCACCTTGAGGAACAGCCCTGCCATATCCCACCCACAACCCTCATCCTTCAATGACTTGGCTGCTGCCAACTTCTTCTTTAGTGTTAAATGCATCATTCCCTAAAATGTAGCCTCTAAATCACAGAGAAGGTAAAGTGAATTGGGATTGGATTTCCAAAATGGGACATTACAAAAGCAGGAGGCAGCAAATGAACCTCTTGCCTTTTTTTTCACATATTAATTCCATTGGCTTCCCAAGGCTGCTATGGAGTAGTGGGGTGGTTCCACTGATTTTTTTATCCTTCAATCTCTGTTTGATAAGATTACATGGTCTGGAGCAGATAAGGTAAACTTAACTGAGTGGAGATCAGTATTAGCAGATTATATCAGTCTAGAAAGAAGTATAAAAGGAAATATCAGAGAGGAGGACAAAAGAGAAATTTAGTTCTAAAACTGTACTCTAATAGAGCAATGTGATAAAATGACATTGAAAAGAAAGACTATAACTATATATTTGCAGGTGCCAATGCATGGCTATCAACGGAACATTCCAAAAACGCTAGTGGAAATTGAGGGAGGTCAGTGTCTCTTCTGCAGGCAACTCTCTGTTTTGTGATTTGTTGTTTTTGTTTAAATTTTGGGTGGGGGGGGGAGTATGGTTGATTTACAAGGCCATGTTAGTTTCAGGTGTGCAGCAAAGTGATTCAGTTACACATGTATACACATCTATTCTTATTTAGATTCTTTTCCCACATAGGCCATCATAGAACGCTGGGTATAGTTCCCTGTGCTACACAGTAGGCCCTTATTAGTCATCTATTTTATACATAGTAGGGTGTATCTATCATAGGAAAAGGAGTATAGTTCTCTGTGCTGTGGTAGGGCCTCATTGATTATTTTATATATAGCAGTGTTTATATGTCAATACCAGCCTTCTAATTTATCCCTCCCTCTCCCCCATTTCCCCTCAGTAACCACAGACTTGTTTTCCACATCTGTGACTCTGTTTCTGTTTTACAAATCAGTTCAGTGTTTTTATTTGTTTGTTCTGTTGGTTGGTTTTTTGTCCTGAGCCAGACCAAGGGGTGAAGAAGCCACAGTCTGAGAGAGCTGTGGCTCAGAGCCGCTCCATCGGGGATACGGGGGACGTGCAAGGCCTGAGGGAAGCAGACAGGAAAACTGCATGCAGCAAAGCCAAGTGGCTGAGCAGGACAGAGGAACAGGACATGCCCGAGTCACAGAGGAGAGCCTTCCTTTGCCAGATTAGGAGGAGGTGGAGGAAAAGTTGCTAAAAACAAGAGGTAGCTGCACTCATGTACTGATTTGTTCTGGCCACAGAAAACCAATAGTCATGAAATAAATGAGTTGTAGTTTTCAACATTTGAATTCTCTGAAGTTTTAGAACAAAAGGAGAAAAATGCCTCAATGACATCACCTCCTTTTTCCTTCTAACAAATAAAAATGAGCATGTTTTTTTATTTTCCTGAGAGTAGCAACACTTGGTGGGCTTCCTGGGTAGCTCAGATGGTAAAGAATCCACCTACAATGCAGGAGACCCTGGTTCGATTCCTAGGTCTGGAAGTTCCCCTGGAGAAGGGATAGTCTACCCACTCCAATATTCTTGCCTGGAGAATCCCCATGGACAGAGGAGTCTGTCGGGCTACAGTCTATGGGGTCACAAAGAGTTGGACATGACTGAGCGACTAAGCACAGCAGCAGCAACATTTGGTATTTGAGATATTTAAAGAAATCATCATCTTTGACTAACTCTTATGAAGGGCTATGTATTTTATATACTAAACACTTTACACACATGAATGTAAATCTTCATAATCCTTTGATCTAACTTTACAGAGAATGAAATTGAGGCTCTAAAAGATTAAATACCATGCCCAAGAACACAGTATTTGTAATTAAATACTCATTTGTTCAATGTTTCCCGTTTGTTTTTGTTGGTCATACGGTCATTAGTTTGTTTCATCCATATTAAAGCATATAACATGTTTGACTTGTAAATGGTAAACTCTGCCCCAGAAGAGTTTCAACAGAGAATTTAAGGATATACGGGATTATAACATACAATTAAATATTGGACAAAAGGCCCTCTCAATTCTCTTTCAAATGTAAGATGTTATAATTATAGAAATAATTAGATCAGATAGCAGAGGACTGAGCATCTCATGCCCTGACACCAGGCTGGGAAACTGAGCACCATTTCTCATCTCCTCTGAACCCACTGAAAGGTCAAAGCCGTGTTTACCACCACCATTCAGCAGCTGGTTTGAAATGACATGATGTTATGACAGGTTGAGTCAACATTTTATACCTTTTGTGACTTTTCTATTTTCTTTGCCAATCTCAATGTAGGTAAGGAGCTGAATTACTCAGGAAAAACAAATGTCTACATTTAAGACATATGTAAATCATTAATAAAATAAATACATTATTATTTTCAGGCTACTTCCCAGCAGTGAAGGCTCAGTATTATATCCTGTCACCAGCTGTACAACAAAGTTATTTTGAATAAAAAAATATATATAGGAAAGACCATAAGATATTCAGAAAATTGCAATTTTGAACAGAGTCACATTCCAAAAGTGGTTTTTGTTTAAAGTTAACTTTAGGTAATAAGTGATGCAGTGTTGTGAAACTTTAAGCCAGTGTGACAGAAGCACTTTCTTAAAGAATGTGCTGTGTAAATTGATTTTTCCTTCCCTTTCAATATATAACCAACTCTGAACAATCTTATCTGTCAAATGAAAGAGCATGATCTACACATGTCTTCTTGTAAAGATGAAGCCAGACTTCAGGTATACAAAGCAAACTGTCATTTCCAGAAAATGTATCTAATAATTTATTAACAGTTACATATTAATTTTTTCTGAAACATTTAAAATATATTTTGGACATTTGCATAACTACTAAAGTTGGTGTAAAAATATAAGATCTAGCATCAGAATTTATTATCCATAAGACAGAAGTGACAAAATATTCAGCAGCTAAGGTCCTATGTGGATAGGATGGTAGGTAGAGAATGCAGGTCTAACGGATTCTAGGAAAGACAATGTTGAATTTGGAGTCAAAAAAATTTAATATCTGGTGACCTGAGCCCTGAATAGTTATTAACCCTGATTCTATTATTTTGTTTTGTTTATCTCGAAAAGCTAATGCCCACAAGAAGGTCAGTCCTTCAACTTTCCGACTTCTGCTCAGCCTTTTACCATGATTCATTATAATATAAAACCCAACATGAATCTATTGAAACGACTTTGAAGGAAAAACCCCCAAACTGTCAAACCCTCACCGCTCCTATAATATTTATAACTGAGTCCTGAGAAAAGAAAAATCAATGAGACTTGTTTCTCTTTAGTGGCTATTTTAGAATCAGACTCTCAGATTCTGGTACTACTTCATATCAGCCAGGTGTAAGGACAAATGAAAATGTTTGAGAGGCTTAATTACCCTTGCTGAAAGTAAAGGAAGAAATTTCCCTCCCTTGTTCTTAGAGCATTTGTTTCAGAAAACTTGTCTCCTCTCTTGGAAATGGAGATACATCCTTGTGAAATCTAGATGGGCATCGTATCAGTTTTAAGACTCAGAAGAGCCTCAAGGACTTGACAACCATCTCCTTTAAAGGTAAACATCCAAGGAGATAGAAGAAGCCTTATCTCTAAGTTTCTCCTAGGTTCTCAGGAAGGATGGGAGTCTAACTTTAGTTGACACCTGGCTCAAAGTTGTAAAAATAGCTCCTGTCATAAAGATAGGAGAAGTTTCTTTTTCCTTTGTATAAAGTCAATGAACTAACACAGGTGGTCCTCCCAATTACCAGTTGATTTAGAATGAGCTAAGTGGAATAAACACTATTTGTCAAGTCCTCTTATCTGAGGGTAAATCGAATTATTGTTTATCTCGAGAATGTATATATAATGGGTTAAACCTACTTGGCTATATGAAGGGTGAGATGTCTTCTGTCTTTGTGATCGTTTGGTGCTTGTGATAGACATCACAGTCTGGTTGAATGCTTAGTCAATAATAAAAGTGCTTTCTCTTCTCTACTACCTTTGTGAGGAGGACTCTTGGGTTGGTAAAAAATATTTATTTTATTTCCTCAACACAGGCTGTAGGCTTTCAACACAGAAAGGTCACGTTGATAAGGTTCAACGCTGCAAATCTGGCGGTCAGATATCTTTCTTTCTATTTTTCCTTGCCCACCTGGATGCCTGGGCAAAGTAGGGATCTACCCAGGTATTCATATGAGGTGACCTGGACCTCCAACCAGTTGTCAATCAAAGCATATGAATCTTCTTTTCATCAGTAGTTACAAATATACAGATACCAAGTTCTTCTATAAGGTTACAACCTTGAACACCGCAATCCAAGATTTATCAAAGTTTGATTTTGATAAATAATATTTATGGGAAATTGCTTGCAGGGCACAGAGTGGGCCCATTCCTCTTGATAATTCCATTTTTACCCTTGAATCAAACAAAAAAATGAGAGTGGCTTCCATGGACAAATAACTTATTTTTCTCTTTTCTGTGTTCTCATCTGGAGAATCAACATAAAGGAATGAGACACTTGTCCCATAAAATTAGAACTTGAGACATCAATGGAGGTTCTGGAATTAAAAATAAAATGAACACAAAATCTTCTATACACCACAGCAGTAAATCGATCCTAGACGGTCACCTTGCCAGCAGAATTGTTATCTTGTCAACTCAAGTATTTATCAAAAATCTGCAAAGAGAAGGAATAAGAACACAGGAGAAGAATTTGCCTAGTATGTGTTTTATGAGCAAGTAGTGACTGATTAGCTCTCCAGTTGTGTTAATAACAAATGGATCTGAAAGTTCAGAACCAAATGCATATTTAATCTTGGAAATCAATTGACTCTCAAGTTAAAAATGAAATAGGCCTAGGATTGCATGTAGCAGGTGATGTGAAGACTGGCAGGTCGGTTATATCTCATTCCCAGCCTGACTTTCACATTTAAACTTGTAGAGAGAGCAGTGAGCTATCTGGACTGGTTGTGGATCCGAGTTGCTGAATTCACCAGACATGAGGAATACAATCAGAAATGATGATGATGACTGTTAATGGAAATTAATTTTTTCTAAGTAACTATAACCAGAAAGCATTATCTCAGGCAGAGAGTCTGCTCTAAATGAGATGGTGTTATATGTTGAACTGCAATGATGTCAACAATTGTTGATGGGAATGTAAATTGGTAAAGCCACTATGGAAAAGAGTGTAAAGCTTCCTCAAAAAAAAACAAAGACAGAATTGTCATAGGATCCAGTAATTCCACTCCTGGGCATATATCAAGACAAAACTAATTCAAAAAGATACATGAGCCCCTATGTTCATAGCTGCACTATTTACAATAGACAAGACATGGAAATAACCTAAATGTCCATCAACAGATGAGTGGATAAAAAAGATGCAACGTGTGTATACACACACACATATATATACACACACACAACTACATATATATATATATATACACACATATACATACATATATATACACATACATACATATATAAACACATACACACATATACATATATATACACACATACACATATACACATATATACGTGGAATCCTACTAAGCCATATAAAAGAATTAAATAATGTCATTTACGGCAACATACGTGGACCTAGAGACTATCATACCAAGAGAAATAAGTCAGAAAGAGAAAGACATATACCATGTGATATCTCTTATATGTGGAATCTAAAATACACCACAAATGAACATATCTACAAAACAGAAATGGATATAGAGAACAGGCTTGGGGTTGCAGGGGAAGTGGCAGAAAAAGGGAGAAAGATTGGGCATTTAGGATTAGCAGGGGCAAACTACTATATATGGGAGAAGGCAATGGCACCCGACTCCAGTACTCTTGCCTGGAAAATCCCATGGACGGAGGAGCCTGGTGGGCTACAGTCCATGGGGTCGCTAAGAGTCAGACACGACTGAGCGACTTCACTTTCACTTTTCACTTTCATGCATTGGAGAAGAAAATGGCAACCCACTCCAGTGTTCTTGCCTGGAGAATCCCAGGGACGGCGGGGCCTAGTGGGCTGCCGTCTATGGGGTCACACAGAGTCGGACACGACTGAAGCGACTTAGCAGCAGCAGCAAACAGCAAAGTCCTACTGTATGGCACAGGGAAGTACATTCAATATCCTTTGAAATAAAGCATAATGGAAAAGAATATGAAAAAGAATGTATATATGTATAACTGAATCACTTTGCTGTAGAGCTTAAGTTAATAACAATACTGTGAATCAACTGTATTTCAATGAAATTACTTTAAAAAAATAAATGCAAAGGAACTCAAAAGAAGAAGAAATCTATGCAAGTGACCGTCTTTGAAAACTGATCAGCCAGCTGTTCACCATGGATAAATTCATTATTTAGGGATCTCGCCTTCTTCTTCCTCAGACACAACTTAGCAACCGAACAACAACAAAAGCCCCTGGACTTAGTTCACATCAGATGTTACGCCCAACCCCAGTCTAAGTATTTTCCAAACCTTGTGTAGAATGTCAAAGGAAAAAGAAAATATTCGGTTTTATTAACTCAGTAACAGTGAATCTCAATGTAGAACAGATCTCTCAAATGTAACCTACCATAGCTTACAGTATAGGCTAAACTTTTATGACAGTAGACAGGAAGAATTTGTGACCCAAATCTTACTAATGCAAGTGAAGTGAAGTGAAATCGCTCAGTCATGTCCGACTCTTTGTGACCCCATGGACGGTAGCCTACCAGGCTCCTCTGTCCATTGGATTTTCCAGGCAAGAATACTGGAGTGGGTTGCCACTTCCTTCTCCAGGGCATCTTCCCAACCCAGGGATCGAACCCAAGTCTCCCGCATTGCAGGCAAACGCTTTAACCTCTGAGCCACCTGGGAAGCCAGCATTCCCTAAAGCAATGTTGTTTTATGATTTCAAATTTTTGTTTCCAAGACTGACTTGATTGGCTTTTCTAGATGACAATGAAGGAGCTAGAATTTGAGGCTCTCAACTCTGCTCATACATGTAAATCACCAGCAGAGATTTTAAACCTGCCTTTGCCCACCTCTAGAGATTCTTGACCCACTCCAGTGTTTTTGCCTGGAGAATCCCAGGGACGGGGGAGCCTGGTGGGCTGCCGTCTGTGGGGTCGCACAGAGTCAGACACAAGCAAAGATTCTTGATTCCATTTTCCTAGTGGAAGTGCACTTTTGGGCTTTAAAAAGTCCTAGGAGGGGACTTCCTTGGTAGTCCAGTAGCTAAGACTCTACTCCCAGTGCACGGGCCACAGGTTAGATCACTGGTTGGAGAACTAAGATTTCACAAGCCAGTGGCATAGCTGAAAAAAAAAGTCCCAGGAGATTTTAATGCTGAGCCAGAGCTAAGAACTACTGTCCCAGATGAGCAGCTGAACTGTTTTGAGTTAGCTGTTTTTAAATGGACTTTATAAAGTATAGGGCTTATAAAAATAATGACCAAATTAAATCCCACATTTCAGGCAGATTTGTTACTAGCTGAGCCACAAGGGAAGCCCTTTCAAATGGACTTTATAAAATATAGGGCTCATAAAAATAATGATTAAATTAAATCAAGTAAATCTAAGGTTGTTTTTAACTGAATACCTGAACTAATTTGAAAAACTAGTGCCTACAAATAGCAGGATCAAGCAAAAGAAACAGCAATCTGGTAGTCCGAAAGGCAGGAAATGAGAGAAAACCAAGAGGGGAATTCTGAGATCTGCTCAAGGTCCTTCCATGAATGTCTGTTTGCAATGGATTGGTAACTAGCATACTTTACTCTCTAGACCATATGGTCATAAGACAATAATTGCATTATAAAAACAGGTAGTTTACTTGTTTGGTGCTTTGAGGGTAAATAAATACCAAAAAGAAGATTTGGGGAAAGTGCACAGGTAAATATTACTGTTGATCACACATCATAAGAAATTATCTAAAGTTATTAAATCACTCCCCTATGTGCCAGTGTAACTAAGCAAAATCCTGCACATGGATGCCTAAAATGGTAGTTTAATTATCAAAAACATTTCTTCTTTTATTTTTTTTAGTTTGATATATATTTATTTTTATTGAAATGTAGTCTGATTTACAATTTTATGTTAGTTTCTTGTGTGCAGCAAAGTGATTCAGTTATACATATAATATTAATATATTATATATAATATATATAACCCCTTGGAAAAGAATCTGAAAAAGAATGTATTTATATATCCATAAATATATATACATATATTCTTTTTCAGATTCTTTTCCATGATAGGTTATTACAAGATACTGAATATGGTTCCCTGTGCTACACAGTAGGACCTTGTTTAACTATTTTACGCACAGTAGTGGGTATCTATTAACCCACACCTTCCAATTTACCCTCCTCTCTTTTTCCCTTATTAACTTTGTGATTTTCTATATCGATGAGTATGTCTGTTTTGTAAAGAAGTTCATTGGTATCATACTGTAGATCCCATGTATGTGATATCAGATGACATATAGATTATCAATAAATGGATACCCCTCGGCCCCAGTTTCCTCCTCTGTAAAACGGGAAAAGTAATACTCAACTTACAATGTTTTTTGACGATTAAGTAAAACAATGCATCTAAAGTGCACAGCATGCTAACATATAGTAAACTCTCAATAAATTGGTAATTATAATCATTCTTAATGCTGGCATGAGTACACAGAAATCAACAGGCTTCTGATAAGAACTGCTAAAATTGTTCAGCAATACAACTTGGCTACATGTATCAAAATTTTCCCATTACACCAATAATCCTGGTTCTAAAAAACATCAGAGATATGGTCAAGGATACAAATCCATGCCTATTCATAGCATGCCTTTATATTTTAATAACTAAGGTTATAGCAGTGGGACACATCAATACTGTATGTTAGAAATTTCAAAATTTGCATAAATTGGGATGTCAGTTTATAAAATATACCCCAAACTGTGGAAAATATGCTTTGGGGAAAAATTCAGATTTCATTTATAATTTTATTTGGAATTTTATTATTTTTATCTCTCTTTTGTATTATCGTATTATATATATTTTTAAACTTGGAGGCTACACAATTGAGCATGACTAATTTGTAAGGGTACCTAGAATGAATGAATGAATTCACTTTTTACCTCCATAAAGACAAGTCCTGTAAAAAGTACTTTTTTCCCTCACCTTTACCACTTTGCCTAAAGGGATATAGAAGAAAACATGCTCAATTAGTCTTGCTCGACAGAAAATTCCATTTTTTTATAGAATTTTTTCTTGCCCCTTTGGTATAGCATTTTTTAAAACTAAGAAAGGTCTTTTCACTTACTTTTCTCTGTCAGCTCAAATGTGAAAATGGCTCAATATTTGAATGAAATTTAGAGCTATATTTGCCTGTATATTTGCACTTTTGCCTGTATGCTACCCACCACGTGCAAAATTCACGTGGGAGTTGGAAAACTGAGCTACCAGATGGTCCTGGGATTCCTAACTCAGAAGACACTTATAAATATTGTGGGACATGCACTGACCTTCTAGAAAAAGAAAACAACAATGGCTTCACATAATGAATCCAGAGAGAAAAATCACAAAAATAGATGAGATAGAAGTAGTTTGTGATCAAAGTGGTACATACATGGGCACCTCTAGTACCACCTTCCACATTGAGAAGCAAGAATTTACTCCTTAACTATCAGATGCTTCTGAACAACACAGAGTAGGCCCGTTCATTCTTTCTTTAAAATAAAACAGATTTTATTAATTTTTAATAGAAGATTGGCTTACTTCTACAATCCAGTATTACATGGAGATGGATAAGCAGATGTTCAATTATATTCTACATTTACCTCTTTGGAATCAAGGGTTTCGTGTTCCGGAATAGCCATCATTGGATGACTCAGCTTCACAGAAAAGACGCCCAGGATGTGATCAGAGATAGAGGTAAGGAGAGATAAAAGTTTATATTTAAGTTGGCAGTTAAATGATGATGCAAGTATAGTATTGCCGATCATAGTAGATTCTACCAAGTGTAAACATTAAGATTTAATTGTTACTAAAAACAAAGGAAGGTATTCTTAACATAGAAAAAATTTTTAGCAGATGGTGAATCCTTAGAGCCTAAAACCACATCTTATTTCTCTCTGCATCCTACATACACTCGAACAGTGCTTGGCACACAGCATAGACAGTTATTAAATGTTTACTGAATGAATGAACTGTTAACATACACTGGCAGTTCTCAGAGAGAGGAAATGAAGTTAAATCTATTTTCTCACAACAACCCTCAAACTGAAACGCTCCAAAGCAAAAGAGACAAATCATGTTCAGACCAGCAATGCAGGTGCCTCTGCAGATAGTTAATGCTATATGAAATGTAAAACACTGTGCACTACTGTAAACATAAAGAATCTCAAAACACAAGGGCTTCATAAACACTGCAGTCTTACCAGATGCCACCATGATAACGCAGTTTACAACACAGTGGCACGTTAACAGAGGGAGGTTCTTTGGTTTTATAGGAATTTTTTTATTATTGCATGGGTTTTCTGAGCACTATACATACCCTTAAACCTATTAGGAAAGAAGAAAGTCATAGATATGCAAGCAAAAGAGGCAGACAGAATGAGGGACACAGACAAGGGGAAGGCAATCATTTGTAATAGATCTGTTTACCCCCTTTATTTTTTAACCGTCTCTCCTCACTCCAGCTTTAAAGTAACCACGATACTTGATTTCCCAGAAATGTCCCAGCTTCTACTATGATCCTGGGCAAATCCAGGCTATGGAAATAATTGCCTGCCCTTTACCCTCATCTTATCCTGATTTGATCAGTGAATCATCAGATCAGTAACCAGCTCCAAGGCAATTCGGAGGGTCCCAGGAGTGCAGCCTTGGCCCCAGGAGGACATCACCAGTGGCTGCCAGGGAGGCCAAGGAAGCCCCATCTCCTTAAAGTTTCCTGAAGTTTCCCTCTGTTCCAGCCCATGTTCAAGAACGTAGTCTGCTTTTATTTAAAGCTATAGCTTTGTTAAATCTGTCCCAACTGTGAAATACCCTGGGTGTCAAAACATCAGGGCTCCTAGAATCCTGAGATCATTACTTTAAATGGAAGCGTGATCTGGCCCCAAACCAACTAGAAATCCAAACAGCTTTCCAAAATTCAGCTGAAAGCACTTGCTTTCCCCTGTTGATCAGGGTCCCCTGAGATCCTAAACCTGGCTTAGGATCAGATGCTATGTACCCCTTCAAAACTCAAACCTGAGTCCCGGAGACAGCAAAATCTTAAGCATACCTAGGCTAAGTGGTACGGTAATTATATGAATCATCAGAATCTATACAAATGTCAATCTCCATTCTTCTAAGATACAATAGGATAAAAATCCTGAAATTTGAAAATGTTGTCCCAATATTCAACTGACATTGGAAAAGCAATTGAGTAATTATCTGACATCTATTTTACATTTTATTTTTTCAATATAGGTATTCATTCATTTAAATCCTAAAATATATTTTAATCTGGAATTTCAAAAACTATGTGTGAGCTCTCTTAACCAACAAAAAATAACAGCAAACGACTGATTCTAATTAACTGGTAATCCCCAGATCACTTATATTTGGCTTTGGAATGCTTTCTTCTATTTATGATCTTGTGACCCAGCAGGTTTGCTTTTTGATTATCCTTGAGGTGACTAAAAACATATAAACTGTGATACTGTTAATGGAGTAAATCATAATAATTTATAGTTTCCTCACATGACAAATTCATTATATGTATGTGTTTATATAGGCTTCCCTGGCGGCTCAAGTGGTAAAGAATCTGCCTGCAATGCAGGAGACCCATGTTCCATCCTTGGGTCAGGAGGATCCCCTGGAGAAGGAAATGGCAACCCACTCCAATATTCTTGCCTGGAGAATCCCATGGACAGAGGAGCCTGGCAGGGTACAGTCCATGGGATTGCAAAGAGTTGGACAGGACTGAGCGACATCACTCACTCACTCATTTGCTTATACAGTGTTAAGAGCAATCTAGTGAGGTGAGCACTAATTTTACCCTGTTTCACAAACGAAACCAAAGCACCAAGAGATGGGATGATGACTTCTTCAAGGTCTGGAGCTAGTAAGTGGCAGAGTCATGATTGGAGTCTGGGTGACAGTCTCTGGAGACGGTGTTTTCAAAGCAGCGGAAAGTGGTAATACACCGCTGGGAAGACGCTCGGGAGTGGGCGGTGGGGACAGACAGACGGAGGGAGTGGGGTGTGGGGGCAGACAGACGGAGGGAGTGGGGTGTGTGCCACGTTGCAAAAGGGAAGGCCAGGTGCTAAAGGCAAGAGCATACAGTTCAGAGATCAGAAGTAGTTCAGAGTGTCTGGGGCAATGGGTGTCTCCACACAGGAGACGCAAGAAAATGAAGCTTGGATGTCAGACGAGGATTCTGGGCTTCATTCTCTAAAGAGTGAGAAGTCCTTGAATCTCCAAGGGAGACAGGGGCACACGTGATCAGATTGTCACGTCAAAAGACATCGCCCTGGCTAAAGAGCAGAATACAGATGGGGGAGGAGGGGGTGGAAGACCTGCAGGTAATCAGAGAGAAAGAGAATAAAGAAGGTTTAAATGAAAGCATTACCTTAGAGAATAGAATGAAGTCAAGTTTCCCTGGGTGACCCTAGATCCCCCCTACTCTCCAGGGGGAGTGAAGGAGCGTCGGGTCGACATGTTGAAATTTTGTTGATTAGGGAAGAAAAATCACAAAATGTTCCAGGGAAATACAGTAAGCCTCCTACATACGAGCCGCCGAGTTGCCAACTTTCAAAGCTGGGACCACCTGTGCATGCGCCTGCATGTCCAGTCACATCAGGCATGAGACGCACTGCAGCGTGCCTCCCTCTCCTGCTGCCGACCCCGCAGCTCCACCATCTCCCACCTCCTCTACTCCCCATCAGTAGCTCTTCTAGCCTGTTCACTCGATGCCAGCCCCTGTATCCTAGCTATTGTACTATAGACTACTGTACTTTTCAAGGTATTGTAAGATTAAAACTGTTTTCTTTTGTGGGTTTGTTTTTACTGTTATCGGATGAAAAGTATTATAAACCTATGACAGTACAGTACTATATAGCCAATTGTGTTAGCTGGGTCCCTACCCTAGTCTAACTGTGTTGAACTTCTGAACAAATTGGACTTACAACACGCTCTCCGAACAGAACTCTTTTGCATATAGGGGACTCACTGTCATGCTGAGGTTGGCATGCATGCTGAATGCAGAGATTTTGTAAAGCATAAGAGCTGGAAATGCCACATGAGGAGAACAAACATGGCAGGGACAGCCTCTCATAGTCAGAATGAGAATGAGGACACTAAAACATGGAAATATATCCCATATGTTAATAGACGGATGACGCGTTATCCAGAGAGTTAGTGGTTACAGGAGGACGGCGAGAGTCCTCCCAGCCTGATTACTTGGTGGTGAATGTGCTGGAGAACAAATTACTATTTTGTCTCAAAAAAAAAAAATACCCTGAAAAGTTATTAGTTTTATCATCAGACCTTTATTCAACATAGACAGATCAATGAAATGGAAAGCTTGGGTGAAATGAGACAAAACATCCTTTCATCCCAGATGGAAACTCCAGTCCCAGATATTGTATAACACTCATCAGACCTTTGCTCACTCACCACTGGGGGCTAATCAACAAGCGGTATTTGAATGAAACCTTCGGTTGAGTTTTATTACCCTCTTGATCACAGCTGCCACCACACAAATATAAAGCCTTGTGGAGTATTTGTCACCCGTGTGGGGCTTCCTCATAAATGTCACTGCATCTCCAGGGCTAACTTCTGTGACAAAGACAGATAAAAATCCCCTCCAAGCAACTGGAGAGACTCCTACAGCGAGAAGGAAAAAGAACTATGCCAAATGTGGTGAAATCACTTAATTAAGTCTTAATCTACCTGAGGAACTGCATCCAGAGCGCTAGCTTTTATGAATCAGCTCTCGCTCCTGCTCAAAGATGTAGCAGATTTTTCTCACCTGCCAGAAATGATGAACCTGAGGAAGTGCGGCAAGAAACGTTCCCATTTTTAAATCGCTGAGGGTGCTACACCTGCTTTTCAGAATTCAGTCCTCAGGATTGCTTTTTAGCTGAACCACATCCTCTTGTAAACTTCCTTCACTCTATTCATCTTCAGGAAGCTATCCCCCCTACTTCTGTCTCCTACCGAGATTTGTGAACCACTCAAGCTAGAGTGTAAACTTAAGAACATCTCTCAAAAACAGACATGACAATTACCGAAGGGGCACCTACATAGAGGTCTTTGCTTCTGAGTATAGTGTTGTCATGGTGAGAGTGTGAGCCACTGGATGCTGTGTCCTTTTGATGCTATTCACCTTTAGGTTGACTGGACCTGGTACAGAGGCCACGCAGCAGAGGAGACACAGAACATATATTGAATAAATAGTAATGAAAGAGGGAAGGAAGGAAACAGAGGAAAGAGTGTTTTCTGACTTACAAAACTATAGAAATTCTGCATTGGTGAAGAATTGGACTTGTTTACTACATTCCCCAAAGTATTCTCACTGGTAAGAAACTTTGCAAACTAGGGATGCTAAAACCAGTTCTATGGCACTTCTGCGTTCTGCTTAAATCCCTCACGATTCTTCAGCTTCAGGAAGACAAATATACTATGATATCCCTTACATGTGGAATCTGAAAAAGTGGTAAAAATGAACTTATATACAAAATAGAAATAGACTCTCAGACATAGAAAACAAACATGTGCTTCCCAAAAGGGAAAGGTGGGAGGGAGGGAGGGATAGACTGGGAGTTTGGGGTAAACAGACACACACTACTGTACATAAAATAGATAAACAACAAAGACCTACTGTATAGCACAGGGAACCATATTGCATATCTTGCCTATGATAAAATAATTAATAATCGCCTATAATTTAAAAGAATATATAGATATATATGCACGTGTGTGCTCAGTCACGTCAGTTGTGTCTGACTCTTTGTCGCCCTATGAACTGTAGCCCACCAGGCTCCTCTGTCCTTGGGATTCCCCCGGCAAGAATACTGGAGTGGGTTGTCATGCCCTCCTCCGGGAGATCTTCCTAACCCAGGGATCGAACACGCGTCTCCTGTGTCTCCTGCATCACAGACAGATTCTTTACCCACTGAGACACCTGGGGAAGCCCATATACATATATGTATAACTAAATCACACTGCTGCACACCTGAAGCTAACATAACATTGTAAATTAACCATCCTTCAATTTTTTTAAAAAAGGGGAAACATAATTTAAAAAAAGGACTGAAGTTAGTCATCAGTCTCTGAGTCAAGACATTCTACTTGCAGGTTTGTGTCTTCTTCTCTTGAATCGCTCAAGGGGCCTGCGACGCTAGGCCTTCAGGCATCCTGATCTGCACAGGATCTAACTACCCTTGTTAGATGAAGCTAGTCTCCAGGCAGCACAGTGCCCACCACTCCCACTGAGGAAGGTCAAGGACCAGAGATCACCTAGGATCGTGCTTATACCTAAAAGTCTGGTTTACTTCACTCACTTAGGGGGTCTGCCTGGCCAAACAAAACATTTGAGATTTTATTCCCTGATTCACAGCATATCCCAGCACTGAGGAAGCACTGGGTAAGTCCTTTAATTTTCAGATTCTGATGCAGCAGGTCTAAGGAGCGGCCTGCATGTCTAATGGGTCTCAGGTGAGGCCAACAATCCCAGAGGTTGAGGAGCCAGACCCCAGAAAAGATCTGTGTATGAACGTATGGAACCGATGTGTTGCTCAAATATTTGTCTATTGACAACTGAAGTTAGCTATATCCAACGTTCTTAATCGATTAAGTTACACAGAAGTTGTGTAATTAAATACTTTTCTACGAAGGGTTTTATTGAGTAAGTGTTTATGGGCCAGACACTTTGCTGGATGTTAGTGAATGAATAGACATTGTCTCTCCTCTTGGAGACTGCAGTGCAATGGGAGAAGCAGATATTAACTATATAATCAGGATTCAGTTCAGTTCAGTTCAGTCACTCAGTCGTGTCCGACTCTGTGACCCCATGAATCACAGCACGCCAGTAGGCCAAAACAAACACAAAATAATGTGTTTGAAGGACAAGTTCAGCTTGCTATGAGGGTTCATCACAGATAAAGTGGATCTGGTCTAGAACGAAGGAATCTCTTCCCAAGAGGCTGAAATCTACATTGTAGATTCTACGGAATAATCCTCCTAATAGCGAAAAGAGGGGCAGAGTTCATATGGGGTGAGTAGCTAAAAAGAAATTACTGACCACTGTGCTGATGGGAAAACAGGGAGAAATATAAGAATGGATGGACCAAACGAGTGAGAAAATCAGGGACCCAGGCTAGAGAATCACTGTGCAGGCATTCTGCCTGCGTCAGCTCCACTTCAGAAGCCAAATGGAAAATACTCATTAAATAAATCAAGCCTGTTAAATAGGAATCTGTCTCATTGCCCAGAAAGACTACAAGCTGCTTGAGGACAGGGCTGATAATATGCTAGTACAAGCTGATTGATTTTACTGCTCAAGATTCTATGATTGGTTGCAGGAACATGGGTAGATCTAGAGATGATCATACTAAGTGAAGTAAGCCAGACAGAAATTACTGTATAGAACTGTAGAGAAGCAAAACTATCATATTGCTTATATGTGAAATCTAAAAAAAAAAAATGATAGAAATGAATTTGTATACAAAACAGAAATGGATCCACAGACATAGAAAACAAATTTATGGTTACCAAAGGGAAAAGGGAAATTAGGGCTATGGGATTAGCAGATACAAACCACTATATATGAAACAGATAAACGACAAGGACTTAATGTACAGCACAGGAAACTAGTCTCAGTATTCTGTAATAATCTATAAGGGAAAAGAATCTGAAAATAATATATATATACATATATATACACATATGGCCGAATCACTTTGCTGTACATATGAAACTAATACACTGTTGTATAATAAATCAATTATACTTCCATTTTTAAAAAACGGAAATTAGACTATGTGCATTTTGAAAAATATGCCTGGGACAAAATATGCCTCGGACAAATTTAACTTTGCCTGGGACAAATCTGAGTTTGTACTTAATGAGAGCAGTTCGTGATACAGGCTATGAGGATGCAGCTGTTCATGACAGTCAGAAATATGCTATTCCTATCCATACGTCTTAAGGACGTCATCAGTATTAGCCTGGGATTTTTTTTTTTTAATTACTAAACTATTTCAGTAGCTTGAATATTTATTTTTAGAATTTAAAGGTATAGCGTTGACTATTTCAGGCAATGCCCAAAAGTTTACACATTTGTCTATGCTACTAACTTCTGATGTAAATTGGGGAAAACCACTTTGTCTCGGGACCTCGGTTTTCTCATCTTTAAATTCTGGGTGCTAACTAAATGATTTCTAGTTCCTTCTCTCCTTGGATTATTGTGTTCATTGATAAATGCTATCTCAGGAGAAAAAAAGAAAAAAAGTTCTTCCTTTTTGGAATCTCCTGCACTGAGCCACAGCTGAGGCAGAAGTTACACCTACAGGGAGGGTGAAAATGACCTCCCTGCGGAACCTTACCTGGGATCCTTAATATCAGTTCTTAGCTGTGCCACTTGCTCCGTGGGTAAAGTTTCATAAACACTATGAAATTTCACAGCATTCTTATGTGCATTCACTGAGTATCCTCATGTGAAAGTGAAAGTGTTAGTCACTCACTCATGTCTGACTCTTTGCAACCCCGTGGACTGTAGCCCACCAGGCTCCTCTGTCCCTGGGATTTTCCAGGCAAGAATACTGGAGTGGATTGCTATTTCCTTCTCCAGGGAATCTTCCCAACCCAGGGATCGAACCTGGGTCTCCTGCATTGCAGGCAGAGTCTTTCCTGTCTGAGCCACCAGGGAAGCCCAAATGCTGAGCTGGAACTTGGTATGTTAATTGTTTTATAAACCTATAGGAAACTTACCATTAAGTGCTGATCATTAATATCATTATATTGGTATCTAAAGAGCAGTAAGTCTAACACCAGCAAGAAAACAGGAATTTTCTGCTTTGATCTCTGTGATAGATCTTTGGCAATACTGCTGAAGATTCCCCAACCATGCTATTTTTTTATTCTTGGCCTTCTCTCTTTGACCCCAGGAGGCCCAGACTCAAAATGAGTTGGAACCCTCTTCTCCTCCAAAGACCACCTTCGAAAGGGCAGCAGATGGTATTTTTTCCATCTACGCATTCAGCCTATTTTGAAGATAAACACCACATATCCGTGTTTACTCACATTTTTCATCTAAAATTGCTTCTTTCTCAACTGAAAAACTACTCCCCAGAGGGGATTAACCACCACATTTGCTTTCTTCACTGCACAGCTCCCAGGTTGGAATGGAAATGAAGCAAAATCTACCTTCTAACAATATTCTAGGACTCACATTCTGGAACCTGAAATTGGAATTGACAAGGAAGCATATTTGCTGTTTCTTTATTTCCTCTATCCTTTAAGGGCACAATTAGTTGCTTAGTACTACAGGCAAAGCACCCTTTTCCATTGTTCTCAGTATCTCACACTCACTCTAGTACAATCATAAACCAAATGTCTCCTTCACAACAGATAATGTTAGTGGCATTTTTCTCCCCCATTCTCTCTCTTCTATAGACTAGAAGGGGTATTAGCCATTTTATTCCAATGTGACACACAATTCCTGCCCTGCCTTAGCTCCACCCCAGCTATTCCTAAATTGTAACTAGCTATTCCCAAGTTGCAAGGAATTTATCCCAGAACCCAGGAGTGTGTCAACAGATGTCAATTGGCATATGATAAAAATTTGGAAGTGGTTTTGAAGAGGAAGAACAGGCATGATTGTGATGATGTCAATCCGTACCCCCATCCGCTCCAGAGGCCCTGACCTGACCCCTCTCTGCTCTCTCCTAACACGATGCTCCCAGCCACCTCCTTGAGGGAGCTGATATGTAAATGGCTGGGAGGCAGATGAGCTGAGGACGGTGAGTCTACAGGTCAAGCAAAAGGCTGCCTCCTGCATGGTACCTGCCAGCCCCACCTCCCTGAGCTTGGATTCTGGTTCTCCATCCCCACATCTCCCTGTTCATTCTTTCAACTCACCTTTCAGGAATGATGTCAGCACCTCCTAACACTCATTGCATCTGCTATACGCCTTTGAGCTTTCAGTACCCCCATGCTCCCTGCCCCACACCAGGCCCTCCCCAACTCTGTCATCCGGCCAGGCCCTTCAGCTTGGTCTCAGTTGGAAGTCATTCCTGATTCCCACAGCCTTGCATCCTTGAGCCTTGTTGTAATCTAAGATCTCCCCTCTAGAGATTCTGTCTTCTTTTCCGATGTTCCTGCTAGAACCACAACTTCATACTATGATAGTTCTTTATCTAAATATCAAATCATAAAATAGGTGGAGTATTTACTGGTTGCCCATGGAAAAATCTGTGTTTAGTTATGTTAGCAGGTTTCAGCCATTTCAAAGCATGAATGAGATCTTTTGAAAGTCAGGGTAAAAATGCTTCCAACTTTGTCCAAGATTTTTATCACCTAGCATTTGAGACAGTGTTAAAATGTCATATAAATACAAAAGCATGAACTATATTCTCAGCCATACAAGGCCTCAGAATATTTGCCAAATAAAGACCTACCTTGAAACTTGCTTGCATCCAGGACTCAAGTAATAAAAACAGAAGGAGGCAGCAAGAAATACCGAAAAGTAAAACACCCTGAATAAGTATATCATTGCCATTAAAAAGCCACAAAAGAACTATGGAAGAAAGAGAAAAATGATAACCACCACATGCCAGGAATAGAGATCTAGAATTGAATGGTATCCACATGATGAAAGACAACGAAAGGAGCCAAGTGAGCAAATAAAACATGGATACTGACAGGGGTGTATAAAAGTGAAGGTGAGTTTCAAGCCAAGGACATCGTAACAACAAAGCAGGATGGATAAATTCTAAACTAATAAATTCATGTCTTTTGGATGGAAAACTGGGAAGAAGAGACACAAAATTATAGTGATGAAAAATGTAAAATAATACGACAGAATTAATGTCATGTAACAAGATAATCTCAGACACAAAGAGAAGTCTCTCATGTGAAAATAAAAAATCAAGAGGGAGAATATCCACTTAATAAAAAACATACACAAAGAAGACATATAAAAGTTAGAAAGAAAAGAGGAAAAGATCTACTGTCCAAGATGAGCCAAAATAAAACTAGAAGAACAGCTTATTATCTTTGAAATGGAATTTAAGAAAAAAAATTTTTGTAAGGGGCAAAAAAAATTATGTACTGATTAAAAAAACAAACACTGAACAAGAAAATAGAATCATAAGAAACACACATTCCTAATCCTATAGTCCCAAAGTCTTAAAATGTCCCAATGGTTGACTTGTAATACTTTGGGAGTGAACTTACACACAGCTAGGGTATCTCAAAAGTTAAGAAAGTGTGTCAGCGTCCAGTGGGAGCTAAATAAATACTTTGAAATAACCTGAGGAGAGGTCTAATCCACTGAGATATCTTTCTTCCACAAAAGAGATTTCTATTTGAATCACAGGATATATGGACCATGTGAGGGCAAATGTGCATCGTTATTTGATGACTGTTAATCAAGTGTCTAATTGTACTTCAATCAGTCATACATGGGTAAACTTCAACAAATTTAGCAATCAGAAACAAGTTTATGGTCAAATTTTAGTAAAAGAAAAAAAGGAAAAAAAACAGTGGTCACATTAAGCAACAGAAGCAATACAGGAAAATTTTTCCCTGAAGTTTCAACATGAGACTACTTGATTGTATAAATGCCATTTTCACATATGGCTTTTGTTACATGGAGTAAATAAAAGGATAACAAAGCAAATTAAAGGATGAGACCAACAATTAGGTTGAACAATGTGAAACTGGTAAGCTAACATTCTTCTAAGTCAAGAACTGTTGAACAATACAATTTAATAGGGATCAATCTCATATATAAGATAGCTGTTTATCTAACCTTTTAATGCTGCTCTTTTTCTTAAATGTCTTTTAAGAATACATATTTAACTCTCTTTTAGACACATATATATGTATTGAACGTATATATATATACACACACACACACAAAAAGGAAAAAATACATATATTTTAAAGACCCAGTATGAAGATAAATGCCTCCATCAGGGATTTCATTTACTTCAGAGCCCACAGCTGCCTCCTCCTACAGACCGTTGCCCTCTGCTGAGAAGGGGGTCCAAATACTGAGTTCCTCGATCCTCTATGCACACCGAAGTCCACAGCCAGTGATGACAGATGAGGGGTATCCAAGGGCAGCTCCTCTGCCTCAAGGGTGGATGACCTTGCAATTTACGGTCCATAGCCCTCTCCCTGTGAACTAGGCTATGGCTAGACTGTCTGAGATCATTCGTGCTCTTCTCCCTGCCCTTCCCGATCATGATATACACTCTCCCTTACGGGATGCTTTTGTGGAGAACCACATCCGCAGCAGATCACAAACTCCGAACCCCTATCTCAGGCTCCACTGCTAAGGAAACTGGTCTAAGACACCATGCAAGGGGGATGGGGCAGGTGGCAGCTGAGTGCTGTGAAACGCAGAGGGCTCATTTTTCCTTAGTGTCTCCATCTGAACAAGGTCCAAATGAATGCCTACAACATAGAAACATGGTCCATCAATTCTAAGGGGCTGGTATGTTATTTTACAAGAGTTGTGAAATGAATCTTTCTCCAAATATCCTTTTCTTTGCTAAGAATTCCATCCAACCTGCCTTCTACTGCACATCTCTTTCAAATCAGCAAATTATTTTCATGGTGATTTTATTTAAAAGTGTTATAATAAAAACCTTCAGTTAGGTATCAGCACATGAGTTTATAGAGAGAGAGAGAGAGATAAACGGATTATTCTTCATTCCCTGAAAGAAATGTACAAGTCAATTTCTTGTGACTATATTAAGTACATTTTTAAGTGATAACTGACAATGAGATAACCCAACACGCGTCTGGTTTTAAATGCCAGCCTGTCGTTAGGCTTCTATAGTGTTGAGTTGTTCTTTCTGCCCTCTAGTGGAGAACCCAGCAAAATACTGACTGATTAATTCTTTTTCAGAACCACCAACTACTCATTGGCATTCTTTATTTTAATGTTAAAAGTCCAATTAATTTGCATTGAGCCATTTTAAACAGGAAATTCTTTATGAACATATTATACGAATGAATCCATTTCAAAGGCAATTTGGCACAAGCAAACAGGTTTTAGTTTCCTGAAAAATATCAAAACATTAAAAACCAATTTTGAGTTTATAGAGCTTTTCCTCCTATTCCACCCACCTCAAAGGTTTTCTCTTCTACAGAATCTTAATAGTTATCCAATTCCCATTAACTCCAAAAGTTGTCAGAGAAATTTTAGAATTGAGCAACACGGTTTATCTTCCTGATGATAGAAAATAAATTACCTATGTTTATTCAGACAGAAGTATTTCTCATTATGTAGAAAGAACACAAACAGATGTTATTAATGGGGAGGATAAAAAGAGGTTTTGCTTCCAAAAGTCAAGGTGACTTTTTCACTGAGGTAGCTGTGGCTACTGCTACTGCTACTGCTAAGTCACTTCAGTCGTGTCCGACTCTGTGCGACCCCACAGACGGCAGCCCACCAGGCTCCCCCGTCCCTGGGACTCTCCAGGCAAGAACACTGGAGTGGGTTGCCATTTCCTACCTCAGTGAATTTTTGTCAGTTTTAGGAAAACAGCGGCTCTCTCAGCCTTTAACTTTGGAACTGTGGCTGCCTAAGAAGGTTGGAGCCTGGGATAAAATATGAAGAGTGTACGTGGTTCATGATGAACCCAGCCTCCAGCAATCACTCACGCCAACCCACGGGTGTGTCACACAGCCATCTTTAGTCCTCAGTTTCCTCGTCCAGAAACTGAAGGAAGTCAGGAGGTCTTGGTGGTTACTTAGTTCCTGTCCTGACATCTACATCCCGCCATATAACTAAAAGAAAGCCTGTGGTTCCAGAGCAGAGGCATCCAAGAACATGGTAATGCGGCTTCTCTGACAGATTATTGTGTGTGGGGGGGCGGGGGGTGGAGGGGGGGGCGGGGTGGAAATTCCTTAAGAAAAACTAGTCAAGTACCAGCTATTAAGCTAATTCTGTGGAATCCTGTACACATCATTTATACTTTCTGAGCCTTGGTTTTTCATATGTAAAATAAAGGGGATAAAATCTACTTTACGATTGTTTTCAATTTTAAATAAAATACTGTCTATAAGGGAAGCAGCCTATAGTCTATGTTTTGTAAATATCAGTTCCTTTCACAGAGAATCTTGGAGACACCTCATCTCACAATTTCAGATGAGCCCCCGCACAGGAGGCAGAGCTGTCTGGCAGTATTACCTCTTGCTAACTTCAAACCATATTTCTGAATTCCAGCGGTTTCCTCAACACTCTGGGCTGCTTTCATTTTCTCGAATTTTCCTTATTTCTTTTCTTTCCCACCTGGAAACCATCCCACACTGTTCCCTCTGCTTGGATGTCCAGATTGGACCCAATTTTCTTTATGAAGCTTAGATGAAAAATCATTCCTCACTAAATATTCCCCGATTCATCAGACGGGATCAGGACCACTGTTCTATGCACTCGTAACTACTTGTCATCTGTGTGGCAGCTGTCACAATGATCATTTATAATGATTTTTTTTTTTGCTTATTTGTTTAATTTTTGTGTTTCACCAAATAGAAAAGAGGTTCCTGACAAGGGCCCTTGCTTCCCAATGCATGAGCAGCACAGACACAGTGCTTTACAAATAAGAGCTACTCAATATATCTTTATGAAATGAATACAGCACACTTTGTCAACTGCCAGACTCGAGGGTTCTCAGACTTTGTGTTATAATAAAAAAAAGTTTCAAGGTCTATGCTCTTTTTTATTCTTGGGGAATTAGGCTAGAAGTTGGACAAGGATTTTGTAACCTTGAACCCAATCACATAACTTAGAGTTCATTTTCTCCTTCTAAAGCTATGCCCAATTGTAAACTACTTATCTCAAAGGAATGCTGCTTTATTCTTGAAATGTGTTCATAAAAGATTTTTTACATCTTTAGATCTAAATATTTAGAGCTTACATTAGAAAAGCAAGTTTTTATTTCAAAGCCCCCTCAGTCTTTGAATCAGTTGGTAAAAGATAGAATTACTTTAATTTTTCCCTTCTCCAGCTGAGCCATAATCTGCTTTAATTTCTGTTGATTGATTTCGTTAAAAGATCAAAAAAACTTCAGGAAAAAAAAATCTCATTTCAGTGGAGCTACTAAAATATTTAATGCATGTTGGAAATATGCCTTTAATATTAATATTTTAAATTATTGAATTTCTATAGATTCCCAGGGTCAGTTCTCTGAGTAGCTATGCAATGATTATGCCAGTTAAGATATTCTCAATCCCATGGTAAAAATATAAATTTTACTAATGAATTAAATTCAAAAATTAAGATATAGGAGATGAAACTGGGAAAAAAGAAACAAATGAGAAAAGTCAACATTTATAGGGTGAAATATCCAAGAGGAAAGAAGGGATAGTCGTATCTGGGAAGAAGGCTAAAGCCTGTGCCCCTGACTCATCCTGTATGTAAAAGTTTCTTTCCTTCCTTCGTCTTCCTACCTCATTCACACTCTTGTGCCAATCCCCCAATAATCCATAATACGAGAACAAAAGTCAACAGAATCTAATGGCACCAAAGAGTTGACAATTACAATTGGTGTTTTTTTCCCCCTCCTATTTCTAATACTGTACACTTCTTATTCATAATCCACCTTCTAGGTAAATTCTTCACTATTCTATTAATAATAGACATCTCACCCTTGGCTTATTGTAAGTGGAGTGATCCTTTATATAAAGAAGACAAATAATGGATGGAATTGAGCTGAAAACACCTCCTTTTTGCTCACTGAAGTCTCACTTTTTCATCACAGACAAGTTATATTTCCTTTTTATTCTTAATCTACAATATCAGCAGCTGCTTGGAAAACAGCCTAATAAAGATGGATCAGTAAATATTCTTTTGACATATCATAAGGATAAAATACATTTCAAGTAAAATGCTTCATCTTTCTTAGCAAAAATGTAATTCTAATATAAAGCATTGCTATATTTTAAAATCTCTTTTTATGAAAAAGGCACTTTTATTTTTTAAAAGAATTAAATTATAAAAAACTGCATGTTGGCAGTTGTGTTATTTTTTTTTTCAAAGAGAAATGACTTTTAATAATTGAAGTAGCACACTGGGAAAAAATATTTGTACCTTGGATTCAATAAGTCCAAGAATACTGGATATATAAACACTCAATCCAACTGTAAATGTTACAAGCTCATGGGGACAATTTTGACTAAGAACTCAACCTTATATTTTACAACCTACTCTAATTAGAAGAAAAACTTCTGTGACTTATGTTAGTATATACACTATTTAACAGTTGTATTTCCTTTAACTTACTAGAGGTTATGAGAAAAAATCAATTATAATCAAACACTTGCAAAAATGTCAGTATAAACAGGTTTTCTTTCTAAAGTTATTTTTCATATTGAAGTTCATTTTCTTGTTGAATCATTACAGAATTTAAAAAGCAAAAGAGGAAAATGTTGCTATCATAGAAGAAGCATAAAATTTTCAGTGGAGCAGAAACTTTAAGATCACTCAATTCAGTGGAAGTTCTGAGTTTAGAAGTTTCAACTGAGTCCCATTATCTACATTTTTCTAAGATCTTTAGGTAATTCCAATACAATCAGCCGAGGTGATCTCTGAGAGCAAAAGTTTTGGAACCAATCCCAATACCGTATTACAGCTAAGAAAAAAAGAAACCCACAGGAAAAGAGCGAAGCATGTGGCACAATAGCATCTACATAAATTTAATTATAAATACACAAAATAATAATGCAATTTTGAAAGAAAATATACTAGCAACAATAGTGTAGCTGCCAAGGGGAAGAAGGAAAGCAAAGTGAAAAATTAAAATGAGCCAGAATACGTATGTGAATAAATTTGGAAGGATAAAAGTACTGAATAGATTGTAATAAAAGGAAAAAGTCAATTTTAGATGAGAGTAATGCCCTACTAGCTACACTGATGGATTGTTTCTTTACTCCAGCACCAGAATTCTATAAATAGGCAGCATGCTGAAAACATATAAAACTGTGTACTTAAGGTGAAATGTGAAAGCTGCATGTATCGGTTGATCATGGTAACAATTCTAAGCTAGAGATTCTATTTTTATTGCTATTTTATAGGTAAGAAACTAAAGCACACGTTTGAATTACTTTTCCAAATATAAGCATAAAGCAATTCATTTATTCAACAAAATTGTCAGCAACCGATGTCTTCATTACAGAGTCTGAAGACAACCTTAAGCTGGTTTTCACTGTAAGTACACCCACTGATCTGGAGCAGGCAATGGCACCCCACTCCAGTGTTCTTGCCTGGAGAATCCCAGGAACGGGGGAGCCTGGTAGGCTGCAGTCCATGGGGTCGCACAGAGTCGGACATGACTGAAGTGACTTAGCAGCAGCAGGAGCATACCCACTGATCAAGTCAAGGCACTTCTGCTAATGAGAAGGCTCAGTAAAAATAACTAAAATCACATCATTTAAAAAATATTATTGACTAAAATGGTTTGTTACATTAATATACCTGTAAAATATTGACTTTCTAAAAACTTTTTAAAATGAAATATTTTTTTAAAATGGAAAACACATCAGTATGCTTTAAAAATAAAAAAGATGAATGTTTATCCCACAGAGAGGTTAATGCTTTCTTGTCTCTGTGGGAAATCTTTGTCTAGCCATGGTGTCAGCAGCCCAGGGGTCTGAAGCAGGAGTGAGAGCGGGAGTGGTCATGACCTTGGGGAGACAGGAGTGAGCAGTGAGGTCTTAAAAGTTCCCTGCCCCAGAGCTAAACCTGGGAAGCCTGGGTGAAAACCAGGAATCCTAACCAGTAGTCCACCAGGGAATAGTGGCTGGAATAAAGCCACTCTGGCTCTTGTCCCTCTTGAAAACAAGACTTTTCAAGGATACAGAGCTGTAAAAACAGGCACAAAGCTGATGATGAGAGGCACAGCTCAGTCATCTCTGCATGGGAGGACATGCAGAGAAGCAGTTTATTTATTTAAGACAGAGGCGAGGCAGAAACACACACCCAGAGAAGAGTGCGGGCGTCCTCCTGAATGAGAAGGGGAAGAAGATACTTACATCATCATTTATCTTTATCATTATCATACATCACTTATATCAGGCAGCTCCTCCTGGCCCTTGTTTTCCCTAGCCAATCATCCTGCTTCGTTTCCTACATCTGACTTGGTCCAGGGCCCTCTCAGACAAGCAAGTGCATCCTTTAGCCAAGATGGATTCCACGGCAGGGGTCGCTGGGAGATTCACAGTGCCTATTATGGAAGAGCAGTCCCTCTTTTTTTTGATCCCCAAGGAACTTTTCCGCATATGTGCAGTCAGGGAAGTCTCCTTGACCCTAAGAATGACAGATCTGGTCATCTTATCTCTTTACTCCAGCAGAGCTCAGCTCCTGCCATGAACTTTTTCCTTGAAGGATCCAGGGAAAACAAATCTCCAATGTACTCAGTTTGACAAATTCTAGCTGCTCAGCCATGGAGCCAATCTACCTCCCACCTCAGTCATGGCTGGGAAGAATGTTCTAGACAGGAAGAAAAGAGGTAGATGATGAATAACTCTCTCCTGCTCCGAAGGGAAAGCTATAGTGGAAGAAAGGATATGCTAGAGATAAGCACTGGAATATTCAAATTGAAAGTGCTGGAACCAGCCCTTGCATAGAAAATACAAAACAGAATTTAACAGCAGAGGAACCTATGGGAGGGCATGTATGTAAACAAATCAGCTATACTTAGTCCTCCACGGACAAAACCAGACCAGAAATAACATGGAAAGTGGTCACAAACAAGGCTCAAAAATTTTTACAAAACTGAAGGTGAAATAAAATGGCTGGACAGTCATACACACAGCCCCCTAAATAATCTAATTTTTTAAAATGACAGAATGCCTGTGAATTTTCTCCTGGGGCTTCAAAGCTGTCTCTGTGTCTATAAAAATCTTATTCTTCCTTGTAAAATCTCTCCAACTTTCCCTGTAAATAGAGCCTTCCAGAGTAGGAAATCCCAGCCTTCCTCCTGCCAGCAGATGAGAAAAGCCATCTGATGGTGACGGCTTAGTTCTGTCTCCTCCCAGCTCTAATCATCTCTGGCATGCGTTTGCTTGTTGCTGGTGTAGACTGGCAGAGCAGAGACTCTGGAGAAACAAAGATGAGAAAGAACATCCTGTCAACACAGCCTATGGTTGTGCTAAATGAAAGGTCAAAAACGTAGTTGGGATAAGAAAAGAGGAAAAAGCGCACAAGGCCGAGAACTTCAGCTGGAATATGAAAGTGGGCCACAAGAGTTGGAATCCTGGGTTGACTTAAAACGCTTGTGAGAGTGGAAGAGAGAATAAATGAGGCAGAGGCTGGAAAATAGATGTTTGGGAGAGCAATAAGCTTTCCACAGATGCACGTTAGAGGTAGGTAGATTTTCTCACCTGAGGGTCAAGAAGGTAGCTGAGACCCCAGGGCAGTGCGTCAGTGGGGCCAGAGAAGAGGAGTCTTTCTAAATGAACTGAATTCTCACAAATAGAGGGTGGACAGCATTAGACTTAAACATAAAAGATGTGCTGTGAGTGGGTCGTTTTTAGCTTTGCAGATAAACATATTTAATGCATTGCAAGATGGAGGGGAAAATGGCCAAATGAGTCCAGATGAGAGACAATTTTAAAACTGACTAGCAGGTCACAACAGAATTTTAGAGAGTAGGCAAATTCACAAATACGGACTCTTGCAGAGTTCCTATGGCAAAGGAGGCACGAACAAAAGAGGAGAGGAGAATATGTGGGGGCTCTAAGCTGATGGTTCTGAGATGAGCAGGTTCCATGTCTACCTGCTCCTAGCATGTAACTATAACAATGTTTTCCAATGCATGCTATAGAGGTTCAGGAGTACTGACCTAGAGCCAAGGAGGTCATGCTGTGCAGGTGAAGAAAGAAGGATGCAGTAACGCATTATAGGATTGATGGTCATGGACCGACAGGACTGCGGACACCCTGCGGATTCCAGCATCCACGTTCAGGTGCGGAGGATCAGAGGTCTCCTGCCTCCACATACAATTCCATTCAAGGCCCTCCATAAGCTCACTGGAAACCGGAGGTAGCCCTCAAAAATGGTAGATCCTTAATTGAGGTAAATTGTACTGAATGTACCCATAAACCTTTAAATTGACTCAGATTTAGCTTCTGCTTAAAATAGAAATGGGGCTTCCCTAGTGGCTCAGATGGTAAAGCGTCTGTCTGCAATGCAGGAGACCCGGGTTCGATCCCTGGGTTGGGCAGATCCCCTGGAGAAGGAAATGGCAGCCCACTCCAGTATTCTTGCCTAGAAAATCCCATGGACCGCGGAGCCTGGTAGATTACCGTCCATGGGGTTGCAAAGAGTCGGACACGACTGAGCGACTTCACTTTTACTTTCACTAAAATAGAAATAATCTAAAATTTGTATTCAAACATCTTGTGCTCCTAGTGAATAAGTTGGGTCATTTTAGTGTTTGTTCATCATTAGCACATATTTGTTGCTCTACCTATAATGTGAAAAATATCATATTAAGCATGTCATGTCCTAGGTGGACACTAAAATCATCACAACAAATAAATACATGATAACCTTTAATATGCACGAGATACCTTGGCACAGGCAAAGGTTATAAAAACTGAAAGAAAAATACCACTTTGAGTGCTGATACAGGGGGAAACTTCACAGGGAGGAGGGATCATTTGATTAGGTCATGAAATTTGAAAATGATTTGCATAAGTAAGATGAAAAGCAGGAAGGTATTTTTATATGGGGAGAATGAGTGAGCAAGTTGAATAGCAAGAAATTCCCAAGGCACACCTGGAGGAAAATAGCAGATTAGCTTAAGCAAAGTGGAATACTAATAAAGAGTAGTAAGAGATAAAACATGACAGATATAAGAAGAATCCATGCAACTTGGTGAATGACTAGCTATGATGACAAGCAGAAGAAGCATAATAGGTAAATCAAGTTTCAAGTCTGGGGGCTGAGCATCGTGGTATTAATAACAGAAGTAGGGAAGCCAGAACAGAACTGGTTTGAGGTGACATGAGATGATGAGTTTGAGGTGACAACATGACATCCTAGGGGAAATCAGAAGTAAGCAGCTGAAGGTATAATTCTGGATCTCAAAGGAGAAACAGAATTGGAAATGTGGATTTGAGGATCATCAGTACAGCTAAGATCATCCCAGAAGCCTGTGAGTGGGTGCGTGTCAAGTGAGGCAATTAGAGACAAGACACAGAGGAAGAAGTGTCCACCAAGAAAATAAAGAAGGGACAGTGAGGGAGTTGAAATTTCCATATTACCCCAACAGCGGAGTGAGGTCGGAGATCCAAGAGTGAATAATCAAGTGTCAACTGCGACAAGGGATAAAAGAGAAGACTTAGTTAAATTCAGCTGAGTTTGTTGACAAGCAGTTTACCCTTAAGAGAGAAATCACAGTAGAATGATAAAATGTTTTCAAGAATGAATTAAAGAGTGAGTTTAAAGAGGGGGATGAAAATAATGGCTACTGACCCCTTTGAGGGAAAGAAAGTCTTGAAATTACTAGGCTTGCAACATCGTGAAAGAGAAGGATGGAAAAGTATTCATTTTAGTTTGTGTTTTGAAGTTTCTGCACTCAAAGAAGAGTCCATTGGAAGAAGAACAAATGGAAATGTAAGAAAGTAATGGAACTGACAATTCAGGAAGAGCTGAGTCATTGGAAAAGACCCTGATGCTGGGAAAGACTGAAGGCAAAAGAAGAAGAGGGCAGCAGAGGATGAGATGGTGGGATAGGTCACTGACTCAATGGACATGAATCTGAGCAAACTCTAGGAGATGGGGAAGGACAGGGAAGCCTGGCGTGCTGCAGTCCGCAGATCACAAAGAGTCAGACGTGACTTAGCAACTGAACAACAGTTAGTAACAAGATCTAACTCTTACATGATCCTCATGTCCCAAGCACTATTCTAAATACTTTACACATACTAGCCCATCTTATCATAGTCTAATAAGGTAGGTACTCTTATTATCCTCACTTTATAGATAAATGGAGACATTTGGAGGCTATATAATGTACCCAATATCACCACCTGGAAAGAAAGGTGTCAAGAAATGAACTCGGATGGACTGATTGAAGACATTGCACACTTATCCACTGGGCTATGTTAGTTACAAGGGTTAAAGAAGGAAGTAAGAGTAATGACTCCCTTCATGAGGTGGAGGAAAGAGAGGACATCCTGGTATAACCAAGATATAAGGGAAAGTGCCTGATCATCATCATATGTGATAGGATGTCATATAAGGTTCATCATATGAACTTATTAAAGTAGGAGAAGAGATCAGGGATTAGTATAAAGATTTAGGGCAAGAGAGGAGCACGCACTACAGATGCAACAGAAGAATAAAACCTGTCAAACATTTTTCTGTACCTACGGTTGATAAAGAAGCCCCAAAGATAGCTATGTAAGGTCAAGTTCAGTGTGGATCTCTGGGGCAGGGGTGGGAAGGTTTGAGTTTGGAGATAAACCTAGCAGGTAAGGCTGAAAGTGAAGCCTGGGAAGGATGTTAGGATATTGAAGAGAAGTTAATTTAAATGACTATGTTTTACAATTCCAGACAAGTTATTTCATTTAGTACACTGTTGGCCATTACAAGTTTAGTAAACACAAAGGTCAAATTGAATAATCCATACATTTTAATAAGAGCAATTAAAATATCAGACTAAGCAATTGAATATTCCATCAAGAAATGCTAACATTATTATTTCAGATGTGAATGTTTCTTTATTCAATATCAATAAATCTCAGACATTGAAAGAGAAAATCTATTGCGAAGTTTTTATAAAATGAAAATAGTTTTTATAAAATGAAGTTTTTATAAAATGAAAATGTCCAGCCTCAAATGGCTGTGATATATTTTTCTTCACAGGCAGACCAGGAAAAGGCTAAAACATGGATGAAATACTGACTTTATCTTTGCTGAATGTCTCCAGGAAACACTACCAAAATGTCAAAGGAAGAACTATTTGGAGCAATTGATATTTATAAAATACAATTATAATCCTATGATGCTCATCGATGACATTATAAGAAAATGGTATGTTATCAAAATATTAACTCTAATAGCTAAATGAATTTCATAGATGTTGGCTAGTATTAAAATAGGGAAAATTTAAAGCAATATAAAATCATTTAAAAATACTATACTCTCCATGAAATACTTTTTCTAGACCAAGAGTTTAGAAGCAACCAAAGGTCATACAAATGCCATCCTGAACTTAGCCTAAAAACACTTTGTTTGCAGAAAATGATTACTTTTTAAAAATTTCCTACTTTTTCCATAAATTCTTAAAGTTTATATGTTGTATTTTCATTTTTTGTTTAGTTCAAGAAATTTTCTTTCTCTTTCTCTTGTTTTTTTAGCTGCATGGCATGCGGGATCTTAGTTCCCCAAGCAGGGATTGAACTTGCTCTCTCTGCAAAGGAAGCTCAGATCCTCAACCACAGGACTTCCAGGGGAGTCCCAGAAATGAATACTTTAAAAATTTAATTCAGGGTTGACCACTCAATCATGATAAATGCTATTAAATATACAAAGCAAAATTTTCCTCATAATTGTGCTCACTTTTTGGATGATTTTTTGGTGTTTAGATTGGATTGATGAACAGTTGCTTTTTTTAATGCTTTAGGATTCAAGGAATATTAGTCAACTGCATACACTCTGGAGTATATGGTCTTGATTGATTTCCAAGTATAGAGGTATATTTCATTAAATATAGAGATTTTGCAAAAACAAGTACTTTAAAACAAGATTTTGAATTTAAAAATGATTTAACTGGTGATTGATTTTGACTAGTCAATTCTTTTAGAAAAGTTTCAAAATCTGAGAGCCTATGCTAGCCAGGACGTCCTTATGGTGATGCTCAGAAGAGCAAAGGATGCTTATACATAAGCCTCTTGTGCTACTGACCGCTTGCTTCTAATAGAATATTCATGATTACATTCCAAAGCCAACTATAAAATTTTTGCTTTGTTAAAAATATATTTTAGGTACCGAACGCCTCATTATTTGTTACATGTCTCACCACCATACATAATAAGGCAAATAGATTCATTTTAAAATAAAATATCAATATTCTGTTACAGATATCCATAGAAATTCTAAGTATTCCATTGCACACTGACTACAATTATAAATGCTTCCTCATCAAGGCACTGTCATTTTGAGACGTTTTTAAGAACTTTGAACTGAGACTAGAAGATAAATGAATAATGGCCTCTTGTCAGGCTTTGAAGCATGTCTTGGGATTTCCACTTTGGGATCACAGCATGAAACAATAAGCAATGCAAATCAGGAAATGACTCTGAAAGGAAACAAATATTTCATACTTTCCCAAGGTTAATTATTATCTTTTTGTAAGGACATGTGCCTTCCCACAAATATTTAATATTCTCAATATACTTCAATATTTGTAACATATGTTTTCTCCACATTTAGAAGTTAAGCATGGGGCATTCTCACCTTATTATATGCGTTGTGACTAAACAAGGTGTGAGAATTCTCCTGTTCATCACTCAAGGAGAAGGAGGACAAGTGGCTGAAGGGTCCGGGGGTAAGACCGTCAGCATGCGGGCGGGTCTGTGGCCGCAGGAGGGACTTAGCAGGAGGATGGAGTCTAGTCTGATACAAAGGATGGAGAGAAACAGGCTTGGGAGGGGCAGGCACATCCTGGGAAGAAGAAAGCATAAAGAGGATGTTAGTGGGCAAAAGTCATGCTTACTGGAGACTGAGTCTAAGTACTATTGATGCTGGGCTTCCCTGGTGGCTCAGATGGTAAAGAATCGGCCTGAAATGCAGGAGACCTGGATTCGATCCCTGGGTTGGGAAAATCAACTGGAGAAGGGAATGGCTACCTATTCCAGTATTTTTGCCTGGGAAATCCCTTGGACAGAGGAGCCTGGCCAGCTACAGTCCATGGGGTCACAAAGAGTCAGACAAGACCGAGTGGCTAACACATACACACTATGGACGCTGCATCAGAATATTTTACTAGCAGGAAGTAAATCTCTCCTTACACTTGGGATCCTCACAAGACTCCTGCTTTTACAGTGCACTGTCTGTCTCTTCCAGTAATTTCTGTAGATTGCCCACCTCCAGCCTCTCCTGCAGAACTGAACTAGTATCTGCAGTGACTCCTGATGGGACCACATTTGTTTAAGGACAGAACTCATCCCAAAGGCGGGAAGATGGGACTAAAGTCTCTAATGAAGAGGTAAGAGTGGAATTTAACTTAAAAGTACTTGTGATTTGGTCTGGAAGGAACTGGGGGAAGAAAGTGGGAGGGCATCATAGAGAATATCAACTCATGATTTAAGCCATAGGGCCATGAGTTTCTGGGTTGGGCTGAGTATGAGGAAGAAATCAGAGAGAGGTGAGTCTAGAAAGAATGAACGAAGATGTTCATTCCAGGAAGTGTGTTATTTAGGGAAGAAACTGGAGAGCAAACAGACGAGCTCAACTGTAGAGGAGAGAGGCAATGAGGTTTTAACCAAAGAGGGTCTTTCCACCCCTGGAAAGGGATGCCTGTGGAAGTCATGAAGGAAATAAGAACTAGTAGATGAGACCTTCAATTATGTGAAAGGAGCAAAAAAAAAAAAAAAAAACCACCCTGGGGGGAAGTCTCGAGCTTACAAAGAAAACTCAAAAGAAGGGCCTGTATACATAGTTATCATAAAAGAAAAGGGTTATATATTTTGCAGATCTTTTTTAAGCACCTCTTATATTCCTGAAATTTTTACTGTAAGATGATAAATTGACAGTGATTATCCTACAATAAAATTCCTTAGGGCATAAACCTTATAAAATGAAATCTGTTTTATTCACTTTTGTAACCTCAGCATCAAGCATAATGCCTTAATGGAGCAGATGTTCAATGCAATAATGACTAAGTTTTCCAAAGAATATGATATATTCAAAGAGGTCAAGAATGCATTCAATTATTTCATTATTTTTCTGTTCTATTAGCAATAAATGAATGTATTTGGCTGTGTGAAATGGAAATTTAGGACAAAATAATGCACATTACTCAAAATGACAGTTAAACAGGAAAATTCAACTTTTAAAACTATTCAATTAATATTATTTTCTGTTAGCCAAATTGATTTTGTCAAAATCATGATTGATTAAGTCCTAATTGGTTTTCTAAAATTTATGCTGAATCTGTTTGTTGTATCAGAAGATGCCTCTGCAATGGGGTCACACTTACTTTAAAAAACTTCAAAACATACTTTAAAAATATTTAAGCAAGTTAATCACCCTGATACCAAAACCAGACAAAGACAACACACAAAAATAAAACTACAGGACTGATGAACATAGATGTAAAATCCTCAACAAAATTTTGGCAAACAGAATTCAGGAAACATCAAAAAGTTCATACAGCATGATCAAGTTGGGTTTATTCTAGGGATGCAAGAATTCTTCAATATATGCAAATCAATCTATGTGATACACTGTATTAACAAATTGAAAGATAAAAACCATATGATCATCTCAATAGATGCAGAAAAAGCCTTTGACAAAATTCAGCACCTGTTTATGATTAAAACTCTTCAAAAAATGAGCTTGGAAGGAACCAACCTCAACATAGTATAGGCCATATATGATAAGCCTACAGCAAACATTATTCTCAATGGTGAAAAACTGAAAGTATTCACCCTAATATTAGAACAAGACAAGGGTGTCCACTTTCACCACTATTATTCAACATAGTTCTGGAAGTCCTAGGTACAGCAATCGGAGAAGAAAAAGAAATATAAGGAATCCAGATTGAAAAAGAAGACGTAAAGCTCTCACTTGTTTGCAGATGACATGATACTGTACACAGAAAACCCTAAAGATAGTATCAGAAAATTACTAGAGCTAATCAGTGAATGTAGCAAGGTTGCAGCATACAAAATCAATATATAGAAATCACTTTCATTTCTATATACTAACAATGAAAAATCAGAAAGAGATATTAGGGAATCAATCCCATTCACCGTTGCAACAAAAAGAATTAAATATCTAGGAATAAACTTACCTAAGGAGATAAAAGAACTGTACACAGAAAATTATAAGACAGTAATGAAAGAAATCAAAGACAACATAAACAGATGGAGAGATACTCCATGTTCCTGGGTAGGAAGAATCAATATTGTGAAAATGACTATACTGCCAAATGCAATCTACAGATTCAATGTGATCCTATCAAATTACCCAATTACCCAAACCGTGGCTCCTCCTGGTCCACGTCACTGACTGATGAGCCTGGGGAGATGCCTGGGGGCTTGGCCCCACCGCGGAAGCTGCGGGCCAGGTCCCCGAGCTCATAGCCACCCTCTCCCTCCATGACCTTGGCCCTGACTTCCGCCGCCTTCCACTCCCAGGGCCCATTACCCGCAGACAGGTGGACCACAGGGTGGTGGGGTGCGTGTGCATCAGTGGTGACGATGCTGGCAGAATCGCGGTCAGACGGTGACCTGTACTGGGAGGAGTCAGAGCTGGCACTAGATGAGGAAGCCGTCTCGGCTGCCTTGGGGCCGGGTGCACCTGGAGCTTTGGACATGGCAATGACCTGCTGCAGCCGGGGTGGGTTGGCCATGCGGGGCTGGGCCGAGGCTGTGGCCACTGCTGCTCCACTCTTCTCAGCCATCATGAGCCACTTGGCCCGCACAACTGCGCTGCTGTTGGGGGACAGGCCAGCTGCTGCCTGGGCCCCCTCCTCAGGGATATGAACCAGAGGTTGCGGTCCGGGCCGAGGCGGCAGGGTAACGCGTGGCCCGAGCCCTGGCCGAGCCTGGACTGTGGGGTACAGTGAGGGAAGTGCTGGACCCCCTTCCTCCCCCTCCTCCTCCTCCTCCTCTTCTTCCTCCTCCTCCTCCTCTTCCTCCTCAGCCATGGGCTCTGCGGGTGTCCGCAGGTGTGCAGGGCTGCCCTCATCTGGTAGCCCCAGGCCTCGGCCCTCCAGTGACTTCTGCTTCCATTCACTAATGAGCTGCTTGGAGCGGGAGGCGTCCAGTGGAACATGGATGGTCATGTGGCGGCGGGCGGGGTCGTCTAGCGAGGGCGTGCTGACACGGGGCAGTGTGTGGCTGAAGGTTTTTTCACAGAAGTAGGACAAAAAAATCTCACAATTCATATGGAAACACAAAAGCCCTGAATAGCCAAAGTAGTCTTGAGAAAGAAGTCTGGAGCTTGAGGAATCAACCTTCCTGACTTCAGATTATACTACAAAGCTACAGTCATCAAGACAATATGGTACAGACACAAAACCAGAAATATAGACCAGTGGAACAAAATTGAAAGCCTAGAAATAAATCCATGCGCCTATGGTACCTTATTTTTGACAAAGGAGGCAAGAATACACAATGGGGCAAAGACAGCCTCTTCAATAAATGGTGCTGGGAAACCTGGACAGCTACACATAAAAGAATGAAATTAGATCACTTCCTAACACCTACACAAAGATAAACTCAAAATGGCTTAAAGACCTAAATGTAAGCCCAGAAACTAGACAACTCTTAGAGGAAAACATAGGCAGAACACTTGATGACATAAATCAAAGCAAGACCCTCTATGACCCACCTCCTAGAGTAACGGAAATAAAAACAAAAGTAAACGAGTGAGACTTGATTAAACTTAAAAGCTTTTGCACAGCAAAGGAAACTTAATATAACCAAGGTGAAACGACAACCCTCAGAATGGGAGAAAAGAATAGCAAATGAAACAACGGACAAAGGATCAATTTCCAAAATATACAAGCAGCTCATATAACTCAATACCAGAAAAACAAACAACCCAATCAACAAGTGGGAAAAAGACCTAAACAGACACTTCTCCAAAGAAGACATACAGATGGCTAACAAACACATGAAAAGATGCTCAACATTGCTCATTATGGGAGAAATGCAAATCAAATCTACAATGAGATATCACCTCACACCAGTCAGAAAGGCTTATTAGTTTCTGGTTTTTTACCTCGTGTTTATTTTAAATATCAAGCAAATACAAATCTACATTTCACTTCACATATACAGACTATAAGATACATTTATTAAAAAGAAGCAATCTATACACAGTGTTCTGAATTTTTTTTTTTTCCATTTGACAACAGTTTGGGGACATTTCAGTACATGAAAGCTATGGATTCCCTATGAGCCACATTACTGAGTTATCTCACTGGTTATAACCATCATTCTGCGCTTCTCTTGGAAGTCCCAGGTATATAACCTAAAATGCCAAATCAACTAGGACTGTCATAAATTTGGCTCTTCTTTGCCAGTTTGTACAATTTTCAGGATTTTCTTTTGTCTAATCCCATTGGCTAATGCCTCTAACATTATTATTGTTAAATAACAGTCATGTTAATGTGCAATTTTAATGGGAGTCTTGTAGTATTTGCCCACTAAAGGTGGCTTTTAGATTAAAATGTATCCTAATTATGTTTTATTTCTCAATCAACTGTTTGATTGTTTTATCAACTAATTACATTCCTTAATTGATGTGAAAAGTGGTTAATATGAAAATTGAGTAGTAAGCACAAAGAATAATTGTGTAAGAAAAAGTCAGCATTGTTGTTGATTATTGACAGTACCTAGGAAAAGAGAAACTGCACAGGCTCTGGTTTATAGTCTGGGTTCAGCTTGTTTTCCTTGAAAGCTTTTTTTAATTAATTTATTTTATTGAAGTAGAGTTATAAATTTTCTTCCAAGGACTAGTTTAAGTATGTCTGATAAGTTATAATAGATGATTATCTCATTATCTTTTTTTCAGGTAGAAATTTTATATTTAATTTCTTCTTTAATCAAATAATTTGTTGAAAAGCAAGTTTTTCAATATATAGATGACAGGGATTTTATGTTTTCTAAATCTGTTATTAATTTTATCAGAGAAATTTCTCTACTATTTTTTCTTGGCAATTAATATTTTTATTGAGGTATATTTTATTAACAATGTTATACAAATTTTAGATGTACATTATGATTCACAATTTTTAAATATTATTCTCCATTTACAGTTACTATATAATATTGGCTATATTTTGTTGCAGGATACAGTTGATCTACATATATATTAATTCAATTTACTTAAGAGGATCTATCTTTACGTAGTTTCCTATATAATCTGTCATAACCTGAAAAGTGAGATCTTTATCACCAATATATTTTCACTTTTGCCTTTGCCTTATGAGTGTTGATCCTATATTCTGATGTTTAGATACCCTAATGACTGTATCTTCCATGTGATTTTTATCTTTTAGCATATAAAGGGGTCTTATTTGTCTTATTGGGAGAAGGCAATGGCACCCCACTCCAGTACTGTTGCCCGGAAAAATCCCATGGATGGAGGAGCCTGGTGGGCTGCAGTCCATGGGGTCGCTTAGAGTCAGACACGGCTGAGTGACTTCACTTTCACTTTCCACTTTCATGCATTGGAGAAGGAAATGGCAACCCACTCCAGTGTTCTTGCCTGGAGAATCCCATGGACAGAAAAGCCTGGTAGGCTGCAGTCCATGGGGTCGCACAGAGTCGGACACGACTGAAGCGACTTGGCAGCCTTTGTCTTATTTAAGGAAATTCTATTTAAGAGCCTCTTGATGAAAGTGGAAGAGGAGAATGGGAAAGCTGGCTCAAAACTCAACATTCAAAAAACTAAGAACATGGCATCTGGTCCCATTACTTAATGACACATAGATGGGGAAAAAATGCAAACAGTGACAGACTTTATTTTCTTGGGCTCCAGAATCATTGTAGATAGTGACTGTAGCCATGAAATTAAAAGTCTTGCTCCTTGGAGTAAAAGCTATGACAAGCCTAGACAACATATTAAAAAGCAGAGACATTACTTTATTGACAAAGATCAGTATAGTCAAAGCTATGATTTTTCCAGTAGTCATGTATTGATGTGAGAGTTGGACCATAAAGAAAGCTGAGCACTGAAGAATTGATGCTTTTGAACTGGGTTGTTGGAGAAGATTCTTGAGAGTCCCTTGGACTGCAAGGAGATCAAACCAGTTAATCCTAAAGGAAATAAGTCCTGAATATTCATTGGAAGGACTGTGCTGAAGCTGAAGCCCCAATACTTTGGCCACCTGATGCAAAGAACTGACTCATTGGAAAAGACCCTGATGCTGGGAAAGATTGAAGGCGGAAGGAGAAGGGAAGGACAGAGGATGAGATGGTTGGATGGCATCACTGACCCAGTGGACATGAATTTGAGTAAGCTCTGGGAGTTGGTGATGGACAGGGAAGCCTGGCGTGCTGCAGTCCATGGGGTCACAAAGAGTTGAACGCAACTGAGCAATGAACTGAACTGAAGGAAATTTTGGCCAGGAGTCAACCTTCCCAATATGAAGATTATAATCTCTCCTCTTTTGGTTTGTAGCACCTAGAACAAAACTTTGTCATCCTCAACTCTTCTCATTCACTGGGTTTTACAGTCCCAGCTGTTGTTTGTTATCCAATCTGGCAGGCTTTTCTTTTCCCTTTATAAAAATTGTGTTTATCTCCACAGTAAATGAATCTTTCCTGGACTGTAAGTTTTTGCAAGAGGTTCATAAGAGGAAGGGACAGTTACCTGGGATTGTCTTTGTGCTCCAAAGATACAGGGTTTGGGCTGTGAGTCTCTCTAGCCTTTATTTTTCCTTAAATAATGAAGACTGTCATCTGTATAGTATTTTATGTGGCAACTTATCTGTGTTCAGGCTGCCACAGAGAGAGCCTCCTACAAGTAAGACTTACTCTGAGATTCACTGCATAGCCTCACCTCTTCTACGTCCCAGAACGAAATCAGGTCAGGGATCTCCTGTTACCAACACGTGCACCCATGCAAAGACAGGTGGTTGGGGTTTGCACATTAAGGTGTATTCCACACATTCAAGACGGGTGTTTACTGACGGTAACCTTACTCCATTTCCTCCCAAATTCACATCTGCTCACACTCGGCACTGATCTCAGCGTCCTTTAGTTGTCACCTCACTGCTTTTTGTTGGTTTGTTTCTCCTCCTCTTTGCTTCCAGATGATATCAATGATAAAATGTGATTCATGGCTAACTTGATAGTAGTCATAGTCAAGAACCTCCTTTACAGCTTTGAAAAACACTCATAACGCATCATGAACTTTTTAAAATAGTTCACCATAAGGAGATAACTTGAACAACTCTGGATGAGCCAGAATATTTTCTTGGTTCTTCTCTATCTCATTATTGTAAATTATGTAAATATCTTTTATATCCATGTCCCTATATTCCTATTCCTATATATAGGAGTCTTAACTATATGCATAAAATCATATGCATATATGTAATATATATAGTGTGTATGTGTTTCTACATCTTCCTTTTCATCATAGTTTATCTATGAATATTTATATAATTTGCAACCTCATAACAGAGTCTGTTTTATATATATATACTCCATTGCTGATTATACCTTCACAGCTTTCTCAAAGAACAATGATTTCATTAAAGGCACTTATTTTAGAAAATAAAATATATTCTGACTTAATTTTCCTTTAAGTATTTCATATTTAGAACACAAATGCTATAACGAGAATATTTGTATGTTTATACTTTGATCCAGCTGCATAATAAAACTCCAATATAATGTAATTTGCTCATTACTTTCTCAAACATTCAGAGGTGTTCTCTATGCATTTTCTAAAGGCATTTGATACAAAGGAGTAAATTTCAGTCCATCATTCTTTTGTTTTCTATGTATCATATTTCAGTGTTTACTGCAGTAGGAAAAAATACATGTATCCCCAATGAAACTGGATTTTTAATTTCTTCCTTTATTAAGGTTCCTCAGAAAAGATTTTGTCATTTACTTAAGGAAAACTTTAATACTTAGTGCCCCTTGCCTTTAAACAAGCAAGCTCTGGCAGTTGGTGATGGACAGGGAAGCCTGGCATTCTGCAGTCCATGGGGTCACAAAGAATCAGTCACAACTGAGCAACTGAACTGAACTGAACTGCCTTTAAACATTCCTGAAAATTGCACAGCATCTCCAAGTCCTAGATGCCTACTTTGTAAATGCCTTACTAATTATGATGCCATAATAAATTATTATTTAAAATTCAAAGCAAAAAACTATAAGCTGAGGGCTAGGTATACTAATTACTTTGCCAACAAAGGTCCATCTAGTCAAGGCTATGGTTTTTCCAGTGGTCACATATGGATGTGAGAGTTGTACTGTGAAGAAAGCTGAGTGCCGAAGAATTGATGCTTTTGAACTGTGGAGTTGGAGAAGACTCTTGAGAGTGCCTTGGACTGCAAGGAGATCCAACCAGTCCATTTTGAAGGAGATCAGCCCTGGGATTTCTTTGGAAGGATGATGCGAAAGCTGAAAGTCCAGTACTTTGGCCACCTGATGCGAAGAGTTGACTCATTGGAAAAGACCCTGATGCTGGGAGGGATTGGGGACAGGAGGAGAAGGGGACGACAGAGGATGAGATGGCTGCATGGCATCACCGACTCGATGGACATGAGTCTGAGTGAACTCCAGGAGTTGGTGATGGACAGGGAGGCCTGGCGTGCTGCAACTCATGGGGTCACAAACAGTCAGACATGACTGAGCGACTGAACTGAACTGAGGTATACTAATAATTAAATAGTTACAAAACAAAAACAAACTCAGACAGAGGACAGACTTGTGGTTTCCAAGGGAAAGGGGGTGGAGAAGGGATGGACTGAGAGTTTGGGATTAGCAGACACAAATTCTTATATGTATCGAATCAATAAACAACAAGGTCCTACTATTTATAGATTAGGGAACTATATTCAATACCCTATGAATGGAAAAAAATACGAAAAAGAATTTAGTGTATAACTGAATCACTTTGCAGTATTCCAGAAATTAATACAACATTGCAAATCAACTATACTTCAATAAAAGTTTAAAATATAATGAAAGAAGATATAAAATCTTATTTCAAATATTAACATATATTAGGGAATCTAGAAAAATGGCATTGATGAATCTATTTGAAGGGCAGAAACAGAGATGCAGACATAGAGAACAAATTTGTGAACCCAGCGAAGGAAGGGAAGGATGGGACAAACTGAGAGACTAGTATTGACATATACACACTGCTGCTGCTGCTGCTGCTAAGTCGCTTCAGTCGTGTCCAATTCTGTGCGACCCCATAGACGGCAGCCCACCAGGCCCCGCTGTCCCTGGGATTCTCCAGGCAAGAACACTGGAGCGGGTGCCATTTCCTTCTTCAATATATACACTACCATGTGTAAAACAGACGGTTAGTGGGAAGCTGCTGGATAACACAGTGAACCCCGCCTGATGCTCGGTGACGTCCTAGAGGGGTGGGATTGAGGGTGGGTGGGAGGAAGGCTCAAGGAGGAGGGAATATGTATATACTTATGGCTGATTTGTGCTGTTGAACAGCAGAAACCAACACAAGATTGTAAAGCAATTATCTTCCAATTAAAACTAAAAATTAAAAAAATTAATAATTTCAAATTTGGCCTGAGTTCAGTTCAGTTGCTCAGTCATGTCCGACTCTTTGTGACCCCATGAACCGCAGCACGCCAGGCCTCCCTGTCCATCACCAACTCCTGGAGTCCACCCAAACCCATGTCCATTGAGTCGGTGATGCCATCCAACCATCTCATCCTCCGCTGTCTCCTTCTCCTCCTGCCTTCAATCTTTCCCAGCATCAGGGTCTTTTCAAATGAGTCAGCTCTTTGCATCAGGTGGCCAAAGTATTGGAGTTTGAGCTTCAACATCAGTCCCTCCAATGAACACCCAGGACTGATCTCGTTTAGAATGGACTGGTTGGATCTCCTTGCACAGAAGAACTGTACAAAAAAGATCTTCACGACCCAGATAATCATGATGTTGTGATCACTCATCTAGAACCAGACATACTGGAATGTGAAGTCAAGTGGGCCTTAGGAAGCATCACTACGAACAAAGCTAGTGGAGGTGATGGAATTCCAGTTGAGCTATTTCAAATTTGGCCTACTTCTTGTAAAATTCCAGTAGGTTATCAGTGTTTATAACTTATATTTATGGCTGATAGCAGGCTTATCCTAGACCTAGGTGTTATATGACCTCTGGTCACTTCTTATTGTTTCTTATTCATTTTCTATATGAATAGTGGTATATTCAATCTAGATTATTTTGCAGAAGTTATTAAAATAAAGGTATTTGCTTACTGTATGAAGAATATTTATTTAAAAATAGTTGAAATGATAAATCTTGTGTCCAGTTGGGCACATAAACTGCAATAAAAGCCAGCTGAGGACTTTCTGTCCATTGCACAAAGCTGGAGAGCCCTGACCCTTGCCTGGGAAATCTCACTTAGGATATACATGAGTTGCAAGTGTCCAACATTCAGTCCTACAAAAGAGACTAATGTAAAACCACATGCATCAACAAAGCTTAAAATCTTTCTTACTCTTAGAGAACGAACTTATGATTGCCCGGAGGGAAAGAATGGTGGGGAGAGATAGTTGGGGAGTTTAGTATCGACATGTACACACTGCTATATTTAAAATGAATAACCAGCAAGGTCCCACTCTACAGCACAGAGAACTCTGCCCAGTGTTATGTGGCAGCCTGGATGGGAGGAGGGTTTGGGGGAAAATGGATACACGTATATCCACCTGAAACTATCATAACATTGTTAATCAGCTATATACTTCAATACAAAAAAAAAAAAAGCTAAAAAAAATATTTCTTACTGTTTTTGGTAAGAAGTCAACTTTTACTGTAAATGCCTAGGTACTGTATTTGTAGGCTTTGCAAACCTTGTATTCTGTCACAATTACTCCTGCTATGATATCATGAAAGCAGCTTCAGATAATACATAAAGGAATAGATGTGGCCGTGTGCCACTGAAAGTATACAGAAGTAGTAGAGGATCAGATCTGACGCATAGGCCATAGCTCCTAAACCTATAGGCTTTTAAAAAAACAGGCATTAATAAAATATTTATTATGTCTGGCCTGCACCCCACCTCCCTTCCAGTGAATTATCTTGACGTTGGTACCTTTTTCTTTGGAGATCACTATTCTAGACGATTCCTGACAATGAACATCATTCTACTCTGATTTAGCATTAAATAGATGAATCTCATAAGGTTCTAGTGTTTGAGGGAAGGACGAGAACCCTAAAATTCTCTTGTATATGTTTCTATCAGCAAGATATGTAAACATAGTAATTTCCCATAAAATCCATACAGTGTTTTTCACTTACTTGAGAATTTTCTTTTTCAACATAAAAATACATAGAACAACTTTTTCAAAATAAGCTTTATTTAAGAGGTTGGTTTTTAAAAAGGAATTATGTTATAATATCCTGCAAAACTCCAAGAACACAAGAAGTTATGAAATAAATAATATCTTTGTTCATTAGAGAAAAATTACCAAATATGCAGTGAATAAATTCATTTAGCTGCGTTTGTTAAAAGAACTACAGCGCCTGCAGAATTAGATACTGACAGAGGCATCCGAAAAATAATGCTATAGCAATACCTAATACATTCATCACTCTAGAAAAAGCCCACTTTCTATTTAGCCATCAAATCAAACTGTTCAACTGCAAAAGTTGTTTCCATTTGTTTAACACCAAAGGGCATTGGAAGGCATATGGACTCTTCTCATTAAAGCTGGCACATCTGAGGCTCTTTTGTTCCATTCTGGTTTTCAAAAGTTACTTCCTTTCTTGTTGTTTAGTAATGAAGGCTGAAAATCCACTTTCCCCTTGCTTCTGCTTCCCCTCGCACCCCCACATAGCTATCTGTGCCTGTGGGAACTCAGAGCACTGCTGGGGGAAATTACGGGAGCCTTTAACTCCATCTTCTTTTTCTTCTTCCCACCTCTTTGGGAAAACAACACTTGTTTTTAAATGCAGCACTTATTTTCAGCTTTTCCTTCCTGCCTGAAGCCTAGAACAATTTAAAATCAGAGGGACAGCATTTCTGCTACAGTTTTAATTTCAAACAGCAGTGTTCATAAAGGCAAGGACAGTTACAATGCATTTCTTAAAGAGTGCCTCCTTCAGCCAAAGATGTATCAACATTTTAAAGATATGATCACAGAGACTCCAAATTACTAGGAAGAGATTCAAATCATTGATAGTTCACTACATCAGGCCAAAACAAATTAGGTCTCTTAATTTTGAACATATGGCATAACTTCTTGCTTATCAATTGCAATTTTGAAACATCCATATGCGTTTTAAAAGCAGACATGCTTAAAGTAACACATCTATTTCAGGTCCTGATTTGAACCAAAAAATTTAAAGTTGTGAAATATGAAAAAGGTAGCATATGCTTAGCTATCTCAAATTCTCTATTTTAAAAAGTTTTTTAAAGGATTAAAACATAATTTTGAAGACAGAATTTGTATTATTTAGTGCTGAAAGTTTGCAGTTAGCTGAAAGCAAGTTTCACAGAGCAGATAACACAGATAAGTGAAAGTGTCAGTCGCTTAGTCGTGTCCAACCCTTTGTGACTCCATGGAGTATATCCCACCAGGCTCCTGTGTCCAGGCAAGAATACTGGAGTGGGTTTTCATGCCCTTCTTTAGGAGATCTTCCCAATCCAGGGACTGAACCTGGGTCTCCCACATTGCAGCCAAATTCCCTAGTGGGAAGCCCTGGAGAAGAAAATGGCTTCCCTGGGGAAGAAACTCCAGTATTCTTTTTTATTTTTTATTTTAAATTTATTTATTTTATAATTGAAGGATAATTGTTTAACAGAATTGTGTTGGTTTCTGCCAAATATCAACACCAATCCACTCCAGTATTCTTGCCTGGAGAATTCCATGGACAGAGAAGTGGTGGGCTACATACACCCCATGGGGTCACAAAGAGTCAGACATGACTGAGCGACTTTCACTTCACTTTACTTCTTTACTGTCTGAGCCACCAGCGAAGCCCCTTAAACATAAATAAACATGAAGATATTTGATAGAGACATGCTCATGGGAAATGAAAGAGGAAGTATTATATAATCAATACAGTGGGCACCAGAGAATGAAAATGCTGAGTTTTATGTTTTTCTATACATATAGTTCGGTTTTCAACCCCCCATCGTGACCTGGAGGTTTTTGGGGGAAAGGCATAATTTAAGGTGAAGAAGTTAGAAAGTAATAAAGAAAAGAGGCTTCTCTGACTTCCTACTAAAGTGTTAGCAAATACATTCTCTTCATGGTGGGAAGAAAGAAGAGAACGCATTTGCTGACACTTTAGTAGAAAGTCAACTCCTTTCTTCCAAAATTATAGTACTTCTAGAAGAAAGAGTAACAACAGTAAACATTTAGAAAAGTGTATTCCCTTTAATGGGGAAGGCAATGGCACCCCACTCCAGTACTCTTGCCTGGAAAATCCCATGGACGGAGGAGCCTGGTAGGCTGCAGTCCATGGGATCACTAAGAGTTGGACACGACTGAGCGACTTCACTTTCACTTTTCACTTTCCTGCATTGGAGAAGGAAATGGCAACCCACTCCAGTGTTCTTGCCTGGAGAATCCCAGGGACGGAGGAGTCTATGGGGTCGCACAGGGTCAGACAGGACTGAAGTGACTTAGCAGCAGCAGCAGCGACTTAGCATTCCCTTTAAAATGTCCAGAGTCCTTTCACAGTGACTGGGGGGACTTTCCTGGCAGTCCAGTGGTTGAGAATCTGGGCTTCTACTGCAAAGGGCCCAGGTTCAATCCCTAATAGGGGAACTAGGATCCCACATGCTGCATGGACAGCCCAAACACATTTTTTAAAACGTCATAAATGAGCATGAGTATGTGTACCATTAGAAATGAGATTAGTAGTCCCAGTTTTCAAGGACAAAATTGAAGTTTCTGAAGTTCAGAAAGTTGACTGATACTCCCAAGACCACACCAAGCCCATGTTCCTTCCATTGCCTTCTGTCACATTCCTCTCCTTTGTAGGAAGCAGGAAAGTCACTGCTGGAGCAGTGAGAGTGAAAGTCACTCCATCATGTCAGAACGCTGGAGTAAGTAGCCTTTCACTTCTCCGGGATTTTCCCAACCCAGGGATCGAACCCAGGTCTCCCACATTGCAGGCGGATTCTATACCGGCTGAGCCACCAGGGAAGCCCAGTAGTCTCCAGTAACCAACCAACCCTCCAGTCATGGTAGGGTCCCTTAATGGATAAGGAAACACCAGGCCATGGAGTGTGTAGCCTGAGTGTGAAATCAACAGTCAGAGAGAGAAAGTGCGGAGGGCTGCAGAGAAGGTTAAGAGCAGCAGGAAGGCGACAGAGATTAAGGTTCAGATATTTACAAATCACTAGAATCTAAGCACAAAGGGGACAGGGATATTATCTGCCCTGTTTCCTGAAAAGTCATCCAGGTTTTTTACATAGCCTGGCACAAACATAAGTGGCTGAAGACTAAGAGGAAATAGAAGGGAAGTGAGTGTGGAGAGACGCAGCAAAATCATCCATCAGGAAATCACGGCAAGAACCACATACCAGCGGTTACTGTCCATCCCTTTCTGCTCTGTAGGTCTGCACTCCATGGCCCTTCCACCAACCTGGGCAGCTAGGGCTTAATACCATCCTCATATCTAAGGGTAGGATTTGAGTGGTAACAGTTACAACTGAATTTCAAAGAGAAATTTGGTACATTTCATATATAAGAACCATTAGAGGTAGCCTTCACATTGTATGTTAACAAAGTGTTACAATTTTAAAGAAAAATGATCTTGCAATTTTTAATATCCTGAGGTTTTGTTCCTTTGACTCTATTATTGTTTTACCAAGAACCTTAAGTGAAAACATTGAGGTTCAGGAACAAAATTGTGTTTCCTGTACAGAGCTGTGTCACCTAGTCCAGCATCACCTTTTAGAGAGATTTAGAAAAGCAAAATTTATCCCCCAAGTTCCCTGCAAGGATTATCCCAGAGTCTTTTGTGGTTGTGAAACAAAGGAATTAAAGTATGGTATCTTCTGTATTTAAAGAATGCAGAAATGGGAAATTCAGATATGGCAAAGACTTACAAAAACATCTTCACTTTCATTATAGAAACATTGTTATTTAAATTTTAGTCTGCCTACTTGGCCTTCTTATTCAGCATATTTGCAAAGGAAATAGCTGTCAAGTTTGCAAATGGAAAAAAAATAATTTACGTAGCCAAGACCAGGACCCCAATAAAGGCTGTTATATGTTTGTGATTTTTATAGGAACACACACATATATAAATATATGTATACATACATGCATGCGTGCTAAGTCACTAAAGTCATGTCTGACTCTGTGTGACCCTTTGGACTTCAGCCCAGCAGGCTCCTCTGTCCATGGGATTCTCCAGGCAAGAAAACTGCAGTGCGTTGCTGTGCTCACCTCTGTATACATATATATTTAAATTTAATTTTGAAAGTATATCATTTCCTCCCCCCAGCCAGGGATTTTAGTTTAAGGAAAAGCAAAACAAAAAGTAAATAGGATTTTTTTAAGGAAAAGTCAAAATAAAAGTTTACCTACCCTAAATTGCTCAATCAGAAAGAAAAAAAAACCAAAGTAAGCTCTCTGGAGATGGGTATTATCTGTCATGATTTTGACCTAGATAGTAAATTAAAAGATTTTCCATCTCTCTAGAGTTATGACCTGATTAATACTCGATCTTTTTTTTCCCCCTGGTTTTTGGATCACCTAAGGATGTGAAACCTCAGAAGCATCCCAATAATATTTAAAGGCATGAACACAAATTTCAGAGTAAGGAGGTACCTTCAAAAGTACTTCATACAACACCCTCATTTGCAGATGTATAATTAAATTCAGGAGCAGGAATGACTTAGTCCAAGTTAGTCTGATGTAAATATTTTAACAGTTACCATCAGACTGCCCAACTTTTTTGAATTTCTCTTTTAGTTAATTGTCCTGACACCTAACAATTGGGGAAATACAAGAAAGAGAGAGAAATGTTTGGGAAAGTAGGGAAGCTATAATCTTGCTAACAAAGCCAGAGCCAATGCAAATGCATGTCCCTTGTCAAACAGGGCTATCATTATGAGTAGAGGCTCCATGGAATGTGGAAAATTTCATAAATGGAGGCTTGTTCATCTCTTCTGTGTCAATCAAATAGGAATAATTTCTTAGTTCAAACACAAAAAAAGTCACCTAACCAATGCTGGTTGAACAGAAATGTCCCTGGCATGGGTGGCACTAAGCATCATTAATCATAAAATTCTTGGAACTGGAAGGGAGACAAGAGATGGGCTAGTCTAGGCCTCTCAACTCTTGTACTAGTGACATTTGGAGCAGAGTAAGTCTTTGCCCTGGGGGACCGTCCTGGACACTGCCGCCACGTTTAGCAGCTTCCCTGGCCTCTAGCCACTGCATGCCCGTAGTACCCCAAGCTCCAGGCAAGATAATAATGGCTGGACAATTCATGCCAGATGAGAACCACTGCCCAGTCTAGCTCCCTCTCTTCATCCTTCAGGTTCAGAGTTCACAGATGCACTGGGTAGAACTGGCTATCACAATCACCACTAGAACACACACTTCAGAGCTCTTTCCACAAAACCAAGCTGCCCTAGATCCCCGTTGGTTCAGTTATACATCAGAATGAATAAAGGCATCAGATCTTTGCCCGAATGAGAGGTGAAACCAGTCCAACCTAAGAACACACTGCAAAGGGTCTCCCTGGTGGCTCAGCTGGTAAAGAATCCACATGCAATGCAAGAGACCCTGGCTTGATTCCTGGGTCAGGAAGATCCCCTGGAGAAGGAATAGGCTACCCACTCCAGTATTCTTGGACTTTCCTGGTGGTTCAAATGGTAAAGAATCCACCCACAATGCAGGAGACCTGGGTTTGATCCCTGGGTTGGGAAGATCCCCTGGAGGAGCGCATGGCAATCCACTCCACTATTCTTGCCTGGAGAATCCTCAAGGACAGAGGAGCCTGGTGGGCTGCAGTACATGGGGTCACAAAGAGTCAGAGATGACTGAGTGACTAAGCACACGCATACGAGGATACACTGCAAAGAGCCAATCCTTCTATGAAATGCAATTCACGAGGGTCTAAGGCTTCCCAGAATCCATTAAGCCACAGATTGAGAAAAACACCTCTATTTTTCTGAGCTTACCCAATGGGATAAATATCACATATACTTGTTTTGATTTGAGCAGGTAAAATATGCTAAGCCTTTCTGCTCTACAAGACAAGGATAACCGACAATTCAGTTCTTGGTAAGCGGTTTCTTACCAAATGCATTTTCTGTTTTCAGAAATATTAAAGATATAGAGGTTCATAAAGCAAATTGGTATTTGGAAGGCTGGGCTACAGTAGAGTAAATTTCACTTAGGATGTCTAGATTTGGAGATTAGAACAATATTTTGAAAAACTCTAAAAACCTACTAGCTCTTCCATCTCAAAGGAATCACCAATCCTTTACAAATTTACTGCAGATAGCTCTTTTCACATAGCCTTTGAGATAAAGAAAAATACACTTTAATCCTGTTTTCTATTTTTCCATGTATTTATTTTAAATCACTCGCTTCACTAACCTGATCTCAGTTTTCGCAGGTTGGACTGCTGAAGCTCTTTGGTTTCTTTAATGGGATTTAAAAAATAGTTTATTTACCAGTCTGAGCTCTCTGCTTCCTTCTGTCCTATGCACTCTCTTGGCTGTTCTTCTCATTTGGATTTATCATTTTCTCTGCCAATATGACAAGCTTAAAGTTATTTTATCTTAGATCACAGTGAGGAAGAGAAGGTTCCTAATTCTCTTCATATGAGTCAGCTTCAAACTTCCATATATTCCTGTGACCTTTATATTTGTCATTATACAAAGTCTGTCTAATCTCACCCACACTTACACTCCCATGTATAAAAGAGATAGCTAGTGGAAACCTGCTGTATAGCACAGGAACCTCAGCTCTGTGCCCTGTGCTGACCGAGGGCCAGGGGATGAGGCGAGGGTTGGTGCGGAGGAGGTCCAAGAGGCAGGGGATGGATGTATACACGCAGCTGATTCACTTTCTTGTACACCAGAAACCAACACAACGTTGTAAAGGAACTATACCCCAATTGAAAACATGTATTATAGTGAAATTCCTAAAAAGTAAAATACCTAACAATCTCTCCAATGGTTAGAGATTGTAACATTTATTCTAAACACATTAATCTTAGCATTTATAGTCAAAGAATATATCCAGTTTTTACTATGTCCTCCTCAAGATGTATTCTACTTGGATTCCATTTCTCATGGGTTGAGGAAACACTCAATTAAAAAAAAAACAGAAAGAAAGGAAACCATAAGCCCCTCACCCCCGGTTGCATTTTGCTATGTATATTTATTTTGATTAACTAGTCCCCAAATCATCTTAACAAAGCTGTAGGATTGAACCTGTTTGGGTGGAGATGGAGGAGATCATTGTAGACAGTGTTCTGGTATATCAGACAAAGCCATGGAGTTCTATTCATAGGCTGATGATGATTCAAAGTTCAACATGGGTTGAGAAACAGAATCCTCTGAAGTAAAACATAAGATGCATATTTTTTTTCACAAATATAATGAACTTTCTAATTTTTGAATAACCCTTATTTTGCCTATTACTTAAAATTATTTTACATAGCTACCTTCACTCTTTTGAAATCCTGTTGAATGATACTTTTAAGGTGAACACAATAGAGAATTTTAAATTCTATATTTTAACAAAACCTTATTTTAGGTACTGTTTGTCTTGCCTTTCCCTGGCTTTTCTCAAACAAATATACAGAGAAAAGCTTAATTTAAAGCTGGAATATTCAAAGAAACTTAAATTTTTTAATTTATTTTTAATTGGAGGATAATTGCTTTACAATATTGGGTTGATTTCTGTCCTATGTCAACATGAATTAGTCATAGGTATACACATGTCCCCTCATACTCTCCAGCCTCCCTCCCACTTTCCCTCCCATCCCACCCCTCTAGGCTGTCACAGAGCACCAGGTTTGAGCTCCCTGGGTCATTCAGCAAATCCCCACTGGCTATCTATTTTACACAGGGTGATGTATATGTTTCAGTGCGACTCTCTCAATCCGTCCCACCCTCTACTCCCCCCACTGTGTCAAGTTCTGCTCTCTATGTCTGTCTCCATTACCATCCTGCACGTAGGTTCATCCGTACCATTTTTCTAGAGTCCATGCTGCTGCTGCTAAGTCGCTTCAGTCGTGTCCAACTCTGTGCAACCCCATAGACGGCAGCCCACCAGGCTCCCCCGTCCCTGGGATTCTCCAGGCAAGAACACTGGAGTGGGTTGCCATTTCCTTCTCCAATGCATGAAAGTGAAAAGTGAAAGTGAAGTCGCTCAGTCGTGTCCGACTCTTAGCGACCCCATGGACTGTGGCCCACCAGGCTTCTCCGTCCATGGGATTTTCCAGGCAAGAGTACTGGAGTGGGGTGCCATTGCCTTCTCTACTAGATTCCGTATATATGCATTATTATATGATATTTTTTTTTTCTTTCTGACTTACTTCACTCTGTATAATAGGCTCTAGGTTCATTTGCCTCATTAGAACTGACTCAAATGTGCTCCTTTTTATGGCTGAGTAATATTCCATTTTATATATGCAGCACAACCTCTTTATCCACTCATCAGTTGGACATCTAGCTTGCTTCCATGTCCTAATTATTGTAAATAGTGCTACAAGGAACACTGGGAAGATGTGTCTTTTTGTCTCATTGTCTTTTTCACATCGTTCACATGTTCTTTGTTGCTTTTATGGTTTCCTCAGGGTATATGACCTAACAATGGTGGGATTGTTAGGTCATATGGTAGTTTTATTCCTAGCTTTTTTGAGGAATCTCCATTTCTGTTCTCTGGGGCTTCCCAAGTGGCACTAGTGGTAAAGAACCCTCTTGCCAGTGCAGGAGACGTAAGAGATGCAGGTTCAATCCCTGGGTAGGGAAGATCCCCTGGAGGAGGGCATGGCAACCCACTGCAGTATTCTTGCCTGGAGAATCCCATGGATGAAGGAGCCTGGTGGGCTACAGTCCATGGGGTCGTACAGAGTCAGACTTGACTGAAGCAATGTTGAGCATCTTTTCATGTGTTTATTATCCATCTATATTTCTTCTTTGGAAAAATGTCTATTTAGGTCTTTAATTTTAATTTTTTTTTTAAAGAAACTTAGCCTTCCAATTAGAATTGATAAAAATTTAGATTTAATGAATACAACTTTTTATGCCATAGACCTCAATCCTATCAGATGTAGATAAAAATGAAACTAAAGGTTAAACTCAACCACAACAAATAACAGAAAAAGAGGAATACAATTTACATGAGAGGCTCTAAATATGGTCATGGTCATCTCTCACAAATAAAGACATCTGAGGAGTTAACAAAACAGGACATATTTGCTTAAAGTCTTCAGATCATCACTGTTTCCCAGTAGATTGGGGTATAGTCAGAAGCTATGTATTCACTATTTGTTAAACTACTAATGCTCTGAAGCTTCACTAATGTTTAGAATTCAGTTGCTTAACTAATTATTAGAAGTGGTCTGTCTATTATGATAGAATTGACAAATAGGTCTTCTTTATGTGTTTGTTGTAAAGCAAGTAAAAATCTAAGATTCCTAATCCTACAGAAAGCAACAGAGGGGTACAGAAGAAGTCTCCCTTGATCGTGCAGATCCTGCAGCCCTTAGCTTCTGTCTTCCGTGATACATACACAAAGTGAAGAGAAAGCTTAAAGCAATGCTAATAATAACAATAATAAATAAAAGGGAGAGATAAAAGCCTAAGTTTCCTAACTGATTATATCCTGGAGGAAAAAGTGTGTTTTGTCTCCATAGGACAATTTTTTACTATTAAAAAGTTTTATTGTACTGATGATAAATTATCTATTACATATAGTACATAACCCATATATGAAAATAGTCTATTATCTATTACCCATAGAGGAGGAAAGAAGGAAGGCATGCAGGAAGAAAGGAAGGAAGGGAGGAGGGAGGAAAGAAATAAGAAGAGAAAAACACACAAGGATTTCATTACATGAATAAGAAAAACAACCTGGTAAAACTTGGAGAAGCTGAATCTCTAGGCTTAACTCTTCAAAAACAAATGTAGCCCTACAAGGAATTTAAGCTGTGTCCCCATAAAACTATTCACCAAATCACTTAATCATTTCTAGATCTGAAAAGGTTAAACATTTTAATCTGAAAAAATACTTCCTAATAAAATATTAACAAGATAAAAGGTAATTTTATGATAAAAGAGAGTGAGCCACCTTGATTGAGAAATGTTGAAAAAGGTAGCAATTTGTGGCAAAAACAGAAGTCATTCAGAAAAAAAACACAGTGTTATCTAGTTCCACCTTTTGCCATGGTGAGTGTCTGCTCAGTAACTATAAAATGTGAGTGACATGAAGAAGTGCAGGGGACGATCACAGTAAAAATATAATTTGATTAATAATTAGATAGAAATCTGAAAGTCATCCACATAATTATTAAAGTTGAATGTCAGGCAGATAGTTTGGTAGGGCAGTCAGATGGCTAAGAAAACTCAGAAGTAAAAAAAAAGAATGTAAATGCTACAACAAAGAAAATTCTCTAAATTATCCTTTTACATTCTCTATGGTACAAAGGAAATTCATTAAAGGATCATTTTCACACAAAAACATGCAATTTTCCTATTGAAGCAAATTAGAAGGAAAATAAAAGTTAAGAGGTATACATGCTAGAAAGCATTCTTTTTCATTTAAGAGAAAAGAAAAACATTTGCAGGAAAATCAGATTAAACTACAATATCACCCCCCCCAACTTTCAATTCTGTCCAAAATATTTTTCCTATATTTCTCTATGGCTTCAAGAAAGAAATGATATATCTAACAGTATGGGTTGAATTACTAATTTATAAAGAATGGGATGAAAATGTTTTATACATGTCATATAACTGAGGTTAGCAATTGCTTTTGCTTTTTCTACTAGGTTGAGACTCCAATGCAATTCACTTTGTCTAATTAAATACATTAAATGACCAGGAAAAAACCAATATATTTTGAAAACTCACAGAGATAAACAAAAAACCATTCCTCTCTTTAGTATCTTTATTTTCATCAGCTAATTGATTTTCTAAACTTTTATATCTTCTGGATGTCCATTTGTCCAACCAATTCTGTTAATTATTTTCCAACCCAACCTTTAGTTATTAACAAAACTATGCTTCAAAGTACATCATCATAGTTTTATATCCATATACAGAGTGTTGAGGATATTCTATAAGAACTCAAAAGTACCACAAATTGATATAATAATGGATTGAAAGGTAATTTCAGAGAAGCCTAAGCTTCATTCTGAAGTGTCTTTGTTTAAAAATCCATCTAATATAGAATGGTAGTTCCTGGCCTATGCCATTTTGATGCAAAAGTTGTTGATTAATAAGTCTCAATGACTCAATTATGCATTTGGTTTCAAACTTGGCTTTTAATACTCAGAGGGTATCTCCAGGCAAAATTTCAGTTCATTATCAGTTCAAAAGACTGCCCTACTGTACCTTCTGAAGCTATAGCAAATACATTTCCATCTGGTCTCATCATCTTTGGTGCCTGACATTTTGTAACCGAGAGTTTTGAAATAATATTTTATGGCACTGAGGCTGCCAGGGGAAATTTACTGACTTAACAATCCCATTCAGCACTTCCTGTCATGTGGAACTATCCTCAGGATGAGGCAGATTAGTGAATATGAGCTGCTCCAATTTGGCTCAACTGTCAGGCTGAAGTAGTCTCCATTACATGGATGGCTGAGATCAGCCATTGAGTGTGGAACCATTCAATTTATTCTGTGGCACCAGTGAAGGAGACAATAATAGTGACCAGAACGGAATACACTTGAGTAGACTCCCTCCTGCTAAGTTCTGATGAAGCAGCCACACTGAAACCATAAATTGTTACTACTCAATGTATTGTTTAAGGAATCTCAGCATCTACACCTGTGAGCTGTCTTTTGTATCTGCCTCCATTGTCGATTCTGGCCACAGTGAGATATTGGTTACAGCTCAATGTAGAGGCCAATTGAGAGCATACGCAGTTTCCTGGTTTCCTATTATATGCATTTTTCCTCTCCTGCAAAGTCAATGAATAAAACCAGGCAAAGTACGGAATTCGCTTTTAAGTACTCTGTTAGACTTCTTTGAATTTTGATAGTCCGCTGACACAGAAGTTAGGATACACACAAAAATAAATTGATTGAAAGAAAATATAAATAAGTTTATGTCTGTGGCACCAAAATACTTAACAAAAGAACTAAAATTGTGCACTAATTATCTGAAAATACATTGGTTTATGGTGTATATACATAGAGCTTTAAACTTGCTATATAGTCAGGAAAAGCTGTGAAAAGAATTGGCAACTTCTTTTAATGAAAATAATTTCCTACACCTGAAAATGGAATTTATCATTCCAGAGAACAGTAAATTGTGATACTGTATAGGAAGATTAACTTGACATTCTACAAAGAATCTTGTTCAAAGTAAAATGCATTAATTTGAAATTATACTAATAAAAAAGAATACAATTTTTACTTTACAACATTAGATCATTTTTAAAGAATATATTGCATGGATAATATGTGAAATTTATTTTGTGTCAACATTTTATCATATAACAATAGATAACTTTTATAAATTTTTATAATAATCCCTTATTGTCTAAAATGTCACATTAAGCCTCTAAATGATTAGTATCATTAGATATCTAATGAATGCTTTTATTGATGATGGAAATATGCTTTCCTAAGAGGAATTTCCATTACTTTTATGTGCAAATTTAGTGAACACAACCTTATATATCAATAGGACTTTTCTAATTTAAATTGAGGGCTTTTTTCCCCCTGAAAAATGGAAAAAATTGCCTCTAATTATCATTTTCAATGATACTGCTGCTAAGTCACTTCAGTCGTGTCCGACTCTGTGCGACCCCATAGACAGCAGCCCACCAGGCTTCCCTGTCCCTGGGCTTCTCCAGGAAAGAACCCTGGAGTGGGCTGCCATTTCCTTTAATGATATTAGTGCCCTCTAAAAATGTTTAACTTATTGAAATCCTATCAGTCTTCACAAAGTATATACAAATAAGCAGAAAATATTATCATCTCCATTTTATAAATAAAAACTATAGCTAAGCATGAGAAAGTATTTATAATGAACTTTTTCAAGACTTTGAGCCTGGTCATATTCTTAGATTTTAAGTAAACCAGATTTTAAAATTTGAAGGATCCTTAAATACTTCATCAGAACACCCCATCTTATGCATTAAGATACTGGAACGGGGCAAGATGAAATGCCTTGCTCAGTGTCATAAAGTGAGATGAGATATTTCTTATGTTTCACAAATATGAACAGAATCTCTATTTCCAAGAATTGGTTAGTTATCATTTTCAAACTAAAGTTTAAAGAGTACAGTACTTTATGTTCCTTTGTAAGTCTATTCTATTATATATTACCAAATGTGGTGGTGATCTTGTGTTTCCCAGTTATATCCACAAAGGTTTCTGGATTGTTTGCATTGCTTAAGCATGTAATAAAGTTTGAGATATAAAATATATAACCTATGCCTATTTGTTGCATTGGAAGAAGACAAACAAAGATGCAAGGTTTCTCTTTGAGATAATGTATGAAATTTTATATTACCTAAATGTGTATCTTCATGTTTTCCCCCAATATCTTATAAAGCATCATCAACAACCTTCCATTATACATTCTCCAACAATAGGATATATAAGGGGAATTTACCTTTTTAGTACATAAACAAACAAAAAAATACCTTAAAGTAACTTAACCTCCTACTCCCTACCTAGCACCACTCAATCTAGGGGATCACATCATCTCTACCAAGTTGATAGGAATCCAAACAATAGATCTTTTGTCAAATGTACTAATGTACTACCAAACCTAAAAAACATGCCAGTCCAGGTTCAATGCACGATACTGGATGCTTGGGGCTAGTGCACAGGGACAACCCAGAGGGATGGTATGGGGAGGGAGGAGGGAGGAGGGTTCAGGATGGGGAGCACATGCATACCTGTGATGGATTCATTTTGATATTTGGGAAAACTAATACAATTATGTAAAGTTTAAAAATAAAAAAAAAAAAAAAACTATGTCACTTCAAAAGGAAGTGGCATTTTAGTAACAAGAATGCAACATCTATATCACATGAAGACTCCATGATGTCTTCATAGAAAGTAATGTCTTAATCCCCAAAATAATACCAGCACTAGGTAGAAAAATTTTAGACAAAAGCCTTTAAATACTTCCAAATATCATCCTGGAAATACTTAAGAATTTTTATTATGCAGAAAATAGAGCTTTTTTTAAATTACTAAGGTTATTCCAATCACATTTTCTTGTACATGCTCTATTCATTAGGGCATTTCTATATTTTGTACAGTTATTTATCCAAATATCAAAGACATTTTCACGTGTACACTCACCTGCTCAGAAAAGAAGTCACTGTTATCCTCCAGGTATTTACTGAAAGGGTTGGGTTCATAGACTTCCTCCTCTTTCTTCAGTAATATTTTGGATTTTACCGGTGCGGGGCGAATTACTCCAGGCTTTGTCTTCATGAATGTCAATAAATTTTTAGAAATAAAGAAAAAAATACTATTAAAATGAATACATAAGAATATTAATTCATTCAAATGTACTCACAGCACTTTATTATTTTTAATTTTTAAATGATTTTATAAATACATAAATAGCCAGAAATCAAAAGATTTTAACTAAAGTAGCTTTAGTTTTAAGTGACCTGTTATACAGTAATCAATTTAAAAAGATCTACTATCATGACATTCAAAATGCCAAAACATCTTCATCTGTCTAGTCAAGTATCTTTACCAGCACTTTCAGCCAATAAATATTTCATTTGACAAATATTTAGTGACGGTATCCTCAGGGCCAGGCAACATGCCCATTTGGGGCATGATAGGAGAGATGAATTTGGTACAATTCACCAAGTCCATAACAACTTTCTTCTTCTGGAAACTGTCCCCGCCCCCCACACCCTAAAATCCCAGAATCCATGTTCAGACTGCCTATAATGAAACCAGACAGGGGTGGCGTTCTGACCCGAGAGGGTAGGGGCTTCTCCCAAGAATATGGAGCAGGGCTTTAATCTACTCTTTAGTCATGCTACGAGATGGAAATGATACTATGTAAATCTGGGAGCTTTGGGAAAGCCTTACTCTGCCATAAAAGCAGATCTGATGAGATCAAGAAAAATACAGCAAAGTATAAGGAGAAGCAGCCAGTAGAGGAAACACACGAGGGCTTTCCAGAACCGAATTCCAAAACATCCCTGGAACCAAGCAGGATTTCTGGTCTGAGACTCCCTGAGACTTTCCTTTTCTTTAACACAAAATTCCCTTTTGTAAACTCAGGTTGACCTCTATAATTTGCAATCAAAAGAGTCTGAGTGAATAGGCCAGTCATTCAAAATTCATGGATTTATACCCAACATCAGTTAGACAAGAGAGGGAAAGGGAGAAATCTAGTTTGGGGCAATTTCAAAATGATGTTTCACAAACACAAAAGTCTTGTTACACTGTAAAGTGTCACAAAATGATGGATAAGTTTACAGAAACATCCCAAACAATAATTTGATAAAAAGTTGTGACATTTTTTTCTCTATGAGCACTTTGCTGTAATCATTCTTATCAGGTCCATTTCTTTTCAGAAAATAGAAAATTAGCTCTCTTCAGTCTGTGCTGATGCTCACTAGTTAAGCCTTAAGGATGAATATCTATCTTGCTGCCATACAAGCCATTGGTTATGTTTTGAGGCTTGAATAAGTACCATTCTGCAACAATTTTTTTCAGCTCATATTTTCCCAGGCGACTTTCATTTCTATGCCAACAGGGCAAATAAAGATTGAGGAAAAGTCTCTATTTTCCACAGGCTGGGCTGGGAAATATTTCCCATTTAAGAAACTGATTTCTTTCCAGAGGGGAAAAGTAAGCAAGTATTAGGTTGGTCCAAAAGTAATTGTGATTTTGCATTGCTGAACTTTGCTGTTTGATATTGGAATGCATTCTCAAATAAACGTGGTTATGTTATATATCATTTTAATGTGCATTTCTTGCTTTATGTTTTTTGCTGATGACTTACTACTTGCTGCATATTTTGTATTTATTTTAGACTAGGGAAATGATTTTAGACCAAAAGCAAATTTGAGCAATTTTCTTCTTCAAGTTCAAGATTGTAAAGCAGCGGAGACAACTTGCAGCGTCAACAATACATTTTGCCCAGGAACTGCTAACGAACATACAGTGCAGTGGTGGCTCAAGAAGTTTTGCAAAGGAGACGAGAGACTTGAAGATTAGGAGTGCAGTGATCAGCCATCAGAAGCTGACAGTGCCCAACTAAGAGCCGTCATCAAAGCTGATCCTCTTATAACTACATGAGAAGCTGCTGAAGAACTCAGTGTTGACCATTCTATGGTCATTTGGCATGTGAAGCAAATTGGGTGTAAAAGCTTGATAAGTGGGTGCCTCGTGAGCTGACTGCAAATCAAAAAGATCATCATTTTTAAGTGGTATCTTCTCTTATTCTATGCAACAATAACAAACCATTTCTCAGATTGTGATGTGTGATGAAAAGTAGATTTTATACACCAATCAGCAATGACCAGCTCGGTGGTTGGACTGAGAAGAAGCTCCAAAACACTTCCCAAAGCCAAACTTGCACCAATAAAAGGACATGGTCACTGTCTGGTGATCCACCACAGCTTTCTGCATCCCAGCAAAACCATTACATCTGAGAAGTATGCTCAGTAAATTGATGAGATGTACTGAAAACTGCAATGCCTGCAGCCAGCACTGGTCAACAGAATGGGCCCAATTTTTCTCCATGACGATAATAAACCACGTATCACACAACCAGCGCTCCAAAAGTTGAACAAATCTGGCACCGCTACAGTTGCCTGACCTCTCTCCAACTGATTACCACTTCTTCAAGCATCTCAACAACTTTTTGCAGGGAAAATGCTTCCACAGCCAGCAGGAGGTAGAAGATGCTTTCCAAGAGTTCGTTGAATCCTGAAGCACAGATTTTTATGCTACAGGAATAAACAAATGTATTTCTCACTGACAAAAACGTGCTGATTGTAATGGTTCCTATTTTGATTAATAAAGATGTGTTTGAGCCTAGTTATAATGATTGAAAATTCACAGTCCAGGACCACAATTACTTTTTCACCAACTGAATAACACCCAATTACATGTGAAATTGCACAGGTGAGTATACACACGAGAGTCATATCCTCCAATGAACCAACACAAGAACAAAGCCCAGGCAAATACTGATTTCTACAGCCACCGGTAACGGGGAAGCCTGATATCTTGGTCATGATGCAAAACTGTCCAGATTTCAGGCCTCTCTTTCCCACACGACTTCCTATTACATTTCTCGTTCCTGCCACTTCTATTCCTGTTCCTTCTCCTAATTTCCTCCTCCTTTGGAAAGTAGGAAATCAGTACAATCCCAGTACTTAGGGTTTACCAGGTTCGAAAGCCAGCATGGAATTTTAGGAGCTAAGCTTGACAGCAGCAGCAGAAAGATGAAAGCAGAGGTGAGAAATCTGGCCAGATGCACGTGAGATGCTAGAAGACTCTCCCTGCCAGGAAAACAAGGTCCCCTGGTCCCTGCATTGCTAGCAGGTTGATGTGTTGGGTTAGCCTGACCTGGAACCTTCCACTCGGATCATCTCTCTTGGTTTCCTCATCCTCCAGGGTGAGTCCAGAAAAGACACTCTTCTGGTTGGTTGGATATCAAATATTAATAGCTTTAATATCAGAATCAGTTACTTATGTTTCATATTTGTTTCTCTATCAGGCCTTATGCTTTATGCTGCTATGAATTTCCTGAATCTGATGGTCATCTGACCATTCGACAATGATTCTTTCCCTATTTTCTCTACTTCAGATTTTCTATTTTCTATTAGAAACAGTTTCTAATTATAACTAGTCTAATTAGATTTCTCTATTTCAGATTTTCCAGGTGCTCTTTACTTGGATTCTGTGTCCCTCGTCTTGGTCTACCAGAAGTCTCTGAATTTTCCTCCTCCTAGTTTGCTTCCTTAGGTCTCAGACCTGTTGCCCGACCCTGACTCTTCCATTTATTTTCACCACCTTTTTCTTTAATCATGATTTTTTTTCTTTTTCTTTTTTTCCTCCCCCTGAACCTTAACTTGCTGTCACTCACCAGTCAGCATTTAATGGACAGGGAAGTCAACTCCATGCAAAAGAATACTAAACATAGTTTGCCTTTGACATTGTTCACACTTCCCATCCTATGACCTTTACCCAAACCCTCCACACCTAACTGTGTCTCAGTGTTTGGTCAAACTGCAACTCGAACCCTGGCAGCCCAATTCTGAATCTCACGCACTCTCTGTGAACCATGGTACACAATCAGTCCTGACCAAGGCTGCTGCACCTGCTCATACCATTCCACTACTGCTTTGAAACCTGCCTCAAAGACTGAGCACTCACTGTAGACAGTGACACCATCATTATTCCAAAGACTCTGATTCCATATATTACAGGCACCACATTCAATATGTTAAATTGATTATCTCGGTTCCTCTTCTCAACACCCTGTGAAAGAGTCAGAATCAGTAACATGCCAAAGCCATGCAGTTAATATGTGAACAACTCAAGATTTAATCCGAGTCTGGTCTGATCATAAGCCCAGGATTTTAATTACTCTGGATGATTCATTTTTAGCTGCTAAAGCATTGACAGATCCAGCTAGACTCACAAGTGATACAAATATCATTCTAACGACACCAGGAAAAGTCACTCCATCTAAGTGGAGAAATAAAACAGGTACTAACTCCCCTTCTCAGCACAAAGGACACAGGAAGAAAAATAAGAAAGTTCTTCAAAAAGCAAATTTCAATGTACTGTGATAAACCTCTTGAGAAATGGTTTACACTGTACATAAGACATTTTTTTCTCTTTTGGAGCTATATTTTGGGGAAATAATTGCTAATCTTTTCATTCTTGCTATTAAAATATTTTCCCCACATTCAGAAAAATAACATTATCATTGTAGAAGGGATGATCAGACATTTTATTTTTAACTAGAACCAGAATACTATGATTTTGATTAGTTATTACAAGTTTTAAAATCTGAGAACCTCATTAGAGCCAGGTGAATATGTGGGCTTTGAGTGGATGGATACTCTGCCTGTTTATATTCTTCTTGACACAAGAGGGCTAGACTCCAACAATCACGGAGAACTCCACTCTCCATTTGCTTTGAGGAGCAGAGTAGCTCACACAGTACTGATAAATTCTCTGCTTTAAACTAAAATATAGCTGATTTACAATGTATCAGTTTCAGGTGTACCGCAAAGTAATCCAGTTACACATATACATATATAATGTGCATATGTAATTACATATGTATTCTTGACATTTTTGAAGTGCCTCAAAGACAAAACAACCATTGTCTTAGAGCTTTGAAGCATCCTTTTATCAGATCATCTATCAGATGCTCTCTGGAGCCATTTTTCCAGTTGAGATCTAGTCTATGTCAGGAAATGTAGTGTCTACATGGAGGTGAACAAGACATACCTCGTGTTCTCAGAGGGCTCACAGTTCAGGTGAGTTAAGCACGTTACAACCACCGTGTAAGTCAAGCCACATCACTGGACTCCTCTCAAGGCTCCTCTCTAACTCCACCTTCTCACTTAGAATAAAAGCTAAAACCCTTACAGGGGCTGCAGGGAGACCTACTCTTTCACTCCCCAAACAGCCTCCCCTTTCCCATCGAATCTCCTGCTCTAGACCTCTCTCCCTCACTGTCCCCTCTGGCACACACTATGTCTTCCCTCCTCTGGAGTTTGAACTTGGCCTTCACATTGTCTGGAACTCTCTTCTCCCTTTCTAGGACTCTCTTTCGATTCTTCATGTCTCTGCTCAAATGCCACATCATTATCAGATAGGTCTTCTCTAATGATCTGTATAAAAGATCTTACTTGCCCTATTTTTTTTTTCCATCTGACCTCAGTTGACGTTTATTTTCTTGCTTCCTCCACTAGAATGTAAGCTCTGTGAGGCCAGAGATCATTGTTTTCTTCACTGTTATCCTTCTAACACCTAGAACTGTGTTAGGAACCTAGCAGATGCTAAACAGACATTTGAAGGATAAATAAACTAATTGACAGGAAGAAGCTCAATATGTAGGCTGCTGCTGCTGCTGCTGCTGCTAAGTTGCTTCAGTTGTGTCCAACTTTGTGCAACCCCAGAGACGGCAGCCCACCAGGCTCCGCTGTCCCTGGGATTCTCCAGGCAAGAACACTGGAGTGGGTTGCCATTTCCTTCTCCAGTGCATGAAAGTGAAAAGTGAAAGTGAAGTCGCTCAGTTGTGTCCAACTCTTCGCTACCCCATGGACTGCAGCCCACCAGGCTCCTCCATCCATGGGATTTTCCAGGCAAGAGTACTGGAGTGGGGTGCCATTGCCTTCTCTGAATATGTAGGCTATAATCCATCAAAGCCTTAAAAAGTTTTGACTGTCCATTTAATGTCTCCTCTCATTTTTCTTGGACTTCCCAGCTGGCGCTAGTGGTAAAAAAAAAAACAAAAAAAAACCTGCCTGCCAATACAGGGGATATAAGAGACATGGGTTCGATCCCTGGGTTGGGAAAATCCTGTTACTGCAGTGCTTTTGCCTGGAGAGTTTCATGGACAGAGGAACATGATAGGCTATAGTTCAGGGGGTTGCAAAGAGTCAGACATGACTGAAGTGACTTAGCGTGAACACACTTATTTTTCTTGGAATGACTTTTTGATTACAGCATAACCAAGGAAAAGGGAACATTACAAGACAGAAGATCCACACTACCTTTCACCCCTAGAGAACTAGAAGAAGGGATGTGGATTGGTGAGCTCTACCTTCAGAGATGAGCAGAAAGCAGAAGTTACCATCTTTGATGATACAGGAAGTCAAGACCAGGGACCACATCTTTAAGGACTTTGCAAGATTTTAACTCTATTTTTTAAAAATAATTTCTTTTCCCCTGTTTGATTACAGTGATAATAAAACTAACACCACCAGGAGACAATGATGTCATGTTCTTTGGAGAATTGGAGCGTGGGTGAGACTTGGGAGATCATATCTAATTCTATTCTTAGTCTTAATGGAGAAAAAGCTCAAGAGGTGCAGTGTGTGGAGTCCCAGGGCCTGGAGGCAGGTTTTAACGGCCTGTGGGGCGCTGGTTCCGCTATTCATACTCATCAAGTAAACACTTACCCGAGAGCATTGTTACTTGCGCCCTGTAAAAAACAGACATTGTCTCTGTCCTTTGGAACTTATAACTCTATGACAACAGGTTGGTATTGCCTCTGGCTGGAGACCAAAGTTGAAAAGTAACTGCCAGCACTGATCTAGAGAATGCATTATATAGATAATGCCTTCTTAAAACAACATCTTTCTTAAATTAACTCCAACTAGCAGCCTGTGTTTTTAATTGCTTTTGACTGCACTAGCAAGCTCTCGGGTCACGTGATAAGAAAACAAAACAACAACAACAACAAAAATCAGCAAAGGAAGTAACAGAACATAGCACATGGAAAATCCATGGGTCTGGCTAGGAATTCTACTAATTTGATGGATCCGAAGAGTGTGAAAAGTACCATCGCTACTTCTTTTAGCCATTTGCTTCTGTCTTGCCTATATTCGCCAGTGCTTTTGTTTTTGTTTTTTAAGTTACTGGGGCAACAAACTCAAAGAAATGCAAAAACATTGTCCTAGTCAAGATTGTTGACAAAAGCAACATTTTCTAAATTATTTAGCTGATTCACTCGTTCAATTAATAAATGTTCATTAACTCCAATTCTTTTTTAAATAAAAATGTTAATGTGCTTGTAGCAAATACTTAAGCTTTTATTCTCTCAAAGAAATATCTCAAATTTTAAAACATTATAGTACAGAGTGAAGCTTCCAAAATTAGGGAGGAGGGTGTGGACAGATTTAATACCACCCATTAGCTGCAGGACTTATGACACATGGTAGACTTCAAAGTGTTTTTCATCAGAATAATGGAAATAACAATTCCTTCCATACTAAGTCACAAACTGTGCAAATCTAATAAGATAATATGCATGACAGAACTTTGTAAAGAGAAAATAGCATAGAAGGAAATTGAAAAAGAAAAAAATTCTTTCCTTTTTCTTGCTTTTGTATTTATAATTCAGAGTACTGATACCAAAGGATCTTGATTACCCAGGAAAATGTTTATCTGATGACCTTTTAAAAAAATGTTTTATGGTTTTTTGATTAGCTTGTAAAGAATCTGCCTGCAATGTGGGAGACCTGGGTTCGATTCCTGGGTTGGGAAGATCCCCTGGACAAGGGAAAGGCTACCCACTCCAGTATTCTGGCCTGGAGAATTCCATGGACTGTATACTCTATGGGGTCGCAAAGAGTCGGACATGACTGAGCGACTTTCACTTTCACTATGATAGTTGTAATACAATAAACATATACAAGATTTCAATAATTATAAACCTATTCCACAGCTCAGAAAACATCTTTTGAAATGTACACGACATAGATTTCCCAGACTGAAATATCTCAATAGTTAAAGAAAAGCCAATAGCATGACTCAAACCTGAGGAGGCACCCATAACAAATGCTGCAGCACTTAAGCATGTTGTGTCAAGGCAAATTAGTCAAGAATACACTGCCTTTAAGCTTAAAGAAGGCATCAGTTCTACACAAAAGCTTTCAGGGCTGCAATTTCTGAACAACAGAGACCTCAAGGGCTCTTAGAAAGAATAGTCATGCACCACTAAAACCAGACACATCCGTGGGCTTTCAGAACTGGGAACAAAACATATGAAAGGCTAAGTACTCTTCTGTATAATGTTCCAGTAAGATGCACTTTGCTCTTACCTGTAGTCATGTGGTTTATTAAATCTGTTGTTTTGTACTCTCTAGATTCAGTGTTGTGTCTTGGGCAACAATGAGCATTTTGCAGTGGCATAAAATTTCAAAAGCAAAAGCCAGAATCCTAGGGACGGGGAAGCCTGGTGGGCTGCTGTCTATGGGGTCACACAGAGTCGGATACGACTGAAGTGACTTAGCAGCAGCAGCAGCAGCAGCAGCAGTGTCTTCTAACCTTAGGTTCCCCATCTAACTGCCAAAGAAGACCAGTGCTTACCCATCATGTTGAGCCCAATCTGTTTTCTTACTCAGAAAAAAGACGCCGCCAGCCTCTGTTAAGACTGTGATGACCCAGTCCAGGAATTAGGAAAGCTTTGTGAAGGGTCAGCCTAGATCTTGGATCTTCCTTTCCTTCTGTTCCCTTTCAGATGCTAAAGGATTCCCTGTTCACAGGTGTGAAGCCTCAGTACCCTACTGGACTCACCCAGCCCCTCCTCTTCGGGAAGTGATCATATGTGCCCCGTGAAGGTCACACTTCCATAGCGTCCTGATTGCCCAACAGCCTTTTTTTTCCCTCCTTGAATTATTTAAAATCAATAATGATTCCTTTTTAAAAATCACACAACAAAGATGAGCATGAACTCTGTGATCTTAGATAATCTATTCAAACTCTGTGACCCCGTTTCTTTATCTGTAAAATAGCCACAAAGTAAATTTCAGAGATAATATTTCAGAGATTTTTTGTGCAATAAGAGACCCCCTGACTTAGTGACTAAACAACAACACACCCAACTCCATATGGGATTACACTGGCAATGTCACATATTATGATATATGAGCCTTACAATAACCCCTTCAAGCTGACACAGCAGTTGTCCCAACCTCCATTTTCATGATAAGTATTTCCAACACACTCTCATCTCTAAGTCCCTTCCCAGTTTTGATGTACTACGTTTCTGTTTAATAGAAAGAGAAACAGGGACATAGTTGGTGAACAAGTTTCAAAAGACTTCTTTCTGAGCCTAATACTACATAACTTGGCTTGCAGGGTGAACAGTGGAAATATTTTAATAGTAAGGGGAAAGATCACATTTCTTTTCTTCCTTGAAGTGTTGAATTGGCATAATTATAATGTAATCAGGTAAGCCAAGTTAAAATGAAAAAAAAGCTTGGTTTTTTCTTGGTCTATTCTTTTTGTTTAATTTATTTTTTAGTTGAAAGATAATTGCCTTACAGAATTTTGTTGGTTTCTGCCAAACCTCAACATGAATCAGCCATAGGTATACATACATCCCCTCCCTCTTCAGCCTCCTTCCCATCTCCCTCCCCACCCCACCCCTCCAGGTTGTCACAGGGCCCCTGTTTGAGTTTCCTAAGCCATACAGCAAGCTCCCGCTGGCTACTTGTTTTCCATACGTTAATGTAAGTTTCCTCGTTACTCTCTCCATACATCTCACCCTCTCCTTCCTTCCCACCCTGCCGTGTCCATCAGTCTGTTCTCTATGCCTGTGTCCCTCTTGCTGCCCTGCAAATAATTTCATCAGCACCATCTTTCTAGATTCCAGATGTATGTGTTAGTATATGATATTTACCTTTCCTTTTCTGAAGTAAGTACTTCACTCGGTATGATAGGCTCTAGGTTCATCCACCTCATTAGAACTGACTCAAATGTGTTACTTTTTATGGCTAAGTAAAAAGCCAAAGCTCAAAAACAAAACGGCTTCTGTATTAAGCTTAGGCTACCATAGCAATCCATCATTTATTTTCACTTCAAACAATTTATTACTTTTCTCCCCTAAAATAGGAGTCAAATAATTTTAATTAACTGCTTATTTCATGCAAAGTGTACAATATATATTCAATATTTATTTACATAATTTAACCATAATCTATCATATGTTCCCCCAAATTTTGTTTTCCTGTGTTATACACATGTTTATACATGTATAAACAAAAAGCAATACATATACATGTGTATGTGCCATCAGAATTACCTGTAATATGGCATTTATATGCATAGCATATGTTACAAACACACACATATAAATGTGTGTGTGTATATATATATGTATATACACATATTGGTTTTTCAAAGGTATTCTTATTTACTCATTTTATTCAGAACTTAAAAGAGAATTCGTAATGGCAAATATTGGAAATCCACTCATAAAAATGAAAAATTATAATTTAATTCATAAATGACAATACTTAAGGGCAGAAATATTATAAATTCTTTAAGAAGCAAATTCATACACTATCACTAGTATGTAATTATTTCTACACTATTCCATACTCAGGGAATGTAAGTACAAGGTTAATGCGATGAGATAGAACTCAGTGATTAAATTGAATAATTACATCAATCCAAGAGATGTTCTTTTTGTCTGTGATAGCTTGCTTGAAAATAATCACTTCACAAACCTACCTAGATCTCAAGTGCATTTGGGGATTAAAACTTAATTTAAAACTTGGCTAAAAAATTCCTTGAACTCTCTATAGAAAAGGTCTAAAGTAAATGCAAAAAAATTATCATCAACATCAGTTAAAGCAATGCTTTGCATTTTCCCCCTAGAGAACACAAGAGTCAAATTCATAGAATTATTTGATTAGGCCAAAAAAAGTTCATTATCACATTTACAATGAGTCATTCATACTATATCCTATTTCATGAAATCATATTTGCTTTCTTAAAATGTTTGGTAAAATATTACATCAAGACTGACATCTATATATATATATCATATGTATGTCATTCTGATAATACATATATACATTCACACGCAGTCAACACCTAAAATCTATTTTTTGTGTACTATGTTGAGTATACAAATATTTCTTGATTTTCAAACATTACTCTCAAGAAACAGGTACATATATCATTATTTTCAGTGTTAAAATAGCTGTAACAACAGTCCCATATCTAAAGTGGGAAATTGTTCAACTTCATAATGTTATCATAGTGCTGGTTTCCATGGCAACGCCTTCGCTCCCTTGAGCTAGTAACCATGGACTCTGCCCTAGAGAGGCTTGGACAGAGTGTAATTGAATGCTTTTCTTGCTCAGTTAGGAAACTGAAGCCCAGGTTCTCAGATTCCTGACTTCTCGCTGTCAGTCCAGTAGTTAGTGTCAGAGCAGGAAGTAAAAGGTAGGTCTTCTGGCCCCTGTTCCAGCTTCCTGTCAACCTCACTATACCGCCTGCCAGTATTCTAAACCAACGGACACTGAATGCACACACGCACACACACCTCATATACAAACGATGCACATAAACACCGACACACCCAAGCCATTTGCTTCAGTCAGGCTATTTTAAGAGTCAAACAACATTCTTTATGACTTTCTAGCACTACAAATAAAACACTGTTCTCATTTTGGCATGATAATGACAAGATGACTTGTTGGTTATGGATGTAGGATATAGAAAGAATTGCTTAAAAAGAGAAGAATCAGTATCACGCTACTTTTCCAGATATTTTCATTCATTTTACTAGGTATTTTCATTCCTTTTCACTTCCTTTACCGTGTCTATTGTTTAGGAACCTATAATTATAAACAGTTAAAACTGTTTATATTACTACATGTAATAATATCTAGGCAGTTTACATCATGGTTCCCATTTGCTAACCACTTGTAACAATAAGAAATATGAAACACTGTAAGAAAAAGTAATTTTTCTATTTAATTAAATATTTATCTATAAATAACAAACAGATCCTAGAGCCTAGATCTGTGTTGTCCTACAGGGTAGCCACCAGCCCCCTTGCTGGGCCCTTGAAATGTGGCAAGTCTGAATTGAGATATGCTGTAAATATAAAATACACTGCAGATTTCAAGACTTTACCCCTACAAAAATAATGGAAAATAATCTCAATTTTTTACTACTGTATGTTGAAAGGATAATGTGTGTATATTAAATAAATAAAATATATTATTTAAATTAATGTGACCTGCTTCTTTTTAGTTTTTTAACATGGCTACTAGAATATTTAAAATTGCCTATGTGATTTATATTTGTGGTTCATACTGTATTTCTGCTGCTCATCCCTGGTTTGATCATTCTTTATCTTCCTGCCTGAAACATCTCATTTCCTATTTCCCCAAGTTCAGAACCTACCCTACACGATTAAAGATGACCTTGTTCTTGAACCCTTTTCTGATCTCTCCCACCAGGAAATGAATCCTTGCCTCTAAAACATCAGTGTCTGCTTCCAGCCTTGACCACTCTATTCTAACACCACCACCAGGGTGCAAGTTATCAGCAAACACGGTCTATATATGTTTTTATGCATGTTTGTAACCTATAAAACAACCAGCATGGAGCTTTAGTAAAGCATCAGTAAACTTGTACTAGACAAGTAAGCAAAGAAATTTATCCATAGTATATTTGTCCTCAGTTCACTTTTTAAAAATTTATCGATTTATTTTAATTGGAGGCTAATTACTTTACAATACTGTAGTGGTTTTTGTCATACATTGCCATGACTCAGCCACGGGTGTACATGTGTCCCCCATCCAGACCCCCCTCCCGCCTCCCTCCCCACCCCATCCCTCAGGTCGCCCCAGTGCACTGGCTTTGGGCGCCCTGTCTCATGCATCAAACCTGGACTGGTCACCTATTTCACATATGGTAATATACATGTTTCAGTGCTATTCTCTTAAATCATCCCACCCTCGCCTTCTCCCACAGAGTCCAAAAGTCTGCTCTTTATATCTGTGTCTCTTTTGCTGTCTCGCATATAGGGTCATTGTTACCATCTTTCTAAATCCCATATATATGGGTTAATATACTGTATTGGTGTTTTTCTTTCTGACTTATTTCACTCTGTATAATAGGCTCCAGTTTCATCCACCTCATTAGAACCGATTCATTTTTGTTCAGATATATCTATCTTGAAAGATTAGGATTTTCTGAAATACTAGGTCTATGATTTAATAACAGGATACATACCAGCTGACTCTCTGGTACCGTAGAAGATGGTGAGGAGAGGTTTGCCTGCAAAATTATAAACATAGTGTCTTTTAGTGAAATTCATAATTTAGTAATTATATCTGTTTAAGTATTTTGAAGTTTTTTATTATTAAAATAATACATATAAATTTTAGAATTTTGACAGATATTGAGGAAAAATACCATTATGTCAACTCCAAAATAATTGTTTTACATTTTTTGCTCATTGCCTTTCAATATTTCCCCTACACATTGTCATTCAGCTCACATAGTGGTAAATCTGATGTTTTCCATAGTGCTTTTCCTTAGCATCTTAACACAAGCACCAGCAAAAGGCATCAAAAATTCTTCAAGGTGATGTACTATTTCATCCTCCATACACTCCATATTCTACTTACACCAACACTGTTAGCTATTTATATTTATTTATAGTAAAAGAAAACAACAGATTTTGCCTTAAATTACTCATATTAAAAAAATAAAGCTTTCATGAAAAAAAAAATCTTTGTTTTTTTTAAAATTGTTTTAAGTTAATATTGTTTCATCATTCTTGGTTCCTGAATTTCACACCTTTCTTCTGGAGTTAGTTTCCTTCTCACTGAAGTAAATGCTTTGATAGTTTTGTTTTGTTTTGTTTTGTTTTCAGAGCTTCCCATCTTGAACTCTCTCTGAAAATGTCTTTATTTTGTTCTCTTGAGCTAGAATTTACCTGAACATAGAATTCTAGGATAATGGTTATTGTTCCCAGCATCTTGAAGATACTGTCCACTTGCTCTGACTTCTGTTAACTGCTGTCAGTCTAAACATTGTAACTTGGATTATCTGTCTTCACATTTCATTAGTGTTTAAGGTTTTTCTCCAGGGAATTCTGAAAGCTCACTATGATGTGTCTGAGAGTGACCTCCTTTTACATATCCTTCTCTGGGGCTTGGTAAAGTCCTTTACTCTGAGTATGCATATCTTTCTTTGATTCTGGAAAATCCTCTAGGAATCTCTTCACATATTGCTTCTCTCCTATTACATCTAATCTGTTCTTTACAGTTTCAATGAAATATATGTTGGGTCTTCTGAATCCATCCTTCATTTCCATAAAATTCCTTGTCATATTTTTTTTATCCCATTATGCTGCATTCTGGATTGTTTCCACACATAAGCCTGACAGTTAATGAATCAAAATTAATATACATTAAACACAGGCATTGAATTTTATATTTTTACAACAGCATTTTTAACTTCAAGGAGTTCAATTTGATTCTTTATCCAATCTTTTTATGGTGTCCAGAATTCCTTTTAACTATTTCAATATTTTTATTCTATTTATATTTCATTCCAGATTTTTCTATAATCTCTCATGGTTAAATTGGGCTTCCCAGGTGGCACTCACCAGTGCTAAAGTACCCACCTGCCAATACAGGAGACATAAGCGATGCCCAGTTTGAACTTTGAGTCGGGAAAATCCTCTGGAAGAGGACAAGGCAACCCACTCCAGTATTCTTGCCTAGAGAAATCCTATGGACAGAGGAGCCTGGTGGGCTACATCCCATAGGGTCACAAAGAGTCAAACATGACTGAGCGACTTAGCACACACACACACATGATTAAATCTCCTGTTTCCTGTATCTGCTGATTCTCCTCCATGCCTCTGTCCCAAGATGTCCTTCACTCATTTGGTGACTTTTTAGTTTTGATTTTGAGCTCCTCTTTAGTCGGGATAATTTTAGTGAAGATGTCTGTAGGTATCTGAGAAACTCTGGGTTGGAAAACCATGCCAATAATACATTTCATGTTTGCCCTGGTGGGGCCCCAGGAGTTTCACTGACTCTGGGCAAGCTTCCACTTTATTTCATCAAACGCACGGGGGCACAGGTCCCCACATGTTCAAGTTTCACAGGTTTGTTGTTGCGTGTGCGCTCACTTGTGTCTGACTCTTTGTGCCCCCATGGACTGTAGCCCACCAGGCTCCTCTGTCCATGGAATTTTCCAAGCGAGAATACTGGCTTGGGCTGCCATTTTCTGCTCCAGGGATCGTCCTGACCCAGGGATCGAACCATCATCTTTTGCATCTCCTTCATTGGCAGGCAGATTCTGTATCAACTGTACCACCTGGGAAGTCCCATTGAACTTGCTCCAAACCCTTCATCCTCATAAGTTGAGCACTCATTTTTTTATGGATGTGCTGGAGTGCAAGGTACCCAGGAGTGCAGGGTAAAGATGTTGGAAGCATGTATGTCTATTTCCATCCCACACTTCATGGACAGGGAAACTTCCAGACACCTGGATGCACACAAAGGATTCATTTCGAGCTCTCAGATTCACCATACAGTGAAAGTTAAACTCTAAGTTCCTGGTTCCTAGGTCCTGATACACCTGTGTCCTACAGAACTTAAACTTATTTCCCCCACTTTATATCTTATTTTCCCACCTGGAGCTCTCTCCTCATATCTGGCACCCACAGTTTCACTTTCTTTCTTGTAGTTTGAGATACACTTAGACTTTAACAGTTCCATTTTCTCAAGCTATTCTGCCCTTAAATGGGAGGCTGGGCTTCCATATCAGCTCAGCTTTCACCGTTGTTGGGAAGTGGAATGTATACATAATTTTTTTTTTCCTTTGGCTGCACCACGTGGCATACAGGGTCTTCCTAACTAGGGAATCAAACCCTTGGGCCCTGCATTTAAAGTGCAGAGTCTTAACCACTGGCCCAGAGAAGTCCAGGAAGTGGTCAAATACAGATGCACAATTTTAAATATACTTGGCTAAGACACAATAAAGCTGTGTTTCTAAACTATTTCTATTCTTTTTGAAGTTGCAAATATGTTCAGGGTTTATGACAGACAAGTCAATGTTGTCTTCACCCTCTGAGAGGTGAATGATGACTGAACACTGAAGGCTGAGTGACTCCCGTGGTATTGCCAAGCACACAGGAGTGTGAACCACTAAACGTGACAACCAGGCACCTGCAGTCCTTCTTGTACTGTGTCCATCACGGTTTGTTTTTTATTTTTGACTCATGCCATTCTTCACCAAGATGGCCACTGATCACTGTCATTCCTGGTGGCTCTAAGGCAGCAGGCTGTCCTGGCTACTGGCTTCCTACCTCTAGCTGTCCTGGCCAATAGCTGTGGACCAGGTTAGTGTCCACTAAGGTTTCTGACTCTTCCGTGCTACAGAAAATTGTCCTTCAGAACACTCACTCACCAATTGCTCAGTTCACCGAAGGCTTCATTTTTAACCCCGTAATGCAATATGAGTAAAGGTTACTTCTAATGTCTTAGGATCTTTTTCCTTTAGTTAGTTTTTCACTATTGGAATACTGAGAGAGTTTCTCTACTCATTTCCTTAGTTAAACAGCTTCTATGAAATATGCTGAACTAAATGTGTCTTGATGGAAACAACACATAGTTAAGGGGCTTCTCTGGTGGTCTAGTGATTAAGAATCTGCTTTGCAATGCAGGGGACACTGGTTCGATTCCTAGTCCAGGAAGATTCCACATCCGGTGGAGCAACTGGGCCCATGCGCCGCAATTGCTGAGCCTGCGCTCTAGAGCCCAAGATCCACAACTGCTGAGCCCACGTGCTGCAGGTACTGATGCCCACGTGCCCTAGGGCCCATGCTCCGTAATAAGAGAAGCCACAGCAATGAGAAGCCAACACTTCACAACTAGAGAGCGGTCCCGCTCACCACAACTAGAGGCAGCCCACGGGGAGTGAAGACCCAGCACGGCAATAAACAAATATTTTTAAAAGCATAGTTAAGTTTTTATCTCAATAATTTTAAGGAAAAAAGAACTCACCCACTAAAACTATTTGCACAATTTAACTACATTACTAACATTTTTCAGTACATTGTGCTAAATAATACCAGACTGTAATAGAGAAAAAAGATAAAATGCTCAGGCAAATATATTGATTAAATTAGGGGAAAACCCATATATCTTTGCATTCAATCTCCACAAGTCCCCCAGATTTCTTCACTGAGAATGATGACATAACATTAAGGTGTTGTAGACATCCGCAATACATTTTTATTTCATCTAATATAATGGACTTCGTATCACTGTTATGAGAAACTATTTCCAGAAGGAGGAAAAAAATAGAATTAAATTTGAACTTTAGGGTGGAGTAAAGCCACTGCAGATCCTTTATCAAAGAAAAAGAATATTGGTTTATGTGTATTATCACTAATAAAACCAGACTCTCTCAACCAATCTAGTTGTGTCAAACCCTTAGAGAAGCCTCCTTCTCCTTGCCCAATATGGGTTGAGATTGTTTATTAAATTCTGTAGCTATAGTTATGTTACCAATATTCTAGCAATGATTTTTCAAGAGTAAGGAAAGATTGTTTGGTGAGCTGAGGCTGGAGCTGTGAATAGTGAGAGGAGACTACTATATTTAAACAACTGCCCATGGGTAAAAAACTAAACTAAGGAAGAGAAGGAACATGGGGTACCTAAAAACAAACCTGAAATTGGACCTGAACAGCACTAAGCTTATTAGTCATTTGATCTATCCATGAAGAACATCAGAGAGAGTGTAAGAATGGTTCTTGTGTGAAACAAGGTCCTATGGTCTATATTCTATAGCCTTTGACAGTATTTTAATTACTAAAGAAAGAAAAGGTGGAGAGTGCAAGTATTTTAACCCATTTATCATCATTGAAAACCAAAAAAACACAAAACTTTTTAAAACAAACACAGCAGTCAAAAAATTGTGAAAATCAAAACTTCTTATTTCAAAGAAAATCTGTTAAAAAAGCAAATTACATGCAAACTAATAGAGTTAGACTGAAGAAAGAAACAAGGATTTGAAATCCACTGAAAAATGAATTGCCAAAGACCTCGTGCCTGAGGTACATAAAGAAAAGCCAAGCTCCTCAGGCATTTTCTAATGCTGCTTTTCCGTGCAATCTGCAGCTGTTCCCTATGCTTGACTCATGGGTATCTGGCATCACACTAGCAGACACCCTTTTGGGAGATTGAAATAAAATCAAGTTGCAGCAAGTAAAAAGTGCTAAACACTTGCTTTTGCCTTCTACCCTCTGCACTAACACTTTTAGCAATTTTTTCTCCAATAGTTATGTCCCTCTCAATTCAATAGCATTAAAGTGTTTCTCTTTGACCTTTTCTCTGTTGACTTTAATTCTCCTGAGTCTTCTTAAGGCTCAAAGGATTTGAAATCCACTGACAGTAGATTTGGGAAGGGCTGGGAGCTGGGCGTAATCAACCTTAACATCCATTCTATTCTTAGGGTGAGAGAGTGCTTTGTTTTGTATAGAATGGTGGGGAGGATCCGGAGGGGAATTTTAACTCCAGGCTGTTTTCAGCCCTGTAACTTTCCTTTAACTTATAAGTAGAATCTGATATATGATACAAATGAACATATCTACAAAACAGAAACAGACTTACAGACATAGAGGACAGACTTCATCGAAAAAGCAAGAGAGTTCCAGAAAAACATCTATTTCTGCTTTATTGACTAGGCCAAAGCCTTTGACTGTGTGGATCACAATAAACTGTGGAAAATTCTGAAAGAGATGGGAGTACCAGACCACCTGACCTGCCTCTTGAGAAACCTATATGCAGGTCAGGAAGCAACAGTTAGAACTGGACATGTAACAATAGACTGGTTCCAATAGGAAAAGGAGTACGTCAAGGCTGTATGTTGTCACCCTGCTTATTTAACTTCTATGCAGAGTACATCATGAGACATGCTGGGCTGGAAGAAACACAAGCTGGAATCAAGACTGCCGGGAGAAATATCAATAACCTCAGATATGCAGATGACACCACCCTTATGGCAGGAAGTGAAGAGGGACTAAAGAGCCTCTTGATGAGAGTGAAAGTGGAGAGTGGAAAAGGTGGCTTAAAGCTCAACATTCAGAAAACGAAGATCATGGCATCTGATCCCATCACTTCATGGCAAATAGATGGGGAAACAGTGGAAACAGTGTCAGACTTTATTTTTTGGGGCTCCAAAATCACTGCAGATGGTGATTGCAGCCAGGAAATTAAAAGATGCTTACTCCTTGGAAGGAAAGTTATGACCAACCTAGATAGCATATTCAAAAGCAGAGACATTACTTTGCCAACAAAGGCCCGTCTAGTCAAAGCTATGGTTTTTCCTCTGGTCATGTATGGATGTGAGAGTTGGACAGTGAAGAAAGCTGAGCGCTGAAGAATTGATGCTTTTGAACTGTGGTGTTGGAGAAGACTCTTGAGAGCCCCTTGGACTGCAAGGAGATCCAACCAGTCCATCCTAAAGGAGATCAGCCCTTGGTGTTCATTGGAAGGACTGATGCTGAAGCTGAAACTCCAATATTTTGGCCACCTCATGCGAAGAGTTGACTCATTGGAAAAGACACTGATGCTGGGAGGGATTGGGGGCAGGAGGAGAAGGGGACGACAGAGGATGAGATGGCTGGATGGCATCACCGACTCGAAGGACATGAGTTTGAGTAAACCCTGGGAGTTGGTGATGGACAGGGAGGCCTGCCGTGCTGCACTTCATGGGGTTGCAAAGAGTCGGACACGACTGAACAATTGAACTGAACTGAAGGGGGAAGAAGGGTAGGGAAGGAGAGGGTTGGGAGACGCAAGGTGTTACTGTATTTTGCAGGGAATTTTATTTAATATTCTGTGATAAACCAACATGGAAAATAATATGAAAAAGAATATATATGTATAACTGAGTCACTTCTCTGTACAGCAAAATTAACATGTGTGCATGTCTGCTCAATCATGTCTGATTCTTTGTGAGCCATGGATTGTACCTACTAGGCTCCGCTGTCCATGGAATTTCCCAGGCAAAAATACTGGAGTGGGTGGCCATTTCCTTCTCCAGGTGATCTTCCCAACCCAGGGAGTGAAGCCTCATCTCTTGAATTGGCAGGCAGATTCTTTACCAATGTGCCACCTGGGGAGCTCCACAGCAGAAATTAACACACAACATTGTAAATCAACTATCCTTCAATTAAAAAAAATTAATCCAATGGTACGCATAGGAGGTACCAAGACCATAGAGATATATCCGTGAGACATCATATCTTTCTTGCTTCTTATTGCTTTTTCTATCTGTAGACCTTACCCTGTATGAATATCTCACTAAAAGTCACTGTAGCAGTTAGTAATATATCCCCAAATGTTCTAAGTATAAAAAGTAGAGTTGGAAGTATTTTAAAAGTTTGACTCAGTAAGTCAGGGAATGATGATTCCATGTTGCTATGAACATAACTGGTAGGCAGAATAAATAACCGTGGGCACCAGTGACAGTCAGCCTCCATGTGTCACAGTTTACACTGAAGATCAAACCAAGGGAAATGTGGGTGAAATATGGCACCTTCGTGTTTGATGACGTGTAAAATGATGATACGGACCAAGGCATAAGAGATGTCTCATTAAGTCATTTCTCTTCCTCCTCATTTAGTACAACTGATATAAGGATCTTCCATTTCTTCCTCAGCCTCTCTCACACAAACATATCTTGGAAATATTTCTGAACCATCAAGAAAAGAAAGAAGAATGGTCAGCAGAGTGGAATTTCTTGCTGAAACTGTTCATAACTCATCAAATATCTGGTCACATCCTACAGAAGCAGATGCGGATCCATGTCTGGATGTAAGTGGATTGGATCTGTCACCTCTTACCCTAAGATCTGTGGCTGCATTAGGGCATGTCGGCCCTGAAACACTCCAGCATAGCAACATTGCCAGCCATAGCAACAAGGGGACTGCGTGTGCTGGCTAAATTGGAGAAGATGACCTTTATTTGAATATCTGTATATAGAGAAGGAAATATTCTTAATAAAGTTTGACACATTTTTAATATACGATGATATTTTGAAAGCAATATACTTCCATTGTAATGATATTTTTCTGTCCCTCCAGCTCATTAAAACGAGATTTTTACCTCTATGCTATATTATATTCAATAAGCCTATCTCTGTTCTTTCTCTGGCACTTAAAAAGTAATTTCTGAAATGTAGTGAGTTTATTAAATGAGTTGTTATCAATAAAATGTGACTCCAAGTGAGAGTTTTTTGGATAAATTAGGAATAAGTCCAAATACTTGCCCTATTTTCTGAAGTTGCTCTTTATTAAGAAAGTATACTGTGGTTTTGAATTACATGAGTGAAATGAAATTATATTGGCAGTAGTTAATGAAAAATAATAAATAGTTGCAAAGACAAGTATAATGTAAAGGGAAAAAAATGACATTCCCCTCCAGAGACGTTAGTATGAAAACAGAATCAAACGGAAACTTAATTAGAAAATTCATTCCTTAGGGGGAAAGAAACTCTTTAAAAATGAGTGCCATGGAAAACAATCATTCATAGTTTAACTGATAAATTATGAGTTAATTTACACATAAGAAAATAATTTAAAACATCAGAAATATTCTAAACATTATCATCTCAGATGTTGTCACCAGATACAAAATTACTCATTTCAAGTTTAGACTGAAGGTTTGGGGTGATGAAGAAATAATTCAGACCCAGAAAATGAATACTAATGTATAAAATATTTAAGGAAGACAAATTATTTTCAGCTTCTGTTGGTGCAAACAAATATTAACGACAGGGGCTTTAACACAAGGAAGACCTAGGTTGGATTTTCCTCCTCTGTGACTGTTTCCTCCTCCATAAAATAGAAATTTGAAATAATCAGACCCACATCATAGGACTGGCATCATGTTAGATGAGATAGTTAAAACTCATCTGTAAGAGCTCAAAACATTAGTTATTATGATTATTGAATTTGGCATCTATTAAAAACAATGAAGTGAAATATGAATGATAATATAATTAATCCCACAAGTGACCTATGATGATTAGGACCACTCAATGTGTTTGTTAGCCTCATTTAAATTCTATTACACTTAAGAGAACCTGAATTAAATTACTTTGAAATAAACTGCAATTCAAGTATACCATGAATTGAAGAAAAAACCTTGACTTTACTACAGTAAAGGAGTAAAATGGTACTTTACTACAGTAAAGGAGTAGAGTATGGTACTTTACTACACCTGGCTCATCCTAAAAAGCAGACTATGTGGAGTGTAACAATGGGTGCAATCAAGATGAAGAAAAGGACATGAATTGTTTTACAAGGATTTTCTATCTTTTTTTCTTTTTTTGATGAAGGAAAGCCAGCCTGTCATCAAAGGCCCCATAAAAAGGAATTAGTCGTGTAATTTCTCATTATTTAATTAAACCACTCTCATCATCCCAGGAAAATCGGAAATCCAATGAACATACTACATTGAGAATTAGCATCTTTGTACATTTGTTTTAACATCAGTTCTCAACACCAGTTCTCTGTCTCGCTCTTCTCCAATTCTGTGAACAAGTATCGTGCTCTTTGCTATTTTGATTGTTTACTGTCGTCCCCATCCTGTGCTTCACAAATGGGGACACTGCTGTTCTGCTCATCCCTCACACCCAGTGACTCTGCAGAAGAGCTGGGGCATGGCAGACACTCAGATATTTGTCAAGTCAGTGGGGAAAAAGGGGGAAATTGAATAATAGGGCTAGAAACGGACTATACTTTCTACTCATCACAGTTCATAGATTATATAGGATAGTTTTTTAAAGCGCCCCCCCCCACCCCTCCAAAGTAGGGTTTTGAGTGGAGTGTGCTAACCAGCTGAGGATAATCCACAGTGTAACAAAACTTTTTCTTCTTGGTTCTAATTCAAGTCTTCCCTTTTCTCCTCTGAGGTGCAGAAGTTGGTAAACTGCATGATCCCTGCTTTGGAATAAAATCTAAGAAGGGCAGTAACACACCTGGTCCTAGCAGATGTATACTGCGAAGATGACTGTTTTCCTCAAAGTTTGGAAGAGAGATGGCAGAATATTGAAATGTTACAACCTGTAGGATTCTCAGATTTGCTTTTGAGTTTCCATGGGAGAAGAAGGGAGAAAAATATAAAGATTAATTAAGTGAAAACTATTCAAGTCACACTTAATATGATGCACTTATAGCTCTGTTAATACAAATATTAGAATTTCTAGAAGAAAATATTATAGAATCAGTGGGGAGAGATAAATTAGGAGGTTGAGATTAACCTCCTAATTATTATATTATATTATTATATATACCGTAAATATATAGAATAGATAATCAACAAGGACCTAAAATAAAGCACAGGAAACTCTACTCAGTAATCTGTATTAACCTATTTGGGAAAAGAGCCTGGAAAAGAACAGATCTATGTATAGCTGTACATCACTCTGCTGTACACCTGAAACTAACACAACACTGTAAATCAACTATACACCAATATAAAATTTCATTTTTTTTTCAGTGCAAAAAGTTTTTAAAAAGAAAATATCCCAGTGTCATTCTTTTTTAAAATCATGGTATACTGTATTTAAGATCAATTGTTCACATAAGATTAAGGCTTATAACTAAGGAAGACTTCTGTTCTAAAATTTCATTTTTCTCCTGGAAAGAAATGTCAGACATCATTTAGTAAATGGAATAACTGAAGCCAAATATTTACAAGTGTGACTTCCCTATGATGGCACCAGAAACTAGTTTTCGCACCCCACTGTAAAATTACCCATCTAGTCTTCCAAAAGACATGGACATATTGGAGGTGTCACAAACAATTCAAATGTCATTTTGTGGGAGAAAGTAAAAAAACAAATCTTCTCCAAGAAACCAAATTTAATCAAAATCAAGAATCTTATCTGAGTAAGAATTGATATTTGTTTGAGTCTATATTAAATCTACTTGATGATTCAGTTAACTTCAGTTAACTTTGAATGATTCAAATGCTGTCACAAAGTTTGGGGCAAATGTTAACCTCCTTTAATTAAGTCAGATAACAGAAGAATAATTTGAAATAGCCTCTAACTATGGAGACTGAAGCAGCCCCTGTAGGATTATTGCCATTGCTATCAAATTACTCATCCCCTGGAGTGATGGAAGAAGGCATCCTTATTTCAAATAAGCCTAAATCAGACTTGGGTGCAAACTAAGAGTAGATGAGAAAGAAAGGAGAGAGTAAAGAATATTCTAGCTCTTTTTTTCTTGGATCTGGCTTTTGTAGAATGTCTTAGTCACAAAAAGTATAGAAACATGTCTAAGGACTTTCTTTTCTTACATTCAACTAAAGAATCAAAGAACTAGCTAAATCATGGTGCACCCAGTCTTCCCAAGATAAGGAGGAGGAAGAGAAGTGGAGAGACATAGACGAAGGGGAAAAAAAAAAGGAAGGGAAGAACAATCATTTATTGACTCATATCTGTGTCAGGACTACATTAAGGACTTTTCATACATTAACCATTGTAAATCTTACATCAACCATTAGTATCCCAATTTTGAAAGTGTTAGTCACTCAGTCGTGTCTGCCTCTTTGTGACCCCATGGACTGTAGCCCACCAGGCTCCTCTTCCATGGAATTTTCCAGGCAATAATACTGGAGTGGGTCACCATTTCCTTCTCCAGGGGATCTTCCCAACCAGGGACTGAACCCGAGTCTCCTGTGTCTCCTGCACTGCAGGCAGATTCTCTACCTGCTGAGCCACTGGAGAAGTCAATATTATAGATTTAAAAAATCGAAGGCACAGACAGGTTAAATGACTTTCCAGGATTCTGGAGCAAGCAGCAACACTGGACGTGAACTTGGGCAAACTTCAGGAGATGGGAGGGACAGGGAGGCCTGGCATGCTGCAGTCCATGGGGTGTGCAAAGAGCTGGACACGACTGGACGACTGAACAAAAACAACAAATAGCCACCAAATGCCTCCACTTTTTAAAGTATTTGCTTCAAATAACTTCCAGGAATAACAGAAAATAACAGTGAAGCTTCTAAATAATGTTCTAAGCAGTGTTCCTATCCATACCCCCTAAACATCACTTCCTGAATGTGATGAAGCTGAGTAACTTCACTCAATTCATTATCTGCCTTGGGAAGGTTCAGATGAAGGCAGAAATGTATACACTGAAAGAAGATTGGTCACAAAATTTATTTACTAATTGACTCTGAATGATGATGATGATACTCGAAAATATAAACTAAAAGGAATAGTTTGCTGGTTTGTTTTAAACTAAATTTTAAACACTTCCTTAGGGAACAGTCTTATTTACACCAGAATATGTTTGGTCAGATGCAGAATTTGACTGCATGATGGGTTATTTAGTGAATAGAGAGTAGGAATGGGATGAAGCTACGTGTGTGCATATGGCACATTCAGAGCCAGCTCACCACAACTTATTGAATCAAGTGTGTGAGTTTATATCTACATGCTTATTATTAATACACTTTTGCTCAAAAGTGGGACTGATTTCTTTGTTAAAAATTTAAATTCAAACATCGAAATGAATCCGCCACAGGTATACCCGTGCTTCCCATCCTGAACCCTCCTCCCTCAAAACTACTACAATATTGTAAAGTTTAAAAATAAAATAAAATTTAAAAAAATAAAAAAAAATAAAAAAAAAAAAATTTAATTCAAGAAAGCAGCAAACTAGTCAAAATCAACTAAACTGGCAATCCCATTGGAAATAGACAAATCTTAATATTTCAAGTATATGAGTGGACTCTATCATAATAAGCATGATAAAACATTACAAATATGAAAATGCTATCTAAGCACAGGTAATCAGAAAGACAGAAAGCAGGTACTAGAGTTCTGTTTGATTCAGCCAAACTAATCAGATAAATAAGACCTCACTTAAGAAGGAATTCAGTCAATATACTTACCTGAAATAACTGATTTTTCCACCTCTCAGCCAATCACACCATCCTAACTCTTCCATTTATGAAAAATTCAACTAATTCAGCTCAGATGATTGTATAATTGAGTTCACCCCAAAGCATGCCCAAGCACCCATTACGACAGCAGTATGTATAATTATAAAGCAACTTACATATTTGGTTTCTCGACCAGCTGCTCTTGGAAGAGTTGTAGGCATCTGTATGAAAATAAAAACAATTATGGTACTGAAGTAATCAAGAAAATATTAAAAGATTTAACTTCTGGGATATGTGTTCACCTTTCTTTTCCTATTAAGACTTTCTAACCAGTACTCCATCTTTTCTATACAAAACCTCCTGTTCTTTGAAATTTATTTCACTAAGCTTTACTTTCACTTTATTATTCTCTTTATTGTTGTTATCAATCAGTTTTGAAGAAATTATATCTTATTTATTGATGACGTTCACTCATGGATCATAATAGTTCCTCACACAATTTCAGGATTCACACAGAAGTCTCTATCCCTCAATTCTTTGAGCTGTTCAACTCCAAAAACATCCTCATCTGCTCCGTTTCAATCATCAGCTCCCAGGACTGTTCCTAGATGTGACCTTCACAAATGGGAAACTTCTGAAATTTCATTTCTCACATCTGTCTTTTAGAACTCTACTTCCCATCTACCATCTTCATTTCTCAAACATCCCAACACAACATTTCTTCAGCCTCACTGAGACTTCCAAATTAATGAGCCTTCCCAGCTCCATTACATATGCTTCATATTCTCAGTCGTTTTAATATCTTAATTTATCTTGCTTCTTTCTCTCCTTGTGAGACAAACTCACAAAAACTAACAATAAAAACATAGATGGATCACATTATATATTTCCTCTAAATTTGCACTTGAGATGTAAAACATGGCTAGAGGAACTTTCTCAATCAAGCTAACTGATTTCATTATAAACTATGAAATAAATTTATACATCAAGCACATTACAATAAAAATGAAGAATTAGCTATGGATACAATGGCTTCCCTTGTGGCTCAGCTGGTAAAGAATCTGCCTACAATGAGGGAGACCTGGGTTCCATGCCTGAGTTGGGAATATCCCCTGGAGAAGGGAAAGGCTACCCACTCCAGTATCCTGTCCCGGAGAATATACAGTCCATGGGGTTGTAAGGAGTCGGACGCTACTGAGCGACTTTCACTTTCACTTTTTCACATACACGTGAACCTGGGTTGCAGGGAGAAATAGACGACAAAGCAGCACGTGGAAAGCGTTTTATTTGATGGAAGTTTTGCATCTTGGATGTGGTGGTGGTTACATAACTATATGCTTTGTCAAAACTCATAGCATTGTACACTAAATGGGTAAATTTTACAATGGGTAATTATACCCCCATGAACCTGACTTTTAAAACAGAATTACATAAGCTACAAAAAGGAACTGAACATAAAGACTGAAGAAGAGAATAGATAGTGAACAAATTCTTGAACTGGAATATCAGACCAAGGAATCTTCTTGGAAGAATTAGGAAACAATAAATAGAAAAAAAAAAATGTAAAGATGAAGACATGGAATATAGAAACAAAAGTGACAAAATCACACAGTGAGAGCCCTAGGAAGAAAGGAACATTTGAAAAGATAATGACTACAAATATCCTAAATGTGAGGGGAGGACGAGACTGAAAACTTGAGATGAAAGGCTAAAGAGAGGATCAACTCAGACGCATAAAAGAAAACACACACACACACTTAGACGCATAATAGGAAAAATCAGTAACATCACAGAGACAAAATTCTAAAAGATTACAGTGCTACTCTGTGAATGATCACTCTGCAGTGGTAGAGTAAATATCATACGGACAAAACATTTCACAAGTTATGTTGTTGACAAGAAAGAATCTAGGTCAAAAATCTGTTGAGAAAAGGGGACCTATAATTTTATATCTGGCAAAGCTATAATATAAAAGAAAGGGTAAAATGCTAATCTCAGGAATACCGGCAACAGAATCAGAATACACTTTTCAGCAGGAGTTAAAAAAAAAAAAAGAAAAATCTAGGAAAAATCTATGAATCTTTCAGAAATCAGGATCTAAATAAAGATTAAGCATCTAAATAAAGAATAAATCAAGAAAAATATCACCATTAAAATTCAAATATAGAGGTCCAAAAGATACTAGCAAACCGTGTGTGTATATATGTACATATATAGAGCTCTTGGTTGAAACTGGAAAGTGGAAAATGCTGTGCTATTTAATTTTGGAAAACTACACTTGTAAGTCTGAAAATTGATAGGAAAATCAGCACAGTTATTGTTTTTAATAATTTACATCTAATTATGAACAGTAACAAAAATGCAAACTGAGATTTTCTTCATTTTCAAACCAATAAATGTCAAAATATCCAAAAGAAAACAGTTTAAGTAGAAAATATACACTAAGATGACAGGAACTCATCCTAGTAGAAGAAGAATTGCAATAACTGTTCATGGCTTAAGGTCCCAGATCAACAGAATTCCAGATTAAATATAAAAGTGATATTCAGAAAAATGTTGTCTTGAAGAAAATAAGAGCCTACAAAAGATAAAAAGTAATAGAAAATAGTAAAATTAAAAAAATAACAAAGTATATCTAGGAAACCATGGAGGAAAAACTACAGATATTTTGTGCTTATCAGGTCAGTGTTTTCACACAAGACTAAAAAGAACAGCCTTCCATGTGGTGTCCTAAACGCGAAAAAAATTCAAAGAATGGATATATTTATACATGTTGTACATTCACCTTGTCACACAGCAGGAACTAGCACATCATTGTAAAGCAACAGCACTCTAAAAAATTAATTAATTAAATTTAATTTAGAAAATAAAAAAGAAGGGACTTTAAAAAATAAAAGAAGGTGTACACAAAATTAAATTGAAAAAAGAAAAAGTAGGTTTGGTGTAAAAGTTTTTTCTCTGGTTGTTTTCTTTTTTTCCTGGATGGTGCCAGAAAAAATAAATATGATTTTTATGAGTGTCAAAAGTAGGGAAAACCACTAGACCATTAGGGCATGACCTAAATCAAATCCCTAATGATTATACAGTAGAAGCGAGAAATAGATTTAAGGGACTAGATCTGATAGACAGACTGCCTGATGAAATATGGATGGAGGTTCATGACATTGTACAGGAGGCAGGCAGCAAGACCATCCCTAAGAAAAAGAAATGCAAAAAAGCAAAATGGCTGTCTGAGGAGGCCTTACAAAGAGCTGAGAAAAGAAGAGAAGCCAAAAGCAAAGGAGAAAAGGAAAGATATACCCATTTGAATGCAGAGTTCCAAAGAATAGCAAGGAGAGATAAGAAAGCCTTCCTCAGTGATTAATGCAAAGAAATAGAGGAAAACAACAGAATGGGAAAGACTAGAGATCTCTTCAAGAAAATTAGAGATACCAAGGGAACATTTCATGCAAAGATGGGCTCGATAAAGGACAGAAATAGTGTGGACCTAACAGAAGCAGAAGATATTAAGAAAAGGTGGCTAGAATACATAGAAAAACTATAAAAAAAGATCTTCACGACCCAGATAATCATGATGGTGTGATCACTCGCCTAGAGCCAGACATCCTAGAATGTGAAGTCAAGCGGGCCTTAGGCAGCATCACTACAAATAAAGCTAGTGGAGGTGATAGAATTTCAACTCAGCTATTTCAAATCCTAAAAGATGATGCTGTGAAAGTGCTGCACTCAATATGTCAGCAAACATGGAAAACTCAGCAGTGGCCAATGGGACTGGAAAAGGTCAGTTTTCATTCCAATCCTTAAGAAAAACAATGCCAAAGAATGCTCAAACTACCTCACAATTGCACTCATCTCACACACTAGTATAGTAATGCTCAAAATTCTCCAAGCCAGGCTTCAACAATGTGTGAACCGTGAACCTCCAGATGTTCAAGCTGGTTTTAGAAAAGGCAGAGGAACCAGAGATCAAATTGCCAACATTCGCTGGATCATCGAAAAAGCAAGAGAGTTCCAGAAAAAGATCTATTTCTGCTTTATTGACTATGCCAAAGCCTTTGACTGTGGATCACAATAAACTGTGGAAAATTCTGAAAGAGATGGGAATATCAGGCCACCTGACCTGCCTCTTGAGAAACCTGCATGCAGATCAGGAGGCAACAGTTAGAACTGGACATGGAACAACAGACTGGTTCCAAATAGGAAAAGGAGTACGTCAGGGCTGTATATTGTCACCCTGCTTATTTAACTTATATGCAGACTACTTCATGAGAAACGCTGGGCTGGATGAAGCCCAAGTTGCGATCAAGATTGCCAGGAGAAATATCAATAACCTCAGATATGCAGATGACACCACCCTCATGGCAGAAAGTGAATAAGAACTAAAGAGCCTCTTGATGAAAGTGAAAGAGGAAAGTGAAAAAGTTGGCTTAAAGCTCAACATTCAGAAAACAAAGATCATGGCATCTGGTCCCATCACTTCATGGCAAATGGAGAAACAGTGGAAACAGTGGCTGACTTTATTTTTGGGGCTCCAAAATCACTGCAGACAGTGACTGCAACCATGAAATAAAAAGACGCTTATTCCATGGAAGAAAAGTTATGACCAAACTAGATAGCATATTAAAAAGCCAACAAAGGTCCATCTAGTCAAGGCTATGATTTTTCCAGTGGTCATGTATGGATGTGAGCATTGGACTATAAAGAATGCTGAACACTGAAGAACTGATGCTTTTGTACTGTGGTGTTGGAGAAGACTCTTGAGAGCCCCTTGGACTGCAAGGAGATCCAACCAGTCCATCCTAAAGGAAATCAGTCCTGAATGTTCATTGGAAGGACTGATGCTGAAGCTGAAACTCCAATACTTTGACCACCTGATGCGAAGAGCTGACTCATTGGAAAAGACTCTGATGCTGGGAAAGATTGAAGGCGAGAGTAGAAAGGGATGACATAGGATGAGATGGTTGGATGGCATCACCAACTCAATGGACATGAGTTGGAGTAAACTGAGGGAGTTGGTGATGGACAGGGAGCCCTGGCGTGCTGCAGTCCATGGGGTCACAAAGAGTTAGATACGACTGAGTGATTGAACTGACTGAAAAAATTTCAAAATAAATTAAAAAATCAAAAGAATAGCCTTAAGTTCAGAAGGTCTGTATATGCTAATAAAGGCTAGAAAAATAGCAAAGGTAAGATAGAACAACATATAAGCAACAACAGTATAGTTTCAAAATCAGAGTCAAATCTAATAAACCCTTCTGAAGCCTTATTTATTCTTTTTTCTTGGCAGCTGTCACCACATTAACATTCTCTTAAATGCTGTGCTCTTTTAGCTTCCATGCTGCCACGCTGCCCTGACTTTGCTCTCAGAGTGGACTTCCATTCTCCATGATTGGACCCACCATGTTTCCTTCCTGGGATCTTCATACGGGGTGCCCACAACATCCAAATATTAGTCGACCCCTCCCCAGCCCTCCTACCATTGCCAGATACACAGGCTTAAGGCCTGCTTGACACATACCTTGAATTTATCCTGTCCAAACAAATATAGCCTCTTCATCTTCCACATTATATCTCCCTGTCTGCACTCGATGCAGAGACCAGGAGCTCTTCCAAGATTCTCCTCTGCTTCTCTACACACATCCAAACCCAAGAAAGCCTGCAAGATCTCTTTCACACCTACTTCTCTGCAACTCCTCTGCACCCACTCCATCGAAACCACCATCACTGTTCCTCCTAGCCTCGGTAGCCTCCTTACAGCAGCCATCAGGATCTTTCTCAGCGGTTTCCTACTGATGCTGCTGCTGCTGCTAAGTCGCTTCAGTCGTGTCCGACTCTGTGCGACCCCATAGATGGCAGCCCACCAGGCTCCCCCACCCCTGGGATTCTCCAGGCAAGAACACTGCAGTGGGTTGCCATTTCCTTCTCCAATGCATGAAAGTAAAAAGTGAAAGTGAAGTCGCTCAGTCGTGTCCAACCCTCAGTGACCCCATGGACTGCAGCCTTCCAGGCTCCTCCATCCATGGGATTTTCCAGGCAAGAGTACTGGAGTGGGGTGCCATCGCCTTCTCCGAGTCAAGACATGAAAGCAACCTAAATGTCCATTGACAGAGGAATTGATAAAGAAGATGCGGTATGTATATACAATAATAAATTACTCAGCCATAAAAAATAGTGAAATAATTCCATTTGCAACAACATGGATGGACCTAGCAATTATACTAAATGAAGCAACTCAGACAAATACCATACGGTATCATTTATAAGTGGCATATGAAAAAAAAGATACAAATGAATTTATTTACAAAGCAGAAACAGATCCACAGACAGAAAACAAAGTTGTGGGTACTAAAGGGGAAAGTGGGTGGGGGAGGGGTACATTAGGAGATTAGAATTAACATATATACACTCCTATTAATATATATCAAATAGATAAAAATAAGGTTCTACTGTATAATACCAATATAATATTACTATACTCAATATTTCATAACAATCTGTAAGGAAAAAGAATCTGAAAAAGAATATCTGTGCATATTATACCTATATATATATTTATATAAATATATATATACATATATTAACTAAATCACCGTGCTATAACCTGAAAAACACAACATTGTAAGTCAACTATACTCCAATTAAGAACACAACTAAGTACCCTGTCAAGCTGCTCTGCCTCCCTCACCTTTATCACCATGGTGCCTCACAGTGCCAAGCCCATCACTAACAAGTATTTGCTAAATAAAATACTTGCCTTAAACTTAATGGCCTGGAATAATGCAGTTTTAACTTATAAGCATTAAATATTTGTTAAATAAATAAATAATACAGATGATTACTCACATTATTTCTTAAATCCTATCGCTGTTACATTTAATGTAATATGGGGTATTTTTATATGTTTAACAAATGAAACGAAAAAAAAATACCTAAAATTTATTCCATAGCTCTGGCAAATCAAAACTTTCCCATCTTTAGATTAAAAGACATAAAGAATATACAACAAAATAGATTACAAATAGAGAAGATGTAACTATTTGCAGGTCCTCTCTGTGAAAATATAATTCTTCATACAGACCGATTAATTACCTGGCTTCAATGTCATTATTAAAGGATATTTGTCTATAATGTTCCAATTGAAAGGTAGGAATACTTTTAATCATAGGCAATTCTATACATTTAAAATCTACTTTAAACATGACATTGTAAGTCAACTATACTCTAATAAAAAATTTAAAATAAATGCAATCTACTTTATATATATATAAAATTCTAATTTTGAAAAAGAATAGGCAAAAAAGCATTTATACTAATTCCAAGGGACAAAATAAGACTGGCCTAAAAAACTAACAATTAACAATAAAAGAAAAACCACAATCATTTTAAAATTTGGATAAGTGGATCTATACAAAATATTCAAAAAAATAATTTGGAGAAATGTAAATTTTATCCCAATGAATGAAAATGGCTATATGATAAGGAAATATTTAAATATTTAATAATAACAATTAATGCTTTAGTAGTCCTCAAATAATATAAAATATCCAGGATTCAGTCTGTCTGAGTCAAAGAACAAGGAAATAAATTTAGTCAACCAAAAGAAAAGAATTCCAGAAATAAAGACGCTTGCTCCTTGGAAGAAAAGTTATGGCCAACCTAGACATCATATTAAAAAGCAGAGATATTACTTTGCTGACAAAGGTCCATCTAGTGAAAGCTATGGTTTTTCCAGTAGCCATGTACAGATGTGAGAGCTGGACCATAAAGAAGGCTGAGTGTTGAAGAATTAATGCTTTTGAACTGTGGTGTTGGAGAAGACTCTTGAGTGTCCCTTGGATGCAAGGAGATCAAACCAGTCAATCCTAAAGGAAATCAGTCCAAAATATTCATTGGAAGGACTGATTCTGAAGCTGAAGCTCCAGTACTTTGGCCACCTGATATGAAGAACCGACTCATTGGAAAAGACCCTGAAGGTGGGAAAGATTGAAGGCAGGAGGAGAAAGGGAATGACAGAGGATGAGATGGTTGGATGGCATCACCAGCTTGATGGACATGAGTTTGAGCAAGCTCTGGGAGTTGGTGAAGGGCAGGGAGGCCTGGAGTGCTGCAGTCCATGGGGTTGCAAAGAGTCAGACACGACTGAGCAACTGAACTGACTGAAAGCTCTTAGACTAATGAAAGCTCTTACCTCATTTTCCATTTCTTCAAAGTCTAAGGGTTGTGAATTACATAAGGACTGAAGCTATGGTTTCTGATTAGAATAAGCCACAAACTCTACATGCAATTCCATATTTGAACTGTCAACATATGACAACATAGCCCCATATTTTGGCTTCTAAACTGTTTTGAATGTAACCTACAGATAGAAACAGATTTTACTCCAGCCTGTACACACAAGCCTATACCTCTACATGTAAACAAATTGAAAGAAATAGCAACAATATCCACCCACTGGTTGGAATAATAGAGTCTGATGGATAGTTTACATTCTTACAGTTATATTTTTAAAATAATCATCAGCACATTATCTTTTTAAAATTTATTTCGAATTTATTTTTCTGGCTGTTTGGGGTCTTCATTGCTGCATGTGGGCTTTCTCTAGTTGTAGCGAGTGGGAGCCACTCTCTAGTTGCCGCGCTTGGTCTTCTCATTGTGGTGGCTTCTTTTGTTGCAAAACACAGGCTCTAGGCACACAGGCTCAGTAGCTGCAGCTTGTGGGCCCTAGAACACACAGCCTTCAGTAGCTGCAGCACGCCGGCTCATCAGCTGTGGCTTGTGAGCCGCAGAGCATGAGTTCAGTGGTTGTAGAGCAGAGGCTTAGTTGTTCACAGCACATGCAATCGTCCCACATCAGGGAGCAAACCTGTGTCCCCTGCACTGGCAGGCGATTCTTATCCACTGCACCACCAGGGAACTCTCTTGCTATCCTATTTTTAAAATGCTGTTTGCTAACAAAAAACACACACAAAAAAACACTATACTGGTTGCTGTCCACTAATTCCCCAAATCACTATTGGGCCTTGACCTTTATTTTAAAAATCATTAACCTAGTAACTCTTATGGTTGAATAAATTAAATTAAATATATATATACATACTTTGATTGTGTCAGAACCCAAAAAAGTCTGTAGGGAACTTGAAGGAGAATCAGAAGAATGCTGGGGAAAAAAAAAAAAAAAAAAGGACAAGCTTAGGATGCATCCAGCCTAGTCAAGCAGAGGGAAATGAAGTGAAGCGAAGCAAAGGTTTGAATTGCATGGTCTAGTCTAAGGCATTACCATAGACAAGGAATCCTGTAAGACCTTATCAATGGTAGCACAGAGCTCTTCAGTTTGCTGCCTGAGCTGTGCAGGGGAACACAACTGGAAGAATTGAAACCAGGTACTGTGTTAGCAAAGAGTTTCCGGATTGTATTTCAAAAGCAGGGGTGGATCTGAAGCCATTACCTCCAGAGGTGGGTCTAAGGTGCTGTCCTTCGAAATGCTGTCCGTCTTGGCTGGTTCGTCTAGTGCCTAGTGATAATAAATGAAATGGTTCTCATGTGAGGCTTTTAGTCAAATATACAGATAGTAAAGTCTGAATTCAAAGAAAGCTCTGGATGTCTCAATGTTTCCAAGAAGAATGATCTTGGAATCATTTCATGAGCTACTGTCGGACACGGAGGCATTGCCCACAAATGTCTACATTCTGCTGTTGAACTAGTACCTCCGATATAAGAAACCATATAACTCCTATCGGCACCCCACTGGCTTTTCAAGGTAGACATTTGAGGGGCTTTTCCCTAGGTGGGAACCTTAAAAGTTGGGACACTTGATGTTCAGCCTAAAACCTAAGGGAGGAACTGGGAGCTGGAGTTGCCCTCGCAATTGTTTGACACTGTACCAGGGGCAGGGTTAATGGCAAGAGTGTATGTCAGCTTTCCTGCCAGGTTTGATGTGGGTATTTTCTTATGAATCTGAGATGTTGGAGTCACTCAGCTGGGTTCTGGATTTCTCTCGGGGGGAATTTCTCCACGTGCAGTTTGCACATTCAGCCTATCATTGGGAGGAGAGGAGTTCAGAAGCCATCCATGTTGCCATCTTGGTCTCTCTCCTTCATCATGTCTAATATTTGTGTCTACCTGCTTTTTTCTTAATCAAATTCCAGGTAGGATTATCCATTTCTAATCTCTTAATTGGACTAACTTTTGGCTTTGATCTTTGGCATACTCATTCCATTTCAGTCACTTCTGCTTATGACTCACTATTTACTTCTTGCTATAGTCTTTGGATTTATCCTTTTTTCCCTCACAGAATCCTTTTTGTGGCATTCTGCAAGTTATGATATGTACACGATCACTATTATACAATGCTAAACATATTTTTTTAATATTTCCATTAAGTTTCCTTAGACTTAAGAGTTACTTCAAAGTAGTTTTTCTTTCTAATTTTTAGGAATATAAGTTTTTTATCCAATTTTTAAATTACTACTTATTTAGTTAGAACCAAAGAATTTCTTCAAAGTAGTAATTTCTTATGTAGTTTGAGATTTATGGTATAAGACATAAGTTTTATGTAAATATTCCATAATATCTATTCTCTAATTGTTGGCTGCAGAGTTCCATGTGTATGTGTGTGTATGTATCAGATCAAAATTTTTCATTGTTTTTTCCAAATCATGTTTAGCTTTATTGCATTCTTATGCATGTTCATTCTTATTAACAATTGAAATCATAAAATATGACATAATTGTTAATTTCTCCTTGTGATCTTAGCAATTTTGCTCAATGTCGTTTGAAGTCATTTTATTAGCTACCTTCATAGTTAGAAGAAGCATACATTCTTCATGAATTAAATATTTGTATTTATGAAGTGTCTCTCCATATCCGTAACAGTACTTTGGCTCTTAATCTCTATTTTGCCTGATACAATCAACTGTTTTTATTAGCACTTTTTACTATATCATTGCCTTTTTATTTCCAACTCTCTGCATCCAAACATTAGAAATCAGTGTTTTTTATAAATGTCTGGAATTCATTTCTTAATCTGATCAAATAATGTCTTTTAATATAAGGTAACATTTATTATCGTTTCTAAAATATATTTGTTTTACCTTTGTCTCACTTTTTCTATTTAATTTTTATTCATATTTTGAATTGTTTAATTGATTAAAGTTAATAAATTAAATTTACTGTAATTTATTTTTTCCCTGAACTAATTTGGATATCATGCCAGACAAGGCTAAGGTTCACCAAATTACTTCACTTTCTCAGGCAAGGATATACATTTCCTTGAACTTAAGAATTTAGGGCTTGTGACTGACTTTTCCTAAATGAATGTGAGCAAAGGTGATTCATAACTTCTGATGAAAGTCACTTAAGGGTGGATATGACTTTTCGTCATTCTCTTTCTTCTTCAGATACCTGAAAATACGAGATGGAAAGAAATTACATCACTGAGCCACGGTGAATCGCCAAGTTGAGCTGTACCCCCTTGAGGTGTGGGAGAAAATGAATATTTATTGTGTTAGGCTAGCTCCCTTATTTCAATAACACAGAGGAAATTGTCTGAAAGCTATTTCTTCAAAATCCATTCCTTTACATTAAATGAAATATAAAACACTAGCTATGGTCACCTAATAGAAATGCTTGAGCTTTCCTTTTTCCTACCATAGGAAAAAAAAAGTATCTTTTTTCTTTTCCTCCTCCATCCTTCCTACTTAAAATTAATTATGCATAATAGGTAGCAGGGAACAGAAAATATCATAAAGACAACTCCTTGCTGCTGTTCAGACAATTTAATTTTTCCTTGACACAGTGTTCTAACCGCTTCCTATTTACCCTGTGGGTTGGGGTGAGGTGGGGAAGGGGTTCCCACTCTACAGTGCTCGGACCCCTGAATGCATGACATTGGGCAGGTGAAATCAAGCAGAGTTCAATACTCAGAGGTGGTCATGGCCCAGGGGAAGAGAGTGTGTGTCCCATCAGGGCCACAGAAAAGTTGTGCTCAGGAAAGAGTAAAAAACCAGGGGCTGTGGGAGGCAGGCTTTGCAGGATCAAGTGAGATGTCCCTGGTTCCTTAGAAGGCTGTGGTCACCTTGATTGAATAACTACACACTGCACCTGGTCGGTCTGACAGGGAGAGTTGGGGGACCACGTCTGGAGAAGAAGAATGGGGAAGAGAGCTTGTAATTCAGCTACCTGAGGCCCTCCCAGTTCTACCAGATGCCAAGCACATAATATTGGGCCTTAGTTTTAGGCTTTACACCACATATGGCTTCTATGATAATAATTATAGAAAAGAAAAAAGTCAGGAATTAATGATCAGAATTAGGAACAAACTCCTTAGGAGAGAAGTCTGGTCCAGCCCTTCCTTGCCTCTCCAGCAACACCTTCTACCCACTCCTCCCTTGCATGCTGCTCTTTAACCACAAGGGACTTGGGTTTCTAACCTTCTAACCACACGTCATCAACTCCACCTAGATGGATCTGTCCTCCACCGTCAGCTCACTTAGAATTCCTACTCACCCTAAAGATCTTAATTCAAGTCCTTTCTAATGGCTTTTGGCGTTTGAAGCAGGCAAAGTCTTTCACTCCCTCCTTGAGATACCACATCATTCCACACATGATTTAAAAATATTGTATCATCATTATTCTTTGACTGTATCTCTATCCTACTGGACCACCTGTCCTACTACATTATGTAACTGTGGCATTTATCTTGGTAGCCTCAGGATACAGCATATGATATGTCTTCAGGAAAGACATTTAGGATGAACTGGAAGGGTGAACTGACAAATAAATGGAGTTAAATGAATCATAGAAAGAATATGATTTCAATACACCTCAGTAAAATGCTCTAGGGAAGGAGGTTGAACTCTGAATATTTTAAATAACAAATAATTTATTTTCCCACATTTCAATTAAATTTGTTTGCCATCAAAGATCTGAGTATGTGATCAGTTTAATATAATGAGCAAATATTATTTTAGCCAAAATCAAATAGGGTTATTATCCTGGTTACTTCATAGGAACTTACTAAGCAAACACATCCTTTATTATACAACTTAAAACATTGATTTTTCCTGAAGGAATAAAAAAACTACCTACACAGAATACTTGGAAAATTAAGGAGGATAACTAGTAGTATTAATATATCAGCAATGCTGAAACCTTGAAATGAAGACAATATTGTCAAATTGCATTAAAATTTGGAGGGGGGTTTATTCGAGTTTAAATAGCCTTGAAATTTTCTAGAATTGATTTTTTTATTGACAAGGAATTCTCTGTCAAGTATATCATCTTGATCCACTCCTAGCAGACTTTTTTTTTCCACTGTGGTACAAAATGTATTAAAAAAACATACATTAAATCTCTATTAACATGAAGTGTAACCATAGATTGCTTTTTGACAACTTAGCAGGACTGTATTGATGTTTCTTATTCATTTTAAGTGAAGGTCTCTCAGAACACTCTCCAGTAAAAGGTTTTATAAAAACATATATTTTCCACCAAATTGGAAGATAGCCAAGCAAGGCATAAAGAGAACATACTTTGAATCCCATTTTTCAAGATTCTTAAGTAATGGTTAGAAGTATTCTGATTAAAATTTGTTATATTTTGCTCAGCACAACCAACTTTGGGGCCCAGTTTTTGAAAAGACACATAGTCTCTTTCTGACTTTAAGAAAAAAATAGTTTCTGAATTCAGTATGATTTTCTAATTAAGGGCCAAGAACCAAGAACACCATTGCAAATCAAAGTCTTCGTGAGATATGCCTACGCATTTTAACAGGTGTTCCTCGTCCAAAAGGAGCAGTTCTCATGGAACCGCAGTCAGTGTTAAGTAAGATATGTTAAACCAGCAGACTGATTAGAACCTGCTCTCTTTGGAGATAGGATTAAGTGCTAAAAATCTGAAAACAGAAAGAATTAGTTGCACTCTAAGCAGAATTAGAAAGTAAACTGTTTCCAAACAAAAAGTTATATAAAAAGACTGGTAAACTTTTTGTGATGCCACGACTTTCTAACTGGATTGGATTTCAAAAATTTCATGGGTAAGTACTGTATTTTAGTAATGATAAAATTAACCTCCCAAAAAAACAATTCAGGCAGAACCCAAATGTTGCTATACTTTGTTAACCAGGAATTGGGTAGAAAAATCCTCTAACCATAAGAGATTTGCTTGATTTTCAGTCATTAATACAAAACCATTTGTAAGACTGGAGATATTCTCAGGCAAATAAATCTCATTTTGATTCTCTAGTCGGAGAATAGCTTTCAGACCTGAAGAAAGGGGGGAAATGTACACTGTAAGCCAAAGGGGTTTCCATTATAAAAGTATAGCTTCTTTAAAGATCTAGGAATATTTATCAATAGATTATTTTCACGTGATTGGTTTAAAAATTTCAAGAATTGAGGAAATTTACTTGGTGTTTGTAATCCCAAGATCTTTGGAGGGTTAAATATCCGTTCCTCACACACAGAAGGAATGGATTTTTGGCAAATCATTAGGCTAGTTTCAAATCCATTCATCAAGGCGCAATGGCAAAGCCTCTGGACTTTTTCTTCATTTAATCAAGGATATCAGAAGGATGTTTCTGATTTCCAGCCGGCACCTCCTCCACTGTAATCCACCTCCTCTCTTTCAGTAACTTAAGGAATTGTGCTGGTCTGTATATCCTCATTCACTCAAGTCTTGTCAGAACTAAGCCATTCCCAATTCCCTTTAACTGTTCCTCATTTTAAAAAAAAGCTTTTGCTGCTCTAATTTAATGAATATTTAAACATATTTTAGCAAGTAATAAAAAAATTATCTAAAACCATCATCTCTTGCTGAATATTTCACATTAGCTCACTGACATCACTGTTGCATGCAGATTAGGGAAAAGCCAGGGGGTAACTGGATCCCACTTGAGGTCCATTTCAGCAACTTACTACCCCTGCTGCTTTTGGAAATGCAGTTGACATCTTGGAGCATCAAAATCCTTACAGAGCTGCGAAGATAGTAAAGCATTTAGCTCCGTGTCTGATACACTAAAGGACTCAATATGGCGGCCGTCATGGTATTCTTTAAAAGGCGCCAAGTCAAAACCAACTTACTTTCCCTGTAACAGAGGCCCTTTATATCTTTTCCATGGAATTAGCATTCATGAGACTTATTCTACCCCAAAGGAAGACTCCTAACTACCATACACTAGGTATCTTTATTTTTATAATCCTATGAGCAAAAATTTGGCTTAAAATCCTGTGAAATAAAATTGGAAATTTTAGAGACCTACCCAGGTGAGGCACCCCACTCCAGTACTCTTGCCTGGAAAGTCCCATGGACAGAGGAGCATGGTAGGCTGCAGTCTATGGGGTCGCTAAGGGTCGGACACGACTGAGCAACTTCACTTTCACTTTTCACTTTCATGCATTGGAGAAAGAAATGGCAACCCACTCCAGTGTTCTTGCCTGGAGAATCCCAGGGACAGGGGAGCCTAGTGGGCTGCCATCTATGGGGTCGCACAGAGTCGGACACGACTGAAGTGACTTAGCAGCAACTCAGGTGAAAACTGAATTAATTTATTCAATGAATGCTTAACAAAAGCTACTGCATTTTCTCACAGTTTATAGTAGGGAAAAAGAAAAATCCAATATGTATATTTAAATATGGTTTAGTAAGTGTTTTAAAAGAGTAGTTGAGTGGTAGACAACTGCCCAAGGGCAACCAGTTAGTATAGACTTGGGTCCTGGGCACTTCTCCACTGCTAAACAAATTGGGAACACATTTACTTCTTGAAATAACCTAAATTAAGACACTCACTCTAGTCTAGACCATATGCTTAAGTTAGTAACCAGATTTTGTTAAATTTTTAAGACATGCATTGATCTTAAAATAGTCTCACCCGAAGACATATGATTAATCTGATTAGAGTTTAAAAAGTCACCTTTAAAAAAATTAAACTGGCAACTTAGAATAAAACATTTACATTGACAAGATATCTCAAATCTTTACTTTTCTATTTTTTTAGCATAGTCCTCCCTATTGTCTTTGAAACAACTGTTTATATTCTCCTTCCACCAGGAGAAATAAAATGATTTTTCCTGTAATCTTCATTTAAATAATTCTGTAGTTTATAGGTGCTATTTATAAAACTGATCTACTCTAAAATTCTTTCAGACACACATAGGTTATGAATTGAATGCACAGTAATATCATTTGTTGGAAAAATTAGTACCTAACTGTAGCCTTGATTTTATCCCGAGAGATACTTGTGAAGAAGGCAACAGATATAATACTTCCAAAGAAAAAGTGTATTATTTCATGGAAAAATAGCAATCACCATGAGACAATAAATATTCATATTATTTGATTACAATGAAACATTCCTTTATCTTTCCTATCCTTAAAATAATTGCACAATAAAAATAATAATCCATGTATTTAGAATATAAATGTGTTTCCTTCAGTTTCACCTTTTACCTATTGCTATTGGACTTAGATGATAAGAAAAATTAGTCAATAAGAGAGAGATGTTTAACATTCTCTGAAAAGGATAACAGTACCCATATGGAGAATAAAAAATAAGGTCCATATCAAAATTATTTCCTCTACAGAACTTGGTATATTGTTGAACATATGGTAATAAGGACAGTCATGAATGCAAATTCATCTAATTATTTTGTTCCTGCTTTATAATCACTTGTATTACATCCTCATCTCAGTCTTGGAGAAGATGATTATTGGCAGGAGATTAAGTCAAAGACCTCGATGCCAACACATTAAAATATGAAGCCTGACATTCATCTTTTCCTGTAAAGCCTTAGTTAAGGCTTAAGCTAAAAATGCTTCCCTCCTAAACATTCATGGAGGGGAAATGATAGAAAATGGAATAAGCTATAAATTTAAGTTTGATGTGGACAATAAATTATAGAACAGAAGTACCAGATACTTCATATCCTTTGTCAACAAAATGCACTCTTTTGAAAATTATGGGCTTCATCAAGGGGTGATTAAAGCTGAAACCAGTTGGGGGATCCAATGAGAGCTTAAGGTCTAATCAGAAGGGATACCTGTATTTCAATTTGGAGAAAAGTTTGCTTTAAAAAACAGTATTATTTTTTAAAGTGATTCTGGTTCCTCATTAATTATACTATATGCTATAAAACAAAACATGGTATAAGAAATCTGACTGGGGGAGAATTGCTGAACTATCTTAAGATGAAGTAAATGGGTTCATTGCATCTCCAAGGCGGTCCCCAGCATGGACCCTAACAGAATCCCGTAGTGACACTGTGGCATCACCCCTCTTAACTGTACTGTTCTGCATGATATTAAAGGGATCTCCGAAAAGTTTCTGGGATTCAACATATTCCAAACTACAAATCCTCCCCCAAATAGATGAGCCTCTTATTATTATAGTCCTAATTTACCCACTCGATTCAGAAATTAGTCCCTTTGATTTTGATGGCATAGGTGAGTTCTATTGTATAAACCGGATTTATTTTTTTAAAACTACAACCATGAAAGAAACAACACAGTATAATTCAAGAAATATGATGGAAAATATATAAACTCTCATAAAATCTTGGGATAATATTTTTATGAGTTAAAAATTCTTAAACGTAAAGTTTCCCATTGGGGAGTACATAACATAGGAAAGCCAACCAAAAAAAAAAACAACCAAGCATCATGTTATATCCTGTGACCCTGAAGCAATTCAAGTATTTGTGGTCCAAAAACAATATCTTAGCCAAGAGACAATTATCCACACTAGATAAATGTATTGTGTGCTCAGTCAGGCTAACCCCTGGTGCATAAATGCATTAGATATTTTAAATTAGATATCATGATATTTACAGATGTTGTACTAAAAACAAAAATGATAATTTTACTGAAGAGTATGTTTTGTTTGAAATTAAAAACACAAACCCTCTCCTTTATGAACTTGTGTTAGGTTCAGTAAAAACTAATACCACCAAAGACTTTATGAAATGGGTTTTGATGAAATTTGAAATTAAGCTAATCATTCTTCATTTTTAATGACTGACTAATAAAGTATAATCCTTAAAATCCATTGAACTGAAAAAGACAGAAATTCTGAAACCAGGAAGTCTGCATGGCTGGTGAGGGAAGAGCTTCTCTCATGTCTGTGAAGGCAGGCCCTTGTGAGCAGATTTTGGAAACGTCCATCTAAATGGGCAGAGGGTCTATGGTGAAGGAACACTTCTACTAAGACTCCACATGGTAACTCTAGACATAGGATAAGGGGTATCTGGTGACATGGTGATGGTGTCACTTCCTCATGCCTCCAGAAATCTCCCGCTATTGGAAATCTCCCTTTTGAGGGAGTGGGGGGTGGGCATGCAGCATGCAGGATATTAGTTCCCCAACCAAGAACTGAACCCGTGTCCCCTGCAGTGGAAGCTCAGAGTCTTAACCACTAGACCACCAGGGAATTCCCCTATGTTATCCTTCAATGAATCATAAAAGGTCAAAATTTGGAAAAGAAGCTAGAGGAAAAAGCTACCCATCTGCCTGCAACCAAGTAACTCCCACCCCACCTCAAAGGATTCAGATATATAGAGCATACTCTGGGCCACAGTTGGATAACAGTTCGTTATCAGAGATACACAATGTAAGAGATTCTGTCAACTAATGTTCACTTATACACCTCTTAGCATTCCCCACTAACAATTCCTATTTTTTAGACAAAGGAATATACAGAATGTGAGAACATACAGTTTTATTCTCCAGATCATGCTAAAAATTTTAGCATGTATATTCAAAAACCAGTAGTCAAAATATCACCTGGTTGGAAATACTAACATTTGACAAATAATAATATTATTTGAAACACTATAATTGCACACACACACAAAAATGGGCTTCATGCAATCAAAGATATATTGCCTAAATAAATAGCGTAAAAATAACATAGGAACTATACCATGTCATGAACTTGGTAATTGATTTCATTCATTTCCTCCACTGGGACTTCATTAGAGCCTTTGTAATGGACTTGTGAAACAAGAGGCTTTAATGTAATTTACCCAGCGAAGCAGAATCCTGTAATTTTATACTTTATGACTCTTAATAGCAAATCAAAAATGCCCTGGAGCCATGTGAAAGCAGCTGGGTCACTGGAAAGGATTTCCACCTTCTATCTCCTTCATGGAGGTCAGATCAGTGAGAAGGATAAAGATGTTCAGACTGTGATCAGATTTAAGAGGTTAAGTTAGGTGCTTGGCTAATGCATTTCCACCCTGTGGAAGCCACTGTAGTGTGTTCAAGTGAAAGTGTTAGTCGCTCAGTCGTGTCCAACTCTCTTTGGCCCCGTGAACTGTAGCCCACTAGGCTACTCTGTCCATGGAATTCTCCAGGCAAGAATACTGGAGTGGGTTGCCAGGCCCTCCTCCAGGGCATCTTCCCGACCCAGGGGTTGAACCTGCATTTCCTGTGCGTCCTGCACTGCAGGCAGATTTTTACCATCTGAGCCACCTATGAATCACCCAGTTTGAAAGGTGGCCAGTTGCCCAGATGTAACCCCATTTTACCTCTACTCCGTCGACTGACCAATGTGAACAGAAGTGGACACCCTTACATATTTTTTTAAGATTTTCTATGGGGACTTTATTTTTAAAGTCTTTACTGAATCTGTATAATCCTGCTTCTGGTTTATGTCTTGGTTTTTTGTGAGGCATGTGGGATCTCAGCTCCCCAACCAGGGACTGACCCACACCTCCTGCACTGGAAAGAGAAGTCTTAATCATCACGGGACCACCATCCTGGAAACACTTAAAGTTTAACAATTATTTAAAATTCCAAAGGACAGGGATATACTCAGAGATACACGATGTAATCAAGTTTCCCAGAGCTACCTGACAGCTCCTACCCAGACTCTACTGATAAATTAATGATGTCTCCAATTCTACTCACCAAGATGCTTTCACCATGTCATCCTAAACTAAAAGCAGCATTTTATTTTGGTAAATGCAAAACTTGAAAACAGAAATTTTCTAAAGAACATGAGCAATCTTAGAAAACATCACCAAAATGTACTCTGCTTTTGAGCCAACACTGACCTTCTGTTCCAAAAGCAATGTGTTTGTTGGGATTGCTGCAAAAGCCTTGTAGCTGGACTTGGTCTTGTATTGCTAGAATGGGGGGTAACCAGAAAGTAAGAATGGAGTTGAAAAGGGGAAAGAATGTGACATAAGTTTAGACCAGTTCTACCAAGTTAAACGACATGTTATCAAATGAAGGAAACAATGATTATGCTTCAACAACTTGCTTTTGACAGAAAAAAATTAGCTCTTCCTGTTAATGTTTTATTAGAATGAGAAGCAAAGAAATACCACAGTAAAACATCAGCCTAGGGATTATAGGCAATTAGATGGTATATCATTTCAGAGTTTAAAAACATTCCTTTTTACAAAGTTATATGTAAATTTCTCATTGGCAGTATGCTGTGACAGGAAGACTATTGTATAAATATTTGGGGTATTTTTGCTTGATTCTCAAAGGAATGTGGGTCTTTTTTTATGGTGCTGTAATTAACAAATATTATGCCAATAAGTTTAATTGAACTTGATACAGTCTCTTGCATCATTTATAAAAACAGTGATCAGAACACATAAAATCTGGTAATAATGTTTAAAAAGTAGTATTTTGAATAGATGTGATAGCAATTTAACTCCATAATGGGAAAACTAGGAGGCCACTAGAAGGTCTTAAATTCATTTTTTAAACTTCATCACCCTCTCCTCACTTTCCAATACAGTGATATTAAAGAATCAAAAGATAAAATATTCCAAGTTTTAAGTAAAAGTTGGGGTAATCCAGTTCAGTTTTGTAGAGTATATGGGGTTGAGCATGAGGAAACTGTAGAAATCAGAATCATAGACATAATCAAAATCCCAGTGTTGACATTGCTCTGGGTGCCAAGTTCAAGGTTCCTCTCATTTCAAAAGCTCCTGTCTCAGGCAGCTTCCCCACCGGCCCCAGAGCTGTGGGAAACTGGCGCACAGCACCAGGCTGTCTTCATCCCCTGCAAGCAAACCAAAGGGTCTACAGAAGAAGACAGAGTAATCAAGTAAAATAAAAAAATGCCAGGGATGGAAGAAGCAATGCTTCGGCCCCTTCAAGCCCTGAGTCTCTCTGTTGACCTGGTACAGTAAGCCCCCCACATATGAACAAGTTCCATTCCAAGAGCGCATTGGTAAGTTCAATTTGTTTTTAAGTCCAACTAAGTTAGCCTAGATACTCAACTAATACATTTGGCTATATGGTACTGTACTATAATAGGTTTGTAATACTTTTCATACAAATAAAATGTACATTAGAAACAAACACAAAAAATGAAACATTTTCAAATTTACAGTACAATACCTTGAAAGGTTCAGTACTACAGTACAACAGCTGGGATATAGAGGCTGGCATGAATGTTCACATCTTTGAAAGGCTGAAACCTGAAGGTTCATATGTAGGGGACTTACTGTACTGCTATAGTCTCCAGAAAATAATGTATTTAGATTAATGATTGAAGCAAAATACCATCTCAACATGGAAAATAAGAGCCAACATCTATAACTAGGAAAATGGCATGCATTGCCTCATTTAATTTTGCAGAATCCCTATAACTAAACAATCATTAAGCAAAGGCTATGTGGTGAGTTCAGATGACTCATCTAAGACCACAGCCCATATAAAATCTAAAAGATTTGGAATTCAGGTCCACCAGGCCCATATCTCTCAATAATATATCTTCTCCTAAGGAATATCTAAACAGATAAATAATGCAGAAAAAATGTTATTAATACTCCACAGTGGTTTTGTGGGTATTTAATTGCAACAGTAGTTGCAATAATAATTAACAATCACTACCCTCTAAAACGGAGAAGGCAATGGCACCCCACTCCAGTACTCTTGCCTGGAAAATCCCATGGATGGAGGAGCCTGGTAGGCTGCAGTCCATGGGGTCGCTAATAGTCGGACACGACTGAGCGACTTCACTTTCACTTTTCACTTTCATGCATTGGAGAAGGCAATGGCACCCCACTCCAGTACTCTTGCCTGGAGAATCCCAGGGACAGAGGAGCCTAGTGGGCTGCCGTCTATGGGGTCGCACAGAGTCGGACACGACTGAAGCGACTTAGCAGCAGCAGCAGCACCCTTTAAAAGCTTACTAGGTACCCTCTAAAAGCTTACTGTGTATTATCTCCCTGAGTTATCAAAACAAACCTATGACGTAGATACTATATTACGTTCACTTTATATATGGAAACTAAAAGGCTTCCCTAATAGCTCAGTTGGTAAAGAATCCGCCTGCAATGCAGGAGACCCCAGTTCTGTTCCTGGGTCGTCAAGATCCTCTGGAGAAGGGATAGGCTAACGACTCCAGTATTATGGCCTGGAGAATTCTATGGACTGTATAGTCCATGGGGTCACAAAGAGTCGGACATGACTGAGAGACTTTCACTTTCACTTCAAAGCAGAGAGACGTTAAGAAAGAACTTATCTAAGGTCTGCTGCTGCTGCTGCTAAGTCACTTCAGTCGTGTCCGACTCTGTGCGACCCCACAGACGGCAGCCCACCAGGCTTCCCCGTCTCTGGGATTCTCCAGGCAAGAACACCAGAGTGGGTTGTCATTTCCTTCTCCAATGCATGAAAGTGAAAAGTGAAAGTGAAGTCGCTCAGTCGTGTCCGACTCTTAGCGACCTCATGGACTGCTGCCTACCAGGCTCCTCCGTCCATGGGATTTTCCAGGCAAGAGTGCTGGAGTCGGGTGCCATTGCCTTCTCCGAGGTCACTAGCTACTAAATCATAGCTGGGATTTGGACATGGGTGCTCCAGGTCAACAGCCATGACTCATCTACCATAGGACCTCACCTCATCTTTCAGGGTGCATAACTATTTATAACCTTTGCTCTCCTATCCTCAGCTGCTCTAAAGAATATAGCTGAAAAGCCTGGTCAAAGCAATATCTTGCTATTATACACGTAATGCCATATAATATTAGAATCAGAAGTGAAATTGAAGGCAATTTGGTTCAACCCCCTTAGCCAAATCCGATCCCTTGTTCAGCCACACCTCCCAAGGTAGCACGTTTTGTTCTGTTAGAATTAGTACAAAATTCTCCATTATATTGAGACAAAATATGGTTCTGCTAACTTACTCCTAGAGGATATTGGTCCTTTTTTTCCCTGTTTGACTAAGAGCTCTCTTCTGTGTGATGGTTATACTGCTATCTCTATCAACCTTTTTCTTACTGATCCTCAACTGAAGAACTCCACTATCATTTTCCTCTGTAAATATTCCTTTAACATTTTTAAAATTTAATTTTGATTTTATATTAGAGTATACTTGGGCAATGGCACCCCACTCCAGTACTCTTGCCTGGAAAATCCCATGGACGGAGGAGCCTGGTAGGCTGCAGTCCGTGGGGTCGCTAGGAGTCGGAGACGACTGAGCGACTTCACTTTCACTTTTCACTTTCATGCATTGGAGAAAGAAATGGCAACCCACTCTGGTGTTCTTGCCTGGAGAATCCCAGGGACGGCGGAGCCTGATGGGCTGCCATGTATGTGATTAGCAGCAGCAGCAGCAGCATACTTGATTTACAGTGTTGTATTTAAAAAATGATACAAATGATCTTATTTACAAAACAGAAGCAGATGGACAGAATTTGAAAACATTTATGTTTACCAAATTCTGTTTACCAAATTTGAAAATTTATGTTTACCAAAGGGGAAAGGTGCGGGGAAGGATAAATTAGGTGTGTGGGATTAATATATACACACTACTATATGTAAAAATTTAAAAGATATGTTTAACTAGATGTATTTTTAACACAAGGCAGAATATCATCATCATGTACATGATATTGACAATAAACTCAATTAATACAGTGAAGATAATAATCATAGGAATTGTCTCCTTAGTTTTTGTGTTATGTTTAGAATACAGAAGAGCGTGAAATTGAAGTCATTTTATATATTATTGGATCACAGTGACTATGCTAGAGCCTAAAATTCCTAATTCTTTCATCTCTTTTTTAAAATTAATTTATTTTAATTGGTGGCTAATTACTTTACAATATTGTGGTGGTTTTGCCATACATCAACACGAGTCAGCCACGGGTGTACAGGTGTCTCCTCATCCAGAACTCCCCCTCCAACTCACTACCCACCCCCATGGAGAACAGTGTGTAGAGTCCTTAAAAAACTGGAAATAGAACTGCCATACAACCCAGCAATCCCACTGCTGGGCATACACACAGAGGAAACCAGAATTGAAAGAGACACATGTACCCCAGTGTTCACTGCAGCACTGCTTACAATAGCTAGGACATGGAAGCAACCCAGATGTCAATTGGCAAATGAATGGTAAGGAAACTGTGGTACACAGACACAATGGAATATTACGCTTTCATTTCTTTTTAACATTTGGTTTATATTTGGTTTGTCATTGTAAACTGTAAAGTTAATAACTTTATGTTATTTCATGAACCATTTTTATCTTCATTCAAGTCACAGATTAAGGATAGAAAGCTCTTGCCTACTGGATTCTGCCAACCTGATGGGCATTGAACCATCTTGTAAATTTACTTGGATACAGCAGTCCAATTAACAGAGTCATTCAACAAATTATTATTGAGTATCCACTTTGTCACGTGTATTGTTCTAAATATTAGAGATTCAGCAGTAAACAAAACTCACAAGACTTTACTCTCTAGAGTTGATATCTCATTGAACTGAAACAAATGAACAATAAAGAAATAATAAAGAAAAGTCCTAGAAAGATAAATAATATTCAGAAAATTAAAGTAAAATGATGAGATAGAGAGTGATCTCAAGAATGCTTTGGATTAAACATTCAGAACAAGTGGGAATTCACAGGAATACATCACTAGACCTCTAATAGGACTAGTGGAAGATAGGAAAAAAGGAAGATATCTTTCCTTGTTCGTGGTATCATGAGAGACATCATGAAAGCTGGAACCTGGAAGGCATTCAACAAACGTCTATTGCTTTAAGAAAATCTCTCACTTCCAGTTATAGTTGTTTTTGTAAACAATCACAAACTAAGAATTTGCCATAATTTTCAGAATTTACCTTGGAATTTTGTGTGAAAAAAAATTGCTTGCTTCTTTTTTCTGGTAAATCTCTTCCATAATTTACAATAGTTTTGCAATAGAAGTCGTAACTTAATCCTTCTTTTTTTGTGATATAATTTTTCTAGACCAGGAGACTGTACTTCTTTACAGCAACCAGATGTCCTTTCTAATACTTCATCTATCTGGAGCCTTATGCATCTCTAAGATATATTTTCCCTTCATGGATCAAGGCAAATTGAACATGGTAAAGTAGGAAAGAGCAAGATTGAATATCAACATATTAAGAATCAAGGAAGTTCCAGAAAAACATCTATTTTTGCTTCATTGACTATGCCAAAGCGTTTGACTCTGTGGATCACAACAAACTGCAAAATTCTTAAAGACAACCCTACCTATCTCCTGAGAAATCTGTGTGCAGGTCAAGAAGCAACAGTTAAAACCAGACATGGAACAATGGACTGCTTCAAATAGGGAAAGGAGTACGTCAAGGCTGTATACTGTCACCCTCTTTATTTAACTTATATGCAGAGTACATCAAGCGAAATGCTGGGCTGGATGAATCACAAGCTGGAGTCAAGACTGCCTGGAGAAATATCAGTAACCTCAGACATGCAGATGACACCTCCTTTATGGCAGAAATGCAAAAGGGCAAAACGGCTGTCTGAGGAGGCCTTACAAATAGCTCAGAAGAACAGAAGCTAGAGGCAAAGGAGAAAAGAAGAGATACACCATTTGAATGCAGAGTTCCAAAGAATAGCAGAGAGAGAGAAGAAAGCCTTTCTCAGTGATCAATGCAAAGAAATAGAGGAAAAAAATAGAATGCTAGAAACTAGAGATTTCTTCAAGAAAATTAGAGATACCAGGGGAACATTTCATGCAAAGATGGGCACAATAAAGGACAGAAATGGTATGGAAAAGACAAGCAGAAGATATAAAGAAGTGGCAAGAATACGTAGAAGAACTACAAAAAAAAGAGATCTTCATGACCCAGACCCAGATAACCATGATGGTGTGATCACTCACCTAGAGCCAAACACCCTGGCATGAGAAGTCAACTGGGTCTTAGGAAGCATCACCACGAACAAAGCTAGTGGAGGTGATGGGATTCCAGTTGAACTATTTCAATTCCTAAAAGACAATGGTGTGAAAGTGCTGCACTCAATATGCCAGCAAATTTGGAAAACTCAGCAGTGGTCACAGGACTGGAAAAGGTCACTTTTCATTTCAATCCTAAAGAAAGGCAATGCCAAAGAATGCTCAAGCTACCGCACAATTGCCTCATTTCACACACTAGCAAAGTAAGGCTCACAATTCTCCAAGCCAGGCCTCAACAGTACGTGAACCATGAACTTCCGGATGTTCAAGCTGGATTTAGAAAAGGTGGAACCAGAGATCAAATTGCTAACATCCACTGGATCATAGAAAAAGCAAGAGAATTCCAGAAAAACATCTATTTCTGTTTTATTGATTATGCCAAAGCCTTTAACTGTGTAGGTCACAACAAACTGTGGAAAATTCTGAAAGATGTGGGAATACCAGACCACCTGACCTGCCTCCTGAGAAACCTGTATGCAGGTCAAGAAGCAACAGTTAGAACCGGACATGGAACAACAGACTGGTTCCAAATTGGGAAACATCAAGACTGTATATTTTCACTCTGCTTATTTAACTTATATGCAGAGTATATCATGCGAAATGCCAGGCTGGATGAAGCACAAGGTGGAATCAAGATTGCCAGGAGAAATAATAACCTCAGATATGCGATGATACCACCCTTAAGGCAAAAAGTGAAGAGGAACTATAGAGCCTCTTGATTTGGAAAAGCTGGCTTAAAACTCAACATTCAAAAACTTAGATCATGGCATCTGGTCCCATCACTTCATGGCAAATAGATGGGGAAGCAGTGGAAACAATGACAGACTTTATTTTCTTGGGTTCCAAAATCACTGCAAGTGGTGACTGAAGCCGTGAAATTAAAAGATGTTTGTTCCGTGGAAGAAAAGCTATGACCAAGCTAGACAGCGTATTAAAAAGCAGAGACATTACTTTGCCAACAAAGGTCTGTCTAGTCAAGGCTATAGTTTTTCCAGTAGACATATATGGATGAGAGTTGGACTATAAAGAAAGCTGAGCACTGAAGAATTGATGCTTTTGAACCGTGATGTTGGAGAAGACTCTTGAGAGTGTCTTGGATTGCAAGAAGATCCAACCAGTCCATCCTAAAGGAGATCAGTCCTGAATATTCATTGGAAGTACTGATGTTGAAGCTGAAACTTCAATACTTTGGCCACCTGATACGAAGAACTGACTCATTAGAAAAGACTCTGAGGCTAGGAAGGATTGAAGGTGGGAGGATAAGGGGACGACAGAGGATGAAATGGTTGGTTGGCATCACTGACTCGATGGACATGAGTTTGAGCAAGCTCCGGGAGTTGATGATGGATAGGAAAGCCTGGCGTGCTCAGTCCATGGGGTTGCAAAGAATCTCACACGACTAAGCAACTGAACTGAACTGAACTGAATGGCAGAAAGTGAAGATAAACTAAAGAGCCTCTTAATGAAGGTGAAAGAGAAGAGTGAAAAAGCTGGCTTGAAACTCAACATTAAGAAAACTAATGGCATCTGGTCCAATCACTGCATGGCAAATATATTGGGAAAAGGTGGAAACAGTGACCAATTTTATTTTCTTGGACCCAAAAATCACTGCAAATGGTGAGTGCAGCTATGAAATTAAAAGACGCTGGCTCCTTGGAAGAAAAGGTATGACAAACCTAGAGAGCATATTAAAAAGCAGAGACATCATTTTGCCAACAAAGGTGCATCTAGTCAAAGCTACGGCTTTTCTAGTAGTCATGTACAGATTGTGAGAGTTGGGCCATAAAGAAGGCTGAGCACAGAAGAATTGAAGCTTTTGAACTGTGGTGCTGAAGAAGACTCTTGATTGTCCCTTGGACTCCAAGGAAATCAAACCAGTCAATCCTAAAGGAATTAAGTCTTGAATATTCATTGTAAGGACTGATGCTGAAGTTGAAGCTCCAATACTTTGGCCACCTGTTGAGAAGAGCCAACACTTTTGAAAAGACCCTGATTCTGGGAAAGATCAAAGGCAAAAGGAGAAGGGGGCAGCAACAGATGAGATGGTTAGATAGCATCACTGACTCTTATTGCCATAAGAGATGCCTTTTACGTTCACTATATTTCCTCTGTGTTTTCTTAACAATATTCTAATTTGGAACATATTTCTTTTTCAGCATTTCAAGGCTTCCAGGTATTAAATCAAATATATTGAGTTCTCTTCTTTGGTTTAAAATTACAAATCACTCCAATCACTGTTATTATAACTCAAATAATAATAATAGGCTGTAATATTACAGACTGGAATCACCATTAACAAATCATATAAGGTAGAACCAACTAGGCTGACTTTGAATCCAGCAAAAAAAATTCAATGATAACTATTATATCTCTTCAATTTACAATCTATGCTTTCAGCCATCATTCAATAAATATTTCTTAAATATCTACTACATGACAGGTGCAGGGCAAAGTTTAGGTTTAAAAAAAGAACTGGTATTTTGTAAACAAGTTTATCAGAGCTAATTCTATTTAGAGGCAATGCTAGATATTGCAACATAAATCCTGGGTGTGAAGATGAGGATAGCAAGAGCACCCTTCCCCTTCAGAAAATATTTCCCACCACTGTTGTTACCATCACCCCTTCATTGTGTGTGCGTGTGTGTGTGCTAAGTCACTTCAGCTGTGTCCGAGTTTGTGCGACCCTATGGATTGTAACCTGCCAGGTTCTTGTGTCCATGGGATTCTCCAGGCAAGAATACTGGAGTGGATTGCCACGCCCTCCTCCAACGAATCTTCCCAACCCAGAGACCGAACCTGTGTCTCTTACACCTCCTGCATTAGCAGGCAGGTTCTTTACCACTAGCGCCACCTGGGAAGCCCAGGTAAAAGTGTCAGTCACTCAGCTGTGCCCAACTCTGTGGACCCTATGGACTGTAGCCCACCAGGCTCTTCGGTCCGTGAGCTTTCCCAGGCTAGAATACTGGAGTGGGTAGCCATTCCCTTCTCCAGTGGATGTTCCTGACCCAGGGATTGAACCCAGGTCTCCTGCACTGTAGGCAGATTCTTTACTGTCTGAGCCACCAGGGAAGCCCGCACCCCCCATCACTGACACGTTAAATTCACCACAGGCTCTAGTAATAAAGAGCTATGTGACCTCAGAACAAACTGTGCTACTTGCCTTGAGAATCAGGGATTTGAACTTATGGTTACACTTTCAGTACAGTCAGCTTCTCTGTCTAGAAGCATGCATCTCATGGCTGAGAGCATCACTCCAAATGTCTGCTTCCTGCTCCTCAGGGACCCTGTTTACACTGCCCTAGTTAGCGTCTCCCTGAGACGAAAGCTCAAGCCAATCCTGATCCAATTCACAGGAGGAGGCTGCCCAGACATGTCCCTTACATCTGAATCACTGGCAGAACACAAGGTCCACACTGAGCCTGATAACTGAAGTGCTGTGGGCAGAGCAGGCTGGCTGTAGATAACGGCCAGGCAGAGAGGCTGCAAGCTACTAGGAGAAGTTCCCCGGACAGTTCTTCCCAGGTCCCTTCTCCATGGCCGATTTATTTTTGTGTGTTTCTAGCAAGTGTATAGCATTTATTTCATTGCATTACAAGATTCTGCCATCCATATTAGCCTCATAGGTCATTTAGAGGAGAGATTTTATATTATTTCCAACACCTAGTACCAAGCTGGCAAAGAACAAATGTTCAGCAAATATTTGTTGACTTAAATTGAAACATTTCATTAAAAATTACAATAAGATTCAGGAGGTATAAAAAAATTTTTTAATTCCTCATCTGCTGTTCAAGTCTTAGAAAAGTCTCTTTGAGTTAAATTGCACAATCATCCCTTAGTAAAAATGCAAAACTCCCTGAGGAGTAAGAAACTAGGGCTTTGGTCAATCATTGTCACTTGAGTGTGAATCCTTCCCAAGATGAGTTTGGAAAAGCTAGCTGAAGAGAAGCAAAAGAATGGGATACAGAATTGGTTAGTTCTGAGATAGCAGGGATGTGACAATCGTGAAAACCTAGAATCCCCAGAAAGGTGCCAAGGTGGAGGAGGTGGAGGAAAAGACAGTGAGACGAAAAGACAAAAAGGAAACAAAAAGATACCCATGTCTAGTATCAGCTATTTTAATGACATTTTACATACAGCTGGCTTTGACCATGGCTGAATGTTTGCTAATCTACCTACAAAATATACCCAGAAATATTATCTTCTCCTTCACTGCCACCAAAGCCACCACCGTCCATCACTCCCCCACCCCCAGGTGGTTGCAACAGCTTCCTAAGGTCTTCCATTTTCCCTCTCACCCTCTAACGGTCACAGCACAGCAGCCAGATAGATTGAATTGTGTCAAATGAATGAAACTGGGTCATTTGTAGAGATGTGGATGGACCTAGAGACTGATACACGGAGTGAAGTAAGTCACAAAGAGAAAGACAAACACTTTTTATATTAAATATATTAAAATGTATAAGTGGAATCTAGAAAAATGGTACAGATGATCTTATTTGCAAAGCAGAGATAGAGACAGACATAGAAAACAAATATATGGATACCAAGTGGGGAAGGGGGGTGGGATGAATTGGGAGATTGGGATTGACGTATATATACACTATTGATAGGTATAGGATACAAAACTAACTAATGAGAACCTATTGTATAGCATAGGGAACTCGACTCAGTGCTATGTGGTGACTTCAATGGGAAGGGAATCAAAAAGAAGGGGGTTATACATGTATATGTGTGACTTCCCAGGCGGCTCAGTGGTAAAGAATCTGCCTGCAATGCAGAAGACGTGGGTTGTGTCCCTGAGCCAGGAAGATCCCCTGGAGAAGAAAATGATGACCCTCTCCAGTATCCTTGCCTGGGAAATCCCACGGACAGAGGAACCTTGTGCGGGCTATAGGCCACGGGGTCGAGAAGGGTCAGACTTCACTCAGTGCCTAAACAGCAACAGCAATATGTCTATGCGTAGCTGATTCCCCCTGCTGTACAGTAGACACTAACACAACTTTGTAAAGCAACTACACTCCAGGAAAAATTAAATAAATTTAAAATATAAAACATTCCAGTGGTTTCCTGACTTACTCAAGTTAAACATCAACGATTTAGCATAGCAAAGAGTCCAAAATGCAGTACTTGGATGCAATCTCGAAAACAACAGAATGATCTCTGTTCGTTTCCAAGGCAAACCATTCAGTATCACAGTAATCCAAGTCTATGCCCCAATCAGTAACACTGAAGAAGCTGAAGTTGAACGGCTCTATGAAGACCTACAAGATCTTCTAGAACTAACACCCAAAAACGATGTCCTTTTCATTATAGGGGATTGGAATGCAAAAGTAGAAAGTCAAGAAAAACCTGCAGTAACAGGCAAATTTGGCCTTGGATACAGAATGAAGCAGGGCAAATCTAATAGAGTTTTTCCAAGAAAACACAGTGGTCATAGCAAACACCCTCTTCCAACAACACAAGAGATGACTCTACACATGGACATCACCAGATGGTCAACACCAAAATCAGATTGATTATATTCTTTGCAGCCAAAAATGGAGAAGCTCTATACAGTCAGCAAAAACAAGACCAGGAGCTGACTGTGGCTCAGATCATGAACTTATTGCCAAATTCAGACTTAAACTGAAGAAAATAGGGGAAACCACTAGACCATTCAGGTATGACCTAAATCAAATTCCTTATGATTATATAGTGGAAGTGAGAAATAGAGTTAAGAGACTAGATCTGATAGACAGAGTGCCTGATGATCTATGGACGGAGGTTCATGACATTGTACAGGATACAGGGATCAAGATCATCCCCAAGAAAACAAAATGCAAAAAAAGCAAAATGGCTGTCTGAGGAGGCCTTACAAATAGCTGTGAAAGAAAAGAAGCCAAAAGCAAAGGAGAAAAGGAAAGATATACCCATCTGAAAGCAGAGTTACAAAGAATAGCAAGGACAGATAAGAAAGCCCTTCCTCAACGATCAGTGCAAAGAAATAGAGGGAAACAATAGAACAGGAAAGACTAGAGATCTCTTCAAGAAAATTAGAGATACCAAGGGAACATTTCATGCAAAGAGGGGCTCAATAAAGGACAGAAATGGTATGGACCTAACAGAAGCAGAAGATATTGAGAAGAGGTGGCAAGAATGCATAGAAGAACTATACAAAAAAGATCTTCATGACCCAGATAATCACAACGGTGTGATCACTCACCTAGAGCCAGACATCCTGGAATGTGAAGTCAAGTGGGTCTTAGGAAGTATCACTATGAACAAAGCTAGTGGAGGTGATGGAATTCCAGTTGAGCTATTTCAAATCCTAAAAGATGATGCTGTGAAAGTGCTGAACTCAATATGTCAGCAAATTTGGAAAACTCAACAGTGGCCACAGGACTGGAAAAGGTCAGTTTTCATTCCAATCCCAAAGAAAGGCAATGCCAAAGAATGCTCAAACTCACACCATTGCACTCATCTCACACACTAGTAAAGTAATGCTCAAAATTCTCCAAGCCAGGCTTCAGCAATATGTGAACCATGAACTTCCAGATGTTCAAGCTGGATTTAGAAAAGGCAGAGGAACCAGAGATCAAATTGCCAACATCAGCTGGATCATCAAAAAAGAAAGAGAGTTCCAGAAAAAGATCTATTTCTGCTTTATTGACTATGCCAAAGCCTTTGACTGTGTGGATCACAATAAACTGTGGAAAATTCTTCAAGAGATGGGAATACCAGACCACCTGACCTGCCTCTTGAGAAACCTATATGCAGGTCAAGAAGCAACAGTTAGAACTGGACATGGAACAACAGACTGGTTCCAAATAGGAAAAGGAGTATGTCAAGGCTGTATGTTGTCACCCTGCTTATTTAACTTCTATGCAGAGTACATCATGAGAAACGCTGGGCTGGATGAAGTGCAAGCTGGAATCAAGATTGCTGGGAGAAATATCAGTAACCTCAGATATGCAGATGACAACACCCTTATGGTAGAAAGTGAAAGAACTAAAAAGCCTCTTGATGAAAGTGAAAGAGGAGAGTGAAAAAGTTGACTTAAAGCTCAACATTCAGAAAACTAAGATCATGGCATCTGGACCCATCACTTCACGGGAAATAGATGGGGAAACAGTGGAAACAGTGGCCTACTTTATTTTTCTGGGCTCCAAAATCACTGCAGATGGTGATTGCAGCCAGGAAATTAAAAGATGCTTACTCCTTGGAAGGAAAGTTATGACCAAGCTAGACAGCATATTAAAAAGCAGAGACATTACTTTGTCGACAAAGGTCCGTCTAGTCAAGGCTATGGTTTTTGCAGTAGTCATGTATGGATGTGAGAGTTGGACTGTGAAGAAAGCTGAGTGTGGAATTGATGCTTTTGAACTGTGGTGTTGGAGAAGACTCTTGAGAGTCCCTTGGATTGCAAGGAGATCCAACCAGTCCATCCTAAAGGAAATTGGAAGGACTGATTTTGAAGCTGAAATTCCAATATTTTGGCCACGTGATGCGAAGAGCTAACTCATTTGAAAAGACCCTGATGCTGGGAAAGATTGAAGGCAGGAGGATAAGGGGACGACAGAGGATGAGATGGTTGGATGGCATCACTGACTCAATGGACATGAGTTTGGGTAGACTCCGGGAATTGGTGATGGACAAAGAGGCCTGATGTGCTGTGGTTCATGGGGTCACAAAGAGTCGGACACGACTGAGTGCCTGAACTGAACTGAACTGAATTGTGCTAAACATCTTATGATAATCTATAAGGGAAGAGAATCTGGAAAACACCGTATGTGTATACATGTACTGAATCACTTTGTTGTACATCTGAAACTAACACAATATTGTAAATCAACTATGCATCAGTAAAAACAAATTAAAATATATTGAAAACTTAGAAATGGTCCACAAGTCCTCATAGGACCAAGCTCTCCCAGTTACATCTCCCTCTGACAGCCTCAGCTTCCCCTACTCACTCTACTTTTGCCACACTGGCTCCCTATCTGTTCTTTGTACCAGCCCCGTGGTCTGTGGCCTTAGGAATTTTTCCTGACTACATTCTCTCAAGAAGCATCACGTCCACAGATGTCGCCCGCTCAAAGAAACCTATCTGCATCACCCAATATAAATTTATGAAAACCACCACCTCTTGCCCTGATAGACTTTTCTCCATACCACTTATGATCTTCTCATAGACAAGAAAATATACTCATTGAAGAGCAGGGTCATTTCTCTCTCCCCGTAGATTGTAAATGTTCTTCCAGCAGGCATTTAGTGCAATGTTGGTTCAACATCTTCACAACTTTGAAAGGTATACATAATAAGCACGTGATACATACTGACTGTAGGAATGAGTGATTTGTTTTGAACCCAGATTAACCATTTTTCCTCATGGAGGTACATTTCATATTGTTTGTTTCCCAGATTACATGAGGATCAGCAGAAATGGAGAAAGTCGCATGGAAGTTTACCACCAAGTTTCCAGTGTGATATATTTGGAAATATTATGATGCCTCAAAGGAATGAGAGTTTATAAATGAAACATCAGCTATAAAAGTTCAGGAAATATCAAAAAGCTCCCAAATGATTATCTAAATAAGCTATGTGCCCAGAGAGCATTCAGGCCAGGGCAGCCACACCACTGGACCCTCACAGAGCTGTGGACCATCATCAGTGAGGGGCAAAATGAATGAGTTTTTGATATAATGACCATCCCAAATTTCCATATGGAATGCCAGGATAACCCACTAGGAGAAAAATAGAAACTATTTTATAAGTGAAGGCAAATATATTAGAAGCCCAAATACAACTCTGTGTATTAGCTTTCTGATATTCAGGCTTTCCCAAGGCGAAAAGCAAGGTCTCCAACAATACACATGTTGATCAAAGAGCCGTGGGAACAACATTTAAGGAGACACCCATCCTGTCTAGGGCCATGATTATAATGTAAAGTAGTATTTTCAACCACATCCGAAATTAAAATATAGCCATTACATTATATAGACTCAGAACCTTCAGGTTCTATGAGAAAGAAATATCAAACATGTCTTACCCCTGAATTTAGCTCAGCATTATCCAGCCGTTCCATTTTATTTTCATATCAAAGAAGAATACAGCCCAGACTTGGAACTAATACCTTCTAGGCACTGATATTTTAATTTGATCGTCTTCCATATTATAGGACCACTCTCCTCTTGGGATCTGGCACTGAGGGAAGCTGATTTAAATCTGAAACTCTTTGACTTCAAAGAGCGTTCTGTGCTCAGGTTAGAACCACAGTGGAAAGAGAGAGATAATAAACTCCAAAAAACACAGAAATTATTTGATATCCTGAAGCTTTTGTCTATTTCCTCCTATCAATCTATAAAATAATCTTAGCAATTTAAGCAAAGCTAGTCAAACATCAAAAGAAACTGAGAATTGGGGTAAGCTTTATCTCTTCCAGTATCCATCAGTGTTCATTTTAAAGAACTTTTTATACTCAAGTTTATATATTACTCCTTGGAAGGAAAGTTATGACCAACCTAGATAGCATATTCAAAAGCAAAGACATTACTTTGCTAACAAATGTTCGTCTAGGCAAGGCTATGGTTTTTCCTGTGGTCATGTATGGATGTGAGAGCTGGACTGTGAAGAAGGCTGAGTGCCGAAGAATTGATGCTTTTGAACTGCGGTGTTGGAGAAGACTCTTAGTCCCTTGGACTGCAAGGAGATCCAACCAGTCCATTCTGAAGGAGATCAGCCCTGGGATTTCTTTGGAAGGAATGATGCTAAAGCTGAAACTCCAGTACTTTGGCCACCTCATGTGAAGAGTTGACTCATTGGAAAAGACTCTGATGCTGGGAGGGATTGGGGGCAGGAGAAGAAGGGGACGACAGAGAATGAGATGGCTGGATGGCATCACTGACTCGATGGACGTGAGTCTCAGTGAACTCTGGGAGTTGGTGATGGACAGGGATGCCTGGCGTGCTGCGATTCATGGGGTCGCAAAGAGTCGGACATGACTGAGCGACTGATCTGACCTGATCTATTTATATATATAGGGATTCCCTGGTGGCTCAGACGGTAATGAGTCTGCCTGCAATGCAGGATACCCAGGTTCGATCCCTGGGTTGGGAAGATCCCCTGGAGAAGAACATGGCAACCCACTCCAGTATTCTTGCCTGGAGAATCCCCACGGATGGAGGGGAATGGTAGGCTACAGACCATACGGTCGCAAAGAGTCGGACACAACTGAGCAACTTCACTTTACTTTCTTTCATATATATATATGTATATACATACATATGCTATGCTATGCTAAGTCACTTCAGTCGTGTCCGACTCTGTGTGACCCCATAGACGGTAGCCCACCAGGCACCCTCGTCCCTGGGATTCTCCAGGCAAGAACACTGGAGTGGGTTGCCATTTCCTTCTCCAATGCACGAAAGTGAAAAGTGAAAGTGAAGTCGCTCAGTCGTGTCCGACTCTTAGCGACCCCATGGACTGAAGCCTACAAGGCTTCTCTGTCCATGGGATTTTCCAGGCAAGAGTACTGGAGTGGGGTGCCATTGCCTTCTCCGATATATATACATATATATATATATACACACATATATATATACACACACACACACACACACACGGGCTGATTTTTACCTAGAAAGATAATAGCAAAAAAAAAAAAGGAGGAAATAAATATGATAAAGAAGAGTATTATTCAAGAGAAACTAATTTATCAGAAGTTATTATAAATTTTATCCATTATATGAAATATTTTTCTGTTCAAAGAAACAGATAAAAATGGATAAATTATAACCACTCTTCATATTTTAATACAGTTCATCAAATTTTATCATGCATTTCTATAAGCTTGAATTATATGAACTTGGAAATAAAGAAACTAAACAGGAATAAATAAAGCAAATGCCAAGAATTCTTCAATACTGGGAGTAGTAAGTGAGCTGTGGAGGAAAAGGTCATCGAAAAACTTGATTTTAGGACAAAAAGATTTTATCAGAACTCCCTTCAGGCTCATCCTCTTCCAACTCTTCAAAAACAGGGCAAAACATAAACAAAGCAGCTGCTAAGTCACTTCAGTCGTGTCCAACTCTGTGCGACCCCAGAGACGGCAGCCCACCAGGCTCCCCCATCCCTGGGATTCTCCAGGCAAGAACACTGGAGTGGGTTGCCATTTCCTTCTCCAATGCATGAAAGTGAAAAGTGAAAGTGAAGTCACTCAGTTCTGTCTGACTCCTAGGGACCCCATGGACTGCAGCCTACCAGGCTCCTCTGTCCATGGGATTTTCCAGGCAAAAGTACTGGAGTGGGGTGCCATTAACAGAAACTCTCTAAAGAAGCCAGTGGAGTAAAACTACTTTTCACAAAGGTAAAGAATAATTTAAGTATAATGCAGTGTGGTATAAGAGATCATTGTCAATAAATTCAGGAAAAGGTAATGTTTAAATCACCAGGTTTTTTTTTTAATACATCACAAGTGAATTCCATAATAACATATATGTATTGAAAAAATAACCACCAGCTCATTTACTCCAAATAAACCACTTTTTCAAATTTAGAATTAGGGTAAAAGATTTTTTCCATCTCATTTGCTTTTTAAAATAGAAGGACTTCATAATCTGGAAAAATATATTTTAAAATGATCCAAACATTATATCAATTGATCATTCTAATCATCATCTCATAATGATGATTTCCTTCCTAAGAATTAATAAATCAGGCTAAAATTATAATGTATATGAGTTACTGCTTTGTTGCAATAAATCTCAGTTTTTAAAAAAATGGCTTCAAGATTCCGTAGACTTCAATTAATATAAACGTCATCTCAGTCAGCATAAGAAACATTACCTGAGCAAGCTATTCATTGAACAACAGTTTCTTAGTACAGAGAATGGAGAAAATAATACGGCCAATCTTACACAGTCATAACAAAAATAACAGACATAGTCTCTTCTAATTAAATTTTAACTGCTTTGTGTAACTACTGTGATGGTTCATGATTCACAGAGAGTATTTGATCTCTGTTTCTGTAATTATCATTGGTATTATCACTAGTTGATGATAAGACCAGTATTCTTATGTGTCCACATACATTCATCTGGGACCATCTTCTGTATATTTGGTCAGGTTGTTTAACATTTCTGAAATGCCAACTGCTTTCCTCTTCATTAAGCTAAATCCTAAACATTGGAACATAAATCTTCCAACATTTATGACAATGTACCTCACTAACCATATCCCATAATAATATTCTCTGAATTCAGTGAACTTTTATAATTTTATACATAATCTGTATTATACTGTTAATATTGCCTTGTCCTTGTTTTCTAGGTTTACTGTAAATTTACTAAGTCTCTACAGCTTCTCCACATTATGTATATATATGTATGCTTGCATGCATGCTAAGTCGCTTCAGTTGTATCTAGCCCTTTGTGATCCTATGGACTGTACCCTACCAGGCTCCTCTGTCCATGGAATTCTCCAGGCAAGAATACTGGACTGGGTTGTCATTTCCTTCTCCGGGGGTCTTCTGACCCAGGGATATAACCCGCGTCTGTTTCCTGCATTGGCAGGAGGGTTCTTTACCACTAATGCCACCTGGGAAACTCATATACATGTATGCTTTTCTGCTACATAAAATTTGTTTTTTAAGACAAAGGATTATCTCTTCCTTAAAAATAAAACACACATCCTCTAAAAAGCTAGCATAGCGGTGGGCATACAGTAGATGCCTCATGCATGCTTTTTAAGGTGAATCATATTGTAACCTTAATAGGTTAAGATCTTGTTAATATAAGATCATGTGGCTCTTTGATCTTTTCCATGATTAGTTCACCACCCCAACAGAGATAGAATTGAACACAATCTCCATGGAATCAACCTGGATGCTCTAATGGCGTTATTTCAACACACTGAACTGAAAATCCCAATCCCTTTCTAAATACAGGCACTTTCATAATTTTATTTCACATGTATAATAATGACTGGATTCTAAGCTTTCTATCTAACCACAGATAAACTCCACATCCTAAGCTACATGGGAACAGCTGGGAAGCTGGTAGAGGTGCCATTCTAGGGCAGAGGTGCCTTCTTCCAGAACAAATGAACCATGAATGCTATGGGTAACTCCTTCAAATGTTTCCCTTCTCATATTAAAATAGATGCTGATCCACATCCTTGTTCAACAGGTTATGTCGGAGGATTTAAAAGTCAATATTTCTCCTCTCTTAATTCTATTTCCCTATACCCAGCCTGTCCACTCTTTCTGTATTTTATAATCACTAGGTATTTAGTGTTTGCTATGCTAAGTCACTTCAGTCGTGTCCGACTCTGTGTGACTCCAGAGATGGCAGCCCACCAGGCTCCCCCATCCCTGGGATTCTCCAGGCAAGAACACTGGAGTGGGTTGCCATTTCCTTCTCCAATGCATGAAAGTGAAAAGTGAAAGTGAAGTCGCTCAGTCGTGTCCGACTATTAGCGACCCCATGGACCGCAGCCTACCAGGCTCCTCCATCCATGGGATTTTCCAGGCAAGAGCACTGGGGTGGGGTGCCATTGCCTTCTCCGATTTAGTGTTTAGAATAAAGCAAATAATTTTCACATACAAAGGAAATTTCTATTCTATTTTGCCATATACATATTAATATATAACTAAATACATATTGATTTAGCTTGAGGTTTATGGAAAACAATAAAGAAATCAACATTGTAGAAGGGGAAAAAATTAATAATAATAAATAAATGCCAGCAAAAGAAATAGAAAGTTTTCAAATTGACTTCACAATCATTTGGGGCTTGACATAAAAAATTCCATTTTACACTAATCCTATCTACTATTCTATCAGTACAGGATATCTTGGTAGATAATACGGTTCATGTTATTAAATAAATCATAAATGTATCATATTCCCAAATCTCATCTAACTGCTCTAAATTCCGTCTGTGGGATCAATAATATAACTCATTATGCCCGGGAAAAAAATGCCCTTAAGGCCATAGATATAAAAAGTTACCATAAGAGGATTTGCAAAATCAAAGAGGTTTTCAGAAACATGCACAATTTTAAACAGATTATAGTTCATCCACACATTCAAATACACCAAGTCTTACATCCTCTTGCACTACCTCCTTGTAGGAGCAGAATGAATATCATAATCATTGATTTTCCCCTGGAAAAAAATTATTCTATTTTCAAAAGAAGCATGCACCATGCAACGTGCAAAAGAAATACCTTGGGTTTCTTATTCTCAGGGCCTGCTGACATGGACAATGCACAAGGTGAACTCAGCTCCTTGGTTCTTGTTAGACAGAAGGGAGGTGATGGAGCTGAGACAGATGATCTGTGGTCAGATATAGAGCTTTCGGATTTCCCAAGTCTTGAAGGCAGGGAAAGATTTGGGTGCAGCGCGGAGGGACTGAGCTGGTGTGTTTTTGTGGGAGGATTAGCCAGGGGGAGAGCAGAGGACCCCAGACAGGGAAGAGAGGCAGAGCTGGAGCTGGAGACAGGGGCTGGGGGTGGAGTAGACGGAGTCTGCCGTTGGCTAGAGACCGGCGCTTGTGCGCTCTTAGATCGGTTTATCAGGTTTGAAAGAGCTGGGGACGGATGGTAGCGTCTCTCTGGTGAGGAGAGCATGGCCCTTGGGTTAGTGGGAGGAGACACAGAAGACAATGTGGAGGAAGGTGATGTAGAGGCATGTGAGCAGATATCCCTGGGCTTTCCCGGGCCTCTGGGGTCAGCATCCTGTCTGCCTTTCGAAGACAGAGGAGAAAAGCTTGGAGGGACGGGAGGCAGACCCACAGAGCTGGAGGTACCAGTTTGCAGCTGGGAAGTCACTGGGCTGCTCTTCAGAGTCGGGGATGGCATTTTCTCTACAATCACAGAAGCGAAGCTGCTACCGCCCTGTTTTGGGGGAAAAAGGGCCGATGCCTGGGGAGGGGGTGCAGCTTTGGTGGGAGAAGGAAAGGGGAAGGATGGCTGGCTGAGGTCAGAAACCGGGTTTTCCCTTTGCTCTGGAGACCCTGATCGCAGGGAGCAACTTGAGAGGGATTTCTTAGGTGTGGATGGGGTTTGTTTGACTTTTTGATCAAGCGTGAGCGTGGAGGAAGCCAGGGAGTTGAGAGAGAAGGTGGGACAGGAGGCCGGGGAGAGGGGCCTTTGGTGAGAAGGGCTGGACTTCAGGATGGCGGTGAGGACGGAAAGCCTGGAGGGCACCGGGGGTTTCACCCCTGACCTCGAGAGGCTCCCGCTGGAGGACGCTTGGCTACAGACCGTGGAGGAGGAGCCGTGGAAAGGGGAGGGGAAAGCTCTGGGACTCGGCGAGAGCGAGTGCGTGACGATGCGCACGGGGATGTAGGAGGCTGCACTCGACTTCAGAGAAGCACCGGAGGCTGGTGAAGGAGAAGAGGCTCTCGGACTCTCTCTGGGACTAAGGACGTTCGAGGTGACCGTCTTCTTGAGGACTTCAGAAGTCTGCCCCGGGTTTTGCTGTGCTGTGCTTGGACTGGATGAAGGAGACCCTGATAACTGAGCGGGTTGGGGGACCTGTGACGTCGAGGACGTGCCCTTCGGTGCAAAAAAAGGTGCAGAGTGAGCGGAAGTTTGAAAGTACGTGGTTGTTTCTTCCACCAGGGCCCCACGGGCATCCAGCCTCCTCGAGTGGAACTCCTCCAAGACAGAGGCGCTGGCGAGGTCGCCTGGGGCAGGTGGTGTTTTCTGATTAGTTGGAGAAACAAAGGAGAAAGCAGGTGGTTTACGGGCAAGCTGCTCAGAGGCAGTGGGAGAAGTTAACTAGAGGAAAGAGAAATAGACAGGGTCATAGGACATCATTTGTGAAACTGTCAAAGGATTCTTGTCACTCGTGCGTTTATGCAAACAGTCCTATTCGTTTACACAAAAGGAAGCCCTTAAACCTCCCCTCAAATGGAAGAAACTCATTTTGCTAATGAGGCGTTTCTTTGAATTTGAAATAAAATATAAATAAATGGTGAACTCTTAGACACTAGATCTCATTTATTCCCCAGAATACACATCAATATAAGATTGTATTTGCATGTCTCCCTTTGGAAAATAATTCATTGACAAAATCTAAAAGAGCTATCTTCTTTTGGAATTGGGTGATTTGAAAAGATTTAAATCATCATTAATATAAATTTCAAAATGCACTTTGGAACAGGAAATAGCTTTTCTTCCATTGTAAGACTATAAACCATAATATGATAAAAATGATTACAATATTTCAAAAGTTTAACACACTTTGTTTAAAATTCTAAAAACTTAGACTTTTCCTACACATTGTAAACCTGAAAATAATGGCCAGAATTCAAAAGATACAGCACCCAACATCAACATACAATGATAAATTGAGAATGAAAGCCAAGGGTGAAATAGGAATGGAGTTTTAGCTTATGAAAAATATTTTCCCTAATTACTTGTCAGAATGAACAGTTAACAAATGATGTGAATTATGCTGGAAGGAATGAATAGATAAGCATAGTACTTTATAAATGCAATCTGCCTGCAACAATGCAATTCACCAATCCACATCAAATAAAAAGAAAATAAAGAAATCATGTCCAAAAGTGGTTAGGGAGAGCCCATAAAGTAACTGGGTATCTATATTCTTGTGCTATTTTTTTAAATTATCCTGTATTTTAAAACAAGTACTGAAATTATAAATGATTCTAAAGCCAAATCTTTTAAAGAGCAGTTTCCTTTCAAAATTATTGAATGGAGTCTCTCAGTCCATAAGGGAAAGGAAAATATTTGTACCAAAGAATTTAGAACATATCTGTTATCAAAAATATTAATAAATATTTATTAAGTTATATATGTTATAATATATAATATTATATATATTTAGTATATATCAGATAAGCTTACAACCATAATAATTAACTTAGCAAGAGCTTCATTTATAAACTCAGTAAAAGATATTTCTTGATTTTGCTTTTTAACATGTTAAAAAGGTGCCCATCAGACCGAATGCAAAGATTTTCACATCAGAGCTTTGAGTCCTAAAAATATTTAAAACTGATAAATGCAAACAACTCATCCAAAACTTATGTTTCTGAATTAATGTACCCAAAATATTCCTTTCTTTTCATATGTAAATTTGTTTGTAAATTTGCAACACAGAATTCTTGCCACATAAATAATTTTTGAATATTTTGGCATGTAACCCAGAATATGTGAAAATCAGGGATAATTGAAAATCAAGCAGAATTCAATAAAATTGAGATAGAAAGTTTAACAACCTCCTCACATAAGTTCTACTTAGAAACAATTCTGCTTATCCAGTGTTTGTAAAACCAACTCATAAGATTAGTTGTAAGTGAAAGTTCTCTGTTTCCAATGATTGATCTCTTCTCACAGAAGGAATGAAGAAATTTCAAGACTATGTAGAGTCTCTTTTTATGTTATGCCATAGCTTTTGGTATAAAAAAATTTTAAATTAATCACAGCCACAAAAATCCCATTACCTTTTCAGCCATGTTTCCAAATAACTTCATTTTATATAACAAACTCACTAATTCATCCTGATTATCCTGTTAAAATCACAGGACTGTGATTTTGAGGGTCTCATCAGAAGAAAAGACTCTTCTCTCCAACTTCCTCAAGACCATGGCTTCTAATTAATTACCAAACATTCTATTGCATGAAGTCCTATCTTACCTAATATAAGTAATTCTAAAACTTGATTACTGAAAAACTAAGAAAAGTTCAAAGAGAAAGATTCTGAAGAGTCTAAGAATGTTTTTATTATATTTTTCTAATCAATGTACTAATAAGCATTTGCAATATATTTTTCAAATTTTATATTATCCTAAATTATACTAAAATAAAAATGTGGTACCATATTCTTATAAAATTCCCAGGAGAGGAGAATGCCTTTTGTAACATGTAAATGAAAAAGATTCATTTCTTGAGTTCCTCTTATTAATAAGTTAAAAAAAAAAAAGAGGGTATAAAGACATGAATAATTTTATGCAGAAAGAAAGGATGGATACCTGTCAAAATTTAGTCAACTTACTCAGAATAGGCCTTTTATTTTGCCTCTCACCCGTAAACCCCTAACAGGGGATAATACACTTCTCTAAGATGCCTGCAAATTATTTCAACCCCTTCATCCTCTCCCATTAATACCCTCTGTTCTGTTCTCTAGGTTTGTTACTGATGTACTCTAATTCCTTCTCTCTCAAGCCTGTTCTCTGTCCTCTCCTCCATTTATCTTCTAACCTGACCTTTCTTGATGCCTTTGCTTCAGAAACTTCTCTAAAAACACTGCTGACCGTGTTCTCTCATCCCCAGCTCTCTTCTGATTCCTTGAAACCCCCTCACCATACGCTTCCTTCCAAATCATTTCCAAAGCTTTCTCCTAGAAAAACTATCCTGAGCTCTGAATACATTCACAATAATCCCCATAACAGAGGATGCTTGCAATGTTCTGCTCTCATCAGGTGGATGATCCTTATCCTAAATCCACCCTTGGATCCTGCATAATAGAGATTATCAGTTATTTGAACAACCAATCTCTGTAATAGAGCTGCCTTGTCATTTTAGTAAGTCTAAAATTAACTGTTTCTCAACACTATTCACAATAACCAACATATGGAAATAACCTAGATGTCCTTCAACAGATGAATGGATAAAGAAGACGTGATACATATGTGAAATGGAATATTATTCAACCATAAAAAAGAATGAAATAACACCATCTGCAGCAACATGGATGCAACTAGAGATTATCATACTAAGCAAAGTAAGTCATAAAAAGAAAGACAATACCATATGGTATCACTTACACGTGGAATCTAAAATATGACACAAGTGTACTTAACTTCAAAATAGAAACAGACTCAGAGACAGAAAATAGACTTGTGGTTGCCAGGGGAGAAAGGTTTGGGGGAGAGATGAGTGGGAGACTGGGGTTAGCAGGTACAAAGCATTACATGCAGGATGGATAAACAAGAGCCAACTATATAGCACAGAGGACTATATTCAGTATCCTATGATAAACCACAAAGGAAAAGAATTTGCAAAAGTATATATATATATATATATGTGTGTGTGTGTGTGTATATAATTTAATCATTTTGTTGTACTGTAGAAATTAACAGCATTGTAAATAAACAATACTTCAATAAAAATTAACAAATAAAATTAACTGCTTCTGTGTATATTCAGTTTTTTCCCAGCGTGTCCATGGATTCTGAGACATCAGACTCCAAGCCAGAGTGCCTGATCTGCTGCCGCCTGATGTTCTGAATAGCGACGAAGATTTGAACCAGGTTGGTCCATATATACAGTTGTACTCTTTCCCCTCAACTGACACAGTCATACAAGGCAGAAACTTCTGATTCTCCCGTGTCCTCAAATGCAGTCCTTACGTTATAACAGCTAGGTCTCCCAACATACCTACTGCTCTGTCCTCTTCTCACAGATGGACATTCATAGTGCCATCAACACCTCCCCATACCTACCATGAACCGATTGTTCCTTCACAACAGAGCCCTTCTCTTATGACCCAGGCTCATCTCCCTCAACCCCTGCTAGTTTGCATTTTAGGTTTTAAAATTACTTTTTTAATCTCAACCTTTTGCAAGCACTGTCAACATTCTGTCTTGTTCTTTTGCAGATCCACTTGGCAAGTTGTTATTCTTAAATCAGTCCCACCAACTGTCCTTATGCTCCTAGATCTAGTTTACCTAAAGCCACTATTTTAAAAAATCTAATATAATCCTGTTGATTGGCAGGGCCACTGCACTTATTTATGAGTTTGTCCTGCATGAGGGTATCAACTGAGAGTGAGAAAGACGTTTCCTGAGTGAGGCAGAGGGGGTCCCTGTCTCTAGTTCACCCATGCGCTGGTAAGGCACTGTGGATGGGCACCAACATAAATGTAAGCTCTGTAAATCTCAGCAGGGCTGTGTACCACTCACCTTTTGTGTGGACTGTTTGGGATTTTTTTTCCCTCTCTTATATTTTGACCTCAGCTTCCTCTCCTGTTCTAAACAACAGCCTTCAACAAAGTTAACACTCTCCACAAACCCTTTTCCCAACACTACCCTCACTGTATTCAATAGATGACCTGCTGCTGCTGCTAAGTCACTTCAGTCGTGTCCAGCTCTGTGCGACCCCATAGATGGCAGCCCACCAGGCTCCCCCGTCCCTGGGATTCTCCAGGCAAGAACACTGGAGTGGGTTGCCATTTCCTGACCTAGGTTATTTTTATCCAAGGAAAACTGAGACTACCAGGAAAATTAAATTTTTCTAGAACTTTCTTTCTCCCCTTTCATTCATTCTATGGAAATATAATGGACTTTCCCTTTTTAAAATGCAAATTCCCCAGTGTGCTCTGCATTCCAGCAGCTTTTGTTTTCTCCAGGATCCCATTTCATCAGTCCCCCGCCCCCCCATAAGCTATGTATCCATCTTTTTTTTTTTTTTTTTTTTTTTACTGATTTGCTCATCCTAAAAGCAGAATACTTACAATCTTTAAAAAGTAATAACTATCATGTAGTGGACTGTAAAAATACCCACATTTTTCTACTCTTTTTATAAGAAAGGCAAAGTCCTTTTCTTCACTTACCCTTTAACCTCAACTGGCCATATGACTTGTTTTGACCAGTGGGTCATTAGCAAATGTAATATAAGACATATTGAATTTAAAAGCACTTGTGGATTGGTGCTTGCTGGCTTGCTGAGTGGACAGTATCACCTTGATGTAAATGAGCCCAGTTCCTCACTGGAAGAACTACAAGACCACATCTCAGTTAACCAGCCAGCAGCTGACCCAGAAGCCAACCGCAGGCACATCAAGAACCACAGTAAAGATCACCTGAGTCTGACCCAGATCTGTAGAACCACCCAGCTGAACACAGACAACTGTTGATCTGTACATTTTTTAGCTAAATTAATGATTGCTGTTTGAAAACACAATTTTGGCACAGTTCATTAAGCAGCAAAAGCTAACCGATAGAAGCGTGTGCACATACATGCACCAAGTTCTGTGGCATCCATAAACACCCTATTCACAGGTCCACATAGCTTTATTCTGAGTCACTTCTGAATCTATATCTTTGTGTTGATTTCCTTATTTCTTGTGGCCAACAAACCCTAAAGTAACTTCCCACAGAAGCCCTCATCGACTGCCTTCATAATCCCCTCTTCATTATAGATGGAAACTGTGACTTGCTTCTAGCTAATCGAACCTGGCAAAGGATTTTGCAGATGCATTTAAAGTTCCTAATCAGGTGACTTTAACTTAATCAAACAGGAGATGCTCCTGAGTAGGCATCACCTACTGCAATAGAGCCATCTGTTTCTTTAACTTTACCCTCTGTATTCCATTGCTTATGCTACATTATATTGCCTATAGCCGGAAATATACAGGAGAGCCCATTCTCAAGGCTCTTAATTTTAAAGGCATAACATTTCCCATTCTTAAAGAGATAAAACGTTGTGGAACAGAGAATAACATCTATTTTGTTGGCAGTCTATAGGAACATCATGACCTGACCTATATGGACAGCTGCAAGAACAAAGGATTCCAACACCAAGAAGTTTGCAACAACTAACCACACTTCCTTCCTTTTCACTATTGATTAAAAAAAAAAAAAAAACCTGAATACTAACTTGGGGAAGACAGTTCCTCGGAACAGTGGCTTGCCATCTTTTTGGTCTGCTCAGTTAAGTTCAGTTCACTTGCTCAGTCGTTTCTCATTCTTTGCGACCCCATGGACTATAGCATGCCAGGATTCCCTGTCCATCACCAACTCCTGCAGCTTGCTCAAATACACGTCCACCGAGTCAGTGATGCCATTCAACCATCTCATCCTCTGTAGTCCCCTTCTCTGCCTGCCTTCAATATTTCTCAGCATCAGAGTCTTTACCAATGAGGCAGTTCTTTGCATCAGGTGGCCAAAGTGTTGGAACTTCTGCTCCAGCATCAGTCCTTCCAAAGAATATTCAGGAATTATTTCATTTAGGATGGACTGGTTGGATCTCCTTGCAGTCCAAGGGACTCTCAAGAGTCTTCTCCAACACCACAGTTCAAAAGCATCAACTCTTCAGCGCTCAGCTTTCTTTATGGCCCAACTCTCACACCCATACATGACTACTGGAAAAACAATAACTTTGACTAGATGGACATTTGTTGGCAAAGTAATGTCTCTGCCTTGTAACATGCTGTCTAGCTTGGTCATAGCTTTTCTTTCAAGAAGCAATTGTCTTTTAATTTCATGGCTGCAGTCACAACCTGCAGTGATTTTGGAGCCCCCAAAAATAGTCTGTCACTGTTTCCATTGTTTCCCCATCTATTTGCCATGAAGTGATGGGACCAGATGCCATGATCTTAGCTTTTTGAAGGTTGAGTTTTAAGCCAGCTTTTCCACTCTGCTCTTTCACTTTCATCAAGAGGCTCTGTAGTTACTCTTCACTTTCTTCCATAAGGGTGGTGTCATCTGCATATCTGAGGTTATTGGTATTTCTCCTGGCAATTCTGATTCCAGCTTGTGCTTCATCCAGTCTGGCAATTCACATGATGTACTCTGCATATAAGTTAAATAAGCAGGGTGACAATTTATAGCCTTGATGTACTCTTCCCAATTTGGAACCATTCCACTGTTTCATGTCTGGTGCTAACTGTTGCTTCATGACCTGCATACAGATTTCTCAGGAGGCAGGTAAGATTGTCTGGTATTCCTATCTCTTGAAGAATTTTCCAGTTTGTTGTGATCCACACAGTCAAAGGCTTTGGCATAGTCAATAAAGCAGAAGTAGATATTTTTCTGCAACTCTCTTGCTTTTCGATGATGCAACGGATGTTGTCAATTTGATCTCTGGTTCCTCTGTCTTTTCTAAATCCAGCTTGAACATCTGGAAATTCTCAGTTAAGTTCAATACTGTTGAAGCCTCGCTTGGAGAATTTTGAGCATTACTTCACTAGCGTGTGTCATGAGTGCAACTGTGAGGTAGTTTGAACATTCTTTAGCATTGCCTTTCTTTGAGATTGGAATGAAAACTGACCTTTTCCAGACCTGTGGCCACTACCGAGTGTTTCAAATTTGTTCACATATTGAGTGCAGCACTTTAACAGCATCATCTTTTAGGATTTGAAACAGCTCAACTGGAACTCCATCACCTCCACTAGCTTTATTCATAGTGATGCTTCCTAAGACCCACTCGACTTCACATTCCAGGATGTCTGGCTCTAGGTGAGTGATCACACCATCGTGATTATCTGGGTCGTAAAGATGTTTTTTGTACAGTTCTTCTGTGTATTCTTGCCACCTCTTCTTAATATCTTCTGCTTCTGTTCGGCCCATACCATTTCTGTCCTTTATTGTGCCCATCTTTGCATGAAATGTCCCCTTGTTATCTCTAATTTTCTTGAAGAGATCTCTAGTCTTTCCTATTCTACTGTTTTCCTCTATTTTTCTGCATTGATCACCGAGGAAGACTTTCTTATCTCTCCTTGCTATTTTTGGAACTCTTCACTCAGATGGATATATCTTTCATTTTCTCCTTTGCTTTTCGTTTCTCTTCTTTTCTCAGCTATTTGCAAGGCCTCCTCAGACAGCCGTTTTGCCTTTTTTGCATTTCTTCCTCTTGAGGATGGTCTTGATCACAGTGTTACGAACCTCCATCCATAGCTCTTCAGGCACTCTATCAGATCTAATCCCTTGAATCTATTTCTCACTTCCACTGTATAATCATAGGGGATTTGATTTAGGTCGTACCTGAACTTTCTTCAATTTAAGTCTGGATTTGGCAATAAGGAGTTCATGATCTGAGCCACAGTCAGCTCCCAGTCTTGTTTTTGCTGACTGTATAGAGCTTTTCCATCTTTGGCTGCAAAGAATATAATCAATCAGATTTTGGTATTGACTGGTGATGTCCATGTGTAGACTCATATCTTGTGTTGTTGGAAGAGGTGTTTGCTATGACCAGTGCATTCTCTTGGCAAAACTCTGTTAGCCTTTGCCCTGCTTCATTTTGTACTCCAAGGCCAAACTTGCCTGTTACTCCAGGTATCTCTTGACTTCCTACTTTTGTATGCCAGTTCCCTATGTTGAAAAGGACATCTTTTTGTTTGTTTGTTTTTTGACGTTAGTTCTAGAAGGTCTTGTAGGTCTTCATAGATCTGTTCAACTTCACCGTCTTCAGCATTACTGGTCAGGGCATAGACTTGGATTACTGTGATATTGAATGGTTTGCCTTGGAAATGAACACAGATCATTCTGCTGTTTTTGAGATTGCACCCAAGTACTGCATTTCAGGCTTTTTTGTTGAGGGCTACTCCATTTCTTCTAAGGGATTCTTGCCCACAGTAGTAGATATAATGGTCATCTGAATTAAATTCATCCATCCAGTCCATTTTAGTTCTCTGATACCTAAAATGTTGATATTCACTCTTGCTATCTCCTGTTTGACCACTTCCAATTTACCTTGATTCATGGACCTAACATTTCTGGTTCTTATGCAGTATTGCTCTTTACAGCATCGGACTTCACTTCTATCACCAGTCACATCCACAACCGGGCATTGTTTTCACGTTGGCTCTGTCTCTTCATTCTTGCTGGAGTTATTTCTCCCCTCTCCTCCGGTAGCATATTGGGCACCTACCGACCTGGGGAGTTCCTGTTTCAGTGTCATATCTTTTTGCCTTTTCATACTGTTCATGGGGTTCTCAAGGCAAGAATATTGAAATGGTTTGCCATTCCTTTCTAAAGTGGGCCACATTTTGTCAGAACTCTCCACCACGACCCTTAGTCTGCTGGCTTTCTGAATAAAGTTGCTAGTTCATGTCCCAATAACTCTTCTCTCAATTTATTGACCTGATATATTGCAAGTAGTATGAGCTTGGACTTGGTAATACTAATCAAGTGGGCCCTTTAAAAGAGGTTCCAAGTGCTAGCAATCAAAGTAACAAACTCTCTCTATTGCCAGCTTTATGAAGCAAGCTGCCATGAATTCTACATCCTCAAGGGAATGAATTCTGCCAACAACACAGGGGAGTTTAGAGACAGACCCTTCCCTATAAAAGCCTGAAGATGAGAGGAACTTGACATCTCGGTTCCAAACTTGTAAGACCCAGCTCAGCTGTGCCCAGACCTCAGATCTACAAAAATCTGAAGAAAATAAATAGATGTTTTTTTTTTAAAGCCACTAAATTTATGATAATCTGTTATGCAACAATAGAAAAGTAATACTTTCCCCCTGATTCTTAACAGCTTTTACCCCATGCTCTTCCACAGAATCTGCCATCAGCAATGTTCAAAATGGTTTACTTTTTCCTTAAGCTCCACAGCCACTTGAATCCCTCATCTCTTCTGATTTCTCTACAGAATCTGGCTTCCAATCTTGTCCTCCTTTTCAAAACTGTTTATCTGTGGCCTGTATTTCATCACTCGCCTAGCGTATTTCCTTGGATATTTGATGAGCTCTTAGCTCCTTCTATTTCTACCCTTTCCTTGCGTGTCAGTACTTCCCTGGCTGTCCCCACTGCCTAGAATGCCCAGGCCCCAGTGGTCGGCCAAGAATACTTTGGCTCATCTTTCACATTTCAACGCAGACAAATGTGAACCCTTCCTGGTAGTCCAGGGCAATCTAGGCCTCCTCCTCTAGATGTGTCACTCTCCCTTGAACATATCACCTTTCGTTGTCATCGTTTTCAGGCTGCATCTGTTTTCCAAGCCCCTTGAAGGCAGGTACTATGTTTGTTTTTTTTTTTTAAGTTTACTTCCGTAGTGTCTAAGGCCTGGCATGTTACCTTCTTTCAGGTGAAGAAATAAATGTCCAGTGGGTTTAGGAAGGCCAGAGAGCAGGGTCATGGGAAAAGGAGGATCATTCATTCATTCATCAGACACTTTCTAAGCACCTATAGCGTCCCAGGCATAGGGGTTAGGTGATAGGGATGAGAAGGTGAGCAGATTTTTTGTCTTCACAGGGCTCAGAAATCTACTGGGGTAAGAGAGAGATAGAAAGGCTACTCTGATATAATGTGCCAATACGAACAGGGTATTTCAGTGTACAATAAAAGCCTACTACTGCTAAGTCACTTCAGTCGTGTCCGACTCTGTGCGACCCCATAGACGGCAGCCCACCAGGCTCCTCCATCCATGGGATTTTCCAGGCAAGAGTACTGGAGTGGGTTGCCATTGCCTTCTCCAAAATAAAGACCTAGGACTATAATAAAGGTTTCTATGTATAATGCCTGTCCAAATGATTTTCCAGACTCTCTTTTCCACAGACCCCTAAAATCCAGTCTCTTAATTACAATAATATGTGTGCCCATGTCCAAATTTCCCATAATTTGTTATAAGAACCTCCTCTATTTGACTACCATCAGTTCTTCTGATCTTATGTTTCATGTCCTTTCTTAAATTCTGACATTCAAACTGTGTTTGAACCAATATATAAAAAATTTCCCTCCACCCATGTTCCTTACCCTATGCCCCCGAACATGCTGCCATTTCTAACTTTTTTAAATACAGTGAGTCATTTCTGAGAATGTACCATGGGCCTAGGAACTATTCTAGCCTATACAGATGATCACATTCAATGCTCACAAGGAAGGTTGATAGAATCGCTCAAAGGAAGACACTAAAATTTACGATTTCAAGTCACTACCCAGATGGGCATGACTATAAGTTGCCTGTCTCATTTTTGCTTTTTCATACCCTCTCTCCAAAGCATGACCCCCCTTTCCTCACCACTTATCCACTCTTCAGCTTGATTTCAGCCCAGCACTGCACTCACACTGTTCCCATCAAGGTCATCCAATGACTTCCTATATTTATAGGAATTGTCTATTCCTATAAATGTCTATATTTAATGGACTTGGAGGGCCCTACTTTATTTGGCTTTGTTCTGTATTTTATTTGACTTGAATTATATTTATAATATTTTGTATTGTGTTACATGTTTTTTCATAAACCATGTTCTGGAATAATATTTGAATAGAAGGCAGCAGGCAGCCCTTCGGAGAAGAGCTGGTCAGATGCTGGACAACCTCATCCCCACTCCCAGAGGAGGTGTGTGTCCAAGCAGGTAACCAGGACGAAGCTCTAGGCTCACACCTGGGGCAGCAGAAGGGGTCCCGTGTTCCAGACTGAGACAGTGGCCAGGTCAGACCCCCACATGCCTGCCTCCATCCCCACAAATCTTCTAGTTTTACTAGTAGTCAAAGAAGAGAAAGCCCCTCCTTTCCTTGTAGGGGCCACACCTTCCCATAGAGGCCCCTAGGGCTTCAGCTCCACTTCTATCAGCTAAAGGCCTTCTGATCTTTCCCTTCCCTTTGATCTTGCCCTCTTGATCTCTTAGCTTCTAATCTTCTCTAAATCAATCAGGAGCAAATATTAACCTGACTTGGCAGAATTACTTGCTGCTGCACAGTAAGAAAATCTGGCAAGCAGCTAGCGAGTACGGAAGTACAGAGTTGGCGAGGAAAGCTGCCTGCTTCAGGTGGTCTCCTGACATCAAAGGCAGAGAACCGTGTGTTTCCTGTGTGATAATCCCATGTTCGTGCTGAAAACATGTCATGCTGCCAGAATGTTCTTTCACGGATTGGTATTCTGTGTTCCCAAATGGATGTAATTGATACCAGATTCACTTGAGCTTAATAAAGAAAACATTATTGAGATACCTTAAAATTACTGATTAATTCATGTTTGTATATTTTGCTATCTTGGCCCTGTTTATCATTTTTTGTTGTTGTTGTTGAAAGTCTCTTTAGCTTTCCCTGCATGAAACCCCCCTCTCTAACTTTTTCGGTTCCCTCTCAGCCTCCTTCTTTGCTTCTCATCTTTCACAGGTTCTGGATACTTTACTGTGTCCTATCTTGTATCCCGTGTCTTCCTATGCTGCATTCTTTCCATGAGTAAACAATTCCATTCTCATAGCTTCAGCTTATGTGGCCAATACCTCCAGTCTCCCATCTTCCGCCCATGTCCAGATTCATATTAGTATTCCCAGCCTCTTTCTAGACAGCATCATGCTGTACCATCAGGCAACTCAAATTCAACATCAAATGGCTCATCTCTTCCTATCCCCTCCCAAGACCTATTATTCTTTTCTCATTAATGCCAGCATTCATTCAATCTCCTTGGTTACAAATTTCAGTCATTGTTTATTTTTCTCCATGTATTGTCAAGGAGCAAATTCAGTTCATTCTATGCCACAAAGTCCCTCTTTTTGTTCCCATGGTCACTGTCTTTACTCCAGACTTTATCATAGGATTTTCAGATAAATCACTCTGTTTTCATGTATCCATATCCACCTCTCCTTTTAAGTCTAATCCTATCCAAATGTCATTTTCTCAACATTCAGAAAACGAAGATCATGGCATCCGGTCCCACCACTTCATGGGAAATAGATGGGGAAACAGTGGAAACAGTGTCAGACTTTATTTTTGGGGGCTCCAAAATCACTGCAGATGGTGACTGCAGCCATGAAATTAAAAGACACTTACTCCTTGGAAGGAAAGTTATGACCAACCTAGATACCATATTAAAAAGCAGAGACACTACTTTGCCAACAAAGGTCCGTCTAGTCAAGGCTATGGTTTTTCCTGTGGTCATGTATGGATGTGAGAGTTGGACTGTGAAAAAGGCTGAGCACCGAAGAACTGATGCTTTTGAACTGTGGTGTTGGAGAAGACTCTTGAGAGTCCCTTGGACTGCAAGGAGAATCAACCAGTCCATCCTGAAGGAGATCAGCCCTGGGATTTCTTTGGAAGGAATGATACTAAGGCTGAAACTCCAGTACTTTGGCCACTTCATGCGAAGAGTTGACTCATTGGAAAAGACTCTGATGCTGGGAGGGATTGGGGGCAGGAGGAGAAGGGGACGACAGAGGATGAGATGGCTGGATGGCATCACTGACTCGATGGACGTGAGTCTGAGTGAACTCCGGGAGTTGGTGATGGACAGGGAGGCCTGGCGTGCTGCAATTCGTGGGGTCGCAAAGAGTCGGACATGACTGAGTGACTAAACTGAACTGAACTGATCCCTGGATAAGACATTCTCAGAAGTCTACACCAACATTCCAGAAATTAACTTTCAAAATCATTCTGAATTTTATTTGAGAGGATTTTGATTCAACTGCAGATATAACTTTTTTACTTTTGACTTAATGCTTTAAAATTACAGTCTTTAATGATTTTTAACATAATGTACTTTTAATTTATTTTTTATTGAAGAATAATTGCTTTACAGAATTTTGTTGTTTTCTGTCAAACCTCAACATGAATCAGCCATAGGTATACATATGTCCCCTCCCTTTGAACCTCCCTTCCATCTCCCTCCCCACCCTACCCCTCTAGGTTGACACAGAGCCCCTGTTTGAGTTTCCTGAGAGTGAAAGTGAAAGCTTCTCAGTCATGTCCAACTCTTTGCGACCCCATGGACTATACAGTCCATGGAATTCTCCAGGCCAGAATACTGGAGTGGGTAGCCTATCCCTTCTCCAGGGGATCTTCCCAACCCAGGGACCAAACCCAAGTCTCCTGCATTGCAGGCAGATTCTTTACCAGCTGAGCCACCAGGGAAGCCCCTGAGTTTCCTGAGCCATACAGCAAATTCCCGTTGGCTATCTATATTACATATGGTAATAGAAGTTTCCAGGTTACTCTTTCCATCCATCTCACCCTCTCCTCCCCTCTCCCCAAGTCCATAAGTCTATTTTCTATGTGTGTTTCTCCATTGTTGCCCTGTAAATAAATTCTTCAGAGCCATTTTTCTAGATTCTGTATATGTATGTTAGAATATGATATTTATCTTTCTCTTTCTGACTCACTTCACTCTGTATAATAGGTTCTAGGTTCATCCACCTCACCAGAACTGACTCAAATGTGTTCCTTTTATGGCTGGGTAATATTTCAATGTGTATATGTACCACTTCCTTAAAAATCTAGGAGTAAAACCACCATATGACCCAGCAATCCCACTCCTAGGCATATACCCTGAAGAAACCAAAACTGAAAAAGACACAGGTAACCCATTGTTCACTGCAGCACTATTTACAGTAGCTGGAACATGGATGCGACCTAGATGTCCATCGACAGATGAATAGATAACATAAGTACTTTTACCGAAACATGCCACTTCAGCAGAAATATTTGGAACACAAAATACGCTCAACCCAATATTTATACTGACTATGTTCAAGGTGATATAGTAGCCACTGTAGGGAACAAAGTGCTTAATAAAAATGGATTCAAGGTGAACGTTCCTTTTAAACACTTTACAATCTGCTAGGCAAGATAAGGCATGAACCTAAATAGTTACATACATATTGCAATAGGATCATTGTTATAGAAGATTTACAGAAAAAGCTACTAGAATTATCTTGAAGGAGCATTTGCTTTCACTGAAGGAACCAAAGCGGGCTTCATAAAGGAGTTAATATCTGAGCAAGGACTTCAAAGATATGAACTTTGAAATATTTCTGTTTTTTATATACCATTTGAACCTCATGTATATGCAAGACACTCCAGAAAGTGCTACAGATACAGAAATGAACAAGAGACAGACTTTCCCTTGACTTCAAATTGTCCTCAGTCTAGCAAGAAAGATAAAATCCATTATTAGAATCAGGTGAAAAGGAATTATATTGGAGATTTTCTAAAAATACTACAAACTACAAGGAAAATTACAAAGATGTAGGAAAGAAACTAAGTCCTCTTCAAAGGGAATGTCTCTTGGAAACGGTGTTGCTTGGGCCTGGCTTAGAGTTTCAGGTAGCTGAGGTTACATGAGGATGGGCTGGGAAGAGAGCAGCATCACACACAGAAGGGTCAAGGGTCAGGGGTGCAAGGGTGTGATGCGTGAACTGTGATGACAGTTCAGGAGTGCTGAAGAACAGAAGCATGAGATGCGGATAGAAAGTGACCTCAAGGCTAGGTAATAGGTTAAAGGCCACACTAGGCATTAGGTACGTATTTTTAGGAATAACTTCATAAATTACACAATACACGGATTCATTTTTACCAAGGAGACCAGAAATATACTTAATCAACTGCCTCTCTGATTGAAAAACTGATGTTGTTGGCATCAGGTAATCCAATCATGGGATAATCTTTAGGCTTTTTACATTAAGCTTCAACTACTGGCTACACTGGGCATCCCTCAGAGCTCAGTCGGTAAAGAATCTGCCTCAGTGCAGGAGACCTGGGTTCGATTCCCGGGCCGGGAGGACCCCCTGGAAAAGGGTATGGCAACCCACTCCAGTATTCCTGCCTGGAGAGTCCCCATGGACAGAGGAACCTGGCAGGCCACACCCCATGGAGTCATGAGTGGACACAACTGATGGACTGAACCACCACGGGCTACACCAGCTTCTCTGGTGGCTTAGATGGTAAAGAATCTGCCTGCAGTGAGGGAGACCCGGGTTCAATCCCTAGGTCAGGAAGATTCCCTGGAGAAAGGAATGGCAACTCATCCCAGTATTCTTGCCTGGAAAATTCCATGGACAAGATGGGCTATAGTCCGTGGGGTCACAAAAAGTTGGACACAACTGAGCAACTACCACTAACACACATTGGCTACATTCAGCTTCTCAGACTGCCTTCTCTGATGTGCTGGCCTCTTCTGTTTAGTTTACATTTGTCAGTAACAGTCATCTTATTTTTATTTCATGATATCTACTAATGGATTATTATAGGAAATGGAATCCAAGACAATGGCTATTCACAAACACTTTAGGACCCAGGTTTCCTCCACCTGGAGTAATCATAATACTCAGCCACCACTAATGAATTAGGCTGAGCTATGCCTTTTCATTTGGAGCTTTGATAACTGTAACCTACTTTTAACTAACTTATTTTGGCCCCCTGAAAAAGATCCCAAATGTGTATTTTTGTCTCTAGTTTGCCCTCTATATATTAGGTAACATAAAAACAAAATAAATGACCAACTCAGCAGTAGAAATACAGTAGTTGAGGAAAAGGATAAATTAAAAATCTAAATATTGCTTCATTAAGAATGTTTTTCCTTATTTATCTTATTTATACTTGGTATCATCATGTTTGTGTGTTCTTCAAAAGTCCACATTAAACTATTCTCCACTGACTATGGAAGCTTCTACATCATCAACTTGCTTCTTTCATCATCTTTACTGAGGCAAGAAAGAAATGTTTAAGCCTATCTCTACTTACTGGGAATATGTTTAATTAGATTATTAGAATTTTTCCAATAACTAGGTAAGAATAAAGTTCAAGAGGAAATAAATGTTTTAGTCCAATAGGCTGGACAGTGGTACCGCAGTGAGAATCTTTTATCACCCAAAGATGCTATGAGTATACTGGATGCTTTAAGTGACATAAATACATCATCAGGAAGTCAAGAAGGCTCCAAAAATAAAGATGTGGCACCAGAGATTTAAAAAGTGCCTGCCCTACAGTCTTGCAGAGGTCCTAGTACTACCAAAAGGCCAACTCACCAATAAAAATGTTCTCCCAGCTACTTTAGGAAGCTTGCAAATACCTGGTTTAGAAGACTCTAAACAGGACACCGTGACACTGACTCATGCTCATTGTCACAGAGAGTTCTTCATTGATTCATTTTTCACTCCCAAAGCCAAGCCAGCCTCTGCATTCCTGACATTCTCTGCTTTGTCAAAGTCTGATAACTTCCTGACAACAAATAACCATTCTATTTTTGTTTTCCCTTCAAAATTCCCCCTTCCTCCTCCTTCTTTCCTGTCATCACAGATAATGGGTCTCCTACTGTATCAAAGACTCTCCACTTAAAAGGAACCATTCGATCTTGCTGCTAAATTTTGTGGTGGGATCAAACTGAAAAATTCTTAAAGAGATGGGAATACCAGACCACCTGGTCTCCCTCCTGAGAAATCTGTATGCAGGTCAAGAAGCAACAGTTAGAACTGGACATAGAACAACAGACTGGTTCCAAATCGGGAAAAGAGTATTTCAAGACTGTATATTGTCACCCTGCTTATTTAACTTATATGAAGAACACATCATGTGAAATGTCAGGCTGGATGGAGCACAAGCTGGAATCACAAGCACAAGATTGCCAGGAGAAATATCAATAACCTCAGATCTGCAGATGACATCACCCTTATGGCAGAAAGTGAAGAGGATCTAAAGAGCCTCTTGATGAAAGTGAAAGAGAGTGAAAAAGTTGGCTTAAAACTCAACATTCAGAAAACTAAAATCATGGCATCTGGTCCCATCACTTCATGGCAAATAGATGGGGAAACAATGTAAACAGTCATGGACTTTAATTTTTTGGGCTCCGAAGTCACTGCAGATGGTGACTGCAGCCATGAAATTAAAAGATGCTTACTGCTTGGAAGAAAAGCTACAACCAAGCTAGACAGCATATTAAAAAGCAGAGATATTACTTCGCCAACAAAGATCTGTCTAGTCAAGGCTATGGTTTTTCCAGTAGTCATGTATGGATGTAAGAGCTGGACTATAAAGAAAGCTGAGCACTGAAGAATTGATGCTTTTGAACTGTGGTGTTGGAGAAGACTCTTGAGAGTCCCTTGGACTGCAAGGAGATCCAATCTGTCCATCCTAAAGGAAATCAGTCCTGAATGTTCATTGGAAGAACTGATGTTGAAGCTGAAACTCCAATACTTTGGCCACCTGATGCAAAGAACTGACTCACTGGAAAAGACCCTGATGCTGGGAAAGATTGAAAGAGGAGGAGAAGAGGATGACAGACATGAGATGGTTGGATGGCATCACCGACTCAATGGACATGAGTTGGAGTAAGTTCCAGGAGTTGATGACGGACAGGGAGGTCTGGCGTGCTGTGGTTCATGGGGTCGCAGAGTCGGACACAACTGAGCGACTGAACTGCCTGACTTCTGCCCAGATCACTGAGGCCAGCCCTGCTTATGGTGGTTTCCAGGAACACAGTCAATATTTCTCTTAAGACACAGAGGAGGAAACGATTTTCCTTACATACTCTTGTTCCTAGTGTATCCTTTTACTCCTCTTTTACTAGTTTAAAAGTCACATATCTACATGTCAAATCTAGTTGATATCTGTATGTCATATCATAACTCATCTTTGAAATGTGCCTCTTGATGCACCCAGCCTAACAAGCACTCTAAGAAATTCCCTTTACTGACCTTATTCAAGCATTTTCAAAAGGAAGAGTTAATATTCACCCAAATCCACCCCAGCTAAGCATTTTACATGTTCTCTTCAACCAATTCACAGTACAATTTATCCAATCCTTAGGAATTTATTATCTTCATTTACACTGTGATGATTTGTGATCTTTGGATTTTAGTTTTTTAATGTTTTTTTTTCCTTGAGAGTTTTGTATGCCTTGATCCCTTCAGTAAACAGAAGGCCTTTGCAAACAAGGAATATGAAACATTTTTTTCTTACTGACAAGAAGAGAAACCTACCTGCCCGTGTCTTTGCTGAGAAGCCATCGCCTGAGGCCGTTCAGGATGCGACGGGGCCTGGAGGTCCGCCCCTCGAGTTTTGGGGCGCACCGCATCAGAGGCCAGACTGGAGGAGATGGCGAGAGATGCGGGCCGAGCGGCCGGGGGGCCTGTCCCCACCGGGGGTCCCTGGTCACCTTTTCTGCCCGGGACTTCCTCCTCCCCCTCAGAGTCCACAATAAAGACATATTCCGCTTTGAAGAGGTCACTTTGCTGCATTCCTTGAGGTTTCTTCTCTTTAGATTCCCTTCCTTGGGAAGCCTTGTCCTCAGCCTCTGAAGGGCAAGTCAGTGCTCCTCGTTCTCTCTCCTGTTGGCGCCCAACGTTCAAGGTGAAGTACTCACTGGAATCAAACTGCAATAAATGCAGAAACATAAAAGAGTTGATGTTGCTTTGATAAATGCTTCTTTTCTACATGTACTCTTAAACACTTAACCTGCTCATATTCTTCAAGGACAAAAGGTTTTACAAATATACCCCCAAATCAAGTTGGCATAGGAGAGTTTGGGTTGAAGTTAATGGCTTACTTTTAATAACTCACTTGTATGTCATGCTCCAAACCTAAGTGATTTAGGACTCAGAATTAACGTCAACAAACAAACATGCTTTCAAATAAATTTTGATATGACTTTGTAGAAAGAGAGGATGAGGGCAATGTCTTCCATAAAGACATTCACAAAACACATGGGAACTGGTCAGTCATGGGCTTAGTTAATAGTCAGCAAAACTTGTATAGCCTGCATAAGCTGGGGGTGGGAAATGAAATCCCATTGAAAGGTTCTAAAATAACATGCATTCCTCTACAAATCTAAGAAGAAAAATAAAATTGGAACAAAATGCAGAAAATTCAGACAAAATAGTCCAAGCCTATGGGAAGAACTCATGAATAGGACATCAAAAAGATAGATATTTTTAGCATCAAGTGTTTTCTACTGTTATTTTAGTTTTTATTTACAATCCTAAATATTTTCCCATTCAGTTTTCTATGAACACATAGGAGGTGTACAAGACCAGGAATTAGATAGTTTTCTCATGTTACCAAAGCATCTTTTTTCTAAAATGGTACCAGCAATGTACACCAAGACTGTGTTTAAAAGACCCAATACTAATTTCCTTGGTTTTGATAAGCACTGTTGTTGTTGTTGTTGTTAGTTGCTACGTTGTGTCAGACTCTTTGCAACCACATGAGCTGTAGTCAGGCTCCTCTGTCCATGGAATTTCCCAGGCAGAGATGCTGGAGTGGGTTGCCATTTCCTTTTCCAGGGGATCTTCCTGACCCAGGGATCAAACCCTCATCTCTTGCTTGGCAGGTGGATTCCTTATCACTGAGCCACCTGGAAAATGATGATACTAATCTCTTTTTTTTTTGCAACATTTCTCTAAGTCTAACATTATTTCAAAATAAAAAGATATAAATAAGCTAAAATAAACTAAATGTCAACTATGGTCATCAATTTAATGTTTGCTAATATGTATTATGTGTTGTGTGAGTGAAGATAGAATAATCAAATCATTGATGAACTAGGAGTCAAATTCATACCACCAGACCACACTTTTCAGCTGATGATGACATAATCAAGATAAAATATACTTTGCCTCTGATGTGGAATTTTCTGAGAGTGGTCATTTCACATATTAAATTACAACACTATGTCGTAACAAGGGCCCTTGTGTCTCAGATAGTAAAGAATCTGCCTGCAATGCAGGAGACCCGGGTTCAATCCCTGGGTCGGGAAGATCCCCTGGAGAAGGGAATGGCAACCCACCCCAGTTCCAAGGACAGAGGAGCCTGGTAGGCTACAGTCCACGGGGTTGCAAAGAATCGGACACGACTGAGCGACTAACATATCACATACAGTAACAAAACCCAAATTAGAAGGAAGCTTAAATTAAAAACAGAAGGATTCAAAGATTGCTTATGATGGAAAGTAGCAGAATAACTAAAGAGCTGGCAAAATTGAGCTCATTTTTGAAAATGCTATTAATGATCTACAGTAACTCCCTGCTCCCACAGTCCAACATTCTCTATTTGTTTATTCTGATGAATTTTTTACAGCATTTCTTACCACCCGAGGTTTTATTATATGTTTTTCATTTTTTTCATTGTCTGTCTTTCCAATAACAAATAACTTATGAGTTGACTTTATTCATCCAGAATCCACAGCACCAAGCACACAGCATGTGTTCAAGTAGTTTTTAAATATACAAAGAATGAGGGATTATTTACCCTGCTGTATTATAATATTGAACTGCTTAAGAAATAGGAAGAAAAATGTTTACTCTTTTAAAAATGTAGTTGTGTAGGTATCATTGCCATCTGTAGATGAATATCATTAGTTCAGGAAGCTTTGGAAATCTGCAACCAAGATTGATTCATACGTCTATAGTCTCATGAACTCGGAGCACCTAATCACAAAGGATCCCTTGAATATATTGTACGTACTTGAGTACCATGAGAGAGAAACTTCCCAGAAGTGTCTTATGTAGCTTTCAGAATTTCTCTAAAATAATTTGTTCTCACAATAGTTTTTGAAATAAGTCCCAGGTTCATGGTTATATTACTGCTTGCTAGATAAGATGCTTTGATATAGACAAGGAGAATCAGATAATTTTATTTCTTACAAAGTTGGCTCAAAAATACCACAAAATTCACACAGTAACATTTTTTTTTATAAGAGGACAGTTATTAAAACACATTTTAAAGAAAGAAGTTTTTACCAAAAAAGTTGTTATTTTCACACAAGTAATTTTTAGTTTTTTGTTTAATTTCATTTTCAGCCTTGGTCTCACTTTAGATAAGTATAATTGGGGTATAAATACAATTTTATAATCTACTGTATCATTTAACATAACATTAACATGTTCCATAAAATTGAATAATCATTATAAGTTTGTCAAGGTGCTGCTATCAGATGCTTAGCTTTTCTCTGTTAGATATTCGGCTCTTTTTATTTTTCCCTAATTATTTTCCTACGTAATACTTTTTATCTTCTGTAGTATTTCTCTGGTATACATTTCCACTTAGATAATTGAAAGGTTATGAAAAGTTGTATGATGTGGATAAGGGTTTTCCAACCAAAATTGTACAAATTCACAAAACTAGCAGCAAAGTGTGAGCAGGACAATAGGTCCACAAGTACCCTGAACATGGAACATTATATTCTTTAACATTGTTAATCCATTACACGGAAACAGCACCTCACTCTTTATCTAATAGCCTTTAAAGATAAATTTAAACTTTGCAAAAAATTTTGTATTTTTATTTTAAGGTACATCTGGGAGGGGCGGTGCCAGGAGGCATAATATATCACGTGAACAACAAACGACAGGATGTCAAATCAAAAGGGTTGAGAATAACCTATTGTAGAAAACCTGAGATTTGATAACACTGAAGTACCCATTACATAGTTATATTTTTAGCCACTCTTAGATTTCCCCGTTATCTCACTTTAAGTAGAGAAAATAAACATTCATACAGATTTTCATGTCGTTATTATGGATACTTTAATTACTTGACATAAAAATAATAAAAATAATCCTACCCTATTTACAGTTTCTGGAGTCTTATCACTTGGTTCCTCAGGAATTTTAACAATGTATTTAGAAGTGTCACCCAACTGGGAGTGGGTTGGCAGTCTTCTGACAGTGGGGACAAATGTGAAGATCAGAGGTTTGGCTTCAGAATCACCAGAAGAGACCTATGAGACATGTAATAAATTAGACTTTCAGTCTTATCAAAGGTTTATCTTGACTTTACTTTCTATATATTATGGTATTTTCCTGTTTATTTTAATAAACTGCCTATTGTCCTGTGATTACATTTATGATTGCCAAAGAGAACAGCTATTAAAGAATTCATAGTGTATCTGATCCTTTTTTTATGAAAATATTTATCAGTGAATGAAATAAAGCCCCAGGAAGATCTTATTGTAGGACATGGCAACAGAAGAGTAGGTTGACAAGCTGAGCTGCTGGAATGCTACACGTTAACATGGATAAACGTGTAGCATTCCAGCAGCTCAAGCCCTGACGTTAAAAGATGCTTACTCCTTGGAAGGAAAGTTATGACCAACCTGCTGCTGCTGCTGCTGCTGCTGCTGCTAAGTCACTTCAGTCGTGTCCGACTCTGTGCGGCCCCATAGACAGTAGCCCACCAGACTCCCCCATCCCTGGGATTCTCCAGGCAAGAACACTGGAGTGGGTTGCCATTTCCTTCTCCATATGACCAACCTAGACAGCATACTAAAAAGCAGAGACATTACTTTGTCAACAAAGGTCCGTCTAGTCAAGCCTATGGTTTTTCCAGTGGTCATGTATGGATGTGAGAGTTGGACTGTGAAGAAAGCTGAGCACTGAAGAATTGATGCTTTTCAACTGTGGTGTTGGAGAAGACTCTTGAGAGTCCCTTGGACTGCAAAGAGATCCATCCAGTCCATCCTAAAGGAGACCAGTTCTGGGTGTTCATTGGAAGGACTGATGTTGAAGCTGAAACTCCAATACTTTGGCCACCTGATGCGAAGAGCTGACTCATCTGAAAAGACCCTGATTCTGGGAAAGATTGAGGGCAGGAGGAGAAGGGGACAACAGAGGATGAGAGAGTTGGATAGCATCACCAACTCAATGGACATGGGTTTGAGTGGACTCTGGGAGCTGGTGATGGACAGGGAGACCTGGCGTGCTGGGTTCACGGGGTCGCAAAGAGTCAGACACAACTGAGCGACTGAACTGAACTGAACGTGGATAAAAGTCAATTTCAACACAGACTAGATGCTGTGCTTGTGATGACCCCACAGAGGTCAAGAACTTTCATCCATTTAACCCTGGGTTAGCAGGTTCAAATTGACTCATAATCACCAACTACATGTGAAACCTCAGACATGCATCATTAATGAGTAGGCTAAAATGTGAATGGAAAGTTGAAAATGTACCTTCCTGGCTATCAATATACCAATGCCTCTTCTCAAGGATATACCTTCTCTCTCATTCATCCTTTATTCATTCAAAAATTATTTTGTTAAGTTTTTACCATGTGGCAGGCACTCAGGAGCCAGAAAGACAACAGCAAAAGGGAACAGTTAATAGATCTCTCACAAGTAGGAAAATGGTGTGCACAGAACAGGAAGTGAAGCTGCTCAGTCATGTCCGACTCTTTGCGACCCCTTGGACTGTAGCCTACAGGCTTCTCTGTCCATGGGATTCTCCAGGCAAGAATACTGGAGTGGGTTACCATTTCCTTCTCCAGGGGATCTTCCCGACCCAGGGATAGAACCCGGGTCTCCCACATTGGAGGCAGATGCTTTAACCTCTGAGCCACCAGGGAAGCAGGCGACGTAGGTTCAATTCCTGGTAGATCAATTAAGATCCTGCATGCCGCACAGTGAGGCCAAAATATAAATAAATAAAAGTAAACAACAGAAAGAATATAGCCTCCTCTGTGAACAGAGAAAATGAATGAAGACACAGAAAAGATGCCACTGTGGGGCACTGGGAGAAGCTGGAAAGTGACAGGAATCATCTTGCATTTAAACCATATTTGTGATGCAATTAGCCCCATCTGGTCAAGGTGACACTATCATGTCGCCACCTCCCTGCTCGTCATAGGAAATGCAATGGTCCCAGCCGGGCCTCCCATGCTCCTCTCCCTTCCAGCCTTGCCACCATGCCTTATCGCAACATGCCCTTTAACCCGGATCACATCAGCCCCTCAAGAAACCCAGCCATCCCTGTATCCCTGTGTGCCACGTACAGCCCTAGTCTTGTTCCTTTCTTGTACTTGTAACTGTGCACGACCCTCTGAGGCTTTCCCCGAATAGACCCCCACTCATGCCCTCCACCTGACTTTTGTCTGTAGAAAAACTTTAGTCAAAGAATAAATTTAATCAGAGAAACTAGAAAAAAGGAAAACAGTCAAGCAAGACAAAATAATAGCTTAGCCACTAAACAAAGTCAAAGACATTTACTTCTTCCTCAAGGACTATAGATAATATTCTGAGCCATGTTCTTTGAGCTGTTTTGCAGATACTGAAACCCTCACCAGGTGGTAGAAGTTAATTGTATACTGCCTACAAGCACATAGACCCCAGACCGGTTGGAACCGGAAGGTGAATGATGTGGACTCCAAATTATCTCACCACCAACCGATCAGAAGAACGTCCACGAGCTGACCACGCCCTGCTCCTTGAATACTGACTCCTCGTGACCCCCTCCAGGGAGGGATGCACAACCGTGCAGGCACTGGCCCGCTGTGGCCCCCTTGGCCTGACAGAGCATAAAAGCTATTCTTTCTCCTTCATCCAAAACCCTGTCTCTACATTTCCATTTGGCACCAGTGTTCAGAGGTAGAGTTTCAGAAACATACACTTATCCAGCTCTTGGAAACTTCTCATCCTTCACTGTCTGGAATTCAGGCAGTTGTCACACAGCCCTGCACATCCTGAACCTCTTCTTCGCTTGCTGTAGCTCGTAAACCACAGGCCCCACTGAAGGCCTCTGCTTCCCAGCAAGTTCTCAGTGACCATCTCCTCTCACACTAAGTCTAGAATAGGATAAGCGTCCTCCTTGTTCTCTTTACAGCTTCCAGACCATTCTTCTTCCCTCACCCCTGCTGCTGCTGCTAAGTCGCTTCAGTTGTGTCCGAGTCTTTGAGACCCCATAGATGGCAGCTCACCAGGCTCCCCCGTCCCTGGGATTCTCCAGGCAAGAACACTGGAGTGGGTTGCCATTTCCTTCTCCAATGCACGAAAGTGAAAAGTGAAAGTGAAGTCGTTCAGTCGTGTCCGATTTCTAGCGACCCCATGGACTGCAGCCTACGGCTCCTCCGTCCACAGGATTTTCCAGGCAAGAGTACTGGAGTGGGGTGCCATTGCCTTCTCCATCCCTCACCCCTACAAACCTCCAAGTCTGAAGCTCCTGATATGCACCAGATAACGCCCTTCACTACCTACCTCTCCTTGTTGCAGTCATCTGCCCACAACCAAGTCAACCCCTTCTTTCTTTGAAGATTTAGTTCTAGGGTTAATTCCATTCCTTCTAACGCTATATCCCACGGGTAATTTTTCTAGTAGCATATGTCACTGACCTCTACACTTCCTTGCCCTTCACATCCCTGGCAACAACCAACAGCCACAACAAGCCTTCCATAATTTTGGAGTGTTTTCCTTCTCTGACCAACACTTCTTTCCACATCATTCCTCTGGTTCTCTAACCAGCATTTCTGGGAACCCATCAAAATGGAAGTCTACTGATCCTTCCAGCAGTAAGTTTTCCCAGATTCCTTTTTTTAGCCAGTTTCAATGTCTGATACAACTACTCCTGTGGACACCCCTCCAAAGCCTTGCCTTCTCTCACGTCATCATCCCCTTTGGGTAAATCATGGTGCTCATTGACTCTAACCCCTACCAACTCTACTCTGGCATCACAGAGGTAAATGCGGCTGGGGAAAAAGTTACAGGACCGTGCTTGCTGGTTTCACTTAAGATGAGTGGCTCTGAGCCTCAAGTAGGTCCTTTCATACTACTCTATAATCTTACTATATTTTTTATTAGACTATGATTGCTTTACAATGTTATGTTAGTTTCTACTGTACAACGAAGTGAATCAGCTATGTGCAAATATATCTCCTCCCTCTCTGACCAACCTCACACTCAACCCCCGATCCCACTCCTCCAGGACATCACAGAGCACCCAGCCGAGCTTCCTGCCCTTTATAGCATGTTCCCACTAGCTATCTATGTTACACAGCATAGCATATATATGTGGGCTTCCCAGGCGGCTCGGCGGTAAAAAATCCACCCACCAATGCAGGAGATGCAGGAGACATGGGTTTGATCCCTGGGTCAGCAAGATCCCCTGGAGGAGGACATGGCAACCCACTCCAGTATTCTTGCCTGGAAAATCCTTGGACAGAGGAGCCTGGCGGGCCCCAGTCCATGGGGTCACAAAGAGTCAGACAAGGCTGAGCACACATGCATGCAGAGTGTATCTGACAATCCTAACCTCCCAATTCATCTCACCCAACTCTTCCCCCTCCATATGCGTATGTCCGTTCTCTACATCTGCGTCTCTATTCCTGCCCTGCTTTTCTCTATCTGGAAGAGAAAAACAAATATCAGATACCAACATGTATATGTGGAATCGTACTATACATTGATAGATCCAGAGCCCATTTACTCTCCCACGCACATAGAAAGCTCACATCTTCTCTGCTTTCTGCAAACACCTGCATCTGCTTCTCACTCTGAGCTAAAAACTTTGTTTCCCATTTCACTGAGATAACTGAAGCAAACAGAAGAGAACCTCCAAACCCCTCATCACAGCTTCTAGTCACCAACCTACATCTTTGTCCTTTTATCGGACCATCAGTCCTTCTATTCCACTGCTACTAAACCAAACCTCACGTGATTACATTGCCTTCTATAATACTTTCATTTACTTAAAATCTTATTAAATGCCTACCAGGTGCTAGGCTTTATTTTAGGGCTTGGTGATATGAACAAAATCTCTACCCATTCTAGTGGGAGGGAGACAGGAAGCAAAATAAATAAGATAAAGGTAGAATTTTCAATTGAGCTAAGTGCTATGAAGACTAGTATAATACTCCACAGGAGAAAAAATGATAGGTAAAACTTGGGTTGGCTATAATTTAAAGGAAAAACTTAGAATTTGCTGAAAAACTAGATGCAAGATGCAAGAGGCAGACAAGAGTCAAGACATACCAAGTTTTTGACCTGAGTAACTGAAAGATAGTCTTCATAGAAGTGAGGAAAATAAGAGGTGGCACTGGTTTGAGAATAAAGATCAAATTTGATATGACAAAAATACATCCAAGAGGAAATGTGGGGATAGGAGAAGCAAAGTTCAGAGCAGAGTCTGTGCTGGAGATAAAATTATTAGGGTTGTTAACCTATACATGGCTTTGAAAACCATGAGACCAAATGAGATCACCAGGGATACAGACACAAACAGGAAAAAAGAGGTCCAAGGCTGAAGCATCCAGGCTTTACCATTTAGTGGCCCAGTAGCTGAAGAAGAACTCGTAAAGGTGACATTGGATTTTAAGATAAAAATAAGCCTGGAACATCATTGACAGCAATAAGAAAGAGGCCGGACCATGAATAATAAAAGGATCGACAGGCTATTGTGAGAGTCCAGCCCAAATGTAAATCCAAGAATTTGTCATGAAAGCAATTTGCTTGGTTGTTGGATAATCTCTCCAGGGATGCTCAACTGCCTATCATAGGAACGGAGAGAGTGAACTGCAGGATTTATAGAACTGATGTTCAGAGTTGGTTCTGGCAGAAGAATGTTGTGCGTGTCAGGAAACTGAGGGCACCAATGAGAGAAAGCAAAGGGTCAGCCAGGGAGCTCAGTGCAGACAGGAAGAAGGGGGACCTCACTCTAAGAGACTAGCAGGCTCTATGGCTGAGAAATCAGATCTGAAAGCACGGTGGGTATTTGGGAGAACAGTGGGGGTCACAGTACAGGATGCAAGAGAGAGCTTGAGATCCGGTAGCATGTTAAGTCCAGCTGATTATCAGCTCTAGGCTTATAACCAGGTACAGTTAGGATTCGGGTTTCTAGAAACAATGCACATTCCTTAAGGAATAAAAAATACACAGACCAACCCTTCTGAGCCAACTATCATTTTTCAATATTATTTTCTGCCTTTCAAAATAATTGTCATTATTCCTCCATAACAGTCAGGTCACAATTCCCAGGTTGTAGCTTATCATCAGAAAATAATAAATCAATGGAGTTGAGCCTGAGTATTTGAGATGAAAAAACAGGAAGGACACCGAGCCTGTGAAGGTCAAGGAACTGGGAGACAAGAAGGCCAACAAGACTCCAGTTGTGACAACAAAAGCCACGCTGGGACTGCAGGGCTGGGCTGGAGAAGACAGTACAGCAACACTGCACGAGGCAAGGGTCAGGTGTCACCAGGATCAGCTGACACTTGGGACAGGAGATTGCTAATCAGATTTTGTGTGTGTGAACACACAATCAAATAAAGAGAACTAGATACCCTTGCAGGAGATTTCACCAAGTTATAGATGGTCTAACGAACTAACTCTGGACCACTTACGGTAGGATACAACTTTCTGGTAACCATTTTCCTGGGCTCCAAAATCACTGCAGACAGTGACAGCAGCCATGAAATTAAAAGACGCTTGCTCCTCGGAAGAAAAGCTATGACAAACCTAGACAGCATATTAAAAAGCAGAGACATCACATTACCCACAAAGGTCCAAATAGGCAAAGCTATGGTTTTTTCAGTAGTCATGTACGGATGTGAGAGTTGGACCCTAAAGAAGGCTGAGTGCCAAAGAATTGATGCTTTCAAACTGTGGTGCTAGAGAAGACTTCTGAGAGTCCCTTGGACTGCAAGGAGACCAAACCAGTCAATCCTAAAGGAAATCAATCCTGAATATTCACTGGAAGGACTGATGCTGAAGCTGAAACACCTGATGCAAAGAGCCAATTCACTGGAAAAGACCCTGATACTGGGAAAGACTGAGGGCAAGAGAAGGTGCGACAGGATGAGATGGTCGGATGGCATCACTGATTCAATGGACACAAGTTTGAGCAAACTTGGGGAGATAGTGAAGAACAGGGCAGCCTGGCATGCTGCAGTCCATAGGGTCACAAAGAGTTGGACACAACTTAGCGACTGAACAGCAAACCAGAAAACTAAGACACCTATGCCTTCTAGAAACATAAAAATTACATAAAAATAAAAATTAGGGCATATTCCTTAGGGCATAAAAATTACACAGCAAATCCTCTGAGCCAACTTTCGTTTTTCACTATTATTTTCTGCCTTTAAAAATAATTGTCATTATTCCACCATGGCAGTCAGGTCACAGTTCCCAGTTGGTAGCTTATCACCTGAAAAATAATAAAGCAATGCTTTCCTTTGTAGGAAGAGACATGAGATCCCTCATGAGATTCGGGGAGTCCAGTAGCCTGTATCAGTGATACACAATACAAGATCCTTTCCAGAGGGGTTTTTTTTCTAGGAAGGTTTCTTTACATGACTAATCTCATCAATATCATGATAGAGGGAGAGAGGTTTTAGCAAGGAAATCACTGAGGGTAGCTCAGATAATTTATCACAGAATTTCATTTGGGTAAGAAATAAAGACAGTCCTTTAAGAGTCAAAGAAGAGGTGAAACTGACTTTGTCCTTGGGTTCTGTAGGCCTGTCCTCATCTCCCCACAGAATGATTACAGGTCTACTTTAGGTTCTATCTAGATGAAATTTAAACACTAATCTATGAAAGACTTCAATTCACTTCCCTGTGGTTACAAACTATGTATCACTTTTATTAACAATAAGTGGTTTTACTTTCTAAAGCATGTACAATGACAAAAATTTACTTCCCCAAAAGGCTTGCTGCGTAAGTTCCCAAAATACAAATAGAACGTCACTATTGATGCGTCATAAACTATTGACTTTTTAAAGGCTAATAGCTACAATTTTAGTGAATAAAATGGAAATGTGATACAATAAACACGGATGCTCCAATGAATAAGGTGTGCTTTTAGAAGGATGTCCTCAAAGGAATTTCTAAAAGTAACCATATGTTGACAATGAAAGCAACTGAAGATAAGTAGAATTGTTTCCTTCTCCTTTATTGCTGTATTTTCCTACAAATAGCCACAGCCTACATAAAAGTTCTTCACCAGGTAAAAAGAACATTTTTCGAGAATTTTTAGTTGAACCAATACATAATATCATCAAGAATAACATTAAAAATGGAAAATCCAATCGTACTAAAGGCTTATTCATCTTCCTAGGTTACTGTCAGAAGATCACAGATAAATTCCTGTCCACACATGTAACCTCAGATCATCCTCAAAAAGGGGCAATGCTTTGGTATTTGCTTTTAAGCTGAGAGTACAGTGTTGGCATGTGGCTCTTTTCATCACATTTCCGTACCATCTTCTTATCCTACCACGGATGCACAGAGCTTTTGCACAGAATTTAGTTGGAAAGGATTTGAAATTACACTAGCTATGCTATACAACAGGCTGCTTGACGGCTGAATCCCTTATTCGGGAAAGAAAAAGAAAAATTTTGCTGTTTACTGCACACCGTGGCCAGGTTCCAAAAAGCCCAGAAGTGAATCGCTATGGTGAGATGAAAAATCATTTTCCACACAAAGCAGAAACAGATGCATGTTAATATCACTGCACTGGTTAAATGCCAATTAACACTTTCCTTTGTCAGCGTTGTTTAAAAACACATCTCAGTTCTTATCCTTGGGAAACTAGTTTAATAATAGAAATTAGAGCTGAAAGGATGAAAAGCTTTCCCTAAATATGGTTTCAAGCACTTGAAACTCTGAGACTGTCACCTTCTCACCGGCCAGCCGACCAATAATTTAAGAAACTGCTTTCCCTCATGCCATGCGGGCTGAGTGTTTCTTTGCTCAGTTTCCAGGAGCAATGCCTTCCTTCCTTCTCTTTCTCGAAATGCTCTCTTCTTCTGATGTTGACACCCACACTCACAGATGGCCACTAGCCTCTTATTGAGAAGAGACAAGACAGGGTGTCAGCGCTTACACTCCGCCAAGGACCGTCCTCAGCATCTTCTTCGGTTGCCAGTAAGCAGCTTTGCTCTATCTGCTCATCCTTTCCATTAACTGCCTATAACATTTCATTTTGACATAGTCAAATTTATCTACACCCGGGCATCTCTCTCACAAACCCTCTCGCAGCAAACACCACAGTGCACAGCCTTTCAAAGTTCTCGAAAGCAGGAAGGAAAGCCTTCCTTTTACCTGGGGTGTGGTCTGCACGCTCCCTGCTAAGACGCACGAGTTCATTTGGAAGCAATTGTTCCCGCAGTCCCTCTGAAGCCCCTGGGTTTCTGGAAGCATTGATTCATCCCATAAGGGAGTGAGCAAACCAATGAGTGAGGTGGGAAGGGAGCCGCTCCCTGAAACAACACACACACTCACGGGGAGAAAAGAATTCTAAAAAGAGGTAATGTGGACTCCTCCCTGAACAGAAGAATTTTTGTCAGCTCCAAAGAGCAGATTCATGCTCAGACAGTTTTTAGATTTGGAACTTCAGGAGAGGTCAGATTGACTGCTGAAATGGAGCCAGTAGAAGTAAAAAAAAAAAAAAAAAATTGCCACCTATATGCATTTCCCTTTTCTTTTCATGCACATAGTCCAATTAAACATTCTGCAAAAAGAACAGAGGAGCCAGATTGTACAGCAACAAGAAGCTGATTGAAGGGCCCGCACAGCTGACAATCTCAGCAATCAGTTGGTCACACTCGCTGAGAACATTTAGAGGCACAAATACACGCAAACACTGGGTCTAAATAAAGAACGAGAAAACACACAGCGATTCCTTCTTAAAATCAGTAGCTTTAATTCTTGGTCCTTGGCATGTACGTAGTGAGCAATGCTACACCAGCATCAGCAGTGACTGAAGTCTTGCTATTAACCAAATTTGCTCTCAAATAGAGCTTGGAATCAAAAATCTGTCAAAACAACATTCCAAGGTTCCTGGAAGACAGTGAGTGTCCCAACTGCAGAAAACTTCCAAACTTTACACGTGGAATTGATTGGCATCTTCCGTTTTTGTACTTCTATTTTCTGAGTATTGATTTTTCTCCAAATCTGTAATATCTGTATTTGTGCTTTGGCGATGAAAGTTGTTCTGTTGCAAGAGCTGGTTATAGACCAAAAGCTCTGGGAAGGAATGAAGGAGTTATTTTAGGGACCTAGATTATACCACTTAACATTTTCCCTGCTTATCAGAAGCCCGAATTTGTGGAAACACTACAAGTAAAACAATTGTCGAAAGTGATGCTGGGGAAAACTAGCACGTTGGGGAAAACTACTCCAAATAACCTAGTACTTGTTTTTCAGGCAAGGCTTTATCAGGGCCCCTGCTGCAGTGGTGGGGAGGAGAGCAAATGACAAGTTCCCATGTCTGCTCTCTCCCTGAGGAGGGGCAAGCATTCCTCACACTGGGAGAGGGTACGGGTGTGTCCAGGGATTGGGCCAGGGGACTGGCTTAGGTGGCCTGCCCATCCCTCTGATGGTGTTGCCTTTTCATACTCTTGACGGGGTTTTGAAGGCAAAAATACTGAAGTGGTTTGCCATTCCCTTCTCCAGTGGACCACGTTTTGTCAGAACTCTCCACCATGACCCGTCTGTCTTGGGTGGCCCTACACAGCATGGCTCATAGTTTCATTGAGTTAGACAAGGCTGTGGTCCATGTGATCAGATTGGTTAGTTTTCTGTGATTGTGGTTTTCCATCTGTCAGCCCTCTGATGAATAAGGATAAGAGGCTTATGGAAGCTTCCTGATGGGAGAGACTGACTGTGGGGGAAACTGGGTCTTGTTCTGATGGGTGGAGCCATGCTCAGTAAATCTTTAATCCAATTTTCTGTTGATGGGCGGGGCTGTGTTCCCTCCCTGTTGTTTGACCCAAGGCTAAGCTATAGTGAAGGCAATGAAGATGATGGCGACCTCCCTCAAAAGGTCCAAGAAAGGTCTGTCTAGTCAAGGCTATGGTTTTTCCAGTAGTCATGTATGGATGTGAGAGTTGGACTATAAAGAAAGCTGAGCACTGAAGAATTGATGCTTTTGAACCATGGTGTTGGCGAAGACTCTTGAGAGTCCCTTGGACTGCAAGGAAATCCAACCAGTCCGTCCTACAGGAAATCAGTCCTGAATATTCATTGTAAGGACTAATGCTGAAGCTGAAATTCCAATACTTTGGCCACCTGATGTGAAGAGCTGACTCATTGGAAAAGACCCTGATGCCGGAAAAGATTGAAGGCGGGAGGAGAAGGGGCCGACAGAGGATAAGATGGTTGGATGGCATCACCAACGCGATGGACATGAGTTTAAGTAAACTCCGGGAGTTGGTGATGGACAGGGAGGCCTGGCATGCTGCAGTCCATGGGGTCACAAAGAGTCAGACCTGACTGAACAACTGAACTGAACTGAACTGATGGTGTTGCATGCAGGAGATATGTGCAGTATTCTACTTTTGCTCCTGACACCGAGGTTTTTTGCTCTCAGCTCTTCAGAAATGGTAGTTGGGTTTTTTGGTCTCTTTGTATCTTTCGTCCAACATTTGTCCAAATTGCACATACACACATTATGTTTAATACCATACAGTTTAATGATCTAAATTTTTAAAGTGAATACTGTAAGACATCAGAAAATAAATTGTGCCTTTTTCTATGCAAGGTGTATTTATGGATACTCAAGAGACTATACCGCCCTCTTGCCCTCAAAGAGCTTACAGTCCAATTGAGAATATAAAACAGGTGTACGAATAGAGATGCAAAGTAAAAAAGAAAAGAAAAATCCCCATACTGCAGTTCTCAAAGTTGATACATAAATCACTTGAAATCATGTTAAAATGCAGTTTCTTAAATATTGTGACAAACCACAATGGAAAAGAATCTGAAAAAGAATGTAAATATGCATATAACTGAATCACTTTGTTGTACAGCAGAAATTGTACATTGTAAATCAGCTATATTTCATAAAATATTTTTAATGCAGTTTTTGACTGAGGAGATCTGTGGCCCCAGATTTGACATTTCCCACGAGCTCCCAGTGGTGCCTACCTACTGGTCTGTGACACTATGAGTAGCAAAGACTTAGAGGAACTTTTGGAGGGTGGTGAGATCACAGTCATCTGGGGTGAGTAGTTCAAGGATAAAGAAACATTCAGGCTGGACTTAGAAGAATTGGAGCCTTCCTGGTGGCTCAGATGGTAAACTGAGAGAGACCCAGGTTTGATCCCTGGGTCAAGAAGATCTCCTGGAGGAGGGCATTGGAACCCACTCCAGTATTCTTGCCTGGAGAATTCCAAGAGGAGCCTGGAGGGCTACAGTCCATGGGATTGCAAAGAGTCAGATGTGACTGAGTGACTAACACTTTCACTTTCACTTAGCAGAGCAGGGGAGTGAGACCTCTGAAGATGAGGCAGAATAGCCCTTACTTCAGGCAGAGAGAAAAGCTTGAGCAAAGGCCCCTATCAGACCAGCAGTAAGCAGCAGTGAAAGTTGCTCAGTCGTGTCCGACTCTCTGCGACCCCACAGACTATACAGTCCCTGGAATTCTCCAGGCCAGAATACTGGACGGGTAGCTGTTCCCTTCTCCAGGGGATCTTCCCAACCCAGGGATCAAACCCAGGTCTCCCACATTGCAGGCAGATTCTTTACCAGCTGAGCCACCAGGGAAGCAAAAGAATACTGGAGTGGGTAGCCTATCCCTTCTCCAGGGGATCTTCCCGACCCGGGAGTCAGACCCAGGAATAGAACCAGGGTCTCCTTCATTGCAGGTGGATTCTTTACCAACTGAGCTTTGAGAGAAAGCCTCAGGGTGGGCTGCAAGGCATGGGGCCGAAGAGTCAGACAACCCACTGGCTGGAGGACCTTGGGTGGGGTAGTTACAGGACCTCTCAAAGGCTCATTCCTCTACCAGTGAAACGTGGATCAGAATAGTGCTTATTTCACAGGGTTCACAGAACAGTACTTATTAAATTCAGCATGTAAAGCTTTGTGCCAGGCAAATAATGTGTGTTACTGCTGTGAGTACTATTGTTACTCAGTAGAACCCAGGTCTCCTGCACTGCAGCAGATTCTTTACCCTTTGAGCCACCAGGGAAGCCTGGTAAGTAGCATACATCAGAATAAAGGCAAATAAGGCTACAAACATAGGTTCAGTGTGGATCATCAGAGACCTTTTTTTAATATACCATTTTAACCTTTACAAAGTGTACAGTTTAGTGAGCACATTAAGGACACTTACATTGCTGTGCAACCATCATTATTAATCATCCACAGAACTTTTTTCATTTTGTCAAATTGACGTTCTGCTCTGATTGAGCAATAATTCCCCATTCCCCACACCCCCCATCCCCAAGTAACCACTGTTTTACTTTCTACGTCCAGATTCATCTCTCCTCTTCCTTGTAGATCATCAGAGATCTTGAATTAAGGTGTTTTGATGTTATTCAGTAGGGAATAGGAGCAAAGATTTGTATATATGAAAATGTATATATTGGGTTGACCAAAAGGTTCATTCAGGTTTTTCCATACCATCTTATGGAACAAACCTTTTGGCCAACCCTGTATATGTATATGATTTTCCTTGAGTCATTTTACAACATGAGAAACAATGACATTAATCCATTATTTTGCTATATATGCACATATTTATATAATATATATATCATCGTATACGTATATACCACATATACATAAAATTCTTAATTCCTAATCCCTACTGAATAGGGTAGCCTCAGCAAATCCTAGAGACCACACTCATCTCCACATTCTGTCCTTTGTCAATGGTTCATAAGTTTATTCCACATGAATTCAAACAATCAGGAAGCTCTTTTCCAAAGTCTCATTCTGTCCTTCCCCCTCTGATCTTTCTTTTTTTCTCATTCCCTCTCCCAAGCAGAAAGCAATATTTAGACATATTGGTATGATCATATTTGGGAGAGGAAATATGTTATCCCCTATCCTTTGCCCTATTTGAATTTTTCCTTGAGTCATTTTACAACATGAGAACCAATAAAATTAATCCACTATTTTGCTATTTTCTCTGTGTCTCTTTAATCATTTTCTTTCCCTTGTTTTATTAATAATTGTTGTATTATAGAGTATTTCTTATATTGATGGAAAACATAATTTTTTACTTAAAAAAAGCATAATAGCCATGCATTATAGTAGCATGCTTCAGTCATCTGGCTAGTAACTACATACAGCCTCCCAGAGCACATGTATCTAGAAAAATTTCTATAGAAACCATCCTCAATGGAATAGAAAGTGATGACACCTCATCAAAAAATAGGCCTCAGTCGTGGATAATGAAGAGCAAGTGAATTACTGACACAGGATCAAGGCTGGGAGGAGGGGAGAGCCTAGCCTCCAATTACAACTACTGTTTTCTAGAAATAAGAAGGTCACCCAGGGTCTGCCTAAGACCATGAAGCATTTCACAAACATAGAGTTTTAATGATGTCTGTCTTACTAAAGAACACAAACTGTTCTGTTGAATAATCGATTCCCAAAAGAAAGTGAAGTTTGTTGAAGTTTGCAAGCGGCAAATACAATCCAAAATTCTCTTTAAAATCTGGCCTTACTGATGGCTGAAGTAGGGCATCCTTCCCACTTCTTAACTATACAGATATTACTGCAGTACCTTCCAGCCAAGAGACTCTTAAGGTATTGCTGTTAAAACAAACCGTATAGAACAAATAGTCTCTCTTCCTGACATGGGAAACAAATTTGAGGAAAACAATAGACGTATCCAGAAAAGTTTGCTAAGAAACATGTAAGTGATCAAACAAATCCAGCTTCTATTTACTTCTTCATAGCAGGTGCTACTATTAAAATTAATATATAGCCGGACTTCCCTGGAAGTCCAGTGGGTAAGACTTTGCCTTCCAGTGCAGGGGGTACAGCTTTGATCCCTGGTCGGAGAGCTAAAATCCCACATACCTCACAGCCAAAGAACCAAAACGTAAGATAGAAGCAATATTGTAACAAACTCAATAAAGACTTTTAAAAATTGATATGGTTATATGTATCGGGAAGTCTTTAGTATCTGGTTCCCTGATTGGAATGAAAGCACTAGAACACTGGGAAATTTCTATTTTTTTCCCTGCTGTATCCCCAGCATCTAATACAGGAACTATCATGTAGTGGGGGCTCAATAAATGTCCATTACATAAATGAGTGACCATGTGCATTCATGAGCGTTGTATGGAGGTCTCAGAGAGGGCAAGAGAGATTTCCGTGTTCAAGGAGTATACAGTTGTTAGGGAACCATTGACCGAAACCACCTGCCTTGGCCAAGCACAATGAAAACCATTTCCCTGAGTTGCTTCACATCAGGAGGTATCCTGATAAGGAACACGCTGTGGCTACAGAACACTAACGAGGGTAATTTGGGAGGGGCACAAAGGAGGGAGGAGGCACAAGCCCATAATATGTCCTACCAACCTCTCAGAATCCTTTGCACTGATTTCCATCTTGGCTGAGAGACACACCATCAGGAAGGACCCTAAGTCAGACCAAATATGGGCCAAGCAAGATGACTGGCCAGAGACAACCTGGAAACTAACCCCACTGCCATAAACCTGGAGCCGCGAGCCACGTGGCAGAGCAGTTCTCCTGGGTTCCCTGACCCTGCTTCTCTCCACCTGGGCAGCCCTTCCCAATAGTGTCTCTTGCTTTGTCAGCGCGTGTGTTTCCTGGGACAGTTCATTTTTGTGTTTAGACAAGAGCCCACTTTCATGCCCTGGAAGGGTGCCCCCTTCCTGCAACACAATAAGAGTGATTTAATCACTGTATAATTTTGCTTCTTTGAAGACAGATCAGATATAAAAACAGCAACACCCAATGCCAAAGCTGTGAATGTTTTAAGGATGGATGCAAGGAATCAGCATCCAAAGGGTGTGTGAGGGGCCGGGGTTCTTGGAGGAAATGGAGAAGCTTCTCTGGTCTAGATCACTCCTCCCAGTCTTGGCTGCCGTGGTCTGTCACCCTGGCCACCCCACATGCTCCACCCACTCATCACAGAACAGATTGTATCCTACATATACTATGTATAAATACACCACTTAACAAGTTTTATGTGATGCTATTCTTGGTGCTTTTAATATAGATCATCTCTTGAATTTCTCACAACAAGCCAGCAAGAGAATTATGATGTCCATTAGATGAGTAAGAAAAATAAGACTCGGGGAGATTGAATTACTTGCTTAACCAGCATAAGATGCAATCAGATTTTAAACCTGGTGTGCCTGGCTAGAACCCAGGTTCACATGGACTCTTATTTGCTAACTGCCTCTGCCAGCCTTAGCTTAGAAATACTTGTTTACAGAAAAGTGATAAGAAAGGTTCAGGAATCAGTAGCCAGCAAAGATTTTGTTTTTAACAACATTAAAGAGAACTGGGCTCAGATGAACATTTTCCCCAAGCCTCCAGTATTCGTTCCCAAAATGTGGCCGGCTACACACTGACTTTTCTACCTTTCATCACTGTTATTCTCTTATTGTTTCCATGTAGTTCTATATAAAAGGAATGCATCATTATTTTGCAACATACATAACTTTAAATTGGAAATGAGATAACAGCAAAAAGTCAAATTGTATTGGTACAAATGCTAAAGCTATCTAAATCTCAATATGGATAGTGCAGCACAGACTCAGAAAAATATTGTTGAATGATTAAATCTGTTTATGACAAGTATTTCCTTATATTTATAAACAATATTTATCTTCAAAAATATCTAGAGTAATGTGTGATCTCTGATGTTTTATACCTTCAATATATTAATTCTTCTAATAATATTTATTTTTGATAATATCTAAAGTAATGTGGGAGCCCTGGCTTATGGTCTACACCATCAATGTATTAATTCTGCTAATGGAAAAAATGAAACGTGGAATCAGATTCCAATAATAAATCTACTAATTATTAGCCGATGAAAGCATGTAGTTACTTTAAATCCAAGAACTTGTGTTTCTCCATCTATACAATGGGCATAATAAAGGCATCCAAATCTCAGAGGGTGAATATGAAAATTAAAGACATATTTCATACGTCTCATGACATATAAGACCCCAATGTTTGGCCCCACACAAAGCAGGCGCACCATAAATGTTAATTTCTCTCTTTCTTTCTAGGACAGATGAAATGTATAAGATTTAACAAAAATCTCTAGTGGATACAGTCTCAGAATATGCCTGTGTTTTCTTGCAGTGTCCTCTGTTTTCCCCTTAATGTGTTCACTCCAAAACAAAACAGGAAGGCATATTTTAATCATCTTCATCCTTGTCACTGTCATCCTAAATATCTTTTACAGACCCTCTGACTTGCCCACAATTCTTGAAGACTGGATTCACCACGAGTTCCAGAACACTCCAGCAGCATGTTAATAGACCCAACATTCAAGGCTCCTTCTCCTACAGAATCAATCACAACTTGGACAGAAGGTTTGTCCTGAAAGTCCATATGCAGAGTAATTGGCTGAAAAGATGCCGGTGAATCAAAGCACTTTGGGATGATCTTTCCTTTTGATTTTAGGTTTGACACCATAATTTCCACAGAGGCAAAAACCAGCCGATGGCTACAGTAGCCAGTATATTCCCCCAGGATGGGACGTGTCCTGGGCCAACACTGCCAAGTAGTCTTCCATGAAGACAGTCATTAATGATGGCTTTTTGAATCACGACTGCATCCCTGGTACTTAACCTTGAGGAGACACTAAATGTTTGTTTGTTGGGTGAATTCATTAATAGTGCATGCCTACCCTACAGAAAAGAAAAGGTCAGAGACAAAGGTGTTAGGGGTCAAGAGTAAAGAAATAGAAAATCAAAAGCAAAGCTTTTCTCCCCACGACTGACCTCATTAGAGGTAAGACAGGAGCTACTGTAATTTAGCCTTCCACTGTCACTTGTCTGACTACATCACATTATATAGTAGAATGTTTCCTAGGTCAGAAATGGCTAGCATTTCAAATGCGGGATGTTAAGAGGCAACACAGGAGATAATACAAGGAAAACATGTTTCTTAAGTGTCTTCTCTGTGTGCAATGAAGTACTACACAGCAGGCAAGAAGGAAAAATCTCAAGTTAATAAAATAGATCATTTTAAAGTAATTTATACATCATGAAAAGGAAACTGAAATAGCAACTATTTACCCCCCCAAAAAAAAAAAAAACACTTTACCTACTTTTCAAATTTGTCCAAAAATTAGAATAAAGAGACTATTAAAAATTTGCAATGGCTTCCTTATTTCCATAAGGAAACTAGGTTACCTAAATGCACAGGGATTTGGGATACTTAAATGAAATGAATCATGAGACATTTCCACCATATGATAAACTCTCAGAAATGATCAGTTGTTGTTGTTCCTGTAGGCGTGCCCAAAGTAACTAGCAATCTAACATTAAATATACATTTAAAACGAAGAAATGTCAGTTCTGTAATCATTTTAAGATTTCAAAAAATATACTATTACTGAATATATAATCCTAAGTGCTTTTCTTTAAAATCAGTATTTTGAGTTCTTTTTTTTTTTTCCTCTGATCAACCTTTACTATTTTTTCTTGCCTTTAGATTTTTACATCTGTACAGACAGTGAAACTCTCCTCCCACTAATGATTTTGCTCACTGATAAGTCTGCATGGAAAGGCAAATCTATTCCCTTCAAATCTGCCTATTCTTATAACCAGCAGATTCTAACCAGAAACACTTTTCAAGAGTTTTTCTGGTTTTAAATACCACCATACTATTTTATTCTAAAATCAAACTATAGGGTTCCTGGTAGAAATATTTTAAGAATCACTTCTCAGTATTTTGAAAACACATATTGACGTGAATAAATCCAGTTACCTGAAAAGGTTAAGGATGCTGTAAGGCTGTCTTCTGTAAGTCTTAGATCCCAACAGGCTGCACGTGTGCATGGTGGGCAGTAACATGTATATATAGAGAGAGATTTTTTTCAGATCAACATGTGACTGTGTAGGCGATAAGTGAGCCTTCAAACTATGCAAAAATAAGTTCTAGAGGTTCTAATGACATTCAGCTGAACAGTCTGTAGGCATAAAGGAATCTGAGATACACAAAAAAATCATTATTCCAGTGCATAGTTATTAAAATGTTTTGCTGCAAAAAGAGAATGCCCTCTTTCTTTCTGGAGACATTTACTAAGGACCATAAGGTATCATTTCAAGGCTCGCAACAAGCTCACCATAAAAAATGCAATATATGTTTTCTTAATATTTTCAAATTTCACTTTAATTTTTTAAACTATTTTTCCTTTAAAAACTGACATAGGAGAAAATCAAACAAAATGGATTCCTCTTCAAAACAGATGTTTAGGGAAAGAAGAATGAATAATCACTAAGTACCCTTAACAATTCCTATGAAAATGTATGTGGGATTTTATCTCAGAAAATAGAACCTCTGTGGACTCTTGCCAACTCATTACTTTTTAAAGAAACTGTTGGCTTTCCAGACTCTTAACCATGAGCTCAGCAGCCAGACTGCAGGGCTTGGGTCAGAACTCTGCCACTAAATAACTGTGTGTGTGGCTTTACATAGATGACTCAATTATCTCATCTGCAAAATGGGAATACTCAGAGTAGCTACCCCATGGGATGCACACAAACCCTTAGAACAGCATTCAGCATGGCCTAGGCAATCCATAAATAGTCACAGTTACAATCAACCATTGCTAACAATAGAACAACCATATAGAATTTAAACCCTGGTGGCTAAGATGGTAAAGAATCTGCCTGCAATGTGGGAGATCTGGGTTCCATCCCTGGGTGGGGAAGATCCCCTGGAGGAGGGAATGGCAACCCACTCCAATATTCTTGCCTGGAGAATCCCATGGATAGTGGAGCCTGGCAGGCTACAGTCCATGGGGAGGCAAAGAGTCAGACACGACTGAGCGACTAAGCATAGCACATAGATTTTAAATAATTAATCTATTTTTTCCCAACCTTCCTCCACCCATTCGCACATCCTATTTCCAACACTTCTAAAGAATGAGTAGCCTCTTACTGCTCAGATCATTGACTTTTTCTGAACGTCTGAGTTATAGACATTGTTGGCTCTTTTCACAGTCAGAGAAGTCTTCCTCTGGGTCTCTCGGAGCCCTCCCCACCTGGTTCTTCCCCAGTCTCTCCTCTGCTTCTCCTCGCCCAGAAGAAAGAGCCCAGAGACTCAAGCTTCCTCTTGCCTCTGCCTGATTGCCTCCATCCAGAGGGTTGCCCTCAGCTCTCACGGTTTCAACCCCCACTGGCACCGCCATCGCAGCCCTCTCTCCCTGGCCCCAGCTCTCCTCTCTGATGTTTGATCTGAGCGTCAGAGAGCAAGTGGTCGGGCTGGGGGGTTTGACCAGTGGGGGTTTAAAGCCCGGCTCTGCCATTTGCGAGCTGTATGACTTTGACCAGTTTCTTCCTTCCTCAAAATCCCCATTTCCTCATCTATAATAGGTTGTGTAGAACATCTACCCCATAGGCTCCATTCAAAAATATGACAGATGTAAAGCATTTGACATAGTTCCTGGTCCACAGAAAGGGCTCAATATTCAGGGAGTAGGGGTGGAGGAACTGGGGAGATGTCATTAAAAGTTACAAACAAAACTAGAAGACGAATAAGTTATGCAGACCCTACAAACTTGAAACTAGAAGATGAATAAGTTATGGAAACCTAATGCACAGCACTGTGATTAAAAACAATACTATATGTTTCAAAATTGCTATGATACTAGGTCATAAATATTCTAAGAATAATTTTGTGACCTTAAAAAACAAAACATGTTAGATAAGTATTAATATTAACATTCAATAGAATATGTCCAAAATCTTCTGTCATTCTCCATCATATGTCAAATAATTATTCATAATTTCTAAAATGTTTTACTGCCACCATTATTTTCAAGACACTACATTTTAGGGGTTTTATTATTTTCTCTGATTTGTTTCCATCATCTGAAGGAAAACATGGTAATATATTCTTCAACTGTGATAAAAAGAATTTTTTTCACCTGTGTATGTTGCTGCCTCATTTAAATGTTAAATTCTGCAGCCTCCCTTACTTATAGGTGTGGCCATGTGATTAATCTATGATCAGTGAGATATAATTAAAAGTAAGGCTCCTTAAAATTGTGTGACATGCCCTCTTTGTCTCATTTTTCACCCTTCTGTCTGGGATGTGGATGTGATGGATAGATCTTTAGCAGCCATAAGAGACCCTGATAAGACCCACATGAGACCCATATGAGACCTTTTAAGCTTTACTCCGAACACGATAGAATGATTCATGAATTGGCAGGAGGAGCCCCCAGTCAAGGTTTGGGCCGACAACCTCTGAACATTTTTTTAAATAATCTGAGAGAGAAATAAATGTTTATTCTCAGGTGTCTCTCTTGTCTACAGTGAGGTCTGATCGTAAGTGAATTAAGAACATCTCGATTTCTGGTTCTCTCTGACACGCACCCGCTCTCTTCTAGCCAGGCCACGTTCCTTGAACTCTCGCAGTCACTTTAGTTCCCTTTGCCTGTCAACTTCTAACCCCCCGGAGGTCTCGGTTCTACTCAACAAAGCAGTCCAGAGCCAGCAGGAGCCTATAATTGATTTTTTATCCCTCTTATCTAAATGTTGTAGCATTTCTCTTCTGTTCCACATTATCAATTATTCCCATAGGATAACCTTGCCTCTTGGATTATTTGTAAGGTCATAAATAACCAGGGGTTGCAGCTTGGGTTCTTCAGGAACAGATCCTGAGATAAAGTTCAGGGTGTCAATTATTTATGAGGGATCAACACCCACAAGAGTGATGAGGCAGAAGCAGGACTGGGCAGAAGGAGACGCTGAACTGTATGTGAACCTGATGGAGCCTGGCTGACTGTGTAGGGAGCTTGGGAGTGAGTGTCATCACGAGAGCATCCCGTAACCAGCCAGACGGGCCAGGCCTCCGCCCCGTGCCCTTAGCAAGACGTCACTGCAGGAGGGGAAGACCCTGAGCGGGGTGACAGGTCTACCCCGACACTCCACGCACTTGGCAGCAAGACCTCCCCCAAGAGGGAGCCGGGTGTTCACCTCTGTGCCTTGTGTCTGAATTCCATGCTTCTCTTCCCAAAACACCAATCTTAATATTAAACCAACAAGTGTTTGATAAATCTTTACAGAAAACTGCCTTAAAACTTACTCTGTGTCTAACTAACCTAAGAAACATAATCAGTATGAACTTCCTGAGATGAAGCCCCTCACCCCCTAAAAAAAGGGTATTTAAATGTTCCTTTATAAGAAAAGGTCTTATAAAACTTTTTCCTTCTGCTTCCTGGAATCAACACTGACTTCGGCCAAAGCTTGTGTTGCAGAACATGCATTTTTCACTTAATTCCTCTGAAACCTCCCACCACGCTGGATGCCGCCAGGGTCCTCCTAACACACACCCCGTCTGAAGGAGGAGCACGTGGGTCCAGCTGCCCCTCCGCCGCTCCTACGAGCGACCCCATGCTCCTGGGGACCATCTTCTCAGGACCACAGCCCACCGTGCACCTGGAGATCATGAAAGCAAGCTCACGATGAAAACACTCCCTCTGTTTACTACGTCTGCTCTTCTCTGGTATTTTCCAACCCCCCTCACTCTAAGCTCATTCAGGCAGGAAATCTCAGCAGGGTCTCCCCAGTGGCTATAGGTCCCTCAGCTCATCAGGAAAAAGGTACCTTTCCTGTTTACTCTGCCCCACTTTTCTACCCCAAATACTCCACCCAGACCCACCGCACTCCGGTTACAGAGGGGGCTGGCAGAGGATTGCGGAGAGGGAGGGACTGTGGAGCGGGAGTTATAGAGCCCACAGCTGAGTGAGGTTCTGACTGTGCTCAGGCTGAGGGGGCAGCCGCAGGGGGGAAAGTCACCAGGGCTAAATGATAATAATAATACCAGAAATAATAATAATAAATGAAAAGCCCACACAAGAATCCGCTAAGACCTCTCACTTGGTCCTGGCCGCTTGTGAGCAGAGGAGGGAGAGCCTGTGTTCCCGGGATGCATCTGGGCTGTTACTGACAGTACCACTTCAGCCTAGAGATGAGCAAGATGGAACAAACCCCAGGTGAGCTCGCTTGGCCAGGCTGCCAGCTGCAATCCCTCTACTTCTCCTCCATCCGCCGCTTCCCAGATTGTAACTTTATGGTAATTTTTCCAGTTGGAGCATCACTCATCTGTTCTCTGCTACAAGGATAGCTTCTTCAAGAGCCCGTGGTCTTCGCAGGTCGGCGATGGAGGGTGGCGGTGATGCCGCCCGACACGCCATCCACGGCCAAGCCACCTCAATGGAGTTCCCGTTTATTAAGGCACCACTTGGGGTCTTTGAAATGTTTGTGATTGGATGCTGTTTTCTTCATCTCCCCAAGCGAGCGGGCCTTGTCAGAAAGTCAAACTGCAAAAGGGACAAAGTGCTCTGATCATGGAACGGTGGCTTTGTTGCCAGGGAAACAGCTTGCAAGGGAGAAACAGATCCTATTTGTGAATGTATAACCAGGAGAAGAAGCAGATGCTAAGTTTCTGAGTGGGTCTAATTTACTTCGAGATGTACTGGATGGAAAGAGTGGGTTCCATTTTTTAGGCCATAGATTAGCAAAATTATGCACTTTGGAGGAAATCTTCTTACTCTAGCCTAGAAATGATGGATAAAAACAAATTACTTATTCTCCTTTTCTTAGCTTTGCAAACCAAAAAAATAAAAAGTCTAGAAAAGCAAACAAAATTTTCCCAGGAATTCCCATGGGATCCGAGAAAATGACCCCTGGATGTACCACAAAACCCAGCACAGGAGAAGGCCTCTTACATACTTAAGCATGATTGTAGAGGGGGGAAAAATTATGAACACTTCCCACATATTTTCTAAGCTGTTGTCCAGAATGGAAAAAAAAAAAGGTGAAGAGGTTAGTGGGCACTTTGCAGAAATGAACAAGGAACAGTTTGGGGCCCCCCTCAGAATACCTCCCCTCCCTGCTGATGAAGCCTGAAATCTAGAGCTTCGTTCTTTGACCTTGTTGCAAGTTTCAGATCCTTTCCTGGAAGTTAATTTTGATACCAGGAGAAAGGAAAAAAGCCCTTTAAATGTGAGATATCAGCCAATCTAAACAGTGGTTTCTATAATAGGATGAAAGAATTTGGAGCTGGTGGCCAAAGAAATTAATATAATTTTTATCATCATTGTCATCATTATTACTATAACACCTCATCATCTCTATTATTATAATTATCATCACCAACACTATCATAATTCACTGAGACCTCTATCACTGTTACATAATGACAATAGCTGCTTTTCTTTAGAATTTACCATGTACCAGAAACCGTGTTTTAATTCTCAGGAGTTGGCAAACTTTTCTGTAAAGGGCCAGAGATAAATATTTTAGGCTTTTTGCATCATCTCTGGCACAACTACTGAGCTCTGCCATCATCAGGTAAACATGGCCACACAAACGTGCACATCATGGGCACCCTGGTGGTTCCATTCAGCTTCAACCACGAAAGCAGACCGTAGGCCAGGTATGGGCTGCTGCCCCTGGCTTACCAACCAGCACCATTTCATCAGTATCCTCACAAGACTGTGAGCTCGGCGGGAGCATCTTTATTTCTCCAGTGAGGAAACCAGGCATGTCAGAGACTGAGTCGTTTGTCCACGGTCACACGGGAAGCAGACGGAAGGCAGAGTGAGACCTGCCATCACCAAGGCAAATGCCTGCTCCCCACCTCCTCGTCCAAGTCTGATCCACATACCCCATGCTGCTACTCAAGATGATTTTATAAGATACGTTTATAAACAGTTTAAGAGCTCTATTTATTTTAATATGCATGAAAAACATATAACCAGAAAACTCAACATTTGATTTTATTAATGGTTTTTCTTCAGATGAAACACAGGAACAATCATAATAATCACTTGTGTGCCTTTCTATTTCTAGAAAATAAAGAAAAGATATATCTGTTGACAAGAGGGAAAATCTTTTGTAATACCCATTCAGTATGTAGGTATCATTTTGGCCTTTCAAAAAAGCTTTCATTCTCTGCTCTCACTTGATTTGCACAGAAAGAAGAAAAGAAGTATGATATTATTATCTCCTTGTGGCAGATAAGATAAACCAAGATACAGAAAGGTCAAATGGTTTCCCAAGGTCATGCACTGTGACAGCAGCCTGAGACAGAGCGGGCAGTTTGCATAGCCCCAGCTCCCTTTTTCCTCCTGCTGTGTCATCCACGTGGGCTCCCCAGGGCTCAGAGTGTAAAGAGCCCAGCTGAGGAACTTCTTGCTTCTCCCACAGCATGAAGGTAACTAAAAGCCAGCAACACAAGTCAGGTTTCTTGGGCCTTGGTGTTACAGGGCCAGTCACCCACATGAACAAGTGTGTGTGGGCACGCACAGTGGCAGTGGGTAAGGCCTGCCCTGATTTCCATCAGAGCAGACTGAAAGTATTTTCTGTTTATTTGCTTGGTTTTTGTTTTTTTTTTTTTTTCCACTCCACTTGGATTGCAGAATCTTAGTTCCCAGACCAGGGATCGAACCCAGAAAGTCCTGCAGTGAAAACTCCAAGTCCTTATCACTGGACTGCCAGGGAATTCTCTGAAAGAACTTTCCAGATTAGCCATAAATCACTTTGTAAGCACCAAATGCTAAATGAAATGAATATGAAATTCCATACATGTTTTTAAAAGAATGCTTGTTTTAGCTGCTAAAAGACGCTTACACCCTGGAAGGAAAGTTATGACCAACCTAGATAGCATATTGAAAAGCAAAGACATTACTTTGCCAACAAAGGTCCGTCTAGTCAAGGCTATGGTTTTTCCAGTGGTCATGTATGGATGCGAGAGTTGGACTGTGAAGAAAGCTGAGCACTGAAGAACTGATGCTTTTGAACTGTGGTGTTGGAGAAGACTCTTGAGAGTCCCTTGGACTGCAAGGAGATCTAACCAGTCCATTCTAAAGAAGATCAGTCCTGGGTGTTCTTTGGAAGGAATGATGCTAAAGCTGAAACTCCAGTACTTTGGCCACCTCATGCGAAGAGTTGACTTATTGGAAAAGACTCTGATGCTGGGAGGGATTGGGGGCAGGAGGAGAAGGGAACGACAGAGGATGGAATGGCTGGATGGCATCACCGACTTGATGGACGTGAGTCTGAGTGAACTCCGGAAGTTGGTGATGGACAGGGAGGCCTGGTGTGCTGCGATTCATGGAGTCGCAAAGAGTCAGACGCGAATGAACGACTGAACTGAACTGAACTGAAGATGTTGGATCTTAGCCAAGTCACTTCCTGTTCAAGGACCCCAGATTTTTCATAAAACATAGCTGCTGGACTTGATCAGCATTTGTTTGTTTTGATTGTTGTGTTATTTGGGTTTTTCAGGGGATTATAGTTTATTCATCTATAAAATAAAACCTAGATGTATTTCAGAATAAGCAGATTGAGAAAAAGAAAACACCTCTAGCTTTTCTATCAGTTTCAGGAGTTCATCCATAGCGCAAATACAGCCATGCCTTGGAGAAAAAGCATCACAACACTGAAAGATATTTCTACAGTTTAAGTTAGGGAAACTTTGTTCATTCCCTGAACCAGTCCTGCTTTTTAATAAAACACAGACTTAGAAAAAAGATGGGGAGTAAGAATAGGAGTAAGAGATAGTTAAGGAGTTTGACATCGACACGTACATATTGCTATATTTAAAGGAGATAACCAACAAGGACCTACTGTATAGCACATGGAACTCTGCTCAATGTTGTGTGGCAGCCCGGATGGGAGGGGAGTTTGGGGGAGAACGGATGCATATATATGCATGGTTGAGTGCCTCTGCTGTCCACCTGAAACTATTACAACACTGCCAGTTGGCCAAACTCCAAAATAAAATAAAAAGTTAAAAAAAATGGGTACCAGACAGTAATAAATAGATTTTAGAAAAAAAATTTTTCACTAGATCAGTGTTTTTCAAGTCACAGGTTATGAACACGAATAAATTGTGTTCAGTATTTTTAAATGAATTCACGAGCAGAATGGAAAACAATCAAATGTAATAGAAAATATCCCAATAAGCACAATATCAGAGACTGTTTCAGATTCTCTCACACAGACACAGACATACACACATGGGATTTGCGGTCCACAAATCTGAAAGCCATTGGGCCAAATGAGCTGAGCTTTGTGTAGCTGAAAGACTCAGTAACCCTCTACCCTTTTCTCACTGTGATAAACTCACTCAAACCACACACTAAAGTGATGGAAAATCAATAGAAATGTAAATTGTACCAATCCTCTCAACACTCCAAGTCTTCCAATTATTGAGAAATTCTTTATAATTCTTTACTATTATTATAAATTTGGTTCTAGTACATTGCAGACAAATTCTATTATGATGTCATTTAGATCATTATCATAGACTATGAACATATTCATTAACAATAATGACACTTTTGCTACATTATAGATATAATATAACTATACTTATATTTAAATATACTTTGGGAAAATATGATCAATAAAGAAATAAACTCTGAAAAACCTGATTTTTGTGGTCCTCCTTGCCTGCATATAAGTAAGCGTGTGTGCTTAGCCACTCAGTCATGTCCGACTCTTCACAACCCTGTGGACTGTAGCCCGTCAGGCTCCTCTGTCCATGGGATTCTCCAGGCAAGAATACCAGAATGGGTAGCCACTTCCTCCTCCAGAGGATCTTTCTGACCCAGGGACAGAACCTGCATCTCTTATGTCTCCTGCATTAGCAGGTGGATTCTTTACCCACTGAGCCATCGGGGAAGCCCATGTAAGTAAGACAAGACCAAATAAACCGTTCCACAGGGACCACTTTGAAAGGAATCAAACATGTATCAAGATGTACAAAAAAGAGCAATGTTTTCCAGTTCTGATTTCCCTTTAAAGGTACGGTCAATGCTCTTGCAGGACAGGTATGTTATGATTTGCATTGAAATGGCAACTCATCAGTCTGTAGAAAAATCCAGCCAACAGAATCCAGCCTTTTGGGTTCCAATTCAATGACACTCTGCCTCATTTGCAGAAATGGTAGTGGCAGCGTGTGTGATAAATTGAATGGAAAGGACAGGAAAGACACTTCAAGAATTCACTTTCTGAAACTGAAACCCATTCTATTTTTAATCCTCTCTCGTGGGCATTTAATTCCAGATCCTAGTCAAGTCATGCAGTAAAAAGTATCCACGTTGACAAATTACCAGCACCTCACTTAGCTGCCATTCCCCTTCCGAAAACCATCTTCATGGATTAGTATTCAGAAACACAAGCTCAGTTAAGTGTGTTTTGCAGAATAAAGACTCTGAAAACTGAAGAATGAAAAGGAGAATTATATGACTTGTGAGCACAAAGTGAGAGAATAAATAAGAAGTTTTGATTGTGCTGAATGTTTATAAGCTCTCCAACAGCAGGCATGAGTGTAATTTAAATAAATGCACAGGTGGACACCTGGGGTTTAGAAGGATCACCAGAGCTGATCCTCACAGAAGCTGAATGCCTGGCACGGTTCCCAGACAATAAGGGTCAAGTCTTTGCTTGTTCCCACAGTGATTAGGGAACGGCTAGATTTCATTGAAGTAATAAAAACTAGCATTACCACTGTATAGCCCAGGGCACTCTACTCAATATCCTATGATAATCTATATGCGAAAAGAATCTGAAAAAGAATGTTTATGTACATGTAGAGCTGAATCACTTTGCTGTACACCTGAAACTAACACAGTGTACATCACCTAAACTCTAATATAAAATAAAACATTTTTTTTAAATACCATTTATTTGGAACTCACTGATTTTTGTTCCAAAGATCTTGAAAACTCATCCTTACTCCTATCTTACTGACAAGGCCAATCTCCTAAACAGATTCTATGAATAAAATCTTCCCTATTCTCCATTTCATCTTAAATTCAATTGACAAGTATTTTCTCTCAAGCATCGAATAAGAATGCCTGTAGTGAAGACACTGTTATTCAACAGAAAAAGAAGACATTAGTTCAAACTTCACTGAATAAAAATTTAGAGGCTTCCTCTGTACAAGATGCCTTCCTTAAAAGACCTGTAGATTTTATAGTATTTCATTTTCCATATTTAATAAATGTCTTTAAAAAATAAAAGTTTCCAGAAAACTCCAGTGGCTCAGTTATTACTCATCAATCTAGAAGGGGTTCTCTGCTGGGACTGTTCTACTCCCTGAAGGTCACGGCTGGAGTCACTTTTGATTGTTGCAAAAATGGGGAGGAGTGAGCTGCTGGCATCTAGTGGGTAGAGGCCGGGGTGTTTCTAAACATCCTAGAGTGCGCTGGTCAGGCCACTCAACAATAGTCTGTTTGGCCCAAAATGTCAGCAGTGCTGAGGATGACAAAACCTTTTTACAGTATTTCCCTGACAACAAAACAGACAAACAAAAATATGAAAATGAACGATTGTGACGATGCTATATTTTGGTCTGTGCGTGCCTGAGTGCTAAGTTGCTTCAGTCACGTCTGACTCTTTGTGAGCCGATAGACCTTAGCAGGCCAGTCTCCCCTGTCCATGGGATTCTCCAGGCAAGAATACTGGAGAGGGTTGCCATGCCCTTATCCAGGGGATCTTCCTGATCCAGGGATGGTAACTGCATCTCTTACATTGCCTGTGTTGCAGGCGCTTTACCACTAGCACCACTTGGGAAGCCCTATTTTGGTGAAACAGTTGGCTTAAATATTCGCTAAGTGACTTGCTTCCCTACCTTAACCTCAAGTAGATGGGATTCAAATTCATGTTTAGCAAAGCTGCAGATCCCTTCATGACTCTCCTACTTGCCGCCTCAGGATTGCTGGAGAATTTTAAAGCCATCCATACCAAATTTGCAGTCCTATCTTCTGTGTGTGTGTGTGTGTGTGTGTGCATGAGAGAGAGAGAGAGAACTTCTCCACCACCACCACCACACACATACACACAGACATAGTACTTAACACAGATGGAATGCCCTGCACACAACTGGTCACATCAACCAATCGTTCAGAGTGAGAGGGTTAAAAAGACTGCCTTGGAGTCAGAAGGATGGAGATTGTAATGGTCAAAGAAAGTTGCTTTGGATAGAAGGTGAAAATTAAAACCAACCACAGTAAAAAACTTAGAATAAGATTGTCAGACATGCCAACTGATGACAGAGTGGGAGTGTCTTCCCAGGAGGGGTTAGAGTAGTCTGAAAGCCTAATTGATTCTAACAGAGAAGAGGCATCTTCAATGTAATTCTTATACATGAATGTCTATATCTCAAGATGTCCTTATAAGCTTGTGGGTGCACTTTATACAGCCATCTGAGACTTTTCTGCCAGACAAGACATGGGCAGAACTTTATCACTGATGAACAGTTGAGAAGAAAATGTAAATCCCTTAAGGATCAGATCTCACTCATGATGGGGAGGTGAAGTCTGAGACCCTCTGCTTATGTTTCTTGCCACTTTTAATGTGCAACAGCAAAAGAAAAAGAAACCAAGAATCAGGTAACAAAAGCACTCTCATCTCTCTAAAAATGATGCTTCCAAATTAGAGACAAGGTTATTTAAGAGGTGGGGAGGTACTATCCATAAGGATTCATGGGAAATTGGTTGCAGAGGTGTGGGCAGGTAAGGAGGTTCGATCCAGGGACTTACCACCAAGGCACTGGATCAAGGTCAGTTTCATTCAGAAGATATGTTAATGGCCTCATTTGGTTACCATCCCATAGTTTTTTAAATATGCAAGTTTGGCAGCTGTTCAAACAAAATATTTTTAAAATATGCTTGTACAATATAGATTTTAGTTTAAAAATAAATTCAATATTTGGGTTTAATTCAGGGTTTAGTAAATTCTTCAAGGATATTTGGTGTAATGGGACGTAACATTTTATTTTGGCTTTTTGAGATGATGTTTCAAGGGGATTCTGATTCTGGTTTCGGAAAGACTCAAATGTTCAGGTATGAAAATTCTGTGGAGGGACAGTCTTGGACTTTGAGCTGTTTTATTAGCATTCTACCCATGAGAAACAGAAACATCCTAAACCATTCAGCACACCTGTCATTCTTCAGAACCAAAATGCATTTCAATCACATTCTCCACTCTATTAAGAGAAGTACAGTTTTGAATCCTGGAAAGAAAATTATCTTGTGGCCTTGGAATACAAGCTTATTCAGGTAATATAAAATGCCAAGCAGCCTACAATTCCAGCCCAGGTAAGGTAATTCCTAATTGTATTTATATCATGGAAAGTAGGTATTTCAGCCTTATTGAAATATTATTGTGAAAGGACTTCTTTTTATCATCAAAGTAATGTAACTCAGCATGGCTACAAGTGTAGAGAATCTCTGAAAGTTCATATACGTCTTCTAAATTGTGAGTCAATTTAATTACTAATTTAACTAAAACTCAGAGAAAACCAAGTGTCTTTGAAAAGAAAGATGCTTTTGTTGTACTTCTGAATGTATTTTTAGTTATGGAAATAATTTTTTTTTTAAAAACCTTCAGAATTTTGTCTAAATGCTTTATTTTCTTTCTTTCTTTTTTTATGTTCCACTAGAAGTGTTCAAATTATTTGCATTATCTTCAAAAAATGTTTTAATTGGGAGGAAAAATTTAATTTTAAAAAAGTTTTAAGAAAGTATATTTAGTTATCATTCATAGCATAAGAATGAGCATATTCACTAAAAGAGATGAAGAAACTCCCTTCTAGTGGGTCAGCATTCTCTATCATGTTGCATATATAAGACACACTTAAAGGTTTAATACACTAAGTCTTCTTAGGGGTTAGCACATAGGATTGTTTAGGTTGAGGTGGGGGTGTCAGAGCACATATGATCTCCATATAGCAGTCTCCAAGATTCCTGGAGTATGCACCAGGAATAAATAATAAAATAATCCATGTGCATGCTTTCACTATATGAATATTTGTTTGTTTATTTATTAATTATCTTGTGTGTGTACACCTGCACAAACATATAATGTAAAAATTGCACCTAAATGGAAATCAAAATGGTGAAAATAAAAATTAATACAGATTAATAACCCCTGCGAAGCCCTAATAACGGAGGAGACCGATGGACCCCAGGCTGAACAGCTGCAACCAGTCTCCTGCTAACACTTCAAGATAAGATACCAACAGGAGCACCAGGCATGGACTGGGTGGAAGGCAAAGTGACCACAATTTCCTCACACTTGCGGTCAAGGGGATTTCCCAGCCTGACACATGTGCAGAGAAGGTACTCCATGTAGGGAGGGTGTAAGGGAGGAAGGAGCTGCCAGCACACAACATGTTCTGCCAACCCCCAGAAACCTTCCAACTGAAATCCGTCTTGGCTGAGAGATGCACATGACTACCAGGAAGGGCCCTGAGTTGGGTTAAACACGGCCACAAGCAAGACAACCTGCCAGAGATGACCCAGAAGACCGCCCCCGTGAAAATGGTCTAAGCGGCCCCTAACTATTGGGCACAACTCACTCTGAGTTCATGTACTCTTCCATACACATTGCACTTTGCTTCTAATAAATGCTTGATCTGTTTCAAACTTTGGGCTCTCTGCTGAATTCTTTCTTCAAAGAGGACAGAGACCGAGACCCTTCTTCCAGCTGCCTCGCTAATGAGATCACTAACAGGTTGCGTTGGCACAACAACCGAGACGTGGCACCCACTCTGAGACCACTGCGATACATGTAACGCAGGCTACTCAAGCGCCACGCACAGCTGACTTTTATGAGGCGCTGGTTTTGGAACATCATAAGGAGTGGCAAACAATACCCACCAAAGCTAAGAAGCTAGTTTGCCCTAAAATCCAAGGGACAATGTGCTTTAGGAGACATTCTTTGATGCCCTTAACATTTAAAGAACAGCCTAGAGAGAAGGTGGACATGGATGAGTGGCATTTATCTTCATGTACAAAGTGAAGCCATGACCCAGTTTTTATGGCTGGTCATGCTCTCTGGCCTTTTCCAGCTCTGGCTTGGAGACTGTCTCATCTGCCACAGAACACCAGGGAAGCAATGAAGGGTAAAACAAACCTATACTTTGCCAGCCCTACACTCAAGCGCCTTGCCAGTCCCTCATGTCTCCAGTTAGGTTATTCACACACACCTTTTTCTCTCCCAAAGCTCCAGCCTCGGACCTTTGACACTTTCAGGGAGCTGGGCGCCTCAGAGACCTCACAGAAGTTTCTCTTTTCCTGGATTTTCTTCAGAAAAGACAAACTCTTTTACCTTAATTCTAAAACCACCTGGTTTCAACTAAATGTGCAACATTTGGAAAACACATTAGCATAAGAAGACACACATTTCTTCTTTAGAGCAAGAGCTCAAGTGAAAATAACCCTAGGGTCCTTTCTTAAGGCTCCCAAAGGCAGCTGCTCAGCTGGAGAAGTTGAGCTCAACACTAAACTCAGCCTCCCCAGATGTTTTCCCGTTGGGCACACTCCCCAAGCAGGGCTTCAGGCTCTTCCGAAAGACTGGCAGATGGGCCTTCTGGCAAAGGGTAAGGATCTCAAGGGCAGGTAGAAGAAACCAGAAAAGGAGTTTCCTTCATAAGCATCTGAATATCTCTCTGCTATTTACAGTTTTCTTGATCAGTCCAGTAAATGACAGCATCATCCAGGCTAAACCTGCTTTCCTCCGTTCAACCAGAGTAATGTTCTCCCGACAAACGCGCCCACGTGGGTTGAGACTTGCACTCTTTCTCTTTCACTGCCACGCAGATCTAAGAGCATGGGCCCTCCAGTGCAGAAGCCGGAGGGCCCAGGAGAAGCTACCAACAGCTTCCAAGGATGCTCTTACCTGAAATTCCTTGGCTCTTTTTTTTTTTTTTTTTTACCCTAAAGACTTTTTTATGCCGACCATTTTTCAAACTCTTTATTGAATTAGTTTCAAATTTGTTTCTGTTTCATGTTTTGATTTTTTTTGTCAGAGAGGCATGTGGGATCCTAGTTCCCTGAACAGGGATCGAACCTGCATCCTCTGCACTGGAAGGCAAGGTCTTATCTACTGAACCACAGGGAAGTCCCTCCCTTACAACTGCATTCATTTCTCTTTTGTCCATACTTTTTCTCCTTGATTTCCCTTTTTCCTTTCTTTCTTTTCCCTTCCGTTTCTTAAAACACTTTCCCTCCATGAAATATCTACCTCAACTGAGTCACTCAGTTCATTCTTCTTAATTGATAAACAATCTAAACCCCGAAGCTTATTGCGAGCAACCTGAACCTTCTAACATCCTGAGAGGTTTATGTCTCTAAGGCAGATTTTGTAATATCCGCCCCACCCCTGACCCTCCACCCTTAGAGCTACGGAAGAGTTGCTTCTACACTATGTTATTTTGGCTCTGGTACCATATTCATATGGAATTTCCAAGGCCATTCCCACTGTTATCTCCTCAACAGTGTTCATTCATTTGCTTTTTTAAAATAAATGTTGATCTGAGCGTGAGCGGTGTATCATTCGGTTCTGGAGACAGCGGTGACCTAAACATACAAAATTCCCTGCCCTCTTGGAGCCTCTATTCTGGAGGAGAGAGAGACAACAAAAGAAAAAAGCTATATATTAGAGTGCAATAGTGCTGAGGATGGAGAAGGAAATGGCAACCCACTCCAGTGTTCTTGCCTGGAGAATCCCAGGGACGGGGGAGGCTGGTGGGCTGCTGTCTATGGGGTTGCACAGAGTCGGACACGACTGAAGCAACTTAGCAGCAGCAGCAGTGGTGCTGAGGAAAAGATAACAGTGGCAGCTGGATACAGAGTACCAGGAAGTGGAGATGGGAGTATGATACATTTTAAATAAAGTGAACAGGAAGACTTCCTTGAGGTGACTTTTAAAAAGGAACTTGAAGGAAGTAAGGAAATGAGTCATGCTGATCTCTAGAGGAAACACCTCAGGAAGAGAGGATAGCAAAAGCCAAGAACCGGAGGTGGGAGGAGATCTGACTGAGAAACAGAGCCTGGGGTGGCTGAGGACCAGTGATCCTGGGGAAGAGTCCCTGGAGATGCGGCCAGGAGAGGCTTGAGGAACCCAGGTCAGATGTGAAGACCTGTCCACCACTGTGAGGACTTGAGTTTTCATTCTGAATGAGAAGGGAAACTCTTGGAATATTTGGAGCAAAGAAGTAACACGATCTCCTTATCCTGTGAAAGGGTCATTCTGGCTGTATTAGGAATAAATAATAGGACATGACAATATAGAGATAAATAAATTGATGACTTGCAATGGGGAGGGGAGGAGAACAGCAGAGGGACACTGGAATAAGCCTCTTTCTCCAAGGACACTTTTTTGTATAGCTTTGACCACTGAAATCACGCTAATCTTTAAAATATTCAAAAAGGTAAAATTAAATCAACAACAATGGGGAGGAATCGCACCAGTGACTATAAAGAGAAACAAATTAACACAGATATAGAATTGACAACATAACACAATGGACAACAAAAGAAAGTAATCTAACTTTTGAGTTTAGTACATATGCCAAAAAAAGGCATAAAACATTAGTATACAAGTCAAAGATCTTACAGAATCGAATATACCCTTAGAATCATGTCCCAGATCAAGAAACAGAACTTCTCCAGCACAGAAGACGTCCTCATTCTCCCTTCCTGTCGCTATCAATCTAGTAATGGCCGACCAAGGGTAATCGCTACCCTACCTGCTAAGAGCACAGAACAAGGTCAACTGTGGCGGGGGCAGGGGAGGGGGGAGAGGGGTGTGAGTCTGTCTTTAAACTTTTGGTTTTCTATTGGGGTATTCTATTGTCGATTCTGCTCACAGCACCAATCGTTTCTCTGTATCTCACTGTGCGCACTGTTTGCTGAACGCACGGTAGGTAAGGTGAGAACTAAGCGGCCGGAAGAAAATGCGAGGAGTTCCATCTGCGTAGGGACTGCAGATGCATTTATTTTCTCCTGGCTGGTACAGTACAGTTCAGTACAACATAACTACACACAACTCTTCAGGGCTTTTCCAGGTGAAGCTTATATACACTTACAGGACAAAAAGTAGCCCGTGGCCAAGAGAATACCTCATGCAAAGTCACTGTTTACAGAGCATGCCGTGAGAGGCCATGAGAGCGTGGGGCGAGAGAGCCGGACTGACGCCATCTTGGTAATTTCCCCACAGGTATCAACGGGTCTTCTTAGCTCTATGTAAACGGACTCATATGGCATGAACTCTTTTAAGTCTGACTTGTTTTCCTCAATATTATATTTTAAGACTAATGTATATTGTTATGTGAAGCTGTAGATCCTTCACTGTGGGAGAAAAAAGATATAAATGTGAAGGGGGAAGATCAGAAATAACCCCAATTCAGTGGATGGTAGAGATGACTAGAAAAATATTTGCTTTTCCTAGTTGTTTCTGCTGAAAGGACTTAGAGGCAATGATACCCCAGAAACAATAAACACATATGGCACCTAAATCTTGATTCCTGCTATATCCCCTTAAAAAGGACAAGGGTTGGAGAAATAACCAAATCCAAAGTTGAGTCAAGAAAACTACAAGATGATACTGAGACAGGCTGCGACCTGGAACCCTCTACTGCAGTGCTGCAATGCTTGGACCCGGACAAACATCTCCTCCAGCAACAAAATACAAAGAAACTACAAGGGACTAAAAATAGCTGTGTGCATGCACACCTGGGGCAAATTATGGACTGCTGCTAAGTTGCTTCAGTGGTATCCAACTCTATGCAACCCCATAGACTGCAGCCCACCAGGCTCCCCCTTCCCTGGGATTCTCCAGGCAAGAACACTGGAGTGGGTTGCCATTTCCTTCTCCAATGCATGAAAATTGAAAAGTGAAAGTGAAGTCGCTCAGTCGTGTCCAACTCTTAGTGACCCCATGGACTGCGGCCTACTAGGCTCCTCTGTCCATGGGATTTTCCAGGCAAGAGTACTGGACTGGGGTGCCATTGCCTTCTCCAAAATTATGGACAAGATACAGAAGACCAAAAAAAAAAAATTAGTTGCCACTTTTGAAGAACTGGGAGCAAAAGCAGGGTACTGCACATGCCCCCTGCATACACCACCACCAAAGCGGTGAGCAAATCAGCTAAGCCACCCCTCCTGCCCAACCCCTGGACTCACCACTACCCTCACCCCACATAAAGAACCAGCTCACCCCCTTTGGTGAGTGAGCCAGCAAGGGAATCTGTTACTTGTTTTTGCTCCCCTCTGCTGCAGCGGGGGCTCCAATAAAGCCTTGCTTAAATTTCTTGTCTGGCCTCTAGTCAGTTTCCATTGATCAAGGAGGCCAAGAACCCTGGTTGGGAACAATACTAAAAATTCCACCTAAAACATAAATACATGGGTAGGGGGAGAAAGTTCTTCCTAGCATGAGAGTACCAACTAAAAGTAGAAATAATATCAGAGTTAGAAAAAAATGAATCCTAATAAATGCCAAAGCCATCAGATAGAAGGCTGAGAACAGCACATTCAGTCTCAATGCCTCCTCATAGATTGCTAATTAATTGCAAGGAGAGAGGAAATATTTTACAGGAGATGAATATGGTAGACATCAACTTATACAAGTAATCAACATGAATGTCAACAAAAAAGTAGCAAACTGAAATCATGTGCTTTCTTATGTGATAATAACAGGAATACATTTCTTGTATTTCATTCTAGATGAAAATAATAATCTGAATCTCATCATGAGGGAACAAACAAAAACACCCAAATTAAAGGACTACCAAACGAATACGCTGCAGTCTTCAAACTGTCAATGTCAGAAAAGACAAAAGTTGAGAAAATGTCCTATATAAAGAAAACCAAAAAGACATACATCTAAATAGAACACATGACTCTGGGTTACATTCTGAATTGAAAAGAGATGATGCTATAAAGAAGATTGCTATAAAGAGTAGTTCACTAATTTTGCATTAATCCAAGCAAGAAAGAATGAGTTTGGGATGAAGGTATAAGCTGTGGAAATTAATATAAAACATATGTTCAAAAACAATACTATATCTATGCTAAATTTCCTAAATTTTATAACTGTAATGAGTTATAGGAAGAAAATTTTCTTGTAATTAGAAGATTCATGCTGAAGTATTTTGGGATTAAATATTGTGATGTCAACATCTTACCCTGAATTGGTTCAACAAAAATGATGATAGATGATGATGATGGTGAAGATAGAGATATAAAGCAAATATGGCAAAATGTTAAATAATTGGTGAATCTAGGTGAACATTATTTGATGTTCATTGTACATTTCTTCGAGTTTTTCTGCAGCTTTGACATTTTTAAAATAAAAAAGTAAAAAGTTTGAAAAGAATATATCTATTAAACATTTTTAGTTTTAATTATGCATACCTCAGTTTTTAAAAATCAGAAATATCAGCTATCAACATGCTATAATGAATCCTTTGTTAGCCTGAAGCAAAAATACAATTGAACTGTCACTACTTTCTTATTTCAAATGCACAGAGAGTTATTTGGCAATAGATGCTAATCATACTGGCTTATTTAAACTGATTTGTTATGACAAGATGTCCTGGGAAAGAACAGGTGTAGGGGAATCTGAAACTTTGCAAAAGAATAAAATTTACAGTTAAAAATAGAAGACAATACACTTTAGGGGAACAGGGGGCAGCAAAGAGGGCAGGTTGGAGGCACTAATTTTGCACAGACAAGGAAGTATGGGTTTGGGACCAAGGCAATAGCTGTGGAAGAAGTGAGAACTGGAGAGACTCTATTTTCAGATCAATGATGAGGCTGATGGACTGAATGTGGGGTATGAGAAAAAAAGAGAGGAGTCAATGGTTGCTCCAAAGTTTTGGACCTGGATAAGAAAGTAAATGTGAATAGATGCTTACAGGAGGATGAACACTGGTAGGCAGGATGAACACTGGTGGGCAGCTCTGTACACAATGACTTCTTCAAAGGAAGGGAGGATGGAGGGCTTCTGAGATGAAGGTTCCATTTCTTGATCTGGGAGATGCTTTAAAGTGACATCACTACAGATGCTATGGACATTAAAAGAATAATAAGGGAACACTGTGTATGAGTGTATGACCACGAAACTATCAACTTTGGGTGATTGTGTGTCTATATAGGTTCATGTATTACAATGAACATATCACTCTGGTGGGAGATGTTAAAAATAGGAAAGGTTATGGATGTGTGAAGGCAGAGGGTATGTGGTAATCTCTGTACCTGCCCCTCAATTTTACTGTGAGCCTTAAATTGCTCTAAAAAATAAAGTCTTAATAATTTTCAAAAATGGTTAAATAACATCTCACAAGGCCATACACCAAGTAAATGGTAGACCTGGAACTCAAATCCAGATCTTTCTGATGCCATGGCAGTGTGATCTTAACCAATATCCTACAATGCTTCTCAGAGAGATGCCTCTCAGAGATGTAACTTGCGACATGACCAGTTGGAAATGAACAGACTGACTCAAGAGAAAGGAGTAGGCTGGAGATGCGCTCTCAGTGAGCCCCGTCTCGTCCTTCAGTTGGTTACCCACTGAAGGAGCTCCTATCTGGAGACTGGGATTTACTGAAGGTGAAAAGTCTCCCACAGGTGCAGTTCCTGGAGAAAAGCCATCTACAGGCTAAGCACAATGGATTTGAAATCAGACCTATCCGTGTTATTAGATCTTCCAAGAAGTATGCACTTGTTGCAGAATCTGAACACATTTCTATAGTAACTTGACATCATCTCAAAGAACCTTCAAGTCGTGACATATGTAACTTCCAGACAGAAAATAAATGAAGTCAAGACAGAATTTTATAGAAGTTCACAACAGCTGAATTTCTGGAATAAAAACTTAGTATTCAACCGCTCCCTTGCCTCTGAGATAAAAAGGCCTTTACAATAGTAAGGATATATTGGGAACAGTTACAGCTGTGCTACCCTGGGGGAACAAGCTTAAAAGGCAATGAAAACACACTAATCTTCCCAATTTGACAAATTCTAGAAGAATAAAAATGCCTGAAATTGCAAGACAAAGACCACCTCTATCCTTATTAACCAAAATAAAAAAGGTCCCTAGCTATTTCACCTGTACACATATCCACCTGCTAGCAGGCATAGAAAAACAATCAAATCACTCTGGAATGCATTCATGGTGGATTAGATAAATCCTTTTCTCTCTGTCCCATTTCACTGGCACCTAGGTAATGTGACCCTGACTGCATGAGCAACGCCTCACAAATAGAAGCTGTCGGAACATTCAGTACCCATTCAGTATGCCATCCTCCCAGGCCCGATATACCCAATGCCCAGTGTAATTATATACAGCACCATAAACTATGCTGTTATCTCCAGCTACTACTGTGGATAAGTCTCAGTTTCAAAGGGCACTATTGGAGAGAAAAACACAGAATGAAACTTCATAAGTGGAGTGCAAAGTGTCAACTGAAGAGTCTAGGAATGCTTGAATGCCAGGTTAGGAGAGAGAGAAGGGTGGGATAGGGAAAGAGGGAGAGAAAGAGAAAGAGAAATAGCAGTGAAGTTCAAAGAACAGCCAAGGTGGGGAAGTGAGAACTGTGGCTTTTGATTTTTGCTCTCCTAATGCATAGCTAAGAATATGTTAAGGAGTTAGAATTGCATTTTGAAATACATTTCAAATGTATTTCAGTGTGTTTCAAAACACTTCAGAGTTTAGTTACATCTTAAACAAAAATTAATTCCTTATTAAATTCATGATGCTCCCTCCAACCCACAATTTACTCAAATGATTTCTTGTTACATAAAGTTACAGTAAAATCAACTTTTCCTGGAGTAATTCTAAGTCGAGCATGCATCAGTCCACAGTAACTTGAACATCTGTCACCTGCTACATTATAAACAGTCACATCAACTACAACATATTACCATGATATGAAAAAAGAAACACAAAGACAGGAGACAGCATTGTCAATGTCAAAATCATGACACAGTAACAATAATAAGGAATTTCACTAGTAATGCCAGAGAACTCACAGAACATTCCAGTCCAAAGTACCAGCTGCCCACGGAGCCTGGTGCCATGTGTCAAGCTGGCAGAGGTCGAGAGAGCAATGGTTGTAACAACAAGGTCAGGGTTAGCCGACAGACCCTAATTGGCAAACACTCGCCGGTGTCAGCTGCTGATACTGATGAGCTGTGAAGATGACAAAGCACTGTACAATCACGCCCCCCTTTCTCCTGCCTCCCCAACAACTCTGGACCAGAAATAGAGATGCATCTGTTATTCAAATCGCATCTGAATATATTAACCTATTTCAACCTTAGTGTCGTTCTAAGAAAAATTCTTTGCCTGGAAATGGAGGGAAGCTCTATTTTAAAGGTTATGAAAAGGGCCTAATCTGTTTTGGTTGCAAACGTGTTGTTTAGTCACTAAGCCACGTCCTTCTCTTTTATGACCCCAGGGACTATAGCCCGCCAGGCTCCTCTCTCCATGGGATTTCCCAGACAAGAATATTGGAGTGGGTTGAAATTTCCTTCTCCAGGGGATCTTCCTGACCCAGGGATCAAATCCACACCTCCTGTATTGCAGGCAAATTCTTTACCACTGAGCCTGCAGGGCATCCCTGGTATGTATGTATATACGAATATACATTATGTGTATATATCAAATAACTAAGGCTGACAGAAACTCCTCAAATTGAAAGCCTTAAGTACAGCCTCAAATTTACAATAACATCCATATTAAATTGACACTCTCGAGTCAACTCAAGCAATTTTTCTAGGTATCATCTATGTGCCAGGGACGAAGGAAATAAAAATGAAAAGGTCTACTTTTGCTCTCACTTGAATTCACAGCCTTATGAGAAAGGGAAAGTCACTCAGTCACATCTCTTTGTGACCGCATGAACTATATAGTCCATGGAATTCTCCAGGCCAGAATACTGGAGTGGTTACCCATTCCCTTCTCCAGGGGATCTTCCCAACCCGAGCATCGAATCCAGCTCTCCCATACTGCAGGTGTATTCTTTACCAGCTGAGCCTTATGAGAGAAAGAGGCAAACAGAAAATATTGCACAATGAGGTCACCACTACACTAACCCACCAATGGGAGAAATGCTCTGCATATTCAGAGTTGGGGAGAAGACACTGGCAGTACACAAATTTTTTAAAAAGGATTTATAAGTTAAATATATATATTTTAAGGGCTCCATATAGAGCAGCCTTTAAGAACTGGAATAATTAGCAAGTTATGTAAGGAGAAAATTCACAGAATGAGCAACAGAAATGACAAAAACAAAACAGGAAAAGATATGCAATCTGCCTCCTAATCAGGAAAGTGCAAATGAAGCGCATAATGAAATGTCATTTCCTCCCCAACCAAACTGGCAACACTAGATGCTGCCAGGATGCAGAGGAACAGGTAATGTCACACACAGCTAAAGGCAGAGTAAGGCCACCTTAGAAAGCAGTTTGGTAGCGTCTCAGAACAGGAGACCGTGGGTACATGCAATGACCAGCGATAGGTGCACAGCCTAAAGAAACTGCTGCACACGGCCCAAGAAATCACGTACCTGAATATTGTATTGATGCTCTCCATTAGAGGAAAACGAGAATCCAAAAGCCCATCAACTTAAGAATAGATAATTAAGTGTGATGAATGTATCCAATGAAATAGTACAAAGCAATAAAATTAATTCCCTAGAATTATATCAACATAACAATATCCTGAAAATAGACTATTTTGAAAACAAGCAAATTATAAAAAAATAACTTCCATGACATGATTTGTGTGGTATTCAAATAAAACACAAACTAGCTACATATAGATTACAGGTGTATTAGTATAAAGTGCTCATGAAAATCATAAACACTAAACCCAGGACAGTAAACTATCCTGAGAAAAATATGATAGAAAGAGGGAGATAAGAAGTTTCCATTAATGTTTAAAGATCATTACTGCTCTTTGTTATGGATCGGAACTACTGTAAGATACTAACAATAAGCTCCAAAAATGAAACAAAAGCAGAGGCAAACAAGCAATTGGCTCTGCCTCAAGATAAACGACAGTGAAACTAGAGTGAATAAAATGATAATGAGTCATTGGTGGTGGTGGTGGTTCAGTCACTAAGTCGTGTCCGACTCTTGTGACCCATGGACTGCAGCCTGCCAGGCTCCTCTGTCCATGGGATTCTCCAGGCATTACCTGGTATCAAAAAAAAAAAAAAATCTGCCATGGAGAAGTCAAAATGTACTAAAAATTTTTGAGAAAAATATTTTGATCCCAACACCGATTTAGAGGGTCCGCTGCTTTCTGTTCATTGATTGCAACTGAGACTGAACAGTCAGTGTGATCAAATACTCTGTGTAATCTGCACAAGCACTAAAGGTGCCCTTTTTCATCTCCTCCAGTGGAAACCCACAAGTGTCTTATGACTATGAAGGCAGCACCTCCCCAGGATCTTGCTCCTCTCTTGCTCCTCTCGAAAATCAGATTGCTTGAAAGCAACTCACTTTCAGGGCAAAATCTTTTTGTGATACTGAACAGTGCTGGATCCCACTGTTAGGGTTAGGCTGAAAGGAAGAGAGAAACTGCATCTGTCTATTGATACCTCCATGCAGCAGTTCGGCAGTGCAGTAAACAAATACTTATTAAGCGCCAACTGTGTTCCCGCCACTGTCATGAGCAAATGGAGGGAAAATTACACATGATCTATTGCTTGCAGGAAGATCCGAGAGGGACTCGCAAATAAACAAGAGCACGGAGAGGGATCCATTAGTGCCAGAGGAGACCAGGGGAGGTGGGGAGATAGGTCTGAACAATAAAATAAAATAAAACAGCACTTTGCAGAAGTTTTAAAGGGCACTTCAGGCAGAATCCCAAAGTCATGAATCTTAGGGTTGGAATAGAGTTCATTTAAAACAAGGTCTCTGAGATCAGGGTGAGGAAGACTGGGGGAAAGAGGGCATAAAAGGAGATGAAATAAATGTTCTTTCACCAAGCCTAGTGATGAAATCTCAAGCAGGAATAAATGGTGTGCCTCAGGTAAAAGAGAAAGTGCACAGTACTTTCAGAGTTTGTTTTGGTTCTTTGGATAGATGGTATATCTATCTATCTACATAAATTTTTTTTCAGACAAATATTTATGTATCTATCTATAGGATAGAGAGGTCAGAAATAAAAGCTACCTATTTATGGACAATTAATCTTTGCCAAAAGAAGCAAGAATATACAATGGAGAAAAGACAGATTCTTCAAAAAGTGGTGCTGGGGAAACTAGAGAGCTACATGTAAACGAATGAAATTAGACCATTCATTCAAACCACATGCAAAAATAAATTCAAAATGGATTAAAGATCTAAATGTAAGATACTATAAAACTCCTGGAGGGAAATATAGGCAGAGCATACTGACAGAAATCACAGTAATACTTTTTGGATCAATCTCCTAAAACAAAGGAAATAAAAGCAAAAATAAACAAATGGGACCTAATTAAACTTAAAAGCTTTTGCACAGCAAAGAACACCATCAATAAAATGAAAAGAAAACATACTGAATGGGAGAAGATACTTGCAAATGATGTGATCAATAAGGTCTTAATATACAACGTATACACATAACTCACATAACTCATACAACTCAACATCAAATTGAAAAATGGGCAAAAGAACTGAACAGCAATTTCTCCAAAGCGGAAATGCAGATGGTCAACAGGCACATGAAAAAGTACTCAGCATCACTAGTCATTAGGGAAATGCAGATTAAAAGCACAATGAGACATCACCACACACTTACAAGAATGGTTATCCTCAAAAAGAACACAAATAACAAAGTTAGCAAAAGTGTGGAGAAAAGGGGAACCTCATACACTGTTCGTGGAAAAGTAAATAGGTGCAGCCACTGTGGAGAACAGTATGGCAGTTTCTCAAAAACTAAGAATAAAACTATCATGTGACCCAGCAATTTTATCCCTGGGTATATATCCCCCCCCCCAAAAAAAAACCCAGAAACTAATTTGAAAAGATTCATGCACCTCAATGTTCATAAGCAGCATTATTTACAATAGCTATTTACAATTGTAATTTACAATTACAATAATTGTACAATCATTTACAATGGAAGCAACCTAAACATCATCAACAGATGGATGGATAAAGATGCAGCATACATACTACTCAGCCATAAAAAAAAGAATGAAATTCTGATGTTTGCAGCAATGTGGATAGACTCGCAGAACCTTATGCTAAGTGAAATAAGCCAGACAGAGCAAAGCAAATACTGTAAGATATGAGTAACCTGCAGAATCTAACAAATACAACAAACCAGTGAAATAAAAAGGAAGCAGAATCAGATTCACAGATATAGGGAAAAAACCAGTGGTTACCAGTGGAGAGCAGGAAAGGGAAGGGGTAATAGAGGGTTAGGGAGGAAAGGGGGTTATTAGATTATACTAAACCATGTCTGAAGGAAGCAGAATCAGATTCACAGATACAGAGAACAAACCAGTGGTTACCAGTGGAGAGTGGGAAAAGGGAAGGGGCGATATAGGAGTAGAGGGGAAAGGGGGTTATTAGATTATACTAAACCATGTTTGTGAAGCTTTTGATAACTACAAAGCACTATAGAATTTAAAGAATCATTCAATTTAAAAACCTTTTTAAATTAAAAAAAAAGTTTCTGCTGGTTCTCTTAGTAGTTGGTAACTTTTTTTTCTCAGATAAAGATTTATATATATATATATATAGCTGTAGAGATGATAGATAAATATGTGCTGACTTTCTCAATTGTGTCACACTCTCTGCAGCCTCATGGACTACAGCCTGCCAGGCTCCTGTGGTCTGTGCGATGGAAGGAAACTTCTAAGAACAGGATACTCTATACCCAATGTCAAGACTTCCCATCCTGTGCTGGGGAGTAGATTCATCCCCACCAGCTTTCTAACCTTCGGTACAAGTCGACTGCGTACAACAGTGTTGTGCTGGTGGCATTTGAAGGAATGCAGTAAGAGGGGCAACATCTAAGAACCAACACAGAAGGAGGAGGGGTGACAACCAGAGGGATGGTGGAGGATCCGTCAGGGCAGGGAGGGCAGCAGGAGGCTATAGGGATGGAGATTACATGATCAAATACTCATTTCCCATAATATGGGGCAAGGAGAACCAAGGCAACTTATCTGGAAATTAATGGTGAAGATGACAGTTCAGAGCTGAAGTGCTTTCAAATATTCAAGACATCATAGCTGCTGTCATATGCATGTTATACACACACACACACACACACACACACACACATGAAAGACTAGATTGATAGTACAAATAACAAATGCTGGAGAGGGTGTGGAGAAATAGAAACCCTTCTGCACTGTTGGTGGGAATGTAAATTGGTGCAGCTGCTGTGGAAAACGTTATGGAGGTTCCTTGAAAAAACTAAAAATAGAATTACCATATGATCCACAATCCTACTCCTGGGCATATATCCAGACAAAATTATAATTCAAAAAGATACACAGAACCCTATATTCATAGCAGTGCTACGCACTATAGCCAAGACATGAAACCAACCTAAATGCCCATCAACAGATGAATGGACAAAGAAGAAACAGAACATACATACAATGGAATACTACTCTGCCGTGAAAAAGAACAGAATAATGCCATTTGCCGCAACGTGATGCAACTAGAGATTATCATACTAAGTGAAGTAAGTCAGAAAGAGAAAGACAAATACCATAAAATATTACTTACATGTGGAATCTAAATTATGATACAAATGAACCTAAATATGAAACAGGAACAGACTCATGGACATAGAGCACAGACTTGTGGGAGGGATGGACTGGGAATTTGAGATTAGCAAACGCCAACTATATATTTAAGATGGATAAACACCACAATACTACTGAACAGCACAGGGAAGTTTATTCAATATCCTGTAATAAATCATATTGGAAAAGAATTTGAAAATAATATCTATAACTAGATCACTTTTCTGTATACCAGAAAGTAACACAACATTGATAACTTTATTTCAATTAAATTTTTTTTCACAAATTTCCTAGTAGAAGCATTTACATTTTAACTTTAGTAGTACCCAGTATAAAACACAGTAGATGGCAGAAATCATAGTTCTGCACTTACTAAAACACGATTCAGTATACAGTTAAATTTGACCTATTATACAGAGTGAAGTAAGCCAGAAGGAAAAACACCAATATAGTATACTAACGCATATATATGGAATTTAGAAAGATGGTAACAATAACCCTGTGTACGAGACAGCAAAAGAGACACTGATGTATAGAACAGTCTTATGGACTCAGTGGGAGAGGGAGAGGGTGGGAAGATTTGGGAGAATGGCATTGAAACATGTAAAATATCATGTATGAAACGAGATGCCAGTCCAGGTTCGATGCACGATACTGGATGCTTGGGGCTAGAGCACTGGGACGACCCAGAGGGATGGTATGGGGAGGGAGGAGGGAGGAGGGTTCAGGATGGGGAACACATGTATACCTGTGGTGGATTCATTTTGATATTTGGCAAAACTAATACAATTATGTAAAGTTTAAAAATAAAATAAAATTTAAAAAAATTTGAATTTTAGATAAACACCAAATAAGCTTTTAATATAATTATGTACCAAAAAATATTTAAAATGAAGAATTTTTTAGTATTAGTATGTTCCAAATAGTGTGTTCAACATACTGAAACTAAAAATGTACCTGTCATTTATCTGAAATTCACGTCTATTTGCTAACGTGGCAACACCAGTTCCATCTTTTGTGCCAAGGCCCAAACAAGAGCTAGACATCTCCTTTTGTCTACTAATTATCTGTGTGGTATTTTATAAGCACAATTTTTAGGGAGAAAATAGGGGAAATTGATTACAAGTCTGTTTTCAAGCATTGTTAATCTAATCTGTGAAAGCCTGAAGCAGTAGGTGTCTCAAAGGCTTTGATACAACAAAGAGTCCCCTGCTTGTCAGGAGCAGTAAATGGAACCAGTTGAAATATTTCTGCCAAAATGACAGCAGGTCAGGTGGTCACACAACCTATTCAGAGTCATTATTCCATTTTTCTGTCAGATTGCTGAGTGAAAATGAGAACAACCTGGACCAGGATTGCAGAAAACTGTTAATTTTGACCTGAATGTAAAGCTATTTTCTCATTAATGAAAAAAAATGGTTCATAATCCTCAGTAACAGTTGAAATAATCTAACTACATGTCTGGCAAGAAAACATATGTCCTGAGTCATGTATTTGGAAGATAAATGCTCTTGACTGAGCTTTATTCATCTGTTTCTTAAAGCATTTACTTGCTTGCTTGCAGACTTTATAAATGCTCTGCTGAGGTCAGCTGGTGCTCTAAGCTGATGCTGCTATGGGCCCCATTTTTTTTATTAGTACATAAACAGAACGCATTTACGTTTTCCTCACATTAATAAGACAGTCTTTGACTGCTATAGTGTTATTCACTCAGTCATATCCAACTCTTTGCAACCCCATGGACTGTAGCCCGCCAGGCTCCTCTGTCCATGGAATTCTCCAGGCAAGAACACTGGAGTGGGCTGCCAGGCCCTCCTCCAGGGGATCTTCCCAACCCAGGGAGCGAAACCAGGTCTCCCACAATGTAGGCAGATTCTTTACCATCTGAGCCACCAGGGAAGCCTGACTGCTTTAGAGGGTGTGGTTTTTTTAAACATCCTGCCAATTTTAATTTTTTAAGGAAAAGTAGAGTTTGGTATGCTTTTAAAGCAAGACCATGTTGAGTAACTATTTTGAATATTGAACATATTAATACAGTCTACTTTTTATAGGTTCACCAGAAATGGTCTAAATCAGGGGTCTGCAACTAAGGTCTGCAAGACCAATGTGACTTGCCACCTAGGCTAGAAAATGAACTTTTATTGGAATACAACCACACTCAATATTTATACATATTTTTTTTGCTACAGCCACAGGGTTGAGTAGTTACAGCCTTTAAAGCCTGAAATATTGACTCTCTGGTCTTTACACAAAAGACTTGCCAACCTCTGGTCTAAATAAACACTTGCTACCAGGCAAGGGGACCGATCACTCACCTAGAGCTGACTTGGCAGCTTTGATAAGTCAGGCCTTGCATAGTGAAGAGACAAACTTCAAAACACTGTCAACTTGGAAAAGTCTCCTCAGGCAAGGACAACAAAAACAAAATAAACAAACGGGACTACATCAAGCTAAATGCACAGTGAAGGAAGCCATCAACAGAAAAGGCAACTGAATGGGAGAAGATATTTTCAAATGATATATCCAACATGGAGTCGATACAAAAATTTATAAAGAACTTATATAACTAATATCAGAAAACCAAATTGTTTAAAATGGGCAAAGGAGCTGAGTAAACATTTCTGCAAAGAAAATATACATATGGCCAATAAGAAAAGGTATTCATCATCACTAATCATCAGGAAAATGCAAACCAAAACCACCCTGAGAAAATGCCTTATCACATGTCAGATGGGCTACTGTCAAAAATACAACAAATAACAAGGACTGGTGAGGATGCGGGGAAAAGGGATCCCTTGTACACTGCTGAAGAAAATGTAAATTGGTTCCATCACTAAGGAAAACAGTATGAAGGGTCTTAAAAAAACTGAAAATAGAACCACCACAATGATCCAGCAATTACACTCATGGGGATTTATCCAAAGGAAACTGAAACACTGATCTGAAAAATACTATTAGAGTTTCAAAACACTAATTCAAAAAATTCATTGCAGCACTACTAACAATAGCCAAGATATGGAAGCAATCGAAGTGTCTGTCAACAAATGAACAGATTAAGAAGACGTGGTATACACACAGAAACACACAGATGATGGAATATTTCTCAGCCATAAAAGAAGAATAAAATCTTGCTATTTGAGATAACATGGATGGACCTGGAGAGTGTTACGCTAACTAAAATAAGTCAGACAGAGAAAAACAAATACTGCATGATGTCACTTATATGTGGAATCGAAACAAACAAAACAGAAACACTCATAGATACAAAGAACAAATTGGTCGTTGCCAGAAAGCAGGGGTTATGGGGGCACGGGTGAAATAAAGAAACTCAAGAGAAGAGAATGTACACATCGGGAATATTGTCAACAATACTCTGTGGTGACAGATAATAGCAGTCTTATCGTCCTGACTATCTCTGTGAAATGCATAAAAACAGCAAATCATTATGTTGTACACCTGAAACTGATAAAATCCTGTATGTTAATTATAACTCAAAAATAAATAATATAAAGAAACATATGGAAAAATAAAAAGAAATCAATCGTGGTGATGATCACACAGGTATGTAGTGCGCTAAAAACCACTGAATTATACACTTGATATGAGTGAATTGTATGGTGTGTGAACTTTATCTCAATAAAGCTCTGTACACACACATATAAACACACACACCACCTGCAAAGGGGCGGCCTCCTCACTCAGCCTAATGCAAAAACCATTTTTAGTGGGTCATTCACCTCTATCTTTCACTCCTGTCAGTGAAACTAGATAGTTATCTAGTTGCTATAAGAATCAAGTTCAGTTCAGTTTGATGTCTTTCTCCTTTTATCTTTTTGAAACTAAAAAAATCCTTTAAAGTTGCCTCTGGCACATCACACCCTCACTGCCCATCAGAAAATACTAGCCAAAATCAATCTTAGAAACACTACCAACCAGTCTCCATCATCAGTTAATACACTTTCGTTTGGGGAATACAGGAGATACATACTTTTCACACAGGGCTGTTTTAGATGAAACTGTTGTATTCAGGCTTTAATCTTGGTGGTGCCTCCAGCACACTATGCAAAATTTATTCTCTGAAGCTTGGGAAAAGCCACGGGGACCATCTATTGGGCTTCTCTCTGTTTCCAGCAAACACTGGACACAGACACGCCTCACTGCAGAAAATAAATGCCTTACATTGCATTTCTTTTCATGCCATTCCACTGGCAGTGCCCTAGAGATGCTCTCCTCCAGAAAGATGGTCCAGTGGCCTTTCCAAATTTGTTCAGACAAAGCCCAGAGACATCAACTGGGTGAGGACTGGGCAGAGGAAAAGTGTCCACACTTGCCTCTGACTGCACAGTCAGCCCATGATTTTCAGTTAGATTTATGGTTACTGGGGGTGCGACTGGTGGCTTTGGGAAGACCAATGGAAATTATTCTGAAGAGCCTTAGTTTATTCCACCCTAATCCACCCAATGTATCCATTCATCCCAAGCTCATGAGAGCAGGAGAGGACAGGTGACTGCAGAGAGGTAAGTGCTTCCCCAGGGAGGAGTCAGAAATGTATCATCTGATGCTCACCAGAACTGGAGGCTTTAGTAGACTAAATACCTGTGAAGTCATTCACTTTATTATTGAAACATTCTTAACTGGGACACAAATGATATTCTCATTCTATGAAACACTTGTCACCCATTAAAATGAAACCCATTAAAATGGTACTGTGATGATGAAATATTCAAATCCACTCTTTCAACTGTAGTGAAATGAAGGGCAAATTCAAGTCATGGATTGGCTTTGAGGACTGACGCTTGGAGCGATTAACTGGCAGACTCTAGGCTCGGAGTTATTGGGAAAACTCCCTTACTGGCCTGGGAGACCAGGAAGCCCTCAGGAATGAAAAAGGAAGGAGCTCTTTGTGAGATGTCTCTGAAGTGATAACTTGCCTCCTGACTATGGACCCATATCAGTTAGTTCAGTCGCTCAGTCACGTCTGACCCTTTACGACCCCATGGACTGCAGCACGCCAGGCCTCCCTGTCCATCACCAACTCCTAGAGCCCACCCAAACTCATGGCCATCAATTCAGTGATGCCATCCAACCATCTCATCCTCTGTCGTCCCCTTCTCCTCCTGCCCCCAATCCCTCCCAGCATCAGGGTCTTTTCCAATGAGTCAGTTCTTCGCAACAGGTGGCCAGAGTATTGGAGTTTCAGCTTCAGTATCAGTCCTTCCAATGAATATTCAGGACTGATTTCCTTTAGATCCTGGTTTGATCTCCTTGCAGTTCAAGGGACTCTCAAGAGTCTTCTCCAACACCATAGTTCAAAAGCATCAATTCTTCAGCACTCAGCTTTCTTTATAGTCGACCCATATCAGTAGTGGTCCAAAAAAAAAAAAAAATGCCCCTTTTACTTTTTAAAATATGTCAAGTCTGGAAGCATCATGGAGTCTTTCAATAGTTACTAACAAAAATCACTAATATGTATCAGATAAATGGTATATGGCAGAGATTTTCAACATTTAGCAGACATGATAGAAATCCTATTTATAATAATGACATACTTAAAAGCTACTTGAAAGAATTTGATCATAAGGCCCTACTGTACAGCACAGGGAACTCTATTAACACTGTGTGATAAACCACGTGCATATGCACATAGCCACTCAGTCCTGTCCGACTCTGTGACCCCATGAACTGTAGCCCACCAGGCTTCTCTGTCCATGGGGATTCTCCAGGCAAGAATACTGGAGTGGGTTGCCATGCCCTCCCCCAGGGGATCTTCCCAACCCAGGGACTGAACCCAGGTCTCCCAAATGGCAGGCAAATTCTTTACCATCTGAGCCACCAGGGAAGCGTGATAAACCATAATGAAGAAGAATATAAAAAAGAATGTACTGATATACATATTTATGTATAACTGAATCACTTTGCTGTATAGCAGAAATTAGCACAACATTGTAAATCAACTATAGTTCAATATAAATAAATAAATATGTGATCCAACTGGTAAAAGATCTGATGTTGCTCTTAAAATTCAACAAACCAATCACAAATCTATCTCCACACAGTAGACAAAAACAAGGACAAATAAGCATAAATCGCCTTGAATAAACATTCAGTAAGAGATACACAAGCATCTCTCTGATTATTATTCAGGGACTTAGGAAAATCTTTTTTCTCAAATGAAAACAGCAGCTGTGCTTTTGCAAATAAAGAAGTCAGAAATCTTGAAATTTATGAGCAAATTAATGCATTTCTGTCTATAATAATAATTTCCATGTATCAGCTGCTCTCCGTGTACCAGGCGTTTTCCATGTGGTGTTTCTCCATCCTCACAGCCTGAAGGCCCCCTATGATTTCAGACAAGGAAACTGAACACTCGCCTCCAGCAGCGTAGCTAACAAGTGACACACTGAGGCTTTGTTGTGCTGCTCTGGTTCCCCAGTAGATGGAAGTTTCTAGTTCTAAGACGGGAACAAAGAGACACACCCATTCATTTGCATAAATTAGGGTAAGCCCATTTCTTTCTCCAGGGGATCTTCCTGATCCAGGGATCGAACCTGAGTCTCCTGCCTTGCAGACAGGCGCTTTACCATCTGAGCCACCAGGGAAGCCCAAGGCTTCTTTCAGTTAGGGACCAACCTCAACCCAGTATATAAAAAGTATTCATCTTTCAGGACAACAGCTTAACTAAGGTACCTCCACTGTGATCAACAGCTGTTTGTTTTTGAAAGTGAGATCATGAAAGCTAACAGGAAAGCAATGTGACTTTAGGCCCTACTGTACAGCACAGGGAACTATAGTGAATATCCTTTGATAAATCATGATGGGAAAGAACATTAAAAAGAATGTTTATATATGTATGACTAAATCACTATTCTGTACAGCAGAAATTAGCACAGCATTGTCAATCAACTAGACTTCAATTTTTTTTTTTTTTTTTAATGTGGCTTTAATTTCCCTTTTCAGGGAATTCCCTGGCAGTCCAGTGGTTAAAACTCCACACTTACACTGCAGAGGGCACAGGTTCTATCCTTGGTCAGGGAACTAAGATCCTGAACACCAAGTGGCAAAAAAAAAAAAATAATAAAGATTTCTATTTTCCTCCAGAAAGAAAATCAGTCCTCAGCCGTTCACCTCCCAGAGCTGGTCTGGAGTCCTGCCATGATTAGTGGCAGAAGTCTCCCATCCCCATTCAATTCACAGGTCTGCAAAGTGCCAGCAGTTTCCAGAGTGAAGCATTCAGTTCACTATAAAATCAATTACCTTATCCCATCTATAGAGCAGGTACATTCTGGCAGCTGTTTGTCTATCGTGCCTTGAAAAAAATAACCATAAGATAATGAAGTTGGTGGAATTTCTACTTTAAAACTCTTGGAAAACATGACTTAAGAAAGTACGGCTCAAAAGCAAAAGAAATGACTGAAGGAGAAACTGAAGACAGAGTAAGCTTAGTCTGGTTAAACACACATGAATGCTAGACTATTTATGACCAACTTATAAAAAATTTTATTATAAATTATGGAGTTAATATGTGACAGCAAACCTGAAAATGGGCAATGAAATGTAAGTTTTAAGTGAGCCTGGGTTGCACCTCTATTTAGCTGTGATTATGCCACTAGGGAATCTGTTAGAAACGCAAATTCTCAGGCCCTACCCCAGATGTGCTAAATCAGAAACTCTGGAGATGGGACTGAGCAATCTATGTTTTAGGAAATTCAAAAATTTGAGAACCACTATTCTAAGGCCCATGAACTCAGTGTTCTCATGTACAAGAATTGACTAAACATACACTTGGACTGCAAGGAGATCAAACCAGTCAATCCTAAAGGAAATCAGTCCTGAATATTTGTTGGAAGGACAAATACTGAAGCTGAAACTCCAATACTTTGGCCACCTGATGCGAAGAACTGACTCATTGGAAAAGATCCTGATGCAGGACAAGATTGAAGGCAGGAGGAGAAGGGGACGACAGAGGATGAGATGGTTGGATGGCATCACTGACTCAATGGACATGAGTTTGAGCAAACTCTGGGATTTGGTGATAGACAGGGAAGCCTGGCATGCTGCAGTCCATGGACACAGTTCACAAAGAGTCAGACATGACTGAGTGACTGAACTGACTGACTGATACCCTTAGAGCTAACCAAAGGAAAAGTGAACCACAGTAATCTTCAATTTATAGAAATGAAAAGTTTACTTTCAAACTATTTTGGTTTTCTATAAGAACATAGCAAAATGAACTAAAATGCTCAGCCCAACCCACAAAACCAATTTAACTTCTAAAATTAGAACTCTCATACTAAAAATGCAATTTAATAGGCATTGTAATGGAATGTCCTTCCAGAAGTAACTATGGAAAATTGAAAGCTGATACATGAGAGAGGTCAAGGAAGGAGAAAAGGTTCTCCCAACCCCTCTCCCCCAAGGCTCCCACCCCCACTTCTGTGCCAACTCCACTGGAAGAGAAGGACAGCGTTTGAAAATGGAGCAGAGACGGAGTTCCCCCGCCAGAAGGCAGTGAGTGATGACTACTGCATTGGACCTCTGACAACACGTGGCAAGGCTGAGGGATGAATGGCAAAAATCTCCAGAGATGTCAAGGCTACTAGTCCCCTGCTGCTGCTGCTAAGTCGCTTCAGTCGTGTCCAACTCTGTGCAACCCCATAGGCGGCAGCCCACCAGGCCCCCCCGTCTCTGGGATTCTCCAGGCAAGAACACTGGAGTGGGTTGCCATTTCCTTCTCCAATGCATGAAAGTGAAAAGTGAAAGTGAAGTCCCCTAGAAGCTGGAAAAAAGTCAACAGCAGCCCCTGAGACAAAAGAAAAAGGAATGCTTAGAAAGAGTTTATTTGCATCCAAGAGCTGTTTGTTACCAGGCATTTGAAAGCAGAAACAATGAAATCAATCACTAGATACACTTACACAAACCAGTCACAGAGAGGAGAGGAGAGCTAGAGTACTTCTGATGACAGATTCAGACAAGACTTTGTTCTTGCTCCACATAAAACTCCCCAAAAGGTATCACAGAGGTATCTCAATGTAAATCACAGGATGCTTCAAGCAACAGAATGCTGGGAAACTCTGAAACCTGGTTACTAACCAATGGACACCACCATCAGCAGTGCATCATCTCACTTGGCATGTGCAGAGTCTAAGGAGCCAGAATTAGCTTCATGCTGAAGCAGAAAAGACAGATGCCTAAATCATGGGATTTGAAGTCCAACATGAAGGTCTGTCTACCCCCAAATTATAACATATAGCTCAAGAGGTCAGGTTTTTTTTTAAACTTATATCCATATTAATGTTATCTACAAAGAAGTTATTAATACCTAAGTGTTTCTGCCATTCCTCAAAGGATCTTTGAAATCTCTCTCAGCGTTAACTTAAAAACTAATTTAAGAAAAATGGTTTCGCTGCCTTAAATTTACACCCTTTTTCTTTTAATCCTAAACAGTTTATCTCATCATGACTTTTGACTTTTTCTTAAAATCTGCTATTGAAGGATAATGATGTATCATGGACTCAGAAGATTAGGACTCTGTCTATGAAGAAAACTAAGCTTCCCCAGGAAGCTTTTGATATTATAAATAGTTTGCAAATGTTTTTATAGCCTACGGAAGAGACAACTTTGATAGAGAATGCATCCATGCATATTTGATTTTGTCTTGTTTGTTAAACCATATACCACTATTACAGGAAAGTATATACCCCCATAAAAGAGGACCATACACTACTTGAATTTCCATTATTATTTTTTGCAAGCCATTTCTCTCTCCCTGAAGGTCTTATTTTAAAATGCAAACACCTAGGAAAGAAGTAATGCATCATCACCTACAATTTATAGCAGTGGAATATATATTTTGTTTGCATTAATCCTTAAGTGAAATTTAATATTTTCTTCAATTATGAATATAATCAATCACTGTAGAATTAGCACTATAACTTTAATTCCTAAAGAAATCAATATTTTTATATCACATTACAAAATAACATTACAGATATAGCAAAATATCACCGATTACTACTTGAAGTTATAAGAGTTATTAGACCTATCTCCAAATCTTGCTATTTAATGAACGAAGCACATATTACCACATCACAATTTTAAAAAATATTCTGATGCCTGTATTTCAATATAAGTGGTTTCCTTTGTTGTATGTATTTTATAGCAGGCATGTAAAAATCATATGCTAAGAAGGGAACCATCAACTTCCAAGACTGAAAAGAGGTGGCTCAAAAAATGTTACATAATGAGCTCATTTATTACATATATTTTTAAATTAAATTGTAGTTGATTTACAATGTTATGTTCGTTTCTGTTGTATGGCTAAGTGACTCAGTTATACATATACATATAGTCTTTTTCATATTCTTTTCCATACTGGTTTATCCCAGGGTATTGAATATTGTTTCCTGCGCTGTAGAGTAGGACCTCATTGTCCATTCATTCTAAATATACTACTCAATTCAGTTCAGTTCAGTCGCTTAGTCATGTCCGACTCTTTGCAACCCCATGGACTGCAGCACACCAGGGCCTCCCTGTCCATCACCAACTCCCAGAGCTTACTCAAACTCATGTCCATTGACATGATATTATCTGCTAATCCCAAATTCCCAAATCATCCCTCCACAACTCTCCCTCCCTCTTGGCAACCACTCTTATGTCTGTTTTCTGAGTCTATTTTCTTTTTGACCATGGCAGCAAAAGATTACAGGATACCATAATAGCTGTTGGAAAGAGTTCCTCAAGGTTAGAAGGCAAATTTCATGTGTAATAAACTCGGCACACCTTGCCTTTTCCAGAAACAAAAGCAGGAACATAGTCCTCTTAAAGGCACATTAATTACTCAAGCTGTGAGCTTGGAAATCATGAGTTGGATGCACCTACTCAGCTTCCCAGCTGGCTCAGTGGTAAAGAATCTGCCTGGCCAATGCAGGAGACACAGATTGGATCCCTGGATCTGGAAGACACCCTGCAGAAGAAAATGACAACCCGCTCTAGTATTCTTGCCTGGGAAATGCCATGGACAGAGGAGCCTGGCGGGCTACTGTCCATGGGGTCTCTAAGACTCAGACATGACTTAGCAACTGAGCATGCCTGCACTCTGCCTCTACAACCAAAACATCAGCAGAGAATCTCTGGGTAAAGCAGTCCAGTTTAACAGTTTACTATTATACAGGATGTCAACCATGGAGCAGGTAGGGAAAGAAAGAATGGAAAATCTGACATTATATCAAGCCGAGCTAGTCCCAGCATGATGTTAAGTAGCTGAGAAAATTGAAGGAGAAACAACAAAGCAGTGAATGAGGCAGGAAGCTTAGTCAGGAGATGAGCTGGACAGCTCTCCAGGGAAAACAGTTGAGTCGTGCGTGGGTGTCACAAATGGTCCATTCCTTAACGCTTAGCACTGAAAAGTAAAAGCAATCATTTCATGAGGTCTACCTGGGAAGGGGGCAGAGAGAGAGAACTAGAACAAAATGAATAACTATGGAGGACACATTGGCACAAGATGAAAAAAGCTTAGCAGAGGGGGGAACAAAGCGTGGTGAATAAGTCAACTTTGAACTTGACCACTTCATATTTTTTCACAAGTTTGCACAGAACCTTATTGTTCAAACACTAGGTTGTGGAGGTCATTTAGTCGCTAACTCATGTCTGGTTCTTTTGAGACCCCATGGACTGTAGCCCTCCAGGTTCCTCTGTCCATGGGATTTCCCAGGCACGAATACTGGAATGGGTTGACACTTCCTTCTCCAGGAGATCTTCCCAACCCAGGGATCAAACCCACGTCTTCTGCATTGGCAGGCGGGTCTTTAACCACTAAGCAAGAAATATGATATAGTTTAATCTCCAGTTGTGATTTAGTCCATTATGTTTGAATTAAAAATACAGCTGACTTGAGTCTTTTTTAAAGATATTTTCGAAATAATTTTGGAATTAACAGCATTATTTTCATCATCACACAATTGTTAAGGTCTCTACCTGAATGTTTATGTAAATATATCTGTACTATTTGCTATCTGTAAACATCTCAACAAGAAAGATTAAATTACTTAATTGAGAAGCAAAGAATAATATTCATTGAATAATGTTGAAATCGTCTCAAGAAGAAACAAATATATCTCCTCTTTCTAATAAGCAAATAAAGTGGTATAAAAATATAAATAAAATGAATGAAACTGTGACCTCTGGGCTCAGACCTGGAGACACAAGGAGAATTCTTAGGATGCCTGGAAGACAATAAACGTGAAGTAGCCTATCCAGTGTGTGTGTGTATTAATCAGGGCAATGAAAATGCCTGGGGTAGCATACACCACTGACATCTGTAGGTGAAGGAAGGATGTAGAGGACATTGGTCATATTGTCCTCTTCCCTGTGATGCTTCCTCACCGCCAATCACATCTTCCACCTTAACTACTCTGGGAGTTGACGTGGTCCATCTACCTGGCAATGCACAGGAGGCACACACCTGACCACACTTAATCCCTGATTTTCAATCTTGGCTTTGATATGTGAGTCAATAAAATATTGTTTCAACCTAAACTATATAAAAGTTTGATTTGTATCACTTATCCAGTTCTAATGAAAATCATGAAGATAGTTAATGTTTCATGGCTTCCTGGGTTTTCTCAGTCTCCGCCTACAGTGTTCAAGGTATAGGCTGTGTACAGAAAAGCTTTTAACTTCGTGACTTGAATATTAAAAGCATAGAACTCACTGTGGGCAATTAGCCCTCTAACCTAAAAGAATCTCAAAATGCTGATGGCTTGTTTAGAAGAGAACAGTAAAACTTAGCCTGAACTTGGAAAAAGTGATCAAACCTAATTCTAGAGAATGAATTGAAATGAGCTGATGATTTTAAAGAAGGACAGATTTTTGAAATCCTGAAGATGGTGGAGGAGCAGGTGGACATGGAGTACATCTCTCTCCATGGATACATCAAGAATATACCTTCAGACACAGAAATACATGCAGTACACCATCTGAGAATGGACAGAAGCACCTGACTAGTGGAAAAGAAAATATAGAACCAGGCAAAACTCAGTAGGACGAAGGAACTAGGGGGAAAAACAGAAATGTTAGTAGGACTGGAACTGCCCTCAGTGGGTGAGGGAACTGAAGCAGGGGTCTGATCCCCACAGAGGGGCCATTGCCTGAGTCAGTAAGTAAGTGTTAGTCACTCAGTCCTGACCAACTCTTCGCTACCCCAAGGATACTGGAGTGGGTTGCCATTTCCTTCTCCAGGGGATCTCGCCAACCCAGGGATCGAACCTGGGTCTCCTGCACTGCAGGCAGATTCTTTACCCACTGAACTACAAGAAAGCCTGTGTCTGCCTAAATGGAATGAGAATCAGACAGTCCTTGCCACAGCCATACATACCCTGGACAGGGACGAGGGTCCCCTGGAAGGCGCAGTGGCTGGAAGCTGGAGCTTAGGGATTGTGGAGCAATCCCAGGGTGAGGGCTGCTGTTGACTGTGGAGAGACTGATCGAGGGGATGTGAGGGAGGGGACTGTGGTGGGCAATGCCTGTGGAGGAAAGCCAGGCAACCATGGAAGCAAGATGATACTGCTGAGTCATGTGTAGCAGGTGGAGCCATCAGCATAGCCTCTCTCTCCCCACACGCCAGCACCAGCAGCTGAACAATAAAGATGCTGGCCCAGCAAATGCCTGACGCACTGAACTACAGAGCAGGGCCCCTCCCAGGGTGCCCCTTTAAGTGCTGGACTTGCCCATCTACAGAGCAGGACCCCACCCAGGGTGCCCCTCTATGCACCTGTCACGCAGAACAACAGAGAAGGATCCCAGTCAAGAGAGCCCTCTAAGTGCCCAAATGGGCAGAGTTATGGAGAAAAATAGGTCAAAAAGGCCTTCTGATCGCCAGCTACAAGAGGCTCAAAAGAAGACTCTCCTAGGGCCATAACTCCTGTGGCGAAGGCAGTCCATGTCCCTGCACACTTGACACCACCAGGGTCCCCACAAGCCAAGCAGCTGTGCCACCTACATGCTCAACTCTCACAGGGAAAAGTGGCCACAGGCAAAAAAAGTCTTGCATCTACACGCACAGGGTTGCTTCAGTCGTGTCCAACTCTTCGCGACCCTATAGACTGTGGCTGTCAGGGAGGAGGATTCTCCAGCTAAGAACACTGGAGTGTATTGGCCAATACTGGTTGCCATACCCTTCTACTACTACTACTACTACTAAGTCGCTTCAGTTGTGTCTGACTCTGCGACCCCATAGACGGCAGCCCACCAGGCCCCGTCGTCCCTGGGATTTTCCAGGCAAGAACACTGGAGTGGGTTGCCATTTCCTTCTCAATGCATGAAAGTGAAAAGTGAAAGTGAAGTCACTCAGTCGTGTCTGACTCTTCACAACCCCATGGACTGCAGCCCACCAGGCTCCTCCATCCATGGGACTTTTCAGGCAAGAGTACTGGAGTGGGGTGCCATTGCCTTCTCCGCCATACCCTTCTAGAACACTATATTTCCTGCTGCCCTAGCCGCCCACTCCCCTGAGTACCTGGTGCTGCCAGAACCCCTGCAACTCAAGCAGCTGCACCACCTCCACACCTGGCCCTCACAGGAGCAAACCCGAGTCCTCCAGAGAAGCCTCAGGAGCAAACCCCAGTGGATGACCCACATGCAGAGGGTCGTCTAGAAATAAAACCACAATTGAAACCCAGGGGCATTGTGGCTAAGGAAGAAGACCCAAAACCTTCCCACCAGGTGTACAAATTGCAGATTAAATCCACACGGTCAACTAGGCAGACTCTGTCTATGGAATATATAAAGACATTGAGAGCTCCCACAAAAGAAAACACACTAGTTCTGATAGCTGTGGACATTGGAGGCAAGAACACACAGGAGTAGGACCAGATTAGAATCTGAGCAGCCCCCATGGCAGGCCCAGAGATCAGTCCAGTGTTGGAGGGTGTCCTAGGGAGGTGAGGTGGACTGTGACTCCCAGTGAGGGAAAGGACTCTAACAGCAGTGACTGAAGAAAAACACATTATTCTTGTGTTTTCACTTGTTCTGTAGATTCTTTTGGATTTTTTCTTTCCTTTCCCCCCCCTCTGTTGTAGTTGTCGATTTGGTACTGCTAAGCTGCTAAGCCGCTTCAGTCGTGTCCGACTCTGTGCGACCCCACAGACAGCAGCCCACCAGGCTCCCCCATCCCCGGGACTCTCCAGGCAAGAACACCGGAGTGGGTTGCCATTTCCTTCTCCAATGCATGAAAGCGAAAAGTCAAAGTGAAGTCGCTCAGTCGTGTCCGACTCCCAGCGACCCCATGGATTGCAGCCCACCAGGCTCCTCCATCCATGGGATTCTCCAGCCAAGAGTACTGGAGTGGGTGCAAACCTAATTAAGCTTTTGAGCTTTTTTTTTTCCTCAGTCACATTTTTCATCATTGTCATTAATCTCTGCCTCTACACTGGGCTTTTGCAGTTCTGTGGAGTTTTCCTTTTTCTTTTCTCTTTTAATTTTAATTTTTTAAACCTATTATTATTTTTTATACATTTCCTCCTTTGTTTGCTTTTGCTACTATCTTTTCCCCTTGCAGCTAATCTTTAATGTATATAAATCTTCTTTATCTGCCTCTATTTAACTTTGCATATCTATTCTCTTTTCTTTTCTTTCTTTCCTTTCCTTTCAACATATTTGTTAGTTTTACTTCCACTGCTTTATTCCCCAGTTGGCACCTTGCTTTAGGTTGTTTTCCAATTTGTGCTTTAGTTAGCTTTGTTCTTAACTGACAGGTATTATTTTGGTTTCCTTTGTTCGCCGGATAGGTCTATTATACTTTACTTTTGTTGGACTATTTTGATTTTGCTTATGGATGTATATGTATATGTGTATATTCAGTCACACTTTTTATTGTTGTTATAAACCTCTGCCTCTATGTTGGGCTTTTGCAGTTCTATGGAGTTTACTTTTTTTTTTTCTCTTTCTTTAATTTTAATTTTTAATTTCTTAATCCTATTATGATTTTTTCTACATTTATTCCTTTGTTTGCCTTTCCTACTCTTCTTTTCCCCTTACAGTTAATCTTTAATGTATATAAATCTTCTCCATCTACCTCTATTTAACTTTGCATATCCTTTCTTTCTTTTCCTCTCAATATATTTGTTAGTTTTGTTTTCATTGCTTTATTCCCCACTTGGCACCTTGCTTTAGTTTTTTTTCTCCTGTTTGTGCTTTAGTTAGTTTTGTTCTTAACTGGTGAATATAATTTTTTATTTCCTTTGTTCGCTGGGTCAATGTACTGTACTCTATTTTTGTTGGACTGTCTTGACTTTGCTTATGGATGTATATGTATATGTGTATATTCCATTATTTTGATTATTATTTGCCTGATTTTATAACTGCCATTTGTCTGGGGTTCATCTTTGATTTCTCATTTTTGAATATTTGTTTGAATCTCACTTAATGCCATAACAAACTACTTGTGGAATCTTCATTCCTGACTAGAGATCAAATCCTGAGCTTTTGGAGTGGGAGCACTGACTCCAAGACCCTAGACTACCAGAGAACCAACACTAGGGGGTATCAAATTGTGAGAACTCACACAAAGGAAACCACTAGAATACAAGACCCAGCACCACCCAACCATGAGTAGCAGCCTGTGCAGGACGCCTCATCTAAACAACAAACAAAACAAAAATACAAACCCAATCATCAGCAGACAGGATCACCACCTCACTCAGTCTTGCCCATCCCAAGAAAAACAAACAAACAAACAAAAACTCAGCACAAATCTCACACAAACCACTGGACCAACCTTAGGAGGGCAGAAACCAAAAGAAATTGAGAATTCAACCTTGAAGCCTGGGATAAGGAGACCTCAAACACAATAAGTTAAAAAAAATAATGAAAAGGCAGAGAAATACTACACAAATGAAGGAACAAATTAGAAAGAAACACAGAAGTCCAAATAAATGAAGAGGAAATAGGCAAAATACTTGAAAAAGAGTTCAGAACAATGATAGTATAGATGATCAAAAACCTTGAAAACAAAATAGATAAAATGCAAGAATCAATTAACAAAGACCTAGAAGAATTGAAGAATAAACATTCAGAGACAAAAAACACAATTACTGAAATTAAAAATACTCTAGAAGGAAATCAATAGCAGAATATCTGAAGCAGAAGAACGAATCAGTGAGCTGGAATATAGAACAGGATAAAGTAAAAAGAATAGTCTCAGAGACCTCTGGGATAATATCAAATGCACTAACATTCAAATTATAGGGGTCCCAGAAGAAGAGGAAAAGAAAGAGAGATTCTTTTTTTTTTTTTTTTTTGAAGATATTACAGTAGAAAATTTCCCCAACATGGAAAAGGAGATAGTCAGTCAAGTCCAAGGGGTGCAAAGAGTCCCAGACCAGATAAACCCAAGGAGAAACACGCCAAGACACATACTAATCAAACTAACAAAGACTAAACACAAAGAAAGAATATTAAAAGCAGCAAGGGAAAAGAAACAAGTAACATACAAGGGAAACCTCATACGATTAACAGCTGATCTTTCAGCAGAAAGTCTGCAGGCCAGAAGGGAATGGCAGGATATATTCAAATTACTGAAAGGGAAAAATCTACAACCAAGATTATTGTACTCAGCAAGGATATCACTCAAAATTGATGGAGAAATCAAAAGCTCTTCAGACAAGCAAAAGTTAAGAGAATTCAGTACCACCAAACCAGCTTTACAACAAATGTTAAAGGGACTTACATAGTAAAGAAATACAAGAGAAGGAAAAAGATCTACAAAATCAACCCCAACAATTAAGAAAATGGCAATAGGAACATATATATCAATAATTACTTTAAATGTAAATAGATTATAGGTGCCAACCAAAAGACAGACTGAATGGATAAAAAAACAAGACCCATATATATGCTGTCTACAAGAAACCCACTTCAGACTTAAAGACACATACAGACTGAAAATGAGAGGATGGAAAAATACATTCCATGCCCATGGGAAGCAAAAGAAAGCTGTTGTAGCAATCCTCATATCAGACAAAATAGACCTTTAAATAAAGAAGATTACAAGAGATAAGGAAGGACACTACATAATGATCAAGGGATCCATCCAAGAGGAAGACATAACGATTGTAAACATCTATGCACCCAACACAGGAGCACCTCAATACATATGACAAACACTAACAGACATAACAGGAGGAATTGACAGTAACACAATAATCATAGGAGACTTTAACACCCCACTCACACCAATGGACAGATCATTAAAACAGAAAATTAAAACAGAAAATCTTAAATGATGCATTAGTTTAGATGGATCTCATTGATATCTTCAGGACATTCCGTCCAAATGCAGAAGAATACACCTTCTTCTCAAGTGCACATGGAATGTTCTCCAGGATAGACCACATCTTGGGTCACAAATCAAACCTCAGTAAATTTAAGAAAATTGAAATAGTATCAAGCATCTTCTCTGACCACAATGCTATGAGACTAGATATCAATTACAAGAAAAAAACTGTAAGAAACACAAAAGCATGGAAATTAAACAATACGTTTCTAAATAACCAACAGGTTACTGAAGAAATCAAAAGGGAAATCAAAAAATTTCTAGAAACAAATGACAGTGAAAACACGACAACTCAAAACCTATGGGATGCAGCAAAAGCAGTTCTAAGAGGGAAGTTTATAGCAACACAATCCTACCTCAAGAAACAGGAAAAATATCAAATAGACAACCTAACTTTACAGCTAAAACAACAGGAAGAACAACAACAATAAAAAAAAAATTAGCAGAAGGAAAGAAACCATAAAGATCCAAGCAGAAATAAAAGAAATGAAAGAAACAACAGTAAAGATTAATAAAAGTAAAAGCTGGTTCTTTGAGAAGATAAACAAAATTGACAAACCTTTGGTCAGACTCATCAAGAAAAAAAAAGAGAGAAGAATAAAATCAACAAAATTAGAAATGAAAAAAGAGAGGTTACAACAGACAGTGCATAAATACAAAGGATTATAAGAGACTATTATGAACAACTATATGGCAATAAAATGGATAACCTAGAAGAAATGGACAGATTCTTAGAAAAGTTCCATCTCCCAAAACTGAACCAGGAAGAAATAGAAATTATGAACAACCCAATTACAAGCACTGAAATTGCAACTATGATCAAAAATCTCCCAAAAAACAAAAGCCCAGGACAAGATGGTTTCACAGGAGAATTCTATCAAACATTTAGAGAAGAGTTAATGCCTATCCTTCTAGAACTCTTTCAAAAAATTGCAGAGGAAGGAACACTTCCAAACTCATTCTATGAGGCCACCTGGCCACCCTGATACCAAAACCAGACAAAGACAATAAAAAAAGAAACCTATAGGCCAATATCACTGACGAACATAGATGCGAAACTCCTCAACAAAATTTTAGCAAACAGAATTCAACAATACATCAAAAAGCTCATACACCATGATCAAGTTGGGTTTATTCCAGGGATGCAAGGATTCTTCAATATATGCAAATCAATCATGTGAGACACCATATTAACAAACTGAAAGATAAAAACCATATGATCATTTCAATGGATGTAGAAAAAGTCTTTGACAAAATTCAACACCCATTTATGATTAAAACTCTTCAGAAAATGGGCACAGAAGGAACCTACCTCAACATAGTAAAGGCCATATATAATAAACATACAGGAAACATTATTCTCAATGGTGAAAAACTAAAAGCATTCCCCCTAAGATCAGGAATAAAACAAGAGTGTCCACTTTCACCACTATTATTCAACAGAGTTCTGGAAGTCCTAGCTATAGCAATCAAGAGAAGAAAAAGAAATAAAAGGAATCCAGATTGGAAAAGAAGTAAAGTTCTCACTGTTTGCAGAAGGCATGATACTGTACATAGAAAACCCTAAAGATAGTATCAGAAAATTACTAGAGCTAATCAGTGAATTTAGCAAAGTTTCGGGATACAAAATCAATACACAGAACTCACTTGCATTTCTACATACTAACGATGAAAAGTCAGAAAGAGAAATTAAGGAATCAATCCCATTCACCATTGCAACAAAAAGAATTAAATATCTAGGAATAAACTTACCTAAGAAGACAAAAGAACTGTACACAGAAAATTATAAGACACTAGTGAAAAAAATCAAGGATGACATAAACAGATGGAGAGGTACTCCATGTTCCTTGGTAGGAAGAATCAATATTGTAAAAAATGACTATCCTACCAAATGCAATCTACAGGTTCAATGTGATCCCTATCAAATTACCAATGGCATTTTTCAGAGAACTAGAACAAAAAATTTCACAATTCATATGGAAACACAAAAGACCCTGAATAGCCAAAGCAGTCTTGAGAAAGAAGAATGGAGCTGGAGGAATCAACCTCCTTGACTTCAGATTATACTACAAAGCCATAGTCATCAAGACAGTATGGTACTGGCAAAAAAACAGAAATATAGACCAATGGAACAAGATATAAAGCCCAGAAATAAATCCATGCGCCTTTGGGTACCTTATTTTCGACCAAGGAGGCAAGAATATACAATGGGGCAAAGACAGCCTCTTCAATAAATGATGCTGGGAAAACTGGACAGCTACATGTAAAAGAATGAAATTAGATCACTTCCTAACACCATACACAAAGATAAACTCAAAATGGATTAAAGACCAAAATGTAAGACCAGAAACTATAAAACAATAGGAGAGAAACATAGGCAAAACACTCGATGACATAAATCCAAGCAAGATCCTCTATGACCCACCTCCTAGAGTAAAGGAAATAAAAACAAGAGTAAACAAGTGGGACCTGATTAAACTTAAAGTTTTTACACAGTAAAGAAAACATTAAGCAAGGTTAAAAGACAGCCCTCAGAACGGGAGAAAATAACAACAGATGAGACAACTGACAAAGGATCAATTTCCAAAATATACAAGCAGCTCATACAAAGCCAGAAAAACAAACAACTCAATCTAAAGGTGGGGAAAAAACCTAAACAGACATTTCTCCAAAGAAGACATACAGATGGCTAACAAACACATGAAAAGATGCTCAACATAGCTCATTATTGGAGAAATGCAAATCAAAACTACAATGAGATATCACCTCACACCAGTGAGAATGGCCATCACCAAAAAGTCTACAAACAATAAATGCTGGAGAGGGTGTGGACAAAAGGAAATGCTCTTGCACTGTTAGTGGGAATGTAAATTGATACAGCCACTATGGAAGATGGTATGGAGATTCCCTAAAAAACTAGGAAGAAAATCACCATATGACCCAGCAATCCCACTCCTAGGCATATACCCTAAAAAAACCAAAATCGAAAGAGACACATGTATCCCATTATTCATTGCAGCACTATTTATAGTAGCTAGAACATGGAAGAAATCTAGATGTCCCTCAATAGATGAATGGATAAAGAAGTAGTGGTACATATACACAATGGAATATTACTCAGCCATAAAAAGGAATGCCTTTGAGTCAGTTCTAATGAGGTGGATGAACTTAGAACCTATGATACAGAGTGAAGTAAGTCAGAAAGAGACAGATAAATATCGTATTCTAACGCATATATACAGAATCTAGAAAAATGGTACTGAAGAATTTATTTACAGGGCAACAATGGAGAAACTGACATAGAGTTAGACTTATGGACATGGGGAGAGGGGAGGAGAGGGTGAGATGTATGGAAAGAAACTTACATTACCATACGTAAAATAGATAGTCAATGGAATTTGCTGTATGGCTCAGGAAACTCAAGCAAGGGCTCTGTACCTAGAGGGGTGGGATGGGGAGTGAGACAGGAGGGAGGTTCAAAAGGGAGGGGAAAGAATAGAAGTGAAAAGCAAAGGAGAAAAGGAAATATATAAACATCTGAAAGCAGAGTTCCAAAGAATAGCAAGAAGAGATAAGAAAGCCTTCTTCAGCGATCAATGCAAAGAAATAGAGGAAAACAACAGAATGGGAAAGACTAGGGATCTCTTCAAGAAAATCAGAGATACCAAAGGAACATTTCATGCAAAGATGGGCTCGATAAAGGACAGAAATGGTATGGACCTAACAGAAGCAGAAGATATCAAGAAGAGATGGCAAGAATACACAGAAGAAGTGTACAAAAAAGATCTTCACGACCCAGATAATCACGATGGTGTGATCACTGACCTAGAGCCAGACATCCTGGAATGTGAAGTCAAGTGGGCCTTAGAAAGCATCACTATGAACAAAGCTAGTGGAGGTGATGGAATTCCAGTTGCGCTATTCCAAATCCTGAAAGATGATGCTGTTAAAGTGCTGTGCTCAATATGCCAGCAAATTTGGAAAACTCAGCAGTGGCCACAGGATGGAGAATGTCAGTTTTCATTCCAATCCCAAAGAAAGGCAATGCCAAAGAATGCTCAAACTATCGCACAATTGCACTCATCTCACACGCTAGTAAAGTAATGCTCAAAATTCTCCAAGCCAGGCTTCAGCAATATGTGAACCGTGAACTTCCTGATGTTCAAGCTGGTTTTAGAAAACATACAGGAACCAGAGATCAAATTGCCAACATCCTCTGGATCATGGAAAAAGCAAGAGAGTTCCAGAAAAGCATCTATTTCTGCTTCATTGACTATGCCAAAGCCTTTGACTGTGTGGATCACAGTAAACTGTGGAAAATTCTGAAAGAGATGGGAATACCAGACCACCTGATCTGCCTCTTGAGAAATTTGTATGCAGGTCAGGAAGCAACAGTTAGAACTGGACATGGAACAACAGACTGGTTCCAAATAGGAAATGGAGTACGTCAAGGCTGTATATTGTCACCCTGCTTATTTAACTTATATGCAGAGTACATCATGAGAAACGCTGGACTGGAAGAAACACAAGCTGGAATCAAGATTGCCAGGAGAAATCTCAATAACCTCAGATATGCAGATGACACCACCCTTATGGCAGAAAGTGAAGAGGAACTCAAAAGCCTCTTGATGAAAGTGAAAGTGGAGAGTGAAAAAGTGAGCTTAAAGCTCAACATTCAGAAAATGAAGATCATGGCATCCGGTCCCATCACTTCATGGGAAATAGATGGGGAAACAGTGTCAGACTTTATTTTTCTGGGCTCCAAAATCACTGCAGATGGTGATCGCAGCCATGAAATTAAAAGACGCTTACTCCTTGGAAGGAAAGTTATGACCAACCTAGATAGCATGTTTAAAAGCAGAGACATTACTTTGCCAAAAAAGGTCCATCTAGTCAAGGCTATGGTTTTCCTGTGGTCATGTATGGATGTGAGAGTTGGACTGTTGAAGAAGGCTGAGCACCAAAGAATTGATGCTTTTGAACTGTGGTGTTGGAGAAGACTCTTGAGAGTCCCTTGGATTGCAAGGAGATCCAACCAGTCCATTCTGAAGGAGATCAGCCCTGGGTGTTCTTTGGAAGGAATGATGCTAAAGCTAAAACTCCAGTACTTTGGCCACCTCATGCGAAGAGTTGACTCATTGGAAAAGACTCTGATGCTGGGAGGAATTGGGGGCAAGAGGAAAAGGGGACGACAGAGGATGAGATGGCTGGAGGGCATCCCTGACTCGATGGACGTGAGTCTGAGTGAACTCCGGGAGTTGTTGATGGACAGGGAGGCCTGGCGTGCTGCGATTCATGGGGTCACAAAGAGTCGGACACGACTGAGTGACTGATCTGATCTGATTGGCTGATTCATGTTGCACTTTGACAGAAAACAATAAAATTCTGTAAAGCAATTATCCTTCAATAAAAAATGAATTAATTTTTTTAAAAAGGACAGATTTCATGTCTATTTTCTAAAGAAACTGCTACCTTAAGGATTCTGCAGAAGCTATTGAAGGTTCATTGTACTGTTCTGAAAGAAAGAGTTAAAATGCCAGTTTCAGATTTTCCCCTTTATTTCTGAACTATGTTTTATTGAATGTGCTGGGCATTTAATGTAATGACAACTGTGAAACAGTATGTCAAACTCACTTTCTTTCTTCTTTTTATCAATTTCAGTATATTTGATTAATTCAGCTACAAATACACACTGTATCCTGAATTAATCTTAGTGTCCTGCTACAGATCAAACGTCAACTCATGAAATTTAAAATTCATGAGTGCTTCTCGCATTAATCTCAACCTCCATCTCTCCTAGAAGAGATTATGCCTCAATAAGTACATGCCTTTGGGAAAATTACAGTGCCTTTGCTGTCCATAAGGATGTTGGAATTTCATAAGGTTTCCCAAATATTTTCATGTGTCAATGTCACTGATGAAGGCAGAAAAATGTACATAATTCATTTTGGAAAAAAAAAATCTCATCTGCTTTAAAATGAGAATGGGACTTCTTTTTTCTCTAGATATCACTGACATTGAATACTTAGGTCTGAGATAAATCACCACTTCATCAAAGCAATCTCTTTCTCCACTTAACTTTCACATTATTTTTTGGATGAGGCATCACTTTCTACTTAGTACTGTATTGATTTGTGGTCATGTTTATCCTCCTTATTTGACTAGAAAGTCACCGAGGGCTCTGAGTGTGGTTTTTACATCTGGAGCAATTGTGGCACCTGATTCAGGGCTTTGGACAATGAGGAAGTTTCTTAAGTGTTTGCTGAAGTAACGAATCACCCGCAAACCCAATCTATTTCTCATTAAGTTATAATAATATAATGCTGGAAGGAATGTTTATTGCCTTCCCTCACTCAGTATGAATCTACACTCTGTTTAAACTGGCCTTCCTAAGTAAGGAAATTGTACAGTGTGTTACACATTGTGATCTAAACCCCAGAAAGTTCTCTTGCCTCTAAATATTCAGAAATTTGTGTTACTATGGATACACACACACACTCATACTGCTTAGAATTTCTAAATTTAGAATTTCTAAAATGAGTAAAGAAGATGTCATCAGTCATTCATACATCAATTGGAGTTAGTCAAAGTATTTCTTTCCTGAAAACCTCAGGAATTAGGATAAAAGGGGTTTATGAGCCAAATATGTTGCACACCGTTAATGCTGATAGAAACAAATTTGCTTATTGCTTTTAGAGGAAGACCTGGCTATGTGTGTGAACATACATGCTGATACATAGAAATGTTCATGCCTTTAGCCTAATGATCCAATGTTTGGAATTTGTTTTAAGTAAATAATGTGAAAATGAAAAAATGAGCCAAGACATTTATAACAGAATTTTAAGAGGAAAATATAAAACTAATACCAAGTCAAATAATACCAAGCCAAAAAATCAATAATAGAAAAGGTATTTGATATTTATATAAAAATTTGATGACTGACTCTACAACTAAGATAAATGTAGAAAGGATACAGAAAATGCTGCTGAATGGACAAAAGAAAATATAAAATTATATATATTTTTATTACAACTACATATAATTTCATTGGTATGAAAACTGGAAGAGATCATCCAAAAAAGGATTACCTATATAGTTATCAGAGTTGGAAATCCATTCTGGAAATATTATTGATAAAGCAAAAACTATAAAATCTGCAAGTTTCAGGTGAGGACCAGGAGTAGTGTATAAACTTATATTGACTAAGTATATTGGAGGTGGCCTGGACTAGACATTTCATGAAGGGCTGTGGCAGCCCATGGAAGGAATAACGAAACCCACAAGACTGGAGGACACCAAAAAATTAACCCAAGTGTTTCAAATGCTGTCTAAGATTGACCTGCCTGAAAGATCCCAGAGTTACAACTTCACTTAGAATTAATCTAAGTCTCAGTGGTATATTCTCCCTTATAGTTTCTCTAATGCCTTTATGCTCTAGTTTAAGACTTTTGTGATTGCTTTTCCCTAGGAAGAAACAATGATTTAGCTAGAATTCATACTCAATGCAATTCCTTTAATACATTTAGTCGTTATCTTTACATATGCATCTAAATCCTCTTTAAAATAGTAAGAAGTCTCTATCCTTGATTCCTTTTAACTAGAGGTAACTCTGATGAAACAAGAAATGATTCATAATAATTTAGTCCTAATAACAATAGCTGACACAAAATGAGTGTGCTCCCGATGAGCAGCACTCCGGGAGTTTGGTATGGAGCAGCTCATTTTCATCACATAACAATGAAAGGACACGAGTACATTCATAGTTTTCAGATTAGAAAATCAAGGGAGAAAGAAGTTCATTACCCCAGATTTTCTAACTAGTTTGAGCAGAGCTGCAATTTATGCACCAAACACTTTCAATTCTACCTCTCTTTAGGCATTAACTCCCTCCTGCTAAAAAATCATGAGGGAGTTAACAATTATCTTAGCAACATGGAAGAACTCTATTAAGGGAGATCTCCTGAAGGGCTTGCTAATTCTAGATTCTCTCAAATCTGAACTCAGAAGTAATTATGATACAGTGTGTTATACAGTTAAACTCCCTAATACTTTAAAAATTATCAGTTGCTGAAGATGAGTTATTTGGTACTGTGTCAATTAACTCCTTTGTCTCCAGCGTTCCTGTATCTCCTCTTTCTTCCAGATTCTTAATGGTTCTGAAGACCTACAAATTGACCTTGACTCACATAAGGGGAGAAATGTTTATCTTGTGGGTTTTTTGAGAGGATTTTGAAAGAGACTTTGAGTCTCAAAAGAGTGTGAAACACACAGTCTTCCTTACTGTGCTGATAAATTAAATCTCCATATCATAGTGGGCACTGATGCTTTCGGGAAAGAAGTTGAAGGGGACAAAACTCCTGGCTTCTGTATTTTAGCCACCAGCAGACAGTGACTTGATACCATGAAAATTTGCAAACTTCTAATGCTCCTTTCTCCAGCATTGAATCAATTAATCACACACCCTGGACTATAAATCAATGTATGCCTTGTTGTTGACTCTTGATTCTGAGGATTGATTGGAGTTAACACAGAAAAACCAATGAGGAAAAATTAGGCAGGTCCACCATAATTTCTGTCTCTTATTTTTATGATTTTCTTTTAAGTCAAAATTATCCCCAAATCGGAGAAGGCAATGGCACCCCACTCCAGTACTCTTGCCTGGAAAATCCCATGGACAGAGGAGCCTGGTGGGCTGCAGTCCATGGGGTCGCTAAGAGTCGGACACGACTAAAGTGACTTATCTTACCTTATCTTACCTTACCTTATCCCCAAATATCTGGGTTATTTCCAAACTAGAGCCAACAGCTTTTAGGAGTCATAAAAGCAGAATTCATTAGTATTAGAACCTCAAGCAAGGGAAGTCCAGTCAAGGCACAATTTTTAAAATGGCTTACCTTATTTCCAATGAAACACTCATTGAAATTTCTGAGAAAGCAAATTAGTTAATTTAAATCTATAAATGATCTTTCTGACTCTCCGTTTGTACCAATTAAGTGTTCAGGGTAGAATTCTAAAAGTACCCAATGCATTCTCTAAAAGTACCCATTGCCCAATATCTACCTTTGGCAATAAAATTTGGAAGATTTTTGCTCTCTGTATTAACAAAGCTCACACATATGCACACATGCGCACACACACACACACACACACACCACTGCCCCAACTGTGCCACCCCTGGGACACAGGATATAACTGATTGTGTCTATTTTAAGTTTTAGCTTTTAGGGTAAATCTATCAGACCACCTGATCTGCCTCTTGAGAAATTTGTATGCAGGTCAGGAAGCAACAGTTAGAACTGGACATGGAACAACAGACTGGTTCCAAATAGGAAAAGGAGTTCATCAAGGCTGTATATTGTCACCCTGTTTATTTAACTTATATGCAGAGTAAATCATGAGAAACGCTGGACTGGAAGAAACACAAGCTGGAATCAAGATTGCCAGGAGAAATCTCAATAACCTCAGATATGCAGATGACACCACCCTTATGGCAGAAAGTGAAGAGGAACTCAAAAGCCTCTTGATGAAAGTGAAAGTGGAGAGTGAAAAAGTGAGCTTAAAGCTCAACATTCAGAAAGCGAAGATCATGGCATCCGGTCCCATCACTTCATGGGAAATAGATGGGGAAACAGTGGAAACAGTGTCAGACTTTATTTTTCTGGGCTCCAAAATCACTACAGATGGTGACTGCAGCCATGAAATTAAAAGACGCTTACTCCTTGGAAGGAAAGTTATGACCAACCTAGATAGCATATTCAAAAGCAGAGACATTACTTTGCCAACAAAGGTTTGTCTAGTCAAGGCTGTGGTTTTTCCTGTGGTCATGTATGGATGTGAGAGTTGGACTGTGAAGAAGGCTGAGCACCGAAGAATTGACGCTTTTCAACTGTGGTGTTGGAGAAGACTCTTGAGAGTCCCTTGGACTGCAAGGAGATCCAACCAGTCCATTCTGAAGGAGATCAGCCCTGGGTGTTCTTTGGAGGGAATGATGCTAAAGCTGAAACTCCAGTACTTTGGCCACCTCATGCGAATAGTTGATTCATTGGAAAAGACTCTGATGCTGGGAGGGATTGGGAGCAGGAGGAGAAGGGGACGACAGAGGATGAGATGGCTGGATGGCATCACTGACTCGATGGACGTGAGTCTGAGTGAACTCCGGGAGTTGGTGATGGAGAGGGAGGCCTGGCGTGCTGCGATTCATGGGGTCGCAAAGAGTCAGACACGACTGAGCGACTGATCTGATCTGATCTGATCTTAAGCAGATTTACTTACTATAATAATGTTTAATTAAATAAATACAAATGGTTAAATTGCTTAATACATATTTGCATTACAAATTACATTGTACAAGTTACAATTACACTGTAACTAAATGATAAGCAAAGAAATTAATTCTATGGAAAGAGTTTGTATGTGGGCTCCCAGGTGGCTCAGTTTTAAAGAAACTGCCTGGCAATGCAGACCTGGGTTATTGGGTTCGATCTCTGGGTCAGAAAGATCCTCTGGAGGAGGAAATGGCAGCTCACTCCAGTATTCTTGCTGGGATAATCTCATGGACAGAAGAGCCTGGTGGGCTATAGTCCACAGGGTCTCAAAGAGTCGGATACTACTGAGTGGCTAAGATTGATGGCTTGACAGAGTTCATATACCATTGTTAAATATGTCAAAGTCATAATATCTTTATCATATGCAAAGTATTTCCTCCAAATATTACAAAATAATTCAGCTTCAAATGGAACTTTTGTCCAATTAAGTTTTCAAAGCACACATACATTCATACCAATTGACAAGAGAGTTTTCAGGCTAAAAAAGAAGCAAGGTGAGGGGAGAAACATCAGCGAAGTGAGGGATCAAGAAAAAGGTCTCATACTTTGGCCTATTTTCATTCTGGCCCTGAACATTCACTTACCATTCAACAAACATTTATTGAGAACCTACTAAGTGGCAGACACACAATCTGGATCCCTGTTTAAAAATATACAAAGAAACAACTTTAAACTTGAATTTTTCCTTATTTTCATTTGTTTGCCAATGACCACAGGCAATTCCTTTCATTTTTTTCCACTTTAAAGACATGAGAAATGGATGTTAAAGTTAAGCCAGGATTAACAGAGGCTTAGAAAGGGATTCTGTTGAGGAGTGAGTAAGCGCTTCTGTTCCTCACCTCTCTCTTTTTTCCCATTCATCCTATGACACTCCTGCAGGCAGAAAATGAAAGGGCCTCCCTTTTCAGAAAAAAGTGTATAAGTCAGATTGCAGTTAAAAGTTCAGAAAAGTGAGCAAGGGGAGACTAGCCTAGACTGTAGATCATCAGAAAGTCTAAAGCAGATTTGACTTCGTCTAAAGTAGATTTGACTTCTTTAAAAACCTTTTATAGGTTAACAGCAAAACCTTTTATAGGTTTTTAAAGAAGCCTGAGTTATTATAAAGGTGTTTTTAGGGCTACTGACCTGACTGTGATTCACAGAGTGAAACGATCAGAGAGAAAGTCTCTTAAAATATTCTGTGACATTAGCTGTAGGGGATAGATGGATTGATGGATTAAATTCAAACATTTCAGAGAAAGGTCTGTCAGAACATGACAACAAATTGGGAGATTGGGACTGACCTATATACACTACTGTGTGTGAGACAGGTCGCTAGTGGGAAGCTCAGTATACAGCTCAGGGAGCTCAGCTCAGTGCTCTGTGGTGCCCAGGAGGGGTGAGGGGTGGGAGAGGAAGGAGATCCAAGAGGGATGGGACACATGTGAACATACAGCTGATTCACTTCGTTGTACAGCAGATATGAACACACCATTGCAAAGCAGCTCTATCCACCCAACCTCAAAAAAAAAAAACAATGTGAAGACACTTACACTACTGAACTGCACACTTAAAAATGATCAAGTGGTAAAAAAAAAAAAAAGGTTACCTATTATCTCTAAAAAAATGTATTCTGGTGGATGTATTACAGTGTCTACTATACCAATCTATATTACAGAAAGCATCTCCCATATAGGAGGCTGAAGGAGTTCTAGAATGAGGTTTTAATTTTAACAACACACACACACACAAAAGAACTTGACAATGGAGAGGAGTCGGGGGTAGGGCGGGGGGGGAGGTGATTGCTGTGATTGGGATAGTGAGAAAAGAGGGAGTCAACAGCAAGAGAGCTAACACTTGAGGATAGCATTTGGATTTGAAGTAAGGAATACTGCAAAAAGTTTCCGAAGTTCTAATGTTGAAAGTAATTTGTTCTCTGCTCTGGTCCATTGGCTCCCATCACTCAGATGAGAAAGGACCAGAATTGATGACTCGCAAGGCTATTACCTTGTTTATCACAAAGGTGTCTGATGTAAAATCAGGTCAGCTGGAAAAGAACTCAGAAATCTCCTAAAATGAAATGTTTTAAATGCGAGGAGTGAAAATAAGTACATTCAAAGCAAAGATTTTTAAAAGAGAGTGGCTTAAAAAAAAAAAAAAAGGATAGCACCAATTCGAGAGAGTAATGGGATTTGTCACAAATCCCTGAGCAACCCTGTTGCTCCAGGACTTCTGAACTGACCTTCGGTTTTTCTTCCCTCCCCTTCTGGCCTTTTCCTCTATACCCATGTGACACTTACCCTTTAACTTTGCCTTTCACACCTGCATTGTTAATGTTATTATAATCTGCATTCATTTTTTCCACTAATTCCCCAGTGGAAACTCTCTGAAGGCAGGAATGACACTGTACTCATTTTTGTATCCAAATACTGACACGGTGTTTAATACATAAAAAGGTCTCATTTTATTCAAGACTGTTTTATTGGAATATAATTACTTTACAGTGTTAGTTTCTGCTGTATAGGAAGTGAATCAGTTATCCGTATACATTCACCCCTTCCCTCGTGGCCCTTCCTCCCAGCCCCCACATCCCACCCCTCCAGATCACCACAGACGCTGAGCCTTCATCCCTATGCTTTAGAGAAGTTTCCCAGAAGCCACCTATTTTACCAAGGTTGCTTCCGTGCCCTGGCTATTATAAATTGTGTTGCAATGAACACTGGAGTGTATATGTCTTTTAAATTCAATTTGTATGTTTTGTCTCTGGAATTAACATAAATTCTTCTAAGGTTGGAGCCCAATGTCCTGCATAAAACCTTGAGCAAAATGGAATAATAGTCAAGGAAGTTACTTTCGTATTTTGTATTTTTGTACACTTTACAATCAGGAAAAAACATACACTATCACATTTGATCTTCAGGGCAGTCCAGCAAGCCAAAGTTTCACCCCCAGGTATGGATAAGGAACAGATGCATATTTTAAGCCATCAACTCAGGACTACATGGCTGGCAGGCACTATTTGGAGCTCAGCTTCCTCTTAATACAGGCTGGCCCACTGCTTATTTGGTCCTTGTCCTCAGGACAAGTCACTTAATTAACTGAACCATCTTCACTTTCTTATCTCCATCTTCTTCCTGAACCAGTTGTTTTTCTACCAATAAGAAGACATACTTGCAAAACAGAAGCAAGTTGGGAAAACTGCTTCAAGGGATAAAATTAACAACTGTTAAAGTGAAAGTCACTGAGCTGTGTCCAAGTCTTTGTGACCCCATGGGCTGTAGCTCACCAGGCTCCTCTGTCCATGGAATTCTCCAGGCCAGAATACTGGAGCGGGCAGCCATTACCTTCTCCAGGGGATCTTCCCAACCCAAGTATCAAACCCAGATCTCCTGCTTACAGGCAGATTCTTTACCATCTGAGCCACCAGGAAAGCCCAAATAATAGATGACAATTTCTAGTGACTCAGACACTTCCCCAAGACAGCTCACTCCCCTTCGATCTTTGGTAAACTTCCCCCCATTGTCTACACTGAACCTGAAGAAAATTGTCAAACACAACACAGATATAAATTTCTTTACCTCCTAAAATTGATAAAAGCCTAAACTTCTGTCCTTAGTAAATATCCCTAGATGTCTCTCCCCTGTCTGTCCCTATCTGATTGCCTCCCCAGGGCACTGTGGCTAAATATATACATTGGTTTGGGTGTCTTCTGTGTCTTCTGTCTGTATCAAATATATTTATGTATATTTTTTTTTCTCTTCTATCCTTATACTGTGACTGAATCTTTTTTTAATTCTCTCCTTTTCAAACCTTCTTCCTGCTAAATTATTGTCCTTACTAAATAATTTTTTATTCTGTATGCTCTTTTGCAACTATCTACTTCCAAAAATAAGATACTAGAACAATTGTTACTCTTGCAACCCTTGACTAATGTATTATACTTCAGAGCAAACAAAAATGTTTCTCACCTCCATTCCTTAGGTTTCCTTTTCATCTAAAGATCCCGAGGGACTTCCCTGGTGATCCAGTGGCCAAGACTCCATGCTCCCAATTCAGGGGGCCTGGGTTCAATCCCTGATCAGGAAACTAGATGCCACATGTCACAACTAAGAACCTGCGTGCTGCAGTGAAGATCAAAGATCCCACATGCCAAAACTAAGACTTGGCACAGCCAAATAAATAAATATTTTTAAGTAAAAAAATAAAGACACTGAAACGTTATTGATATATGTATGACTGGGCAGATGGAATAGCACAGCTCTGGTCAAGATGCAAAGTGGGAGCCACAGCTCACGACTCTGACCTCCACACAGAATCACTGAACAGGGCACGGGAAGGACATTCTCATCCAGCTGAGGGCCGCTTCCTGTGCTCTCTGACCTGGCCCTTTGAAGTCACTTAGGAAGGTGGGCTGTAACGGTAAAAGGTCAGGTTACAGCACGGGTAAATAACATCTCCCCTAGGATTTCTTACATCTCAGTTGAACTCATTAGGAAAAAAAGAGTCATTAAAATATTAACAACTATGATTTAGGAAAATGTCATTTAACCATGAAGCACTTTCGATTTTTGGCAAGAATGCCATGTGTTTAAGATTTAATACTGCCATCTTTGAAAAGCAGACTGGATAGCTACAGCTTTCAGTGGCTCTGGAGGCATCTAGGTATTTCTGGGACGTATTTGAAACTACATAAGATTTCTCCAAACATGGTAACGGATGATGTCAATTCCACTTGTCCATTGCTCTGATTCTCCCCATTTATAAACTGAGTGTAATAATGTTAAACAAGAGCATGTCACTGACTATCTTAAAAAATCTTTCAACAGAAGTCTACTTTTTGGACAAAGTCTTGGGAGAAATCAATACATACCCACTGTGAATGAAATAGGTCTCATGGTCAATCTAGGTTCAAAATATTTTGAGAAAATACCCATTGGAGAAAAGAAACTAAATATAATCAGGCTAATGGAGAGATAGTTCTATTAATAAATCCAAGTGATAAAGAACAAAGTCAGACTCTTTCTCTCTAAACAACCATTAACTAGCTAGCCAATCACTATAAAAAAAATCTAGGAGATGAGGAAGGGAAGGACTGAGAGTTTGGGATTAACAGATGCAAGCTAGAGTATATAAAATGGATAAAGAATAAGGTCCTACTGCATAGCACAGGGAGCAATATTCAATATCTTGGGATAAACCATAATGGAAAACAATATAAAAAAGAATATACATATGTATAAATGAATCACTTTGCTGTATAGCAGAAATTAACACACTGTAAATCAACTATACATCAATAAACTTTCTTTTATCTTTTTAAATAAAATTTTTTAAATGCTAGCCTTTAATCATGCCAATAATAGTAACTCACTATTTATGGTCAGCAGATATTTAAAATAACATTCCCTGATGATTCCCGGGTTGGTCACTCATTAACTCTGTGACTTTGCACCTTTATGTCATTTCCATAAAATAAGAATTTTGTAGATGTCTTTCCCTTCTTATATTCCAAGATTTTATCATCAAACTTTAATTCATTTCCTATGTAAGTATTTTTACTCCTCATATAAATTAAAGAAAGTAGGGAAAATCAATACACCATTCATATATGACCTATATCAAACCCCTTACGTTATACAGTGGAAGTGACAAATAGATTTAAGGGATTAGATATGATAGACAGAGTGCCTGAAGAACAATGGATGGAGGTTCATAACATTGTACAGGAGGTGGTGATCAAAACTATCCCCAAGAGAAGGAAATACAAAAAGGCAAAATGGTTGTCTGAGGAGGCCTTACAAATAGCCAAGAAAAGAAGAGAAGTGAAAGTCAAAGGAGAAAAGGAAAGATATACCTATCTGAATACAGAGTTCCAAAGAATAGAAAGAAGAGATAAGAAAGCCTTCCTAAGTGAACAATGCAGAGAAATAGAGGAAAACAATAGAATGGGAAAGAATAGAGATCTCTTCAAGAAAATTAGAGATACCAAGGGAATATTTCATGCAAAGATGGGCACAATAAAGGATAGAAATGGTATGGACCTAACAGAAGCAGAAGATATTAAGAAGAGGTGGCAAGAATACACAGAAGAACTGTACAAGAAGGAGTTTGATGACCCAGATAACCACAGTGGTGTCATCACTCACCTAGAGCCAGACATTCTGGAGTGTGGTGGGCCTTAGGAAGTATCACTACAAACAAAGCTAGCGGAGGTGAAGGAACTCCAGCTGAGCCATTTCAAATCCAAAAAGACGAGGAGATGATGCTGGAAAAGTGCTGCACTCAATTTGCAGCAAACGTGGAAAACTCAGCAGTGAGCACAGGACTGGAAAAGGTCAGTTTTCATCCCAACCCCAAAGAAAGGCAATGCCAAAGAAAGTTCAGACTACCTCACAATTGCACCCATCTCACACGCTAGCGAAGTAATGCTCAAAAGCCTCCAAGCTAGACTTCAACAGTATGTGAACTGGAAACTTCCAAATGTACAAGCTGGATTTAGAAAAGGCAGACGAACCAGAGATCAAATTGCCAACATTTGCTGGATCACAGAAAAAGCAAGAGAATTCCAGAAGAACATCTACTTCTGCTTCATTGACCACACTAAAGTCTTTGACTGTGTGGATCGCAACAAACTGTGGAAAATTCTTAAAGAGATGGGAATACCAGACTACCTTACCTACCTCCTGAGAAACCTATATGCAGGTCAAGAAGAAACAGAACTGGACATAGAATAATGGACTGGTTCAAAATTGGGAAAGAAGTACATCAAGGCTGTATATTGTCACCCTGCTTATTTAACTTATATGCAGAGCACACATGTGAAATGCCAGACTGGATGAAACACAAGCTGGAATCAAGATTGCCGGGAGAAATATCAATAACCTCAGATATGCAGATGACACCACCCTTATAGCAGAAAGCGAAGAACTCAAGAGCCTCTTGATAAAAGTGAAAGATGAGACTGAAAAGGCTGCTTAAAACTCAGCATTCAAAAAATGAGCATCATGGTATCCAGTCCCATCACTTCATGGCAAATAGATAGGGAAACAATGGAAACAGTGACAGACTTTATTTTCTTGGGCTCCAAAATCACTGAGAATGGTGACTGCAGTCATCAAATTAAAAGACACTCACTCCCTGGAAGAAAAGCTATGACAAATCTAGACAATGTATTAAAAAGCAGAGATGTTACTTTGCCAACAAAGGTCCATCTAGTCAAAGCTATGGTTTTTCCAGTTGTCATGTATGGATGTGAGAGTTGGACTACAAAGCAGGCTAAGTGCCAAAGAACTGATGCTGTAGAACTGTGGTGTTGAAGACTTGAGAGTCCCTTGGACTGCAAGGAGATCAAACCAGTCAATCCTAAAGGAAATCAACTCTGAATATTCACTGGAAGGACTGATGCTGAAGCTGAAGCTCCAATACTTGGGCCAACTGATGGGAAGAGCCGAATCATGGGAAAAGACCCTGATGCTGGGAAAGATTGAGGGAAGTAGGAAAAGGGAAGACTATAGGACAAGACAGTTGGATGGCATCACTGACTCAATGGACGTGAGTTTGAGCAAACTCTGGGAGATAGTGAAGGACAGGGAAGCCTGGTATCCTGCAGTTCATGGGGTCACAAAGAGGTGGACACAATTGAACAATTCCTCATATGCTAGTCTCCTTTCAAGTTTGAGAATAAGGAGATTAACAGGAATTAGCAGTATTTAACAGTATTATGACAAGACACATAGAAATGCCTGAGTTCAGCCGATCATCTCACCTTCAGGGCACTCCAAGAGAGCCTCATGTGCGAACACAAATCAAAGTAACATTTTATTAACAACTGTCCAAATACCAGATTCCCCAGTGAAAGGCTTTGATGAAAAGTCAGAACCAATATGAGGCCTAAGCACCATCTTCTACTCCACTGAAAACAGCAGAACAGTATATTCAGGTTGAGAGGAAGAGAGGGAAGAAAGGAGGGAAAGCAAGATGTTTGAGCACGCTGGCTTCAGTGGTCAATGAAGTCTCTCTCTCTCTCTCTCTCTCTCTTTCTCTCTCTCTCTCTCTTGTTCTGTCTCCTTCTCTTTCTTTCCTCCCTGCCTTGAAAAAAATATAACCAATAAATACATCACTTTCCCAACGACAATGTCTTGTTATCATTATGGACTTAGGATTTGCCTTGCTTCTTGTCAATATGGAAACCATCAGGGTCAACACAGGCCTTTAAGCGCCAATATGCTACCGTGGATGAAGGGGTTCCATTCACGTCCATGTAACTTTCTCTGTACGTCCTCCCTTTTCTCCCTCTACCTGTCCAGTGTTCTTGCCTGGAGAAGCCCAGGGACGGGGGAGCCTGGTGGGCTGCCATCTATGGGGTAGCACAGAGTCGGACAAGACTGAAGTGACTTAGCAGCAGCAGCAGAAGACATTTGGTTCTTACTGAAAAACAAACTGAATTACAACTGCTGTTGAGCCAATAATCGATACTTGAGGGGTCAATGCCAGCAACACGTTTTCCTAAGAGGCTTGGGGAGGGGTATGGTCCTTCTCATTTAAACCAATTCAGTTCTTTGTGATTCTTCTGGGTTTATCTTAAAGGTCACATTCCCAAGGAAGCTTTTCCTAGCCTTTTGACCTAAATTAGATAATGTTTGTCTTATGCTCCCCTTTGGTAATGCTATTTACATTGTTCAGTTCAGTTCAGTCACTCAGTTGTGTCCAACTCTTTGTGACCCCATGGACTGCAGCACAACAGGCCTCCCTGTCCATCAACAACTCCCGGAGTTCACTCAAACTCATGTCCATTGAGTCAGTGATGCCATCCAACCATCTCATCCTCTGTCGTCCCCTTCTCCTCCTGCCTTCAATCTTTCCCAGCATCAGGGTCTTTTCAAATGAGTCACCTCTGCACATCAGGTGGCCAAAGTATTGGAGTTTCCGCTTCAACATTGTTACATATTTAAAAACTGCTTTTGTTATTAGAATGTAAGCCCTATAAAGGCAGGCAGGCAGGTCAGATAAATGTCCCCTCCCGCCAGGCAGTCACAGTGCTCTGCCCAGGGGCAAGCAATTCTGCCCAGACTTCAGCCCCACTCACACCTTGGTGGGAACAGACATACCCACACAAGATACTCTAAAAGCAGAGGCCAGATTTGTGCTTTTATCACTGTTTCCCTGTACCTAACATGAAGTCTGCCATCTGGATAAAGCTTGATAATTATCCAACAACCTGAATTTTAATATTGAAGTTCTGACACTTGAAATAAAAGACGTAATTATAAATTGAGCCTTTCAATGAATTTTCCCAAATAATTTTCCTACATCTTCCTCTTTCACCCTCTTAAAACACACACACACACACACACACCATCTTCATACACACTGTACATTATTTCTTGTTCCTAGCTTGTAATCCAAGCTTATTTGTTTATATTAGTCTGACAAATACAACCTGGCTTTACAATGAATGTTTCAGAGGTAAATTGAGAAAAACTGAGGAAATTAACATAGTGTATTATTACAGATTAGATTCTTCTTTTCTATTAAGAACTATGGATATATTTGTTAAACGTGTTGCCTCTATTTTTACCACCCTATCCCAAACAATTTGAACAAATCTCCTGCATTTTCTTGATAAAAATGGAGCTCCATTTAACTGCAGAGTTTACACACTGTATCTTGGGATCCTTAAAGCAAAATATTTTACTTCAGTCAGGACATGATCTAAAACATATATGTGGGTGATAAGTGTGTGTGTGTATGAAAAAGAAGTTCCCAATAATTAGTTATCCCCAAATAAAACAAACTGCCTCAAAATTTACATAACTTGTCGCTTGCCATGACTGGCCAAAATCAAGCATAAATGGGTTAGTATTTATCACAAGTGTCCTAAAGAGATTCCAGCAGAACAAAGAAAGCTTGAGAAGATTTGTATTCTCGATATTTCCTAAGAACACAAGTGGTGCTGCCTGAAAAGCGACTACAATCCCCATGAATGCAAATTTACAGGCATTTTATTAACGTTACTATTATGTATGGACCACAGAATTAATAGAATTGCTGGAAACACTTTGTTGTGAGTTCACTGAAACAGGAAAATCCAAGATTAGTTTGCCTTCCTTCTACAAGGAAGGAATCCAAGGCAGTATCCATACCATGGTTGCAGCTCCAGAATTTAGAGACATTCCAGCGCTCACATTCCATGATCACAGCCCGAGTCTTCATCCACTCAGTGGCCCAGCCATACTGGATAGGGCTTTTAGTGTTCTGGGTTAGAATCAGGCTTCTGTGGGAGTAAATGTCACCTTTGATATTAACTAACTGTCCATGCCCTTGAGTGAGTCATTTAATTTCTCAATGCCTTGTTTCCAGATCTGAAAAACTACGATGAAAACAATACCAAAATTATCTGGGCCACTGGAGGGAGTAAATAAATGAGCCAATACATAAAGTCCTTAGGATCCTGCCTGACACAGGTTCAGTTCGGTTCAGTCACTCAGTCGTGTCTGACTCTTTGCGACCCCATGAATCGCAGCACTCCGGGCCTCCCTGTCCATCACCATCTCCTGGAGTTCGCTCAAACTCATGTGCATCAAGTCGGTGATGCCACCCAGCCATCTCATCCTCTGCCGTCCCCTTCTCCTCCTACCCCCAATCCCTCCCAGCATCAAGGTCTTTTCCAACAAGTCAACTCTTCGCATGAGGTGGCCAAAGTATCGGAGTTTCAGCCCCAGCATCAGTCCTTCCAATGAACACCCAGGACTGGTCTCCTTTAGGATGGACTGGTTGGATCTCCTTGCAGTCCAAGGGACTCTCAAGAGTTTTCTCCAACACCACAGTTCAAAAGCATCAATTCTTCAATGCTCAGCTTTCTTCATAGTCCAACTCTCACATCCATACATGACCACTGGAAAAACCATAGCCTTGACTAGACGGACCTTTGTTGGCAAAGTAATATCTCTGCTTTTGAATATGCTATCTAGGTTGGTCATAACCTTCCTTTCAAGGAGGAAGCGTCTTTTAATTTCATGGCTGCAATCACTGTCTGACACAGGTAGTACTCGGTAAATGTTAACCTTATGTCTTTGGATAATTTTCTCTTTCCAGTGTCTTAGTTTTCTCATTCTAAAGCATGTACAAAAAGAATGTTCCTATCTTAGAGCACTGTGAAAATCACAGGAGAAAAGTAAAATTGCTTTGGAATAGATCAGCTTCTACACAAATGCTAGGAGTGAATAAAAATAATATTACAGACAGCTAAGCAAATTTTTTTCTTTCTGCCTTCTTTTCAGTAGAAAGTACTTTGTAACTTTTTTCTTCACTCTGCAAGAGAAATGTTTCGGGAAAAAGAACTAGGAGTTTTACATCAAAGTAGACAATCGCTGTAGCAATAAAGGCATTCTTCCTGGTAAGCTTTCAGAGATGGCTTTTAGCATTTTTCTGCATATGGAAGATTGGGGCTTTTTTATTATCACAGAGTGAACTAAAAACACGCTCCACAAAAACATAAAAGCATTCTCTCTAGGAAGCGGAACAGGGCCCTGGCTTCTGGGCCTCCCACTGTTGACCTCAGCAAGTATTCCCTGAAGCGTCATTCACAGAGCAGTCTGCCAAAGATGTAGGGAGCAGAGTGACCTCCAACAAAGAGGAAGAACAGCATCTTCTTCAAGTGGTCAGAGAAGCTGGAGAGCAAAGCCTCTCTGAATGGCTCCCAAAGGTCTGCCTGACCTTTCACATTCATGCTGCAGTCCGGGGCATCCTCTTTCAGGTTGTCAGTGGAATCTTCCAATTTCCCAAACTTGCTCAACTCAGGGCTGAAATTTAAAGCCTTGCATTTAGAAAGCCAAGAAAGGACTGCCTTTGTGCTTGATGGGCTTAGTGCAACGGCGGTTCAAGTGCATCAGGCTGAGGGGACAGGTGCATCCCATCAGGGCACACGCTCACAACAGCGTGGAAGCAAGCCTTTAAGGTGAAGAGGTCATTTCTCTTGCTGTTGTAGAAAGGGTTGAAAAGATTTGAATATATGTAGTTTATTATATACATGTAATAGTATATATAAAAATATATACAACGTAAAAATCATCCCGAATCTCACAACTTGGACATAACCGAGACAACATTAGACCTAACAGTCTAAGCTCCACAGGGTCAGGGATCTCACATAAGGATGAGCCAGGAGACAAGATCCCAGCCTGGAAGAGCTCAGCAGGGCTCCTCTCCTTGAGATGTCACTTGCTTAGGTGGTCTCTACAGAGGATGAGACGGCTGGATGGCATCACTGACCGATGGACATGAGTCTGAGTAAACTCCGGGAGTTGGTGATGGACAGGGAGGCCTGGCGTGCTGTGATTCATGGGGTCGCAGAGTCGGACACGACTGAGCGACTGAACTGAACTGAACTGAACTAGGTGGTCTCTGTCACTCTATTTTAAATTTCCCCCAGTTCTCCCTGAGTAAGTTTTCTCCATAGCACTGATCACATTTGAACACTATATATATTTATTACAATATATTGTTATATATTATATAAATACATTTATAAATATGATATAAATGTTATAATAAATTATTGAATATTAAATATAGATTACTGATCATTTTTCTTCATGTCATGTTCATTAAGAAATGTAGCAGATCATAAGTGATCAGTTTAATTTCATCTTATATATTTTTCCTATTTATTTTGCTTATTATGTCTTTATTCTCCCTAAAACAGTGGTTTGCTCTGATTCCCAACTTTAAACAGTGCCTGGCATGGAGCAGGCAATCAGTAAATATTACCAAATTATTGAGGAAATAGAGATTAAATCAAACATACTGCAATGCACCTTTTCCCTAATAATTATGAACTAGTTCAATTAATTTTAGTTCATTCAATCATTATAAACCAGTCCAATAAGAGAGGACTTGGTAAATAAACCATGATTCTTCTACAAAACAAAATATGTCAAAATTTTGTATTTTGATATTTCATAAAATATTTTGATATTTTACAGCACGTAAATCATCCTGAATCTCACAAGTTGGCAAAAAACAAGTTAACATTAAACCTTAGAGTTTGTTAGATTTTGAAAGTCAGATTATGAGAGAATATGCATAATACGATCCTATTTTCAATACATATACAAATCATATTGATGTTGTGTCTGGCATGATGTTGTGTGCTTGGGCCATCTGGATGAAAAAGTGTACACAGGAAACTGACATATAAAGAGATAACAATGACACAATTAGATAAAAACTATAATGAATATACCTGCATTTTTTCTGCTTTAGAATAGGTCTGGCTCCTTGAGAAAATGGCCAGGGAAAAGTGGGAACAGTTACCTCATTAGAGAAAAGGCACTTTATACATATATGTCACGTTAATGGCCAAGCTGCCAGGGAAAATGTTATTTTATTGGGACACATGACGACACAATGTTTTACTTACCATTCAAAAGCAAAGCCACTACTTCTAACCCCTTCACGAGCACGGTGACATCTTGCAAGGGACCTACAGCTTATAACTGCTTTGATGGCTTTAGCCCTAATTCTAGATCGGAACAGTGTGGGAATCAGAGAATTGTGGAGAAGGACACTTCTGTTCACTGCTCACTGAAGCCCGTGGTGCTGCATCAGCTGTGGTCCTGAAATCACAAGAGGATTCTTCTCCTTGGTTTGTTTCACCGTCCCTAAGACACCAAGGAAAGCAGAGACTTGGAAACTCGATCTGACCCAACCGCCCTGTTTGTCATCAGCACAATGTGTCACTTGCAAGTTCATCCAGTATCTTCCATTCCAGGGTGGGAAGCAGCTAAGAATAGCTGCAGCGTTTGACTCTAAGCGGCCTGCCGGGAAGCCCAGAGCCGACTGCGTGACTCATGATTGGATGCAAATTCTTGTGTGAGCGCTGATACAGAGGAGCCTTTCAGCGAGGGAAGGAGAGGGTGCCTCTTAACGAGCTGCCCTGGCTGCCAAGAACTTCCGCCCCCCTTTTGGTCTTTTAGTGACAAAGGGCAAACCTGGAGATAGGCAAGACTCCAGAACAGCACTAAATGGCACGAGGCTAAATTTCTCTCACCTAGCTCAGATAACGAATTTGGATGCTTTCCTTTAAAGTAAAATTTAAACTCTGAAATAAGCTTCGGTCATAAACAACATCATAATCTAAGATAGCAGAACCAAGGCTTAAACAGGTTGGGAGTGCTTCCACAGTCTTCATTTCAAAGGATTCCTATATTATTTATTATATTAGCCACTACGTGTATTCGCATCAGCTAACCATCTCAGATTACCTCAGATGGATCCCACTCTCAAATACTCACTTAAAAATCTGTAAATAAAATGAAAATAATGCTAGCAGTGAATATTTATTCAGCTTGGCACTATGCTAAGCTCTTTAGGTACATTTTCTAATTAAATTGTTACGATCACTCTGTAAAGTATATTAGATTATCATGCCTGACTTAAGTTCAGTTACTTGCCCACAGTCACAAAATTAGTCATCATGAGAACATCCTGCAATTTGGCATTCTTTCTTCCATTTTCATTTCAAGACCACCTGCTGTGGTAAATCAAGAAATTAATATTGAACTTTATAATGAGATTTCACACAAGCATCTGTCTATGGTAAGACTACTAATTCCAACCTTATATTGTATTCACCCAGAATGCAAATTAGGAGAAAAGATGGATTTTTTTTCTCTAAAGTGTGGAAGAAGAGACATCATTAATGCTCACCATTCTCACGTGAGATTTTAAAGGTAGAAAGATGTAAAGATCAAAATAAAAATGATTCAAAATATTCAAAAATCCTACTGCCATGCATATTCTTTTCTCTAATGAAATAGCTGATACCTGACTGTTCTGAACCACAAAGATGGCAATTCTGCACAGTTCAACCCTCAGATAGCACAGTGATGCTCCAGGATGTGGGCTCAGGACCAAGCAGACCTTCAAGACCTGCTCTTCACACTTTCTCGCTCTCTGATTTTGGCACATTATTATCACTCTCAGTCAAAGGTCCTCATGTTGTGAAATGGGGCTAATGAAAGTTCCCACCTTTGTGAGGATATAATTTGTACAAAGCACTCACAGGAGCAACCATCCAGGTCTCAGCGGTGAAGGATGCGCTAAGATGATTATCACGCCAGGTCTCAGCGGTGAAGGATGCACTAAGATGATTATCACGTAAGTGCTCAAAGAGCCTTTCCTCTAAGAGACAGGAGACAGCAAGCTCTGGTATACTTTCCATTTTTTTAAGAACATCAGCCATATTGCATTAGGGCTGTGCCCTTAATGACTTCAAAGTGTACCTATTTAAGCCCTTACTTCAAGACTTTCCAACCTATATGTCACATGCATGAGCAAAGAAACCCGTTAGATGACTTCAGCCTCAGCCAGTTTCTAACGGTAACCTCAGAGGAGATGCTGAGCATGAATTACCCACGAAAACTAATCTAATTCCAGACTCACTGCAAACATCTGAGACAATCAGGTAGACAAGTGATTCAAAGTGTCTGGGTGGCTCGGGTACTTTTGAACGATGCCAGCAAGCCCCGAGTCCACATACCTTCCCCTTACAACATCTCCTCAACCTAAGTGGACCAGCGTGTGCATATGAGCCCGTGTGTGCAACTCTATTCCTTTTCCCGTGAAATGAACACCAGAATCACCTCAGCACCCAGTGAAGATCCGGCACCCTGATTTATTCTCTCATTCTAGAATTATACAGTCAAAACTTGTCACCCCATGTTCTCATTTTTCTCTCTTGTGCCATCACTTTCTCTATTTCAAGAAGAATAAATTTTTGCTTATAACTTCTCTCTAAAGAAACAGGGAAAGGAGGACATTCTTGAATGTGTGGTTAGACTTGTCATTATAACTCCCTGGTTTTTAGCACATTGTGTAAACATGACTGAATATGTTTCTCCATATTATGTAGATAATCATTTACTATTTCAATTACTTTGTGTAAAATAAAAGTAAATATTCATGTCTTTTAAAAACAAAAATGCTAATTAATTGTCCAAAATCAATGTTACTAAACATCGCCTAAACCTTTTCTTGCCAGAGTTGCAGGAAGAATATAGATATTTTCAGTGGATGGTTGAACAATAACTAGACGAACTTTAGATTTTTTTCTGCCCTAAGACGCACAATTCCCTGACTCCATAGTTCCTGTACCTTCCACCCCACTTCACTGACCCTGTAAGGCCATTGATCATCACTGTCCACAGCCACCCAGTTTGTCATTCATTACCACCTAGGATGATCATATATTCCTTCCCCAGGACCAAGTGACTGGGCAAAGTTATGCCCATGATCTACCCCTGACAAGTTAGCGTTCGCACTCACAATTTTCCAGCTTGCGACTATCACCATCCGTCTCTTTCGTCATACCCCACGAGCCTACCTAAGAGTGAAGCCAACACAGAGAAGCCAGGACATGGAGAGAGAGAAAAGCAGAACAGCAAGGAGACGGACAGAGTCAGAATACCGCACACGTCTTTTCAACTCCTGGATTCAGCTGTTCCTAAAGTCTATATACCTGTGGTCTTCTTAGTTATACCAACTAATAGAGTCCTTTTTATTAAAAGCAAGTTGACTTGGATTTCTGGTATCAGCAGAAATTTATTCATGTAAAATAAATGACAAGGACATGCTGTATAGCACAAGGAACTATATTCAATATCTTGTAATAACCTATAATGGAAAAGAATCTGAAAATGTAGATATATAGATAATAGACAGAACTCCTAAAATAACATCATTGTAAATCAACTATGCTTCAATTAAAAAATATATAAACTTGTAAAATGGGTGGTATAATGCCTAGCCATAGTAAATGCTCATTAAATTATATAAATATACAATTTAATATAAAGACCACACACTGATCTCAAGCATACAAAAAGTACTACACAGTGTATCACAAACAAAACACAGATGACTAAATCAGCCTTCAGGGTATTGCTATTCAAGTGTTAATGCTATGCATTAACTCTTAAATTCAAATATTAAGTACACATAACTTCAAACGTTAATATGGTTATTGTCTTTCCAGTAGTCATTATAAATATGAGAGTTGGACCATAAAGAAGGCAGAGTGCCAAAGAATTGATGCTTTGCAACTATGGTGCTGGAAAAGATGTTTTTTCTTTTTTGATTTATTTATCTTTAATTGAAGGATAATTGCTCTATGGTACTGCATTGCTGTTGCTGTTGCTGCTGTTAAGTCGCTTCAGTCGTGTCCGACTCTGTGCGACCCCAGAGACGGCAGCCCACCAGCCTCCCCCATCCCTGGGATTCTCCAGGCAAGAACACTGGAGCGGGTTGCCATTTCCTTCTTCAATGCATGAAAGTGAAAAGTGAAAGTGAAGTCACTCAGTCATGTCCGACCCTCAGCGACCCCATGGACTGCAGCCCACCAGGCTCCTCCGTCCATGGGATTCTCCAGGCAAGAGTACTGGAGTGGGGTGCCATCGCCTTCTCCGATGGTACTGCATTGGCTTCTACCAAATACCAATATGAATCAGCCATAGGTTTACCCATGTCCTCTCCCACTTGAACACCCCACCCACCTTCCTCCCCGTCTCAACCCTCCAGGTTGTTATCAAGCCTCAATTTGAGTTCCCCGAGTCATACAGCAAATTCCCATTGGCTATTTATTTTACATATGGTAATGTATATTTTGATATTACTCTCTCCATACCTCCCACCCTCTTCTCCCCCATCAGCTGTGTCCGTAAGTCTGTTCTCAATGTCTGTTTCTCCATCGCTGCTCTGAAGATAGGTTCATCAGTACTATCTTTCTAGATTCCATATATATGCAGTAGTATATGATAATTGTTTTTTGGAGAAGACTCTTGAGAGTCCCTTGGACTGCAAGGAGATCAAACCAGTCAATCCTAAAGGAAATCAACCCTGAATACTCACTGGAAGGACTGATGCTGAAGTTGAACCTCCAATACTTTGCCTACCTGATGCAAAGAACCAACTCACTGGAAAAGACCCTGATGCTGGGAAAGATTGAGGGCAAAAGGAGAAGCGGGTAAAAGTGGATGAGAGGGTTGGATGGTATCACCTATTCAATGGACATGAACTTGGGCAAACTCCGGGAGATGGTGAGGGACAGGGAGGCCTAGTGTGCCACAGTCCATAGGGTGACTGAATGTACCCACATAGAGTAATGGGAGAACACTGGGTCTCAGGAGGAACCTGAGTGAGGTTGTCAGCGAGAAGAGGAGTGGAGAGACGAGTGCAGAAGGGATGGAGGTCAATTCCTCCTGAAGGACCTGGGGAAACCTTCCGGAAAAAAGTTGGCTTTCAGCTGGCTTTGCTGAAGAGATGGATATCAAAAGCCTGAGTTGGGGATGTAGTCGATAAACAGCTTCCAGAGGTGGTCAGCAACACGAGTACAGAAACTTGAAAATTCGCCATACGTTTGTAAACAAAGTGACCCTGGATCCATGAGCGTTCACGTGAAAGGTAAGTGTATCAAAGTCATACTAGGGAAAGAACACCAGGAGAACTTCCTGTCTCCAATAGGCTTTCAGAATTCTCAAAATCTCAAGTTTGGGGGATAAACACACAGATGCCTGTGAAACGCATCAGAATATTCAGACTGCTCACCATTGCCTATGGGTACCAACTGGAACAAAACGCATTTTTCCTCTTCAACCCTGGGGATGGTTCCTCTTGCAATGCCCAAATCTGGACGTAGCTCTCTTCCACCTTGCCACTGCTCTCCTTCTTCAATAATGAGCTGAACTTCTTCCAAAGAAGTCCAGTCGGCAGCCTCCACTTTCCCTCCAGCCTCTCGCTATACAACCCCTCGGAGGCCGCACAGCTGACTAAAACAGTCATAGAGAAATTTAGAGCAGAGCTTCAGGTTTCTGTCCTACGTACAGCTTATTTGTGGGATCTTGAGGAAAAAATATTTAATCTCTGTCGACTTTGGTTTCCCTCTGTAAAAGTCGGGCAATGGAAACCTCCCAGCTCTTGCTGAGAAAGTTAAATGATGTGCTCAGCCCAGCTGTTGTGACAGTGTAATCTCTTAATACTTGCTACTTTTTCTCCTTGTCATTGTTGTTAATTTTTTTCACTGTTCTCTGCCATCCACACTCACATTCACTTGGAACACCTTAGCTGAAGTTCAACAGTGACGCTAGGTCACAGGTCAGCAGTTATCAGTCCCCTTCTGTCTCCAAGGCTGCATCCGTCCCAGACTCCTCCTGAGGCTCCCCTCCACCTGCTAACTCCCCACCGTCAGAGTTTTCACTTCAACCTTCAAATATAGGGATCCTTTCTCTATAGACACTGACTCTTTCTCTTGGTTCAAACTATGAATTGTAACATGTACTGCTGCTACTGCTAAGTCACTTCAGTCGTGTCCGACTCTGTGCAACCCCATAGACGGCAGCCCACCAGGCTCCCCCGTCCCTGGGATTCTCCAGGCAAGAACACTGGAGTGGGTTGCCATTTCCTTCTCCAATGCATGAAAGTGAAAAGTGAAAGTGAAGTCGCTCAGTCATGTCCGACTCTTAGCGACCCCATGGACTGCAGCCTACCAGGCTCCTCCGTCCATGGGATTCTCCAGGCAAGAGTCCTGGAGTGGGGTGCCATTGCCTTCTCCGTGTAACATGCATAACCAAATCCCTTTGCTGTACACCTGAAACTAACACAACATTGTGAATCACCTACTTGCTGTTGTTGCTCAGTCGCTAAGTCATGTCCGACTCCGTGGACTGCAGCACACCAGGCTTCCCTGTCGTTCACTATCTCCCGGGGTTTGCTCAAACTCATGTCCATTGGGTCAGCGATGCTATCCAACCACCTCATCTTCTGCTGCCCTCTTCTCCTTTTATCCTTTTGCTATTTGCTGTTGGTGGTGTTCAGTTGCCCAGTCCGACTCTTTGTGACCCCATGGGTGGCAGTACGCCAGGCCTCCCTGTCCCTCTTCATCTCCCGGAGTTTAACCAAGTTCATGTTCATGGCATCAGTGATGCCATCCAGCCGTCTCATCCTCTAACACCCTCTTCTCCTCCTGCCCTCAATCTTTCCCAGCATCAGGGACTTTTCCATGCGTCATCTGTTCACATCAGGTGACCAAAATACTGGAGCTTCAGCTTCATCATCAGTCCTTCCAGTGAATATTCAGGGTTTAACTCCCTTAAGATTGACTGGTTTGATCTTTTTGCTGCCCAAGGGACTCTCAGGAGTCTTCTCCAGCCCCACAGTTTGAAGGCATCAAGTCTTGGGTGTTCTGCCTTCTTTATGGTCCAGCTGTCATGCTGTACAAGACCACTGGGAAGACCATAGCCTTCATTATACGTATGGACCTCTGTTGGCAGAGTAATGTCTCTGCTTTTCAACACACTAAGTTTGTCATAACTTTCCTGCCAAGAAGCAGTCATCTTCTGATTTCATGGCCTATCTTGACCATTTTGCTATACTCCAATGTAAAATAAATTTAAAAAACAAACTATGAGTTGTGCGCACTTACTATTCTAGCTCTAATTTTGCATTTCCAACCCCCTGCTGTGATATCTATCTAGTGCAGTTGGCAGACGCTCAGCCTGGATGCCTGCAGTGGAATTTGTCTCTATCCACACACCCTGTTCCTCCGCAGCAAACAGCAGGACTGTCTTCTTGCCTCCAGGCTCCTCTTATCCATCTTCCATCTCCCTCCCTCCTTGGAGCTAAGGATCTGTCCAGTCCCAGAGCTTTTTTCCTTTCGGTGGACTGGCCCTTTCTCTCGGTCAGCTCCCCAGCACCTGTGTCAAGCACTCTCCCACCCACGGGTCCTATAGCTTTGGCCTGAGATACACAGTTTAAGAGAAGACGCTCTGGAATGATGCTATCCCAGCCATGAGGAACTGTCACTTTGACGGCTCTGCACTGAATTCCAAATGCTGCAGTTTCATTGCAATGTTTCCAAACATCATAGTAATTTGTGTCGATTGTAGGTCACATAATTTTTGTGTTTTCAATCTAACACAACATACTTCCAAAAACTATTTGTTACTACTTTTCCCCCTCAGCAAGGGCCAGATTTCCTCAGTTTTTGTTCATTTTTTAGTGCTAACAAACAAGGCTACACTCAGCAGCAAGAAATAAAATGACCAAATGCCCAGATATGATTTCAAGGGGCAGGAAATTTCTCCGTCCCTGGCTCACTGGCAGCAAAGTACCGTTTCCAAAGTTGTTCTCCCATGATCATAACTATATTTGAAGAAATAAGCCAAAGAACGTTAATTTCAACAACTCATAAGAACAAAATAATGGACACAGTTTTAATGTCAAATAAACAATGGGTTAAATTATTTAGGGTACACCCATGTAATACAGCCATGACTATCAGCATGTTTAAAGATATAAAATATATCATCATAAATTAAGAGGATGGGCTGGTGCACTGGAATGACCCAGAGGGATGGTATGGGGAGGGAGGTGGGAGGGGGGTTCAGGGTGGGGAACACGTGTACACCCGTGGCGGATTCATGTTGATGTATGGCAAAACCAATACAATATTATAAAGTAATTAGATTCCAATTAAAAGAAATAAATTTATATTTAAAATAAATAAATAAATAAATACTACTGGGAAAAAAATAAAAATAAAATTTGCAAACAGGATGATTTCATTTTGTTATATGAAGAATGTATCCCAAAATGAACAAAAGTTGTGTTGGAGAGATGGGATCATGGAATTTTTTTTCTCTTTATTCAACTACTTTCCATGTATTCTATAATGAAAATGTGTTAAATTACAGGAAAGGGGAAAAAAGAGTTTTATTACCATCAGAAATAATAGTAAAAAAATAATATTCATGTCTTGTTGCTGTTATTTAGTTGCTAAGTCGTATCTGACTCTTTTGCAACCCCGTGAACTGTAGCCAGTCAGGCTCCTCTGTCCATGGGATTCTCCAGGCAAGAATATTGGAGTGGGTTGAAATTTCCTTCTCTAGGGGATCTTCCCGACCCAGGGATCGAACCCATGGCTCTTGCATCTCTTGCATTGACAGACAGATTCTTTGCCACTGAGCCACCAGGGAAGCCCAATACCCATGTCTTAAAAATAGCCTTTTATTGATAACATTTAGTGTTAATATAAATTAGGTTACTCAACATTTGTGGAAAGTATATTTTGCTGGATTCTTAGAAAAGAGGAGATATGAATTTCTGAAGATACTAGGAGGAAAGGAAATATAACCACTAGTGACTGCATTAGTCAAAGAAAGAGGAAAATAAAAATACAGCTTTCTCACTTACCTAGAGAGAGCCTCACCTAGGTAATCTTACCTAGAGAGAGCCTTCCACCAAATACAGCTGCCAGTAAAGAAATGCAAAATTAGAGTCTCCACCAAGTGTGCTATTACTCCCTCTACATCCACGGCAACTCACTTGCATAATAAAATAGGTTATGATGATTCACAGAGAAATCAAATTTATATTTTTGCCACAAGCATGTTCCTTAGTTTTAAGGCTCTCCAAACATAGCCGTGCACACAAGGCCAGCACAGCTCACAAATTTCAAAAAGGGAAAGATAATTCCACAATTTGAAGCCAAGTTTAAGATGGCTATATTTAAGATAAATATAACATTTGAAATAAAAATCTAGGATCCCTACATGTCAAGCATGGTATATAATCTCATGAACTATTTCTTGTTACATAAGCTCTGTATGAAACTTTGTTTCTCATTTTCCTACCACAGGTGAGAAGAAAGTTGATACACCTAAACTAGGCTGGAGAAGAACTTTTTCAAAAATAATTTTGTTTTGTAATTCTCTTTTGGTGGAGCAACTTGTAGGATCTTAGCTCCCTGACCAGGAATTGAATATCAGCCCTCGGCAGTGAAAATGCAAAGTCCTAACCACTGGGCTGCCAGGGGATTCCCAGGAAGAGCTTTTTCCAAAGAAATTTTTCAAATAGGAATCCTTGGTTCCCTGAATCCTTTCCACTGGTCAGCTCTGGCTGTTTCTTTCTACTATTTGTAGCATTGATCTCACTGATGTAACACCCCCCTAAAGTCTGCACAGCAGAAGTCCAAATAAAGTAATGGTTTTCTCATGGTTACCAAAGGGGAGAGGAGGAGAGGCGGAAATTCCGCATTGAAGAGTAAGAGATATACACCACCATGTATAAAGTCAACAACAAGCTCTGTGTATAGCACAGGAAACTATATTCATCATCTAATAATAACCTATAATGGAAAAGGATCTGAAAAAGCATACATATATGGAAGTGAACAGTGTAACAATCACTTTACTGTACTCCTGAAACACTGTGAATCAACCACATTTCAATTTGAAAACAATTACAAAGAAGAATAGATAAAATACCAAAAACAGATTAATTCATGGTTTTAGAATGAATTTTAAGGTCTTCTTATGGGTTTTGTTTGTTTTGTTCTGTTCTGTTCTGTTCTGTCTGCTCCTTTTGCTCATGCATCTTGTATCTCAACCAGGAATTGAATCCTGGCCCTTGGCAGTGAAAGTCGGCAGTCCTAACCACCGGGATGCCAGCAAACTCTCTTTAAGGCCTTCTTTTGGAATCATGTTATATTGGGGGGAAAAAAAAAGCCTACCACCAATAGAAAAGATTGCTTTCAAACACCCCAAAATTGGCAAAAACAATCAATTGACCCATGTATTTGAATAATAATGAGCATGTGCCTATTGGCTTGAAATGCTTTCTAAACACTGAAATTTTTCAAAAGAACAAAGAACCCAAGGTGTGTATTTTAAACATTAGTGAGAGATCCTGGGACATAGAGTGTCCTGTTTGGGCCAGAGCAACTCATGGGACAGACAGCAGTTCCGCGTCCCCTAGGGAGCCCTGGTCACACTTGCAGATGGACAGCTCAAGGTGAGACGGAGGATGGCTGCCTGGTCTTCCATTCCCACTCCCTCCTACAGAATCGTGGCAGCTTCTACAACAAACAGATTGTGGCTTTTCATTCTTGAACAGGTACCATTGATCAAGGATATTGTCACATTTGTCAAATTTAAGGACTAAATACCCCAAATGACCAGACCCTTGACCATCTTTGCTGTGACTCCCTGAATCTGCATTAACAACAGAGTGATAATGTCAATGTTCTTTTTTAAAAGACCAAGAAATTTGGCCTCCACTCTGCCTGCTTCCCTGAGCTCAGACAGTAAATAATCTGCCTGCAATGCAGGAGACCTGGATTTAATCCCTGGGTCAAGAAGAGCCCCTGGAGAAGAGAATGGCAACCCACTCCAGTATTTTTGCCTGGAGAATTCCATGGACAGAGGAGCCTGGCAGGCTACAGTCCCCGTGGTGTTCCAGAGTCAGACATGACTGAGCGGCTAACACTTTCATTTTCACACTTTGCCTGCAAAGGAAGAAAGAAGCACCAAAGTCATCTCTTTGGTAATTTTTGTAACTTTAGGTAAAAATTTAACATAAAGTAGCAAAACACACCACTTCACATACATCTGAATCTCTTTGGTTCCACGGCCAATATAGCACTCCTGGCCAGCTCGCCTCACGTTTTCGGGTTAAGTGAGGCTTGTCTCTTTCCCTGCTTCTCTTTGTTCTCATCCATTCCACACTCGTTGCCGTGCTAAACTCCCTATAATGCCTGTCATCTTTAGCATTTGGGTCCCCTGAACTATTGGATTGGCAAAAAGTTCATTTGAATTTTCTGTACCATGGAAAAGCCAAACAAACTTTGTGGCCAACCCAATACTTCCTAAGTATTAGTTGAGACTGGACTTGATCTATTTGCTCAATCCTTCTCTCCCAAGTAGCTATCCGTTTTCTTTCTACCTAGTAACTAATCATTAGCAGGCATCCTATTCCCTAAGCCTAAAAGAGTCCAGTCCATCTCTGTACTAGGTATCTTTCTCTGTCCTAGCTCTGGTGGCTGGGTCTCCTGGTTCAGTTAGCTTTATACAGAAGTGAGTGGAAAATATACTTAGTACAAAAAAATATATATATATATATAGGGCTGTATGCCAGCAAACTTGGAAAACTCAGCAGTGGCCACAGAACTGGAAAAGGTTTTCATCCCAATCCCAAAGAAGGGTAATGCCAAAGAATGTTCAAACTTCCTCATAATTGCACTCATTTCACATGCTAGAAAGGTAATGCTCAAAACCCTGAAAGCTAGCCTCCAACAGTATGTGAAGCGTGAACTTCCAGATGTTCAAGATGGATTTGGAAAAGGCAGAGGAACCAGAGATCAAATTGCCAACATCTACGGTACCATTGAAAAAGCGAAAGAATTCCAGAAAAACATCCACTTCTGCTTCATTGACTACACTAAAGCCTTTGCCTGTGTGGATCATAACAAACTGTGGAAAATTCTTAAAGAAATGGGAATATAGACCATCTTATCTGCCTTCTGAGAAATCTGTGTGCAGGTCAAGAAGCAACAGTTAGAACGAGACATGGAACAACAGACTGGTTCAAAATTGGGAAAGGAGTACGTCAAGGCTGTATATTGTCACCCTGTTTATTTAACTTCTATGCAGAGTACATCACGAGAAACGCTGGGCTGGATGAAGCACAAGCTGGAATCAAGACTGCCGGAGAAATATCAATAACCTCGGATATGCAGATGACACCACCCTAAAGGTAGAAATGGACAAGGAAATGGCAAACCACTCCAGTATTTCTGCATAGAGAATCCCATGAACAGAGGAGCCTGGCGGGCTACAATCCATGGGGGTCACAAAGAGTCAGACACAACTGAGCGACTAACACAACAACACAATGGTAGAAAATGAAGAGGAACTAAAGAGCTTCCTGATGAAGGAAGAAAGCGTCTGAGTCCCGAGACCTTTGCCGGCAGCTTGGACAGAACACGCGTGACCGGCTCTAAGTCTTTCCAGACAACACGTGTCCCCTGTTGCGTGTCCTGCTCCTCTCCTGTCCGTGGTCCTGTCCCTACTCGCCAGGCCTGCTAAGGGATGAAGTGACGAGGACGACTGTGATGGTTAGTTTCATGTGCCAGCTAATCTGGGCTAAGGAATGTCCAGGTAACTGGGAAACATTATATTTGGGTGTGTCCGCCAGGGTATTTTTGGAGGAGATTAGCATTTGAATCCCATGACTGAAGAAAGAAGATCTGCCCGCATGACTCTGAATAGGCATCCTCCAATCCTCTGAGAGCCCCAGGAGGACAAAAAGTCAAAGGGTGGGTGAATCGTCTCCCTCTCTTTGTATAGATTTTAACATTTTTAAATTTTTAAACTGTTATACAATTTTGAAGGTCACTTTCCAGTCACAGTTATTACAAAACAGTGGCTCTGTCCCCCACGTTGTACAGCTCATCCTTGAGCCTATCTTACACCCAGGAGTTGCTGCCCCCCAGCCTGCTCCCCTACATCGCCTCACCGCACTGCCATCCCCACTGGTACCCTCTACTTTGCTCTCTGTATCTGTGAGTGTGCTTCTTTTTGGTTTTATTCACTAGTTTGCTGTATTTTTTAGACTCCACATGTAAGCTATTACCATACTGTGTTTCTCTATCTCTGAATTGTCTCTTTTTGAGCCCTGCCCTCCGACCTTGGGGTTCCTAGTTTTCGGGCTTTCAGACTTTGACTGAATTATGCTACTGGCTTTCCTGGTTCTCCAGCTTGAAGACTGTGTATCATGGCATGTGTCAGCCTCCATAACCCTAAAGGCCACAATAAATTTCCTCTCGTATATCTATATTCAGATAGATACTTAGAGAGATATCCTATTGGTTCTATTTCTCTGGAGAACTCCGACTAATACAATCATAATGATGATGATGATGATTTCGGATAGGGATTACTACCTTTCCAGATTTCAAAGCATTGTGATATATATTACAAACAGATGTATGTGTAGATATATTCACACACAGACAATTGGGTTGGCCAAAAAGTAATTTCAAATTTTCCATTATGAAAAATACATCTATATATGTTACATATATATATATATATATATATATATCACACATTAGCTATATTTATACCAACATATATCGTATATATTATCATGGTATATCTTAGCAGTTGTCATGTCAGATTTACAGAGGAGGAACTTTATCCTAACTGTGTACGTATTAGTCACTCAGTCATGTCCAACTCTTGTGACCCCATGGACTGTATTCCTCCAGGCTCCCCTGTCCATGGGTTTCTCTAGGCAAGAATACTGGAGTGGGGTGCCATGCCCTTCTCCAGAGGATCTTCCCAACCCAGGGACTGAACCTGGGTCTCCTGCATTGCAGGCAGATTCTCTACCGTCTAAGCCACCAAGGAAGCCCTTATCCTAACTAATAAATAAGAAAATGGAAGGAGAAAGTTTTAGCAAGTTTCAAGAAAATTGCAACAACAAGAAAGTTGTCCCTGGTCAGGTTGGAGTCTTGTAAGGTCTACTGCCATTGATTCCCAGACTTTGCAACTCTTTTACTCTCTGTTTCCTCACCATATTTAATTTATATCACAGAATACTTGTTTACGGATATTTTGTAGACGCTCCTATGTAAGTTCACATTTTGTCCCCAGCTAAACTGTGACTTTCTGTTGATAATCTCAGTTATTATATTGTTCAATTTTCTGCCTACTGTTGTCAGAGACAGTCATGATTTTAAAGAGAAGTAATTCGTTCAGGATTCTAAAATCAGTTGCTAGGGGAACAAGCTAAAACTGCAGCCATTAATCTGTAAGTAAATTTGCTGTAATCCAAAAAAGGAGGAGGAAGAAGAGGGAGAAGGAGATGGGAGGGATGGAGAGGGGGCGGAGGAGGAGGGAGGGGTGGGCGGGGAGATGGTGGGGGGGCAGGAGAAAGCTGACAGTGGTCGTTCCTCCACCCTCATACACATCCTAACTAGAAACTCACACACACACACACACACACACACACACACACACCATAGGTAATGGGAGGAATTTGGTCCAAGCGATATTAATGGCATTGAAGGAAGTTGTCAGTTCCTAATTTACAGAAAGGATACGTGGAGGCTAAGCAATGGACAATCAGACTGTTGAGAAATCGTGACTTAAATCCCAGGGAACTCTGCTGCTCGTCTGACCAGCATGAATTCCTCTCTTCCCAAGAAGAACCATGATATGGTGAAGCTCCTTCCTCCACAAATCAGGTGAATTGGAGGAAATCAATCTGATTTTACACAAAAAGCCTAGTTTCTAAGTGAGCGGTTTTTCACTAGGTGGTACCACCCTCCTAGTGGAGCTCGGAAACGTGTGAAAAGTGTTTTTGGTCATCACAGCTTCATGTGCTTTGAGCATTTTGTGTCCCTGGGAATCTAAATAAGCTGCAATGAAAAGGACAGCAATTATACCACCCCAAAGCCAACAGTGGACCTGCTGGAAAATACTGCTTTCAACAAACCAGTGGTTCATTATTCTGATAATGGCAAAAATTCCTGAATAGACACAACCAATGATACACACATGGCAAATAACACATGAAAAGATGTTCGAAATCCTTAGTTATTAGGGATGCAAGACAAAACCATGATGAGGTTTTAGTACATACCTATTAGAATGGCTATAATAACAAATGTTGAAAATATAGGAGGTAAAATACAGGTAAGATACAGAGCAACTGGAATGCTCACATATTACAGATGGAAATGCAAAACAGTGTTGCTACTCTCAGAAAACAGTGTGGCAGTTTCTTATAAAGGTAAAAATACACCTCCATGACCCCAAAGCCTCTCCTAGTTATTCACTCTAAACAAATGAAGGCTTGTGCCCACACAAAAACCTGTACACTAATGTATGTAACGGTTCTGTTCATAATAGCCCCAAATCAGAAACAACCCAAACATCCTTCAGCAGGTGAAGGGCTAAACAAACCTTGGCACATCCATGCAATGGAAACTTCCTCCACAATAAAGAAACAAAGTATTGATCTACGGAGGTGTGCAACAGCCTGGATGGAACTCTAAGGCACTGTGCTGCTGAGCTTAGCCGCTCAATCATGTCCGACCCTTTGTGACCCCATGGACTGTAGCCCGCCAGGCTCAGCCAGGCTCCTCTGTCCACCAGGATTCTCCAGGCAAGAATACTGGAGTGGGTTGCCATTGCCCTCCTCCAGTCTAAGGCATTATGCCCTGTGAAAAAAAGCCAGTCTCAAAAGGTTATATACTGTAAGATTCTATTGACCTAAATGTCTCAAAAATACAGAAAAAAGAGACATACTTTTGGAGACTAGATCAGTATTTGCCAGGGGTGAGGAGAAAGGGGAAAGATATAACTACAAAAGGATCATTTTGAAATTGCATATTATGTCTCCACAAGGGACTTTTTTTAAGATGACTGAACTGTTCTGTACTCTGATCATAGTATATACAAATATGTATGCATGTGTTAAAATGTATAGAACCGTACATTTTTTTAAAAGTTGATTATGTGGTATGTTACTCCAAAACTAAAATTTTTAATGAGATCAATAATTAGTTACCAGATATATTTATTCACTAGCTTTCTCCTTTGCAGCAGGGTTCTCAAGAACAAATAAAAGTTATTTAGCAAAGGATAAGTGTACATGTTAGAAAGTAATAGTGCATAAAAGAGAGAGAGAGCGAAATCACTGGGAGATTTCAGTGCGGAGAAGTCATCTCTGGATAAAATTGGATAAGAAATCACTTCTGAATAAGATGAGGATGGGTCAGAGGTAGCCTGAAGCGACTTAGCAGCAGCAGCAGCAGCAGAGGTAGCCTGGATCTGAAAGGATTGGTAGATTTTTACATTTCTTTCCTTTTATAGTTAACAGTATTAGTAATACAAAAGTAATACATGCCCGGGTAACACATTCCAACAATACAGAAGGGGAAAACTAATTGGTAAAAGACACACACAGTTACTACTAACCCCACACCCCAGGGTAACCGCTGTTAACTTGGACACAGCTTGGTTTATGTCCTCCCATTTTTCTATGTGTGCACAAACGTTAAACAGACACAATTCATTGACCAGACTGAACTCAGCAGAGTTCATGAAATGATTTTATTTTTCTCCAATACCTATAACTGTGCTATCAGATTGCTCTGTATCATCCCTTAAAAACAGCTTGAGAGGATCCTGCAGCTTTGTGGCACCTTTCAGCCACTGAAGTCTATTTAAAGCAGCAGTTTTGGGGGGAAAAAGTTTTGGCCTAAAATGATCTCAAGCTATACATAGCATGCCAAGGATTTGAATAAAATTGCAAAAAAATGAAAGAGAAAAAGTCTGTCTAGTTTAATATTATCTTACACTTTTGATGTTGAATATGCATGTTTAGCTACATTAATAATTTATGAGTAGACTTTTGATTATTTCATCTATGTCCCTAAAGACTTACATATTGAAATTTGCCCAATACTCATGGGCGTCCCTATCAGAAAAATGGAGAATCACCTTCCATTCAAGTTCACTCTATGTCAAACATATTTATAAATGGAGATTTTGGTTTTATTTTTTAATAATAATAATGTCTTTAAGAATAATAATAATAATGTCTTTTCCCCTTATTTATCAATATATCATTACGAGTTATCAGAGCAATTAGATCTATCTTCTTTTTTTAATGACATGACTTAGCTAACCAGTCACACATTGACAAGCATTTAGATTGTTTCCGATTTTTGCCATTACAAAATATTGTCACATGAAAGGTGGATGTACCTTGTGCCTTAGGTTCCTAAGGCTGCAGGAACGAATTACCACAAACTTGGTGACTTAAAACAACAGGAATCAGGACTTCCCTGGAGTCCAGTCGTTAGGACTCTGCCTTCCAATGCAGGGGATCTGGGTTCAATTCCTGATCATGGAATTAAGATCCTACATGCCACACAGCACAGCCAATGAATAAATAATCAACAACAACAACAAAAAGATTGTTTAAAAAACCAGGAATACATTCTCTCACAGTTCTGGAGGCCAGAAGTCCCAAATCAAGAAGTTGGCAGAAGGATGTGGGAGAATCCTTGGCCCTTCTGGCTTCAAGTACCCAGATGCTCCTTGACATCTTGGCCACTCACCCCAAGCTGCCCCTGCGTGTCTGTCTGCTTCACTTCTCTCAGGACATTTGTTCTTGGATTGAGTCCATCCTAACAGAAGGATCTCATCTTGAGATTCCTTATTGCACCCACAAAGACTCTTTCTTCAAACAAGATCACATTCACAGGTTCTGTCTTGTCAAATCTTCTTTTTTTGGCTGTGTTGGGTCTTCACTGTGACACCCAGGCTCCTCTTGTCATGGAGCACAGGCTCTTGAGTGTGCAGGCTCAGGAGTTGCCAAGCACAGGCTTAGGTGCCCCACGTGTGTGTGGGATCTTAGTTCCCCAACCAGGGATCAAACCCGCATCCCTGCATTGGAAGGCGGATTCTCAACCACTGGACCACCAGGGGAGTCCCCGGTCACACTTTCTGAGAGTCTGTCCACCTCACGACACCTTGTAACATATGAACACAGAGTCTGTAAGATCTTGCTGCGTGTGCGTTTAGTCACTAAGTCGTTGTCTGACTCTTTTGCAACCCCATGGACTGTAGCCCATCAGGCTCCTCTGTCCATGGGATTTCCCAGGCAAGAACACTGGAGGGGTTGCCATTTCCTTCTCCAGGGGATCTTCCCAACCCAAGGATCAAACTGCAGGTTCCTGCTGCATCTCCTGCATTGCACGTGGATTCCTTATCGCTGAGCTATGGAGGAAGAGAAGTACCCCACCTAGATTACAAGGTATTTATACCCAAATTGTGATAGACATCACACAAACCCTGGATATTCTTGGCCTCTTTCATGTTTGCTAATTTAAAAAAAAAAAATTGAAGTGGTGCCCTGTTTTCGTTTGTAATTCTTTGGCAATTAATGCAAGTAAACTTATTTATTCTCATTAAAGATGAAAATCCTCATGAGCATTTTCTATTTCTTCATCTGGTTTACATTCTTTATTTCTTTGCTGTGATTTTTTTAAAAATTAACTCACTGATTTGCACTTGCTCCTGTCTGATAGGATGTGGGTATATGAAAGAGAAAGAAGTAGACATTTTAAAATCTGGCCTCTCCTTCCTTCTGGAGGTTCTGGGCATGAAGAACTCGGGTCTGGAATTGGGGTGAGGGGCAATGGCTCACACCGTGGGAGCCCAGGTCAGGACTCTGGTTGCCAGACCTAAGATGGGTCAGGCAGCTGGTTTGTCAGTCTCTTCTGTTGATGCCAGATGAAGCAGGGCTCAATCAGTGGTCCATCTCCAGTAAGCAGTATACACGGTAGCTGAAGACATAGGCTCTGAGCCAAACATGCTTCAAGGAAGGAACAGGCTAGCTCCTTGCTGTGCCGCTTTGGACAGTCAGCCTTGGACAGTTGCAAAATGAGCAATATACAGAAATAAGATGCTGAGAACCCTTTGCACCTGTTTTTTCTGTAGGGAATGCCCCCCCACCCCCACTTCCTCCTCAGGGAGTGTCAGCTCCCGAGAGAGGCTTTCCTGAGTGTTTCTGAGCAGCCTGCACTCACTCTCTGGCCTCCAGCCATCTCCAGTCCTTCTTGCTGTTTTACTTTCTTTTTCCATTTATTGTTACCTACCGTTACCTTGTTTATTCATTCGTTGGACGGCTACTGTCAGCTCTCTCACCACCCTCCCCTACAATACTGGCCCCATGAAGGCTGTGGTCCAATTGGTCGTGTCTACTCCTGTATCTTCAGTACCTAGAGTGATGTCTGACCCACAGTACAGACTTAAAAGGCATTTCAAGTAGTTAAAGTAGATGAATGAACGGCTGATGAACAGTAAGTGTAAGTAGTGTAAGTAGCCTTGCACACAGTAAGTGCTCAAAAATGACACTGAGAAGCAATAGCTAAACCTCTGGGATTCTGCTTCTTACCAAACCAGACGGGTCCACTCACCTGCAAACAATAAAGTCAATCTAGTAACCCCATCAATCTAGTAACCCCATCAATCTAGTAACCCCAAGTTGCGGTGAAGGAAAGTGCAGTGTTTATTGCAAGTGTCAGGCAAGATGTCCAGGACAGCTAGGGCTCAAAATACCCAAACTCCCCGATGGCTTTCAGCAAAGCAGTTTCAAAGGCCAGGTGAGAGAGGGGTGTCCCAGGGTGTGTGATCAGCTTGTGCATAATTCTGACGGTGAGGTAACAGGGAAGGGTCACAGGTGTTCATACTATCAATCTTTAGGGGGCTATATGCTCATGATCATCAAGTAGCTAATTTCTTCCACTTGGTGAGGATTTTAGCATCTGTGAGGCTTCCTGGGTGGCTCAGACAATAAACAATCTGCCTGCAGTGCAGGAGACCTGGGTTCCATCCATGGATCAGGAATATCCTCTGGAGAAGAGAACGGCAACCCACTCCAGTATTCTTGCCTGGGAAACCCTAAGGACAGAAGAGCCTGGCAGGTTACAGTCCATGGGTCACAAAGAGTCAGATACGACTATGCAACTATCACCTTCACAAGGACTTAGCATCTGTAAAACAACTCAGGAAATGTGCATCAGATATATTATCTGGCTACCTCAGAGAAGAGCTACAGCAAAGGATATGGGGTGGAGCCTCATAGGGTTCTGTGTGGCTACATGCTTGTTAAATTAAAGAAACAAGGAGGTCGTTACACTGAGTGGCTTCAACCTGTCTTAGTAGCCCCTGTAAGCAAGCCAAAACCTAAGACTGAAACATCTCAAGGTCGAGAAAACCCGAGGACACCAATCACAAACAGCCAACCTGACTTTCCCAAATGACAGGCTGCTTAAGTCCAGGCCATCAGGTCATCTCCTCCCTCTGCTTCCCCTTCTTTCCACAAAACTCTTCCCCAGCGTCTGTCAGTGGACAGCTCCGAACAACGCCCTGTTTGATGCTGCCCAATTCAATGGATTTATGCTCAAATAAAACTCTTAACATTTTTAGTATGCCTTGCCTTATCTTTTTTTTATATATTTACATGTTTATGTATAGTGGGTCTTTTAGTTTCTCCTTATTTCTAAATAATGCATGTGTATGTTAGTTGCTCAGTCATGTCTGGCTCTTTATGACCCCATGGACTGTGGCCTGCCAGACTCCTCTATTCATTGAATTCTCCAAGTAAGAATACTGGGGTGGGTTGCCATTCCCTTCTCCAGAGGCTCTTCCTGACCCAGGAGTCAAACCTGGGTCTCCCACATTGTAGTCAGATTCTTTACTGACTGAGCCACTAGGGTTTGTAAAAGGAAATTTATTATTTTTTTTTTTTTATTTTGTATTGGAGTGGCTTCCCTGGTGGCTCAGATGGTAAAGAATCTGCCTGCAATGCAGGAGACTCAGGTTCCATCCCTGGGTCAGGAAGATCCCCTGGAGAAAGGAATGGATATTCCAGGATTCTTGTTGAAGAACTCCATGGAGAGAGGAGCCTGGAGGGCTATAGTCCACAGGGTTGCAAAGAGGCGGACATGATTGAGTGGCTAACACTTTCACTTTTCATAGTTGATTAACAATGTTGTGATAGTTTCAAGTAACAGCAAAGGGACTCACTTGATCTTTTTTTAATTCATTCACTTATTTTAACTGGAGGCTAAGTACTTTACAATACTGTGGTGGCTTTTGCCTTACGTCGACGTGAATCAGCCACGGGTATGCATGTGTCCCCCAACATACTGTATTCAGCACAAAAACAGAACTTGCTAACAACTGCCTGGGCTGTCAAATCCTCTTTTGGGTCATTGGCATTGGCATTGTCACTGTCTTATTTTTAAATATTCTATTGGAGAAGGCAATGGCACCCCACTCCAGTACTCTTGCCTGGAAAATCCCATGGGCGGAGGAGCCTGGTGGGCTGCAGTCCATGGGGTCCCTAAGAGTCGGACACAACTGAGTGACTTCACTTTCACTTTTCCCTTTCATCCATTGGAGAAGGAAATGGCAACCCACTCCAGTGTTCTTGCCTGGAGAATCCCAGGGACGGCGGAGCCTGGTGGGCTGCCGTCTATGGGGTCGCACAGAGTCGGACACGACTGAAGCGACTTAGCAGCAGTAGCAGGGATCCTAAAGGGAAGAGCTCTGTAGCTGTGATTTGGTTTGGGTCTAGAAATGGTTACTATTTTAGTGTGGCTGTTCACCAGTTCCCCCACAACTCACTGTAACACAGAACACACACTGTGTGTCTGGCATTACTTCTATTCTTTTAGCTTCATTTCACAGTTCATTTTACAGGGTGGGGGCTGGGGGCAATGAGTAAAGGTGGTCAAAAGACACAAACTTAGTTATATGTTCTGAGGATGTAATACACAGCATGATGACTATTAAAAAATCAGACAGAGATTTAAGGATAGACTTTAATAAGGGCTCTTCATTTCCTCATCTTTTATGTTTAAGTCTTGGAGTAAGCCTGCATCGTGCAGTTTCACACACGGGGCCACCATCCCTTCACTCATTTTAAACCACTGGGGTCACACAGGTCAGCACCACACCAAAGAGAATGTTATTTTCTATAACTTTAAAAATTTTGTGTTTTACATTGGAGTATAGCTGGTTTACAGTGTTGTGTTAGTATTGGGTGTACACCAACGTGATTCAGCGATACATATACATATATCCATTCCTTTTGGATTCTTTTCCCATTTAGGTTCTTACAGAATATTGAGTAGAATTCCCTGTGCTACACAGTAGGTCCTTGTTGATGACATGCTTTATATATACGAGTGTGTGTGTGTTCATTTCTCTTGTCAGCGAATTTTCTAATTTGTGTTTTCATCACCAACAGCCACTCCTTCAAACCTGAGAGATGCAACTGTCTACACCACAGCCCAAGAACTTTCCCTTTTGAAGGAAAAGCGGTCTGGCTTTAAGATCTGTCTTGGCCATTAACACACTTCAGTAACATTCACCTATTTAAAATCCAACCTATTTATTCCTCTTGAGTTATCTTATTTGTGCTTGTTTGTTTTCAAATGGCAGCTCCCAGCATGATTTTCAGATGAGAATGATTTAAAGTTCATAAAATGTCATTACATGGTACTATTTTCTCTAACAAATTACCCAGGAAACTAAGATGCAAGTCAAACTTCAACCACTTAAACTTTTTCCATAATATGATCAAAATGATAGAAACACCAGCTTTCAAAGATTTCCTACAATTTTGCTCATCCTCTTTATTAGTGAAATGTTTATTGTTCAAAGATCTAAAGCATGTCTATTTTTTAAAATGCTTTAAATTGGTTTTACAGATTTTTATGGTTATTATGCCTTTTCCATTCCAACTAGAGATATATTTTCCAATAGTAATTTCTATGATGGGACTGTGGTCTTTTTGAGATTCTCTCTGAGTAGAGTTGTGATAAAACATTCATTTCAACTTTAATCATGGATTTATTAAGGAAAATTCCTCCAAAAGAACATTCTGAATACCCAATATATTACAATTTCTCAGTTACCACTCACACCACATCCAGTTCCATAAGAGAAAAAGAAATCTCAGATTTTTAGGGAACAGAAAGCAAGGCTGTGGCAAGGTAAAACTGTGACATCAGGACTTCCTTGGGGGTCCAAGACTTCACCTCCCAACACATGGGGTACAGGTTTGATCCCTGGTCAGGGAGCTAAGATTCCACATGACCTGCAGCCAAAAAACCAAAATATGAAAAAACAGAAGTAATGTTCTAACAAACTCAAAAAAAGACTAAAAATGGTCCACAGAAAAAAATATCTTGTAAAAGTGTGACAATGAATGTAAAATTCCAAGGACTGTGCCTATCTCATGATACATGCTCAAGATCTTTTATTGGTTTTTATTCTAATTCCCTAATGTGAAAAGTAAATGGACCTTCTTACATACATGATAAGAATGACAAAATGGAAAAAATTTTGAAAGTTTATATGTAACAAAGACTGATTTGTTTGCTGAGTAAGAAAATAAGGATCCTAAAAGAAGCAAGAGAATGAAATCACAGTAATGTTTTTCTTTTTTTTTTCAGCAATGCTAAAAACAAAGCAAAGTTCACTAAACCTTTCTAAAGACATCTGAAAGCAGAGACCAAAATTCCAGAAAGCATGATTGTTCGTTGGGACTTCATGGATCAATAACTGTCTTTTTTTTAAGATTCATCATCATGTTATAAGTAGAAAGAAAAATTTGAAACAAAAAAAAAGGAGGAAAGAAGTACTCTCCCCATTAAAAAGAATAAATTAAATAAATTATTTTATGAAGGAGATTACTTTGTTCTTATTTTTCTTATTTACTCTAGAGTGAGTAACACTTGTCATGCTTGTCATAGACAAGCAATAATCCACAAACCATTTTTGGCAGCCAGTCTTCTAGAAAACACCATGAGTGAATGAGAGACTTCTGAGATCTGCCTTCTTTACTCAAGGACCTTCAATTCACCCAGCCATACATAAGAGAAAACCTCACTATGAAACCAGTAACCTTCACTTAGATGGGAGTCAGATCAGAAAATAAGTCTACGGATAACTTATCAGAGGAAATCTGCAACAGCCTAGTATGTATCGTGGGCTTCCCAGATAGTGTTAGTGGTAAAGAACCCACCTGCCAATGCAGGAGACATAAGAAACATGGGTTTGATCCCTGGGTCCAGAAGATCCCTGGAGGAGGGCATGGCAACCTACTCCAATATTCTTCCTGGAGAATCCCATGGACAGAGGAGCCTGGTGGGCTACAGTCCATAGGGTCACAAAGAGTTGGACACAACTGAAGCGACTTATCACACACATATGCAATATGTATCGTATGGGCACTCAGGCCACCTGTCAGGACCACAGCTGACCTTCAGCATAATTCTAAGGGGCAGGAGAGTCAGGGGAAGCGTAAATAAGAATTTTCTGAACACCATACACCCTGATCTAGGTGGTATTATCTCACATTACATCATAAAAATATTATCAATTGATACTAGTGTTGTTATTCACTCAGTCATGTCCAACTTTGTAACCCCATGGACTGCAGCACGCCAGGCTTCCCTGTCCTTCACCATCTCCTGGAGCTTACTCAAACTCATGTCCATTGAGTCAGTGATGCCATCCAACCATCTCATCCTCTGTCATCCCCTTCTCCTCCCACCTTCAATCCTTCCCAGCATCAGGGTATTTTCCAGTGAGTCAGTTCTTCACATCAGGTGGCCAAAGTATTGGAGCTTCAGCTTCAGCACCAGTCCTTCCAATGAATATTCAGGGTTGATTTCCTTTAGGATTGACTGGTTGGAACTCCTTGCAGTCCAAGGGACTCTCAAGAGTCTTCTCCAACACCACAGTTCAAAGTATGAATTCTTTGGCACTCAGCCTTCTTTACAGTCCAACTCTCACATCCATACATGACTACTAGAAAAACCATAGCTTTGACTAGATGGACCTTTGTCAACAAAGTAATGTCTCTGCTTTTTAATACGCTGTCTATGTTTGTCATAGTTTTTCTTCCAAGGAGCAAACATCTTTTAATTTCAGGGCTGCAATCACCATCTGCAGTAATTTTGGAGCCCAAGAAAATAAAGTCTGTCACCGTTTCCATTGTTTCCCCAACCCACTTTAGTATTCTTTCCTGAAGAATCCCCATGGACAGATGAGCCTGGCAGACTGCAGTCCATGGGATCATGAAAGTCGGACACAACTGAAGCGACAGAACACGCATGCACACGTATATATTTATACGTATATATACATATATTCCTTTTCATATTCTTTTCCATTATGGCTTATCACTGGATATTGAATATAGCTGTGCTCTACAGTGAGACCTTGCTATCTATCCATCCTAGACATATCAGTTTGTATCTGCTAATCTCAGACTCCCAATCCTTCCCTTCCCCACCCACCTCCCCTTTGGCAACCACAGGACTGTTGTCTATGTCTGGGAACCTACTTCTGTTTTGTAGACAGGTTCACTTGCGTTGTACTTTAGATTACATAGAAGCAACTGCCCAGACTTTTTGCTTACGCCTTGCCTTGTATGTCAACCAAGGACAAGACCAGTAAGAATCACAAATGTTCACTATGCCTTGTGACTCTCAAAGGGCAATCCTGAGGAAACGCTGTTCCAGCTTTTCTGAGGTATAATTGACAGATAACACTGTAGAATATTTAAAGTGTTCAGTGTGATGACGATACAGGTATACTTCTTGAAACAATCCCCCCACCAACCTGGTTAACACCTCCAGCACCCCACCTATTCACCTTTCTTCCCTTTGGTGAAAACATTTATGTTTCACTCATAGCAAATTCCAACCATATTAGCGTGTTATCAACCGTAACACCACATTCCACATCAGATTCTCAGGCCTTATTTATCTTATAATTGAACGTTTGCTCCCTTTCACCAATCCCTCCGTACTTACCCTTCCGCTAGAGGAGCCTGGTGAGCTGCCGTCTATGGGGTCGCACAGAGTCGGACACAACTGAAGCGACTTAGCAGCAGCAGCAGCAGCCCTCGGAAACCACTTTTCTACTCTCTCGAAAGAACATTTGAAAGTCCAGGTATGACCTTCAGGTTCCCAAGAACCCTCTTGTGTGTTTCTCTCCCACTTGTACTCTGCAGTCACTGAGTATCATATTGGAGATCTCTCTTCCCTCCTCCCTCCTTCCAGGACTGTTGCATGACAGATAAAATAATTTTTGCTGTGTTCAGTCAATATATTTGGGTCTACTTATAGCAGCTACTTAGACTAAACTTCTAATACAAGTTCATTAGCCTAGTAATTTTCCCATTAAAATTTAGCAACTTCTGGAATTACAGGGAAATAGGTGTCAATAGGAGAAGGCAATGGCATCCCACTACAGTACTCTTGCCTGGAAAATCTCATGGACGGAAGAGCCAGGTGGGCTGCAGTCCATGGGGTTGCTAAGAGTCGGACATGACTGAGCGACTTCACTTTCATTTTTCACTTTCATGCATTGGAGAAGGAAATGGCAACCCACTCCAGTGTTCTTGCCTGGAGAATCCCAGGGACAGGAAGCCTGGTGGGCTGCTGTCTATGGGGTCACACAGAGTCGGACACGACTGCAGTAACTTAGCAGCAGGTGTCAATATTTTTACATGTGTTATTTCTATCAATAACTTTTGTTATGAGGGCTATCATTACCTTCATTTCACAGACAAGGATTCTGATATTTAGAGAAGTTAATAAACTTGCCAAGATTATAAGTTAATACACTTGACAAGGTTAAATGCCCCAGGTAACACAGTGAACTGTGGGAGCCAGGAACGATGCCAATGTGACGTCAAGCCAAGGCCCCACACCACCATATTTACAATCCCTTTGGCCCTGAGTTACACTAGGCAAAGCCAGCTCAACTACTCGGGGAGAGAAACTGGCATTTTTTAAACCAATAAACTATTCTCTTTTTGGTCAGTTTTTAAATCTTTGTCCAATATTTCTATACTGCCATTTTTTTTTTTTTTTTACTTTTTAAAAATTTATTTTTAACTGAGGGAAAATTGCTTCCCAATGTTGTGTTGGTTTCTGCCATTCGACAACGCAAATTAGCCACAATTATATGTGTATCATCTCCCTCTGGAGCTTCCCTCCCCGCCCTTCACCCCAGCCCCCTAGGTCATCACAGAGCGCCAGGCTGGGCTCCCTGAGTGATAAAGCAACTTCTCACCAGCTGTATGAGAGGTTTGTGGGGGTCTCGTAACATAGCTCATATTTTCTATAGATCTATGCTTTTAAAAGTGCACTTTCAGTGATTAAATATATTTGGGCAAGTGTCATTCACCGTGGTAAAAAAACCCAGAAGCATTTGAATTTTCCCCTTTCTGCAGATGAGGTATGAAATCCAGGCATGACGTCTCCATCAGAACTTTCAAGAATCTAAGTTCTACCCTCCCAGAAGGTTATAGAATCACATTCATCAAAACTGGAAGGAACCTCATATGATCCAGTCCAGTATTTTCTTCTTACCATGAGGACGCTGAGACCCAAGGAAATGAAGTAACTTGTCACAGCCATGTCTAGACTGATGGTCCAGCTTTCCTCATTCTTCCTGCAATTCCACTCAGCTTCACTCAGAGACTGACAACAAGAGGCCAAAGAGAAGAGCACCACGTGCTGTTCCCTGATGACCTCATGACATGATGTATGATGCTGGGGGTGCAGGGGCGGAGATTTACACCTTTGAACAAAATGCTTCCACACCTTTGAATAAAGTGATGTAATATTCTATCCACTGGGAAACTGACGGAACTACAGCTATTTGTCTATGGCCCTTCTCTTTCTTTTACTGGATTCATTTCACAAGTACAATTAACCAACATTTAGGAAACCTGGGCTGAGTTCGCCCTTTCTTTTCACGGTCAAGGGCATCGGCTGCACCAGTAGCTCTGCAGCCCTGAAGCAGTGCCATGGAAGAGCCTTTCTCTCCCCTCTCTCTCCATCTGTCTCCCTCTCTCTCCCTCTCATACACACACACATACACACACACACACACACACACACACACACACGATATCCTGATACACAAAAAGGAAAACTAAGCTCATGCTCTTAAAAAAAAAAAAAATTTCAGTAACTAAATTCAGGTTGTCCTTTTGCTAAGAACAGAAGCAAATGACATTTGTCTGTTAGAGAAAACTTTCGACTTTTCAAGAGTCATCCCTGACCCCTGGAATCATTGATTCCCAGATCTCTATGCAGGAGTAAGTTAAATACCAGCTGCCCGTGTGCCCTGGTTTGTCTGGGACAGTCCTGGTTAGTGCCTGTTGTCATAAATTATTAATCGCACCCCTTTTACTCTCAAAAAGCTCCCCATTTGAATCATAAAGCACATTGTCACCTGGTCAAATAAGAACTTGAAAAATCTGTCCATCACATAAAGAACCTGATTCTTACAAATAAATGCCAATAGTATCAGAGGGGAAATAAAAATGAGTGGTCATAAAAACAAGATGCTTCCCATGAAACTATCTTTTTATTCTTTAAAGTTATAAAATTTCAGGTAGCAGTCTATTTCAAAGTAAGTTCTTATAAAGTTCAGATTTGCAAAATACTGCAAACACCTCACTCAGAAAATATTTCCCATAATCTTCCTAAAACAGTAATCTTGTCCACCTGAATCTTTAAGCAAACTGATGTTTCGTTCCACCATTCTCAGTGTTTCTGTAGGAGTATTATTTGTTATTTGGACCCAAACACTAATTAGAAAGCAGGTAATTGGAAACATAAAATTTATCCCAGAATACGTTCTTGAGCAAATTTAACCATAAAGAAAATTGAGTTTAGAGACAACATGTTATGGTGGTTCAGTGCATGGACTTGGGGGCAGCCTGGGTTTGCAATGAGCTTTACCATTTACTAACTGTGAAACTAACCTCTTTCACCTTGGTTTCCCCACACATAAAACTAAAACAGAACTAATATCAACTTTGGGAGTTAGACCTATTTATGGATCTATATATCTCCAGTATGTATAGAGAGATGCCAAGGTCATAGCAAAACTATTGATATGTAAGTATTAACACAGGTGGCTGTTGTTGAGATGATGAAGCACTCCTCTGGTGTTTGAAAGAATCTATAATACATGGGATTATTTTGTCATGGATAATTAGAGTGCATATGCCATTCCAATAAATGATGCTGAAACATCTGGACATCCAAAGACAAAGAAGAAGATGGAAAAGGAGGGGGCCAAGGAGAATGAGGAGGAAAATGAAGAGAAGGAAAGGGAAAGTGGGGAGGAGGAGGGGTAACTGTCAACTTAAAATTACTTCTAGTACTTTAAATACTTGGGAAACTTAAAATGATCCTTTTTATATCTCAAGTATTATTTTCAAAATCCCAAAGCCAAATGCACAAAAATTCCAGACAGAAGTATGTGCTCCATTCTACCTCATCCAGAGTGTATGATTGTTACTGCAGAGTGTGTTGGGATAATCTACCTCACAGCACTGGATTTGGTAGGAAAAGAAAATTAATCTTAGAAAAATATAAACTCCTCAAAAAAAATAATAATCCTCAAAGGATAATGCAGATTCTATTGATGTCCTGAGCATCTCATTAATCATAACTGCCAGGGGTAGAGTTTCCAGGTATCTGAAAATGCCTAATTAATTGCCATTTTTCATAGTACCTAACTTTTAACAAAGGAAACAACATGTTCTTGGAGCAAAACTGAAGTTCAGTTAATTATTTTAAAATTGTATTAAAAGACAGCATCTCCGTGGCTGTCCTTCTCCCCACTCTGAGAAAGTTCCACACCTCTGCCCTTCTTTCTTTGCTCCAGGAACCAGCGCCTGGGCTCACAGGAGTCTGCCACTCTCTCTGCCACACGCAGGCCACACCCTGGCCATGCTGTCGCCAATGCTGAGATCTGCAGTTCTGCCACCCCCGTCGTCGCTGCCCACCAACGGCCACACCAAGGCGTCCAGGGCTCTGCAGTGAAGATGCAGACGCTTTTGCCAAAGCTGCCGGCACCAAGAACACTGGCATTTAGTGCTTTCCACGCTGCTCAAAGACTCCCCGGAAGACAACTCTGCCCATTTTTTTCTCACGAGCAAAACAGCTGAGATCTAATGAAAGATTACCCAGAAGGGACGGTGACCTGCCATACTTAGGGTCCCTCATTTTCTATGGACAAAACCATAAGAATCTTATCTTTTACCCCAGGAGTCAAAGGTAAGTCTCTCCCTGGGAGGATTTTCAATGTCTCTTAAAAAACAAGTTTTTGAAAGTGCCAAGCTACCAGCTCTCCGGACGTGGCCGAATCTTAGGATGAATTCAGTACAGGCTTCGTCTGTGATCCTTACTACTTCGGAAGTCAGATAAAGAGCACTGCACACCCACATGTACGTGAAAGTCACACCTGTGCAGTTAACCAAGATTTATCAGGTACACACCAGACACGGACCTCAATGCCAGGAAAATCCAGTTCTTGTCCTTGAGGAGTTTGCGGTCTGGTGGTGGCCCAAGGCTGTTTGGCTAAAAGATGAAAGCTCTCAAGAGTCTATAAATCTGCTCTCAGGTGAGGAATAGTGCACCAAATATCAGCTGACCTTGCATTCTTCTCTGATACAATCTCAGTTCAGCAGGATCATAAAAATGTGAGGTTATTATGAACAAAAATAACTCTGAGCTATTTGAAATTTAGTAAAACTGAAAAATGTAGTTCAACTCACAGTATTGCAGACTTTATCTGTAAAGAGAAGCACTGCCCAAATACATTCACTGATTTGCTTGCTAATGTTCTTCCCAAGTAGAAGGTCCATAAAAGACTCATTCATTCCATACTGCACAATATCTGTATTTTTGTAGGGAAAAAAGTGGAGTATATTGTCCACTATCCCACAGCCCTTAAATTTCCTCATATAATATTATCGTGGATTCATAAATACTTTCTCTACTGTGTCCATTATTCTTGCTTTTACAAACAATATGGCAATAAACATCATTGAAACTAATATTTGTACATTTCTGCGCTTCAAAAAAATTCTTAGAGTAAAATTACCTGGCCAGTAGACATACAAGTATCCAAGGCTTCATTACATATTATGCTCCGGAAAAGTTGTCTTAATATAAGCCCTACTTGTAGTATAGGAACTATATGTTTTATAGAAAAATTCTAAAGTAAATAAGTGAACCATTGGTGGTTTGCTTTCCCAGGAAAATACATTATGTCCAGGGAAGAAAAATGGCAGATGAAGTAAGAAACATAAATTATGATCTCCTGAAGAGAATAAACAGTTTCTGGATTTAAAACTTTTTTCAGTCCAACAGCACTTTTAACCATATTTATGATGTTGAAGCTGAAACTCCAATACTTTGGAGTTTCAATACTTTGGCCACTGGATGGGAAGAGCTGACTCATTTGAAAAGAGTCCCACCCCGATGCTGGGAAAGATTGAAGGCAGGAGGAGAAGGGGACGTCAGAGAATGAGATGGTTGGATGGCATCACTGACTCAATGGACATGAGTTTGGGTAAACTCCAGGAGTTGGTGATGGACAGGGAGGCCTGGCATGCTGCAGTCCATGGGGTCACAAAGAGTTGAACATGACTAAGTGACTGAACTGAACTGATGTTCTTCTTTTAAACATTCTACACACACGTGCACTAGGATGCCTTCCTAACAATTCACCTCAACTCCTCCGCTCCTACAAACATCCAGCCTTGATAAGTCTAGCAGTCACTGGTATATTTTTTATTAATTGTATGAGCTACATATTAAGTATGTCATAACTATTTGCACTGCACAATCTAGCCTTTTTGTTCTCTCCCTACATAGAATCTGCATTAATGTAATATAAGTATTCTCCACTGTGTACCATGTCTTTCAAAATGAGTGCCATGTTTTATTAGAGAAATGCAAATCAAAACTATAATGAGGTATCACCTCACAAGGGTCAGAATGGCCATCATCAACTACAAACAATAAATGCCGGAAAAGGCGTGGAGAAAAGGAACCCCTATGCACTGTTAGTGGAAGCGTAAATTGAAATAGCCACATGGAAAACAGTATGGAGGTTCCTTAAAAAACTAAGCATAGAACTACTATCTGACCCAGCAATCCTATTACTGGACCATATACCCATCAGTTCAGTCAGTTCAGTTAAGTCGCTCAGTCGTGTCCTACTCTTTGCGACCCCATGAATCACAGCACGCCAGGCCTCCCTGTCCATCACCAACTCCCGGCGTTCACCCAAACTCACATCCATCAAGTCAGTGATGCCATCCAGCCATCTCATCCTCTGTCATCCCCTTCTCCTACTGCCCCCAATCCCTCCCAGCATCAAAGTCTTTTCCAATGAGTCAACTCTTCGCATGAGGTGGCCAAAGTACTAGAGTTTCAGCTTTAGCATCATTCCTTCCAAAGAAATCCCAGGACTGATCTTCAGAATGGACTGGTTGGATCTCCTTGCAGTCCATGGAATCTCAAGAGTCTTCTCCAACACCACGGTTCAAAAGCATCAATTCTTTAGTGCTCAGCCTTCTTCACAGTCCAACTCTCACATCCATACACGACCACTGGAAAAGCCATAGCCTTGACTAGACGAACCTTTGTTGGCAAAGTAATGTCTCTGCTTTTGAATATGCTATCTAGGTTGGTCATAACTTTCCTTCCAAGGAGTAAGCATCTTTTAATTTCATGGCTGCAGTCACCATCTGTAGTGATTTTAGAGCCCCCAAAAATAAAGTCTGACACTGTTTCCACTGTTTCCCCATCTATTTCCCATGAAGTGATGGGACCAGATGCCATGATCTTCGTTTTCTGAATGTTGAGCTTTAAGCCAACTTTTTCACTCTCCACTTTCACTTTCATTAAGAGGCTTTTGAGTTCCTCTTCACTTTCTGCCATAAGGGTGGTGTTATCTGCATATCTGAGGTTATTGATATTTCTCCTGGCAATCTTGATTCCAGCTTGTGTTTCTTCCAGTCCAGCATTTCTCATGATATACTCTGCATATAAGTTAAATAAGCAGGGTGACAATATACAGCCTTGACATACTCCTTTTCCTATTTGGAACCAGTCTGTTGTTCCATGTCCAGTTCTAACTGTTGCTTCCTGACCTGCATACAAATTTCTCAAGAGGCAGATCAGGTGGTCTTGTATTCCCATCTCTTTCAGAATTTTCCACAGTTTATTGTGATCCACACAGTCAAAGGCTTTGGCATAGTCAATAAAGCAGAAATACATGTTTTTCTGGAACTCTCTTGCTTTTTCTATGATCCAGCTGATGTTGGCAATCTGATCTCTGGTTCCTCTGCCTTTTCTAAAACCAGCTTGAACATCAGGAAGTTCACAGTTCACATATTGCTTAAGCCTGGCTTGGAGAATTTTGAGCATTACTTTACTAGCGTGTGAGATGAGTGCAATTGTGAGAAAACCGTAATTCAAAAAGATGCACGCACCCCAATGTTCATTGCAGCATTGTTTACAATAGCAAGGATGTGGAAGCAACCTAAATGCCCATCAACAGAGGAATGGATAAAGAAGATGTGGTACATGTATATAATGGAATATTACTCAGCCATAAAAAGGAATGAAATGGTTCATTTGTAGAGATGCAGATGTACCCGGAGAGTGTCATACAGAGAGAAATAAGTCAGAAAGAGAAAAACAAATATCATACATTAATGCATATATATATGGAATCTATAAAAATGGTATAGATGATCTTATCTGCAAAGCAGAAATAGAGACACAGATATAGAGAACAAATGTATGGATATCAAAGGGGGAAGTAGGATGCTATGAGGAATTAAGAGATCGGGATTGATCTACAGAAACTAATGATACTATACATAAAATAGATAACAATGAGAACCTACTGTATACACAGGGAACTCTACTTAATGCTCTGCAGTGACCTGAACGGGAAGGAAGTCCAAAGGGAAAGGATACACGTATATGTAGGGCTGATTCATTTTGCCGTCCAGTAGAAACTAAGCAACACTGTAAAGCAACTCTACTCCAATAAAAATTAATTAAAGTTAAAATAATTGGGAAAAATAAAATAAACACGCTTACTTTTGAAATTTTGTCACCCTTCCAGGAGAGACAAAATTAAAGCTTAGAATTTTGATGCTGGCACACCTTCTAAGCATTGCCTCTGGTTTGAAATCACAGCCTCAGGACTTCCCTAGTGGTCCTGTGGTTAAGACTCCTTGCTTCTATTGCAGGGTGTGAGGATTTGACTTTTGGTCAGGAAACTACAATCCCACATGCTGTGTAGTGTGGGCAAAAATTTTAAAAAAGGAAAAAAGAAATCACATTCTCTCGCAGAGGACAAACCCCAGACACAAATCCAGGGTTTGTGTAACTTGTACCCCATTGTGATTTCCTTTTGCCTAATGGCTCCTGTTTATTGAAGGCTTGTTGTATGCAAGTGCTTTTCCAAACTTTCCTCATTGCCAGTCCATATAACGGCCCTGGGAGGCGAGTCACATCCTGTTTTAGAGGTAAGGAAACCGAAGCTGATGTAGAATGATCACATAAGAGCCTGGATTTGAACGCTCACCCCAGAGTCCCTGCATTGAACCACCACCATCACTATGGCACAAAGAAGCAGGGTCAAAACAATAACATTCATTTTCCAACTTTCAGAAACAGCATAATATTTTTAATTACATGCTCAGAATATTTCTTGGCACACCATATAGCATGGCTTATAAAACATTTATACATCAGAACCTCTCTCTCAATGAAGAATCTGGGTGTTTGACAACACTCACCACCTACTGAAAAGATTTTCCAACATTGAACATTGAGGAAGATTGACTTTTGACACGTCTTTTGGTTCGAGAAGACTGAAGGAACCCAGGCATTTCCCTCACATCCTCCTCTGGACTGCATTAAAAGGAGAGAAAAGGAATCTAAAAGAATAAACCCACAACTATAAGAGACCTATCATAGGAGGGGAATCAGCATGAAGCTGTGTGCCGTAAGTTTCTGGAAGATAGGAGACGGAGGTGCATTGCGCTATGAAGCAGAGCTGCAGCTAGGAAGGGGCCCTGATAGATGCCTGTCCAAACCCTGGAGGCACCAGAGCCAAGGAAGGCAAATTTCACAGGGCAGGACTGTAGGTGGGCTGCAAAGAAGAGAATTCTTTGGCGGTCTCTAAGACCCATCCCACTTCTTCTTCCACTTGCCGTGCAAAGGAGAACGGGTGGGCAGAAAGTCACAAGCTACACGCAGAGAACTCCCAGGCTGGATGGATGAATGAATGAATGAGAAGAAGCCAACGGAACGACAGACAGGAATTCCCAGGTTGAAAGCTGAGGTCCACTGGAAAAGCAAACCAGAAATCAGAAAACATTTGATTTTTTCCATATTACCTTCACGTTTTCTAAAAGAGCTGCCCTTTCTCTAATAAGCTTATTAATTCAAGCTGACATTTTCTCATTCAGCTTCCCCATGATGACGTGACATCCCAGCAAAGTGGAACAGGTTCAGGAAAGCAATCCTGTGAGCTCTCTCCTCTGCTCTGAAAATGAACGTCATCAAGGCAGTATTCATGAGCATGAAGTGGTCTCTGAATGGCTACATCCTGACAGACACAAGGCCAATCTTGGAGAAAAAACTGTGGGGACATCTTCCCCAGAAGCTACCTGTGCAAGGAAACCCCCACTTAACTGAGAAGGAAAGTGACGAAAGGACGCTCCAGAAAATCTCAGGTTATAAATAAAAGAGAAACGCCGGCTGTTAAATCGCAGACACCCTCTCGCCATTTTAAAAAGCCATCTCCTTATTTTTATGATCAGGCAGCAAAACAAAGCCCTCGACTCTCTAACGTGCTTGCATCACTAATACCACAGTCTGCTTGCCATTCCCTGGGGGAAGCCATACCCCGGACAGCACGCGTGGCTAGTTAAGTCATTGTTAATTCCCACAACGAGAACCTAGGAACCACCTCACCACAGTACAGGGTGTTACAAACATCGCTGTGAAATCACAGCTCGGTGAGAGCCCACCATCCATCTTTCTTCTACTCGTCAGCACACAGAGCTCCAGCAAAAGACCCATTCAAACAGCGCATCTCAGACTTACATTATCAGCAGACACTGCTTTAATTAGCAGTGATTTTCAAAGGACTGGTTTGGCTTCGAGAACTTCCTGTGAACCATAAAGTAGAAATCTGGATCCTTATCAGTTTCACTTTTCTCTTCCCCTCCCTGCCCTGGGTTCTAATAGACTCAGCCCTCATTTTTTTCCCTTTGAGAAAAAAGAAAAATGGAAATGGTGGCTAGGATTTTGCCATTCGTGTGCAATCCACTTTTTCCTCAACCTCAGTGATGCAAAAGGGACTAAAATTAGAGTTGCAAAGGGACCAAGTTATCTGTGTCAGGCACATTGCAAGGAGCAGCGAGAACTACAAGAGGGAATGAATACGCCCTAAACAAACCATCTCAGAAATAACATTTAAAACATAGAGCCCATATTTTGTAAATTGCTACTCCTGATGAAAACACAGAGCCCACTTTATGTACTGCTGTAAGAAAACAGAATGCCTTATTTTGATAATATTTCAGTGTTAATATTGAAGCAATTACATGCTTCTTTCTTCATCGATTCCATAATTTTCCCCCATGATCCAGTTCTCAAATCTTTGTCATTTCTCAGTGAAAACATTGAAAATATATGCAATTCAATTTGTGAGCACTGAACTGTGAACTTTCTATACTGCAAGGAAGGTTTAATCTAATCATGACGACTTCTGTTTTACATTTGGTCAGTGATGACATAAAAACACAAATTATTTCAATGTTTGTATAAACAGACATTCTTTGCCATGGAAAAAATTTAATCAGCACACAGCCAAAGGGTATTTTGCTAGAGACTCAAAGTTTCAGAGAGAATAACAATCTTGACAAATCCAACCCAGCCTTGTACAACCTAGCCTCTTAGCTAGGACACTAGCTAGTGTTAGTCACTCAGTCGTGTCCAGCTCTTTGTGACCCCATGGACTGTAGCCCACCAGGCTCCTCTGTCCATGGGATTCTCCAGGCAAGAACACTGGAGTGGATTTCCATGCCCTCCTCCAGGGGATCTTCCCAACCCAGAGACAGAACCCAGATCTCCTGCATTTCAGGCACATTCTTTACTGACTAAGCCACCAGGGAACCCCCAGGACACCAAAGGTTAAGTGACTTGTCAAAAGCCAGACAAATACAACCTTCCCTAGCCTCAGATACAGCATGTTTTTCACTACATAGGCACTTAGGAAGAAAGCCTCTTATTTGGAATAAGAAGTCCTCATCACACACACACACACACACACACACACACATGCGCATGCACACACACACACGTGTAGGTTCTCTGTTCTGATTTTCACAGATATGTTAGAATGGTCCCCAGAACACAGACACACACACACACACACGTAGGTTCTCCGTTCTGATTTTCATAGATATATTAGAATGGTCCCCAGAACACACACACACACGTAGGTTCTCTGTTCTGATTTTCATAGATATGTTAGAATGGTCCCCAGAACACCTGCATGCACTCACCTACCCTAACTCATCATTTTCCCAGCCTCACCTTATTCTGCCATGATGCCCATTAAGACTCAACTACAAAATTGGTGCAGCCATTATGGAGAACAGTATGGAGGCTCCTTAAAAAGCTAAAAACAGAGCTACCATATGATCCAGCAACACCACTCCTCGGCACATATCCAGACAAAACCATAGTTCAAAAGGATGCGTGCCCCTGCACCCAGTGTGCAAGGCAGCACTGTCTCCAACAGCCAAGACGGAGCAATTTACACATGTCCACTGACAGAGGAATGGACAGGAAAGACTTGTGTGTGTATATATGAATACACAAAGGAGTATTACTCAGCCAAAGAAGGGATGAAATAGTGCCATTTGCAGAGACATAGTCAGAAACAGAAAAACAAGTATCATATAACATCATTTATACATGGGATCTAGAAAAATGGTACAAATGAACTTATTTGCAAAGCAGAAATAGAGTACAGATGTAGAGAACAAACTTAAGGTTCCCAAGGAGTGAAGGACGGGCAGGATGAACCGGGAGATGGAGACTGACATATACACACTACTCTACGTTACGCAGACAACTCGTGAGGACCTACGGCAGAGCAGGGAACTCTACTCGGTGCTCTGTGGTGACCTAACCAGGAAGGAACTATACAGAGGTCGATGCATGCATATACGCAACTGATTCACTTGACTGCACAGCAGAAACGAACACAACATTGTAAAGCAACTACACTCCAGTAAAAATTAGTTTTAAAAGAAGAGTCAGTTCCCACTGCTTTGACAGTTTCCCACTGATTCCCATGACAGTGACCCATCACCATTATGGCATCATGGCGTCTCATCTCCTCCCTCCGTTCTTTATATCATGCTACAGATTCTTCAGATAGCTTTAAAAATGTGTTACTGGCTCTATGAACAGGAGGCCAGAGAGAGGTTGCTGCTGCTACTGCTGCTAAGTCGCTTCAGTCGTGTCCGACTCTACACGACCCCACAGACGGCAGCCCACCAGGCTCTGCCATCCCTGGGATTCTCCAGGCAAGAATACTGGAGTGGGGTACCATTTCCTCCTCCAGTGCATGAAAGTGAAAAGTGAAAGTGAAGTCGCTCAGTTGTGCCCGACTCTTAGCGACCCCATGACTGCAGCCTACCAGGCCCCTCCGTCGGGTGGGACTATTTCTCATGAAAGAGAGCTCTAAGAGTAGTTACTTAGTTTTTTACCTTGACTTGCCAGTGGTCAGGACTCATGGTTACTCTGTGCAACTATACATCTTCACCTAGGGTGAAACCAGAATCTTCTTACTACTCACAATGCTTGAGGGCTGTTTCAGTTCTTTGGAGAGCACATCTTAATCAATCAACTCCCTAATACCTGGAACAGACTGATCAATCCTATGCCCCTCTACTGACTTCTCAGAGGAGGTCTACCCCTGTAAGATATGAGACCAACTGACTTGATCTCACTAAAAGTTCGGAAGTGACGCTGAGCTCAGGAATTCAGAGAAGCTAGTTCTGAGTTTCCTCTGTTTGCCTTCCAGTCAAGGGAGGCTTACTGAGCTGCTTACCATAAAATTGTGTTCAGTACCACCCATCTGTTTTGTGAAAAATAATTATTTCCACAGAGTATGTTGAGTGTCAGCTTATTACAGAGCTTTGGCTCTCTCAAACAGTTAAATTCAAAATATACTGATGACGAATGGGCCATCTTAGGAGGCGTGTAGAATTCACAGCAGGCACCACAGACGTGCCAGAGAGGTCAGCGGCATTCTCAGAGACGCGCAGATGCCTGCCATTCTCCGTGACGGTGCCACCCGGAAAACCGAATGAGCCAGTAGCATGGAGGAGTTAAGGTTTGGGCACAGATTAACTCATATCCTCTACATCAGAGTAACCAGACACAGTGGACATTCAGAACAACTTCTCAGTGAAGTCCAGAACATAGCAAGGGTCACTGGACCACTCTCACAAATAGCAAAGAAATGGAAGGAAGTTTTCAAGATAAATGACCAAATGTCAAAGAAAAGGAAATATTGTTTGTTTGTTCTCCACTTCCCTTCATCTTGGTCATCACCAGAATTAGTGTATTAAGGATCTAGGGCAATCAATTATGACATAAAGATACAGAGATTCAGCACCTTTCCTCCAGAGAACTACAAACTTAAATTTACCACTTATTGTATTATGTGATGCTACCTTGTCAGAAATAATGCATAGATCAGAAACAACACTCAAGCTGTACAGAAAATAATCTCTCAATAACACACCAAAAACACTGGCAGTAGTCTACACTTTTTTGTTCAGATATGTAAGCACCTACTAAGTGCCTGTTACCAGGGACCCTAGTTAGATACAATAAGAAAAATAAATAGGTATGCAAATGTTGGTTTGATGCCTTGGGAGCTTGCTGGGTGAAATTTGAAATTGGTTATCATACAGGGGGGGGTTTGGAGAGACCAGAGAAGGGGCAGAGACTCCAGAAGGTGGGTGGAAGGTTTAATAAACAGGGATCTTACATACAAGGCTTTCTTGGGCATCAGCAAGAGAAGTCAATCTCCTGGATTGCCTGTCAGAATCTTAGAAGTTTACAGAGAGGTCCTACCTGGGTCCAGTCAGACTGTCCCACCCAGACAGTCTCAGCATCCCCTTCTTCTCAAGGCTGCATCCCTGAAACAGCTCCCACTGTGGGAACAGTAGACAGAATTCATATTCTAAGGACAGGGGACCAGGGAGGAGGCTTCCACTGCCTGGTCTTGCTCTTGGGTCAACCAGAGGTCATGTTCTCTCTGTGATCTCCTCCAGCAGTTGATATTATAATGAAACAAAATATGTTACTGCATAAAATGCTTCACGATTGTTCTCATTGTTAAGACATTCTGATGAGTAATTATATATAGTCTTGCTGTCCCGAGTCTATGTAAGAATGAAAAAATTTGGAATGTTTATGTTTTGCACCCTTAGAATATTTCTAAGCTACTTAAGCTTACCATTATTCCTTTATAATCTACTAAAAAACAATCAAAACATAATAATCTCCTCAATGGCCGAGGCTTTATCAAGCATGTTCCGTGGCAGCCCTTAGCACATGTCTTGTTCAAATGGGCATTCAGGAATACATACCGATCTGAAAGGATCTTTTTGTTTCTCAGGACAGACATGAAGTTGACTCTTTGAAAATGCTCCAAACAAAACTCAACAATGATATCAGGAATTATAGCCAAAACAGTAGTTTTGTGTTTTGTTTGCTAACAGATTTCTTCTTAGAAAAAGATTTTACTTTTATTATTGAATCTATAAATTGATAGTTGATTTAACCTTAAAGTACTACCCTTCACTGGATTACCACAGAATTTTTAAATGTATGTTTTGTATACTTATATTTTACCCATCATTTTTTCTTCCACATCATTTCTCTTTCATTGTATTCAAAAGAGTCATGATTCTCTTTCCCTAAAATTGAGGAGAATGTTTTTGTGGATCCTAAGGAAATCTACATGTCATAGGATAAGTCTTTCACCCTCAAATTTAAAATAAGTAAAAAAATTTTAATAATTAAAGGTAAAATTTTACTTAAAATACCAGTTTTAAGCTTCTTATATTATACACATCCTGTTTTACAAACTGTCAGATGATTAATTTCTTTCTCAATCTCAGATAGTTACTTTTACTCAAAAAAGCAATGTTTTTTGGGTAAAAAACACAGCAGTCAGTTCCACTGTGTTCATTTGTTTCTACCAAGCATCCGTATAAAATGAGTTGGCTGTTGTACCCTTCTCATTATGATGATTTTTGTGATATTTATTGAACATTTATTACTTGGGAAGATAGAATTGTCTCGAGATATACTAACTGATGTGATAGAAATTATTAGACTTATGTGTGAGATCTATTTGTTCTTATCACCTTTTAAGAGAAAGAAACCACCATTAAGTCAGAATGCTCTGAGACACATGACTATTTTTACTCTGTTAATACTGTATTTTCTTTTTCATTAATAAATTTCAGTTAAAGATCAATGTAAGTGAAATTCTTTGTTGATGCATTTAATCATCTAAAAGAAAAGGAGTTTGGAGAGTAGTCAAGATTTCTTGCTTTAATTTTACTTGTTATATTATTTACTTATTTTTGGAGTAGGAAATGGCAACCCACTCCAGTATTCTTGCCTGGAAAAACCCAAAGACAGAGGACCCTGGCAGGCTACAGTCCACACGGGCACAAAGAATCAGACACGACTGAGCAGCTGAGTACTAGCACCATTTACTTATTTATCTATTTATCTGCACAGGTAACTTTCCCAAGCACTGAACTTTATTTACTGTGTTCCTACCCTCCCTGAGAACCGCCTATGCTCAGTACAGATTGGATATTCTGGCGCCTTCTGATCCACCCCAGATTTTCCTGCAAATCTCCTGGAAATTAATCAGGGGCCAGTCCTAGGCTTCCCCTCCAGACAAAAGTCCATGAATGTTATGACAATTACTCCCTCTAAAGAGAGGTTTTTGCTCACTTCTTGATTCAGAGCTGTGTTCCGGAGAGATTCGGGCACCTTTGACCTCCCGGGCAGTGAAACGTTTATACACCAAGAGTTCATTTTCACTTTTGTTCACTTGCCCCATGTCCACTATGTTTATTCTTCCTCTAAAAGACTGCCAGTGAGCTCTGGATCCAATTTCACACTCGTTCATAGCAACTCTTACTGGTGTATTTATTAACCATCTATCTGGTTCCATCAAGGTTTTATAACTCCTAAGCCTTATAGTTCACATATCTGAGTGTTCCTTTTACTTTGAAATGCATTTCAGCTTTCTCATTTTATGTAAACAAAGCCTGGATATGTACTTGCTAAGTAAGTCAGGCCAAAAGCAGTTTGAAAATAACAGGTTCAGCCGAGGGACTTCACATACATTATAGTTGATGCTCGTAACAGCCTTCCGATTAAGTATCACTGCTCCCCATCAACAAGCGACTTAACTGAGACGCGAAAGGCTTAAACAAAATCCCATCATCCCACATTTAGAAGTGATGGAGTGAGGATTCTCATCAGATCTTCCTGATTCAAAACCCCTAGTTAGTTCTACAGTAATACAAGACTTTTTAAAACAGTCCAAAAGCAAAGTGGTCTGGGGCCATGACATGTTTAAACAATCACCTGCAGAGAGGTCCACGGTCAATATTCAAAATGACCCAAATCCTTTAAGAAGAAGTTTTATATATTTTATCCAATATATTTCTTCAAGACCATGAAATTCTAACATACGTTAGGAGTTTTCAACGCAATATGGTTTTTTCTTCCACCTTTCAGGTTTTAATATCATTGCTAGTGCATATATCTCAATGTCAGACATCCAGAACAACACATTCTCATGAGTTCAAGAAGCCACAGTCTTACAGTCAATACAGTTTTAGTTTTTGCTACTTGTACAGCTATTAAAATAAGCCATGCCCTGTTCTAACATTAACTCTGAAGCCTCAGTAACTTTATAAACATAATTAATCTCCTAAACCTATCAGGTGAACCATGAACAATACATTCTAATCTATGTTACAGCACATTCTGTGTTTGAGCAAACAGAAGTGACCACTGTGTTTACTGACATTAAATTTCTTAGCATCAAGGTAAAGCAACTTTTACAAATTTTACTGCCAAAAACTAAACTTTTTCAAAAGTAAATTTTATCCTTACATTTTATCATTAACTTTTTCCATAAAAAAATTAAAATTGTCCATAATACTCAGATTTCCCTTGACACACATTCCTGGTATCTCTGAAATTGAGTTTTGAATATTCGCTAAACTTCATATGAGTAAAGAAAATAACCTCCCAGTATTGAGGTGACCACCACCAGGTCTCAAAATAAATGGATCCTGGTTGTTAAAACAGAGATAAACCATATCATTTAACTAAATCTAATTTACCCACATTCTAGTAATGACATCATATTAATAATTTTATCACATTGTTTTCAGTAAAACCCTTGGAACTCATTGATTTCAAGGTCATTGACCAGAAAAACAGGGAAACACAGGTGCCTGGTATAACGTTTTCACACTATAACAACTGATTTTTGCTCCGCTAGTTACATCATAAATCCGTGTTTGTGAAATATCAGCCTTACCGTCAGTTTCTCCTCTAAATTCTCATTTAATAAGCTTCCTTTTCCATGCTTTTCAAAGTCCATGTTGAAAGAGAATGAGAGAGAGAGAGAAAGAAAAGGCAAGATTCCGATTCTGTCTAGAAAATGATGTGATGTGCTTACATGTTAGATATTGCAGGACATTCCAAGTTGTGAGAGCCCAGGACACTATCAGAAAGCCCTGGCGATAATTTCTGGTTAGCTAGTGTTTCCATTTATAGATGTTCAAACCCCATAAACAGAGCCCTGAAGAGACGTCAGGCAGCTGGCCTTAGATAATGATAAATGTCACCAGATAAGAAAGCAACTCCTCAACAGGAGATTATCCCTACATGTTAGGTTCCCTGAGCCAAGAAAGATGTCTGTGACAAAGAGCCACTGTCAAAGAATTCATTAATAGCCATTGCAGTCAAATAAAACGTACTATAGAATATGGGCCTAATAAACAAAATTTAAAAGGACGAATGTGTTGGGACTTCCCTGGTGGTCCAGGGGTTGCGACTCAGCCTTCCAATGCAGGGAGAGAGGCGGGCGGGTTCCATCCCCGGCTGGGGAGCTAGGATCCCACATGCCTCACAGCCAAAAAAACCAGAAGCGATATGGTGATAAATTCAATAAAGACTTTGAAAAATGGTTCACATCACCTACTGAAGAGCACATGGAACTCTGCTCAATGTTAGGAACTCCCTGGATGGGAGAGGGGTTTGAGGGAGAGCAGATACCTTGTGCATGCTTGGCTGAGTCACTCTTTGTTCATGGAAACTATCACAACTTTGTTAACTGGCTACACCCCAATATAAAACAAAAAGTTTGAAAAAAAATAAAATTAAAATGATCCACATCAAAAAAAAAAAAATCTTTAGATACAATCTAAACCTGGCATTCAAGCCTCTGTACTAATGTAAGCTATACAAATAGATCTTTTTTTTAACCTCTGTATCAATAAATGAGAGTAACGCTTAAAAAAAAAACTTTACAAAATAAAATTAAAGGACAAATGTGATGGTCTTATAGCAAACATGAATCAGCCAGCCCCATTCTTTCTAATTCCGATTTGAATCCTGGCCTTATTTTGCAGTTCAAAACTTTAAAAAGTCACTTCAAGGAAAGCACAAAGTTAACTAATTAAAGCTATTCAGACACACAACATATATATTCAAGAGGTGTTGTCAACTTTATATCATGAAAAGTAGGCAAATGATGTCTACAAACTTCATAAAAGAAAAGTGATACTTTTCCTTCACAAACCTGATTATTTTTTTCATTATCCTGGATTTTCTACTGAGAACAAAGTTATGACATAGAACATGAAACTCACTTTTTCCAGTCAAACAAATGTTCCCAGAATTCTTTAGAAATAGTTATATGCCTGAAAAAAAATTAACTGTGCAGCGCGATGGTAATTAACTCCCTGTTTTTTACAGAGAATAGATACGTGGATGGCAATAAAAACGGCTTTCAGAAACATGTTGCGAGGCTCTGACCTTTGGCGTGATCACAGCTGATTCTCTATCATCAGGCCGGGTGCACTAGGCTTATTCTGCATCAGGATGGAAGGGCTGAGGATTCTAGAAGTGAAACATTTAGCAGAAATAAACCTAGCCACCACTGTTTCAGGATGAGAATTCAGAAACTTCTATCAGACTCATGGGCAAAAGTGGTTTCCCTCTTTGGCTCTCCTCAGATCCAGAAAGGGAATCACACATGCTAGTTATTGTTCCAACAAGCTTGGAAATGTAAGTCTTAGAGGCTGATTAGCATGCAAGATCCATACGTGTCAAAAGCAAGGCAAGAGTTGACATTTCACATGAGGATGAAACAGAGCAGGACCTTATGGTCCTTCCCCTCCATGTTCTCTGCCTGCCTTTTGTCTGTGAGAAACCTTAGCCAAAGAATAAGTTTAATCAGAGAAGTGAGAAAATGCAGAAACAAAGGAAAAGAGCTCAACAAGATTAATCACAGTAGTCATTAAGTATCTAAGAACTTTAGTTTCTTCTCAAGAACTATAGATACTATTCTGAGCCATATCCTGTGAGCTGTCTTACAGATACTGAAACCGCAGATGGGAGAAGTTAACTACACGGTGCCCAGACTATAGGCACGACACAGCGTCGCAGTTCTGAGAACTGGCCTCAAAGAAACGGGGAAAAAATGACCCTGGAATTGAAGATTAACTATTTAAAACAATCAAGATGGCTCTGATCAGACCACTGACGACCAATTTCAAGAGGACTGTCAGAGCTGACTGTACTGTTACTGCATGGAGTCCCCTTCCTCTGTCTGTAACAGCTCTTGCTCACTGATTGTCAGAGGTGGGATCGGATTTTGGATAGAAGTCCACCCTCCTCCTCCCACCCCACCCACCGCTTGCTGGCATCCAAACTAAAGCAAACTTTTCTTTCCCCAACCTTGCCTCTTTATTGGCTGTTGCACGGTGAGCAGCTGGACCTTACTTTCAGTTACAAAGGAGACTTCCCAAAATCTCTCTAGAGGGAAAAAAAAAACCCACAACCCAGCATACTATGGCTGCAAAAGAAAACTTGGTCAATGCTAATATAATACCTGAAGGTGAAATCTATGATCCAGTTGGGAGTAAAGGGAGGGTGGGATGCAAAGCTGGTTGGGGAAGGAGCAGATGCTGGTGATAATGAGAAGAATGGAAAGTTTAATTAAACAAACATGTGCTGAGTATCCATAATGGATGAAGAGTACTAGGTGCAGGCAGATTTTTTAAATAATGGATAAAAATAATAAAAAACGCTAAGATATAATCTCTGCTTTCCTTCCTTCAACAAGCTCACAATGTAGGTGTGACTGAACATAAATAAGATAACAGCACTCTTACACAGCACACCCAACAGCACTCACCCTGTGCCAGCAACTGGCTTTAAGACTTTGCATATACTGTCTTAATTAATTCTCTAAACCACTTGTAGGAGGTAGACACTATTCTACCTACTTATTCTTAGTGTTTGTTAAACACTTCTAGGTAGGCACTGTTATTTTCCCCATTGTTACCAGCTGAACTGTCTTCTCCCCAAAATTCACAGTGGAAATCCTAACCCCCCAGTCTCTCAGAATAAGACAATATTTAGAGATAGGATCTTTACAGAGGTAGCTAAGTCAAGATGAAGGGAGCCATGTGACTCTGCAGAGATAGCTGTCTGGTCAGAGGAAGGAACATGTTTGCTGTTGTTGATAAACAGGAAGGATAGCTCTTGGCTTCCGTTGGACCAGCAAGTGCATGAGGGTTGGCTTTTATATGGGCATAATTTTACCTAAGGAAAGGTCCTGGTCCTTCAGTTCAGTTCAGATCAGTTCAGTCGCTCAGTTGTGTCCGACTCTTTGCAACCCCATGAATTGCGGCACGCCGGGCTTCCCTGTCCATCACCAACTCCCGGAGTCCACTCAAACTCACATCCGTCGAGTCGGTGATGCCATCCAGCCATCGCATCCTCTGTCGTCCCCTTCTCCTCCTGCCCCCAATCCCTCCCAGCATCAGAGTCTTTTCCAATGAGTCAACTCTTCCCATGAGGTGGCCAAAGTACTGGAGTTTCAGCTTTAGCATCATTCCTTCCAAAGAAATCCCAGGGCTGATCTTCAGAATGGACTGGTTGGATCTCCTTGCAGTCCAAGGGACTCTCAAGAGTCTTCTCCAACACCACAGTTCAAAAGCATCAATTCTTCAGTGCTCAGCTTTCTTCACAATCCAACTCTCACATCCATACATGACCACTGGAAAAACCATAGCCTTGGCTAGATGGACCTTTGTTGGCAAAGTAATGTCTCTGCTTTTGAATATGCTATCTAGATTGGTCATAACTTTTCTTCCAAGGAGTAAGCGTCTTTTAATTTCCTGGCTGCAATCACCATCTGCAGTGATTTTGGAGCCCCCAAAAATAAAGTCTGACACTGTTTCCACTGTTTCCCCATCTATTTCCCATGAAGTGATGGGACCAGATGCCATAATCTTAGTTTTCTGAATGTTGAGCTTTAAGCTAACTCTCTCACTCTCCTCTTTCACTTTCATCAAGGAAAGCTCCTGGTCCTTAAACATATGTAAAATATATTTAAACATATCCCTCCAGAGTCACATGGCTCCCTTCACCCTTTATCCAGAGCTTCCCCAGTGACCATCTAATTTAGCATATCCTCTGTCCATTCATTTGCTGTCTTCTACTTCATGCTGCTGCTGCTGCTGCTAAGTCACTTCAGTCCTGTCCAACTCTGTGTGATCCCATAGACGGCAGCCCACGAGGCTCCCCCATCCCTGGGATTCTCCAGGCAAGAACACTGGAGTGAGTGTGGTGCCATCACCTTCTCTGCTTCTACTTCATAGTTCTTATCATTCTGCCAGCCTATCATTATACATGATATTTGAAGCTTTTGTTATCGTTGTTGTTCAGTTGCCCAGTCATGTCTGACTCTTTGTGACCCCATGGACTGCAGCACACCAGACCTCACTGTCCCTCAACATCTCCCAAAGCTTGCCCAAGTTCATTTCCATTCATTGGCAATGCCATCCAACCATCTCATCCTCTTCTCCTTCTGCCCTCTATCTTTCCCAGCATCAGGGACTTTTCCAATGAGTTGGCTGTTTGTATCAGGTGACCAAAATATTAGAGATTCAGCTTCAGCTTCAGTCCCTCCAATGAGTATTCAGGGTTGATTTCCCTTAAGATTAACTGGTTTGATCTCTTTGCTGCCCAAGGGACTCTCAGGAGTCTTCTCCAGCACCATAGTTCACAAGCATCAATTCTTTGGTGCTCTGCCTTCTTTATGGCCCAGCTCTCACAACCATAGACCACTGGGAAGACCACAGCCTTGACTATATGGACCTTTGTCGGCAGAGAAATGTCTCTGCTTTTCAACACACTGTCTAGGTTTGTCACAGTTCTTCTGCCAAGAAGCAATCATCTTCTGATTTCATGACTGCAGTCACCATCCACAGTAATTCTGGAGTCCATGAAGAGGAAATCTGTCACTACTAATGGGGCCAGATGTCATGATCTTAGTTTTTTAATATTTAGCCTTAAGCTGGTTCTTTGACTCTTCTTTCACCTTCATCAAGAGGCTCTTTAGTTCCTCTTCTCTTTCTGCCATTAGAGTGGTATCATCCATATATCTGAGGTTGTTGATGTTTCTCCCACCTATCTTGATTCCAGCTTGCATTTCTCATGATGTGCTCTGCGTATAGGTTAAACAGAGTGACGGCAGACAGCCCTGTCGTACTCCTTTCTCAGTCTTGAACCAATCAGTTGTGCCATACAGGGTTCTAACTGTTGCTTTTTCACTGGCATACAGGTTTCACAGGAGACAGGTAAGATGGTCTGGTATTCCCATCTCTCTAAGAGTTTTCCACAATTTGTCATGATCCATATAGTCAAAGGCTTTAGAATAGTTGATGAAACAAGAGACAGATGTTTTTCTGAAATTCCCTTGCTTTCTCTATAATCCAGCAAATGGCAATTTGACCTCCCTCTTCCTTTTCTAAATCCAGCTTGGACATCTGGGAGTTCTTGGTTTGCATAATGCTGAAGCATAGCACGCAAGCATGACCTTACTAGCATGGGAGATGGTGCAATTGATTTGAAGTTTATCCATATCTAACATTTATTTTCAGTTCATATCTCCAACTACAATAAGTCCCCTACATGTGAACCTTCAAGCTGCAAACTTTGAAAGATGCAAATGTGTGTTTCATCAGTGCCAAGTGCAAATGAAGCTGCAGGTTGCTCTCCAACTCCTGTTGCTGACGATCCTTCACTCCACCATCTCCCACCTCCTCTACCCGCTCCAGTCAGTAACCCTTCCTGCCTGTTCATTTGATGACAGCCCCTGTATGCCAGCTGTTGTCCTGTACTGCTGTACTCTTCAAAGTACTATACTGTAAGATCAAAAATGTTTTCTCTATTTTTTGTGTTTGTTTTTTATGTATTACCTGTGTGAAAAGTATTATAAACATATTACAGTTCAGTACTATGTAGCTGATTGTGGCAGTTAGTTACCTAGGCTAACTTTGATGGACTTACGAATGCACTCCAAGAACAGAACTCTTCCATATGTGGGGGATTTCTTGTACTATATAAGCACCAGAGAGTGCTTTATTCATCACTTTATCCAGGCACTTAAAGCATGTGTGTGTGTGTGTGTGTGTGTGTGTGTGTGATTCAGTCACTTAAAGCATAGTAAGGACTAAACAAAAGGACGTGGAAAGAGCACAGGAGAGAGGAAAGAAAGGAAAAAAGCAAAGAAGGAAAAAAGGCAGAAGGGAAGGAGCAAGAGACAGGAGTGAAATGTATCCAATGGATATGACTTAGGGAGGGAGCTTCCCTGGTGGCTCAGTGGTAAAGAATCTGCCTGCCATGCAGGAGCTGCAGGAGATGCAGGATCAATCCCTGGGTGGGTAAGATCCCTGGGAGGAGGGCATGGCAACCCATTCCAGTATTCTTGCCTGGGAAATCCCATGGACAGAGAAGCCTAGCAGGTTACAGTCCATGGGGTCATGAAAGAGTCAGACATGACTGAAGGGAGCTAAGCATACATGCATGGACGTGACTTAAGACATTTATTGCATTGATATTTAGACAACTTTTGATAGAAAACATAGGAATAAAACGCATGTTTATCTAATACAAATTATACTACAGATGAATACAATATTGATTGTTCACTTATCTTGCTCAAACCACTAACAATTAAAGTGAAGAAGAAATAGACTCAGGAAGCAGGAAGAATTTAATTTACTTGCAGATTCTGCCGCTTTATAGCTGGGTCACTTTCAGCAAATTAATTCTCAGTCTCAGTTCCTTCTCCCTTAAGTAAAGGAATGGTATCAACCTCTTAATGTTCTGACAAACATTAAAATGTGGTAACAGTGAAAAGAACTTAACCCACTGTCTGCCATCAAGCAAGTTCTTGGTGAAGGTGTGTGCCATTAATCCCCTGGGTTTCATGAAGTTTATCTAGAAAAAAAGTTAACTTCAAAGATAATGTCAAAATCCTAACAATGTGGCATTGTTAAAATTAACAGAGAGAATGGGAGAGAATATTTGCAAATCATTTATCTGATAAGGGACTTATATCCAGAATACTGTTTTTGTCCTTTATTGTGTCCATCTTTGAATGAAATGTTCCCTTGGTGTCTCTAATTTTCTTGAAGAGATCTCCAGTCTTTCCCATTCAATTGTTTTCCTCTATTTCTTTGCATTGTTCACTTAAGAAGGCTTCCTTACCTCTCCTTGCTATTTGGGAAAGATTGAGGCCAAGAGAAGAGAGCGACAGAGGATGAGATGGTTGGATGGCATCACCAACTCAATGGACTTGAATCTGAGCAAACTCCGGGAGACAGTGAAGGATGGAAGCCGGACATGCTGCAGTCCAGGGGGTCACAAAGAGTATGACATGACTGAGCAACTGAACAACAACGATCCGGAATACATAAAGAACTCTTACAACTCAAAGAAAAAGATGACCCAGTTTAAAAAATTGACGAAGGGGCTTCTGTGGTAGTCCGGTGTTTAAGAATCTGCATTGCAACGCAGGAGGTGCTGATTCAAACCCTGCTTCAGGAAGATCCCACAGGCCGCAGGGCAACTAAGCCTGAGCACCACAGCTACCGGGGCCCACTCAGCCTAGAGCCTGAGCTCACAAGAGAAGCCAGCAGAGTTAGAAGCCTGGGCGCCACAACTGGGCAGTAACCAGCCCGCAGCAGCGAAGACCCAGCAGCCAAACTAAATAAACGTCTTTTTTTTAAATAGGCGCAGGATTTGAATAGGCATTTCTCCTAAGAAGACAAACAAATGGCCAACAAGCATATGAAAAGCTGTGCAACGAAACTGTGATTACGGAGCACAAATCAAAACCACAGGGAGATAGCAGTTCGCACCCCTTAGGACGGCTAGAATTAAAGCAGATAGTGACAAGCCTTGGCAAGGATGTGGGTAACCAGAACCTCGGATGCTGCTGCTGTTACAAATTGGAACAGTGTAGGAATCCCTCAAAATCTTACAGATACAGTCACCATATTAGCCATAAATTCTAATACTAGGTATACACACAAGAGAAGTGAAAACATATGTTCATACAAAAATTTGTAAACAAATGTTCATGATAGCATTATTCATAACAGTCCAGGTTCAATGCAGGATACAGGAAGCTTGGGGCTGGTGCACTGGGATGACCCAGAGGGATGGTATGGGGAGGGAAGCGGGAGGGGGTTCAGGATGGGGAACACGTGTACACCCGTGGCAGATGCATGTTGATGTATGGCAAAACCAATACAATATTGTAAAGTAAAAAATATAATAATAATAATAAAAAAAATTTTTTTAAATGTGAAAACATAAAGGGGATGTATCACAGAGGTGTATTTCTCAGCAATAAAAAAGAATGAAGTCCTGATACATGCAACAATGTGAATGAATCTTGAAAATATGGTAAGTGAGAGAAACTGGTCACAAAAGCCACATATTGGGATTCATTTATATGAAACACCCAGAATAGGCAAATCCTTAGAAACAGGCCATAGTTGCCAAGGTTTGAAGGGCAAGGCAGACTGTGGAGTGACTGCTGATGAGTAGGGGTGGGATTTTTGAATGTGATGAAAATATTCTGATGTTAGATAATGATGATGACATACAAACTCTGAATATGCTAAAAAGCACTGAATTGTATGCACACTTTAAAAGAATGAATTTTATGGTATGTAAATTATGGTTCAATGAAGGTATTATTTTTAAAAAACAGGAAGATCTATAATTCCTAAGATGGGAATTTATGATTTTTTTCCCCAGGAATATAATATGAGCAACAGGTCACTCCAAACAGAAATTAAAATCTACCATACATTAAGCCAGCAAGAATTCCACTCAAACATGAAGCAAATGACCCTTAGTAAATGATTTTTGCTTCGAGACACTGTCACCTCACTCTATTCCTCATCACCATATGCCTGGTATGGCTGGGGAAATACGGCTCAGATTTTGTGCCCATATTCAAAAATTGGGGGAAAGTAGAGTTTGCCACTATTAAAATGGCTTTTTTAATATTCATTTATTTTTTACTGAAGGATAATCGCTTTACAGAATTTTATTGTTTTCTGTCAAACCTCAGCATGAATCAGCCATAGGTATACATATGTCCCCTCCCTTTTGACCCTCCCTCCCATCTCCCTGCCCATCCCACCCCTCTAGGTTGATACAGAGCCCCTCTTTGAGTTTCCTGAGACATACAGCAAATTCCTGTTGGCTACCTATTTTACATACAGAGGGCTAACAAACACATAAAATGGCTTTTTTATCTACTAGGTCCAAGAGTTAATACAGGTTTTACTTTTTTGCTTTTTTAATAGTGGTGATCGTCCCCACGCCTGCCGTTTAAAGAACTTTCATCTCCATGACAAAAGCACCAGTAAGTGCTCTACTGCTGAAATCTCACAAGGTAGGTGGACACCCTCAAGGCGTGAAAAACCAATGCTGTCTTCTTTCTAAAAGAATGACAGTCTGTAAGCATTGTGTAGACAACAAAGATCTTCCTCACTGTATGCTCCAAGGATAAATGTCTTTTTATTAAAAAAGGATCCTCTTCTGAGACAAGGAACACTGTTTATATGGGTTTCTTATCATTCTCCACAGCATCTCCAAGACTAGGGTCTTACGTGTGCTGCACAGTCAAGCCAGAAGCCCAGGTAACCCCGCCTGTTTCGTAGTGATGCAGGACACTGCACTCAGCACAGGCCTCCAGGTGCCTCAGCGGTCCCAAGGACCCCCATCCCCCACCCAAAGGATGTGTTTCTGTGGTACCCAGGCGCCAAATGCACGTCTAGCTGGGCCCCCCTCCACTGCGAACTGAGATAACTTTGGACTTGCTGGTGTTGCTTTTGGTTCAAAATATATGCCTCTATCTCTAGGAGACTCTGTTTGATGGTCCAGTGGGATGAGGGTGGCGGTGGAGGGCGACAGTGAAGAGCCAAATGCAGAGAATGGTTCCCAGAATTCCCTGAGTTGATTTATCCATTTTGACCACTGTGAACTCTCAGGCAGCAGTTGGGAATTCTCATTTTACGAAATCCCTCTGTCTCATCTTCTTGTCTGTCATCTGACAAATAGGCAAATACTCAGACTTTAACCTCTCACAGTCACCATGTTTAAGCCTCTTCATGGCTTCTGTGGACCAGAGGTGCGTGCCCACAGCTTGTGAAAAAGACCATGTCCACAGAGCAAGTTCTTAACATTGAATCTGTCACTATGTAATATACGATTTTTGAAAGTTGAAGCTGCCAAGAGGACACAAAAGCAAACCCCTAGATATCAGTAAAGGATAATTGCAATAATGACAGCTTAACAACTTGGTACCTTTGTAGTTATCCCTCTTCAATGAAGCATAAACCTTTTCTACTAGAATATTACTTTTTTACTTCTTCTGATACTATTTGTGCCCTTGTTTTTGGTTCTGGGCCATATTTTTTAAATGACTCTGGGCAAGACAGCTTAGTCAATGGGAGGAAAAGAATATTTTCTATATAAAGTATTTTCTTTATATTTTATCTAAAATAAAATATTTTATCTATAAAATCACCTTTGATGGTAGAGCGCTTTTTTGGCGCATTAGAAAATAGTTCAATTAAGTGAGAGCTGTGAGCACTCTGAAAAGTGTTATCTTTTCAATGTGTGCATCTTTTAAATGCCTATTCTTCTATCAAAACTTGTTGAAAAATAAAATGTGAGGTTTTTAAAAGAAACACTAATAACGATCAACATGGAGAGAGAGCAACGATTCTGATATGAAACAAAAGTCTTATCTCCTGTTACACAATTTGTAACACACAAGCTGGGATCCAAGACCAGCAAGTTCCATTTTCTCAACTGTTCTATACTCAGCACCCACAAGATATATTATTTATACAGAGTATATAAACACTGTATTTACATATATACAAATATTTGTATATACACAAATATATACACTATATGTATATAGCAGATACACTTCACAGTAGTCAACAAATCTCTCTTTCTCTCACACACAGACACAACCACACACACACCATTACTGTCTCAGGAGTGAAGACAACAGTCAGATTAAACTAACAAGACTTCAGGAAAAAGGATTCAAAGATGGAAGTCTTTACTTTCTGAATATTAGAATCCCGTGTGTGTTTCTCACATCAGAAAGGAGTTCTGGATTTAAGTTTTCCTGGGTCTTTGTGGCTTAATCAAAGCAATGAGGTTTCACACCATCACTCACTCCTCCCCCAACCCCAGCAACTTAGCTGTTGTAGTTGTGTTGACATGACAAATCACTTTGCCCCCAAAGTCACAGCTCCATGCCCTTTAAGACAGCGAGCCTGGGATATACTTTCAGTTTTACCGTTAGTAAATGAAACACGTTCCAAGGCAGCCGTGCCCTTATACAGAAAAAAAGCTTACCTTTCAACTGACTTGGAAGCAGCCAGCAGGGCGGTCATCCGTAAGGGAGGTCACCGGCCACATTCCTCGGGCAGCTGACCCTGTCAGTCTTTGGAAATACTGTTTACTCTGTAACTAAAGTTGGATCCTGGGCACAAGTCACCAAAACGAAATTTTAAGAGGCGTAAACCTCATCCCCACTGAGACCTCTTCATGAAAACAGGAGTTGTGAAGGTTCCCTAGATGATTTCTTGGTAAGAATTCTCAGCAACTGTAGAGATCTGGAGGCCAGAGTTGAAAAGTTTTACAATATAGCCAATTATCTAATTTTTAGTGTACTGATAAAAATTCTTTAAGCTTCCTTATGGACACAAATGACAGATGAGGAAAAGTTTACTGAAAATGGAGTTTCTCTTCTGTTTGCTTCAACTGGATTTTTTAAAGTAAGGTTGAAAGTCCTCCAGAAATGAAATGACAATTGATCCAGAGAAGGTAAGTCAGAATTATACAAAGGGTAGCTTGTGGCAGGCTGAACAAACCCCACAAGTGGGTGGGGCACTTGCCCTGAGATCCAGCCTCCAGGAAACACCAAAGAGCAGGCTGTTGGTTCACAAACTAGCCTTAGCATGGAGGGCGAGGAGAACAAGGCAGACACTCCAGACTGGCGGGTGGCAGGTTTAATCAGTGAGGGACCTTACAACCGAGGCTTGTCTTTGGTGACCACAAGGTGAGTAGCTCTCCACACCTGTCCACCCACCAGAATCTTAAAAGTTTATGTAGAGGTCAAGTTGGGTTCAATTTTGTCCTCCATTCAGATGGTCTCAACAACTCAAAGCTCACTCCCGGCTGTGTCCCCCTTGGGAACTGTGGTCAGAATGTACATTTCAAGGAGAGGAGAGGAGGAAGTGATCTCTGACGACCTGGGTGCAGCTCGCCAATAGACTTCTGGTCACATCCACTCGATGACCACTGCCAACACATTCCTTCGCCACACCTTCCTCATTTCCCACAAAATTTTCCTCTAATTACTCCCAACAGAAGCAAGTCCACATTACCTCAAAACCTGCTAATTTTGCATACAGGCTGCACACCAGGTTATTCAACCTTGACCTCTGGTCCTTTTGGAGAATGTTTTTAAACCACCTCCCAAGAGACTCATTGTGCCAAACAAATTATAAATCACTTATTTGATTTATTTCCACACATTCTGTGGAAAATATTTCAGGTTGGCCTTGTCATCCCATCCAGTATATCATCCCACTCTCCATTCTACAATAAATAACATTTTTAAAAGAAAAAAATCACAGCGTCTATTTGTCATTTTGGAATTCTTCACATCAGTACTGCCTTCCATTATTTCCACTAATTAAATTGATTTACGTTGTCAATTTCTAAGTGAATACTCATGTAAACAGCAGGGTTATTAATATTTTAAGGCATCGTTTCCTCCTTTTTCATCTAGTTCAATAATTTGACAATGACTGGAGGCACAGGAGATCACGTCACTGTGCTGGTGCAGACAGCTTCCCAGATGGACCGCACCATCTACTGTCAGGAGCTTGGAGAGAAGTGAACAGAATTCTGTACAGCAACACACCAAAGCAGGCTGAACCTGAGAAGTGCTGAATTCGGAGAGTAAATGATGTGCGTTGAGAGCCAAAGAAGGAGACCACTTTGGTTAGGACATTGGAGGTGATTCCTCGAAGACTGGAGCTGGGTCACCCTAGTCCTTGCTGGTAAAAGTGGTCTTTGAACAGCAACATGGACCTCACGTGGGGACTTGTGAAAAATTCAGAATCTCAGATGCCAGGCCAGACCTACAGAGTCAGAATCGGCCATTTTGACAAGACCCCCAGATGATTCCTGTGGGCATTAAAGTTTGAGAACCACTGATTTCACTACTTTTGGAATTGATAGAGCTACATGGGCCTATTTCTCTTCATCCTGTTCACAGCACCAACTGTCTCACTGTTCACACCGTCCGCACCCGGGTAGGCAAGGCGTGAGCTAAGAGGCCGGAAGAAGACCCGAGGAGCTGGAGGAGCTGCAGACGCATTTATTCTCTTCCGGCTGACACAGCAGCCGTACCAGTATTCTCTCCTGACTCACGCGGCCGCGGTCGCATTCACTCACGCGGCCGCGGTCGCATTCACGCTGTAGTCTCGCCTCTCATGGCCAACCCGAGGGACACGGCCCTGATGCAGCAGTAATTCCCGCTGCTTTTTGGGTAGCGCTCTTATCTCCCTACAGCCCAAAGTAACTCACGACAGTGCAGGGTTATAAATGAGCTCAGCTGTTAGTCATTATTTACAAAATGTGGGGCAAGAGCGAAAAGCCAGGGGGCAGGAGAGCCCGACACGCCATCTTGGCTAATTTGCTCTTTCCTTACAAGGGGTAATGTAATGGAGGCCAGACTATGAAAGGGTGCTTGAGGAGAGGCCGGTAGGCTTGGAGAATTTACAGAGTACATAGGAGGATTTATGTCTGCTACTAACAGTAGAAATAAAAACTCCACGACCACTTACTATGAGCCAGTGATTGTGCTGAGTGACTGATGCAATGCTGTCTCATTTCATGCTCTCAACAACCCGGTGAGGACGCTACATCATTTTTCAGATGAGGAAGCTGAGACTTACAGAGGTTAAGTAACTTCTCAAGTTCTCACAGAAAAGAGCAAGCCACACTTTCCCTTGAGCCAGAGCTCTAGGCCACTCCCTGCTGTAAGCCTCAGATTCTCTGGACCAGCCATGAATTCCGGTCCACGTCGTCCTGATAAAGTTCCCCTGAAGAGCAACCAAAGGGCCTGCATCTGACAGGTATATTCAAGGAAGCCCAAGCTCTGTCCCTCCATACTTACCTTTTTCTCAAAGAATCTTTCTCCTGATAAAATCAGGAGAGAAGACAGACAAGATTGTTCTGGTGACTAAGGTAATTGCTTTTTCACTAAAAATTTAACTTTTAAAACATTTTATTAACAAGTTCACACACTGTAGAAAATCTGGAAAATACAAAGAAGTACAAAAAGGAAAATTTTAATTTTTTGTAAAGCTGCAACTCAGTTACACTACAGTTAATGGTAAAGCACATTTCTTTCCAGGTTTTTCTTTATATAGTTAGAATTTTTAATATAATTAGAATGGGGACTGGTGTTTTTATTGAATAAATACATTATGAATACTGTCTCCTATCACTAATGCTTTTATTCTTGAGCATTTCTGACGGTTGGGTGGTGTCAAACATAATTTTTGTCTGTCCGGCCAAGATCCAGGGGCAAAGGTCAGGCAATGACATTGGTGAGAACCATCAGATATAACCCACCTTAATGGAATCTCTCTTCTTTATCATTTTAAAAATGAAATTGGTCACATAAAGTTTGCTTAAAATAACAATAAGCATAGGTTAGAAGCAAATGAAATTATCATACTTCCCCAAAATTAGAAAAATAGGACCATTAGAAATACTGTACTTCTATGGCCATGAATGATGTGGTTTCTCATTTATTACAAACAGCAAGTCAACAAGGGCTCTTGATAAAATATCTGTTGTTTTTTAAAAATACATCAATTATTATGTTTGCTGTAAAAATATTTTAGTATAATGCAGAATCACTTTGAATAATAGTGGATAACTTTTTTAAATATCCCAAAGTAGAGACATCTTACTTACATAGACTTCATTCCAGCTAAAATCTGAAAGTATACCATTTCAAAGTATACCATTCATGGGTATTTAGTACATTCACAGTGTTGTGAATCACTCCCAGAGGAGACCCCATGTCCATTAGTAGCAGCCTCCACCACAGCCCCTCACACCCCTTAGTCTATTTACTGTCTGTATGGATTTGCTTATTCTGGAAGTTTTGATAAACAGAATTATACAATTTTTAAAATTGTGAGAAAAACAATAATAATATGAATAATATAAGGACACAAGAATATCTTACGGCATTCAGCCAGGCCTCATGAGGGCTAGAACCAGAAACTAAGATGTCATCAGAAACAAGTTTTTCTCTGCTGCTACTGCTGCTAAGTCGCTTCAGTCATGTCCGACTCTGTGCGACCCCGTAGACAGCAGCCCACCAGGCCCCGCAGTCCCTGGGATTCTCCAGGCAAGAACACTGGAGTGGGTTGCCATTTCCTCCTCCAATGCATGAAAGTGAAAAGTGAAAGTGAAGGCGCTCAGTTGTGTCCGACTCTTAGCGACCCCATGGACTGCAGCCTACCAGGCTCCTCCATCCATGGGATTTTCCAGGCAAGAGTACTGGAGTGGGGTGCCATTGCCTTCTTTCTGGGGTCCCACAATCTTTTGTTTTTACTTTCTTCATATTTCTGCTTTCTTCCTATTTTTCTGAAAATTTGCGTTCTTTCTACAAGCATGGGAAGATGCCTGTACCCCCCACGCATGTCCCTCATTCCAAGGCATACATACCAGCTGACTTGCTTTCTCTGAATTCCCAAGTGTAAATACCCTGGAGAGAAAGTCCATCTCCCTACCTCGAGTCAGATGACCACCATGATCCAGTCTGGTTTGGATAACAGAACATAGAGAAGGAAGAAGCTGGGGCAAGGTCACTCTCAGAGGAGTGAGAAGAGGAGATGCAATCAAAGGGATGCACTTAAATTTGGAAAAACAAAAGCAATAATATTTGGTGGATTTTTCTCTTTTTTCTATTCTTAGATTTAATAATATTTCCTTCCAGACTTTTTCTCTATACAGGAAATTTTAATTGCAAGAATAATGTATTAATTTTAGACCTAAACAGAGTAATTTTTTATCTTACTATAAAATCTTGAAAAGCATTTTTTATATCAAGTAAAGCTGCAGTTAGTGAATATGCCACATGTCACTAACCACCCTCAGGTTGTGGGAAGCTTAGCTTGTTTCTAGTTTGCCATGATTAAAAAAAAAAAAAAGAGAGACATGCATCTTGGTGTGCCAAAAATTGTTTCTCTATTTTAAATTATTTCCTTAAAGTTGCCTTCCTGAGGCTGAGTTTTGGCAGATTAAAGAAAACAAGTAAATCATCCAAATTCCTGATAGAGATTGCTAAATTTCTTTCCTGAAGGGTTACATAAATGTGCTTTCCATAGCCTCACCAGCGTAAAGTATCAGCATATTTAAAAAATTGCCATAGTGGAAACTTCAAAAAGACATTCACTAGTGTTCTTAAGGTAATATGAGTGCAAACATGGTTTCTTCCATATGATTGTGAGACACAACCACCACGCATTGTTCAGTTAGTATCAAGCCTCCCTGGGTAGCCAGGATTGAACATGGCAGTCTTCCTCTGTACCTCTCTTCATTCCTCCACTTGTTAGCTTCTGGTGGTGGTTTAGTCGCTAAGTTGTGTCCGACTTTTGTGGCCCCGTGGGCTGTAGCCTGCCAGACTCCTCTGTCCATGGGATTCTCCAGGCAAGAATACTGGAGTGGGTTGCTATTTCCTTCTCCTGTTAGCTTCTGAGCACTGTGCAAAACTTGGAGATAAAATATTGATTCATAGACCCTGTGCCTAAGGGGATTGCTGTGCAAAGAACAAGAAAGATAATAATTACTCAGCTGCCCTACAGAGCTTTGAAAACCCTTGGTGAGGTTTAGCCAATAGGTCCTCTGGCCAGTGCTGGTCCAGATCTACACTTCAGAAAGCCCAAAGAATGGGGGTAAGTAGTGCTCTGAATGCATCCCAGCCCCAAGCCTAGGCCCACCAAGCACATGTCTGCTTAACTGAAAGAAGAATGCCTCTTTTAAAATACACCTTATTCAGATGATCAAAATGGTAAGCCCAACTACAACATCTGAGGCAGACAAAACCTACACTCAATAGTAGACCATTATGATAACACTCCCTCCCTCCCTCCTTCTCTGTCTCTGACTGATAACAATTTATCAATGTGAATTTACTCCCAATTTGAGAAGTTCATTGAGGCATAATTTAGAATTAATAAACTGAGGGCAAGAGCATACAATGAACACACTTCCCAAGTTAGACAGGGGTTTAATGTCACCACATAAAAACAAGTCTCTGTGTTTTCCGAGTACCAGCTGTGCACTGATCAGGAACATGAGAGGAATTCTGTTAATTATCATTACCCAGAAAAAAATAATTAGTTGCTTTGTGGGGAGAACAAAAAACAAATGTTGCCATTTCCATTTTAATTTCAACCACTGAGGTTGATAAAACTCAAAATTGGTCTATTTTGTGAAAATCATAAGCTCATTAGCACAGCATTAGCAGATTGCATGTTAATCTTCATGTCCATGAATTAATTTGTACACCATTCATTGGATGATTGATGTATTTTTTCAGGGGACATGAAATAACTGCCAACCAGGAAGTAAGAAGGGTGACTCAAACACCCTTGAAGAGGATAAAGCAAGTCAACTTTCTCAAGATTTCAAAGCATCATAAAAGTTTGTTTTATCGCATTTTCCTTTTCTTCAGTCATGACAAACTGACTTTCATTCTCCTCCACACCCTGCAGGTGAATTTCAGAGCCATCAGATCAGTGCAAGGTAGAGTATAGCCAACAGGCACACAAAGAGGTGCTCAGCCTAAATAATCATCAGTTCAGTTCAGTTCAGTCGCTCAGTCGTGTCCGACTCTTTGTGACCCCATGAATCGCAGCACGCCAGGCTTCCCTGTCCATCACCAACTCCCGGAGTTCACTCAGACTCACATCCATCGAGTCAGTGATGCCATCCAGCCATCTCATCCTCTGTCATCCCCTTCTCCTCCTGCCCCCAATCCCTCCCAGCATCAGAGTCTTTTCCAATGAGTCAACTCTGCGTGAGGTGGCCAAAGTACTGGAGTTTCAGCTTTATCATCATTCCTTCCAAAGAAATCCCAGGGCTGATCTCCTAAATGCAAATCAAAACCACCATATCACCTCACACCTGTCAGATGCCCATCATCGAAAAGGAAAATGATAAATGTTGGAGAGGATGTGGAGAAAAGGGAATCTTTATACACTGTTGGTGGGACTGTAAATTGGTGCAGCCACTGTGGAAAATAGTATGAAGATTTCTCAAAAAACTAGAAATAGAACTACCATAGGACCCAGCAATCCCACTCCTGAGTATATATCCACAAAAGCAGAAGTAATAATTCAAAGAGATGTATGCACTCTAATGTTGATAGCATTATCATTTACAATAGCCAGGCTATGAAAGTAACCTAAATGTTCATCAACAGATGGATGGATAAAGATGTGGTGTGTATATATATTATATACATGGGCTTCCCTGGTAGCTCAGGTGGTAAAGAATCTGCCTGCTAGGTCAGGAAGATACCCTGGAGAAGGGAATGACAACCCACTCCAATATTCTTCCCTGGGAAATCCCATGGACAGAGGAGCCTGGTGGGCTATAGTCCATGGGGTCGCAAAGAGTTGGACACAACTGACTGACTAAAATTTTCACTTTCATATATATGTATATGTATGTGTGGGTGTGTGTGTGTGTATGTGTGTGTGTGTATGTGTATATATATATATATATATGTGTGTGTGTGTGTATATATTATGAGTGGTATTTCATTGTGTATTAAATACCACTCAGCCACAAAAACAGAGTGAAGTTTTGCCATTTGCAACACCATGCATGAACTTGGAGGGGATTATGCTAAGTGAAATTAATTGGAAAGAGAAAGACAAATACTGTATGATATCATTTATACATGGAATCTAAAAAATACAACAGACTAGTGAATATAACAACAAAAAAGAAATAGACTCACAGATGTAGAAAATACATTAGTGGTTACCAGTGGGGAGGTACCAACTATTGTGTAAAAAATAAGCTGCAAGATTATAGTGTACAACACAGGGAATATAGTCAATATTCTAGAATAACTATAAATGGAATGTAATCTTTAAAAATTGTGAATCACTATCTTGTACATCTATAATTAATATAATATCATACATTATCTACGCTTCAATAAAAAAAAGTCGGATCAACTGTAGCATCCTCTTCTCAAGAATCGTCAGGCATAAGGCCCCACGTGGTCTACCTGACAGAGAATTACAGTCAATAGAGACCACTATAATTTGTTTGAAACAGACTGTGGTATCTGAAATACTAAAGACAATGCTAGGCTGTTCAAGTAGCTCACAGATGCTAGAACATGCTGGGGAGACCAAAGAATTGTATTTTCAAAAGTTTGGAGCTCATAGGAAGCCAACAGAATTCAAACTGAAGGCAGACATTTTAAAAAAATAAAATAAAATCTAAGAAAATTGGACCCCAAGGAGAAATAAGCAGCCACACCCTTGCCCCTGCATCTAGAACTCTAAATCCCAGTTGAGGCCAATCCATCTCTCTCCACATTTTTGTGCCATTAATTAAGGAATTTATGTGTATCATTAAATAACTTCCAACAGATCAGATTTGCCTCACAGATTCAAACAAGAGCTTGGAACAGAATATTATTTGAGTCCAACTTATACCTTTATGGATTTAGGCATTTATTTAAATTCCCTGAGCCTTTGTTTCTTATCGGAAAAAAAATGGGAATAACAACTCTCCTGTAATACCGTTTGAGGGATAAAATATAAAAAGATCCTTGAATATTTGTACTATCTTTGTGGGAATTGTTCTTCCTTTCATCACCCTGAGTTGTTGGCAGAAGAATACGTTATCTGAACAGCAAACTTCCACTGCCAAGCGTCCATAGAGAGAAGCTACAGTTGCAGTGGAATGAAACGAGTCTGCATGTAGCAAACGTAAGGATCCGCCTCCTTGTCATTGTGCTGCATGCCGATTGGTAGACACAAAAAGCCATGGATATAAGCATCTATAATTAGTATTGCTTCTAGAGCAAAGTTTCTTTTCAAACTTTTTCTCCATTCTTCAAACCTGTAACCAACATTGATGTAAACAATTTTTTAATGTGGCTTCCTCATGATGATCACCCACAGGAACAATCGGCCACGTTAAAAGACAAAGTGCTGAGGCTGCCCTGGTGGTGCAGTGGTAAAGAATTCACTTTGCAATGTAAGGGACACTGGTTGGATCCCTGGTCCAGGAAGGCCCCACATCTGCACCAAAACTACTGAGCCTGTGCAACTCCAGCGTATTCTGTGCAATGAGAGACACTACTGCAAAGCGAAGCCCAAGCACCACAACAAAGAGTAGCCCACCGCTCATTGCAACCAGAGAAAAGCCCACACACAGCAACAGTGACCCAGCACAGCCAAAAATAAAGAAATCTTAAGGGGAAAAAAAAACAAAAGACAGTGTTCCTTTGGCCCTGAATCCATATGCTCCTGCCCCAGTGCTCAGGGATTCCGCCCACGGTTTACACTCTGGCCTCATCCACTGGGGTCATGGGGTCAGAGGTGGTGGACTACGTCGACCCCCAGGGCCACCTCCTCCTTCTCCATGGAGGGTGGCGAAGGACTGGTGGAGAATAAGGGGGAGGCAGCTAGATAGTATATGTGGACAGCTTTGTATTGATACCGCACACAGATTCCATGAGGTAGCTGGGATCCTTCTTTCCCTTCTTTCCCTTTTACAGGTGAGGACATTGTGTCTAGTAAATGTTGAACAAGTTTCCCAAGGCCCCAGCTAGGAAGGCACAGGATGAGCCATGGATTCGAGAGGGAATCCACCCTACACCTTAGTCTCCAAGGATGTAGGTGTGGGGGTGGTGTGGGGGCCAGGCAGGGCCAGAGGAGGGAGTTCAGAATCCTGTACAGTGGCAGCTTTAAGAGAGATCCTGAGAGTCAAGGATTAATGGACAAGGGAGGGTCAGATCTGAGCATTTCCACTATAAGTATTTGGCTCTGCGAAAAGCCATGGATGAACCCCTGGGTGGATTGGTCTGGCTTTAGTTGGAGAAGCAAAGGCACCAGGAGTGTCATGGAAATAAGAGATTTACTATAAGAATTAGATGAAGTAGAAAATGGCAACCCACTTCAGGAATCTTGCCTAAGAAATCCCATGGACAGAGGAGCCTGGTGGGCTACAATCCATGGGGTTGCAAAGACTTGGACACGACTAAGCACCCACAACAATAACATAGGAATTAGAGCTTTCACAGCTGTGGGAGGAGCAGAACGGTCTAGAATAGTTATAGGATAGAAGTCATTAGCCTCTTTCCAGGGTACACCAACCTCTGCACAAGACAGAACTCAAAGAAAGATCTGAGAAGCCAAGCACGGTTAGTCTGTGAAGTGGGTCCGTGAGGGGAGCTCGGGGGGAGTCTTAGGGGGTGGTGGCCTCTGGCGGTCATTGCCTCTGTGGGTCTGAGGTCAAGCATCTGATGGTGGACCTGGGGCCAGAGCTGGGCAGCAGGTCCAGTGGTCAGGAAAATGAGTGGGCCATCAAGTGAAGGACAGCAAGGACAAAATGCGACTTGAGAGGAACGTCTGTGTCTTTTCATCTCTGGATCTGGTGGGCTTCCATTTACGTATATTCACCCAAGCTCCTCTCTTGACCAAAAATAAGGGAAACTCGCCAGAAAAGGGATTCAGGATATATGGCCCCAAATTCAACCAAGTTATCAAAAGGCACAATTCAACACAATAAGTGAATGCAGGAAAACCAGTTAGGTGGATGGTGGAGAAGGAGAATTATGAAAAAAAAAAAAAGAATAGGACTTAGTAATCTAATCACACAGACCACAGCCTTGTCTAACTCAATGAAACTAAGCCATGCTGTGTGGGGCCACCCAAGAAGGGAGGGTCATGGTGGACAGGTCTGACAGCATGTGGTGCACTGGAGAAGGGAATGGCAAACCACTTCAATATTCTTGAGAACCCCATGAACAGTATGAAAAGGCAAAATGATAGGATACTGAAAGAGGAGCTCCCCAGGTCAGTAGGTGCCCAATATGCTACTGGAGATCAGTGGAGAAATAACTCCAGAAAGAATGAAGGGATGGAGCCAAAGCAAAAACAATACCCAGCTGTGGATGTGACTGGTGATAGAAGCAAGGTCCAATGCTGTAAGAGCAATACTGCATAGGAACCTGGAGTGTCAGGTCCATGAATCAGGGCAAATTGGAAGTGGTCAACCAGGAAATGGCAAGAGTGAACGTCGACATTCTAGGAATCAGCGAACTCAAATGGACTGGATTGGATGAATTTAACTCAGATGACCATTATATCTACTACTGCAAGCAGGAATCCCTTAGAAGAAATGGAGTAGCCATCATGGTTAACCAAAGAGTAAGAAATACAGTACTTGGATGAAATCTCAAAAATGACAGAATGATCTCTGTTCATTTCCAAGGCAAACCATTCAATACCACAGTAATCCAAGCCTATGCCCCAACCAGTAATGCTGAAGAAGCTGAAGTTGAATGGTTCTATGAAGACCTACAAGACCTTTTAGAACTAACACCCAAAAAAGATGTCCTTTTCATTATAGGGGACTGGAAAGCAAAAGTAGAAAGTCAAGAAACACCTGGGGTAACAAGCAAATTTGGCCTTGGAGTACGGAATGAAGCAGGGCAAAGGCTAATAGAGTTTTGCCAAGAGAACGCACTGGTCATAGCAAACACCCTCTTCCAACAACACAACAGAAGACTCTACACATGGACATCACCAGATGATCAACACCGAAATCAGACTGACTATATGCTTTGCAGCCAAAGATGGAGAAGCTCTATACAGTCAGCAAAAATAAGACCGGCAGCTGACTGTGGCTCAGATCATGAACTCCTTATTGCAAAATTCAGACTTAAATTGAAGAAAGTGGGGAAAACCACTAGACCATTCAGGTATGACCTAAATCTAATCCCCTATGATTATACAGTGAAAGTGAGAAATAGATTTAAGGGACTAGATCTGATAGACAGAGTGCCTGATGAACTATGGACAGAGGTTCATGACATTGTACAGGAGACAGGGATCAAGACTATCCCCATGGAAAAGAAATGCAAAAAAGCAAAATGGCTGTCTGGGGAGGCCTTACAAATAGCTGTGAAAAAAGAAGTGAAAAGCAAAGGAGAAAAGGAAAGATACAAGCATCTGAATGCAGAGTTCCAAAGAATAGCAAGGAGAGATAAGAAAGCCTTCCTCAGTGATCAATGCAAACAAATAGAGGAAAACAACAGAATGGGAAAGACAAGAGATCTCTTCAAGAAAATCAGAGATACCAAGGGAACATTTCATGCAAAGATGGGCTCGATAAAGGACAGAAATGGTATGGACCTAACAGAAGCAGAAGATATTAAGAACAGGTGGCAAGAATACACAGAAGAAGTGTACAAAAAAGATCTTCATGACCCAGATAATCACGATGGTGTGGTCATTCACCTAGAGCCAGACATCCTGGAATGTGAAGTCAAGTGGGCCTTAGAAAGCATCACTACGAACAAAGCTAGTGGAGGTGATGGAATTCCAGTTGAGCTATTTCAAATCCTAAAAGATGATGCTGTGAAAGTGCTGCACTCAATATGTCAGCAAATTTGGAAAACTCAGCAGTGGCCACAGGACTGGAAAAGGTCAGTTTTCACTCCAATCCCTAAGAAAGGCAATGCCAAAGAGTGCTCAAACTACCACACAATTGCGCTCATCTCACACGCTAGTAAAGTAATGCTCAAAATTCTCCAAGCCAGGCTTCAGCAATACGTGAACCATGAACTTCCAGATGTTCAGGCTGGTTTTAGAAAAGGCAGAGGAACCAGAGACCAAATTGCCAACATCTACTGAATCATCAAAAAAGCAAGAGAGTTCCAGAAAAACATCTATTTCTGCTTTATTGACTATGCCAAAGGTTTTGACTATCTGGATCACAATAAACTGTGGAAAATTCTGAAAGAGATGGGAATACCAGACCACCTGATCTGCGTCTTGAGAAACCTATATGCAGGTCAGGAAGCAACAGTTAGAACTGGACATGGAACAACAGACTGGTTCCAAATAGGAAAACGAGTACGTCAAGGTTGTATATTGTCACCCTGCTTATTTAACTTCTATGCAGAGTACATCATGAGAAACGCTGGACTGGAAGAAGCACAAGCTGGAATCAAGATTGCCGGGAGAAATATCAATTACCTCAGATATACAGATGACACCACCATTATGGCAGAAAGTGAAGAGGAACTAAAAGCCTCTTGATGAAAGTGGAAGTGGAGAGTGAAAACGTTGGCTTAAAGCTCAACATTCAGAAAACGAAGATCATGGCATCTGGTCCCATCACTTCATGCGAAATAGATGGGGAAACAGTGGAAACAGTGTCAGACTTTGTTTTTTGGGCTCCAAAATCACTGCAGATAGTAACTGCAGCCAGGAAATTAAAAGACGCTTATTCCTTGGAAGGAAAGTTATGACCAACCTAGATAGCATATTCAAAAGCAAAGACATTACTTTGCCAACAAAGGTCCATCTAGCCAAGGCTATGGTTTTTCCAGTAGTCATGTATGGATGTGAGAGTTGGACTGTGAAGAAAGCTGAGTGCCAAAGAATTGATGCTTTTGAACTGTGGTGTTGGAGAAAACTCTTGAGAGTCCCTTGGACTGCAAGGAGATCCAACCAGTCCTCCTAAAGGAGATCAGTCCTGGGTGTTCATTGGAAGGACTCAACACTGAAGCTGAAACTCCAATACTTTGGCCACCTCGTGTGAAGAGTTGACTCATTGGAAAAGACCCTGATGCTGGGAGGGATTGGGGGCAGGAGGAGAAGGGGACGACAGAGGATGAGATGGTTGGATGGCATCACCAACTCAATGCACATGAGTTTGAGTGAACTCCAGGAGTTGGTGATGGACAGGGAGGTCTGGCGTACTGCGATTCATGGGGTCACAAAGAGTTGGACATGACTGAGAGGCTGAACTGAACTGAATGAATATACTCAGGTTGCACTAGTGGTAAAGAACCTGCCTGTCAATGCAAGAGAAGTAAGAGATGCAAGTTCGATCCCTGGGTTGGGAAGACCCCCGGAGCAGGGCACAACTTGCCTGGAGAATCCCATGGACAGAGGAGCCTAGTAGGCTACAGTCCATAGGGTCACACAGAGTCAGATACGACTGAAGCAAGTTAGCACGCACATAACATGCAAGCAAATATAAAGAATTTATCTTTAGAGTTAACTTTAGCTAATATTAAAAATATAGTTATTTATAAATATGTTATAATTTACAACAGTAATTTACAAAAATATAATAAGTCCAATTCTAGCATTATCAAAGGATTTTAAGCCTAAGTACTGGGGATTCCCTTTGCCTCTTACAGCAAAGCTTATTGTTTCTAACAAGAATGTATTAAACTGACAATGTCATTTTGAATAATCATTTTTAAAACTTCAACTATGAAATATTCTTCATAAAAAACACTACCAAAACTTTTTAGAAGGAGACTATTTCATAGAAGTGATACACAGTTATACTCACCTCTAACAGGTTTTCTTGTCAGTGTGAAAAATCATGCCAGATTTTCAGTTGCGAAAATTCTTATATTCAGAGGACTGAAGACTTCAGATATATGACTTCAATAGCAAAAGAATAAGACATATTTGGGATTTTGGCTTTCCAAATATTTGATGCCATAGACCAATCCTCCTGTTTCTTCCAACCCCTGAGAAACCAAATCTCATTCCTTGTCATTTCTAGTTCAGCTCAGTTCAGTCGCTCAGTCGTGTCTGACTCTCTGCAACCCCACGGACTGCAGCACACCAGGCTTCCCTGTCCATCACCAACTCCCAGAGCTAGCTCAAACTCATGTGCATTGAGTCAGTGATGCCATCCAACCATCTCATCCTTTGTCGTCCCCTTCTCCTCCCATCTTCAATCTTTGCCAGCATCAGGGTCTTTTCAAATGAGTCACCTCTGCACATCAGGTGGCCAAATTATTGGAATTTCAGCTTCAGCATCAGTCCTCCCGATGAATATTCAGGACTGATTTCCTTTAGGATGGACTTGTTGGATCTCCTTGCAGTCCAAGGGACTCTCAAGAGTCTTCTCCAACACCACAGTTCAAAAGTATCAATTCTTCAGTGCTCAGCTTTCTTTATGGTCCAACTCTCACATCCATACATGACTAATGGAAAAACCGTAGTTTTGACTAGATGGACTTTGTTGGCAAAGTAATGTCTCTGCTTTTTAATATGCTGTCCAGATGGTCATAGCTTCTCTTCCAAGGAGCAAGAATCTTTTAATTTCATGGCTGCAGTCACCATCTGCAGTGATTTTGGAGCCCAAAAAAATAAAGTCTGTCACTGTTTTCATTGTTTCCCCATCTATTTGCCAAGTCGTCTAGTCAAGGCTATGGTTTTTCCTGTGGTCATGTATGGATGTGAGAGTTGGACTGTGAAGAAGGCTGAGCACCAAAGAATTGATACTTTTGAACTGTGGTGTTGGAGAAGACTCTTGAGAGTCCCTTGGACTGCAAGGAGATCCAACCAGTCCATTCTGAAGGAGATCAGCCCTGGGATTTCTTTGGAAGGAATGATGCTAAAGCTGAAACTCCAGTACTTTGGCTACCTCATGTGAAGAGTTGACTCATTGGAAAAGACTCTGATGCTGGGAGGGATTGGGGGCAGGAGGAGAAGGGGACGACAGAGGATGAGATGGCTGGATGGCATCACTGACTCAATGGACTTGAGTCTCAGTGAACTCCGGGAGTTGGCATTGAACAGGGAGGCCTGGCGTGCTGCGATTCATGGGGTCGCAAAGAGTCGGACACGACTGAGTGACTGATCTGATCTGATGTGATCTGATGGGACCAGATTCCATGATCTTAGTTTTCTAAATGTTGAGTTTTAAGCGAACTTTTTCACTCTCCTCTTTCACTTTCATCGAGAGGCTCTTTAGTTCTTCTTTGCTTTCTGCCATTAGGGTGGTGTCATCTGCATATCTGAGGTTATTGATATTTCTCCTGGCAATCTTGATTCCAGCTTGTGCTTCTTCCAACCCGACATTTCACATGATATACTCTGCATATAAGTTAAATAAGCAGGGTGACAATATACAGCCTTGGCATACTCCTTTCCCTATTTGGAACCAGTCTGTTGTTCCATGTCCAGTTCTAACTGTTGCTTCTTGACCTGCATACAGATTTCTCAGGAAGCAGGTCAGGTGGTCTCATATTCCCATCTCTTAAAGAATTTTTCAGTTTATTGTGATCCACATAGTCAAAGTCTTTGGTGTAGTCAATACAGCAGAAATAGATGTTTGTCTGGAACTCTCTTGCTTTTTCGATGATCCAGTGGATGTTGGCAATTTGATCTCTGCTTCCTCTGCCTTTTCTAAATCCAGTTTGAACATCTGGAAGTTCATGGTTCATGTACTGTTGAAGCCTGGTTTGAAGAATTTTGAGCATTACTTTACTAGCGTGAGATGAGTGCAATTGTGCGGTAGTTTGAGCATTCTTTGGCATAGCCTTTCTTAGGGATTGGAATGAAAACTGACTTTTTCCAGTCCTGTGGCCACTGCTGAGTTTTCCAAATTAGCTGTCATATTGAGTGCAGCACTTTCACAGCATCATCTTTTAGGATTTGAAACAGCTCAACTGGAATTCCATCACCTCCACTAGCTTTCTTCGTAACGATGCTTCCTAAGGCCCACTTGACTTCACATTCCAGGATGTCTGGCTCTAGGTGAGTGATCACACCATCATGATTACCTGGGTCATGAAGATCTTTTTTGTGTAGTTCTTCTGTGTATTCTTGCCACCTGTTCTTAATATCTTCTGCTTCTTTTAGGTTCATATCATTTGTGTCCTTTATTGAGTCCTTCTTTGCATGAAATATTCCCTTGGTATCAATTTTATTGAAGAGATCTCTTGTCTTTGCCATTCTACTGTTTTCCTCTATTTCTTTGCATTGATCACTAAGGAAAGTTTTCTTATCTCTCCTTCCTATTCTGTGAAACTCTGCATTCAGATGGGTATATCTTTCCTTTTCTCCTTTGCCTTTCTCTTCTCTTCTTCAAATCTCATTCCTGGTCATTCATACGGACCCCCTAACCTGTCCAAGATGATAATTGATTGAGGTTCCCCTATTTGACTCACATGGTAAATAAGCCTCAAAGACACAGAAGAAACAGGTCTCTGACTTCCTTTAAAAATAGCAAGATTAACAGACTTCAGGTAAACCCAAGTGTGCAGTGAACACTGCCTTGGAAGTGAAGCCACAGGCACAGAATGAGAGGCAAGGCGGCCTGGCCCCTGTCTTGTCTCTATCACACGGTCCCTCTGAGAACCTACTTGTTCATCATTAAAATGAGGGAACTAGACAAGATCATCTCTATCTTTTCTTTTTGTTCTAGAGGTCTAATACTGCCATAGTCGTAGGTTCAATAAATATACCCTCACCCACCCATGAGCAAAACATAATGCAGACATTAATCAATGACCAGTCTATCACTGGTCACAGGCCCCAAAGCCTCCATACATATGGCCTTCCACTCTTTGGCTTCCTTTTTTATAAGAAGCCATAGAGCTTTAAAACTGTGCGTTTTTTTAGACCAGTAGCCCTTTCTGGTAATACTTTTTATGACTCCTAAGGACGATAATTGATAGCCCCTTTCATCTAAGGTCCTCAGTACCTAGTTACAGTCCTGGTGACATATACCATCCTACTCAAATATCAGTGACAACCTCATCATGTAGACAGAGCTGAAGACATTACAGCTATTTTTCAAGGAGACTAAATGGGTTAACAAAAACCAAGGAGACACCATGCCTGAAGAATCACAGTCTTAAAAAAAAAAAAAAAATCACAGTCTTATTTTCTTCTTTTAGTCATAACCTGCTGAGGGATTTTTTTTTTTTTTAGATGGTAAAGTCTGTCAGATAGTAATCATTTTGCACAGTGCAAAAATTGTGTAAGATAATTAGAAACAAGATTCATAATAGAGAGGTACTTCATGGTTGTTCACTCAAGCAGACTAGTAGCCAATGTAAACTCAATGAAATGTGATAAGTTTGTGTCAATAGAAACAGAATTATGTTGATGTAGCTTGACAAGAATTGCTAGTGTGCAAGTTAACCCAGTACTGTTTCCTCAAGAAGCTGTATAGTATACACACATGCATATGTACTCACACATTTATACACACACACATATATATAGGCACACACAGATATATATACACACATAATATACATATGCATACATTATATGTACATATATGCACGTCTACTTGTCACGCGAGTGTATGTTCCTCAGTTCCTTGTCTCGTTACAACAAAGATTTGGAGTGAAGGACATTAAAGCCCCCTCAGCATGTCACAGCTCTTGGGTCTTGGATAGACCGTGTTATAGCTCTCAGGTTTTGAAAGGACCATGTTATGGCTCTTAGACAAATCAGTGTTGCAGCTCAGTGTTACAGCTCTATTTTATTTAGAAGATAGCAGGAAAATCCATCTCTGAGGCATGAAGGCACATCGATCCAAAGACATGAAGAGAAGAGCGTTCCAGTGCGTGGGAGAGAGAGAGAGAGAGCTAGCTTTGGCTCCTCATTTTATATGTTTATCTATCCCTGGGCATGTCCTATGTAAATTGGGCCAGCCAGGAGTGTTATTTGTTTTACCTGAGGTCCTCACTCTGGTCCTCGGACCTTCTTTTGTTTTATTTTTGGGGCTTTTCCTTTCCTTGTCTTTTAGCCACCACCATTTTGGACTCCTTTTCCCTATTCTACCTACCTAACATTCCCCCCTCAAGAGATGGAAGGCCCAATTCTTTGGGAATAGGGGCATCGAGGTCTTTCTGGCTACTTCCTGCTGAACTGGGATGGCGAGGGGTATTGGGCCTCCCCCTCTTGCTAGTCTCAAGCCTCAGAGTCCTTATAGCAGTGTCCAAGGGTGAGTGATATTTTCCGTGGTCGGCTGTAGTTTTATATCTTTGTTGAACTGGCACTGCATGTTGTAGCTTGTTGACCTGGGCAGAGACAAAACAGGTTAGACAATTGACAGTATATGGAATAATCATAAGCATCATCAATATAGCATAACAAGGACTAGTAGGGGCATTAGCCAATTTTAAATTCACATCGCCAGGATGGCTCAAGTCCCTCCTTGTTCAGGGATCAGAAGATCTATCTCCTGTCTGTTTGGAGTACAATCTCTGTCAAGCTGTGTTGGCTCCTTAGAGTTATCCTGAGAAATCTCATCCCCAGAAACCAGATTTTGGGTGTATTCATTAGAATGACACTCATTGGTAGTCCTGAATAGGCATCTGAGAGCTCCCAGGGGCTCACAGGTGTATTGAGTGTCCTCTTGTGTTTTCTTCCACAGCTTGACTCATGAGTAGTGAATCCAGGAGTCATGTCCTGGTACCTTGACTACTGTGGGGGTAGAAAGTATTACAGGGTAGGGGCCCTTCCATGTGGGCTGGAGTTGAGGCTTTGGGGACCCATCTTTTTAGACTTTAATTAGGACTTGAGTCCCTGGAGCATATAGTGGTGACTCCTTAGAATCTTTTGGGTCCTGGTTCATACCCCACAAGTGTAGATCCTGTTGGAATTGCCCTATGGCCATGGTATAAGACTGGAGGGTCTGAAGCTCTGGATCTAGGAAGAGGTCATTGACATAAACAAAAGGTCTCCCATATAGCATCTCATAAGGACTAAGACCAACCTATTCCCTAGGGGCAATGCGGATGCAGAGGAGAGCTATTGGTAAAGCCTCCTTCCATCCCAGGGAGGCCTCCTGGGTTATCTTTTTTATCGCTGATTTTAAGAATTGATTGGCTCTTTCTACTTTTCCTGAAGATTGAGGCCTCCAGGCACAATGGAGATAATAAGTAATGCCCAATGCTCTCGAGACCCCTTGGGTGACCTTAGAAGTAAATGATGTCCCATTGTCACTTTGTAATGACCTGGGCAGACCAAATCTTGGAATGATTTCATGGAGCAGTTTTTTTTTTTTACCACCTCCTCAGCCTTCTCAGTCCAGGTGGGAAAGCCTTCAATTCATCCTGTGAATGTATCTATCATGACTAATAGGTATTTATACCCTTGAGAAACTGGCATCTGGGTGAAGTCCATCTGCCAGTCCTCTCCTGGGTATGTCCCACATCATTGGACCGGCTGGGCCAGCTTGGGTCTTCGAGCTCCTTGGGGGTTGTTTAATTGGCAAGTGGAACAAGAGGAGACCATCTGTCTTATAGTTGTTTGGAGGCCTGTTCCTCTGAAGGACCTTTCTAGTAATCTTTGGAGGGCCTTTTCTCCTAAGTGGTGGCATGTAAGGATTTAACCAATTTCCATTGGAGGTTCCCAGGCAGAAAAAGGAGTCCCTCCTTTTGGAACCACCCCATATGATCTTCTTGAAAGCCCTCGCTCTTAGCTTTAAGAGTCTCACCTTCAGTATATGAAGGAGTTTCTGGCAAATTAGTCTGTGGAACTAAGGTGGCAATCCCTATTAGGTCTTGGTTCTGTAATGCTGCTCTCCTAGCTGCCTGATCAGCTGCTTGGTTCCCTAGTGCCACTTCTGTGCTCCTTTTTTGGTGTCCTTTACAGTGGGAGACTGAAACCTCAGTGGGCAGATGGACTGCCTCCAAGAGTCAAAGAATCTGATCACCATATTTGATTGGGGACCCTCGGGTGGTCAAGTGGCCCCTTTCTTTCCAAACAGCCGCATGTGCATGTAGCACCAGAAAGGCATACTTGGAGTCAGTGTAAATGGCTATTCTTTATCCTTTTCCCAGCTCTAAAGCTCAAGTCAGGGCTATGAGCTCAGCTAACTGGGCTGAAGTACCTGGTGGCAGAGGCTTAGCCTCTATGGTCTCAAAATTGGAGACTACTGCATACCCGGCTCTTCTTTTTCCATCCAAGACAAAGCTGCTTCCATCAGTGTACCAGATTTCCTCAGGATTGGTCAGAGGATCTTCTGACAAGCCCTCTTGGGGTTTTGTCCAGTGGTCCAAGGTTTCTAGACAAGAGTGAAAGGGGAGAGAGCCCTCGGGGGTAGGTAGGAGGGTGGCTGGGTTAAGAACTTCACAAGGGGAAATAGTGAGGCCTGGATTTCCCATCAGCATTACTTGATATCTGAGGATTCTTTGATCAGACATCCATAAGTGGCCTCTCCCATTTAGGAGTTGTTTTACTTGGTGGCTGGTAAAAATAGTTAGTTTGCCCCCAAAGGAGAGTTCTAAAGCATCTTCTATCATGATTGCAATAGCTGCAGGATTTAGAAGGCAGGGGGGCAAGCCTCGGGTGGTTGGATCAAGCCTCTTGGATAAGTAAGCTACAGGCTGGGGCTCAGATCCCAACCTCTGAGTTAACACTCCCAAGGCTATTCCCTCTCTTTCATGGACAAAGTTGGAATGCTTTTTCTGGGTCTGGCAACCTCAAGGCAGGCACCTGAGTTAAGGCCTGTTTTAGTGTAGCCTCTGCCTTCTTTTGAGGAGTTCCCCATCAGTGGGGTTGAATCACCCTGTCCCTTTAAGCTTTCATATAAGGGCTGGGCAATTAGACCACAGTTGGGTATCCAGATTCTACAATATCCAGTTAGCCCCAGGAAAGCTCGCAATTGTTTTTGAGTCATGGGGGAGGGCAACTGGAGGATTCCTTATACCCGATCAGAGGACAGCCTCCTGAACCTGTGTGTAATCTGAACTCCAAGGTAAGTGACCTTTGTCTCGACCATCTGTGCCTTAGCACAGGAGACTATATCCCATTTGTGCCAAGAAGTTTAGAACCTGAGTTGTATCTTGTTGGGCACTTTTCTCATCTGGAGAGCAGATTAGTAGGTCATCTACGTATTGTAATATTTTCCCATTAGGTCCCAGGTCCAGATCTAGGAGATCCCGGCTAAGGGCCTGTCCAAACAGGTGGGGGCTATCTCTGAACCCCTGAGGTAATACTGTCCAAGTCATCTGTTGGTGTTATTTTCTCCTTGGGCCTCCCACTCAAAGGCAAAAAGATACTGGGATTCTTTAGCCAGTGGTATACAAAAAAATGTATCTTTGAGATCCAAGACTGTAAACCACTTGGCACTGGGTGAGATTTCTCCCAAGATTACATAGGGATTGGGTACTGTGGGATGGAGGGGGACTACAGCTTCATTTATAATCCGGAGATCTTGAACCATTCGCCAGGTTCCATCTTTTTTCTTTACTGAGAGGATTGGGGTGTTCCATGGCGAACTGGTGGGGGCCAATAGCCCACAAGCAAGGAATTTATTTATTAAAGGCTGTAGTCCCTCCCGAGCCTCTCTTTTGAGAGGATATTGTTTCCAGTTAGGAAACCGAGTGGGATCTCAGAGGACAGTGATGACCGGTTCAGCTTGGTGGGCTCGTCCAAGAATTCCCTGGTCCCCTGGGGGTTAATTTTGTCCTCCCATAGTTTTCGGTCCCTCTCTATTGGAGAAAGTGTAATGGGTTTTTCAGTAGTAACCAGGAGCTGTAGAGCTCTAGGGGCTGAAAAACTTCCCATCACAAGGGTGGTCCCCAGTTTAGTGAGTATATCTCTTCCCAATAAGGGGGTAGGACACTCAGGGACCACCAGAAACTGGTGGGAAAATATTTGTCCATCCCAGCAACAAAGAAGTGCTCGGGTGAATCTTTTAGTAGCTGCTTTTCCTGTAGCACCCCAAATGGCACAGGTTTGGGAGGAGAAGGCTCCGGAGTAGGAGATCAAGACAGAGTAGGTAGCCCCTGTGTCAACCAAGAAATTCTCGGACCTACCTGCCACATCCAGTTGCACCCTTGGCTCCAGCCCCATGATGGTTATCTGTGACAGGCGGGCTGGCTGGAGCGGGCCGCTTTAGTCCTCTTGAACCATCGTGAGGGTAGGCGCTTGACCTTGAGGCTCTTGGGTCCCCAGGGCAGAGTGCCGCTCAATGTCCCAGTTGATGGCATTTGTGGCAAGCCATTCTAGGAGATTTGTCATGGTTTGGTTGGCCCAATGCCCCGCCTGTCTACAGATCAGGCATTTGTCTCGTGCCTTGTCCTTCAAGGACTCGGGGTTTGCCATAGGGCTTCTCTGGAGGGCGGCCAGCATCTAGGCATGCCTTGTCTCTTTCTTTCTCTCCCTCTCCTGGGCCTTGGCCTCCTTCTCCTGTTCTCTGTTATAAAAGGTATTGGTGGCTGTCTGGACCATCTCATCTAAAGAGGCAGCAGAGTCCTGCTGTTGTAGCTGTTGTAACTTAATTCTGATATCTGATGCACATTGGGAATCACCTGTCCCTTGTAAGAGTGTAAGTCCAGGTTGGTAAACTTTTGGAGGGCCTCTTTTAGCCTTTCCAGAAAGGCAATGGGGTTCTCATTGGGCTCCTGAGTTATAGTCCCCCAAGTAATAGGCTTCCTTCTGTTTCCATGGGAGGACTTCCTTAGGGGTGAGTCTTTCTCAAGTCTATCTTACCCAGAACTGTTGCATCCTGAGAGCCAGGTGTCCCCGGGTCAGGGTGCAGATCCCCAGGCAGGCTGAGGCATGACAGCCTCCTAGAGATCAAATCCCTGGGCAGGTCAGGGCATGACGGCCTTCTGAGAATTGGGTCCCTGGGCAGGTCGAGGCGTGACGACCTCCTGGGACCCCTGGGACTAGCGGATCCCTGAGCAGGTTGAGGCGTGACAACCTTTCAAGGACCAGATCCCTAGGCAGGTCAAGGCGTGATGACCTCCTGGGACCCCTGGACTGGAGTTTGGGCATCCCCAAGGTCTCCAGCGTGACCAGTGCTGGGTAGAATTAAGAGGTTTGTAACTCATTGCTAGTTTGGCCACCATGGACGGGAATAGATATCATGATGTAAGCTCATCCTACTTAGTACTGTTGTAACCTGAGAGCCAGGCGTCCCCGGGTCAGGGTGCAGAACCCCAGGCAGGCTGAGGCGTGACAGCCTCCTAGAGATCGAATCCCCAGGCAGGTCGAGGCATGACGGCCTTTGGAGAATTGGGTCCCTGGGCAGGTCGAGGCGTGATGACCTCCTGGGACCCCTGGGACTAGCGGATCCCCGAGCAGGTTGAGGTGTGACAACCTTTCGAGGACCAGATCCCTAGGCAGGTCAAGGCATGATGACCTCCTGGGACCCCTAGACTGGAGTTGGGCATCCCCAAGATCTCCAGTGTGACAAGTACTGGGTAGGATTAGGGGATTGGATATTATAGAGTATTTCCCTCCCAAGGCCAGCTATTTTCTGGTTGTCCCTCCAGAAGATTGTAAAGGCAACCTTGTGGGTCTGGATGGGGCTCAGGAAAAGAGCATGAAACAGGAGGGAAGGGGGCAGAGCACAACCTTTGAAAGAATGACATAGCACAAGGGTATAATGTAAACCAATTAAAATCAATTGGGTCCAAGATAACAACTCAAATTCAAGTAAACCTTAATCCCCAATCTATAAGCCAACAGACACACCCAGAGGTGGCAGGACAGCTCCAAGACACAAGGTCAAAAGATGGGGAGTGGGTGATTCCCCAATGGCCTGGATGATCTTCTCACTCATTAGCATATGAATTCACCCCGCTTGCAAAACCTAGCCAGGCCATATTCCATGGCCCCAGCCCTTGTCCTCGGTAATGGCCCACACCCTCAAGGGTGGGCTTCTCTCTGAATCCTAACAAATCCACCTTTTACTTATCGCTTTGACTCTCAATGAATTTTTGCAATAAGACCTCAGAGCCTGAGCTTTATTAGGTACCCAAAGCCATTCTGGGTTTGGTCAGGCTCAAGTCTCAGGAGAGGGCTGAAGGACAGGAGGAAAAAGCAGTGGGAAAACCGTGCCAAGGAATCCCCTTCATAGCCTGCCAGAAAATTTGCTAAATATCTGACCGGTGCTCACAGTTTCATTGGTCTGATCCTTGACACAAAGAAGAATAAGGACAGAAGAACCCCCACCGGCTTGTGTAACAGCTAGTGGGGCTCAGCAGATAGCGTCTTTGGGACATGCTGAGGAGTAGCCTCTCCAGAGTCCCTCAGTTGCGCCCACTGCCACCTGCCTGTTCACAGGAGGTTTGAGGAAACAACAAACGAGAGATTGTAAAGGAATTAAGATTTCGTTAGGCACGTCCCTCCAGCCATAGGAGCGAGGACCTCTTACCTTAACCGGAGGTCTTCCAGAATCTGAGACTGGGCCACGTGAGCTTTCTGCTGAGTTCGTTTTTCGCTGTCCGGTTTCCAGCACGACGGGCCTTCCCCTGCGCTGGATTTTCTTTGCGTTCCGCTTCTACCGCGGGAGCTTCGCTGAGTTGGGCTCCTGCTGTGCCTGGCCTCTTCCACGTAGAGGTTGTTTCAGGCAGGTTAAACCCGAGTCACGGCACCATAGATGTCACGCGAGTGTATGTTCTTCCGTTCTTTGTCTCGTCACAACAAAGATTTGGAGTGATGGACATTAAAGTTCCTTTGGCATGTCACAGCTCTCGGGTCTTGGATAGACCATGTTATAGCTCTCAGGCCTCAAAAGGACCATGTTATAGCTCTTAGACAAATCAGTGATACAGCTGTATTTTATTTAGAAGTGAAGTGAAATCGCTCACTCGTGTCTGACTCTTTGCAACCCCATGGACTGTAGCCTACCAGGCTTCTCTGTCCATGGGATTTTCCAGGCAATAGTACTGGAGTGGATTGCCATTTCCTTCTCCGTTTTATTTAGAAGATAGCAGGAAAATCCATCTCTGAGGTGTGAGGTCACGTCAATCCAAAGATGCGAAGAGAAGAGCACCCTAGCGCGTGGGAAAGAGCTAGCATTGGCTCCTCTTTTTATATGTTTATCTCTCCCTGGGCCTGTTCTATGTAAGTTGGGCCAGCCAGGCGTGTTGTTTGTTTTACCTGAGGTCCTCACTCCAGTCCTCGGACCTTCTTTTGTTCTATTTTAGCGGGCTTTTCCCTTCTTTGTCTTTTAGCCACCACCATTTTGGACTCCTTTTCCCTATTCTACCTACCTAACACACATATAAACACACATACATATATTTTATCCACACATATATACTCATACATGTGTAATATATACATATATATTTACACACATACATTTATATATACATACATATACACACATGCATATATATATACACATCCATTATACACACACACACACACACACACACACACACATACCTATGGAGGACACAAACCCTCTCTATATACATACTTCATGTACTGAACTAGAGCTTGCAAATATAAATGCCTTCCGATCAACCAACCTTTAATCAGTCTAGTGGGCACTTATGAAACAACGGGAAGTGAGGACCATGGTGAACTGGACACCGCTGGTCCTTATGCAGCTCCAGGCTATTGTTGCTGTAGGAGAACACAGTCCTGGTCTTTCCAGATCTTCTCATTTTCCAGAGAAACTGGATTCTTCTATGAAATCTCCTGATTTTAAATATGGGGAAATATTTCAATTTTTTATGCTATACAAGAAAAGAAAAAAAGCATACAAACACAGCACTAGTCACACCCATAGGGCAGATTAGGCCACCATGATGTATATAGCTTGACATATATATCATGATGTGATATATAGCTTCTATTGAATTCCAATGTTAATACAACAAAGTATTTGGCTTGTTAGCCCGGAGGTCCCAGGACAGTAGAACCAAAACCAAGTTCTAAGGAATGAGAACCAGGTAAAACTAAAACCTAATAGTATAGTTAACAAGGATAGGACCAAGACCAAGGTCCTGAAAAAGTGAAGTGTTGCCTAAATTCCCATCCCTTGTGCCTGTGATCTGGACATGGTTCTTGAGTAAACTGTGCACCCAATCACCTCCGGGCCTTTGCATATGCTATCCCGATGCCTGGACACCCTCCATTTCCTCCCCTCACTTTTCAGTTCAGTTCCGTTCAGTCACTCAGTCGTGTCCGACTCTTTGTGACCCTTGGACTGCAGCACACCAGGCTTCCCTGTCCACCAACTCCTGGAGCTTGTTCAAACTCGTGTCCATCAAGTCGGTGATGACATCCAACCATCTCATCCTCTGCCGTCCCCTTCTCCTCCTGCCTTCAGTCTTTCCAGCATCAGGGTCTTTTCCAATGAGTCAGTTATTTGCATCAGGTGGCCAAAGTATTGGAGCTTCCCTTTTACTGAGCACCTTATCTTCATGATCCTTATTCTGAGCCAAGTCTCACCTGCCCCAGATATCAGTTAGCAAACTCCACACTAATCCTGCCCTTGGCAGTGCTATGCTCTGGGGTTTATCCAGGACAGGACTATATTTGTCTGTTTTCTTGCACTTTTTCCTGGATGAATCCAGAGGGTCCTTAAAGGCAAAAATCTCTTAACTCCAGAAAGAATGAAGGGATGGAGCCAAAGCAAAAAGAATACCCAGCTGTGGATATGACTGGTGATAGAAGCAAGGTCTGATGCTGTAAAGAGCAATATTGCATAGGAACCTGGAATGTCAAGTCCATGAATCAAGGCAAATTGGAAATGGTCAAACAAGAGATGACAAGAGTGAATGTCGACATTCTAGGAATCAGCAAACTGAAATGGCCTGGATTGGGTGAATTTAACTCAGATGACCATTATATCTACTACTGTGGGCAGGAATCCCTCAAAAGAAATGGAGTAGCCATCATGGTCAACAAGAGTCTGAAATGCAGTATTGGATGCAACCTCAAAAACGACAGAATGATCTCTGTTCGTTTCCAAGGCAAACCATTCAATATCACAGTAATCCAAGCCTATGCCCCAAAGAGTAACGCTGAAGAAGCTGAAGTTGAATGGCTCTATGAAGACCTACAAGATCTTTTAGAACTATAACCCAAAAAAGATGTCCTTTTCATTATAGGGGACTGGAATGCAAAAGTAGGAATTCAAGAAACACCTGGAGTAACAGGCAAATTTGGCCTTGGAATATGGAATGAAGCAGGGCAAAGACTAATAGAGTTTTGCCAAGAAAATGCACTGGTCATAGCAAACACCCTCTTCCAACAACACAAGAGAAGACTCTATACATGGACATCACCAGATGGTCAACACCGACATCAGACTGATTATATTCTTTGCAGCCAAAGATGGAGAAGCTCTATACAGTCAGCAAAAACAAGACCAGGAGCTGACCATGAACTCCTTATTGCCAAATTCAGACTTAAATTGAAGAAAGTAGGGAAAACCACTAGACCATTCAGGTATGACCTAAATCAAATCCCTTATGATTATACAGTGGAAGTGAGAAATAGATTTAAGGGACTAGATCTGATAGATCGAGTTCCTGATTAACTATGGAATGAGATTCATGACATTGTACAGGAAACAGGGATCAAGACCATCCCCATGGAAAAGAAATGCAAAAAAGCAAAATGGCTGTCTGGGGAGGCCCTACAAATAGCTGTGGAAAGAAGAGAAGTGAAAAGCAAAGGAGAAAAGGAAAGATATAAACGTCTGAATGCAGAGTTCCAAAGAATAGCAAGAAAAGATAAGAAAGCCTTCTTCAGTGATCAATGCAAAGAAATAGAGGAAAACAACAGAATGGGAAAGACTGGAGATCTCTTCAAGAAAATCAGAGATACCAAGGGAACATTTCATGCAAAGATGGGCTTGATAAAGGACAGAAATGGTATGGACCTAACAGAAGCAGAAGATATTAAGAAGAAATGGCAAGATTACACAGAAGAAGTGTACAAAAAAGATCTTCACAACCCAGATAATCACGATGTTGTGATCACTGACCTAGAGCCAGACATCCTGGAATGTGAAGTCAAGTGGGCCTTAGAAAGCATCACTACGAACAAAGCTAGTGGAGGTGATGGAATTCCAGTTGCACTATTCCAAATCCTGAAAGATGATGCTGGGAAAGTGCTGCACTCAATATGTCAGCAAATTTGGAAAACTCAGCAGTGGCCACAGGACTGGAAAAGGTCAGTTTTCATTCCAATCCCAAAGAAAGGCAATGCCAAAGAATGCTCAAACTACTGCACAATTGCACTCATCTCACACGCTAGTAAAGTAATGCTCAAAATTCTCCAAGCCAGGCTTCAGCAATATGTGAACCGTGAACTTCCTGATGTTCAAGCTGGTTTTAGAAAAGACAGAGGAACCAGAGATGAAATTGCCAACATCCGCTGGATCATGGAAAATGCAAGAGAGTTCCAGAAAAACATCTATTTCTGCTTTATTGACTATGCCAAAGCCTTTGACTGTGTGGATCACAATAAACTGTGGAAAATTCTGAAAGAGATGGGAATACCAGACCACCTGATCTGCCTCTTGAGAAATTTGTATGCAGGTCAGGAAGCAACAGTTAGAACTGGACATGGAACAACAGACTGGTTCCAAATACGAAAAGGAGTACGTCAAGGCTGTATGTTATCACCCTGTTTATTTAACTTATATGCAGAGTACATCATGAGAAATGCTGGACTGGAAGAAACACAAGCTGGAATCAAGATTGCCGGGAGAAATCTCAATAACCTGAGATATGCAGATGACACCACCCTCATGGCAGAAAGTGAAGAGGAACTAAAAAGCCTCTTGATGAAAGTGAAAGTGGAGAGTGAAAAAGTTGGCTTAAAGCTCAACATTCAGAAAAGGAAGATCATGGCATCTGGTCCCATCACTTCATGGGAAATAGATGGGGAAACAGTGGAAACAGTGTCAGACTTTATTTTGGCGTGCTCCAAAATCACTGCAGATGGTGACTGCAGCCATGAAATTAAAAGACACTTACTCCTTGGGAGGAAAGTTATGACCAACCTAGATAGCATATTAAAAAGCAGAGACATTACTTTGCCAACAAAGGTTCATCTAGTCAAGGCTATGGTTTTTCCAGGGGTCATGTATGGATGTGAGAGTTGGACTGTGAAGAAGGCTGAGCACTGAAGAACTGATGCTTTTGAACTGTGGTGTTGGAGAAGACTCTTGAGAGTCCCTTGGACTGCAAGGAGATCCAACCAGTCCATTCTGAAGGAGATCAGCCCTGGGATTTCTTTGGAAGGAATGATGCTGAAGCTGAAACTCCAGTACTTTGGCCACCTCATGTGAAGCATTGACTCATTGGAAAAGACTCTGATGCTGGGAGAGATTGGGGGCAAGAGGAGAAGGGGACGACAGAGGATGAGATGGCCGGATGGCATCACTGACTCAATGGACGTGAGTCTCAGTGAACTCCAGGAGTTGCTGATGGACAGGGAGGCCTGGTGTGCTGCGATTCATGGGGTCGCAAAGAGTCGGACACGACTGAGCAACTGATCTGATCTGAGAGTTTACAGTCTCAACTTTTAAAATACTGTCTGGCACATAGTTTGTATTTCTTAAATGAATATTTACTAAATAGTACTGTAATCAAAAAAGCAAGAGAGTTCCAGAAAAACATCTATTTCTGCTTTATTGACTATGCCAAAGCCTTTGACTGTCTGGATCACTATAAACTGTGGAAAATTCTGAAAGAGATAGGAATAACAGACCACCTGACCTGCCTCTTGAGAAACCTATATACAGGTCAGGAAGCAACAGTTAGAACTGGACATGGAACAGACTGGTTCCAAACAGGAAAAGGAGTACATCAAGGCTGTATATTGTCACCCTGCTTATTTAACTTCTACGCAGACTACATCATGAGAAATGCTGGGCTGGAAGAAGCACAAGCTGGAATCAAGATTGCTGGGAGAAATACCAATAAACTCAGATATGCAGATGACACCACCCTTATGGCAGAAAGTGAAGAGGAACTAAAAAGCCTCTTGATGAAAGTGAAAGTGGAGAGTGAAAACGTTGGCTTAAAGCTCAACATTCAGAAAACGAAGATCATGGCATCCGGTCCCATCACTTCATGGGAAATAGATGGGGAAACAGTGGAAACAGTGTCAGACTTTATTTTGGGGGGCTCCAAAATCACTGCAGATGGTGAATGCAGCCATGAAATCAAAAGACACTTACTCCTTGGAAGGAAAGTTATGACCAACCTAGATAGCATATTGAAAAGCAGACACGTTACTTTGCCAACAAAGGTCTGTCTAGTCAAGGCTATGGTTTTTCCAGTGGTCATGTATGGATGTGAGAGCTGGACTGTGGAAAAAGCTGAGTGCCGAAGAATTGATGCTTTTGAACTGTGGTGTTGGAGAAGACTCTTGAGAGTCCCTTGGACTGCAAGGAGATCCAACCAGTCCATTCTAAAGGAGACCATTCCTGGGTGTTCTTTGGAAGGAATGATGCTGAAGCTGAAACTCCAGTACTTTGGCCACCTCATGTGAAGCATTGACTCATTGGAAAAGACTCTGATGCTGCGAGAGATTGGGGGCAGAAGGAGAAGGGGATGACAGAAGATGAGATGGCTGGATGGCATCACCAACTCGATGGACGTGAGTTTGAGTGAACTCTGGGAGTTGCTGATGGACAGGGAGGCCTGGCAAGCTGCAATTCATGAGGTCGCAAAGAGTCGGACACAACTGAGCGACTGAAGTGAACTGAACTGAACTGAGTAATGTAATAAAAAATCTGATAGCCTTTCAGAAAAGTAATTTTTAAAGTAAAATATTTTAAGTAGAACAATATTTTAAGTTATAATATTTATATTTTTAGGTTACAGAGCCTCCTGTATCTATTTCTTAAATTATAAACTAAAGTCAGGCACTTTCCCTTTCTTCCTGCCTTGATAGTGGATATGATGGGTGGATTGATGGCAGCCTTTTTGTGACTATAAAGAAAAGATGAAGAAAACGCAGATATCAGACTTGATAACATTTATCTTTGGACCAACTCTGCCATCCAATAATGTCTGAACCTTTGAGGAAAATGCACTGTTTTAAAACAAAAATTAGTTATAATACTATAAAGAATAGTAGCATTTACTCAGAGATAGAGAACTATTCTAGGAGGTACTTCTGTTGAAGGTAAATAAGATATTATTCCATATATGAACTAAGACTAGAGGAAATTAACTTAAAGGAAAACACCTAAGAGAAAAAGAAACAATAAATTAGGTCATTATTACTTGCTCTTCCCTCCAAACTAATTCATGCTCTTCCAAAGTTAATCATTAAATAGGAAAGCTATTTTATTCCAGCAGAAAATGAACAACAAGTAGGTCATTTGTACCTAAAGAAAAGAATTAGTTACACCAGACACACAAGAACAAGGTAAAAATCTATACAATGACTTCAATCACTTTTTTCCAGTAAAATATAAGAAATGAAAACACATCCATGGTTACTCTAGAGTCATTGACTATGGAGGTTTTATAAAATGTGCTTAAAATAAAAAGTATGAAATTTTAATATGCTAATAACTTCATGTTATGTAGACTGTTTCAAGTTATATGGTTTTTATTAGCATTTAAACATATTTATTTATTTTTCAACTTTTTATTTTGTATTGGAGTATAACTGACTCACAGTGTTGATAGTTTCAGATGAACAGCGAAGGGACTCAGCCATACATATACATGTATCCATTCTCCCCCAAACTCCCCTCCCATCCAGGCTGCCACATAAGACCAAGAAGAGTTCCATGTGCTAAACAGTAAGTACTTGTTGGTTATCCATTTTAAATATTGCAGTGTGTGCAAACAACCACAAGTTCATTCTCCAAGTCTGTGAGTCTCTTTCTGTTTCGTAAATTCATTGTACATTTTCTTTTAGATTCCACATGTAAGAGATATCACATGATATTTCTCCTTTACTATCTCAAATTATATGATTTTTAACTCAAATTTCTAGTATTTGCAAATGAAAAACAATCTATATGACAGATGGATTTTTTTTTTACCTCTTTAAAACAATTTCTAACAACTTCAACTATGACTAAGGCAGTGTGACTCAGGAACAATATTAGAAAAATATAAGTGTCAAAAATATGCAGTTGTTTTTCTTGGAGGATAAGACGATTTAAAAGCATTACTGAAACCATCTGAATAGGGGAGGCTGCCTCCATTGGCTCATCCTCCATCTTGATGTCCCCTGGGTCTTGAGATCCCAGGTCAGGGGCCTCATTTGAAGCAGAAGCACTCGTCAGAAAAATCCCAGGTATCTTTGAGATAATCAGAAGTTGTTGACTAATGAAATGTGGGATTTCTCAAAAGGAAGGAGGCTAAACAAAAAAAGATGAACCAAAGGCCAGGAGTCACCATGGAAGATGAATAATCAAGTAAAGGTAATTACTGACAAAGGTGTGACTAAAGCACGAATAAAACAATGGGGCAAATGTTTTAGGCAGTAGAATGTAAAAGAAGGAGACAATGGATCCAGTTAAGGATAGAAAAGCAAATAAAAGCGCTTTGCACTTCAGGAATGTCAGTCTGATTTTGCTATTTTATTGGCAGTTTTGGTGTGTGGGTTATTTTGTATATCATACTGTAGTCAGTAATGAGAAGACAAGGGTTCACCCATACATTAAAAGTCCACATTACAATATGCACAGATTTTGATAAACTGAAGAAGAACCTCGAAGTACTCAATGCCAGAACATATTTTTCCTTCTAAAATATACTTTTAACAGCCACTAAAGCAAAATTACTTGCACACTGGTTTAATCAAAATCCCAAATGCTAATCGATGAATGTGTTATGTGCAAGCATCGATTTAGTAGGCAGATTCACCAAAATGAAATCCTTGTTAGTTTTTTGTTATGAAATACAGATGAGAAAAAGCCAGAGGGCAGATCCTCAAATCCTTGAAAACAAGTCTCTCCAAGTTTAGCTCTCCTATGGCTGTTACATTGCTATGACTCACAGAAAAGTAGAAAAATCCCCATCCAGAATGCCAGATTAACATAAAAGTTTAAAGCTGCAAAGAGTGGGAGCATCAAGTCACACTGGAAATGAGGTCCCTGCACACTGAGATTTCAGTATGTTGTAGTAAATCATGTACATTTCTAGGCTCTGTGTGCCTAGAATTTTATTCATATAGAACATGCATAACTGATTAGAACCACAGTAGAATCTACTCTGAAACAAAGGCATGGACAGATGGGAATAAATCTGGATGAGAAGATACAATGAATAAGTTCCAGAAAATGGAAGCAAGTGTTTCTTATATTCTATAACACACATTACAGACAAATACTCAAAGGCGAAGTTTTGTAGACAGATCCACCAATTATTAGGTAACAAAATAATGGAAGAGAAATAAAACAAAAAAAATTAAGTTGGTTACCTAATAATATATTATTATTTAGAATCAATAATATTAATAACTATAACCACAGTAGGGGAAAACCTAATTTGAATAATTTTTAACAGTTTTGACCTATGAGCTATTTGTCCTCCGTCTCAGGCTGGGCAGGAAGATGGGAGAACTAGAAAGATCCTGAACTCTTTTTAGCAGGCTTGTTTCTGTAGTGGTTGTGGGTGAAGGTATTCTGATACTGTTTCAGACGTAATACAGGACTGAGCAAATGATTCATGTCCTGATGTTTCTGGAAGCTAAGATTCTCATTGGGAAAGAAGAGACACATAGATGTGGGAGGGGGGCGGTAAGAAAGGTAAACTGGAGGGGCTTCCCTGCAACGCGGGGGCCTGGTTGCCAATCCTGGCTGGGGATCTAAGATCCCACATGCAGCACCAGGGAGGCCAAGGAATTTAAAAAATAAAGGAATAAAAAGAAAGAAAGGGGTCCCATCCTTACATTCAAAACAAAGAAGCAGTAAACTGGAATCGGAGATACGAGCATGAACTCATGATACTTAAACTACGTGTGTATGTATCATGCATATGCACGTGCCCATGTGTAGACCATGTGCGTATGCACATGCGTACTAACACGTGTGCTGCACGTGTATATTTCCTGGCTCTTTCCACTGAAAAGGCTCAGAAGACGGACGCTCCAGGAACATTAAGCACAGGCCGGGGCAGACCTGGATCTCTTAACACCACGCCCCCTGGCAAGAAACCGGGGTCCTCGGAGAAGTGGCTGAAAGCCAGGCTGGAGAAGAGTGAGGCTGGAGCTGCCGGATGAGCCTGGAGCTTTTTTTTGTTTTGTTTTTACTTTAATGAACCTTTTCTGTTCACTGAGCAGTCTGGACAGATGATGAAGCACATGGCTCTAGAGCCGACCTGCCCTTCCCAGGCTCTGCTCTGGCCTCATTCACCTAACTCATGGGGGCAGGGTGGAGGTTTCAGCCAACCTCCCAGGGCTGGGATGTGTCAGACCAGTCCAGGTGAGGGAGAAGTTAGCCTCCACCTCCCACCCCACCTGGCTTTGTGAGCAGAAGGTGAAGAGCCCTTCAAGCTTGGAATGTTCAGTTGCAATGGAAGGTAAGGATATGCTGCCAAGAATCATGGCAATATGACCCAGGCACAAGGAACCATCTTGAAGGGACTTTACTGTCCAAAGTTGCAATAATCTGAGCTCAAAACTAAATGAGAATGATAATTAGATGCCACGTGGGGTGGGTGGGGTAGGGATACATGAGGCCACGTGTCCACACAGGTAGCACATGCAGGGTGGGGACGCGAGCATTCTTGTTTCCGGGACAATATTATGTGCCGACTCATACCTGTGGATAAAGTGGGTCAGGATGACCTTTCCAGGTGTTACATTCAGACGGTAAGTTTTGTTCTTGCAATTCAAATAGTGGACAGATCAGCCCAGGGTAATGTTTCTTCTCTGGGCCCTGGGGTGATATTCTTTTTCTTAAAGTCAGTATTTAACTGCTAGGAAGAGAGTCACCAATGTGTGATGAACGCTCCAGAGGAGACAGCAAAGACAGAGGACTGAGATCCATTCAGTTTCTTCATGGCTTCTCTGAACATGAGGGTGATAGACCTGTAAAGCAAGAGGTTTCATTGAATTTGTATGACAAAACGAGAACACTCCTTGATGGGAATTTAAAAGTTCTGAGCATTGCTACTCAAAGCATACAAAAATGAAAAACAATGAGAAGAAAAACTCCACATTGGCCTAGATATCCCCAGGTGATCCAGCAAGAACATTTTCCTGTGATTTGATAATTGTACAAAGCTTTGTCCTTTTTCTCCCTGCCCTACTATTTTTTAGAGAGCATGAAGCTGAACAATAACATTTATTTTAAGCCTAAGATACTGGCAGTTGAAATGTGGATTGAGTCCAATCAAGACCGAGTCCAACGCCACCAGAGCTTTTAAGTGAGCATGATAAGAAGGCTTTCCAGTAGATTCAAAGAAATAGAACATTCATACAGAAAGGCAAATAAAATCCAGAAATCATGGGATGGAAGAGTGCAAAGCCAAGCAGGGAGGAACGGTAATGGCAGAATGAAGGAGGAAGTCAGACAATTGCACCCTTGAAATGCTTCAAAAGGTCAGCGAGTAAGATGAGAAAGAGGGGGAAATATTTGTTCTCGGCAGACCAGCTGGAAGCAAATGTTCTCTGATTTCTGTAGTATGGGCCCAGCAAAGAAGCCAGCCCACACACGGTGGGAGCCGCTCATTTTGAAGCCAGGATATTTTATTGAGGAGATAGACACTTTGGTAAGGAAACATCCAACAAGGAAACACTGGCGCTGTCAAGCTGAATAAACCTGAAACATCACCACTTGGGCTGAGCACACCAACCCATTTGAGATTAAACTCACCGGAACCATATCAGCATTTAAAACGTATATTTCTGAGACTATTCCATCAGGGTCATTGTGAGAAAATACTTTCTGAATGTTTTAAATCATCACTGAGAAAAAGGATATTTCTATTTTGTAAGACATTTGTTGCTTTTTCTTTTGCTTTCGTTGAAATGTATTTAAGAGAAGCCTATTAAAACAAGCAAAATAGCTTTAACAACTGAGAGAAACCTAATGTCTGAAACCTAATGTCATGAAACATTTTCATGACAAAAATATCCATATATTATTAGAAAAAGTGCTTATTTCCAGGAATAAAAGCTAACTCTTTCTGGTCATCTGTTTTCTTTTCTAACTATCTACTCTCACTGAATTTTCCAGGGTACGTATATGTGGTTTTTCATTATGCTGCAATACTAAAGACTGACTCATGTTTCAATCTTTTTTAATATAACTTGCTTTCTTCTAGGAGATGGTTCTAATAAGAATACTTCCTGAAATAGAGATAAGAACATGATGGTATCTTGGTCTGACACTCACAATCCAGCCCTTGTGTGAACAAGGATATCACCCTGCAGTATCATATTAAAACCAGTTCTAAATCTGACTTGGACACTATAAGCTCTGTACATTTTTTTATTGGAATATAGTTACTTTACAATGTTGTGCTCGTTTCTACTGTGAACAAAATGAGCTGGCTATAGGTATACATGTAACCCTCTTTTGTGGGTTTCCCTCACATTTGGGTCACCGCAGAGCACTGAGCAGAGCCCCCTGAGCTATACAGTCGGCTCTCATTAGTTATCTATGTTATCCATGGTATCAGTAGTGCATGGGCTTCCCTGCTGGCTCCATGGTAAAGAATCTGCCAACCTTGCAGGAGACCCAGATTCAATCTCTGGGTCGGGAAGATCCCCTGCGAAAGGAAATGGCAAGCCACTCCAGGATTCTTGCCTGGAGAATTCCATGGAGCCTGGCAGGCTACAGTCCATGAGACTGCAACAGAGTCAAACATGACTTATAGCAACTAAACAGCAACAACATTCTCTTTCTAGATTCCACATATATGCATGAATATATATTTGTTTTTCTCTTTCTGACTTCACTCTGTATGACAGCCTATAGTTCCTTTTAAATTAGAAATTTTTCAAATTTTATGTAACAAAATTTGTGGCATATGCACAAGAGTTTTTAATCTAGCATGTCATCAACTCAAACATAAACTTCCTGACACCATGAATCATGGCTCATGACCTCTGCTTATGACCTGTGCAGCACCTAAAAGGTGAGGGCACTCCTTCCTTCCGCTTTTTTCTTTTCCTGATCCAATCCATTTGATTCCACAGTACCCAGGTAGGTAATTAAAGGGTCAAGCACAGATCCAGCAAACGCTGGAAACAGTTGCTATGGCTGCAAGGAGTGGAGCCTGCTGCCTTAGGGTCATCTCCCCACCCACCCAGCCCTCCCCTCCTACCTCCTCCCCCATCTGCAGGGCTGCTCCCCCAGCAAGATCAGGACAATGCTTTGGTATTTTGAGACTAGCTCCAAAGGTTGATGGAGCCACAAAGCCCCATACAGAAATATGTGAAGACATTTAGGGAAACTCATTAGTAAAAGAAGAAAGACAAAAAACTGGGTGTGAAAAACTTCAGAGTATATGGCATCTGATAAATCAAGAATTCAGGAACCTTCTCCCACAGTAAACAGTGGTGAAGTGGGCTGTGTTGAGAGTCAATTTATAACAACTATTTTTATGGTATTAGTACCAGACAACTTTTTTTCTTTCTTTCTGAGATTTTGTACAAATAATCCTTTCCTGCCTTATGTAAATATAACTGAAAATTAAATCACAAAAGACTTTTATGTATTTGCATTATGGGAACATAAAGTTTTCAAAAATAGAGAGATAGGTTAATTGCTGCAGGTTGGGTTTCCCCAACACAGACAGTGAGCTGGATAGAAGGTCAATAGCCCTGAAGTGTAGAGGACAAAGCTGGATTGGACAAAGGGAAAAGAGAAACTTCAGCTCCCACCAATAGGGCCCATCAGAGCAAGTCCAAGTTGGGTGGCGATGGCTGGCTAGGCTTTTATCCCTTCTGCCCCATCAGCCCTTGGAGGTGGACTGCTTGTGCAGAAGGAGACAGGATGAAGCATCTCTGTTGTTGGAGCAGACGTGAAGGACATGCAACAAGTATGGGCTGTCTGCCCACTGCCCTCCCCAAAGACGGCCGGCAAGCTCTTCCTTGAAGAAAGACCAGGGCCACACACTCCATGCCCACCAAGCTGGCACTCATTGGCTAGACGACAGTCCTAGGTAGAAGCCTCTTCCAAAGTCATCTGTATCTGGGAATTCCCTGGTGGACCAGTGGGTAGGACTCTGCCCTTCCACCGCAGGGGGCCCGGATCGATCCCTGGTTGGGGAACAAAGATCCTACAAGCTGTGCAGTGCCTTAAATGGTGCATTCCATTTAACAACAACAACAAAAATTTAGCATTCAGACATTACTTTGGAAAACACATGGAGAGCCACTCTGAGGGAGGCTGCTTTGAGCTTGTCTCCGTGTCTGTTGAGCCAGTTACATCAGCAAGGTGGGCAAGCATTCTCCTCTATAAAAGCCACCATCAGCGTCTCTCTGAAGCTGGGCTCACAGCTCCGCAGCCTGCTCAGGTTTGAGGAATCCACAGCAAATAGCAGACTGTCCTTCACCTTAAGGAGCTAGAAAAGGTGAACCATAGCAATCTTTGGCTTGCTAGTCAGGTCCCAACCACAGACCAGCAAGGAGGAGTGGTTTCCAGTAAATGTAAACAGCAAGCTCCCCAGGCCCCTCTCTAACAGCACTGCTGGCTCCTGAGAAGCAATACTGGGAGCTGACTGCCTGATCGCTCCCCTCAATCAGGTGGTCCCTAGACCTGCTTTCCTCCTCCAGCATAATCATCTTCACCCTCGTTGCTACGGGGATTACCGTAAGGATAACCATTTGTGAACAAGTGCGGGTTTAGGCAGCCCTCTCCAGTCTGACATTTCTCATGATCTGAACACGGTAATGCTGAGAACCGAGCCTGGAGTCCAGAGAACCCCCACCAGGTAAAGGTCATCATGGCCATGAACCCTGGACTCAAATGAGGCTTTATCATCATTCAGGCTGAAGACCCAGTTACTCTGACCCCAGATTTCATCCTGACTCTGAACCTTTCCCCACAGCTGTAAGTCTTTTGAAAAATCTTTTCTAGATCTCTCTTTTTCTCATCTGAAAATAGGGTGGGTGAGGGTATGGCTGGTATAGATGATGACCAACTCCAAAACTCCAGGGGGGAAGACACTGCTGTATGGACCCAAAGGGACAGCTCTGCTCTCCCTCATAAATCAGTCACCTGGCAAGTGAAAATAAAATGTCTATTACCTATTAAGGGATACTCAGCATACCATTTGGGTATGTGGTGCTACAGGCTTGAAATGATCTCCTTTCTCTCTTAGCCAACCCAGAGTTTGCCTTAAAACCAGCAAGAGCCTAACTTTGGTTATTCAAAAGTTCATTCAAAAAAAAGCAAACTCTCTTAAACCGCAGTGAAGCCATTCTCAGATCCTCTCCTGGGTGAGCCTGACACCTGCTGGCCTCCAGCTCCTCTGCACCCACACTTCAGAAAGAGCATGTTTTTGCAAGATTCTAGCTAATACTCTCTATGTTAATGTATCTGATCTAGAATTTTCAGATTCTAGAAAATCGCATCTGGAAAGAATCGTATCAGGATGTTTATGCAAGAGTGGGATTTTGAGCAAGACTCCACTGTATCTGAGCAAGCCATTTAAGAATTAAGGAAGTACATTTCAATAAATAAATTAATTTCAGTCACACACACACACATGCAGAAGGATCTGAAAACTCTTTAAAAAAAAAAAAACTCTTCTAAATTCCCATTCATCATTTATAGGAATCTGTAATCTGTTAGTGATACTTATGGGTTAATAGAAAATCAAAGTGACAGATAATATGAGAGAAAATGAGAAATAAAGGGAAATAAAAGGTGAGGGAAAGAAAGAAAGATGGAGAAGTGGGAGTACTGCGTATTCCATGCGTGCTCAGTTGTGTCCCACTCTCTGCGACTCCATGGACTGTAGCCCGCCAGGCTCCTCTGTCCATGAAATTTCCCAAGCAAGAACACTGGAGTGGGTTGCATTTCCTACTCCAGGGGATCTCCCCAGACCAGGGATGAAATACAGGTGTCCTGCATTGCAGGAGGAGTCTTTATTACTGAGCCACCAGGGAGGTGGGAGTAGATACAGAGAAATAGGCAGGTCCAGGCATAAAGAGACAAAACCAAAGCAGCCAGAGTCAAAGGACAGTGAATTGGGAAGCAAGAGGGTAGATCGTTCACTTCTCCAGACAAAACCTGCCCAATATGGTAGAGCAACGCGACCCAAGAGCATTTAAGCTGCCTGGTGACTGGCACACCACACTCAGCTGACTGCTCTCTTAAGCTGCCAACTTTATCTCTAAGACAGCCCATGGCGAGAGTGTAAGTTCTTGTCCTTATAGTGAAGAACACATTTCCGAGGCAACACTAAATTCAAGACTTTCATCTGAAAGGGGACTTCTTACGTAAATCAAAACTACAATGATTCCTCCAGTTCCATTCTTCTTTCTCAAGATAGCTTTGGCTATTTGAGGTTTTTTGTATTTCCATACAAATTGTGAAATTATTTGTTCTAGCTCTGTGAAGAATACCGTTGGTAGCTTGATAGGGATTGCATTGAATCTATAAATTGCTTTGAGTAGTATACTCATTTTCACTATATTGATTCTTCCAATCCATGAACATGGTATATTTCTCCATCTATTAGTGTCCTCTTTGATTTCTTTCACCAGTGTTTTATAGTTTTCTATATATAGGTCTTTAGTTTCTTTAGGTAGATATATTCCTAAGTATTTTATTCTTTCTGTTGCAATAATGAATGGAATTGTTTCCTTAATTTCTCTTTCTGTTTTCTCATGATTAGTGTATAGGAATGCAAGGGATTTCTGTGTGTTGATTTTATATCCTGCAACTTTACTATAATCATTGATTAGTTCTAGTAATTTTCTGGTGGAGTCTTTAGGGTTTTCTATGTAGAGGATCATGTCATCTGCAAATAGTGAGAGTTTTACTTCTTCTTTTCCAATTTGGATTCCTTTTATTTCTTTTTCTGCTCTGATTGCTGTGGCCAAAACTTCCAAAACTATGTTGAATAGTAATGGTGAAAGTAGGCACCCTTGTCTTGTTCCTGACTTTAAAGAAAATGCTTTCAATGTTTCACCATTGAGGATAATGTTTGCTGTGAGTTTGTCATATACAGCTTATTATGTTGAGGCATGTTCCTTCTATTCCTGCTTTCTGGAGAGTTTTTATCATAAATGGATGTTGAATTTTGTCAAAGGCTTTCTCTGCATCTATTGAGATAATCATATGGTTTTTATTTTTCAATTTGTTAATGTGGTGTATTACATTGATTGATTTGCAGATATTGAAGAATCCTTGCATCCCTGGGATAAAGCCCACTTGGTCATGGTGTATGATCTTTTTAATGTGTTGTTGGATTCTGATTGCTAGAATTTTGTTAAGGATTTTTGCATCTATGTTCATCAGTGATATTGGCCTGTAGTTTTCTTTTTTTGTGGGATCTTTGTCAGGTTTTGGTATTAGGGTGATGGTGGCCTCATAGAATGAGGTTGGAAGTTTACCTTCCTCTGCAATTTTCTGGAAGAGTTTGAGCAGGATAGGTGTTAGCTCTTCTCTCAATTTTTGGTAGAATTCAGCTGTGAAGCCGTCTGGACCTGGGCTTTTGTTTGCTGGAAGATTTCTGATTACAGTTTCAATTTCCGTGCTTGTGATGGGTCTGTTAAGATTTTCTATTTCTTCCTGGTCCAGTTTTGGAAAGTTGTACTTTTCTAAGAATTTGTCCATTTCTTCCACGTTGTCCATTTTATTGGCATATAATTGTTGATAGTAGTCTCTTATGATCCTCTGTATTTCTGTGTTGTCTGTTGTGATCTCTCCATTTTCATTTCTAATTTTTTTGATTTGATTTTTCTCCCTTTGTTTCTTGATGAGTCTGGCTAATGGTTTGTCCATTTTATTTATCCTTTCAAATAACCAGCAATGGAACTGGAGAAATCAACCTACCTGACTTCAGGCTCTACTACAAAGCCACAGTCATCAAGGCAGTATAGTACTGGCACAAAGACAGAAATATAGACCAATGGAACAAAATAGAAAGCCCAGAGATAAATCCACGCACATATGGACACCTTATCTTTGACAAAGGAGGCAAGAATATACAATGGATTAAAGACAATCTCTTTAACAAGTGGTGCTGGGAAATCTGGTCAACCACTTGTAAAAGAATGAAACTAGAGCACTTTCTAACACCATACACAAAAATAAACTCAAAATGGATTAAAGATCTAAACCTAAGACCAGAAACTATAAAACTCCTAGAGGAGAACATAGGCAAAACACTCTCTGACATACATCACAGCAGGATCCTCTATGACCCACCTCCCAGAATATTGGAAATAAAAGCAAAAATAAACAAATGGGACCTAATTAAACTTAAAAGCTTCTGCACATCAAAGGAAACTATTAGCAAGGTGAAAAGGCAGCCTTCAGAATGGGAGAAAATAATAGCAAATGAAGCAACTGACAAACAACTAATCTCAAAAATATACAAGCAACTCCTACAGCTCAACTCCAGAAAAATAAATGACCCAATCAAAAAATGGGCCAAAGAACTAAATAGACATTTCTCCAAAGAAGACATACAGATGGCTAACAAACATATGAAAAGATGCTCAACATCACTCATTATCAGAGAAATGCAAATCAAAACCACTATGAGGTACCATTTCAGTCAGTCAGAATGGCTGCGATCCAAAAGTCTACAAGCAATAAATGCTGGAGAGGGTGTGGAGAAAAGGGAACCCTCTTACACTGCTGGTGGGAATGCAAACTAGTACAGCCACTATGGAGAACAGTGTGGAGATTCCTTAAAAAACTGGAAATAGAACTGCCTTATGATCCAGCAATCCCACCGCTGTGCATACACACTGAGGAAACCAGAAGGGAAAGAGACACGTGTACCCCAATGTTCATCACAGCACTGTTTATAATAGCCAGGACATGGAAGCAACCTAGATGTCTATCAGCAGATGAATGGATAAGAAAGCTATGGTACATATACACAATGGAGTATTACTCAGCCATTAAAAAGAATACATTTGAATCAGTTCTAATGAGGTGGATGAAACTGGAGCCTATTATACAGAGTGAAGTAAGCCAGAAGGAAAAACACCAATACAGTATACTAACGCATATATATGGAATTTAGAAAGATGGTAACAATAACCCTGTGTACGAGACAGCAAAAGAGACACTGATGTATAGAACAGTCTTATGGACTCTGTTGGGGAGGGAGAGGGTGGGAAGATTTGGGAGAATGGCATTGAAACATGTATAATATCATGTATGAAATGAGTTGCCAGTCCAGGTTCGATGCACGATACTGGATGCTTGGGGCTGGTGCACTGGGACGACCCAAAGGGATGGTATGGGGAGGGAGGAGGGAGGAGGGTTCAGGATGGGGAACACATGTATACCTGTGGCGGATTCATTTCGATATTTGGCAAAACTAATACAATATTGTAAAGTTTAAAATAAAATTAAAATTAAAAAAAAAAAGCTTTGGCATAATCAATAAAACAGAAAAAAAAGAAAACAAACTACCATGAGGTATGACCTCACACCAGTCAGAATGGCTATCATCAAAAAGTTTACTAAAAATGTTCAGTATCTTGTAATAAACTAAAACACAAAAAAATCTGAGAAAGATATATATACATAACTGAATCACTTTGCTGTATACCAGAAACTAAGACAACATTGTAAATCCACTATTTCTTGATTTAAAAAAGAACCATAAAATGCAGATAAGTTATTATTTTTTAAATCTACAAATAATAAATGCTGGGGAGGGTATGGAAAAAAAGGGAACCCTCCTACACTGCTGTTGGGTATGTAAACTGGTATACCCACCATGGAAAACAGTATAGAGGTTCCTGAAAAACTCAAAATAGAGCTACTATATGACCCTGCTTTTTTCCCACTCCTGAGTATATATCCAGAGAGAACTCTAACTGAAAAAGATACATGAAAAAGATGTTTGTATAGAAATGAATTTATTTACAAAACAGACTCACAGACACAGAAAGCAAACATACTGTTACCAAAGGGAAAATGGGGAAGGGATAAAAAGTAGGAGCTTGGGATTAATAGGTACACATTACTTTATGTAAATAAACAAGATCCTACTGTATAGCACAGGGAATTATATTCAATATATTGTTATAACCTATAGTGGAAATCAAAAAAAGAATATATATATATATACACATACACACACATATACATGTATAACTGAATCACTTTCCCATACATCTGAAACTAACACAGCACTGTAAATCAACTATAGTTTAATCAATCCATCAATCAATGGGGACTTCTTAAGATGTCACTGAACACTTTGTTTCCTTAAAATCAATTTCTTAGTGCTTATATAATTAGTCCTTCTTGGAGAAGGGGACAGAAATGCAACCAAGACATAAGGAGCACAGTATACACAGTCAAGGCTGCATATTGTCACCCTGCTTATTTAGCTTATATGCATCATGAGAAACGCTGGGCTGGAGGAAGTGAAAGCTGGAATCAAGATTGCCAGGAGAAATATCAATAACCTCAGATAAGCAGATGACACCACCCTTATGGCAGAAAGTGAAGAAGAACTAAAGAGCCTCTTGATGAAGTGAAAGAGGAGAGTGAAAAAGTTGGCTTAAAGCTCAACATTCAGAAAACAAAGATCATGGCATCCGGTCCCATCACTTCATGGCACATAGATGGGGAAAAAGAGGAAACAGTGAGAGACTTTATTTTCTTGGGCTCCAAAATTGCTGCAGATGGTGACTGCAGCCATGAAATTAAAAGACACTTGCTCCTGGGAAGAAGTTATGACCAATCTAGACAGCATATTAAAAACCAGAGACATTATTTTGCCAACAGGGGTCCATCTAGTCAAAATTATGGTTTTTCCAGTAGTCATGTATGGATGTAAGAGTTGGACTATGAAGAAAGCTGAGAACCAAAGAATTGATGTTTTTGAATTGTGCTGTTGGAGAAGACTCTTGAGAGTCCCTTGGACAGCAAGGAGATCCAACCAGTCCATCTTAAAGGAAGTCAATTCTGAATATTCATTGGAAGGACTGATGGCTGAAGCTGAAACTCCAATACTTTGGCCACCTGATGCAAAGAACTGACTCATCTGAAAAGACCCCGATGCTGGGAAAGATTGAAGGCAAGAGGAGAAGGGGACGACAAAGGATGAAATGGTTGGATGGCATCACTGACTCAATGGACATGAATTTGAGCAATCTCTGGGAGTTGGCGATGAACAAGGAAGCCTGGCGTGCTGCAGTCCATGGGGGTCACAAAGAGTCAGACTTGTCTGAGAGACTGAACTGAATTGAACTGAAGACATTTATATTGGGATATAATAAAATATACACTAGAATTCATCTCAATATGCTTAATGTTATATAAAAATATACTTCCTATGCTGTAATTTTTCTTATCCTTTGTTTAGGGTAGAAGTCAGAAGATGAGCATTCTCCTCTTAGGTCAGATCAGATCAGATCAGATCAGTCACTCAGTTGTGTCCGACTCTTCGCGACCCCATGAATCGCAGCATGCCAGGCCTCCCTGTCCATCACCAGCTCCCGGAGTTCACTCAGACTCACGTCCATCGAGTCAGTGATGCCACCCAGCCATCTCATCCTCTGTCGTCCCCTTCTCCTCCTGCCCCCAATCCCTCCCAGCATCAGAGTCTTTTCCAATGAGTCAACTCTTCGCATGAGGTGGCCAAAGTACTGGAGTTTCAGCTTTAGCATCATTCCCTCCAAAGAAATCCCAGGGCTGATCTCCTTCAGAATGGACTGGTTGGATCTCCCAGGTCAACCACTTATTAAAGGTGACAATTAAAGCACAATTGCAGTCATCTCACACGCTAGTTAAGTAATGCTCAAAATTCTCCAAGCCAGGCTTCAGCAATACGTGAACCGTGAACTTCCTGATGTTCAAACTGGTTTTAGAAAAGACAGAGGAACCAGAGATCAAATTGCCAACATCCAATGGATCATCGAAAAAGCAAGAGAGTTCCAGAAAAACATCTATTTCTGCTTTATTGACTACACCAAAGCCTTTGACTGTGTGGATCATAATAAGTTGTGGAAAATTCTGAAAGAGATGGGAATACCGGACCACCTGACCTGCCTCTTGAGAAGCCTACATGCAGTTCAGGAAGCAACAGTTAGAACTGGACATGGAACAACAGACTGGTTCCAAATAGGAAAAGGAGTTCGTCAAGGCTGTATATTGTCACCCTGCTTATTTAACTTATATGCAGAGTACATCATGAGAAATGCTGGGCTGAAAAAGCACAAGCTGGAATCAAGATTGCCGGGAGAAATATCGATAACCTGAGATATGCAGATGACACCACCCTTATGGCAGAAAGTGAAGAGGAATTAAAAAGCCTCTTGATGAAAGTAAAAGAGGAGAGTGAAAAAGTTGGCTTAAAGCTCAACATTCAGAAAACAAAGATCATGGCATCCGTTCCCATCACTTCATGGGAAACAGATGGGGAAACAGTGGAAACAGTGTCAGACTTTATTTTTTGGGCTCCAAAATCACTGCAGATGGTGACTGCAGCCAGGAAATTAAAAGACGCTTAATCCTTGAAAGTTATGACCAACCTAGATACCATATTAAAAAGCAGAGACATTACTTTGCCAACAAAGGTCTGTCTAGTCAAGGCTATGGTTTTTCCAGTGGTCATGTATGGACGTGAGAGTTGGACTGTGAAGAAAGCTGAGTGCCGAAGAATTGATGCTTTTGAACTGTGGTGTTGGAGAAGACTCTTGAGAGTCCCTTGGACTGCAAGGAGATCCAACCAGCCCATCCTAAAGGAGACCAGTCCTGGGTGTTCATTGGAAGGACTGATGCTGGGGCTGAAAGTCCAGTACTTGGCAACCTCATGCGAAGAGTTGACTCATTGGAAAAGACCCTGATGCTGGGAGGGATTGGGGGCAGGAGGAGAAGGGGACGACAGACGATGAGATGGCTGGATGGCATCACCGACTCAATGGACATGAGTTTGAGTAAGCTCTGGGAGCTGGTGATGGACAGGGAGGCCTGGCATGCTGCGATTCATGGGGCTGCAAAGAGTCGGACACGACTGAGAAACTGAACTAAACTGAACCTACCTGAGACTCTGTTTCTTTATCCATAAAATGGGGACACCAACAAGCTAGTCTGGCCACCTTAGAGGATTATGAGAATCAAGTGGAGTAATGTCTGTGAAAACACTGTGAAATTTTCTGAGTTAGAGTTTAAAACTGTGGAATCAGGGTCTTCCCTGGCGGTCTGGTGGTCAAGACTGTACACTTCCAATGCAGAGAGTGCAGGTTCCAGTGGATTAGATCTGATAGTCATAGTGCCTGAAGAACAATGGACAGAGGTTTGTGATGTTGTACAGGAGACATGGAGCAAGACCATCCCCAAGAAAAATAAATATAAAAAGTCAAAATTCAAGAAAAGAAGAGAAGAAAGGCAAAGGAGAAAAGGAAAGAAATATCCATCTTAATGCCAAGTTCCAAAGAATAGCAAGAAGAGATAAGAAAGCCTTCCTCAGTGATCAGTGTAAAGAAATAGAGGAAAAAAATAGAATGGGAAATACTAGAGATCTCTTCAAGAAAATCAGAGATACGAAGGGAACATTTCATGCAAAGATGGGTACAATAAAGGACAGAAACGGTATGGACCTAACAGAAGCAGAAGATATTAAGAAGAGATGGCAAGAATACACAGAAGAACTGTACAAAAAGATCTTTGTGACCCAGATAGCCATGATGGCGTGATCACTCACCTAGAGCCAGACATCCTGGAATGTGAAGTCAAGTGGGCCTTAGAAAGCATCACTATGAACAAAGCTAGTGGAGGTGATGGAATTCCAGCTGAGCTATTTCAAATCCTAAAAGATGATGCTGCGAAAGTACTGCACTCAATATGCCAGCAAATTTGGAAAACTCAGCAGTGGCCATAAGACTGGAAAAGGTCAGTTTTCATTCCAATCCCAAAGAAAGGCAATGCCAAAGAATTCTCAAACTACTGCACAATTGCACTCATCTCACATGCTAGTGAAGATGCTAGTGAAGTAATGCTCAAAATTTTCCAAGCGAGGTACTGAACTGAACTGAGAATTTCCAGATTTTCAAGCTGGATTTAGAAAAGGCAGAAGAACCAGAGATCAAATTGCCAACATCCATTGGATTATAGAAAAAGCAAGAGAGTTCCAGACAAACATCTATTTCTGCTTTATTGACTATGCCAAAGCCTTTGATGTGTGGATCACAACAAACAGGAAAATTATGAAAGAGATGGGAATACCAGACCACCTTACCTGCCTCCTGAGAAATCTGTATACAGGTCAAGAAGCAACAGTTAGAACCAGACATGAAACCACATGTTAGAACAGTTTATGGAGGAGGCTGTTCTGAGATGCTGATGGCTCATGCTGTGACACAGCTTGCCAGTAGAACACCAGGCAAAGAAGCTGTTGCAATGGAGTCTTACGCTAAAGCACTGAGAATGTTGCCAACCATCATAGCTGACAATGCGGGCTATGACAGTGCAGACCTGGTGGCACAGCTCCGAGCTGCCCATAGTGAAGGCAAAACAACTGCTGGACTGGATATGAAGGAAGGTACCATTGGAGATATGTCGGTACTGGGTAAAACGGAAAGTTTCCAGGTGAAGCGACATGTTCTTTTAAGTGCAGCTGAAGCAGCAGAGGTGATTCTGCGTGTGGACAACATCATCAAGGCTTTTTTTGTGTGTGTGTGTGATCAAGTCCTGTTTATTTTAGAAGGATAAACAGTGGAAGTAGGAAGGAGTGATGAGAACAAGACCCCACTCCCCTTGACAGGGCCAGATGCAGCACAGGCTGTGTGTGTGTGAGTCTGTGTGTGTGTGTGTGTGTGATCAAGGCTGACCCAGCAGCCTCCACCAGCCTTTCCTGAGAGGACAGGGCGTGCAGACAACCTGGGTGGAGGTGAATCTGCCACGGGGGTGGGGGTGGGGGTGGGGTAAGTTGTCTCCGAATCCCTCTGAACCAGGTGAAAAAGACCAAAGGGCTCAAACACTCTTGGCTAACAGTTAGAACCACTGGTTCAAAATAGGAAAAGGAGTACATCAAGGCTGTATATCGTCACCCTGCTTATTTAACTTACATGCAGAGTATATTATATGAAATGCCGGGCTGGATGAAGCACAAGCTGGAATTAAGATTGCCAGGAGAAATATTAATATCCTCAAATATGCAGATGAAACCACCCTTATCACAGAAGCATAGAGGAACTGAAGAGCCTCTTGATGAAAGTGAAAGAGAAGAGTGAAAAGCTGGTTAAACTCAACATTCAAAAAACTAAGATCATGGCATCCGGTCCCATCACTTCATGGCAAATAGATGGGGAAACGATGGAAACAGTGACAGACTTTATTTTCCTGGGCTCCTAAATCACTGCAGATGGTGATTGCAGCCATAAAATTAAAAGACACTTGCTCCTTGGATGAAAAGCTATGATCAACCTAGACAGCATATTAAAAAGCAGAGACATTACTTTGCTGACAAGGTCCATCTAGTCAAAGCTATAGTTTTTCCAGTAGTCATGTATGGATGTGAGAGCTGGACCACAAAGAAAGCTGAGCACCGAAGAATTGATGCTTTGAACTGTGGTTTTAGAGAAGACTCTTGAGAGTCCCTTGCAAAAAGATCCAACCAGTCCATCCTAAAAGAAATCACTCCTGAATATTCATTGGAAGGACTGATGCTGAAGTTGAAGCCCCAATACTTTGGCCACCTGATGCAAAGAGCTGACTCATTAGAAAAGACCCTGATTCTGGGCAAGATTGAAGCCAGGAGGAGAAGGGGATGACAGGATGAGATGGTTGGATGGCATCACTGACTCAATGGACATGAGTTTGAGCAAGAACCTGGAGTTGGTGATCGACAGGGAAGCCTGGCGTGCTGCAGTCCATGGGGCTGCAAAGAGTTGGACACAACTGAGCAACTGAACTGAATTGATCCCTCTTTCATTCCCTTTATTCAAACTACCATGGAAGAAAAATTGAATGCACCCTTCCTTCCAGTCAGTTAGAAGTGACTTTATTGGGGCTTACACGATGAACCAAATGAGGTTACTCCTGTGAGTAAGTTCTCACATGAGTCGCTAGCCACCCCGTCATCTTGTGTACCTATGACTCAGGCCACAGAACAGGGATCCCAGACAGAGATGCACATTTCCCAGGTCCTGGGCAGCACTATCTCACAAGTGAACTTTGATTCCAAGGAGGCAGAAGGACTTACAGAGAGGCATGAGTCACAGGGTGATGTCACCTGCTGACATCGTTTTCCACTCATTTGGGATAACTCCACTCCCACACACGGCTGAGCTATTTCCCTTAAAATTTAGAACTTTGAGACCTACAGAAGCCGTTTTCACCTTAGAAATAACCATGCCTAGAAAACAAGAAGCTGGAAAAGCAGGCTCTGAGAAGTTCCTTCCAGAATGATGGCATTGGTTTTCACTTCTATTTGCATAGCTATGTGAAAAGTGGATCTTACTTATAAGTTTATGAACGTCTGCAGAAAAGTCCAAGTAGACAGCCCGTACCCCAGGGCAGACAAGAAGAAAAGATCAACACTTCAACTTGTATTCATTTGTTTACCTCATTATTTTCAAAAATCATAATTTTGTATGTTTTATGATGAATGTAATAGAATAATACAATGCATTTAATGAATTTATCATGTATTATGCTCATCTGCATTTAAATAATTCATATATAAATAGAATTGTTCATTTAATATCTGTGCCTCATCCTGCAAAAGCTGGCAAAACACAAAAATACAATAAAGAATATTTAGAGACTATATTCTGTTTAATTTTGTCAAGTAGAAAACTACATGTTGCCTGATATGTTGTTTGGTCCTAAAAGCTCAGTCTGTCCCCAGCTTACAAGTGTCAGAGACTAACACGAAAATGCTAGGACTTTGATCCTAGAAGTGAGTCCAGTAAGACAGTGCAAGTGCATTAATATCCATGGATCATGACTAGAAGCAGGACTAACAGAGCTGGGTCTAGCGTCATTACAGCCATCAGCATATAACACACATGTAACCACAAACAAAGCTGTGAAAACATCAGGTCACACCCCTGGTGTGATGTTTATATTTCTCAAGAGAAGTCCTGTCACAGCATTGCAGCCCCTAAGGCTAACATGAAATTGAACACTTCTTTAATTCAAAGTCTGGGAACTTCAAGAACCTGATCTTCAAGATGGCACAATCAAGGCAAGAGAAGTTAACCTGGTGACCACCTCCTCAGAGAAGTGAAGTGCCTACATGGACCTACCTGACATACCCAGAAGTCACAGGCAGAAGGGTGGTAAGACCTTGCCCTAAATACAGCACCAGGGAGCTCTCTCCCTGTTACACGCGTAACGTACGTGATTCACTTTCCCAATGAGGCGTCCTTCCGAGCTGAGTCATCAGCAGAATCAGGTCAGCCAGGTTCTGAGACAGTTCCTTCCTGTGGGGCACAGAGTAACTCATCACATCCCTTTTTTGTTACTTCTTGCTGTAAATTTTAAAATAAAGATTATCTATAGGATCCTCCATTCACCTTACATGGCTGAATCCAACCCCCAGGGCTGTGAAGATGATGACTTCCTCCAGATTTAACGAAGACAATGGGCATGACCGACCTTCCCCCCTTTCCTCCCACCCACCGCCCATCATGACTCTCTCAGTAAAGTGCTAATAAGGAGGGTCATAAATTCAAGTCCTCAGCTATTTCCAAGGACCAAAGCAAATAGGAAAATGCATGCCAAAAGGGGGAATTGCCAAAGAGTATCAAAATTATGCTTCAATAAATAGACAAGTAATTAATCAAGGGCTTTTACCCAAGAAATTATTGTTACTTATCAACCTAACATATTATTTACCCAGGTTTGCAGTTGAGAGAAAATAGAGACTTTGGCTTACTTTCCCTCCTAAATACTGTTCCTTACTTTGATAAAAAATGGCCACACCAAATATCTAAATTATAACACTAATTATCTTATTCTAGCAATCCCATTCCTGGCCATATATCTGGAAAAGGTGAAAACTCTAAATTTGAAAAGATGCATGCACCCATATTCATTGCAGCTCCATTCACAAGAGTCAAATACGCAAGCAGCCCAAGTGTCCTTCAACAGATAAAGATAAAGATAAAGAACGGATACAGATGTGGTACACATATACAATGGGACATTTCTCAACCACAGAAAAGAATGAAATAATGCCATTTGCAGCAATATGGATGCACCTAGAGTTGTCATACTAAGCAAAGTAAATCAAAAACAAATATCATATATCATCTATTTGTAGAATCTAAAATATGATACAAAGGAACTTATGTACAAAACAGAAACACACTCACAGACACTGAAAACAAACTTATGGTTACCAAAGGGCAAAGGAGAGGAGGATAAATCAGGAGTTTGGGATTAACAGATACATGCTATTCTATATAAAATAGATTAGGCAAAAGGGGCTTACTGTGCAGCACGGGTAACTATATCAATATTTCATAATAATTTAGAAAAGAATCTGAAAAATTATACATAAGAGTGAATCACTTTGCTGTACATCTGAAATTAACACAATATTGTAAATCAACTACATTTCAACTTTTAAAAATAATAATATAATTAAAGGAAAAAACTAACAGCTTCATCCATCCAATCAAAACTCTAGCACGGACATCGAGAAGAGCAGGTGTTCTGTGTGCTCAATCATGCTTTTGGATTAAGGGCGCCTTATGTCATGTAGTCATGGCTGATCGACTTAAAAATACTGCCACGTGAAGAATTTTTTTAAAGACTCTTAAGGTAGCAAATGCCTTTAGGGATCCTATAGACATCACCTTCCTCTTGTCCTGGAAGTAGAAAATGCTCAAAGCTGAGTAGACTTCTCCACACATACTGGGGGCCAGACACTTTTCAGGACTTAGTAAGAGACAATCACCTTGCTCTCTTACCTGTAACCCAGGTCCAGCACCATATATCCCATTTGGCTCTTATCCCTGCCACACACGCCTCAGAAAGCTTCCTGCCCAAGACCACAGGCTCCAAACACAGTTAGTTCTGAATCCCAGCTTTCCCATTTGCTCACTGTGTGACCTTCACAAGCTCTTTAACTTCTTGGTGTCTCAGTTCCCTCATCGCCTAAAACGTATCTTATTGCACCTGTATGAAGATTAAGTAAGTGAATATGTAAAGGATGCTCTGTACTCAGTGATAATGACTGGGGGCTGGAGGCGGAGGGTTGAGAGGATGCAATTGCCCGAGTTGAAAGGCCACCCCTTGGCGTGCGAGGAGGGGGAGGAAAAAGAGGGTGGTTTCTTCTCCTCTTGAATGAAACCAATCAAAGGGGGCTTTAAGAGAATCCTTGGTAGAAACTGGGGGTCTCAGGAAGGGGAGCTGGCGCCTCTCCCAGTGGGTTGCCAGCTGAGCTAGCCTGCTTCCCTAGACAGGAAAGAGTGGCATGGACAGCAACTGGAGATGGGAGAGGCGGGTGGCCCTCGGGAGGCTTGGCCAGGGATGCTGGGCTTCCCACGGCCGAGTGCACACCGTGGAAGACAGCTGAAGCTGAGAATCCTTGCTGCTTCTCTATCCAAGATAGCTGTCCACTGGGCAAGGTGACTGTGACGTGAGTCTCTGGGGGTGCCACCCAAAGGGCATTAGGACAGCAAAAGGTGGCACCAGATCGCTGGTGGGAATTGGGCTGCAGCGAGGCTCTGGGCCCTCTGAGGTGTTTCCAGGGGCCCCTGAAGAGAGAGCGAGGTTGTTGCTGTTTTTTTGTTTTTTCTTTCTTAATTTTTTCTTATTATTTTTTGAAACTGTTTTTTATTTTATTAATATTAATATTTTATTAATTGGAGAGAGAGCTAGTCTTTGTGTAACTGGAAAAGAAGGTGGGAGGGGTGATCACGAGCAGCAGTGACCCACAAAGCTGCAGCACATCAGAGGACTCGGACCCGAAAGGAGGAGGCAGGAGGCCTGGGAGGCAGGAAGGTGGTCACACACAGACACACACAGCCCACCCCCAGACCCCAGGACAGCAGCCTGGCCAGAGGGTGATGAAGAGGGGGGAAGCTTAGATTGGAAATGAGGATTGAAACTGTACTGAACTGAGGCGAATACGCACTGAAAACATCTGCAAAGTTAGTACATGCGTCTGGAGAGTCATCGCAAGGCAGCCCCTGAGGTCTGAGGGATGGCGGCTGGATTCTACGCTGAGAGGAAAGGAGCCCTGTTTCCTGTTTGAGTCGCCGTGAGTTCTGACTGATGAACAAATTGGTTAGAAGAGCATCATGGTGATCACAGGGGCTACTAACTCCTAAATCCAGCCTTCTTGTCAATTTGCTGTGGTGTAGTTGCTAAGACATGTCCAACTTTTTGGCAACCCCGTGGACTGTAGCCTGCCAGCCTCCTCTGCGATTTCCCAGGCAAGAACACTGGAGTAGGTTGCCATTTCCTTCTCCAGGGGATCTTCCTGACCCAGGGATGGAACCCACATCTCCTACATTGGCAGGCAGTTTCTTTACCATGGAGCCATCTGGGAAGCCCCTTCGTAACAATATGTCAACTTTTAAAAATGCACAATGTGAGAGTTGCGAGTTAAGTTTTATTTGGGGCAAAATTAGGACCAGGAGATAGCATCTCAGATAGCTCTGAAACTGTTTCTAAGAGGCAGGGGGAAAGGTCGGTGTGGATGTGATTCGGGTGAAAGGGGAGTACGCGCAATCAAGCATAAATTTTTTTTACAGAAGGTTTCTGCTAGTCACCAGGCACAGTCTTCACCGTGCCTGGATTTTAGTGCTTTTCTAGATCTGTGAAGATTCAAGAATTAGGCTCATAAAATCAGCCCCTGAAAATATCTAACTACCGGAAGGCCTGCTTTGCCAGTTTCCACTCCCCACCGCCAGCACACAGAGCCTCTCTTCTGCTCTCCACCCTGCACTCCTTTCAGGGAGTGTTGAATATCAGCAGCACATGGTTTAATTCTTGTGCACGTCGAGGGCAAGTGCCCACGGCAATGTCTTAGAAAGCAAAAATTAATCTCGTACAAATATAATTACCTGGAATTATCCTTCTTTCCACAATACTTGCGGGGTGTTGTCTACTTTGTAATCCTTCTTCTCTGAAATCTGATCCCACCTTCCACTCATGGGAGTGGATTTCACTCTGCAATCAGCCCCTGGATCCACAGCTGACTGGACCAGCAGGGATCACTGACCAACGGGGTCACCTGAGCACTGAGGATCACTTGTTCTCCGAAATCCAGAAGTCCATTATACTTTACAAAACAACAAAAACCTTCTACAGAGACAATTCTATGAAACCAGAGCATAAATGAAATTATATTTCTCTAATAAAGTCAGGAATTATTCCCCTTGTTTGGGTTTTTTGGTGGGTTTTTTTTTAATTTTTCATGTTTGTTTGGCATAGGCCAGCAACAATATTTATATCATTTATATCCGTTTTTGGTTTGCTTTGCTTGTTGTCACTTTTTAAATTTTTTAACCTCTTTGATTTTTAAACAACAAAATATATAACAGAAAAAAATTCCATAGTACTTGCTTTGCTGTTTTAACTCATTCATTTTTCTGGTGTATTAGATGAAATTTGGTTTAAATGGAAAACGATAAAGATCTCCAGGCAACCACGTCTTGACCTTTTCTCATTTTAGTCTTTAATTTCATTGCTTTAAAAGGGTTGACATGTAAAAAAAAAAAATTATGATAAAAAGCATGAAATAGATTCATGTTCTCTGAAGTGGGGTACACACACCCGGAAAGATGCACACAACCCCAAAATAATCCACCAGAGTGTAGGAAAGAATCTAGGGCTTCAATTAAATTTTAATCATAGTCTTTAATACTTCAATTTTTCTATATGTATGTCTTATGATGGACGTCGTGGATTAGTCCAGTATTCGGTATGCTGCTGCTGCTGCTGCTGCTGCTGCTGCTGCTGCTGCTGCGTCGCTTCAGTCGTATCCGACTCTGTGCGACCCCATAGACGGCAGCCCACCACGCTCCTCCATGCCTGGGATTCTCCAGGCAAGAACACTGGAGTGGGTTGCCATTTCCTTCTCCAATGCAGTATTAGGTATAGACGTATCTAAATAGACACGTATGTATGTATCAGGTTTGCACGCTCAAAAAAGCGTACTCTTGAAAAAAAGCCTCTGAGACAGACCAGAAATCGCCACTTTTCCTGACCTACCTGCTTTTCCGTCCTAGGGCACAGTGCCATCTAGTGGTGTCTGAGATAATACAGCCATTCAAGTTGGGTAATTTTTCTGAGTGTTGTCATTCAGATGGCAAGATCTGCAAATACTAACGTTCTAACTAAGCGACAGGTAAATGTAACTACATTATAGGAAGCTACAACGACTATTCCTATAGCTTCCTGCTGGTGCCTCTGTCCCCCTAAAGGCAGAGCCTTCCCTGAAGCTACCAGGCTTTCTTCCCTGCCTCATTTATGCTTCTCTGTCTTCCAGGTCTGCCCTCCTTCCTCCTTTAAATCTGTTTCTGATCACACCAGGGAAAGGTCTGCGCCTTCCTCTGTGCTTCTAGGGCACTTGTCTGTCTGATGATTTGTTTGTGTATCTGTCTACTAGCCTATTAACTTCTAAAGCAGCAGATCCAGCAGAAAAATAATAGAAGACACACATATAAGTTACACTTACAACTGTAAATATTCTAGCAGCCACATTTTAAACAGCAAAAAGAAACATAAATTTTATCTTAATATATTATATTTAATGAATCCAAAATAATATCATTTCAATATGTAATCAATATAAAATTACTAAAGAGATAGTTCCTATTTTTTTTTTCATAATAAGTCTTCAAAATCCAGAGTCTGTTCTATATTTATAGCACATCTAAATTAGAACTAGCCACATTTCAAGGACATGTGTTTAGTGGACTGTATTGAAGAGTGATTTCTAAAGGCAGAGTCTGGTATCTCCTTACAATTTAATAAGTGCTCAATGAATGCTTCCAAGATAAATAACTTAAAGCTGATAATGCTGCTAGATGTTCTCTGGGAAAATTTGTCCTTTGTATATCACAGATTGGGTCTCTGTAAATAGACACCATAAAGAATGTACAAACAAGCCTCTCTTACAGGAGAAAAAGAGTCTGGAAAATGCTAATTTTGTTCTAAAAACTCCCTTTAGAGGTAAGGTTTATGCATGTGAATTTCAACGTATTGAATAATTGTAAAATTAGCAATTGTCAGACTAATTATGCACCTAGATTTCACCTTATAATATGAATATATTTTAATTACTTTTTACATATCTTCTTGCTATGCCAGCACAGAACACTTTTTAAAAGCAAAAACTGCTCTGTTTTGTGCGTCGCTGTACACTCAGGGTGGAGAAGGAAATGGCAACCCACTCCAGTGTCCTTGCCTGGAGAATCCTAGGGACGGGGGAGCCTGGTAGGCTGCCATCTATGGGGTTGCACAGAGTCGGACAAGACTGAAGCGACTTAGCAGGAGTAGCAGCAGTACACTGAGGGCCTATGTATGGCTGGCATATAGTAAGCATTCTAAGATGTTTGTTGATTTGGTAAATTTGAGAGCTTGGATCAGTGTATGTTCTATTTTTCTCTGGATTTGTGAGTTTCATCTAATTTTTTCATTCATCTCAAAAACAGAGTTCATCACTATGTGCTAAGTGTTGGAGGCAGAGAGGATTACAAATTATGACTCCTTCCTTCAGGTCAATGCACAGGAAAATGCAAAATGTAATCCTATCTCAGGACTCACCTTCTCAGACTGCTCCCACATCCTTCTCATGGGGAAGACTGGACCTTATGCTGCCTATTGCATTTTTGTCTCCCTCTGTCTCTGGTATACTCTTTTTTTGTTGTTGTTACAAATGCAATATGTTTCTAAAAACATTGTGATATCCTAAATTCAAAATAATACAAACACGGAACTTCCCTAGCAGTCCAGTGGTTAAGGCTCCACACTTCCAATACATGGGGCACAGGTTCAATTCCTGGTCGGGGAACTAAGACCCCACACTGCAGTGCATTGGGGCCAAAACAAAGCAAAACAATCCAAAAAAAATATCCTGATAATGGATGGCCATTTTTTCTGCATATTTATCTTAATCACTTGGTATAGCAATTTTTTTAAATTTTAGATTAGAGTATAGTTAAATTACAACGCTGTGTTAGCTCCATGTGTACAGCACAGTGATTCAGTTTTGCATACACACATATCTATTCTTCTTCAGAATCTTTTGTGACAGCCCAGGGAAGCATGTAATCCTTCTTAGATGCTCCAAGGAGTTAAATTATCCCTTCAAAAGTCAACATATTAATCAACGGAACCAATAGGAGAAGTTAAATATTCTGACTCTTAGGCCATGTCTCCACTATTACGGTTTCACCTCTGAAGTTTGACAGTGCATCTTCCAAGTCATCTAGTCTGTAGTTTATTACTGTCTTGTATTTAAAATAAACTTCTGGTTTTTTCTTTTTCTTTCATTCGTATCTTACAAGGTTAGTCCACAGGGATAGAAGTAAGAACTTAACCTCCTCCAGAACTCTGAGTATGAAAGCAGTGATGCCAGCACAGAATAAACTCGATTGGTGGTCTGCAGTAACCCTCTAGACCCAGTGTTGAGGGCCGTCATGTACTGACGTGCAGGCTGGGCACTGTGCAAACTTGCAAAGTGCCAGTCAGGTACACGGTGTGTAAACCTCATCCAGCAGCCATGGGAGTGGTTACCTCCAGGTCCACATGGAAACAACCCCAGAAATCAAATCAGGTCCAGAAGCGTGTAAACAAAGGTGGGGATGTCTGAGGGAAAATGTAGGGCTCACAGAGGGCCCCAGTCTGGCCTTCACAGCCAGCGGGCAAATGCCTGCAGGGTGGGAACCAGGCCCAGGTTTGTTCAGACCCAACTCTGTGCCCAGCAGACCTCGTTCATAACCCCAAATAAATAATAAAGAAAGAAAGTGAAGTCGCTCAGTCATGCCTGACTCTTTGCGACCCCATGGATAGTAGCCTGCCCCAAGCTCCTCCGTCCATGGGATTTTCAAGGCAAGAGTACTAGAGTGGGTTGCCATTTCCTTCTCCAGGGAATCTTCCCAACCCAGGGATCGAACCCAGGTCTCTCACATTGCAGAAAGACACTTTGCCATCTGAGCCACCAGGGAAGTCCCAAATAAATAATAATTTATTTATTTAAAAGCATGCGTGTTTCTGGGAATCCCCTGCTGGGTAAGACTCAGCGCTTTCACTGCCAGGGCCAGGGTTCAATCCCTGGTCAGGGAGGTAAGATCCCACAAGCTGCATGGTACAGCCAAAAAAAAAGGAAAAAAACATAGATGTGTCTCTAAGGGCTTTGCAAAAGGCAAATATTACGTGGGTTAAGAATCACAAAATAAGTACAGGTGATTCTTTTCACTTATCAAGTCCTTGAAAAACACCAGAAATTGCTATTCCAACATTCAGTTAGCATATAACTTGAAGTCCATATCCACTCCTTAAAAGTGAATGACTCTTAACAAAGACAGCTTTACTCATTTTACTTAAACTGATAAGTAATATGAGCAATCTGGAAAAGCTTCTGAAGACATTTCATTCTAGGAAGAGAAAACAGTCAAAAGACACAACTCGATTTGGAGCTTTAAGTAAGCGTGTGACACCATTCAGTGTGTTGAGACCCATCTTCATCATCTGTCTGGCTGTTTGCCTCCTCCTGGTACGCAGGGCATTCTGGCGGAATTTTTCTCAAGCAGCCTGTCAGTCAGGGCCAGGCTGAGAACACAGAAAAAATTGTATCCAAACTTTCTCCCACAACTCACCCTTGGCTTCAAAAGCAAAGAGAGGGGAAAAAAAAAAAAAGTGGAAAAGAGTCACTGCATTTTCAATGCTGGCCATTCAGCTGCAACTTCTAGAGTCAAGGCTGGTTCATTCTTGTTTGCAGACATGCAAGCCTTGGCCAAGTTCACTCTCCAGCCCCTGCAAAGCACAGGGAGAGCGCGCAGGTTCGTCAAGCCTCATTACTCTTCAGACCTCAGCACGGGGTCATTTGTGAAACGATCAGACTCCACTGAAGCCTAGCGCTGAGGCCAGGACACTGGCTTACTCCCAGATAGTCTACCTTTCCGTTGGTCATGACTTAGTCAAATGTGACTTTGAGACTATCATTTCATGAAAATGAACTAAATCATCTCAGGAAGGAAAAAAGTCTCCATAAACCATTTAACTCAAACAGTCAACATTTATGGACACACAGAGCTTTCTGCTGGGACTTCTGGAGCATGCGTGAGTTAAGGTTCCTGCCTTCAAGGGCGTGTACAGACGACAACATGCATTCAAATGTGCACACACAAGCAGAGTGTAAGAGTGGAAGGCAGCACACACTGAGAGGGGGTGAGGAGTAGATAAGAGGGCAGGTGCTGAGCCACCGTTTGGATGTAAATCCTGGTTCTACCGTCCTGTGACCTTGGGTAAGTGACCTCACCTGTCCATAACTGGAGTTACTCCACTGACTGTGTGATGAGTAAATACATTAAGAACAACTTAGAACAGTGCTGAGCACACAGTAGAAACTCAGTTCCATGGAGAGAAGCTGTAATTTTATAACTAGGAACAATATACATGGGATAGGAAGGGCTTCCAAAGTCCAAACTAGGGGGAAATCGCTGTGGCTTGGTGGATCAGAAAAGGTTTTCTGGAGAAAATATTAGCATCTGAACTAAGATTGGGAGGAAATGTAGGGATTCAGGGGACTGGATTCAGGACAACCTAGTCAGAGGGATGTTTTTTTCACTGGAAAATAGGGGAGGATGAGGTTGAAGGATGGATTGCTCATTGTGGGAGAGCCAGGCACCAGGACGAGGATGGTGGGTTTCATCCTCAGGACAACAGGAAGCCCCAGAGGTTCCTGAAAAAGAGAATGATGGACAGGAGTAGTTGTCTTTACAAAGGTTAATTCTGCAGTGCCTGGAAGTGAGCCTTGGAGGAGAAGCCGCTCGTGGGACGATTGCAGTGATTTAGGTACAAAAGAATGAGAAATAAAAAGGGTTAAGAGCCAGCACAGGGACTTCCCTGGTGGTTCGGTGGTTAAGACTCTGCGCTTCCACTGCTGGGGGCTCTGCATGCTGCACAGTGTGGCCGGAAAAAACAGTCAGCACAGGTGCTCTCATACAAACACTACCAACTGGCCATGGTTCCAGAACAGAGACGAGAGGAAGGTTGACAGCATCAGTGACAAAAAGAACGATGATGCTACTGACGCAAACAGGCAAATCCAAAGCGCTGACTTTTTTTTTGAGCTGGGAGGAGGAAATCAGAATTACCTTCTGGACATAAAGACTTCAAAGTAACAGAGCAAAAAGCAATCCCATAAAGGCAAGTGGAGATGTGAAATTATCACAGAAAAGAAAGCTAAGATCAAACAACTGGTAGAGGAGCCTCAGATGATGGGAGCCAGAAGAATGGATGGGTTCACAGAGATGGATTAACAGAGACTAAGAATTAATGGATAAAATGAAGAAAAAGACACACTTGGAAGGAAGAGCATGGCTTCTTCAAGGAAGGAGATTTGATTTTTTTTTCTCCCACAATGGCCATGATGGAAAAGTACTTAAAATGGTAAAAGATGACAGTTGATGCTGAAGCCTTGGTTTAAATCAGTAAATAAGTGTGCCAAGAATAAGACCCTGAGCTGGAAGCTGGGGGAGCAGGGGGTTCAGGGAAGCGGGGGTGCCAACCACAAGGGTCTCAGCCCTAAAACTCCGTGGCATTCTGTTCACCTCTAGGTGTGGTGCTGGGACTAACTTCAGTTGCTCTTTGCACTATTTTTATTTTCCAGTATTCCTTAATTAGAAAGTTTAACCTTTTAAAAGTATGAGGAAAACTATTATAGAAGCTTATAAGACATCTGTCTATAGGAGTAGGCTTCATTTTAGCAATTTTCAAGGAAAATGTAGATACTACATGTGTGTGCGTGCTCAGTCGCATCCAACTCTTTGCAACCCCATGGCCTGTAGCCCAGCAGGTTCCTCTGACAATAGAATTTTCCAGGCAAGAATACTACAGTGGGTTCCCATTTCCTTCTCCAGGGGATCTTCCCAACCCAGGGATCAAACCCACATCTCCTGCACTGGTAAGGGGACTCACTACCAGCTAAGCCACCAGGGAAGCCCCATTTATAGACACAGGTATATTCTACTCTAGAGGAATTTACATACCATTTTTATGGAGGAAAATCAAATGCATGCCAGTTATTTTTTACTTCTATTTTTAATACATAAGATGCCTCAGCAACAAATTAGTTAAAAATTTTGTTTTTAACTAATCCAGGCCCCTGCCATAGATTCTAAAAATACTCAAACACCTCATCTATCTAGTCAGTCCGTCAGTGCATACTGAATGCATTGGGGAACACATTGGTAAGCAAAAATAAAACGTACGTACCGTCTCTGTGGAGGAAAGGGAACTGTCCTACAGTGTTAGTAGGAATGTAAATTGGTGCAGCCACTATGAAAAACAGTATAGAGATTCCTCAAAAAACTAAAAATAGAGTTGCCATATGATCCTAAAATCCCACTCCTGGGCATATATCCAGACAAAACTATAATTCAAAAAGATACATGCACCTCCACGTTCATAGCAGCAGTATTTACGATCGCCAAGTCACGATGCAACCTAAATGTCCACAGACAGATGAATGGATAAAGAAGATGTGTCCACAGACAGATGAATGGATAAAGAAGATGTGGCACTGTTACTCAGCCATGAAAAACAATGAAATAATGCCACTTGCAGATCCACGGTGGACCTAGAGATTATCATACTAAGTGAAGTCAGTGGAGGACCATATATCACATCACCTATATGTGAAATCTAAAGTAGGACACAAATGACTGCAACTTTGAAAAGAAACCAATTTACATAGAGAACCGACTTGTAGCTGCCAAGATGCAGGCAGGGATGGTTGGGATTAGCAGATCCAAACTAGTACGTACGGATGGATAACAACAAAGTCCTACCATACAGCACAGGTAACTATATTCAATATCCTTTGGAGAAGGCGATGGCACCCCACTCCAGTACTCTTGCCTGGAAAATCCCATGGACGGAGGAGCCTGGTGGGCTGCAGTCCATGGGGTCGCTAAGAGTCAGACACGACTGAGCGACTTCCCTTTCACTTTTCACTTTCACGCATTGGAGAAGGAAATGGCAACCCACTCCAGTGTTTCTGCCTGGAGAATCCCAGGGATGGCGGAGCCTGGTAGGCTGCGGTCTATGGGGTCACACAGAGTCGGACACGACTGAAGCGACTTAGCAAGCAACTAAACTACAATGGAAAAAGTATATGAAAAAACACATATGTAACTGAGACACTTTGCTGTGGACCTGAAACTAATACAACATTGTATTAGCATGTCAACCATACTTGAATAAAATAATCTTTAATGTACCCTCTCTACCCGCGTGGGATGGAATTGCCCCTTGGCCATCTTCCGCTTCCGTCCCCACTGCCCCGCACAAGTCGTTGGCGTCTGTGTGCCCGGCGTCTTCTGAGGGCGGGGCGGCAAACGCAGAACCCCCGGAGCAGAGCGCCGCCTCGTTGCCTCGTCTCCCCCGACCTCCTGGAAATTCCGTCCAGCTCTCGCCCCCTCAGAGCCTCGCCTCTGCCCTGAGGCTGGGCTCCTCTCCTCTGCGATCACCTCCCTCCGCTCACCCTTCTCAGAAACAGTGACCTGTTTTTCCACCTGCCAGTGGAAATTTTCAAGTCCTGTTTCTTCACAGCGTTGTGCCGGTTAGCTCTCCGGCTGCGTCCCGGACCTGTCCTGACTTGTAAACTCTCCACCTGTGGTTCTCGGTTGGAGCTTGGGTGTTGGCATCACCTGGAGGGCTTGTTCAAACAGAGGGTGCCGGCCTCACCCACAGAGCTACGGATTCAGTAGGTCGGGGTGGGGCCTGGGAATTTGCATTTGTTAATTCCCAGGAGACACTGCTGTTGCTAGTGAACAGTCTGTCACACTCTGAAAACCACTGTCTACAAGGTTTTTGAACAAGCTTTCCTAACAACAGACTCAACTCAACTCCTGGCCTCAGCATCAGCCAGAGAGAACTGAACTTTTAAATAAGTTGTTCCCTCTCTTGGGCTTAGGCAGGGCCATCTCCCTTAGTAACATTTTCTGCATCATCTTCAAGACATTTGTCCTGCGTTCCTGTAAGGAGGATTCCGACTCCATTTTTTTTTTTTTTTTTCTGTTCAGGAGTTGGTATTTTATTTGGGTGATAGCATTTGCTGAATGTATTAAAAGTGGTTGACTTATCTTTTTTAAAAAAATCTTTTTATTTCATACTGGGGTATAGCCAATTAACAATGTTGTGATAGTTTCAGGTGAACCCCGTGAAGGGACTCAGCCATATACAAACATGTATCCATTCTCCCCAAATCCCCTCCCATCAAGGCTGCTACATAACACTGAACAGAGCTCCATGAATTCTACAATAGGACCTTGTTGGTTATCCATTTTAAATATAGTGGTGTCTGACTCTATCTTGAATGTTTGACCGCCAGCAGCTCTCTGCCGATGAAAATAATCAATAAGCCATCAATAATAAAAGAAAAGATACATATGAGTGTTTATATAACTAATTCACTTTGCTGTACAGTTGAAATTAATACAATTTTGTAAATCAACTATACTTCAATAAAGTTTTTTAAAAGGAAAATTAAGAAAGAATATATCCAAAGCAATTTAAAATATGTCTGAAGTAGCCGTCAATATATAATCATTTTTTGTCAATATCAACCACATCCCCTTTTCCTAGTATAACTCTTTGCTTCTGCAAACATGTAAAATATGCATGAAAAAAATGGAGGTTGCTTTTTCCTGTGCTTATTCCAATAAAAACTAATGAACTCTGAAAAAAAAAAAAAAAAGAATAGAAAAAAGTTTGAGTCAAACTGAGGACTAGAGCCAGGAAACTAACTTTTCAGATTACTCTGAGAAACTGCTCCCAAGAAGCAGGGTTTACAGCACAGTTTTCTGTCTTGTCCAAATAAAGAACATTAAACAAGTCAGGGAAACACTTCAGGGTTTCAAAAACAGATGCTGAACACATACAGCATGTCCAGCAGGGCCTTGGCACCTGCGAAGGGAGACTTTTCATCCAAAGAGGACTGGCACTGGGTTCCCAGGAAAAGGAGCATTTCATCTTCATTTTTAACACAGATTTCTTTACTTGTCTTTAATAGTTAAAGCAGATGTACAATGTATATTTGATATGCCACAAACAAGCTATTGTAGTTAGCATCAGATTCAAGTTAACTCATGTCTAAGGCAGAATGACTTCCCTCTACCTCAGTACACAAAAATTCCTTTTATCCTCTCAAACCTCACCCTCCCTCTTCCCCTTATCCCAGTATCTGAGAAAGCCTGAGTGCTCCCTGCTTGTGCAGGGGGGGCGATTCAAACCACAGCATTCTCTCTGCGAGTGAGCCCTTTCCCCAGCTCACCCCTCTGACCACAAAAGAAAAGGCCAGCCCCCTTCCCTTTCTAGCTCAGGCCATTCTGCATCTGCATGAGCGGCCTGCCTGCTCAGCTCAGAAATCCCCATTATGTAACTAACGAGCCTTCTCACATCCCTTTGCTGTATGACATCACCAGTCTCAACATCCAGCGCAAACTCTGAAAAATTCCCCCAGGGCTTGGAGGCTTTTTGTTTTTCTCTTTACATCTAAAAACACCCAGGAAAAATTATTCTATGCAACCGAATAAGCAGAATGAAGGAAAAAGCTAACATATGGAATTTGAGACACCTACCCCACCACCATCACCCCACCAGGTTACTGGAAACAGGGTAGAGGCATTTTAGGGGGAGAAAATGAAAGGAAACTACTCTGGAAATTCACACCAGTCCAGCAGAAAAGTCCTAAAGATACTGACATTATCAGACTGCCTTACAGAACAAAGACACACCATGTCAGCCGGCCCCATTCATGCAAACAGAGCTTCCAGTCAGCTTCATGCCCCACTTAAAATAAGCAGTTGGGGAGCTCCCTGGTGGTCCATGGCTGGGACTCTGCACTTTCACTGACGTGAAACCCCTGCTCCGGGAACTAAAATCCTGCAAGCCATGAGGCACACAACATAAAGTTAAAAATTAAAAAGAGTAAGCAGACAAGTAAGGATCACCAGACATTTGAGGAAACTCAGATGAAAGACAGATCAGAGCAAATAACAAGAAAAAAAAGTAACATAGGAGATACATGCAATGCAGGAAGAAAAAAAAAATTCCTCACAAAATACCGTGAATATCTTCAAAAAGATAAGAGACACTATTACATTCATGAAGTAAGAACAGGACACTACTCTTTTGCAAAAAACATACTTGGTGGGGAAAAGGAGCTCTGAGAAATCAGAAATACAATAGCAGAAATTAAAAACTTGGAAGAAGAAATCTTCCAGGAAGTAAAAAAATATATGGAAAATAGCAATTAAAAAATAGAGGAGAAATCCAGTAGCTCAAAGATCCAAGCAATAGAAAATCCAAAAAGAGAGAACAGAGAAACAAAAAAGTAAGTAATCAACATAATAATTTTTTTCAATTCCCCATATTCAAAGAATATTAATTTTTACCTTGAAAGGTGCACATAATTCTAACATATAGATAAATATAGATGTACATGATGCTGTAGCATTGTAAAATTTCAGAACAACAGGCAGGTACTGAAGATTGTGAAAGCTTCATTTTTTTTCTTGCAAAAGATCAAGAATCAGAATGGCATTGGAAAACCTAACAAAACTCTGGAAATAAGTCAAAATTACAAGGGAAAATAATTTCCAAACTAGAATTATGTACTCAAACTATTGATTAAAAGTTACAATAAAATTAAATATGTGTATGTGTGTGTATATATATATATATATATATATGTTCTGATATGCTATGCTATGCTAAGTTACTTCAGTCGTGTCCGATTCTGTGTGACCCCATAGATGGCAGCCCACCAGGCTCCCCCGTCCCTGGGATTCTCCAGGCAAGAACACTGGAGTGGGTTGCCATTTCCTTCTCCAATGCATGAAAGTGAAAAATGAAAGGGAAGTCGCTCAGTCGTGTCTGACTCTTAGCAACTCCGTGGACTGCAGCCTACCAGGCTCCTCTGTCCATGGGATTTTCCAGGCAAGAGTACTGGAGTGGGGTGCCATTTCTGATATGGTAAGCCTAAAAAATCTTTTCTCAGAAAACTACCAAAGGATGTGTGTGTGTGCTAGTCGCTCAGTCATGTCCAACTCTTTGCAACCCCATGGACTGTAGCCTACCAGGCTCCTCTGTTCATGGGATTTTCCAGGCAAGAATACTGGAGTGGGTTGCCATTCCCATCTGCAGGGGATCTTCCTGACCCAGGGATTGAACTCAGGTCTCCTGCATTGCAGGCAGATTTTTAACCATCTGAGCTACCAGGGAAGCACCTCTGAGCTACCAAGGAAGTCCAAAGGATATGTTCCACCAAAACAAGGAAATAAACCAAGAGGAAGACAAAGGAAGTAAAACACAGGTAATCCAACATCAGAGTGAAAAAAAAAAAATGACGAGGAAGGTGGTGCAGGCAGCTCCTGAAGAACTGATTCTCAAACAGGTCTTGAGAGCAATTAGGGAGTTTCAAGCAAACTGGGAAACAGCAAGGGATTTCTTCAAGACAATGAGATAGAACTTAACGTGACTGATTACATTTGGGCAACGGATAGAATGTGGGACTAAACTGGTGACAAGCATAAGATAATGGAGCAAACCATTATTAACTCCAAGGAAAATACAGCACTTTACAAGAGAGAAAAAGTAACCATTGTATGCCACGTCCCTTGTCTGTAAAATAGCATTTTGATTTTTTGTTTAGTTTGTTGAAAGATAGCTGATTTACAATGTTGTGTTAATTTCTGCTGTGCAGCAAAATGATTCAGTGATATACAGATACACATTCTTTTTCATAGTCTCTTCCATTATTGTTTATCCCAGAATATTGAATAGTGTTCCTGTGCTACACAGTAGGACCTTGTTGTTTATCTAGTCGATATATAATAGGTTGCATCTGCTGATCCCAAACTCCCAATAATCCGTAACCCTCAAATAGCGTTTGTATAGCAAAAAACAATAGCATTGAATATTCTTTTAACCAAAATTTTTGTACCACTGTATTAGGAGGGAGGGGGGAAGGCAGAAAGTCAAAATGGATAGTAGGTAAAAAAGAAAAAATATCAAGCAAGACTATCAATTAATACATTATGACTAAAACTATAAAAGTTTAGTAATAGCAAAGTTGTAGCAAAGAAGTAATAACAGAAATCTGCCATATAGGGATACGGGAATAAATCTAAAAAAAAAAAAAATCTCACTTTGGAAGTGGTTGTTGCTAAGGAGTGGAAATTGGGAGATATCCAGTGGACTGCCAAGTTTTTATTGGAAGCCCTGTACACTTGCCCAACTTCTTAAGCTCTGTGCACGTGCAGCTTTAAATAGTTTAAATATAAACTACTCCTACATTTACAAAATAACTTACCCAATAAAAATTCCTAAATTTTTTTCTTGATTTTTTATTTTTTTGACTGCACCACGCAGCCTATGGGATCCTAGCTCCATGACCAGGAATCAAACCTGTGCTCCCGCATTGGAAGCTCAGTCTTAACCAGTGGACCACCAGGGAAGTCCCTGATTTTCTCTTTTAACACCTATACTCTCCCCACAAAGAATCTGAGGTGACATATCAAAATATACATGTAACTAAAAAGTCAACATGAATACAGAAGAAAATCAAGGGAAAGGAGAAAAAGAAACACAAGTTTCTTAACGAATTACCAAATTTATAGTAACTTTTATATCATTTTATTTCTTCAATTGAAGGCAATGAAAATATAATGATTCTATCAGGATTTTGTGTGATTTCACTTTGTTTAATTTCGCTTTGTTTTACAAGAAGTCTGCAACTCTTTTTAGATGTGAAAAGGGTATTCTCAATCCTTGGGAAAGCTGAGAACCACTCAACTAGAAAATTATTTCTGACTCGGAATTTGGAGCTGAGCTCCTTTTGAAAAGTGAATCTACGCTGTTAATATTCACATATCAGCTCTGCTTCTCCCCAAGGACAAGCACACAAAATAGAGGCTGTCGTGTTTTCTGTAAACCTCAGGCTATGTTTTAAATATTTATGTGTAAGAGGAATATCTGAGCCAATACTGCTGATGCCAGGGGAATTTCTGCAAATGGGAATATCTATGAACGCGTTTCTCTGAGAAATAACTGTGTCCACATCAGGGCTGCTTTCTGTTTGTCTTCGTGATAGATGCAATAGCCTAGGAAACTGTCAAGGAGTTGCTTCTGTTTCTTAAAAATAGTATTCCGATTACCATTAGGGACACAATTAGCTCTTAATCGACAGTGGCCTGTGTTTTGTATTTTCTAACTTTTGTATTTATTAAAGTAGCAACTTAAAAAACTCTGCAAACCACCCAGGTCATGAATTTAGAGTTTTCTTTGTTCTAAGTTGTTATATTTTATTTTCTAACACTTGTATTTTTCTTCACAAATAGCTGCAATTTACCCAGAAGGAAATTCACCAAAATATTAAGGAAGTAATTATTTTCTTTGCAGGGAACAGCATTTTCTAAAAGAAGAGCGGAAGGGAAGAGGGTGTCAAGAGAGGAGAAAACAACCGAGATAGAAACAAAGCACATCATCCCAGGTGTGGCTTTCTGTAAAGTTTTTATAAAACTCACTGAGAGTGGCATTCTGTGTTTTTATGTCACTCCCCTAAATGACTAGCAGTTCAAGAGCCTGAAAAACTTAAGAGGAATATTCTTGTTCCCCAAAGATTCTGTATGGAGGAATCGCACAGAGCAGTTATGCCACCTATCTCAGGACACACAGCCGGTCAGTAATACATCTCAGACCAAGGCAGGGCCACCATCTCTGGAGCCAGTTCTGCCCTCGCCATCTCCAGATTGGGCAGATACATGCAAAGCGATTGACAAATAAAGATGTGTTTCTGTGAATAAGTGGAGACTCAATCACCCCACTTCAGATGTTAAACTTCTCTGTATTGTACCGTCAAACTAAGAGAACTTTGTTCTTGCATCCTAAAAATAACTAGTAGCTTCTAAATATGTGGGTCCAGAGAAATCGATCGCAATGGATAAATTATTTCATCTATACACCACAGCGCACACATGTGCATGCATACACACACATGTACATGCACACATACATATGCTAATATCCAGTGAGGCCATTTGCCACCTAGAAGAAGGCTTGCAAGTGGCAAGGTGGCAACATTTTCCTGCATGGACAGCTTTGCCTTGAAGGATTGCTGTATCTGTTTGTCACTCCTGGAATGTGAGTAACCTTGAGTGTCTCTAGAGACATGGCTGGAAACTTGCAAACTGCTGAAAGCAAAATCAGAGAAATCACCTCTTCCAACAGTCACGACCAACTCCTTACTGTGCATGTAGCTTCTCTGATTTCTCATGAAAACGTCCCAGGCATTTCTCTGGTCACTGCTGTTGAATCTATTATCTGAGAGATCACCAAAGGATTGGCTCCTGCTTTAGATTTTAAGAAGAAAAATGAATGTTACATAGAAAAATGAAGAAGAAAAATAAGTGCTATACAGTCTCTAAAAAATGTGATAAAGCAGAACGATAACATCCATCTAAAAATATATCACTGACCCTGTTGGTGAAAATATTCTAAGACATAGAGAACGTCTTTAATAGATTATTTTCACCCTTTGCTGTATTTTATTCCTGTCCTTTCTTCAAACATTCTAATGCTACCAGCATGATACCCCTTCCAAATCATCCTGCTTTCCACATCTTCACCTTGTCTTAAGAGAAATGCCTGAGCGAAGCTATTCCTTTAGAACATTCAAGTTTAAAGGCTTACTGATTTTTTTTTTCAAAATAGAACATAGAGGGGGATAAAAGTGAAGAAATAGAATTAATTATTACAATGAATATAAATAGAATTATTATAAATAGAAATATAATTATTTCATTTAGTCACTCAAGGAGACAGTGATTTGGAGGGGTTTTGCTGACTCTGCAAAATTTTTTAAACTAGACTTACCAAAATAAGAACAGCCTACTGAAGCCATCAGTAAACACCCTTAAAAGCTAAGCAATGCTCACAGTGATGAATAATTACAGAGAAATGATTGTTTAGAATACGTGGGAAAATGTTTTAAATCACTAAAGCATATTTATTTGCAAAAGTGATGTCCTATAAGAAACAGTAGAGTGTCAACTGACAGACAAGATCTAAGAAGAAAATCTTCTAAATCCTCTGAAGCCAACTCCAGTACTGGGTCAAGCACTGAAAAGTTCAAACCAAACTTGAAAAGATAAATAGCGAATTCTGAAAAGCACAGTTGCAGCACACTGTGCATGAACAGTATTTTATTAAGGGAATATTTTTCACTCCTTGGCAAGGAGATATGTCTTCCATGATTCCATCCACATTCGTGGGACTTACTCAATCAATTTAAGTCGTCAAATGATCTTCTCCCTGCCCACCCCTTTCCTGATCCTGAGAATAGAAAAGTCCACTAAGAGCATCTCGACGGTACCATGGCAACACGCCATCAAACGCAAAGGGGACTGGTGCTGAGAGGATGGGGACAATCAATGCAACCCACACTAGCCGGGCCGAAAGGGCCGTCCAAAATGGCAACATCACCACCTTCACTCACAGCACAGTTTTGGACTATAAGTAGTTAAGATTTCATTTTATAGCTGTGACAGAAAGCCTAAAAACTAATTTTTTTAACCTAGTATATTCTATTTCCAAAGACCTATTCTCACACATTTCCAGGTGGGCGCTCTCTCTCCTCGGCTTCTTGCGCTGGACTGACTCCCCGTTCTGTTTTTCATTAGCTAAGCTGAACCTGTCCGAAAAACCACGAAAACTTTCCTTTCCCCGTAATGAGCCCCAGTGGGAACCTGGCAAAGGAGCTCTTCAGAGGTTTCAGGAACCTGTTACCCTCATCCTGGGAGTCAAGATGGGAGCAGGTAATGGACTTTTCCACTAATTTCATCCTACTTGGAGGGTATAGGCACCAGCCCAGGTAGGTCGGGGCCAGAAGTGTTTAAGATGCTTGCAAAGAAGTGCCTGTTAAAACAGAAGTGCAGGTCTCCACGCCCCTGACTCCGACGAGGGGAGAAAGGAAAAGAACTCACTGATCACACACACGCATATCATCGTCGTCACCATCATCCTGCCATTTTTCAGAGGCCATCATTTAGGAAGTTTCTTTTGCACATTGTTTTGCTTCTCAATTTTTTCAGTAACAGCAGAAATTGCTAGGAATAATAAATACTTCCCACATTTACAAGTTAAAAATAAGAAGTGTTGAATTATTAAACAAGCCTGATGTGGGGAAATAGGAGAAAACCATTTTTGTCTCCAGCCCGAAAATCTAGGCTGTTCCTCTGACTTTTCCAGTTACTTATAACTGAGGCAAACATTCTCGACCCAGAAATGTGACCCAGACCTCCATCACAAGCTCACAGACGAGAGATGAACTTTCCCCCGGGAGGTCATGCCTCTGGCAAGACGCCAGCCCCACAGAGGTGCCCACACTGCCTGCGCCCGGTCGTTGGCCAGGCCTCCCATGAGGAGGAAAGACGTGTGAGGGAAGGGGACGAGGTCGGGGAGGGGAGCCCCCACGGTGCCCCCGGTATCTGGCCTCATGCCCTCTGGGCCGGGCCGTGGCAACACGGACCGTCCCCCTCCCCAGTCCTGGGTCCTTGCTGTGGCAACCTCGCTCCTCCAGGCGAACCTCCTCCCACAGGTCTCCCCGACCGGCTGCTTTCAGCTCCAAGCAGCCTCTGCCGCTCTCAGCTTCTCTGCACTTTCAGGCGGCCCCTCGGACCCCTTCAAGGGACCCCAGCCCGCACCTTAGGCCTGCACCCGCTCTCAGCAGGAGCGCCCTCACGACGGCTCTGGGTGGTCTGCTCCAGCCCGACCCTGGAGCCCATCTCCTGGCTGCCGATCTGGGCTCCAGACTGAGCTTTCAAACTCCAGACTGAGCTTCAACCTGCTGGGGCTTTGTAACTGTGAAAGGCTCAGAACTAGATATGTGGGGGGTCCTGTTGAAGCCCTTCCCTGAGGCCACCAGGAGGGGATAAGACACATAACTGGGGAGTACTGGGAGAAAGATCACTGGGCTCCCTGAGGCAGGGCTGTGTCTCCCCTCAGACTGGGGCTCCCTCAGGACTGGGCTGGTCTCCCCTCAGACTGGGGCTCCCTCAGGACAGGGCTGTGTCTCCCCTCAGACTGGGGATCCCTCAGGACTGGGGTGGTCTCCCCTCAGACTGGGGGTCCCTGGCACTGGGCTGCGTCTCCTCTCAGGCTGGGGCTCTGGGCAGAGCTCAGTCCCTCAGCCACTGGGGCTCCCTGAGGGCGGGGCTGTGTTTCCCCTCAAATCTGGGTTCCCTGAGCCAATTTTTATGCATTTGCATAAAATTAGAACTTTTTATGTGCTTTTTGGAATAGCGCATAAAATAACCACGTATTTCATAAGAATGAAAGGGGCCATGTGCCCTTTTGAAACTTCTAGTGGAGTAAGAAGGATCCTTTATTTCTCCTGTTTGTCTCACTGGATGCTGAACACTGACATTTACTTTGAATTTTTTAGGTTGATAAGGGAGAAACAGAGACTGCAGCAAATTAAGGAAATAGAAGACCGTGCATTTGTCATTTTGTAATATTATTACTTAAATATTCCCAATAAGTGTAAAAGAATCCAACCTCTCCTGCCTCTTGATGACCTAAAACTATTACTGACAAAATGTATCCTCTGTGGTTTAGTCCTGATTCGAGATGTGGAAGACAGTGAAGCCTTTCCTGGCATTAGCAGTCAGACTGTAATAACCAGAAGGTGGAGAAAAATACATGAAAACTATGGATGAACCACAGCAGAAAAGAATATTGTTGTTTTTTTTAAAGTGCATGTCTGTGTGTCACTGAATGACTTTGCTGTACAGCAGCAATTAACACAACACTATAAATTGACTATACTTCAAGATAAATAAACAAACTCACTCTGTACATCAGCCTAGAAGACAATTTAGGGCATTTGGACTCAGGAGACAGTTTCATTTAAGAAGTCAATAATTTCCTAATCTCTTTCAGGAGATACAACAAATACTAATTTTTTAAAAATGAGTCCCAGAAGAGAATTTGAAATTTAACAAATACTCAGAAAATGACCAGATGTTTAGGATCATTGGAATGGATGCCTCACCTGCAGTGAGGGCAGCATAGATGCTCGTTCAGAAGTGGGGTGCTCCCTTCCCAGCTGTCCAGTGAGTTGGCCACTGCTCTTCATCCCTGGGCACCCCTCTAGCCAAGGAGCTGACTTCCAGGGACGTAGCTGCCTGGTCTGAGTTGACCCGCCTTGGCAGTACAGCCACATCAACCACTGCTCAGGGGTGCAAAGGTCCCCTCTCTGCTTCATTTGGGCTCCCAGGCGCCCCCCAGATGGGCTGAAGCCGCTGCCCCAGTAGCCTTGCTGTTCAGCTTCCCCAACGCCCAGTCCTGCTTCTCACACCCTCCTTCAAGGGTCACCACAAAGAACATTTCCCAGCAAATCTCCATCTCAGCGCCAGTGATCTGGGGACTCACAGCAATGGCAAAGCTAATCAGAAGTAAAGTGGTTTCTAGTGTGAACTTTCAAAGATGGGAACACGCATCTGGTTCCAGCAAGGAAGCAGAACCTGTGCCAGCAGCGTCAGGTATGAGTGACAGTTCAGCTTCCCTCCATCTCCTGTTGCTGGTGATCCTTCTGCTCCACCATCTCCCACCTCTTCCCCCCTCTTCTGTCAGTAACTCTTCTTACCTGATGCCAACCCCTGGATGCCAGCTATTGTACTGCACTACTGTACTTTTCAAGGTACTGTACTTTTCATCATTGAGGACCGGAATGCAAAAGTTGGAGGTCAAGAGATACCTGGAGTAACAGGCAAATCTGCCCTTGGAGTACAAAATGAAGCAGGGCAAAGGCCAACAGAGTTTTGTCAAGAGAACCCACTGGTCATAGCAAACACCCTCTTCTAACAACACAAGAGAAGACTCTACACATGGACATCACCAGATGGTCAACACCAAAATCAGATTGATTATATTCTTTGTGCCGAGGATGGAGAAGCTCTATACAGTCAGCAAAAACAAGACTGGGAGCTGACTGTGGCTCAGATTATGAACTCCTTATTGCCAAATTCAGACTTAAATTGAAGAAAGTAGAGAAAACCACTAGACCATTCAGGTATGACCTAAATCAAATCCCTGATGATTATACAGTAGAAGTGACATATGTTAGGTAGGTAGAATAGGAAAAAGGAGTCCAAAATGGTGGTGGCTAAAAGACAAGGAAGGTCCGAGGACCAGAGTGAAGACTTCAGGCAGAACAAACAGAACAAACAGCACTCCTGGCTAAGCCCAATTTGCATAGGGCAGGCCCAGGTGCAGGAAAAAACATATAAAAGGAGGAGCCAAAGCGCTTTCTCTCGGACTCTCTCTCCCGCGTGCATGCGTGCACGCTCTCTCTCTTTCTCTCTCTCTTTTTCTCCCTCCCCATGCACTCTTCCACTCTCTTCTCTTCGAGTCTTGGATTCTCCTGCTATCTTATAAATAAAAATGGAGCTGTAACACTGATTTGCCTAAGAGCTGTAGCACGGTTTGTCCAAGACCTGAGAGCTGTGACGCGCCAAGGGCTTTAATGTCCGTTGCTCCAAATCTTTGTTGCGACGAGACAAAGAACTGAGGAACATACACTCGAGTGACATCTATGGTGCCGTGACTCGGATTTAACCTGGCTGAAACAACCTCTACGTGGAAGAGGCCAAGCACAACAGGAGCCCAACTCAGCGAAGCTCCTGTGCTAGAAGCAGAAGGTGAAGAAACCCAGCGCAGGGGAAGGCCCATCGTGCTGGAAACCGGGACAGCGAAAAATGAACTCAGCAGAAAGCTCACGCGGCCCAGTCTCAGATTCCAGAAGACCTCCAGTTAAGGTAAGAGATCCTCGCTCCTATGGCTGGAGGGACCTTTACAATCTCTTATTTCTTGTTTCCTCGAACCTCCCGCTAACAGGCGGGCCGCAGGGGCACAACTGAGGGACTCTGGAGAGGTGCTCCTCAGCATGTCCCAAGGGCGCTATCTGCTGAGCCCCAGTAGCTGTTACACAAGCCGCTGGGGGTTCTTCTGTCCTTTCTCTTCTCTGTGCCAAAGATTAGACTAAAGAAACTGTGAGCACCGGTCAGATATTTAGCAAATTTTCCAGCGGGCTATGAAGGGGATTCCTTGGCATGTTTTTCCCACTGTTTTTTCCTCCTGTCCTTCAGCTCTCTCCCAGGACTCAAGCCCGGCCAAAACTAATGAAACTCAGGCTCTGATGTCCCATTGCAAAAATTCATTGAGAGACAAAGCGATAAGAGGTCGATTTGTTAGGATCCAGAGAGAAGCTGGATCTTCAGGGTGTGAACCTCTTCAGGGTGTGAACCATTGCTGAGGGCAAGGGCTTCGGCCATGGAATTAGGCCTGGCTAGGTTTTGTGAGGGGATGGAATTCATATGCTAATGAGTGAGAGGATCATCCCAGCCATTGGGGAACGACCCACTCCTCCCTCTTCTGACCTTGTGCCTTGGAGCTGTCCTGCCACCTCTGGGTGTGTCCGTTGGCTTATAGATTGGGGATTAAGGTTTACTTGAAGTTGACTTGTCATCTTGGACCCAACTGATTTTAATTGGTTTACATTATACCCTTGTGCTATGTCATTCTTTCAAAGGTTGTGCTCTGCCCCATTCCCTCTTGTTTCATGCCTTGGGAGGGAAATACTCTATAATATCCAACCCCTAATCCTACCCAATACTGGTCACACTGGAGATCTTGGGAACGCCCAAACTCCAGTCCGGGGGGTCCCAGGAGGTCATCACGCCTTGACCTGCCTAGGCATCGGTCTTCGAGAGGTTGTCACGCCTCAACCTACTCGGGGATCCTCTAGTCCCAGGGGTCCCAGGAGGTCGTCACGCCTCGACCTGCCCAGGGACCCAATTCTCGGGAGGTCATCATGCCTTGACCTGCCCGGGGATTCAATCTCTAGGAGGCTGTCACGCCTCAGTCTGCCTGGGGATCTGCACCCTGACCCGGGGACGCCTGGCTCTCAGGTTGCAACAGTTCTGGGTAGGACAAGCTTAAATCGAAAGAGGTCTTTTTCTTTTCTCCCTGTCATGACTGTCTTTCAGATGGGAAATAACAAATCCACTTTCCGGCAGACGCCTTTGAAATGTATCCTTGATAACTGGAAGCTGTTCGACCCTCTAGCTCTAAGGAGAAGTCGTTTGAAATTCTTTTGTGCCATTGCGTGGCCCCAGTATCCACTGGGGGACGAGGAACACTGGCCTGAGGATGGAACTTTAAATTACAATACCATCCTGCAATTAGAATTATTTTGCAAAAGACAAGGGAAATGGACAGAGATCCCCTATGTCCAAATTTTCTTCTGACTAAGAGATATGAAAGAACTCTGTCTTAAGTATGGGATTGTAGTACGCCCTAAAAGTGAGCCCACTGGGCAAATGGTATTAGGCACAGGCAACCATGAAAAGGAACCCCCTCGTGAAGGCTCACCTCCCACAGCTCCCGAGTTGCCTGGTGCTCCTTCCTCGTACCCAAATGTGCCCCCATACCCGGGAGCACCTCCTCCACAAAAGCCAGCTCGAGTATGTCCCTTAGTTGAAACTGGAGGAGAATTCAGACCAACCCGGGTCCATAAGCCCTTCTCCCTCTTAGAACTAAGGCAGATCAAACAAGACCTGGGAAGTTATACAGATGACCCAGGCAAATATATAGATACATTCCAACATATTACCTTGGCCTTTGACTTGACGTGGAAAGACATCATGGTCATATTTAGTCAAACTTTATCTGATCCTGAACATACCAGGGTCTTAAAGGAAGCCCGGAGGTATGCAACAGGGCTCCACATGTCCAGTGATAGATACCCAGTAGGGGAAACTGCAGTCCCCTCCTCTGATCCTAATTGGAATTATAATGACCCTGAGCACATCTGGGAAAGAGATCATTTTCTAATCTGTGTGAAGGCAGGACTGAGAGCAGCCCAACAAAAAGCTATGCCCAGGTCTCAGCAATAACTCAGAAGCCCAGTGAGAACCCCATTGCCTTTCTGGAAAGGCTAAAAGAGGCCCTCCAAAAGTTTACCAACCTGGACTTAGACTCTTACGAGGGACGGGTGATTTTAAAGGACAAATTCCTGTCGCAGTGTGCATCAGATATCAGAATTAAGTTACAGCAGCTATAACAGCAGGACCCTGCTGCCTCTTTAGATGAGATGGTCCAGACAGCCACCAATACCTTTTATAACAGAGAACAGGAGAAGGAGGCCAAGGCCCAGGAGAAGGAGAGAAAGAAAGAGACAAGGCATGCCCAGATGCTGGCCGCCCTCCAGAGAAGCCCTATGGCAAACCCCGAGTCCTTGAGGGACAAGGCACGAGACAGATGCCTGATCTGTAGACAGGCAGGGCATTGGGCCAAAGAGTGTCCAAACCGTGACAAGTCTCCTAGAACGGCTTGCCACAAATGCCATCAACTGGAACATTGGGCGGCACTCTGCCCTTGGGACCCAAGAGTCTCAAGGTCAAGCGCCAAGCCTACCCTCACGATGGTTCAAGAGGACTGAAGCGGCCCGCTCCAGCCAGCCCGCCTGTCACAGATAACCATCATGGGGCTAAGCCAAGGGTGCAACTGGATGTGGCAGGTAGGTCCGAGAATTTCTTGGTTGACACAGGGGCTACCTACTCTGTCTTGATCTCCTACTCCGGAGCCTTCTCCTCCCAAACCTGTACCATTTTGGGTGCTACAGGAAAAGCAGCTACTAAAAGATTCACCCGAGCACTTCTTTGTTGCTGGGATGGACAAATATTTTCCCACCAGTTTCTGGTGGTCCCTGAGTGTCCTACCCCCTTATTGGGAAGAGACATACTCACTGAACTGGGGACCACCCTTGTGATGGGAAGTTTTTCAGCCCCTAGAGCTCTACAGCTCCTGGTTACTACTGAAGAACCCATTACACCTTCAATAGAGAGGGACCAAAAACTATGGGAAGACAAAATTAACCCCCAGGTGTGGGACCAGGGATTCCTGGACAAGCCCACCAAGCTGAACCGGTCATCATTGTCCTCCGAGATCCCACTCTGTTTCCTAACCGGAAACAATATCCTCTCAAAAGAGGGGCTCGGGAGGGACTACAGCCTTTAATAAATAAATTCCTTGCTTGTGGGCTATTGGCCCCCACCAGTTCGCCATGGAACACCCCAATCCTCTCAGTAAAGAAAAAAGACGGAACCTGGCAAATGGTTCAAGATCTCCGGATTATAAATGAAGCTGTAGTCCCCCTCCATCCCACAGTACCCAATCCCTATGTAATCTTGGGAGAAATCCCACCCAGTGCCAAGTGGTTTACAGTCCTGGATCTCAAAGATGCATTTTTTTTTTTTTTTTGCATACCACTGGCTAAAGAATCCCAATACCTTTTTGCCTTTGAGTGGGAAGCCTCATGAGAAAAACACCAACAGACGACTTGGACAGTATTACCTCAGGGGTTCAGAGATAGCCCCCACCTGTTTGGACAGGCCCTTGGCTGGGATCTCCTAGATCTGGACCTGGGACCTAATGGGAAAATATTACAATATGTAGATGACCTACTAATCTGCTCTCCAGATGAGAAAAGTGCCCAACAACATGCAATTCAGGTTCTAAACTTCTTGGCACAAATGGGATATAAAGTCTCCTGTGCTAAGGCACAGATGGTCGAGACAAAGGTCACTTACCTGGGAGTTCAGATTACACACGGGTCCAGGAGGCTGTCCTCTGATTGGGTACAAGGAATTCTCCAGTTGCCCTCTCCCATGACTCAAAAACAATTGCGAGCTTTCCTTGGGCTAACTGGTTATTGTAGAATCTGGATACCCAACTATGGTCTAATTGCCCAGCCTTTATATGAAAGCTTAAAGGGACGAGATGATTCAATCCCACTTATGTGGGGAACTCCTCAAAAGGAGGCAGAGGCTACACTAAAACAGGCCTTAACTCAGGCACCTGCCTTGAGGTTGCCAGACCCAGAAAAAGCATTCCAACTTTATGTCCATGAAAGAGAGGGAATAGCCTTGGGATTGTTAACTCAAAGGTTGGGATCTGAGCCCCAGCCTGTAGCTTACTTATCCAAGAGGCTCGATCCAACTACCCGAGGTTGGCCCCCCTGCCTTTGAAATCTTGCAGCTATTGCAATCATGATAGAAGATGCTTTAAAACTCTCCTTTGGGGGCAAACTATTTTTACCAGCCACCAAAAATGGGAGAGGCCACTTATGGATGTCTGATCAAAGAATCCTCAGATATCAAGTAATGCTGATGGAAAATCCAGACCTCACTATATCCCCTTGTGAGGTTCTTAACCCAGCCACCCTCCTACCTACCCCCGAGGGCTCTCTCCCCTTTCTAGAAACCTTGGACCACTGGACAAAACCCCGAGAGGGATTGTCAGAAGATCCTCTGACCAATCCTGAGGAAATCTGGTACACTGATGGAAGCAGCTTTGTCTTGGATAGAAAAAGAAGAGCCGGGTATGCAGTAGTCTCCAATTTTGAGACCATAGAGGCTAAGCCTCTGCCACCAGGTACTTCAGCCCAGTTAGCTGAGCTCATAGCCCTGACTCGAGCTTTAGAGCTGGGAAAAGGATAAATAGCCATTTACACTGACTCCAAGTATGCCTTTCTGGTGCTACATGCACATGCGGCTGTTTGGAAAGAAAGGGGCCACTTGACCACCCGAGGGTCCCCAATCAAATATGGTGATCAGATTCTTCGACTCTTGGAGGCAGTCCATCTGCCACTGAGGTTTCAGTCTCCACTGTAAAGGACACCAAAAAGGGAACACAGAAGTGGCACTAGGGAACCAAGCAGCTGATCAGGCAGCCAGGAGAGCAGCATTACAGAACCATGACCTAATAGGGCTTGCCACCTTAGTTCCACAGACTAATTTGCCAGAAACTCCTTCATATACTGAAGGTGAGACTCTTAAAGCTAAGAGTGAGGGCTTTCAAGAAGATCATATGGGGTAGTTCCAAAAGGAGGGACTCCTTTTTCTGCCTGGGAACCTCCAATGGAAGTTGGTTAACTCCTTACCTGCCACTACTCATTTAGGAGAAAAGGCCCTTCAAAGATTACTAGAAAGGTCCTTCAGAGGAACAGGCCTCCAAACAACTATAAGACAGGTTGTCTCCTCTTGTCCCACTTGCCAATTAAACAACCCCCAAGGAGCTCGAAGACCCCAGCTGGCCCAGCATCTCCAATGACATGGGGCCTAGCCAGGAGAGGACTGGCAGATGGACTTCACCCAGATGCCAGTTTCTCAAGGGTATAAATACCTATTAGTTATGATAGATACATTCACAGGATGGATTGAAGGCTTCCCCACCCGGACTGAGAAGGCTAAGGAGGTGGTAAAAAAACTGCTCCATGAAATCATTCCAAGATTCGGTCTGCCCAGGTCATTACAAAGTGACAATGGGACATCATTTACTTCTAAGGTCACCCAAGGGGTCTCGAAAGCATTGGGCATTACTTATTACCTCCATTGTGCCTGGAGGCCTCAATCTTCAGGAAAAGTAGAAAGAGCCAATCAATTCTTAAAATCAGCGATAAAAAAGATAACCCAGGAGGCCTCCCTGGGATGGAAGGAGGCTTTACCAATAGCTCTCCTCCGCACCCGCACTGCCCCTAAGGAACAGGTTGGTCTTAGTCCTTATGAGATGCTATATGGGAGACCTTTTGTTTATGTCAATGACCTCTTCCTAGATCCAGAGGTTCAGACCCTCCAGTCTTGTACCATGGCCATTGGGCAATTCCAACAGGATATACGCTTGTGGGGTATGAACCAGGACCCAAAAGATTCCAAAGAGTCACCTCTATATGCTCCAGGAACACAAGTCCTAATTAAAGTCTGGAAAGATGGGTCCCCAAAGGCTCAACTCCAGCCCACATGGAAGGGCCCCTACCCTGTAATACTTTCTACCCCCACAGCAGTCAAGGTACCAGGACATGACTCCTGGATTCACTACTCACGAGTCAAGCTGTAGAAGAAAACAGAAGAGGACACTCAATACACCTGTGAGCCCCTGGGAGATCTCAGATACCTATTCAGAACTACCAATGAGTGCCATTCTAATGAACACCCCCAAAATCTGGCTTCTGGGGATAAGATTTCTCAGGATAGCTCTAAAGAGCCAACAGAGCTTGACAGAGACTATACTCCAAAACAGACAGGAGATAGATCTTCTGATCCCTGAACAAGGAGGGACTTGAGCTATCCTGGCGATGTGAATTTAAAATTGACCAATGTCCCTACTAGTCCTCGTTATGCTATATTGATGATGCCTATGATTATTCCATGTACTGTCAATTGTCTAACCTGTTTTGTCTCTGCCCAGGTCAACCAGCTACAACATGCAGTGCCAGTTCAACAAAAATATAAAACTACAGCTGACCACAGAAAATATCACACACCCTTGGACACCGCTATAAGGACTCTGAGGATTGAGACTAGCAAGAGGGGGAGGCCCATACCCCTCACCGCCCCAGTTCAGCAGGAAGTAGCCAGAAAGACCTCGACACCCCTATTCCCAAAGAATTGGGCCTCCCTTCTCTTGAGGGGGGAATGTTAGGTAGGTAGAATAGGGAAAAGGAGTCCAAAATGGTGGTGGCTAAAAGACAAGGAAGGTCCGAGGACCAGAGTGAAGACTTCAGGCAGAACAAACAGCACTCCTGGCTAAGCCCAATTTGCATAGGGCAGGCTCAGGTGCAGGAAAAAGCATATAAAAGGAGGAGCCAAAGCACTTTCTCTCGGACTCTCTCTCCCGCGTGCATGCGTGCACGCTCTCTCTCTCTCTCTTTCTCCCTCCCCACGCACTCTTCCACTCTCTTCTCTTCGAGTCTTGGATTCTCCTGCTATCTTATAAATAAAAATGGAGCTGTAACACTGATTTGCCTAAGAGCACGGTTTGTCCAAGACCTGAGAGCTGTGACGCGCCGAGGGCTTTAATGTCCATTGCTCCAAATCTTTGTTGTGACGAGACAAAGAACCAAGGAACATACACTCGAGTGACACATAGATTCGAGGGATCAGATCTGATAGACAGAGTGCCTGAAGAACCACGGACGGAGGTTCATAACATTGTACAGGAGGCAGTGATCAAAACCATCCCCAAGAAAAAGAAATGCAAAAAGGCAAAATGGTTATCTGAGGAGGCTTTACAAACAGATGAGAAAAGAAAAGAAGTGAAAGGCAAAGGAGAAAAGGAAAGATAAACATATCTGAATGCCTGCGAGCTAGGAGCTAGGCCAGGTTTTGTGACCTCCCAGGAGAGGATTTCAATCTGGGGTCAAAGACAAGGCTTGATCACTTGAAGCTTTTGTGTAATAATGTTTTATTAGAGAATAAAGGGTAGACGAAGCTTCCGACATAGGCATCAGAAGGGGGCAGAAAGAGTGCCCCCCCTTGCTATTTTTTAGCAAGGAGTTATTTATCTGATACAACCTCAAAACTGGGAGAGTTGCATCAGGCACCTCTCCCACAACATGCATCTTGGGACAGCATTGGCCCAAGGTGAGTCATCCCCAGTCGTAAAACAATTGATACGAATCTTAAAGAAAGGTAGATTCCAAGGCAAATACACAGTTCATTAACATAGCTTAAGAAACATTTCCATAAGAAAAGCCCATTGGTTAGCTCAAGGTTTGAGAAAAGTTAAGCTCAGGTGGAACCAGGTCTCATCATGACAACAGAGAATTTAAAAGAAACCTTTAAATTTTGTATAGAGAAGGGGAAAAATGTCTGTCATTTGCAGTTTGTTTCCTCTTGCTGCTTAAGAGAAAAAAAACCTCTGCCACCTGCAGTCTATTTCCTCCACTTGGGGACTCCTAGCCTTCCCACCTGTTACCCACTCAGATCTCTTCAAGAAAATTAGAGATACCAAGGGAACATTAAACGCAAAGATTGGCACAATAAAGGACAGAAATGGTATGGACCTAACAGAAGCAGAAGACATTAAGAAGAGGTAGCAAGAAAACTATACAAAAAAAAAAAAGATCTTTATGACCTAGATAACCACAATGGTATCATCATTCACCTAGAGCCAGACATCCTGGAGTGCAAAGTCAAGCAGGCCTTAGGAAGCATCACTACGAACAAAGCTGCTGGAGATGATGGAATTCCAGATGATCTATTTCAAATCTCAAAAGATGATGCTGTTAAAGTGCTGCCCTCAATGTGACAGCAAATTTGGAAAATCCAGCCATGGAAAAGGTCAGTTTTCATCCCAATCCCAAGAAAGGCAATGACAAAGAATGTTCAAACTACCACACAGTTGCACTCATCTCACACACTATCAAAGTAATACTAAAAATTCTCCAAGCTAGGCTTCAACAGTACATGAACCAAGAACTTCCAGATGTGCAAGCTGAATTTAGAAAAGGCAGAGGAACAGAGATCAAATTGCCAACATCCACTGGATCACAGAAAAAGCAAGAGAATCCAAGGAAAACATCTACTTCTGCTTTATTAACTACGCTAAAATCTTCGACTATGTGGATCACAACAAACTGTGGAAAGTTTTAAAGAGATGGGAATACCAGATCACCTTACTTGCCTCCTGAGAAATCTGTATGCAGGTCAAGAAGCAACAGCTACAACTGGACATGGAACAATGGACAGGTTCAAAATTGGGAAAGGAATACATCAAGGCTGTATACTCTCACCCTGCTTATTTAACTTATATGCAGATTACATCATGCGAAATGTCGGACTGGATGACACACCAGCTGGAATCAAGATTGCCAGGAGAAATATCAATAACCTCAGATATGCAGATGACACCACCCTTATGGCAGAAAGTGAAGAAGAACTAAAGAACTTCCTGATGAATGTGAAAGAGGAGAGTGGAAAAGCTGGCTTAAAACTCAACATTCAAAAAACCAAAATCATGGAATCCAGTCCCATCACTTCATGGCAAATAGATGGAGAAACAATGGAAACAGTAACAGACTCTATTTTCTTGGGCTCCAAAATCACTGCAGATGGTGACTGCAGCCGTGAATTAAAAGATGCTTGCTCCTTGAAATAAAAGCTACGACAGTGTATTAAACTTAGTGTATTAAAAAGCAGAGACATTACTTTGCCAACAAAGATCCATCTAGTCAAAGCCATGGTTTTTCCAGTAGTCGTGTATGGATGTGAGAGTTGGACTATAAAGAAAGCTGAGTGCCTAAGAATTGATGCTTTTGAACTGTGGTGTTGGAGAGGACTCTTGAGAGTCCCTTGGACTCCAAGGGGATCCAACCAGTCCATCTTAAAGGAAATCAGTGCTGAATATTCATTGGAAGGACTGATGCTGAAGCTGAAACTCCAATACTTTGGCCACCTTATGTGAAGAACTGAGTCATTAGAAAAGACCCTGATGCTGAGAAAGATTGAAGGCAGGAGGAGAAGGGGACGACAGAGGATGAGCTGGTTGGATGGCATCACCAACATGACTCAACGGACATGAGTTTGAGCAAATTCCAGGCACTGGTGACAAGACAAGGAAGCCTGGAGTGCTGCAGTCCTCGGGTTCACAAAGAGTTGAACATGACTGAGCAACTGAACTGACTGTAAGATTACAAATGTTTTATTTTTGTTTGTTTTTGGTGTATTATTTGTGTGAAAAGTGTTATAAACCTATTACGGTACAGTACGACATAGCCAATTGTGTTAATCGGGTATCACCAGGACTCTTGCCTGGAAAATCCCAGGGACAGGGGAGCCTGGTAGGCTGCAGTCCATGGGGTCGCGAAGAGTTGGCATGACTGAGCGACTTCACTTTCACTTTTCACTTTCATGCATTGGAGAAGGAAATGGCAACCCACTCCAGTGTTCTTGCCTGGAGAATCCCAGGGCCTGGGGAGCCTGGTGGGCTGCCGTCTCTGGGGTCGCACAGAGTCGGACACGACTGAAGTGACTTAGCAGCAGCAGGCTAAGTATGGTGGACTTACAAACAAATCGGACTTAAGAATGCACTCTTGGAACCAGACTCATTCGTACGCAGGGGACTTACCGTGTAAGTCTTCATATGGTCTTCTACAGTTTCCCTATTTGCCATTCGAGGATTGTAAAGAAACTACTTCAGACAGTAGAAGTCAGAGTAGCAGGGAGCCACAGGAATTGAAACGGTGCCTACATGCTGTGCAATTCTCAAAAGATGGGCCGTGTTTAGAAAGCGAACAGCGAAGTTTATCTCAGCCATAGTTGTAGAAAACCGTCAATTTCTTAGGCTAAAATGCTATCAGAGAGGCAGGCAGAGGCTGATTTGATACAATGCTTGAACATAAAGCCTAGTGCAACAGAGAGGCCAGTGGTGGGAAACGGGGCCGCCACTGCAAGTGCCCAGCGCAGGGAGACTTGTCTCTGGCACCTTTCATAGGGGGAGAAAGCCTGCCTGTGATTCTTATTCTATGAGAACATCGTACCTTTCCAAAAGTGCGCTAGATACCATGAAACTACATTTCCATTTTAAGTTTTCCCAACAGGCCTGTCAAGCAGGCAAAAGCCTTTTCTCTTCTGGAATCACCTTCTTTACCTCCTGACGAGTCCTGTTTCCAAGCCCAGTCTCCTCTCCTGCCCCTTACACACCCCACCCACGTCACAAACACCCACTACACCTCCCTTTCCCCTTCTTTCTTCTCCCCTCCTCCGCTCCTTCCCCCAACAACACACAATTTCCTACCAGTTCAACTATGGATGCCAGTCAAGTGTAAGAAGCTTCCTGGGGCGTCATTACCCTCTGCCGTTTTAATTCAATTGGACTTCCCCACCACCACCCACCCACCCACCAAAGGTCATCACTGCAGTTGATCAGCTGAAAACTTGGCTAGAGGGGGCCAATCAGAGGCTGGGCTGGAATAACTTCTGTGCCTCTCTGTTATTTTCTGTCATCACCACCCCCGAACTGCCTTTTGATTGGAAGAGTTTTGCAAACCCCGGGGCTGGGCCTGCCCTGAGAAGTGACCATTGGAGGAGTTGAACAGGCCTGGTTCAAGCCTGTTCAAGAGCTGCCACTGTGAGCAAATCATTAATCCGATTTGCGCCTCAGTGTCCTAGTCTTTTAGATGTGGCTACGACCACCAAGCTCAGAGTGTCGTGGGATTTAAAACCTAACTGAACTAGTGTGTATTCTGCAGTCTGGATGGTGCCTGACGTAACAGCGGTCACTTGGAAAAGGAGAGCTATTATCTCTTCTTCTTCTACTGATGATAAAGCCAAAGGCGTCCCCTTGAGTACAGGCTGGGCCCAGCGACTCACTTCTAACAAAGAGCAGGAAATGACAAATATTGGAAAGAAACACATGTGAACTTTAGAATGGAAAACACTGGTCCCGTCTTTCTGTCTTAGATTCAAGTAGAAAAACGCAGTTGGCTTTTATTTTGGTTTTGCTTGCAGCCGTGTCCCAGATCAGCCTCAAGTCCGTGAGTTTCAACCGGGTAACCAGTCCCCTCTGACTTTGACCCGGGACAGGGCTCTGGGAACAGAACCTGGGGTCAATATCATTTTCTGCAGAAGCACAGTGCAGGACTCTGGAGTGAAGATGGATTTTGGTGTCTGCAGCATAAAGAGAAAAAACAGGACCACCCAAGAAAGATAAATATGCAAGGAACAGAAAGCTGAAGGTAAGACAGCGGGGATATCAGGAAGTGCAAGGACCAAAGAGGATGGTGAGAGAGATGTGAGGAGAAGCAGAGAAAAAGAATGTCAGGGGACGCGAAGGTGTGGGCTTCAAGCTATGGAATCAGGTCCATCACTGGGTAATAAAACCAATTACTAGACTGTGAAGTAATTCACACTGACGAAGAACGAAACTGGACTAGGGTTCTTGTATACAGTTAAGGATACATTGGGAAACATTAGTTTCTGCTGAGTAGATATACCTGTTTACTGGGTTACCATGTAGAAGATTCCTTCTTAAATTGAGTCGCAGTTTTTAAAAGTTGGAAAAACACTGAAGTTTCAAGGAGAGGGTTCTCCACAGAGCCAAATCCAACAGATGGGTCTAGGAAAGCAAGAGCTGAATCAAAATGTGCACACTGGGTATGGTCATTATTTTGCAAATGTAAATGTATCACACCAACTCTTGCTACACCTTAAATAATACATCAGTTATATTTCAATAAACCTGGGGGAAATGTTTGTCAAATATGGCAACAGAGGCCCAGTGGCTGGGTCAGAATAGTTTCCACGGTGTGCTGGAGGAATGCCCACAGAACTGGGTGGAGGGGGTTGGGGTGGGAGGTTTATAAGGGGAGAGAGCAAGACCAGACCTCTTTCTCAAGAAGCTTGGCAGAGAACAGGGGAACAGGTAGTTACGGGGGGAGGACTTAAGATCAAGGTTATCGCTAACTTAGGCTATTATAGTTTATAAGAAGCAGCTGAAGTTAAAGGGTAAAGTGAGTCATTGATGCAGCAAAGTCAGGAGAGAGGCCACGAGAGCAGGTTGTGGCCAGGGACGGGGGTTTGGAGAAAGGCCAGTTCAGCACAGATGCCCAGGGGACATCCCTAGAGGAAGACGGACATATAGGAAAGCCTGCCTTTCCTCCATAAAATAAAGTGGGTGTTCAGGCATCCTCATGTGCCGCCTGCACAGCCTTTAAAACACTGCCTCTTCTCCACAGCATGCTGCGTGTGTGTGTGCTCAGCAGTGTCTGACTCTCTGCGACCCCACAGACTGCAGCCCACCAGGTTCCTCTGTCCGTGGAATCTTCCAGGTGAGAAACTGGAGTGGGTTGCCACTTCCTTCTCCAGGGGATCTTCGAGACTCAAGGATCGCATCTCTTTGTCTCCCGCATGGGCAGGTAGAGTCTTTACCAGTTGTACCACCTGGGAAGAGATGAGATATTATTTCAGTTATGGAGATGACAGGTCACATTGCTTAGCCAGGCCTAAGATGGTCCTGGGGCCCAGAAAGGGCACCAAGGGTTCACCCCAGACCTCTCAGCATCCTGAGAGGAGGTGGTCCCAGAGCACCCCATGTTGACAGAGCAAGCAGCCAGGAGGCTGTACTGTCGGTGGTGGAGCTGCAGGGCCCAGGGTGTATTCAGCTCTCTGAAGTCAGCCTCTGCAGGAAGCCAGGGTTTCCACACGGGATCTGGCTGTGTAAGCAGACAGGACACAGCGCCCTCTGGTGGCAAGAGAGCCACATCGGCCCGATAGAAGCAGAAACCCCTTGTAAACTTTTATCTGTAAGGGGCCGGAGAGAGTATTTTAGGTTTTGAGGGCCAGTTTCTGTACATAAGCAAATAAGCACAGACACGTGCCAACAAAATTTTATTTACAAAGTCTTTCAGTGAGCCACAGTTTAAGGACTCCTGCACTTAAATATTTTAATAGAAATGTTGTCCAAAAAACTTTGCCATTGTTCTGAGAGGAAATCTTGGCTCAGAGAAACTCCATCATTTAGATAGTGATGGAGTGAACATTACACAAGGCTTTAAAATGCACAACTTATTGGAAATTCTATGATAAATGATTAGTACCACTAGTCAGATGTCTATGAAACCGTTGTAATTAAAATTACATATAATTTTGCTTTAGATAATAACAAAGGATGATACCACTTAATATTTATGAAGATATATTTTTTCCATACTAGTTAACCTGTTTTAAGGATCGTCTTTGCAGGGAATAATGGATTTATGGAGAAAAATGAAAACTTGGGCCCAGGTGACTAAATCAACTTGACTTTAGCTTCTTGAGACACTAAAGTGAGTGCTGGCTCATGTGAAGGTTTAGAATCACAAGTGAGGTTTAGCATCCTGAAATGTTTTGAGATAGCACGGTTGGGAGATTTCCTCCAACAGCCGAGGTGTAACAGCAGATCGTAGGTTTGGAATTTTGGGGGTGGAATGTCAGGCACAGACACACAAATGAGTAAAATGCCGTCTCTGCCATCGGGCAAGTCAGGAAGTGTTGATCTGCTGTAACCCCGCTGGCCACGAGCACTTCCGGGCTTCCCCTGGGGCACTCCCGATCAGAGTTTCTGATCCTGGTGGCACCGCCTCAACTCGCATTAGCTTAGATGTGTTAACAGAAGCCTCCAACCCAGCACTCAGCTACAGAGACCAGGTGCCCCGTGCCACTGTGTGCACACTTCAGGACAGCTGAGGAGCGGGTGATTCCTGAGCTCCTGCTCTGTGTCACCTCTGTCCCCTAATCCTCTAGAAAAAGAGATGGTATTCCCATTTAAAAATGAGTCCACTGAGACTTGGAGAAATTAAGAAAAACCTCTCAAGGTCTCAAAGTCAAGTAAGTGCTGTGTTACTTGCTCAGTCACGTCTGACTCTTTGCAAACCCATGGAGCTTGCCAGGCTCCCCTATCCATGGGATTCTCTAGGCAAGAATACTGGGGTGGGTAGCCATTCCCTTCTCCAGGGGATCTTCCTGACCCAGGGATAGAACTCAGGTCTTCTGCCTTGGCAGGCGGATTGTTTACCATCTGAACCACCACGGAAGCCCACCCAAGTGCTGTAGCTGGATTTTAAACCCAGCTTTGCTTAACTCTAAGGCTTCTGCTCCTTCCAATGCCGGGGGCAGTGGTTCTCTACGTGTGGACGCTGAGCCAGCAACAGCTGCACCTGGCAATGTTAGAAATGCAGATTTTGGGGCCCCAATCCAGCCCTCCTGAGTCAGACTCTGGGGGTGGGAGCCAGCAATCTGCTTTAACATGGCCACCAAGGGACTCTGGAGCTTGTCTCCACCAAGAAAGAGGATCCTGTAGTGGTCCTGGACCACAGGACGGTGAGCAGAAACGGGCTTGGCGGCCTCCTCCAGGCAGGAGGCAGGGCAGCTGTGCACTGATTTTTCTGGCCACCCCGTGCCAGTTCCTTGAAGAGCAATGTGATCCTATCCCCAGTAGCTATGACTAGGGGGAAAGAACCAGTCCAGAGCGTCCGTACTCTGTTGATGTTTTTCTTCTAACAACCTGTGTGCTACCTGGAACTGTACACAGAGATGGGAAAGAGGAGGTTGGGTCGCTGGCTTAGGCCAGTCCTCACAGACGCCCAGCCCTGGGTATCCAAAGGTCTGCTTCTGTTCAGGCCCGAGCACACTGCCTTCACCTTCATCTGCTGGTGACACCAACCCAGTGCGGGGGCTAGGGAGGGATGGGGCATGAAGCTGGCAGCCAGCAGTGGGAGGGGGTAACGTCCCGCAGGGACCCTATCCAACCAGCGGTTTTTCAAGAGTCCTGATGAGAACACAAGCCAGACGAGGGTTCCCTCCCACCTGTCAGGGTTAAGGCACATGTTAGGACCAGGGTTAGGTTTAGGGTAAATGCCTCCCCGGGTACATCTGCCCTCAGGCTGAGAAGCGTGAAGCCAGAACCTAAGAACCTACATCTACAGCGATGCCCTCTGACCCCCAGCTGTTCCAGAATGATGAAAACCAAGAACAACCCCCACCCGACAGACCCAGCCCAGAGCCCGTTGCCGAAACTCCCCAAACCATCCCCGAAACTCACCCCACCCAGGATGCCTCTGGGCCAATGGGCAGGACGACAGTCAGGAAGAACATGCAATGCCCAGACAAGTGAGCATGTTGTTTTGTTTTTCCAAGAACTGTTGCTCGAGGTTTAAACAAACAAGCCCTCACACCTACAACTGGGAAGGGCGAGAAGCAGCTGCCAGGTGCATGAACACGGGATGCTGGGGTTCAGACAGGAGCAAGCCTGGTGCAAAGAGCGAGCCTGCGCTTGAGAAAGCCCCTCTGAAAAGCCTCTGCACACTCATCAGATATAGGTGTCACCCCACCCAACCCCAAAGGGCTCGGGTTTCCTGCCACACGAAGACTGACCGCACAAAGCCATCTCTTCGTACAACCAGGGATGTTGAGCCAGTTTCCAACAAAATTAAATCCTGCTAAATCAAATGAGCTTTTTTCCCCCCTACTTTTCTGCTTCTATGGTAAAACAATAGTTCCTAAAGGGGAGTGATCGTTATTTGTCAAATCTTTCACAGCACTTTTTACAGGGAGGATCTGAAATAAACCACGACTCACCTTTCTTACCTCCCCCCAGACTGCGCCAAGGTCAGGTTTCAGCACTCTTGATCTCCAAGCCTTCTTGAGCTGTCTTTTCTCCCACGGGAGGCTGTGAAAGGCAGCGAGGTTGAGGATCGTTCCTAATTAATTAATTCACTCACTCTAGGGCTAACTGCCAATTTTTGCAACATGCTGGCGCTCTCTCAAGAGTCGGTTCCCCAACTGTCACTTCAGTCAATGTTAAAAAACATACTGATTTCTTTTCTGGTCACCCACCAAGCCCTTCTTCTCCCAAGTTTCTTGAGTATTGCAGGCATTCTGAGATGGTAGAACAGAGAGCCCATGAAAATGTTTGCACCTCTTGCCATAGGACACCAGGTAGAGTAGGGAGGGGAGGGGATGAAAGGCATAACATTTGCCACCCTAATTGGGCACAGAGGAAGATCCAAGTTTGCATAGATGTTGCTCAATGTCACAGAGTTCTACACCAATCTTTGTTTATGCATATGTGCGTGCTAAGTCTCATTAGTCATATCTCTTTGTGACCCTATTGACTGCAGCCCACCAGGCTTCTCTGTCCACGGAGTTTTCTAGGCAAGAATACTGGAGTGGGTTGCCATGCCCTCTTCCGAGGAATTGTCCCTTCCCAGAGACCAAACTCATGTCTCTTGCATCTCCTGCTTTGGAAGGCAGGGTCTTTACTACTAGCACCACCTAGGAAGCCCAGGCTTTGTCTACAACCTAGATCTAAAGGATCTTGATAAATTAAGACAGAACCATCATCTCTACAATAAATACAGCTCTAAATATAACTGCAGCTTCACAGTGTTTTGTCTGGGGGGCTAAGGAAAACAAATGAGTTATGGAGATCAGATCCTAGTCAATGGAGATATGAATTGAATTTCAACTTTGTCATTTACTTTTGATGTTGTGAAAGTCATGAAAATTATCTGAACCTTGGTGGGGAGAGCTCAAGATGGTGAAACAGGATGTGGAGCTTGCCTCTTCCCTCAAACACATCAAAACTAGCTGAACCCTAATTGTGTCTTTTGCAAAATGCATGCTTGCAAAATGGAAACAACCTACCTCAGAGGTTGTTCTGGAAAACTGGAACTGTGCTTAGCCCGCCGGGGATGTGGCGTGTGCCAAGTGCTTAGTAAACAGCAGCCTTTGGAACCACTGTTTCGCTGCACCGGGGTGGCCTTAGAAATTAAATGCTGGTGCCTCTCAAGTCCTTGGAGGATCAACCCAATCAGATTCTCTCAAGGGCCTGGGCCCGTTGAAGAGAGGGACTGTCCACCACCACAGTTTACACTGTCCGTCTGCCAACTGTGAGACACAAAAGCTCACCTTGAATCTTCCCCACAGCCTGCTGAACGGAGGCAACCAGATCAAGTTCTTCCGGTCAGTCTCCCCATCCATCCTACCAGCTGTCAGCTTTTCAAAAAGCAAACACTCCAGGAAGATGGGAGTGGACTGCATGCTCACCAACGCAGGCTGCGTTGATTTCTTTTATCCAGTAGGTTTCTTCCCAAAAATGTTCCACATGTTCAATCTACTTGCCCCTCCTGGGACAGAGAAGCCTCAGAGATCTCCCTCGGAGAGAGAAGGGACAGAACCCAGCAAGAGAGGGAAAGGAGGGATTCACAAAAGTCAAGGGTGAACCAAAGGGAAATAAGACAGTAAATGGGCACAAGACCACAGCTCAGGGCGCCGAGGACTTGGCAGGGGCGGGGGGGTGGGTGGTGGCGCGGTGTGGAAACCCAGAGACCTTTTCTCAATCAGGCATTTAACGGTTTCTCAGTAGGAACGAGCTTTCCCTTGAGAACACCTAGCTGGTAACTCGAGTTACAATGAGCAGTTACCAGGTCAAAGTGTTAGTCACTCAGTCGTGTATGACTCTTTGCAACCCCAGGGACTGTAGCCCACCAGCCTCCTCTATCCATGGGATTCTCTAGGCAGGAATACTGGAGTGGGTAGCCATTCTCTTCTCCAGGGGATTGTCCTGACCCAGGGATCAAACCCAGGTCTCCTGCAGTGCAGGCAGGAGATTCTTTACAGTCTGAGCCATCAGTTACCAGTTACAAGGGGATGGTTGCTAACCTAACCATTAAGCGAACTGCAAATTCCCTGGTCCATTACATAACCCATGGGTCTCTAGAGAACATCACAGGAGAGTTTTCAGATGAAGTTTTCGCCAACAGAGAATAAGCGTGTGTCCTCATTTCCGGTGAATATGACCCCGGTGAGCACACATTGCTGAGCCCGTGGGAGGAAGTGCAGAGCTGCTAATAACACCATTAGAATAACAACAGCAGCAAGACCTGTAATAATCACAGACGCAGGCTTCCTGAGAGCGTGTGTCCTACGCACCCTATTTCATCCTCAGGCTGAGCCTGTAAGAGGCTTCACTGCCCCATTTTAGAAGTGAAGAATGGGTGAGGTTAAGTCGCGTCTCCGAAGCCACATTGCAGCTCTGGGATTCAAACCCAAGCACATGATTCCAGTGGCTGTGCTGTGCTGATTCAAAATTTTAGACTCCAAATGCTGCTGCAAAGGGTACACTTGCACTCTGCTTCTCCTGGGGTTTTTAATTATTTCATTGTACAGTCTTTTCCTCATGGATGTATTTTAGAACATAATTTGAGGTCTCCCCTGGTGGGCCACAGCTTCCCAGGTGGTAAGAGTGGTACAGAACCCACCTGCTAATGCAGGAGACACAGGCTAAACCCATGGGTTGGGAAGATCCCCTAGAGGAGGGCATTGCAACCCACTCCAGTACTCTTGCCTGGAGAATCCAATGGACAGACGAGCCTGGCGTGCTGCAGTCCACAGGGTCACAAAGAGTCAGAAAGGACTGAAGCGACTTAGCATGCACGCTGGTTGCTGTTGTTCTGTCGCTCAGTCATGTCTGACTCTTTGCAACCCCATGGACTGCAGCACGCCAGGCTTCCTGTCCTTCACTAACCCCCAGAGCTTGCTCAAACTCATGTCCATGGAGTCGGTGATACCATCCAACCATCTCATCCTCTGTCATCCCCTTCTCCTCCTGCCTTCCTTCCTTCCCAGCATCAGGGTCTTTTCCAATGAATCAGCTCTTCGCATCAGGTGGCCAAAGTATTGGAGCTTCAGGTCCAGCATCAGTCCTTCCAATGAGTATTCAGGACTGATCTCCTTTAAGATGGACAGGCTGGATCTCCTTGCAGTCCAAGGGACTCTCAAGAGTCCTCTCCAACACCACAGTTCAAAAGCATCAATTCTTCACTGCTCAGCCTTCTTTATGGTCCAACTCTCATATCCATACATGACTACGGTTAAAACCATAGCTTTGACTAAACAGACCTTTGTCAGCAAAGTAACATCTCTGCTTTTTAGTATCTGTCTAGGTTTGTCATTGCTTTTCTTCCAAGGAGCGTCTTTTAATTCACGGCTGCACTCACCATCTGCAGTGATTCTGGAGCCCAAGAAAATAAAATGTGTCACTGTTTCCATTGTTTCCCCATCTATTTGCCATGAAGTGAGGGGACTGGATTCCATGATCTTAGTTTTTTTAATGTTCAGTTTTAAGCCAGCTTTTTCACTCTCTTTTTTCACTTTCATCAAGAGGCTCTTTAGATCCCCTTCACCCTGCCATAAGGGTGGTGTCATCTGCATATCTGAGATTATTGATATTTCTTCTGGCAATCTTGATTCCAGCTTGTCATCAGTTTGCATGATGTACTCTGCATACGTTAAACAAGCAGGATGACAATATACAGCCTTGATGTACTCCTTTCCCAATTTTGAACCAGTCCATTCTTTCATGTCCGGTTCTAACTGTTGCTTCTTGACGTGCATACAGATTTCTCAGGAGGCAGGTAAGATGGTCTCGTATTACCCTCTCTTTAAGAATTTTCCAGTTTGTTGTGATCCACACAGGCTTTAGTGTAGTCAACGAAGCAGATATTTTTCTGGAATTCTCTTGCTTTTTCTATGATCCAACAAATGTTGGCAATTTGATCTCTGGTTCCTCTGCCTTTTCTAAATCCAACTTGTACATCTGGAAGTTCTCAGTTCACATACTGTTGAAGCCTAGCTTGAAGGATTTTTAGTGTTATTTTCCTGGAGTGTGAGATGAGTGCAATTGTTTGGTAGTTTGAGCATTCCTCGGCATTGCCTTTCTTTGGGATTGGAATGAAAACTGATCTTTTCCAGTCCTGTGGTACTGCCGAGTTTTCCAAATTTGCCGGCATACTGAATGCAGCACTGTCACAGCATCGTCTTTTAGGATTTGAAATGGCTCAGCTGGAATTCCATCACCTCCACTAGCTTTGTTTGTAGTGATGCTTCCTAAGGCCCACTTGACTTCACACTCCAGGACGGCTGGCTTAGGTGAGTGACCACACCATCGTGGTTATCTGGGTCATTTGGCTCTTCTTGCACAGTTCTTCTGTGTATCCTTGCCACCTCTTCTCACTATCTTCTGCTTCTGCCAGGTCCACACCATTCCTGTCCTGTGTTGTGCCCGTCTATGAAGTGTTCCCTTGGTATCTCTAATTTTCTTGAAGGGATCTCTAGTCTTTCCCATTCTGTTGTTTTCCTCTATTTCTTTGCACTGATCACTGAGGAAGGCTTTCCTACCTCTCCTTGCTGTTCTTTGGAACTGTGTATTCAGATGGGTATATCTTCTCTTTTCTCCTCTGCCTTTCACTTCTCTTCTTTGCTCAGCTATTTGTAAGGCCTCCTCGGACAATCATTTTGCCTTTTTGCATTTCTTTTTCTTAGGGATGGTTTTGATCACTGCCTCCTGTACAATGTCACAAACTTCTGCCCATAGTTCTTCACGCACTCGTCTATCAGATTTAATCTGGTGGAACTATTTGTCACTTCCACTCTGTAATTGTAAGGGAGTTGATTTAGGTCATACCTGAATGGTCTAGTGGTTTTCCCTGCTTATTCTTCAATTTAAGTCTGAATTTTGTAATAAGGAGGGCTTCCCTAGTAGCTCAGTTGGTAGAGAATCAGCCTGCAATGCAGGAGACCCTGGTTTGATTCCTGGGTTCAATTCCTAGGTCGGAAAGATCCGCTGGAGAAGGGACAGGCTACCCACTCCAGTATTCCTGGGCTTCCCTGGTGGCTCAGCTTGTAAAGAATCCACCTGCAGTGTGGGAGATTTGGGTTTGATCCCTGGGTTGGGGAGATCCCCTGGAGAAGGGAAAGGCTACCCACTCTAGTATTCTGGCCTGGAGAATTCCAAGGACTGTATAGTTCATGGGGTCATAAAGAGTTGGACACAACTGAATGACTTTCACTTTTCACTTTTTTGTAATAAGCTCATGATTCGAGTCACAGTCAGCTCCTGGTCTTTTTTTTTTTTTTTGGACTATATACAGCTTCTCCGTCTTTGGCTGCAAACAATATAATCAATCTGATTTCGGTGTTAACCATCTGGTGATGTCCATGTGTAGAGTCTTCTCTTGTGTTGTTGGAAGAGGGTGTTTGCTATGACCAGTGTGTTCTCTTCGCAGAACTCTGTTAGCCTTTGCCCTGCTTCATTTTGTACTCCAAGGCCAAACTCGCCTATTACTCCAGGTACCTCTTGACTTCCTACTTTTGTATTCCAGTCCGCTATGATGAAAAGGACACCTTTTTTGGTGTTAGTTCTAGAAGGTCTGGCACGCTGGTTGTCCAGTGGTTAAAACTTTGTCTTCCAAAGCAGGGGGTGTGTTTTGATCCCTGGTCGGGGTGGCCAAAAAACAGAAGCAATATTGTAACAAATTCAATAAAGACGGTAGAAAGGGTCCACATCTGAAAAAAAAAAAAAAAAACTTTCAAAATAAAACATCATTTGGTTTCTACACAACGGCCTACCATTTGCAGCAACATGGATGGATCTTGCGATTATCATACTAAGTGATGTCAGAAAGGCAAATACCGTATGACATCACTTATATGTGGGATCTAAACAAAAATGATAGAAATGAACGTATTTACAATGCAGAAACAGACTCACAGACATAGAAAACAAACTTACAGTTACCAAGGGGAAAGGCAGGGAAGGGATAAATTAGGAGTTTGGGATTAAAAGATATACTACATATAAAACAGATGATCAACAAGGACCTACCGTGTAGCACAGGGAACCCTACTCACTATCTTGTCAAATGGCTCAGCACTGTTCTCATACTGGGAATTGTTGACTCCGGGAGGTAAGTATATGAGGGTCCACAGACTCTGATGCTGGGAGGGACTGGGGGCAGGAGAAGAAGGGGACGACAGAGGATGAGATGGCTGGATGGCATCACTGACTCAATGGACGTGAGTGTGAGTGAACTCCGGGAGTTTGTGATGGACAGGGAGGCCTGGCGTGCTGCGATTCATGGGGTTGCAAAGAGTTGGATACGACTGAGCGACTGAAATGAACTGAACTGAACTGAACTGATACCTCTACTTTTGATTTTGATTTTGAAGTTCTTTTAATTAGTTCTTTGGAAACTTGAGTAAAGTCAACTCTGAAGGCTGCTGTGAGATTTCAGCTCTCACTGGGCTCCCGTTAACAAGCAGCTCCAGGGCCGCCCTGATTAGACCGTGTTTGTTTGTGCAGCCCTGCCGCCTGCCAGCCAGCGTGCCCAGAGCAGGGGCGTCGGCCACCTTACAAGACTAGAACGGGCTGCTCAGAGTAACTTTCCAACAGACAAGGAATTGGGCCTGACTCACCTGGGTTTCCTTACCCTGCGAAACCTCACTGGGAAGCTTCTAGGTAGAAAGATTGGGTTGGTCAGGCCCATTCCTCCAAACTTTCCAGAAAAAAACAGAAGACACAGGCAACCTACTCTAGATTTCTTAAATGCCCCTCTTCATCATCCTGGAGAAGAGAAGGTCTACCCACTCCAGTATCCTTGCCTGGAGAACTCCACAGACAGGGGCTACAGTCCATGGGGTTGCAAAGAGTCGGACATGACTGAGCAACTAACCCTTTTCCTTTTTCCCTCCTCATCATCAGTGATTTCATGATTTCATGCCCTCTCCATTTTGAGAATTTTACGCACTTAGGCACAATTTCCTTGCTAAAGAAGAGGAACTGGGGGCTACAAACAAGTGGACGAACAGGTCATACAAGTCTTTCCTGCTTTTACCTGCCACTCCCCCAAGACAAACAGTCAGGCCAGACAGGGTACTCCTCCCTTTCCTAGAGGAAAAGACAGACAGGGGCAGGGCTGACAGGGCTGGGGAGCAGGACTCCTCAGAGAGAGGTCAGGAACTTCTGCCTCTGGCCTCACAAGGCCTCCTTTCACATGGTCAAGTTTCCCTTAAAATGGTAAGATTGAACCCGAGTCTCCTGCACTGCAGGCAGAGTCTTTACCACTGAGCCCCCAGGGAGTCATAAGGATAAGAAAGCTTGCTTCATTTCCCATTTTAAGATTCTGGCATTCTCGGTTTTGTTTTTATAAAGATGATACTTAGACCCATGGGCTGAATGAGAAGCAGACCGACTTTATCTAAGGTGAAATCTTGACCCTGAAGAACAGAGAGAACGTCCACGATGGATTTTGTTTTCATATAAAGCTGATCCTTCACTGTTCAGTTCACCACAGCTTTGGGGGAAAGAGGTGGACAGAGCACTGTGCACATTTAAATTTCTCTAGGAGATTCTACATACCTAATTATTTCTTTTCCTTGGAAGAGGCTGGCATGTTCTTGGGTTGGGTCTGACTGGTTGGTGCCATTTCCGCTGTGAAAGCTACCTCTGTCCCAGCATCTGGAGGATAAAAGCAGCATCGTGTCACCCAGAATAAATGACCAAGGTGAACAGTGACTTTTCCTTATGAAAACAAAAAACATTATCAAACAAACCAGGGGAAAAAAAAAAAAAAGCCCAGGAGTATGTGAAGTAGAGGAGACAGACCAAAGGAAACAATTAGGTATGCAGAATTTTCTAGAAAAATTCAAACACACATACTCTTCCTGTCCGTCTCTATTCCACCCAAGCCATGGTGAGCTGAGTCTGGGCTTCATATGGAGATAAACCAACAGAATACCAGGAAGTCTGTTCTGCTCTTCAGGGTCAAGGTCAGATCAGCTCAGTCGCTCAGTCGTGTCCGACTCTTTGCGACCCCATGAATCGCAGCACGCCAGGCCTCCCTGTCCATCACCAACTCCCGGAGTTCACTCAGACTCACGTCCATCAAGTCAGTGATGCCATCAGGGTCAAGGTAACTCTCCTTAAATAAAGTCAGTCTGCGGCTCTGTCAGCCCGAGACTCTGTGGCATCATCTTTACAAAACAGAGTATGCCAGAATCTTAAAATGGAAAGAAGGAGAAGGGTGCCCACTGATGCGGGAATGAGACAGAGACTGACCAGGTGAAAACCACTGCGTGCCACGCGCTCTCAACTCAGCAGCCTTACGACTCGATACACACGTACACACCACCATAAAGGCAGAACGAACTCAGTAAGTAAATGCCCGGTAGTAAAAGAAGGCATGGTATCTGGCTGGTTGAAAGCAGGTTTCTAAGGAGTTCGACTGGCCAGTCGGCCCCAACCCAAGGTGGGGAGGCAGACTGAGAAGGGTGCTGGGTTCCGCTCCCTCTGGTGGGGGAGATGCGGAGTTCGGTCCCACAGGAGGCTCACACAAAGCTGAGCAACGCTTCAGGCTTCCGGAATCCGAGAGGGCGCTCGTTCTTAAAGAACTTGGCTGCCTGTTATCATCTGAACATACGAGGACATAATCAACTTTAAAAAGCTGTATCGCTAATGTCCAGGCTGACTTTATTTCATGGAAAGAATAAAAAGGCAACACCAACAGCATGATTTTCCTAAACACCAGACAGGGACGGGCGTTTTTCATTCCTCTTTTATCACATCATACAAAATAAAATTAAAAAAAAATCAACAGAAACACACCAAAACATACCCTGCACCTCTTAAATTAGCAGACTTAAAATTAAAACTTGAAGCAATATTTTGTTACACTTTGATCCAAACTCTATTTACAAATTAAATTGCACTTATAAAGATAGCAACATTTCTAACAGGGTCGTAGGTTATTCTGCTTTATTGTGGTTTTTATATCTCAGTATAAAACTTTTAAAGCTTTCTTTAATAAAAAAAATCATACTTTCTCTTTGCAGTACATAATTTATTTCCCCACTGAATTTCTGAACTGGTTTGCTCTTTTTGTGCTCTGTTTTATTTTACAAATGGCATGTACCTTCTGAGTAGGTACAATCAGACAGGACACTCATCCTAAGAGACCCATTCATGAAAATGTCAAAGTGGAAAAGATATGAAATATTAGCAGTCTAATCCTTTGGTTCATCTTAAAAAAATAATCAATTGATAAAATTTGCAAATTGGTGGTAATTCTTCTTTTTGGTTAAAAATAAATCCTGATTACTGATTAAAATCCAACACTGCTTTCAAAGTATCACCTTTCCAGCCTCATCTCTGCTCAAAGATGTCACTGTGACAACTGGTTTGACAGGACTCAGGCGACAATAAGGCACAAGTGGATAGTACAGATAAAAACAAATACTTTAGGACTGTATTTTTTTTCCTGCACAAATACTAAAATGTGTACCGTTTCCAAGATAAAATAACAAAAGGAAATACATATTTTTTGTTACGAAATACCTATACAAAATGTTTAAATGTACACCATCTGAGCTGCCAAAAAGGGTTTAAAAAATTACCAACTGTTTTTTTCCACACATAAAACTGTCTCATCAGTAGGTCCAAGAGAAGGTGGGTTTGCAATGTCCCAGCACTTGATGGGAGGGAGGGGGACCAGCATTCCCCTTCCTGCTCTCCCTGACCCCAACACAAGACAAAAACAAAGGTCAGGTGTTGTCAGTAGTGTATTCTACTTATTACAAATGACTGAAATTTAGGAGGAAAAAACAATCAAGCTGGAGACCGGGAGGGTGCAGTGACTGGCTGTCGGGTGAGAGTAAGGCACTTCCCGGGCGCAGCATCCCCGTGGGGGGCTCCAGGGGGCAGGCCGGCTCCGCAGCAGGACGACTCGGGAGGTAAGACGGACGCGCCACCTACACCGACGTGGTCACACGGTCGACGGCATGGTTGACCTCATTTTTGTTGGAATCCAGTCCTTTAGCAGCATTCCTGTCATTCCGTAAATTCTCCACTGTCTTCTTCATGCTCTTGAGCTCCCCTGGGTGGGGCGTGGCTCGTCTCAGGAGTGTTCTCTGAGAAGCAAGCATCGGGGTGAGTGTTTGGGCTTCACTCCATCACTCCCGCAAAAGCTGTCCCACCCAGGTCCCGCTGCCCAGAGGTCACAGGCGGAGCGGGTGGAAAGCTTGCCTTGGAGCTACAAGCATTTATCAACTGCTCCCAAGTGGAAGGAAGGACAAACATGCTGTCTACAACTTATCTCGTCAAGATGGAAGAGTTCCTTTCAGGATAAAAGAATACTTAGGAAAATACGAGATGTGTTAAGACAAAAACAAGGTTCCACGAACAGTAAGAAAAATAATAAAAGACTTACAAGATATAATGAGGGGGGTGGAGGAAGGCAAAAGAAAGAGGAGTCAAAAATTTTAAAATTGGAACCACTAGAATGTTCTACTATTATCTGAAGGTCTTCTTCAACCCATGAGGCACAGGAGGTGAAGGAAAAGGGAGGTGAGAAAGGACTTCTTTTCTAATTCGTCTGTTTTATTAATATTTATATGACCTACTGAAGAAAATTCACATTCTTTTCCTAAAAGACCACAGGGCTGGAAGTGAAGTAACGGGGTATGGACAATGTTTTAAAAATTATATTATTAAAGATGCTATGTGCTCTTCTGCTCCTAAACAGCACCTACCTCTCGTCAGTGAGTCTGAGGAAGGGCGTCGTAGGCTAACAAAGGCAGGGCAGAACTCAGACAGCGAGCAGCTGGTGAAACAGTCCTGCTCTAAGAAGCCGTGAGATAAAATTAAAGAGCCCTTTTGGCTGGAGTCATTCTGTCATGCTTAACTCCTACTCTGCCCTCATAGAATAAGTAAAAAGTCCCCCTGCAGACAGCTGGAATAACAGACTGCTGCCTGGCAGTAATTTTAAAACCTCCCTTTGTCTTGGGGGCAGCAAGTATTCCCTGTGAGCTCTGCTTATGAAAATCTCAATTAGTGTCAGAAAGTTCAGAGGCCAAAGTCAACTTGCAGCAAGGCTCACAAGTTGTCCTTGACTCAGCCGAATGGCAGAGACACGTGTCGAGGATGGAGGCAAGTTGGGCTGAGTGGTCCTTTCAAACCTATGCCTGATTCTCAATGATAGCACGTAAGGGAATCCTACGGAGGTCACACGCTGTCTTCAAGAAGGTGAAGGCTCCTGGGTCACATGAAGGGGAGCACCAAGTCCAAGAGGACAGCAGGCAAGCTAAGCCACTCGGTGAAACGTGGATGAGTCCACACGGCAGAGCTGTGCATGGCGGCGGAGGGAGGGGAGCGACCTAGTTTACTGAGAACAGCGGAAAAGAAACACTTCCCAGCTGACTTTAAGAAATCAGTGGGGGCCTGAGGGGAAACCATCACAAAGAAAGAAAAAGAAGCACCCACACCCTGTTCAAACAAACAAATCTGTAAGTCCCACTTGCTTTACATGCATTTGGTGAACCAGGGCTTAGAAATATCTAGCTTTTGCCTTCTAAAAAAAATTCTTAAATGCTGAAGGCAGAAAGGAGTAAAGACTGTTTGAAAATAAGAGGGCTCTTTATCAGGCGCCACTCTCAATCTCAGAACGCGTTTCCATTTTGAGCATCCGGAATGCCAAGCAGCCCGAATCCCATACCGTTTCGTTGTCGTCGTCATCCTTCTCATCGTCCAGAAACCGGATGGCGCTGACCCGGTTCACCGCCCGCTCGTTCCAGGCCTCTTCTGACACGTCGTGCACCAGGCTCTCGAGGGCGCCGCAGCGGGGCAGGTTCTCTGCCGGACAAAGACCACGTGAGCAGGGCTGCTGTGGCAAGGCGACCCTGACCCTGTCTTTCCGAGGATACCTAATTCTTTCTGAGATCACATCTGCTAAATAAGTGTTTACTATTTCATTTTAGAATGTCATCACGATTCCCAGACCACTTTTTCAAGATTCTGTCTTACACACTCACTTCAAAAACTTCCTCTTGACAGTGAGGTGGCTGCACGTGTGGGATCTGGTCCTTTTCTTGGCCGCTCAAACCTACACTGTCCTCTTGGGGTCTTAACGTTCCTCTAACCAGGCTGGGGTCAGCAAGGTGACTCCATTTGTCCAGAGCCTTCTAGACTTCTTCTATCAAAACCAGCTCTCAGCAAAGGGTTTCTGACAGCCATGCCATGTGACTATGAATGCTTTTTTTAAAGCACGTATGATTTACAAAACAAAGGTATAGTTACTCAAAACAACTCCCTGGCTTAAAAACGCTTTGCTGGAGACCATCAGTACTAATCCTCTGAACTGTCTGCATGAATTTTAAAGTGGAGTCGCTCAGTCGTGTCCGACGCTTTGTGACCCCATGGATTGTAGCCTACCAGGCTCCTCTGTCCATGGGATTTTCCAGGCAACAGTATTGGAGTGGGCTGCCATTTCCTTAGGGACTCTAATCTCTTTTAGGAAGACATATGTGCATTTTCAGCCTTAGCTGGAATTCAAAACCAGAAGGCTATTTAAGGAATGCCAGGCGTGATACACAGGTATGAGCATGTGTTCTGTAAAGATACGGCAGAAGATCCCCAGGGGAGACCCACAGGAACCTCACAGCTGGGCTGGCCTGCAGCCCCGTGGTCGGGGAGAGGCCTTACGGATGGGCAGGAGCCGCTGCTAACTCTCGGGGTCAAGTGAACCTGGCCCTTCAATTCACCTTGGCAGGCGGGTTCAGAAGGCAGCTGAGGAAGTAAGACACAGGTGAGGATCTTCTCCCCGGTGGTGTGGTCGGTGTCCGTCTGGAACGTGAGCAGTGGCTGGGCCTGGTTGTCCGATAACCAGAGAGCCTTCAAGTTCAAAGCGGTCAGCGATAAAGGCAGGTGCGACAGCCTTGGTGAAAACACAGGGAGAGGCCGGGCGCTTACCGTCTGTGATTAAATCAAACCTTGTCCACACGGACAAAAATTCAGCAACTGCTCCCCGAGACTGGGCGCGGTGTGTGAGACGGCGTTCTGCTTATACTGAGATGCACTGTGTCCTCTTTGCCAGGAGATGCTTCGGGGGTGACTGTGTCACCTTTCCTGCCATCATCTCTCTGGCACCTTCAGGCCACAGGGCAAAAAAGTTACAGCACACACTGTTTATTCTCAGGCTAGGAAAGTGAAAGTTGCTCAGTTGTGTCCGACTCTTTGCGACCCCACGGACTATACAGTCCATGGAATTCTCCAGGCCAGAATACTGCAGTGGGTAGCCTTTCCCTTCTCCAGGGGATCTTCCTGACCCAGGAATCGAATCGGGGTCTCCTGCATTGCAGGTGGATTCTATACCAGCTGAACGATCAGGGAAGCCAGTTTCCATGTAAAGGTGGGGGTGGAGAGGTGGAGAAGCCAGTGCACTTGTGGAAGGACCCATAAGCCAAGTCCTTCCTGAGTCACAGTCAGCGGGGCTGCAATGAAGCCGCAGGATTGCCTGGTCCCAGGCGCACCTGTAAACCTGGATGTGAGGGAGGCTGGGATGCTGAAGAGTTTAAATCACAGGTAAAGATTACAAGCGTTTTTTTCATGGACTCCACTTGCTCTCTCCGGGGAGATTATTTTAGGCATTCCATTTTAGACTTTAAAGTTTCTGAAAGCTCCCACTTCTCAGACACCTACATGATCATTAATTTCCACCTCAGATTGCTTCAGTTTCAAAGGGGAAGGTATCTATTAAAGCACTTTAAAAACTGTAAAGCGATTCCTCAAGATTAGTTTTATATTTATGTCTGTACAAATACTTGACCAGTGAAATCTATTTAGTGGAGACTGTTACCAGAAATCAAATGTACTTGGTACCTGGCAAAGGCAACTTGCAGAGAACATCTCAACTAGGGGTGATTTTGCCCCCAGCAAACACCTGGTAACTGCTAGAGACACTGTGGGGGAGGCTTTTTTTTTTTTAATTTTTGTGGCCTCGCCTTGCGGCTTGCAGGAGCTTAGTTCCCTAACCAGGGACTGAACCTGGAAGCAGAGTTCTAACCCCGGGGTTGCCAGGAAAGCCCCTGGGGACGTTGCTGTCATCTAGAGGTCACGCTCGGATGCTGCCAAACATCCTCAGTGCACAGGACAGTCCCGCAACAAGGAGCCTTCCGGCCCCAAACAGAAGGGTGCCGAGTGTGGGGCTGTGGTAGAAGTCAACGCTTTACACACGTCACTAATTCACTCTGAAAACACCCGAACCTCTGCAGATGCCACGAATTTAAGGTTTAAAGAACCGAAGGTTATACCTGATCAAGTATTTTTACTCTAAGGATGGCTCCGTGGATTAAATGGTGGTTCCACCTGAGAAGTGATTTCTTAAGTTAGATAAAAAATAAGCTGATCACAGTATGTTATCTACAATATGACACATATTTTCTTCAGAGAAATTTCTGGCCCATTAGTTCTGAAAGACATTACATGACAGTGTGTATCCTGGGGTTCTTTCTTCCAGGAAAAAGTACCTCTATCTCCACTTAACATACATAGAAGAGCCGCCTAACGTCTCACCAACAGATTGATACTGCCTTATCAGATGCATTCTGAATTGACAGACTTATGGGAAATAAACTAGAACTCTAGGAAGAGCAGTTGGACTCCAGTAGTATAAGACGAATCCAAGTAAAACGTAAGCACAGACCAGCTAAGTTATTTTAGCGGATGAAGTTAAAAATGACCAAAGAAAGCAGCGAGAGTATTAACAAATTTTCTGTAAGAAGAATGAATACATTTTCGCAAACACCTTCCCTTGTCCTATTTATGGAGGTGAGAAAATATTTTCTTTTCCTAATCGTCCAGGAAAGGCTGATCCACCCCCACACATGCAAGGGGTGTGGTGCTGGATAAATGTAGGGAACCATGCCCACAGGGGAGTGAGGTTCTCGAGTCAATGCCATGAAACCTACCTATGTTAAAGGACCCCGAAAAGACTCCACGTGGTGTACCTGCCAGTATTTTACTAATGACAGTCAAACTGGGTGGGAGATATGTGTTTTTAAACCCCAGAATCCACCCAGTGCAGTGACGTGCATATACCATAAGGATGCCTGGGGGAGGGGTGGGGAACTCGGGGGCACAGCCGCTTACAGCCCCAGCTCCCCTTTTTCTGAGGCAGTGGTTGGGTTCCTGAGGTGGCTTGGAAGTGAAATCTCTGTGCTTATTTGTATAAGCTTCAAACGATCTCTCATCTGCCTAAATGCCGTCACACACATGTTAAACGCAAGGAAGCTGAAGACACAAAGCAAGTATCTGCCGGACGCTATGATGGGGCTTTTTAAAAAGAATACCCTATTTCACTGCAGGCGCTTAAAGGACATCAAACCCTCTTTCATGTCATGGAACCCAAGGATAATTTCTTTTCAAAATTTGTCCCTATTTCTCTTTTAAAAAGGAGTTAAGCTAATATCCTCTGGAATATTTCAAGGCCTTGGGCAAGAAATCTATAGTCAGCATCTCTACTTTTAGGAGCGGAAAGAAAAGAATAAATCAAGGCTCGAAAGCTGGCATGACACGCAGGTACTGAAAACACAGTCATCGTGCCTTCTCGAGCTAATAACTGGCTTCCCAGCGAAATGCTAAAGCAAAGGTACAAACGAAAGGCAAAGCATCAGTAGCAGCTGCTAAGGATGACAAATCATGTCATAAGAGCTACAGTAAATCACTAGACTCCACAGCAACAGGTCTGAAAGTCACATGCCACCAAGCCAGGGAAGACGGACACGGGGTCTAGCACACAGGTTTTCCTACAAAGCACCAGTGTACCAGCTTGGATACGGCTGCGACCGGCCAAGCACACGCCACACACACGAGCCCGTTCACACGTGTCTTGCGGACAGAGGTGTTCCCAGTGCAAAAGGGGAAAAAAAAAAGCCTCTGCTCCCTGCCCAGTCTGCAAACAGACTCTGCGGGCTGGGCGGCCCTGCACTGGCGCACTGCAGCCTGAGGGGGAAGACGCACGCTGCCCTGCTTCTCTGGGTGAACCAAGTCAGACACAGGCCAGAGGCAGAGTTTAAATATACAAAAGCTGTACTGTATTAAATATATATAATATTATATACATATCTTTTCTATTTTTTAAAGTATATATATGTATATATTCCCACTTTCCAGCAGAGTTAATAATATATTTTTGGTTTATTCTGGTACTTTCCACTCACTACAAGATCAACATGAGAAGCCACAGCCCCATTTGTACACATCACCATGTTCCATTTAGGACCACATCCCCTAAATAAATAAATAAAAAGCCTACAGCTACTATTTACAGCAACAGTACAAGGACTAGAAGAAATGAACAACCGTATAGTGAGCGTCTTCTTTTTAGGTACCTCAGTGACCAGTCCAGCCTGAAGTAACCTTCCCTACCTCTGATTAGGACTTTTTTTTTTTTAAAGTCATTCAGTCGTGTCCAGCTCTTTGCAACCCCATGACCTATACAGTCCATGGAATTCTCCAGGCCAGAATACTGGAGTGGGAAGCCTTTCCCTTCTTCAGGGGATCTTCCCAACCTAGGCATCGAACCCAGGTCTCCCTCATGGTAGGTGGATTCTTTACCAGCTGAGCCACAGGGAAGCCCAAGAATACTAGAGTGGGTAGCCTACCCCTTCTCCAGTGGATCTTCCTGACCCAGGAATCGAACCAGGGTCTCCTACATTGCAGGCAGATTCTTTACCAGCTGAGCTGTGAGGGAAGCCCCTCATAGCTATGAGGAAGCTATGAGCAGATTAGGACAGCAGTTACTTTATCCAATTTATTTAACAACCAAATGTGGCTGACTGATTAATGTAATACTAACTTAACTGACAGCTGAATGGTACTTACAACTGAGCATTCCATCTGTTTCTTCCTACTAGAATTGTTAGTTTTAAGTAAAGTTTTCAAAATGTTTAAAGGTACATATAGTGAGCGAACATAATCAGTGAAAAAAATGTCAACAGTGCCTAAATATCTAAAGTGAAAGAAAGCCTCCATAACCTCGGGTTTCCAGTCGTCCTTCGGGGCACCACTTCACTTTCTGGAGTTCTCCGCAGGCAAGACGTTCTAAAAACAAGAGCGGGATCACTGGGTGCCGGCCACACAAGCTCTCAGCCCCGGGCGTCGCAGGTCGCAGGGCGGAGACGCAGTTCATTCTCTAGCGGTTCAGGGTTCTGGCTACACTGTTGTGTTGCATTTTCTCTTTTAATATTTTTTCCAGCTCTATCGACAGGTAACACTTTGTAAACCTGAGGTGGACAGTGTGATGATTTGATGCACTTACATATACAGTCAGTTCTCCGTGTCTGAGGATGCAGGACTCACAGATACGGGGGTCCACTGTACTGTGGCATCTAACCTAAGGAGCTGCCCTTGCAGGCGTCTGCCCCTGTTGGTACCCTGGTCGGGTCCTGAAACCAACCTCCCCAAGGATACAGAGGACAACGACATTGGGAAATGATTGCCTAGTAGGCTTAGGGTCTCCATCTCCTCATATAGTCACCAGTGAGTGTGTATGCTGGAGACATTTAAGATGGACTCTCTTGGTACCTCTGAAGGATATAGTACAGTGTTGCTAACCGCAGTCATCTGCTGCATGTTAGACTCCCAGAGCCGCTTCACCTGCTAACTGGAAATGTGCGCCCTCCCGCATCTCATTTCCCCACCTACTGGCCCCTAGCAACCACCACTCTATTCTGTCTCAGCTTGTTTAGATTCCACAAATCAGTGAGATCTCACAGTATCTGCCTTTCTCTAACTCATCTCACTTAGCAAAATGCTTTCAAGGCCTGTCCATGTTGTAAACTGGAGAAGGAAATGGCAACCCACTCTGGTATTCTTGCCTGGAAAATTCCATGGACAGAGGAGCCAGGTGGGCTCCAGTCCATGAGATCACAAAGAGTCAGACACGACTGGGCACATGCTGTAAATGGCAGGATTTCCGACCTTCTCACAGCTGAGTAATATTCCACTTCGTATGTATGAATATGAACACACAGGCACACACCGCATCGCCTTCACCCATCCGTCCGGCGCTGCTGGCGCTGTTTGCACATCTTGGCTACTGTGAATAAAGCTGCAGTGAACACGGAACAGGAGATGCCTCTTTGACATCCTGCTTTCTTGTCCAGAAGTGGAACTGCCGGGTCATACAGTAGTTCTGTTTATAAACATTTACTGAGGAAAAACTCCATGCTGTTTCCCACAGTGGACGCCCCAACTTACATTTCCCCAGTACTGCACAGGGGTGCTCTTTTCTCTGCCCACACGTCTTACCTCTTGTCTTTTTAATAAAAGCCATCCTAATAGGTATGTGGTGACACCTTATTTAGTCTTTTTAACTTAATTTTTTTGGATCATGAAAGTCAAAGGTACAAACTATCTTTCCACTGACAGCCGTGGCTTGCGGTATTTCGCGTTAGTAGTTCTTTGAGGAAGATGCTCAGATACCCGATTGTGTGTGCTTGGTGGACAGTCCCCTGGGGAAGAAGCTGAGAGTCAGGTGCCTCTGCATCCTGGGCCCACATGGCTGATACAAGGCACCTCCTCTGTTCCTGGACCCGGAGGCTTCGTGCTTTCGTTTCCAAGTGGCACTTTAGCATTATCCTTGCTGCAATTTTTCCTATCAAACGTGTCAAAGGTTTCTAGGAACGAACGTGCAGGGCCCCTGTGCCATTTGCTACTTTTATACGCTTGGGAGGACAGACAGACACTTCTGTGGTGTTTGGTAGGACTTCCCATGGTGTCACATCTCTGCAAGCTGAAAAGCTGACATGGCAGCCTCTTTTTTATGAGCTTCTATACCAATACTTTAAATAAGTAGTCATTAAATATATTTAATAAGCTTGAAATCTGGTTATGAATCTGCATATACCATGGCCTAAATGGCACACTTAACCCGCTCAGATGACAGCTGTGGCACTCAGCTTTTTAACTGGGTTTTCTCCACCCTGGCCCAGGCGTAATAAAAACAGAACTTTCCCTTCTTCTGAGAACTGGAGAACGGGGACTTCACTGGTGTTAAAAAGCAGTTTTTAGACACCAGAGTCATCTTTCTGCTTAAGAATTAGTCATGAAAATGCATGCTCTCCAGAGCAGCGAGAACCAGGACGGGTCTGGAGTCCCTGGGCTTCTCCTGCTGCAGGAAGAGCACAGGAGGGAGGGAAGGGGGACCTTCTCATGCTGCATGTCTCCTGGGGGCTCAGTCCAAGCAGAAAGTCAACATCCAGCTCTAACTAATCCCGAGATCCCAGTCACCAGTGAGTGGCCTTAAGAACCTATCATGATGTCCTGAAAGCATCAACTTTAATACGGCGAGCGTTTCTTGAGGCCATAACTCATCACCAGATTCCCCCGCGTCCTGCTATTTGTTTAGCTCTGCTGCCCACGATCCATTAGCAGGAGTGAAAAATTGCGGCCCGCGCCCAACCTGCGAGCAGCGAATCAGTGAGGACACAGTTCCCCAGACACTCTTCAAGTCACCGCCGGCATTTACCACTTAGGACCACTGATCATCCTCCCCCCGGCCCCGGCCCCAGCCCATCTAACACTCTAACACCCCGTCCCCCACCCTCTGACACGCAAAAGCATTGTTTAAATTCCTCTTGGCAATGAAGCCTGTGACATCAGGCACTTTGCAGTGGCCTGCCAGCTATTCTGAAAAACTAACATTTCTCATGTTTTCATTCAGTTAACAAATATTCGCCAGGCATCTCCTAAAGGCACAAATCACAATGAGACGCAAACCATCGCATGCACTTTAGGTAACTTGAGCTTTCGGAGGACCGCGAGCAGGTAAACAGGCAATGATCACTGGGATAATCCAGAAACGCAGACCCAGAGAGAAGTCTTCCCAGAGAGGGGCATGAGGGAGAAAAGATAAAGGTACAGAGCCAGAGAAAGGGTCGGAGGTGGGAAGCAGAGCCTGGGTAGGAAAGTGCAGCGATGTCTGCAGTGATGAAATCAGCTCAGAATGCTTGAAACTACTGCACATTGCAGGCTGGTGAGCATGCCGGCAGGCCTCTGACCCAGAACCCGACAGACTGGCGGCTCTTTAGGTTTTTTAGACTATGAAGCACTTGGTAATTCTGACATCAGCTATGGATCTTCTCGCCAGCAAAGCGTCTCTGAGTACAATATTGTCCACAAATTCAGGGGGTTCAGAGTCACAGATAGAGCAGACCAAGACTCCCAGCTAAACTCTAGCTCAGACTCACTGGAGCTCATTTTTCAGATGAGGAAACTGAGGCCCGTGGTGACTCATGGAAGCCAGCTATAAAAGCCAAGACCTAGGTCTCCCCCCACCTCCCACTAGGGTACCGCCAACCAAGACCCACGTCTCCAGCTGCACCCACAGTACCCTGAAAGGACTCCAGGCGCCGGCGGCCCTGACCTTGTACCCTCCACGGGCTCCATCACTCCGGCTCCCAGACTGAGAGCTTCCGGGCCTGGCTCAGGCGACCCATCAGTACACGCTCTACCAGGGGGAGTAAAGCGAGATGGCCGAGGCTGGGCTGGAGGGCCGTCTGCTTGTCTCGGCTTACCTGTTCCCTGCCACGTCCAGGACATGCAGCTCGGCCGCCCGAGACACCTCCGCGGGGATCCGAGTCAGCCTGTTGTCACGCACGCAGAACACCGTGAGGCTGCAGCAGCCGCCGATCTATGACAGGAAAGAAACACGACAGTTTTCCAGGCTGTTCTGGGACACGGGGGTGGGGCTGGAGGGTCTTGTTCATCAAATGGCATGAAACGGATGCACAGAATTCTATCCCGTGACGATTCAGTCTCGCTGATGACAAACTGTGCTCAACTTAAATCACACGAAACATTGAGTAACCTGACAAAAATCTCTGCAGAACATTAAACATTCATGTTCTCAATGAAGCCAAGAAAATAAACAATACAGTTCAAAAACTGCATTCTGAACAGAAAGCCATTTTATCTTTCAAATATGTTAACCAGATGACATAGTCCAGACACATATACAATTTGGCAATGTGGGAGTTTAAGATTCTAGGTTGGAAAAGAATATGAAAAAGCGTAATTATATATATATCTGTTTGTATAACCGAATCACTTTGTTGTACCCCAGAAACTAACACATTGTAAATCAACTATACTTCAATAAAAAGCTTAAAAGAAAAAGAATACTAGGTTTTAAAAGTTAGGCGAAAGATGATACATACACACACACACACACACACACACACACAGTTTTCAAGACCTGCCCACTATATTAACTTCAGTGTTCCAGTTTATTTTAAAAAGAGAAAAAAGAGAGACATCTGAGAGATGATTCACGGATTACTACCACAAGTCTCTGAATAGCTTTTGGTCATTCACAACTTAATTTGATAAATTCATTTGCCTTTGACAAATGCAAAATCAACCATTTTTTAGCAAAAAGTAAATTCGGTCGGCTATGACCTAATAAGCAAACTCTGGAAGACAGGGAAGGACAGGGAAGACTGGCGTGCTGCAGGCCACGGGGTCACAAGGAGTCAGACACGACCTAGCGACTAAACAACAGCAACATAACCTACTGCTAAAAGCATATGTCAATATCTGCACCCACCAAATCCAATTCCCTATTATTTAAAGTAACCAATTCTAAGGTAATTGAGCTTAGTATGAGTCTGGTCTTCACAAAAGAATTCACTGCCTCTCTTGAATAAGCTGGCTGTGGCTTCTACAGACAGGAAAGCTGAGCCAAGGGGGTGCAAAACCAGCTCGTCCTAGACACAACAGCCCGCAGGCCTGGGGCCACACTCCACTCTCCAACCAGGCGCTGTCCTGACTCAGAGCGGCTGCTGTGGAAGGGCTCCTGAAGGGACCTATTGATTCCAGCCCATGGAAAAGTACTCCAGGGCCTCCTGCCACAAGAGGAGCAAGACACCTGGGTCTTCATCAGTGTCTGAATATACCTTCTGCCCTTTTCTATATTTATCTCTGTGTTAAATGTACATTTGGACCTTAACAGAAGGCACATTTATGAAACTGCTGCATAATTCCTTTCATGGACAACTTATTATATCTTCCCTCAGGAGTTAATATAAAGATTTTGAAATACTATATTTAACCACAGCACGTAACCGTAATGAATGTATAAGAAAACACAGAGGAAACAGGACTAACATTCCTCTCTGATTACCTGGAAACACCCAGGTATGCTTGATTCTCAGTATCTGCATTTCCCATCCCAGAAAAACTGGTTTGCCCACTGTCCTCTACAAGCCAGCATGGACTGATATTTCTCATCACACTGTTTCTTACAGAAACACCCTTCTGTCATTTTCGAATCTTACCAATCACCCCTAATTAGCAAAAACATTCTCTAACCCAACACCGCCGTCCCAGAACCCCTGGTCCACATCAATCCATTGCCTTCCTAGTCCACACAATCCTCTGAAAGAGCGTTTGACAGGCTGTTTAATTTGCGTGTTTACATGTAATCAGGGCGCCTGGCCTCCCATCTACCCTCAGCGGAAGCCCAGCCACCAGCCAACGTTCCTCATGAAGGTACGCTTACATGCTCGCATTTATTTGTTCACCTACTGCTGAGAGGCTGTGGCATGAAGCTGTCATCTGCTTCCATGTGCAGCAACTGGAGACCACAGAACTCTTTTCTCTGGCAAGAATCTCTATGTCTGATGTAGTGCAGATTTTCTGTCCTACGAGAGGCGTCAGCATCTCCCAGGGGGCAGGTGTTCTTCCCTCCCTTGAGGAAGGGATCAGTTTTCCTCAGGTGCCCAGGCACCTTGGGAAAGGAGGTGGATCAAAACCAGGGATGCCCTGGAGCAGGCGAGGAGCGACAAGACAGAGCCCCCCTGATGAATCTAGGCGACCCCAACAAAGACTGACCCACAGGGAGGAACGCCCACGGTCACCGGGGACCCCCCTGGGTCTGCAAGGAGGGGCAGACACACCGCATCCCGCCCCGCTCTGAGGCAGGACTCCCTCGGACGCCAGGGACGGTGATTCACACGCAGGACCTGCCTGCTGAGGGATGAGGTACTGGGGGTGCACAGAGCTGAGACTGCGTGGGGATCTGGTGCTTCGCTGGTGCTGAAGCCACCCGCTGCCTGCACCAGCAGGGTCTCTGTATCGGTGGGGGGTGTCCACGGTTGGATACACCACCACAGCATGTCCGATTTGTACCACATGCATATACCATCTACTCCTCAACAATCATTAACTAATGAACGTGAGTCAGAGAGGGCTGTGAACGCTGTCCATGCAATAAAAGCTCTGCCCAAGTTCACACCCTTAAGGACTTTGGGGTAAAAGATGGGAAACTCGGAGGGTGTGTGCTACCTACGTGTTCATGGTTTGTGGTTTATTTTTATTTCCCCACTCTAATGTCACACCACTGGAGAGGTCGAGGGAAGGAAGGCGGTGTATCCCAGAGCCTCAGGCGCCCTGGGTCCCCAAGGCAGGACAGTGGCCTCTGAGCCCCACCGGCGACATACTAGGGGAAGGATGACAACAAAGAGCCCATCTGGGCCAACGCGCAAGGGCTGCCTGATCTGGGAAAAGATGCGAGCACCCCACAGGGCCTCTGTCCAAGCCCCTGGGAAGGGGGGATGCGAAACTTTGGCTTTTAGAAAAGACAACTGGACAGTTAAAACCATGACACACAAGACGGGGCTCTGTACAGACGTCAGGGTGGGATGAGGGCACCGGGGCGGGGGGTGGTCTTTAGGGTCACACAGACCCGCAGTGGGATTCAGGCTCCCTCCTGGGTCCTGTGGGTTCTCACGTGTTCCTTTAGCGAAAGTAATAAGCATTAGGTTGAAAGGAACCACCTGCCACAGCCCCTATCCTAGGACCTGGCCTGTCGCCTCTGCCAAGTAAACAGAGCTGGTGTTTTTCCGAGAACGTCAAGTCCCAGGTCCGAGTCAGGAGGCAGTCCACGCCTGAGCCCCTGCCACATCACTGGAACTTTACGGAGGCCGCCCCGCTTGGCCCTGGATGCCACAGAGCCCCTTGGGTGTCAGGCCCCATGACCGTGCCTTGGGGTGACATTTCTTGTGTTCACAGGACTGAAGAACTGCCCTGAGTTCAAGACTGTGCTTTGCAACACTCATGCAGTTTTGCTTTCTCTTTCGGGTTCAGGAGGTAGAGTTTACTTGCTCCTTAGGGGTCAACAGGAAAAATGTCTCATCACTTAGGATTTCTGGGAAGCAGAGATGCTGTTTAAGGAACTTATCACCAGTGACATAGGAGGCTGACATTTTAAAACCCCTTTAACCTCATAATAGCACACAAGGATAACAGCACCACAGAAAAGAATACGAGGGTCTGGACTTGGGCTCCCTGAGAACTACAGAACGCAGCCGAGGACACTCACTGTGCTCTCCTATTCAAAACAATACTACCCTTGACCCTCTGGCGCTGGTCTGACCCATCTCAAGGAGACGGCCCCTGCAGATCACGGAGCAAGCCTTTGCCCAGATCAGCTTTCCCTGAGTATCAACTGCCTGCAGGTGACAGCTGGGGGAGACCATCAGACAGATTGCAGGACTCAAGGAGAAAGGCGGTATGAGTCACCTTTGCCCATATCCTGCCCCGAGTGGAAAGGAACTTCCATTTTCCTTCAGTATCTTCCTTTCAATATACTGTTGTAGCAGAACTGAACCCATACTTCACCGGCCAAGAGGGAAAATGTACAATAAGCAAAATCGGGTCAAAATCCCATTGGAAAAGAAATAACATGATGTGTGATTTTAGAAACCAAAGGCTATTTTTGCCTCTCCCACCATCATCTGTAGCTTATTATTGAAATGCTCCCCACTCCAGAAATATCTTGGAGACCGTGTGGTTTGGGGACTCCCTGAGTTGCTGGGCCACTGACATCAAAATACCCACTGACAGCGACAGTATTCTCCCAATTATACAAAGTAACTTAGGTGACTGGAAAAATAAAAACCACATACACACACACGACGGCGTGATGAGAAAACAACTCAAACCAAATCCTGCCACAGAGGGATAATCAACCTTAACATTCAGAGGTGCCAGTGCCAGGTATCTGTGGTTATAAACATGCAGAGCAACAGAATTAGGACCAGCTATGATCTTCAGCACCTTTGTCTGCATGCCGGAATGCCTTCCCACCCAAAACGGCACCAAGAATGCTTTCCCACGTCATTAGGATTCTAACAGGATTTTTACTGACCACTCAGTTATTTCTTTCTACAGAAGGATCACAGATTACTTAGCACATCACCCTTTCAGACGTTGCTTATTAGTTCTGCCATTTCTTTGCTGTGTGACCCTGGGCAAGTTACTTAACCTCTCTGAATCTCAGCTTAGAACTCTGTTGGATGGAGAAGATTATTTGCCTCTACCTAATAGAACCGTTGTGGAAATCAGACAAGAATTAGCCTGAAGCCACCTGGCACATGCCAGCTGCCCCTATACATGCTTGGCATGGTGCTTGGAACATGTTAGACACCTCTGTGTACATCGGGAGAAAAAAATCTTGTGCATGCCTCTTAGCGTACACTCCTGATTGCTGTCTTAGGATAAATTCTTACAAGTCTAACAACACAATCAAAGAGTACGCACTTTCTTTACGTTTTTAATAATGCTACCAAATTCCCTTCCAGAGATGCCATAATAATTTATCCTTCCATGATAACAGGCACTTCCTGTACTCTCATCAATATTTGGTATGTTATTCTATTTTTAAAATCTTAAACATCTGATAGATATAAATGCTTTGATTAACATATTGTTGTAAATAACTGTTATTGTTCAGTTGCTCAGTCACAGGCTCAACCCATGGGTTGGGAAGATCCCCTAGAGGAGGGCATTGCAACCCACTCCAGTACTCTTGCCTGGAGAATCCAATGGACAGAGGAGCCTGGCGGACTCCAGTGAATAGGGTCACAAAGAGTCAGAAAGGACTGAAGCGACTTAGCATGCACACTGGTTGCTGTTGTTCTGTCACTCAGTCCTATCTGACTCTTTGTGACCCCATGGACTGTAGTACCCCAGGCTTCCCTGTCCATCACCAACTCCTGGAGCCTGCTCAAACTCATGTCCATCGAGTCAGTGATGCCATCCCACCATCTCATCCTCTGTCATTCCCTTCTCCTCCTGCCTTCAGTCTTTTCCAGCATGCTGGGAGGGATTGGGGGCAGGAGGAGAAGGGGATGACAGAGGATGAGATGGCTGGATGGCATCACTGACTCGATGGACATGAGTCTGAGTGAACTCCGGGAGTTGGTGATGGACAGGGAGGCCTGGCGTGCTGTGATTCATGGGGTCGCAAAGAGTCGGACACGACTGAGCGACTGAACTGAACTGATCTTTTCTAATGAGTCGGTTCTTCATATCAGGTGGCCAAAACACTGGAGCTTTAGCTTTGCATTAGTCCTGCCAATGAATATTCAGGACTGATTTCCTTTAGGCTTGACTGGTTTGATCTCCTTACAGTCCAAGGGACTCTCAAGAGTCTTCTCCAATACCACAGTTCAAAAGCATCAATTCTTTGATACTCAGCCTTCTTTATGGTCCAACTCTCACATCCATACATGGCTACTGGAAAAACCATAGCTTTGACTAGACAGACCTTTGTTGGCAAAATAATGTCTCTGCTTTTTAATACGCTGTCTAGGTTTGTCACTAGCTTTTCATCCAAGGAGCAAACGTCTTTTAATTTCATGGCTGCAGTCACCATCTGCAGTGATTTCGGAGCCCAAGAAAATAAAGTCTGTCACTGTTTCCACTGTTTCCCCATCTATTTGCCATGAAGTGATGGGACCAGATGCCATGATCTTAGTTTTCTGAATGTTGAGTTTTAAGCCAACTTTTTCACTCTCCTCTTTTACTTCATCTAGAGGCTCTTTAGTTTCTCTTCACTTCCTGCCATAAGGGTGGTGTCATCTGCATATCTGAGGTTATTGATATTTCTCCCGGCAATCTCAATTCTAGCTGTGAATAATGATTTCACATTAGAAACCCATTTCAATTTTTTTCTCCTGTGAATCACTTACTGGCTTCTGTGGGGTTTCTCTGCTTTTCTTTCTGTCCACTGTTCTAGAGTAGGCACGACTCTTCTCGGATGTGAAATAACTTCTAACAGAGTAAGGAAAGGCAGCCTTCACATGCAATGTTGTAAAAGTCTCCCTGACTTCCAGCTAGCTGTCTTTATTTTCACAAAGATCAGAAATCTCATCTTCATGTAGATAAATCCATCAACTGTTTCTTTATGACTTACTTCATCTTCCAAATATACAATGCCTTCTCCATCTTTGATACTTTGAAATCCAATGGTCAGCTTTCTTCTTTTTTTAATTTTTAGGTTTTGTCTTATCTCTTTTATTTATCAATAGTTCACTTTATATCATGGGAACTTAATCTAGAAGAATTTTAAATTGTACTAAGAATAATACTTTAGCCACCTGATGCAAAGAACTGACTCATTGGAAAAGACCCTGATGCTGGGCAAGACTGAAGGCAGGAGGAGAAGGGGACGAGAGAGGATGAGATGGTTGGATGGCATCACTGATGCAAAGAACTGACTCATTGGAAAAGACCCTGATGCTGGGCAAGACTGAAGGCAGGAGGAGAAGGGGACGAGAGAGGATGAGACGGTTGGATGGCATCACTGACCCGATGGTTTGAGCAAGCTCCAGAGTTGGTGATGGACAGGGAGTCCATGCTGTAGTCCATGGGGTTGCAAAGAGTCAGACATGACTGAGCAACTGAACTGAAGAATTAGGAAGGAAGTTATCCACAAAATGAATACTCTATCACCATGAACCTTTCTGAATATCACAACAAAATCTGTGGGTAATTGATGTTTACAGATTGCCTGTTAGAGGAAAAGTTGTGATGACTGATCTGTAAATCCTCCCTTGTCTTATTTCACTGGACAGGTATGATGGCATGAGAGTCACCTCCATTTTGACTTAATAGAGAAAAAAGACCAAGTCCTAAACTTAGGCACATGCACAACATCTTCCAGGCAGAAATCTTTGTGGTCAAGGTTACTTAAAGGTAAGAGGTGGCCGGAAACGTATCTTCATATGCGTGATCACACATTCACCAACGTCCTGTCTGTCCGCAAATCACGCTACAACAGCCTCTTCCCCTTAAGTCTTCCATCCACCAAAACCAGGATTTTTTTAAGGGAACTTCCTTATTGCAGAAACATACATACTTGAGCAATATGATGAGGGGTAAAAGATGCAAATAAGTGACCTGAAAAATTAGAAGCATGCCACATGTAGCAAATACAGCGAATCTAGCCTTCGCATCGGAGACAGAATCATGCCAATAAACTAGAATCGGGTGAAGGCAGGTGAGCTGCCAAGTTATGCCTTTCAAAATATCTGAATAACTTAAGATGTAATTCACAGAAAAGCATTCTTTTGAGAGAGAACAATTGGAACAAATCTGACAAACACATAACAAAATTAGGTTCCAGGCCATGCAGTCATTCACGAAAAGAAAAACTGAGTTTGGAGGAAAATGTCCAACATTTTACAATGAAAAGCGCATAAAGTGCTCAGCCAATCTGAATCTTCATGCATATGAGCAGCAGAATGGAAGCTGGAGATGCAACTGTGGTCTGAACAATACTTACAAGATGGCAAGTTTACCCGACTTTTCTAAATATCCAAGCAGCTAACAATTAAGAAAACAAAAGACATTCATTGATTTGCAAATGTTTACTACACGTGACACCACAGAACACAAACAGAATCTATCATTGTGACCCACACAGTACAAACATCTTCCCCTCAACCATGTGGGGAAAAAATGCAAAGAAATGCTGCTATAGACGAAGGGACTGTGCTGTAAAACTGACAGTACGTTACGTTACCAAATGGGAAAGAAAAGACAAAGAGAAAGAGCTCACAGCGCCCCAGACCAACGGCCACTAATACAGCTACGGCTGGGGACACGTACACGGGACTGGTTGGCACCGTCAGTCTAAATGCGTCATGCGTGAGACAACTGTTCAAGAGGAAGCAATCACGTCAGGAAGAAGAAGAGAGGAGAATCCAATCAGGAGAGTGCAGGATTTGATGGGATGGTATCAAGCTTGGAGGCAGAGAACATGCGCACGCACGCACGCACGCACAGCCCAGACCAACAAAGGAGACCCAGCACAAGGTGAGGGCCCCTCCGTGGTTTGTCGGCCCAGTCCACGGGGCAGCACTGCCAATTTCTGCAGGGTCACCGAGCTGGGATTCACAAGCAGAACTGGGACACATCCCAGTCTGGGAGCTGAGTGTGAGCGGGGGTGAAATGGGCAAGAAAGGAGCCAGTCCCCAGGGCCCTAAACAACTGCCTTTTTGGGCAGCGGAAGGAAAAGGCGCAGACTCCATCCCCTGATGAAATTCCAGATGCCAGGGAAGCATCATAATTTCATCCTCTCAGAGTGAAAAAAGGGCTGATGCTAATATGACGGGGACAGTTTACAGGAAGCAATTCCTCACGTTCTTGTCTACAACGTGTCCCTTTGAAAGACCGGATGCAGAGAGGGGCAGGGATGCGGGGACCTTGCTGGGGATTAACGTCACACTCGAAAGTGCTCTCTTCAGGGTCTACTGAAAACTTTCCTCAAATGCATTAATCTTCTAAGGTGTCCAAACTGCACTTCCTTTACGCAACCAAGGGGGCTGCCTCATGTCAAGGTCAAGAGGTGAAAAGGTGGGGTTCCATCTCTACCAGCTGAGCGGCCAGGCTTTTACGGGCTTGGCCGTGGGGGACACATCTGCAGTCTCTTCTCCAGACTCCAGCTGCGGGAGCCCCGGCCGGAAAGCTCTCCCTGCCTCAGCTTCCCCGTCTATAAAGCAGGGAGATCCAGATCCTCATGGCCTCAAAAGCGGCCGTGACATTCACTGAACAAGCAGGACAGCACCTGGTCCAGGGCCGTGACATTCACTGAACAGGCAGGACAGCGCCTGGTCCGGGGCAGCCACTGCGGAGGGAGGGCCTGGATCTTTTGTCCTTCCCTCTGCCTGTGCGTCTGACCTACACCCACCCACACGCGCTCTCCCACCAGAGTACAATCAACACCAGCTCTGTCCTTCAGTTTATTGCTTTTAGACTGGAACCAAAATGAGGATTTAATGAGCAGAATCTCTTCCTTGAGTCCCAGTTTAGCGAAGATGGAGACTTAAGCCTTTGCGCTGGAAACAGCTTTACTTAATTAAATGTTAGGGTTCCCATCGTGGCTGTGTGAGAATGCGGTCACATCTGTAACAAACATCCCTATCCTTCCGCTCAGGAGCACCGGCTAACGCACCCAGGGAGAAGCGGGGCCGCTGAACCCCCAGACAGGGACGGGGGAGAAAAGACCAGGCCAGGTGAGATGCCTGCAGGAGCGGCCGGGGAGCGTCAGAGCCCCTCAAGCGCTCGCTGCCTGGAGAACAGCTCTGAAATGACTGCAAGATGGGCGGTGACAAGGGTGGAGCAGAGAAGGAAGCGGGAAGCTGCTCCCTGGGGACCACAGCGCAGGAGGCCACACCTCCTCCTGTGCGGCCAGGCGGAGCGGCTCAGCAGCTTGCTGTGCGTCAGAAAAACAGCGTTTTACTCTTTAACAGAGACCAAGCTCGGTGGGACCCATCTTCAGGCAGGTTCTCCTGGTTCCAAAGAGAAAGACAGCCTTCCTTTTAAACAGCACCCCGGAGGCCACCTCGTGCGACCCCTTAGGGCTTCCTCCCATTCTCAGTTCCGGCACCTCCTCGGATAAATGCCTCTAAATCACACAGCCATGCCCACAAGGGGTGGAGGCTCTCTTCTCCCGCTGGGAGCATCCACCAAAAAATCTTAAGAACCGGGCTCTACGTTCCCGGGCATCCGCCTCTACATGAAGGGCTCCCTCTCGTTCTCCCAGACATGAGCTTCTGCCCAGGAAGACTGTCCACCGAGACCCATCTTCACAACTCCAATGGCTCATGGGAGGGCTTACCTGCTCACTAGACCCAATCACCCCCAAAGCCAAAGTCCATAATCACCCCTTCCTGTCAATGGTCTTGCTCTTCTCCTAGGCCAGCCCCCAAACGCCACTCTCTCTGTCCCCCTCCGAATTCACCTTTCCCAACTCTCCCCAACGTTACTGATGGGTCATTCTTTGATACAATTCCTCCGACCATCTCTGGACCCACTGATGAGAGTTCACACCTTTAAAAAGCAGCATATAAGTATTTGACATCTGTGATCCCTTGTTTATCATTATTTCTTTATGAATTATTATATTATTTTCTTAAAAGCACATACCTCTTTTGGTAAAGACACTAATTTATTTCTGTCTGCATTCAAGTTGCTCAACTTCTTAAGTTTTCCAATGCTCTTAGGTAAAGTCTGTTAAAATAACATTTTTGTTATTAACACATACTTTGGACATGGCTCAGAGTAAAACAGATAAAATGGATCTTTTCAAGAACTGAGAGGGTCTAATCTCATCCAGCAAGACAAGTCCTTCCTCAACAGCAGGTGTTTGTAATGCTCACTTGGGGATGTGGCATCTAATATTTTGCATTTTTGTAGAAATGAGAGTATGTTTCAATGAAATGAGGTTAAAGACACAGGCCTGGGAACAGGGAAACACACAGTAAAAGAGGTAGTGAAGGCCCTTCAAGTCAAGGAAGTGAAATCTGCACCCCTAAGATCCACCCATCCCTGCCCGCACCTCTGAGAACCGCTAGTTTGCAGATGCCTGTGGGGGCCGGAGTGCAGGCGGTGGGAGCTGGAACTGGGCAGGTGTGTGTGTGGGGGCGGGGGGGGGGGTGGGGTGCCCGCCGGGGCTGGGGCGGGGACCACCCTGGCTGGTGTGAGCCCTCCAACCCTGCAGGAACCGGCCCTGGGTCCATGGGGAGAGGAGGATCTTCAACCCTGATGCAATCCAGGGGTGAACGTCACTTTTCTAACTGTCACGACTACCATCTGTAATTCTAACGGATTCCTTCCAGAAACAAGGAAGGAGCCCAGTGTCCTGACTACAGGGGGATGTTCCCAGGCCCACACCAGCTCCGCCTCCTTAACCCACTCTTGCTGTCTTCTTCTGCTCTGCTCCCCAGAAGAGCATTACTTACTCCTTTTATAAAGAGAGGAGAAAAGGGGAGAAAGAGGTAAAAGGAAAAGTCGGGTAAAAACTAAAGTGACAAAATGAAGACAGAGAAGTGGAGGGAAAGGCAGAAAAGTAAACCAAAAACAAAGAGGCTACAAGGCCAGGACAGGGGGAGCAGGGTGAGCAGATGGGGCGGGCAGCAGGAGCAGCAGCGGGCAGAGAGCAGCCGCCCCAGAAACCCGCTCTGCAGGCGTCACCCAGAGGACGGGGAGGGCCGGTCCAAGCCCGGGCACCTGCTCTGCCTCACCCAGCTTCTTGGACGGGGTGAGATCAAGGTCAGAGCTGTGCTCTGGCTCCCCAAAAGAGCATCCCCCACCCTCAGTGTCCCCAAGGCTTTCTGGGTCCAGCCCCCATCCCCTCCCCTCCCCTGCACTCACATCTGCTCCAAGAACCAGAAGGACACCATTCCCACTGGCCCACCCTCAGACACGAGCAGAGGCACTTCCACCAGCAGGGCCGGTCCCCCCGCCTCCCTTCCCCAGGTGTCCAGGCCAGTGCCCGTACCCTGAGCGTCACGATGGGGCGCAGTCTCTGACGGGGGGACCGGGATCATCTGCATGTCCCGAGCCTGCTTCTCAGGCCCCTTCGTTAGTTACAACATAAGGGGACCTCCATCTGGTCCACCCAAATTACAAATATGCAGAAGCGACCCTGCAAAGCGTTGCTGACGCGGAACCCACACCATCAATCTCCACCTGACCCTGGGGCCACACTCACCAGGAGCCGATTTTCTGTAAGAACCAATTCCGTGAGGCTCTCACAGTCTCCAACCGCCTCGGGCAACTGGGTGAGTCGATTCTGATCCACCTTCAAGATGGACAGTTTCTTTAGTTTTCCTGTAAAAGGGTCATTTAGGCTCATTAGTTATCACTGTTTTTCTGGTCACCACTTGGCATCTCCCCTCTGCTTGCTGTTTGGAATTTCCATTCTCATTTGGTTTCCTCACCCAGCTTCAAGAAATTGTGCTATTTGCATTTAGAGTACAAAAGGTTGAGAGTTAAAATCATGTGTTCTGTTTGTCAGAAACAGTTGGCAATTAATGGCAAATCATTTAAAAAGTTGCTACCTAAAAAAATCATGTCAAAGCCCATAGATTTTCACGAAAAAACAAAGAGCTGGCTCTTGATGGAGCTTCAAGAACAGGAAACGTCTTGTATACAGAGGAGAGACTTTTACGTTACCCTAAGAATCATCCTGGCTCAGATGGCAAAGAACCTGCCTGCAATGCAGGAGACCTGGGTTCAATCCCTGGGTCAGGAAGATCCCCTGGGGAAGGAAATGGCAACCCTCTCCAGGACTCTTGCCTGGAGAATTCCGGGATCAGGGATCCTGATGGTCTACGGTCCATGGGTCACAAAGAGTCAGACACAACTGAGCAGCTAACACACACGAGAATCACCCTCGCTAAAAACAAAAGACAGCACACGGCAGTCCATTCCATCACCTGGGGGTGACGATGAGTCAGTGAGGAGCCCTACAAGGGAAATCTCTGAGCCTGCGGGGTCAGATGGTAATCTCTAGAAGGCCACATTAAGACAGGTCTGTCTCACTCAGAACGCAGAATGGACTCATGAGAGGTGCCCTCAGGCCACAGAGGAAGAGCCAGTTTACCGCAGCCTCTGCAGCCGCCAAGGGCTGGAGGAGACCCTGAGCCATCAGAGTCTCGCTGTCACCTGCTCCTGCCTCGAGGGCGCGCCTCCCAAGCAGGTGTCCTTGGTATCCACAGAGGGTGGCCAGCGTGGTGTCACTGTCCTCAGGGCAGTCAGAGGACAGCCTCTATCACAGAAGTGATAAAGCCAGAGACGGGGAGATGCCAAAAGGGTGAACTCATGCTGAGTGCGGTCACGGGGCAGGGCAGGGGGGCTGCTTATTCAGCACAGTCAGTACCTACTAACCCTGTCCCCAAAAGGGCCCCCAGTCCTCAGGCCAGGCGACTCGTCAGCACTGTCTTTGGGGCATGGAACATACAGCTGGCAGAGCTCACCCCAAGAGCTCCTCAACACCACTCACAAGCGGGCCTGCAGACTCTCCTTGAATACTTCTAGTGCCAGGAGGCTCATTTCTTCACTAAGCAGCCCACACTGATTCCTAAGAGATGCACGTTAAGCTCTTCCTTAAATCAAACTGAGATTCACAACCTTTTCCTTTCACCCTCTTGAACGAGAAGACAGAAGGAGGCGACACCTCCTTCTACCCGACAGCCCTTCAAAGGCCTGATTTCAGCCATCTCGTGCCTACTTCTCTCTTTTCCCAGCAGCCAAACATCCTGAGTCCCCACAGCTGTTCTGATGCTATACGTGATTCCTACCGGACATTCCCACCTAGAGTCAGAGTCCCACTCAGGTCCCCAACCAGACTCACCTGAAAGGCAGCGTCTGTCGGTCCTTCTGCCAAGCTGCTCTTATCAACAACCCTTTCATCTGGACCAGATGCCAGAAAGGAAGCCGGGCCCCTGTCACACGGCTTCTCCAACTACTGAAAACCTCTCCCAAACTCCCTTTGATGTTCTGAATGCAGGTTAAGTGAAGGTCAAAGAAGCTGCCCTACGACAGCCACACGGTTTAATACAGCTTCCTACAGTTTCTAGGAAGGCCTGGCTATGGCAGAGCTGACAGCCCATGTCTGTTTATCTTCTCTGTGTTTATTTTCTCACCCTGAGCTGAGCTCCTGTTCGGTAAAGGAAACGTCTGGACTGTTTTTTAAAGGAAACGGCACAGAATGGTTCAAGGAAAAGATGATTCCCGATGGAATCAGAAAAGGCTCAACAGAAAAGGCTCAATGTGTTTCCCCCCAGTAACAGCCCTTCCTGGGGGTCACACTATGAGGTCAAAGGTCATTCCACATAAACTATTTGCAATGCTCAATTAGAAAAGTCTTGATAACTGTTCATATGCCCAAAACACATTCTACAATTTGGGCTCATCCCCACCAAAATCATGGACACAAGCTGCAGAGGAGGTAGACGGGCCTACACTTAAAAGTAGTAACGTATATTTAACAGGCCCGCTCCCAGACCAGGAACACAGACATGCCTGCACACAGAGAGATTCAACCTGTAACGACTGAAGGAACCACGCCCCAGCACGAGAACAGCCAGCACGGGGGCAGCTGGCGTCTACACTCACCGATGCCGTCCGGGAGCATTTCTAACAAGTTCTGCGAAATGACCAAATCCGTCAGTGAAGTCAGGCCGCTGATTTCTTCCGGAAGCCTTTCCAACCTGTTTTCAGAGACGTCTAAGCAGAGCAGGTTCTTCAGATTTCCTATTTCCTGTACCAATGACACAGGAAAAGAAAGTCACGCCAGAACCAGTCACCGTTTGGAGGAATTTCTTATATTGATTTTTCAAGATCACCGCAGAGTGGCCCTAAGGATTCTTCCATAAGTGCTGGTCAAAGGCGACAGCGGGGGTGAGTTTCCAGACCCCTTCCGATGAAAACGGGAAGCTGTGTGAATCACACATGGGTACTGGGAAGGGAGGCCAGGCCCTCCACCTGCAGGCAGGCGAGGAGTCATTCCCTCAGTAAGATGAGGACATGGGCACCAGGGGAAAACCAGCCGCTTGAAGGCCCCACAGTTCGGGATAAAGAAGAAAAAAAAGAGGCCAGACGCCAGTTCTCCACATTTGGACTCAATACTCAGAACAGCCTGTGAAGTCCTGTGGGAAGCCAACTCCTTTCTATGTCTGTGACAGGCACCTCGTGGGACAACACGGGCTCAGCTGCTCCCCGGGGAAACTGGAGCACACACACACACACACAAATACACACACACACACACACACACACACTCAGATACACACACACACACACACACTCAGATACACACACACACACACACACTCAGATACACACACACACACACACACTCAGATACACACACAACAGGGGCTCAGCTGCTCCCCGGGGAAATTGGAGCACACACACACACACACACACACACACACACTCAGATACACACACACACTCAGATACACACACACACACACACACACACACTCAGATACACACACACACACCAGGGGCTCAGCTGCTCCCTGGGGAAACTGGAGCGCACACACACACACACACACAATAGGGGCTCAGCTGCTCCCCGGGGAAATGAACGCACACACATGTGCACGCTCACACACACAGATACACACGGACACAGACACACACACACAGGCACACGCACACACGCACACAGACACACAGTTAATACCCAAGACAACAGAGCCACACACACACACAAACATACACACACAGACACACACACACACAACAGGGGCTCAGCTGCTCCCTGGGGAAACTGGAGAGCACACACACATGTGCGCACTCACACACACACACACACACACACACACACACACACGGACACATACACCCACACACACACACACACACACACACAACAGGGGCTCAGCTGCTCCCCGGGGAAACTGGAGAGCGCACACACACATGTGCATGCTCACACACACACAGATACACATGGACACAGACACATACACCACACACACAATACACACACACACACGGCACATGCATGCACACACACACACACGGCACACGCATGCACACACACACGCGCACAGACACATAGTTAATACCCGAGATACGAGAGCCACACACACACACAAACTTACACACAGACATACACACACAGACACACACACAGATACGACAGACACAGATGCACACACATACCACACACACTATTAATACACACACACACTCTCTGTTAATACCCGAGACAAGAGAGCCAGACTGCTCTGAAAGGGAAGAGCCGACCTGGAGGGGAGGCACCTCCTTGGGGCCCAAGCTCCAATCCAGAGGCATCTGACCCTCCACTCTCCTGACACACGCTCCCTCTTACCGGTGCCCCCACTGCCCCGATCTGCTGCCAGCCTGTCCGCGCCCCCCCACCCCCGCCCCCGCGCTCAGCACCCTCTCGCCTGGACAGGTCTGGACACCCTCTGCCCAAGTCTGTTCACATCTGTGCCTCCATCCTTCCCGCTGGGAAACATCACTCCAGGCCCAGAATGAAACCCCACCTCGAACTCCAGTGGCCCCCTGAAGTCTACATAGGCACAGACTCCTAAATTAGCACTGAATTTGGCCTGAACAACTACCCAGATTATCCCTACCCAATCCAGTACTCACCCCGGGACTCCAACCCTGCATTTCCTGCCTGGAGGAAAGCAGACTACCTTTCTACTAATTTCAGGCCAGGCTCCCTGAGGATAGTCTACTTTTTAAATGTATTCCTTTAAACAACGTCTTTGTCTCCTTTTCTTTCTGTCATCAGTGAAGACAGGAAAATAACTGATTATCTGAGACTGTCTGATGAGTTTAGTCCTGACTTAACAAAAGGTTATACAAGTGGGCCAATGAGATGCATAAAAAAAAATTAATAACATGATCAGTGGCATGTTAATTTCTTTGTGTTTAGGACGTGACATTTTGCACACAATTGTTTACATACATCCGTCCACACATATACTCTCCTCCGCATGTCTAAGAGCTGATTTTTACTTTATTCAAGTATGCTGTGTTAACTTCTCCTATACTGCAAAGTGACTCAGTTATACATACACACTTCTTCATATTCTTCTTCCATTCTGTTTTATTACAGGATATTGAATATAGTTCCCTGTGCTCCACAGGGCCTTGTTGTTTATCCAGCCTTTACAGCTGGTATTTTATACTTTCTTAATATCTTCCTGGCATTTCTGCCCCATCCTTTGACTCTTTTAAGTAACTAGACTTCTCTTAATCAGGACGTTTCATAATTTCCTAGAGAAATCTGTTAATCAAACCCTCACTCATATCAGCTGCTGATCTGCCCTTTCCTTTTCCCAAATGCAGCCAAGACCTCAGGAACAGACTCGCATTAGCTCCGTAGTCGCGTGAGTCGTCGGTGATGTCCTGGCAATTCTAGCACATAACTACAACTAGAATTTTACTCAAGTGCTTTTTTATAGCACCAGGCTTCCTTGCACAGAGACACCTTCTCCACCCGAAGGGCACGGTCCATCATAGCTGGTCCGGACAGCCTAGCAGAGACAGCCCCTGAATTACTATACAATACACACACCTCAACCATCAGGAAATATATGGACTTTAAACCCTGGCTCTAAGAGACCCCGAAGAGTAGAATTCGGTAACAGCTGGAGAAAAACAAAGTTGGGGGAAATGCCTGTGTGTTGTTGTTGTTTAACTCTCTCTCAACTGATGGGAAGGTGGGTCTATGCGCTAGAACCCACAGGCTGACACAGAAGCCCACACGAGAGCCCGTTTCATTTGGAACACGGCTCCTCATGCTTGGTACCAGCAGGAGAAACATAAAGAGCTTGTGACGGCCCAGCTACACCATAAGCAACATTTGGGAGAAAATATGAAGTAGAAACTTTTTGCACTGATTTTACATCAACTATTACACAGCAAAATGTGCTCAAATCATCTCAAAACACTTGGCATATCACCAACAGTGGCAGAAACTTCTGCCATCAGAATCCGGCATCCTGGTAATTTCCAAATGAGCTGGGCTTCAAGCAGGCAACCCAGGCCTCAAGCCAGGATGAAATAAAATGCAGACTTCACACACCAAAAGATATATTTACTATCTTTAGAAACGATGGGTTGAGGCTTTCAATTTTTTGTGGCCATGTGGCGCGATGAATGCTCAACAAATTTTTCCAAATCTGCTTTGGCAACCAACGTTTTAGTTTTCAAGCTCCCTTTTCTAGAAGTCTCATGGAGAAGCAGGGGATGCATGAGGGTGACGGTGGTCTCTTTGCATTTTGGAGGGAAACAGTGTGAAATTACCACTCACCTGAGGTAATTCTGACAGCTGATTTCCATCCAACCAGAGATCCTTTAGATGTAAAAGAGCTCCTATTGATTCTGGCTAAAACAAAAAGCAATGTTACCGAAACAAAGCTCCAGTATTTAGCCCCCCATTAAGAAGGAAAGGACCTTCACTCAACAGTTAGGAATGGAGTATCACAGCAAAGGTTTGTGGGTACTTCTCTAAAATCAGCACCCCTCTCCTAAAAGCATCCCCAAGACTCCCAGCTGCTTCCACTCACGCCATCACCTCCACCCCCGACCCTCCACCCCCAATCATTATCCGTAACCCGTGTGAACCGAAGCACGTGCTCTAATGTTGCCAAGCTGTCTCTGTGGAAACAATGGCTTAAGAGTATCCCTAGAGATGTCCCCCAAATATTTTGTGATCATAACTAAGAACAAGTGAAATTCAAATCTCTCTTCAGTACAGACTTACCAAATTATATATTTCATTGTTTCCTAAATCAAGTTCTTCTAGTCTCCGTAGCTGGGTAAGGGAGCTATTTAAAAAAAAACACACACACACACACACAAAGGGAAGGAGCTCTTGGGATTTAGAAATGCTGAGCAACATGAGATTCCTCACTTGGACTAGTTTCCCAAAATAAGATTCATCTGGATTTTATGGCCATAAATACTACACAGGAAGTCTATTAAGGCTGGCATCTCTCAAATTTTCCAAAAGACACAGAACTTCTTTTTGACAAGCTACTGTAGTTTTTTTTGTAGTTTTTTTTTTTTAATGCTTCAGGAAATTCATTCAGTATGAAACCCCCCCCGCTTTTCCCCAGAGACTCACTCAGGGAGATAAGTAAGTAGATTCTCTCTCAGTTCCAGTGAAGCCAGGTTATAAAGACTAGAAATGAACAGAAGAAAAAAAGGGTTTAAGGAAAATACCTAAGATTCTTCCTATTCCCTCCCCTCCCCAGCAATCCCCACTCCCCAACGTATGCACTCCAGAAGGAGCAATTCTTAGTAATAAGACATGTAACTCACTGCCCTGAGGAAAAATATCTATGACCACCCCATCCCCAGTAAAAATAGTATCGTCTCTACTTTGCAAATTTTAACATTAAAGTAAAGAGAGTGGCACCGTCACCGCAGGGCCTCGCGCACATGAACTCTGTGCGCTGATACACGGGAAGAGCTCTCCAGTCCCTGGGAGACAGCCACTCCCAGGACCAAGACGGGGGCCGAATATGCACTTCCAGGCTTGAGAATGTAAAAAATGCACCACTGCCTTAAAAACAGGACCACCCGAACGCCTTTAATCTCAAGCTGCTCTTCTTGCAAACATCACTGAGAAGTCTGTTTGAACATCACTGAGAAGTCTGTCTGTCTGATCGCAGTGGGCATCTCAGTTCAGAGAGTCCACGTGCTCCACTTAAGTTCCCACACTCACAGAGCAAGGGGCCCCTGAGATGCAGGAGGTCAAGTAACGACACACTCCACGCGGTGCCCGGGACACCAGCCTGATTCGGTAAGCAGTGGCTGTGATAATGTTGCTTTTATTCTTAATAAATCCCGGGTGGCACTCTTTTCAGCAGATTCTCCTGCCTCTCAGCCGTAATCCACGTCTAGCAGAAACACCGTGCGAGCATACAGAGGTTCTCCCCAGATGCTGGTGATCTGGGTCACGGTGGCGATTCTGAATCAGCAGACGCCACACACCTCCCAGTATGTTAGCGCTGGCACGACACGCTGATTCAGGACAGAATCGGCTGGTTACTCCAGCAGGCGTGTGCTAAGCTCTGAAAAGCGAGAACTCCAGCTTCTGCTAATGTCACCAGAGTAACGCCCAGATTTGGAGGACTTTTACTTGTGATCCCACAGAACACAGGGTGTCAGACCAACACCCTAATCTGCCTTAATCCTCTGTTCTCCTTCCAACATCAAAGCCAGAATTGCAGGCACTGACAGCGCTTTTCATAACATTAGAAAATGTAAATTTGATTTGCAGGAACAATCATATACACACATAAAACCCAGTGGCTTGAAAAATGTATCTGAACTATACATTTGAAATGCACAAAATTGATATCCCCTTCAATTTTCTAAAAATAATTTTAGAAATTTAGAAACAGTTAACAGTCTCACAATTAAACCAGAGGAAAAAAATAAAACCCTTCAGAATATACATATTTTTAAAAGTCAGTAACCCTGCTAATAAGTAATTATGAATTTAATACCAAGACTCTTTCTCTAAAATGCAGCCAGGTGGAATCGCAACTTCCCAGTCCCACTGCCTCTGGGCCAAACCCTCACATAGAAGAAATAACGTGGGAGGGATGGGGGACCACCCATTATGTGCCCCTAAAAGCAACCCATAGATAAGGCGGAGACGGGACATTACAGGCCACTGTGAAAGTAAAATCAAGGGCCTGGTTTTCAGTTTTAGCTGTTCCCAGAACCAGTCTTATGGGAAAGGTGATAAGCATTTGGCTGTTTTCACATCTCTATTTTAAAACCACTGACAGACCTGCCAGGTTGAACGCTCATCACTTTCACATCTCTTTGACCCACTAGAGACGTCCACTAATGAGATGAGGGAAAACGTTCCTCTTGCTTCCAAAGCTCCCTCCTTGGGCACCATCAAGTGTACCTTGCAAAGCAGTGTCACCAGGCCCAGCTACCGACACCTCCTGGCCCGACACCTCCTGCCTGAAGCAGTACAGAGCTGGGCCCGCCACCCGGGGCACCCCCTGGGTCCTTACTGTCATCTCCTGACCGGGAACCACCCAGCATGTCGCTGGTATCACCAGGATGACCCCATCAAGAAACCGAGGTCCACTGGTGTGAGGTCCATCAGACAGTGGCAAAGCCACAGCTCAAACCCAGTGACAGCCAAGACCCTGCCCTCACCCTGCGTGCGTTAGGCACTCGGTCATGTCCGAGTCTTTGCGACCCTGTGGACTGCAGCCCACCAGGCTCCCGTGTCCATGGAATTCTCCAGGCAGGAATACTGGAGCAGGATGCCACGTCTTTCTCCGCCCTCACTCTGGGGACTGCCATTCTTTGGAACTCTCTCTCTATAATTTACATCCTCACAACTACCTGGATCTGCTTGGCTGAAGTGCTTCGCCACGGCGCCTCGAGTCCCCTAAAATGAAGACAGTCATACCTGCTGCAGCAGTTAGGGCAGGATACATGTTCCTTCAAGTTGACAGAGCTAGTCTGATGTGTTATTTCCTTGAGACGGCCCTGTGCCCAAGCAGTCATGCCTGCCTGCATGCTCGGTCACTCAGTCGTGCCCAGCCCTTTCTGACCCCATGGACTGTAGCCCGCTAGGCTCCTCTGTCCCTGGAATTTTCCAGGCAAGAATACTGGAGTGGGTTGACATTTCCTACTCCAGGGAAGTATAGTCGGGGGCCACACAAATGTATGAGCCCCAAGGCGGGGTCCCTAGAAAGACTGCTCCACAATTCTATCAACCACGGGAGCCATCCCCTCTGCCCAAAACCGCCTCCAAGGACAGGCCTGCAGATGGGGAGCCGCTGGTACGGGACAACTTTTAAGGATACATCATACGTAACTGGTGACTTGAGGGACAATGATGAATAAAAAGTAAGGACACTGGTTTGACTACAGATGCCCACCTCCCATATAAGCCCAAACCTCAGAGTGTAACCTGGCCTGGCTGTTCTCATTTTGATTATTAACTGATTCTCAAATGAAACCACAGGTTTGGTTCTCATCAGTACCCTGCCCTGGACAGCCCCAGGCCAACGCACAATCCTACCAGTCTCTCCAGAAGAGAGTTCTCTAGGCCGTTCTAGGAAGAGCTGACATAAACAGGGCTGGCCTGAATGCAGATTTGGACCAGAGACAGTAAGATCAAAATTCAAGGATGAATGACCTCCTCTCCTGGCTTTTCTGAATACAGCATCTTCCATTATAGACTTCAGGAAGGTGACTTCCCTATGCAGGCAACCTGGTCAATGCCACTCCAGCATATTTGCGAGCAAAGGACACACTGCTAAGAACTGACGCAGTCCGGAGACTTGAACTCTGTCTACTTCAGAGGCCAGGCTGTTAGCCACAGGCCAAGAGAAACTCCACATGCATTGATCAGCTGATGCAGTCAACACGTGATATGTGACCAAAAGCTTAGACACTCAACAGGCAACATGACTGGCCATTGATGACTACTGTAACAACATCAACAGGAACTGTATGACAGAGACTGTTGCCAGTTCTTGCCAAGAATTAACTTTATGGATGAGAAAATGAAGGCACAAGAGGGCACCTGAATGAGGTCTCCCACGATTGGGAAGGGGCAGAGCCAGGACTCATCATGGAATCTGTATTTTCAGTCACCACTTTCTGCTCTCACCCTCGAGTCTGTGAGGTTCACTTTGTGAACAGGGAATACAATATTTGTGAATATGTGTAATACAGTACTAATACACTGGGGCTTCCCAGGTGGCTCAGTGGTAAGGAATCTGTCAATGAAGGAGACACCGGTTCAATCCCTGAGTCATGCAGATCCCCTGAAGGAAGGCACCCCACTCCAGGATTCTTGCCTGGAGAACTCCATGGACACAGGAGCCTGGCGGGCTAAGTCCATGGGGTCACAGTCAGACACGACTGAATGACTAAACAGCAGCAGCAATATAATACATGAATAAACACGCAGAACAAATATTCAGGAATGAGTTGGCTCCCATCTCTGTCCTGCGTCTATCCAGTCTCCTACCACCTAGACCCTTCTCACGGGAAATAACCCCTTTCTATTGGTTATTTGTGCATTTACCCAGAGTTGCCTTTTATGCAAAGAAAAAGGGGTATGAATATATAGCCTTAGCTTCCTTTTTTCATACAAAAGGCAGCATCCTATACAAAGGAGATTTTTAACTTTCTTATCAACAGATAATACACACAGGTATTGTTTTTTTAATTGCATGGTAATTCAGAATCCATACAAACCTTACTTTTTTTAAACCACTCCCCTGCTGCTGCTGCTGCTGCTGCTGCTAAGTCACGTCAGGCGTGTCCGACTCTGTGCGACCCCATAAACGGCAGCCCACCAGGCTCCCCCGTCCCTGGGATTCTCCAGGCAAGAACACTGGAGTGGGTTGCCATTTTCTTCTCCAATGCATGAAAGTGAAAAGTGAAAGTGAAGTCGCTCAGTCGTGTCCGACTCTTCTCGACCCCGTGGACTGCAGCCTACCAGGCTCCTCCGTCCATGGGATTTCCCAGGCAAGAGTGCTGGAGTGGGGTGCCATTGCCTTCTCCAAAACCACTCCCCTAGTAACAGATATTTTACCCTTCAATTTTAATTCCTGACAAATTAAATTTCTGTGTAATATCATCAGGATGACCTCCTACACAAACCACTATTTTCTATCTTTCCTTCACTCCCACCGTTTTTACCATCAAATGGGGTTTAACTTTTTCTTTTCTTTTTTTAAAAAATACCATTTATTTGGCCACATCAGGTCCTCACTGCCCACTTGGGCTTCCTTGAGCTGGCGTCTGGCCCCGGAGCGCCCCAGGCTCAGTAGCTCAGTGCACAGGCTTCGCTGTCCTGTGGCACGTAAGGTCTTAGCTCCCCACCCAGGGGACTGAACCTGTGTCCTCTGCACTGGAAGGCGAACCCTTAACCACTGAACTACCACGAAGTCCCCCAAACAGGGTTTAATAAAAGAAAGATAAAATCCTAACAAGCTTCTGCAGGAAGAGTCTGCAGAAGTCTTTGGTGCCAGCAGCTGACAGTCCCTGAGAGCACGTGCAAGAGTTCACCCTGCTGTGAGCCAACACGCAGGCCAACTGTATTTTTAGGATTCTATTTCAGGGACTGGATGAGGGGTTACTTAAAAAAAAAAAATTTACATCTGTCCTCCACTGTATTTTAAAAATTCCTTTCTAAACCACTGGGATTTTTTTTTTTTCCCCATTTTGGTGGCAAATATCATTAAGAAAAGAAAGAATAAAATAAATTTAGGTGCCCCCAAACAAACAAATGACAGTATACTATTAAACCATTAAAATATAAAATCTGGAAACATTTATGGCAATACTTTTCAACTAGGATGAGGGAAGTATTTACATATCCACGGTATTTCCACTTTTTTAGTACCAGATTAGTATTTAATAAGAAAACTCTGGTTACAAACTTCCTTATGGCGGTGTTGCTCTAGAAAATTTTCTAAAAATCTTTCATTTTATTTTTGGAGCAATAAATATTTACAGAAATTCCCAGGCCTCAAAAAAAAAAAAGTATTAAATACAGTAACAGTTTTCAAAAAGACTGATTCTTTTCAGGGAGCATGTACTAACAGGTCACCATTCCCAAGGGCAGCAGACACAAAATCACACCCACACGCTCGACTTCAATCTGCCAGAGAACCCAGGGCTTATCTGCTTGTTCTACTTCTATTAGCAAATGGTCACAACCAAGTCTTTATTGATGATAACCATTTAGTGACTGACCACTGGGTTTTGGGCACCATTCCAATCTATTACACATATTTCTTCTTCTTAAAGAACGTTATTCTTTGAGGAGGAAATTTAATTAAATAGAGATGTCTAGATATATTTAGGCTAACTCACCTTTTTTCTGATGGTACCAGTTTCTTTAACAGCCAAGGATATGGAATCTCATGAAGCTAGATACACAAAGTCAAACAGAGCAGCTTGCTCACGACGAAGGCAGAGGCTTCCCAGATTCTCACATTCTCCCTGAGCTCCCCACCACCCCGACTCCACAACACCTGGACGTCTTGGAGGCTCTGGCTCTGTGTACCTGCTTATCACCAGGTGCCAGTAACTGAGATGAAATGATCTTAGCACATTGCTGGTGAGGCTACATTACAGAAGAGTTCCTGTAAGAATAGCATAGATCCATTTCCTAGGTATGGCATCATCCCTCAGCAGCACCAGGCTTCTTCAAGTTTGCCTAACGTCCCTTCTTTTTTATTATTTTGATACATTTCACATACTATAATATCCACTTTTATAATGGGTACCATTCAGTGGTTTTCAGTATATTCACAAGGTTGTACAAACATCACCATGACCTAATTCTAGAAAATTTCTATCATCCAAAAAGAAACTTCACATCCATCACAAGTCAATTCTTTCTAGGAGGGGTTTAAAGAGGTCTTCATAAAGCCCAAATATGCCAAAAGTTTCATGAATTAGAAAATGAGGGCTGGGGAAGGGAGGAAAAAATTCATGTGCTCAGCAGGGCATCTGACACCAGAGGAAATGCAGCTTCCTACAGGACGAGACCAAGTTCAAACCCCACCAGTGAGATACACACACACACACACACACACACACACACACACACACACACACACCCCCTGCTCCCACCATCCCACCCTATTCTTACCCCAGTCACAGGCAACCCACTAATTTCTGTCCCTATGAGCTTGCTTCTGCTGAACATCTCATCTGAATGAAATGGTACGGTATGTGACCTTGCTGTCCGGCTTCCCTACTGAACACGTTTCCTAGGTCCATCCACACTGGAGCATGTGTAACTACCTCATTACCTTTTTATGGCTGAGTAATACTCCATCACATGGGAACAGCAGATTTTGTCTATTGGTTCCTCCACTGATGAAAATCTGAATTGTTTCAAATTGGCTATTATGATGCTTCTATGAACATTTGTACACCCATTTTCTATAGACATGTGTTTTCAGTTTTCTCGGGTAAACATGACTAGCAGTGGGACTTCTGGGTCATACAGTAATCACGTTCAACTTTTTGAGGAAGGACCCCCTCCCTTAAATGAGGGCTGCATCCTTTTTATTGAAGTATACTTGATTTATAATACTGTGCTAAGTTCAAGTACACAGCAAGTGATTCAGTGTTACATATATATATATATATATATATATATATATATATATATATACACGCACACATGCGCAAGTCACTTCAGTCATGTCCTACTCTTTGCGACCCCATGGACTGTAGCCCACCAGGTGCCATGGGATTCTCCAGACAAGAGTACCAGAGTGGGTTGCCATGCCCTCCTCCAGGGATGGAACCCATGTCTCTTTTGTATCTTGCACTGGCAGGTGGGTTATTTACCACTAGCACCACCTGGGGAGTAGTGTGTGTCTGATTTTTAAAAAGTATCATTATGGCTGCACAGGCTGTTCATTGCTGTGCAGGGGGCCTCTGCTGTGGCAGACCATAGGCCTAAAGTGTGTGGGCTTCGGTAGTTGCAGCGTGCGGGCTCAGCTGCCCCATGGCATGTTTGATCTTGGTTCCCCGACCAGGGATCGAACCCACGTCCCCTGCTTTGGAAGGCAAGTTCTTAACCCCTGGACCAGCACAGAAGTCCCAGTAGTGAGTATCTATTCAGCCCAATCCCCTGATTTATCCCTCGCTGCCTTTCCCCTTTGGTAACCAAAAGCTTGTCTTCTCTGTCTACAAGACTGTTTTTGTTTTATAAATAACTCCATTTGTACTATCGTTCAGCTTCCACATAAAACTGACACATTTGTCTTTCTGTCTGACCTGCTTTACTTAGTTTGATAATCTCTAGGTCCATCCACGTTGCTACCACTAATCTCAAGAAAAATGTTTTCACAAGCTCAAAAGGCTCTTTTGAGAGGAAAGTTCATTTACACTTTGTACCAATGTTTCAAAACTTCTTAAAGTAAATTCATCTTTCCTGGCTTGAGCAGTGGAATCTTCCAGGTGTTTTTAGTGATAGTAAAAAGTCACTGTCACTTGGCACTGTTTTCAAGAGCATATCTGAAAACTCAGTTTTACTGAGAGAGTTTTCATAAAGCCCATCCGAGACCTAGAATTCTCTCAAAGGTCTACGAAGGACCCCCTCCTCCCCTGCCGCCCTTCTGCCTCACTGGCACCTTCAGTGACAAAGCCCTTTACTTAATTTTACCCCAACTCTTTCTAGGAGGGACTTAAAGAGGTCTTCATAAAGCACAACCAGGCCAAAAGTTTCATGAATTAGAGAACGAGGGCTGGGGAAGGGAGGAGGAGATTCATGTGCTCAGCGGGGCATCCGACAGCAGAGGAAATGCAGCTTCCTACAGGAGGAGACCAAGTTCAAACCCCACCAGTGAGACACACACGGGCAGATGACTTACCCCACTTTACAGACAAAGCTAACACAGCGTGGGTTGGCGCCCTGTGCTCAGCGAGTGGGAGCTGTAACGGGACAGGTGTGCCGAGGCCCCCACCCCGCCCCCGCCCCCCTGCACGCCGGCAGCACCCCTGCCCCCGGGTCCCCGGGTCCCTCCACCACATGGAAACCAACACAGCTGCTCCTGCTGATCGTGGGAACCAGCTCTAAGCTTTCTGGCAACAAAAGCAGAAAGGGAAATGTGATAAATGTTAGAACTGTTATTAAAAGGAAGAAGCTTACGGTTCTCCCAGTGAGGCATTTTTTCCCCTAAAAATACGTATTTTTTAAATCTCTCTGTAATACCTCCTTACCTGGGGGAAAATAAGCAACATCATTTGGTAACAAGTATTCTTCAGTAGGAGGAGGGCATGGGAACCCACTCCAGTGTTCCTGCCTGGACAGACGAGCCTGGCGGGCTACAGTCTGTGGGGTCGCAAAGGGTCGGACACAACTGAGCGACTCACACACACACATTTTTCAGGAGACGGTTTCAGAGAAACAGGTTCTTTTCACAGTTGCTTCTTCAGTCAGCTTTTTATAGGAACGATACAGCATTCAGCCCAGAAGGTGACTCTGCAGGGACAGGCTAACGTGGTCCCAGCACAAAGCTTCTAGAGCCCACCTGGACCATCTGCGATGTCCGTCTGGAGACCAGCAGCATGGAGGAGGGAACACCATGCGTCTCATCCATGAATTTGCCCAGCGCGTCAGAGCCACAGCAGGGTCGGTCCAGACACAAAGAGGGACTCAGACCCAGAGCTCCACAGCTCCAGGAGACAAGGTGGACCCAGTGTACATGCCAACCACACACACACACACACACACACACACACACACACACTGCACTAGCCTTCTGTGTGTAGACAAAGGATCCAGTGCTGAGCGTGCGGGCGACCCAGGGATCAGGTATCTGTGAGTCTGGGATCTCTTTCATCTCTCCTAGTCACTAGGGAAGTTTTCACAAAAGAGCTAGAACTTCAACCACTAAGTGGGGGGAAACCTCAGCCAGTCTGGATAGTGAGCAGACAGGTAAAAATTTTTTAATTCACTTTCGTGAGAGGGTTTGAAGTGATCTACAGCCCAGTGAAAACTCCTGATGCTACAGTGAGCAAGCACTGCCAAGCGTCTGCAACAGGTCACTGAACCATGTTAAACACACATGCAGCAGGTTTTTAAATGCAAACATTACATGCAACACAGATACAAAAACATCAGAAGCTAATAGCAGAACTGTGCTGGTACAAGCAGGGAGGGGCTAGCAGGGACCACCCACCACAGCCTGGTCCATACTCTCCACAAGAGCCGGGAAAGACTTCTAGAAACCCCTGGGGACCCAACACGGCAGAGTTTGAGAATCACTGGTCTCTAGCTTAAGTGACTCCCAACTATTCTGTTCTAAAGGGTGGTCCCACACATTTAAGAGTAAATCCTTACACTTATATTTATTGTAAGATAGATATATAGATACACTATGTACCCATATATAAAATATAAAAAGAAAAAAAATAAGTAGAAAATAAAAACAAAAGAAAAATATTCTTAAATATTTTATGAGAGATACAAAAATCTTTTGGGCTCTCATTAGTGAAAGCAATGAGACTGAAAATACTATATTATGTAGTAAATACTCTGTTTTACGTTTAGGAACAAAACTGACCCTAAATGATTCACTTTGATACTTGTTTAATGGTGTAACAAGGGAAAAAGACACCTCGCAAAGTCACACTGATCCAGGGACTTTGCTGGCAGTCCAGTGGTTAGGACTCAGCACTTCCACTGCAGGAGGCTCAGGTTTGATCCTTGGTCAGGGAACAAAGATTCTACATACTTCAGCCCAGCCAAGATATTTTCTTTTTAAGTTACACTGATCCAAGAACTGTGTCATCAACTGCACTTATTAAATCATTCATTAGTAATTTTAAAAAATTTCTTCTGATTATGGAAAGGTCTTTGCTGAAATTCAGCTGATAAAGTCCCATCATCCCTGACATCAAACACGTGTGTTCAAGAAGACTAATCAGAAAGTGTATTTTTAACAAAGAGGTTTTTTAATTAACAAAGAGGTTTTTAAACACCCATCGAAAGTCAGTTAGTTTCCTGCTTTCTTGTTAAATGCCCTTTCCTTTGAAGGGCCAAGTAATTATGGACGGGCCATCCCAGAAAAGGGCCAGCAAATCTGGGACACTTTTATTCTAGTGACAGAAAAATGTATACTTTTGCATGAAGTAGCTGGTACACCTCTTGGTGGCTTAAAAGATTTTCATGATCATTCCTCATCTTGTTACAAAGTATTGCAAAGATTCTACTGCTGGAGAGCCTTGCTTCATCCCAGTGAGCAGACAATGGTTACCTGGCTCAGAGCCACGCCCTGCAGGAATGAACCACCTGTGCCATGCTGGCTGCTGCTCATCACCAACAGCTGATGCTGCAGACTCGCAAGAACCCAAACAGCGCACTCAGCAATTCCCACGGCAGCAGCTCAAGCTCCTGTGCACTGGGGGGGAACTCACGGGAGCCCCACAGAAAGTTCTATATGAGAAAGACACGCAGCGAAACGCTACCAGGTAAACCAGCGGCTCAGCTTCCACACTGGACAGCTCTGAGCGTGTGTGGACGACACAGCATCTTTGCAAAGCAGTGACAAACGGTGAGGACAGGGAAGAGGAGAGGCCACGGTGATCTGAGAAGCTGGCCTGGTGCCCATCAGGTACCCCCCTCCCATGGCACGGATCTGGGGATGTTTCAGAATGCAATACAAATATTCAGTCTTTCAAAGTATATGACTACTTTTTCGAACAGCCACTAGCTTGTTAGCAGAAAAATTTTTACCAAGCTGTTTGGAACTGCCTCCTTAACGAGTGGACTGTTAGGTGCCACAAGGGGAACCAGGACATAGTCACTGAGGCTCTCAGGGCCGTGGGGGGGAGGCGGCTATCCCACGGTGATGCGGCAGGGAGTTGGGGAAAAGCAGGCCTGGGACCAGAAGAGCCAGACTCCAGCTCCAGCTCTGCCCTCAATGCCCAAACGCCCTCCAAACTGCCTCTTGGCAAATCACACAGGAGGGAACAGGGTGCCCTCGGTTCCAAGGTCCTGCAAGGCTGCTTGTCCTAAAGGCTGGGCTCTCTCCCCCAGGCAGGACACCCCCATCCGGCCCTGGAGAATTCCACAGCTTTCTCAGTTAAGGCCACCTGTCCAAGCCAGGCGCCGAAAGGAGAAACAGGGTTCCCATCGTCAACAGAGCCTGAAAGGACCGACAATGAGGTGTCTGCCTCATCTGACCAAACCGGCAGGGTAACTCACGCCCGGCCCTCCACTCCAGCATCCACAGGGACAGCGGGGAGTATCCATCAGGTAAGTGGCCATTCAACATCCTTTTCGTGCTTTCTGCAGCACCTGCTATTTGTGCCCTGTTCACAATACCATCCTGTCACTAAGAAGTTTTCTGGTTACTAAATATTTAGTTAAATGCTCCAAAGCAACCATGTGGGAATCCTTTGGGAAACTGCAGAGTCCCTCCCAATGAGGAAGCGCTAAGTGGCTTCAGTCGTGTCTGACTCTTTGAGACCCTATGGACTGCGGCCGCCAGGCTCCTCTGTCCATGGGATTCTCCAGGCAAGAACACTGGAGTGGGTTGCCATTTCCTTCTCCAATGCAGGAAAGTGAAAAGTGAAAGTGAAAAGTGAAAGTGAAGTCGCTCAGTCGGGTCCATGAAACCTGTTTAAAAACACACAAATGAGGAGATGGACGGAGCAGCCAGCTGGCCAGCCAGAGCAGGAGAAGAGGGGAGGAGGGGCTCAGAGAATTAGATTCCAGAGACCCTGAGGGCAGGAGGCGGGCAAGGTCAATATTTACATGGCTAGTGTATTAATTAGAAATCCATGAAACCTGACACAGCACGAGTGCAGGGCATGATTATTGACTGAAAGTCGCTCAGTCGTGTCCGACTCTTTGCGACTCCATGGACTATACAGTCCATGGAATTCTCCAGGCCAGAATACTGGTGTGAGCAGCTGTTCCCTTCTCCAGGGGATCTTCCTGACCCAGGGATCGAACCAGGGTCTCCTGCATTGCAGGCAGATTCTTTATCAACTGAGCTATCAGAGAAGCCCATCTTAGCATGTACTAAATCCAATGATTGCTGGAACACTTTTCAAATATGCATATTAACAAAAATACAACAACAAAAAGTTTCCATAAAAACATCATAATGACTGCTTTCTCCAGCACAAAACACTGCGATTTCCTCCACGAAGGGTGCCATGAACTCGCGGTGCTGGGACCTTCCTGTGTCTATCCTGTCCCAGAGCTAAAAGGGTGGAGTTCTTAATCATCACATATGCTGGCTCAGGGTCCAAACATCTGCATGAACCGCAGAGAAACACAGGCCTGCAGGTAGAAACGGGGCAGCCAGCCGTCTCCCTCTAGCAAGGAGGGGACACGGTGGACTGCAGACACCTGGGAAGAAAAGCCTTTGCAGAAGAGACCCAGATACACTGCAGTTCCCAAAAAGCGAGCTTCTGTTTCATCTCAGAACTTAAGCAGGACAGGTAAGCATGAGAGAAATCGTTTATAACAGCCACACACTGGTCCACGAGTGCTGGCCGGCAAGGTGGGCTTTCAAGTGGTCAAGCATGAGCCACCGGCCTGCTTCAAGCCACCATCCATCCTGAAGGGATGGAGAAGACCTGCTAAGATAATTCCCTCCATCAGTTCATCTGTGGGAATGTGCAAGAGAACAGATTCACCAGCATACAGTTCCTTCAAAGGATCCTACACTTCTTGCCATGGCCATGCTCCCTGACCTCAGGAACCAGTATGGGGACTGAGCTGGGCCAGTCCCCCGCCCGCCCTGCTCCATCCCCTCCTGACACAGCCTCGCCACGCCTCGCCCCTCCCCGTTCCAAGCCTGCTCTCCAGACCACCACCCTCGCTCCCTGTCCCCAGATCCACGGTGCACAGCCTGTCAGACACAGCTGCTGTATAAGGCACAGGCCATAAGTTTTCAATGAAATTACTAGGAGCAGTCATTCCTAACAGGATTTAATAACCACCTATATGACACACGCTGCTTCGCTTCAATTAACTACTCTAGAATCCATCCGTTTATAGAGAAACACTCCAAATAAATTAGGTTCTCCACCAGTAACAAGAGGCAGCATCCTTTTTAATTATTAAAATTCAGGGGCAACTGGATGCAAAACACACAGAAGCTGGTTGTGGTCTTTCCTGAGGGGAAACTGAAGACTGGGTAAGCAGCTTTCTGAGTAGACGTAAAACAAGAGCCAAAAAAGGGAAGGAGGTGGAGTTGATATAAATGCCCATTCACCCTGATATAAGCAAACTTCACATAAAAACTTAACTTACTTGCCAATATTTTCAGGCAGAGACTGCAGTGAGATGTCATTTACGGAAAGACATGTCAAATTCTGTAATTCAGGAAAGCTTTCTGGCAATCTAAAAAAACAACAAAAAATGTTATAATTGATAAAGAGAATTGCATATATGGTGTATAGTGAACATAATTATAATGATTTCTTCTTCTATTTGCTGATTGAAATAACCTCCTAAAATTACATTATATGTGGCATGTTTCTTGTCTTTCTAACTATAATGAAAAAAAAGTAAGGACTTGGTTTACCTGGCAGTACAGGGACATGATAAATACTTGTGGATAAAGTGATCCAGAAATAAAGAAGGAAGAAATACAAATTGTAAGAATAAAGGAGAAAAAGTGTCGTGAGCCTACTGAGCACTCTATGAAAGAAAACGGTAAAAACTTGCTGCAGTTGGAGGTGCCTAAGAGTGAAAACACTTTATCGATTAACAGAAAACAGAGAGAAATCTTACCCCACAAGATTATCATAAAACGTAAGACACCTGCTTCAGGTTTTTTTCCTGTAGCTTATAATACCCAGAGCAAAGCTACAGATTACTTACAATTAATCAGCTGACAGCCAATTGCTACTTTCTTAATATTTTTCTTTTGATTTGATCTAAGATGCCAATCATGTGAGATGATTATATGTTTCACAACATTCTACACAAAAAAGAAATTCTGTATACTTCTCTTAGACTCTACTGAACAGAGAAGATTCAAAATAAAATTATTTAAATACTTATAAAGAAAATTTACTTTCAATATTCCTATGGTTACCAGTATTTGAGGCTTAAAAAACACCAACTGAAGGCAAAAAGATCTCACTGCATCTAAAATGCTGAAGGTCCTTATACATAAACCCGCTAAGATGGAGAAGAGAACACATAACTCATTTTTTTGCAGGGGGTAGTGAGGGCTTCTTGCCTTAGTGATAGCCTCTAGATTAGAGTCTTTCGTTTCTCTCCTCTTTCTAGATTCCTTTTTTAAAAAACAAATCCTATGCTGTATGACGTTTAATATAGAGAATAATATGAGAGTATTAATGAGGGCTTTCATAATCGATGAAATACATTCTCAGGAATGGTTTTTACAAAGTTGCAAACTCTTCCACTGTGGAAAATTCTGAAAAGAGATGGGAATACCAGACCACCTGACCTGCCTCCTGAGAAATCTGTGTGCAGGTCAAGAAGCAACAGTCAGAACCAGACATAGAAAAACAGACTGGTTCCAAATAGGAAAAGGAGTACATCAAGGCTGTATACTGTCACCCTGCTTATTTAACTTACATGCAGAGTACATCATGAGAAATGCTGGGCTGGATGAAGCACAAGCTGGAATCAAGATTGCCAGGAGAAATATCAGTAACCTCAGATACGCAGATGACATCACCCTTATGTCAGAAAGTGAAGAAGAACTAAAGAGCCTCTTGATGAAAGTGAAAGAGAAGACTGAAAAAGCTGGTTTAAAACTCAACATTCAAATAACAAAGATCATGGCATCTGGTCCCATCACTTCATGGCAAATAGATAAGGAGACAATGTAAACAGTGACAGACTTTATTTTCTTGGGCTCCAAAATCACTGCAGATGGGGACTGCAGCCATGCAATTAAAAGATGCTTGCTCCTTGGAAGAAACGCTATGACAAACCTAGATGGTGTATGAAAAAGCAGAAATATTACTTTGCCCACAAAGGTTCATTTAGTCAAAGCTATAGTTTTTCCAGTAGTCATGTATGGATGTGAGAGTTGGACCATAAGGAAAGCTGAGAGCTGAGTCCCTTGGACTGCAAGGAGATCAAACCAGTCCATCCTAAAGGAAATCAGTCCTGAATATTCATTGGAAGGATGGATGCTGAAGCTGAAACTTCAATACTTTGGCCACCTGATGTGAAGAACTGACTCGTTAGAAAAGACCTTCATGCTGGGAAAGATTAAAGGCAGGGGAAGGGGATGACAGAGAAGACATGGTTGGATGGTATCACCGACTCAATGGACATGAGTTTGAGCAAGCTCTGGGAGCTGGTGATGGACAGGGAAGCCTGGCATACTGTAGTCCATGGGGTCACAAAGAGTCAGACACGACTGAGTGACTGAACAACAACAATAACCTCTTCCATAGTGTAATAGAGGTAAGTTTTTTTTTTAATCTATAGTTCAAAAGATGCAACTTATCTGTTCTGAATTTTTTCCAGAAACTATATATATATATATATATATATATATATATATATATATATATATATATATAATTTTAAAACTAGCTAAAATGATCTTAAATGTAAGGAAAATATATTTTTAAGTGGCTGGTTTGCTTTTTTACTGGCTGTTAACATTAAGAGTCAAGCTAGTGATGTGATGGGCTATGCTGAGGAAGGCCAGACTTACGGTGGGGAGGGAGGAAAGCTAGTCTGAGCTGTCACTCAGTGGCTACATGATCCTAAATGGTCGTTCCATCTCTTGGAGCCTCAGCTGCTTCAGTAATTAAATCCGTAGGCCAATCCTAAATGGTCGTTCCATCTCTTGGAGCCTCAGCTGCTTCAGTAATAAAATCTGTAGGCCATGCTGAATAATTGTTGCTGCTGCTGCTGCTGCTAAGTCGCTTCAGTCGTGTCCGACTCTGTGTGACCCCATAGACGGCAGCCCACCAGGCTCCCCCGTCCCTGGGATTTTCCAGGCAAGAACACTGGAATGGGTTGCCACTTCCTTCTCCAATGTATGAGAGTGAAAAGTGAAAGTGAAGTCCCTTCAACTCACAGATTCTTAACTCATAATTCTTAAAAGAACACACCCGCCACATTAAAATGGCTCTCCTTCAAGAAACCTGGTAAACAAGAGGCCAGGGTGAAAACTGAGTAAGGCCTCTTATGATGCAATGTGTTCTGATCCAGAGTTTTGAGATGATGGTAAAGTCACATGTCGGCAGACATGAGGGGAAAAAAACATAAGAAACAGAAAAGGGGATTAAGCAACTGAAGAGTTAACAAAAAGCTTCCAGCCAGTATAGTGAGTGTTTCTCAGCTGCCTAACCCAGAAGCTGCCTTTAGCACAAGCAGCTCAGTTTGGTTCCACAAACACTAGTTGAGGGTTCTCTCATTTCCAGAAAGGACAGCAGGGCAGCAGATACAAGCTAAGTGACAGAGGAACACAGTCCAGTCCAGGGGCCTGGGTCGGAGTGATCACTCACATGCAGATTTCCAGCGTTATGAGAAAAGTACCCAGAGAGCATTACAGAGCCCAGAGGAGGGGCCGTGGGAGTCACCAGGAAAGGGTCCTGCAGAAGTGTGATGCGTGGGCTGCATCTGAAAGGTGAGTGAAGGGACTGGCAAAGCCAAAACAGAGGGGGAGGGAAATCGAGGACCAGGCCAGAGAAGGCAACTGAGGGAAGTGAAGGCCGGAAGGCAGGCCGAGGTCAGACAGAGGGTGGAGGAGACTCACAGCACGGTAGGGGCTCCCACCTGACATCGTGGTGGGAGCTGCAGAAATGTTTGAGGAAGAGGGACAACCACACGGACAAGGATGGTCAGGAAAGAGGATGAGACGTGACGACAGTGGTGAGTCAGAAAGCAATCGGGCTGGAGCTTACTAGAACACTATTTTCCATAAAATAAGCATTATTAGTAACATAAAACTGAAATTCAAAGGAGAAAAAACAGAATTAAAGACATACTTACTTCTTAAAAATAAGCAGGTACAGGAAAAACAAAGTGAAATAGGGCATTCTCCATACCCAAGAAGACCCAAGCAATTTTGAGATAGATGACTCCCAAGTTTTAACTTAATCCCAATTTTTCTAGACACTTTAAAAACAAACAAAAGGAATGGAAAGGAAAAATACCTTTCTTTCTTCCGAGGTTGCTTAGAGTCTCGAGAAATCTTAGAAATGGGCCCACGTGGCCCAGAGACACCCCTGGGACAGACTCCAGAGAGCTGTCCCCGCACTGCTGTGTGGGCAGCAATTCAGTCACCCTGGCATCACAGGTGCCTGGAATCCACCGGTCAGTGGGCTCACAACTGAGCCAGGAGGGAAAAGGTGCCTTTAGTACTATGGTCAGAAAAGCAAGCAGAAAGGTTACCTAGTCAATGGGTTTCCGCTGAAGTCAGCGATCTGTAGTGCTTTACAGAATGAGATGCTCTCTGGAATTTCAGGAATATCTGCAGAAGGAAAGAAAACGTCTATCATTGACCACCGTTGTTAGCTGTTTCCATCATCCTCAACGTGGACCAGGAGGTATCTGCACACTACTACCTCTGCTCAAATGTGGCGTGGATTTCCAAAACACTTTTTCTACGTTTATATTCGCTTTCCCGATACAAGATATAGTCTGAACAAAAGCATATTCAAGCAAAACATTAAAAACAATCCCCTCCACCAAGTCCCATCACCTCATCAAAAGTCACTGTTGTCATTCCCACGAGGCTTTTCAAACCCCACTAAGTGTTCATACGGTTTCATCAGTACAAAGTATGCTAAAGTATGCATTTTTTACATTTGTTTATTTTTAATTGAAGGACAACTGTTTTACAATATTGTGTTGGTTTCTGCCACACATCAACATGAATCAGCCGTAGTATACACATGTCCCCTCCCTCTTGAATCTCCCCCCACCTCCCACCCGTCTAGGTTGTCACAGGGCACCACTCTGAGCTCCCTGAGCCATACTGCAAGTCTCCACTAGCTGTCTATTTTACATATAACGTAATGTTCCCATGCCACTCTCTCCATTCACCCCACCCACTCTTGCTCCCCCTGTGTTCACAATTCTGCTCTCTGTGTTCACAATTCTGCTCTCTGTGTTCACAATTCTGCTCTCTCTGTCTGTGTTCACAATTCTGCTCTCTCTGTCTGTGTTCACAATTCTGCTCTCTCTGTCTGTGTTCACAATTCTGCTCTCTCTGTCTGTGTTCACAATTCTGCTCTCTCTCTGTGTTCACAATTCTGCTCTCTCTCTGTGTTCACAATTCTGCTCTCTCTGTCTGTGTTCACAATTCTCTGTCTGTGTTCACAATTCTGCTCTCTCTGTGTTCACAATTCTGCTCTCTCTGTGTTCACAATTCTGCTCTCTCTGTCTGTGTTCACAATTCTGCTCTCTCTGTGTTCACAATTCTGCTCTCTCTGTCTGTGTTCACAATTCTGCTCTCTCTGTCTGTGTTCACAATTCTGCTCTCTCTGTCTGTGTTCACAATTCTGCTCTCTCTCTGTGTTCACAATTCTGCTCTCTCTGTCTGTGTTCACAATTCTGCTCTCTCTGTCTGTGTTCACAATTCTCTGTCTGTGTTCACAATTCTGCTCTCTCTGTCTGTGTCTCCGTCACTGACCTGCAAGTGGGTTCATCAGTACCATCTGTTTCCATCTAGATTCCATATATATGAATTAACACGTGACATTTGTTTTTCTAGGTTCTAGGCTCATCCGCTTCATTAGAACCGACCCAAATGCCCAACAATCCCACTACTGGGCATACACCCTGAGAAACATGATTGAAGAAGACACATGTATCTCAGTGTTCACTGCAGCACCATTACAACTGCTAGGATGTGGAAGCAACCTACATGTGCCCCGACAGATGAGTGGATAAAGACGCTCTGGTACATATATACACAATGCAACATTACTCAGCCATAAAGTATGTGCACCGACAGATGAGTGGATAAAGAAGCTCTGGTACATATATACACAATGGGACATTACTCAGCCATAAAGTATGCATTTTTAAATTACAGATTTTCTTCTGATTATGAGCATAATCTGGAAAATACAGAAAAGTCCAAAGGCGGGGGGAGGAACCACCAGCGTTCCCATCACACAGGGATGACGTTTTGTTCCAATGTAGTTTTTATTTGTCACACAGACACAGTGACTAGGTTCGTGCTTCCCTTGATGTTATTTTACAAACTTTCCCCCATCATTATTTTTCCAAATAGTCCTCCATTCTAGTGGCAGAAAAGTCCGCTGCCTATCTCTTCCTACTCCATGTAACCAATCCCCAGTGGCTGGACATTTAGGTTGTTTCCAAGGTCCTGAGGTGATAATTATGTTTATGCTCGCTCCTGGTTACCTCCTTAGGCTAAGCTCCCTCAGGGTAACCGCTGTGCCAAAGGCACCAACACCGCCACACCGCGCAGGCGGGGGCGAGGCACACCCTTATGCTTCCGCCACCCCTTCAACGTCTTCCCCTCTTTCCTGTCTCTTACATTTTAAAAACTGCCTGTGTTATTGGTAAAATAGTCTGGTAACATTTTGTTTTCTGTTCCTTTGATTACTAATGAGGCTGAATATTTTCCCCCATGTTTACCTGCCACTAAGTGCTGTAATCTTGAAATAAACCAAAATTGCTATTTTAAGTTCCTCTTGTTTAAACCCTGAGATAACAGCTTTCCGGGCTAGAAAAGGTTAGTTCATAGTATTTAATTTCAAGAATACATTATTTTGGACATACTAACACTAAGAAGTGATTCCCAGGTGGCTCAGTGGTAAAGAATCTACCTGCCAACGCAGGAGACACAGGAAACGCAGGTTCAATCCCTGGGTCGGAAAGATCCCCTGAGGAGGAAATGGCAACCCACTCCAATATTCCTGCCAGGAAAATTCCATGAGCAGAGAAGCCCAGCAAGCTACAGCCTGTGGGGTCACAAAGGCAGAGATGACTGAGCCCACAACATTAAGAAGGGCTGAAATAGAAGAGCTTCTCCTTGTCCCATGCTGTTTCTTCCAGCAGCTCGACAAAGGCAAGCAGAGCCTAAACATACCTGATTTTTCTAAACTGGGGGTAAAGAGAGACAGAAGAAGTCAGGGGAAGATGAAGCTGCACAGTCATCAGAAGCTACATACAAGCTCTCAGTACAAATTTTAAAGCTGCAAATATTTAAATCTGTGGTAACATTTGCCTCACACAAGTCTCTGCCTTGTCGTATAAGTTAGTAAAGAACACACATTTCAATTTAAAAAATTGGTTGTATAAGGTAGTAAAGAACACACATTATTTATGGTCCTAGTTCATAAATACGATACCAGTATATACACACACGGACATGCACATACATACACACACACACACAAACATGCACATACATACACACACACACACAAACATGCACATACACACACACACACATATACAGATATATATTAATACACATATGAACATGTACATACACACATATACAAGACGTATATATGTGTATATATGGTTTGTCCACAGTTGAATCTGGAATGAATTTTTAAAACACACCAACATTTGTAGGCCCTGAGGCACATATACAGTGGCAAGACCCTTTATACATATTACCTTATGTAAACTAAAGTGGAAGTTGCTCAGTCGTGTCCAACTCTTTGCAACGCCATGGACTGTAGCTCGCCAGGCTCCTCTGTCCATGGGATTCTCCAGGCAAACATACTGGAGTGGATTGCCATTTCCTTCTCCAGGGATTCTTCCAGACCCAGGGATCGAACCTGGTTTTCCTGCACTGCAAGTAGATTCTTCACCATCTAAGCCACCAGGGAAGCCCATTACCTTGTGTAACTGCAACATAAATTACTGTAACTTCCATTGCCCAAAGTGGACACTAAGGCTCAGAGATGAAGAACCACCCCCCCAATGTTAGCAGTCACTTTACTGAAGGCTGAGATCATGGCACTGTTGGGCATACGAATGAACAAACTAGTGAATGTAACAGAAAAGAGGCGGACTCAGGGATATAGAGGTCAAGCTAGAGGTCACCACTAGGGAGGGGTGATGGGGGAGAGGAGCAAGAGGTGCAAACTACTGGGTATAAAAAGCTACAAGGATCTGTTGGACAATATGGGGAACACAGGTAATACTTTATAGTAACTATAAATGGAGTATAAGCCTTAAAAACTGTGAATCACTATAGTGCATACCTATAACTTACATAATACGGTACATCAACTATACTTCAATTTTTAAAAGAAGGAAAAGACCAAAAAACAGAAACAAAAGACAGAACGAAGGCAGGAACCTCCCTCCGTTACAGGAGCAGCGAGGCTATCCAGGCAGGTGAGGCCGCCCGGGGGATGGTGCCAGCTGGTCTGCACTCCTGACTGCACCCCTCAGCCACCACGCCGGGTCCTGGCAGGTGAGGCCGCCCGGGGGACGGTGCCAGCTGGTCTGCACTCCCAACTGCACCCCTCAGCCACCCAGGTGAGGCCGCCCGGGGGACAGTGCCAGCTGGTCTGCACTCCTGGCTGCACCCCTCAGCCACCACGCCGGGTCCTGCTGAGCAGGTTTTCTAAGGCTGAGAAAAGAGGTGCAAGGGATGCACCTGCCACCTCACAAGCGCTCAGGAAGGAGGTCAAGCTGACACCCACATGTACGTCATGTGGCAGCTTTCCGAGGAAAAGATCAAGGAAACAGAGAGAGAGTGAAGGCTTGTTAATTGGGTGGAAATCTTTAACACTTCAAAGAGCATCAGAAGCATCCCTGAAGCTCAGGATGATGGGTTTACCAAGGAACATCATAAGCAGTGGCTGCCAGAACTCTGGTCAGGGCTGGTCTGGAGTCAGGGACTCTGAAGGTAGAAACAGCAACTGCTGGAGAAAACAGATGGACCCAGTCCAGACGGAGGTGGGCGAGGTCCGCCTCGCAGGAAGACGCTCCCTCCCTGGGCAAACCTGCTCGCACACAAAACCAGCAAATGGAACACAGGTCTCAACTCCAAAGACTGTTTCTTTCTGCCTTATGTGTGTCCTAACTTGAAAGGAAAGCAGGCATTTGCCTGTAAAAATAAGAGCTTTAGACAAGGCAAGCAAGAGAGTGGTTTGAAGAGTCCTGATTACTGGTTTGCTTTAAGTTACTAAAAATATCAGAACAGAAAGCTGAAGACGGGGTACAGCCACTCCTCCTTAAATGCCAGCTAAAATGCCACGCCCTCCAGGACACCTCCTTTGGCCCCAAGATTAGGTTGCATTCCCCTACTCTCAGCTTCCTTGGGCTTCAGCTTCCTGAAATCTGTTACAGTGGTAATTAAATAATTGTTTGGTGATGATCGATCTCCCTTACTAACTCTAAGCTCACTGGCAAGAAAGACCCTGTGGGCCTTGTCTGCGTCCCCAAGGCTGACATAGTACAGTTGGCTCCCAGGTTCCATACCTGGAGACTCTACCAACTGTGGATCAAAATATTAAAGAAAGAAAATTCCAGAATGGTCCAAAAGCAAAACTATTTACTCATGTGACAACCATTTACATAGTATTAACAACTGTTTCGGAGAAGGCAATGGCACCCCACTCCAGTACTCTTGCCTGGAAGGTCCCATGGACGGAGGAGCCTGGTGGGCTGCAGTCCATGGGTTCGCTGAGGGTCGGACACGACTGAGCGACTTCACTTTCACTTTTCACTTTCATGCATTGGAGAAGGAAATGGCAACCCACTCCAGTGTTCTTGCCTGGAGAATCCCAGGGACGGCGGAGCCTGGTGGGCTGCCGTCTATGGGGTCGCACAGAGTCGGACACGACTGAAGTGACTTAGCAGCAGCAGCAACAACTGTTTACATTGTACTAGGTATTAGAAGTGATCTGGAGATTAAAGTGTACAGGAGGATACACAAGATTCCATGCCAACACTGTGCTGTCTTATATAAGGGGCTCCAGCATCCCAGATGCTGAGGGATGCCTGCATTAAGTTCAAGCAGCCCACAGTGCTGAATGAATGAAGGAGTAAATGAGAAACTCACATTGCTAAGCCTCTGCAAAGACAGTTGCTCTCTCACCTGAGTCAGGAAATATCCCCCAGTCTGTTTTTACCAGTAAGAAAACTGTTTGGTCCTAGGCCCCTCATAAGAGATAGTATAAAGCTTGCAGGTTATTCCCAGCTGAAATCCCCTTTAACTGTCTTCCCAGTGTTTTGCTCTGGATAAATGTTAGTTTTAAGACTAAACATATGAAAAAACTACAGATAAAAAGCCACTTCTCAGTGAGGTCGAGGCTGAGCACGAACCTCATTAAAAAACTGTAATTTCAATCTCTTCCCCCACACCCTCTCTCCCTGCCACGCACACTCAGTCTCCAAATCTTCTGTCATTCTCTATTATTTTCCCCGCCCATCTTTCCTATCCACTCACATTATCAGTCCAGTTCAGGCTTCAATGCTCTAGGAGACTACCCTATTCTCTTTTAGTTTTTATTTTGCACTGGAGTACAGTTAACAATGCTGTGTTCGTTCCAGGTGTCCAGTAAAGTAGTTCGGTTTTACATATATGTGTATCCATTCTTTCTTGCATATAGGTTATCACAGAATATTGAGCAGAGTTCCCTGTGCTACACAGGGATTACCTATTCTATATAATACACTATCCTGCTAAACGGTCTCTCTCTGAATCCCATTAGTCATCCATCAAATCCAAAGAGTCACAAGACCGATTTGCACATTTTCCACACTTACCAGGTCTGTGGTGTCTGACAAACTACTTAACCTGCCTGGGCCTTGATTTCCTCATCTGTAAAATGGCTCAGCAACAGATATTTTAAAATAATATCAGCATATCATACCTTAAGTGTTGCAGAAGTTCAGAGAAAGGATACAATGAGACAAAGGACACATGCTTTGAAATAAATAAATAAGAGGAGAGGAGCACAAGCAGAAACGTGATCCTGAATGCTGAGCGGGGACAGGGTCGGCCTGGGTCACAGCTTCCTGAACTCGGAGCATCAGTGCAGGAGTATCTGCGGAGAAGGCCAGAGAGACCTCTTGACAGAAGACTCCTGAGACCAGGCTGAGTGTGTGCAGTTAATTGGCCAGACACGGAGTTTACTCCTCTAAAAAAGCGATAACCACAGCTCCAGTGTAGGGCTGTCAAAGGATAAAGGAGAGGCACACCAACAACAGGGCGCATCTCCTGACCTCTTGTTTTATACTGGATGGCGGTCAGTGGAGAGGACCACTGTTTGCCATTCAAGGCTGAGCATTTTTTTTAATTTAAACGTAGTTAGATTTATAGTGTTGTGTTAATTCCTGCTATACAGCAAAGACATTCAGATATATACATATCTGATACAGATATGTACACACACACTCCCACACCCACCCACCCTTTTTCCTTCTCGGTCAAGCTGCCTGGGATACAGATCCTAGTTCCCCGACCAGGGAGTGAACCGTCAATCCCTGAAGTGGAGGCCTGGACTCTTAACCACTGGACGGCCAGGGAAGCCCCCTATACATTCTTTTTTTTAAGCCTTCCTTCCCATGATGTTTTCTCACAGGATGTTGAATACACTTCCCTGTGCCCTACAGTGGGACCCGTTGCTTATTCTATACATAAACGTTTACACCTGCTAACCCCAACGCCCAGCTCCACCCTCCCCAGCCCCCGCAGCAACCACACGCCTGCTCTTCACGTCCGTGAGCCGGTGTCTGTTTCGTAGACGGGCTCACTCGTGTCGTTCTCTGGATTCCGCGTGTAAGTGACAGCCTGTGGCACCTGTCTTTCCCTTTCTGACTCAGTATGATCATCTCTAAGTCCATTCATATTGTTGTGAATGACGGTTGGATAATTTGAAGAAGAGCAGTGTGATTAACAGAGACGAGAGGATTGAGAGCTTCTGCTGCTGTTTTAACTGAGAAGCAATAGTGATTAAACCCTGAATGAAGATTTATTAACATACAAATATGAGAAATAACTCATGAGGTTTTCAGCTCATTAAAGAAGGTGCCCCCAAACTCCTAACTGCCAACATTCAGCTTACTTCAAGCTTCTATACAGATTTTTAAAAAGGTTAAAAAAAAAAAAAAAGCAAATTTAATCACATTTTTCATGAATTCAAACGGGCTTTATCTCATGTATGTCCAAGAATAAAAGCATAAAATTTGATATTTATAAAATGTCTGAGAATGATAGTAAAATTAAGTAATCTCTTCCCTACAAGTTTCTTAAGATAATCTTCAATCTGGACACACTCTAAGCTTTCCTCATTTCTGAATCAGAACTGCTTTGAGTTTATTTAAAGAGTAAAAATACCTAATCTGCTGTTTACCAATATAACCATTACTATCACCTGTATCCAGGGGACTTATAATCAGCCCTAAACTCTGCAGTGCCAAAAATCTTCATCTTCACCACCACTAAGCGGACAACCACCCTGGCACCAAGAGCCCAGGGGCTTCTGAGAGAGAACACGCTTCTCCCGCAGATTCTGTCATTTAGAAAGTGATCCAGAAGGACAGGGCTGCCCTTCCTGGTACTCCTTTTCTCAGCAACCACTTTTAACACATCAGGATGCGGTTCCACCTTCCGCAGCCCCCTAACCTACAAGAGGAATACAGAGGCTTAGTCTACATCCCTCGACAAGGGATCGGACGCCCAGGAGCCTGAAGGCGGACCAGCACCTCTCCTGAAAAGCTTTAACCATCGCAGGGCCCGCTGTGTGATGGACTCAGGCTGGACTGTGTGACCTCGTGGTTCCTTCAACGTCTGTGGAGTACAGAACCTTCCAGGGCCTTTCCTTTCATGGAGAACTGCATGCAGACAGCCTGCCCAGTCTGTGACCACAGTCCCTGTGCACAGAAGCCCAAGTTCTTTTTGAATAAATGGCATTTCTCACTGGTTCTATATAAAGAGCATCTCTTCTCCTGGGCTCAAGACCTGTATGATGTCTGCAGTTATAGTACTAGGCTCTCTCCACTGAAAAGACTGTGACATTCAAAGCAAAAAGAAAGCCTTACATATGTGGTAGCTGTTCCTGGTGGCTCAGCTGGTAAGGAATCTGCCTGCAATGCCAGAGACCCAGGTTAGATCCCTGGGTCAGGAAGATCCCCCAGAGAAGGGAATGATTACCCACTCCAGCATTCTTGCCTGGAGAATTCCAGGGACAGCGGAGCCTGGCAGGCTACAGTCCATGGGGTCACAAAGAGCTGGACACAACTGAGCGACTAACACTTTCACACTTTTCTCTAAGAGTATCTAATCTGTGTTAACTGATTAAAAATTGGAAGGAGAGCATTTAAAGGAGAACTGAAAGGCTTAAAGAAAGCAAATTATGATCAACATCACATAATTTGGTAAAACTGAAAGGAATAACATTTTAAAACTCAAGACACACTCCATGGAAGGCTGGTAAGTTGACGATTTATTACTGGACATGGAGCAAGAGCCGTGTCAGTCGCTGTCGGCACGGAGGGCAATGGCTCCGCTGTCCCGCAGGCAGGCTGCGTCCAGTGCAGACGGCTCCTCTCCCGGCCCCAGCCCCGCGGCCCGGGACCCCTCGCCTGAAAGCTAGGGCAGGCAGCCCAGCCTCCTTCCCGCTGAGCCGCAAGGGAGGCAGGCTTACTGAGGGTCAGGCACGACTCCAAGCACTCTGCATAAATGAACCGGTTCAAACCCTCACAACAACTCCAGGGAAGTGACGCCCACCCCCGCCCCCTGTGGAAGGAAGCGCATCCGCAGGACAGCAGGGAGAACCCGGGCCGTCTCACCCCACTTCCCCCTGAGCCTACGCTCTGGACCATAGAGTCATCCCGACTCTGAAAGAAACCTGTGATGTCAAGACAAACCATCCACCTCCACCCGAAGGCCCGACCCGCCAGCCCCCAGCGTGTGCCCCTCAGGGAGGCGAGGCCACCACTGCAGGGGGACCCCCATCCCCCGTCTCCAGCAGGGGCACACGAGGGAGCCTGTGGGGGCACTCTAGCCCACGGACCTCTGAGGGCAGCTTTAAACGTTCTTTTTTTCCCACCCAATTCCTCTGATTAAATGAAACCAAGCTAATAATTCACTTTCAAGAGAACATCACAAAAATACCAAAGTAGCAAAGGAAAAAGTTCAAAACTCAATTCTCTGCTTTGGCTAATCGTTACCAACTTTTGACTCTGATGGAGCTTTGAAATTAAGTATGGTATTTGCCTAAGTACAGAATATTAAGCTATTTCGTCCTTGTTTCTTGCTTAAGGAAGCTCCTATGAGGGAAGATAGGGAATATAGTTAGCACTATTGACAAAAAGGCGCCAGAGCGTCATCAAATTCCAGGTATACTGTCCCCAAACCCCGTCAAACAGATGAGGCCTCCCACCATGCCCTGTGCTCTAAAGTGAGTATCTGTTAACACCAAAATGTTCCCAGCCCCTGCCTTCCCCACCAGGGGTACTCTGCTGGCTCAGGGACCACATGTGTTCCTTCTGGCCATGCCATGTGACTTCGGGGGTCTTAGATTCTCGACCAGGGATTGAACCCGGGCTCCCGGGAGTGATAGTACAAGGCCCTAACCACTGGACCGCCAGGGAAGTCCCCAGGACCAGGCCTATCTTGTCACCAGCATCTCCATAGCATGACCACGCGGGCCCAAAGCCGGTGTGCAATGCTACTGACTGCCCCCTGACTGGGCCTGGGGTCGGGGGACACCTGCACTGCCCGGGACCTCGGCTCCTCCCAAGGGCATCCCCTGCCTCATCCAGCAGTGCGGAGACTGAGGGGTTCGATGGGCTGGTGGACGGGGCAACACCGTCAAGCAGACGAATGTAAAGGACTGGGGAGGGGCGCCCCCCGAGGCGCACAGGTTTCATCACCTTTTCTATCAGCGGGCACGTGCCGCACCTCCTCTCACCCCGACAGACTCAGGTCAGAGGGGAAGCCCTCATCAACACCTCCGTTGGCATGGGGTACACCTGAGCATCGTCATCAGTATCCCACCGGAGAGAAGCGTGCCGCTGAGTGAACCGTCAGGAGTTGAGGGCAGAACCTGATGCTTAACCATGTCAGAGGCAAACAAAAAAGAAGACAGCACAAGCAAACGGTGCCGGGGCAACAGGAGGCACCCCGGAACCGCCCTCAGAGGTCCAGGGGCGGGGATGACCCAGCGGCAGCCCAGCCGCTTCAGAAGCACACGGGTACCAGACTCTAACCGCCCCTGAACCTGCAGCGACACTCAACAGAACACCCGAGACTTGTCCTGGGAGGAAAGGCGCACCAGGGCCCACTGGCCAATGTGACCCCCAACACACACACACACACACACACACACACTTCAACCACACACACACCTATACTTCTTAGAGGAAGATGTGAAGCTGCTCTCCACTCTCCAGTGCTCAGAGCAGCCCGTTTAAGATCGGTCACCGGGCAGGCGGCTGTCACCACCCCCCGGGACACGAGCGGCTGGCTCAGGCGCCGAGAGAGCAGCAGGGGACAGGCGGGCTGGGAGCAGGAAGCGACAGGTCCGGGTCGAAAGAGGAGCTCCTCCGGGTCCTCCCTCACCACTCGCCCACGTGGCCCCAGGCAAGAAGAGCTGCCACTTCGAGGGCCTCCATGCGTGGTCTGAACCCAGAACAAACACCAAGATGGATGGCTGTCAGCGCGAGCAGATGCAGGAGAGGCCCTGGAGGCCCAAGGTAAACAGCTGAGGTCCTGCGCCCACGAGCAGAGCCTAGAAACCCAGGTCCTGGCCTCATCCCAGCAGGGTTCCGAGAGCCCCCAGGCAGTCATTTCACCCACAATCAGAGGGGGTGAGGTCATGCTGAGGCGGCCAGGGGCCCCAGCAGGCAGCTGTGGCGGCAAGATTGAAAGGTCAAAGAGCAAAGGGTCCCCAAGAGGGCGGGTCAGCGGGGTGGCCAGCAGGTCAGGGGAGCACGTGCTGCCCACAGGGATCCGCGGGCATTGTCCAGGGGCCACCAACATGGAGATGGTGTGAAGAATCAGACCGCAAAGGTGGGGAAGCCAGGTCCCCCACCAGCTCCTATATACAGAGAGGAGGGGTAGGCACACAGAAGCTGCTGCTTCTGGTCTTGGATGTGGGGCTTCTGGCCGGCAAAACCGGGAAATGGGGGGACAGTGACGTGACTCTGCCATCGTGAAGCCGGACAGATGTGTTCACAAGGGCTGCTGTGCCCTGGGCTCTGTTTAATCAGAGATTACAGCCTTGCTGGGGGGCTGAATCTCCTGGCTTTTCACTAAATGACAATGAGTTCTTCTTATCAAAAAGACTTGGCAATCCCGTGTCACGATCCCATCTAAAATAAATCCTGCTGCTCCATTAAATCTGGACATCTGCGAGCCTAGGGATGGGGGAAAGCCTTCAGAAAGCCTGGCAATTCAGGGGAGAGAGGAAGGGTCTGTGGCTTGAGGAGCATGTTTGGGTTGACCTTTTTGTTGCGGTATCTATGGGGCAGGCAGAGAGGCAGACAGAAGTGGGGTGAAGCGGCGTGGACACTCATGCCCACCTTCACTCAGAAGGCAGCACACAGGGGCACAGGGGCCAAGCGGAGGCCTGAGGACACCATCCACGCCCACAGGGAAGGTTGGGGGGGCCCTGTGCAGACGAGGAAGGGGCCCACAGACCAGGAGACAGCCCTCCCCACAGCAGAAGCAAGTGACAAGACCCCAAACATGAAACATCCTCCGCAAACGACGAACCCCGCATCTGGCTGCAAGGCTGCACGCAGGCCCAGGGGAGGCGGGAAGCTCACTCTGGGGGTCATGTCACCTATCAACACCATGAGACGAGGCCTCACTGAAGACTGGACTGGAATACAAGGACTAAACACCAGCCGTGGACAGGATGAGTGCATAAAAAGAGACGCTTCGGGCCGCGGTGGAACCCTGAGGGCTGACTTCGGGCTCGCTCCGTACATCAAACTGCTTCACTGAGGGCTGTTCACCCCTCGCGTAACACAGGGCCTTGTATGCCAATCCGGCTGGCTGACTGCTGGGCTCCTGGCTCCATCCTGCTTAAACATATCTGGGATTGTCAAATAAGACTCGGGATGAACGTATAATCCTGGCCCGCACTTGCTGCCACAGCTGTTCCTCTCGGCGTACAGGGAAAATAACAAAGAGAAGCAGAGATCTTTTTTTCAAAGGCACCATCCCCCCACTTATCACATTTTCCAAAACCCCAGGGACTTGCCCAGGAGGCAGTGGGCCTTGGAGAGACAGAGACAGGACTCCTGCCCAGGGAAGCGTGTCCATCCTCTGGAAGGGCCGATGGGAACAGACAGTGTGGGGCAGAAAAGCTGGCGCGGTCTCTACATGGTGAGGGGGTCAGAGGGGACACAGGCCCCTTTGTCAAAGTTTTATTTTGAGTCTTGGTAACTCAGCACTCAAAAAAAGAAAAAGAAAAAGCTTTCCCAGCCAAGAGGATTTTCACCTAATTCCAGCCACAATTACAAAAATAACCTTTATGCCTCAGCTTTTCCTCCCCAGCAGTGTTGGCTCAATAAACACAAATATGTCCTAAGATACACGACCTCTTGTTGGGGGGGCTGGAAAAAAATCAGCAGAAGGTAAAGCATTACAGAATATTAAATGTAGGGTTTCAGACATACTGGCCAGGGGAGGGAGAGGGGGCGGGGCAGGGAGACGCACACAGTTCGGGCTTCTTTCTGCTCATCCTCTTCCCGAAATAAAATATATAGATTCTGAATAATGTCTACTTAAACCTCAAGACAACAGCAACTAAATGCCCAAAATTAAAAAACAATATTCGTATTCATCAGTTACTTTGTCATTCTAAATTACTGCTCATTTTAATTACCTCCATTTAATACAGACAAAATCACAACTTGGGTATTTAGGCACTAAACTTCTCAGGGAAATGAGGTCTCTCAATGGATCCGGGATGCCCCGGCCCAGAAATGAAGGCTTCAGCTCCCCTCACCCCAAGTCCTCTCCATCTTCTGAGACCACAAGCCCTTTCCTCCGTCCCCTGAACTGCACATGAGTCCCTGGGGTCAGGGCCCCTTCTCGTGGATTCCAGGCCTGGCCCCGAGCTGTTTGTGGCACCCTTATAAATGTATTCCCTTCATCTTTCCAATTAGCATCTGCGCCTGTCAGCTGGGATAAACATCCTCACACCCCCACACTGGGCACGGTGTTTGCCAGCTGACAGGCCACAGGCTGGAGTGAGTCATTCAGAGCCCGGAGCCACGCTCTAGGGAGCACGGAGAACAGAGGGGGACAGCACACCGTCCTCCCCAAAGCGGGGAGAAGCCTCCCACCCCCAGACAAACCGGCCAGAGCCCTGACGCTCCGCAGTTCCCACCAGCCTTCCCCGGGCACCTCGCTAACCCGGGTCCAAAAACACCCTGAGGATCCCAAGGCTGGGGGCTCCCAACACAGACACATTTACACGCTGATGAGGCCAGGCCCACTCCGAGCAACAGATTCGCAGGGTCTGGGGTCTGGAGAAGGACTCTGCGTTTTAACCCAGCTCTCCTGGAGACGCAGACAGAAAGTGCCTTGAAGCCCCAGAGAAACACTGAGGCATCTGACCTCACTGGTTCCTAGCCCTGAATGCACTTCAGAACCGCCTGGGGCCTGAGAGTCCAGTGACGTCACTCCTGGGTGGAGTCTGGGCAGCAAGACAAACATCATAGGATATCCCTTCTATGCGGAATTAAAAAAAAAGATACAAGTGAACTTATTACAAAATAGAAACAGATTCACAGACATAGGAAACAAACTTACTGTCACCAAAAGGGAGTGGGAGGCAGCTGGGATAAACCAGGAGCTTGGGATGAACAGATACAGACTACTAAATACAAAACAAATTAACAGCCACCTACTGCAGAGCACAGGGGACTACATTCAGCACCTTGAAATAACCTATAATGGAAAAGAATCTGAAAAAGGATACATACACTTACATGTATGTATTTAAACATGCACTTTATAACTGAATATATATTTATATAACTGAACCACTTTGCTGTACACCAGAAACTAACACAATATTGCAAATCAACTATATGTCATTAAAAAAAAAAACCCTACTTCAGCGGAATCTAAGATGCAGTCAGGTCAGGGGTCACTGATGAGGTGGCTCTAGCCATGCTGGTGCGGTACCCGACCCACCCGACAATTACTCGTGGCTCCTGCCCACCATCCATCTCCAGGGAAAGCTCTTTCTGTTGTTAGAGGGAAGCCCAGCCTACACGGACGGCTGCACACACCTAGGCCTGGATCAGAGTGCTTCAAAGGGAGGCAGAACAGTGACGGGAGGGAAAATAGGGCTGCTCTGATGCTTGGAAGATGGGGGAAAGAGTGGGGAAAAAGAGGTGGGAAAAGATGTAAAAGGGGTCTGTTTGAATCTAATTCAACAGTCTACTTCCCATTTTTAAATACAATCCATTTTTAAGAAATTTCTCTACTGTGATACAAATATACTTTTTCAAAAGAAACCCTAAAAAAAAAAAAAAGAAGGTTAAACCAGAAAACGGAGTGCAAAAGTATTTTATAAAAAAAAATATATTAAAAAAAAAGTATTTTATAAAGGGCTCAAACACACGTTTACACAATTTCAAACAATACTGTAGAAAACAGCTTAAGGGCTTAAATATATAAGCTGCCAACTGACAGAAGAAAAGGTATGCTATTAGGAACATGTTTAACTTCTTAAAAAGAAACATTTCAGAACTTACACACTGAAATTGGTAGTGCCCCTGAAGCAGGCAGCACAGGAGGCATGCATACATATTCTGGTGTTGTCACCAGATGAATGTTTTAGTGTTCCTTCTCAGAACTGCAGTGAGTATTTCTCGTAACCCACGGTTTTGAGAAAATCTTGCAGAACCAATGCAGTCTCTATCAATTACAGAAAATTCAACACCGGGAGCTAGTATAAAATATACTCTGTTGTTTCCGCTGAATTTCACTCTGAAGATGATATGTTAAGTTTGCATCTATGTCCACGTCCTAAACCAATCCTCCCAGGCCCTCCACCCAAGTTTAACGCAGAGAGAAGATGGAATGTTTGCTTCTGCTGAGGAGTCATCTGGGTTAGTACAGCACACTCTTGAATTCCGGACTGTGCAAAAAATCATTTTCTGAACTTAAGCTGTTAGTCCATGGATTTAGTCCATGGCAAGAAAACTTTTGGCCTAAATGCCATCTAGGATCTTGAAACCATCAGGAACTGTCTAGGTTCTGTTAGGTTCTTTTTTTTTTTTTTTTTCTTGTTTTAAATGGTGATGCCTCTTTTAAATTAAAATATAGTTAGTTTACAACGTTCTATTTTAGCTGTACAGCAAAGTGATTCAGTTATACATATATGTATATGTATTCTTTTTCAGATTCTTTTTCCTTATAGATTATTTATTAAGTATTGTTACCTGTGCTATACAGTAGGTCCTTGTTGGTTATCTATTCTGTATGAAGTAGTATGTATCTATTAATCCCAAACACCTAATTTATCCCCCACCCCTTTCCCTTTGGTAACTGTAAGTTTGTTTTCTATGTCCATGGGTCTATTTCCATTCTGTATATAAGTTCACGTGTATCTTATTTTTTAAGATTCCACCTACAAGCAATATCATGTATTCATGTTTCTCTGTAAGACTTACTTCACTTAGTATGATAATCTCTAACTCCATATCACTGCAAATGGCGTTATTTCATTCTTTTTATGGCTAAGTAGTATTCCAGTGTGTGTGCGTGTGTGTGTCTCTCTCACATCTTCCTTATCCAGTCATCCGTCAGTAGACATCAGGTTGCCCCGTGTCCTGACTATCTGTAATCTTCAGTCATCTGTCAGTAGACATCAGGCTACCCCCATGTCCTGACTGTCTGTAATCTCCAGTCATCCGTCAGTAGACATCAGGTTGCCCAGTGTCCTGACTATCTGTAATCTCCAGTCATCCGTCAGTAGACATCAGGCTGCCCCAGTGTCCTGACTATCTGTAATCTCCAGTCATCTGTCAGTAGACATCAGGCTACCCCCATGTCCTGACTGTCTGTAATCTCCAGTCATCCGTCAGTAGACATCAGGTTGCCCCGTGTCCTGACTGTCTGTAATCTCCAGTCATCCGTCAGTAGACAACAGGCTGCCCCCGTGTCCTGACTGTGATCAGAGCTGCTATGAACAGTGTGGTACATGTGTCTTCTGGCTCCAGTTTAACTTACAGTAGTTGCCCTAGAGATTAAAATGCAGACTCTGGGATCCTGCCCTGGGAATTCTGATTGTATAGTCCTTGGAGAAGGTAGGCAATAAGCAATTTTTACAAGGATTCTGACATAGGTGGTCCCAGAGCCCACCTGGAGAAACACTGCTCCAAGTGAACGAAGGAAGAACAAAACCCAAAGTCTAAATTTCCAGGCAGAAAGAAGTCTTGCTCCCATCATACCTGAAATCCCCTTTCTCTGTGGTCTGTGGTCAGCAGGACATTCTGATTTGCTGGACTTTTCATCTTTTTCTCCATCCTTCCTTTCATACCTACAAATATGGTTTTGCCCACACGGTCTGCAGGCCTCTGGGGACAGACTGTGACTTGCCACCTCTTGGACAGGATTCTTCCTTCTGCTTTATCTGTGATAACATCCCAGTGCCTGAGGTTCAGAGAAAGCAGAGTAAACGTCTCCTGACTATTTGCACTTAATTTCAGAAGTTTTGGCGTGCTTTTGAAGAATTTAAAATGCATTATAAAGATCACATCTTATAATGCCATGAACGTGCTAAACCTCTCATCTCATTGATTCTCTGCCAGCCATCTACTGCTTTCTAAACAGATTAATTCACATAATTCAAGAAATCTACACCTAAGGCTGGACAGAGGGGCTGCAGACCCTGCACCTTGTTGCAAAGCGCCTTCCACAGAATAGGCACTCCTGCAAATCAACAAGTGACCAACATGGGGACTCTCCTCTTGCGTCCAGTTTCTCTCTGAAGTGAAAATGGAAGCAACAGCCCCAAGGGCAAAGCCTAAGAGATCACCCTATTCCTTCACCCGTTCACATATCAGATTACTTATGCCACTAATATTTAGTGGACCCTGGAGACTTAGGTCAAGCTGTGTGGCAGAGGGAAGGAGGCAAAGGTGAGTAAGCGGTACAGCCTTGGCCCACGAAGACTTCAAAATCCAGGGGGCAAGAGAGCAGTATAGTGTGACGCCCCACACCAGAGACCTTACCAGCGTGGGGAGAGTCTTCAAGTGGGAAGGGCAGGTTGATGACTTAAACCTTATTTACCTCCACTGATTTTTATAATGAACCATATGCTGCTTTTATAATTAAAAAAAAATCCCAAAATGAAATAAACTTGGAAACACAATGAGTAAATGCAATCATTCAAGGGTCTTAGAAAGAAGGAACACTGTCTGTGGTCCTCAAGACTTAACATGGAATAACCAGGCTTAACATGCCCAGAATCCACTTTGGTCCCATCATCACTGACAACCAGACTTCAGAAGAAGAATACCGATGACTGGTTCCCCCCACCACCCTTCTGCCTTCTGAAGGGTCTGCCTGGATGGCTCATCCCCGTGCCAGGCAGCCGTCAAACCATACACATATGACCCGAGTGACTGAAGTCCTCCATTAACGAAATCCCAGTCAGCCATCCAAGGCACACTTTGCATCAGGACTGTTCCCATCCCTTAGAACTGGCAGACCCTGCAGGAAGCCAGGAAGCTGCTGTTTCCTTTAGGAAGTGGGGCCGGGGTGCCTTTGCAGCACTCCTCTGATCTCATAAAGAGAGTCTGGGCACACACACAGAACAAAGCAATGAGGGTTATAACCTCCTGGTGCCGCTTCTAAGGTCACAGAGGACGTCCTGACGCCAAATCAGCCCACGTTTACTGACCATCCCGCCTCCTCTTCCAGGCAGCCTTCCCGGATGCACGTCCTGCATCTGGCTCCTGGGCAAGCTTTCAGGAGACCCCCATCTCCCTCCCTGCTCCCTCCCAGCCCCTGGTCTCAGGTTCCTTTCTATCAGTCCTGTCACAGTGGTGCTCCCCAGGGTCCTGCCCTCTCACAGCCCCTGGACCACGTCATCTGTGGTGACAGCTCTAACTCCACCTGTAAGGTCCGTCCTGTGGGGTGTCTGACGCAGTCAGGCGGCAGCTTGTCCTTGATGCCAGCCAGCACTCTGCTGACCGGCCCCCTCGCCACTCCTCCTCGCATTTTTCTGGGGGATGCCTCCCAAACCTTCAGCTCCCCCGAGCCTGAGACCTGATGCTCCGCTGCCCACCGAACACCCCCACTGGGATCTTCCAAAGGCGCCTCCCCGCATCTCTGCACTCAGTCCTGCTCCTGCCTTCAGGATCTCCCGTCTCCCCGTGGTGGGAAGCGGGGGTTCATCCCAGACCCAGACCTCTCACTCGCCCTTCCCCCCACATCCAGTCACCTCCCCACCTGTCACCCTCGGGCCTGGTCCAGCATCTCCCCTTCCCCCGCTCCCCACACAGTCTCTCCATCCCCAACGTGGACGCCTGCCTCCTGCCCCCCCAGGCTGCCCCCACCAAGCCCAAGCTCCCTCTGGGTGACCTCAGCATCACCCTTTCACAGACCCAACACCCCCACTGCCCCGGGTTTCCAGAAAATGCTCCTCACCAGGTCCCCGGGCCCTCCCAATGCCCCTGCCGTCCACCTCTCTGCTGTCTCATCTCTCGCCATGTGCTGCGGTAACAAACTGCATTTTCCAAGTTTCACACCTTCAGACAAGCACACGTGCTATGTCATCTGCCTAGGAACATCCTTCCTGCGTTGCTTTGTCTCTACCTGTGACTTGTTCCTCAGAGCCTGAGTAAATGTCACCTTTCCCAGGAAGTCTTCTTAATATTCCTCCATCCCGGGGAAGGACGGAGGCCCCACCCCACCCTGTGCTCCTTCAGGCACACCTCTAACCTCGTCTAGTCATCACAGATGGACCTGTCCTTTCACCCCTGTCCCTAAATCCCCTGAGAGCCATCACCCTTCTGACCTGTTACTGCTGGCCCCCAGCACAGAACTCGAATACGTGGTTTTGGTGAAAAATTCAAGAAGTCAGTACAACTCATTCCAAAACTGTTCCTGCCCCACTGTCCCTTGTCGCAGTGAAGCATGCATTCTGGCCAAGAAACTTCACCCGGGCTCTGATGGGCCTTTCACAAGGAAACATGCTGCCTTAATTTTGATCACTGACTTGAATTTTATTCTTCCCATCTGGACCACTGAGGAAGGTCATTAACAGTTGCCAACATGGCCAAGTGGCATCTTAGAAATAAGAATAACTTTGGCTGGCAGCACAGTAAGGGCTCCAGAAGCCAGAGCATCTGCTCAGGAAATGCCAGTGACCTACAGGGAGACCTCCTCACCACGGTTCAACGGGCCACACCTAAAAGCTGACTAGTCCAAGATAAGAGCTCAAGGCAGGGACCTTGATGACAAGGTCTGAGTTATGGATAAATAACATGGGGTACATATACACAATGAAACATTAGCCACAAAACAAGAATGAAAGAAGGCCATTTGCAGCGACATGAATGGACTTAAGAGATTATCATACTCAGTCAGTCAGACAGAGAAAGACAAATACCATATGATATCACTTACATGTGAAATTTAAAAAAAATGATGCAAATGAACTCATTTACAAGAAACAGACTCACAGACTCCGTACCAAAGGGGAAATGTGGTAGGGAGAGATAAATTAGGAGTTTGGAATTAACATACACACATTACTATATACAAAATAGATAAGAAACAAGGACTCCTGTATAGCACAGGGAACTCTGCTTTATATTCTGTAATAACCTACAAGGAAAAACAATCTGAAAAAGAATGGATTCATGTGTATGTGTAACTGATTCACTTAGCTGTACACCTGAAACTAACATATTATAAATCAACTGTGTGCTCGTGTGCTAAGTCGCTTCAGTCGTGTCTGACTGCAACCCCCTGGACTGTAGCCTGCCAGGCACCTCAGTCCTGGGATTCTCCAGGCAAGAACACTGGAGTGGGTTCCCATGCCCTCCTCTAGGCACAACACTGTATATCAACTATACACCAATACAACATTTTAAAAATGGAATTAAAAAAGTTAGGAAGGTCTGAGTTAGACGTGGGGAGGGAGGAAACCTTGTGACCCACTCAGTTCCCAGCTGCCGGCTGCCCCCTGCACTGAGCGGGGGCCGCTGATGAGAGACCTGGCCTCTGCTCGCCTTTCCGGTTTCCCTAGGGACCCCATGGCCCCCGGCTCGGGGCCGCCTGTGGCGGGGGATGCGTGTGAGTTACCGGCAAGTGGCCCTCCCACGTGCGTCTGCCTCGCTTAGCAGCAACCCCCCCCCCCCCCCGCCGCCACGTGCGTCTGCCTCGCTCAGGCCCCACCACGTGCATCTGCCTAGCTCAGCAGCACCCCCCCCCCCGGCCCCCGCCACGTGCGTCTGCCTGGCTCAGACCCCGTGTTCCTCTCCACCCAGCACTCACCCACCCCGCTGAACACAGGAAGGCCTGTTCCTCCACAGCCTGCAGCACCGTCAGACAAAGGTGAACAGCGGAGTTAAACCCTTCAGGACAACACCTCTTAACGCGCAGTGGCACCTTCCCCGAGCACCTTCACCAACAAGACACACGTCTGGTACACACGGGCTGATGCTTCACAGAGCCGGAAGAGGGCTGGGCGCCTGCGCTCCGCCTGCTTCGGTCCACATCCACCACCGCGCGCCCACCCTGAGCCGCGGCCCGGGGTGGCGGTGCCTCCCTCACTGCTCTCAACAGGAGACTCTAAGGCAGGCAGAGACTTCCAAACTGCTTCCTCGCCTCCCTCCGCACTGTCCAGTTGCCTGTACCTTATCACATTCTCTGGAAATCCCCGTCCTGATAGTTACCTATCCACTTCTACCTTTCAAGCCTATAGCTTCCTCTTGGTGTTCATGTTTTCTCCAGAAAGTCAAAAAGGCAAAGGTTATTGATTAATTTACCTTGGTAAAACAGTTAAATATTTACCAATAATGGTTCGGGAAATGTTCGCAAACTTAAATGAAGTGAGTGAAAGCAAGACAGAAATATCTACATGCTGCATAACCCCAACTTTGTGAAGCAGGTAATGAAAAGAATTAACAGAATACATAAAAACATTAATGATGACTATTTCTGGGAAGACACAAAATTTGCATACTGGGGAGACAGAACTGTGATTTGGAATCTAACAAAACCTGGATCCACTACTCAATTGCCCTGTGATGAGCAACCAAGTTTTTAAACCTGAGAGATGATTTTCTCAACTGTCAAAAAGGGGGTACAAGCTTCCTTCTTGGAGCTGGTTTAGGATTAAAGGTGAAAACACACAGGCCGTGCGTGCTTGGCCTCACAGCTTATGCCCAGTAAGCCTTCAGGAAGTATTCTGAGGATAAAGATCTACTGGGTTCTCTTGGTTAATCAACCGTGTTTCTTTACGCTGCCTTATTATTATGGTTAACAAGCAACCTGTGTTTTGAAAAACATAAGGTGCTAAAGAAACGATCCTTGTATTTCCCCATTCTACCCTTCCCAGTCATCTCAGGGATGGGTCAAGTGTAATTCACATTATCTAGAGCAAGACATCACTTCAGGGGAAATAGATGGGTAAACAGTGTCAGACTTTATTTTTTTGGGCTCCAAAATCACTGCAGATGGTGACTGCAGCCATGAAATTAGAAGACGCTTACTCCTTAGAAGGAAAGTTATGACCAACCTAGACAGCATATTCAAAAGCAGAGACATTACTTTGCCAACAAAGGTTCGTCTAGTCAAGGCTATGGTTTTTCCAGTGGTCATGTATGGATGTGAGAGTTGGACTGTGAAGAAAGCTGAGTGCCGAAGAATTGATGCATCTGAACTGTGGTGTTGGAGAAGACTCTGGAGAGTCCCTTGGACTGCAAGGAGATCCAACCAGTCCATTGTGAAGGAGATCAGCCCTGGGATTTCTTTGGAAGGAATGATGCTAAAGCTGAAACTCCAGTACTTTGGCCACCTCATGCGAAGAGTCGACTCATTGGAAAAGACTCTGATGCTGGGAGGGATTGGGGGCAGGAGGAGAAGGGGACGACAGAGGATGAGATGGCTGGATGGCATCACTGACTCGATGGACGTGAGTCTGAGTGAACTCTGGGAGTTGGTGATGGACAGGGAGGCCTGGCGTGCTGCGATTCATGGGATCGCAAAGAGTCGGACACGACTGAGCGACTGAACTGAACTGAACTGAGAGCAAGATAAAAACAAAAAAACAGCAGCTAAGTTGGGGGTACTCAAAGAAGAATTTCCCAGAGACCAGGAGCCTCCCGTGTACACCAGGAGTGAGCCGAACATCAGTGAGTTAACCAGGTGAGTCACCCAGGTGCCAGGTCAGTGACAGTTTGCACAAAGGAGAGAAGGCTATGAAAATAGGTGCCACACTAAGAAAATTCAGGTGGGACCAGTGATCAATCTGATGGAGCCAGATGCTGATACCAACATGTCAGCGTATCAGCTGAAGGTATTCTCTACACCTTCACGATCCATATCAAGAATTAAACACCCCATTACAGTGCTTGCAGAATATTCACACTCTGAGAAAAGAATATGGGCTGACCTTGGCCACTGGCCATCCAGAGACACAGTCCTCTCCATAGGAGAGGGCCATCCATACCTACTTCCAAAGGACCTGGGACATTCACATTGTCTAATCTTTTTACTTTGTTTTCAAAAGTAAAACCCCATAAGGTCTTTGTTTTGGGCTTTCCTTGTTCTACACTTCAGGCAACACACCAATCTTTTGCCAAAACAGCACAACAATGACCTCAGAAGGATGGCTTCAGAGCTTCCCAAGAAAGGCCTGCTCCCCCTTAGTAGCTGATGTTCCCTTTCTGGACACAAAAGACATACAAGCCACCTCTCACAGTGGACCACGTCTGCTGGTGGCTGAATTCATTCACCGGGCAGAATTTCATGAGTTTAAATCTCTTAGGATAACTTCTTCCTCTTTTCATCTCCAAATGCGAAGAGTACTTAGTCCTAATATTGTCTCTATTCTTTCTCTCAAAACAGACTAAAACTATCAGCCTTACCTTTATCATGCTCAATGTTCCCCAGAATAATTAAAAGTGCCACCCCTCTGGGCTTCTTACTGAAGCTCCATCCCTTACTAGAAATATGACTTGGAGGCACATCACAGCTTCTTCAGTCCCCAGCTTCCTCATGAGTCATCCTGAGATGCTGCTGATCCAGCTCCCAAGACTGGTGTGTTGAGTAGATAAATCGCAGGTGTGATGAGACAGCACTTGCCTAGCATAAAGCACACAGTATCTAGACGTCACTTCAGGAAGAAGCCTCCCCTACCTGCATCACGGCAGCCTTCAGACCTGCCGGGGTCCTCGCTCTTGCCCTGCATTCTTAGTCTCACGACGCCAATGCAGACCCTCACGGTGTGAAGCGAAGGACTACGATAGGGCTAATGCCAGCAGCCGACCATGTTCACTGCACACAAGGCACTGTTTTAAGTCCTCTGCTTGTATAGCCTCTTTTAAGAGTCATCATACCATCTCACAGACGAAGAAACCGAGAAAGATAGAGCTGAAGCAACTCGTCCAAGATGGTGATTCCTGTCCTGAAAACCTTTCAGGATTCCATGTTGCCTAAAGCAAGTACTTCAAACATCCCTCAAATGTAAAGTGTATTTTCAAAATACACTTTAAACCAGTTTCTAAAAATTCAAATTTTAAAATAATCATGTGTACTTCCGTAGGTTTTATGCTAACTCGTAGCAAATGGGTGGGCACCCACTGGGTTGATCTGTCTCTGAGTTTACACATTTTTGTGCAGATGTGGGGAGGAGTCTACCCTTCTTCTTTGGGGGCATACACCTGAATTTTCTACAAATGGGTCACTCACTGGAAGACTGTGACAGTGCAACAGAATTGAGTGTGTGTGTTTACTAGGCTTCCGTGTGATCAGTGACATGTTGTTTAGTCATTAAGTCATGTCTGACTCTTTTGCAACCCCATGGACTATAGCCCCCCAGGCTCCTCTGTCCATGGGATCTCCCAGACAAGAGCACCGGAGTGGGTAGCCATTTTCTTCTCCAGGGGCTCTTCCCAACCCAGAGACTGAACCCACATCTCCTGCACTGGCAGGCAGACTGTTTACCACTGAGCCACAATATAAAACCATACCATTCCAGGATTCAATTAAATGCAAGTTGCGGCAGCTACTGCTCCTGCCTTACCAACAGCTGGTTTCCCTTCTTCTTGTGTAAACAGCTAACTGCACTTCCAAGCTCCATTCAGTTAAGTTGTGGACATAAAACTGGCCAACAGAACATGGATGGGGATGAAGTAGGCCATTTCTCAACACAGCCCACAAAATTAACCCAGGCACAAACCCCATCTCCCCCTCCCATTGGGGGCCACTAGAAGGAAAATGTGCATCCAAGAAGGAAAAGCCAGATCCCTAAATATATAGAGCAAAGCCTCTTACCCCCCACCTCCCCATTCCATGACCCCCCAGCACATGCGCACGCGCACGCACACACGCACACACACACACACACACACAGAACTGTAGCTGACAGACTGACCGGCAAGTCTCTCATTCTGTTGAGCCCTCGAGATTTCTGCATTTTGTAGCAATAGTCAGTCTCTCTTGACTAATGCACAGAGCTGAGTATAGTCAGAGCAAACCCTTTACAACACAGCAGTGGTCAGCCATACACTGAATCTCGGGACAATTCAGGTAGCTGTAGTTCTTACTATATGCACCAGGCATGTCTCTGATCTTGAGAATGTCTCTGATTTATTTGGCCGCACAGTTTGTGGGTCTTAGTTCCCTGCCCAGGGACTGAACCCAGGCCCACAGCAGTGAAAGCTCCAAGTCCTAACCACTGGACCACCAGGGAATTCCCTCTTCTCTGATCTTTGACGAATTTAAAAATTTTCAGTGAATATCCACTAGGCAAGCACTGAGATATTTGCAATTTTAATGATACCATTGACTCTGTGAATATATAACAAACATTTGAAAATTTTTTTCCAACCAACAACTCAGCTGAGGTTATCCACTTATTAACTCCCTCCAAATTTGCAACTAAAGCATTAGAACTGTTAAAGACTGCATGATTTCAACTTCAAACCAAAAATCTCCATTGTTCTCTCAAGTCTCTTTCGAATCAGTTATACTGTAACTGACACCTCAGAGAAGGCAATGGCACCCCACTCCAATACTCTTGCCTGGAAAATCCCATGGACAGAGGAGCCTGGTAGGCTGCAGTCCATCAGGTCGCTAAGAGTCAGACATGACTGAGCGACTTCACTTTCACTTTTCACTTTCATGCATCAGAGAAGGAAATGGCAACCCACTCCAGTGTCTTGCCTGGAGAATCCCAGGGACGGGGGAGCCTGGTGGGCTGCCGTCTATGGGGTCGCACAGAGTTGGACATGACTGAAGCGACTTAGCAGCAGCAGCAGCAGCAGCAGCAACTGACACCTCTCTGCATGCAGTGAGCACTGTATTTATATAACAATGTAAGTCATTAATGTTGAATTCCTTACATATGTCTGTTGTGCCTGTAGAATTACCTCCTTAAGGGACAGAAGAATTCAGCAAAGAGCCTTACACAAACACAGTAAGTACTCAAAAATGTTGCTTGAATAAAAAATAATAATTATGGGCTATAGTTGATAATCATAAGCATTAAAAAAAAAAAAAAGGCGTGGGTCCATGGGTTTTCCAAACTAAAAAGATTTAAGAATCACAATTTATTATTAGCTTTGAGCAGGTACATATTCAATGCATACAAAGCCAATTTAAAATCCACACCATTTCTATATGCAATCTAGTTTCAGTTCTCAGTCCTGCTCCTCATTCCCTCTTTCCTCCTAGGACTCCTCATCCCTTTCTAAGATGCATCTTTTCTAGCTTAATAAGCTCAGAGCACTGTTTGTGGTCATGGCAACACATGGTTGTCGTCATCCTGATGGAGAGAGGCCATCCAGCCCTCAGCTGCCTGAAGGCTCAGCATCTCCTGGCTCAAGCCTCATTCACACGACAAAACAGGTGACCTCAAAATCAAAAATGAGGGCCTGTGGCCACTCACCCTCAACCACTTTTAGAGCTGGAAACTGTCAACCCAGCACCAACATAAACTGTCTGATTAGAAAGGGAGCAGAGGCTAGCATCCCACTTTTTTTTTTTTGAAGTATAGTTGATTTGTGATCATTTGTGATCATTTCTGCCATACAGCAAAGTGACTCAATTATACATATCTACACATTCTTTGTCATATCTTTTCCATTATGGTTTATCACAGGATATTGAATAGAGTTCCCTCTGCATACAGCAGGACCTTGTTATTTATCCATTCTATATATAATAGCCTCTCCTTCATGAACACAGCCCTTGTCATGGTGAAGGGGCTTGCGTAACCCAGTGAAGCTACGAGCCATCCCATGCAGGGCCACCCAAGACAGATAGGTCATAGTGAAGAGTTCTGAAAAAACATGGTCCAGGAGAGGACGGAATAGCAAACCACTCCAGTATTCTTGCCACGAGAACCCCATGAACAATATGTAAAGGCAAAAAGATATGACATCAGAAGATGAAACCCCCAGGTCATTAGGTGTCCCATATGCTACTGAGGAACAGTAGAGAAATAGCTCCAGAAAGAATGAACAGGCTGGGCCAAAGCAGAAACAATGCCCAGCTGTGGATGTGTCTGGTGGTAAAAGTAAAGCCTGATCTTTAAAGAACAATATTGCATAGGAACCTGGAACGTTAGGTCCATGAATCAAGGCAAACTGGATGTAGTCAAGAAGGAGATGGCGAGAGTGAATGTCAACATCTTAGTAATCAGTGAACTAAATGGACAGGAATGAGCAAATTTAATTCAGGTGACCATTGTATCTACTACTGTGAGGGCAAGAATTCTTCATAATAGCCCTCATAATCAACAAAAGAGTCTAAATGCAGTACTTGGTTGCAATCTCAAAAAACAATGGAATGATCTTGATTTGTTTCCAAGGCAAACCATTCAATATCACAGTAATCCAAGTCTATGCCCCAACCACCAATGCCTAAGAAGCTGAAGTTGAATGGTTCTATGAAGACCTACAACACCTTCTAGAACTAACACCAAAAAAAAAAAAAAAAGATGCCCTTTTTATCATGGGGATTGGAATGCAAAAGTAGGAAGTCAAGAGAGACCTGGATAACCCACAAGTTTGGCCTTTGAGTACAAAATGAAGCAGGGTGAAGGCTAACAGAGCTTTATCAAGAGAAGGCACTGGTCATGGCAAACACCCTCTTCCAACAACACAAGAGAAGACTCTATACATGGACATCACCAGATGGCCAATACTGAAATCAGACTGATTATATTCTTTGCAGCCAAAGATGGAGAAGCTCTATACAGTCAGCAAAAACAAGACCTGGAGCTGACGGTGGCTCAGGTCATGAGCTCCTTACTGCAAAATTCACACTTATATTGAAGGAGGTAGGGAAAACCACTAAGCCATTCAGGTAAGACCTAAATCAAACCCCTTATACAGTGGAGGTGACCAACAGATTCCCTGTCACAGGATGCTGAGCAGAGGTCCCCGTGCGGCAAGTAGGACCTTGTTGTTCATCCATTCTACGTGCAACAGTTGCATCTCCGCATCCCACACTCCCAGCCCATCCCCTCCCCTCCGTCCTCCCCTTAGCAACCACCCGTCTGTTCCCTACGTCCGCGAGTCTGCTTCCATTTCATAGGTAAGTTCCTTTGTGTCATATTTTAGATTCCACATGTAAGTGATACCATATGCTACTTGTCTTTTCTGGCCTACTTCTTTTAGTATCACCATCTCTAGGTCCATCCATGTTGCTACAAATGGCATTATTTCATTTTTATCATGGCTGAGTAATACACCATTTTACATACGCGCATCTTTATCCATTCATTTATCGATGGGCAGTTTAGGCTGCTTCTTGCCATTGTGAATAGTGCTATCAACACTGGGATGCATGAATCTTTTCCAATTAGAGTTTTCTTCGGATATATGCCCAGGGTTTCGTTTTATTTCAGGAGAAACCACTACAATTGTGTATCTTCAATTTAGCCCACTCTAAATTAGTTCGTGTAAATCTAACACTGTTCTGGAAAATTCATCCCCCAGCACAGAGCAGCACAGGACTGAGTGAATAAACTGAATGGGGGAGATGTGGAGAGGAGATGAGGATGAGAGTCTCTAAGCATTTCGAGAACCCAGGATAGACTGAAGAGCATATTAACCTAAAAGATACATTCAAAGGTGTTGACTTCAAACTCAGGGGGCACCTTCTCTATTACGAACCTAATAATTAAAGAGAGAGAGAGAGAGGAAGTTATATAAACCTACAACTTACTGAGAACAATCACAATTTTTCTGAAAAGAAGAAAACAACCATATGAGTTAATAAAGAGTAACAACTCTTTTGGGCTTCCCTTGTAGCTCAGCTGGTAAAGAATCGAGAGACCCCAGTTCAATCCCTGGGTTGGGAAGATCCCCTGGAGAAGGGAAAGGCAACCCACTCCAGTATTCTGGCCTAGAGAAGTCCACGGACTGTATAGCCCATGTGGTCGCAAAGAGTCAGACGTGACTGAGTGACTTTCACTTACTTACTTACTTAACAACTCTTCTATAGTTTTTTGAAATTGCAACCTGAGGCAGATTTTGATTCCTATAAAACTGTCCTGGTTTATTTACCTAAGGTGGCTGTTTTTGAAAACCAATCCACTTGAGGACGTGAAACCACCGGTCTGTGGATCACAAACCAACAAATTCTTAAAGAGCTGCAAAATCATTTTGAGCAGAAGCACTACTTCCAAACTTCCCTTCAAATTCAATAATTTGATAAAATACCACTGATGTTTCTCTATGGCACAAAAGAAAAGGGACAAAGGATCTTTTGCAACGTTTGCAAGGTTTATTCCAACTTTCAGTGTTTACAATGATTCCCATACACCCTCACATCTAAACAAGGCTTCCCAGGGCTTCCTTGATAGTCCAGGGGTTAAGAATCCACCTTCCAAAACAGGGGACAGGGGTTCAATCCGTCGTTCGGGAATTAAGATCCCACAACATGCAGAACAACTAAGCCCGATTCCACAACTACTGAGCCACACGCAACAAAGAAAGATTGGTATGACACAACGAAGACTCTGCAACAAACACCCCACGTGCGGTAACTGAGACCCGACACAGCCAAATCAATAGATAGACTGTCCGTTTTAATTTAAAAAATATACAAGGTTCCCCAAAAAGAGTCTTTGTGGCATGGAAGGGTGATTAGAAAACAGATGCCAAATTTTCTTTCCATATTCACTTTGAAAATAAGTACTATTATCAGGATTTAAAATGTGAGTAGAGGACAATAATATATATATATTTTTTGTGAACCCCTCTTCCTAACAAAAGGTAAAAAGACAGAGGAAGGGCTTGCGGCAGGAACGTGGCAGCACCCGCACAGACGGCAACGGCAGGCCTGTCGCTCTGCCCTGCGGCACAGGGGCTCCACGGGCGTCTCCCCCAGGGGAGTCTCCTGGTCCGTTTTCACAGTGACTGGGACTAAGAAACGCTCTGACAGACAGCATGGCTGAAGTCTAGCAGTGGAGCAGGGCTCCAAGCCCGGTCCCGAACCAGGCAGAGGCAGACGGGGGAAATGGCCTGGCTGTGGCAAGTCTAAAGTCTTCATGGGCAGTGGCCTCTGCCGAACTTGGGCTGTGGACGTATGTAGTCATTACCCCCAAAGGGCCAACTGTTCATCACTGAGAAGGGACTTCTAGGCACATGGGACGCCTTGCTTGCCAGAAAGAGCTTTTTGCAGGGCTCACTGAGAAACACCAAGACTTGATGTCACCAGGTCATTCCAGCAGGCTTCAAAACTGGCCTCAGATGTCATTAAACAAGCCCGCAGCCGCCGACCACGGGCTGTGACCCCCGTCTTACAGCTGGACAGAGGGCAACTAACCCCAGCACTTAGCACACATCCAGCTCTTGACTTTGTGGGATGAGGATCCTGCTGGTGGATTGATCAACTGCTGCTGTTAAGTCACGTCAGTCGTGTCCAACTCTGTGCGACCCCATGGACTGCAGTCCACCAGGCTCCTCCGTCCATGGGATTCTCCAGGCAAGAGCGCCAGAGTGGGCTGCCACTGCCTTCTCCATTGGATCAGCTGTCCCTCTGCCAAGTGTGAAGTGCCATCCTGGTGCCAGTGAGGGTTTGTATTAAACCTACATTTTAGTTTCCTGTTCACTCAAGTTTGCAAAGTAATTCTCCAGGATGTGGGGTCTCTGGCCATGTTTGTTCCACACACAGCATTATTTGCCCCATAAATGAAAGAAACTCAAACCCTCACTGGCTGTGTGCATAATAACAGCATTCCCTCAACTCCATCTACCCCTGTTCTACCTTTATGATCTGTGCCATCCTGGTGGGGCACCTGTGTTCTTTATTATTTACTTCATTCTTTTAAGTTAACTTTTTTTGAGTAAGACTTATTTTTAAAATCACTAACTTGAATGAAAGTGAAAGTCATTCAGTCGTGTCCAACTTTTTGTGACCCCATGAACTATACAGACCCTGGAATTCTCCCAGTCAGAATACAGAAGTGGGTAGCCGATCCCTTCTCCAGGGGATCTTTCCAACCCAGGGATCAAACCCAGGTATCCCACATTGCAGGCAGATTCTTTATCAGCTGAACCACCAGGGAAGAAAGCTATTATCATCAACAGACATAAAAGATAAATATAACAATCAATACAATATAGCTATTAAGTTTTACAGGAAGCAACCTAAAGAGAGTAAAAAAAAAAAAAGTTTAATGAAAAGGAAAAAGTTTAACTCCTCACTCTGATCCAATATTAAAAGCTGCTGTTTTGCAGTGCCACTTAAAAATCGTCTCTAGCAGTGCTGGTAGCACAGGCCTTACATTTGTGGGGGAAAAACTGAACTAAATAGATAATGATACAGTACTGTGATGTAAGTCAAATTACAGCACGGACTATAAAATGTGAATTGCTAACCCTCTGGGCAAGATTCATGATGCATTAAGAAAGTCTGTCCCCGATTCGTGGACAGTGAGACGGAATAGTGCCTTTTCTCACGTATCCAGAAAGCATTCGCCTCCAACCACTAAGAATTGGTGAACAGAGAAAACACATATAAAGTCCAGGCATGAAAGTGTAGTGTGCTCTTCACCACAGGAAACCGCACCAGACCTTAACTTGAAACCTATAGCGCTGGTCCCCTCCCTTGAGCAAGGGAACATCAGCAAAGGGCTCGTTTTGCTCCTGGAATCAAAGCCAACTTGTTCAGTCAGCTCTAGCATCTCACCCTTTAGCCAGGAGGTTAAACCCTGAAGGTTTCCCACCTTCCACACGGGGAAGGTGTGGGGTCGACAGAAGCTAAGTGAATTTGTGCTGAAAGCCACAGGAAGCTGCTGAGGGGATGTTAGGAGAAAGCCGGGGAGTGGGGACAGCCAAAACCCCACCCTCGGTGTGTCTGGCATCCCTTTGGGGCTTCTGAACAATGCAGCATCCCCAGACCCACCCCAGACCGCCTGCATCAGAATCCACATTTTAACAAAACCCTGCGGTTAATCCATGGCACATTCAAGCCTGACGAGCACCGATCCAAAGGGCCTCAGGGGTCTGACACCACCCTCTCCGGTGCCTCCATCCACGGTCAGTGATGCTCTCTGGACAGTCAGAGACTGAGGACGCCAGGAAAGGTTCTACCCTGACAGTGGTCAGCGCCAGCCACAGCCATGCGACAGCTCAGGGACACACAGGACCCTGATCACTGGGCGGGCCACCTCTGCGGGGACTACAGGAGCCTAGTTTCACATGGGCCCCCAGATACAAGCCCCAAACCCTTACAAAAGCCCGCATCTGGAAAAAGTGGGGGTCCCCACGTGGCCTCTCAGGCTGCAGACTCTACCACTTTGATTGACCTGCCTAGGAAATTCACACTCATGGGATTTGATCAGCCAGAAAAAATGAGAGGAGACACGGGCAGATTTGCCTGGTCTGGAAACAGCTCAAGACCCAAGATCCCGTTGGTGATGGTAAAACCGTGACCCTTCTCCGCTCTGTCATCTGTGCAGCTTTTTCACCACCACAAAAAAGCCTCCTCCACGACCTCCCACTGTGCGCGCGCGCACACACACGAACATGTGCACACACCAGAGCAAGCCTCTGCCGTTAGGAGAAGCAGGCGGTTAAGTCCCCCAGCATTTCCACAAGAGCCTGATAAAAAGGGGGCAGACCTGCAGGATCCATCACCAAAGTCCAGACCTGCAGGAGGGAAGGTTCTCCCTGGGAAAGCAAACACTGGGACCTGACTGGGCTTCAGTGACAGCTCATGTCCTCCTATCCACGCTGGAAGGTATAAATGGGTGCGTGAGGAGAGGCACGTAGCCCTTCTTTCTTCCTCTGAATGTTTCAAAAGACACAGCTGATGTGGGAACCAGTACAACTGGCCCCTGACAACACTGAATTCATACGGAGCACGTCTTCCCACAAGAGTCAGTAACGGGACTGCAACCTTCCAGCTCGGTTTTTTCCTCAGCTCCCAAGTAATTGAAGCCAATAGGTCTCCTCTTTCTCGAGGATTTCTGGACCCCTGCTTCTTTTTCTTCTTAACGCCAATTTCAAAAAGGCTATCTGATTTCTTTGGGTTGTGTGATTTCAGCGGTCATTTTTCAAAGTCGCTGCAGAGTTCACAGCCATCCAGTCTTTACCGCTGAGAGCACAGCTGAGACGAGAGAGAGCAGTTTCTATACATGCACCTCAGGCAGGGGAGAACCGGACCTCAGACGGGCAGGATGCCGGACTTCAGACAGGCGGGTGCCGGACCTTAGGCAGGCGAGATGCAGGACCTCAGGTGGGGCGGGTGCCAAACCTCAGACGTCGGGGGATGCCGGATCTCAGACGGTGGCGGATGCCCGGCCTCAGACGGGGGGATGCCGGACCTCAGACCCGGGGATGCCGGACCTCAGAATGGTGGGGGATGCCGGGCCTCAGACGGGGGATGCCGGACCTCAGACAGGCGGGATGCCAGACCTCAGACCGGGGGATGCCGGACCTCAGACAGGGGGGATGCCGGACCTCAGACGGGGGGGATGCCGGACTTCAGACGGGGCGGATGCCGGACCTCAGACGCGGGGGATGCCGGACCTCAGACGGGGCGATGCCGGACCTCAGACGGGGGGGATGCCGGACCTCAGACAGGGGGTGATGCCGGACCTCAGACGGGGGAGATGCCGGACCTCAGACTGGGGAGATGCCGGACCTCAGACGCGGGGGATGCCGGACCTCAGACGGGGCGATGCCGGACCTCAGACGGGGGAGATGCCGGACCTCAGACTAGGGGGGATGCCGGACCTCAGACGGGGGAGATGCCGGACCTCAGACGGTGGGGGATGCCAGGCCTCAGACAGGGGGATGCCGGACCTCAGACAGGCGGATGCCGGACCTCAGACAGGCGGGATGCCAGACCTCAGACCGGGGGATGCCATACCTCAGACTGGGGGGGATGCCGGACCTCAGACAGTAGGGAATGCTAGATCTCAGACCGGGGGATGCCGGACCTCAGACAGGGGGATGCCGGACCTCAGACAGTAGGGAATGCTAGATCTCAGACCGGGGGATGCCGGACCTCAGACGGGGGGATGCCGGACCTCAGACAGTAGGGAATGCTAGATCTCAGACCGGGGGATGCCGGACCTCAGACGGGGGGATGCCGGACCTCAGACCGGGGGATGCCTGACCTCAGACCCAGGCGATATCAGACCTCAGACCAGGGAGATGCCGGACCTCAGACGCGGGGGGGGGGGGGGGGGCGGTGGGGAATGCCAGAGGTCCCCCCGCTGCACAGCAGTGTAAGGGGAGGCTGACTGTGCTCTGCACTGCCGCCCACCTCTGCTGCAGGACAGCCAGTGTCTAGGGCAGCCAGTGACCTGGAGCTGGGGCTAACGGCTGCCTTAGAAAGATGCACTGGGTCAACCAGGCCTCACTCAGTAATGGCCGTCAGATGCGGCCACAAGGGCAGAAGACCACAACAGACAGACTGAAGAGGCTGGTGGTGAGACAGCAGGTCAGCGTGGAGGGAGGAACAGACCACCCACAGACAGAAGAGAGGCCGCGAAAGCCCTAGCGTAGTGTCGGGTGTGGGCCCCAGCGCAACGCTCAGAACGCCAGCTCCACCCCCATTCTCACCACCAAATCCCTTTTACCTGAGGAGAGCCGACTCCCCTGCAACCAAAGAAGACAAACAAGCCCCCCAAGTAATTTTTTCACTTTCTGTAGTACTTTCAAGGGAAGAAATAATTCTCATGACAAACAAAAGCAGACACTATGACAAGAGCATATGACTCGGCCTAAAGACAGTTTCCAATTACGGGATCTGAGAGGGAGCGGCAATTTAAAAGGTGGGGGGTGGGGGGGAGAGGGGAAAGCATTGTTTTCTTCACATTTTCAATGAAGTACTGATTATCACTGCTGCCTTATAACAAGGACCCACAGGAAAATACTATATCCAGAGCTGGGGGCTTCTGCAGAGGACACCACACTGAAAGAGCCAGACCTGAGGGTCGTTGAGAAGGAACCTACAGAGTCTTGTACGAAAGCAAAACAAAACACAAAGCAGGCGTGCAATAGGTGAGGCAGAACAGACTATCGCTGTTATAAACACAGCACATGTGGGCTTATCCTCAGGACATTAGACCAGAGTCCTCGCAAGAACAGAATGCCACCGCTAAAGACAGGGTCCCTGGGAGCTGCCACTTTACCTTGAGGTAACTAATCAAACATGTTCCAGCAAGCCACGGGACCAGTCTACCCCGGGAATGCTCCAAGGCTACAAGACGCAAGGTGAAACCAGGTACCCATTTAAAAGCAAAAGGTTAAACACGATGTAAACACCCTGTCAGGCCGTTCCATTAAAAGGAGGCAACATCACAATGGAATCTGAAAATCAAAATAAACTCACAAACACGCCACACAAATTCAAGTGGGCAGGCCTACCTAGGGCGCAGTCAGAAATAAATAAGACTGACAGAAATGCCTGAAATGGCAGGCAGGTCCATTCACTGCAGCAGAAAGGCAGGTTCTCAGGGGAGCAGCTGAGGGGCCGGGCCACCGCCAGGAGAGACCAGCCCTTCCCCAAGCAAGGCTCCCACCACAGCAGCCCCCAGAGGTCTGGACAAGTGACCACGCTCCCAGCCCTCAGTGTCTCCTCCCATCAAATGAGGGGACAGCTGCCGAGTTCTCAGGCCCCTCTCCACCGCTGTGAATCAGGGTGAACTGACCGGAAGAAAATCAGCACCTAAAATTTGTTTTGTGGCAAACTATTCGATAATGGAAGTAATTTCATCCCAAACATATACATAGCTTTCTTCCTGAACATTCATCCAGCCACATTTACTCAAAATTGCGAACATCAGCATTGGAAGAGACAAACGGACGGTTCACGTGGAACCATTTTCTTCTTACCATTCCGGGACACATCGAGCTCCACCAGCTGCATGAAGTTGGCTATTTCTGGAGGGAGTCGCTGGATCTCGTTATCACTCAGTCCAAGCTTTCGTAACTTGACTAGCTGGAAAAATTGCTGAAAGACAAAACAGGTTTATGTAGGTCTCACAGATATTTGCAATGCAAACTTTTTGCCCAATATGAAATCTAAAACAGTATGTCTTCTAGGGTCTTCCCTGGGGGCTCAGTGGTAAAGAATCTGCCTGCCATTGCAGGAGATGCGGGTTTGAGCCCTGATCCAGGAAGATCCCACATGCCGTGGAGCAACAAAGCCCGTGCTCCACAACTACTGAGCCTGTGCTTGAGAGCCCGGGAGCCACAAGTACTGAGCCCACGCGCCGCAGCTACTGAAGCCTGGGCACCCTAGAGCCCACACTCTGCAACAAGAGAAGCTGCCACAATGAGAAGCCCACGCACCACAGCCAGAAAACAGCCCCCACTTGCCGCAACTAGAGAAAAGCCCGCGCAGCAAATAAAGACCCAGCACAACCAAAGATAAAATAATAAAATGTTTTTAAATGTCTTTTAAAAATTATCAAGGACTGCACCAATGTCACTTTCCTGATCTTAATATTGTACCACAGTCATGCGACGACGTAACCGCTGGGGTAAACGAGGTACACAAGACATTTCTGTGCACAAGCAACACTTATTTCAAAATTAAAAAATTTTCACAATGAACAAGTAACTCAGTGAGAATAGTAATGCCTCCTTTACAGTATCCAGTAGGTGGTCACATTTTCTACTTACAGAAACTGGTATGAAACCTTCTATGTTAAGTAAAGATATTTGAAAATTAGAATAAAATATTTCTTAAACATTTCAAAAGAAATTCCTGTGCATCAGAAAATATATAAATATCCCACAAGTGTGTGTAGGAGAAAAGGAAATATTTTTGGTCAATCTAAAAAAGAGCCTGCACTGGATCCTTGCCTTAAACATGGCACATAAGGCAAATGCCTTCTGCCCCACACCCTTTAAAAACTGTACTAAAATAGCATTAAAGGAATTTATAGGGAGATGGACATAGACATAAAAATACAAAATAAAGGGATGAAGACAATTCAAGATGAGAGGAGATGAAAAGCAAACTAGACATGTGACAAAATCCTTGAAGCAAGGAAACAGATGAATAAATGGCAGTGAATAAAAGAGTCAAAACAAAGCTGAACTTTAAGCCTGTGGAGTGAGTAGCCTGTGGAGATTAGGTACAGGTATCTCTGAAGGAAGGGGCTTCCCTGAGAGCTCAGTTGGTAAAGTATCTGCCTGTACTGTAGGAGACCCCGGGTTCGATTCCTGGGTTGGGAAGATCCACCAGAGAAGGGACAGGCTACCTACTCCAGTATTTTCAGGCTTCCTCTGTGGCTCAGCTGGTAAAGAATCCGCCTGCAACGTGGGAGACCTTGGTTAAATCCCTGTGTTGGGATGATCCCCTGGAGACAGGAACAGCTACCCACCCCAGTATTCTGGCCTGGAGAATTCCATGGACTGTATAGTCCACAGAGTCATAAAGAGTCAGACACGACTGAGCAACTTTCACTTTGGATATAAAGACCATTAAGTCCCCAAAGCCCCTCCTCTGGCTTGCACAACTAAGCAGGGGACTGGAAATTTCCTCCAGAAGAGCTGACTCTAAGACCAGCTAAAATCAGGGATGAGGCACACAACCAGAAACAGGGAAGGGGGTCAGAGCCTGCTCCATGAGATCTACTCCCTTCTCCCTGCAGCCGGGCTTCTCAGCAAGAAAACAGACTAACAGACACAGATTATACAAGAGGGAAGCCCCAGGTTATAAGCCCCATTCAGGCACTCAGAGCTTCAGTTCTCTTTTTTAATTCAGGTGCCTGAATCTCATTTAAACAAAGCCAAGGTTCTTCAGACACGGATAAATAAGACGAGGTGAAACAGCCATAAAATAAGAAGAAATAAACCCTAAGAAATTAAAAACTAGTGCAGCATCAAGGTAAGAATCCAACAAAAGAGATGAAAAATAAAGCTAGAAATCTCCCAGAAGGGACAATAGAAAGACAAAGAGATGGAGAGACAGAATAGGAAAAAAAAAAGGAAAATTAGAGGATAAGGTTGCAAGGTACTAGATCCAATGAACAGATATTCCAAAGATAGAAACTTACAGACCGCAGAGTATAAGTTTCCAGGTTAAAAAGGCCCACCATGTGGCCAGTTACACGAATGAAACAAAACATATAGGAATACCAAAGAATATGATAAAAGTTCGTAACTCCAGAAATAAGATGATTCTAAAAGCTTCCAGAGGCTGAAGGGTGGAGACAAGGGGAAGATGGCAATAACAAAGGATTGGGACTCAGAAGTGGCACTGGACTCAACAGCAACCTTGAAAGTAAGAAGGCAACAGAGCAGTGCCTTCAAAATTCCAAGAAAACATTTCCAACCCACTCACATACCCAGCCAGACTATCGATCAGGTATGATGAATGAATAAAAGACATTCTCAGACATACATGGTCTCAAAAGAGTTATCTTCCTTGCACCTTTCCCAAGAATCCATCAAAATGTGGAAGCAAATCTAAAAGGAGGAAGATCTGAGATTCAGAAACCAGAGAATCAGCCAAACAGAAGGAGACAGAGGCTAAAACAGTGAAGGCATTCCAAGACGGCAGCCAAGCAGCAGGTCCCGAGAGCAGCCAGTTTACACTGAAGAAAATACCAGGGCTCTCAGAGGAGAGCTTGGAAAAAAAAAAAAGACACATGTGAGGGATTATCTGACATGTCTGGAAGTATCAGGAAATTTACTTGGTGACAAATTAGAAAATGAAATAGAGAAAACAAAGCAAGCAAAAAAAGGAAGGAGTTATTAATTCCAGAAAAAAAATACAGCGTAAAAGAAGATATATAGGCAAAATACAAGATTTGATTATGAACAATATTTATGCAGTCATAATATTTTAATATTTATAAATTGTTAAAAACAAATTTTACATTATGTCAATATTGAGAGGATAGGAAAGAAACCATAAGTGCTAAAGACTCATCTTCCACAGAAGGAAATCAGTAAACAACTAAATAGTATTGGGTAAAAATCAAACTGTAAAAGCAAGCCATTTAGCAATGTGGAAGCAAATGTTAACAGAAATCCCAGAGCTGGGGGTTCTCAAAAGCAAGACACTGGAGTGGCGGAGGGGAGGACAAGAGATTTATGGGATTTTTAAAAAATTATTTGCATATATTACCTTGCTAAAAATAGAAATTGAATTTACAAAAGAAAACATCTCCACCAAGACAACAGGGTACTCCAAATGATAGTTGTGAAGGCTGCCAACATTTAATAAGCTTCGTCAGTTTTTTCCTTTAGTAAAAGGGATTGTAACTTACATAATCAAAAAGAAGGCATCATCTTTTGGAAATCAATGGGGCAATACAAAATATAAAAAGTTTTCAAGTCCACTGACATCGTAACAACACTTTTGGGCATCTGTTCTAGTAACATAATTGAAAATAAGAAAAAGCAGCTACGGTGCACAGTATGTTTCTGCATTCTTATCACTAGAAATGAAAAGCATATCAAATAAGAGAAATGACTAGCATGTTATTAAGAACTCAATATTAAGCAACCAAAGATTACTATAAACACCAGAGAACTTCAAAGAGATTGACGATGCAAATATAATTTTAAAAGAAGACAAAATAGCAGGTACTCTATGGAAAAGCACATGTACCTGTTGAGAAGAGAACACAGCAGGGAAAGTTACGCCAAGAGACAAGGGAAATGCATGAACAATTTTATTTTTTAACAAAAAAGATACTTTAATATGAACTACGAATCTCATCAAATGAATGCTACCAATCAGCTATATATAATAATGAGCATGCTCAACAAAAGGACTAATCCTTTCGAGTTCTTCAATCATAGGGCTGAAATTTAATTTCTTAAGGAAAGATTCGGAAATTTCTTTATGTGGGTTATACTAAAGCATTAGCTGACACAAAAGCCATTCAAAAGAGTCACATTTGAATAACAGAGCTTATGCCAGTTGTTCAAAAGAGTCTGACAGTTTCATAATGCATCGATGTGCTTACTCAGGCATGAAAAGCTCACTTTGTTTTCCAGGAAAGCTACAGCTCAAAGGCCATCACCTAATCCATACATTCGAGGACCGTTCAGAAATAATACAAGAAACCAAGTCAACCAGGGACTTAAATCATCAGTGGATAATAAGCTAGTTTTATGCCTGTGGAAATGACAAGCTTCGAATCGCAATGTTCAACAGAAATTCCTAATCCTAACTTTAAATCCTAATTTCAAGCAAGCAAATTTAAGTTGTTCTGCATGTTAAAAACATCCTCAAAAAGGACCTGTCACAAATACTACTTTATTCAACTGGGGACACACAGACCAGATAGAGAAACAGCCCTATCCAACAGCATCCCACAATGAAAACAGCGATTCCTCAATCCTTCCCTCATTATCCTGAGGGGACCCTAATTTGGCATTCAAATGCTTTAAATCAACTACAATCTGTAAGAGAGACACAATATCACTAAGACTGCTTAAATCTTCAAGTGTTGCACTTGCAGACAGTCACAGAGGAAAACTCCAAAACTGTATAAACCCTTCTGCCTTCTCTGGGATGAGCCAGGGCCCACAGGAACAATTCCCACGGCAGTCTTGGCAGGGCGCCTGGGCAGGGCGATCACGTGACGGGGCACACAGACACCATTCTTCAACCGCACCATGTTGATTACAGCGCCCTGGCCCACACCGAGCACATTCTGTACAGTTACATGCAAAGAAACCCAAATTGCCTTGGCCTGCGTTGCCGCGCCACAGTCTTCTTATAGCCACCATTGTTTTTAGTAGATACAGAGTCTTTAATTTGGTTCAACAGAATGTTTCTTTTTCCCATTCTCCATTTCTAACGAGATTCTTTTCCCTTCTCTTGATAAAGTGTTAGTTCCTCTCCCTTCTTAGGAAATCTGAGTCTTAAGAGAGCTGCGTCCTTTGCTATCACCATATGGCCAAGGATCAACAGTCTCCCCAAACTTCCCCATAAGGTGGGGAAAAGATGAACCATTGTTGCAGACTCACCTGGGGAGGACAGCATAAAGAATGGGATTAACCTCCTGAAAAGCTGTCTGACTCTGAGCTGTCAGGACACCAGATGAACTCACACACTTCCTTCTGGGCAGCTTCTAGCCCTTCAGCTGTGATTCCCTGGTGGCTCAGGTGGTAAACAATCTGCCTGCAATGTGGGAGACCTGGGTTCGATCCCTGGATCGGGAAGATCCCCTGGAGAAGGAAATGGCAACCCACTCCAGTATTCTTGCCTGGAGAATCCCATGGACAGAGGAGCCTGTTGGTCTACAGTCCATGCGGTTGCGAAGAGCTGAGCACGACTGAGTGACTGCTTTCACTTTTCAACCCCTCAACTAAACGCTGACCCCTTCCCACCCTACCTAAGTCTCATCACATCCCTGTCCCCAAAGACCTGAACTGCCTTTGTGGTCAACCAGCTTGGCAAAGATATTGTAAACCAGTGGTTCTAATCTCCAGGTGAGAATAATCATGTTACAGTATCTATCATTTTCATCACCTGGCCATGTTCTTCACTATGAGACTTATAAAAAGTGATCATGACTTTGTTACCCAGATAAATTCTTCTAGGTATGTACTTTGCATACTTGTTTAAAAAAAAAATTCACATATTATTCTAGTATATTTTATATATTTGAATGTGCTTGACAGAATTATTCATAATTGCCCAAAACTGTAAATAACCCAAATACCCATCAATAGGACATCTGACAGAAATGTATTCTTACAATGAAATTTTTCATGGCAATGAAAATGAACACTTGCTCTTGGAGTACAGAGAAATCTAGAAATAATATTCAGCAAATAAAATCAGACACCAAAGAAGGCACACTATATTACCCCATTTATATAATGTAGAAAAATCACCAAAACCAAACTTCTTTGTTTAGAGATGCATACAGAGGTGGTAAAAAGTATTTTTGAAAAAGGCAAAGAGGTGATCCGTATTAAATCAAGTTAGCGGCTTCTTCCAGTCGTGAAGGAAACATGATCAGGAAGGGCATGAGATGGGCTTCAGGAGTCCTGCCAATTCTAAACCTTCTAACCTGACTGCTAGTCATAGGTTTTCATTTTATAATTTGTTGTGAGCTGTATATTTATGCTTTTGTGCACTATTAATATGTGTGTTTTATTTCACAATAAGAGAAGTTTTAAAAGTTTTAAACTACTGACTAATCAGAAAGAAAAACACCAATTAGGACCAATGACATCAAATGCCTCACCCTGACAGAGGTGATGGTAATGAAAAGCAATGGCATCACGTCTGCAGGAGGAGAAACAAAAAGGCCAGCAGCAACCAAAACAACAACGTTAGAATGACCACGCTGCAGCCATTAACCGTCACCCTTTATTTACTGTGGGATTCTCTGTGCTCAGCAGTGAGCCAAGGACTCCACTCAGGTCATACTCTGTAGTCATCTCAACATCGCTACAGAGCTAACATCTATGTAGAACGGTCACTGCTGCACAACAAACCATCTCAAACTCAGTGACTCAAAAGCAACACGATTTCTTGAAATTTCTCACATTTCTGTGGGCCTGCTGTTTTCGCTTGAGCTCACTCATGCAGCTTCACTCAGCGAGCGGGTCAGAGGCGCAGGAAGACCACCCCAGCCTCAGCTCATGGTTTGCTACTTGTGCCAACACCCAGCGGGAGCTCCTCTGCTCTCCACAGGCCTCGTTCCTTTGCCATATGATCCAGCGGTTCTCAGACCAGCCTTCAAAAGGGGCAAAGAGTCCGGGAGGACTCTCAGAGCCAAAACCTTGAAATCTGCACCATGTCACTTCTGCCATAGTGAGGGGAATGGGGAAATAAGTCTCCACTGGTAGATGGAAAGAGCAGCAAAAATCACACTGAAAAGAGGCTTGGAAGGGGTAAAATCTGGTAGATTAAATGGTCTACTATAAAATGAGGTAGGGGCCTCAGAGGTACCACAGAAGACCACGTATAAAAACCAGACTATTCTATAAAACTCTATGATTCACCACAGAGTAACGATTTTTCCAAAGGAAATCTAAACAGAAAATGTAATAATATACTGGATAAACTTTGGTTAAGACATGACTTTTAACACACAAGAAAGTTAAAGGGAAAAGACTCAAGAAATATTCACAGAAGAATAAAAAGATCCATTAGCTAAAGCAGAGAATTCAAAGGATCATATCTCACATCCAGAATTTGAATTTGAAAGGGTTTCAGCAAACACTCAAAAATAAGAACTGCTGATGAAACAAGTGTTAACAAGATACTTTTTCTACTGTGTTTTGGTAAAGAGGTGTGGAATGGGAATGTCCCCAGGGGAATCACATGACTTCCCTGGTCCTCTGTTTCTGTAAAAAATAAGCATTAAATGATCGAAGGGCTCTTTTTAGTTCTAAAAACGTTAGAACTGCATTTCAAAATACCTTCAATGTACCATAAAAACATAACAATCCTATTAGCCCACAATATAACAAGCATGCACTTAAAAATGAATAAAATTACAGAAAGTAGATTAGCGGTTGCCTAGGAAACGAGAGATCCAACCAGTCCATTCTGAAGGAGATCAGCCCTGGGTGTTCTTTGGAAGGAATGATGCTAAAGCTGAAACTCCAGTACTTTGGCCACCTCATGTAAAGAGTTGACTCATTGAAAAAGACTCTGATGCTGGGAGGGATTGGGGGCAGGAGAAGGGGACGACAGAGGATGAGATGGCTGGATGGCATCACCGACATAATGGACATGAGTTTGGGTGGACTCCAGGAGTTGGTGATGGACAGGGAGGCCCGGCGTGCTGCGGTTCATGGGGTCACAAAGAGTCAGACATGACTGAGCGACTGAACTGAACTGAACTGAACTGAGGCTAGATATACACACTTTTTTATTTAAGTGAAGTGTGGTTGATTTACAATGTTGTGTCAATTCCTCATGTACGGCAAAATGACTCAGTTACACACACACATTCATGTTCTTTTTCGGATTAGTTTCCATTCTAGTTATTTATTAAAAGATTCTGAATATAGTTTCCAGCGCTAAACAGGAGGTCTCTGTTGTTTATCTAGTTTCTGTAGTTTGTATCTGCTAATCCCAAACTCCTAATCTGTGCCTCCTCACCACCCTACTTTCTCTGTTAGTAACTGTACATTTGTGTTGTGTATGTGAGTCTGTTTTTGTTATATAAATCAAGTTCAACTGTCTCATCCTCTTAGATTTCACATATAAGAGACACCATGTCTCTTTCTCTGTCTGACTTCACTTCTGTGATCTCTAGGTCAGTCCATGCTGTTATAGTGGCATTATTTCCATTTTTATGGCTGCGTACTATGCCCCTTTATACACGCACCACACCTCCTTTATCCAGTCATCTGTAGATGGGCATTTAGGTTGTTCCATGTCTTGGCTATTGTAAGAAGTGCTGCTGTGACCATGGGGGTGCGTGTATCTTTTCAAATTAGAGTTTTCCTGGACATTTTTATTTCACTGGGCTTCCCAGGTAGCTCAGTGGTAAAGAATTTGCCTGCCAATGCAGGACCCACAGCAGATGCAGGCTCAATCCCTGGGTCAGGAAGATCCCATGGAGAAGGAAAGGGTAACCTACTCCAGTATTCCTGCCAAGAGAATCCCATGGACAGAGGAGCCTGGAGGCCTGCAGTCCATGGGGTCGCAGAGGGCTGAGCAGCTGCGCACTTGGTTTAACTGCATTGCTACACGTGCCAGCGAGGGAAGGCTTTTCATCTCCAGTTCACTGATGAGGAAACATTTTGGCAACACTGCACAGCTCCCAGATGCCACTACCACTTAATAACATTCTTTCAGGAAAATTCCAAGGCACACCCACGTTAGAGAATCACAGGATAATAAATTCTCAGGTAACCGGCAAACAAAAAACATCTGTGAAGCTATATTTTAACGAGCAAAGTGAAACAAAGTCCCGGGAAGTGGGAACCAGGGCTAGGTCGCACTACAATGCTGCCAGTGCTGTGGGGAAAGAAAACAACACGCTGAGGGGCCCGCATGGCAGTCCAGGCGCAGAGACCACGTGTGAAGGGGAAGAAGTCCAGGCAGATAAGAGAGTATCTTCTGGAGGCACTTGGTCCTGGAAGGCTAACTCCAGATAAAGCCTAAGGCCAGGGGAAAGGCTGAAAGACAGGAAACCAGTACACAGAACTGGGACCAGTTCAGTTCAGTCACTTGGTCCTGTCTGACTCTTTGCAACCCCATGGACTGCAGCACGCCAGGCCTCCCTGTCCATCACCAATTCCCAGTGCTTGTTCAAACTCATGTCCATCGAGCCGGTGATGCCATCCAACCATCTCGTCCCATCGTCCCCTTCTCCTCCCGCCTTCGTACAAGTCTACAATACGTCAGAGCAAAAGGGACATGTCCATAAAGAAAAAGCTTGGTCTACTTTTGGAGGCAAAGGAGGAAACATCCCCCGCAGCAAGGCAGCCCTGGCAGATTTCAAAAAAGACTTCCCACACTGTTCAACTGGCAATTCGAACTCTCTGAATGATTTTCAGATAGACATACGATGAAATTCAAAAGAGAGTCAAGAATTTAGAACGCTGATTCACAAAATGGGAAGCTGATGTCCACATCCCACTGTCTGGACAGTGCACAGATGATAAACATGAAATGACATAAAAGGTTCAGTCCCTCCAATAACACTAGCTGCCCTCTCTATAATGGGAAGCGGGAGAAACCTATTTCCCTGCTCACTGATTCGTCCATAAGACAAATAAGTGGAACAGACCACAGAAAAAAGTCTCCTGTTCTAAAACACAAAGTTTTAATCAGTTCCTGACTGAGCAGCACAGGTCCACGTTCTTCAGGCAACAAAGAAAAGAATGCATGTTCTTCTCCTTGAGTGGCCCCAGAAGGTCACAGGCAAATCAAAGTTCAGACAAGCAAACGAGCTTCCCACTAAGAGCCGGCATGTGTAAGTGAGTGCTTACAACAAAGGTGTTTACTCTGCTTGGAATATTTCTCTTTCCAATTTTTCTGTCTCTGGTCTCTACTAACCATTTTACCCTCTCTTATTTGATAACAAATTTTCACAGTTTCATGGTGCTTTCATTACATTATCAAGCTGGCGTCATGAATGAACAATAAGGAGGATACGAATGCTTCAAGGGTGCTGCTGCTGCTAAGTCGCTTCAGTCATGTCTGACTCTGTGCGACCCCATAAACGGCAGCCCACCAGGCTCCCCCGTCCCTGGGATTCTCCAGGCAAGAACACTGGAGTGGGTTGCCATTTCCTTCTCCAATGCATGAAAGTGAAAAGTGAAAGTGAAGTCGCTCAGTCATGTCCGACTCTTAGCGACCCAATGGACTGCAGCCCACCAGGCTCCTCTGTCCATGGGATTTTCCAGGCAAGAGTACTGGAGTGGGGTGCCATTGCCTTCTCCACTCAAGGGTGCACCCTCAGTAATTAAAATAGCTCAGGTGTGAATCACTGTGAGAATCATAAAACCGGGAATGCTTCATTTATGGTGCTATGATCAGAAGTCTGTGGATGAGGATGGGAGAGGTACTGGCAACGGTTTGGAGACAAGAAACATTCATTGAAAGTACGAGGTTCTCCTGTGCCGAGAATCTGAGTGAGGGGAAAGCCGTGGGCACTGGTGGGCAGGCTGGTGGCACAGAGAGAAGAGAGACAGATGTGGACTGAGCAGGAGAGGCCCAGAGTGGGAGGATCGGATATCACAGCAAGAAAGAGATGTCAACCTGAAACCTAGCAAAGGGGAAGGATTAAATACAGGCTGGTCAAGTAATAAGTTACTGCATGACCACTAAAAATGTTTCTAGAGAATCTTTAATAATATGGTAAATCCGTGTGTTCTAGGATTATGAAAAAAATGCAAAAGTATATAAAGAGTATAATGCCTGTTATGCTAAAAGAGTAATGCTGGGACTTACTTGGCGGCACAGCGGGATGAGAATCTGCCTGCCAACGCAGGGGACGTGGGTTCGATCCCTGGTCAGGGAAGACTCCACACACCAAGGAGCAGCGAAGCCTGTGGACCGCCACTGCCGAGCCCGTGAGCTGGGGCCAGCAAGCCGCAGCTACTGAGCTCAAGCGCTGCAACCGCCGAAGCTGGCGCACCCGGAGCGTGCTCCACAGCGAGAGAAGTCACCGCCGTGAAAGGCTCCACAGTGAGGAGCAGCCTCTGCTCGCCCCAATTAGAGACAGCACACGCGGAGCCACAAGGACCCAACGCAGCCAAAAATAAACGACCAATTTTTTTAATGCAATACTAATTTCAGGGGAAAAAAACTACTTTAAAAAGTTAAATCTGAGAAAAAATAATTTTAATTCAATGAATAAGGATCACTTGGCTGTGGGGTACCGATGTTTTGTACCATAAAAATCCAAAGCCTATTTATCTGAAGGAAGAGTTGATTTTCCTTTAAACTTGAACTGACTTCAAGCAAAACTTGAAGGGAAGGCGCTAAGACCAGCTTACGCACCAAAAAACAGCTCTTCCAACAAGAAGTCAAACAGATAAGCAATTTAGATTATTAAACTGGTCTCATATTTTGACACAGGATTTTGAATAAGGTTGAATTTTTCACACATTGTACTCAGGAAGGCATTACGTGACTCAAGTGGAATAAAATCCTGTTTGGGGGACGTTTTGTCTTGGATTCAATACAACTCTTCCAAGCTAACAACAGGAGCAGACACTACACGGAACCCACGCACAGGGTTCTCAAGTGGAGGAAAAGACGTCAACAGACGCAGTCCTTACTCTCAGGACACGCCCAGGAGTTGACACAAATAGTAGTTAAAACACAAGGGGGAAAGTGGAATAAGTGAGGCTCAAAATACTGTGAAAGGATAATAAATGTCTTATCTTTAGCTACACCTGATACGCTTCTTTAGGTTAAATAAAAAAATCAGGCTATTTCATGGTCAATCACGCCATACCAGTAAGATCAGTTTCCAATGAGACACCACTTAAGAATGGGTTATTCAGAAAAACGATTAGGAAAACTTCCTAAATTTTCTCAAGAAATATATCAACATTTGGATCAATGCTCTGCGTTCTTCCAGGCTCAATTAAGAAAAGATACAGGCAACGCTAATGAACGCCCATCCTGGATGAACAGAATTCTGCCAACTGCCAACTCGCTGATGTTTTCCACCTCCTGAAGTAATAAACTGAGAGCACCCCAGCCAAGGGTTGATCTTTCCGGATAGCAAGCAAGAACTGGAGGAATCCGGTCACTGATGAATTAATAACACACTATTAACTCTGAGTTACCAGTTCACAGTCACTCAAAACTCTGGGGAAGAGTCTCTTTTGCTAACCACAAAGCTCATCAATACCTCTGTGGCTTGATATCTTTAGAATAATGACAGGCCTAATTTGTGAGCCTTCTTCTATATAATCTGAACGAATCAGACTGTATTGCATCATTTCCCCTGAATATCCAGCAGCGGTCCCAGTGAAATCACACCACCAACTCCACAGTGTCCCAAACCAGCCTGGGTCCCAAGGCGGAGGGAGTGTCCATTTGAGAAACCTCACAAAGACTCCAAGCCCTTCCACATGGGAACTTTTATTTGGAGATACTTCACTGTGAAATCAGTCATTGTGTGACTTTTTGTTTCAACAGGCGCAAAATATAATTGTTCACATGAATGTCAGTATAAAACCATGTCTTGGATTTGAGACGTGTGAGGGTCAGCACAGCACATCCTGGGCTACTGGGAACTACTTGCTGAGTGCCCTTCATGCCATGCTGACCTTCAACTGAGAAAGGGAGCCCTTGGTTTGGTCTCTGGTTAGCAGGAAAGCCTGTGTTTGATCCGATGTTGACAAGGGGTTGAGGGAGCTGTTGGGATACCCAAAGGAGGAGATGCACTGAAAAAGTGCATAGAAAATTTGATTACACAGGAGGAATTTTTAAATGTCCATCAATGTGACTGGAAATAAATCAAAACAGAAGAATGGTCCCTAACCTTCTAAGGTGACACGTAACGGCAGTTTCAGTGCACACTGCTGCTGCTGCTGCTGCTGCAGTTGTGTCCGACTCTGTGCAACCCCATAGACGGCAGCCCACCAGGCTTCCCCATCCCCGGGATTCTCCAGGCAAGAACACTGGAGTGGGTTGCCATTTCCTTCTCCAATGCATGAAAGTGAAAAATGAAAGTGAAGTCGCTCAGTAGTGCACGACTCTTCGCGACCCCATGGACTACAGCCCACCAGGCTCCTCCATCCATGGGATTTTCCAGACAAGAGTACACTAATTATAAGTAAAGAGGTAAGAAAAGGACTTTGTCTCTTATCCTCAAAAACACTGGAGATGATCACACTGTTGTAAGCCACTATCGAGAGATTTCTGGGGTGGTGGGGGGAACCAGTGAATTTGACAGACGCCCAGAATCCATGTTTTACAAGCTGCTGCAGGGCTTACCCCTGCAAACATTTTCTAATATATTCTAAATACACAGGAGCTATTAACATGTACTTTAGCATGTCTGTAATCACAATTCAAGACTAAAATTTCATAATTCAGGAACTTCAGTATAAGCGTCTCACTCTGCCTAGATAGGTTCAGGTTCCCAAGTGCGTCTAGCTCCTGTGAGAGCGGCCTGGTGTCTTCAAAGGAGATCCTCTCTTGTGTTCAAACTTCTCACACACATTAAATGCACTCTGCTTCCTACTGGCTGCCCCGACAGCTAAGTGAGAAGCAAGATGGAAAAAACCAAGAGCAGATTCCCTAGCAACTCCCAAACAGTTACGAAAAAACACGATGGAGCTCCTGCCCGTCCCCGTGTTTCAGCACCACAAACTGAACAGATACTAAATTCCAGTGTTAATCCAGATGAAGAACCACAAACACAAGACCTAATTTTGAAAACTTTCTGAATCGCCCTACCCCAGAAAACACTCGGCCCACGGTCTCCATCTAAGTAAACGCTTTGTGTGGGGAGAGGGCAGGCAGAGCCCTCTCCCAGCCACTTCTTCAGGCTGTGCTTTACAACATGCTTTAGATTTCATTTCTACTGTTTGCCAGCAACCTTGGTCAGAGGCCATGCGATGTGCCTGGCACTGGCCCAACCTCGGGACATACAGCGGGGCTAGGGGTACCCAGGCCCCCCACCACCACCACCCACTCCATTCACTCGGCCCAACAGTTAAGGACTTGGTTCTTCTGTTGCCACCAAGCTCTGCAGAGAGGTCCTAGTAAACTTCTCGCGCTGCCAACCAGTCATCTCTGCAGGATAAGAGTTTACTCAGTGCCATCACCTCACGAGTTGGCAGAGTCAAAAACCTTCCATTGCAGCCTGTGACCAAAAAGAACATTCAAGAAACAGGGAACTCATGAATGTATCCCAGAGTGAAGCAGGAGAGGCAGCTGCCTTCCTTCAGCTCCTGGACCCCTGGAAACAAGCAAGAGCTCCCAGGTGGCCTGCTGTAACGGTGAGGACTAGCCCCCGTAAGTTCCTGGGGCCATTTTCTGTGGTAGTTTCGGGGTTCCAGTAGGTTCTGTGCTATCACTTCCCCAGACTCCAACTCCCAGCCCAGAGTCCAGCTTTTCACCTAGGTGCGTCTAATAAAAGGACACCAGGTCATCCCTTCACGCCTGCCGTGGGGTCCCCTCAGCACCATCCATCCGTTCTATCTGCACCAATGGAATCTGAGCCCGACCCGGCATCACCGTCTTTCTGGAAAGCACCTTCCGCAGCACTACTGACTACTGGCTGGCTACTCACTGATCATTTCTTTTAAGGTCAATCCTCTCGTATGCATAGGTCCAAGTGATTTAAAATTAAAATGGTACATGATCAGAGTGGATTTTGAAAGTCTAATTTCAAAAACTTCAAAACTACTTTTCACAAAAGTAACTCTAAACTAAATAAGAAATGCCCCTAAGTTGCCAGGTAGCAGGCAGGGGGCTCTATAAACATTGCCTCACTGGATCTTAAAAACCACCCTAAGCCCAGCAGCTACCAGGAGTTCACAAATCATGAAAGTGCAGCACAGGGCGGCAGCACACCTTTACACAGGCGTCAGCGGCAGGGCCCAAACGCAGGTCCAAAGTCCCCACCTGTCTGCTATGATAAACAGAGGGTCAAGAAGCACTGTGGGGCCCCAAGTCTGCAGAGCTGGCTCCCCAAGCTACTGGCTGTCTGTGTGACCTCAGGCAAGCTGCTTAGCCTCCCTGTACCCCGGTATCTCCACCTGTAAAGGGTCATAACAGCACCCATCCCTCACTGAGGCGCAGTGACAATCATATGAGCAAGTCCAGGTCAAGCACACAGAACAGTGCCGGCCTAGGAGAGACGTTTGACAATGTTAGCTGTGATTATCACTACTGTCCCTCCTCCAGGTCACGTACACAGAACAGTGCCGGCCTAGGAGAGACGTTTGACAATGTTAGCTGTGATTATCACTACTGTCCCTCCTCCAGGTCAAGTACACAGAACAGTGCTGGCCTAGGAGAGACGTTTGACAATGTTAGCTGTGATTATCACTACTGTCCCTCCATAAAACACCCCCTCCTGACCAGGGTGAAGCTCAGAGGCAGATCGTTTCCTCCGGCCAGCATGGTAGCCGCACACTGACAGGGACGGGGTGTCGTCCAAGCAGGGTCCCCACCCAGAGGTCGAGGGGCTCTCGCATCAGAAGGCTTTGCAGTGCAATAAATTCAGATGGACTACATACTGCTGCAGTACTTTATAAACTGAAGCCAGTCATAAGCAAGGTCCCCCGTAAAGGAGCAGCATGTTTTAAAGAGGAAAGAAGGCATGACCTTTGTAAATCTACCACTCAAAAGTCAATAACTAAAATTTGTTTTGTGACCTTCTGGTCTTTTTTAAAAAAACTGCAGTAATATATAAACATAAATGTATCCATTTAACTGTTTTAAACTATACAGTTATGTGGTGTTGGTTGTACTCACAGTGCTGTGCAACCACTTCTATTTCCAGAACTTTCTCATTATCCCAACCAGACTCTGCACCCAGTAAACAATAACTCCCCAAACCTCCCTTTCTCCAGCCCTTGGAAACCACTGATCTGCTTCCTGTTTCTATGGATTTGCCTTTTATGGACATTTCATATAAATTGAATCATCAGATCAGATCACATCAGTTGCTCAGTCGTGTCCGACTCTGCGACCCCATGAATCGCAGCACGCCAGGCCTCCCCGTCCATCACCAACTCCCAGAGTTCACTCAGACTCACGTCCATTGAGTCAGTGATGCCATCCAACCATCTCATCCTCTGTCGTCCCCTTCTCCTCTTGCCCCCAATCCCTCCCAGCATCAGAGTCTTTTCCAATGAGTCAACTCTTCGAATCAGGTGGCCAAAGTACTGGAGTTTCAGCTTCAGCATCATTCCTTCCAAAGAAATCCCAGGGCTGATCTCCTTCACAATGGACTGGTTGGATCTCCTTGCAGTCCAAGGGACTCTCAAGAGTCTTCTCCAACACCACAGTTCAAAAGCATCAATTCTTCTGCGCTCAGCCTTCTTCACAGTCCAACTCTCACATCCATACTTGACCACAGGAAAAACCATAGCCTTGACTAGACAGACCTTTGTTGGCAAAGTAATGTCTCTGCTTTTGAATATGCTATCTAGGTTGGTCATAACTTTCCTACCAGGAGTAAGTGTCTTTTAATTTCATGGCTGCAGTCACCATCTGTAGTGATTTTGGAGCCCAGAAAAATAAAGTCTGACACTGGACGTTTCATATAAATTGAATCATACACTAAAAAAAAAAAAATCCTATGTACCTAAGCTACTAAAACTTCTCAAATGTAAGATATATAGATCCAACTACAGCATTACTGCCCTTGGATTATCCTGTTAGGATGCAGCTAGGTGCTAAATGAGGACCACATCCATACATTTCAAGACTTCTGTTATTTTCAAAATCAGAGAAAGACCACAAACAAAAAGACATTATTACACATAAATCAATAGACTGCTGAGACCAAATGCTTACAGGACCTGGAGAAGGGACTTCAGATATTCGCTAACAAGTCCAGTCACCCCCAGTATACTTAGTACTCGAGCTACTATCCAAATAAGACAAGTAAATTCAAAAGCAGTTATTCCCAACTCATCAAATAATCCAAAACACAATAAAGCAAAAGAGTGAATGAAAACCAACATGAAAGGGCTAGGAGTATTTTGGGGAAGCCTGGGGACCTGGTGGGGAGAAGGCAATGGCACCCCACTCCAGTACTGCTGCTGCTGCTCCTGCTAAGTCACTTCAGTCGCTTCAGGCTCCCCCATCCCTGGGATTCTCCAGGCAAGAACACTGGAGTGGGTTGCCATTTCCTTCTCCAATGCAGCAAAGTGAAAAGTGAAGTCGCTCAGTCGTGTCCGACTCTTAGCGACCCCATGGACTGCAGCCTACCAGGCTCCTCTGTCCATGGGATTCTCCAGGCAAGAGTACTGGAGTGGGGTGCCACTGAACTCAAGGAAGACTACATGGTACGTAAAGCATCCAAACCACCCCTCACACCCAGGCTCCCTGGGCTGCAAGTCTGACATCCAGTTACCCTCTGCCCACAACTGCCCAGTGGCCTTTCTGACCTCGGTCCCCACATCTGCAGCCCCAGGGAACCATCTGCTATGCACCAGGTCCCCCCTCACTGTCTCCAACACCTTTCTCCAGCTAGAAACATGCCGCTCATCCCAAATGCCACAACCTCTCAGAAGTCTTTATGCCCAATCACTATCCTGTGATTTACCTGAATGGAAAGGAATATGAAAAACAACATGCATTTATACATATACACGTATATGGTAAAGAATCTACCTTCAATGCAGGAGACCCAGGTTCGATCCCTGGGTCAAGAAGATCCCCTGGAGAAGGAAATGACTACCCACTCTAGTATTCTTGCCAGGAGAATCCCATGGACAGAGGAGCCTTGTGTGCTACAGTCCATGGGGTTGCAGAGAGTCATACATGAGTGAGCGACTCAGCATGCATGCATGCGTGTATAACTGAACCACTTTGCTGTACACCAGAAATTAATACAACGTTGTAAATCGACGATACTTCAATGTTTAAAAAAATTAAGTGCATCTTCTCCCACCACATATGCAAGATTTGAAACTTACTGCCATTATGAAGTACACATCAGAGCCATACAGATCAAAGGTCTAAGGACAATGTCACGCTCTTTCCCCATGCGTGGTTACCAGGCAACAACGGGAACCTCACAGGATGCTGCAAAAAGCTCAGGACAGAGCAACCAGCACAGCAAGAATGGTGATGAGCCAAAAGGGAGTTAAGATTTGCAGGGATTGTCAAATGGCTTATGAGTATCTGAAGACCTGTCACATGGTGGAAGAATCAGACTTGCTCAGTAAGGCCCAACCAAAGAAAGAAAAACATCCCTCTACAATTGAACTGAACATGGCAGAGTCCTCTGGGGACCCAGTGAATTCCCTGCTCAAACAGGCTAGATGACTGCTCCATGTGGCTTCAGGATGGAATCAGATGGACTAAATGGGAAGTTGATCTACAAAGTACCTTTCTGACCCTGAGATTCTGCAAGTTCAACTTCCCTTGGGCATGTTCTTCCTTCCAGTCAAAACTTCCCAAGGTTCTGAGATAACAACGGGTGATCTGCTCTTTGGCCTATAATTAACTAGCCCTGGGGCTTCCCTTGTGACTCAGCTGGTAAAGAATCCGCCTGCAATGAGCGAGACCTGGGTTCAGTCCTTGGGTTGGGAAGATCCCCTGGAGAAGGGAAAGGCTACCCACTCCAGTATTCTGGCCTGGAGAATTCCATGGACTGTATAGTCCATGGGGTCGCAAAAAGTCAGACACGACTGAGCGAAAAGTACAGCATCTGCAAGAAGCAGCAAAGCCATCAGCAGGTTATCTGGGGTCAGAATTCAGCACCCCAAAATCAAGTCTACCATGATGTCATGGAACTTCCCTGGCGGTCTAGTACTAAGAAACCGGCTTCCAATGCAGGAGACACGGGCTCAGTTCCTGGTTGGCAAACTAAGATCCCACGAGCCGCGGGGCAGCTAAGCCCTCGTGCTGCAACTCCTGAGCCCACGTGCTTTAGCATCTGCACTCCACGCACAGGAGAAGCCCACGTGCTGCAACAAAGACCCAGTGCTGCCAAAAAGAACAAACGTGATGTCACATCCCCTGGCGACTGAGGAGGAAAATAAGCCTGATCAAGACGGATGTCAAAAACATAGCGTGACTTTTCACGGGAGTTGGAAGGAAGGAGATAAAGGAAGAGTCTGGCCAGACAGCATCAGCACTGGCTTCTGCGCAAGGATGCAGGCAGCAACACAGTAAGCTCTCCACGAAAGGACCATGTCCTCCCTCAGGAGCTACAAAGAACTTTAAAAAGATACAGAATCTTAATTGATTCCTATCAGTACTTTCCATGCTAATCGAAGGCTCCTGTTCTGTTTTTAAATCCAAAAATCAGACCTCATAAATGAGAACAGTGGGGGCTTCCCAAGTGGCTTGGTGGTAAAGAACCGCGTGCCGACGCAGGGAAACAAGGGTTCAGTCCCTGGGTTGGGAAGATCTCCGGGAGAAGGAAATGCCAACACACTCCAGTATTCTTGCCTGGGAAATCCCATGGACAGAGGAGCCCGGTGGGCTATAGTCCATGGGGTCGCAAAGAGTCGGACGTGGCTGAGCACGTGGGCATGCGTGCACGCGCGCACACACACACACACACACACACACACACACACACGGGTGAGAACGGCACTATGAGTGGGAATTGCTACCGAGTCCAAACTCATACTACTGACCACATGACAGGCCAATGATTAAGAGATGAGTTGTTGGGACAAAGAACCATGACTGCATTAGGAAAGCCAGCAGACTGAGAAGATGGTGGCCTCATGTTCCAAAGACCATCTCGCCTGAGTCAGAACTTAGGCTTCCTTTGTACTAAAAGGGGAGGGAGTCAAGTCAAGTATTTCCTGATTCCCATCAGCCTCCAGAGGGCATATGTTAATTTCTTCCTTCCTGCAGTCATTCACAGATGAGCTGGTCAAGATCTTCCTGCCTATAACCTGAACGAAGATATTTTAGCTTCATACTCACCAGGAGTCAGGTTTGCCAGAGGCGGGCCATTACGTAGAACCTAAGCTTACAGGCAACATCCCTTTAGTGGGACACTTGTAACAGAATACAACTGTTCCCTATCTTCAGAATGCAGGTCTAAGTGAAGCACTGTGAGGCCTCAGGCCAGGAGCAGACTGGCCACGGCCTTCAGGCTGCCATGACCTCCCCAAGGACCAAGCACACGGAGAGTTAGGAGTCTGACCTTAGGTGATGCATCCAGGCATCCGATCTCTTTGTATGTGGGGACGGCTGAGCTGGAAGGAGCTTTGGCGTACCTCTCACCACCGCACCTGCTCAAGCCCTTTCTAGTGCTTGGGAGGCTTCCACCTAAACGGGGCTCAATCTTCCCCACTGCAGGGAACACACTCACATCTCCCAAGAATACATGTGTGGATTTCACGTCTGCAAGGTCAAGAACAAGAAGAGGAGAGGATGAATCCTTTGTGTGGCCATTCTTCCTACCCATTACGAAAAAGCACATTCGGAGAGGCCCTAGGATGGACAAGTGAAGTTAGCGGGCATTTAGTACCAGTGAGATTTCAGTACGTGGCCAGGGACAGACGAGTGGCCGTCAGCTAATCCCAGGGGAACCTCGGAAACCTGAGCCAACCCTCCAGGACCTGGCTGCAGCTCAGCAAGCCCCATGTGCTGGCTGCTTGCTCCCCAGCCACCTCTAGGAAGACATGCTGTCACTGCTCCAGGCCACTCACCTGTCAGCACACTGGAGACGCCAGCAGTGTTCCTGGCTCTCAGAATGCCAAAGCCACCTTCCTGATGAGGCCACAGCCGCACTGCCAGACTAAGCTTCGTCCTGTATCTCCCTGACCTCCTCCATTCCAAGGGTGGGATTCACTCAGTGGTACTTGTTCTGGCTTTGTGGGGTGGGGGTGGGGCTTTATTTTTGGGTCACCCATTGGTTTAAACACTCAAGAAGCAAGTTTAAACCGTTTTCCCTGGTCTCTCACTGGCATCTGAGCCTTTGCGGCTCCTGCGTCCTCCCGGCTCCTCTGCAATTTTCCTCTCTCAATTGCTATGTTCTTCTTGTCAAGGAGCCGTATTCCTTACCAGCCACCTGACACTGGCACAGTGGATGTGCTGTTCCTAACAGGACCCAGAAATATGCAGCCAGGGGAAGAACAGAGAGTAAACAGTCTCTCAACTCATGACAAGTGTGGTGATTATAATTTCTTTCACAAGTTTTAGTTCAAAATAATTACTGACAAAAATCTAAATACGTTTGATGGGCTCCCTTCAAAAAGGAAAAGAACAGAATGCTCTCACAACATGAAAAAAAGAAAATTTTTTTTTCTTAATGTTTTAAAAGCCTAGTATTAGAAAGCAAAGCATTAACCTTGTAGTCTTTCCAAAGTCAGCTTGAAATGGGCCACAGCAGTTACTGACAAAGTTCCCCTCCATCACTATATTTAAGTGCAGGGGCTGGACTTCCCTGGCAGTCCAGAATCCGCCTGCCAACTCCAGAGACAGGGGCTTGATCCCTGCTCCAGGAAGAGCCCACGTGCTGTGCAGCTGTTATGCTTGCAGGCAGCAACTACGGATGCCCTCGTGCCCAGAGGCCGCGCTCCACAACAAGATGCCACTGCAATGAGGAGCCCGCGCGCTGCAACGAGAGAAAGCCCTTGTGCAGCAATGCAGGCCCCGCACAGCCAAAAATAAGTTAACTGTTTTTAAAAACAGAGTAGGGGTCTGCACAGAATCTGAGAAAGGCCACCAGGGCCCAACAACTTGGAAAAAACCAGAGAGCGGCATGAAGATGGAAAAAGCAGGCGGTGACTTCTCAGATGGTCTTCGGGACCATCCAATAGACTCAGAGTAACTGAGGATACAAGTGGACAGGCACGACCACAGAAATCACGTGGTCCTCAGGGGGCTGTGTCCCTAAGCAGGTGTGTCCCTAAACAGAGCATCTGGAACTCACCAAGGGATGTGGGAACACCTCTTAAGGTACCCTGGACCAATGAAGGGAAAACAGGGGGGAATGGAAACTGCTAGAACAATCAAGGTCAGCACAAGGTCAGGGTGCCAGGGGCTCCCCTGAGCTTTTCAACCCAGGAGGACCAATGCTGAGGCCCCAATGCTGAAGATACTCTGAGGACCTCAAAAGTACTTTTATTTAAGATCAAAAGGAAAAAAAATGGATACAAGAATAACATAAGCCTGGATTATATTTGTCCATCACAGTCATAAAGGAAGGGACCCAGGAAGGAAAAGTGCCTACAGGGCCCAGGACAGTCAGCCCCGTGCACAGAGGAAAGCATGCTGGAGATGCTGTTTACCCAGGGCCCTGGGAGACCCCTGGGGACCCGGGGCAGGGGTCAGGGGAGCATGGGGCGTGGTGCAGGATTCAAATGGTGCAAAGCAAGGACACAGATGACCTTCTGCCCTGACGGCTCAACTCTGCAGATTACAACAGGCACGGGGAAAAGGAAAAAATCATTTTTGCTTTAAATTGTTCAAAGAGAGCTTGGTGCCAGTGACAGAGGTGTAAGTGCTCTCTGAACAGCAGAGAGGAAACAAGCTCTGGCACCTAGGAAAAAAGCAAAGAAGGCAACCCGCCCTGAAGGAGCCGCTCCATGTGGCCGCCGCAGCGGCATACAGAAGTGCACCCACGTGTGCCCGCAAGGTCAGTGCTGAGGCTGGGCGTGCCACCTCAGGTCACATCTACTTCACCTTGCAACGTTTTGTTTCACTGAATTGTGATTTGTACACTCCAATATCTTGCCTTTTTCCTGTAATATTACATCCTGAATCATTTCCCGTGTCCCTAAACAGAGCATCTGGAGCTCACCAAGGCATGTGGGAACATTTCTTACGCTGCCCTGAACGAAAGGAGGGACGGGATGAAGAGAAAACACAGGGAGTGGAAACTGGTGGAACGATCAAGGTCAACTCAGAGAAGGCTGGCCGTGGGTGTGTCACCCACCTGCAGGAGTGAACGGGGGCACGAGGCAGGTGTCCGGCCGTGCAGCACTGCCGCGGGTGCGTTTCAGACACTGATGCTAATCCCAGGGAGCCACAGTGTGCACAGCTCCACTCCAGATGCCTGCGCGGACTCAACGCACTGACAGTGTGCACAGCTCCACTCCAGATGCCTGCGTAGAGTGCCCTTATTTATAACAGGACTAGGAGCAAGAGGTTTCCATTTCACACCAATGATGGTATATGGGACGGAAGTTCACAAGGGCTGAGTAACCTGCTGAAGGTCAGAACTCTTAAATTCAGCTCCTGGCTCCCACTTCCTTTCCATTTGATGACACATTTTTCTTTCATTTTCAGGGCCCCAGAAACTAGCCAGTAAGTTTTTAAGAAAATCTAGTAGAAAAAAGCGGAGAAGGCAATGGCACCCCACTCTAGTACTCCTGCCTGGAAAATCCCATGGATGGAGGAGCCTTGTGGGCTGCAGTCCATGGGGTCGCTAAGAGTCGGACACGACTGAGCGACTTCCCTTTCACTTTTCACTTTCATGCATTGGAGAAGGAAATGGCAACCCACTCCAGTGTTGTTGCCTGGAGAATCCCAGGAACGGGGGAGCCTGGTGGGCTACGGTCTATGGGGTCGCACAGGGTTGGACACAACTGAAGTGACTTAGCAGCAGCAGCAGCAGTGGAAAAAAGATCTTCTGAAAGGCAGCCACAGTAGAGCTAATGTGCTAATCTAATGAGAGTAAATTTAGCCCCAAGAAATGTGAAGTCTTGCATTTGATTCTAAAAAAAACTAAAATTCTGCACAAAATAATGGAGACGTGGTCTGAACGAAGCAACGTGCGTGAGCAAGACCTGCAGATGGAGTTAACCAAGCGTTTTATGCCCTGAACTATACATGTTAACTAAGCCCTAAGCACAATACGAATCTGATAATCACGCATGCATTCTATGCTCTCAGACTGCATCTATGAGCGTGTTCTGCCCAAAACGAGGGGAGGAGCCCTTCTCTGCCCTGGCTGATAAATCTCACTTCAGACATAGCATTTTTTAAAAGAGCCCTGGTGAAATGTAACATTTCCTACAGAAGCACAACAGGGAAAATCTAGGAACGAGAAAGTTTTCATTGGAGCCCAGATTCTACAGAAGTGGGAGGGGACACGCAAGCCAGAGAGATGCTGGTGGGTTGCCCTACCCTCGGGGGCTGAGGCCCTGCCACCAGGGCCACCACCATCCCTTTCATCTGGCATTTATGCTGCTCTGGTCAAGAGTGGAGCTTCTAGACTCCTCTACAGATGTCTGAGCAGATACGGAACCTCCTCAAGCCAAGACTAATTATTTAGGGTCCCGATAACAGCAATTTAGACCTTTCCCTGGGACTTACTGCACATTCACTCAGGAGCGTGTAGGCACTTCTGTGAACCTGCGGGGACACGATGCCTTGGTGTACTTGCCTAATCCCAGCAAGGCTAACCAGATAAATGCGAAGGGCAACCAAGAGGTATGCTGAGAGGCAAACCCAGCGGACACCCGCCCCCCCCCCAAACTGCCTGTTTCTCCACAATGCCGTTCCATTTGTCACCATCACCACTGAGTAACTCTGTCACCTAACTCACCTTGCTGGTAAGACCCTCCGGTGACCATCAGACCCTGTACTACCCTAGCTCTTGCACGGCCTCAGCAATCATTTCTTCTGGTCCTACAGAACGATTACACGGACGCTGAGCACCTCCAGACGCTCAGGCCACAGCGGGACCCACCACATGCGTGCTGAGCAGTGAGCTCCTGCCCTGGGTGACTCAGACCCTAAAACACAAGCGCACTTGCGCAATGAGATTAAGTGAGGATTTGAGTACCCATTTCCTAGAAGTGAAAGGAAGGAGATTTGACAAATGACTTCAATGACCGCGACACCTATTCCAGGGAAGATTCCAGGCATATTGTTAAAAATCAAGAAAAGTAAACTCAATTTAGAAAGCATTTTTGACTTGACTCTCCCCTTCCCGGTCTTTCTCCACACTCATAACATCATACATAAACAGACAAATGCACAGCCACACACGGAGTTTCTCATTATTTTGTAAAAAGGAGATACTGGACAATCTTCTCTGCATCTTTCTTTTCTTAGATAAAAATACATCAAGAAAGTTCCTCCAGACTACTTAATAAAGCACCGCGTCCTCTCTGTAAGTGTATCGCAATCTATTCAATCACTTCCCTGACAAGCCTTCACTGTATTTCCTTTTCCCTTTTTTTTCTTTTTTCTGTTCCTTTTCGTCTCCCTCCTTTTGGCCACTGCAAAAATGCGTTAACAAAATTCTTCAATCTCTATCTTGACAGACTGGTATTTCTATTTTTAAAACTGAATGCCAGAGCTGGAATTGCTGGGCTGGGCTTCCAGTTTTCACAGAGAGTACGGAGAGGCTTCCAGAAAGGCCCTATCATCACACATCCACCCCTGCCCTGCCGCCCAAAGGAAAGCTGCTTAAAAGGTAACCGGCATTCGTGTCTGCACGTGCACAGACCACCTCTGGAAAGACACAAGTGATAAGAGCCCTTTCTCTGCGGAAGGAAGTGCAGGCCTAGAACCCGGGAACGGGATGCAGCTGCTCTTCTCTGTACACACGCTCCGGTGCTGCCTCAGTGTTTTATCACATCCGTGCATTACTTATTCAAAATATAAAATGCTCTCTAAAATATTTCTAGACATTTCAAAAAAAAACCAAAACAAATCCAGTCCTGACCACGGAGCACTGGCTACATCCAATTCAGTGGTGTGAACTTAAAACGCACGGAATTTCATTTCAACTTAATCTTTTCTTGGTTGCACTGGGGTTCAGCAGAGAAAGCCACTCCTGTTGCAGAGCGTGGGCTCCGGAGCACGTGGGCTCAGGAGTTGTGGCTTGCGGGCTTAGCTGTCTCACAGCATGTGAGCTCTTAGTTCTCGGACCAGGGATCGAACCCACGTCCTCTGCACTGCAAGGCAGATGCTTAACCACTGGGCCACAAGGGAAGTCCCTCAACTTAACCATTCTGGAGCACCCCCATTACTCTAGATCCTTGTGATACAAAAACTGAGGGCAGCCCCTCCCCTCCAGGAGCTCTGAGTCCAGGAGAAAGGCAGGCATTCACAATGCAGGGCAGGGGGCACGCGAAACCAGATGCTGGAGGGTGACGATGACCCCAGAGTTCCTGAGGTGGAATTCTGCACAATCACTACCTCTTATTGGAGTCAGGGACTCGAATCTTTTGAACCTTACATGTGATTACAGGGGACTTTCTTCTGCCTTGTTAAACATTTTGAATTTATCAAGGTTCCCGAAAAGGGCATCAGTGTCATATTTGTAATCAGAGGAAGAAAATAAAAAAAAATACTACCCCCCAAAATCAACGTCCAGAATCAAAAATATCATCCTAACTGGATTTTTTTGGCTTAAAATTGGAAGCACTAATTAAAACTCTGGCTATCTTCTCTGTCTTAATCTATTACCATGACACTAATGTGATAAAATGTTTGTAGAGGGGAAGAGAGCTGGGTTTTTAGGGAGCTCACACACTGTTTCAGATGCTCTGACACCTAGGAAAGCGTTCCCAAGATGTATGGATCAGAAAGAACAGGAAGGAAGGGCGGGTACGTGTCCATAAGCCTCCCCTGACTTTCAAAGATATAGTTTACAAAGAATCCCAGAAAATTATTAAAAACTTGAATAAGGAACTTTAACATATTATTTAAATATTCTATTGAAATAAAGCCATATTCAAAAAGCACTAACTGTAAATTTAGCTCTACTTTGATTTAAGCACAAGCTGGAATCAAGACTGCCGGGAGAAATATCAATAACCCCAGATAGGCAGATGATACCAACATTATGGCAGAAAGTGAAGAGGAACTAAAAAGCCTCCTGATGAAAGTGAAAGAGGAGAGTGAAAACGTTGACTTAAAACTCAACATTCAGAAAACTAAGATCATGGCATCCGGTCCCATCACTTCATGGGAAATAAATGGGGAAACAGTGGAAACAGCGTCAGACTTTATTTTGGGGGCTCCAAAATCACTGCAGATGGTGACTGCAGCCATGAAATTAAAAGACGCTTACTCCTTGGAAGGAAAGTTATGACCAATCTAGATAGCATATTCAAAAGCAGAGATATTACTTTGCCAACAAAGGTCATCTAGTCAAGGCTATGGTTTTTCCAGTGGTCATGTATGGATGTGAAAGTTGGACTGTGAAGAAAGCTGAGCGCCAAAGAATTGATGCTTTTGAACTGTGGTGTTGGAGAAGACTCTCACGAGTCCCTTGGACTGCAAGGAGATCCAACCAGTCATTCCAAAGGGAGATCAGTCCTGGGTGTTCATTGGAAGGACTGATGCTGAGGCTGAAACTCCAATACTTTGGCCACCTCATGCAAAGAGTTGACTCATTGGAAAAGACTCTGATGCTGGGAAGGATTGGGAGCAGGAGGAGAAGCGGACAACAGAGGATGAGATGGCTGGATGGCATCACCGACTCGATGCACATGAGTTTGGGTGAACTCTGGGAGTTGGTGATGGACAGGGAGGCCTGGCGTGCTGTGATTCACAGGATCACAAATAGTCAGACACAACTGAGCGACTGAACTGAACTGAACTCATTTTTGGTAATTCAAAATGAACACAAAAAGGTTTTTGATTGATTTCTATAGGTGCTGGGCACTTAGAGTTTCCATCTCTGGGAGTTCTCTCCCCACGTGTTTCTTTTGCTTAAGATTCAAGAGCCTGTTGAGAGAGACAAGTAGCGGTTCCAGTCCCAAAACACATCCAGACACCGTGTCAGGTAGTGAACAAAGAAGCACTACTACATAACAAAGAGAGAACGCAGACCCAAAATCGATTTTGCAGTCCAAGCCTCCTGCTCCTGCTACTCCTAAGTCACTTCAGTCGTGTCCAACTCTGTGCGACCCCATAGATGGCAGCCCACCAAGCTCCACTGTCCCTGGGATTCTCCAGGCAAGAACACTGGAATGGGTTGCCATTGCCTTTTCCAATGCATGAAAGTGAAAAGTGAAAGGGAAGTCGCTCAGTCGTGTCCGACTCTTTGCGACCCCATGGACTGCAGCCCACCAGGCTCCTCCATCCATGGGATTTTCCAGGCAAGAGTACTGGAGTGGGTTGCCATTGCCTTCTAGTCCAAGCCTAAATTATCCCAAATATAATTACCAACCCAAGAATGAGGAAATACACCAAACGGAAGAAAAAAAAAAAAAGTGCCCTTTGGTACTGTGTTCACCATAATTTACATTCTCAAAATATCTAATGAACAACCCAGCATCAAAGGCATTGAAGATTAAAGCCTCTTTTACTTAAAAACTGCTTCTGAGACTGGAATTACATCAGACACACCTTCACGCGTTTGCCAAAAGAGCTCACGTTATGAAAGCCACACTTTCAATTAGAATTTTAAATGATCAGCGCGAGGAGGATACAGAGTTACTGAAAAGTCACAAAGGGTAGATGGAGACTCAACCGTGGCAACGCGCGTGGGCCCTCCGGAAACCTGCTTCTATCCTGGATACGGGAAGGCTTTTGTATTGACAGCACCCTGGGCCAAAACCAAGGCATTCTTTTTCAGGGCTAGCATTAAAAACCAATAAAAACAAAACATTTTGTAAAAGGCAGCTTGCCTGTCCTCCAGGAAGAGTCAAGCTCACAGTGGCTGAGATGAAGTTTCGTGGAGACCGATACGTGAAGCCTGCTTCGTGTGTCTGTGGGTGCGGAGGAAGAACAGAGCCTGGGTTTGTCCCTGAGCTCCTGCAGGCCCAGCAGGCAGAGGTCAGCCCTCGCAGGCTGCAGAGCCCCCCGGCAGGCCAGGGCCTCGGACAACTGTCACCTCGTGCCAGTGACCTGGGAGAAGCCGGCTGGGCTTAAGCCAGGCTTCAGATACAGCTCCTCGGTACCAGCTCAGCAGTGCACACATGTGTGTACGTGCATGTACATGTGCATACACGCGTGTGCATGTGTATACACATGTGTACATACGTGTAAGGATGCAGGAAGAAAGGCCCTACAGGAGAGCAAAGCAGGAAGTGAGAGAAAGGCAACGCAGATGCAGACCTACAGGCTGAGCCCCAAACGCCAGGGTCAACAGGATGAGGGTCCCACATCCAGGGTCCCCACAGAGGAAGGGCTCCAGGACAGAGGAGAGCCCCAGGGGTCAGCCATCCGCTCTCTCTGACAAGAAGTTCAGAGTACGGATGGAGATCCTGGGTTTGCAAGCCCAGGTGATAAGCACCGAAGCACATGCCAGACTGAGCCAGGCGCCCTGCGGACAGGACTGTGCTCCTCACCACGCCCTCCCGACGGCGGCGCCAGCCTCCCTTTAAAGGACCAGAGAGGCGAGGCTGGGAGACATGAGGTCACTCGGTAAGACCATGGGACCGTGAGAGGAGACGGGGCAGGAACCCGTCCCTCCTGCCCCGGAGCCCACAGCGCCCGCGGTCCTCAGGGCAGGGCCACCGGACCCCAGCACCGCTCACCTGGGCGCCCACTGCCCCCTGCTCCACGCCACACGTCAGTATCCCGAGAAACACAGCTTCAGAATCCACGGTGTTCAAAGAACTGTGGGTGCTTCTGGTAAAGAAGCAGGTCCGTACCAGGCGGAGTCTGCCCAGGACGGGCCAGAGGAGGCAGCCCGGCCCCCAGCAGGTCCCTGAGGGGTGCAGCCGAGGGCCTGCTTTGTATGCGTGTGCTGGTCAGCAACCCACCGTGCTGGCCTCGTGCACGGCATTCCTTACAGGCCCCCAGGGAGCCCAGGCCCCGGGGGGCTCCCAACCTAGCGCCTCCAGAGCCCGAAAGGCCCGTGAAGACAGGCTCAGAGTCCCTGTACCGCAGTACCATAAGCGCCAAGAGAAATCGGACCTTTCTCTCCAGAAGACTAACTCAAGGTCTAAGTAAAATGTCTCTGGAAGTGAAAAAACTTAACGGTTAGTTACTTCACAAATACAGTGTGTTTGGACTCCAAGCCTTCACAGCCAGACTGAAAATGCAGGCCGGAAGTGGCACAGACCCCAGGCAGGCAGCGAGGGTCCGATGTCTAGGTGCCTCCCCCGGGGGCTGCCTGGGGGCCGCCTCGGGAACACCCCACGTCAGCAATGCAGAGGACCTGGGTCAGCGCTGCAGGGCTTTCCCACACAGACCCACGCCTTACACTGCAGACTTGCTTCCCAGCCTGCCCCAAATGTCAACTGTCCCTCCAAAGGGACAAGGACCTGTCAGCTCAAGGGTGGTCAAAGCTATGAGAGGATGGCTGAGGGCAGACAGCGTTTCTGAAATTTGAGCAAAACCCCCAGGGTTCAGGCTCCCCACCAATCTGAAGGGGAAAGGCTGCCTGTGATTGTACATGTGCCTACGTTACAGCTCATTCCCGGAGTCTGAAAACTCGGAGGAGGGAATATAAAAGTTTACTGAAGCAACACGCAAAAGCATTGGTCTACACTCAGCCTGAACGAATTACCTTGAGGCAAACTCTGAGAAAAATGAACTGGGAAGAAGGGAAATACAGAAAAAAAAAAAAAGAGATGGGGAAAGCAGTAAGGAAAGAAAGGCTGTGAAGAAGCAAAGACGAAGGCAAGTCAAGCAAAGACCTGGGAACAAGAAAAGAGAGAGAGGGCTGGCGAAGAGGGCCGCTCTGCCCAGAGCAAAGGAGCGGAGCTGCGGCACTCTGTTACCAGGATCCCGGTTCACCCGGGCCAAGGCTTCAGATTACTATCGCCCCTGTTAGCTCCTCCTGAGAAACTAATTAGCTAGTTAAGTCTTTATCTTTAGAGCCTCCATCCTCCAAACCAAAGGAGACGCCCAGCAAGGCGAGACGCCACCCAGACAGTGGGATCCAGCTCCCGGTCAGTCCCTCTGCAGAGTCCTAGGAACGTCAGAGCCCACAGGAGCCCAGCCAAACCCACCCTGCGCCCCTGACCCACAGTGTGGCTTCAAAATGGTTGAGTTAGATGTCAGCACTCAAAAATCAGAGACTTCACATGGGAACTCTTGTTTTCCAGCAAAAGAATAATAAAAAAAAAAAAAAACAGCACTCAGTGAGGCAGTAGCAGGAGGCTCCCTCCCCCGGGGCGCAGGGGCACACCCCTCCTGCCCACACGCCTGTCTCTGGCTGGACCCCCTCCATCCTGCGGGGACAGAAGGTCGGTGATCGCCATGCCCTGGGCGCCCTGTCACCTCCTGGTCACACCCTGGGCCGCTGACCCTGCTCAGAGCTACTTCCTGTCACTCCCCTGACTCCGCTGTTCCAGACCTGCCACAACCTCTCCCATGGTCTCCACCCATCACTTCTCCAGGACTTTCTCCCCCTCCCCGGGCGGAAACCCTCTCCTCTGTCTGCGGAAACAGCAACGCAAACCTCGAGCGTGGGAAACCTCAGGGGCCTCAAGCTAATGCGTACCAAGTCACTTCAGTCGTGTCCGACTCTTGCGACCCCGTGGACGGCAGCCCACCAGGCTTCTCCGTCCATGGGATTCTCCAGGCAAGAACGCTGCAGTGGGCTGCCATGCCCTCCTCTCGAGGATCTTCCCCACCCAGGGATCGAACCCTGTCTAATTCATCTACCTGCACTGGCAGACCGGGTCCTTACCACTAGCACCACCTGGGAAGCCCAAAATTTTGAGTGGTGTGAATGCTACAGTTCTCTGTCCACGGGATTTCTCAGGCAAGAATCCTGCAGTGGGTTGCCGTGCCCTCCTCCAGGGGATCTTCCCGACCCAGGGATTGAACCCATCAGGCCCCTCGCCCCTCCTTCTCATCCTACAGCCTCCCCCTGCAGGTGGACTAGGCACCCTGCATTATCCCAAGTCCACAGAACTGAGCCTTCCAACAAAATGAAGCAGAAAGGCCAGCACCACCCCAGGAACCCGCACCCCCCCATAGAATGAGAGAACTGAAGCCCCCAGGCCTGATCTCTTATTAACCTCATGCACCCTCCCCCTCATTCTTCAAATTCTGAAGGCCAGACCCAGTGACTCAAACTGAAAACTCAGCGGTGATCCTTGACCCCTGTCCCCCGAGACCCTCCAGGCCAGTCAGTCACCAAAGTCTGACTCTATCTGCCTCTGATATATGCCCCCGTCACCTGTCCCGCTCCCCGGAAAGTCCGTGCACAAGCTGCCCCCAGGATGAGCTGTCTCCACACAAGTCTGATCAGCCCCCACCCCGTGCCCCGCTCCGCCCAGGTTTATTTCAACTCCACCGATGACAAGCCTCCACTGACGAGATAAAGCCCAACCTCCCAAAGCTGGCTCCCTCCGCCGCCCACAATGGGGCTCCTGCGTCCTGACCCCTCTCCTGAAACCTGTGGCTGGGCTGTGCCCTCTGCACTCCGCCCCCAGGAAGCCTGTGCCACCAGTTCCGCAGCCTCCAAGGCACCATCGGCTCAGGTGTCGGATGCCGCTGCCACTCACTTCTGCTTTGCCTGGTGCCTGATTCATCAACACGGTGGGTTTTCAACGCCCCGGAGCCTCGTGTTGATCTCCAGGCCCCCGGCCTGCTCTGACACGAGAGCGCAGGCAGAAAAGCAGGGCCTCTGAAGCGCCTGCACTTCCCACCAGGTTGTTTGCCCTGCAGGCGGCCTCAGCCAAGGGCTCAGCCTCCTGTTCCCATCTGTAAAATGGGGCTTTTAAAAGCCCTCCCACCTAAGGCTGACCTGAGGACTAAGCACATCCCAGGTACGTGCCTAGCTGTGCATCTGAAACACGCGATCAGCAAAGGCAGTCAGCACAAGGCTGCTCTGGGCATTTTCAAAACTGCCGCTGAGGCTTCCTTCCCTCCTTCCAAGGTGAGGGCAGGCGGTCCAGTGTGTGGGCAGACCTCCCCCCTCAACCCTGGTCACCTCTCTCCTCATCCACACCTCTGCGATGAGACAGGCCTGAGCAGGCCCACGCTGGGTCCTCTCCGGACCACCACGGTGCGCTGACTCAGCCCCAGCCTCCTGTCCGGGGGCAGCATGCCCGGCCTGCCGGCAGCCTGCACTCCCTCCAGAGACACCGGGCACAGGCTGAACTTGGCTGAGGCGGATGGAGCACCGCTGGTCCCCTGGAGCAACTCACACACTGGGGCATCAAAGGAAGCGTCCAAGGATTTATATATCTCAGCTACCCCAATAAAATAATTTTTTTTTCAACGCAACAGATGTTTTCTGAACATTTCCTGTGAATAAGACACTGAGTTCCCCAGCGCCTGAGACAGAGAACAAGTCCCTGACGGCAAACAAAGGGAAACAAACAGATGCAGGGCCAAGTCTAACCCTGAGGAACAGCAGGAGTGAGGTGGGCGGAGCAGTGCTGGGGTGGGGGAGGCTGGGGGCAGAGGCCGAATGGAGATATGGGTGTGGCTGCAGAGCTGGGAGGGCTTCTCGGAGGGGGCAGCATACGTCCTGGAGAAGAGGTTTCTAAGCCAAGTGCACAGCACCTACAGACGCATGGAGGTCTGGAAGACGTGAGACCACTAAGTCAGAGAAAGTTAGCAATGAAAGACCACAGTCAGAAACTACTAGAAAGTATCCAGCACATTTGAATTTAACAACTTAGAAAATAGGTCTACTTGGCAATTAAATCTTTATAATATCCTACTGACTTGTCTTTTTCCTCTCTCCCAAATCTCTCACACACAGTGTGAAAAAAACCTAGGGAAGACACTGACATGTCCAAGCTTTCCATTTTTTTTAAACAGAAATCATTCCCGCCAGAGACGTTTTCTGAGCAGACAGTCTCTGTGCTTCTGGCAGAAGGCATTGATTAGCGGCCTCCCCAGTGCCCCACCGGCTAAGACTCCAAGCTCCCAATGCAGGGTTCGACCCCTGGTCGGGGAACGAGATCCTACATGCCTCAACTAAGACCCGCAGCAGCAAATAAATAAATATTAAAAAAAAAAAGAGGGTTAGACCAGAGAGAGGTCACCAGAGGATCACACCTGCCAGCGCCAACAGGCGGGCGCCGTCTCTGCCCTCCACCTGGCGGAGCACAGCACCCACGCCCACCGAGCCCAGCGCTCGGCTCCTCGCCTGCCCCCCGCCCTTAGAGCCCAGGGCCCGCCCGTGACTGTGAGCACGCCCGTTCCCGGGCCCCACCCGCCAAGGAGCTGACCTGCTGGACCCACCCTGCCACCACCTTCCTCCCGGCCTCCTGACACACGAGGCCTAAGGGCCCCTGTCATTCAAGGCATCTTAGGCTGAGATGCTTGTTCCTTGCAGCTGAGAGTATTCCAAAGGCGCTCCTGTTTCTGGGGGGCTGAAAGCCCCTATGCGAGGCAACGACCAGCGAGCTGAAACCACAGATGTGACCCGACATACCTCCTGGGCCAGACTTGCATTAGACCTAAGCCCAAAAATCAAAATCAGACATTCTAGAATACAGAAATTTTGTAAAGACCACGTGATCTAAGCCTCACGAGCAATTACCCTCTGCTCCATCTGCCTGACAAAGGCATCTTGAAGGTCAGCTGTAAAGAGGGGTGGGCAGGGGTGGGGCTGAAGACTGGGGGTGGGGCTGAAGACTGGGGGGTGGGGCGCTTTCTCTGGCCCTCCGTGTAACTTGCATGAATCACTGTTAACAGAGATGACGTGACACTTTCCTATCTCTTGCCATTTTAGAATGAAGATGTCAAAAATCAAGGTAGGTGAGTCACGGGTACAGGTACTGGGTAAGGCGCATCTCCCATCAGACGCACAGTTTCTATCGACCTGATAGTACTGGCATCCATGGGCAGCAGTACTGGAATGTGTATAGTTCATCAGAACCTCTCCATGATTCTGACCTTTCGGTCAAGACTCGTAACTGCCTCATAAGCTAATCACTTGACATCACGCTTTCAGAACAGAAATCAATAGTACAATAACTGAGTAATCGGGAGCAGAATTATAACAGGCACACTCCTAGCATAAAACCAGCATTCACTTTCTCTCCTGAAGGTAAAAAACGCAGGCCCGCAAAATGGGCACCACTAATCTTCTCTGAAAGATTATGCGTGAATAAGCACATTAATATTTGGTGACCTAATTCTTAAAACGGTATTTCAGCTCAGCACTCTTTTTCTAAACAACTGTAAAAAGAACCCAGAGCAGACATAACTCGAGGCCCATCAGGGGGCTTTTGGCACCCATGAAGTGGTCTCTGCCTGTGTGACCCTGAGGAAGGTTGGTCCGGGGGTTAGGGATACCGGCTAGACCGTCTTGGTCTGACCCCCGAGCTCTGCTGTCTACTAGCTGTGTGCCTTGAGCAAGGTAAGTCTGTGCCCCGGGTGTCCTCGGGAGTATAATAAAGCTATTTACATAAAAGAGCTTCCCAGACGGGGCCAGTGGCAAAGAATCTCCCTGCCAATGTAGGAGATGCGGACACACGTGTTCAATCCTGGGTTGGGAAGATCCCCTGGAAGAGGAAATGGCAACCCACTCCAGTATTCTTGCCTCGATAATCCAATGGACAGAGGAGCCTGGTGGGCTGCAGTTCATGGGGTCCCAAAGAGTCGGACATGACTGAGCACACGTGCATTTATGTAAAAGGAAGTTAGGTCTCTGTGAGGACTGAACAAGTTCCTCATGGGAACTGTTTAGGCAAAGTGCAGTCCAGGGCCCATTGCTCAAAAAATGTCTGCTGTCTTTATTATAATTATTGGTGTCCAGGCTTCCGCGCCTAAGTCCCGGGTCTCGTAAACACTTTGCCACACCCTAACTCAAGGATTTACCAGTTCCTATGCCACTATGCTTTTGAAGTGTGGTGTTGGAGAAGATTCTTGAGAGTCCCTTGGACTGCAAGGAGATCCAACCAGTCCATTGTGAAGGAGATCAGCCCTGGGATTTCTTTGGAAGGAATGATGCTAAAGCTGAAACTCCAGTACTTTGGCCACCTCATGCGAAGAGTTGACTCATTGGAAAAGACTCTGATGCTGCGAGGGATTGGGGGCAGGAGGAGAAGGGGACGACAGAGGATGAGATGGCTGGATGGCATCACTGACTCGATGGACGTGAGTCTGAGTGAACTCCGGGAGTTGGTGATGGACAGGGAGGCCTGGCGTGCTGCGATTCATGGGGTCGCAAAGAGTCGGACACGACTGAGCGACTGATCTCATCTGATCTGATGCCACTATATGCCCTTTCTGGTCCTCCCAAACCAGGGAAGGCCCTGCCGGATCCCTAACTGATAAAACCAAAAACCTGCATTCACACATCAGCGGTCCTGTTGACTTTACCCCCAATATAAATCTCGTCACTCACTGCTACCACCCTGCTCCAAGCCCCCACTGGTTCTCCAGGTCTCTGCTTCTGTGAACCTTCCTCCCTCGAGATTAAACTCTCACCAGCCGGCAGAGTAAACTTTGTAAAACACAAACCAGATCTCTATGGGCTTACATCTGCCATACTTTCAGTGTGTGGGGAAAAAAAAAAAAGTCCGAAATCACCAGGGTGTCTGAGACCCAACACACATTAACTCCACCAGCAACTTCACCTTTATTTCTCCCACCCACACACAAGCTACTCTGGCCTTCCTTCCACCCACAAACACCCCGAACTCAACCAGAACCTTTGCAAGGACCTCCTCACTGCGCACACAGCTGCCTCACACTCCAGGGCAAAGGTCAGCTCCTGGGAAAGGCCTTCTCGGAATAAACAGAAACCTCACCACCACGCTTGATGCCATTTCCCTGTTTGGTTTGCTTTATAGCACTGATCACTATCTGAAATTCTTATCTGCTCTTCCATTTACTGGCGGACTCCCTTACCTGGAATGGAAGCTCCGTTAGGACAAGGCAAGGCACCCACCTTGCCGGGCAGAACGAAGCCTGGAACGCAGGCAGCACTGAATAAAGATGCCGAGTGCGTAGCGGAGTGGGAGGAAGGGTCTGCCGGGGCCCAGCAGATAAGCTGCCCCCAAAGCCCACTCCTGAACCACACTGCCTGGGAAGCCTGACACCAGCATCCAGTCAGGAGAGCAACCGACAGCGGAAAAGCAGAAGGCTGCAGCTTCTGATCCTAAAATACTCCTCGAAAAGCCACCTCAGTCTGATATCAACCCACAGACATTCCTTAACAGTCCCCAACGTGAGTTTCCCAAAGTACACTCTCGGGTGGATGCTCAAACCAACCCGGAGTGAAGTTTCAAGCAACCTCCTCTGAACCGCTCGAGTTCATTTCAAAAGGAGACAAACTGCCTCAGCTAACTGGCCTATCTTTCGTCACTTCTAAAAGCTGGAGAATGCAACTGACATGGGGGAAAAAATTCGGTGTTCAAAGGTTGCTGGAGGGGGTGTGTGTGTATGTGTTTTAACCAAAGAAAATCTGCTGATCTTTTTCCCTTAATTGGTTCTGGGAATCAACAACTGACCACAGGAGGGTAAGCGTTTGGAACAGCTTCTCCTTATTATCGAATCCTTGATTATAATGATTAAGCCTCAACTTGTGGTTCTACTAAACCTCATTGAGCAACCTCACAGGTCACGTGCACAACCGGGGCCCACTCCCCTCAGGTTAAGGCTGAGGCATGGAGTCATAAAATGCTGTAAAACTAGCATCCAGGGAGGTCAGAGCGCAGAGAGACCTTGAACGTCACTGACAGCACCCCTTCATGACTCAGACAGGGAAACTGAGATTATGACACTGCCCGAGGTCAGTGCTAGGGTCCGTGAGAGCGATCACCCGAGTCCAGGGCTGTGTAATTGTGAGATCAGGGCCACCACCCAGACACCACCCATACAGGCAAGGCTGTGAGAACGCCCAGCTCTTCATGAAGTAACCATCGGTAAGTTCGATTTACGAACCTATTTCCAAAGCCACTCCCCAAAAGGGCTGAAAACATCCGCAAGAATCCTGCTCGGATATGTCTTAAAAGCCTGCTTTGTGGGGCAGCAGGAATGTAAAGAAGACAAGGTGTGTAGCTTTGGTGGCGGACAGAGGTCATTACAAGGGGGTCAAAGTAATGACACAGCTGTCCCTGGAAACCAGGCAGGAGAGAAGGGAAGGCTGCCCAGGGGAACAGGAGCTCCTGAACTGCATCCCATGGGAGGAAGATCGGGAGGCAGACAAAGAAGCTGAGAAAGAGGAACTCCCAGGAGACAGAGCACAAAAATGAAGCCATGAAATGACAGGTAACCCAGGGCAGTGAAGGGCTGCCGAAATGCACAGCTCAGGCTGGGAAGAGACGGGAGATCAGGTGGAAGACAGAGCCAGGCTGCGCTCTGCTAGAGAGCAGCCACTGCAGCGGGGAGCCACCCCTTACATCAGATCTCTCCCACCAGGAACCGAGCGACCCATCACACCAGATCTCTCCCACCAGGAACTGAGACAGGATTCGCAGAAAGACGGGGCAGAGGTTGTTTGGGCCTCTCCCATAAAATAGCCACGAATGATGACAACACCCAGCAGGTTTGCCTGGGTGCCATCTATGGAACAGACACTGTTCCCAGCACTTTATACACAGTAACCCACTACATCTTCACACACATGAGGTGGGGACTGTTAGTCCCTTTGTACAGATGAGCAAACTGAGGTCCAGTAAGGCTGAAGAACTTGTCCCAGGCGTCACAGCTAAGAGGTGTATCTCCTAACCACCCTACACACTTTTCCATCAAGCAAAAGATCCAAGCCGGCACGAACACACCAACAGGAGGGTCGAAGGGAGGTGCGGACCCATGTGGGCTTGCCGGGCCCCACACCCTGCTCACCACCTGCCCTCCTGCTCCAGAAACCAAGTCAGCTCACATTTGGAATTCCATGACGCCAACCTCTCTGCCCAACTAATAGGTAGGCTCTTGAAAGCAAGCATCAGACCTCAGTCTTTCGAAGACCCAGAGCAAACATCTGACTGTCTGATGGAAAGCCAAGGGTCCTCCCAAGTCTCCGGGAAAGAGCCCAGCCAAGAAGAGAGGGGGCAGAGATGACAGAATCCATCTCCCTGTGTATTTTTCCAGCCCAGAAGGACCACCGGACCTGGAGTCGGGAGTGGGAGAAGACAGCCCACGTTAACTCTGCTACGACCCATCAATTCGCCTCTCTCGTCTTGCATTTCTTTAGCTGTAAAGTGGGTAGATTTCTCCTATCCAACCTGTATTCAAAAATAACAATCCCTGGACTTCCCTTGTGGTGCACAGGATAAGAATCCACCTGCCAGTGCAGGGCACAAGTGATCAATCCGTGGTTGGGGAAGATTCCAGGTGCTAAGAGGCAACTAAGCCTGTGCGCCACCCGTACTAAAGCCCACGCCTAGAGCCCACTCGTGACGACTAGAGAAGAAGGCCGAGCAGCAATGAAGACCCAACACAACTAAAAATAAATAAAAATTTAAAGTAATAATCTCTGACAACCTAGCAACACCTATTGAACTCTGTAAAGTATACATCCTTTCATCTAACAATTATGCACCTTGAACTTTATCTTAAAGAAATGTCTGCACAGGTGTACAAAGTAATATGGACAAGGATACTCAATCTAACACAAATCAGTGCTTCAAAACACTGGAACAATCGAAATGTCCAGCGAAAGGAGAATGGTGAAATAAATAAATCACGGTGTATCGAGTACAAGGGAACCCAGGGCACCAGTACCGATGCTAAAATACATGTACACATATTGACACAGCAGACATCCAGGGCAGGGTGTTAACTGCAGAAAAAGCAATGGGTGAAGCAATTTATACAGCAATTTACATAGAAGTAATTTATGTAGGAGCCCTCTTTTCAAGAATGATAAACAGATGCTGGTATGGGAAGAGAAAAAGTCAGTAAGAACAACCTAAAATTGTTCATGTGGGGGCTTCCCCTGGGGTCCAGCGGTTAGGACTCCGAGCTTGCACTGCAGGGGGCACAGGTTCAACCCCTGGTGTGGGAACTAAGATCTCACTCATTGTATAGATGTGGCTAAATAAATAAATACGCTAAAAAAATAAATAAACTGTTCATGTCTGGTATTACCTGGAAGGAATTAAGGAAAAGTCACATTGTTTATTCTTTGAGTTCTTCTACATATTCAACACATAACAGATAGACAAAACAAGGCCGTGTCGTGGTCAAAGTCAGGCAGGTTGCACTAAAGGCACAAGCCTCAGAGGCCTCCCTATCTTCCATTTCAGGTCAGGCAGTCAAGAGCCCAGGTCACATCCTCAGAGTTTCAGCAGCTCCTTTCCAGCCTTCACTGTTGCTCGTCTGACTCAAGCTCCCCACGTCCACCCCAAGTTGGCTGACAGCCCCTCCAACTATCTGTCTCCCAGAAATGTGTATAGATTGTGGAAAGACAGGTGATGAGAGCCATCAGGCTGTAGAAGCCACACTTGCAGGAATCAGTCTGGAATGTACTGCAACTAGGCATAACACCTTCCGCCTGCTACAGGACAAATCCATGCCCTGTGGTTCTTGGAAACAGAAATACCAAATCTCTCCCAACTGAGTCAAATTCTTTGGGATCCAGAAGTTACAGCCTAGATAAGGAAATTCTTCTAAACTGTGATAAGCAAGAAAAAAATTCATATCCCATCTGACTTCTAGAAATTCAGAATATTTTACACTAAGACACATACAAACACACACACACACAAACACACACACACGATCAGATCTGCTGAAATACCACATGCAACAGTAAATTACCACCCCTGTCCTCTAAATCACACCCGAGAAAGTAAATGGACATCCAGCAGTGTCTCCTCGTGTTAACTGAGATCTGGCCCACGAGCTCACTGCCCCCATCACTATCACACGAAGTGAAAGACAAACGACTAGCCCCGTGTTCCTGGAGAAACCATGAAATGGGCAAAATTCCTTCAGACTTCTGTGAGCAGAGAAGCCCTCAGCCTCACTGGATCCACACCCTCATAAGCCCAATGTCTCTGGCCATGGCTCAGCGGGACCATGGTTAGGATTTTTGTCATCACTGCTGAGAACTGTTGACACTGTTATTTCTGACCCTCTTGTGTAAATATCAGCTACCCTTTCAGTTCAGTTCAGTCGCTCAGTCATGTCCAACTCTTTGCAACCCCATGAATCGCAGCACACCAGGCCTCCCTGTCCATCACCAACTTCCAGAGTTCACTCAGACTCCATCGAGTCAGTGATGCCATCCAACCATCTCATCCTCTGTCGTCCCCTTCTCCTCCTGCCCCCAATCCCTCGCAGCATCAGAGTCTTTTCCAATGAGTCAACTCTTCGCATCAGGTGGCCAAAGTACTGGAGTTTCAGCTTTAGCATCATTCCTTCCAAAGAACACCCAGGGCTGATCTCCTTCAGAATGGACTGGTTGGATCTCCTTGCAGTCCATGGGACTCTCAGGAATCTTCTCCAACACCACAGTTCAAAAGCATCAATTCTCCAGTGCTCAGCTTTCTTCACAGTCCAACTCTCACATCCATACATGACCACAGGAAAAACTATAGCCTTGACTAGATGGACCTTTTTTGGCAAAGTAATGTCTCTGCTTTTTAATATGGTATCTAGGTTGGTCATAACTTTCCTTCCAAGGAGTAAGCGTCTTTTAATTTCATGGCTGCAGTCACCATCTGCAGTGATTCTGGAGCCCAAAAAAGTAAAGTCTGACACTGTTTCCCCATCTATTTCCCATGAAGCCAAAGATGGAGAAGCTCTATACAGTCAGCAAAAACGAGACCAGGAGCTGACTGTGGCTCAGATCATGAACTCCTTATTGGCAAATTCAGACTTAAATTGAAGAAAGTAGGGAAAACCACTAGACCATTCAGGTAGGACCTAAATCAAATCCCTTATGATTATATAGTGGAAGTGAGAAATAGATTTAAGGGGCTAGATCTGATAGAGTGCCTGATGAACTACGGACAGAGGTTCATGACATTGTACAGGAGACAGGGATCAAGACCATCCCCATGGAAAAGAAATGCAAAAAAGCAAAATGGCTGTCTGGGGAGGCCTTACAAATAGCTATGAAGAGAAGCTAAAAGCAAAGGAGAAAAGGAAAGATACAAGCATCTGAATGCAGAGTTCCAAAGAATAGCAAGAAGAGATAAGAAAGCCTTCTTCAGCGATCAATGCAAAAAAATAGAGGAAAACAACAGAACGGGAAAGACTAGAGATCTCTTCAAGAAAATTAGAGATACCAAGGGAACATTTCACACAAAGACGGGCTCGATACAGGACAGAAATGGTATGGACCTAACAGAAGCAGAAGATATTAAGAAGACATGGCAAGAATACACAGAAGAACTGTACAAAAAAGATCTTCACGACCAAGATAATCACAATGGTGTGATCACTCACCTAGAGCCAGACATCCTGGAATGTGAAGTCAAGTGGGCCTTAGAAAGCATCACTATGAACAAAGCTAGCAGAGGTGATGGAATTCCAGTGCAGCTATTTCAAATCCTGAAAGATGATGCTGTGAAAGTGCTGCACTCAATATGCCAGCAAATTTGGAAAACTTAGCAGTGGCCACAGGACTGGAAAAGGTCAGTCTTCATTCCAATCCCAAAGAAAGGCAATGCCAAAGAATGCTCAAACTACCACACAATTGCACTCATGTCACACGCTAGTGAAGTAATGCCAAAATTCTCCAAGCCAGGCTTCAGCAATTCATGAACCATGAACTTCCAGATGTTCAAGCTGGTTTTAGAAAAGGCAGAGGAACCAGAGATCAATTTGCCAACATCCGCTGGATTATCGAAAAAAGCTACCCTTTACACCTCCCCAAAATTCAAGCCTGTGTAAAGGATCCTTTTTGAGGAAATCCCAAGTACCTTGGGTTGGGAAGATCCCCTGGAGAAAAAAAATGGCAACCCACTCCAATATTCTTGCCTAGAGAATTCCACGGACAGAGAAGCCTGGTGGGCTACAGTCCATAGGGTTGCAAAGAGTCGGACATCAGTGAGCGACTGAATACCACCAAGTACCCAAGTACCACAGTTTCAGCAGCCGCAATTTCTTGCAGAGGTGATAACACTCTGGAAGATATGAGGAGGGACGGGGGTGACCCCTTCTCCCCAAAAGCCCCTGGGAAGAAGGAAGGGGGGCTGTGGAACTGGCTTATTTTGCCATGTTAGCAGCATGACTCAACTCTGTCAGTGCTGGGACAGGTTTGTTCAGGGAACAGCTTTACTTTTTCTCAAAGAACTGAGCTGCTTTTAAACAAAGAGATTTCAGCAAGAGTTCAAGTGACTCTGGAAGTCGAAATGCTGCAAGCATCAGTGCTGCAAAGCATCAGCAGAGGAGGCCGAGGCTGAATTCCCTGGGGAGGTACAGGCATGGCAAAGCTCATGTCACTGGGGAAAAAGAACCCACGGGGTCTCCAGCGTCACTGTGGCTACAGTATTATCAACTTGATAACCACATTCACTGAAACCCAAAAGAAAGCCAGCACCTCGGGCCTTCCACCTTTCTCCTGAGTTAATGTCCAGTATGCTGTTTAGCGAGCACTTGACAAATTCAGTGCCAACATGCCCCACGATGGAGGAGAACACATCCACGACAAGCAGGCGGATGTTCTGTGCGCTGTGACCCCCAGCACTGACGAGGGGCTTGGGCGGTCAGCACAACACGGCAAGGGGAGCGGGAGGAAGCGCACTGGATCAGACGCCCGAACGTCCCTGAGGGCGCGGCGACCCCAGGGCGCCAGACCTCCGCACCGAGCCTCACTGCCTCCTCTGCTCCGCTCCGGAACCACCTCTGCAGAACTGAGGTCCACCTGCTCAGACCCGGCCCGGCCCTGCTCCAGTCCTGCTCGACCACCCAGGCACCCCTCGCTCTGGCTACCCGGGAAGGACAGGCTCTGGGGACCGCTACGGGTCTTCTCCTTCCTTCTAAGGTGAGCATCACCCCCGGAAGCCTCCCCTCTGCCCCCCAGAGAAGGAGCCGCCTCCTAACTGTAACAGGGCCAGGCCCCGCCCCCGGTACAAGTGACAGGGGCCTGGAGGCGGGGCCTGGCTCCACGGCTGACGGTGGCCAAGTTCCCTGCATGAGCCTCAAGACCACTCCTTAAATACGTATCGTCTCGGTGCCCGAATGGGCAAAACTGGAATTATAAGGGCTAAAGTGAGTGGTGATTCCATCTAAGGGAAATAATTTCTAGAGAGCACTTAATACAGTGTTTGGCACTCATTCAAATATCAGTAATTATTATTAATAAGTAGTTTCTAATCAAAGACCCTCCAGTGTCCACCAACCTAGGGCAAATTACAACTCCCCCACCAGGCCTCTGGAGAAGGCAATGGCACCCCACTCCAGTACTCTTGCCTGGAAAATCCCATGGAGCCTGGTAGGCTGCAGTCCATGGGGTCGCTAGGAGTCGGACACAACTGAGTGACTTCACTTTCACTTTTCACTTTCATGCATTGGAGAAGGAAATGGCAACCCACTCCAGTGTTCTTGCCAGGAGAATCCCAGGGACGGGGGAGCCTGGTGGGCTGCCGTCTATGGGGTCACACAGAGTCGGACACAACTGAAGCGACTTAGCAGCAGCAGCAACAGCCACCAGGCCTCAGTTTCCTCACCTGTAAAGCGGGGGGTGGCGGGCGGGGCCGTAGGGAGGAAAGGTGGGGGGCTGGGCTAACACAGAACAGAGTCAGGAAACAGCTAAGTGCTCAGCTGGGTAACAGGACAGGCTCTCTGCAGAAGGAGAACCGGCTCCCTAAGCAGAAACGCGTCAAGCTCTAAGGGGCAAGCGCTCTCTTGGACGCCCTTCCTCCTGGGCTTGCCTTAAATTATTTTCATTGTAATGTTACTTGCTGTGCTGTGCTTAGTCGTTCAGTCCTGTCCAACTCTTTGCGACCCCGTGGACTGCAGCCCACCAGGTTCCTCTGTTCATGGGGATTCTCCAGGAAAGAATACTGGAGTGGGTTGCCATGCCCTCCTCTAGGATAATGTTACTTAAAGTCTGTCCAAATATAACGTTTTATATGCTTTAGCCCTTATAAAACTATAAGGTGAGACAACGTAAAAATCAGATTAAAAAAAAAGCAACAAAAAGAGAACTCAGCATGTACGATGCGACTATGTACGACGCACGGCTGCACATGTATGAACTACACCACCGCCTCGGAGCGGGCTCCCAGGGGCCCTGCATGGCCGCGCACCACGGGGCTGGGACCCCTCAGCCGTCCATCTGTCGCTCTCCTCTAGTGGACTGCCCTGAAACCCCATCCATCAACTCCCAGCCCTCATTTGATCCCAAGAGATGACTTCTGCACTAAGTCCACATCTGTCCTTTCCCCCTTGGCTACAACTGAAAGAGGGCACACTGGACATCAGCAGGAAATCCTTATGGCACAACACACTTGTGAGGTCACCTACATTTTACAGAATCTATGATTCCTTTAATTATTACTTAAAAGGATATTAAAATTTTAATTTTTTTTCAAATTCCCAGGAAATTGCCTTTAAACTCCAGTTTAAAAGACATCGTTTCCTCAAAAATTAAGAGAATATTATATTTTGGTGAAAGAATAAAACAGTTGTATAGATATTACAAATTTGTTATATGGAAAAAAAACAGTTTCCTAATAAAAGTGCCTTACCATAATATCCAGAAATCTTAAACATCGCAGAGCTAACTGTAAGTGCTCTGCATGCATCCTCTCTTTCATCCCAGAAACCACCCTATAAGGCAGAAGTCACTGTGACACAGGAGGAAGCCAAGGCTTGAGGAGAGAATGCAGGTGATGCAAGAGCAGCCCCGAACTGACGCCAGCAGCCCCGCCCCTGCTGCTTCCAGACCCGCCCGGCAACGGTGGGACCCAGGGACAGGAGGGATGGAGGCAGGCTGAGTCCCTGAACCTGTGAGCCCGAAAAAATCATGGGCCCGGCCGCCAGCCGGGAACTGCTGGCGAGAGGAGCCACTGCACATTCAAACACAGTGGGCTGAAGACAAGGCGGACTTATTCTCAACAGATCACAGCTGAAGAGCCTGCAGTCACATTCACAGAAATTATGTTTATGATGCATGAAGATGACTTCAGAAAGACAAGGTAGTCAAAATGTCCAGCATGGGGGAACTCCCTGGCGGTCCAGTGGTTAGGACTCAGCGTTTTCACTGTTGGGGGCTCAGGTTCAATGCCTGGGGCAGGGCCGGGGGGAGAGGGGGAGGGATAAGATCCTGCAAGCCTCCCGGAAAAAAAAAAAAAAAAAAAAACTGTCCGGCACAAGAAGAGACAGAGAACAAAAGCAGGCAGGATAGGACACTGGACTCTGAACGTCTTTTCCAATCCCAACAGACCAGTGCACGGGAGAAGCTAGGCGTGGGAAGGGCGATCACAATGGTGAAGAAACAGCACAGTGTCCCTGCGACGGCGTGTAAGGACACATCCAGGCAACAGGCGTGCCCACGGTGTCCCAGACACTGTCCTCAGTTCAGCCACAAACTAAAACTCCCCTGCCCACGTGGAGCTTAAGCTCTGGTTGAGGAGACAAAGAATGAGTAAGTGAGGACCCAGTCTGGAGTCAGGGGGTGACAAGTGCTCTAAGGGCTAGGAAAAGAATAAAGCAGGATGCCAGAGAGAAGGAAGGGTGGGGGCAGATGGCATCTGGCAACCGTGGAACCATCAACTGAGCTCTAAGAAGAGGGGACAAGATGAAACTCAAGTCTTTAACCTAGAAAGGCTTGAGAGCACTCGCTCCCGGTGTCTGATGCCTGGTAGACCAGGCCCTGCGATGCTCCAAAGAGACCACAGCAAACACACGTTTGAAGGCATCTGAGAATCGTGCACACCGAAGGGAAGACCGATGGTGTCAGGAACGCAGAGAGGAAGGCAGGAGAGGCAGACAAAACCACTGCACCACGTGGGCGACCTTCGCTTCTGAAGACCTGACTGTTCTCTGACTACATTAGAGAAGGCCAGAGGCCACAGCAGTGATGAGCTTCAAGGGACAAGAAGCAGAGGAGGATCTGCATCAGACTCGGCAACCTTCATTCAACAGAAGAACAGGGGTTTACTGAGCAGGACCCACCGGACACATAACTCATGCTCCCAAGGGCGCACCTCAAGGTGTCTCGTTAACATACATCCCGAAGGGATGGGGCTGGGCGAGGGGACCAGCGAAAGGAGGGGACAGGGTGAGGAGGCTGAAGGTGAGGACTGAGTCTCCTGTAGCCATGAGAGGGTATCTGTGGGTGTGGCCCCTGCCGAGGGCACCGATGCAGGTTCAGCAAGAGGTCGGCAATTAGGTCAGTAACCACTGCTGACTCTGATGACGGGGGTGCCCGCTCCACCCACACCCACCACACTTGTACTAAAGTCACTGTCTCCCCACAAACTGCTCATAGGACTCATATTTTCTTTAATCTCTGTATCCCCCACAACTAGCAAAATCCTGGAGGGTCAATAAAGGCTCGACTGAGACCAAGCTTTCATGACAAGGATAAACCAGAGGGGCTGAATAACTGAGGGTCTGATGGGGGTGAGAAGCGGGCGAGGCCAGCTTCCTGTTCAGTTGGCAGACGCATGGCGGGGGAGGCAGGCAGGGGTGGCCACAGCGATCAGATCTCACTGGCTGAATAGCCCTGAAGGTCACTTCAGTCCTGAGTCTCGCTTTGGAAAACGAGGGGACTGGAGCAAACCAGAGGTTGCAGACCTTCAGAGAGAGGAGATGCTTTTCATGATGCTGATGGCTAAGCTGCGTGTGCACCTTCGCTGTTGGGGCTGGGGGACCAAGGCTGCAAACAAACTGCAGAGGCGAGAAGGTACCACAGGTATGGCCACCACCCCAAGGGCCCTGGAGGAGTGTCAGCAAAAGGGCCCCCTGGTGATGTGGCGGGTAAGGGGACGGGCCGGGGGAGGTCAGGCCAGCGGCGAGCAGCACCAATGAGCCACTCGGGTCTCAAAGACTGTGAATAAAACTCTGGTGTTTTCACGGCTGTTGCTGGAGTCTGGCTTGCGCACACCCAGGCACACAAGAAGGCAGGGAGAAACATTTTACACAACTTGAAAACTATAAAACTATTTTAAGAGCTGTTAGAGCAATTATCCATAAGCAAGACCTCTTATAACCTTTGAAAAGCCTTTTTTTACCATATTTACTGAGGGCGATCCAACTGTATTTTGAGCTTCTGAGAAGTTTCCATTTAGAATCAGTAGGAATACCTGGCACATCCAAACCCCATAATTTCCCATACCAAGCTGGATCGCCAAACATTACAGAAAACCCACAAACGTTGTGGAAGGCAGTAAAAAGCCAATCCAGTCACAGGAAATCTTCCAGTGCTACAAAGGAAAACAAACAAACAAAAACACCACAAAGAGCCCTGAAACATTTCTAGTCCAACAGCTTTTCCCTCAAGCTTTAATAAGTTCATTCTGAAGCCCTTGAAAAGTATTAAATTACATATTTGATATTCCTGACAGTAGAAATGCCTAAAATTTATTACAAGTTAAGGCAGTAAGTGAGCTCATGACTTTTAAGTCAAATTTAAGGCAGCTAAAGGCCAGATAAAACCATGTGTTTGAAAATGCCTGCAAAATAATAAATGCCGGAGGGAACTGGATGGCTTTTCTGCTTCTAAGCTAAATAAAGCTTGGGGGGTGGGGGGAGCTTTGCAAAGATCCTAGTGAGGATAATCCCCCCTCAACTGCACAGAGCAAACCATCCAATCACTTCTAACCAGGGAACAAGGAAAGTTAATCCAGGAATAATAACAACACTTGAAATATTGAGGAAAAACACAGTTCTGTTTAAAACCCTCTGCCGGGCCAGAGGACGAATCGGGTCATTCTAACAGGCCAGAACATTTGACTGCTGAGTGTTTTTGTGACCACGTCTCGGCTTTGTGTTAACAAAGGGTCCAGCAGGAGGAAGCTCGGGCCTTCAGGTCTGGCCCCGCTGCCAGCAGCCTCCGCACTTCCTGCACACCTTCGGATCAAGCGCCCCGACTTCCTGCAGAGCCCTGGATGCTGGGCTACCTTCCTCCTTCGGGCTCTCTCAAGCTAATTTCCCCAGGCAGGCTCGAAGCGTAAAAGTTTCGCAGTCCCCGAGCGACCCTCCATTAAAGCACAATCAGCATGTGTCGCTTCGACAGGTCTGGCCGGATAGGGAGATTAATGTACAACAAACAACTCAGAAGAGGTAAATGCAACCCCTGCAAAGGCAGCAATCAGCAGGCTGAACGCCGCCGCTCCGGGAGCCCGGCGGCAAGGCTAGCCCGCCCGGCGGAGGCTCTGCTGGCATTCGCCGCGGTTCCTTTCACGCAACAGGTCCACGCAGAGCCGGGCACCTGCCCACAGCTCCGCCGGGGCAGCCCCCGCCAACCCCGCCCCGCCCCGGGCGGCCGGTCCTGGAGCCCGGGCGGGCGGGCCGGCCAGCCACGGCTCTTCCCCCCGACGAGGCCGGGAGCACATTCCTCGGGAGATGCCGAGATAGCACGGCCAGCCCGCGCGCTGCCCGCCTCCTCCTCCCGGCCCTGCCCGGGCCGGAGGGGAACCGCGCCCCGGCCGGCGATCGCGGCACGGCGGGGCCGAGGGGACCGGCCCCGAGAGCCGGACGCCGGGCCGGGCTCTCCCAGCCGGGCACAGTCCTGGGCCGCCTGGCCCCGCACTCGCCAGCTCACAGGTGCCGGACTCTGGTCTCTAGATGTGTATCCAGACGGCGTGTCTGCACAGGACGTCTCCACAAAGCGCACACGCTCCGGCGACCACAGCAGGTCGCTCCGTAGAGAAAGAAAAGGAACTTTGAGGAGGAAGCAGCAGGTGAGCGCAGGTAGACTTCGTGCCCGCGGGACCTGGCGGCCAGGCCCCCAGATGGCCAAGGAGACGGAAGGGGGAGCGGAAAGTAGGGGACGGGGCGGCAGGGCGCGCAGGTGAGGCCGCACTCACCTCCGGCAGCTCGCGGAGCTGGTTGGCGTCCAGCAGCAGCTCCTCCAGGCTGCGGGCGTAGCGGTAGACCTCGTCGGGCACGTAGAGCAGCGAGCAGTGGCGCCTGTCGATGGTCTCCACATGACGGTTGCACCGCCACAGCGGGATGCAGTGGAACATCGCCGCCCGCCGCCGGGGCCCGCGCCGCCGAGACCCGGGCTCCGCGCCCGCCCGGCGGCCGCGCTCCGCCCGCCGCGCACCCGCGCGCCCGTCGGCCCCAGGGCTCGCTCGCTGGCGCCTCGCGCCGGGCTCCGGACTCGCAGCCGCGCGCAGGCACCTCGGCGGGAGCCCCGCCCACCCAGCGCCACCGCCGCTTCCGACGCACCGCCCACCCGGGCCCCGCCCACCGCGGGCCCCGCTTCCGACACGCCGCCGCCTCGCCACTGCGCCTGCGCGCCGGCGTGGGGGGCGCGCGCGGGGCTGCTCGGGTCTGGGGGGGTCACTCCTCTCGGGGCTTTCCCGGTGGCCCGGAACCCGAGGGTCGGCCCCGCGGCAGCCGGACGCTGGCGGTGCGCGCTCGGGCTGGGCCCCGGGGCGTGTCCGGGGAGCACCTTTGAGGGGATGCAGCGGGGAGGGGGCGTGGCGGGCGGCGGGACAACTTCTGAAGTAGCTGCGCGTACCTCGCTCTCCGGCTCCCCTCGCCCCGAAACCGCTTTCCCTTCCGGGGTCGGGAGGCGCCGCCCTGGAGCGTACCTTGCGCGCCCTGGGCGCCCCTGAGCTCCGGGTTCCGGGCGCGTTTGAGGTGTCGCCGCCGCGCGACTTTTCTGCCGCCCCCCCTCCCCGCCCGCGATGCTCCGGCGGCCCCACAGGTGAGCGGGCTGCCCTGCGGCCCGCGGGCACCGCCTGCAGGCCGCCGTAGCGTCCTCGGTATCCTTCGTCTCTCTACGCAGTGAAAGGAGACCCCTTTTACCACACCGCCAAGGACATAGGCGTCAGGGAGTCTGCGAGACCCTCATAGAGGGGATGGCACCCGGTGGGCAGCCCACAGACACAAACGAGCAGGCAAATACGGGTTTCTGAGCCCATTGCAGCCCGGCTGGACGTTGGCCCCTGGAGACCAGCCTGGACTGGAGGGAACAGCTGGGGAGGAGGGCAGGGGGCCGCCGGGTAGCATCCTCCGTCTGGCTCCTGCGTTTCTCCACCAACACCTAGTCTCTTGCAAAGGGTAGATTGCAGCCCCAGAAGGAGTAGCTGGGAGGACCCAGGAGGCTCACTACTGGGTGACCATGACCTTGCCGCTGATTCGTATCAGAGGACTAGGGCCAGCACCCTGAACTTCCCCTCTTCCTGTCTCCGAATAACCACACCAGCTCCTTGGCAAAAGGTTGCTGACCAGGTCAAAACCAGTCACATTGATGGGTTGTTTTCTCGGGGTCGACTCTGACTCCCCATCTGGGCGCCCCTTCGTCCTCACGCCTTCCCCCTTCAAGTGAACTTGACCTATGACCTCTAGTACTCAAGCTCTCCCCCCCAGGCTCTACCACCCCGCCCCCAAACTTCGGAAGCTAGTCAAGGAGTCTGAAGTCAAGGAATCCACATTTCTGCAGAAGACTGAGCGCTGAGCGTGCTCTGTAGTCAAAGCAAATTTGGATCTGAAACTAGTTTTTGCAAGGTATAAGTGGTCTCGGTTCCAGCTGTGCATGGGACAGTCCTTGTGGGGTGAGTGGGGAGAACAGTTCATCATTTCAACTCTGCTAGGAGAGCTTTTCACTTCCCAGTCAGTGAGGACTGGTCCAAGTTCCATGGCCTTGTCTGTTTCTACCCCCGCATTACCACCGTAACTCTAATTCCAATCCGTCCCTTAACTCCACTGCCCTACCCAGTCCACCTTGACTTTCGTTTGTCCTGGCTTGATTTCTGCATTCTCAAGGGAGGTTACCTGGACTTTGAACCTTAGTCCCCCTTCCTTCATTCTCGAATTCCAGAAACCCACTTTGTGACATCTTTGGTGGGGAGACTGGTTCCTGCCTGAGAGCCTAGGTCTAAAAAAGTAAGCAAGTCACTGGCCTTGTAAGTTTTCCAACTGCTTAAAAATAATAATAAAAATAAAGGAGATCTGGCCCCCTTATCTTCATCTTCTGTTGATTTCCAGAATTATCACACTAGGTTATTATCATAAACACCAAATGTTTTTAAAATGAGGCTGATCTTTTTAAGACTCCAAACCTCAAGAAGCATTCTCCATGTGTCTCTCTATGGCACTTACACTTCCATATATTAGATTATCTTTACTTAATCTCCAAAAGATTGTGACTTCTTAGACCACAGGTACTATTTCACTTGCTCTGTAGACCCCAACAACTACCATAGCCCTATAGGCACATTGAATGATCAAATTGCCTTGAATCTTTGGAAAGCCAGTGGCAGAATTCTTGAATTTCCTCATTTTCAAAGATCTGCCAAGAATCTGAAACGTTAGTGTGGTAATAGAGAAAATATGAAAACACTTGGTGAAGTGGAGAATTAGAAAATCAATTCTGTATCTTCCTGAAGAGTTTGAGGGTTTCCCTACTGACAAAAATTCTAATTTCTTTCCTTCTGTGTAAACGTTTTGACTCAAGTTAAAATGTAAATAACCATAGAAATCTAATTTTGTTTGGAATAATGCAATTAATTTTCAGTGTGACCACTTTTCACATCCTTTGGGGCTAGAGAAGTCCAACTTTCAGCTTTGTTGAGTTCGATAGGTTTCACTTTTATAAGCCTCAGTTTTATCAGTGCAAGTGAGGACAATGGTCCACAAGTTGTTATCAGGATTAAATAAGATGATGTAAGTAAAATGCTTAGCAGAGTGTCAGGTACACGTCTATTCAGGCAATAAATATTCACTATGTACTAGTTGGTCTGTGTAATCAGCATCTACTTTGGATCACTCACTTTGGAGAAACCAGCAGCTATGTTGTGCAGCCCCATAGAGAGACCCACACGACTATCTTGCCCATAGCTAAGTGAGTCAGTAGACTTGGAAGCCAACCCTCCTGTCTCAGTCACGCCTACAAATGATGACAGAACCAGCCAATCCCCTAACCACAACAGCAGGATAGACCTGGATCCAGGACCACTTTAAGCGGCTCCTGGACTCCTCTCAGAAACTGTATAAAACAAACGTTTCTTATTTTCAGCTGCTAATATTTGGGGTAATTTGTTACACAGCGACAGATAACTTATAAATTTACTTATGCTCCCCAGATGGTACTCCAGACAGATCTTGTTAAGAACAATAAATGCTCCATTAATGGTGGTATTGTTGCCCTGTTATTATTTCTTTGGTGATGATGGTTGTCATTGACAGTGAAAGTCCAAAACAATAGCTGATAAGATGGCGTCAAATGAGAATTCAGAGTTTTGAGCATGTGAATTTTAAAGGGAGACACCACCCCTTCACTAGAACGACTAAAAAGTAAAAGATGGACAGTCTCAAGTGTTACTGAAGGTAAGGAGCAACTGGAACTCAGGCTTTGCTGGTAGGGGTATAAAATAATAAAAACCACTTTTGGAAAACAATGTTTAAGTTTTTTATCAGCATATACCTGTCTTGATGATCCAGCCATTCTACCCCCAGGTAGAATGAAATGAAAAAAATGAAAGCTTATTTCCATACAAAGCCTTGTTTACAAGTGTTGGTACCAATTTTGTTAAAAATAGCCCAAACTAGAAACCATCCAAAGAGTCATCAATAGATAAATGAATGCACAAAATGTACTACATTGAAACAATAGAAAAACAACAATAAAAAGGAATTTTGTTCCTTTTCTACTACTTTCCTAATGTTACTGATACTTGCAACAATGTGGATGAATTTCAGAAACAGCATGTTTAGCAAAAGCAAAGCCATACACAAAAGGCTATATACTGTTTGATTCCTTTTATATACATATAAATTCTGCTACTGCTAAGTCACTTCAGTGGTGTCCGACTGTGTGACCCCACAGACGGCAGCCCACCAGGCTCCCCCGTCCCTGGGATTCTCCAGGCAAGAACACTGGAGTGGGTTGCCAATTTCCTTCTCCAATGCAGGAAAGAGAAAAGTGAAAGGGAAGTCGTTCAGTCGTGTCCGACCCTCAGCGACCCCATGGACTGCAGCCCACCAGGCTCCTCCGCCCATGGGATTTTCCAGGCAAGAGTACTGGAGTGGGGTGCCATTGCCTTCTCCAACATACAAATTCTAGACAACGCAAACTAATATATTGCAGTACAACCTAGGTCACTGGTTACCTGCAGTCAGAGATTGGAGTAGAGATATGGACAGAAAGACTGATGGCAAAGGCATATCAAACAGGGAAATTAAATCTTACAGGCAATGCAATGCTGGAAGAAATTTGCATAAGAATCACACAGCCCTCTGGGAGACCTATACCTCAGTTCCCCCAAGCTTGAATTTAAGAATCTTTTCTAGAGATTATACATCAGCTTGGATGAAATCAAACTCCAAACTTGTGTTTTAGTCCATTCAGGATAAAAAAAACTACCATATACTTAGTGATTCATAAACAACAAAAATGTATTTCTCACAGTTCTTGAGGTGGGGAAGTCCAAGATCAAGGCACCAGTAGATACGATGTCAGGTAAGGACCTGCTTCCTGGTTCACAAATGATCATCTTTTCACTGCGTTCTCATACAGTATAAGGAGACCTGGGGAGCTCTCTGGGGTCTCTTTTATAAGGGCCCTAATCCTATTCATGAGAGTGCCACCCTCATGATCTAATGACCATCCAATTGCTCTACTTCCATATACCGTCATATTGGGAATTGCATTTCAAGATATAAATTTAGGGGAATACCTACTTATCTATAGCATCTTATCTTCTCTGCTGGATGTAGCTGAAATTTTGAGTTATTTTATTCTTAACTGTGATTCTTAGAAACTGAACTCCACATGCATAATGAAAGGTCAGCCAAAGATAGGGAAGGAGTTGATGCAGAATTGAGAGCACCCACTGTCACTCAGGGGCTGCCTTTACCGCTCAAACAGTGAAGAATCCACCCGAAATACAGGAGACACAGGTGATGCAGGTTCAATCCCTGGGTCAGGAAGGTCCCCTGCAGGAGGAAATGGCAACCCACTCCAGTGTTCTTGCCTGGACAATCCCATGGACAGAGGAGCCTGGCGGGCTACAGTCCATAGGGTCCCAAAGAGTCAGATGCAACTGAGCAGGTGACAGATGGATGAATGGATGGATGGATGGACCTTCACTCAATCCCTTCTGAGACTCCTCCTCTCACTTCCCAACTGCTTTGGTCACCCCAAGCCTGACCAAACTGCTCTAAACTTTGGCTGTTTTAATAGAGAGAAGAAATATTATCTGTTCTGTGCAGTAGAGAATAATGACTACACTTGTCAAAACCATGAAACAGAACCTCACCGAGTGTTATTTCCCCTTCCTGGTGTAGACTCCCCTTCAGTTTCCGCTTGGTTTTGGTCACCCTCCAGTACCTTCAGATAGTCTTTTCTTGTGCTTTTTTCCCCTATAGTTTATGTTTATTTATTTATTCACGTGGGATCTTAGTTCTCTGAATGGGGATTGAACCCATGCCCCCTCGCAGTCGTCAAAGTCGTCATCACTGGACCACCAGTGAAACCCCAGATAGCTTTTTCTTAATGTTTGTCCAACATTATCGTTGTTGTCTGTGCGAAGGTCGGTCCGATGGTAACCACTCAGTCACTATTTTCTGTTTTTTATTAATCATAAACATTTGTTTACCCAGCTTTATAGGTTGTAATATATGTAAGCAGTCTACAATTTCACATGATGAAGACTTTAATCTGCTCCTCCATTCGGAGAAGTTACAAATGAGCAGTTCAGCTTCTCTGCTCTTCTGTTTTTGTCAGTGTTGTAAATGTGCTCACGATGAGACAAATATTGAACAACATTTTGCCTTGGTGGAGATGAGCCAAGCACTGTCTGTCATGTAGGCTGGTGTAAAGAACTCATAATTTTGCCTTGAATTTTTGCATCTGCTGCTAACTAGGGAGGAGATCTTGGGTGAATCATACTAACTCCAGCGTTCATTTTCTTTATATCTTCAAAAGAGATGAAAAATGCCACCCTCAAAAAGCTGTCAAGGAAACTGCGGATTAATGTAGTGGAAAGAGCTTTCTGTGCCACAGAAAATGACACATTAGGCATTAGTCACTGTCCGTATTCTTTTTTCAGTCACCAGCCAAAATAAAGCCTGCGGAGTGTGTACTCTGTTTGGGTAAACAGTATGTAAATCATTGGATTGGAAGAAGTTAGACGGCAACATTTTTCAACATGAAAGAGAATATACCAGAGGAGCCCAGTAAAAACTAAAGCACCCACCACTCTGTGCATTTTATTTTTTCTGTCTCTGTGTCACAACCTCCTTCTTCCAAAAAAGCAGAACATGTCAGGCAAAGCCTAGAGGAGGCTCCCAAGCACCCTTCCTCAGGTTGGGGCAATGATGTCCATTTGTATAAGGCTTTTTAGTTTCCTTTAAACCTGTGTTCCCTGCAACGGAAGCATAATCTTAACCACTGGACTGCCAGGGACGTCTCAATGCATTTTAGTTTAAAGAACCATAACATACATCATCTCACTGGATTGAAATGTAATTTTTAGTCATTTAGATAAACACAGAGGCTTCATTTCTTGCTTCATTTATTTGTCAACTTGATCCAGAAAGGACTTAAGAAGGTCCTACAAATCCTCCTTTTCTTATATTACTCCTATAGCTATAATGCCTACTGTATAAATTAAAGTAGCATGGATACTAAGTCTTCACTGAAAGCCAAGACTCACTGCATAAAAAATAGAAAAAGATATCAATGAGCAGAACTGTGCCCCTTCTAATGATTCAAGCAATTCAAATACCACTGCTAATAAAAGTATGTTGATCAGTTCACTAAAATAAATCTAGAAAAGGTCATGTTTCTCCAGTGAAGTTTGCACCATCCATATAATTCATGTAAGCTTAATTGGAGAAATAATATTTTATGCCCTGACAGAATAAAACTTTGTGAGGTTACTGATAAAGCTTTTTATTAAAAAATTTAGTTTAATTGAGGTATAATGAACATATAAAATTATAAAATACTTAATGTGTATGTAATGGTGATTTGATTACACATGCAAAAGTATTCCTTCATCTAGTTAATTAGCATACTTGTCTTTTTCTTCTTTTTCTCCTTTTTTTGATGAGAAGATTTCTGTTCTAATTTCTTAGCAAATTCTGTTTATACAATACAGTGTTATTAACTATAGACATCATATTTTACATTAGATACTAAAACATTATTCATCTTATAACTGAAATTATGTGCCCTTTTACCAACCTCACTCTGTTCTTCCTGGCAAACCACCAACTTTCTCTTCTGTTTCTATGAGCTTGAATTTTTTAAAAAAGATTCAGCACATAAATGATACCATGCAGTATTTGCCTTTCTCTGTTTGATTTTTGTATACAATATAAGAAAGGGATATAGCTGTTCAGTTTTCCCAGCACCATTTACTGAAAAGACTATCCTCTCCCCATTGTACATTCTAGGCTCCATTGTAAATCAATTGACCAGATATTTATGGATTTATTTCTGGGCTCTCTATTCTTTTATATTGATCGATGAATCTGTTTTTGTACCAGTACTATACTGTGTTGATAACTATAGCTTTGTGATATAGTTGGAAACAAGGACACATGATACCTTCAGCATCATTCTTCTTTCTCAAAGTTGCTTTGACTTTTCAGAGTTTTTGGTGGTTGCATACAAATTTTAGGATTGCTTGTTCTATTTCTGTGAAAAATTTTCATTGGAATTTTGATATGAATTGCATTGACTTTCTAGATTGCTTTGGGTAGTATGGACATTTTAACAATATAATTTTTCCAATCCATGAACATGAAATATCTTTCCATTTACTTGTGTCTCATTCAGTTTTTTTAATCAATGTTTTTTGGTGTACAGCTTTCGCTACCTTCGTTAAATTTATTCCTAGGTATTTCATTCTTTCTGATGCAACTGTAAATGGAATTGTTTTCTTAATTCCTCTTTCTGATGTGAAAGTGAAAGTCACTCAGTCGTGTCTGCCTCTTTGCGACCCCATTGATTATATAGTTCATGGAATTCTTCAAGCCAAATACTGGAGTGGGTAGCCTTTCCCTTCTCCAGGATATATTCCCAACCCAGTGATTGAACCCAGGTCTCCCACATTGCAGGCGGATTCTCCACCAGCTGAACCACAAGGGAAGCCCTCTTTCTGATAGTCTATTGTTAATGAATAGAAATACAACTGATTGTAGTCTATTAACTTTGTATCCTGAAAATTTACTGAATTTTTTATTAGTTCTAACGGTTTTTGGTGGAGTTTTTATACGTATATAATATCATGTCATCTGCAAATAGAGATAGTTTTACATCTTTCTTTCTGATTTGGAGGCCTTTTTATTCTTACCTAATTGCTCTGGCCAGATCTCCTAATGCTGTATTGAATAAAAGTGGTAACAGTGGGCATTTGGTCTTGTTCCAAATCTTAGAGGAAATCTTTCAGCTTTTCACCATTGAATACTATGTTAACTGTGGGCTTATCACATATAGGGGGCTTCCCTGGTGCTCAGATGGTAAAGAATCTGCCTGGAGGAGGGAATGGCAGCCCACTCCAGTACTCTTACCTGGAGAATTCCACGGATAGAGGAGCCTGGTGGGCTACAGTTCATGGGGTCACAAAGAGTTGAACACAACTGAGCGACTCATATATAGAGTTTATTATGCTGAACTGTGTGCCCTCTGCACCCAGTTCATTGAGTTCATTTTATTATAAATGAATGTTGAATTTTGTCACATTCTTTTTCTGTATCTGTCAAAATGATTTCATGATTTTTTTTATACCTCATTTTGTTAATATGGATGTTTATTTCCATCCCCACGTTAGGGAAGCTTTCAGCCATTGCTTTTTCAAGTAAGCTTTCTGCTCGTTTCTCTCTCTCTTCTCCTCCTGCACCCCTATCATGTGAACATTGGTCCACTTGGTGTTTCCCCATAAATCCCTTAAGCTATCTTTTCTTTTCACTCTTTTCTTCTCTTTTTGCTCTTCTGATTGGATGAGTTTCACTGCCCGTTCTTTGATTTCTCTGATTTTTTTCTTTCTCTATCTTATCTGCTGTTAAACACTTCTATTGAATGTTTCAGTTCAATTGTTGTTCTCTTCAGCTCCATTCTTTCTTTTGTGTACTTCATTGTATTCTTTGTTGAAATTTTCACTTTGTTCATGCATTGCTTTCTTGACTTCAGTAAGCATATTTCTGACTGCTATTTTGAATTCCTTATAAGGTATATCACTTATCTATATTTCATTAAGGTCTGTTGCTGGAGTTTTATCCTATCTTCTTTTGAAATATATTCTTCTTTTTCTTTGACTCTCTGTGCTGAATTCTGTGCCTTAGGTAAAATAGTCACTTTTCAGTCTGGACAGAGTGGCCTTGTGTGAGAGATTATCCTTATCACTCAGCCTGGCCTGAGCTGTGTGTTCCTCTCAAGTCTTTGTGCTCATTCAAACTGCCTTCTTTGTTCTTAGTGGCTCCCAGGAATTGAGGGTGTGCCAAGGCCCATTTCAATATGGGTATTTTCTCATCTGCCCAATGTAGAGACCTTACGCAGCTGGTTTCTGGATTTCTTGTAGAGGAATAGATTTAGTGCATCCAGGGAAAGAGGTAAGTTCAGGTGATTCCTATGCTGCCATCTAAGACTGGGACGCTAATGAACCTTTTTTAACTTTTTATTTTGTATAGGAGTGTAGCCAAATAACAATGTTGTGAGGGTTTCAGGTGAACAGTGAAGGGATTCAGGCATATATATGTGTGTATCCATTCTCCCCTCCCATCCAGGCTGCCACAAAACATTCAACAGAGTTCCTTGTGCTATACAATAGGTCCTTTCTGTTTACCCTTTTAAATATTGCAGTGTATACATGCCCATCCAAACTCCCTTAACCACCCCTTCTCCCATCCTTTCCCCTGGCAACTATAAGCTTGTTTTCGAAGTCTATGAGTCTTGTAAGTTTCTTTGTATCATTTCTTTTTATATTCCACATACAAGGGATGTCATAAAATATTTCTCCTTCTCTGTCTGACTTACTTCACTCTGTATAACACGCTCTAGGTCTGTCTATGTTGCTGCAGATGGCATTATTTCTTTCTTTTTAATTGGCTGAGTAATATTCCATTGTATATGTGTACCACATCTTCTTTATCCATTCCTCTGTCGATGGACATTAAAGTTGCTTCCATGTCTTGGCTACTGTAAATAGTGCTGCAATGAACATCGCGGTGCCTGCATCTTTTTGGATCATCTTTTTCTCTGGATATATAGGAGTGGGCATATATACCCTGGCATACCCAGGGTCATACAGTAACTCTATTTTTAGTTTTTTAAGGAGGTGGCACATTGATAAAGAATTCGCCTGCCAAAGCAGGAGACACAAGAGATGTGGGTTTGATCCCTGGGTCGGGAAGATCCCCTGGAGAAAGAAATGGAAACCCATGCAAGTATTCTTGCCTAGAAAATTCCATGGACAGAGGAACCTGGTGGGCTACAGTCCAAGAGGTCTCAAAGAGTTGGACCCAGTTTAGCAAGTGACACACACACATATTGTTCTCCATAGTGGCTATGCCAATTTACATCCCCACAAACAGTGGAAGAGTGTTTCCTTCTCTTCACACCCTCTTCAGAATTTACTGTTTGTGGATTTTTTGATGACAGCCATTCTGGCTTGTGTGAGATGGATCTTATTGTAGTTTTGATTTGCATATCTCTAATATTTAGTAATGTTGAACATCTTTTCATGTGCCTGTTGGCCACCTGTATATCTTTGTTGCAGAAATGTTCATTTAGGTCTCCTGGTTATTTTTTGAATGGCTTGTTTGTTTTGATGCTGTTAAGCATCATGAGCTGTTTGTACATTTTAGAGACTAATCCCTTATCAGTCACATCATTTGCAAATATTTTCTCCCAATCTGTGAGTTGCCTTTTTGTTTATTGTTTTCTCTGCTATGCAAAAAACCTTTGAGTTTAAGTAGGTCCTATTTGTTTAATTTTTTTATTTCCATTATTCTGGGAGATGTATCAAAAAAGATATTGCTGTGTTATGTCAGAGAGTGTTCTGCCTATGTTTTCCTGTAGTTTTATAGTGTCTGGTCTCACATTTAGGTCTTTAATCCATTTTGAGCTTATTTTTGTGTATGGAGTTGGAGAATGATCTAATTTCATTTTTTTACACATGGCTGTCCAGTTTTCCCAGCATCATTTGTTGAAGAGACTGTCTTTCCAATATTAGAGTTGCCTCCTTTGTCATAGATTAATTGTCCATAGGTGCACGGGCTTATTTCTGGGTTTGCTACCCTTTTCCATTGATCTATATTTCTATTTTTGTACCAGTATTATATTGTTTTGATGACTGTAGCTTCGTAGTATAATCTGAAGTCAGGGAGCCTGATTCCTCCAGCTCAGTTTTTCTTTCTCAAGATTTCTTTTGCTATTTGAGCTCTTTTTTGTCTCCATACAAATTTTGAGATTTTTGTTTGTTTCAGTTCTGTGAAAAATGTCACTGGTAATTTGATAGGAATTGCATTGAATCTGTAGATTGCCTTGGGTAGTACAGTCATTTTGACAATATTGATTCTTCTAATCCATAAACATGATACATCTTTTCATCTGTTTATGTCTTCTTTGATTTCTTTCATTAGCATCTTGTCGTTTTCAGAATAAGGTCTTTTGTCTCCTTAGGTAGGTTAGTTCCTAGGTACTTTATTTTTTTTGATATGATGGTAAATGAAATTGTTTCTTCAATGTCTCTTTCTAATCTTTCATTGTTAGTGTGTAGAAGTGCAACAGACTTCTGTGCATTGGTTTTGTAGCCTGCACCCTTACCAGATCCACTGATGAGTGCTGATCCACTGATCCACTCATCAGATCCACTGATGAGTGCTGGTAGTTTTCTGGTAGCATCTTTAGGATCTTCTATGTACAGGGCTTCCCTGGTGGCTCAGACGGCAAAGCGTCTGCCTACAATGCGAGAGACCTGGGTTTGATCCCTGGGTTGAGAAGATCTTCTGGAGGAGGAAATGGCAACCCACTCCAGTATTCTTGCCTGGAAAATCCCATGGATGGAGGAGCCTGGTAGGCTCCAGTCCATGGGGTCGCAAAGAGTCGGACACAACTGAGTGAATTCACTCACTCACTCATGTACAGTATCATCATCCGCAGACAGTGACAGTTTAACTTCTTCTTTTCCAATTTGGATTCCCTTTACTTCCTTTTCTTCTCTGATTGCTGTAGGTAGGACTTCCAAAGCTACGTTGAATAAAAGTGATGAGAGTGGACATCTCTAATGAAGCTTCCTTAAAGAAAAGAAAGATAACTGTGGACTTCCAGGCTATCTACAAAAACAAATTAACTGTTTAAGAGTAACAGATAGCTTATTTTTCGTCTTCCAGTTACATTACTAACCAAATAATAAAGATAAGTCATATATATGTATAAAGTTATAAATATTTATATATTTAAAAGTATAACACTTAGATTTTATTCAATCATATTTCTTTACTTAATAAATCATTCAGAGGTCTCCTCAATTCTAATTTATTCTTCAGTTCAGTTCAGTTCAGTCGCTCAGTCGTGTCCGACTCTTCGCGACCCCATGAATCGCAGCACGCCAGGCCTCCCTGTCCATCACCAACTCCCGGACTTCACTCAGACTCACGTCCATCGAGTCGGTGATACCATCCAGCCATCTCATCCTCTGTCGTTCCATTCTCCTGCCCCCAATCCCTCCCAGCATCAGAGTCTTTTCCAATGAGTCAACTCTTCGCATGAGGTGGCCAAAGTACTGGAGTTTCAGCTTTAGCATCACTCCTTCCAAAGAAATCCCAGGGCTGATCTCCTTCAGAATGGACTGGAATTTATTCTTAGTATTTTACATTACTGGATCAACTAAAAATTCTTTTTTTTCCATTTCCCCCACAAAACATGAGGGGGAAATATTTTTAAAGAGCATTATCTTGTAAGAATTTTATTTTCTTAATATGTTGAACAATTTGTATGCAAGTATGTTTATTTTTATTCATTCTACTAGCACCTTAAAAGAGATAAAAATTTAAGTATTTGGATAGAAATATCAGTAACTGATATTATTATAAATCTATCCCTTGGTATAACCTGAATCAATTTGTAGAAGACAACACTATCTCTAAGAAAATCAAGCATGAGAATACCTAATCTTATAGCAAATTTGAGGAGACGCCTTCTCTCAATCTATTGCTTTGCCAAAACAATTTACTGCAAGGTTTAAATGGATCATTATTTTAATGTACTGAAATTGAACTTTACTTACCCCAAAATTGTTTCATACAATTTTGTAGCTAGACATCTAATGCATTAGTCTTGAATACGATATTGTTCAACACCTGTGCTTAACAGTGAAGACATTACTCTGTGCAAGTCCTGAGCCCATCAGAACATAACCCGCACCAGAGAGTTTGAATCTCTCTTAGGCCTGCTGTATAACAAGAATTGAGGAAAATTCACATTGAAAGCACAACTTGCTAAAATCCACATACACATATAAGGAAAGTTCACTTGATAAGTTTGTTTCATATTTTTAAAATTTATTTTACTGAAGTCTAATGGACTTACAATGTTGTATTAATTTCTGCTATACAACAGGGTGATTCTGTTATATATACATTCTTTTTCATATTCTTTTCCATTATGGTTTATCAAGGATATGGTTCCCTGTGCTATATAATGGGCTTATTTCATATTTTTAACATCTTAAGTGATATAGAAAATAACTAACTTACATTTATAAGAAAAACTTAAACCAATTCTCTTCTAGACTATAAAATAAAATTATTAACAAAAGCCACTGAATCAGGAATTCAGTGACTGTCGGTCCTGGCTTTTCAACAAAATAGCATTAGACATCAGAAGATTCTCCTCTCCTGGGTCTCATTCTCTCATCTCTACCCAGAGCAGATGGGGTGACAAAGCGTGTAAGGTCTCTGACAACTTCTATTAAAAGGACAATGATTCTTTTTATTCTGTAAAATGTTCTGCTCGATATCAGTTCAGTTCAGTCACTCATCATGTCCAACTGTTTGCGACCAAATGGACTGCAGCACACCAGGCCTCCCTGTCCATCGCCAACTCCCAGACCTTGCTCAAACTCATGTCCATTGAGTCAGTGATGCCATCTAACCATCTCATCCTCTGTTGTCCCTTCTCTTCCTGCCTTCAATCTTTCCCAGCATCAGGGTCTTTTCCAGTGAGTCAGTTCTTCACATCAGGTGGCCAGAGTATTGGAGTTTCAGCTTCAGCATCAGTCTTTCCAATGAATATTAAGGATTGAATTCCTTTAGGATTAACTGGTTTGATCTTCTTGAGAGTCCAAGGGACTCTCAAAAGTCTTTTCCAACACCACAGTTCAAAAGCATCAGTGCTCAGCTTTCCTTATGGTCCAACTCTCACATCCATACAAGACTAATGGAAAAACCATAGTTTTGACTAGACAGACCTTTGTCAGCAAAGTAATGTCTCTGCTATTTAACATGCTGTCTAGGTTGGTCATAGCTTTTCTTCCAAGGAGAAAGTTTCTTTTAATTTCATGGTGGCAGTCACCATCTGCAGTGATTTTGGAGCCCAAGAAAATAGTCTGTCACTGTTTCTATTGTCTCCCCATCTATTTGCCATGAAGTGGTGGGACCGGATGTCATGATCTTTGTTTCTTGAATGCTGAGTTTTAAGCCAGCTTTTTCACTCTCCATTTTCACTTTCATCAAGAGGCTCTTTAGTTCCTCTTTGCTTTCTGCCATAAGGGTGATGTCATCTGCATATCTGAGGTTATTAATATTTCTCCCAGCAATCTTGATTCCAGCTTGTGCTTCATCCAGCCCAGAGTTTCTCATGATGTACTCTGCATATAAGTTAAATAGGCAGGGTGACAATATACAGCCTTGACATACTCCTTTTCCTATTTGGAACCAGTCTGTTGTTCCATGTCCAGTTCTAACTGTTGCTTCCTGACCTGCATACAGATTTCTCAGGAGGCAGGTCAGGTGGTCTGGCACTCCCATCTCTTGAAGAATTTTCCACAGTTTGTTGTGATCCACACATAGGTTTTGACATAGTCGATAAAGCAAAAATAGACATTTTTGGGGAACCCTGTTGCTTTTTCAATGACCCAACAGATGTTGGCAATTTGCTCTCTGGTTCCTCTGCCTTTTCTAAGTCCAGCTTGAACATCTGGAAGTTCTTGATTCACATACTGTTGAAGCCTGGCTTGGAGAATTTTGAGCATTACTTTGCTAGCGTGTGAGATAAGTGCAATTGTGTGGTAGTTTGAACATTCTTTGGCATTGCCTTTCTTTAGGATTGGAATGAAAACTGACCTTTTCCAGTCCTGTACTCAGTATACCTTTTAGCAAAAGTTAACGGCACAAACTCCATCATAAGGAAACATGCTAGCAGGTTTTCATGTTTGCAAGCATTTCTCTTTCATGAGTCACAGTCAGGGCATCTCCTGTTTTCCATGATTACTTTTCTTCTTCCCAGTATAACTGTCATCATCAAATCTGTTTGCCTCAGAATAATCACCTGTTCATAGCCCCTTACAGTCCCTTCTATGTTCATCTGACTCCTCATTTTTCTCTACCTTACTGAGAAAGCATACTTCAAAAACAGAAATTGTTAAGTTTAATAGAGTGATTGACTGTCACCAAAAACCCAGGAATTAAATGCTGTCCCTAATACAATAGACTCTGTAATTCATAGAGATGGAAAAACACAAAATGTCAGACTGTTGTATTGACCTTCTTAATCTCCAAGCAGGTTGTGTTTTTATAAAAGGTACGTTTTCCTACTTATACAGTAAATTGTTAATATTTATAATTCTGATTTAGTATTTATGATATGTTTATCTAGTTACATCATACATAGTTTAGTATTTATATAGTATAATCTATCTTTAAAACCTGAAAGGATGCAGCTATCAGATGTGATCTATGTCATACCTCTTGGGAGGCTCATGCAACTAGGCAATGCCATAGCCAAGGGGAAGCCAGCAGGACAACGAGGGGAGAAGAGCCAAGATCATCCAGGGGCAGAACACTCCACCCTGGGGAGCTGGCTGCAGCTCACGGTGCCTTAGTTGGGAATAATAAACAAGCTGCCTTCCCTGTGTGGGCTGGGAGTGATGTTTCCATGTCACCATGACTACCTACCTGATCTTCGGGGCTCCCTGAGGAAGGAAGCTGGAGTGTGTGTGTGTGTGTGTGTGTGTGTGTGTGTGTGTGTGTGTGTAAACCAAAGAAGAGGAAGTGGAAAATGTACCAAGGAGACAGCCAAAGGGGAAATGGTTTTTAAGAAACAAACCAGCTCAAAGGAAAAGTACAATTAGACGAGTGGGAATTGAAAGGTACAGATGGTATGATAAGTTCCAAGATTACACAAAAGAAGTCGTAATTATTGTTTTCTTCGTGGGGTGTGTTGAAGCTCTTCTGGTACAGCCGGTCACACTGCTTAGCCGTGTTTTTGTCTTCATAGTGTGCAAGTCTCTTACAGAAAGACAGGACTAACTTTCTTATGAAAGCGATGAAATACAACTGGACACGTCACAATCCCTGGGCTAGGTCTGTAGGACTAAACCACGTGGTAGGCAGACTCTCACAGGGCCCCAGCCATCTCCCCATCTCAGTACACAGCGGAGGTTCTGGCGTTATTCCCTCCTCTCAAGAGTTGGCTGGATTGATTGAGTTGCTTCTAATGAATCAAAAGGCAGCAAAATTCATGAGACGTGATTCAGTTGTAAAAAGCCATGACTCCCATCTTGGGTGTCCTGTCTCCTTCTGTCTTAGGGTGACTTGCTCTGGGGGGGAGCCAGCCGCTACGGCCTGAGACGGCCCTGCAGAGACACCCATTTAAATAAGCCTGGAAGCTGGCCTGTTGAAGTGCAGCAGCAGCCACGTGAGTGAGCTCAGGGGCAGAGTCTTCCCCTTGAGTTGATTGCAGGTCGGCTGACATCTTCACTGTAACCTCGCAACGGGGCTGAGCCAGAATGCCCCCAGGAAGCTGTGCCCAGATCCCTGACCCGCAGAAACTTTGAGACAGTAGATGTGTATTGCCTTAGGCTGCAAAATCTGGAGTCATTTGTTGTACAGTAACAGATGACTAATTCAAAGCATAATAGGTAACACGTGGCATAGCTGAAATCCTATACAAGGTGGAGTGGAAGAGTCAGAGTCGAGGCAGGAGAGACGTGAACGGTGACCCAGCGCATGGAGCAGCCGTGTTGTCCCTACAGACACACCTGAGGTTATTCACGACACTCTGGAGCCCTGGCGTCATTCTGCCCATATCACACATGCATAACCTAAGGTTCAGAAGGATTGAATAATTTGAATTTTGCCTTCTTTACTTGGGCCTCCCTGGTGGCTTAGAGGGTAAAGTGTCTGCCTGCAATGTGGGAGACCTGGGTTCGATCCCTGCAGGAAGATCCCCTGGAGGAGGAAATGGCAACCCAGTCCAGTACTCTTGTCTGGGAAATCCCATGGACACAGGAGCCTGGTGGGCTACAGCCCAGCAGGGGTCGAAAAGAGTCAGACACGACAGAGTGACTTCACTTTCCTTTCCTTCTTTACTTAAGCTCTTAATGTACTTAGAATTGGCTTCTGTGTGTGAGGTGAAATAGCGTTGAAGTATATTTTCATACGGATTACAAATTATTCTAGGCTCATTCAGTAAAGAGTCTTTTCCAAGTTCCATTACTTCTGTTAATCAAAGATTGGTGGTAACTTCACATGTTTGGGGAAGTTTTTTTAGCATATGGCTTTGTATGCAAAGGAGGATTGAAATAGGCTAAGAAATTATCCAGCAAGTTTATTTCCTTTGACAATTGATATAATCTATTTTAAATGAAAAAATAAACCCTCTCCAATAAATACTTTGAAAAACATGGAAGAGTGGAGAACGAAATGGCAACCCACTCCAGTTTTCTTGCCTGGAAAATCATATGAACAGAGGAGCCTGGCAAGCTACAGTCCATGGGGTTGCAAAAGAGTGGGACATGACTTAGCAACTAAACAACAAAATATATGAAGTAATATTAGATTTGAAAAAATCAAGATCAAGCTAAAAAAGTTTGAAAATCACTAGACGAGGATTGAAAAGAAAATAAACTGTAAATTCCTGAACTGTTTTAAAAAACGGGGAGGGGGATGAATCGGGAGATTGGGATTGATGTATATATACTATTGATACCAGGTATACAATAGATGACTAATAAAAACCTACTACATAGACTTCCCTGGTGGCTCAGATGGTAAAGCGTCTGTCTACAATGCAGGAGACCCGGGTTCGATCCCTGGGTCAGGAAGATTCCCCTGGAGAAGGAAATGGCAACCCACTCCAGCACTCTTGCCTAGAAAATCCCATGGATGGAGGAGCCTGGTGCAGGCTACTGTCCGTGGGGTTGCAAAGAGTCAGACACAACTGAGCGACTTCATACAAAATATAGCACAGGGAACTCTACTTAATGCTCTGTGGTGACATATAGGGAAAGGAAATTGAAAAATGAGGGAAGATATATATATATAAGCTATATATGTATATATAGCTGATTCGCCTTACTATACAGTGGAAACTAACACAACGTCGTAAAGCAACTATACTCCAATGAAACTTTCTTTTAATACTTTAAAAAAGAAGGGTTAAATAACTTGCCCACCTCGATCGCAGTAGCAGGTAGCAGACGCTGGCTTGGAACTCTGGTTTTGAAGTCTGATCTGTGAGTAGATGCGCAAACAGGGAGGTCCTGCTTCCATTACAACGCTAATTGCAATGAATGACACGGGGAGTGAGTGCAAATCTTCCAGAGGCACGCCTCACCTTTCAGGTGATAAGAGCTGAAGTCAGGGTGGGTTGATCGCTGCAGGAACGTGAGCGGCAGTGGCAGGGCGGGGTCGCGGGAAGCCCCCGTGAGGGTTACAGCGGGCACGAACAGCGCAGCCTCTGCTGCCCCTGGGACGGCTCAGGCTCTGGAATCAGGCCAACACTGGTTCAGACCAGTCACTGGCTCTGAGATCAGGACAGGTTACTTCTTGCTGACATGGTGTCCTTATCTGTGCTGATTCAAGGAGGCCATGCATAGAAATTGCCTGGCAGTGAATCAGGCATATGGTAAACACTTACTAGATGTTCCCAACTGATAATACTATTATTATTGTTTTCTCTTCAAATTTGACTTTCTCTTAATAAATATGTAATTACCAGTACCACCTTCTCTGCTCATTAGTCACAGTGATTTCTTTTAAGGGAGAACAAGATATTTCCCTAGAACAATCGGGTGAGAGTTAAAGACAAGAAGGAAAAAAAAAAAAAGAATATGAGAAATGGGAAAGGGGAATAAAAACAAAAGGTCTACATGTGCGAGATGATGATGATGTGAACAGCGCTGGGAGCAGAGCAGGGAGGCAGGTGGACTGTCTGCAAGGAGCAGAGGCTGCCTTTTATCCATTTTTCTATTGTGCCAGCAGTCAGGCCCAGGGCCCTTCCATGAATGCACAATGGGCTCTTTCATTCAGTAAATGCTACGCAAACCTATTGAGCACCATCATGCTTCATTGAGGGTAGGAAGGCTGTGCCTACATTCCAGTAAGGCAAGAGAGGCAATCAATGTGTAATATGCAAAGAAATCTACATACGTAAAGTATGAATATATTTTGAAAATGATAACAGGAGACTTTAAAGGAGGGAAAGGGGCTGGAAAGACCCCAAGGAAGGGGTCCTGCTGCCTGAACAAGGGTGGTCAGGACACTGGTCCCTTCCAAGGCTGCCTTCTGAGTGTGCGGGGTGCGGGGGAGCCGCTGTGGAGGGGTGCAGCCAGGGGGAGTCCACAGGGGATGCTGGAGCAGCCAGTGCTGGCAAGGCAGCTGGCTAGAGTCAGAAACAGCAAGGTACTAGTTTGCATTCCCACCAACAGTGTAAGAGGGTTCCCTTTTCTCCACACCCTCTCCAGCATTTATTATTTGTAGACTTTTGGATCGCAGCCATTCTGACTGGTGTGAAATGGTACCTCATAGTGGTTTTGATTTGCATTTCTCTGATAATGAGTGATGTTGAGCATCTTTTCATGTGTTTGTTAGCCATCTGTATGTCTTCTTTGGAGAAATGTCTATTTAGTTCTTTGGCCCATTTTTTGATTGGGTCATTTATTTTTCTGGAGTTGAGCTGTAGGAGTTGCTTGTATATTTTTGAGATTAGTTGTTTGTCGGTTGCTTCATTTGCTATTATTTTCTCCCATTCTGAAGGCTGCCTTTTCACCTTGCTAATAGTTTCCTTTGATGTGCAGAAGCTTTTAAGGTTAATTAGGTCCCATTTGTTTATTTTTGCTTTTATTTCCAATATTCTGGGAGGTGGGTCATAGAGGATCCTACTGTGATGTATGTCGGAGAGTGTTTTGCCTATGTTCTCCTCTAGGAGTTTTTTAGTTTCTGGTCTTACACTGTTGGTGGGAATGCAAACTAGTACAGCCACTATGGAGAACAGTGTGGAGATTCCTTAAAAAACTGGAAATAGAACTGCCTTATGATCCAGCAACCCCACTGCTGGGCATACACACTGAGGAAACCAGAAGGGAAAGAGACACGTGTACCCCAATGTTCATCGCAGCACTGTTTATAATAGCCAAGACATGGAAGCAACCTAGATGTCCATCAGCAGATGAATGGATAAGAAAGCTGTGGTACATATACACAATGGAGTATTACTCAGCCATTAAAAAGAATACATTTGAATCAGTTCTAATGAGTTGGATGAAACTGGAGCCTATTGTACAGAGTGAAGTAAGCCAGAAGGAAAAACATAAATACAGTATACTAACGCATATATATGGAATTTAGAAAGATGGTAACAATAACCCGGTGTACGAGACAGCAAAAGAGACACTGATGTATAGAACAGTCTTATGGACTCTGTGGGAGAGGGAGAGGGTGGGAAGATTTGGGAGAATGGCAATGAAACATGTAAAATATCATGTAGGAAACCAGTTGCCAGTCCAGGTTCGATGCACGATGCTGGATGCTTGGGGCTGGTGCACTGGGACGGCCCAGAGGGATGGTATGGGGAGGGAGGAGGGAGGAGGGTTCGGGATGGGGAACACATGTATACCTGTGGCGGATTCATTTTGATATTTGGCAAACTAATACAATTATGTAAAGTTTAAAAATAAAATAAAATTAGAAAAAAAAAAAAAAGAAACAGCAAGGTAGCTAGATAGAGGGGAACCATCAGTGATCCATTCCCTAGAGACAGTTCCACAAGATTCTTGCCTCTTTGGCACTCACCCTGAAAGCAGTCAGTGATTATACCTAGAATCTAGGAAAAGTGATACAGATGAATTTATTTGTGAAGCAGAAATAGAGACACAAATGTAGGGAACAAATTTATGGATACCAAGAGGGGAAGGGGGCGTGCCGTGAGTTGGAAGATCGGGACTGACATATTTACTGATATGTATAAAATAGAAAACTAATGACAATCTACTGTAGAGCACAAGGAACTCTCCTCAGTGCTCTGTGATCATTTAAATGGGAAGGAAATCTAAAAAGAGGGGATGTATGCATACACATAGCTGATTCACTTTCCTGTACAGCAGAAACGAACACAACATTGTAAAGCAACTATACTCCAATAAAAATTAATAAAAACGGAAGTGGCCAATGGATCTTTTCCACACGTGGACAGGTACTTTTCACACCGCTGCCTCTGCACTGGGACCTGGAGCCGATGAGTATGCGTGTGAGCCCTGCGGAGTGGAGTCTCCACAAACACAGGGCACAGACTTGTGGCTGCCAGGGGGAGGGGGATGTGGAGGGGTGGGGGGAGTGTGGGGTTAGTAGGTGCAAACTATTATATACAGAATTGAAAAACAATGAAATCGTAGTGCGTAGCACAGGATTCAGTGTCTTGGGATAAATCATAATGGAAAAGATATAAAAAAGAATAAATGTATAACTGAGTCCCTTTGCTGTAGAGCAGAAATTAACACATTATAAATCAACTATACTTCAATTATTTTTAAAAAAGATTTCTAAAGAAAACAGAGGAGTTTCCCATTCCCAGCTCCCCTGCTCTCCCAGATGTACACACCCCAACTTTCAAAGCCAGGCATCATGCAGGCTCAGGTCCCCAGGGTAGAGGAGCTCAATGTGGGGCTTGAACCCCTAGCTCCTGAGGGAAAACCTTGCCTCTGGGATTTCCCCTCCTGCTTGTGGGTTCCCTCGCTGGGGGTGTGGGTCCTGACTAGACTGCGTGTCTGCCCTGCCACCCACCTTTATGTGCTTTTTTTCCCTTATAACCTTAGTTATGGAAGAGCTGTTTGGCTTCGGGTCGTGCGTTCTCAGAGAGTTGCTCCCTGTGGAATGTAGCTTCAGTGTGTCCACAGGAGGAGGGGAGTTCAGGGCTTCCTACTCTGCCATCCTGATCCTGCCTCATACTTTTTTCTATTTATAACTCACTCTTTTAGATGTATTGTGTGTGTGTGTGTGTGTTTTAGAAATACATTCGTACAGAAGGAACTGAATACGGTGTATAAATAAGTAAAGTTATAGTGGGAGAGTTAAATGGAAAAAAGAAAAAGACGTGTTTGGTTCTTTTTGAAAAACAAATAATCCATAGGGTGATACTTTGGCACCATGGAAGTGCTGTTCCGCGGGGGCCTTTCCCCGAGTGGTTTTAGCATTCATTGATGATCTTTGCCTGCATCGGTTATTTAAACGGGAGCTGCAAAAATGATGCTTTTTCTGGTTCTAGACTTTCTGCTACATCTGTTAGCTGGCTTGGCTCTAAGAAGAAAGAGCTTTCTCTTGTTAACTGGGGATGAACTAAGACCACTGAAATGTTAAAATGTCAGCCTTCAGTGACCACTATTATTTTTACCAGACCTGCTTTGTTATGATTTTATAGATTGTGCTTCGCACAACTTGAGGGGTGAGGTCTGATGAAGTAGTCACTGTAGATTGTGTAACTGTTATGACAGTTTTCTGGAGGACAGCAGAAAATCATCTTTCAGAAGGGTCTTCTTTTATAATTTAGACCAAGCTGCACTTGGGCTGGTGGCTGGGACTTATGTACCCTGATCCCTGGCCACTCACCTTCAAAACTTGGAAATCAGCCTCTGGAAACCATTCCAGGGTGTCCCCCAGCTGTGTGCTTCTCCCCACAACTCTGTCCCAGCAGACACGTTTCTTCCTTTCTCAGCTTACCTAACACCCGTCATCATCTATCAGAAGAGCACTGGAGCCACACTGAATTGGTGTTTTCAGAGTGGCGGAAGAAAGGGAAGGTACCTGCCATTCAGTGACCCAGAGATCCCAGATGCCGTCTCCACGGTTCCGAATCTTCTTGCTTCTGTCCTGTGCAAGAGGAAACAGTACCCACAGTTCACATCTGTGCCTCCTTCTATTTCTAACAGACAGTGTGTGCTCAATGGCCCAGTTGTGTCCAACTCTTTGCGACCCCAGGAACTGTAGCCCACCAGGCTCCTCTGTCCATGAGATTTTCCAGGTAAGAATACTGGAGTGGGTTGCCACTTCCTCCTCCAGGGAAGTCGTCCTAACCCAAGGATCGAACCTGAGTCTCCTGCATCTCCTGCTCTGACAGGCAGTTTCTTTACCACTGAGCTACCTGGGAAGCCCTTCTGTTGCTGCTGCTGCTGCTGCTGCTAAGTTGCTTCAGTCGTGTCCAACTCTGTGCGACCCCATAGACAGCAGCCCACCAGGCTCCCCGGTCCCTGGGAATCTCCAGGCAAGAACACTGGAGTGGGTTGCCATTTCCTTCTCCAATGCATGAAAGGGAAAAGTGAAAGGGAAGTCGCTCAGTCGTGTCCGACCCTTAGCAACCCCATGAACTGCAGCCCACCAGGCTCCTCCGTCCATGGGATTCTCCAGGCAAGAGTACTGGAGTGGGGCGCCATTGCCTTCTCCAGGGAAGCCCTTCTAACTGACTAGAATTCTCCAGAGCTGTACCTCCCACAATTTATTTATAGGTAACCAAGAAAAATGATAGGACGTCTCACTCAGAAACCTTTGCCCACCGAGTCAGTGAAATTTAGTGAAAATTAGCTATGGCCACTGGGACAGAGCAAAGTGTCCTGTCACAGGCTCATTAAACATCTGCGGGGTCTACAGCCGCTGTTTGCTTAAAAGCTGTTATGACCACTTCTTTGTGCTCTGTGTTTTAGCAATTCACAGAGCGATGGAAATTTTCAGCTCTTTTTCTCCCTCTCTTGCCCAGGGAAGCTGTTGGCAATTACAAGCCTTTCCCTGACAAGGTCCTTTTGACCCAGCATGCTGTTGGCAGCCGCCGCCAGGAGGGTTCAGCTGTTTTAGGAACAAGGTGACAGTCAATTGCTTCGATTTCCACTGGCTACCACTTTTGTTGTTAAAACTTTCCCAGGACTTTTGGGGGCGGTTATTTCTTCTTGTTCCATCACGACAATTTCTTTTCTCACCGTGGGAGCTGTCATGTATAATTAAGCTGTGTGCTCCAAACTAAAGTCAGAAGCAGTGATTACATTACCATTCGCTTAATGCCACCAACTCTGTCCCTACAGAATGTAGAGAAATTTCGTGCAGTGACTTTCATTTTTTTGCCCTCTTTTAACAAGAACTCAGTTCATACGCTCGTGAAACATTTCACTTTAGAAACTCGAAGACAGGTTTGAACCACCCTGTCTGTATCCTGAAATCCAAGTTTTTCCAACTTAGCACCATTACCACTTTAAGTTGGACAACTCTTTGTAGTAGAGGGTGTCCTGTGCATTATAAGCTGTTCACCAGCATCCTTGACCCCACCCGCTAGATACCAAGACACCCGGCTCCCAAGCAGTGATGTTCAAAAATGTCTCCAGTTATGTCCAGATGTCCCCTGGGGGACAAAACTGTCTCCAGTTGAGAATCATTGTTCTAAATGATCGAGTATTAATATGACTGTGTTTCAGTTTGATAGCATATGTTTCTTTTTTGACATTTTATTTTTTAATTTATTTTTAATTGGAGGATAATTGCTTTACAATGTGTTGGTTTCTGCCATGCAACATGAATCAGCCATAAGTATATATATACATCCCCTGCCTCTTGAACCTCCCCTCACCCCACCACCCACCCCTCTAGGTTGTCACAGAGCACTGGGCCGAGCTCCCTGTGTCATACACAACTTCCCACTAGCCGTCTATTTCACATACGGAAATGTACACGTGTCAATGCTGCTCTCTCAATTCGTCCCACCTTCTCCTTCCCCTGCTGCGTCTGCGTCTCTATTCCTGCCCTGCGAGTAGGTTTATCAGGACCATTTTCTAGATACCATATATATGCATTAATAAACAGCATTTGTTTTTCTCTTTCTGACTTACTTCACTGTGTATGACAGGCTTCTTGGTTCATCCACCCCACTAGAACTGACTCAGATTCATTCCTTTGTATGCCTGAGTAATATTCCTTTGTGTATATGTACCACAACCTCTTAATCCATTCATCCCTCGATGGACATCTAGGTTGTTCCCATGTCCTGGCTATTGTAAGTAGTGCTGCAGTGAGCTTTAGGGTACATGCGTCTTTTTGAATTATGGTTTTCTCAGGGTATATGCCCAGTAGTGGGATTGTTGGGTCATATAGTAGTTTTATTCCTTTTTTTTTTTTTTTTCCAAAAGGCATCTCCATACTGTTCTCCATAGTGGCTGAGTCAATTTACACTCCCACCAACAATACAAGAGAATTCCCTTTTCTCCACACCCTCTCCAGCATTTGTTGTTTGTAGATGTTTGATGATGGCCATTCTGACTTGTGTACTCGTAGTTTTGACTTGCATTTCTCTAACAATGAGCAGCGTTGAGCATCCTTGTCTGTGTTCGTTGGCCATCTGTGTGTGACATTTTATTTCTTTCTTTTCCAGTATAGCTTATTGCAGGATATTGACGAGTTCCCTGCACTCTACACTAGGGCCTTGTTGCTTATCCGTTCTCTATAGAGTAGTTTGCATCTGCTAATCCCAAAGTCCCCTCCGTCCCTCCCCGACTCACATGCCCCTTGGCAGCCACAAGTCTGTTCTCTCTGTGTCTGTTTCTGTTTTCTGTTTCACATTCACTCATGTCATATTTTAGACTCCACATATAAGAGATACCATATGGTACTTGTCTTTCCCTTTCTGGCTTACTTCGCTTAGTGTGATCGTCTCTAGGTCCGTCTGTGCTGCTGCAGGTGGCATTGTTTCATTCTGTCCCATGGTTGAGTAGTATTCCATCGTATATATATTTCTCAAAAAGATACCGCACCTTGTGTATCCACGCATCTGTCCATGGACATTTAGGTTGTCTCCATGCTTGGTTATTATGAACGGTGCAGCTATGGACATCAGGGTGCATGTATCTTTTCGACTTACAGTTTTGTCTTGATATATGTCCAGGAATGGGATTGCTGGATCATATGGCAACTCTATTTTTATCTTTGTTAGCAACTTCCATACTGTTTTTCTCTGTGGCTGCGCTAATTTACATTCCCACCACCAGTGTAGAAAGGCTTTCTTTGCTCCACACCCTCTGGTAACGTACATTTCATTGTTTTAGTCTTACCTTTAAAAGCCTCACAAAATCTCTGCCTTCCCTAAAGGTATGATAGAAATAAAGTTCTTAATCTTGCTTATTCTTCTAAAGAGTTATCAAAAGTGGTTCCTAATGAGTTAAACCAATTAAAGGGGGAATAGGGAGGGGAATGCTTTTATTCTGTATAATAGACTAAGCACTGCCAGTTCATCACTGTGGGTAACTTTAAAATTACCCGCAGAAATGTGTAAAAAATAAAGAACTCGTGCCATTACGTCATATGATTCGCCTGTTGATTTGTGTTTAAGAGTAAGACATTTTAGAAGCCTAAGTTTACAGCAGTTCTACCACCATTAAGGCTAGTTATTTCAAAGGTTCCCTCTAAGGTAATTATTCCAGGACCTAAGATGACACAATGGCAGAGACTGACGGGATCTTCTGAGCAACCTCAGCACATCCCTTTACTGCAGGCAGGACACTGAAACCCCTTGTGGTACAGCGGTGAGTGCGTGTGTGTGTGTGTGTGTGTGTGTGTGTGTGTGCATGTGTCTGTGTGTGTGTGTATGTTGTGTTCCTGTGTGTCTGTATATGAATGTGTGTGCCTGCATTTACATGTATGTATGTGCATGCATGTGTGACTATGTCTACATGAATTGTGTGTGTGTGTGTGTGTGTTCCTTGCTCTCCTGCTTCGCGAGCATTCTCTTCCCTGCCTGGCTCTGCTCACCTGACTGTTGTGGATCTCGGGAGGCTGAGCTGCTTTTCCTTTGCTTCCCTGAAATGTTCCCCTAGTACAGTGATTCCAGCCCACCGTGACTTCTTCCACCCTTAAATCCTCAGTGCGTGTCCCCTACAACAGTATCTCACCATTTTCTTGGAATGTTTCATGGGTGTTATACAAAAATGGGTTCCAGGTTCAAACAAATAGGGAATTCAGTGTTAACAAAAGGTCTGCAGATTACACTGCTGCAAGACCCCCAGCCTTCATATGCTAAGGAGAGTCTTCACCTGCATGGGGAGTCTCCAAGGAAACACTCACGCAAGGGCTCCACGAGTGTTTTCCCAACTGAATCCACTCTGCGACACTTCACAGAATATCTGACGGAACTGGAATTTCTGAGAAGAGTTTCTATACAGCTCATGTGACACTCAGCATATGCTATGTTATATTTTTATCTCTGCATTTCACTTCACCTTCCCTACAACATATGGGAAATTCCAAGGCAAGAATAAAATTCTAGCCATATACCCAGGAAAGTGAAAGTCACTCAGATCAGATCAGATCAGATCAGTCGCTCAGTCATGTCCGACTCTTTTCGACCCCATGAATCGCAGCAGGCCAGGCATCCCTGTCCATCACCAACTCCCAGAGTTCACTCAGACTCACGTCCATCAAGTCAGTGATGCCATTCAGCTGTCTCATCCTCTGTCGTCCCCTTCTCCTCCTGCCCCCAATCCCTCCCAGCATCAGAGTCTTTTCCAATGAGTCAACTCTTCGCATCAGGTGGCCAAAGTACTGGAGTTTCAGCTTTAGCATCATTCCTTCCAAAGAAATCCCAGGGCTGATCTCCTTCACAATGAACTGGTTGGATCTCCTTGCAGTCCAAGGGACTCTCAAGAGTCTTCTCCAAAACCACAGTTCAAAAGCATCAATTCTTCTGCGCTCAGCCTTCTTCACAGTCCAACTCTCACATCCATACATGACCACAGGAAAAACCATAGCCTTGACTAGACGAACCTTTGTTGGCAAAGTAATGTCTCTGCTTTTGAATATGCTGTCTAGGTTGGTCATAACTTTCCGTTTGCGACCCCATGGACTATACAGTCCATGGAATTCTCCAGGCCAGAATACTGGAGTGGGTAGTCTTACCCTTCTCCAGGGGATTTCCCCAACCCAGGGATCAAACCCAGGTTTCCCACTTTCCAGGTGGATTCTTTATGAGCTGAGCCACCAAGGAAGCCCATATACACAGGAGGTGCTCTGTAAATGTGCCGATGTTGAAAAAGCAAACCCACTGCAGAGCTGACCTTTGATTTGGGGCCCCACAGATGGCTGTGCAGGGCGAAACAGTTTTAAGGGGTGACATTCACCTCCAGCATGAGGAGTGCTTTCCCAGGCAGTGCGCGACCTGGGCAAACACACCCAGGGCCCCCATCTTCCAGCCCCTGCACCTGGGAGCTGTGTTCTCTTCACACCCACCAGAACCTGGAAATCTTCACACACAGCAAATCTCCACACACTCTTGTGTCTTCTGTTCACACAAAGCCACTGGTCAGAACCACATCCTTTATGAAGATTCTGTGCAAGAAGCAGCAGAGGGGGTTTGAGTCCCACACCATCAGCGAACTTTCCGAGAGTTACCCGTTAGACCTTTCTGTCCTCCTGAAGGCACTCTCCAGCTCTGCCACTAGTGTGGGCATTGTCTTCTCTGTCTTTCTAGAAGCACTCTGACTTTCCTCCCTGTCATAATTTGCTCCACCAAACCACTGTGACAAAGCACAGAAAAAGGAAGCAAACAGCCAGGCCACCCCAGAAAGTCTTTATGACTTCAAGGAGGAACAACCAGTGTTTGACGGGTTGGGAGATTGAAGCGGGAACGTCTGCAAAACAAACCAACATGGAAAACAATGTCTATGGTTCATTTAAAAATATCTGTACACATCAGCAGGCTCAAGTTACGTCATGAGATAATGTGTGTGCCATGTATATGGTTTCTGCACTTAACTGGGGAAGATGGTATGGTGCTCATCATTGCCCGTCTCAGACCTTCAGCAGCTCATAAGATGCAACTATCAGCTCCGTGTGCTCTGAGTACCCCCAGCAAGAAAACTGCGGCGGGGCTGGCAGAACCTTTCAAAGGGCAGCCTGCGGGGTGGTCCTTTCCACGAGCAGAAAACCTGAGGGTCGATGTACAATTTTCCATGACGCCATCTGGTGGGTGGGCGATGGGAGTCTGCAGGAGGCAGGATCAGCTGATATCCTGCCCCTCTGAGTCCAGAAAATAATGCTCTCATGCAGCTGTGGTTAAAGGCTAGTGACCAGTGGGGAGGGCAAGTGCAGGCTCAGGAAAGCCCTTTCTTTAACAGAAACAGGGGCAGAAGCCAACCAGAGCAGGCCCACCCTTCGGCTCGAAACTGCTGAGAAGCATCGGAGTCTTTAAACCATTTTATGAAGCAGTTTTCAGTCAAATCCTAGAGCTTTCCCAGAAGGGAAGAGCTTTGATTCCTGCCCCGCCACTCCCACCCCTGTGTTATGTTAGGTACTTGTTTCTCTGACTGTGTGTGTGTGTGTGTTATTTGCTCAGTCATGTCCCACTCTTCTGTAACCCAGCAGGCTCCTCTGTCCATGGGACTCTCCAGGCAAGAATACTGGAATGGGTTGCCATGCCCTTCTCCAGGGGATCTTCCAGACCCAGGTATCAAACCCAGGTCTTCTGCATTGCAGGCAGATTCTTTACCGTCTGAGCCAGAGTTACTGAGTGCAAAATACAAAAAGCTGGTAAAACATACCATCTTGAGCCAGTGAAGTTCTGAGCCAACAATTAGCACAAATCTGCAGAGAAATCTTCTTAAGCCTTTCAGTTATCCACAGGCCGACTTGAGCTTCTGTGGACACGCTCAGATAAGACTCTCTTGCATTTTAACTGTATTCACGTGCCAAGGGACCGTGCATGGCTGACATGGAATTGCTGCAAGCTTGTCTAAAGACGGAAACCATCACACACTGACAAAGCTCTCCTGCCCTCTTCCAGAATGAGCCCACGGAGCTGCGATGCCAGACTCCCTGACACACAGAACATTAGAAATTTTCAGGAAAGCAGGGCTCGTAAAGTTTGGATGCCATTTGCCGGACCCTCTGGAATTCTGCGGTTCCTTCCAAAGATGCTGGCTGTGTCCTTAGGATGTGTTCTTTAGTGCCACGGGTTCTACTTCCTGCCTCTTGAGTTTGTACTTTCCTCTCCAGCTCTGTGGGATTCTGAAGGGTTTAAATCTGGTCAGCATGGCATGCAAGACAGCAGAGTGATAATGTGGTTCATTCCAATAGCAGGAGATAAATTTTTTTCTGGTAAAACAAGTTATGCTAGTGTGTGAAAGAATATTTAGAAGGTATGAAATAACTTTGAGAAAGGATGAAAGCATAGTTTTTAAAGTGCCTGTATCTCCACTGTGCTGTGCTTAGTCGCTCAGTCATGTCTGACTCTGCAACACCATGGACTGTAGTCCGCCAGGGTCCTCTGTCCATGAGGATTCTCCAGGTAAGAATACTGAAGTGGGTTGCCATGCCCTCCTCCAAGGGATCTTCCCAACCCAGATATCGAACCCAGGTCTCCCGCATTGCAGGCAAATTGTTTACCATCTGAGCCTCCAGGAAACCCATATCTCCACTATTCTGAGATCAATCAATTCAATCTTTTCTCTTGTGGAAATTTGTAATTAGTTGTACTTAAGATACAAACAACTGGAGGAGGGACAGAAGCTACAGGTACATGGAGAAACACAGAGACACAGAAAGAACCAGGATGTCAGTCAAGCACCGAAACAGGGGACGAAGTAGCTCTCATGCTAAGTTATCTCGATCCCGAGTGTGGTCTGTACACCGGCTGCGGCATCACCAGGAATTTGTTGGAAATGCAGAACCTCAGGCCAAATCTCCAACAAACCTGCTGAGTTGGAATCTGCATTCAGAAAACATCCCTCAGTGATTCACGCGCTAGAACGTGAGCAGTTCTGGCCCGGGTGACCCGAGGCCGCAGCTGCGATGAGCCCGGAGCAGCCTTCATCCTGCTGAGGCTGATGGTGCCCACCTTCCATGTACCCTGAATCTTGCTCCCAAGTCACAAGTTTATAAAGGGAAAGCTGGAACCCCAACAGGAGTCTGCCAGTCTGGTCTGGCTAGATCACTGTGATGTTCTATTTCTAGCCATTTATCCAGAAACACATACGGTTGCCAAGAAAACAAATCAAATGGTTAGAGGGTTGGACCTTTCAGTTCCAGGAAGAGGAGAGGGGCTGGAGGTTGAGTCAGTCACCAGTGACCAATGATTTGATCAGTTGTGCCGGTGCCACGAAGCCTCCGTGAAAACCCCAAAGGACCGGGTCCAGGGAGCTTCTGGTTGGTGAACATGTGGCAATGTGGGGAGGGTAAACTTCTCAGGGAGCATGGGTGTCCCACACCCTTTCCCACATACCTTACCCTCTGCATTGCCTTCCTCTGTCTGTTCCTGAGTTACAGTCTTTTGTAATAAACGGGTGGCCGTAAAGTGTTTCTCTGAGTTCTCTGAGCAAATTAATAGAACCCACAAGCTGAGGTCATTGGAATCTTTGATCTCCAGTGGGCCAGGCAAAAGGCTGGATGTTTGATTGGCATCTGAAGTGGGGAGGGACACCATCTCCGGTAACTAGGTCAGAATTGTGTTGAATTGTAGGACACTCAGCTGGTGTCCAGAGAATTACCTGTTAGTGGGGGGCAGGGGTAACTTTTGCCCCATGCTGAAAAACTTGGTCCAGAACCCACTATTACGATCTTACTTACCTTAACAGGGAACTTTCAGTATCTGTTTACAAAGCAGTTGTTAATACTACTTTGAACTGTTCTTTGCACCATTTAGGATTATATTAAATGCTTACCAAAATAGACTTGATGTCACCCTACATGACTAATTTCTCCTGGCTTTGTCTGACTCTCAAGATTGTCTTTTATTATTGTATGAAAATATAACAGTAAGGTCGTAGTAAACATTTCTAAGAAACTCACAGAAAATAGGTATAAAGTGCTTGAGTTGAAAGATCAGCAGTTCCCTACTGGTAGGCTCAGGGCTCAGGCAGACCAAGGTTTTATTCTGACTTCACTAATCACTTTCAGAAGTTACAAGATGCAGAGGCAATGATGGTAGCTATCAGATCAGTGGTTCCTAAGCTTTGCTGAATTTCCTAAGCTTTCCTAAGCTATGGTCCCCAGAAATTCCTGGGGAGCTTGTCGATCCCCATTGTCCCTGACCAATTAAATCAGTTTGTCTGGGGGCGGGGCCAAGCAGGAGCAGACGTTAAAGATTTGCAGGTGATTGAAAGAGTGAGCAAAGCAGGGGCCCTGTTGTACTGAGCGGTGCATTCCTAGGACAGCAAATGACAGGCTCCTGGTTACCTGCTTTGTAAATCCCTGCAACTAGAGAAAGCCTGCACACTGCAGATGAAGACCCAGCACAGCCAAAAACAAACTGATGGCTGATCAACAGATAAATGAATAAATAAGATACGGTACTTATATACAATGGAATATTATTCAGCCGTAAAAAAGAATGAAATTTCGCCACTTGCAGCAACATGGACGGACCTAAAGATGACTGTGATAAGTGAAGTCAGTCAGAAAGAGAAAGACATATCAACCTCATATGACACCACTTATGTGTGGAATCTAATGTATGAAACAAGTAAACACATATAAAACAGAAACAGTCACAAACATGGAGAACAGACTTGCTGTGGTTGCCAAGGTGAGGGGCAGGGATGGGCTGGGAGCTTGGGATTAGCAGATACGAACTCTGAGTGCATAAACAAGGGCTTCCCTGGTAGCTCAGTTGGTAAAGAATCCACCTGCAATGCAGATCCCGGTTTGACTCCTGGGTCAGGAAGATCTGCTGGAGGAGGGATCGGCTACCCACTCCAGGATTCTTGGGCTTCCCTGGTGGCTCAGCGGGTAAAGAATCCGCCCACAATGCGGCAGACCTGGATTTGATCCCTGGGTTGGGAAGATGTCCTGGAGAAGGGAAAGGCTACCCACTCCAGTATTCTGGCCTGGAGAATTCCACGGACTGTATAGTCCATGGAGTCGCAAGGAGTCGGACATGACTGAGAAAACTTCACTTTCCTACTGTATTGCACAGGAAACTATATTCAGTATCCTGTGATAAACCTTAATGGAAAAGAATACATATATCTATATAATATATATCTGAGTCCCTTTGCTGTTACAGAAGAAATTAGCACAACATTGTAAATCAACTGTACTTCAATAAAATAATTTTTTTTTAAAAACTCTGCTTACAACAGTTTATAGACCTCCAGAATCCCACACACTTGAACTCCCTGCATCCCTGGTAGATAAAACTTGAGTCTAAAGCAGTCACTGAGATCTTAAAGTGCGTATGAAACTTCACCTCGTTTTCAGAATGGATCGGAGAGTAGAGTGGGATTCTAAAAGGGTCCTGGTGGCAGTTTAATTAAAAGGCTAAACCAAAAATAGTTTGACAAGGACACAGCAAAGATGTCTATTTAGGCCTTTACACAGGAGTCTTGGAGAAGTGTTTTGACTAGCACTTTGGTTTCCCTACTTCTTTCCTGGTGTTGTGAATTTCTTAAACTTTTTTAAAAAAGCTTTAAATAGATCTATGATCAAAATGACCTTGAACTATAACAGAACAAGAGAATCATGCCTATTACCACAAATACCCAGGCCCTGTCTAAAATAGATCAGGAAATCTTTTTAGGAAAAAAGAAATTTAAAAAAAAAAATCTTGCTTTCATGGGCTCCACACCCAGACAACTAGTTCTGTTATTGAGCCATAAAGCACCAGGGGAGAAGCAGGACGTCAAAGGCACCATGAATATGCATGCCTGGGTGTGGAACTGGAAAAGATGCACGCATTAGCTCTGGCTCACAAAGCCAATTTAATGGTGACTGGCAGTTACAAAAACACTTTCTATGGTTTCCCTGCCTTTGGCAATTTGAGTCATAATCTATTTTACGCTTAGTATTTGGGGCATAATAATTTTCCTTATTTACATTCTGTTTTATTCCATGCAAAATGTAAAATGGATTATACAGATATACAGGCCATGGAAGAAAACACAATTTTGAATAAAAGAATGAAGGACATAAGCCAAATGAAAAATAGGTGGGAAAACGATGAGATATAAGTCAAAAGCTGTACGTTCATGGTATCTGAGACTTGAGAGCCACTGAGACAGTGGCTACTCACTCAGCTCTACCTTTTATTGTATGAAAACAAGTGGTATATTCACAGTCTGCTTAAATGAAAATGTCTGGAACTGAGACCAGAGGGGAAAATGCCTCCAGCATTGTCAAAAAGAAGACCTTGTAAAAACTTGAAAAAATTCTTTCAACGTCTGTACAATCCAGAGTTTTGTAGAATTACAGCATCATTCAAGTCATCGAAGCACAAGTTTCAAGGATGGGCAGACAAAACACATTGTTAAAAAATACATGTGTATTTTATTCACTGCAAATGATTACTGGAGCTGCCAAGACTCTGTCCCGACCTTGACCCCTCTGTGGCCAGATTCTGGTACAGCTCAGTGACCAAGGGTCTATGCCTCTACATAACCAGCCCTCAGCCAAGGCACTGGTTATAAAAACTGTACACAATCTTGTAATATTTCTAACGTATTTCTCAGCGAGTCAATAAAAATATAGTGAAGATTAGAAATGGAATAACTATCCATTCTCTGCCCGCTCCTTAGGTAGAACTTCAGCCTGTGATACCCAGGCTGACAACTTTTCAAGGCAGATAATATCTTAAAAATTATTAGGAGTATCAATTCAGATCAGTCGCTCAGTTGTGTCCAACTCTTTGAGACGCCATGAACTGCAGCACGCCAGGCTTCCCTGTCCATCACCACCTCCTGGAGTTTACTCAAACTCATGTTCATTGAGTTGGTGATGCCATCCAACCATCTCATCCTCTGTCGTCCCCTTCTCCTCCTGCCTTCAATCTTTCCCAGCATCAGGTCTTTTCCAGTGAGTCAGTTCTTCTCATCAGGTGGCCAAAGTACTGGACCTTCAGCTTCAGCATCAGTCCTTCCAGTGAATATTCAGGACAGAGGTCTTTTATGATTGACTGGTTTGATCTCCTTGCAGTCCAAGGACTCTCAAGAGTCTTCTCCAACACCACAGTTCAAAAGCATCAGTTCTTTGGCACTCAGCTTTCTTTATAGTCCAGCTCTCACATCCATACATGACTACTGGAAAAATCATAGCTTTGACTATAGGGACCTTTGTTGGCAAAGTAATGTCTCTACTTTTGAATATGCTGTCACCATCTGCAGTGATTTTGGAGCCCAAGAAAATAATGTCTGTCACTGTTTGCACTGTTTCCCCATCTATTTGCCATGAAGTGATGGGACCAGATGCCATGATCTTAGTTTCTGAATGTTGAGTTTTAGGCCAACTTTTTCTAGGATTATAATTTTTTTAAAAAAATTTCACCCAGAGAGGCCTCACTCAAAGCACCAACAGAATCCATTCTGGGCAAGAATTTGAGCCTGCCACCTTTGGCGGGGGGGGTTTATCATTAATTTGGACTTCCCTGGTGGCTCAGACGGTAAGGCGTCTACCTACAATGTGGGAGACCTGGGTTCAATCCCTGGGTCGGGAAGATCTCCTGGAGAAGGAATTGGCAACCCACTCCAGTATTCTTGCCTGGAAAAATCCCATGGACGGAGGAGCCTGGTAGGCTACAGTTCATGGGGTCGAAAAGAGTCAGACACGACTGAGTGACTTCACTCACTCACTCACTCACTATCATTAATTTATTACTTTTTCTAATGAAGTATAGTTGATTTAGAATGTTGTATTAATAAGTGAAAGTGGAGAGTGAAAAAGTTGACTTAAAGCTCAACATTCGGAAAACGAAGATCATGGCATCCGGTCCCACCACTTCATGGGAAATAGATTGGGAAACAGTGGAAACAGTGTCAGACTTTATTTTTCTGGGCTCCAAAATCACTACAGATGGTGATTGCAGCCATGAAATTAAAAGACGTTTGCTCCTTGGAAGGAAAGTTATGACCAACCTAGATAGCATATTCAAAAGCAGAGACATTACTTTGCCAACAAAGGTCCATCTAGTCAAGGCTATGGTTTTTCCCTGTGGTCATGTATGGATGTGAGAAGTGGACTGTGAAGAAGGCTGAGCGCCGAAGAATTGATGCTTTTGAACTGTGGTGTTGGAGAAGACTCTTGAGAGTCCCTTGGACTGCAAGGAGATCTAACCAGTCCATTGTGAAGGAGATCAGCCCTGGGATTTCTTTGGAAGGAATGATGCTAAAGCTGAAACTCCAGTACTTTGGCCACCTGATGCGAAGAGTTGACTCATTGGAAAAGACTCTGATGCTGGGAGGGATTGGGGGCAGGAGGAGAAGGGGACGACAGAGGATGAGATGGCTGGATGGCATCAGTGACTCGATGCACATGAGTTTGGGTGGACTCCGGGAGTTGGTAATGGACAGGGAGGCCTGGTGTGCTGCGATTCATGGGGTCGCAGAGTCGGACACGACTGAGTGACTGAGCTGATCTGATCTGATTAATTTCAGGCATACAGCAAAGTGATTCAGTCATATATATATATATATATATATATATATATATATATATATATATATATATATATGGAGGAAATGGCAACCCAGTCCAGTATTCTTGCCTGGAAAATTCCACGGACAGAGGAGCCTGGAGTCCTACAGTTCATGGAGTCACAAAGAGTTGGCTGTGGCTGAGCACGCACACACACTCTCTTTCAGACCCTTTCCCATGTGGGTTGCTCCACAATGCTGAGTACAGTTCCCTGTGCTGTACAGTGGGCCTCAGTCCACCACCTTTGAACCAATCTCTGCTGGTGGGAAATCTCTCCCAGGTGCCTCATCGAGTTGGAAGTGGGATTTTTTGTTTTGATTTTTTCATCGACAGTGTTTCACAAGCGTGTCACTTTTATTATTTCTGCAACTTTTCATACTATTTGTACTGTTATTAACAGTAGCTGACTTGGAGCTGACTTTTAAATCTTGTTCATCTTACATGAAAATATTTGTAACATTACACTTTTAAGAGATTTTTTTTTCCCCAAACACACATGAAGACATGGTATTTTTAAAACTGTCTCCAAAAACCACCTAAAACTGTCTCACCCCCAACACTGCGGAAATCACAACTTAAAGCCTATGAAAGCACTTTAGAGGCAGCGTGGCATAGCGGTTTGAAACTAGGGGTTCTAGGAACAGACTGCCAGGGTCCAGACCCCAGATGTGATGCTCAACATTGAGCAGGTCACTTAGTCTTTCTGTGCCTCAGCATGCTCATCTGTAAAATGGGCTGACAGCACCATGAATTTAATGTATACAAGATGCTTTTTTTCCCCCAGCCGCACCACTTGGCTCGCAGGATCTTAGTTCCTCTACCAGGGACTGAACCACAGCCCTGGTAGTGAAAGTGCTGAGTTCTAAGCACTGGACCGCCAGGGAAGTCCCAGTATACATACAGCGCTTCTAACAGGGTTTGGTGCATAGTAAGTCCTGGGTCGGGAAGATCTGCTGGAGAAGGGACAGGCTACCCACTCCGGTATTCTTGGGCTTCGCTGGTGGCTCAGCCGGTAAAGAATCTGCCTGCAATGCGGGAGACCTGAGTCCAATCCCTGGGTTGGCAAGATCCCCTGGAGAAGGGAACAGCTACCCACTCTAGTATTCTGGCCTGGAGGATTCCACGGACTGTAAGCAACTTTCACTGTCAATTCTTTCAAGTGCTGTGTGCTGTGACTGAATGAAGTCGCTCAGTCGTGTCCGACTCTTTGCAACCCCATGGACACCAAGCTCCTCCGTCCATGGGATTTTCTAGGCAAGAGTACTGGAGTGGGTTGCCTTTTCCTTCTCCAGTGAACTTCCCGACCAAGGGATCGAACTCAGGTCTCCCACATTGTAGACAGACGCTTTACCGTCTGAGCCACTGCTGCTGCTGGTAAGTCCGACTCTGTGTGACCCCATAGATGGCAGCCCACCAGGCTCCCCATCCCTGGGATTCTCCAGGCAAGAACAGTGGAGTGGGCTGCCATTTCCTTGTGGTTCTGTCTGAGCCACAGAACACAGTAAATAAGATAGCCTTTGCTCTAGAAAGGTCTGGACTGCCAACTCTGAAAAGGTGGAGAAAGTGAGCTTTTTCATAACCCCAGAACAAACTCTTTCCTGGTTCTTACCCAGCTCCTTCTTCAGATGAGTTGTGCTCATAGCCTCCTGTCCTATCAAAGCTAACGGGCAAGTTTATGCCCTTACCTGTGGGTCTGTCCCATCCTAAATTTTCCGAGTTAGTACAATATTCATAATGACATTTACACTTTTAATTTTGGGGAGCTGTTTGTGATTTAGGGGTGAGTGGCAGGAGTAAAGGAGATGGGGGAGGGGAGGAGGCAGGAAGGACACAGGATGGAGGTGGAGGCCAGGCCCGAGGTCGTCAGTCCAGCCAGCGAGCTTCAGAAGGTGTCACAGGGCTCAAGGAAGGTGCACAAGTGGCCCCCATGAGTAGAAGGATGATTAATTTATTTTCTTCTTTCTCCTTTTCTGTATTTACTGAGTTTTCTACAGTGAACAAGTGTTGCTTTTATAATGAGAAAAAAAAATTAATAAAATGTGTCCTTGGAAAATTCCAAACAACAAGTTGTTCAGGGAGGAAGGAATTCAAATTAACAGCAACTGAGTATAAAAGAGAAGAGAAAGCTCTGACATGGTAAAATTTTATGCTTATTCACTCATGAAGGACCACCAAGAATCTCAAACGCATAACTCAGTGAAGGTCTGAGCCTCAGAACAACTTTGCCCCCCGTCTCTGGCAGGTACTAGGAGTTTCCACTCAGAGGAGCCAAGTGACAATACAGCCCCCTCTATTTTTCAATCACAAAATTCCTCTCTAGCCCCCACCGCCCTTCTCAATGCTTTTCTCTTTTTCCTTTGTCTCTATTTTCTGTACTAAACCCAACATTCCATCAGGTTCATGCTCAGGACTGTCCAGCTCTCTGCAACATTTTGGACGTCCTGCCATGCTCTTCAGCCCATGGGATGTTTCAGGCAAGAATACTGCAGTGCGTTGCCATTTTCTCCTCCAGGGGATCCTCGAAACCCAGGGATCAAACCCAAGTCTGCTTTGTCTCCTGCGTTGCAAGCAGATCCTTTACATGCGGAGTTACTGCTGCTGCTAAGTTGCTTCAGTCATGTCCGACTCTGTACGACCCCATGGACTGTAGCCTACCAGGCTCCCCTGTCCCTGGGATTCTCCAGGCAAGAACACTGGAGTGGGTTGCCATTTCCTTCTCCAATGCATGAAAGTGAAAAGTGAAAGTGAAGTCGCTCAGTCGTGTCCGACTCTGTGCGACCCCATGGAGTGCAGCCCGCCAGGCCCCCATCCCTGGGATTCTCCAGGCAAGAACACTGGAGCGGGTTGCCCAGATCCAGCATTCACCTATCAGTGTTTTGGTTAATGAGAGTCCTTTTTTAAACAACCGTATATCTGTCAACTTTCTTTTTTTCTTTTTTTGTTCAATAGAGTTTAGTTTATTTTTTTTTTAACTGAAAGAAGAGTTGATTTACCATGATTCAGGTGTACATCACTTTGATGTACACCTATATATAATATATATATTTATTTATTTATACAATGATTCAGGTATGTGTGTGTGTATATATTCTTTTTCAGAGTCTTTTCTAATATAGGTTATTACAAGATATTGAATAGAGTCCTAAAGAACAGCACAAGTTTTACTTTCCTGTTTGAAAAATCGTATTATTCATACAAGAAACATGTGAAAACAAACTCCCTATTTGATCAGATGAAAAGGGTGAGGCTTATCAAGAATGATGACACGTACTTCTTCAGTTACTCATTTCTCCTATTTTTGCATCCAACCCTGAGTCCAAAATGAAATAACCCCATCTTCCTATTTTTTCATTGATATTTTAAGAAATCTATTAATAGAGAACAGCTAAATTGCATGAATCTTAGAGAGCAACTTGTATTTCCCTTAGCAAAATCTTCCAGGAGAGCTGCAGTCAGTTGCTAAACTAGCCTCCTATTTAGACTTTTTAATTTTTTTTAATTTTTGTTTTTGTTTGTTTTAGGCATGGTTTGCAGGATCTTAGTTCCCTGCTGCTGCTGCTGCTGCTAAGTCACTTCAGTCATGTCCGACTCTGTGCGACCCCATAGATGGCAGTCCACCAGGCTCCCCCGTCCCTGGGATTTTCCAGGCAAGAACACTGGAGTGGGTTGCCATTTCCTTCTCCAATGCATGGAAGTGAAAAGTGAAAGTGAAGTCACTCAGTCGTACCCGACTCCTAGCAACCCCATGGACTGCAGCCTACCAGGCTCCTCCATCCCTGGGATTTTCCAGGCAAGAGTACTGGAGTGGGGTGCCACTGACTTCTCCAGGGATCAAACCTACGCCCTCTGCAGTGAAAGCGCAGAGTGCTAACCACTGGACCGCCAGAGAAGTGCCTATCCCACCTTCTTAAAAAAATTATTTTATTAAAGTATAGTTGGACTTCTCTGGTGGTCCAGTGGTTAAGAATCCCCTGCCAGTACCTGGGACTTGGGTTCAATCTCTGGTCTGGGAAGGTTCCACCTGCTGAGGAGCAGCTGGACTCATGAGCCACAGCTACTGAGCCTCTGCTCTAGAGCCTGAGGCCCATAGCTGCTGAAGCCCGCACCCCGGAGAGCCTGTGCTCCATGACAAGAGAAGCCACCACAGGGAGAAGCCCGAGCACCGTGATTAGAGACAGCCCTCGCGCAACAAAGAAGACCCACCACAGCAAGTAAATAAATACTTTTTTTAAAGTATAGCTGATTTACCATGTTGTATCCATTTCTGCTGTACACCAAAGTGACTCCATTTTATATATTTGGCTGCCCAAACAGCACAGTGGGAAAGAGTCTGCCTGCCAAAGCAGGAGATGCAAGAGACATGGATTTGATCCCTAGGTCAGGAAGATCCCCTGGAGGAGGAAATGGCAACCCACTCCAGTGTTCTTGCTGGAACAATCCCATGGGTAGAGGAGCCTGGCAGGCTGCAGTCCATGGGGCCGCAAAGAGTCGGACAGAACGGAGCATGCGCGAGCACACACATACACAAACACACACACACATTGTTGTTGTCTAGTCACTAAGTCATGTCGGACTCTTTTGCAACACCATGAACTGTAGTCCACCAGGCTCCTCTATCCATGAGATTTTCCAGGCAAGATTACTAGAGTGTGTTGCCATTTCCTTCTCCAGGGGAGCTTCCTGGCCCAGGGATCGAACCTGCATCTCCTGCATCGGCAGGCACATTCTTTACCACTGAGCCATCCAGGAAGCCCCACATATATATATATTCTTTTCCATTTCTTTTCACTCTGATTTATCACAGGCTGTTGAATATGGTTCCCTGTGCCGTACAGTAGGCCCCTGTTGTTTATCCCTCTTGTGGGTAGTAGCTTGTATCTGCTTATCCCAAACCCCCACTCTGTCCCTCCCCCATGTCCCCTCTCTTGGCAGCCACAAGTCTGGTCTTTTTCTGTGAGTCCGCTTCATAGACAGGTTCATTTGTGTAATGTTTTAGATTCCACACATATATCATGCATTTGTCTTTCCGTTTCTGACTTTACTTAGTAGGATCGCCTCTAGTCCATCCATCTTGCCGCCAATCTCCCATCCTTCCTTTTGATGCTGAAGGCTGGTCAGGAATGAGCAGGGGCCGTGTCCACAGGGGAAGAGCCTGGACTGACGCTGCGGCAGAGTATTTGTGGAGTCACTTATTATTAATAACTGTGTGACGTGACCAAGATACTTCATCTTGTGGGACTTCCTTTTCTCACATCTAAAATGTCAGTGACAAACAACGTCTCATGAAGTCAACAGTAAATGAGATCATTTGACTCATAAAACACTTGAACACCTATGTGTCAGACCCTGTGCTGAGTCCTAGGGATATACTTTGAACAAGACAAAGTTCCGGCTCTCCAGAATCTACAGGAAAGTCAAATCTATAAATGGATGTAACCAGGGTTCTAGAAGCAGATTCCACAGAGGCTCACGAGATGGGAGGTGATATCAGACACACACGGGGAGCTTTTCAGATCACACACAGCCACCTCCAGGGGGGCTGGGATTCTATGCTCTCAGTAAGTCTCACTCCCTCAAAACTGCTCCCGCCTGTACCTAGCAATGAAAGGTGTGGGGTCTTGGGGGTTGTTTGTTTTGTGGGGCGTTTGACTGTGCTGGGTCTTAGCTGCTGTGTGTGAGCTTTCTCCAGTTGCGGCGAGCAGGGGCTACTCTCTAGCTGCTGTTTTAGGGCTTCTCATTGCCACGGCTTCTCTTGTTGTGGATCATGGGCTCTAGGTGCTCAGGCTCAGCAGTTGTGGCCCAAAGGCTAAGTAGCCCCATGGCATGTGGGATCTTCCTGGACCAGGGACCGAACCCATGTCCCCTGCATTGGGAGGTAGATTCTTAGCCACTGTAGCTCCAGGGAAGTACCCAAAGGCATATTCTGTAGGTCACCTAAAACTAAACATTTTCAGGTGGGGAAATTCCTGTGTAAACTCAGACCCCCAGAACCTCTGCTCTATACAATATTCTTGGGCAAAGTCAGTCAGTAGTTATCTCATCTTCAACTTCTGCTTGCTTGCTAATGACTCTGAACTCTGCATCTTCAATCCAGATCACACTGCTGAGCTCCAAAACCCCCGTCTGCTAGTGGGTACCTATCTTCCGGTCGGTCCACAGGACCCACATTTGCAATCAAAGCAATAGTGAATTCAGGGCCCTTCTCCCTTCTGCTGGTGGACCTCTTCCCACTATATTCCCCACTGTATAGAAGGATACACTATCTGCCCAAGCAAACAACCCTGGAGTCATCCTAGATTCCCTCCATCTTTTGCACCATTTATTAATCATCTGCCAAATCCAAATGCCATCTCTGAAATACAAAATATAGATCCCCAACTCTATTCCCAGAGCTGTGATCCTAGTTAAAATCTGAAATAATCTGCAGTCACTTTTTCTGGACTGTCCCCATGCTCTTTAGAGAGCATCTAAACGGTGCTCTCTCTAAACTCTAAGGTTTCTTTCCCACAGGTAATCTGATGACGTCATCTCCAACTAAAAGCTTCCCAATGGTCTTACCTTCTTACTCCTAACCCAGCACCCAGAACCGTGTCTTCCTCCTTTCCCAGCTTGATCACTGTTGGGACAGAGTGAGGGACTGCCACAAGCCAGGAATAGAAGACGCATAAGAAGAGAGTTGTAGAGGAGATCATCCTACATGGAGGTAATTTATAGTCTGGCTTGGAAGGCACTGGAAGACTCAAATAACATAAAGGTTGTTTTGTGATCACTTACTGAATACCTGTGATGTGTCTGGCACCAAGTCAGTTGCTAAGTGACAATGATTACAATACATGGTTCCTGGGACTTCTCTGCTGGTCCAGTGGCTAAGACTCCACACTCCCAGTGCAGGGGGCCCAGGTTCGACCCCTGGTCAGGGAACTGGGTCCCACATGCCACAACTAAAGACCCTGTGTGCTGCAACTAAGACCCGGCACAGCCAAATAAATTAGTATCTAAAATATACGGTTCCTGCACTTGAGCTGGGAAAACTGCAACAAGCTGAGTCCTGTGTCATGATACACACAGGAAGTACTGCCCCAGCACGGAGCCTGAGTTATAACTTGGAAGTTGAGAGGGACTGCCTGGGCAATGGTGGGCTGCCTAGGATGATAAGGAAGCCAGAAATTACAGCAAGAGGAAGCATGTGATGCTTTTTAGAATAGCAAGCGGGTCATTGCTGCAGGATTACAAGGAGGATGATTAGGAAACACCGGAGTGAGGGGTTAGGCAGAGGCTGTCATTCACATGTTCATCAACAAATATTTATCTAACATTCTTTCCCATGTCTCCTATTAGTTCCACCAGCTCCAGAGAGCTATGGTTGTGTCATGGCTTAAGACGCTCAAAGTCATCAGTGAGCAGATAAAGATTCTAAGCGAAGTCACCGTTGGTTTATTGCTTCCCCCTCCCCAACCTCCACTCTCAGGCCCCAGAACATGCCTTTGGATCCTTCAGTACTTTTCTTGGCTGCACTGTGAGGCGTGCGTGATCTTAGTTCCGTGTCCGGGGATGGAGTACACGCCTCCTGCAGCGGAAGCACAGTCTTAACCATTGGACCACAAGAGAAGTCCCTCAGTATTTCTGTCTTATGTTTCACCCATAGATTAGACATGTCAACCTTTAAAAGAATAGAGTGAAAGAAAATAAACAAATTTCAAGAGAAAGAAAGGGCTTTAACACAGAAGGGAAATGTGGCACAGAAACCTCTCTGCTGCTAAGACTCTTTCAGACAAGAAGGCAACATGGCTTAAGGCACTCCCAGCCACATTCAGCGTATATAGTTCTCTTGGTTTAAATGATCGTGTTCGATCATTGTTTTAAACGATCGTGTTCAATCATTACTCCCGTACTGGCAGTCTTTCTTTTGTGTATGTGAGTTTCTTCCTATTGAATAAGCCTCTCTTTTGGAAGCATTCTTATGGCAACAACTGTAATTGCAAACCCAAGACTGAGCTAGAAGATGCCGCGATGTGACAGCTTTTGTGACAGGAAGGGTGGAGAGAGAATGAAAGCTTACAATTTCCTTTGAGGCATCTTGAAGTCTCACAGTAGCCCTGCCCTGGTCATGTAAACAGGCAGTGACCCAGAGATTCAGAGGAGAATAAGTCAGACAGTCACATAAAGTCCCCGCTCCATGAACCACAAGTCAACAAGCAAGAGCTGAATTCTTGATGGCGTCTTAAAAAGGAATCATTTAGAACAACAGTTCCCAATATCTTGGAATAGGAGGGCCTCTTTTTCCTGTCAAAACTTTTCATTCCTTCTATGAGTTGCGTTGTTCTTTTTGAGTACATCATTCGAAGAAAGGCCTACATGATCGCTAGCAGCTGCACCTTTGCCATGACTTTGAAACAAATATCTTTGCCTCATGGATTATATTAGCATTTATGTTATTGGAAAATTTCATTAAAGAATATGAATTCTTCGGTTGACCAACAATGCTGGGCCCCTGAGGAACGAGATGATGTTTGCAGTGGCCCCTATGACTTCTTCCTCTCCTCGCTGTCGCTACTTGAAGATCATAGACTTGGAATCCATTGTGTTCCTTGTATCCATTCATTTGGTTAATCGTTTCTTTTCGTTAAAAAAAAAAAAAATGTATTGGGGCTGAGTATATTCTGAGCAGCTCGGAGGTCACAGATGCAAAGTCAATACCTGGGACCTGCCATCAGGGAAATTTAAGTCCAGCTGGGGAGACAGATGTGAATATCTGCCACAGTAAGACTGTATGGTGGGCACCAAGCAGAGTGGTCAGTTCCATCGAGGGAGAGGAGTTGGCAAAGCTTTCCTGTGGGAGGAGTAGCAACCAGCTATGGCCACAGTAGTGTTGCAGCTCACGGCTCAAAGACACAGTGAGTTAAAACAATAGTCCTCAGGCTCACAGTCTACGGGACAACGGCCAACCCACTGGGCTGAACTTGACTGCAAGCTCTGGGTTCCGGCTCTACGCTGCTGATTGCGTTTGCATTCACTCCACACGGCTCTTCTCTTCCTTAGATCTGAATTTGTTCTCAGAGTGGGTCTCTAAAGAGCAAGAGAGCTCAACAGTGCAAAAACAGTAAGTCTCGCCTCTCACTGCGGTCACTAAAATTCCGGTGGCCAAAGCGAGCAAGGTGGCCACGTCCAAAGTCAAGGGACTGGGCAGTACACTCCACTTTTCCACAGTGTCTGTGTGGATGCTCTACAGGGGAGTAAAGAAACTGGGGCTCCAAACTCAATTTACCATAAGACCTTGGCTCTACATCCTGAGAGATGAGCTCAAGTTTACCAGGTAAACCTAAACATCTAAAACAAAGATCAAGAAACATCAAGCAACATTCATGCACAGTATCTGGCCTCCAAGAAGAGTCCTGAGGGGAGAAGTCAGGCACGTTCTGGGGGACCCGTGATCAGCATCTGTCATGGAATAGACCAGGGCCACTAGCGCATAGAGATGAGCACAGCCTTGTGGCTGCCAGAGCTACATCGAGCTAGAAGAGGTTTAATGAAAGGCCTCCTACGGCTGCATCTCAGCCCAGATCAACCACGAGGGGCCATTTGAACCCAGTGTCTCCGGTTTGATGGACAGTGACTCTTAAAAGAGGAAAAGTAAGACTCACGTTCTGTGCTGCTTTCCAAAAGAATCCATCCTTTATGCTTCAAGGATTGGATTAGTTTCCTATTTCCACTGTTGCTGTTGTTGTTCAGTCACTCAGTCGTGTCCAGCTCTTTGCGGCCCCATGGACTGCAGCACACCAGCCTTCCCTGTCCTTCTATATCTCCTGGAGCTTACTCAAACTCATGTCCATTGAGTCAGTGATGCCATCCAACCATCTCATCCTCTGTCGTCCCCTTCTCCTCCTGCCGTCAGTCTTTCCCAGCATCAGGGTCTTTTCTAATGAGTCAGTTCTTTGCATCAGGTGGCCAAAGTATTGGACCTTCAGCTTCAGCATCAGTCCTTCCAGTGAATATTCAGGACAGAGGTCCTTTATGATTGACTGGTTTGATCTCCTTGCAGTCTAAGGGACTCTCAAGAGTCTTCTCCAACACCACAGTTCAGAAGTATCAATTAAAAAAAAAAAAGTATCAATTCTTCATTGCTCAGCCTTCTTTATGGTCCAACTCTCACATCCATACATGACCACTGGAAAAACCATAGCTTTGACTATAAGGACCTTTGTTGGCAAATTAATGTCTCTGCTTTCTAATATGCTGTCTAGGTTTGTCATAACTTTTCTTCCAAGGAGCAAGTGTCATTTAATTTCATGGCTGTAGTCACCATATGCAGTGATTTTGGAGCCCAAGAAAATAAAGTCTGCCATTGTTGCCACGAAGTGATGGGACCAGATGCCATTAGTTTTTTGAATGTTGAGTTTTAAGCTAACTTTTTCATTCTCCTTTTTCATTTTCATCAAGAGGCTCTTTAATTCTTCACTTTCTGCCATAAGGGTAGTATCATCTGCTTATCTGAGGTTATTGATATTTCTCCCGGCAATCTTGATTCCAGCTTGTGCTTCTTCCAGCCCAGTGTTTCTCATGATGTACTCTGTATATAGTTAAATAAGCAGGGTGACAATCTACAACCTTGATGTATTCATTTCCCAATTTGGAACCAGTCTGTTGTCCCATACCCGGTTCTAACTGTTGCTCCGTGACCTGCATACAGATTTCTCAGGAGGCAGGTAAGGTAGTCTGGTATTCCCATCTCTTGAAGAAGTTTCCAGTTTGTTATGATCTACATAGCTAGCATAGTCAATGAAGTAGAAGTAGATGTTTTTCTGGAACTCTCTTGTTTTTTCTATGATCCAACGGATGTTGGCAATTTGATCTCTGGTTCCTCTGCCATTTCTAAATCTAGCTTGAACATCTGGAAGTTCTCAGTTCATGTACTGTTGAAGCCTAGCTTGGAGAATTTTGAGTATTACTTTGCTAGCATGTGAATCTCAGGGACGGGGGAGCATGGTGGGCTGCCGTCTCTGGTGTCGCACAGAGTTGAACACGACTGAAGCGACTTAGCAGCAGCATGTGAAATGAATGCAATTGTGTGGTAGTTTGAGCATTCTTTGGCATTGCCTTTCTTTGGGATTGGAATGAAGACTGACCTTTTCCAGTCCTGTGGCCACTGCTGAGTTTTCCAAATTTGCTGGCATACTGAGTGCAGCACTTTCACAGCATCATGTTTTAGGATTTGAAATAGCTCAACTGGAATTCCATCACCTCCACTAGCTTTGTTCATAGTGACACTTCCTAAGGCCCACTTGACTTCACATTCCAGGATGTCTGGCTCTAGGTGAGTGATCACACCATCGTGGTTATCTGGGTCATTATGATCTTTTTTGTATAGTTCTTCTGTGTATTCTTGCCACCTCTTCTTATCTTCTGCTTCTGTCAGGTCCATACCATTTCTGTCCTTTATTGTGCCTGTCTTTGCATGAAAGAGAGGGGGATTCTTTCATGTTTCGAGAGGGACAATTTCCTCCCATCCTTCTTGAATTCTGTTGTATAATCTAATCACTAAATTGACCCAAGACAGAATAATAGGAAAAAAAAACAAAAACATACAATTCTTATAGAACAGACCTAAGAAGTAACCAAGGCAGTCAGCTTTTAGATTCTTTAGACAAAGAAACAACACATTTGTGAGGAATGGAGAGGATGAAGAAACTGAGACTTAGGTGATTATTAGTGAAGAATCTAAACAGAATTGGGCTTGGGTGATAAATTAGTAAAGAAGAAACAAGGTTGTTTCTAGAGCCTTCCTGGCAACTTTCACATGGGAGACCTATTTCCTGTTTTCAGGGAGATGGAGGGGAGGGTCAGAGTGTCCTTGTATCAGCTGTTTCTTATGTAACTTTCATGCAAACTAATCAATATGCCACTTTGGTATATTTGGGGCCAGACTGCCTTGGGCCCCAACACCACTGTCACCAAATTACTACAAACTTAAATCCGCTTTAAATCAGCACACATCTGACTTCCCTGGTGGTCCAGTGGTTAAGAAGTCGCCTGCCAGTGCAGGAGACAAGGATTTGATCCCTGGTCCAGGAAGATCCCACATGCCACAGGGCAACTGAGCCTGTGTACCACAAGAGAAGCCACTGCAGTGAGAAGCCCGCCCACCGAACTGGAGAAAGCCCACGCTCAGCAACCAAGACCCAGTGCAGCCCCAAATAAGTACATACATAAATACTTTTAAAAAGCCTTAGAAAGCACACATTTATCATTTTACATTTATACATTTTACACATTTATACATTTTACACTGGAGGTGAGAAGTCTAAAATGGGCTAATGAGCTAACACGGAGCTGCTGTCAGGGCTGCATTCCTTCTGGAATCTCCAGGAGAGACTGTTTCCTCACCTTTGCAGCTTCTGGAGGCCATCCATTTTCCTGGGGGTGTGCTTCCTCTGTCTCCAAAGCCAGCAGAGCAGCACCTTCAAAACCTTCTGATTCTGAACTTCTGCTTCCCTTTTCCCTTGTGATTATATTGAACCAACTAGAGAGTCCAAGATAAGATCCATATTTTAAGGACAGCTGGGGCTTCCCTGGTGATCCAGTGACTAAGACTCTGAGCTCCTAATGCAGGGGGCTTGGGTTCGATCCTTCATCACGGAAGTAGTTCCAACATGCCACACCGAAAGATCCCACATGCCGCAACTAAGACCCGATGCAGTCAAATAATAAATAATTATGTTCCAAAAAAATAAATAAGAGCAGTTGGTTAGCAACCTTCATCCCACCTTACTAGGTAACACAGGGACATGGACATCTTTGACAGGCCATTTTTCTGCCCAGTGCACCTCCTACTGGTGGTTCTGTTGTAGGACAGACCAAGACTTTCATTCCTTTAGGCTCTCACTTCTGAATCAGGAGAACAATAAGCAGAGAATTACTTTATAAGGGAATACACTGAAACGCAGATAGTTACATGGCAACACAGTCTAGTATAATCGTTACTGCTTCTGCAGCTACCTCAGAGTACTTCTGATGTGTCCAGTTGGCCCTTGTCTGACTTGTAATCATCTGTTAACTTGTCTGTCTCATCAGCTCTAAGTAGGCATGGAGTTAAAAATAACTGTGCAGAGGCTGCAGAAGAGTGAGCACAAATCACATTAGACACCCATTGCGTACATTCATCAGAGAGGCTATATGTGACCTGTACTTAAAGAAGAGTCACCCTGGGACCAAGGTCATACAGCTAACACACAGAACAGGGCTTGAACTCACACCAAGATCTGCCTGACATCAAAGCCTTTTTTTTTTTTTTTTTTGCTTCCTATGGGTAAGGAAGGGCTGGGACACAGATTTTGTTTTCAAAAGGCATCAGTTGTTTCTTTTTTTTTCCTATCATCCCTACTAAGTTTCTGGAGTATTCTAGTTTTAAGATATAACTTTGAAAAGTACGTGATGAATATATTTGCCCAAACCCATCAAATTACAAAACCAAGAGTGACCTGTAAACTTTGGGTGATATTTATATAATTATTTAGAATATTTGTATAATATTCTAAATCCTACATTGTCATTTCAGCAATCTTCACAGCGTCTTTACCAACAGTAGGTCCTATGTCAAAAACTCACTCTATGTGCTGATTCATAAGAAACAACTTTTCATCTGTTCCAGTTTTATCCTGAGACCACAGCAATTCAGTCCCATCTTCAGGCTCCACTTCTAATTCTAGCTCCCCTACTTTCCCCACCACATTTGCAGTTGCTTCCTCCACTGAGGTCTTGAACCGTCAGTCATTCATGAGTGCTACCGAAAGGGGAGTGTGGGGTCCGGCTGCTCACCACTCAAAAGCCAACAAAGAGGCCAGGTTGGTGGAAAGGAAAGTTTGCTTTATTTCAGACGTTGGCAACTGGGGGTGGAGGGTGGCGGACACCTGTCCAAAGTCCAACTTCGCCCCTGCCCCTGACAGTGGGAGCTTTTATAGACAGAGTATTGGCGGGGGCAGGGGGTTACATGCAGAAACAGCACAGTCATCTCTAACAGTCATCTTCACATTGGTCATCAGTGGTCTGACCAGCATCACCTTGGTTGTTTTAGGTTCAGTTAATCTTCAGTTCCGGGGTGCACTTGTTCCCATCTCTTTGCGGCCAATTCTCGGAACTGTGGCAGCTGAAGTACAGTCTGGCCATCATGTAGTTAACTTCTCCACCTGGTGTTTTAGTATCTACAAGACAGCTCACAGGATATGGCTCAGAATACTATCCACAGCCCTTGAGAAAGATCTAAAGGTCCTTGACTATGCTTCAGTCAGTTCAGTTCAGTCGCTCAGTCATGTCTGACTCTTTGCGACCCCATGAATCGCAGCACGCCAGGCCTCCCTGTCCATCACCAACTCCCAGAGTTCACTCAGACTCACGTCCATCGAGTCAGTGATGCCATCCAGCCATCTCATCCTCTGTCATTTCCTTCTCCTCCTGCCCCCAATCCCTCCCAGCATCAGAGTCTTTTCCAATGAGTCAACTCTTCGCATCAGGTGGCCAAAGTACTAGAGTTTCAGCTTTAGCATCATTCCTTCCAAAGAACACCCAGGGCTGATCTCCTTCAGAATGGACTATGCTTAATGACTACATTATTATTATTTAGTCTCCTTTGGCTGTTTTCCTTTGTTTCAGCATTTCTCACTTCTGTGATAAAACTTATTCTTTATAGTTTTGCACAGACAAAAGGCATGCAGAGGATATGGTGAGGGAGCAACGACCACAGCGTCCTGCTCCATTTCTGAGGAATCAGCTTCTTCCAAACTCCTGGTAACCTTGATATTTTGACCTCTTGCCATGAATCACAAATGTTCTTCATGGCCTCCGAGGTGGTGAATCCTTTCCGGGCAATTGACCTTGCTCAGATCCATCAGAGGAAGCACTTTGTATAGCATCTATAGCCTTATGAAGTATATTTCTTAAATTATAAGACTGGAAAGTTGAAATTACCCCTTGATCCGTGGGCTGCCGAGTGGATGTCCTGTTAACAAGCATGAAAACAACATGAGCCTCCTTGCACAGCTCCATCAGAGCTCTCGGATGACCAGGTGCATTCTCAGTGAGCAGTAACATTTTGAATAAAAAGCTTTTTTTTTTATTTTCTGAAACCGCGTTGTAAACAAGATGCAATATCACCCAGGTTTTGTTGTTCCATTTATAGAGCACAGGCAGGGTAGATGTCACATAATTCTTTCAATTTTTCAAAACCATGTGTTTTATTTTCGGCAGTGCTGGGTCTTCATCGCTGCACAGGCTTTTCTCTAGCTGGGTGCGCAGGCTTCTCATCGCAGTGTCTTCTCTTGCTGCGGAGCAGGGCCTCCGGGGTGAGGGCATCCGTGGTTGCTGCCCCCTTGCTCTGGAACACAGGCCCCACAGTTGCGGTGCCTGGGCTTAGTTGCTCCGAGGCGTGTGGGATCCTCCAAGACCAGAAACCAAACCCGTGTCTCCTGGATTGGCAGGCGGATTCTTTACCTCTGGGCCACCAGGGAAGCCCTGATTTAGGATAAAGGTCCTAGGATTTGGGGAATGGTGAGCGAGCACTGGCTTCAACTTCAAGTCGCTAGCTGCCTTAGCCCCTAACAAGAGAATCAGCCTGCCCTTCGAAGTTTTGAAGCCGGACATTGACTTCTCCTCTCCATCTGTGAAAGTTCCACATGGCATCTTCTTCCAGTAAAAGGCTGTGTTGTCCATATGGAAAATCTGTTTAGTGTGGCCACCTTCATGAGTTATCTTAGCTAAATCTTCTGGATTAACTGGTGCAGCTTCTACGTTAGCACTAGCTGTTTCCCCTTGCACTTCTGTTAGGGAGGTGGTTTCTTTCCCTAAAAGTCATGACCCAAACTCTGCCAGCTTCAGACTTTTCTTCTGCAGCTGCCTCACCTCTCTTAACCTTCATAGAATTGAAGGGAGTTAGGCCTTAAGGGCATATTGTGCCTGGATTGACTTTCTACCCAGAGATTAACATTTTCTCCATATCAGCAATAAGGTTATCTCACTTTCTTATCATTCATGTGTTCACTGGAGCAGCATTTTTAATTTCCTTCAAGAACTTTTCCTTTGCATTCATGACTTAGCTAACAGTTTGGCGCAAGAGGCCTCGCTTTTAGCCTAACTTGGCTTTCAACATGCCTTCCTTACTAAGCTTAATTATTCCTAGCTTTTGATTTAAAGTGAGAGACATGCGACTCTTCCTTTTATTCAAACACTTGGAGGCCATTGTAGAGTTATTAACTGATGTAATTTCAATACTGTTGTGTCTCAGGGAACAGGAGGGCCCTAGGAGAGAGCAGGGGGAGCAGCTAGTCCGTGGAACAGGCAGAACACACACGACATTCACTGTTTAAGTTTGCCTTCTTACATGGGCACGGTTCACAGAACTCCAAAACAATCACAGTAACAACACAAAAGACCACTGATCACAGATCACTTTAACACACAAAGAAAACAAAGAAAGTTTGGAATATTGTGAAAATTACTGAAATGTGACAGAAATACGAACTGAGCAAAACTGGCTCCGACTGACTTGTGTAAGGCAGGTTACCACAAACCTTCAATCTGTAAAAAATGCAGTATCTGTAAAGCACAATAAAATGCATTAAAATGAGGTCTGCCTATAAGTGATAATATACAAGAAAGATTCAGTTGACAGTTTTTTTATCTCAATGTTTTGATTTCAAGATTTACCCATGTTAATATGTGGATAGAAACATTTATTTTAACTGCTATATTGTATTTCATTGTATGACTATAATGTTTATTTTTCCCTATGAACATTTCCCCTAATGTTTATTTTCTTCTTTAAATGCATCTCCTCATGCCCGTGGGGTTCAGTTACTAATGGCACAGTTCCTCAAACTGAGAACTGCAGACTGTTAGCATTTCATGGCCAGGAACTGCAGAAGTGCAGAATAAGCACTTAGAAACTTCAAAAGTTATTCAACTGAGACTTTTACATCTATGGAGTCTAATAATAAAAAATTATTCAGGCTTATATTTTGTAGGTCTATTGTTATATTTCATTTGTTTTATGTATTTTATTTATTTTAAAATTTATTTGTTTTAATTGGAGGCTAATACTTTACAATATTGTAGTGGTTTTTGCCACACATTGATATGAATCTGCCACGGGTGTACATGTGTTCCCCATCCTGAACCCCCCCTCCCACCCCCCTCCCCTTCCCATCCCTCTGGGTCATCCCAGTGCACCAGCCCTGAGCACCCTGTCTCATGCATCGAACCTGGACTGGTGATCTATTTCACATATGATAATATACATGTTTCAATGCTATTGTCTCAAAGCATCCCACCCTTGCCTTCTCCTACATTTTATGAATTTTTTTGCTTTATCCTTATAAATATGTTGATCCTCAATAGGTTGGAAATTCAAAAGGGAAACACTGGATTCTCACGATAGCAGTTCAGAATTTCTGCAGTTTCCATCCAGAGGGCTTCCCAGGTGGCACAGTGGGAAAAAAAAAAAAAAACCCACCTGCCAATGCAGGAGATCCAGGAGACGTGGGTTCTATCTCCAGGTTAGAAAGATCCCCTGGAGGAGGAAAGGCAACCCACTCCAGTGTTCTTGCCTGGCAAATTCCATGAACAGAGGAGCCTGGTGGGCTATAGTTCATGGGGTCACACAGAGTTGTACACGACTGAGTGTACACACACACACACACACACACTCCACCCAGAAAAGGTATTTCTGAGCGATGAATAGGTGCATCTTTAGCTCTTTAGGTATTTACACTCTAGTACGGTCAACATTACATGCAATGTATGAGGGTCTCCTTTTCCCCACAGCTGCACTGTGTGTGCTTCATCACTCAGTCCTGCCTGACTCTGTGATTCTTTGGACAGTGCCAGGCTCCTCCATCCATGGGATTTCCCAAGCAAGAATACTGGAGTGGGTTGCCATTTCCTCCTCCAGGGTATCTTCCTGACCCAGGGATTGAACCCACGTCTCCTCTGTCTCCTGCATTGCAGGCAGATTCTTTACCCACTGAGCCATCGGGGAAGCCCACAGTTGCATTATCAAACTTTAAAATCTTTCCTAATAGCATTGATACCTGTGAAATAATATCAGTAACATTAATTTCAAATTAACACTTGAAATCTATTAGGTTGTCATTTATGTGACTTGAACAAGGGAGATTTTCTCAGTTGGCCATTGTGGGAAAAATATTTCCTTAACAAGTTCTAGGAGATAAAGCATTCTAACAGGTAGAACTGGTTTGGATGAGGAAAAGCCTAAGAATAGCTGGTTGTGACTTGATTCGAAACAGGAAGTGCTACTTGTAGCAAATCAGGGCTCAGGCAGACTTTCTTGTATATGCTCCTTACCTGGTATTCTGGGTTTGGGGCAATCATTCAGTCATCACCACTAATACACTTCAGTGGAGCCGTTTTCACTAAGAATTCTGTATCTGACATCCCGATCTGATCATCCTGTGATTTTTCTGGTGCTAATAAGATGAAGACACAGGTGGTACTCAGAGGGTCTGAGGTGGAGATACAGGAGGAGGTGGCCACCGGGCCAAGAAATAGGATGTCATCAGTTTCTCTCCCCCCAGTGAAGTGAAAGTGTTAGTCGCTCAGTCAGGTCTGACTCTTTGCGACCCCATGGACTGTAGTTCACCAGGTTCCTCTGTTCATGGGATTCTCCAGTCCAGAACACAGGAGAGGGTAGCCATTCCCTTCTTTGGGGGAACTTCCCGACCCAGGGAGCGAACCCAGGTCTCCTGCATTGCAGGTGGATTCTTTACCGTCTGAGCCACCAGGGAAGCCCCTTTCCCCGCTAACTAGTAGCTTATACAAATGGAACCCAAGGGAGTAAGTGTGTTGTTTGATACATCAGAACCCACACGATTTTTTAAGAACTGTGTCATGGGATGAGGCTTTGGAAGTGAAGAGAGGAGTGGGTGTACATGCATTTTGCTTGTGAGGGGTGTGAGTCCTTGAAGCCCGTGAGAGGGCTCCCCTTGAGAGTGCACTCATAACTGGTGTCTAAACACACCCCGGTCAGCCTGACCTCCTGGATTTCAGGCCCCCAGGGGCCAGTGTCCTCCTACACTAAATCTGGTGACTTGTTTTCACTATTAGAACACTGGAGAGGTAACATCATGGCAGTTCTGCACACAAGCCTTAACAAGGCCAAGCAGCCTCCTCTCTGTACTTTGGGGATCCCTGAGCTGCTGTGTAAGAATTTCAGATGCTCCACTGGGGCGATCACATGGAAAAGCCAGGTGGGGAGGGAAAAGCCCTGGATCACAAGTAAGAAAGTGTGAAGCCCAGTGGCCCAGCTATCCCTCAAGGCGTCAGTGAATGAAGCTGTCCCAGTCCCCATTCAACTGCAGCCGCAGGAGGGACCCCAAGGAGACCAGCAGAGTTGTCCACTGAATCTGGCCATCTATGGAGTCATCAGCAATGATTGATTGTTGCTGATTTCAGCCATTACTTTTTGGAGTGGTAACAAAGCGACTTTGTAATATGAATTTACTTCATGAACGTCCTCAGTTGCTCCTTTATCAGAGGTTCTTCCATTTCTCCCCACCATGTTTTGTAATTTTCTGTGTCAAGATCTTGCAGAGTATTTTTGGTTTGGTTCTTAGACATACGCTTTTTGTGTTTATGTTGATAAATATCAATAGTATTAGTTATGCACAGAAATAAACTACATGATTTTGTTTATTGACCATCTACGCAGTGAACTTGTTCAATTCTCCTATTAATTCTAATAGTTTATCTGCAGATATCTTTGCTTTTTCTGCACATGAAATTATATTATATATAAATAATTACAGATTTATTTCTCTTTTTCTAATCCTAAAGGGCTTCCCTGGTGGCTCAGTGGTAAAGAATCTGCCCGCCATGCAGGAGACCTAGGTTCAATTCTTGGGTCAGGAAGATCCCCTGGAGAAGGGAATGGCTACCCACTCCAGTATTCCTGACTGTAGAATCCCATGGACAGAGGAGCCTGGCGGGCCACCGTCTATAAGGTCACAGAGAATCAGACACGACTGAGTGACTTTCACTTTCACTACTTTGACAAGAGAGAGACGGAGCAGGTCCTTGCCCCCCACCCCCCACCCCGCACCATGCCCTCTGCCTTTTGTCTGCGAAAACTTGAGTCAAAAAAATAAGTTTAATCAGAGAAGTGAGAAATGCTGAAACAAAGGAAAACAGTCAAAGGAAACTAAATAATAATAATATAGTCACTAAGCATAGTCAAGGACCTTTAGTTCTTTCTCAAGGGCTGTAGATAATATTCTGAGCCACATCTGTGAGCTGTCTTATAGATACCAAAACACCAGGTGGAGAAGTTAACTACATGATGGCCAGACTGTACCCAGGACTTGAGCTGCCAAAATTCCGAGAATTGACTGCAAAGAAGTGGGGAAAAAATGGACCCTGGAACTGCAGAATAACTACCTAAATCAACCAAGATGATGGTGGTCAGACCACTGATGACTAATTTGAAGATGACTGTTAGAGACGACTGTACTGTGTCTGCATGTAGCCCCCCACCCCCAAACACACTCTGTCTGTAAAAGCTCTCACCCCCTGCTTGTCGGGGGAGAGCGGTTGGCCTTTGGACAGATGTCCGTCAACCGGCCCCCTGCCCCCTCCACCCTCAGTTGCCAGCATCTGAAATAAAGCAAACTTTTCACCAACCTGGCCGGTCTATTGGCTTTTAAGTGGGAAGCAGCCGAACCCTAGACACTCTTTTGGTAACAAGAGCACCCTGTAACTTCTTTCCTTGTATCTCATTGTCAGGTTTGGGTATCAAACTTATGTGGGTCTCATAAAATGTCCTTCTTTTGCTATTCTCTGGAAAAGTTTGTGTAAGACTGATGTTATTACTTTTTAAAATATTTGGTAGAACTCACTAGAGAAGCATCTAGGGTAGGAAAGAGTTTGATGACAGAGGCTCAGTTCCTTTTGATCCAGATTTTTAATTTTTATTTACTTATTTGTTTGGCCGTGCAGAGTCTTAGTTGCATCACACAGAACTTTGTTGCCTCATAAGGGATCTTTCTTTTTGGCGCAGGAACTTTCCATTGAGGCACGCGGCCTCTGCGGTGAGTGGACTTGGGATTTGAGGCTCTCAGGCTTAGTTTCTCCTTGGCATGTGGGATCTTAGTTTCCCGGCCAGAAATCGAACCTATGTGCCCTGCACTGCGAGGAGGATTCTTAACCACTGGACCAGCAGGGAAGTCCCCAGATCTAGATTTTAATCTTATTTTTTACTGTGTCCATTTAGGTACACTGGGGTTTTATCCGTATCTAAATTTTCAAAATTATTGGCATAAAATTATTCACATGGACATCCTACGACCTTTTCAACGACTCTGTTCATCCCTGACATTATGTACACATTTCCTCCACCTCTTTTCTTGATCAGACTGGCCAAGTGAAGTGAAAGTCACTAGTTGTGTCTGACTCTTTTCGATTCCATGGACTATACAGTCCATGGAATTCTCCAGGCCAGAATACTGGAATGGGTAGCTTTTTCCTTCTCCAGGGAATCTTCCCAACCCAGGGATCGAACCTAGGTCTCCTGCATTGCAGATGGATTCTTTACCAGGATCAGACTGGCCAAGTGTTTGTCAATTTGTCCTTTTTTTTTGGATAGAATTTTTAGACCAAATAATCCTCATTGTAAGTTTGTTGTCTGTTTTGTACTTTGTGGTTTATTATTTACCTTCTCTACTTCCTTTGAGTTTTCTGTGGTATTTCTACTTCTTGAAATGGATACTTGGGTCATTCAGTTTTTCTACTTCTCTAGTAAATGCATTTAAGCCTATAAATTTCCCTTGAAGCATAGCTTTGAATGCAGCCTACAAATTTTTGTACCTCCTATTTTCAATATGTTCAATTAAAAATATATTCAAATTCCTACAGTGATTTTTCATTTGATCCACTGGATTATTTAGCAACATAGTACTAATTTCTAAAATTGTGGGATTTTCATGTTGGTATATTTTTGTATTGGTATATTTATTACTAGCTTCACTGCCTTATGGCCTGAGAACCATCTCTGCACTATTTGCTTTTGATGTTTGCTGAGACTTCCTTTATTGCCAAGTATATGGTCTAGTTTTTGATAATGTTCTACACACACTTGAAAAAAATGTGCAGTCTGCAGTTGTTGAGTTCACTTTCTAATATATATACATCAATTATGTCAAATTTGTTAATCATGTTGTTTAAATCCTCACGTTTACTAATTTTTGTCTGCTCATTCTATTTGTATCCTTTAGTGAAGATTAACTTGTAGAGTACTATACAGACTTCTCTAGTATCCACAAGTAAGGCCCTAGATAAGTCTCTTTTTTTCCCTCCCAAAGCTTAACTTTTGAAGGCATGGTTAGAAATCATATGCATGTGATTTGCACAATTATTTTCCTGCCTGATCCATTTTATAGGCCTGAAGGAACAGCCTTGCTGCCAAGTGAAGACACTTAACCAGACCAAGTAAAACAAAACCTGAGATGCAACACAGCTGTGTCAGAAAGCTGTTCAATTCCTGGTTTGTGTTCTAACTCGTCCCAAAGGGCATCACTGGATGGACTGGATGGGCAGGAGGGGGATACAGAGGCAACATCGTCGCTGAGAAAAGTCACCTGACAAGTGCTGATGGTACAAATCCTAACATTCCGTTTGCAGCACCGAAGCGAAGACGAAATTAAGACTGGGGACCCGGGACTGTGTTGTGATGTTCCTCCCATGGGGTGTTTCTATGTCTAAGCTGAATGTTTCCACCATCTCTTCTCAGTTGCTCTACAAAGGGTTAATGAATGTAACTCCATGTAACTTGATTAATGTCTCAGAAATATATCTCATTCCAGAATTCATAGAAGACCCTGACTTCCTATCAAAAGGCCTTCAAAAATCAAGGTAAAGAACATATAATCACATCTTACATATAAAAACTGAAATTTTAATTTTGATATTGTATTCAATAATGAGTGAATCTTGGTCAATGAATGTTTATTTTAAAAGCATTCTTATGCACCTCAGTCTTCCTACTAATGGTTGGAGATTATAGTTATTTAAGATATTTAATTAATGCAAATGAAGGTGTAACTGTGCTCTTCACTTAGTACAGAGAGCGATCAAATATTTTATTCTCAGTAATATTTTGTATTGTACTATCATGGACAAATCTGTTCCCATTTTGGACTAAGTTTTCAAATTATTGTAAAAGAAGAGAAATAAACTATTTACCTTATGTGATTATTATGAAAATAAGGTGAAATCAGGTAAACAATAGTTTCAAAGTATAAGGAATATGTAGTTATCAATCAGTAATATCATATGAAAGAGAAGACAGTAAAATTCCAAACAGTCCTTTTCTTTCTTTTAGGACTGTCATATAAATGCATATATACCTCTGTATGTGTATATATTCTTGTTGCTAACTTGAAGCAGAGCTGTAGAGCTCTGTATGTAACAAAAGTGGCTGGGAGTTTTACAAGGAAAGCTAGAGATTTTTCTATTAACATATCAAGCACTTTCTTTGTTGCGAAAACCACAATAGCAAATTTTATATTTATTACACCAGGACATAATTAGTGGTTATCCAAATGAACACACACTGAAACATACAAATAACAGGTGCAAGAGCTCACAGAGGCACTGACGGCAGCAGCTCTGAGGATCTGGAGCCAGGGGCCCCAGCCCCCGAGACAGCTGGAGGAGGGATGCTGCAGGTGTGGCTCGTGTGGGCGCTCAGCGTTATTTGACGTGGGAGGTGACAGCTTGTCTAAAGACGGAGCTGAGCAGGACAGCTGGCGTGGGGATTAGCCGCATGTGAGAGGCTGGGAATTGGAGAATAGAAGCTGTAGGATCAGAGCCTCGGTAGGATCAGCTCCGGCACAGCTGGGATCTGGGTTCTGGAATCCATCTGCTGTGGTTTCTCACTAGGGTTCCCTCCGCCGGTTGGACTGAAGACTGTCTTCCTGCCCTGGCTCTTATAACTGGTGGCTTTTCACGGTTTAGGGTCAGCACATTGCTGCTTCTCCCCTCCCCTCCCCCCGGTTTTGGCGGCACGCAGCTGCTGGGATCTTAGTTCCCAGATGGGACGGCACCTGAGTTCCCTGCACTAGAAAGGCAGAGTCTTGCTCATTGGACAGCCAGGGAAGTCCCTCGCTGTCGCTTCTTTATAGAAGATGCCTCTCCAGCTCTATTTCTCTGCAGCCTTTATCACCATCTGCAACTATTTTCCTTAATCACTTGTTTTCTGTTCATTGTGTGCCGCTTCCTATCTGAAGATAAGCTTTATAAGAGGAGCAACTGTATCCTCAGCAGTTTCTGTGTCATTTTAGTACACATACATCAGGTAACTGGCTGGCTGGCTGGACAAACAAATAAATACATTTCTCACCAAGGTCCCCTCCAGCTGCCCGATTTTCTTGCTATATATACACACAACTTAGAATCACTTTGCTGTACACCTGAAGCTAGCACAGCATGGAAAATAAACTATACGTCAACAACAAAAAAGAAGCCTTGATCAGGACAAATAAAAGTAAATCAAAAACAGCCTGTACTGAGCAGCAGAATAGTGAAGACCAAGACTGTACCAAGCAGAGGGAAGTCAGATGACACAAGAGCACAATAGAAAGATTCATGTAATAATTCTCAACAGCAACACTGTAGGTCAGAAGACAGTGTACTCCCATCTTCAACGGGCTGAGATAATCTAGCCACCAACCTGAAACCCTGTGCCCAACTAAACTACCATTAAAATAATGATAATGATGATGATGATGATAATGTACTCCTAACAGGCCCTACTACTTCAGGAAGAAAAAATTTGAACTCAGAAGGAAGAAGTAAGATGCATAAAGGTGTAGTAAGCAAAGTTACTAAATACTTAGAAAATTCTAAATAGGCCTTGATTGTATAAACCGACATAATTACAATGATTGATTTGTACTTATAAAAATATGATGGAGTTCCAACAAGACTGCTGGCTGAGAGTGTTCTAAAATCTATCGGGGGAGGCAGAGATATTTGTTAACTTCAGACTTTGAAAGTCATCTATGAGTGATCAGACTGTAACTATCGCCATCAGGAGAAATGTACAGTTTTCAAACAGGTGCTCTCAAGAAGCTTGTGGTCAGGCGCAGCTAACAAGGTGTGTCACAGCACTAGAGCTGATGGCCACGTGTCTTGTGAAAGGGCTCCTCCTCCAGCAGACCAGGAGCTGCTTCCTGTCTGCCCTTGGTCCTGTACTGAGACTGTAGAGCAAATTGCCGTGGGCTATACTGGGGGCCGTGTTCTGTGTGCTCACCACTGCATCCCAGGGCCTGCAGGCACCTATGTTCATAGAATGAATGGATGCAGCTTACTTGAGGCCGCACAGCCGCCAAGGATGAAAGCTGAGATCTTTGCAGGCTCAGGCTTGATTTGAAAAAAATATCACATCTGAAAGACGTTGTATCCCATGAATACAGTAGCTGCTGCGTTAAAGCAAGAAGAAATCCCTCTGAGATAAAAAATCAAATTTGACCAGAGAAATTCAAGTGGGTGACTATCGTCCATCTTCTGTTGGTAACTTTTCAGGTGATGCTGGTGATGGAGCAGAGTTCTAGAACAGGCTCTCAGAGCAACTTGACTCTTCCAAGAAGAATTTGACTGTATCCACCCAGGGCAGCCTCCACAGACACATGATCCCAGGGAATAGAGAGCATCCCTGTCCACCAACTTGTTACCACCAGGAATGAAGTTATTGTTCAGTTGCTAAGTCATGTCCAACTCTTTGCAAGCCCTTGGACTGCAGCACACCAGGCTTCCATGACCTTCAGTATCTCCTGGAGTTTACTCAAACTCATGTCCATTGAGTCAGTGATGCCATCCAACCATCTCATCCTCTGTCGTTCCCTCCTCCTCCTGCCTTCTATCTTTCTCAGCATCAGGATCTTTTCCAATGAGCTGGCTCTTTGCATCAGGTGGCCAAAGTATTGGAGCTTCAGCTTTAGCATCAGTCCTTCTGATGAAAACTCAGTGTTGATTTCATTTAGGATTGACTGCTTTGATCTCCTTGCAGTCAAAGGGTTTCTCGAGTCTTCTCCAACACCACAGTTTAAAAGCATCAATTTTCCAGTGCTTAGCCTTCTTTCTGATCCAACTATCACATCCATACATGACCACTGGAAAAACCATACCTTTGACTATACGGGTCTTTGACTATATGGACCATGAATGGAGACCCCTTGTTAAATGCAGTGCACCTCCATGCCTACTGGTGATCAGCTGAAGCAAGGGCAGGTGGGAGGGCTGGGAGCCAGCAGCAAATTTGCTCCTGGAAGTTTCTGCACCGAATATACTAGGAAAGAAAGGAAGGGAGGGAAGGGAGGAAAGCAGATAAGAAACTAAAAGGTGATGGAAGACACCAAGTACTTGTTCCACAGTCCTACCTGGGGCAGCCTCAGTGCGGATCTTCAACCTCGATACCCACAGCTCCACCTGGAAAACATCACACCTGGCCTTCCAGTCTCACAAGATTAAAGTCTGGGCAGAAAGGGAGGGGTCTTTTGAGACACTCTGAAGGGCAGCAGACAGCTGCATTAGAAGGAGTCTCATGGCTTTGTTATCCACGTGGGGTTTTCTCAGGCCGTTTCTTATCAGTCAAGCAATAAGGAAGGAGACAGAGGAGGAACATGCCCCCGAAGTCAGAGCCCTTCACCAGAAGGATGGTCAGGACTGGCAGTCAAGGTGTTACTGACCAGGGTTCTCAGCCTCATTCATCAATAGAAATTGACTAGAGGCCAGACAGGAAAGTCAGGCAAGGCTTTTACTGGGGTACTGCAGCAGCAGGGGTGGAGAACAAGCAACATGTTCCCGTGCTGGCTTCCTGAGGGGGGACAAGCTTGTTCCTTACATGGGCCGAGGGTAGGGGTGTGTCCAGGGGTCTCGCCAGAGGGCTCGCTTAGGTGGTTTGCCCACCCCTTAGGCGGTGGAATATGCAGGGGGCATGCGCAGTACCCTGCTTTTGCTCCGTACCCGCTGTCCTCAAAAGTGGTAGTTGGAAAAAAGTGGTAGTTGGTGTTTTTGGTTTCTTTATATCCTTTGGGTCTAGAATTTGCCCCAAATGTGCATGCTAGTATTTTCAGTCCCATACAGTTTCTTTGTTTTTTGTTGCTCGAGGACAGGTGTGTCCAGGTACAAGCACTACAGAAAAGGGTGCTTGAGGTCCCAGCCTGTCTCAAAGGGAAGGAAGGAGTCAGGGTGTTGCAGGGGGAGAGGGGAAACCTGCAGACAGGAAGAGGCGGAGGTGCTGAGGATGAGAGCTTTTGTTTGGGTTCACAGCTAAACTGATTTACCATTAAGGTGGGGGTCATGCTCTGCTCTACCCAGGTATGTATGCCTGGGGTGAAAGATTCAAGTTCTGAAAAACAGCCTCCACTTAGACAAGGTTTCCTCTCTTTAATCTGCCTCCCACATAGAGCACCATCAGCAAGGAAACACTCTGCTAGAAAGACTAAAGGACGTTAGGGTGTGTGTGTGTGTTAGCAAGAACAGACTGGGGACTTGAGGCGGCAGGAGTATGTAGCATTTCTGTCACACTGGAGTGACTACAGTTAATGTTCTACTCCATCTTCTACTGTAGTGCTGGAGAAGACTCTTGAGAGTCCCTTGGGGGACTAATATTAGTTCCCCCCACTAATATTAAGGGGGGACTGCAAGGAGATCAAATCAGTCAGTCCTAAAGGAAATCAACCTTGAATATTCATTGGAAGGACTGATGGTGAAACTGAAGCTCCAATACTTTGGCCACCTGATGTGAAGAGCCTGACTCATTGGAAAAGACCCTGATGCTGGGAAAGATTGAAGGCAGGAGGAGAAGGGGGAGACAGAAGATGAGATGGTTGGATGGCATCACTGACTCAATGGACATGAGTTTGAGCAAACTCCGGGAGCTAGTGAAGGACAGGGAGGCCTGGTGTGCTGCATTCCATGGGGTCACAAAGAGTCGGACATGACTGAGTGACTGAACAACAACAACACATCCTTTGACTTTGAGGTACAAGGTGAAGTCCTCTTTTTGCATTAATTATTCTCCTCTGATACTTTTCACAGGATTCTGGAGCTTTACCAGAAAGGAACTTCATAACTGTCATAACATTTTAATCTCCCTGGGCCTAGGACTGAGTTGAGCCCTACAGCTTCCCAAGGAGATTTTCTTCACAGTTAGCATTTTGATCAATTCTACAAAAAGAAAGCAGAAGGTGATCAAAGGCTTCCCAAGACACCACTGACTCTGGTTCCCTGGGGTACTGAGGTCAGTAGTCATCTAGCGCTGAAATCAGAGCAGTCTCTCTTAAGCCTTGCTGTCTTGTCCAAAATGCATGGTTTAATACTTTCATCTGTGAATACCTGCATTTTTCCAGGTGCCACACTGTACATATTTGGGGGGAAGAAAATCTCTATTTTCTTCCAAGGGGGGTTGAAGTGTGAATCCAGTTCATTCTTACGCACGTTCTCAGACAGGATCAGGGTCTGAAGCCGTCAGCATCTGCCCGTGAGCTGCGGCTATAAGGAAGCCCCTTCTCTATATCTGCGTCTCCATTCCTTCTCTGCAAATAGGTTCATCAATACTGTTTTTCTAGATTCCATATATATGCGTTAATGTACAATATTTGTTTTTCTCTCTCTGACTTACTTTACTCTGTATAACAGATTCTAGGTTCATCCAACTCACTAGAACTGACTCAAATTATTCTTTTTTAATGGCTGAGTAATATTACATTGTATTTATGTATCACATCTTCTTTATCCATTCATCTAGAGAACAGAATTGTGGACACAGTGGAGGAAGGAAAGAGTGGGACGAAGGGAGAAAGCAGCATCAACATATGTACACTATTATGCATAGAACAGATAGCTGGTCAGAAGTTGCTATATAACACAGGGAGCCCCACTTGGTGCTCTAGGATGACCTAGAGGAGTGGGATGGGGGCAGGGGGAAGAGGTTCAAGAGGGAGGTGATATATGTATAATTATGGCTGATTTGCATTGTTGTATGGCAGAAACCAACACAACATTGTAAAGCAATTTTCCTCCAATTAAAAAAAAATCTTAAAAATTTAAAACCCCAAAACAAAAAATAAAATATTAAATATTAACAACAAAAATAAGGTGATCTATCCATTCTATGCAGGAATACTGGGTTTATTCAAACAGTCTGTAAAAGTTCTAAGTAATCAACACTGAAATTAAAAGAGTGAAACATAAAAAGAAGAACTCCTTTGCAATCATTACCTGTCGGCCTGCTCTCATGCCTTCATTGTCAGCAGACTCTTGGCAGTAGCAAATCAACCACTGGGTTAATGAGAACTCAGAAGTGCAGCCTCTGCTCAGCTCATAGAATAAACACTGTTTTCCTCTGACCTAATTACACGATGCTTTAAACATCATAATTTTGTAAAAGAAACTGAGACTACAAATTGCATCATGAACCACACTGTGGGGACTCAAAACTGTGCCTGCAACTTGCAGAGAGTGTTTGCAGCAATCTGTAGGTCACGGGCAGGGGACACTCCTCTGTGGACACCGTGTTATTTCCTGCACTGTCCCTAATCGTCCCCATGCCCCAATCTAAAAACGGTCAGATAGGAATCAGAATGTCTTTTTTTCTTCATCAACAGATTTTGTGTGGTCGGTTTTATAAAGCAACTGGCCTCAGGAATATTCTGTATTTCTTCCCCAAATCCTCACAACCATTTTCTGTTGTCACAATTAAACACAAAAACTTAACAAACAAAAAGTCCTCACACCACCACCACCACCACCCAAACTCAGAAACTAAAGTAACTTTCTGAGATAAACAACAAAGTTTTACTGTATAGAACAGAGGACTACATTCAACTTCTTGTAGTAAAGTATAACGAGAAAGAATCAGGAAAAACAACATATACATATGTATGACCAAATCACTTTGTACACCCAAAACTAACACACACAATACTGTAAATCAGCTATAATTTAATAAAAAGTAGCTTTCTTTCTTATTGTAACATTGTGGTCCTTTTATTTATGTATTTATTTATTTTATTTTTGGCTGTACTGGGTCTTCATTGCAGCATGTGGGCTTTCTCTCGTTGTCACGAGTGGGAGCTACTCTCTAGCTGTGGTGCACAGGTTGTAGAGGATGGATTCTAGGACACACAGACTTCAGTTGTTGCGGCGCTCAGGCTTGCCCTGAGGCACGTGGAATCTTCCTGGACCAAGGATCGAATCTGTGTCCTCTGCACTGGCAGGTGGATTCTTAACCACTGGACCACCAGGGAAGTCTGAAAAATAACTTTCTTTAACTTACTGAAGCCTGATGAAATGTTCATAGTGGTTCAGCTCTATTGGGCTATGTTGAATTTTTATGATAGAATTTCATTTGAATATTTAGCCTAAAGGAGTCTTGCCAAACCTAATCTGCAGTCACTCCTAAACTGTATGGGAAAATATCTGGGATTCGAAAGACAGAAAACATTTAAAGTGGCCTGTGGGATGCTGCTTGGACCTGCAGAGTGTTGAGGGGAGGAGTGTTCTTAAACACGAAATCTCCTGCAGAGTATGCCTACAGACTGTTGACCAAGGGTCCCTCATCTCTCACAGAAAACAGCAAAAGAACGCAGGGAGACCCATCGGATGTCATACCAGGCTGCTGTACAGGCTGGCATTCCACTACCATCATGGAGAGATGACGGTGGTGATGATAACGACTCTTACTGCTTGTTCAGTCAGCATCACTAAGTTGTGTCTGACTCTCAGCAACTCCATGGACTGCAGCAGGCCAGGCTCCTCTGTTCTCCACTATCTCCCAGAGTTTGCTCAAATTCATGTCCACTGAGATGGAGATGTTATCTAACCATCTCATTACTATCATGACAGTTACTATGACTTCTGTTGTTGTTCAGCCGCCAAGTCCTGTCCGACTCTTAGCGACCCCATGGACTGCAGCCTACCAGGCTCCTCCGCCCATGGGATTTTCCAGGCAAGAGTACTGGAGTGGGGTGCCATTGCCTTCTCCATCCTCTACTACTGCTGCTGCTGCTAAATCGCTTCAGTCGTGTCCGACTCTGTGCGACCCCATAGACGGCAGCCCACCAGGCTTCCCCGTCCCTGGGATTCTCCAGGCAAGAACACTGGAGTGGGTTGCCATTTCCTTCTCCAATGCATGAAAGTGAAAAGTGAAAGTGAAGTCACTGAGTCGTTCCGACTCTTAGCGACCCCATGGACTGCAGCCTACCAGGCTCCTCCGCGCATGGGATTTTCCAGGCAAGAGTACTGGAGTGGGGTGCCACTGCCTTCTCCGTCCTCTACTACTACAGAGTTAAGAATTCATGAAGGTATTCTTTGGAGGTGTCCTGCGACGCGGCGACCACAAGAGGGCAACGCAGACCACTTCGTGTTAAGCATCCTCTCGGAATCCCAAGCGGAGACCAAGGGCTGAGCGTCCGGCAGACCTTATACACAGAACTCACTCTTCATCCCTTAAATAACGCCGCACTATGAGAGTCACCGCTAAAGGCGGGGGGCAGCGCGGCGGCCGGGGCAAGCACTAGCTGAACGCTTTGAAATTCAATATTGCATAACGAAGATAAGGTTCTTGCCTTTGACAAATTTCATTCATTAAAATATTTCAGCCCTTTGCATGCATGTGCAGACTGCGCAGACCAGCATCTCTTGGCCACTTCCTGCCACAGGTGTATTATGGTCTCCGCAGCGAGGCCAACAGATGAGTTCATCAGGCAACGTCCTAAAGGCAACGTGAGCTGGGGCCAGAGGGGTGTAAGTCAGATGAGGGGTGGGGGCGAGCAGGCAGTGTGTCCCCAAGGCCTCAGTGTGCTGAGACTCAGAGACCAGATCAGAAATCACCCGGTGAAGGAGAAAACCCAGGCAGGAACAGAGATGGCTCTTTGACAACATGCTTTCAGTGTAACAATACATGACAGAAAACCAAAACCAAAGTGCAAAATATCAATGAGAAAAAGCCAATAGTGAGCACAAACAAAACAAAACCGAACCCGTTGGGTTTTTTGTTTTGTTTTGTTTTGTTTTTGACCATAAACTTTTCTAGATTTCAGGTTTGGGCTTAGAAACAATCTAGGAAGAAAACAACAGTATAATCCCACTGGCCTGAGATAAGGCACTTGAATATCATCTCTAGACTGTGTGCCGTCCCCAGGGGATGACAGGGCTTCTGGCTGGTACCTGGGGAAGTTTCCTCAGAGGAGCCGTGTGGGAACATGTCTCCACGTCTCCGAAATATCCACCTCATCCCCACGCTTCCCCCGCAGGTGCAGCAGCGCTAAGTGCCCACACAGTGTTCCTATCGCGGCCACCAGTACCCTCAGCTCACCTGGGGAGGGTCTGAAAAACCCGCTGCCCCTCCCCCACTCCAACTTAACCTTCTGAAGAGTCTCCAGGTGATTCTAATGTGAAGTCAGTGCGGTCTCGAGTTATATGCGCAGGTGAGATTTCGTAGGGAAAACACAAAATTCCAATTCAGGACACGGGCCATCCCCCCTTGCTTCTCTAAGCACCAGGGATGCACTAAAGCTTCTACGTAACCTTTACTTGCACCTTCAACACCTGAAATGGTTTGTAGGTAAAATCTGTTTTCACATAGAAAGTAGTGTAAACATAAAAACTAATACACGGAGGGTAGAAAGTGTGGCAAAATACTTACTTTGTCGTTCTTACGAGTCACCTTTTAATCTCCAGAATCCCCCTCAGATGGGCATCTGCCAACTGCTCCCTTTGGCCCCTCTTTGCCGCCTCCTTCAGGTTGTTCCGAGCCCCTCCCTGCCCTTTCCTGGGGTCTCACCTCTGAGCCACAGACAGACGCCGCATCTCCGAAGCGCCTTCTTGGCTTCTTGGGGTCTTTGGTTGGCCGCCCTACTGGGTTTACAAAGTACCAGTAGTAATCGTTAGCAACTGAGAATTCATCGTAGACCATGTTCAAGACTGAGAAGTTTTCCTTTAGCCACCATTCACTTCCTCTCTTTATCATGCTAACACAGTACTTACTTTTGTCCTGTTACTTCTTCAGTGAAATAATTTTTCCCTGTGATGGTTAATTAACTTAGCAGCTTGACTGCGCGCCGAGATGTTCATGGTTTAGTAACTCAGTCGTGTCCGACTCTCTCGACCCCGTGGACTGTAGCCCGCCAGGCTCCTCTATCCTTGGGATTCTCCAGGCAAGAACACGAGTGGGTTGCTGTTTCCTCATATAAGCTGGTTAAACATTACTTTCGGGTGTCCGTGAGGGCGTTCCCGGGTGTCTGTGTGTTCCTGGGTGTGTGAGGGTGTTCCCGGGTGTCTGTGAGGGCGTCTCCGGGTGTCTGCGAGGGTGTTTCCGGGAGAGAGAAGTATTGGAGTCGGTGGGCGGAGTAATGCACACCATCCTCTGCACGCGGATGGGCCCAGCCTCCCAACCTGTTGAGAACCTGAATAGAACAGAAAGGCTACCTCCCTCCTGACAGCTGGGAATGACATCCGGGTGGTGAAGAGGGGCACCCCGGCCCGGCTACGGCTCCCCGACAGCCCGCCATCGGCCCCCACGGTGCTGAATCGGAGGCTCTCGTCGAGGGGCCTGGATCCCATCCTGGTTACTGCAAATGGGCATGTTCTTTCCAGCCGGATGTTCTACGTTTTTTAAGCACTTTTATTCCAAGTAGGGCCCAAGACCAATGTTGTCCATTAAAGGTGACTCTCTTCTGGCAAGAAACAAGAACTTGAGCAAGAACTCTCAGGACTGGAAGGGAAAAGTTGAGAAACAGTAGAAAATGCGTCCCTGGCAGCCTGGTGCAGAGCGGAGCAGCCCAGCGCCGACACCCCTGCGGCACTAGAGGGCGGGGCAGAGAAGCGGCGAAGCGCCAGGCGCCAGAGCCCGCCAGGGGGAGCTGGGTATTTCCGAGCTGTCCGCCCAGGGTATTCACCAATTCTTTGTTGTTCAGTCCGTAAGTCGTGTGAGACTCTTTGCGACCCCATGGACTGCAGTCCGCCAGGCTTCCCTGTCCTTTACTAGCTCCCGGAGCTTGCTCAAACTCATGTACATCGAGTTGGTGATGCCATCCAACCATCTCATCCTCTGTCGTCCCCTTCTCCTTCTGCCTTCAATCTTTCCCAGCATCAGGGTCTTTTCCAACCAGTCTGCTCTTCGCATCAGGTGGCCAAAGTGTTGGAGCTTCAGCTTCAGCATCAGTCTTTCCAATGAATATTCAGGGTTGATTTCCTTTTTGACTGATTTGATCTCCTTGCTGTTTGAGACTCTCAGGAGTCTTTTCACAGTTCAAAAGCATTGATTCTTCAGTGTTCAGCCTTCCTTCTGGTCCAACCTCTTACATCCATTCATGATGTAACCCCCAAAATAAACACCTCACATTCTGTGATATCGTACATTAAAAACAACATGGTTTATGGAGTGAGAAAAAGTGGCCAGCAACTCAATCAATGCAACTCTAATCTGGGAACAAATTACTATTTCTCATAAAAATATCAACAGTTGGAATGACATGACATACCAAACAAATAAATACTACAGTCAATAGAGTATTACATAGAGTATTACATCTTACATAGAAAAGATGAAAGGAGCCTGACGGAGGAGGATGAGGAAGGGGTGTAGAACAAGGACCCCGGATTTTCACAGGCTGCTCGTGCAGATGCAGGGGAGGGTGTGTGCAAAATAAGGTGGGGCCAGAGGTGATGCTCTGGCTCTTTGTCTTTGTACTTTGTTTCATATGGTGGACTTGCAGTTAGGCCTTCTGAGACAGGACAAATGACCAAACCAGGTGAGACGTGGCAATGAATGCATTTCCCTTCTCCATGGAATTCCTCCACCGCTGTGTCAGAGGAAGCTGCTGTTATTTGTGGCACAAATCATTCACATCCTAGGGGCAGAAGCCTTGTCTGAGCCAAAGAGACTTCCACATTTCCAATTACTGACATTTCTCTGCTTATAGGCATGGTCTGTGATGACTTGTGTGTAAGAAGTGCACACAGCAGAGCCTCTCTGTGTAGGTTCCCAGGTCTGCCCTTTTCCCATATTGGTTTCTGGTTTCTTTTTAAGATTTTTGCCCTTAGGGATTGCATTAATATCTTGGAAATTCAGCAACACCTGGAAAGTTGTTTGCTGGAATTTACCACCGAGTGGATGGTTTTAGTGGGGTGGCATTTCCAACACTTGGCCTTCTCATTCCCTCTTTCCAGCTCGTCCAGCCCTTTTCTCACTCCCCTGTCCCTTGGGAGGTCTCTGGGACTGGAAGGTGCTGGGTCAAGTTCACTGAGAAGCTCAGTCACAACAGTGGCCTTAAAATAACCACAGAGCCAAAGCCAAGATGATAAGGAGAACTGAAAAACAAGGGGATAAAAATGGGCAAGAAATCCCTGGCACAAAAGGCCCACACTCCTTCCCTGAGAAAGGCAAGACCTTTGAAACATTTCAAACATAATCTCATATATCACACATATATTACAGCATCACATTACCCACAAAATCAAGAAACTTCACACAAAACACTTTATCCTGGATTTTTCACTGAATCAAGCAGAAGCTTAAGAGTAGAATCCAATGAAACACTTCCATGGATCAGTTGATGTAATAGCAGAAAGTGCTAGAAGGTTTCAGTAAAGCCTCCAGGCTCCAACACCACCACTGGAATCAAGACGAAGCCCACTCCAAATGTAAGCTGGTACAGCCACTAGGGAGAACAGTATGGAAGTTCCTTAAGAAAACTAAAAACATGGGAGGAGGGAGAGGGTGAGGTGTATAGAGAAAGTAACACGGAAACTTACAATGCATATGTAAAATACACGGCCAGTGGGAATCTGCTCTATGACTCAGGGAACTCAAACAGGGGTCCTGTGACAATCTAGAAGGGTGGAGTGGGGAGGGAGATGGGGGGGAGGTTAAGGAGGGAGGGGACATGGGGGTACCCATGGCTGGTTCTTGGTGATGTATGACAGAAGACCACAAAACTCTGTAAAGCAATTATCCTTCAATTAAAAAACAAAACCACAAAACATCACTAAACACACATCAAAATGCCTAAAATGAAAAATGAAGACAACACCAAATGCTGGTAAGGAGAGAGATAAACTAGATTACTGTGAATGGTTGATGGGAAGGAAAAAATGGTTATGCCACTCTGAAAATATTTGACTTTTTTTTTTTTTTTTGAACAGTCAACATCAACTACTAAATGATCCAGCACTTGAATTGCTGGGCAACTGTTACAGAAAAAAAAAAAAAAAGAAAACTTACATTTACACAAAAAACTGTAAATGAAGGTTTACAGCAGCTTTCTTTGAAATAGCTCAAAATTGGAAAAAAACCAGATTTCTTTCAACAGGTGAATAGTTAAACAAACTGGTATATTCGTACCATGGAATGCAACTCAGCAATAAAAAGGAAGGAAAAAAAAAAACTAAAAACAGGGATAACATATAATCCTGCAACCCCAGTTCTGGGCATATATATATATATATATATATAAAACAAAACCATAATTCAAAAGATGTGTTCATAGCAGCACTATTCACAATACCCAGGGCATAAACAACCTAAATGTCCATCGACAGATGAATGGATAAAGAAAATGTGGTACATAAATACAATGGAAGACTACTCAGCCATTCTTTCTACTAGAAAGAATGAAATGATGCCATTTGCAGAAACGTGGATGGATCTAGAGATTATCATACTAAATGAAGTAAATCAGAAAGAGAAAGACAAATATCATATGATATCACTTACATGTGGAATCTAAAAGGAACTTATTTACAAAACAGAAATAGACTCATAGACAAGGGAAAAAAAAAAAAAAAAAAAACTTATTGTTACCAAAGCAGAAAGGGCAAGGCAGGGATAAATTAGAGTTTGAGGTTAACAGATACACTCTACTTTCCCTTCCCTTCCCTTCCCTTCCCTTCCCTTCCCTTCCCTTCGCTTTTCTCTCTTCCCTCTCTCCATTCTCCAACCTTTCTCTCTCTCTCTTTTTTTCTCTCTCTCTCTTATGAATTGGGATACTCATAGCCCCCACCTCGTAGGGTTGTTGTGAGGACAGAACAAGTTAGTATTTGTAGGGGTCTTAGACTCCAGGCCATGATAACAATCCTGTGAGAGTACTAGCTATTACTAACTACGTATTATTGTTAATGGACTTTCTCTCAAATCTTCCCCAGCTAAGTCTCTTGATCTCTCTCAGGCCCTTTGGCAACTTGGCACCTTCCTTTGCCCAACCTCTCCCTTGTTTTTCCAGGACTGTCCCTGGGGTGGCAGGAGCAGGGGAAGGACAAATCTATTTTGCCAGGGTCTTATCTGTACAAACATTTGGGTCACTCAGCATCAGCGTCTCAGCCCCACATTCGAGCTTTGAGTACTGAGCCCGTGTGCTGAACTCCTGACGCCCGGGGAACCTAGAGCCCGTGCTCCGCAACAAGAGAAGCCACTGCAGTGAGAGGCCGGCACCAGAACGAAAAGTGGCCCCTGCTCACCGCAACTAGAGGAAGCCTGTGCAGCGCAGAGGACCCCAGACAGCCATAAGCAAATAAATAGACAAAATTATTCTTAAAAAGAGTTAATGAACGTATTATGGGTGAAAATACCTATATGTGAAAGGGCAAAGGGCATAACTGTATAAACATTATGATTACATCTATAATTATTTATTATTACTAAAAGCATGTAAGAACACGCACGAGAAATTTAGCAATGGTTCTGGGCACAGTACTCTGGGTGCCCACATAGGACATGAGTCCACACAACTGGATCTGGTGCTGCTGTTTGATTTGCTGACCCCTCATTTGGATCATCCCCAACTTACTGAGAGGGAAGGAAAATTTAGGATCCCATGGGGAGGGGGAAGCCTGAGCCGGGCTTTGGGCTGTGAGCTCGTGGATAGAGTCCAGAGCAGCAATCCGGCTGAAGCTGGGTCTGTCTTTTGTGCTACCAGGAGTCCCAGTAGTGAGGGAGTTAAATGTTCTCTAACATGGATGTCTGCAGCCCCAACACCATTTTAAAGGCCAGAGTTTTACTCTGAAAACTTGAAATTGTGTCCCTAAGATACAGAGGACTTTGCTTTTTGTAGGAAACATGTAAAACTTTAAACATTGGGTTGTATCCAATATTGAAACTCTATATGTTTGGTCTTTTAGGGTGGCACATATCCATGGACTTGGCCAACTGAACATTTTTTTTTAAAAAGTCACACCCCCAAACTTCTCCAAATTCTACATCCTTTTTATCCTCCTTAATAACAGTATTTCAAACTTGGATTCTCCAACCTCCTCCTCAAAATAGTCTATCAGGCAGGCCATTTGTTCCCATTGATTCTATTTTGAGAGTGGCTTTCCTTTGGACAGAGCCACTGGAGCAGCTGCAAGAGTTGATGTCCGTTCATCTGTGACCAAAAAAACTTATACAAGTTCAAGAACACCAAGACTGTCCCCAAGCCACTCTGAATACAGCTCTGGGCAGGGTCCTCTCTTCCAAACCAGTTGGTGTGACATCGAGGGACACTCGCAGTAAACACGCAGGTGTAACATCAGGAAGAGGGTTCATTTGTAACACTTACTATCACAACTTGCTTTCTTAGGATCCATCATCATATAGTATTAACGGTTTAATCAAAGTGAGGAATGCATTTAAGCCACATGCTAGGTTGTAATCAGAAAAAATTAGAATGCGGTTTCTGCTCTCAAGGCATCACTAGGCTGAGACAGTACTAAATGATGAATCTTCCACAAAACACAATATTTTTGCATGATGCTCTGCACTTTCACCCTGCGGGACTTTATTATTATTTATTTACTTTTATTTATAATTTAAATAAATAAATATATTATTTATTTTTATTTATAATTTATTATTATTATTTATTATTAAAGTACTTTCACCCAAGTACTTTATTTTTATTCAATCGGTATTTACGTAAAGCATATTACATATAAGGCCTGATATTGGTCACAAGGTATGCTTATGCTACCAATACACCAGAAGATATAGAGAGAAATCAAACAGATATGGCATAAGGTAATAACTGCCCCGTGAAAGAATCTAAGTGTTACAGAAGGCCAAAGAAGGACAGCTGGTAACAGCTAACATTTATTGAAAGTCGCTCAGTCGTGTGTCTGACTCTCTGTGACCCCATGGACTATACAGTCCCTGGAATTCTCCAGGCCAGAATACTGGGGTGGGTAGCCTTTCCGTTCTCCAGGGAATCGTCCCAACCCAGGCATCGAACTCAGGTCTCCCACAATGCAGGCGGATTCTTTACCAGCTGAGTCACCAGGGAAGCCCAACATTCACTGAGTGCTTGCCATGCGTCAGGCACTACTCTAAGTATTTTATGGGTATTATCTCACACAATCCTCTCATTTTACGGATGAGGAAACCAAGGCACTGATGTGCTAATAACTTGCCTAAGGATTCTGTTAATCCTTGGGAATCTGGGATAAACGGTCAAAGAAGAAGTGCTGAGTTCTCTAAATGACTTGAGCTCATCTTCCCAACCTCCTAAAGCAGCAAGCTGCTGGGAAAACAGACAAGTAGGGCAAGAATCAAGCCATAACCAGTGGGTTAAGGGACGTTAAAAATGTGAAATTGCCTTTCCTTTCATTTCTGAGTCACAGGCTTTGTAAACAAATCTGAAACAGCACGGGTTAAATGGACACTCAGGGGAAAGGAGGGCCCAGCCCCACCTGCTGGGTGTGGGGTCACCCAAACCGCTCGCCACTCTGCCAGCAGCCCAGCCCACTCCCCGGGACCCGAGGGCAGTCTCACACCTCCCTCCAGTGGCCACCACCAGCAGGGTCCTGTTCAAGCTTCTGAGATGAGGCAGACAAGTACAGGGCAGGCCTGGGGTCCTAAAGGGCAGGGAGCCATCCAAGTCTGCTTCCTAAGAGGGTAACTCAAAGTCCACAGTAAGCTATTTTTACTCCTGGGCTGCCTTAAAGGAACCTTACTTCTTCCCGGAGAGGAACTCAGGCCGGCGAATCTGGCTCATGTAATGTGATCTCAAATTACACCAAACTACTTTCAACTCATGAATGGTTTTGGGGCAGAAAGTTGTCAGATCATGAACCAACCTGTGTGCCTCCTTGCTGTGGATGGTATAGCTTTGATCTTGTTTCCCATGGAAATTTGAACAATATATTCCGGGCAGAGACCCTGCCTCCAGTCCTTGGGGTCCCCCAAAGCATGGGGCAGTGCCGGGGCACCCAATGCAGGTTCACTGCGTTTATCACTAAGTCATAAACATAATTCCTCCTGTGTGTCCTAATGTGAGAGGGGAATCAAAGACGCCAGGGTGGAAGATGCTTCCTCTTTTTCCTGGCAGGCAGGCAGAGAGTGAGAATTTCACCATCTCCCTTCTTAACACCCCACCTAACCCTAGCACCCACCATCCACACAGGGTCACTCCAGGGAACTTTTTTGACAGGGTGTCATCATGAACTATAAGTAGCAGTGGTCCAAAAGCAAGATTAGAGGTGAATTTACTCCTCATCCCTCCCCCGAGCTGAGCAGCACTTTACAAAAGGCCCAATCCTTACTCAGATGGCTAAACACCTCCAGAAGAGCTGGTTACAAGCAAATCCGTAAACTGGTATCATCCTTTCAACCAGCGCGTGGACATCAACCGTCTATCAACACACCATGCCTCATTCATGAAGTCTTTGTTGAACCGCCTCCGTGGGCAGGTAATTGTGGGGGCATCGGATGAGTCCAACACTGGACATTTCCCCATGGAACTTCCCAAACAACATGGGAAATAGAACGCGCAGTTATAATACAGGTGGGAAGTGAGGAAGTGTCCAAAGATACACACACAGGAATGTGGACGCTCCTGAAGGAGACCAGTTCCTGTGTTTGGCGGGGGTGAGGCACGGTGTGTCTTGAAGGCATTTGAGCCAGAACAGGGATTGAGTCCTGCACAGTCAGGCCCTGGCAGAGATTGGCAGGGGCACAAAGGTAGGGAATTGCGTGGACATGCTTGGGAAACGGGGCGGGGGGTGGGGGGCGCGAGTAATCTGCACTCATCAGCTCAGCTTGAGGGGATTTTGACAGGAAGAAGAGGAGGTAAAAGTGAGATTCTTGCCAGGTCAGGAAGAATTACAGGCAACAATCGCACACTCACTCCATGCCCCAAGAGTCCCAGCAGCTTCCTGAGAGCCAAATTTGCACAAGTCTGACCTGACATGTGCCCTCCTGGGAGACGGATGTGCCAACCGACCTCTGGATGCTTCCCAAGGGGGCTTGGGATCCCCCAGGGGCACAGAGCAGAGGTGGGGAAGAGCACTACCTGGTGGGGCACCAGCGGAGAGCCATCACAGCCCAGGCTACAGCCTGGCTGCAGGTGAGCAGACTGAGGCATAGACTAGGGCTTCTGTTGTTTAAAGCCTTGTAGATGGTCAGAGATCAGAGTCAGGCCTGGAACCTGTCATCTGACTTCAAAGCTGCTGTTCTCAATCAGTAGCAGCCTCGACATCCTGTATTAATGTCGATGCCCCACTGACAACCTGGACTTGCAGCTGAGCTCTCCTGGCACCCACTCCATTTAGCAACCCACTGTGTGTCCAGAAGGCAGAGAATGCAAAGTGGTGGAGATGTTCCTGTAAAATGGGCTCAGGCCCAGGTTTCCTAAGGAAAAAAGAGAACCCAGAAAGGGGCTGAGTGTCTATAAAAACAATCAGAACTTCAGGGACTAGAAGATGAAAAAAGAAATGACAATACACACAATAATAGTATTTTGGTAAGTGCTAGTCCCAGGTGGCGCAGTGGTGGAAAAAAAAAAAAAAATCCACCTGCCAATGCAGGAGATGCCAGAGATGCGGATTCAATCTGTAGGTCGAGAAGATCCCCTGGAGTAGGAAATAGCAACCCACTCCAGTATTCTTCCCTGGAAAATTCCACGGACAGAGGAGCCTAGAGGGCTGCTGTCCATGGCGTTGCAAAGAGTCGGACACAACTGAGCGACTGAGGGCGCATGCAAGTGCTAGTGAGTACTGAAACACTGTATAGAGATTATTGTGGTTTTCACAGCAACTCACTGTAGTAGATGCAATTAATATCACACATAGCCCAGTTCAGTTCAGTTCAGTCGCTCAGTCGTGTCCAACTCTTTTCGACCCCATAAATCGCAGCACGCCAGGCCTCCCTGTCCATCACCATCTCCCAGAGTTCACTCAAGCTCACATCCATCAAGTCAGTGATGCCATCCAGCCATCTCATCCTCTGTCGTCCCCTTCTCCTCCCGCCCCCAATCCCTCCCAGAGAGGGTGATTAACATGCCAACGGTCACACAGCTAAGAAAGTGGCAGAAAAAAGATACAAATTCAGTCTTTTCCGACTTAAGGGTCTGTACACTGAACCTCTACAAACTGTCCCTTTGAAAGATGTCAAGTAACCATAAGGAAAAGACACATACCTTTGAATAGAAAAGAAGACTTTTTGGGATTCTGGAGATTTATGTTTACTGCAAAGTCATGTAGCCCATGACTATCTAGAGATGATTTCTTCCAAGGTAACCATTCATTCTCTATGTCCGGTCAAAGGTGGCTCTCTACAAATTTACCTACAGCTCACCGCATTCCCCCACCAGGGCAGTCCTAATCTCTCCTCCTCCCCAGGGCTTCCACATCTGCCTTACCTCTGACACCTGGAGACTAGCAGTTCCATGTCTGTCACTTTTTGGCTGGCAACAAAGAAGAGACTGGGTTTCTTGAAGCAAGAATTTTAAGGCTATGCTAAGACGTGTCTCCCTTTTTTTTCCCATAACAGCAGTTTTCTCCCAGTGGATTCATAACTTCTTTTAACTTGGAAAATGGCGTCTCTCACAGCATCTCTCTATTGTGGATCGAGATGGTTGACGTTGTTTGGGGTCTACCCTGAGCCAGGTGTGGCTCTTAGTTCTTTATCTGTATTAGCTCATTTAATCCCCTGCATCACCTGATGGGGTGATACTACTGTTGTTAGCTCTAATCGTAGACAAGGAGGGTGGTTCAGAGAAGTTCCTTTATCTCTTGTTTCCTGGCAAGGTAACAGTTAGAAGCGGCATAATCCATGCTCTTTGATACCAGAGTTGATTTCGGGCTTATTCACAGTTTATTAAAGCCCTGATGAGACCCAAGATGCTGAATCTTAACATTGTCCTATCAATTCTAGGGTGATCACTGGTAGGTCTAGTTCTTGATGACATTCTAAAACATGTGCAACCACATTTAAATCACTCTAAAAAATCATGTTTGTAGACCTGAAGGCATATAATCCACCTGCCAGGAGCACCGTACTATATGAGGCAAGAAAACTGATCCATGTCACTTGCAGGAGTCAGCAGCCCAGTGTCCAAGCTGCCATGTTGCAAAATCACATTACTTACAACAGTTGCCATGGACAGGCAGTGATTTGTGACTCCCAAACAGCGCCTTAAATAGCAAGATCCACCATGAAGACACTTGGTTCGAATTGTTTTTAAAAGAGAAAATATCTCTTCATTCTTAACAAATGGCTTTATCATATGTGGAATCAACTAAGATAATGGCTAAACTAATAATGTTTAGTTTTTACTTTGTTAGGGACATAAGCAGAAAAAAAAAACCCATCTATTCAGATAAATAAATAGACTTGCATACTCAAAAAGAAAACTTCATGAATTCCTTCATGAATATCAAAAGAAGTAACAATCTCCCAAGTGTGAAATCCTCTTTTCTACAAAGTCTAAATAATTAACACTATCTTAATACCCTCATTTAATTATTTATGGTAAGTTCCTGAAAGTAGAACTATTGTGTCAAAGGATATTAAGGGGCTTATAATACACTTGACCAAATTGGGATCCAAAAAGTTGTCCCCAGCCTAATACAAGGGCCATGGTTTCCCACACTCTCAACCAGGATGGTATTTGTTGTTGGTGGTGTTCAGTCACTAAGTCATGTCCAACTCTCCGATCCCATAGACAGGAGCACACCAGGCTCCTCTGTCCTCCACTATCTCCTGGAGTTTGCTCAAATTCATGTCCATTAAGTCAGTGATGCTATCTAAGCATCTCATCCTCTGCCAACCCCTCCTCCTTTTGCCTTCAATCTTTCCCAGCATCAGGGTCTTTTCCAATGAGTTGGCTCTTTGAATCAGGTGGCCAAAGTATCGGAGCTTCAGCTTCAGCATCAATCCTTCCAATGAATATTTAGGACTGATTTCCTTTACGATTGACTAGTTCGAGCTCCTTGCAGTCAAGAGACTCTCAATAGTCATCATGATTTAACAGCACCATGATTTAAAAGCATCAATTCTCTGGCACTCAGACTTCTTTATATCTCTCACATCTGTACATGCCTACTGGCAAAACCAGAGGTTGGTATTGCTACTACTGCTGCTAAGTCGCTTCAGTCGTGTCCGACTCTGTGTGACCCCATAGACGGCAGCCCACCAGGCTCCCCCGTCCCTGGGATTCTCCAGGCAACAACACTGGAGTGGGTTGCCATTTCCTTCCCCAATGCATGAAAGTGAAAAGTTAAAGTGAAATCGCTCAGTCGTGTCCGACTCTTAGTGACCCCATGGACTGCAGCCTACCAGGGTCCTCCATCCATGGGATTTTCCAGGCAAGAGTACTGGAGTGGGGTGCCATTGCCTTCTCCGTGAGGCTGGTATTACATAGATGCTTTTGAACTTTACCACTGCAAAGTATGTCCAGATTTTGCTTAATCTAGTTTTCTTCACTTCTTGGGCTTGTGTTGCACAAAACTCTACCCCACCTACCCCTCTGGGCTCATTTCACCTTCTAGGCCCTCATGCCCTGACCTCCAGTGGCATAGGCTACACTGTACAGTCTCTGCAGGCCCTGCTTCATCTTCCTGAAACCTCTCTCCCCAGCTCTGCCTGGGGGACTCCTACCCACGCTTCAGCTTAATCTGCTCTCAGGAATGCCACCTCTGCTTCCTTAACTACATCAGATCCCCTAAAGCTCCCCTGAAAGCACCCCTTCTCTGTTGAAATGTAATCTGCTATGCGATTCTCTATCTCAATGACTAAACAGCAATTCCTTGAATGCAGGCATTTTTTGTTGTTAACCATTGAATTCTTAGCTTAAGAGTGCCTAGGACATGCTAGATACACGACCGTCTGAGCCACCAGGGAAGCCCCCAAATAAAGAATCAGTTCGGTTCAGTTGTTCAGTCATGTCCGACTCTTTGCGACCCCATGAATCACAGCACACCAGGCCTCCCTGTCCATCACCAACTCCTGGAGTTCACTCAAACTCACGTCCATCGAGTCAGTGATGCCATCCAGCCATCTCATCATCTGTCGTCCCCTTCTCCTCCTGCCCCCAATCCCTCCCAGCATCAGAGTCTTTTCCAATGAGTCAACTCTTCGCATCAGGTGGCCAAAGTACTGGAGTTTCAGCTTTAGCATCATTCCTTCCAAAGAACACCCAGGGCTGATCTCCTTCAGAATGGACTGGTTGGATCTCCTTGCAGTCCAAGGGACTCTCAAGAGTCTTCTCCAACACCACAGTTCAAAAGCATCAATTCTTCGGTGCTCAGCTTTCTTCACAGTCCAACTCTTGCATCCATACACGACCACTGGAAAATAAAGAATATTAAGAAATAAATAGAACTCGCCTTCAAGCTGCTGTTGACTCAGGAAGAAATGCAAAACAGTTTTTATAATATGATGTATTAAACGTGCTACAATAGAAATATACAAAGTTCAGTTCAGAAAAGAGAAGGGGCAAGTGTGTAACTTTGGAGCAAACTCAGAAGGATTATTGGCAAGGTCACCGGAGCTGAGACTCTGGAGGGTGCTAAAGGTTGCTCTTGCAAACTGGAGGAGGTATTGGGGTGGACTGGCGTCAGACTGGACTCTGAGAGGCCGGAAGAAGCTGTTGAAATGGTGCCTGAGGAGAGTTAGGCCCAGAACCTAGCCTTAACTTGAGGCTGGAGACGGAGAGGCTGAGCTGGGGGCAGAGGGCCGGGGCCGCAGGGCTCAGTGCCAAGGGGAAAGACCCTGAAAGGGACAAGAGTCTCCTTCCACAGCACCCCGCCCCCGCCCAAATCCCTCTCAACTTGGGATATTTTTTACTTGCCATTTAGTGCTTTTCCCAGTAAAGAAAAATTTAACTCTACATTCCTGCGTTGAATGTTACCCCTTATCCTTATATTGTGCAAGGCCAGTGTTAAATACAAATATCAGAGTTTTCGAGCCTTTTGAATTTTGCGGCTCATCCTGGGGGGCGCCTGGGGGAAGGTCGGAGGGAGGAGCAGGGGGTCCTCTCTAGTGCGGGTGGGGGTGACGGTGGGGCTGCGCGGAGTCTCGGGGCGCTGCCGCCCCCGCCGAGCCGGCGCCTCCCTGTCCAGCGCCGGCCGGAGGCGCTGCCCCTGCGGGAGGCGTGGGAGCTCGCAGCCCCCACGGCCCCCAGCCTCGCAGGGGTCGGCGGCCTGAGAGCCACCCCCTGCCCCGCCACGATGGCCCAGGGCCCACAGATCTGACCCTGCGACCCGAGACCTGGGCAGCGGGGGAAGGGCTGCAGAGCCGGGGTGCGGGTGGGGAGAAGCTCCTGGCCGGAGGGCTGCACCTCCGACAACGCGTGCTCCGAAGCCCCTGGAGCCTGCTCCCTCCTCCCCTTCGACTTCCTCGCAAAACCCCAGAACCAACCTGGTTAAGATGCGTTAAACAGCAGCCTCAGAGCCTTAAACCCCAGAAGACACCGCTGAGAGCCGGCCCCGCGCCACGGCACGGTTGCGAAGCTGGCCCAGAATGAGAGGGGAGATGTTTGGGAGGTTAAGAACCATTTGATGATGGGTTCATTGGGTGTCTTTGTGGGAGGCATAAAGGAGTCTGCGGTACCAATCTCAATCCACAGGTTTATGTCCTGGGGGATAGATACGGGGGCGCCATTAGCCCCGGAAGGGACCGTGGGAAAGAGCAGGCATGTCTCCACCTGAAAGTCCTTCGCCATCCTGCCTTGTCCACTCACCTGTCCTCCCGGTAGACTTGCGGTGACAGTTGCCTTCAAAAGCAAGTTTCCCCTCTAGCAGGCAAGACTTGAGCATGTGAAAAATTCCATGGAAGTCTCTTGGCCCAGACTGATAATTGAGCAAAAGACATATTAAACGCTTCTTTAACTTTCTGCTAAAATTTAAAATTTGGAGAATTTTATCACTTTTATAAAGAAACAAAAATCTTGACTTCTGTAATTTTCCCCTTCCCTCTAAATATTCAATAAGTGTTCTAATCCGATGTCTGGGTCATACTCTAGGTTATGAATTGGTTGAAAATAAAATTCTTGTTAAACCATGTAGCATTACTATTTACAATACTCAAGACATGGAAGCAACCTACATATCCATCAACAGATCAATGGACAAAAAGATGTAGTATATAAACATACAGTGGAATATTACTCGGCCATATGAAATAATGAATGAAATAATGCCATTTGCAGCAAAGTGAATGGACCTAGAGATGATCATACTAAATGAAATAAATCAGACAGATATCACATGATATCACTTATATGTGGAATCTAAAAAAAATGATACAAATGAACTTATTTAGAAAACAAAAATAGATTCACAGACATAGAAAACAAACATATGGTTACCAAAGGGGAAAAGAAGGAAGGGATAAGGGATAAATTAGGAGTTTTGGATTAGCAGATACACACTAGTATATATAAACTAAACAACAAGGTTGTACTGTGCAGCACATGGAAATATCTGCAATATGTCATGATAACCTATAAGAGGAAAGAATCTGAAAAAGAATACACATGTGTATGTGTGTGTGTATACATCAAAGAATCACTTTACTGTACACCAGAAGCTAACACAGCATTGTAAATCACCTGAACTTCAATAAATAAGCACATAAATAAAACATTTAGAATAGGAGCGTTCATTTACAATTTAAGGTAAAATTTTTCTGAAGCTTTCTGTGTTTTCAAAGTAAGTGTTCAAAAGATGAAAGTGAAATGCGTTCAGCAAAAAGATTTATGCTGAGAACCTACTGTGTGCTAGGCTGGAGGTGCAGAGAACACATAAAACACAGACTGTTGTAGAATAAAAATACTCCAGTGGCGGAAGATCTCCAACGATGTGAATGCAAAAGCACAGCCATTTTGGGGTATGTTTGCCTTGCCCTCGCTCTGAAATCAGCCAAATTCTGCAACGATCTCCGGTTCCTTCTAGTAGGAAACGGTATTTAGAATTTATAGTGGAACCTGCTCCCAGGTTATCGGCAAAGAGAACACACTCACACACACAATTTTCAGCATTGATGCCAGTTCTAACCACATCCCACAGGGTTCCTCCTGCTTTCCCCCTTTCCATTTTAATAGTTTCTCTTGCTGACGGTGAGAGACTTGGCACCCATCATTCTTGATATGTTCACTTATCGAATCAATTCCCTCCTTATAATCAGGTCCATATTGCTGCGGCCACCCCCTTCCCAGACAGGTGTGCCCTTCCCCCCATCCTGTTTCCCTCAGGGTCAGGCCTGCTGGAGGGTGGGAGCCCCCCGGAACCCCCCCACTCTACCTGAGCCCTGACATCCTGCCCTGCATCACCACCCTCGCTCTGCTTAGATGCTCATACCCGAGACACGCTCTTCTACATCACATCCCCTCTTCCCTCCACGTGGGCCCTGACCCCCAGACCTCGCTGCCCCCGTGTGGACAGACCTCCTGACCCGCACAGGCGGCCCCTCAGGTGGACACACTCCTCACCGGGTTCCGGAGCCTGCAGTCTCATCCATGCGGCCAAACATGCCTCGAAAGTCAGGAAGAAAGACCACCAAGCCAGCAAGCGCCTTATTGAAGGGGCTGGGGAAGAAGAGGAAGAATTCTTGGGAGCAGCCCTCCTGTCTTAAAGCTATTGTTACTCCTCCTTCCTTTCTGCTCAGGTTATTGAAGACTTTCATCTCCCGTGAACTGAAATGTAATGAATAGCAGTGATCACTGTCAGCCAGTGCAGTGCGTTAGAGGAACTACTATTGTATTTGGAACAATTTCCCGCAAAATAAACCAAGACTTAGGATCTCGTATGATGTTTCTTCAGAAAGTTTCTTTGGAGTCAGGGACCCGCAAAAAAATTGGGTATTACTTCAGTAGTTTCCTTGAAAAGGTTTTTTTTTTGGTGGTTGGTATTTATTTTTATCTGGAACACTCCCCACCACCACACACACAGCCTATTATGTATGAAGGATAAGTTAAAGAGTAGTCACCAAAATAGACTGATTGATACCACCTTGAGTGGGCTTCCCCCCTTTCATTTAAAGAGTTCTCCCTTTAATTCCTTGCCCCCCTTCCAATTCCTCTGACTACATCCATCGTTAATATTAATGCCCTGACTTTTCCCATCACCCTTGCTTTCTAACCCAATCCTGGGTTTCCTTCCTAACTCAATAGCAAATTCTGGGATCCCACCAAGGGACCAGAGTATATGACTGTCTTTAATTCCAAGACACAATCCGTCATAGCCTGGAGTCCATGTAAAGAAGAAGAAGGACATGTGTGTGGACAGGCGTGTGGACAGATGCCCACTGCCAGCCACAGGCCAGCTCCATCTTCTCCTGTGTCACTCCCTGCTTGAGCTGTCAAACCGTGGGCAGGAATTTGGGAGGAAGAGAAGATGACAAAGATTCAGAAGCAACCCCATAGCTTTTTCTGCCACTTCTCCCATCAGAGGTAATCTTCTGCTCAGCACTGACCACAATTCAAGTTCACTGTATATTTGGAACAACACAAGACCCAAGAGACCGGTTCATAGTTGAGAAAGGAGTACGTCAAGGCTGCATATTGTCACCCTGCTTATTTAACGTATATGCAGAGTACATCATGCAAAATGCTGGGGTGGAAGAAGTGCAAGCTGGAATCAAGATTGCTGGGAGAAATATCAATAACCTCAGATATGCAGATGACACCACCCTTACGGCAGAAAGTGAAGAGGAATTAAGGAGCCTCTTGATGAAGGTGAAAGAGGAGAGTGAAAAAGCTGGCTTAAAACTCAACATTCAAAAAACTAAGGTCGTGGTATCCTGTCCCATCACTTCATGGCAGATAATTGGGGAAACAATGGAAACAGTGACAGACTTTATTTTCTTGGGCTCCAAGATCACTGCAGATGGTGACTGCAGCCATGAAATTAAAAGACGCTTCCTCCTTGGAAGAAAAGCTGTGAACAACCTAGACAGCATATTAAAAAGCAGAGACATTACTTTGCCAACAAAGGTCCGTCTAGTCAAAGCTATGGTTTTTCCAGTAGTCGTGTATGGATGTGAGAGCTGGACAATCAAAAAGACAGTGTTGAAGAATGGATGCCTTCAAACCGTGGTGTTGGAGAAGACTCTTTGGAGTACCTTGGACAGCAAGGAGATCGAACCAGTCCATCCTAAAGAAAATCAGTCCTGAATATTCATTGGAAAGACTAATTCTGAAGCTGAAGCCATCTGATGTGAAGAACTGACTCCTTGGAAAAGACCCTGACGCTGGGAAAGATTGAAGGCAGGAGAAGGGGACGACAGAGGATGAGATGGTTGGATGGCATCACTGACTCGATAGACAAGAGTTTGAGTAAGTGCCAGGAGATGGTAAAGGACAGGGAAGCCTGGCGTGCTGCAGTCCACAGGGTCACAAAGAGTTGGACACGACTGAGCGACTGAACAACAAGAAGACCCAACCAGATTCAGAGGTTTTGTGTCAAAGGATTCAAACTGACTTCCCCGGGGCTGCATCCAGCCACATAAAAAGTTTACATTTGTCCACAAGAGCATTTGAGTAGTGCCTGTGAGTGTCTGCCGGGGCTCGAGAGTCTGCCTCCTACCTGCTTGGGTCCTCATCACTGTCTCACGGGGCAGCCTCCACGCCTTCTCACACATTGCTGCCCTGGAAGCCCTTCTACAAAGCAGGAGACTGTACCTCGACCTCCACGGCCCGTGCCAATGACTGCTCCTCCCACACGTGTACTTCCCCTTACTTTTATCTTGGCTACGCCAGTTCTTCATTGCTGCATGCAGGCTTTCTGTAGTTGTGGCCAACAGGGGCTGCCCTGTATCTGCCGTGCTCAGCTTATCATCGCAGAGGCTTCTCTTGTTGCCGAGCACGGTCTCTAGGGCACATGGGCTTCAGTAGCTGTAGCTCATGGGCTCAGTAGTTGCGGCTCTCAGGCTCAGTCGTCCCGAGGACTCTGGGCTCTTCCTGGACCAGGGATCAAACCTGAGTCTCCTGCATTGGCAGATGGATGGCAAGACTTCCCTTTATTTTTTATTTCAGGACCTTGTTCCCTATCCCTGCTGTTTTAAGGGGTCTTATGGTATTCTCTTCCCAGGCTCGCCTTCCTCCTTTCATCGCATATTCCTTATTACTGTTTGCTCAGCCACAAAATCCAGTTCTTTTGGAGCCCAGCCCATCCACAGGTTTTGTAGGGAGGGTGCCAGACAGAGTCCTGAGACCCGGCTTCATTCCGGACTCTGCCCCTGGTGAGCTGTGTGCTACTGGGCAAACCACCTCGGAACCGCAGCCTCCAGCTCCCCAGCCCAGCAGGGGAGAAGGGAAGTTGTTCGCCTCAGTTTCCTGTCAACTGTTAACGCATTATTCTTCTGTGATTTGGGGGGAAGAGGGGGCACAGTCCAAATCGAAGCAAATGGGCGGGAAACGTGGCATCCTCTTCACTGACTCAACCATTATTAACTGAGAATGAGTAGGCGCTGGGCACACGGCAGTGAATAAGACAGATACAGTCACTGCTTCTATTAAGGAGTTGGTTAGCAAACAAGCAGAGGTCAGGTTGTAATCAAGCTATAAAGAGGATAAAGCCTGGTTGCTCCATAGAGGGACTGAGCAGTGACTGAGGCCATGGGGTGGGGGGCATCTCTAAGAAGATGACATTTGAGCTGTGAGCCATGCGAGGAACAGTCTGTGCAGAGAGAATAGCAATGCAAAGACCACGAGGTACATTGAAAACAGTGAAAGTGTGAATCACTCAGTCATGTCCGACTCTTTGTGACCCCATGGACTGTATGTAGTCCACCAGGCTCCTCTGTTCATGGGATTCTCCAGGCAAGAATATTGGTGGTTGTTGTTCAGTCACTCAGTCATGTCTGACTATTTGCAACCCCATGGCCTGCAGCACGCCAGGCTTCCCTGTCCATCACCAACTCCCAGAGTTTGCTCAAACTCACATCCATTGAGTCGGTGATGCCATCCAACTATCTCATCCTCTGTCGTCCCCTGGGTCGCCATTTCCTTCTCCAGGGGATCTTCCTGATGCAGGGATTAAACCTGGATCTCCTGCGTTGCAGGCAGTTTCTTTACTGTCTGAGCCACCAGGGAAGTCCCATCAGAGAACCTAAAGCCGTTAGTGTATCTGCCTGGGCTGCAGTGTGCTGCACTCGCTTAGGGTAGAAGGTGTGAGAAGATGAGGGAAAGAGCGGGAAGCAGGGCTCAGATCCTGAAGGACACTGTGGGCTCTAAGAAGGGGTGCCCTGTGGGGTGGTAAGTAGAGAAGTGTTGTGGGCCCTTGGTGTGGCTGTAAGTGGGATGCAGAGGAAGCCAGGGCAGACTCCTGGACTGCACAGGGGCAGTAGTGATGGAGAAAGCAGGTGAGTCTGGTTGCATTTTGGACCTGGCAGGACTTGCTGAGAGACTGCGAAGGGGGAGGTGGGAGCAGGAATCCAGAACCACCCTTGGGTTTGGGGACTGAGGACTGGAATGGGTGCTGGTGTTGTAACGCACACCCTCCAATCACATGCATGAAATCCAACAGCCCTTCCAATGCCATTCTTACTTCTCCCTGCTCACCTGTAAACATCAGTTCAGACAGCTTCACGCTTCTCTTCAGCACAGATTTATTCACGCCTACAATGTGTTTCTCTTAAAGTAATGTGGCTATTTGGTTAATTTCAGCGCAGTTGTTTTAAACAGCTCTGGTCGGAGCCGGCTTAAGCAGCAACCTAACCCCGGATGAAGTGAGTTCCTTTTTTAGCATCAGCAGTCTGTTTGCAACAAATGAAGATGCCTCAGCTTCATGCCAGCTGTGAGCAAGTAGTTTGAGTTCTCAGTCTGTAATAATCTAGAAATTCAGAGGAGATAGCCAGGGTAAGGCTTGGGGATCGCCTGCCCTTGTCAAGCTCTGTACTGCGGCGTGTCTCAGCTCTCTGCATCACAGGTGTCATTTGCTGAAGAGAAAGGCTGCTTGTTAGATCTGCCGTGGTGTCTGTGAGCTGGGGCTGTGCTCCATCAGCTCCTTTGAGCCGACTACCCTCATCACTGTTTTTGTGGGTACCGGTTTGGGTCTGCTCTACACATGGTTTTTAAATATTCAAAGCTACCTCTGAGATCACCACTCAGTAAAGCTCCAATCTGTGGAGTTATGCTAATGATTTAAGTGAGACCTTCATCCCTGAGAGCAAAAGAAAAATGAAACCAGTTAATTGACAAGTAGGGGAAAAAATATGAAATCTTCACCAGTACCTGACCAATACTGGCTCAAAACCTTAAAAAAAAAAAAGTGATTGTTTTCTTCAGTCCAGAAACCTGGACTTAGTCAAGTGTAGGACTATTTCTGCTCCCTTGAGATGATCTTTTTAAGATTCTTTGGATGAACAGGTGCAGTCACTCATTGAGCTTGGCTCCCTTCCAAACGACAAAAGGCTCGTCTAGACGTGGAATATCTTCAGCTGCCATGTGCCGACATTTCTGCTCATTTCCATGTGAGCAGGGGTCAAAGCCCACGCCCACCGCTCTAATTCAGTCCTCACGTTGGTCATGTGGGCGATGCAGCTACAGCGAAAGATCATCTCCTTGTCTTGGCTCAAGTGGCTCACAAATACCTCGGGTGTCACCCTCCAATACTCCGAAGAGGATGCTAGGCTAGCAGAGTAATAGGGTATCAGGTAAACGGGTTTCTCCTGTTGCAGGGAATTTTGCTAGGGCCCAGAGAAGGGGGAGAAACACCATCACACACAGCAGGGGAATCAGCCACCTCCCACAGGGTCAGTTGATGGAGAAGCACCCATTCAAGAAGTAGAAACTCTGCTACCCAACCCCCATGGAAGAGCCATATGGGAAATGGTTTCTAAAAGTGTTCTTGGGAAATCTCTATCATGTCACAGTCTAGTCAGTCTTTTCTTTTTGGACTTGTTTTGTGGGGGGAGGGCGGCGCTGGGCCTTTAGTTCCCTGACCAGTGGCTGAACCTGCCTGCCTGCATTGGGAACACGGAGTCTTAGCCACTGGACCACCAGGGAAGCCCCTGGTCAGCCTTTTAAGTAGAATTATAAGGCCTCTGCCACCTCCACATCACTTGAACCCTGAAAGTGATTGCTCAGAGGCCTGGAAAGGGGCAGCTAGGTATGTAGAGAGGTTAGCAGCTATGTGTGGAGCGAGGGCCGGAAGGCCTGGTTACGCTGAACCGGAGCGGGTGGTTCAGATGCCAGCAGGCCAGGCTGGCAGCAGAGGGGCTGACCTAACTCAGCATCTCAGTGCACAAGTCACATGAGTGCTTCTGCCCCTAAGTGAGAAGCACACGGCTCCTTATTAGACAAATATGCCTCCAGCAAAAGGGTTTGGCAAATAGAAGGCAATTATTCATTTAAGAAAGGCACCCAGTTAAGTATGCCGTGTTATTACAATTCTGTGGAAGAAGCCATGCAAATATATCTTGTCCTCCTCCTTTAAAATTAAAAAAAAATTTTTTATTGAAGTACAACTGATTTACAATGTTTCAGGTGTATAGCTAAATGATTCAGTAACACATATATATTATTTTTCATTATAAATTATTACAATAACCTATAAGATATTGACTGTAGTTCCTTTTGTCATAGCTTTGTATGATGACAGAGGGTAACTGTACTTTGTACTATATAAGAATATTGAATCACTGTATGGTACACCTGAAATTAATATTATACTCTACAACTGTGCACATGTGCATGCTCAATTGCGTGTGCATGCTCAACTCTTTGCAACCCCATGGACTGCAGCCCGCCAGGCTCTTCTGTACATGGAATTTTCCAGGGATCAAACTTGCATCTCCTGTGTCTCCTGCAGTGGCAGGTGGATTCTTTACCACTGGGTCACCAGGGAAGCCCTGTAAGCCTACAACATTTCAATGTTACAAAAAATGTTAAAAAAAGGAATGAAAACCGATGCAAGTAAAATAATAAAATAATAATAGTTGTTCTTGGTTGTTGGGGTAGTTTCTCTGTTATATTTCTAATTTTCCCAATTGCATATTTATTAGCTTCATAGTTGAAAAAGGAAACTAATAAATGGGTTTTGTAAAATCAAAGCTTAATAACTCCAAAGACAATGAATTAAACCATGAGGCCTTAAGAGCCTAGTGAGATTGATGATTAGGAGATAAATATATTTAAATCTCCTGGAGAAGGAAATGGCAACCCACTCCAGTATTCTTGCTTGGAAAATCCCATGGATAGAGGAGTCTGGTGGGCAACAGTCCATGGGGTTGCAAAGAGTAGGACATGACTTAGCTACTTAACAGCAACAGCAGATATTGAAATCAATAGCTGTCGTATACTGTTAGTAATCAATTAAAATGATGATTAATAGATCAGTCTATCTGTCAACATCAGGAATAAGCTTAATAAGAAATGTGTAAGATCTATATTTGTAAAAAATATTTTAAATATATATGAATAATATACATGTATAAGTGGAGAGACCTTGTTTCTGTCTGGAGCACTCAATACTGTAAAAAAGTCTATTCTTACATTCGTGGATTAAAATGGAATTGCAGTAAAAATTCCAATGAGACTGCTTTAGAACCTGACATGGGAATTCCTAATCCATCTAGAAAAAAGTCAAGAAGAAATTTGTTAAAAGAAGAAAGAGGCGGAGGAAGGGGAGAAGAAGAAAAACAAAAACTAAACTTTCTAGAAGTTCTATAAAACTGCAGAAGTTTTGACAGCTCGGATAGTCACGTAAAAAGAGGAAGAGATAAAAGGAAGGACCAGAATGTACCTGTGGAGTTGACTATATGATAAAGGAGATGATTCAAATCCGGGAATAATGAAGACCTGTCTGGTGCTGAGAATGAAATTTGAAAATAAAAGAAACGAAGTAATAGCTCAACTTCAAGTCGTAAGTGAAGCGTACATTTTGCACAAGGATTAATGATCAGACAGATTAATAAATGACAAATCTATGCAAGTAGCAGATAGAGAAACCAGGAATATATTTTATAATCTTGGGATAAGGACGTCTTTCTTAAACAAGAAGTAAAACTCAGAAGTCATGAAAATGAATAGATCTCACTGTATAGAAAGGGAACTTGTCTGTGTACCACTGTCAAACAGGCTGAAAATACTTATAATGCATAGTAGACAAAAGATTACTGTAAAAACACAATCAAATAGCTAAAGGGACAAAAGCTATAGACAGGCCATCCCAAGAAGAGGTCCTTAAATCTAATTCAGCCTCACACCTTCATCATGACAGGCAAACTACAACACCATGGAGCCACTTTTCACATGGCATATTGGTTAATCTCGAAAGACGGCCAAGGCCCAGTGGTTGCAAAGTGATTGGGAAAAAAGCATTTTTATATAAGATGGTAGGAATGTAATTTGGTGAGCTGTTTGAAGAAGATGTGATTTGGAGGACAATTTGAGGAGCATTATTTAAATAACCCAGCACTTCCACATCTAGAAATCTGTCCCTATGGAACATCGTGTACATGTGCCCATGGATATGCGCACAGAGCATCATCTGCAAAACAGAAAAATCAGAGTCAACAGGATGTCCCCCTATAAGGAGTTGGTGAGATGAATTATGGCTTAACCAAGCTGTGGAATACAGCGCCGTGTCAGTAAGGACGCAGTATGTTTCCGAGTACTGATGCTGGAAGAGGCTCGTGACTCATCACTGAGTTAGAACATTGTTGTAAGAACTTCCCTGGTAGTCCAGTGGTTATGACTGTGCAATTCCACTGCAGGGGGCACGGGTTCGATCCCTGGTCAGGAACTAAGGTCCCACATGCCTGAAAAGATTTTAAAAAGAAAAAGAAAACTGTTGCATATGCAGAGATAGCTTAATTTTTTTTTAGTTTTCTTTATACTGTGTGAAGAATGAAGGATTCTCTTATTTTATAAACTTTCATAATTTCAAGTCATATTACGCTCATCTTTTAGAACACTTTCTTAGCTGAAGTATTCAGAACTAAGCATGTCTAATGCAGTCCTCTTCTCAGTGTTCCTACCCTCGCTAGGGGCCCCAAGCTACTCATCACTTCCACCCTGTTTACAAAAGAGCCCTGGAAAGCTTTAGAAAATGGTAATGTCTGGGTTCTACCTCAGAGCAAGAAGTCAGGATGTCAGCATTAGAACTGAGGTATCTCAAAGCATGGTCTGCAGACCAATAGCATCCCTTGCCTCCGACAGCTTGTTAGCCATGCAGAATCTCAGGCCCCACAGCAGACCAACCCCAGAAAAATACATATTTCAAGAGAACTATACAGTAAGCCCCCTACATACGAACCTTCAAGTTGCAAACTTTCAAAGACGAGAACATGCATCTGGTTCCAGCAAGGAACTACAAGCTGTGCCATCAGTGTCAGGCGTGAGTGACATTGCGGCTTGCCCTTTATCTCCTATTGCTGACGATCCTTCAGCGCTACCATCTCCAGTCAGTAACTCCTGACTGTTCACTCGATGCCAGCCCCTGTGTGCCAGCTGTTGTACTATACTCCTATACTTTTCAAGGTACTATACTGCAAGATTAAAAATGTTTTATTTTTTTGTATTTGTTTTCTATGTATTATTTGTGTGAAAAGTATTATAAGCCTATTATAGTCCAGCAGTATACAGCCAATTGTGTTAGTACCTAGGCTAACTTCTTCAGACTTAAGAACAAATTGTCTTTTCGAACTCATTCTTTGAATGCAGCTTGTTCATATGAAGCGGAGTTCAGTTCAGTCGCTCAGTCATGTCCTACTCTTTGCGACCCCATGGACCACAGAACACCAGGCCTCCCTGTCCATCACCAACTCCTGGAGTTTACCCAATCTCATGTCCATTGAGTTGGTGATGCCATCTAACCATCTCATCTTCTGCTGTCCCCTTCTCCTCCTGCCTTCAATCTTTCCCAACATCAGGGTCTTTTCCAGTGGTCAGCTCTGCATCAGGGGGCCAAAGTATTGGAGCTTCAAATTCAGCAGCAGTCCTTCCAATGAGTATTCAGGGTTGATTTCCTTTAGAATTGACTTGTTTGATCTCCGTGCAGTCCAAGGGACTCTCAAGAGTCTTCTCCAGCACCAAAATTCAAAAATGTCAATCCTTTGACGCTTAGCCTGTTTTATGGTCGAACTCTCACATCCGTACGTGATTACTGGAAAAACCATAGCTTTGACTAGATGGACCTTTGTCAGTGAAGTGATGTCACAGGAATCAACCTACTTTTGATTAAGCCAAAGGCTGCCAGGACAGCAAGTAGCCTGATTAAGAGGCATCTACATTCTAGAAGAAAGACTCTTCAACAGTGCCACCGCAAAGGCGGGCTGGCGCTCAGCTCTCATATGTACACTGTTTTCATTATTTGACACTGAAAAGCAGCCCATGGTGGCTGCCCGCTTACAGTCAGAGAAACCTTGCTCTGGGTTTTGCAAACTGCATGATACTTTCAGAAGTGCTTGCAACGCATATGCTTTCTCCTTTCCGAGTGTGTCTTATCCCAAACAGTGCTGCTACCTTTAAAATGTCACAACAGAGCATGTGAACCGCAAGTGTCCACTTACATCAAGAAGCTCTTAGCTATATTCAGTGCAGCTCAGCACAGCTGGCATTTCTCGAGGCTGTTGGAACAGGCAGTGGGAATTCACTGAGTTAGCAGCAGTCTCCATGAACGTTTTGACTACATTGATGAACCTCCTGTTTATTTTCCAGAAGTTAGAGCTTGATGGGAAGTCAACACATCTGTGCTGAACTTATGGCTTCCTGCTTCCGACCTACCTGTCTGAATAATAAAGCATCCCACTTTGTGTCCCCTTGAAAAGGCAAGGTTTCGAGTCTGTTATCTGGAATTCTTGGCACGTGGCCTCTGCTGGCTCTGCGCGTGGCATTTGTTTGCAGAGTCACTGACAGCTCCTCTTGCAGGCAGTTTCCACCTCCCGCAGCGACGATGGAAACAGCCTTGTCGTTCCCTGTGACCTGTCACCGTGTGTCCTCCTCAGCGAAGACAAGTGGATTAGCTCTGGTGTGACCCGGATGTCAACTGAGGTCTCTGAGCCTTTTTAAATAGAACTGGCTTGACCTCTCAAAGTCACAGCCTTTGGGGAGTTCCCTGCCCTCACCTGCGTTGCAGGGGCGGGCCCAGGGCCTCAGGCCCGCGTCTCACTCCCCATCACGTCCTTCTGCTTAGCTCTCCTATCAGCTCTGCCCACCGAGTGCTCTCTTCAGTGATCTCCACTCGAAACACCCACCCAGCGTTTACGGAGAGCAGGCTTTCCTGACACCCCGGCGCCGTGGAGGGTCCTCACTCCACAGAACGCAAGCCACTGAACACAGATGGTCAGGCACCTTTGCTGACGTGGGTCCTGCGGCCGCTGGGCCTCAGGAAGTCCTCCCGGGCCCCTTTTCCCCACAGACTCCAGCTCAAGTCGTGTGCCTCAGCCCCAGCCTTCCTGCCTCCAAGGTGGTCTGCTCCCAGCTCCTCAGTGCCCCTCATTTCATGAGCTCCTGAGCAGATAACTGTGTAACTAAGGAGAAAAGGGGTCTACTGGAAGCAAGGACGGGAGGGATAGGAGTTTGGGATTAATAGTTGCTATAAAAAAAATAGATGACCAACAAGGACCTAGTGTATAGCACAGAGAACTGTGCTCAATATCATGCAATAATCTGTAAGGGGAAAGAATCTGAAAAAGAATATGTGTATATATATTAACATATATGTGTGCATATACCTACACATACATGTATGTGACATATATATGTACACACATACATATGAATATGTAACTGAATCACCATGCGGGACACCTGAAACTAACACAATATTGTAAATCAACTACACTGTTGTTCAGGCACCCAGTTGTGTCCAGCTCTTTGCGACTCCATGGACTGCAGCATGCCAGGCCTCCCTGTCCCTCCTCATCTCCCAGAGTTTGCCCAAGTTCATGTTCATTGCATTGGTGATGCTGTCTCATCCTTGTACCCAACCTTACCCACCCTCTTCTGCTTCTGCCCTCAGTCTTGCCCAGCATCATTGACTTTTCCAATGAGTCGGCTGTTTGCATCAGATGACCAAAATACTGGAGCTGCAGCTTCAGCATCAGTCCTTCCAATGAAAACTCAGGGTTCATCTCCCTTCAGATTGACTGGTTCTGTCTCCTTGCTGTCCAAGGGGCTTTCAGGAGTCTTCTCCATCACCACAGTTGGAAGGCATTGATTCTTTGGTGCTCTGCCTTCTTTACAGTCCAGCTCTCACAACCATAGACAACGGGGAAGACCATAGCCTTGACTATACAGACCTTTGTCGGCAGAGTGATGTCTCTGCTTTTCAACACACTGCCTAGGTTTGTCATCAATCTCCTGCCAAAGCAGTCATCTTCTGACTTTACGGCTGCAGTCACCGTCTGCAGTGATTGCTTTAATGAAAGCAATATTGTAACAAATTCAGTAAATACTTTAAAAATGGTCCACATAAAAAAGAATCTTAAAAAAAGAGAGAGAAATATCCAAGCTGCCAGTTTCAGTTATGGCTTCCGTGGCCCTGTGCGGGCTGCTATGGTGTCTGGAGCTTGTCTGGGCTGTGGTTCTATCTGCAGAAGACCCGTTTTCTCCTTTCCTTTCCCTGGTCTGTTTCTCTGGTCGTCCAGCTGAAACGATTCCTGAGCTGCACGGGATCCTTTTTTAATAAAAAAATATTTTAATATTTTGCTTTTTAAAGCAACTTCCAGAAAATTTAAAGCTACATATGTAACTCACATAATGTGTATATATGCTGCTCTATACACTGAAATGCATCTCTAACTTTCAGTCAATTAGTATACGGCCCATCCCACACCTAGACAATCTACAAAATGAGAAGATGCCTTTGAGACCAAACAGACACTATACCACTTAAGAATACACTTGTAACAGTCCCAGCACATAAACAATCTATTCATTTAGTAAGTTTCTGAATTAAGTAATCAATTAATTAACCAAATAATGTATGTGCTAAATACCGTGTTGTGACTAGCATTAGAGCTGTGGACACATTAGACAGACCTACCTCCATCGAAGTCAAGGTCAGCAGCATGGCCCCTGGAGCCTGACCATGTGGTTCACATCATGGCTCCACCCATCACCAGCCACGTGCTCTGGAAGGGGAACTGAAGCTGCTGCGGGAACACAGAAGTTGAGCTGAAGGTTCAAGAGAGGATTTTTTGAGGAAGTGATATTTAAGCCACAAGGCAAAGGATGAGTTAGGAATTGTTAGGCAAAGGTGAGGAAGAGATCACTCGGGCAGTTGGAACAGCAAGTATGGAAAGCCAAGGCAGAAGATGAGTATGGAATATTGGGGGCCCTTGAAGAGGGTTTTGAATGAAGGGATCACAGAGGTGGACACTGTGGGACCAGGTGGCTGAGAGGCAAACCAAGGTTTGCAAAGTGGTTTGCAAACCACTACAAACCAAGAAGGAGTTGAGACTTTCTCCTAAGAAAATGGAAAGCTGTGAGATTTTCTGTAGGGCAGTCACATGATCAGATGTGAAGAGATCACTTTGACTGTACTGTGCAGAGGATGGATTGGAGGGAAGCAAGAGTGGATACAGTAAAGTCATTTTGGGGGGATTTCACGATGGTCCCGGTGAGAGGTGCTGATGGCTTGGACCAGAATGGCAGCAGTGAGAAGAAATTATAGATACGTAGCACAAGGACATGGCAATCAATCAGATGTGGAGATGCGGGCACGGGGTGGTGAGGAAGAGGTCATGTATGAGCCCAGATTTACCATTTAAGGAACTGGACGAGGGGTGGCTTGTTCACTACCAAAGAGAATATTGTAAGAGGAACCTATTTGGAGGGAAAGGATGACTCCAGTCTTGGAAAGATATTCTTAGATATCTGTGGATATCTAAGAATGCATGAGCTCGTCTTCCAGTTTTGAGGCTGAAAAGAGAGTCCAGGACAGACCTGAAGGATTGTAATCTTCAAGAGTTGAGCAGAAGACCTTCCGTGAGGAAAAGAGGATAAGAAGAAACAGCCAGAGCAATTTGAGGAAAACCAAAACCAATGGGAAAAGGGCATTTTTAGTAGGAGCAATTGGTCAGCTGTGTGGAATCATTCTGAAAGGTCAAACACTGGCAAATGTCCAAAAAAAACCCAGTGACCCAGGGTTATTTACAACCTTGGCAAATCACTTGGTAGAGGGCAAACAGGGAGGCTTGGTTGGATACAGTTAAGGGGAAATGGAAAGCAACAGGAGACAGGCAGCGCGCCTGAGAAATGTGCCTGTGAGGACGTGGAAGGAAATGTGGCTTTAACTGCAGGGAAAAACAGACTAAATGGAAAGTTTTGTTTGCCGTTGTTGTTGTTTTTTAATAGAGAAAGCGTGTGTACCATTCAATGGTGGTAGAAATTAGCTGCAGATACGGAGGGTGGGGTTCCCAAACAGGTGGTTGCGGCAGTGGTCCAAAGCTGGGTTTAGGAGGAGGGCTGCTCCACATCATTTGCTTATTTATTCTTGGCTGCGCTGGGTCTCCATCGCTGTGCTTGTTTTCTCTACTTGCTCCTCTCTAGTTGTGGTGTTCAGGCTTCTCACTGTGGTGGTTTCTCTTGTTGCGGAGCACAGGGTCTAGGGTGGGTGGGCTTCAGTAGTTTGGGGGCACAGTAGTTGTGGGACACAGGCATCATTGCCTCGAGGCATGTGGTATCTTCCTGGATCAGAAATCGAACCTGTGTCTCCTGCGTTGGCAGGCAGATTCTTTACTACTAAGCCTTCAGGGAAGTCCGGGCTGTTACAACTTAATGAAGAAACGTCAGGAACTTTTTCCAGTGGATCTGAAGATGTGATACTGAAATACTGAGTTCTGATGAAATGGCTTCTATTGTCTTTTAACAAACCCTTTCCTTTCAGATGCTGAGTAACCAAGCATTCCAAATCCTTGCTATTCAAAGCGTGGCCCTGAGACCAGCAGCATCAACGTTACCTGTGAGCTAGTTAGAGAGGCAGAATCTTGGGCCTCACTTCAGACATCCCTTAACCAGAATGAGTGTTTAAAAATGTTCTCAGGAGTCCCGTATCCGCTAAAATTTGAGAAACAGCATTCTTAACGACTTCCTATTAAATCTAAGAGTTGAGAACTGACTAAAGGGTCAGAGCTGTAATCTACAGCAGACACGTATACTTTAAGGACCATGCCTTTTTGTCCAATGGTTCTTTCAGCTTTACAAGTTTTTTTAAAAGACACACTTGTTTTAGCTACAGAATCCCTATGAATTTCTATAAGAGACAAATAGGATAAGGAAAAAGCAAAGTATCACAACACTTTTCAGCTTTGTATTTTGCTGTGTTGTCAGTACTACTTTTTAAGGTAATCATTTATTTATTTATAATAGTGGATTTTTTTTTTTTTTTTTGAGAGATCTTAGCTTCCTGACCAGGGATTGAACCTGCGCCAGCTGCAGTTGAAGTGCAGAGTCTTAACCACTGGGCCACCATGTATGTCCGGTGTTTGTTTTTTTTTTTTTAATAAACTCTAGTTTATTGAGTATCTACTATATGCAGCGTCTTGGTTCTGGGATGGCAGTAATTAACAAGAAAAATCCCCTGCCCTTAGGATTTCATATCCATCCTCACTCAGCTCAGTTTTGTGGCCTGCCATTATAATACTCCTTGGCATACACCCTCCACTCTCTCGTCCCCTAACTTCATTGTACTCATTCAGTGTCTAATTATTCATTCATTTATTCACCTAGTCAATTAATAAACAATGACTCATCAGCCAATATGTGCCAAGCACTGTTTCAGGCACTTGGGACTCATCAGAAGAAGACCCTTGCTCTCCTGGAGCTCACATTTGAGACGGCCTGTGGTACAGGGTCCGGAGGAGAGGTTGGTGAAGGAGAGGTGGGCACCAGCAATGGAAACAAGTAAACTACCCACCTTGCAATACCCCTTCTCCCTTCTTCTGCAGTTGAAGTTGGGTTAAGAAAAGCATACATGCAGACTGACAGGTCTCAGACCCACAGTCACCGCCACTGACCTCAGTGGGGCCTTCTATCCTGCCAGGCAATCCCAACCCACGTTCCATCACCAGCACCATCTACTCTACCCCAGTCTTTGCTGATAACTCACCTAATATTTTCTCTCTCTTTCTAAACCTCTAAAGTCTATAAAGGTTAAAGTCCCCAAATGCCAGAGCATTCTTTCCCATGCGAATCTCATCATGATCTTTTTGTCATAATAGACTTCAATACATAAGCTCCCATTGCTTTAAAAATAAAGATTAAATGTCCTAATATACACAAGGACTCCTTTTTCATCCACATACAGGCTCCTTTTTCACCCACATTCTATGCCCCCATTTCTAGCATACAAACCACAGCAGAAGTTGAATCCTGGCACATGTAGTTATTCTGTAAATGTTTTTAAATCAAAGTGTCTTAGATTTCCCATTTCTGCCATTGATTTCTTCCACTTGGGTTCATACCGCTATGTAAAATAATAGTCTATTGAAAGGATGACCTCAGTGTTGTTCCAGTAGAACTGAAATGAACAGTATTGAACCCTCGAAAACAGTGTTGGCTCCAACACCTACCTCTTAGAGGCTCTTGCCATTCAGTTCAGTTCAGTTCAGTCGCTCAGTCGTGTCTGACTCTTTGCGACCCCATGAATCGCAGCACGCCAGGCCTCCCTGTCCATCACCATCTCCCGGAGTTCACTCAGACTCACGTCCATCAAGTCAGTGATGCCATCCAGCCATCTCATCCTCTGTCGTCCCCTTCTCCTCCTGCCCCCAATCCCTCCCAGCATCAGAGTCTTTTCCAATGAGTCAACTCTTCGCATCAGGTGGCCAAAGTACTGGAGTTTCAGCTTTAGCATCAGTCCTTCCAAAGAAATCCCAGGGCTGATCTCCTTTAGAATGGACTGGTTGGATCTCCTTGCAGTCCAAGGGACTCTCAAGAGCCTTCTCCAACACCACAGTTCAAAAGCATCAATTCTTCGGTGCTCAGCTTTCTTCACAGTCCAACTCTCACATCCATACATGACCACTGGAAAAACCATAGCCTTGACTAGACGGACCTTTGTTGGCAAAGTAATGTCTCTGCTTTTCAACATGCTATCTAGGTTGGTCATAACTTTCCTTCCAAGGAGTAAGCATCTTTTAATTTCATGGCTGCAGTCACCATCTGCAGTGATTTTGGAGCCCCAAAAAATAAAGTCTGACACTGTTTCCCCATCTATTTCCCATGAAGTGATGGGACCAGATGCCATGATAGAGGCTCTTGCCATTATAACATCATTATCATAAATACTGATATAAGGCTCATTTTTTATCACAGCAGGAATAGAGTTGAGTACTTTGGTCTTTTGTTGGAAGTTCTACCCACTGGTAGAACTTTTGATATTTGATATTTGATATTAAGTTTTGATATCTTAAAACCACAAAATTTTTAATTAAGGCCCCTTGCTGCCCAACAGCGCCCAGGACACTTGCACCCAGGATTCCCACTCCTCCTGAGTCCTCTCTTGGTTCTTCTTTTCTGCAGATGGTCCCAACACGCCCAGCTTCCTTCCAGCCCCCTCCTTCAGGATACAGAACTTCTCAGCGAGCCACAGCAGCAAAGCAATGCTGAACTCACGATCTGACTAATCAAGAATAATTAGAACATTTATTTTCCATGATCTATTTTTCTATTATTGCAGCCTACTATCAGGGTAACTTTTTTAGCAGCTATTTCACACTCCCAGAACCTATTTAAAGCTTGTGGTCAGTTATGACCCTCTCTGTTTCTCCCCCCACAGGAAGCACTGCCAAAGTATATCCCCAAGCTCTGGGTGTGCTGGGGTGCGTGTTCATCTCAGGCTTCCCTGGGGACCACCGGAGAGTCGGGACTGTGAATCTCACCCCGTGGAACTGTGACTCCAATGATGATGGTGCCATGTGCGAGCTACCAGAAGCTCCTCTTCTAAAGAACAGTCTATTTATAAGCCCAGTCTTCTCAAAGGACCTGAGCTGACCAGGCTATTTACCTTTCCAGAAGCTCATTTTATCCACCACATTCCCTTTCTCTGACCAAGTCCACACACACTCTAATCTGCTTCTGACAATTAAATATCTACCTAATTAATTTTCTCTCCTCACTCTCAGGTTATGGGGGCTTGACTATTTTTTGTTTTTCAATAAGTGGGGAGATCAAGAAACCCAAACCCTCTCCACCAACCAGAGGCTCCGCCCTCTGCCCCGGGGTGGCCTGAAATTGAAGCCAGAGAGGGAGCGGAGGGCAGAGCACAGGCTCGTCGCCGCAGCCGCGGGGCGGTGAAGGGTCACTCTAAGCACTGCTGCTGCTGGACGCGTCAGGTGGCTGCTGGGGGCTCCGCACCGGGTCTTCCTCCGCCCTCTCGCCACAGATTGCTTCTCAAAAGGAGTTTGCAGCTGAAACTTCAGCATCGCAAGTCTCCGGGACGCCCCTCACACAGGAGGGTAAGGCGCTGGGGCCCCAGTCTCCAAATCCGGGGGGTGAATGACAGAGGGTGGGAGGGGGGTGTCTGTGTGTTCGCGGTGGTAGTGATTTTATAGACAACGATCTCCTCTCCGTCATATCCTCCAGTCCTGAAGCCGTGAGCTAGAAAACATTTTCTTGAAATCTAAGGAATGTGAGGAGGAAGTATAGTTATAGAAAGGCGTGAAAGTAAAGTGACAATTACTAACACTCATTTTAAGTCTCTAATGCTAATGTAGGTTTTTCTTTTTCTGTGTTAGAGAGGAGGGAGGGGAAATAAACCTCTGAGGTTTTGTTCTTAAAGTTTAGAAGTTCATCTTCATTTTTATCAGGAACATCAGGAGCATTTAGTATCTGATAAGTTTAGATAAAATATAATCTGTTGTGTTGAAATCAGTACCAACAAATCAGACAGCTCTTTGAATTCCCAGAAACAGAGCCTATTGACAAAATGTCTTCTGCAAAAAAAGAACAGCGTTTAATTTAACTTTAAAACAAGTTTTTGTTCCGGATGTGCACCTGTGGCAATACTGACCTGTGTTTTATGCTAGAAATCATTTTGGAAGTGGAACAGTAAAATGGAAACCTCCCCTAAAGCTGGACTTCGCTTAAAATGGCAAGAGGCAGAGGGCTGCTGTTTCTATTCCCGGAGTCAAGCTGCCGGGCGGACACACGCGGTGGCTGGAATGTGCTGGGGCCGGGGCAGGCGCAGCTGCCACCCCCTTGGCAAGAAGGCCCTCTGGGATCCCAGCTCGGTCTGGCAGGAGAGTGACAGGGACACTTGGACACACAAGGCTGCCCAGGCCGCACCGGGCAGAGGCCTCCCAGGAGGCGGGGTGGAGGGCGGAAGGAAAGAACACGTTCTTACTTATGAAGTGACGGTCCCACTCTGCAATCGTTTCTAGGAGTTTTCATCTGAAATCTGTTTCAGGCCATGAGGGACGAGTGTGATCCTGCCACGTGGGCTTGCCCCTCGTAAAAGAGGGTAGAATTACGTTAGCATTTCTTGGCAGCCTTACTTCAGTCCAGTGGTTGCAGATCTATTAGATTGGCCAAAAAGATGTTATGGAAAAACCTGAACGAACTTTTTGGTCAACCCAATATTTGGGGTTATGGACCTTTTTCTGAACCTATGAAAGCTCTGGGCCCACTTAGAGAAAAATACACATGAACACACATGCAGAATATGTTTTCATAATATTCCAGAAATTTTCATGCAATTCCTGGACTCCTGAAACCCAACCCAATAAAGGGTTGCCTGATATAATTCAGTACAGCCAGGTAATTTCAGATACAAACCAGTTTTTAGTATAAGTTTGTCCCAAGTATAGCCTGGGATATACTTAAATTCTAAAAGATGATTAGTGGTTTCTCTGAAATTCAAATTTATCTAGAAATCTTCTATTTTTATTTGCTAAAGTTGGCAACTCAGACCCAAATGCATGATCCCGGGGTGAAGAATCCCTTATCTCTGTTGGTTTATCCATAGTTAATCATGAGTTGATACTACCAGTCTAAAAGGCCATACTGAAGGGGGGTCAGGGAGAAGAAGTGATACAGATCAGACTTTGACAATTCTAACAGCAAAGACCAGCTGTTTATTCTTAACTCTGTAAAATTTTAGAACTGAAAGGTATATAGCTCCTCATTTGACAGATGATTAAACTGAAATCTTAAAAAATTGAGTGTTTTGCCACAGATCATTCAGATGGCTACAGCAACATTAACACCAAAACCCAATTCTCAGTTCTATGATGACCAGATCATTAGTCTTACAAACCAGATTTCCAACCTCACTTCTCACAACCTTAACATACACACACCAAAGACTAGAAACAATAAAGAGCTATTTTACTAAAATTTTCAACAAAATCAAGGCCAAAAATCTTAGCACAGAGTCCTTACATTGTGTATGCAGATTTAACCGAAGGTAGCTTTAGGTATAGAGTCTGTACACTTTATAGATAGACAGGTCTCTAGCTAAGTTGATCCATAAGAGATTGGCAATATTTGTCTTTAAGCAAAAGTTGATAACTTTATATTCAACCTAACACTTAAAAGGAAGTGTTTGATTCTCTGGTCAACAAATCCACGCAAGATCTCCTTGAACCTACTTTTGCTTTTGGCTCACCCAAACTACTAGAATCTCATAGCTTCACTGCCCCTAATAAGATAAAGAAACTCACAGGCTCTGACCGTCTCTAAACAAATCTGTCTCCCATTGAGAAGGGCAGCTTCAGGGCTTCAGTCTGGAGCCAGAAAGAACCATTTCATGATCTCCATATCTACCCTTTGAAATTATAAACTTGAGTTCCACCTCATTCAGTCTCTATCTGCTCATGCTGGAAGGAGCTAACCTTTTAACCTATGAAAGATTACAAGCTGCCCTGGAGGTAAGGGTAATATAGGGGGTCAGGGTTCAATCTGGATTTGGATCTTTGCTCCACTACGAATTATGTACCCAGTGTGTGAACTTGGATATGTCTTTTAAATTCTCTCAGAATATTAATTTCCTCATTTGTAAAGTGAACATAATATCACCTGCCTTTTTGGAATTTGCATGATGCTTAAATTTATAAAAATAGAATCATGTATTTACCTGGGCACAGAACACAGTGGTCCTCAACGTTTGCTAGCTCTATAAATATTATCAATATTTTAGGTAGAAATAAAGGTAATGGTTTCCATTGAATACAGAGTCTAGATTCATGCTTGATGATTTATATTTAGGAGTTAATTATTCACATACTTAAAATTTTCAAAGACAAAAGAGCATAGCAAATTTGACAGCTCATGTAACTGCCCACTCATTGATCACACGCTGAATACGTGATCCTATTGTCAGAAATGATAGAAGTGCTGAGAGCAGTGGCGGGCAGTGGGAGGAGAGCATGGCCTTATGTTGCCTTTTGCCCACTTTCTAACGGGCAGCTCTTCTAGGGCACCTGGGAGGTTGCTCTGGGAGACAGTGGATGTAGCAGAGGGGGAAGGAGGCTGTGGGCTTCAAGACCAGAGGAGAATTCTCCGGGTTCCCTCCACAGAATGAAAGCATGGCTCGGTTGCGAGCCTTCTGCAGCCTTCCGCACCCTGCACCTCTTTTACTCAAAAAGGGAAGGGACAGAAGGGGACCGGCAGTGCCTCCTAACAGCTGCTCATCCCGTTACACAAGCTTGCTGCCAGGGCTGGACCTGCTCCGTCTAGTGTGTCCTGCTACGGCAGGGCCACTCCCGGTCCCAGGGTGCTGGGAAAGTGCTTCCATCCCAAGGGGACGACTCATTAGAACCCCACAGTGGGGAGGGAGAACCCAGCCCTTTGTGCTTCAGAGAAAAACAGAGAAATAGTCTTGAAAGTGTCCCAGCTGCAGGCTGCTCAGCTAGGCTGACCATGCAGACCCCATGCACACTGACTGTGACCCCCATCAGAGCCCCCACCCCCGCCGGGACCCATGGCAACAGCTACCAAGCTGGGGGGTTCCCTGACCACCAGCCACAAAGCACTCACTCGTCAAAAAAAGAAAAACGCCTTGAAAACAACAAGTAGAATGCTCATCCAACTTTGAGTTGATATAATAAGAATGGAAGGCTTTCCAAACTGTAACTCAATGCCTGGGTTATAGTCTGGATCATATAAGGATGTATACAGGCAACTCACTGGCGTAACCTCTGCGTCTCCCTTGCAGCCACATTTTGGTATCATCTGTGGCCATCATTTGTGATCATTTACAATATGACCCATATTGGGTCATTATGGGTGCATAATGAACATTTGTATGATTGTAAAAACTCATACACACACACACACACACACACACACACACACACACACACATATTAGCTTCCCTGGCGGCTCAGATGGTAAAGAATCTGCCTGCCAATGCAGTAGACGTGGGTTTGATCCCTGGATTGGGAAGATCTTCTGGAAAAGGAAATGGCTACCCACTCCAGTACTCTTGACTGGAGAATCCCATGGACAGAGGGGCCTGGCAAGCTCCAGTCCGTGGGATCACAAAGAGTAGACACTACTGAGCAACTAAGACTTTCACACATAATAACTGAAGGATCCACCGAGGGTTCCGGTGCATTGTTTTGACTACATGTTCACATATAACCTTGGGACTGAGTAGTACATGTCTGTGGACATTCTGTGTTTTTCTAATCTCCCTCCATAAGCCCACACCATCAGCCCAGCAACCCAGCACCACCACCAGATGAGTGAATAGCAGTGAATTAAACTGTTCCCCTTTCCTTCCATTCATGACCCAGGCTGCCTGCTTATAACTTCTTTCCTTTAAGGCTGCCTTTGCTTTTTCATTTAAGTGTGATTGTAGAACAATGCTGGGTGTGTTAGTCACGTGGCGTGGTGAGAGTGTGTGTGTGTTTGTCCCTAGCGTGCCATGTCAGAGAGGCCTCGGTGTGAGGGGCCTGGAGGGTCATTGAAGGCTTCCCAGGGCGCCTGCGGAGAACAGAGCCTCTGAGTCTTGCCTCCCCATCAGGAGGGAGCTGGTCGAACCTGCAGCAGGGACCAGAGCACCCTGCAGCTGCCCTACTGTTCTTACCCATAAACTGAGAAGGGCTTTGGCCAGGGCCCTGTCTCCCTGGGAGACACCAGAGGAAAAGCATTGCCTAGGATGTGGGAGGCGGTGACCATCTCCGCAGCCGAGAGGACATCATCAGGACCTGGCCCAGTTTCCAAGGAGTGAGCCTGGACCCCAGGCTCCTCGGAGGCATCTGCAGTGTTGCTGAAGGAACTCAGCCCCAACCAAGTACACCTGGGCAGGTGCCGGGATAGCTTTATCTCTGAGGTGCAGACCTTGGAACAGAATGCAATGGCAGCTCTCGTAAAGAAAGACTGGATGTATGAGCATACCTGGGGAAATACAGCCACCAGGAAGGGGTCTGCAGGCTCTGATTTCAAAATTGTTAGATGGTCCCCTGCTAAAGAAGCCTTTACAAAGTGCTTTTGAGGACTCTAAAAAGCCTCTCTTATTTAAGATATATATATGTATTTAAAATATATTTATTAAGAACATTCAGTTCAGTTCAGTCGCTCAGTCATGTCCGACTCTTTGCGACCCCATGAATCACAGCACACCAGGCCTCCCTGTCCATCACCAACTCCTGGAGTTCACTCAGACTCACGTCCATCAAGTCAGTGATGCCATCCAGCCATCTCATCCTCTGTCGTCCCCTTCTCCTCCTGCCCCCAATCCCTCCCAGCATCAGAGTCTTTTCCAGTGAGTCAACTCTTCGCATCAGGTGGCCAAAGTACTGGAGTTTCAGCTTTAGCATCAGTCCTTCCAAAGAAATCCCAGGGCTGATCTCCTTCAGAATGGACTGGTTGGATCTCCTTGCAGTCCAAGGGACTCTCAAGAGCCTTCTCCAACACCACAGTTCAAAAGCATCAATTCTTCAGTGCTCAGCTTTCTTCACAGTCCAACTTTCACATCCATACATGACCACTGGAAAAACCATAGCCTTGACTAGACGGACCTTTGTTGGCAAAGTAATGTCTCTGCTTTTCAATATGCTATCTAGGTTGGTCATAACTTTTCTTCCAAGGAGTAAGCGTCTTTTAATTTCATGGCTGCAATCACCATCTGCAGTGATTTTGGAGCCCCCCAAAAATAAAGTCTGTCACTGTTTCCACTGTTTCTCCATCTATTTCCCATGAAGTGATGGGACTGGATGCCATGATCTTTGTTTTCTAAATGTTGAGTTTTAAGCCAACTTTTTCACTCTCCTCTTTCACCTTCATCAAGAGGCTTTTTAGTTCCTCTTCACTTTCTGCCATAAGGGTGGTGTCATCTGCATATCTGAGGTTACTGATATTTCTCCCAGCAATCTTGATTCCAGCTTGTGCTTCTTCCAGCCCAGCGTTTCTCATGATGTACTCTGCATAGAAATTAAATAAATCAATATACAGCCTTGACGTACTCCTTTTCCTATTTGGAACTGGTCTGTTGTTCTAAAAGACCTTTTAGAACTAACACCCAAAAAAGATATCCTTTTCATTATAGGGGACTGGAATGCAAAAGTAGGAAGTCAAGAAACACCTGGAGTAACAGGCAAATTTGGCCTTGGAATACGGAATGAAGCAGGGCAAAGACTAATAGAGTTTTGCCAAGAAAATGCACTCGTCATAGCAAACACCCTCTTCCAACAACACAAGAGAAGACTCTACACATGGACATCACCAGATGGTCAACACCAAAATCAGATTGATTATATTCTTTGCAGCCAAAGATGGAGAAGCTCTATACAGTCAACAAAAACAAGACCAGGAGCTGACTGTGGCTCAGATCATGAACTCCTTATTGCCAAATTAAGAACATTAAGATTAAATAAATTAATGATGTTAAAATATTATTTGAATATTAATATATCATAATAATACATTAAAAAATATATGTCCCATGGTGGCAACTCTGTTAGAAATTTGTATGTGAGTCATAGGAGGACACTGATAAAAACAAAACAAAAACCACGCATATCTGGGAGAAACCATGCATATCCTCGATCATCTATCAGACCAGCTGATGTCTCACCCAGTAGGGTCCTGGGGAAATGGGACAAAGGCAAGAGGATTCAGATGGAGGGTTGAGAGGTCTCCAAGGGAACGCCAAGGGCAGCAGGAAGCGGGAAGGCCAGACTATGGAGGAAAGAGAAGGTGATAACAGGAAGCAAGAGCAGGAAGCCACGGCGGAAACGTGACGGAGTGCACTAGGGCCTCAGTGTGTTCTCTCCTTCCTGGAGGTTTCTTTGTCCTTCCCAGTCGTGTACCAGCTTCTCAGGTTCAAACCCTTCCTGGCGCCCAGCATCCTTTCTGTGTTGGTCTGGTGTTACCTGCCCTCCTGTCTCCATCACTCCAGCCGTCTCGGTCTGCACATCCCTCTCTGCTTCCACAAGGGCATTTCCTCTGCTTTAAAGCCCTTGTTCCCCTCCACCCACCCCCATACCTACTCCTCTTAAAAAGCTTTCAGTACTAGAACCAGCAAGATTCTTGTTATCTATAAACTTTCCCATCCTAACTGTATCACAACAAAACAATTCCTTTCATCTGAATTCTAAGGTCCAGGCTCATAGATTCAACCTGTTCCATATAATCCGTGTTTTTGTTTGTTTGTTTTGGGGTTTTTTGTTTTGTTTTGCTTTTTTTTTTTTTGCCACACCATGCGGCATATGAGATCTTAGTTCCCCAACCAGGGATGGAAGTGGTGCCCCCTGCCACAGAAGTGGGTAGTCTTAACCAGGGGACCACCAGGGAAGTCACCCATATATTAGTTCTTTTGTTTACATAATCTGTGTCCCAAGTTTTCTAAACTTCCAGGGTTACCCTTATTCATAGCAACGTAAAGATAACCTGTTCTTCAGCCTATATCATTGCATGAATTCCAGTTCTCTCCCTGGCATTTTCAAAGATCCCTTAGAAATGTCTACTGTTCCAGAAATCTCCTAATCCCCTGATTACCTCTCCATAGTGCAGCTGCTCTCTCTGATGGGCTTCACCTCAAAGCTTAAACAGGTCACTTCCTTTATTCCTCTAAACACAAATAACAGGGGCTGTTTGTTTTAATGACAACAATTGACTTTTTGCAAGATACCCTATTAAATGCTGTATAGATGCTTCCTCACTAAGCTTTCATGGGCCACTCTACAGGCAAGCACCATTGTTATCTTTCCTTTAGAGGTAAGTCCGTGCAGACTCTGAGAGGTCAGTAATCTATGAAAAGTCACACGTCAGATAAGTAGGCAAGCTGGTATTTACATCATATTGTCATTATCATTCAGTTTGAAATACGATCCAATCTCCCTTGTGATTTCTTCTTTGACTCATGGATTATTTAGAAGCGTATTATTTGAGTTCCCTGATGTCCTCCAAAACAAAGACTGATGAGTAGTTATAAGCCCTACATCTACACGAGTGAAAAACTGCCCGTAGGGATTCCTCCAGGAGAAACAGACAGGGCTTCTTGCGAAGACACATGTGTGCTCCCGGTGGTGGAAACTGCTTGTGTTATTTCGCAGGTACTCTGCTGCGCTTCCCTACTCTCTTGCTGGCATCCCATACTTGCCCTTGTCTGTCTGTTTAACATGAATTGCACATTGTATCGCTCCCTCACTCCCAGCACAGTGCCGCCCACACCCTGATAACTGCTTGCTGAACAAAATTTTTTAAATTTTCCCCAGAAAAATCCAATAACGGGTCACTCGCCACATAAGTCAAATGCATGTGAAGACTAAAATGATGGGGGGTTGAAAATCTATTTCACAGGTAAGGAAGCATGTGGCTTTGCTCACAAGGAAGAATGAAGAAGGACACACGTGCTCCAGTCTTGTAAACAAATACAAATGTGAACATGACAATCAGAGCTTAATGAGGAAGACAAAAGGCCCGGCAAAGAGACAGACACCCTGTTTCTTCCCTACTTGCTTCTCTCCTTCCACATGGAAAAGAACAAGAACAAACACAATAGAAAGGTTATAGAGTTCTTCAAACATCTATTCCAGTAGTAATTAAATTGAAAACATTCAAGGGGGACTCAAAGCTAAGTGTCACCCCTCAGTGAGACTTAAAATACACACACACCATCCTTCAAAAGTGATAGAATACCTAAACACCTAAATGCCCATCAACACAAGAATAACTCAACAAATTTTATATATCCTTGCTGTGGGAGTCTCTGCAGCTATTAGGGAGAATAAGATAAATTTATGTATGTGCTGTTACGGAAAGAAGTACATGAGTACATCCCAGTGAAGAAAGCAAATTGCCGAATAATAGAGCACAAACTTGTTTTGGGTTTCCCCGGGTGGTACTGGTGGTAAAGAACCCGCCTGCCAATGCAGGAGACATAAGAGCCTCGGGTTTGATTCCTGGGTCAGGGAGATCCCCTAATGAGGGCATGGCCGCCCACTCCAGGATTCTAGCCTGGAGAATCCCATGGACAGAGGAGCCTGGCGGGCCACAGTCCACAGAGTTGCACAGAGTTGAGATAACTTGTCTCACAGTGGTATGCTGGAGCTTATAAGAACCAATGTATATTTTCAGGAATTTAGCAAACTGGTTGTTGACAGCTTAAAACCAACCACAAGTGTATTTATATCAAGGGAATCGTTTAGTTGCTCAGTCGTATCCGACTGTTTGCAACCCCATGGACTGTAGCCTGCCAGGCTCCTCTGTCCCTGAACTTTCCCGTGCAAGAACACTGGAGTGGGTTGCCATTTCCTACTCCAGTGGATCTTTCTGACCCAGAGATCGAGCCCACATCTCCTGCATTTCCTGCATTGGCATGTGGATTCTTTACCACGGAGCCACAGGGAAGCCCTGAAAGGTCTATGGATATCTATATGCATAAGCATATATGGTCTGGAATGATATACAGCAAACGGCTAACTGTTGAATTACACATACTGATTTTATTATTTTTGGTGAGAAACATGATTTTTTTCTTTTTAAATTAATTTTTTCGGAGTATAGTTGCTTTACAATGTTGTGTACCATACAGCAAAGTGAGTCACACATGCATATATCCCTTTGAGACTTCCTTCCCATCCAGCCACCACAGGGCTTTAAGTAGAGTTCCCTGTGCTATACACTGTGTTCTCATTGGTTATCTATCTTATACATAGTATCAATGGCATATGTGTGTCAATTCCAATCTCCCAATCCCTCCCAACCACTCCTTTTCCCCTTGGTGTCCATGTATTTATCCTCTACATCTATGTCTCTATCTCTGCTTTGCAAATAAGATCATTGATACCATTTTTCTAGATTCCACATACGTCCATTAATACACAACGTTTTTCTCTTTCTGACTTACATCACCCTGTATAATACTCTCTAGGTCCCTTCACATGATTTTGACATTTTAAAAATGAAAAAAAAATGGATGGACCTACAGAGTATGATACTAAGTAAGAAAAAAGCTAATATCATATGATATCGCTTATATGTGGAATCTAAAAAAATGCAAATGAACTAATTTATAAAACAGAAATAGACCCACAGACAGAAAACAAACTACCGTTACCAAAAGGAGAAACAGGATGGGGTGGGGAAGGGATAAGTTAGGAGTTTGGTCTACATTTAATATTAGAGCTGTTCATAGCTCTAAATATACAGCTAAACCCACACTCCCTATAGGTTTAGAAGTTGGTTCAAATATTTATGATATTGATAATATGAAATGGTTACTGTCCTTCATACATCAGCATCCATGTAAATATATTTCTAAGATGCATATTGGTAGATTTGGAACTTTAGTGTCAAAGCATAAATTTTTTTTGATAGTCTGCTAATTATTATTCAAAAGTCTGTATCAATTATCCTCCCATCAACACCAACATCTGATATTCTTCGTATTTTAAGATATTTTAACCATTTGATAAGCAAAATTTGACCACAAAAAATAAAAATGCTCTCTGTATTTCAGTTGACAGTTCCCTGATTATTGTTAGTTTAGCTTTTTTAAAAAATATTAACTCTGTATTTTATTTTCTGTGAACAACTAGTTACCCAGTCATAGTCTTCATCCATTTTCTAGTTGGGTTACCTTTTACTTCTTTTTTTGTTGTCGTTTATATAACATTTTTATTGATGTTCCTTAGCAACCACTTTCTATTACAAAGATTCCTTTGTTAACCTTTTACCTCTTAATTGTAGGAGCTCTTTAACTACCATGTTAGGGGATTCCCTGATAGCCCAGTGCTTTCACTGCTGGGGCCTAGGTTTGATCTCTGATCAGGGAACTAAGATCCTACAAGCTGTGAGGTGTGGCCAAAAAATAAAAATAAATAAAAATAGACACCGTATTAACTTTACTTTGGCACCCCACCGCAATACTCTTGCCTGGAAAATCCTATGGATGGAGGAGCCTGGTGGGCTGCAGTCCATGGGGTCTCTAAGAGTCAGACACGACTGAGCTACTTCACTTTACTTTTCACTTTCCTGCACTGGAGAAGGCAATGGCAACCCACTCCAGTGTTCTTTCCTGGAGAATCCCAGGGACAGGGGAGCCTGGTGGGCTGCCATCTATGGGGTTGCACAGAGTCGGACATGACTGAAGCGACTTAGCAGCAGCAGCAACCTTTTATCTGTCAAAAATGTTACGAACATTTGTCTTCACAGTCTGTTGCTTGTCTTTTAAATAGCTGATGTTGTTTTATAGATATAAGTTTTCACTTTTTTTAATATTCAGAGTTCAGTCTTTCCCTGTATGCTTCTGGATTTTATGTTATGCTTAAGTATCTTTCTGATGCTAAGGTTTTTTTTTTTTTTTAACTATTTTGTTCTTGTTTTTGTAAGTTTGTGTGTGTATATGCATCCTTTAGATATTTAATTCAACTGGAAATTATTTTAGTGACTATGCAGAGTAGGAAGTACTTGAACATCATTACAAGTTCTTATCCACTGATTATTAGCCATGTGTATTCTAATATATATTCAGACATCTACATTTAACATGAATTCCTGAGTTTTAGTATTATAGTATTTCATTGAGAAAAACTTCAGAGTAGTTATAATTTGGGCTTCCCTGGTGGCCCCCTGGGTTGGGAAGATCCCCTGGAGAAGGCCATGGCAACCCACTCCAGGATTCTTGCCTGGAGAATCGCCATGGACAGAGGAGCCTGGCACGCTACAGTCCTGGGATCGCAGAGTCAGACACGACTGAGCAACTGAGCACAGTTCTAATTTACTTCTTCCTGAGTGCAAGCTCAGTCCTTGAAATGATGTTTAGCTTATTCCATAATTATTGGGCAGCTAGATCAGAGAATATTTGGCCATTTCTGCTGTATAAAATTTGTCCATATAGCTACTGAGAGGTCTCATTTGATAACATAAATCTTTCTAGCATTGTCTGCAATGATTGATGCTTAAGTCAACTGTCAATAAGATGTGGATCTAGTTCAATGTCTTTAAATCTTTTTTTGAGACAATCTACATTGTGCCATTAAAAAACTACTATCTTACAAAGGAAAAGAGAAGTTTCTCCGGGTAGTATTTCGAAGTCCAAAGCACAATGAAAACCAAGTCTTTTTTTTTTCCTAGCAAGTTCTTGCCTGTGACAGTGTGTTTGCCAACATGGCCCCCAAAAAGAAGACGGTCAGGAAGAACAAAGCTGACGTCAATGAGATGACCATCATTGTGGAAGACAGTCCCCTCAACAAGCTCAACGCTCTGAATGGGCTCCTGGAAGGAGGCAACGGCCTTAGCTGCATTTCTTCTGAACTGACAGATGCTTCTTATGGCCCCAACCTCTTGGAAGGTTTGAGTAAAATGAGGCAGGAGGGCTTCCTTTGTGACTTAGTCATCAGCACAAAAACCAAATCCTTTGATGTTCACAAGTCAGTGATGGCTTCATGCAGTGAGTACTTTTACAACATCCTAAAAAAAGACCCCTCAACCCAAAGGGTAGATCTCAATGACATCGCACCGCTGGGCCTGGCCACAGTCATTGCATACGCCTACACCGGAAAGCTCACTCTCTCCCTGTATACCATAGGAAGCATTATTTCTGCTGCTGTTTATCTTCAGATCCACACCCTTGTCAAGATGTGCAGTGATTTTCTGATACAAGAGATGAGCGTTGAGAATTGCATGTACATTGCTAACATCGCCGAAACATACTCCCTGAGAAACGCAAAGGCAGCCGCCCAGAAATTTATCCGGGATAACTTCCTTGAATTTGCAGAGACAGATCATTTTATGAAACTTACCTTTGAGCAAATTAATGAACTTCTTATAGATGATGATTTACAGTTGCCTTCTGAAATAGTAGCATTCCAGATTGCAATGAAATGGTTAGAATTTGACCAAAAGAGAGTGAAATACGCTGCCGATCTTTTGAGCAATATTCGCTTTGGTACCATCTCTGCACAAGACCTGGTCAATTATGTTCAGTCAGTACCGAGAATGATGCAAGATGCTGACTGTCACAAGCTTCTTGTAGATGCTATGAACTACCACCTCCTTCCCTATCATCAGAACACGTTACAGTCTAGACGCACGAGAATCCGAGGAGGCTGTCGTGTGCTTGTCACTGTGGGCGGCCGTCCAGGCCTTACAGAGAAGTCCCTTAGTAGAGACGTCTTGTATAGAGACCCTGAAATCGGATGGAGCAAACTTACAGAGATGCCAGCCAAGAGTTTTAATCAGTGTGTGGCTGTGATGGATGGATTTCTTTATGTGGCTGGTGGGGAAGACCAGAACGATGCAAGAAATCAAGCCAAGCATGCAGTCAGCAATTTCTGCAGGTACAGACTCTTTTATTAGAAATAGAAATGGTTCAATATCATGAGGGAATTGCCCTGACATAAAAGGAAGCTAATCATGTCTATTAGCTTAGGTTACTGGCTCAGTAAATCAATAATAATAACGCCACAATACACATATATAAAACTTCACATTTTATAGAGTGCACTCACATAGATTCTGCACTAGAAATTTCTGAATATGCCAGTGAAGCAAGCCAGGAAGAGTCTGATGATTCTGATTTTACATGTGAGAAATCTGACACCCAGAGAAGTGATGCTGCTAGTAAGTGGAATTCACATGTTCTCATTTCTGGTCAGGATGCTCTTCATGATACCGTGCCTTTTTGAAAGGAACTGGGTGCAAAGTAAGAAGATTAAAAGGATGTAAAATTTCTTTTAAGTGGATTGTTACCGATGACTGTCAGATTCATAACTGGCTTGTTACTGATGACTGTCAGATTCATAACTGGCAACTAGGTTGAGATTATTAAAAATGTGACAGCTAATTAATTTAAATTAATTTAAAACATTTCTTTAAAGACTAAATACCATCAATATCTTTGATGCATGTAGAGAGCAAAAGCATAACGAATCCTGCAGAAAGTGAAATTTACATGCATGTTATTTTTGTATATTTATAATAAAAAATGAAACCTACATACACATGAAATGTTCAGAAAGCAGTGCTTCTATTGGGGTAGTGGTTCAAAGCCAAACATACCTAATGAACAAGAGTTGAAACTTCATCTAGTAATCATAAAAAATATTCTTTACTATTTTATTATATGCACGTGTCATTTAAATTAAACACTTAATGATTTTTAGCCTTGACAGCCATGGTTAAGTCTTGACTTGGAGGTGAAATGAGACAAACATGAATGAACATCAAACAAAGTCAGTTCTGTGTTTACAATACTTGGAACTACGGAAATAGGAAAGTATTAGTTTCCTATGGGTGCTTCTTTTCCTCCAGCTGATAACTGTTGGTACTCCACCTTTTGCGGTATTGACTTCAATGCTGATTGTATAGTAATTGTAACGTTGAACACTGAAAAAAGTGTATACCTACGCTAAAAAAATCGGACCTATTATTAATAATGAGTGCTAGAAATTAGAAAAGCATCCACAGTTTAGCTTTGTTGATGCGCTGAGACATGAGTTCTACTGTTCTCATGCTCAACAGAGGATTGAAGACTCAGTGACTAGCTTTACGGTGCCAGTGGCCAGGAGAGGTGTGTGAACAAGAAGGGATTTGTGAGAAAAGAAGAAACAAACCCAGTTAGTCAACCCCTACCTTGATTAAGCTGTGAGGATGAGCTGGAGGGGCTGGTGTCTGAGGATACGCGGAATTGGCTTTCATGCGGCCGCGTTTCCTTTCCCCTTCTCTCATTCCACACATTCCGGCTTCACCTCCCCCCCTCCATATTTGAATACGGAGGAAAGGGGGCCGGAGGTCATCTCAGCGGGGCGGTTGTGGCTGGTTTTACACGCGGGAGGGGCGGGAGTCACCCTCGCCGGCCCTGCCTTTCCTAAGGGCCACACTTTGTTACTGGATCAGAGAGGATCAGCAGCCTCCATCCCGGCAAGGAGTTGCTCTGGGTCCCCCGGCTCCTCGCACGGACGGGCTGGTGTCTACCCCTCACCCACCCCCAGCCCCGCCCCCGCCCCGGGTACTTCCCGCCAGGCTGTCACGCTTGCTCTGCCACTTCCAGATACGACCCCCGCTTCAACACGTGGATCCACCTGGCCAACATGACCCAGAGGCGCACGCACTTCAGCCTGAGCGTGTTCAACGGGCTCCTGTACGCAGTGGGCGGCCGCAACGCCGAGGGCAGCCTGGCCTCGCTCGAGTGCTACGTGCCCTCGGCCAACCAGTGGCTGCCCAAAGCGCCCCTGGAGGTGGCGCGCTGCTGCCACGCCAGTGCGGTGGCCGAGGGCCGCGTGCTGGTGACCGGCGGCTACATCGGCGGCGCCTACTCGCGCTCCGTGTGCGCCTACGACCCGGCGCGCGACGCGTGGCAGGAGCGGCCGGCGCTGGGCACGCCGCGCGGCTGGCACTGCGCGGTGGCGCTGGGCGAGCGCGTGTTCGTGATGGGCGGCAGCCAGCTGGGGCCGCGCGGCGAGCGCGTGGACGTGCTGACCGTGGAGAGCTTCTGCCCGGCCTCTGGCCAGTGGAGCTACGCGGCGCCGCTGCCGGTGGGCGTGAGCACGGCGGGCGCCTCGGTGCTGCACGGCCGCGCCTACCTGCTGGGCGGCTGGAACGAGGGCGAGAGGAAGTACAAGAAGTGCATCCAGTGCTTCAACCCCGAGCTCAACGAGTGGACGGAGGACGACGAGCTGCCCGAGGCCACCGTGGGCGTCTCGTGCTGCGCCCTGGCCATGCCCAACCCCGTGACCCGGGAGTCGCGCGCCAGCTCCGTGTCCTCGGTGCCGGTCAGCATCTGAGCCCGGGGCGCCGCGGGAAGAGAGAGCGGCCGGCGCGGCGAAGCGTGAGCTGGGGGAGAGGAAAGGAAAATATCTAACATTTACTACGGGGCAGTCTTTTCAGATCCATCGAGGCACCCGTCTCGGGGGTTTGCAGTTGCTGGTGGGGCATCATCTACCTCTCTGTCGATTTTTTTTTTTTTTTCCTTAAGCAAAAGTCAGGGCCGGAGCCAACAGAGACAAGAAGCTGTTGATTTCAGCGGCCACTGGGTGGCAGGCAGCACTCGCGGTGCGCACTTCATCGCCGCATCCTTTTTAAACTAGAGCGGTTACACCCACCTTGGAGATGGTGCTTCCGCATTTTAGTAACACAGGAAGCTTATGTGAGTAAAAGATCTCTCGTACAAAAGTTGATTGTCCTCTTTTTTTTTTTCTTTAGGAAATTAAAAATATTCTTTATAGACTTTATTTTAAAATGGAAATCCGTCTGCGTCCATAAGAACTCAAGATTTAATTCTATGTGTCAATGCAATTTCTTTTCCTATGCGTGCCTGAGTAAAAGATTTTTAAAGGCATCCCAGGAGAAAAATCACAAAGCTTAAGATGAGAGCGCGACTGGAAAGTAACAGGGACTCCATCCAGGGGCTGCCAGGTTGATGCCTTTGGCTTAAGAGTGATTCCCTCCTCCATGCCTCAGGCCCTCCAGAGTATTTCCTATCATAAAATCCTACTCTCAGAGAAGAAACTGACATCAGTCATTTCATTTCTAGTGTAAATTTAGATCATTTTTCTGTTTCTCCTGGAAGTATTAGCACTTTACTTTGCTTCCCTGTTAAAGGGATTGCAAATATTGATATTATTAATATAATTGCTAATCTAAAAACCACCCCAAGATGGTTAAAGGCAACCTTGACCTTCATGTAGGACCCCAGAAGAACAGCAAATAAAAGTCTGTCCTTAAGGATCATTAACTTAAAGCATACACAGCCCAAAGGTTATGGAGCCAGTAACAATAATTTGATTTCTTCCACTCTTAGATGAGTGAGAATGAAGGAAATGTTTAGAATTCCTGGATTTGGCACAAGTGGGATGAATGGATTTTCCTGTTGGTAAATCCTATTGCTTACCATTTCATATCAATCCTGATTTCTTAATTAAAAATCTAACACATTCATTTCCCATTGAAATGTTAATATATGCCCATTTGATCACATATGTTTAAAATTTCATCTGTTGCAAATTAGCTTTACAAATGAAACTATATCCACTGCATATCACTTTTTTATTATGTTTGCCAAGTTTGGGAGCAAAGGAATGATGGTAGTAAATGATACATATTTTCCTTTCTTATAATTTATCCTTTTGTTCTTTGATAGTTCGTTTTGGAGAGGAAGGGCTTATCAATTATGGGTTACGTGCAAATGGATTTTGAAAAAATAAGATAAAGTATCTAAATGGTGAAACATGAATATCTATGACAGTATAACTGGGTTTCCATGAACCCCCTCCTCTTCCACCTTGTGTAGATAGGTTATGGCTAGAGTTACAATATTTATATTTAAAATATTTTATTCGAACTGTGAAAAGTGGTTCATATAGTACATTTTGTGGAACAATTTTATATCATTGCCCCTGAGAGGAAGTTCAGTCTCTGAGTGTTTAATGGTAATACTTGGGTAAAGGCTAAAACACCATAGGTTGAGAATAAGACATTATTAATATAAAAACACTGGGCTGTTTCCTCTCCCCATGCAGGGCAGTACAGAGCAGACCTGCTCCTTGATTCTTTACTGTCCCAGTCTGAAAAATAAAGCGTGTGAGAAGCCAGTGCATGGAGCGGTTACATCACTGAGCTCTTAAGTCCCAATGTGCAACGCATAGATAGACTTTTGTCCTTGCAGCACTACTGGTAAAGTTAACTTTGATTTGTAATAAATTATTTTGGCCACAACTTACAAAGCCAGTGTGAGGGTGACTGTAATATTGTTTCGTTTGCTGTGATATATTCGCATACAATTGAGAAACCTACAGCGCATCGTTAATTTTGAGAGAGAAAAGTGATGTATTGTGGGTTACCGGCCATAAGTGGGCAAACAGACATAATTTCTTGGATGTGTCTCCCACCGAGATCCTAGAAACATCGTGAAGTGGGGGGCCTAAGATGTGAATGGAATACAACCAATCAATTAAAGTATTTTATCATGGAAGAATGAGAAAAGATGCTGAAACTAGAAGATTTTTTATCCATCAGAGCTTGATAAAATATGATGTGCAAAAATTCGGTAGTGACTTTCTAGAAGAGAGCCTGGGTTAGAATGGACAGATTGTTTGAGATGACCGTTTAATGTATTTTCTACACTGGTTGCTTGAAGACTCAGAATACAATTATCTGCGCTAACCAGATTCCTGGGTATATTGCTGTTGTTTCGTCTGCTCCAACAGTTAGGTCAATAAACAAAAAACTAATAGAAATTTGAAATTCCAGAATTTCTTACATATCAAATTAGTAGGGAGCAAGGAACATAAGAGTTAATGAAAGTTTTACATCTTAGAACATCCTGCGTGGACAATCGAAAGCCATGAAAGTGTATAGCATCAAAATGATGTCTGTAACCTTCCATGTGTAAGGGAAACACACTCTTTAAGCCAACTACTGAAGCAGGTGTTCCTAGAAAACTTGACAATTTCTCCATGTTTTCCAACTGGAAAATTACTTAATTTTCATTATGTTTTAAACTTAGAATCAATCACACTTTCAGGCCTTTAGGATCCAACCCTGTTCCTGTTTTTATTTTTCTGAAAGCAAAGGACTTATTATTTTTGTAATACCAGAGTCCTCTGATGAAATAAAAGCATTAGTTCAATGTATCAGAGAAATAGCAGGCCACCCAGCAGCTGAAATAATAAAATTCAAGCTCTCTTTTTTGGAATGGGCCAGAGATCTGATGTGAAGGTTTCCAGGATACCAGACTGTAGTCTGTCCATTTTTAGTTAGACTTTTGGTACCAGATTGTTATCCCTGATGTACCAGTTGCTTTCAGCGGCGTTGGATGGGTTTTATTTTTGCTTCCTATGTTGTACGAATGGTTATGAATAGGAGGTCAGTGATGGTGCAGATGAATATAATTCTAAACCAGGCTTAGATGGTAGTGGAGTGTTATGAATGAGGAGGTATAATTGAGGTAAGAAGCATGTGAGAACGTACTGACTGGCTCTATGACTTAAGGCAGAGCAGCATTATAATAAGTGTATTTTACAAATGTGCGTGTAGTTAAAGTTTGCCTGGAAATATGTAAGTGTTAAGAGGTCCATCTTTTGCTGGTTACCCTGGCCAAATATCTTCCAAATTCATCCAAGTTATTAGATAAAAGAAACTAATATCACTTCACTTATTTTTCTTCCAGAGTTACAAAGAAATGAGTTTATGCCATCTACTCTGAATGAGTCTTCTCTGAATAAACTAGAATTCCCAGCCCAGCCACTGATGAGTATATTCTCCAGCACAAAAATAATTCAAAGGAATTATTTTTCAATACATGCTTTTTAAAAACTGCAGACTGGTTTCCTAAACACTCCTCCATCATAATTATGAGAAGATTCTAAAACTAACAATTTTACCCTTCACCACATTGAGAAAGTAAAGAGCATTTAAATGCCCCTCTCAGGGAACCAGAAATAAAATACTTGTCTTGAATACTCCTTAAAAATCTTTGTGTTTATTCATCAAATTTTGGCCCAAAATTTCTTTGTTTGCTTAAAACATTCTTGTACTGTATAAGGAACAACAAACTAAAAGGTATATCCTGTTTATAATCTCCTCACTATCAATAAAGCTGTATTCAACAAGCACTTTGTCAGTGATCAGATGTGGGCAGCTTTGAAGTGTTCTTTCTGTGATAGTTGGGTGTTGGTTTCTTTTTTACTTCTTCTTCTTCTTTATTTTGTTTTCATGATGACTCACCTCAACGAAACACAACAAAAAAGGAAGCCACAAATCATTTAAAAAGCTGTTCCAATAACCTGAAGACTAGTGAAAAACAAAAAGGGATAAAGCATTGCTAATGACTTGCTTTGTAACTCAGACAGGAGCCCAGGTCTGTCTGTCAGTCCTGACCGTGCATAAGTCATAGATGAAGTGTGGTTTCTCATCTTGGTTCCGCCCTGACCACAGCCAGCCCGGAACAGACTCGGATTCATCATCATTTGCAAGGAAACCACCACTTAGGAAATGAAATCATGTTGCTGTCAGACCAGCCTCACAGCCTGTCCCTTCCACCTCACCATCCAAACGAGCAAATGACGTGTAACCAACACGAGGTGTTCAACCTTTGATCTGAGTTAGCAGTAAAGGTTTTTTTCTTTTACACGTGGACCATTTTTTTAAGTCCTTCTTGATTTTCTTTTTTACAATATTGCTTCTGTTTTTTGTTTTGGTTTTTGGCTCCGGCCTTGGGATCTCAGCTCCCCAACCAAGTATGGAATCCATACCCCCTACATTGGAAGGCACTTAACCAGTGGACCACTGGGGATGTCCTAGTAGTAAAATATTGAAACTCAGTTGAGGCCATCTTAGTCATTTCTAGAAAATTCTAAATGGCAGAAATAACTTTTTCTTAAGCTTCCCCGAGTCTCATGACCAGGTACAGAGACTAGTTAGTGGTGGTGGTTTTGTCGCTAAGTCATGTCCTACTCTTGCAGCCCATGGACTGTAACCCGCCAGGCTCCTCTGTCCATGGAATTTCCCAGACAAGGATACTGGAGTGGGTTGTCATACCCTCTTCCAGGGCATCTTCCCAACCCAGGGATGGAACCTTCGTCTCCCACATTGCAGGTGGATTTTTTTTTTTTTTACCAGCTAGCCACCAGGGATTGGGCCCCAAACAGAAACAGGTGGCATTCCCAATCGTGAGCATCCCAGCCAAGGGCCCCAGAGTTTCCTCGAGTTTTCTTTGAGCCCCCACAGAGCTCCAAGTTTCTCTGCAGGTTAGCCCTCCTCTCCCCTGACGTTCATATACCATCTATCCAAATCATAATACACAGGAAGTTATTTCATGAAATTACGCCTTTGTGTGTCAAAGAAATAACCATTTAGCACACAGTGTGCTTGGCAAACGAAGTAGAAAGACTAGCGGGGAAAAGATACTCAGACCTTCCCCTCTGCTTTCCTCCCTTCAAAGCGGTACAGAGAAGAGCAGTAGGAGGTCCATTTCACAAACGGGCCTTTAGGGAGAGAGGGATCCAACCAGTGGCCCCTGGGAACACCCTGCCCAGCCCTTTTGCCGGCTTATGAACCTGGGTGGAACGTGCATTATTCCTCATGCCGGCACCAACCTTCTACCCAGTTTCAGACCAAATCTGCTCTTTAGGGAGTGGTACAGAGGAGAAAGCACTTTTCCTGAACCTTTGGACAGAAACAGTACCCTCAGATTAGCCTAAAGATCCTATGCAATTTCTTTCCTTATCCCTTTCAGAGCAAAGCCTTATAAAGTAAGTCAGGCTGACTCATAACTGATCTTCCATCTGGACTTTGCCTTGATATTCAGAAGTGATCGCAGTCTTCAAAAAGAAGACCCTTGTTAATTACCATTATTCATTTAGCCCAGAAGGGATGATGTGCCAAAAAGGAAGAAGCATGGCTCTGATCATAGTAACAAACATTTCTCCCACTGCCTCCCCATACTGGCCAGCAACACGGACCCAGAGGAGGGAAGAGTCCAGTGATACGAATAGAGAACTTACCCCCGCCTTTCTGACCATCTTTGCTTTGCGTTCACGTTTAGGTTATCATCAGAGGCTCCACATTCGGAAAGCCTTTCCATCTTGGGGATATCTTTGCTCCTCAACAAGATCAGGGGGCACACTGAGCAGGGTGAATGTTTGGTGGGCTAGGGATGGAAGTGGTTTATGTCAATTGCATCTATGTCACTTCGGCTAGAAGTAGGCACGTGGCCCTCCTGGATGCTCAGGAGCTGGGGAAAGAGGCTTCAGGTGAGCCTGGGAGGGAAAAAGAAAAGCTTTCCCAGAGTGTTGTCTCTACACGATGAAGGATTACCCTTTGGAAACCATAGCTCTCATCTCCCACCCCGGCTGTCCAGGAAACAAGGAGCTTCCCAGTGCCCCTCTCTCTGTGCTCACGCGGCAGCATGTGCTCCGTCCACCCGCTTCCAGGCTCACAGGTCTTGCACTCAGCCCCCTCCTTAGATCTTGCTTCTTCCCTTCTGAAGACAAGCGCAGACAGCTCTTGCAGCCTTTTCTCAATTCAGGGCTCTTATGGGTCTCCAGCATACATTTAATGGGTTCTGTAAGCCTCGGGTATTTGCATAAAGCTGGTGCCAATGAACTCAAGGAAACTGGTCTAATATCAGAATTGCCCCCCTTACCTCTCCCCCACTCAGGTTTCCTTGTCCTTCTACTTCTAGAATGCTCTAAACTCTTCTTGATTTTATTAAAACACTTCTTCTAAGACAATGTGGACTATACAGTCCTTTTCTGTGACTAAACTTCTCTCATTCCAGCCATAGAAGAAGGTTCCTAATGCATGATGCTTTGGGGGGAAGAGCACATTGTGTAGTCTAAGAGAGGAAATACTATGCATCGATTCTTTTGTTTTCTTATGTTAGTTTCCGATGTACAGCAAAGTGATCCAATTATACATACATATATGAACATGTACAAAAGAATATATATATATTCTTTTTTAGATTCTTTTCCATCATAGATTGTTACAAGATGTGAGTACAGTTCCCTGTGTTATACAGTGGGTCCTTGTTGTTTATCTATTTTACATGGAGTAGTGTGTATCTGGAGAAGGAAATGGAAACCCACTCCAATGTTCTTGCCTGGAGAATCCCAGGGATGGGGGAGCCTGGTGGGCTGCCGTCTCGGGTCGCACAGAGTCGGACATGACTGAAGCGACTTAGCAGCAGCAGCAGCAGCAGTGTGTATCTGTTAATCCCAAATTCCTGATTTATCCTTCTCCCCTCAATTCATCAATTCTTCATCACCATCACAGGAGAGGATTCCTTAGGGAGAGAGGAGGAAGGAAACTGAAATAATCAGTCTGTCCTCCAAATCTTCTTCCCTAACCTCTATGAAACCTTTCCATTTAGTGCAAGCTTGAAGCTGAGAAATGTTTTATCCTATCAGAGTTTTGCATATGGGTAACAAAGAAAATTCTGCATGCAAAAAGAATCCGCATTTAGCAAATGTTTACAAGTACCAGGCGCTCTGCTGTGATACATGGTGAACAAGATGCTGTGTTTCCCCAAGGGTAGTGAAGAACCAGAGTCCCCATGGGATTCCTGCCCGATGCCTGAAGTGCATATTTAGATCAAGTAGGGCCAACCCTACAGCACACAATTAAATTAGCAAGCACGTGCTCCTTGCCAAGTTCTGTGTTCCCTGGGTGCTATGGAGAAAAGAAAGGTAAACCCAACTTAGAGCCTGCGCTCAGGGTGCTCAGATGTGGTGAGAAGCTTCCTGATTGACCCCGCTGGGCCCTGATCACGCTCTGTCTCTGCCTGGCTCTGTGCTCCAGGAGGCTGACCCCCAGGGACTAGCACCCAGACTCAGACTCTTCAGATGAGAGGTTGTATTTCTTCTGTGGGAGGACGCAGGAAGGTCTGAGGTGGGAGAGAGTGGCTGCGGTGTTTCTGGCCTGTTCTCCAGCAGGTGTCCCTCTCCACGGCTCTTCTGTGCCTGCAGCCCCGGGACTCCGGCTCTCGCAGGACTCACACCTCCACACCAGCTGCCGACCCTGGGTACCTTCTCACTGGCTTGTTGACAGTCTGTCACCCTTCTGGGAATATGTTCCTTGAGAGAGAGGACCTTGTCCGTCTCAGGCACTGCTGTGAACATCCAGCGTCTAGAACATGCCTGGTGCACAGCAGGGGATCAGCATGTTTTGTTGACTGAATAAATGAATGAACACGTGAATGAAATTACAAACCCATGTAACTTACTGCTTGCTAGATTCCCATTCCAATTATTTTCAAAGAATGATAGGGTCCTTTATGGGGCTTCCCAGGTGGTGCTAGTGGTAAAGAACCCACCCGCCAGTGCAGGAGATGTAAGAGATGCAGGTTCAATCTCTGGGTCAGGAAGATCCCCTGGAGGAGGGCTTGACAACCCATTCTAATATCCTTGCCTGGAGAATCCCATGGACGGAGGAGCCTGTCGGACTACAGTCTGTAGGGTCACACAGAGTCAGACACAACTGAAGCGACTTAGCACGTACACAAGGTCCTTTGTTATTACTATTTTTAAACAGCTGGATTTCTGTCTGTTTAGTTAGATTTGGCTGCGCTGGGTCTCTGCTGCTTGGCACTGGCTCTGTCTAGTTTTACTGACTGGGGCTGCTCTTTTTTGTGGTGTGCGGGCTTCTCACTGTGGAGGCTTCTTCACTGAGGAGCACGTGCTCTAGGTATGTGGGCTTCAGTAGTGGGAGCAGGAGGGTTCAGTAGCTATGGTGCATGGGCTTAGTTGCGGCGTGGTGTGCGGGAATCTTCCTGGACCAGGGATGGAACGTGTGTCCTCTCCACTGGCAGGTGGATTCTCATCCACTGCGCCACTAGGGAAGCCCCATTCATTTATTTAACAATCAATTACTGCACATCTACTACATTCAAAGCACTTTCCTTTGCCCCAGGAAGAGGTGAGTATAATGAAGGCTGTTGTGACAACCATGGCAACAAGAACCTCTCCAAACTAATGGGACATCGTGAATTCTATTGCTGAGAACACATCACAGGCAAAGGGAATTATCCAGACAAACCTTACTCTACCTCTGCCTATTTACTTTTAAATTTCTTAGAAGGTTGATAATATTTCTATACTTATTTCTCTATTAAAATTTTTTAAATCACATACTTTTTCTCTAACATTGCCAAACCTTTAAAAGCAGGTTAGGACTAATTTCAGCAAATAGCTGGTAAGCATTTATTTCGTGCTTACTATATAGAATATAAATATATAGTATATAATTATATATAATTTGATAGAATATATTTGTTTATACTTATTCTGTCAAATGGTGTATATATATGAATATAAACATACATCCTGTTAAATTTTGTAGCTAGCTAGATCTATCTGTATTTATCACTAAATAAATACCAGCTAAATGTAGAATCAAGTCCTATATATAGTTTTATACATATATATGTACTTATATATATAGTTACAATGTTATGTGTAATAGGGGACTGTGTCCCCTCAAAATTCCTATGTTGAACCCCTAATGTGATGGTATTTGGAAGCAGGCCTTTCAGTTCAGTTCAGTTCAGTCACTTAGTCATGTCCGACTCTTTGCGACCCCATGAATCGCAGCACACCAGGCCTCCCTGTCCATCACCAACTCCCGGAGTTCACTCAAACTCATGTCCATCGAGCCAGTGATGCCATCCAGCTGTCTCATTCTGTCATCCCCTTCTCTTCCTGCCCCCAATCCCTTCCAGCATCAGAGTCTTTTCCAATGAGTCAACTCTTTGCATGAGGTGGCCAAAGTACTGGAGTTTCAGCTTTAGCATCATTCCTTCCAAAGAACACCCAGGACTGATCTCCTTTAGAATGGACTGGTTGGATCTCTTTGCAGTTCAAGGGACTCTCAAGAGTCTTCTCCAACACCACAGTTCAAAAGCATCAATTCTTCAGTGCTCAGCTTTCTTCACAGTCCAACTCTTACATCCATACATGACCACTGGAAAAACCATAGCCTTGACTAGATGGACCTTTGCTGGCAAAGTAATGTCTCTGCTTTTCAATATGCTATCTAAGTTGGTCATGACTGGGAGATCATTAAGTCATGAAGGTGGAGCCCCATGATGGGAGTAGTGTCCTTGTAAGAAGAGGGGGAGTGAGCCCTCCCTGTTCCCCTGTGAAGTCACCTTGAGAAGATGGCCATCTGTGGACCAGGAATAGGGCCTTCATCCAGACTCTGACCACACTAACTCTCAGGACTTCCCTGCCTCCAGAACAGTGAGAAATGAATGTATGTTGTGGAGCCTCCTGGTCTACGGTGCCTTGTTACAGCAGCCCCAGCTGGAGCAGACTGAGCTAGGAATACAAGTAGAGATGAAGATTATAGAGACAGAGACATATCTATGTCTCATCACGTTTGGTTCTGAGATTTAACAGCCATTCTGATGCCACTGCCTTAAATTCCATGGGAGCTGAATGAGTTCGTAGGCAACATTCATTTCTTTAAATACGTCTTGAGGGCCGCCATGTTCCTGGCCACATGGAGAAACCTGAGAAGGTTGAAGCCCACCCCCTGACCCCCAGAGGACTTGTTTTGGTTCAGAAATGAGCCATAGACAGAGGGACTCTTGGGAGCAGGGCACCTGCAGCCCAAACCCTGGAGCCCTTTAGATCCCCCAGACAGTCCTTCACTGATGGTTCTCTCATTTCCCTCATGGATAAAGACACTGAGGACCAGTCAGGACTCGGGTCACAGTCCCTGGATGATGGACAGCACCAGCCCTGACCTGAGATACTAGGACATCTTCCAGAGACACTAAAATGTGACATTAAATAACATAGAAGGTGGTAAACTCAGCTGAAAGAAGGACCTGCCCACTCTTCAGAGGCTCTCCCCAGGGGCACCCTTCTGAAGGTGATACAGTGGATGGGAGACTGATCCCAGGCAAGGGCGGAAGGCATGTGCTGGAGGTGGCAGGGTCCCTGGAGGAGAGCTTCTCCATCCAAGGATTGGCTGGAACAGGGACAAACTGGCTCCACCAAAAGTCCATGAAATATTGAGATACTGTCACTTCCCTTTGATTTCTGATGAATTCATTCAGTCATGCTCAGTCACTCAGTCATGTCCAATTCTTTGTGACCTCATAGACTGTAGCCTGCCAGCCTACATGGAATTTTCCAGGCAAGAATACTGGAGTGGGTTGCCATTTCCTCCTCCAGGGAAGTTTCCTGACCCAGGGATCAAACCATTGGCAGGAGGATTCTTTACCACTGATCCACCAGGGAAGCCCATCCTCCAGTAGAAATCCAGCTCAATAAGTCAGTGCCTTTGGTGAAGTCTGTCAGACCTCTGACCCTGACTACATTGACCAAACACAGATGAGAGAGGGAGTTCTAGGGGTCAGAGGTCCCTGTGACCACAGGCAGCCCTGGGCTCCAAGCTGCAGGAGGAGACTTTACACTAGGGGGCGGTGGGGGGGGGGCTTCCCTAGGGATGGAGCACATGCCACCATATGCTCTGCCACACTCCTGAGCAGGGAACAAGTGATGGCCAAGCCCTGCTTTGATGCCTCCCGGGTTTGCTGTTGGAATGTCCAGTTCAGTCGCTCAGTCATGTCTGACTCTTTGCAACCCCATGGACTGCAGCACGCCAGGCTTCCCTGTCCATCACCATCTCCCAGACTTTGCTCAAACTCACGTCCATTGAGTCAGTGATGCCATCCAACCATCTCATCCTCTGTCATCCCCTTCTCCTGCCTTCAATCTTTCCCAGCATCAGGGTCTTTTCCAGTGAGTTAGTTCTTTGCATCAGGTGGCCAAAGTACTGGAGTTTCAGCTTCAGCATCAGTCCTTCCAATGAACAACTACAACTGATTTCCTTTAGGATGGACTGGTTTGATCTCCTTGCAGTCTAAGGGACTCTCAAGTCCTTAGAGTCTTCTCCAACACCAGAGTTCAAAAGCATCAATTCTTCGGCACTCGACTTTCTTTATGGTCCAACTCTCATATTCACACATGACTACTGGAAAAACCATAGCTTTGACTACAGGGACTTTGTCAGCAAAGTAATATCTCTGCTTTTTAATATGCTGTCTAGGTTGGTTACAACTTTTCTTCCAAGGAGCAAGCATCTTTTAATTTCATGCCTGCAGTCAACATCTGCAAGATTTTGGAGCCCAAGAAAATAAAGTCTGTCACTGTTTCCATTGTTTCCCCATCTATTTGCCATGAAGTGATGGAACCGGATGTCATGATCTTAGTTTTTGGAATGTTGGGTTTTAAGCCAGCTTTTTCACTCTCCTCTTTCACTTTCATCAAGAGACTCTTCAGTTCCTCTTTGCTGTTGGGATGTAGTGGAAGGGATTTGGCTGTGGGTTTGCCAGATGGAACCCGCAGAGGCCAGTGCTTCTCAGGCTGCAGTCAGTCTTTTCCATTTTTCCCCAATGCACCACATTACATAATTCTACTTTCTCTTTGTGCATTTTCTCTTTGCTCACGCAGTGCAAAGTTAGAGAGCCCTGTTTTATAGAATCGAGCCCCACTGATGGTCTGCCCTGGATATCAGGCACTTGTTTGGGTCAGAACTCCACAGGATTCCATGCAGAGTATCAGTTGTGGCTCACAGGACACTGGCAACCAGCAACAGAGCTGCAGGGTTCTTTGGAGCCATGGAGGGCCTGCTGACTGCCACGGGAATATCTTTCCAACAGCCATGGAACAGCTGGGTCCCCCTGTGTGGTCAGAATGCTGGGAATGGTGCTCAGTTTTCTCTGAGTTTCCCACTGAGTGTGGTATCTGCTCTTTATTCGAAAAAGCCTGTGTACTTTAAGAAGGGAAAAGTGAAAGTGGCTCAGTCATGTCTGACTCTTTGCGGCCCCATGGACTGTACAGCCCATGGAATTTTCCAGGCCAGTACACTGGAGCAGGTATCCTATCCCTTCTCCAGGGAATCTTCCCATCCCGGGGATCAAACCCAGGTCTCCCGCATTACATGCAGATTCTTTACCAGCTGAGCCACAAGGGAAGCACAAGAATACTGGAGTGGGTAGCCCATCCCTTCTCCAGTGGATCTTCCTGACCCAGGAATTGAACTGGGGTCTCCTGCATTGCAGGTGGATTCTTTACCAACTGAGCTATAAGGTGGGAAAAAGAGTGAAGCAAAAGGTTTTGTGCCAGGGATTAATACTACAGTAAAGTCAGAGAGATCAGACTTCTTACAAGACCCAAGAAGGCACGAGTCACCTCTAGTGGAGACTGGTCCTCTGAAGTTACAAGCATGTGACAAAAATCTGAATATGTTCATCTCTTCACTTGAGGATACAATAGGCCTTCCTGACAAAAGATAGAAAACCGAGACCCCCAACCTCTCATTTCTTGGTGTGACATTGGCTCACCTTCAAGGACAGAGGTACAGTCAGTTGAAGAGGCATCAACATCCCCCAGTGCCTGGTAACTCACACCAAAAATATCTTATAGGCATCTTGGGAGAATATAGAACAACTTCAGAGAGAAATGATGAATGGTTTGCATGAAAACACTCATCTTCTGGAAAGCCTTAAACTGCTGATCCAAGAAGTTATGAGATGGAAGAAAGTGCAGGAATTAAAGAAAGGGAAAAAAATATTCAAATCCTACAAAACAAAATAGTTTCAAATGATGAAGGGAGCCAGTTCACATCTCTAACTGAAACTATACTGAAGATGATACATCTGCCTGCTTAGTTTAGGGAAGATTACATTTGAATTAGATGAAAAAAGTGATTCGAACACAGCTGCTTATACTATCAGTCAGAAGTCAATTTGAAGAAACTTATCAATGCTGCTTGCTTAAATGTTTCCTTGAAAGAGAAAAACAGGAATTATTTTAAATAATTTGACTAAAATCAGATGGATGAAGAGTTTATAGTTCAAATGAAAAATTTCCAAACTGAGCAAGTATCTTAATGTCTAAAAGTTCACAGCCTAAAGGTGAGAGATAAGAACTTCAACTGAACTTCAAATACTGCCTGAACTGTGTCAAGAACACACAGTGAAACTTTGTAGAAAACCAGCTGAGGAGGTAATTTATCTCTTAGAGGAAAAACTTCCAAAAATGTAGAAAAGCATCAGAAACATGAATTGGAGACACAACTCCAGCCAGAAGACAGTCTGGCTGAAGGTCTGGAGAAAGAATTACAACTTCCTTCTTGGAAAGCTAGATGGATTATCTTCCATGAGAAAAAAGCTCAAGAGAGCTGGCTGGCAGCTTCGACAACTGGAAGAAAGCTCAGTGAGCTAAGACAAGGGAATGGCCGTACCTGGCAAAAATCAGCTGAAGTAAATTTCCAATTTCCCCAAGCAGCCCTAGAGTGGGCTGATTAATGGCCACACCCCACTGTTTGGATCTTGTGCATAACTTGTGTCATGTGGCCAAAAGGACCTCATAGAGGTAATTAAGGTTATGGATCTTGAGGCGATGACTATCCTGGACTCACCAGATGGATGCAATCTAGTCACTTGAGACCTCGAAAAACCAGAGAAATTTCTCCAACTAGAGTCAGAGAGGAAGTCAGGGAATTTCCAGGTGGGAGAAGGATTCACTGCACCGCCGAGTCGCAGTTGTCCACGTGCAAAGGTTGAATAAAGGCCTCGAGAAGCTGCTGCCAGCCCCTAGCTGACAGCTGGCCAGGAAACAGGACCTCGGACCTACAGCTGCAAGGAACTGAGTTTTGCCAACAACCTGAATGAGCCTAGCCTGAGCCTCTCTATTAGATAGAGTCCGGCCCATCCGCACTTTGATGCAAAGAAACCAGAGAGCAAAGTCACACCTCTGACCTACAGAACTAGAATAAATGTGTGTTGTTTTGAGGAACTAAGTTGAGAGCTAATATTCTTCCAGTCGACAAGCAGCCCTCGGCACAGGTCCTAAAAGATCAGTGCATCAGGTCCCCGAGGGAGGAGGAGAGTTAAGGACTCTGGAACCCAGGGTCACATGCAGGTCTGTTTCCGCTTTCACTGGCCCCTGTGCATCCACAGCCACAGGAAATTTGCCTGTGTTTTCTCTCTTTAAAAGTCAATTTATCTGTTTTTAGTTTAACCACTATTTTTTTCACTGATGCCACATTTGCTGATAAAATTACAATTCCTAAGGTATTGTTTTTCAAATATAAGTGGTTGCTATGTAATTCTTATGCATACATTATTTCCTGTAGAGAATAAATCATATAAATATTGTATTTTGTTTAAAATAAAAGGTCCATGATCATTTAAGCCATCATTAAACTTCAACATGGACAGAAGGAAACATTCAAAAGCATAAAGATCATTTCTATATTCTATGAGCTGTTATTGGAAATCTATAATAGTAGGTTAATATCTCAAAAATTTTGATTGCTTTTAAAAACAACACATGAGTGTAGACACACACACACACACACACACACCCCCAAATGACAACACCACCCCCAGCTAAACTTAGTCTTGCAATATTTTTATAATCACTAACTCATAGTTTAGGGGATTTGACATTCACCTTTGTTTCTTATTTTTCCATGTGTTTTTAACCTTTATTTTGTTTAGGATATATCCTTTACTGTTTAAATGTCTTTAAATGTTATGCAGTCAAAACAAATTTTTTACTTTGTGAAAAACATAAAGATACATCTTGAACTGTTATGTCTAGCAACCTGCTAGGCGCTGGACCCAAGATGACTAGACCTTGGGAGTCCCCAGGGGTGGAGGGGTGTGGGAGAGAGGCTGGGAGACAGAAGTGTAAACAAGTAATTGCCGGATGATGCAATGCAGGGAACCCCAGGGTGTGTGCAGAGCCTCATGGGATCCTGCGGGAGAGGCAACTTCTCTACAGGGGTCAACGCAAAAGAGGCAAACTTCCAACTGGATTTAAAAAAAGATTTAGAAATCAAGTATTTCTGTGGATCATGCACTACATTCAAAGAGATTGTAGGGCTTCCCTGGTGGCTCAGTTGGTGAAGAATCCGCCTGCCAATGCAGGAGATGTGGGTTCTATTCAATTCTGAGAAAATCCCACCTGCTGTGGAGCAACGAAGCCCATGCACCACAACTGCTGAGCCTGTGCTCTAGCACCCAGGAGCCCACGCTCTGCAACCAGAGAAGCCACCACAGCGAGAAGCCTGCAGCCTGCAGCGAAGAGTAGCCCCCACCACTCCAACTAGAGAAAAACCCGCAAAACAACAAGCCAAAAATTAATTAAAAATTTTAAAAAAGAGCATTATAAGTGTATACTCTGGCCTCCCTTGAATTTTACCAAAAAATTTAACAAGGGTTAGCCCCTCATGACCTCATCTATCGTCTTTAGAAAGAAGCCTAAATCGAGAGTTGGAAAACTGGTGTTTTATATCTAAATCCAGCATCTGCTAAACAAATGGTTTGGTTTCTGTAAAAATGGTAGTTAATCATAACCATTCTGCTTATCTTGTAGGACAATTGTAAAGATTAAATTATATCATGTACACGAAAACGCTAGGGCACCCGACAGATTACTTCAGGTCACGGCGTTTCTACACTGAGTTCCTGTGGCTGCTGTGAATGACTGCCATGTTCTAAAAGAACAGACTCATCAGAGTAATACATGATTTGACTCCTTTGAGTTCCACAGCACCTTTCTTCTGAAGCCTTGCACATCTGTTCTCTCTGGGAACCCCCTCATGTCTTTCCAAGATGAGCTGGGGCACATATGACTGCCCCAGACTTGCAGAAGAATGAGGAAGATGAAGTCACAGGGTGGGATCCAGACTTGGACTCCAGCTCCTGCTTTCAGACCATCCTCTGTGTACACACGGCACCCAGAGCACCAGGAGGAATGGCAGCAGTCCTGCTAACGCATCATTTAATAGCCACTCAGAACAGACAGGGATATATTTATTCCAATTACAAATGCTCAACAGTAAAGTTCATTCCCTTCAATATTCAGCTGGAGAAAAAAAGGAAAAATAAAAAACCCCATGCCTCTAAAATATAAAGGAGAAAGTACAGGCTGCCTGCCTGCCCAGGTTCCCGCCTTCCTCCCAGGGGTTTGCACAGCTGTGGGGACACCCCTGCTCTGTTCCCCTCCAGCCATTCTAGGCACAGAACCCCTTTTCCCACCTCTGCCAGTGGAAATTCCTCTCCTGCCTAAGTGTTAGTCACTCAGTTATGTCTGACTCTTTGTGACTCCTTGGACTGTAGCCCGCCAGGCTCTTCTGTCCATGGAACCCTCCAGATAAGAATACTGGAGTGGGTTGCCATTCCCATCTCCAGGGAGATCTTCCTGACCCAGGAATGGAATCGGATCTCCTGCATTGCAGGCAGACTCTTTACCATCTGAGCTACCAGGGAAGCCCTTCTCCTTGCTAAGCTCAGCCCAAATGCCACTCCTCCCTGATCCCAGATGTTGGGAATATGTTCACCAGCTTAGACTAGTGGGAAAGAATCCAGGCCCCTAGGAAGTCAGCTTGAGTCTGAACCTCTGCTTTGCTACTGAACCTTCCTACCTCTGGCCCCTTATCTGTAAGGGGGAGGCTGTGGTGGCCATGCTAACAATGGCCTTATCATTATAGGGTTATTAAGGGGATAATGATGATAAGATAATGCAAGTAGCACACTTGATGACGTGTGCAATGCCCAACAAATGCATGGGTATGTGCTAAGTTGCTTCAGTCACGTCTGACTCTTTGTGACCCTATGGACTGTAGCCCACCAAGCTTCCCTGTCCACGGGATTCTTCAGGCAAGAATATTAGAGTGGGTTGCCATGCCCTCCTCTAGGGAATCGTCTCAACTCAGGGATCGAACCCACGTCTCTTATGTCTCCTGCAATGGCAGGTGGGTTCTTTGTCAGTAGCACCACCTGGGAAGCCCATCCAGTAAATACCAGCTGTCAGATTCACTTCAGCTCTCTGAGGAGGGAAATTGGTTCTCTGGTGCTCCTTTACCTGGTACATAAGCATACATTCCAGTTCTGTCATTTATGAGATCTGTGAGCTTGGCCTACCATTTAATTTCCTAAAGTCTTAGTCCTCGTCTGCAAAATGGGGTTAACACGGACGTCAAAGCCAGTGATGTGTATTGAAGCACCTGGCACAGTGCCGGTAAGTAAGTTTTTGTGCAAATACATCTTAGCCATTGTTTGGTGCTTAAGCGTCTATATGAAAACTGTATTAAAGAGTTAAGGTTCTGATATCACAGCGTTCCTCAGACAGTATCGTCTGACGTCTACAGTTGAAATTACAGATTAAAACTTGAGAACTGGAAAAATGAGAGAGAGTGTGCAGGATCAGGCCAGGGCTGGGAGGACCACAGCGGGCAGCCCGATGAGATCTGTTCTCCACAAGAGACAAGCAGTCCTCAGCTCCACTCCTGAAAGCGGCCGTCACCTCCTCCTGCTGAAGGGGGAGGGTCTGGGCGAGGTAAAGAGAGAACTGGAGAACGTAAGAAGCAAGTGAAGTGAAGAAGAACGTGGTTGGGGGACAGAAGAGGGAGAAGGAAATGCACAGAGAGGTAAAGGCGGCGAGAGAAGCCCTGTGACCGGGGACATGCTCACCTCAGAGTCTTTGGATGGAGTGTTACAGCCCCAGAGGATGCTGGGAAAATCTAAGGGCGTGGCTGCCTGTCCCTTTGGATGGAGTGTTTCAGCCCCAGAGGATGCTGGGAAAATCTAAGGGCGTGGCTGCCTGTCCCCTTGGATGGAGTGTTACAGCCCCAGAGCATGCTGGGAAAACCTAAGGGCGTGGCTGCCTGTCTCCACACTTGCAGGTGGCACGTGGCAGCTGTCATGTGGGTCTCCAGATCCCACCACTCAAAGAAGGGGCCCAGCTTGCTTTTTTTCTTAATTTTATCTTATCAATATTTATTATGTTTTAAAAGTCACTTAATGATGGTTTATATATCCTATTTTTTTATTGAAGTAGAGTTGATTTACAATGTTCTGTTCATTACTGCTGTACAACAAAGCGATTCTCTTATATATATAAATATATACACATTCTTTTTTAAATACTTTTTCCATTATTGTTTATCATCAGATACTAATATATTTCTTTGTGCTATACTGTAGGATCGTGTTGTTTGACCACCACATCCTGCTTAACCATGGAACTAATCCAGGAAGGTGAGAGATCCAGGAGTCGACTCTGTTTTTCCCTAATAGCACACAGTATTATTGCTCTATTTTGATATAAGCTGAATATCCCAGTAATGCCGCTAGATTAAAAAGAAAATTATATGTTGCTTTGCTGATAATTTTTTTTTAAAGCAGAGGACGACTGTAGTTTGTTTTGTAATGATTCTACTTGACTTGTTCACCACCGGAAGACCTCAGCTCTTGCTGTAAAGGCCATGGGGAATGCCTGAGTCAGACACACACCCTCGATTCAGCGCGTCCGCCTCTGTGTGGCTTTGCAGAGGCTCCACGTGAGTGCAAACATTTGGCTACATCACTGTGATTTTAGCTGGTCCCGAGCAACAGATATCAAACTATTACCAGTTTCACTGATGTTCCTTTTATTTTTTCTTTATTTTTCAGGTGGGACATTATACTGATTGTATAATAGGTTATATTATCTCTGAAAGTTATTTTAAGATAAAAGAAGTTAATTTTTTTTTTAATTGACAGGGAGAGGTGTTGGGGAAGATGGGATTGAAACCCTGCTCTGGAAGCATTTCTGACCATCCTTTCCGTTAGTTCTCTTCTCTCCTGCCCACTCCAGCTGGTGGAGATGCTGGTCTGCAGGACGACAAGGCACTGGACCTAGCCCTCCCTTCCTGGGTCTCTGACATCCCCTGCCAAAATGTGTGTATTCTGTAAGGAAGTGAGTAGATCTCCAAATGGTCACTGTCACTAATGTTATCATATAATATCATGATTTTTTAAAGTAAAATATTCCATTTTTAGCCTGATGCTAGAACAGATTGGGGGCAGGAGTAGAAGGGGGCAACAGAGGATGACATAGCTGGATGGCATCATCAACTCAATGGACATGAGTTAGAGTAAACTCTGGGAGACAGTGAAGGGAAGCCTGGCATGCGTAGTCCATGGGGTCACAAAGAGTCAAACACCACTGAGCGACTGAACAATGACAGCAACAGGGATTTCTGGTGAGTGGGCCTAGCTGGAGGAAATGTAACTGCTGGAAGATGGTGCACACCTGGTTTTCCTCATTCCAAGATGGAGAGACCTCTATACCACCACCCATTGTGACTCCCTCAAGCTGGGCTCCAGGGGCCAGCTCATCCTCTCCCCTTCCTCCAAAGATGACCCCATAACCTTGGGCAAGGACATAAACCCAAAGTTTGCATTAGCTGAAAAGGATAGAAAGACTAGTTTTCAGTGGAAAAAAAAAAAAATCACAGCATTCAGATTCAGGATGGGAGTATTTCCAGCCAGGAAGCCAACAGAGTGATTGTGAAAGCTAAGACTTTGCAGCTAGTCACCCTGGGTTCCTCGGCTCAGCTCCAGCCCTGACCAGTCTTGTGACCAGCAGGTTTTATTTACCATCCCTGCAATTCAGATGCTTGGGCAGTTGAATGAGGATACCTGCCTCAAGTGGTACCCGTGAGAACGGAAAGAGTTATATTCTGTCAGTGCCTAGAGGAGGGTTTGGCACGTACGTATTACAGGCTAAATGTGATAGCCGTGACAAGTCTTCTTCCTGGAAAATTTCCTTCCCTTCCGCCTGGAGTGCAGAGACTGCAGGACGGCTCAGCAGTGCTTGTCGTGACCTGGGTATGCCAGGTGCGTGGTGCCCTTTCTGTGCATGTCATCAAACACAGACCAGATTAGAGAGGAAAGCTCCACAGGGAAACAAAGACACCAGAGAATTCCCGTTTGACAGGCACAGACCAAGACAAAGGGAGTTATGTGAACACCAGCCACATATTCAGAAGAGTTTAGACAATACACTGCTTTGTTATATTTCATGAGTTCATGGCACCCAAAGATGCCGCTAATACAGGAGGACAATAGCTGACATATCAGGTTTTGCAGTCATACTACCAGTGGCTGACTGTTTGCCAAACCGCCTTCGGCATCGTCCCTGAGTTCACAGAACAAAAAGAGGATGGGTATTAAAATGCTCACTTCCGTCAGACTTTAAAAGTCCCAGATTATCTGAAAGATCAGTCAAACTAAACCCAGAGTGCAGCCCGTTGCATCTGATGGCAGAGTTATTAAATGTATTCCATTCCTGAGGCATCTAAATAGGAGGAAGGGGGTGTTTGGCAAACATGAGCAGAGGGGAGCCCTGCACAGGATTTATCTGAGTCCACAGGCGGTGGACTAGTTTTCTAGGGCTGTCATAACAAATGACCACAATTTGGATGACTCACAACAATAGAAAAGTATTCTTTCACTGTTCTGGAGGCAAGAGGTCCAAAATCCAGGTGCCAGGAAGGTTGGTTCCCTCAGGAGGGCTGCGAGGGAGCATCTGTTCCGTGCTTCTCTCCCAGCTGCTGGAGGCTTCCACCCGTCTTCGGCGTTTCTTGACTTGAAACTCCATGACTCCGTGACCACCTTCTCCCAGTGTCTCCCTGTGTCTTCTCATGGCATTTTCCTGTGTGTGTGTGTGTGTGTGTGTGTGTGTCCAAACTTCCCTCAGGGTGTTGGATTGGTACCACCTTAATGACCTCAACTTACCTTGATCACATCTCCAAAGACCTTTATCACAAATCAGATCACGTTCCCAAGTACCAAGGGTTAGGATTTCAACATCTCTTTGGGGGCGGGGGACACAATGCAAGCAATAACAGGTGTGGATTTGCTAATTGCTGAGGAGAATTCAGAGTCAGTCAAGCTTTGCCCACTAGTCTGAGTATCTTCACTCCTTAAATGAGGAGAGTGTACACGTTTCACCCTTAGACTTGATCTTCTAAGAAAAACTCTCTTCTACTGTTTCACTTGATTTCTGTTTTAGTCTGCTTCCAGTTTTGGAAGAAATGGTCTTTGTCCTGTCTTTAAATCTGTTGTTCTTCATGTGGATGTCACCCTAGAAGGTAAAATCCCAAAAGCTGTTTAGTTGGTCATTGTTGGCATTAACGTGGGAGAAAGAAGACAGAGACTGCCTCAGAGACGCTCCTCAACCCGCACCAGTGGCTGTCTGCAAGCAAAGAACTTCACTAGCCTGGGGGGTGGGGATAGCAAAGGGGGCCCCTCTCTTTAAAGGAAGCCTGGAACAACACGTTCTTTCTGTATCTTAAAAGCAGGCATGAAGTTTGGTTTAAGGCTGTTAGTTTCCAAAGTCACAACGTGAGATAGAAGGGAAATGACAGTGACACAGTTCCGCAGGCAAAACGGGTCCTCCTTTCCCCATTCTTCAGGAAAAGACAATTAAAAATTTTTAAATAAAATTGCTTGTGAAGAGCATGAAAGTTATTTACCTGTTTGTTCGCCTGTGTGTTTATTTATATCTGGTCAGCAATGGGAGCCCACATGCCAAACCGATGGCGACTTGTTTTGTGAATAAAGTTTTATTGAAACACGGCCAACCGCATTTGTTTTATTGTTCATCCCTGCTACCCACTATACGGCAGAACTGGGCGTTGCCAGCAAAACCTAAAATATCTACCATCTGGCCCTTTACAGAAGAAGTCTGCCAATGCTTTATCTAGATTTAGGGAATTAGGAACTAAAGGATATCACAAAGCCCCAAACACACGGGTTTCCAGCAGTAACTTGCAACCTCCTGGTTCATAACAAGGCTATGAGCTTAGTGGTTAATGCTTGGCATTAGTACCTATTGGTACAAGCCAGGTAGGGTTTAAACCACCAAAACCCCCTAGCAATCATAACAATAGAGATGCCAGAAGTCAGCACTATTAAGAATCAGAATCCCAGAACGAATAGAAAAGAAGACTGAATCACAGTTTAGACTAGCCCTCTAAGGCTTGAAGCAGGGCATCTGCCTTGTAAACCAAGGATGTTGCAGCATCAAGCCCTCAGCCAAGACAGCCGCCCCACCGCGGGGCACCTGAGGGGTCTTGGGACCGAGAAAAAGCTGGGTACCGGCCCTGTGTAGTTTGGGTGCACGTCAGAGGGATGGCTTCAGGGAGCGCAGACACCTCAATCTTCCCATCCATAGAAAAGGGTTACTTTCATCCATTTGAGATGCTGCTTTTCTTTAATTAACAGTCATCTTTTGATATTCCTAAATTCATGGTTTTTGTTGCAAAAATTATATATCCTGACTCCTCCCTTATGACCTCAGAGCAGTCCCACAGAGCTACCTGAGAGGCTGCCTCCTAGGCTTAAGACCTCAGCAAAGCCCACCAAATAAAGCATAATTCTCTGCCTTTAGGGGATAAGTCTCTGACAAGGGGATAAGATCTTATGCTTGGTGCTGGGATGAAACCCAGCACAACTTCTCCCCGCTGTGGTCATTCTTGTAGCTCGTCCCCTCCTTTGCTAGAGTCATCAAATCACAGCAGGGTATCTCCAAAAGTGCTGGGGACCCTCAAGGCCTTCCCGGGGTCCCCCGGAGCATCCCAAACCCAGCGCTCTATAAAAAGCACCTCAATTTTGTCCCAGGGGCTGAGGCTCCTCTCGGCTCCCTCATCCCTTCTGCCAACCTCTGGCTTTCATCAGGCAAGTCCGTATTCTCAACCCAAACTGTGCCCTTCTGGCCCGGGCCCATGGCTGAATGCCTCAGTTGCACTGTCTGCCTGGTTCCCCATCAGACCATCTCTGAATCCAGGCTCTGTGGCAAAAGGGCCAGACCTGATCTCGCCCAATCTGCTCTGACCTCATTAATTTTTCCCCAAGGGCACAATGTCCAGTCACTACCGCTAAGCCACAGGGACTTTGATTCTAATATATTGGCTGCTGTCTTTTTGCTGAATCTGTCTTTCCGTGACAGTTTCTGGGTTAACCCCATCTTAGAACATACCAGAACCTGAAGGGGCTGCTAATCTTTTATGTCCTACAAGAATAAATAAATTAGTATACATATACAGCATTTAGAATCGTGCCTGACTATAATAATCACCTAATGTTCGTGTGTGCTCAGTCACTTTAGTCATGTCTGACTCTTTGTGACCCCATAGACTGTAGCCCACCAGGCTCCTCTGTCCATGGGATTGTCCAGTCAAGAATACTGGGGTGGGTTGCCATGCCTTACTCCAGGGGACCTTCTCCACCCAGAGATCGAACCCATATCTCCTATGTCTCCTGCATTGGTAGGTGGGTTCCTTACCACTAGCGCCACCTGGGAAGCCCAAACACCTAATACATGCTAGTTATTATGTAATCTGGAGAAGGCAATGGCACCCCACTCCAGTACTCTTGCCTGGAAAATCCCTTGGATGGAGGAGCCTGGTAGGCTGCAGTCCATGGGGGTCCCTAAGAGTTGGATACGACTGAGCGACTTCACTTTCACTTTTCACTTTCCTGCATTGGAGAAGGAAATGGCAACCCACTCCAGTGTTCTTGCCTGGAGAATCCCAGGGACAGGGGAGCCTGGTGGGCTGCTGTCTATGGGGTCACATAGAGTAGGACACGACTGAAGTGACTTAGCAGCAGCAGCAGCATTATGTTATCTGAGCCAGTAACTGGTTTCTTTCTTGCTCCATGGTGTTCAGAGACCTTTTGGAACCAAGCATTTACTTCTAAGAATAGGTTTTATCTTCAGGTTACTGAAATTCTAGTCTTATCTAGTATCTCTTCTGAATAGTTCTCAATTCCTATTTCCAAGTGGAGAAGAAAATCTTAGGAAATGTGCCTTTAAGTAGAATGAGAAGACCAGAATACCTGTATTTATTTTTCTTCTTTTATTTTTAAGCCACTGAAACTCAGTTGGACCAATAGATAAGCGATCCTTGAACCTTCACAAGCTTTGTCTAAAACAGAAGCTCCTTTTTCATCTTTTCAACAGACTGTCTTTTATACTTTTGCATGTAGCAAGGATTGTTTTCCCCCAAAGACTAACACAGAAAGAACCACTCAGAGTCAGAGACGGCATATTTATTAAACATCACAGCAGCCCTCCAGGGTCATCTATTTTCATGGGCTGCTGAATTATCCGTGATTATGATGTACTATTTATTGATCATTTCTTTTTTTTTTAACTCTATTTTATATTGGAATACAGCCAATTAACAATGTTGTGATAGTCTCAGGTGAACACAGAGGGACTCAGCCATGCATACACACGTATCCATTCTCCCCCAGATTCCCCTCCCATCCAGGCTGCGACATTACTGCTCATTTCTTGAGCTTCGGGTCTCTCCCATGCCAATGTCTCTCCCTTTGAGCTCTTTGACCAGCTGGGCCTGGCAGACAGGGTTGAGGGAAAGGGTAGAACAGAAACCAGGAAGCGAAGGTGCTGCTTCCCCAGCACCAGCCAAATGGGAGCAGGCCTGTTTCAAAGATTATTGGAGACAAACACATGCTGTGCCGTTCCTGACACTACCTATCCAGTGTCTGCTCCAGAAGTAGCCGTGTGGGATGGATAATAATTAATGGGCCTGTAGGGACCAGACCAGTAACTTGGTAACCACAAGGAAATTTCAGACAGCAGGCATGGCTCCAGATATGAGATAATCTGTGATCTTTAGACTCAGGTCTCATTTAGCAGAACAGGAGCTAGAGCTAGGCCCACACCAGCCTGCAGGTAAGAGGGCCTTCCAGAGGCATTGTGTCTAACACGAAGCCCAGAAGATTCCTTCTGTCTTGGAACTTGCTTTACAGTTGCTCTCATCACACAATACCATAGATATTTATCCACATTCTCCACTAAACTCTGAGCTCTGTAAGGGGTATGACCATGTGATTTTCATGTTTAGATCCCCAACGCCCATCAGTCAGCCGATTCAATTAATTTCAAGTTAAAACAAATCAATTAATTTCAAGTTAAAAATAACACTGTACCACACACTGCTCAATGAGACCACACCCTCCTCAATCAGATCAAGGCTTTATCCTCTAGGCTAGATTAAAAGTGGTCTCTTCCTCTCCCCATCTCACTCTCTGGGTCATTCTCAAATGGACTGGGAATGTTGGCCCCACTCTTGGCTTAGAACTGAAAGGCTCTGGCTGGATGTGGGCCCTGGAAGAACACTTGGGACCAAAGAAACTTCTCCCACCCACCTGCCAGGTGGCGTGAATGCCGTCCAAGACTGGATGGAGGGATTTACCCAGATGCTTGTTGTCATCTATTGCATCATCCTTTCCTAGGGAAAAAGAAAACTGTTTCCACATCTCTGTGACCTTAAATGTTCTCGATCTAATCGGACCACAGGCATCTCTTGGCCTTTCGGTACCAATCACATTGACGTTCTAGTACCTATGGTGTCACCCTGACCAAGCCCTCTGGAGGTGCCTGACTCATGGTGTCCCATCTTCTGGAAGTTACACCAACAGTGTGACCAGTACAGCAGGGCCAGAGTCACCGCAGGAGAGATGACCAACTAGTCACCAGACAACAAGCAAGTTCTCTTCATTCTCCAGTTCTTTTCATTCTGTTCATAAATAGAACATCTCTTTATGTTTTGCTCTTTTTAAGTGGATCCAAATTTGCTTCTCATTTCCTTAATTTTAGTAACTCATTCTAGATCTATTTCAATTTAGTGCCATTCTTGTCCCTGTTTACAACCCACCAGTTTACCATCTGAGTCTAATGTTCTGGACTCTGACCCCTGGCCCAGTATTTGATACAAGATGAAGAAGCGACTTTAAAACTTTCAAAGGACAAAGGCCAGAACAGCACACCCAATGCTTGCAAGCAGCCGTGGATCGCAGAAGCAACTGTGTGTGCTCGAAGGGTGCCATAGCTTATCCTTCACTCCACCTGGTTACTCTGAGACATTTTAAGAAGGCACCAGGAATAGAGGAGGGAAGAGAAGGGAAGAATTCTGAGCTGTGCTGGCCAGAAGCCACATGCCTTTTGGGGGAACAGATTCTTTGACCACCCCCAACAACGACCCCCAACCTCTTAGAAATTCTGGCAGCCCATCACTATCTGCTTGATCATCTGGACTTATACGCAGCCTCCGTCTGCACTTACAGGAAACAAGTTACAAGATGTAGATTCATTACACTTTTTAAGATGAATGTGAATTAATAAGACTTTTATTGCAAGCATTTTACAGAATCTTCCTGAAGCAACTTGCAAAACCTTGGCTTAAAAAACACTTTTTTTGGCAGCAGGGGTTGGAGAGGAGCTGCATCTGGAGGCCTGTGGGATCTTAGTTACTCAACAAGGGTTGAAACTGCATCTTCTGCAGTGGAAGCATGGAGTCTTCATCACCAGACCACTAGGGACATCCCCAAAAGACACGTTCTTAAAAAGGGAACTTGAGTGGTTATGTGGCTATTACAGCACTGTAGTCATGAGGGCAACTTTATGGCAAGGGTCCAAGGAAATAGCAGAGAGCAGTTGTCACCTCAGTCAGGAAACAGGGAGAGTTCCCCAGAGGTCCATGCACACTTCCTGCAAGTGAAGTTCAGGATATTTCCTCAAATCCTTCCCTTATCCACCCACCTCCCCTGTGTTACCTAGGCAAGATTCAGTTTGTTTTCACTTGTTGCAAACAAATAATTCTTGCCTAGATCATACTGAAGATCTAGAAATAGCACATAGAAAAGGGTAAACAGAGAAAAATCAGTGAAAATCTTTGCAGGCCCATCACCCAGCTTCCCTCTTTTGACCATCTGAGCACAGTACTCCATGGGAGTGGAGGATGAGAGAACGGGTGTCTCGGTGTCTGGAATCACTGATGAGCTGCCTGGTTTTACTATAACCAGATCTTACCCTCTCACCTAACACAGCCTTCTTCCCACCTGATGTGTAACTCTGATAAAAGAGAGCATTTTCTTGCCCTCTTTAACTGGTATTTCTGGATAGAGGAAAAGAAAAAAGAGACATTGAACAGCATGAAGAGGAAAAAATAAAACAACCAAGCATGCACACTTCTGCAGAACACACAAGAGACCCTCGATTTGGTAAAAGGCTCTGTTTCACCAGAGTCAAACATACATTTTCAACAAAAACACCAGTGCCCTACAGACCGGTCTGGCTGCCTAATTTCTACTGTAAAACAAGCTCCAGCTTGAGCTGGCCGACAGGTGGGAATTTGAAGCTTGAACATTTTTATTTCCTGTTTCCTTCAGTGTCCCGCTTTAGCGGGGTAACTGGTTGACTTCCACCCCCAGGTGCCCAGAACAGCCTGATTTCCCTTGTGCTCAAGGCCAGGTCAGCTCACAGTGGGTGGTGGCCCATCCCCCAAGGGTCTGCTTTCTTCTGAGTCACCGCTTGCGTGACTCAGGAAGTCATGCTGTAGATAAAAGGATCTGACTTAGGCTGACGGCTCACTGACAGCTCACAGCTAAGGAGCCCAAGTGCCTTCTCTAGGCCTCAGTTTCCGGATGTAAAAAAATAGATATGTCTGCTCTCCTGGGTTGTCGACAGGCCTGTAGAGCTCAGACAAGTCTCCACTACCAGAGGCTCGGTCTCTCCCACCCCTCCCTTCAAAGTAACAGAAGACTTACATCCTCCAAATTTCTGTTAGTGGGTCCAGGAGTGCATGGAACTTAAGGACAAGTTTACAAGGCACGGGAAGTGGGCAGAGGATGGAGGACATTTGCTCAGGGGCACTTCTGTGCCCTCACATGCCACAGCATGGGGAGAATGTGCTTTCAGACACTTGGGGTTGTTGTTCAGTTGCTCAGTCACATCTCACTCTTTTGTGACCCCGTGGGCTGTAGCCCGCCAGGCTCCTCTGTCCATGGGATTTCCCAGGCAAGAATACTGGAATAGGTTGCCATATCCTTCTCCAGGGGATCTTCCAGGACCTGGGATCGAACCCATGTCTCCTGCATTGGCAGGCTGATTCTCTACCACTGAGCCACCAGGGAAGCTCTACCATGGATTCAGATGAGAACTTTAGAGAAGGTTCAGGAAGCCGCGGAGCACTAAGGTCAAAGGAAGGGGAACAGTAGAAGTCTGCACCATTCTGTATCAGGATCAAAATTGAAATTTTGCAGATAAAATTTATGGTGAGAGAAAGTTGGGAGTTACTGAGAATTACAATTTAATGACGTTAGGATGAACTATTGTCTTAGATGTTTTTTTATGTTACTGAGTTGAAAGGAAGTTGACAGTCATTTTTCTTAATAATATGTTTAGCCGATTCAGAGTCCTTTGGGGGAACCAAACAGTTTCTTGACAGCTTAAAGAAATTAAATTACTTATTTAGAGCTTATAGTAAATCTCTTTGACTGTTTGTTAACAGAAATATTAAATCCATCATTTATTGATGGATTCCAAGAAGTAGCAAACTTGTTAGGATTTAATTATACAGGCTAAACAGCTAAACCCAAGTAGTAAATTTGAGTGAATCTAGCTCATGATGTGAATGAGAATATCATTTTCTGAAATACCTTAGAAAATAAATTCTGGGTACCAGAATTTATTTTCTGGTCCAGTGGTTAAGACTCTGCACTCCTGATGCAGGGGGCACAGATTCAATCCCTGGTCGGGGATCTAAGATCCCACATGCCACACAGTGCAGTCAAAGTAAATAAATATTACTGCAAAAAATTGTTAAAAGGAAAAGAAATTCCATGAATGTTACTGTGAGGATAACAATCTATGAGAACAATGTTGTGCAATCTTTATCTACTGGGTTACAGTTTTAAAATTTAACTAGTAGGCTAATTAGTTACTCCCACACCATTTTCTATAAAGAATAATAAGCCACTTAGACGGTTTTATAAAATAGAGCTTGATAACATAAATTACATATTGGTGGAAAACAAAATACATGAAATAGAACTAGGAATAAATCCAAGAAAAAATTGTCTACTATATGAAGCTATTTAGTTACTTTGGTACCAACTTTGTTAAGAGGAAGTGAAAAAAATAGCTAGACTTTTTATATATATAATATTTAAATTTTCACTTTTTCCAGTTTAAGGACATTTGAAGGACATTCCAAAAATATTCCTTTGCACTTCTCATAATCTTCTAGTGAGTCTTCCTACAATCAAAGTCACATCTTATTATGATATTTATATTAATATTATATCAAACTGAATACTGATATGTCAAATTAATAGCTTGAAAACAAGGATTGTCATATCACTAGAAAATCCTACAAAAAGCAAATCTCAGCCTGTGTGAACTCCTGGGATGTGACAGGATTTTTTAGGGACTTATACATACATCTATATCTATACTATTTTAAGATAAAAAATTTCTGTAGGAATTGCTTGCAAGTTTCTGTTTACAAGCTTCAGACTTCAGATATACGCTACCCTTCCACTTAACATAAAATACTTTTAAAGATTTTCTCAATAAAGTGTTAGTTATATCAGGTTTTGATTCCTACAAAACAGTCACCTTGTAAATTTCAAACACATAGCCCTGAAGATTCAGCACTCACAAGCTCAGATTTTCTGAGTCCTGCTTGAAGTGTTCTGTCCCATATCCTGTCCCATTGAGCCATCAAAATGCCCCAAAAATTCCAGCACTTAAGCATTACAATAAAAACATTCACAACTGAAGAATAACTTCAAGCCACAGATGATGAATAATCATAAGCCAAAGAAAAATTTTAATTAGTGATAGGACAAACAAGAAATTTTTAAAAGCTGACATCATTCTAATTGATTCAATGACTTTTTTCCCCCCTGTTCTACATAAGCTTTCTGGTATGTCAGTTAAAAGTATTAACATCAACGGTATTTGCCTTGGTATCCCCAACATAAGACACAACATGTTAATTCAACAACAATGTTTTGAGTGCCTCTTGGCTTACTCTGTGCAATGCAGTATCAAGCACCAAGTAGTTATAAACAACACCCTGGGAGCGCTTTTTTTGGTAATTAATTAGGGAAAATTTCCAGCATATACAAAAGTACACAAAAAAGTATGAATCCTCACACACCCATCACCCAGTTTTAAAAATTGTCAGCTCATTGTCAGTCTTATACTGTATTCCCAGCCACAATTCCATATTATTTGAAATCAAATTGCCCATATCATAACATTTTATCTTAAATACAAGCATAATAGCACTATGCCACCTAAATAAAACACCAAAAAAAAAATTTCTATATAGTTCTCAAATATCCAGTCAGTGTGCAAATTTCCCTGCCTCGTAAGTCACTTTTAAGCTAAAGTTCTTCCTCTGCTATAGTTTGAGTTCCTCCAAAAAGAGACCGTAAGACAGGATTCAGATCCATGGAGTTTAAGTTCAGGGAACACCACAAGGGAAAGAGAGAGGGGAGTCAGGGGGAGAAGACAACCAACAACGGGTATTAAACGTAAACCAACAAGGCCATTTAACCATTTACCAGTGCAGAATAGAAGCCTAATCCTTTCAGGGGAATTTTTGGAAAAGGGATTAACACACACACATACGCCCCTCAGGATTATCTCCCTGAGAGTTGAAAAAGCTGGATACTTATTCACCCACTTGATTTAATCATTGATTGAGGGCTGCTTCTGCGGACATTGATTTCCTGGCACTCCTGACCTTTCAAAATTGGACAGAGCAGCCTCTCACGGTTCAGGGGGAAAGCTCCTTTGGCACAAAGAGGAGCCAGTGACCACTGGAAGTCAGGCTGAGCACAGTGAAGGGTACAGAAGAGCTGGGTGAGCACAGACAGCGATTGCTACCCACTCTCCCCTTCTTGCCATTTACATGGTGAGGATACCAGGGTGATTTGTTCTGGAGAATTTCCAGCACTCTGGGTATTCCTGACTGCATCCACGTGGTGTCTTTTCATCTGTTGGCTGTCCCCCTCACTCTCTGTTCTCATTCTCCAATGGGTAGTTGGACACAGACTTAATAACGGACTGGATATTTTAGCTAGAAGACATCACTGGTGATAATGACAGGACTTTTCGTTAGCAGATACATAATGCCCAGTTGTCTTTCTTGGTGTAGTGTTAGGAATTTTTGTCCAAGTTCATTATTTCATTAGAGCATGCAAATATTCCCTCACTCTGCTGCTAAGTCACTTCAGTCGTGTCTGACTCTGTGCGACCCCATAGATGACAGCCCACCAGGCTCCCCCATCCCTGGGATTCTCCAGGCAAGAATACTGGAGTGGGTTGCCATTTCCTTCTCCAATGCATGAATGTGAAAAGTCAAAGTGAAGTTGCTCAGTCGTGTCCGACTCTTGACGACCTCATGGCTGCAGCCTACCAGGCTCCTCCGTCCATGGGATTTTCCAGGCAAGAGTACTGGAGTGGGGTGCCATTGTCTTCTCCACTCTTTATTCACTTATTAGCAGAAATGCTTCTACAATACAGAAACTTTTTCTTGTCGACTATTTGATTACCCCAATGTATAAGAAACATAAGATAAACCTTTGATTCTTTCCTTTTATTTGCCAATTCTCGGAATCCACTATAGGTGATCAGGAGTTCTTTATTTTTTACGAACTCATAGATTTAAACATACCTGCAAGCCAAGTCGTTTCAGTCATGTCCGACTCTTTGCGACCCCATGGTCTGTGGTCAGCCAGGCTCCTCTGTCCAAGGGATTCTCTAGGACAGAACACTGGAGTGGGTTGCCGTACCCGTCTCTGGGGGATCTTCTGGACTCAGGGATCGAACCCATGTAACTTAACATCTCCTGCATCCGCAGGCGAGTTCTTTACCACTAGCGCCACCTAGGAAGGCCTGAGTTTCAATCCATAGCCCAAATGCTCCCATTTTTGGCCAGTGAAAATCCATTCAGATTGACTTCTGAGTTCTTTTTGTCATTATTTTGATGGTCATTGAAAAATTTTTGCTTTTATCATATGACAATATGTCCCAGGACCTTCTTGAATTTTTCCTGCCCCAGTCTTGAAATTAGCTATTTCTTCAAGAATTCAGGTTCCTTTTAGTGGAAAATAGTAACAGGAAACACAGTCCAAGTTCTATCGGTTCACATCACTACTAAGACAGTCATTATTTCTAGGCTTTTTTGGCGGCCAGAGGTAGGAATAAGGGTTTTTTTTGTTTGTTTGTTTTTCTTTTTGTTTTTTAAGAGCAATACATTCTGAGATCATACTGATGTTTTCAGTTCAAGTTTAGGTTTATTTGGTTAGCTATTCTTTGATTTCATATATTTTTCTCATGCTAACCCCTTGATTTTTATTAATATAAACATAATTACTTATTTGCCATATCTTGTACTATATACCATAGTTTCAAAACAGCAATGCTAACATTATTACAAACAGCATGATAATTGAAAGCGGCTTAAAGCTGTTTGCAATTCTGTTTATCCTCAGAATATATCCCACTGCTGCTGCTGCTGCTAAGTCGCTTCAGTTGTGTCCAACTCTGGCGATCCCATAGACGGCAGCCCACCAGGCTCCACTGTCCCTGGGATTCTCCAGGCAAGAACACTGGAGTGGGTTGCCATTTCCTTCTCCAATGCAGGAAAGTGAAAAGTGAAAGTGAAGTCACTCAGTCGTGTCCGACTCTTAGCAACCCCATGGACGGCAGCCTACCAGGCTCCTCCATCCATGGGATTTTCCAGGCAAGAGTACTGGAGTGGGGTGCCATCGCCTTCTCCATATCCCACTAGGTTTATATATTAAATTACTGGGCTTTTTTTAAGTCACTTGAAATAATCCTCTCTGTATAGTTAAGTCACTAACTTAACACAGTAATCTTTATTTTGCTGTTTTTAGGAATTATTTCTAAATTTAATTTGATTTCATAATCACGAAAAATCTTCACATGGTTGCAAAGTCCAATCTACAAAACAAGGTATAATCAAAAAGTAAGATTTTTATTCATGTTTCCTCCACCCTGTTCCCAGGGCAGGTAACCAATTTTTTATATTTTTTCACTTTTTTTATTATGCTCTTATTTTCTTGCTGTGACTTAAATATAAGCAAAGAGATATTCATATTCTTGCCACATTTTTTTGAGTGAATGGTAGCATATTATATATATTTTCTCCACCTTGCTTTTTTCAGATAATAATGCATCCTGCAGAATATATGGAGATGAGATAGTAACAAACTTATACACACTCGTCAGTTACAGCTGCATAATTCTCCATTGACAGATGTCCCAGGTTCCCTATTGACAAACATTTGGGTTTTGCCAACATTTGGTTATTACAAACATGGTTGTAATGAATATCCTTCTGCAGATTATAAACTGAAGTTTCCAAAACACAAATGTTCTAAGACTTCATTTTGGAAATTGTTACATAAGTCATGGATTGAAGAGTTTTGTTTGAACTTATAGTATATGTTAGCTATGACCCTATCAACGTGGCTTCTGCATTTTCTCATTTTTATTATGTAGTAAAATTCTGTTTGTGACCTAGTATATAACCATTTTCCTAAGAAAATAGCTAATTTTAATTTTAAACAAGCAAAAGGAAGCGAAATTTCATCACAGCCCTTTCAGCAAAGAACAGGAGCAGTTCGCTAGAGCTGCCAAGCATCAGGGTTCAGCAGGGAAGGAGGGTGGGGTGGCTGGGGGCCTGAGGGCACGAGGCACAGGTGCCCTGCTGTTCAGGCAACAAACACTGCCCAGATGCGGAGCCCAGTGGGGAGCAGGGGTGCAGGGAGGACTTTGGTCCAGGATCTGGCAGCTGAACTGGAGGCTGTGAAGCCAGTCTGTCTACAGTCAAAGGCATAGGGTAACCCTTACTTGTAAGATACATCGTTCAGTATCAACCTACTGATTGAATCTTATTTTATTCTTCAGTCTCCAAATCTTGAGAAAGACATGTCAATGCCTCTTACCACAATTCATATTTCTGCCAGTTTCTCCTTGATTTTCCATAATTTTTTTTTCCTTTTCTATTTTAAGCCTGTCTGTCTTATTTTATAAAGGTTCACAAACTTTACATCTTCATTGTGGATTGTATCATTTATCAATATGAAAAGACCCTTGCTTTTCTGGCAAATTATTTTTGCTTTGAATGACATTAATGTGAATAAAATGACAATTTTAATTTTTATTCTTCTTCCTTCTTCTTTCTTCCTTTTGTAAATTACACTGTTGTCCCTTTTATTTTTTAACCTTCACAGCAGAAGAATGGCTGCCTTGTGTTCTGGCTGATAAAGATCATAGGTTCCTGAAGCAGGAAGTAGGCAGAAGGCTCTCTCAACCACCAGCAAGATTTTCCATGTCAGGGGGCAAAGCTGTGACTGCTCCTGCCAGGGACTGTCAGTCAGGCTCCATAAGATTTTCACTTAATGGTGTTTCCTCTCAGATTCCGACTGCTGCTTCCGCTTCCTTTCCAGTGTCAGGGTTCTGTGGATTCATCATTTTTCAGTGTCCGGGTGAGATGCTGGCTGTATAATAATTTTATGTGTTGCATGAGAACACGTTGCATTTTAAACTGGTAGCCCATTTGTCGTGTTTTTAACATTCCCTGCTATTGGTAATTTGATTTTAAAATTAACTTTGTATCGTAAAAGCTTATCTTGACGAGAACTTAACAGCTGAATATGACACAGAAAAAGAAACTATACATCAAAGATGATAAAATGTGCTTACAGATTTTTATTCTATGAATATGAATATTTCAGAACTAAAAAAAACCCATGACTTTGCCTTTTTACTTTGGAGTATTTTTATACTAAGAATTTATACATTTTTAAGAACATTTAGTTTTTATGTTGAGAACTTTGGATGAATTGGAAGTTTCAACCATGATGTGTGTGTTAGTTGCTCAGTCATCTTGGACTGAGTGTATCTGTTAATGTGCCTTAATATCATCTTTACAGGATTTTTATTTATTTTTAAATTGAATTTTTTAAAACTTTTTATTTGCTTGCTTTTATTTTTCTTTTTCGGTTGCACTGCACAGCATGTGGGATGTTAGTTCCCCAACCAGCGATTAAAAAAATCTTTTAAAAAATTAATAATTCCAACCATAAAAATGGAAATGATCTAATTAGAAAAATACATTTTTGACTCTCATGAAGCAACTGCTTCATGCAATAATAAACAGTGATGATAAAAGGATTAGAAGACAGTTGACGGGGAACTTTACAAAGCCATCAAGCTGCCATCACCTAAAGCCAGTGATCAGTCTTAGTGTTGCTCTAAGTGTGAAGGCCAAAGATCAGGTATCTTATGATGATGAAGTACACGCACCACTTGTCAAGTATTCCTGCCCATGTGAAATAGAGAGCCATGGGAAGTTGCTGTATGGGCGCAGGGAGCTCAGCTGTGTGCTCTGTGACAGCCTGGAGGAGTGGGATGAGGGGGAGGTTCAGGAGGGACGGGGCCATACCAGGACTCAGGGCTGATGCGCATTATTGTATAGCAGGAACCAATGCAATATTGGAAAGCAATTATCTTCCAATTTAAAAAAAAAAAAGGCCAACGCAATATTGGAAAACAATTATCTTCCAGTTAAAAATAAATTAAAAAAAAAAAAGCTAAACAGAATCTAGTTAAGGCTTTAGTTCTAACTTCTAACTTTCAGGAAATACAAGGAATTAAGGACAATTTCAAAGATCACCACCAGGAAGCAATCAGTCAAATCAATAATCAAGCAATATATTACAGGATAACCAGCCTGTTTTCAAGTCAAGAGCATGAAAAAGAGGGGTGAGAGGCAACCAAAACCTCCTGTGTTAGAAGCATGGAGCCCCAGCCACTGGACTACCAGGGAAGTCCCTACAAGATTTTTAAAACATTTAAAACTTAAGAGATTTCCCAGTTTGCAACTCAGAAAATATTACCATCATTCCCAAAGACCATAAAGTAAAATTAATCCATTTTTCAAATTGGAAAACTGGGTCTCCAAATCATAGGACAAATTTTTTCACTTTTTATTTTGGATTAATTTCAAATTTATGGAAAAGTTGCAAAAATTAGACCAAAAGCCTATATAACTCAGACTCATCAAACACTAGTGTTTTGCCACATTCACTTTCCCAGTCTCTCTCCCCTCATCTCACTCTCTTTTTCTCTCTCCCCACATGTCCACACACTTACACACACACACACATGTGCGCACACACACTACAAGAATAAGAACATTCTTTTACATAATCACATTAAATTTATCAAACTTAGACATCTGACACTGATACAACAATCATTACCAACCATTCAGCTTGTATTCCAATTCTTCCAGTTTCCCCAGTAATGTCCTTTATAGCACTCTGGGAACAAGCATGGATCATGAATCACATTTAGGAGTCCCTTTAATTTGGACTGGTCCTTCTGCCTTTCTTGGTCTTCACATCAACAGTGTTCAAGAGTGCAGAGCTGCTAGAATAGGAAGGAGTTTTCACTCTTCTCCACCCTTTCTGGAGTTGGCATTGCCTTTGCAGTAAACCTTGGTGGGTGCTATCCTGGCCTTCCAGAATCTATTTCTTAAGGATGAATGAACCTAACAACTCATTTTCATGAATTTACGTGTAGCATCTGAATCCACATACACTTATAAAGATTCAAGGCAAACTTAAACAACAGTTGTGGCAGTAGCATCTAGCACTTATAGAGTGCTTCATGCAGTGCATACACTGTCACTGAATCCTCGTAACAACGCTGGAGGATCGGTACAATTATCATCACCCCCATTTTATAGCAGAAGAAACGGAGGCACAGAGAAATGAAGTCACTTGGCCTAAACCACACAGCTAGAATACAGCAAAACCTGAACTTCAACTCCAGCCATCTGGTGTTAGACACTTCTAGGGGTTTCATCTCTCCCAGATAACCTCATCATCTCTCTCATAAGTATCCAGCCTGGTGAGCGAGTGCTTGGTTTTTATGATACATTGGCATATGACCTGGGTAACAAAATCCTTAGGAAAAATGTCTTGGTCAACTTCATACCCACTATGCTCTACATCTGAGCGTGGTAGGAAAAGAAGACCAGAGAAGCAAGAAGTCAGCAACAGACAAGTTTCCCACAAGCAGGAAGTGGCAGTGTCCAAACAGGCTCGGACTCATATTAAGTTAAATATTTACTCAGCTGACAGGAGTAAATATTACACTTTTAATTATTATCCACTTTAACCAACATTTTGCGAGTGTCCACTGTTTGGGAGACGGTATGATGCATTTTGGGGAAGAAAACACAAATAGAAAAAAGGGTCTTAGGGAGCAATATGCATTCATGAAAAAACAAAAACTAATGAATATTTATCCAAAAATATACATGTGTTGATAAATTAGTATTATGTTAATACAAAGAAAACAGGGTTCACACAAACCCTGAGGGAGCCATCAGAGTAGGGAAAGATTAAGGAGACAAGTTTCTCCTTGAAGAGAAGGAGGTTTTAGAATAGGTTTAGAATAGGCTTCGCTGGTGGCTCAGTAGTAAAGAATCCACCCGCAGGTCTGGGAAGATCCCACATGTTGCAGAATGATGAAGCTTAAGCGCCGAAGCTATTGAGCCTGTCTCTTGAGCCCAGAGCTGCAGCTCCTGAGCCCAGCGCCACTACTGAAGCCGAATGACCTAGAGCCTGCGCTCCGAGAGAATCCACTGCAGTGAGAAGCCGCGGAATACAACCAGAGAGAAGCCCCCGCTCGCCACGACTAGGGAAAAGTCCTCTCAGCAACAAAGACTCGGCATAGCCAAAAATACATACAGAAATACAAATTTTTAAAAACAGATTTAGAAAACCAAGGGACTGTGGAGTTAAGGGTGTCTTGAGTGAGATAAAAACACGGAGCTGAGAGCGGACCACACACACGTGGCCCTGCAGAGGGAGGAGGGTGGTGGGCTCACCTGGGAAGCGGAAGGATGCTAAGTGCAAGAACGACCTTGAAAAATCACCAGGTAGGTTCACAAAGTGCACAGGGACTCAGGGTTACAGATGTCAGAATGGGGAGACCATCTCAAAAGAGGGAACACTTTGGGTTTGGGGGTTTGGTTTTGTTTGTCATTTTACCAGTGTTAAACCGATTAAGTAAGCATGAAGGAGGGCTATGAAAACAGCTCACTGGATCAAGGACAGAAGAAAAACACCAGGCTTTAGAGAAGGCAGTGTGTTCTGATAAGTCGTGGGCAGAGAGGAGACGAGGGTGGAAACGTCAATTTCTTCACTAGACATTGGGTCAAAACACTTGTGGAAAATGACATGGCAACTGGACACTGAAGTGAGGTCAAGGAAGGGATTTTTATTTTTTAAATAAGAAGAGACTATAAACCCGCCACAATTCCCTGAGGCTGTGTCTAACCAGAGCCCTAGATATGAAATCAGCTCTCAAGGTCTGCTTTCATGACCTCAGTCATTAGAAAAATGTGCAGAAGAAACAGAAAACCTGAGAAACAAACATTTGTGCAGAAAATAGAGGGGATCATACAAATAAAACCTCATGTTGTTGTTCAGTCACTCAGTCATGTCCAACTCTTTGCAACCTCATGCACTGCAGCACACCAGGCTTCCCTGTCCTTCACCATCTCCCGGAGCTTGCTCACACTCATGCCCATTGAGTCAGTGATGCCATCCAACCATCTCATCCTCTGTCATCCCCTTCTCCTCCTGCCTTCAATGTTTCCCAGCATCAGGGTCTTTTCTAATGAGTTAGCTTCACATCAGGTGGCCAAAGTACTGGAGTTTGAGCTTCAGCATCAGTCCTTCCAATGAATACTCAGGATTGATTTCCTTTAGAATTGACTGGTTTCGGATCTCCTTGCAGTCCAAGGGCCTCTCAAGAGTCTTCTCCAACACCACAGTTCATACTGTTACACAAAGGCCACCTGGATATGCTTACAATGAAAAGGGAGGAACCAGGGACTGTGATGAGAGAAAATTACCAAAGTCAGTTACACTTGTACATGTGAAGACTGAAGGCCAACTTAGCAATAGGAGTAATTGTGGCAGGCATAGTTAACACTGATGTGTAGGATCGTGTGAGTGTAGAATACAGAAGGATCCAAAACCCAAGTAGAGACTCTAGTTTTCTTCATCGTATCTCAGAGCTTTGATAAAAAGTAGAGGATAGATGGATGTATTCATTAATTCAACAGGACATTTGCCGTAGACATTAGGGGTCCACAGATGAATTCAGCATGGCCACTTCACTAAGGAGTTCCCTGTCCAAAGACCAGGCAGGTAAGGACAGTCCAGTTCAATAGTTGCCACCAAAGGCAGAGTAACAACACAAGGGCTTCCCGAGCCCCTCTTTTATCCTGAAAGGATACCCATCACTCAGGATGTTCTTCGGTGATCTTAGCATTGCCTGCTGCAGGATGACTATTAACACCGCTCCAAGAAAGATGGTGTCTGTTGATCCTTCCAACCTCTTTGTCACCTCACTTCTGCCACAAATAACCAACTTGCCGGGTGGACCTTGATGTTATCATGAGGGATTTCCAGAAAGTTGTCTGGCTCCTAGAGATTATTTTTTCATAATTTTCTCTCTAAAGCAACTTGAAATACTGCTACTGTGTTCAGTATTGAGTAAGCTTCTGAACCACCTACTAGTGAGGTTAAGAACACACAGATACATACAAATGCACAACACACCCACCAACACACACACACCTTTGCTCAGTAACCCAAAATCTGTGTTTTTTTTAACTTTATTGAAGTATAGTTGGTTTACAAGTTGTGTTAATTTCTACTGTACAGCAAAGTGACTCAGTTATACTATACATTCTTTTCCATTATGGTTTATGGCAAGATATTGAATATAGTTCCCTGTGTTATACCGTAGGACCTTGTTGTTTATCCATCCTATTTAAAATAGGATGTATTTTTGTATCTGCTCATCCCAAACTCCCAGTCCTTCCCTGCCCCATGCCCTCTCCCCCTTGGCAACTGCCAGTCAGCTCTCTCTGTCTGGGTCTGATCCTGAGCATCAGTCCTAGGTCCTACCCATCAGCCCTGCCTAAGGTTCCCTGGGGCATCTAGTCCAGAGGCTTGGAGGCAGCAAGGCTAAATTGTTTCCCCCTAGGAACAAGGGGATGGGGGTTGCTGTTTTATTATGTAAGAGGGAAAAGCACCAGGAAAGTGAGCTTTAGTGAATGAAAGGTGATCATGTGACAGTGCCTCCAGGCTCACTCCACAAAAGGAAATGCACTTGCGTCAAGATCACCACATCCTTTTCACTGAAAATCACCTGATCACAGTGACTCAGCACTTTCAGACTCTTTTGTCGCTGGGGCCAGACCCTATTCCATTAGGACACACACATTGTTCCAAATGTGTTGCCTTGCCACACCTCACCACTGTTGCTAGGAAAACATATTCAATGCAGGAAAATGTATTTGTTACGCCAAAAGCAAAGACAGACATTGCAGAATGGAAGCAGGCAGTAATCTGGTCCAGATCAAAGTTGCGTTTCAAAAGGCATTTGTCATTGGTTCACACTCTCCCAGTTAAGCTTTTGCTGACTCATTGTAAATTACTCAAAGTTGTACCAAGCTAATGTTTAGCAACTCATTCTATGTGGAAGCCAAGTTCAATATCAAATTCTTAAAAGTATGTGTGACTTGGTCTATTTACACCTGAACAAATAGGTAATCATGAGTCACTTACCAACACAGCATGACTATAGGAAAATGGAATAACCAGCCACTCAAGTGAAGTCAACAAAGGTTATTTTTAATAAGAAATAACACTACACATTGGCCATAACTTCCCTTTGCATCACTGCTTCTTTGTGTACACACACACAAACACATATATATATATACTCATATGAAACTCTACAAAACTAAAAGTCAAGTGAGCAGAGATTATGTGACTCAACTAAGACAAGACTAGAGTGAACAAGGGTTCTACAGAATGTTCAGTTTAATTGTATGTGTTCATTTCCTTTCCCATTATTCTAATTATTCATTTTTTAAAATATACTTATATTTTTATATATTTATAAAATATACAGTATATTATACTGTAAAGTGCACAAATATGTGTATATATGAAGTGTAGTGAAGTGAAAGTCCGTCGTGTCTGACTCTTTGCGACCCTATGGATATACAGGCTATGGAATTCTCCAGGCCAGAATACTGGAGTGGGTAGCTATTCCCTTCTCCAAGGGATCTTCCCAACCCAGGGAGTGAACCCAGATCTCCCGCATTGCAGGCAGATTCTTTACCAATTGAGTCACCACGGAAGCGCAAGAATACTGGAGTGGGTAGCCTTGTTGTAGCCATGTGTTCCGGGAAACAAACTCACTCAGAAGGACAATGCAGATAGTGGAGTGCAGTTTATTACACCGGCGGGCCCAAGACAAAGTCTCCTCTTAGCCAAGGACCCCAACCAGTTTCTGTGAAAACCTTATATACCCTAATTGTACGTGCTCAAACCCACCTCCCCAAATTCCCTGAAACTAATCTGAACAACCCACTCCAGTACTCTTGCCTGGAAAATCCCATTGATGGAGGAGCTAGTAGGCTGCAGTCCATGGAGTCACTAAGAGTTAGACACGACTGGGTGACTTCACTTTCAATTTCACTTTCATGCATTGGAGAAGGAAATGGCAACTCACTCCAGTGTTCTTGCCTGGAGAATCCCAGGGACAGGGGAGCTGTCTATGGGGTCGCACAGAGTCGGACACAACTGAAGTGACTTAGCAGCAGCAGCAGCAGTCTGAACAAAGGAAAAGAAAGATATGATCAAAGTTAACCAGTGATTCATATGCCTTAAGCCTAGGTAGTTAACAGTAGACAATTATCAACAGGCCTGTGGTCATACCCCAATAAGCATAACAGAATATACGATTCTATTTGGTTAGATAATTAGGGTATTCTTTTAGGCGACGGAGAGTCTAGGTATGAGCTCTGAGGCTCTTCCTTCGGGGGGCCTGGTTTTCCAGTTGGTATGTCGTTTCCATAGATACTGGGCATATAGATCAAAGTCCACAGTTCCGCCTAAGACTGAGTTCTGCTTTCAAGAAGGAGCCTGTTCTGTCTGTTTCCTCCTTCAGCCTAACCCTTCTCCAGCAGATCTTCCCAAGCCAGGAATCAAACTGGGGTCTCCTGCATTGCAGGCAGATTCTTCACCAGCTGAGCTACAAGGAAAGCCCATATATATGTGTTCCCTCCTGCTAGCACACGCAGGAATCCTCCAATCAGGAGGATTCCAGGGGGTTGGTAGTACATGCAGACTGGCGTCTCCTGTCTCCTTTTGACCTTTCCTGAATTCTCCTGGTTGGTGGTGGCTTGTTAGTTTCATGCTCCTTACTAGGACATGATATTCTGTTCTAAGATAATTCATGCAAATTGTTACTGTGGTGTCTGGCCAGGGTGGGAGGTTTCGGTCAGTGGTTTTCCTAACAGTTTTATAAAACTACCAACCCTCTAAAATCCTCCGGGGTGGATTCCATCTTGGCTGAGTGATGTGCGCGCCACCAGGAGGAAACCTAAGTCAGACTGAATGGCCAGAGACAACCCAGAAACTAACTCCATCACCATAAAACCCAAGACTGTGAGCCACATGGCAGAACAGAGCTGCTGGGTGACTGACCCTGCTGCTCTGCCATTTCCTTCCCAATAAAGTCTTTTATTTCGTCAGCACATGTGTCTCCTGGGACAATTCATTTTAAAGCGTTAAGACAAGACCCCACTCTTGGGCCCTGGAAGGGGGGTCCCCCTGACTACAACAGAACCACCATCCAATTCAAGACAGAAGACATAGGACATCCCTGCTGGCCTCTGTAATGATGCCCAGCGCCCCTCCCCAGTAAATATCTCCCTATGGAGGTAAAGCAGTTCTGACCTCTATCATCACAGTTTGTTGTTCTTGAAATTTATGTTATTTAAATCTTTAGATACATACTATTCACTTAATTTTATAAAATGCAGTACATTCAAAAAGTACAAAAGTGATGTTTCTCTCCTAGCTGTGACCTCCAGGCACTTAATTTCTCTATCCAAAGGCACCCAATGATATCAACTACTGTGTGTGTTTATTGAAATATTTAACTCATTTGCATGCAAAGACATGTGTATGCATAGCCTTCCTCCTCTGACAAGTTCTATAGAACACTGTATACACAGTGTTGCATACCCTGCAGTTTACACACACACCCAACATGGGTTGTTCCCTGTTCAAGACTTTCCCTCTTTTCACTATGCTGCAGAATATTCTATTATTGAAACACTTTCCTAAGGACAAACATTTAGGTTACTTCCCATTTCTGGCTATGATAAATCTTTAAGGTATGTTATTCCACAGAAGTAAATCTACAGGAAAAAAGTCTTAAAAGTAGAGTTCCTGGGTCAAAGGACATATACATTTGCAATGTTTATAGATTTGCAATATTCACCCAGTGACATAGCAGTCGTTCCCTTTTAAACTCCAATTTAAACTCCAAGGGCCTATTTTCTCACAACCTTGCCAACACGGTGTACTATTAAACTTTTGGAGCTCAGCCGATCTGATAAGGAAAAATGGCTTCTCTAGGTATATCTAATTTGCATTGCTCTCATTATGAGGCTGGGCATATTTTCATGGGTCTATGAGCCATTTATTTCCTTTTTTGTGCATTCATTTTTTGTTCATTTTCTTATTTGTTTATGCATTATTTTGAAGATGCATCTTACATATTAAAATTTAGCCTTTAACTGGGGAATGTCTTGCAAACATTTTCTCCTAGATTATTATTATTTGTCTTTCTTTGTAGTAGCATTTGCTGTACAGGGTTTTGTTTTGTTTTGTTTTGTTTTAATGTAGTTGAATTTTATTGTATGGCTTTTGACCTTTCCACTCAAAGGTGATTCTCCCATGGAATATTTTGGTGTTTTAATAGACTGTGTTTTTTTCTTTCTGTTTAAATGTCTAATTTATCTGGAATTTATTTGGGTGTATGATGTAAAGTATGGATATAACCTCACCTTTTTCAAGATGACCATTTAGCTTTGCAAACACCATTTATTAAGTAATTGCCTTTTCTCTCTTGATTTGAAATATCATTGTTATTATATACTAAATTCTACATATGTTCTAGAGTTTCTATCTCCCATCATTGCCCTAGAGTTCCTACCTCCAGGAGTTTCCAGGATCAGATTGTTTTAATTATTATATTTTCAAAAAAGTTATAAGCTGCTCACCACCTTCACTCTACCTCCTTCCTCATTGTTTTATCTTGTTTTGTCTTTTTCAGAATTTCCCTGGTTATTCTTGCCAACTGATTTCCTCCGTGTGAATCTTGGAATCAGCTTGTTTAGCTCTGATATCTTGTTGGTGTCTTTATTTGGATCTCATTAAATTTGTAGATTAATGTAGTATTCATGTTACTTATTATTACCTAACAGACTACTCCCAAGATTTAATGGTTTAAGAACTTAGTATTATTTCTTACGGTATGCTGATTCAAGTCCTCAGGCAGATTCTCATTTGGGATGTCTCAGGGACTTGCAGTCAGAGGAATATTTCTTCCCTCAAATGTCTGTGCCTGAGCTGGGCCAGTGAGGGCCTGGCTGAGCATCTCTCTTCCTCCAGAAGCCCCTGCACGTGCCTGACTGGGCTTCCTCACAAAGTGGCAGGATCACAAGGGTCAGGCTTCCTCCACTGTTGCTTAGGCCAAGTGTTCCAGGAAACACAAGCATCAGCTCCAGGGTTTCTCATGACCTGGGCTCAGAAATCACACAGTGTCACTTCTCCCATAGCCTATATATCAAAATAAGCTACTACAGGGACCCAAATGGAGGGGACTACACAAAAAATGACTACGGCTATTTTTGAAGTCTAGCATTCCTACATGGGGGGAATTACCACAGGAATGGGATCTGGGTAGAGGGGTTTATTTATTTGATTCATGCTCTCAAAGAACTTTTAGGCAGGAGACACAGGTTTGATCCCTGGGTGAAGATTCCCTGGAGGAGGAATTGGCAATCCACTCCAGTATTCTTGCCTAGAGAATCCCATAGACAAAGGAGCCTAGCAGGTTAAAGTCCATGGGGTCGCAAAGAGTCGGACATGACTGAGCACGCATGCACAAAGAATTCTCATCAATTTGAAAATGTTAAAAAAGAATTTCCTGTATAAAATGGAAAATTAATGAAGGGAAAGTTTAACCCTACAAATAAATGACACACTTTAGTAACACTTTATGGTTCACATAATGCTTTCCTCCCCAATTTCAGTTGGTTTTCATTTCTACATGAGGCAGTTTTATTGTTCTGGTTTCTCAGATCATGAAACTGAGGCTCAGATAGATTCTAAATTACTCAAAACCTCAAGAACTCCTCTGACTTAGGGCCCAACTTGCCTGAGGCAGAAAAACTCAAGCATCCACAGGAGCCAAGATGATAACCAAAATGAGTTAACTAGCCAGGTGGTATTGTTTTGGAAAAGCCACATTTTGTCTGAAAATTAAGTGCATATGGTATTCTTTATTTCCACTCAGCATTATTCTCTTTTATTTCTTGCTAATCCTGCTGTCATATTCATCTACCTTTGGTTTCCAACTACAGTTAGTCCCTTACCTATGAACGAGTTCCATTTTGAGGGCACTTTGTAAATCCAATAGGTTGGTAAGTCCAGCAAAGTCAGCCTAGGTACCAAACTGACACAGTTGGCTATATAGTACGGTACTGTAACAGGTTTATAATACTTTTCACATAAATAACACATCAAAAACAAAAGTGAAGAAAACATTTTTAATGCACTATAAGTGCAGAACCTTGAAAAGGACAGTAGCACAGAACAGTAGCTGGCATACAGGGGTTAGGATCCAGTGAACAGAGAAGACGAGTTCCAGCCTGGAGGAGGGAGAGGACGCGGGAGGTGGTGCAGCCGAAGGATGGCCAGCAACAGGAGACGGAGGGCACGCTGCGATTTCACTCAGAGACGGTGATGGCAAACACTGTGAAAGCATCTTTGAAAGTTTGCAACTGGAAAGTTTCTATATGGGGGACCACTGTACTGATAGAGACATAGTTGCAAGACACAGCTGACTTCCTTCTTAAGTCAGCCATAAGGAGAACACACCCGGACACGGGGTGGTCAGTGACAAAGGAAGGCTTTGGTGTCTGGAGTCAAAAAGAGAGTAGACAGACTTCTGCATACTGGAAAGGGAGCTGCTTCTCCTCTCCCGGGAATGGTTGTCACCTAGCACCCCGGGCCAAGTGTGTAGCTTTTTTATTTTCAGAGTTGTTAGAAGTCCTTTTTCAAATAAAATCATCTGAAGTTTCAATACTGATAATAAACTCAATTTTTAAAAAAATGAAATTGCCCACCAGCCCCCAAGTATGGAATGGAAAGAGCAGCCCACCCCAGCCCATGGGTGGAACAGTCAATTCCCAGTCTGAACCACTACACAAGTACCGACCTAGGTGCTCTGAACTGCTCTCCCCACAGTATGAAAGCCTCAAACCAAGAGACAAAGGGAAAAAATTATACTGAAACAGTGAACACCATGGAGCCTGCCATAATCTGTTCAGACAGCTAGAGCAGACTATCATAGACTGAGTATCTTATGAACAACAGAAATGTATTTCTCAGTTCTGGGAAGTCCAAGATCAAAGCACCAACATCTTCAGTGTCTGGTGAGAAGGCCTTCCTGGTTCACATACAGCTGTCTTCTCGCTGTAACCTCACATGATGGGGTCTTTTTTATAAGGACACTAATTCCATTCATGAGAACTCCCCCTCATGACCACCACTTTCCAAAGAAAAGCTCCACCACCAAATACCATCATATTGGAAATTAGGGTTTCAGTTTATGAATTTCATGGGGACACAGATATTCAGCCAGCAGCAGAATTACAGCTAAGGCAACAAGAGATGAATCTGTGAAGATTCTTCTACAGCCCTGAGATCATATAGGACCCAAAGAGAGGTCATGATTATTTCTGAAGATATGGTCACAGGAAATGAACAGCCAGGGAGAGTTGGCAGCCACACAGATAGAAGGTTTGGCTCTATTAACTTCACACAACAGGACATTTGAAAGGAACCTTAAAATAAATGTTCCACATGTCCAAGAGATGAAGGAAGGAAGAGAATCTGTAATGCAAGAACAGAACATTTAGAGAAAAGAATCTGCTAATCTGAAAAAGAGTCAAATGGCATGGACTGAATTATAATGCATTGATTTGACCTGAGCTGCATACTAAACCGACCAATTATTAACTAAGCTTTGTTGTAAATATTGCCTAAGAAGAGAAAAGAATGAAGGAAACAAATCTGTCTGTCAAAAATTTTTAAATATTCTAAAGTTATTTTTTAAAGTATTTTTCCAAAATCATTCTAAACCTTTTGTCTCAACTTCTACAGTGATGTGTTTGATAGCGATTTATATTAGGAGAAGAGGGGCCTCATTTTACCTGAGTAAACACTTGCTTAAGACAAGGAATTCCACAAAAGCTGTTGATGAGAAAAGCATTGTGTAGTACTTCCTCTTTGTAGTTTAAAAGAACCTTGAAAACTGACACAAATTAAAGGTGTTTCTACGTAGTAAGCTAAGTAATAATGGATATGGGCATATTACAGAGTTATAATTATCATGCCTCTATGCATGAATGTAGACTATTCTATGAAAACCTACAAGACCTTATAGAACTAACACCCAAAAAAGATGTCCTTTTCATCATAGGGGATTGGAATACAAAAGTCAAGAAACACCTGGAGTAACAGGCAAGTTTGGCCTTGGAGTACAAAATGAAGCAAGACAAAAGCTAACAGAATTTTGCCAAGAGAACCCACTGGTCATAGCAAATACCATCTTCCAACAACACAAGAGAAGATTTTACATGGACATCACCAGATGGTCAACTCCGAAATCAGATTGATTATAGTCTTTGCAGCTAAAGATGGCAAAGCTCTTACAGTCAGCAAAAGCCTGGAGCTGACTGTGGCTCAGATCATGAATTCCTTATTGCCAAATTCAGACTTAAATTGAAGAAAGTAGGGAAAACCACTGATCATTCAGGTATGACCTAAATCAAATTCTTTATGATTATACAGTGGAAGTGAGAAATAGATTTAAGGGACTAGATCTGATAGACAGAGTGCCTGATGAACTATGGATGGAGGTTAGTGACATTGTACAGGAGACAGGGATCAAGACCATCCCCAAGAAAAAGAAAAGCAAAAAGGCAAAATGGTTGTCTGAGGAGGCCTTACTAATAGCTGAGAAAAGAAGAGAAGCTAAAGGCAAAGCAGAAAAGGAAAGATATACCATTTGAATGCAGAGTTCCAAAGAATAGCAAGGAGAGATAAGAAAGCCTTCCTCAGTGATGAGTGCAAAGAAATAGAGGAAAACAACAGAATGGGAAAGACTAGAGATCTCTTCAAGAAAATTAGAGATACCAAGGGAACATTTCATGCAAAGATGGGAACAATAAAGGACAGAAGTGACACGAACCTAACAGAAGCAGAAGATATTAAGAAGTGGCAAGAATACACAAAAGACCTATACAAGAAAGATATTAATGACCAGACAACCATGATGGTGTGGTACGTCACCTAGAGCCAGACATCCTGGAGTGTGAAGTCAAGTGGGCCTTAGAAAGCATCACTATGAACAAAGCTAGTGGAGGTGATGGAATTCCAGCTAAGCTGTTTAAAATCTTAAAAGATGATGCTGGGAAAGTGCTGCACTCAATATGCCAGCAAATTTGGAAAACTCAGCAGTGGCCACAGGACTGGAAAAGGTCATGCCAGTTCCAAAGAAAGGCAATGCCAAAGAATGTTCAAACTACCACACAATTGCACTCATCTCGCACACTAGCAAAGTAATACTCAAAATTCTCCAAGCCAGGCTTCAACAGTACATGAACCGTGAACTTCCAGATGTCCAAGCTGGATTGAGAAAAGGCACAGGAACCAGACATCAAATTGTCAGCATCCTTTGGATCACAGAAAAAGCAAGAGAGTTCCAGAAAAACATCTACTTCTGCCTTACTGACTATGCCAAAGCCTTTGACTGTGTGGATCACGACAAACTGTGGAAAATTCTGAAAGAGATAAGAATACCAGACCCCCTGACCTGACTCCTGAGAAATCTGTATGCAGGTCAGGAAGCAACAGTCAGGACCGGACATGGAATGACGGACTGGTTCCAAATTGGGAATAGAGTACATCAAGGCTGTATATTGTTGAAACAGAGCAGGACTCTATGATCCTTGCCCCCCTCCACCGTGTCTATTGGCTGCCTTTTGCCTGTGGAAAACTTTAATCAAAGAATGAGTTTAATCAGAGAAGTGAGAAATATTGAAACAAAAGAAAACAGTCTAAAGAGACTAAATAATAATAATGTAGTCATTAAACATAGTCAAGGACCTTTAGTTCTTTCTCAAGGGCTGTGGATAATATTCTGAGCCAAATCCTGTAAGCTGTCTTACAGATACCAAACAGATGGAAAAGTTAACTAAGTGATAACCAGACTGTACCCAGGACTTGAGCTGCCACAATTCCAAGAATTGGCCGCAAAGAAATGGGAACAAGTGCACCCCAGAACTAAAGATTAACTGCATAAATCAACCAAGATGATGTTAGTCAGACCTGATGACCAATTTGAAGATGACTCTTAGAGATGACTATGCTGTTTCTGCACGTAACTCCCCCCCCCCCCGACTCTGTCTATAAAAGGTCTTACCCCTTGCTTGTCACGGAGGGAGTCAGACTTTAGACAGATGTCCACCACACACCCCCACCCCTCGCAGTTGCCGGCATCTGAAATAGAGCAAACTTTTCTTTCCACCAACCTGGCCTGTTTCCTGGCTTTTGAACAGCGAGCAGCCGGACAGTGCCCCCGCCCCACATACCTTTCAGTAACAGATTTTGGTGCCAAACGTGGGGCTGGCTACTGCTGGCTATGGCTGGCTCTCCTGGGCCTTCTAGGGGGCACAATGGCTCTGATAGTGTCTTAGCCTGCTGCCGGTGGCTAACCAGCCCTGAGTAGGGGACTGGGGGACATTCCTCAGTTCAGTTCAGCTGCCAAAACCGTTTGTTTTGAGGATCCTCCCTGCTTCTCCCCTGCTCAGCACTGGCTGCCAACTTACTGCTTTTCTTGGTGGAATGGAAACTTGCATTTGGGATGAGCTGACGAGCTCCAAGACTGGCTAAGTCCACCGGTGTGCACATTGGCAAACGTCCCATTTGGGAATGCCTGCCAATTGGTTCTCTTGAGGACTGTTTGTGAGCGCTAGGGCTATTTGGGCATTTTGCCAGTTGGTTCAGACGTGTGTCTGATGTTGAGGATCGTTTGTGAGCAACAAGTGTCATTCAGGCATTTTGCCAATTGGTTCTGACGTCTACCATTGAGGACCGCTTGTTTTGGGGAAAGGTTTGTTTGAGACTCCACCCTGGTCACCCTCAGAGAGGGTTTATGACGGATCAGTCGTCTGGTGTGTGAGTGTGTGTTCCTGTTGCCTTATGGGAAATTCAGCTTCAATTCATTAGGAAAAATTTTAGCTGTAAATTTATGACTAAAAAAGAAAGATAACTTTTTTTGGACAATATATGGCTACAGTATTCTTCAGACTCTGGAGAAGATTGATCAAGACGAAAGTCTTGAAATTCAAAAAACTGGTCATTTTTATGTACACAGTCAGGGAAAGCTAAATTTGATAAAACACTTTTTTTCAGACCCTGAAAAAAACAAAAATATGCCCCAAAAAATGTTTGAGGTTGACATTTATCATGTCCTTGAAATACAAACACAGTTCACTTTGCTTGGATCTTCAGCCTTGGGTTAACTATGCAAAGGAAAAAGGCTTTAAAATTGAATGTATAAATTGACTATTCTGCCTATACTCTGTAAACTGATTACCTAATTTTGTATTCCCAAGAGGGACACTAAAGATGTTTGGGTTTATTAAACATATGTGTTGTACCAATGAAGAAAAATTATGCTGTAAAAAATGTGTTTATTTTTGAGGTTATAAAGTATGTTCTTAAGTTTGTCAATCAAAAAATGCTGGTATAACATTTCAATCACTTGTTTCTTGGTTTTGTTAAAACCTTCAAAGGTTAAAAATTGTGATATATAAAAATGATAAACAAAATATTTTGGTATGTAAAACAAGTAAGATATATATTGTCAACAAAGAGAAGATATTAAAAAATGGAGATATTTTTGTTGAAAAAAAATGATGATAATAATTTTGTCCTTCAATTGTTTCTGGATAGAGAAATAAAAGAAAAATTTCTTTGGATCTAGAAAGTGACAAAAGGTTTGTAAAAGAGAAATTAGAAAGAAAGAATTATGTGTGTTGTCAGAATTAAGATTAGACTAAATTTAATTAGATAAATGAATTTTATTAACAGTAAACTGATGCAAGACTAAAGTTGGTTTTTCTCTCTGTTAAAGAAAACCAAGTTCTCCTGAAATATTGATCTGATTTAGTAACAAAAGCTTCTAATAAAAAGTAATTGTTTTGTTTCTAATCATACTTTTGACCCCAATGTTCAGGATGGAAAAATTGTCCAGTAAAGTTGTCACCGAGTATAGCTGCTTATGATATTGGTGGCTTTAAGTATATTACTTAAAGCACATGTACAATTTTGTGTGACAATCGGATATAAATGATAAAATATATGGCCTCTAAAACTTTTCCCTTTTAACATACCTCTGATATCTGATTAGTTATCCCCCAACGTGGACACGAGACAAACATGTAAATAAAAAGGAGGCCTAGCACTGAGCAACATGGATGGATCCAGAGCAGACAAATGAACCACTCTGACAACAATAAAAAAAAAAAAAAAAAAGATTATCAATGCTCTCTATGGAACTTAAAAGAAAAAAAAATGATTAAAGAAATTTTCACGTATTGAGATATAAGAAAATCAGTCTGGCCTATATACGATTTAATTTAAACTTTAGGCTAACCCAAACAGCCTGTTTGTGGCCTACTGAGCAACGTATTAAACGTACGTTGTACATCTACTTTAATCATTAAGACAAAAAATAGTACAAAGTACGTTTTGATTATTATCCTCATTGTAATATGTCTAGTAGTTTTCAAATGTTTGTGCAGGTACTATGCACATTTGTTGCCTTTCCTGTTCTGCACCTGTCCCTCCTCAAGACTGAGGAATATCAAAGAAAAGGGGGGATAGAAGCAGAGCAGGGCTCTATGATCCTCACCCCCGACCATGTCTTCTGCCTGCCTTTTGCCTGTGGGAAACTTCAGTAGTCAAAGACTACGTTTAATCGGAGAAATAAGAAATAATGAAATAAAAGAAAACAGTCTAAGGAGACTAAATAATAATAAGGTAGTCATTAAACACAGTCAAGGACCTTTAGTTCTTTCTCAAGGGCTGTGGATAATATTCTGAGCCATATCCTATAGGCTGTCTTATAAATACCAAAACACCAAGTGGAGAAGTTAACTGCATGATGACCAAACTGTACCCAGAACTTGAGCTGCCACAATTCCAAGAATTGGCCACAAAGAAATGGAACAAGTGCGCCCTGGAACTGAAGATTAACTGTACCTAAAACAACCAAGATGATATTAGTTAGACCACTGATGATCAAACTGAAGATGACTATTAGAGATGACTATACTGTTTCCACACGACGTAACCCACCCCCAACTTTGTCTATAAAACCTCTCACTCCTTGCTTGTCAGAGGGGTCGGCCTTCAGACAGATATCTGCCACCACCACCACCCCACCCACCCCGGTCGCCAGCATCTGAAATAAAGCAAATTTTCTTTCCACCAACCTGGCCTGTTTACTGACTTTTGAGCAGCGAGCAGCCAGACCCCCCACATACCTTTCGGTAACATTGTCACCCTGTTTATTTAATTTATATGCAGAGTACATCATGCGAAATGCCAGGCTGGATGAAGCACAAACTGGAATCAAGATTGCCGGGAGAAATATCAATAACCTCAGATATGCCTGATGACACCACCCTTATGGAAGAAAGTGAAGAACTAAAGAGCCTGTTGATGAAAGTGAAAGAGGAGAGTGAAAAAGCTGGCTTAAAACTCAACATTCAAAAAATTAAGATCATGGCATCCAGTTCCATCACTTCATGGCAAATAGATGGGGAAAAAATGGAAACAGTGACAGACTTTATTTTCTTGGGCTCCAAAATCACTTCAGATGGTGACTGCAGCCATGAAATTAAAAGTCACCTGATCCTTGGAAGAAAATCTATGGCCAATCTAGACAGCATATTAAAAAGCAGAGACAATACTTTGCTGACAAAGGTCCATATAATCAAAGCTACGGTCTTTCCAGTAATCGTGTATGGACATGAGAATTGCACCATAAAGAAGGCTGAGTGTTGAAAAACTGATCTTTTTAAAATGTGGTGCTGGAGAAGACTCTTGAGAAGCCTCTTGGACAGAAAAGAGATCCAACCAGTCAATCCTAAAGGAATTCAGTCCTGAATGTTCATTGGAAGGACTGATGTTGAAGCTGAAACTCCAGTACTTTGGTCACCTGATGTGAAGAACTGACTCATTGGAAAAGATGCTGGGCAAGATTGAAGGCAGGAGGAAAAGGGGACAACAGAGGTTGAGATGGTTGGATGGCATGGCCAACTCAATGGACATGGGTTTGAGCAAGCTCCAGGGGTTGGCGATGGACAGGGAGGCCTGGCGTGCTGCAGTCTATGGGGTCACAAAGAGTTGGACACAACTGAGCAACTGAACTAAACTGAACTGAGAGTCAATTAATTTGATATAAAAATCAGGACTTCCCTGGTGGTCCAGTGGTTCAGAATCTGCCTGGCAATGCAGGGAACATAGGTTCTATCCCTGCCCCAGAAAGATTCCACTTGCCAAGGAGCAACTAAGGATATATGCCACAACTCCTGAGCCCACGCTCTAGAGTCTGTGCTCTGCAACAAGAGAAGTCCCTGGAATGGGAAGCCTGCACACCACAGCTGGAGTAGTCCCCGCTCACTGTGGCTAGAGAAGCCCACGTGCAGCAGCGAAGACCCAGTGCAGGCAAAAATAAATAAGTAAATAACTTTTAAAAATCAATAGGAGAAACAAGACAGCAATACAACATAGCATTTAGAAATACATTTAGCTACAAATGGTAAAGAATCCGCCTGCAGTGCGGGAAACCTGGGTTCAATCGTTTGGTTGGGAAGATCCCCTGGCGAAGGGAAAAGCTACCCACTCCAGTGTTCTGGCCTGGAGAATTCCATAAACTGTACAGTCCATGAGATCACAAAAAGTCGGACACAACTGAGCGACTTTCACTTTCACCTTCACAAACTACAGAAATTCAGAAACAGCTGCTTAAAAATAATAAGTTTGCCCGATGTAGCAAGAAGTCTGAGGCAGGCCAAGGCTCGTACGCAGGCTCAACAGCCTTTTCTGATTTTCACTTGTCTTCATGCTGTCACCACTTTCTTGGAATATAACTGCTGCACCTCCGGGTGTCACATCTGAATTCCAGACAAGGAGAAGAAGGAAAGGAGAAGTGGGAAGGGGCTGGATCTGTGTCAGGAAAACAGAAGCTTCCACAGCAACTCTCTGCTTACATGTCATGGAACTCAGCAAGGTCACAAGATCCCTGTAACTACGAGATAGTCTGGGGAAGCAAAGAATTTTAGTTTGGCACTCTAGATAAAACCAAGGCTCTTTTAGAAAGAGAGAGGGGATGAGAATTGACAGGAGATAGAGGGTCAGCCCTGGCGTCAAATGATAAATGTTATGACTGTGTTGGTTATTAACACCGAGAAAGTTGTGGACTATTCCAAGAAATCCTAGTTTTGATAAACAGCTATTCACATTAATTTTTGCTAAATCCTTCCTACTTACAGGCAAAAGGTAAGCTAAAGTACTCCTCAAGTTTCCTCTCATTTTGTTGTTATAAAAAAACACATCTCTTTTTATCCACAACTGCAAAATGTAAAAACAAGATAAACAGAAACTATAAAAACAGAAAAAAAAAATGTAGTCAATTTTGCAGCAAAAACTTTATCTGACCCAGGAAGAAGATATTTAGAGCCTTTATTAATATGAGGTATTGTGCTTGCTTATTTCATATATAGCAGAAATCTTAATGTTTGATTAAGGGGTGCTGCCGCAAACCCTGCTTGGAATATTACAAAATCAACTGTAGCCTGATGGGTGCTCTTCACACCTCTGTCCTGTGGTTTGATCAGGGATTATGGAGCCACACTTAGAAAGATGGCCTCAATGTAAATACACAGCTTGGCAGAGGAATGGTATAAATAACTTTAAATTAAGGCAGGCAGAAGTGAAAAAAAAAAATCCTAAAATTTTGAGAAACTGGAATAAGGCCAAATTAATATGTTGCTTAAATTTGAGTAATTTGAATCATTTATATAGTGACTTAGGGTGAAGGCATCAAGAATTACATATTTCTAAATTCTAAATATTACGTACATTTGAATGTACATAGTCCTAGTCCTAGGACAAGTCTCAGGAATATCAGTGACAAATATGACTCCAGGCTAATATTTGCCCCCTACATGACCAGAGGATTCACAAGGTGAAGAGTAAAGAACCTGCACAAGAGGTCTTTGCTCTTGCCTGTTAGTCTGTGATGATCCTCCATCTGAAAATATTGGGTTGGCCAAAAAAGTTCATTCAGGCCTCTTACAGAGAAACCCGAATGAACTTTTTGGCCAACCCAATATTTAAGCAGATAGCTCTCAGCAATGCAGTACAACTGCAATCTGATTGGATCCATGACTGCTTTACATGCTTAGCAAACTTCTGCTAAAACACATTTATCGACATGATAAATGACAGCCAAAATAATCAGTGTATTATCTTGTTCAATATTAGATTGTTGGAGAAGGAAATGGCAACCCACTCCAGTATTCTTCTGGAAAATCCCATGGACAGAGGAGCCTGGTAGGCTACAGTCCATGGGGTTGCAAAGAGTCGGACACAACTGAGCGACTTCACTATCTTGCTCAATGTCCATATTATATTGTATAAACACTGTATTATGCAAATATTGTATAAATAATATTGTAAGATAAAAAATGCAATGAATTAACTTTGCTTGAGCTCTTTGCAGGACTACTGAGGCAGAGCTGAGGTCCAGGTAGGTGGTGAAGCCAGATGACAAGCCCCTCTGCGCTTCTCCAGTGAACACACACTTGGGGAGGGTTGGGGTAGGGTGTGTTACAACATGCATTCTGATTTACTAGCCTGGAACTGGGCCCGGATTCTGCATTTCTCCCAGACCTCCAGGTGACACAGATGCTGAATGGTGCACCACATTTTCAACAAGACCCTCAAGGCTCTTCCAACTCTGGGTTATCATAATCCTCTAAAAAAGGATTCATATACTCTATCTGTAAACCAGACTATGGAAAAGAGTAGTTTACATACAGTTGCAAGGGTCTGCAGCATACAGTTGTGTAACCATAACCACAGTCAAGATATTGACTGTTTCCATCATCCCCCAAATCCGTGTTCTATTAAAATCATTTTACTTTTACTGGAAATTGGTGGCCAATTCGGAGCACTATTAAAGTTTATTACAAACAGCACATTCTTACTTTCTTGCTCACATTCTTGTTCACCAGTTCACTACTGTTAGTTGCTTTGGAGGAAAACATAAACCTCAGAATCCACAAAGTCTTAGGGAGAACGCCACATGATTTAGAAATCCAGCCAGCTTGCTAAGGATAATGAAAAACATAATTGAGATGTGGGCGAAAACCTCCGAAGACGAGAAGCCTTTGCTCCGACATGCACCTTGAATATGGCTGTCCCTGCGCCAAGGTTTTACTGAAAGGTAATTAGGCCCAACCTTGAGAAAATGTGTGTTCTTAAGAGTCCCTTGAACTCCCAGCCTCCAGTGGAGTTAGGCAATTCCGGAGCACCAGTTAGCTTCTTGGGTTTGTTATAAGCAAGGAACATTTAGATCCCATAAAAAAAAACGAGATGTTACCTACGTAATAGGCCATAAAAGAAGCTGAGCAGAGTGAAGAACTCCACAAAAATTAAGGACAAAAAGAAATTCAGAGTGAACAGTTTCTACAGGACTATCATACCGGATTTAAACTGGCCTCCTTGTCCCTAGAATCTTTACCTACCAATTTACCTGTTTCTTACCACATCCTCCCCAAGAGAATTTGTTAGGTGCTTCTCTGAAATCAAGTCTAATCATTGAGTAAAGAAAATGCTCAGTGTTTTGAGAATACAATTCTATTGGTTTTCACAAAAGCATACAACTGTGTGATCACAATCAAGATTTTGAATGCCTCCGTCATCCCTGAAATTTATGTTCTATTTAAATCATTTTTCTTTTACTGGAAATTGGTGGCCAGTTCAGAGCACTATCAAAATTTATCACAAAAGGCACTTTCTTACTTTGTTGCTCACATCCTTCGTAGCCAGATTCTGAAATGTCTAGTATGTCCGATTTTTCCTTCAAATTTCAAAAAAGATGCTTTAGTTCACTCTGAATTTGATGATTGTTCTATTCTCATAATGTTAATATTAGAGACTTGATTATGTTCAATGGTTGAAATGCTGTTAAGTCAAACCTTTAAACTGTAACAAAAGCAATCCATTTCTGCATGAATTCTTTCTTCTTTTCCTAAACAGTGTACCATGTGGCTTTTAATTTTTTTTAACTCTCAATTTTTTTTTAATTTATTTTTTTGACCATGCTGAGCCTCATGCAGGATATTAGTTCCCCAACCAGGGAAGGAAGCTGTGCCCACTGCAGAGGAGGTAGACAGTCCTAACCACTGGACACCAGGGAAGTCCCTCTTGGCTTTTTAGATACCATATTCCTGAAAATTAATTTTCAGTATAAGTTTACAGTATATTTTAATCAATACGAGATTTAAATTCAGTAGATATAATATATAGTGAATGAGAATATTTAAAAATAAAACAAATGTACATTAAAGTTTATATGTATAATATAAAAAACCCCTTGTGTGCTATTCGTAGAAATATAAAAGCATACAGCTGCTATAGAAAACACTATGGCAGTTCCTCAGAAAATCAAAAATAGAATTATCACATGACCCAGTAGGGCCTGCCAGGTGGTGCTAGTGGTAAGCAACCCGCCTGCCAAGGAAGGAGACATAGGAGACTTGGGTTCGATCCCTGGGTTGGGAAGTTCCCCTAGAGGAGGGCATGGCAACTCACTCCAGTATTCTTGCCTGGAGAATCCCACGGACAGAGGAGCCTGGCGGGCTACAGTCCATGGGGTCGCAAAGAGTCGGACATGACTGAAGCGGCTTCGCACACACCCACATAGGATCCAGTAATTCCTCTTCAAGGAATATATCAAAAAACCTGAAGGCAAGGTCTCAAAGAGAGGATTGTAGCCGCATTCATAGCGCCATTATTCACCACAGTCAAAGCTGGAAGCAAGCCAAGCATCGTCCATCAGGGGACGAATGGATAAGCAAAAATGTGGTATATACATTAATTGTTGTTTAATCACTAAGTCGAGTCTGACTCTTTTGTGACCCCATGGACTGTAGCCTGCCAGACTCCTCTGTCCATGGGATTTCCCAGGCAAGAATGCTGGAGTGGGTTGCCATCTCCTTCTCCAGGGGCACTTCTGGTACAGTGGGATATAATTTAGCCTTAAAAAGGAAGTAAATTCTGACACACACTACAACATGGATGAACTTCGGGGACATTATGTTAAGGGAAATAAGCCAGTCACAAAAGAATAGATATTGTGTGATTCCTTTCATATTCATATGTGTTACCTCAACTAGTCAAATTCACAGGGACAGAGAGTAGAATGGTGGTTCCTAGAGGCTGGGAGAAGGGGCAATAGAATACTTCATATTCTATTCCCAGCTCAAGGAGGAGGAAAGCCTTTCTCTATCTTAATCCGCTCTTCTTTTGAAATCAGAACTTCCGAGAGAAACCTCCTAAACAGAGGCTGCCTCAAAGCTTTGTCCGGGATTGAAAGTGTGCACTAATGAATAGTTTTCAAATGATTTGTACCAGAGAGGTGAGCCTGCTCTGCCCTGGGACAGTCACATGAGTGAACTTTCTTGGCAAACACAGGAGAAGAAAGCAGGCATTGTCCTGGGATTAGGATGGAACCCAAATTTTGTGTCTCAATCAAGGCTGAAAGCCTTGTAATCTAAAACTAGGGAGACAGGAAGGAGACAGTGGGTTGGTTTGGGTGAGTTCAGAGTCTTCTGGGAGGCAAAAAAATGAAGTTTTAACCACCCCCAGTTCTCTGATATGTGAAGACAGGAAGCTGCCAAGGTGAACTACAATGACCCTGAAATTAAATTAATTCTAGGTTAGCAGAGGTCTGAACAGGTGAGCTGAGCCTGCCTCAGAGTTAACAGAGAAAGGCTACATCAGATTCAGTGATCATTTTGCTCAGTTCAGTTCAGTTCAGTCGTTCAGTCATGTCTGACTCTTCAAAACCCCATGGACTGCAGCACACCAGGCTTCCCTGTCCATCGCCAACTACTGGAGCTTGCTCAAACTCATGTCCATTGAGTTGGTGATGCCATCCAACCATCTCATCCTCTCTTGTCCCCTTCTCCTCCTTTCTTCAATCTCACCCAGCATCAGGGTCTTTTCCAGTGAGTCAGTTCTTCACATCAAGTGGCCAAAGTATTGGAGCTTCAGCTTCAGCATCAGTTCTTCCAATGAATACTCAGGACTGATTCCCTTTAGGATTGACTGGTTGGATCTCCTTGCAATCCAAGGGACTCTCAATAGTCTTCTCCAACACAGTTAAAAAGCATCAATTCTTTGGCACTCAGCTTTCTGTATGGTCCAACTCTCACATCCATACATGACTACTGGAAAAACCATAGCTTTGACTATAGGGACCTTTGCTTTTTAACATGCTGTCTAGGTTGATCATAGCTTTTCTTCCAAGGAGCAACCATCTTTTAATTTCATGGCTGCAGTCACCATCTGCAGTGATTTTGGAGCCCAAAAATCATTTTGGGCTGATCATTTTGTGATGATTAGGAAATATTGCTGGGCTTCCCAGGTGGCTCCATTGGTAAAGAATCTGCCCACAGTGTGGGAGTCTGTAGTTTAATCCCTGGGTCGGGAAGATCCCCTGGAGAATGGAATGGAAACCCACTCCAGTATTCTTGCCTGGAGAATTTCATGGACAAAGGAGCCTGGCAGACTACAGTCCACGGGGTTGTAAAGAGTCAGACACGACTGAGCAACTAACACAAACACACAGCCACATACACACACATGGAAATATTGAATCACTATGCTGCATACTATGCTGTGTGTCACTTATAATTTAAAAACAAACAAACTGGTAGAAAAAGGGATCGGATTTTCAGTTATCAGAGGTAGGGGTGGGGAGTACTTGGAGTTCAGTTCAGTTCAGTTCAGTTGCTCAGTCATGTCCGACTCTTTGAGACCCCATGAATCGCAGCACGCCAGGCCTCCCTGTCCATCACCAACTCCCAGAGTTCACCCAGACTCACGTCCATCGAGTTAGTGATGCCATCCAGCCATCTCATCCTCTGTTGTCCCCTTCTCCTCCTGCCCCCAATCCCTCCCAGCATCAGAGTCTTCTCCAATGAGTCAACTCTTCACATGAGGTGGCCAAAGTACTGGAGTTTCAGCTTTAGCATCATTCCTTCCAAAGAACACCCAGGGCTGATCTCCTTCAGAATGGACTAGTTGGATCTCCTTGCAGTCCAAGGGACTCTCAGGAGTCTTCTCCAACACCACAGTTCAAGAGCATCAATTCTTCGGTGCTCAGCTTTCTTCACAGTCCAACTCTCACATCCATTCATGACCACTGGAAAAACCATAGCCTTGACTAGACAGACCTTTGTTTCAATATGCTATCTAGGTTGGTCATAACTTTCCTTCCAAGGAGTAAGCGTCTTTTAATTTCATGGCTGCAGTCACCATCTGCAGTGATTTTGGAGAGGGGAAGTTAAATTGGATGAAGGTATTCAAAAGTTACAAACTTTTAGTTGTAACTAAGTACTAGGGTTGTAATGTACAATGAGATAAATTAACACAGCTGTATATTGTGTATGAAAGTTAAAAGAGTAAATCCTCAGTTCTCATCACAAGGAAAAAAACTTTTTCTTCTTTTTCTTTTATTTTATATCTGTATGAGATGACGGATGCTCACTAAACTTATTGTGGTCATCATTTCATGACATATTTATGTTGTATCTTGTACACCTCAAATGTACACAGTGCTATGTGTCAATTACACCTCAATACTACTTGAAGGGAAGAAAAGCAGCCATTGTTAATGATATTAAAAAAAGAAACTCATGATTCCTGAAATTAACTTGGGTGCTAGGTCTCCATAATCGTAGAAACCTAACAGCTGGATCCTAGAACATAGAAAGAGAGACCTAAAAATGCATCGGTTAGGATATACCAAATGTAATTGGAAACATAATTCACAGTTCTTTAATATTTCTGTTTTTTCTTGTAAAACCATTTTTATTGAAAGATGCCATACATATAGAAAAGGACACACATTACAATTATGTAGCTAGATGAACTTCTACAAAATGATCGCACCCAGGTAGGCGCCACCTAGATCGAGACGGACCAGGACCCTGAAGTCCTCTTTGAACTCCCTTCTTGCTATGGATGTTCCTTCCCAAGGTAAACACTGCTTTAATCTTAAGTCATCAGAGATTGACTGTGTGTGTTTATATGTTTAACAAAATGGAAACACACAGAAGAAAAATGAAAACAAACAACCTGGGTCCTGCAGATGCTGGAATGCCCCCTGGCCAGCCAGCAGGATCGGGAGATGATGATCCAGGAAGCGGGCACTAAGCATGGGGTTGTGAGAGGAACCGTGGACGCACCTCCCTCCCTCCCAGAACTGTGGGAGGAATGGGATGGGGTGAGATGAGATGAGATGCGATGCGTTGGGAGGGGAGGTGAAGGGAAGGGCGGGGAGGGATGGCCCAACCACCCTCAAGAAACCGACTGCTGGGAGTTACCCAGGAGGCACCGTTTCAGAGCGGACCACCATCACCTGCAGAGTGGGGAGGATTCTTTTTTTCTGCAACAGTGTGTGCAGGGTGGAGAAAATGGCAGCAGCTGATACATCACTTGTGAAGGTTAGACAAAGGCCCTTTTCAGACTTTAGAGGTAACCATGGTGTGTTGGAGTTTTATTTCAACAACTCATAAAAAGGAACCAAAAAAGGGGGACTATTAGACTTCTTGTAAATCTGGCAGCTGGGGTTTTGGAACTGTCTTCAACTTAATATGAATATCTAAAAGAATTTGACTAAGTTCATGAGGTAGGTAAATCCACTTACATATGTGACATAACCCTTACCCAAAAACAATATTTGAAGCAATATCAGAGGCATTATAATTTAGCGATTTGAAACCAGACAGGCTGAGACCAGGTTCTAGTTCTGCCACTTATTTGGAAGGTAATATCAAGAAATACCAGAAAGGGAGTAAGGAAATAAAATAGGAGATGGAGGGAAGCTGCTAATGGGTATATTATCCAGTCAGCAATTACAGGGCGCAGCTGGAGCACAGTCGTCCCAGCCAAGGGCAGGGCAGCCGGGGTGTTTATCCACTGCTGGTTTAGGGCTCTGACCCTGGCTTGCCCCACATGCTGCTGGTCACTCTTCCAGGACCAGAATAAAGCCCTCGGGTGGTGAGCAGGCTTGAGCATGGAGACAGAAGCACCAGGGGGATGCAATGACTGCGAACCTCCTGCAAACCACAGGAGGTCACCAGGCTCACCCCTGAGTAGTTTAGGAAGCGCTCGCAGAGACACTGCTACATTCCACCTTCCTTACAAACCTGACAGACAGGGTTTTATTATCCCCATCTCACAAGGAATAAAACAGGATATGACATTAAATGACCTGCCAAAGTCCGCTGTTAACTGTCCCAGGAAAAACTTGAGCTCAGATTTTGTTCCCAAACATCACTTTTTAAATTGACCACACCTAGTCATTGTATAAGTTGAGTGTGAAAGGATGGAAAAGGATTTGCCCAGCAGAATACCTAGAAGCTCTCAGGCCCAGTGGTATGAGAGCTGTAGAAGATCCCCCTTGCAGGGCTGCTAAAGAAGTAGGGTCCACACTGGAACAAGACGACAAGAGTCTGAAAGTGAAAAGTGAAAGTCTCTCAGTCGTGTCTGACCCCATGGACATAGTCCATAAGATTCTCCAGACCAGAATACTGGAGTGGGTAGCCTTTCCCTTCTTCAGGGGATCTTCCCAATCCAGGGATCAAACCCAGGTCTCCTACATTGCAGGCAGATTCTTTACCAACTGAGGTATGTCTAGTCTGATATTATGCCTTGTGATAATTGATCATTAATTCCAGGGAGAATCACAGGAGGGTTTTAGAAGCTGGGGGAGGGGAGAAGGTGGGGTAAGGGAAGGGGACAAAGAGGGAACACGTAGTGCTCCACCCTGCTCTCAGCTTCCTCCCCTCCTGTCACACTCCCTCTCTCCACCCCCACCACCCTGACCCCTCCATGCCAGCTGCCCTCCCAGCGCAAGGCCTTTGCACGAGCTGTTCCCCCTACCTGCAATGCTTTTCCCTCAGACTGCCACTTGGTTGGTTCCCTTACCTGCTTCAAGTACTTGTCAGATCTCCTTCTCAAGGAGACGTACTTACCCTGGCCACCTAATCCAGGCCGTATCAAGTCCTGACCATGCATCTACCTCATGCTCTTGATCCCATTCTAGTTTTTCTTTTTTTCCATAACATTTATCACCTCTGACTCCCTTTGCAGTTACTTATTTACTGTAGGTATTCTGTGTTTCTCCCTCCTGCAATGTAAGCTCTACAAGGATGAGCATCTCTGTTTCATCGACGGATGTATCCCAAACACCTAGAGAGTATCTGGCTAGTGGTGAATGCTCAGTGAACATCTGCTGGAAAATAAGTGAATGAATGAATGCCAACATTCGTAAGCCCACAGGAACAATCACGTGCCACTCCACGCCTTAGTGCGGAGCAACTTCGGGCCCCATGTTTCCAAGGAGAAAGAAGAGTCTTCATTTTCTCTGTTTCCCAGCCTCCACTTCTCACACATTCCCCACTCTCCTAGTCCCAGTTTTTTCCGTCTCTTTTCTGGTCTAGCAACCAGATGCCTCTGCCTTGCAAAAGTAGGCATTTTCTTCTCAGTTTGCTTTCAAATGTTAGCGCTTTTGCTTGCCTGTGAAGCAGATGGTAAGAGTTTATTTAATAACTGGACTGTCTCCCTTCTCTCTCTTTTTTGGACACAGTAGACGCCATGAACCATATTTTTCTCCTGGTTTTATTTGTCAGAGAAGGTGGGATCTGCTCTGTGATCAGGATTAGATCTCCAGGCTGCCCTTAAATTGTCAACATTGTGTTTACTTTGATATATTTATAGCGTCTGAAAACATTTGCTCTAGTTCCAACAGTCAAGGTTAAGAGATAAGGATCTGAACGAAAGAAAAAGATGGAATGGAAACCAGCCCCTCTGTCAAGTGCTGGGAAAGGCAGAGTTACAGGTTGGGAAGTAACAGAATCTTGCTGTACAACGAAATCAGGAATAAAAATATGAATATGTATATACAAAGCATTTAAATAATTCTAATATGTAAGCTAAGAACTAAAATTTGTGCTTAAATTCATAGAGTGGCATTTAAAATTCTCAGGCACCCTGGTGAGTATTGTAGGGTTGAATTCAGAATTTGATTAACTAAAAAATAACTAGCTCCATTTCCTGAAACCTAAAATCATAAGTAGTTAAGAGTATGAAGAACACAGAAAATACACATTACAGAAAAATCCTAACACTCCCTTTCAGTCTATTTTTATCATTCACTATACTTTTTTTCACTTTTTAAAATTGTGGTGTATATATATCTAATATATACATAGGCCACACAACATGTGGGATCTTAGTTCCCCAACCAGGGATGGAATCTGCATCCCTTGGATTGGAAGGGCAGAGCTTTAACCACTGGATCACCAGGGAAGTCCTAAATTGTAATATAACTGACATGTAACAGGTGACTCAATGGTAAAGAATATGCCTGCCAATGCAGGAGATGCAGGAAACACAGGTTCGATCCCTGGGTCAGGAGGATCCTCTAGAGGAGGAAATGGCAATCCATTCCAGTATTCTTGCCTAGAAAGTCCCACGGACAGAGGAGCCCGGCAGGATACAGTCCATGAGGTTGCAAAGAGTCAGATACAACTGAGCAAGTGAGCATGCAAGCACAATATTCTGTTAGTTTCAGGTGTATAATATAATGATTCAATGTTTGTATATATTGCAAAAGTGTGTTAAAGTGTTGGTCATTCCATTGTGTGCTACTCTTCACAGTAGCATGGACACAGTAGCATACGCCTCATGGACTGTAGTCTGCCAGCCTCCTCTCCATGGAATTCTCCAGACAAGAATACTGGAGTGGGTAGCAAAATGATCACTGTAATCAATCTAGTTAATACCCATCACCATACACAATTACAAAATGTTGTTTCTTGTAATGAAAATTTCTAAGATCTACTCATTTAGCTGATGCAAGGAGCCGACTCTTTGGAAAAGACCCTGATGCAGGGAAAGACTGAGGGCAAGAGGAGAAGTGGGTGACAGAGAATGAGATGGTTGGTTGGCATCACTGACTCAATTGACATGAGTTTGAGCGGGAGATAGTGAAGGACAGGGAAGCCTGGCATGCTGCAGTTCATGAGGTTGCAAAGAGTCACACACAACTTAGTGACTGAACAACAACAACTCACTTAGAAACTTTCAAATATACAATACAGTTGTTATTAACTATAGTCACCATGCTGTTCATTACATCCTCAGAACTCATTTGTCTTATAACTGCAAGTCTGTAACTTTTAACCCCCTTTACCCATTTCAAACCCTCTTCCCACCAGAGCCACCAATCTGTTCTCATATAGAATCTCATATAGAATCTCATATAGAATCTATGAGCTTGGTTTTGTTTTTGTTTTTAGATTCCACATATAAGTGGGACTATATGTTTTTCTTTCTGTCTACAGTATTTGTCTTTCTTTCTGACATTTCACTCAGTGTCATATTTTCAAGATCCACCCATGTTATGGTATTTTCAGTCTGAAAGATAATGATTGGATGTCGTGAGGACATTGGCTGAAAGGACTCCACGTTATACCAAGAAGTCATTGGCGACTGCGTCAGCTGATTACCATGTGGACATGCTGCAGAGCTCACAGAAGAGGCCACCGTGTTTTGTCCTCCAGATCCAATAAACACTTAAGGATAGGACGGTTCAAAATTAAATATCTAGTTCCCCTATCCATTCATCCATCCACCTGTCACGACACTTTGGATGCTTACTGAGGTGCCAGGCAAATGCGCTTAAAAATTATTGAAAAAGAAAGAAGCAGTCCCTGGTGCCAGGAGTTCCCAGCAAAGTAAGAAAGGTTAGTTGGGGAAAGTTTCAGGAAATGTAGCCAGGGCTGAGAATTACCAGCTTGTGTGCAATGCTGGGCTAAAGAGACTTCAGGAGTGAATACATTAGTACTTCTGCCATGTCCTTACTTTGTTTTATCTATTTACTTGCAGAGCTTCATATGTATATACTTATATATGGGAAATACATGGTTTCATATTCATATATTTATAAATATATCTTTATTTTAATAACTTGCCTTTTCGAGGGCTGGTTTAAAATCTTATCATTGGCAGAATTAAAGAGGGTATGCCCTCTTTTTCTTTATATTTTACTTTCTTTAGTCCCCTCCATGAAGCAGTTAGGCTGTCCAACCTTTTCTCTGAATTGCAAAAATACCAAAGTAGTTAAGAAACCAGTCCATTAATTAAATGCCAACTTCATAGATGATTAAAAAAATTTATGTTCTGAAGCTTGTGCAATGTTACCCACTGACATCTGTAGCAAGAATTTTTTTTTTTTTACCTTTTTGCTCCTACTTACGTAGAAAAATTTATGGGAATTTTCATAACACTGCATTTTTCTGGAAATGGGTGATATATTAAACCATTAAAAGTGACTCAGTCTGACTTTGGCTATAGGGTTACACTGTCAGCCCCAGCAAGAAACTTGTGGGCACATGTAAAAGAGATCAAGGTGATGGAAAAGTCTAGTTAAAGGTACAAGAAAGTCAATAGGCAGCATTTGACCTGGTAATTTGTGCTTCAGAATGTACTAGATGCTTTTCTACTACAGACTGTACTACTAAAAGCAGAAAAGGAACATGTTAATGTAGTACTTCAGCCCAGGCTCCCTTCTATCTCTTTTCTCCCAGTTTTATTAGATAGAACTGATATACAGCATAAGCTATGGTGTACAGAATAATGATCTGACTCACATACTTCACGAAATGATGATCACAGTAAGTGCAGTGAACATCTATCGTCTCACACAGATACAAAAGTAAAGAAATACAAAAAATTTACTCTCAATTTTCATATGCAAGATCCGACAGTACTAATTATACTTATCATGTTGTACATTACACCCCTAGGACTTATCTTACAGCTGGGAGTTTGTGTATTTTGATTGTCTTCCTCCAATTCCCCTCTTCCACCCCTCACCTCTGGTAACCACAAATCTGATCCCTTTATGAGTTCGTTTGATTGCTTTTGACGTATAATTGACTTACAATACCACGTTAGTTCCTGCTGCACAACAGTGATTGGATATTTCTACAGATTTCAAAATGATCACGATGATAAGTCTAGTTACCATCTGTCATCATACAGAGATTTACATAATTATTGAATATATTCCTGACATTGTGCATTTCATGCCCGTGACTCACGTATTTTGTTACTGCAAGTTGGTACCTCTTAATCCCCCTCACCTATTTCTTTCCTCCCCATACCCTGACACTTCCTTCTTATTTGAAGTTGATCCATCTGGAAATTCCTGGACAACAGAAACTTGATCACACCACTACTTTTGAAATGGATGAAGGCGCAGACTCACTGAGGATTTGCAATAAGATCTAAAGCCGTCTAATGACCCATTCTGTGGTTCTTGATGAATGGCTCATCCTTCTTGGTGCCTCCTCACTGACTGACTCAGTCATGCCGCTGTTCTCACCACTTCTGGGCTGTGTCAAGCACTAGCCCACCTGGGACCAGGAGCCTTCCCAAATGCTGATTTTCCCACATGCTGGTTCTCAGCCTCAGTACCATTGCCTGAAAATTGGGGACCTGAAAATTCTTTGCCATGAATTTGTCTTTTGCACTGTAGGAAGTTTAGTGGCATCTCTGGCCTCTACCCACTAGATGCCAGCAACACCACCAACCCCCCTCCTACGCCCTGCCCAGCTGTGACGACCAAAATGTCTCTTGGCACTGGCAAATGTCCCCAGATGAGGACCACTGCTCTAGCTGGTTCCAGCTCATCCTTCAGGTTTCAACTTAAATGTCACTGCCTCTAAAATGTCCTCCCTGTTCCTTAATCTAAAGTACAATCCCTTATTAATCTCCCTTTCATACCACCCCAGTCCTGTTCTTGGTAGACATTTGCATAATTTGCAATTACATACCTATTATCTCACTTACTTGTTTAATGCCTCTCCAACACCTTCTGTTGGAAGCTCAGTGAGGGCCATGACCATGAGTATTTCATTTGCCACAAACTCAGCAGCTAGCATAGTGACTGACCCACACAAAAAAGATGCTCAGTTTAAATTGTCTAAATTCATTGTGCGAACATTTCAAAGGATTCTTAGATCAACGTTATTTTGAATCCAAAGTCCTTAGATAGATCTCAATCTTTACATGGGTAGGTATGTATATTCTAGGATGTATGATGACTGACTTTGGTTTTTGTCTTTTGGTTATTGCATCTGGTAAGTTTCCCTTATGGAAGGAACACTGGGTATAAAATTAAGTGGTTTTTATTCTTTGGACTCAGAGATCTGGATCCATTGCCCAATTCTGCCACTTAGCTGCTTGAATAGAGTTAATCACTTTGTTTCATTGACCTGTAGTTGTCTGTTCTGTAAAATAAGGCAATGTTCAACTTGCCTGTAGTAAGGAGTAGGGATATTGTTCATACGATGTCTGTCACATAGTAATTGCTCAATAAAATGACAAGCGTCATCAAATATTCTACTCAATAATATTGGTAACAGTCCCGTCCATCCTGGGCCTTACCAACCCAACCCAACTACTGGTATCCAGCCTCTAGCCAACAAGCTCAGGCCTCACAGCCAGGCCAAGGCTACTAGAGACCATGCAAATGAGCAGGGCGGGTAGTTCACTCTCCTGCCATAAGCCTGGTGTGCAGCGTGCCCTACTGAGCCTGGAACCCAGCAAATGGCAATGTCTCTAACCCCAGGCATCTTAGTTCAGCCTGTGTAACTTGGCTTTTGCACATATTTCCTAGCTCGCACGCTATTTTCCTTTCCATGGCAAACTTTCCCCCAAGACCCACCCATTTTTATTAGAGCCTAACTACTCTCCCAGTTTTTGTCCTTTATCAAGCCCATCTTTGCATGAAATGTTCCCTTGATATCTCTAATTTTCTTGAAGAGATCTCTAGTCTTTCCCATTCTGTAGTTTTCCTCTATTTCTTTGCATTGATCCCTGAGGAAGGCTTTCTTACCTCTTCTTGCTATTCTTTGGAACTCTGCATTCAGATGCTTGTATCTTTCCTTTTCTCCTTTGCTTTTCACTTCTCTTCTTTTCACAGCTATTTGTAAGGCCTCCCCAGTCAGCCATTTTGTTTTTTTGCATTTCTTTTCCATGGGGATGGTCTTGATCCCTGTCTCCTGTACAATGTCATGAACCTCAGTCCATAGTTCATCAGGCACTCTATCTATCAGATCTAGGCCCTTAAATCTATTTCTCACTGCCACTGTATAATCATAAGGGATTTGATTTAGGTCATACCTGAATGGTCTAGTGGTTTTCCATACTTTCTTCAATTTAAGTCTGAATTTGGCAATAAGGAGTTCATGATCCGAGCCACAGTTCACTTGCAGTCTTGTTTTTGTTGACTGTATAGAGCTTCTCCATCTTTGGCTGCAAAGAATATAATCAATCTGATTTCGGAGTTGACCATCTGGTGATGTCCACGTGTAAAGTATTCTCTTGTGTTGTTGGAAGAGGGTGTTTGCTATGACCAGTGCGTTCTCTTAGCAAAACTCTATTAGCCTTTGCCCTGCTTCATTCCATATTCCAAGGCCAAATTTGCCTGTTACTCCAGGTGTTTCTTGACTTCCTACTTTTGCATTCCAGTCCCCTATAATGAAAAGGACATCTTTTTTGGGTGTTAGTTTTAAAAGGTCTTGTAGACCTGTTCAACTTCAGCTTCTTCAGCATTACTGGTTGGGGCATAGACTTGGATTACTGTGATATTGAATGGTTTGCCTTGGAAATGAACAGAGATCATTCTGTCGTTTTTGAGATTGCATCCAAGTACTGTATTTTGGACTCTTTTGTTGACCATGATGGCTACTCCATTTCTTCTAAGGGATTCCTGCCCACAGTAGTAGATATACATCTGAGTTAAATTCACCCATTCCAGTCCATTTTGGAGAAGGCAATGGCACCCCACTCCAGCACTCTTGCCTGGAAAATCCCATTGATGGAGGAGCCTGGTGGGCCGAAGTCCATGGGGTCGCTAACAGTTGGACACGACTGAGCGACTTCACTTTCACTTTTCACTTTCATGCATTGGAGAAGGAAATGGCAACCCACTCCAGTGTTCTTGCCTGGAGAATCCCAGAGACGGGGGAGCCTAATGGGCTGCTGTCTATGGGGTCGCACAGAGTCGGACACGACTGAAGTGACTTAGCAGCACCAGCAGCAGTCAGTCTGTTAGGGAAGCTCCCAGTCTGAGGGGGAGTGACATGGTCCTTGCCTTCAAGTTGCTCCCTGCCCTCCTAGAGTTTCTAGTCTCAGGAAGAAGAAGCGACTTAGCAGCAGCAGCAGTCCATTTTAGTTTGCTGATTCCTAGAATGTCGACATTCACTCAACAGAAGCAGAAGATATTAAGAAGAGGTGGCAAGAATGCACAGAAGAACTGTACTAAAAAGATCTTCACGACCAACATAATCATGATGGTGTGATCACTTACCTAGAGCCAGACATCCTAGAATGTGAAGTTAAGTGGGCCTTAGAAAGCATCACTATGAACAAAGCTAGTGGAGGTGATGGAATTCCAGTTGAGCTATTTCAAATCCTGAAAGATGATGCTGGGAAAGTGCTGCACTCAATATGCCAGCAAATTTGGAAAACTCAGCAGTGGCCACAGGACTGGAAAAGGTCAGTTTTCATTCCAATCCCAAAGAAAGGCAATGCCAAAGAATGCTCAAACTACCACACAATTGCACTCATCTCACATGCTAGTGTAATGCTCAAAATTCTCCAAGCCAGGCTTCAGTAATATGTGAACCGTGAACTTCCTGATGTTCAAGCTGGTTTTAGAAAAGGCAGAGGAACCAGAGATCAAATTGCCAACATCCGCTGGATCATCAAAAAATCAAGAGAGTTACAGAAAAACATCTATTTCTGCTTTATTGACTATGCCAAAGCCTTTGACTGTGTGGATCACAATAAACTGTGGAAAATTCTGAAAGAGATGGGAATACCAGACCACCTGACCTGCCTCTTGAGAAACCTATATGCAGGTCAGGAAGCAACAGTTAGAACTGGACATGGAACAACAGACTGGTTCCAAATAGAAAAAGGAGTACGTCAAGGCTGTATACTGTCACCCTGCTTATTTAACTTATATGCGGAGTACATCGTGAGAAACGCTGGGCTGGAAGAAGCACAAGCTGGAATCAAGATTGCTGGGAGAAATATCAACAACCTCAGATATGCAGATGATACCACCCTTATGGCAGGAAGTGAAGAGGAACTCAAAAGCCTCTTGATGAAAGTGAAAGAAGAGAGTGAAAAAGTTGGCTTAAAGCTCAACATTCAGAAAACGAAGATCATGGCATCTGGTCCCACCACTTCATGGGAAATAGATGGGGAAACAGTGGAAACAGTGGCAGACTTTATTTTTTTGAGCTCCAAAATCACTGCAGATGGTGATTGCAGCCATGAAATTAAAAGATGCTTACTCCTTGGAAGGAAAGTTATGACCATCCTAGATAGCATATTGAAAAGCAGAGATATTACTTTGCCAACAAAGGTCCGTCTAGTCAAGGCTATGGTTTTTCCAGTAGTCATGTATGGATGTGAAAGTTGGACTGTGAAGAAAGCTGAGCGACTAAGAATTGATGCTTTTGAACTGTGGTGTTGGAGAAGACTCTTGAGAGTCCCTTGGACTGCAAGGAGATCCAACCAGTCCATCCTAAAGGAGATCAGTCCTGGGATTTCTTTGGAGGGAATGATGCTAAAGCTGAAACTCCAGTACTTTGGCCACCTCATGGGAAGAGTTGACTCATTGGAAAAGACTCTGATGCTGGGAGGGATTGGGGGCAGGAGGAGAAGCGGACAACAGAGGATGAGATGGCTGGATGGCATCACTGACTCGATGGACGTAAGTTTGAGTGAACTCCGGGAGTTGGTGATGGACAGGGAGGCCTGCGTGCTGCGATTCATGGGGTCACAAAGAGTCGGACACGACTGAGCGACTGAACTGACCTGAACTCTCCCAGTTATTTCTAACCCCTCTGTATGCCAGTAACCATAGTCAGTGTAACAATACAGACCAACCCAAACCTCAACAACAATTCCAACATCACCACTGGAATTCCCCTGCTGACCTTTTTCAGTTATCAGACCCAAAGCTGGTCCAGCTGCCCGATGTGAACCAGAACTCCCCTCTGGTCAGAAGGAGATTGACAGCGAAAACACACTGCAAACTGGACAGACGTGACGAGGCATGTGGATCATGTGGAGAAAGAGAGATGGGAATAAGGTTGGAAATCAACTCATAGCCCCTGGCATCCACTCCCTGATTTCTGCACTCCCCGCCCCCTCCCACGCCCCCCCACCCCCGCCCCCACCACACACACACCTGCTTCAAAAGTCCCAGGGGATCCCTTAGCCAGCCAATGATGACAGTATCTATAACAAAGTCTTCAAAATACACTCACAGCCTTGAAAATAGTTCGACATAGCCATAACTCTTCCTGTATTTCTGAACTGTTGAGTTCATTTCAGGATTAAGGTCAATGACCTCTGTGTCCTGACTTAGTGGTTCTGGCACAGTGCTTGGGCAAACTCTTCCTTGTATTTAACTTCATTAGGTGGGGCTGACATAAGCTAGTAAAAATTTAAACCCTTTTCTGATTGAGCAACATATTAATGCCAGTCAGAAAGGAAAGCTGTTGACACATCTGGCTTCCTGGGCTAGAGAGCAGAGAAAAGCCACCATTATCCTTGGCTGACAGTTAGCTTTCTTTCTTCTATGGCTCCAGGACCAGCAAACATTTCTGTAAAGGGTCAGATAGTAAATATTTTAAATTTTGCAGTCCACATATAGTCTCTGTTTCTTCTCTTTCTCCTCCTCCTTCTTCTATTTTGTCTTACATTCTTTAAAAATATAAAAACCATTCTTGGCTCTCAGGCTACACAGAAATAGAAATAGAAATATACCGACCCTGCTCCAAACCAGCAATGCATAAATTTCTGAGTAATGGGCTTCAAACTGACGATTCAAGCCAAAGTCCATTCATTTTATTTGAGATACTGTGCTCATAAGGGGATAACTGAATTTTTATTAAAAATTCAATACCAATGAGCACAATATCCCAATAAAATGAATGAACTTTGGCTTGAATTGTCGGTTTGAAGGCCAATGTATGAAAACTTCTAAGTTGTTGATAATTCATTGAGCTTATATTAATACTTAAAATTTGTGCATCTTACTATATGAAAGTTTTATCTCAATTTTTTAAAGTTTTAAACCATTTTTAGTGTTTTTTGACTTAACCTCTATCTCATTTATCTGTTTATTCTAGAACCACACCCAACTGGAAGCAGGTACTCACTTATCGTGTGTTATAGAGAAAAGAAGAAGTGAGAGGCTGGATGGTGGTACAGGAAGGAGGGGAGGAACAGTGTTATCATAATCCAGGGCTGAAACCCAAAATAGCGCATAACTGGATGGCCTGTTGAAAATCTTGAAAATATAACTTGAAAATCATATTATACAGGCAAAATGAAGCACCTATTCCTATTCCAAAATGAAGATACCTGATTCCGGTAAACAAGTAAAATTGTTCTGAGAAAAATCATGGGTGTTTTATCTCTGGTTACAAGGGTTTGTGCAAGTCCTCTAGCAGCATAACACAGGAATCCCTGACAGGTTTCTCAGGACTGTGACCCTGGAAGCTGGGGAAAATTAGCAGCCAGGAGAGAGATCTAAAATTCAATTTGATATCATTTCAAAATGCACAAAAGCTCTGTGAGATTCCATACAATTTGAAGTGTTACAGAGTTGTATGTAAAGGACACTTATTTACAAATCTTAAAAGTCAAAGAATGAGGTGTGTCAGACTTCCCTGCTACTATTAGATGTTTTAGGGTTAAAGGACTGCTTGGCTCTGGAAATCACAGAGTCAAAGTCAAAGCTTCAAGAACTAGGTATAGTGTGTCCCATCACAGTCACCAAAAAGAATACAGTAAACCTCCTGAGATTTCCAGCCATTGTCTAACCTCAGGCAAGCCGAGACAGTAATACCAAAACTGTCTGGGACAGTAAAATGGTTTCCATTGGGGAGAAGTACCTTTCCACTCCAGGAAGTTTCAGAATCAAGTACAGAAATATCTAAGATAATCAAATCCATATTGTCATTCTATGAGATTAGGGGATATGTGCAAATTTAGTATCTTCTGTATTAGGAATACTTAGGAGAATCAAATCAATTAGAGTGTCAAATTTCCAATTTATACTTTATATGTGTTAACTGAGTACTCAATATAGACTTGTTACTTAGCGTTGAAATCTTTTAAATTTGGGGAATAGCATGAACATTTAAGAGAATTTTAACTTTGTTGCATTTAAGTTTAATACGTTGAATTTATAAGAATTATTTCCCCTGGGAAAGTTCATTAGTCAAACAATTTTTAGAGATAAAGAAGTGAAATATATTAAATATATAAATGTAATGCAAAATTTCTGAAGGTGTTTAATTGGCAAATCCATTAAATAACCAAAACAGAGCCTTGTCTAACTCAAGGAAACTATGAGCCATGATATGTAGGGCCACCCAAGACAGATGGGTCATGGTGGAGAGTTCTGACAAAACATGGTCCACTGGAGAAGGGAATGGCAAACCATTTCAGTATTCTTGCCTGGAGAACCCCACGAACAGTGTGAAAAAGAAAAAAGGTATGACACTGGAAGATGAACTCCCAGGTTGGCAGGTGCCCAATGTGCTACTGGAGAAGAGAGGAGAAATAACCAGAAAGAATGAAGAGACAAAGCCAAAGCAAAAACAACACCCAGTTGTGAATGTGACTGATGATGGAAGTAAAGTCTGATGCTATAAAGAACAGTATTGCATAGGAACCTGGAATGTTAGGTCCATGAATTGAGGGAAATTGGAAGTGGTCAAACAGGAGATGGCAAGACTGAACATCGACATCTTAGAAATCAGTAAACTAAAATGGAGCGGAATGGGGGAATATAACTCAGATGACCATTGTATCTACTACTGTGGGCAAGAATCCCTTAGAAGAAATAGAGTAGCCATCATAGTCAATGAAAGAGTCTGAAATGCAGTAATTGGGAAGACCTACAAGATCTTCTAGAACTAACACCCAAAAAAGATGTCCTTTTCATTATAGGGGACTGGAATGCAAAAGTAGGAAGTCATGAGATTCCTGGAGTAACAGGCAAATATAGCTTTGGAGTACAAAATGAAACAGGAAGGGCTAACAGAGTTTTTCCAAGAGAACACACTGGTCATAGCAAACACCCTTTTCCAACAACACAAGAGAAGACTCTACACATGGACATCACCAGATGGTCAACACCAAAATCAGATTGATTATATTCTTTGCAGCCAAAGATGGGGAAGCTCTATATAGTCAGTAAAAACAAGACCTGGAGCTCACTATGGCTCAGATTATGAACTCCTTATTGCAAAATTCAGACTTAAATTGAAGAAAGTAGGGAAAACCACTAGACCATTCAGGTATGACCTAAATCAAATCCCTTATGATTATACAGTGGAAGTGAAAAATAGCTTCAAGGGATTAGATCTGATAAACAGAATGCCTGAAGAACTATGGATGGAGGTTTGTGACATTGTACAGGAGGCAGTGATCAAGACCATCCCCAAGAAAAAGAAATGCAAAAGGCAAAATGGTTGTCTGAGGAGGCCTTACAAATAGCTGTGAAAAAAAGAGAAGTGACAGGCAAAGGAGAAAAAGAAAGATATACCCATTTGAATGCAGAGTTCCAAAGAATAGCAAGGAGGGATAAGAAAGCCTTCCTCAGGGATCAATGCAAAGAAATAGAAGAAAACAACAGAATGGGAAAGACTAGAGATCTCTTCAAGAAAATTAGAGATACCAAGGGAACATTTCATGCAAAGATGGGCTCAATAAAGGACAGAAATGATATGGACCTAACAGAAGCAGAAGATATTAAGAAGAAGTGGCAAGAATATACAGAACTGTACAAAAAAACCTTCATGACCCAGATAACCACAATGATGTGATCACTCACCTAGAGCCAGACATCCTGGAATGCGAAGTCAAGTGGGCCTTAGGAAGCATCACTATAAACAAAGCTAGTGGAGGTGATGGAATTCCAGTTGAGCTATTTCAAATCCTAAAAGATGATGCTGGGAAAGTCCTGCAACTCAATATGCCAGCTAATTTGGAAAACTCAGCAGTGACCACAGGACTGGAAAAGGTCAGTTTTCATTCCAATCCCAAAGAAGGGCAATGCCAAAGAATGCTCAAACTACCACACCCAATTGCACTCATCTCACAAACTAGCAAAGTAATGCTCAAAATTCTCCAAGCCAGGCTTCAACGGTACATGAACCGTGAACTTCTGGATGTTTAAGCTGAATTTAGAAAAGGCAGAAGAACCAAAGATCAAATTGCCAACATCCTTTGGATCATCAAAAAGGGCAAGAGAGTTCCAGATAAACATCTACTTCTGCTTTATTGACTATGCCAAAGCCTTTAACTGTGTGGATCACAACAAACTGTGGAAAATTCTTAAAGAGATGGGACTACCAGACCAGCTGACCTGTCTCCTGAGAAATCTGCATGCAGGTCAAGAAGCAACAGTTAGAACTGGACATGGAACAACAGACTGGTTCAAATAAGGAAAGGAGTATGTTAAAGCTATATATTGTCACCCTGCTTATTTAACTTATATGCAGAGTATATCATGCAAAATGCCAGGCTGGATAAAGCACAAGCTGGAATTAAGATTGTTGGGAGAAATATCAATAACTTCAGATATGTAGATGAGACCACCCTTATGCCAGAAAGCAAAGAAGAACTAAAGAGCCTCTTGATGAAAGTGAAAGAGGAGAGTGAAAAAGTTGGCTTAAAACTCAACATTCAGAAAACTAAGATCATGGCATCTGGTCCCATCACTTCATGGCAAATAGATGGGAAAACCATGGAAACAGTGAGAGACTATATTTTGGGGGGATCCAAAATCATTGCAAATGGTGACTGCAGCCATGAAATTAAAAGACGCTTGCTCCTTGGAAGAAAACCTAGCCAGCATATTAAAAAGCAGAGACATTACTTTGCCAACAAAGGTCCATCTGGTCAAACTATGGTTTCTCCACTAGTCATATATGAACGTGAGAGCTGGACTATAAAGAAAGGTGAGCATCAAATTGATGCTTTTGAACTGTAGTGTTGGAGAAGACTCCTGAGAGTCCCTTGGACTGCAAGCAGATCCAACCAGTCCATCCTAAAGGAAATCAGTCCTGAATATTCATCGGAAGGACTGATGCTGAAGTTGAAACTCCAGTACTTTGGTCACTGATGTGAAGAACTGACTCATTGGAAAAGACCCTGATGCTGGGCAAGATTGAGGCAGGAGGAGAAAGGGAAGACAGAGGATGAGATGTTTAGATGGCATCACCGACTCGATGGACATGAGTTTGAGCAAGCTCTGGGAATTGGTGATGGCCAGGGAAGCCTGGTGTGCTGCACTCCATGGAGTCTGGTCAGTTGCTCAGTCATGCGACCCCATGGACTGCAGCACACCAGGCTTCCCTGTCCATCACCAACTCCCCGAGCTTGCTCAAACTCATGTCCATAGAGTTGGTGATGCCATCCAACCATCTCATCCACTATCCTCCCCTTCTCCTCCTGCCTTCAAAGACACTTACAAGTGACTTCAAACTTTTGTTGGATTATAAACAAAATAAGACTTGTAGACTAATCTTTAAAGTTTAAGGGAAAATATGATTTTAAATTTATTATTGACTCTTAAAACTTAACCAACCTCTGAATAGTCTTTTCTACACTTAAAACAGCCCTTAATAGTTCTGAGAAATTCAAGGTTAACACCTCCATCACCAGCCTTAATTCTTTCCATAGTTCTCTTTATGACATGATTTATAAACATCTCAGAATGATCAGTTACCTCTTCTGGACAGTCATTTATCACTGTGCCTATGGGCACTAATTGCAAAAATTCAAACTGATGCTTATCAATTTGACGTCCAAGAGGTGCTTAGTAATTTAAAATCAAGTAGAAGTTTAAAACCAATATATGTTGGTGCAATAGCATAAGTTCTAAAATTGAAATAAAATGCAAAAACTAAAATTTTGAGAAAGCATCTGAAATTAATGTGCTAATTTAGAACTTCTTTGTGCTGCAGAAGTTTAGCAATACAAGTTGGGACTTTGACAATTCAGCATAATATACTGCCTTCTATAAGCACAGCCTGCCTCCAACTTCTGGAAATTTAAATTTAGGCACCACTAGAAGAAACATCTCTTTTTTCCTATACAAAAATGTTCCTTAGAATAGGAAAATAGTGCTGCTAGCTTTGTGCTATTTTCTAACTCATCAGATCAGATCAGATCAGATCAGTCGCTCAGTCGTGTCCGACTCTTTGCGACCCCATGAATCGCAGCACACCAGGCCTCCCTGTCCATCACCAACTCCCAGAGTTCACTCAGACTCACGTCCATCAAGTCAGTGATGCCATCCAGCCATCTCATCCTCTGTCGTCCCCTTCTTCTCCTGCCCCCAATCCCTCCCAGCATCAGAGTCTTTTCCAAGGATAAAATAAATGCGTAATGGTGCAATGGATGTAAACATTTTCTATAACTGTAGAAGATCGTGGTCATAAACGTCATAAAATCTTTTTTTTCCAAAAAAAATAAAATTGAAGTATGTGAATAGAAGATATAGCCAGGAACAAAGTACAAGGACAGAGGACTAGCCCAATAAGCTAAAGAGAAGTATTTACACCATCTCAGGTTCAAATATGTTTTTCCTTGTTATAATTCAGGGTTTATTAACTAAGTCACAATTGTATATGATAAGATTTAAGAATAGAAAGGGAATACAGAGAAAATTCTGCCTCTTGTCACATTTATAGCAACCAGTTTTAGACTTGTCTTCCTGCCATAAATAACTACAAGTGACAAATAAATATGGCAATTATTTTCAGACATTGGACACCAGGCAGCACAGGGCTGAGAACCTTGGGAGAAAGGAAGCCCACAAAGTGAGCAGCACGTTCACCCTGGTTCTTTGCCTTGAAAAACCTTCCAAACCATCGTGGCCAAGAAGTGAAGCCCAAGGAGAGCATAACAGTCTTCTGAGCAGAAGAGGCAGAGACTGAAGCTCAGGGCTGCTAGATGTCTGGAATGTGTAGGGCACGGTACCAGAGATCAGGGAACTGCAAACATGAGTTCCTAGATGTCTTCATGAGAGTTCCTAACAGAACCTTGGTTGAGGGTGGGGGTATGCATATCAGAGCAAACCTCCACAAGGCCCCATGGACAGACACTGCTGCGGGACTGAGCGCTGAAAGGAGACACCAGAAACAGCTCAGCGCTGGAAGGCTTTGGAGCTCCAGCCCAGCCAGTGGGGGGAGGCCTTGCCAGGCTCTGGGAGCACCTCCTGAGGCAGCAGAAAGGTCGTGTGGTAGCAGAAAGTATCATGTCCTCAAGTGTAGCAGATGCAGAGCAGAGGTTGGCAAAAAAATTGTTACAAGCTCAGATGGTAAATAAGCTTAAAGTCATATAATCTCTTGCTCAGTCTCTCAGTACTGTGATTAAACAGGGAAACAGCCACAGAAATACGCAGATAACAAGCATTGTTGTGTTCCTCTAGAGCTTCATTCATAGACACAGAGATGACCTAGTATTAAAATTGGCAGACAAGGAAGTGAAAGTAGCCATTATAAATATGTTTAAAGACTTAACAGAAAAAATAAACAGTAAACAGGTACGAAACCTCAGCATCAATTCAGTTCAGTTCAGTCGCTCAGTCGTGTCCGACTCTTTGCAACCCCGTGAATCGTAGCACGCCAGGCCTCCCTGTCCATCACCAACTCCCGGAGTTCACTCAGACTCACGTCCATCAAGTCCGTAATGCCATCCAGCCATCTCATCCTCTGTCGTCCCTTTCTCCTCCTGCCCCCAATCCCTCCCACCATCAGTCTTTTCCAATGAGTCAACTCTTCACATGAGGTGGCCAAAGTACTGGAGTTTCAGCTTTAGCATCATTCCTTGCAAAGAACACCCAGGGCTGATCTCCTTCAGAATGGACTGGTTGGATCTCCTTGCAGTCCAAGGGACTCTCAAGAGTCTTCTCCAACACTACAGTTCAAAAGCACCAATTCTTTGCCATTCAGCTTTCTTTATAGTCCAACTCTCACATCCACACATCACTACTGGAAAAACCATAACCTTGACTAGATGGACCTTTGTTGGTAATGTCTCTGCTTTTTAATATGCTGGCTAGGTTGGTCATATCTTTTCCTCCAAGGAGCAAGCATCTTTTAATTTCATGGCTGCAGTCACCATTTGTAGTGATCTTGGAGCCCAAGAAAATAAAGTCTCTCACTGTTTCCATTGTTTCCCCATATATTTGCCAAGAAGTGATGGGACCAGATGCCACGCTCTCAGTTTTCTGAATGTTGAGTTTTAAGCCAACTTTTTCACTCTCCTCTTTCACTTTCATCAAGAGGCTCTTTAGTTCTTCTTTTCTTTCTGGCATAAGGGTGGTCTCATCTGCATATCTGAGGTTATTGATATTTCTCCCAACAATCTTGATTCCAGCTTGTGCTTCATCCAGCCTGGCATTTCGCATGATGTACTCTGCATATAAGTTAAATAAGCAGGGTGACAGTATACAGCCTTGATGTACTCCTTTCCTTATTTGGAACCAGGCTGTTGTTCCATGTCCAGTTCTAACTGTTGCTTCTTGACCTGCATACAGGTTTCTCAGGAGGCAGGTCAGGTGGTCTTGTAGTCTCATCTCTTTAAGAGTTTTCCATAGTTTGTTGTGATCTATATAGTCAAAGGCATTGGCATAGTCAATAAAGCAGAAGTACATGTTTTTCTGGAACTCTCTTGCTTTTTCTATGATCCAATGGATGTTGGCAATTTGATCTTTGGTTCTTCTGCCTTTTCCAAATCCAGCTTGAACATCTGGAAGTTCATGGATCCTGTACTGTTGAAGCCTGGCTTGGAGAATTTTGAGCATTACTTTGCTAGTGTGTGAGATGAGTACAATTGTGCGGTAGTTTGAACATTCTTTAGCATTGCCCTACTTTGGGATTGGAATGAAAACTGACCTTTTCCAGTTCTGTGGCCACTGCTGAGTTTTCCAAATTTGCTGGCATATTGAGTGCAGCACTTTTCCAGCATCATCTTTTAGGATTTGAAATAGCTCAGCTGGAATTCCATCACCTTCACTAGCTTTGTTTGTAGTGATGCTTCCTAAGGCCCACTTAACTTCGCATTCCAGGATGTCTGGCTCTAGGTGAGTGATCACACCATCGTGGTTATCTGAGTCATGAAGATCATTTTTGTTTAGTTCTTCTGTGTATTTTTGCCACTTCTTCTTAATATCTTCTGCTTCTGCTAGGTCCATACCATTTCTGTCCTTAATTGTGCCCATCTTTGCATGAAATGTTTCTTGGTATCTCTAATTTTCTTGAAGAGATCTCTAGCCTTTCCCATTCTGTTGTTTTCCTCTATTTCTTTGCATTGATCCTTGAGGAAGGTTTTCTTATCTCTCCTTGCTATTCTTTGGAACTCTACATTCCAATGGTTCTATCTTTCCTTTTCTCCTTTGCCTTTCACTTCTCTTCTTTTCACAGCTATTTGTAAGGCCTCCTCAGACAACCATTTTGCCTTTTGCATTTCTTTTGCTTGGGGGTGGTCTTGATCACTGCCTCCTGTACAATGTCACAAACCTCCATCCATAGTTCTTCAGGCACTCTGTTTATCAGATCTAATCCCTTGAAGCTATTTGTCACTTCCACTGTAAGGGATCTGATTTAGGTCATACCTGAATGGTCTACTGGCTTTCCCTACTTTCTTCAATTTAAATCTGAATTTTGCAATAAGAAGTTCATGATCTGTCCACAGTGAACTCCCAGTCTTGTTTTTGCTGACCGTATAGAATTTCTCCATTATTGGCTGCAAAGAATATAATCAATCTGATTTCGGTGTTGACCATCTGGTGATGTCCATGTGTAAAGTTTTCTCTTGTGTTGTTGGAAGAGGGTGTTTGCTATGACCAGTGCATTCTCTTTGCAAAACTCTGTTAGCCTTTGCCCTGCTTCATTTTTTACTCCAAGACCATATTTGCCTGTTACTCCAGGAATCTCTTGACCTCCTACTTTTGCATTCTAGTCCCCTATAATGAAAAGGACATCTTTTTGGGGTGTTAGTTCTGGAAGGTCTTGAAGGTCTTCATAGAACCATTAAACTTCAGCTTCTTCAGCATTACTGGTTGGGGCATAGTCTTGGATTACTGTGATATTGAATGGTTTGCCTTGGAAACAAACAGAGATCATTGTGTTGTTTTTGAGATTGCACCCAAGTACTGCATTTCCAATTCTTTCATTGACTATGATGGATACTCCATTTCTTCTAAGGGATTCTTGCCCACAGCAGTAGATATAATGGTCATCTGAGTTAAATTCGTCCATTCCAGTCCATTTTAGTTCACTGATTCCTAAAACGTCAATGTTCACTCTTGCCATCTCCTGTTTGACCACTTCCAATTTCCCTTGATTCATGGACCTAACATTCCAGTTTCCTATGCAATTTTGTTCTTTACAGCATCAGACTTTACTTCCATCACCAGTCACATCCACAACTAGGCATTTTTGCATTTACTCAGTCTCTTCATTCTTTCTGGAGTTATTTCTCCACCATTCTCCTGTAGCATATTGGGCACTACCGACCTGGGGAGTTCATCTTTCAGTGTCCTATCTTTTTGCCCTTTCATACTGTTCATGGGGTTCTCAAGGCTAGAATACTGAAGTGGTTTGCCATTCCCTTCTCCAGTGGACCACGTTTTGTCAGAATTCTCCACCATGACCCATCCATCTTATGTGACCCTACACGGCATGGCTCATAGTTTCATTGAGTTAGACAAGGTTATGATCCATGTGATCAATTTGATTAGTTTTCTGTGATTGTGGTTCATTCTGTCTGCCCTCTGATGGATAAGGTTAAGAAGCTTATGGAAGCTTCCTGATGGGAGAGACTGACTGAGGGGGAAACTGGGTCTTATTCTGATGGACAGGGCCATGCTCAGTAAATCTTTAATCCAATTTTCTGTAGATGGAGGAAGCTGTGCTCCCTCCCTGTTGTTTGACCTGAGGCCAAACTATGGTGGTGGCAGCGAAGATGATGGTGAACTCCTTCAAAATGCCCTTGCACACACTGCTGCACTGAGTGCCCCCGACCCTGCAGCAGGCCACCGCCGACCCACACCTCTGCCAGAGACTCCTGGACCCTCATGGGCATGTCTCGGTCAGTCTCTTTTGGGGTCACTGCTCCTTTCTCCTGGGTCCTGGTGCACACAAGGTTTTGTTTTCCCCCTCCAAGAGTCTGTTTCCCCAGTCCTGTGTAAGTTCTGGCAGCCCTATGGTGGAGTTAATGGCAACCTCCTCCAATAGAGCTTATGCCATACCCAGGCCTGTTGCACCACAGAGCCCCTGGCCCTGTGGCAGGCCACTGCTGACCCGTACCTCTGCAGGAGACACTCAAACACTGTTCTGACTCAGTCCCTGTGGGGTCTCTGGGTCCTGGTGCACACAGGGTTTGTTTGAGCCCTTCAAGGGTCTCTAGTGGGTATAGTGTTTGATTCTAAATACAATTTCGCCCCTCCTACCATCTTCCTAGGGCTTCTCCTTTGCCCTTGGACATGGGGCATCTTTTTTTGGCGGGATCCAACTTTCTTCTGTCAACAGTTGTTCAGTAGTGAGTTGTAATTTGGGCATTCTCACAGGAGAAGATGAGCACGTATCCTCTACTCTACTGTCTTCCTCCACCGCCTACCATGTCCTTTACATATTCTTTCAGACAATGCAAGACTGCCTCTTACAGAAAACTCTTCTCCCAAATCAATCAGACCTTCCTTCACTGCTTCATATCCATACAACACCACAGCAGGCTTCATGGCATAACACACAATAAACACAGGGCCATAGACTTCTGAGAGCTGCTGAGAAAGCCATGAAGTAGTCACTCTTTTTAAAGGTGACTTTAAAGCAGTGGGGGGGCATAAAATAAAAACATTTTCTAATAAATGAAAATTGAAAGAATTTGTTGTCAGCAGACCTACACTGTAAGAAATGCTAAAGCAACTCTTTAGACTAAAAGAGAAATGAAACCAGGTGGAATCTCAGATTTAGAGGAAGGAATGAAGTAGTTAAACATACTTAATGACCTGGATAACCACAGTGGTGTGATGATTCACCTAGAGCCAGACATCCTGGAGTGTGAAGTCAAGTGGGCCTTAGGAAGCATTACTACCAGCAAAGTTGGTGGAGGTGATGGAATTCCAGCTGAGTTATTTCAAATACTAATAGATGATGTTGTGACTCAATATGCCAGCAAATCTGGAAAACTCAGCAGTGGCCACAGGACTGGAAAAGTCAGTTTTCATTCCAATCTCAAAGAAGGACAATGCCAAAGAATGTTCAAACTACTGCACAATTGCACTAATTTCACATGCTATCAAGATAATGCTCAAAATCCTTCAAGTTAGGCTTCAGCAGTACATGAACCGTGAACTTCCAGATGTACAAGCTGGATTTAGAAAAGGCAGAAGAACCAAAGATCAAATTGCCAACATCCATTGGATCATAAAAAAAGCAAGAGAGTTTTAGAAAAGCATCTACTTCTACTTCATTGACTTTGCTAAAGCCTTTGACTATGTGGATCACAACAAACTGTGGGAAATTCTTCAAGAGATAGGAATATCAGACCACCTTACCTACCTCCTGAGAAATCTGTGTACAGGTCAAGAAGCAACAGTTAGAACTGGACATGGAACAACAGGCTTGTTCCATGGGAAAGAAGTATGTCAAGGGTATACATTGTCACCCTGCTTATTTAACTTATATTTAGAGTACATCATGCAAAATGCCAGGCTGGTTGAAGCTCAAGCTGGACTCAAGATTGCCAGGAGAAATATCAATAACCTCAGATATGCAGATGACACCTCTCTAACGGCAGAAAGCAAAGAGGAACTAAAGAGCCTCTTGATTAAGGTGAAAGAGGAGAGTGAAAAAGCTGGCTTAAAACTCAACATTCAGAAAACTAAGATCATGGCATCTGGTCCAATCACTTCACAGCAAATAGATGGGGAAACAATGGAAGCTGTGACAGATTATTTTCTTTGACCCAAAATCACTGTGCACTATGACTGCAGCCTTGAAATTAAATGGTGCTTGTTCTTTGAAAGAAAAGCTATGAAAAAGCTAGACATAGAATTAAAAAGCAGAGACATAGCTTTGCTGACAATGGTTCATATAATCAAAGCTATGGTTTTTACAGCAGTCATATATGGATGTGAGAGCTGGACATTCTTTATAGAAGGCTGAGTGTCGAGGAGTTGATGCTTTTGAACTGTGGTGTTAGAGAAGACTCTCAAGAAGTCTCTTGGACAGAAGGAGATCAAAACAGTCAATCCTAAAGGAAATCAACCCTGAATATTCGTTGGAAGGGCTGATGCTGAAGATGAAGCTCCAATCCTTTGGCCTCCTGATGCAAAGAGCCAACTCATTGAAAAAGACCCTGATGCAGGGAAAGATCAAAGGCAGGAGGAGAAGGGGATGACAGAGGGTGAGATGGTTGGATGGCATCACCGACTCAATGGACATGAATTTAAGCAAGGTCCAAGAGTTGGTGAATGTCAGGGAAGCCTGACATGCTGCAGTCCATAGGGTCGGAAAGAGTTGGACATGATTGAGTGACTGAACAACAACAAAAATATACTAAAAGGTTATTGTTTTTCTCTTTGTTTCTTTAAAAGATAAATGTTTAAAGCGAAAGTAGTATCATTGTAGTGTATAACGTTTATAAAGTCCATAGTAGTAACATATATGACAATATTTACACAAAGATGGAGAAAAGAAATTGTAGCATTATAAATTTCTTCCATTTTACATGAAGTGCTAATTTAAAATGGACTGTGATTTTTCAAAACATAGAACTTTTCTAAATTATGTTAAAATATTCAGTTCAACAAAAAGTGGGAAAGTGAAATCGTAGGCAAAATCATTTTACATCCCTCTACTAATCAAGGTTGTTTTTAAGACTTGCATGTCCTCCAAGCAGCACACAGCCCAAACAACAAAATATTTGCCTCAGTTGTTTTCCAGGAACTTGGAGTCAGCTGTGTCAAGTTGTAACTTAGTTGGTTGAGATCGGATATGACCACTGACCCTCCAGTTGGGCACGTGTGTGTCCAGTTGGTGACCTTTTGACATCAGTGGGACAAAATTCCACTGTCAGATTGTGCTAAATGCCTCCACTTTTTAACATGCAGAACCCTGTAGCTTAGTGCACCTGTGCAGAATGAGGAATACCGCATCTTTTCCCAAGCTCTCTAAGCCTCAGACCGTCCTGTTTCTTTATTCTTTGTTCCATTAATGCCCTGAGCCCCTTGCCTTCAGGGAGGCAGGTCTGAGAGTTGCTCTCCCATCTCCTTGCTTGGCTGCCTTGCAAGTAAACCCTCCCTCCTCCAAACTTCAGCATCCCATCATTTTGGTTTGCTGTGTGTCAACCTGATTCAATAACAAAAGGAGTAACAGAGTAACAGAAACACATGACATTGCACTTGAAAACATGTGGGCTATTTTCAAATATCTTTTGATATTGATCTCTAATAATTCCACACTGATAAGAGAATGAGAAGTGACATGAAGAAGTGAAGTCGCTCAGTCGTGTCCAACTCTTTGTGACCCCATGGACTGTAGCCTACCAGGCTCCTCTGTCCATGGGATTTTCCAGGCAATAGTACTGGAGTGGATTGCCATTTCCTTCTCCAGGGGATCTTCCCAACCCAGGGATCGAACCCAGGTCTCTCACATTGTAGACAGACACTTTACCATCTGAGCCACCAGGGAAGTAAGAGAATAGACACTGTGATTTCCATACCTTTAGACCATCAAATTTTTGCACCTGGTCTTATGTCCCTGGATATGTTCCGCTGTCTCCTAGTTTATAGTCTTTGGGAACTTGAATAGAATTTGTATCCTACTGTTGTGTGAGAATTGTATACATCTTAATTATGTTGAATTGGTTCATAGTGCTTTTCAGGTCTACCGTAGCCTTTTACTTCTCTGTATATTCATTCTATTCATTTTTGAGAGTTTGATATTGAAACTTCAACTAAAAATCTTAATTTTTCTACTTAAAAATAACTGCAATATATAGCGGAACTATATTAACCTTGTTCTGTATTTACAAAGCCTCCTGTAAATGTGTTACCATATTTTCATAATTAATAAATGCATGACAAACATAAAACAGTACGAATTGATTGATCTTAATCCAACCATATCAACAACTACACAAAATGTCAATGGGCTATATACCCCAATTAAAGGGCAGACTGCCAGGCTGAATTTAAAATGCAAGATTGAGTAATATGCTGTTTATAAAGGATGCAATTTGAAGACAAGGACATAAGCACACTGAAGGGAAAAGATATATCATGCAACAGTAAGCATAAGAAAGCTGTTGTGACCATGTTAAAATCAGTCAAGGTAGACTTCACGACAAAGAAGCATTTCCTAACAATGAAAGAATCAGTCCATCAGGAAGACATAATCCTGAATATGTATGCCTCTAATATTAAAGTTTCAAAATATATAGAGTGAAAACTGACAAAACTAAAGGAAGAAGTAGACAAATCCACAGTGATAACCAGAAACTTGAATTCCTTTCAGCAGTTGACAGAACAAGCAGAAAAAAAAATCAGCCTGACCAACTCCTATCAAATAACCATTGCCCCTGGTTCTTTTTCCTTCTGAGGCACCTAGTGTAACACAATACACACAGAATGAATTAGAAAAATTTAAATAATTCAGTATATTTTTTCCAATACAAATTTTTATAAAATGCTATTTTCTTATCACAATTTTATTTTCATGAAGTTCTTAGAGCTACTGCTTTAGCTCACCCAGTGCATGGAGAGGGTTATGGACTGAATTATGTTCCCCAAACTTCTTGTGTTGAAGCCCTAATCCTCAGTAAGTCAGAATGGGTTGGAGTTAGGGCCTTCAAAGAGGTGACTAAGTTAAAATGAAGCTGCTAGAGTGGGCCCTAATCCAGTCTGATTTGGTGTCCTTATAAGAGGCAATCTGGACACCAAAGAGCCACAGAAGTGCACGCACAGAAGAGAGACCACATGAGGACTCAGGAAGAGGGTGGCCATCTCCAAGCCAAATATGGAGGCTTCAGAAGAAAACAAGCCTACCAACACCTTGAGCTTAGACTTCTAGCCTCCAGAACTGTGAGAAATAGATGTCTGCTGTTCTGGCCATCCAGTCTGGGTAGCACATGTCCTCAAGTCAATCATCGCCCCTCTGCATTGCAACCCCATGACTAACAGACACGACATGAAGGCCTGTTTCTCACCTGGCGAAACCACTGAGGCCTCCATCAGCCCCTCCTCCAGCCCCTGCCTCGTTCTAACTGAACACTCAGCAGAAGTCCAGTCTTTGACCGTCGAAGTGGACAAAAGAAGGGAGGTCATTGGATGAAAATCATCATCATGCTCACTACTGCATTACCTTACTACAGAGAAGTCAGGACATTTGAACCTGAGCTGGAAGACTCTGCATTTAATGTAGTCCTTGAACAGGAATACAGGCAGAAGACCTGTGGCGTGTTTATAGTGCCTTGACTAAGGAAAGCTTTAACACCCAGGACAATATGCCACTGTAAGAGTCAGAGCAAAGTACTGCTCTGACTTTCAAGCAAACAGAAGGAAGGATGGGAGGACAAGTGAGATATAAGGAAGGAAGACACACTACTACCAATATCTTAACCCAGGGATATGCTCAGCTGATCTGCATGCAAAGGAGACAGAGAATTTGAGAGAAGGTGGTGTGTCTAGTCCAACAGTCCCATTTATAAAAGTGGAAGTGATCATCTTGATCACATTATGATAGGCAGGTAAAATTGATTTTTTTATTTTTTTAAATTGTTTTATATGCAGATAAAATTTTCTCTGATACTAGGTTGACTCCAGTTGTGAAATATTTGGCAATGTTTGGCAAATATCTGCCAAAATATTTGGCAAATTTGGCAATCAAATGAAGAGCAGGGATATTTCAGTGAATGATGATAATTCAGTCATATTGTCATGTAGAAAGAAAGGAGTTTTTATTCAGTGTTTTCTCTCATCTGTGAATGATAAGCTATTTCTGAGACTGAAAATAAAGGTCCAGTATAGCAGTAAGCTAACTACAGGTGCTTTTTGGTGTCACAAAGCAGTAACTGTAGACGTATTGACAGAGAAGAGATTCCGTTGCGGGTGGAATGCAGAGTCGGGGGGCCAGGTTGGGGGAAGAGATTGAAGCTGCCCTCTCCTGATTGGCACTATCAGGCTCCAAAAATTTTCAGAAGCCCATCTAGAATGAGCGCTGCTTAAAATGGCAGGCAGGCCAAACCACACAGACCGAGGGATGAGTTGGCATGAACTTCTGGCCACGGTGAAGGCCAGGTCAGGCGGCCGAGTTCAACAATCCCGCTGCCTCCATAAAGATAAAAAGAGGAATTAGCAGTGAGCTTTCTCTAGAATCAGCAGCTCAGCCTAAAACACTCACTGCCCGTTATCCTGAGTCTAGAGGTCTGTATAAATGACTTTTTATTTACAAAGACAAGTATTCATTTATATGATAGTGGATGCGAGGTGTGACAACATCGTGACTTATATTTAATGATAAAAAGTATTTTGCGCTTCACACTTGAATACGTTTATTAAATGTTTTCACTTTCATTTTATAAAGAGGATGCTAGAACTCAAGAGACGTGAACTGGTTATGTAACGTGTAAAGCCTGCGCAACAAATGAGTCTAAGGCATAACCGGAGACGGAGTCAGAGGTTACAGTCAGGGCTGCTGCATACAGGGGCACAAACAGGCCTTACAGCGGGTCCCCCAGGGCGCAGCTGCAGACCATCAGCTGCTCTATCCTGAGGAGCCCTTTGACAACTCTTATGAAACATGTCTCAGAAACTTCCATGGAAGGTCTTGCCTGGTGGTCCAGTGGCTAAGACTCTGGGCTCCCAATGCAGGGGTCCGGGTTCCCAGAACAGGGAATAGATCCTCCATATTGCAGCTAAAGAGCCTGCAGGCCCCAACTAAGAGTTTGCATGCTTTTGAATATACTATCTAGGTTGGTCATAACTTTCTTTCCAGGGAGTAAGCGTCTTTTAATTTCATGGCTGCAGTCACCATCTGCAGTGATTTTGGAGCCCAAAAAAATAAAGTTTGACACTGTTTCCACTGTTTCCCCATCTATCTGCCATGAAGTGATGGGACCAGATGCCATCATCTTCGTTTTCTGAATGTTGAGCTTTAAGCCAACTTTTTCACTCTCCTCTTTCACTTTCATCAAGAGGCTTTTTAGTTCCTCTTCACTTCCTGCCATAAGGGTGGTGTCATCTGCATATCTGAGGTTATTGATATTGTGCAGCCTTAAAAAGAGTGAGCCCCTGCCAAAGAGTCCCATGCTAAACCGTGGATGAACCTTGAGACATTACGCGAAGAGAAAGAAGCCAGTCACAAGAGGACAAATACTGTGTGTTTCCACTCACAGAAGGTATCCAAAGAAGTGAAAACTACAGAAACAAACAGTAGAAAGGTGGTTGCCAAGGACTGAGAGGGAGGAATTGGTGTTTCCTGGGTATAGAATTTCAGTATTGCAAGATGAATAAGTTCTAGAAGCCTGTTGGACAACAATGTGAACATACTTAACACAGCGGAGCTGTACACTCAGAAACAGTTCAGATCAAACACTGAATGCTATGTAGTTGTTTTTTTTACCACAATTAAAAGAAAGACCAAAAAAAAAAAATGAATATAACCCCCCAAATAATTAACTCAGAATTTTCAAAGAAAGAAAACAATTGGTGAGGGTGAAGGAAATGACACCCAATCCTAGGATTTTTTTTAAAGATTTTTTTTTAATGTGGACCATTGTTTTAACTGTTCATTTGTTACAATTCTTCTTGTTTTATGTTTTGGTTTGTTGGCCACGAGGCATGTGGGATCCTAGCTCTTGGAACAGAGATCAAACCTGCAACCTGTGTGTTGGAAGGTAAAATCCCAAAGACTGGACCGCCAGGTTTATGCACAGTTCATTCTCCATTAACATGTACAACAAATTTCAAAGGACACAGAGTCGTTTGGATATCCTCCTTAGCTCCTCCTTCCAAAAATTCTTAGTGAAGAGACTAGTTAGGGTTCAGTCTGGTTTCACCATATAACACACAATGTGCTTATTTCACTCAGTCACTGAGATATCTGTTTCTTGCTTTGGGATCTTTAGGAGTGATTTCTGTGAGTTAGCTTTACTTCTTGGCTTATTTACAGGAATTCTTTGAAGACTGAGTTAGTATCAGCTGGCCGTGAGAAAAGGCTTTGTCCATCCCTGGCTGTGAATCGCTGAGCTCTGACCCTGCCTCTGAGGCATCTGGAGGCACAGGGTACTTTCAGCAGAGCATCATTTTGCAGCCAGGACTAAATGGGTGGGGGGGTTTCAAGCCAATTTTGGTTATTAGAATCACTTCCTACTTGAAGTGAAAGCTAGAAATTCCGTCTTGACTGTGTTACTATTAAAACATTTTTTTCTCCCTTTCTTTCTTCCCTCTGCCAACAGTTGCTAGGAGTTGGAACAAATCTATTTCCTCATTCAATGTTGTGTGAGTCACCACAAATCTTCCAAAGTGAAGCAGATAGTCTTTTCGTTGTTGTTTAGTCGCTAAGTCACCAGTGGGACCAGAACTAGACTCTAGGTTTTTCTGACTACACATGGGACATTCAGCTATGTGCTGTGCTGTGCTTGGCCGCTCAGTCATGTCTGACTCTTTGCAACCCCATGAACTGCAGCCCGCCAGGCTCCTCTGTCCAAGGGGATTCTCCAGTCAACCTACAGGAGTAGGTTGCCATGCCCTCCTCCAGGGGATTTTTCCCAACCCAGGATCAAACCCAGGTCTCCCATCTTGCAGGCGGATTCTTTACCAACTGAGCTACCAGGGAAGCCCAAGAATACTGGAGTGGGTAGCCTATCCCTACACCAAGGGAACTTCCCCACCCAGGAATGGAACCAGGGTCTCCTGCACTGGACGTGGATTCTTTACCAGCTAAGCTACCAGAGATGCCCCATCTCGGCTATACTTCTTAGCTGTACTTATCGGTCACTTATTAGTATTAATTTCAATTTTCAAGAGATTTAAGTTTAAAAGATTATTTTCTTTAAATTATTTTTCGAGCCTAGTAGTAAAAACGACCAAGAAAGCTAAACAAAATAATGACATTCATTATCACAATTTTGTAAGTGTAGGAACAGAGAGGAAAATTAACATTTATTGAGTATCTACTATTTGACAGACCTGTACCCACTTTATCTTATTTAATCCTCACCACACTGAAGAATATTTATTATTATGCTAATAATACTTTTCCCTGTACTTGAGGGAGCAGGAGAGTGAGGATGAAAAAGTCTAGTAAAGTACATTTATTCACACCATACCATGGCTCCCATCCCTCTGTGGTCAAAAACAGCCCCGTGGAGTGTCATGCTCCTAGAACTCAGTTGTGACTCTGTCACCAGGGAGTTCCTGGAAGCCTCCCCAACAGCAAGAACAGAGAGGCCACAGGCCAGCCAGAGACTCAAAGGACAGCTGAGTCCAGGCACTGCCAGGCCACCTGCACCTCTGGCTGCAGATGCAGATGGGGCCCAAGAGGTGCCCCATATACCCACCGAGAGCAAGCATCTATCCTGCCATACCATGCATCTTAATCAGCCCTCATCCAGCTGTCAAATCGCACTGCCACCTTCTACAGGCCTATCAACACCCTGTCCCCAACTGTTGCTGTTGTTCAGTTGCTAAGCCGTGTCTGACTCTTTACAACCCCATGGACTGAAGCACACCAGGCCTCCCTGTCCCTCCCTATCTCCCAGAGTTTGCCCAAGTTCATGTCCATTAAATCGATGAAGCTATCCAACCATCACATCCTCTGTCACCCTCTTCTCCTTTTGCCTTCAATCTTTCCCAGCATCAGGGTCTTTAGCAGTGAGTTGCCTGAACAGTATAAAAAGGCAAAATGGTACCCAATACATAGTTTAAAATGTATGAAAACAAGAAGAATCATCAAGATATTCCCGCAACCCATCATTTTACTCAGTCCAAAATATTAGTGAATCTACATATGGAAAGTTTCAAAAGAGGTCCTCTGGATTTTAATTATCCTTTTGAGCAAGAAAAAAAAAGGAAATTGTAAAAATAAATGAGCACTTTTCAGAATTTAAAAAAAAAAAACTGTAAGTAATGAGAAGTCATCAAACAGCTGAACAATTGATCTTGATTTTACTTACAGAATCATAACTCTGCAGTGTCCACTAGACAGCTTGGGGGTAAAAAAAATGCCAAGCAAATACAGAGATGAAAAATTCCAGCAGACTGGAAGAAACAACTTTCAAGAATGTGAGAAATTAAGAAACAAACATTTGAGCTTCAACATAGGCAATTAAAAGCTAAAATTATGAAGGGAAAAAAGCAATCTATGCTATTAACTATAACTATCCTACAGTATACTACTACGAAGAGTTGACTCATTGGAAAAGACGCTGATGCTGGGAGGGATTGGGAGCAGGAGGAGAAGGGGACGACAGAGGATGAGATGGCTGGGTGGCATCACTGACTCGATGGATGTGAGTTTGGGTGAACTCTGGGAGTTGGTGATGGACAGGGAGGCCTGGTGTGCTGCGATTCATGGGGTCCCAAAGAGTCGGACACGACTGAGTGACTGAACTGAACTGACACATGGTATAGTACCTATAGTATTAGTAGTATACTATCAGCTGCTAAGTAGAATATGATTGGACTTCCCAGGTAGCTCAGCTGGTAAAAAAATCTACCTGCAATGCAGGAGACCCCTGTTCAATTCCTGAGTGGGGAAGTTCCAATGGAGAAGGGATAGGCTACCCACTCCAATATTCCTGGGCTTCCCTCGTGGCTCAGTCAGTAAAGAATCTGCCTGCAATGCAGGAGACCTGGGTTCAATCCCTGCGTTGGGAAGATCCCCTGGAGGAGTGCATGGCAACCCACTCCTGTATCCTTGCCTGGAGAATCCCCATGGACAGAGGAGCCTGGTGTGCTGCAGCCCATGGGGTCATAAAGAGCCGGACACAACTGAGAGACTAAGCACAGCACAGAGTATGATTACTATTAGCTATAAAGTAGATATGAAGTTGTAGAACATAAATGTAGAAATTTAGAAGCTCTAGAAATTACTATAGATGCAGTTGGATCAAATTTTTAAGCAATAAGGTTTCATATACACACACGCACATTTCCAAGCCCTCTGGCCTTTTCAGACTAAGTCAACCAGCGTGCTTTTCTTTGCAGCTTCAAGACAGGTACTACCTGGGAAAATGAAAAGGACAATGGACTCAGGAGTCTGGCATGCCGGGACTTGGCTGGCAGAGACAGGTGATTTGGGAGCATACATTCTCTGAACCGGAGAGGGAGAAAGCTAGAGAGAACTGGATTTATTTAAGAGCTATTGAGAGGGAGGAATTGACAGGATTAGTCTATTAATTTAGGACTGTGGAAGAGGCAAGGGAGAAGTCAAGGATGGTTCCTGGGGTTCTCTTCTCAGTAATCAGAAGGATGCAAGTGTCGTTCACTGCAGTTTGGGCCATAGAAGGAGCTGATGAATTGGGTGGGTGGGGAGCAAAAGGAGACTGCTTGTGGCCAGGGGAGGGCAGAAGGAGTCAGCCTTCAGGCTGGGACAGGCTGGGATGGAGCCATCGGAGAGAAGCTGTGCAGTGAATGGCTGGACTTCAGATGCTCAGGAGAGGTTTCAGATAGAGACAGTAATTTAGAAGAGAGTCACATAGAAGACAAGAACCTGTGTAAGGGATGAGATTGCTGGGGGAAGCGTGTGTATAATAAAAAGAGAAGGTGACCCAGGACATACCCTGAAGTCAAATGAACTGAAGTCGCTCAGTTGTGTCCGACTCTTTGTGACGCCATGGACTTTAGCCCACCAGGCTCCTCGGTCCATGGGATTTTCCAGGCAAGAGTACCGGAGTGGGTTGCCATTTCCTTCTCCAGGGGATCTTCCCAACCCAGGGATCGAACCCAGGTCTCCCGCATTGTAGGCAGACGCTTTCACCATCTGAGCTACCAGGGAAGCCCCGTGTACCCTGAAGGAACATCAGTATTTAAAGGATGAAGGGATACAAATGAGCCCTCAAAGGAGACCACAGCATATTCAGGGCAGTAGGAAGAAAACCAGAAGACGACTGTGTGACGGAAGCCATAAGAAGAACATACTTCAAGAAGGAATTTGTCATCAGGGTCACATGCTGCTATGAGGTGAAAATAGAAGTCGCAAAGTGTCCACTGGATTTAGCAATGCAGAGCCGTGACCTTGAGCAGAAGCACTCTGTTGCCATAGTGGAGCAAAACCAGATTCCAGGGGGTGGAGGAGTAGCAGGCGGCAACACAGACACTGCTGCATCCACTGGGCTAATATCCCAGGATGCTAACCACCACATTCCGGAATGATCCCTGACTGCCAGCACATGGAGGGAGCGAGCGATGCAGAGACAGTGGGTACAGCTCATCATAGTAATTTCCGTATTAACAACACGGCTTGGTGTTTAATTGAAAAGCACTAAACACCACTCATGAAGTAAACATTGACTTGCAGTATATTAGGCAGAGCCAGAGCAAAAGCTGGCACAGTAAGCTGTGATTCTATTCCTCTATTAACTGCAAATCTTACCATGGGGTCACACAGAGTCGGACACAACTGAAGCGACTTAGCAGCAACAGCAGGACCAGTTTCAATTTTGGACCAGTACTACAAATAATAATAATAAACAATAACGATCTCTGCCAATTCCCAAACACATCAAGTTGTATACCTTAAACATCTCCAGCTTTTTGTGTATCAATCACACCTCTATAAAGCATTCTTTTTTTTTTTGTAAGATCGCTCCCAATTGTTTAAATCCTCAGGCAAAAACGTCAAAAGAATTGACAGGCAGTCTTAAGAAATTTTACAGTATAGACTACTTAAACTTTTACTTTCTGAACTCATCCTAACCCTGTAGTTAGGATCAGTTAGGTTCAGTCGCTTAGTCATGTCTGACTCTTTGTGACCCCATGAACCGCAGCATGCCAGGCCTCCCTGTCCATCACCAACTCCCAGAGTCCACCCAAACCCATGTCCACTGAGTCAGTGATGCCATCCAACCATCTCCTTTGTCATACCCTTCTCCTCCTGCCCTCATTCTTTCCCAGCCTCAGGGTCTTTGTAAATAAGTCAGCTCTTCACATCAGGTGGCCAAAGTATTGGAGTTTCAGCTTCAACATCAGTCCTACAAATGAACACCCAGGACTGATCTCCTTTAGGATGGACTGGTTGGATCTCTTTGCAGTCCAAGGGACTCTCAAGAGTCTTCTCCAACACCACAGTTCAAAAGCATCAGTTCTTCGGTGCTCAGCTTTCTTCACAGTCCAACTCTCACATCCATAATGACCACTGGAAAAACCATAGCCTTGACTAGGCGGACCTTTGTTGACAAAGTAATGGCTCTGCTTTTGAATATGCTATCTAGGTTGGTCATAACTTTCCTCCCAAGGAGTAAGCGTCTTTTAATTTCATGGCTGCAATCACCATCTGCACTGATTTTGGAGCCCAGAAAAATAAAGTCTGACACTGTTTCCACTGTTTCCCCATCTATTTCCCATGAAGTGATGGGACCAGATGCCATGATCTTTGTTTTCTGAATGTTGAGCTTTAAGTCAACTTTTTCACTCTCCTCTTTCACTTTCATCAAGAGGCTTTTTAGTTCCTCTTCACTTTCTGCCATAAGGGTAGTGTCAACTGCATATCTGAGGTTATTGATATTTCTCCCAGCAATCTTGATTCCAGCTTGTGCTTCCTCCAGCCCAGCATGTCTCATGATGTACTCTGCATGTAAGTTAAATAAGCAGGGTGACAATATACAGCCTTGACGTACTCCTTTCCTATTTGGAACCAGTCTGTTGTTCCATGTCCAGTTCTAACTGTTGCTTCTTGACCTGCATACAGGTTTCTCAAGAGACAGGTCAGGTGGTCTGGTGTTTCCTCCACTAGCTTTGTTCATAGTGATGCTTCCTAAGGCCCACTTGACTTCACATTCCAGGATGTCTGGCTCTAGGTGAGTGATCACACCATCGTGATTATCTTGGTCATGAAGATCTTTTTGTACAGTTCTTCTGTGTATTCTTGACACCTCTTCTTAATATCTTCTGCTTCTGTTAGGTCCATACCATTTCTATCCTTTGTTGAGCCCATCTTTGCATGAAATGTTCCCTTGGTATTTCTAATTTTCTTGAAGAGATCTCTAGTCTTTCCCATTCTGTTGTTTTCCTCTATGTCTTTGCATTGATCGCTGAGGAAGGCTTTCTTATCGCTCCTTGCTAGTCTTTGGAACTCTGCATTCAAATGGATATATCTTTTCTTTTCTCCTTTGCTTTTTGCTTCTCTTCTTTTCACAACTATTTGTAAGGCCTCCCCAGACAGCCATTTTGCTTTTTTGCATTTCTTTTTCTTGGGGATGGTCTTGATTCCTGTCTCCTGTACAATGTCACGAACCTCATTCCATAGTTCATCAGGCACTCTGTCTATCAGATCTAGTCCCTTAAATCTATTTCTCACTTCCACTGTATAGTCACAAGGGATCTGATTTAGGTCATACCTGAATGGTCTAGTGGTTTTCCCTACTTTCTTCCATTTCAGCCTGAATTTGGCAATAAGGAGTTCATGATCTGAGCCACAGTCAGCTCCCGGTCTTGATTTGCTGACTGTATAGAGCTTCTCCATCTTTGGCTGCAAAGAATATAATCAATCTGATTTCGGTGTCGACCATCTGGTGATGCCCCTGTGTAGAATCTTCTCTTGTGTTGTTGGAAGAGGGTGTTGCTATGACCAGTGCGTTCTCTTGGCAAAACTCTATTAGCCTTTGCCCTGCTTCATTTTGTACTCCAATGCCAAATTTGCCTGTTACTCCAAGTGTTTCTTGACTTCCTACTTTTGCATTCCAGTCCCCTATAATGAAAAAGACATCTATTTGGGTGTTAGTTCTAGAAGGTCTTGTAGGTCTTCATAGAACTATTTAACTTCAGCTTCTTCAGCTTTACTGGTCGGGGCATTACTGGTAGTTCAGTTCAGTTCAGTCACTCAGTCGTGTCCAACTGTTTGCGACCCCATGAATCGCAGCACGCCAGGTCTCCCTGTCCATCACCAACTCCCGGAGGATGGGTTAAATTAAATATTTTTGTGTTAAGAGATTAAAAAATTGGATCGTATCAATTGCTTTTACTGCAAAACAGCACCCCAAAATGTGACTCAAAACAATAAATATTTATTATTTTGCACAATTCTGTCGGTTAGAAAGAATTCAACACAAGCTTGCCAGTGGGGATCTCCAAGCTGAGTCTGCCCAACTGTGGTGTGCCGGCTTGCTCAGGCAGCTAATGGTAGTTGGTGGGGCAGCTGGGGCTGTATGGTCTAGGGTGGCTTCCTTCACAGCTCTGGTGGGTGGCATATGTTTGCTGGAGTGATGTGTCCATGGCCCTGTGTCTCTCTCCATCCAGCAGGGGAGCTCAGGCTCGTCCATGTTGTTCCAAGTGCAGCAGGACAGCAAGCCTAATGTACAAGCATTTTTCAAGTCTCTCCTTATAGTACATTTGTTCCTGTCCTGTTGGCCAAGCAAGTCCATGTCCAAGCCCAGATGTACTGAGTGGAGAAACAGAATTAACTTCTTGAGGGGAAGACCATACATTCACATTGCAAAAGGGCATGCATGTGGGGATGAAATAACTTGTGGCTATTTTTGCAACCTATCACAACTACCTTTAGCTTAATCTGCACGATACCCTAGGAACATCCTCTTAATTCATTTAAAGAGTCATAGAAACAATGAGTCATGTACATGCCATATATTCAAAAGAGAAGTATTCTGCTGCTTCTTTGTTTCAGAGGTGGTGCTAAAGCACAATGAAGGAAGGGTGTTCTGGGGCTTTGAATTCCTAAAAGGCCAGGTCTGTATCTGCCTCTATTCTATATGCCCAACGCTATGGTAACTTCATCTGAATGAATGAATGGTTTGTTTCCTAAATCTGCTGCTGCTGCTAAGTCACTTCAGTCGTGTCCAACTCTGTGTGACCCCATAGACGGCGGCCCACCAGGCTTCCCTGTCCCTGGGATTCTCCAGGAAAGAACACTGAAGTGGGTTGCCATTTCCTTCTCCAATGCATGAAAGTGAAAAGTGAAAGTGAAGTCGCTCAGCCGTGTCTGACTCTTAGCAACCCCATGGACTGCAGCCTACCAGGCTCCTCCATCCATGGGATTTTCCAGGCAAGAGTACTGGAGTGGGGTGCCATTGCCTTCTCTGTTCCTAAATCTACTAACACCAAAACAACAAGAAGGGACTTCCCTGGTGGTCCAATGGTTAAGAATCACAAGTTCAGTCCCTGGTTGGGGTACTAAGATCGAACATGGAGCACCCACGTGTCCCATTCCACAACAAAGATTCAACACTGTGCAATAACAGTCGTGTCCGACTCTTTGCGACCCCATGGACTGTAGTCTACCAGGCTCCTCCATCCGTGGGATTTCCAGGCAAGAGTACTAGAGTGGGTTGCCATTTCCTTCTCCAGGAGATCTTCCCAACCCAGGCATTGAACCCGGGTCTCCTGCATTGTAGGCAGACGCTTTACCATCTGAGCCACCAGGGAAGTCTCTAAATAAATACTTTTTTTAATTTTAAAAAGTTGATTCAACTAAAAAAAAACAACAACAAGAAAAAAAGCATAAGGACTGCTGACTCTCACAGATCTTGAATTTCATGACTTTCTAAGAATAAAAAGGGGGGGGAATCACATAAAATTAGGCTGTACAGTAATATACTGAGGCATACTTTTCAGCTTAATTTTACTGGTTTCTGGACTCTGGACTTGTTGTGTGTATTGTTGATAAACATAACAGAGAAAAAAATTAAAGGGAAGAAAAATCTGCTAGTACATTTTCTTTCAAGATTGTACATATTAAAAAGACATTTACTTGCCAGGCACATCATTCATTATATGCTGATCTTTGATAGCCCTTGACTGAAAGAGGTAAAGGAAACTGACCTTGGGAAAGGCAGAAACCCGACCTTTCCAGAAGGCATTCCATGCAGGGGTAGTCAGATTCTGTCCCTGGTCAGAATCCTCTTTCATGACGGCAGTTCTTCCTTTGTATCACCTGCTGGGCACTCAGAAACAATATACTTGTAAATGATCCTTATTCATCATGTTTCTGTGGTTTAATACAATCTCTCGGGAGGGAGGGGACAAGGAAGAGGATGAAATAAACCTAACTTTGTTGAAATATTAATTTGTTTCTGGTGACCTTTGACAACTGTGTTTTATCACAAGAAACGATCCCTACGGGGGGAAAAGAAAACATTGAAAGGGAACTCCTTCCAAAGAGAAAGAAATTGTACTTCCCCAAAACATGTGGGCTGAGGTAGGTTCATGTACTCATCAATGAGCCATAAAATTGTTCTTCTCTGGTGGCAGCCATAATGGGCCTTGGGAGAAATCAGTGAACGGAGGAGACCCAAGCCCACAGGGAGTGGCTTTCAGAGACCAGCTGTGCCCTGCGTCTTCTCCCTGGTCTCTTGTTTTGACTCTACAGTGTGGAAGGCAATGGGAGGGAAGAGAAGAATTCCTGGTAGAGTTATGAAGGATTCAGACCACAGTGGCAGATTGTTGACTGTGTTCAGACATGTCTCTCCATCCTGCCTGTATCACAGTCCCTTCCAGGTTTCCTCTAAGTCGCTTCAGTCGTGTCCGACTCTGTGTGACCCCAGAGATGGCAGCCCACCAGGCTCCCCTGTCCCTGGGATTCTCCAGGCAAGAACACTGGAGTGGCTTGCCATTTCCTTCTCCAATGCATGAAAGTGAAAAGTGAAATTGAAGTCGCTCAGGTCGTCTACTTGAAAGTTATACAGTCGTGTCCGACTCCTAGCGACCCCATGGACTGCAGTCTACCAGGCTCCTCCGTCCATGGGATTTTCCAGGCAAAGGTACTGGAGTGGGGTGCCATTGCCTTCTCCAGGTTTCCTCTGGATACCAGCAAAAAGGAGAGCCCTCCATCTAAACCTCCTGGCTTCCTTTACTTCTGCTGCAGGAAGGGCGACCCCTTCCAGGACCAAAGAATGGGCTCTTGTTTAACACTCGGAAATGAATGGTCAGAGGAGACACACGGACTGACAAAACAAGAGGCTCCATTGGGAAGGACACCTGGTCAGAGAGTGGGAGGGTAAAGGGAACCCAGGAGAACTCTTCTGCCACATGGCTCACAGTATCGGGCTTCACGGTAATTGAGTAGGTTTCCGGTTGTCTCTGGCCAGTCCAGTCGTTGTGACTCAGGGTCCTCCCTGCTGGTGTGTGCATCTCTCAGTCAAGATGGATTCCAGCGAGGATTCTGGTGGGTTGGTAGGACATATGAGCTGGCATCTCCTCTCTCCTTTCGACTTTCCCCAATTTCTTCCAGTTGGTTCTGTGTTCCTTACTGAGACCTCCTATTGTTAAGATAACTCATGCAAGTGGCTACTGTCTTGCCTGGTCAGGGTTTCAGTGTTTCCCAAACACCTCTTTCCCATTACCACCGGGGTCACAGCAGTTCTTTGCCTCTAATCCTGCTTAGCTTTTCCGAGCCCAGTATGGGCGCCTCTAGGGGTGGCCTCCTGAGAAGCACATCCTTCCAGCTCACCCCCACAACCTCCCATGCTGGACGTCACTGCCAACCTCTCCTTTCTTCGTGGACTGGAGTGAAGACAGAAGAAGCAGCAGCAATCACAGCCTCCTGATGGAACAGGGAGGGGTGCCCTACAGAGGACACTGAGGATGTGGCCTCTGGGTGGATGCTGGTGAAGACTTTGGGAATTCAAAAGGCATGCAACTGAGTCTGACTCTTTTGCGACCCCACAGACGGTAGCCTGCCAGGCTCCTCTGTCCTTGGGATTTTCCAGACAAGAGTACTGGAGTGGGTTGCCATTTCCTCCTGCTGGTCATCTTCCCGTTTCAGAGATCGAACCTGCATCTCCAGTGTCTCCTGCACTGCAGGTTGATTCTTTCCCATGTGCCACTGGGGAAGCCCCATGCATCAGAGGAGGGAGGCCAAATATCGTGCCATGGTGCCTGCCTCCCTCAGAGGGTTCTGCCAGGTCTTTTTCCATTTGCATCCCAGACATGTAACGCTTTCAGAAAAACAGTGCTCATGGGCATCTAATGCAGAACCACACAGGATCCCGCAGAAAACATGGCATATTTTTGGCATCTGGACAGTGTCAACTTGGAGTCTCCCTCTTCACGTGCTCATTCGAGAATTTTGATGGGAATTTGGGAGATAGGGAACCAACAATGGTGTCTTGTTGGGAGGAACCAAGGAACTCCACTTCAAAAAAGACAGATTCCTCCATTTCCCCAATGCTTCCCTGATAGTTCAGTTGGTAAAGAATCTACCTGCAATGCAGGAGACCGTGGTTCAATTCCTGGCTTGGGAAGATCCCCGGGAGAAGGGATAGGCTACCCACTCCAGTATTCTTGGGCTTCCCTTGTGGCTCAGCTGGTAAAGAATCTGCCTGCAATGCCGGAGACCTGGGTTCGATCCCTGGGTTGGGAGGATCCCCTGGAAAAGGGAAAGGCTACCCACTCCAGTATTCTGGCCTGGAGAGTTCCATGGACTGTATAGTCCATGGGGTCACAAAGAGTCGGACATGACTGAGCAGCTTTCACTTTCCATTTCCCCAAATGTAGCATTTGCCAGAGTGCTTGTATGACTTCATGTTAGCTCTGAAGGTTTTCAAACTTTTTGCTGCATTTAACAACACGCGGGTCACCTAGTCGTCATTTATGCATGCCGCTAGCAAATAGTTATTGAGTGCCTGTTTCGTGCCAGGTTCTGTTCTGGGTGCTGGAACAGAAACAGCAATGAACAGTAGAGACAACCCTGTCCTCGTGAACACACCGCCAACTGTCATCTCCAAACATGCCAAACTCCAGCTTCTCTGCTGGGATCCTGGACCATCTTTCCAAGAGGAGAAACCCAGAGTGTTCTCCTGAGTCCTGGGGTGAAGGACATGGTCGCCCTCTTACCTCCCCTATCACTGCTCTTCCGTCTCACCGAGGTGGTTTGTTTTCCAGGATTTACACTGCTGCTGCTGCTAAGTTGCTTCAGTCGTGTCCGACTCTGTATGACCCCATAGACGGCAGCCCACGAGGCTCCCCCATCCCTGAGATTCTCCAGGCAAGAACACTGGAGTGGGTTGCCATTTCCTTCTCCAATGCACGAAAATGAAAAGTGAAAGCAAAGTCGCTGAGTCTTGTTCAACTCTTAGCGACCCCATGGACTGCGGCCCACCAGGCTCCTCCATTCCAGGCAAGAGTACTGGAGTGGGGTGCCATTGCCTTCTCCGGGATTTACACTGAAAACTCTCAACTCATGTTTTGTATCAATAGGAGCAAGGATGCTTATGTTTGCTCACAGAGGGTCTAGTTTATGCTGCAAGCTTGATCAAGAAAATTATTCCATTGGATTTAACATGTACTGAGAGCCCCTTGGACTCTCCAAGGGAGAGTCCATCCTAGCAGTCCATCCTAAAGGAAATCAGTCCTGGGTGTTCATTGGAGGGATTGATATTGATGCTGAAACTCCAATACTTTGGCCACATGATGCGAAGAGCTGACTCATTTGAAAAGACCCTGATGCTGGGAAAGATTGAAGGCAGGAAGAGAAGGGGACGACAGAGGATGAGATGGTTGGATGGCATCACCGACTCAATGGACATGGGTTTGGGTGGACTCCAGGAGTTGGTGATGGACAGGGAGGCCTGGCATGCTGCAGTCCATGGGGTTGCAAAGACTCGGATGCAACTGAACTGAACTGACAACCTAAAATGAGCAAAATACTGTGTTTGCTCTGGAGACATACAGGCAAAGGGTGGATTTAGCTTAATGAGAAGGAAACTGCATAGAAATCAGTGAGGAATGAGTAAATAATTTAGCACCACTTGGAAGCAAGGCCAAAGTGTGAGCATACAACCTCCTACTGCTGACAATAAGGAAGGTTCAGGAAGTATCCAGGCAGAAGATAAGCCAGCCCAGGTTAAGAGGATGGCTTTAGAGATGATGAAAGAGGGCCAGATTTGAGGATTGCCACACAGGAAAAATGGAAGGAACATATGTTCCTTAGGAGGATTATTCATATCCCTTGTCCCCCAAAAGGAGATACTGGTTGAGAATTTTTGGTTTGAAGGGTTAAAGGGACCATAAACACTATAGTTTGTGAGGACCTTATGACCAATGAGGTTTTTAGAAATTGAGATATTCCAGACAATTACATTGTCTCATGCACCATGTTAAAACTTCCTGGTCTCTTTTTTAAAGTGAAATAAAGAAGATTACTCTTGGTAGACAGAGTAGAACACCTATACCATTCCCATACCGAGCTAGAATCTGGGTAATGTTTTGAAAGTCAAGAGTCTTTATTCTAAAAGAAAAAAGGCTTAGGAAATGGCTGTTTTTATTTGGATAGTAAAATATTTGATATTAAGTAGCATATTTTCAAAATCTCTAATCTTACTTCTAATCTAGTTCAGTTCAGTTCAGTTCAGTCACTCAGTCGTGTCCAACTCTTTGTGACCCCATGAATCGCGGCACACCAGGCCTCCCTGTCCATCACCAACTGCCAGAGTTTACCCAAACTCATGTGCATCGAGTAAGTGATGCCATCCAGCCATCTCATCCTCCTGCCCCCATTCCTTCCCAGCATCAGGGTCTTTTCCAATGAGTCAACTCTTTGCATGAGGTGGCCAAAGTATTGGAGTTTCAGCCTCAGCATCAGTCCTTCCAATGAACACCCAGAACCGGTCTCCTTTAGGATGGACTGGTTGGATCTCCTTGCAGTCCAAGGGACTCTCAAAAGTCTTCTCCAACACCATTTTATAATATTTTTATTCATCTTCATTCAGTCATTTTAAAATTCCAAAAACTACAGTTTACCTTAACCATTTTTAATTTTATGATTTATCATTACTAACACGTCAACGGCACAGATTTCAGAAGTCAATTTAACTTAATATTCCCCTCAAAGCCCAGGAGAGCACCACACCCCATCTTACAAGAATACCTTACCTTTGTCCTATCGCACTTTACTATTTTTTAAATATTTATGCATTTATTTATTTGGCTGCCCCGGTCTTAGTTGCAGCACGTGGGATCTAGTTTCCTAAGCAGGGCCACTTGCACTGGGAGCATGGACCACCAGGGAAGTCCCAATGGCACTTTACTACTGCAAAGCACTTGCACACATTAAATTATTTCATCCTCACAGTCAGTCATCCTGTGAGAAAAGTAAAATAGACACACTGGTTCCCATTTTACAGGTGAAGAAAACTGAGGCTCACACAAACTAAGTAAATGGCTCACAATCACAAGCCTAGTAAGTAAAAAAAAAAATTCTCACTCTGAGTTTTCTAGCCGCTTGCCCTTATCGCCAGCCCACTGCGTCTCCTATCTTCCTGTGCACGCAGTTTCTGTGCATTGGCCAGAACAGGTCTGTCTTTATCAAAGAAAGAATTATCCGCCGTGGCTTAAACACACCCCTGGTCCCTGGTGATCCTCTCACTTCACAGAAACGCCAGCCAAACTGTACCCAGATCCTGTGCAGGCAGAAAGCGTGTGGAAACAGAACACCACAGGCCAGAAACACACAGATACTTTTTTAAAACGCGTGTTTGTGAATAAACACGTCAACATCTCTTCTTCCAGCAGCCCTAGACTTGCTCCCAGTGAAAACTACAGCTCTGGGAGCATTGAATTTCAGGATCACGAGGCATTGCTCAGGGGTGAATGAAATAAATGGGGAGACATTTTGCTTTCCACACACAAAGGAGAGAAACAGACAAGAGGGCTTGGCCCAGGTGTGCGCGTCTCCATCCTGTGCTCCCTCCACCCACCAAAGTGTCAAAGGGTGTAAATATGTTCAAGAGTCTTGATACATGGAGCAGAATCATGCTGTCAATTATACTTCACTAGGAAGCTGATTCCTGGCATAAGGCTCATACCCTATTCTGAAGGTATCTGAAACTTTTCCACAATAAAACATGAATATCTGAGGAAACGTAGTAACATTGTTACCCATGCCCAGCCTAAGGATTAAAATGTTAAGGGTGAAATGCGGTATAGAGGAAAGGTAACTTAGGGGGTCTGGGGGCGTAGCTTACCCATCTCAGGCTTCTGTGCAGAAGCCCCAAACTGAGTCTCCTTTCATACACACAGCCTGCATCTGGAACAGCTGCAAGAAAAGCGCTACTGACTTCCCTGGTCCAGTATCCAGGGAATAAGAATCCATGGTATCCATGGTATCCATGATACCATTGCAGGAGGCATGAGTTTGATCCCTATTTGGGGAACTAAGATATCCCTGCTGTGCAGTGCTGCCAAAAAATAAATTAAAAAAAGAAAAGAAAATCACTATGTTCAGAAACAAGCCAAGTTACAGATAAAGCAAGGAGATGACATTTTAAAAATGGTAGAGAGGCTGAAAGAGAAGAGATCGTTAATAACTCTAGAGAGTTAAGAAGAACTCTAGAGGATGTAACAGGAAGACGAAACAGGGATAAAAGTGAGGAGAAGAGAGAGGAAAGACTAGACTAGAGGAGAGAAATCACGGGCAACTATTTAAAAAGCAGAGAGACGATAAACACTTAATGACTTACATTTTGGTAGTGACCACGACCAACGGGCATGCCAATTTAAATAAAAATGTCTCAATAACACCTTAATGCTGAAGGCTTGACTGGACGTTAAACAGCAACTCTAATAGTGTCTCTGGATAATCATGGAAATTGAGAATAGGCTGTGGTTCTCAACCTGAAGTGCCCCTCAGAATCTCCTGAAGAGCTTTCATGAAATATAGATACCCAGTCTCCCTCTTAACCATTACACTAGAATCCCCGGGAGTAGACATGAACATTGATAGTCTCTGACAACAAAAGTATCTTTTTTTTTAATTTATCATGGCTTTTTGGCATCAATTTTTATTTTTGGCCATGCTCCATGGCATGTGGGAACTTAATTCTCTGACCAGAAATCAAACCCATGCCCCTTGGGAAGGGAGGTGCACTGTCCTAGCCACTGGACCTCCAGGGAAATCCCAGTATTCTTTTTTTTTTTTTAATAGATTTCATTTTATTTAAAATTTTTAAATCTGTTTATTATTTATCTGGCTGCATCGGGTCTTAGTTAAGTGGCACGTGGGATCTTTCCTTACTGTGCACAGACTCCCTAGCTGCGGCCCATGGGCTTCATTGCTCCGTGGCATGTGGGATCTTAGTTCCCCAACCAGGGATCAAACCCACGTCCCCCAAACTGCAAGGCAGTTTCTTAACCACTGAACCACCAAGGAAGGCCCCCCAGTATTCTCTTTAAGATCCCCAGGTATAGCCAGGGTCGAGGACCACTGACACGTGGCAGTGATCCTTAAAGTCGATGCTGGACGACCAGTGTCACCGTTACCGGGGAACTTCTTAGAATCAGTCTCAGGCCGCACCCCAGACTTACCGAATCAGAGATGTGGGCACGGGGCCCAGTAATCCAAGTCTTAACAAGCTTTCTAGGTGACTCGGGGATATGTTAAAGTTTGAGAAAACCACTGTCTATGGGATGCAGTGGGGGCAGGGTTCACCTGCAACTCAGAAGCAGCCACAGCTGTATCCCCAAGTATCCTTCCTGGTGAGCAGAAGTTATGTTCTCATCAGCATTTAATGAAAATTCTTACTACTAAATATTTTTACATGTAATTTTTGGCAGTTTAATAGGCAAAAGAAAAATTGTCTCACGATTGAACATTAGTCCTATGTTCATGGCTAACATAAACCTTACATGTAAAAGTTCAAACTGATTTCTTTGATTTTAGTCTAAAACATAGTGACTAGCCAGTTACTCTCTAGTGAAGGCAAACGCTCTGAATAGATGCAAGGGGGTAACAGCTCTATGAAGCATAAAGATGGTGTTCTAGTTACCAACTTTCAGCCCAATAATAATGAACATACACAATATCATTTCTTCATAGTCCCTATTTTTTTAAAAAAGAGAAAGGGAACCACTCTCAAAAAAAAAAAAAATTAAGGGAGAGAAAACTAAGAGGAAATTCCTCAAATTAAACAAGCTTAAATATTGGCAGTATGTGGACTAACACACATGCAAAATGTGATATATATTTCCTGAAACTGTTAGTCAAGTGGAAGGAATCATGTTTCTGTATTTTCTTAAATAGAATTTGCCAAAGCCTGGGTGGTCCATAAGTTTAAAATAATAACAATTTGTTCTCCAATCTGGCCTCATTTAGCTTCCTTTTTCACTTTAACATCTTGAATTTCTCCCAGTGCTTAGTTTGCAATTCACTCAACGACAACAACAAAAAAAGGCTAAAAGCAAACATACTTAGAAAAAAAAAAAAGGCAAAATAAAACAATAGCTTCAAGTTTGGGCTCAACTAACAAATAAATTATTTATACAGAAAAAATATATCTTCTCATTTCAACAGGTTGTTGTTATTCCTGCTTACCTAGACTATTTCCTTCCTCTTTCTATTGTACTCTGCTGTAATAATAATTTTCTTAATGCAAAACTCAGAAGCACTCAATAACCTATCCCTGACTGCCACCCCATGTGGTGCAGACAAGATGTTTAGAAGAGACAGGCCACAGGGAATCAGTTCTCGGAAAGCTACACAAGAGAGGAACGCGATCATCTTCAAAAGTGTGAGGGATCTCTGGGGAGACCAAAGGCCAGCACCAGCTGTGGGTGGAGAGGCGTGCAGAGGCAGAGGAACAGGTGAGCGAGTGCTGTTCGTTTCTGCTCAGCCTCTCCGATTTCGTTTGACCATGGCTCACCCCGTTAGGACTCAGGAGCTACATACACAGCAAGAGCCCACGTGGCGGGGGAGGCTGGACAGCCGCCCTGAGCACCCGCTCCTCCCAGCTGCCTCGCCAGCCTGCATCAGAGATGTTAGATCACATCTGAGGGAACCGTCTTCTCCCTTTAAAACTTCAAAGGAGAACCCTCACCTGCGGAGTGCTTAGTTGGAGAGACGGGCAACAGAGGAGCGGTGGTCTGCAGTTCCAGCATCAAGGACTCTCTCCCTGGGGCTCACCTTCTAACCTCTTCTTAAAGTCAAAAGGAAGCCGTAAACCAGAGCCTGAGCCTTGATGTCTCATTCTGGTCTGATAAGTCTAGGGGAACATGGGTTCGCAACCTAAATAACCAAGGTTAGAACCACTATAAAAGGAAAACTGCAAACTGTACAATGTAGATCATATCAAGCAGAAATGCTAGAATAGGCAGATTAAGAATTTAAAATAAGCAACAACCAATGTTGCCAAAAAGATACTGGTAACATGAAGCAGGGGAAAAGTTAAAAAAAAAAAAAAAGAGAGAGAGAGCCAAATGGAAGGATTAACTATAAAAAAAGAAATAATACTTAAAGAAAGAATAGTAGACGGGATAAATAGCAAGCTGAATGCAGCTAAACTGCAAAACCAAGAGACCAGACTGAGGAAATCTCCTGGGAGGCAGAAAAAATAGGATAAAGAAACAAATATGTAAATAAAAAGTTAAGCATGGAAGATAGAAAGCAGACAGGCTGATATACTGAAAATAGGAACACAGGAGAGATAGTTAAAAGGAGGGGAGGGGATATTTAAGGAAATAATAAAAATAAATAGCCCTGAAGTAAAGAAAGATGAAAGAACGCAGACGGAAGCAATTGGGTGCCAAATAAGAGAGATTAAGAACTCAGAAACAATATTGGGAAATTTAAGCACATAAAAGATAGAAAATTCTAAGCGCTTCCAGAGGGAAAGAACATCTTCTATGAAGCTACAAGAATCAGATTTCTTAACAGCAATACTAGAGCGAAAGATTTGGAGATTCTCCAGACATTCTGTTGTTGACTTCTAATTTAACTCCACTGTGGTCTGAAACACACTTTATATGATGTGAATCTTTTAAAATGGGTTGAGACTTGTTTTATGGCTCAAATTGTGGTCTATCTTGAATAGACACTTTACCCAAGAAGATATATAGATGGCAGATAAGCACATGAAAAGATGCTCAACACAATTAGTCTTTAGGGAAATGCAAAATAAAACCATAATGAAATGCCTCCACATACGAACCATACCAAGTGTTGCCAAGCATATAGAGAACTGGAAATCTCATGGACTGCTGATTGGTTCAGGAACTTTAGAAAGCAGTTCAGCAGTTTCTTAAAAAGTTCAACATACATCTTCCATCTGACCCAGCCATTCCACCCCAATGTATTATCCAAAGAAAAAGAAAATACATATCCATACAAAGGCTTGTTGAGTGTTCTCAGCAAACTTATTGGTAATAGCCCCAAAGGCAAACAATCCAAATATCCTAATTTAATCCTAATTTAAATTAACAAGGGAGTGGATAAACAAAGTACATTTATAGAACGGAACACTACCCAGCAATACAAAAGAATAAACTATTGATACACAAAATAACATAAATAAACCTCAAAACAAATGCTAAATGAGACAAACAGAACAAGGTCATAGTATTAGATTTATATTAAATCCTAAAAATGCAGCTAATCTACAGTGATAAAAAGCAAGCAAGTGAGACGGGGAAGAAGGGCTGGAAGAAATGACAGCAGGATTACAAAACAGCAGGAGAAAACTTTTGGGGGAGACGAATATACTCGTTATTGTGATATTATCATGATTATAGTAATGATTTCATGACTATATACATGTGCTAAAACTTATTAAAATGTACACTTTGAATACATGCAGTTTCCTGTATGTCTTTGTTGCTGTTTTTCAGTCACTAACGCGTGTCTGACTCTTTGCAACCCCATGCATGGACCGCAGCACACCAGGCCTCCCTGTCCCTCACTGTCTCCCAGCGTTTGCCCAAGTTCATGTCCATTGAATTGGTGATGCTATCCAATCATCTCATTCTCTGTTGCCCCCTTCTCATTTTGCCTTCAATCTTTCCCAGCATCAGGGTCTTTTCCAATGATTTGGCTCTTTGCATCAGGTGGCCAAAGTATTGGAGCTTCAGCTTAAGCATCAGTCCTTCCAATGAGTATTTAAGGTTGATTTCCTTTAGGATTGACTGGTTTGGTCTCCTTGCTGCCCAATGGACTCTAAGAGTCTTCTCCAACACCACAGTTCAAAAGCATTAATTCTTTGGTGCTCAGCCTTCTTTATGGTCCAGCTCTAACATCCATACATGACTACTGGAAAAACCATAACTTCGACTATACAGACCTTTGCTGGCAAAGTGACGTCTTTGCTTTTTAATACTCTGTCTAGTTTTAGGTTTTTTCCAAAGAAGCAATCATCTTCATGGCTGTAGTCACCACCTGCAGTGATTTTGGAGCCCAAGAAGAGAGAATTTGTGACTGTTTCCATTGTTTCCCCATCTATTTGCCATGAAGTGATGGAACCAGATGCCATGATCTTAGATTTTTGTATGTTGAGCTTTAAGCCAGCTATTTCACTCTTTCCTTTCACCTTCATCAAGAGGCTCTGTTGTTCCTCTTCACTTTCTGCCATTAAGTGATATCATCTGCATGTCTGAGGTCATTGATATTTCTCCCATCAATCTTGATTCCAGCTTGTGACTTACCCAGCTTGGTATTCCTCATGATGTACTCTGCATATAAGTTTTAAAAAGGGTGACAACACGTAGCCTTGTTGTACTCCTTTCCCAATATTGAACCAGTCCGTTGGTCAATGTCCATTCTAACTGTTGCTTCTTGACCTGCATACAGGTTTCTCAGGAGACAGGTAAGATGGTCTGGTATTCCCATCTCTTTAGGAATGTTCCACAGTTGGTTGTGATCCACACAGTCAAAGGCTTTAGCATAGTCAATGAAACAGAAGTAGATGTTTTTCTGGAATTCCCTTGCTCTCTCTATGATCCAAAGAATGTTGGCAATTTGATCTCTGGTTTCCCTGCCTTTTCTAAATCCAGCTGTACATCTGGAAGTTCTCGATTCAGGAAATACTGAAGCCTAACTTAAAGGATACTGTGCATTACCTTACTAGCATGGGAAGTGAGTGCAACTGTCTCGTAGTTTGAACATTCTTTAGCACTGTCCTTTGGAATTGGGATGAAAATTGACCTTTTCAGTCCTGTGGCCACTACTGGGTTTTCCAAATTTCCTGACATATTGAGTGCAGCACTTTCACAGCATCATCTTTTAGGATTTTTAAATACCTCAGCTGGAATTCCATCACTTCCACTAACATTGTTGGTAGTAATGCTTCCTAAGGCCCACTTGACTTCACACTCCAGGATGTCTGGCTCTGGGTGAGTGACCACACCATCGTGGTTATCTGGGTCATTAAGAGCTTTTTTATACAGTTCTCTGTGTATTCTTGCCTCCTCTTCTTAATCTCTTCTGCCTCTGTTAGGTCCTTACCTGTCCTTTATCATGCCCATCCTTGTATGATATGCTCCTTTGACATCTCCAATTTTCTTGAAGAGATCTCTAGTCTTTCCCATCCTATTGTTTTCCTCTATTTCTTTGCATTGTTCATGGAAGAAGGCCTTCTTACCTCTCCTTGCTATTTTCTGGAACTCTGTATTCCGTTGGGTGCATCTTTCCCTTTCTCCTAGCTTTTTGCAAGGTGTCCTGTATGTCTACTATACCTCAGTTCAGCTGTTAAAATGAAAAAATAAAAGTTACCAGAAGTTAAAATTTAGTCTGAAAAAAAAGATATATGAAACACAGACCCCAATTTTTTACTTTTAAAAAATGAGCTAAAAGTGGGGGGAGGGGTGAGCTGGAAGACTGGGACTGACCTATATACTCTACTGATACTGTGCATAAAATAGGTAACTAATGAGAACCTCTGTGTAGCTCAGGGAACCCTACTCAGTGCTCTGTGACGACCTAAATAGGAAGGAAATCCAAAACAGAGGGGTATACGTATCCATATAGCTGATTCACTTTGCTATACAGCAGAAACCAACATAACACTGCAAAACAACTGTACTCCAATAAAAATAAAGAAAAATTTTAAAGGAGCAAAGAAAAGAAAGTTTAAAATAAAAATACATATTTATAGTAATCCAGAACTAAAACCCTAGATAATATCAATCCAGTGGTGGATAGGAGAAGCCAAAGGGAGATGAGTTGACATCCATCAGGTGGAGTCCAGTCAGGACGCAGAAACGCACCGCTGTTGCTAACAGTGAGAGCAGAACATGATCAAGGAGTTGGTAGCCAGGTTGTAAAGAACTGGAAAGTCAAAAAGGGAAACATTACCACGACCCCAAGCCTTCTTTTTCCCAGCAGTGGAGTTGTGCCAGTAGCAACAGTTGACCCTGGTTTGCAGGGCTCCCGACATCCCCTGGCCCCCACTCTCCCCACTGCCCCCTAATTCCAACCTCACCTCGACTTCCCAAGAGTAACATCCCCCACTCAGAGCTCTCAGTTCCACTCTGCAGGGCTCCGCCTCCAAATTTCTAGATTTTAATAATTTCCATCTCCTCAAATATTTTCAGAAATATTGGGGAATTATAAACACCACTTGTTGAAGAAATAATTAAGAAATTTTCACTGATTTTTTAAGCAAGATAATAGCAGTGAAGTTATGTTTCCCCCTCAAAAGTCTTTATCTTTTAAAGATTCATACTGAAATATTTACAGTTGAAATAATATTATGTCTGTTATTTTTCTCAAAATAATCTGACAGGAGGGATTGCTAAGGAGATGCAACTATAGATAAAGTAAGATAAGTAATCACTAATCACTAATTGATTATTATTACAAATGGATGATGCATAGGAGTTTGTTGACATTTGAAATCTTCCACAATGAAGGGTATTTTAAAAAGCTTAAACACAATAGTATTTATATCATGAAAACACATTCAAAAAAGTATGACTATCTAGTGCGTTAGCATGGTTGCCGTTGCTGGGAGTGGGGATAAAAGGAAATAAAAATGAATGAATGAAGCACAAGAGTCTAGCCCAGACCAATGATCAAACTTTGCCATAAACTAAGGATTACAATTGGCTCAACTTTAGTACAATATAAGACAAAACAAAGTCCCAAGTCTTTAGACAGGCATTTTAGGTCTTCTAGATTTGGATTTGACCTACTTTTAAAACATTTTTTATCATTCACCTTCAAAATCTAACATCCCGTCAAAATGGAACGTTCACTTGGATCACGAGCAGCCAGTTCTCTCACATGATGTAGTTCCTAATGCTCCTACTGCCTCCAACTCTGTGTCTGCATCCCAGTCTCTATATAACAATTTGTCACTGGCCCTTCAAAGTCTAGCCCATATAACAGCGCCACTGATGCCTCGCCAGTGACCCTTTCTTCCAATGGAGAAAAATCTACATATAAAACAAAAGAGAAACAAAAAATAGCACTTTATCAGAATTTTGCTTAAATAATTATCCTGTTCTAATTTGTACTAGAGGGCTTGGGTTTTTTGTTTGTGTTTTAATTTACTGTAGCTCTAAAGATCCAGTTCTTCACAGTGTAGTATCCTAGGAAACGTACCAGTTGTATTCATCTCTGTATCCCATGCTTAGCACTGTGTCTCGAATATTGCCAAGTATCTCCTGAATGATCAGTGAGGGAAGAGGACAGAAAGGGTTGGAGGGAAGAAAAGAAAGGTTGAAATGAATGAATGAACTGTGTTATCTCAAGGAAGAAAACTGATTAAAAAAAAAAATCCAAACTCACTTAAAACTGTGGGAATGATTTTTTAGGAAAAGATGTCATCACTTTTGTAACTGTTACTTCTCAGTTGTCCAGAGCTTCCTTTTTTTAAAAGCATGTGAGCACATATATCAAATGGGATAAAAGAAAGAAAGACGCACGGTAAACACGGAAAAACATGTTCAGACGCCGTTTTGTTAGGACACTGTCCCACTTTTATGCCCGAAACAAGGGCAGCAACATGGAAGGCAGATTTCAATCCGTTGCGTTTTGAGGAGAGGTGTGCTTCCCTGGACTTACCCTACCTCCCGAAGCTGATAGACTTAGCAAGAGGCAAAAACAGGCAGGAGGACAAAGAAAACTCAGTCTTCTTACCGGTGGTGGCATAGAGAGCTGCGCAAGACTGAAGGCGGGAGGAGAAGGGACGACAGAGGATGAGATGGTTGGACAGCATCACCGACTCGATGGACATGAGTTTGAGCAAGCTCCAGGAGTTGGTGATGGACAGGGAAGCCTGTCGTGCTGCAGTCCATGGGGTTGCAGAGTCGGACACGACTGAACTGAACTGACAGTCTGGAGCTGCCATCCCCTGCCTTATTTTCGTAGGTCTGTGGCTTTGGACAAGTCATTCAACCTCCGATTCTCTGAGTTCTCTGATTTTACAATGGGGCATCACTATTGTCGTCCCCATTGTTCTTGCTGTCTTTTCTGAATTTTCTTGTAAATGACTTGATGCCTTTCGGGGGGACAGGAGGCTGCTGCAACGTTTCCTTGTTAAGAAGGAACCACCTGGACATTCTAAGGAGACTAGTCTCTGGAAGGAGGGTGGGCGAAAAGGAGGGATGCAGACCCCAGGCGGCAATGAGGTAAGGAGGCGTGGGCAGGAGCTCCCCTAAACGGCTTGGCGACCACCTGGCTTCCAGCAGAGCTGGGCGCCAGGGACATCTCAGCCTCCACAATGGGATGTCACCAAAATTTCGATGACTGCACGTTGCCAGCGACAGCATCCTGGGACTTTCCTCTCTCTGCAGACCTGGGAAGGCTCTGGAGAGGGTCCCTGATGCCAGAGGATGCAGAAGCCGGGGCCCAGACAGACCTGGAGAGAGAGCTGAGTCCGTCCCAGAGACAGGAGAGGGGCGGCTTCTAAGCCTGGTTGTTCGGTGCCTCTTCCAGGGCTCTAGAAACACTAGTGGAAGTGTGAGGGGTGTGGCAGAGGCTGAGGTCAACCAGTCACATTCTGGGGCAAAGAATCATGACAAATTGGATATTAAAAATTAATATCACACTACATATAAAATTAATATTACAATTAATATTCACACACTGCTATCTATAAAATAGGTAACTAATAAGGACCTACTGTATAACACAGGAGAAACTGCTTAGTACTCTGTAGACCGTACATGGGAAAAGAATCTTATAAAAGAGTGGCTGTATGTATACATATAACTGATTCATTTTCCTGTACACCTGAAACTAACACAAATTGTAATCAATTATTCTCCAATACAATTTTTTAATTAATGACATTTCATTTTATACCCCAGGTGATTGAAAGCAAGACTTGCTGCCAAAATCACCATGTACGTCATGCCATATTTTGCCAGTTCTAAGATGCCATTACATTTGACCCTTGACTAAGGATGGGATTAGAGGCACTGACCCTTTTCACAGTTTCACAGTTGAGAACCCATGTATAACTTATAGTGAACTCTCCATACTATTTAAAAGGAGTAACTTTCAATAATAAGGTGATAATTCTTACTCAAAAGGTAGGGTGAGACTACGTATTGTGGTTTTTTTTGGAAAAGCTTTCTAACTGCTTTATTTGACCATTAAAAGTTGCTAAAATTTTATCTATTTAGTCTCCAAGTAAATGTAGATGTACCTTAAACCAATTATTTAACTAACATTTTATTGGAAGCAAAACACTATGGGGTTATATAAATAAGAATTTAAAATGAGATGTAGCCCAGATACTGTAGACGATTAATACTAAAACAGATGTATTAGGACTTCCCTGGAGTAGCAGTAGATAGGAATCTGCTTGCCAATGCAGGGGACACAGGTTTGATCCCTGGTCCAGGAAGATCCCACATGCCTCAGAGCAGCTAAACCTGTGCACCACAGCTGCAGAGCCCAAGCGCTGGATCTAATGAAGCCTGAGTGCCTAGAGCCTGTGCTCAGACAGAAGAGGAGCCACATCAATGAGAAACTCGCACACAGCGACAGAGAGTAGCGCCTGCTTGCTGAACCTAGAGAAAGCCTGCACAAAGCAATGAAGACCCAGCACAGCCAAAAATAAATAAATAAAATAATTTTTTTTTAATCATAAAGAGGATATATGAAATGGTGAGAAGATAATTGCTATCATATGTATAGAAGGAGTCAAACTTTGGTTAATTGGAGGATAGGAGGAAAACAGAACTCTTTTCACAAAACAATTGATATTTTATTATGGCTTACTCCAGGTAATATGAAAATAATAAAATAAGAGTTCCTTAAAATTTATGGTTATAGCAGATATAGAAATATTTCCTTATAGTTGCTATTTACTCTTAAAAGCTATACTATGCGTATGTAATAAAAATAAATGCATTTCCTACTATTACTCATCACTTCTATCAAAGGTTAATAGTTATATTATTCTAGAATCATCAGTATACAAGTTTTTCAGAATCAGTTTATAAATATCTTGTTTTAAACATCACTATCTCATAGGGGTTTTTCTGAGGCCATCTCCCATCTTCACTATGTCCTCCTCTCCTTATTCCTTGCCATAGCACTCTTTTACTGTCATGAGGGTGTTAGCTGCTCAGTTGTGTCTAACTCTTAGTGACCCCAGGGACAACAGCTCCTCTGTTTGTGGAATACTCCAGGCATGAATACTGGGGTTGTCATTCCCTCCTCCAGGGGATCTTCCCAACCCACTGATCAAACTCGAGTCCCCTGCATTGCAGGCAGATTCTTTACTGTCTGAGCCACCAGGGAAGCCCATAATTTAAAGATAGGCATTAACTCATACATCTCTTAACACCACTTTCTTTCTACCCAACCTGGCTGTAAATGGAGAGAGAACTACCCTGCCTTTTGTTTACTTCTTTGTCCTAGCACCTAGCACAGTACAGGGCACCCAGTAGACAATTAATAACTACTCATTCGATCTCTTTCTATTTCCCCACCACCCTAACCTTACTCCTTTTCCTGCCTCTTTCCCTTAAAAAAAAAAAAAATTATTGAAGTACAGTTGATTTACAACATTTTATTTCAAATGTAGAGCAAAGTAATTCAGAATATATTCTTTTTCAGATTCTTTGCACTGGAAAGTGTTGCCATTTCCTTCTCCATTTTCCCATATAGATTATTACAAATTATTGAGTAGAGTTCCATGTGCTATATAGTAGGTCCTTGTTGGTTATCTATCTTACATACAGTGGTGTCACTCCCAAATTCCTACTGTATCCCTCTATCTCGTTTTAGCACTCAACACTTCTGAGCTCCTCCGTTAACCCCTGCAAAGTGTTCACCAACCTCTGGAACTAGAAGACCATCTCTGAGAAGCAGAAGTTAAAGAGAGCTGCCCTTAAGGATGGTGCCACCATCCCAAGACAGGAGAAGGAACATAGAAATGCTACAGAACATGGGGATGGGATGGGGAAAAAAAGACCTTTGACTCCAACACCCACAGGGCCAACAGCTGACTCTGAAGGAGAGCCCTGGGCCCCTTGCCTTTGATCCCCTTTGCCCTGGGAAAGAGCAGGGGTGTCCAGAGAGCTGAAGGGGAGAAGCAAGGCAGTAAATACCTGGATTTGAATTTGAATTCTGCCGTTTACTTGATTAGTTCAGTTCAGTCGCTCAGTCGTGTCCGACTCTTTGCGACCCCATGAATCACAGCATGCCAGGCCTCCCTGTCCATCACCAACCCCCGGAGTTCACTCAGACTCACGTCCATCGAGTCAGTGATGCCATCCAGCCATCTCATCCTCTGTCGTCCCCTTCTCCTCCTGCCCCCAATCCCTCCCAGCATCACAGTCTTTCCCAATGAGTCAACTCTTCCCATGAGGTGGCCAAAGTACTGGAGTTTCAGCTTTAGCATCATTCCTTCCAAAGAACACCCAGGGCTGATCTCCTTCAGAATGGACTGGTTGGATCTCCTTGCAGTCCAAGGGACTCTCAAGAGTCTTCTCCAACACCACAGTTCAAAAGCATCAATTCTTCGGCACTCAGCTTTCTTCACAGTCCAACTCTCACATCCATACATGACCACTGGAAAAACCATAGCCTTGACTAGACGGACCTTTGTTGGCAAAGTAATGTCTCTGCTTTTCAGTATGCTATCTAGGTTGGTCATAACTTTCCTTATTTGATAGGTAACTTTTAAATATGCTTAAATCCTTAAAGATTGCTTTTTCCAACTGCCACGTGGAGTTCATATTGCTGGGCCCCACATGATGGTCATGAGAATTAAATGAAAGGATGCTTAAGAGTTTGAACACAGTCACGTGCACAAACTATGGCCTCAGTGAATGCAGTGTAGCCTCCATAGTTATTGGATCCTGGCCTTGAATTAGATGAATCAGCTTCTTGCATCTTTTCCAGTCTTATAGAATGAATCACCTACCTGGTATCTTCCCAATGAGATACCGTATCTTAAATATGCACAACTATAGCTTTGGTTTGTTTTTATGTTAACAATAGACACTACTCAAAGAGATCCTGTTCTGCTCCTCCTCTGCCTTACATGCAGCCAGTGTGAATACTGAGACACTGCAAGCTTTCTCACAAGGTAAAGGATGTCCATCTTACTCTCTGTGCTTGAGATTGGCTTGGGAGGCCCCTCGAAATACCTCAAATATCGTTTTAGAAATAAGATGGTAAATAGGCCCATATCTTTTATTCATACAGGCACTCCTCTTTTTATTACAGTTTGAAGATGTTGCATTTTTCACAAATTGAAGGTTTGTGGCAACCCCACATCAAGCAAGCCTATTCATGCCATTTCTTCAGTACCATTTGCTCACTTCATGTCTCTACATCTCATTTTTTAAAATTCTTTCAATAGCTTACACTATTTCATTACTATTCTGTTTATTATAATGATTCATGATCAGTGATCTTCAATGTTACTACTAAAACCTGCTTAAGGCTCAGATGGTGGTTACCTTTTTTTAGAAATAGAGTATTTTTTAACTTAAAACTTTACATTTTTTAAGACATAGCGCTGTTGCTCTTAATAGACTACAGCATAATGTAAATGTAACTTTTATATGCAGTGGGAAACCAAAATATTCATATGACTCACTGTGTTGATATTTGCTTTATTGTGGTGCTCTGAACCAGACCCACTCCTAATCTTTCAGAGGTCTGCCTGTAGTACCTGCAGAGAACCTTCTTCTGTAGAGAATTTTTTTGAGGCCCTTTCATGTAGGTTATGCTGGCACCCCACTCCAGTACTCTTGCCTGGAAAATCCCATGGATGGAGGAGCCTGGTAGGCTGCAGTTCATGGGGTTGCTAAGAGTCGGACGTGACTGAGCAACTTCACTTTCACTTTTCACTTTCATGCATTGGAGAAGGCAATGGCAACCCACTCCAGTGTTCTTGCCTGGAGAATCCCAGGGATGGGGGAGCCTGGTGGGCTGCCGTCTGTGGAGTCACACAGAGTCGGACACCACTGAAGCGACTTAGCAGCAGCAGCAGCAGCCTCATATTATACACCAATTTTTATTCCCTTCCTCTGTGACTCTGGATTGCAATACTAAGGCGATTACTAAACTACAAGCCTCAGAGGAAACAAAACATAATAGTCTTTTTTTTTTTATATTTCAACAGTCTTCTTTCTAAATACGGCTAAAAGAAACTCAGCTTTCCTTAATCATGCAATAACATGTTACCTGAATTAATGTTAACAGACTTTAAAAAATTGAAGTAAATATTTGAAGGCTTACGTTGGCATTTCTTTTTACCTTTTAAATAAACTACCATATAATCATCTGAATATAAAACAGCCCCACAATGATATAAACTAGCCATAACTTGAAAACAAAAAACTCAGAGACCTCAGAACATATTACCCTAGTTAAAATGGGGTGAACTGAATCTCCTTTTTACAACTATAAGATACAAATATGGATAAAAGAGAAAACTCTTGCTTGGAGTTCCATCTTGAAGAAGCACAATGTATGTTTGTTTCTTATGAGGGAAAAAAAAAACCAGGATTTATAAACAGACGGGCATAATATAATATGGATTAAATTATTTGTTTCTTACAAATGTGACATCTTCAAATGTACCAAATAGCTGAAAAATGAAACTATTTGTACATTTCCCTCTGGTTTTACAGTTTAGGTGCCTCCAACACCCAGGGAAAGGAATTTTCTTTCTTGTGGTCTCAGTGCAGCCAATGCCATTAATTCAAGGCAATGCCATTAATGATCATTTTCAACCCAAGTAAATTAAAAAAAAACCTTGACCCATGTAATGTGTTGAGTCAATTTAATGAAACTCAAATCAAATATTCTTTAATGTTTTGACACTATTTTGACATACTTAAATCTCACCATAAATCTTTCATAAATACTTTAGGTTTTAGCAACCGTTTAAATACTACGCTTCTAAGATCTAGAGATTCATAACAAACTATCAAAGGTAACTAAAGCATCTGTCTTTCAATAGCAATTACAATGATTATCTCATTTTGAAGAAATTTAAGAAGGAAACTATATGCCCTACCTGAAGGAAAAGGGAGGAAAAAAACTCTACTTCAACTAAGAGAGTTCAGCCCTAGCAGGTATGTGCATGCTAAATTGCTTCAGTCGTGTCCAACTCTTTGACCCCATGGACTGTAGCCCCTCAGGCTCTTCTGTCCATGGGATTCTCCAGGCAAGAATACTGGAGTGAGTTGCCATGGCCTCCTCCAGGGGAGCTTCCCGACCCAGGGATGGAACCCACGTCTGTAACGTCTCCTAATACTGGCAGGCGGGTTCTTTCCCACTAGCACCGCCCGGGAAGCCCCGGCAGGAGCAAAGGAACATTCTCTAGAGCTGGCAGCTTCTTTGGCCTGCAAAATCACAGGACTGGTAGTTAAATCATTTGTAAAACTAACCACAAGAAGATCTAGCATACATAAATCATCACAGTAACAATTACTGCTCTCTATTGCTTTCTTCAAAATGGCACCTAAAAATCATCACATCTATTCTCCTGTTTATTGTCTGTCTTCTCCACCTAGAAGGAAAGTTCATGAGAACAGAAATGTGGTCCTTCCCATTCATCCAAAGTCCCCAGTACCATGAGCAGGACCTGCATAGAGTGAGTACCTAGTAAATATTTGTTAAATAACCAAGCACACACATCCGACAGGCAGAACATTGCCTCCATGGTATAACTATGTATCACCTAAACATCTAAAGTTCTTTGCAGCCCAGATCAACACTGGTGCTCATTTCAGAGCTACTTTGTGGGCATATTTAATTCATGTTCTTAAATATTAAAGGATATCTGTAAAAGATTTCTTAGGCATTTGTTTTGCACAGTGAAAAGAAGACAGCACCTAAATTTAACTTCAGTTGGAATCTTACCTTCAAGGACAAATTCTCACACCCGAGGTTTTAGCTCTTGCTATCACCCCTGCAACTTTTTTTTAAACCTTTTACTTTGTATTGGAGTATAGCCAATTAACAATGCTGCGATAGTTTCAGATGGACAGCAAAGGTGACTCAGTCATACATAAACATACATCCATTCTCCCCCAAACGCCCCTCCCATCCAGGCTGCCGCAAAGCACTGAGCAGAGTTCCATGTTGCTTGTTACTGTAGTTCCTTGTTGCTTATCCATTTAAATCTAGCCGTGGGGACACAGGTTTGACCCCTGGTCTTGGAGGATCCCACGTGCTGCAAATATTGAGCCTGTTGTCTAGAGCCGGTGCCCCGCAACAAGAGAGCACATCCCATTGAAAAGGCACCGCAAGGAGGAAGTAGCCCCCACCCACCGCGACCGCCCAAAGCCCACGTGCAGCAGTGAAGAGCCAGCGCAGCCAGAAATAGTTAATTCTCACCCTTGCATTTTACTTACGACTCAGAAAACCTACTGAATTTCCCCCAACACACACATCTGCAACTACAGGACCAAGACCCGCCTGACCTTTCCCTGTACATGAAAATGGCTCGTGAGCTCTCACACAAGTTACATTTGGTTTTCCTCCGCAGGATAAAGGGCCTGGTCTATGTGCTTGAGAGACATCTCTGGACAGAGAAATTTATTTCCTGTACCGTGAGTTTTAGTGAATAGTACTGAAAAGGAGTGGCCTGTTTTATACTCATGGGTTTACTTTAAGGAGCATACTTATTGAATATTTTCCTTTAAAAAGAAATCATTTCTTGAGGGTCTTCTAGCGGTTTCCACGGTACGGTTATCTCTCATCCAGTCTTTCTCCCTATCTTCCTCCAGCAGCACATGACTGAAGGAATTCCTCAAATACCCAAAAGTCCTGGACAAAGAAATTAAAATACACAGAGAGAGAAAACAGAAATGTACAAAAACTAAAGACGTCAAGTTTAAGAGTTTCTTTTGTCTACTCTTGAGTCAGTAAAGATGATTATCTGGTTCTGAAAGTCTCTACCATATGAAATGAAGGCATCACTCTTGGGGCAAGAAAGGTCCTGAATGTTCTGTCAAAAGACCCAGGTTTAAGTGCAAGTTCTATCATTGAACGTTTCTCCAGCTCAGTCTCCCCATCTCTAAAAGGAAGTCATATTACAATTCTACAGGATTATATAATCTGGTGAAAAGGAGGGTTTACATATTAAGACAGCCTACGTCAGCCTGCAGGTGGGAGGTCAGGTGAGGGTACAGTTAGGACAGTCTTTGGGGAATGATGGGCTGAATCTGGGCGGTCAAGCCATCACCTGATGGAGAGAGATGATGATGTCACCAGCTGCCCCTGGCCGGCAGCTTCTCTACGCAGAGAAGAAAGCTATTTCCTGGACCAGCCTTCCTTTTGCATTTGTTCTTGAAAGACAATTGCTTGAGAACATTTTGGTTGTTTTTCTTCCCCTTCTTCTATTTACTTACTTTTGTTTTTTTCCCTGTTGATTGGGGATATTTTGAAAAGGGAGGATAGGAGGAAGCTATCTGCTAAACTTCAAAGCTATCTTCCTTTAAATTAATTTTTATTGAGTATAGTTGATTTACAATGTTGCATCCATTTCTGCTGCACCAAATATACACAGTAGATTTTTATTAGTTGTCTGTTTTGTATCTGGCAGTGTGTATGTATCAGTCCCAATCTCCTACTCTGTCCCTCCCCCTGCTGAACTTCAAGTCTTGAAGCACAGGGTTAGTGCAGAAACATTCGAGAGTCAACGTCCACTGGCAGGTGCTGGCAGAGCTGGAGCAGTGATTAAGTGTTCCCAGCCTGGCCTTATGCTAGTGGTGCCACTTTGGGGCAACATAGGTAACCTCTCAGCCTCAGTATCCTCCTTGTAAAATTGCCCAACTCCACAGGGGGTGATTGAAGAACCAAATGAGATATCAAACATATATGAAAGCTACGCTGTCATACACAAATATGAGTAATTAGTAGTGCTTGTTCTTAGAACTTGGAGAAGGCAGTGGCACCCCACTCCAGTACTCTTGCCTGGAAAATCCCATGGATGGAGGAGCCTGGTAGGCTGCAGACCATGGGGTTGCGAAGAGTCAGACATGACTGAGCGACTTCACTTTCACTTTTCACTTCCATGCATTGGAGAAGGAAATAGCAACCCACTCCAGTGTTCTTGCCTGGAGAATCCCAGGAACGGGGGAGCCTGGTGAGCCGCCATCTATGGGGTCGCACAGAGTCGGACACGACTGAAGCGACTTAGCAGCAGCAGTTCTTAGAACTAGTGGGGCATAGAGAGAAAATGATGACTGAGCAGCTTAAATTTGTAAAACAAAGCAAGGCCATCTACTATAAGTTCTGTGAATCAGGAATCCACACAGTTAAGAACATTCAATAAAATGGTTGATGGGAAGCCCTGATTGCAGGTTAGGTATATGAGACACGCTCATTCCCTCACCCGCTTAACGCCCCCCTTTCTTCTGTCAAAGCACTTGGTAGGCCATAAAGGCCGATTCAAAATGTAGGTATTACTGTTTACTCAGTTTTGTTTTTAGCAGTGTGAGGAATGAACTTGGACTTTGAAGGCAAACGGGCCTGGTATCAAACCCTGGTTTTGCTGTTTCCTTGCTGTTTCTAGGTGTGGCCTTTGAGGATGGAATAATCTGTGAGCCTCAGCCTCCTCTTCTGTGAAATGGGCTCTTACCTACAGAAGTTGTTCCCAAACTTTTTTATGACATTGAAAATTGAAACTGTTAGTCACTCGGTTGCTTCCAGCTCTTTGCAACCCCATGGACTGTAGCCCACCAGGCTCCTCTGTCCAAGGAATTCTCCAGGCAAGAACACTGGAGTGAGTCGCCATTCCCTTCTCCCGGGTGGGGGATGGGGGAAGTCTTCCTGAACCAGGGATCAAACCTGGGTCTTCTGCATTGCAGACAGATTCTTTGCCATCTGAGCCACCAGGCCACCTTGAAAAGGAGAATATTCTTACTGCAAAGGATGCTGCCACCCACAGTGAGATGTGAACGGACCAGGAGGCTCTGATCACCCAGATCAGGTCCTGCTTTATTTGGCTTTTGGGGGAGGAATAAATGTGAAGCAGGGAGGGGCTGCCCATCCCAAGTGGTGCTTCATGACAACTCATTTTGTGAACTCACTGGCCCACGCTGCCACAAGTTGTGACCTGCCCTCCTTGACATCCTTACAACATCCCCACCCGCCACCACGCAGGCAGCTGCTGGGTAGCAAACCGATCTCCACTTTGTCCAGGCTTCTTCTTGGGGAGAAATATGGTAGAAGAAGCCCATGGAGGTTTGACTGAATTACCCTTCCCAAAAACACACTAGAAGAAATCATAAAACCTTAAAAATGAAACTGTCAGAGAGGCAACTTTCAGTGGCCACTGGAGAGCTTTGAATCCCAGTGTTTACAGGCTGTTGTTACTCAAAAGCCCAGTATCTGTCGGCCTTTCCAGAAAAGAAGCATCCAGGGCTTGGAAGATGCTTTGTGAACTCACTGGTCCTTGAATACAATAGCGCTGGTCCTCTGGAAATTCCTCCCCTGCCTTGGCTGATAAAAAAGAAATAACCATTTCAAGAGCCTCTACCTAATACGTGTCAGATGTTTTGCATGTTATTTTCAATCTTTACAATCAATCAGCAAACTATTGCCCAGGGTTAAAGGTGGGCAGAGCTGGGATTCCAATTTTCAAACTGAAATTTCTTCCAGAATGCTGTCAGGCTGCAACCAGCAGGCCTCAAAGTCCTGAAGGCCAACTTCGAAACCGAAGAAAGAGCCTAGAGTCAGCAACGGAGACATCAATGGTGTAATGAATGGGGGAGCTCGCACGTGGGAAGCAAGGTCCTGGAGCAACACCCCCCCCGCCACGTGGCAGTCTTTGATGGGGGTGGAGGGTGGGAGTAGGAAGGGTATGTGTGCTGCGGCGGGCTACCGGTTATAGAGGAATTGGTGTCAGCTTGAGGTGGCTCAGATGGTAAAGCGTCTGCCTACAATGTCAGAGACCGGGGTTCAATCTCTGGGTTGGGAGGATCTCCTGGAGAAGGAAACGGCAACCCACTCCAGTATTCTTGCCTGGAAAATCCCATGGACAGAGGAGACTGGTAGGCTACAGTCCATGGGGTCGCAATGAGTCGGACACGACTGAGCGACTTCACTTTCCTTTCACTTTGACTCATAGATTACCAGGGAAACAAGCAGAGAGGCACACCCCTCCACTGGCCTTCTGATAAACTATCATGATGGAGATGTTCTAATCTAAAGTTAGGACAATCCCTAGCTGGGGAGGCAAGTATGTAGGAAGTCAGTCCTGTGAGTATGGTGTAGGTGGAGTAGGCGCTGGTGGAGCAGGGGTGGACACGAAGCAAGGGAACAGCCGTCCTGGGGACATCCTGGTGCTAGAAGAGTGGTTGAGACGCCACACTTCTGCTGCAAGGGGCAAGGGTTCGATTCCTGGTCTCTAAGATCCCGCATGCTGCACGGTGTGGCCAAAAGCTTTATTTAAAAAAAGAGAAAAGTACCTTTGTATCTTGGGTGGCCAGATCACACATGTACCATACTTCCTGTCTAGTAGGAACAGAGCTTTTAAGGGAGCTAATGAGTTTCCATTCTTTAAAACTGAATTTTCAAGAAATCTAGACAGGGGATTAAGAACACTGCAGTTTAATGTTAATATTGGTACAGGTATATCTCTCATCTCACACAAACAGAAAATAAGATGGTATGGGGAGTAGACCGGAGTTAGAGCAGTTAGAAGCCACGAGGAAACCAGAAACAGGATAAAAGTAAGGGCCCTACCCTCTCCCTCCTACAGTAAGTTCCATAAGGGCATTACAGACCAAGAATGTACTAAGACAGTTGTACATATCTGTGTTCATGGTAACTGCAAATAAAGATACTAACCTTTGTATATACTCAGTTTGTCTCAACTAACCATTCTGATGAACTTAGAAACCCTCGCAAAGATTTAAGGAAAAGCACCCATGCAATGCTCAGGATTAATCCTGAGCCACGTAGACCACGGTTTCTCACTGCTGACATTTTGAGCTGGATGATTGTGTGGGGCCGCCCTGTGCACTTATAGGATAAGTTGCATTTTATTTTTTAAAAAACACTTATTTATTTGGCTATTCCAGGTCTTCATTGCTGCATGTGAGAACTTTAGTTAGAGCATGTGGGATCTAAACCCCTGACCAGGGGTTGAAATTGGTCCCCCTGCATTGGGAGCATGAAGTCCTAGCCACTGGACCATCAAGAAGTCTCGGATAAGGTACATCTTAGATGAGTTGATTCTCCCCCACCAAAGGTACCTATTACGTTTTAGCCTAAGTACCTCAATGAATGGCAGGGGTATTGTGCATGGAAAAATACCTTCAGGAAGAAAAATTACATTATTCCTTTTTTTTTTCCTGTTAGGAATTGATCTTATCAAAGCAAAATTGCTCAATATTTAGTACAATTGCCTTTTTCTGTATGTGTAATTATGGTTAGCGCCTTTTCACATCACGTCATCCACAAATGATGGCTTGCTGTGTGACAAAGGTGAATTATCTGATGTCATTTAACCTAGAATGAAGTTTGCATTTATCTGTGTGAACCAGTGTAAGTGAAATGGGAAGAAAAGGGTGTAGACTAACATTACAGATCTTTAAAAGGGTAAATCATGCTTAAAAGGCCTTACACTCCTTTTGACAATGGGCCTACTTTGACCACAACAATTATCCATTCCAGCTATTGTGAAATAGTTTATACTCCATGTGACAAGCACTGTTTTTTGGCTTTGTTTTTGGCTTTGATTTAAACTCAAGGTCCCATAATTTATAACAATAGTTAGAACATTTGGAATAAAAACCACTGGTTAACGTCAACCGTCTCCAGTTTCTGAAGGAAGGAAACCGATTTCCAGTAAGAGATCAGCCGACTGCACACTCCTTCCCAGCTTCCTGGCTCTCTCATCCCCATGTTCCTCTTTCTTTCTTACAGGCAAGGGCTCATTTAGAGCTCACCACTGGAGATCATTCTCAGTAAGATCCGCTCTAATGAGGGGATACCCCAAACAAGAGTAGCGGTGCAGCAACCCTGAGAGGGCGGTGGCCCAAATCCTGGAAATCTCTGCCCCCTCCCAAAAATAGTTGGAATAGTTCTCCCACTCATTAGCATATGAAATTACCCGGCCTGTAAAAACTAACCATGCCCCATTTCACAGCCGCATTCACCCTCTGAAATGGCCCACACTCTGTCTGTGGCGTGTGCTTCTCACTGAATCTGAATAAATCCACTTCTTACCTATCACTTTGTCTCTCACTGAATTCTTTCTGCAATGAGACATCAAGAACCTGAGCTTCATTTGGTCCTAAAACCAGGTACCACGGGTTTTGGCTGGGTTTGAGTCCCAGCACATGGGTTCAAGTCCCAGTCTGTGGTAAAAGGTTTCAGTTTCTCATGCCCACATCTTTAACCTCACCCCTGCTAACTCCTATCCACCTTCTTTACACACCCATGCTTTCCCAGCTTAATAGAGGCCTTCCCTTTACTGAGCAGATCTTTTGTAACTCTACATGAAAAAGAACATGTTTATATATATATATATATTCATATAAACTAGGGGTTGGCTTTTAAAAACCAAGTTAAAAGGTTTTTTTTCTTAAAATAACAATTGTGTATCTCAGCATCCTGTGTTAGAAATACTACACAATACAAAAAGATCTGCACTTTTTTCAACTAATTTAGTACTACTGACACCCGAGCTGTTTAGGTTGGAAAGGAAACCACATTTCCTCCAGATTCTCACTGAAACAGGTGAAGAGTGAGGAGATGGGTGGTCTCTGATGATGACACTGCTTTGCTTAGATCCACGCAGAAGGTTACCCCCTGAGCTAGGGTGAAGCCCGGTAGCTTCTTTTGGCTACTGTTCTTCTATCTTAAGGCTTAGGGACCTTCTTCAACATCATCAATTCAAATGCTGAACACGCAGCTGTGGGGAAAAATCCTTTCCACATCATTTGCATCATGTACGCTGAAGTTAACAGCACTGTGTGTTTATTTTCTACCAATAATTAAAAAGGAAGAAAATCTTAAGCTCCTCAGTGGCAGACCAGAGGTCTTTTGGGGAGAGGTGTGTCAAAACAGGAAGGCTGTGGTGGTATCAAGACCCAAGAAGAGTCCCACGGAAGGAAGCCCTCAGCTTCAGGCAGGATTCAAGGTGCAGCAGGAAGTGCACAGGCTTTGAAATTCACACTGCAGCTCAGCTCTGCATAGCAACGACCTGTTCACTGGATCTCTGCAGCTTCATCCAAGAACAAGGAAACAACCAGGGCTGTTCCATAGGCTTCCAGATCAAAGAGCTTGGTATAAGGCAGGCATAAAGAGTAAGGTGTTGACGACAGAGGATGAGATGGTTAGAAGGCATCACCGACTCGATGGACATGACTTGAGCAAGCTCCGGGAGTTGGTGATGGAAAGGGAGGCCTGGCAGGCTGCAGTCCATAGGGTCACAAACAGTCCAACACGACTGAGCGACTGGACTGAGCTGAAATGGCACCACCCGAGAGACCATCTGGCGGATGCTCAGGCCAAACGGAGCAGTAAGGCCTGGACAGGTCACCTGCAAACGACTTGAGGCTTAGAGGCCCCTAAGTACGGCCCTCTGCTTCCCGCATTGCCTCACTCAAGGCCAGCTGCGGGTTCTCCGCGGAGCTGCTGACTCAGGGGAAACCCAGAGCGATCTGGCTCCAGGGAAACACTATATATTTTTTCTCTTTGCCCGGAGGCCGGAAAACCGAAGAGACTGCAAGGGTAGCGGCTACACCCGCGGCCCCCACCGCCTCTGGGGCGGGAGCGGCGGAGCGCACTCCGACCCCACGCAGGCTCTCCCAGGTTGACCCCGGGGACCGAGCCGGCACGAAGTGCTGAGTCACGGGGAGGCGGTGCCGCGCGCGGGGGCGGGCCGCGGTCACGTGCCGGGGGCCGGACCACAACAACGGCGCGGCGTGCAGCGCCCGCGCCGCCTCCCCGCGCGACCCGCCGGCCCTCGGAGCCTGCGCAGAGCGCCACCCCGCCGCGCCCGGCTCCGGCGCCCGGGTTTTCCCCGCGGCCCTGGGGGCGCGGCTTGCCGCTGGCCCCGGCGCCTGCAGGGCCGGATGAGATGTTCGTAGAGTCACCGGGTTCTGGCCCAGTGGGTCTCTCTCTCTTCTGTAGAACTGACCCTGAATCCGCCTTTGGTGAAGGCTGATTGTGCAGGCTACAAGCGCCTTCCTTTCGTCCTAGCCATCGTTAAAGTCCTGAACGTTCTGTGTGGGGCTGTCCGCTGAGAACCCACTCCCAGAAGTCGAAACCCAACCGTGGTGCAATCTACGGAACAAACTCAAGAAGTAAACCAAAAAATGCAAAACACTAATAGAGGGGAGTGAGTGTTGTTAAATATGGCTTCCCTTGGCCTTTACAAGGCATCCTGGAGGTCAATTAATTTAAGTAATACAAGATATTGAAAATATTACTGTTGCAACATGTAATCAAAATAAAACTACTGAGATATTTATGTCCTTCGTGTGTGTCCTTGAATCTGGTATGTGTCTTACCCTCACAACGCATCTCCAGTCCACTAAATTTTCTTTGGAAATACTTGCTCTGTATTTAGAGTTTACAAAATTAACAGATGAAAAAGTGGATTTCACACTCCCAATCTGTTCCAAATTTACTTAGAAGTTTTCCAGTAGCCACATGGAACATCAATTTAAAATTTTCTATTTTAGTGAATTAAAATCAAAGTAAAATTCAGTTTCTCCAATTAGCCACATTTCAAGTGCTCAGCCACATGTGGCTAATGGCTATTGTACTGAACAATGCCAGGGTATGCATATGTGAGATGAGATTATTAGAATTACAAAATGATCCTTTGGATGCCTGGCTTGGATGAGAAACAGTGACCAATACTATCTCTTCCTCCCCATCCCCACACCACTTTCCTTCCATTTACACCAAGCACTTTTTTTAGAGCTAAAGATACAAGAGGCCTGAAATCAACTCTATCCCAGAGGAAGTCACTATCTAGCATGGAAATATTTTTTAAGCAATTCTATCATGATGTGGAGAAGGCAATGGCACCCCACTCCAGTACTCTTGCCTGGAAAATCCCATGGACCGAGGAGCCTGATGGGCTGCAGTCCCTGGGGTCGCTAAGAGTCGGACATGACTGAGTGACTTCACTTTCACTTTTCACTTTCATGCATTGGAGAAGGAAATAGCAATCCACTCCAGTGTTCTTGCCTGGAGAATCCCAGCACCGGGGAGCCTGGTGGACTGCTGTCTATGGGGTCGCACAGAGTCGGACACGACTGAAGTGACTTAGCAGCAGCAGCAGCATCATGATGTAGAAACAGTGATACGTACAAATGCAACCCAAATACAGAGAAGAGTAACTGGGACCCAAGGAATGAATAGGATTGTGTCAAATGGAGAATTCCAACCAGAGAAAAACAACAGAAAGTCAGAACCACACAGGTCTTGTGATTGGTGGGGAGGGTACAAGGAAGATTGGGCTATGGACAAAGTAGAATGAGGCTTGATTTTTATCCCAGCTGTTGAAACAGATGATTGAAACATTATCTTCTGAGCTTCAAATATCCTCACATCCCCACTCACACTACACACACACACACACACACACACACACACACACACCCCTACGGACATTACAGCCAGACCTTGGGTTTCCATGTCCCCAGACCCTGAGATGGGCAAGTCCAATATGAAGGGTGGGGAGAAGAGACCCCTATGGTCATTTATCCATTTGATAATCAGTAAGTGTTTGGTTCAGTTCAGTTCAGTTGCTCAGTAGTCTCCCATTCTTTGTGACCCCACGGACTGCAGCATGCCAGGCCTCCCTGCCATCACCAACTCCCGGAGTTTACTCAAACTCATGTCCATTGAGTCGGTGATGCCATCCAACCATCTCATCCTCTGTCGTCCCCTTCTCCTCCCACCTTCAGTCTTTCCCAGCATCAGGGTCTTTTCAAATGAGTCAGTTCTTCGCATCAAGTGACCAAAGTATTGGAGTTTCAGCTTCAGCATCAGTCCTTCCAATGAATATTCAGGACTGATTTCCTTTAGGATGGACTGGTTGGATCTCCTTGGAGTCCAAGGGACTCTCAAGAGTCTTCTCCAACACCACAGTTCAAAAGCATAAATTCTTCAGCACTCAGCTTTCTTTATAGTCCACTCTTACATCCATACGTGACTACTGGAAAAACCTTAGCTTTGACTAGGTGGACCTTTGTCAGCAAAGTAATGTCTCTGCTTTTTAATATGCTGTCTAGGTTGGTCATAACTTTTCTTGCAAGGAGCAAGCATCTTCTTGCAAGGAGCAAGCATCTTTTAATTTCATGGCTGCAGTCACCATCTGCAGTGATTTTGGAGCCCCCCAAAATAAAGTCTCTGTTTCCATTGTTTCCCCATCTATTTGCCATGAAGTGATGGGACCAGATGCCATGATCTTAGTTTTCTGAATATTGAGTTTTAAGTCAACTTTTTCACTCTCCTCTTTCACTTTCATCAAGAGGCTCTTTAGTTCTTCTTCACTTTCTGCCATAAGGGTGGTGTCATCTGCATATCTGAGGTTATTGATATTTCTCCCGGCAATCTTGATTCCAGCTAGTGCTTCATCGAGTCCAACATTTCTCATGATATACTCAACACAGAAGTTAAATAAGCAGGGTGACAATATACAGCCTTGATGTACCCCTTTTGGAATTTGTAACCAGTCTGTTGTTCCATGTCCAGTTCTAACTGTTGCTTCTTGACCTGCATACAGGTTTCTCAGGAGGCAGGTCAGGCGGTCTGGTATTCCCATCTCTTGAAGACTTTTCCACAGTTTGTTGTGATCCACACAGTGCTCACTAAATGTTGGCTGTGGGGTAAGGGAAGCTGGCACAGTAAGCACACACTTTCTGGTCTCAATACGTGTATGACCTAGCTGCTGTCACTTTCAGCCTCATCTGTCATCTTATCGCTCTGTTAACACATTATTTGAACAGTTATTTGGGGGCGAGGTACCTCGTTCCTTCCCCTTCCCATGATCGGGCCAACTCAAGAAGTTTCTAATATCTTCCACCTCCATGGTAAGCTCACAGGAACGTCATTTTAATCGCTTGATGGGTGAATTACAACCCTTTGGTTGCAATGAATGGTTTCTGTGCCATCCAAAGAACCTATGTCATCAAATAGAGACTACACAAATACTTAATTAAATGTTTACGTCTTAAAGCCTATAGACAAATTTTATTGCCACACCATAATGCTCTCACCCTGTTTTTATAAGTGTGAGGCCTTTCTCACCTAAAAAATAATCTGGTGGGTTCTTCATTAGCTCGAATAATCAACTTTCTTCCCCAACTCAGTTTCTCTTTTCGGATTTCAAAAAAAGGAATTTCACAGAGATCATTTGCCTAAAGCTAGGCGGACTCCGCCCTAACCACGCCTCCGCACGCCTACCCCGGGCCCCTGAGTCTCCGCAGCGCTCGGCCCCGCCCCTCACAGGCCCCGCCTCTTTCCCCGCCCCTTCCGCAGCCTATAAAATCCGGAGCGGCCTCTCGTTCCCGGGAGCGGCCGGCCGGCGGACGGGAGCACTGGGCATGCTCGGCGGCGCAGGTTTTGGTCACAAGTAGGAAGGAGCTAGTGCACGACACCGGCAAAGAGAAGCGCCAGCCGCCGCCGCCTCGGAGCAGGAGCGGTGCGGGAGCCGGAGTGGGCGAGGGGTCGGGCGGAGGGCCAGCCAGCCAGCCCGGCCTCGGGGTCGCCGCTGCCATCCGCGCGGTGCGCCCGACCCCTGGATCGGTCCCCGGGGCGGCGAGGACCCCGCGCTTGGGAGCCGGAGGGGACCGGACCCTCCCTCGCCGGCTGGGGCCCGAGGGCGCCTCCCCCCCGCCACACCCCACCCCGGGGCTGAGCCGCCGCCGCCTTCGGCGGGCAGCTGAGCGTCCGACCCGCGCCGCGCGCCCCGAGCCCGGAGCGGCCGCCGCCGGCCCCGAGGGCGGAGAGAGGGGGCGGCCATGGGGCTGCTGTCCCAGGGCTCGCCGCTGAGCTGGGAGGAGACCCAGCGCCACGCCGACCACGTGCGGCGGCACGGGATCCTCCAGTTCCTGCACATCTACCACGCCGTCAAGGACCGGCACAAGGACGTGCTCAAGTGGGGCGATGAGGTGAGCGCCCGGCCCCCCGCGCCCCTTTGTTCGGCGAGGCCCCGGCCCCCTCGGTCCGCGCCCTGCGCCGCGCTGCCCCGAGGGTCCCCCCGCGCCCGCGGGCGCCCGGCGCTGTCCAGGGCCCTGCCTGCTCGGAGCCTCTGTCCGGACTTCTCTCTCCCATTCATTCATTTGGGGTTCCTCTTCATTGAGCAAACGCGGAGCAGGCGCTGGGAAGGCGTGAGCGTGCCAGAGTGTGACACCGGGTGCCTGGAGGAGTTTTCAGGCTGGGGTGTCTGCCGCCGCCGCCTATTGACGGCGTCCCCGTCCCGTCTCAAAATGCCACTAACGTGAAAGGGACTAGGTTGGTTTCAGAAGGCCGGTTGCTTTTTGGAATCAGGTCTAAAGGATTTCACTTCGGCCGCACCTCATCCAGGTGCCTTTTAAGCCTCCAGCTTCTCATCAACCACCCCTCGACCACAACTTTATAGGTGTAAATTAAAACAAATTATGGGAACTCGGAGAGCTTCAAAATTAAGATTTGTTAGTGCCTTTCCATGGCCCAGATTTAGCCTGTAAACTTTCCGAATCCATGTGTGCGCTTCCAGGTGAAATGCCTCTAGATTCTCAGTGTTGAACCATTATTGGAAGGATCTGGAAAGCACTGCCTGCTGTTAAGAGTCTTTTCTGCCAGAGCTTTCTGTGCCTTCCTTGGCTTCCTGTTTTTAAGAACCACTTGTATATACCATTCGAATCAAGTGACTTCTCAAAAGGTCCATCTGTTTTTCGTGTTTTATGGTCCATGGCTTGCTCAGGTGTAAATTATTTATCTTCTTGGCAGCGTTATCACTCTTGACCTAAGTGTCAGGGTGCTGCTCCGCCAGCTCCAGGTCTGTCTCCTTGTAAAAAGTTTTTCTATGATCGGAAAATGCCTCTCCCTCTCAGTAGTTGAAGGAATTGTGCTCTTGTAAGCTAGAAAAGTAACTTGACTTGTAACTCATATTTCTACTGTATGGTTTGCCGTACTTTATTGGACAGAAGAGGGGTACAGTATGTATTTGGTGATAATTCTTCAGTTTTAGTCTAAAGCTCCTTGGTTTTGTTTTTAACAACATCCGACATTTTATGTACTTGTATATTGTGTATATTTATGATCTATTCTTGTGTTCCCTCTAGATTTTTTTTTTCTCTCCCACACCTCCCTTTCCTTTTTCCCCAGGAACAAACCAGTGTCCTTAGCAATGAGGACTGTTTAACAGAAACCATGGATTAGAAAAGTTATCTTAGATTTAAGAAATAACCCACTGACCATTGATTATTACTTTAAATCGTGCTTCAGTCATGTCTGGGTAGAGTGTAGGATTTTCACAGAGAAATTCCTGCCTGCCAGTACTGATACTATCAGTCCAGTTGGGAAATGGGCAGCCTGACCCTAGGGGAGACTTGAGGTTGTGTAGACTTCTCAGGTCCTGAAGGGAAAAGCCGCACTCTTCCTCCTCCTGGAATGGCACGGACTGGCCCCTTAGTCTGCCCCAGGTTGGTCCTCTCTTCTCTCCTTGACCTGGGGCATTCAGATGCTGATTCTCCATTGTGGTACCTCTGCGTTTCTGGGCAGAGAGGAGATGTGACTTGGGGGTTGCCGGGGTGGGGCAGGGGAGTGCGGGATCTCATACCTAAGTATTTGCTGGTGTTTGTGTAGCTCTGGCATTATGTAAAGGTCATCACTGTTATGTTACCAAAAATTACTTTTCAAACTGGAGATCATGGTCCATTAGTAGGTTGAGACATAAATGTAGAAGATTTTAGGAATCTTGATGTTTTTAGAGCAGATTTTTTTTGTCCCAAAGGATACATGACCGTTTCGAGGGTGGTTGAATCCACAGATGCTGAATGGAAGGCTAACTGTGGGCCTTGAGCATCTGTGGATTGTGGTGTTTGGTGGGTCCTGGAACCAGCCCCTCATGGATACTGAGGGATGACTGTGTATTCATTTATGTATTGTGTATTTTATGGTCTTTCCTCCTCCGCTAGATTTTTGTCTCTCCAAGACTGTAAAAAATGAAGAGTAGGATGAAGAGTACCGGTTTATCATACATAGCAAGGATATTATGTCAAACCTGAATAATTTGAGTGTGTGGGGGGTGGTATGTTGGGTGCCTGTATTGCAGTAAGTTATTACTCTGGTTGCAGCTAAGGAGTTTGGAAGTCAGGGTCCCACACCGATTGTGGCAGACCTCTGTGTGAGGTGGGGTACTCAGCAGGACAGAAGTTAACACTGATCCTTGCACTTGGTGGGAGCTCCCTGTCACAACCCCTGAGTAACGTCTGCAGGCAGGGTCAGCCCACAAGTGAGCTTGTCTGTATGCAGAAGCCTAGACAATCACCAAGAATCAGGCCGGGCAGATAAAAGTGGGGAAGGGTGTGGTGGGGGCTGTGGCCCCAGAGATGCAGGTTGGCCCCACCAGACAGAAAGGGGTGTTTGGGACATGATACGTTGGGCTGTGTTGGTGTGATACCAAATTCTGCTCTTTCTGGAGGTTTTGGTGTTGTGCTTGCAGGACCATGGACTTGGATTAAAAAAAAGATAAAAGGAGTCTAAACCCATGGTTGGAAGGCGAACCTGCCATCTTGGAAATGCCTGGCGCTAGGGCAGGGTTTGGTGGTGTTTATCAGGAAGAACTTGCACTTGGAGCTGCCCTTGTGTTGTATTCCAAGGCCTGCCAATGGCCTGTGTGGTTGTGATGTGAGCCTCAGTTTTCTCCTTTGGAACAAGAGAGAGTTGCTGCTCTTTGAAATCCCCTTGGGCATAGCTCATCTTTAGACTGAAGAGAGAGAAGGCTGGCACCAGTCACTGGCCAAAGGGGTTGTATCGTGCAGGTGTATGTGCTGGCTTTTTGGAGCTCAGAAGTGTTTTCCCGTGAGAACCTTACAACAGGCAGACTCCCAGGTCAGCTTACAGCTACAGGTTTCGCCTTGAGTGTGGCAGGTCCCAGCCCCAGCCACCAGTGATCCCGCTGTTTCTGGAGGGAATCGAAGTTTTAACTCCCAGGTATAGAGAAGATGCATCATGCAGGCCCAGGATGGGGGTCTGGGGAAGTTGAGATGGGTGTTCCTGGGGGCCCTGATGTCCGTTAAGCCTTCTTTTATGCAAAAAAAAAAATAAGCACTTCTCTCTCCACAGCCCACACACAATGTTTAGTTTAGGTACAGATTTTGTTTATAACTTGGAGTATGCACGTTAAAAGACAAACCTAGGAAGTTTATAAAAGCTGCACATGTTGCAGTAAACACGACTCCAATATCCCTCCAGCGTCAGCTACCTGCCAGCCTTTTCACCTACTTAGTGGCACAGGCATTATCAGAATTGAAATCTGTCTGACTCCAGGGACCTTTCTTAAACACATTATACCAGGTTTTGGATTATTTACAGTGTATGAGATTTCATCAAATTTCTTCAAACTCTCCTGATTAGAGAGGTATCAGAAAAACGTTTTAAAGGGAGCATATGTTTTTCTGAGTGTTTTTTTTTTTGACCCAATATTACAGTGGCTTTCAAAGGAAAGAAGGTCAGTTGTCCTCTAATTAAGTACATGTGAACTTTTAAGAGGAAAATACATCTTTAATATTTATGAGTGCGTTGGTATCATGCATAAAACCATGAGAAGGATTTATAAAGGGCTGGCATATCACTCATTGAACTTCGAATTACTGTGTAGGTTGAGGATGCTTACATGACTAATTAGAAAATGCATAGCTTGTTAATAAGCTTATAATTTCATAGCAAAAATAACATCCTGAATTATAAATCTAGAATGGACAAAAGCATAGTCATTTGAGTCTAATCGAAGGTTCTGTGTAGCTTTGGACAAGTTGTTTAACCTCTCTTAACCTCAGTTTTGTCATCTATAAAATGGAGAGAGTAATTCCTTCGTTATAGAGTTAGTAAGATTAAATGAGATAATGTTGGTGAAGTGGCTTACAAGTCAGTGCCCAGTCTTTTAAGTAAGACTCATAAATGGTAGCTTAAGATATGTGCTTGGAAATGTTTAAATATCCAAGATACCATTCATTTAAAATGTCTCATTTAGGAACAACGGTTGCCGAGTCCGTGTGTTGGCAGGTCGGACCCCACCCCCTCACCCCAGAGGGGCGCGGAGTGTTGGGGGCTAAATTATTTAAAAAAATAAAATAAAATAAAATGTCTCATTTAAATAGCCATGGTCTTTGGGGAATGAGGCATTCCATTTTTGTAGGTTTTTAACTGAAATTTGCTGTTCACATATAATGGTGTTCCATTAGCTTAGTTAGTCATGGTTTATTGTATTTCTTAACTGCATTTCAGAATTTAAATTGTATTCTTTCTTTATTTTTTTTAATCTCAGTTTTATTTATTTATTTACTTTACAACCAGTATTGTATTGGTTTTGCCATACATTGACTTGACTCTGCCACGGGTGTACATGTGTTCCACATCCTGAACCCACCTCCCTCCCCATCCCATCCCTCTGGGTCATCCCAGTGCACCAGCCCCGAGCACCCTGTCTCATGCATCGAACCTGGACTGGCGATTCATTTCACATATGATAATTTACGTGTTTCAGTGCTATTCTCCCATATCATCCCACCCTTGCCCTCTCCCACAGAGTCCAAAAAACTGTTCTATACATCAGTGTCTCTTTTGCTGTCTCACATGCAGGGTTATCGTTACCTTCTTTCTAAATTCCATATATATGCGATAGTATACTGTATTGGTGTTTTTCTTTCTAGCTTACACATTTGAATCAGTTCTAATGAGGTGGATGAAACTGGAGCCTACTATACAGAGTGAAGTAAATTTTTTTTTAATGCATTATTTGACACTGACTTCTTAGAATATGGTTTTGAGCATGAATTCCTCAGAGTCATGCAGAGTCCATCGGCCATCGTGTGTTCTATGCACGTGAAGCGCAGTTGCTGCATCTTTCCCTCTCTCACCATCATCATGGACATTAACAGCCTCGACTGACATTCTAAAGCTCTGCAATGAAATCCAGGGAAAAGAGTGAAACATGGTTGGCGCCTTCTGGTGATTTTTTTTTCCCCCTATAAGTACCTTTCTCAACCAAGAGGTTCATTTTTGAAGATTAGAGAACCAGATCACTGACCCTGTGTGTACAGTTGAGGTTTTGAGCTGGATTTGAGCTGCACTGGTCCACTTCATACATGGATTTTTTTTTTTTTTCCAGTAAATATGTACTAGGTGATCCGGCCCGTAAAGTTAACATGCAGATGTCAGGCTATGGGGAGAGTCGGCATTACTGACCCCCTCCTAGTTCGAGGGTCAATTTCATGTATGTTAGGAACTGAGTTTGGGTGCCTCCTCTGGTGTCCATCTCACTTTGGGATTTTTTTCCCCTTGTTCATTTTGTGTTGTATAGTTTTATGTGGACTTTCTTTTTAAACTAGTTTCATTGAATTATTATTTACATACAATAATACACACCCATTTTAAATGTAGAGCTCAGAGACTTTTAAGAAGTGTATACAGCCAGATATCTGCTACTGAAGTCAAAATTTTGAAATAAGAAACATGTATATTGTATATAACACTTTCATGCCCTCCAGAAGTTCCCTGTGCCCTTTGCAGACATGTGAGACTCACAACCCCTCAGGTGATTCTGCTGCTTCAGCGCGTCATTGGGAAGCTGCCCTAGAGAATCCCGGCCTTATCTAGATAAAGAAAAGGGAAGTCATTCCAGGCGAGTGAGCAGTGTAATAAAGGAGAGAAGGTGAGCAGCTCTGCGCCTGGTGGTGGCGTCAGCACAGTGAGCGGGCAGGAGGAGCATGCAGAGGGCTTTGCATGCATAGAAGCTTTGCTGTACCTTAAAGGCACGAGGAAAACACAACGGAAGGAAAGATTTATTCCTTCTGTACACCTGGTTCACCTCGAGGATGTTTCCAGACCTCTGAATGAGTTACTAACACCCCATCGTATCCCTGTTGAATTCCTCTCCAGGAAGAGGAATGTCCAGGATAGCATTTCTAGTGGTACCACTTCCAGAGATGTCTAGAAGTGGTGTTAGCAAATGTACTTAACAAGAACTCTGTGGGTAGCTTCATTTTGAAGGAGAAACCTCAGTAAAGTTCAGTGTAAGACCCCATATCTTAAGGAAAGATGGCAGAATATTATTTGCGCCTCTCACACAGAATTTGTGTTTCTGAATGTTTGTTTCGACCCCTGAGGCATTTGAGTGTGTTGTTATATGGGACATTGCTGCTGTTGCATTAACTGGATAGACCATATCCTAATGAGCTTGCTTATTCATAGTCTCTGTTTATACATTTGACCAAATTAGGTGTATTTTAACAGCATTATTTAGATATAGTTGACATAAGCTGCACATATTTAGACTGTTCAGTTTACTAAGTCTTGATACATACATAATGTGTGTATATATAAACACATACACCTGTGAAACCATCACCACCGTCAGCATAAAGAAGATGCATCGTCTCCAGAAGTGTCCTTGTGTCCCTTCATAACTTGCTTTCCATCCGCTTCTGTAGTCAGCTGCTGAGCTGCTTTCTGTCCCCATAGCTCAACTTGCATTTCCTAGTTTTATATTTAGGAAATCACACAGCATGTACTCTTTGGTCTGGCTTCTGTTCTGAGACTCATTTGTGTTGTTGGATGTATCAGTGGCTCAGTCCTTTTCATTCCTGAGTAGTGTTCCACTGTGTGTATACATGACAATTTGTTTATCTTTTCACTGTTGGAATCGTATCCAATTTTTAGCTACCACAAACAAAGCTATGAAAGTAAACATTCAAGTCTTTGTATGGGCTTCTGCCTGCATCTATCTTGTTTATTATGTAGGAGGGATGGACGTTAACTCTTGAAGGAAACTACCAAACTCTTCCGGAGTGATTGTACTGTTGTGCATTCCCATCAACAGAATGTGCTAGTTCCAGTTCAGCCACATTCTTGTCGCCGCTTAATATTAGTCTTAAATTTTAGCCATTCTAATTGACGAGTGGTGGTATTTTATTGTAGTTTTTATTTGCATTTCTCTAAGACCGCTGATGTTGAGTACTTTTCCATGTGCCTATTTGCCATCCCTATTGTTTTTTTTGGTGACGTGTGTTGAAATAATTTGTCTATTTGAGTTGTTCTCTTATTACTGCATTTTGAGAGGTCTTTGTATTCTGGATGTGGGTCTTATATCAGATACATGCTTTGCACATTTGTGTTCCCAGTCTATTTTCATTCTCTTAATTGTGTCTTTTGAGGAACAGAAGTTGTTGGTTTTGATGAAATCTAATTTGTCCTTTTTTTTTTTTTTTTTTTAAGGGTCATGTTTTTGGTCTGGCATCAAGGAAGTCTTTCCTTAGTTTTGCATTTAGGCCTATGAGCCCTTTGGAATTAATTTTTGTGTGTGATGCCGGGTGTGGCCTTTGGAGTTTGGCTGCTTTGCGCAGTGCCCTGGCACCGCCTCTGAAGAGCCCTCTCTCCGCTCCTGAAGCCTTTGCGAGTTCTCACTGGCGGTTGCCTGTGCTTGTATGGTTTCATTTCTGGACTCTGTGCGGTTCATTGCTATTGTTCTTTATGCCAATACCACACTCTTTTTTATTGCTATAATTTATAATAAGTTTTGATACCAAGTAGTGTTAATTCTCCAACTTTGCTCTTTTTCAACTTGTTTTGATTTTTTTCAGGTTCTTTGAATTTCCACATGAATTTAGCACAGCTTGGCAGTTCCTACCCAAAACGAGCCCTGCGGGGATTTTGTCTGTGGTTGCATCAAATTTATTGATCATTTGGGGAGAACTGACATCTTAACAATGATGCTTCCAACCCAGGAACATCTTTTCACTTCTTTGTTTTTCTCTCAGCAGTGTTTTGTGGTTTTCAGTGGACAAGTCTTTCGTGTCTTTTGTCAGATTTATCACTGTTGCATATTTTTTATTGTAAATTGCTTTACTCTTTGAGTTACAATTTCTGATTGTTTGTTGCTAATATATTCCAATAAAATGGATTTTGTGTATTTATACTGTATCCTGCAACCTTGCTAAAACTGTTTTTTGAACATATGGCATACAGTTCTAGTAACTTTTAATGTTTTTGCTAATTCTATCTTTGTCATTTAAGATTCAATTGATTTTTTTTTTCCTCTTTATTTTCAGTAGGTTCCTCTGCTTCTTTGCATGATTGATAATCTTTGGATGCCAGACGTCATGAATTTTACCTTCTTGGGTGCTTGATATTTGTATTTTCCTAAAAGCTTTGTTCTGAAATATTGTTATTTGGAGATGGTTTGATAGCTCAACCAGTAAAGAATCCACATGCAATGCAGGAGACGCGAGTTCAATCCCTGGGTCAGGAAGATCCCCTGGAGAAGGAAATGGCACCCCACTCCGGTATTCTTGCCTGAAAAATCCAATAGACAGAGGAGCCCGACGGGCCACAGTCCAAAGAGATGCTAAGAGTCGGACACAACTGAGTGACTAAGCACATTTGATCCTTGTAGGTCTTTCTTTTACAATTTGTTGGGTTGAGAAGTCTCAGCTTAGGGCTAGTTACTCCCTTCTGCTGAGGGAAGGCCTTCAGGAGGACTTGCTGCAGTGCCCTGAACTAGGAGTCACTCCGTTCTGGCTTGTGGGAAGGCACCCTGTCCCAGCTTTGGGTCCTCGCCTCTCACGTGTGGGTCAGGTCAGTGCCAAGTCCTTAATGCGGACCCTCTGCAGATCTCCGGGGTTGTCGGGGCAGCTGTCTTCTCATTGGTCCTGGGACCTCTAGTTGATTTGGTTCCCTCAGGCCTTCAGCTCTCCGTCTTCAATTCAGGGAGCCCCCTTCCCCGACAGGCTCTGCTTCACCTCCCCGCCCAGGTCTAGTGCCTCTCTGCAGGCAGAAACCTGGGGCCTTTGTCGGTCTCACTCACTCAAACATTTCCTTTGTATCACAGGTGTACAGTGGGAGGGTACAGTTGATCACTGTTACTCCATCTTGAGCAGAGGTGGGTACAGTTGATCACTGTTACTCCATCTTGAGCAGAGGTGGGTACAGTTGATCACTGTTACTCCATCTTGAGCAGAGGTGGGAGTCTTTGCTGCACCTTTTTTGTTTTTCCTTCAGCTTTGCTCTCCTTTGTCTATAAATTGTCCAAAAGCTAGCCCTCGTGCTTACATCTCCAGTAACCTCAGTTCAGTTCAGTCACTCAGTTGTGCCCGACTCTTTGCGACCCCATGAATCGCAGCACGCCAGGCCTCCCTGTCCATCACCATCTGCCGGAGTTCACTCAGACTCAGGTCCATCGAGTCGGTGATGCCATCCAGCCATCTCATCCTCTGTCATCCCCTTCTCCTCCTGCCCCCAATCCCTCCCAGCATCAGGGTCTTTTCCAATGAGTCAACTCTTCGCATGAGGTGGCCAACGTATTGGAGTTTCAGCCTCAGCATCAGTCCTTCCAAAGAACACCCAGGACTAATCTCCTTTAGGATGGACTGGTTGGATCTCTTTGCAGTCCAAGGGACTCTCAAGAGTCTTCTCCAGCATCACAGTTCAAAAGCATCAATTCTTCGGCACTCAGCCTTCTTCACAGTCCAACTCTCACATCCATACATGACCACAGGAAAAACCATAGCCTTGGCTAGATGGACCTTTGTTGGCAAAATAATATCTCTGCTTTTCAATATGCTATCTAGGTTGGTCATAACTTTCCTTCCAAGGAGTAAGCATCTTTTAATTTCATGGCTGCAATCACCATCTGCAGTGATTTTGGAGCTCAAAAAAATAAAGTCTGCCACTGTTTCCACTGTTTCCCCATCTATTTGCCATGAAGTGATGGGACCAGATGCCATGATCTTCGTTTTCTGAATGTTGAGCTTTAAGCCAACTTTTTCACTCTCCTCTTTCACTTTCATCAAGAGGCTTTTTAGTTTCTCTTCACTTTCTGCCATAAGGGTGGTATCATCTGCATATCTGAGGTTATTGATATTTCTCCCAGCAATCTTGATTCCAGCTTGTGCTTCTTCCAGCCCAGCGTTTCTCACGATGTACTCCGCATATAAGTTAAATAAGCAGGGTGACAATATACAGCCTTGACGTACTCCTTTTCCTATTTGGAACCAGTCTGTTGTTCCATGTCCAGTTTTAACTGTTGCTTCCTGACCTGCGTGTATATAGATACAATTCAAAGGAGGAGGGCATGGCAACCCACTTTAGTATCCTTGCCTGAAGAATCCCATGGACAGAGGAGTCTGGTGGGCTGTGGTCCATAAGGTCACAAAGAGTCGGACATGACTAAAGCAACTGACCACAGCACATACAATTTAAAAAAAAAAAAAACCTTTTTGATCTCACTGCATACTTTGTGGCTTCTTAGTTCCCTGACCAGGGATTGAACCTGTGCCCCTACATTGGAAGCAGGGGTCTTAACCACTGGGCCTCCAGGGAAGCCCCTACAATTTCTATCTTTTCAGCTATTTAACTGTTTCAGAAAACAACTCTGCATAACTTACGAAAATCAGGAAATGTGTACAAGAGATGGTAGAATCCATTTCATTTCCTTATCCTGTTACCTTTTTGGGTTTTAGCATTTTTCAAACAACATATTTTACTGGCTCCTGGAAAAAGTAATCTAATTACAAACCCGTTGATATTAGGTTTCTAGAAAGTTTTAATTTCCTTCGTAAACCTCTTTGAGCTTCACAATGGTTCTATTTAAAAAGCAAGATGATATTGCAGAATGTTTCTTTCAGAAAAGCTAAGACTTCAGCTTCACTTCAGTTCAGTTGCTCAGTCGTGTCCGACTCTTTGCGACCCCATGAATCGCAGCACGCCAGGCCTCCCTGTCCATCACCAGCTCCCAGAGTTCACTCAGAGTCACATCCATCGAGTCAGTGATGCCATCCAGCCATCTCATCCTCTGTCGTCCCCTTCTCCTCCTGCCCCCAATCCCTCCCAGCATCAGAGTCTTTTCCAATGAGCTTCACTTAACGTGTGACAAAACACTAATGACTTTATTTCCGTGATGGATGACCTTTATATATTTGTCAAGTGACTGCTGTTTATTACGGACTTCCCGTGGTTGGTCATGGGCTTGAAGAGAGAAACCGAGGAAAGGGAGGCATTCTCTGCCCTGGAAGAGCTCCAGTGGCGTGCCTGTGGGGGGCGGTGGAGGCACAGGGAGGAGGGAGAAGTTTGTTCTCTACATGCAAATCCTGGGAGCCTTAGAGATGGGGGTGGGATGTGGGGCTTCTGGGAGGATCTCAGATGGAGGTGGCAAGGGGGCCAGGGATGGGCGTGTCCAGACGTACAACTGTGAAATTCCTGAAGCTGAGGGTCTCTGCCATGGTGTGGGACCAGAGCAGGGCACGGGGCGTGGGTAGAGGCCGAGGCTGTAGAAGGGCCCCCGCGATGGGCCATGCATTGTACTAGGGTCTGACAATAGGAATGTCAGTCTAGGAATGGTGGTACTCGGAGACGAATCCTGGGTCCCTTCAGAAGTGAACTGAAAGTCGCCCAGTCCTGTTCAACTCTTTTCGACCCCATGGACTATATAGTCCATGCAATTCTCCAGGCCAGAACACTGGAGTGGGTAGCCGTTCCCTTCTCCAGGGGATCTTCCCAACCCAGGGATAGAACCCCGGGTCTCCCTCACTGCAGGCAGATTCTTTACCAGCTGAGCCACCAGGGAAGCCCAGGTCCCTTTGGAGGGGCTGGGAAAATTGCCTGGGAAGGTAACTGGAGGCTGGGAGCTCCCACTGCAGAGGGCGCCTCGTTGCTGCGGAAGGGGAGAGAGTGTCGCCTGGGGTGAGGGCCGGGGGGCTGGTTCCTGGGGAACTGCTTGGGCCTTCTGGGTTGAGACCCTCCAGGTGAAGGAGCCCCATGCTGGTGCAGCAGAGATACTGGGCAGAGGAAGCTGGAGCAACGTCTGGGCGGGCTGTGTGTGTGATGGGGCGGCCGCAGGCCTGCAGACAGGGCTAAAACTGAGGAGGGCGAGGTGCCTGACCCAGAGAGGAAGCCTGGCCAGCGCCCCTGAACCCCGCTGACCCCCACTAGGGACCCGGGCGTGTGTGGGACCCCAAGAAGGACCGCAGGGGCGGTGGGTCACTCTGGGGGCAGGGAGGGCGGCAGGCTTTCAAGGGGATCTGGGGACGGGAACGGAAGTGAGCCCAAATTGGCCGGTTAGGCAGGGACTGGAGGCTTTGGCAGAGACCGATCCCAAACATATTAAGAACTTGGGAAAAGAGCAAGAATTGGTTTCCTGCCAAGATAAATGGCACAAAGCCCATGCGTGTTTTCACAGCTTGTAGGGTCCTTGAAATCTCGATTATGAGTCTCAGAAAGAAACAGAATTGAGCTCAGAAAGCATATGCATTTTGGTCACTGAACTTAGTAGCCAAGGGGATTGTATACTGAAACTGATTTTAAAGGATTGAGTAGTTCAGAACAATGACCCTGAATCGCCGCCTCTTAAAGGCTGAGTTTCTCAGATATTGTTTGAGAAATTAAGGAGTCATAAGCATTAGACGTACATCCAAAAGAACACATCTTCTGTAGGCATCCAGAAAGCTTGGTTACCTGTGTCGGTGTATTTTTGGAGAGTTCCTAGGGCCACGGCTCCACTCTGTTTGGAGAGCTCTCAGTGTTCTTAGATGTTTTTGTCTGCTACGGTTAAGATTTAGTAATTTAACTTATTTCCACAACAAGATTACCAAAGAACCCCCAAACCAGATGTTCGTAATTACGTAGATTTTCACACAAACCCACTGTCTTGTCTCCCATGCCCCAGGCCCGTTTTTCAGTCTTGTGGATTCAGTTAACTTCTTTCTGAACCGTGTGCTGAAGAAGCAGGGTTTTAAAACAAACCCGGAGGCCAGAGCCTCCTCCAACGTTTACATTTTTTTTAATTTAAAAAAGGTTTTTGTTTGAAAGAATATGCTGAGCCCTGGAAGCCTCAGAGCAACCTAGAGAGGTTATTTGGGAGCACTCCCCTCATTTCCCGCTCAAGTGTTCACGTGTTTATACAAGTTGGGCGCTTGGAAGGCGCACCATCCAGCACAGCCTGCAGCAGCACAGCCTGCGGAGCTGCCGCGGCCCAGGCCGCTCTGGCTGGGTGAGAGGGACCCAGCAGTCAGGAATTGCTGGCCTCAGAATGCAAACAGCCGCAGCTAGGAAGCAAGTATGTAGCACAGAGGGCATGCACTTTACTCCTGGAAGCGTGTCCCAAGCCCTCACCCAGAGATCACCCACTTCATATACTGTCCTGCACGCCGGTCATCTCCTTCCTCCGCTCAGGATAAACTACCAAAAACCAGTTGAAGAAGAAGTGAGAAACCAATGCCAAAAGCAGCTTGGAGAAGCAGATCTAGGCGCAGTAGCTGGTGCCTGCTTCCCAGGTCCTTGCTCTGTTATGATCCTCCTTAAAGAAATGAAATTGCCCGGAGTCTGAAGCCTTCGTAAATGGGAGTGTGTTTAGTGTCTTCCTGTTGTAGCACAAGAGGACGTAATCAGCTTTAGGAAGATTTCCACTGATGTATGCATTCAATTTAAGAGATCATGTGCTAGAAGGGGTGAGCCTTGGGTAGCAAGACAATGGATTCGAAAAGAAACTCCCTTCCTGGCAATACAGAGTATGCAATGTCTTGCATTTGAGAGAGAACGAAAAAGAGATGATCCTATACTATGAGAATTTCTGGAAGAGTGCATCTACAGAAACAGTAGTTAAGAGTTGGAAGGGACACGGTTGTTCTTTTCCATATTTTCCAGAGATTAAAACATGTTCCTAATGTCCATGATTATAATATTTGCGAGGAGAGAGGGGAAATTGTGACTGCTCTGGCCAGGCTAACCACCTTCCACAACTTCACCAGGCCCAAGTGTGGGTGGAGCCCTTGGACGTGGGGCCAAGAGGGGTCCTGGTGTTGGGAGCCAGCCAAGGGTCCTCTGAAGAGTGGGCGCTTAACTAGAGCCCCTCCGGAGCCAGCTTCCCAAAGGCCTGCGGCCAGAGCTTGCCAAGCAGATAGCAGAGGAGCTGTCCAGGCCCAGAGAAGCATTAAGGCCAGTGGTCACCTTGGTGCGGCCTGGGGGTGGGGCTGGAGAGGAGGGCTGGGCTGGAGCAGTGCAGGGCTGCGGGGCATGGGTGCTGCCTTCCTCTGAGTTTCAGACCTTGGCAGTGGTTGGGAGGGAAGTGACTTGATCTGTGCCTGCTTTCACAGTGCTAATGGGTGTTGTGCCAGAAGGCTTTCCTTTTACTGAGACCCCGAGTACCGGAAATAAATGCCATGGGTAGCAGCATTAGGGTGAAATTTTCATGATATTCTGCTCTATCTCGAGTCTTTTGGGTAATGTTGATTACAGGCCATTGTGCCCCGCTAAGGACACTTGCAAGACACCGTTCTGCCTCAATGTGTGTGTCCCTGCCCTAAGACTTAGAAAGTAATCACCAGTAATACAGGGGGATACGTGGACTCGCTTCTGCTTTAGGCACTTGACAGGCATGATTCTTTGTAATCCTCACTAGTGACCCCCTGAGGTAGGCGTTATCCTCTTTTTATACAAGAAAAAAATATACAGCTCTTCAGTTCAGTTCCGTCGCTCAGTTGTGTCCGACTCTTTGCGACCCCGTGAATCTCAGCACACCAGGCCTCCCTGTCCATCACCAACTCCCGGAGTCCACCCAAACTCATGTGCATCGAGTCACTGATGCCATCCAGCCATCTCATCCTCTGTCGTCCCCTTCTCCTCCTGCCCCCAATCCCTCCCAGCATCAGAGTCTTTTCCAATGAGTCAACTTTTCACATGAGGTGGCCAAAGTACTGGAGTTTCAGCTTTAGCATCATTCCTTCCAAAGAAATCCCAGGGCTGATCTCTTTCAGAATGGACTGGTTGGAGCTCCTTGCAGTCCAAGGGACTCTCGAGAGTCTTCTCCAACACCACAGTTCAAAAGTATCAATTCTTGGGCACTCAGCTTTCTTCACAGTCCAACTCTCACATCCATACATGACCACTGGAAAAACCATAGCCTTAACTAGACGGACCTTTTTTGGTTAAGTAACTTAGATTTAAATGAGGTTCCAAGCCAAGAGGAGGCTGGAGGTGGAAGGGAAAGGAGTGGAGTGGGGGTGGGTGATGGAGGAGTGGGCTGCTGTGATGCAGGCCTCGAGCCCCAGGTGCCGGCTGTTCGAGGTGCTGTTGGTTCCCAGATGGCTGGTGATTCCCTCCCAGAGAAATGCCAGTGAGCTTTCAGGTCTGAAATATGGAGAACGTGCAGTCGCTTTCTCTGTCCGCAGGGCGGATGTTAACAGGTTTAGAGATGTGACTGCTGCCTTCTCAGCTAATCTTCTGCTGGGAGCCCAGCCCTGGGAAAAGCGCAGACACAGATGAGCCTCTCTGGGGATCAGGCTGACCTCACCTGAAGGTTATGCCAAGGTGCGGATCTTGGACCCAGGCAGCAGGCCAGCGTCAGCACCCCAAATCAGGAGCTCTGATGTATCTGAGATTGTAACCTTTCCCTGTGAATTCCAGGCTTGGTGGGAAGGGGCTTGGGTTGGCGCATCTCCGTCCCCCAGACTCTGTCTTCAGCAGGTCAGAGCTGCTGGTGGGGCCTGCCGCAGCATCCAGGCACCGCCTCTGTGAGATGCGGTTATGAGAGACCCTCCCTGAGATGGAAGGACTTTCGACTTGGCTCTGGAATCCTGGGGGCTTAGGGGGCCCTCCGAACACAGCAGTGACTTCGGAGCTGGACGTCCTGTTTCAACACCAGCTCTCAGTTTCCTTAGAGAGCATCACCCCTCCCTTTGTCGGGTGGGTTAACCTACCACCAGTTCCTGAGAACGAAACCCCTGAATTTCTCCTATCTCCACGGTGGTCCCTGAACTGGGGCCAAGTTCTTCGCTAAGCACACTCACAGGGGCCCAGAGCCCACCCTCCTGAAGCTCAGAGTTCTCCTGCACCTCGTGGGAGTCCTCCAGGGCCCCTCACTCCTTAAATCCAATAAGTCACCTGTGCCTACTGTCTACAATAAGGAAGAGGATGGTGTTTTTTTTCCCCTTGACTGAGAGGTAACGTCCCCTTTATGAGATTCATCAGTTTTTCCCTTCCTGCCCTTTCCCCAGCTGTGTACTGCAGAGCAGTTGATCCATGGCACCCTCTCTTGTCAGCCACTTGGTGACCAGGACCCTGTTCTCAGGAAAGAGCCAAGGAACTAACTTATCCTCAGAGTCTGGAAGGTTCTAATCTGCAGGTGTTTTGAGATAAATAAGAACTACTTGTATGCTTCCCAGTGGCTCAGATCATAAACAGTCTGCCTGCAATGCAGGAGACCTGGGTTTGACCTGTGGGTTGGGACAATTCCTTGGAGGAGGGCATGGCAACCCACTCTAGTATTTTTGCCTGGAGAATCCCATAGACAGAGGAGCCTGGCAGGCTGCCGTTCATGGGGGAGTCGGACACAACTGAGCGACAAAGTCCAGCAGACAAGAACTATTTATATTTTCAATATTGTTTCTTTAGGAGGAAGTGTCTTCTGGCTTAGGTTTCTAAGTTGCAGAGTACCCCTGTTGATGGCCACAGCAAACATCCCCTTTGATAACTTCACATAATCTGCTGTCTTTTCTGAGTTTAATTTGTAAGAGCAGGCCAGTTGGGTTCTGCTAGTTTGATTCAGAAATAAGGTAGGAGTGCCTTAGTCTGGCCTTTATTTCTTGTTCAGTCGCTCAGTCATATCTGACTCTCTGCAGCCCCATGGACTGCAGCATGCCAGACTTCCCTGTCCTTTACCATCTCCCAGAGTTTACTCAAACTCATGTCCACTGAATCAGTGGTGACATCCAACCATCAGAAAATTAAAACCATATGCCTGACATGTAGTGGCATGGTTAAAAAAAAAAATCAGCCCTTGTCAGTTCAGAGGCCCAGAAGGTAGAGGTCTCACAGCATTTGTAGAACAAGAAAGAGCCAATCTGCATGCAGGATTCCCTTTGAACCAGCAGCAATGCATCAATAAGTGTGTCCAAATATAATTCCAGGAGGTGAGTTCTCCCGAGCTTAAGTCCAGAGCTGTGTAGTACCACTTGCTGCAGTAATCGAATTGTTTGCAATATCCAGTTAGGAACTTGGGAACTGAAATTTTTATTTAATTTTAAATCCAGGAAGTCACACCTGCCTAGTGTCTCCAATAAAGGAGAGGATTCCCCCCCCCGCCCCCCCCCTGCCCATTTACTGAAAGGTCTCGTTGTCCCCTTTCTGAGATCCATCACAGTTTTCCCTGCTCTCTCCTGAATCTTAAAAGTTTTTTCACCAAGGCCTCTTATCTTAATCTTGGCCTGGGAAGAATTTGTTTTGGTAGTGATTCAAGGAAGTAACTTTACCTAATCGTATAGGAAATTCGTCACTTTGCACAGTGTTATATTTGAGATTAACATTTTATAAATAAAGAGCCTCCTGCTTTGTTAGCTGAAGTCCACGTCTAGGACACGCCAGCGGAAGGCCAGGCCAAGGTCACTTTATTTTGTGTAAACTTCCCTGGTGTGCACCCCGTGTCATCTGTGGTATGAAACGGCATTTCATAGTAGGGAAAAAGTCAAAATATAACAGATATTCTAAGAGTTTGATGTAATTTTATTTTTGGCCCGTGTGTGTTTTTTTTTTTCCTATTGAAGTATAGTTGATTTACCATGTTGTGTTTCGGGCGTACAGCAGAGTGGTTCAGTTATATGTACATATATATACACACATATATGTACAGACATACACACACATTCATATATGTATGTTTTCTGCAGATTCTTTTCCCTTAGAGGTTATCACAAAATACTGAGTTTAGTTCCCTGATGTAACTTTAGAGTGAGCTACTGAAACGTTTCCTTTTGGGGAAAATAGGACGGTTTTTAAAAGAACATCTCCACAGTTACAGTCTAAAATATCACCGTTTACAGGTGGTTCCTGGACTTGTGGCGGTCAGCGCAGGTCCATCCGCCGTTTCAAGCGCGGCTGTTTGGATCTTGCCGCACTGGTCTCCGCTGTTTCACTGCAGGTGATTCTGAAGCCAAGTAGCATCACCGTGGCAGGCACGTCCTTGGGTGCTCCAGGCTTGGGTGTCATGCTCGATGTGAAAATGGGTGCCATCCAGCTGGATGGTCAAAAGTGCTCAAAAACATCGGTCATTAATATTTGCTGTGTGAGGGAACCGTCTTCTGGTCTCTCGCTTTAAAGCAGTTTAGGATCTAGAGGCGGGCCTACGTGACATGGTCCCCTGGGGGGTGCGCCCAGTTTATCTGTATCTCTGGGCAGCCCGCCAGGTGATTACACTGCAGTCAGGGTAGCTGTCAGGCGGGGGGCTGTATTTATGAGGACCTCCTCCTTTGCCTGGCCAACCCCTTGCCCCAGGAAGCCTTCTGATCCCCAAGGCGGAACCAGACCCTCCTGTTAGCACAGGCCCAGCTCTGACGGTCATCCTGAGCTGCTGCCCAGACCGTTTAGCTCCCTTGGGTTGTTGACTGTCATTCCAGGCCCTGCGTGAGCTGAGAGCAGGAGTCATCCGCCTGGCTCTGCACCGGCATTGCTCCCAGCACTTGGGGAAGATAGGACTTGAGTCAAAGGACTTGCAGGGCGTGCTGCGGGACACTGCGTTTCGGCACTTGAGGGTCATCGGCCACTTACAGCCTGACCACAGGATGGCTTCGGGCTTGTTCAGGAGATCAGTGTAAGGAGAAAACCAGGTTTCTTAGAAATAACAGGTGGTTCCAGTAGGAGTCAAGAGTACTCCCTGCCTGGGCAGGTGAATGGGAGGAGCTGGCCCTAAATCCTGAATTGTGAATGTCAGTAAGGTGGCTGCAGCCCACTCCTCCTGGGCTAAGTCCCCCCACCCTGCCCTCCTGGGCACAGGTGTATAGCGGTGGAGTCCTCCCAGTGCCGGGGAAGCACTTAGGACCTCATTGTCCCCAAGGACGTGGTGATGGGTTCCCTCTCTTGAGAAGTTGGGCACATGATCTGTTAGATACTTAGAGAGGTGGCCCAGGGACCTTTGTGTAACTTTGTTTCAAAGAGATTTGAACATTCCTTTTTTCTAATGTACACAGAAATTGACAGGAACTTTCTCAAAGTACTGTCTCCCTAAATAGGGAATTGCCTATGGCTGATTCTGAGTCTTAATAGATCTAGATTCTGAATCAAGCACTGTTTTCATCTCTGGGAAGCAGAAATTTAAAACTTAATATTTTATAAAACATCTAGTCTTTCCTCAAATTCTGAGCTTCCTGAAACCTTTACCTTCATGGTAGAGTATCAAAATGCCTTTAAAAAAAAAAAAAAAAAGAATGTTTAAATTTTAAACTAGTTAGTGCTATTGAATGACTTGAATTCTAAAAATGTCAGCATTTTAATATTACGTTAACAGTACTGTTAACTTGAGCTTTAATGCCACAAGTATGTCACTGTCTGTGTTCGGCACTGACTTACATCACCCTCAATTAAAGCTCTTTATTTTTATTGGCCTAATTTCAGGTGAACACACAGCACCTCCTGCTTGTGCAGACCTGCGTTGAATGGCTGGAAGGCTCCCGTGTCCAGGTCCTTCCTAGCAACCCTCTATCGTTAGTAAACCATGTAATAGTCTTTTGAATGTGCCTTTGTCTTTGATTCAGCAGCTCAGAAGTATTAGTGACTTTTATCCTAGTGGGATAGCATTTAGTCTTTTAGCAATAGAAACTTAAAGGATTTTAACTTTATTTGTAGAAAAAGTAGCGCACATTTTAAGTAGAGCATCTCAAAACCTACTTGGGCGTTTCTGTTGGGCCTGTCCTCCTTGCATTTAAAGAGACAACTGATGGGCACCAAATAGTAGTGCCTTAAATTATTTGCAGGGAGTTGTAATCTGGTCAGAGAACAGATGGCTATTTCTGCTCCTTGCAAATGATATGCTACTCGTGCAAATTTGAATCAGTCACTCTGCCCATTTATAATGCTCCTTGGGTGTCTGCATCTAGAGCCGTGTTGTGTGCCGTGCACGTAGAGAGACACTGCACCACGCCAGCTCGGGTGCTATTTGAAGCTAGCAGGCGGAGCCAGTCCTTAGAATCGTGTTGTGTGCAGAAGGGCCTCGACATCCTGTTTCGTTTTCCCTTTGATTTTGTCTTTTCCTCTCATCCTTTGTATGTAAATAGCAAGTTTAGGATGGGGACAAAAATCCAGAAATAATCAACTCCTTGTGGCTCTGGGTATTTTATATTGGAAACGAAGTCTTCTAATGTGTCACTTTTTGTAACTGAACCAAACTCCCTTACAGTTCTAGATTGGCGCCTAAAGAACGAGTTGTTTATTTGAGGGCTTGTGTGAACTAGATTGGAGAAGGCAATGGCACCCCAACTAGATTGGAGAAGACAATGGAACCCCACTCCAGTACTCTAGCGTGGAAAATCCCATGGACGGAGGAGCCTGGTGGGCTGCAGTCCATGGGGTCGCAAAGAGTTGGACACAACTGAGCAACTTCACTTTCACTTTTCCCTTTCATGCATTGGAGGAGGAAATGGCACCCCACTCCAGTGTTCTTGCCTGGAGAATCCCGGGGACGGGGGAGCCTGGTAGGCTGCCATCTATGGGGTCGAACAGAGTCGGACACGATTGAAGTGACTTAGCAGCAGCAGCAGCATGAACTAGAATTGGAGATAAACGTAAATATATTGGGATGGAGGAAGGGGTAAATAAGTTAACAAAAAGCTGGGAGGCTAAAGAAGCCTTTTGAGCCATAATTGAGAGACATGGAGGAGGTTGTAGGGGATAATTCAGAAAGCCTTAAATTTGAGTTTATAAAATGTTCAGGGAATTCTAGGCCTTCTAACTGAACTTAGATTTTATCCCCAAAATAAGTAAATTTTATCCAGAAGTTTCCCTTCTTCTTGTAAGTATTCTGTGTTTCTGTTTCACTTGCTTAATGAGATCATGGGTGATTATTTTTTAATTAGGGTTTGGTCTGTTAGCATTTTAAATGCCACCCATTTGGCTGATATTTAAAACTCAAACTGAGTCTGAGCTTTCTATTCTCTTGCCCTACCCAAACTTCTGGGCCAAGCGTGATTCTGAAAACAAGATTTCAATTATTTCAAAACCAGGAAACTAACAAAGTAATTGCAATATAGGTTGTATAAATTGGTACCAACATTCTTGCTCATTTTGATAAATAGACAGACAGTGGGAACCCAGTCAGCAGGGGAGTATCTCTTCATCTCTGTTTCCGGAAGAAGCATGTTTTCTCGTTAAGAAGATAACTTCACCCCAACAGATGGTGCAAGGCAGATGTGTTGGAACCAGTGATCGAAGGAGGAGGATTCCTTCTACGCGGGACGGGGGGATCTGGGGGGCTCAGAATGCAGCATAGAGCAATGGCAATCTGAGCTGGGCCTAAAGAGGCAAGCTAACCCATCAGTGTAGATCTCCACCTAGAACTGTGTGAGCTCCGCTTCTATGATGTAACATCAGGCCTACTTCATAAAGTGGAGGTATAATCCAGTCTGAGAGATTTGCAGCCAGTATTAGAACCTTTCCCTGCCTCACAGCTTACAGCAGTTCTTTCAGAAGGCTTATCCCTATCCTTATCCAAGATTGAAATCCTCTGTGGTCCTAGCAACAAGTTGTGCTGGGCCTTGAGACCAGGCAGGCTGGGGTTCACATCGCTGCTGACACTCGCTGCCCTGGGCGGTCCACTCAGCCTCTTTGTCCATCTGCAAAGTGGGTGATCGTGCCTACGGGGCGTGGTGGGTAAGACGAGGATCCAGAGGTTCCTAGCAGACCACTGCTCATTGTGCTTGTTTAAAGGTGAAGTTGTTTCTCATACTTACGATATTTTCATATCTCCCCCGTGAGACCTAACAAAGTTTCCTGTTCCATCAGGCTTTAGCTTTTCAGGAGTACTGAATCTGTAGGTGTTACCTGAAAACTTGTAAATGTTGGGAGCAATTCCAGATTCTGCCGCCTGCAGCTTCCTGGCATTTGAACATTGAGTGATTGTACAGGTGCAGATCTCACGTTTCTGGTTCGTGTATGTAAATCAAGCCATCTTACTCATTTTTTTTGAACTAAAGAAATTCGTGATAGAGAACCAAGAGTAGGGACTTGAACTCATCAATAAGACAGCTGTCTCGATCCCCCCAGGCTGCTGTAACAGATACCACAAACTGGGTGGCTTAAGCAACAGACATTTATTTCTCACAGTTCTGGAGGTCAGACAGTCCAGGGTCAAAAATGCTGGTAATTTTGGTTCTGGGTGAGGGCCCTCTTCCTGGCTTACAGTCAGACGCCTTCTCGCTTTGTCCTCGAGTGGGGGAGAGAACTCATCTTCCTCATCTTTTCTTAGAGGGTCACAAGTCCCATCAAAGGGCCCCACTTTGCTGACCTAGGTACACCCCCACCCCCACAAGGCCTCAGTTCTAAATGCAGTCCAATCGGGGTAAAGGGCCTCAACATATGGTTGGGGGTGCGGGACACCAACATTCAGTCCATAACAGCAACTAATAAAAGTTAAAGTTTATTTCTTGTTGTCATTCAAGCCTGTTGTCAAGCTCTTTCCCAATGGTTACTAACATTTTTACCCTTTTGTATTTTTTAGCTGAAGGGCCAAACAGTCTCTTGAAAGTCTCTGATACGGATGTCTGACTCAGGCACCTTGCAAGGCTGGGGAGGCAGGTCCGTGTGAATTAGGCACAGACCAGAGCCCCCATCCAGGGGGAGCAGCCCACCCCCGCCCCAGGCCTGCTGCTGGGCTTCCCGGCTTTGGTTTGTTTTTAAGGCTGTGATCTGGATTTACATGCAGAATGTCAGGTGGATAAGGCAGATAATGGGTGCCTTGTTGCTTGCCTCTTTTATGATAAGCCAGACAAAGTAATTCCGGAGAGCCGGCTGCCTCGTGGCACAGGTCTGGGGCCTTGTGCAAAGGGTGCTCTCACATGTTTCCCTGAACGATCCAGCTCCAATCTTTTCACTTACGTATGGACGCTGTGTGTCTTACTTTAACCGTAAAGAGTGGTTCACAACCTTCAGGATTAATACCAGCTCTCATGACTTACAGCACACAATTTCAGGGAAAACAAAAGCAGGTTCTATTTATACTCAGCCCAGAAAAGTCTTACTTTGGTATTTCACTCTTGATTTTTATCAGAATTCCACCAGGTATTGTTATAAATGCACTAGCACACCTTGAATTGTAAATTCTGTGTCGGTTCAGAGTGGGGAAGTGGCCTTAATCTACTCTTGAAAAACCGAAACAAAATTGCCGGGCGTCTTCCCTGGCAGTCCAATGGCAAAGACCCCATGCTCCCAAGCAGGGGCCAGGGTTCGATCCTGGTCAGGGAACTAGATCCCACGTGCCCCAACTAAACGCTCGCATGCGGCAGCTAAAGATCCCACCTGCCACAACTAAGGCCCAGTGCAGCCAAATAACTAATAAATACTAAAAAGTGAAAGTAATGACATGTGTATTTTTAAAAAAGAAATTGCCAAAACTCTTAGGCTAACACTTCCATATCGATGTGTTTGATTATGATTTAACAGTCCACTAGCAGGGCTTCCAGTGGGATGATTAAGTAACCTCCCAGTGAGGAAGGGTCATCTACCTTGATGAGTACGCCCAGGTAACCCCTTTCATAAATTTATAGTAAGCCCACTGAGGAAATACATTGTAAAACGCGACTGCTGCTTGGAGCCACGGTTTACAGAATCTTACTTTCAAAACTTCTCTCTCAAAGTACCGTTTGTCAGAGTGGGCGTGTTGACCTTTCTAGAAGGGACTACGTCAAACAGGAGAAGACAGACTTGAGTGAGAGCTCTGGTCCTCCTGCCAGACCACTGTTGGCCGCTCTCTCCGGGTGTCGCGTCATACAGCACCATCGTGTAAGCCACGGTGACTCCTGGCTCCCGTGACCCTTCCCAACCTCCCTGCTTCTCTCTCTCTCGAAGGTCACATCAAGCTCGAGTCTGGATGGAGGAGTGTTCATCTTTCTCTCCTTTATTCTCAATAGGTGGAGTACATGTTGGTGTCTTTTGATCATGAAAAGAAAAAAGCCCAACTGGTCCTGTCTGGAGAGGAACTTCTTGAAACTCTGCAAGAAAAGGGGGAAAGGACGAACCCAAAGTAAGCTGATGGACTGGGGGCTTGTTTTTGAGTTTCTGAAACTGTTAGGACCATCGGAGTGACATCTTTCCTCCCATTTACAGGAGACCAGGGATCCCAGCAGTTTAAGGCTCAGGCTCTGGTTCCCAGTTGCCTGGGTTCAAATCTTGCTCCCTCTACTCAATAGCTGAGCACCCTTAGGTGAGGGGCTTAGCTTCTCTGTGCCTCAGTTTCCTCTTCTGTAAATCAGGGGTGCCTCTTAGGGTGCTGACACTCTAAATACATTATTGAGCACTTGGAAGAGTAAATGCCACATAAAGTCTGTTTACTATTTAAATATTTTTTAAAAAAAAATTGGCAACGTGTTCCCAAGATCGCAAACCATGGTGCCAGAGAAAACTTGCAGATGGATTTTGTTTGGCTAGAAAGATTTTTTTTTTTAAATATTTCTTTATTTCAGTAGACAGAGGTGAAGGGGGCATGTTCATTTTTCTGCCCACTAAATTTTGGGAGGCTGGGTTTGCGTTTGGAGCCCAGCGTTAAACTGAAGGAGCCTTCAGCCCTCACACCCTTCCCCGCAGAGTGGACGGGCTTGTTTGTCTTGGACAGTGCATGCCCTGCGTGCAGCTCAGTTATTTATAAATATTTTGGACCCAGCACTTGTAACCCTTACACAGTTAACACAGCTATGGAAGATTAACAGGCTCTGGGAACCGTAAAGCATTCTTGGCTTCTTGTATACCCAGTGTTTTGTAAATTTTTGGAAGCCGCTTTTTCAAAACTGAAAAGGGAGCAGCCTGCAGCAGAAGAATAAGAGGGACCTGAAACCTTTTCTCCTTTGCAGCCATCCAACCCTTTGGAGACCAGAATATGGGAGCTACATGATCGAGGGGACACCCGGGCAGCCGTACGGTGGGACCATGTCTGAATTCAACACAGTTGAGGACAACATGAGGAAACGGCGCAAAGAAGCCACATCTCTCCTGGGGGAAAACCAGGCCCTCTGCACGATCACTTCCTTTCCCAGGTTAGTCCCTGTGTCGACGCCCGCAGCTGGCGCTTCAGAGCATCCGGTGTCCGGAGAGCAGCTCACAACCTAGCACTTGACCCCGCAGCTCTCATACTGTGGACGGTTTGTCCTCGTCACGCTGCATCTGATAGAATCTGTAACGTCAGAGCTGCAGGCCGAGTCACATGCTGGCCTCCGGTGGTGATGGTGGTGGTGGGGCTGGGGGACTGCGGAAGGACCCGAGGGCCACACACTCCCCAGGCCAAGGGGAGGGAGCATTGTTTAAGGAAGGGCACACGTTGCCCCCTAGATCAGATCAGCGGGTCAGCTTCAGCGCTCCTGGGACGGGCGATGCACACAAAGAACACGGGAGCCGTCGGGTCATGTTTGGATCACGCTGAAACAAGTTAGGATTTCTCGTCAAATCCGCTTATGGCTAAAAGTTCACAAGAGTGAATGTAAAGTCAGTGGAATTCTGTCCTCGGCTTAGAATGAGGTACATAAATATCACACGGTTTTATGTAGGACCTGTACACAAGAATGCAGTTCTACCAAATCGTAAATCTGGTTATCTCTGCGAGAGATCTCTCAGTCATGGCAAAGTATGCTTACCTCCCCAAAGTTCAGAAGCACTTTGAGGATTGGTATCCAAAGCCTGGAACATGCTGAACTATTTTTATACCTTTTTTTCTTTTCCTGATAAATGTCCACTGTGAACACAGGCATTCAGAAGACACACCACCAGTCTTAGGACACTTAAAGGGAATTTTCTTTTTTAAAATCTCCATGGTCACATCGAAATAATCAAGGCCTTAATTGAAGCACCTCATCAAATATTTTAGAGAAGTATCTTTTTCTCACATTATGAAGGGAGGAACGTTGAGCGAGGAATACGTTTTATTCTAAAAATCTAATTTTTTTTTAAAGTTTATCTTTTATGATGGGAAGGTATTTTTGGATTTGTAAGCAAAACAAGAGTAATAATTATTGGTTTGTAAAAGCCTCATCTTAAATGCACAGTTAAGTGATCAGGAAAGTTTTGTTTGGGGATCAAGAGGGAGAAGACGACGGCTTTTTTCAGTGTGAACAGGGGGATTCTCTGTTCATAAACGGGCGCAACTGCAGGGTGGCCCTGTGACCCCATGCTCACGTGACTGTTGACACGTCAATTACTCAGGCTGACGCAACCGGAAGTACAGTTCCTCGGTCCCTGTGGCCTTATTCCGTCTGCTGGTGCTCGCCCGGCGGGGCAGGTGGAGGGCGTCCCCACCCCTGGAGGTGCCATCGGATGGTCATCTAGAGGGAAGACCTGCATGCTGGGCATGCAGATCTGAGTCCCGGCCGCCCACTTGGCGCCCAGCGCACTGGCGCTCACCTCCCCGCTCCAGCCCGATCCTGGTCAGCGGAGAGTGCCCAGGTCTCAGCCTGTCACTCTCTGTGAGGGCTTCTCCTAAGGCTTCAGGCTCGTGGTGGATAACGCAGGCTACTGCAGGAACCCTCCCAAGACCCCATCACATCTGGGACTGTTCCAGATATGATGGGCAAGTTCACTGTTTCACAAGGTGGTTGCGAGCAACTGGTTTTATTAAAGCTGAGACTGAAAATAAAGAAGGCACCAGCTAGTTTTGGCTCCTAGGCCAGAAATTCCCCACCCTGGAGCTGCGCACCCCCAGCAGCCACTCTTCCTCTCCTGGCGCTGCTCTGTGAGTCCTACGCCCACCCCCAGCACACTCAGCAGTGACCTTAAATTTGGGAGAGCTGGTGGCATCACTGCCCGTGATGTGGAATTTGAGCTTTACATTTAGGGATGAACGCAGAGCTTTGTTTCTGTGTTGGAATTAAAGCGCTTCTTAAGTCAACTGAGATAATAGGCTTGGATTTCAGCCTCCGGGGGAAACCTGGGGGCGAATGGGGTCACCTGTGGGGGACCTGCCTGATCCGGAGGGATTCGGGAAGTGCTGGGCAGAGGCAGGAAACAGGAGACCCTTCCCAGGGCACCCACGCTGACAACCAGTACAGGAGCACGCCTCAGACAGAAGCTCCTGGGGGAAACAGCTGAGGCGGCTGCGACATGTGCCCTGCAGACCCTGGGTGGACAGAGGCTTCTGATAAATCAGCCCAAGGCTGTGATCACAAGAGAAGAGCTTGGTGAGCAAGGTTGCAACGGGCTGGTTGCAAGGGGCCCAGGGTTGGCAGAACACCTGGACCCCCCTGAAAAAGGCAGTGTTGCACTTGTGAGTTTTTAATCCTTGGACACACATTCTATCTCTTTAGTTCTTCAATTTGTTGTAGATTAGGCTGCCCTGGGTTCACGCTGCCCGAGTTCAAACCCAACCCGGTGGAAGGAGGAGCTTCCAAGTCCCTTTTCTTTCCTGATGAAGCCATCAACAAGCACCCGCGCTTCAGGTGAGTGCCTGTGACTCAGCGCCTGGCCTCTGCCCTGGGGGTGCATTATCCCCCCGCGACCCTCCTGTGCGCTTCCTGAACTCCGCAGAAGCCAGCAGACGCGCAGCTGCACCGGCTCACACCCTCCGTCTCCCACGGCTGCACGGCCCTTGCCGCTTGTTTCCAGGCTGGATCTGCCCGTTTTCCTAGTCATCCTAAAGTTGTTCACTTAGCTGCAAATTCATTTCAACCCCAGGTCATTTCAATTCCTGTTTGGAGAAGCTTTCTTGTCGTTATTTTTATCTTTTACCTCCGGTGTCTGTGATGTCCTCACCCTGCTCGTGTACCTTGACTATAAGGTAACATGTCCAATGCCTGTGTGTGTGATAGGCACGTGCTACCTGCTGCTCTGTAGTTTTGATTCCAGGGTTTCAAGTTGCTTTAGGGCCCCCACCGGTCTGATCTCAGCTTTGTACTTTTGGGTCTCCCCTGTCATCCTGAACCCAGGCTCCTGACCTAGGGTTAGGGACCTGTGACAGCTGTGTTCGTTCCTGTAACACGTCTGCACACCCGCTACGAGTGGAGTCTTTGGGGAAGAGGAAGACCCAGAAGCTTAGTTTCCAACATTAGGGTTAGGGTGTGCCAAGGAGGAGATGGGCAGCTGTAAGAAAAGGTACATTATGTCCAAAGATGGCCGCAGCCGACAGGAGGGTGCTTCTGACCGAGGGGGTCAAAGCCGGCCTCCCGCGAGTGGTGGCGTCATGCCGGGCGGACAGCAGCCCTGCCTGGTGAAACCATAATGCGAGGCACACATGTGATTTTAATAGTAATTTAGTAGCCACGTTAAAAAAGTTTAAAAAAAAAGTGAATGACATTTATAGCTATATCCATCTCAAGGGCCTCCCTGGTGGCTCAGACGGTAAGGACTCTGCCTGTAAGGCGGGAGACCTAGGCTTGACTCTGGGTCCGGAAGGTCCCCTGGAGAAGGGCATGGCTACCCACTCCAGCATTCTTGCCTGGAGAATCCCATAGACAGAGGAGCCTGGTGGGCTACAGTCCATGGGGTCGCAAAGAGTTGGACACGATTGAGTGGCTAATGACACACATACATCCAACTTGCAATCAGTATTTTTAAATTACTAGTAAGTATTACTTTATTTCTTAAACCAAGTCTTAAAAATCTGCCATGTGTTTGCCCTCAGAGGACATCTCTTTTAGGACTGGCCGCATGTTCGGGGCTCACGGCGTCCCTGGGGGCTTCTGGATCAGGTGGTGGGCCGTGAGATGGTGTTAGGCTGCGGGTTGGATGCAGGCAGCGATGAAGTACGGGGTCCCGTGAGGCACAGGGAACATGAGGACCTCAACTTGGCTCAGGTTTTGGACTTAACATGGAAAATATTAGAAGCATAGCGTGAGGCCAGACCACGGCAGACCTTGAACACTTGAGCTTGGTTTGGGGAGTCACCCGGAGCCGGGGATGGGGGCTTTGACAGGAGAGAGGGTGACGTTCTCAGGCAGGAGCCCGCGGGCGAGGCTGCAGGAAACCCCTCAGTCTCGGTGCATGTGATTTTTCTGTAGGGCTGCCTTAGGGGACTTGTCTGAGGGAGGAGCCGTCCCGCGTAGCGCTATGTTATCAAATTCTTCTTCCGCGTGAGGGTTTTTGGGCCGCCCGCTCAGGACGTCTGTTGTCTGTTTCAGCACGCTCACCAGGAACATCCGGCACCGGAGGGGCGAGAAAGTGGTCATCAACGTGCCCAGTGAGTGTGGGCGGGAGGGGCAGCCCCTGCCCCGCTGTTGACGCTGACTCCCTCTCACTCCCTGCTCTCTCCTCTTTCTCTCTCTGTTTTTATTACTGCAGTCTTTAAGGACAAGAACACCCCAGCTCCATTTATAGAGACTTTCCCTGAGGACGAGGAGGCCACGAAGGCCTCTAAGCCCGACCACATTTACATGGACGCCATGGGCTTCGGGATGGGCAACTGCTGCCTACAGGTACCGTGCAAAGACCCAAAGAGGTGCTTCTGCCTCCACTTCTCTCCATTATCTTCTTTTCTTGAGGTGCGCGTGTTTCGTCTTTAAAATTTTGATCAGGTTGAAATATTTTTGTAACTAGTAACATCTTTCTGAAAACCACTGGTTATTGGAAATAACCAGTAAATTCATTGGAAGGTATCTCTGAACAGATTATGCAAAATCTTGAGTTCACTGCGAAGACACAGTTGCTCGTGAACTTAAAATGTGGAATGTTCCAGGGCCACTGTCTCAGTTCTTTCTGTGCCTAATTTTTGCTGCCATCTAGTGATGGTTTAGCTTTGAGATTGTAAACACTGCTCAGATCTGTTTCTGAAAATGAACCCTGGATGCACCCCAGTGAGTTTGTGGTCCAAGGGAAGGGTTGTTTGGACTTTAAGCTTCTATCTTCCTGCAAGGCTGTATAGTGGTATAAAAAGAATCAATATTTAACAGCCCCGGTTTGCCTTGCCCCTGGCTGTTTCACAGGACGTAGAGTAGCCTCGCTTTTAATGACATGATTATACTGCCCTCCCCACCCCACCCCGGGTCTAATCTGATTGCTGGTGCCTATGGCATCGATGCTTCCCCATCCCATAGACGATCTGTGGGGGGACCCCTCAGGCTGCCCGCCAGCCTGCACCCAGGCTTCAGCTGTCATCTCTCGGGTACTTGGCTAACTCCTTTCCCTTCTGGCCTTAGTCTTCTCAACACTTGAAAGAAGAGTTTTTATTAAGGCCCCTTCTAAGTCTGACTCAGCTCATACTCTTTTGTTGTTTTTATTAACAGCAATACTGGTTTCAATCTTTAGTTTGTTTAAAATCATGTTGGGACCTTCCTGGTGGTCCAGGAAAAGACCACCTTAAGGTTAAAGAGCAGGTTAAGAATTCGCCTGCCAGTGCAGGGGGACACAGGTTCGATCCTAGCCCGGGAAGATTCTGCATGCCTCAGGCAGCTGAGCCTGTGCGCCTCGAGCCCACGCTCCACAACACGAGAAGCCGCTGCCGTGAAAAGCCCACGCACAGCAGCCAAAAATAAGTAAATACAAATTAAAAAAATAAAATGTTAGAAGTAGGAGTGGCTCAAAACTAGATATTTCAAACTGAAAATCTCCGATAAAAAGGGGGGCCTTGTTATGACTTACGGAGATTTTTTCCAGTTCCAATTACTTGGCTGGTGGAGCACCGTGAAGCCTGACCCCACGTGGGGTGGCTCTGCTGTGCACACACAGCTGGTGACCCTGTGTCCCACCGTCTCAGGCAGCTTCGCACAGAGGCACGCCTTCCTGCACTTGGATCTCGGATGTGTTCATTTTTCCAACTATGTATAATCAGAATTGAACGTGAGAGTCAGATGTATCCATGCTAAGTGTGTTTAACCGTGGCCGAGGATCCCATTCCCCCACTTTCCCTGACTTGCTGATGTGAGTGGTAGAACGCGGGTCTGCCAAACAAACCTAGGCCATGAGTTTCCTTCCAGCTGGGCACACTGCATTAAAAAGGAGACCTTTTGACTTTTAACTGCATGTCTGCTTAACTATCTTAATTACAAATATTTCTGAGGAGAGCCATTAAACTCTAGAACTGAACAGTGCGTGGCTTTAAAACTGTAGCAGTGTATTGGGATGCCGGTTGCCTTTTCTCATCAGTTTGCTATTAAACCAAGGTGTTTTGCCGCAGACTGCACTGTCGCCCCATTCCAGAGGGGTCATTCTTTCCCTTGATACAGTGTTTATACAAACAAATGTGTCCTAATGGCAGGTATTTTGCATTTTTATTGCTTGTAGATACAGTTTTCCATCCAGTTTAAGCTTTGTCATGGGTTTAGGGTTGTTTTCTTTTTCTAAATGGCGTATCCAGCCACCCCACTTTCAATACTACTCTTAAAAGTCTTTAGCCCAAATACTGTGAGTAAGTGGAAAATGAGACAGGTTCCACCAATCTCCATAGAAGTCTCTCTGTTATCTTTTAAGTGGAACCCTAGAAACTACCCATTACAGGAAAGCAGGACAAAATGATTTCAAAGTATTGTTTTAAGGCTTTTGAGCAACTCACTATACAGAACAAAATGAATTTTAACCATATTCAAATTTTTGACTCTCGGGGGACTTTTCAGGAATCATTTAATAAGTTCGTGCGTGTTATGATAGGCTCCCTTCCTCCCCCCACCCCCAAGAAAATTCTATGATTTCAACACTGGGTACTAGACAAATTTTAGGTATTTAGTTTTCTAAAATCAATTTTCCTTCTTTTTTTCCCCCTCCTCATTTTCCTGAGGGGAAATTGCTTCTCTTCTTTATATGATACTCTGAAAGGATACCAGAAGCCAAAACCATTCATATATTCATACCTTGTTAAGGTGTTAAGAATTCTTTTTTCCCTTCCCATCATTACGGCAGTGATGTCCTGTTTGGTTTGGCTGTGGCTCTCTCAGTCCTGGGGTAAGGAAGCTAGCTCTTAAATGTACTTAACATAACTAAGCTGTAAGCTGTATCCCTGCTGTAACTTGGTTGCTGAATTCCAGCTGCCAGTTTTCTTAAGCATATTTTTCTAGGGTTGACTTTTCCAGAATTTGCCTGTAAATGTAGCGTGTACTAGACCGTCTAAGAGACACCAATCAAAAAACTGAGAAGAAAGCATGCTTACAGGTCTCTTGGTCACTTCCGTGGCTCAGTAAGCCTGTCGTGTCCTGGTGCTGCAGCTCCCCACCTGCCCAAGGATCACCCGGGCCCAGCCCAGGTCTGCTCTCTCTGGTCTGTGCCCGCCGGTCTCCGGGCCCGCTGTGGCTCTTCTGTGCCTCCTCCACCAGCCTGCAGTTCTTCCTGGGCAGTCGAAGTGTTTTAAACTGCCTTCTCTTCCTGCCTTCTCTACAGTCCTGCCCCCTCCCAAGCTATTACCCATGGTGCCACAGTGGGGAGCTTTGAAGCCCATTATTCACGTCTCCAGATTCTCCTTTTGTACCAAAATGTATATAAGCCCGCAGCCAACCGCACATGGATGGCCAGCCATAGAGGAGAAGTGCCTGGCTGAGCTTCATTGTTAGTATCAGATCAGATCAGTCACTCAGTCGTCTGACTCTTTGCGACCCCGTGAATCGCAGCACGCCAGGCCTCCCTGTCCATCAGCAACTCCCGGAGTTCACTGAGACTCACATCCATTGAGTCAGTGATGCCATCCAGCCATCTCATCCTCTGTCGTCCCCTTCTCCTGCCCCCAATCCCTCCCAGCATCAGGGTCTTTTCCAGTGAATCAGCTCTTCGCATGAGGTGGCCAAAGTACTGGAGTTTCAGCTTTAGCATCATTCCTTCCAAAGAAATCCCAGGGCTGATCTCCTTCAGAATAGACTAGTTGGATCTCCTTGCATTCCAAGGGAGTCTTAGGTCCTGTTTTTCTTTCCTGACTTCCTAGTCTTAACATCAGAACAGGGTTATTTATATCCCATGCAAACATGATTAAAGCCATATTCTAGACAAGTTCATCCAAGACAGCTTTTAAAACTGGCTTCAGTGATGGGATCATTGGAATGACCTCACATGCCATAAGCAACAACCTTCCTTCTCGGACTGGCTCCTTGGGGAGGATGGTGATGATTTTGTATTATTCTTTAATAATCTGTGATTCTTAAACAGGTAACGTTCCAAGCCTGCAGCATATCTGAGGCCAGATACCTTTACGATCAGTTGGCTACCATCTGCCCAATTGTCGTAAGTAGAAATCACACCTAATTTTAACTACTCTTTTATATCAGATAAAGACTGCATGTGCAAAATTCGCTGACTATGTGCTATTTAAGTGCAGCTAAGACTTCATTTAGAACTGAACTAACACAACTAGTATGCAGACAGAGAGCTCATGGATAAGTGTCTAAGCTGAAGAGTTTAGCAGTGCTTTAGCTAGCGAGGCATTTATGTGTTAAACGTCAAGTTCAAGCATAGCTTTTTCCTTCTCTCATCCCGCCTGCCCTCACCGTCTAGAGAGGATGATTCAAGGAAGCAGAGGCCAGGGCTGGCGTCACTCCCGCCGTCCTTCCCCAGAGCAGACAGGCGCAGTGCCTGTGGTAGGGCCCGCAGGGTGGTGCACCCTGGCGCTTCTAGACCGGGGGTAGCCGCACAGAGCCTTCTTCAGCGTGCTGGTGACACTTTGACCTTGCAGGTGCTGACTTCTGTTTGTTCCTAGATGGCTTTGAGTGCTGCGTCGCCTTTTTACCGAGGCTACGTGTCAGACATTGATTGTCGCTGGGGCGTGATTTCCGCGTCTGTAGATGATAGAACTCGGGAGGAGAGAGGACTGGAGGTGGGCACGCTTTTCCTTACCAGCCTTTTGAATCCGGCAGGTGACGTGGGGGTCTTGTCGCCACTCACAGTGTTGAAGTCTCCCTTAAACCGTTTTCATCTTGAGTGGGTTAGTCACACACGGGAAGAAGCTGACAGCTTATCAGCCTGTCTTTGGCTTTACGGTGTGTTTGGGGTGAGAATGTGGGAAATATGATTTGGTTGGGGGGCGGGGGGGCGGTGCCAAGTTAACTTCCATCATTTGTTGAAATCTGTGTTTGTTTTGCCCTCTAAAATTGGTAGAACAGTTTTTCTTTATTTTGGAAGTCAGTGCTGATGGCTGTTTTTACCAGAAAGCTTTTTGGCGCTACATGAGTGCTTTGTCTGTGGTGCTTTCTCTGCTGGGGAAAGCGCAATCTGTTGTCAGATTCCTTGGCCCCTTATAAAGGGTGAGTTTTGCCGAAGAAGGGTAGGTTTGTGCCTCTTGTTTGCATGTTGAACTCTGACCCTGCATCTCTCCAACCAAGAGTGCGTCAGAACCGCCTATAGAGCTCTTTAAAAATAGTTACCCAGCCCTGGTGGGTAAAAATAGTTACCCACCCCCAGACCCAGTGAGTAAAAAAAGTCCAGAACTGAGACGCAGATGTGCATATTAGTAAGAGTCCTCACAGGTGATTCTCATGTTCTTGACCAGGGCTGCACTACTGCTGCTCTGGTCTTTATATAATTGTTCATAAAGTGTTGACCATACTAAGTACAAATAAGCTTTAAAGTAGACATTTTAATGGTTTTTTAACGGTTTAAACCAAATTTTTTGGTTTACATTATGAAAGTGAAAGTGTTAGTGGTTTAGTCATGTCCGGCTGTTTGTAGTCCCATGGACTCTATAATATATAAGCCCACTAGGCTCCTCTGTGCCTGGGATTTTCCAGGAAAGAATACATGGTGGGTTTATATTTTTGCTCTCAACATGGGCGTTTTCTAGTCTTAATAATAATGGCGATCCACTTGTTAAAAAAAAAAGAAACATGTATATATATTTAATTGAGATCTGAGAACAGATTAAATTGTCTCCAAAAAAAATTTTTTTTTTTTTCTAATACTTTTCAGGGTTAACAGCTATTTTTCAGGATCTCATGTTCAGGTTGGACAGTTTTATGTAATTATTTATAAAGTATATAACCTTTTAATATAATTACTTGGGCTGTTAGTTTATTTCTACATCACTTTATATGGCGTTCATTTGTATTTTTTCAATTTTAGCCACTGAAGAACAACCACTATAGGATCAGTAAGTCCCGATACGATTCGATAGACAGTTACTTGTCTGAGTGTGGTGAGAAATACAATGACATTGACCTGACAAAAGACAAAGAAATCTACGAACAGCTGTTGCAGGAAGGTAAGCCTCCATTCCCCTTGTCTAGATTTGACTGTAAGCCTTTAGTTCTTCAAAACTCTCTTAAACTCCTTTGCTTACTCCCATCTGGCTTCTATTTTTAATGTGAGGTCTCTTAACTTTTCTTACGAGGCTGTTTGCCCTAAAGTTTCAAGTCCCAGATACTTGTGAGAGCTTAACTTTTAGCAAAAAGAGCTGACTTTGGAGGTGTGTCCCTCAGATCCCCACAGGTGTCATTTAAGGGGTGAACACAACTCCGACACTCCCCTCGGGTCTGCAGGATAAACTCGGGGCGGCACAAGAATCCTGCACAGTCCAGCGTCTCCTAAGCTCCTAGGTGCCTTTCTTCAACCCCCCGAGCTGTCTGCCGTCCCCGGGGCGTGGAGAGCAGCTCTGGAGTGAGCCTGGTGTGACCTCTCCGCAGGCCTCGACCACCTGCTGGCCCAGCACGTGGCGCATCTCTTCATCAGAGACCCGCTGACTCTGTTTGAAGAGAAAATCCACCTGGATGATGCCAACGAGTCCGACCACTTTGAGGTATCTGCAACAAATGTTTTAAAACATAAAGAACACGACTGCTACGTTCAGAGTCGCTGACATGTCACCTCACTTCTGTTAAATGCTCGCTGTTCAGTTTCCTTTGTAGGTCGAAGGGTATAGACAGTAAATAGTCTGCTTCACATGAAGCAGAGTCACTATTAAATATGAAATCATCTTAGTATCTTCTTGGATATGTGGAAAACTGGTTTTATTCTCTTTTTTTTTTTGATTACAGAATATTCAGTCCACAAATTGGCAGACAATGCGATTCAAGCCTCCTCCTCCAAACTCTGACATTGGGTGGAGAGTGGAATTCCGGCCCATGGAGGTAAGCGGCCTGCGGGCAGGAACCGACATGGTCGGACCTATTCCCACCTGACCGCCACCCACCCACCTGTACCCTCCCCAGAGGCTCGGGTTACCCAGACAGCAGCACAGATCGTGTCTGTGTGTGTGTGCACGCGTGCGGCATGCGAGCCCAGTGGCTCGGGAGGACTGCTTTCCGGGAGTAGCCTTTGGGCAGAGGCTTCCGGCCCCAGGTGGGGGCTCAGGAGGTGCATGGGAACCGCTGTGACCCGCAGGGCCCCTCGGGGAGGCACCGCTGGCACAGTGGGTCCCTGACATCTTGGCCCCACGTCCAGGTTCAGCTGACAGACTTCGAGAACTCCGCGTATGTGGTGTTCGTGGTGCTGCTCACCAGGGTGATCCTGTCCTACAAACTGGACTTTCTCATCCCGCTGTCCAAGGTAAGGATGGTGTTCAGCGTCGGGCTGGCCGTGGGTGTCTGGATTATCATCCAGTGCACCTTTCTGTATGATACTTGTTTCAGCTCTGACCTCACTTAGCCCTCTTCCTCCTTAGGAAGAGTGCTCCTCTCCCACCCTGTTTTTTTTCCTTTCAAACCAAAGCTTATACTATAGATTTGAGGACCGTTTTGGTGGAGACGCCTGAAAAAAAAGTGCTGATGGTAGCTCCTTACTCGGCCCATTTGAAGGACATTAAGAGTTTCATTTGAATAACCGCTAATTTCTAGACTTTCGATTTAAGACGGTGGGAGGGGGTGCCCCCAGTGTGTTTCATCCTGTCAACTCCCAGGCCGGTCACAACCTTCGCAGGAGGAAGGGACCCGTAACTACTCAGTGCAGGGAGGGGATGGCTCAGCGGCGCTGAGCTGGGGAGGTTTCTGGAGAATGTGGATGTCAGGGCACCATCGGAAAAACAGATCTGAATCCGCTTTAGCCCAACTAAAACCAAGATGGAGCTTTCTGGAAGCCGTTCAAGGCCTTGAAATAGCTCCAGGCTGTGAGGCTGCAACGCTGCAGACCCTGGGGCCATAGCCAAGCAAGCACGGAGGCCTTGGGCTCCCAGCTGGAGGGTCTCAGCACGGAGAGGGGCTGGGAGAGACTGCCAGGCAGAGTGGGGGTCTGCGGGGCTCAGGGCCAGAGCAGAGACAGCGGGACACGCTGCTTGTCCCAGCAAGCATGGGAGGAGGACCAGAGCCGCCGGGCCAGCGCCTGCCCCCGATGCCCCCTTCCTCTGTTGGGGCCACTCCCGTCGGCGCGCGCACACGCACCCTGAAGAAGTCTGGCGGTCAGGCTGACCCTGCCTGCCCACTGCGCCTAGGCCCAAGGTGACCTGCAGGACTCTGTGGGCCCCTGTTAGCCTTGTGGGGCACCCCCTGGGGAGATCAGCCCATGTCACGGGTCCCCAAGAGCTGCCAGTCTAAGCCTTTGTTGATGAATGTAAATACACTTGACCCTTGGACAACACAGGCCTTAGGGACTCTGACCCTCACACAGTCAGAAAACTACATGTAACTTACAGTCGGTTCCTCCGTGTCTGAGAATTAGAGCAGCAGCAGATCATGGAGTACTGTGATGTTTACTGCTGGAGAGCATCTTCATCTAGGGGGACATGCGTTGTTCCAGGGTCAGGTATAGATATCTGAAAGGCAGGAGAAACTTGAAAACTTTTAATAGCCTTATAGAGAAGAGCCCATGGGCCCCCAGAGTGTGTTATCCTCAGTAGGACATGGTTAATTTGGAAACTGGAAAGAATATTTTAAGAAATTCTCACTAATGCCCTTGAAGAAATTCTAGAGAAGAGTCGCATCTTAAATAAACAAGCCCTGTGGATCAAAGAACATTTGGAGAGCAGAGGAGTTCTCAGAAACAAAGGACGTGGTGGCCACACTTTTAATACTCAGTATGCTCGCCAGTAAGCAGATGTGGTTGAAGGTCAAAGTCACTGATTTCGGGAACCAAGCTGAGTTCGTCCCTGTAGGACAGCAGAGAAATGGAACTCATGGGAAAAGCAGGAGAGAAATTCTTTGAAAAGTTCAGTGTTTATCTGTAGTCTACACAGAAGAGATGTGAGATACAATAAAGAACATAAATGAATATAATTTTTCCTGAGTAAGAGTCCATTAAGGATGAGACAGAAATAGGTAAAGAAGAACCAAAATCTAGGAAGAATCTCAAAGTAAAGATCAGTTTTCCAGAAAGGACAGGAAATTAGGCTACTTAGCTTTCTGCCAAAAAGAAGAAAAATCAGTTGGTCTCATTTCTCATCTGCAATTTTAAATGCTGGAAGAGATGGAGAGAAGTCTCCAGAATCCTGAAGGTAAAGAACTGGAACCGTGGATGTCTCTGGCAGCCAAGCTAGTCTTTAAATTCCAAGTGATTATAACAAAAAAGGTGAAGTTAGGACTCAGAGTCAACCAGAAATCTTACCTAGCAAGGGGCCAGTGGAAGGAGGGGAATAGTAGATGCTTCTTAATGGCTGACATCTGGGGAAAGAATTTCAAAACTGCTTGTCCGTCTAGTCAAGGCTATAGTTTTTCCAGTAGTCATGTATGGATGTGAGAATTAGACTAGAAAGAAAGCTGAGCGCCGAAGAATTGATGCTTTTGAACTGTGGTGTTGGAGAAGACTCTGGTCCCTTGGGCTACAAGGAGATCCAACCTGTCCATCCTAAAGGAGATCAGTCCTGGGTGTTCATTGAAAGGACTGATGCTGAAGTTGAAACTCCAATACTTTGGCCACCTGATGCAAAGAGCTGACTCATTGGAAAAGACCCTGATGCTGGGAAAGATTGAGGGTGGAAGGAGAAGGGGACAACAAAGGATAAGATGGTCAGATGGCATCACCAACTCAATGGACATGAGTTTGAGTAATCTCCAGGAGTTGGTGATGGACAGGGAAGCCTGGTGTGCTGCGGTTCATGGGGTTGCAAAGAGTCGGACACGACTGAGCGGTTGAACCGAACTGTCTGAAAGTAAGAAGAAACACTTAATGCTTAGAAATAGGATTTGTCGCCTCTAATCTCCTGGCTAAAGGGGGTGGGGAAAGAACAAAGACAACTTCAGAGCCACAGCAGTGGGTCTCTGGCCATGGGCATGGTAAGACAGTATGCCCAAGAGAGCACACAATGGGGAAAATAAGATGAAGACAAATTTGAATAGACTGTGTTCTCCTATTCAAATGCTGAAAGCGGTGATCTAAAATGGCAGTGCAATTTGCATAAGATACACCTAAAACACGGACAGATATAGACAGTAAAGAGCTCCATAATGACCTTTTAAAAAGAAAACAGGAATGGTGAAGTTGTAACAGAGAAATGTGAGAAAGTCTTAAATGAGATACAGAAAGCAGGTTTATCCACTTGCTCATCCAAGATCTTTAGAGCCATGATTCTTTTTTTTTTTAATCTTCCAGAAAGCATAGCTTCTCAAGAGCATAAGCAAATTTAAGGGCACTGTCGTGCAGTGGGTAAGATACTGGTCCGGGTGAACACTCAGTTTGCTTGCACCACTTACCAGCCTTTTCACCTGGACGGTCGGTGTCTTCTCGGCGTGCAGGTGTAGAGTGGGGCCGCGCGGACTGTCCTGAGGCCCCGTCGGGATGGTGGAGTAGACCACTCACAAGAGCGCCCGTCCCGTTACTCAGTAACTGAAGGCCGCATAGTCAGAGGAAGAGAAAAGCCACAGCGGAGGCAAACAGCATGGCTAACGAGCCGGGCTGGGTCGTCTGTGTCGCAGACCTCATACCACACACGCCTTTTGAGTGCCCTGAGGAAGAATATCAAAAATTAATCGAGGGAAATTTTCATTTCTCAAAACTAGACAGAGTACAATAAGTCACATTTCCACCAAAACTCATCAAGAAAATGTTCAGGAAAAATTTAGCCGTTGGAAATTTTAAATTGTTTTCCTAATAGGTTCTAGATTAAATCAAAATTAGAACTGTAGATTGTATAGGAAAATGATGCTGGCAAAGCTGGTCTCAAGGGAAAACCGTAGCTTTAAATGCTTTAACAGAAAGATTAAAAATAAACCCAAGTAGTCAAATTCAGAATCTAAAGAGCAGTAGTAAAATAGACTGAAAAAGGAATTTATAAAAGCAGAAATTACAACTGTTGATCTTTGTGACTTTTTGTCAAGACTAAGAAAAAGACAAGTGTTGATTAGGGTTTAAGCCAGACATAGGAGGATTATTATTTGAACATGTTCCTAGGACTATCTATATTAATCAGAAGGTCATATGTACCTTTTAAAAAAAATAAATAACTGTAGGAATTAATGGGTGCAAAGCTGATCCAGGACTTTGTCTCAGCCGTCCCTTCCAGTGTGACCTCTGACTTGTGTCCGTTTTGTATATTGGAGTGTTCTCTAAGATTTCGTTATGTTGATCGAAATAAATGAAGAATTCACGAAGAGGGAGCTGGGGGCTCCTGAGGAAGTGGGCAGAGCCCCAGGCGGGCAGGCAGCATTGGCGACCTGCCCACTGCCAGGTGGTCGGGTGAGACAGCAAAGCCCTGGGGGCAAGGAGGACAGAGGGCCCCCCACCCCCCAAGGCAGCAGGGCCTCTGCGCTTCCCTTTGCGCCTGCAGCTATGAGCTGGGATGGCTCCGTGCCTTCCCGGCACCGTACATTCCCCCCAGGTTTTCCCAGGCAGCCTCCACGCGTGTAAGTTTCACATGGATTTCTAAGGTGCGCATCTGTTCAAGTTGCCCCGTTATTGAAAAGCATGTCCCAGGCTCGGGTTGAGAGACACGACTCCACGTGACCGTGCAGCCTCTCTGGCCCCAGCCAGCGCTGGGGATGGGAGCGTTCGTCTCAGGTGGGTGCCCACCACAGAGGCCAGTGGCCCCACCCACGTGGGAGCAGGAGTGTCCCCAAATTCGGGAACATTCTGACGTGGCCACGATGGTTTTCCTCCTTAGGTTGATGAGAACATGAAGGTCGCCCAGAAGCGAGATGCCGTCCTGCAGGAACTGTTTTATTTCAGGAAAGACATTTGCAAAGGTACCGCCTTTTCTTGCATTTCTGGGGTCCCCAGAGGCAGCACCGGTGGCTAACGCGCCCTGCTCCCCTCTAGCAGGTGGCAACGCCGTGGTGGACGGCTGCGGCAAGGCCGCGGGCAGGGCGGAGCCAGCGGCGGAGGAGTACGCGCTCATGACCATCGACACCATCATCAACGGCAAGGTAGGGCCCGCCTTGGCCTGTGCCCCGCCTACCTGCCCAGAGCCCCCCCAGAGCGCCCCTGCCTGACGGTGCCCTGCTCCTCGCAGGAAGGCGTGTTCCCCGGGCTGATCCCCGTCCTGAACTCCTACCTGGAGAGCATGGAGGTGGACGTGGACACCAGGTGCAGCATTCTGAACTACCTGAAGCTCATCAAGAAGAGGGCGTCCGGTACGGCAGCCTTGGCTTTACTTTGTTTTTTCAAAAAGAATCTCTTAACATAGGCTTAACATCTTAACATAGGAATCTCTTAACATAACTCAGAACCTCACGGTCTTAAAGTACTCAGTTTTTAAAGCGGTCTTTTATTAGAGTATACGGCATCCTGATCACTGCACTTTCCCAGGTAGTGCCATCTCTGCGGTTACACACCCCTTGTCTTTTGCAGTCTCCTTTGAATCAACAGCGCTTTTTCTCTTACTGGTTCATAAACTAGTGTTGAATCTTTAACCCGATGGCATTTTAGGCGGTGAAATACCGTATGTGGATGTTTGTCATTACTGCCCAACTGTGTGTGCTCTGCAGCACCCCGGACTCTACATGAGTCTAAGCAGCTCCAAGGTGAGCCAGCTGAGCACACAGCTTGGACTCGGGCCCTCTAGCCTGGCTCCCTGTAGGGCCGCCCAGGGACCCCTGCTTTCCCAGTTTTGAGATCCCGGTGGCCAGGGAAGAGGACAGCAGCTTGTGTGTTTCGCCTGAGGCTTCTGTAATGTTTCCAGAGCCAAGAGGATGACCCCCCAAGTGCTGTCTCTGCGGGTTTCTCTCTGAGTGCATCTACACACTATTCTGTGTCCCTCTTGGATCAGGTCGCTCTGGGGAGCACAGAGTCCCCCGTCCAGGGCAGTCTCTGACACCAATACGGGCAGGTTTGGCTGGATGGGAGGACACGGACTGGTCAACGTGTGTTGGCTCCTGTGTCTTAGGGCGGGCGGCGTCCCTGTATGGCTGGCACCTAACAGGTCTCATAGCAGCAGGGCATGTGTGTTCTTGCAGCCTGCCTGCAGCATGAAACCCTTCCCAGGAGGAGTTCTTCAGACGAGGTGAAAAACGTCTTGTTCCCAGCCCCTGTCCTGTGGCTCGGCCCAAACGCCACTCTTGATTCTTCAGGGTTGTGATGTCCAGCTGCTAAATGTCAGGTTTCTAAAGATAAAAGCCAAACCCAACAAATAAAAAAATATTACTAAGTTGTCATTAAAAAAAAAAAATTATTTTCCCCCCTCCAGGAGAATTAATGACAGTTGCCAAATGGATGAGGGAGTTTATCGCAAAGCATCCCGACTACAAGCAGGACAGTGTAATAACTGACCAGATGAACTATAGCCTTCTTCTAAAGTGTAATCAAATCGCAAACGAATCGTGTGAGTGCCCAGAGTTACTCGGACCAGCGTTTAGGAAAGTCAGGTACAGTGGAAGTAAAACCGACTCTTCCACTTAGACACCCTGCAGGACGAGAAGCCCTGCCCCGCGTTCCCGAAGAACTGACGGCTGGACCGGCTGTGTGCATTGTGTGAGGAGCGGGGGGGTCATGGCGCGCTGCACTGGCAGAGGCGGGATTAAGCAGACCTAGAGTTTATACAGTGTACATGTACATACTAAAGTATTTTTATGATTAACAATGTATTTTAATAACATTGTACCTAAGGTTCTCATGAGCTGGCTTGTACATTTTTCAATTCTGACTCTGGAGCAGCTGCTGTCTGAAGCAGTTTTGTAAATGTAACTTACCGGTAACTGTACTATATCTGCATTCCAGAGTTTAAAATGTTTACTGTAAATTTTGGCTTTTTTTTTTTTTTTAAGGCTTTAACCTGGTACCTGATTCACTGAAAATTCTGTCACTTTACCTTGAAAACAGATTGTCCTGCTCATTTTCTTTGCATCATCTCCTTTGGCATATATGTAAAATCAATTTTGAATCCACCAAAGTGCTTCAGGGGGAAGCTTGGGGTTCTGGCGCCTTATCTGTGACAATTCTCTCCTAATTTGAATAGCTAATCCCTTGGTAACCCTGTCCCAGGCTTTCCCTACTAAAACAAAACCCACTGAACTGATGGTACTTTTTATCCACATTTGCTAATTTTGGTGTTAAGTTTAAAGACGACTCTGGAAGAAGAAAGACTCTGAGTTCACATGTAGTGATTATTGGGGTTTTTTTTTGTTTTTTTTTTAAGGACAAAAATAGGGAGAATCGTTTTTCTCCTTGTACATAACAAAACTAATATCAAAAATGCCACCAGCTCTTCTCTTGTGGCCCCTGTTTTTTTTCTGATTGCTGCTGTCTACTTAAATTTTCAAATCAAATGCAGCTGCTGAAGTTTTTGTTTTGTTACTTTTCCTCTGGTTTCCAATAAGCATATTACAGACATTCTTCGAAAAGCCATTCATTCTAGATTTTACCCAAGGAATATTTTGCATAGCTGCTCTGCAAAAATCATGATATGCACTAAGTTTTGTGAATCAGGACCCTAAATGTTTAATTGTAAATAATTTAAGTTGCACACAATTGTTAGAGCTTTTTTGTTGACATTTTTCTCTGATTAATTAAATGTCTTAACTACTTCTGAAATAACTATGTATAGTAGATTATGCAAACCTTTACAGGCATAAATATTTAAACTGTCATGTTCATTTTAAGAAATTGCCATAAAGCTTCAGCTAAGCCTGTTCATGTATAAATATTAGAGTTTGTGCTATATTTCTTACATGCATTTTGGAGGATAAAAGAATGCCTGTTTTTCCTTTGCAATTTGCTTATGTAAATTCAGGTTGTAAAAAGGCAGTAAAACGTTTGTGGTATAAGGAAATAAAAGAATGGAATTGGCATTGTGAAAGCTCTCGAAAGTGAGTTCTACAACTAATCGGATGGTGGTGGATTGTTTTTTTAATTAGCCCAAATACGCCAGAAAATGATTTCTTCATCATGCTCCATCCTCAGCGCTTTCTAGAAAGAAGCACAGTGATGAGAACAGATGCCTGACCTCCCCAGGAGCCCTCAGCCCTGTGGGGAGGGGAGCAGTGACCGCCGGACATGAATTTTCCTTTTATCCCAAACCATCACCGTGCTGAGTCAGTGATCACATAGTGAATTACATGCAAGTAACTCAGGTGCTGTGTGCACAGTGGTGAATCCACTCAGACTGGATCAGCAGGCCCGGCAGACAGCCATTGCCCACACATCCCTCACCTACCCAACCCCTAGTTCATCTGGCCCGTCCACTTTTCTCAGCTTCACCTGCTGGTCTGCTTTTATCTATCTGAATGATCCCAGGGCAGGATCACTGTCAAATGAATCTGCACACACGTCTGAAGTGCAGCCCTGGCTCAGTGGGCCTGGGATGGGGGCCCACAGGCAACACTGATGCTGCTGGTCTGTGGACCATGTTGGGTAACAAGGACTTAGATGACTCCTGTACCTCAGACACACATCCGTTCTAAGTCGCAGCTGATACTGATCTTTCATGTGTATATGAACATCAAATAGCACTGTCTCTGTCCAAGACAAAGCATCACCTTTTCCTCCTGAACACAGCTGAGGGTTCAGGCTTTGGTAGCAAAACAGTAAACAGTGAGATAAGCAAGGAGTGCCTTGTCCTTGGTGGAAATAGCATTGGCTGAGCCCAGACACTCACTCAGAACACAACTGGCCCTTTCTTGACCTATCAAGTCTCCTGGATTTACAAGAGGTTTCCAAACAAACAAAACCTGTGAAGGAGGCTTCCCTGGTGGCTCAGTGGCGACGAATCCACCTGCCAGTGCAGGAGACACGGGTTTTTTGATCCAGGAAGATCCCACATGCCACAGGACAGCTAAGCCTTCGGGCCACAACTGAACTCACCGCCCTGGGGCCTGTGCTCTGCAGCAAGAGACTCCACCACTGTGAGAAGCCCACGCCACAATTATGGAGTAGCCCCCGCTTGCCACAACTAGAGAAAAGCTTGTGCAGCACTGGAGACCCAGCACTGGAAAAAAATACAGAAAAGTTTACAAACAAACCCCTGGCAGGCTTGTGTTGTTAACACTCAAAGCTTTTGAGGCAGGGGTCTTAAGTTCCATCCCTGGTCAGGGAACTAAGATCCGTGTGCCTCATGGCCCGGCCTGGCCCCAGGGTGCTTCTGTCTGCTGCCCGGCCCCTGGCTGTTGGTGAGCCATTCTGTCTCAGTGGAGGGAGCCAGCCTGGGCTGCCTCCTGAACTAGCACCTGCACAAAAAGTGCAAAGTGTGGAAACCCAGGATGAGGCCACATCTCAGGAGGTTCCTTGGGGACCCTGCAGAGAGAAAATGTAACAGCATCCTTCAAGCCCTGGTGGTGTCAGATGTAGGGAAAGGGACCTGGGCTATGGGCCTGGGATTCCAGGGCGTCAAGGTTCCCTGCTGGGGAATGGGCCCTTCTCAGAACTGGGCATGGGCTGGTTAACAGCAGGTTCTTAAGGGTGCTGCTAATAAATTTTCCGTTTCGATTAAGGCTCCCTGCTCCTGCGTTCCCTGAAGATAAGCCACTGAGATCTACCAGCTGTTCTCTCCTCTTTATGCTTTTGTGTAAATATTTAACATTCCCTGTAAGTGCTTCTGAACATATAGGCCAAGTGATATTTAGGAAAGTGTAAATTAGAAGGGAACCAATGTCTGGACTGGACGTGAGGAGGCCTTAGCAGGTGACCTTGGCTGGGAAAGATGCACTCCTCAGACTAAGTCTATACATGAGCAAGTTCTGTTCATGTTCTGACCACGTTCGTAAGTCCAACAAAGTTAGCCTAGCACAATCAGCTATATAGTACTGTACAGTAATAGGTTTATAATACTTATCACACAAATAATACCTGAAAAAACAAAAGATAAAACATTTTTAATCTTACAGTTCAGTTCTTTGAAAAGTACAGCAGTAGAGGACAACAGCTGGCATGCACACACGGGCTGGCATCAAGTGAGCAGGCAGGAAGAGTTACCAACGAGGAGGGAGAGAAGGTGGGAGACGGCAGAGCTGAAGGGTCAACAGTAGGAGACAGGACGAGCTGCAATTTCACTAAAGCCTGACCATGATGGAAGGCAGGTTTGCATCTTTGAAAGTTCAAAACTTAAAGGTGTGTACGTAGGGGACTTGCTGTATTTGCATTATGGTATTATTTGTGTTTATGGTAAATGGAGGCAAATTGCCTGGCTAGTCCCTAAAAGCCCCTTTCATTCTTAACATTTTGTGAAATGAAACATTACAAAGTATGTGCATGCGTGCTAAGTCACTTCAGTCATGTCTGACACTGTGCAACCCTATGGACTGTAGCCTTCCAGACTCCTCTGTCCATGGGATTCTCCAGGCAGGAATACTAGAGTGGGTTGCCATGCTCTCCTCTAAGAGATCTTCCAACCCAGGGATCGACCTTGTGCCTCTTACATCTCCTGCATTGGCAGGGGGTTCTTTACCACTAGCACCACCTGGGAAACCCATGAAGTATGGAAGATACAGTAAGAGCAATCGTGCCTTCAGGCTTTATTTCAAACCACATTGCAAAGCTGTGGTCATCAGCATGGATTTAGTATAAAAACTGACCAATGGAACACAATAGAGAGCCCAGAAATAAATTCACATATATTTGGTCAGTTCGGTTCAGTCGCTCAGTTGTGTCTGACTCTGCGACCCCGTGGACTGCAGCACACCAGGCTTCCCTGTCCATCACCAATGCCCAGAGCTTGCTCAAACTCATGTCCATCGAGTTGGTGATGCCATCCAACCATCTCATCCTCTGTCATCCCCTTCTTCTCCCGCCTTCAATCTTTCCCAGCATCAGGGTCTTTTCCGATGAGTCAGTTCTTCACATCAGGTGGCCAAAGTATTGGAGCTTCAGCTTCAGCATGAGTCCTTCCAATGAATATTCAGGACTGATTTCCTTTAGGATTGACTGGTTTGATCTTGCAGTCCAAGGGACTCTTAAGAGTCTTCTCTGACACCACAGTTCAAAAGCATCAATTCTTCAACACTCAGCTTTCTTTATGGTCCAACTCTCATATCCATACATGACTACTGGAAAAAACATAGCTGTGACTATACGGACCTTTGTCAGCAAAGTAATGTCTCTGCTTTTTAATATGCTGTCTAGGTTGGTCATCGCTTTTCTTCCAAGGAGCAAGTGTCTTTTAATTTCATGGCTGCAGTCAATTAGTTTAAAACAAAAGAGCCAATACACGATGGGGAAAGGACAATACCTTCAGTAAATGGTGTAAGGAAAACTGGACAGCCACATGCAAAAGAATGAAATGAGACAACTATCAATAATAACACCATACACAAAAATTAACTCAAAATGGGTTGAAGACTTGAATGCAAGACCTGAAACCACAGACTCCTAGAAGTCAACGTAGGTGTTAAGCTTCTCGATACAGGTCTTGATGACTTTTTAAAATCTGACCCCAAAAGCAATAAAAATAAACAAGTAGAACTACATCAAAGTAAAAAATTCTTGCAAAGCAAAGGAAACCTACCAAAAATGCAACCTACCGAATGGGAGAAAATACTTGGAAATCATGTATCTGATAAAGGGGTTAATATCCAAAATATATTTAAAAATCCATACAACTCAATGTGTGTGTGTGTGTGTTAGTCGCTCAGTCGTGTCCGACTCTTTGTGACCCCATGGACTGGAGCCCACCAGGCTCCTTTGTCCGTGGGATTCTCCAGGCAAGAATACTGGAGTGGGCTGCTGTTTCCTTCTCCAAAAAGGCTGATGAAAGAATGTAAAATAAGCACACTGCACGTATTAATAAACTCTGTTTTTCTTTTGTTAAAAAAAAAATGTAAAATGAAGATGATAACTGTACTTGGCAGCACAGTCGCAATAAAGCATCACTGGGATCTGAGGAAGTATTATACAACTCAATATGGGGGGGGAAATCCCATTAAAAATGGGCAGCGGACATTTTCCACGGTGCACATTTACCCAGTGCTGCCCTGAAAGATGCCCTGGGTACCCCGTCTCACCAGCACCTCCCTCCTAACACCAAGGGCATTCGGCCTGACAGAGGGAGCTGGGAAGCCTGACCATCTGCAACTTCATCCTCTAAAAGAAGTCCCATGACCCCCTCGGCACACCCCGGCCCCGCCAGCCGCCGAGCTCCCAAGAACCAGAGGGCATCCGCCCTGCTCCTGGGCTCCCCGGGTCCAGAGGGCCAGGACGCCGGGGCCGTGGAGGGCGCGGTCGGGGGGCTGCGTCTCTCCCGTTAGTGCTCCGGATGTCCGCTCGCACCACCTCCCCAGCGACAGCTCGGGGGTCTCTCCTTCGCGCTCTGAAGTCCCCTGGCACCTTCGCCACTTCGCTCACCTCTGTCCGCAGCGGGCGAGGCTACGCAAGCTTCTCCAGCCGGTGTCCGGATCTGGGCCCGGCGGCCAGCAGGGGGCGCGCGACAGTGTTGCTGCTGCACCTGCTGCTGCTAAGTCGCTTCAGTCGTGTCTGACTCTGTGCGACCCCACAGACGGCAGCCCACCAGGCTCCCCCGGCCCTGGGATTCTTCAGGCAAGAATACTGGAGTGGGTTGCCATTTCCTTCTCCAATGCATGAAAGTGAAAAGTGAAAGTGAAGTCGCTCAGTCGTGTCCGACTCTTAGCGACCCCATGGACTGCAGCCCACCAGGCTCCTCAGTCCATGGGATTTTCCAGGCAAGAGTACTGGCGCAGAAAAAGGTTTTTTTGTTGTTACTGTTGTAGTTTGTTGGGTTTTTGTTTGTTTGTTGTCCCCAGAGCATCTTTAAACATCTTCCTGGTGGTCCAGTGGCTAAGATTCCGAGCCCCCAATGCAGGGGGCCTGGCTTCCATCCCTGGTCAGGGAACTGGATTCACATGCCACAGCTAAGACCTGGCACAACCAAATAAATTAATAAATAAGAATACTTTTTAAAAGTTCCTAATAGAGGACATCGCTAAAATCTCACTGGAAAGCATCCTACTAAGCCTGCTGAGGGCTGATGCAGCCTGTAAATGACAGTCTTCTGTGGAGGATATGCATCTCCCTTGGTAAGAAGAAATGCGACCTGTTGATCCATTTCCTGTTATTAATATTTTTCCTTAAATAAAGGAACCACTGACCTGCTTCTCACTTTAGTTTCCAGCTTAGTGCTGATAGCTTCTGAAAACTACAGAGAATATATTAAACTACTTGGACAAGAGAGAGACATTCTATATGCTAACTAGCTTGCGATAATGAAGAACCCATTTTTCCAGAGGTATTGCAACTTTCCAGGCTTTCTACAAATGAGTCCTATTCTGTGACAGTTTGTGGGACTCAAAGCATCCTGTAATGATACAAACTTCCACCTGCTTGTTGTTCGGTGAAGGTCTGTGCGTGTGATGTCACTTGTTTGCTCCCGAGTGTTGATTTATTGCCCACAGAAGCAAGCATATGGTCTCATGCATCGAGAGCAGAGACTAGAACTTCTACCCTGAGAACCACTTTATTCCAGAAACCAAATTAACTGCATTTTCCTCAGGAGATAAGCTCTTTCTTGAGACTTCTCTTACATAGTCGGAGCCGAGCAGGATTGCTTCTCCTCCTGCTTTCAGTGAAGAAGTTCAGCCTCAAGATCACCTTAGGGATGATGGTGTGGTGACAGTTACTGCATTGTTTTACCTGAATTGTCCTTATATTTAATTAGTATTGAAGAAAAGTTGAGATTTACAACATTTAAAGCAGTACATCTTGGTTACGTGTAAATGTATACATCCCATCCTTTTTGAAAAGAAATTTGTATGAGTTTATAAACTCTGTGTCGGATTTACATGAATGAGTTTTGGTAGTGCCCTCTTTCACGGGGCTTTGGTATGTTTGTGACATTGAGTTACTTTTCCTCGGCATTCCTTCTATCCTGCCATCTCAGGTGGACCTTTGTTAGGCTTTCCACACTGTCACAACTGGTGAATTCTGAGTAAATTATGACTTTCTGTTTGTCGAATTAGATGTGATAGTTTCCTGGGGGCAACTGCACAACCGCTGCTGGTGCTGCTAAGTCGCTTCAGTCGTGTCCAACTCTGTGCGACCCCATAGACCACAGCCCACCAAGCTTCCCCATCCCTGGGATTCTCCAGGCAAGAACACTGGAGTGGGTTGCCATTTCCTTCTCCAATGCATGAAAGTGAAAAGTGAAAAGTGAAAGTGAAGTCGCTCAGTCATGTCCGACTCCTAGTGACCCCATGGACTGCAGCCCACCAGGCTTCTCAGTCCATGGGATTTTCCAGGCAAGAGTACTGGAGTGGGGTGCCATTGCCTTCTCCACTAGCAGTACTGAATTATCACTGGGGTCCTGGGGACATAGACGCTTCTCAAGTCCAGGAACAATAGTGACTGCTCCTCAAGCTCTACCTGTCCAAGAAAATTTTTGAACTTTCCACAGGCAAAGAAATCTTTTTTCCCAAAGTAAGTGAGGCACCATTTGATTCTCTTTTGCAGTGTTCAAACTTGCACTACATTATGCTGAAAAATCTGGAATAATAAGTGAGACCAATGGACTGGGTTTAGGAATGTTCAAGTCATTTTTATCTTCAATAAAAAGGAGACTTGGACAAGAGCTCTAGTGTCATTAGAAAAGATCCAAGCCAAGTTTGTTGTTTCCAGAGGAAAGCAACAGTGAAGATGAGGGGAAACTTTTGGAGGAACTAGAATTGCAACACTGCAACTGCCTCAGTTTGTATAAAACACTGTCATTCACTAAAATGAGCCTCTCATAGATTCACATTTCCATTGAGATGAAGTGAAAAAATTGTTTTAATCTAAGGACCCTGTATGGATGTGAGAGTTGGACTCTGAAGAAAGCTGAGCGCCAAAGAATTGATGCTTTTGAACTGTGGTGTTGGAGAAGACTCTTGAGAGTCCCTTGGACTGCAAGGAGATCCAACCAGTCCATTCTGAAGGAGATCAGCCCTGGGATTTCTTTGGAAGGAATGATGCTAAAGCTGAAACTCCAGAACTTTGGCCACCTCATGCTAAGAGTTGACTCATTGGAAAAGACTCTGATGCTGGGAGGGATTGGGGGCAGGAGGAGAAGGGGACGACAGAGGATGAGATGGCTGGATGGCATCACTGACTCGATGGACGTGAGTCTGAATGAACTCCGGGAGTTGGTGATGGACAGGGAGGCTGGCGTGCTGTGATTCATGGGGTCTCAAAAAGTCGGACACGACTGAGCTACTGAACTGAACTGAAGGAACCTGTTCTCTTCAGAAATTGAATGTAAATTGTTGTGAAATAATAGCTGATCTTGTGGGGTTTGGAATCACATTTAACTTGGTTGAGTGTGGAGAGTATCACTCATCAGATTTGCATCCTGGCAAAAGTCATTTTTCTCCACCATTTTATTCTGTCCATCTTCTGGTAATTCAATCACTGAGATGATGTGAGAATTCAATAAAATGATGATACAGAAAGCCAGCTCAAAAATTCCTCAATAAATTCTAGTCATTTTAAAAAATATATTTATTTATTTGGCTACATTGGGTCTCAGTTGTGGCAAGCAGAATCTTTAGTTATGACATGTGACTTCTTAGTTGCGGCATGTGGGATCTAGTTCCCTCAACAGGGATCAAACCTGAGCCCCCTGAATTGGGAGCATGGAGTCTTAGCCACTGGACCATCAGGAAAGTACCAGTTCTAGTCATTTTTATGGCAGCATGGTGAGTTTCCTGTCACTAGATACATTAAAGCATGTAAAGATGGACTGTTCATCAGAATTGTGGTAGAATAAGAATTAATGCAGAACTTTAGATAGACAGCTTTCCTTTAAAGTCCATTCTGAATCACAGATACTGCATATATTAATATAAGATGTAATCATTAATCTAAAAGTAGAATGATATATTTAAATCATATGATTGCATCAAAGGAGGTAATTCATAGTTTTTTTCATAGGGTTCTGTTTACTGAACACTCTACAATGTGTTCTGAGCAACATGCTTGTATCTTTCCTTCGGGTAAAGCAAGAGAAGGGGACATGTCCCCAGTAGAAAGAGGAGAGTCAAAAATGGGAACCAGGAGGAAGGGATTAATCACTTTTTCACATAAAATACTGATTATTCTAAAGCAGAGTTGCTGGTTTGAGACCTATCTCTGAGCCCCTGCAGGATGAGATTAGGACATGGACCCTGTTACACTATTAGTTACACAGTCTGCAAAGGTACCTTCAAGACCCTCCGTTGCACACAGATCGCTCTCTATAAGCGGCTTTCTCTTATGTGTATTCTAGAGGTGCCACTGACAGTAGAGGCAGCGCTGGGAGATGATCCTGAAAAGCTTAGGTGACCATCACTGACCAGCAGAGCTGGCTCACGATAGGGCCCCAATTAAAATGCTACAACTACAAACGGATCAAACTTATAAAGCACAAAATTAAAACAATCCTAAGGTTTCAAAAGAGGAACTGCATACTGAATATCTGACCAGCAACTGATGATGTTATCCGCGGATGAATCTGATTGGCTTTCCCAAACTGAGCCGACCCAATCCAGGAATAGAGCAATGAGTTCCTAGGTTGGTAATATTTGAGATGTGGGTGGAGGGGGGCCTTAGTCCTCACCGAGATTTTTCTGCTCCCCTGCACTTTGCCTTCTTCTGTTCTCCTGCATGGTGTGCCTTTGGTTCCCCCCAGGCTCCTGGACAGTAATTCTGCCAGTGATACTGATGGTGCTGAGCCCTCTCCTGGCTTGGGCTGGGAACACCCGAAGTAAGTGCACACCTTGGATGGTGAGCTGCTGTGGAGGGAGGGAGAGGGAGGGAGTTAGCTTTACCTCTGTGTCCAGGCCACATCCCTCAAAAATCAGCATCCTCTCCAGTGACTACTTATCTTTATCATGAGTGCTTGCATGCAGGCTCAGTCACTTCAGTCGTGTCTAACTCTTTGCAACCCCATGGATTGTAGCCCGCCAGGCTCCTCTATCCGTGAGATATTCTCCAAGCAGGAGTACTGGAGTGGGTTGCCATGCCCTCCTCCAGGGGATCTTCACAACCCAAGGATCGAACTTAAGTCTTCTGCATTTCCTGCATCGCAGGTGGATTCTTTATCCATTGAGCCACCTGGGAAGCCCTATCTTTATCATATGAATCCTCGATTCCTTCTGCAAACAAAAGGTGCCTGGATACTTGCCCTCTTTAGGAGACCTGCCCAAGGAGCCTTCATATACATGTATATTTCTTCTCAACTCTCTTCTAATAAAACCTCTCCAGTCTCGCATCCCATTCCCTCAGGTTTTTGAGAGGATTTAGAAGTGATTTCCAAAATAATTCAAAATGTTTATGCTGCTGCTGCTAAGTCGTTTCAGTCGTGTCTGACTCTATGCGACCCCATAGACAGCACCCCACCAGGCTCCCCGGTCCCTGGGACTCTCCAGGCAAGAACACTGGAGTGGGCTGCCATTTCCTTCTCCAATGCGTGAAACTGAAAAGTGAAAGTGAAGTCGCTCAGTCGTGTCCGACTCCTAGCGACCCCATGGACTGCAGCCCACCAGGCTCCTCAGTCCATGGGATTTCCCAGGCAAGAGCACTGGAGTGGGGTGCCATTGCCCTCTCCAAAATGATTATGAGTAATTTCAAAATAATTCCCGTCCGTGATTCCGTTTATTCTATTAAGCTATGCCAGAAAATGGGAACGATCCTCTGAAAACGTTAAGGGGATGCAAAAGGAATTAGAAAGACCTCTTCTGGAAGACCCTTCTTGTGTCCTCCAAAGGATCTGTGACCCTGCTTCTTCTTCCCAGTATGTGAGGATGTTCTATGTGAGGATGTTCCAAGTGGCCTCCCCACTGTCTCCTCTTTTTTTCAATTGAAGTATCGTTGATTTACAATATTGGGTCAGCTTCTGGTGTACAGCACAGCAACTCAGTTATACATACGTATACATGATACATATGTGCTGGGCTCTCCTGGCGGCTCAGACGGTAAAGAATCTGCCTGCAGTGCAAGAGATCTTGCTTCGATCCCCTGGGTCAGGAAGATCCCCTGGAGAAGGGAATAGCAACCCACTCCAGTATTCCTGCTTAGAGAATTCCATGGACAGAGAAGCCTGGCAGGCTTCAGTCCATGGGGTTTCAAAGAGTCGGACACAACAGGGCAACTAACACTTTCACTTTTTCATAGTTGATTTACAATATTGAGTTGGTTTCAGGTATACAGCACAGCAATTCAGTTACATATATATGTAGTATGTATATTCTTTTATATATATAGTATATATATTCTTATAGTATAATATAGAGTATGTATATTCTTTTTCAGATTCTTTTCCCCTTTAGGTTATTACAAAATATTAAGTAGCATCCTCTGTGCTATACAGTAGGTCCTTATTGGTTATCTATTGTCTCCTTTTCTTTCTCCCTAAACCCCATGGTTTATAAGGCCTGTGTCCCTGGACTGGAGGTTCTCTGGCACAAGTTGGGGTTAGTTTTCTCTTGTTTCTCCTGCGGTATAAAGCACTCTGGAACTAAAGTGGGAATCCTCAGTACTCGGAATGACCCTGTAGTTAAGGAGCATCTAAGGGGCATTCTGTGATGCCTTAAAGAACTCAAGAAGAACTGAAAACCTGGCACAGGCCAGTGCTTATCGTGACTATTTTGAACCTTTCTAGCCTCTCAGTTTCTGCTACATCACCTCTTGATCTGGCCTGAACCCACAAGAAGAGATTCAACTAATATAGAATGCGAGTGTGTGTCTTCAGTCGCTCCGTTGCGATCCTATAGACCATAGCCCACTAGGCTCCTCTGTCCAAGGGGTTCTCCAGGCGAGAATACTGGAGTGGATTGCCATGCCCTCTTCCAGGGGATCTTCCCAACCAGGAATCAAACCTGCGTCTCTTACGTGTCTTGCATTGGCAGGTGGGTTCTTTACCACTAGTGCCACCTGGGAATCCTGGTATAGAACAGACCATATTAAATTATATTTTTATAAATTCAAAGTAGTCACATATCAGCCATTTCATATGGTTCAAACCATATACCCTGAGCAGGATACTGAGAATGTCAAGGCTGTTTCCATCCCACGGGGCTGAAAGCCAATAAGGAAGTCAAGGGAACTCATTACCTCTTGGAGTCTTGAGCCCAATTTTCATATGTTCATTCCTCATGCCAACAGTTTTCCATAATCAGCCATCTCCCTCCATTTTTCTGTATCCTTTCCCCAACCATGTTATCACCATTACTGAAAATTCCCAAAGTTTGCACAAACCTTCAGCACTATAACAGACCCATTGGATGAGATGAAACTTCATAAAATGTTGCCTGTCTCTTAAAATCACCTGTGAATGTTTCTTTACAGTAGAAAGAAGAGAAAGAGGAAGTTAGTCTTAATTTCTCACAGGATATAGAAGAGACATAAGGTATAGAGTCTTCCCCAGTGGTCCGGTGGTTAAGACTCCACCTTGCACTGCAGGGGGCACAGGTTCGACCCTGGGGAATTAAGGTGTCATGATTTCAAAACTGTGTTGGAGTGGGAGCCCCTTCCTGCTTTCCAGAAGCCCCACAAAGATTAGTTCCCCAAACCATAAATGACAAATACTTTTTTGAGCAACTATTAAGTACTAGGCTCAGTGAATTCTATTTGAATAATACAGAGAAGTCCATTATGATTGTGGAAGTTACCTAATGACAAGAAAGACAACAACCCAATAAACACTGAACCAAGAAAAACATTTGAAACAGTAGTAAATGCTGTTTATATGTGTATATTATATGTGATGAGTGACTGTTAGCGTGTCCGACTCTTTGTGACACTATGGACTGTAGCCCACCAGGCTCCTCTGTCCATGGAATTCTCCAGGCAAGAATACTGGAGTGGGTCGCCATTCCCTTCTCCAGGGGATATTCCAGACCCTGGAGGGATCAAACACAGGTCTGCTGCATTGCAGGCAGATTCTTTACTGTCTGAGCCACATATTTTTTATATATATATATATATATATATATAGTATTCACCTGACTTCAGTGCAAGTGTCTAGGGGGCTTTTCCTGAGAAAGTGACATCCAATAAATGATGAGAAGAAAACAATCATGAGAAAGATCTGAGGGACAAATACTCCAGGGACCAAGGGAAAGGTAGAAATGTGGGAAGATGTTTGCCGTGTTCAAGGGACAGAAAGAAGGTTCGAGCAGCTGAAACAGATAAAGCAGGTGGGGGAGTAGAATAAGGTGAGGTTGGAGAGAAAGTCAGGAGCCAAATCACGTTAGGCCCCAATGGCTATGATGAGAAATTTGACTTTTATTTATAGAGATACGTGAAGCTACTAAGGGAAGTTACAAAGTAAGTCCATTTGTATATTTTTTTAAATATTTATTTATTTATTTGGCTGCCCTGGATCTTAGTTGTGGCACGCGGGATCTTCGATCTTTGTTGTGCTATGCAGATCTGTAGTTGTAGCATGCATGATCTTTTTTTTTTTAGTGGCAGCATGTGGGATTTTAGTTGTGGCACGTGGGATCTAGTTCTCTAACCAAGGAGTGAACACTGGCCCTGTGCATGGGAAGCTCAGAGTCTTAGCCACTAAACTACTGCCCTGTATTTATTTTTTTTAAATAATTCTAGCTACCACATGGCGATTAGATTGCAGGGGTTCATGCATCCCAATGTTGCACCCCACAGAACATGCATCCCAATGTTCATTCACTGCAGCATTATTTACAATACCCAAAATGTGGAAGCAACTTGTGTCCATTGACAGATGAATGGATAAAAATGTGGTACATATACAATGGAATATGACTCAGTCATAAAAAAAGAATGAAATTCTACCATTTGCAACAATATGGATGGACCTAGAGAGTATTAAGATTAGTGGAATAAGTCAGACAGAAAAAGTCGAATACTCTGTTATCACTTATAAGTGGAATCTAAAACATAAAGCAAACAAATGTATATGACAAAACAGAAACAGACACACAAAGTGTGAACTAGTGGCTACCAGTGGGGAACCGGAAGGCAGGAAGAATGAGACAAGGGTATGGTATTAAGAGATTCAAAGTACTGTGTATAAAATAAATAAGCAACAAAGACTTATAGTACAGCACAGAATATAGCCATTATCTTGTAATAACTTTAAATGGAGTATAATCTATAAAAGTATTGAATCACTGTGTTGTACACCTGGAACTGATATAATATTGTAAATCAATGATACTGCAATTTAAGAAAAGACCCAAAAATTAAAAAACATATACACTCATATGGTATGTATGTGTATATTTGTATCTCTGTATCTTTACACACAATGAAGCTACAGAACCATGGGTAACCAATAAGAGCTCTGAGATCCAGCTGACCCTTTCCATCAGCAGGTCAGAATTGCCAAATGAATCTTGCCACCAAATGTTTAGAAAATCTGGCTTTCTGAGCTGTCCAGAATTGGAAAAGGAATGGTGGACCAGTCCTGGGCTTGCGATTTTAATCTCCTATAACCCATCAATAGTTTTCATCACATTTAGCATAAAGTCAAAATCCTAATATTGCCTACAAGCGCCTGGTTCCATGTAACTTCTCCAGTCTCATCTTTTAGCCTCCTTTTTCTCACTTTTTTTGTGCTTCAGTGAACTGTCTTCTTGAGGAAGTCCATCAGTTCTTTCAGCTTTTCCGCACTTCTACTTCTTTTCCACATTTCTACTTAAAATGTGTCTCTCTTTTTCCCCTACACACACACACTCTTCCTCGAGCTCCCAGCCACTTCCCTAAGTGTCTTCAGAGACCATGCCTCTGAGCTCTAACCTAACTTAGGTCCTCCCATCATTCACAGATCCCCACCGTGGTATCCTGACATTTCTCATTCCTGTATAAATTGTGTGCATTTGGCTTCCGTCCATCACTTTCACTAAATTTCAAGCTCCACGAATAGAGGGACGGTGCCCGTTTCCCGATTCCTGGCATCTCAGGGGCAGCGAGGGTTTGGCAGGCGGGCAGTCCTGACCAAGCACTCACAAGAGCAAGGGGGCGGCCGTGTTGTGGCAGAGGTCGTGCGGAGACTCAGCGCTGGTGTCTCTGCGGTGGAGGGTCCCAGGAGGAGGTGGTGGTGGGGACCCCGACCAGGCCACACTTGGCGAGGCCAGGCGAGCCTGATGGCCAAGAGGAGCCCGATTGGCTCAGGGGCAGAGCTCGTCTTCCCTGCGCGGCTGGCGGGGGAGGACGGACCCGGGCTCCGAGGGCCCGGGGGAGCCCTTGGGGGTCCCCGCTGCCCCGCGGCGCCGGGCGCCCGGTGACCAGGGCACTCCCCTCCCCACAGCACTCTTCATGGTGCAGGGCAAGTCCGAGTGTCACTTCTCCAACGGCACGCAGCAGGTGCGCTTCCTAGACAGGTACATCTACAACCGCGAGGAGCAGGTGCAGTTCGACAGCCTCGTGGGCGAGTACCGGGCGCGGACCGAGATGGGGCGGCCGGCGGCCGAGCGCTGGAACCGCTGGCCCCAGGCCCTGCAGCGGGCCCGCGCCGCCGTGCACGCCTACTGCGCCAGCAACTACGAGTTCTTTGCAAGCCGCACGGTGCAGAGGAGAGGTGAGCCGGGGTGGGGGTGAGAGGTCAGTGCAGGGGAGGGGAGTGTGAGAGCGACCGAGACAGAGATGGAGAGACAGAGAGAGATGGAGACAGAGATACAGAGGTGGAGATAGAGAGACAGAGAGAGACGGAGATAGACAGAGACACAGAGACCGAGAGAGACAGGGACACAGAGAGACAGAGAGACACAGAGAGAGACGGAGATAGAGAGACAGGTGGAGATAGAGAGACAGAGACACAGAGAGAGATAGAGACACAGAGAGAAAGAGACAGAGACAGACAGGCAGAGACACAGAGAGACCGAGAGAGACAGAGATAGAGAGACAGAGACAGAGAGACACAGAGAGACAGAGATGGAGAGAGACACAAACAGACAGGCAGAGACAGAGACACGGACAGAGAGACAGAGAGAGACGGAGCTATACTGAGTCCAGTGAGTGAGTAAGATTGGGGAGGACAGTGCAGGCTGTGAGGGTCCCCGTGTGAGAGCCTGCTGTCAGAAAGCTAGTGTGCGATTTTGTCAGTATGCGGTGGGCGGAGAGAGGGTATGTGGTGGGGAGTGGACCGAGGTCTGAGACGGGGAGAGAGGGGCGAGGTGGGAAGACAGATGTGGGGGACGGGGGTCTGGGCCTCCTGCCGTCCAGGGAGGGCTGGGGCGGGGGTGGAGGGGAAGGCTGGCTGAAGTGGGGGCAGAGATTCGGGAAGGGGCCTCGAGGTGTCCGTGGTTTGGGGGAGCTTTGAGGGAGCTGAGGAATGTAAAGGACTGTGAGACTGTGAGAAGAGCTCCATCTGCTCTGGGCACACCCCTCACTGCTGAACCCTCCGCAGTAAGTGTGCTGGCGTCTGTGTGCAGGAGTGTTGCGTTGAGAATAAATTAGTGGGGGCACTAATTTCTAGGGGTGCAGTGGAGAGGAACCTCCCACACCCCTCTGACCTTTCTGAAGCTGCTTTTAGTTCTAAATTTCCGACTACTTTTTTGCTTTCTTGGTATGTACATGTTTACATATTTGAAATGATTGTGAAGCCAACTTTCGGATATAATTTTGTTATTTAATATTAACATACTAATATTACCATGTTTATAATGCTAATAGTACTTAGGTAGTTACATATTAACGCTTTGTATGGTTGTAAACAATTTATCTGGCACTCCCCATTGTAAATTTTATTTTCCATATTGCCATTTAGTTGGAAATTTATATCTTATTGTTTTTAACTTATATTTCTTTTATTTCTAAAGTTCTCTTTTATCACTTTTTTTTTTTTTTTTTTTGCCAGTTGTAACGACTGCTCCAAACACTATCTATTAATCTGTTATTGCTGGGGTCCATGTGTTTTTCTCAGTAATTTTATGGCTTCTCTATGCAGTAAGATTATTAACATTTTGAGTCAACATTTTCTCCAGTTTGCAGTTTCTATTAGATTCTGTTTAATATTTTCCATGTTAAGAGTTTAACAGTTTTTATTTACTGAAATAGAAACAGCAAAATTGTGACTAATGGTTTACCGTCGATCTTAAATCTACTATTTTGTGGTTCTGTACAAATGCATCCCCCACTTCTCCTTTCTTTTAAAATAATTGTATTTACCTAGGGCCTGATAGTGTTAGAGAAGGAAATGGCAACCCACTCCAGTACTCTTGCCTGGAAAATTCCATAGACTGAGGAGCCTGGTAGGCTACAGTCCACGGGGTCGCAAAGAGTCGGACACGAATGAGCAGCTTCACTTTCACTTTGATAGTGTTAGAGGTTGTTTCAGATATTGAGTCCCAGGCCATACTCTGATCACAAATGTCAGTTTAGGAGAGAGAATTCTAAAATGATAACAATTCCAAACATTGTTGTCTTCAGTCAGTCTGCTGCTGCTGCTGCTGCTGCTGCTGCTGCTGCTAAGTCACTTCAGTCGTGTCCGACTCTGTGCGACCCCATAGACGGCGGCCCATCAGGCTCCCCCATCCCTGGGATTCTCCAGGCAAGAACACTGGAGTGGGTTGCCATTTCCTTCTCCAATGCATGAAAGTGAAAAGTGAAAGTGAAGTCGCTCAGTTGTGTCCAACTCTTCGAGACCCCATGGTCTGCAGCCTACCAGGCTCCTCCATCTATGGGATTTTCCAGGCAAGAGTACTGGAGTGGGGTGCCATTGCCTTCTCCATTCAGTCACTCAGTCATGTCCAACTCTTTGTGACCCTCTGGACTGCTGCACACCAGGCTTCTCTGTCCTTCACCATCTCCCAGAGTTTGCTCAAACTCATGTCCATTGAGTCAATGATGCTGTCCAACCATCTCATCCTCTGTCACCTCCTTCTCCTGGCTTCAGTCTTTCCCAGCATCAACGTCTTTTCCAACAAGCCAACTGTTCACATCAGGTGGCCAAAGTATTGGAGCATCAGCTTCGGCATCAGTCCTTCCAATGAGAATTCAGGGTTGATTTCTTTTAGGATGGACTGGTTTGATCTCCTTGCTCTCCAAGGAGTCTCAAGAGTCTTTTTTAGCACCACAGTTTGGAGCTGTTTCTCTGCTCTTCCTCAGTAGCATACTGGACACCTTCTGACCTGGGGGGCTCATCTTTCAGTGTCATTCTTTCTGACTTTTCATACTGTTCATGGGGTTCTCAAGGCAAGAATGCTGAACTGGTTTGCCATTCCCTTCTCCAGTGGACCATGTTTTGTCAGAACTCCACCATGGCCCATCTGTCTTGGGTGGCCTTGCACGGCATGGCTGACAGTTTCATTGGCTTACACAGGCTGAAATCCATGTGATCATTTTGGTTAGTTTTCTGAGTTTATAGTTTTCATTCTGTCTGAGCTCTGATGCATGGTGATAAGAGGCTTGTGCAAGCTCCCTGATGGGAGAGACTGGCTGTGGGAAAAACTGGGTCTTGCTCTGATGGGTAGGGTCATGCTCAGTAAGTCTTTAATCCAGTTTTCTGCTAATGGCTGGGGCTGTGCTCGCTCCCTGAGGCAGCCCAGTCCTGGACTCTGCAGTCTCTGAGCTAGGGCTATCGGCTCCAAGGATAGGGCTAATGGACGTAAGCCTCCTCCAAGTGGTCGTAAGCCACACACCACTCCTCCCGGGACTGCTGCTGCCAGAGCCCCTGCCCCCGTGGGAGGCCACTGCTGACCTGTGCCTCTGCAGGAGACCCTCAAACACTCACGGGCAGGGCTGGCTCAGTGTCTTGTGGGGTCACTGCTCCTTTCCCTGGGTCCTGGTGTGGACAAGTTTTGTTTGTACCCTCCAAGAGCCTCTGATTGAGCCCCTCCTACCATCTCGTTGTGGCTTCTCCTTTGTCCTTGGACATGGGGTATCTTTTCTTTGGTGGGTTCCAACATCCTGCTGTCAGTAGCCTTGTTCAGCCGCTAGTTGCGATTTTGGTGTTCTCGCAGGAAAAGATGAGCTCACGCCCTTCTACTCTGCCATCTGTATAATGTCAGACAGCTGTAATCAGGTCAGACTACTATAATAAACTATCATAAACTGTTTTATGTTAAAAATGACATAAGTGTATTTCTCACAGCTTTAGAGAAGAATAAGTCGAAAATCAAGGCACAGGCGGATTCAGTGTCTGGTGAGATCCCACTGTGACTTTTTTTGAAAAAAGGGAGACAAAGGGAGAGATTCATCAGCTGAGTATAAAGCTATAGCAACTTTTAAAATGATGAACTCTCCTTGTTGCTTTTCCTTTGCAGGACTCATGTTTTCCTTGAGACGCCCCTCGTGGAGAATGACCTCTGTGGTCCGTCTCTGCTGCTCAGGGGAAGAACAGGTTCCATGCAGCTCTACATCTCTACCAACCCCACTGCTGCTCTCTCATTTATCCTGAAGCTTTGAATCATATTCTCTTTCATAGTAAAAAAAAAAAAAAATTCAATGAGTAACTAACATATATTGAGCACTAAGTTCCAGCCTTTTTTTGGCCACTCCACACAACCTGTGGGACTTTAGTTCCTCGATCAGGGGTTGAACCAGCCCCTTGGCAGGGAGAGTGCAGAGTCCTAACCACTGGACCACCAGGGAATTCCTCCAGCCGTTTCTTAACATAGCTTAGGTCTATCAAGTCTTTTTGTTTTTAAATATGATGGTCAATATTTTTTATTTAAGTATAGTTGATTTACAATGTTGTGTTAATCTCTGCTGTACAGCAAAGTGATTCAGTTACAAACATTCTTCTTTTAATACTCTTTTCCATTATGCTTTATCATAGGATACTGAATCTAGTTCTCTGTGCTATACAGTGGGACCGTGTTGTTTATCTGTTCTGTATATAATAACTTTCATCTACCAACCCCAGACTGTTCTCTGCGTCCATGTGTCTGTTTTGTAAATAAGTTCATTGTGTCGTATTTTAGATTCCACATATAAGTGACAGCATGTGGTATCTGTCCTTCTCTTTCTGACTGACTTGACTTAGTATGATCATCTCTAGGGGCATCTGTGTTGTTGTAAATGGCATTATTTTGCTCTTTTTTATGGCTGAGTAGTAGTCCATCTTGGAGAAGGCAATGGCACCCCACTCCAGTACTCTTGCCTGGAGAATCCCATGGACAGAGGAGCCTGGTAGGCTGCAGTCCATGGGGTCGCTACGAGTCAGACACAACTGAGCGACTTCACTTTCACTTTTCACTTTCATGCATTGGAGAAGGAAATGGCAACCCACTCCAGTGTTCTTGCCTAGAGAATCCCAGGGATGGGGGAGCCTGGTGGGCTGCCATCTATGGGGTCGCACAGAGTCAGACATGACTGAGGTGACTTAACAGCAGTAGTCCATCTTTTTTTTTAATATAAATTTATTTATTTTAATTGGAGGCTAATTACTTTACAATATTGTATTGGTTTTGCCATACATTGACTTGAATCCGCCATGGGTGTACATGTGTTCCCCATCCTGAACCCCCCTCCCACCTCCTTCCCCATCCCATCCATCTGGGTCATCCCAGTGTTCCAGCCCCAAGCATCCTGTATCATGCATTGAACCTGGACTGGTGATTCATTTCACATATGATAATATACATGTTTCAATGCCATTCTCCCAAATCATGCCACCCTCGCCCTCTCCCACGGAGTCCAAAAGACTGTTCTATACATCTGTGTCTCTCTTGCTATCTTGCATACAAGGTTATCATTACCATCTTTCTAAATTCCATATATATGCATTCGTATACTGTATTGGTGTTTTTCTTTCTGGCTTACTTCACTCTGTATAATGGGCTCCAGTTTCATCCACCTCATTAGAACTGATTCAAATGTATTCTTTTTAATGGCTGAGTAATACTCCATTGTGTATATGTACCACAGCTTTCTTATCCATTCGTCTGCTGATGGACATCTAGGTTGTTTCCATGTCCTGGCTATTATAAACAGCGCTGTGATGAACATTGGGGTACACGTGTCTCTTTCAATTCTGGTTTCCTCAGTGTGTATGCCCAGCAGTGGGATTGCTGGGTCATATGGCAGTTTTATTTCCAGTTTTTTAAGGAATCTCCACACTGTTCTCCACAGTGGCTGTACTAGTTTGCATTCCCACCAACAGTGTAAGAGGGTTCCCTTTTCTCCACACCCTCTCCAACATTTATTGCTTGTAGACTTTGGATAGCAGCCATTCTGACTGGCGTGAAATGGTACCTCATTGTGGTTTTGATTTGCATTTCTCTGATAACGAGTGATGTTGAGCATCTTTTCATGTGTTTTTTAGCCATCTGTATGTCTTCTTTGCAGAAATGTCTGTTTACTTCTTTGGCCCATTTTTTGATTGGGTCATTTATTTTTCTGGAATTGAGCTGTAGGAGTTGCTTGTATATTTTTGAGATTAATTCTTTGTCCATTGCTTCAATTTGCTATTATTTTCTCCCATTTTGAAGGCTATCTTTTCACCTTGCTTATAGTTTCCTTTGTTGTGCAGAAGCTTTTAATTTTAATTAGGTCCCATTTGTTTATTTTTGCTTTTATTTCCAATATTCTGGGAGGTGGGTCATAGAGGATCCTGCTGTGATGTATGTCAGAGAGTGTTTTGTCTATGTTCTCCTCTAGGAGTTTTATAGTTTCTGGTCATACGTTTAGATCTTTAATCCATTTTGAGTTTATTTTTGGGTATGGTGTTAGAAAGTGTTCTAGTTTCATTCTTTTACAAGTGGTTGACCAGTTTCCCCAGCACCACTTGTTAAAGAGATTGTCTTTTCTCCATTGTATATTCTTGCCTCCTTTGTCAAAGATAAGGTGTCCGTAAGTGTGTGGATTTATCTCTGGGCTTTCTATTTTGTTCCATTAAACTATATTTCTGTCTTTGGGCCAGTACCACACTGTCTTGATGACTGTGGCTTTGTAATAGAGCCTGAAGTCAGGCAGGTTGATTCCTCCAGTTCCATTCTTCTTTCTCAAGATTGCTTTGGCTATTTGAGGTTTTTTGTATTTCCATACAAATTGTGAAATTATTTGTTCTAGCTCTGTGAAAAATACCATTGGTAGCTTGATAGGGATTGCATTGAATCTATAGATTGCTTTGGGTAGTATACTCATTTTCACTATATTGATTCTTCTGATCCGTGAACACGGTATATTTCTCCATCTATTAGTGTCCTCTTTGATTTCTTTTGCCAGTGTTTTATAGTTTTCTATATATAAGATCAGATCAGTCAATCAGTCATGTCCAACTCTTTGCAACTCCATGAATCGCAGCACACCAGGCCTCCCTGTCCATCACCAACTCCCGGAGTTCACTCAGACTCATGTCCATCGAGTCAGTGATGCCATCCAGCCATATCATCCTCTGTCGTCCCCTTCTCCTCCTGCCCCCAATCCCTCCCAGCATCAGGGCCTTTTCCAATGAATCAACTGTTCGCATGAGGTAGCCAAAGTACTGGAGTTTCAGCTTTAGCATCATTCCTTCCAAAGAACACCTAGGGCTGATCTCCTTCAGAATGGACTGGTTGGATCTCCTTGCAGTCCAAGGGACTCTCAAGAGTCTTCTCCAACACCGCAGTTCAGAAGCATCAATTCTTTGGCGCTCAGCTTTCTTTATAGTCCAACTCTCACATCCATACATGACCACTGGAAAAACCGTAGCCTTGACTAGACGAACCTTTGTTGGCAAAGTAATGGCTCTGCTTTTGAATATGCTGTCTAGGTTGGTCATAACTTTTCTTCCAAGGAGTAAGCGTCTTTTAATTTCATGGCTGCAATCACCATCTGTAGTGATTTTGGAGCCCAGAAAAATAAAGTCTGACACTGTTTCCACTGTTTCCCCATCTATTTCCCATGAAGTGGTGGGACCAGATGCCATGATCTTTGTTTTCTGAATGTTGAGCTTTAAGCCAACTTTTTCACTCTCCTCTTTCACTTTCACCAAGAGGCTTTTGAGTTCCTCTTCACTTTCTGCCATAAGGGTGGTGTCATCTGCATATCTGAGGTTATTGATATTTCTCCCGGCAGTCTTAATTCCAGCTTGTGCTTCTTCCAGCCCAGCGTTTCTCATGATGTACTCTGCATATAAGTTAAATAAACAGGGTGACAATATACAGTCTTGATGAACTCCATTTCCTATTTGGAAGGAGTCTGTTGTTCCATGTCCAGTTCTAACTGTTGCTTCCTGACCTGCATACAAATTTCTCAAGAGGCAGATCAAGTGGTCTGGTATTCCCATCTCTTTCAGAATTTTCCACAGTTTATTATGATCCACACAGTCAAAGGCTTTGGCATAGTCAATAAAGCAGAAATCGATGTTTTCCTGGAACTCTCTTGCTTTTTCCATGATCCAGCAGATGTTGGCAATTTGATCTGTGGTTCCTCTGCCTTTTCTAAAACCAGCTTGAACATCAGGAAGTTCACGGTTCACATATTGCTGAAGCCTGGCTTGGAGAATTTTGAGCATTACTTTACTAGCGTGTGAGATGAGTGCAATTGTGTGGTAGTTTGAGCATTCTTTGGCATTGTCTTTCTTTGGGATTGGAATGAAAACTGACCTTTTCCAGTCCTGTGGCCACTGCCGAGTTTTCCAAATTTGCTGGCATGTTGAGTGCAGCACTTTCACAGCATCATCTTTCAGGATTTGAAATAGCTCAACTGGAATTCCATCACCTCCACTAGCTTTGTTTGTAGTGATGCTTTCTAAGGCCCACTTGACTTCACATTCCAGGATAGCCCATCTTATATATGACTCATCTAACTCAAAGAGGTAAGTTTGTTTAATTATCCTCCTTAGAGATAAGAAAGTTGAAGCACAAAGTAATTTAAAAGCCCTTCCAGAATTAACCAGATAGAAGCAGAGCCTGGATTTGAACCCAGGGAGCCTAGTTACAGAAATCACACTTTTAATAAATATAACCTGTGTCCTGCAAAAAGTGTAAATACTGCAGTTCAACAATAAGTAACTCCTTCAAGTTATGAAAAGAAACCCCACAATTTTCCTCAACATCTCTCAACTCTAATAGGGGTTGGAAGTTTTAGGATTAAATTCAAGCAAGATTCATGGCACCATGTCCTCTGAAGCCACATGGGAAGCCTGGCCTGTCCAAGGCTGCAGTCTGGTCAGGAGACTTAGTCTGTCTCCCACACTAACCCCCGCTGCCTTTTCTCTCCTAGTTCAGCCTACCGTGACTGTGTATCCTGTAAAGAGTCGGCCCCTATGGCACCACAACCTCCTGGTCTGCTCTGTGAATGGTTTCTACCCAGGCCACATTGAGGTCAGGTGGTTCCGGAACGGCCAGGAAGAGGAGGCCGGGGTGGTCTCCACAGGCCTGATACCTAATGGAGACTGGACCTTCCAGATTATGGTGATGCTTGAAATAGTTCCTCAGGGTGGAGAGGTCTATGCCTGCCACGTGGAGCACCCCAGCCGGACGAGCCCTGTCACAGTGGAATGGAGTGAGGAGCTCTCTGATCTCATAAGTTTCTCAGCCACCACAGAGGCGGCCCGCTTACCCCCGAGTGTCAGGATTCTCCTCTCCCCACACAAGTGTCCATGGGCTCCATGTTCTCTTCTCCTTCAGCTCAGGTTGTTGGGGTTGCCCTGTGACATCCTGTGATGGAGATCCTCCAAGAGTTTGCAGATATCCCATGATGGTTTCTGTAAATACCTGGGCCCCCTTGGGAGCCAGTTCTGCCCAACAAGCAGAGAAGATGACATCTCTCTTTGAGCCTCCTGTGACCTCCCAGGTCATGGTCACTCTTCAGTCCTGGGCACCAGTCCCCTGTGTCAAGTTGGGCTTGTGCTTCAGACACTCTTACCCTGAGTTGTTCACTGTGATCTGAGAAGGGGCACACCCACTCCAAGGACCAAGTTCAGTCCCAGCTCTGCCTTTTATTAGCTCTGTCAGCCAAGACAGACTTCCCCACCTCATCCAGTCCCAGGCACACATCCATCAGATGTTGAAGATGTGTGGCCTTCTATCAGGGCTGGGATACTTAAATGAGTCACTGCCCAAACCTTGTAGCAACTCAGCTTGAATTTTCATCTCTTTTCTAGGAATGGCCAATTATTTCAGTTTTTTCAGAGCATGCTTCTCCACCCCACCCCTCCCACCACCAATTTCAATTAGAGAAGTTGGATTTGGGATAAAAATCACTCAGAAACTGGCTTCTTTTCTCAGGGGCACAGGACGAATCTTCACAAGAAAAGATGCTGAGTGGAATCGGGGCCTGTGTTCTGGGTCTGCTCTTCCTTGGGATGGGGCTGCTCTTCTACATCAGGAGGTAAGGGACCTGTTGGCAGCTGAGATGGCCCACAGATTGTTTCGAGGAAGAAATATGGCTTTACTCAATTAAGTTCTCTGAATACAACCTTTGCCTAGTTGGTCTCAACTTTCCTAGAAATCCAGAAAGTACCTATGGGTGAAATATAAGAGGTGATGGCCTGTAGAGATAAGAGAAGGGTTAGCATGCATGGAGATCTCAGATGGAAATCCTGGAGCAAATGCAAGAAGAGACACTAAGACTGATGAAATGGTGCTGGATTTGTGTGATGGAAGCTTCCTAGGTCATATGCGTTCCAGGGTCTGCTCCCCTCTCCACCCTGGTATTCCGTGATGCAAGAAATCTCAGGGGGTGGTCAGGGGCTGAGACAACTGTATCCTGGGAATGTGCCTCCTCCCTCTCCTTTCCTAGGAGACACTGGGCTTCAGCCAAGGTCATGCCTGTTCATCCTCTTTTAGAGAGAGATTTGATCTCCCAGGAACAGTGATGGTGATGACAAGTGAGGCGACAGACAAAATGAGAAAGACTGAGATCTGATTAGGCAGTTTGCAGTAAAGCTTTGCACAGTTAATAAGAGAACAGACTTGTGTTTGCCAAGGGGGAGGGGGTGGAGAAGAGAGAGATTGGGAGTCTGGGATTGGCAGATGCAAACTATTATATACAGGATGGATAAACACCAAGGTCCTACTGTACAGCACAGGAAACTCTATATCCAGAGATAAACCGTAATGGAAAAGAACATTTTTTAAATGTATGTGTGTGGGGTTTTCCCTGGTGCTTCAGTGGTTAAGCTACCTCCCAATGCAGGGGACACAGGTTCAATCCAGGGTTGGGGAACTAAGATGCCACATGCCACAGGGCTAATAAGCCTGTATGCCACAGCTACTGTGTCGATGCACCCTAGAGCCTGTGCTCTGCAACAGGAGAAACCACCACAGTGAGAAGCCTACCAGCCACAACTAGAGAAAGCCCGTGCCCAGCAACGAAGATCCAGTGCAACCATAAATAAATGAAAAGTAAAATTTTAATGTGTATATGTGTATAACTGGGTCACTTTGCTGTACAGCAGAAATGAAAACAGCACTGTAAATCAACTATATTTCAATAAAATTAACAAATAAAGACTGCCAGGCCAGCAGCCACCAAAGGGACATCTCTTCGATTAAAACTCTAAAAATAATGAAATAAGAGGCCCATGGCCTGAGGTAGCTGTGGTTCAGGGAAGCATAAGACTGATTTCCGCCTTCTTACTGCAGAGGTCTCAGGGGAGGCCCCCAGGAAGAGGGGAAGAAGCAGCGTGAAGCGGTGGTATGGAAACAGCCCTCTCCTCTGTCCCCTGCAGGTCTCCTGAGCTGGAGCAGAGACCGTGACACTTGGACGAGAACCTTCTGTCCCAGCTTTTTCGCAGCTTGAAAAGATTTCCTACTTCAGACCATGGGCCTCTTATTTTATTACTTTTAGAGCTTTTAATCGAAGAGATGCCCCTCTGGTGGCTGCTGGCCTGGCAGTCTTTATTTGTTAATTTTATTGAAATATGGTTGATTTGCAGTGTTGTTTTCATTTCTGCTGTACAGCGTTCATTCCTCAAAACGAGAGTACTTTCTCAGGATCTAATTTGCTCTGGGTTGAATGACCCTGCAGAAAAAGTGCTGGGTGGCTTCTTCGACCCCTACTCTGCACCCAGAAGTCTCCAAGATTGATCCCAGTACCTTATCTTCATTCTTTCCCGGTCCTCTTTGTTCTCTGCCCCTGCTGCCTCCATCCGTCCACATTTCTTTATATGTATTTTTTTAAATACAAGGGAGTGGAATCTTCGTACAGGTTAGACAAGGCATGGTGTGTATTCATGATAGCATTAAGTCGGAAGTCAGTTTCAACTGCTCATTGATCTCATTCCTCTAATTAAGTTCCTTTAAGGTTAGACAGGAACAGAAATGGGCAAAAGGGGAAGGAGCCAAAGAGCTACTTTTCAAAAGCAACAAATTTGAGTAAGGTGACACATAGAAGCAGAAAATTGCAACTCTGTAATCAGAACAGAGTTTTTAACATTTTCTTATAGCATAAAGATTAAAGAGGAGAAAGGCAGAAAAATAACTATAGCTACTTCAACTTGGGAATAAGCACAACACAAAAGGCGCTCTTTTGAGATAAAAAATACAAAAAGGGAAGGGAAAAAGTACAGAAGCCGAATAGGTAAATGAAGATAAAATGCTATCAGCAGGAAAAAAGACTATTTTATCTATGATATGTTTTATACGAACTTCATGGTGGCCACAAAACATAAATCTAGAGCAGAGATATAAAACATTTTTTAAAAAAAGGGAATTGAAGAAGACATACTGTAAAGCCACCAAGTTAAAATGGCAGATAGAAACACAAGGGAAAAGGAAGCAATAGAGATCAGAAAACAAAAGATAAAATAACAGTATTGTGTCCTCATCTATCAGTAATCACCCTAAATGAAAATAGGTTGAATCAGCCAATCAAAACACACCACTGGTAACCACTTCTCTGTTCATTGTATCTAAGCATTTATTTTTGTTTGATATGTTTTATTTATTTTGTTTTGCTTGTTTTTGCATTCCACATATTATGAGTAAAGTCATACAATATATATCTTTCTCTATCTGACTTATTTTACTTGGCATCATACCCTCAAGGTCCATCCATGTGGTTGCAAATGGAAAGACTTCACCTTTTATACGGCTGACAGCACTCCACTGTATAAATATATATGTATACACCACATACCACGTCTTGTTTTAATCCATTCATCTGTGGGTGGGCACTTAGGTTGTTTCCATATTTTGCTATTGCAAATATTACTGTGATAAACACGTGGATGCATATATCTTTCTGAGTTAGTGTTTGCATAGTCTTTGGAGGAGGGTGAGATGGGTAAAGGGCATCAACTGTATGAAGGTGAATGGAAACTAAATTTCTGGCATGCTCTAGTGTACACAGAAGTAGAAATATAAGGTTTTAATGTAAAACTTATATAGTGCTATAAATTAATGTTCATTTCAGTTCAGTTGCTCAGTCATGTCCGATTCTTTGTGACCCCATGGACTGCAGCACACCAGGCTTCCCTGTCCATCAGCAACTCCCGGAGCTTACTCAAACTCATGTCCATAGAGTCGGTGATGCCATCCAACCATCCCATCCTCTGTTATCCCCCTCTCCTCCTAAATTAATGTTACCTCAATAAAAAATAAATTTAAAACAAGGAAAAAAATCTATAATTTACTAAAACATTAAATTGTACATGTAGAAAGAATGAAATTGTGGTAAGCTAATTACACCTCAGAAGATTTGTTAGAATAATCTTTTTTTTTTAAGAAAGAGTCTACCTAAGCAAGACAGAAGACCTAGAAGACATAAATAAAAATATGTCTTTGAATAAAAATTAAAAATATATTTGCATGGATAAAATAAGTTTTAAAGAAATAAAGCTCAGGAAAACTTTGTAACACATAAGGCTGACAATTGGATTAACTTTCTTATCATCTAAAATTGCCAACAAATCTATAAATAAATAAAAATAAACAACAGAAAATTGGTCAAAGATCTAGACTATTTACAGATGATAATATATCAAAGGCCATTTTTTATAATCTTGAATGGCAAATAACCCAATAGCCTGCATACCAGAGACATTTGTGATTGTTCTGTTACTTGAATAGTCCAGCGGTTTTGTTTTTGTTTTTCAATGTTTACAATTATCCAGTTTTAGAAAAGAGAGACTTTAATGCCTGGTTACTTGTTTTATGCTGTAATCTAGTTTATTTTATGTAAAATGTATATTGAATGCTTTCCTTTTTTATACCTGCCTTAAATAATTTGGCAATCAGAATTAAAAAGGTTTTTTTTATATATTAAAAAAAAGATATTTACTGAAACACACCAATAATCAAAAACATGTAAATTCAGATAGCGATATGATGAAATATTTCTCCCCCAAATTGGCAAATGTTGTAGTCTGGTTTTGTAAATAAAGGATTTAGAAGATTCTGTGAGAATGGATTCTCTCATATATTATTAGTAACATCATGAACTTGGTTGTATCTATGGCTCAGATGGTAAAGAATATGCCTGCAATGCAGGAGTCCTGGGTTCAATCTCTGGATCAGGAAGATACCCTGGAGAAGGGAATGGCAACCCACTCTAGAAATCTTGCCTGGAAAATTCCATGGACAGAGGGATTTGGCAGCCTACAGTCCCTGGGGTCGCAAAAAGTCAGACACAGCTGAGCAGTTAACACAGTCATTAAAATTAAGAGTGCAAATGTTGCGTGATTGACAACAACAATAAAATCCACATCTATATCTGCTATGTTCTGAATGTTTGTGCCTCTACAAAATATGTCTATTGAAACCTGATCCTTAATGTGATGGTATTAGGAAGTGGAGCCTTTGGGGGTGATTAGGTCTTGAAAGTTGAGCCCCTATCAGTTCAGTTCAGTTCAGTTGCTCAGTTGTGTCTGACTATTTACAACCCCATGAATTGCATCACGCCAGGCCTCCCTGTCCATCACCAACTCCCGGAGTTCACTCAAACTCATGTCCATCAAGTCAGTGATGCCATCCAGCCATCTCATCCTCTGTCGTCCCCTTCTCCTCCTGCCCCCAATCCCTCCCAGCATCAGAGTCTTTTCCAGTGAGTCAACTCTTTGCATGAGGTGGCCAAAGTACTGGAGTTTCTGCTTCAGCATCATTCCTTCCAAAGAATACCCAGGACTTATTTCCTTCAGAATGGACTGGTTTGATCTCCTTGCCATTCAAGGGACTCTCAAGAGTCTTCTCCAACACCACAGTTCAAAAGCATCAATTCTTTGGTGCTCAGCTTTCTTCACAGTCCAACTCTCATATCCATACATGACTACTGGAAAAACCATAGCCTTGACTAGACGGACCTTTGTTGGCAAGGTAATGTCTCTGCTTTTGAATATGCTATCTAGATTGGTCATAACTTTTCTTCCAAGGAGTGTCTTTTAATTTCCTGGCTGCAATCACCATCTGCAGTGATTTTGGAGCCCAAAAAAATAGAGTCTGACACTGTTTCCACTGTTTCCCCATCTATTTCCCATGAAGTGATGGGACCAGATGCCATGATCTTTGTTTTCTGAATATTGAGCTTTAAGCCAACTTTTTCACTCTCCTCTTTCACTTTCATCAAGAGGCTTTTGAGTTCCTCTTCACTTTCTGCCATAAGGGTGGTGTCATCTGCATAACTGAGGTTATTGATATTTCTCCCGGCAGTCTTGATTCCAGCTTGTGCTTCTTCCAGCCCAGCGTTTCTCATGATGTACTCTGCATATAAGTTAAATAAGCAGGGTGACAATATACAGCCTTGACGTACTCCTTTTCCTATTTGGAACCAGTCTGTTGTTCCATGTCCAGTTCTAACTGTTGCTTCCTGACCTGCATATAGGTTTCTCAAGAGGCAGGTCAGGTGGTCTGGTATTCCCATCTCTTTCAGAATTTTCCAGAGTTTGTTGTGGTCCACACAGTCAAAGGCTTTGGCATAGTCAATAAAGCAGAAATCGATGTTTTTCTGGAATTCTCTTGCTTTTTCCATGATCCAGCAGATGTTGGCAATTTGATCTCTGGATCCTCTGCCTATGACATTAATGCCCTTATAAAGGACCAAAGAGACCAGGGTCTTCCCTTCCCACCACCATATGAGGCTACAAGTGAGATGTTGGCAGTTTGCAAACTCAGAAGAGGTTTCTCACCAGCACTTGACCTTGCTGGCACCCTGAACTCAGATTTCCCAGCCTCCAGAACTGTGAGATATAAAATTCTGCTATTTATAAGCTACCCCACTTATAGTATTTGGTTCTGGTGGCCTGAAGGAACTAAGACAATATCTGTCTTAAAGGAACAATCCTACGTGAGCCTAAAGAAACCTCTACTCGAATGTTTGTTGCACCAGGGTTTGGAGTAATAAAATTATTTCAAAATTCTAAGAGAGAAACTTATAATCATGTCTTGATTATAAATATTCTGTATGTTAAAAATTATAAAATATGTTAAATACTGGTGTATACCCCTTTGGGTAGTCAGATAATCCCAGATTTCCATCCTAGTTAAAAACATTCTAAATAAATTCTCACATATGTGCCCAAGATGACATATTAAAAATGCCATTGAAGAGAAAAGAACAAGTCTTAATTTTCAGAGAAAGAACAGATGAATTGTGGTATAGCCATGCAAAGGGATAATATGCCAAGTGTTAAGTGGATGAAGGTAGGACTAGCCAGCCTGGATAGCAAAAAAAAAAAAAATCATAAAGTACAAAAGCCCCAGAATACCCAAAGCAACCCGGAGAAAGAACAAAACCAGAGGTATCACACTTCCTGATTTCAAACTATAGTAAAAAGTTATAGTAATAAAAATAGTATAGCCTGACATTAAAATGGACACACAGACCATTGAGACAGAATAGAGAGCCTGGAATTAAACCCTTGGATGTACAGTCAACTAATATTTGACAAGGGAGCCAAAAATATCCGACGGAGAAAGAATAGTGTCTTTAAGAAAACATGCTGTGTAAACTGGAGTAACACACCAAGAAAAGTAGAAGAAAGGAAATGATGTCAGTAAGAGAGGGAATAAGTAGAATGGAGAATAGATATATAGAGACTTCCCTGGTGGTCCAGTGGTTAAGACTCCAAGCTTCCAATGCAGGGGCACGGGTTCAGTCCCAGGTCATGGAACTAAGATCCTACATGCCATCTGGTGTGGCAAAAAAAAAAAAAATTGATTCTTGTTTGATAGCAATAAAGGATTTGCAGTTAATTTTAAAAGAAAATAGATGTATAATAAAGAAAATCACAAAACTAGAGTTTTCTTTCTTTTTTTGATGATCCACCTGCAAGACTGACAAGGAAGAAAAATCCAACTTGCAAATTATTACCATCTATAATGAAAAGATGCCATTCCTACAGATTCTACAAATATTAAAAAGATGCTAACAGAATATAAAGGATTTTGTGCCAGGAGATTGGACATTTTAGATGAAATTCTTTGAAAACCCCAATATTTCATGACCTAGTTCTGTGTAAGTCATTACACTACTCCTTCCATTTTCAGTTATGTTTGAAATGTTCCATAATAAAAAAATTAATAAATAAAAATAAAATTTCCACAGCTACTTTCAAAAAAATTACCCTAAAACTTCTACAGCTATTTGGACTTCCCTGATGGTACAGTGAATAAGAATCTGCCTGCCAATGCAGGGGCCATGGGTTCAATCCGTGCTCCAGAAAGACTTCATGTGCCTCAGAGCAACCAAGCCCTAGTGCCACAAGTACTGACCTGGCGCTCTAGAGACCGAGCTTCACAAAAAGAGAAGCCAGGACAATGAGAGGCCTGCGTGCACAGCTAGAGGATGGCCCCAGCTCCGTGCAGCTGGAGAAAGCCCACACACAGTGACAAAGACCCAAGCAACCAAAAATTAATTGATTAGTTATTTTTAAACTACAGCCATGTAGTGATTTTTTCACAGTCCTAGAGTTGACTGAACGTAGTAGGTGGTTTTCACAGAAGGTCCCTCATGTGGCTGCAGTCAGGTGGCAGCTGGGGCAGGGGTCTCCTGAGGCTCCCTTGGGATGTGGAGACAGCCTCTCTCTCAGCAGATCCAGCGCCTCTAACGTGGCCCATGTGGTCCCACCAGCAATGAAGACAAGTTCTCACCTGGTGGCTCAGCACTTCCGAGAGGAAAGTAAATGCCCCAAGACTTCTCCAGATGTAGTCTCAGAAGACGTGTGGTGTCCTCTCCACCACATTCTCATGGTCTGAGCTCAGCGCCGGTCCAGATGTAAGGGGAGGTGGCCATTTCCCTTTGTTTTCTGCGGGTTTTCACTTCTCTGATTAGACTTATCCTTTGGCTAAAGTTTTTCCACAGACAAACAGCAGGCTGAGGACATAGGGAGGAGGGGACAAGGACCACCCTCCACTTCAAAAACCTACCAAGTGTTTCAATCTTTCTGGAACTTATTTTATTAATGGTTAGAGTGTGCATTTGAATGTTAAGTCGCTTCAGTCATGTCTGACTCTTTGTGAGCCTATGCACTGTTGCCCACCAGGGCTCCTCTGTCCGTGGAATTCTCCAGGCAAGAATCCTGGAATGATTTGCCATTTCCTTCTCCAGGGGATCTTCCCTACCCAGGGATTGAACCCACATCTCTTGCATCTCCTGCATTGGTCGGTGGGTTCTTACCACTAGTGCCATGGGGGAAGCCCAATGATTAGAGTAAGTGCCATGGTAAATTTTCTCAAAGAGACATTCAAATGACCTAGTCATGTTTATTGAAAAGACCATCTTCCTCCCATTGCTCTGCAGTGCCACCATAGACCAGAGCATTTTCTTTGAGAGAGGATCTGGTTCTAGAATTTCTATTTTATTCTGTTTTCCTATTCATCTTCACCCAAGCAAACATCACACTATGTTGATTAATATACCACAATTAGCATAGCCAATACAGCACAACATAATCTAACAAGGCTTTTGTTATGTTGTACTAATTTTCTACCAGGTTTGTTCTTACTTTTGAACATTTCCTAGGTGATTCTAGGCTATAAAATATATGTTCAAATTTTAAATTTAGTTTTACAATCTTCACACATACACATCCAGTCCCATCACTTCATGGCAAATAGATGGGGAAACAATGGAAACAGTGACAGACTTTATTGTCTTGGGCTCCAAAATCATTGCAGATGGTGACTGCAGCCATGAAATTAAAAGTGACTTGCTCCTTGGAAGAAAAGCTATGACAAACCTAGACAGCATATTAAAAAGCAGAGACATTACTTTGCCAACAAAGGTCTGTATAGTCAAAGCTATGGTTTTTTCAGTAGTCATGAACAGATGTGAGAGTTGGTCCATAAAGATGGCTGAGTGCTGAAGAACTGATGCTTTTGAACTATGGTGTTGGAGAAGACTCTTGCAAGTCTGTTGAACTGCAAGGAGATGAAACCAGTCAATCCTAAAGGAAATCAAGCCTGAATATTCATTGGAAGGACTGATGCTGAAGTTGAAGCTCCAATACTTTGGCCACCTGATGCGAAGAGCTGACTCATTTGAAAAGATCTTGATGCTGGGAAAGATTGAGGGCAGGAAGAGAAGGGGACAACAGAGGATGAGCTGGTTGGATGGCATCACTGACTCAATGAACATGAGTCTGAGCAAACTCCAGGACATGGTGAAGGACAGGGAAGCCTGGCATGCTGCAGTCCATGGGGTTGCAAAAAGTTGGACATGACTGAGTGACTGAACGACTGAACAACAACAGCTCATAAACACACCTTCACATACACAGAGACCAAAGGAAAAAGCAGAAGAAACAATCAAGCAAACAAAAATCCTTACCTTGATTTTCAGTGAAAATTTAATTGAATGTAGATTAATTTAGAGGTAACTAGCATTTAAAATACTTACCCTTACCATCTCTGATCTTTATTGTCATCAATTACATGGGTTCACTGACTTGTCCCAATGATGTTTTGTAGTTTTCAGTATAGAAGTCTTACTCATATCTTGTTAGGTTTATTCCTAGATATTTGATATTTGGGATTGCTACTCTGAATGATATCATTGTCTCAGTTTTGATCTTCATTTCTGGTACAACATAATAGAGTTGGTTTCCTATATATTGGCCTTTTATCCAACAAAACTATTAAATCTGTTAGTTTGTCTACTATTTTTATTTTCAAAGTGTAGGAATAAATTAAGAGTAAATAATGACAATTTTACCTCCATTGCAACCCTTATAGCTTTATTTTTCTCTTCACTTTTCATTGTCTACCATCTCTAGTATTCCAGATATCAAGAAGAAGATTTTAAATATTTTGCCATTGAGTCTGACGGGTGCAGCAGAGTAGTCTTCTTAGATTGAGAAAATTTCTCTTGAGTACTCATTCTTTAACAAGAGGTTTAAATTTTTAAAAATGAAGAACAGAGATTGAATTCTGTTTAATAATTCTATCTATAAAAACTATTTTATAATTCTGTCCACATGGTCAATATGCCTTTCTCCTCCTTTAGTTAACACATTAACGGAAGTCCTCATCAGCGTAATAAAACAAGAAAAAGGAGTCAGTGCTGTGTTATATTGTGAGATCTGACATTTGAACTGCAGCCAAGACCTCCTCAAGCCTCACAGGGCCCCAGACTGTGAGTTCCTTCTCTACTTTCACTAGGCTTGTCTCTCTACCCAGCTACTTCCCGTCAACCTGAACAGCTGAACTGCCCTTGCTTCTCAGTCTAAGGTTTCACATCCCGATGAGCTAATGAAACTATTCTGACAAACCAAAAACATCCTTCCATAAAATCCAGGGGGACCCCATTATCTGGTTACTGCAAAGGTTGTCTTCCATAGCTCCTACTTATTCACTGTGTTCCTGAGTGCAGCCTCCATGTGCCCCTATGGAGGGAGTCGTATCCTCAGGCTGAGTCTACATAATAAACTGCTATCAATTCATCTGTCCATTTGGATGTTGTGTGTTCAGCCATCTCATACTATTAAAGGTGGGGGACCCTCCTTCATGTACAGAACGAAGAGGAAGTGATCATAACACACGCATATCAGAAATAAATTGTGTGTGCATGTGTGTCTGTGCATGTGTCTGTGTATGTTAGTCACTCAATTGTGTCCAAGTCTTTGCAACCCCGCGGACTATAGTCTTCCAGGCTCCTCTGTCCATGAGAAATCTACAGGCAGGAATACTGGAGTGAATTGCTACGCCCTTCTCCAGGGGATCTTCCCGACCCAGAGATCAAACCCATGTCTCCTGCACTCCAGGCAGATTCTTTACTGTCTGAGCCACCAGGGAAACCCCTAAATAAAATTATACCTATCCTCATTTGATATAATGGCCCACACAAAAATTTCCAAAGAATGCCCAACCCTTCATAAAAAGTTCTATATAACTAATAATGGATTTTATCAAAAGTGCAATTTCAAAATCAATTTAAAAAATCAACATGTATGTCTATATATGGCAATGAAGACATAAAACAAAAGTTAAAAATAAAATATTTACAATAAGACCAGAAAGAGAGACTTAAGTATAACTAACAGAACATGTGAAGAACTTGTACACTGAAAGGCTGATGAAAGAAGTCAAAGATATAAATAAATGGAAAGTGTAACCATATCTATCAGCTGGAAACCTGAACACAGGAAAGATGTCAATTCTTTCCCAAGTTGATATCCTGGTTTAATGTAATTTTAGTCCAAGCCCCAGCAAAATCTTTAATAGTTGTAGAAAACTTATTCTGAAATATTTATGAAAAAACATATGAATTAGGATAGATAAAACAAATCGAATGAAGAAAAATAAACATGTGAGACATTTATTTCCAAGTATAAATGATGTTTAACCAAATTTAAAACTATTTTATAGCTAGAGTGATCCAAACTAATGGCTATTTTGGAAGGATGGGTACTTAGATCAATGAAACAATATAAAATCCAAGAATAGATCTACAGCAGCTCACTTCTGACAAAGGAGGTGAAAAATCTCTGAAAACTATAAGAGGTTCAGTAAATAAATGAAAAGATATACCAAACTGATGAAATTAGAAGAATTAATAGTGTTTAAATGTCCATCCTACTAAAGTAATCAACAGAATCAATGCAATCCCTATCAAAATTCCAATGGCATTTTTCACAGAATTATAACAAATATTCCTAAAATTTGTAAGGAAGTACAGAAGATGCTGATTAGCTAAAGCAGACTTCAGAAACAACAACAAAGCTAGAGGCATCAAGCACCCTAATTTCAAACTATATTGCAAAGCTATAGTAATCCATCTATTTCCCATGAAGTGATGGGACCAGATGCCATGATCTTCGTTTTCTGAATGTTGTGCTTTAAGCCAACTTTTACACTCTCCTCTTTCACTTTCATCAAGAGGCTTTTGAGTTCCTCTTCACTTTCTGTCATAAGGGTGGTGTCATCTGCATATCTGAGGTTATTGATATTTCTCCCAGCAATCTTGATTCCAGCTTGTGCTTCTTCCAGCCCAGCGTTTCTCATGATGTACTCCGCATATAAGTTAAATAAGCAGGGTGACAATATACAGCCTTGACGTACTCCTTCTCCTGTTTGGAACCAGTCTGTTGTTCCATGTCCAGTTCTAACTGTTGCTTCATGACCTGCATACAGGTTTCTCAAGAGGCAGGTCAGGTGGTCTGGTATTGGAAACAGTGTCAGACTTTATTTTTTGGGCTCCAAAATCACTGCAAATGGTGACTGCAGCCAGGAAATTAAAAGACGCTTACTCCTTGGAAGGAAAGTTATGACCAACCTAGATAGCATATTGAAAAGCAGAGACATTACTTTGCCAACAAAGGTCCGTCTAGTCAAGGCTATGGTTTTTCCTGTGGTCATGTATGGATGCGAGAGTTGGACTGTGAAGAAAGCTGAGCGCCAAAAGAATTGATGCTTTTGAACTGTGGTGTTGGAGAAGACTCTTGAGAGTCCCTTGGACTGCAAGGAGATCCAACCAGTCCATTCTGAAGGAGATCAGCCCTGGGTGTTCTTTGGAAGGAATGATGCTAAAGCTGAAACTCCAGTATTTTGGCCACCTGATGTGAAGAGCTGACTCATTGGAAAAGACTCTGATGCTGGGAGGGATTGGGGGCAGGAGGAGAAGGGGACGACAGAGGATGAGATGGCTGGATGGCATCACTGACTCAATGGACGTGAGTTTGAGTGAACTCCAGGAGATGGTGATGCTGGGAGACAGGGAGGCCTGGCGTGCTGCGATCCATGGGGTTACAAAGAGTCGGACACAACTGAACAACTGAACTGAACTGAACTGAACTGATAGTAATCCAAACAGTATGCTATTGGCATAAAAATAGACATATGGAACAATGAAACAGAAATTAAACCTACACATATAGTCAATGAATTTATTTTTTTTTAAGTCAAGACTATACAATGGGGAAAGGACAGACTCTAATAAATTATTGGGATATTGGGGAAATTGGAAAGTTGCATGCAAAGCAATAAAAGTTGATCACTAACTTAGACCATACAAAAAATTAACTCAAAATGGGTTAAATACTTGACTAAAGATCTGAAGTCATAAAACTCCTAGTTGTTGTTGTTCAGTCCCTAAGTCTTATCCAGCTCTTTGTGACACCATGGACTGCAGCACACCAGGATCCTCTGTCCTTCACTATCTCCTGGAATTTGCTCAAATTCATGTCTATTGACTTGGTGATGCTATCTAACCATCTCATTCTCTGCTGCCCTCTTCTTTTGCCTTCAGTCTTTCCCAGAATCAGGGTATTTTTTTTTTCTCCAATGAGTCAGCTCTTCTCATCAAGTGGCCAAAGTATTGGAGCTTCAGCTTCAAGGTCAGCCCTTCCAATGAATATTCAGGGTTGATTATCTTTATGAATGACTGGATTGATCTCCTTGCAATCCAAGGGAATCTCAAGAGTCTTCTCCAGTACCACAGTTTGAAAACATCAATTCTTAGGCTCTCAGCCTTCTTTGTGGTCCAACTCTCACATCCATACATGACGACTGGAAAAACATAGCTTTGACTATATGGACCTTTGTTGGCAAAATGATGTCTCTGCTTTTTAAAACACTGTCTATGTTTGTCATAACTTTCCTTTTGAGTAGCAAGTATGTTTTCATTTCATGACTGCAGTCATTTTGGAGAGACTTTGAAGCCACAGTGATTTTGGAGTCCAAGAAAAAAAAATCTGTCTCTTTTTCTCCTTCTATTGGCCACGAAGTGATGGGACCAGATGCCATGATCTTAGTTGTTTTGAAAGTTGAGTTTCAAGTCAGCTTTCCCCTCTCCTCTTTCACCCTCATCAAGAGGCTCTTTAGGTCTTCTTCACTTTCTGCCATTAAAGTGGTATAATCTGCATATCTGAGGCTGTTGATATTTCTCCCAGCAATCTTGATTCCAGCTTGTGATTCATCCAGTACAGCATTTCACATGATGCACTCTGCACAGAAGTTAAATGAGTGGATTGACAATATACAACCTTGTTTTCCTTTCCCAGTTTTGAACCAGTGGCGTTGTTCCATGTCTGGTTCTAACTGTTATTTCTTGACCCGCATTCAGGTTTCTCAGGAGACATGTAAGGTGGTCTGGTATTCCCACCTCTTTAAGAATTTTCCACAGTTCATTGTGATCCACACAGTCAAAGGCATTAGCATAGTCAGTGAACCAGAAGTAGATGTTCTTCTGGAATCCCCTTGCTTTTTCCATGATCCAATGAACACTGGCAATTTGATCTCTGGTTCCTCTGCCTTTCCTAAATCCTGCTTGTACATCTGGAAGTTCTTGATTCATGTACTGCTGAAGGCTAGCTTGAAGGATTTTGAGCATAACCTTGTGAAATGAGTGCAATTGTATGATAGTTCGAACATTCTATCATTGCTCTTATTTGGGTTTGGAGTGAAAACTGACCTTTTCCAGTCCTGTGGCCACTGCTGAGTCTTCCAAATTTGCTGACATATTGAATGCAGCACTTCAACAGCATCACCATTTAGGATTTTAAAGAGCTCGGCTGGAACTCCATCACCTCCACTAGCTTTGTTCATAGTAGTGCTTCCGAAGGCCCACTTGACTTCATACTGCAAAATGTCTGGTTCGAGGTGAGTGACCACTCCATCATGGTTATCCAGGTCATTAAATCTTTTTTCGTATAGCTCTTCCATGTGTACTTGCTGGTTCTTCTTCATCTTTTCTGCTTCTTTTAGGTCCTTACCATTTCTGTCCTCATACTCATCCTTGCATGAACTATTCCCTTGATAATTCCAATTTTCTTGAAGAGATCCCTCATCTTTCCCATTCTATTGTTTTCCTCTATTTCTTTGCTTTGTTCACTTAAGAAGACCTTCTTAACAATTTGATGTATGGCAGAAACTAACACAATGGTGTAAAGCAATTATCCTTCAATTAAATATAAATTTAAAAAAAGTTTAAAGGCCTTGTCTCTCCTTGCTATTCTCTGGAACTCTGAACTCAGTTGGATTATCTTTCCCTTTCTCCCTTGCCTTTCACTTCTCTTCTTTCCTCAGCTATTTGTAAAGCCTCCTCGATCACCTCTTTGCCTTCTTGCATTTCTTTTTCTTTGGGATGGTTTTGGTCACTGCCTCCTGTACCATGCTATGAACTTCCATCCATAGTTCTTCAGGCACTCTGTCTGCTAGATCTAATCCCTTGAATCTAATTATCACCTCTACTGTAAAATCACAAGGAATTTGATTTAGGTCATACACAAATGGCCTAGTGGATTTCTGCCGGGAGCCAGCATGTGAGTCCCCACCCATGACAAGGTCATGTGAGAGAGGTCTGGTGGGCAAGGCGAGCCAGAACTCGAGGGGTGCCTCTCTGGGCCTGCCTGAGTGTCTACCCCAAAACCTGAGCCTCTGTTTTACTGCTTCATGACTTTCACCAACTCCTCTGACAGTCACGAGGGGCTATCCCCAACCACTCTTATCTGTAAGGAAAGCAACTTAAAGCTCTAGTTAACAAGTCTCCAGGGTATAATAAGGTGTGTTCCAATTGTGATCCCCTCAGAAAGCCTTCTAACCTGCCTAATAGGTTTCCAGACTCCTATAGCTACGCCTGTGATTGTTTGCAGACTCCCAACCATGTGAGGCACAAGGAGACTTAGTTATTCTAACAGTGCAGAGCCTCTCGGGGAGTTAGAAATTGTTAAAAATAGAACTAATAGAAGATTTCTTTGTTGAGTTAATGCCTGCTGCCAAGTTTCCATATTCCTTGCCCACTGTGTCCCTGGGAGTATATTGATTGATATTGTTGGTATATAAGACATATAAGCAGAAGCTTTAATGTTAATAATAACCCTAGACCCTTGAGCTAATAAATTCTTCCCTTAATTACCCCCACGACACTCTTGCCCTATAGGAATGCAACTCTGTTTAGTGCTTTAGGGGAGTGGTACTAAACTCTAAGAAAAGTCACCTTTGGAGAAAATAAGTTTTTCTGGTTGACTAATTCTTATCAGAAGAAAAATGTTAGCAGGTCTCCTGACCAGATGATGTAAATCACCCAAAGCCTTTGTATTTGCGATAATGATTCAGGTCTGCTGACCTTACATGACTTTGCATCCCCCATTATCTTCTATGGACAACTTGAGGTATAAAAGTCCCTGCTAAAAATAAAGCTACGGACCCTGCTCACTAAGCTCCGTCTCCCCGTGTCGTTCTTTCTCGTCTCCTTTTCTTTCCTTTTGTCTCTACTCTTTCTTCAGGCCAAAGTAATTGGAGCGTGGGGGTATATTGATTTCCCATGTAAACCAATTATAATTAGGCCTCTGATTCTCTCCACTGACGCTATCCCTTTAAATCACCGAAGCCGTCATCCTGAGGGAATCCCTGGATCCAACCGGGGCTGGACTCCGGTAGTTTTCACTACTTTCTTCAATTTAAGCCTGAATTTTGCAATAAGGAGCTCATGATCTGAGCCACAGTCAGCTCCTGGTCTTGTTTTTGCTGACTGTATAGAGCTTCTCCATCTTCAGCTGCAAAAAACATAATCAATCTGATTTCAGTATAAAATTCCTGGACAATAACTAAAGGGAACATAATTTATACCTGTCTTGGCGATGATTTTTAAGATTTGAACCAAAAACAAAGGCAAAAAATCTAAAAATAAACAAGTGGAACTATTTCAAACTAAAAATTCTCTGCACAGCTAAGGAAATCATCAATAAAAGGAAACACAATCTCCTAAATAGAGGAAAGTATTTGCAAATGATATGTCTGATGAGAGGTTAATATCCAAAATATATAAAGAGCCTTTATAGCTTAATTTTTAAAATTTCATTAAAAATGGGTCAGAGGATCTGAATAAATATTTTTACAGAGAAGACGTACAGATACCCAACAGGTACATGAAAAGGTACTCAACATCACTAATTATCAAAGGAATTTAAATCAAGCCACAATATGATATCATATCACCTCAGGCAATGGCACCCCACTCCAGTACTCTTGCCTGGAAAATCCCATGGACGGAGGAGCCTGGTAGGCTGCAGTCCATGGGGTCGTGAAGCGTCGGACATGACTGAGCGACTTCACTTTCACTTTTCATTTTCATGCATTGGAGAAGGAAATGGCAACCCACTCCAGTGTTCTTGCCTGGAGAATCCCAGGGACGGGGGAGCCTGGTGGGCTGCCGTCTCTGGGGTTGCACAGAGTCGGACATGACTGAAGTGACTTAGCAGCAGCAGCAGCAGCACACCTATTAGAATGGCTTTTATCAAAAAGACAACGAATAACAATGGTTGGCAAGAATGTGGAGAAAAGTGAACACTTGTGCACTGTTGGTGGGAGTGTAAATTTGTGCAACCACTATGAAAAACCCTATGGAATTTGCTGAAAAAATTAAAAAGAGAACTACCTATGACCCCCCCAATTCCACTTCTTGGTATTTGTCTAAAGAAAATGAAAAAACTAAATTAAAAAGATATATGCACCCCCATGTTCATTGCAGTACTATTTATAACAGCCAAGATATGGAAGCAACCTAAGTGCCTGTCAATGGATGCATGGATAAAGAAAATGTAATATAGAAACATCCACTTCTGCTTTATTGACTACACCAAAGCCTTTGACTGTGTGGATCACAACAAACGGTGGAAAATTCTCAAAGAGATGGGATTACCAGACCACCTTACCTGCCTCCTGATAAATCTGTATGCAGGTCAACAAGCAACAGTTAGAAATGGACATAGAACAACAGACTGGTTCCAAATAGGAAAAGGAGTACATCAAGGCTGTATATTGTCATCCTGCTTATTTAACTTATATGCAGAGTACATCATGCAAAATGCTGGGCTGGATGAATCATGAGCTGGAATCAAGATTGCCGGGAGAAATATCAATAACCTCATATATGCAGATGACACCACCCTTATGGCAGAAAGCGAAGAAGAACTAAAGAGTCTCTTGATGAAAGTGAAAGAAGAGAATGAAAAGTTGGCTTAAAGCTCAATGTTCAGAAAACGAAAATCATGGCATCCAATCCCATCACTTCATGGCAAATAGATGGGGAAACAATGGAAACAGTGGCAGACTTTATTTTGGGGGCACTCCAAAATCATTGCAGGTGGTTACTGCAGCCATGAAATTAAAAGACACTTGCTCCTTGGAAGAAGAGCTATGAGCAACCTAAACAGCATAATAAAAAGCAGAGACGTTACTTTGCCAAAAAAAGGTCCATATCATCAAAGCTAAGATTTTTCTGGTAGTCATGTATGGATGTGAGTTGGACCATAAAGAAAGCTGAGTGCTGAAGAGTTGATGCTCTTGAACTATGGTGTTGGAGAAGACTCTTGAGCGTCCCTTGGAGTGCAAGGAGATACAACCAGTTCATCCTAAAGAAAATCAGTCCTGACTATTCATTGGAAGGACTGATGCTGAAGTTGAAACTCCAATACTTTGGCCACCTGATGTGAAGAGCTGACTTCTTGGAAAAGACCCTGATGCTGGGAAAGATTGAAGGTGGGAGGAGTAGGGGACAACAGAGGATGAAATGGTTGGATGGCATCACTGACTTGATGGACATGAGTTTGAGTAAGTTCCGGAAGTTGGTGATGGACAGGGAAGCCTGGGGTGCTGCAGTCCTTGGGGTCACAATGAGCTGGACATGACTGAGTGACTGATATGAACTGAATAAAGAAAGATAAGACAGCAGAGATAGATACACATACAAGAAAATATTACTCAGTCACCAAAAAGAAAAACAAAAGAAATCTTGCCATTTGAGACAAGAATGGTCCTTGAAAATATTATGCTAAGTAAAACAGGTCAAATAAAGAAAAACAAATGTTGTGTGATTTCGTTTATGTGTGGAATCTGGAAAAACAAACCAGAGAAGGCAATGGCACCCCACTCCAGTACTCTTGCCTGGCAAATCCCATGGACGGAGGAGCCTGGTGGGCTGCAGTCCATGGGGTCGCTAGGAGTCGGACACAACTGAGTGACTTCACTTTCACTTTTCACTTTCCTGCATTGGAGAAGGAAATGGCAACCCACTCCAGTGTTCTTGCCTGGAGAATCCCAGGGATGGGGGAGCCTGGTGGGCTGCCGTCTCTGGGGTCGCACAGAGTCGGACACGACTGAAGCAACTTAGCAGCAGCAGCAGCAGAAAAACAAACAAAAATGAGTTCATAGATACAAAGAACACATTTCTTGTTGCCAAAGACAACAAGGTGTGGTGGGCAAAATAGGAGCAGAGGATCAAAAGACAGAAACCTTCAGCTATAAAGTTAAAAAGCCATGGAGATGTAATGTATAGCATGGTGACTATAGTTAATAATACTGTATTGTATATCAGAAAGTTGTGGAGAGAGTAGGTCTTAACAGTTCTGATCACAAGGAAAACAGTGTTTTGATCATGTATGGTGAGGGAATTTAACTGCTCGTTTTGGTGATCGTTTTACAATATATACAGATATTGAATCCTTACTTTGTACACTTGAAATTAATAAATTTTAAAAACTAGAGAGTATCCTTTGAGAAAAAAAATTTCATTTTAGTCAGTGTCCAAATGAAAAACTACCATCCGAGGCACAAAAACATCTAGGAAGTGGTTAAATGTGTGATGGATGGATGAGACAGACGGGCAAGCAGAAAGTCATAGTAACAGATCTTCCTACAACCTTCCCTGACAACCGCGCATGCACACACACACACACACACACACACGCACACGCACACACCCCTATTGTCTATTACCTTGTAGCAGGACTTTGCCTGGGTTTCCTGTGCTGTTTCTGTGGTCTCTTACTGTTTGGTGGTGTTCTGATCTTATGTATAAAAAATTCAGCCTCTTAAGTGAATGAAAAAAAATAAAAAATGAAAATAAACATAGGTGAAATCTAGTATTACTGAAAAAAACAGTATTTTGTCTGCTGCTAGCATCTCAAGAGATTTCTGCAAAATAGAAAGTAGGTTAGAATGATATGATGAAAATCCGGTTTTCTAACACAGAAAGTGGGAGGCTTCCTGGTAAACGGGTAGATTCTGAGTAGACCCAGAAATATCTCCTAGTCCATAAAGGCACATGTTAAAGGAGACAGTGGAGCGTGAGACCACAGGTAGTTTCGAATACACACACCAGCAATTCTAGAGTTGACTCTGCACAGGTGTGGAGCCCCGCGTTAGACCTCAGAGCCTACAACTAACGGGGACAATTCTCTTTGACATGTACCTTGTTCACAAATTTCAGTTTAAAACAGATCATAAAATGCACACCAAGCAGAAAAATATTAGGGTAGGAAAAAAAAGGTGGGGCGTTTATTGACTCCTACTAGTAAAGATCTTTTTGAGGAGAAGTTTAATCCAAAGTGTAGGAGGTAAGCTCCATGAAACTGGAATTTTCTGTCAGAGTGTTTCTCCTTTCATTTATACAATGGAAGTTCCTTCTGCTCCCTTTTGAATCTGTGCCCTTGTGTGCAAGTTGCTCGGTCGTGTTCAACTTTTTGCGACCCCGTGGGCTGTATGCCCATGGAATTCTCCAGGCCAGAAGACTGGAGTTGGTAGCCTTTCCCTTCTCCAGGGGATCTTCCCAACCCAGGGATCGAACCCAGGTCTCCCGCATTGCAGGCGGATTCTTTACCAGGGAAGCCACAAGCTTCTTTCTTTAGGATCTCTCAAAACCGTTCAAATTTTCTTGCTACAAGCTTTACTCTTTGATGATTCCTCCTATGTATGATATCCTTCTGCTCCCTTTCGAATCTATGCCCTTAGATAATTCAAAACAAGGGAGTTTTCCAGGCTTCTTACAGGTCTCTTCCTAAAAATGCTTCAGCTGGCAACTGAGGTGTCAGCTCAGGGAATTTCTCTGATGGGCTGAGACACGATAGAGCAGGGTGAGGCGTGGACTGCTCCAACATGATTTCTTCCAGCAGTTCTCTTTAGACCACCTTCCGGGAGAGGCACCACTTGGAACAGCCACTCCTGAGGATACCCTTGGAGGAGGAGGAGGATGAAGAAAGCTCTGATTCTGAGGGCTCTCACTCTGGCCACCATGATGAGCCCCTATGGAGGTGAAGACATCGTGGGTGAGTGTACAGTTGAGGGGTGTGGGTTTACAATTGTGAAGAATTTTTTAAATTTTTATTTTATATTGGAGTATGGTGGCTCAGATGGTAAAGAATCTGCCTGCAATGCAGGAGACCCAGGTTTGATCCCTGGATTGGGAAGATCCCCTGGAGAAGGGAATGGCTACCCACTTCAGTATTCTTGCCTGAAGAATTCCATGGGCAGAGGAGCCTGGTGGGCTGCAGTCCCTGAGGTCACAAAAAAGTCCGACATGACTTAGCAACTAAACAACTATATATATATATATATATATATATACACACACACACACGCATCTTCTTTATCCATTCATCTGTCAGTGGACATTTAGGTTGTTTCCATGTCTTGGCTCTTATAAATAGCGTTGCTATGAAATAAAGGTGCATTTATCTTTTTGCATTATAGTTCTTTCTGGATATATGCCCAGGAGTGGGATTGCTGGACCATATGGCAACTCTATTTTCAGATATGCATTCTAAATAACAAAGAGTTGTGTGTATGTGTATGTGTGTGAAAGTCGCTCAGTTGTGTCCAACTCTTTGAGACCCCATGGACTAAAAAGCAATATAATGCCAAAGTATAGCATGATTTATTATAAGTATAACTTCAAATTTGATTGTTTGCTTCAGAAATTTGGGTAATGTTGGTGGAAAACCTAGGAACTTAAAATAGGTTAGTCTCAGCTTGTCAACCCAAACTACCAGTCCTGTCACCTCCAGCCAACAAAGCTCTAAAAAGAGGATAAAAACAGATTAATTTTAGTTAATCAGCCCCCTCAGCTCCTCCATTCTGTATTCACAACACCTTCTTGAAGGTGGCTTATTCCACTAAATTTCAGTCTCCTGTCCAAAACTTTGTCCTACTGTGTCATGGGCATTGACAATGGTTATTGAAACCCAAAGGGTGTGGGGGGTCAAGGAAAAGAGAAGAGGAATGGAATGGAATCTTCAGAACATTTCCTAATCGTGATTCATGAAGTCAACAAATATTTAGCGAGGTATCAAGCACTCCTCTGGGCATAAAGCAAGATTTCTGGGAATGCCCTGGTGGTCCAGGGATCAGGACTCCACGCTTCTACTGACGGGGGCACGGGTTCAATCCGTGGTCAGGGAACTAAGATCTCTCATGCTATGTGGCACAGACAAAGAACAACAACAAGTAAAGATTCCTATCCACGGGAAACTCATGTTCTTATAATCAGACAGATAACTTTAAAAAAAAACACATTTCATAAGTAAATAAATTCCATAGTGTGGTAAGAATGAGATAGGTGCTATGAGAAGTAAGAGATTAGGTGATTAGAAATAAAATTATGTAATCATTATCTAGGGCTTCCCCAGTGGCTCAGGGGTAAAGAATCCAGCTGCAATGCAGGAGACACAGATTTGATCCCTGGCTCAGGAAGGTCCCCTGGAGGAAAGCATGGCAACCCATTCCAGTAGTCTTGCCAGGAGAATCCCGTGGACAGAGGAGCCTGGTGGGCTACAGTTCAGAGGGTCGCAAACAGCAAGACATGACTGAAGAGAGTGAGCACGCACACAAGCATTCATCATTAACTTATTTACTGCAATCTTACTATGTGCCATGAACCCTTCAAGTTACTAGGGATACAGAGTGAATAAGACAGCGTCTCAGCACCTCATGGCGTGTACATCACCATCCCTAACCCTAGGATAGAAAAGACAGAAATAGGAAGTGGTATCGGCCCAGGCCAAATATGAACCTACACTCCTACACGGACCATTTCTCATGTGTTTTTGTTTAATCCAATTCTTTCCCCGCCCCTGTATCCTGCGTCCCTGTTCTTATCTTTCTGCTTTGGCGTGGCCACACACCAGCTGACCACGTGGGCACTTACGGCACAAATGTCTACCAGACGTACGGCGCCTCTGGCCAGTTCACGTTTGAATTTGATGGAGACGAGCTCTTCTACGTGGACCTGGGGAAAAAGGAGACTGTCTGGCGGCTGCCCGAGTTTAGCAATATCACCAAATTTGAAGTTCAGAGCGCCCTGAGAAACATTGTTATGTCAAAAAGAAATTTGGACATCTTGATAAAAAATTCCAGCTTTACACCTGCCACCAGTGGTAAGTGTGGCCTCTCTTCACGGCATCTACCTCGTGTTCCTGGTCTCTTTTTCCTCCCCCGGGTAGCTAGTCTTCCCCCTCCCCGACACTCTAAATTGCTCCCCCTTTCTATTTCATTTCCTGGCAAATACCCAGTCCTCGGCTACAGATTTAATCTTGAAATATCCCTCCCCTGAGTTCCAAGAACCCACTCCTTGCAGTAGTTCTAAAAGAGGATATTCTCAAGCTCTTGGCCTAAGTAGCCAAGTAGTACCTCAGCCCTTGTCTCCTTTGAAGAAATAATTCAGCAAAGAGACCAAGCTTGTGAAATCGAGACAGTGTTTATTAAAAACAAGGTACTTGTGGAAGAACTCATAAAAGAACTCAGAGTTTGGAATTTGTTTTTTTTAACATTTTTTAATGGGCCTCAAAATCCTGTGACGGATTTTTTATCGAGCTGTTTCCATTAGAAAGTACTGATTTTAAAAACTAATAACTGAAAACTGCCACACACAAAGCAAATGGTCCGTAAAAGATTCTCCTTTCCTTCTGAAGTTTTTACAATGTATTGTTATTATTAACCAGTCTTTTACTATTAAACGTAAATGGCGAATCACTCCAAATAGACTGAGTTGCACACAGTAGCGAGGATTTAGCTTGCTTATATGGGGGCAGTTTTCTGGGCTGTCTCGGGCCAGTCATCTCGCTTGTGCCCATTTTTCACCTGACTCAGGGTTCTTCCTGATGGGCATGCATCTGTCAGCCAAGGTGGATTCCGGCGCCAAGGTTTCTGGGGGGTTGGCAGGACATCTTCTGGGCTGGCATCTCCTTCCTCCTTTGTCCTCCCTAGACTGAAGGCCTCTTCTGCACATGCATCAGGCTGGGAAATCCCCTTGACCACGAGAACGAGGAAGCTGTGGTCACTTTGTCTTTCACCTAATCAGGGCCCCATGCTCCTGCTGGTATCGTGTCTTGAAGCATCAGCAGGAGACCAGTTGCAGCTGCTCAGCCCGTGGCCCATCTGTCTCCTAGCTCTCACACACCGACCCACTCTGCCCTGTGGATTCCCAGCAAGAAGAACGTGTTCTAAGCTTCATAGTGACCCTAAAGAAGAAGACAGTTCAGAAGAGAATTCGCAGCACAGTTCAGAGGACAGTTCGACATCTGTAGATAAAGATGTCAGCACCAGTTCTGAAGTCACTGTAGAAAGCACTAATCTTCCTCATTCAGAAGGTGGAAGAGCCAAGGTCTAAGTTTTGGACGGTCCTACCAGTAAAATAATAATAATGATGATCAATATATAATATAAGAAACAGGTGAAAATAAAGGGAGGTTATGGCTGACTGTAAAGTGAGTCTGAAGGACATAGGAAATAATACGCTAACAGCTGGGGAGATTGTGCACGGGGTGGGGAAGCCTCCCCTAAACTGATTAAGGAGCAGAAGGCACAGTTGTCAGAAATTCCAATCCATCTTTGGTCTTCATTGTAGAAATCCCTGAAGTGGCTGTGTTTCCCAAATCCTCCGTGGTCCTGGGGATTCCCAATACCCTCATCTGTCAAGTGGACAACATCTTTCCTCCTGTGATCAACATCACTTGGTTTTACAACGGACACTTTGTTGCAGAAGGGATCGCTGAGACCACCTTCTACCCCAAGAGTGACCACTCTTTCCTCAAGTTCAGTTACCTCACCTTTCTTCCCTCCAGTGAAGACTTCTATGACTGCAGAGTGGAGCACTGGGGCCTGGAAGAGCCCCTCGTCAAGCACTGGGGTACGTGCATTCCCAAACCCACACCCTTCTCCACATCCAATCCACCTGCAGACAGTGTCCTTCCGAATCCGGCCTCCGGACTCTGAGACTGAATCAAATCCTGGAGACAGGGTTTTGGGTGAAGTAGAAAGAACAGCTTTATTTCTTTGCCAGGCAAAGGGGGCCCCAGTGGACTACAGCTCTCAAAACTGTGTGTCCCCACCCGGAGGGGGTAGCAAGGAGTTTTATAGTAATGGCATGATAAAGAGGGTATGACCAGCTCCTGAACATTCTTCTCATGTTGACAGCCAGTCTGGGGTCAGTGTGTCGTGGGCAGCATATAGTTAATTTCTCCACCGGTTGGAGATTTCAACAACTGCCAAACAGCTCAAAGACAGTGCTGTGTGTATCCCTTGACGGGGAACCAGGACCCTGCCCCAAGACCACTACAGTTTCTTAACTGCTCCTCCTGTGTCTCCACATCCCCTCCCTTCCCTGAATAACATCTGTTTGAGCCTGCCTCTTGAACTCAGAGAGGTCACGGAGGCTGAATGAAGCCCGTTTCCTGCAAACAAGAAACGGGGAGACACAAAAAGGCTTTTGTGCACAGGAGCATCACAAGACCCTGCTCAGTATCACTTTGACCCTGTAAGTCTTTTTGTTCTCAGAGCCTGAGATTCCAACCCCTACATCAGAGCTGACAGAGACTGTGGTCTGTGCCCTGGGGCTGGCCATGGGCCTCATGGGCATCGTGGTGGGCACTGTCCTCATCCTCCGAGTCCGGTGCTTGGGTGCTGCCTCCAGACGTCGAAGGGCCATGTGAGTCATGGCCTGAAAGATGGGAAGGTAAGGATCAGATCTAGAAAGATGGCACTTCAGGCAGGGAAGGCAAGGGTGGAAAATTGGCATCCAGGATACATACATGTGTTTGAACAACTGTGGGCAAATTGGAGATGGGTTGACGTTGGGACAGAGTTACTGCCAAAATCTTGGTTTTCTCTGCCCACCGATGCTGAATAAAAAATACAGAGACAGAGTTTGGAGAGATAGAAAGATGGCTTTAGTCGGCTGCAGGAAGAACACAGCAGAACACAGCAGGCTAGTGCCCTGCGCGATGGGGAATTGGAGGGGACCATATAGCTGGGGCTCACAGTCTGAGGTCTGTGATCAGGAACAAAGTAGTGAGAGTCTTGCATTCTTCTTTATTGTTTCAAAATAGTCAGAACTGGCTTCAAGAAACTGGATAATTGGGTCCGTTTGTCTCTGATTTATAATATTGCAGCCCTCTTTCTGCAATGCAAAATGCTACAAGGGGTGGTCTGCAAAGGGAGCACTGGGAAGGTAAGCGCCAGGTGCAGGATGGAATTTGCATAGGGTTAAGGGGCAGTGGGTACCGGATATAATTTACATAGTGTCAGGTTCCTTCTGTGAGATACAGGCTACAGTTTAGTAACAGTGAAAGGAAAGCCAGGAGTGATTAACTCTTTCAGGTCTGTTTATGCTTCTTCTCTCATCTGTTCACTGTTCCCTTTACTTGTTCTCAGGAGAGGAAAGTCTTCATTTCTGTTTTCGCTGCAGCATCAGGAGCCCAGGACCATCAGCCTCATGCTGTTTGGTGTTTCAGGTGATCAGTCTTTACAAGAAAAAAAAGGCCTGGTTCAGACTCCAGTTCCCTGTCTTGACCTTGACTGAGACGTGCTCCTTGTTCCACTTCATCACAGAGCTCCTTCCACGCCCTCCTGCCCTCCCTGCCGGGGTGGACTTTATGGAGGAATTTTCCTTCGAAGATCACTGACCCTTATGAATTCTCCCAACTTAGTCTTTGATTCATTGACTACCTGTCACAGAGAGACCTGGATTGTTCCACCCAGCCGCCTAGTTCTTGGTCACCCTAATCCAACATCTGTTCCAAACAAATAAGTAAATCTTGCACCAAGAGATTGTCTTGCTAAGTGAAGTAAGTCAGAAAGAGAAAGACAAATGCCATATGATATCACTTACGTGTGGAATCTAAAATATGACAGAAGTGAACCTACCTATGAAACAGAAGCAGGATCAGGAACATAGCGAATGGACTGGTGGTTGCCAAGGGAGGAGGGGGATGGGAGAAAGCTGGACTTGGAGTTTGGGATTAGCAGATGCAAACTGGTCCATGTAGAATGGATAAACAACAGGGTCCTCCTGTGTAGCACAGGGACCTATATTCAGTATCCTGTGATAAACCATAATGGAAAATGACCACAAGAACATATACAGATGTATGTATGTATAACTGAGTCATTTTGCTGTATAGCAGTAATTAAGACAACATTGTAATTCAACTATACTTCAATAAAAAGAAAATTTTAAAGAAGACAAATCTCTTTCTAGGGTATTTTTGTTCAGTGTGTCCATTTTCTCTGTTCCTAGGGCTAACTCCTGTATAAGCATGGAAGCCCCTGTGTTGGAAGGCTCATGGAAATCTCAGCTCCATGGAACCTGTTTCTCAAATCACGTTAATACCACGCAGCCAAGTGTGAAAATGATGTTCTTAAATGGGGACCTTTTTTCCTCCCTAAACTTCCTCTTTGCTCTCTCTCTCTTCTTACATTAAGTATCAATGAACATAAAGCAAAATTTCTCCCCTCAGTGCAAAGTGTTTATATCTAACATGCAAAAAAGTGTGTGTGGGGGGGGGGGGAATGGTGCCAGTGTTCAAGAGTTTAATTTTAAAAGAGAAGTCTAAGTCTGTGCAGGAGACCAGACATTGAAATAAAATCTTTTAAACATCAAAACTGGATTTTGAGAGTGCAAAGTCAGAAACATGGATCCGTGAAGGAGGCAGAATGATGTAAATCTCTCCTCCCCATTTTCATCCTGATGAGACAGAAAGTCTCCAGGTAGGAATGAGACAGAGCGTAGAAGTGAGAATGATAGAATAAGATAATGCTTTCTGTATCTCAGAAAACGCCCCGCACTTTCTCTTATCTGGGTTAATATCAAGGAGAAAGGAGAGACTGGCTAACAGGCCCAGAGCAGGGGCAACCTCTCTGCCCTGTAGGTAACCCCATTTAGCAATACTGTAAGTACAATGTAAATGCACTCCACCCTCAAGTTCATAAATTATGTAGTTTTTTTTATTTTTAATGTATTTTATTTTCAGTTGTGCTGCACGGCATGGGAGATCTAAGTTCTCTGACCAAGGATTGAACCCATGACCCTTACAGTGGAAGTGAGAGTCTTAACCATTGGACACCCCGGGAAGTCCCAAAATTAGGTTTATTAACATACTATCTTTAATTGGTGTTGTTCTATTTTATGAGACTTTGTAAATAGACTGAGATTTCGGTAATGTATTAAGACCACCCTATTTCAAATTTTTATGCAATATAATCCTTTAGTAACCACAAAATGGGCTGTTGAGAGTGCCGGGGTCCAGCCCCTGTGGATCCAAGGAATTCGAAGGGGAGACGGTTTCGGCGATCAGGAAACCATAGCTTAATTAAGTGTTAATTAGAGATATAAAGAGTGGTTAAATAGGGATAGCTCAGTGAAAAAATTCAGTGGAGAAAAGAGGCTGAATAACTTGGTTTATGTGGAAAACCAATAAAACTCCAAGACAAGGAGTTTGCACCACCTATGTAGGCCACAGGCATCCTCCCATTGTCCCGAAGGAGAGAAGATACTAAGGCCTCCCCGGTCAGATCTTAGAAGCCCAGGCAAAATTAATAGGCTTGGCGAGCCTCCACACTCCAGATGGGAATTCAGCCAGAAGGTGAGAGAAAGAACGACATGGGGAGACCAAGCTTCAGTGAGCAAGGCCCACACTTTATTTTCCAAAGTAGTTTTTATATCTTAAGTTGTGCATAGAGGATAATGGGGGAAAGGGTAGAGTCATGCAAGGTCAGCAGTCCTTGATCCTTATCGAAGCCAGGCTTTCTTCCTGCAAACTTATCATATGCAAAAGTTTAGGTGATTTACATCATCTTCTGGCCAGGAGGCCTGTTAACATTTTATGACCCTTTCTTCAGAAAACTTATTTTTCTCTAAAGGTGATTATTCTAAAGTCAGGTGCCACCCTCCAAAAGCATTAGATAAAGTTGCATTCCTATAGGGCAAAAGAAAAGAATTAACTCAAGGGTCCAAGGTTACAAACATTAAAGCTACTACTCACATTCCTATACACCAACTATATTAATCAATACACTCCCAGGGACACAGTAGGTAAGGGATATGGAAACTTAGCAGCAAACATTGGCCCGATAAATGAAAACCCTTCACCAATATAATTTCTAATCAACCCACTATACTATACTAATAATCTTCTAACTGCTCAAAGGAATCTGTATTTAGAAAGTTTAGAACATCTCGCGCCTCTCATGGTTGGGAGGCTGTGAACGATCACATGTGGCCGGAAGAACCTGTTCAGAAAGGCTAGAGAACTTCCAAAGGAGTTTGTGAACTAAAACACTCTTGTCACGCCCAGGAACTTTATTAACTGGAGCTGTAAGTTAACTCTTTTTCAGAGAGAGAGATGGTAGTGGGGGACAGCCCCCCGTAAAGTCAGAGATGTAGGTGAGAGCACAAAGCAGTGAAGTAGACAGACTCTGGTTTTGGGGGTAGATGCTCGAGAATTTCCAGGGGGACTCCTGAGGCTCGATCCCGCCTTTGCGTATGCCGAGCCTCCTTCCTCATGACCTTTGCCATGGGCGGAGGTCCTCACGCTGGCTCCCGGCAGAGAGGATCCACGAGGTAATACATATAAAACACTTAGCCTAATGGGTGTCACATGGAAAGCATCCATTATGTTACCTCTGACTGTAATTCGTATTATCTGGAACCAAACTCCAATCTCAATGTCCAAACTCCAGGGGTCACATTGAGTCCTTACTGAGCATTCTTTTTGCTTAAACTACTTAATTTTATATACATCTGTACACCAATTCCAGGCATGAGGCATTCTTAACTTTCTTGTTTCTTGCCCTTTCTTTTGCTTTCTATTTCATTATGGTTCAGTTCAGTTCAATTCAGTCGCTCAGTCGTGTCCGATTGCGGTAAAAGAGGTATAACTAACATTTACCATTTTAACCATTTTGAGGCTGTGGTTCAGGAGTGTTAAATACATTTGCATTGTGTTGTGCAACCGTTACCATCAACCATTACTTTTTCATCTTCCTAAACTGAAACTCTGTAACTACTAAATGATGCCTCTATTTCCACCTCCCTTCCGCTCCTGATAACCACCATTCTACTTTTTTTTTATTAATTGTGTGTGTGTGTGTGTGGCTGTGCTGGGTCTCCACTGCTGTGCAAGGGCCTTCCCTAGTTGCAGAGAGTGGGGTCTGCTCTCTAGTTGGGTGTACGGGCTTCTCATTGCGGTGGCTTCTCCTGTTGCTAAGTCCGGCTCTAGGTGACCAGGCTCAGTGGTTGTGGCTCATCAGCTTAGTTCCCCCGAAACGTGTGGGATCTTCCCTGACCAGAGATCAAACCCATCTCTTGCATTGGCAGGCAGATTCTTAGTCCCTGGACCACCAGGGATTCTACTTTTTATCTCTATAAATTTGACTATTCAAGATCCTTCACATAAATGTGATTATACAGTATTTGTCCTTTTGTGACTGGCTCGTTTTAATTTAGCATAATATTTTCAAGGCTCAGCCATGTTGTAGCCTTTGTCCATTTTTCCTCCCTTTTTAAGGCTAAATAATATTCCACTGGGCTTCCAAGGTGGCTCAGTGGTAAAGAATCCACTTGTAAAAGGAGGAGACACAAGAGACACAGGTTTGATCCCTGGGTTGGGAAGATCCCCTGGAAAAAGAAATGATAACCCGCTCCAGTATTCTTGCCTGGAAAACTCCATGGACAGAGGGGCCTGGAGGGTTACAGTCCATGGGGTTGCAAAGAGTTGGACATGACTGAGCAACTGAGCTCACACAGTATTCCATTGTGTCCGTACACTCCATTTTGTTTATCCAGTCATCCATCAACAAACGTTTGAGTTGTTTCCACCTTTGGATACTGTGAATAATACTTCTGTGGACATTGCTGTTTTAGTCCCTGCTTTCCATTCTTTGGAGATATAATAGAGAGTTCCAATTGCTAGACCATATGGTAATCGTATGTTTAATTTTCTGAGGACACACCATACTGATTTCCACAATGGCTGCACCATTCTACATTCCTGTCAACAATGTACATGGGTTCCTATTTCTCCACATTCATGACAACACTTGTTATTTTCTGAGTTTTTGATAATAACCATCCTAATGGATGTGCATATAACTACGCACAAGAAAATGGTGATTCTCATAAACAAAATATTTCTCAAAAGAAACAAACAGAACCAATAAATAAAGTTATTTTGTATTTATATTAAATTCAAAGTCATGCATGCATAAGAAAAATAAGATAATTTTCAAAAAATTCAGAGTAATATTTTCCTCTTAAAGGAAAAGATAGTAAAAAAAAGGTGCACACAAGATGCTCCTAGGAAGCTGGTTGTGTTTTGGTTTTTAAACTGCATGAACTGCATGGTTTGTTATTGATGAAGTTCTGCACACAGGTTTATGAAACTCTCTACAGAAGTTACATGTCACTCTAAAAGAAATGTTAGCATTATTATATCTCCTATTATAAAAATATGATTCTCAAGTCATGAGCTAAAGAATTGTGTGCATAGCTTTCCTAGATGTAAATCCAGTTCAGGAAATATAAATCCAATTTACTTCAGGAAATGTGCTCTTTAAGGAAAATGATGTGTTTACACTTAAGAGCAGAGAAGGCAATGGCACCCCACTTCAGTACTCTTGCCTGGAAAATCCCATGGACGGAGGAGCCTGGTGGGCTGCAGTCCATGGGGTCGCTAAGAGTCGGATACAACTGAGCGACTTCACTTTAACTTTTCACTTTCATGCATTGGAGAAGGAAATGGCAACCCACTCCAGTGTTCTTGCCTGGAGGATCCCAGGGACAGGGGGGCCTCGTGGGCTGCCGTCTGTGGGGTGGCACAGAGTCGGACATGACTGAAGTGACTTAGCAGCACACTTAAGAGACATGAAGACCTTTTAAACTAACAGAAATTTAAGATCCAATTCCCAAGGATGTGGATCAATAAGGAAAATAATTGGAAGGATCGTGATGACTTTTACCCATCCTATCGTCATTAAAGCACCCCCAGGCTCAGTTCAAGGTAAAAAGGTTACATGAAGTGTATATTGTTGGACACAATAGAGGAAAATAGTCAACATCTTCTGTTGGATGATGGGACTCCTTCTTGGGAAAGTTCTTCTGGTGGCAAAGTCTCAAAAGGAATATCACCAGTGATGTTTTATGTCAAGCGACAGACGCAGGCTTAGGAAAGACCTGTCAACAAAGGACCGTCTAGTCAAGGCTATGGTATTTCCAGTGGTCATGTATGGATGTGAGAGTTGGACTATAAAGAAAGCTGAGCTCCAAAGAATTGATGCTTTTGAACTATGGTGTTGGAGAAGACTCTTCACAGTCCCTTGGACTGCAAGGAGATCCAACCAGTCCATCCTAAAGGAGATCAGTCCTGGGTGTTCATCGGTAGGACTGATGTTGAAGCTGAAATTCCAATACTTTGGCCACCTGATGCAGAGCTGACTCATTTGAAAAGACCCCGATGCTGGGAAAGATTGAAGACAGGAGGAGAAGGGGATGACAGAGGATGAGATGGTTGGATGGCATCACCGACTCAATGGACATGAGTTTGGGTGGACTTCGGGAGTTGGTGATGGACAGGGAGGCCTGATGTGCTGCAGTTCATGGGGTCACAAAGAGTCGGACACGACTGAGCAACTGAACTGAGAACTGAGAAACTGGAAGTGGTCACTTCACATGTACCTCAGAAAGCAAGATAAGAAGGAAGAAGAAAGCACTTCAGGGAAAAATAAAAACCCAAAGAATAAAAATAAAACAGAGGGTAGGGGAGTGAATCACTGGTACAGCCAGATACTGGAAGAGTTGCAGGAAGGGAGACCCAACCCCCTCCAGGGCCCGAGACTGGACAGTTGTCTAACACTCGGAAATGAGCTGTCCCAGGAGACACAGAGCTGACAGAGCAAGAGACTTTATAAAGGGGTGCCTGGCTGAGAGCAGGAGGGTTGGGGAGCCCCGGAGGACTGCTCCACCCCCTGGTTTGCGGTCCTGGGTTTTACGGTGACAGGTTAGTTTCCCGGTTGTCTCTGGCCAATCGTTTTGACTCAGGGTCCTTCCTGGTGGCTCACATGTCACTCAGCCGAGATGAATTCCAAAGCGAAGGATTCTGGGAAGTTGGTAGCACATACAGTGGGCAGGTGTCTCCTTCCCACTTTGGGCCTTTCCCAGATTCTCCCAGTTGGTTTTCGGTGGCCACACCTTGTTCCTTATCGGGAGACCCTTTTGTGAGACAACTCATGTAAGTGGTTATCACTGTGTCTGGCCAAGGCAGGTGGTTTTGGTCAATGGTTTCCTAAACAGAAGTGGCAAAACAGAGAATTAAAAATAATGAATGAGGGACTTCCCTTGTGGTCCAGTGGCTAAGTCTTGGTGTTCCCAATGTAGGGGGCCCAGGTTCCATCCTTTGTCAGGGAACTAGAGATCCCACATGGAGGAACTAAGACCTGAACCTATCAAAAAATTATATAAATTGTTGTAATATAATGAGTGAGGCTTGTGTGCCCGGCAGAAGACCTTTGATTTGGATTTCACTCATGTAGATATACACTGGAAAAAAGTGAATACTGACATGTAATTAGGGGTACTTCATCAGAACCATTTTCTCTTGAATTTTACATTGTCAAAAAAAAAAAAAAAAAAGAATGGTCTGGATCTCAACAAATTACTTTTTTAATGTGTTGTAAGATTGTGAAGGAAAATGTTTACTGATAAAGGCACACAGAAAGAGCTGATAATTACTCCTATACTCTTAAACTCAGTTTGGGAGCTCTGTTAACAACAAAAATGGAGCTGATGGCTATTGGATTAGCAAGGTATAGCAGTGATTTTAAGAACCTCATAAGCAAAACTTAGTAGATTAATATACTGTCGCTTTAAATTTACAGGGAACTAAATCTTACTGGACATCTGTTACTGGTTTTGAGATGAGAAATTGTAATTGGAATGCAATGAAGTGTGCTTCGAGGTAAACAATGATAGGTCTGCATTTTATTTATTTAGTATTATTATTTTTGACCATGCCACAAAGGCTTGTGGAATCTTAGTTCCCATTTTCCCTGACTGAGGTGGAACCTGGGCTATGAGCTGTGAAAGCACTGGATCCTAAGCATGAGCCCACCAGGGAATTCTCTAGGTCCATATTCTTGATGAAACATGAAAAACACAGCACAGATTGGGTTTCTCTGGTAGCTCAGCTGGTAAAGAATCCACCTGCAATGCAGGAGACTCTCAGTCGATTCATGGGTCAGGAAGATCCCCTGGAGAATGGATAGGCTACCCACTCCAGTATTCTTGGGCTTCCCTGGTGGCTCAGATGGTAAAGAATCTGTGTGAAATGCAGGAGACCAACGTTCGAACCCTGGTTTGGGAAGAGTCCCTGGAGGAAGGCATGGCAACCCACTCCAGTATTCTTGCCTGGAGAATCCCATGGACAGAGGAGCCTGGTGGGTTACAGTCCATGGGGTCACAAAGAGTCAGAAACAACTGAGCAACTAAGCATATATATATGGGTTTCCCTGATGGCTCAGTGGTAAAGAATCCTCCTGCCAAGCAGGAGACACAGGTTCGATCCAATGGGTCAGAAAGACCCTCTGAAGAAAGAAATGGCAACTCCAAATACCAACTCCAGTATTCTTGCCTGGAAAATCCCATGGATGGAGGAGCCTGGCAGTTTAGAGTCCATGAGGGTCACAAAAAGTCAGACACAACTTAGTGACTAAAAAATAACAACAAATTTACATTTAACCTGGCTCTTGACAATAATTGCACAAAGCATTGGTCTTAAATCAGGTTCTCCTAAAAGCAGTCTAAGACAAGGGCTTTTGTAATTTTTCAGTGTGGTGACTCATCATAGCCATTTGTTCACAACCTCGTCATTTTTGCTGATGCACGCATGCATATCCCATTGCTCAGTGGTGTCCAACTCTTTGCAACCCCATGGACAGAAGCACAGCAGGCTCCCCTGTCCTTCAACTATCCCCTGGTGTTTGCTCAAACTCATGTCCATTGAGTCAGTGATATATCCAAACATCTTATCCTCTGTCACTCCCTTCACCTCCTGCCCTCAATCTTTCTAAGTATCAGGGTCTTTTCCAAGGAGTTGGCTGTTCGCATTAGGTGGCTAAAGTACTGGAGCTTCAGCATCAGTCCCTTATTAGGGTTGACTTCCTTTAGGATTGACTGGTTTGCTGTCCAAGGGATTCTCAAGAGTCTTTTCCAGCACCACAGTTTGAAAGCATCAATTCTTAGGTGCTCAGCCATCTTTATGGTCCAACTATCACATCCATACATGACTACTGGAAAAACCGTAACTCTGACTACATGGGTGTTTGTCAGCAAAGTGATGTCTCTGCTTTTTAATACACTGTCCAGGGTCATCTTAATTTCTGTCCATGGGATTACTCAGACAAGAATACTGGAGTGGGTTGCCATTTCCTCATCCAGGGGATCTTCCCGACCCAGCCATTGAACCTGCGTCTCCGGTGTCTCCTGCATTGGCAAGCAGATTCTTTGTTGCTGAGCCTCCTGGGAAGCCCTTTTCTGGAGATACACGTCTGGTAAATCCCTAGTCACCCCCACATGTCTCATCTGAAGGAGCACTGTGCTAGAGTTACTACCGTCACAGCTCCCTGGGGTTGAGGTAGACCTCCAAAACTTCACAAACAAGAAATTGTACAGTCTGTGCTCTCTTTTGCCTGGCTTCTTTCATCCACCGTGAGGCTTGTTGTTGCCTGTGAGTTTCATCCATGTTGCCTGTATGAATAATTCGCTCCTTGTTATTCTCTGAAGAAAGGAAATTTGTTGATTTCTGATTTTGCTGAGTGACTTCTTAGTTATTTTCTGTTTGGGGCTAATATAAATAACAAATAGTGGCTCTGAACATTTTTAATAAGTCATTTTATGGACATATGTTTATATTTCTTTAGGTAAGGATTTACAAGCAACATTGTTGTGTCATAGAATAAGTCTATCTTTCCAAAAAATAGCCAGACTTTTAAAGCACTGGTTGTACGCAAAAGGTGAGCATTTGGGTTACAAGACATCTTGACATTAGATAGTCTCCATTTTTTTTTTTAATTTAGCCATTTGTGTATGTGTAGTGATATCAATGGATTTAACTTGCTCTTCTATATAGAGTTCTATTTTACCACTTCAAGTAAAATGTTTTACAGCCATAAAGAGATGAAGAATGTGATTTTCTGGAATGAGAGGACAGAAATTGAGTGAAAGCAGGGAGAGGGACAGACGCCCTGTGGAAGAGTTACCCAGATTACTCTGTGCTTTTCTGGAAACTCCCGGCCCACAGCAGACTGAAAGGGAAAGTGTGGTAATGCTGGCTTCTCCTCAGTGAAACCAAAGCCGTGTCTGCAAGATACGACCATTCTCAGGCCAGTTGTCAGTCACTAAAAGAAGGAAGCCATAAAAATAGCTTAAAATAGTGCATAAAGAGACAGGCAAATCAGTGATTTCTCATTGAGAATCACACCTAAATGAACTGGTTGTGAGTTTGAGACCCAAGATTGACTAGACGTTGTTGTTGTTCTAAGTAGAAAACATCTACTGAACCCAAAAGTGGTTGATCTGCACATCACCTATTGTGTAACAATATCAGTTCAGTTCACTTCAGTTCAGTCGCTCAGTCGTGTCCGACTCTTTGCGACCCCATGAATTGCAGCACGCTAGGCCTCCCTGTCCATCACCAACTCCCGGAGTTCACTCAGACTCACGTCCATCGAGTTAGTGATGCCATCCAGCCATCTCATCCTCTGTCGTCCCCTTCTCCTCCTGCCCCCAATCCCTCCCAGCATCAGGGTCTTTTCCAATGAGTCAACTCTTCGCATGAGTTGGCCAAAGTACTGGAGTTTCAGTTTTAGCATCATTCCTTCCAAAGAAATCCCAGGGCTCATCTCCTTTAGAATGGACTGGTTGGATCTCCTTGCAGTCCAAGGGACTCTCAAGAGTCTTCTCCAACACCACAGTTCAAAAGCATCAATTCTTCGGTGCTCAGCTTTCTTCACAGTCCAACTTTCACATCCATGCATGACCACTGGAAAAACCATAGTCTTGACTAGACGGACCTTCGTTGGCAAAGTAACAATATCATCCCCCCTTATTTTTTATTGTAGAGGGTTCTATCTGGAAATAACTGATATTACTAAGAGAAATAAAGTATTTTTAAGGATTTGCTGTCCCATGTGTAGTGGGTTTTCAAACAATGTACCTCTTGACTTCTAATGCTTCTGTGCTGTGCTATAGACAGAAAGCACATTCACGGATAATCTTTTTTTTCTTCATTCTTTTTAAAAAACTTTTATTTTGTATTAGACTATAGTTGATTTACAATGTTCTGTGAGTTTCAGGTGTATAGCAAATTGATTCCATTATAAATATACACATATATATTCTTTTTCAAATTCTTTTCACATTCATGTTATTACAAAATATTGTGTAGAATTCCCTGTGCTACATGATAGGTCCTTGTTAGTTATCTATTTTATGTATAATAGTGTGTACATGTTCATTTCAAGCTCCTAATTCATCACTCCCACCCACCTTTCCCCTTTGATAACCATAAGTTTGTTTTCTATGTGAGTCTGCTTCTGTTTTGTAAATAAGTTCATTTGTATCATTTTTTTTCTGAGATTCCATCTATAATCATATCATATGATTTTTAAAAAATATTGGGAGTATAGTTGATTTACAATATCATGTTAGTTTCTGCTATACAGCAAAGTGATCCAGTTATACATATACATCCATCCATCCTTTTTTAGATTCTTTTCCCACATAGGCCATTCCAGAGTCCAGAGCAGAGTTCCTGTGCTATACAGCAGGTCCTTCTTAGTTACCTATTTTATATACAGCAGTGTGTGTGTGTCAGTCTCCATCTCTCAATTTATCCCTCACTTCTCCCCCTGGTAACCATAAATCTGTTTTCTACATCTGTGAGTCTGTTTCTGTTTTATGAATGAGTTCATTTGTACCACTTTTTTAGATTCCACATACAAGTGATTTGTTGTTCGGTCACTAAGTCGTGTCCGACTCTTTGCAACCCCATGGACTGCAGCACACTAGGCTTCCCTGTCCTTCACCAACTCCTGGAGTTTTTTCAAACTCATGTCCATTGAGTAGGTGATGTCGTCCAACCATCTTATCCTCTGTCACCCCCTTCTCCTCCTGCCCTCAGGCTTTCCCAGCATCAGTGTGTTTTCCAGTGAGTCAGCTCTTTGCATCAGGTGGCCAGAGTATTGGAGCTTCAGCTTCAGCATCAGCCCTTCCAATGAATATTCAGGCTCGATTTCCTTTAGAATTGACTGGTTGGATCTCCTTACAGTCCAAGGGACTCTCATGAGTCTTCTCCAACACCACAGTTTGAAAGCATCAGTTCTTCAGCACTCAGCTTTCTTTATAGTCCAACTCTCACATCCATAGGAGAAGGCAATGGCACCCAATTCCAGTACTCTTGCCTGGAGAATCCCATGGACGGAGGAGCCTGGTAGGCTCCTAAGAGTTAGCGACCCCCCTAAGAGTGGGGTTGCTAAGAGTTGGACACGACTGAGCGACTTCACTTTAGCTTTTCACTTTCATGCATTGGAGAAGGAAATGGCAACCCACTCCAGTGTTCTTGCCTGGAGAATCCCAGGGACGGGGGAGCCTGGTAGGCTGCCGTCTATGGGGTCACACAGAGTCTGACACGACTAAAGCAACTTAGCAGCAGCAGCAGCAGCTCACATCCATAAATGACTACTGGAAAAACCATAGCTTTGACTATATGGACCTTTGTCAGCAAAGTGATGTCTCTTGTTTGCATCATATAACACAAGTGATATCATATGATATTTATCTTTCTCTGGGTGACTTACCTCACTTAGTATAATCATACCCAGGTCCACATTCCTGGATGATCTTAAGTGTCATCTGGCTTTGGCTGATCAGAGGCATTCTAGAGAAGCTTGGACATGCTAACGGCTTTCTTTCCTGAAAAGACACCAGTGTGGGTGCGCTTTGTTTTTTGGCCACAGAATTAGGAGATATTGTCACTTCATGGCGTAAAGAGACAGGTGTCACAGTGGCTTCCTGTAGTCAGGACCTTCTGTAATGTGATGCTTCTGACTCAAGCTAGCTTCCCAGGTTGCCTGATTTGGTTCCACCTCGTGTCTTGCTGATTCTCTGAGCCATACTAAGCCTTCTAATAAACTCCATTCTGCTTAAAAGCATTTAAAGTAAATTTTGTTCCTCTGGGCTCTTCTTGTACAAACAGGCTATGTTTATTACTTGAACAGCTGGAGGTGTGGGGAGGGAAACTCCTTAGGCCAAATCAATGCCCGCTTCTGCCATAAATAAATGATAGTGCTGAGCGCCTACTATAGTGGAGCCTTACATTTAGGAATGCATGTTCACAATCACAACCCACTCCAGGGTTCTTGCCTGGAGAATCCCAGGGACGGGGGAGCCTCGTGGGCTGCCGTCTATGGGGTCGCACACAGTCGGACACGACTTAGCAGCAGCAGCATTCACAATTACTGTCTATGTCAGTGCTAATTTATTACCTTCATCAGAAGTAGACCTTGGCATCTCCACCTAAGGGCCAAGACCCTGCTTCTAAGTCTTTCCACCAATTCATCATCTTCATGGGCATTTTCTTTCAGGGTACCAAGTCCCAATGGATGACATATTGACTTCTTATTCATTTCTAGAGAGCCAGAACACTGGAGTTAGATGTACTCTGAATCATATAAAAATGTCAACTTTTGAGTACTGAAGAGGTTCTCTTGGAGAAGCCATCACTTTTTAACATGTTATCTGAGCTTAACAGAAATTAGATAAACACCATTTCCTCTTGTGTCTGGCACTAATAGCCCCAAAAGAGATACTTTGAATGAGAACTTCAAAACAGATGGATGATATGGGTTCAGGAACAAAACAAGTATAGCAGCTTGTAATGACATCTATTCACTAGTTTACTGGATATCTCTTTCAAAGAAGTAGAGAAAGAAAGAAGCTATAAAGGTCAGAAAGGAAGAGACAAACCTATTATTTTTAATACATTTTACCTGTGTACAAAAACTGTGTTTAGGGGCAATCAAAAAATTTTTCAAGATCACTTACAAGAGGGGCCCCCCACAGCAGTCCAGTGGGCCAGTGGTCTAGGGGCTTTCACGGTAAAGGGTGTGGGTTCAGCCTCTGGTTGGGCAAGTTCTGCATGCTGCTAGGGAATCAAAAAAAGTCACTTTTGAGGTTTATAAGAATTAAGCATGATTGCTGACTTTAAGATCTTGTATGATGAAGCAATTCTGTTCCTGTAGAGAACACAGTATGGAGACAACTTTTAAATCCCCTCAAACAGTACCATTTCCTGTTCATCAAAGAGAAATATGGGAAACACCAAAGTGACATGGGATGATAATGATGTAATCCTGCTGTATGAAGGCCTCTGTGTGTGTCGGTGTGCAAAAGTAGCCAAGACAATTCTGGAAAGAAAATCTAGAGTGGAAGAGGGAAGACATTCCAGATACCAAAGCACATGATAAAATTATAGTCATTAGAAGTGTGGTATTGGCACAAGAGTACAAATATACACCAAATATACACCCAAATAGAAAAGATTCCAGAGACAGATGAAGCCCTGAACCAGAGATCTCCATGAAGCCAACCATAAATATGTACCACGTGCCTATTCTGTATCAGGGACTATACTGGTATTGACAGGAAAGTGTGCACACCCTAAAAGGTGGGAATTATATGTTCTTCAGCAGCCTTGCTGATCTGAATTTTTTAAGATTGATTTCTTAGAGCATCCAGTATAACCCAAACAGATGAAGTGGAACAGTAGAAAGGCATATGATGAACTCAGAAATATGAACAAAGACCAAGTCACAGAGGATTTTGTTAGCCAACTGAGGAATCTAGATTTAATTTTAAGTACTGTAGGAAAACACTTGAGATATTTAGGCCTTATGTAGATGTGATGTGATTTAGCTTTTCAGAATATTTCTTATTGCTCTGTGGAAAGTAAATTGTAGGAATAGAGAAAGGAGTAGAGAAATGAGTGGGAGGCTGTTTCAATAATTCTGAAAAGAAATGACAGTGTCTTAAACAGGAAAGAATCAAATCTCTTCAATCCAATCCATCAAAAGCATAAATATAGATTATCTTTAAGAGGCCTACTTTCTGCTCATGGCCAAAAATCCAACATAACTAAGTTGAATAGTTTAAAAATTAAAGTACCTGCTCCATAAAGACATTGTTAGAAGTAAAATTAGACAAAAAGGGAACACTCAGGGTGAGATGTGACTACTGCCTAGGAGGAGCCAGGGAAAATCTGTGTGAGGGGATAGAATGACCACTTAGGAACCTTACAAATGTGATGTAATTCTTTCCTAATAAAGGTCTAAATGCCTCTCATTTGAAAGTTTTTCACTAGAATGTAACCTGGGAAGATGGATCAGAGGAATCTGTCTCTTTGTCATCCTTTCCTGCTCATTCACAGGAGGAAAGGATAGATAAACTGAGGACCTGGGGCTGCAGTTGAAATACTTGAAGTCGTAGCAAAAAGAGAGATAAGCTACAGTAATTGAGCCTGCATTTCAGGATCTCGATTCATCAAGAATTCAGTTTTATCAGTAGTTACTGCCTAACAGATTCCCCCATTAGGGTTTCATAATACACCACACAAAATGATAAATTATTGCAAAAATTCCCAGAAAAACTACAAAGTCACAGTCATCAAGACAGTATGGTACTGGTACAAAGACAGAAATATAGATCAATGGAACAAAATAGAAAGCCCAGAGATAAATCCACACACCTATGGACACCTTATCTTTGACAAAGGAGGCAAGAATATACAGTGGAGAAAAGACAATCTCTTTAACAAGTGGTGCTGGGAAAACTGGTCAACCACTTGTGAAAGAATGAAACTAGAACACTTTCTAACACCATACACAAAAATAAACTCAAAATGTTTTAAAGATCTAAACATACGACCAGAAAATATAAAACTCCTAGAGGAGAACATAGGCAAAACACTCTCTGACATAAATCATAGCAGGACCCTCTATGACCCACCTCCCAGAATATTGGAAAAAAAGCAAAAATAAATAAATGGGACCTAATTAAAATTAAAAGCTTCTGCACAACAAAGGAAACTATAAGCAAGGTGAAAAGATAGCCTTCAGAATGGGAGAAAATAATAGCAAATGAAGCAATGGACAAAGAATTAATCTAAAAAATATACAAGCAACTCCTACAGCTCAATTCCAGAAAAATAAACGACCCAATCAAAGAATGGCCCAAAGAACTAAACAGACATTTCTCCAAAGAAGACATACAGATGGCTAACAAACACATGAAAAGATGCTCAACATCACTCATTATCAAAAAAATGCAAATCAAAACCACAATGAGGTACCATCTCACGCTGGTCAGAATGGCTGCTATCCAAAAGTCTACAAGCAATAAATGCTGGAGAGGGCGTGGAGAAAAGGGAACCTTCTTACACTGTTGGTGGGAATGCAAACTAGTACAGCCACTATGGAGAACAGTGTGGAGATTCCTTAAAAAACTGGAAATAGAACTGCATTATGACCCAGCAATCCCACTGCTGGGCATACACACCAAGGAAACCAGAATTGAAAGAGACACGTGTACCCCAATGTTCATCGCAGCACTGTTTATAACAGCCAGGACATGGAAGCAACCTAGATGTCCATCAGCAGATGAATGGATAAGAAAGCTGTGGTACATATACATGATGGAGTATTATTCAGCCATTAAAAAGAATACATTTGAATCAGTTCTAATGAGGTGGATGAAACTGGAGCCCATTATACAGAGTGAAGTAAGCCAGAAAGAAAAACACCAATACAGTATACCAACGCACATACATGGAATTTAGAAAGATGGTAACAATAACCCCGTATGCAAGACAGCAAAAGAGACACAGATGTATAGAACAGTCTTTTGGACTCTGTGGGAGAGGGTGAGGGTGGGATGATTCTGGAGAATGGCATTGAAACATGTATAATATCATATGTGAAACGAATCGCCAGTCCAGGTTTCATGCATGAGACAGGGTGCTCAGGGCTGGTGCACTGGGATGACCCAGAGGGATGGGATGGGGAAGGAGGTGGGAAGAGGGTTCAGGATGGGGAACACGTGTACACCCATGGCAGATTCATGTCAATGTATGGCAAAACCAATACAATATTGTAAAGTAACTAGCCTCCAATTAAAATAAATAAATTTATACTTAAAAAATAAAGAAAGGTTATGAAAAAACAAGAAAGAAGTGAGAGAAAAAAAAATTCCCAGTGGAAAAAAAAAAAGAATTAGGGATTTTGCATTGAGTGGAATAACTGCATAAGTTCAAATATGAAGTTGTCTTCTATGAAATTCTGCATCTTTTCTAATGCACTATTAAAAACACACACATAAGCTTAAAAGTTAAAAATTTCTAAATGTTATGTTAAATCTATCTAAAGATTGTTCGTTTTATAGCAGAAGAATGTCAATGAAAGCTTACTATGTAGAGTAGATGAATAATTCTTCAGAATGGTAGACCGAGATAGTATCCTTAATTTATTTCCAAATCATTAAAAAAAAAAAGCCTTGGGTAAATTAAAAAAAAAAAAGAATTTTACATGCCTAAGATAGTCCTCAGCATCCAGAGTGCCCACACAAGGCCACATGCCCCTTTAAACCCACCAAAATGAAGAGGATTTCTGAAGTGTGTGACACAGAAGAGCCCCATCCTGGGCCATCTCACAGAGGGGCCAGGTAGGACTGGGGCAGTGTAGACCCTCCTCAGGAGCAGAGCCAGGGTTCAGCCAGATTCTGTGACCTGTGATGCTCCTCCGCCAGCTCAGTGAGTTGGACGCACTCTGAACCTTTCACTCATTTGATGATTATAGTCTTGTTGTGGTTACGCTATCATTTCTTCCTGTATTAATAGGGGGTGAACTTATCATTTCACCACAGCTTTTGGACCACTAAGAGCCCTATCCATGGTAGAAAAAGAAGTTTACATCATCAGAGATCCTAGATTTGGAGGTCAATGTGATCTGGTATTTCTCCCTTTAGAATAGGAAAGTAAAGCATTGGTTGTATACGGACTACATAAATTCTACATAGAGGAAACAGCTTCTGAATTTTTTTTTTCAAACAGAAAAGCAGAGACAGAGAAACTTCAGGTATCAAAGTTTTGCATAATGGATGGTGGTGGTGAAAGTGTTGCTTATCCATCCAGTCTTACTCTTTTCCACCCTTGGTTTGGGAAAGGAAAAAAAGTCTCCATCTATGACAGAGAATTGAGTTCAAGCCCAAAGCCTGGTCAGTCAGAGTCCCTCATACCTAGACTTCATCTAGATCATTAAATTGAACTCAACATAATGGTCTTTTGTCGTTTGGGTGATGGGCTGAAAATTTGAGATGGCTGTATTACTAGCCATGTGGAAAATGTTTGATTCCCATAGGAGAAAATAAGAGACACAAACAGGGAAGAGCAGAACTCAAGAGACGTACACAGAGCGTGAGCCAGAGAAAGCAAGGAACCCGTATCCCAAAACAGAAGTTGAGGCAGAGAGAAGCAGAGAGACAAACAATATCAAGAGAGAATGTACACAGAAAGATAACGGGCAGAGAGAATGACAGAAAGAGAAAGACTGACAGTCAGGCACGTGAGCCAGCAGAGTGAGGCGTGCAGAGGTGGACGGGAGAGATTCTGAGAGGCGGGCACAGCAAGTGAAGAAACACACGCGTGAGGCAGAGAGAAAGAAGAGGTAGCAACAGAGAAAGAGAAACACTCAAAGCTGAAACATGGATAGAAGAAACAAAGCACTCACAGAGACAGAAAGACAGGAAAACCCACGAATAGATTAACAGGGAAAGAAAGGGTCCTTCAGACAGATGGCAAGAGAGAAATGGAGAGAAAGACAGAAAGAGGAAAACAGAGATATAGATGGAGAGAGCTACAGAGAGGTACGCTGAGAGGAGAGACTGAGGCAGAAGGCAGGGAGAGGGCCCAGAGATGGGCTAAGAGAGAGGGGGGATGGTCTCACTGACGCCCTGGGATCCAGGCATTTTTCTGAAGTCAAATCCGAACACAAACTTTTCAATTACATGAAACCCCCAAATGAATGTTTTCCGTTAGGCTGATTTTAGGAGAGTTTTCATCATATGCACTGGAAAAAAATACTTGCTAATAAAAGCTTCCACTGTTGATTATACATTCCGATAGTTTGGATTCAATGAGCAATAATTTTATTGATCTTTTGCCCCAGGGAGACAGTGCACTTGACAGAAGATATTTGCTATCAGTTTGATTCATCACATTGGGCATTGGGTCCATGAAGGGACCAAACCGTTTCACTTACACAAATATATAAAAACCTGTCAGACTGTAGTAGAAGCCAGAAAAGTCTGCTGCACACAATCCCAGCTTCCGGGACCCACAGACGATGGAAAACTGAATTTACTTCACACCTCACTTCATGTTGTTACGTGATACCTGAATTAGACCAAGGATGGGGACCCATGACTTTCTAGTCTCCTTGCCTGGATCTGACCTTCTTGGGGACATAACTGAACTTGAGAATCTGACCTTTTCTTTGTCAGTGTTTCCCCAGGACCACCACTCAATAAGAATTCCACCATCACACTCAATAAGAATTGGGAACACAAGGGATACACAAATCTATTTAATTTTGAAAACTATTTGATGGACAGATAAGAGTCTGACACTGAATTCACGGGCAGTCTTCAGACGAGAACGAGATCAGAAATGCCTGTTGAGGGCATTTATGGTTCAAACAGACTCAGCAGGCAGCTCAGAGAGCCAAAGAGGAGAGCCGAGTCACGGGCAGAAATCCAGGAAAAATCGAAACAAAAAGAGCACATGACAGCTGCTTCTGGGTCACCGGGAGTCAGGTCCTGATGGATGATGCGGGCGGAGCTGGCTTGTTCACAGGTCCTGAGAGAAGGGAGGCAGGAACCACGGAGAAGAATCGCAGGACAAGATCAGAGAAGAGTCATGACAGACCCCAGGAAGAAGAACCTGGAGGACAGACGCAGGACTCATAAGTCACACCCACCCCTGAAGCAGACTCAGCCCTAGCCCCTCTGGCTCCCTTGGGGACACTGAGATTAATCTCGTCTAACATCTGCTCTTCACTATGTCTCCTGGAACTAAGGAAGGACCATATTCTACCAAAGTGAACACACATCTTCAGCTTGAAGGGCCACGAGGCCAGCTTCTGAGCACAGGTCATGGACTATCAGATGGGTGAAAACTGTGGGTCCTACCCTTTCTCCTACGGGAAAGTTCAGGAGTACTTCCTGTCATGGTGGAGTCTGGGGCATCATTCAGACACTCCTGAATGGCTGATAGGAAAGGCTGGGTCCTCTTCTGGAGAAACCACTTCTGAGGTCTCCTGCAGAGACTGCACAGAAGGTTCCAGACTTTTCCTTGACCGCAACTCACATGAGTGAATGTGGTGTGGACCAAGAAAGGAATAACAGAGGCAGGTGACAGAGTCCAGACCAACCCGCTCCACAACTTTTTCTATCTTGTGTGTGTCATTGTTCCGGACCAGAAGGGGAGGGGTCTTACCTGTGGATGAGGCCTCAGGATCGGCTAGCTGGAAGGAAGGGAAATAAAAACTCATTCACCCGGCTGGTGAGAAAATAACATCTCTCTTTATCTCAGCCTCCGAAAGGAAATGAGGGGGGCAGTTCCAGAGCGTTCTTTGCTCCCACCCACATACAATAAGGATTCAACTGCCACAAAAGAAGATCACCCCAACGTCACTGAGACAGTCACTAGAGAAGGATCAACAGAGGCTTTTCAGCCCAGCACCTGTCTTCCCCCTTTTTCTCCCAAGGCGCCTTACCTCTCTTATCCCAAAAGTGGACAAAAAGGCCCACACCAAGGAAGATCAGCCCCAGCACAAAACCTCCAATTCCGCTCTGCATCTTGCTCTGGGCTGATTCAGACTGTGCCCCTGGAAGTAAAAGCCCTCACGTCAGTGTCCCCACGGCCCACAGCATCCTCGTCTGGAAGCCTGGAGTCTGGTTGTGTGTATAAGAGACAGAGGGGATCAGAAACCAGACAGAAGAGGGGAGGGCAGGCAAAGATCCCGGGGGGCTCTGATGGATGGTGGGGGGAGGCTGGTAGCCCCAAGGAGGCATGTCCATCTGTTTGTCTGTCCTCCACGGGTCACTTCAGATACCAGCCTCTACGTCAAAGCCCAGAGCTTGAACACTTCAGAAGGCACATTACTCAGGCTGAACTGCAGCCTGGAGGAGAGGGGAGAGGGGTCCGGTCGTGTGAAGGGACCACCATCACATCTTGGGGGGGGGAAATGAGATAAGGACTCAACAGATGATACTGGGATCTAGTCCTCGGTCACTTCCAGCCCAGAAATTGTATCAGGGAGTTACATAGGACACGAGGGATGAAGACGGACTCCACCCCCACCAGACCCAGCGCTCTCCCTGAACTTTTTCTTTCCTGTCGGGTCCGTAGGGTCAGTGAAGCGGCCCTTACGCCATTCTACTGTGATGGGGCTCTGGAGGCTGGGGTGGTCCACGTGGCAAACGTAGACGTCTCCAAGCTGTGGAACTGTCTCTAGCATCACGTGAATCTGGTAGGTCCAGTCCCCATTCTGAGTAAGAGGTGTGAACCCAACTCCAGCTGTCTGCTCCTGTTGATTCCGGAACCATTTGACTTTAACTTGGCGAGGGTAGAAATCTGTCACTGAACAGACCAGCAGATTATGGTGGTTCAGGGCCTCTGTACTGGCTGGAGAGACAGTCACTGTAGGCTCCACTAGGAGGAAACGAGACAAAATTAGAGAATGAGGCGACAAAGAAATTCTTACCAGGGGCTGCGGTCTGTCCTTAGAAACTACAGTAGACCAGATAACAGGTATACCACCACCTCTGCTGCTGCTGCTAAGTCGCTTCAATCGTGTCTGACTCTGTGCGACCCCATAGATGGCAGCCCACCAGGCTCCTCCGTCCCTGGGATTCTCCAGGCAAGAACACTGGAGTGGGTTGCCATTTCCTTCTCCAATGCATGAAAGTGAAAAGCGAAAGTGAAGTCACTCAGTTGTGTCTGACTCTTGGCGACCCCGTGGACTGCAGCCTACAGGCTCCTCCATCCATGGGATTTTCCAGGCAAGAGTCCTGGAGTGGGGTGCCGTTGCCTTATCCGACCACCACCTCTAACCAGAGGCAATTACTATTCTAATTTCCAACACCATAGATTAATCTTACATGTTTGTAATTTAATGTAAATGGAACATTACCATATGTGCTATTTTGTTTCTGGCTTCTGTATCTCAACATAATTTCTATGAGATCCATCCACGTAATGGTTTCCCGTTCCTTTCATTGCTGCATAGCATTCTATTGTATGGTTATAACTCAGTTCATTTGTCCATTCGCTTGTTTCTTTTTTTAACATTTTATTTATGTATTTGGCTGCATCAAGTCTTAGCTGTGGCAGGGGAGTCTTCATTACAGCATGGATATTTTGTTTGGCACATGGGTTTAGTTGCTACACGGCATGTGGAATCCTAGTTCTCTGGCCAAGAACCCCACTAGCCCTGCACTGGAAGGTGTGGGTGACCCCACTATCCCTGACCGCTAGGGAAATCCCTCTTTATTTCTTTTTATTGCTGAGTAGTCTATTATATAGTAGTCTATTATATAGTCTATTATATAGTATATTATAGTCTATTATATAATATATATAGTCTATTATATACTATATTATATAGTAGTCTATTATATAGCTATGCCTCAATTTGTTTCTTGACAAAAAGTTGGGTTGTTTTCAGGCTTTGTTATAAATAATGCTCTCTTAACATGCTTGCATACACACACACAAAGATAACAAATATTTGTCGCCTATTAGAATTCCAGCTCTGGGTTTATTTAGCTTATATGCTAGCCTACTTTGTAAGAGAAGAATACCTTTGTTTAGCAATCATTGGTTTCTTGAACAAGATCATTTATGTGAAAGGTCTTTGTAACACAGACTGGATAATTTTTGCTGAAGTAGGGTTGATATTACTGAAGTACCATTGATATTTTTATTGAAGTATAGTTGATTTTTTTGGAGAAGGAAATGGCAACCCACTCCAGTATTTTTGCCTGGAGATGTTCGTGGACAGAGGAGCCTGGGGGGCTACAGTCCATGGGGTCGCAAGAGCCAGACACGATTTAGCAACTAAACCACCACATAGTTGATTTACAATGTGTTCATTTCTGCTGTGCAGCCAAGTGACTCAATTATATATGTGTACACATATAGACTCTCTTCATATTCTTTCCCATTGTGGTTCATCACAGGATACTGAACATCATTCCCTGTGCTCTACAGCAGGACTTTGTTGTTCATCCATCCGGTATATGATAGCTTGCATCTGCTACTAGACGGGATAACGTTTAAACTGTATATACCTACCATACATGCGCACGGGTACATATATGCCGAGTGTGCTGTGCTCACAGCTGGAGGACCAAGGCCAGCTCCACCCAGCTGCCCCAGCAAAGCTGACAGAAGCACTGCTCTTGAGGTTGGGACTAAAAGGATGAGAGATTTCAATAGAGAAAGAAAGGGAAGGTGGAGAAAAGGAGAGCATTTTAAGGAGGAGGAATTACTTCTGCGAGGGTAAGGATGAAGGAAGTACACAAGACTCAGATGCTGTAGGAAGGTGTGGAGCCTAGGAGATGAGAGGGACTCAGAAGCCCCACCAGATACGGCCAGGGCTTGGGACATTCGAAGGATTGCAGTTGCCAGTCACTGTTCCCAATGCGTCTCACGTCTCCTGCATTGGCAGGTGGGTTCTTTACCAATACCGCCACCAAGGAAGCCCCCAATGATTTTCACACCCTCCCAAGTCTGCCCTGCCAGATCTTCCAACATTTTTCCTCCTTAGAGATTGACACCCCTCCTGGTCCCCCCAAGATGCTGGGAAACCACAAAAGCCCACTTTCCTGCGTCCTTCCCCACAAGGCTCTGTGTGAAGGCATCTCGGCCCGTCCTAAGCCCACCTCTCCGCTGGACAGTGAAGCCGGCCGTCTCTTTGTAGTTGTGTCTACACAGCGTGTCCACGTAGGCCCGAAACTCCGCCAGGAGGTCCTTCTGGGTGTTCCAGATCTCCGCACACACCCGGCCCAGCTCTGTAACAGCCACAAACTCGCCCAGGTCACTGTCAAAGTGCAGGATCTCTTCCTTGTTGTAGATCTGTCTGGCCACAAGCCTCACGTGCTCTGTCCCGTTGGTGAAGTAGCACATGCCTTTAAACTGGTACACGAAATTCTCTGCGGGAGAGCCCGTGGAGTGAGATTTAGTTCAGCCTTGCATCCCAACCAGCCACTTGTCTTAGGGAGGCATGGACAACAGAAGGGAAATACCAAAGGATTAAATAAAATCTGCTCTCAACCCTCAGAGTTGTATCCCCGGGAAAAATTTAGATGAAGCTAGACCATTCTTCACACCCTGTACAAACTAAATCTGGATGAATTAAAGCTCTGAGTATGAAATGCAATCCTACCAATACATTAGAGATGAAATCTGAGAACATCTTCATGACTCTGGAAGTATAAAGGATTTCTTAAGCAAATCATGAAAATGACAAGCCATAAAGAAGAAATTATTAATCAACTTCATTAGAATAACAGCTTCTGCTCATCAAAAAATATCTTAAGAGAATAAAGAAGACAAGCCAGGAAGCGCCAACAAATATTGGCAAAGCATGTGGTGACCATGTGCTTGGTTTGGAGTATAGTATTTTTTTTATTTCTTAAAAACAAATAAGACAGATACTATAATAGAAAAAGAAAGGAGAAATGTCAAAATAGGTACTACAATAAAGACTAAACACAAGTAGAGAATAAACAGAGGCAGAGTTGCCCATGCTCATTAAAATCAAAGACATTCAAGTTAAAAACACAGTGAAATACAGACAGTGCCTTTGGGAGGGGAGGAATGGAGTGGGAGTTTGGGATGAGCAGATGCAAACTGTTATGTAAGAATGGACAGACAATAAGTTCCTACTGTCCAGCACAGGGAACTGTATTAAATGTCCCTGATAAACCATAGTGGAACAGAATAATTTTTTAAAAGAATGTATATATATATATATATATATATATGTATAACTAAATCATTTTGCTGTACAGCAGAAATTAACACAACATTAAATCAACTACACTTCAAAAGAAAAATACAGTGAAATACGACTCTATATCTGCTGCTGCTGCTGCTGCTAAGTCGCTTCAGTCATGTCCGGCTCTGTGCGACCCCAGAGACGGCAGCCCACCAGGCTCCCCCACCCCTGGGATTCTCCAAGCAAGAACACTGGAGTGGGTTGCCATTTCCTTCTCCAATGCATGAAAGTGAAAAGCAAAAGTGAAGTCGCTCAGTCGTGTCTGACTCTTTGCAACCCCATGGACTGCAGCCTACCAGTCTCCTCCATCCATGGGATTTTCCAGGCAAGAGTACTGGAGTGGGGTGCCATCACCTTCTCTGAACTCTATATCTACCAGATATGAAAGCATAACATCTAAAATATCAAAAGTGCCAAGAACTGGGTTCTTTTTATAAGAAGCAATCAATTTGAATAACTTTTGCATATTCTGTTGTAAAGATACATATTCCATTTTGAACCTCCAATTCCATTCTAAATATATAGCCGAAGAAAAAGCAGGCTCATAGGCTTCAGGATACACAGGGGGAAAAGTAGAAGCAATCCAAAGGTGCGCATGGAAATGGTAAGTACATGAAGGCTTCGACCAGGTGGTTGGCAGTGGAGGGTGTGACAAGTGTCTGGACAGGGGCTCATTTTGGAGGTAGAGCTAGCAGATTGGACTTGGGATCCTACAGTGAAGAAAGACTCAAGAATATCTCCCAGCCTCAGGGCCTGAACGTCTGGGTGGGATGGTGGTGGTATTTAGAAAGAGGAGAAAATCTGGGAGAGAAAGAAGTTTAGTGGAGAAAGTCCACAGTCCATTTGTCCTTGTTAAGCTTGCATGTCCTGTGAGACAGCAAGCAGAGATAAGCTTGGCAATTAACATATATATTTGCCATTGCACGGAGAAAAATCTGGACAGTTATCACCTAACTGATAAAGGGATTCTCTCCAGGAAGTGGAATTGGGGGTGGGGGAAGGGGAGACGAAGGGGAAAGAAGTTACTTCTACTTTTGACTTCATATTAATAAGGTTTGAAATTGTTACAATGAATATGTGCTACCTTTGAAATTCAAATAAAAGAAAAAAAAAGAATGGGTAAGTACATTGTAGCACACTCATAACATGGAATCTCCTACACAACAATGAAAACAGGTTGATGACTGTTACATGAAAGATCTATGACAGATCTCAAACATTATCCTGAGAAGTGAGACAATCCATTCATGGAACAGATGCAACTAGAGCTTATCATACTAAATGAAGTGAGTCTGAAGGAGAAAGACAAATATAATACGATATCACTTAAACGTGGAATCTAAAATACGGCACAAACAAACCTGTCTCCAAAACAGAAACAGAGCCACGGACACAGAGAACAGGTGTGTGGTTTCTAGCAGCTTGTGGGGAAGGAGAGGATGGACTGGGAGTTTGGGGGTGGAAACTAGTACATTCAGAATGGATAAACAACAGGGTCCTACTGTAGAGCACACGGAACTCTATTCAGCATCCCGTGATACACCCTAATGGAAAAGAACAAAAAAAGAATGTGTGTAAATGTGACTCAGCAAATGAGTCACTTTGCTGTACAGCAGAAATTGGCACAACACTGTAAACCAACTATTCTTCAACAAAAAACAGTTTGGTAACAATAAAAAATTTGTAGTAACATTTAAAGAAGGAAATAACTAATGTATACTGTTTAAGGATATGTTCATATATGTCCAAACCACGAAGAAAAGCAGTAATATTAAGATTATAAGAGTCATAATAGAGCTGACTTCTGGAAATTAGAAGTGGGTGTGATTGGGAAGACAGACGTGGGGGTCTTTTGGGGTGCTGGGCATAGTCATTTCAGACCTGGTTGTTGGTTTTTTGGATATTTCTGTATCACTTTTATTAAACTTTCCATATATGTTTTGCATAATGTCTGCGTTATACAAATAATGTTGTATTCCAAAATAAGCAATGTTTAAAAATAAACAGCGGCTAGTAACACTTACCCCAGAGTCATCTGTGTGCGCGTGTTTGTGTTTTAGAAAGATGTGTATAATGTATTACTACGGGGTTTGGAAATTTGTGCGTGCGCTGCTGCTGCTAAGTTGCTTCAGTCGTGTCCGACTCTGTGCAACCCCATAGACAGCAGCCCACCAGGCTCCCCCGTCCCTGGGATTCTCCAGGCAAGAACACTGGAGGGGGTTGCCATCTCCCTCTCCAATGCATGAAAGTGAAAAGTGAAAGTGAAGTCGCTCAGTCATGTCCAACTCTTAGCGACCCCATGGACTGTAGCCTACCAGGCTCCTCCGTCCATGGGATTTTCCAGGAGAGAGTACTGGAGAGCGCAGTAAATGTTAATTCTCTTCTTTTCTCAGTAGTCTCCCAGCCCTATTCCACAGCAACAGGGATTCGGGGTTGTACATAAACTCAGAATTAGTGACAATCGTTGCCTGGACCCTTCCCATTTCTCCTCTCAGACCTGACAAAGGGCCTGAGGACCTGCAGCTCACACTCAAGGAGCTCACCCTCTTCAGAGAGTGAAGCTGCAGAGACTAAAGCTGTCTCGAATTTCTCCAACCTTCAGTCAGAGCGGACATAAACACCCCTCACCCCAAAGAGTTACCTAGGACAGTAAATCCTTGCCACTGACTCTCTGAGCAGTCTTAACACTTCTTGTTTTGCCTGGCCTCTGGTGTAGAAATGGACTTTCTCTTTTTCTGCCGGAACTCTGCGATCCCAAAATCTTTTCCCTGAGAGACACTAGCCTTCCTCCAAATGCAGAGGTTGAAAAAAGGAACCTAGCAACATTCTTTTTTCTGAAGAGGAGAACCCTGGACCTTGATAGAAGCTCTTATAAATTCTCCCTGCGATTTGGCCAGAGTGCACTGCATCCAACCCTAAACCAAACAGACATCGGAGGTTAATTCCCAGATTGGAGAGCTCTGAAAAGCAGCCGTCGAGCACTTACTCGGAGCGTCTCTGCAGTGAGCCTCGGGGATCCTCAGCACCAGGAACACAGCCATCACCATTCCAGCCACAGTCCCGGGGTTCCTGGGGATGGTCACCCTCATCTTTCCAGCCTTGAAACAGAAATGGTGTAAGGGAAGCTCTGGCAGTCACCGCAGCTGCTACCAACGGACCCGACGCTTCACTTTGCAGAGCAGGAAAATGAGGAAACCTGTGAACTTTAGGATTGGACAGCGCCTAGGCGAAAGGCCAATCAATCCGGTGACTTGGGATCTCATTTGTCTCTGGGTGAACACCTTCAAAGAAAGTTCTCCATTCAAAAAGTATTCATACACCGTTGATAGGTACCCATCACTAGGTCATCACCAAAACCCACTGAACTGGGTCGCTGAAAATGTGTTTGGAGACTTTAGGAACCAGAAAAGGAAAGTGAATTGGCGTATTTCTTCTTGGGACATTTTTTCAACTTTTCTGGTTCTCATATTCAAGGTTTGACTGTATGGAGGTAGAAAGAAATGAAATGATATTCCTTGGAAAAGAAGATAATTGTCTAAAAGCTGTTCACTACCTTCCTTGACTTATGAGACACCATGAGATATGACATAAAACAACAGATTTTGAGGAAAATGTACTTGTATCAAAAGGATGAACTCTGTAACTGTATAGCTCAGGGAAATTCTACTCAATGCTCTGTGGTGATCTAAATGGGAAGGAACCCCAAAAAAGGGGATAAATGAATATGTATGGCTGATTCACTTTGCTGTACAGTAGAAACTAACGCAGCATCATAAAGCAACCATACTCCAATAAAAATTAATTTTTAAAAATAATAGAATAAAACATAGAAAAAAGGTTTTAAATTTTTCAAAATTAAGAAGAAGACAAACTATCTAATGAGGACTTGCAAATGAATTATAACATAATTTCATACAAGAAGTATTATGCTACCACTGAAAATTATAATGTAGAGTTATTTGACATGCTGTAGAGTAAAAGAAATCTACAACAAATAGACTCTGTGACCTTCAACAAATTATATAATCTCTAGTAGAGATCTTTTTTTTGAAGTAGTATTGGTTGATAACATTATGTAAGTTCTCGCCTAAACCCCATCCACAGACCCACCACCACTCACCCCACAGCCCACTGGGGAAGCAGAGACATCCGTACGCTGCCTGTCCCTGGGGGCCATACAGGAGCCACTCTACCCTGGAGGCAGAGCCTCGTTTACTGAACCACCAGGGAAGTCCCCAGCCTTTGTTCGTACACTTTTTGATGATGGCCACACTGATCAGTGTGAGGTGATACTTCATTGTAGTTTTGATTTCCAATTCTCTGATGATTAATGACGCTGAGCATCTTTTCATCTACTTTTTGGCCATCTGTATGTCTTCTTTGGAGCAAGAAAATATTTTGATTCTGGGTAGTCCTTGTAATGATCCTGTTTGGCAACGAGTATAGACAGAGGGGCTTTCCTGATGATTCAGATGATAAAGAATCTGCCTACAAGGCGGGAGACCCAGGTCGGGAAGATCCCCCGGAGAAGGGATTGGCTACCCACTCCAGTGCTCTTATCTGGAGAGTTTCATGGATGGAGGAGCCTGGTGGGCTACAGTCCACGGGGTTGCAAAGAGTCGGACATGACCGAGCAACTAACACACTTTCATAGACAGATGTGGACCTGGAAATAAAGACTGAGAAGGAAAAGCAGTGGATATGGACTGGAGGAGTGGAGAACAGTCAAGAGAGACTCCTCTGGTGAGCACATCTATGAAAGGCCAGTTTTATGAGTTTCGGAAGTTTGTTGAGGACAAGCACTAACTTCTTTTGCCAGCATCTCAGAATCTTTGCTCTATGGGTAGACTTCAGTGTCACCATCAGAATCTTCTCCTATCGGAGAACCCAATGTCTTGTTTTGTATCTAATCTGGAAACCAAGAATTATGATGAAATTGTTCTGTGATTTTATTTCTGCCAACCTCAGCAATCTTAGGTATTCTCCAAACCACTGTCTCCTTTCCTGGTGGTTTAGTCATTAAGTCGTGATCGTCTTCATTAGCATCTACTAATTAATCAATTTCTTTGCAATATTTTTGAAGTTTGCACATTTTTCACCCATACCATCTTTGGGCAACCAGTTGCGTTAATTTTGCCAATCGTATCTAGAGAACTCTTCTGTCATACCTTTCCTCTTTCAAATTACAAAGTGAAAGTGAAACGGGTATTCTCTTTTTCACTTTGCAGAAACTAATGAAGAAACTGAATTAGTAGATGTTTCCAAATTTGTAAAAATTGATATACACCCTAGAGGCCAGTTGTTATGAACAGCAATGGACAGGCTATGTACTACAGAATGGCCTGTGTTACTTTTACTAGAATAGATAACGGCTTCAATTTTTTATATGACTATCAAAAAGAGAAATGTGTTTCTTTTTCTAATCTCGTCTGTGTGCCTGAATTTTTTGACTTCCTACTCTCACTGAATCAACATTTATTGAGTAGCTCTGTTCTAGGCACCGGGAATCCATCAGTGGTGGGGAAGAAGAAAGAATTCCTTGTCTCCTGAAGCTCAGTTCTAGCAGGACTGCCTCCATTATACTCTGAAAAATTCGTGGGTTGAACTGGATCATCGCTACTGTCCCTTCTAGGTCTTAGAGCCTGTGATGAGGTGACATCTCGTGGTGACTGGGGAGCTGGTCAGTGCCCTGAGGTCACAGAACAGTCAGTTTGCCAAATGGACTTGCTTCTTGTTGACTCGAGTTATAATAAACCAGATTTGGGTTTGTATCTACAAGATCCTTTTATAGAATATTAAATTCAATGTGTCCTTCACCCAGATCTGTACCGATACAGCTGCAGACTTCCTCTGTAAGGTCGGTGACAGCAAGAATTAGGAACAGTGGCCTAAGGATGGAGGGAAGGATACAGGCCGTGAGGGGACAGAAACACAGGGCTTCTCTGGCTGGACTGGAAAGCACCTCATCACCTCTTTTCCCTTCCATGAATTTCCATGTCCCCCATTGGTCCATTCAGAGCCTTGCAGACAGAGGTAATACGAGAAAAAGGAGATGCGGAGGCTAGTGCGGAAATCCCCTTAGAAAATGTCAGATTTCCACGGGGATTCCCTCCATGAACTTGGAGAGTTCAGTTCAGTTCAGTCAGTCAGTCGTGTCTGACTCTTTGCGACCCCATAGACTGCAGCACACCAGGCCTCTCTGTCCATCACCAACTCCCGGAGTTCACTCAGACTCATGTCCATTGAGTCGGTGATGCCATCCAACCATCTTATCCTCTGTCATCCCCTTCTCCTCCTGCCTTCAATCTTTCCCAGCATCAGGGTCTTTTCCAGTGAGTCAGTTCTTCACATCAGATGGCCAAAGTATTGGAGTTTCAGCTTTAGCATCAGTCCTTCCAATGAATATGTAGGACTGATTTCCTTTAGGATGGACTAGTTGGATCTCCTTGCAGTCCAAGGGACTCTCAAGAGTCTTCTCCAACACCACAGTTCAAAAGCATCAATTCTTCGACGCTCAGCTTTCTTCACAGGCCAACTCTCACATCCATACATGACCACTGGAAAAACCATAGCCTTGACTAGACGGACCTTTGTTGGCAAAGTAACGCCTATGCTTTTTAATATGCTGTATAGGTTGGTCATAACTGTTCTTCTGAGGAGCAAGTGTCTTTTAATTTCATGGCGGCAGTCACCATCTGCAGTGATTTTGGAGCTCAGGAAAATAAAGTCTGACACTGTTTCCACTGTTTCCCCATCTATCTGCCATGAAGTGATGGGACCAGATGCCATGATCTTCATTTTCTAAATGTTGAGTTTTAAGCCAAATTTTTCACTCTACTCTTTCACTTTCATCAAGAGGCTCTTTAGTTCTGCCATTTTCTGCCATCTGCATATCTGAGGTTATTGATATTTCTCCCAGCAATCTTGATTCCAGCGTGTGCTTCTTCCAGCCTAGCGTTTCTCATGATGTACTCTGCATAGAAGTTAAATAAGCAGGGTGACAATATACAGCCTTGACGTACTCCTTTTCCTATTTGGAACCAGTCTGTTGTTCCATGTCCAGTTCTAACTGTTGTTTCCTGACCTGCATACAGATTTCTTAAGAGGCAGCTCAGGTAGTCTGGTATTTCCATCTCTTTAAGAATTTTCCAGAGTTTGTTGTAGTCCATACAGTCAAAGGCTTTTGCATAGTCAATAAAGCAGAAATAGATGTTTTTCTGGAACTCTCTTGCTTTTTCCATGATCCAACGGATGTTGACAATTTGATCTCTGGTTCCTTTGCCTTTTCTAAATCCAGCTTTAACATCTGGAAGTTCACAGTTCACATACTGTTGAAGCCTGGCTTGGAGAATTTTGAGCATTACTTTACTAGCATGTGAGATGAGTGCAAATGTGTGGTAGTTTGATCATTCTTTGGCATTGCCTTTCTTAGGGATTGGAATGAAAACTGACCTTCTCCAGTCCTGTGGCCACTGCTGAGTTTTCCAAATTTGCTGACATATTGAGTGCAGCACTTTCACAGCATCATCTTTCAGGATTTGAAATAGCTCAACTGGAATTCCATCACCTCCACTAGCTTTGTTCGTAGTGATGCTTCCTAAGGCCCACTTGACTTCGCATTCCAGGATGTCTGGCTCTAGGTCAGTGATCACACCATCGTGATTATCTGGGTTGTGAAAATCTTTTTTGTACAGTTCTTCTGTGTATTCTTGCCACCTCTTCTTAATATCTTCTGCTTCTGTTAGGTCCATATTATTTCTGTCCTTTATTCCCCATCTTTGCATGAAATGTTCCCTTGGTTTCTCTAATTTTCTTGAAGACATCTTTAATCCTTCCCATTCTGTTGTTTTCCTCTATTTCTTTGCACTGATCACTGAGGCAGGCTTTCTTATCTATCCTTGCTGTTCTTTGGAACTCTGCACTCAGATGGGTATATCTTTCCTTTTCTCCTTTGCCTTTCACTTCTCTTCTATTCACAGCTATTTGTAAGGCCTCCTAAGACAACCATTTGCCTTGTTGCATTTCTTGAACTTGGAGAAAACCAACTTAAATTCCACCGCGATCGCCACTGGCTGTAGGAGTACCACATCACATTTTCAGAGCAGCTACCCATGGTTGCCTAAGCAAAGCCAACTCGGGTTTAAGATGATTACATTGGAAATAAAAGCAAAAATAAACAAATGGGACCTAATTAAAATTAAAAGCTTCTGCACAACAAAGGAAACTATAAGCAAGGTGAAAAGACAGCCTTCAGAATGGGAGAAAATAATAGCAAATGAAGCAACTGACAAAGAACTAATCTCAAAAATATACAAGTAACTCCTACAGCTCAATTCCAGAAAAATAAACGACCCAATCAAAGAATGGCCCAAAGAACTAAACAGACATTTCTCCAAAGAAGACATACAGATGGCTAACAAACACATGAAGAGATGCTCAACATCACTCATTATCAGAGAAATGCAAATTAAAACCACAATGAGGTACCATCTCACGCCAGTCAGAATGGCTGCTATCCAAAAGTCTACAAGCAATAAATGCTGGAGAGGGTGTGGAGAAAAGGGAACCCTCTTACACTGTTAGTGGAAATGCAAACTAGTACAACCACTATGGAGAACAGTGTGGAGATTCCTTAAAAAACTGGAAATAGAACTGCATTATGACCCAGCAATCCCACTACTGGGCATACACACCGAGGAAACCAGAATTGAAAGAGACACGTGTACCCCAATGTTCATCGCAGCACTGTTTATAATAGTCAGGACATGGAAACAACCTAGATGTCCATCAGCAGACGAATGGATAAGAAAGCTATAGTACATATACACAATGGAGTATTACTCAGCTATTAAAAAGAATACATTTGAATCAGTTCTAATGAGGTGGATGAAACTGGAGCCAACTATACAGAGTGAAGTAAGCCAGAAAGAAAAACACCAATACAGTATACCAACGCACATATATGGAATTTAGAAAGATGGTAACAATAACCCTGTATGCAAGACAGCAAAAGAGACACAGATGTATAGAACAGTCTTTTGGACTCTGTGGGAGAGGAAAGAGGGTGGGATGATTTGGGAGAATGGCACTGAAACATGTATAATATCATATAAGAAATGAATCACCAGTCCAGGTTTGATGCAGGATATAGGATGCTTGAGGCTAGTGCACTGGGATGACCCAGAGGGATGGTACGGGGAGGGAGGTGGGAGGGGGGTTCAGGATGGGGAACATATCTACACCCGTGGCGGATTCATGTTGATGTATGACAAAACCAATACAATATTGTAAAGTAAAAAAATAAATAAAGAAATAAACATCTTCGAGTAAAAAAAAAAAAGATGATTACATTTCTGAACTTTTCTCAACGGAAATTTTATTTGATGGTTAATCTAGCATTGTGACCATTTCCCTCACCTGGACGTGAAACCTAGCCTTCTTTCAGCTCATCCCTGGTTTGCCGAGGATGCTACGGTTGAGATTGTTCTGTCCCCAAAAGCCCACCCACATAAGACCTGTGACTGCCTCTCTCGCCTTATTACCTTCCCCTCCCAAGCACCCTGTGGAGCCCAATCCTAAGAGGTCACCGTTAAAATCCTTGAGTTTATGAGACTACAAACAATACTTTAACTTGGACACTAGTAAGTCAAGGGGAAGAATTCAACTTTGATCTTTTCTTTCCGCAGTACCATGTGGCAAACCACTCCTCAGCGAAGGGAAGCAGCTCTTTACAGAAGCAACAATGCATGTAAATGAAGACGGGATGATAGAATTAGCTCATCCCCTATCTACATTCAGTTCAGTCAGTTCAGTCTCTCCGTCGAGTCCGATTGTTTGCGACCCCATGGACTGCAGCACGCCAGGCCTCCCTGTCCATCACCAACTCCAGGAGCTTACTCATCTCTACATTTCCCAGGGAATTAATTGACCCAGGCAATGGTTACTAACTTCACGGAGACAAGCAGGGTGTGTCTCATGGTGAGGTCACAGCACCACCTATGGACGTTTCAGAGGAATGACATCTAAGTCTAATCCAACCTCTTCAAGCAGATGCTGATGTGCGAGACCTGCAGAGGACAGAGGGACATGGCAAACGGCACCGGCTGTCTCAGTCAGCAAATCCAGACTGCAGACAACTGTGTGGGCCAAGAGCTCAGGAACGCCACTGTGCTAATCATAGGAACAGAAAGGGATGGAGGAGAAACCTGTAAATGTGAATAAACATAAATGACAACACATTCGACTCAGTTCCAATAAGATGGGTGAACCTAGAGCTTATTATACAAAGTGAAGTAAGTCAGGAAGAGAAAGACAAATATCATATATCAACGTATATACATACGGAATCTAGAGCCATCCATTCTCGTGACACTGATGAAGCAACGCAGACGCAGACAGAGGACAGACACAGAGCGGGGAGGAGAGGGCGGGATGAGCTGAGGCAGCAGCGCTGGAGCATGCGCACTGCCGCGTGTGAAATTAGAGAGCCGGGGGACTTGCTGTATGACCCGTGACCTCGAATCAGGGCTCTGTGACCACCCAGAGAGCTGGGATGGGGAGGGGGGTGGGACGGAGGTTCACGCTGGAGGGGACATACCTATATTCGTGGCTGATTCATGCTGATGTATGGCAGAAACCAACACAATATTATAAAGCAATTATCTGGTTAAAAATAAAGAAATTTAAATTTTTAAAGAGACACCTAAGCTAGAGTGTCCAAAAATTTATACTTGAGTAAATAGACCACCAAGAAATTTTTTAAAGTAGTTGTTATAATGGTCCCGGAGAAGGCAATGGCACCCCACTCCAATACTCTTGCCTGGAAAATCCCCTGGACAGAGGAGCCTGGTAGGCTGCAGTCCATGGGGTCGCTAAGAGTTGGACACGACTGAGTGACTTCGCTTTCACTTTTCACTTTCATGCATTGGAGAAGGAAATGGAAACCCACTCCAGTGTTCTTGCCTAGAGAATCCCAGGGATGGGGGAGCCTGGTGGGCTGCCGTCTATGGGGTTGCACAGAGTCGGACACGACTGAAGTGACTTAGCAGTCAGTCAGTTATAATGGTCCAGATATGATTACTTTTTTTAATTTAATTTACTCTTTTAAAATATTTATTTATTTGTTTGTCTGCGATGGGTCTTAGCTGTGGTTCATAGGATCTTGTTCAATTGTGGTGTGCAAACTTAATTGCAGTATGTGGGATCTAGTTCCCTGACCAGGGCTTGAATCCAGGCCACCGCTGTGGGAGCAGAGTCTTAGCCACTGGACCACCAGGGATTACTTTTGCAAATTTTATTGAGTTATAGTGGATGTACAATATTGTGTTAATTTCTGCTGCACAGCCAAGTGATTCATTTGTATATATTCTTTTCCATTATTGTTTATCCCAGGATACTGAATATAGTTCCCTGTGCTAAAGAGTAAGACCTTTTTATTCCTCCGTCTTGTGTATAATAGTTGGCAAACGTATAATTCCCTTTGAGAAGAGGGAGGAGGAGCTTTGATTGGCCCTCAGCAGAGAGACTTCTGCAGCAGCTGGAAAAGTTCTACTTCTTGAACTGGGTATTGATTACAAGGGTTTTGTCTTAAGTCATGTATTAAATAACACATTTTACGTGGTTGTTGGTACCTCGGTTTTATTTTAAAGGAAAAAAAGACTTTAAAAATCAATGAAAACGGGACTTCTCCAGTGGTCCGGGGGGGATGATTCTTCACTCCCACTGCAGGGGGCACAGGTTTGATCCCTGGTCACAGCGCTTAAGATCCCGCAGGCCTCACAGTGCAGCCAAAAACAAACAAAAAACAATGAAAAGGGAGCAGTGACTATCTGAACACTTGTCTTCTGAAGACTTCGGGGCTGCGTTTGGAGGAGAGAAAGTTGAAGACCACGACTCAGAGGGCTAGGGCTGGACCACAGAAAAGTAAATCATCTGGGGCTGGAAGGAGCTAGGTCTTGGGGGAATTTCAGGGCACTGTCCTTGGGAATGAGGATGTGTGTAGACAAGGAGGAGGACAAAGGGCAGGAGGGTAAGAGATGCGTGATCTCAGAACACAGCACTCCAGAGTTAGTTCAGGACTCCTCCAAGATCTCACAGAATGAGACATCCTGAACATTGACCTCACAGCGTCCTTCACTTGGTCCAGGGCCACCTGATGAACCTTCAGGCTCCCAGGGAGAAGCATCAATGAGAACCTAGTGCGGCTGCTACGGTGGTGGAAGCACTGCTCTTGGGACCTGCAGGGAGAGCGATAAAGTCTCGTGAGGTCCCCACCCTCCTGGGCAAGGACTTAGCAGGCAGCGCACCCACCCAGAGCCACTTACATCTTATCCCTCCCTCTGCCAAAGGCTGGGTGATTGATCTGGGACCCAAAGACAAGGAAGGAGACATTACCTCATTGCCAGGCAACGGAGTCTCCACACGTCCTGGAATTAAAAAAAAGAAGGAAGAAATAGAATGCATCAATTAGGATCAAAAGTGATTATCCTGAGTGGTGGGAGGTGACCCCCAATGACTCCCTGGAATGTTTCTGGCTTCAGAAAAGATTATCCCAGTGATCCCTGAGAAGTATGGTCAGCCTTCCGCTGTCACACATCTTAGACGTTAGGAAAAGTGGAAAGTGGGGGAAGCTGGAGGCGGGGGTAGGTGGCAGGGTGCTCCTCAAAACTTATTACCTTTCCAGGCCCTGATGTGGACGACAATTCCCACCAGAAAGAAGACTAGCCCGACCAGGAAGGCTGCAGCTCCACTCAGGATCTTTCTCCAAGAATATTCAGACTGAGCTCCTAAGGGAAACAGGTCTCAAAGTTGGCCAAAAGCTCCCAATATTTGGTGCTCCTTCCTGAAACTCCATCCACCTGCAATGCAGAAGACCCCGGTTCAATCCCTGAGTCGGGAAAATTCCCTGGAGGAGGGCATGGTGACCCACTCCAGTAATCTTGCCTGGGAAATCCCATGGAAAGAGGAGCCTGGCTGCTACAGTCCGTGGGGTCCCAAAAGTCGAACATGACAGTGACTAACATTTTCTCCTGAAATCCCAGGGCCCATGCTGGACAGCAGTACAATGCTGTTCCGAGAAAGAATACATCTTTGGGTCCAAGTTTTGTACTCGTGGAGTTTCTGTTAACGATTCTGATGGCCAATAAGAATGCCCCCCTAAATCCCAAGGCCAAAGTACCAGAGGATGCACGTTCCCAAAGCCAGAAGTGAGTGACGAGGTGATTAGACCTCCTTATTTCTTGGAAGATCCAAGGATATCTATCTGCCATGATTTTTCTCCACCCCAGCCCAACGACCCCAATTTCTATGACTCCTTCAGGTCAGAGGGAGGAGCTAGTGCTGTGGCCAAGGTGAATAGGGAGGTAACACAGGCCCTGTCCAGAGTCAGATCGACCCCAGCTGGGTCCAGAAAGTACAAGCTGGTTCTCACTCCACTCCACAGAAACAGGGCTCAGCAAGCTGGGATGGTCAACGAGGCAGGTGTAGACCTCTCCAAGCTCAGGAGTCATGGCCAGCATCACCGTCATCTGAAAGGTCCAGTCTCCATTCCTGATGAGACCAGTGGACATGATCCCCTCTCTCTGTTCCTGCCCATTCCGGAACCAGGTGACCTTGATGTCTCCTGGGTAGAAACCTGTCACCAAGCAAAGCAGCAGATTGCGGTGCTGCAGGGCTGGGGTCTTCTCCGGATACACCGTCACCTCTGGTTGTACTAGGAGGGGAGAGAAAAAATGAGAGGTGGTGAAGGAAATCCACAAAGCCAACCCCGGAGTGCCTTTAGGGGCTGTCTCTGCCCTGAATCTCTTCCCCAGATCACCCACGTGGCAACCGGAAATGTGGGGAAAGCTCACCCCCAGGACTCAGACACTGAAAGTGTCAGTGTCCGCAAGGAGGATGTGGGCTTTATCAGACACACCCACAATTTTCCTTGTGTTCAGGAAGACACTAGCCCTCAAAGGCGCCGAGAACTGGTATCTGGGACCAAGACCACAGCGACCTGACCCCTGAGGACAGAGTCACAACTGGGGACAGGTCATATATAGTCTCCCCTGCACCTGACCCTGATGGATAGATATCCTGAAGCAGGAAACTGCCCAGGACAAGGAAGAAGAGCCACGCCCAGGCTCCCACCAAGGAGACCCCAACTCCCACCTCACCTCTCCTCCCCACGGTGAAGGGTGCACCCAGATAGTAGTTGCGTCTGCAGAGCATGTCCACAGAGGCTCTACTCCTGGCCAGTATATCCGGCCGGTTGTTCCACCGCTCGGCGTCCGGCTTCCCCAGCTCCGTCAAGGCCACAAACATCCCCAAGTCGCTGTCGAAACGTGCATACTCCTCCAGGTTGAAGATGAATCTGACCACAAACCGCACCTTTTCTGTCCCATTGGTGAAGTAACAGTCAGCCTTTGCCTGGGTCACAAAATCTTCTGGAAAAACAAAAAAAGACTATGAACTAGCCCCCATCTTTAGGAAACCCATACCTGGTATATTACTATGGACCATATGGATTGGAGAGGAGGGCTTTGACCTCAGTAAATCTGACAAAGTAGCCTCTGCTCCTCTGGGCCCCACCCTGGTTCCTCTTAGCAAACAGACATCCATTCTTTAAAAAAGAAGTGGTACGCATATACAATGGAATATTCAGTTCAGTTCAGTTCAGTCGCTCAGTCTGTCCGACTCTTTGCAACCCTATGAACCACAGCACGCCAGGCCTCTCTGTCCATCACTAACTGCCAGAGTCCACCCAAACTCATGTCCATTGAGTCGGTGATGCCATCCATTTCATCCTCTGTCATCCCCTTCTCCTCCTGCCCTCAATCTTTCCCAGCATCAGGGTCTTTACAAATGAGTCAACTCTTCACATGAGGTGGCCAAAGTAATGGAGTTTCAGCTTCAGCATCAGTCCTTCCAATGAACACCCAGGACTGATCTCCTTTAGGATGGACTGGTTGGATCTCCTTGCAGTCCCAGGGACTCTCAAGAGTCTTCTCCAACACCACAGTTCAAAAGCATCAAGTCTTCGGCACTCAGCTTTCTTCACAGTCCAACTCTCACATCCATACACGACCACTGGAAAAACCATAGCCTTGGCTAGATGGACCTTTGTGGACAAAGTAATGTCTCTGATTTTTAATATGCTGTCTAGGTTGGTCATAACTTTCCTTTCAAGGAGTAAGCGTCTTTTAATTTCATGGCTGCAATCACCATCTGCAGTGATTTTGGAGCCCCAAAAAATAAAGTCTGACACTGTTTCCACTGTTTCCACTGTTTCCCCATCTATTTCCCATGAAGTGATGGGACCAGATGCCATGATCTTAGTTTTCTGAATGTTGAGCTTTCAGCCAACTTTTCACTCTCCTCTTTCACTTTCATTAAGAGGCTCTTTAGTTCTTCTTCACTTTCTGCCATAAGGGTGGTATCATCTGCATATCTGAGGTTATTGATATTTCTCCCGGCAGTCTTGATTCCAGCTTGTGCTTCCTCCAGCCCAGCGTTTCTCATGATATGTTCTGCATATAAGTTAAATAAACAGGGTGACAACGTACAGCCTTGATGTACTCCTTTTCCTATTTGGAACCAGTCTGTTGTTCCATGTCCAGTTCTAACTGTTGCTTCCTGACCTGCATACAGGTTTCTCAAGAGGCAGATCAAGTGGTCTGGTATTTCCATCTCCTTCCGAATTTTCCACAGTTTATTGTGATCTACACAGTCAAAGACTTTGGCATAGTCAATAAAGCAGAAGTAGATGTTTTTCTGAAACTCTCTTGCTTTTTTGATGATCCAGCGGATGTTAGCAATTTGATCTGTGGTTTCTCTGCGTTTTCTAAAACCAGCTTGAACATCTGGAAGATTACTCAGCCATAAAAAAGAACAAAATAACGCCATTTGCAGTAACATGGATGGACCTAGAGATTATCATGTTAAGTGAAGTAAGTCAAAGGCAAATATCATATGGTATTGTTTAAATGTGGAATCAGAAAAAAAAAGGGTACAAATGAACTTACCTGCACAACAGAAATAGAGTACAGATATAGAAAACAAACTCATGGTCGCCAGGGGTAAGAAGGGGAGGGATAAATTGGGAGATCAGGAATGAGATATATATACCACTGTATATAAAATAGCTAACAGCAAGGACCTGCTGTACAGCATACAGAACTCTACTCAGTACTCTGTAATGGCCTATATGGGGGAAAAGATAATGAAAAGAGTGGATGTATGTATATGTATAACCGATTCACTTTGCTGTTCACCTGAAACTAACACAACATTACAGATTAACTATTGCTATTGCTAAGTCACTTCAGTCGTGTCCAACTCTGTGTGACCCCATAGAAGGCAGCCCACCAGGCTCCCCCGTCCCTGGGATTCTCCAGGCAAGAACACTGGAGTGGGTTGCCATTAACTATACTCCAATAAATTTTTTTAAAAAAGAACACCCTTTCTTCTTTGAAAGAAGCCTGAGGTGCAGCCTATCAGGCCAGCCAAATAGGAGACATGTCACCCAAAGAAGCAAGTCAAAATGAGTCCAGAGACACGAACATTCATTCAACAAATATACAATCATTTGTCCAGTATGTATAGACTGTTTGTGTTTTGCCAGAAAGTGCTAAGTGTCTCCAGCCCAGGCTTGCAGAAGCCCAGACTTTTAATTCTCCTTATTATCAAGTCAAAACCAACCATCCCTGTACGGAATAGTTCAATTTTCTTGCCATTAGCAGGATCATTCTGTATATTCCTTCTGGAGTAAAATGAAAGGAAGATGGGGGTGGGGTTAAAAAAAAATGCAGAGCAAATTCACAGTAGTAGAAATTTCCCTTCTACTTTCCACTCATACGGGTTTTCTCAAGAATTTTCTCCTGTACCTTTTCCTGTGCACGATTACTCAGAGACCTCATCCCCTCTGTTGGCTCTAATAAGGTAATGACCTCATTACCTCTATCAACTTTGGGCAAAATAATATTAATTCCTGGTTTGAATATGCCTTTATCATCATCATCACCATCACTGGCCCTATATGTACAGTTCTAGTGGTTGTAATAACATGGTGATAAGGAATATAAGCTTAACTTAAACCTTCTCTGGAGCCTTTAATATTAAGCACTTCCACTGAAGAGTGAATTAAAAAATCCAAATCCAGGGATTCCCTAGTGGCTCAGTGGTTAAAAAAAAAAAAAATCCGCCTGCCAATGCAGGAGACACGAGTTCGATCCCTGATCCAGGAAGATGCCACCCACCGAGAAGCAACCAAGCCCATGGGCCACAATGACTGAGCCTGTGCTCGAGCGCCCGGGAGTCACAACTACTGCACCTGCATGCCCCGGGGCCCGTGCTCGGCAGTAAGAGGAGCCACTGCCAAGAGCAGCCCACGCACAGCAACTCGAGAGTACCCCCCTGCTTGTCCCAGTTGGAGAAGGGCCCACGCAGCAATGAAGACCAAGCACTGTAAAGTAATTAAATAAATTTTTAAGAATTATTTTTAAAACTCCAAATCAAAAACAAAATCTAAATCCTTCAATATTCTGTGATAAACCATAATGGAAAAGAATATAAGACAGTATGTACATATTTATATATATATACACATATAACTGAGTCCCTTTGCCATACAGCGGTAATTAACACAACATGTAATTCAACCGTACTTCAATAAAAATAAATTTAAAGTAAATAAGTAAAAAAATAAAAATCAAACTCATTCTCCATTATGATTTTCTACTCTCAAAGTATGTTCCTAGTATTGGTAGTGATTAGTTTGAGCTCTATATTAACTTTCATACACTGTACCTCATTTCTAAATGGCTCATGTTCTCCAAAACAGTTTTAATTTTCCAAAGTTATTTAATCAATCTTCATAGGTGAGGAAAAGTGTGACTGTTTACTATGGTAAATTCATATGTTGAAATCCCAAATCCCAAGGGTGATGGAATTAGTTGGTGGTATCAGGGGAGGTACCTCAGTTGGGAGCGTGAGCTCCTGATGAATGGGATTAGCACCCCTAGGGAAGAGGCTCCAGAGAGCGCACCAGCCCCTTCCACCACGTCAGGACACAGAGAAGGCACCAGCTCCGAACCAAGATGACAGCCTTTCCCAGGACACAACCAGGCTGGAGTCTTGATCTTGGACTCCTCAGCCTCCAGAACTTTGAGAAATAAATGTCTGTTGTTTATAAGCCACCCAATCTGTGGTATTTGTCATAGCAGTCCAAACAGACTAAGATAATGATAGCTGTCTTAAACTTGAAGATATGGGTAATTTTAAGACAGAAACTGGTACCTGGCCGTGGGCTAGGTCTCAGTTGACTGGAGTTTTAGTTCTGCATATACTGGTGTCACATAGAAACAGACACTTCCACTTCCTGACCTGCTTCCCCATCAATAAAGACGGGGCTTCAGTTCACACACATCACCACCAAGGTAGAACTCAAGAGCATTTGGGTCAAGTAAGAAAAGAAGCAGAATGTGAGAAAGCAAACGTGCTGCACGTGTACAGTGGAATATTACTCAGCCACAGAAAGGAACAAAATGGGGTCATTTGTAGAGATGCGGATGGACCTAGAGACTGTCATACAGAGTGAAGCAAGTCAGAAAGAGAAAAACAAATATCAAATATTGATGCATGTCTGTGGAATCGAGAAAAAATGGCATAAATGACCTTATTTGCAAAGCAGAAATAAAGACAGACGTAGAGAACAAACGTATGGATAAGTGGGGAATGGGAGGTGAGGCGGGGGGATGAAACTGGGAGATTGGGATTGATGTATATACACTATCGATACTTTGTATAAAACAGAAAACTAAAGAGAACCTACTGTAGAGCACAGGGAACTCGACTCAGGGCTCTGCGGTGACCCAACTGGGAAGGAAATCCAAAAAAAGAGGGGATACATGTGTGTGTATAGCTAATCCACCTTGCTCTACAGTGGAAACGGACACAACAGTGTAAACCAACTACACACCAATAAAAATTAATTTTAAAAATAAAACTTTTTTAAAAAGCAGAATGTAATTCAACACATGATGACATTTACTAATATTTTAAATACACCCAAAAAACTGCTACATCTTTTCTAAAGCCACCCTGATACTTAGTTGGAATGGAAGGGAGGGAGTGAGGATAAAGAGAAGGGAGTGATGACAAGGCGCTGTGAGCTCGCTGGGAGAGAGAACTCCACTCTGTGCACTTAAGAACAACGCAAAAGGACTTTCAGATGGGTTGGTAGTGCAAATTAACCGGGGACGATCTCCCTGAAGAAACGGCATTTCGGCTGAGATGTGAAGGGTGATCCTGACCTCAAATGCAGACCTGCCTTCATGTCTAAGCCCAGAGGAACTGCTGGGCTGAGTGTCAGGAGGCCAACATCCTTCCTGGGTCAGCCAGACTGATCTCAAACTGAGATGAGTCTCTAATCTCCAGTTCCCTCTTTCATCTTACAGTCTAAATTAGAAAAATAATTATTTTTCAGCCAGATCTGTGTCAGAGTTTAGGTCTTACTGATTGTGTGTGTGTGTGTTGTTGCTGTTTTTGTTTAATAGAAATTATAAGCTCAGAGAGGTTTCTGTTCTCCAAGAACAATGATCTCCTCACACCCACCCTCCCCACCCCTAGGGTTTTGTTCCTCTTTTGTGTTTAACGAGACTGACGTTCAAAGGGGTTCTGTTTTTAGAATGCTGTGTCCTGTTTTCTTCTGATAAATATGTTTTTGGAATGTACTGTCACTTCACGCTTGCGTAGCTTAACTTCTCAGCTAGGCAGATACCAGTAAGCGTATGTACCTGGCAACCTGAGCATGGGCATCACACATTCAATTTCTCCTGTTTGTCCAATCGCTCGGTACAATCTGACCATGTTACAGAGGCTTAAAAATGTCCAATGAAGCAGTCAAGTCCATATGTGCATAAAGAAGCAGTCACAAATAGAAGCAGGCACAATCTTCAAACTCCTGGCTGAAGGACAGTGGCTATGTTCAGCCTGCCTCAATTTTTCCCAGTTCTCCAGATGGCCATCAATACCATAAGGACCCTGAGCAAGCAATATGTTTCCCTTTTGTTGAATCAGCGGCTCTGAGACAGGAAGTCCCTTTCCCCGCCGGTCCATTTCATGTGGTAAAGCGGGAGGGAAAGCTTTTCTGTGAGAAAAAAGAAGATTCTCTGAAGCCAGATCTGCTTCCTGTCTGGACTGGAGCCTGGACCTGTAGGGAAAGGCCTCTCTCCCCCGTGTCAATGTGTGCCTTACTTAGAAAGAAATCACTATGTTCTTACCTGGAGAATCTCTGCCTTGAGTCACAGAAGCATCCAGCCTGAGAGCCGTGGATAAGAAGGTCACCACCCAGGGAACCCAGCTAGGACTCATTCTGAAAGAAAACCAACAAGACAGGAAAATCTTCACCTCTTTAGAACGGGGCTTGGCCACACACACTCAGTCAAATATTCATGCAGAGCAGAGATGTCTTTCTGTCTACCCCGGGATTGGAAACTCCTCATCCAGATAACCAATCAAGCTAGAGGAGCTTAGTGTCATTAGGTGCTGGGTAGGATGCCTTCATAAAACCATGTGATACCACTCCAGAATTTTTCACCTGCAGAATTACTGACTGCAGTTCAGGTCCTTGGAAACTAGACTAGGAGAAAAAAGAAAACTACTCTACAGGGTATGTGGTCTCAGAAGGACAAGGCAGATTGTTCACCGTGGATCTTTGTCATCCAGCACGGTCCCTGGCCTGCTGTGGCCAGTAGATCTCCATGATGATGCGGTGACTGACACTGCCAACAGAGAACATCTAAATGGAGACGACAGCGGACAGCATTCCGAGGCACGGGCCTTGTGAGGACTCAGGGAAAGGGCTATTGGGGAAAAAATGGAAGAGACTGAGAATTATCTGGAGAGGAGGATTTCCTATAAACCAGGAGAGGGAGGAAAAAACAAACACGGAGAGAAGCTTCTCGAAAGAATAAAATGCTGCAAAAAAATGTTTAAAAGGATAAAAAGAGAGAGTGTGGATATGTGGATATGATTCACTTTGCTGTACAGCAGTAATTAACACAACATTGTAAATCAACTATACTCCAATAAAAATTTAAAAATATGAAAAGAGTTTGGTGTATATCTGGGAGACAATAGCTCTCATGGATTTATATTTATAATAACTTGGTGAAATCTAACATTTCTAACATTTAACATTTAGTGAATCTAAATGTTAAACTTCTTAAGCTAATAAAGGTAGATTTGAAACAATCTTTAAAGAGGATAAAAGGGAAAAAAAGCATTATTATGTTTTATAATTAATGGGGCACCAGTAGCTTTCAGTGGAACAGAGTATTAAAAGAAGAGGCAATATTTTAAAAAGGCAGAGTGAATTAAAATGAGAAAATGAAGACAGTAGATATACCAGGACTTCAGGAATTTGGGAAGTTGACATATGTGCACTGTGTTGTTATTTGTTCAGTCGCTCAGTTCTGTCCGACTCTTTGCAACCCCATGGACTGCAGCATGCCAGGCTTCCCTGTCCTTCACCATCTCCTGGAGCTTGCTCACACTTATGTCCATTGAGTCAGTGATGCCATCCAACCATCTCATCCTCTGTCGTCCCCTTCTCCTCCCGCCTTCAATCTTCCCCAGCGTCAGGGTATTTTCCAAAGAGTCAGTTCTCTGCATCAAGTGGCCAAAGTATTCGAGCTTCTGCTTCAGCATCAGTCCCTCCAATGAATACTCAGGACTCATTTCCTTTAGGATGGACTGGTTGGATCTCCTTGCAGCCCAAGGGACTCTCAAGAGTCTCCTTCATTGCAGGGAGATTCTTTACTATCTGAGTCACCAGGGAAGCCCCATAAACTTCTTAATTAATGATATTATTAGGTAGGCCAAAAAATTCTATTGATCCAAACGTATTTTGGGCCAACCCAATAGTTTCTGGTGGCTTAAAAGTGATATGTCTCTATGCTGAGGGTCAGTCACCTTTAACGTTAATACTTGTTTTTATAGCTACCTTCTGCAGTGATGAAAGTGAGCAGTGAGTAACAGTGGTTTAAAATTATTTTTTTTTCTGTGAAATTGGCTAATTTGATACGTATAAGGGATGTATGAATCTGAGTGTACTTTTAAGCTAGATTTGTACATATAAATAGAAGGTAAAAAGAATAAAATGCATTGTTTAAAAAAAAGAAAGAAAAAACACTTTTTCAGACACATGATTAAAGTAGGAAGATTTGAAAAACAGGGGAATGAGGAAGTTCAAGCTGTGTGGCTTCAACAAACTTATTTTAGAACAAGACAAGATCTTCTGCTAAAAAGAAACTGGAAAAAAATATTTGATAAGTAAGGAGAGCAAGACTTCTTTTTCTCCAAAGTGATCTATAAGTGTATTATTATTTAATTTGCCTCTCAATCCATGGCCCAATATTGTGAATCCTGCAAGATGAAACAGACATGTTTCTTGTCCACGAGAAATGTAAAATTTAGGTGGAGTGACAGAGAAACAATCCACTATAATGTTAGGAAGAATCAAATGAGCTTTAAAGCTTGGGCACACATGAAAATTCGAGCCGCCTAGAAGGCGTTCATGATGAAGCTGATAAAGTTGACATTTCACACAAGTGGCCAACAGGAGATGTTATAATTCGGAATACCCAGTGCATGGGGACAATAGAGAAGAAATAAACAGTGAAACAAAAAATGTGCCAGGAATTCCTTAAAAGTTACTGTTTGGCCACAATAAATATATGTATGCCCACTAATTCACTGAGTGGGAGAAGAACACAGTAGAATTTTTTTCTTTTTCACTTCCCTAAGAGAACACACATTTTGATGGGTGTGTAAGGTGGGACTGTAATGGTAGGCGATCCAGAGAGTCTGGAATACTTGAGTTATGTGTTACCGAACATGCCAAGAGGCCCTCAGCTACCCACAAATGCAATATTCTTTCCATAATGTAATAAATGCAATACTCTTACTCATAAATGTAACAGCAAATTGTAAATAAAAGGCCGGTCAAATCCCTGATGCTTTAATAGAGGGTTTTACGGTAAAGCTTCTATGAAGCATGAGACCCCAAGCAATGTTCTCATGTTTCCACTTTTACCACTGCTGCTGCTGCTGCTGCTGCTGCTGCTAAGTCACTTCAGTTGTGTCCGACTCTGTGCAACCCCATAGACGGCAGCCCACCAGGCTCCCCCATCCCTGGGATTCTCCAGGCAAGAACACTGGAGTGGGTTGCCATTTCCTTCTCCAATGCATGAAAGTGAAAAGTGAAAGTGAAGACACTCAGTCGTATCCGACTCTTTGCAACCCCATGGATTGTAGCCTACCAGGCTCCTCCATCCATGGGATTTTCCAGGCAAGAGTGCTGGAATGGGGTGCCATTGCCCTCCACTAACCAGCTGTAAATCCTGAAGGACTAGAACTTCCAAGCACATGAAGTGTAGGAAGAAGAAAGATAGCGGGTCACAAAGGAACTCTGTTGAAGATGGTGGAAATAATGTTCCAGAAAAGAAAGGCGAAACGTGGAGGTTCCCCAGAGTTGAAGGAGAATGGGCAGCACGTCCCTGTACCTCAGCTCGAGGGTGATTCGCAGGAGCAGTTCATGGGACACCTGGATCTGCAGAGAAAACCTCTGGTGTTGAAAGGAATTGATTTGGGAGCATGTACAAGCAAATGGACAGAGGACTTCCCTGGTGGCTCAGATGGTAAAGCATCTGCCTACAGTGTGGGAGACCCAGGTTCTATCCCTGGGCCTGGAAGATCCCCTGAGAAGGAAATGGCAACCCACTCCAGTACTCTTGCCTGGAGAATCCCATGGATGGATGAGCCTGGTAGGCTACAGTCCATGGAGTCACAAAGAGTCGGACACAACTGAACGACTTCACTTTCACAAGCAGATGGACAGTGGATCACCTAAGCCAAATCAGAAGGAGAGAAGTGAAGAGTCATGTTGGTGCAGTTGCCCCATGGACTTTCTTAAACTTTTAGCAAGCTGGTACAGAGGGCAACTGAAGAAAACCATAAGGAATTCTTTATATCAGAGGATCTACTGTACTTCATGCTTTGTGGATCCACTTTTTACTACAAGCATATATAGAGACATTTCTTCATAAGGCCACCAGAGAGCATTAATAGAAAAGACTGAGAAGGACGACCTAGGATCACTTGGGAAAGAACCTAGAAAGGATCTTGCAAATATCAGAAAGCAATTTCTGCAATATTGAGTTTCCAAAATTCTTCAAAGAATGGTTCTTTTCCAGTGCTTTTCAAATTAAGCTCACCAAAGGTACAACTTTGGATCCACTATAATGTAATGGATAACTTCTCAATACAAGTAACAGTGGAAAAAATGCATTATACTATTCAGTCTTCAAGATGCCCAATATTTATAATTACCAGGTATTAAATCAGAAGTGTCGAACATAGATAACCCAGACTTATCTAAATATCTACTGTTTTCCAAGGCTAGGTGGTACAAATGTTCCCTTAAAGCTGGAGATGTATTGTTCATTCTTGCTTTATGATTTCATAATATAATTTCTGAAGAGTTTGGAGTGAGGGTGAATGTCTTTTGGAAGCAACTTCCCTCTGAATGCTATGGTAAAATGGATACTGCCGAGGTCCAGCCCCAGCTGATCCAGGGTGTTCGAAGGGGAGATGGCTTCGGTGAGTTCACTGGGTATACTGGCTTTAATTAAATATTAATTAGAGATATAAAGAGTAATAGAATAAGGATAGCTCATTAGGAAAATTCAGTGGAGAAAAGAGGCTGAGTAGCTTGGTTTACGCGGGAAACCAATAAAACTTCAAGACAAGAAGCTTGCACCACTTATGTAGGCCGCAGGCGTCCTTCCGTTCTCCCAAAGGAGAGGAGACACTGAGGCCTCCCCGGTCGGATCTTAGAAGCCCAGGCAAAGTTAGTAAGCTTGGCGGGCTCTGTGCTCCAGATGGAAACTCAGCCAGAGTTTGAGAGAGAGAGAGACATGGGGAGACCAGTATTTGGAGGAACTGATCCCAATTCTTTATTTTCCAGAGTCTGTTTTTATACACTGAGGTGTTATACAAAAGTCATGTGGGGACAGCAGTCCTGACTTTTATCAAAGTCAGGTGCTTCATACAAATGTATACAGAGGTCTTAGGGGTGTTACATCATCTTCTGGCCAGGGGGGCCTGCTGACAATTTATGACCCTCTCCTTGTGATAGCAGTCAGTCAACCAGAACACTTATTTCTCCAGGGGTGATTATTTTTGAAACAGACGCCACCTTCTGAAGGTACCAGATAAAGTTACATTCCTATAGGGTGAGGGTGTAGTGGGTTTTAATTAAGGAAAGAATTTGCTTAGCCTAAGGTCTAATGTGATTAATATCAAAGGTTAATACATATTTCTTCTATATATTCATTAATGGCAGGGGATGTGGAGACTTAGAAGTAAACATTGGCTCAACAAATGAAAAACCCTTCACCAATACAATTTCTAATCAGCCCACTATACTTATACTAATAGTTTTCTAACTTCTCTAAAGAACCTGTTTTTAGAAGGTTTAAAGTATCTCATGCCTCTCATGGTTGGGAAGCTGTGAGCAATCACATGTGGCCAGACAAGCCTGTAAGGCAGGCTAGAGAACCTTCAGAGGAGATTGTAGGTTGAAACACTCCTATCACGCCCAGGAATTATTATTAACTGGAGCTCTAAGTTAACTCCTTCTCTGAAAGAGGTGGTGGGGGACAGCCCCATGTAAAGTCAGAGGTGTAGGTGAGAGCACAAAGTAGTAAAGTAGGCAGACTCTGGTTTTCGAGGTAGATGCTCGAGAATTTCCAGGGGGACTCCTGAGGCTCGATCCTGCCTTTGCGTATGTCGAGCCTCCTTCCTCATGACCTTTGCCACGGGTGGAGGTCCTCACGCCAGCTCCCTGAAGGATACCTATGGAAACAAAGATCCTACAGCAGCATCAAGAGCTGCACAAATTTTGGACAGAGCCTTCAGTTCAGTTCAGTTCAGTTCAGTCACTCGGTCGGTCCGGCTCTTTGTGACCCCATGAATCGCAGCACGCCAGGCCTCCCTGTCCATCACCAACTCCCGAAGTTCACTCAAACTCATGTCCATCAAGTCGGTGATGCCATCCATGCAGCCATCTCATCCTCTGTTGCCCCCTTCTCCTCCTGCCCCCAATCCCTCCCAGCATCAGAGTCTTTTCCAATGAGTCAACTCTTCACATGAGGTGGCCAAAGTAATGGAGTTTCAGCTTCAGCATCAGTCCTTCCAATGAACACCCAGGACTGATCTGCTTTAGGATGGACTGGTTGGATCTCCTTGCAGTCCAAGGGACTCTCAAGAGTCTTCTCCAACACCACAGTTAAAAAGCATCAAGTCTTCGGCACTCAGCTTTCTTCACAGTCCAACTCTCACATCCATACATGACCACTGGAAAAACCATAGCCTTGGCTAGATGGACCTTTGTGGACAAAGTAATGTCTCTGCTTTTGAATATGCTATCTAGGTTGGTCATAACTTTCCTTTCAAGGAGTAAGCGTCTTTTAATTTCCTGGCTGCAATCACCATCTGCAGTGATTTTGGAGCTCAAAAAATAAAGTCTGACACTGTTTCCACTGTTTCCCCATCTATTTCCCATGAAGTGATGGGACCAGATGCCATGATCCTAGTTTTCTGAATGTTGAGCTTTAAGCCAACTTTTTCACTCTCCTCTTTCACTTTCATCATGAGGCTCTTTAGTTCCTCTTCACTTTCTGCTATAAGAGTGGTGTCATTTGCATATCTGAGGTTATTGATATTTCTCCCGGCAATCTTGATTCCAGCTTATGCTTCTTCCAGCCCAGCGTTTCTCATGAGAGCCTTAAAAACCCTCAAAGAATTGCCAGAGGAACATAGGGATTTCTATGCAGGGCGAATGGTTTTGCACATTCAAGATAAAGCCTATAGCAAAAATTTTGAATAAATAATGAACTGAATGCAAAGAGCATAAACATTTAAACACAATTCAGTTCAAATATTGTAAAAGTGTAACAAGATGTAAGTTATTTTTTTAAAGATTTATTCTTCTCAGAGGGGTGCTGCTGCTGCTGTCATTTCAGTCATGTCCGACTCTGTGTGACCCCATAGACTGCAGCCCACCAGGCTCCCCCATCCCTGGGATTCCCCAGGCAAGAACACTGGAGTGGGTTGCTATTTCCTTCTCCAATGCAGGAAAGTAAAAAGTGAAAGGCAAGTCACTCAGTCATGTCTGACTCTTAGCGACCCCATGGACTGCAGCCTACCAGGCTCCTCCGTCCATGGGATTTTCCAGGCAAGAGTACTGGAGTGGGGTGCCAGTGGTAAAGAATCTGCCTGTCAGTACAGGAGACATAAGAAACATGGGGTCAATCCTGGGTTGGGAAGACCCCCTAGAGTAAGAAATGGCAACCCACTCCAGTATTCTTGCCTGAAAAATCCCATGGACAGAAGAGCCCAGCGGCTACAGTCCATGGGGATCACAAAGAGTCAGACACGGCTAAGCATGCACACCCACAAAATAGGAAAGGCAGCTCAATCTCAGATTTACAAATTAAATAAGTATGAAGGTGAGGGAGGTGAAAGGCAACTTTGTAACATTTAGTGTCCTGTGACGCCCCTCCCCCTCCACTGTTAGTATGCATGCTCTGCCCAGGGATCTGAGGCTCCAGAATAAATACTTCTTCCCCTGGAAGGCCATGACAGGAAAAATCAGAAAAAGATGGAGGGAGTTCCCTGGGGGTCCAGGGGCTAAGACTGTGCTCTCACTACCATGGGCCCGGGTTTGATCCCTGGTTGGGGAGCTAAGATTCCCCAAGCCATGAGAAACAAAAATAAAATCAAAGTTTTAAAAGAAAGAAAGAAACAGATGAGGCAGTATGGAAGACATTATTGGTGTTCACCAACTTTCTCTATTCCTTAGGCATACAGAAAACTGCAGCTCCTACTCTCCTATAGCTGCTAGAGACTAGTTCTAGCCCCCCTGAGAGAAGAATCCACCGCATTGATTGTTAAATTCTGGAGGACTTTTCTCTTCCCCTACTGTAACCAACCAGAATCCTATGAGGTCTTCCCAGAATAGACGCCCCACCCACATTCTCCACCTGCCTTTCGTCTGTAGAAAAACCTCAATCAAAGAAATGAGAAAATACAAAAAAAGAAAAAAAATTAAATAGTGAAACAAGACAAAATAATAATATCTGAGCCATTATACAAAGGCAAGGACCTTGAGTTCTTCCTCAAGGACTATAGATAGTATTCTGAGTCATATCCTGTGAGCTGTTTTGAAGATACTGAGCACTCCCTGGTGGAAGACGTTAACTGTAGGCTGCCCAAAAGCATGTAGACCCCAGATCCCGGGAACCAGGAGGTTGATGATGCTGACTCCAGATTACCTCATCACCAACCAATCAGAAGAGCAGTCCACGAGCTGACCAGCCCCCTGCTGCTTGAACACTGTGAGACTCCTCACTACCTCCTCCTCCTATGACCCCCCGCCCAGCGTGGCAAAGGAATAAAGTTATTTCTTTATACTTCACCAAAACTCTGTCTCCAAGATGTAATCTGGCACTGTTGTAAAGAGGTCCAATTTTGGCAACATCACCAAGTCAACCAAAACAGGCTTGTATTCAAATGTTGGAATCATTATATAAAAGCAATCTAATTAGATGAGTCATTGGGGAAAGAAGGTCCCTGGAGCTTAATTAAGGCATTTGATAATGGGTCCTCCCTGGAGCTTCAGTGATTGGGACTCCACTGCAAGGGGTCAGGTTCACTCCCTGATCAGGGAACCAAAATCCCATAGTCCATGCAGTGCAGCCAAAAAAAAAAAAGGCACCAGCAGTCCTTGTTACCACAGCCTCACTAAACTTGCTAGAACAGGAACCAGAATGTCACCCAAGTCCTCAGGTAGATTCAAATATTTATGAATTAGGAGCCTGACCACAGGTCAGAAATTGACTAAGTGTAGGGATGTGTCACCTGTTGTGAGTGTGAGTGTTATGGTTGTGAGTGTTCTAGAGCTGGGTGGGGGTGTTGCTCCCAGTTGGAAGGGTGTGTGTGGCACTGAGTTAAAAAAAAAAAGGTAGCCATCAGAAGGAGCTTGAGCCGCTGGATTTTAATTTCCTTCTTTCTTCACACAAATACCTATGTATCTTTCCCATGTATCTCACCTCATCTGAAAATGAAGAAAAGTGTTTTGCTTGCAGCTGAGTGAGTGAGGACGTGACCTGGGGGTACCAGAAGCAGAAAAAGTCGGAGATAAGAAGGCCCCAAGGGTCTCAGCCTGTCTCCCCTCCTCTGCTGCCAGCCCCCTGGCCGGGCTCCTGCACCTTCTCTCAGAGATAAACAAGAGCCCGTGGGGAGAAGAGGACCGTGGGGCCCAGAGAACACAGAGTAAATGGGGCTTGTGCGTGCATTTGGAGGGAGGAGGAGGTCCTTAGATGGGGAAGATTGGAGGATACGGATGCTGAACCAGAAGTTAGCAGGCCTGTTCTTTCTTACTTCCGGTGTGAATGTGTCCGCACCACGTACGTTCTGAAATCTAACTTGACTGCATCATAACAATAAGAGTTAATGTCTGTCAGCTGCTTGTTACGAATCATTTTTCTAGGCACAGTGTGAATATGGGGGGCAGGAGGAGGGAGAGAGAATCATCAGAACAACTCTTCACTGTGATACTATCATGACGTCCCTTCTACAGGTGAAGTAATGAGAGAATGAACCAGAGTTCACAAGAAGTTAGTCCACGGGCTATGCTGTTTTCATTGCACTGTATTTCTTACTTGGGAACCCAGGAAAACCTCATTTCTACATCTTTAACATCCCTGCAATAAGATGCACAAAAGGTCAAAATGACTGAAGAATCGCACTACAACTTTGGTGCCAGGATAGATCTCCATCCCTGTCTCTTAAAAAGAAGTCAGTGGTCTCATGGATCAGGAACAAGGAATGACAGGGAGACCATCTGTAGGAAAAGGTAGCAAAGTCAACCGAAGAGAGAAGGCAATACCAACCTGGGAATCTCCCTTACCGGTGGCCTCTGAAACAGCTTGAATAAATGAAAGCGTCAGGTTGGTCCAATCAGAAGCTCTGTTGTTGAGTCGTTTTCTGTGCTGCTCGTTACCGTCCCCAGCGGGAGGATCTGGGTTTCCCAGGCTCTTCAGAGAAACTAGACATTGCAGGGAGACAGCTAATAAAGAGAGAGGTCATGCCTAGTTGCCTTCTCTCACATTTTTGTTTTTTGTTCTACTTGTATGAGTTTGAAAACTAAGATGGGGGATTTTTATTTTTCTCTTCCTGCCTGACTTCAACCAAGAGCTCTACTTCATAGAGATACGGGCTTTTCTGTGATTTTCCCCCAAAACTCACCCCTCATTTTGCACCCCTCATCTGCTTTCCCTCCCTGTTCTCTAGAGAGTGAGAGAAGTCAGGCATGGTAGATGCAGCTGTTCATTGAGGGCGTTAAAAAAATCATTCTCTCATTACCTGGCAAAAATATCTCTTCAGTTGCTATCTTGGTGACTTTATTATTTTTTATTGAGATATAATTAGGTTACAACACTATGTTAGTTCCAAGTGTACAACATAGTAATTTGATACTTCCATACATTACAAAGTGATCAACATGATAAATCTAGATGGCATCTGTCATCATACAAAGCTATTACCATAGGAATCACTGATTTAGCCACCCTGTGGATTTCATTCTTGTGACACATTCATTTGGTAACTGGAGGTTTACGCCTCTGAATCTCCCTCACCTATCTCACTCACTCCCCAGTCCCCTCCCCTTTGGCAACCACTCTGTACCACGTGTCTTTCTGCTCTTTGCTTGTTCACTTGTTTTTCAGATCCCACATGTAAGTGAAACCGTACAGTGTATGTCTTTCTCTGACTTACTTTGCCTTAGTGTGATGCCTGCCGGGCCCGTCTATGTTGTCGATAATGGCATGATTTTCTTTTTTTTTGACTGAGTAACTTTCCATCATATGTATGTACCGCATCTTCTTGATCCATTCATCTACGGATAGACACTTAGGCTGTTTCCATTTGATTTTGTTCCCTTTTCACTTAATTCACTTTGTTTCGGTCTTTCCTTTTATTGATATAAGTAATTAAGGTCATGAATTCTCCTCTGAACACTGCTTTAGCTGTATCCTAAAAATTTTGATGTGTGATTTTCAATTGTCATTTTTCTAGAAATTTTCCAGTTGTTGCTTTCTCACTCATGTGGAAGGGCATTTATCTTTTCTGACCTTATTATTATTATTTAGTTTATTCCATTATAGTCGGAGAATTGTATCTATATCATGCCTACTTTTTTGGGGAAATTACTGAAGTTTATTGTGCCAGAATGTGTGGTCCATTTTCATTAATACATTGTTGAAACTTGAAAAATTGTGTTCCCAGTTTTCAGTGAGAAGATGTCAATATAGATCCATCAAATCTAACTTTTGACTAAGTTAGTAGCATCTTCTGTGTTCATAACTTTTGTCTACTTGATTTCTCTAGTCCTAAGAAAAGTAAATTAAAATCACCTATTACTACCTTTCCGAATAATTTCCTAGTATCTTCCTTAATTTCTGCTCCGTGAAGGTTACTTATATGCTATTTGGAACTTATATATCTCTCAGATATCCATTTTTAATTTTACACTTTCCATTATAAAGTGCCTTCTTATCTCAATCAATTTGGGGAGATGGATCTGAATGTCACCTTCTTTAATAATAAGATTGTGACCTCTGCTTTCTTTAGGTTTACATTCTCTTTTTTTGTGCCTTTGTCTATCATTTTATTTGTTGAATAAATGAATGAATCTTTCAGGACTTCCCTATCAATCCAGTAGTTAATATTCCATGCTTTCACTGCAAGAGGAGTGAGTTTGATCTCTGGCCAGGGAACTAAGATCCACATGCCACATGGAGTGGCCAAAAAATTCAAATTTAAAAGTGAAAAAAAAAAAGAATCTTTCTGAGTCACTGTATTTTTAAACATATCTTTTGTATATTGCAAACAGTAGAGTTTTTTTTTAATCTAATCTGAAAATATTTTAATATTTTAATGAGTTCAGTCCATTTACAATTATTAATATGGCAAATGGATTCAGTCTAATTTGGAGATTATTATTTTCTATTAAATATGTTTATATGAGCATTGCATTTTTAAAATCTTTCACTATATCTTTCTGTGTTTTTCTAAACTGCAGTCTTTCAGATTTGGGGGAAGCTGTTTATGTTGGCATTATCTTGATTTTACCTTTATATAATGCAGTTAGATAGTTCTTATTAGTTTTCTACTATAAATATCCGAAAACTAGCTTATATTCTCTCCCTTTCTCTTCAGTTGTCCTTGTGTATACCTTTGTATTCTTAAGTATGTTCTAAATATGTGAAGTTGCACAAAGTCCACCTTTACGTAGCTCTGTGTCCCAGGCAAGTGAGCAAATGTTTCTCAGTCTCCATTTCTCATTCTTACAATTGGGAACATAATGCATGCCACATAAGATTACCTTAAAGGTAAAGTAGGGTATGGCAGGTTCTTAGCACAGCAGGAGCACACAGAAAGCACTCCATGAATGATTATCATTGATACTGAATATTGTAATTCATAAAATCCTTGAAACTCAGTATTTCCCAGGACCAGCAGATGGCACTGGATTCAAGAAAATGGATGTTCCTCTCACTCAGCACCCAAAACAGGGAAGATCTTTGTTTTCCCTTCCCCCTAGTCCTTTCTCTGGAGAAGGCAATGGCACCCCACTCCAGTACTCTTGCCTGGAAAATCCCATAGACGGAGGAGCCTGGTGGGCTGCAGTCCATGGGGTCGCTAAGAGTCAGACACGACTGAGCGACTCCCTTTCACTTTTCACTTTCATGCATTAGAGAAGGAAATGGCAACCCACTCCAGTGTTCTTGCCTGGAGAATCCCAGGGACGGAGCATCCTGGAGGGCTGCCATCTATGGGGTCGCACAGAGTCGGACACGACTGAAGTGACTCAGCAGCAGCAGCAGTCCTTTCTCTGCAGATTCTGACAACTCCACACTTCCTTCTGAGGCCCCACTGCCATTCAGAGGCAAGTGGCTGCCCCACTCAGCTGGGGCGTGAAAGACTTGGAGTTCAATATCGTTCCCACATTGGGCAGGGCAGACAGGGTGGGAGGTTGTTTGGGGACCCACAGTAATCTGAGAGTCTCCTAAGTTTCCTCTTCACCATTCATATCTTGCTTCAGAAAGAGCAGCACATGGCTAAGTGGAAAGACTCTGAAGATAAGTGACGAGAAGATGGGGAATTTAAGGGGTGGGAGTGAAATGGTGATGGGCAGTGGGAGGGGAAAATGAAAAGAACTAGAACTGGACTTCTCTGGTGGTCCAGTGGTTAAGAATCCACCTGCCACTGCAGGGTTGCAGGTTCGATCCCTGGTCTGGGAAGATCCCACATGCTGTGTGGCAACCGCACACCACAACTACTGAAGCCAAGTGCCCTAGAGGCTGTGCGCTGCAACAAGAGAAACCACCGCATCAGAAGCCCTTGCACCACAACTCGAGAGTACCCCACTCACCACAACTAGAGGAAGCCTGCAAGCATCAACCAAAACCCAGCACAGCCAAAAAATACACAATTTTTTTTTAAAAAAGAACCGGAACTCTGGACAAATCAGAATTACTAATGCTTGTGGTTACCAGGCAGAACATACTTGTAGGAGTTTGTTGAATGCACTGTCAGGGAATGTTTTTCTGTGTCTCTGAAGTAAGTCTTACCTGGGACTGTCCCTCAATCAGATCACATCAGTCGCTCAGTCGTGTCCGACTCTTTGCAACCCCATGAATCGCAGCACACCAGGCCTCCCTGTCCATCACCAACTCTCAGAGTTCACTTAGACTCACATCCATCGAGTCAGTGATGCCATCCAGCCATCTCATCCTCTGTCGTCCCCTTCTCCTCCTGCCCCCAATCCCTCCCAGCATCAGAGTCTTTTCCAATGAGTCAACTCTTCGCATGAGGTGGCCAAAGTACTGGAGTTTCAGCTTTAGCATCAGTCCTTCCAAAGAAATCCTAGGGCTGATCTCCTTCAGAATGGACTGGTTGGATCTCCTTGCAGTCCAAGGGACTCTCAAGAGTCTTCTCCAACACCACAGTTCAAAAGCATCAATTCTTTGGCGCTCAGCCTTCTTCACAGTCCAACTCTCACATCCATACATGACCACAGGAAAAACTATAGCCTTGACTAGACGGACCTTTGTTGGCAAAGTAATGTCTCTGCTTTTGAATATGCTATCTAGGTTGGTCATAACTTTGCTTCCAAGGAGTAAGTGTCTTTTAATTTCATGGCTGCTGAGGTTACCAAAGAATTTTAATAGATCCTTTTCTCCATGAAGACTATAGTTCCCACAAGGTAGGGGATATAGAACTTATTATTCCTATTTTACAGATGGAGGAAGGACACTTGGTGGGGAGGGGAAAGAATCAGGCCAGTCTTCTCTCTCCCAATGCTTAATTCGCCCTCGGTGACATTTGAAAGGCTACTGACTCCAGTATTCTGGCCTGGAGAATTCCATGGACTATACAGTCCATGGGGTCGCAGAGAGTCGGACAGAACTGAGCGACTTTCACTTTCACTCTCTCCCAATGCTTATCTCGCCCTCGGTGAAATTTGAACAATGAACAGGTGTGGAGCAGTAGGACAACCGCGGATGAAGTAGAGGTTTGCACGCATAGGAAGTTATGTACTCTGGCCTCACCCTGATGCCAACAGTTGCCAGGCAGAAACAAACCCCAAACAACAAAAGTTCTGGGGAGTTCAGTGCTAGTCTGGAAAGTACCTGCCACTTCTGGGAAAGTGAAAGTTTCAGTTTTCTAAAAAAGAGCAAATGTAAGACCCTCCAGGAACCAGTGACATGTAGAGCTCTGGAATGTCAGTGATTTGTATGTGTAAGGAATATTGAGATGGAAGACAGTAGAGGAAGGAGATTTATTCATTTACCCAAAACAGTTATTTATCATTCAGTGTGAACGGAGCCCTGTGCGAGGCAGTAGACATAAAGCTTTAATAAGACAGATGGCTTCCCCTGCAGGGGCTCACGGTCTAGTTTAAGGATGGAGGTCGATGGTGGGGGTGGAGAATTTAATAGGGACAGTGAGAGAGGTGAGCCCCGGGAGCAGAGCAGCTGGAGCACATGGAAAGGAGCTCTGAGACATCTAGAGAAAGATTCCTGGGAGACTTAAACCCTGCTGCTGCTGGTGAATCTTAAAGAACTAGGGCCTAACGGGGAGAGCCATTTTGGGAATGGCAGGGCACGCCATATACAGAGGCACAAAGGTATCAGGAGGGCAGGAAGTTTATCATGGATGGAACGTCCTTTCCAAAAGGCAAAGCAGAGAGAAATGGGCTAGATAAGCTGTGTTTCTGGGGAAGAAATATCAGTGCAGAAAAGAGTAGGGACACAGGAAGGATTTTTCAGGAGTGATACTGCTTTACTTGTCCCCTAGAAAGAAAAATGACTTCATTAACAATGTCTGGAAGAGATGAACCAATGGTAGGGGAACCTCTTTGGACATGAGATCATTCCCTGGTGGCTCAGATGGTACAAAAACCTGCCTATGATGCAGGAGACCCAGGTTCGATCCCTGGATCAGGAAAAACCCCTGGAGAAGGGAATGGCTACCCACTCCAGTATTCTTGCCTGGAGAATCCCATGGACAGAGGAGCCTGGTGGGCTACAGTCCATGACGTCGTAAAGAGTCAGACAGGACTGAGTGACTAACACTTTCACTTTCACAACACAATGAATGAAAGTTGTAACAATGGAATTAGAAAATAAGGAATTCAGAGCTGTTCACAACTAGAAGTGAAAGAGCTTTACGAGGTTTGATTATTCAGTAGACTATAACACAAGGTGCAATATAATTGGTTGACAGTGTGGACTCCGGGGTCAGGCCTGGATTCCAAGTCCAATTCCACCACTGTGCAACCTTGGGAAAGTCCTTTAATCTCTTTGAGACTCAGTTTTCTCATACATACAATGGGTATAAGGGTAAACAACCTCAAAGGGTTGAGGATAAGCATTAAAAATGATAACACATGGAAAAGACTTCGCATATTTCCTACACATATTAAAACACTGTACACAGTAGCTGTTATCAAAATTTTATTAAAACTGTTAATTAGGGAACAGTACTCTGCTCCCCCATATCCTAGTGGTCCCCAAAATATCAGACCCTGGTGGGAACTGAGAAAAAGACAGGGAAGGGCAAACTCATGAATAGTTATGTATCTCAAAGAACAATCCAAAGACTGATCAGACAGCCAGCAAAATAGTCATGGTGATTATCTCTGGGACATGAAACAGTGCATAATTTTACTTTTCTCCTTTAGACTCTTTTCTCTTTTCTTTTCTCCTTTAGACTGTCTCTATTGTCTAAATTTACTATACAAATGTATGCTATTTATGTAAGAAAAAATAGTTTTAAATATACTCAAGATGCCACAATACAGTACTCAGCACCAGGCAAAGCTCTGTTCGTCAAGTAACTAAGGTTCCTGGATGCAGACAGATACCACGTCTTCCGTCCCCCGCCCTCCCACGGCCCCAGCAGAAGTACCCACGGTCTAAATCCAGCTCCAAAAACAACCAGCCAGGGGAACACACCCAGGGAAAGCCAAGGCAGGAGCTACTCCGGGTCGCTGAGATGGCCCTGGGCGGGGCCGGCTGTGTCTGGGGTCTCCACGCTCCGGTTCTGCTGCACCAGCCAGGAGTAGAGGTCCTGCCCGTCCATGAGCTGCTCGAGGCCCTGCAGCCGCCCCTGCCTCAGCACCAGGACCTGGTCGGCGCTCTGAACCGTCTGCAGCCTGTGGGCGATCACCAGCACCGTGCGGGTCCCCTGTGCTCTCCAGTCCTGCAGCTGAAGGGGGAGGATCGCGATGCCCCGGGTGCCGGCTCAGAAGGGGCTGGAGGCCCGGGCCCACGGGGCTTAGGGGGAAGAGGCGTGAGCCACGAGAAGGTAGCACAGAGCAGAAGGGCAAGGTCAGCTGCCCTCCTCCCTCCGCGGGGTCAGGCAGCCTCAGAGGATCGGGGAGGTCCCCGCCCGGCCCCGGCCCCAGGATGGGTCCCGCCGCCCCGCACTCACAGCCTGCTCACACTCCACGTCCAGGGCACTAGTGGCTTCATCCAGGATGAGGACGCGGGGGTCCCGCACGAGGGCCCGGGCGATGGCCAGGCGTTGCTTCTGCCCCACGGCCAGCTGGCTGCCTTTCTCCCCCACCTCTGAGGAGACCGAGAAACCCCCTCTCCTCAGAGGCAGGGGCCCAGACAACGCCCGCGTCACAGGCGCGGCTGGTACTTCCACGGGCACCGCTCCGGAGGACGAGCGCCCGTGGACGGGGGTGGGGCGGGGGACCTCCGCGGCGGCCGCTCCTCTGGGAACACAGGCTCCCGAGGGGGTCGGGAGGCCACAGCGCCCACTTCGCGGGCGCAGGGGGCGACGCCGTGGCCGCAGGTACCTGTATCGAGCCCGAGCTCCAGCTCGCGGATGAACTCCTCCGCGCGGGCCGCCCGGGCCGCTGCCAGCACCTTCTCGTCGCTGCAGCCCTTCAGGCCGTAGGTGATGTTGTCCCTCACCGAGCCCGAGAACAGCACGGGCTCCTGCCCTACCAAGACCACCTGAGCGGAGGCGACGGGAGCAGAGGGCTGTGCATCATCCCCCGCGGCAGGGACCCGCCCTTCCTCCCCGCCCGCCCGGCTCACCACGGACCCCTTGGGTTCCCGCCCCACACCCTCCCCTGCCCTCTGCCCACCCTTCTCCGTCCTCCCCACCTGACGGTGCAGGTAGTGGTGCTCATACTCGGAGACCGGCTTCCCGTCCAGCAGCACCTGGCCCTCGGTGGGCTGGTACAGATTCTGCAGCAGCGCGGCCACCGTGCTCTTCCCAGACCCGTTAGGCCCCACCAGCGCCGTCATCTGCCCAGGACTCAGGGTGAACGTCAGACCCTAGAACAGCCGGGGAAGAGTCAGAGGCCTGCCCTTCCCCCGGCCTCCCCTCTCCTTGGAGGCCGATCATCCGCGCGGGGAGTCAGGGGCCCAGTCTCCCCCCATCGGACACCTGGAGCGCAGGCTGGTCGGGGCGACTGGGATACGCAAAGGACACGTTCTGGAAATTCACCCTGCCCTGCAGAGTGGGTGGGGCCAGAGTCCCCGGTGGAGGCAGATCTGGCTTTCGGTCCAGGTAGCGGAACACCTTCTCGGCTGCCCCCACGTTGCTCAGCATGTCCCCAAACATGTACACCAGAGTCTGCAAAACAGGAAGGCGGGGCTCAGCTAAGCAAAGGCAGCTGGGCCACGAACCAGCTTCCCAGCTCCTCACACAGCCCCGCCACACTCCTCCCCAGCTAGGCTTCTCCCCTTGTCCCAAAAAAGATCACCACCTTTAATTTTTAAAGATTAAAAAAAAAAAAAAAAAAAAAAACTTTCTTAGAAAAGATTTTTTAACTGGAGAAAGGAATGGCAACCCACTCCAGTATTCTTGCCTAGAAAATTCCATGGACAGAGGAGCCTGGCGGGTTGAAGACTGGGATGCAACTGAGCAACTAACACTCACTTTCCTGAATAATGAGGCAGATGGCTTCCATATGAGATAACTAGTATAAGAGTCTTAAAAAAAAAAAAAAAAGATTTTTACAAAAAATGTTGGCTGCCCCAGGTGGCAAGTGGGACCCTAGTTGCCCCACCAGGGATCAAACCCATGCATCCTGCAGTGGGAGCACAGAGTCCTAACAACTGGACTATCAGGAGTAAGTGTGCAATTTGACTCAAAATGGGCACCAGCACCCCATTATTCCAATTTGTACTGTAAAGGATGGAGACATCTTTGCCCCTCCCATCCAGCATCACCTTCATCTCCAGACCTTTCCAGCTTCTGTGCTGTGTTACTTGTACACAGCTGTCTAGCCTGGTGAGACAGGGACTCCTTAAATGCAAGCACTGTGCCCACCTCATCTTTGCAGCCACCAGACTGCCTCACACAGCTCTCCACACGTAAGAGGTGTTTATAAAAGTTATAAACTAAAGCCCAAGGTGCAGTAACTAATTACTTTTCAAAACTGGTTTATATAAGGAGGGTGTCCCAGGAGGCTCACTGGTAAAGAATCTGCCTGCCAATGCAGGAGACAAAGGTTCAATTCCTGGTCAGGAAGAATCCCTGGAGGAGGGCATGGCAACCCACTCCAGTGTTCTTGCCTTAATATCCCATGGACAGAGGAACCTGGTGGGCTACAGTCCATGGGGTTGCAAAGAGTCAGACAGGACTGAGCAACCGAGCACACATCTCTAGGGAACTAAATGCTATAGAACTAAATGCTATTTAGTTCTATAGAACTAAATGTTCATTCTGCCTTTCCTAATCAAACTATACCACTCAGCAGCTTATCAGCACATGAGAAGACATCTCCCCTGAGAGATGCATCCTGGCTAATAACTGAAGAAAAGGCAGAGTGCCACCATTTTTGCAACCCTGAATAATTCAATAGATCATGATACTAAGCTTTATTGATTGTTGCCACCACAAATGTATATGAGAGAGAAAAAAAGAGATCAATATAATATATACTTCTATGAAACATGTGGAAATCTGACCACTGTATTTGGTGAGGTTATTGTTAATTTTTTTGGTATGATCATGGCTTTGTGGTTATATATTTGTAATGTTTACATTTAGAGATACATATTTACAGATGAAACCATATCTTGCCTCTGATTCAAAGTAATATGGGTGGGGAGAAGTCGGTGGGTGGTATAGATAAAATAACATTGGCCATGAGTTGGTAACTATTAGATGCTGGGAGATAAAAAACAAGGTCCCATTGTATAGCACAGAGAAGTATAGTCTATATCCTCTGATATATACACACAGTTATATATTAAATAGATAACTAATAAGGACCTACTGTAGAGCACAGGGAACTCTATTCAAAACCCTGTAATGACCTACATGGGAAAAGAATCTAAAAAAGAATGGAGATATATATATATATAGATATAGATATATATATATATATAAAACTGATTCATTTGCTGTACACCTGAAATTGTCATAACGTTGTTAACCGGCTATATACCAATATAAAGTAAAAAGCTGTCTTTAAAAAGTTAAACAAAAAGTAAAAAAAAAAAAAAAAGATGCTGAGTACAAGGAGGTTCACGTTTATAGATTTATCGTTTTCCTCTTTTTTTAACCCAAGTTTGAAATTTTAAATGACAATGAGTTGGGGTTATTTCAGTTTGTTTTTTTAAGGGGAACAAAATAGAAGCCAAAGGAGGAAAATGAGAGCACGCACAGCTCCCGACTCACATGCATGTAGTTGCCCATGTCCTCCTGGTAAAGCAGGAAGGAGAGGAGCCCGCCGCGGGTGAGGTCCCCGGCCAGGATCTGCTGCAACGCACAGTTCAGCAAGAGCACCTTCATTGCCAAGTGCAGCATCTGGAGGGAGAAGAAAGGAGAGCCTGAGGACCTTCCACTCTTTGGCCTCCCTGCCCCTATGACGAGACATTCCATCCGACACAAAAACACCTGTTATACTACATTCACTCGACTCTGTAACTATAATAAGTAATATAAACTTTGAAGATGTTGGAGCCAGGTGGCGAATGAAGGGGTAAATGGATGGATGCTTGACACAGAACAGTGAATGAACAAATGCAGACTTTTCTTTGTTTAAGTATTTTGTGCTTTGTGCACAAAGGGGATTGAAAACAGGAGAGTAGGTCCCCTGAAAAAACTGGGGGCTAACAAATCGCTCATCACCTACCTCCCAACAGAGAAGAGACACCTGAAAAAGAAGGCACTGGCAAAAGCATCGAGAACCCCAAGGACCCCCAAGACCAGCCCCCACCTGTGCCCCTCCTCCAGCCCTCAGCTTCCTCACCCTCCTTAAGAGCAGATAGAGGGCCCGTTCCAGGTCCCGTCGCCACCACAGCCGCCGGCATCGTTCAAGGGCCTCCTTATAGCGACAGACCTCTTGCTCCTCGGCTCCAAAACTGCGCACGGTCTGCAGCCCTCCAACCGACTCCCGCACCACCTGCCCAGCTTTCGCCGTGGCGTCCTGGATCTCCCAAAGGACTGCCTGGAACAGTGGGGCCAACGATGGAGCGGGCCAATTTGGCAGAAGACAGCCAACCCCCACAGCCCACTCCAGTCCCTTCACGCTAAGTGAAGTAAGACAGAGAAAGACAAATATTATATGATATTGTTTATATGTGCAATCTAAAAAAAATACAAGTGGATCTATGCACAAAACAGAAACAGACTCACAGACATAAAAAATAAAAAATTAAAAAAAACTTATGGTTACCAAATGTGGAGGAGGGGATACATTTGGAGTTTGAGGTTAACAGATATAAATCACTCACACAAAGTAGAGAAGCAACAAGGATTTACTGTATAGCACAGGGAACCACATTCAACATCTGAAAATCTCTCCCTCTCCCCCCACTCCTCTCTCAAAAACACACACGTTCACATAAAGTCCCTGGGATGTGGTCTTCCCTGGGGATTCCCCAGCATCCGCACATACCTGACGGCGGGCATTGTACACCTTTTCAGCCGCTATCATGAGAGGCACCTCGAACAGAGAGAGGAAGGTGAGTCGAGGTGACAGGTTGAGCATGAAGCCGTAAAGTCCCAGCACTTTCACCAGGCTTCGAGACAGCACATTGGTGTTATAAGGAAGCCAGTTACTCATCAGTTTGGTATCCGAGCTCAGCCGGGAATTCAGCTCCCCTGGGCAGGACAGAGCAGGCAAGGAAACCATGTGTTGTAATGCAGAACCCCCAGAAATTCCATCCTGACCTCCCGATCATCTCACGGAGCCCCCCTTCCTTGCAGAGAGACAGGTCCCCAAAGAGAGAAAAACAGCTCCCGGCCCTGGCACCAAGGATGCAGGCAGGCCCGGCTGGGTGCAGGTAGGTGGCAGCAGGTGGGCAAGGAACATGTAGGGGGACCCCAGACCTGCACCCCAGGCCTTACCTGTCTTAGTCTCTTGGAAGAAAGGGAGGTCCTGGTGCAGGAGGGAAGAGAAAAGCATCTCCCTGATCCGCAGGTTGATTCTGGACATGGTGAAGATGAAGATGCTTCCTCGGCAGCCTGCACACAGAGAGCTGTGGGGAAAGAGGGTTGGAGGATGAAGGAGAGAGAGATGCAGAGAGGAAGGGGGAGGGAAGGAGAAGAAAAAGCACAGAAGGAAAAGAAGTACAAAGTTGGGGGTAGTATATCAAGACAGCAGAAGAGAAACAAATAAGAGACATGAAGGGCAGGAATCAACAGAGGAAGGAAAAAAGAGGACTCAGTGAGCCTCATCTTAGTCCCAACCCCTACCAAGTAGTTAGTTTGTAGACAGCAGATTCCTGGCTGTGTTGAAAAACAAAAGGGAAAGTAAATACAGTGGGAAAGAGTAAAGATGCTGGAAAGAAAGGTGACAAGGCTCAGAGTAAGAGCTTCCAAGACTGACAAGATGAGTTAGGGAAGAAGGGTCAGGATGAACAAACATGCCCCCCACCCTGACAATAGGCTAACTGGAAACAAACATGAGCTGGGAGGTCAGATCAGAAAAGAGAAACGGAACTTCACGGAGATAAAAATGCTCACAGGCAACTGAGAGACATTCCACTCAACACAAAAACACCTATTGTACTACACTCACTCGTATCTGAACTATAATAAGCAATATAAACTTTGAAGATGTTGGAGCCAGGCGGCGAATGGAGTAAATGGATGGATGCTTGATATAGACAGTGAATGAACTCATACAGGCTTTTTCTTCATTTAAGAGTTTTGTGCTTTGTGCACAAAGGGGATTGAAAACAGCAAAGTGAGGTCCCCTGTAAAAACTGGGGGCTAACAAATCGCTCATCACCTACCTCCCAACAGAGAAGAGACACACGAAAAAGATGGCACTGGCAAAGGCATCAGGATCAAAGTCGCCCCCCAGGATGTCAATCACACGGCCAAAATAGTAAGGGATCACGGTCTCACCTGCAACAGCCAGGAGGGCCCAGTCAGAGTGCGGCTGCTGAAGGGCCTCCTCCCAACCCCCAAGTCCCTGAGCCCTCTCCCCACTCACCCAACACGGCCAGAGAGAGGAAGGAGAAGGCGGCAACCAGGAAAGGCAGGTCAGGCCAGGACAGCTTCAGCAGCCTCCACATCAAGACTCTGTTCTCCTGGCCCTGCCCCTCCGCCTTGGCTCCTGAAGGGCTCAGCACGGCCCACAGGGCCCTGCTCAGCCCCACTGCCCCATACCCCAGCAGCAGCCAGGCCCAGGTGGCTGCAGCCACTCTGACCAGAGGGGCGCTCAAGGCCCCCAGGACAAGAGCCCTCAGGGAGAGAAACAGGGGGTTCACCAGGCAGAGGATCGGCAGCAGTGCTCCCACGCCCTCCAGCAGCCCTCCCAGCCTCAGCAGCCCCCAAAGTCCACCGAGTCGCAAGGCGCCCTCCAGCCACAGGCCGGGAAACCCGAGGGGAAGTAGGGCCCCCAGGGGCCCCTGCAGCAGCCAGAGCAAGGCCAAGTCCGCCAGCAGCAGGGAGGCCCAGGGTCTCAGGTCCGGGCTCCGCATGGCGAGATCTAGGGATAGAAAAGAAGGACAGAGGTGGCTTCCAGTCCCTATCCCCACTCCCACTCTGCCCAAGCGTCCGCTGGCTTCCCTTTTTTTTTTTTTTAAACTCTGTGCTGCCCTGAAAGATGCCCTGGGTACCCCGTCTCACCAGCACCCCCCTCCTAGGACCCAAGGCATTCGGCCTGACAGAGGGAGCTGGGAAGCCTGACCATCAGCAGCCTCGTCCTCTAAAACACGTTCCATGACCCCCACCGCACACCCCGGCCCCGCCAGCCGCCGCCGAGTTCCCAGGGGCCAGACGATGCCCGCCGCGCTCCCCAGGCCCCGGGTCCAAAGGGGCGGGAGGCGGGGGCGCAGCGCGCGTGCCGGGCGGGCTGCGCCTGTGTCAGCGTTCCAGGTTTCCACGCGCACAAGCTCACCAGTGGGGGCTCCCGAGCTCTTTGCTGGTGTGCCGAGGGCTGAGCTCTGAGGTCCCCTCGCGCGGCCTCCGCTCCGTCTCGCCTCTTTTGGCAGGCGAGGCTCCCCCAGCCGGGGGCGGCCAGGCTCCTGGGCTTTCGCTTTTGCTTTCGCTTCCGCCTCGGCAGCCCCCGCCTGGTTGCGCGCCTGGCGGCCGGCCGGGGGCGCGCGACACCCGCGGAACGCAGGACCGGTGCCCGAGGCCGGCTCCGCGTGCCAGGGCGAGTCTACCACCCTCAGCCACAAGTACTCTGTCGTAGGAAACTACTGCACTTCTTAAAACTACGGTTAAGTAAGATGACGCTGTTTCAAGGATTGGGATGCTTTGCAATTGAAGAACCGCTGGATTTTCTTACCTCCGCTCTGAGGTGAGTGCAGCCATGAAATTAAGACGCTTGCTTCTTGGAACAAAAGCTATGACCAACCTAGACAGCATATTAAAAAGCAGACACATTACTTTGCCAACAAAGGTCCGTCTAGTCAAAAATACGGTTTTTCCAGTAGTCATGTATGAATGTGAGAGTCGGACCATAAAGAAAGATGAGCGCAGAAGAATTGATGCTTTTGAACTGTGGTGTTGGAGAAGACTCTTGAGAGTCCCTTGGACTGCAAGGAGATCCAAACAGTCCATTCTAAAGGAGATCAGCCCTGGGTGTTTTTTGGAAGGAATAATGCTAAAGCTGAAACTCCAGTATTTTTGGCTACCTCATGCGAAGAGTTAACTCACTGGAAAAGACTGATGCTGGGAGGGATTGGGGGCAGGAAGAGAAGGGGACAACAGAGGATGAGATGGCTGGATGGCATCACCGACTCAATGGAGGTAAGTTTGAGTGAACTCCGGGAGATGGTGATGCTGGGAGACAGGGAGGCCTGGCGTGCTGCGATTCATGGGGTCGCAAAGAGTCGGACACGACTGAGCAACTGAACTGAACTGAACTGAACTGATAGTAATCCAAACAGTATGCTATTGGCATAAAAATAGACATATGGAACAATGAAACAGAAATTAAACCCACACATATATAATCAATGAATTTTTTTTTTTTTTAAGTCAAGACTATACAATGGGGAAAGGACAGACTCTAATAAATTATTGGGATATTGGGGAAATGGGCAAGTTGCATGCAAACCAATAAAAGTTGATCACTAACTTAGACCATACACAAAAATTAACTCAAAATGGGTTAAATACTTGACTAAAGATCTGAAGTCATAAAACTCCTAGTTGTTGTTGTTCAGTCGCTAAGTCTTATCCAGCTCTTTGTGACACCATGGACTGCAGCACCAAGGATCCTCTGTCCTTCACTATCTCCCGGAATTTGCTCAAATTCATGTCTATTGACTTGGTGATGCTATCTAACCATCTCATTCTCTGCTGCCCTCTTCTACCTTTTGCCTTCAATCTTTCCCAGAATCAGGGTATTTTTTTTTTCCTCCAATGAGTCAGCTCTTCTCATCAAGTGGCCAAAGTATTGGAGCTTCAGCTTCAATGTCAGCCCTTCCAATGAATATTCAGGGTTGATTATCTTTATGAATGACTGGATTGATCTCCTTGCAATCCAAGGGAATCTCAAGAGTCTTCTCCAGTACCACAGTTTGAAAACATCAATTCTTAGGCTCTCAGCCTTCTTTGTGGTCCAACTCTCACATCCATACATGACTACTGGAAAAACATAGCTTTGACTATATGGACCTTTGTTGGCAAAATGATGTCTCTGCTTTTTAAAACACTGTCTATGTTTGTCATAGCTTTCCTTTTGAGTAGCAAGTATGTTTTCATTTCATGACTGCAGTCATTTTGGAGAGACTTTGAAGCCACAGTGATTTTGGAGTCCAAGAAAAAAAATCTGTCTCTTTTTCTCCTTCTATTGGCCACGAAGTGATGGGACCAGATGCCATGATCTTAGTTGTTTTGAAAGTTGAGTTTCAAGTCAGCTTTCCCTTCTCCTTTTTCACCCTCATCAAGAGGCTCTTTAGGTCTTCTTCACTTTCTGCCATTAAAGTGGTATAATCTGCATATCTGAGGCTGTTGATATTTCTCCCAGCAATCTTGATTCCAGCTTGTGATTCATCCAGTACAGCATATCACATGATGCACTCTGCACAGAAGTTAAATGAGTGGATTGACAATATACAACTTGTTTTCCTTTCCCAGTTTTGAACCAGTGGTGTTTTTCCATGTGTGGTTCTAACTGTTGTTTCTTGACCTGCATTCAGGTTTCTCAGGAGACATGTAAGGTGGTCTGGTATTCCCACCTCTTTAAGAATTTTCCACAATTCGTTGTGATCCACACAGTCAAAGGCTTTAGCATAGTCAATGAAACAGAAGTAGATGTTTTTCTGGAATCCCCTTGCTTTTTCCATGATCCAATGAACACTGGCAATTTGATCTCTGGTTCCTCTGCCTTTCCTAAATCCTGCTTGTACATCTGGAAGTTCTTGATTCATGTACTGCTGAAGCCTAACTTGAAGGATTTTGAGTATAACCTTGTACAATGAGTGCAATTGTATGATAGTTTGAACATAATGTCATTGCTCTTATTTGGGTTTGGAGTGAAAACTGACCTTTTCCAGTCCTGTGGCCACTGCTGAGTCTTCCAAATTTGCTGACATATCGAATGCAGCACTTCAACAGCATCACCATTTAGGATTTTAAAGAGCTCGGCTGGAACTCCATCACCTCCACTAGCTTTGTTCATAGTAGTGCTTCCAAAGGCCCACTTGACTTCATACTGCAAGATGTCTGGTTCGAGGTGAGTGACCACTCCATCATGGTTATCCAGGTCATTAAACCTTTTTTCGTATAGCTCTTCCATGTGTACTTGCTGGTTCTTCTTCATCTTTTCTGCTTCTTTTAGGTCCTTACCATTTCTGTCCTCATACTCATCCTTGCATGAACTATTCCCTTGATATCTCCAATTTTCTTGAAGAGATCCCTAGTCTTTCCCATTCTATTGTTTTCCTCTATTTCTTTGCTTTGTTCACTTAAGAAGACCTTCTTAACAATTTGATGTATGGCAGAAACTAACACAATGGTGTAAAGCAATTATCCTTCAATTAAATATAAATTAAAAAAAAAGTTTAAAGGCCTTGTCTCTCCTTGCTATTCTCTGGAACTCTGAACTCAGTTGGATGTATCTTTCCCTTTCTCCCTTGCCTTTCACTTCTCTTCTTTCCTCAGCTATTTGTAAAGCCTCCTCGATCACCTCTTTGCCTTCTTGCATTTCTTTTTCTTTGGGATGGTTTTGGTCACTGCCTCCTGTACCATGCTATGAACTTCCATCCGTAGTTCTTCAGGCACTCTGTCTGCGAGATCTAATCCCTTGAATCTAATTATCACCTCTACTGTACAATCACAAGGAATTTGATTTAGGTCATACACAAATGGCCTAGTGGTTTTCTGCCGGGAGCCAGCATGTGAGTCCCCACCCATGACAAGGTCATGTGAGAGAGGTCTGGTGGGCAAGGTGAGCCAGAACTCGAGGGGTGCCTCTCTGGGCCTGCCTGAGTGTCTACCCCAAAACCTGAGCCTGTCTGTTTTACTGCTTCATGACTTTCACCAACTCCTCTGACAGTCACGAGGGGCTATCCCCAACCACTCTTATCTGTAAGGAAAGCAACTTAAAGCTCTAGTTAACAAGTCTCCAGGGTATAATAAGGTGTGTTCCAATTGTGATCCCCTCAGAAAGCCTTCTAACCTGCCTAACAGGTTTCCGGACTCCTATAGCTACGCCTGTGATTGTTTGCAGCCTCCCAACCAGGTGAGGCACAAGGAGACTTAGTTATCCTAACAGCGCAGAGCCTCTCGGGGAGTTAGAAATTGTTAAAAATAGAACTAATAGAAGATTTCTTTGTTGAGTTAATGCCTGCTGCCAAGTTTCCATATTCCTTGCCCACTGAGTCCCTGGGAGTATACTGATTGATATTGTTGGTATATAAGACATATAAGCAGAAGCTTTAATGTTAATAATAACCCTAGACCCTTGAGCTAATAAATTCTTCCCTTAATTACCCCCATGACACTCTTGCCCTATAGGAATGCAACTCTGTTTAGTGCTTTTGGGGAGTGGTACTAAACTCTAAGAAAAGTCACCTTTGGAGAAAATAAGTTTTTCTGGTTGACTAATTCTTATCAGAAGAAAAATGTTAGCCGGTCTCCTGACCAGAAGATGATGTAAATCACCCAAAGCCTTTGTATTTGCGATAATGATTCAGGTCTGCTGACTTTACATGACTTTGCATCCCTCATTATCTTCTATGTACAACTTGACGTATAAAAGTCCCTGCTAAAAATAAAGCTACGGACCCTGCTCACTGAGCTTCTCCCCGTGTCGTTCTTTCTCGTCTCCTTTTCTTTCCTTTTGTCTCTACTCTTTCTTCAGGCCAAAGTAATTGGAGCATGGGGGTATATTGATTTCCCACATAAACCAATTATAATTAGGCCTCTGATTCTCTCCACTGACGCTATTCCTTTAAATCGCCGAAGCCGTCATCCTGAGGGAATCCCTGGATCCAACTGGGGCTGGACTGCGGTAGTTTTCCCTACTTTCTTCAATTTAAGCCTGAATTTTGCAATAAGGAGCTCATGATCTGAGCCACAGTCAGCTCCTGCTCTTGTTTTTGCTGACTGTATAGAGCTTCTCCATCTTCAGCTGCAAAAAACATAATCAATCTGATTTCAGTATAAAATTCCTGGACGATAACTAAAGGGGACGTAATTGATACCTGTCTTGGTGATGATTTTTAAGATTTGAACCAAAAACAAAGGCAAAAAATCTAAAAATAAACAAGTGGAACTATTTCAAACTAAAAATTCTCTGCACAGCTAAGGAAATCATCAATAAAAGGAAACACAACCTCCTGAATAGAGGAAAATATTTGCAAATGGTATGTCTGATGAGAGGTTAATATCCAAAATATATAAAGAGCCTTTATAGCTTAATCTTTAAAATTTCATTAAAAATGGGTCAGAGGATCTGAATAAATATTTTTACAGAGAAGACGTACAGATACCCAACAGGTACATGAAAAGGTACTCAACATCACTAATTATCAAAGGAATTTAAATCAAGCCACAATATGATATCATATCACCTCAGGCAATTGTAACCCACTCCAGTACTCTTGCCTGGAAAATCCCATGGACGGAGGAGCCTGGTAGGCTGCAGTCCATGGGGTCGTGAAGAGTCGGACACGACTGAGCAACTTCACTTTCACTTTTCACTTTTCTGCATTGGAGAAGGAAATGGCAACCCACTCCAGTGTTCTTGCCTGGAGAATCCCAGGGACGGGGGAGCCTGGTGGGCTGCCGTCTCTGGGGTTACACAGAGTTGGACATGACTGAAGCAACTTGGCAGCAGCAGCAGCAGCAGCACACCTATTAGAATGGCTTTTATCAAAAAGACAACGAATAACAATGGTTGGCAAGAATGTGGAGAAAATCGAACACTTGTGCACTGTTGGTGGGAGTGTAAATTTGTGCAACCACTATGAAAAACCCTATGGAATTTGCTGAAAAAATTAAAAAGAGAACTACCTTATGACCCCCCAATTCCACTTCTTGGTATTTGTCTAAAGAAAATGAAAAAACTAAATTAAAAAGATATATGCACCCCCATGTTCATTGCAGTACTATTTATAACAGCCAAGATACGGAAGCAACCTAAGTGCCTGTCAATGGATGAATGGATAAAGAAAATGTAATATAGAAACATCTACTTCTGGTTTGTTGACTACACCAAAGCCTTTGACTGTGTGGATCACAGCAAACGGTGGAAAATTCTTAAAGAGATGGGATTACCAGACCACCTTACCTGCCTCCTGAGAAATCTGTATGCAGGTCAACAGGCAACAGTTAGAAATGGACATAGAACAACAGACTGGTTCCAAATAGGGAAAGGAGTACGTCAAGGCTGTATAATGTCATCCTCTTTGGACATGAGATCATTCCCTGATGGCTCAGATGGTAAAAAAAAAAATCTGCCTATGATGCAGGAGACCCAGGTTCGATCCCTGGATCAGGAAAAACCCCTGGAGAAGGGAATGGCCACCCACTCCAGTATTCTTGCCTGGAGAATCCCATGGACAGAGGAGCCTGGTGGGCTACAGTCCATGAGGTCATAAAGAGTCAGACACGACTGAGTGACTAACACTTTCACTTTCACAACACAATGAATGAAAGTTGTAACAATGGAATTAGAAGATAAGGGATTCAGAGCTGTTCACAACCAGAAGTGAAAGAGCTTTACGAGGTTTGATTATTCAGTAGACTATAACACAAGGTGCAATATAATTGGTTGAGAGTGTGGACTCCGGGGTCAGGCCTGGATTCCAAGTCCAATTCCACCACTGTGCAACCTTGGGAAAGTCCTTTAATCTCTTTGAGACTCAGTTTTCTCATACATACAATGGGTATAAGGGTAAACAACCTCAAAGGGTTGAGGATAAGCATTAAAAATGATAACACATGGAAAAGACTTTGCATATTTCCTACACATATTAAAACACTGTACACAGTAGCTGTTATCAAAATTTTATTAAAACTGTTAATTAGGGAACAGTGCTCTGCTCCCCCATATCCTAGTGGTCCCCAAAATATCAGACCCTGGTGGGAACTGACAAAAAGACAGGGAAGGGCAAACTCATGAATAGTTATGTATCTCAAAGAACAATCCAAAAACTGATCAGACAGCCAGCAAAATAGTCATGGTGATTATCTCTGGGACACGAAACAGTGCATAATTTTACTTTTCTCCTTCTCCTTTAGATTCTTTTCTCTTTTCTCCTTTAGACTGTCTCTATTGTCTAAATTTACTGTTAGGTAGGTAGAATAGGGAAAAGGAGTCCAAAATGGCGGTGGCTAAAAGACAAGGAAGGTCCGAGGACCAGAGTGAAGACTTCAGGCAGAACAAACAGAACAAACAGCACTCCTGGCTAAGCCCAATTTGCATAGGGCAGGCCCAGGTGGAGGAAAAAACATATAAAAGGAGGAGCCAAAGCGCTTTCTCTCGGACTCTCTCTCCCGCGTGCATGCGCGCTCTCTCTCTGTCTTTCTCTCTCTCTTTTTCTCCCTCCCCACACACTTCTCCACTCTCTTCTCTTCAAGTCTTGGATTCTCCTCCTATCTTATAAGTAAAATAGAGCTGTAACACTGATTTGCCTAAGAGCTGTAGCACGGTTTGTCCAAGACCTGAGAGCTGTGACGCGCCGAGGGCTTTAAAGTCCGTTGCTCCAAATCTTTGTTGTGACAAGACAAAGAACCGAGGAACATACACTCGCGTGACATTTACTATACAAATGTATGCTATTTATGTAAGAAAAAAATAGTTTTAAATATCTTCAAGATGCCACAATACAATACTCAGCACCAGGCAAAGCTCTGTTCGTCAAGTAACTGAGAGAGTCATTTCCTAGGCAGGTTGATAAGGAGTCTAGGGGTTCCCAAGGAGAGAGGGGTCTGGAATTCTCAAGGAGGAAGAAAGGACAAACTTTTTTTTCTTTCTCCACATTCCTTAGGATTAAATAACAATAATGTATCCTGCCTAAGGACAGTCTCTGGATTAAGGACGGTCTCTGGTTTAAACCTTCTGTTATCTTAAAATGTAAATTATGGGAGTAGGTCTGACAAGGTCTTTATAACCTCCAGACATTCTTTGGATTATATAACTTCATTGTTATCACTAGCAAGTGGGTACTCTTTCTGCCCCCTTCTGATGCCTATGTCAGAAGCTTTCTCTATCTCCTTTATACTTTAATAAAACTTTATTACACAAAAGCTCTGAGCGATCAAGCCTCGTCTCTGACCCCGGATTGAATTCTCCGGGGGCCAAGAATCCCGGTGTCTTCGCGTGATTCAACAACAACCTTTCATCTTGGGGGCTCGTCCGGGATCCTTCAGGACAAGGTAAGGCTGCTTGGAGCTTTAGTTCTTTGTTCTCTTAGCAAACACGTTTTCTGCTGTGCTTTACTAACTCTACGGTGTGCTTGTGTGAATGAATGACAGGCTCTGCATGAAGCAAGTAAGGAGCCCTGCTCTGCGGTTCCACGGTGATCTCATATGGCTTATGGCAGAAACCTGTCGGGGCATTATACCGACCTGCCAGTGCCAAGAGGCACCCAATGTCTCCTTCGGGAACCGACCAGAAATGGGCAAAGCGTGTGGACCGAACCCTCCTTTCTCAGTCAAACTTTTCAGTCCCTTTGACCATTTCATAACTCCTTGGGAATTAGAAGTACTAACCTAATCTATTGGATATAGACTTTCAAGGGACTTGTGATCTATACTGTTACTGTATACTGTGGCTTAGGTCCAAAACTTGGATTGGTAGTCAAGAAAGCGCCTAGCCTCGCTAGGAATCGAAAGTTTGGAAGCTAGATGGAGCTCTAGCTCCCAGAACATCTCTGAGGTTAAAGGTTACTCAGATTGGGACTGCAATGGGTTTTTTTTTCTTTGGTAACGCCGGCTCTTAGTGGATCAGAGGAGGCTGTTATACTGGTGTGGTGATGCTTGGAAAGAACATCTCAGTTTTGTTGGGGGCCAGAGTGAGGCACTCCGCCGGTGGCAAAGGTCATGAGGAAGGAGGCTCGACATACGCAAAGGCGGGATTGAGCCTCAGGAGTCCCCCTGGAAATCCTCGAGCATCAACCCCCATAACCAGAGCCTGCCTACTTTACTACTTTGTGCTCTCACCTACACCTCTGACTTTACGGGGGGCTGTCCCCCACCACCTCTTTCGGAGAAGGAGTTAACTTAGAGCTCCAGTTAATAAAAACTCCTGGGTGTGACAAGAGTGTTTTAACCTACAAACTCCTCTGAAGGTTCTCTAGCCTGCCTGACAGGCTTGTCCAGCCACATGTGATTGCTCACAGCCTCCCAACTGTGAGAGGCACGAGATGCTTTAAACCTTCTAAAAACAGGTTCCTTAGAAAAGTTAGAAAACTGTTAGTATAAGTATAATGGGTTGATTAAAAATTGTATTGGTTAATTGTATTGGCTCAAACATTTGTTGAGCCAATGTTTGTTGCTAAGTCTCCATATCCCCTGCCCTTATACACATTAATGAATATATAGAAGAAATAAGTATTAACCTTTGATATTAATCACGTTAGACCTTAGGCTAAGTAAATTCTTTCCTTAACTAAAACCCACTATACCCTCACCCTATAGGAATGTAACTTTATTTGGGTGGCATCTGTTTTAAGAATAATCACCCCTGGAGAAATAAGTGTCCTGGTTGACTGACCGCTGTCACAAGGAGAGGGTCATAAATTGTCAGCAGGCCCCCCTGGCCAGAAGATGATGTAACACCCCTAAGCCCTCTGTATACATTTGTATGAAGCACCTGACTTTAATAAAAGTCAGGACTGCTGTCCCTGTGTGACTTTTGCCTAACATCTCAGTGTATAAAAACAGACTCTGGAAAATAAAGAATTGGGATCAGTTCCTCCAAATACTGGTCTCCCCATGTCTCTCTCTCTCTCAAACTCTGGCTGAGTCTCCATCTGGACCACGGAACCCACCAAGCTTACTAATTTTGCCTGGGCTTCTAAGATCTGACCGGGGAGGCCTCAGTGTCTCCTCTCCTTTGGGAGAACAGAAGGACGCCTGCGGCCTACGTAAGTGGTGCAAACTTCTTGTCTTGAAGTTTTATTGGTCTCCCGCGTAAACCAAGCTACTCAGCCTCTTTTCTCCACTGAATTTTCCTACCGAGCTATCCTTATTCTATTACTCTTTACATCTTTAATTAATATCTAATTGAAGCTATTGTATCCTGATCCTCGCCGATGCTGTCCCCGCTTCGAATACCCTGGATCAGCCGGGGCTGGACCCCGGCACAGTTTTATATTCGCGTCGGTCTTGTTGTAGTCAGGAAATACTCAGGGTCGTGCACAGGCACTCAGGTGACGAATGTTTCCCCTAGTAGTCTTTAGCTTGGGAGGCATTCCGGAAGGTTACTCTGATTCACCCCGGGTGACATCAGAGGCAAGCAAGGTTAAAGGTGAAGAGCTGGACGTCAAGTAGGGATGCTATCAAGTCTACCCCTGGTACATCCCCACCCCATCTCGGTGGTAGAATCGGGAGGGATGCAGACTGCGCCTGCGCCGGTAAGGGACAGACTAAGTCCGACCAGGAAGGAAAAGCTTTTGGTGTAACGTCTGTAACACCCCCATCTAGAGCAGGGAGGGACGCCTCCGGTAGAAAAAATGGCGCTGGTCGCTTTTTTTCTCTCTTACAGATGGGAGCTAACAATTCCAGCCTCACTCCTTTGAACTGTATCCTGAAAAACTGGGATAGATTTGATCCCCAGGGCTTAAAGAAGACACACCTGGTCTTCCTATGTGATACTGCATGGCCACGGTATCCACTGGAGGACGGCGAACGGTGGCCAGTTGGAGGGTCTCTTAAGTATAATACTGTTCTACAATTAGACCGGTTCTGTAAGGAACAGGGAAATGGGTAGAAGTAGCATATGTGTTGCCCTTTTTCTCTGCGAAATATGCCAGACTTATGTCCTAAGGGTATAGATTTGGGCGTGAAACCTTCAGCTCCCTCCTGTCCTCTTACTTTGCCCCCATACCTAGGACTCCAAGTTGAGCAAACTGAAAGCCAGAGAACCCCCCTCAGAAGGGCTGCCTTGGTCTCAAACTGCCCACGTGGAGGTCCAAACAACTCCTGTCTCAGTACGACCTCAGACTACTCCGGTTTCAGTAGAAACTCAGACCATCGAAGTAAGAGATGAGATGGAGGACAGGAGACAAAGAGAAGAGGAAGAACAGGTTTCTCCAATCTATCCCTGGGATTATATGCACAGAGCAGCCAGAGAGACTGAGGAACAGCCACACAAGCTGTTGCCTCTTTATGAAACACCCACTGGGAGAAATAATCAGTCTGTGAGAGTTAATAAGCCTTTCTCTTATCAAGAAATACAAAGAATCAAGGAGGATCTGGGAGACTATTTAGAGGACCCAGAAAAATATATTAGAGCTTTTAAAGGTGTTACTCTGTTTTATGACCTCACTTGGAAGGATGTGATGTATATCTTGAGACAAACGCTGACTCCCGAGTCAAAGACTCGAATTTTGGGAAAAGCGGTTGCTTATGGAGATGAATGACTTGGTAATGCATCAGTAGGGAAGAGGGAGAACGAGATAGCGGCCCTCCCCACTGGGAATCAGGCAGTCCCAACTATAGAACCAGACTGGGACTACAACACAGCTAAAGGAAGATGGGATCAGAGTCATTTTGTTAGATGTATTCTTGAAGGACCTAGGCAGGCGCGTTCTAAGCCTTTAAACTATGGCAAATTGGCAGACATAGAACAGGAGGGGAAGGAAGCTCCTGGTAAATTCCTAGATAGACTGAGAGAAGGCCTTCACAGATTCACTGAGATTGATCCCGAAAGTGAAGAGGGAAAAGTGATCTTAAAGGATAGATTTCTCACTCAGTCGGCTCCAGATAGCTGATGTAAGCTATTAAAACAGGCGTATGGACCAAATCAGTCTTTAGATACTCTGTTACAACTGGCTCAGACAGTCTATTATGATAGGGAATATGAGCAAAAGAAAGAAAGGCAAAAAAAGACAAAGGAAAAGGCGGAAGCCTTCACCATGGCTATGAAAAATGTTCTTAAACAGCCTGAGAAAAATGCCCAGAGGGGCCCAGGTGAAAAGGGATGGGCTTGCTATTACTGTGGAAAGGAGGGGCACCTCAAGCGGGATTGCCCTCAGGCATTTAAGCTGCCCCCGGCTCCATGTCCGGTCTGCAAGAGACCACCCTGGAAGAGAGACTGCCCCCAGAGGCATAGGTCTCCAGGGTCGGACTCTCAAGACAATCAGGACTGAAGGTGCCCGGGGGTCCCCACACAAGCTCCCGTCCTAATTACACCTGAGGAGCCCCGGGTATCAATAATTGTGGGGGGCCAATACGTCGATTTCCTTTTAGATACTGGGGCAACTTATTCTGTGCTTACTGAAGCCCCTGGCCCACTTTCTTCCTGATCCGCTTCAGTAATGGGGACTGTCTGGACGAGCCAAAAGGTATTATTTCAGTTATTCTTTATCTTGCAACTGGGATTCTGTGCTATTTTCACACGAGTTTCTGATCGTGCCAGAATCTCCCTCACCCCTTTTGGGAAGGGATATACTGAACAAGGTCCATGCCTCTGTTTTCATGAATATGAAGCCCTTCCTTTCTCTCCCTTTAGTTGAACAAAATGTAAATCCTAGAGTATGGGCTGATGGAAAATCTGTGGGTCGAGCACAAAATGCTATTTCTGTAGTTGTTAAGGTCAAAGACCCACACGTATTTCCACATAAGAAGTAGTATCCACTGAAACCTGAAGTTAAGGAAGGGTTAAAACCCATCATCGGAAATTTAAAGGAGCAGGGACTATTAATTCCCTGTAACAGTCCTTGCAACACTCCTATTTTGGGTATAAATAAATCAAATGGTAAATGGAGACTAGTTCAAGATTTACGAATAATAAATGAGGCTGTAGTTCCTTTACACCCCGTGGTGCCTAATCCTTATACTCTATTGTCTGAAATTCCTGAACGGGCCAAATATTTCTCAGTAATTGATTTAAAGGATGCCTTCTATTCAGTGCCTTTGGCGGAAGAAAGTCAATTTCTATTTGCCTTTGAAGACCCTACGCAGCCAGCTTCTCAGTTAACCTGGACAGGTTTGCCCCAGGGATTTCGTGACAGTCCTCACTTATTTGGACAAAGTTTGTCACAGGATCTACAAAACTTTAATAGCTCTGAAGTGGTGGTGTTACAATATGTAGATGATATTTTGCTCTGTGCTGAGACAGAGGAAGCTTGTTCGCGAGCCTCAGAAGATTTCTTAAACTTTCTGGCAGGCTGTGGTTACAAGGCGTCAAGAGAAAAGGCTCAGCTTTGTCAACAATTGGTTAGATATCTGGGCCTAATCATATCAGAAGGGACTAGGGCCATAGGCCCTGAAAGAATTAAACCTATACTAAATCATCCCCTACCTATGACTTTAAGACAATTGAGAGGATTTGGGGGAATCACAGGTTACTGTCGCATTTGGATTCCCGGTTATGGGGAACTTGCCCGGCCTTTATATAAACTTATAGCTGAAACTCAGCAGGCCCAAACCGACAAACTGGTTTGGTCTCCAGAAACTCAAAAGGCTTTTAAGGTTCTTCGGACTGCTCTCCTGCAAGCTCCAGCTCTGAGCTTGCCCACAGGGTCAGAATTTAATTTGTTTGTCGCTGAAAGGAAAGGTGTGGCACTGGGAGTTTTGACACAACCCGAGGGCCTCACCAGCAACCTATTGCTTATCTAAGCAGAGAATTAGATGTAGTTTCATGTGGATGGCCCCACTGCCTAAGAGTAATTGGGGCAGCGGCTTTATTAGCACCTGAAGCTTTAAAAATAATTAATGGACGAAACCTTACCGTACTGACTTCTCATGATGTGAGTGGAATATTAAATTCTAAGGTTAATATTTGGATGACAGACAGTAGGCTTCTTAAATACCAGTTATTGTTGTTAGAAGGACCAATAACTAAGCTTAAAGTTTGTGGAAATCTAAATCCTGCCACTTTCCTTCCTGAGAAGGAAAATCAAACACCTGATCACGATTGTTCTCAATTCCTAACTTTAAACTATGCAGCTCGGGAGGATCTAAAGGATACCCCACTAGACAATCCTGACATGGAAATATTTACAGATGGCAGTTCTTTTGTTCGGGATGGAAAGCGTAAAGCAGGTTACGCCGTGGTGACTGCTAAACAGGTTTTGGAAGCAAAATCTCTCCCCTAGGGAACCAGTGGTCAGTTAGCCGTGCTTGTGGCTCTGACCCGAGCTCTAGAGTTAAGCAAAGGGCAGCGGATGGGCCTGATAATCTATGTGAGTCTACTTCTGCTGACTCCAAAAATCCTGAGTCTGCCGTTTGAGCCTCAAGACAATGCCTTCCTGTCCTGGGCTCACTCCTACGCTGCATTCCACAATCAGTCTAACTGCTGGGTCCGTGGAGCACTCCCCTCTTCATCAGTGGAAGGCTTCTGGAGGTGGACATCTCCACTTCAAGGAAAAGACTTTCTCCAAGTCTGTGAATACCTTCAACAACAGTCACATGCAATGCCTCTTCTTCATCTGATGACATCTACCAACCTTAAAATGGACTGATGCAGCACTTTGCACTTTAACTATGTACATAATGTGACTTTTAATTTCGATTTTAACTTGTTTTAATGACTGTGTTGCCTGCATCCGTAACTGTATAACTGGATTTGTTTCTAGCCGCTTGAAAGCTTTTAAGTTACAAATGGTTGCTCAAACTCCTGCTACTGCTACAGCTTCCTCCAACTACTATTTGGGGCCCCTAGATCAGATATCCTCAATATGAGGATTAGGAGAATATGTTGCCTCACCAATTTAGGGACAACATCCCTTGTCAGCTTGGAAGCAGTTATGGAACGAGAACAACACCCCTTTTCCCTAGGCAACATAATTCTCCTAAAAGAAAAGGGGGGAATGAGAGAGTCATTTCCTAGGCAGGTTGATAAGGAGTCTAGGGGTTCCCAAGGGGAGAGGGGTCTGGAATTCTCAAGGAGGAAGAACGGACAAACTTTTTTTTCTTTCTCCACATTCCTTAGGATTATATAACAATAATGTATCCTGCCTAAGGACAGTCTCTGGATTAAGGACAGTCTCTGGATTAAACCTTCTGTTATCTTAAAATGTAAATTATGGGAGTAGGTCTGACGAGGTCTTTACAACCTCCAGACATTCTTTGGATTATATAACTTCATTGTTAACACTGCTGCTGCTGCTAAGTCGCTTCAGTTGTGTCCAACTCTGTGCGACCCCATAGATGGCAGCCCACCAGGCTCTCCCATCCCTGGGATTCTCCAGGCAAGAACACTGGAGTGGGTTGCCATTTCCTTCTCCAATGCATGAAAGTGAAAAGTGAAAATGAAGTCGCTCAGTCGTGTCTGACCTTAGCGACCCCATGGACTGCAGCCTAGCAGGCTCCTTCATCCATGGGAGTTTCCAGGCAAGAGTACCGGAGTGGGGTGCCATTGCCTTCTCCATTGTTAACACTAGCAAGCGGGTACTCTTTCTGCCCCCTTCTGATGCCTATGTCAGAAGCTTTCTCTATCTCCTTTATACTTTAATAAAATTTTATTACACAAAAGCTCTGAGCGATCAAACCTCGTCTCTGGCCCCGGATTGAGTTCTCCTCCTCCAGGGGGCCAAGAATCCCAGTGTCTTCGCGTGATTCAACAACAACCTTTCATAACTAAGGTTCCTGGATGCAGACAGATACCACGCCTCCCGTCCCCCGCCCTCCCACGGCCCCAGCAGAAGTACCCACGGTCTAAATCCAGCTCCAAAAACAACCAGCCAGGGGAACACACCCAGGGAAAGCCAAGGCAGGAGCTACTCCGGGTCGCTGAGATGGCCCTGGGCGGGGCCGGCTGTGTCTGGGGTCTCCACGCTCCGGTTCTGCTGCACCAGCCAGGAGTAGAGGTCCTGCCCGTCCATGAGCTGCTCGAGGCCCTGCAGCCGCCCCTGCCTCAGCACCAGGACCTGGTCGGCGCTCTGAACCGTCTGCAGCCTGTGGGCGATCACCAGCACCGTGCGGGTCCCCTGTGCTCTCCAGTCCTGCAGCTGAAGGAGGAGGATCGCGATGCCCCGGGTGCCGGCTCAGAAGGGGCTGGAGGCCCGGGCCCACAGGGCTTAGGGGGAAGAGGCGTGAGCCACGAGAAGGTAGCACAGAGCAGAAGGGCAAGGTCAGCTGCCCTCCTCCCTCCGCAGGGTCAGGCAGCCTCAGAGGATCGGGGAGGTCCCCGCCCGGCCCCGGCCCCAGGATGGGTCCCGCCGCCCCGCACTCACAGCCTGCTCACACTCCACGTCCAGGGCACTAGTGGCTTCATCCAGGATGAGGACGCGGGGGTCCCGCACGAGGGCCCGGGCGATGGCCAGGCGTTGCTTCTGCCCCACGGCCAGCTGGCTGCCTTTCTCCCCCACCTCTGAGGAGACCGAGAAACCCCCTCTCCTCAGAGGCAGGGGCCCAGACAACGCCCGCGTCACAGGCGCGGCTGGTACTTCCACGGGCACCGCTCCGGAGGACGAGCGCCCGTGGACGGGGGTGGGGCGGGGGACCTCCGCGGCGGCCGCTCCTCTGGGAACACAGGCTCCCGAGGGGGTCGGGAGGCCACAGCGCCCACTTCGCGGGCGCAGGGGGCGACGCCGTGGCCGCAGGTACCTGTATCGAGCCCGAGCTCCAGCTCGCGGATGAACTCCTCCGCGCGGGCCGCCCGGGCCGCTGCCAGCACCTTCTCGTCGCTGCAGCCCTTCAGGCCGTAGGTGATGTTGTCCCTCACCGAGCCCGAGAACAGCACGGGCTCCTGCCCTACCAAGACCACCTGAGCGGAGGCGACGGGAGCAGAGGGCTGTGCATCATCCCCCGCGGCAGGGACCCGCCCTTCCTCCCCGCCCGCCCGGCTCACCACGGACCCCTTGGGTTCCCGCCCCACGCCCCTCCCCTGCCCTCTGCCCACCCTTCTCCGTCCTCCCCACCTGACGGTGCAGGTAGTGGTGCTCATACTCGGAGACCGGCTTCCCGTCCAGCAGCACCTGGCCCTCGGTGGGCTGGTACAGATTCTGCAGCAGCGCGGCCACCGTGCTCTTTCCAGACCCGTTGGGCCCCACCAGCGCCGTCATCTGCCCGGGACTCAGGGTGAACGTCAGACCCTAGAACAGCCGGGGAAGAGTCAGAGGCCTGCCCCTTCCCCCGGCCTCCCCTCTCCTTGGAGGCCGATCATCCGCGCGGGGAGTCAGGGGCCCAGTCTCCCCCCATCGGACACCTGGAGCGCAGGCTGGTCGGGGCGACTGGGATACGCAAAGGACACGTTCTGGAAATTCACCCTGCCCTGCAGAGTGGGTGGGGCCAGAGTCCCCGGTGGAGGCAGATCTGGCTTTCGGTCCAGGTAGCGGAACACCTTCTCGGCTGCCCCCACGTTGCTCAGCATGTCCCCAAACATGTACACCAGAGTCTGCAAAACAGGAAGGCGGGGCTCAGCTAAGCAAAGGCAGCTGGGCCACGAACCAGCTTCCCAGCTCCTCACACAGCCCCGCCACACTCCACCCGAGCTGGGCTTCTCCCCTTGTCCCCAAAAAGATCACCACCTTTAAATTCAAAGATTAAAAAAAAAAAAAAACTTTCTTAGAAAAGATTTTTTAACTGGAGAAAGGAATGGCAACCCACTCCAGTATTCTTGCCTAGAAAATTCCATGGACAGAGGAGCCTGGCGGGTTGAAGACTGGGATGCAACTGAGCAACTAACACTCACTTTCCTAAATAATGAGGCAGATGGCTTCCATATGAAATAATTAGTATAAGAGTCTAAAAAAAAGAAAAAGATTTTTACAAAAAATGTTGGCTGCCCCAGGTGGCAAGTGGGACCCTAGTTGCCCCACCAGGGATCAAACCCATGCATCCTGCAGTGGGAGCACAGAGTCCTAACAACTGGACTATCAGGAGTAAGTGTGCAATTTGACTCAAGATGGGCACCAACACCCCATTATTCCAATTTGTACTGTAAAGGATGGAGACATCTTTGCCCCTCCCATCCAGCATCACCTTCATCTCCAGACCTTTCCAGCTACTGTGCTGTGTTACTTGTACACAGCTGTCTAGCCTGGTGAGACAGGGACTCCTTAAATGCAAGCACTGTGCCCACCTCATCTTTGCAGCCACCAGACTGCCTCACACAGCTCTCCACACGTAAGAGGTGTTTATAAAAGTTATAAACTAAAGCCCAAGGTGCAGTAACTAATTACTTTTCAAAACTAGTTTATATAAGGAGGGTGTCCCAGGAGGCTCACTGGTAAAGAATCTGCCTGCCAATGCAGGAGACAAAGGTTCAATTCCTGGTCAGGAGGGCATGGCAACCCACTCCAGTGTTCTTGCCTTAATATCCCATGGACAGAGGAGTCTGGCGGGCTACAGTCCATGGGGTTGCAAACAGTCGGACAGGACTGAGCGAGTGAGCACACGTCTATAGGGAAAGAACTAAATACTCATTCTGCCTTTCCTAATCAAACTATACCCCTCAGCAGCTTATCAGCACATGAGAAGACATCTCCCCTGAGAGATGCATCCTGGCTAATAAATGAAGGAATGACAGAGTGTCACCATTTTTGCAACCCTGAATAATTCAATAGATCGTGACACTAAGCTTTATTGATTGTTGCCACCACAGATGTATATGAGAGAGGAAAAAAGAGATCAATATAATACATATCTCTATGAAACATGTGGAAATCTGACCACTGACTGTATTTGGTGAGGTTATTGTTAATTTTTGTGGTATGATCATGGCTTTGTGGTTATATATTTGTAATGTTTACATTTAGAGATACATATTTACAGATGAAACCATATCTTGCCTCTGATTCAAAGTAATATGGATGGGGAGAAGTCGGTGGGTGGTACAGATGAAATAACATTGGCCATGAGTTGATAACTGTTAGATGCTGGGAGATAAAAAACAAGGTCCCATTGTATAGCACAGAGAAGTATAGTCTATATCCTCTGATATATACACACAGTTATATATTAAATAGATAACTAATAAGGACCTACTGTAGAGCACAGAGAGCTCTATTCAAAACCCTGTAATGACCTACATGGGAAAAGAATCTAAAAAAGAATGGAGATTGATTCACTTTGCTGTACACCTGAAATTGTCATAACGTTGTTAACCGGCTATATACCAATATAAAGTAAAAAGTTGTCTTTAAAAGTTAAACAAAAAGTAAAAAAAAAAAAAAGATGCTGAGTACAAGGAGGTTCACGTTTATAGATTTATCGTTTTCCTCTTTTTTTAACCCAAGTTTGAAATTTTAAATGACAATGAGTTGGGGTTATTTCAGTTTGTTTCTTTAAGGGGAACAAATAGAAACCAAAGGAGGAAAATGAGAGCACGCACAGCTCCCAACTCACCTGCATGTAGTCACCCACGTCCTCCTGGTAAAGCAGGAAGGAGAGGAGCCCACCGCGGGTGAGGTCCCCGGCCAGGATCTGCTGCAACGCACAGTTCAGCAAGAGCACCTTCATTGCCAAGTGCAGCATCTGGAGGGAGAAGAAAGGAGAGCCTGAGGACCTTCCACTCTTTGGCCTCCCTGCCCCTAGGAGGAGACATTCCATCCAACACAAAAACACCTGTTATACCACATTCACTCGACTCTGTAACTATAATAAGTAATATAAACTTTGAAGATGTTGGAGCCAGGTGGCGAATGAAGGAGTAAATGGATGGATGCTTGACACAGAATGGTGAATGAACAAACGCAGACTTTTCTTCATTTAAGTATTTTGTGCTTTGTGCACAAAGGGGATTGAAAACAGGAGAATGAGGTCTCCTGAAAAAACTAGGGGCTAGCAAATCGCTCATCACCTACCTTCCAACAGAGAAGAGACACACGAAAAAGGTGGCACTGGCAAAGGCATCAGGAACCCCAAGGACCCCCAACACCAGCCCCCACCTGTGCCCCTCCTCCAGCCCTCAGCTTCCTCACCCTCTTTAAGAGCAGATAGAGGGCCTGTTCCAGGTCCCGTCGCCACCACAGCCGCCGGCATCGTTCAAGGGCCTCCTTATAGCGACAGACCTCTTGCTCTTCGGCTCCAAAACTGCGCACGGTCTGCAGCCCTCCAACCGACTCCCGCACCACCTGCCCAGCTTTCGCCGTGGCGTCCTGGATCTCCCAAAGGACTGCCTGGAACAGTGGGGCCAACGATGGAGCGGGCCAATTTGGCAGAAGACAGCCAACCCCCACAGCCCACTCCAGTCCCTTCACGCTAAGTGAAGTAAGACAGAGAAAGACAAATATTATATGATATTGTTTATATGTGCCATGTAAAAAAAAAAAATACAAGTGAATCTATACACAAAACAGAAACAGACTCACAGACATAAAAAATAAAAAAAAACCTTATGGTTACCAAATGTGGAGGAGGGGATACATTTGGAGTTTGAGGTTAACAGATATAAATCACTGACACAAAGTAGATAAGCAACAAGGATTTACTGTATAGCACAGGGAACCACATTCAACATCTGAAAATCTCTCCCTCTCCCCCCACTCCTCTCTCAAAAACACACACGTTCACATAAAGTCCCTGGGACGAGGTCTTCCCTGGGGATTCCCCAGCATCCGCACATACCTGATGGCGGGCACTGTACACCTTTTCAGCCGCTATCATGAGAGGCACCTCGAACAGAGAGAGGAAGGTGAGTCGAGGTGACAGGTTGAGCATGAAGCCGTAAAGTCCCAGCACTTTCACCAGGCTTCGAGACAGCACATTGGTGTTATAAGGAAGCCAGTTACTCATCAGTTTGGTATCCGAGCTCAGCCGGGAATTCAGCTCCCCTGGGCAGGACAGAGCAGGCAAGGAAACCATGTGTTGTAATGCAGAACCCCCAGAAATTCCATCCTGACCTCCCAATCATCTCACGGAGCCCCCCTTCCTTGCAGAGAGACAGGTCCCCAAAGAGAGGAAAAACAGCTCCCGGCCCTGGCACCAAGGATGCAGGCAGGCCCAGCTGGGTGCAGGTAGGCGGCAGTAGGTGGGCAAGGAACATGCAGGGGGACCCCAGACCTGCACCCCAGGCCTTACCTGTCTTAGTCTCTTGGAAGAAAGGGAGGTCCTGGCACAGGAGGGAAGAGAAAAGCATCTCCCTGATCCGCAGGTTGATTCTGGACATGGTGAAGGTGAAGATGCTTCCTCGGCAGCCTGCACACAGAGAGCTGTGGGAAAAGAGGGTTGGAGGATGAAGGAGAGAGAGATGCAGAGAGGAAGGGGGAGGGAAGGAGAAGAAAAAGCACAGAAGGAAAAGAAGTACAAAGTTGGGGGTAGTATATCAAGACAGCAGAAGAGAAACAAATAAGAGACATGAGGGGCAGGAATCAACAGAGGAAGGAAAAAAGAGGACCCAGTGAGCCTCATCCTAGTCCCAACCCCTACCAAGTAGTTTGTAGACAGCAGATTCCTGGCTGTGTTGAAAAACAAAAGGGAAAGTAAATACAGTGGGAAAGAGTAAAGATGCTGGAAAGAAAGGTGACAAGGCTCAGAGTAAGAGCTTCCAAGACTGACAAGATGAGTTAGGGAAGAAGGGTCAGGATGAACAAACATGCCCCCCACCCTGACAATAGGCTAACTGTGGAAACAAACATGAGCCGGGAGGTCAGATCAGAAAAGAGAAACAGAACTTCACGGAGATAAAAATGCTCACAGGCAACTGAGAGACATTCCATTCCACACAAAAACACCTATTGTACTACACTCACTCGTATCTGAACTATAATAAGCAATATAAACTTTGAAGATGTTGGAGCCAGGCGGCGAATGGAGTAAATGGATGGATGCTTGATATAGACGGTGAATGAACTCATACAGGCTTTTTCTTCATTTAAGAGTTTTGTGCTTTGTGCACAAAGGGGATTGAAAACAGCAAAGTGAGGTCCCCTGTAAAAACTGGGGGCTAACAAATCGCTCATCACCTACCTCCCAACAGAGAAGAGACACACGAAAAAGATGGCACTGGCAAAGGCATCAGGATCAAAGTCGCCCCCCAGGATGTCAATCACACGGCCAAAATAGTAAGGGATCACGGTCTCACCTGCAACAGCCAGGAGGGCCCAGTCAGAGTGCGGCTGCTGAAGGGCCTCCTCCCAACCCCCAAGTCCCTGCGCCCTCTCCCCACTCACCCAACACGGCCAGGGAGAGGAAGGAGAAGGCGGCAACCAGGAAAGGCAGGTCAGGCCAGGACAGCTTCAGCAGCCTCCACATCAAGACTCTGTTCTCCTGGCCCTGCCCCTCCGCCTTGGCTCCTGAAGGGCTCAGCACGGCCCACAGGGCCCTGCTCAGCCCCACTGCCCCATACCCCAGCAGCAGCCAGGCCCAGGTGGCTGCAGCCACTCTGACCAGAGGGGCGCTCAAGGTCCCCAGGACAAGAGCCCTCAGGGAGAGAAACAGGGGGTTCACCAGGCAGAGGATCGGAAGCAGTGCTTCCACACCCTCCAGCAGCCCTCCCAGCCTCAGCAGCCCCCAAAGTCCACCGAGTCGCAAGGCGCCCTCCAGCCACAGGCCGGGAAGCCCGAGGGGAAGTAGGGCCCCCAGGGGCCCCTGCAGCAGCCAGAGCAAGGCCAAGTCCGCCAGCAGCAGGGAGGCCCAGGGTCTCAGGTCCGGGCTCCGCATGGCGAGATCTAGGGATAGAAAAGGACAGAGGTGGCTTCCAGTCCCTATCCCCACTCCTACTCTGCCCAAGCGTCCGCTGGCTTCCCCTTTTTTTTTTTTTTAAACTCTGTGCTGCCCTGAAAGATGCCCTGGGTACCCCGTCTCACCAGCACCCCCCTCCTAGGACCCAAGGCATTCGGCCTGACAGAGGGAGCTGGGAAGCCTGACCATCAGCAGCCTCGTCCTCTAAAACACGTCCCGTGACCCCCACCGCACACCCCGGCCCCGCCAGCCGCCGCCGAGTTCCCAGGGGCCAGACGATGCCCGCCGCGCTCCCCAGGCCCCGGGTCCAAAGGGGCGGGAGGCGGGGGCGCACGCGCGTGCCGGGCGGGCTGCGCCTGTGTCAGCGTTCCAGGTTTCCACGCGCACAAGCTCACCAGTGGCGGCTCCCGAGCTCTTTGCTGGCGTGCCGAGGGCTGAGCTCTGAGGTCCCCTCGCGCGGCCTCCGCTCCGTCTCGCCTCTTTTGGCAGGCGAGGCTCCCCCAGCCGGGGGCGGCCAGGCTCCTGGGCTTTCGCTTTTGCTTTCGCTTCCGCCTCGGCAGCCGCCGCCTGGTTGCGCGCCTGGCGGCCGGCCGGGGGCGCGCGACACCCGCGGAACGCAGGACCGGTGCCCGAGGCCGGCTCCGCGTGCCAGGGCGAGTCTACCACCCTCAGCCACAAGTACTCTGTCGTAGGAAACTACTGCACTTCTTAAAACTACGGTTAAGTAAGATGACGCTGTTTCAAGGATTGGGATGCTTTGCAATTGAAGAACCGCTGGATTTTCTTACCTCCGCTCTGAGGTGAGTGCAGCCATGAAATTAAGACGCTTGCTCTTTGGAAGAAAAGCTATTACCAACCTAGATAGCATATTAAAAAGCAGATACATTACTTTGCCAAGAAAGGTCCGTCTAGTCAAAAATATGGTTTTTCCAGTAGTCATGTATGAATGTGAGAGTCGGACCATAAAGCTGAGCGCCGAAGAACTGATGCTTTTGAACTGTGGTGTTGGAGAAGACTCTTGAGAGTCCCTTGGACTGCAAGGAGATCCAACCAGTCAATCCTAAAGGAGATCAGTCCTGCATATTCATTGGAAAGACTGATGCTGAAGCTGAAATTCCAATACTTTGGCCACCTGATGCAGAGCTGACTCATTGGAAAAGACCCTGATGCTCAGAAAGATTGAAGGCAAGAGGAGAAGGGGATGGACGACAGAGGATGAGATGGTTGGATGGCATCACTGACTCGATGGACATGAGTTTGAGTAAGCTCCGGGAGTTGGTGATGGACAGGGAGGCATAGCGTGCTGCAGTCCATGGGTTGCAAAGAATCAGACACGACTGGGTGACTGAACTGAACTGAGCTGAACTGAGCCTATTTTGAGAACAGCCCTCTTTCCCCCATCCAAGTTCCAGTTGTGGGATCTTGGGGTTAAAAAAAAAAGAGAGCGGAGACCAAGTGAGAAACAAGCAGGACTTCTGCAAAACAGAAGGCCCCTCCACTCTCACCAGGACCTGTGTGAGTTTCCACCTGCAGATTCTTATCTGAGAAGGCACTCACCCTACATCTTCATGTCTTCCTCAGCAGAGCTCCTGAGCAAGCACGTGCTCAGAAGCCTCTAAATGTGTGCCTCAGTTATTTGGGGAATGCCTTGATCATATAAGGAAAGTGGGCTTTGTTTCTTGGTCTACTCTAACACTGATTAGCTCAGTAATCGGGTTTCTATAGGTCCTACCAGACCCAGAGCCCATTTGTGGAACATGCAACTGGGTTTATTCCAGAAATAACTCTTCTAGTTGAAACTACCTCCCAGACTCAAAATGTCCCCCAAGGGAGGACCACTTGAATTCCAAACCACCCTCTTGGAATGTTGTTGGCACAATTACCATGAGTCACTTCAAATTTAGATTTGAAGTTAGGAAATTATTTAAACTTCTCCAACCCTGTTCATTCTGGAATTTTAAGGATCTCTCTCTAATTAAAAAAAAAAAAAAATCCACACTCAGCTGCTTTCTACTTACAGGCTTTTCTCTTGATTAATTCTCCTGGGAAAGTGACACTGTGCTGCTTCTCCCTGCAGGCCCAACATAATTCAGAGAATCTCACAGTGGGGACCTCCCTAGCTGTCAAGTGGGACGTTTCTAATCCAGGAGACGTGGTTCGATCCCTGGTGAAATGATTTTAATATTTAATAGAGGATTATCTGGCCTGATTTCAATAGACAGTCATTAAAAGAAGAGAAATAGAAACAATTGAGAAAATTGAACAACAAGTACATCACCAAATTGGGCTAACCAACATTCCGACTTAAACAGCTGGGAAGTCCCTCATTAACAGCAATCTGGAATCCTAGTTAGGAAAAGTTCCCGAGTGGTGCATCCACCCCACGAGTGAGACTTCGAATTGCAGTTTCCGGGGCTCCTGATTATAATTCCAAACCATAGACTGATATCATCATGAGTTTGTGTGCAAAAATACCTTTTTATAATGCTGTTTCTTTTACCTTGTGAGTCATAGGATTTCATTATGTCTTGGGGGGTTGGCCAGACCTCCAGGGGCTCAAGAATTCCAAGGTGCACCCCTTTCTCTTTTTTTAATATAATTTTATTTTTGGTTATTTTTGGCTGTGCTGGGTCTTTGTTGCTGCTCAGGCTTTTCTCTAGTTGTGGTGAGTGGGGGTACTCTCTAGTTGCTTGCGTGGGCTTTTCATTGCAGTGGCTTCTCTCGTTGCCAAGCACAGGCTCTAGGGCAGGAGGGCTTCGGTAGTTGTGGCTCCCGGGCTCAGCAGTTTGGCTCCGGGCTCTAGAGCACAGGCTCAGTGGCTGCAGCACTCGGGCTTAGTTCCTCTGAGACACGTGAGATCTTCCTAGATTGGGGATCAAACCCGTGTCTCCTGCATTGGCAGGTGGATTCTTCACCACTAAGCCACCAGGGAAGCCCCACCATTATCTTTATTTCAAGTGCCACCTGACTTGCTCTGCTTGAAGACAGCCACGGAATTGGGCAGTGTCCAGGCAGGTCAGAAGCAGGTCAGAGGCCTGCTCTCCTGCTTCTGAAGCCTGAACAAGACTACCTCCACTTTAATTTCCCTAACAGTCAGGGGACTAAAATCCCACATACCATGCAGCACAGCCGAAAGAAAAAGGAAATCTTACTATGCCTGTCTCATCTTTCTAACCGGTTACTTTTTCCTCATTTTTTCCCAACTTCAGGGAAGCCTCCTTTATCTCCTCTTCCACTTCAATCGCAGTCTTGTCATCTGGCAATGAGTGTGACCCATCATGAAACTGAATGGCTAACGTGCATCTTTTCATGTAATATCCACTCCACAGGAGGGAAGCGGGCAGGGCCCAACCTTTAAAGGAATGAAGGAGCCCAAGGACATAACACAAACTGACTGAACCAAACAGGTCCAAGATGGTGGACAAGTCGACTCACCCTAGATCTTGATCCTAGGTGAATGCTCACTGTAACACATAATCCAGGTAAATGACACTCCCACAAGGTGCCATGACAGTTCCAAGATCAACCAGCAAAGACCCATATGTGGGTGGGGGCCCAGTTCCTGGAAATCTCCACCCCTTCCCCAAAATAGTTGGAATAATCCTCCCACTCATTAGCCTATGAAGTTACCCAGCCCATGAAAGCTAACCGTACTACGTTTCAAGCCCATTCTTGCCTTCTGAGATGGCCCACACTCCATCTGTGGAGTGTGTTCCTCTCTGAATAAATCCACTTCTCATCTATCACTTCGTCTCTCACTGAATTCGTTCTTCAACGAGACGTCAAGAACCTGAGCTCCATTAAGTCCTTAAGCCAGGTGTGTGATCTGTCGGAAGATTCTGAGTTTTGTCTGGGTTCACACCCTGGCCACGTGTGTTCGAGTCCCAACCTGAGGTGAACGGTTTCATCTCCGTGAGGCTATATGAGGTAAATGGGGCTGTGTTCACAATTCGTGCACACATGTGAGGAGGAAACTTGTTCCTCCCATTCTAACGCAGTTAAAAACAGGTGTTCCAAGTGCCCTCCTCCAACATATCCAAACCATTGACAAGCAGCCACACAGGAGCCGCCTGGTTGAGAGCCCGCAGAAAGGACCCTAACCTCGGTTAAACACAGATAACACAGCCTTCCAGCGGTCCTGGAGGAATGAGAGTGGAAGCCCGGGAGAAATATTTGGTGAGGCCCCATTTCTGAGGCAGGGGTTTCTCTCTTCTCAGGAAAAACCTGTCTCTATTTCCTGTCCCCTCCTCCCAGCCACCCCAGCCCTGAGCCCACAGCCACAACACACAGCTTTTATAACCGTTTTCCTTTATTGTGCTTAGTGGGGCATCCAGGAGGGGGGGTGGGGGTGACGTTCATTGAGACAGAGAATACACAAAGGGATAAACTCTGTGCTGCCTTCCAGTGGCCGCTGGTTCTCCGTCTCTGGGCCAGGTCAGGCCTCCTTCTCCCAGAGTGCGATCCGGCCCAGGTCCCTGAGTCAGCCAGGCTTCCCCCGAGGAGGCCCGCGGGTCACCGCCACCATCACTGACTGGCCTCCCGGTACTGGTGCATCAGGTCACTGACGTCTGTACTTTCCACTTTCACCCAGCCGTCCTCCTTCATGTGGTACACTGCAGGCAGACGGGAAAGAGCATGGAGTCATGGTCCCCTCGGCGAGGTCCTGCTGACACTGTTACATCAAAGGCGACAACAGCAGCACACGCTCTCAATGCCCTTGTGACAGGGGCTTCAGTGCCCCTCTTCTGGCTCAGAAAACCTGCTCTCTGCCACCCTGCCTCCCCCATACCTCCCAATCTCAACCCCCTTGCCCCCACCCCAGGGACAGAGGGGGGCACTTTGATCTCTTACTATTGACAACGCCTCCAGAATAGCTGTCTCGGTGGGTGGCATGAACAATTGCCCTTCGGCCCAGGTCATAGGCCTCTTCAATACTAAGGTCAGGTCGATAGCCACTATCCATGACCCCATAGGCATGGGAGTTCCCACTACCGGTGGAGAACATATTTCCCGAGAGTCGAGTCCCATTCTCATCCACATAGTAGAGTCCAGGACCCTGTAGGAAGCAAGAAGGTTGGAAGTTGTTGGTAACACCCAGATACAAGTGTGAGCCACAAGAAGTGGACCAGAGACTACAGATGAGTCCAGGAACATGGGAACTAGGAAAGCACTTTGGAAACAATCGTAGAACTTTGAGGAGGAAAAACAAACTTGGAATCAGCCATTTGATCCAAAGGGACAAGCTTATGAAACAATGGTCCACATCCGGACCTAGAAATTGCTGTTGAGCAACAGTTCTGCAACTAAGCTTTCTCTGTGCCCTGCAGAGGAGGGGAGGGAGGGGAGTGTAAGGCGAGGAAACTTACCTCTCGTCTACACCTTGGAATATGGAGCAGGGAGGGGACTCACCTTCTTGTCCCAGCCACAGATCATGCTGCCCATGGAGAGGCCCATGCCCCGGTACTGGCACATCATGTTGGAGAGCAGCTTGGAGGCGGCCGACACGGAGATACGCTCCCCATTCCGCAGATAGTACAGCCTGGGTGAGGACCGGACAGTCCAGGGAGAGAGTTTACAAGGGGCAGGAGGGCAGCCCTCTGGGCAGGTTACTTGATGGGCAGAAAATGGCTGAAGAGATTAGCATCTAAAAGGAATGGTTCTGTAGGATCTCAGGATGGGCAAAGATCTGGAATTTATATAGAATTCTTTTCTTTTTTTTAATTCTTTGGGCTCTTGGTGGAGCATGTGGGATTTAGTTCTTGAACTAGGGATCAAACCCATGCTCCCCGTGTTGGTGTGTGGAGTCTTAACCACTGGACTGCCAAGGAAGTCATCAAAATCACCTAGAGAAATCCCAGTAAATGATATCCCACTAGGGTTGATGGTCATTGCTAAATAGTTGACAAATAACCTGGGCTTCCCCAGTGGTTCAGATGGTAAAGAATCTGCTCGCAATGTAGGAGACTTGGGTTCAATCCCTGGGTTGGGAAGATCCCCTGGAGAAGGGGCTGGCAACCCACTCCAGTATTCTTGCCTGGAGAATCCCATGGACAGAGGAGCCTGGTGGACTATACAGTTCATGAGGTCTCAAAGAGTCAGACAGGACTGAGCTACTAACACGTTCGCTTTCACTTTCAATCTGGCTTCTTGGCAGGAGCACAGGCTTGAGATTAGAGAGAAGGTTTTTTAATCACCAAAAGGTGGCTTTTTGAGATAGGACATTAGCACTAAGATGTTCTGTGAGTGTAGGGAGAATGGGGGAGGAGCAGTGATCTGCAAGAAGCAGAACCTGGGCTTAGAAGAGAGTAAGAGGCCTGGCCTACCTGCACTCCTTAGCCAGCAGGCGCTCCCAGTACAAGCAGTCAGCCGCACAGCCGGACATGGTGCCGAGCAGGTAAGGGTTAATCTCAATCACCTTGTTCACCTTTAATGTGGCTGGAAGAAGATGGAGTTTGGGGAGTGGGGGGATGAGTGCACAGGTTTCCCTGAATGTCCTGAGTCAACATCTGGTCCCACTTTGGTGCAGATACTGGACTCCTGCTGAGAGGAGGGCCCAGCTCCCTAGATTCCACCAGCCGGAACCCACACACTCACCAATGTAATTCCCAGCTGAGGCCCGAGAATCCACGGCCACAATCACCCCATGCTGGAACTTGAAGGCCAGCGTGGTCGTGCCATGAGCCATCTCGATCTGCACCTTACTTTCTCCATTCCCACCCAGGGACCGGAAGAATTCAGTGGGCTAATGAGACAGAAGAGGCAGAGAAAGGACCACTGCAAACTTCCGAAGATGGATGCTCCAGGAAAGCAAATTTGCAGAGCGTGGGAAGGTGAAGATAGCCATACCACGAATAAATGAAGCAGTTAACAACCCAGTTTTGCAAGGAAACGATTGGGGAGACGAAAAAGACGAGGCCACGACACTGACCTTTTCCATTTACCAGCACAATCAGAAATGAAAATAAAAATTTTTTAAGTTACCATAACTAAACATTTTAAGGGTAGCTATAATGATTTTCCATTCATAGGTCATTTAATCCTCAGGAAACACGTTTTATGAATTGTATCCCCACTTTACAGAAGAGAGGCCCAGGAGATCTAGACCAAGTGCTAGGGGACTTGGCCAAGGCACAACAATGAACGGCCGGGGCCAGGCCAAGCGCTCAAGGTCATAGGTTTCCCAAGAGAGTCTACAGCCCCTGTATCATAGGGTCGCCCAATACGGAAGACTCCGTGATCTGTGTGTGATGGAGAACGGGGATCCCACCCTCAGCTCTTTGTCCTAATCTGCACTTCCTAGCCCTCAGGCGGCCAGCCCCCAGGTCCCACGTGGCCTCTTCCCCAGCTCCGGCCCTGGACCCCAAACGAGGCTCTCCTAAAGGATGCCCCCTGCGCGTTTCCCTGCCTCGGAACAGCCTCCAGGCAGCCCCTCCGTTACTCTGTGCACACCCCCACTGCACCGCCCGCCTGCCTCCCACGGGATTTTGTTAGAGCCCTGACCTGCATGCCCCGGGGGAGGGCGAGCTCCGGAGATCGCAGGGAGAAGCCGTAGTGGCCGGGGTCCGAGCGCTGCCGGCTTCCCGCGAGGGGCACAGCCCAGTCCCCCCGCTGCCCTCCGGGGGCTCCGCACACGTCTAGCAGCGCCATGGCCGCCCAGCACCCAGAGATCTGGCGGCTCGCGGAGGAGGAAGTGAAAGCGAAAGCCCGAAGCCTTAAGGGGAGGGAACCAAAATGTTTTCCACATCCCCCTGCCCTTTCCGAGGAGCCGTCCCGTGCGAGTCCGGGCACGGGGAGTGTTAGGTTGGGAAGAGGCTTCTCTGCTTCGCCTTCATGGAAATTGGGGAAACGAGGGTGCCAGGCCGTTAGAAGAAAGGAAGAAAGACAGAGCGGCTTCGAAAGCCACCCCCCTCCCCACCCGGCGATGAGGTTTCAGCGAAAGACACGGCCAGCCTGCGGCATCCTCCCGGGACAGTTACGGGGCGGGGTGGGGGTCATAGCATCAAAAGCGCAGCCTCACCCCAAACGGGCTCAACCTCAGCGAGAACCTGGGAGCAGTTTCAGCGGAAACGGAGGAGGGGGGCGCCTAGGAGCCTCGTTTTATAAAAAGTAGGGGAGGGCTAGGAGTGCGTGGCGGCCCTGAGTCCCAGGACAGGTCCCGGGGCGACCGCCCGCCGAATATACCTGCACGAGTGGGGGAACGGAGCGCCCAGGAGAAGGCACAGCCCCAGACTTCCGCCTGGTGCCTCCTAGGGCCTCTCCCAGTTCAACGGTCTCCCCAACCTGTAGCCACCCACAAGAACTGCGCTTTCCGCCCCCAGCTCCTCGCGTAATTCTTGCTGGACCGAGCACTCCGGAGCTCGCCTTTTCTAAACCCCGCCTCTCCTTGCAACCTGATTAGGCCTCATCTGCCCAGCAACTGTTGACGTCACACGAGCACGGCGCGCTCTGAATGGAGGAGGTGTACTAGAGCGCCCCGCCCACTACGCTGATGACTCCCGCAGGTTCCACCGCACAGCGCGGTGAACCCCGCTGCAAAGGGCCGGCGCTGGCGAGAGGGATGAACTGCTTTCAGCCGTGCTCACCCTCCAGCCTCCTCCTCCAGGTTCTGAGGCACTGCTGCTGCTGGCGCCTTGGAGGACGCTGCATCCCTGTCTGGCTCACTCTTAGGGGGGCTGGCACAGAGGGCTGGAGAAGTGGAGAGAGCAACCATGGAACAGAATACTTAGGGGAGAAGATGCCACACTTCGGGCTGGGGATCACTGAGGATGCCGAAGGAGGGAAAGATCAGGCTTCCGAAAAGTGCGCTGCAAACTTCGGCGGGCCACTTGGGCCAATGAAAACATGAGAAACCAGGGTAACAAAACACCAATTTTATTATAAATATCAAGAAACTACAGTGTACTTACGCAAGAAACTATAGTGTATTTATGGGCCAGCATCTGCCTGGGGTCGGACTGGAAAGAAGCCGACCTTCCATGTGTATTCTAAATATTTCTCTTCATTGTCTGGGTGCTAGCCACAGCAACCCTGGCTCCAAACCCAGTTACACAAGGAGTTAGCACCCCTGTTTTCAAGCCTGAAATCCGCATCACCACAAGAGGAGCTTGGAGAGCAGGTAACACTCATGGCAAAATTTCAGGCATCACCTAGGGGGTTACGTTTCAGAAGCAGCTGCCCATGCTGCAGCTCTGGTAAGACCTCTGTTCTCAAACTCTCCACTATAGACAGGAGGGAGTGAGGGAGGGAGACAGAGTCTGCGGGTCTGAGGAGTGTTTCATTCTGGAGCCCCTGGCCCGCCAGGAGCCTGCACCATGGCCCAATAGCGTCCTTCATTCGTCATGAGCTGCTGGTGGGTTCCTGCCTCAATGATCGTGCCTCCTTCCAGAAAGAGGATGTGGTCAGCCTGCTCCACCGAACTGAGGCGCTGGGTGATGAAAAGCACTGATCGAGAGCCCCGCTCAGGGCTTTCATAGAGCAGCCGCTCCACCTGAGAAAAGACACAGACTGTCAGAGCTGAGGACCCCTCCCGGCTCAGGAAGACACCTGTGTTTCCAGAGCTGGGAGAGACTTTGCCTCAATCAATACCACCTCTGCCAATAACCTCAAAGAGAGTGAAGAGTCTCCTTCTGAGTGCTTCTCTGTCAAACTTATGATCTGTGAAGGGCTGTTTACATGAGGTGGCAACAGTGGAATAAAAGTAAAGAGTCCTAGGGTGAAACTCAAAACAAGAGAGGGGAGGGTATTGGAAAGTCTCTCCACCCTAATTTTTATATTCTTTTAAGGAAATAAACTGAGTAAAGAGCATGAGCATTCAAGTCAAGCAGACTTTAACTGGGGTCCAGGTTCTGCTACTCAACAGCTGCACAACACTGAGCAGGTAATTCCACCTCTCTTAGTGTCCATGTGCTCATCTGTTGAATGAGGATGACAAGAGCCAGCTCACAAGGGTTCGTGATAAGTGAGGGAGAGAGTACATGTGAAGGGCCATCCAGCATGGCTGGCACATAGAAAAAGTTCAATTCACATTAGCATTACAAGCATGGCCTTTTGCTCATGTTTGGCTTCACTGATTCAGGATTGTAGATCATCTCTTCTAACCAGTTTTAGGCCTCTTGGGCTCCCCTGATGGCTCAGTGGGTAAAGAATCCACCCACAATGCGGGAGACACAGGAGACTCGGATTCCATCCCTGGGTCAGGAAGATCCTCTGGAGGAGGAAATGGCAACCCACTCCAGTATTCTTGCCTGGGAAATTCCATGGACAGAGGAGCCTGGTGGGCTACAGTCCAGGGGGTTGCAAAGAGCCAGATATGACTGAGCATATGGCTCCAGGCACTAGGCCACCTTGGAGAGAAGCTCATGGGAACTGAGAACTACAAGGACTGGATTGGAAAATTTCCACGTAGTATAATGACAGAGGACGAGTGAGGCAAGGCAGCTTGGGTGGGAAATAGGCGATAAGAAGACGACTGTCTCACCAGGGATTGGCTGTTTGCATCCAGGGCGCTGGTAGCATCATCCAGAATGAGTACACGTGGTTTCCGGATCAGGGCTCGAGCCAAGGCCACTGCCTGTCGCTGACCCCCTGACAGCTGGCTCCCAGCCTCACCCACCTCTGCAGAGACAAGGGCCAAGGCGAGGACTGGGTAAGCACACATGCACACACACGCACACCCAACAAGGACTGCTGGATGCAGCAGGGTAAGAAAGGTTCTGGGAAGGTAAAGGAGTTCTGAGAATATGAGGATGCAAGAGACACGAGAACAGGATCTTAACTTCAAACTGATGTCAGTGGGGTGGGAGGACCTAAGGAATGAAGGCAAGACTACTGGGGTTTCAGTGAAGGTAAAGATGTCTGGGGGGTGATGGGAGCAAGCACCTGTGTCGTAGCCTTCAGAGAGCTCAGAGATAAAACCGTGGGCTCCGGACTCCACCGCAGCAGCTGTGATTTCCTCCATGGTTGGCTCCTGGACCAGGCCATAGGCAATATTTTCTTTAAAGCTTCTTCCAAACAGCAGAGGCTCTTGTCCCACAGCAGCCACCTAGGACAAAATACAGTGCAGAGTCATAGAACGAGGAACATAGGAGTGTGGTCATCTAGAGACTGAAGGCTGAGCATCTCCACTGACAGCCTGTCACAGAGTGACACGGCCTCTCTGCTGACCACACGCCCACCTCTCCCCCAGGGTCTCCTAACTTCTGCTCAGAGTGCCCGCAGAGAAGGCTCTCCTGACTTGAGGCTCCCTGCCCTCCCCCATGCCATCTTCTTGCTCACCTGTCTGTGCAGGTAGCGGTGCTCGTATTTGGGGAGGGGCTCCCCGTCCAGCAGCACCTGGCCCTCGGTGGGCTGGTACAGGTTCTGCAGCAGCGCGGCCACCGTGCTCTTCCCAGACCCGTTGGGCCCCACCAGCGCCGTCACCTCACCAGGACGAAGGGTGAAGGTCAGCCCCTGGAAGCCAGAGAACCACACACTAAAAGAGAGCCAGAGGCCCCTAACCTTAAGACCAGGTGTCATCCACTCATTATGGTGTCTCGTCTATGTCTTCCCCCAGAGAAGAAAGGAGAAAAGCGGGGGAAATACAGCAGCTCCTCCCTTCCCACAGACATAGATTGCTCCCCGTGGAGTAGAGATGAAAGATGAAACAAAGACAAAGGCAGAACTTAAGCACCAAGAGCCACATGCTGGATCTCAGACACTGTGGGGAAAAAAGAAAAAATCATATTCAAAAGCACAGTTGGAAAGAAAAAGGAAATACAGAAGATTGGAGACACAGCCTCTGCTTCGGTGATGCCTTACAGGAGAACCTTCTCCCTAAGAGCATCCACTCCCATTCTCCTTGGAAATCTGGACTGTTCTTGAGTTTGGGGTGGCTTTTTGTTTATTTATGTGTGTATTTTGGCTGTGCTGCATCTTTACTGCTACATGCGGACTTTCTCTAGTCGCAACAAGCAGGGGCTACTCTATTTATGGTGTGTGGACTTGTCTTTGCGGTGGCGTCTCTTGTTACACAGCACAGCCTCTAGAGCACATGGTCTTAATTGCCCCATGGTGTGTGGGATCCTCCCAGATCAAGGGTTGAACCCATGCCCCCAGCATTGGCAGACGGATTCTTAACCAGCGGACCACCCACGGAAATCCCTGGGGCAGTTTTAGGGGACAAATGCTACTCATCTTTGCCTCTGAAGGGTGAGGGAGGGTCTGTACATGGTGCTAAGCAGGCTGAAGGCAGGAAGACCATTTAGGATGACCGAGTTGAGAGGGAGGCTGGAGGAACGGAGGGATCTGTAGGTTGTACCTGCAGCACGGGGACATCCGGACGGTTTGGGTAGGCAAAGGAGACATCCTGGAACTGGACGCTGCCGCGCAAAGTTAAGGAAGCCAATGATCCACTCTTTGGGCAGTTAGGGACCCGGTCCAGGTATTCAAATATTTTCTCTGAAAAGCCCACAGCCTTCTGTACCCTGGGGTACCTGGACAGCAGCACCTGGAGGGGAGGTATGAATAGTGCGGTGGGACGCAGGAAGGACCCAGTCTGTTGCTAGGGTTACAGGATGTGAGGAGGGTGAGGGAGGGAAGGGAAGTGACTTGAATGGCGGTGGCACACAGGAAGGAAAAGCACTGGGGAGTGGCCACGGAGGGACCTCACCTCAACAGCTATGGTGAACTGGATCTGGTACAGAATAAAGGTGACCAGGCGCCCACTGCTGACAGACCCACTTGTCACCAGCTGCCCGCCAAAATACAGGATTCCCACCTTCAGCAGCATCCCTGAGAGCTGTGGAGAGACCACAGAGAAAAAGGGACTGAAGCAGGAAAGTCAAGAACCAGAATGGTTAATATCAAGGAAAGAGAAAGTCCCTTTGCACCAAGTAACACATGGGGCTCAACGGAGATTAAAGGATGAATCACACAGCATCCCGTAGTGTGATCACTCAGGCGCACAGGATACAAGTCAACTACCATCATCACCATCACCAGGAATGCCTTGTTTGGGGAGCATTCTGCTCTTCACAAGAGGCTTTCATGAACGTGATGTCATCTAATTTTCATATCAAGAATCTTATAAACAAGGTTATAGCACTCTCATCTTTTAAAATAAGAAAATAAGTCTCAGAGAAAGTAAGTTACTATTAATAGCCCATGGCTACAGAGCTAACAAGTGGTAGCATCAAGGCAGGAACTTCTGATCACTGGTCTAATTCTCGGTCAATTACATCACAAGATGCCCCTCCTCCTTGGCTTCTGCTAGTCCCTTGTCTCTCACAAGTTCATCTGCATAGTCCCAGCATGAAGCTGCCCAACAAAAGCTACCTGCCATTCCCCATGCTGCCCCATGAGGCAAGGAGAAGTCCTGGGACTGGAAGACATGGTGCTTTCCTACAAAGGGGGTCATGGAGATTCTGTGCACCATGGGGAAAAGAAGCCATGTAGCATGCCTAGAAAGAAGGAGGGGGTTCAGAACACTAGGTCACCCAGCCCCTGGTTGCTAGGATACAGACACTGAACCCACCCCTGCCCAGTGAAGGAAGAGTGCGGAGCAGGGTCAGCGGAAGGGGAATGGTGATAGGGGATATCAGGGGATAGGCATTCATGCCCAGGTGCTCACACTGGAGGTCCAGACGTTGACCGCGTAGGCCAGGGCCTCCTTCTGGTTGAGCACCATCATCTCATGCAGCTTTTGCCTGAACTTCTGGGCCTCACCCTCTTCATTGGCAAAGCTCCGAACTGTAGGCATGGCTGACAGCACCTCGATGGCCACCTGGCTGGACTTTGCCAGAGATTCTTGTACCTGTTCTGCCAGCACCTGTGGAGATATGAACCAGAGATACCACACAAGGTTGGCAAACCATGAGGGATGCTAGGACCTGAATTATCCAATCAGAGATTACAGGTGAGAGGCAGCAGAGGGACAAGAGAGAAAAAGACACAGCTCCTACCACTCACCAACTCCCCCGCCCCCATACCAAAGAGAAACAGAAAAGAGGGAAATGCTTCAGAAGGGCCATGGGGGTCATATTCCTGAGATCGGTGTCATATTCTTTTATTTTCTTTTATATTACAGTACAGTTTATTTGGGGGCTTCTGTGGTGGCTCAGTGGCAGAGAATCTACCTGCCAGTTCAGAGATATGGGTTTGATCCCTGGGTCGGGAAAATCCTCTGGAGAAGGAAACGGCAACCCACTCTGGTATTTTGCCTGGGAAACCTCATGGACAGAGGAGCCTGGTGGGCTACAGTCCAGGGCTGGGGTTGCAAAGAGTTGGACATGACTTAGCAACTAAACATGGAAAAGGAAATGGCAACCCATTCCAGGACTCTTGCCTGGAAAATCCTGTGGATGGAGGAGGCTGGTAGGCTACAGTCCATGGGGTTGCAAAGAGGTGGACACGACTAGTGACTTCACTTTCTTTCTTTCTAGCAACTAAACAACAACATAGCTGATTTATAATATTGTATTAGCTTCAGTAGTACAGGAAAGTGATAGATATTTATGTATATATATACATATATATATGACTTCCCATGTGGCTCAGTGATAAAGAATCCGCCTGCCAATGCAAGAGATCTGGGTTCCATCCCTGGGTTGGGAAGATCCCCTGGAGAAGGAAATGGCAACCCAATATCTATTCTTTTTCCGATTCTTTCCCTATATATCATTACAGAGTATTGAGCAGGGTTCCCTGTGCTATCCAGTCGGTTGTTACTGATTATTTTATTAATATATATACAGTAGTGTCTATATGTTAATCCTAACCTCAGGTTGTGGGAGACGTTAGAAGACACGGAGAACATGAAAACTGACACTGAGCAGCCCAAGAATGTGCACAAATAGACCCACAGAGATGATGAATCAGTGCAGGCGCCAGGAAAGAACCCTGACAGGAAGCGAGCCCACCACATCTGGGCAATAGGAGTCAGTGTAGATTGAGGCAACTCCCCAGACACACCTTGTACCATTTCCCCATCTTCTCAGGCAGAAGAAAAAGCAGGGGCAGGGCGACCAGGGTGATCATAGTGAGGGACGGGGACGCCCAGAGCATGAGCCCCAGGAGACACAGTCCCCGGATGAGGTACCACAGCAACAGGCTGAGATCCGAACTCAGAGACTCACTCATGGTGGACGTGTCATCTGTCACCCGAGATGTGATTTCACCTGTCAAGGGTTGGGGAGAAGAGGGTGGTGTGAATGAGAATCTCAGAGTGATGGGAGGGACAGGTGAGCCAGGGTGCCAAGGGAAGGGTTCTAAGAAGGCTGAGAAGACAAGGTCAGTGGTTAGGGAGACTTGGAACCTCAACACAAGGAGAAAGTATTCCAGAGGAAAAGACTGGCTAAAGACTTTCCAGTTTAAAAAAAAAAAAGATGCACTTGTGAATTTCCTTTTCTCTGACAGATTTCTGTTCTCTAAGAACTTTTATATCCCAGGTACAGGGGCAGGAAAAACTTAAGCAGATCATCTAACATAGCTGGAGAGAAACAAAGTTGCTGTTAGACAGCAGTCCAGGAAACTGTAGCAAGCACTGGACTGAGAATCAAGAGAGGGGTTCTGTCTCCGAGTTCATCTCTGTCCATACGGATCTATTCAAGTGCCAGCATTTGGGGATGGCCTCAGTTCCCTTCTCTGCAAAGCAAGGTGGCTGGACTGTGATCTCAAAATTCCAAGGTTTTAAATTCCAGTCATTTGTATCTAAACACACACAGAGGGATAAGTCTGTAAGGCTTGGATGGAAACACTAGGCTTTTCTTAAATAAAAGGAGTATGTTTTGCTCTTGAGACATGTTGAGAATAAGACATGACAATGTTTATGTGTGAGAGATAGAAATCAAGGTTATAAGTAAAAGAGGAGGTATGGGCTTCCCTGGTGGCTCGGATGGTAAAGAATCTCCCTGCAATGCAGGAGACCTGGGTACGATCTCTGGTTCGGGAAGATCCCCTAGAGAACCCACTCCAGTATTCTTGCCTAGAGAATTCCATGGACAGAGAGCCTGGTGGGCCACAGTCCATGAGGTCCCAAAGAGTCGGACATGACTGAGAGACTAATAATTTAATACTTTATGGGTATATAAACAGTAAGTGAATGGATAGTGAAAAGATTTTCATGAGAAACCTGTTTGGTTCTTTTGAAAGAACTCTGTCTCCTGGCGCAGGACAGCCTGAAACACCTCTCCCTGCAGGTGGCTATGCACGCGGCCCATGGTGCTGTTGTAGATTCCATCCGCTGCGAACTCCAGCACTGCGCTACAGGGAGACAAGAGAAGGGGGCCCAGGGCGGTCAGGAGGTCCCCCAGAAGCTCACCCTGGACGGCAGCCCCAACTTCCAATTCCCACTTTTTCCGAATCCCCTGTCCCCCAGCTTCCAACTTCAGTGCCCAGACCTGGCTATGGTGAGGACCGACATGAGAGTCACGTTCTGAGTGAAGGCAGCGGCGGTCTCATCCTGTACAATCCAGTCGGTGAGCCGGCCAGTGAAGAACGGAATGGCCATCTCCCCTGCGGAGGGGAACAAATAGCAAGTCTAAGCAGGTCAGCTCTCACCAGGCCCTGGCCCACCGGCCTTTATTCATTCTCCTGCAGAGCAGTGGCAGAAAGATACCATCTCCACTTACACGGGGCCCAAAGACCTTTAGAGGTTTAATGAGGAAGCCTAGCGGTTGTAGGATGGGCTGCCCCGGAAAAGCCCTTGTCCACGGTGGCCAGTAAAGCAACAACACGCAGGGCAGCCCTGGAGTCCAGGACCCCTGACAATTACCCAGTCAGGACCTTCCCGCTCCAGTGGGGTGATCAAGACCTGAGCTGGGTCCCCTTCCCCTCACCCACATTTCCGAGAACCCACACCAATTGATCTCACTGACCATGCCCCTCGATTCTTACCCAGTCCTCCAGTCCCGTCCCCCTTCCCGTTGCACCACCCCCCCTTACCGAAACAGGAGAGGAACACCAGGGCCAGAATGAACTGCACGTGGCTTTTCTCCGGACCCAGGAAGACTAGAAGCCGACTCATCGCCAGGCCAAAAGCCCCGCGAGCTCCTTGCACCCAGAGGCTCCTGATCTTATACCACAGGGTGGCCGCGGGCAGTGCCGCCCAGTAGCTGAAAGCGAAAGCGTCCAGGCGACCTTCCCAGTGCAGGTGCCCGGCGCTGTCCGCGTCCTCGGGGGCTCGCCAGGAGACCAGCTCTCGGAACAAGGCAAGTCCCGGCAGGGCCAAGCCCAGCGCCGCCGCCAGCGGCTCCAAAACAGCCAGCCACCCGAGGACTCGCGTGCTTTCCCTCCGGAAGCCCAGCGCGGCCCCGACGACGCCGCGGGCCCCCAGCCACAGCAGCGCGCAGCGGCTCAGGCCGGCCACCCAGACCCGGAGCAGCGGCAGCTCAGGGGGCACCAGCCGCGAGGCCACTCGGGGCAGCGCCGGCCGGAGCAGCATCCAGTCGGCGAGGAGAAGCAGCGCCGTCCCCAGCCACCCGACGGCGGCGCGGGGGAGGCGCGGGCGCCCGCGGGGAACTGGGGACCCCGAGCAGGCCATGGGCGCGCGCGGTCCCGGATCTCGCTGTCCCCGACGGGGTGCTGTAGGAGTCCGAGCCCGGGGCAGGAGCCGGGACCGCCGTGGGGAGGGGCCGGGGCGGGCCGGGGCGGGGCCTCGGAAAGTCCCGGGAGCCGGCCGAGCCCGCGGCGCTGCCCAGAAGCGGGCGGTTTAGAGGAAAGAGAAAACGAAAGCGGCCCGGCTTCCCAGGCCCGGCCCCTACGGAGGCGGCCGGCCCAGAGCACCTAGGAGGAGCACGGAGACCTCAGATCCGAGGCTGACCTCCTCCATCGCCACCCGAGCCCCGCCTGCAGGTGCCGCGCTGCTGGGGACTTTCTGGCCCCGGGTCTGCAGGCGGGGCTCCTGCGTCATCCGTCTCTGGGCAGATCCGCTGGCACCGGTCTCTTGCGTCATCTATCTCCGGGTAGACCCGCCCCGCACAGGTTAGCTCCGGGCCGCCCCACGCGGCGGCGCGGACTCGGGCGCCCCCTGGCGGGCGCGGCGCGGCGCGGGGGCGGGGCCTCGGGCAGCGTGCCGCGCGCGGTCCCAGGTCGGAAACCAGAGCCCGAAGCGGCGAGCCTCGCGGAGCCGGGATGCTGCGGACCGGAGCCCCCAACGGGGACTTGCCCCGGGCAGGAGAAGTCCACACCGGGGTAATGAGTCTGGAGCATCAGCTGAGGGACGAAGGGACGGGCGGACCCTGGAAGCGCCACAGGGTGAACTCGGAGACTCGCAAGAGGGAGGAGACCGCTTGCAGCAGCCGGGGCGCGCATCCCAAAAGGAACACGGGCGTCTCCGTACAGAAGCAGGGTGCCCGGGTGGCCGCCAAGGGACTGGGCGCGAGGGGCCGGCGGGGAAGGGGCGCTTGGGCTCCGATCTGAAAGCGTTGAGGGGAAGCTGCTCTAGAGCGCTTTCGCTTTCACTCTGGACTAGAGACAGGGGCTGCTTCAATGAAGGGGAGAGAGCTGGGGAAGGTGCGCAGAGATAAGGACACGGTGCCCAGAGTGAACAGGACGGCACTTGGGGAGGAACGCGTCCCACAGACCTTTGATGGACTCGCGCGGGGGAACTTACGGCCCGGGCCCTGCTCACGGGGGTTCCCTGTGAGCTGGCGCTGCCAGTGCCCAGCCTGGTCCAGGAAGGAAGGCAGCTACTTGGGCCGGGTGCACCGTGCTCCCCTCCCGGTGTCTTCCTCATCCACCTCCACAACCTGCTAGAGGACTTTTGCCCAGGCTGGGCCCCCGGGGGGCTGGTGGCAGCCCTTGGCTGGCTGGCTTCTGCTCTCAAGTGACCGCCACCATTCTCAGCTTCTGGCAGCCTTGTTATAACGGAGTAACCTCTCGGGTGGGGTTACTCCTTATCTCTGGTCCGCTCTTCACGATGAATCAGTGTGTCAAAATGAGCACCCCGGCCAATATCCCCGGAGGCCAGAACAACTTATGAAGCCCTGAGGAATATAGCAGTGAAATCATTTATTAATTAGAAACTCTTCCCCTCACCACCAGATGAACAGTGGAAAGTAAGAAGTACAAGTCAGAACAAACCCTGGGAGCTGGATGGGGGTTTTAGTCCTGTGTGACCTTGGGCAAGTCACTTGCCTTCTGTATGATGCAGTTTCTTCCTTTGTAGGATCTTTAAAGTTAAAAAAAAGAAAATGTGGCTTTATTCTCCTTCACTTTTCCTGGAAAAGTCAGCTAAAACTCCCCAATCAAATCCTCTCTTGCTACAGATCTCTTCCCCTGGCTATTTACTCTTTTAAAGAAAAAAAAATTACTTTTTAGCTACTCCACATGGCATGTGGGATCTTGGTTCCTTGACCAGGGATCAAACCCATGGCCCCTACAAAGGAAGCACAGTCTTAACCACTGGACCGCCAAGGAAGTCCCCTTGCTGTTTACCTCTTGATCAGAAATTCTTAAATGAGACCTTTATTTTAAACTGTCCCATGTGTTTCTTGATATTTTACTCCTTCCTTGACACGTGGCCATGGTAACCACTGACCTCCGAGATGTTTTCCCTTGTTCAGTAAACTGATTAAGGGGAGAGTGGGGTGGACGATTCTGGGCTAATAAAAAGGCTTGAGCTTGTTTCCCAAGGTCACGGTCACTTGCTGTGTGGCAAGATCTGCAGCACATCTGTTCACACAACAAGCCCGAGCAGAGGTCATTCATTTGTGCAGCTGCGTCATCAGGGCCTGGAAGTGCCCCCCTGAGCCCTTCACTCAGAGGGAGCACTTAAGCCCCTGGGAGCTTCATCCCACCTCTCTCTTCACAGCGGGAATAATTTTAGGGATGCCATTCTTTCTATGTGATACCACCAGCCAGACTCTGACGTTCCCTTGCAGCCAGGAAAGACAATAGACAAAACGGGAAGAAAAAAAAAATCCCATCCTGGGAGTCAACTCTGGCCTAAATTACCAGATAACCTTGAGCCAGTTGCCTCCCCTCTCTGAGAATGTTTCCTTATCTAACATGAAAGGGTCAAGGCTCTTCTGCTCTGACGTTCTATCCCATGTCTCCGCAGACAACCATCATGGCAGTAGAGTTTGATGGGGGCGTTGTGGTGGGATCGGATTCCCGGGTGTCTGCAGGGTGAGTACCAGTGACCCTGGGTACTTTTGGAAGGAAGTCCATGGCGCCTAATGCACAATTTTAATCATTCATAAAGAGACTGGCATACTGAAGCTCTGGAGAAACTGAGTGAACCTTTCAGAAAGGCACTATAATAAGATATTGGGTGAGGGATTGGGTCTCTGAATTCATGGAGAGCAATCTGGGGCCTGAATGCTAACGTGGCCTGTCCCAGGGGGTCATCGAATTGGGTCTGAAAACAGTTTAGGAAATAGGGATTTCAGAGGTCTTCCTTCCATCTGTGTTTAGAGATAGAAAAGATGGTTCTGCCGAGCAGGTATCCTGGTTTCTGATCCACTGTGTGAACTAAGTTTGTCTTTCTCCCTTTTGGCCAGTTTCCCCACATACAAGAAAAGTATACAGGATTAGATCAACATTACTTACTTTACATGCCATAGGACATACAACTTCCTCAAGATGGTTAATAACAAAGAAAAATTAGTAAGGGGAAGATTGTTCTTAATTTAATGTAGTATTTTTGTTTTATTATAAAATGTAAGTCTGATTTTGATTATTACTTGCAGGGTTTCATTTGTCTGAGACAATTTTTTCCTTCCTGCTTTAATCCAGGCATTAAATTTCATGTACTCTGAAGCCATTCTATTGTCAAAAGAACATCAGAAATTTTAACAACTCGATGTATGATCCTGCAGTCCCACTCCTGGGCATATAGCCAGGCAAAACTGTAATTCAAAAAGATGCCTGCACCCTTGTGTTCATAGCAGTACACATGTTCTTTATCCATTCCTCTGTTGATGGACATTTAGGTTGCTGCTGTGTCCTGGCTATTGTAAATAATGAACACTGGGGTGTATATATCTTTTTGAATTATAGTTTTCTCCAGAAATATGCCCAGGAGTGGGATTTCCGGGTGATATGGTAGTTCTAGGTTTAGATTTTTAAGGAAGCTCCACACTGTTCTCCATAGTGTCTGTACCAATTTACATTCCTATCAACAGTATTAACGATGTTCCCTTTTCTCCATACCTTCACCAGCATTTATTGTTTGTAGATTTTTTTATGATGGCCATTCTGACCAGTGTGAGGTGATACTTCATTGTAGTTTTTATTTTTACAAAAACAGAGACTCACAGACATAGAAAACAGACCTGTGGATGTTAGGGTGGGAGAAAGGAGGAGGACAGGGTCTGGGATTGGCAGGTGCGAACTGTTAATGTACAGAGTGGATAGAGCGTGTCTCTGATAATCAGTGGTTGAGCATCTTTTCATGTGCTTTTTGGCCATCTGTATGTCTTCTTTGGAGAAATGTCTATTTAGATCTTGCACCCGTTTTTTGATTGGATTATTTGTTTTTTGATATTCAGCTGAATGAGCTGTTTGTATATTTTGGAGATTAATCCCTTGTTGGTTGCATCATTTGCAAATATTTTCTCTCATTCTGAGGACTGTCTTTATACTAAATTTTAAAAAAGGAGTGGATAACTGTATATAATTCACTTTGCCATACACCTCAAAGTAACACAACAGTGTAAATCAACTATACTCCAATACAAAATTTTTAAAGATGTGATATATATGTATATTATGTGTGTGTGTGTATATATATATATCACAATGGACTATCAGTCCTAAAAAAGAATGAAATAATGCCATTTGCAGCAATGGCAGAGATGATCAAATTAGGCACAGTCAGAAATAGATACCATATGATATCACGTATACATGGAATCTAAACTACGACAAATGAACATAGCCGCAAAATGGAAACAGACTCACAGACGCAGAGAGCAGACCTGTGGTTGCCGAGGTGGGGGCGGGGAGAGGACTGGGAGTCTGGGATCAGCAGACGCAGTTATATACATAGAATGGATAAACAAGGTCCTACCATACAGCACAGGGAACTTATTCAAAATCCTGTGATAAACCATGATGGAAGGGAATATGAAAAAGAAGAGTATATATGTATAACTGAATCACTTTGCTGATCGAACCTGGGTCTCCCGCATTCCAGGCAGACGCTTTAACCGCTGAGCCACCAGGGAAGCCCCGTAGAAATTAACACAACACTGCAAATCAACTATACTTTTTTTTTTAATTGGCAACTCTGACGCTGATGACTCTGCACTGCTTGCTGACAGGGAGGCGGTGGTGAACCGAGTGTTTGACAAGCTCTCCCCGCTGCACCAGCACATCTACTGCGCTCTCTCCGGCTCAGCTGCTGACGCTCAGGCCATAGCGGACATGGCCGCCTACCAGCTGGAGCTCCATGGGTATGAAACGGTGGGCTCCCCCGTCCAGGCTGCCTAGAGTTCCCCCACTCAGTGAACGCCAGCACCGTGTCCTATTCCAGGGGTGCTACCGTGGAAAATGAAAACTTCTTGCTTTGCCTTCAGCTTTCATTTCTCTTTGAACTGGCACTTGGCTCTCTCAAAGCTGGTTTCTGCATCTGTAAAGCAGAGATAACTAACAACACCTCCCCTACCTCACCAGATAGTTATTTCCAAAACCAAAAAATATGCGTAAAAGTGATTTGAACACTGCAGATCACTCTCCTAATATAAATAGTGAGGAAGAAAATGAGGACTTCGCCCACCACGGTATCAGGTGGTGACCGTGTGGGAACCAAGGTCACGGGGCAGAAGTGATGCTTATCTGCTAAACCCATATGTGCAGGGCTCCGGCAGCCAGGAGACTTTTGTCACTGGGGACCGGGGGGCGGGGGACAGAGTAAAGGAGGGAGAACAATTAACAATTGAAACCTTCTTCCTAGTGGGTAATGTGAGACTCTGGTTCCCCTGCACCAGTGGGAAGGGAGCTGGAGTCTGAATCCTTACAGCTAGTTTTTAGGGGTCACCTGGCAGAGATGAGGATGATGGTCTAGGAGGGTGGACCTCCAGGAAAGCGTATCACCACCTATTCCTAACCCTTCCTTCAGGATGGAACTGGAGGAACCCCCGCTCGTTCTGGCTGCTGCCAATGTGGTGAGAAACATCACCTATAAATATCGAGAGGACTTGTCTGCACATCTCATGGTAGCTGGCTGGGACCAACGCGAAGGGGGCCAGGTGAGTCTCTCCCAGCGTCCCCCCTTCCTTGGAGTTACCCTCTCCCCCAGAGAGGGAGATGGCGGTTATATGGCATTCCAGCCTTGAGTTCCAAAGACACTGCCCCTAAAAGCATAGGACCGTCTCAAAGGAGAAGCGTATGAGGTGCTGGGACTTCACTGCAGGGCGTGGAGACCACCTGCCTGTCTCAGGGCTGAGCAGAGGATGCAGGCTCCCAGAGTCTGAACGGAGGGTGCCTCCCCAGGTGTACGGGACCATGAGCGGGATGCTGATTCGACAGCCCTTCGCCATCGGTGGCTCTGGCAGCACCTACATCTATGGTTACGTGGATGCAGCGTATAAACCAGGCATGTCCCCGGAGGAGTGCAGACGCTTCACCACAAATGGTAATACGCAGGTGGGAGGGCACCTGGGGCAGGGGCTACACATGGTAAGGACGTCGAGTGTGAGGACGAGAAATACATCGATGCCCATCTAACGAAATGTCCAAATGGGACACCTTTGAGAGTGAAGGGGCAAAGGCTAAACGAGATGGGCTTTCAGGACAAAGTTCAGATGGTCAGGAGTCCGCCTGCAATGCAGGAGACTTGGGTTCGATCCCTAGGTTGGAAAGATCCCCTGGAGAAGGGAATGGCTACCCACTCCAGTACTCTTACCTGGAGAATTTTATGGACAGAGGAGCCTGGCGGGCTACAGTCCATGGGGTTTCAAAGAGTCGGACACGACTGAGGAACTAACGCACTTCAGGACAAAAGGCATAAACCAAGACTGTTCTGTGCACACCAAAGAAAGATCTAGGGTGACCGCAGGAAACGAGTTGTGTGCTTGGGCCAGCCCGTAAGAGCCAGTTGTTACATATTCAAGGATTTGGGAGCTGCTTGCTTATCTACTTGTTACAAAATCATCATGGTGGGAGTATTGAGACCATGGACATTGCATGAAGACCTTTGTATTTTTCTAAGTTGCATCTCTAAATATGCATCTCTAGGAGATGTGCTCTGAAGTCTGCATGTAGTAGTAGGCATATGGGCAGAAGGGAAGGGAAACCGTTTTTTAAAAATAGTTATTTATCTGGCTGCATGGGGCCTTAGTTGCAGCATGCGGGATCTAGTTGCTTTACCAGGAATGGATCCCAGGCTCCCTGCACTGGAAGCACAGGGTCTTAGCCACCAGACCACCAGGGAGGTCCCATGGGACGCGACTTCTGCAGCTAAGCTGCTCTCACTTCCTCTCTCCACCCGGCACCCTTTGCAGCGATTGCCCTGGCCATGAAGCGGGACGGCTCCAGCGGGGGCGTCATCTACCTGGCCACCATCACGGGCGCTGGGGTGGACCATCGCGTCATCCTGGGCGATGAGCTGCCAAGATTCTATGACGAGTGAATCTCCTTCCTCGGACTCTCCTTCTTTATTTTGTAATAAACTTTCTGGAACCAGAAGCTGGTATGGTCCGTGTGCACTCAGAGAGGTGAAGCTTGGGAAGGGGGCTTCTGCCCACCCAAATGTTAGTGTATCTTTTGTATTCTTTTGTCCCCTACTTCTAAAACATCTTTCCCAGAGGAGGGCAGTGGGGGAGCAGGTGAGAATCAGGTGTACGTGACAGATCTCAGGTAGCTAAGACAGCTACACACCTGAGAATTAGCTAGAAGCACCAGCCAGATCACATGGAAAAGGATTCCTCTCATAACGCATTCATTCACATTAGAAGCCAAAACATGATAAGTGTTTAAATATTTGTGGAAGGGGGACTTGTGAATTTCAAAGAATAGTAACAATAACCCAAAAAAGCAACATTTATTGAACTGAGCATTGGCTACATGCCTGTAAACTTTTTATGTCTTAGAACCCAAACCAAAAGACCTTAGGTATGGGCTACAACTATTGACTCTTCAATGTAAGAATCAATGGAAGGTTACTATGAGTAAGTCATGGCAATTCAAAAGTGGAGATGTGGGATTTTGTTTACAAATGCCCTTCCTCTACCACTGACGTGAAACCTGTTCCCTCAAGACTCAGATACCATCTCCTCCCTGAAATCTGCAATAATTAGCCCAGCCCAACATTTAACACTTGGGACGCTGTTTGATGTTTGAATAACGGTATTCAACAGGCTGAGCTCTGGACCTGTCTTTGCCAGGCATTTCCTGAGAAACAGGACAAACCACCCCCCTCCTCTGAGCCCTTGTTTTCTCTTCTGTCAAATGGGGTGTTGAGTGACTTCTGAGATGCTTTAATGACAGTCAATGCCATTTGACACACAAGTGAGCAGTCAAGAGGTATATTTAACAGAATCCTAGTGGGCCACCGAGGAAGCTTCTGTCTGCTTTTCTTTCCAGATCTCAGGGGAAACATACAAAGCACCCTAAGACATCCCTATGTTCTTGGTAGTATGTATTCGGTTTGGAGAAAATGAATCTAAAATTACTATTGCCTTGAGTTCTTTCTAGCCACGAGATTTAACTTATTTTGAAATTCAGTGTAATAGTTTTGAGTATATTTTTCCTGCTGATTACAACAACTCAGAACACTGGAGAGTAGACAAAAGCAGGCACTAAACCACTCTGAAAAATAAACAAAAAACAGGTGGATTGTGGAGAGACTGAAAACCGGAGGAGACAGCATTCTGAGGGGAAAGGAGGGCTCAGAGGCTTTTCCACTTTCCTCTCACAGCTCTGCCCTGAAGTCCAGCGTCGACTGCAGAGCTGCACTCCTGAGCTTCATCTCCAAGAAAAACACTATGGTTCTGGCCAGGGGAAGGGAGAAAGCGGGCCCCTGTGGGCCGGAGGGCGCAGAGGAATCTCCCAGATGAGAGAGCTGGGGATGGGGATTCCCTGACTCTAGGGATAAATCCTTGTGACGACCTAAACTGCACATGTGCGCCACAAAATCAGACAGCACAGCAGAGGCCTTGAGAACGTAATGCAGATACCAACCTTTAAAAACTGGAGAACTCAATGCAGATACCAACCTTTAAAAACCGGATGGCCGGCTTTTTCTTTATTGGTCAAAAAATTTGCATTGTTTGCCCCTCATTCCACAAAGGGCTTGTAGCAGCTTACAATGTAAAAAGGAGGAGGAGGAAAAGAAGAAAATAATTGGAGAAAAGACAAAGTTAAATAAATGAAGCCAAGAGGTAAAACTAAAATACAACATGAATATCTGTTTTTAAAAAAGAGCAGTGATATGCTGGAGCTGTCTTGAACAGCTTAACAAGAGCAGATTGTAAAACACTCAGGAGATTCAAAAGGCAGTTGTTAACCACTGGTAGTTTTGACATTGACCACGGCAGAAATATTTATACTACAGAAACCAGAAATGCTACGTATCAGAACTTTGGGTTTTGTTTTTTTTCCCCAGAAAGCTGGTTTACCAGGCCATGCATTGACCAGCCAGCTATCCACAAGCTTAGTTAGTTTTAAGCTACAGGGTAGTGAAAGCAAAGAAGGAAATGAAATCAGGTACAAGATTCAAAAGATTCATTTAAAAAGCAGGGACCTCCCTGGCAGTCCAGGGGTTAACACACTGCACTGTCAAAGGCCCACGAGCCACCTGCTGTGGCCAAAAGATTAAAATAAATAAATACAATGAATATAAGGAGGAAAGCTTTTTAAAAAACTATAGGGACTTCCCTAGTGGTCCAGCGACTAAGAATCCGTCTTCCAATGCAGGGCATGCAGGTTCGATCCCTGGTCAGGGAACTAATAAGCCCGCATGCCACATTGAAGACCCAGTGCAGGCAAAAAAAAATGTTTTTAATTTTTGAACTAAAAAAATTAATAAAACTTCTAAGAGTATTTTAAAAATAATAATAAAGGAAGAAAGAAAATCATCCAAAAGCAACTATATATATAATTTTTCAAGTCACGTAGAACATTTACTGAAAGAGAATATGCATGATGCCATAAACTCCAAAGTATTAATATCTTTGAAACCACACTCAGCAGCCATACCCTATTAAATTAGAACTTGATAACAAAAGGACACCTAAAATTCTCATGGTTTGCAAACTAAGAAAATTTTGATAAATAGCAGATTTAAAAGATGAGTCATAAAAGAAACTTACTCATTCAGGAGCACACGGTAAAACTGTTAGCTATCAAATTCTGTGAGACACGATTAAAGGAGTGCTGGGAATTTTATAACTTCAAATACATTTATTAGAACAAAAAAATGTTTAAAATAAATGATGTAAAAATTCTCCTAAAACTTTGGGAAAATAGCAATTAACAAACCTAAAGAAATAAGGAAGGAAATTTTCTACAGTGGTATCATACCCACTGCATTGTGTTGTATGTTCGTCGCTCAGTCGTGTCCGACTCTTTGCGACCCCGTGGACTGTAGCCCGCCAGGCTCCTCTGCCCATGGGATTCTCTGGGCAAGAATACTGGAGTGGACTGCCATTTCCTTCTCCAGGGGGTTTTCCCAACCCAGGGGTCAAACCTGGGTCTCCTGCATTGCAGATCTTAGTAACCTATTGCTATGTAAAAAATGACACTGAAATTTAGCAGCTTAAGGTAACAATCATTTACAAGTGGGCATTACTAGGATCACAGGGGAAATTTAAATATGGACTGCGTGTTAGATAATATTATATCCTACATGAGTATCTTGGAGGTGATGTTATTCTGCTTCTGTAGAAGAAATGTCCTTATTCTTAAAATACACATGCCAAACTATTTCAGGGTAAAGTGTCATGATGTCCACAAATTTTCTCAAATGGCCTAAAAAAAATAGTTCCTCAACAGGAAACAAATAAAACATAGCTCATTAATACAACAGAATACTACATAAGCAATGCATATTAATGAACTACTGATAATGCAACAAGATAAATTTCATAGAAATAATTTGAATAAAAAAGCCACACATACACAAAGCTACATAATACAGTATGTTTTGAAACAACAAGGTCCTATTGTGTAGCACGGGGAACTATATTCAATGTCTTGAAACAAACCATAATGGAAAAGAACATGAAAAAAAATGTGTATAGCTGAGTCATTTTGCTGTGCAGCAGAAATTAACACAACATTGCAAATCAAGTCTACTTCAATAAAATTAGAGAAAGAAGAAAAAAAATAGTGTATCTATTGCTGTGGAACAAACCACCCCTAGACTTTGAGGCTTAAAACAAAGATAATCATTTTATGATTTCTTGTGAGTCTGGGGGTTAACTGAACTTGAAGAACTAGTGATGTAACCCATGAACCAAAGCATTTATCACAGCAGGCACTCCACACAGCCCCTCACAATTCATGTAAGGACACTGGTTATGTGTCCCATCAGACTTGAACACCTTAAAAATACTGTAAAATTTCCCTGGACTTTCTGGGCTCTGCCTTTCCATAGTACAGTGCGGAAAGCCCACTGCTGCTGGCCCTCTTGGAAGTCAGGGCACCAATAGAGGACCTAAGTCCTACTTTAAAAAAAAAATCAAATTTGGGCTTTCCTGGAGGCTCAGTGGTGAAGAATCCCCCTGCCAGTGCAGGAGACATGGTTCAATCCCTGGTCCAGGAAGACCCCACATGCCTCAGAGCAGCTAAGCCCATGAGCTCCGACTACTGAGCCTGTGCCTTAGAGCCCGGGAGCCCCAACTACTGAGCCTGTGCCTTAGAGCCCGGGAGCCCCAACTACTGAGCCCACGAGCTGCAGCTACTGAAGCCTGCATGCCCCAGAGCCTGTGCTCCGCAACAAGAGAAGCCCCCACACCGCAATGAGGAGTAGCCCCCGCTCGCCATAACAAGAGCAGCAACAAAGACCCAGCACCGCCAAAAATAAGTTAAAAAAGTTTTAATAAATCAAATTCATGCACCTGAGACTTCAATTCACAGTTAAGCAACAGGAGGAAATGGGAATCTCCCCTCCATTCATTTCACTGGCAAAGGTGACAAGAAAAGCAACTGGCTTTGGAGAAGCAGCGTTAAAAAAAGGTGAAGTTCCTGACACAGAAGTGGCTTGGAAGTGGTTTGAGCGGTGGTTGCTGTAAAGTCTAATTCCTGACGACACAGCAAACAGCAACACTTAGAAGCAGAAGTAAAGCGGTTTGTCAGATCGGTTCTGGCTGGCAGTTGCAGGGGGTGCTTTATCTGTTTATGATGTGCCTCCCATATGTTGCAGAAATGTATTTGTTAGACTTTTTAAAGTGTTACCAAACATGAATCGGAATCAGGAAGAATATAAGAGGCTAGATTCAAAGAGTATTTGCAAACCAAAGATGTACATACATAGTCTGGGAAATGGCTGTTGGAGATTCAGAATGGTTAATGTACTACAAGCAATAAAATCATAACCATGGACTTATCTTCCTCACCAGAGAAAAGGCAAAGTCATCAGACCTTATCAGCTTTCTGCAGATCAACCTCTCATGGTACAGGGCCAGCTGGGTTTTTAGTCAAGTTACAATCCTTGAAAACACTCAGATTTTGGTCAGGCAGGATTATGAGAAAATGTTCACATACAATATTAATCAAGAAAGCTGATTTTTGCCTTATTTCCAATTTTTGGAATATTTTCCCTACATGGTTCCTACCCTTAAGGTAATGAGTTGACCAAATAAAATTTTCCAGAAATGTTCTAACTCCATGTCCTGAATCTGACAGGCTGTTTTATATGGTCTGTTTTAGAATAAGATGTGACGATCGCCTTGCTGTGTGGCTAACAAATAGAGGTCTCAGTGATGTTAAGACTAGAGAGTTGTCATCTCTCTAGAAGACTTTTGCCCATAAGGTCATAGTTTTATTTACCCCTTTGATAACCAGAAATAATTTTATTGCCATGTATCAACTTACTGATTCCAAGAACCCTCCCCCAACTCACCTTCTCAGAGCTTTGCTGATAGGGCCTTTCACTGTGGATGAAATCTCATTTTCTCTGAGACACCCGAAGTTCATCAATGATCCTGGCTCACCAGAAATTAACATCCTTTCTGGGATTTTCCTGGTGGCCCAGTGGCTAAGACTCCATGCTCCCAATGCAGGGGTCCTGGGTTCAATAATTTCAATCAGGGAACTAGATCCCTTATGCCGCAACCAAGACCTGGTGCAGCCAAATAAGTAAATAAATAATTTTTAAAAACAGAAATAAAAAACATCCTTTCCACCTGTCAGACAGTGACTTAATAAACTAGGAACTGATGTGCTCAGAGGATTTCGTAGGCCTTGTTTCCACATATAAACTTCAGTCCTTTCTCGTATTACTGACTGGTCATACCCAATTAAATGAGATTTTCTTTTATATGTGACATTTCTGGCCTGCTCAGGATTCCGAATTAGGGGATGTGAACCACTGCTTATCACTACATTGCCATAAAGACAAAGCAACCCATAAAAGCACTTTCCATAGTATTTGCAGAGAAGAACCATATACCAGATTTTCTATAGAATCATCATATATTCCACCAGCGAGGCTGGCCACAAAAATATTTCATTGTCTCTAGAGGTATGGTAGCTCTAAAAAGCAAAATTTGACTTACTATCCTTTAACCAAGAAGAGTTGGGATTTTTCTAAGCTTCAAAATTGTAAAAGCATTTGTCGGAATTCCAGTCATTAGGGTCATCATTATCTTTCATTTTTCTTGAGTAGTTTTCAGTCTATATTAAGATTTAGATAGAATACTTTTCTTGAGTTCTGAAGTTTCACTGGAACAAGAAAGACATGGTTCAAAGAACACTAAGTTTCATTTTCCACAGGCACAGGCTAACGTTGAGGATTATAGATAGATAAGAAGAAAATAAAATGGCTTATTCACAAGCTTATCAGAAAACAGAACATTTAAAACCATATTCTAAAACAAATCACCACAATTAAATATGGGTTAACAGTTTCACTCAGTCTTATTCCCTATTCCATTGATCTAGGGCTAGCAGACTATCTTAATGCCAAAGAATGTTCAAACTACTACCCAATTACACTCATTCCACATGCTAGCAAAGTAATGCTCGAAATTCTCCAAGCCAGGCTTCAACAGAATATGAATGGAGAACTTCCAGATGTTCAACCTGGATTTAGAAGAGGCAGAGGAACCAGAAATCAAATTGCCAACATCTGTTGCTGCTGCTGCTAAGTGGCTTCGGTCGTGTCTGACTCTGTGCGACCCCCATAGACGGCAGCCCACCAGGCTCCCCCATCCCTGGGATTCTCCAGGCAAGAACACTGGAGTGGGTTGCCGTTTCCTTCTCCAATGCATGAAAGTGAAAAGTGAAAGTGGAGTTTCTCAGTCATGTCCGACTCTTAGCTACCCCATGGACTGCAGCCTACCAGGCTCCTCCGTCCATGGGATTTTCCAGGCAAGAGTACTGGAGTGGGTCGCCATTGCCTTCTCTGACCAACATCCATTAGATCATAGAAAAAGCAAGAGAGTTCCAGAAAAACATCTATTTCTCCTTCATACTATTCTGAAGCCTTTGTATGGATCACAACAAACTGTGGAAAATTCTTAAAGAGATGAGAATACCAGACCACCTGATCTGCCTCCCGAGAAATCTGCATGCAGGTCAAGAAGCTGTCAGAACGGGACTGGTTCCAACTTGGGAAAGGAGTACATCAAGGCTGTATATTTTCACCCTGCTTATTTAACTTACATGCAGAGTACATCATGCAAAATGCTGGGCTGGATGAAGCACAAGCTGGAATCAAGATTGCCGAGAGAAATATCAGTAACCTCAGATATGCCGATGACACCAAAGTGAAGAAGAACTAAAGAGCCTCTTGATGAAAGTGAAAGAGGAGAGTGAAAAAGTTGGCTTAAAACTCAACATTCAGAAAACTAAGATCATGGCATCCTGTCCCATCACTTCATGGCAAATAGATGGGAAAACAATGGAAACAGTTACAGAATTTATTTTCTTGGGTTCCAAAATCACTGCAGATGCTGACTGCAACCATGAAATTAAAAAACACTTTGCTCCTTGGAAGAAAGGCTATGACCAACCTAGACAGCATATTAAAAAGCAGAGACATTAAAAGCTTCTGCACAACAAAGGAAACTATAAGCAAGGTGAAAAGACAGCCTTCAGAATGGGAGAAAATAATAGCAAATGAAGGAACTGATAAAGAATTAATCTCGAAAATATACAAGCAACTCCTGCAGCTCAATTCCAGAAAAATAAATGACCCAATCAAAAAATGGGCCAAAGAACTAAAGAGACATTTCTCCAAAGAAGACATACAGATGGCTAACAAACACATGAAAAGATGCTCAACAGCACTCGTTATCAGAGAAATGCAAATCAAACCCACAATGATGTACCATTTCACGCCAGTCAGAATGGATGCTATCCAAAAGTCTACAAGCAATAATTGCTGGAGAGGGTGTGGAGAAAAGGGAACTCTCTTACACTGTTGGTGGGAATGCAAACTAGTACAGCCACTATGGAGAACAGTGTAGATATTCCTTAAAAAACTGGAAATAGAACTGACATATGACCCAGCAATCCCACTGCTAGGCATACACACTCAGGAAACCAGAATCGAAAGAGACACGTGTACCCCAATGTTCATCACAGCACTGTTTATAATAGCCAGGACATGGAAACAACCTAGATGTCCATCAGCAGACGAATGGATGAGAAAGCTGTGGTACATATACACAATGGAGTATTACTCAGCCATTAAAAAGAATACATTTGAATCAGTTCTAATGAGGTAGATGAAACTAGAGCCTATTATACAGAGTGAAGTAAGCCAGAAAGGAAAACACCAATACAGTATCAGTTCAGTTCAGTTCAGTCGCTCAGTCGTGTCCGACTCTTTGCGACCCCATGAATTGCAGCACGCCAGGCCTCCCTGTCCATCACCAACTCCCGGAGTTCACTCAGACTCACGTCCATCGAGTCAGTGATGTCATCCAGCCATCTCATCCTCTCTCTCCCCTTCTCCTCCTGCCCCCAATCCCTCCCAGCATCAGAGTCTTTTCCAATGAGTCAACTCTTCGCATGAGGTGGCCATAGTACTGGAGTTTCAGCTTTAGCATCATTCCTTCCAAGGAAATTCCAGGGCTGATCTCCTTCAGAATGGACTGGTTGGATCTCCTTGCAGTCCAAGGGACTCTCATGCATATATATGGAATTTAGAAAGAAGGTAACAATAACCCTGTATGCAAGACAGCAAAAGAGACACAGATGTACAGAACAGTCTTTTGGACTCTGTGGGAGAGGGCGAGGGTGGGATGATTTGGGAGAATGGCATTGAAACATGTATATTATCGTATGTGAAAAGGATCGACAGTCCCGGTTTGATGCATGATACAGGGTGCTCGGGTCTGGTGCACTGGGATGACCCAGAGGGATGGGATGGGGAGGGAGGCAGGACAGGGGTTCAGGATGGGGAACACATGTACACCCATGGCTGATTCATGTCAATGTATGGCAAAACCAATACAATATTGTAAAGTAAGATAAAGAAATAAATTTTTTAATTAATTAAAAATTTAAAAATAAATAAATAAAATAAAAAGCAGAGACATTACCAACCAAGGTCCCTCTAGTCAAAGCTATGGTTTTTTCAGTAGTCATGTATGGATGTGAGAGTTGGACCATAAAGAAGGCTGAGCGCCAAAGAATTGATGCTTTTGAACTGTGGCATTGGAGAAGACTCTTGAGAGTCCCTTAGACTACAAGGAGATCAAACCAGTCAGTCCTAAAGGAAATCAGTTCTGAATATTCATTGGAAGGACTGATGCTGAAGCTCAAGCTCCAACACTTTGGCCACCTGATCCAAACAGCTGACTCACTGGAAAAAACCCTGATGCTGGGAAAGATTGAAGGTGGGAGGAGAAGGGGACAACAGAGGATGAGATGGTTGGATGGCATCACCAACTCAATGGACATGAGTTTGAGCAAGCTCCAGGAGATGATAAAGGACAGGGAAGCCTGGTGTGCTGCAGTCCATGGGGTCACAAAGCGTCGGACACAACTGAGCGACTGAACAACAGCAACAAAAGGGCTAACAGACTATGTTAGTGACTTCCTCTGCTTCTGTACTAAAGCAGTCTTACAAGTTCCCATTTTTAAGTCCCTGGTACAGTTTGACAAGTGTCAACAGGTGGCAATGGCAGCTTACACTGACCAGTTTGTTCTCATAATTCTATGCTCTGCAAGAGTGAGGATCAAGAAATCATGGTCATCTCATTTCAACTGAGCCCTGAGATTGTCCTTTTCTGTTGTTTCTCTCAGAAGACCGAATTTTCTAACACTTGTTTTTCTTTCTTTATTATTTATTTGGCTGTGCTAGGTCTTAGTTGAGGCATTCAGGACCTAGTTCCTCCACCAGGATGGAACTGGGGCCCCCTGCATCAGGAGCATAGGGTCTTAGCCATCAGACCACCATGGAAATCCCAGAAGACCCAATTTTGATGACAGCTTCTAGCAAAGGGCTTCAGAAATTATGAGAGAAAAACAGAAAACATCTCTTTGGTCCTGTTGCTGCTGCTGCTGCTAAGTTGCTTCAGTCGTGTCTGACTCTATGAAACCCCGTAGACGGCAGCCCACCAGGCTCCCCTATCCCTGGGATTCTCCAGGCAAGTGGGGTTTAATTAATCGCAGTAACCAACAATATCAGAATAGAGGAATAGAATCTAGAAATCTCACAGTTTCACAAAGACTTACCAGTCATTACCCCAAAGGTAAGTACACATCTGGACACTGAGGGACTTTGGCCACTTTCCACGGTCTTCTAATCCAGCCTGTAAATTGAAGACTAGGGTTTCTACTAATCAACAAGGGTATTTTAAACCCAGAAACAAAGCTTCTTTAAAATGAATGTATTAAAATAAGCCTGCCAGACTTGGAATATGAACCAGAGTGTGCTTTACTCTTTCTGAAACATCTATGTGCGTGCATACTAAGTCACTCCAGTCGTGTCCGACTCTGCGAACCCGTGGACTGCAGCCCGCCAGGCTCCTCTGTCCATGGGGTTCTCCAGACAAGAATACTGGAGTGGGTTGCTGTGCCCTTCTCCAGGGCTACAGTCATTAATAAACCCCTACAATCTGCAGTGGGGCTCCCTGGTGGCTCAGATGGTAAAGAATCTGCCTGCAATGCAGGAGACCCTGGTTCAGTCCCTGGGTGGGGAAGATCCTCTGGAGTAGGAAATGTAACCCACTCCAGTGTTCTTGCCTGGAGAATCCCATGGACAGCGGAACCTAGGGGGCTACCGTCCACGGGATCACAGAGTTAGATACGACTGAGCAACTAATGCACACACACACACAATCTGCAATACTTTTATCCGGACAAGATTAATCAAAGAAAGATTGAGCACCCTGTGTTTTGTCAGCTCTTTCTACATTGTGGGGTTGAGACACAAGGTAGCTCTTTTGAGAGTACGGAATGACTTCAAAGTGAATGGGCTGTGCTGTCCTTCACCACAGCGTGTGCTAAGTGCTACACGTAGTGGAAGTGTATGAAGCTTGCCAAGTGCACCTAAGTAACGTCCTTCTGCAGTTCATGTGGCGACAGATTAAGCCTTTGGCGCCACCTAGTGGTCAAATAAGTAGTGGCTATCTAGTGGGGGGAACGGAGGCAATGGCACCCCACTCCAGTACTCTCGCCTGGAGAATCCCATGGACGGAGGAGCCTGGTAGGCTGTAGTCCATGGGGTCGCTAAGAGTCGGACACGACTGAACGACTTCACTTTCACTTTCCACTTTCATGCATTGGAGGAGGAAATGGCAACCCACTCCAGTATTCTTGCCTGGAGAATCCCAGGGATGGGGGAGCCTGGTGGGCTGCCGTCTCTGGGGTCGCACAGAGTCGGACACGACTGAAGCGACTTAGCAGCAGCAGCAGCAGCAGTGGGGGGAAAGGGTTTTTTTAAGAGTAAAAAATAGCTGGACAATTTTAGTATTTTCAATTCAGAGTTTAGGCTTCAGGAAGGGGACAAAAAAAATTTTTTTTTCAGATGGAAACTGGTCACTTAACTAATATAAATGGACAGGCACTTAAGAGTGGGCAGTTGTTAAAGCTTTTGCTATCCCAATAACCAGAGTGAAAATAAAACATTTTAAAATAAATAAGTTAACATAATAATTATAAGAAGCTTTAGGTCTCTCATGATTCAAAGGGGTTTTGTTATTTGTTTTTAAAACAATTTAAGAACATGGAAGTATCAGCAAAATATTCAAATTATCAGGATACTGAGTGAGAGTATTCTGAAAAGAAATGGCTGTTGGCTGGGCTGATTACACTCAAGGGGAAAAAAAAACTTTTTTATTTCTTTTTAAGAGTTCAGTGAATATTCCAAGAGCAAATTTGAACAAATCCTCTCTTTTTTTGCTTATTAATTTTAATTCATCATTATGTATGTGTTTTAAATGTACAGAAATATAGTTAGATGACAATATTATTTAAAGCTTTCAGCTTCAGCTTTAAATGTAAATTAATCTTATTAATACAATACAGTAATGTGTGTATGACACTGAGCTGACCATCATTTTTTTATTGAAGTATAGTTGATTTACAGTGCTGTGTTAGTTTCAGGTGTATAGTTTTACATATATGTGGGTTTCCCAGGTGGTGCTAGTGGTAAAGAAGCTGCCTACCAAAGCAGGAGATATAGAGACGTGGGTACCATCTCTGGGTCAGGAAGATCCTCTGGAGGGGAGCATGGCAACCCACTTCAGTATTCTTGCCTGGAGAATCCCCATGAACGGAGGAGCCTACAGTCCATGGGGTCGCAAAGAGTCAGACACGACTGAAGTGACTGAGCATGCACACATGCAAATATGTATGTGCATATATTTTTTTTCATTTCTCGGCCTTCCGGCTAAGATCAAGTGTAGTATGGGGGCTTCCCAGGTGGCACAGTGGTAAATAAACTGCCTGCCAATGCAGGAGATGCAAGAGATGCAGGTCCAATCCCTGGGTTGGAAAGATCCCCTGGAGTAGGAAATGGCAACCCACTCCAGTATTCTTGCCTGAAAAATTCCTTGGAAAGAGGAGCCTGGTGATCTATGGTCCACAGGGTCTCCAAGAATCAGACGTGACTGAGCACACATATTCTTTTTCAGATTATTTTCCTGTATCTGTTCAGCTCAGTTGCTCAGTCATGTCTGACTCTGCGACCCCATGGACTGCAGCACACCAGGACAAAATTTTGAGTATAGTTCTCGGTGCTATACAGTGGGTCCTTGTTGGTCATCTGTTTTATATATAATAGTGTGTGTGTGTGTGTATGTTACTTCCAAATTCCTAATTTATCCCTCCCACCAACCTTTCCTCTTTGGTAACCATAACTTTATTTCCTCTGTCTGTGAATCTGTTTTATAAACAAGTTCATTTATATCATTTTATTTATTACCACATATAGGTTATACATGGGACTTCCTTGGTGACTCAGATGGTAAAGAATCTGCCTGCAATGCAGAAGACCAGGGTTCGATCCCTGGGTTATATATGGTATTTGTCTTTCTTTGTCTGACTTACTTCACTTAATATGATCATCTCTAGGCCCATCTAGGTTGCTGCAAATGGCATTATTTCATTCTTTTTTATGGCTGAGAAATATTCCATTATACAAACACACACACACACACACACACACACATATGCCACATTTTTTAATCCATTCATCTTAAGTTGACCATCTTAATTTGAGTTTTGCAAAAAATAAATATTGTTAAGAGTATATACATAAAAGCTGATTCAGTCTTTTTCAGTGAGTCAGTATTTTTCTTCCTTTGTCTCTATAAATTGTTATTTCTTTTAAGCATGTTGCAGGTAAAGTTATTTCTTGATTAGCTCAATTTAAATTAGTCCAAAGTTATAAAATCATTTAGGTGAGACTACAAAGTTAACATAATCACTATTGATCTTAGAAGTTTTCACTTAGAGGTGAAATTTTAAATTTTTAGGGAGAAAGTAAGTGGAGAAACTGTCAAATGATTTGCAACATTGTCTAAAGGTCACAAGAACCAATAGTTTAAAAAATAAAAGCATGTCCTGTGTTAATTAGATTAAATATGTATGCCTACATTTAGGTTTGCTTCCCAGAAATTGAGACAGCAAAATGAATCTGAGGACAGAAGTCCTTTCGTTTTTTTCCCCCAAAATCAATTTAAAGTGATAGAAATCAAATTAGTAAGTGACTAGACTGGGAAGTGGGAGAAGGCGATGGCACCCCACTCCAGTACTCTTGCCTGGAAAATCCCATGGATGGAGGAGCCTGGTGGGCCGAAGTCCATGGGGTCGCTAAGAGTCAGACACAACTGAGCGACTTCACTTTCACTTTTCACTTTCATGCATTGGAGAAGGAAATGGCAACCCACTCCAGTGTTCTTGCCTGGAGAATCCCAGGGACGGGGGAGCCTGGTGGGCTGCCGTCTATGGGGTCGCACAGAGTCAGACACGACTGAAGCGACTTAGCAGCAGCAGCAGCAGAGTGGGAAGTGGCTGCAAAATGTCAAGACAGAGTGAACTTTTTGACGCAAGAAAAATGTTCTATGTATCAGCTGAGGTGGTGGTTACACGTGTATTCATTTGTCAAAACTCATCAAGCTGAATACTTCAAATGGTTCCATTGGGTTTTAGGTAAATTACACCTCAATAAAGTTTTTCATGTTCTTAAATCATTTTAAAAGCAAATAACAAAACCCTTTGAGTATAAGAGACCTGAAACTTCTTATAATTATCATGTTACCTGCTTACATTTATTTTTAAATGTTTTATCGTCACTCTAGTTATTGGGACAGCAAAACCAAATAGGTTATAGGTCAAGAAGAGCACATCAAATATACTGTTTCCTTTTTTGCTCCCGAATTTAGTAGGTCAGATTTTTAAACTCAAATTATTTAAACTAAACTAAAACAAAAGCATCTGTGACACAGTTTAGAAGGATTAGAGTGTAAGGCTCCGATCCAGTCCCTGACACTCTCCTCAGCCCATAGATCCTGTATCAACTCCAGGCAAGAAAAGTGGCACTAACTTCATCAGGAGTCCTTCCCAAATCTACCATTTACTGACCAGATATTTACTAATTTAGGCCTTTCATTCTTCTTTCTTCTACCGTAGTTTTCAAAAGTAAACTTTAAGTTCAAAAGCTTCACCATTTTTAATTAAAAAAAAAAAAAAAAAACTGAACTATAGTTGATTTACAGTACTATGTTAGTTTCAGGTGTAAAGTGATTCAGTTATACATTTTTTCCAGATTCTTTCCCCTTACAGGTTATTATAAAATCCTGAGTACAGTTCCCTGTGTTATACAGTGGATCTTGCTGCTAAGTCGCTTCAGTCGTGTCAGACTCTGTGCGACCCCATAGACGGAGCCCACCAGGCTCCCCCGTCCCTGGGATTCTCCAGGCAAGAACACTGGAGTGGGTTGCCATTTCCTTCTCCAATGCAGGAAAGTGAAAAGTGAAAGTGAAGTTTCTCAGTCGTGTCCAACTCCTAGCAACCCCATGGACTGCAGCCTACCAGGCTCCTCTGTCCATGGGATTCTCCAGGCAAGAGTACTGGAGTGGGGTGCCATTGCCTTCTCCAACAGTGGATCTTAGTTATCTGTTTTATATAGTAGTGTGTTTATGTTAATTTCTAACTCCTAATCTATCCCTCCAAGAGTTTAACCTTTTGACCATCTTTGTCTGCCTGTGGCCACTCAAGGCATGAAGCGGTGATGCTTTATCTGTCTCTATAATAGAAGGACAAAACAATCTTCAGCTGATGTCTTAGAATTTTTCTGCTGTACATCTGAATATGTAAAAAATACAGGAAGTGTTCTTGCAGGATACAGGACACAGGGCACAGTTACCTTTGGGAAGCAGAGTGATAGGGGAAGGGGAAGTGAGAAAAGGAGCCCTTTTACCCTTTTTACACTCTTCTGTAGGGTTTGAACTTTTTATAACAAGATAACTTTATAAGAAATCAGGTATTTACTGCTGCTGCTAAGTCACTTCAATTGTGTCCGACTCTGTGCAACCCCATAGACAGCAGCCCACCAGGCTCTGCTGTCCCTGGGAGTCTCCAGGCAAGAACACGAGTGGGTTGCCATTTCCTTCTCCAAGGTATTCTCCAGATATTTACAACAAAGCTAGTAGAGGTGATGGAATTCCAGTGGAGCTATTTCAAATCCTGAAAGATGATGCTGTGAAAGTGCTACACTCAATATGCCAGCAAATTGGGAAAACTCAGCAGTGGCCACAGGACTGGAGAAGGTCAGTTTTCATTCCAATCCCAAAGAAAGGCAATGCCAAAGAATGCTCAAACTACCGCACAATTGCACTCATCTCACACGCTAGTAAAGTAATGCTCAAAATTCTCCAAGCCAGGCTTCAGCAATACGTGAACCGTGAACTTCCAGATGTTCAAGCTGGTTTTAGAAAAGGCAGAGGAACCAGAGATCAAATTGCCAGCATCTGCTGGATCATGGCAAACGCAAGAGAGTTCCAGAAAAACATCTATTTCTGCTTTATTGACTATGCCAAAGCCTTTGACTGTGTGGATCACAATAAACTGTGGAAAATTCTGAAAGAGATGGGAATACCAGACCACCTGATCTGCCTCTTGAGAAATTTGTATGCAGGTCAGGAAGCAACAGTTAGAACTGGACATGGAACAACAGACTGGTTCCAAATAGGAAAAGGAGTACGTCAAGACTGTATATTGTCACCCTGCTTATTTAACTTATATGCAGAGTACATCATGAGAAACACTGGGCTGGAAGAAGCAGAAGCTGGAATCAAGATTGCCAGGAGAAATATCAATAACCTCAGATATGCAGATGACACCACCCTTATGGCAGAAAGTGAAGAGGAACTCAAAAGCCTCTTGATGAAAGTGAAAGTGGAGAGTGAAAAAGTTGGCTTAAAGCTCAACATTCAGAAAATGAAGATCATGGCATCTGGTCCCATCACTTCATGGGAAATAGATGTGGAAACAGTGGAAACAGTGTCAGACTTTATTTTTCTGGGCTCCAAAATCACTGCAGATGGTGACTGCAGCCAGGAAATTAAAAGACACTTACTCCTTGGAAGGAAAGTTATGACCAACCTAGATAGCATATTAAAAAGCAGAGACATTACTTTGCCAACAAAGGTTCGTCTAGTCAAGGCTATGGTTTTTCCTGTGGTCATGTATGGATGTGAGAGTTGGACTGTGAAGAAGGCTGAGCGCCGAAGAATTGATGCTTTTGAACTGTGGTGTTGGAGAAGACTCTTGAGAGTCCCTTGGACTGCAAGGAGATCCACCCAGTCCATTCTGAAGGAGATCAGCCCTGGGATTTCTTTGGAAGGAATGATGCTAAAGCGGAAACTCCAGTACTTTGGCCACCTCATGTGAAGAGTTGACTCATTGGAAAAGACTCTGATGCTGGGAGGGATTGGGGGCAAGAGGAGAAGGGGACGACAGAGGATGAGATGGCTGGATGGCATCACTGGCTCGATGGACGTGAGTCTGAGTGAACTCCGGGAGTTGGTGATGGACAGGGAGGCCTGGCGTGCTGCGATTCACGGGGTCGCAAAGAGTCGGACATGACTGAGCGACTGATCTGATCTGATCTGATTTACTATGGAATTACTATGGAATTTACTATGGAATTTTTAAAATAAGAAACAGATGGATTTTCCACTAGGTGGTAGTAGAGAATTACAATCAGTATTAGTCTGAACCTATAGGGCATTTTCAGATTTTTCTGTGTTGTTGGGTGTTGTCATTATAGACATGCCTGAACCGGCTAAAAAAGTTCCTGCCCCTAAAAAGGGCTCTAAAAAAGCTGTGACCAAGGCCCAGAAGAAGGACGGCAAGAAGCGCAAGCGCAGCCGCAAGGAGAGCTACTCCGTGTACGTGTACAAGGTGCTGAAGCAAGTCCATCCGGACACCGGCATCTCGTCCAAGGCCATGGGAATCATGAACTCATTCGTCAATGACATTTTCGAGCGCATCGCTGGCGAGGCATCGCGCCTGGCGCATTACAACAAGCCCTCGACTATCACACCCAGGGAGATCCAGACCGCCGTGCGCTTGCTGCTACCTGGGGAGCTAGCCAAGCATGCCGTGTCCGAGGGCACTAAGGCTGTCACCAAGTATACCAGCTCCAAGTAAATATAATATGCCTAGCCGCTGTTAACGGAGAAGGCAATGGCACCCCACTCCAGTAGTCTTGCCTGGAAATCCCATGGACGGAGGGCCTGGTGGGCTGTAGTCCATGGGGTTGCTAACAGTCAGACACGACTGAGCGACTTCACTATAGGGCAGAAGGAAATACTAAGCTGAGAAGAAAAGGCTCTAGTTCATTTGTAGCTACAAATGTTTATTTAGAAGTTCAGTCTGAGGTTTCATTGCTTCATGAACATTAGATAACAGATTTATGCGTTTGAGCAACGCTTTTCTGGTCATGTTCTCCTATAACATGCCTTTCTGAAAACTGGCGTGAGGTGTACTTCTACTGAAATTGAACAGTCATAATACCAGGAGCCCTGCCTGGCTCTCTGTGATGACCTAGATGGGTGGAATGTGGGGTGGAGCTCAAGAGGGAGGGGATATATATATACAATTATGACTGATTCGTGTTGATGTACAGCTGAAGCCACCACAACATTGTAAAGCCATTATCCTTCAATTAAAAAAAGAAGTATAAAAAGCTTGGTTTCTTTGGTTGCAGAAGTCTGAAAGGGTTTCTTAAAATTAATTATTGAAGTTTCACTGTTATGATACTATGTGATACTATTTCTTGAGACTTTTACTCTAAGGAGTTGAGGAATTCGGATATAACAACTTTGCATCCTGAAGGAAAGAATTAGATTGTTGATTGTCTCTTCCATGGAAGATCTAACAGAGAAACTATAGAGGTTCAGAGACATGGGTTTTTTAAAATCTCTTAATTCAACCTTTCTCTCTGGGCTTAAAAGAAAAAAAAATTTTTTTAAAGGACTTCTGGGAAAAAAAAGAAATTTGAATAATTGAGATGCGTTATGGAATAATGGAATCTTGAGAAGAGATACATACTGATAACAAATATATACATTTTTTGCTTAGCTGAAGTGAAATTGCAGAAATATACATTGAATCTGAACACCTTCCTCCCCTTAAGTCTCCCTGGATGGAGGGAGCGTGTGTGTGCTGAAGGAGGAGCCTCCCACAAGCGGGCTGCCGCATCCTCACCGAATCTCTTGACCCATCGAGTCAATGACCCTCATGTCTCCGCCCAGTTGCAGTGCCCACTCCACCCAAAAGCAGCGGGACACACGTTCTTCTCAAGCGAACGGGGGACATCCTCCAAAGCAGATCGCATGTTTGGTGACGAAATAAGTCTCAAGAAATTTAAGGCTGAAATCATATCAAGCATCTTTTGGGATCACAACAGTATAAAAGTAGAAATCAACTACAAGAAAAAAGCTGCAAAAAACACAAACACGTGGAGACTAAACTACATGCTTCTAAACAACCGGTGGGTCAAGGAAGAAATCAAGGAAGAAGTCAAAAAGTACCTTGGGACAAGTGAAAATAGAAACACATCTGTCCAAAATCTATGAGACACAGAAAAGCAATCCTAAGGGGGAAGTTCAACGCAATACAGGCCTAATCCCAAGAAACAAAAGAAATCTCAAATAAATAACCTACTTTTACATCTAAAGGAATTAGAAAAAGAAGAACAAATAAAGCCCAAAGTTCATAGAGGAAAGAAAATAAAGATTAGAGCAGAAATACATGAAATACAGACTTTTTAAAAGGAGAAGATTAAGAGACTAAGAATTAATTCTTTGTAAAGATAAACAATCAACACTTAGTCCCTTATATATTTTTGATATGTCTCCTTAGGCAAAAGAAAAGAAAAAATAAAGAAATGGGATTACACCAAACTGAAAAGTACAGCAAAGACATCACCAACAGCACGAAAAGGCACCCTACTGAACTGAAGACAGCATTTGCCTGTGACATACCCAATAATGGGTTGGTATCCAAAATGTGTAATGAACTCATGTAATGAACTCATGTAATGAACTAAGCAGAAAAGCACAACCCGGTTAAAACCTGGGCAGAGGACCTGAAGCAACACTTTCCCCCAAGACGCACAGATGGCCAACAAGCACATGAGAAGGTGAGCAACTTCACTAATCATTGCAGAAAAGCAAGTCAAACCCTGATGAGACACCACTCATACCTGTCAGAACGGCCGACGAGAGGACAAGAAGTAACAAGCGCTCATGAGGGTGCGGAGCACAGGGAGCCCACATGGACAGCTGGCAGAAATACTGGTGTCATCATTGTGGAAAACAGCATGGAGGTCCCTCAAAAACCTAAAAATAGAACCATCATGCTGCTGCTGCTGCTATGTCGCTTCAGTCGTGTCCGACTCTGTGAGACCCCATAGACGGCAGCCCACCAGGCTCCCCCGTCCCTGGGATTCACCAGGCAAGAACACTGGAGTGGGCTGTCATTTCCTTCTCCAGTGCATGAAAGTGAAAAGTGAAAGGGAAGTTTCTCAGTCATGTCCGACTCTTAGCGACCCCATGGACTGCAGCCTACCAGGCTCCTCCATCCATGGGATTTTCCAGGCAAGAGTACTGGAGTGGGGTGCCATTGCCTAGGACCCAGCAATTCTAGGTCTTTATTTGAGGAACATGAAACACTAATTTTACACACTTCTATGTTCATTGAAGTACTATTTACAATAGCCAAGATTGGAATCAACCTAAATGTGGATCAATAGATAGATGAAGAAAAAAGATGTGGTACATAAATATACAGCAGAATACTCCTCAGCCATAAAAAAGATGAAATCTTGCCATTTGCAGCAACATGAATGGACCTGGAGGGTATTACACTAAATGAAATGTCAGAGAAAAACAAAGCCCATGTGAGTTTATATAGGGATCCACATAGGCAGTGACAGAAAAAAAAATATGGACAACAGCAAAAAACAGAAATAGATTCATGGATACAGAGAACAAACTGGCGGTTCTGAGAGGGCGAGGGGCTGGGAGGGCGGATGAAATCAGTGGAGGAGATTCACAGGTACAAACTGCCAGGTATAAAGTAAATAAGTCACCCGAATGTAATGTACACATAGGGAGTATAGTAAAGACTATGGTAACAGCTATGTGTGGTGACAAAGAGTAACTGGTCTTATTGCAGTGACCATGTCATACACACAGATTTGGATCACTGTCGTAAACTGAAACGAATGTAATATTGTGTGTTAATACAACTCAATACAAGAATAAAATAAAAAGTGATTCCAAATGCATCTCTATTGCAGGGCAGCAATGGAGATGCAGAGAGAACAGACTTGTAGACACAGGGAGGAAGGAGAAGGTGGGAAGAATGGAGAGGGTAGCTTAGAAACATATTCACGAAAAGACCCTGATGCTGGGAAAGACTGAAGGCGGGAGGAGAAGGGGACGACAGAGGATGAGATGGCTGGATGGACATGAGTTTGAGCAAGCTCCGGGAGTTGGTGATGGACAGGGAGGCCTGGCGTGCTACAGTCCATGGGGTCACAGTCAGACACGACTGAGCGACTGAACTGAACTGAACTGAACCTTATGTAAAATAGTCAGTGGGAATTTGCTGTGACTCAGAGAGCTCAAACCAGGGCTCTGTGACAACCTAGAGGGGTGGGACGGGGTGGGGGGCAGGAGGGAAGTTCAGGAGGGAACCTATGTATATCTCGGCTGACTCATGCTGATGTATGGCAGAAACCAACACAGTATTATAGAGCAATCATCCTTCAATTAAAAATAAGTAATTTTAAAAGGCCATTCTAATTCATAATTCTGATAATTATTGAGAATGTACATAATTTTGTATATTTATTGGTCATTCATATTTCCTTCTTTTGTGAAATGCCTATTCCCATCTTTGACCATTTTCTCTTGGATTGCTATGAACTATTCTGAATATAATCCTATGTGAATTATGTGTGATACAAGTAAATCTAGTTTGTAGCTTTTGGTTTTCTCTCTTTAAAGTGTATTTTGATGGAAGTTTCTAATTTTAATATGGCCAGATTTATTAACCTTTCCTTTATTTTTCTGTTTTCAAGTATTTGTGTGTCTTATTTGATAACTGTTTTCCCATCTTGAAGTCATACAGTTAATTTTTTTACATTTTTATCTGAAAGTTTTAATGTCTCGTCTCTAACATTTTATCCCTTGCATGTGTGCTAAATTGATTCAGTCATGACCAATTCTTTGTGACCCTATGGACTGTAGCCCCCAGGCTCCTCTGTCCATGGGATTCTCCAGGCAAGAAATACTGGAGTGGGTTGCTGTGCCCTTCTCCAGCAGATCTTCCCAACCCAGGGATCAAACCCATGTCTTTTATGTCTCCTGCATAGGCAGGCAGCTTCTTTACCACTAGCACCACCTGGGAAACCCTTTTAAACCTTAGTTCTTTTGAAATATATTTTTATATGTGATGAATGTATATTCAATTATTTCAGTGTCTTTTATTTAAGAGTACATCTTTTACCCACTTGAAGTGAATGCCCACTCTTCATATATTGGTACCAGGGGACCTGATGCTGTCTTTCTATTCTATTTTATTGGTCCAGTTGGCTACACACATACTATCATCAGTCGTGCATGCTCTTAACTACAGTGGCATTGTAATATCTTGTTACATGGTTGAGAAATCCCCTCAACTTCCTGTTTTTCTTCAGTGGTATCTTGCTTCTTCTTAACCTTTTTCTACTTTATTTCATTTAGAATCAGTTTGTCTACATTCCATGGGACTTCCCTGGTGGCTCAGCCAGTAAAGAGTCTGCCTGCCATGTAGGAGCCGCAAGAGATGCAAGTTCGATCCCTGGGTCCAGAAGATCTCCTGGAGGAGGGCATAGCAACCCACTCCAGCATTCTTGTCTGGAGAATCTCATGGACAGAGGAGCCTGGCAGGCTCTAGTCCATAGGGCCCCAAAGAGTCAGACACAACTGAACCCACTTAGCACCCACATTCCATGAAATACCCAATAGAGACTTTTTTTTTTTTTTGAGGAATTGCATTGAAGTTGTAGATCATACAGGGGAAAACTGACATCTTCTAATATTGAGGCTTCCTAACCATGATTATGGTATATCTCTCCATTTCCACGGGGCTTTCAATATTTTTAGTTTCCCCCATTTAAATCTTGTATGTCTTTTCTTTCTGAGAATTTATTTCTAGTTCCTGTAAATTTGTTATTAAATGAGACCATTTTATCACGTCCCACTTGTTTGTTTTGAAAGTGCAATTGATTTTTGTGTGCATTTATCCCACCGCCTGGCTAAACTGTTATTTATCCTTATATCTTAGATTTGGGGGTATTTTTCCTGTAGACAGTCATACCATGTATGAATAATGAAGATTTGTTTTTTCCTTTGCTACCCTTCTAACTATATTTTTCCTTCTTTCCTTCCTTTTGGCTGTTGTTAAAACTCCTGAATTCTCTCCCTAAGGAACTCCATTTTCCATTTCACAGTATAACATTTGACTCTCTAGAAGGGTCTACCTCTTTTTAACTCAATGCCAATGATAGGATTTCAGTTCTTAGCCTTAAGACGCAAGTGACAAAATTCTCTGTAAGATAATAAAAAAAAAAAAGAGGTTCTTTTCTTCTCAGGAAGCTGGGGAGAACAATGAATACATTTTTAACATAAATCTGTCTTTGTAAATGCTATATCTAACAAAGATAATTTGTCAAACCCTTAGACCTCAAAGACTTTGGACAAGATCAGATAAAATACCCCTTAACCTGTAAGTTTGAGCACCCATCTTTCTTAACAGTGTAGAGAGCCCTAGTGATATTGTTAACATCTCCATCTGCAGGAAGTTAAAATTACTTGAGAATTTTTTTCTGTCAAAAAAGAAAAAGAATAACTTGCATTTTTCTCTTCTCATACACAGAATAAAATGACTCTACTGGACTTTATATTAAACAAAGAATGAGAGACTGTTGAATGACTGAACCAAGCAGAAAGTAGAACCATAAGGTGAGTGATTCTATGCTGAGCCTAAAGATGAGCCCACAGTAATAACAAGAAGAAAAGTTTTTAATCCTAAGAAATCAGGTAAGACAAATCTCTGTTTGGGCTTCAATGGGAGTCTGCCCAGTTCTGTGATCTTTCCCCAGATATCTCAAAACTTTGTCACTCAAGACTCATTTGTACTAAAAATCCAGAGCTATTAGAAAGTAAGAGAATTACAGGATTTTCTTTCATTGTTGATTTTTGTCTAAAGATTTTTGCCAGATGTCACAGGTGTGGGTCCAGGTGGAATCTCATCTGTGCGTGACTAGTTGAACCACGCAGGCATTCCCAAACTTGAGTGCGTAGAAACTCTCTGTAAAGTGGGTTAAAATGCAGATTCCTGGGTCCTGTATCTGGAATGTCTGATGCAGAAGGTTTGAGTTCAGACAAAAGAATTTGCATTTTAAGTACATCTCTGGGTGATGAAGGTTCTAGTCTGAAGACCACATGTTGAGAACTACTGGAGTAGAAAAACACCTGTAATTCCAGCATACGTTCTATATTCATTTTTCTAAGTTGGTTGTGCTCTAAATTCATCTGATTCCAAGTGAGTGATTCTTTGTGAGAAATGAGGCTGAGCTGGAGAGTGTCTCCATGGAGAGGCCTGAGAACAACCCAGCCTGGGTTAAGTCCATGCTGCAGAGCACAGAGGTTGCGATCGGTGGTTATTCCTCAGTAAGACACCCACAACCCACCACCCCAAGTTTTTATTAAGGAAACATAAGGAAGCCATGTGCTTTTTTTTCTCTTCTAGATGTATGCGTTTTCTTCTTTCTTTTCCTTGGCAGGAAAACGCTATTGTACAATCTCCAGCTTTCCCAAGAAGTTAATGATTTCTCCTTTATTAGAGTGTGAGATTTATTTTCCCTGTTGTGAAAGCCCACGTGAGCCATGTGTTTAGGATGTTTGTATCTATATTCATGGATGAGACTGACTTATTTTCCTTTCTTGTACTGTCTTTGTCAAACTTTTAGAGTAAAGTTTACATAAGCCTCCTACAGGGCTTCCCTGGTGGCCCAGTCAGTAAAGAATTCAGGAGACATAGATTCAGTCCCTGGGTTGGGAAGATCCCCTGGAGGAAGGCATGGCAACCCACTCCAGTATTCTTTCCTGGGGAATCCCCAAGAACAGAGGAGCCTGGCAGGCTGCAGTCCATAGGGTCGCAAAGAGTAGTACATGACTGAGCACCTAAAGCACAGCATAAGCCTCCTAAAGTACGGGATATACCCTCCTTTAATATTCTGTACGAATTTCTATAGGATTAGAATTGCTTTTTCCTTCATTGTTTGGTACAACTTTGTTGTTATTGAGTTGCTAAGTCATGTTCGAACTCTTTTGAGACCCCATGGACTGTAACCCGCCAGGCTCCTCTGTCCATGGGATTCTCCAGACAAGAATACTGAAACAGGTTACCATTTCCTTCTCCAGGGGATCTTCCCAACCCAGGGATTGAACCTGCATCCACCCGAGTCTCTGCATTGTAGGCAGAGTCTTTACCACTGAGCCATCAGAGAAGCTCTTGGTACAACTTACTGGTGTAGCATTCAGGGTTTGAGTTTCTTTTGTGCAAAGACATTCAACAATCAATTTAATTTTTCCTACACGATTATTAAAACAAAGAATTCAATGCAACTGAAAAATGATGAGTTGATCACTGTGTGGAACCTCCACCCAGAGCTATTTTCAGAAAGAAATGGCAGAGTCCCTTTCCATTACATGCCATGTCCTGAAGGAAGGTCACTCTGACTCAGGGCTCCTTTCCTTATAAATGAGTCTAAGGGTGGTGGGGGAGGGCTCAGAGGGAGAAGGCTCTCAGTTACCTTGTTTGGGCGGGGGGGGGTTGTGTTTTTCTTTGCTTTTCTTTTCTTAATTTTATTTACATATAGTTGATTTACAATGTGTTAATTTATGCTGTACAGCAAAGTGATTCAGTTTTATATATATATATAGTATTCTTTTCCATTATGGTTTATCACAGGGTATTGAATAAAGTTCCCTCTGCTATATAGTAGGACCTTGTTGCTATCCATCCCATATATAATAGTTTGCATCTGCTAATCCCAAATTCCCAATCCATGTCCCTCCTGCCCCCAAACGCCTTAGCAACTACAAATGTGTTCTTTATGACTGTGAGTCCCTTTCTGTTTTGTAGAAAGGTTCATTTGTGTCAGATTTGAGATTCCACATGTAAGTTGGGGGGGGTGGGCTGCTAAGTCGCTTCAGTTGTGTCTGACTCTGCAATTCTATGGACTGTAACTTGCCAGGTTCTTCTGTCCATGTGATTCTCCAGGCAAGAACACTGGAGTGGGTTGCCATGCCCTCCTCCAGGAGACTTTCCCAACTCAGGGATCAAACCTGCATCTCCTGCAGCTCCTGCCTTGTAGGCAGATTCTTTACCACTGAGCCACCAGGGAACACCCCCATCTCCCCCAGCCTGCACATAAGTGATACATGGTATTTGTCTTTCTGTTCCTGACTCACTGGGTCCATCCATGTTACTGCTGCTGGTTTACTTTGGAAGCAAGGGCACCAGGAGTTCAGTTCATGGAGAGGGATCAGTGCTTTACAAACTTGAAAAAAAAAAAAAAAAAAGTTTTGTTTAGGACTCCCCTGGTGGTCCAGTGGTTAAGAATGCACCTGTCAATGCAGGGGACACAGGCTCAATCCCCGGTCGGAGAAGATCCCACATGCTGTGGAGCAAACTAAGCCTGTGATCCACAGCTATTGAATCCACATACTCTGGAGCTCATGCTCTGCAACAAGAGAACCCACCGCAATGAGAAGCCATGCACCGCGGGGAGAAGGCCCAGGCACAGCAGTGAGGGCCCAGTGCTGCCAAAAATTAATTAATTAAACATTTTTAAGTATTTACAAAGAAGCAAGTTTTTTTAAATATATTCACCTGTTGATACACACTAATATATTTAACTGAAGCATTTCACGAAACTGTAGTTACACTCACTATCTGTGGTGCAGGTTGCTACTTTCTATTCCACTGTATTATATTCCATTCCACTAAATATATAGTTATAGTATATTTATTTCATATAGGGCTTCCCTGGTGGCTCAGCTGGTAAAGAATCCGCCTGCAATGCAGGAGACCCGGGTTCGATTCCTGGGTTAGGAAGATCCCCTGGAGAAGGAAATGGCAACCCACTCCAATATTCTTGTCTGGAGATACAATATTACTATATATTTTATAAATATCTATATAGATATAGATATATATAGATGGCGCTAGTGGTAAAGAACCCGCCTGCCAATGCAGGAGACCTAAGAGACCAGGGTTCGATCTCTGGGTCGGTAAGATCCCCTTGAGAAGGGCATGGCAACCCATTCCAGGATTCTCGCCTAGAAAATCCCATAGACAGAGAAGCCTGGCGGGCTAGACAGTCCATAGCTGTCGTTCAAAGAGTCGGACACGACTAGAGCGACGTTAGCACGCCCATATATTATATATAAAATATATACAAATATTACATACATTTACATTACTTACCCCATTCCACTAATAATACACATACACATACATACAGGCTTTCAGCGCCGTGGATGAGGCTCGGGAATGGATCTAGGAGCGTGACCCGCGCTGGGGATTCCCAGGACCCACCTTTCCACATCCGTGGTGCCAGTGACTCCAGGTTTCTCTCTTCCACCCGCCCACGGGGAAGATTCCAGCCTTAGTCAAGATTCGCACTGATCAAGTCAAAGGCAGGGAATTTCCTTTCTGAGTTCCCACTTCGTGCTGTGGCATCTGGAACCCGATAACTACTAGAAGTGCCCGTCCAGCTCCTTTCATGGGCCCTGCCGCAGGGGCGAGCAGGTGCGTGGGGAACCGCGCTGAGGCCGAACAGCCCGGGTCACGGCGGGATGGCGCTCCTCCCGGGAGAGCGGAGAGCAGCCCTGCCTGGTCCAAGCGGGAGGGTGGGGCTCTGTGCCCCGGGCCGGGAGCCGAGCTGTGACTGGCGTTCCAGAGAGCCAATCTTACCCTCCGACGCGAGCGGGTGGGGCCCGAGTGCGCCAGGCGCGGTGACTGAGAATCCTCCCGGCCCGGTGCTGCGGTTTCACCAGCCCCGGAGGAGCACCCCGGGAGTCCCGCTTCTCCGCGCCTCAGACAGCGCTCTTAAAAGTTTGCACCTGGGCCTGGAGACTCGACAGAAGCGGAAGCTGCGTCTCGAAAGCCCAGGCTCCGTGGGAGATTGCGAAAAGTCCTGGAGCGCCTGGCTGGAGGAAAAGGGTATCCGTTCGGTGGCTGGCACACAGCTACAGATCGCGCAGGAGACGCTTATAGCGGGTGAATTTTGGGACGGTGATTGTAGCCCCCAGGGATCACCTAAGTAGGGTTCAGTTCAGTTCAGTCGCTCAGTCGTGTCCGACTCTTTGCGACCCCATGGACTGTAGCACGCCAGGCCTCCCTGTCCATCACCAACTCCCAGAGCCTACTCAAACTCATGTCCATCACATCGGTGATGCCATCCAACCATCTCGTCCTCTGTCGTCGCCTTCTCCTGCCTTCAATCTTTCCCAGCAGCAGAATCTTTTCCAGTGAGTCAGTTCTTCGCGTCAGCTGGCCAAAGTACTGGAGCTTCAGCTTCAGCATCAGTCCTTCCAAGGAATATTCAGGACTGATTTCCTTTAGGATTGACTGGTTTGATCTCCTTGCTGTCCAAGGGACTCTCAGAGTCTTCTCCAACACCACAGTTCAAAAGCATCAATTTTTCGGTGCTCAGCTTTCTTAGTAGTCCAACTCTCACATCCATACATGACTACTGGAAAACCCATAGCTTTGACTAAACGGACCTTTGTTGGTTATGTCTCTGCTTTTTAATATGCTGTCTAGGTTGGTCATAGCTTTTCTTCCAAAGAGCAAGCATCTTTTAATTTCTTGGCTGCAGTCACCATCTGCAGTGATTTTGGAGCCCCCAAAATAAAGTCTCTCACTGTTTCCATTGTTTCCCCATCTATTTGCCATGAAGTGATGGGACCGGATGCCATGATCATAATTTTCTGAATGTTGAGATTTAAGCCAACATTTTCACTCTGCTCTTTCACTTTCATCAAGGTTGCCTGAGCTGCTCAGACCTGGGAAGGCCACAAAACACATGCCCAACCCGCAGAGACTGAGCCAGAACTGTGTTTGAGCATCTCCTGTGGAGGTATGGGTCAGCAGTGGCCTGCCACAGGGTCAGGGGCTCTGGGGCAGCAGACCTGAGTATGGCATAAGCCCTCTTGGAGGAGGTCGCTATTAACCCCACCATAGAGCCTCCAGAGCTTACACAGGACTGGGGAGACAGACTCTTGGAGGGCACAAACAAAACCTCATGTGTACTGGGACCTGGGGGAAAGGAGCAGTGACCCCACAGGAAGCTGACCAAGACATGCACATGAGTGGGACCCAGACTTGCCCGTGAGGGTCCAGGAGTCTCCGGTGGTGGCCTGCTGCAGGGTTGGGGGCACTCTGCAGCAGTGTGTGCATGGGACCTGTTGAAGGAGGTGCCATTATCTTCATTACCCCTACCACAGTTTGGCCTCAGGTCAAGCAACAGGGAGGGAGCACAGCCCCGCCCATCAACAGAAAATTGGACTGAAGATCTGAGCATGGCCCCTCCAATCAGAACAAGACCCAGTTTCCCCCTCAGTCAGTCTCTCCCATCAGGAAGCTTCCAAAAGCCTCTTATCCTTATCCATCAGAGGGCAGGCAGAATGGAAAGCGAAGTAGGGTAGTGAGGAAGGAATCCAGACCTCCAGAGTCCTTTCTCCTTCCCTCCACGAAGCCCTGGCGAAGCCCTGGATGGGGCTGCCCAGACCTGTAGACCCTGTGCTGCTGGCAGGCACACTGAGTGCTCCTCCAGGGTCGTGGCGGGAACCCAGGTCCTTGAGGAGAGTCCTAGGAGAACACTAAGGACGGGACGTTTATCCCTTCATGTCTCACCGCCTTTGTTTGGACTTGTAACTCGTTCTGCTTAACCCGCGGTGGCCTTAGTTTGTGCAATAGTCGCTTCTTCTCTTATACATTACCCTCTGAGCCTCACACCCACATCTGTCACCTTAGGAAGGGTTACTTAGGAAGGAGGGATGTGGGCAAGGAAACCTCTTATCAGACCGGGGCAATCAGGAGCCATCCAGGGCGCCTTAAGCAGGACCAGAGTTCCAGCCGAGAGAGAATCATAAGCCATCTCCTTTCCTCTACTCAAAACCCATCTTCCTACCTTCTTGTAATCATGAACACAGTTGCTCAATAATTCAAACTAATAAAGAAATTTAAGGGGAAAAAAAAAACCTGAGTTGAGCTTCTTCTGAATATCATATTTCTAACTGAAATGTCACTGATTAGAAATATCTCTACACGCATGGGATAAATAGTATTGTAGATATTTGTTCTATACATAGTCCTGAAAGTAAATGTATTAACTAACAATTTTTCTTTTTACAGTTTGGAATGGTATAATCATGGAAGTATAAAACAAAGATAATGCTTCAGTCACGTCTGACTCTAAAAAAAAAAGAAAAATAAATAAATAAAACAAAGATAAAATGTACAATTAAAAATTTTAGCTGTAGAAAGCAACAGTTTTTTATGGAATCTTCACAATATCTAAAAAGCAATTTTAATTTGGTTTCATAATTTAAGATAAAAGCCAAGAGCTTTTTGCATCCCAGAAATAATCTTCTATTAAAGTAAGATATCTCATGTATTCTATATTCAATCTGAACTATGTAGCCCTCCCTTTTATAGATCTTTCAGTTGGTATAGAAAAGGACTAATGAGGCAAAAAATTTACTGATAAAAAGTTGAATGAACTTCCATTTTTCTGTAACTCTTAAAAAAAAAAAAACCATTATGGACATAATTGCTGGCCTGCTCTTCCCTGGTGCTCTGGTTATCAGAATGGAGATTGGATAATATAGAGGAAAAGCTTAAAAAAAAAAAAAAAGTGGATTGAATTTGTTACAATATTGCTTCTGTTTGAAGTTTTGAGTTTTTTGACCCTGAGGCAGGTGGAATCTTAACTCCTCCACCAGGTATCAAACTTGCATCCTCTGCATTGGAAGGTGAGGTCTTAACCACTGGAGCACTGGGAAATCCCTAGATGGAAAACTTGAGTGAGGATGCCAGATCCGTTTACCCTGACTTGTGGGTTTCCCACTCAAGTCGGTGAGTTACACAATCACCCCCAGCTCTTACTCCAGGGCCAGAGACGGTGACTCATAGGTGTGCTGCAGAGAGCAGGGAGCTGTCTGGTGTGAGGCAGGCAAGTCCAGCTTGGTAGAAGGGTGTGGCCAAGTAGCCACTCGCTGAGGGGCCAGAATGTGCAAGTGTGTTCCCAGCGCTGTTTGTGTGAAATGAGGGAAGGTGAGAAGCTGCTGAAAACTCAGCCTCATAGGCAGTCCAAGCAGCAGTCAAGACGGAGGACTGCAAAATCAGCAGTCCAGGTTTTCCAGATGTCCCGGGGCCCGGTGGCAGGCTTCCAGCAGGGATAGCCAGGCTCTGAGGGCTGTGCCCCATGCCTGGTCTGCACTCAGACCTCCCCTGCTTACTCAGACAGCTGGGGGAGCTGAGCAAGGGGCCTGGAGAGGGACCAGAACGGGACCCAGGCACCCGAGGAAGGGTTCTCCTGTCTTCAAGAGATCCTCTCCAGGAATCTTCTTCTCCACTTTGTCAACAGTGATTCCATGGGAGGAAACCAGGTGCCAGCCTTGGTTAAAAACAGAAGCAAACCCCGAAACCTCTAGGTGAGCATGTGTGGGTACGGATGGTGCTACAGCTGGCATGCCAAACACTCAGAAGGGGACATCTACCCCAAGCAGAGAGGAGGAGAATTGTAGAGCAGAAGCAATGGTGTGGCCCCCAGACGGAGGGTCCACTGGAGGAGTCACTGCTGCAGGACAGACCTCTAAGACAGTCTCTGTCCATCTTCCCCTCCCTTGTTTCCAGACACCGCCCTCGGCCTGGTGTCCACCTTTTTATACTACTTCAAAGAGAAGACTGACGGGGCTGCTCCAGGACGTCACAACCTCCACTCCACCCTGACCCCACAGGGCCATTTTCTCTTCACAGAAATGAAAAAGGGTAGGATCTTCATCATGGGGAAAATAAAGGGGACGGATTCAAATCACATGGGAAAGGGAAAACTGGTTCTTTGCTGTGGGGAAGAGTTACTGAGAGTTTAAGAACAGTCTACTGAGCAGAAGGGAGCCTTGGTGGTTGGTCATTGATGTTGCGGGCAGGCCTTCCAGAATACCAGGGGTTTCAAAGCTCGTGTGTCTTATTGTCTCTTTCCTCAGTTTGAGTGGACTTCCTGGCATAGAACTGAGAAAAAGGTCCCCTCCTTCCCATCTCTGCTGACGCGGAGGTTCCTTCCCCAGTTGCAGGTCTGTGTTCCTATCACGGTAACACAGAGAGGGTAGAGTTACTTAGTGCTTGTCTATCCACCTCGCTCCTAAAAGAAATGTGAAACATCTTCCCACTTCGGGCTGAAGTGGACCTGAAATTCTCAGCATGGATTCAAATAGTTGCAAAGAAAAGAAATTTCAGTATATTATATATTTACATTAAACTGTCATTCACTCCATCACATGTCCAGTGGAATCCATGTACCGTAATGATTGACACCCATCATTAATTTTTGAAATGTGCAAGCAACCCCTTCCTTAACAGTTGGAATTTTTACTTTGCTCCTCCTCCTTTTTCCTTTGAATTCCTATTTTCATTGTACTGTCCCCTATAGAATTGTTTTTGAATTCTCCATGCTGGCTGCATCCTAATGTAATATGTTTTTGTTCTTGGAAATCTTTTCTTGATCCAGCTATTATGTTTCTTTGCAGTAAAGTACATTCTTAAAATGAATTTTTAGTTTTCTCTGCTAAGTGCTTAAAAAGTCCTGTGGATTAAAATAATATTACAATTATTAAAGATACACAGTTGCTCAAAACAATACAAATAATACAGGTTATGGTAAATAAAAATATAAAAAGTAGAGGGAACTTTCTGGTTTTCCAGTGGCTAAGACTCCACGCTTGCAATGCTGGGGCCCCAAGTTCAATCCCTGGTCAGGGAGCTAGATCCCACATGCTGCGACAAATGTTTACCTGCTGCAACCAAAAGATCTCGTGTGGGGCATCTGAGAACCAGCACAGCCAAATAAATAAATAAAAATGAACTTTAAAAAATATACACAGAACAATGTCTATAAAAGATTGACATATATAAAAAGTATGTTTTAAAAGTAAAATTTAACCAAAATGCATCTCTTACTGAGATGAACAGGAGACTTATTTTCCCAGCTTCATGTTGATGAAAGTTACTTACCGATTGTGAGGCCAGGTTCGGTATGATTTCTGTTCCTTAGGAAAAAAGTTTACCATCGAATAACTAAATAATTTTGTTCACATATAGAAGTATGGGGAACAGAAAAAATATGGGAGTGGGAAAGAATCTTCTTGAAGCAACTTCACCCAATTTTACAAATTTTGTCTTAGTTAAATGCCAAAAACTCACATAGCAAGCTCTTATTAAATGCTATTTTTAATAGCCTCACAACTCAAACTTAGAATTTTTCTGCAGTTTGTTGAAGCAAAGAATTAGAAATTACTTGATTTGCAAAACACATACATAAGGTTTTATCACTTTCTCAATGCCAAAAAGGCTTTACACATGCTTGTAGAAATAACTAATAATTATATGTTAGCCCTTCACTGAAGAGACATCTTGTTTGTGAAACTCAAATTACATGAAAATGGGGTTAGAAAGAAACAAGTGCACAAAATTGAAAATGAAAATTCAGTAGGTTCTGAATAAAGACTTTTTTTCCACTTTTTAATGTCATCTGGAAATGCATTTATAATGAAAAATATGGCACAGAGGATACTTTAACATGTGTATATCCTTTTATTTCATTGTCAAAAATGATGTTTTATAATTTTTCACTTGACAAATAAAAAACAGTGAGGCAACATCCAAGATGGAGAAATTAATCCAAAATAAATGAACCTGCGTTTTTAAATTTAAGGTATTACATCTAAAATTGTATTTGGGAACATTTTGTTTTGTATTTATTCGTAAGTGGCTTTCTGCTTTTAAGATCACCATTTAATCTACTTAATGAAAATCAACAGCAAAATGAAAAGAAAGTATTAGGTCATCAGTGTATTACAGAAATCCTATCCCTGATTGCTGTGTGCATTATGTAAAGCAGAATTCACAAGATCTTTTCATCAGATTAATGTGAATCTGGTCAGTATATGATAATAGATAAATGAGCCGAGAAATAACAGTCTATCATAGACCAGAACCCAAGCAGAAAAATGTATTCCTACAATCCAGTAATATTTGGTAGAAGTTAAAACATTTCTCCTATGAGTCTGAATAAGTTTAAGAAAATATATATTAAAATACCCCGGATACGTGTTTCTTTTACTACAAAATGTGGTGTCGATCAGTCAGAAATGAGTGTTGAGACTTTTGCCTTCACTGCCTCGAAATCATGCGAACTAAGCAAGTGAAGTACCGGTGAGATACGAGTGAGTCTTTGTTAGCTTAGACTGCTTTGCCGCAAGTTACTGTTTCTTTCCATGGTTTTATAAATTACATATCCTAATCTTGAAACAGGTAAGGATTGGAACCTTGCCTTGAGTTTGTCACTTGAATGAAATCACCACTACGATCAGTATTTCTTGCCAATGCCAAGGAGCTATTCATTCTTTATCACTATCAGAAAGGAAGCATCAAAATCATCAGATGAAAATTTTTCAGCATCCCAGCTTCTCCACGGAGAGATTACATCACTCTGGAATATTGTAAGGTAGGCCAAAGCTCCTTTTTTTTCTAATAAGAGCCACCTCACCCTTAACGCAAGGTTCCCAGTCAACCTGAAGCATTAGTTATCCTTTTTAATTGAATAGTTGATTTACAATGTTTCAGGTGTAAAGCAGAGCGATTCAGTTACATACACACACATACATATTCTTGTTCAGATTCTTTTCCATTAGAGATTATAAAATACTGAATGTAGTTCCCTGTACTATGCAGTAGATCCTTATTATTTTATATATAGTGGTATGTATCTGTTAATCCCAGATTCCCAATTTGTCTCTCCCTACCACTTTACCCTTTGGTAACCATACGTTCGTTTCCTATGTCTGTTAGTCTAATTCTGTATTGTAAATAAGTTCGTTTGTATCATTTTTTTAGTTTCCACAATGTAAGTGGTATCATATGATATTTGTCTTTGTCTGACTTACTTCACTTAGTACGATCATCTTAAGGTCCATCCATGTTGCTTCAAATGGTGTTTTTTCCAAGTATTATTGACATCTGAGGTTCAACAATTCTTCACTGTAGGGGGCTGTCCCGTACCATGTAAGATGTATGGTGTAGCATCCCCCCACCTCTGCCCACTAGATGCCAGGAGCACCCATCTCCGACCCCAGAGACAACCAAAAATGTCTACAGATACTGCAGATGTTTCCTGGGGAGCAAAGTGTCTCAGGGTCATTGCCCTTAACAGAAATAAGACATGAGACAAAGAAGACACAGCGCTGCAATGAAAGAAGGCTTCACGGATGCAGGTTTTGAATTGTCCTTTCCTTTAGTACTCAGGTCAAAGTACTGTAGTTATACTTGGGATAGGCAAGCTGTATGCCTTTCTTGTGTAAAGTGAGAGGAAAATTATTATGAGAGGGCGGTGGGAAAGAGTAAGAGCAGTAAGTACTGTTACAGTCAGTGTGCAGGTAGGTGTTGGGCATCTAGATTCCCTTACAATTTTCTGTGCCTGGGTACCCAGAAATATAAGAACCCCAGTTTAAAGACTGCTACTCTTGGAGCCTGGAACAAATACCAGCACAGACACAGGGCCATGATAGATAAAGCAGAGCAAATAAGTTCTACCTTCAACACAGGAACTTCTGGGGTTTTTTCCTCTAAGATGAAACAAAGAAGTACCAATTCTCTAATGTCCATGTCCTGAACACTTAGGGAGGTTTTCACCTCTGACTGCCCATCTGTTCAACACACGTGGTGTAACTCACACATACCACACCGATTCCGCCCTTGGTACCAAGTAGAATGTGAAAGCATCCTTGGCCTTTAAAAACTTTAAGTGTTTTGTGAATAGTTATGACAGTCCAGTGAATATTATTAGTGAATCTTTGAATTCCCAAAAAAAAACATTCATTGTGTTATTAGACAGATTTAAATATTTTATGATATCTCACAAGGACATTTCTCAAAACATGGTGAGAAATGATATGCACTGACTTTAAGATAATAATTACATCTGAGGAGGGAAAAGAATGGTGGAACTTAAGTCAGTCCATAAGTATGACTCTATGTTTTCTGTGTGTTAGAAATGTTTAATATGAATTATAACAATGTAAAATGTACTCTAGATCCCTCATGCTGCCAATTATAGAATGCTACTCTTCGGATCAAACTTCTTATTCTCATAATCCATATAGAGATGATAGAATAAGTTTTAATTCTGTCTAGTTCTAATGGAATCAGGTATTATTAATTATATCTGGTTCTTTGGGCAAGTAACAACTGATTTTCTTCCTATACTTAATATTTTTTAAAATCCATTTACTGATTTAAATCCATTTAATAAAAATCCATTTAATGATTTTTATTTTATTTTAACAGTTACATATTTAGACATAAAGACTAAAAAACATCCTTGCCTGAACACCCAGGTTTATTAAATCTTAATATTTTGCCTTACTTGTTTCAAATCTTTTTTAGGAAATCAATGACCGTTTGTATATTTTGGAAGCTAATTCCTCATTGGTCATATTTGCAAATATTGATATTTTCTCCCATTTGTAAATAATGTGACCAACGAGGGATTAATTTCCAAAATACCCAAACAGCCTATACAGCTCAATATAAAAAATCAACCAACCCAATCAAAAACTGGACAGAAGATCTAAATAGACGTTTCTCCAAAGGAGAAATACAGACGGCAAATAGGTACATGAAAAAATGCTCGACAGAATTAATTATTAGAGAGGTGCAAATCAAAAGTACAGTGAGGTATCACCTCACACCAGCCAGAATGGCCATCATCAGAAAGTCTACAAATAATAAACGCTGGAGAGGTGTGGCAAAAATGGAACCCTCCTACACTGTGGTGGGAAAGTAACTTGGTACAACCATTATGGAGAACAATATGGAGGTTCCTTAAAAAACTTAAAGTAGAATTACCATATGATCCTCCAATCCCATTCCTGGGCATATAACTAGAGAAAAGATACCTGCACCCCAGTGTTCATTGCAGCACTGTTTACAATAGCCAAGACATGGAAGCAACCTAAATGTCCATTGACAGATGAATGGATACAGATGTGATATATATAACTTACAAGGAAAGAGAATCTAAAGAAGAATAGGTAGATGGATATATAGGTATTTTATATATATATATATATATTTTGCTATTGTTGTTCAGTAGGTAAGTCATGTCCAACTCTTTGCAACCCCATGGACTGTAGCACACCAGGCTCCTCTGTCCTCCACTACCTCCCAGAGTTTGCTCAAATTCATGTTCATTGAGTCAGTGATGTTATCTAACCATCTCATTCTCTGCCGCCCTCTTCTTCTTTTGTCTTCGGTTTTTCCCAGCATCAGGGTCTTTTCCAATGAATCTCTTCATATCAGCTGCCAAAGTATTAGAGCTTCAGCAAGAGTCCTTTCAATGAATACTCAGGGTTGATTTTGTTTAGCATTGACTGGTTTGATTTCCTTGCAGTCCAAGGGACTCTCAAGAGTCTTCAACAGCACAATTCAAAAGCATCAGTTCTTTAGGATTTGGCCTTCTTTATGGTCCAACTCTCACATCCATACATGACTACTGAAAAAACCATAGCTTTGACTAGACAGACTTTTGTCAACAAAGTGATGTCTCTGCTTTTTAATACGCTGTCTAAGTTTGTCATAGCTTTTCTTCCAAGGAGCCAACGTCTTCAAATTTCATAACTGCAGTCACTGTTGTTCACAATGATTTTGAAGTCCCCCAAAATAAAATGTCACTGTTTCCACTTTTTCTCCATCTATTTGCCATGAAGTGATGGGACTGGATGCCATGCTTTTAGTTTTTCGAATATTGAGTTTCCAGTCAGCTTTTTCCACTCTCCTCTTTCACCCTCATCAAGAGGCTCTTTAGTTTCTCTTCGATTTCTGCCATTGGAGTGGTATCATCTGCATATCTGAGGTTGTTATTTCTCCTGGCAATCTTGGTTCTAGATTGTGATTCATCCAGCCTGGCATTTTGCATGATTTACTCTGCATGTAAGTTAAATAAGCAGGGTGACAATTTACAGCCTTGTCAAACTCCTTTCCCAGTTTGGAACCAGTCAGTGGCTCCATGTCTGGTTCTAACTGCTGCTTCTTGGTCCACATACAGGTTTCTCAGGAAACAGGTAAGATGGTCTGGTACTCCTATCTCTTTAAGAATTTTGCATGGTTTATTGTGATCCACACCGTCAAAGGCTTTAGCATAGTCAACGAAGCAGAAGTAGATGTTTTTCTGGAACTCTTTTGCTTTCTCCATGATCCAACAAATGTTGGCAATTTGATCTCTGGTTCTTCTGGCTCTTTGAAACCTAGCTTGTACATCTGAAATATCTCAGTTCATGTACTGCTGAAGCCTAACTTGAAGGATTTTGAGCATAATTTTGCTAGCATGTGAAATGAGCACAGTTGTACAGTAGTTTGAACATTTTGGGGCTTCCCTGGTGCCTCAGATGGTAAAGGATCTGCCTGCAATGCAGAAGACTGGGGTTCGATCCCTGGGTCAGGAAAATCCCCTGGAGAAGAGAATGGATATTCACTTTAGTATTCTCGCCTGAAAAATTTTGTGGACAGAGGAGCCTGGCAGGCTACAGTCCGTGGGGTCGCAAAGAATCAGACACAACTAAGCAATTAACACACTTGAACATTATTTGGCGTTGCCCTTCTTTGGGATTGGAATGAGAACACCTTTTCCAGTCCTGTCACCCTGCAGAGTTTCCCAAATTGGCTAATATATTGAATGCAGCACTTTAACAGCATCATCTTTTAGTATTTGAAATAGCTCAGCTGGAAAGCATCATCTCAGGATTTTAAAGAGCTCAGCTCCACTAGTGTTGTTTGAAGTGATGCTTCCTAAGTCCACCAGACTTCACACTTCAGGATGTCTGGTTCTAGGTGAGTGACCACACCATCATGGTTATCCAGATCATTAAGACCTTTTTGTTTAGTTCTTCCATGTATTCTTGCCACCTCTTCCTAATCTCTTTTGCTTCTGTAAGGTCCTTACCATTTCTGTCTATGGTGCCCACCCTTGCATGAGATATTCCCTTGATACCTCCAATTTTCTTGAAGAGATCTCTAGTCTTTATCCATTCTATTGTTTTCCTCTATTTCTTCACAGTGTTCATTGAGGAAGGCCTTCTTATCTCTCTTTGCTATTCTCTGGAACTCTGATCTCTGAGTATATCTTTCCTTTTCTCCCTTTCTTTCACTTCTCTTCTTTCCTTAGCTATTTGTATAACCTCCTCAGACAACCATTTTCCCTTCTTGTGTTTCTTTCTCTTGGGAAAGGTTTTGGTCACTGCCTCCTGTACAGTATTACAAACCTCTGTCCTTAGTTCTTCAATAACTCTGCTTCCCAGTTCTAATCCCTTGAATCTATTCATCACCTCCACTGTGATTTGATTTAGGTCATACTTGAATGGCCTATTGGTTTTTCCTACTTTCTTCAATTTCAGCCTGAATTTTGCAATAAGGAACTTATGAGCTGAGCAACTGGCAGCTCCAGGTCTTGTTTTTGCTGACTGTATGGAGCTTCCCCATCTTTGACTGCAAAGAACATAATCAATCTCATGTCAGTATTGACCATCTGGTGATGTCCATGTGTAGAGTTGTCTCTTGAGTTGTTGGAAAAGGGTGCTTGCTATGACCAACGTGTTCTCTTGACAAAACTCTGTTAGTCTTTGCCCTGTTTCTTTTTGCACTCCAGGGCCAAACTTGCCTTTTATTCTGGGTATCTCTTGACTTCCTACGTTTGCATTCCAATCCCCTATGGTAAAAAGGACATCCTTTTTTGGTGTTAGTTCTCGAGGGTGTTGGTCTTCATAAAACCGATCAGCTTCAACTGAATTATTGTGCTGTACACCTGAAACTGACACATTATTGTAAATCAACTATACTTCAATAAAATTAATTTTTTAAATAAAAAAAAAATTTCACAATGTACATATACACCTACCTTAGGAACAGGATTCAACAGAACTATACCTAATTTCTTGGTGATGTCATGTTTTACTGTATAGTCGTGGTCTATAAGTTAAGGAATATTTGAAAACCCAGTGCCTTCAAATTGATACATATTCTGGAGAAAGAATAATAAAGTAGAATAAACATGAAGACATTGCTTCAGCAATACCACATTCATCAATAAATTAAGTTCCATTTAAGAAAAACTGTGGTTGCACAACAACATGAAGATACTTAAACACTAAACACTTAAAACTGGTTAAAATGGTAAAAATAAAAATATATAAAATATTTATTGTTATATTTTATTTATATATATATATTATATATATACAAAATTCCAATGTGTTACCTTTGCATCAAGAAATTAATTTTCATAAAGACTAAATATAATTCATATTATTTTTTTAAAAAAGAAAAGATAAGAAAAAGAAAACTTTACAAACAGATCTGGAATGCATTTTGTGAAAATGATAGTCATTTAACTTAAGGAATAAGAAATATATGCATGCATGCATATATGCTGCATTTCATAAAATTTTCAAGATTAAAAATAACTTTGAGGAAGTATATCCAATATAGTAATAAATACCTTAAGAATAAAAAAAGGAAAGAATAAAGGTAAGTAAACACAAGTGTCTGTCTTAAAGGCAACTACAGAAGAACAGAATCAATATGTATATTTTTTAATCCAGCAGGAAAAAAAATCAGTCTATCAAACTGAAAGCAAAAAAAAAAAGGGGGGGAAGAAACAATGTAGAATAAATATAAAGCATGAGATGAATTGCAAAATAAGCCTTACTATGTCAGCAGTCGCCAAAAAGATAGATCTTCTCATAACGGAGGAAGTAAAAAGACCAAAATATGGGTTATTCACATACAAATACTCCTAGAGCAAGAAGACACATAAAGATTGAAATTAAAAGTAGGAAAAAGATTAACCAGGTGGCAAATATGACCCCCCCAAAAAAAACTGGGCAATAATTACACAACAAAATAGAATTCAAGTTTTAATAAAACTGTGTAAAGGAAAAAACAAAATGTGTTTATATAATTAAAAAGAAACAATAGACCCAGAAGAGTATCATAAATATATATATAAAATTTAAAATTCAGCCTCACAATTTATAAAGCAAGCACTAAAAAAACTACAATTAGAAGCTGTGGGTCTTTTTAAATTGCAGTTGGAGATTTTAACAAATCCCTGTCAAAATATGGAAGTTAGAAAATAAACAGATCTTAAATAGCAGAATATCAAATTATTCAGATCTCAATAAATAAGAAACTGAAGAGCTCTTCCAGATTATAAATGACTAAAGAGATAAGACAACTTGAGAAGTCCCTGGCAGTGCAGAGGTGAGGACTCCATGCTTTCAATGTGGGGGGTGGGGAGGTATAGGTTCAATCTCTGGTTGGGGACCTAACATCCCCCAAAGCTGTGTAGCCAAATTAATTAATTCATTAAAAATAAAAAAGAGGTAAGACAACTTACTGAAATGCATGATTCTGGATTGCAGGGCAGAAGGTTGGGGATGGGAGACTTTGAGGATCTTTATTGGGAAAATTAGTGAAACTTGAATATGCACTGTGGATTAAATAATAGTATTACAACAAAATTAAAATATCTTGGATATTATTATTATTATGTATTTATATAAAAGAATATCCTTGCTGTTAGGAAATACACTGAAATATTTAGTAGTAAAGAAACATCTGTTTCAACTTAATCTAAAATATTAGGAAAAAATCTTAGAGAAAGGGGCAGAAATAGGGAAAAAAAAAAGCAAATATGAAAAAATGTTAAAAAAACTTGAATCGGGAGGAAGTGTACATAGGAATCTTTGTACTATTCTTATAACTTTTCTGTAAGTTTGAAATTACTTCAAAATAAAAAGTTTACACTTTTCATAAACAACTTTCAAGTTAAAATTATTAAGAATAATTCAAACTGAATAGAAATCAAATCAGTACATGTCAAAATATGTTAGATAAACTAAAGCAGAACTTAAAGATATTTTTTACCTTTAACTATACTTATCAGGAATAAAAAGATGTGAATAAAATGAGCTAACCATTCAACTCAAAACTTAAGATGGAGCTTCCCTGGTGGTCCAGTGGTTAGGAATTACACCTGAGAATGGAGGTTCAATCCCTGGTGTGGGGAGATTCCACATGCTGCAGAAACACGAAGCCTGTGAGCCCCAACTACCGGGCCTCGAGCCCTAGAGCACATGCTCTGCGACAAGAGAAGCCCCAGCACTGCAGCAAAGAGAAGCCTCTGCTTGCCGCAACTAGAGAAAGCCTGCACGCAGCAGTGAAGACCCAGTGCAGCCAAAAATAAATAAATGTTTTTTTAAGATGACTAGAACAAACCCAAAGAGGGAAAGAAATGATAGAGATAAGTACAGAGATTAGTGAAATAGAGAACAGAAAGCAATAAAGTTATTAATGAAAACAAAAGCCGGGTGTTTGAAAAGATACATATGTACCTTGTTCCAGAAAACAGAAGAACAAAATCTGCTCACCACATTGTATAAAGGAATTTTTACTGCAAAAATAAGTAAAGAAATAAAAGAAAAACAAATTTTATGTCCATGCTTTATAAAAGTAAGTATATACCCTAAGTAAAATATTATCTAAATAAAACCAACATTAATATGTAATTATAGGGTGATCAAACAGGGTTTATCATAAGAAGGCAAAAATGGTTCACATCAAAAATCTCTCAATATAATTCACTATGTTTGGAGATTAAGAGGGGAAATATATATAATGAAATAAATCAATGCTGGGAAACTATTTTTTTAATTTCAACATCTATTTATGATTTTTTTTTTATTTTAAAAAACTCAGAAAACTAGGAATAAAAGAAAACCTACTTAATTTAGTGAAGGTTGTACTCAAAAACCTACAGAAAGGAGTTCTGTTTCTGGGAGGAAGAAATAGATGTATATTTCCTACTCCTCCTGCTAAGTACAGCCAAAAACCCCAGGCATCATATATAAGACAAACATAAGACTCAGAAAGGTAGAGATAAGAAGGCAAGCCATCTAGAAGGCCAAGATCTGAGGACTGGCCACACCATCCATGGGACGATACAGCAAGAAGGTACCATCTGCAAGCCAGGGAGAGAGTTCTTACCAGAAGCCTGTCATTCTGGCAGTCTGAGATCAGAATTGAGAAACTTAATTTCTGTTGGTTAAGCCACCCAATCGGTGGTATTTTGTTATGGCAGCTCAAGTAAATGTGCATATCAATAATTACGTTAAATGTAAACAGTCTAAATACATCAATTAAAAGAGATTGGAAGAGTTGACTTTTAAAAAGGTGTACCAAAGATATGCTAACTACAAGAAACTCAGTTCAAATACAGTCATACCTCATTTTGTTGCACTTCACTGCATTGCATTTTGCAGATATTGTGGGTTTTTTTTTTAACAGATTCAAGGTTTGTGACAACCCTGCGTCAAGCAAATCTATCAGCATCATTTTTCCAGCAGCATTATTTTTAAATTAAGATACATACATTGTTCTGTTAGACATAATGTTTTTGCACATGTGATAGACTATGGTATAGTGCAAATATGAATTTATATGCACTAGAAACAAAAAAATTGTGACTTGCTTCATGGTGATATTGTTTTATTGCAGTGGTCTGGAACCAAATGTACAATATCCTGAGGTATGCCAGTATGTTAACAAAGGTCCCTCTGGACAAAACTATGGTTTTTCCAGTAGTCATGTATGGATGTGAGAGTTGGACTAGAAAGAAAGCTGAGCGCCGAAGAATCGATGCTTTTGAACTGGGGCGTTGGAGAAGATTTTTGAGAGTCCCTTGAACTGCAAGGAGATCAAACCAGTCTGTCCTAAAAGAAATGAGTCCCGAAAGGACTGATGCTAAAGCTGAAACTCCAATACTTTGGCCACCTGATGTGAAGAACTGACTCACTAGAAAAGACACTGATGCTGGGAAAGATTGAAGGCAGGAGAAGGGGACGACAGGTTGGATGGTTGAATGGCATCACCAACTCAATGGACATGAGTTTCAGTAAACTCTGAGAGTTGTTGATGGACAGGGAGGCCTGGCATGCTGCAGTCCATGGGGTCGCAAAGAGTCGGACACGACTGAGTGGCTGAACTGAACTGATGCCAGTACAGCAATATGCATGCATGCTAAGTTGATTCAGTTGTGTCTGACTCTTTGAGACCCTACGGACTGTAGCCCACCAGGCTCCTCTGTCCATGGGATTCTCCAGGCAAGAATACTGGAGTGGGTTGCCATGCCCTTCTCCACAGGATCTCTCCCACCCAGGGACAGAACCCAAGTCTCTTATATCTCGTGCATTGACAGGCAGGTTTTTTTACCACTAGCGCCACCTGGGAAGCTTCAGTATAACCAAACTGGTAGGCTAGAAGTAACATTTGCAAATCATATATCTGCTAAGGGATTAATATCTAGAATCTATTTTTTTTAACTTACATGATACATGTGGGGTGTCTGGTTTATTCAAATAGTCAGAATTCCCACCAAGGAGCAGAAACTTACTAGCTGGGAGCTGTGGAGCTGAACAGGGCAGGAATGTCCAAGTATCAGAAAATAAAAGGAGTTCAGCTTAGCAGCCAGGGAAGCGTTGGGGCCAAGCCAAGCCTCATAGAGCTCAGCCCCACTCATGGCTTCAGCAATATCCAGAATCTAAAAGCCACTACAATATTGTAAAGTAATTAGCCTCCAAATAAAATAAATAAATTTTTTAAAAATTCCTGTAACTCAACAACAACAAACAAGACCATGCGCAAAAACAACTAAAAAAATGGGCAAAAGACTTGAACAGACACATCTCTATAGATGTGGCCAACGAGCCTATCTAAAGACGTTCTACATTACTCCTCATCAGAAATGTGTAAATCAAAACCGCAGTGAAATACCACTGGGATGCGTTGATGTGCTCAGTCATGGCTGACTCTTTGCAACCCCATGGACTGTAGCCAACCAGGCTCCTCCGTCCATGGGATTTTCCAGGCAAGAGTACTGGAGTGGGTTGCCATTTCCTTCTCCAGGGGATCTTCCCAACCCAGGGATCGAACCCAGGTCTCCCGCATTGTAGGCAGACGCTTTACCGTCTGAGCCACCAGGGATCAGACAGTTACATATTTTCAGAAGCTGGTTTTATGAGTCCAATTCTTGTATCTCCTCATATCTAGAAAAGCACTAAAATCCTTCATGGGGATGACTGTTCCCCGTGACTAGCAGAAACCTTCTGCAAAAATATGTGCTTGGTTGCAAGCACTCTCCTTTCATCAAATCACACATATGTACTGTCCTCCTCGCCGCCCCCCCGCCCCCCGCCACCTCCCCCCCACCCCCGCCTCTTAGGAGCAGTTTCTCAGAGCTATCTGAGGCGCTGTCTCTCAGGCTACAGTCCTCATTTTGCCCCCAATAAAACTCAACTTGCAGCTTCCACATTGTGGATTTTTGTAAGTTGACATGAGGTGTCTAAAGCAGTCAAATTCAGTAAAACATAAAGAAGCACAGTGGTCAGCAGGCGCTGGGGAGAGAGGGACACGGAGAATTGGTGTTTAAGGGGTACAGAAGCTCAGTTGTGCAAGATGAAGACATTTGAGCAATTTGTTACACAAATATGCAACAAGTGAACGTGCCTAACACTGAAACTTATACTTTAAAGTGGTTGAAATGGTCGATTTTACATTAAATGTTTATCACAATTTTTAAAAATTGGCTATATTTCTCTGTACCAGAAATAACTAACTTGAAAGTAAAATTACAATAAGACACCAATCCCTATCACAACAAAATCTCTAAAATGTCCAAGAGTTAACCAGCCATACCCTGGTCACTATGAAAAAGTGAATTTTTAAAAACATAATAAGTTCCCTCGTGGCCTAGTGGTTAGGAATCTGCTTTTACTGCCAAGGCCCAGGTTCAATCCCTGGTTGGGAAACTAAGATCCTAAAAGCTCCATGGTGCAGCGAAAAAGCATCTAAGAGCAAATAAGTCATTTGAATGAATGAGGACATACCCTCTGCTTTTTCGTGGGATGACCTGACAGGAAAAGGAAATCAATTCTCCCCACATTGCTGTATATATTCAGTAAAACCTCAATCAAAATTCTACTTTAATTCTGAGAACTCAGTAAACTTACTGTGAACTAAGTAGGAGAAAAAAGGAAGATTCAGAAAGAGTTACAGAACCTTGGCGGGGCGGGGGGGGGGGGGGGAAGGGGTGGAGAAGGGAGTGTTCCACCCAGTCTCCCAGCAGGAAAGTACAAACCTGGTCTTGCTACTGAGGTCTTGTCCAAGGCCAGAGAAACCCAGGCTTTGCATCTCCCACACCCACACACCCACACGCCCCGACCTTGGCTTCTTTCCTTCACATTGTAAACTGTGCTGACCTCCTCCCTCTGCCTTCTGGCCCCGCCCTCTGTATGCTCCACCTGCGGGTCTGTATGACATCACAGGATTCCTGCTCCCTGGCCTCTCCTGCTTTCAGCCTCACCCAGAGAGGAAGGGAAGAGAGGGAGGTCAGGGTTTTTATTCCCTTGGCTCTCACCCTCCAAGGTCACCTTAGGCCAGCTGTGTCTCTGGGCTGAAGGGCATCTGCTGGCAAGGCGGGGGCGCTACGGGATTCGTCCTCCTCTGGGTCCTGACAGCCCCTCCCATTGCGGGCGGGGGTGGGCTGGTGCTACTGTCCTGTCCTCCAGCCGCTTCCTTGTAAACAGACTCTCCTTGAACTATCCTGGTTGAGGGCCCTGAAATAAGAGACATTTGAAAGTGACAATGAAAGTCACTTATGTCTTCATTCCCTGCCCTGCTTAGAAGCCTCGCTCTTTAGAAGCCTCATGTGCAACAGAAAAGAGGGAGAGACAGGGTCGGGAGAGTCAGTGAGTCCCGGTCTAGGAGTACACTCTGAACTCGGGGCCTCTTGCTGCAGCCCCCAGGGGCCAGTCTGGCCAAGAGGTGGCCAGAAGCTCTGTGGCCGAAAGCTGGGCCTCTCTGTCAGTCAGTCAGTTCAGTCGCTCAGTCGTGTCCAATTCTTTGTGACCTCATAAATCACAGCACACCATGCCTCCCTGTCCATCACCAACTCCCGGAGTTCACTCAAACTCATGTCCATCGAGTCAGTGATGCCATCCAGCCATCTCATCCTCTGTCGTCCCCTTCTCCTCCTGCCCCCAATCCCTCCCAGCATCAGGGATTTTTCCAATGAGTCAACTCTTAGCATGAGGTGGCCAAAGTACTGGAGTTTCAGCTTCAGCATCAGTCCTTCCAATGAACACCCAGGACTGATCTCCTTCAGAATGGACTGGTTGGATCTCCTTGCAGTCCAAGGGACTCTCAAGAGTCTTCTCCAACACCACACTTCAAAAGCATCAATTCTTCAGCACTCAGCTTTCTTCACAGTCCAACTCTCACATCCAATACATGAACACTGGAAAAACCATAGCCTTGACTAGATGGACCTTTGTTGGCAAAGTAATATCTCTGCTTTTCAATATGCTATCTAGGTTGGTCATAACTTTCCTTCCAAGGAACAAGCGTCTTTTAATTTCATGGCTGCAATCACCATCTGCAGTGATTTTGGAGCCCAGAAAAATAAAGTCTGCCACTGTTTCCACATCTATTTCCTATGAAGTGATGGGACCAGATGCCATGATCTTCATTTTCTGAATGTTGAGCTTTAAGCCAACTTTTTCACCCTCCTCTTTCAGTTTCATCAAGAGGCTTTTTAGTTCCTCTTCACTTTCTGCCATAAGGGTGGTGTCATCTGCATATCTGAGGTTATTGATATTTCTCCTGGCAATCTTGATTCCAGCTTGTGCTTCTTCCAGCCCAGTGTTTCTCATGATGTACTCTGCATATAAGTTAAATAAGCAGGGTGACAATATACAGCCTTGACGTACTCCTTTTCCTATTTGGAACCAGTCTGTTGTTCCATGTCCAGTTCTGTTGCTTCCTGACCTGCATATAGGTTTCTCAAGAGGCATGTCAGATGGTCTGGTATTTCCATCTCTTTCAGAATTTTCCACAGTTTATTGTGATCCACACAGTCAAAGGCTTTGGCATAGTCAATAAAGCAGAAATAGATGTTTTTCCAGAACTCTCTTGCTTTTGCCATGATCCAGCGGATGTTGGCAATTTGATCTCTGGTTCCTCTGCCTTTTCTAAAACCAGCTTGAACATCTGGAAGTTCATGGTTCACGTATTGCTGAAGCCTGGCTTGGAGAATTTTGAGCATTACTTTACTAGCGTGTGAGATGAGTGCAATTGTGCGGTAGTTTGAGCATTCTTTGGCGTTGCCTTTCTTTGGGATTGGAATGAAAACTGACCTTCTCCAGTCCTGTGGCCACTGCTGAGTTTTCCAAATTTGCTGGCATATTGAGTGCAGCACTTTCACAGCATCATCTTTCAGGATTTGAAATAGCTCAACTGGAATTCCATCACCTCCACTAGCTTTTTCGGCCTCTCTGTAGCTGGTGCCAAATCAGATCCCGGAGACACAGTTTTGGGTGAGGTAGAAAAGAATCACTTTATTACTTTGCCAGCCAAAGGGAGACACACCAGGCTTCTGCCTTGAAAAACTGTTGCCACCCGGGAGGATTTGATGAGGATTTTTATAAAGGTGGGTCAAAGGTGAGGTCTAACAAGATTAGGGTGGGAACAAGGCTAGTGAAGTCATGTCCAACTCTTTGTGACCCGGCCCTGGACTGTGTAGCCCGCCAGGCTTCTCTGTCCATGGGATTTTCCAGGCAAGAATGCTGGAGCGGGTTGCCATTTCCTTCTCCAGGGGATCTTCCCAATCCAGGGCCAGGTCTCCCACATTACAGGCAAGACTCCTTACCCTCTGAGCCACTAGGGAAGCCTCAGTTGTGGGAACAAGGCTAGCACTTCCTTAAACTCTTCTCAGGCAGTCTGTCTCCTAATCTCCTAACTTTCTCAGGTCCCTTTAATCTTTTTTTCTAATATAAGTTTATTTATTTTAATTGGAGGCTAATTACAATATTGTATTGGTTTTGCCATACATCAACATGAATCCGCCACGGGTATAGACGTGTTCCCCATCCTGAACCCCCCTCCCACTTCTCTCCCCATACCATCCCTCTGGGTCATCCCAGTGCACCAGCCCCGAGCATCCAGTATCATGCATCGAACCTGGACTGGCGATTCGTTTCATATATGATATTATACATGTTTCAATGCCATTCTCCAAATCATCCCACCCTCTCCCTCTCCCACAGAGTCCAAAAGACTGTTCTATACATCTGTGTCTCAGGTCCCTTTAATCTTGCCTTGGGTGGTTTCTTGGCTGCCCCTCCCTTGATGAGCAGCCATTGGAAGTGGAACTCAGGGTAGGTTGTGGAAGCTGGAGTCTCGCCTATAAGCACCAGGAGACAAGGACCTCCATGCCTGGAAGCCCCACTGGCGCTGCTTGGTTTCCACACCCAGAAGGAATCCCCCAGGCCCTGCTCCAGGGCAGTTTGAGGACTCTTGGGAATAGCAGGCACTCCAACCACGACCACGGTTCCACTCCACCCTCGTTTGTCCTCTGATCCATCTGATTTTACTGGGGAAACAGAATTACTTGAGATGATGATCTAAAAATAATTTCCCTAAATTATTTTCCCTAAATGAACAGTGAGATTAGCTACCAATGCCTATCTGCTCCTTTCCCATGATCGTGCAGTAAGGAAGCCAAGTACCTGGAACATGGGGCCCCGAGGAGACAGCCTCCTGGGGTGCATTTGATGCTTTACAAAAGGGGGTGGAGCAGAAATTGATTCTCACACGGCTAAGAAGCCCAGAAGTCCAAGATCAAGCTGCCGAGAGGACTGGTCCTCCCTGGAGACTCTAAGGGGAAATCTGTTCCCTGCCTCTCTCCTGGCTTCCTGGGTTGCTGGAAATCCTTGGTGTTCCCTTCGTTTTTCCCTTTTACATGTTAAAATTTTATTAGCGCATAGTTGGCTTACAATGTTGTGTTCTTTTCAGGTGGGGGTGCATCTGGTTTTACTCCCATCGTGTTCAAGGGCCCAGAGAGCCTCAAACTTGGGGTCAACACCTTTGACTAAAGCGTTGGTATCTGCCCTCATGGACACAGACGCATGTCCGCTATGCTCTGAGAGTTGGACTAGATGACCTTCAAAGTCAATTCCCCGCTCCCAGTTCAGTTTTTAAAACAAAGAAGACATTGAAGGGAGAGAACCAATCGTTGAGCCACTTGTATTAGACATAATGTAAAAGCCCAGCTCTTTCTCTCTCTCTCTCACACACACACACCCCTTTCTGGCACTTTGCTGTATGCAGCATTTTACTCCCCTCACACAGTCCTGGAGGTGACCCATCATTCTGCCTTCCTTCCAGGCTCCACTCGCTTGCCTGGGTAGCACACACATCCTCCTTTCTCTCCCCTTGTAATCTGGTTTACTGGATCGCAGGAGATCTACGTGGTATTTTTTTTTTTTTTTTTCAGCTCCCCATCTGAAAGAGGACAGCCTTCCCTATAAAACAAAACCCAGTAAGATTAGGGCAGAGCAAGCGTGCCTGGGGTCTCCAGAGGGGGACTGGAGGCATACTCATTAGCTGCCTCTCTCCCTCTTCCCCTGGGGTCCTGCCCCTTTGATTTCCACAGCTGAGGCCACACTCACACCCTCCAAATGTACAGCGTCTCCTTCACAAATGGCCAAGCATAGACCAAAGCCCCGCCCCAGACTAGACTAGAATTTCAGAGGGAATTGACTTTGTCAAGCAAACAAAAGAACAGTGAACAGAAAAGTGGAAATGAAAGGATATGGCAAGGCTTCAGACGGCAAGATCTTAAAGCTCAGAGTTGCGGAGAGAGGATAGATTGTTTACATGATACACAAGCTAATTAACTAAATGTTACATAAAAACCGTTTCCCTTTGTTTTTTTTTTTTTGGCTGCACTGCACAGCATTTGGGATCTTAGTTCCCTGACCAGGGATCGAACCCAAGCCCCCTGAAGTGGAAGCCTGGCGTCTAAACCACTGCACTGCCAGGGAAGTCCCTATAAAAACCTTTTTTCAATAAAACATAAAATTGATAAAATTTGTAGGGATTTGTTTCTGAGCCTACACTCACCAATCACAGCACAGAGCACCCTACTGCTTCCTACCTTACATGGCCCAGCTCAGAGAAGAGCCATTTTGAACTCAGGAGCATTTTCCCGTTCCATTGACTTTCTGGTGAAACTCCTTCCAGAAGAGGTGCCTTGATCACAAGGACCTTTCTGGGGAAAGCATGGACGTAGTGGAAATCAACTCACTGACTAGACAAACCCTGAGCACCTACTTTTTTTTTCAATTGAAGCATAGTTGATTTACAATGTTGTGTTAATTTCTGCTGTACAGCAAAGTGATTCAGTTACACACACACACACACATATCAGTTCAGTTCAGTTGTTCAGTTGTGTCCGACTCTTTGCAGCCCCATGGACTGCAGCACCCCAGTCTCCCTGTCCATCACCAACTCCCGGAGTTTATATATACGCATCCTTTTTTATATTCTTTTCCATTATGATTTATCACAGGATACTGACTATAGCTCCCTGGGCTCTACAGTAGGACCTTGTTGTTTATCCATTCTATATACAATAATTTGCATCTGCCAACCCCAAACTCCCAATCTGTCCCTCTCCCAAGCCCACCTCTTGGCAACCCTCCATCCATTCTCTGTATCTGTGAGTCTGTTTCATTGATAAGTTCATTTGTATCTTATTTAAGATTCCTCATGTAAGTGATATCACATGGTATTTGTCTTCCTCTTTCTGACTTCACTTAGTAAAATAATCTCTAGGCCCATCCATGTTGCTGCAAATGGAATTGTTTTCTTCTTTTTTTATGCCTGAGCACCTGCCTTGGATATGAAGTCTGTACAATCAGTGCTACCCGCACTGTTCTCCAGGCCCCCATCAGGACAGAGACCATGCAGGGAGGAAGGGACCCAATCCCACCCACCAGGAACCCACACAGACCACCATGAAGACAGGAAGATTCCACACACTGTCTGTCTTTCTGACCCCTTCTCCCAGCTCATCAGATTCTGCTTACCATGTTCCTACATAGACACGCACACACAGACATGTATTCTTCTTTTTCTTTTTTGGCAGACGTGCATTCTTAACCGCTTGTTCTCTGTCCACAACTTTCTGTTAGGCTAAACTCTTCCAGTGTCTGTTTTCATTTCTGGTTTCTTTCTAGAATCCAACTCTCATTCCAAAGACAATGCCACCTGGGCCCAGCAGGTGTCGCCCTTCACTGGGAATGATCAGCACCTCTCCAGTTCAGTTCAGTTAAGTTGTGGTCATGTCTTTGCGACCCCATGGACTGCAGCATGCCAGGCCTCCCTGTCCATCACCAACTCCCGGAGTCCACCATACCCATGTCCATTGAGTTGGTGATGCCATCCAACCATCTCATCCTCTGTCGTCCCCTTCTCCTCCCGCCTTCAATCTTTCCCAGCACCAGGGTCTTTCAGGTGACCAAAGTATTGGAGTTTCAGCTTCAACATCAGTCCTTCCAATGAATATTCAGGACTGATCTGCTTTAGGATGGACTGGTTGGATCTCCTTGCAGTTTGGACTCTCAAGAGTGTTCTCCAACACCACAGTTCAAAAGCATCAATTCTTCCGTGCTCGGCTTTCTTTAAAGCACCTCTCTTGCCCTGTGTGAAATCCAGCCCCAAACGGTGGATGCCCTGTGAGCTCCAGGTGGAGGGAATGGAAGGGGGGCTCTGAAGAATGGTATGTTCGCCAGCAGGAAAGTCCTCAGAATACAGCAGCCTAGTTACTTCCAGCTCAGGCAGACCGACATCCTGTAGAGAATTTGCTGTTCAATCTTGGGCAAGCTATTTAACCTCTCTGAACCTCACTTTCATCTCGGGACTTGGAGGAGACCACTTCCCCCTTACTGGGTGATTGTGGAGCATGAATGAGATATAGCATAAAGCACCTACCCAGTGCCTACAAGCACTTGAGCTGTGGTCCCTTTCCTATGCTGGTTGTGGAAGGAATAACAGCCCAGAATTCAGATCTGAAGTTGAGCTCTGCCCCTTGAACCCTGACTACCTGAGTTGTGATGAAGATCAAATGAAACAGAGCAAGCAAGCTGGTAGGAAGCCTGGCCCGGAAAGTAGAGTGACTGCTAACAGCTAACTTCGCCGCGGTGGGCTGGCTGGGTACCGGGTAATGTTCTTGGCCAATTACAAGTATGAACTCATTTAAGCTTCATTAAGATCTCTTATGAGTTCAGAAAACTGTTAACTTCCTACTATCTCTGACTCTGTGACTCCCTTCCACCAAAGTTTAAAGTCTTCTTATGAATTATCCAGCAGAAAGCCCCCAGTTCCATCGTGTCCAGATGGGAAAATGGGAGGAAACACCAACTCGTCTGCTCCAGGAAGAGCGAATCAAGCCCAGCCCCGACTGCCCACTGTCCCTCCCCAGGACCACAGGAAAAAACATGGAAAAAAACAGGATTCTACCAGTTTATTCCTCAGAGACAATCAACAGTGACTCACGCCCTCTGTGACACAGGGGGGCCCCCAAGAGGGTCTTTGACCTTCCTCCCCAGATGATATTCACCCCAGATATTTAGCCCTGGGCTCTGCATATGGACAGCACCTTGGTTACAGAATATTTTTTACCAGGAATGAGTTTCCCCAAGTTACTAAGGTTCACATAAGGAAGTGAAGTGAAGTGAAGTGAAGTGAAAGTCGCTCAGTCATGTCCAACTCTTCGTGACCCCATGGACTTTACAGTCCATGGAATTCTCCAGGCCAGAATATTGAAGTGGGTAGCCGTTCCCTTCTCCAGGGGATCTTCCCAACCCAGGGATCACACACAGGTCTCCCGTATTGCAGGCGGATTCTTTACCAGCTGAGCCACCAGGAAAGCCCTCACATAGGGAAGACTGGGAAATTCAAAGAATTAAATAGAGAAACCATAGGGTCCAAGAAGATGTGGAGGGCTGGAGGAGCTGGAGGGCCCCAGCAGCATCCCCAAGAGTTCAGAACTCCTTCTCACGTGGAGGGAAAGCTGTAGGGTTCTGCCTCTATCAATTGTGCTGACCTGCAGAAGAAATGAAAAGGAATGAAAATGAATAACGCTTCAACGCTTCGAGCCAACTTGACCCCATCGTTTGTCCCTGTAACCATCCATGCCAGAGCCCTTAACACAGTGATGTGGAAAATTTCAGATCACCAAGCACTAAGGAGCCACATTCAGACACACTGTTGGGCAGAAGCGGAAGGGGTCGGTGCTCCTGCTTTCTGCTCCTGAGCCCAACAGCAGCAGCTTCAATCACACTCAGCCTGATCCCAGTGGACGCGCACCGCCCCCGCCGTCAGCACAGGACATAACACCCTCTGTCACCTCCTGCAAGGGACCAGGAGGCACACAGACCAACAGAGACATTACCTTCTGGATAAGTGGACCCCGGGAGGAAAATGTAGCCTAGGAGAAGAAAATATTTGAGTTGAGGACAGTCTTTTCTTTTTTTTTAATTTTTATTAGACTATAGTTGATTTACGCTGTTCAGTTCCAAGTGTACAGCAAAATGCATTGGTTACACATACAGCTGTACCCACTCTCGTCTTCAATTCTCTTCTCATCTAGGCCACTGCAGAGTACCTAGGAGTTTTCTGTGCTATTTAGCAGGTTCCTATTAGTGATCTATTTTATCCACAGTAGTGTGTAGATGTCGATCCCCATCTCTCAGTTGATCCCTCCCGCCCAGGACGGGCCTGGTGGATGAAAGTCTCCTCCACGGCAATGGGGGACGCCACGGGAGAACCAATCACAAACCCAAAGCGAGCAGAGGTTGGGACTGACGTTTCGGGAGGCTCACTCACCGGAGGAGGTGGCTCTCCGCCAACTGTGCAGACCGAAAACGAAGATGATGAGACCCAGGACCAGCGTTACCAGAGCCACAGAAACCTTCACCGTCTGCGCAGGCAACAGCCCAGGAGCTGCGGAAACAGGAACTGAACTGCAACCGGTTCCCAGAGCTGGTTCCCAGAGCTGGTCCCCAGAGCGCCTTCGCTGACTGCAACCTCCGCCCAGAGCTTCAGAGGTGCTCATCCGCGGCCCAGGCCTCACACCAATCCAGGCCCGAGCAAGCAGCCTTTCCTCAAAACCCCTGTCCCGTGGGTCTCTGTTCCTGCAGGTCCCTGAGGAACCCCTCTCCCCAGGTTTGTACCCCGGCTTCCAGATGCTCTCTGAGACTGTGGGGGCCCTCCAGGCTTCCCGTTTTCTTTCTTCACCCCAAAGGCACCCTGACCAAAGAATGGAGGGCCCCCCCACTCCTCTCTTCATTTGCCTGTGGTGACAATACTTGCTCCCTTGACTGCTTTATTCGAGCATTTTCCCATTAAATTGTCTTTCCACCTTTCCTTTCTGCAGTTCCTTGCTATCCGAGGGCTTAGGTGTCTCTACCTGTCCACTTTCAGATTGGCCATGGGTCCTTCCAGAATCTGTCTCTGCCTCACCTCCACAGCCCCTACATCCTGGGGCTGGTCCTAGTCTGAATCCTGTCCCCCTCCCAAATTCCTTTCCTTTAACTATCTCCAGTCCTGGGGTTCAAACAGCGATGATTGGCTTGACGCGGTAGCCCCCAAGCATGCACATCAAAGCCTCTGTCAGCCTTGGCTTCCCCTCTCTGACACCAAGAGGGTCCTCGCTCTCCTGAGATCTTTATTTCTCCAGTTCCCATCCCTGACTTGACAACAGTGGAAATCTGAAGATCCTAGAATATTGCATCACAATTTGGGGTTCTGAAAATATGGTTACCAAATCGACTTCCTCTTTTCAGGACAATCAGGCTCCCCTCCCACCTTCCAACAAGCACAGAACACCAACCACAGCACCATAGCAACAGCAAGGATGATTAACGCTTTCTGTCCCAGTATCCCCTGGCCCCATCTCTGGTCGAGAACTCTCTACGAGTTCCTCCAGACTCACTCATTTTCAGCATCTCCCTCTCTTCCCTGTACCGTGGACCTCTCTACAGCTTATTCCCTCTGCCAAAGTATTGGTGTTCTTTTTACAACCACCCACTTGCAGTAGCTCTCTGCTTTTTTGTTGTTGTTATTGTCAGCCACGCTAGAGCAACATGTGGGGGTCTCAATTCCCCGACCAGGGATCAAACCTGCAAGTGGAAGCGAAGAATCTTAGCCACTGGACTGCCAGGGAATTCCAGTAGCTCTCTGCTTTAATGCAAATTCCTCCCGCCTGCTACACACTTACTCCAGTCCTGAAGGATGAGTTCAGGAGCCCCAATGTGCTCGACCACACAGGTGTAGGTATCCCCAAAAGAGGGGGTTGTGGCCAGATGGGAGACGGTCTGGTATGTCCAGTCTCCGTTGGGCTGGATGATCCTCCAGGCCCTGCCGTGTGGGAGGACCTCCTGCCCGTTCCTCCTCCACGTGATGGCCACGTCCGCTGGATAGAAGCCCCACACATAGCAGGCCAGCATCACAGACTCCCTCGTGTTAAAAGGAGTGGTTTTGGCTACCTGCACGGTCGGTGGGCCTGCACAGGAGGAAAAAACAGTCACGAAGGAGGGCACCACCCTGGCTTTTCCTCCAACCTGGTTTCTCTCCTACTTCAATGCTTCTTGGATTTTGCCCACCTACCCTGCCGGCCCTCACCCCAGGCCTGCACACATCCCTCTGAAAATGAGAAGCTGGAATATATTCCTCTGTACTCTTTCCTGTCTCCCACTCCATCCCTGCTCCTTACTTTCTTGTTCCTCCAAAATCCTGTTTGGTCACCGTAAGTAAAAGCTGGGGCTGAACTGCAAGCTGTTTCAGAAGGCATTGTATTCATTGCAAGTACATAAAAGCAAATTGTCATCCAGACTTAGAGGTGGGGGTGAGCAAAAGTAGGAAAACACCCTTGTCCTCAAATCTCATTGAACAGATTAACTCAGTAAAAAAAGTATTTTTTCCTTGAAGAGTTTAAGGCATGTGTGCGTGCTCAGTCGTGTCTGACTCTTTGCGAGCTCGTGGACCGTAGCCTGCCAGTCTCCTCTGTCCATGGGATTTCCCAGGCAAGAAGACTGGAATGGATTGCCATTTCCTACGCCAGGGGATCTTCCTGATCCAGGGATTGAACCCCTATCTCAAGAGTCTCCTGCATTGGCAGGCAGATTCTTTACCACTGTGCCATCTGGCAAGCCTGAATAGTTTAAGGAAGCAAGACTAATTCAGGACCAACTCTTAAATTTGGATGAGGGTGGACCCTAATTCATCAGATCATTCATATTGCCGTCTGTTAGTAATTTATTTTTCTAGGTGACCCTTCAGCTTGCTTGGGTGTCTTTCAAATAAAATCCTCAATAAAAATCCAAGATACTGTGTTAAAACGCAGATTCCCTAGCCTGTATCCCTGGATATTTTTATTCAACAGATCTGCAGTAGCTCTCAAGGACTTGCATTTTTATTTTTATGTTTTTATTTTAAATTTATTTCTGTTTTTGTTTTTGGCTGTGCCACACCGCTTTCAGGATCCTAGTTCCCTGACCAGGGATTGAACCTGTGCCCCCTGCACCGGAAGCACTGATTCTTAACCACTGGACCACCAGGGAAGTCCCAGGACTTGCGTTTTTAACAAGCACCTTCCCAGGCAATTCTGAGAAATGATATCTTGAGACACAATACTTTTTAAGATAGAGAACTTCAAGTTTGGGTTGTTTTTTTTTTTTGCCAATCTCAAGTCATTCTCTATGCAAGTGATTAGGGAGAGAGTTTGCTTCCCTTGTGGCTCAGCTGGTAAAGAATCCGCCTGCAACGTGGGAGACCTGAGTTTGATCCTGGGATTGGGAAGATCCCCTGGAGAAGGGAAAGGCTACCCACTCCAGTATTCTGGCCTGGAGAATTCCACGGACTGTATAGTCCATGGGGTCTCGAAGAGTCGGACATGACTGAGCTACTTTCACTTTCACTTTGCTTCAGAATTCCCTGGGAGGCTTTCCAAATTGTCCCATGCCTGGGCCCATCTTAGACCCGGGACACCAGAACCTGGGATACAGAGGCACAAGCCCTTTGGGGAAAGCCATTCTGGTTCTTCTGACAGTTCAACCCCTGGCTGAACTTGGATCTGTCTCCTGAGATGCCCTGAATCGAAGGAAAACATTTTTACTCTCCCTGCAGAAGCTCCTTGCCTGCTCAAATATCACCACCTGGTTTGCATTCCAGCCCCACCCCTGTCAACCCCCTTGTTTCCCTCTCTTTCTACATCACAGGTGCTCCCATTTTTCTGCTTCTTTTCTGCCCACATCTCAAACCCCCCTGTCAACAGAGGGAGCCTTCGAGGCCTCCCCTCTCCTCACCGCCCCTCTGCACCCCTCTCTCCTTACGTGTCCTGTGGGTCAGAGAGCTCCAGAAGGGCTGGGTGTGCGCGGCACAGTTCTGCAGACCATTGGACAAGCGCTGGATCAGGTAACTATTATTGTTGAGGAACTGTGAGAGGTACCGGGCCAAGCCGTTCAGCACCCCAAATTCACGAGGAATCATACTGGCCTGCAGGGGATCCCAGCAGGTCAGCAAATCCTTGTTGAAGGAGATGCAATACGAGAAGTCTTTCGGATCCCCATCATCGTCCAACACACAGGTGCTTTCCACGTGTGCCACAAAACCACCTGTAGGAGCCAGAGAAAGGGGGCGGCTCAGGGTCCTCTGCCAGAGCCCAAGGCTCAGTTACATCCAGTAAGGAGGGTGCAGGCTTCCTGCCTGAGGCATCATCTGCTCACCAAGCTCACGAACAGGAGTCTCTGCAAGTCCTGATTCAGGGACTGCTGCTGCTGCTGCTAAGTCGCTTCAGTCATGTCCAACTCTGTGTGACCCCATTGACGGCAGCCCACCAGGCTCCCCTGTCCCTGGGATTCTCCAGGCAAGAACACTGGAGTGGGTTGCCAGTTCCTTCTCCAATGCATGAAACTGAAAAGTGAAAGTGAAGTCGCTCAGTCGTGTCCGACTCTTAGCGACCCCATGGACTGCAGCCCACCAGGCTCCTCCATCCACGGGATTTTCCAGGCAAGAGTACTGGAGTGGGGTGCCATTGCCTTCTCCGGATTCAGGGACTAGGTGATCCTAACAGAGAAGTTCCTAGATCCCATTTCCTCTTTACATAAGACTCAGCATGGAGACACAAGTGACCCAAAATTATTTGCATGTTTAAACCCAACGATTTACCCAGGATTAAGACTTTCAGTAAGGCCAATGACTGAGTGAGAAAAGGGGTCAAAGAGTCAGGCTTGTTCTGTGCTGGATACATTATTAAATATCCATGCCACATGTATATCTGGAGTACTCGCAGTGTGCCAGATACCGTGCGAGGAACTGGGGACACAGCAGTTATCAACAGGGCCGTCATCACCTTTGCCTACATTCCAGCAAGAGATATCTGTTACACAAATAATTACACAACTTAATTACATTAAATTTTCTACACGGATGAACAAGTTTCTACTGTGTAGCTCTGGCAGCTAGAGTAATACCTGGGATAAACCATAATGGAAAAGGATATAAAAAGAACTATACATGTGCGTAACTGAGTCTCTTTGCTCAGCAGAAATTAACACAATATTGTAAATCAACAATACTCCAATTTAAAAATATAAATTCAAAAAATTGCTGTAAAGCTACAGTACAAAGTGCTGTGGGAGTATATAATAGGGAGATAGACTGCTTTGGCAGAGAAGGCAATGGCACCCCACTCCAGTACTCTTGCCTGGAAAATCCCATGGATGGAGGAAACTGGCAGGCTGCAGTCCATGGGGTCGATGAGGGTTGGACACGACTGAGCGGTTTCACTTTCACTTTTCACTTTCATGCATTGGAGAAGGAAACGGCAACCCACTCCAGTGTTCTTGCCTGGAGAATCCCAGGGACGGGGGAGCCTGGTGGGCTGCTGTCTATGGAGTCACAGAGAGTCGGACATGACTAAAGTGACTTAGCAGCAGCAGCAGACTGCTTTGGGGTATCCGAATCCAATAGCAAAACAGAACCCCCCAATACAAAGGGAACAGAGGAAGGGAGAGTCCTTACCTGCTGCGGTGCAGCCCAGGCTGAAGCCCAGCAGCAGCGACAGGAGGACAGTCATGCTCTGCTCTGGGGAGACACGGGGAGTTCGGTCCCCTGGACCAGCTCCTCCAGGGGCCCTGGGTCTTCGTCTACCCCAGAAGTCCCAGCCTGGGTAGAGGATCTCCACACACTAAGTGGGAATGTGGTATTGCCCGGGGCCCCTTGATGCTCTCTAAATGAGCAATTTGGGGCTACTAAGGCCTGAGATAAACCTGTTCCTTGCCAGATCATCTGAGCGTTCCAAACTGAGAATTGTCAGATTGCCTAGGTAGGCGGGGACAAGTACAGAGACAAATCATTGAGCATCTCAGCCCAGCATCATCAGTTACCAGGTAGATCTCATCCTGCCCTGGGCTTTTAGCAACTAGTCTCTTACTGTGGAGAAGGCAATGGCACCCCACTCCAGTACTCTTGCCTGGAAAATCCCATGGATGGAGGAGCCTGGTGGGCTGCAGTCCATGGGGTCGCTACCAGTCTGACACAACTGAGCGACTTCACTTTCACTTTTCACTTTCATGCATTGGAGAAGGAAATGGCAACCCACTCCAGTGTTCTTGCCTGGAGAATCCCAGAGATGGCGGAGCCTCGTGGGCTGCCATCTATGGGGTCGCACAGAGTCGGACACGACTGAAGCGACTTAGCAGCAGCAGCGGCAGCAGCAGCTCTTACTGTCCCACAGAACAACCAGTCTGCAGGTGGATTTCCCTTAGAGAAGGAAATGGCAACCCACTGCAGTACTCTTGCCTGGAGAATCCCTTGGACAGAGGAGCCTGGTGGGCTACAGTCCATGGAGTTGCAGAGTCAGACACGACTGAGCGACTCTTTCTCTCTCTCTCACACACACACACACACACACACAGGTGGATTTCCCTAGACTGGTGGAGAGAATAAACCCTGTATCCCCAGGATGTATGCAGCCTAGACTGCCCATTGGTCTAACTGTTTTCTCTCAAGGTCTCCCCAGATACTGAGACAAGGTAACCTCTCTTGCTCCTTTAAGGGAAGTCACTGGGGAACTTAACCCTTGATTACATAACCCGTGGTCTGTCCTGTCGCCCAGGAAACAGGTGGACAAGAGGCACTTGTGGGGAATGCAGTGGAGTCAGGGCTGCTAAGAGTGCAGTTGTCTGGCCTCAAAGCAAGATGGCAGAATAAGAGGCGCTGCTGGTAAGAGCTCAGGGCCACAGCCCTGAACAGTCCCTCCCTGGGCTCCCATTGCTTCTTCCATTCTAGCCAGACGAGCTTCATTTTCCCCTTTCTGCTTTCTGGAGCCAGGACACCCTGTCCTCCTAGCCTTTGAACCATCTCAGGGCAGACCGCTGGGCAACCCCACTAATCTGCTTGATAAATAGCTGGTCATGAGCCAGTGCCCATAGCTCACTTGTCTCCCCCAAACTCAAAACTCCCCTATGTGTTTCCCTGACAGGTGCCATCTGTCTTGGGGCAGGCCCTCCTCGCATTGTGAAGCCACTAGAAAAATGAGATAAACGTTCCCTGTTCTTCTTCCCCAGGAAAAGACAAGCTTCACGTAGCAATTCATTCTCACCTGTGACCTATACAACTGGTAGATTTTTCCATTACAAATGTAAAACCCTCAGTTGACTTCCCTGTGGTCCCCACCAGGCTTCAGGGCTGCCTCTCCCCAGCTTGGTTCCTGAAAGCTCTTGAACTTGACTTAATAGTGAGCTAAACAAAGGAGGATGAGGAAGGAACCCCTTAACACGACACTTACCTGTCCCCCTCCAAGTCCCTGACTCCAGAAGAATACGATATTTCTGAAGAAGAAAGGAAAGGGGAAAGCATATCCCCCAAATGAATATATAGACAAATATCAAGAACCAAAGGCTGGTTTTGTGTAATTAATTGAGCTTCACTTCAACTGTCTTGAGTATTGTTGGTAATTCACTTCAGTTCAGTTCAGTCGCTCAGTCGTGTCCGCTCTGACCATGTTTTCCTACCACCCCCGCCCTCAACCCCACCTGGTTACAAGATTGTTCTACACTTGAACTTCTCTAATCAGCTGTGAAGGGTGTTGAATGAACCGAAAACAGAGGAGTTGGGGGGGTGGGGCGCGAGTCCAAAATGTGTTGAGCTTCTACTTTATGGTGGATACTATGAGATCCACACTGTTTCATTTACTCTTAAAAGTCTTGTTATGAATGGTCCTTCTTACAATTTGGAAAACAAGTTGAAGATTCACACCAAAGGTTTCAAGGTACACCCACACACACACTGCCCTAGGACTGAGAGGACCACATAGAGGTAGCTTGTGGCGGCCCCCGCTCAGAAAAGGAAAAAGGGAAGAGCCAGCACATCCCTCTGAGTCTTATCTTTCCAATGCTCAGAGCTCCTCCCACTCCAAACCAGTGTCTCTTCTACTTTCTCTTTCAACAGTCTCAAAACTGTGTGAGCTCTCATACACACATGATCACTTCTCCTTTGAAAGTCTCTCCTCCACCTCCAAGTAGGTGGTGAGCCTAACCTTAGGAACCAGGTCTCAGGATCCTTATCAAGGTCTTCAAAGCCTGCCTGGAACCGGAATGCTCGCTGCGTGGCCCTCTGCCAGCTCCTGGAGGCTCAGCGAGCTCCCTCTTGTGCCTGGGTCTCTGCTCAGGCAGCCAAAGGAGATGTGAAACCTTCCATAAGGCAGCAACAGGAAATGCAGGCAATTTCACTTCTCTATTAATGAGAAGATTGAAGGTGGTTTTAGAATTAAGCTGGACAGAAAAACCCAGAGACCTGTGCTCAGCGAAGTGGTTTCTTCCTTCCCTTTTTCCTCTTAACTCTACTTTTTTGTGTTTTATTTTACACATATAGCTCTGTCCCCCACTTCTAGTCAACTCCAAAGAATATTTCAACTGTCTTGAGCACTGTTGGTAATTCACTTCAGTTCAGTTCAGTCGCTCAGTCGCGTCCGACTCTTTGCGACTCCATGAACTGCAACACGCCAGGCCTCCCTGTCCATCACCAGCTCCCAGAGTCAAACTCATGTCCATCAACTCGGTGATACCATCCAACCATCTTATCCTCTGTCGTCCCCTTCTCCTCCTGCCTTCTTCCCCAGCATCGGGGTCTTTTCCAATGAGTCAGTTCTTCGCATCAGGTGGCCAAAGTATTGGAGTTTCAGCTTTAACATCAGTCCTTCCGATGAACACCCAGGACTGATTTCCTTTAGGATAGACTGGTTGGATCTCCTTGCAATTCAAGGGACACTTCAAGAGTCTTCTTCAACACCACAGTTCAAAAGCATCAATTCTTCAGCACTCAGCTTTCTTTACAGTCCAACTCTCATGTCCATACATGGCTACTGGAAAAGCTATAGCTTTGACTAGATGGACCTTTGTTGGTAAAGTAATGTCTCTGCTTTTTAATATACTGTCTAGGTTGGTCATAGCTTTTCTTCCAAGGAGCAAGTGTCTTTTAATTTCATGGCTGCAGTCACCATCTGCAGTGATTTTGGAGCCCAAGAGAATAAAGTCTGTCACTGTTTCCATCGTTTCCCCATCTATTTGCCATGAAGTGATGGGACCAGATGCCATGATCTTAGTTTTCTGAATGTTGAGCTTTAAACCAACCTTTTCACTCTCCTCTTTCACTTTCATCAAGAGGCTCTTTAGTTCCTCTTCGTTTTCTGCCATAAGGGTGGTGTCATCTGCATATCTGAGGTTATTGATATTTCTCCCGGCAATCTTGATTCCAGCTTATGCTTCATCCAGCCAGGCATTTTGCATGATGTACTCTGCATATAAGTTAAATAAGCAGGGTGACAATATACAGCCTTGAGGTACTCCTTTCCCAGTTTGGAACCAGTCTGTTGTTCCATGTCTGGTTCTAACTGTTGCTTCTTGACTTGCATACAGATTTCTCAGGAGGCAGGTCAGGTGGTCTGGTATTCCCATCTCTTGAATTTTCCACAGTTTGTTGTGAGCCACACAGTCAAAGGCTTTGGCATAGTCAATAAAGCAGAAGCAGATGTTTTTCTGGAACTCTCTTGCTTTTTTGATGATCCAACATTGGTAATCCATTTTGAATTACCAACGGATGTTGGTAATTTGATCTCTGGTTCCTCTGCCTTTTCTAAATCAAGCTTGAACATCTGGAAGTTCATGATTCACATACTGTTGAAGCCTGGCTTGGAGAATTTTGAGCATTACTTTGCTGGCATGTGAGATGAGTGCAATTGTGCGGTAGTCTGAACATTTTTTGGCATTGCCTTTCTTTGGGATTTGAGTGAAAACTGAGCTTTTCCAGTCCTGTTGGTGATTGGATGACCATTTATGTAGAAACCAGGACTGACATTAGGGAACCCCAGGCAGCTTCTCTTGTGCTGTCCCTCTGTATTTATTTATTTATTGGCTATACTTGGTCTTCATTGCTGCCCTAGTTGTGGTGTAAGGATTTCTTGTTGCAGTGGCTTCTCGTTGCGGAGTACGGTCTATAGGGCTCACAGACTTCAATAGTTCTGGTGCACGGGCTTAGTTTTCCTGTGGCTTGTAGGATCTTCCTGAACTAGAGATCAAACCTGTGTCCCCTGCACTGGCAGGTGGATTCTCAACCACTGGGCCACCAGCGAAGTCCCTGTCCCTCTTCTACTGCCACTATAGAAGGGCCCAAAGAGTGAGTCCCCTCCTTGCCCACTGCCTCTTCCACCAACCTAGCCACCATGGCCAGAAGTGGACTAACTATGGTGTGTATGTGCAAAGCATTATACGAACTCCCAAGAGCTAAGAGATGTGGCCTCTGCCTCCATGTCGTTCACTTGCAGGTCAGTTGGAGAGTGGAAAGAAACATCTAGAAAGAGAAGAGTTTTTGTTAAAGCAGGCAAGCAATCTGGATAGTGGACTTAAAAGAGAAAAGAGAAGTCATTGTGGGTTTGGTGCACAGGAAGTCCTCTCCATTGAGTAGGCCTGCAAGTGGGCTGCATTCATATCAGAGAAGAGGAAGGCGGTTGGTGTATTCCAAGCACAAGCTTGGAAATGCAAGTTTCTGTTGAGGGTCTACCAGCCACCTGGACTGGTGAAAACAAAAACAACTTCAGTGACATCATTGGCACATGGAAGAAATTCACTAATGTGGTCTTAGGCTTTTTCTGAGAGGCTGGCCTTAATACTGAAGCCCTTCTAGGTACTTCCTAGTGTCCCTGTACGCACACAGGCTCCTCTTCTGGACAGACGGTTTTCACTTAAGCTTCCATTTTATAAAGTCAAAAATTGTTCAACCCATCCAACATCTGTAATTGAAAACCAAGAGTATAAGACCACATTTGTGACTTCCTTCAATGTCTTCTCAAAACTACACACTTCTGCATTGGGTCAGGATTACATGACTTCCCAGTCTGTTCAGCTTCACGTCCACCCACATGCCATCCCGCCTCTTCTCATTCTCCAACTTCTCTGTTGGGATTCACTACTCGAGACCCTGACCTTTGGGTTACAGTGGCTATAACTAGTTCAACATCTTTCCATCCTGTAGCCAGATTACTTGAACTGCTAGCATATATTTTCCCTGATTTGCCACCACAAGTCTTTTTTAAAAAACATTTAATTTATTTGACTGAGCCAGGACTTAGCTGCAGCTTGCAGGATCTTTAGTTGTGGCATGTTGGATCTTATTCCCTGACCAGGGATCAAACTCGGGCCCCCTGCATTGGGAACATGAAGTCTTGGACACTGGACCCCCAGGGAAGTCCTGCCACCACCACTCTTGAATCATGTTATTACCTTCTCATCTTAACTATGAGAAAATGGAGGCAGAGGGAGGTTAGTGACTGCTCAGCTTTACCCAGATGCTGGGTAATAGCACGATGACAACTCAGGATTTATGATTCAAAATCCTACACTATAATATCTTGAAAAAGTGAAAGTATTAGTCATTCAATCCTGTCTGACTCTTTGCGACCCCATGGATTATAGCTAGGCTTCTCTGTCCATGGAATTCTCCAGGCAAGAACACTGGAGTGGGTAGCCATTTCCTTCTCCAAGGGATCTCCCTGACCCAGGGATCAAACCCAGGTTTCCTGCATTAGAGACAGATTCTTCACCATCTGAGCCACCAGGGAAGCCCCATAATAATATCTTAATAATCAGAAAATAATTGAAAATTGCCAACCATTTATAGCAGGATTTAAAAACCATAATATATTTATATATTTAGAAATTAACATACAAAAGTATAAGAACTTTATGGAATAAAAGGAAAACTTTATTAAAGTATATAAATGAAGACCTCAAGAAGTGAAGAGACATACCATTATTCATGGATGAGGCATCCTATCACAATGAAGAAGTCAGGTTCCCCCCATATTTCTAACAAAAATCAAAGCAGAATTTGGGGAGAATTTGACAAACTGATTCTAAAATATATATGATAATAAAGTCCATGAGAATCTTAGACAATTTTGATAAAGAAGAGCATAATGTAGTTTTCTGGGAAGTGAGGTGGCAAATAAATGGAAATTAGCACTGTCAAATATGAAAACATTTTTAAAAAGCCTTAATAATTTAAACATGTTTACGTGACCTCAGATCAGACATGACAACCTGCTGAATTTAAGCATATTGGTCAGGGGAGGAAAAGAAACTAACCAGGATTCCCTCAGTAAGGGCCAGTGAACAGGGAACAACCCAGCGCGGAATCCCTGCCCCGCGGTGGGGAGCGGGACACGTGGCTTACGGAAGACCCAGGCCCGGCGCCACTCATGGGGGCCCAAGTCCTTCTGATTGAGGCCCTGATTAAAAAAAATAATTAAAAAAAATAAAAATAATAAAAATTAAAAAATAAACATGTTTAAGTGAACAAGGAACTGACAAACCAATTGAACAGGATAATTCAGAGATAAATCCACACATATGGCAGAATTTGGGATAAAATTCCTGGGAATAAATCAAATAGTTTCTAAATGACATTAATGTCAATTTAGTGTTTGGAGAAAAAGAAAGTTGTAAACATACTCACACCATATGCAAAAACTCCAGATCAGTAAAGATCCAAATGTAAAAGGAGAATAACAAACACCAGTAGAAGAAGGCTTAGTGTAATATCATAGATGGCCAGATAAAGCAAAGCATTTTTACCCAAAATTATTCATCAGAAAAGAGAGAATTACCTTCGATATAAGTCCTTAAGTTTTTCCCTTTCCAAATTATGGCCACTCTTTCAAAGTTCTTTGGAGAAGATACATTATTCTAAAATGATTTCAATTAATAAATATGTGACATATGCATACTGTTTTCCACAGTGGCTTAACCAACTTCCATTCTTACCAATATTGCATAAGGATTCAGCAACAGTATAGAAAGTCCTCAAAAAAATAAAAATAGAACTACCATATGATCTAGCAATTTCACTTCTGGGTCTTTATTCAAAGAAAACAAAAACATTAATTCAAATATATATATATATATATATACACCCCCATGTTCACTGCAGCATTATTTACTGTAGACACAATATGGAAACAACATAACTGTCCATCAGTGAATGAAAGAATAAAGAAATTGTCATGTGTACATATAATGGAATATTATTCAGTAATAAAAAATAAAATGCTGTCATTTTCAACAACATGGATGGACCTCAAGGGCATTATGTGAAATGAAATAAGTTGGAGAAAGAAAAATATCATATAATCTCTTTATTATGTGGAATAATAATAATAAACAAGCTTATAGAAAGGGAAGAGAACAGATTTGTGGGTGCCAGAGACAGGGGCCAGGAGGTAGGAGAAAAGAACACACTGGTTTTGGTGGGGCGTTTTAGTTTAAATAAATGGATTTATTTTTAAATCAATCAATCAAATAATTTAGAAACCATTAGCATAATCAAAAATAAATACATGAGAAAAATTAGAATAAAAATTATTTTATGGAACATGAAAGTGGAAACAGCAATATGTGTTAAAATACTATATTATAAATTATGTGATTTTAAACTTGTGAGTAACTAAATAAAAGTAGTTAGCAGACATTTGACTATTTGCCTATAACTTCTATATACCTAAAGCTTTATATTTTGAAACTGGTCAAAATTTTTTAAAAATATTCTCACTGAGAATATGGAGACTCACCTTATCACTGTGCTTTATGTTCCAGCAAAAATTATAACTTTACTGCCTTGGGTTTGGAAAGAATTTCTTAAGATTATGAAAGCACAAACCATATGGGTTTTTTTTTTTTTTTTTTTAAGTTTTTGGTCACATCACGTGTATGTGGTATCTTAGTTTGCTGACTAGGAATTAAACCAGTGCCTTCTCCATTGGCAGTCTTAACCACTGGACCCCCAGGGATTTCCCACCATATGGGTTTTGATCATGAAAATGAAATCATTCTATTTAGGGAAGGAACCATATACAAACTTAACTGATGAGCAGCAAAGTGGAAGAAGGCACTTATAGTATTTATATACTGACATAGGATTACTATACGGAATATATCAGAACCCCCCCACCACCACCACAGTCACATGAAAAAACCATTTTTAAGATAGATGAACAATATAAATCAGCAATTCACACAGAGAGAAACCTAGGAGATGATGCCCAGCCTCACTAGTAAGGCAGGAAAAGCAAATTAAAACATGAGACCACTTGACGCCCACTGAATTGCCAATATTTGAAAGTCAAATAACTTCCAGCGCTAGTGACAGTAAAGGAAGGTGAGAGTTGGTGCGCGTGTAAACTGTTTATGGTCCCTGAATCACTGAAATGACAAAGCAGTCGCGTGAAAAAACCAACACATGAGCCAAGACGGCGTAGCCATGAGAGCAGAGCCGGGGCTGAGTGCCTCAAGTCTTGGAAGAGTTCAGTCAAGGTCGGTTAGGGCTGGAAGATTAGGAATAGGTTCATGGAAGAGGAGGCACCAAGTTTTTTATTAAAAGGGGGACCTCAGATGAGAGAGGGTCTGGAAGGCTTCTTGAGTATTATAAGTGGCAGTATCACAGAATGCTTGATCAGAGAGCACCTAACTAAGCCCACCACTGTACAGATGAGGCGTTTGAGGCCCAGAGAGAGTGTGACTTGCCTAAGGCCACACAGTGTAGTTAAAAAGAAGGTTTGGAAATTTTCTGGTGGTCCAGTGGTTTTCGACTCTGCACTTTCACTGCCGAGGGCCCAGGTTCACTCCTGGTCGAGGAACTAAGATCCCACAAGCCAAGAGGTGCAGCCAAAAAAATACAGCTAAATAAATAAAAGCACTTTTAAGGCTTGAGTGGCAGGAAGTTTCTGGATAGGTTGGAAAATGGGGAGAGAGAAATCAAGAAGAACTAGAAAGCAACAAGGGACAGATGAAAAAGTGAAAGAAAAAGATGTCAAAGAGAGACCATATAATACTTGAAGGTAGAGTCCAAGGTGTTTCCAAAAAAGAAGTTAATGATGCTGCTGAATTCCCCAGTGAAAATCTTTGCTAAGTTACAAGCACCTTTTCTACATGCGAAGCACTGTTCCAAGCATTCTGCAAGATATTAATTTATTTAAGCTTCACAGCAACCTTATTCAGGGAGGCCCCACTGTTAACATCATCCTTTTACAGAAAATGACACCAAGACACAGAGAGGTTGAGGAATTCATCCAAGGGCACACAGCTACAGTCATGACTGAATCCCCAGAGGTCTGGTTCTGCACCCCATCTTCCTAACCAGTACACGTGCTGCTCTTAGCAATAAGATGGTTCAGAGGAGGTGCCAGGTCCTCGGAAGAAGTGAATATTTTCCCTGAGATTCTGATACAAGGCAGAAAACAGAGACTCTTGCACCAACACCAAAATAATTTCACTTTTCACCTTAACGCCACTCCCTCCTTCAAAGCAACTCCCAGACCTCGAGAAAAGCAAGAAGAAAGTGCAGGCAAAGGGAGTTGCCACCATTCGCCACGCGCCCCACCACACCACCACCGCCCACACGGGGCGGCAGCAGCATGGCTCCCTGGACAGTCCCCGCAGGCCACGGGACAGGCCATCAGAGAGGACACGGGAGTTCTGGGCCCTTCCAAGCTGTTCACATTTCACTTCAGTGATTTTTGATTACACTATTTTCACAAAACCGAGATGACTGAGTTAGAACAGCATCTGAAGTATTATTTTTCCCACTTTGAAGCTCTTATTTTCCCAGCTGTGGTGAAGGTTGAAGGTAGTTATATATTCCTCAAGGCAGCCTCTACTAGGCATGAACATTTTCACAAACAGTAGAGTGCAAAAACAAAAACAAAAACAAACAAAAAAAACCAAGCAGCTTCCTCCACCATTGTGTGAGCAGATTATCAGAAAGAGGCTCTGCTTTCCTTGCTCACATATTTTGCACAGACTAATAGGAGTAAAAGCCATTGTGCTGTGTGGAGACCAGGGAGCAGGAGTCAGCCATGAGTTAGGGGTTTTCCCATTTCTCTCCCTAATGAGGGCAAACTGTATCAGGTGAAGGCATGTTGAGTTTGACATGATAACCTACTAGAGTTAAAGTATCCAGAAATAAAATATCATGAGTTAAAAAAGAAGCCACACCAATATTAAGAAATGAGATTTATTGCCTTGACATGGCAGGGTTGTGATCAGAAGGCCACTCTGGGTTCCCCTGGATGCAGAGCCCTTAGCTGAGAAACCTGGGTACAACACACGCTCGCACAGACACACACACACACACACACACACACCCCCCCAGAGGAGTCACACACACACACACACACACACACACACACCCCAGAGGAGTCACACACACACACACACACACACACACACACACACACACACACACACCCCCCAGAGGAGTCCCAGGGCCTCCTGCTCTGGGAAGGAGAGATCCTGGTCAGGATGTGAGAACCTGAACACCTCCTGCTTGGATGGCTGCAGCTGTTGGCATCAGACTCTGGTCAGGAAGAGTCAGCCTGAGGAGAAAGAAGGATGGAGAAAATACATCGGGGGGGTCCTTCTCATCCCCAAAGGGCCTTCCCCACCAGCAACACACCAGCCAGAAGTTGCTCTCTCCTTGTCTCCAGATCATCTCCAAACACCCTTCCTCCAGCTTCCCCGCTGCTCCTCCCCCACGCAAAGACATCCTCCCGACCTGTAACTGCATGTGTGCACCCGGGGCCTCAACCAGGAGGATGGGTGTGCAGATACAGGCCTGCCCACCCAAGGGCCACTGGGTGCTCCCTGGGTCACAAGACGGTCCTGGCAAACTCACATGTGCGCCACTGTGTCTGGCTCTCCCGCCCCCTCCAGACGCCCCGACCTACCCCCTAAGCACGGCTTTCGGCAGTAGAAGAGGACCAAGCCAACAATGATGCCCAGCACACCCAGGCCAAAGGCCACGCCGCACAGCACATTCTCCAGAAGATCAGAGGGCAGCGCGTTCTGGGGCACTGGAGAAAAAGGGGAGCTGATCAGCCCCGAGACCTTGTTGGGGATGACGTGGCTGTCTATGACAGGGCAGACCCCGAGACTGGGAATACTGAGCTCGGCACAGAGCGGGAATGGCCTGAACAAGGCCAGGTGGAGAAACAAGCCCTCCCATGGGTCCACCTCTCTTCAGCCCCACAAAGGAACCCGGCTTCCAGGGAGAAGGGTCTCACCCCAAAAAGCGATTGCTGTGTAGCCATCGATCTCATGAGTCACGATGCAAGAGAAAAGATCAGAGGGTGCTGGTGTGACGTTTAAGTAGGAAAAGGCCTGGAAGGTGAGTCCATCAACCGCGGAGACAAAAGTGGGCCCGGCTCCTTCCACAGGTGCCGACTGATGCTGCCAGTTCACGGTCAGTGTGGGTGGAAAGAGATTACTGATGAAACAGACCAGCGTGTTGGGCTTGCCAAACTCCAGGGGCTTCAGTGTGAACACCTGAACGATGGGGAACCCTGTGGGGGGATTGAGGCGTGAGGGAAGGAAGCTCAGATGGGACCCCCGTTTATGGAGGGACCGTGGCACATGGAGGAGAGGCGAGGAACTGGGGCTCTGGGGGAGGTCTTTGCCCAGGCAAGAACCAGACCTGGACCACAGCCAGACCACGCCGGCCCCGCCACCCTAACTTCCTGCAGCACTTCCGGTCTGGACCGCACGTGGGCACCTGACCACGGGCTGTCTTCTCATTAAAAATGCAGGCACATTTTAACCAGGAGTTTGGGATTAACAGACACACACTACTATATATAAGATCAATAATCAATAAGGACCTACTTTACAGCACTGGGAACTCTACTCAACATTCTGTAATAACCTATGTGGGAAAAGAAACTGAAAAAGAATGAATATATGTATGTGTGTAAGTACACCTAAAACTAACACAACATTGTACATCAACTGCTCCAATATAAAATAAAAATTAAATTAAAAAATAAAGGTAACCACCGAAAAAAAAGAACCAATTGGTAAAAAACATTGAAAATACTGATTTTAAGGATCGTTTCAAGAACTATATGTTTGGACATATTTGAAAGACATGCTCATCACATTTATATATGTTTTTAAAGTTACCTTGTCATCCAATTAATGTCAACTCAGTTTTGATGTGGTATTGTTGTTAAACTCTTGAAAAATGTACATTAAAACACATTATGATTGTCAACTATTTCGTTTAGAACGGTTGGACAACAAGGTCCTGCTGTGTGGCATGGGGAATTATATCCAGTCTCCTGGGATAAACAATAATGGAGAAGAATATTTAAAAAGGAATGTATGCATGTGCATGACTGTGTCACTTGGCTGTGCAGCAGAGATTGGCACAGCACTGTGGATCAGCTATATTTCAATTAAAAACACACATTGTGATGTCCAAACAATTATGGCAGAATAATAAAATAAATATTAACAGAGCTTACTTAATCCATGTAGTTAAGCCTAGTTTACCAAGGCAGTTAACTACCATTTCGTTAACTCAGCTAGGGCTTTCATCTACTATGATCCATCAACATTTCCTAATAAACTCAAGTTTTAAAATAAATAAATAAAATGAAATTCAGACACATCATCAGATACTTCCATTCTCCCCTTCCATCTTGCTGAGCATCAATCACAGCACAAGTGCTAACAGTCAGAAGGCATCAGTTGGTCCCCGCTAAATTTATCAAGTTCCATAATTTTGAATTACTACACCCCAGGGGCTTTTCTTCTGCCCACAACAAAAACAGAGTGCAGACCATGGGTGGTAGAAAAATCAAGGTTCAAGGGAGAACCAGAAAGCATGAGAGATGGGGAATTGGTGTGAAAGGGAAAAATTCAGTGTATAATGAGGTTAAGAGGGCAGCTCCCCTCCCCACCCCTACAGAAAAATGCCCTGACCTCTAGACACTGGGATTTGCCCTTCAAGTTCTGAGCCAATTTCCTCGATCATGGCCCGGCAAAAACCTTTGTCAAACATAATGTCAGAAGTATCTCCGTGCTGGTGAGCCCAGTCAGCAAATTCAGGCAAGCGAGGCACTCGGATGCTCTGGGAAAAGTCGAAGGAGAAAAGCTGGTCCTCGTCGTAGGACTCAGAGAGCGCCACGTTGGGGCTCCAGTCCTGGCAGTACATTGTGTGCAGGAACGTGTGGTTTTGTAGCTCATCCCTCCACCCTGGAGCAGGAGCTGCAAAAGAGACAGGGTGGGGTTCAGGGAGGTGGGATCCCCTTTAGCTTAGAAAACAGCAAGGGACTTCCTTGGTGGTCCAGTGGTTAAGAATCCACCTTGCGATGCAGGGGACTTCGGCTGGACTCCTGGTTGAGAAACGAAGGTCCCACAGCTGAGAAGCAACTAAGCCTGTGCACTGCAGCTACTGAGCAATAGTTTAGGTGCCTTTGTGCCACAACTAGAGAATCCATTTGCCGCAACGAAAGATCCTGCATAACCTAATGAAGATTCTGCTTACCTCAACTAAAACCCAACACAGCCAAATAAATAAATATTAAAAAAAAAAAAAGAAAACAGCAAGCCCTGCTCCAGGGAGGAGGGGGGCAGTGGTGGGTTTACAACCCCTCTTGTGTCTGTCACTTAGGCTCTGCCTCCCAATAGGGGCAAAAAAAGAAATTACAGAATCTCTCCAAACTTCCCCAGTCCATAAAAACATCAACCATCTAAAGCTATAACAAGTAAAAGGTTCTAGGATCTAAAGTGACAAATTCAGTTGACAGAGTCGCAGCACTGACTGTATCTTTGTGCCCCAAAGCACCCAGCCAAGGAGGTAAGTTGTGGCTCAAATTCAGCTTGCATTTTGCTAACCAAGCCATGCATCCTGGCACAGAGTTGTGTGCGTGCATGCTAAGTCCATTCAGTCATGTTCAATTATTTGCGACCCTATGGACTGTAGCCTACCAGGTTCCTCTGTTCATGGGATTCTCCAGGCAGGAGTACTAGAGTGGGTTGCCATTTCCTCCTCCAGGGGATCTTCCCGACCCAGGAGTCGAACCCACCTCCCGAGTTGGCAGGCAGGTTCTTTACTGCTAGCACCACCTGGGAAGTCCTAGCACAGGGCTACTGTCTCCCACAGAAGAGACCTTTGTGTAATTCCCAGGCCATCCTGTTGACTTGTGAAGGGCCTGATGGGTTTCCCAGTCTTCACGTGGATGGAGGAATGGTCACGATCTAAGCCATAGACAACAGTACCGTATCCTACACTCAGACACACACAAGTGTTCAGTCGTGTCCGACTCTTTGTGACCCCGTGGACTGTAGCCTACCAGGCTCTTTCGTCCGTGGGATTTTCCAGGCAAGAATACTGGAATGGGTTGCCATTTCCTTCTCCAGGAGATCTTCCCTACCCAGGGATTGAACCCGAGTATCCTGCATTATCGGAGAAGGCAATGGCACCCCACTCCAGTACTCTTGCCTGGAAAATCCCATGGATGGAGGAGCCTGGTGGGCTGCAGTCCATGGGGTCGCTAAGAGTCTGACACGACTGAGTAACTTCACTTTCACTTTTCACTTTCATGCACTGGAGAAGGCAATGGCAACCCACTCCATTGTTCTTGCCTGGAGAATCCCAGGGACAGGGGAGCCTGGTGGGCTGCAGTCCATGGGGTCACACAGAGTTGGACACGACTGAAGTGACTTAGCAGCAGCAGCATCCCGCATTATAGGCAGACGCTTTACCATCTGAGCCACCAGGGAAGTCCATGGCAGACTATAAAACCACTCTCCAGGCTTATTTTCAGGCACTTCATTGGCACCAGGCCTCTCTAAAAATATCTTCCCTCCCTCAGCCCTGCAGATCTTGCAAAGACAGGACTGGGGGAATAGTACCATAGCTACAGGAAATAATCCCTAATTCTTTGAAACTCCTGGCAGGAATCTCCCCAGCCAGAAAGATTCTACTCAAAACCCAATACCCAGAATGATAGACAGAGTAAGAGGGATCATCCAGGTTCTTCTTCCATTCCACTCCATTCTTTTCAGAGAAAGAAACTAAGGACCAAAAAAGTTAAGAGGTTTTTCAAGAATTGTAAGGTGAATTGATTTCAGAGTGCAGGGTTCCTAAGTAGGAACAGTGGAGATAACATCTGTTTTGTTCAAATCCCAGCTCTACCACTTACCAAAGGGGTGAACTTGCCCAAGTTACTTAAACTCTGAGTCTCATTTCCTTCATCTGGAAAATGGATATAATAATCTCTGCTTCAAGAGACTGTCTTCAGTGTAACCTACGAGGCACCTCTGGCATTGTTTACCATTCATCCATAGCATGGTTCTCTTTCCCAATTCTATCGTCTCTGCTCTCTCATCACACTTTCACCGCTTACTAAGCACTCTTGTCCTTTCAAATACCCCGGCTCCCTAGGCTCTACCCCAATCAGGATGGAAGTCAATGAGAGGTACTGTCATACCTTCAGGGGCGGTCCAGGACAGGGGCAGCAGCCACAGAAAGGAGAGCAGCCGTAGCAGCACATCTTCCTGGCTCAGCTCATGATCCATATCTTCACACCTCCCCGGGGGGCTAGGAACTACCAGCCAGCTGACCCAGGTCCCCAAATTCCTTCCCAGATCATGTTTCTCCAGCTCACTTCCCTCCACTGCCCTTGGCATTCTGGATAAGCCAATCACGAAAAGTGTAGGGTTTGACGTTATCAGTTGCTGGGGAGATACCTGGGGCAAGCCACCTTTTGAGGACTTGGCTCTTTCACCCGGCCAGCCTTGGGGTGTAGCTGGCGGCGTGGGGAGGCAGTGGAGGAACGTCTGCCTCCTGGTGGGGATCCCTCTCTAGTGTCTGGCTGTCAGCCTCAGCCTGTAACCAGACCAAGGGACTCTTCTGAGCAGCACCACCCCGTGGCCAAATAATAAACTGAGGAAGCTCATTCTCCCACAGCAAACCCCACCCCCTCACCCAGACCCAGGGCTCCTCAGACTGTTTGAGGATGGAGGAATAGGTGGGATGTAATTAGGAAGGCTGATAAGAGTCTTGAAGGAAAAACAGGCCAGCAGAATGTGAGGAGAGAAAAACCACCCAGGGCAAGGAGCAGGCAAAGGGGTGAAGGTCAAAGGCATTCAGAGTTCCTCTCTTTGGAGACCTCTGTATAGTTGGACTGTAATAGTTGGAGGTTGTTCATGTGTTCCTGTTTGGTAACAGGCAGGGGATGAAGGTGGAATGTCAAGAGGAGCTAGAATTTTTTTTTTTTAGGAGTTACTTTTTACTTTTTTATCTTTTTTTTTTAAGTTTATTGGGGTATAGTTGATTAAAAATGAGCTAAAAATTTAGGCAAGAGCTAGATCATATAGGCTCTGTTACACCAGAAGACAGGTGGGGTTTTTGTTTCTTTGCTTCCTGCTGCACCACACGGCATGCAGGATCCTAGTTTTAAGGCAGATGCCCAACACAAAGAAGGACGCACCGTTGGCTACTCCCATCCCTTTCACCTCTTGATGACCAAGTGTCCAAGACAATCCATATATCCAGCACCAGAGGAAAACCTGAGCCTATTCCAAGTCCTGAGTTTAAACTCTTGCCTAAGGCATAAATATGAGCCCATGCACCCTACTGAGAGAATCTAACAGGAAGCCAACCTCCCAGGAAGGCTGGGAAACACACACTTTGCAGACTCCTATACAGAACAGTCTAGAACACAATATAGGAGACAAGCTGTGGCACAGACACTAAGTGTTAACTAGTCACTGCAGTACACTGATTTGTATGAACCTGGTGGCAGGAGGCGGAGAAGGCAATGGCACCCCACTCCAGTACTCTTGCCTGGAAAATCCCATGGGTGGAGGAGCCTGGTGGGCTGCAGTCCATGGGGTCGATAAGAGTCGGACACAACTTCACTTTCACTTTCATGCATTGGAGAAGGAAATGGCAACCCACTCCAGTGTTCTTGCCTGGAGAATCCCAGGGATGGGGAAGCCTGGTGGGCTGCTGCCTATGGGGTTGCACAGAGTCGGACACGACTGAAGCGACTTAGCAGCAGCAGCAGCAGGTGGCAGGAGGAGCATCCTAGGAGCTAAGAGAATAAAAGACGAAGAGCATTCAGAGAAATAGAGATGTTCCACGAGGAAGGGCAAGATCAGCATTATCAGATGCTGCTCAGAAGTTGAGGGAGGACTGGAAAGCGTCCTTGGATTTGGTAATTATGAGATGGGTGATAAATATGTTGGGAGCAGTTTCAGCATTGTAGTGGGAGTGGACTCCAGATTGTGGTGGGCTGAGAAGTGGGAGACGAGGAAGAAACTGTCAGTGTATATGCTGCAAGTATGATAGAGAAGAAAAAGAAAGACAGAAGGGGTTTGAGGGGGAGGCAGTGAGAAAAATCTAATGTGGCAATTAAGTAGTAATCTTAGAAATCAATCTATGTGAACACGGTCCTTTCAAAATCCATACTCCCTTCTGAGAAACAAACAACAGCAGTCATAACAGCCCCAAACACTCCATGACTTTCTGCATATCCCCAAACACTAAAGGGTACATACATGTGTGTGAGTGTGTGTGTGTGTGGTGGTGGGTAGAATGCCTGAGTTGGGGTAGGCTTCCTTTGTGGATTAATCCATCAGTAATTTCTGTGGAGGGGAAGATTCAGCCCCTTAGGAAAGTAGTGTTAGTCGTTCAGTCGTGTCCGACTCTGCAACCGGACTCTGCAACATGGACTAAGCCCGTCAAGCTCCTCTGTCCATGGGATTTTCCAGGCAAAAATATTGGAGTGGGTAACCACTCTTTTCTCCAGGGGATCTCCCCAACCCAGGGATAGAACCCACGTCTCCTGCATTGCAGGCAGATTCTTTACCATCTGAGCCACCAGGAAAGCCCTAGTAAATTAGAGAGGAGGTGACTCAGACAGTAAAGAATCCATCTGCAATGAGGGAGACCTGGGTTTCATCCCTAGGTTTGGAATATTCCTGGAGAAGGGAACAGCTACCCACTCCAGTATTCTGGCCTGGAGAATTCCATGGACAGAGGAGTCTGGCAGGCTACAGTCCATGGGGTCACAAAGCGTTGGATACGACAGCAGCTTTCACCATCACTGTCATATTAACATCACCAAAACCATCGCTGGAGACAGATGGCATATGGCCACCTACAGTTCTACACCAGGAGTGAGCAACATTTTTCTATAGAGGACCAGATAGTAAATCATTGAAAGTTAAATTTCATATCATTTTGATGAGTCACAAAATATAATCCTTTTTTTTATGGTCGGGGGAGAGAGCAAGGGTAGTCAGGCAGAGTCTTCAAATCATTTATTTATTGGTCGAAGGCATGTGGGATCTTAGTTCCCTGATCAGGGATCAAACTTGAGTCCCCTGCATTGAAGTGTGGAGTCTTAACCACTGGATGGCCAGGGATGTCCCCAATTCTTTCACTTTTTTTTCCAATCATTTATAAACAAAAAACCATTCTGAGTTCCCGGGCCATATAAAAGCAGATGGGCAGAATATTACTCAGACCATAGTTTGCTGCACACGGTTCTATGTGTGGTCAGAAATGGGGTGGGGGACCCAAAATAAACTCCCCCTCCAAAGAGCCCCAGTCCTCCTTGGGGATGGCAATTCGTTAATGTGTCCCGGATTAACACTGTTCAGGAGGTCTGGGGGAGGAACACGAGGACTAGTGGGAGCTCTAGGAACACGTGGGGGCAGACCCTGCAATACATTGGGTGGAGGGACAAGGCAAAGAGGATCCGAGCTCCCCACCAAGAGTACAGTGTAGATAAGTCCAGCATGCAGAGAAATTCAACCGTCCATCATTAAGATGGAGGCAAGGCTGTGGTTAATTATTCTTTCCCTGTACAAATGGGAACAAGTTAAAACATTTATAACTACCCTTCCCTCTATGTAATTCTTCTTCCTCCCAGGACCGTGCAACAACCTCCATTAATAGATATCTCAAAAATAGTATGTCATCCGTTTGGGGAAGTGGGAATTGCAAGCAAGGGAAGGTGGCCAGTTCTGTATCCCAGTAACTCACTGTCTTTGATGAGATATGAACGCCTCTGAAAATAGAGCCCTTACACCTGTGAACCCAATAGGTCCCGGCTTTCTAACACCCAGCCCTTCATCTGTCTGTACTCCTGCCCCATTTTCTATTTCTTGACAGAGCCAAGTTTCCTGAAAAAGTTGTGGGCAACCATCTCTCTTTCATATTTGCCGTTTAATCCTTAACCCTAAACAATGAAACAGTTCAACATCTTTGTGTTGCTAAATTAAATGGACTCTTTGCAGTCTCAGCAACATTTGACACCGTTGGCCATGCCCTGCTTCCTAAAACGGTTTATTTTTTGGCATCCCTGACAGCACTCTCTCTTAGTTTTTCCTCCAACTTCTCTGGCATCCTGTCACCTTTATGGACTCCTTTCAGCTAACCCTTAAGTTCCTGGAGTTTTGTCCTCACCCTCTTCTCTTATACTCTACACCTGCTCTCGATGGCATTTACCCTCACTTACCTTCCATTACCACCTACTTGCTGACATTTTCCAAATTCCCCTCTTTGGCTCAGACCTTGTTGATTCCACCATCCTTACACCAAACCTAAAGGAGATGCCTTTAGGGATCTCCACTTGGATGTTGTACACAGCGGTTCTCAAATTGTACTCACCACAAAATAGGGTCCCACGAGAAATTTTTGTAAATGTGAATTTGATAGTAGGAATTTTTATTTATAAATATATTTCAACACAGATATAATAAGACACCAAAGATGTTTATACAGTAATTTCTTTTATGCAATACTTTAATAAGGTTATTTTGATTTTAAGCAACAGAAATCAATCCTAGCTAACTTTTAAGCGAAAAGTCAAAGCATTAGTCACTCTGTGCTATGCTTAGTCGTTCAGTCACATCTGACTCTTTGTGACCCCATGGACTGTAGTCCACCAGGCTCCTCTGTCCGTGGAATTCTTCAGGCAAGAATACTGGAGTGGGTTGCCATGCCCTCCTCCAGGGGATCTTCCCAACCCAGGGTTCGAACCCAAGTCTCCTGCATTGCAGGTGGATTCTTTACCGTCTGAGCCGCCAGGGAAGCCCAAGAATACTGGAATGGGTAGCCTGTCCCTGGCTCCAGGGGAACTTCCTGACCCGGGAATTGAACTGGGGTCTCCTGAAATGCAGGTGGATTCTTTATCAGCTAAGCTACCTGGGAAGCCCATTAGTCACTCAGTTGTGTCCAACTCTTTGTGGCCCCACAGACTATAGCCCACCAGGCCCGTGTCCATGGAATCCTCCAAGCAAGAACACCAGAGTGGACTGCCATTTCCTGCTCCAGGGGATCTTCCTGACCTAGGGATTGAACCCAGGTCTCTTGCATTGCAGGCAGATTCTTTACCATCTCAGCCACCATGCTGCTAAGTCACTTCAGTCGTGTCCGACTCTGTTCGACCCCAGAGACGGCAGCCCACCAGGCTCCCCCGTCCCTGGGATTCTCCAGGCAAGAACACTGGAGTGGGTTGCCATTTCCTTCTCCAATGCATGGAAGTGAAAAGTGAAAGTGAAGTCGCTCAGTCGTGTCCGACTCTTAGCGACCCCATGGACTGCAGCCCACCAGGCTCCTCCATCCATGGGATTTTCCAGGCAAGAGTACTGGAGTGGGGTGCCATTGCCTTCTCCGTCAGCCACAATGGAAGCCCCTTAAAGGGGGGATTTACTGGATGGATATAGAGCTAGCTCCCAAAATCAAAAGGGATAAATCAGCTCGTCTCAGGAAGGGGAGTCACAGGGGCCTTAGCAGCAGGGGTTGAGTTGCCATTAATATACCTCATCTTCAAAGGCCTCCAGCATCTTATCTTTCAAGTTTCATGTTGCTACAAGAGACAATCTGACTGTCTCAGCTTGTATTAGGTATGGACCTCTGGATCAATTAGTGGTGGCCAGGCACAATATCATCTCTGTGTCTTAGAGCTATTCCTGAAGAAAAGAGAATTACCACAAACCAAACAACCACCTCAACATAGCTATCTTGAACATACAGCATCCCAGACAATGGCATGAGATCACCTAAGGCATAAACATAATGTGAAATCTGTGTATAAATATTCAGACAGCATTTCCCAGTCAACTCCCAAATGATATCGATCATCTACTTGATGACTTATCACAGGTCTTGCCACAAATTCAAAATATACTTTATGACTTGACTCAATGTTGATTAATTAATTATAATATTTATATTCCACTAAATGATTTCCTTTGGATCTATGACCAAGTTTGAATTTTTTTTTAATTTTATTTATTTGGCTGCTCTGGGTCTTAGTTGCAGCATGTGGGCTCTAGTTCCCTGAGCAGGGTTCGAACCCTGGCTCCCTGCATTGGGAGCTCAGAGTCTTAGCCACTGGACCACCAGGAAAGTCCCTGAAATTTTTTTTTTATCACGGAAAATTTCAAACAAACACAAAAGAATAGTAAACCCCCACACACCATTGTTTTTTTACTCTGGCTGCATCAGGTCTCAGTTGCAGCATGTGAGGTCTTTGTTGCATCATGCAGGACCTTTCTCATTGCAGTGCATATACTCGACTCAGTGGGGCTTCCCCTGTGGTTCGGAGGGTAAAGCATCTCCTGCAAGGCAGGAGACATGGGTTCAATCCCCAGGTTTGGAAGATCCCCTGGAGAAGGAAATGGCGACCCACTCTAGTACTCTTGCCTGGAAAATGCCATGGACAGAGGCTGGCAGGCTACTGTCCATGGGACTGCAAAGAGTCGCACGCGACCGAGCAACTTCACAGGCTCAGCAGTTGCAGCACGTAGGCTTAGCTGCTCTGCAGCATGCAGGATCTTAGTTCCCCATCCAGGGGTCTAAGCCTGCTCCCCTGCATTGCAGGACAGATTCTTAAGCACTGGCTTAAGGAAGTCTCCCCCTATATGCTTGAAGTTTCAATAATTTAAACATGCCAAAAGTCTTCCATTCTTGTTACATCTATTCTCCTATTCCACAGACTTTTTTTTCTAGAGTATTTAAACAAATGCTATCATTATATTTCACAAGGAAACATTTCTAAGAGTATCTATAATAAATTTTCCTTTAACTGCCATACTATCACTATAAGTAACAAAATTAAAAATGATTGCTTAACTTAACCCAGTCTTGTGTTCATTTTTCCCCCGACTATCTCAAAAATGTCTAAGAGAAAGTTTGAAATCGAAAGCACTCTTGTGGTTTTCAAATTGTGCTTTTATTTTTTTTAATTACTTTCCTATTTTACATGATGTCTCATAAACCTCTGTTAAATGTTCAGTAATGAATTTTTAGGCAAATTAAGTTCAGGAATTACTACACTGAATGTACTTCCATCTCAAAATTTACAAAACTATCCTCACCACCTTCCCTTCCCAGCATGCTCCAGCTCCCATATTCAAGAGCTCAGGTGTAGGCGGACTGTCTACCCAATCAGATGAGTCACAAATGTGGGAGTCAAGTCTGACAACTTCACCTTCCTCAAACCATCTCGTCCAGTTGTTCACTATCGATCCTACCTCTCCCATATCTCCTGAGTCTGTCCTCCATTCCTACTGCTTCAGGCCCTCAGTGGTTAGATTTTTTTTCCTGGATTACTGCAGTTTTCTTAGAATTGATCTCTCTGCCTCCAATCTCTCATTTACCAGTGCTGCCATGGGCATCTTTTTACTAGTACATTTGATCACATCATATTTATATGAAAACCTTCAATAGTTCTCTACAGTCTGCCTTCCTTGACATACTTAAATGATCTGGACCCTCTTAATCTATCTCTGTATTAGTCCTTTGAAATTTCAGCTCCCTCAGAAAGCCTTGGAACCGAGTGGAGATGAGGGACCTCCTCAGTATGCGTCCATAGCACTGGCCTGCCCTTCCCATCATCTGTATTTTATCATTCTGTTAATGTCTGCTTTAGTCACCTCACTCCCACTGCAGGGTCTCAAGGGATCTTATCCTGTTCTTTTTTTACACTCTCAGCATGTACCAAGAAAGCCCACCACCAAGTGACTGCTCATTGTATGAATAAATGGGCTGTAGGTTACTGAAGGTGCAAAACTGGGCCTTGAAGAATCTGCAAGCCTTAGATGAATGATAGGTTGTTTCTTCTAATACTGGTATTTCAACAGTAAATCTCACCAGGCATGTCTATGGGCCACTCTACAAACATCTTCACTCCCACTGCCTTCCCCATGCACACCACCCCTCTTTCCATGTTCTCCTTCCCCTCTGCCACAGCCCAGAGTAAACCTGGCCACCCAGCTCCCATCCTTCCCTTCATTTCCTGCTCAGGGTATCTCTTCACATCCATATTCATTCTTCCTTTTTGGCTGCATTATTAGAATACAGAAATGCTGTCAACTCGGAGAAGGCAATGGCACCCCACTCCAGTACTCTTGCCTGGAAAATCCCATGGATGGAGGAGCCTGGTGGGCTGCAGTCCATGGAGTCAGACACGACTGAGCGACTTCACTTTCACTTTTCACTTTCATGCATTGGAGAAGGAAATGGCAACCCACTCCAATGTTCTTGCCTGGAGAGTCCCAGGGACAGGGGAGTCTGGTAGGCTGCTGCCTATGGGGTCGCACAGAGTCGGACACGACTGAAGTGACTTAGCAGCAGTAGCAATTGTCAACTACTCTGCAAAGTTGGAATTTACTATTACCATTATATAAATAAGAAATCCTTGGCTCAAAGAGGTTCATTCACTTATTTAGCAAATATTTATGGACTGTCCTCTATGTACTTGATAGTATGCCGGGTACCAGGCACCTACATGATCAAACTTGTAATCTAATGAAAACTTGTCTCTAATATCTAGAGACATTAAATAAGTAAACATACAAACCTACAAAAACAAATTGTAAAAGGCAGCATAAAGGAAAAGAACTGAGACCCCATAGAAAGACTAACTGAAATGGAACCTAGTGACATTGTGATGGGATATGAAGTGTGAGGAGGGGTTGGCGAAGCGGTGGGAGTGAGAGAAGGCTCTGAGGCAGGCGAGGGGCTGGAGGTCAAGGAGAGCCTGTGTGGCTGGCGTACAGTAATTAGTGATAAGAGACGACAGACAGATATGAGGCAAGAGGCAGGAAGAAGCAAGACCACATAGGGCCTCCTGAACCACAGTGAGGTTTCTAAGTGCAATTAGTTCTAATGCTGTGATGACTTTATTCCTTTTCATTCCATGTATGAATGTATGCTGTGGTTCCTACCTGATCTACCTCCAGTCCCTCCAAAGCCAATCCATGGTGCATGCTGTTAAGTACATCTTCCTATAAAAGTAACTCTAGCTTCTCCTTTCAAAAAAATTAAGCAGCTCCTCCCTTTCTACAAGATTCAGTCTGAATTACCTGGCCTGGGTTTTCAGATTCCCTGTACTTTGACCTCTATCCCTAGATGACAGAAACGGCTCTCCACTGTCAATGACAATCCCCAATTACCAACCTAATGAGTTTTTCCCCTTTCTTCATGCTCTCACACCCTGTGCAGGATCTTGTCTCCTCGTTCAATCAGAATAGGGGTTCTTGGGAATTCCCTGGCAGACCAGTGGTTAGGCTTGGTGCTTCCCCTACCTGGTTCAATCCCTGGTTAGGGAACTAAGATTCACAAGCTGTACAGCACAATCCAAAAATAAAGAAAGAAAAGAACAGGGCTTCTTAACCTGCAGTCCACATGCCATAACATTCAGGGGTCTGTGAACCTGGATGGAATAAAAAGAGCCACCTTTATGCCATAACATTCGGGGGTCCATGGACCTGGATGGAATAAAGAGCCACCTTTAATTTTAAGAACATCTAACTAACTGAAACTTAACTTTATCAATGAAAAGAACAAGTCTTTGTAGTATCAACAGTATGTGTAATGTTATCATCAATAGAGATCACCATCAATTAACATTTCATATCACAGTCTCAAAATGGATATCTCTACAATTATGAGTTGTTAGACTTGAAATAAATCATTTAACTTACTGTACTAGCATTCTATTAGTAAGGGAATACATATTACTAAATCATCACGCAGTTCCTTAAATACTTTGATAACTGCATATTTATGCCCTTACAAACATTATCATCAGACAAGGTCCAAAGGCGCCACCAAATCGCCCAAGTCCATAGCGCAGACAAGCTTAAAAAACTCCTGATTAGTCATACATTCAAGAAATGTGAGGTCCTCACTGGAGCCCTCTCTTGTTCTGGGTTGCTCATATTACGTTGTTCTGCTTTTGTTTGATGTTCTTCCACTGGTTCCACTTCCTATTCTTGCTGCCTGTGTGAGGATGTAACCCAGATCTCGATGCTTAACCTACAACTAAATTGTCCCATACTTCCTCCCTTACAAATCTCACCTACCTGCATGACAGATTCAAACTATACCTCAAAGGTGACTCCCAAATCTACCTCTACCAATCTTTTTTTCTCAAACCTCAACCTTAGACTTTGAAATACCTGCTTCGCCTAACAACCAGAATAACATACCATTCAGTGGCAGACTTCCTGGGTTCAAATCCCAACTCCAGACACTTATTAAACATGTAACCATGTTTATTTAACATCTCTTGCTTTAGTTGCTTCATTTGAAAAATGGGAGTGATAACAATAGAATCTACTTTATAGGGTTACAAGGATTAGAAGAGTTCATACACATAAAGCACTTTTAGTAGGGTCCGAGACATTTCAACTCAATAAATGTTAGCTACCACCAGCCTCATCTCCTTCTAACACCTGACATTTTTATTTGGTGTTTATTAACAGGTACAGTGATAGCCACCGCAGATATAAAGACAGAATTCCTATTCAATGATATAATTCCGATCAAGCTGTTGCTCAATAACTTTCAGTGGTTCCCTATTAGGTCCAAATTTAACAGCACTGGAATTCATCATGTTGCCTCAAGTAAATGTACCTTCCAGTCTCCTCTGGCTCTACTTCTTGTAACTTATTCTATCTGGCCAGACTGAACTGCAATGCTCTGTGAAAATGACCTGCTCTGTTCTGTCTTTTCTCACACAATCCCAGTGTCTCAAATGTTTATCTGATAACAATAATTTTGTCTCACTACAAGTACTTCTCCCATACTATGCATGGAGCCCCCCAACCACAAACATTACAATCTTACCTAAGTCACATACTTAAACATCAACTTGCTTCAACATTTGCATATTCTGTGAGCACCTCTTATTGGCCAGATCCTGAGCCAGAAGCTGGAAGTTTGCTGCTGTCCTTGTTTTAAAGACTATAGCATGGACCTGTTCTCAGGATCAAAATCAAGTAAGGGAGGGAAACGTGGCTCACAGTGAATGGCTCACATGCCATTCACTGTGAAAGGTGCAATTATAAGAGAAAGAGACACCAAAGGATGAGCAGTCACCTCAATTTGGAAGGCAAGGGTAGGCTTTTTGGATGATGGTATTTGGGCTTACATGGACTGAGCAAAAGCCTATTTCATGTAGTGAGAGCAGTGTGTGTGAAATATAGTGCAAAACAAAATGGCATGTTGGGGAACAGTTCAATATGGCTGGAGTATAGGGCCCATGAACAAGTGGCTAGACATGATGCTGGAGAGGTAGGCAGACCTTTCTGGCCAGCACAGGAATTTGAACTTTATCCCACAGGCAATGTGTGAAGGAAATGGCAACCCACTCCAGTATTCTTGCCTGGAAAATCCCATGGACGGAGAAGCCTGGCAGGCTATAGTCCACGGGGTCACAAACAGTCAGACACGACTGAGTGACTTCACTTTCAGGGCTTCCCTGGTGGCTCAGAGGTTAAAGCGTCTGCCCGCAATGCGGGAGACCTGGGTTCGATCCCTGGGCTGGGGAGCTCCCCTGGAGAAGGAAATGGCAACCCACTCCAGTATTCTTGCTTGGAGAATCCCTTGGAAAGAGGAGCCTAGTAGGCTACAGTCCACGGGGTCACAAAGAGCTGGATACGACTGAGCGACTTCACTTTTCACTAACAGCAGCATATGGCTCCAGTTGTATTTTGGAAAGCTCATTCCTGGCAGTGTTGTGGCAGAGGGAGAGAGGAAAATCTAGAGTAGCAATGTCCCAGAGAACTTTCTTCAGTGATGGAAATGCTCTGTAATTTGTCCTGTCCAATACAACAGCTGCAAGCCACACCGGGCTAATGAGAACTTAAAATGTGGCTAGGGCACCTGAGGAACTAAATTTAAAACAGTATTTAGTGTCAAACAGCCACATATGGCTAGTGGCTACCATAATGAACAGTGCAGCTTTAGAGACAAGCAAATCAGTTAGGAAGCTGTTGATACAGCTCAGGTGATCCGACTAGGGCAGAGGGTGAGTCAATAGCTGTATCAGAGGGACAATGATAAGTCAAGGGGATACAAAACTGTGAGAAAAATAAATCAAGAACGGCCCCCAGATTCTAGGTTTTTTGGCTGAATTACTGCTATCAGCCAGGATAATACACTAATAGAAGGAGCAGGTCTAGGCTGCATATAGTTTACACTGTTTTGAACGTGTTTAAGTGTCAGGGCTATCTAAGTGGTAAAATTAAGTACTGAGTTTTGCTCAGTTGAGTTGACTGAACTAAAGATACAGATTTGAGAGGCTGTGAGCCACTGAGTGAGATTACTTAGGAAAGATAAACACAATTAGAAGCAAACTGAGGCAAAATCTGGGCAAACATCAACACAGGTTAAAGAAGAGTCCACAAAGGACACCAAAGGAACAGCAGGACAAGCAGGAAAAGAAACAAGTGAGAAGTAGTCACAGAAATTAAGGGTGTGGAGAATTTCAGGAAGGAAGCCTGATCAAATGTCAAATACTTCAGTGAGGTCAAATAAGGTGAAAGCTGAAAAGTGCTTCCTGATTTTGCCAATTAGAAGGTCCTTGGTGACATTTGCCAAGACAGTGTCAGTAGTGGAAGAAATGGGCTAAAGAATGGGAAATGAGGCAGAGAGAGGAAAATAACACAATTTCAGGTCTTGACTGGGAAGGGGAGCTGACAAGTACATAAGAGAGTCCACAAGGGGATATGGTATTGATTAAGGTTATTTTCTTTCTTTCCTTATTTTTAGGAGGGGAAAAACCTAGAAGGGAGCAGTTTAAAACGCCAATTGGTAGAAAATGGAAAGCTTGAGAGTAACAGATCGGGTTGACAGGTCGAAAGGAAAATACGTGTCTTTAATCCGAAAAGAGGACTTCTAGTACTGATAAAATGGTAAAGAGACAAAGACGGCCCGTTGACAGGTGGGAAACGCAAAGCCAAAGAGTTCTCAGGCAAGTTGGCCTTGCTGCTCCGGTCTGTGGGAGGGGAGTGCGGGTAATGAACTACAGACTGAACCACACTCTGAGGGTCATGGGTGGGGTTACTGCCCAGGAACAAAGCTTTAGGTGCCAACCATCCCTATGTTACCAAATTCGGAAGCCCCTGTGCCCCCTGCACAGTGAGGCTCATCAATCTAAACATCAGAGTTTGGAACAGAGCAAGGTTCATTACAAATTCATACCTGGGTGGCTCATACCCTAAGAATCCCAAAGTTGCTCAAAGCAAAAGGAAGTGATCAGAAGGCTATTAAGTTTTGTAGCATGCAGAGTCCAGACACCCCCCCCCTCCCCCTCGCCCCGCAGCATTCAATAAAGTAAGGAAGTCTAGGTAGACTCAGGCGAATTGAGAGGTTACGGGCCTAAGACAAAGAGGCCGAACACAATGCCCACGTCAACCGCCCACACCTCCGCTCCCCGCCGCAGGCACGACGAGGGTGGTGCCAACACTCCCGCTGTGGAACCACACTACACCGCGGAGGGACCCCACCCTGCAAACCCTCACAACTCCAGGTCCAGGCCCCATCCTCCTCCACTGACAACAGCTCAGCAGCGCGCGCTCCCGCTGGACTCCGGGCCCGGGCGTCCCAAGCCACCCCTCACACCTGCGGAAAAGGAACCGAGTTGGGCCACCTCAGGACGCCCCGCGAGGCCGCCTGCAGTGGGGGAGGGGCTGCTGAGGCGGGAGGGCGCGCGCCGCGCCCGCTTCCGCCCCACCTACTGCGCGCGCTCCGAGCCCAGCCGCGGGGGCCACGGCTCACGCCTGCGCACTGCCGCCCTCCCCGCGGCCTCCCACTCTCCTTTCCCCTCCCCCAAGCCGGTCGCACCCTTGCGCCTGCGCAGTGCACGTTCCCGGGCTGCGGCAGCCATGCTGAACCCGTACGGTGCTAGTAGTGGGGGGGATAGGGTCGAGGACAGCGGGATAGGCAGCCGAGGATGTGGAGAAGCAGCGGCGTTAGGGTGCTTTGGGTGTGTAGAGAAAGGCCTGGGCCATGCGGCTCCCTTGGCCCCTTGCGCGACCCCCGAGAACCTTCGGAAAAATCGGCCCCCGTGGCGGTGGGGAGGGGGGGTGGCTGGCACGTGACCCGGATCAGCCAATCTGGGTGACGCTGACGTGGCCGCGCGGTCCCGATGCTCTCCCCACCCCCCAGCTCGGCCGGGAAGGGAGGGGCTGGGGGCTACGCCCCCTCCCCCAACTCAACCTCAGTTTCCGGGGGGGGGTGACACCCCGGATTACATCCTCCCCCCGCACCAAGCCAAGGGGAACAGTGGAGCCCCCCTGGAAGGTTCCGGGATCCAGGTGAGAAGGGGCCCTTGCTGGGCGGGCATGTTGTCAGTCATTTAAATGTCTAACCAATGGTGGGGAGTCCGAGAAGGAGATTCTTGGGGTGCAGAGAAGAACCCTGAGGGTGGGAGCATTTGTCTTTCAAACAGTTTACAGCCAATGGGAGCGGGGAGGGGGCGAGCAGGCGAGGGCCCCTCGGGTGGGGGAGGGGAATGGCCAACCTCTGTCTTCTTACCAGTCGGAGGGCAAAGGGGCCTGGGGGCGGTATGACCCCCCCCCCGATTCCATTCGTCCCTTGGGGGTACAGGAGCCTGGAGCCAGGTGAGAAGGGATCCTTTTGGCGGCCTGAGGGTGGGGTGATCTAGTGGGCTGAGGAGTGGGAGTGGTGACTATAGTTCCTACTCCTAGAGGGGAATGCTGAGAGTTGGCAGCCCAGGCTGTGAACTGAGATTGTTCCCAGGCGCCCACTCCCTTTCTCCCCAGAGGCTGTAGAAGGAGCATTTCTGTGCTGCTGTTGTGTCAGCGGTAGGAACCTGGCAGTCATCACATGGCATGGTGGAGGTTACGCTTCGAGTGGGTTATCGAATTTGTGTGCATTCACGTGGACCTGGCCTGCGGAGCCTTCTGAATAAACCTTGGTTGCCCCGGCGGGGTCTTAGCTGAGCATGTGTCTATCACCGGCTGGGGAGAGTTTGCAGGCTAGAAGCTTGGGGTCTTCTTTGGATCAGGAACCAGGCCCAACGGGGGTCTCGGGAGAGGTTGAAAATCGTGGCTTGAGACACAGGAGAGTGAGTCTCCGGACCTGGAATGATTTCACAGCTCCCAAAGTTTCAGTTTTCTCCTGGGTGGTGTCTTTTGCCTTCTTCATCCCCTCCCCCACTCCTGAACAGTCTCTCCTTGTGTATTGCGGAGGAGGGAGCGGAAAGGAGGGAAGAGTTACTTTTCCAAATTACTGAGTACAAGTAGCCTCCCGTGTGACTCATTTGGGGGAAGGGACGCTTGGGAGGCAGAGGAGAACAGTGATTTTCCGGAATGCAGGGAAATAAGCCAGAATGTCTGGATGCCCTTCTACTTTCTAATAAGGCCCTGTGGTCTCTCGACCTCTTAACTTTTTCCTCCCAGACCGGCCCTCAGATAGGCCTCTGTGCAAGGCCCCTCGTGGAAGAATGGCAGATTGGGGAGGCTGGGCCACTAGGGGGAGGGGGAGGGGAGAAGGCCTCTGCGAAAGTTGCTGTGTCATTGCTCTCCTTGCTGCAGCCACCCGGGCGGGCCCGCTTGTACTTTTGAGGCCGAGGCCTGATCGGAGGGGGGGAGGAGAGGAGAGACTGCCGTCCCTGTGCGTGCTTCCCCCCCACCCCCGCAGGGTTTGCCCGACTCTGGTGGTCGAGAAGACGAAAGGTTGACGGCCATTTTAGACGCAGTAACCGAGGTTAAGGCTCCAGGGCTGCTACGAAGGAAAGAGGGTAACAGTTCGAGGACTTATGCCCTCACGAAGCCCTGCGGTTGGGGGGGGGCGGGGCGGATCTTATATTCTTTGACTTTTATGATTAATTTCCTTATTCAGATACGCATAGACTGTCTTCTTGGTAGCCAGAAAAGGGGACAAGGAGGAGGGGGGGAGGGCCCCCAACTAAAGGCTGGGCGGGGGAAATTCTTTCCCTCTCTTTGAAGGGGACCGGGGAAGTCCAAGCGATGGCTTTAGCGATCCTAACCTTGCGCTGCGACTCTATTCACACGTAGTCTGTAACCTTATTCGGGTTACTAGGTGGTGGGAAAGATTGAGTGGGCTGGGGGGGAGGGGGCGAAATTGAGCTCCCAAAATGGCTCCTGCCCCTCCTCGGAGGCGGACGGCCTGGGGGGAGGGGGGAGGGGAGAGGAGGAGGGGGAGGGCTAGTCGGAGCCGCAGCCGCCGCCTCCTCCGCTCGCCCTCCTCCCTGGCGCTGACCGATAGACCAGCCGCTCCGTGGGGAGGACTCCGGACCCTCGTGGGGGGGATGGGGGAGCCCTTCCGCCCCCCCGACGCCAGGACCCTAAGAGAGGGTGCGGGCCCGCCTTCGGAGAGGGGGGAAGGGCGGGCAGCGTGGGGAGAGGTCTGAGCTCGCCAGGAGGGGGAGGGTGCGCACCCTGATTCGCCCCTCGAAGGCCTTGTTTTTTCCGCTCTGAGCCAGACACCGGAGAGAAGTTTGGGGAGGAGGTGGGTTTCATTTTACAGGGTATACGGGTACTTTTGTTGGAGATTTTGCTCCCACTAAAGGGTTGCCGAGGTTTTGTCGACCAGGTAGATATTTGTATTGGTAACTGAAGGTATCAGAGGGAGGGATTGAAAAGGTGCTTGGGGTGCAAGTATTTAGAACGTGGTCTCTGTTTAGTTGCCTTGGAGAGAAGCCTTTGAGTTCACAGAGGGTAGATTCTGGGGCGCGTTTTTTATTTCGACTGCTTGGCCTGGGGAAGGAAGAGGATTTGAAGGCTCTGGTTAATTCTGCACTTTTGATTGCGAAGCACAGGAACGTTAGGTGCCTTCCTCGCTGTGTTTGGGAGCCCTCGGCCGTTTGCCAGAGTGGCAGGCCGCGGCTTCTAAGATGGCGTCTTCTTCCTCATTTCAGGTTCTTCACTGCGGCGGCCGCCTCATTCCCGAGAACAACCACCGCCGGCGTCCTGTGGCCACACCCCGGCGGGCCGATCCTGGCTACGCCCACGCGGCCCCCTCCAATCCTGCCGGCCTGGCCAATGGAGGAACTACGAATGGCACGACCTGCCCAAGCTTGGCAGTCGCCAGTCGCACTGGGCTTGGACGGCTGGAAAGACTTTGTTGGAAGGGGAGGCAGGGAGAGGGTGCTGCACCCCTGCCAACCTCCCTTTTTCCCTGGAGTTGCCGAACCACAGCGCAGCCAATTGGCTCAGAGATGTGGCGGGTTGCCGCTTCCCTGGGGGTCTATGCGGCACTCTTCTGCCTGGTGACTGACGCTTTGGAAATGAGGTTTATGACGTCATCGCTTCCGCCGACCAATAGAAAACGCTCCCGCGGAGAGGTGTTCCTCCCCCTTCGACTCTGCTTCTTCACGCGCGTGAGCGAGCGAGCGCGCGCGAAGGGGGTGGGGGAAATCGCGAGCACGGTGGCGCGCATGAGCGGCGAGGCTCCTCCCCCTTGCCTATATATAAAGGGCTGGCGCGGGGCTCGGAGGCGCCATTTCGCGCTGGAGTGGAGCAGCCTCTAGAACGAGCTGGAGGATTCTGCGTATCTACACAGAGCCTTCGAGTCGTCTGGGGCCGCCATTACAATCCACGTCCATCCGCTTGGAAATGGCCTTCGTCTCGGCCTATGACCGGCCCCGGCGGACAGTACAGACCCCATAGAAGCCCCCGAAGCTCCCCTTTTTCGGGCCCCGCCCAGTTCTCGGAGTCTGTCCACCCCCTCTACTCCGCCCTCAAGAGGATTTCAAAGATGGAGGCGGCGGCTCCCTAAACCATTTTTCGTGTTCATCCGCCTCCATCCGAGATCGAAACGGGACGTCGTCCGCCCCGGACGGTCCTGGCAGGAAGAGGGGATCCTTGCAGACCAACGGCGGGCAGTATTGGCGACGGTGTCTAGGATCGGGGGCCGTCCTGGGGTTTGAAGAGCCCGTCCCCTTTCGCTCGCCCGCCTCAGCTGAGGCCGCCGCCATTTTCTCGCTGTCCGCCTCCTGCGGAGCGCGCCAAGCTGCTGGGAGTTCTCCGAGGGACAGCGGAGGAGATTGCTTTCGTGCCAGCCCGGCGGGGTGGGTTGTCGCCTGGAGGGCCGAGGGCAGCGGCCCCCGCCCTCCCCCCACTTCCCGGGTTATGCTGGACCGGGAGGTAAGGGGAACCGAGGCCACCCGGACTTTCCGCGGCTGAGGGCAGCGCCGGTTCCCCGTGGTCAAGATGCTGCAAAACGTGACTCCCCACAACAAGTACGTCCCTGCGAGCCGCGTGTGGGAAGGGGGCGTTGGGGGGCCGCGGCGCGCGCGGGTGAGGTGCCGAGTTCGGAGGGAGTGCGGAACCGACTCGGGCGCGTTGCTGTTTCGTGGCGCAACTGTTGGCTGTCGAGGCTCGCGGAGGGGGGTGAGCGGCGGTTTGGGGACTGTGGTAGCGGCCGCAGATCCTACGTATGGAGGGAGCGCAGGTAATTTACACGTTACTTTTCCGCTGTGGTCAGATTTTGGCTGAGTCGGGCAGAGCGAGGTGGCGGCGGAATATGCAACGGGGGAGGACTTGGATGGGGCAGCAGGTCCTGAGGGTAGTGGGTCTGGTGTCTAAGCGACCGTTTGTCCGGCCTTCAGTGGCTGGGGTTCGTGGCCACATCTTGTGCTTTACAGGGTTGCCATGGTGATAGAGCTTTGGGGACTGAAAACGGGGATTCCCTGAGTAGGGTACAAGGCCCACTCTTACTCTGGGTTCCTAATGTCGGGGATAGGTCCCTTTTCCGTGAGTGGTTTGGTTTTGTGTTGAGAGGAGTGTGTTGTGTTGCAGAAGATTGGATTTCTTGTCGTTTGTGTGTGTGTATATGAGAGGTACCATTGAGAGTTTCCTTCAGGGTAGAAAGGTGGAGCTAAGCTCTGGGATGTAAACAATGAGATCTTGGGCCTTGGGTAACACCTGGTCCTGAGGAGCCCCAGAGAGAACGTAAACTTGATGCATTGTTGGCCTTTGATCTCTAGAGGTGATGCTACAGTGGAGCCTGTTAATGGCATCGCAGCTTTTGGCAGAGGTTGGGTAGGGGGAGGTCTGTATCACTTTTATGGGGGAATTTGCTGACCTTGACTGTTCAGACAGCTCTGTTTTTTTGAGTCCTTTCGACGGAGGAGACTGAATTTGCGAATAGTTAATTCCTGGAGGCTGGTAGCTTGAGGTATTCCAGGCTGTGAAGTCTGACAAATACTCGCTTGTCTGGTTCCTTTTTTTTCTTGGTATGGATCCGTTAGATTGCTGGCCCGTTGTTTGGAGTTAACTATTCCGAGCTTTGTGGAGAGTGCTGATCCCTTCTGTACAGGTGGATTCTTAGGTGTCTGTCTCATCAGCGATTTATGAAATTTTCTGTTTTGTTTCTTTAGATCCGTTCCCCTCAGGCTCAACCACCATGGCAACCACCAAGCCCCTAGTGAGGAGGAAGCTTGGGGCTTGAGTTTCTTGGCTCCACCCATTTTGCTTAAGTTCTGTCCTCCTAAGGCTGTGATTCTTAAATGGCTGGGCCCTATGAGAAGCTACTTGGGCTTTTTCACTTTAAAACAGGTGAAGAAGCCCATCAGATTTTAAGAACTCAGAAGATAGGGCTTCTGTGGGTGTAGAAAAGGCGATAAGAGGTACAAGCACAAAAGCTCCACGGATTGTTTGGATACTGGATTCGCTTTCATAATCTTTACCACTGTTTTCACTTGATTCCAAGCCTAGATGTGCTGAGTGCAAATCTGTGAATTGTGGAATTCTACTAAATTCCACCAGATTACCACATCTGATTTTGTTTCCTATCTTCACAGGCTCCCTGGGGAGGGGAATGCAGGGTTACTGGGCCTGGGCCCAGAAGCAGCAGCGCCTGGGAAAAGGATTCGAAAGCCGTCTCTATTGTATGAGGGATTCGAGAGTCCCACAATGGCTTCAGTGCCGGCTTTGCAACTAACCCCTGCCAACCCACCACCTCCTGAGGTGTCCAATCCCAAAAAGCCAGGACGGGTTACCAACCAGTTGCAATATCTGCACAAGGTGGTGATGAAGGCTCTATGGAAACATCAGTTTGCATGGCCTTTCCGGCAACCTGTGGATGCCGTCAAACTGGGTTTGCCGGTGAGTGGAGAGGTTGGAGTGGGGAGGTATGGAAATGAAGAAGAATGCGTGTGCATGGAGGTGGGCTGCCTAGTGTAGGTAGGTGCTGCGGCCCCTAGGGAGTTCCCATTTCTACCCTGTAGGGCAGATAGCCACCAGATTTCTAGATTTTTGGTCCTTTGTGATTGATCCAACCGCTTGCTATCTAGGGTCTCTCATTGTGCCCTCCATGTGTCCTTCCTTAACTTTTGTGCCCTGGCTCCATTTTACAGATTCCCACCCCAGGTTGGGAGAGGACCACGGTGGCCAAAATTCTTAGCTTCTTCCTTTCCCTCATGCAGCCCATGGATAGCCAGCCCCAGAGGTAATGTCACAGGATGGGAAACTTTTCCAGAGTGGGTGGGAGATGGGTGGTTAGAGCAAGGCAATAGGGGTCTCCTTATGGGTGATCAGAGTTCTGTTCCCATTTTTTATCCCTATCCCATAGTTTTAATTGGGGCCGCAGTTGAGACTATGTACTCCCCTGACAGACTTGGGCGGGTGTGTGTATGTGTGTGTGTTGGGGTTGGTAGTTTGCCTGAGAACAGGCATTTTTCTTTCTTTGGTCTGATCTACCACTTTTTTCTTTAGGATTATCACAAAATTATAAAGCAGCCTATGGATATGGGTACTATCAAGAGGAGACTTGAAAACAACTACTATTGGGCTGCCTCAGAGTGTATGCAGGATTTCAACACCATGTTCACCAACTGCTACATCTACAACAAGGTGAGTTTTTGTCTGTTATTAGTTAGGGAGAGCGGAAAAGGCAATGACACCCCACTCCAGTACTCTTGCCTGGAAAATCCCATGAGTGGAGGAGCCTGGTGGGCTGCAGTCCATGGGGTCGCCGAGGGTCGGACACGACTGAGCGACTTCACTTTCACTTTTCACTTTCATGCATTGGAGGAGGAAATGGCAACCCACTCCAGTGTTCTTGCCTGGAGAATCCCAAGGACGGGGGAGCCTAGTGGGCTGCCGTCTATGGGGTCGCACAGAGTCGGACATGACTGAAGTGACTTAGCAGCAGCAGTTGGGGAGAGAGTGCATTTCTTAACACTACTTTATCATTGTAAAGTTTAAATCTTTTACTGAAGGTGTTCTCAGTAGTTTGGTATCTAGAAAGTCTGTTTGCAAAGGTACCACTGCAAACAGTGATGTGGCTTCAGAGATCCAGGATTAAGAGATGTTGAAATACAGCACTGCTGACGGTCTTGTGAATAGTGGCCTTATTTCTCAGAAATCTCAGGAGACTTGCGTAGAAGAGAAACTGATCAACTCTGAATCTCTCACTTTTTATCTTTGTTGCATATTGAGGGGCAAAGTTGGAAGAGATAAAGGGAAATGAGTGGCCCACTGTAGGTAATTTTTAGCACTTTGATGGAGTTGTGTAAGGGAGTAGTGATGATGCCTGGGGCTAGGTATTTCCCAGAGAAAATGGTTTTACCTCTCTCCTTAGCATTTGAACTTTTTGTTTGTGTTTCCTGTAGCCCACTGATGATATTGTCCTGATGGCACAAACGCTGGAAAAGATCTTTCTGCAGAAAGTGGCATCAATGCCACAAGAAGAACAAGAACTTGTGGTTACTATCCCTAAGAACAGCCACAAGAAAGGGGCCAAATTGGCAGGTAGGAAGAGAAGGAGTTTTGCTAATAGAGACCAAAAGATGGGAATGAAAATCAGACTAAACTCTTTTTCTGCCCTCCAGCGCTCCAGGGTAGTATCACCAGTGCCCACCAGGTGCCTGCCGTCTCTTCTGTGTCTCACACTGCCCTGTATACGCCACCACCTGAGATACCTACCACTGTCCTCAACATTCCCCACCCGTCGGTCATCTCTTCTCCCCTTCTCAAGTCCTTGCACTCCGCTGGACCCCCACTCCTTGCTGTCTCTGCAGCTCCCCCAGCACAGCCCCTTGCCAAGGTATACATCTATGGATATCTTTGGGGTAATGAGGAGGAAAAGGTCTTAAATGGGGTGGATCCAGAGTAAAAGGCACCTGTCTTTTCTCCACAGAAAAAGGGGGTAAAGCGGAAAGCAGATACTACCACCCCTACACCTACAGCTATCCTGGCTCCTGGGTCCCCAGCTAGCCCTCCAGGGGGTCTGGAGCCTAAGGCAGCACGGCTCCCCCCTGTGCGTAGAGAAAGTGGCCGCCCTATCAAGCCCCCACGCAAAGACTTGCCTGACTCTCAGCAACAACACCAGAGCTCCAAGAAAGGAAAGCTGTCGGAACAGTTAAAACATTGCAATGGCATTTTGAAGGAATTACTGTCTAAGAAGCATGCTGCCTATGCCTGGCCTTTCTATAAACCAGTGGACGCTTCTGCTCTTGGCCTGCATGACTACCATGACATCATTAAGCACCCCATGGACCTCAGCACTGTCAAGGTACCCACTGCATGGGGCAGATGGGATACTCAGGCAGTGATTGGAACCTAAGGATCAATAAAACAGTCACTTTTTATGGGCGTGCAGCTATCTTGGTGTTTTACTTTTACAAAATAGTGAGGCAGAAGGTCACATACTCTAATGAGTCCATATTTTCTGGAATTGGAAACAATGTGGTGGGTTTTACGTTCAGAGCATCACTCCTTGTCCTCAGGTCCTATCTACTGGAAGTGTTGGGTTAGGGTAGGTGAGTAAAGGGGTAGCCCAATAGTTGGAGGCCACACACACCTCCACTTTTCGCTTAGAAATAATGGGTTTTTCCCCTTAGACATAGATATTTATTCAGCCCACCCAAATTCCTTTGACTTCAAACTTGAGCCCCAGGGTATAGGTCCTTCCTGTCATGTACATCCCACCCCCCACTGTGCTGTCTAGAGGGCTGTTCTTGGCAGTGTCTGGGCCTGGCAGGGAAAGGTGAGTCTCCCTGCCTGTGCAGCTTCTGATGCTGCCTCCTTCTGCAGCGGAAGATGGAGAATCGCGATTACCGGGACGCACAGGAGTTTGCTGCTGACGTGCGGCTTATGTTCTCCAACTGCTATAAGTATAATCCTCCAGACCATGATGTTGTGGCCATGGCGCGAAAGTTACAGGTGAGTGTCAAGGTCGGAGTTTGAAGAATAAATGAAGCTGGGGGAAGGAATTTTGCCATCTGTGCTGCATAGCCTGAACATGAGGTTCCCCAATCTATGCAGTTGTATGTTGGAGCTGCCAAATGGCTGGGTATGATCAGGGCATATCTACTAGCCTGGTTTTGAGTCTGCTGTCTCTTTCTAGGATGTATTTGAGTTCCGTTATGCCAAAATGCCAGATGAACCACTGGAACCAGGGCCTTTACCAGTCTCTACTGCCTTGCCCCCTGGCTTGGCCAAGTCATCTTCAGAGTCCTCCAGCGAGGAAAGTAGCAGTGAGAGTTCTTCTGAGGAAGAGGAGGAGGAAGATGAGGACGAGGAGGAGGAGGAAGAAGAAAGTGAGAGCTCTGACTCTGAGGAAGAAAGGGCTCATCGCTTGGCTGAACTACAGGAACAGGTACTTTGTTACTGTTGAGTTTACTGGGTGAGGTTCATGCTGTCTTTGGCTTGATTTTTTTTTTTTCCCCATTGCTTTATCTATGTATTTTTTTCAATTTGTTTCTGTTTTCTCTCAAGCTTAGAGCAGTACATGAACAACTGGCTGCCTTGTCCCAAGGCCCAATATCCAAGCCCAAGCGAAAGAGAGAGAAAAAAGAGAAAAAGAAGAAACGGAAGGCAGAGAAGCATCGAGGCCGAGCTGGGGCTGATGAAGATGACAAAGGCCCTCGAGCACCCCGCCCGTCTCAGCCCAAGAAGTCCAAGAAGGCGGGTGGCGGTGGGAGCAGTGGCGCTGCTACTCTGGGTCCCCCTGGCTTTGGGCCTTCTGGAGGAGGGGCCACCAAGTGAGTTCTCACAGGGACGGAGGCAGAGATTTCTCCCAGCGCTTGCAGTTTTCTCTAGTGATTTTTTTTTTTTTTTTTCTGGCAAATGTCCAGATGATTAAATAGACCTTGAAGAATATAGGGTCTTTTGAAGCTGCTACCTACCCCTCTCTAAGCCAGAGTCTGTACTTTTTTGTATATTCTTTTTTTCTGTATTCGGGGATGGGTTAGTGCTTTAGGTACAAAAAAAAAAACAGTAGACCTGTGCTGACGTACTTGTATTTATTTTTCAAAGCCCAACTGAGATTAATATAAAATATCTGTTGTGTAAAGAAGCTCTGCTCCCCTGAGGAGCACACATGTGTCCTGTAGCCCATCTCTGACTCACTCATTTGCCTTAATGGAAACAGTTGTTCAGGCAAGAAATCCAGATCACTGGATTAAGTAGAATGTGTTGAGGTAATGCGTTCCCCCAAGTGATAATTTTCTTTTGCTCAGACTCCCCAAAAAGGCCACAAAGACAGCCCCACCTGCCCTGCCTGCTGGCTACGACTCAGAGGAGGAGGAAGAAAGCAGGCCCATGAGTTACGATGAGAAGCGGCAGTTGAGCCTGGACATCAACAAGTTGCCCGGGGAGAAACTGGGTCGCGTTGTGCACATAATCCAAGCCAGGGAGCCCTCTTTACGTGACTCAAACCCAGAAGAAATTGAGATAGATTTTGAAACACTCAAGCCGTCCACACTTAGAGAGCTTGAACGTTACGTTCTTTCCTGCCTGCGAAAGAAACCTCGGAAGCCGTATAGTGAGTATGAAATGAGATTCCCAAGTTGCCTTAGCGAATTCTTGTGCGGTTCTGAGGACAATTTAGAGAAGGAGGTGGGGGGGTATGCTTGATGCACTTGGAATCATCAGTTCCTGGGATGATGGGTTGCATTAGTTGCTTCCTTAAGTTCAAGAAAGGCATTTGGCAACAACAGGGGACAGGGAAACCGGAGTGCTCCTGGCTATGTTAGTCCTGGTTTCTTTTCTTCTCTAGCTATTAAAAAGCCTGTGGGAAAGACAAAGGAGGAACTGGCTTTGGAGAAGAAGCGGGAACTAGAAAAGCGGTTACAAGATGTTAGTGGGCAGCTCAATTCTACCAAAAAGCCCCCCAAGAAAGGTGAGTGTCCCATAAGCCACTGTGAGTTCATTACATCCTGCCCTCTTGGTTCTTGGTTCTTCAAAAGTGGAATGTAGGTTTACACATTTTTAAACTTCACCTCTGTTCTTCAGCGAGTGAGAAAACAGAGACATCCTCAGCACAGCAGGTAGCGGTGTCCCGCCTCAGCGCTTCCAGCTCCAGCTCGGATTCCAGCTCCTCCTCTTCATCTTCCTCCTCTTCAGACACCAGTGATTCAGACTCAGGCTAAAGGGCCAGGCCAGATGGGGCAGGAGGCTCCGCAGGACCGGACCCCTAGACCGCCCTGCCCCGCCCGCTCCCTCCCTGTGCTGTGACACTTCTCATCTCACCCCCTCCCCCCTCTGTGAGAGAGCTGGCTCTGCAGGGGGGAGGGATGCAGGGACAAGACTAAAGGAGGGACAGAAAAACGGACAAAAGAGGACTGAGCTCCCAGCCCAGTGGAGAGTGCCCCCGTAGGCATAGAGCCCCCATTCAAAATGGCTGGGGCAGGCAGGGGTATCGGGTGGGAATGGGCAGAGGCCCTGATACAGGCTTACTGAGGTCACAGCTGCCCTGTTCACTTAGAAGGGCCCTGTTTTGAGATTGTTTGTTCTAATTTATTTTAAGCTAGGTAAGGCTGAAGAGGGGTGGGGCCATGGTCCCTCAGCTTCCATAGGGAGGGAGGAAGGGGGAGCTCTTTTTTTACGTTGACTTTTTTTTTCTACTCAGTTTTCCCTTTTCCTTCTGCTCCATTTGGGGACCCTGGGGGTTTCGGTCATCTCCCCAGTTGGTCCCCTGGATTGTCTTTTCTTTTGTCTGTTGATTCTAACTTGTAAATAAAGAAATATTATTCATGTTCTGAGTTCATTACCTTAATGATGGTGGTTTTTTGTAGTTGCTTCAGAACAAATGGAATACACTTAATTTTGAGGAATATTGGGGGTGGGTGGGAAGAAGGATCATCCTGTTTTAAATAAATCAGTAGGCTGTTGCTGTGATAAAAGTGCATCTGCCCTTTGTAAAGTGAATCCTCCAGGATAACTTAAGTTTCACAATCTGCTCTGATTCAGATGAAGCCAACACCTGGCTCATTTGGCCAAGAGTTTCAAACTCAGGACTTTAAACAGGCTCAGATTTTTCGCTGGTCCTGGATGTGTAGAGTGTCCCCTGAACACTGCAGTTACCAACTAGATGTGAAAGGGATGAGAGCAGCCAGCAATGGGTACTACCTTGCACTGGGCATCTGCCTTAAGGGGAGGTGTGCCTATTTTTATAATTTGCTGGTTTGGCTTCAAATTGCATGTTTGCAGAGCTTTGCAAAGTTGCCTAATACAAATGCCACATTTACAGGATTCCAGCAGTCTACCAAATGGAAATCACAAAAACTCCTTTGCACAAATTTAGCCCTTTCTCTTGCTAAAGACAGAAGGGCTCAATAGTTAAGAACGATGAAACATTTGGGTTCCATCCAGAATTTGGGGCCTTAAACCATACAAAAGCAAGAGCTTTCAGTATAACAGGTATGGTAGAAAATCTTCATTTTTTAAGTGAAGACTGGCTTATTCTGTATGTTATCAGAAACACGTATGGTAGAAATGGTAGTGGTGATTTTGGAAATAGCAGAAGGTTGGGTTCTAGCAGATTCTCAACTCTTGAATCTTTGCTCTCCAGAGCTGCTAAAAGCTAGTAACATGGAATTATATCTGAAAATTGTTTTGGCCACACCCTGTGGTTTGTGTGATCTTAATTCCCTGGCCAGGGATTGAAACCATGCTGGCAGTGAAAGTACTGAGTCCTAACTGCTGGACCCCCATGGAATTACCTAAAGTCTTAAACTGAGGCCTGGGCAACAGCTCAAAGAGTAACACACAGGTAGGGTTGAGATGGCTTGTTTGTTACAATTTTGCAAGGACCTTAGTTTTTTAAATGAGACCTATGAAAGGGCTTTGAGCCAACTTGTGAGGCTCAGTGAGTGAACTCCAACTGCATTTAAACTCTTGTCCTGAAAGTTCAGAAGTACTTAATTGGAGTGGGATAGAATTTAAATCTAGAAGGATAAGTGATTTCAATTAGATGTGTGTGTGTTTGCTTAGCACTATGTCACATTTAAAAGGGAATTGAAGGTTTGAGTTTGGCAAGGAGACCAGTTAGAATCGTAACGTCTGTGGCTGTATCCCCTTCAGGTATTTTTAAATTGTGGTTTGGGAATATAAAGATTTCAACTGTCAAGAGGTAAGTGACTTTACGTGTTCAGTTGCTAAGTTGTGTCTGACTCTGTGACCCAATGGACTGCAGCACGCCAGGCTTCCTTGCCCTTCACCATCTCCTGCAGTTTGCTCCAACTCCTGTCCATTGAGGACATCCAACGATCCCATCCTCTGTCACCCACTTCTGCCCTCAGTCTTTCCCAGCATAAGGGTCTTTTCCAATGAGTCAGCTCTTTGCATCAGGTGGCCAAAGTATTAGAGCTTCAGCATCAGTCCTTCCAGTGAATATTCAGGATTGATTTCCTTGCAGTCCAAGGGACTCAGTCTTCTCCAACAGCAGTTCAAAAGCATCAGTTCTCTGGCACTCAGGCTTCTTTATGGTCCAACTCTCACAGCCGTACACGACTGTTGGAAAAACCGTAGCTTTGACTACAGATTTGGTAGCAAAGTGCTGTCTCTGCTTTTTAATACGCTAAGTTGGTCATAGCTTTTCTTCCAAGGGGCAAGCATCTTGTTTATTTCATGGCTGCAGTCAACTGCGGTGATTTTGGAGCCCAAGAAAATCTGCCACTGTTTCTTTTTTTTCCTATTTGCCATGGCTTCCCTGGTGGCACAGATAGTAAAGAATCTGCCTGCAATGCAGAAGACCCAGGTTCGATCCCTAGAGAGGATTCCTAGGAAGATCCCCTAGAGAAGGAAATGGGAACCCACTCCAGAATTTGCCTGGAAAATCTGATGGGCATAGGAGCCTGGTGGGCTACAGTCCATGGGATCACAAAGAGTCGAACACAGCTGAGTGACTAACATTTGCCTTGAAGTGATGGGACTGGGATGCCATGCTCTTAAGTTTTTTGAATGTTGAGTTTTAAGCCAGCTTTTTCACTTCCCTCTTTCACCTTCATCAAGAAGCTCTGTAGTTCCTCTTCACTTTCTGCCATTAGAATGGTAGCATCTGCATATCTGATATTTCTCCCGGCAATCACGATTCCAGCTTGTGCCTCAGCCAGCCAGGCATTTCGCGTGATGTACTCTGCATAGAAGTTAAGTGAGCAGGGTGACAATATACAGCCTTGACGTACTCCTTCCCCGATTTTGAACCAGTCAGTTGTTTGATGTCTTGCTCTAGCTTGCCTCTTGACCTACATAAAGGTTTCTCTGGCGGCAGGTAAGGTCATCTGGTATTCCCATCCCTTTAAGAATTTTCCGCAGTTTCCACGGTTGTGATCCACACAGTCAAAGGCTTTAGCGTAGTCAGTGAAGCAGAGGTAGGTTTTTTCCTGGTCTTCTCTTGCTTTTTCTATGATCCAACAGATGTTGGCAATTTGATACCTGGTAAGAGAAAGCAGCCTGGCTTATCCCCTTGACTGCAAAACAGGCTGAGACTGGGCGAGAGTGCCTCTGGACCTGGTTTACACCTCCTCCCTTGCCACCTTAAGTAGGTAGTTTACCAGTGTTTGTGGATTTCCTGAGCATAAGTCTGTTGGTAGAGTCCTTGTCTTGGTCCCTGACCTTTGAGGTTGCCATATGGCCCTTCGACTTACTTTTTCCCTTAATCGAATTACTGGTCCAAACCTTAGCTCTACCCCACATCCTGTCTGCTTGAGGCATTGTAATGGTTTCAGGAGTCTGATCCCCATCTGGATTGAAATTACTGCCTTCCAAAGTAACAAGCCACTTCCCTGGTGGCTCAGACAGTAAAGCGTCTGCCTACAATGTGGGAGACCTGGGTTCAATCCCTGGGTTGGGAAGATCTCCTGGAAAAGGAAATGGCAACCCACTGCAGTATTCTTGTCTGGAGAATCCCATGGACGGAAGTGCCTAAGAGTTGGACACGACTGAGCAACTTCACTTTCGCTTTAAAGTAACAAGCACAGTCTCCAGCTCACCCGGGGGGAAAACAACTGTGGGGTCCTAGTGTGGGCAGTGTTCCCGCCCGTGCTCTTAATTTCCAGCTCCCGCTATAAGCATCAGTCCCACTGCTGCTGTTATTTGTCCCTGTTTCATGCCATTTACTCATCTTTAATGCTTCCATTTATTCAATCAACACATTTTATTGAGTTCCTTTGATTGTCTTTATTTTTCAACAAACAGCATTACAGCATTACGCATAGATGTTGCCTAACTGTTAAGTCAGGAGGCGTGCGAGTGAGGATACAAGGCCCTTACCTTGTCTTTGAAGCTTTATCATACAGTTAACTTTCATGGTGCAGTTATTGGACTGATCTGCTTCAAGATGAAGGCGTGACTTATTCTTGCAGATGATTCCTTCTAATTGAATCCCAGTATGTACACCAGTCCAAGCCCTGCCTGCTTTACTCTTACATTCTCTCAGGACTATCCTGACTAAAAAGCCTCACTTCCCTGAGGGGCTCCTAGGATAAGCACCAAAGCTGGTTGGAGTTACTCACTGACACTTGCCAAGAATAAGGCAGGGGAGGACTCCCTGAGCAATGAGAAAGGAACTCAGAGAGCTGGGAAGGCTGAGCACTAAAGAATTGATGCTCTCGAATTGTTCTGGAGAAGACTCTTGAGGCTTCCCTGGTGGCTTAGATGGTAGAGAATCTGCCTGCAGTGCAGGAGACCCGAGTCCAATCCCTGGGTCAGGAAGATCCCCTGGAGAAGGGAATGGCACCCCACTCCAGTGTTCTTGCCTGGAGAATTCCATGGGCAGAGGAGCCTGGTGGGCTACAGTCCATGGGGTCGCAAAGAGTCGAACACAGCTGAGTGACTAATATTTGCCTTGAAGTGATGGGACTAGATGCCATGCTCTTAAGGTTTTTGAATGTTGAATTTTAAGCCAGCTTTTTCACTTCCCTCTTTCACCTTCATCAAGAAGCTCTGTAGTTCCTCTTCACTTTCTGCCATTAGAATGGTAGACACGACTGAAGTGCCAGCACAAAAGACTGTTTTGAGGAGTCCCTTGGACAGCAAAGAGATCAAACCAGTCAATCCTAAAGGAAATCCACCCTGAATATTCATTGGAAAAACTGAAGTTTGAAGCTCCAATACTTTGACCACCTGATGCTGGGCAAGATTGAGGGCAGAAGGAAAAGGGGGCAACGGAGAATGAGATGGTGGGATGGTGTCACCAACTCAATGGACACGAGTCTGAGAAAACATTAGGAGATGGTGAAGGATGGGGCGGCCTGGCATGCTGCAGTCCATGGGGTGGCACAGAGAGAGACGCGGCTAACGGACTGAACAACTGCAACAGAGAGTTGGGAAGGGGGCCGGAAAGGGTGGGCAAAGCTGACCTGATGATGCGGTGACCGCCGGCCTCGCCTCTTCCCCTTCCGTGGATCATCACCCTAGTGCCATGTCGGCAGAATCCCGCTAGCAAGACAGCTGGTCCTTCTGTCCCCATATTTCACATGCTGTGAATAGGGACAGGGGTGATATTAGACAACCAGTCCCAGTTTTTAATAAAAATTGTAAGTTGTAGTAGCACCATAGGCAAAGATCTGCAAAGAATGTAGAAGAGAGGGTTCTGATCTGAGAGACTTCCGAGAACTGTTCAGACAGATCTGGAAACTGTCAGGGAGGATGGGAGTGAGTGGTGCCAGCGGAGGAAACAGTGATGGGAGTTTCCTGGGTTCCAGAGGTTAGGACTCCATGCTTTCACTGCAGTGGCCTGGGTTCAGTCCCTAGCGGGGGAACTGAAGTCCTGCAAGCCAAAAGAAAAGCAAGAAAAGAAACCACAATGAGAAGTGCCTGAGAACAGGCCGTGCTGAGGCAGCAGGAGAGGGTGTGGGCTTCCAGATAAGGTCAGAAAGTCGGGCAGAGCTGGATCAAAGGCTGCCGTCAAAGTTTGAATGTTTATCCTGAAGGTTTTCGTAACAACTCTTATTTATCAAGCAATTACGGTGTACCAAGCACCGTGCTAGAAGCAAACTGTAAGCTCACTTGGCCTTCATTCTAGTCCTGTGAGGTAAGCATTACTTACCTGAACACAGCCAGTGAGTTGGAGGGGGGGATTTGAAGCCAGCCCGACTGAGTGACGAACATTTTTCACTTTCACAACCTGGCTAGGAACCACTACACTGGAATCCCAATGTAGGGGAGCTGGGAGACGCACCTCCTCGGAAGAAATTGCGGTGAGGAGTCACATGGGGTTGGCAGGGCAGTGAGAATGGAGGCAGGTCGACATTTAGAAAGCCGTGGCAGAGGTGGGCCCCCGCCTGAGGACAGCGGTTTGGAAGAGAAATGAGCACGAAGAGGCGCAGGTGGGTTAGAAAACTACGCAGGAGTTTTATAGCCGGGACTATTTTCCGAAGGTTCTTATTTGATCTCCACATGCCAAAGGAAGAGTGTGTGTACCCGAACCCCTCAGAGCTCTCCAGCAGTGGAAGCCTGATGGTTCCTTACTGAAAGAAGGCCTCCGGCTGAATGTCAGGTTTGAACGCAAGTCCGGGAGGCTCGCCTAAGGAGCAGCAATGCTATTCTGCAGTCGTGTCTGACTCTTTGCAACCCCGTGGACGCCAGACTTACCTGTCCTTCACTGTCTCCCGGAGTTTGCTCAAACCCATGTCCATTGAGTCGGTGATGCCATCCAACCATCTCATCCTCTGTCATCCCCTTCTCCTCCTGCCTTCAATCTTTCCCATCAGGGTTTTTTCCAGTGAGTCGGCTCGTCCCATCAGGTGGCCAAAGTATTGGAGCTTCAGCTTCAGCATCAGTCCTTCCAATGACTATTTAGGCTTCCCTGGTGGCTCAGATGGAAGAGAATCCACCCGCAGTGCAGGAGACCAGAGTTCAATCCGTGGGTTGGGAAGAGTCATGGCTACCCACTCTAAGTGAATGGCTATCCACTCCAGTATTCTTGGCTAGAGAATTCCACGGACAGAAGAGCCCGGCGGGCTGCAGTCCATGGGGTCACAAAGAGTTGGACATGCCTGAGCAACTAACACATCTGGAAAGGATGCTTCAGTTCAGTTCAGTTCAGTCGCTCAGTCGTGTCCAACTCTTTGTGACCCCATGAATCACAGCACGCCAGGCCTCCCTGTCAATCACCAACTCCCGGAGTTCACTCAAACTCATGTCCATTGAGTCGGGGATACCATCCAGCCATCTCATCCTCTGTCGTCCCCTTCTCCTCCTGCCCCCAATCCCTCCCAGCATCAGGGTCTTTTCCAATGAGTCAACTCTACCCATGAGGTGGCCAAAGTACTGGAGTTTCAACTTTAGCATCATTCCTTCCAAAGAACACCCAGGGCTGATCTCCTTCAGAATGGACTGGTTGGATCTCCTTGCAGTCCATGGGACTCTCAAGAGTCTTCTTCAACACCACAGTTCAAAAGCATCAATTCTTCGGCACTCAGCCTTCTTCACAGTCCAACTCTCATATCCATACATGACCACTGGAAAAACCACAGCCTTGACTAGACGGACCTTTGTTGGCAAAGTAGTGTCTCTGCTTTTGAATATGCCATCTAGGTTGGTCACAACTTTTCTTCCAGGGAGCAAGCGTCTTTTAATTTCATGGCTGCAGTCACCATCTGCAGTGATTTTGGAGCCCCCCCAAATAAAGTCTGACACTGTTTCTTAACACATGTTAATCTCCACGGAGGGTCATTGGCGCCACCTGGTGGGCGTGCTGCCCATGACGTCCTCCTGAACCTCCATGCTATGTCCTTGTGTGTCCACCCTTCCGGCTTCAGGTCTTTCTTTCCTGCTAACCTCCTCTATTTCAGCTCTTGAAACATGAGCCTTCACTTTTCTGACCCAGAGACCCTTGTCTCCCTTTATAAGCTCTCAGCCTCCCTGGTTCTTTGACACCCCAGGTTCTTAGCGCTCATCCTCTGTAGTCAGCCCTTCTTGGTCGTTTTCTCCAGAGTCCCTGCTTCAGCTTCCACATGTTGTTGTCCATCCTGTTACCTCCCTTTCCCTCTTCTCCTTATTGACGCAGTATTTCTAAGCAATTTCCTCCATTCCTCTGGAGGCAACTCCCACTCATAAAGTCTATGTCTGTCTAGACCTTGTTCCAGAGTTCCAAGTCTGTTTTTCAACAGCCTCATAGCAATGTCCCATAGGCTCCTGACACTCAACACACATCCAGAAAAGATCCTGTCTTTTCCCCAAATGTGTCTCTGTGAGTTACCCATTTATGTAACAAGCACTTGGTACAGAAGCCCCTCGTTAATGTGCCAGACACTTAAAATCCCTTTAAAATGAAGTCCTGGGGGGTGGGGGGAAGGGATAGATTGAGAGTTTGGGATTGACAGGTACACATATATTTAAAATAGATAACCGGCCTTCCCTGGTGGTCCAGTGGTTAAGAATCTGTTTTGCAACGCGGGGGACACCGGTTCGATCCCTGGTCCGGAAAGATCCCGCACGCTGAGGGGCAACCAGGCCCATTCCCCACACCGCGGAGCCTGTGCTCCTTAACAAGACAAACCTCCACAATGAGAAGCCTGCTCACTGTCACTAGGGTAGCCCCCAGTGGCGGCAATGAGAGAAAGCCCACGTGCAGCAACGAAGACCCAGCACAGCCAAAAATAAATAAATATTTAAAACCAGATAAAATAGAGAGCCAGAGATAACCAACAAGGACCTACCATATACCACGGGGAACTGCTCAATATTCTGTAATAACCGAAGTGGGAAAATAATCTGAAAAAGAGTAGATACATGTATAAGCAAATCCCTTTGCTGTACACCTCCTGAAAGTAACACAACACTGTAAATCAACTATATACTTCAATAAAAAAAATAAATTTAAAAATAAAAATGAAGTCCTCAACTTTACTCAATGTAAAGACCTATATGGGCGAACAGTCTAGAAAAGAGTGGATGCATGTATATGTGTAACTGATTCACTCTGCTGTACAGCAGAAACTAACACAACAGCTAACATCAACTATAAAAACATTCAGTCTTCAAAAAATACATAAATAAAGTGAAGTCCTCACAATAATCCCACAAATAGATACGCATCACCCTTTTACAAATGAGGAAACTGAGGCTCAGAGCCACTGAGTAGCAATCCCGCAGCAGGTCAATAGCCGAGTCAGTGTCAGTAACGCACCGCACCGCCCGGGTCGCTCCAGCCAGACCGAGCCTGGTGAGCGGCCTGCGGCCCCCTGCTCTGCTCAGCCAGCGAGCAGAGCTTCCCTCCGCCCGAGCTTCCCTCTGTCACTTCTCCCCTTTTGGTGCCCGCTCCAGCTGGACTATCACAACTCTCTCTTTCCTAGTTCTTTTTCTTTTTTTTTGGCCCTGTGGTTTGCAGGATCTCAGCTCCCGGACCAGGGATGGAATCCTGGCCCTGGGCAGTGAGAGCGCGAGTTCTGGCCACTGGACCACCAGGGAGTCCCTTCTTTCTAGTCTTCAGTCTCAGCCCTGTTGCCACTGAGTGCACCCCGCGTGGGCCCCCACCCGCCCGCACTGTTGCTGCCAGGGAGATGGCTGAGGAAAGAAATCCGGTCTGTTGCTTATTACCTCTAAGGTTTAAACTCCTTCGCAAGGCCTCGCTCCAGCCCTTGCTACACCCAGAAACTTACGTCCCTCATCCACCCTCCTCTGAATCCTGTGCTCAACTCAGCCAAAGAGAGACCTTCCCAGATTCTCCCCAGCTTTTTCCTGCCACTGGACCTTGGCACATGCTGTTCTCTCTGCCCAGAAGATGCTCGTTCCAACATCAGCAAGTCCTACACAATCTCCAAAAACTGCTCGTCACCTCCACTGTGCAGGTAACGCTGCCTGCCCGTCCCCCATGACACGTCCGCACGCACCTTCCAAGGGGCCCCGCTCAGCTTGCAGCCACGCCCAGGCCCCTCCTTCACGCACTTCGCAGACCCCCGCAGCAGCGTCGGGCTCTACGACTGCTCACACAGTGTCTACGTGGTTGCTCTCATCAGCCTTCGAGGGCTCTCCCGGTGAGCAGACGGCCACTTCCTCTTTCACTTCACACCTAGCTTCCTTCCTCCTTAATTTTGCCCCCTTGGACAGGTTTCCCACAGCTCCTTTGTGAAATAGGAACTATGTCTTATTCTTTAGATCTTTAACCTGCCCAGTGCCTGGGGAAAGACTTTAAGCATAAACAAACCGTAGGGAACTTCCTCTGTGGCCCAGTAGCTAAGACTCGGAGCTGCCCATGCAGGGGGCCCGGGTTCGACCCCAGGTCAGGGAGCTGGATCCCACATTCAGCAATGAAGAGTTTGCCCTTGGCAGCTAAAGATCCTGCATGCTGCAATTAAGACCCGGCGCAGTCAAACATATAAATGTTAAACAAATAATAACAGTGATGAGACCACCTTGGTATCCCCATCCATCCCCGTGCCCCCACATAGATCCCCAAACAGTCTCACCGGCCCTGCCTAGGGCTGGCAGGCGGGGAGCTGACGTCGGGACGGGCTCATCATTAAGGTGGGGTAAAGGTAGGGTAGACAACCCTCCCGGGTTTGCCCAGGGTTGAGGAGTTTTGCTGGACATGGGATTTTTAGCAGTAAAACTGAGAAAGTCCTCCGGGAAAATTGGGATGGGTGATCACGTCATGAGTGGGAGACGTGATCATCACTCGGAAGTGAAGGAGACAGAACTGGTAGACACCAAGCTGTACCACTGTCCAGGTTCTGCGCTCATCCCTTACAGACTCCATCTCATGATGCGCCTCGCATTTGACTCCTGATCGTTAGAGTCTATTATACCCACTTCATAGAAGAGAAAACAGGTTCAGAGAGGCCTATTGACGTGGCCTAAACCACTGGATCCATAGACCATGCCTTTCTGCTGAACATGCTGTCTCCGGGGTCCTTCAACCACCTCCTTCCCTGGTGCCTGCCCCCTCCCCTCCACAACAGTAGCCTCCCCTGGCGGGGTACCGGGCCGGTCACCCCCGAGGGGGCCTCACCTCAACCTCAGATGGCCCAGATAAGACTAGCTTCTTGTCAAAGCAAGAGGAACCCACCGTCCTTGCCAAACTTCCATTATTTGTGTGTCTTTGTATAGCAAGTCAATGTTGATACGCAATAAAATATTTCTCATATGTGTCTGCCAGATGAGGACACTGCTATTCTTGTCCAGTAAGCTAACGTTTGATTAGAAGTTAGAGGAGAAAAGGGATTTATATCTCCAGTAATAAGATTTTTCTGCCAGGTGTTCGTTTGAAAAACCAGTATTACTAAAATGCTATCAGCCGTACTCACAGAATCATTGCTTTTATAATTTCTGAGACTCGGAGAACATAACACTGGCAAGCCACTAATACTTTCTTCTCTTCTGCCTCTGCAATGGGCTTCCCCAGAAAGGCAGGATGTAGAGACACTGAGTTTCTCCCAAAATGATGATTTCCTGTCTTCCTGACTAGACTTTGCTTTTCATCTGTAGTTGCTACAGAAAAAAAGGAGACAGTTTCGTATTTTCTCTCATCCTTTTCTTCTCTCTCTTAAAACCAACCAACCAAACAAAACAATGGTTTTTCAAGCCTGCTTGTATGTTTCTAAGTAACCCCAGGGAAATGAAAGCTGAAAAGTTACTAACAGGATGATAGTTCTAAGTGGTTAGAAAGCCCTGTATCTCCATCCGAGTGAAACTTCCTGCTCTGTGATGGGAAGTGGGGGTGGCTGTTCTGGGTTCGTGGCCACCATGACCTGTCGTTCTACATTCTTGATTTGAGAGAAAACAAGTGCCGTCAAACACGCCCCACCCCAACACACTCACACACTCACACACACACTCACGCACACTCACATACACTCACACTCACACACACTCACGCACACTCACATACACTCACACTCACACACACTCACGCACACTCACATACACTCACACTCACACACACTCACGCACACTCACATACACTCACACACACACACTCACACACACTCACACTCACGCACACTCACATACACTCACTCACACACACACGCACACTCACATACACTCACACACACGCACACTCACGCACACTCACATACACTCACACACACACGCACACTCACATACACTCACACACACACTCACACACACACTCACGCACACTCACACACACTCACTCACACACACACACACACACACACACACGCACACACGTCTCTCAGTTCCTATACTGGATTCCTTGCTGCACCTTCTGTCTTCCATAAGGAATCCCCCTAACTTGGCCCCTAGTTCCCTGAGGTCTGGTCAGTGACTTGGTGCTGATACTGGCTGTGAACCTTTGCTTATATCTCCACTTAAAATTCTACATCCCATTCTGGATCTGACCCCAACCACAGTGACCCGACCCCCAGACCCCTCAGGCTGGTCCCAGGATTAGGCTCTTCCATCACTGCCTTTGGTCTCACAAATAGACCCTGCCAAGCCCCACCGTGATTTAAGCCACGATTCGGCCAGGAAGAAAAATCGAATGAAATAAAGAATGCTGAGCAACCGAGGCAGCAGCGTGGTGTCGAGAAGCAGGTTCAGAGAGCAGCACTGTGAGTGGGAATAGCGGTTCGGCCTTATTTCAGAGCAAGGTGGAAAACCAAGCAGAAAGGGCCTTATTTCTGCCGAATCGGGCAAGCTGAAAGAGAAGGAGAAAACCAGGGAAAAGGAATTGACGCTTATCTGAGACATTGCTGTCAACCTTATTGTAGTGATCTCTTTAGTCCACAGAACATCCCTATTACATATGTTTTAGAGGAAATACTGACTTGATGTGTGTAAGATCATGGAATTGGTGAGACAGGGAAATGCTGATTTCAAAGTTTATATCTTTTTTTCTATGCCCATTGTTTCTGGTTATATTATAGATATAAGCAAAAAAGGAATTCAGAAGTGAAACTTTGAAAAAAAAATTCAGATATTGTTAACTCCACCAACCAGAATGGAAGAACAAAGCTGGACATACACACACACATCTGTCTGTCTGGCTATCTGTCTATCTGTCTATCTGATACATCTACTGATGTATCAACATTTTTTTAAACGTAGCTCCTGCCCAAGATTCCACCATGCAGTAGAAAATTAATTTTTTTTCACCAAGCCCAACTATACTGAGCTTAGCAGAAGAAGTACTAGGAAGTGTGAAGACATGAGAGAAGTCAAACAACTTGGTTCCAACCGCACAGCTGAGGGAATCCCCAGTGCTGACTTTTGCTGTGTGAAGAGGAGCAGGGCTGAGTGAGAATCACTCACTCTGAGTGCTATTCATCCAGTGATGTCACTGACTAATGTCTGAGTAATGACTGTTCATACCCACCATCCCTCCTAACCATTCCTTCAGGCTTGACTGAGAGACTGGGAGCTTCGTGAAGGAAAAGGGCTCCCAGGGAACAGGCGATAGATGTTAGGGGGTGACGCTGTGTCCAAATGGACAGGGTCCATGAGAGGAAGGTGGGGAGGGGTATAGCTCACCTCCTTTTGACCGTGTAAGAAGTAAAGGGATCACAAAAATATAGACCAGAAAAAGCAAAAACAAACCCCCCCAAACCCCTCCAAAATTTAAAAAACAAAAATAAGTATAGGCCGAGAATAAAGATTACATGAACTTTGTACGATTTTGAAAATTTTGCATAATTTTTCTTCCTGTCTTTATTAATCTTCTCTCTTTTCTGGTTGGGGTTGAAAATAAAAATCTCAAACGTGGATATAACTACAAAATTTCAAACCATCTTGATATTTTCACAGTTGAACGTATTCTTGGTGTTCCTGAGATGCAGTGTGATAGTAACTTTTGACCACAGAGCATTTTTCCAAAGGAGAAAACAAGGAAGCAATTGTAGAGCTCCCATGACAAAACGGAGAGTGTGCTTGGAACCTGAAGGTGAAAAAGTTGCTGGAAGAGACACTGATGTATAGATCAGTGTTATGGACTCTGTGGGAGAGGGAGAGGGTGGGGAGATTCGGGAGAATAGCATTGAAACATGTATAATATCATGTATGAAATGGGTCGCCAGTCCAGGTTCGATACACGATACTGGATGCTTGGGGCTGGTGCACTGGGACGACCCAGAGGGAGGGTATGGGGAGGGAGGAGGGAGGAGGGTTCAGGATGGGGAACAGGTATACCTGTGGTGGATTCATTTAGATATTTGGAAAAACTAATACAATATTGTAAAGTTTAAAAATAAAATAAAAATTAAAAAAAAAAAGAAAGAAATGGTCAAACTTGATGTATGTATTTAATAGCCAGGTAATGGAACCCCAACAAGGCATTACATCTTCTTTCTTTATTTCAATTTTAAAGAAAAAACAATAGATTAAAATTATTTATATGTATATTACAAAATATCAATTATTATTGTTCAGTCACTAAGTCATGTCCAACTCTTCGCGAGAGGAGTAATTATTCAATAAGTGGCAATATAGTAACTCATGCATTGAGGAATCCAACGATCTCTCCTTTAATTTCCTGATATTTTCAAGAACAGCATGCAAACATATACACACTCACAAACACACACACTTTATGATGCAAATCCCAAATCAGAAAATCCAGAAAAAGTGCAAAGAATACTTGACTACCTGTTGGTTTAACAACTATTAAGATTTTCCCATGTTTATTGCAACTGTGTGTGTGTGTATCTACATCCACTTCAAAATAAAGACATCATGGCATTTTATCTTTAAATGCTTAAAGCTGTCTTGCTACATAACCACAGTAAAGTAATCATGCTGAACAAAGTTGAAAATAATTTCCTAATATCATTGATTATCCAGTCTATTTTTTCATTTATCTCGAAAGTATCTTTATATCTGTTTTCCCCCAAAAGTGTTGCCAAAAATCACCCTCTAAATTTGATTGTAATGCTATGCAGTGTCTCTCAATCCCCCCTCCTCCTTTTTTATATGATTTTTCAAGAGGTCAGGCCAATTGCCTTATAGAATATCTCATATTCTGTGTTCGTATGGTGGTTTTCTTCCTGGCTTCATTTGACTTATTCCTGTATCCAGTGTATTTTCTATAAACTAGAACTTTTAGCAAAAGGCTTTATTAGATTCCGATTAAAGATATTTCACAGTAATTCTCCATAGGCGATGCTGTGTACTTTTCCTCTCATCAAGACGCCTGTGATGACTGTGCTGTTGTCTCATTATTGGTGAAGTCGTGCTAGACTGGCGAGCCGAGGCAGTGGCTGCCAGATCTCTCCACTATGAAGATACATTTCCATCCTCAGCAAACAAGCCGCAGGCTCGACACTTTGGCGAGATGGGACTCTCCCTTTTCAGGCCTCTGTTTCCTAACATTTAGACACCTTCCCTGAGTCAATTCTCCCATTAGGGTTACAAAATGCTTATTTAATCATTCTATTATTTCCTAGCTGGCCGTCATCTGAAAGGAAGACATTTTCTCATCCAGTGAACTTTATAGTTCTTTCTGAAAAAATCAGGAAATCAGCTAGTTTCCTTTAAGTATCACTTATCTTTGTTAGGAGTAGAATATCACCCCCAGTGGTCATAGAAAAGTTCTGTTGTTGTTGCTTACTTTATCTTTATTTTGATTATTATTAAGGACTTGTGCATTTTTATCCATTCAGTATGCTTACGTTGGTTACAGAAAAAAATTTTTAAATCGTCAAATTGCCCCAAATTTGGCCAGTTGGAGCTCCTTCAAGCTGGCTGCTCTTTTCTTTCATTTTTTATAAATATACTTTTATTTTTTAAACATATTTATTTTTATTTTGGTTGCACTGGGATTTCATGTGGCATGCAGCTGAGTTGCCCTGTGGCATGTGGATCTTAGTTCCCCAACCAGGGATAGAACCTACATCCCCTCTGTTGGAAGGCAGGTTCTTTACCACTGGAACACCAGACAAGTCCCTACTCTTTTCTTTGGATGTGATTCCAGTAGTCTTTGAGTACTTTCTTGCTTTCTGAAACAAGCTTGCTTTGCATATTCCCTAATCCAGGCCTGAAATAAGTCACTTCTCTAAGATGCTCCAGTTCCTTTTATTGGGTGACGATATTAAGAAATCACAATCTGCATTCTAGAAACAACCACCACTCCTGAAGGACCATTGCCTCCAGGTTCTATCACTTTCTAGAGCTAGAAAATATATATACTTGTAAATCATTAGTTTAAATTGGCCATTTCCAGTTCAAATTTAATATTAGTGTTTTAATTTAGCTACTTTTTTCTTTCCTTTTATACATTAAAAATCATGCTTCCCAAATACATTACATCAGTCATTCCTGCATTGCTTTATCCTATAATATATATAAACATAGTTTCAAAATAATAATACAATATTATTACTAATGATAAAACTACTGAATGACCTTCAATGTTTTTAGTAGTTCTTTTTGTCCTTGGAATATAGTCCACAGGGAATATACAGTATTGTTTTCTAATAGGAGTTAATTCTTGTCTCTCTGGTTCAGTCGTTTATGTTTGTCTTAAATTTTAGGGGTTTTTGTTTCATGTTTATAAAAATTATAAAGTATTTATATATTTCCAAACTCAGTATCCAGTTTTATCCCTGTTGCCTCAAATGCATTCCCTCTTTTCTTCCTTCCCCTCCCCATTTTTAACAATTTCTGGTTTATCCTGTCAGTGTGGTTTTTTGCAAACATCTCCCCTCTTTCTTACCCCAAGGGTAGCACATACTGTATGCCTTCTTTTGTATTGATATCTTGCAATTATTCCACTACATACTAGGGATCCCTCCATATCGGCTCAAAGAGACCTTCCCCATTCTTTTTAACAGCTTTGTGTTTCTCCACTGCACGGATGTACCATAACTCTTTCATCCAGGACATTCTCACTGGACGTGTTTCCAGTGTTTTGTTATTAGCAAACATGACATGTCCTTTTTGAAAGGCAGAGTACTATAAACTAACAGCTACGTATCTATGTTTCGCATTTCCTTACCCATATTAAAATATGCTTTAGAAGAAAAAGATTACTTACATTGATTTACGTTATTAACATCCTTCAGAACATTTGAGTTTCATGGAACAATTTAGGACAACACCATGGTAGGTGTGCAGACTCATAGCTCTGACAGATACAAGTGTTTAGACTACTGCTTGGCAAACTGCAAGTGCTCAATACGTGAAAATCTCCCCTGGTGGCTCAGACGGTCGAGAGTCTGCCTGCAATGTGGGAGACATGGGTTTGATCCCTGGGTTGGGAAGATCCTCTGGAAAAGAAAACGAGTACCCACTCCAGCACTCTCGTCTGGAGAATCCCCTCGGACAGAGGAGTCTGGCGGGCTTCAGTCCATGGGGTTGCAAAGTTGGACATGACAGCGACTAACAATACATAAAACTAATAGTATTCAGAAAAGCAATAGTATTGGTAACAGCAGAAAGTTTTTAAATGTTTTCTTTGTTTGGGCATGTCATCAAGGAATCTGAGAGCTGAGTAGGCTACATCTTACTCTTTGGTCAGTTATTTGATGAACATGTGTTGAGTAACTGCTGCGTTCTGGGCAATAGGGTAAGAACTCATACCTGGAGCCAGAGCATACACTGCCAGCCTGAGGGAAGGAATGAAGGACAACAGGGAGTCAAACCAGGTCTCGGGAGTGGCACTGAGGATCCAGGGGCGAGGCAGCAGAAAGTTGCCAGGGGGCAGAAATGCCAGGGGGTCTTCTCTTGTGAAGAGGAAGTTGACTCAAATTCGGAGCCTCCATTGGAGTTGGAATCAAACCACAAGACACAGTCAAATCACAGAATTAGTGGCAATGGCCAGAGACGAGGGGAGGGGAGGAGAGGGGGGAGGAAGTGGCAGCTCCTGAGTGGCCTGGCCACTCAGAAGAGGAAAGGAAGCCTGAGAGGAGAGGCTGCATGCTAGGAGAAATGTCTGTCCACGGAGAGAAACAAGTCACGTGATCGAGAAGGGGTAAACGGGTGGTTTATTCAGCAAAGCTCATCAGGGAAGACTCTGAATTTTTACCACAGGACTTATGAATGGATGGCAAGTTGGAAGCATTGATGTTAAGGTCACAGGCAGGAGGATTCTAAGGCAAGAGAGTGTGGCTGTAGCGTCATGAAAAAAAAAGAGGTGAGGTTGGAGAACCTTAGCCAGGAAGGAATTGAGAGTCTAAGTGAGAAAGAAAGTCTGAACGAGGGGATCTGCATGAATGGTTGGCAGAAGTGACACCCCTGCAGTCATTTCTAAACACGGTCATTCTGCTAGCTGGATGTAAGAAACAGAAAACGCAAGTGTTCGTCGCTCAGTCGTGTCAGACTCTGCGACCTCATAGACTATAGGCTGCCAGGCTCCTCTGTCCATGGAATTCTCCAGGCAAGAATACTGGAGTGTAGCCATTTCTTTCTCCAGGGATCTTCAAACCTGGGTCTCCTGCATTGCAGGCAGATTCTTTACAGTCTGAGCCACCAGGGAAGTCAAGGTCCAACCCAAAAGACAAGGATGGTAAATCCCGACAAGGATGGTAAAGGGTGTTCCCCGGATGACAGCTGTCTCACTGAAGACATTAGTTAAGACTGAAGCCAACAGAAGATTCTTGGAGGTGTTTTTTGGGGGGTGGATTTTTGTTTTTCTTTGCCACGCCTTGCAGGATCTTAGTTCTGTGGACAAGGATTGAACCGGGGGCCCTCATCGGCGAAAGCGTGGATCAGGGGCGGTTCTGGAAGTTTTATCTGACAATAAAATGGACGGACAACCTGAAACAGCTGGTTGTATTAGTGAAACTTGCGGTTCACTAATGCTAGGTACCAAGAGAACCAAGCAAAGAGAAAGTAAGGCAATTATTTATCCTAGGGAAAACAAAAAGCTGTATAAGAAAGGACGTTTGGCTGTGAACAGCCTTTACAAATTAATAACATAAACACTGAACACCAACCTGGTGAAAAGTTACAATGTAACTATATTAAAGGAAGAGGTGCATGTGTGTGGTGTGAAGATGAAAAAAAAAAAAATTAAGTCTTCTTCTTCCATAGCAAGGAGTAAAGAGAAAAGGCCTAAAGCTGAAAAATCAAGATGGAGCTAAACAAACGTGCTATTTACAGACAGAAGGTCAGCACCAACAGAATTAGTTAAAAACATTGGAAAGGACTTCCCAGGTGGTCCAGTGGTTGAGAATCTCCTTTCAGTGTGGGGAACGCAAGTTGGATCCCTGGTTGGGGAACTAATATCCCACATTCCACAAGGCAGTCACTGAGCCCACAGGCCACCACTACTGAGCCTGCACACCACATCTGAGATCCAATGCAGCCAAATAAATAAAGAAGTAAAGAAAAAAAAATTTTAAGTTGAAAGTTTTCAACTCTGGGCTTCCCTCATAGCTCAGTTGGTAAAGAATCCGCCTGCAATGCAGGAGACCCCGGTTTGATTCCTGGGTTGGGAAGATCCGCTGGAGAAGGGATAGGCTACCCACTCCAGTATTCTTGGGCTTCCCTTGTGGCTCAGCTGGTAAAGAATCCACCTGCAATGCGGGAGACCTGGGTTTGATCCCTGGGTTGGGAAGATCCCCTGGAGAAGGGAACGGCTACCCACTCCAGTATTCTGGCCAGGAGAATTCCATGGACTGTGTAGTCCATGGGGTCGAAAAGAGTTGGACACGAATGAGTGACTCTCACTTTCACTAATCAACTCTGGGGGGAAGGACAGGATCGGAAGGGAGGCAGTGACTAAAACTTTTTTAAGCAAATCTGGCAGAACTATTGGACTCTCTAAACTATGTGGATAAACTTACTTTGTTAAAAATTAAAATTTTAAGAAAGAAAATCCATCAGAAAAGGAGATGTGGAGGCAGCTGATGTAGAAGTCTCCTTCAGAGAGAGTGGCTGGGAGGAGCTTGCAGGGTGGGCTGGGGGTTACAGGACAGAGAGGAGGCTTCCTGTTCTCAATATATGAAAGCGATGGTATTTTTATTATCTATGGAGGGGAACCCTGGAAAGGGGGTAGAATTTGAAAATACAGAAAAGAAGTTGACTATCTACTCTAAAAGAGACTGAAAGAAGTCAGATCAAAAATGCATAACAATATTTTTTTTTAAGGGACCCGAAGAGAAAGACTTTGAGACTAGAAGAAAATAACGTGAGCATGAGGCCAAATACATAAACCTAAAAGATTTGGAATTGCTCCATATTCCTTCCAAATTGCTTCTGGTGACTTCTGGGTAATATAGGCATAGTGAAGAAAAGCACACTTCTGATCAAAAAATGAGGCACAAAAAATTTAAGTACAGTTGATTTACTATGTATCTTTAACTACTGCTGCACAGCTAAGTGCTTCAGTTACACACACACACACACACACACACATTTTTACATATTCTTTTCCACTATAGTTTGTCACAGGATAGGGACTCTTGAGAATCCCTAGAACAGCAAGGAGATCAAACCAGTCCATCCTAAAGGCAATCAACTCTGAACATTCATTGGAAGGACTGATGCTGAAGCTGAAGCTCCAATACTTTGGCCACATGATGCGAAGAGCTGACTCATTTGAAAAGACCCTGATGCTGGGGAAGATTGAGAGCAGGAGGAAAAGGGGACGACAGAGGATGAGCTGGTTGGATGGCATCACCGACTCAATGGACAAGAGTTTGAGCAAACTCTGGGAGATGGTGATGGATGGGAAAGCCTGGTGTGCTGCAGTCCATGGGGTCGCAAAGAGTCGGACACGACTAAGCGACTGAGCAACAACAAAAATTGAGTATTGCTCCTTGTGCCATATATAAAAGCTTACATCTGCTGACCCGAGTCTCCCATTCCATCCTCCCCCAACCACCTGCCCCCTGTCTGTTCAAAAGAGGACAATTTTAACAACTTTATTAAACATTAGGACAGAGATCAGGGAAACACTTTTCCAAGGATGCATCAAGTTAACTTTTAAGTAAAAGATCAACAGAGATGAGGGCGCGATGGAGCCAGACATCTCTCATGGTGTCTTCCAAGACCCTCTTCTTTCTCTGAGGACAACCCGACTCCTCACCTCAGAGGTGGGCGCCGGCCATCACGTTTGTACCGTGGGATCTGATCCCCGTGGGCCGGGGTGGACACTTTCCCTAAGTTTGGGCAATCGTTTGTTTTTTCAATAACTTTAAATTGTGGCTGAGAGACACGGTCTCCGTGGGTGGCTAGAGCTGAGGTGACACACACACACAAGACCCACGAGATCGGCAGGTCGGCTGAACAGGACAGTCAGTCCACACAGAGAGAACACGGCTGACGCGCTCAGGGACCTAGAGAGCAGGGCGTCTGCGGCCCAGAGAGGGCTGGGCGCTGGGCTCTGCTGGCGCTTCAGCTCTGAGTTCTGCTCCCTGTGCGCCTGACTCAAACCCACACTTGGGTTCTGGGTACCACTCCAGCATCTTTATTGTAAACACCCTCTCTTGTGTCTGTGATTATTCTAATAGCGTTTCCGTGACTGACTGGCAAACAAAAATCACGCCTAGGACAGCCCTCCCTCACTCCCACCCAAGTCCTCTCCTGGTCTGTGACCCCCCACCTCACTCTCTGCCGGGAAGCCCACGGAGTGCCCATAATCTCTTCGTTTCTTTCTTTTCCAGGACAAAACGCTCACAATTCCAAACCCTTTCTTGCCCCTACATACCTGTATTACGCTCAGCTTCTTCTTTATTGGGGGCGGGGGCTGTGTCACCTGGCATGTGAGAGCTTAGTTCCCCAACCAGGGATCAAACCCACATCCCCTGTGTTGGAAGGGCAGAGTCTTAACCACGAGACCACCAGGGAAGTCCCTTGCTCAACTTCTACGCCCTAAACGGCCCAGGTTTTCCAGAAAGTCTTCCCAAATCACTCAGACCTCAGGGATCCACTCTTCTGACGACCTCCGATGGCACCAGCCAGTCTCCATCCCCAGACCCCAGCCTGGGGCCAGAACGACTTCATCAGCACCATCTGGAGCGTGTTAAAAATTACAGAGTCCCTGTCACCACTCTCTCCACCCCAGAGATACTCATTCAGTAGATCTGGGAGTAGCCTGTACTCATCAAAAGGCTCCCAAGTGATTCTTCTGTGTATTCAGTTTGAAAACCACCAGTCTGTACCATTCATTTGGTACCTGATATAATAGCTCAGTTGGTAAAGAATCTGCCTGCAATGCAGGAGACCCTGGTTCGATCCCTGGGTTGGGAAGACCCCCTGAAGAAGGGAAAGGCTACCCACTCCAGTATTCTGGCCTGGAGAATTCCATGGATTGTATAGTCCCTGGGGTGGCAAAGAGATGGACACAATGGAGCAACTTTCACTTCACTTCATAAACTACTTTGTAGAGCTGGTTATTGCTTTGGGTGTACTTTAGATTTTGTTCACAGTAAACTAAAACCTTCTGCGTGCGTGGTGTCACTTCAGTCATGTCCGACTCTTTGTGACCCTATGGACCGTAGCCTGCCAAGCCCCTCTGTCCATGGGATTCTCCAGGCAAGAACACTGAAGTGGGTCGCCATGACCTCCTCCAGGGGATCTTCCGGAGCCAGCAACTGAAACTGCGTTTCTTATGTCTCCTGCGTTAGGCAGGCACGTTCTTTATCACTAGCACCACCTGGGAAGCCCTAGGCCACAGATTTAAAGAGGATTCAGAGAGATATCTCCTAGACCTCCCTTCTCACAGATACCTTGAGAAGTAGTAGATCACTACTCTCTACCCTCCTACCTGATGTGATGGACCTCAGACGGAGAATGTGCCCATCCTACCCAAGCCTTGGCCTCTCTTTGTCATGCATGGAATGCTAGCGAATGCAGGAAAAGGAGATAGCATCTACATCACAGCTGGATACCATTGGCCTCTTCATGACGGTAAATCTGAGTAAGAGTGAAGTTTCCATGAATGTTCCCTTGCCTGGTGTCCTTCAGAACTGTCATCGGTTGGGGGAGTTGGCAATGAACAGAATACTCTGCATCCCTTTGGGGGCAAATCTGAATTCAGGATATAAATTTCATGACGTCCATGTGAAATGGTCCGTTCACAAGTGACACACAAGGGGGCCACGCTGATGAGTCAAATGAAGCAAGACATAGCTAGATTGGCCCATGAATGAATGCCAGTCCCCAGTAGCACGTCACGCTCAATGGCCATCACCAGAAATCCCCTCTTCCAGACCCTAGAGTCCTTTGCATGCATGCTTAGTCCCTTCAGTCATATCCAACTGTTTGGGACCCCACAGACTGTAGCCCACCAGGCTCCTCTGTCCATGGGGTTCTCCAGGCAAGAATACTGAAGTGGGTTGCCATGCCCTTCTCCAGGGGATCTTCCCGATCCAGGGACCAAACCCGTATCTCCTGCAGAGCAGGCAGAGTGTTTACCCACTGAGCCACCTGGGAGTTCCCCTAGTGTCCCTTACACCCTTAGAGAACTGGCTAAGGCCTGGGAAGATGGACACTGTGCAAACATTGTTTAAAATTTTACTGCTGCTGGCCAGGGCTTTGGGTAGACCAATAAACTGTGTGTGTGTGTGTGTGTGTGTGTGCGCATGTGTGTGTGTTGGGGCTGGGAAAAGGAACGCATTGGTTCCCCACAACTCCCTGCCATGAGTATGGGGGCCAAAAAGGAGGAGACCTATAGGACAAGGGTTGATCCCATTCAAAGTCAGCATGATGAACTTGGTGGAGTCGCACTGAGCAGGCAAGGGCCGTCAGAAACTTGCCAGGAAGCTGAATGGTGTCTCACACTTGCTTCTCTCAGAAGGGCCATCACCTAAAGTAGCAAAAACCACATGATCAAGGTTCAAGCTCACAATTCTGGGTCCTTTCTCTGCCCACCTCCCTCCAACCTGACCCCCTCGCCTCCCCTCTGCTTGTCCCTGCTCCCCTCCCGGAATCTCTCGTCCTCCACCCCCATCCTGTGCAGGTCCCCACCTTCCTCCCCCAGACCCCCGGAGCACCTGGGGGTGCTGGACAGGCACGTGCCCGTGATGATGAGGGTGATGCCCCCGAGGAAGCCCCCTAAGCCAAGGACCAGGCCGAGGGCACAGACCAGAGTCCCTGTGGTGTCAGGCAGCGCGGTGGGCACCTGGGGCTCTGGGAGAGAAAGGGAGGGTCAGGGGGTCCTGCAAAGGGGTTCAGGGTGAAGGATGCACAGGTCTGAGGTGGGTAGCGGGGAGGGGGCTCCGTACCCCAGTGCTGAAAGAGCGGCTGGTCCAGGCCCCAGTGCTCCACCTTGCAGTCGTAGAAGTCGTCCACCAAGGGCACAAAGGTCAGGTAGTGGAACTTCCGGAACAAGTGGTCAGGCTGCGCGTAGAAGCTGCTCTGGGTCACGCCCTGGGTGACGGGATGGCCGTTGCGCAGCCAGGTGATGTTGATGACCGGGGGGAAGATTTTGTCCACGATGCAGATGAGGACATTGGGCTCGCCCAGCTGCACGTGAGACTTGGGCAGCACGGCCACTCTGGGGGACACTAGGAAGAAGCAGGCCTTGAATCCCACAGGAGCAGCCTCCAGCTGGGGCCTCGTCAGGGTGGACTGAGGGGTGCTTCCTGGTATCAGCCTTCTGAGAGCAGTGGATGCTCTGGGCTGGTGACACCAGGGCAGAAGCGGGGAACAGAGGGACAAGAGACTGAAGGGACAGGGGGTGCCCAGGAGTTGCCGTATCTGCCAGGCAGGAGGGGTCATTCCTACAGGAAGAGGCTGTTGAAGGAATCTGAGGAGATCTAGAACCTCCTGGGAAAGAAAAGGGTTGAATACAAGTCTCAGATTTTGAGAGTGGGGCCAGGGAGCCAACAGAGGCCTGAGGGGTGGGGCAGAGGCTTCTCTGGACCTCCTCTGCTTGCTGGGGGCCTGGGGGTGGACAGGGGAAGGGCCTGGTACCGTTGGGGGCTCTGGTGCCGTTGGAGCGCTTCACCAAGTCCTCCAGATGCGCTTTGATCATTGCGATACTGACCAGCCCGCTCTGCGGGTCAAAGTAGGCGAAGTTGCCAAATTCAGGCAGACGCCACACAGCCTCCCTCTTCTTCAGATCCACAGAAAACAGCTGTTCTCCATCAAAATCATACGTGAACTGACCTGCACCATCATAGGACTGGTAGAAGGCTGGTCCATAGGAGCCCATGTGGTCAGCTGTGTTGGGTGAGTTCAGGGTCGGGGGAGAAAAGAAAAGGTATCAGCTCTCATCCATCAGGTGTGATGGGTTGAGTCTCTGAGCTATGCCTCATCCTGGGTTCTGCATGGGGGAAGAGCCCTGTTCTGACACTGAGTTGGTCCCTGGAGAGCAGAGGAGTTGCTGAGGGTTGGAAGGGAGAGGATGGAGGGGCTGGCCAGCACAGAGGCAAGGGTTTGGCCCAGCACACTGCGCTGGAAGAAGAGAGACCACCTAAACTCAGGCTTGTGACCCTAGAGTTAAATCTTGACTCTGATCACCGGTCCAGTGGGGTCCTGTGCGTGAGACGAGAAGAGTAGGGGTGGGACGAGGAGAAACTAACTGAGGTTAAGAGCACCCATGGCATGCAAAGATTCTTCAATATACGCAAATCAATCAGCGTGATGCACCATATTAACAAACTGAAAGATAAAAACCATATGATCATCTCAATAGATGCAGAAAAAGCCTTTGACAAAATTCAGGACCCATTTATGATTAAAAAAAGCTTCAAAAAATGGGCAAGGAAGGAACCTACCTCAACATAGTAAAGGCCGTATATGATAAGCCCACAGCAAACATTACTCTCAATGGTGAAAAACTAAAAGCATTCCCTCTAAGATCAGGAACAATGTGAGGGTGTCCACTCTCACCACTATTATTCAACATAGTTTTGGAAGCCCTAGCTACAGCAATCGGAGAAGAAAAATACATAAAAGGAATCCAGATAGGAAAAGAAGTAAAACTCTCACTGTTTGCAGATGACATGATACTATACATAGAAAACCCAAAAGAAACTATTAGAGCTAATCAGTGAATTCAGCAAAGTCATGGGATACAAGGTCAATACACAGAAATCACTTGCATTTCTATATACTAACAGTGAAAAAATCAGAAAGAGAAATTAAGGAATCAATCCCATTCGCCACTGCAACAAAAAGAACAAAATATCTAGGAATAAACCTACCTAAGGAGACAAAAGAACTGTATATGGAAAATTATAAGACACTGATGAAAGAAATCAAAGATGCCATAAACAGATGGAGAGATACTCCATATTCCTGGGTAGGAAGAATCAATACTGTGAAAATGACTATACTACCAATTGCAATCTACGGATTAAATCCAATGCCTATCAAATTACCAATGGCATTTTTCACAGAACCAGAACAAAAAGAAATATAAAAATTTGTCTACAGACACAAAAGACCCCAAATAGCCAAAGTACTCTTGAGAAAGAAGAACAGAGTTGGTGGAATCAATCTTTCTGACTTCAGACTATACTACAAAGCTACAGTCATCAAGACAGTGTGGTACTGGCACAAAAACAGAAATATCGACCAATGGAACAAGACAGAAAGCCCAGAAATAAACCCACGGACCTATGGGTACCTTATTTTTGACAAAGCAGGCAAGAATATACAATGGGGCAAAGATAGCCTCTTCAATAAGTGGTGCTGGGAAAACTGGACAGCTATATGCAAAAGAATGAAATTAGAACACTTCCTAATGCCATACACAAAGAGAAACTCAAAATAGATTAAAAGCCTAAATGTAAGACCAGAAGCTATAAAACTCTTAGAGGAAAACATAGGCACAACACTTGATGACATAAATCAAAGCAAGATCTTCTATGACCTACCTCCTAGAGTAATGGAAATAAAAATAAACAAGTGGGACCTAATTAAACATAAAAGCTTTCACACAGCAAAGGAAACTACGAACAAGGCGAAAAGACAACCCTCAGATGGGAGAAAATAATAGCAAGGGAAACAACTGACAAAGAATTAATTTCCAAAATACACAAGCAGCTCATACAACTCAATACCAGAAAAACAAACAACCCAATCAAAAAGTGGGAAAAAAGACCTAAACAGACATTTCCCCAAAGACATACAGATGGCTAACAAACACATGAAAAGATGCTCAACATCACTCATTATTGGAGAAATGCAAATCAAAACTACAATGAGATACCACCTCACACCAGTCAGAATGCCCATCCATCAAAAAGTCTACAAACAATAAATGCTGGAGAGGGTGTGGAGAAAAGGGAACGCTCTTGCACTGTTGGTGGGAATGTAAACTGATACAGCCAGTATGGAAGACGGTATGGAGACTCCTTAAAAAGCTAGGAATAAAACCACCATATGACCCAGCAATCCCACTCCTAGGCATATACCCTGAGGAAACCGAAACTGAAAAAGACACATGTATCCCATTGTTCATTGCAGCACTATTTACAATAGCTAGAACGTGGATACGACCTAGATGCCCATTGACAGATGAATGGATAAAGAAGTTGTGGTACATATACACAATGGAATATTACTCAGCCATAAAAAGGGACAGATTTGAGTCAGTTCTAAAGAGGTGGACGAACCTAGAGCCTCTTATACGGAGTGAAGTAAGTCAGAAAGAGAAATATAAATATTGTATATGACACATATATATGGAATCTAAGAAGACGGTACTTGTAACTTTATTTTCAGGGCAGCAATGGAGAAACAGACATAGAGAGCAGACCTATGGACAAGGGGGGAGGGGAGGAGGGAGAGGGTGAGATGCATGGAGAGAGTAACATGGAAACTTACAATTGCATATGTGAAATACACGGCCAGTGGGAATTTGCTGTATGACTCAGGGAACTCAAACAGGGGCCCTGTGACAATCTAGAAGGGTGGGGTGGGGACGGAGATGGGGGGGAGTTTTGGAAGGGAGGGGACATGGGTGTGTACCCATGGCTGATTCTTGTTGATGTATGACAGAAAACCACAAAATTCTGTAAAGCAATTATCCTTCAACTGAGCAACTGAACTGAACTGAATTATCCTTCAATTTTTAAAACAAAGGCAAAAAAAAAAAGCATCCGTGGGCACAGAAATGCAGTTTAAGTGGGTGTGAAGGAAAACAGGAGATGGCTGTAGGAGTAAGAATTAAGAAGGGTAGAAAAAGGCAGCCCAAGGTATTGCAGAGAGCAATAGAAAAGGAATTCAAAGTTCAAAGTTCATGTCCCATCTCTTCTGCTCAGCGCATTATGATTAAATGTGTCTCTTGACATGAATGAGGCTCAGCTTTCTAGAAATTAGGGTTTAGGTGACGGTGGATAAGATGGCTTGATAATCCTATGAAATTAATTGCAGAGCAGTCATGAGAAATCACCGTGTGGGCAGCACGATACAGGCCCCAGGAATATAGACAAAACAGCTGTGGGCCCTGCAGACAAGGAGCTCGTGAACAGAGCAGGATAAAGACATAAACAACTCTCTATTGACCTGGTAAAAAATATGGTACTAGAGCTGGAGGTGAATGGGCACATTTCAAACCAGGAAGTTCTGCAGAAATCAGGATGCTGGGACTTCCTTGGCAGTCCAGTGGTTAAGACTCCATGCTTCCAATGCAGGGGAGGCGGGTTTGATCCTTGGGCAGGGAACTAAGATCACACATGCTGTGCATCTTGGCCACAAAATTTTAAAATATAAATTAAAAAAAAAGATGGAGTTCCTTGGTTGTACAGTGGATAAAAATCCACCTGCCAATGCAGGGGACACGGGTTTGATCCCTGGTCTGGGGAAATTCCACATGCCATGGAGCAGCTAAGCTGGTGCACTGCAGCTACCGAGCCCTGGCCCCCTCGAGCCTGTGCTCCACAGTAAGGGAAGCCGAGACACTGCAACTAGACAGCAGCCTGGCTTGCTGCAGCTAGAGAAAGCCTATGCACAGCAGTGAAGACCCAGAGCAGCCACAAGTAGATAAATACATAAAAGTTGTTTTAAAAAATCAGGATGCTGGGCAGCAAGATGGAGGTCTGGGTCTCAGAGAGGGGGGAAGGGGACTTTCTTGGTGGTCCAGTGGTTAAGGCTTCACCTTTCAGTGCAGGGGTTACAAGTTCGATCCCTGGCCAGAGGGTAGCTAAGATCCTACAATGCCGCACGTCCAAAAAACCAAAACATAAAACAGAAGCAATGTTGTAACAAATTCGATGAAGACTCTAAAAATGGTCCACAGTTAAAAAAAAAAAATTTAAAAAACGAAAGGAAGGAAGGAGGAACAGGAGGCACCAGAACATGGCTAGTGTGGCCAGGCTGAGCCTGTATTTTAGGTCCAGGACAGACCTGATCGAAGTGAGAGGGATGGGGAGTCTCTTGGCAACGGAAGTTGCCGTAAACCAGCGGAGAGGAACCGCTCACACTCTGTATCATCGCAAGGGTAACCCCACGCCCGTAATCTCCTCTCCTCGCCCAGCGCCCTCAGCACTCACCCTTGATGGCCCCAACTTCCTGGAGGCTCAGGAGGGTCATCAAGGTGTGCAGTCCCAGGACCAGCCTCCCCCTGAGGACCATTGCCCTCTGGCGCTTTAACCAAATAAGTCCCGCTTGGTGTTGGGGGTAAAGGAAGAAGGTGGAGGTAAAGAGGAAGCAAACAGATTCTGGGGTGGGGGTGGGGAGCCCCCTGCTGTGTTCAGCCAATCAGAGAAATTCTCTCAGTTGGGGTAGCTGTTGCTGGGGGAAGATGCGAAGGAAAGCGCCTGGATGAGAAGATGGAAGAGGTCAGTGGGCCCAGGTGCCCCAGGGAGGCTTGTCCACAGGAAAGTCAGGAGGGGTGGGAGGGCCTTAGACCCAGGGTTCCTACATCCTCCAAGGGGGACCCTTTGAAGGCAGAGAAAAGGCCATCGAAGCGCAAATCCTCTTTGATCCGTGGGGTAGGGGCTCCTACTTATCTTGGAAGTCTTTGTGGACCAATTTGGAGTTGAAAAATAGAATAAATATGGAGGTTCTTTGGCGATCCAGTGGTTAGACTCCAAACTCCCACTGTAGGGGACGTGGGTCCGATCCCTGTCAGGGGAACTAAGATCCCACAAAATCTTTTTTTCCAGCACAGCCAAGAAAAAAAATTACATAGAAATTTTAAAAGGGAAACGTTGAATCAGTTCAGGTCAGTTCAGTCGCTGAGTCGTGTCTGACTCTTTTCGACCCCATGAATTGCAGCACACCAGGCCTCCCTGTCCATCACCAACTCCCGGAGTTCACCCAATCCCACGTCCATCGAGTTGGTGATGCCATCCAGCCATCTCATCCTCTGTCGTCCCCTTTTTCTCCTGCCCCCAATCCCTCCCAGCATCAGGGTCTTTTCCAATGAGTCAATTCTTCGCATCAGGTGGCCAGAGTACTGGAGTTTCAGCTTTAGCATCATTCCTTCCACAGAAATCCCAGGGCTGATCTCCTTCAGAATGGACTGGTTGGATCTCCTTGCAGTCCATGGGACTCTCAAGAGTCTTCAACACCACAGTTCAAAAGCATCAATTCTTCGGCACTCAGCTTTCTTCATAGTCCAACTCTCACATCCATACATGACCACTGGAAAAACCATAGCCTTGACTAGACGGACCTTTGTTGGCAAAGTAATGCCTCTGCTTTTGAATATGCTATCTAGGTTGGTCATAACTTTCCTTCCAAGGAGTAAACATCTTTTAATTTCATGGCTGCAATCACCATCTGCAGTGATTTTGGAGCCCCCAGAAATAAAGTCTGACACTTGTTGGATACACAGTAGCAAAAAATATTTAGAGGCTTTAAATCATGTTTAAAATTATTACTTTATTTCATTATATGAGGGAAAATGTATCATTGTTAGAGATGTTTAGAGTACAAAAGAACTCCAGCGGGCTGTTCTGAGCAGGGCAGAGAGCACTGGGTGGCCTCCATGAGTTCGTCCAGGTCCCCTGTGCCCCATCTCAGACTGAAGGTTGGCCTGTATGGACCAAATCACCCTTATTTTTGGCTTCCAATTGGGCTCAGCCAATGGGAGGCATGGAGTGCCCAGGTGGCACATTGGCAAAGAATCCGCCTGCCAGTGCAGAAGATGCAAGAGACCCGGGTTGGATCCCTGGGTGGGGAAGATCCCCTGGGGAAGGAAATGGCAACACACTCCAGTATCCTTGTCTGGAAAATTCCATGGACAGAGGAGCCTGGCAGGCTACAATCCACGGGGTTGCAAAGAGTCAGACACGACTGATCATACACACACACACACACACAATGGGAGGCATTGGCAGAATTTAGTCTAATGTAAAACATATGTAAAGTTAATTCTCTGTCCTGGTAAACAGAAGTCTAACCAAATATCTGAAGGCAATGTGTCAAAAATGATGAAAGAAATAATTTTCAACTTCGAAGGGATCTGAGAAATCATCAGTTTCCAAACCTGACCACACAGAAGAATCAGCCATGGAGTGTGTTAAAAATACGAATTCTTGGGTTCCATCCTGACCTGAGTTAAAGTAGCCTTTCCACAGGTGGGGCCAGGGGACCTGTGTGTCTAGCGTGCTCCCTAGGTGATTCTTGGGCAACAGGTTATGGACTGCTTTCTGGCACAAATGCCCGCTCTGGTGTTCTTTTCTGCACCAAGTGGAGTAGATAGAGACTTCTGACTTCAAACTAACCAGATTATGAGTACTGATGGATTTTGGTGGCACAGTTTATGGGGACCCCTAGCCTTGGTTCTTTTTGTTTCCATTCCCCAGGATCTAGACGAATGCCTAGCGCAGAGTGATGGCCAACAGATATTTTTGTGGGAACAGTGGTCCTGTCCTACCTTTCTCCTTTGAAGAGTTAGAACCTTCAAACGGTGAGAGGATAGACTGCCAAACCCAAGAATGCTTGTGATCAAGAATGCCGCTTCTTTATTTTACAGCAATTGAGTGTTGTGATCAAGAATGCCGCTTCTTTATTTTACAGCAATTGAGTGTTGAATGCTTTTTATTTCTAAATATATGAAAATTGACAAGCGTAAGAGTTTTGTTGTTGTTGTTATTTTCTAACTTAATGACTTTATAATCCAAGAATCTTGTCACTCTGATACATCTTAGAAATGCACTGAAACTTGCGTTATGGCTTGCAGTGTAGTTGCTTTTGGTCAGCGCTCCACACGCGCTCTACTTGTTGGGTGAAGAATTTTGTAAATGTTATTGGACCAAGAGTATTGATTTTGTTGTTCTAATCTCTCGTATCTTTCCTTATCTGGGGGCTGATCTGTTAATAACTAAGAGTGGTGTATTTAAATCTCTAACTGTGGCTGTAGATTTTTCTATGTGTTTCTATTTGGGGAATCATTTCTGCCCTGTTTATGTTTCAACTATTAAATGCATACTTTTGAGAATTATCGTGTTCTCAGTGAATTGAGCTGTTTCCCAATATGTACTGGCAACCTTTCTGTCTTAAAGTCTTCCCTGTCTGATACTGATACACTACACAGCTTTCTTTTTGTCAGCATTTGTTTGATATATCTCTTTCTATCCTTGAGTTTTTACCCTTTCCGATGTAGCTGTCCTAAATATCGTATAGGTTTTGGGTTTTCCAGTCTGACAGTCTCTGTCTTCTAATTGGTGATTCAATTCATATATTATTAGTCAAAGTGAGCAAACTTACTTTTGCCACAGAAAAGCACAGAAACTTCAGTGGTTTGACAAAATATGGGTTTATTTTTAACCCATGTGCTTGCTGTTCAAGGCAGGCGAGACATTCTGCACCTATGAAATTGAAAATGTAGCCGCTCAGTCGTGTCCAGCTCTTTCCAACCCCATGGACTGTAGCCTGCCAGGCTCCTCTGCCCATGGAATTCTCTGGGCAAGAATACTGGAGTGGATTGCTATTCCCTTCTCCAGGGGATCTTCCAGACCCAGGAATCAAACCTGGGTCTCCCACATTGCAGGCAGATTCTTTACTATCTGAGCCCCAAGGGAAGCCCTCTATACCTATAGCATTTCTTTAAAAGTGCCTCATGTACCCAGACTGGCTTCCTCTTGCATCTCACTGTTGAAAAGCCTTTTGCTTCCAGCTTTGCAGACAGGAGAGGGCCTCAGGAAGGCGCATCTGCTCGTGTGGCTCTGGTCCAGAAACCCCATGCCGTGTCTGCTCACATTCCATTGGCGTGAATTAGACCATGACCCTGCCAGGGTGCGAGGGGCTGGGAAATGCAGTTCAGCCGCGTGTTCAGGAAAATATAATGGTTTGGTGAACACAGGCCACCATTGCCCCATTTCAGCCATACTTATTGTGATTATTGCTGTATTTGGACTTGTTTCTAATACTGTATTTAATTCAATATTCTAGTTTTTCCTTTTTTAGTCTTCATCATCTCTATTTTTAAATTAATTTTATCGAAGTAGAGTTGATTTACAATGTTGCGTTCATTTCTGCTGTAAAGCAAAGTGAATCAGTTACACATGTGCATATATTCGCTCCTTTTAGATTCTTTTCCCATATAGGTGGTTACAGAGTATTGACTAGAGCTCCCTGCGCTATAGACTAGGGCCTTATTAGTTATATATTTTGTGTATAGCCGTGGGTGTATATCAGTCTCAATTTCCCGATTTATCCTCTCTCTCTCTCCCTTGGTATCTGTAAGTTTGTTTTCTACATCTGTGACTTGACTTCTGCTTTATTAATAAGTTCTTTTGTACCATTTTTTTAAGATTCCACATATAAGCAATATCACATGATATTTGTGTTTTTCTAACTTACTTTACTCAGTATGATAATCTCTAGGTCCGTCCATGTTGCAGCAAATGGCATAATTTCATTTTTTATGGCTGAGTATTATTCCATTATGTATACACACACACACACACACACACACACACACACACACACATCACATCTTTATCCATTTACCCGTTGGTGGACATTTAAGTTGCTTCCAAGCCCTTGCTGTTGTAAACAGTGTGACGAGGAGCATTGGGGCACATACATTCCATCTCTTTTTTTAAGTGTTCTCTATACCTCCGCCTTCTTCCCTCTAACCAGGTAAGCACCTTAGCATACTTTCAAATACATTCAAATACTTCTCCTTCGCCAAGGTTTCTGATCAGCCTTACTTCCCATACCTTTTTGGCACCTCCTAACATTTTATCTCCAAGAAGGCAATGGCAACCCACTCCAGTACTCTTGCCTGGAAAATCCCATGGACAGAATAGCCTGGTAGGCTGCCGTCTATGGGGTCGCACAGAGTCGGACACGGCTGAAGTGACTTCACTTTCATGCATTGGAGAAGGAAATGGCAACCCATTCCAGTGTTCTTGCCTGCAGAATCCCAGGGATGGGGGAGCCTGGTGGGCTTCCGTCTATGGGGTCGCACAGAGTCGGACACGACTGAAGCAACTTAGCAGCAGCAGCAACAACGTTTTATCTTGTTGGAATACTTCCTCCCAAAGTATTTTAAACATGAGTACTTGTGTGGCAAACCTTCTGAAGCTTTGTATGCCTGAGAACATTTTTTATTATACTATCATTTTGAATAACATTTAGCTGATGTATTAAATTCTGTTTGACTTTTTTCTCTTTAATATTTTAAGTAATATTATCCCAATGTCTCTTTTCATCCAGTGTTGATGTTAGGAAACCTGATGTCCGTCTATCTAGAATCTTTTAGAATTTTCTCACTTTTCTGCGACTTTTAAAATACTTTTATTTTTTTATTTTTATTGCTGGCTGTGCTGAGTTTTCATGGGTGCACAGGCTCTTCTCTAGTTGCTGCGAGCGGAGGCTACTCTGGTTGCAGTACCTGGTCTCCTCATTGCAGCGGCTTCTCTTGTTGCAGAGCACAGGCTCTGGGGCACACAGGCTTCGGTAGCTGAGGCACATGGGCTCCGTAGTTGCAGCTCTCAGGCTCTAGAGCACAGGCTCAATAATTGTGGCGCCTGGGCTGATTCTTGCCTGGAGAATCCCATGGACAGAGGAACCTTGAGGGCTACAGTCCATGGGGTTGCAAGAGTTGGACACGACTGAGTGACTTTCACTATGGGCTGAGTTGCTCCAAGGCATGTGGGATCCTCCCTGACCAGGGATCGAACCTGTATCTCCTGCACTGGCAAGTGGATTCCTTATCACTGAGCAACTGGCGAAGCCCTCACTGTCCGCTATTTTAAAATATCATTTTATGTATCTAAAACGGGCTTGTCTTTATCTTCCTGTAGGACATTATGGAGCCCCTTTCTCTTTTAATCCTGAGAAGTCGTCTTTTTTCTTTCTGTAACTCTTTTCTCCTATTTTTATCAATTTTAAAAACATTTATTTATATGTAATTTGTTCATTTATGTAGTTGGCTGTGCCAAGCCTCAGTTGCGGCCCACAGGATCTATCATCTTTGTTGTGACCTGTGAGATCCAGTTCCCCGACCAAGGATCCCATTGGGCCCGCTACCCTGGGAGCTCAGAGGCTCAGCCCCTGGACTACCAGGAATGTCCCTCAGTCTTTATTTTTATGAAATTCTGTTATCCATACTGGGCACTTGTCGCATTTCGCCTTTAGGAGAGTTCTTTAGTCCTCCAGCTTACTAATTGGTTTTCAGTTGCATCTCCCACTAGTTATTCTTGCTAACATGGTTTTCCATTGGACCATTGTATTTTTTACACCTAGAACTTCATAGTTTCCCCACATCCCCTAGGTTTTTGTTTTCATGTAGTAACTTCTCTTGCTTTTGTAAATGCATTGCTTATGCTCATTTTAAGTGGTTACTCTATATTTACTAATACTTCTTTTAAGGACACCACTGGCCTGTTTGCTCCCTTGGAGGGAGGGGGTTGCTATTCTGGCCCGTGGACCAGGGCAGGCCGGAGAAGACGTGGGAAACAGGACATGGCCTCCCGCTCTGGGCGCCCGGACCCGTAACGTGATGTTCTGACTTTCAGGTTCCTGTATCAAATCCTCATAATACCTCCTAGTTTCTGGTTCCAACTCACCACCAAGACCATGAGTAAGAGAACAGTGAACTAGTTTATGTGAAAACTCCCCCAACCGAGACAGATACTCATTCATATCCCCACATCTTGCTCTGGACCCTGTGGGAGAGATACGCCCTTGACCCACAACTGTGATTCAGACATGCATAAACCAGTTAACATACTGGGGTCTCCAGATGCCCCTGAAAGAAGTGGGGAGAATAAAGTCAAGCCTGGGGGAGTGGGCGGGGCGGCCAGGGGAGTAGTGACTCCCGTACAAGGTGGCATCAAAATGACACTGAATCACTGAGGGCTTAACAACATTTCTATGGGAAACGCCTGTGAAACAGTAGGTCTACTGCAGAGAAAGATAGATATCCCATGATATTGCTTATGTGTGGGATCTAAAGAAAAGACACAAATGAATTTAGAGACTCATGCTGCCGCCGCTAAGTCACTTCTGTCATGTCCGACTCTGTGCGACCCCATAGACGGCAGCCCACCAGGCTCCCCCGTCCCTGGGATTCTCCAGGCAAGAACACTGGAGTGGGTTGCCATTTCCTTCTCCGATGCATGAAAGGAAAAAGTGAAAGTGAAGTCGCTCAGTCGTGTCCGACCCTCAGCTACCCCATGGACTGCAGCCTTCCAGGCTCCTCCGTCCATGGGATTTTCCAGGCAAGAGTACTGGAGTGGGATAACACTGCCTTCTCCTAGAGACTCATAGGCATAGAAAATCGGAGAAGGCAATGGCACCCCACTCCAGTACTCCTGCCTGGAAAAATCCCATGGACAGAGGAGCCTGGAAGGTTGCAGTCCATGGGGTCGCTGAGGGTCCGACACGACTGAGCGACTTCACTTTAACTTTTCACTTTCATGCATTGCAGAAGGAAATGGCAACCCACTCCAGTGTTCTTGCCTAGAGAATCCCAGGGACGGGGCATCCTGGTGGGCTTCCGTCTATGGGGTCGCACAGAGCCGGACACGACTGAAGCGACTTAGCATAGCATAGCATATATGTATAACTGAAAAAAAAAAAAAAAAAACATAATGGAAAATAATTTGAAAAAGGATGTATATGTATAACTAAGTCACTTTGCTATGCAGCAGAAATTATCACATTATGGCAACCCACTCCAGTGTTCTTGCCTGGAGAATCCCAGGGACGGGGGAGCCTGGTGGGCTGCCGTCTATGGGGTCACACAGAGTCAGTCGATCACGACTGAACGACTTAGCAGCAGTAGCAGCATACTTACATAAAATCTTTAAAAAAGAAAAACTGCCCCAAAGTGGAATATCCAGAGTGAGTTCCTGGGACTGAGACAGGGCAGCGTGGACCCCATGCACAGACCCTTGGACAAGGGCCCCACCCTGCAGTGCAGAGCTGAGAGGAAGGGCGGGGGAGGGGAGCCCCTGGGAGGCGTGGGCTCTGGCGTCACAGAAGGGGCGGGCTCTCGGCCCCATCGCCACGCCCTAATAGGGTCCAGGCTGAGCAGCCTGAACCCAGAAGGCGTCACAGGGCGGTGGGGGAGACCAGCAGGAGAAAGAGCCAGACTTCCTGCTCATTAAACACAGAAGGAACACCGCGTTCCTGACTCTTGCTACAGTCTTTTGTTGTTGTTTTGGAGTTGCAGGAGGAAACTAGGAAACACATTGAAAGAATGAATCAAGCTACTTCTCTTCTTCTCTTTTTCTAATGAGGATATCAGACTGAGAGATCAAAAGAAGGCTGTTGGCTGATAATATTCTAATGCCAAAATCGTATTTGGCAGGATGATACATCCTTTTGAGCAAAATGGGGAAATGTCAGTTTAGGTAGCTTCATAACAGGTTCAAGATTTCTGTTCAAAGAATATTACTTACCAGCTTAGACGTTTCTGGCAAAAGTGTTATAGAGTGTTACAGGGTGCCAGCTTTGACCCTCTCCTGTTCCTCTCTGCTCTCTATTATGTCTGACAAGGTCTTTCTTGGGAAATTTGAATGTTTTGTTCTGTTTTTCCAACTCTTTCCCCCATCTTCTGCCTTCAAGTAGCTCATTGGCTGATATATTTATCTTTCGCATCTAAATGTCAATTTGGCTTAAAAATAGTGAGTTACTGTAATGTACACCTGTAACTTATATAATCATGTGCATCAACTATACTTCAACTTAATTTTTTTTTTTAGGTAAAAGTCAGTTTGGCAAGAAAATCACTTAACATGTGCTTTATCTGTCTCCTCTGTCATGACAAGATTCTTTCCCACACTCCTAGTCCAAGCTAAAGTGAATGTCGCCCCTCCAAGCTGGAGACCCTGCGGGAACACAATCTGCTCGTCTAACACGTGACCGATTTCTATCCGGGCCACGTTCAAGCCCACTGGTCCCTGAATGGTCAGCAGGAAACAGCTGGGATTGTGTCCACCCACCTGATCCATCACGGGGCCTGGGCCGCCCAGCTCCTAGTGATGCTGAAAATGGCCCATCAGCGGGGAGGTGTCTATACTTGCCAGTGGAGCACCCCAACCTGGACAGACTGTCACCTTGGGGTGCAGTGAGTTACTCCCTGACGACCCTGTGGACTCCAAGCTCTGGGGTCCACTCACCATGTGTTGAGGTCACACCATGCCGTGTTTCCTCTCCTCAACCCCCTGACTGTGGTCTGGGCTGGCAGATTCATGCTGGATCTGGAGATTCTAGCATGCATTTATCCCTGCCCTGAGAGAGACTAGAGACTCTGTCCTTGTTAGAAAACCTCAGAAAAGTATGCCCTTCATGCCAGGCCCTCAGCCATGGGGATCGGCCTCTGCCCTCAGTCTCCCTTCAGCCCCTGAAGCTGGGACCTAACTGCCTGGCATTGCTTCCTGTGAAGTCTCCACTCCGAGATTCAGAACTTTGGGGTGATTGCCACATTTTAAAGTTAATTTTATTGGACTGTAGTTGATTTACAATGTTGTGTTCATCTCTGCTGTACAGCAAAGTGAATCATTCGAACACATACATATATCCACTCTTTTTTAGATTATTTTCCCATATAGGTAGGTCATGACAGAATATTGAGAAGAATTCCTTGTGCTATACGGTAGCTCCTTAACCTAGTTTAGTTCAGTTCAGTTCAGTTGCTCAGTCGTGTCCGACTCTTTGCGACCCCATGAACCACAGCATGCCAGGCCTCCCTGTCCATCACCAGCTCCCAGAGTCCACCCAAACCCATGTCCATTGAGTCGATGATGCCCTCCAACCATCTCATCCTCTGTCGTCCCCTTCTCCTCCTGCCCTCAATCTTTCCCAGCATCAGGGTCTTTTCAAATGAGTCAGCTCTTCACATCAGGTGGCCAAAGTATTGCAGTTTCAGGTTCAACATCAGTCCCTCCAATGAACACCCAGGACTGATCTCCTTTAGGATGGACTGGTTGGAACTCCTTGCAGTCCAAGGGACTCTCAAGAGTCTTCTCCAACACCACAGTCCAAAAACATCAATTCTTCGGCACTCAGCTTTCTTTATAGTCCAACTCTCACATCCATACATGACTACTGGAAAAACCATAGCCTTGACTAGACGGACCTTTGTTGGCAAAGTAATGTCTCTGCTTTTTAATATACTGTCTAGGTTGGTCATAACTTTCCTTCCAAGGAGCAAGCATCTTTTAATTTCATGGCTGCAGTCACCATCTGCAGTGATTTTGGACCCCAAGAAAATAAAGTCTGCCACTATTTCCACTGTTCCCCCATCTATTTCCCATGAAGTGATGAGACCAAATGCCATGATCTTAGTTTTCTGAATGTTGAGCTTTAAGCCAACTTTTTCACTCTCCTCTTTCACTTTCATCAAGAGGCTCTTTAGTTCTTCTTTGCTTTCTGCCATAAGGGTGGTGTCATCTGCATATCTGAGGTTATTGATATCTCTCCAGGCAATCTTGATTCCAGCTTGTGCTTCCTCCAGCCCAGCGTTTCTCATGATGTACTCCGCATATGAGTTAAATAAGCAGGGTGACAATATACAGCCTTGACATACTCCTTTTCCTATTTGGAACCAGGCTGTTATTCCATGTCCTCCTGACCTGTATACAGGTTTCTCAAGAGGCAGGTCATGTGGTCTGGTATTCCTATCTCTTGAAGAATGTTCCACAGTTTATTGTGATCCACACAGTCAAAGGCTTTGGCATGGTCAATAAAGCAGAAATAGATGTTTTTCTGGAACTCTCTTGCTTTCTCAATGATCCAGGGGATGTTCTCAGAGATCCAGCGCATCTCTGCTTCCTCTGCCTTTTCTAAAACCAGCTTGAACATCTGGAAGTTCACAGTTCACATATTGCTGAAGCCTGGCTTGGAGAATTTTGAGCATTACTTTACTAGCTTGTGAGATGAGTGCAATTGTGTGGTAGTTTGAGCATTCTTTGGCATTACTTCTCTTTGGGATTGGAATGAAAACTGACCTTTTCCAGTCCTGTGGCCATTGCTGAGTTTTCCAAATTTGCTGACATATTTAGTGCAGCACTTTCACAGCATCATCTTTTAGGATTTGAAATAGCTCAACTGGAATTCCATCACCTCCACTAGCTTTGTTTATAGTGATGCTTCTTCTAAGGCCCACTTGACTTCACATTCCGGGATGTCTGGCTCTAGGTCAGTGATCACACCATTGTGATTATCTGGGTTGTGAAGATCTTTTTTGTACAGTTCTGTGTATTCTTGCCACCTCTTCTTAATATCTTCTGCTTCTGTTAGGTCCATATCATTTCTGTCCTTTATTGAGCCCATCTTTGCATGAAATGTTCCCTTGGTATATCTAATTTTCTTGAAGAAATTTCTAGTCTTTCCCATTTTATTGTTTTCCTCTATTTCTTTGCATTCATCGCTGAGGAAGGCTTTCTTATCTCTCCTTGCTATTCTTTGGAACTCTGCATTCAAATGGGTGTATCTTTCCTTTTCTCCTTTGCTTTCCACTTTTCTTTTCACAGCTATTTGTAAGGCCTCCTCAGACAACCATTTTGCTTTTTTGCATTTCTTTTTCTTGGGGATGGTCTTGCTCCCTGTCTCCTGTACAATGTCATGAACCTCCATCCATAGTTCATCAGGCACTCTGTCTATCAGATCTAGTCCCTTAAATCTATTTCTCACTTCCACTGTATAGTCATAAAGGATTTGATTTAGGTCATAGCTGAATGGTCTAATGGTTTTCCCCACTTTCTTCAATTTAAGTCTGAATTTGGCAATAAGGAGTTCATGATCTGAGCCACAGTCTGCTCGTGGTCTTGTTTTTGCTGACTGTATAGAGCTTCTCCATCTTTGGCTGCAAAGGATATAGTCAATCTGATTTCGGTGTTGACCATCTGGTGATGTCCATATGTAGAGTCTTCTCTTAACCTAGACAGCATATTAAAAAGCAGACATTACTTTGCAGACAAAGGTCTGTCTAGTCAAAGCTATGGTTTTTCCATGTCATGTATGGATGTAAGAGATAGACCATAAAGAAGGCTGAGCACTGAAGAATTGATGCTTTTGAACTTTGATGTTGAAGAAGACTCTTGAGAGTCCCTCGGACTGCAAGGAGATCAAACCAGTCAATCCTAGAGGAAATCAACACTGAATATTCATTGGGAGGACTGATGCTGAAGCTTCAATATTTTGGCCACGTGATGCGAAGTGCCAACTCAAAAAAGACCCTGATGCTGGGAAAGATTGAAGGCAGGAGGAGAAGGGGACGACAGAGGATGAGATGGTTAGGTGGCATCACTGACTCAGTGGACATGGGTTTGAGTAAACTCCGGGAGATAGTGAAGGACAGGGAAGCCTGGTGAGCTGCAGTCCTTGGGATCACAGAGAGTCGGACACGACTGAGCGACTGAACAACAACAGTGTGTTTATGTCAATTCCAGTCTTCCAACTTAGCCCTCCTCCTGTCCTTTCCCTCTTGGTAACCACAAGTTTGTTCTCTATATCTGTGACTTTATAACTACTTCGTAATCGTATTTTTTAATCTTAGTTTGAAAATCATTCTGGGTGTTGCCTTAGAGTCCTGAACATTCCACCCTCTGCTTATGTTGCTGTTGTTCAGTCGCTCAGTCGTGTCTTTGCGACCCCATGGACTGCAGCACACCAGGCCTCCCTCCCTGTTCATCACCAACTCCTGAAGCGTGCTCAAACTCATGTCCATTGAGTCAGTGATGCCATCCAACCATCTCATCCTCTGTCATCCCCTTCTCCTCCTGCCTTCAATCTTTCCCAGCATTATGGTCTTTTCCAATGAGTCAGGTCTTCTCATCAGGAGGCCAAAGGATTGGAGCTCAGCTTCAGCATCAGTCCTTCTAATGAATATTCAGGGTTGATTTCCTTTAGGATTGACTGGTTTGATCTCCTTGCTCTCCAAGGGACTCTCAAGAGTCTTCTCTAGCACCACAGTTCAAAAGCATCAATTCTTCAGCATTCTGACTTTCTGTTTGACCAAGAATTCCTTCTAATGTGCTATCATCAGAGCACAGTCATAAAGTTGTGAGTCAACTCAGGATTTTAAGCATCGAATCAGGTTTGAAATTTGCCCTCTTGGGGGTAGAAAATTATCACAAGGAAACATAGAAGATAAATTATTAAATGCTTCTTTTCCTTTCCCTTTTTCATTGGGCAACTATAGGAAATTAAACCTGTGGATGAGGGAAGGAAAGATTGGGAATTTGGGATTTGCAGATGTAAAGTATTACATACAGGATGGATAAAAAGCAAAGTCCTACCTTACAGCACAAAGGAACTACATTCAACATCCTATGATACAGCATGATGGAAAAGATAGTTTAAAAAAGAATGTCTCAAAAAAAAAAAAAAAAGAATGTCTCTATGTGTATAATTAAGTCACTCTGCTGTATAGCAGAAATTGACACAATATTGTAAATCAAGTATACTGCAATTAAAATAAAATTTTAAACATAAATGAACATAAAACTTAAAAAAAGACAACACTGTGGGATACTTGTAATTTTTATGAGAAATAGTCTAAGATTTTTGAGAGAAAAGGCAAAATTATCCATTGCCAAGAATCTGATTTTACGTGGTCTTTAGAGAATATTCAGTAGGCTACCATCGCCCCCTAGTGGCCAATGGTGGAATTTAAACTTGGAACAAGAAACCAAGGGATTTGTGCACAATTTGTTGGAGTAATCCTCCATTCACAATGGAAAGGTTAGACGTATAAAAGTTAGAATAAATGTAACCAAATGTAGAGGCTTTGGCAGCACCAGCACTTCTGTGGTTTGGCTGTGCCTTTGACAGCCCCCATGGAAATATGCTAATCATTGCTCTTTCCAATATTTATACTTTTTTAATCTTTTTTTTTTTTTTTGGCAGCATGATATGTGGGAATCTTAGTTTCCTGACCAGGGATTGAACCTGCACTCCCTGCATTTGGAAGCATGGAGTCTTAACCACTAGATCGCCAGGGAAGTCTCTATTTATATTTTTAAATAATTGCATATAAAGAAACATACCAACAGAAGCCAACCCTTCAAAATCAACTTTGGAAAGAAGAAGGTCTATGTAAGCAGAGTCCTCGTATCCATAAAGCGAGTGGAATCGTCAGCAGCACTGCCCAGTAGAGCTTTCCTGATGGGAGTGTTTGCATCTGAGCTGCCCGGCAGGGTCCTGCCAGCCACTACTCCTGAGTACTGAAAATGCCAGTGGCTGGTGCGACAAGTGGGTTCAATTTTTCATTTAATTCTAAATTAGTCAAATTTAATTATTATAGCCACATGTGACTAGTGACTACCATATTGGACGGGCAGAGTTGAGTTTACAATCATTCTCTAAAAAAAACATAGGCCCTCTTGGAATTCCATGGTGGTCCAGTGGTTAGGACTTGGCACTTTCACTGCTGAGGCTGTGTCTTCAACCCCCAGTCAGGGAACTAAGATCCCACACAGCACAGCCAAAAAATATAAATAAAACAAACAAATAAATGAGGGCCTTCTCTTGTAGCCTTTAATGGAAGCAGGACGATCTGTAAGATAAGTTGCTAGAAAACTGAAAAATGAAAAAGCATTTGAGTAAGCCAGGGAAGGTAGAGATAAAGTCTTCTCTGGTCACTGGATCATTAGATATGGGGAGAGCAAAATCTCAAAAACCGAAGAGGCCCACTAGCAACTTCATATGTTTACAAAAGAGATGAAGGAACAGTCCAGTTCTGGCAGATACAGAAGCTACAGCCATAGAAGGAATCTTGGCAAACCCTCATGTAGTTGGAAAATGCTGGGAATGAAGCCAAAGGGAATTACCAAGACAAAAAGCTCACCAACTTTGAGAACACAGCACATACGGGAAGGGGGCATCTCCACACACCTCCTCGGAGTCACCTTCTGAGTCTAAAAAACTTCGCCCTGAAGATCAAGCCAGACCCTCTCCCAGAATGCACAAATGACTCCGATGTCATTCCCTCCGGATCTGTGTGTAACAGGGTTAGTTCTGTCTGGAAGCACTGCTGCTGCTGCTGCTGCTAAGTCACTTCAGTCGTGTCCGACTCTGTGTGACCCCATAGACGGAGCCCACCAGGCTCCCCCGTCCCTGGGATTCTCCAGGCAAGAACACTGGAGTGGGTTGCTATTTCCTTCTCCAAAGCATGAAAGTGAAAAGTGAAAGTGAAGTTGCTCAGTTGTCTCCAACTCCTAGCAACCCGATGGACTGCAGCCTACCAGGCTCCTCCGTCCATGGGATTTTCCAGGCAAGAGTACTGGAGTGGGTTGCCATTGCATTCTCCGCTGGAAACACTACACTCTATTAATAAACGTTGGGAAAAGGACAATATTGCAAAATTCTAGGAACTTTCAGATACACGATCAACAGCAACTTTTAATTAGGAAACCTAATCTAATAAGAGTGCTATTTTGATGGTTGGGGCGTCTGAAGGAGAAAGAATCTAAAGGGATATAATAAGAGGGCTATTTTGATGGTTGGGGCGTCTGAAGGAGAAAGAATCTAAAGGGATAGGTTGTGATGACATCCAATGGGGTTACAGAGAGACCAAATGTTTCTATGGTGATTTCACCTGTCCCTGCGTATGTTCTTTGAATATATTACTGCAATTTTGGGAAATAGAAAAGCTTCCACTTTGAACCCTTGGAATTCCACGTTCCCACAAAAACATGTCAATAAGAAATAGGGCCAGGTCTCTAGAAGAGTATGCAAAAAACAATTATGACAAAATAGTTGGAGAAACTTGAAGTAATCCATCCCACCAACACACTCTCTTTTTTTTTTTTTTTTGCCGTACCTTAAGATCCCCCCTCCCCGCTCCCGGCATGTGGGATCTTAATTCTTCATTCCCTGATGAGGGATCAAACCACGCCCCCTGCACTGGAATGTGGAGTCTTAACCACTGAACTCCCAGGAAAGTCCCAAACAGAACTCTTAAACATCTCATTTTGTTCAGTCAAAAGACACGTGAATCTTGGAAGTTAATTGTGAATTCTAGCAATATTAAGAATAACAGTTAATTCTTTTAAAAATTTTTATTGAAATACAGTTGATGTACAACGTTGTGTTAGTTTCATGGGGCTTCCCTGATAGCTCAGTTGGTAAAGAATCTGCCCGAAATGCAGGAGACCGAAGTTCGATTCCTGGGTCCGGAAGATGCCCTGGAGAAGGGATAGGCTACCGTCTCCAGTATTTTTGGGCTTCCCTTGTGGCTCAGCTGGTAAAGAATCTGCCTGCAATGCAGGAGACCCGGGTTCGATCCCTGGGTTGGGAAGATCCCCTGGGAGAAGGGAAAGGCTACCCACTCTAGTATTCTGGCCTGGAGAATTCCATGGACTGTATCATCTATGGGGTTGCTAAGACTTAGTTTCAGGTTTACAATGAAGTGAGTGAATATATCCATTCTTTTCTCTTTTTAGATTCTTTTCCCATGCAGCCTATTTCAGAGTCTTGAGTAAAAGTTCCCTGTACTATTCAATACGTTCTTATTAGTCGTCTATTTTATTACAGTAGTGTGTATATGTCAATCCCAATCACCCAATTTATCCTTCTCCAGCAATCAGTTCAGTTCAGTCCTGTCCGACTCTTTGCGACCCCATGGACTGCAGCACGCCAGGCCTCCCTGTCCATCACCAGCTCCCGGAGTCCACCCAAACCCATGTCCATTGAGTCGGTGATGCCATCTAACCATCTCATCCTCTGTCGTCCCCTTCTCCTCCCACCTTCAATCTTTCCCATCATCAGGGTGGGACCTAACTGCCTGGCATTGCTTCCTGTGAAGTCTCCACTCCGAGATTCAGAACTTTGGGGTGATTGCCACATTTTAAAGTTAATTTTATTGGACTGTAGTTGATTTACAATGTTGTGTTCATCTCTGCTGTACAGCAAAGTGAATCATTCGAACACATACATATATCCACTCTTTTTTAGATTATTTTCCCATATAGGTAGGTCATGACAGAATATTGAGAAGAATTCCTTGTGCTATACGGTAGCTCCTTAACCTAGTTTAGTTCAGTTCAGTTCAGTTGCTCAGTCGTGTCCGACTCTTTGCGACCCCATGAACCACAGCATGCCAGGCCTCCCTGTCCATCACCAGCTCCCGGAGTCCACCCAAACCCATGTCCATTGAGTCGATGATGCCCTCCAACCATCTCATCCTCTGTCGTCCCCTTCTCCTCCCACCTTCAATCTTTCCCATCATCAGGGTCCTTTCAAATGAGTCAGTTCTTCGCATCAGGTGGCCAAAGTATTGGAGTTTCAGCTTCAACATCAGTCCCTCCAATGAATATTCAGGACTGATTTCCTTTAGAATGGACTGGTTGGATCTCCTTGCAGTCCAAGAGACTCTCAAGAGTCTTCTTCAACACCACAGTTCAAAAGCATCAATTCGGCACTCAGCTTTCTTTATAGTCCAACTCTCACATCCATACATGACTACTGGAAAAACCATAGCCTTGACTAGACAGACCTTTGTTGGCAAAGCAATGTCTCTGCTTTTTAATATGCTGTCTAGGTTGGTCATAACTTTTCTTCCAAGGAATAAACGTCTTTCAATTTCATGGCTGCAGTCACCATCTGCAGTGATTTTGGAGCCCAAGACAATAAAGTCTGCCACTCTTTCCACTGTTTCCCCATCTATTGCCCATAAAGTGATGAGACCAAATGCCATGATCTTAGTTTTCTGAATGTTGAGCTTTAAGCCAACTTTTTCACTCTCCTCTTTCACTTTCATCAAGAGGCTCTTTAGTTCTTTGCTTTCTGCCATAAGGTGATGTCATCTGCATATCTGAGGTTATTGATATTTCTCTAGGCAATCTTGATTTCAGCTTGTGCTTCCTCCAGCCCAGCGTTTCTCATGATGTACTCTGCATATGAGTTAAGTAAGCAGGGTGACAATATACAGCCTTGACATACTCCTTTTCCTATTTGGAACCAGGCTATTGTTCCATGTCCAGTTCTAACTGTTGCTTCCTGACCTGCAAACAGATTTCTCAAGAGGCAAGTCAGGTGGTCTGGTACCAGGACCCAGGGACCCCACAGAGACTGAGACAGAACTGTGTCTGAGCATCTCCTGAGGAGGTCCGGATCAGCAGTGGACTGCCGCAGGGGCAGGGGCTCTGGGAGCAGCAGACCTGGGTATGGCATAAGCCCTCTTGGAGGAGGTCACCATTAACTCCACCATAGAGCTGCCAGAATTTACACAGGACTGAGAAATAGACTCTTGGAGGGTACAAACAGCAACTTGTGTGCACCAGGACCCAGGAGAAAGGAGCAGTGACCCCACAGGATACTGACCTAGACTTTTCTGTGAGTGTCTCCAGCAATAGCTAATTCTTAATATTGTTGTTGAGTTGCTAAGTCGTGTCTGACTCTTTTGTGACCCCCATGGACTGTAGCCGGCTAGGCTCTTCTGTCCATGGGATTCTCCAGGCAAGAATACTGGAGTGGATTGCCACGCCCTCCTCCAGGGGATCTTCCCTTCCCAGGAATCTTCTGCACTGGCAGGCAGATTCTTTACCATTGAGCCACCTGGGAACCCCAATTATTAATATTACTCAGTGATAAGAAAAAAAAGAATGAATTGTTGGACAACAAGGTCCTACTTTATAGCACATGGAACTACATTTAATATCCTGAAATAAACTATAATGGAAGAGAATATAAAAATAATATATATATATATAATAACTGAGTCACTGTGCTGTACTGTAGAAATTAACACAACACTGTAAACCAACTATACTTCAATTTTAAATGCTTAGAAAGTAAAATAAGTTTTTAATTAAACAATAAAAAAAGAATGAAATATTGCCATTTGCAGCAACGTGGACGGACTTAGAGAATATTATACCTAGTGATGTCAGAGAAAGACACATACTATATGATAACACTTCTATGTGGAATCCAAAAATAATATAGATGAATCTATATGCAAAACAGACCCACAGACATAAAACAAATCTATGGTTCCCAAAGGGGAGCGGGGAGGGAGGGACAAATTAGGAGAAGGGAATTAACAGATACAAACTACTATTCATAAAGTAGATAAGCAAGAAGGATTTACCGTATAGCTCATGGAGTTATATTCAATATCTTGTAATAATCTATAATACAATTTAACCTGAAAAATATATATAACGGAATCCCTTTGTTGTACACTTGAAACAAATACAATATTACAAATCAACTATCGCATTTTTTAAAAGAATAATAGCAAATTCTCTTTTTTAAATAGGTAATTCTTAAATCGTGCTTACTAGACGCCAGGGACTGTTCTAAGTACTTTTAAAAACATATTTATTTTATTCATTTATTTGGCTCTGCCAGGTCTTAGTTGCAGCGTGCATGCTCGGTTGCTCTGTTGTGTCCGACTCTTTCGGATCCCATGGACTATATACAGCCTGCCAGGCTCCTCTGTCCATGGGATTTTCCAGCAAGAATACTGGAGTGGGTTGCCATTTCCTCTCCCAAGGGATCTTCCCAATAGCATGCAGGATCTTCAGCTGCAGCATATGGGGTCTAGTTCCCTGACTAGGGCTTGAACTCAGGCCCCGGTTATTGAATTTGAAATCTTAGCCTGGACCACCAGGGAAGTCCCTAAGTACTTTTCATATATTTCACTCATCTAATTATTTAAAAGTAAAATGTGGTTAGCACTGTACCTGGTGTTATTTCCTTAGTGAAAGATCTCTCTCAATCAACCCTTGACTAGCATGTAGGCACTCATCTGGCTGATACTCTTCTCGAAACCAATGAACTATGCCCAGCACCAGCTTGTTTTCCCTCAACTGCCCCAGCAAATCACATTCGAGATAGGACCGCAGGAGATATTTTCACCCTGAGGCTCAATCCAATAAGCAGAAGTTAAAGAGATGACCTAAACCCAGTGCAAGGATTAAAAGTGTTCATTAAATTTATGACCCATTAGCCAGGGGTGACTTGAGAACAATTATGTCTGTGAGGACCTTTATGGGGTGGTAGACATAGCCTTTATTTTGATAGAGGTGACAATTACACAATGAATATGCTTGTCAAAACTTACAGGACAGGATAGTTAAAAAGCATGAAATGGTTATATGTAAATGATATCTCAGTAAACCTGTTTTTTTTTTAACTGCACCCCAAAACTCTGTCTTCCCCTATTGATTTTATTATGAAAAGAGAATGCACCATAAAACCACAAAATCTTCAGTAAATTTTGGGGGAAGAAAATTTTGCCTAAGATCAGGCCCTTGAAATTCCCTACCCCCAAAAAGAAGAGCAGAAATTAATTGGCCTGTTTGAATTCTGAAATCTGAATCTCCCACATCTGTATTAAACTGGGATCTCTTCATCATATTACTAAAAATGGATCCAAATTCATGTGGATTTTTAAAAATTTATTTATTTATTTGAATTGGAGGCTAATTACAATATTGTAGTGGTTTTTGCCAAGCACTGACATGAATCATCCACGGGTCTACATGTGCCCCCCATCCCGAAACCCCCTCCCACGTCCCTCCCCATCCCACCCCTCTGGGTTATCCCAGAGCACCAGCTTTGAGTGCCCTGCTTCATGCATCGAACTTGCACTGGTCATCCGTTTCACATATGGTAATAGACATGTTTCAGTGCTGATATGGATCTTTAAACAGTAAGATGCCTTAGGGCTATGCTGTCTGATATGGTAGCCTCTAGCTACATGCGGCCATTGAGATTAATTAAAATTTCATAAAACTAAAAATAAAATTCTTTAGGTGCACTAACCTGTTCTTTCAAGTGCTTGACAGCCACATGCGGCTAGTGGCCACCGTACTGGATTGCAGAGATGTAGAATATATCTGTCATCACAGAAGGATCTACTGGACAGCACTGCTCTAGCAGCCAAACAGGTATGTAGACCACTGGAGTTTACAGACGGGTACTGAACACATAACTGTATAGCACGGGTCTCTGAAAATTCGCTGACATTTCTGATTAAAATCATCTTGAGGACTTCCCTGGTAGTACGTTGTCAGCCTACCAATGCAGGGGACACGGGTTCCATCCCTACTCCAGGAAGATCTCGCATGCCACAGGGCAACTAAGCCCATGCACCACAACTACTGAGCCTGTGCTGCAAAGCAACGAAGGCCCAGCACAGCCAGAAATAAACAGAAATAAATTAAAAATAAAATAAAATCATCTTGAGATGATACATACTATAGCTATTCCACTGGTACTCCAACAAAGTCAATGACCTTCTCGGACACTCAGAGGCAAGCACACCAGTAGAGTTAACTCATGGCAGAGTCTGTGACATGCTGTAGGTGCCTATAACAGGCTGCAGAACTGTAAGCAATCCCTAGAGGGAGGTTTGCCAGCAAAACAGGATTCCTGAACAGCCTATTTATATTTAAATTTCTGCTTAATGCATTGCTTAAAGCTGCTGGTTTTTAGGCCACCACTCAAGGTAGGTTACATTGGAACCCCCTCCCATGGAGGCAAAAATAAACTATTAAACAGTTGATTTTTAAGGAAGTTGCGGGACCGCTTTTTTTAAATTCTTTTTTTTTTAGCTAGATTTTATGAGCGTATAGTTGTTTTACAATGTTGTGCTAGTCTCTACAAAGTGAAACAGCTATACGTATACATATAACACCTATTTTTGGATTTCCTTCCCCTTTAGGTCACCACAGAGCACTGAGGAGAGTTCCCTGTGATCCACAGGAGGTTCTCAATACTTCCCTATTTTATCCATAGTATTAATAGTATACTTATGTCCATCCCAGTCTCCCAGTTTGTCCCACCCCTCCCTTTTCCCCCTTAGTGTCCATATGTTTGTTCTCTCTGTCTGTGTCTCTATTTCTATTTTGCAAAGAAGATCATCTATACCATTTTTCTAGATTCTACATAGATGTGTTAACTGTGGGACTGCTTCATTGGTAAAAGTAGCCACCGCACAGTCCTCCCTTTCTAGATTTTCTCAAGAAATTATTTAGAGACAGGGCATGCAGAGAATTGTCCCCCCATATCTTTAAACCCACAATTCCCTGATAGAAATTTCCATGTTATTTGGACTCATAGACTTGGAGAATGAGTCCTAGTTTTCCACCCTCCTTCCCATTACCTGTGGCCACGTGTGAGTTCTGGCCAATGCATTGTAAGCAGAACTGCTGTGTGCAGCTTCTAGAAGGTGGTCTTGGATCCTTCTTTCTGCTTCCTCTTTCCTGCTGATGGAAGGCAAACATGAAAGCTGGAACTCCAGCAGTCAGATTGGACCTGAGAGGTAAGAACAACGTTGAGGCTACTGCAACAAGATGGGAAAAGTCTGAATCTCTGACACAGTTAAACACCATTATCAGCTCCAGGCTTCAACGCAAGAGAGAAATCAAAGTTTGTCTTAGTGAAATCACAATTGTTCTCAGGGTTTTCTGCTTCTCACAGCTCAGTCAATCCAAACCAATGTATACAGCGTCTCTGGTTCACAATGAAAACAGAACAAGAGTAACTCATGGAAATATAAAACGGAGCTCTCGATGTATATATCACCCTCAGTCATCAGATACAGTCCCAAGGCAGAACCCTGACGAATGTCTCTCTCGGCAGTTTATCTGCGCGGTAATCACACCTCACTTGGTGCCTTGTCAGCAAGACACCCTCCACAGTGCTTGTCAGTAAAGAGCAAGGGAGGGTCTGTGAGCCCTGAAACTGCGGCTGACGGGATGGAGAATGAATCTCAGATGCTGCTGTGTGGGTCTGTGTGCATCTATTGAGCTTGGTGCCATCTCAAAGGATTTGAGAAAGGACCCGGTGTAGATTTCTTTGTGGTAATTAATCAATAAGACCATTCAGCAACTGTTATGCTTTCCAGTATTCCATGTTGCATCCTCATCTGCCACGTAGGAGACTTAGTATCTTCAAAGTATTTGCAATAGCCATAAAATCAATCTTTAAAAACATAACAGGTGGAACTGGTTATTTCCACCACTAAGTGGTGTCAGGCTTTCTAAGGCAGCTTTTCTTTCATTCAGCTGTTTGTTTTGGCAGTGGGGGGTCTTTGTTGCTGCCCATGGGCTTCCTCTCGTGCGGTGCAGGGTCTTTTCTTGTGGGGCACCAGCTCTCGGTGCAGGGCTTCAGTAGCTGCACACTGGGCTCAGTAGTTGTGGGGCATGGGCTTAGCTGCTCCACAGCATGTGGGATCTTCCTGGGGCAGAGATCCAACTGGTGTCCCTTGCATTGGAAGGCAGATTCTTAACTCTGGACCACCAGGGAAGCGCTAATGCAGCTTTTCTTTTTCGCCCAACGTCATGTTTGACGGTGATATTAACAAAAGCACAACAGCTATAACCAAAACATGTGTTATACTCTAGCCAAAGAAATTCACCCAGTGATGCCATCTCTCGCTGACTTGATGACCAAGCAGAAGCAGAGTTAGGGAGTCCACAACCTTCTGGGATATGTAGTGCTCCCAAGTACAGTTATCTAAGTGGTCCAAATTTTACAGATTGTTCTTTTACCATAAGCCCCTGGTTGGTCAGTTAGTAAAGAGTCTGCCTGCAATGCAGGAGACCCCAGTTCAATTCCTGGGTCAGGAAGATCCCCTGGAGAAGGGATAGGCTACCCACTCTAGTGTTCTTGGGCTTCCCTGTGGATCAGCTGGTAGTAAAGAATCTGCCTGCAATGTGCAAGACCTGGGTTCGATCCCTGGGTTGGGAAGATCCCCTGGAGAAGAGAAAGGCTGCCCACTCCAGTATTCTGGCCTGGAGAATTCCATGGACTGTATAGTCCATGGGGTCACAGAGTTGGACACGACTGAGCGACTTTCACTTTCACAGATGCCACAAATATCAGCTTAAGGCTAAGAAGCAGTCCAAAGTGTGGCAGACTAGAGGACCCATCCCCAGCATTCATACTATATAGTCTTACTGACTTCCCTACTCCAAGTCCCCCCTTCCTAAGCCTGCCAACCTGCTGTTGGCTGTGTGCCTGTGTCTGGAACCCTCACACCCTCCTCCAACCTGGGGGATGAGGGGAGTTGCCTGCAGACAACTCCATCAAAGCACGTACAGTTCCAAATGCCATCAGTAACTCCCTCTTCCTTATTAGGTTCAAGTTAAACCCTTTTGAGAGGCAGCCAAGACATTTCAGAACCCAGGCCCTCCTACAAGAATTTAGGTTCTGACTCAACCAAACCCAAATTCACTCCCCAGGTTTCTGTTTCCCCGTATATATCTCCTCATCACCCCATCTAAAAGCCTCCACTGCCCACAAGCCACTGAAGGTGCCGCCAACACCCACATGTCCAGATGCCGGAACACTTGCCCCACCCATGCCCAGCCCCACCCCGAAACTTCCACCTCTGAGCCCTGCCCTTGAACTCCCCTCATCCTTCCTTAGAGCCAGGCCCCAGCTTGCTGCAGGGGAACGAGAATCCCCACCGCAAGCAGAGAACTGTGGTCCTGGCGTCCTCGCCTGCAGCTTGGCACGGAATCGCTCATAAAACTGTTATACGAGGTTGCTTGGCATACTAGTTAAAATAGGCTTTTGTGGATTGGCCTGGGGACCTAACCGCCGTGTATAAATGTTATTGGAGTAAATACATGGCTTTGTTTCCTCGGAGAAAAGCCCTCTGAGCTCAGAGCATCTGACCAAAAGTGACCTTTGGGGACACTCCCCTTTGTGCTCCGAGGGCGACCTCTGCGGTTTGGCTCCAGCTGCAGAGAAAGCTCTGGAGAAACCTCGGCTCTGGCCCCGGCTTGGCTGGGAGTGGGTGCGGGCGGGCAGCGTGGGGAGTGTCTATTTAGGTCTAATCGTCTCTTCAGCCGAGGCCTGGGGTTCGGGGGGCGCGGGGAGAGAAGGATGTCTGAAGCCGTTGAGATGGAGACGAGAGCGTGGGTGATCCCAGAAACCACATCCATCGCCTGACCCCAAACAGACGACGTTCAAGGGCTTCCGCCCTTGTGCTGTGGGAGTGAGAGCTCTGCTGGTGACTCCGGAGGGGCGGCGGGCAGGGGTGTTTTGGGGGCTCGGAATCGCTGCGCTTGCGCGCGGGGGCGCCCTGGGCGCTGGCACCAGGGGGCAGCAGAAGCAGAGACGCGCGCCTCCCGGGCGCCCGCGCCGAAAGGGGTCTACACCTGAGCCCGGTTTTCCCGCGCGCCCGCCGCCGCGGCGAGGCTGGGCTTCTGCATGGCGGGGCGCCCTGGGGCTGAGACCGAGCCAGCTCCGGCACTGCAGGGTTTCAGGGATCCGGGCTCTGTCCTCGGGGGCGGGGACGCGGTCCAGGCGGCGTCGTCGGGGATCCCCGGGAGGAGGAGCGAGGGCGCTGCCTCCCGGAACTCCGGCTCGGGGGTGCAAGGCAGCCCCTCTCCCGCCGGCTCCCTGGGGTCTGCGGACTGGAAGCCAAGACGCGCACACACGTGCAGACGCTCGTACACGCGTGCCCCTCCCGCGCCTGCAGCCGGACATCGGGCGAGGAAAGTGGCCTCGCGACCCGGAGGTCCCGGAAGAAGCGTTCGTCTCCTGCCCAGACGGGCGGGAGGCGGGATACGCAGCCCGGGAGCCTCCAGGGATGCCCAGCGATGCGGCCAGCCCTGAGCAGAGGGTACACCTGGCCCGGAAGGCTCGGAGCTGCTGAACAAGCCCCGGGATGGTGGGGGTAGGGCGCCGGCGCTGGGGGGCGGCCCGGAGTCGGAGGAGACTCCAGCCGAGCCCTGTGCGTCTTGCCATGGCAGGAAGCCTGGAGGAACGTGAAGGCTGATACCCACGAGCCTGGGGAGCCCCGGCCGCAGCCCTGGCTATTAATGACGGGGCAGGCAAGCCTGCACCAAAGGCAGGGGCAGTAAACGCCATCGTGAAAGTCAGCCTCGGTCTCCTCATTCGCAAGGAGCTCAGACCAGGCATCTAAGGCCCCTTCCAGCCTCGAGGGCCCTAAAGGTCTGGAAGGGGTGTCAGTTAAAACCAGGGAGGGTCAGGCGCCCTCACTCTGAACCGCTCAGGCGCCAGGGTCACACAGAACCCTGGGCTCCCACCTGATGTCGCTGGGTGGTCTGTTATCAACTCTCTCTGCATCCTAGCACCTCAACAGGACAAGTCCTCCAGGAAACGTATTAAGCCATCCATTTCTGATAACAGCTCAGCCAGGAGTAAGGGGCGTGGTGGGAGGGGGGTCCGGTGAGGATTGAAATAACAACACAAGCAGCAGGCACATACACCCCAGGAGGAGACAATCACATTTTTTAACCACCAGTCAGAGTGGACGCAGATCATAGTGCTGGACGAGGTCCTGGGAGTCCCTTCCATCCAGATCGCATGATAACTGAAGGATCAGGGAGGGTGGGGGTATCCAGGGCAAGGATGGGGCTGGCCAGGATGTTGGTGGGATGCTCAAGGGACTCAGGGCCACCGTGGTTTCCCAACTAATGTGGAGGAATCTCAATATTTCAAGCATCTGCTGACCACTGGCCCTGCACACACCCCTCACTATTCCACGTCTCCCCTGGGAGAGTAGCCGGGTCCCCAAGTAACAGGTGTTCCTGCAAGACCCCAGACTGAGAGAAAGACAGCAGGCAGGCAGGTCAGGGAGCCAGACACCCAGTAGGTAGAGATGAGCGAGCCCCACCTGGGCAGAGAGAGGCAGAGCCCTGAGACAAAGGAGACCGTGTATTCCAGCGTTCACAGTGGGTGCTGCAGGTGGGTGTGAGGGAGGCGGGGGTCGGCCCCCAGCCCCCCACAGTCACTGAGGAAAGCCCTGAGGCAAGGAGGAGGGTGCTGGGGCTCGCCCCTGGACAGCCCCGTCTCCAAAGTCCGCTGATTTTTGTTGGCATTTCTCTCTTTATCTTTTTTGTCATTTTGTTTTCCAAGCTTTAAATAATTAATATAATTACTTTTAAATACAAAATACACAGTGTCCTTTCTCTTCTCTTCCACGTGTTTGGGGTGACTGGGAGGTAAATTTTAAATAAGGGTCTCGGCTGTCGAGCAGGGCCCAGGCTCCAGGGGGGAGGGCCGCGAGGCCCGGGGCGCCCCTCCCCTGCTTTGCCCCTGATGGGGGACTCTCAGTGCCCTGGCTGGAGGCCCCCAGATGGTGAGAAGCCCTCCTTCGAGGTGGCACAGTCCCACGCTGTGGGACTCCAGGTGGGCCTGGTGTCGGCAGACAGGGTCAGATGGAGGAGAAGGTCCTAGCCCATGAAGCAGACAGGCCCCAGCAGCACCCCGCCCCGCCTCGGAGGGGCCCCCAGTTCTGAGAAGGAGGCGTCCAGCACCGGCAGCTGCTCCAGTACAGGCGTGCGAACCTCCAGCACCGTCCGGCCTTGCTGGGTCTTGAGGAGGGGGAGAGACACAAGAGCAAGAGGAGTGAGCGTGGGAAAGGCAAGCGGGAGCCTGGGCCACCCAACCGCAGGCCCAGGCCCCTGCTCCTTTGAGCGCCGCCGTGATCCCCTCATCTGCGTCACGAGTTCAAACTGTGCTACATTTCCTTTCTAAAGTTTCTTCCAGAGAGTCAGGACTGGGAAAGCTGGGAAAGTTGTGTGTGTGTGTGTGTGTGTGTGTGTGTGTGTGTGTGTGTACACACATGTGCGTGCGCTCTTGAGCCAATCTGGACAGCTGTGGGTTTGTTTTTGAGATTATCCGTCTGTAGTGGTTTGTGCGAGCTCGTGTGACTCCACAGGGATGTGTGTACCTGTGTTTGCGGCTGTGTGTGATGACAGCCAACATGATTCCGCACGTGTGTGTACCTGTGTGACCCTCTCCAGGCAACTCTGGAGACGCATGTACAGATTGGGGGTGTCCTCCCTGGGGAGTGAGCAGTGTTAACAGCCCCATGTGTGCAAAGGGGAAAACATGTAAATATGCTTACGAGCCTGCATGCCGGGCTTTGAGTGAATCCGTCCTCCACTGCCCAGCCTTCCTGCCCTTCCCGACACCAGAAGCAGGCTTCCTCCTGCTCAGCCCAGCGCCCCTGCCCCTCCAGCCTGAGTCCGGGCCCACCCCCATCCAGCTCTCCCTGGTGCCCACCTGGCAGCCGTCCCGGATCTCCTTGATGTAGGGGCTGGTCTCCGGGCTCAGCTCGTCCTCGTTGGCCCCCCGGAGCTTCAGGGGGCTGTCCTGGGCCTCCCCAGAGCACGGGTAGGAGATGTTCTGGCGGGCTGAGACGCTGAGCAGGCGCAGGAAGGTGAGCTGCACCACGCCCACTGGGGCGCCCTCGGAGTCCACATAGGAGAACTGGGGGAGAGGGGGGCTGCGGTCACAGGCAGGGCCGGGGCCAGGGTCACGAGAGCGGAGTGAATGGGGAAGGGCCGGGGGAGAAATAGGGGGCAGGGGTCAAACAGAGGGCAAAGTTTTGCTGCAGGTGGTCAGGGGCAGGAGACGAAGTTAGCAGCAGGAGACTGCCGAGAAGGAACAGAAGCGTCAGCCAGCTCCACGGGGTCAAAGGCCAGGGGACGTCAGAAATCCAGGAGCCTCTAGACCCAGAGGGGGACTGCACAGGGTCAGGGCGGCCAGGGGCCAGCTCTCACCTGAGTGACATCGTCCCTGGGCGTCACACAGGTTTCCCCTCCAGCCGTAAAGTTGCAGAAAACCCGGAAGGCATCCCGAGCACATCCTTGGTTGGGGTCGACCCAGTACTCTCCTGTCAAGTGAGGGGGGGACGGTCAGGGCGCCTCGGCCTTGTACGCAAGAGGCTCTCTGCCCCACACGTCCATCTGCGGCTCCCACTGGCCGCCCCCACCCGCCCTGTCCCCCAGGCATAGCCCGCCCTCACTTCAGTCTCCCTCGTCACTTTATGCCCCTTCCCGCAGCTGCCACCCCTCCCCCGGGCAGCACCCCAGGCTGGCAGCTGGAGTTGGTAGGAGCGCTGACACCCCCACCCTGGTACAATGTGTGGTCACAGGCTTGCACACGTGTCTGTGTGTGTGAATGCCAGCATGTTGTCCACGGGTGTATGTTTATCTGTTCCTGTAGACACTGGGCAGACGGTGAGCTGACGACCCTGGGAGGACCGTGTGTGTGCGTGTGTGTGCGCGCGCGCGTGTATGTGTGCGTGTGTGTGTGTACGCGTGTGTGTATGTGTGCATGTGTGTGCACGCACACGTGCGCACTCAGTCGTGTCTGACTCTGTGCTACCCCGTGGACTGTAGCCTACCAGGTTCCTCTGTCTGTGGAATTTTCCAGGCGAGAATACTGGAGTGGGCTACCATTTCCCACTACAAGGGATCCTCCCAACCCAGGAACTGAACCTGCATCTGTTGCGTCTCCTGAATTGGCAGGCAGATTCTCTATCACTACCGCCTGGGCAGCTCTTTAAAAACCCTTTCTAACAGTAGCCCACGACCGAATGAGCTATTTTGCGTGTCTGTGATCAGTCACTCAGTCCTGTCCTGCTCTTTCCCTTCCTTGGACTGCAGCCTGCCAGGCTCCTCTGTCCGTGGGATTCTTCAGGCAAGAATACTGGAGTGGGCTGCCGTTTCTTCCTCCAGGGGATCTTCCTGACCCAGGGATCAAACCTGTGTCTCCTGTATCTCCTGCCTTGCAGGCAGATTCTTTACCCACTGAGCCATCACACCAGTTGCTAAATATTGAAATGCTTCTTATCTGGTTGGTAAGAGCTGCCGCCCCAAGCTGGCCCCCCACCTCATCCCCACCCCGACAGCTTCCCCAGGCCTCCCCGACAGCTTCCCCAGGCCTCCCCGACATCCATGCTCCTTGTTCACATCGGTGCTGTGGTTCACAAGCCAAGCTCCTGAGGCTAGCACTGACCGTCAGGCAGCTCTGGGTGGCAGAGCTTCAGGTCCTGGCAGGTGCGAGCAGGGCTGTCCTGGGTCCCCATGGGCCGCCTCATTTGCTCGATCTCCTCCCGCAGGGAGTCCAGGGAGCCAAAGATCTCCTCCAGGCCCCCAGGACTACCCGGGGCACCCCCAGTTGGCACAGCTTCATCTTCCTGCATCAGGCGGCTTCCGTCCACTGAGCGCCGCGTCTTCTTGGGCATCTGGATGGGCAGGGGCTGGATCACCTCTCCCGGGGGTCCCTGGGTGAGAGATGAGGTCAAGGTGAGGGAGACGCGGAGAAATACCCAGACAGAGAGGGGCCAACAGAAACGCGGGCCCTGCCTCGTGACTCACCGGGTGTCCCGGAGGGCCCTGGACGCCCTTCTCTCCCTTAGGTCCGGCCGGGCCCTGCCAAAGGAGGCAATGAGGTCATGGAGGGGTCAAGAGGTCAAGTAGGCGATTAATGTTACAGAGGATGAAATCGGTCAAGGGCTGGGGATGAGGGGATGGGTGGGATGTTTGTCCTGGAGAGACAGTGTCAAGTTCAGTGTGGAGGGGGGCGGTCAGAGCTGCTGGGGGTCACTCACTGTGGCTCCTTTGGCTCCTTTGGGGCCAGCAGGTCCCTGTGAAATGAGGCACGAGAAAGAGGCGGTCACCTCAGGGGAGGGTCAGGACATGGAGAACTGCAGAGGCGAGGTCACGAGTCCACAGGACCCTGAGGCCACCCAGGAGGGGCAGGCGGGGGAGACAAGGGGACACCCAGGAGGCGCTGGAAGGACAGGTTGGAAACTCTGCAGGTGCAGGAACATATGGGGGACACGGGGGCCTCTGCGTGTTAGGCTGGCGGTTGCCGTGGAAACCAGGGGGATTATGGGGGCCTCGGGGTTTAGAGGATTGAGGGGAGGAACAGATGGGATACTCACAGGGAGGCCGGGGGGCCCTCCAGGACCAATGGGGCCAGATGCTCCCGGAATGCCCTAGAAGGGGGGGCCTGGTTCAAGTGCGTCCTCCTCCCCGCCCCGCTGCCCACCCCCACCCCGCCCGCAGCACGCCCCCTGAATCCCCACCCTTCATCTGCCCAGACCTCCCAGCACCACGCCCTGCACTCACCGTCTCTCCCTTTTGCCCGGTGGAGCCCTGAGGACCAGGAAGCCCGCGATCACCCTTCTCCCCCTGCTCCCCAGGGGGGCCGATGAGTCCGATGAGACCTGGGTGACCCTGGAAAAGCGGACAGGTGGTAAGGGGGAGGCACAGAAGACCCATGATGGGGAGAAGGAGGACCACAGGGGTTGGAGTCCAGAGGGCAGGAGGGACTCAGGTGGGGCTGCAGGAAGCCTGGGGCTGCCACAGCCCTGACTGAGGAGGGGCCCCCCGAGAACATGGGGTCCCCGGAGGCTTCAGGGAGGAGGCTGAGACCCCTGGCTGCACATGGTCACTCACCTTCTCGCCCTTGGCCCCAGTGTCGCCCCGGAGGCCAGGCAGCCCTGGGGGTCCCTGTGAGGAGACAGGAAGTCACTCTCTCCTGTGGGGACCACCACTCCAACTTCCTCCAAGGCTTGGACGTCCAGCCCCGGGGGCCCCACCCCATCCCACCCCATCCACAGTCACTCACCACAGGGCCTGGAGGCCCAGCCTGGCCTGTGGCCCCGGGACGGCCTTGCTGACCCTGCAGATTTGAAGGGACCGCAGGCATCAGGAGACGTGTCCCCAGCACCACACCCCTCCCAGCCCGGCCAAACCTCTGCATCATGACATACCACTGAGCCAGGGAGACCTCTCAGGCCATCAGGACCAGGCTTTCCTGCTGGGCCTGCAGGACCCACAGGGCCTGTCTTCCCTGGGGCGCCCACAGCACCAGGATCCCCCTGAAACACACCAAAGGGTGAGGACGAAAGGCAGAGGATGGTATGGTAGGGGCAGCAGATCCAAGGTGGGTGGGGAGAGACAGAGGGGAGGGGCCTAGCCCCCGAGACCCCTGGGGTAGGGAGGACAGGGAACCCCGCCTGGAGGATGGGGCATGGGAGAGGCGTCTAGGGGCTGGAGGGTGAGGACTGGGAGGCGCGGGGCGGTGCAGTGGGCGTCCCAGCATCCAGGAGGCTCTCCCCACCTTGGCGCCCTTCTCTCCTTGTCGCCCTTCAGGACCAGGCGTCCCTGCAGGCCCCTGCAGGTGGAGGAGGGGAGGGGGTGCAGGCGGCCGTGAGCAGCCAGGCTCACCTCCCACCCGAGCATCCTCCTGGTACACACACACACCCCTGTGCGCACACACACCTGCACGCACACACACACACAATCACAGAGGCTGACTCATCTCCCTCCCCAAAGCAGTCCTCCTGGTACACACACAGACACCTGCGCACACACAGACACAATCACAGAGGCTCACTCACAGGTGTGAGAGCTGCTACAACGGTACCAGCTATCAAAATACTGAGAAGTCCTGTGCATTGGGAGAAGAGCCTCCTGCCCACACACCACCAGTAAACAAAGGGTTCATCCCCTGCCAGCCCTTTTCCTCCTAGCCCCCAGACCAAGGATTAAATTTGTGCCCACTGCCCCCCCCGCAGTGGGATCAAAGAGCCGCAACCACTGGACCACCAGGAAATCTGCCCCCACGTCTATTCTGATTGGTTGCTACACACACCACCACCCCTGGCAAGATCAGACAGGACATACAGGAGCAAAGATACCCAAATCTGCACAGCACACTCGCAAACACATGTGATCACACACACACACCTCCCCCAAGGACGGCTGGGACACCAGGCCTCTCCCCATCCTGCCCCCCCTCACCCCAGCGGCCATCCAGCCTCCCCCAGGACTGCCCGCAAGGTCTGCCTCGCTTACCCTCTTTCCAAGCGGTCCAGGAGGTCCATTCTCCCCTGTAGGACCGGGGGACCCCTGTGGAGGGAGGGAGAGTGGTGGTGAGGGAGCCCTCAGGTGTGGGCACAGCAGAGGGGATTGGGCCTGCGGGTGGGGGGTCACGGGTACTCACAGGCTGTCCTGGCTCCCCGTCCTCTCCACGGTCACCCTTGGCACCATCCTGGCCCTGCAGAGACACAGCACTGTCAGAGGGAGCCCCAGGCCTGGCTGACCTCACCCCCAAACCTGCCGAGCTTCCCATTCTTCCGTCTGCCCCCCACACCCCCAGTTCCCACCCGCCACACAGAGTGCCTCCAAAGCAGACCACCTTCTTCACCCATCCCTCCCCCTGGGTAAGACTCACCCGAGGGCCAACTTCTCCAGGAGGGCCAGGGTCACCAGGAAAACCAACAGGACCCTGATCCGGAGGGAATCCAAGGGTCAGGGTCATAGCTCCTCCTAAGCCCACCCAGCGCCAACACGATCCCCATGGGTACAGGGCTCACGCTCCCTCTCTACAGGCAGTGCCCACCCGCACCGCCCTAGGAAGAGGGCCTCCAGTAGCCCTTCTCCCCACCTCATGCACGGCCTGCCCTCCAAGGCTTTCAGGTCATATTTCATTTTCTCTCTGGATCCTAAACTCCATAATCCCTCCCAGGAGACCCCGTTCCCCCCCACAAGTCTCCCACAGTCTTGCCCCCCGACTCCAAGATCCTCACACACATTCCCAGGTCTCCATGCACAGGGCCCTCCTCCAAGCCCCCTTCCCAAACTCACAGGGTTCCCTTTGGGACCGTCGTCGCCAGTGGGGCCCTTAGGCCCCGGTGGTCCTGCCTCTCCCGCCTGCCCAGTCTCTCCTTTCTCCCCGCGCTCCCCACGTGGACCCTGAAGGATGGGCGGAGGTTACAGATGGTCCCAAAGGAGGAGGATGCAGCCCCCACTTCCAAGACGCCTTCAGCCTCGCCCTCATCCCCCTCCGCCAGCTAACATCAGGGTGCACACAGAAGTCGAACCCATGGGGGGAGTCTGGGCCCCTCTTTCTTTTGAGGAAAGAGGGGTGGAGCCCACTCAGATCCAGGGACCAGGCCCCCTGAGAACGGCTGGGAGCTGCAGCTCCAGGAGGTCACAGAAAAGGTGGGGGTGGGAATGAGGGGGTGGAGGGGGGCTTGGGGAGCCAGGCCCCAGAGCAACCACTCACCTTGACCCCTGGCTCGCCCTGGACTCCCGGAGATCCTGACTCTCCTGGCTCCCCCTGCAAGGAGATGGGGGTCAAGAATCTTCATTCCCCGGCCCCCCCCAAAATCCTGATATTCCCAGTCTTTCTCTCTCTTTTTTCAGTCACACTGCACAGTTCCTCAGACGACTGAGCACAGGCCACAGCAGTGAAAGCACTGACTCCAAGCACGGGACCACTGGGGTCCCCCGCCTTATCAGTCTCCTTTGAGGCCCCCACCGAAACTGGCGGAAACTCACCCCCCAAGACCATCCATGTACCCTTTCCCAGTACCTTCTCTCCAGGGGGACCCAAGTTCCCAACACCTCCTGGGGGGCCTTGTGGACCCTGAAAGAGAACCAGAAATAAAGGGGAGGGGGTGCCCCGTGGGCGCAGAGCCTGGACGACTGCCTGAGGTCATCGCCGTGAGACGGCAGGCCCAGCGGCGTCTCGGCATCTGTGATGAGGCCAGAGGTTACAGTCTAGGGGAAGGGAGGCAGGGCACTTGCCACACCGGGGCCAGAGGACTCACATCTGCTCCGTTGGGTCCAGCTGGGCCTCGAGGTCCTGGGGGGCCAGGTGGTCCCTGGAGAGAAGCAGATGCCCAGAGACAGGCCAGGAGGTGAGAGAAGGTGAGCCAAGGATGCCCGGAGTGGCGGGGCCAGGGGAGCGGGCGGGGAGGGAGGCAGTTAGGCCAGGGCGGGGTGGGCACTGGAAGCAGGGGGGACTAGCAGGTGAGGCTAGAGTCAGGAGGGGTTCACCCCGTCAAGGGGGCCGCACTCACCATCGGGCCCACGTCTCCTGTCTCTCCCTTCTCCCCCGAGGGGCCTGGCAAGCCCTGCGCAGGTGTACACGACACGGACCCAGGTGACCAACACACCTGGAGCACACCCTCTCCCGGCCCCTCTCCCCAGATCCCAGCCCCTGCCCCCACCCCCCTGCCCTCCTTCCTGAGCAGGGGCTGGCGAGGGTCCGGGGCAGACACCAGCCCCGCTGTGACCCCCACCTCGCAGCCCCTGCCTCCTCTCTCCAGCTCACCTGCAGACCAATGGGTCCCGGGGGCCCATTGAATCCTCTTGTTCCTTCGTCACCTTTGGCTCCGAAGTGTCCCTGGGGACCCCGAGCTCCAGGCTCCCCATCTGCCCCCTGAGGTCGGGGAGGGCAGGGACGAGGACTCAGAGATGGTCCTGGGTCTGGGGTTTTCTAGTCCCGCCCAGAACCGGGCAGCAGGCCTGGAGCCCCCTACCCCCACCCCCACCTCCGAGGGCAGAATCGGGGCACTGGTCACTCACCGCAGCACCAGGCTGCCCCACAGGCCCGATGGGTCCGGGGGGCCCAGGGGGGCCCTGGGGGAGAAAGAAGAGTCAGAGACACCAAGACAAGGGGTGGGGCCAGGAGGGGCTGAGGTTCAGGGGCAGCGGGGAGAAGTCAGAGGGATGAACACTCACGTGCTCCCCCTTGTTGCCTTTGGCGCCCTTCTGGCCAGGGTCTCCCACCTCGCCCTAGGGGAATGTGGGGGGACGTTAGAGGACGCAGCGGGCAGGAGGGCAGAAGGAGCCACGGGCCCTGGGGCTGCCCAGCCCAGCGAGCTCACGTGCAGAAAGCTCATTCCGGGGCCTGGGGTTCTCTCACCTTGTCTCCATCCTCTCCCGCCACGCCCGGGGGCCCGGCAGGGCCAGGAAGCCCCACGGGACCCTGCACCCCATCGCGGCCAGTCGGACCAATGGGGCCCTTCTCGCCCTGTGGGAGAGGAAGGCAGGCGTCGTGACCCACAGATGCTGTCACCCTGGAGGCCCCTTGAGACCCAGCAGCTTCCAGACCGCCTACAGCGCCTCCCAAGGACCCCGCACTCACCGGGACCCCTTTCTCTCCCGCTGCTCCAGGCGGACCCTGCGGTCCCGGGCGCCCTGGGGGGCCAATGGGTCCCCCAGATCCTGCCGAACCTCGCTCACCAGGGGATCCCTGCAACAGAGGCAAGCGTCAGACCCGCTAAAGGGGAGACCACAGCCCCCGACACCAGAGCATGCCCAGCCACAGCTCCCAGGAGAAAGGCCCAGCATCAGAGGCCTTATTCCCCCAGCCTCCCTCTGCCAGGTCCCGCAGCCCTACCTGAACCCAGATGCTGCCCCGCACCCTTCCTCCCACCGCCCCCCAGGGGCCCCAGACTCACTGCAGGGCCTGGGGGACCAGCCGGGCCTTCATTCCCCTTCAGACCAGGCCCGCCCTGTGAGCCAGAGATTGGGGATAACAGACGTGAGACGGAAGAGGGGGACCTCACAGGCCCGGAGCTTAGGAGACACGCGGGGAAGGGTGGGGGCTGGGACGTGGGCGCAGGGTGACGCTGGGGAGCCAGGAGGTGCGGGGCCTCTTCACAGGCATCTGGGTCGGGGTCACACTCACAGCAGTGCCAGGGAGGCCTCTCTCTCCCGGAAAGCCCCTCAGACCAGCGGGACCATCCTTCCCCGGGGCCCCAGGGGGTCCGGGATCGCCCTAAAAGGAAACCAAGGTGATGAACCACTGCCAGCCTCCCCAGTTGAGCAGAGCGACCTCTGCCCCCTCAAACCCCCAACAGGCTGTCCCTTTAGGCACCGAACCCCGTTCTCCCAAGTGCCCCCTCCCGGGCCCTCTGCTGACCTTCGTGCCTTCTTTTCCAGCTGTTCCAGTCAGTCCCTGCTCTCCAGGGGGGCCAGGGGGGCCTGGGTGACCTCTCTCCCCCATGGGCCCGGTTTCCCCTGCGGCTCCCTGGGAAAGAGGCAAACAGACTCCAGTCTCACCCCCGCCCCCGTCTCACTCTGGTCACCTCACGGTACCCCCCAGGACCCCTTCCTGTCTGCCCCAGGGCTCTCCTAGGCCTCCACGCTGGTCTCCCTTCCCCTGTGTGGGGTAGCCACACCACCCAGTGTCCCTGTCGGGGACCTTCCTCCGCTCCAAGACGCAAGAAGAGGAGAACTGGTCCAGGAAACAGATGGAAATCTGAGATCTCTGCTCCAAACCCAGCCCCTACCATGCACCCCAGTGCCGGGGCCCCACAGGCAAAGGAGGGTTGGGGGCCCCGGATCAGGAGAAGAGAGAAGAAAGGCAGACATTCCAACCCCCAGGGTCTAGGATGCTTTGTCTCTGTGGGGGAGGGGTGGAGGGGCAAGCATACCTGGGGTCCCACCACTCCTGGGGGGCCAGGGGGGCCGGTCTTCCCTTGGAAGCCCTGAGAGAGAAAGAGAGGAGAGGGGGGTTGGAACACACAGTCTGGCATGGACACGGCATGGACCCCAGGCTCCCGGGTCACCACCGAGTCCTTGGCTGCGGTATGAGCAGCATTAGGATAGGGGCCACTCCGAGGAGACCCTTCCTTGGGGGCCTTCCAGACAGGACGAGGGGCGGGGATGGGGTCTGCAGGCACCAGAGCACCACTCACCACTTCTCCTCTCTGGCCTGGGTGTCCTGGCAGCCCGTCCTTCCCGGGGGGACCCTGGAAGGGGTTCAGAGGTCAGGTGAGCTTTAGACCGGGCAGGGGGTGAGGAGGAGGGACACTCAGAGCCAAGGCAAGTCAGAGGGCAGCTTACCGGAGGTCCTTTGGGGCCAGGAAATCCGTTGGGGCCCTGAGGCCCAGGGAGACCCTAGAGACAGATCTGGTTGAGCCAGGAGAATGGGGAGCGGGCTGGGCAGGGGATCCACCCCGTGGAGAGGGAGCCGGCGCCACTGGCCCCTGGACAGCGCCGGGGTGCAGGGGACTCGACCACACTCACCCTCTCTCCAGGAGGCCCATGGGGGCCGTCTCCACCTGAGGTTCCCTGTGGGGGAGATGGTCAGAGAGGAAGAGAGGCTGACTTCTAGCCAACCCCAAGGTCAGAGGAGGGGACGCAGCTGGGCGCCGGAGCAGAGGGGAGATGGAGCCCTGCTGAGACCACCAACCTTGGCTCCAGACTTCCCGGTGGCACCTCGAGGTCCCCGCTGACCACGTGGACCCTAGAGAGAGGACAAGGGAGTTGTCAGAAAGACCCCCAAAGCACCCCCTTGGGCTCCTGAGCCGCACGCCTCTTTCGCTGCACTCACCGTGGGGCCGCGCTCTCCTCGAGGCCCTGATTTCCCTGACAGGCCCTGGTGGTGGCAAAGTGAAGACAAGGCATCAGCTCTGAGCCCCCCAGAGCCAGCCCTCCCCCCACAGCCCCCCATTCCCCGGCTTACCCGGGCTCCCTTCTCTCCACTGGCTCCAGGAAAACCCGGAAATCCCAGCGACCCCTGGTGAGGATGGAAAAGGGGGAAACCGAGAAGTCGAGAAGAGGGTGGGCTGGGGAAAGGCCAAGGGGGGTCAGGAGAGGTGACGGAGGCAGGGGGTGGGAGACCCAGGCTCTGCCAATAGCTTGGTGGCCTTAGACAAGCCCTGGTGCATTCTGAGCCTCTGTTTCCCCATCTGTAGAATGGGCGTGAACTAAATTCTGTCTAGGGTCCCCCCACTGTTCTGTCCGTCTGTGCTTCCTGCAATTAGAGCTCAGGGAAGGAAAAGGAGGAGGGGCGCAGTGGGGCATCAAGTCACCTTGGGGCCCTGGCGTCCGGGGTAGCCAGGCAGACCAGGAACACCCAGCTTGCCCTGTGGACAGACAGAGGGCCATCAGGAACAAGTGGGGCCACGGATCCCACTCCATCCTGGAGACCCAGCCCCCAAACAGCAAACATCTAGCGTGCCCCCAACCCCCACCGCCCTCATCCCCCACCAACCCCACCCCAGGCTGCCTGGCTTTTGTAATCTCTCCTTCCTGAGAGTGGATTTTCCCCAAACTCCAGGGCTGGAATCTCGTCTCCCCTGTATCTTAAAATCAGCAGCTCACGCCCTGTGGGCACTGGGATCCCCTGCCTGCCCAGCACCTCTGCTCCCTCCTCCCCAGCACACACAACCGCTCCTCCAAGACCAGCCCCTTTGCAGCCCCCGCCCCGCCTTGCCGCAGGCTCAGCTTTGCAGCCCCCACCTCCAGCCCCCCACGCCCTGCCCCCTGAGGCCTCAGGACCTGTCTTGCCAAGGAGTGGATGTGGGGAGCAGGGATCCGGCCGCCTGACTCCTGGGGCTCCAACCCTGGTTCTACCCTGCACTGGCTGTGATGAACAAGCCCCCAAACCTCCTGGTGCTTCAGGACCGTAGAAGTCCCCACCCCGCAGGGCTGACAGGACACCGTCAGCCAGGTTAACCGTGAAGATGTCAGAGCTCACCGCCTCTCCAACTCTTTTCCTTCTCGGAGTACCTACTGGTCTGAGTCTGCACACACTTTCCCTCTGCCTGGCACCCCCAGGAACCCTGTGACAGCCTCTCTGCATGTCCCCACGAATGTGTTGTGAACTCTTTATAACGGGGACTTTCCTAGGCTTCTTGTGTAGCCCCTCTCAACCTGTCAGTGTCTAGGGGGTGCCAGACACAGAGAGGAGCATAATTAATGCACAGTCATCTTTGACTTTCTGACTTCAGCCATTGGCATCCCTGCACCCACTCTGACCCCAGCACCCCAGGCCTCACCCCCTCCACGTCCTAGAGCACGTAGACATTGGCCCCCTCTCCCCCGTCACCTTCTCGCCCATGAGCCCCGGGGGCCCAGGGTCCCCCGTGGGTCCAGTGCGCCCCTTCGGCCCCTCAGGACCATCCTCGCCCCTGGAACCGGGGACTCCGACCTCGCCCTGGAGGAGAGGGTTAGAGAGTGAGAGATCGGGACTCGGGGTGGGAGCTGAGCCCCGAGATGGGGGGCAGGCCCTGGTGAGGCTGGTGGGGTCGGTGGGGGTCCCTGAAGTTCCTGCAAGACAAGGAGCCCCGAGGGGCAGGGAGAGGGCGGTGACCAGCCAGCCGGTGGGTCACAGAGCACAGGGCTGGGTCCTGCTTGGATCGGGCTCCAAAGGGAGGTCAGATCCTCGAGGGAGCCTGGAGATGGGCCATCCAGGGGTGTCAGGGGGAGGCTGGTAATTGGGGCTCAAAGGGGAGGGTCACCAGCGCTCAGAGTTGGGGGCAATGAGGAGGTCTCTACTCACCCTGTCGCCTTTCACACCCATGTCCCCTTTGAAGCCGGGAAAGCCATCCTCGCCCTGAGAAATACGGGGCGAGAGGACATCACGGATGACGGAAGGAGGGGTAGACAGAGGTGGGCAGGAGAAGGGGCGGAGGGTGGTGAGGGCGAGAGGACATCACGGATGATGGAAGGAGGGGTAGACAGAGGTGGGCGGCAGAAGGGGTGGAGGGTGGTGAGGGCGAGAGGACATCACGGATGATGGAAGGAGGGGTAGACAGAGGTGGGCAGGAGAAGGGGCGGAGGGTGGTGAGGGCAGCTGGGGCTGAGGGCCATTGCTCACCTTTTCACCCTTGTGACCCTTCAGACCCCGAATTCCATCCACGCCCTGGAATTGGAAGGGGAGAGACGGAGTGGTCAGGAGGGGTGGCGAGGCTGGCAGGACCAAGCTCCGGGGCCCAGCTGGCCGCCCTGACCTCAGCCTTCCTCTCCCAGCTGGCTGGTCTCTTACCTTGATGCCCCGAGGTCCTGGGTACCCCAGAGGACCCTGAGGTCCAGATGGACCCTGCAAGAGGACAGAGAGTTGTCAATAAAGGGTCTCAGGGGGTCACTGAGGACGCCCAGGGGTGGGAGAAAGGGAAGTGACCAATTGGAGTCCGGAGAGGGTTGCAGGGGGTGGACTGTTAGAGCCACGTGAAGATACGAGGAGATCCCAAGGACTTGGGTGCCCAGGTCTGGGTGGCGACCCTGCCAGGGGATGTGAGGGGCCATGGAAGAGCTTACCTGGTTTCCTTTGGTTCCGGGAGGGCCTTCCTTGCCCGGGTGACCCTGGGGGTAGGGGAAGGAGAGCGTGACCACTGGTCCCTGTCACTTCCTGCATCCCTCTCTACACTTCTTGGACCCAAATGCCCCCAGGTCCTAATGAAGCTGACTGACCATTGGCGGCATCACCAGTGACTTCCCAGGACAAGGGACACTCTGTAAGGATACTCACTGAGGTGCCTGCAAGTCACTCCCTGGGGTGGAAGGTCAAGGGGGATTTGCATGACGAGGTGGGGGCACTCACCGGGGGTCCATCTGAGCCGGGCATGCCAGGTAGCCCTGGTTTCCCTCGAGGACCCTGCAGGGAGATGAGGACACTCAGTCACAGCCAGACATTTGGGGGCTCCCTGCAACCCGCCTCAGCACACCCACCATCCCCCAGATCCCTTAGTCACTTACCTTCTCTCCATGAGGGCCAATGGCACCCTGGGGCCCGGGGAGACCCTAGACACCGGAGAGAGACATTACAGGGGCCCCCAGGGGTGGGTCCCGCTTTCTCCCCCAGCCAGCACCCCCAGTTCACAGCACAAGCAGCAAAAACTTGAAACCCTTCATTTCCAGTCCCCATGCAGGGTCTGACCCACTGTGGGAGCCCAGGGGGGGGCCCTCAGGTTGTGGGGGGCAGACAGGACCACTCACCTGGGTCCCGGGGGTGCCCTGCTGTCCCGGAGGTCCTGGTTCTCCCTGGGGTCCCTGGAAACAGGCAGCCAGGCAGGGGTCAGAAGGAAATGGTGACAGAACAAACCGGGCAGGGGAGCTGAGTCCCAGGACGGACAGACGAGGGGGCAAGTGCCAGAAGCAGGAGGGGGTCAGAGGGGCAAAGGGAGGAGACCTTGGCAGAGACGCGAGGGGCGGAGGGGCGGGCGGGGTCTCCACACCCATCACTCACCAAGCTGCCTTTGGGACCGTGGGGGCCATCCATGCCTCGGACTCCCTGAAACATGAGAGGGGCGTGAGTCCGGACGGACCTGTGGTTTCCCACGCCAGGCCATCCCCGCCGGATAGGGCAGGCGCGCGGCAGCCGCCCTCTGAACCTAAGCAAACATGGCCGCCCGGATCCACAGGGCATGGGGCTCTGGTCTGTGGGTTTGTTTTGTTTTGTTTCTCTTGAGGACCTTTTTTTTGCTATGCCCAAAGTGTTTGATGCATTAGAGGATATGGCCCCGCGTGGGCACCTGCGGGTGCGGCTCAAGGGGCAGTGGGGGCGGGGCGGGGAGGCATTCAGGGAAGGTGGAGAGGGCGGGGTCAGAGTCAGGGACAGTCACTCACCGGGGGTCCAGGAATCCCAGGAGGGCCTTTGGGGCCAAGGAGACCTCGAGGTCCCTGCATTCAGGTGAGGGGAAGACAGGACCACGTAGGTGAGAGAGCGCATCCCTTTCACGCCCACGCCCCTCCTCTGGGGTCCGAGCCACACTTCCTGCCCCCCCGACACTCACCGACTCCCCAGGCAGCCCCCGAGGCCCGATCTCTCCGTCGTCTCCCTGGAGGAGGACATGTGAAGCAGCCTCGCCTTCCAGAACCCCCCGCCCCCAGCCCCAGCCCCCACCCCGGACCCCCCTACCCCCGGCCCCCACCCCACCCGCCCACGCAGGCTGCAACACTTACCCTCTCTCCATCCTCACCAGGGGGCCCAGGAAGGCCCTGGGCACCAGTATCACCCTGAAAAATGGGCCACCAGGTAAGAGGGGTACAGAGCCCCCAACACAGACAGACGCAGACCGTCTTCAGGGTCCAAGGAAGCTCCTCCTCTCAGCTCCTGCTGGAACCGCCAGCCTCCTGCCCTGACCTCGAAATCCCTCCCTCCCTTCCCCTCCAGGGAAGATCCACCCCCATCACAGCACCCTGCGGCCCCCATACTCACTCTGTGTCCCTTCTCCCCAGGCAGCCCCGGAAGGCCATCAAATCCTCGGTCACCCTAAGGAGGAGAGGGGCAGCCCAGGTGAGGTGCCCGCCCCTTTCCCATCACGTCATGAGCGGGGCGGGGCTATCCCCAGGAAACAGATGAGTTCCGGGTGGGCACCAGAAAGGGGCCCAAGCCTGTTACCTTCACTCCAGGTTCCCCAGGCATCCCTCGGGCTCCGTCAGCACCCGCTCGGCCCTGGGGGTGCAGGGGAGGTGTCAGAGCAAGCAGGGGCCCAGCCCTCCACCCCCTGCACCCTGTTTCCATCTCCCACCCCAGTCACTCACCCTTCGCCCCGCCTTGCCAGGAGGGCCCATGAGGCCCTGAGGTCCTCTGGGGCCCTAGGAGGGAGAAACAGGGGCAGGGTTAGTGAGCACAGGTCGGGGTGGGGGGGCAGCACTGAGCTGGGGACCAGGTCGGGGGAGGCTGCCACCTGAGGTCCCAGGTCTCCAGACTCTCCTTTCATGCCAGGGCTCCCGGGTTGTCCCTGTGAGGAGAGAGGGGGGCTTGCTGAAGGACACGCCCATCGGTGGCCACAGAGCCTTCCCCCAATGCAGCAAAATATCTCTCAAATTGGTCCTTTTCCAGGACTGTCCATACCCCCACACATGGATAAAGGATCCCCTATCACAACACCCCACGCACTCACCAGGGGGCCAGGGCGGCCTGTGTATCCCATGGGGCCAGGGGGTCCTCGGAGGGCCATCTAGGGAGGGCAGAGGAGACGGCAGAGCTGAGCACAGGCAGCAGGAGCACCCCAGACTCCGGGTCACCTCCCAGATTTACCCTTCTTCCCTGACCTTCATTCCGCTGCCCTGATCGTCCTCAACCTCCATGTCAGCCCCCAATCCAACCCAGACCTCTCCCTGCCCTACAGTCACACCGACCTACCTTTCCAACCCCTCCTAGTGCCTTCCTCCACCTACCACACCCCTCCCATGCCCCCCCAAGACCCCTAGCCCTACTTACCCGTGCCTGCTGCAGAATCGCCTGGGCCTGGGCCTCCTGGGCTGCCACCACAGGGCCCTTGTCACCCCCACCACTGCCGAACCGGAACTGTGGGGCAAGGAGAAGAAGAAAGTCTAGATTCTTCCAGGAAATCCATGAGACCCCCGAAACCAGAGGGATCATCCAGCACTTGGGCCCCCATGTCCCAGGTTCCAGATACCCTAAGCCCTCCTCCAGTGTCTCCCCCGGGCTCTGGCTTATCACTCAGAGGTTTTCAGAAATTCAGCTCCTGCCTCCCTCCCTCCCTCTCAGCCTCTTCCTCCTAGATTCCCTGAAATCTAGGATTTTCTGCCTGATTCTAGATGCTCCATGTTTGGTTCTAGATCATTAATGAGGCCTTAGACCCTCCACCCCGATGATCACATTCTTTGGGTGGATCGTCCCGAGAGACTCCTCCTAGGTTTTCCTCCCCTTCTGGTTCCCTGCCCTCCCCTCAGCCTGTTCCACAAAGCCCAGAAGACCACTCACGGGGAGCATGAGGGATGTTCCGGGAGGGCCAGGGGCGCCGTCTGATCCAGGGAGCCCTGCTCGGCCCGGGGGACCCTGGAGAAAGACGGAGTGACAGCGTGTTGTTAGGCCCCTGGCATCATCTTGAAGCCCTCCTCAATGGAACAGATGCAGACTTTCCTAGATCTCCCCACACCCAGTGGAGAAACATGTCATGGAGAAAATCGACAGTGAGACACCAGACTGCTCCCCTCTCCAACCACACGCTGCCTTCTTTTCTGGGTGCTGAGGGCACAGCAGCCCCTCCATCAGTAATCAACCAGCTGATGAGAAGTCACCGAGAATGGTACCCCCCTGGATACCAGCGGCTCCTTTGTAGTCCTCCCCGCCCCCACAGGATGCTCTCATACCCTCTCGCCTGGGTCTCCAACTGGGCCTGGGTTGCCTTGGATACCAGGGGGACCAGGAAATCCCTGAAGAACACAAGAAGGGGGGGTCAGATGTGGGCAGTCAGATGGAAGAGGGGTATGTGGCTGGGGGTGGTCTCCGCAGAAGAAATCTGGGGTTCTGGGAAGCTCTGATTGGAAGGATGCTCCAAGTTCTAAGGAGGCCTGGGCCAATGCTGGGAAGGCACAAGTGAGCAGGTAGGAAGCGTTTCTGCAAAAAGAATGGAGGCTGGGGGGTCACAGCTAGAACTCACCGCAGGGCCTTCTGGACCAGGGGGCCCCTCCACTAGCATGCCCTGCGGAGCCAAAGGTTAAAAGTCAGAGGCTATAGGGCTAGCACCCTGCCTCCTTCCCTTCTTCCCACTGCCCTCTGCTCAGTGACCAGAGTGACTTACAGGTTCCAGCACAGCAGGCTCCCCCTTCTCTCCCTTCAGCCCCCGGGGGCCACGGGCAGCCTGAGGGAGACACACATGTAACCCCCAGTGGGGCCTGTGAGCAGCCCCCACCGGGACTGCCCCCACCCTGGTGCAGTCACAGGTCCTCCAGAGATCTCCCTGACCTAACCCCTCGAACTCCCTGGTCCTCCTCCAACACTCCCTCTTCACAGACCTCCCAGGTCTGCCAAGGGATATCTCGGGGTTCCCCACCCCCCAATTCCCTGCCCCACCTCAGCAAACACACCCTCTGCATCTCCCTGAGAACCTCTCTCAGGAAGGTCCCCAGACAGTTCCTGGGACACCAGTCCCCCAGTCTTCCCAGACCCTCTCCTGGAGGACTGCACCTTATCCCCCACACTTCCTTAGGACCTTAAGAAACCATCAACTTCCTCACCTTTAACCCAACTCACCAAGTAAGATTCTAAGATTTTAGATAGATTTTTACTTGGGTTTGGGGGAGGTCATGCATCCATATGAGAATCTGACGTAATCTATAGTGTCTTTCTCCAGAAAAGAAAAAGGGTATGCCCTTATGCACAGAATTTTACTTAGAGTTTCAAGGGGTTCACAAATTTAAAACTCCCCAGAGATTAGACATTCATACTCTAAGTATATTTGGAGAGCAGTCCCCACTGATACGTCCAACTTAGAGCTTATAACTGGATTTTGAAAAAATACAATTCGGGCTCAGTTACTCAAGCCCCAGCACGGAGCCCCTCAGCTCCTTCCAGCGCCGCTCCCAGCATGGAAGCTACACCCTTCCTCTAACCCTCATTTAAACTTCAAGCCTACCAGTAGCCTCCCTTCCACACTTCCAGTCAAATGCCCACCCCCAGCTCTGGGGCCACAACCAAGATAGGGACAGGGAGATTGGGGGATATTTATTCAACACGTCCCCTGACTCTCTCAACAAAGATCTTCAAAATGCCCCCCTCTACCTCCATCCTGACCGAACAGTAACGATCATTTTCCAAACTCTCCCATGTCCCAGATCAATCCTAAGTATCCGGCATAAGGGAAAGGCAGCAGAGGGTCAAGGGTGGCAATATTAGAGCACGGAGGGTGGAATGAGGCAGCAGGGTTGGGGAGAGAGCTCTGACCGCAACGCAGGCAAAAGATGAAGTGAGCACAGGAAATACCCCACTGACAGGGAGTGGCTGAAGACACAGGGCACAATTAAGGGAGACAGAACAAAGGGACAAACTCTTGGAAGCAAGAATGATACCAGGGCCAAGAAAAATCAAACACGGCCAAGATGGTTAGAAAATGAACCAGATAAACAGGAAGTGGTGGGACAGACAGGAAGCAGCCAAGGAAAGAGGATCCAGGAAGTGGACCTTCAAAACAATATGGCTGCCACAACCAAGAAAGAAAAGAAATTCACAAAACAGACAGAAAGTGACTCTGGGAAATGGATAATGACAAAGAAAGACAATTCTTCCAGCAAACACACATCTTCCAGAAAACATACACACAGCAAGTGGCCATGATAAATATCTAGACCCACAATGGAAACTTTATGATTTGGATGATTGGAGACACATACGAAGTGGCTTATTATCAAAGGATAAAACAGCATGAAAAACTAGAGCAGAAACACAAAGAATAAGTCCCCTCCAGTCCAGTCTGACACAGTCACCCAAACGGATGTCATGACTGGGAGCAGAGGGGACAGACAGGAAGTGGCCTGTAGCTTAGAAAATGTGACAGAGAAAGTTAGATTGTTTGGCAGCAACATGGATAAGAAATGGTTTGGATCAAGAAGAAATGATGGAGACAGATTGAAAATGGACATACGACAGGGGCTTATGACCCAAAGGCCTATGAAATCCAGCTTGATGGAGATAGGAAGGGACCAAGAAAGACAGGAAGTGGCCATAGGATTGGAAAAAAAAACCAAATGCTTCAGACAGAAGGAACCATAAGGAGTCACAAAGTAAGACATTTGACAAGGGAAGGCAGGGAGTAATCTTTTCAAGCAACAGATACAATCCACGTGAACAAAAAATGGTAAATCACCGGTGGGAAGTAGCTCTCAGAAGACAGACAACAACCAAAGAAAACAGGAAGCGATTCCCGCTGGAGGTCAAGCGTGAAAGAGGAGCTTCTCGGACTTACGGCTTCCGAGCGGGCTGTCTCGGCAGACAGGGCAGGGCCAAGCTCCGTCTCCTCGTGGTAATCGTCCCCATAGGCATAGGTGTAATCGTAGGGCCCTGCTGGGGGCTCTGTGCCACCCTCCCCATACTCCTCTGTCAGGAACCTGTCAGCTGTGGGGGGGACCTGGAGATCTGTCTGCTCCTTCCCGGGGGTGGGGAGGGAGAGGGGTAGACGGGGGCGTTAGGGCTAAGAGGAGGTCTCCCCTGGACCCCAGGGTGTGACGACTTCCAGCCCAAGGGGTACTGAGGGTGATGGGGGCCATTTTCCTCCCAAGAAGAGCAAGGGGAGCCATTGTAGAGAAGGGGGATGGCCATCAAAGGCCCCCAACAAGGAGAGAGGTCCAGAAAGTGGGTGTGGTTGGAAGAAATGAGGGGTAACGAGAAGGGTGGCCGGAGGGCTGGACACAGAGTGGACAGTCCATGGACATAACGATGGAAGAAGGGGCCCAAGGAATGACCAAAGAAATTGGTGGAAAGACAAAAAGTGACAGGGTTGGACAAAAAATGGCTCCTGGGAACAGAAATGTGACAGAAGTACAACCACTAACATCAACACGGAAGGGGATGACCCTAGAGCCAAAGAATCATGGCAGGAGACATGGACACTGGAGAAAAATGGCTGTCCTGAGAGACAAGCAGACTCAAAGATCTGGAGTAACCAGGAGACAGAGCATCGTGAACAAGGTGACAAAGAGCCCTCCGGCCAGAAGAGGGGCTGGTTCATCAAGACGACCTAGGGCAAGGGGAGCAGGTCACAGACGCCCACCACCCCTAGCTGGGGCGAGGGTGGGGATGGAGTTACCTCCTCAGGGGGTGGCAAAGGGCTTGACTCCAGGATTCCTTCCTCTTCACCCGGGGTGGGGTCCTACCCCCAAGGGGAAGCGAGGGGAGAGGAGCAGAGGGCGGGAAGGAGGAAAGAGGTTAGCGGTAAGGGAGGCCAAGCAGCAGCCCGTCCTGGCCCGTCCTGAGGGCAGCATCTGTCTGTGCTGGGGGGTGGGGGCAATCTCAGATCTTGCAGCCCCTTTGGAGGGGGTACAGTTTAGGGAGAGTGAATCTCTGAGGTCAGAGAGGTTCGGGGGCAGAGATCTGGATGCCCCGGCTCTACCTGCCGGTAACCGCTGCCTCTGGTCCTGGGGGGGCCCCGGGCAGTGGGGGGAGCTGCCTGCTGAGCTGGGTGCCGGGAGAGGGGAGGCTGGCCCCGGGCTGGGCTGGAACCTCCACTTCGAGAAGGCCTCTGGCCTGGTGAGGGGGACGCCTGCCGGGCTGCTGACCTCTTGGCAGGAGGGGCAGGCTTTCGGGGAGGGGTCCGACGCCCCCTGGGGGGAGGGGGAGCCCTGTGGTTGGGGCTTGGAGGTCGCTGCAGTGGAGAGACACGGGAGGGCCAGTGAGCACACGCCCTTAATCTAGATACAAGGTGGCTCTCCCCAAAGTGGGAAGGGGAGGACCGTGTCTTAGATGTTTGCAAGGGGTTGGTGGGGAGAACAGGGCAAGGGAAGGGGTCCCTCAAGTTTACCTGATAATCAGGGGTGGTGCCCGTAGTCATCACATCATAATAGGGGGGCTCGTAGTCATAGTAGAGAGACTCAGTGGACTGGGGTTGGGGGAGGGGCGGTGGGAACAGGTGGGAGAGGGGGAGGGGGGAAGAGGAGGTGGATGGGAGTTGGGGATGATGGAGGGATAGGAGTCAGGAGAGAGATGGGGGTGAGGAGGGGGGTGGGGAGGCGGATGGGAAGGGGAGTGGGGAGGAGGATGGGAAGCAGGGTGGGGAGGAGGATGGGAAGGGGGGTGGGGAGGAGGATGGGAAGGGGGGTGGGAAGGGGGGTGGGAAGCGGGGTGGGGAGGAGGATGGGAAGGGGGGTGGGGAAGCGGGGTGGGAAGGGGGGTGAGTCCCGAATGTGGGACAGAAGCAGACGTGATTAAGAGATTGAGCCTCCAACCTTCAGACCACTGACCCCAGATCACACTTGTCACTCTAGCTGTCAGGACTCCACCCCACTCAGAGCCTCCCTGCCCTTCCCTCCACCCCCACCAATAGCCCCCGATCCTGCCCCTCCTGGGGCAAGCAGGGGCCAGAGACAGGGCCCTGCCCGCTAGCTTGCACAGGCCTCTACATCCTACTCCTTCTCCACATCTCTTCCTGGGTCTCCTCAGTTCAACTTCTCCTGTCTCTGTCTCTCCCTCCTCAGCTCTCCCAACCTCTGCCCACATCCCCCAATTCTCACCCCCACCCTCCATGGCCTCCCAATCTCTTAATTCAAGGAAGAGATGGAAAACCCAAGGACACAGTTCCAGGAAGACTAGCAGAGGAGGAGACACAAGCAGGGGACACAGTGCCCAGCCACGAATTCTTCATAACGACTTTTTATTTTTAAATGAAAATAAAAAGGTTGATGAATGAGGACTGGGAGGAGGGCAGGGTGATGGCAATAGAGGGGATGGTTGGGGAGGGGGTACTGGGGGGGAGAACAGGAGCCCAACATTGGACGGGGGCTCTGGGCCATTGGGGGAATTCCCCTGGGGCACTGTGGTGGCGGCTTCCCTCCCCGGGGCGTGCTGCAGTTTGGGGTGCACCCAGCTCCCTCACCTGTGCCTGGGGTTCCTGGTTTTGTGGCCTGTGAAGTCTTGGTGGTTGCTGCTTCGGAGATCTCTGCGTTCTGTGCGATGGCTGTCTCTGAGGTCTCTCCCTCCAACCCCCCTCGCACTCCAGCTCCTTCTGGTCACAGGATTCGTAGGCAGCTTGCACTCCCGGGATGATGGAAAGCTCCTGAATATCACCCTGCAAAGAGGAAGGGACAGGAATGGAGGCAGGTGGAGAGGGCTTCAGAGAGACGCAGCATAGAGCCTGGGACATGGGTCAGAGGTTAGACTACATGATGGAGACAGCCAGCACCAGCCCGCCCACATGCATGGTTTCTTTCCAGGTCTCAAAGGACCTTCTCTCATAATCCCATTGAACCTTCACAACAACTAGACAGCTGGACAAGGATCAGAGTCAGCAGGACAAGGATCTTCATGCTCATTTTCCAAGCACAGTGAATTCATAAAGGTTCCAAGGGATGATGACTGGCCCAAGGTCACGCCAAGTGGTAGAATCAGGACTAGACTTCACGCCTTCCACCCTAAGTTCAGCTCTTGGCCTACACCCTGCTCATGTGATCATGCATGAGCCTGTTTACAGTGGCTTCTGGAGACCTAAGGTTGGAGACCCAACCTTAGTTGCTTTGACCTTCCAATGCAGTGATGATAAGAATTCTCTGGACCTCTAGAAATGGGAGGAAGCCAATTATGATTTCCAATGGCATATACTTGTGCCCACATGTGGTACTGAGCAAACCCTGTTCGGGGGTGGGTTATAGCTTGGGAATACTGTCTCAACTCCAGAGCAGAACTTGGGATGATAGAGATCTGATGATATTCTTCGGCGTTCCCCTTGGCTCTGAGCCAGCAGGTATTCAGAAAACATTGACTGGCTGGGTGGCTGCCTGGACGGATGGATGGGTAGATGGATAGATGGCTGGGTGGGTGAATGGGGGCTCAGACACTTGACTGAATGAGAGGGTGGATGGATGATGAGTGAGTGAATGTATGTATGGGTGGACTGATACAGAGGAAAATGAGAGGCATAGAGTAGATAGAAATGGAAGTAGATGGAAGAAGTGAAGAAATGGCTGGATGGAGAGTCGGGGGTTGAAGAGATGGGTGGGTAAACGGGATGCCTGCATGTGTCCTTCCATGCACATGCAGATAGGGTGGATGAGCAGATGGATGAATGAGTAGATGGATGCATGACTTCGGATGGATGGATGGACGGAAGGACAGATGAATAGATGGGTGGTTTAGAGGAAGGAGTGGCTAAGCAGGGGAAGAATAGGCAGGTGGGAGAATACAAGCCCAAATGCTTGAGTAGGTGGGTGAGTATGTAAATGAACAGATGGGTGGATGGATGGGTGGATGGATCAGTTGAGGGAGTGGATGGATGGGTAGACTAATGAAAACGGCCCGACGGAATAAATGACTATGGACAATCCTGCCATATAAACGGGCACTTAATTCTACAAAAAAAAAAAGTAGTCCTAAAGAGAGGAAGTAGAAATAGACATTTATGAAAGGAAAAGTGAAGGGTCAAGACACAGGAAGATGGAGTACTGAGGTCAGGAGGGGAGTGAACGCAGATACAGGACCAGCGTCCTCTCTCTAGTTGCTGCGGTTACCTCAAAGACTTCCTCATCCAGGATCCGAGCACCGAAGATGATCACGCCCCGGGTGTCCAGTACTGGACGGGCGCTCCGGGGGAGGGGTCGAGTGACTCGCTTCTTACAGTCAATTATGAGGGTGACAGACTGGCCCTTCACAGCCACAGCCACACGGTGCCACCTGGTCATGGGAGTGGGGAGAGGTTCCAGTGACTGACTGACGGGAGGAAAGTCACGAGAGCTGGGGAGCTGCTGATGAAAAGGCTGACAAACCAATGGTAACACAGTAGCAGTCACAGTAGCTACCATTTACTGGGTGCTTACAACACCCCAGGCACCATGCAATCACTTTCTCATTTGATTTTCATAATTCTACTATCCCTATTTTTCAGACATAGAAACCAAGTCTCAAAAAAGTCAAGCAGATATGTATGGCTGAGTCCCTTTGCTATCTACCTGAAACTATCACAACATTGTTAATTGGCTATACTCCAATATAAAATCAAAAGTTTTTTTTAATAAAAATGAATAAAAGAAAAAAAAAACACTCGAGTAACTTGCCCAAGGTACAAGGTAGTCCTACGCACCAGGATTTAATCTCTGAAGCCCAAACTCTGGGCTAGAAGAGACTTGACTAAAGTTTGGGCAGTGGGTAAGCGAGTGGTGGCCCAAAGGGATTTCCTAGATTAGGGGGCGGAAATTGAAGGCAGGAGGAGAAGTGGGTGACAGAGGATGAGATGGTTGGATGGCATCACCGACTCAATGGACATGAGTTTGAGCAAGCTCCAGGAGATGGTGAAGGACAGGGAAGCCTGGCATGCTGCAGTCAAGGGGTCACAAAGAGTCAGAAACGACTTAGCTACTGAACAACAAGGATTAGGGGGTGGGCGTTCTGGGAGCAGGAACCAGAGGGGAGCTCCTAAGAGACAGTCCTGACAGGCCAGAGGAGTGCACTGACTTACTTGCCATCCGCCAGGCTGAGGCCTCGGAAGACAGGCTGAGCCGGCGGTTGCGGCCGCCCAGTCTGGTCCTCGTACAGGAAGCGGACAGGTCGGCCGAGCTCCAGGCCCAGCTGCCGGACGCCCTGGGCACTGTAGAGGGTCAGGAGGGGCGCCTGGAGGCCCGGGCGGGCCCGGACCGCAGTCAGCAGAGAGAAATCTTTGGGAAAGCCTCCTGGGACACAGACACACAGCGGGAGGGAGAGGCAAGGTGAGCCATCAACCCCTTCCCCTCTGATCCCACCCCCCGGCCTCGCCCGCAGTTATCCCTGCTTCGGTAGGTCACCCATACCTGGAAAGAGCTGACGGGTGGGTGCACTGAGCTGGGCGGGTCGGGACACTCGGTAGGCCACATCAGCTGGACAGATACCTCTTGCCCTCCGGACACCGTCAGGGAGGGCGGGGAACCTCAGGGCCCGAAGCACGTCCACGGGGGCTGTGCCTGGGAGAGTTTGTGAGGGTCAGGGCAAGGCGCGCACTCCCAGGGGGGCACGCACAGGGGACTTTGGGGGTCTAGAGATCAGGTTCCTGGGGCTCAAACTCCCTGCAGGATGTAAGTCAACCTCGCCCTTCCACGCTTCTGAAAAGAGCATGCATGGATGGGAAACCAAGTCACCTGTACAAAGGCAGCGCTGGGCCTGCACTCAGCTCCATGCCCACCACCACCCCTCCTCCCAGCCTCGGCCTTCCTCACGCTCTCCCTGTCTCCATCTCTCAGCCTATGAATCTCTATTCTGTCTTTCTTTTTTTTTTAAAGAAAGCCCGAGTAACTATTTTAATCAGTTTATTATTTACTTTCTGGCTGTGCCGCTTGGCATGTAGGACCCTATTTGCCCAGCGGGGATCAAACCCGTGCCCCCTTAACCACGGGACCACCAGGGAAGTCTCTCTATTCATCTCTCTCCTCCAACTCTCCACCTGCCTCCCCTTCACGTGCTCTGTCGGTCTCCGTATCTGTTGGTCTCTCTCTCTGGTTCTTCCATCTTCCTCTGCTTCCCTCGCCCTCTACCCATCTTTTCCTTTCTCTGGCTCTTCCTTCCTCTCGGTCTCTGGGTCTCTGGCCTCTGTCCAGTGTCTCCAGCATAAACAACATCTGGGCAAGCCATCATCCTGGGCACGGGAGGGGCTGGGGGCCACCAGGGAGGGGGTAGACAGGCAGCTCTATGGAGAGGGGGCGTCAAGCTGCTGCAGGCCCCGTGTTTGGGGGAGGCGGGGGCCACTCCGACCACACAGAGAAAGGAGATACAAGAAGGAGCCAGCCCCGGAGCCTGTGCCCCTGGCTGGGGAGATGGGCTGGGGTGGGGGGGCACACGGGGAGCCTGAAGCTGCCACGCAGAGCCGGAGCAGATCCAGGGCCCAGAGCCACACATCTGCAGATCCCATCAGAGTCCTCTGCCCAAAACCCGGGCAAGCTCCCCACACCTGGATCTTCGACCCTGCCCTACCACCCCCGCCACCCGTGGCCCAAAGATTCTAGAGCCAGGCCACCAGCCCTGTCCACCTAGAACTCGGCTTCCGAGGGCTCAAACTCCCCAGGAGACAGAGGTCACCTCTTTCTCCCTCACTCCCCCAAACACACGCTGCTCACACCATCAGTTCCAGATTGGAAGAAAACCAAAGAAAGTTCCAGCAAAACTTTCAGAGAAGTGTGGGGCAGGGCAGGGGCCAGAGAGATCAGGAGCGCAGAGCTGGGTGGGGTGGGTGAGGTGGGGCGGGCAGGCAGAGAAAAGGCCCTTTGAGTCCAGAAGCCGGGAAACCACGGCCTTGCCCCCTCCCACCTCCCTGCCCTAGCCTGGCCCCCGCGTGTGGCAGCTCCGCAAACATCAACACACAAGGGCCGCTTTGAGAGACGAAGGGTAAGTAAGACAGAGACACAGAGACTCACAGAGACCCCAGGCCAAGGAGACCTCAGGGGCCCCCACCCTCTACCAAACCCCAGGAGAGTCCAGCTCAACCCTATAGACGGCCTAGCCACAGGTCTGCCCACCCGGCTTCCTACTTCATGTCACATAGGGGCCCCCCTGGCTCTGGCCTCAGTCTGCCCCAATCTCCCCACTGGTGACCCCATCACCCCCACCACTCTGCCCAGTTCTGATGAATTCCACACTAACCCACTTCCCTCCAGAGTCCCACCTCTACCCACTCAGCCCCCAAATAAGAGAGAGTCATCTCAGCCACCTCCCTGCCTCCACGTTAAAGGATCCCTTTTCTCTCTTAAAAAAACTCCTAGGGTCTACAGACATCCCGTACTTCAATTTTCTGTCCCTGAGCTCCTCCTGTCTTGAAAGTTCTTCCTTCCGAAATCTAATCTAAATCCTTGATGCTGCTTTTCTGACCAGAAGAAATAAATAGTCAAGTTATATGCCAATCAGTCTCCAGGGTTTGCGGTGGGGGGGCTTACTCCAGCCTGCCTAGTACCCAGGTACTCTCAGCCTCCTCCTCTCCGACGTCAAACCCCCTTTCCCCAGAGCCAGGACTTCTGGATCCCGGGGAAAAGAAGGAAAAGGTTGGGATTGTGGAGGCCAGAGTCCCAGGGGAGCCCGGCTGGGCAGAGGGGGAGGGGCAGGGCAGGAATGCAGAGCGTTGGCTCCCGCCTCAGACACCTGATCCTGGCCTGTCCAGCGGCCGTCCTGTTGGCAGTCAGCCCCACGGCTCCCCAGAGCCAGCCGCGTGGCAGGATCGAGGGCACGGAGGGGGAAGGGGATCCTGTCGGGGGAACCAGTGAGACAAACAGTCCAGGTACCCCTTCTTTCTCTACCTACCGGGCTCTGCTCCTATCCAAGGATGCTCGCCCTCACACCCCACAGATGTGGGCAGGAAGAAGACAGACATGCACCTCCCATCCATCAACACTCGCATCTGCCCCTGACTCCAGCACCTGGCTGGACCACACTGGCCCTGCTGGAGGACCCCAGCATCCAGCCCCACTCAGTGACCCTCCACCATTCAGCCTTACCTGCCCTCCCCTGGTCACTTCAGAGAGGAAAACAAATCTCCATTCTGGCTCCAAGGGACCCAGGTGTCCTGCCCTCCAGCCTGGACCCTTGACCGCCCCAAATCCCATTCTCAGACCCAGAAGCGTCCCCCCTCGTCCCTACATATCCGCTGTCCCCTGTCCCGAGGACATGCGGACCTCCAGCCTGATTCCGACGACCCAGGCGTTGGGACTCCGCTTACCTGCCCAGGCGGGGGCGGCGCTCAGCCACAGCAATAGCAGCACCAGCAGCAGGAGGTGATGGCAGCGGCTGCACCGCTCCATGGCTGGCACCCGGAACGCCCGGTCCCGGGGACCAGGGGACGCCGGTGGCGCTGGGTACCCCGAGGCTGCAAGAGAGCGAGCACGCCGGGCTCCTGGGGAAGTCGGAGGCTGCCGGGTGGCCACGGCTCTCAGGGACCCAGCTCCATTAAGTGGGGCGCCGTCGGGGCTCCGGCGCTGTTCCCTCCTCGGTGGCCGCCGCTCCTGTGTGTCCCCGGCCACCCTAGCGGCCCAGAGCCCCCAGCTCGCTCCCGCCCCCGGCCCAGCCCCCGCCTCCAACCGCCCGCCCACAGCCACCAAGGGAAACCCCACCCCCTATCTCCACCTGGTTGGGGGGGAGCGCGAACGGGAACCCTCCCTCGCAGCCCTCGGGCTGCTCTCCTCTGCTTCTCGCAGGGACTCAGTGGCCTGTACTTTAGGATGCTCTTTTCGGGGAACCCCAATATCTCTTCCCTAGTCTACTTTGGGGGGACCCAGAGGTCCAGTCACAAGACCCCTCCCCCAATCCTCCCCCTTGGAGACCCAGAGCCCCTTTTCAGCAGAGTCCGGGGCGGGATGTAGTGGGAGGGGAGAGACGGGCCCAGGGGTCGCTACCTCCCCTCACCCCATCTGGTCTCCATAATTATTTCCCCTCTGCCCGGCCCGCCCGCTGTAATTACAGAGCCCGGCCCGGAGCTGGGTATTTATAGACACCGCTATAGATAGCGACTGGGGACCTGCAACCCGACGGCCGCGGGCAGCGTGGGGAGCGGGGGCGTCAAGGCTGGGCGGGGGTGCGCTAGAGGGGAGGCCCGAGACTGGACAGACACACATACAGGCTGATCGGGTCCCAGGGGATGGAGGGGAGGGCACCACGTAAGGGCGTCCTGGAGCCCAGGTGGAGAGGCATCCAGTCGGGGAGGGGGGCGGCGGGGGGCGGCCACACGGGTTGGCAGAGTCCGGGAATCGGGGTCACTCGGGGACGAGGCCGCCTCCAGGCGGGCAACGCCGGAGGAGGCCTCGGCGCTCTACGCCCAGGGCGCCCCCACGGGCGGGCACGGCGCCGGGTCTGCCCGGAGCCCGTGGCGTGGCCGGAGGGCCGCCCGGAGCGAGCCGAGGCGCCGCCGCCCGCTGGCGCTGGGAGGGCGCCGGGGAACAAGGAGCCTTTGAGAGCCGGCCGCCCTCCTCCACGGCCGCCCCGCCCCGGCCGGCGCACCCTCGGCCCCCTCCCTCGCCACAAAGCGCGCCTTGTGTCCCCCCACCCCCGCGCCCGCCTCCCAGCCCCAGGGAACTACGGCGGCGGCCGCAGCGGCGTCCAGGGAGCACGCCCCACCGGATACCCTCCCACCCGCGGCCAGGGGCGGCGTTCCTCCCCACCCCCAAGACAGTCACCTCGGTCCAGAAAACAGCGATTTTAATTTGAAAGCGATTTTATGTGAGTGAAAGACAGGGGAAGAGAACCCCGGAGAGAAGAGCCGCCGGGCAGAAGTCATGCAGCCCCAGCACCCCACCTCCGCAGGCCGGCCATCTCCCCTCAATCAGGCCCTGACACTCAGTGTCCCAGGCTCTGCGGGGTGAGCCCGGGGCTGCAGGGGGAGCTGAAACGGGAAAGGCCTGAGGACAACTCACCACCCCGGCCCTGCCCTCAGCCCAGGCCCCTTCCCCAAGACAGACATAAGAGCCGCAGAGAACCCAGAGCACCCCGGCCCCTGCCTTTCCCAGACACCACCTCCACCACTGGCATCTCTTAGTCAACCTGGGGAAGTACAGTACTTCTTTGAGTCTAACTGCAAGTCTCTGTCCTCGAGGAAATTAAAAATAGCAGATGGGTTCCCACCACCCCTTCACCACCACCACCTTTTTCAGTCTGACTGCTGGAGGTGGGGAAGTGTGAGACAGGACTCTGGCCAGGAGACAGTGACAGGGTCCCTTCCTTCCAGAGAAGCCCCCATCTGCCAGGCTGGGTTAGAGGAAGGCCTGTCAGAGCTTGCCTCCCATGTCCATCAGTTTGGGGGGCCTGCCCCCCAACGTCCATCTCTGCGGGAGTTCTCTTTCCATTCTTCGGATGGGGATGCCGAGTCAGGCAAGACGACAAGAAGCAAGGACCTGGGAGCAAGGCCAGGGCTTTGTGCTGGGGGAGGAGAGGCCACTCCAGGCTGGAGTTCTGAAAGCCCCCCAGACCATGGCAGAGCCAAACTCGGAGACTCGAGGCCGCCGCAGGGAGAGGCCCACCAGGTCTGGGTCCCTCTGACTTGGGACCTCAAGCAAACCCTTGCAGGGTTTAGGGACACCCCCTGGAGGCCTCAGTTCTGCCCTGTGCTCCTCCTTCCCATCAAGATTCTAGGAACACAGTCCCTCCCCACCCGGCCCGAAGGCCCAGAATCCCTCGCCGCTGTGCCCTCCCCCAGCATGAGGAACAGCACGTCTGTGAGTGGGCTCAGGCCAGTTGGTGGGGAGCCTCAAGCATCTCCATGAGGAAGGTGTCGATGGGGGTGTCGCCGATGAGCTTGAAGAAAAACAGATGCTCTAGACACTTAAGGCCTATGGACCTGAGAGCAGGAAGACGCAGCAGCAGCTTGGCAAACCTGAGGGCATGGGAGATGCTGAGTAAGAGCTGGGGCCACGCGGGCCCTGAACACGCCCCGGTGGCACCCCCACCCCAGCGCGGGCCCGGGGCCCCTCAGCGCTATCTCACCGGCCCTGTTGCTCAGGGTACTTCTGTTTGCAGTAGGTCTCCAGGGATGCATATACTTTCTCTCGCAGGACCTCAACCTCGCTGGGGTTGGAGAGGCCCTTGGCATCTGGGATGGCAGGAAGAGAGGAGGAAGAGGAAGGAGGGCCAATCAAACCAGGACAAATGCGGAGACAGGGCCCACACGATGCTCCTTCTGGGCCCCACCTGCACACCCTTCACCAAATGCCTGGCCAGGGGAGCGGGGCACAAAGGGTCTCGGGGATGGGACTGGAAAGGGGATGTTTTTCAACGAATGTGGGTTCCTCTTGGTCAGCTGGGAGATTTCTAGGTTGAGGGGGGCAGCTGGGTAACTGAGGAGTCTCCGAAGAAGAGGCGGCTGCAAGGCTGCCTGGGTCTTGAGGAACAGGGGCAGCCCTCCTCTTACCTGGATTGAACAGAATGATTGCCCGCAGGCAGCCAAGTTCTGTCTTGTCCATCCTCATGTCCCGCATTTTGGACACTAGCTCTGTCAGCACCCTGGAGAGGGACCTGCAGGTCACTCAAAGGTCACAGCTCAGCCAGCCTTGGACACGGACCAGCCTATAGCCCCGCCCCCTCGACCACCAGGCCAGCCCAGCTGAGGGCCACTGACCTATCGAAGATGGCTCCCACGCCTGCGGAATGGGCTGAGTTGCGGTGCACGTGGAGACCTGTGGCGAGGAGGATGCCGTCTCGGACATCGATGGATCGGTGAGAGAAGGAGGCGATGAGCAGCTCGTTCCACCCTGGGGGGGCGGGGGGTGGGGTGCCACAAGGGTCAGGGGCCAGGGACGAGGCCACGGGATGGAGAGCACATTGAGGGAAGGGGAGAAGAGGGGGTGAGGTCAACGAGACTGGCTCCCTGAAAATGCAAGGTAAGGTCTCTGGGGTCCCTGAAGGTCAGGAGGTCCAAGAGGGGTCCAAAGACAAGAGGTCTGAGGGGTCCATGGTCACTGACCTGCCCGTAGCAATATGACCTGGTCATCCAGAGGCAAGGAGGAAAAGTGGGGGATCCTCTTTGCCCATTCAACAAGCGTGAAGAGCTGTTTGTCAGCTGCCTGGCAGATGTTGGTCACAGGGTCATTTGGCTGCAGGGATGAGGGCTCAGAGTTACAGGAGGTTTGAAGCACACTGGGAAACCCCCCACCATAAACCCTTTGGACAGTTCCCTGGTGGCTCAGTTGATAAAGAATCCACCTGCAAAGCAGGAGACCCAGGTTCAGTGCCTGGGTGGGGAAGATCCTCTGGAGAAGGAAATGACAACCCACTCCAGTACTCTTGCTTGGAAAATCCCATGGACACAGGAGCCCGGGGGGCTACAGTCCATGGGGTCGCAAAGTCGGACACAACTTAGCGACTAAACCAGCACCTTATCTCTTCAAGCCCCTTCTGAACCCACTCCTGCTCTTCTGGCATTCAGGAAGACAACTGTTAATTTGGGACTTGCCTGTGGCTGTTTTGGGAGTGAGAACAGAGGATGCTACCATGCCCACCTCAGATGTGAGAGACCATGTCTGGGGGCACTTCCAGCCCCCGGCAGTGTGAAGTCGTGGTGAGGGGAAGGGATGGGAGCAGGAGACAGCACAGACCTAGCCCGCGGCCCCCCACCCCCAGCAGGAAGGAGCGCACTCACGCTGCTGCCGCTGCCCCCGGTCCCCCCGGGACCCTCCACGCCCTGGTCGCTCTTCTGCTCCACAGCAAGCTCTGCCTCCAGGATCCTGTCCACAGGCATCTCCTCGGGGGCTCCCCCAGCACCCTCCCCATCCCCGTCTTTGTCTTTCCCCCGCTGACGCTCCTCCTGTACAGCTAAGGGGGAGGGGGAAGGAGGAGAGAAAAATGGAGAGTCAGTAGCCAGCCGTGAGGAGATTCCAAAGTGTCCTTAGGGCCATATCGGGGTCTCCTGGCCTAACTCAGAAGATATTTATAGAAATTGGGGAAGTCACTTGAAACCACGGCATATTTGTGGCAGTCTAGACACAGGAGTTATGAAAGAACAGATGACTACTCCAAGAAGTAAAAGAGGTGGACAGAGAAATTAGCAGAAAACTAACATTTAAACAGAAGGCCTTCTACATACTAAAAAACATGCCAAGCGTGCTTTAACATTCATTCCAGTATTTATAACCACCCTGTGAGCTCTTGACCCCGTTTTTAAAGATATTGATTTTGAGGCAGTTCATTAAAACAGTTTGTCCAAGTTCACACAATACATGGCACATCATACATGTAAACCTAAGTGTTCCTAACTGCAAATCTGGTGTTCTTCCGACTCAACCAAGTGGCAGGAGAAGGCGCACTGGGCCTGGGTCTTCAGGGACATGGATTCTGATCCCAGACCTGTCACTCTTTTGTTGCATGACCTTGGGAAAGCCAGGCTTCAAGCTCATCTTCTCTAAAATGAGGCAGGTGACCAACATAAACTCCCTAAAGCATCTCTCTCAGGATTTCAGAATCAGACTAAGATAAAACAGAGAGAAAAAAGAGGAAAGATGTTTTGGGAGTCTTTTAGTAAAGGCTGCAGTTTAAGAGAGCACAGTCCCAGAGTTTGGAGAAGCCAACACAGATACCACGGAGACAGAGGCCAGAGTGGAAGGTGGGTTCAAAGAGAAGAAAAGCTAATCCGGTTAGAGAGGGGGAGCTAGAGAAACCATCCTGGAGAAGTAAAAGTGATCCTAGCACCAGCCTGGGGTGAGGGGGGTGGGTGGTGGTCAGAGGTTCAGGCCAGAGTGGCAGAACCATTAAGAAGGAAACTCAAGGGACCAGATCGGGGTACCAGGGAGGAGAGCGAATGTGCATGGGAGAGATGAGTGAAACAGCGCCCTCTGGAGGAGAGAGAGGGGCCCCGCCTTCCAGAGAGGGCGGACCCGGAAGTGCTCCCTCCCCCTCCTCCCACAGGACACAAGGGGAGGCCTGGGGCAGGCCCTTACCCTCCCTCTTCATGCCAGTAGCCAGGCACTTCTGGTAGCGGCAGTACTGACAGCGGTTCCGCTGGCGCTTGTCCACCGTGCAGTCCTTGTTGTCCCGGCACGAGTAGGTCAGGTCCTTACGGATGGTGCGCTTGAAGAAGCCTTTGCAGCCCTCGCAGCTGTAAACCCCGTAGTGTTTGCCTGTGAGACGAGAGGAGGGACAGTGAGACTGCACGCACACCCTGGGCCACTAGGGCTCCTGTCCACCTCCTCCTGCCCACCCTACCCCCAGCAAACTTAGTGAACCAGGATGTGAGGGATGATACAGTTCCATTCTTCTCAGGGTTCAAAAACCCTAGCCCAGTCCCCTTCCCCCTCTGACCAACCCCCACCCCAAATCTAAGCTGGAGGTTCCTCAATTCTCATCACGCCTCTCCCAGTTCACTAGCTCAAACAAAACCTCACGAGCCCCTGGGAATCCCCCAGATGATGGTACGTGGTACACACACTCTCTTCCTTCCTGCTAGTCCTCTGAGCCCCATACCTGAGCTTCGGTCCCCGCAGATTGCACATAGCCGTTTGCCAGCCCCAGGGCCACCTGGAGGGGGTGGACAGTGCAGGCCCCGGACCCCTAAGACTGGTGGCTTCACATCTTCAGGGGGGCCAGACCCACCCCCAGGGAGCGACACTGTTGAGTTAATCTGGGATGGGGGAAATAGGGAAGTCACAGGGAGACTCATTGGGAAGGATAATCTCTCAGAGGGGACGGACATCATTCTCTACCACCTAGGCAGGGCCCTGCACCGCACGTTACAAAGAACACTACACTGCCGTGCCTGGGAAAGGCCACCCCTGGAGCACAACCCCGAAGAGATAAGACATAACGGTCCCCTGAAACTGTGCAACACAGCGGCCCCAAAGGGCTTTTATCTCAGAAGGGCAGATGGGACCAAAAAGGCAAAAAAATCACTGATAGACAAAACGGACATCAAGAATAGTAGGTTCTTTTATAGCACTGGCGAGGAGGCGTGCACTGAAAGCTCAGTGGCACCTCAGGAAGGGCCAGGGGTTTCACAAGGACCACAAGCCTGCCAAGACTAGAAGTTCAGTGCACCAGGGAAGTTCATACAAGGATCTAGGGTCAGGAAGAAAACAAGGAAACGAAAGTGGAGAGGCAGTTAAGTGGTCACGACCTCTCACCTGGGGACTGCTGACAGGCCCGGAGAATCCTGGGGGAGCTGGAGGGGGCAGGCCGGGGGACCCCATGGAAGAGCTGATAACTGGGAAGGGGGAGCCCAGTGGTGGGGGTGGCATCGAGGGTGGTGGTGGAGCCCCAGAACCTCCAAGGGACGCAGCTGCTGAAGGGGGCAAGGGTGGTCCTGGAGGAGAAGGGGGAGCGGCCCCCTGGGGAAGGGGATTTGGGGAGGAACTGTCTGGGCTCCGGGAGTCTGGGGGGCGAGGGAGGGTACACACAGGCACAGACACACAGAGACAGGAGAGACAAAAAGAGAAAATGAGTCTTGGATCACCCAACGGGAGACTTCATTCTCTCTCTCTGATTTCCCCACCGCGCCCCCATCTCACCCCTTCCCAAGTCCAGACAGCCTACTGCCAAACAAGGGCTGAACCCCTAATCGTGGTGGGAGGAGGGGGCTGACAAACGAGAGGAGAGCTGACGAGAGGCAAGCTCCAAGTAGTGAATTTGGCCACCCCAGGCCGGACGCGTCTCGTGTGGGTGGGGCAGCACGTGGGGGGAACCCGCCAGCCTCTGCACTCCCAGCTCGCCGCCCGAACGTGCAGGGGAGAGACCCCGCCGAGGGCGCGGAACTCGCCTCCCAACGTCCAGGGTCCTCAGGCTCGAGGACTGGGGCCCTGCGCCGGGGACCGCGGGGGAGCCGGGCCTCCGGCGGCCGCCACTGGGAGAGCGGAAGCGCCCCCTGGCCGCCCCGCCCCGGGGGCAGGGCACTGCGGCCCCCGGGAGGAGGGGACGCGTGTTTACAAACAAGGGGGCGGGGGCGCCCGGGAGAGCGCCCGGGAGGGGGAAGGGGCCGCCGGCGTCGGGGTCTCGGCGCCCGGGCCCGTCTGCGGGCTCACTCACCCCGCCCGCTGTCGCCCATCCCGTCCCGTCCAGCCTCCCCCGGCTCCGGCTCCGGGGCCTGCTGTCCTCCGGCCGCCGCCGCCGCCGCCGCCGCCGCGGGATCCAGCCAGGGCCGCCGCCGCCGCCACCGGGACGCGACCCCACAATGCATTTCTTTTCGCACCCCCACCGGCCCACACTGCCCTGCGGCATGCCGCTGGGGGAGGAAGGGCGGGCGCGCAGCCCAAGACATGACTCCCGGCAGAGTGTAAGGACGCCGAGCGGCACCAGGGATTCCCGAGGACCGCTCGGGGGGACGAGCCGAGCACGAGGAAGCCCCAGAGAAAACGACTCTGGCTTCAACCAGGTCAAACTAAGCGCTTCGCCCGGCCCTGTACCAAAATGACAGCGCCAATGTGGCAGCCATCTTGGTATAGACGGGAAGTCTTCGCGCTAGTTCCCGCCCCCTCGTCCAGTTGGAAACGGAGGAGGCGGTCTTCTCCCGCCTGTTGCCAGTCTCGCCCGGCATCCCCTCAAATAACCTCCACGTCCGCGCATGCGCGCCAGGGCTGGCCCGCATCCCCGCAGCCCGGAGTGCGGCCATATTGGTAAAGGTACTGGGACCGAGGTAGAACGGGACTTCCCAGTTCTCGCGGGAGCTAGGGGCGGGACTGCCACGTCCGAGCAAACCGGGAGAGGAGAGGATCCCGGAGCCGGTGAGAATTCTCTGCTTTTCTCTACTGTCCTTTCCAGGCCCTTTTCCTCACCTTGCGGGTCATAGAGACGAGAGCCCAGAGAGTCCATAAAGTGGAGGATCAAAGCCTAGAGCGGAGCCCCGGGGGCCCTGTATCAGGGAAGGGGTTCGGGGATAAAGAGAGTCTCGGGAACAATGTGGGTGGGGACAGAACGGAATGGGGGAGCGGCCCATAGAAGTGGACGGTGGGCGCGGACGGAGTAAAGCGGACCCCGCATGGGTGTAGAAGTGAGGGCCAAGTGGAGTCACTCTCTCTGTCCCTCTGGTCAGCGTGATGGCCAGAGGCCTGGGGGCCCCCCGCTGGGTGGCCGTGGGACTGCTGACCTGGGCGGCCTTGGGGCTGCTAGTGGCCGGACACGGGGGTCATGGAGACCTGTACGAAGACCTGCACGAGGACTTCCACGGCCACAGCCACAGGCACTCACATGAGGATTTCCACCACGGACACAGCCATGCCCATGGCCACGGCCACACTCACGAGAGCATCTGGCATGGGCATACCCACGGTCACGACCACGGACATTTACACGAGGATTTGCACCACGGACATAGTCACGGCCACTCCCATGAGAGCCTCCACCACCGAGGACACGGACATGACCATGAGCACAGCCATGGAGGCTCTGGGGAGTCTGGGGCTCCAGGCGTCAAGCAGGACCTGGACACTGTCACTCTCTGGGCCTATGTGAGTCCCCTGGGGATGGGGCAGAGGGAGGCTAATGCTGTATTGTTGGGAAACCCCACACCTCTTAACCCCTGACTCTCCCTCACCAGGCACTGGGGGCCACGGTGCTGATCTCTGCAGCTCCATTTTTTGTCCTCTTTCTTATTCCTGTGGAGTCAAATTCCCCTCGCCACCGCTCTCTGCTCCAGATCTTGCTGAGTTTTGCTTCTGGTGGGCTCTTGGGAGATGCTTTCCTGCACCTCATCCCTCATGCTTTGGGTAAGTGATCTTTCGCTTCTACCTTAAATCTTAATGAATTTTAGTCTTTGGGCAAGACTGTTCTTTCCCCTTTGTGACCCCTGACCTTCCATTGTACCTGCAAATACACACCCCTTGCTTGGTTCCCTCACCTGGCCTTTTCTCTCTTTTCTTCCAGAACCTCATTCTCACCACCCTCCAGAGCAGCCAGGACATGGACATTCCCACAGTGGTGAGGAAGGGGCGGGTAGGGACATGGGTTGGGGTGCTGGAGAAGGTCTCTCTCTCCTGTTCTTCTCCTATGCTTGGGGAGGAAGAGTTTGGCATCCACGTCTCCCTTAATGTCTCAATGCATCTATTCCCAGGCCAGGGCCCCATTCTCTCTGTGGGACTGTGGGTCCTCAGTGGAATTGTCGCCTTTCTTGTGGTGGAGAAATTTGTGAGACATGTAAAAGGAGGACATGGACACAGTCACGGACATGGACATGCTCATGGTCACACACATGGAAGTCATGAACATGGAAGACAGGGTGAGCCCAGGAACAGTCTTTCTGAAAGCCATATTGCCTACCTTTGGATCTCCTCATTTTAAGGTTCTGAAGTGGGAGACTATCCTCGTGAGGATACATTGGCAGATCTTTGTTCTCTGCTTACACCAATTCCTTTCTTCACGTACAGAGCGTTCTTCGAAGGAGAAACAGAGCTCAGAGGAAGAAGAAAAGGAGGCAGGGGCGTTGAGGAAGAGGAGAGGGGGGAGTACAAGGCCCAAAGATGGGCCAGTGAGACCTCAGAATGCTGAAGAGGAGAAAGCAGGGTCAGGTGAGAGCCAGGGTTCCATAGGCTTGGGCAAGAGACATAGTTGTGGATTGCTGGAAATAGTGCTGTGGGTGATGGCAGGTGTCTGGGAAATACTGGAGCTGGATATGAAGTGGTTTCTTGGGGAGATGTGATAATGGCTGATCATGGCTGGGACTAGGGGTGATGAATGCCTCTAACTGTTTCATCTTCCTTTTCTCCTGTAAAAGACCTGCGTGTATCAGGGTACCTGAACTTGGCTGCAGACCTGGCACACAACTTCACAGATGGTCTAGCCATTGGTGCTTCATTTCGAGGGGGCCGGGGGCTGGGGATCCTGACCACAATGACTGTTCTGCTCCATGAGGTGCCCCATGAAGTCGGAGACTTTGCCATCTTGGTCCAGTCTGGCTGCAGCAAAAAGCAGGTTGGTGATGGCGTACACCAAACATGGTTGCCTCAAGCCCTTTACCCTCTCTCACCTAGCCCCAACCCAGACTGCCACTCATGAGTTCCAAAGAAATTGTACTACAGGCATACTTTGTTTTATTGTGTTTCTGTATTGCACTTAGCAGATACTGCATTTTTTACAGATTTGTAGCAACCCTCTGTTGAGCAAGCCTTTTGATACCTTTCTTCCAACACTGTTTGTTTACTTCACATCTGTGTCACAGTTTGGTAGTTCTTGCAACATTTCAAGCATTTTCATTATTGTTTGTTACGTTGATCTGTGATCTTTGATGTTGCTGCTGCTGCCGCTGCTAAGTCACTTCACTCGTGTCAGACTCTGTGCGACCCCATAGATGGCAGCCCACCAGGCTCCCCCGTCCTTGGGATTCTCCAGGCAAGAATACTGGAGTGGGTTGCCATCTCCTTCTCCAATGCATGAAAGTGAAAGCAAAAAGTGAAAATGAAGTCGCTCAGTCGTGTCCGACTCTTTGCGACCCCATGGACTGCAGCCCATCAGGCTCCTCCGTCCATGGGATTTCCAGGCAAGAGTACTGGAGTGGGGTGCCATTGCCTTGTTCCAACTTGCTGAAGGCTTAGGTGATGGAGAAGGCAATGGCACCCCACTCCAGTACTCTTGCCTGGAAAATCCCATGGAGGGAGGAGCCTGGTGGGCTTCAGTCCATGGGGTGGCTAAGAGTCAGACACGACTGAGCGACTTCACTTTCATTTTTCACTTTCATGCATTGGAGAAGGAAATGGCAGCCCACTCCAGTGTTCTTGCCTGGAGAATCCCAGGGACGGGGGAGCCTGGTGGGCTGCCGTCTGTGGGGTCGCACAGAGTCAGACACGACTGAAGCGACTTAGCAGCAGCAGCAGCCTTTTTTAATCAGTAGAGTATTTTTTAATTAGCTCTTACATTGTAGGTATAATGCTATGCACACTTACAGGATAGTATAAATATATGCACTGGGAAACTAAAAAATTCATGTGACTTGCTTTATTGTGATGGTCTCACAGTATCTCTGAGGTATGCCTGTATTGGTGACAGTGGATTCTCTAGTAGTGAAAAGAAGTTACGTTTGTCTTGCAGTTCAGTAGTTCTTGAACTGTGATGCAGAAACCATTTGAATAGTATAAGGGTCTTTCACACCGTGCCCCCTACCCTGACCTGTTGAGTCAGAAGGTCTGTGGAAAAGGAACTCTTTGTTATAAGATCTTTCAGAAAGTGTCTATTCTAGCCCCCCCTCTTTTTGCTTTACTCTTTAGTTTCCAAGGACATGCACCCAATTCATGTACACCTAGACCATTCCAGCCATGTCTAAACCACTGATAACCTTTAGACGTTGATGAGTGCCTCTCTCTCTTTTCTGCCCACCAGGCGATGCGTCTGCAACTACTGACGGCAGTAGGGGCACTGGCAGGCACAGCCTGTGCCCTTCTAACTGAAGGAGGGGCAGTGGGCAGTGAAGTTGCAGGTGGCGCAGGTCCTGGCTGGATTCTGCCATTCACTGCTGGTGGCTTTATCTATGTAGCAACGGTGTCGGTGTTGCCTGAGCTGTTGAGGGAGGCATCACCATTGCAGTCACTTCTGGAGGTGCTGGGGCTGCTGGGGGGAGTTGTCATGATGGTGTTGATTGCCCACCTCGAGTGAGAGATGGGGTAAACCAGCCGCAAACCTCTAGCCTCTAAGCCCTCCAGGTCAGGGGTCTGTGGAAGCTGGGGGTCCTGGCCTGGGACATCTACCAAAGGAGAGAGTTGTATCCTAGGGAAATGGTGACTTTGGCTTGAGGGCTGTCAAGATCTGGCATACAGGGGCTGCAGGGGTGAGGATGACGCCCAGAGGGACCATAGTGTTGGGCACGTGCTGACCATGTTGTTGGGTTTGAGGACTAAAGCCAGAAGGCTGAGAGAGGAGTCATGGCAGCCTGCCCCACGTCCCCCACCCCACCTGTTCACAGAGGACCAAGCTGCCACACACAGGCTTCTCCAGGGCCCACCTCCCTCTCTCCCGCCTGTTGGTGGAGGCTCCAGGGAAGACCAGAGCCCTCGACAAAGGGAGTAGCAGAAGTCGGGGATAAACGTCAATCGTGTGACCTGATTTGGGAGTGATTGGGGGGTGGGGCGGGGACGGCTAGTTGCTAATCTCACGGCCTAATTTTTTTTTGTTTGTTTCTATTCTTTTATATTACTTTGAATAGAGGAGTGGTGGGGACCGGAAATAAAGCCCTCGGACCTTTCGTTCCACGCGCAGTGTTTGTCTTTTTCGGGGGGTTGGGGGCTCCCTTCCCTCGGCTCCCCAGGTCCCCCAAGCAGCGGCGCCTGGCCACGCCCCCGCGGCGGGGTCCGGCCCCGCCCGTGGCCGCCGGCGGGGATTCGATTGGCTCGGCTTCGCGCTAGCCGCGCCCCCTCTGCGCTCGGAGTGGCCCAGCGTGGAGCCCCGCCTGGCCGCCGGCCGTCATGGCGTCTCCGCTCCGATTGCGCTCCGCGCTGGCCCTGGTTACAGGTGAGGGGCTCCTCTACCGGGCGGGTTGGGGCGCCACAGTGACGTCCGGGGCTTGCCGTCCGGCCGCGCAGTCGCCCTGATCTCCGGCCCAGGTCTTACTACCTCTGCGCCCCACTGACCTCTGACCCCGCGCCCGCTTGTCCTCTCCCGTCCCAGGTGCGGGCGGCGGCATTGGCCGCGCCATCAGCGTGCGCCTCGCCGCTGAGGGGGCCGCCGTAGCCGCTTGCGACCTGGACGGGGCAGCAGCACGGGAGACGGTGCAGCTGCTGGGAGGGCCGGGGACCGAGGAGGGGGCGCCCCGCGGAGCCCACGCCGCCTTCCAGGCTGATGTGTCTGAGGCAGGGGCCGCTAGGCGCCTGCTGGAGCAAGTGCAGGTGAAAGCAAGACGCCCTCGCCCTTTTAAAGCCCTATAGCGTTGCCTCCACGGCCCTCGGCTCTACACGGTTTCTCGGTGTGTAACCCCCGACCCCCTCTTCCACAGGCCTGCTTTTCTCGCCCGCCGTCTGTCGTTGTGTCCTGTGCGGGCATCACCAGAGATGAATTTCTACTCCACATGTCTGAGGACAACTGGGACAAAGTCATAGCTGTCAACCTCAAGGTGGTGGTGACCTCTGAACCGGTGACTTCTGGGTCCTCTAGCCTGGGGAAAGAGTTGGAGGACCGTCACCCCAACTGATCCTTCCTGCCTTGTGACTTTCCCTCTCCACCACCAGGGCATCTTTCTAGTCACTCAGGCTGCAGCCCAAGCCCTCGTGTCCAGCGGCTGTCCTGGCTCCATCATCAACATCAGTAGCATCATAGGCAAGGTCAGGCTGAGCTGGGAGGAGGTGAGCCAGTCAAGTGGGCACAGAGAGGAGAGCCCCTCCTTGTGACCCCTGACTCATCCCACATCTCCGGCGCACCCATAGGTGGGGAACATGGGACAGACAAACTATGCAGCATCCAAGGCTGGAGTGATTGGGCTGACCCAGTCTGCAGCCCGGGAACTTGGACGGTTGGTCAGACGCCTGGGGGCATGTGAAAAGTCAGAGGAAGGGGTCAGTGTTCAGTCCTTTCTGGAGTCAGCAGACACTCTCCTTTCCACAGACACGGGATCCGCTGTAACAGTGTCCTCCCAGGATTCATTAGAACACCCATGACCCAGAAAGTGCCACAGAAAGTGCTGGACAAGGTAGGAGACTGTGGGTGGAGGGCAGAACCATTCGGAGACCAGCCTCTCTGGGCTTCAGAGAGAGGATGCTGGGCCCAGTGCAAGGCAAACAGCAGATAGTCAACAACTGCACAGGGAATGAAGACCGCCCCCCGCCCCCCCCCCAAAATCACACCTTTTCCTACAGAAAACCCACAAAAGAAACTTTCACTCACACATGAGTGTTTCCTTACAGGTTACTGGAATGATCCCAATGGCACATATGGGGAACCCTGAGGGTGAGCACTGAATGAAGATACCAAAGTCTGTGGTATCTGAGGGGGGGGGTCTCACCAAGATTGGTAGTGGGGGGTTAGGGAGGATTCTGGTGGGAGGTGACAGCTACTTTGGGTCTGTGAGTGAGGATTCTGCCCACTCCCCTCCACTCCCATAGATGTGGCAGATGTCGTCGCATTCTTGGCATCTGAAGACAGTGGATACATCACAGGGGCATCAGTGGAAGTCACTGGTATGAGGCCATCGTGGGGAGAAAGAGGGCAGAGAAGTCGAACCCAGACGATAGGAGAAAGCTAAGGAGAGGAGCCTGGCGCCACCAAGGGAAGGGAAGGGCAGGGCAGGAGTTCCCAGAGGCCAGGGACAGAAGTGGGCGCCTCCCCTGCTGCCGGCTTGTCTCCACCTACACATCTGTCCAAATGTTTCTGCCCCTCCCAGGAGGTCTTTTCATGTAACTGCCTCAAGGACCCTGGACTCTGCTCACCCCCCCCACTGCTCTGCTGGCCTCCTGCTGATGAGGACTCGGAGTTCCCAGGCTACAAAAGGGGTGGCTGTGTATGGCTCAGGAATGCTGAATATGGGAGGCAGGGGTGCTTGTGACCCTAATAAATTCCAAAACCTCTTCCCTGCCACCTCCGGTTCTTCTTGTGTCCAAGTCCTCAGACCCTTCCCCACCTCCCCCTCCTTTCCCTTTTGCGAAGGATTGTTCCCTTTCACTGCCTGGTCTCCCAGGGCAACCCCCGCCGCCGGGTGTGAGAGGCGAGAGTGTGTGTCCCTGTGTGTGCCTGTGTGTGCGTGACACTCTGGGTCTTTTGGAGGGAGGGGTCTCTGTCCCACCCCTGCCACTGATCCTGTAGCCCTAGTCCCTTCCCCCCAATTCCCTGGGTCCTTACAGTCCCCAAGGGTGATTTGTTCATGGTCCCATCCTGGTGTCCAGTCTAGCCTTGAGAGGGGGTCTTGGAACAGGTGGCCCTCCCCCACCCCTCTCCTTTCTCTGAGTTCCCCCTCCCCTTTCTCTCCACCTTACAATAGCTGCAGCCGGCCAGGGGTCGGATGGGGGGATTAGGGGAGGGGGCCAGGATTAGGGGAGTGGGCCAGCCGATGAAAGGGGCTGGAGGAGAGCAGAAGGAAGGGAGGGGGCTGGGAGGAGGAGGAGGAAGGGGAGGGGGTCCGCGCTAATCGACTCTGGAGCCCACATAAGGACTGGCCACGGACTGAAGGAGAGGACAGGGAAGTAGGGGGAACCGGGGGAGGGGGTGAGGGGACCCACTGCGGCCTTGCCCCAGACACAGGCCACCCCCTGGCAGTTGCAGCCCAAGTCCTGGAACCCCAGTTCAGGCTGGAGGAGACGGGACGCCTATCACGATCTTTTCCCCCCACCCCGCCCCCCGTACCCCTCTCATCCCCTGCCCTCAATGGGGACCGGTCTGCCCCTACCTCTTCTCTTCCTTCCCCGACCCTTCCTTTACTGCGAAGTCCTGGAGGAGGCTTATGCCCGCTTCCCGCTCCAGACATTCGGCCCCTGGCGGGCCCCCCGCCCCCGCCACGACACGCGCACACCCGGTCCCCGAGAGGGGCCCCACCTCGTGCGGGTGCGTGTGTGTCCCTGCTTCCGCGTGGTGCCTCCATCCCCCCGTACCTCCTGGGCGCCTCCCTCCCCCGCCCCGGGCCGCGGCTCCTGATTGTCCAAACGCAATTCTCGAGTCTCTAGCTCTGGCCGAGAGTTGAGTCTGGACGTCCCGAGCCGTCGCCCCCAAACCTCGAGGGGGAGAGCGGGTCGGAGGGTGTAGGGAGAGCCAAGGCGGAGGGCGGCGCAGGTCCCCCGGGTGGGGAGGGGATCCTGGGCAAGTCGGGACTCGGCAGTGTTCACGGGGCCGGAGGACGGCAGCGGCAGAGACTCCTCTGCGGCTTTCCCCGCCTCCGCCTGGGGATCCCGGGCTGGGACTGCGGAGAAGCCGTGCGGGGGAAGCGGGCACGCAGGCCCCCAGAGCCGCCGGGGGGAGGCGGCCCCTCTCCCCACGCCCGCCGTCCCCTCCCAGGGGTTCAGCGACACCGGGCCCCGCCCTGCGGAGCGGAGGCCTCCACGGGGGCTTCGGGGAGGGGACGGCGCCAGCCCGGGGACAGGAGCGCGGTCCCCGCGCGGCGCGGGCCCCGGGGGCGGGGAACCGGCGTCCACGGCGCTGCCACCCGCGCGCGCCTCCGGGTGACGTCCCCGCCGCCGGGCGGTGGGGCGCGGGCGGGCGGAAGTGACGCAGGGCCCAGCGCCCGGACCATGGCGGCGGCGGTGGCGGGGGACCGGCGTCCACGGCGCTGCCACCCGCGCGCGCCTCCGGGTGACGTCCCCGCCGCCGGGGGGGGCGCGGGCGGGCGGAAGTGACGCAGGGCCCAGCGCCCGGGCCATGGCGGCGGCGGCGGCGGCGGCGCCAGCTGCTGTCTGAGTGGCGGCTGGGGACCGGACGGCCTCGGCCGGGGAGCCCGGCCCCGGGAGCGGCGCTGCGGCAGCTGGGGCGCCGACGGCGGGACCTGGGTGAGGGGCCGCGCGGGGGCGCGGTGCGGGGAGCCCTCGAGGGCGGGGTCCGCGCGAGGGCCGGGCCCCCTGACACCCTTCCCCCATCCGCCAGCCCACCTCTCCGGCGCGGCGGCGGGGCAGCCCTGGTGCGGTCACCATGACGACGCCGGCGAACGCCCAGAACGCCAGCAAAACGTGGGAACTGAGCCTGTATGAGCTCCACCGGACCCCGCAGGTGACAGGGGTTCTCCAACTGCAACTTACTGCCTTTCACTAGACCGCTCCATCCGCAGACCCCCTTCTCACAGCCTCTTTCCCACTTTTGGCCCCTTTCTGCCCAGCTTCTCACTCCCTGCCCTGCTTTGGAATCACTTTTCACATTTAGCTCGTTTAATCCTCAAAACTGACGTGCCAGAGAGGTAGAGCCAAGTATTATTGTCTTCGCTTGAAAGATAGTAAACAGGCTGAAATTAACTTACCTAGTCTTCAGTTCCGCATAAGTCAGTGCATTTACTACTCCCCTTGGGAGTTCATTGAAAATGGAATTCTGGGCCGGATCTCACACACACACCGCCCCCCCTCCCCTCGCCACTAACAGTAATGGGATGGGACCCCAGACTCTGCGTTTTTAGCATGCACCATAGGGGATTCTGATATAGGCAGTACCAGGACCGAACTGGAAGAGATTCTGTTGACTTAAGTCTTTCCTAGAAGGAAAATCTGTGCCGTGCCCATCTCCAGGCCTATCGCCAAACCTCAGATGATCCTATTTCAAAGCATCTACTCTTAGGATTTCTCTCTTCCTCAAGTAGCCAAATGGGATACCCAGATTCTGCCATCTCACTGTATTTCTCAAGACAACAGTTTCATGAACCAGTTGTTTCTAAGATCCTTTTTACCTCTTTACACCACCACCTTTCCACTCATTGCCGTCTCCAGGAAGCCATCATGGATGGCACCGAGATTGCGGTTTCCCCCCGGTCACTGCACTCAGAGCTCATGTGCCCCATCTGCCTGGACATGCTGAAGAATACCATGACAACCAAGGAGTGCCTCCACCGGTTCTGCTCTGACTGCATCGTCACGGCACTGCGTAGCGGGTAACAGGAGGGACGTGTTTGAGGTTGGGGGCAGAGGGAGAGAGTGGGGCCTCTGTCCCCTGTGACTAAAGGCTCAGGGCCGCCTTTCTCCCACCCCAGGAATAAGGAGTGCCCTACCTGCCGAAAGAAGCTGGTATCCAAGCGGTCTCTGCGGCCAGACCCCAACTTCGATGCTCTGATCTCTAAGATCTACCCCAGCCGGGAGGAGTACGAGGCCCACCAAGACCGGGTGCTCATCCGCCTCAGCCGCCTGCACAACCAGCAGGCGCTGAGCTCCAGCATCGAGGAGGGGCTGCGCATGCAGGCCATGCACAGGTTTGGGGGCCACAGGGAGGTGGACGCGGGGCGATGGGACGGAGCCACGGGTCAGACACCTGGGGGTCTCTGCTTCTAGGCCTCAGCATCGTGAGCGTCGACCACCATCTAACTGTCATGCCTGGAGGTCGTGGATGTGAACCATAGCTTTTTCGTTGGCAACTAGCACTACTATTGTTTTTTTCTTAATACTTACTTATTTGGCTGCAGAGGGTCTTAGTGATAGCATGTGGAATCTAGTTCCTTGACTAGGGATCAGCCCAGGTCCCCTGCAGTGGGAGTGCAGAGTCTTAGCCGCTGGACCACCAGAGAAGTCCCTGGCACTGTTCTTAATTCCTCACCTTCTAACTTTCTAGAAGTTAGAGCAGTAGAGTGATTTTTGAGCATAAGCTTTGGGTTCACACTGCCGGGAATTAAATCACCTCCTAGGGCAGCATCACTCAGTCTTTAATGTGTATTTGAATTACCTGAGAGTTTTGTTTAAAATGTAAATTCTAATTCGGTAGGTCAGGAGTTGGGCCTGGATTCTGTTTCTCCAAGCCTGTGCTCCTGGGCCTCAAACCACACTTTGAGCGGCAAAGGGACTATGATCTCAGACTAATTATTTAACCTCTCTAAGCCTCAGTTTCGTCAGCCATTAAAAAAATGGTATAACTATCTGTGTCTGTAGGATTTGTATAATTTGGGGCAATCAGTGCAAACAGTTGGCAACGTGCTTGGCACATAATTAGTATGGAATAAATATTAGGGATCATCGTTAAGATTGCCCTGGTTTCTTAACTCTCTGAAGTTTAAAGTCTAAAGCCCTTATCCTTGGTGCTTTCTAATTTCGACCACTTGCTCCCACAGGGCCCAGCGTGTGAGGCGGCCGATGCCCGGCTCAGATCAGACCACTACGATGAGTGGGGGCGAAGGAGAGCCCGGGGAGGGAGAGGGGGATGGAGAGGACGTGAGCTCAGACTCGGCCCCGGACTCTGCCCCAGGCCCTGCTCCCAAGCGACCCCGCGGAGGGGGTGCAGGGGGCAGCAGTGTAGGGACAGGGGGGGGTGGCACTGGTGGGGTGGGTGGGGGCGCCGGCTCTGAAGACTCGGGTGACCGGGGAGGAACCCTGGGAGGGGGGACCCTGGGCCCCCCAAGCCCTCCCGGGGCTCCCAGCCCCCCAGAGCCAGGCGGAGAAATCGAGCTCGTGTTCCGGCCGCACCCCCTGCTCGTGGAGAAGGGAGAATACTGCCAGACTAGGTGAGAGCCTCGTCCTCCCCAGACCACTGAGAGACCAAGGGTCATGGTCTCCATCACGAGTGGGCCTCGCCCAGACCCAGAAAGAGTCCCCAGCCCAGAGGCCCTGTGCGCATCTCCCACTTTGCTGCTCCATTTGAGGCGTCTGTGCCCTCAGTCTGCCCCCTTTCCTACCGCAGGTATGTGAAGACCACTGGGAATGCCACAGTGGACCATCTCTCCAAGTACTTGGCCCTGCGCATTGCTCTCGAGCGGAGGCAGCAGCAAGAGGCGGGGGAACCGGGAGGGCCTGGAGGGGGCACCTCTGACCCCACCGCGGGACCTGACGGGGGCGGTGGGGAGGGTGGGGGTGCCGGAGGAGCCGACGGCCCTGAGGAGCCTGCCTTGCCCAGTCTGGAGGGCGTCAGCGAAAAGCAGTACACCATCTACATCGCTCCCGGGGGCGGGGCGTTCACGGTGAGCGCCCCTGAGTGTCGGGGGGCGGGGAGGGGGGCGGGGAGGGGGGCGGGGTGCGCAGCCGCAGACCCGACCCCCTCACCCATCTGCCCTCTTCTCTGCATCCCTGTCTCCTTTCTGTGTCCCTCCTTCCCCATCATCCGGGTCCTCGCTTTACCCCGTTTATTGTTTCTTTGTCTTTCCTCTCCCTTTGGTCCTTTTTGTCTCATCTCACTTTTCTGCTCCCCCTTCCGCCGCCTCTGTAGACACTGAATGGCTCACTGACCCTGGAGCTGGTAAATGAGAAGTTCTGGAAGGTGTCCCGACCACTGGAGCTCTGCTACGCCCCTACCAAGGATCCAAAGTGACCCCACAAGGGACGGCCAGAGAATGGGGGCCAGGGGGTGTCCCAGAGTCCTGGCCCACCCCTTGCCTGGCTTCTTTGTCCCCCAGAGCCCCCCAGCCTGACCAGCCAGCAAGACGACACAAACAGGACAAGTGGCTTTTATACAAAGTATCTATATCAGATTCTTCTATATTGTACAGAGTGGGGCTTGGCCCCCGTCTGCTGCCTTTTCTATTGCCCTCAACCTCCCGTCCACAAGATGCTGGGGAGAGTGAAAAGCCCTCCCCTCTGTGCCCTCCTACCAACAACAACAAATTTGCTTTTTTTCCTCTTTGAAACCTGCGGTTCTGTGTCTCTTTATCAGGGGTGTACTAGAAGGAGATGGAAACAACGATTGGGGAGAGAACCCTAGAAATCATGTAGTCTTGGAAATGGGGAGGAGATGTCAAAGGCTATTCATGGTGTGTAGGGCCCATTTTCCTGAATCTTCAAATCAGCAAATACGTAGGAAAATAGAAACAATCTGTGAAGCTGGAAGAGTGGAGAGGTGTGAAGTCAGTTCCCAAGCTTGCCCCTGTGACCTGAATGCCCAGGCTGGGATCAGGGGTGTCAGTACCACAGGAAAAGTAACTTAAGAGAGGAAGGTATGTCTGTAGACATGGCGGGCCTTGATGTTTGGAAGGGGGATGATTCCTTGACCCTGCCAGAGAAGCTGGTTCTAAATCTGGAGAGAAAATGTGCGGAGGTGGGGAGGGCTGCGACCCCGCCTCCCTACCCAGGATTGTAGTTCCACACCGTCTCAGAGGTGGCTGAGAGCAGAGGGCTGGGGGTGTTCGGTGAAGCGCTCGCTGCCCGCTCACCTCGAGAGCGGGGCTGCATCTGGGCAGTGTGGCGCCAGGCTGCGGAGGGGTCCCTCTCCAGGAGGGACCAAAGCTGCCCCCGGCCGCGCTTCGGCCTCTCTGACCCTCACACTTACTGTTTCTGTCGCCATATGCGCCCCCAGCTCCTGCGGCTGGCTCAGCCTCGGCCCTCCTAGCGGAGGGGTCAGCCTGGGGGTCTGACCTGCTGACCCAAAGGGCACCCCACTGCACGCTTAGCATTTCTCGCTGGCGCCCTCTCGTGCCCACCACCCTCTGTGCGGCGGACACGGGGAGTCCTCTGCAGCCCTGGTGGCCGGGCGCCCACCCCTGAAACCGCTCACCCTGCAGAAATGGACAACACCGGCTTCCTCCTTCCGGGAGGAGCCCCGTCTCCCCTTTCCTGGAGCCTCCATCCTGGCTCCCTTTCTCTCCTACTTCAGGCATCCTGGGGGGAGACGCCCCCGGGATGTGAAGGCGACAGGAAGGTAGGCATCTCTCCCGGGGTTTCGAAGGAGAGAAACCCGATGGGGAGGAGTCGAGGGAGTACCGAGTTGGGAGCCGAAGAAGAAGAATCTGGAATGAAGCCGGCTTGTTTTTGCTTCCAGGGGCTGCCTGCAGCGACCGCCCCCCCGCCCCCTCAGCCAGCCCGCCCGCCAGCCTGCTCCCCGCCCTCTTGCTTCGCCCTGGAGCTGCAGCGGCCGCCCGGTCCCTTCCCTCCTCGGGCCCCAGGCCCCACCGCCCCACCCTCGCCCTCTGCCTCTCCCGCTCCGATCGCCCGCCCTGCCCTCCTCCGCCCCCGAGCCGCTCAACTTCACAGGCCTGCCTTCTCTGTGATGACTGCATGTGAGTGCCGGGCAGAGCTGTCGCCCCAGGGACATCTTCCTTGCCCACAACAAAGAAAAAGTGACTCCCAGCCCTGATCCCACGCCTCTCTTCCCCAGTGTGGGTGGAAGAGGGTGCAGGAGGTGCCAGTTCTGTCCCTTCCACCCCCTGGGTTAGTGCCCCAAGTCCTTCAGCCTCTGCCAGTTTGACCCGCACCTGTGGGTGAGGCGGAGTGAGCACCAAGTATACAAAAGGAAGCTTGACTTTTGTTAAACGAGAAGATACAGAGGAAAGGAGGCGAATAACAGATTGTGGTGCAGATCCCTGATGGCTGCTTACAAACCATGCAACCTTGCTTCAGAAAGGGCCTTGTGAGGCGGGACCTGCATGTGTACAAGGCGGGACCCTCCTTGTCCAGTCTGATGTGCACGGGGTGTGTGTTGGGGGATGCAGAACCCCTGTGGTAGATTGCTCTGGTGCTTAGAGGATGAATGACAAGTGGTCCCTGCAGGAGGGGTCCCAGACGTGGTGCAGAGTGATTAAGAAGAGCTGGAAACTTCAGGGTGGTTAAGGAGAGCTTCACAGAGAAGGTGCCTCCAGGGAGGGGACCTGGGGGGAACGGAGGAGCGAGGGGAGCCTCTCTCTCCCCTCTTCTTCCTCTCATTTTATCGTTTCCAGGCTTCTTGGTCCCCAGACCATAGCAGATTATGTATCTACGTGCAGAAGCTGAGCCCCCGAGCCCAGGGCTGCAGGAGACCCCTGCCCAGCTGAGGCCCAACCCTGAGGCCTCTGTTGTTGCCTGGCTGCCGCCCAAACCCTGGCAAACTCCTCACAGGAACCCGGGGCTCCTCGGGACAAGGCAGAAGTCACTGAGGCCCTCGGCCACCCACTTGGCGGGGGGCGGGGCTCAGCCTGCCTGTACCACCTCTGTCCCTCTGCCCACCCCCACAAGCAGCTGCTCTCACCTTCACCCCCCTCCTGGGGGCCCAGGCAGAGGAGGAGGAGGCAGGACAGACACCCGGCCCCCCATCTGCTGTCACCCCCCAGCTAACCCTGCCCCACCACGAGGCCCTGTCCAGCCTGGCCTGCGGACCTCCTCTTCGCTTGCCCCAGCCCTCCCAGCACTGCCTGGCGCATGTGAGTGAGCGGCCCTTTCCCTGCCCCCTCCCACAGGAGACAGGCCCTACCGCTCGCTCAGCCTCCATGCCTCCACGGCTGTGGCTTCGCTCCAAATACCCTTCTGCCTTGGCGACCATCCACGCCCAGTGGGAGGGACAGAGGAGGGCCCTGGGGACAGACCCCCCCAACAGAGTGAGAGCGACTGCCTCCTCGTGGGGGGCATGATGCAGCACGCTCCCCACTGCACCCCATTCTGGCCAGAGCCGCCACATCAGGCAACTGACTTGGAACTGCAGCGGCCCGGTCCACCTCACTTCTAGTTCACAATCTAATCCCCTGGGAAAAGTTTTTCTTAGGAAGGAATCTGTACTTTCAATCTCTTGTCCTCCATCTGAGAAGTTTAACCAGGCTGCCTGGGACCTGCTGTCATCTCGGATGGATTCGATTCCCTGTGATTTTTTTTGAAAGCATAACTTTATAGAGACAACTGAATCCCCAGAGATCTCCATGACAACACCCACCATCAAAATCCTTGTCGCCAAAAAAATCCCAACCAGCCCCATCACTCCCCTCAGAGGCTGCTGGGTGCTTCTTGCCCCCAGAGCTAAAGCTCCACCCAGCACCCCATCGGACGAGGCCATCTTCCTGTGCCCGCTCCTGGCCCCACAGGCCATGTCAGGGTTTTTTCTATGAGCTTCACCACACTTCTTGCTAAGAATAAAGCCCAGACAAAGGCTGCTCTTTCCAGCAGCACCGGGGGCTCAGGCACATATCCAGGGAGGCAGCATGGAAATGGAGGAGATGGAGACCAGAGGAGGAAGGAGCCAAGGGAGGTTGGAGGACAAAGTGGGAGGTTCTGGATGTGGAAAAAGTAGAACAGGGCTGTGTAGAAGACAGGCAAGAGACCCCTGGCCAACGCAAGCACTTCCTGGCGTTTGTACTTCTTCCACAAGACTACTCGCTTACTGTCTTGTTCATGTGCTAGGAAACTGGTTTTGAACAAGAATCAGCAGGGAGTCCCAGGAGCATCCCTCAAGATGGGCACCCTTGGGCCCAGCCTAGCCCTGCGAAGGGCACCATCATCACTTTTTTTTTTTTTTAAGATTTATTTATTTATGTTTGGCTGCGCTGGGTCTTCGTTGCTGCGCTTGGGTTTTCTCTAGTTGCGGCGATCTAGGGCTACTCCAGCGGCAGTGCACACTGAGCTGACTTCTCGTTTCCAGGCACAGGCTCTAGGCTCCAGGGCGTCAGTAGCTGTGGCTTCAGTAGTCGAGGCTCTAAAGCACTGGATCAGTAGTTGTGGCACATGGGCTTAGTTACTCCGAGGCATGTGGGATCTTCTTGGACCAGGGATTGAACCTGTGTCCCCTGAATTAGCAGGTGGACTCTTAACCACTCGACCACCCGGGAAGCTGTGTCATCACTGACCCTTGTAAAAGTTTCTGCTGGGGGAGTTACCCCTTGGGCAGCACCTTCAATAAATGTATTCTTACTGTTCATGTTCTAGGATAAGGTAGACCTTCATTCTTGTATTAACTTCCTCTTTACAAAGAATACTCTTTAGAACTTGGCAGATTTCTCCCAGTGATGTATCAGAGAAGCTGGTTATTGCCACACATAAGAAGGGATTACAGCTTCCTGGTGGTCTAGTGGCTAGGATTCTGCGCTTTCACCGCCATGGCCCGGGTTCGATTCCTGGTCAGGGAAAACTTTCTTGGAGAAGGAAATGGCAACCCACTCCAGTACTTTTGCCTGGAAAATCCCATGGACGGAGGAGCCTGGTATGCTACAGTCTATGGGGTCACAAAGAGTCAGACACGACTGAGCGACTTCACGTCACTTCAAGAAGAGATTAAAAAACCTTAGCAGTGAAAGGATCACTTGAGAGGCTGCTGGTCAGTTTCACCATTTCAGGAATTATGTGTTGAGTCCACCACATGTCACAACCTGGGTACCACAGACAGGTGTGTGATGTGGCCCCTGCCTTCAAAGAATTTGATCTCAGGGGTTCATACTGTCTCAGTATTGAATCTAGGATCAAGTCCTATCGGGGGTAGCCATTATAATATCTCTCAAGTCTGTTCACTCTTCTCCATCCCTCCACCTCCCTGATCCATCCGCCACCTGGACAGTCTGGCTCTTCTTTGAATCACGGAGATCGCTGGAGAGGCTGGGAAAGGCCTTCAATAAACAAGCAGAGGGCTGTGTGAGACAGACCTTTCTGAAATGCAAATCTGATGGTTTGGGGCACCTTGCTGAAGCACAGTCAATGGCTTCCCACTGACCTTAGGTTAAAGACCCAAGTCGTTAACCTGGCCGCTAAGGCTCTGGGAGGTCTGCCCCGCTGGCCTCCGCTCAACCCGCCTTCACTCAGCGCTTCACTCTGCCGCGTCCTCCTTTCTCCCGCTGCCTGGACCCTCTGCCTGAAAGTCTCCTTCCATTTCTCTTCTAAGTTAGCTCCTGTTCATTCTTAAGTCTCCGCTCCTTTACCTTTACCATAACCTCAGGGAAGGTACCCAGACCCTCCTTTCGGGTTAAATTCCCCTCTTCAGAGCGCCCAAGCCGAGGCGCGCTCCTCCTCCAAGGCGCTGGGCGAGGTCGCAGGTCTACATTTTGGGGGGATTATTTGACTGGAGTCTGGCTCCCCTGGAACGTAAGCTCCCTGAGGGCAGGAGCCGTGACTGCGCCTGCTCCTTCTCAGCATTCCTGGGACCCGGAACTGGACACTGTGAATACTGAGTTGAAATGCCGGTTGGAAGGGTGCATGCGCGCCTGAATCTGGGGCAGGGGCTTGCGTATTTCAGGATCTTAGAATGGACTGAGGCAGTGATTGTCCAGCAGCTGCAGCCCAGAAGTCTCATTTCCCCAACACCGTTCCTTCCTGCATGTTTCCTGGCATCATCCATCTCCACCCTAGGGTCCCCGTTCCAGCCTTCTCCACCTTGCCCGTGAGATCCCTTCCTCCTTTAACTTAAAAATAATAATAATAATAATTATTGGAGTATGATTGCTTTAGCGTTGTGTTAGTTTCTGCTGTGCAACAAAGTGAATCAGCTGTGTTTGTGTGTGTGTATGCTTACTCAGTCGTAGCCGCTCTGCAATCCCATGGGCTGTATGTATACATATATCCACGCCCTCTTCAGCCTCTCTCCCACCCCACCACCGCTTTGACTTTCTAATGCTCCTTCCTGGTTTTGCCTGGTTGGCTTCAGTATAATGTGGCAACAGGAGAGGATTCAGAACCAGAAATCTGGGTTCAATAACTGGGTAAAAGTATTAGTGATGTGACCTTCAGCTGACTTTTAAACCACTTTGAACCCTAGCTTTCTTATCTGTAAAATGGGAACATCAGAATCAAGCAAGATGGAGAAACTGGAAAATCTGAAAGCACCATCACCTAGAAATACTAGATTAAAAGTAAAAAAAAAAAAAAAAAAAAATTAAATGTATGACTGAGTTCTCAAAGGGAAAGTAAAATCCTTGGTCCAAAAACAAAGAGGAAACTCAAAACCAGTGAGCTGCCTGTAGCTAGAGTTCTAAGGAGGGGGCAGGGAAGGAACTGGTTCTGTTAACTAAGGGCTGTTTATCAGCCCCCCAGGGACAGATGAGATCTTGATCCTGAAGAGGTAGGCAAATTAGATAAAAGGCAGCCAAAGTTGACCCAAGAAGAAATAGAAAGCCTAACAGATCTATAAATCCTAATAAATTGAATGGGAAATTTTATGTATGCGTACACACACACACACACACACACTACCCAAATGGTTTGTGTAAGTATTATTCTGCTAACTCTTGAAGGAACTGTGTATTTATTTACATAGACTGTCTTAGATAATGGAAAAAGAGGACCAACTGAACTTATAGGAGTGAAAATCCTATAAAATAAATAAAATATTGCTAAATAAAATATTAGCACACCGAGTCCAGCGGAGTTTATGCAAGTACATGTATATATGCATGTGTGTCTATGTGACTAAGCAGTGTTTATTCCAGGAGTACAAGGATGGTCTGCTTAAAAATCTGTTAATGATATTTACAATATTGACTTATTAAAAGGAAAAAATATGGTTATCTCAATAGGTACAGAGAATGCACAGGAAAATGTTTAATACTATTGATTTTAAAAACAAATCTAGCTAACTAGGAATAGAAAATAACTTCCAACATTAATACACAGATCCTAGTTTTTACTGTTCTTACTCAACTTGTGCTGGCGAGATGGGGGGTCTGAACTGACACAATAAGAAAAAAAAAGAAAGCCATCACTGTACACAGATGATTGCCTATTTACAAAGAAAACTTATGAGAACCCTCAAACAAAAACTAGCACATGGCTTTCTGGAGGCAAGATGAATAGTCAAACACCAATATGCCTATACAACAGCAATAAACAGAAGATTGTGTTTTAAGAAAATATCATTAGTAATAGCAATAAAATTTATGATACTTAGGAATAAATATAACAAGATATGTGCATGATCTTTATGAACAAAATTATAAAACTCTTTTGGAGAACATGAAAATAAGACCCCCCAGAAAAGAAAAGTACACCATGCTCATGAAGAGGAAACTTCAATATAAAATTGATCATTTTCCTCAGGTCTGTAAATCTAGTACAGTTCTATTTGTACTAGATAGATATTTTATTTAACAAGCTGTTCTTAAAATTTTTGTAGAAGGGTAAATGGCCAAAAAAGAGTCAAAACAAGTTTGAAGTGGAAGAATACTTGAGTGTTTGCCTCACCGTATATCACAGCTTTAAAACTAGAGTGATTTTTGTTAATATATTTGTTTATTTATCTGACTGCACTGGGTCTTAGCTGTGGGATGCAGGAACTTTCAGTTGTGGGATGTGGGATCTATTTCCTGACCAGGGATCGAACCTGGTTCGATCCTGTGTTGGGTGCATAGTGTCTTAGCCCCTGGATCACTAGGGAAGTCCCATAACTCTGGTGTGATTTAAAGTAGTGTCGTCCTGGCATATGGACAAATTAGACCTTCAAAGATATGAGGACTTAGTACAGACAAAACTGACGTGTGGAAAAGGACGGACTATTTCTTAATTTGTCTGGGGTTAATTGTCTATCCCAATAAAAAACAAAATAGGTTCCTGCATTACAACACATCCAAAAATAAATATCAGATAACTTAACAATATGTGAAAAATAAAACTTGAAATTCTTTGAAGAAAATACAAGAGAATATATTGACAATATCAGCATAGGGCAGGATTTCTTAAATAAGACCAAAATGCAAAGATGGATACATAAGCTACTTTAAAAAAATTTTAAACTTCGATGAGACAAGAAACAGCATAACAAATAAAAAGACAAGCCACAGACTTAGAGACTATTTACAATCTATATGACCAGCGAAGGATGAGTATTCAGGATTTATAAAGAACTCTTGCAGGGAATTCCCTAACAGTCCAGCAGTGAGGAACCTCCACTTTATCTGCCATGGGCTTGGATTCGACCCCTGATTGGGGAACTAAGATCCTTGCAAGCCACACGATGTGGTAAAAAATAAAGCTGAAAGAATTCCTTCATACCAAGCAAAATCAATGAAAGGGGAATTAAAAAGAAAAAGAAAAAACCCTTGTCGATCAACAAGAAAAGAACAAGACAGGGAGAAATGAGCAAAAGCTGTGACTAGGCAGATCACCAAAGAGGAAGACCAGATGGCCAATAAACATCAAAAGACACTCAACATCCTTAACCCAAACTGTCTACTTCACTGTAGCAATAACATTAAAATAACTCTGATAACAACAATTGTTGACAAAAATGTGGGATAATAGGAACTCAGCCATTTTGGATCGAAGCGTGAACAACTATAACAGATTTGAAGGGAGATTTGGCAACACTTCAGGCTGTAAATACACATACCCTAAAACCCAGCGACCTGGCTTCTAGATGTATTCCTTAGGAAAACATTTCTCCATATGCACAAGGAAGCAAGGGCAAGAATGGGCATGGCAGTATCATTTGTTTGTCCAGAAAATGTGGAAACAATCTAATCTATCCTTAAGATAAAGGAATGCATAAATAAAGTACAGTTTATTCTTACAATGCACTGCTACACAACAGTTAAAATAAGTGAATTATAGCTATGTTTACCAATATTTGAGTAAAGGAAAGTTGCAAAAGTGGATGTTACAATTTATTTTATAATAAGGTGGATGTTGTATGATATTTATGAGTTTAAAAATACACAAACAGGGACTTCTCTGTTGGTCCAGCGGCTAAGACTCCATGCTTCCACTGTAGGGGGCCCGGGTTCGATCCCTGGTTAGGGAACTAGGTCCCACATGCTGCAACCAAGCATTCGCATAGCACAGCTAAAGACCCCAAGTGCTGCAGCTAAGGCCCAGCACAGCCAAATAAATAACATACCAACAATGATACATGTTTTAAAAAGCATATTTTTAATATTTTATTTATTTACTTATCGGTGAGTTCTAAACTTGATTTACTCAGGGGAGATTTTTGAGCTCCCTTCCAGATTCAAAAAAAAAAAAAAATTTTTTTTTACCATTTTAACTTTTTATTTTATTGGAGTATAGCTGTTTAACAATGTGATAGTTTCAGGTGGACAGTGAAGGGACACTGCATATACATGTATCCATTCTCCCCCAAACTTGCAACAAACATATTTGTCAAAGTACAAAATATGCATGGGAATAATTTCTAATGACTTCAGAATGATAATTACCACCCAGGAACAAGAGAAATGGGATGCATTTTGGCTGTAACTATAATGCTTTTAAAAATTATTTTGAAAGAATAAGATAGAGAGGAACAGAGGCAATGGGAAAATGAGGGTTTGCTTAATTGGGTTGCTGATTAAATTCTCCCCACCCTCCAGAAGTGTGTGCTTCGGAATCTAGCAGAGGCTCAACCTCAGCCTTTCACAGGCTTCAATTGTAGTCATCTTTTATTTCCAGGATATAGAGCAAGAGATTGCAGAAGCATTTCCCTGGGGCCAGAAGAGTGTTAATTATGAGCAGATGTTCGGGGTTTCAGGGTGTGCTGTGCCAGAACTGAGGGCTGGATCCCAAGTGACAGAGGTGCCCAGGTTTGTCTCATAAATGCTGTATGTGATAGAGGAGGTCCTCTGAAGTCTGTGGACCAGGGCAGGACATCTGTGGTCCAGATCTGAGGAGACACTGTTTGTGATCATATTCGTATTCACTTCAAATTCACTTTCACATATTCACTTTTGAATATGCTAAGTTTCTGGGACCTTTGAGACATGCACGTAGGGATGTCAGGTAGGAAATCAGATCCACAAGTCTGGAGACCAGAGGAAAGACATACATTTGAGAGTGATCAGCTGATAGCAACTGAAACCAAGGCTCAGTCGTGATGGATCCCCTGGAGGGAGAATGTAGCATGAGAAGAGGAGGGGTCCAGGGCACACGAGCCTTGAGCATCTGGCTCAAGGCTGGCCAGGATGGCCAGACAGAGCAGGATGAGGACACAAAGGTGCAAGGAGCAGCCAGGGGGAGAGGAGAAACACAGGAGAGCCCTCAGTCCTGAACACCAAGGGAAGACCAGACTGTGCTTCAATAAAGAAATGGCCCAAAGTGTTGAATACTGGTGAGAGGTCAAGTAGAAGACAACTGAAAAATGGATTTAATGACATGAGGTTCACAGAAAATGCACTTGCCTGACTTGGGAGGGCAGACACCAGCCAAAGTGTGTTAAGGAAAGAGTGGGCATGAGGCACTAGAGAGAGAATTTCCCCCCAGCTTTTCATTAAAAATTTTAAACATGTTCAGTTCAGTCGCTCAGTCGTGTCTGACTCTGCGACTCCATGGACTGCAGCACGCCAGGCCTCCCTGTCCATCACCAGCTCCCGGAGCTTGCTCAAACTCATGTCCATTGAGTTGGTGATGGATACATGTATATGCAGTGTCCCTTCACTGTCCACCTGAAACTATCACATCGCACCATCTCATCCTCTGCCGTCCGCTTCTCCTGCCTTTAGTCTTTCCTGGCCTCAGAGTCTTTTCCAATTAAACATGTGGAAATGTTGAAACTATAGTACAATGATCAGTTGTGAATTCGCCACTGCACTTAATGTAACAACTGTTATCATTTATACATACATGCCTGTGCGTGCTCATTCGCTTTAGTCGTGTCCGACCCTTTGCAACCCTATGGACTGTAGCCCACCAGGCTCCTCTGTCCATGGGATTCTCCAGGCAAGAATACTGGAGTGGGTTGCCATGCCCTCTTCCAGGGGATCTTCCCGACCCAGGGGCTGAACCTGAGTCTCCGGTGTCTCCTTCAATGTAGGCAGATTCTTTACCGAATATTCTTTACAGAATATGCTTAGAATATACTTAATATTCTTTACAGAATATACTTTAAAGAATATACTAAAAAAAAACCCAACCCAAATTTATTTTATATATGTCTTTTTCAAGTCAGGATCTGATCAAGGTATACACGCTATAAGTGTGAGGCTGAATGATGTACCAGGAACAGTCAGAGGAGGAGGAGATGAGGTGGAGGAGGCTTTGGCTTTGGGGGTTTTACTTTGGGAGGAAGAGGTTGAAGATTCAGGAGGGGGAGTGGGGTTAATCAGGAAGATGAGAGGCAGTCACAGGGAGAAACCGGCTTTGAGCAAGAGGAGGCCAATGCCTCTGCTCCTGGGATTCTCAAAGTGGGGTCCCCAGCCAGTAGCATTGAGCATCACCTGGAAACTAGTCACAAATGAAAATTCTAGCCCCACCCACCCAACACTGAATAGGAAACGTGGTTTTTTCCCCTTCTTTTTTCTTTTCTAAATTATGAAAGTATGATAACACATTTACAGGAGACTTGGAAAATACAGAACAGAGTTACATATGGTTCCAATATATATTACAATTATTTTTTAGGTAGATAAATTAAGAATTTCTAGTTGGTGTTTCAATATCAAACTCTCAAAAACGAATAGAATGAATAGACAGAGAAGTAGAAGGATACAGTAGACCTGAAAAGCACTATGAACCAATTGAACATACTTAAGATGTATATGATTTTCACACAACAGCAGGATACATATTCTATTCAAGTTTCCATAGACTATAAAACAAGAGACACTGGAACATGTCCAGGGACATAAAATAAGGTGCAAAATTTCGTGATCTAAAGATATTGAAATCATACAGAGTCTGTTCTCTTAACACTGTGGTATTACGTTAGAAATCAATATCAAAAGATATTTGAAAGTAACCCACATATTTTCAAGCGCAGTCCAAGAGAGATCTTTGACATAGCCATCAAAAGACTAAATAAAGTTAAAAGAAAAACACAGACGGTGACTACAGAGAAGAAATCATTTAAATGAAAAATGAATGTCAAAATGAGAAATTAATATCAAAGATACTTTAAACATCCTATATATTTGGAAATTAAATGTTTACTTTTAAGTGATGGATGTATCTAAGAAGCCGTAATGGGGAAAATTAGAAAACATTCATAACAGAATAAAAATGAGAACAGAATTTCACAGAATTTGCTGCATGCTGTTGAAGCTGCTCAGTGCAATTAATACAATATGGAATCTTGACTAGGGCATGAAAACAAATTACGGACACCACTGTAAAATTTTGTGAAATTTGAGCAAAATCTGTACTGTACTTATACTGTATCACACGTTCATTTCCTGTTTGTTTGTTTGTTTTCATTTTAAACAACATCATTGTTGTTGTTCAGTTGCTCAGTCGTGTCTGACTCTTCGTGACCCCATGGACTGCAGCACGCCAGGTTTCCCTGTCCTTCACCATCTCCTGGAGTTTACTCAAATTCATGTCCATTGAATCAGTGATGCTATCTAACCATCACGGCCTCTGCCACCCTCCTCCTTTTGCCTTCAATCTTCCCCAGCATCAGGGTCTTTTCCAATGAGTTGGCTCTTTGCATCAGGTGGCCAAAGTATTGGAGCTTCTCAATTAATCCTTCGAATGAATATTCAGGGTTGATTTCCTTTAGGATTGACTAGTTTGATCTCCTTGCTGTCCAAGGGACTCTCGGGAATCTTCTCCAGCACTACAATTCAAAAGCATCAATTCTTCAGTGCTCAGCCTTCTTTATGGTCCAACTCTCACATCTGTATATGACTACTGGAAAAACCACAGCTTTGACTATATGGACTTCTGTTGGCAAAGAGATGTCTCTGCTTTTTAATATGCTGTCCAGGTGTGTCATAGCTTTTTTTCCAAGGAGCAAGCATCCTTTAATTTCACGGTGGCATTCCCATCCACAGTGATTTTGGAGCCCAAGAAAATAAAATCTGTAACTGCTTCCACTTTTTCCACTTCTATTTGCCCTGAAGTGATGGGGCCGGATGCCATGATCTTAGTTGTTCCCACATTGAGTTTTAAGTCAGCTTTTTCACTCTCCTCTTTCACTGTCATCTCTTGACTTTTTAGTTCCTCTTCACTTTCTGCCATTACAGTGGTATCATGAGGTTGTTAATATTTCTCTCCCAGCAATCTTGATTCTGGTTTGTGCTTCATCCAGCCGGGCATTTCACATGATGTACTCTGGATATAAGTTAAATAAACAGAGTGACGATATACAGCCTTGTCTTTTTCCTTTCCCAATTTTGAACTAGTCAGTTGTTCCCTGTAAGGTTCTAATTATTGTTTCTTGAACTGCATACAGGTTTTTCAGGAGACATGTAAGGTGATCTGATATTCCCATCTCTTTAAGAATTTTCCATAGTTTGTTGTGATCCACACAGTCAAGGGTTTAGTGTAGTCAGTAAAACAGAAGTAGATGTCTTTCTGGAATTCCCTTGCTTCCTCTCTGATCCAACAAATGTTGACAATTTGATCTCTGGTTCCTTTGCCTTTTCTCAAACCTGCTTGTAAGTTCTCTGTTCATATATTGCTAAAGCCTAGCTTGAAGAATTTTGAGCATAAACTTGCTCGTATGCAAAATGAGTGCAATTGTATGGTAGCTTGAACATTCTTTGGTATTGCCCTTCTTTGGAATTTGAGTGAAAACTGACCTTCTCCAGTCCTGTGGGCACTGCTGAGTTTTCCAAATTTGCTGACATATTTAGTGCAGCACTTTAACAGCATCATCCTTTAGGAGTTTAAAAAGCTCAACTGGAATTCCATCACCTTCACTAGCTTTGTTTGTAGTGATGCTTCCTAAGGCCCACTTGACTTCACACTTCAGGATGACTGGCTATAGGTGCGTGATCACACCATCGTGATTATCTTGGTCATGAAGATATTTTTTGTACAGTTCTTCTGTGTATTCTTGCCACCTCTTCTTAATATCGTCTGCTTCTGTTAGGTCCTTACCATTTCTGTCCTTTATTGTGCCCATCTTTGCATGAAATGTTCCCTTGGTATATTTAATTTTTTTGAAGAGATCTCTAGTCTTTCCCATTCTATTGTTTTTCTCTATTTCTATGCATTGTTCATTTAAGAAAGCCTTCTTATCTCTCCTTGCTATTCTTTAGAACTCTGCATTCAAATGGGTATATCTTTCCTTTTCTCCTTTGCTTTTCACTTCTCTTCTTTTCACAGCTATTTGTAAGGCCGCCTCAGACAGCCATTTTGCTTTTTTGCATTTCTTTTCTTGGAGGTGGTCTTGCTCCCTGTCTCCTGTACAATGTCACAAACCTCCGTCCATAGTTCATTAGGCACTCTTGTCTATCAGATCTAGGCCCTTAAATCTATTTCTAACTTCCACTGTATAATCATAAGGGATTTGATTTAGGTCATAGCTGAATGGTTTTTAAGTCTGAATTTGGCAATAAGGAGTTCATGATCTGAGCCACAGTCAGCTCCCAGTCTGGTTTTTGCTGACTGTATAGAGCTTCTCCATCTTTGGCTGCAAAGAATATAATCAATCTGATTTTGGTGTTGGCCATCTGGTGATGTCCATGTGTAGAATTTTCTCTTGTGTTGTTGGAAGAGGGTGTTTGCTATGACCAGTGTGTTCTCTTGGCAAAACTCTATTAGCCTTTGCCCTACCTCATTCTGTACTCCCAGGCCAAATTTGGCTGTTACTCCAGGTGTTTCTTGACTTCCTACCTTTGCATTCCAGTCCCCTATAACGAAAAAGACATCTTTTTTGGGTGTTAGTTCTAAAAGGTCTTGTAGGTCTTCATAGAACTGTCCAACTTCAGCTTCTTCAGCGTTACTGGTTGGGGCATAGGCTTGGATTACTGTGGTATTGAATGGTTTGCCTTGGAAACTAACAGAGATCATTCTGTCATTTTTGAGATTGCATCCAAGTACTGCATTTCGGACTCTTTTGTTGACCATGATGGTTACTCCATTTCTTCTAATGGATTCCTGCCCACAGTAGTAGATATAATGATCATCTGAGTTAAATTCAACCATTCCAGTCCATTTTAGTTCGCTGATTCCTAGAATGTCGACATTGACACTTGCCATCCCCTGTTTGACCACTTCCAATTTGCCTTGATTCATGGACCTATCTTTCCAGGTTCCTATGCAATATTGCTCTTTACAGCATCGGATCTTGCTTCTATCACCAGTCACATCCACAACTGGGTGTTGTTTTTGCTTTGGCTCCATCCCTTCATTCTTTCTGGAGTTATTTCTCCACTGATCTCCAGTAGCATATTGGGCACCTACCGACCTGGGGAGTTCATCTTTCAGTATCCTATCTTTTTGCTTTTTCATACTGTTCATGGGGTTCTCAAGGCAAGAATACTGAAGTGGTTTGCCATTCCCGTCTCCAGTGGACCACATTCTGTCAGACCTCTCCAACATGACCCACCCGTCTTGGGTGGCCCCATGGGCATGGCTTAGTTTCATTGAGTTAGACAAGGCTGTGGTCCATGTGGTCCATATTATTACAGTGATAAAAGATGCTGATCAGTTTTCACAATCAATAGCCAGACCAAAAAAAAAAAAAAATGATAGTTATAACTATCAGGTTGTAACTTGTAACTATCAAGTTGATAGTTGTAACTAGTTGATATTTATAACTATCAAGTTAATGGGAACATGATTAACCTAACAATATAAAATAATTATGTACAGTTTGGGAGATTAAGTAACGTGTTAAGTAGAAGTGCATAAATGCACATGTTTTCATCCAGTCTGTGTCTTTGGTTGGTGCATTTAATCCATTTACATTTAAGGTAGTTATTGATGTGTATGATTCTATTATCATTTTCCTAATTGTTTTGGGTTTATTTTTTTTTGGTCTTTTTCTTCTCTTGTACTTCCTGCCTAGAGAAATTCCTTTAGCATTTGTTGGAAAGCTGGTTTGGTGATGTTGAATTCTCTGAACTTTTTCTTGTCTGTGAAGCTTTTGATTTCTCTGCCAAATCTGAACAAGAGTCTTGCTGGGTAGAGTATTCTTGGTTGTAGATTCTTCTTTTTCATCACTTTAAATATATCATGTCATTGACTTCTGGCTGGTAGAGTTTCTGTTGAGAAATCAGCTGATAACCTTAAAGGAGTTCCTGTGTATGTTATTTGTGATTTTCCTTTGTTGCTTTTAATATTTTACCTGAGTCTTTAATTTTTGTCAGTTTGATTCCTGTCTGTCCCAGTGTATTCCTCCTTGGGTTTATCCTGCCTGGGACTCTGTGCTTTCTGGACTTGGTTAACTATTCCCTTTCCCATGTTAGGGAAGTTTTCAGCTATTATCTCTTTAAATATTTTCTCAAGTCCTTTCTCTCTCTCTTCTCCTTCTGGGACCCCTACAGTGGGAATGTTGGTGCATTTCATGTTGTCTCAGTGGTCTCTTAAGCTGTTTTCATTTTTTTTTCATTCTCTTTTCTATATTCTGTTTTGCAGCAGTGATTTCTACCATTCTGTCTTCCAGGTCACTTATCCATTCTTCTGCTTTAGTTATTCTGTGATTGATTCCTTCTAGTGTATTGTTCATCTCTGTTTCTTTGCTCTTTAGTTCTTCTGGGGCCTTGAAAAGTGAAAGTGAAAGTTGCTCAGTGAGTATCTGACTCTTTGTGACCACATGGACTATAAAGTCCCTGGAATTCTCCAGGCCAGAATACTGGAGTGGGTAGCCTTTCCCTTCTCCAGGGGATCTTCCCAATCCAGGGATCGAATCCAGGTCTCCCTCATTGCAGGAAGATTCTTTACCAGCTGAGCCACAAGGGAAGCCCAAGAATACTGGAGTGGTAGCCTATCCCTTCTCTAGCAGATCTTCCCCACCCAGGAATCGAACCAGGGTCTCCTGCATTGCAGGCAGATTCTTTATCAACTGAGCCATCAGGGAAGCCCATTTCTGGGTCTTTGGTAAACGTTCATTGCATTTTCTCCATTTTTTTCCCAAGATCCTGAATCAGCTTCACTATCATTATTCTGAATTCTTTTCCTGGAAGGTTGCTTATCTCCACTTCATTTAGTTATTTTTCTTGGATTTTATCTTACCCCTTCATAATCCTCTACCTTTTCATTTTGATTAACTTTCTGTGGTTGTGGTTTTCATTTTGGCTGCTGCAGGATTGTAGTTCTTGCTTCTTCTGTCTGCCCTCTGGTGGAGGAGGCTAAGAGGCTTGTGTAAGCTTCCTGAGGGGAGGAACTGCAGTGGGAAAAACTGGATCTTGCTCTGGCAGGCAGCGCTGTGCTCAGTAAAACTTAAAAATTTTACTCAGTAAAATAAAATCTGATTTTCTGCTAATGGGTGGGGCTGAACTCACTCCCTCGTTATTTGCTGGGCCTGAGGTAACCCAGCCCTGGAGCCTACAGGCTCTACAGTAGGGCTAATGGTGGCCTCCAAGAGGGCTCAGGCCAAAGGACACCCCCTAGGACTGCTACTGCCAGTGCCCGCGTCCCTGCAGCAGGCCACTTCTGGCCTACGCTGCCACAGGAGCCCTTCAACACAGGCAGGTAGGCCAGCTCCCGTCTCCTGTGGGGTCACTGCTCTTTTCCCCTGGGTCCTGGTGCACAGGAGACTGTGTCTGTGCCCTTCAAGAGCAGAGTCTCTGTTTCCTCCTGTGGAAGTCCTGCAGTTAAACCCCCCTGGCCTTCAAAGTCAGATTTCCTGGGGATTCCTAATCCCTTTGCTGGATCCCTAGGCTGGGAAGCCTGACATGGGGCTCAGAACCTTCACAGCAGTGGGAGAACTTCTTTGGTATTATCGTTCTCCAGTTTGTGGGTCACCGACCCAGCAGGTATGGGATTTGATTTCATGGTGATTGTGCCCCTCCTACCATCTCCTTGTGGCTTTGCCTTTGTCTTTGGCTGTGGGGGTATCTTTTTAAGTGGGTTCCAGGGTCCTCCTGTTGATAGTTGTCCAACAGCTAGTTGCAATTCTGGTGCTCTCACAAGAGGTAATGAGTACACGTCCCTCTACTCCACCACCTTGAACCAATCTCAAAACATGTTTTTTTTTAATACTTATTAATTTTTTAAATATCTATATGAATGCATCTTTAAATCTGCAAACAGTCCATATCTATTAAAAATCCTCTGACTTTTAAAGGTCAGAATCCCAGAATCTGCGTTTTAATGATATTTTCTAAAGGGATTGTTATCATTTTCTGTTGCCATAATTTTATTATTATCTTGGTGGTGGTGGGAGGGTGGTGGGCAGGTCGTGGGCGGGTGGTGGGCGGGTGGTGGGAGGATCGTGGGCGGGTCGTGGGCGGGTCATGGACGGGTCATGGGTGGGTCGTGGGAGGGTGGTGGGGTCGTGGGCGCGTGGTGGGAGGATCGTGGGTGGGTCATGGGCGGGTCATGGGAGGATGGTGGGAGGGTGGTGGGCAGGTCGTGGGCGGGTGGTGGGAGGATCATGGGCGGGTTGTGGGCGGGTGGTGGGAGGATGATGGGAGGGCAGCACAGCTCTGTAGTATTAGCATCTGGCCGACCACCACTGGGATTCCCGCCTGGCCCGGTGGAGGTGGTGTTTTTGGAAGAGGGAGGAGGGGATTTGAACCTGGGGGCCCATAAACACATCCCTTCGTGGCCTGTATCTGTTTCCCCATTCCTAGCAGCCCCTTCTCTGGAGCCGAGTTCATGGCTTGAGGGCTGAGGATGGTGGACACACCAAGAGGCGTGCCTCCTCCTGCTTCCGCTGATTCTCCTCCTCAGCCTTGATCACCTCCTGTCTCTTCATATCCTGGCCCTGCTCAAACCTGCTGGTCAGGTCCCTGGGCGGTTTGATGGCGTACTTCTTAGGGGGTGCCTTTTCCTCCTCCTTGACACTCTGTCACAAGACAAGAGAAAAATGATCGGCAGCCACTCACACTCTTGCTCCTGGAGTCTGCAGGCTCTCTGACCCCAAACACAGAAAGAGCCTCAGCTTCAGACCTGTGACTGTGGGCATGTCCTCCCATTTCCCTAACCGCAGCATCTTCTGCAAAATTCAGTGAGAACCGTTTCCCCAGACTTGATCTGCCAAATGCAGACAGGCCAATGCCTGTATGAGTTGCCCATCTAGGCCGGAGCTCAGGAGGTGTGACTTCTGTTCTTCATACCCCACGGCCTAGACTAGCTACGATGTGGATCTGATTTAGAAAATGGGGCAAATTGTCGGGAATCAGATTTTCCGGATTTTACCACTGCAGGGCTTCACATGTTGACTTGAAGTGAGAGTTTCCTGGGCTCGGAAAAAGAACAAAGCCTGTGTGTGTGGGGGGGCACGCGCGCGCGCGCGCGCATGTGTGCATGAGCGTGTGTACACAAATGTGTGCTAGGTGGCCAGAAAAATGTCCAGGAAAAGAAACCACAGAAGCTGCAGAATGGGGAGAATATCCTGGGTTTGCTTCTCCTGGGTTTAAATCTCCTGGGTTGCTTCCAGCTGCAACTCGTGAACAACCACAAGATTCTCCCCTCAACGCGAGATGAGGCCGTTTTCCAGAGCAGTGTCTCGAGAGAAACCCCACGTTCCCTCTTGAAATGCAAAAGGGTACTTGACACCCTTGATGCAACTCAGGAAGGTCCCCGAGATACCCGTCCCCACTAGAGAGGAACCCTGAGTTTCACACCACAACTCAAAAAGAGCCCCGTTTTCCCCCTCCTCTAATCGAGATGAGGGTCGATTCCCCTGCTTCGTCGGGAAAGGAATCCCGACGTTGCCGTCGGCCCTCAGGGGGAGGCCAGTCTCCCCTTGAAACTCGAGCACATTCCCAGGAGTCGTGCCTCAGTTCGAAAAGACCCCGATTTCCCCATCCACTCCAGATAAGCCTGATTCCCCTGCATGGACTTGACTGGAACCCAGAAGATAGACTCAAAACACGAAGGGAGGGGTGACAGCCCCATGGAACCTCGAGAAAAAGCCCCAGCACCCTGTGTCCACTGGACAGGAAGCCTGACACCTCTTTTACACCTCGAGAGGGAAGTTGAATTCCATGTCTCCACACAAGACGAAGCCTGACTCCCCTGTTGAAACTCCATAGGAACCCCGAGATCCATGTCAGGACTGAAGAGGAACCCTGAGGTTCCGGCCTCAACTCGAGATGAGGCCCTATGCCCCTGCACCAACTGCAGAGGAATCCCGAGAGGCCCCTCGCAACTCAAATGGAGACTTGACTATCCTGAGGCAATATGAGTGGGTTTGAGGTCCCCGTCGCAACTCGAGAGGAACCCCAAGTTCCCTGCCACGACTGGAGAAACCCCAGGAGATTCTCCCCTCAACGCGAGATGAGGCCCCTTTCTGCTGCCGTGTGTCAAGAGAAATCCCACCTTTCGTCTTGAGCCTCGGAAGGGTACTTGACACCCTTTAGGCAACTCAAGAAGTTCCCCGACATACCCGTCTCCACTCGAGAGGAACACCGAGTTTCCCACCACAACTCAAGAAATAATAATATTATTATAAGTATTATAATTATAATAATAATTATTATATAATTATAATTATTATAAATAATAAAATTTATTATTATTATTATTTATTATCTGCTTGCTAATCATTTTGTTCTGTTCATCGGACCAGGAATTCCATGTGTTCTCTCATTTTTTCATTTTCATTCATTCTCTCATATTTTCCAGCATTTGAAGTGGTGTCTCTTGAACCACATCCTTGATTGGATGGCCATGTTCCTCCTCAGGGATCCTGAAATTCCCTCATGTAATGGTTAGCACTGTGGATTCCGAATCCAGGAAATATGTTTCAACATGCCCTCCAGGCAATTTTGATGCACCAGGTTGGAACACCGTCACTCTTTTCTGAAGGAAGAGGGAAAGATGAGCACAGGTCCTTGTGAATTTGGTGACAGGTGGTCGAAGGAGTCCACCTCTAACGGCTTCAGCTTTCTCTGTGGTGTAAAAGCAAGATCACCACATGAATATGAGGTGAGAGACAGAGAGGCACCTCATCGGCTCCAGGTTCAGGGAGTTTAAAGTGGTCAATGACCAGCCTGGTGTGGCTGGGTCACTAGGCAATGCCTCGTAGGGACCACGAATGAGGAGTGGTGACCGTTTCCTGGCTGGAGACTTCCTCCGTTTCTTGACTTGCAGAGTAAAATCTTGGAGAAAAGAGATCATTAGGCTCACCCAGGGTTGAGATTTTTGCCTGAGACGTATGAAGGATGAAAACACACTAGTGCGAGGGAGTTCAGGAGAGTTGATGGCAAGAGAGTTGATGAAATGAAGAAGCACAGACGTGAAGCTGCATAAGGCAGGGCTGATGCAAGAAGGAATGCTCCGTTGACCTGGAGGTCCTAGGAGACTGAAAACTGGTCATGAGAGGAGCAGAGACGGATGGGAGGAAGGATAGATGGGAGCTGAGTGATTCTGGAAGAGCTGCTTCAGATGACAAGGGCCAGGGCGTGACAGTGTGAAGCAGTGGCTGAGCTGAAGTGGAGACGGTCCAGGTCATGAAGTCACCAACGTGCTGAGGAGCTAGGTGGGGAATGGGTCCTCTCCTCGGATGATGAGATGGAAAGAGGCAGTCTGCTGAGTGCCAGTGGCCCCCTGAGTGAGGCAGTGAGGCAGACAGTAGCCAAAAGGAAGGAAAACGGCAATTTAGCCCAACAGTTGGGCCTCAGAGGCCGTGAGTTATTTTATACTAGAAACTGGGGGTGGAGGATGAGGGTCTGGAGGCAGCCGTCTGAGGGGGAAGAAAGGACCCTCATGTATGAGAAAACAAACATCTCTCATTTTAGAAGCCTGCAGAGGAGGTGGTACCCTCCAGGGAGAGTTCAATTTCAGTGGAAGTCAGGAAGTAAGGGAGCACTCCAAGGAGAAGTGAGGGGTAGGAGGAGGCTCCCAGCTTATTAGAGCGCGTGTCAGCGGGGCAGGGGGTGGGTCGGAGCCAAAAAGCACAGTCTTGTGGAAACAGTAATGCCGTAGAGTAGGTGGGCCAGGGAATGTACAGGCAGGCTGGATATCATCTCATCAGTCTCTGGGAAACTGTGAGAAGTGGTGGTTCAGGATGCGGAGCAGACCTCCTAATTCAAATCCCAGCCTTGCCGTGCAAGACTTTGGTCAAGGGCTCTGGACCCTCATTTTCACATCTGTAAAATGGGGATAACAATAGTTCCATCCTCACAGAGTTGCTGTGAGCCAACCTGTGATTCAATGACTTAGTGTGTTAAACACTGAGAACAGTGTCTGAACAGTTGCCTCAGATAACTTGGTCGTGCTCCCAAGCCTGGTGGAGCAGGCTCTTGGCTCTCCTGGCCCCTGCCCTGTGCTAGGTAGGATAGCGACCCTTGGATGGAAACAAGGAGTTTGATGAGCAGCTGCAAATGCAAAAATGACTTGAAGATCAAAGACATCCAAGAGGATTCCGGTAGAAAAAATGGACTCTTTGGGGCCAGCAGCCTGGGGACACTGCCCACACAGGGTCTGGATGGAAGGCTTGGTTCCTCAAGACCACAGAAGGTTTCACTGCTACATATCAGGCCAATTATGGCTTTTCTAATGATATCGTGGCTAGCTCTACTGCAAAAATACAAGACCTCAACGCTGGAGATGCAGAGGAACTTCCGCAAAAAAAAACCCTCAAACCCACTGATCCCCAAAAGAGGGGAGATAAAAGAAAGAATCGAGATGGTTTCATGTTGATAAAGATAGAAATACAAATGTATGATATATCTGACTTGCCTCCAGACATTATAGTGTGTGAAGTTACACAGCTGACATCCAAATTTTGCATTATTTTGAGAGATCCTCAGAAGAATTTAAAGTCAAGTTTTGTGTTTGTTTTTTTGTTTTGTTTTGTTTTTTACAAAGATAACCAAAGAAATCTTAAAGGAGACAGGCTATGCTGTTATTTGAAGAAGGGATCTTTGGATCTTGCATTAAAGCTCTTTGATGAAGATAAAATTAGAAGCTACAGGCAGGGACAGACTGGGAGCTTGGGGTTAGTAGATGCAAACTGGTATATATAGAATGTATAAACAACAAGGTCCTACTGTGTAGCACAGGGAACAACATTCAATATCCTGTGATAAACCACGATGGAAAAGAATATGAAAAAGAATGTGTATGTATGCGTGTAACTGAATACTTTGCTGCACACACCATGGTAAACCAACTATACTATCTCAATAAAAATCACAAAGTGGCAAAGTTTCAGCTGAAGCTATAAGTTACAAAGTGGCAAAGTTCCAGCTGGTGCTTCAAAAAAGAAGTACAAAATCTACAAGTAGAAACTGTCTCTGCAACAGAAGCAATTGGACTGGAGACCTGAAAGGAGATGGGCCAGCCGGAATGTACCAGGAGTGAATTGTCATCATCAAAAATATATGTCATCCAATGGATCTGGAGGGTGTTCCACTGGTGCTGAAGGAGATCAGAGAACACCTTTGAATAGAGTGTTCAAAGGTCAGACAAGGTAGGAAGTTCCTTTTCTTTAATAGGCATGCAGCTGGGATGGACTTCCTGTCCTTGAGGAATGCAGAGAAAGCTTGCTGTTGTAGTCAAACCCTTGATGGAAGGGGGTCGGATGGCCATCAAAGCACTGCAGCAGGTGGGATTACAGACTATCAGGTTGAGGAGACCTCAGGAGAGAGGGGGAGTTGAGGGTAAAGGGAACTCTCCACAGACTGTGTGTGTTTATGTAACTGAAAGTGGTTCATTCCCCTGTGTGTGGTGATATACCAAGCCAGGCGGAGTGGGAGGGGGCTGCACCACGGGGAGGAATGTTTTGTTACTATTGTGTATTATTGCTGGTGTGTGGTAACCATAAAAGTTGATTTTAGTATTATTTAAAAATTTTTTACAGACAACTGCCTTGGAAGAAATACTGAATTTCACCGTGATGTCGGTGGAAATAAAATATACTCTTCCCCATCCTCATTCACAGATTCTTCGGGATGCTGGCTAAGAGCCTTATCTTAGAGCCAGTAATAGAGTGGAAAGGAAGTCAGGTCAGGAGAGCATATTGCCTCCTGCCCACCAGCCTTCTTACCCCTTGGTCCCTAAATCCTGGAACTGTCATGGCTTCGGTCCTTCCCAAATCCTGCCTGTTCAGCTTTCCTCTGAAAGGTCCTTCAATCATTTCTTCTTACTTCTTAGAGTTCGGGCTTCCCTGATAGCTCAGTTGGTAAAGAATCTGCCTGTGGGAGACCTGGGTTAGGATCCTTGGGTTAGGAAGATCTCCTGGAGAAGGGAACGGCTACCCACTCCAGTACTCTTGGGCTTCCCTGATAGCTCAGCTGGTAAAGAATCTGCCTGCAATGCAGGAGACCTGGGTTTGATCCCTGTGTTGGGAAGATCCCCTGGAGAAGGGAACAGTCACCCATTCCAGTATTCTGGCCTGGAGAATTCCATGGACTCTATAGTCCATGGGGTCGCAAAGAGTCAGACACAACTGAGTGCCTTTCACTCACACTTAGAGTTAATGTGATATTTCTCTCCTGACAGCTGCTTCTTCAACTCCAGGACTGTCAGCCTGGAGTCATGGCACAAGAAGGAATTTTGGGCACAGAAGGTTCAAACCACTGAGTGGCTGTGTGTGTTGGGTTCATTACTTAGTCTAGCACAGAACACAGGAAGAACACTTCCGGGGGCAGGGGTGTGAATTCAGTGAGATGACACATCTGCTCTGTGATTTCAGGGACCTTGACTTACTGTTGGCTGAATCCACGGTAGCTATCAGAGAACACAGGGAGCAAGATGAATGGATAAAGAAGATATGGTACCTATGCTGCTGCTGCTGCTAAGTCACTTCTGTCACGTCCGACTCTGTGTGACCCCATAGACGGCAGCCCACCAGGCTCCCCCATCCCTGGGACTCTCCAGGCAAGAACACTGGAGTGGGTTGCCATTTCCTTCTCCAATGCATGAAAGGGAAAAGTGAAAGTGAAGTCGCTCAGTCGTGTCTGACCCTCAGCGACCCCATGGACTGCAGCCTTCCAGGCTCCTCCGTCCATGGGATTTTCCAGGCAGGAGTACTGGAGTGGGGTGCCATTGCCTTCTCAGCCATTAAAAGCAACAAAATTGGATAATTCGTAAAGATGTGGATGGACCTAGAGACTGTCATACAGAATGAAGTAAGTCAGAAAGAGAAAAACAAATTGTGTGTATTAATGCAAAACTAAGATCAAGGCATCCAGTCCCATCACTTCATGGGAAATCGATGGGGAAACAGTGGAAACAGTGTCAGACTTTATTTTTCTGGGCTCCAAAATCACTGCAGATTGTGATTGCAGCCATGAAATTAAAAGACGCTTACTCCTTGAAAGGAAAGTTATGACCAATCTAGACAGCATATTCAAAAGCAGAGACATTACTTTGCCAACAAAGGTTCATCTAGTCAAGGCTATGGTTTTTCCTGTGGTCATGTATGGATGTGAGAGTTGGACTGTGAAGAAGGCTGAGCGCTGAAGAATTGATGCTTTTGAACTGTGGTGTTGGAGAAGACTCTTGAGAGTCCCTTGGACTGCAAGGAGATCCAACCAGTTCATTCTGAAGGAGATCAGCCCTGGGATTTCTTTGGAAGGAATGATGCTAAAGCTGAAACTCCAGTACTTTGGCCGCCTCATGAGTTGACTCATTGGAAAAGACTCTGATGCTGGGAGGGATTGGGGGCAGGAGGAGAAGGGGACGACAGAGGATGAGATGGCTGGATGGCATCACCGACTCAATGGACGTGAATTTGGGTGAACTCCGGGAGTTGGTGATGGACAAGGAGGCCTGGCGTGCTGCGATTCATGGGGTAGCAAAGAGTCGGACACGACTGAGCAACTGAACTGAACTGAACTGATGCCTTGGTTTAATGAATACTGTTTCCAAAACTCCCTGCAAACTGAAATGCAGCATGAATTGCTGTATCCATTTTCTCCAGGGTGGAGAGAGCTGATTTCAAAGTTGTCTCAATCTTGCTTTCTCCTTCTTTCCTTGGATCTTTACCCTAAATCTGTGTTGGAACCCAGGGAATTTGCCTGCTCCCCTCATGCCTGATTTCCTAATGTCAGAAAAACCACCTTTCTTAAATGCAAGGTGGGTGGGTCCATAACTTCGTTCCTTTTGTCCTCAGGGTACACGTCCATTCAATAGCTCTGGAATTGATGCTGAGATGGCACTTTCGTTTTGTGCAGAGACAGAGTTGTTGAACACAGAATAATGTTTCCCAGAGAGTCCAGTTGAAAAAAAACTCAGGGACTTCCCCAGTGGTTCAATGGTTATGAATCCACCTCCCAATGCAGGGGACATGGGTTCGATCTCTGGTCTGGGAAGAGTCCACATGCCAAGGGGCAACTAAGTCCATGAGCCACAACCACTGAGCCCGAGCCCTCCAGCCCTCGCTCAGCAACAAGGGAAGTCACTGCATCAAGAAGCCCACTCGAAGCAAGAGACCCAGTGCAGCCAAAAGTAAATCAGTAAACAACTCAGGACAAGCTGAGGACACAGAGGTGAGGACACAGAGGTGTAAAAATAGAAGGAAATGATATTTCTTTAAAGGACAGAGATCCTTTAATAGCACTGGGGGGCTGTTACAAGCCATAGGGACATCTCCAAGTCCTTCCTATAGACACTAGGTAAGGACAGGGACCAGTGTGCCAGATCCAGGTGTGAGTCTCACAGATGAGCAAAGGGAAGGAGGATATTGACACAGTCCTGTCCGAGGTGGTGATCCCTGATGCTTCTGGGTCTGTGAGTCCAGTGGGTCCGTTATTAGCAAAAGAGAAAAGTGAGGGAGTTTAAGGAGCGGTGGCTCTAGCCAGAAGTTATGCGTTTCAGCTTGGGGATCACAAGGACCCACCTACGCCACAGGGACTGCGTGTCTTTGGACTGAAAGAAAAGCCCCTCAGCTGCTTCAGCGTGGACGGCGAGCGGGGGAGGCCTGACTGCCTTCCAGAGCAGGCGCGGCCTCCCAGACCGCCGACGGGCGGAGTGGCCGAGCTCCAGTCCCTGGTCGATGCTGCCCCCTGGAGGTCAACGTGGGGACTCCAAGAGGTCTCCCGCTCTCGGTCTTCATACCGTCCTGAGAAGGCATGGCTCAGAGGGCTGCTATAGATTCCAGGGTCTGTTCGACGTCCCCGGAAACTGTGTGCTTCAATATAACCATAATGCTTCCCGGCCCCAGTATGTAAGCCCTCTCAGATTCCAGCAGTGCCCCTCGGGGAGGCCTGCAGAAAAACATGCTTCTCTGTCCAGCGTGTGTATTTGGGTTTGGGGAGGGACAGGACAAGGGAAATTCAGAATTTCGAAAACCAAGGTACCAGCATGCATGGCCCTTCTCCCGCTGGCACCTTAGCTGGCCTTCGACGAAGACACCTGTGTCGGCAATCTCCCTCGCGGGCTATCCAGAGATGCCCCCGCACCCCGACCCCCTTCTCTGGGAAACTGCTCTGTCAAAGCAACCTACGTCTCCCTAGTCCCAAAGCCTGGGCCCTTCTCGTCCTCCTCGAGCTGGGGCAGGGGTCAGGTCAGCGTGAGGACATCTGGGTCCCTGTGGAGTGCTGGGGGCCGAGGAACAGGAAAGGAAGGTGGGGGACGGAAGGTTCCCGGGGCGCGGGTGCCCAGGAGCCAGCTCGCGGTGCCCCCGTCTGGAGCGCCACCGCCCAGCACCGGGTGGGCCTCAGGGAAGGTCTGCGGGGGAGTCAGAGCGGGCAAAGCCTCGAGGATGCCGAGAGGAGGCGAGGGTGGCGGGGACGTGGGGTGCGGTCATTAAGGCCTCTTCCCTGAACCCTCGCCATCTCCCCGGGCTCCTCAGACCATCCGAGGCCGAAGCTCCGAGGTGCAGGTCCCGAGGTTGGTCAGCGTGCCGCTCTGAGAGCTGGGGCGGCACCCCGAAAAGAGGCGAGTGGGAGAGGCGGCTGGCACGGCTGCCCATTCGCCGCGCTCTCTGACCTTAATCCCAGGAAGCACGAAGCGCGGGCTTGACCCCAGCCCCGGTGCTCGGAGCAGACGGGGCGCCACTTTGCACCGATTCTCCCCGCCTCCGCGTGCGGGCTGGGCCAGCATCCAGAGGGCCCAAGCAGCCACTCGGGGGAATGAGTAGGTCGAGGGGTGCGGGGACGTCCCCGAGTTACCATTTCCCCCTGACGGCACTGGCCCCTCCCCCTTCGCATTTCCAGGCGCCCCCATGTCTCCTCGTGGCTCAGAAGGTAAAGCGTCTGTCTACAATGCGGGAGACCTGGGTTTGATCCCTGGGTCGGGAAGATCCCCTGGAGAAGGAAATGGCAACCCACTCCAGTACTATTGCCTGGAAAATCCCATGGACAGAGGAGCCTGGTAGGCTACAGTCCATGGGGTCGCAAAGAGTCGGACAGGACTGAGCGACTTCACTTTCACTTTCATGTCTCCTCTGTCTACAGTCTGAGTTCAAATGGGATCCTAAGGCGGCAGCAGCACAAAGGGGCCGAGACACAGAGAGGGATGAGATGGCCACACTGCAGGCCTGGCCTGCTCAGGGCACAGTGCAATGGGAACTGCAGCCCCCTAGCAAGGGCTGCGATGGTCACACCGGAGGAGCTAGGGAGCTGACCCTCAAGGAGAGAAGGCAATCCCAGCGTCAACCTGGGGTGGCCAGAGGCAAGGAGAACTGGTGTCTGCCTTAGGGGAGCCGAGGCTGCTCTAGTGCCCCATGCGGCCAGCATCTGCCGTTTTCACCAGGGTCACTTCCTCCGCCAGGTTGGTTACTCCAGAAACAGTTCTCGCCCTAAAACCAACGCAGCCACTTTGGCCTGAAGGAGCTGAAGGTTAGAGGTAACCGCGAGCCCCGAGTTTCTGGACACCCACCAGAAAGGGATGCAGGCCCAGGAGGCAGTCAGAGCGCAAAGGTGATCCTGGAGCAAAGACGGGGTTACTTGAAGGCCCCAGGAGGAAGGAGAAAAGAAATGGGAAAAGAGTGTTATATCATATTAAGTATTTATTGTTTTCTGCAGACTGACCTTGATGTAACTCTCAAGCCAGGAGGGGATTGATTAGTGTTCAAGCTGCTGAGATCTTAGGTCAAAAAGCTACAGAAAATAAATCACTGAGTGGAAGAAAAAAAAAAAAAAAGCCAACCATTATGAGACAGTCTTCCCTTAACACACCAACTCCAAGAGTTGAGGCTTCACACCTCATGACATGCTGACAAGAGCTGAGTGAACCAGAAGGTTTTACTGGGAGAAGAAAAAAGCCTTGGGGGTGGGCAGTGGGAGTAAAGAGGGGAATGACAACACTGGAAAGATAACTGAGGTTATTTTGGAAGCCCAGGAGGTCCTGGGAAACTTGAAGACACGAGAGATTCCCAAAGCCAAGGGGATCCGGCTTATCCTGACGAAGCAAGGTCCCGGGAATGAAGGCAGAGTGAGGCATGTGAGAGCCTAGGAGGCAAGGGGGAACTGGCAGGGAGTCCCAGGTGAAAAGGGGGATGGGATGGGGCACAGAAGTCCATGGATAGGGCTGGCGGCCCCCAGGGCTCGGCGCATCAGAAGTTGGGCTTGTGCTTCTTGAGTTCCACCATGAGGTGGTGGATGTTGATGAGCTCGGCCCGGGCAGGGAGGGCTCGCAGCTGCGGCTGAGACAGCACTCGGTGGAAGCGATGATAGAGCTGGATCAGCTGGGTCAGAGCTCCCTGCTCAGAGAAAGTCACGGAGGGATGAGATGCAGGGTGATGCTAAGGATGACGATAGCCGTCAGCTTAGGGCTCAGCCAGAACTTTGGGCACGGCTGGTAGTTGAAGATCAAGCCAGAAGGGGACTGATTAGTGTTCAAGCTGCCGAGATCTTAGGTCAAGATTCCGAGCCCCGAGAAAAGAGGAGGGCAAACCAGTGATGGGGCGGGGTGGGAGTGGGGACCGGGAGTCGCAGGTTACCTGGATGATGCTGGTTCCATTTCTGAAGTTGGTGAAGCTCCGCATCACATCCTGACTCAGAGACTCCACCGACGATTTCCAGGAACTGCCGAAGCCACGAATCAGCTGAGTAACCCGGGCTGAGAGAAGGAGGAAAAAGATCACGGCTAAGTGATGTCTGATCCCGCTAGGTCCTCCCCAAGGTACAGCCGTCCTCACCCTGAAACTCCTCTTTTCTGGTGTTCTCCCGACCCCCTCTTTCGTGCCTGACACCCTCCCCATGTAATCTGCATCCCTGAATTTTTCTTTTCCATTCACCTTTCCCCTCACCCCACCATATCCACCCCATCCTCAGACCTTCTTCCCCTCGAAGTCGTTCCGCTTGTCCACGCTCAATCAAAGCTTCAGCTTCCTTTACAAATGCCACCAGCCCCCCAAAGGGGGGCGACAGCAACTCTTCAATGAATTCCTGTAGGAACGCACACACATACAGAGTTGAGTTTCCTGGGGTGGGCAGATTTTTCCCAGTTCCGGCATCATGACCAACTTGGTCCTTAGAATACTCCCATAACAACAGCGAACCTCTAGAAAAGTCATATACTTTAAGACACGGTTGGTCTCACAAGAGGTAGGGGAAATCTCCTCCCTTCTCAAAACAAATAAATAAATAAACCACAAAACCTTTGTTTAGTTAAATTTTAAAAAATTGAGCTGGGAGCAGAGGGCCAGAACCAGAGAAGTGGGCCCTGAGCGCCTGGGAGAGGCGGGGCTTCAGAAAAGTAAACGGTCACAGCAGCTCTGCTATCGGAAGCTGAGCTGATGCGGCCTTGAGCGGAGATGCTGAGCGTGGTCTCAGGAGAGCCTCTCAGAGGTGCCAGTGCAGACCCAGCTGGATGGCATCTTTCAGCTATTGCAAAAGCAGAGGCAAGTCTTCTCTGAAATCTCCCTGATCCCCATTTATGCCCCGATGACTGCCCCTGATTGAGACTGAGAAAAGAGCCCAAAGATACCCAATCACAGAAGCAAGCCAGCTACCACGAGTCAGAAGAGGCAACAAGCAGTGGACTCAGACCTCCGAAGACCGCCAGTGTTAAAACTGTCACATACAGAGCAGTTGTACATTCTGTATGAAATGTTCAAAGAAGTTAAAGACACAGACACAAACATGACCTATTACCAAGATCAGAAACAGACAGACTTGAAACAAAATGGGATTTTTAAAGAAATGATTTAGAAAAAAACTTTTTTTTTTTTAAATTTAAAAAATGTCAGCTGGCTAAACAGCAGATTGGATATACCTGGAAAAATGACTGAGCAAACTGGAATTTATAATTGAAGAAATGACTCAAAATGCAGACAGATAAGGAGATGGAAATTTTTGAGACATTGAGAGATATAGAAATCTAATGGTCTAAGCGGTGATCACCGATGGCCACTGGCAAAAAGAAAGCCAAGAAGACACTAATGCCCTGAGAGAAGTACACACCACCACCTCTCAAATAGCCTTGTAAAAAAATCTAATTGGAATCTGCTCAAGCCTTTCCACTGAATCACACATTTATGGGAAAAGAGGAACAGCTTAGGCATGCTATGCAAGGCAGTCAGCAAAATCCAGACTATACGTCATTCTACGTGACAAATGACTCCATTTCTTCCACAAATAAATTGCATGGAGGAGATAGGGAAGAGATGGAAGGGAAATCTACAGATTAAAAAGAGACATACAGGAACTTCCCTGGTGGTCCAGTGGTTAAGACTCCACACTCCCAATGCAGGGGGCCCAGGTTCGATCCCTGGTTAGGGAACTAGATCCCACATGCCGCAACTAAGACCTGGCACAGCCAGATAAACTAAAAAAGAGAGAGAGGCATGTATGGACTGTATATGGATGCTGACTTGAACCACTGTTTATAAGTGGGGACACCTGAATACTAGCTACTTTGAGAGTGATTCTTTTTTTTTCCAGGCCACCTCAAGTGAAAGCCCCAAGTCCTATCTTTTTTTAAAAGTGTGATAAAGTATTGTGGTTTAAAAAAACATATCCTGACACAGATGAAGTGATGATAGTGATGTACAGAATTTAATTCAAAATCACTGAGGGTTGGGGGACGGATGGGAGGATGAACAACGGGTTTTGATACAGATGAAACAACTGTCCTGTTATTGGCTGAAGATCTGTGATGGCCCCTGGGGGCTCACCCTGCTATCCTCTACCTAGCACGTACATTTGAAATTTCCCAAAACACAAAGTTAAAATGAAAAGGCAAACAAACAAATAAAAAACAGTGCAAGGGAGGGACTTCCCTGGTGGTCCAGTGGTTAAGAATCCACCTTGCAATGCAGGGGACACAAGTTCGAACCCTGGATAGGGAACTAAGATCCCACATGCTGCAGAGGAAGCAACAACTGAGCCCTCTCACTCCAAAGCCCATGCGCCACACAATGAGAGTCTGTGCGCAGCAACAGAATATTCTGTGTGAAGCAACTAGACCTGATGCAGCCAAATAAATAAAAAAAAAATTTTTTTAATGGAAGGGTGGAATTTAAGTAGGAAAAAAAAAAGAAGAAGAAAGAAAAGAAAAACCCAACCCAAATAGCAAGATCTGGTAAGGTGAAAGCAGAACTTTTATTTCACTTAAAAATAAACTACTTATATTTAAAAATAAAATCCTTTGTGGAATCTAAAATATGGCACAAATGAATCTATCTACAAAACAGGAACAGACTCACAGACATAGAGTACAGACTTGTGGTTGCCGATGGGGAGGGAGCTGGAGGAGGGATGGATTAGGAGTCTGGGGTTAGGAGACACAAACTATTATATAGGATGGACATGCAACAAGGTCCTATCGCAGAGCACAGGGGGTTCCAGCCAATACCCTGGGACAAACCATAATGGAGAGGAATATTAAAAAGAATGTACACATATGTATAACTGAGTCACTTTTCTGTACATCAGAAATTAACACAACATTGGAAATCAACTATATATCAATAATGTGCTCTCAGTTGCTTAGTCGTGGCTGATTCTTTGAGACTCTGTGGACTGCAGCCCGCCATGGAATTTTCCAGGCAAGAATACTGGAGTGGGTTGCCATTTCCTTCTCCAGATATATCAGTAATAAATAAAAATAAAATCTTTTCCATTCTTCCCACAAAACATCCACCTATATCCACTGGAGGCTGTGAGATAACTAACACGAGATGAAGAAGACATTCCCAAGAACACATCTTTCCATAATTAAGGAATCTTTATTTGTGATGTGATTTGGGACAGAGATCATAACAAATTCAACCTATTATAGTTGCCTAAATGCAATAAACCCACAACACTCTTAAACAGTAGGGGGCAAAGCGGGTGGATGCAGAGCTAAGCTCAACTAACAGAGATGACCTGTCCTAACACAGTCACCATGAATCACATGTAACAACTGGTCACTTGAAACAAGGCTGCTGCTGCTGCTGCTAAGTCGCTTCAGTCGTGTTCGACTGACTCTGTGAGACCCCATAGACAGTAGCCCACCAGGCTCCCCCGTCCCTGGGATTCTCCAGGCAAGAACACTGGAGTGGGTTGCCATTTCCTTCTCCAAAGCATGAAAGTGAGAAGTGAAAGTGAAGTCGCTCAGTCGTGTCCGACTCTTAGCGACCCCTCGGACTGCAGCCCACCAGGCTCCTCCATCCATGGGATTTTCCAGGCAAGAGTACTGGAGTGGGGTGCCATTGCCTTCTCCGTGAAACAAGGCTATTGAAACTGAAATGTGCTGTGAACATACACACCAGGCTAAGAGACTTCACATAGGAAAACTTTTCAGATGAATCATTACTCATCTATTTGTAGATAAATAATGTTGAAATGATAGTATCTTGGACACAGTGTTTTCAGTAAAACATATTAAATTTGTTTCACCTATTTCTTTTTTGTCTATAAAACTTAGACACTAGAAAACTTGAGGCACGTACTATATTTCCATGGGGCAGCAGTGGTCTAGACTTGGATGGACTTTCTTTAAGCTCTCTATCCAGCCAAAGAGAGTGGGTTTTTGTTTGACTGTTTGTTTTGACCTTGCAACCCAGCTTGTGGGATCTGTTTTCCCACCAGGGATCGAACCTGTGGCCTCTGCAGTGGAGGCACAGAGTCCTAACTTCTGGACCTCCAGGATAGGACCTCCAGGAGAGAGTGTTCTGACCGCAGAGGAGTGACCAGAGGAAAGAGCACGCTGGGCTTCAGCTCGTAATCTCTCCCACACAGTACTGAGCAGCAGCCCACCCGAAGGCACAGGGACCGTCCCCACCCTGGCAGATCCCACAGGGCCTCAGGGCTCTCAGCAGAGTCCTCACTGAGCACATCTCTGGGGTCAGAGGGTCTAGAGAATAGCGATTCTGAAGGCAGAGCCAACATTCCCTCTGGTCACCTAACTGTGCAGCTGAGGACAGCAGGTTCTTTTCTCATCGAACTAAACGTTTATTTTATGAAACAGAGAAAACAGACTGGGAAAGTTTAACCTATAACTGACCAGATCCCAGGAAAGAAAGATAGGAGGAAAGCAACGTTTAAAAAAATACTGGCTGCGGGAGAAGGGGCAAGACAGAGAAAGGGGATGAAGAGGTACAAACTATTACGTACAAAATAAATAAGCTACAAGGAGATATGATACAGCACAGGGAATACAGAGAATATTTCACATTTAAAGGAATACAGGGACTTCCCTGGCTATCCAGTGGTGAGGATTCTGTGCTTTCACTGCAGAGGATGTGCGTTCAATCCCTGATGGGGAAACTAAGATCCCACAAGCCGTGTGGTTCAGCCAAGAGAAAAGTAAAGTAAATAACATAAAGGCATTTAAAAAACAAAAGTAGGACAGAAAAAAACACTGGTCAATAATTAGCAGGGAAAACAGAAGGGGAGGGACGACTGAAGCATTAAAACATCTAAAATGTTTAAAAGCCCATGCATTACTTGAGATAGGTGTTAAATAATAAGTTTAGATGTTAAGCTAAATTAACATTAGCTTGTTAATTTAAAATTTAAAGGACAAATTCCAAAAGAATGGAGTACAAAATCCAAACAATCAGAGATGGACAAAAAGTTGTAAGAAAAACAAAGGCGAGAAGAAAAAAAGACACAAGACACAGAGAAAACTAAAGATGGATGAAAACAGTAGAAATGTCACATTAATCACAATAAACATAAATGAAAAAAAAGACAAATTAAAGGGCAGAGATAATTCAATTGGATTTTTTAAATTCCAGCTATTTCTATTTTTAAAAGACTTAAAATGTGAAAATATGAAAGGGAAAGTAAAAAGAAAGTAAAGGAAAAAAGCGGAAATTTTTTAAAAAGTGGAAATAAATTAAAAAGCAAATATTAACTAAAATAAAGCTGGAAGAGCTATGTTAACATAAAATAGAATAGGCTTTAAGAGAAAACTGTTAGGGCTAACATGGGTCATGATACAGTGACAAATGCTTCAAGTCACAAGGAAGATCATATGATTCTAAACTTTTGAGAATTTAGATAAAATAAGTTGAAACTATATAAAACAAGATCTGACAAAACTGCAGTGAAAAAGTGATAAACTTATGAATTTCAAAACATTTCTCTCAACTACTGACCAAAAAAAAAATCAGTAAAGATATAGGTGATGTAAATAACAATTAAAGAGCTTGATTTCCACACCTGACAATCAAAGAACACACAACCTTCTCAAACATACATGGATTGTTTTCAAAAGTTGATCATGTCCTATGTTGTGCTATGCTATGCTAAGTCACTTCAGTCGTGTCCGACTCTGTGTGACCCCATAGACAGCAGCCCACCAGGCTCCCCCGTCCCTGGGATTCTCCAGGCAAGAACACTGGAGTGGGTTGCCATTTCCTTCTCCAATGCATGAAAGGGAAAAGTGAAAGTGAAGTCGCTCAGTCGTGTCCGACTCTTAGCGACCCCATGGACTGCAGCCTAACTGGCTCCTCCGTCCATGGGATTTTCCAGGCAGGAGTACTGGAGTGGGGTGCCATTGCCTTCTCCGTGATCATGTCCTAGGCCGAAGCAAATCTAAAAAGATTTCAAATTTCAGATTTTCAATACCAAAAGGCCACATTCTCCATTCACAATGCAACTGTTAAACATTAATAACAAAAAGACTTTTGGAAATTTTAAAGCACTTCTAAAAAATCTCATGGATTAAAGAATAATTGAAATATAAAAGTTCTTTGAACTGAATAAGAAAAATGCTACATTTTCAAACCCACAGAACTCAATACAAGCAGTATTTAGAGGGAATTTCATAGTTTTAAATTTTCCTAGATGTTTGTGCTGGCAAGTTCTAAGATACTTTATAGGAAGAGATCATTTCAATCCCCAAATCTTTAAGAATAAAAAGAATGAGGAAATCCTTCCTTCCCACCTGCCTCTACAAATCCAGTATGACTTTGGTGCCAAAACCACATAAGGGCAGGACAAGAAAGGAATAGCACAAGCCTATCTCATTTCTGCACAGAGAAGCAAAAACTCTATATGGATCAGACCAAATCCAGAATGGCTTAACATTCCAAAATCTACAAAGGTAATATACCACATGATAGACTTTTTTAAAAAATGAAGTATAGTTGATTTACAATGTTGTGAGTACATGTATATTGAATGAATATACATGTATACATATATATGTATTTTACAGATTCTTATCTTTTATAGATTATGAGGTATTAAATATGTTTCTCTGCAGTATACAGTAGATCCTTGTTGTTTATCTATTTTATATATAGTTCTGTGTATCCGTTAATCCCAAAGTCCTAATTTTTTAAAATTAAACATATGATTACCTCAACAATTGCAGAAAAAGCACACATCCCTGATTAAAAATTCAATACCCATTCATGATTTAAAAACAATAATAACTCCTGGAATACTAGGGATTGAAAGGAATTTTCTTTACCTGATAAAGGATATCTATTTCAAAAAAAAAAAAAAAACCTACAATAACAGTACTCTTAAAGGGGAAATGATGAAAGCATTTGTTTTAAAGTTAGGAAGGGACTTCCGTGGTGGTCCAGTGGCTAAGGGGGGCCTGGGTTCCATCCTTGGTCAAAGAACTAGACCCCACATGCCACAACTAAGAAGAAAAAAATAATCCCGCATGCCACAACTAAGACACGGCACAGCCAAATAAATAAATAAATATTCTTTTAAAGTTAAGAAAAGGTAAGGGTTCTCACTATCACCCCTCTATTCAACCATTCAACTTTAAACAAGGTACTAGCCCCTGTAGTAAGAGAATAAAGACATAGGAATAAAATAGGAAGAACTGAAACTGTCACAATTCAGAGATGACGAATGCCTACATAGGAACACACATCTCCAGAAGTATTATTAGAAATAACTTAGGAAGTGGCTGGCTATATAATCCATATACAAAAATCAACAGCACTTCATACACCAGTTCAAACAAGTAAATTTCCTTTTGAAAAGGTAGTATTTAACAGTCTATTTAAAGGACAAATTCTAAAAGAATAAAGTCCAAACAATTAGGAAAAAAAAATGAGGTGATTATTTCTAGTAATTTCAAGTATTATTCTTGGTAATTACTCCTAAATAAACGGTAGATCCCTAGTTCCGGAAGATCCCACGTATCGAGGGACGACTAAGCCGGAGAGTCGTAACTACTGAGCGCACCCGCCCTGGAGCCCGTGCTCCGCAACGAGAGAGAAGCCCCGTCTGCCACAACTAGAAAAAGCCCGCACACAGCAACAAAGACCAACACAGCCAACAATTAATAGAAGTAACTAAACTAATTGACTTTAAAAAGAATGAGCTACAGCCTCATGTCATAACAGGACAATACTAGAAAAATTATGCGTCAAATAATCCTGCAATCCTGTTACTACGGCACTCAGAACAAAAACTGAATAGTTACTGTTTCGGCATACAATTTTTTTTCTTTCCTTTTTGGTTGTGTGCTGCACAGCATGCAGGATCTTAGCTTCCCATATCCCCTGCAGTAGAAGCCAAGAGTCCCAACTATGGGACTGCCAGGGAATTCCCTATAGCTCTATTATTGCCCATAGCCAGGGCATGATAAACGCAACATTTAGGTCAATAAGCGCCTCTATGTGAGAGACAGAGAGAGGGGCCGAGGAAGAACTCAGACTTTGATGTTAGTTATTGCCAAGGTGTGTGGTAGCTTTGTGGATGTCTGTATCATTAAAAAAAAAAAAAAAGAAAAAACAGACCGATAACAACAGCATGTTGTGAATCAAGAGTTGTATCACAATTTCAATTCTGCGTACCTGGAGCCCGCTGCCACTGTAAGCGTGCGCGCACACACACACACTGACCTAAACAGCACACACGTGACTTCCCTGGTGGTCTAGTGGTTAAGAATCCGCCCTCCAATGCAGGGGGACGTGGGTTCAACCCCTGGCTGGGGTACTAAGGCTATACATGCAATGGGGCAACTAAGCCCTCGAGCCGCAAGTACCGAGCCCTGTGCTCTAGGGCCCGTGTGCGGCAGCAAGAGAAGCCGGAGCGCCTCGACAGAGAGCCAGTGCAGCCAAAGTCACCAGCAAAACACAGCACAGGACTGTCCCTGCCCTCACCCCACACCCCTACCTGTGTCCGCGCGTTGAGCAGCTGCTGGAAACTTTCAACCTCTTTGCTGTCATCCGCCGCCCGCTCCTGAGGAAAGACAGAGGGGAGTCTCAAGTTTGGGGAGAAGCTGCCCTTCATGCTGGCATATCCCCGTCCTTCCACATTCACCGTATGGAGCCGGACACCACGTCAGACTCCAAGAAGAAAACGCTTGACGAGGCCAACATGATCTCTGCACTCGTGGAGGAAAGGGGGCAGAGCGGGAACCTGGGGTCTCGGGGGAGGGTGACAGGCAGGGGCCTCCGGTACCATCAGCACACCCAGGAAAGGGGGCAGAGCGGGCGCCCGGGGTCTCGGGGGAGGGCGACAGGGCAGGGGCCTCGGGTACCATCAGCAAGCCCAGGAAAGGGGGCAGAGCGGGCGCCCGGGGTCTCGGGGGAGGGTGACGGGGCAGGGGCCTCCGGTACCATCAGCACGCCCAGGAAAGGGGGCAGAGCGGGCGCCCGGGGTCTCGGGGGACGGTGACAGGCAGGGGCCTCCGGTACCATCAGCACACCCAGGAAAGGGGGCAGAGCGGGCGCCCGGGGTCTCGGGGCAGGGTGACGGGGCAGGGGCCTCCGGTACCATCAGCACACCCAGGAAAGGGGGCAGAGCGGGCGCCCGGGGTCTCGGGGGAGGGTGACGGGGCAGGGGCCTCGGGTACCATCAGCACACCCAGGAAAGGGGGCAGAGCGGGCGCCCGGGGTCTCGGGGGAGGGTGACAGGGCAGGGGCCTCTGGTACCATCAGCACACCCAGGAAAGGGGGCAGAGCGGGCGCCCGGGGTCTCGGGGGAGGGTGACAGGGCAGGGCCTCCGGTACCATCAGCACACCCAGGAAAGGGGGCAGAGCGGGCGCCCGGGGTCTCGGGGGAGGGTGACAGGCAGGGGCCTCCGGTACCATCAGCACACCCAGGAAAGGGGGCAGAGCGGGCGCCCGGGGTCTCGGGGAGGGTGACAGGCAGGGGCCTCGGTACCATCAGCACACCCAGGAAAGGGGGCAGAGCGGGCGCCCGGGGTCTTGGGGGAGGGTGACAGGCAGGGGCCTCCGGTACCATCAGCACACCCAGGAAAGGGGGCAGAGCGGGCGCCCGGGGTCTCGGGGGAGGGTGACGGGGCAGGGCCTCCGGTACCATCAGCACACCCAGGAAAGGGGGCAGAGCGGGCGCCCGGGGTCTCGGGGAGGGTGACAGGCAGGGGCCTCGGTACCATCAGCACACCCAGGAAAGGGGGCAGAGCGGGTGCCCGGGGTCTCGGGGAGGGTGACAGGCAGGGGCCTCGGTACCATCAGCACACCCAGGAAAGGGGGCAGAGCGGGCGCCCGGGGTCTCGGGGGAGGGTGACGGGGCAGGGCCTCCGGTACCATCAGCACACCCAGGAAAGGGGGCAGAGCGGGCGCCCGGGGTCTCGGGGAGGGTGACAGGCAGGGGCCTCAGTACCATCAGCACACCCAGGAAAGGGGGCAGAGCGGGCGCCCGGGGTCTCGGGGGAGGGGAAAGGGGGCAGAGCGGGCGCCCGGGGTCTCGGGGGGGGTGACAGGCAGGGCCTCGGTACCATCAGCACACCCAGGAAAGGGGGCAGAGCGGGCGCCCGGGGTCTCGGGGGGGTGACGGGGCAGGGCCTCGGTACCATCAGCACACCCAGGAAAGGGGGCAGAGCGGGCGCCCGGGGTCTCGGGGGAGGGGAAAGGGGGCAGAGCGGGCGCCCGGGGCCTCGGGGGGGGTGACAGGGCAGGGCCTCCGGTACCATCAGCACACCCAGGAAAGGGGGCAGAGCGGGCGCCCGGGGCCTCGGGGGGAGGGTGACAGGCAGGGCCTCGGTACCATCAGCACGCCCAGGAAAGGGGGCAGAGCGGGCGCCCGGGGCCTCGGGGGAGGGGAAAGGGGGCAGAGCGGGCGCCCGGGGCCTCGGGGGGGTGACGGGCAGGGCCTCGGTACCATCAGCACGCCCAGCATCATGTCATAGTTGTTGATCAGAAACACAAGCTGCTCCTTCCTCGAGGAGAACTCAGCTGCCACCCGGAGGACAAAATTCTCCACCTCCACCTGAAAAGAAGACCGAAAGGAGGGGGTGACAGGAGCAGGCAAGGCTCCCCGCCACTTCAGCCCCAGGGGCAGGGGACCCCTCCCGCACCCCACACCTGGAGCTGGCCCAGCAGCTGCATGGTCCGTTCGTTGGGAATCGTCTGATTGATGCTGACGAGAGCCGAGGAGAATTCTGCGTATCGGCGCGTGATCTGGAGTAAGAAGGAGGGACGAAAACTCACGCCAATCCCCCCGGCTCAACCGACAAAACCCCTGACTCTCTCGAAGCTGGCCAACCAGCCTCTGGGCGATCCCCACCTCCAGGCCCTCCCACACAGTGCCCAGCCCACACTCCCAGGGTGCCCCCACACAGCGTGGCTACATGTCCAGTCAGACCCAGAGACACAGCCCCGAGGCCGAGTGACCACACAGTGGGGCTGCCAGCCCTGCCTTTCAGCAGACCCCGCCACCCGTGCCCATGCTCACATAGTGAGGCCGAGTGTCCAGCCCTCCGAGGCGCTGAGGGTCAGTGCTGCGGACACTTTGGACGTTCATCTCCAGGATGAGTTCAAACCGTGGCCACAACAAGGCAAGCACCTGTTCCCAGTACCTGTGGGCTTGATCAGAATCAGAGATCTGGCAAGGAATGCCACGGGTGGGGTGGGGGAGGCTGAAACCTGATCGAGGGGTGACCATCAGTGGAGGCAGGAGTGGGTGTGAGAGGTGAGTGTGGAGGCATCAATACTGCCTCCAGGCAGACAAATGGGACCAGTGACCTGTCCAGGGCAGGAACGTCCCTCTTGGCTGTGATGTTGCGGAACCGGAGGACGATGTGGATGCAGAGGAAAACAGCGATGGCATCGTAACAGTCAACGAGGTAAGACTCCAGGTGTTTCTGTGGTTGAGGATTTAGAAACAGGCAGAGGACTGGAAGTGTCTCTTCCTTTGTCATTCCCAGTGACCATGGACAGATGCAGTGCTCCTTGGGGGACATGACACTTGCGGGTACAGGGAGAGATCTAAATGGAAAACGCACCTCCTTTCCTGTCCACCAGCCACTCACGTGGTCCTGTGGCCTTGCTCACCTAATCTATGATCACAAGCCCATCACAGCAGAATTCAGGGCCGGGAACCAAGGTCTAGGAGCCTCTAAGTGTTGGGTGCTATCGCCTAGGTGTGAATCAGAAGGAGGGGCGCCTCAGGGACCCCCAAGCTTTGATGGTTTTGTGGGGAGTCACACACAGTGAGAATGAGGCGCATGCATTCTAAAATGAGAGGATCCTGCCTTCAGTGCTCCAGGGCCGTGGCCTCACTGCAGTGCTGATGAGGACTGGGGACAGGGTTGAGGAGCCCAGGAGCCAGCGAGCTCACCTGGGTCATGCTGAGGGTGCGGCCCATGACAGCATGGAACAGATCGTGGGCAGCCGGGCCGGACACCATGAAGAACTCACAGATGAAGAGGTATTCACGGCAGGAGTTGTCGAGGAGGGCGTAGTGCTGGCTGCGGAAGAGGGCCTCGAAAGGATACTAGGATGGGTGGGAGAGGCAGGAAGAGACACAGACGGGTGGACCCCAGTCCTGGCTCTCTGTGGACATGGCTGGAACATCAGCTCAACTGGGTACCAGTAGCTCAGAAGACCCTCCCCATCTAACCCTCATTCAGGTTGCAAAAGGGCTTCCTGAACAGGTACTGAAGGGCAGGGGCGGGGTGGGGGGAGGGCTACACGAAAAGAGCCCACCCCCACCTGCTGTTGCTGCTCCCGCATTTACCGCCACACCTGCCTAATGACCTATCACCCTCTGTAACACCCTGAGTCAATGGTCCAACCCTCCTCTCATCGCAGAGTGCAGGGGCAACTGAAGATGGGGACTCCCCCGGGCCCTGCAGCCGGGAAGCTCTGCCCTGAGCTCTGTGCTCAGAGCCCCACCCTGAGGCTGAGGCTGGCTCTCCCTCCTACCCTCTGTTCCCCGCGCTGGGCAGTGTGGGGCACGAGGATGGGGGCTTCCAGTTCAGCGGGGGAGATGACAGAGCCCCGGGTCCCCAGGGTGAAGATGGTGTTCCTGCTGCGGAGGGATGGCTTTGAGAAGAATCGTGAAAGGCCAGAGTCAAGGGAAACAGATCACAACTGTGATGGAAGATCAAAGACCCAGGACCTCCAGGGGCCCCCAGCAGTCAGACATGGCCTCGGGGTCCCTCCTCCCCAGTCTTGGGGCCCCACTTCACCTGACATCTGTGAATGGGCTCCAGGGAGCCTCTACGCTCCCTGACATCATACACAAAACTCAGTGTAAGGGTGATCTGTGCATTTTTCTGGGGAGGGAGGTCCCCGCCTTGATATCATTTGCAAAGTTTTGGTCCCACAGAAAAAGGTAAGCAGCAGGGCCTTGGAGGCTGGAGCCAGAGGCCCTTCCCTCTCCAGGCCCAGCTGAGTGCCCCTCAGCTCCAAGATATCTTTCTTGGCTGTATCTTCCACGCCCATTAGGTCATCCTTCTCAGCGACTTCCTCATACTAGAGAAGAGAGGATAGAGAACTGGAACATTGCTTCCCAATGTACAAGAAAAAAAGACGTCTCTTTACACAGTCACTCCTCTCAACTCAGGCGCCCAGAGCACCTCTCCTTCCACGGGCTTACCTGCACCTTCATGAGCCGCCCCAGGTAGGAGCGGTAGTAAGACAGGTATATCTTGCTCAGCGTCTCCACGTACTCGTCCCTGATTTCCTTCGCAGTGGCGCGTTCGTTGCCCAGCAGGAACTGATAGAAGAACCTGGAGGAGCCAGGAACCAGTCAGTCTCCCAGCCAGCCCCCCAGGGACACCCGCCCACTCTCTGGGTGGCGACCTGTATTTCAGCAAGGCTGTCTGTGGGATCTGATAGTTGGTCATTGGCTTTCTGAAGGAATAAATCTTCTGAAGGATGAACTCTCGGATCTTCGTCACAGCCTAGATGTGGGGGACCAAACACAAGGCATGAAGCTGTAGCCTTCTCACTGCCTGGGAAGCACCGAGGGAAGGAATGAACGTTGACTGTTGGACGAGCAAGAGTATAGAACACCTCTTTGATATCTGTTAAGACTTTCAGAGGAACCCAGAGATGTGAGGATGAGCCCTGCCACATAAAGGCAAGGAGAAGTTCTTGGGGGTGGGCTACAGCGAGCTTTGCCAGGGCAATCCAGGGTAGAGGTCTAAGGGAGGCTGGTTCGAGTCGTATGTCCACCCCCACTTCCCACCTTGACTCGGAGGCGGTCGAGCACGCCCCGGACATCTGCACAGGCCGCTGTGCCCCTAGCCTCCTGTTCTCGGACTGCAGCTGCCTTAGCATCCAGCTCCTGCAGCTGCTCCAAGAACCGGGGCTCTGTGACTGGTGCCTCCAAAATTGCCCTGGGGAGCAGGGAGGGGTGGGATGGGTGAGGAGGGAGACTCAGACACCTCGAGACTCTAAACCATACCCCTGGCATCCAGCGTGTGTCTCCTCTCCCTTTGTACACTGCATCATAGGGTTAGAACACGTGCACAAAGTATTCTGTTCCTGGACACACATACCTCCATCACCCACATCAACCTTAAACCCTTTCTCGATGCCCAACCCCAGATGATTCCTATTCCTTAAAGCCTAAGTCAGGGTAAAAAAGAGCTGTCAACTGCTCATCATTTTCTGGAAAGTGTGTGATAACCTGAAGCCAGGAGACCCACGTGGTTAAGTAGGGTAGGTCACGCCTGCCCATCTACTTTCTATGACATTGTTGTCCTTTGTTATTCAGTCACTCAGTCGTGTCCAACTCTTTGCAACCCCATGGACTGCACCATGCCAGGCCTCCCTGTCCCTCACTATCTCCTGGAGTTTGCCCAAGCTCATATCCATTGAATCTGTGACACCATCCAACCATCTCATCCTCTGTCTTCTGCCTTCAACCTTTCCCAGCAGCAGGATCTTTTCCAATGAGTTAGCTATGACGTTAGGACCGTTCAAACTAGTGACTCACGTGACCAGAGCAGAGGGCACCACGAGACCATCAACAAGCTCCCCGAGTTTCCCCCGGACAGCCTGCCGGTTCCGCAGTCGAATGTTCATGGCTCCAGACTGTTCCTGCAGTGTCCGGATCTCAGAGCTGATGGAGCTGAGATCACTCTGAAAAGCTCCCAACATCTGCTCCATGCGCTGGGAGAAGGCAGAAGCGCTGCTGATTAGCCATAGGATTGGTAGGGGACAAGTCTCTAGGTAAAGTCTCTAGTACCTATCCAACTATGAGAGTAGTGGGTGATGAGGAAAAAGGCACAGCAAAGGCAAATAACAACGTTAGTCACGGCAGCAACAACAAAAACGGCTGCTGAGATCAACCGTCCCTGCCTGAGGCAGATGGCCTAAAGAATCATCCTGAAGACCATGACCATGATCTGCGCTCTGGGATATGAGGGGTCCCAGGGCATGGTTACTAACCTCAAGGACAGCATCGCAGGCTGTGATCTGATTGTGCAAAGATGCTATGTTCTCACTCTCTTGGATATCTGACTCACAACAAGTCAAGGGGCCTCACTGTGGACATGGAGATTCTCAGACCTCCGCAGGACCTCTCCAATTTCTCCCTGAGGTGACAGAAACCTCAGAGAGAAGACGGTGGCCCCGGGTGGGCTGTCAGCACCATACCCCTACAAAATGCCCGTTTTAATAACAGCACCCCTCTCCTCTGCTGGAGGATACAATCCCGAATGGACTTCTGCTCAATCTGCTGTAGCTCCAGCTCAACCTGCTTTGAATAGTGACGAAGATCCACACCCTGGGAGAACAGAAATGTGAGAAGGTCAGGAGGAAGTCAGTGAAGGGACACTGGAACAGAGTCAGCAAAGGACTAGAGAAAAAGACCAGGGTGATAGTAGGAGTGCAAAAGACTTTTTTCTTTCCTTTAAGGGGAGGGTTCAGGAAGGGGCAGATTAGTATAGTGGAAAGCCTCACCGTTTTAAGAGCTTCCTTTACTAACTCATCCTCCAGATTTGCCTGAATGTGAACTGCAAATAGAAGTTCATCATAAGGGTTCAGCTAATTCTACAGCTCTGTCTCCACACTGAACATCCACACACCAGTCCCAGCCTTAGTACTTGCAGAGCCCAGCCTCTCAGGTTACAGGACCGCATACCCCCCACCCTCTGCCATCACTTACCATCCACTTCATCCAGGATGAATTCATCAGAGGTGATGTCCAACTCTCCAATCTGCAATGGCTCCCGAAGACCTGGACCACTCCCCTGGAGAGGAACAGGTTAATGGGAAAGAGAGAAGTAGAACAAAATATAATGGAGTAGTCACCAATCCTTCAAGCGGAGAAGAGGGACTTTCACTGGGGAATCACAGGTAAATACTGAGTTCACAAAATGTCAAAAGTTCCATATTGTCTCAGTCTACTAATCGGGGCTGATGGATAGGAATGGGACAAGGAGACAGGCAAACCACGAAGCGTGAAGGTAACCAAATCAGAAAAATTAGAAGATGCAGAAGGCAGAACAGAACTTGCAGGTGAATTTAGGATCTCTAGACTGCTGCTAAGAGTCAGACATGACTGAGCCATTTCACTTTCACTTTTCACTTTCATGCATTGGAGAAGGAAATGGCAACCCACTCCAGTGTCCTTGCCTGGAGAATCCCAGGGACGGGGGAGCCTGGTGGGCTGCCGTCTGTGGGGTCACACAGAGTCGGACACGACTGAAGCGACTTAGCAGCAGCAGCAGCAGCCGCAGACTGCTGCTACCTTAAATGTTCTATCACCATCCCTCGGGGGCGCGCCAACCTCTTTAAAACTACCAGCTAATACATAGTGTTTACCTACGTGCCAGGTGCCATCTTACATATATTCATTCACCCAGTCCTAACCCACAACATAGATAGTAGGTCTTAGTTTTTTCACCTTATAGGTGTGGAAATAAGGGCATAGAGAGGCAAGTTAAACTTGCCCGAAGACACACAGAGTATACGTGGCAGAGCCTGAATTAAAGCCCAAGCAATCTGGTTCCAGAAGCCATGTTCCTAGACTTGCTTCTCTATTCTGCCCAAACATCTGGAAGTTAACTGAAATTGTGGCCCCAGAGCCAAAGTCTCGGCCATGCTGACCCCAGCTCAGGTTCAGGTCGGATCCCACGGAGGCGTATGGAGAACCAAGCCGGGTAGCATCATTGGCAGCTGCGAGTTCCACCCTTGTGCCTACACCCAGCCCAGGCTTTCCTGACATGAGGAGACTGGACAAGACTCTGAAGGAGAAACAGCCCTGCCTCTCACCAGCGGGCCCTCCTCCTCCTCCATATCTGAGGCCCCGGCCCGCAACACCAGCTCACGAGCAGCTGCCGCCATGGTCGCAGCGGCGGCCATTCCGCGCAGCCTCACTTCCGGCAGCTGTCAGTCAGGCGAACCTGTTCCCCGGAATGGAACTACAGATCCTGGAGTGTCTTGCACGGCGCGAAATCGCTCCCAGATATTTGTTTGCCTCCAGTCTTCCTCTTTCAGCTGTAACCGCTTCACCCAAGTGAAAACAAGTGGAATTCTTAAGCACAATCTCAATCCGGAACCTTTGTTGCTCGCACACACAAGACCTGTACGAACAGTAAAGAAAACCCGGACCGGAAGTCATGCCGCCCGATTCAGGGTCTTGCATAGTTTCCGGAAGCTCCTTGCTCAGATAGCTCCGCCCGTTCCGCCTGGTAGCAATATAAGGCTGTTACGTCACTTCCGTTTTCTCTTCCACTGGAGGCCTACACGCCGCCGCTAGGGCCGCCGCCATGGTAAGAGTACAATCCTTGCGGGGATCTAGCGACATCGGGACCGGGGCAGGGAAGGTCTTGCTGTCAGAGGGTTGAAAATGTCCTGTCTTGGGAGCCTCCAACTTTCTGGGTGGAGCCTCGGATACCGCTTCTGGAAAAGGACAACTAAAGACATCCAGTCTGGGGGCTGGGGCCGGAGGAACTCCCACCCCGGGCAGTAGAACGGTTTGGGCGTGAGTGGGGACCTCAGTCTCCGCCACTCAGAGTGTACTTGGGGCACGGGTAGGAGACACACTTCTTCCCCGAGGTTGCGTTTTCCCAGGCCTGAACACTTCATGTTCCTGCTGTCTGCAGGATTCAGGAGTTTGTTGTGTCGTGAAGACCTGACGGGGGTTTCCTGCTCCCTGTGTGACAAGCTTAGCGTTCGTGTTTGAGGTTACGGTTTGATAGTAGTTCACTCTAATTTCTCCCTCAATCTCTATCAGTCTCTAGTAATCCCTGAGAAGTTCCAGCACATCTTGCGAGTACTCAACACCAACATCGATGGGCGGCGGAAAATTGCCTTTGCCATCACTGCAATTAAGGTAAAGTAGGGTAAGGACTGATGGCTTCCTTGGTGGCTCAGACGGTAAAGAATCTGCCTGCAATACGGGAGACCAGGGTTTGATCCTTGGGGTTGGGAAGATCCCCTGGAGAATCTCCTCCAGTATTCTTGCCAGTTCCACGGACAGAGGAGCCTGGTGGGGCAACAGTCCATGGAGTCTTAAAGAATCAGACACGACTGAGCGACTCACACACACGCAGGGTAAGGACTAGAGACTATAGATGAAACTTGAGTTGTTAACACCTGAGCTGAAAGTGAGGCAAAGTGAGGGGAGTCCCAACCAGATGGTCTTGTCTGCTAGGTAAAAAAAAAGACGATTAAGAGAGCAATTAGTTCTCTTAACCGCTCGCCCTCTTTGTCCCAAAAGGTAAGTGAGAAAAGCCAGAGAGTCCTCTCAGGTCAAACCAAGAGATTTCACCTAGGGAATGGGGAAGTTGGATAATTGTACCATTTGAAGGGTAAATAGAAATGCCAAGAGATTCCAAGTATGAAGAAACCTATAGTTATTATGTCAGTGAATGCAAGCTTGGATATCTTCCTTAACCTAATGAACTCCCAGCCTTCCAGATGGGGATGTTATCCTTAAAAAGATTTTTTAATTGTGGAAATGACTGAATGTTTTCTGCCAGTATGTTTACACTTCTTGGAGCCAAGGTTGCTTAGAATCCCCAGAAGACACTATGATAAGTATTTTATAGATTGTTTAAAACGGCAAATCAGCATCAGCTTTTCTTGGTGAGATTTGTCACGTTTACTTTTTCACTCTAATTCAAGGAGCACGGCTTTCATTCTTAAATAGTACGTTTCATCTTCTGTGAAACTAGTAAGTCAGTGAAAAATACAGTGTTCAGTGCAGGCTCACCTCATTTTGTGGAGCTTTGCAGATACTGTGTTTTTTTGTGGTAGCTCTTAAGACAGTTCTTCAACATTTGCACACATGGTGTGTCTGTCACATTTTGATGAAATACTTTAAAAGTTTTCAGTGGTGTATTTGTTATGCTTATCTGTGATCAGTGACCTTAGTTACTATTGCAAAAAGATTTAGACTTGCTTAAAGTTCACATGATGGTTAGTACTTCATAGTAATAAAGTGTCTTGATTAAGGTATGTATAGGCAGTTGCTCACTTAATAGATTATGTAACTACATGTGCTGAGAAACCAAAATACCATGTAGCTCTCTTTATTTCAGTGTTGTTGGGTGTGGTCTGGAACTGAACCTGCTGTATCTCTGAGGTTGCTTCTGTTTTTAAAGATTGCTAGAATGCTTAGGTCAGATAGTGAAAATAAAAGATGAGCGTGGTTGATAGGATGCTTCTATTAAACCCTTTCTCCCTGCTTCTTTGAAATTAACTAGTTTGGTATTTGTTACCTTAAGTATATGTGATGACCTTAAAACAGATTTTGTAAGCAGTTTCCAGTACTTAATGAGTATGTTGATAAGACTCTCTTAGGGAATCTCATGCCCTGCTTACCACTGGGAAAGATTATTCTAGAGATACACAGGTACTTGGGGTTTTGCTAACTGTGTTTCAGCTTTTGCTGGCTCTTCTCTGGTGAGACAGCCAAAGCTTAGAGGTACCTGGTCTTTTGTTAATGATTTGGAATGTGGGGTTGAGTAATACTTATAAATTGGAAGGGAGTTGCTGGGGCTGGAGGCTGAGTAGGAGGAGGGATTCCTCAGAAAATTAAAGGAGCAAAGTTAATTGGGAAAGGTGAGGTATCAAAGGTGACATAAGCAGAAAAGGGTATTTACTAAGTGGTAACACACCTGCAAGATTTTTTTATGCCACAATCCCTTCTTTTCTTTCCATTTGTGCACTTCTGCTATGAATAGTCCTTAAGGTTGGCCTGCCCTTCCTCTAAATCAGGATGATACCTGGTCATCTGGATTGTTTGGAAACATGGTTGGAACTAGTCACAATGACTGGATGATACCCACTGGTTCTCATAATTGGCAAGCCAGTATCTGAACAGGGCTTTCAAAAAGCTTGACAGCAACTTAAAAAAAAGAAAAGCTGTTTATCAAAAATCATAAACGCTAAAAAGTAGGAGAGAGAGAATTATTGGCCCCCTATTGAGGCATCCAAGGGACTCCTGAAAATCCCTTGGACAGCAGGGAGATCAAACCAGTCAATCTTAAGGGAGGTCAACCCTGAATATTCACTGGAAGGACTGATGTTGACGCTCTAGTATTTTGGTCATCTGATGCTGGGAAAGATTGAGGACAGGAGAAGAGGGCATCAGAGGTGAGATGGCTGGACAGCATCACCGATGCAGTGAACATGAAGTTGGGCAAATTCTGGGAGGTGGTGGGCAGGGAGGCCTGGTGTGCTACCGCCCACAGGGTAGCAAAGAGTTGGACACTACTGGGTGACTGAACAACGGTCGATGTATCATCTAGTTAAAAATTAGAATCTTGTTTTATCTTTACCTTTCTCTACCCACTTGTATTTTAAAGCAAGTCTCAGACATACCACCTGTAAATATTTAAATTTGAGAGACACTTAGATCTTAGTCTCCTCTCAATCAATTTGGTAATTTGACCTCCAGGTCACTTTCTTACAGAGAGGAAATCCAGTTTCCTGGGACCTTTGTGACACAGATTTGTTGACTTAAAACAACCGAAACTTAATCTCTCAGTTCCGTGCCAAACATCCTTGGTTTCCTTGTCTTGGCAGCTGCATCACTCTAGTGTCTCACCTTATCACATGGCCTTCTTGCTTGTCTGTGTCCTCTCCTTTTATAAGAATACCAGTCATTGGATTTAACTATTTCTAACCAAAGCCATGTTTTGAGGCTCCCGATGAACAGAAAGTTGGTGGAACACTACTCAACCCAGCACACAGTCGTTCACTTTGCAAATCTGTTTGGCTCGTGAGCTCAGGTGGCAAGGAGCACCAGTGTTGGTGGTGACAGGATGCCACTGGTCTCAGTGTTTATTTTGATCACAGGGATTTAGTGACCTGCCCAAAGGATCATGGCCTATGGCCCTTTGACATCACGAGCAACTGACCATGTTAATTCAGTTAATTCAGTTAATTCAGTTAATTCAGTTAATTCAACTCAACCGTTAATTCAGAGAACCTTGATCTTGTTGCTTTGGTGCTCCATTGACTGAGAAGCATCAATTTCGTCTCCACTGTGTAGAAATCAGAAGGTGCCACTCGGGTGCTACAGCTTTCAGGGGATATCAAAACCTTTTTTTCCCTTTAATGATTAGGCTTTGTATCTGGAAGAGTATGTTATTTTGGACCCTACTTTTGTGTGCTTTTTGAATCATGAGCAACCCAAAAGGTCAGACTCACACAACTCTAAAACCTCTCCTCAGGGTGTGGGGCGAAGATATGCTCATGTGGTGTTGAGGAAAGCAGACATCGACCTCACCAAGAGGGCCGGGGAGCTCACCGAGGATGAGGTGAGGACAGGGATCGGGGCTGGGGCTGGGCCTGGGCCTGCCTGGAGATGGGGGCTGTCTGGACCTGACCCTTGTCCTGCCTGCCAGGTGGAACGTGTGATCACCATTATGCAGAATCCACGCCAATACAAGATCCCAGACTGGTTCTTAAACAGACAGAAGGACGTGAAGGACGGGAAATACAGCCAGGTGTGTGTGGAGAGGGGAGAGCAGAAAGAAAAGCAGGCTGTCCAGTTGGGACTGGACCTAGGAGACCAGGGCGGAGAACAGCCATCCCTCACTGTCCCCCGTCTGTGCAGGTCCTGGCCAACGGTCTAGACAACAAACTCCGTGAAGACCTGGAGCGCCTGAAGAAGATTCGGGCCCACAGGGGGCTGCGCCACTTCTGGGGGTGAGTGGGGGCCCATTTGTCTGTCCTTAGACTCCCAGGGGACTCGCATGCCCCGTCTTTTCCCAGATTTGCTTGATATGGTGAGTAACCTTTGTCTTTTCTCCCTGCAGACTCCGTGTCCGAGGCCAGCACACCAAGACCACAGGCCGCCGTGGTCGCACTGTGGGTGTGTCCAAGAAGAAATAATGTGTGGGCTTTGTGTTAATAAATAGTTTATACAGTTAACGGCTTCCGTCTTGTGGTTCTTTGCGTTTTTCTGGAAACTCTGATAGGGAATATGCTTTCACACCGGGCCCTGTTGGTCATTTTTCACACTCGATTGATGTCCCCACTCAGCTGCCCAGACCTTGTCTTGGTCTTTGTGTCCTCGCTGCGCTCGGCTTCTCTTTAGTTGTGAGCATGGCTGCTCATTGCAGAGCACAGGCTCCGCGGCACGGTAGTGTGTAGGCACCGAAGTGGTGGTCCCTGGGCTCAGTTGCCCTAGGGCATGCGGCATTCCGGGACCTGGGGTGGGGTCTGTGTCCCCTGCGTTGACAGGTATATTCTAGAGAGCTCCCAACACTCTTGGTCTTGATTAAAGCTATGCTGTTGCCACACCCCCTTACCAGAAGCAACCTTTTACCTATTGGTGCCACTCTCCAGGTGGGTAGAGGGAGGAGCTGCACATTCACCCTCGAGGGGGCGCTCTCGGACATTCTAAGGCCCGGCTTCCCCTTGCTGGCTGGCGGGGTGTTGGGGCTTGCGCAGGTAGCTGAGCCTAGCCAGCGGCCGGTTAGGTGAGTATCTGCGTATTGACCGCCGTACGTCTCCGAAGGCTGGAGATGCTGGTGTTGGTGACCTGGAAACGTTGAGCCCCGCCGCGCGGGGGTGGGTGTGGGGAGGCGCCGGCCGCACGGCGTCCGGCCGATGTGGCCGAGGCCCGCGGATCCAAACCCGCTTCCCGTTTTGGGCAAAGACCCCGCTTGCGCACCCCCCGCTCCCTCCAGTCTGTGTTCCGCCAAGCGCGCAGCCGCGGAGCTTCCGGCGGGGGCTGCGCACGCCACGCCTTCCGGCGGGGAGGGGCGGCGAGCGGAGACGGCCGGCCATGGAGCCGGGCCTTGTCGGCCGCGCCGACCAGGTAACGTCCCCGCGGGCCCCGCCGCGAGGGCAGCTTAGGGCGTCGGCACCGGCCGCCGCCCCGTCCCGGGGGTGGCTCGCTGCAGGCCGCTGTCTGAGAACCGCGCTCCGCGGCCTCTAACCACGCCCGGTCTCTCCCCCCAGGTGCCCTCTGGCCGCGCCGCACCATGCGCCCCGGCTTGTCCCGGCGCCTGCTCCTGGCCGCCCTGCTGCTCCTGCTCGTCTGGACCCTCTTTGGGCCCTCCGGCCTCGGGGAGGAGCTGTTGAGCCTCTCCCTGGCCTCCTTGCTCCCCGGCCCGGCCTCGCCCGGGCCGCCCCTGGCCCTGCCCCGCCTCCTGATCCCCAACGAGGCGGCGTGCGGCGCGCCCGGCCCCCCTCCCTTCCTCCTGATCCTGGTCTGCACCGCCCCGGACAACCTGAACCAGAGAAACGCCATCCGGGCCTCCTGGGGCCGCCTGCGCGAGGTCCGCGGGCTCAGGGTGCAGACTGTTTTCCTGCTGGGAGAGCCCGGCTGGGGGTCGCGCGGGAGCGACCTGGTGTGGGAGTCGGCGGCCCACGGGGACATCATGCAGGCAGCCTTCCAGGACTCCTACCGCAACCTCACCCTCAAGACCCTCAGCGGGCTGAGCTGGGCCGACAGACACTGCCCCACGGCCCGCTACATCCTCAAGACCGACGATGATGTGTTCGTCAACGTCCCCGAACTGGTGTCGGAGCTGGTCAGGCGGGGAGGCCGCTGGGAGCAATGGGAGACGGGCGTGGGGCCCCCGAGAAAGGCGAAGGCTGGAGATGAGAAGTGGGACGGAAGCCCCACCTTGGGGAGCCAGCCAGTGCCTCTCTTGTACTTGGGTCGCGTGCATTGGCGGGTGCAGCCCTCTCGGTCACCGGGAGGCAAGCACCAGGTATCGGAGGAGCAGTGGCCTCCCTCCTGGGGCCCCTTTCCCCCCTACGCCTCAGGTACGGGCTATGTGCTATCAGCTTCTGCTGTGCAGCTTATCCTGAAGGTGGCCAGCCGGGCACCCCTTCTGCCCCTGGAGGATGTTTTTGTGGGGTTAAGTGCCCGCCGAGGAGGCCTTGCCCCAACCCACTGTGTCAAGCTGGCTGGTGCCACCCACTACCCCCTGGATCGGTGCTGCTATGGGAAATTCCTTCTGACATCGCACAAGTTGGACCCCTGGGAGATGCAGGAAGCCTGGAAGCTAGTGGGTGGCTCTGATGCAGAAAGAACTGTACCTTTCTGCTCCTGGCTCCAGGGGCTCCTGGGCATCCTGCGATGCCGGTTAATAGCTTGGCTTCACAGCTGAGAGGGCCTGGGCGCCCAGGAGAGGGGTGTGGAATGGAGGGTCCAGCCAGCACCCCCCCCCCCACCTTTCTTTCTCCCAGGCCCAAAGCAGGAGCGCTAGTTGGCTGCAGCTGAGCAAGCTGCTCCACACAGGTGCTCGGGCTGTCACTGAAGACTGAGGGTCACAGGAGGGACCTAGGGGGCTGCCTGGCCTGCCAGCCCCAGAGATGGTCTTCAGGAAGAACCACACACGCTGGCTTGTTCTCTCCAGCCATGGCAGGGGAGGGGCATAGGCCCCTCAATAAACTTGTCTTTTTTCTTCTTTGAGTGTGTGGTCCAGGACTCTCAGAACACAATCCTGGGAAACCCAGAGGCTACCAGAGCCTGCTGGTGGGGAAGGCCATCTCCAGGGACTTGGAGCATACCTCTCCCTGGAGGAAGGCCTTAGGGAGCTGGACGAGGCCACAGCGCCCACAAGACGGGTGGGGCCAGAGGGGAGACACAGCCCCTCACGTCCAAGAGTAGCCCCAGGGTGCACGCAGGCAGGGGACAGGTTCACGGGATGATTGAGACACGGTATCCAAAAGTCCACGTTCCTTTTTAATACCGACCACCCCCCACCCCAGGAACCAGCTGTCCTCCCCAGGAGGAAGGGGGCTCCCTGCTCCCTCCTCATTCCAGGGACGGGTAATTCCCCACAGGTGGGCGTGGGGAGAGAATGTTTCTCCCGGGTCCGGGAGCCTGACTCAGCGCACGAATCTGTCCAGGGCCGACGGCCGGGCCCCCGTGGGCTTGGCCTTCTCTTGCTTCTGCAGCTGCTGCTCCAGGCTCTGGCGGATTTTGTCCTGGGTAGGGAGAGACAGGTGAGAAGTGGCAGGTGGATGAGGCCAGCGGGGCCAGCAGGAGGGCGTTCCCCTTGGGATGCCCAGCCCGCCCCCGGTGCCCGCTCACCCTGTGCTCCTGGTCCATGACCTTCCTCTTCCTCTTTACCAGACTCGCGGTTGAGCTGCGACCTTTCTGCTTTGGCTTTGGCTGGAAGGGAGCCCTGGCATCGGGATCGTAGCCCTGAGGAAGGGGAAGGAGGTGAAAGCTGCAGCAGCCTCTGGGGCAGGGAGCTGTGCTTCTGAGGATGCAGTGGGGATGGGACGTGGTGGGAAGGGGCGCCCGGGCCCTCGGAGCCCCGCTCCGTACCAGCCTCTCTGCCCGTTCCTTCTTTGCCTGCTCCAAAGAGATGACATCGACCTCTGCCAGGGCTCGTGGATCCAGACAGATGAGCTCGGCGGGCACCTGGATGCAACACAGAGGGACGGACGGGTAAGGATCCACAGGAAGGTGACACCAAAGAGGGACAGAAAGCAGAGGCACTGCTGAAATCCTTTCTTCCTAAGACCCCCCCGCCCCAGCCCGCGGGGGCGCAGGCGCATCCTCACCTTCTCTAGCAGCGCCTTCACCTCCCACTCCTGCCGCTGCTTCCGGCTCCTGTATGGGTTACTCTCCAGGCCGTCGAAGTTGGGTTCGGCAGCCCCTGGAGGGAGAGGGGGCACGTGGAACTATAACAGGAACCTGCTCCAGCGTGACAGGAGCCCCCTGCTGTCTCAGGGTCCAGCCCACAAAAGCCTCCATTTCGAGGTCACCGCTTGGAGCCCCAGCCCTGCCTGCTCACCAGGGACCAGCATGCTGGTGATGCCCCCGCTGTGCCCCACTCCCAGCACATCCTCATAGGGGCAGAACTGAAGGCCGTGCACGTGGCCCGAGAGCCGGTGCGTGAGGTAGGGCTGCTCCAGGGAAGGAGGGCTGGCCTTGCCCTGTCCTGCCCAAATGTTGACCACATCGCCCATTCCCGCTGCCAGCAGTCCCCGCTGGGAGAACGCCAGGTGCCCTGCACCTTGGGGCAGGGTCCGAGCGCTCAGAGGCTGGAACGTCCCTCGCAGGTCGAAGACCTTCAGCTGGTGGTCCAGGCCAGAGGTGGCCATGTGCCTGGGAGTGAGAGAGGGAAGTTAATCACAGCATGAAGCATCAGGTCTGCTGGGGGAGAAGATGACTGATAAGGACGGAACCACTACCACCACCACCTCTTTTCATTTCCCTTTTACAGAGAGGAAACTGAAGTATTGGGGTGAGTGGTGGAGCTAGAATTCAAGTCAGAGCTGTGTCTTTACTGTCTTTTCTCACCACATGTGAATGAAAGGGAGGATGCATGTGACAATCTACACTCAGGTGTGAGGTCACATCACACAGACAGGCAGCCCAGCAGTCAGCAGAGGGAAAGGCTGATGGCAATGGTCAGGGAGGGCTTTGTGGGACTTGAGCCATTCTAGGTAATAATCAAGAAAGCACAAGAGGATTGCTTCTCAGCCTTTTGGCTAAGATCAAGTGAAGAAAGCACAAGAGGGCTTCCCTGGTGGCTCAGTGCTGGAGAATCTCCCTGCCGATACAGGAGACAAGGGTTCAGTCCCTGATTTGAGAAGATCCCACATGCCGCGGAGCAGCTGGGCCTGTGCTCTAGAACCTGGGAGTTGAGCCCACATGCCCCAATTACTGAGACCCTCGTGCCCTGAAGCCCATGGTCCGCAAGAGAAACCACCGAATGAGAAGCCTGCTCACCGCAACTAGAGAAAAGCCCACGCAGCAGTGAAGACCCAGCACGGGCAAGGATAAAAATAGAAAGCACAAGGAGCAATTTAAAGATTGTAGCTGAAAACTGAAAAGGTTTAAATGAAACTCACTTTAAAAAAGCGTAAGAAACAGAGACACACAGCAGGTTTAAATAAATGAACATCACACTGTGGACACAGGAAGATGGAAATGAGTTTGTTTTCCCGGCTGGTGGAATATGGCCAGGCGGGGACAAACTGCAGAGGCTCCTGAAGGTCAGATGGGAGACCGACAGTCCCCAAAGTGGCTCTCTGGCAGTGACAGGCCAAAAGGTGGAGGCTGCATGGACCCGAGAAAACCTTAGAAAGCAAGGAAGTGATGCGCTAGAAGGCCCCTTTCGCTAGAAGGAGGAAGGGCAAGGTTGGTGACCAGATCCTCTGGAGAAAGGGACTTGCCTGGTGGCCCAGTGGTTAAGAATCAGCTTTGTAATGCAGAGGACACAGATTCGATCCTTGGTCTGGGAACTAAGATCCCACATGCCATGGAGCAACCAAGCCTGCTCAGTACAACTAGAAAGGTCCTATGTGATACAGCTAAGACCCTATATAGTTAAATTAAAAAAGAATTGTCAAAAGTCCTCTTAAGAATGTGTGTACCGCATAAGACATTTACTTTCAGAGACTGGAGTTTCTATGGATATTCAAGTTGCTCAGAGATGCTGAAGGGTGGCCAGCCAGGTCAGGGCATGTCTGTTTGGCAGACGCTGAAGACTCACATTTTAACCTTGACTGTGAGCCCAGGAAGAAAACACTAAGGCGCTCCTCTGAGCAGAGACTTGGCCTGTGATGGGACTGATGCAAGACCTAGCTGGATACCTGTCCTGACAAGACAGACAGGGCCCAGCTCCACCCGAGGGAGAGGTCATGAGCACAAACCAGGACTTGCTGAGGGCTCCTGGGACACAGGTCACAGCCTTCACTGGGCCAACAACTCAAGGGCACCCGCTGGCTCCTGCCCCCCACACCCACCTCTGGAAGCCTCTGTGCAGACACCCACCTGGTAGCCAGATGGGCATCCAGACCATGCCACCATCCTACTGAACTTGCAAGAAACAGATCAACTCTGAGGGTCCAGTCCAATCCTAATGCAAGCTTCCAGGAAGCCTGCTGAGGATGACAGCCCGCGGCATCTCTGGAGCCCCTGTGGCCGGTCTGAGGCAGCCCTGAGGAGGACCAGAGCTACACGAGTGGGCCCAAAGTCAAGAACCAGAGCTGTTTGGCATTGGGCTGTTGGCCAAACCTCTGTGAACAACTGACGGAGCCTTGAGCAGAAGCAGCTGACCTAGGCAGCCCAGGGAAGGCCAAGTCCAGCTTGGGTCCAGGGGCCCATAGAAGGCAGAAGGCCCTGGAAGAGGCCCCCACTCTCCTAGATCCAGACTGGCACAGACCTGGAGTAAAGGGGAAGAACCAAACCACCAATCCACAAAGACACAACCAGAGGGCCCCGGGGGCCTGAGCAGTCAGCAGGCTTTCCACAGCCACTGGGCTTCTGCATTCTGATTTCCTGAGTGGTGGTATATGCGGAAGAAAGCCATGTGGGAAGAAGTATTCCGATAGGACACCCTAAAAGAAGGAAGAACCAGAGGCTGGAACTGTGAGGTGGCAAGGACTGGAAGCAGCAGACCCTGGAGGGGAAAAGCAGCAAGGGCTTCACAGGTCGTGAGCAGTAATGGGGCGATGCAGCCAAAGCCACCAGCAGGGCCTGGGCTCCCGAGGAGCGCTCAGCCAACAGTGATTCTGCGTCTGCCATGACTGATGGCTGAAGAACACGAAGCTATGGGGACAGCTAGCAAGAAGTCGTGTTCTGGGTGAGGGCAATGTGGCAGAAAGGGAGCAGGCCGGGAGAAGCTGTGGGCGGGGGTGCAGCATCCAGCGACGGACACGGTAACGGTGGGGAGATGGGAGACGACTGAGCAGAACCTGAGGGTTTCGCCCGGCCCGCCAACTCCTCAGCTGTGGTTGTAAATAAAGTGTAACTGGAACACCCCACCAGGGCAGATTCATCCTTCTACCCCCAGAACCCAGCCTACAGCTGGCACCCAATGAATGCCTGATGGATCAAAGAATTTGAGAAAAACACGTGGGAACTTGTGGGAAAGTCTGCCAGATCCAGACATACATACAATACAAACCAGACAAAACAGCTGTGGAAACGCAAATAGTCTCTCAGGAAGGGTGGAAATTCAAAGCGGAATGGCCACCCCAAAGCCCCCACAGCACCAGCCAGACCTAAAGAGAACAGTCGTCTTTACGACGATGATGAAACAGCGCTCCCCACCTACCAGGCACCGTGTGCGCCTCTGAATACCTTGACTGGTGTTCACATCTACAACAGTTTCCTAACTGAAGGCCAAGCTTGGCAAACTACGGCCCATGAGTCAACAAAACCAGCCCACCACTTTCTGTAGAGCCTACAAGCTCTACAGAATGGTTTTCACATTTTTAAGTGGTTGGGAAAAACATCAGAAGAAATATATTTCAAGACGTGAAAATTATTTGAAAACTCCAGTGTCAGTGTTCATAAATAAAGTCATGCTGGGACACAGCAATAGAGAGTTCCAGAAAAACATCTCCTTCTGCTTTATTGACTATGCCAAAGCCTTTGAATGTGTGGACCACAACAAACTCTGGAAAATTCTTAAAGAGATGGGAATACCAGACCACTTGACCTGCCTCTTGAGAAATCTGTATGCAGGTCAGGAAGCAACAGTTAGAACTGGACATGGAACAACAGACTGGTTCCAAAGAGGAAAAGGAGTTCGTCAAGGCTGTATATTGTCACCCTGCTTATTTAACTTACGTGCAGAGTACATCATAAGAAATGCTAGGCTGGATGAAGCACAAGCCGGAATCAAGATTGCCAGGAGAAATATCAATAACCTCAGATATGCAGCTATCACCACCCTTATGGCAGAAAGCAAAGAAGAACTAAAGAGCCTCTTGATGAGAGTGAAAAAGTTGGCTTAAAGCTCAACATTCAGAAAACGAAGATCATGGCATCTGGTCCCATCATTTCATGGCAAATAGATGGGGAAACAGTGAGAGACTATTTTTCTGGGCTCCAAAATCACTGCAGATGGTGATTGCAGCCATGAAATTAAAAGACACTTGCTCCTTGGAAGAAAAGTTATGACTAACCTAGACAGCATATTGAAAAGCAGAGACATGACTTTGCCAACAAAGGTCCATCTAGTCAAGGCTATGGTTTTTCCAGTGGTCATATATGGATGTGAGAGTTGGACTATAAAGAAAGCTGAGTGCTGAAGAATTGATGCTTTTGAAATCTGGTGTTGGAGAAGACCCTTGAGAGTCCCTTGGACTGCAAGGAGATCACACCAGTCCATCCTAAAAGAAATCAGTCCTGAGTATTCACTGGAAGGACTGATGCTGAAGCTGAAATGCCAATACTTTGGCCACCTGCTGCGAAGAAGTGACTCATTGGAAAAGACCCTGATGCTGAGAAAGATTGAAGGGAGGAGGAGAAGGGGACGACAGAGGATGAGATGGTTGGATGACATCACCGACTCAATGGACATGAGTTTTGAGTAAACTCCGGGAGTTGGTGATGGACAGGGAGGCCTGGCCTGCTGCAATCCATGGGGTCGCAAAGAGTCAGACACGAGTGAGTAAATGAACTGAACTGGGACACAGCTACACTCATTTGGTTACTTATTCTGTGGCTGCTTTTTGTGCTAAGGTAGCACAGTATTGTGGTCAAGCAGACACCACATCTTATCTCTTTGCACTGCTGCCCAGAACACTATAATCTCAGTGACACACATCACTTCAGAGCATTTCAAGCACCATCCGTCTTATCATCTATCTGTGTGAAAAAATGTTTGCAAAGATAAAATACTCAAAAGTCAAAGTGTTAGTCACTCAGTTGTATCTGACTCTTTGTGACCTCATGGACTGCAGCCTATTGGGCTCCTCTGTCCATGGAATTCGCCAGGCGAGAATACTAGAGTGGGTAACTATTCTGTTCTCCAAGCGATCTTCCTGACCAAGGGATCAAACCCGGGTCTCCTGCATTGCAGGCAGATTCTTTACCGTCAGAGCCACCAGGGAAGCCCAAAATACCCAAAACCTCTTCACAAATTGGCAGCTGTAGATCAACATTTGCAGTTGAGTTGGATGATTTGGAACACTAACTTTGAACCTCAACTAAACTAAGTGCTATGCTCAAAAACAGGAATTCATGGATTTCCCTGGCAGTACAGGGGTGAGGACTCTACAATTCCAATGCAAGGGGGGGCAGGTTCCATCCCTGGTTGGAAAACTGAAGATCCTGCATGCCACATGGCATGGCAGAAAAACAAACAAAAACAGGAATCCAATTATTTCCAAGAGTAGACCTATATTACACAAATATTGCATTCAATTCTTTTTCTCATTTCATTAATAATTTGGCATCCATTGTTTCTTCTCTTGTTATTTAAGAACCTACATAAAGCACTCAGTTGTGCTCCGTTACCAACAAAGCCTAAAATATTTACTATCGGGCCCCTTAAAGTCTTCTGGCCCTTGAGCAAGATACTCATATCCCCAGTCTCAGGGTGAAGACCATGTACACCGAGGTCACCTAACATGCCTGCCAACATGGTTGGTAAGGGGTAACACCAGGATTTAAGGCCAGCTTGGGTGCAGAGTCTGTGCTCCCAAAGGCGCACTACCTTTGAGGACTTTCTCTCAAGCTGAGACACCACCCCACCGCCCCCCGCCCCCAGCCCCAGCACCTCAGGCCCAAACAACTGACTTACATGCCTGTAGAATCTACTGCCACAGCCCGGACTCCACCTCGGTGACAGAGAATCTTTACCAGTGGCTCCTTCATGGCTGGGCTCCATAAAGACACAGTCCCTGTGCACCAGAGAAGAGCAGAAGTTACTAATAGGGTGCTGAGGTGATTAAACCTGCAAAAGAGGGGGATTCGGGGCCAAGAGGTAAGAAAAGAGGGGAACAGAGGGGCAACCTGAAGGGACTCGTTAAGTACAAATATAGACGAAAAGCTGGGGCATTCCCTGATGATCCAGCGGGTGGGACTCAGCTTTCACTGCTGTGGGCCAAGGTTCAATCCCCGGTCAGGGAACCAAGATCATACAAGCCACATGACATGGCCAAAAAGAAAAGCAAGACAGGATGGTGAGGGTTAAAGTTCTGCCAGGCACCAACCATTACTGTGTCCGAGATGGATGACGGCATTGTAAGGGTTCTGAGTCATGACGCTGAGCCGTCCAGCCCGAGCATTCAGAGCTGCCACGATCTTTCCCACTGACACGTCCAGGTAGGTCAGAAACCCTGTCTCTGACTGTGAGAGAGAGAGGGAAGGAGACCGGATTGCCCTCTGTCCTCCCCCTACTGGGGCCCCAGGGGAGGGACGGTCTTCTCAGGGCTGCCATCTGGTCCCTGCACTCTGCAGTCACTCACAGCTGTGGCCAGGAGGAAGTGGAAAGGCAGGAACTCAAGTCGGGTGACCCGGTCACAGCGGCGGACGCAATGGAGCTCTATGCCCTGGTTGTCGTAAATGTGAAGCCAGCGGTTCTGGGCAACAGCCAGCAGTGCCTCAGAATGCAGAAACCTGAGAGGGGCGGAGGAGCGGAGCAATGTGAAAGGGAGTCACCAGCTGTCGACTGATCAGTGACGGGCTGTCTCATCCCCACCGGCCGCTGACCAAGGCCACTGACCGGATGTCCCGCACTGCCTCCATGACGTTGATCTCACACATAAGCTTCTTTGTTACCCAGTCGAGGGCAGCCACATGACCCCGGCGTCCTCCAAAAGCCAGGTGTCTGTTGAAGGTGGAGGACAGGCAGGGTGTCAGTTCAAGGCGTGTGTGTAGGGCAGGCGCCCGGACTCAAGGGTCTGTCCCACGCCAGCTCCTCCTCTCCAGGTGAGAGGAGAGATGTTACCACACACGCTTATCACACATGCAAGCAAATAACAAGACCCTCCCCACGTCAACAACCCAGATGTACACTGCTATGGCTGAGATGGACTAGGCTAAAGTCAATGGAATTCAACCTTACCTCCCAGTTCTAGAGTAATTTAGCCTGTAGGGTCCAAACTGCCTCAAGTTCAAGTCAAAATGCTGGAGAAGGGAATAGTGAAAAAAAGAAAAAAGAGAGTTGGTTCCTTTCAGGAATTTTCTAGTCCCCACTCCCGTCTTATTCTGCACCATCAGTCGACCCGCTGGCCCCTTTGCCATTCTCAGGCTCACTTTGGCTGCACTTGCAATGTCCACAGCCTCCACGATGTCAGCCTGGCGAATCTTCGCCGTGTCCTCCCCATCCTCTCCTTCCAGAAACCTGCAAGTGAGTGTGAGAGTTGCATTAAAGCTTCCTAATAAGAAGTGGGTGTCCCAGCATCACAATCAGAAATGAGAGCCCCATAAAGCAGGGGTTGGGGAGGCCCACATCAGGGTCCACTCACCCAGGTTCTTCAGTAAGCAGAAGCTCAGATCGAGCAGCTCTGACACTTGTTTCCTCTTCTTGGGCTTCAGCCACCACAAGTCGGCTTCGCGTCTTGGTCTTCGGATGTGGTAGCTACAACATCGGTGGTGCGGATGGAGTGAGAGAAGGACAAAGGGATGTGGGGGTCACAGGAGAGCCCCGCCTCCATTCAACTCACCCAGACACTCCCTCCTGCAACCGCTCCCCACTCTCCGACTAGTCCTCACCTCCTTGGATTTGTCAATGCGACAGTACTTCTGAACCACCTCCACACTGACGGGGGCGGGACCTGCAAATGGGTCCTGGGCCTGCGGCAGGGAGGAGGCAATTGAGAAACAGGCTCGAGCTGACCCCAACCCCCCGACCCTGAAAGCACAAGACGACTTGCCTCGGCACCCCGGGAGGTCCCAGGCTCACCCCAGATAAGCTCCGCTGAGGCCTCGGACTCTTCAGTTCTCGGGGCTTCTTCGAGATCCGAAACTTCTTTGAGGTGTCATTTTTCTTTGGCTTCTGGGGGCGGAGCTCTCGATTCCTCTTCCGCTTACGAGGGGGACCTGGAGAAGCTCCGGCAGCTGTCCCAGTGGTCTCTTGCTCCCAGTATCGCCGTGGTTTCTACCAGCAGAGCAGGATCCCTCGTATTCCGCGGCCCTTCGCCCCGCCCCTCGAACCCCGCAACTAAAAACTTCCCTTCCACCCCAAGGAGATCCCTACCTTCTTCTTGGTCTGCAGTCTGTCCTTCTTGGGTGGGACATTACTGCCCGGCTCGGGGACTGTCTCCATCTAGCCCACTAGAACCACGATCCACGTGCAAACTCCTCTCCACAGTTCCACAGTCGGATGGAAAACTCCCGGAAGTCCTCCGAGACTCATCCAATCAGCGCCGTTCCAGGTCGAAGCCTCCCAGGCGCCATCTTTAATGAGGGCGCGCTCCCCACTGAGGGGCGGGACCAAGGACCCCAGTGAGGCAACTTATGCCCAAGTGATGAAAGACGGGCACTCCGAGGTCAAGACCCAAGCAACCGTGCAGTTTCTTTTCACATCTCGGTTTCTCCATCTTGCCTTAAATCCTTCCGCGTCTGGTCTTTTTAGCAGAACACCACACATTGACCATGTTAGAACTACATTTCCCGGCGTGCGTCAGATGACAGCTTCCGGTGCCGTCTTTCCCCAGCATTCTCTATTTACTTCCGGGTTCATCAATACTGAAGTGAGAGCGTGAGTCGGGGAGCGGTTCGGTTGAGGAGTTCGGGGTTCTGCCACTCCCTGAGGCCGGGGGTGAGTCGATATCCCGGACGAGGAGAGACTGCAGTGGGTGCCCCGAGGGGCTGCCTCTCAAGAGGGCTGTCACCTCCGCAGGCCAGAAAGGGGAGCCCGGGTACCTTCCAGAGCGAGACCCAGCGCCCCTCTCCTGCTACCCGCAGGCTTTCGTCCCCGCCATGGCTGAGCTAATCCAGAAGAAGCTGCAGGGAGAAGTGGAGAAATATCAACAGCTGCAGAAGGGTAAGGGAGCAGGGTAGGGGTGACCTCGCGGCAATTCCCTCACAACCCAAGTCTACACCCGAATAATGCATTCTGTCCCACCCCCGGCCCCAGCCTGCGGCTCCTTCCCCTTCTCTGTATTCTTCCCATTCCCTGTCCCGCCTGCCCATCCTTGGCTGCTTCCTCAGCTGTACGTTCTCACCAGGATTGTGGTGATCGTGTGGCACATGAGATGTCTCTAAACAAACCTTTTCATCCGCCAGACTTGAGTAAATCCATGTCAGGGAGGCAGAAACTAGAGGCACAACTAACAGAAAATAATATCGTGAAGGAGGTGAGAGACTGAGATTTGTGGGGCGAGGAGGGACCTGTCCTGGAAGTGATTCTGATCATGTTTTTCCCACTCCTCCATCAGGAACTGGCCTTGCTGGATGGATCCAACGTGGTGTTTAAACTTCTGGGGCCCGTGTTGGTCAAACAGGAGCTTGGGGAAGCTCGGGCCACAGTGGGGAAAAGGCTGGACTACATCACAGCTGAGATGTGAGTCTTCCTTCCACCCCACTGTGATGTACCTGATCCGTTGGGATAAAGGTGTTGAGAAACCTTTGTAGAGTCATTCTCCAGAGTAGCCCCCATTTGAGCAGGTCCTTCAACTCCATCCCTTTTCTTCATACTCCCCTTAGAGCTCAAGTTTCTGACCAATCTCCTTGTCTTCAGCACCCTCAAGAGTAAGTCTCACTAACTTCTCCTTATTTGCTTTTTTGCCTTTCCTCAGTAAGCGATATGAATCCCAGCTCCGAGACCTAGAGCAGCAGTCAGAACAACAGAGGGAGACCCTTGCTCAGCTGCAGCAGGAGTTTCAGCGGGCGCAGGCGGCAAAGGCAGGAGCTCCTGGGAAAGCCTGACCCTGTCCTGGGGGGTGGGGGAGGGGAAGGAATGAGGCAGCTCTAGGGTCTATACTGTAGCTAATAAAATGTGAAAATACCTGGCGTGTTCTGACCAGCCACTTCTGTTGTATTGTCTCCATCCTTTCCTCTGGTCCCTTCCCCCTCACCCCTACATTGCCTGCATTACTCTCTCAGATCCAAATTCTTGCACTGGAATTTCTGTGTGGCAGAGTAACCCTTCTTTCTTGAGACTAAAATCTGAAATGTCTCAAACCTAATTCTTGCCTGTATATACAAGCCTTAACTCTCTCTTCTCTTGATTGGAAGCAACCAAGAAAAGGGCATTGACAGTGAGACAATTTGGGGAAAAGTTAAATTGAAAAACTCACAATTCTCTAACCTGCAACCCCAGAATGGAACATGGTAATCCTCTTTTGATGATTTCTTGTCATCTTCAAAATAGCCCTGGCATCTTAGTTCTTTTTAGTCTCTTTTCTTCCTAGACTTTGTTTAAATGTAGCTTAAATTGATTTCAGATCCCAGCACATTCTAAGACCTCCAAGTTTGTACATTGTCCATGAACGGGTTCTTCCATTTTTTTGTCCTAAAATTGTCTTAGGAATTCAGAGCCAAGGGTGTTTTTCACACTGATCGCTTTAATTGGATACTTGACTTGGGTGTCTAACAACTGAGGAGAAAAATGTAAGAGCCAATAAAAGGACCGGGGTGGAGAGGTTGCTGGAGAGGAATAAACCATTCTGAGGAAACTGTTCCCACCAAGCCCCTGCATCCAGCTTTCACGGATAGATTCGGTTGGGCCCCTTTCCCATGGGGTCTGCCTTCAGCCAGCTCCGCACCCCCAGCAGCTAGTGCACAGACTGAGGACAGGAGTCAGTCAGGTAGTGTCTGGTTTATTAGTGTTGTCACAGCGACAGGAACCTCCAGAGTAGGAAGAGGAGGCTCCTGCGAGAAACTTTCTCTTGCCATTCCCTTCCCCTGGGACTCAGAGCCTCTAGGCTTTTCCTCTCCTCCTCCTTCCAGGCCTTTCCTTGGCCCTTGGCATGCTAGGATGTGGCCAGGAATCAAAAACAGATCTTTTCCCCAGCACTAGCTGTGTGCTGCATTCATGGCACGTGAGAAGCTATACGCAGGTATCCAGCTTAGGCACCAAGATTACCAGTTTCACAGGGCTGAGTCTTGGCTGTCTGGTAAACCAGTGGTGCTTCACTGCCCCAGGGTGGCTGGCCACCCTTCTGGATGTTTTCCCTATGTGGCAACTGCCACCACTCAGGATGGCTCCCCACGTTTGGAATGGCCACCATGAATTCTATGAACCAACAAGGCTTCCTCCTCAGAAGAGTGCCCGGGCAATCTTTCTCCCTGTGGCCTTGATCCTGGGAAAGGAACCCCCTCCTCCCTCGCTTGGGGGAGTTCCCGAGGCAGAAGGGCCACTGGTGAGGCCCACTGTAGCACTGGAGGGCCGCCGCCGCCGCTGCCGCAGGAGGAAATCGTGTGAGGCTCCGTCCATAGCGTAGAAGACGTTAGCTGAGGCGGGGATGGTCAGCTCTGAAGGTTCAGAAAAAGGTGTCAAGCACAGTCATTCCCGCACAACCCCTGGGTGTGGCAGCATTCCCACCAGCGGGCGCCACTCTCCTCCCGAGTCTGCCTTCCCTCCCAGGCCCTGACCTCGCTCCCCTGGGAGCAGCTGCACTAGCTCGTACTCCGAAGCTACCGCAGAATCACGATTATTTTTCTTAAGGACACGACTGATGACACTTGGAGCCTTGTCCTGACTTGTCACCTGGCAGGACAGCAGACCAAAAGAGCAGTTAATTGCAATGATGACCTTGGCCTTGCATCATTCCAACCCTAGCCAGTGAGCCCACCCAGAGAAAGCTGCTGCTGCTGCTCAGTTGCCAAGTCGTGTCCAACTCTTTGCGACCCCGTGGACTGTACCCTGTTAGGCTCCTCTGTCCATGGGATTCTCCAGGCAAGAATACTGGAGTGGGTTGCCATGGCCTTCACAGAGAAGGCTGCCCTTGTCCAAACTTTTGAGTTACCAGGGAAACCCAACATGGTGGCCCCCTGTACCCCGCGGGCCAGCCCACATGGTTGCCGGGCTGTTCCCTCCGGGGAAACCACTGTTGGTTCTGAGAATCTCAGAGGACACCCAAAGTTCAAAGTGCAGCAGCTAATACAAAGTAACTTTGAAAATAAAACATGGCTGCTAAAACCAAAGGTCAATTAAAACTAAAATCATCCTCCCCTTTGGCTGTTGACACCTAAGACATCATCTCCACTCCCAACCTCCTGACCCACAGCTCTCACCAAGATGCTCTTATAGACACTGCCGTCTTCCCCCAGCTCCATCTGGACTCGGATGATTCGGCAATCAGAGGTCCCTGGCCCAGGCGCCCCTCCCCCACATCCAGGCCCCTTGGAGGCCCCTTCTGCACCCCCACTGAGCGGGGAACCACAGGAGGCTGAGCGGCGGTGACCTCGAGAAGGCCGAGGGGAGGAAGCTGGGGGAGAGAGGTGGCTGGGGTCAGCTGGACTCTGCAGGGCTGGGGTGCTTTCCAGGGCGGAGTCCAGAGATGAGACAGACGGCCACTTCATGTGCTGGGGACCAACAAGACAGAACTGGCATGAAGGCAGGAAAGCCAAGGGAGAAAGATTCACAAAGTCAGGGTCTGTGTAGAGACCAGAGGCTCAGGAGTGGAGCTCACCTGGGCCAGCCGGGTCAGCAGTGGGGCGGGGGTTCCAGGCACCTCCTCTGCTCCCACACTGGGCCGATCCCAGGAGACGAGGGGGGTGGGACCCCCAACAGAACCCAGCACCCTGGAATGGCAGGAGATTGGGAGGATCAGAAGAAGAAGGACAAGTCCCCAAGAGACTGCCCTCCAACCACTGACTCCCTCACTCTGTCCACTGCGAGATGACCAGTGTTGGCCGAAGCACCCGCGGGGCAGGTGGGTCACCGCTCCCAGGCGTCTCCACCTCACACGACACGCGATGGCTGGGGAGGGGGCAATGGGCAGAAGTCAGGACATGACACACTGACCCCCACATTCAGCCTGTGCCCTGGAGTCCCAACCGCACCCAGCCAGTCACCTCTGCGCCTCTGTCAGTGGCCGGAGCCCCTGTAGCCACCGCTGGATATCGGGGTCAGGTCGGAGGTCATAGCCACGACATTGGTTCTGGAGCCGCCGCAGCTCAGAAAGGACAGCAAACTCCTAGGAAGGAGCCCACAGACTGCAGGAGGCCCAATCCAGGGAGCTCTGACTTCGCCCTCCTCTCCCTTTCCTGGGATGGGGCTACAGATGGCTGGCATATGGCCAAGCACTCTCCTCACCTTCCTCCGCTTGTCAAAATTGATGTATCCATTCTGCAAGGGGAAGGGGGTGGGGTGAGGGTCCCAACCCTGCCACAGAGAGCATATCCCCTCTCCCACACTGGCCTCTGTGACTCCTCTGGCCCCCCGCTCCTCCCCCTCTTACCCATCACACCCTCAGCCCACTACCTTGCCCTTTACATTGAACATCACAGGTAGAAACTGTGGCCAATTTACAGAGAAGAAAACTAGAGATCAGAAAAGGAACTTGCCCAAGATCCCAGCTTTGGTTTATTTATCAAACGTTGTGTACGTATGCTTGCACCTCAGGCGTGCTCTGAACACTCGCCAACATTAATTCATCCAACCCTCATAAGAAAGGCTTGATGTAGATGCTGTCACTAGTCTCCCACTTACAGCTCACTGAGGCACAAGAAGGTTAAGCACATTTGCCAAAATAACAGAGTCCTGGCCCTTACTGCTTCTGCCTTGCACTGGAAAGAGGTGGCCTGTCAGACCCTGAGGTCTCTTCATTCCATCACCATAATACACACACACACACACACACACACTACTGACCTCCAGCTCATCCTTAGAGGCTGCGTCCAACATTACGAGGTCTTTTAAGAAGGTGCCAAGGTATGGGACCACACCCTGAGGTCAGAAGTCAGAGGGTCAGTCACCCCTGCCACTAATCCCAGGGATCCCCCTCCCTCTGCACTTTCCTAACCCATTGCCCCAGAACAAGTTTAATTCTCCTCCCCCTGCTGTGCCCCCTTCCCAACCCTAGCGCTTCCACCCCCAGTGGTCACTCACCCCACCCCGGGAGGCAGACCTCGGGGACTTCTTGGAATTTGGCTCCAGAGAGGGCTGCAGCTTCACCTCCTGACGGTGACAGAACAAGGTGACATGGGGGATGGGGGTGGGGGGAGATGGCAGGAATGCCAGGGAATGGGGCCTCACCTGCAGGAGGAGCTCCCGGCTCTGGGAATAGTTATCCTCCTCAGAGAAAATCTGGCAGAGGCTGGAGAAGACTCTGAGGCTGTCCCTGGGGGGTGGGGGGCAGCGGCCTTGAGGAGGGGCCTAGCTCAGCTCCCGACTCCGAGCCCTGACTCCCCTCCAGGGCCCTGTCCTCCCCACCTGGTTGCTTCCCCCCAGGCTGCCCGAAGCCTGTGGATGGGGCTGGATTGCAGGGCTGATACCACAGCATACACTGAAGAGAAATTTCGGAGCAGACGGCACTCCTGTAGGGTCACAGACAGAGATCACAGCTTTCGGACGGACCTCTTTCCACACCTTGATCCCCAACAGGGCCAAGTCTCTCTCGTACCTCTGCCACGCGGATCCACTTCTCCAAGAGCCGGGCCCTCTGGGGAGGACGAAGTGGCCGTACGGTCACATCTCCAAGCCCTTCTCCAGTTGAGGTAGCCCCCAGGACAGAGCTGACCACTGCCCCTGCCACCTTGTTGAACTGTGTGACAGTCGCCCGGACAGATGGGCAGAGGTGAGAATGTCCTGGCCGGTCTCTGTGACCCCACAGGCCCCCCAGGCACTGAGAGGGGACCAGATTGAGAAACAGCTCCTGCAGGGCAGAGGTAAGAGGTTAAAGTTCATAGTCAAGTGAGGTCAGCCTTCCAATGTCAGGGGTGTGAGGATCTCATGTGGCCAAGGAACCAGAGGGGCATAGGGTTTGAAGGGCAACAATCAAGGGGAAATGGGGAAAGGTCAAAACTGGGTGGACAGAGGAGGCTGGGAGCTGGACCAGGAAGGACTGGAAGCCAGGTAAGGATGTGGAGTTAGGGACAGGTTAGTAAGGGGGCAGGGGTCATGGGGTCAGAGGTCAGGGTCTCACCGCATCTAGCAGGGTCAGCTGTTCGGCCAAGTGGTCAGCGAGGTACACCAGGACATCCGTGGGGTCAGCAGGGGGATCGCCGGGGAGGGCCAAGGGCTTAGGAAGTTCGGGGGTCTGGGGGTCCACCCGGGACCGGAGGTTGCGGATGAGGTCAGCGCCGCCCCCCACAATACCCTCCCCTGCTGCATACCCTGTCCGAAGAAAGAAGCTCTCAAGCCGGTCAAGCTGACCCTTGACCTCAGAGCCAAAATCCTCAGGGTGAGAGGCCAGCCAGGTTGACAGTACAGAGATGGCTACCCTGGGAGAAGGGGAATTCACCGGGGATTAGGTGTCAGGCTGCTGCTTGGCCGGAGAAAACTGTGAAGTCAGACTCAGGGGTCACTTACCCTTTTGTCCTCTCTAGCTCATCAGCAGGATGAGATTCAAGAGCTTCCAGCCTGGGGAAGGGAAGAGATTCTATGTGTCCATGTTTTCCAAAACCCTAGCGGTTTTGACTATTTGGGTGGGATGTCTGGCTTTACAAAGTCAAGACATGTCAATGACCCTTGGTCCTTTAGTAGCCTGACCTGTCAACCATAAGCCCTAGCAGGGCAGGCGTGGAGGTGAAGGCCCGGTGAGTGGCCAAGAAGGCTGCTGTGAAGGTCATGTCAGCCCCTGATGTACGGGCGTCCAGCAGGTGTCTGACCAGGGCCTCCAGGGTGCCAGCTCGGAGTTTCCGGGAGGAACGCAGAGGAGGCCTTGGGGCCTGGGGGAGACAGAGCACCAGCCACTGACCCTTTTTTCAACTCTCCCTCGCTAGATCTCTGGGAGAAATCCCAGACCTAGGAGATGATTCAGCCTCATTGTATTAGGATTCAGAGAGAGCAAATGACTCGAACTAAGTCACACAGCTGAGTCCAGTCTCCAAACCTCCAACCTAGTATTCTGGCCAGAAAGTCAGTGGGAGGCAGGGGAACTGGGAGGTGGTAGGTCAGAGGTGAGATATCAAAGTTATAATCTCACCAAGGAATCAAGAGGCTGATACTGGCGACTTGTGACTGTAAAGGTAGCACCATCCTCCTCCTCCTCCCAGACAGACACAGGGGCCTGGAGGAGCAAGAAGGGGAGGTCAGATGGTTCCACACCCCACCCCACTGCCCAAGCCTCACCCCCAAGCCCTGCTCCTCCCTCTGTGCCCCTCACCTGTTGCGGAGGGGGACAGTACCAGCGAGTACGAGGGGTTGGGGGGGCTGGTGACCCCAGGTCTTCCCCACTGGGGCCCAGACAGCCCCCCCCAAGCCGCCTCAGGGCCCGGTGGAGTCTAAGGGGTTGCAGTGGGGAGTTGGATGGAATGCAGGAACCCTGAGCCTGGTGACCGCTGCAGCCCCTTCCCCCCAGAGCTGAACCCTTGAACAGCCAAGAATCCAGGTGCAAAGGTAGGAGGAGGGGGAAGCAAGAGAGGCAGAAAGCCTGAGGCAGCGATCTAGAGAAGCTGAAACCTCAGTCACAGGCACAACCGCATGCTCCGCCCTCCCCCGCAGGAACTAGCCAAGCCCAAAGAGTAAGTCCCCTTAGCCCCCTTTCTCCGGGTCCCTCCTCAGCTCTGGAGACCCCCCTCAGGGCTGCGGCGCCGATCCCAATACAGGAAGGAGAAGGGGAAGTGGGGATGGTGTGTGTGTGTGTGTGTGTTGGGGGGGGGCGGTGGTTTAGACTCACAGAGTCATGTGACCCCGGCCGCTCCCCCAACCGATCCCGAAAAACCAGCCCTGCTAGTCACCCAGTCAGTCCTCACCCAGACTCTGGATAAGAGTGTCCAAAACCTCGGGGCCCCAAATCCAACTTTCGGCCCTTCTTAAGGCCCGAATCCTACTCCTGCCACTAGCCCCGGAGAGAAGCAGGTGACCACCAGCCACTCGGCCCGGGACCGCCCTCAACGGTCCGAGAGCCTCGGCTCCCCACCTCCGCCCAGCCCCAGGCGGCGGAGCGGAGCGGGGAGGGGTCACGAAATAGAAGGGTTCCCTCCCCAATCCCGAAGTCGGAGGAGCGGGTTACTGTGGAAACAAACCCCTCCCCGCCAAACAGACACCCGGAGGGAGACAGGGACCTAGACTCCACGCCCGGAGGGACGGGCCACTCGGGCAAGGGCGGAGAGGGCTAGGGACCCGCAGGCCAGCCAGCCACACGCGCCGTGCGCGAACGGGGCAGGCTCCTGAGTGTCTGTGCCGCACAGAACCTCGGGGCTCCCCGCTGGGGGACACGGGCCGACTCCGGCGAGAGGCGCAGCAAGGGCTGAGGCAGGAAGAGACGCAGGGACACAGACTCGCAGCGGGGAGAGTCTCCGGGACACATGCCGCCCGCGCCTCACCTCGTCGTCGTCGTCGTCGTCTTCCTCCTCCTGCCCCCCGCCCCCGCCCCGGCCACTGGGGCCCCCACCCTCTTCGGGGTCTCGACTCCGGAAGCTGCTCAGCACGACTCCCCCAGGGGGGCTCGTGTCCCACAGCAGCCGCAGGGGCCGCGGGAGCATGGCCGGCTGAAGGAGTCAGCGGGGTCGGGCCATGGGGGCGCCTGAGGAGAGACAGGAGCGAGGAGGCGGGGGTCAGGGGTGAGCAGGGCCCCAGAAGGTGGGCTCCAGGTAGTCGCCGGGAAGCCCCGCGGGGAGGTGGGGCGGGGGGCAACGCTGCAGGGGCACACAGGGCCTGGCGTTGTGTGGACCGGGGGTCAGGAGCACGGGCTCGGGCGGGGTTACGGGGGGCTCCGGCTCTGACCTGCTCAGGACGGGTGGGGGCAGCGCGGCTCCCGAGTTGCCGTTCCCGTCGGTCTCCGGCCCCGGATCACGTCCCCGGACCGAGCCCGTCCCCGGCTTTTCCGCACCCCCTTGTACGCCCCCCCCAACCCCCCGCCCCGCCAGACTCCCGGGCCCTCCCGCCCTTTCCGCTCCCCCCCGACGTCCGCCCGCCCCGAGAGCAGGAGCCAAAAGGGAAGGAAGTGAGGACAGGAGCCACGGCCGCGGACTTAGAGGAGCGCCGGACGCTTGGGGGCTGGGACCCAGGAGCCCGGGTCTCCAGCCCGACTGTGCTCGGGGAGCCTGGAGCCCACGTTGCTCTGCGCTGAGTGGGGACAGGGATTCCCGTTTCCAGCCCCCGGGGAAGGGCGAGAGCCGAATCTAACATCCCGCTCCTCGCACACCGCGAGGCTAAAAGTCCCGCGGGGAGCGTGTCAGGGGGAACGGGCCCAGTTTCTCCGGGCCACCGGGGCTCCACTTCGCCCCAACCCACGCGTTTGGCGGGCCAAAATCCGCTCCGGGTTTTCGGGGGAGCCCGGGGCTCCTCTCTTGCTCGGGAGTGGGCGGGGCAGGAAGCCGCCACTTCCGGTCCCAGAGAGGGCGCCGGGGGTTGTTTCCGGCGCCGAGGCCGGCCCCTCCGCTGCCCTGGTCCCCCGCGAGTGCCCGCGGCATGAGGGCACGCTGTCGGCCGTGGGTGGCGCCCGGCTTCAGTCCCTTCCAAAGGGGCGTCGGGTGCCGCCAAGGCGTTAGAGGCGGGCCGTGGGAAGGAACCATGGGGGAGTGGAAGTATCACAGCGCCTGGAAAGAGGGTCCCTGAGGTAGAACTGAGAGGTTCCTTTTGAAAAACACTGCAACGAGTTTATTGCCACACGATTAGACCCGCACCCTGCGTCCGTCGGGCCGACCGACCTGGCCCTCGAAGGGGACCCCCCTCAGCCGAGCCGCTGCTTCCTTCTTCCAGTAGTTTATTTGATTCAACACATTTTTTTTAATCTTTCGGACGAAAAAAAGGCCAACTTCTTAAATTGAGCGCCCTCCAGCGGGCCCTGTGCAGGCGCGGGAGACACCGCAGGGAAAGGACAGGGTCGTCCCAGCCTTCGAGGAGCCAACAGTCCGGGCAGGGAGGCAGGCTTTTAACAACGACTCGCACAATCACTTAAATACAACCGTGGTGAACCGCACCAGAGGGACACGCGGCGGTCTGAGGGGGCGAGGCTGACCTGGTCCGTAGCCCAGGCAGAGACAACAACGCTCTGGGACCCAGAGGGAGTGGGAGGCCATGGAGAAAAGGATCAGCTTTAGGTGTAATGAGCATCGGGAGGAGGGCGGGAGAGCGCTAAGCGGAGCAGTGGCTGGAGGGCAGGGATGCAGAGAGTCAGGGCCGGAAAGAATGGATTTGGCCTCTAGAGCACCGGTTCCTGTCCCAGATGTCCCTGAGACTATTTCAAGGGCTACGTGAGGTTTAGACTATTTTCATAGCAATCCTAAACTGTTACTTGCCTTTTCACTCTCGGTCACTAAAGAACCTACACTGGCGTTTTCCTGAAGCTACATGACATGTACTGACATCGTCCCCACAGCTAATGGAACGTGTGCTTGTGTCTTCCTGTGTATTAAATTGTTCTCAGTTTTGAGAACAGTACAGTAAATATCTGTGGCTTATAATCTACATAAGTGAAAGCTTTATAGAGTCCTTAGTAATTTTTAAGAGATCCTGAGACCAAAAATTTTGAGAACCGCTGCTCTAGAGTCCTAAGGAGGTGAATGCCTTGTGTCTTTTCAGGAAGCATTCCAGTGGCTCAGTGGAGAGAGACTGGAGGGAGCAGGAACAGAGGGCATACAATTTGGGGAGTTATTACAGTAGCTTAGACCGGAGAGGATGGTGGCTTCCCCAGGATGGTGCTGAGTTGGTTTCACTCTGTTTTCTGGAAGAGAAATAAAAAGGTGAGGGATTCAGGGTATTAGAAAGCAGGGTTAAATGCTCATGGTCAGTCCAGAGACAGTGAACGTCAAGGGCACAGAGGTGGCAGCAGAAAGAGGCTAACGCTTTCTGTGTATTTTAAGCCTGGCAGATGCAGCACCAAGTGCTTCTGCTCCTGCATCTTTCAAAGGAGATGCCATATCTCCTTAAATCCTTCCAACAGCCCTCTGAGGCTCTGCTGACCGGTACAGAAGCCACCATTCACTCGTGTCTGTTGAGCATTTGAAATGTGGCTAGTCCATACTGAGGTTTAAAATAAACCACTGTTTTTGAAGACTCAGAATGGAGAAAACACTATAATTTCTTATACTGATGACATGTTGCCATGCCAACATTTTGGATATATTAGATATATTTTACCTTTTTAATGCAGTCCCTAGACTATGCATTTAAATTTACATATGTGCCTTGTGTTATATTTCTATAGGATATCACTGCCTAAGTCATTTTCCCCCCCTTACACCCAAGGAAACAGGTGTAGCCTGTTTGAGGTGGCGGGATTTAATGCAGGTCTGTGTGAATTCCAAGGCTGGATTCTGCCCACCAGGCCAGCAGCCGCCCTCTTGGGTGAGGAGTTGGGGAAAGGGGATAAAATGAGAAGGGAAAAATAAAGGAAAGTGGAGTGTTGTTACCTTTTCCATTGAATTCTGTGTGGTCAGGTAGGCAGCTGTGGAGAGAGATTGAGAAGAGATGGGATGGGGGAGCAGTAGGGCAAAGGGATGAGTGTCAGACTTCTTTGGGAGGAGGCAGATAATGTCTTGCCTCTCAAGGGTCCCAGTTTGGGTGGGGCTCACACTCACCGGCCCAGCCCAGTGCCTTGAGGAGCCCAAGGAGGAGAAAGGCAGACAGGAAGAGACCAATGCCGTCCTCCAGAGAGGGCCCAGAGAGACCTGGCAGGCAGAAGGGGCAAGAGAGTGAGTCTGAAATTCCCAGGCACACCCCCCAGCGCCACCCCATTTCTCCGTCCTCCAGACTCTTACCAGCCACCTGCAGGGTGACCTCAGCGCTGCGCCCCAGGGCGGACAGGCTGGGGTGGTGGACTCGGCAGGCATAGCGGGCCCCATGCTGCTCACTGGTGACCGGGGGCAGCTGCAGGTGTGCGGAGAGGCTCAAAGAGCCATCTGAGTGATGTCTCAGGGCCGAGAGCCACCTCTGGCCCTCAGCCTTCTGAAGGCGACCCTCTGGGCCACCCCGAAGCTCCCATTCCACCTCCAGCCCATGGGAGGGGTAGAAGTGGGACACGAGGCAGAGCAGCTCTGGGGGTGCCTCCCCAGGAGCAGCCCATACAAGAGGCGCTGGTGTCAGGGCCACCTTGGGGGGTTCTGGGGAGAGAGGAAGAAAGGAGCATGGGGAATTGATCTACACAGCCCTGCCTCAGAGGCCCTCTGTGTGCCCTCTGGCTCCCCATACTGAGAGGGTTTAGGGGTTTCCTCCCAGGTTGGGGAGCCCACCATCTCCCCATTGGTGTTTCGCAGGAATCTTCATGCCGTGTCCCCAGCCTCAAGGACCCCTTCTTCAGATTTGGGAACCTCCATCCCAAAGCCCTTTAGATCCCTAGGAATCCTTTACCCATTGCCCCTCTGACTCCCAGGGACCCCAGTATATCTCCCCGTATTCACCCAGCACCCTTTTCTCCACTGTCCTCCCATCATGGAGTCCCTACAATCCTAGTGACCATCGTATACCCATAAGAATCGCCATATCCTCACTCACTCAGTACAGCAAGCTCCAGGGTGATCTGCCCTTGCAGGTATGGCAGGTGAACAGTAGCCAGATAGGTACCCTCCTGGGAGGGCCGAACTGCAGGCAGCCAGAAGGTCCCATTTCCGGTCCATGGCCCCCAGGGCTCATCGTCATCCCAAGCAGCAAATGCCACTGCCCCCTCTCGGGCAGCTGGCACCTGCCCATTCAGTCCAGGAGTCACAGCTAGCAGCAGGTGCCCCTTACCCAGGTGCTGGCGTCGCCACTCCAGCCCAAAGGGAGGGGGACCTGGGGCCAGAGAAGGAGCCTTGGGGGTGAGGGGCACGTAGGCAAAGCTCAAGTCCAGCAAGGCATCTTGTCCCATTGGGATGCGAGGGGTAGGGGTGTGAGTGAAGACAGTTAGGACAGCTGGGGACGGTGGGGAGAGAAGGGTCGGGAGGGGAAGAGAAAGAGAAAAAATAGAGAATTGGGTTATGGGGAGGAGTTAACTCTTACCCACCCCTCCAAGGACACTTCCTTGGACACTCACCATCTCCCAGCCCTCCCTGCAAACCCCCTTTGTCCTGGGACTGTGGGACCCACTGTAACTCAGAGTGAGCAGAGGGGTCTTGAGGTGAATAAGGGCGGCCTTTAAAGGCTGCTCGGAACACACAGCCCATTCTGCACCAGCCCTGGGGACAGAGGGATCTGAGGGTCCTTTTGACACAGCCTGAACCAGCCCACCAGTCTCCACACCCACACTTGAAGAGCCAGGCCTTTCTTGGTTTGCTGGTGAAGACAGTGATGACTCATGACTGTCAATCCCCTGATGCTACACAGAGTATTTACTGACCCTGGAAGGTTCTGGCTCTAGACTAAAGCTGAACACAGACCTCTGGGCTCTGCTTAGGCAAGTATAGGCTGGTTAAATGCCTGGAGCCTGATTGCCCTGATCAGTCCCAACTCAGCAGCTGTTATATAGCCTTGGGCCGTTAGTTTACTCTTCAGTGTCCCGTTCTCCTAAATAAGGATGATGATGATGCTAGCACTCATCCCAAGGAGTTGGAGCAGTGAAGGTTCAGTCAATTCATATCTGCTACTGATCTGGACAACAAAGACACCTATATATTAAAGCTGCTTAGAATAGTGCCTGGAACACAGTACATCTACAAAAGTGTTTGCTGTGATTACAGCCAGTCATCTGCCAGACAAACATAACATGTCCCAGCTGAACAGCATCTCTAGAACATCCCCTGGCCCAGCTCCAGTGCCGGTCTTCCCTGCCTTAAATGATCACCACCAGCCCCTAGGCACTAAAGGAAAACATTTGCAATCCCTAAGATTCCTTCTAATTCATTCATTTGACTAATATTGATTGAGCACCTAGGATGTTCAAAGTTGATGAGAGTGGTGAACAGGACAGGCAGCCCCCTGCCCTCCAACTGTGCAGTCTGATAAGAAAGACAGATTGCCAAACATAACACGCTATGTGCCATCCCCACCAGGCCCTAATTCTGTCTCCCAGATAGATGTTACATTTGTTTCCGACTCAAGCGCTCATCCGGAGAAGGCAATGGCAACCCACTCCAGTGTTTTTGCCTAGAGAATCCCAGGGACGGGGGAGCCTGGTGGGCTGCCGTCTGTGGGGTCACACAGAGTCAGACACGACTGAAGCGACTTAGCAGCAGCAGCAAGTGCTGCTTCTGCTACATTTGGGCAGTTACAGCAGCCTCCTCTCAGATCTCGCTCTCCTTCATTTCATCCTCACACTATAACCAAATAACATGGCTGCAAGTCTGACCCAGGCACTTGCCTGTTTAAAAATCCCAGTTTCCTAGGAACCTAGCAACTAAAAGCAGAGGCTGGCGCTAGAGGGCCCAGGTTCAATCCCTAGCCTTGCTTCTTACAAGTTGTGTGTCCCTGGACAAGTTACCTAACTGCTCTGTCTCATATTTCTTCATCTGTGACATGGGTATAACATCAGTACTTAGTTCTTACGGTTGTTCAGAGGAATAAATAAGATTATGCCTATAAAGTGCTTAGAACAGGAGCTGGTGTATAGAAAATGCTTAGCTGTTACTACTTTCATTACTGTCATCATCATGGTGAAGGATTTGCAGGGTATCTTGGAAAAATGACTTTATCTCTATTTTCCCATTAGTCCAATGACTGATCCTTGCCTACCTTTTGTAGGAATCATGTAAAATAACAGGCTTTTGGAAAAATGGCACCCACATACCTACACATACACACAAAACTTCTGATGATTCACTATCACTTATAAACCCCAGCTTTCAAGGAACTGGGTAATCTAGCCTTTCCGGACTTCTCTTGCACCCGAAGAACCAGCCACGGAGAAGCCCTTTCTATGACCAGTAGAAAATCTGTTGTCATTGGGCTTTTCTTAGCTTTGTTCAACTGCCAGAAATGTCTGGGTCTTCCAAGTGGAAGTAATTTTTTTTTCCTCTTGTGATTATTTTTGTTTTTTGGTTGTGCCATTTGGCTTGCAGAATCTTAGTTCTACAACCAGAGATGGAACCAGAGCCCTTGGCAGTGAAAGCGTAGCAGAGTTCTAACCACTAGACCACCAGGGAATTCCCTACTTTTATGTAACTTTTAATCCTAGCTTCTAAGGCCCACAAAGTTAAACTTCTCTGAACCTCACAGGACTATTTTTGTTCAAGAGAGTAAAAAAAGTAAGCAATTTCATTTAGTTTATTTAAATCCAGAAACACACTTTTGAATTGTATGAATCAATCTGTAGAATTAATAAGCAAATCTTAAGCTAAGAGTGCTCTTTAATATGGGTAATTGAAGCAATTTTAGACCTACATTCCACAACCTGGACTCTGTAAAAATACACATGTAAACATAACAGGGCCAGAACCTGTTGGTAAGGAAATTTCTACTGTTTCACAGTTTGTATTATATAGGTCTATGCTTTTCTGTTAAAAGTGAATGATAACAACTATTATAGGGTATTACTGAAAAAAATTAAACCCAAATCTAATCAAACCTCTAGCTCTATCAATGTATAGGAAACATGGAGGGAAAAGGAACACAGAAAATGACAGGATGAGCAAACAATTGGTCAAATATAGAATAAGGGAACATCTACAGAACAAATGACAAGCCAATAGCATTTAAAGGGATAGGGCAATTACAATAAGACAGACTCAAGAGATAAAACTGCTATGGACTGGATGTTTGCGGCTCTGCCTTCCCCAACCCCCAATTCATACGTTGAAGCCCTAACCTGCAATGTGACTGGAGACAGGGAGTTGGACGAGGTGATACAAGTCAATGAGGTCATAGGTAAGCCCTAATCTGATGGAGCTGGTGCCCTTATAAGAAGAGGAAGAAATAGCAAAGCTCTCTCCCTCTTCCCTCCCTGTGAGGACACAGCCAGAAGGCAGCTGTCTGTGAGCACAAGGGGAGAGTTCTCAGCAGACATCAGCCATGTTAGCACACTGATCTTGAACTTCTAGCCTCCAGAACTGTGAGAAAATAAATTCCTATTGTTTAAGCCCCCCAGTCGACGATATTTTGTGATGGTAGCCCAAGCAGATTCAACAACCAAAGAGAAAATACAGACATCTTTTTGATCCTGATTCAAACAAATCAATTGTAAAATAGCATCACTGAGACAATTGGGAAAAATTTAGTATGGGCCAGAAATTAAATCATATTAAGGAATTATTATTTGTTTTGTTAGGTATAATGCTATTGTGTGTAGGGGGGATGTTAAAGTCCTTAGGTAATAGAGATGTTTACTGAAGTACTTATGAGTAAAATAATATGATGAGACATACTTAAAAACACTTCCAAAAAAGAATAGAAAATTGGAGGAAGATAGGTATAACAATTTGGTAGGGCTTCTCTGGGGATCCAGTGGTTAAGAATCCTCTTTACAATGCACAGGTTCAATCCCTGGTCCAGGAAAATCCCACATGCCCTGGAGTAACTAAAGCCATGCGCCATAACTACTATTGAGTCTGCACTGCAGAGCCTGTGCTCCGCGACAAGAGAAATGGCCACAATGAGAAGCCCTCACACTGCAGCTGAAGAAAGCCCACGCCCAGCAACGAAGACCCAGCACAGCCAAAACTAATAGATAAGATGTTATTCCCATTAAAAAATTCGGTAAATGTAATAACTGTACAAGTAGGTATACAGTGTATGGCGGGTTTATTTTCCTCTCCTAGTGTATCACTGAAACTTTCTATAATAATTTTAAAAGAATGATGAGAAATACTATACACACAAAGTATATTAAGAAAGTATATTTGTCAACAAACATTTTAGAGTATTTAACAACTTACTTGGTAAGAAATAAAGTATAAATAAATCCATACTAGCAAAACTATTGATCTGTGACCCTGGAAAGAGTCTATTTTTAATTTTACATTAAAAAAAAAAAAACCTTTCATTTTCTTAAATCCCTAATCAAGCAAGAATGTTTGAAAAGGAAGACTGAGCACAGCAACTAGTTTTCACCCCCGGTGGTGGGTGAGCTGCAATAACGTTCTCACCTGGCCATGCCCTTGGCTCCCTATCCACACTTCTTTTAGGGCTCAAGTCACTTTCTACTCTAAAACTATCCCATGGCAAATCTGATGAGAACGTTTCTGAGAGTAGACTCTACATCTAATCACCTCTGTGACCCTTAAAAGTGTTCAAGGCCACCCCAGAGATTCTGATTTAATTTACCTGGAGTGAAATTTTTAAGGATTCTTATTTGTAGACCGAACTGAGAACTACAGGGCCCTAATTTATTCTTGGTGATAATAAACATTTATTAAGTCAGTGAATAAATTAACAAAGTGTCTCCCTTGATTGTCACAACAACAGGAAGGCAGATGGGAAATACCATCCACATTTTACAGCTAGAAAAGCAGATTCAGAGAAAAAGGGACATTCTTACCCTACCTCGTGAAACCAACAGCCTTGGAAATATTTCTGTCCACTAGAGACAACTGCCGTCCCCACAAGGAACAGTTTGCCTCTGTCCCTGCCCTGGGCAATGTCTGGGGACAAAGAATGGAGGTGGAAGCAGAGGTGAGGATTGTGTAGTGGGTGCTGAGTCCCACGGGTGATTCTCGAACGTCAGGGAGAAGGTACTGGGGAAGGCAGGGTGTAGGGCTCAGTAGGGGTTGACTGGAAGGTCAGGCTGTATGCTTTCCATAAAATCACACAATGTTTAAGAATTGCCAAGGACTCTGTTCCCATCACCCTCCAGAGAAGAGCTCCAAGAAACCCAAATCCAGGTTGCATCTTCCCCACTTTTGCTTTATCCACCCACTCCCAAGACCAAGACCCGAAAACTGCCCAACCCCTGGGCCTCGAACCGGGTTACACAATGCGGCAAGTGGTCCGTCCTTGCAGCCGGAACCACCAGATCCCCCGCCGCGTCCCTTCCATGCACTCAAGCCCACCATTCAGTGACCACAGAGTCAACGCATCATCACGAGCCATAAGAGGAGGCTGTCAAGGGAGATTAACGCGCTTAAGCGCAAGAGCCTGTGCTTTGCTGATTGTTGCAGCGCCGGATGTGGGAACGGGTGGGGCGTGAAGGCAGTTTTTTTTTTTTTAAACAGGGTGAACAGCAAAGGTGGGAGCGCCTAGCAAGATCTCAGAGGAAAGGAGCAAAAGTTCCTGCTTCTGAGACCCTCCCAAGCCCCTCGCCTAGCCAGTTGCTTAAGGTCTGCTGCTGCTGCTAAGTCGCTTCAGTCGTGTCCGACTCTCTGCGACCCCATAGACGGCAGCCCACCAGGCTCCTCTGTTCACAGGATTCTCTAGGCAAGAATACTGGAGTGGGTTGCCATTTCTTTCTCCATTCTTGAGGTCAGGTGTCCGGAACCCCCCGCCTCTCTCCAAAACCCCGCCCCAAACCGCATTTTATTTTAGATTAGGTTGAGACTAGATGAAGCGGTAAAGACATTTTAACTTTAACTGAACTGCCTTGATTTACAAATAAAGAAACGGAGACCCGACTGGGGAAGTGACTCGCTCAAGTCCGCAGAGCGAATTAACGGCTGATCTGGACTCTTACAATCTACCCAGTAATCTCCCATTCCCTTCTGTAGCTACCTGTTGCCATGGTGATGAGAGCAGGCTCCGGCTGAGGCTCCGACTGTGGTCGAAGGAGGCTGGAGAGGCTGAGGAACGGGCTAGACATGCTGACCATGAGCCAAGTCCCGTCCAGGGCCCGCGGGCAACTCTGCTCCGGGGTCAAGCCGCTGAGCCATTTGGCCGAGGCTGGGAGCGGGACGTAGAGGCTCATCTCGCAGCGTGGCGCGGGGGCGTCCCGGGGATACTGCCTGAAGGCGGCCTGAAGGGCGCCCGCGGGGTCTGTGAACGCAGAGAGAAGAGCTGCAGGCGTAAAGTCTCCGCCAGGAAAGAAGAGGGGAGGGCAGAGTCCAGGGACTTACAAAGGTGCAGACTAGCCGGTCGTGAGAGACTGACAGGGCGGATCGTTTCACTTTACAGCTGGGTGAAGCTGAGGCCCGAGGTCACTGAGACCCAAAGGGCTGGGGGCGGGGGGGTGTTCGGAGGAGGCAACAGAGTTGGAAGCGAGTCCGGGATGACTCACCGTGAATTTTGAGGTAGCGCTCTGGCGCGAGGTCCGGTCGAAGAGGTGGGCTCTCCGCGCCCTGGCGCAGCAGCAGGGCAGCGGGTTTCTTGGCCAACTTGCCCCCGCCCGCATCCTCCACGAACCAGCACTCAATCACCGTGGGTCTGGCCGAGACAGCGGTCGCCAAGCCTGGGGAGAGGCGCGCGGGTGAAGGCACGGCCCCAACTTCAGGTGACCCGACCTCCCCCATCCCCGGACGTGGCGGGGCTCACCTCCCACCGTTCCCTGTGCCAGGAGTCACGGGGGTCGCTCACCCAAAGCCACAGCGAGGAGCAGGGACAGGCGCTTCATGGCGTTCGGATTTCTCAGCTCCGAAGCAGCCTCTTCCTCCTTTCACTTTCACTTTCCTCCAAAGGCCAGCAGGTGGGGCGGAGGAAATCCCCTCTCAGGCTAAGGGAAAGTTCGTGGGAGGCAGGTTCTCTCCCCGCCTTCCCCCTTCCCTTGCGCCGGGCAGGGGTTCCGGAACATCCTCTCCAGTTGGGGAGTTCCGGCCTGGGGACCTCAGCCCCGCCCAGGCCTCCTGGATCACCCAGCGCTGCAGAGTCCGGGAGTCTTCCCACACCCGAGGCGCTCCCGCTTGTCCCCCCCAACCCCGAATCCACTTCCCTGAGAACCATTACTCCACCTTTCCCCACCTGTGCCCGGTCCCAAGCAGACACATCGGGGTTGTCGGGAAGCCAAATGAAATGACCAATAAATATTTTAATCACTGTTTAGAAAAAATAAGATTTAAAATAAAAACCTGTACTCCTACGACTTAGTCCCTCCTTGTCTCCATCCCCCGCTCTCCCCAGTGAGAATTGAGTTGGGGACCCCCAAAGTGGGGGAGGAGAGATTAGGGTAGAAGTAAAGGGCACATCCTTTTGGGGGGCAGGCTATATTCTAGGACAAGGGTGGGGCTCTAAGGCCTGGTCCCTACAACTACACAAACACAGACTTCAGGTACAGACTACAACCACCTGACCCTTGACCCAGTGACTCCTGGATGATCAACAAGCCCCCTCACCCCACCCCCACCCCCACCCCACATGCGCCCTACTCGGGAGCTGGGGCTTCTGTGCACCCATCTGCAGGGAAGGAAGGGCTGAGTTACAGGGATACTTTGGGGAGGAGGGGCTGAGGAGTGGAATAGGGTAGCCCATGATGCGACGCGGTTCCCCTTCCAGGATATATATACACAAGTCCATAGAGACAGGAAGACAGTGTGTTGGGAGATCACGTAGGGTCCACAGTGCCCCAGATTCGTGACCCCTAATCTCTCTTCCCGGAAAGCTACCCCGGTGGGCCGCCCCTTCAGTTTGCTCCGCCGCCCCCACTGAAGCCCATTTCCACCTTGTGGACACTGAGCGGGGACCAGACGCATCGGCTGGACGGGGGCGTGGCCCCACTGGCCTCATCGCCGCTGCCCCCGCCGCCGCAGGGGGACTCTCTCTTGGGCTGCAAGGCCGGTCCGCTGGGCCCGCCCCCGGGGCCCGGTCCACCCCCGCCCCCGCCGCCTAAGTGGTGCCTGCGCTCACAGTGTCCCCGGTGGCGCATGAAGCTGTCTCGCCACATGAACTTCTTGGCGCAGACACTGCACTCGTAGGGCTTGAGACCCGTGTGCGTCTTCATGTGCTCCGTCAGGTGATGCTTCATCTTGAACTTTTTGTTGCACACGGGGCAGTCAAAGGGCCGCAGGTTGAGGTGCATGTTCACATGACGATCTCGCATGCTCTTGTGGGAGAAGGCTTTCCCGCAGTGGCACAGAAAGATCTTATTTCCATCCCCACTGCCTGTCCCTCCAGGGGTCCCGCCAGTACCACCTGGCCCGCCCAGGGCCCCTGCCAGTGTGCCCCCCAGGGTCACCGCCCCGTGTTCAGCTTGGTTCCCTGGTGGCTGTGAGGAGGAGGAGGAGGATGAAGAGGATGGGAAGATTAGGATCTGGTTGCCCTGCATGTCCAGTGGGAGCAGGGGCCTTGGAGGGTGGGCTGGAGCATAGGATGAAGGGGTTGGTCCCCCTGAATCATCAAGCCCTGCCCCAGGACCCCCACCTTCATAGGGACCAAAGTCATTGGAGGACTCACAGAAATTAACCTGCTCCTCTCCCTTGTCCGGAGGCTCAGACAGGGTCCGGACATCACTTATGCTAAGGGTAGCCTCGGGTCCTCCCCGTGCTGGAACCCCGGAGCCACCCCCCAGCTCTTCATCTTCGTCATCCTCACAGGTCAACACCAAGTCTTCCTCCTCCTCCTCCTCTTCCAGGTCTGGGTCTTGAGGAGCCAGGGGTGCCGATGCTGGGCAGTTTCCACCCCGCTTCACATATACCCAGTGTTTCTGTGGCACAATGCTAGGGGGTGTATAGGTGGGCCGGCGGAGCCCAGCCCCAGGGACCACCGCACCCCTCCCATCCCCACCGTCATCACACAGCTCATCTGCCTCCAGCAGCAGCTTGCCAGAGGTAGCACCCCCACTGCCAACCACAGGGGCAGGGAATACAGGGCCGCCCGTGCGGCGCTCCCCACTGCCCACTGCAGAAGCTGCAAAGGCCTCCTGGGAGGAAGATGAGAAATCAGTGGACTCCCGGGGGCTGAAGTAGTTGCTGCTGCTGGGGGATTGATTCTCACTGGCCCGGCTGGAGGCATGGGAGCGCACGGAGCTCACAGTGGCAGGGGCCACCGTGCCCCCACTCCCTGAAGGGACCCCAGCACCAGGGACAGTGACCGACGTGGCTGCAGCAGTGGTGACGGTGGTGGCGCTGGCTGAGGCCCGGCCCTCTCGGAGGAGTTCAGTGCACTTATCCACGATGTGCCACATTTGGAGCACAGACCCCACTGTGAGGAAGTTAACAATGTCAGCAGCAGCCATGCTGAGGCGGCCAGTGTAAGCTGAAGCCAAGACAGTCTCAAAGGCTCCTGGGTCCATGACGCTGGGCAGCGAGATGGAAGTCATGCCCTTGAGTAGGACCTGGTCGTGGAAGTAAGGGGAAGAAGCAGCCAGGACAGCACGATGAGCCCGGAACTCCCGTCCCTGCACCCGGATGGACACATCACAGAGCTGGCCCTGCAGCCGCTGCTGATTGAGAGACTCCAGGAGGGCACTGGTCACCTCTGGGAAGGACACATGTACCACCGCCGCTGCAGGCAGGGGCAGTGGTGGCGGGGCCAGTGATAGAGGCAGGGGGAGTGCTGCCCCGCTGGGAGACAGAGGAGATGGCTCCATGGTGTGGAGGGAAGGGGTACCCCCCCAGCCACAGGAACAAGGGAAGGAGGAGGGCGGCCGGGGGGGTCTCTGGAAAGAAAAAGAGAGACGAATGATAACATCTCATAATGACACAGCCCTTTACAGTTTAAAAACACATTCACATTTATTATCTGGGTAACCCCCTACAAGGACACTATAAGGTAGGCACTCCTCTCAACCCCATTTGACAGATAAGGAAACTGAGGCTCAGAAAGATTAAGAGATTATCCAAGGTCACACCATTAAGTGGCAGCACCCACAAACGCAGGAGTCCTAACTCCAAATCCAGTGCTTTCTTTGGAGGTTAGAGAAATAAGGTACTCCTGGGGACTGGGGTGCCTCCCCTCAGAAATTCCCATTTGCCTGAGAGCCCAACTTAATAAAATTTACCTTACTGGGGTTTTGTACACTTTTCTTGGGTGGGGGGGGACAGGTCGGTTCTGGCATCGAAAACCATTTCCCTTTAGGCCATGCCCCTGGCTAGCCACGCCCCTTGCCCCCAGTTATCCCTAATCGCCCAGCTCAAGACCCGCCCCGTGGCCTTTTGGCTCCGCCCCTGAGTACCCCCGCCCACATAGGACCCCGCCCCCCTCTGCTCCGCCCCAAGCGGTACTTCGACCTCCTCTCCCACCCGGAAGGCGCCCCCCAACCCCGCGCGTCCCCGCTTACCGGGCCGCGCGCCCCCGGGCCCCCCCCACCCCTCACTCGGCGGCCAGAGCCACAGCCTGGGCCCCTCCCGCCGCCATCTTGCGCCGACTCCCTCCGCCCTCCGCCTCCGCTCCGCCTCCCGCCCCTCAGGCTTTAAAGGCACAGGCAGGCACCCCCGCCCGAGCCGCTGGGCAATACTCGGCCGACTCGGCCACTTCTCCTTTAAAAAACGGCTGCTTCATTCCACCTTAAAGGTACCACGTCTCGTACGCCGCTAAGGACTCCGGACTCGGGTCCGCCGAAGCTCTCATTTCCCTTTAATTTAGTAAGCCTGCCTCTTCCTATTGGCGATGGGTCTAGGCCTTCGCTGCTTGGGCTCCGCCCCTGAGCTGTGGCCATTAGCGCGTTTACGATGTCTAACCGCCCCGGTCGCCCAGATTCTGACAGTCCTCCTGAAGCTCCGCCCCCCACCTCTGGTCTTGGATTGGCTAGATAACCTTGAGTCGGCCGCTGATTGGCTTTTTTACTGCTACCGCTAGAAGTGGGAAAGAAAAGCACATTCAGGAGGCTGAAGCACATTTTAGTGCCTTGCAGAGGGCAAGGAGCCCTGAGGATGAGAAAAACTCCAACAGAGGCGTGAAGGCAGCTGGACAGGGCAGATCCAGGGCTGTCCCGGGGGAACGGCTAACCCTGAGCCAGAGCACAGCTGGTGCCAATCACCAGCTGGTGAGGGCGGGACAAGGAAAAGACAGGGATACAATAAGAAAAGAACTTTATTGTTTATTAATGTTTCTATGTAAAACTTAAGCTTTGTTGTTGTTGTTGTTTTTAAAAAGAAACCACCAACAGGCAATTAGCTCAGTCCATCCCTTCCTCAGTCATGTGCTTCCTACCATCCTCCAAATACGATCCCAAACATTTTGGGGTCAGGGAGGAGGGGGAGGCAGTTAATCAGAGTCTGAGAGCACGATGATCTCCTCGGGATCACACTGTGTCGCCACACTCATCTGCAGGGGAATGAGAGACAAAGAGTCAGAAAGGTCTGGAACACAGTGAAGCCAGGGAAGGACTTTATCAGAGATCAAAACTTAGGGTGGGAAAAAAGAGAGAGGGAGGAGGTAATGGGTATAACATTCAGAGAACCCCAAATGAATGATGAAAGAGAATGAAGTTAGGAAACACAGCCACCCCCTCTTACCTTATAAGTACCAGGCCTGGAGGGTTGTGACTGGGGAGTGTGGGACAACCGGGTTGGAAGTGGGCTACAGAGGGAGCTGGTCACCAAGCCATGGCTAGGAGAGTCCACCCTTGTTGAGGAATCAGCAACTGGAGCCATAGAAGCCAAGGGGGAAGGTGGGCTGGGCAGGGTATGTGTCTTCTGCCCGTTCTTCTGTACTGCCCTTTGCATTTCCACATGGCTAGAGACAGAAACATACATGGGAGGAGGGTTGTGTGTGGAGCCTGAGGCTGGAGGGGGAGTGTGCAGTTTTTCCCCAGACTCCTTTCTACAATATTTCTCTCAGAAAGCCCCTTCAGTCCCTCCATGGCTTCCCTCTTTCTCCTTGTTGCTGTTACCTCTTTCCTAATGGCCCAGCTTCTGTTTGCTTCTCTTTCCGAGATTTCTTGCGGGGGGGACTGGAATCCCCCCAAGTGTGAGGAGAGACGCCTCCATTGAAGGAAGTGGAGGTGACCATGGCGGCCCCATTCTCCAACACAGTGGTGAGGAGGTCCTCTGATTTCTTGGAAGAGGAAACGTCCCTCTCCTCAGGGGAAGGGGTCGTATCCAGGGGCAAGGCTTCAATCTCTAGCTCAAAGAGCTGAGACATAGGGCTCTCTTCCTCCAGGGGCAGCTCCTCGAGGTGCTCTTCCCTGCTTTCAGCAACTACACTGGAGGGGGCCGGGGGCTCTTCTGCCAGTGAAGATGGTGACTCTGTGAGTCTTTTGTTTTGCTGCTCCTCTGAAGACCCATTTTTCCCTTTATGAGGTTCCAGGTTCTTTTCAGTGGAGATCGGTAGTGGGGACATGGGGCTCTTATCTCCATCCTTCTCTGGAAAAAAAAAAAGAAAAAAGAGCAGATTGGTAGCAAAAGAACTGGGGGAAAGAGTAAGAGAAAGAAGGAAAGGATCTCAAAGGGGCTCGTGCCCAACAGAGTAGAGAGAATTGACACCGGATAAGACTGTTTCCTTGACATACCTGCTTCCTCCTCCTCCTCTTCATCGTCCCCCTGACCTTCCTTCATCTGTTCCAGATCCTCCTCTTCTTCGGAATCTGTGGCCTCATCTTCTTCCTCCTCATCTTCCTCGTCTTCCTCCTCGTCTTCCTCCTCATCTTCCTCCTCTTCCTCTTCCTCCTCCTCTTCACTTTCCTCATCTTCTTCATCATCGATCTCAGCCTTGGAAGTGGTAGGACACTCCTGGGACGCCATCCCACTAGGGCCCTGCAGAGAACAAAGGAGTTTCCTGAAGGAATCTGTTGCCCCATTCTCAAAGGAATGCTTCTTGAATTCCTTCTGCACATGCCACGATCAGTCACCCCAGACTCCCTCCTGGCCAGTGCAGGGGAAGGACAAGGTCTCTCCTTTCATACCTCACCAGAATCCAACGAGGATTTGGGGGTATCTTCAGAGTGGGAAGAGGTGGCCTGGGGGAGCCGGGCTCTTCTCTTCTGTCTCTCACTCTCCTCATTCCTGTCTTGCATCATCGCATACTTGGAGATGACCTCATCCAGCCGGCTCATAGCCAAGCTTCGGTTCTCCCGCAGGCGCCGGGCCAGGACAGGATCTGACAGTGCGGGATCAATGCCTGTGTGGGAAGATATAAAGTCAGTGTAGTCACCCAGAACTCTAGAAGTAGGGACTAAAGAGATGCCCCCTCCACCACACACACCTGACGAATGAGGGTTACCAAGGAGTATCTCACTAATGCCTACCTGGCCTATAGTCATCTGTGAGGTGACAGCCAAAGTTGTAGATGAGATCCAGGTGGCGACGCTCCTGTAACCTGATGCCCACATCTCGGAAGGCATCCTGAGCCATGAGCTGGAGCTGCTGTCGGGGGAGGCCAAGGCTGTGCCGAGCAGCTGCCTTCTCTACGGCGCGCAGTACATCTCCATAGTCAGGGAAGGTATCAGGCCCTGGCTTGTTGATGAGCCGCTCAATGCGCCTATTGACCTCTGGGTAGCGGGTACCACGGTAGGGGATGCGCTGCTCTATGACCCGGCCTGTCAGTGAAGAGCAGTCTTTCAGCTCACACAGCCGTCCAAAGAGACGGATCAGCTTACGCTTCAACCTTGCTTCCTGCAGGTAAGTGGAGTCTGGGTCATCCATTTCTGAGAGATCCAACTCCTTTTCTTGCAGCCGCCGGATCTCTGCCACATACAGTGCCAGCAGCTGCTCCAAGCGCTGGATCTGCCGCCGGGAACCATGGGTCCTTGGGGCCTCAGAGGCAGTGGTATCAGCATTTGGGTCCGAGGAGGGGTCTGTGGGAGGGTTATTCCCAGAGGGCTCACTAGAGGTGGTGGCAGCAGGGGCCAGGTTCAGCTTCTTCTTGGCTGAGTGGGCCTTGAGAACCGTGCAGAGCTCATTAATGTAGACATAGAGCTTAGCTGGCCGGTTCTGGGCCCGAGAGAGGACCCGAGAGAGGATGTTGCAGAACTCCGCCGAGGCCAAAAACAGAGGGTGGGCCCGCTGCTGCCGGTTATAGAGGAACGGGACCACCTCAGGGTGATCCGCCGTCTGCGTCTTACACAGTGCAAGGAACTGGAAGGTTCACGGGGGAAAAGGGAGGGGAAAAAGATAAAGGATAGGGTTGAGAGAAAGGTGAGGTGGGGTTAGTGGGGGAGAAAGGACAGGAGAGCCAATCAGCCATCCCCCTCCCTGGGGCACGACAGTCTTCTCCCCTAAAGCTCACCTCTTCAAACAGCTTCTCATTCTCCAACTTGTAGCATTTCTTGCCGCCAGAACTACTGCTTCCTCCAGCCCCATGGGGCTGAGAGGAGCCAGGGGCTTCTGCCTTGGGTGAGGCCGGATTAGGGGGTGGGTGGGAGGGCCCTGGTTGAGCAGCTGCTTCATCTTCTTCATCATCATCCAGCACGATGATGCTGTTAGCGGTGGCCATAGGGGATCAAATCCCCCGGAGGGAGGAAGTGTTGGGGATTTCGTAATTCCTGCTGGAAGGGGATGGGGCCTCAGACAGAGCCCCTCCAGCATCGCCCCATCCCTTCAGCTCACACGTTTGCCAGTCTTCTTGGGTTTCAAAAGCACCCAGCCATGCCCAACAGTGTCCTTATTGCCTAGCTTCAGCAAGCAGTAGTACCATATGTTTTTCTGGCCCTTTACTGTGGGAGTTCCAAACCTTCTGAAAACCTGAAGTCCCACCCCCAGCTCTACCCCCCCACGCCTATATCCGGTCTTTCAGTATCGTTTTCCCACTATTTCTCAGAGTTGGCAAGTTGAGTCTTCCTCTCAACCCCTGGACGACCTCTCACGCGGCACTCCAGGTTCCCTTGACATCCTCTCGAACAGACACCACAACCCCGCTGGCACCACCGTCTTCCCTGTTCGCTCTCTCTCACACATATCAAATCTAAACCCTCACCCCATTCTGAAAGATAACCCCAACTCGGAGACCCTCTGAGAAGGAGGTTCCCTCCCAAAAATCCATTCCCTTTTATACTTAAATTATCTCTATATTCCACCCTCTGGTGGGTCTCCTCAAACCGAAGCGCTAGGTTGAAGATATTTCACCTCAAGTCCCCTCCTTCTCACCCCACCCTAATTTTCCCCATTCTCTTTTAGTGACCTGTAACCGATCGTGAGCTCCACGCTGGGCTCTCCCGATTCCTCTCAGATTCCAGCCCTGAATCCAGTCCTTCCCCTAAATGAGCTTCCCGCCAAGTCCCCCTCCCCCAGTTCAGCCCCTGGCCGCCCCACTCCCCTTCAGGGATAGGAAGGAAGATCCCACAGCCTGCCCGTCAGACTCAGCGCCCGGGACTCCCCAGTACCTCTCCCTCGACATTCCTGCCCCCGCCTTCGCTCCCCACACCGTCCGGCCCCCACCTCAGAAACGGTCTCTCGAGGCGACCCTCTCCGCTGATCTCAGAACCTCGCATGGTTCCCTCCGTCTTCCTTCCCCCTCCCACCGCAGGCCCTACTCCATACCGGAAGCCGCGGAGTTTCCGCCCACACGCGCCGGGCGCGGCCATATTGTCGCACGGAATCCAGTGCCCCCGTCAGGCAGGAAGGAAGGTAGGGCCGCCCCTCCTAGAGCCTCCAGTGCCGCCCACAGAGTCTGCGGCTCCTTTCACCCTGGCCTGCAGGGGGCGGATTCGTCGCCTCCGGGCGTCCTAAATACCCGAGGGCCGCCATTTTGCCGTACGGCTCTGGCTGCGCCGGGACCGGGGGGCGCCGTCTGTGGAGCTCTTTTCACCCGGTGCTTCCGCGACTCCGCCAATCAGAAACTTCCCGCATCCCGGCCCAACCACCGCTAGTCGCGTGCGAGGAGGACTGATCCACCTTTCTACGTTGGGGAGGGGGGGAGGAAATAACGGAACAGCGCGGGGTGAGGAATTGGGCCCTCCAAGGCTGAACAGGGATGCATGGAAAGGAGGAGTCTCTTAAAAGGGAAATAAAACCTTTTCTATCCGCTGGGCTTTGACAAGCCTTGTGGCGCTGCTTTCCTACCTGCCAGGTCCCAGTTTCCGCGGCTCAATCGACTGTACCTGTCATTCCTTTCTATGGTCTGCGCGCTCCCTTGCAGCTGCCCAGAAGCTACTTCTACATCCAGGTGCCTACATCTCCCAATCATCAAGTCATAACACATGCATACAAACGAGCACAACACGCTATACAAATGTGTTGTTATTATTATTGCGATTGTTGGCGTGCTTTCCAAGCTCCACCACAGAACTAACGACCAACCAAGTAGGTGGGACCTAGTTGGTTCTCCGTCGTTTTCTGGAGGGGGTTCCCGAGGCGCAGGCGCTGAAGACAAGGAGGCTGTGCTTTGTCCAGGAGCTCTAGGGCCTGAGGACAGGCGATGTGGGGAGGGAGCTCTGAGCAGAATCTGTAAGAGCTGTGAGAAGAAACGAGGCTCGAGGCTCGTAAAATACCTTGAGTCTCGTCTCCTCCTCTTCCTCTGGGATAGCTGATGAAGGAAGAGAGAAGAAACCAACATTGGCGCCCGCCTCGCCCACACCCTCACCCTAAACCAACTTTAGGGAAACTGGAGGGGCTCGAAGAGGCAAAGCTGGGCCCAAAGGTGAACTTCTGAGGAAACCGGAAAGGTTAATATGGTTCCAATCGCAGAGTTTCCCACATCCTTGAGAATTCCACAGAGGGGGAGCATCTTGCCACTTTCTAGGACCACAGTCTCTTACATCCCCAATCCCTCGGAGTTACAGAACCTCAAACCCTCACTCCCATTAAAGAATCCCACACCACTTTTCTCCAGTCGTCTAAGCCTGTAGTCTTCAAATTGGGGGACATGAAGACTCGCCTAAGGGTACTCGGATTTGGGACATATAAAGGATTAATTTCCAGATTCTCAGTTTTCCCAAAATTTGTTTTCCTGAATAAATGCTTGCACTAGAGCTTCTCCTTCTTTTTCTCTTTTACAATAGACTTTCTCCCCCTCTATTTAAAAAGGAAAAAAAAAAAAAAAAAGGTATAGTTCTTAACCATGAAATCTAAGGATAACTTTACCTTGTTTTACCTTGGTTGTTTTTTGTTTGTTTGTTTTGGGACACATGCCCTGAATCTTGCAGGGATCTTAGTTCCCCAACCAGGGATGGAACTGGCCCCCAGCGACAGCAATGAAAGCACCAAGTCCTAACTGATGGACCACCAGGGATTTCATTACCTTGTCTTAAATAAAGAGACATGTAACAATATTGTAATATAATTATCCTCTAATTTAAAAAAAAAGACATGTAGCCTATTTCTTTCAAGGCACCATAAACACCATCCTGTCTATCTCATTTTAAATGTACTTTTAATATTAAGTTCATCACTTCATGGGAAATAGATGGGGAAACAGTGGAAACAGTATCAGACTTTATTTTTTGGGGCTCCAAAATCACTGCAGATGGTGACTGCAGCCATGAAATTAAAAGACACTCCTTGGAAGGAAAGTTATGATCAACCTAGATAGCATATTCAAAAGCAGAGACATTACTTTGCCAACTAAGGTCCGTCTAGTCAAGGCTATGGTTTTTCCTGTGGTCATGTATGGATGTGAGAGTTGGACTGTGAAGAAGGCTGAGCGCTAAAGAATTGATGCTTTTGAACTGTGGTGTTGGAGAAGACTCTTGAGAGTCCCTTGAACTGCAAGGAGATCCAACCAATCCATTCTGAAGGAGATCAGCCCTGGGATTTCTTTGGAAGGAATGATGCTAAAGCTGAAACTCCAGTACTTTGGCCACCTCATGCGAAGAGTTGACTCATTGGAAAAGACTCTGATGCTGGGAGGGATTGGGGGCAGGAGAAGGGGACGACAGAGGATGAGATGGCTGGATGGCATCACTGACTCGACGGACCTGAGTCTGAGTGAACTCCGGGAGTTGGTGATGGACAGGGAGGCCTGGCGTGCTGTGATTCATGGGGTTGCAAAGAGTCAGACACGACTGAGCGACTGAACTGAACTGAATATTAAGTTATGAAAATGTGTACAATCTTTATGCTATTTTATCACTTCTGCTCTCATAATAATTGTAATGATAACCCAGAAGAAATATTTCTAAAAACCTAGAGTTTTATGGTCACAAGAAAGAAAAATATTTTTCATCTCAATTATAATATATATATATGTAAGAAAGTGTGATAGGGGACTTCCCTGGTCATCCAGTGGTTAAGACTCTGTGCTTCCATTGCAGGGGGCTGGCCTTAGATCCCTGGTAGAGGAATTAACATTCCCCCATAGGTGCAACCAAAGAAAAAAAATATTTTAAAATGTGATAAACTGGTCAATAAAAGACTTTCAAGTATAAAAGCATAAAATTGTGGGGAAGTCGAATGGTAATAGGAGTTTTAGGAGAATAGAGAATGATGGGTTAAGAAAAGGAAAGAGTCCCAATTATATTTTTTAATGAGGGCTAGTGGATACCGTCACTCTGATATTTCAGTTCCCCTGGACACACAAAAGATTGATTTATTTTAAAATATTTTGTATATCCCAGGAATAACATCGTTGAAACAATGTTAACTTATGATGATAAAGTTTAGATGCTTACATAGAAGTGCTTGAGAAGAACAAACTTTTTCAAAATTATTTCCTGAAGTATAGGTGCAGAAATTTTAAGACAGTTGCTCTCAGCTATCCAACTGTCCCTCCAAAGCCCCCAACAGTGCCATTCCCCTCCACCCTGTCTCCCCTCTCACCTCTGTGGCAGGGCAAGCAGAGGTTTAGGAAAGATGGTCACAATTCCAGCTCCTCCTCCTTCTCAGGCGTTCTCAGGAGCCAGTCCTCAAACTTTGCCCAAGGTAGCAGCCATAGCAGCTTCCAAACAGCCTCCAGCATCAGCAGTGTCACGATGAGGACCAGGAAGATAAAGAAGGCTTTGTCCATGGCCCGCCGCAGGGGACCCCTGGGAGGAGTGGGATGTCGGGCAAATGCCAGGAACACATCCTCCTCATCCACATCGCCCTCCTCCTCGGCCATTCTAACCCACAGTCTGACCGCTGGCTTGAGCGAGGAGGCTGGGATGAAAGCCCTTAGTCAGCCTTGCCAGGATTAAGGGGAACGATGTCGGCAAGTCCTGCACCTGCCCAGCTTGACCCTAATTCCCCCAACCAAGAAGAAAAAAGGAGAGGAAGGCCTCTGAGTCTTTGAACGATCAATATAATGTGAATAATCTGGAATAAATAATTCCTAAACTCTGTCCAGTTTTTGGGCTTCCCAGATGGTTCAGTGATAAAAGAATCCGCCTGCCAATGCAGGAGACACCGGTTGGATCCATGGGTCCGGAAGATCCCCTGGAGGAGGAAATGGCAACCCACTCCAGTATTCTTGCCCGGAGCCAGAACAGAGGAGGCTGCCTATAATCCAGAGTTGCAAAGAGTCAGACACCACTGAGCCACTGAGGACGCACACACCCACGTCCAGCTTTTTAACTTGTGTTTCGGAAACTGAAGTCCCAACAGAGACATGCCAGCTGCAGCTGCCCAAGTCATTCTAGGTCTCTAAGATTAAGGTTCAAGGCATTGGGCCTCTACAGCCCAGGACCTAGTACCTACTGTGAGCCGGGGTCACTCAAGCACTTCAACACTGCGTGGGGTTGGGGGGATGGGGAGGAACGATCTAACCTAGGCGCGGTTGGGCGGCAGTGCGGGGCGCGGGGGGGTGGTGCTGTGGGGAGGCGGGGGTCGTATGTGCGGGCCGCAGGGGCCGGACAGGGGGCAGCAGAAGCTGAGGCGGCTCCAGTCTGCGCAGGCGTAGTTTTTCTCCAGGTCTGGGGTCGCTGAGCTTGCTGCGCCGAAACCCGGCATGCTGTCTTTGTGACTTCCAGTAGGATTATAACTGGACTGCGGGTGCCCAATCGGAGGTTTATAAAAAGAGAAAGACCGTGGATGGCCAGCGGAGCGACGGTTAACTATAGGGACTTAACTATTGAGGCAATAATAAGGAAGGGTGAGCTGTGCTTGAGGGGCCCTGGTCTGAGAATTGCTGGTGGGAAATGTCAACGAGGACATTGGGACTAGGATTGAAGGCCTTTTCTTAACTCTCTTCCCCAGGCACTGGCCTGAAGCTTCGTGAGGGAAATCAAAGTCTATATGGAGACCTGCCCATAAATTGTGGTTGGTGGGTGGAGTGCAGAGGGAGGAAACAGCCCAAGAGGTAATAGACCTCCAGTGGGTTCTTGCCTGGAGAATCCCAGGGACAGCGGAGCCTGGTGGGCTGCCGTCTATGGGGTCGCACAGAGTCGGACACGACTGAAACAACTTAGCAGCAGCAGCAGCAGGGCCCCTTAGCTAAACTCCACTTTGACCTTGATAAAAAAAACATTGTTTTCTTGGGAAGACCTTGTTTACCCCAAAATAGTACAACGGATGTCACAGTTTTGCTTAGAATCAACTCATATTATCGTTTGCTGCCACCACAGGAAACCACATTACCAGTCGAAAGAAAGAAAGAAACTAGATGGGAGTCTGAACTAATTATTTATATTTTTAAATCAGTCACAGCTTTATTTTTTAAAAAATTTTATTTATGGCTGTTCGGGCTCTTTGTGGCTCTGTGGGCATTTTTTCCTAGTTGGGGCAAGCGGGGGCGACTCTCTAGTCGCCTATGCATGGACTTGTTATCGCAGTGGCTTCTCGTCTTGCCGAGCGAGTACTGTAGGTGCGCACAGGCTTCAGTAGTTGTAGCACTTGAGCTCAGTAGTTGCTGCTCCCTCAGCTCTAGAGCACAGGCTCAGTAGTTGTGGAAGTGGGCTTAATTGCTCCTCAACATGTGGGATGTTTTCCCCATTGGGGATTGACCCCAGAACCTGTCCCCTGCGTTGGCGGTCGGATTCTTTACCACTGAGCCACCAGGGAAACCCCATACTAATCGTTTATGAGTTGTGTTAATTAAACAAGGAGAACTTTAGACTGAGGTGACTCTGATGCCCTGGTGGTCTACTTAAGCCAAAATCTAAACCTATAAATGCCTCAAGAGAAGCTAGAGGAGGGACTTACCCGGAGTGGTTAAGAATCTGCACTTTCCACTGCAGGTCCCACCGAGGTGGGTGAACTAAGGTCCCCAACGCTGCATGCGCAGGCCCAAACCCGCTCCCCCCACTCGCCAAAAAAAAGAAACACTGGAAGATAGTCACACACAGCCAAATCGACTAAGCTATAGCCAATCAAATAATTTCCTTTCTTTGCTTCCACGTTTTCTCCATTAAAGTCTTTCCTCTGGGTCAGGTCTGAGGACGTTCAAACTACCGGTGCAGTTGTGCTCCTTTCACATGCTGGCAAGGTAATGCTGAAAATCCTTCAAGCTAGGCTGAACCTACTTCAAGCCGGTACAAGAACCATGTACTTCCAGATATACACGCTGGATTTAGAAAAGGTGGAGGAACCAGACATCAAATTGCCAACATCCATTGGATCACAGGAAAAGCAGGAGGATTCTAGAAAAACATCTACTTCTGCTTCATTGATTACACTAAAGCTTTTGGCTGTGGGTTACAACAAACTGTGGAAAGTCTTCAAGAGACGGGAATACCAGACCACCTTACCTGCTTCCTGAGAAACCTGTATGCAGGTCAAGAAGCAACAGATAGAACCAGACATGGAAAAACAATTCAGTTCAGTTGCTCAGTCGTGTCTGACTCTGCGACCCCATGGACAGCAGCATGCCATGCTTCCCTGTCCATCACCAACTCCTGGAGCTTCCTCAAATTCATGTCCATCCAGCCATCCAGCCATCAGTATTGGAGTCAGTGATGCCATCCAGCCATCTCATCCTCTATCATCCCTTTCTCCTCCTGCCTTCAATCTTTCCCAGCATCAGGGTCTTTTCCAATGAGTCAGTTCTTTGAATCAGGTGGCCAAAGTATTGGGAGCTTTAGCTTCAGCATCAGTCCTTCCAATGAATATTTAGGACTGTTTTCTTTTAGGATTGACTGGTTGGATCTCGTTGCAGTCCAAGGAATTCTCAAGAGTCTTCTCCAACACCACAGTTTGAAAGCATGAGTTCTTCTGTGCTTAGCTTTCTTTATGGTCCAACTCTCACATCCATACATGACCACTGGAAAAACCATATCTTTGACTAGACAGACCTTTGTTGGCAAATTAATGTCTCTCTTTTTAATATGCTGTCTAGGTTTGTCACGGGCTTCCCTGATAGCTCAGTTGATAAAAAAATCTGCCTGCAGTGTGCGAGACCTGGGTTCGATCCCTGGGTTGGGAAGATCCCCTGGAGAAGGGAAAGGCTACCCACTCCAGTATTCTGGCCTGGAGAATTCCATGGACTGTATAGTCCATGGGATCGCAAAGAGTCGGACACAACTGAGCAATTTTCACTTCATTTCACTAGGCTTGTCATAGCTTTTCTTCCAAGGAGCAAGCAAGTGTCTTTTACTTTCATGGCTTCAGTCACCATCTGCAGTGATTTTGGAGCCCAGAAAAATAAAGTTCTTCATTGTTTCCATTGTTTCCCCATCTATTTGCCATCAAGTGATGGGACCAGATGCCATGATCTTTGTTTTCTGAATACTGAGTTTTAAGCCAGCCTTTTCACTCTCCTCTTTCACTTTCATCAAGAAGCTCTTTAATTCCTCTTTGATTTCTGCCATAAGGGTGGTGTCATCTGCATATTTGAGGTTATTGATATTTCTCCTTGCAATCTTGATTCCAACTTGTGCTTCATACAGCTCGGCATTTGGCATGATGTACTCTACATATAAGTTAAATAAACATGGTGACGATATACAGCCTTATCTGAATCCTTTCTCAATTTGGAACCAGTTTGTTGTTCCATGTTCGGTTCTAACTGTTGCGTCTTGACCTGCATACAGATGTCTCCGGAGGCAGGTAAGGTAGTATGGTATTCCCATCTCTTGAAGAACTTTCCACAGTTTGTTGTGAGCCACACAGTCAAAAGCTTTAATGTATTCAATGAAGTAGAAGTAGATGTTTTTCTGGAATCCTCTTGCTTTTCCTGTGATCCAATGAATGTTGGCAATTTGATCTCTGGTTCTTCTTTCTTTTCTAAATCCAGCTTGATCATCTGGAATTTCTTGGTTCACATACTGTTGAAGCCTCGCTTGGAGAATTTTGAGCATTGCTTTGCTAGCATGTGAGATGAGTGCAATTGTGCCGTAGTTTGAACATTCTTTGGCCTTGCCTTTCTTTGGGATTGGGATGAAAACTGACCTTTCCCAGTCCAGGGGCCACTGCTGAGTTTTATCGGCATATGGAGTGCAGCATTTTTACAGCATCATCTTTTAAGATTTGAAATAGCTCAACTGGAATGCCATCACCTCCACTAGCTTTGTTCCTAGTGATGCTTCCTAAGCCCCACCTGACTTCGCATTCCAGGATGTCTGGTTCTAGGTGAGTGATCACACTGTTGTGGTTATCTGGGTCATTAAGACTTTTTGTATAGTTCTGTGTGTTCTTGTCACCTTTTCTTAATATCTTCTGCTTCTGTTAGGTCCATATCATTTCTGTCCTTTGTTGTGCCCATCTTTGTATGAAATGTTCCCTTGGTATCTCTAATTTTCTTGAAGAGATCTCTAGTGTTTTCCATTCTATTGTTTTCCTCTATTTCTTTGCATTGACCACTGAGGAAGTCTTTCTTATCTCTCCTTGCTATTCTTTGGAACTCTGCATTCAGATGGATGTATCTTTCCTTTTCTCCATTGCCTTTTGTTTCTCTTTTCTTTTCAGCTATTTGTAAGCCTTTTTTGGACTTTTTGGATTTTGCTTTTTCACATTTCTTTTTCTTGGGGATGGTCTTGGTCACTGCCTCCTGTACAGTGTTACAAACCTCTGTCCATAGTTCTTCAGGCACTTTATCAGATCTAATCCCTTGAATCTATTTGTCACATTCACTGTGCAATCATAAGGGATTTGATTTAGGTCATACCTGAATGGTCTAGTGGTTTTCCCTGCTGCTGTTGCTGCTGCTAAGTCGCTTCAGTTGTGTCCAACTCTGTGTAACTCCATAGTCGGAAGTCCACCAGGCTCCCCTGTCCCTGGGATTCTCCAGGCAAGAACACTGGAGTGGGTTGCCATTTCCTTCTCCAAAGCATGAAAGTGAAAAGTGAAAGTGAAGTCGCTCAGCTGTTTCTGACTCCTAGCAACCCCATGGACTGCAGCCTACCAGGATCCTCCGTCCATGGGATTTTCCAGGCAATAGTACTGGAGTGGCTTGCCATTGCCTTCTCCTAGTGGTTTTCCAACTTTCTTCAATTTAAGTCTGAATTTTGCAATCAGGAGTCCATGATCTGAGCCACAGTCAGCTCCCAGACTTGTTTTTGCTGACTGTATAGAGCTTCTCCATCTTTGGCCGCAGAGAACATAATCAATCTGATTTCGGTATTGACCATCTGGTGACCTCCATATGTAGAGTCTTCTCTTGTGTTGTTGGAAGAGGGTGTTTGCTATAATCAGTGTGTTCTCTTGGCAAAGCTCTGTTATCCTTTGCCCTGCTTCATTTTGTACTCCAAGGCCAAACTTGCTTGTTACTCCAGGTATCTCTTGACTTCCTGCTGTTGCATTCCAGTCCCCTATGATGAAAAGGACATCTCTTTTGTGCGTTAGTTCTAGACAGTCAGGTGGGTCATCATAGAACCATTCAACTTTAGCTTCTTCGCCATTACTGGTCAGGGAATAGATTTAGCTTACTGTGATATTGAATGGTTTGCTTTGGTAATGAACAGAGATCATTCTGTCATTTTTGAGATTGCACCCAAGTACTGCATTTCAGACTCTTTTGTTGACTATAACGGCTACTCCATATTTTTGAAGGGATTCTTGCCCACAGTAGTAAATATAATGGTCATCTGAATTAAATTCTCCCATTCCGGTCCATTTTAGTTCACTGATTCCTAAAATGTAAATGTTGACTCTTGCCATCTCCTGTTTCACCACTTCCAATTTACCTTGCTTCATGGACCTAACACCCCAGGTTGTTCTTTACAGCATCGGACTTTACTTCCATTACCAGTCACATCCACAACTGGGTGTTGTTTCACTTTGGCTCTGTCTCTTCATTTTTCTGGAGTTATTTCTCCACTCTTCTCCAGTAGCATATTGGGCACCTACCAACCTGGGTAGTTCATATTTCAGTGTTATATCTTTTTGCCTTTTCATAGTGTTCACAGACTGATTGAAAATTGAGAAAGGAGTCAGACAAGGCTGTATATTGTCATGCTGCTTATTTAACTTCTGTGCAGAGTACATCATGTGTAATGCTGGGCGGAATCACAAGCTAGAATCAAGATTGCCGGGATAAATATCAACAAACTCAAATATGCAGATGATACCACGCTGATGGCAGAAAGCAAAGAGGAACTAAAGAGCTTCTTGATCAAGGTGAAAGAGGAGAGTGAAAAAGCTAGTTTAAAACTCAACATGAAAAAAACTAAGATCATGGCATCTGATCCCATCACTTGATGGCAAATAGATGGGGAAAAAATGGAAACAGTGGCAGATTTTATTTTCTTGGGCTCCAAAATCACTGCAGACAGTGGCCGCAGTCATGAAATTAAAAGACACTTGCTCCTTGGAAAAAGAGCTATGACAAACCTAGACAGCATATTAAAAAGCAGAGACAACACTTGGCTGAAAAAGGTTCGTCTAGTCAAAGGTACGTTTTTTTCAATAGTTCTGTATGGATTTGAGAGTTGGACCATAAAGAAAGCTGAGCGCTGAAGAATAGATGCTTTCGAACTGTGGTGCTGGAGAAGACTTTTGAGAGTCCCTTGAACAGCAAGGAGATCTAACCAGTCCCTGAATATTCATTGAAAGAACTGATGCTGAAGCTGAAGCTCCAGTATTTTAGCCACCTGATGCAAAGAGCCGACTTATTGGGAAAGACCCTGATGCTGGAAAGATTGAGGGCAGGAGAAGGGGGCAACAGAAGATGAAATGATTGGATGGTATCACCAACTCAATGGACATGAGTTTGAGCAAACTCTGGGAGATAGGGAAGTATAGAGGAAGCCTGGTGTGCTGCAGTCCATGAGGTCGAAAAGAGCTGGACACAACTTAGTGACTGAACAACAATACCAACAGGTCTGAAGAGTGTTCATAACCACTTCTGGTTTGATGCAGTACCATTCCATGCATTTTGGCTCAAATAAACTTAAAAATTTTAACATGCTTCAGTTTAACATTAACAGTTATGTGAGCAGGATCTTGGACAAGTCACCTGATGTCATGAAGGACAAATGAAATAAGATTTTCTTTTGGGTAAATCATGAAATGCTGTGTAAATATAATGTATTAATTTCTGATACCCTCACTATGTCTCAGATAAGTTTGCAATAATGCCACCCAAACACCTTCATCATCTCCTTATAGTTCCTTCCCCATGGTAAGTTCAAAACTAGGATCTTGTGTAATACATAAACCCAGCACTTTATTGAATTAAAAAATTTTGGAAGCAATTTAGAACTTACAGAAAACATTTAATAACAGTACCAGGGACTCTGGTGTCCTTTCCCCCCAATTCCCCATTTGTCAACATTTGGCTCTGTTTGCTTATTTCTCTCAACCCCAATGTAACTGTCTGTTATGAGCTGAATTGTGTTTCTCCAAAATTCAAATATTGAAACTTTAACTCCCAGTACCTCCAAATATGATCTTATTTGGAAATAGGGTTGTTGCAGATGTAATTGGTTAAATTAAATTGAAATCATACTACAGTAAGTGGACCCTTAATTCAATATGACTGATGTTCTTATAAAGGGAAATTTAGACACAGACCTGCATATCATGAGAATATCATATGAACATGAAGGCAGAGATAGTGTTTCTGTTACTGCGAGTCAAGGAATGCCAAAGATTGCCAACAAACCGTGAAAAGTTATGGGAGAGGCATGGTATAGACTTTTCTGTCATAGCCCTGAGAGAACCAATCCTGTTGACACTTAGTTTTCTGACTTCTAGCCTTCAGAATTGTAAGATGATCAATTTCTGCTGTTTAAGCACCCTGTTTGCAGTACTTTGTTGTGGCAGCCCTAGGAAAGTTATATACCATCCTATTCAGGAAATCAATACGAGTATCCAATTCATAGGTACAATTCAGGTTTTATCAGCTGTCCCATTAATGGCTCTGTCTTTTCTGGTCTAGGATCACATATCGCATTTGGTTGTCACATACCTGCAGTCTCCTTCAGCATGAGCAGTCAGTTCTGTTCAGTTCAGTCGCTCAGTCGTGTCCGACTCTGTGACCCGATGAACCACAGCACACCAGGCCTCCCTGTCCATCACCAACTCCTGGAGTCCACCCAAACCCATGTCCATTGAGTTGGTGATGTCATCCAACCATCTCATCCTCTGTCGTCCCCTTCTCCTCCTGCCCTCAATCTTTCTCAGCATCAGGGTCTTTTCAAAAGAGTCAGCTCTTCGCATCAGGTGGCCAAAGTATTGGAGTTTCAGCTTCAACATCAGTCCTTCCAATGAATATCCAGGACCGATCTCCTTTAGGATGGACTGGTTGGATCTCCTTGCAGTCCAAGGGACTCTCAGGAGTCTTCTCCAACACCACAGTTCAAAAGCATCAATTCTTCGGTGCTCAGCTTTCTTCACAGTCCAACTCACATCCATACATGACCACTGGAAAAACCATAGCCTTGACTAGATGGACCTTTGTTGGCAAAGTAATATCTCTGCTTTTGAATATGCTGTCTAGGCTGGTCACAATTTTCCTTCCAAGGAGTAAGCGTCTTTTAATTTCATGGGTGTAGTCACCATCTGCAGTGATTTTGGAACCCCCAAAAATAAAGGCAGCTGCTGTTTGCCATGAAGTGATGGGACCAGATGCCATGATCTTCGTTTTCTGAATGTTGAGCTTTAAGCCAACTTTTACACTCTCCTCTTTCACTTTCATGAAGAGGCTTTTTAGTTCCTCTTCACTTTCTGCCATAAGGGTGGTGTCATTTGCATATCTGAGGTTATTGATATTTCTTGCAGCAATCTTGATTCCAGCTTGTGCTTCTTCCAGCCCAGTGTTTCTCATGATGTACTCCGCATATGTTAAATAAGCAGGGTGATAATATACGGCCTTGACGTACTCCTTTCCCTATTTGGAACCAGTCTGTTGTTCCATGTCCAGTTCTAACTGTTGCTTCCTGACCTGCATACAGATTTCTCAAGAGGCAGGTCAGGTGCTCTGGTATTCCCATCTCTTTCAGAATTTTCCACAGTACTTGTGAGCAGTACTTCTGTATTTCTCTGGTCTTCCATGAATCACTTTTAAAGAGTACAAGCTTTTCATTTCTGTAAGATGTCTCTTACAGAGACAAACCTCAGTGCATATAAGGGGAAGAGAGAAATAATGTGCTCCTCTCCTTGCATCACATCAGAAGTTACAGGAGATGAAACCATCTCACTCTTGATGCTGCCAAACCAGTCTGGCAGGTTTCTCTACCATAAAGCCATGACTGTCCCTTTGTGATTCCTAAGTATCTGGCACTTCATCTAGTCTCCATCTTTCTGCTTTATCATCATTCACTAATGACTCTCATCAGAATAAGCATGATGATGTTTATTAAATGGTAATTTTTTTATTCCATCATTTTTTCTTCAGTTTTCAGTAAGCAGTCTACTATGAAGAGAAATTTCTTTCTCCTTTCTTTATTTATATCATATGAACTCATGGATTCCTATTTTATTCAATGAATTGTAATCCATTATTATTATATGTATTTATATTATCTGGGCCCATACATTTCTATTTTGTTTCATTAATTGTAACCAGTTACTATTCTCATCATTAATTTCATGCACAAGTTATCCCAAATTTGGGCATCTCCAGGTTCCAAGATTCATGCTCACCAGCCCCTATCACTCCCACAGGAGAGAATGGGAAGCCCATGGGCCTGCTGGTGCAAGTGAAGTTCACAGGCATCTGAGCTGCTCCAGCAGCAGTGCCCCATGGGTTCCTAGCTGGTGCAGGGAGAGAGAAGCGGGAAGCATTTCCCTGATAGTGGCTTGGACCCCTCTACTTGTCATCAGGCACCACTGAGGAGCTCCTGTGCAAGCTGGGCAAGTAGTGAGACATCCTGGTGCTGATAGGGGTGAAGATGAAGAATGTGAAGGGCAGCATCCTCACCTTGTCTCAAGAGCTCGGCGAGAAGGATCACCTGCTGGCCATTGGCTGTGTGTGTGCGCTCAGTCATGTCCGACTCTTTGTGACCCTTTGGACTGTAACTTGCCAGGCTCCTCTGTCTATGGGATTTTTCAGGCAAGAATATTGGAGCAGATTGCCTTTTCCTACTCTAGGGGATCTTCCTGACCCAGAGACTGAACCCACATCTCCTGCGTCTCTTGCATTGCAAGTGGATTCTTTACTACTGAGCCATCGTGGAAGTCTTGCTGCCCACGGCTGTCATTTGCAAAACGTGACAGAATGTGAACAAGTTCCCTTTTGGCCTTTGCGACTCCCAGACCCCTGTCGGCTTGGAAGAGACCTCGGGCCACTGCTGTTGAACTCCCTTATACCTCTGGGGCACTGTTTGACAGTACTGAGGCTTAGGCAGTTGAACTCTTTTGCTGGTGACTTGGCACCCTCTCTTGTTGCCTCCTGAAGCCAGGTCCTGAAGTCTGGGACCTCAGACTCTGCACTGGTAACACCAGCAATTATGACTTTATCTACCTTTCCCCACTTTCACCCCACACCCCAAGTTTATATTGCACATTCTGGAAAAGCAGAAGCTTCAGAACTACTTAACTTGAAACTTATCCCCTACGGATGCAGACAGGATGCCCACGACTAGAGATCTGGGAAGACAACACTTTGAGTTTGGCCAGCAATCAGAGACAGCTCTTCTGAGTGTGGTGATCAGAGATCCAAGTAACGTAAGTTCTCCTACTTTTTGTGCCTCCCCCACCACCTCGCCCCCACCCCGAAGCAGTTTCTTGGGAAACTGGCAGGTCTCTGCTTCTTCCTCCTAGGACGTCCCTCTCAGAAGGCCATTTATAGGGGGATCTTGGTGATTTGTTGATGAGGATCCAGCTTGCCAGGGACTTAGGTGTATCCTGTTATGTTTGCTACAGATTCTATTTTCTGTACAGTTAGTTAGATTAAAGTTCTCACTGTGTGTGTTTGGCAAAATGAATTAAACAGAAAGTAAGGTTAAAAAAAAAATTATCCTAATTTGGCAAATGGGAAAGTCCTTCAAGCTAGCTTCTGTGTCCTTCTGCAATATGCTCAATATTATTTGATCGTTTCCTTACTTTCTTTTTTCTTAAATTTTATTATTTTTTTAACCCCCAAAACATTTTGTATTGAGATACAGCCAATCAACAATGTTGTGATAGTTTCAGGTGAACAGTGAAGGGACTCAGCCATACACATACATATATCCATTCTCCCCCAAACCCCTCTCCCATCCAGGCTGGCGCATAACATTGAGCAGAGTTCCATGTGCTATACAATAGGTCTTTGTTGGTTACCCATTTTAAAGGTAGCAGTGTATACCTGACTTTCCCAAAGTCCCAACTATCCCTTTTCCCCCGGCAACCGTGTTTGTTTTCTAAGTCTGTGATTCTCTTTCTGCTTTGTAAATAAGTGCATTTCTGTTATTTCCTTTTAGATTCCACATATAAGGGATGTCATATATTTCTCCTTCTCTCTCTGATTTACTTCACTCAGTATGACGCTCTCTAGGTCCATCCATGTTGCTGTAAATGGTCTTATCTCACTCTTTTTAATGGCTGAGTAATATTCCACTGTATATATATATATACCACATCTTCTTTGTCCATTCCTCTGTCAGTGGACACTGGGGTTGCTTCCATGTCTTGGCTGTTGTAAACAGTGCTGCAATGAATGTTAGGGTGCATGGATCTTTTGGGGCCATGTTTTTCTCTGGATATATGCCCAGGAGTGAGGTTGTAGGTAGCTCTATTTCTAGTTTTTTAAGGAAACTCCATACTCCATTTTTAGTTTTTTAAGTTCTCCATAGTGGTTATACCAATTTACATTCCCATCAGCAGTGCAGGAGAGTTCCCTTCTCTCCACACCCTCTCTAGCATTTGTTGGTTTTGGATTTGTTAATGATAGCCGTTCTGACCAGCGTGTGGTGATACGTCACTGTAGTTTTGACTTGCATTTCTCTCATAACTAGTGATGCTGAACATCTTTTCATGTACCTAATTACCATCTGTATATCCTCTTTGGAGAAATGTCTATTCAGGCCTTCTGCCCATATTTTTAGTGGGTTGTTTGTTTTGATGTTAGTAAGTGTTATAAGTTGTTTGTAAATTTTGGAGACTAATTCCTTATTGGTCACATTTACAAATATTTTCTCCCAATCTGTGGATTGTCTTTATTGTTTCCACTTTGCTCTACGAAAGCTTTTACATTTCAGTAGGCCCCATTTGTTTAGTTTTGCTTTTATTTCCATTATTCTGAGAGATGGATCAAAAAAGATGTTGCTGTGATTTATGTTAGAGAGTGTTCTGCCTATGTTTTCCTCTAGGAGTTTTATAGTGTCTGGTCTCACATTTAGGTCTTTAATCCATTTTGAGGTTATTTTTGCATATAGAGTTAAGGGATGATCTAATTTCATTTTTTAAAATTTATTTATCTATTTGACTGCACCAGATTTTAGTAGCGGCATATGATTTCTTAGTTGGGGCACGTGGAACCTAGTTCTCTGACCAGGGATTGGACCCAGGCCCCCTGCAGTGGGAGTGAGGAGTCTTAGCCACTGGACCACCAGGAAGTCCATTTCATTTTTTCACACATGGTTGTCTAGTTTTCCCAGCACCATTTGTTGAAGAGGCTGTCTTTCCAACATTGTGTTGTCTTGCCTCCTTTGTCACAGATTAATTGACTATAAGGGCATGGGCTTATTTCTCAGTTTTCTATCCTGTTCCATTGGTCTATATTTCTTTTTGTGCCAATACCATACTGTTTTGATGACTTTAGCTTTGTAGTATAGTCTGAAATCAGGGTGCCTGATTGCTCCAGGTCCGTTTTTCTTTTTCAAGATTGCTTTGCTATTCAGGGTCTTTGTTTCTCTATAAAATTTTTGAGATTTTTTTGTTCTAGTTCTGTGGAAAATGCCATTGGTAATTTGATAGGGATTGTATTGAATCTGTAGGTTGCCTTGGGTAGTATAGTCGTTTTGACAAAATTGATTCTTCCACTCCATGAACATGGTATATTTTCCCATCTGTTTATGTCTTCTTGGATTTCTTTCATCAGCATCTTATGGTTTTTGTAGTACAGGTCTTTTGTCTCCTTAGGTAGGTTTATACCTAGGTATTTTATTCTTTAGATGCTGTAGTAAATAGAATTGCTTCTTGAATTTCTCTTTTTTGATCTTTCATTGTTAGTGTATAGAAATGCAGCAGACTTCTGTGTATTAATTTTGTAAACTGCAACCTTACCAGATTCATTGATGAGTTCTAGTAGTTTTCTGGTAGCATCTTCAGGATCTTTTATGTACAGTATCATGTACATAAACAGTGACAATTTAACTTCTTTTCCAATTTTGACTCTTTTTACTTCTTTTTCTTCTCTGATTGCTGCATTTAGGACTTCCAAAACTATGTTGACTAAAAGTGGTGAGAGTGGACATCCTTGTCTTGTTCCTGATGTTAGGGTTCCTGGAATGCTTTCAGCTTTTCACCACTGAGTATGATGCTATCTGTAGGTTTGTCATATATGGTCTTTATTATGTTGAGGTATGTAGCCTCTATGCTCACTTTCTGGAGAGTTTTTATCATAAATGGGTGCTGAATTTTGTCAAAAGGTTTTCTGCATCTTTTGAGAGGATCATATGGTTTTTATTCTTCAATTTGTTGATATGGTGTATCACATTGATTTATTTGCAGATGTTAAAAAATCCTTGCATTCCTGGGATGAATCCCACTTGATCATGGTATATGGTCTTTTTAATGTATTGCTGGATATGGATTGCTAGTATTTTGTTGAGGATTATTGTATCTATGTTCGTCAGTGATATTGGCCTGTAAGTTTCTTTTTTTGTGTGGTATCTTTGTCTGATTTTGGTATTAGGGTGATGGTAGCCTTGTAAAATGAGTTGGGAAGTTTTCCTTCCTCTGTAACTTTTTGGAGTAGATTCAGAAGGATAGGTGTTAACTCTTTTCTAAATATTTGACAAAATTCAGCTGTGAAGCCGTTGGGTCCTGGACTTTTGTTTGTTGGGAGGTTTTTAATCATTGTTTCAATTTCAGTGCTTGTGATTGGTCTGTTCATATTTACCATGTCTTTCTGGTTCAGTCTAGGGAGACTGTACCTTTCTAAGAATTTGTCCATTTCTTCTAGGTTGTCCATTTTCCTGGCATACAGCTGTTCACAGTTGTCTCTTATGATCCTTGGTATTTCTTTGGAGTCAGTTGTAGCTTCTCCTTTTTCATTTCTAATTTTACTGATTTGAGTCCTCTCTCTTTTTTTCTTGATGAGTCTGGCTAAAGGTTTATCAATTTTGCTTATCATCTCAAATAACCAGCTTTCAGTTTCATTGATCTTTGTGATTGTCTTCTTTGTCTCTATTTCATTCATTTCTGCTCTGATCGTTATGATTTTCTTCCTCATACCAACTTTAGATTGGGCTTGTTCTTCTTTTTCTAGTTGTTTTAGGTATAAGGTTAAGTTGTTTATTTGAAATTTTTCTAGTTTCTTGAGGTAAGATTATACTGCTATAAAATTCCATCTTAGAGCAGTTTCTGCTGCTTGCCTAAGTTTTGGACCATTATGCTTTCAGTTTCATGTGTCTCTAGGTATTTTTTTAATTTATTCTTTGATTTCTTCAGTGATCCAGTGGTTGTGTAGTAGCATATTGTTTAGCCATCACGCGTTTGTGTTTCTTAGAGTTTTTTTTCTCATAGTTTATTTCTAATCTCACAGTGTTGTGATCAGAAAAGATGCTTGGTATGATTTCAGTTTCTTAAATTTACCAAGGCTCACCTTGTGGCCAAGTATATGGTCAATCCTGGAGAATGTTCTGTGTGCACTTGAGAAAAAGAGGTACTCTGCTGCATTGGGATGGAATGCTCTATAAATATCAATTAAGTCCAACTCGTCCAAAGTGTCATTTACGGCCTGATTTTCTGTCTGGATGATCTCTCCATTGATGAATGTGGGGTATTAAAGTACTAAATATTTAAAGTATTTTTAAAGTATTTAAAATATTTTAAAGTATTTAAAACAAATACTTTAAAATATTTTAAAGTATTAAAGTCCCCCACTTTGTGTTACTGTCAATTTTTCCCTTTATGTTTGTTAATATTTGCCTTACATATTGAGGTGCTCCTATGTGGGATGCATATATATTATAATTGTTATAACTTCTTCTTGGATTGAACACTTGATCATTATATAGTCTACTTCTTTGTCTCTTATAGCAGTCTTTGTTTTAAAGTCTATTTTTCTGATATGAGTATTGCTACCCCAGCTTTCTTATGATTTCCTTTTGCATGAAATACCATCTCCCATCTCCTTACTTTCAGCCTGTAAGTGTCTGAGGTGGGTATCTTGTAGACAACATATATATGGGACTTGTTTTTGTATCCACCCAGCCAGTCTATGTCTTTTGGTTGGTGCATTTAATCCATTTATACTTAATTATCAATATGTATGATTCTATTACCATTTTGTTCATTGTTTTGGGTTTTTTTTTTTTTTATATCTTTTCCTTCTGTTGTGTTTCTTGCCTTGAAAAGTTCCTTTAGCATTTATTGTAAAACTGGTTTGCTGCTGCTAAGTCACTTCAGTCGTATCCAACTCTGTGCGACCCCATAGACGGCAGCCCACCAGGCTCTGCCGTCCCTGGGATTCTCCAGGCAAGAACACTGGAGTGGGTTGCCATTTCCTTCTCCAAAACTGATTTAGTGGTGCTGAATTCTCTTAACTATTTGTGAAGAAAGCTTTTGATTTCTCTATCAAATCTGAATGAGAGTCTTGCTGGGTATTCTTGGTTGTAGGTTCTTCCCTTTCGTCACTTGGAATATGTCATGCCATTCTCTTCTGGCTTGTAGAGTTTCTGTTGAGAAATTGGCTGATAACCTTATAGGATTTCCCTTGTATGTTATTTGTTTTTTTCCCCTTGTTTCTTTTAATAATGTATCTTTGTCTTTAATTTTTGTCAGTTTGATTTTTGTGTGTCTCGGTGTGTTCCTCCTTGGGTTTATTCTGCCTGGGACTCACTGTGCTTCCTGGACTTCATTGACTATTTTCTTTCCCATGTTGGGGAAGTTTTCAGCTAATTATCTCTTTAAATATTTTCTCAGGTCCTTTCTCTCTCCTCCTTCTGGGACCCCTATAATGTGAATATTAGGCCATTTAATGTTGTCCCAGAGGGCTCTTAGGCTGTCTTCACTTCTTTTCATTCTTTTTTCTATATTCTGTTTTGCAGCAATGATTTCCACCATTCTGTCTTGCAGGTCACTAATCAGTTCTTCTGCCTCAGTTATTCTGCTATTGATTCCTTCTAATGTATTGTTCATCTCTTTTTGTTTGTTCTTTAGTTCTTCTGGGTCTTTGGTAAACATTTCTTGCATCTTCTCCATTCTTTTCCCAAGATCTGGGTTATCTTCATTATCATTCTTCTGAATTCTTCTATAGGAGGTTGCCTATCTCCACTACATTTAGTTGTTTTTCTGGGGATTTATCTTGTTCTTTCATCTGGAACATATTCCTATTTCTTTTCATTTTGGTTAGTTTTCTGTGATTGTGGTCTTAGTTCTGGAGGCTGCTGGTTTGTAGTTCTTATTTTTTCTGTTTGCCCTCTAGTGGATAAGGATAAGAGGCTTGCATCAAGCTTCTTGATGGGAAGGACTGGTTGTGGGAAAAAATGGATCTTGCTCTGGTGGACAGGGCCTTGCTCAGTAAAACTTTATCCAATTGTCTGCTGATGGCTGGGGCTGCACACCCTCCCTGTTGGTTGTTTGGCCTGAGGTGGCCCAGTCTTGGAGTCTACAGGCTCTATGGTAGGGCTATTGGAAAAGACCTCCAAGGGGACTTACACTGAGATGCATCTCCCAGTGATGCCAAGCAGAGCCCTGTGGGACTCCAGGGCACAGAGGCCTTTTTGTTCCCCATTCCTTGTAGGCAGGACTCTGGCCTGCCTGAACTGGAACTCTGGCCAGAACTCTGGCCTGGAACTCATGACCTCTGAGTTCCAAAGGGCAGAACAGTTGCTAATCAAAGGGGAAGAAGAAACAAAACCACTTGAGGCAAAGGTTCATCAGGATTAAGAGATGGACCACCTAGGACCCTCAGTTCAGTTCAGTTCAGTTCGGTTGCTCAGTTGTGTCCGACTCTTTGCGACCCCATGAATCGCAGCACGCTAGGCCTCCCTGTCCATCACCAACACTCGGAGTTCACTCAGACTCACGTCCATAGAGTCAGTGATGCCATCCAGCCATCTCATCCTCTGTCGTCCCCTTCTCCTCCTGCCCCCAATCCCTCCCAGCATCAGACTCTTTTCCAATGAGTCAGCTCTTCATATGAGGTGGCCAAAGTACTGGAGTTTCAGCTTTAGCATCATTCCTTCCAAAGAACACCCAGGTCTGATCTCCTTCAGAATGGACTGGTTGGATCTCCTTGCAGTCCAAGGGACTCTCAAGAGTCTTCTCCAACACCACAGTTCAAAAGCATCAATTCTCCAGTGCTCAGCTTTCTTCACAGTCCAACTCTCACATCCATACATGACCACTGGAAAAACCATAGCTTTGACTAAATGGACCTTTGTTGGCAAAGTAATGTCTCTGCTTTTGAATATGCTATCTAGGTTGGTCATAACTTTGCTTCCATGGAGTAAACGTCTTTTAATTTCATGGCTGCAGTCACCATCTGCAGTGATTTTGGAGCCCCCCAAAATAAAGTCTGACGCTGTTTTCACTGTTTCCCCATCTATTTGCCATGAAGTGATGGGACCAGATGCCATGATCTTCGTTTTCTGAATGTTGAGCTTTAAGCCAACATTTTCACTCTCCTCTTTCACTTTCATCAAGAGGCTTTTTAATTCCTCTTCACTTTCTGCCATAAGGATGGTGTCACCTGCATATCTGAGGTTATTGATATTTCTCCCAGCAGTCTTGATTCCAGCTTGTGCTTCTTCCAGCCCAGCGTTTTTCATGATGTACTCTGCATAAAAGTTAAATAAGCAGGGTGACAATATACAGCCTTATGTAGTGATATAGCCTTTTCCTATTTGGAACCAGTCTATTTCCTATTTGTTCCATGTCCAGTTCTAACTGTTGCTTCCTGACCTGCATATAGGTTTCTCAAGAGGCAGGCAGGTGCTCTGGTATTCCCATCTCTTTCAGAATTGTTCACAGTTTATTGTGATCCACACAGTCAAAGGCTTTGGCACAGTCAATAAAGCAGAAATAGATGTTTTTCTGGAACTCTCTCGCTTTTTGCATGATCCAGTGGATGTTGGCAGTTTGATCTCTGGTTCCTCTGCCTTTTCTAAAACCAGCTTGAACATCTGGAAGTTCACAGTTCACGTATTGCTGAAGCCTGGCTTGGAGAATTTTGAACATTACTTTACTAGCGTGTGAGATGAGTGCAATTGTGTGGTAGTTTGAGCATTCTTTGGCATTGCCTTTCTTTGGGATTAGAATGAAAACTGACCTTTTCCAGTCCTGTGGCCACTGCTGAGTTTTCCAAATTTGCTGGCATATTGAGTGCAGCACTTTCACAGCAGCATCTTTCAGGATTTGAAATAGCTCAACTGGAATTCCATCACCTCCACTAGCTTTGTTCGTAGTGATGCTTTCTAAGGTCCACTTGACTTCACATTCCAGGATGTCTGGCTCTAGGTCAGTGATCACACCATCGTGATTATCTGGGTCATGAAGATCTTTTTTGTACAGTTCTTCTGTGTATTCTTGCCACCTCTTCTTAATATCTTCTGCTTCTGTTAGGTCCATACCATTTCTGTCCTTTATTGAGCCCATCTTTGCATGAAATGTTCCCTTTTTCCTCTGTTTTTTTTTGCATTGATCGCTGAGGAAGGCCTTCTTATCTCTTCTTGCTATTCTTTGGAACTCTGCATTCAGATGTTTATATCTTTCCTTTTCTCCTTTGCTTTTCGCTTCTCTTCTTTAGACCCTGCACACACCCTAATCTTGTCAGCAACCCCACCTTTGGAAACTGCAGAAGAAAGAAGAATACAAGACTGTTACTGCCTTGATCCTTATCACATACTCCTGCCTGACTATATAACCTTCGTCTGTCTAAAATATGGGAGACCCAGGTTCGAGCCCTGGGTTGGGAAGATCCCCTGGAGAAGGAAATGTCAATCCACTCCAGTACTATTGCCTGGAAAATCCCATGGACGGAGGAGCCTGGTAGGCTATAGTCCATGGGGTCGCAAAGAGTTGGACACGACTGAGCGACTTCACTTTCACTTTACTCACCAGGGAAGGGAAACCCGTTCTTGAGACACTAGCTTACTGTGTTCACCCTTTGCCTGGCAAAGTAATAGACCTGCTCTTTCTTTCTCCTCCATAACTCTGTCTGCATTTGTTTGGCCTTGGTCCACAAAGAACCAAGATTTTGGCAACACCAAGACTGCTGCCGCCAGTGCCCCTCCCACTATGGCAGGCCACTGCTGACCCAGTCCTCTGCAGGAGACCCTCACACGCTCACAGGTAGGTCTGGCTCAGTCTTCTGCGGGTCACTGTTCCTTTCCCCTCGGTCCTGGTGCACACAGGTTTTGCTTGTGCCCTCCAAGAGTGGAGTCTGTTTCTCCTAGTCCTGTGGAGCTCCTATAATCAAGTCCCACTGGCCTTCAAAGTCAGATTCCCTTGGGATTCCCAATACCTTGGCTGGATCCCCCACCTGGGGAGCCTGATGTGGGGTCTAGAACCTTCACGACAGTGTGAGGATTTCTTTGGTTTTATTGTTCTCCGGTTTGTGGGTCACCCACTCAGTGGGTATAGTGTTATAGCCACGCGTTCCGGGAAACAAACTCACTCAGAAGGACAATGCAGATAGTGGAGTGCAGTTTACTACACCGGCGCACCCAAAGCAGAGTCTCCTCTTAGCCAAGGACCCCGACCAGCATTTGTGAAAATCTTTTATACCCCATGTGTACGTGTCCAAACCCACCACCCCGAATTCCTTGAGACTTACATAAACAAAGAAAGGGTAAATACAATCACAATAACCCCATCATTCGTGTGTTATGTGTTCAAACAGGTAATCATCAATAAGCCCACGGTTACATTCCAAACAGTTAATGATTAATAAGCCCTCGGTTACATTCCAACCAGTTAATAATTGATAAGCCTGTGGTTACATTCCAATCAGTTCAGTTCAGTTCAGTTGCTCAATCATATCTGACTCTGTGATCCCATGAATTGCAGCACGCCAGGCCTCCCTGTCCATCACAAACTCCCGGAGTTCACTCACTCACGTCCATTGAGTCAGTGATGCCATCCAGCCATCTCATCCTCTGTCGTCCCCTTCTCCTCCTGCCCCCAGTCCCTCCCAGCATCAGAGTCTTTTCCAATGAGTCAACTCTTCGCATGAGGTGGCCAAAGTACTGGAGTTTCAGCTTTAGCATCATTCCTTCCAAAGAAATCCCAGGGCTGATCTCCTTCAGAATGGACTGGTTGGATCTCCTTGCAGTCCAAGGGACTCTCAAGAGACTTCTCCAACACCACAGTTCAAAAGCATCAATTCTTTGGTGCTCAGCTTTCTTCACAGTCCAACTCTCACATCCATACATGACCACAGGAAAAACCATAGCCTTGACTAGACAGAACTTTGTTGGCAAAGTATTGTCTCTGCTTTTGAATATGCTATCTAGGTTGGTCATAACTTTCCTTCCAAGGAGTAAGCGTCTTTTAATTTCATGGCTGCAGTCATCATCTGCAGTGATTTTGGAGCCCAAAAAAATAAAGTCTGACACTGTTTCCACTGTTTCCCCATCTATTTCCCATGAAGAGATGGGACAAGACGCCATGATCTTCGTTTTCTGAATGTTGAGCTTTAAGCCAACTTCTTCACTCTCCACTTTCACTTTCTACATTCCAATAGATGCAGAAAAAATTTATGACCTGTCCGGAGGCAGGGGTGATTAGAGTATGTTTTCTCTTAGTCGATGAGTAACCTGGATGTGATCTTCAAGATTCCCCTGTCTGGAGAGGGTCTTACCCTTCTGTTGTAGTTTCCATAGGCACTAAGCACAGAGTTCAGAGTCTGTTGGAGAGGTGGCTGAGCCTGATCAGCACGAACAGGCCTCAGATGGGGTCCAGGCCCTGTGAATTCCTTCTTCAGTAGGATTTTATTTTATTGTGATTGTGCCACTCCTACCATTTCGTTGTGGCTTCTTCTTTGTCCTTGGATATGGAGTATCTTTTTTGGGTAGCTTCCAGTGTCTTCCTGTTGATGGTTGTTCAAAAGCTAGTTGTGATTTTGGTGCTCTGGCAGAAAAAGACGAGTGCACATCCTTCTACTCTGTCATCTTGGACCAGTCTCTTTCCTTACTTTCTGGAACAAAAGGCAATCTAGGCTCAATTTGTTCTTTTCCTGACTTAGCCCAATAATCAACCATTTCTTCAAGTGGCTCTGGCTTCTTTTAACAAAAGATAGTATTTGAAAGGGGCTTCCCAGGTAGCTCAGATGGTAAAGAATCCATCTGCAATGCAGGAGACCCCAGTTTGATTACTGGTTTGGAAAGATTCCCCTGGAGAAGGGATAGGCTACCCACTCCAGTATTCTTGGGTTTCCCTGGTGGTTCAGTCAGTAAAAAAATCTGCCTGCAACATGAGAGACCTGGGTTTGATTCTTGGGTTGGGAAGATCCCCTGGAGGAGGGCATGGCGACTCACTCCAATATTCTTGCCTGGAGAATTCCCATGGACAGAGGAGCCTGTGGGCTATAGTTGATGAAGTCACAAAGAATTGGACATGACTGAGTGACTAAGCACAGCACAGCGCAGTATTTGGAAACCAGGATCTAGGTGCCAGATGTTCTCGTTGCTACTATGATGCCATTGTTTCTAGGCCTTTTCAGCAGATAAAACTAAGAAATACATGAATTTACTATGTATGTACACACACACGCACACATGCACGCATACACTACTCCAATTACTTTTGCCACCTAACATACCACCACCAAAATTGATACAGAATACTGTATCAGAAAGGACATGGTGAGGCTGGCTTGTCTTTGCTCAGTGATGTCTTAGTCCTTATCTGAGGACACTTACAGGCTGAGGGTGACTTAAATGATAAGAGCTGGGATCATCTGAAACAACTTTCTTTTACACATCTGGCAGTTGATGCTGGCTGTCAGCTGGTTCTCTGCTACGGCTGTTGGCTAGAACACCTACATGTGTCCTCTCCAAGCAGCCTGTGTTTCTTCATGGCATGGAAACCTTGAGATAAAATTCTTACATGGCACTCATGGCTCCAAAGGCATGTTGCAGTGAATAAGGCAGAAGTTATATCATCTTTTATAAGCTAGCCTCAGAAATGATACAGCATGACTTCTGTTTCATTCTATTGGTTACAAGACACTTACAAACCTGTTTAGATTCATGGAGGGGAGGTATGGACCTCACAAACCCACCTCTTTTTTAATTAATTAATTAATTAGGCTGCATGGGGTCTTACTTGCAGCATGCAAGATCATTAGTCACAGCATGTAGGATCTAGTCCCCTGACCAGGGATCCAACCCAGGCTCCCTCCGTTGGGAGCGTGAAGTCAGCCACTGGACCACCAAGGGAATTCCCAATCCACTTCTTTTTTAGAAAAATTTATTGAAATAGATCTGATTTACTACATTGTGTTAATTTCTGCTGTAGAACAGAGTGATTCAGTTATACATACATATATTCTCTTTCATATTCTTTTCCATTATAGTTTGTCACAGAATATTGAATATAGCTCCCAGTGCTATACAGTAAGACCGTGTTGTTTATCCATCTTATATATAATAGTTTGCATGTGCTAATTCCAAACTCCCATTCTTCCCTCCTCCAGTCCCCCAATCTTTAGCAACCACAAGTCTGTTCTGTATGTCTGTGAGTCTATAAACCCATCTCTTAATGAAAGAAATGGAGAGAATTAAAGACAAAATAGTAGATGAGGAAGAGAACAAGAGTACAACCAATCCTTTCAAATAATTTTACCATAAAGGGAAGGAAAGAAATGTTGCATAGTGTAGAAAGAGATGCAGGCTCAAGGGGAAGGATTTTTAAAATAAGAATATCTCAGTATTTTCACATACTGATAGGAATGAGAAAGTACAGAGGGACAGGGACCAGAGAGTGCAGTGGTAGGAGTGATGCCCTTGGCTGAGAAGGACTGAGATTCAGTGCGCAAGTGGAGAGGGTGGCCTTAGATAGACACTTAAACTTGTGGTGCCTGGACAGAGACAGAGTCTAAGACCAGAAATGCAGGAGAAGGTGGGAAGTGGAGAAAGAAGTTCTTTTCTGTTGCCCCTTTTGTTCCACGAACTAGGAAGTAATGTCATCAGTTGGGCACAAGTGAGTTGATGTGAAGAGAGAAAAGAAGGTGCCCCAGAGCTAGAGTAAAAATGGAGGCTTATATATAATAAGTCTAAATTTTTAAAGTTAATCAGCAAACTAATAAACTGTTAGATATGTTCTTTACTCTTACCTTTGATAAGTCTACCTTCATAACAACAAAATAAGACAATACAACTGAGACAATATCAAAATGACCTCATTTAACTATTATCACATGTACCTAGGTATTCTTTTGGTGGACCAGATAAGGCTGGACAAGTAACCAAATAAAGATGTGCTTTATTAGAGAAAGGATAGTCTTATCAATCAGTGGTGTTGGGGAAACTGGACAACCACATGCAAAAAAAAAAAAGAGAGAGAGAGAGACTAGACTACTACGTCATACCATTCACAAAGAGTCAACTCAAAATGTCAAAATGGATTAAAGACTTGAATGTAAGACCTGAAATCATAAAACTCTTAGACAAAAACTATACGGTATTCTCTTTCACGTGGATTGGAGCATTATCTTTCTGGATATGTCACCGCAGGCAAGGGAAACAAAAGCAAAAATAAATCAAACTGTATCAAACTAAAAAGCTTTTGCATAGCAAAGGAAACCATCAACAGAAATGAAAAGACAACCTACAAAATGGGAGAAGACATTTTAAAATTGTATATCTGATAAGGGCTTGATATTCAAAGTATATAAAGAACTCATACAACTCAACATTGAAAAAACACAACTCAATTTTTTTTTTTTTAATGGGCAGAGGTGCTGAATAGACGTTTTTCCAAAGAAGACACTCAGATGGCCAACAGGCACATGAAAAAGATGTTCAACATCACTAATTATTAGGAAAATACAAATCAGAATCACAAGATATCACCGTGCCTGTCAGAATGGCTATTATCAGAAAGGCAAGAAATAACAAATGTTGATGAGGATGCAGAGAAAAGGGAATCTGTGTATACTTTTGGGGGAATGTAAATTTGTACAGCCATTATTGAGAACAGTATGGAGATTCCTCAAAAAATTAAGACTAGAATTACCATATAATCCAGCTATTCTGCTTTTGGGTATTTATCCCGCAAATATGAAAACACCAACTTAAGAGATATATGCATCTCACATGTTTATCACAGTATCATTTACAATAGCCAAGCTGTGGAAATAGCCTCAGTGCCCATTGGTGGATGAAAGGATAACTAAGATGTGGCACATGCATGTTCAGTGGAATACCACCAGCCGTACAAAGATGAAATCTTGCAATCGGAGACAATACGGATCTTAAGGATGTTACACTAAGTGAAATAACTCAGATGGAGAAGGACAAATAAACTGTGTGATTTTTGCTCATATGGGGAATATAAAGAACAAACAAAAAACCGAAATAAATGAACAAGCCAGACTAAATAAAAAGAAACACATAAATACAGAGAACAAAGCAGGGGCAGAGAGGAATGGATGGGAGGAAGGTGAGGTGGGGGAAGGGTAGCGACTCCAAGGTGATAGATGGAAACGAAACTTCTGGTGATGAGCCCACTGTAGTGTATACAGAAGTAGGAACGTAATGTTGTACGCATGAAACGTAGCCAATATTGCTTCAATTTTAAAAAGACTTATTATTTACAAACTAGTAAATACATATTTCAAGCTGTTTATATTTTCTTCATTTTTGCAAAGTCACTATTTATAGTGTTCACTGAGATTTTCACATAGCCTATGTTCTAGTAATGGTAATGGGCTAAAGAATTTAAAAGGTAAATGCAACTAATTTCAAACTTTGTGAAATATATTGAATATATTTTCATAAACACATAAAATGAAGTTAATGTAAAATTTAAATTATTTTCATGCTTTCAAATGTTATTTTTCTAATATTTGAATTGTCTACTAAAATTAAAGCGTAGGGGCTTCCCTGCTAGTCCTGTGGTTAAGAATCCACCGGCCAATGCTGGGGACACGGGTTTGATCTGTGATCTGGGAAGATCCCACAGGCTGTGGAGCAACTAATCCGGTTCAACTACTGAGCCCTCACACCACATCTACTGAAGCTCACGTGCCTACAACCTGTGCCCCGCAACAAGAGAAGCCATTGTGATGAGAAGCCCAAGCGCCGAAGTGAAGAGGAGCCTTTGTGCGCCACAGCTAGAGAAAGCCTACTCACAGCAACGAAGACCCGGCACCGCCAAAAACAGATAGATAGATAGATAAATAAGACATCTGTGATGATTAATTTAAAAAATTAGAGGGTTAATTGCAAATTATACTGAATAAACAAAAATTGTTTATAGAACGCTGACATGAAACTTTAACTTTCTGAAATTTTAATTAAATGTTATGAAATATTTTTTATAAAATTAAAACAACATGTAATTCAAGTGTTAGATGTCTGTTTAGTTGCCAGTGTAGCTTCATGTGCCATGTTTGTTATGTGTATATATATATACAACCTGAATAGTAATATCAATTATTTAGTACAAGGAAAATATCCCTCAGCCACCATATACAACTGTAGCCCTCTGAGAAAGGATACATCATTATGTAAGAAAGGATTGCATTCCTCCTGACTGAGAGAGAAGGTTTGACAAGTTAGTTAATTTGTCTTTCCTCTTACTTAATCCCTATCATTGCTAAATTTTTCTTGCATCCCAAACAAGTATCCATCTGTAGGGTCACAATCCATGAATCTTCACAGCATTTGGTCACTATCACCTTTTGCTTCAATGACAGAGGACAAGAGGTCTGGAAACACATTCCTTGTGACTTGAATAGTGTTAATTATAAAGGCAGATGTTTAGCCTTGGTCATGCTGTGTGTAGTAGGCAACCTTCTTAAGTGGCCCCGAGTGGTCTCTACCTTCTGACAGCCATGCCCATATGTAACGCCTTTCCCTTGAGTGTGGGCTGAATCTAGTGACTTGCTCGTAATGAATAGAATATGGCAGAGTGATGGGGTGTCAATTCTGAGATTAAACGTCAAGATTTTTGTCTTGTAGGCACTCTTTCCACAGCTGGTTTTGATGAAGCAAATTGTTATTTTGGAGAGGCCCACATGGCAAGACGCTGAGGGTGGCCTCTGGGCAGTAGTCAACAAGAAACTGATAACTTCAGTCCAGCAACCTTTAAGGAACTGAATCCTGCCAACAACTTGGGGAAAGGCTTAGAAGCAGGTCTTTTCCCAACTGAGCCTTCAGATGAGATCACTGGCAACACTTTGATTGCAACTTTGTGAGACCCTGAAGCAGAGGATCCAGCTAAGCTTCTCGCAGGTTTCTGACCCACAGACATCATGAAATAATGTGTGCTGTTTTGAGCCGCTAGTTTTGGGGGTACTTTTTTATATAGCTAATACACTGAGCCAGAATTGTGTCAGTCCTTAGTAACACAGATACCTTATGTCCCTTCAAAAGTTTTTGTGTGTGTTGACATGTCGTGTCCTCTTAAATATAGGGCTCAGTCTTCAATTTTTTTGTTTGCATGTTCCCTAAAAGCCTTTTGGAAAACTCTATGACTTGTTGCACACTTTTTACTTCATATCTAATTTCTTTCCTTGTAAATTTAAATAACTACAAACAATGTAAAATATTTAATATCACAAATATTGACATTTAAAAATAAAACTTTATAATACTCTTTTAAATGTGACCAATAGAACCTAAATGCCATAACTTTTTTCTTTTGGCTGTGCAGTGCTCCATGCTGGATCTTAGTTTTTTAGCCAGGAACCAAACCTGTGTGCCCTGCAGGGGAAGCTCTGAGTCTTAACCACTGGACTGCCAAGGGTGTCCCAATGCCATAGCTTTTTGATATTCAACATCATCCTTTAAAAATCATGAATAGACTCTTTTTCAACAATTGGACATTGTACATTATTTACTTCTTCCTTGAACTCATATTTCATTCATTTCCACTACATAATTTTATCTTAATGTATATCTGAAAGCCTTGTATTGATCTGTATTTCTCTGTAACAAAATATACTTTCAAAAAGTTAGTTCTTTTTAATTTCTTTTAATCATAATACTCTAAATGTTTAAACTTTTGGATTGAACTGTTAGCAACAAAGCAAATTGATTGAAATCACATGTATTACACAGATGTATTATACAGCTTGATAGATTTATTAAATATAAATATAAAATGTTATTCACAATGCATCTTTTAAAGGGTTTTTAGCTAGTTCTGTAATAGGGAAGAACAGATGTGACTCCATACTAGATCTGTTCCTTTTAACTTTAGTGCTCTGTTGCCTAGGCTCAGTCATGCTGGCTCTGCACCTTTTGTAAAAGAATGTTGCCTATAGCTTCCAGTATACAGGATACCCTGACCCTGACCTGACCAGGGTAACTATTCTAGTATCAGTTTTGTTTGAGGTTTGGAGGAACATCATGACCTGACTGTGACCTGATCTACGTGGACAGCTGTAAGAACAAGGCATTCCACGCCAAGAAGTTGGCAACAACTAACCACACCCCTTCCTCATCTTCCCTTTCAAAGGGCTTTGCTGGGCCTTCCCTGGCAGTCCAGTGATTGAAATTCCCCACTGCACGGGGCACGGATTGGATCCCTCGCCAGTGAACTAAGATCCTACATGCCAAGTTCAGTTCAGTTCAGTCGCTCAGTCGTGTCCGACTCTTTGCAACCCCATGAACCGCAGCACGCCAAGGCCCCCCTGTCCATCACCAACTCTCGGGGTTTACCCAAACTCATGTCCATTGAGTCGGTGATACCATCCAACCATCTTCGTTCTCTGTCATCCCCTTCTCTTCCTGCCCTTAGTCTTTCCCAGCATCAGGGTCTTTTCAAAAGAGTCACCTCTTGCATCAGGTGGCCAAAGTATTGGAGTTTCAGCTTCAACATCAGTCCTTCCAATGAACACCCAGGACTGATCTCCTTTAGGATGGACTGGTTGGATCTCCTTGAAGTCCAGGGGACTCTCAAGAGTATTCTCCAACACCACAGTTCAAAAGCATCAATTCTTCTGCACTCAGCGTTCTTTATAGTCCAACTCTCACATTCATACATGACTACTAAAAAAACCATAGCCTTGCCAAGAGGGGCAGCCAAAAAGAAAAAAACAAAGCTCTGCTTGAAAGCCTGGGGAGTTCTGGTTTGCCAGGCCCTGCAATAAACCTTAGGGCTTCCCAGGTGGCACCGTGGTAAAGAATCTGCCTGCTAATGCAGGAGACACAGGAGACCCAGATTTGATCCTTGGGTTGGGAAGGTCCCTTGAAGTAGGAAATGGCAACCCACTCCAGTATTCTTGCCTGGAAGATTCCATGGACAGAGGAGCCCGCCTGGCTACAGTCCATGAAGTTGTAAAGAGACGGGACACTACTAAGCACGCACATACAGGCGGTAAACTTCTCTCTGCTCCAGACTCTTAACTTTTCAGTATTGTTTGACTGCACTGTGCCTCAGGCACACAGAGTGGCTTTAGGTAACAGTTCATGTATCCCTGAATCATAAATCATATTGATGGAATGAGTCAGCTTTCAGTAACATTCTCTATTTTTTTTTCCATAAAAATAAAAGCTGAGAGTTCTTGTTCACATAAATAAGAAAGTGGGAATTGCAATGTAAATTTATCATAGCAATGACACTCATTTCTCATTTATTTATTTGGCTATGCCAGCTCTTATTTGCAGCATGTGGGATCATCAATCATTGTTGCGACATGCAGGATCTTTAGTTGCAGCTTGGGCATTCGAACTCTTATTTGTGGCATGTGGGAATCTAGATTCCTGACCAGGGATTGAACTTGGGCACTCTGCCTTGAGAACTTGGAGGCTTAGCAACAGGGACAACCAGGGAAGACCCAACAGTCACTTCTTTGAACTCCTTCTGAACTATATGTGAAAAATCACATCATAAGCCATCATAAATGTATTGCAAAATACATTAAAATTTAATGTATCAAACTAAAAACTCAATTAGATTCTCTTTTAATTTTGTTGAAAACAAAGAATTGAAAACAACCTCACTTGCTAAAGGATTCATTACTCAATCATTAGAGTCGTTTACTTTCCAAAACAATATTTCAAATTATACTTTTGTTTAGCAACCCAGATGTTTTTACATTTCTCCACCTTGGGAGAATGGCAAATGGGAAATGGTAAAAAAGGAGGAGAGAAAATATGCACAAAAGTTCTGAGGTAAATTAGTTTTAGGAGAAGGATATACAAAAATAGAGAACGTGAACATGAATACCTTCATAACCGGTCATGTCCTCATGTCCCTTGTAAGGACTTTGGGTATTCCTTGGAGTCTGCACACTTCAAGGTGAAGACCACTGGATTAGGGACATGTAGCATGGTTGTCAGCCAGTATGAAGTCTACTTAAGACTTAACATAAATTCAAAGTGAGAAATTCAAAGCCAGCATGGTTGTGTAGTTTTCTTTCCCTTGAGATATGCTCAGCCACGTGAAAGCAATGGCAGAGAGGCAGAGTTAGGACCTTTTGCCAGGAGTGCTGGGAAAGGATGAAGGGATAAAGGAGTCAAGGTTGTATGCAGAAATAACTTCAGGATTATTGGTGCAATCCAGACAGGAAGGCGAGTGCTAAAATTTCCAGTTCTTAAGGAGGAGCTTTCCAAAGGTAGCAAAGTGAGAAGAGAAGAGGGCTCAAGCCCAAGCTTTGGACAGCTGCAGCATTTAATGTCAGGATGAGAAAGGCAGTGGAGATCGAGTGGTTACAGAGGTGGATATCAGTAAGTGTTGGGTCTTGGAGGCCAAGGAAAGTGTCCCAAGAAAGTGGAAGTGTACCAGTCACCGGCTGCTGGGGAAATTAGTAACAGGAGGTCTGGAAAGTCCACTGTATTTCAGTTCAGTTCAGTTCAATTCAGGTGCTCAGTAGTGTCTGACTCTGTGATCCCATGAATTGCAGCACACCAGCCTCCCTGTCCATCTCCCGGAGTTCACCCAAACTCACGTCCATCAAGTTGATGATGCCATCCAGCCATCTCATCCTCTGTCGTCCCCTTCTCCTCCTGCCCCCAATCCCTCCCAGCATCAGACTCTTTTCCAATGAGTCAACTCTTTACATGCAGTGGTCAAAGTATTGGACTTTCAGCTTTAGCATCAGTCCTTCCAAAGAACATGCAGGACTGATCTCCTTTAGAATGGACTGGTTGGATCTCCTTGCAGTCCAAGGGACTCTGAACAGACTTCTCCAACACCACAGTTCAAAAGCATCAATTCTTCGGTGCTCAGCTTTCTTCACAGTCCAACTTTCACATCCATACATGACCACTGGAAAAACCATAGCCTTGACTAGATGGATCTTTGTTGGCAAAGTAATGTCTCTGCTTTTCAATATGCTATCTAGGTTGGTCATAACTTTGCTTCCAAAGAGTAAGCATCTTTTAATTTCACGGCTGCAATCACCATCTGCAGTAATTTTGGAGCCCCAAAATTAAAGTCTGACACTGTTTCCACTGTTTCCCCATCTATTTCCCATGAAATGATGGGACCAGATGCCATGATCTTCGTTTTCTGAATGTTGAGCTTTAAGCCAACTTTTTCACTCTCCTCTTTCACTTTCATCAAGAGGCTTTTGAGTTCCTCTTCACTTTCTGCCATAAGGGTGGTGTCATCTGCATATCTGAGGTTATTGATATTTCTCCCAGCAATCTTGATTCTAGCTTGTGCTTCTTCCAGCCCAGTGTTTCTCATGATGTACTCCGCATATAAGTTAAATAAGCAGGGTGATAATATACGGCCTTGACGTACTCCTTTTCCTATTTGGAACAAGTCTGTTGTTCCATGTCCAGTTCTAACTGTTGCTTCCTGACCTGCATATAGGTTTCTCAAGAGGCAGGTCAGGGCTTAGCAACATTCAAAGTTTTACATGGCAAAACCAGCATCATTAACTTGAAACCAAGCTTGCAACTTGGTCACAGATTGATGATGATATCAGTTTGCATCCATCCTGGGATTATAAGTGGGAACCCTAAATGGCAATCTTTGAAGGCTCACCCATGGAGTGGGACACGCTGCCTGGGACCCTTTCCCAATTGGGACTCCAGATGTGCTGTGACACAGGACTGTTTAAATCTGGATGTTGGTCAGAACTCAATTTGGTTATATAGTCTCTGCTCTTTCTAGTTCTCTTTTCTTTTAATGTTAGTATGTTGAAAGTAAGTTAGATAATTCTCTAATAAATATCTGTATTATTTATCTGTATAAAATGAGTGGCTTATTTTGTTAACAAATCCTTTGAGCCTGAGATGAAGGTGCAAACTTTCTGCAAAACAGGGCCAAACCACACAAATCTGGCCTTGGGGACCTCAAACCCAATGGAGAGCAGAGGAGGCTCCATACTGAATACAGAGACTTTTATTGATGGGAGGCCTATATCCCAAGCAGTGAACCCGCAGCCTCCTTTCCCCAGCTGGGTCCCAGAAGACCGGCAATCCACTTTCAATCACCCAGGAGTCTGACGCTTGGAGGCAACTGCCTCCCTCAAGGGAAAATACCCACAGATACAGACGTTTGAATGTGATTCAAATAAAAATCTTTTAAAAGTTTTTACTGAATGTGTTATTATATTGTTTCTGTTTTACGTTTTGGTTTTTTGGCCACAACGCAGGTAGAATCTTAGCACCTCGGATCCCTCCTCCACCCTGCATCAGAAGGTAGTCTTTACTGGACAGCCAGGGAAGCCCCTGATTCAAAACTTTTAAAGTCTGGATTGTCTCTCAATAACTCACAGTAAGGCTACTAGTTCCCACCTGGATACCACAGTGGCCCACCAGCTTGCCGGTGGCTTGCTTTTAAGCAGGAGTTTTCAGGTCAAGATCACTAGACATTTAAGGGAGATTTTGGACAGGAACAAAAAAATTAAAATAAAAAGCAACAAGGAGGAGAGCCGGCGGAGCTGGTGGGAGCGCGCCTGTTGCAAGATGGCGGCGGCCACGCGGTCCCCGCCGGTCGCGGGGCCGCTACCGGCAGCGGCTGCGCTGCCTCCGGTCAGACGGATCTCCATCGCACCGACGGTCCCTGGCTCAAGCGGGCCCAGCAACGATCCGGCCTTTCTGGTCAAGCCGTGGACCCTCCTGAGCGACCCCTGACAGACACGTGGAGCTGTGTCCACGTGCTCGACCAGGCTGGCTGGCTGCCTGAGTGCCCAAGCAAGGCGCGGCCAGCCTCGTGCGGCTGCTCGACCCCTGTGGCTTCCGGAAGGTGGTCCTCATCGAGACCGGCAGCCGGGTCAGGCCAGAGTCGATGACCCCGAGTGCCAGCACCGCGCTTCCTGCGCGGCCAGGAGTAGCTCCTGGAGAACGATCAGGAGGGAAGTGACCGTGCGTCCACCGAGGAGTGAGGACATAAAGCTTCGCCAGGACAGTATCACCAGGCTGCTGACCGCCTTTCCGTGGATGAAGGGGAAGCAGGAGAGCACGGACCCCAACCCGCCCCGCATGAGGCAGAGGACGAGGCCCCGTGGCGGGACGTGGCCGGCCTGCAGCAGAAGCAAGCCAGGCCGCAGAAGGCGGTCGACAGGCTCGTCCACGTTCTCATCCAGTTGGCGCGTCCAGCCGGATCCTGCAGGTGATGAGAACGATCCCGGTGATGCTGAAGACGGCGGCTCGGCACATCCCAAGCCCCAGAATGGCTGGCAACACTCCCTGGAGCAGGTCCACTACAGCCCCTATGAGGCTCCCGCCTGGCCTACAGCGGCCCCAGCCTCTCCTCCCCAGATGCTGTTGCCAGCTCTCGCCCCATCATCTGTGACATCACTGAGCTGCCCCCAGCAGCCCCTTGGCAAAGAGAGTCCCCTGTCCAGCAGGCCCTTGGTTGAAATCAAGAAGGAGCCCTCCCCATCCCCCAGGCCACCTCAGAGCCCCTGGGCCAAGGATTCCAGTCCTCTGTGATGGGGACTCCCTTGTCTCCAGTTCAGTTCAGTCACTCATTCGTGTTCAACTGCAGCATGCCAGGCCTCCCTGTCCATCACCACCTCCCAGAGCCTACTCAAACTCATGTCCATCGCCTCCCTGATGCTATCCAACCATCTCATCCTCTGTCGTCCCCTTCTCTTCCCACCTTCAATCATTCCCTGCATCAGGGTCTTTTCCAATGAGTCTGTTCTTCGCATCAGGTGGCCAAAGTATTGGAGTTTCAGCTTCAGCACCAGGCCTTCCAATGAATATTCAGGATGATTTCCTTTAGGATGGATTGGTTGAATCTCCCTGCAGTCCAAGGAACTCTCAAGAGTCTTCTCCAACACCACAGTTTGAAAGCATCAAATCTTCGGTGCTCAGCTTTCTTTATAGTCCAACTCTCACATCCATACACGACTACTGGAAAAGCCATAGGTTTGACTAGACAGACCTTTGTTGGTAATGTCTCTGCTTTTTAATGTGCTGTCCAGGTTGGTCACATTCTTCCAAGGAGCAAGCGTCTTTTAATTTCACGGCTGAAATTGGTCACATTCTTCCAAGGAGCAAGCGTCTTTCAATTTCACGGCTGAGTCACCAGCTGCAGTGATTTTGGACACCATTCTGTGGGAGAATCTGAGCCTGCCGCCCAGGCCACATCAACCACACCCTTTACAGATGGGGGGTTGGGGGGAGCGCCCTCCCCACAGTCCCTGCCCCTCCCAGCCCCGCCCCCGTCCCCCATCAGGTGCCTCAGCCTAAACCACCTGGACAGTTTGGCTCACTCCCCGAAGAGGCCTGGGGGCGCCCGTCTCTTCCCCAGCCCCTCCTGCTGTCTGCATTACCGAGTCCAGTCAGGGACCGAGCTCAAGGACCACTTGGATCCACAGACTCCAACCTGGATGACCTGAAGACCAGGCAGACTAGGCATGGCTTCCACGTGGACACCACAACCCTCCTGGATCTGTTCTGCCCCTCGGTGACAGTGCCCGACAGGAGCCTGCCTGACCCGGGCAGCAGCCTGGCCCGCAAGCCCCCAGGCCTCTGGAGCCAGAGAACAGTAGCCCTGACTCCGGGAAGCAGCTCCTGCAGGCCCCAGGCTCTGTGACGGCCAGCAACCTTCCAGTGCAGTTCGAAATAAAGGAGGGCTCCTGCTTCTCCCAGGGGGAAGACCACGGAGGGGATCCCACCATCTCCCTGCTAACTGGGAGGAGGGCCGGCCTGTGCCCTTCCCCACCCCTCCCAATGCAGGGCTGGTCTCAGGAGCCTGGTAACTGGTCTGCCATGGCCCCCAGTCAGCACCAAGGGCCACTCCTGTGTGCCATCTCTTGCTTGGCACTTCACAGCCACACTCGGACTGACCACTTCAGGTAGAACTGTATTTTGGACTTTTTGCATGAGAGATACCCCCCCGCCACACACACACCTTTTGCCTTTCTCCTTCCATTGAGATGTTGTCTTTACTCACTCAGTCGTATCCAACTCTTTGTGACCTCATGGACTGTAGCCCACCAGGCTCCTCTGTCCTTGGGATTTCCCAGGCAAGAATACTGGAGTGGGTTGCCATATCCTTCTCCAGGGGATCTTCCCAACCCAGGGATCAAACTTGGGTCTCCCACACTGTGGACAGATTCTTTACCACCTGAGCCACCAGAGATATACAGATACGTGTGTGGATGGACACACGAGACAGGCAGAGATCTATGAAAGTCTGGGCTCTGTCTGTGGCTGGGAAAAAAAACAACACGGAGGAAACAGAGAAGAGGGAAACGCCTCATAAATTATAATAAACTTCCTCATAGATAAGCTAGAGTATCTATGAAAGAAAAACAGGATGCTGTAAAAAAAAAAAATTAGCAAGAAGGTACAGTAAGATGATCAATAGTATATGAGAAATAAAACCTTAAGTCCAATTTTAAGATCTAGATTTTATTACTTCTTATGATGGAAAGAAGCTACTGGCATTTAAAAAACAATTGTCATTATCCTTAGCTCAAGCAACCAACAAAAGTATGTACCTTCTTTTTTGTAAAAAAAACAATAGTCATTATCCTTAGCTCAACCAGCCAACAAAGGTATGTACCTTCTTTTTTGTCTTGAAAATGACTGAAATCTCTAAAGAAAGAAATGTACCTTTCTCCAAGAAATTCTTTCTCTGAGAAATTCTTGTGAGTACCTAGTTAACTGGAGAAATTGAATCTCGCCCTAAGTATTGAGGAGGCTCTTTAAGGCATATGCAGTTAAAAATTAAAAGCTGTCTTGTTAAACCTTAAGCACAGCCTTCTAGGGGGAAGGTGACTTCTCTGTGTCTCTGAGATATAAATGTCCCACACGGTCTTACTAGGTTGCTCTGTTGTGTGTGTGTTTGTTTATATTAGGCCTAGAAGAGGTCTTATCCTGTTCTTACTCGGTGGCCAAATGATGGATCCTTTTAAAATTAGAGAAACTAATAAATTATTAAATATAGAGCTTTCTCATTGTAAACAACTGTTGTGTTGGTACCTATAAAACACCAGGGTTTCCTTGGTGGCTCAGATGGTAAAGAATCTGCCTGCAATACAGGAGACCTGGATTAAATCCCTGGGTCGGGAAGATCCCCTGGAGAAGGGAATGGCAACCAACTCCAGTATTCTTGCCTGGAGAATCCCATGGAGGGAGGAGCCTGGTGGGCTACAGTCCATGGAGTATAGCAAAGAGTTGGACACGACTGAGCAACTACACTGAGAAATTATTATCTGTTTTAATTATTTAGGAATTGTATTGATTTGACACTGCAAATATGTACAAAAGAACTCTTCCTATTGAATACAGAGCATATGTGCAAAATCCCAAAGGAGGAAAGGCACATCCCCTGTTTTGTTTTGTTTTGTTTTTTTCTGTTCTGTACCAGTTCACCTCTCAGGAGCCAAAATCTTTTACTGGTTTCTTTTGCATCTTCCCAGATGAAAGTGAAAGTGAAAGTTGCTCAGTCCTGTCTGACTCTTTACAACCCCATGGGATTCTCCAGGCCAGAATACTGGAGTGGGTAGCCTTTCCCTTCTCCAGGGGATCTTTCCTACCCAGGAATCGAACTGGGGTCTCCTCCATTGCAGGCAGATTCTTTACCAACTGAGCTGTCAGGGAAGCCCTCTTTCTGAATACAGGCAATTTATTGGAAACAGTAACAAACTTTATTTTTCTGGGCTCCAAAATTATTGGAGATGGTAACTGCAGCCATAAAATTAAGAGACACTTGCTCCTTGGAAGAAAAGCTATGACCAACCCAGACAGCATATTAAAAAGCAGAGACATTACTTTGCCAAGAATGGTTTGTCTAGTCAAACCTATGGTTTTTCCAGTAGTCATGCATGGATGTGACAGTTAGACCATAAAGAAGGCTGAGCACTGAAGACTTGATCTTTTCAAACTGTGGTGTTGGAGAAGACTCCTGAGAGTCCCTTGGACTGCAAGAAGATCAAGCCAGTCCATCCTAAAGGAAATCAGTCCTGGATATTCATTGAAAGAACTGATGCTGAAGCTGAAGCTCCAATACTTTGGCCACCTGATGTGACGAGCTGATTCATTGGAAAAGACCCTGATGCTGGGAATGATTGAAGGTGGGAGGAGAAGGGGACGACAGAGGATGAGATGGTTGGATGGCATCACCAACTTGATGGACATGAGTTTGAGCAAGCTCTGGAAGTTGGTGATGGACAGGGAAGCCTGGTGTGCTGCAGGTGTGCAGTCCATGGGATCGAAAAGAGTTGGACACGACTGAGCAACTGAACTGAACTGAACTGACTGTGAAGCTAATTATGTTTCGGCATCAGAGTCCCTTCCTGGGCTTCCCTGGTGGTTCAGTGGTAAAGAATCCACCTGCAATGCAGGAGACCGGGGTTCTCCAGTCTCCAGGAGACTGGAGAAGGGAATGGCAACCCACTCCAGTATTCTTGCCTGGAGAATTCCAAGGACAGAGGAGCCTGGCGGGCTTCAGTCCACGGGGCTGCAGAGAGTTGCACACATCTGAGCGACTAACACACCAGGGTCTCTTGCTTGCTTGGGCCCTTCCTGGGCATTGTACCTAATTTTATATTTGTACTTTTGGCATTCTTTTTCTTAGAAAGGGCCACCAGAATTGTACAATTTCAGAGCCCCCAGACCTGGGTTTGTCAGCTTCCTGGGTCTGTCTGCCTTCTCATACAACTGTGGATTTACATATATTCTGTATAAATACATAAATACTAGTATATCATGCTCAGTGTTCTTTGCCTTCGTTTTTTACATTTCATATCTTGAAATCAATATTTACAGAGTTGTCTCATTTTTAACCATTGTGTTACATTCTATTGTAGGGATAAGGGTCCTTTTATTTAACAGTTCATCTATTGAGACATAATTGAGTTATTTCTAGTATTTTACCAACACACACGGTGCTGCAATGAAGGTCCTTGTGTGTAATTCATGGTCAGGGTGACTGTACCTGCAGATATCTGGGGTAGTTCTTGCTTGTAATAGCACTCCCTTTGAGTGTCAAAAAGTCCAGCGTAGATGTATATTCTTTGAAGCAGAATTGCTTGGTCAAAGAATATGTGAGTGAAGTCATTCAGTCATGTCCGACTCTTTGCGACCCCATGGACTGTAGCCTATCAGGCTCCTTGGTCCATGGAATTCTCCAGGCAAGAATACTGAAGTGGGTTGCCATTTCCTTCTCCAGGGGATCTTCCCGACCCAGGGATTGAACCCAGGTCTCCTGCATTGTAGGCAGACGCTTTACCATCTGAGCTACCAGGATATTTAATTTCATATTACATAACGGATATTTTAAGATTGCCATCTATAGAGGTTGCATTGTACCCTTCCATCAACAATAGGTGGACAGGAAATTCCAGTAGTTAAGAGGGCCAGTAGTTAAGACTCTTTGCTTTCATTGCCGGCTGGAATGGACAAGGAAAAAAAACCAACAATGTGTGGACAGTATGAACGGTACTGATTTCCTTCCCTGGCTCCTGCCAACTGAGCTTGTTATCAAGCTTCTTTACCTGTGTCTATCTGATGGCAAAAAAGCGTGTCACTGTTATTTTAATTTACATTTTAAAAGTTGGGAGTAGAGACTTCCCTTGTGGTCCCTACAAGGGTGGTTAAGAGTCCACCTGCCAGTGCAGGGGATGTGGGTTCTATCCCTAGTCCGGGAAGACCCCATGTGCCCCGGGGCAACTAAGCCCGTGTGTCACAACCGCTAAAGCTTGTGCACACCCAGAACCCATCGTCTGCAGCAAGAGAAGCCGCTGCGACGGGAAGCCTGCATACCACAACAAAGAGTAGCCCTGCTCGCTGCAGCCAGAGACAGCCCGGGCGCAGCAACAAGACCTAGTGCAGCCGAAATAAATTAAATAGATCAACGGTTATTTTTAAAGTTAGGAGTGAAATTAACTATTTTGATTTCAATCAAATTAAAAACCATTTGAATTTCCTTTCCCATAAATAATCTATATCCTTTGCCCGTTTTTCTATTGGTTGTCAATATTTTTCTTATTGATTTGAAAGAGATGTTTATGTTTTGGGGAGTGCTGCCTGTAATTTAGAAATAACTTTGGGAAAGTGAAGGCTAGAGGTCACAGTGTACAGATAAAGGTTATTTTAAGCCCGTGCTTCTCAAACTGGTTTACACACACACCAGGAAATGCTTCTCAGTGTGACAGGGAACAGAGTAGATGATGTTTAATAGCATCAGCTCTGGAGCCAGACTGCCTAGGTTCATATTCTAGCTCTACATCTTGCTAAGTAACTTTGGACTCATCTTTTAAGTTTCATGGACTCAATTAGCTATTCATAAAGTAGATAATAATCTCTGCTTCACAAGATGGGAGTCAAAGAGCCTATGCCAAGAAAAGTTGGCTTGGAAAACCAAAATAAACAATAATTCTCATCCTGTTATTTGGATTTTTTTAAGAAAAGAATCATAAGGAGCTTTCCTAGTGGTCCAGTGGTTAAGAATCCGCCTTGCAATGCAGGGGACTCTGCTTTGATCCCTGGTCCTGGAAGATTCCACTTGCTGTGGAGGAACTGAGCCCGTGTGCCGAAGTACTGGGCCCACCCTCTGGAGCCTGCATGCTGTAACTGCTGAGCCCACATGTCACAGCTAATGAAGCCCGTGCACCCCAACAAGAGAGGCCGTTGCAATGCACTGCACTGCATGCATTGCCCACGCACCGCAACTAAAGAGCAGCCCCCACTTGCCACAATTAGAGAAAGCCCAAGTGCAGCGACGAAGACTCAGCACAGCCATAAATAAATAAAGTTTAAAAAGAAAGACTCAAAAGGACACACACACACAAATTAAAGCAAGATAAGAGTATGCCATGCAAATTTTTAACTAGAATCCACCTGGCACAGATAACTTCTTAACAGACTTTATCAGTTAGCTAATTGCTGTTTTCAAAAAAAAAAAAAGAAAAAAAAACCCCAAGCCCCAAATGGAGTCACTTATGCTAAGTCCTGGACCTCCCTGGTTGCTCAGCTGGTGAAGAATCCACCTGCAAGGCAGGAGACCCTGGTTCATTTCCTGGGTTGGGAAGATCCCCTGGAGAAGGGATAGGCTACCCACTCCAGTATTCATAGGCTTCCCTGGTGGCTCAGACAGTAAAGAATTCGCCTGCAATGCAGGAGACCTGGGTTTGATCCCTGGGTGGGGAAGATCCCCTGGAGGAGGGCATGGTGACCCACTCCAGTATTCTTGCCTGGAGAATTCCCATGGACAGAGGATCCTGGCGGGCTACAGTCCATGGGGTTGCAAAGAGTCGGACACGACTGACTAAGTCGGACACGACTTAGCACAGTGAATGCTAAGTCCCACCAAGACTTAGTATTGGGATGGCTAAAAACTTTGTTCAGATTTTTCCATGAGATGATATAGCAGTTTCAGCTTCTCCCTAGAGTGGACTTTTAAACCAATTACTCTGAAATTACCTGAGCAACCCTTGTGAAGCAATCAGCTTGATAAGACCCGCTGCCTTCCCGTAAGGCAAGGGGATCATCCCTGGAAAATTCACTTTTAACTTCCTTGTCTCACCCTCCTTCGGCCTCCTTCTGCCTGTAAAATCTTTGCATCTTGTGCGTCTCCTCAGAGCACACTTCTCTTGGTTTGTTGGTTTGTTTGGGGTGGGCATGCTGTGGGACTTGTGGGATCTTAGTTTCCCGACCAGGGGTCAAACCGGGGCCCATGGCGGTGAAAGTGCAGGGTCTTACTCCAGGGAATCTTCCTGACCCAGGGATCAAACTCACGACTCTCGTGTTTCCTGCATTTTTTTGGCAGGCAGATTCTTTACCACTAGCACCACCAGGGAAGCCCCCTTAACCCCTGGACCACCAGGGAATTCCCTGAGCACACTCCTCTTTGTTAGATAGGGTGCTGTCCATTTCATGAATCATTGAATAACGCCAATTAGATCTTCAAATTTTCTCAGTCCACTTTGTTTTATTTAACACTGTGTATCTAACTACCCCAAAATTTAGTGTCTTGAAACAACCATACAGTTAGGTCACCCTTCTGTGAGTCAGCAGTATGAGCTGGGCTCCTGCATGAAATTCTTGTAATCTCAGCAAAGCTCACTCCTGGACAGCTCTGCTTCTGAAGGTTGCCTGGGCGTGGATGCACTGATAAGAGGTGCCGGGGCCACAGGGCCAGTGATCCAGAAGACTAGCCTGAGTGTGTTTTAGGATTGACAGCAGAAGTGTACAGAGCTTTCTGAGGCCTTGGCTCAGAGCTGGCATAAGGTTGCTTCCACCTCGTTTTATTGACCAAAGCCAGTTATAAGGCCAATCCAGATTGCAGGAGTGTGGCAAGAAAGCTCCACCTTTTGATGGAGTAGCTGCCAAGAGGATGTTGCAAAGGGCCCAGAAAATAGGAAGTGAGGAGAATTGCAGCCAATTCAACACCTATGTAAATTCAAAGCTTGGGATACAGAGTGTAGGTAGGAGGTAGCTAGCAATCACGGGGCTATACAAACCCACAAACATCCCACAGAGCAAAAGTCAATCCGAACATCTGCCACAGCCAGAGGAAACCAAAACCACTGCTGGTCTGAGCTGGTTATTAAGTAAAGCATTTCCTCCCCTTTCCTCCCTGCCTCTGGCTTTGATGGGTACGGTGGGATGCTGAGTGAGGCTGGAAAGAAACACACAAAGACGCCAGCTGCGCTGTCTTTGTTCCTTAGCACAATTTTCCAAGTCAAGCTTATCTGGGAGAGAGAGCAGTGAGCAGTTCTGAAGACACATCTCAGTTCCCTGCCCAGGAATTGGGTTATTCTTGCTGTTGTTCAGTCGCTAAGTCATGTCTGACTCTTTGCAACCTCATGGACTACAGCACACTAGGCTCCTCTGTCCTCCACTATCTCTTGAAGTTTGCTCAAATTCATGTCCATTGAGTCAGTGATGCTATCCAACCATCTCATCCTCTGCTGCCCCCTTCTCCTTTTGCCTTCAATCTTTCCCAGCATCAGGGTCAATGAGACAGCTCTTCACATCAGGCAGCCAAAGTACTGGAGCTTCAGCTTCGGCATCCGTCCTTCCAATGAATATTCAGTGTTGATTTCCTTTAGGATGGACTGGTTGGATCTCCTTACAGTCCAAGGGACTCTCAAGAGTCTTCTCCAGCACCACAGTTCAAAAGCATCAATTCTTCAGTGGGTTGCCATTTCCTCCTCCAGAGGATCTTCCTGACCCAGGGATCAAACCAGTGTCTCTTATGTCTCCTGCATTGGCAGGCAAATTCTTTACCTCTGAGCCAGCTGGGAAGCCCCTTAAACCTGGGTAGCCTGGATGAAAACCAAGAATCCTAGCCACTGGACCACCAGGGCTTGAGGATAGGAGCAAAGTCATCCTGGCTTCCTCCTTAGGCTCCCCCACCCCACCCCTACCCCGCCTCCTTTTGAAAGTAAGAATGTTTCAAGGAGGCAAAAACTGTGAAAACAGGGAAAAGTTTATTATTAGAAACTAGGTTTATTATTAGAGAGACAGCATAATAACATGTGGGAAAGCACACAGAGAAACTGTTTGTTTATTTAAGACAGAAGCAAGGCAGAAATACACACCCAGAGAGGAGTGGAGGTGTCCTGAATGAGGAGCACAGCAAAAAGGTAATTTAAATCTCTTATGCAGGGCAGTCTTTCCAGGTCTTTGCGAGCATGCGTTGCACGGCTGCTCAGTCACATCTGACTCTTGGCGACTCTATGGACTGTAGCCCACCAGGCTCCTCTGTCCATGGCATTTTCAAGGCAAGAGTACTGGAGAGGGTTGCCATGCCCTCCTCCAGGGGATCTTCCCCACCCCGGGATTGAACCCCCGTCTCTTTTGTCTCCTGCATCGGCAGGCAAATTCTTTACCACTGAGCCCCTGGGAAGCTGTGGTCTTTGTTCACATGTGGCCAATTTTACATGTTTCTGTTTTCACAACTGACTGGTCCTTGGACCCTCCGCAAGAGGGGCGTGCAATTTTCCGCTAAGATGGATTCTACCACAGTGGCATGTGGGTGCATGTCCACACCTATTATGGAGTTGGGCCCCCCCTTTTTGACTCGCAAGAAGCCTTCCTGTCCGTGTGCAGACAGGGAAGTTTTCCTTGACCTCAAGGGAGGGCACCTAATCTCGTTACTTCTGCAGAGCTCAGCTTCTGCCACTAGCTTTGTCCTCGGAGTGTCTGGGTGAGAACAAAGCTTGAATTTTACTCTACTTGACAAACACCAGCTGTCCAGCCCAGGGGTCCACGTATCGCCTGTCTCAAAGCCAGTGATAGCTGGCCTAGAGATGAAATGTAATTTAAGATGAAGTGTAAAGGGCTTTTTATAGAGATAGTGGGTAGATATGTTCTGTGGCCTTCCTGAGTTGTTCAGAGGCAGAGAAAGGAGTAGCTCCACAGGGCAGGTTCTCGGGAAAGTGGCGGCAAAGGATAAAGCTGTTATCTGATTACAACCTCTAAGCCCACAGACTCAGTGTACTGCTATAGAAATAATAAGCATAGATTTTAGTAAATGATATAAAGGAAATAAAGAGCATGAGAGAATTATTGCTTCAGAGGGTGGGGAGGCATTGGGTTTCGTGACAGCGTGGCCTGGAAAAGGCTCCCTGAGGTGACTTGAAGTTGGAGAACGAACTATCTCAGTGATTCAGGCAGAGGGACCGACTCGTGTCAAGTCCCAGGATAGGGAGGACCTTGGCACGTTCTCAGACAATGACTTGCTTTTTCTAACTCCAATTTTATCGGATAAAAAGCATTTTCTTACTGCAATCCAGAACACACATGCATCCAAAGCAAAAATTTCATGAAATTCTCCTTCTACATAAAATACTAAAACGCACTCTTGTATTTTCTTTTACTTCAGGTTCACTGAGATATGATTTACATACAGTAAAATCACCCTTGTTACGTGTACAGTTCCATGTATCTTGATAAATGTGTACAATCACAGAACCACCACGACCAACACGTGGCACATCTCCAGACCCCTCAGAACTGCCTCCCGCTCCTTTGCACTCAGTCCCCTCCCCTAACGTGAAGCCAGGGGCCAGTACTGATTTGATTTCTGCTCCTACAGATTTTTAAACATAGTTTTTCTTGATGTGTCTGTTTATAGGTTTATATGATTTCAAATAAATTGCTTTTGGTATCACTGATTTTTCTCATTTGTTGTTTCTGTTCTCAGTTTTATTGATTTCCTCTCCAATCTTCCTTATTTCCTACTTGTTCAGTTCACTTTGAATTTAATTTGCTCTCTTTTTTTTTTTTTGGCCTCTTAAGGGACATAGATTAATAATTTGAAACTTTTCTTATTTTCTAGTTTAATATTTAAATTTCCATTTAGGCACCACTTTGGCTATACCCCACACATTTTGATATATTGTGTTTCTATTTTTATTCAATTCAAAATATTTTCTACTTTCCCTTGTGACTTCCTCTTTGACACATGGGTTAATATTTAGAAGTGTGTTGTTTAACTTACAAATATTTGAAAGATTTTCCAGATATTGTTCTAATTTAATTCAGTTGTGGTCAGAGAACATACTTTTTATGATTTTAGTTGTTTAAAATTTGTTGAGGCTGTTTTATGGCCCAGACTATGATTGATCTTGCTGAACCCTTCATGTGCTCTTGGAAAGAATGTTGTTTTTCTGTTTGGTGGAAAGTTCTATAAATGTCAATTAGGTCAAGTTTGTTTAGGGTGTTCAGGTCTTTTTATCTTTGTTGAGTTTTGGTCTACTTGTTTCATTGATTCCTGAGACAGGAGTGTTGAAACCTCCAGCTATAATTGTGGGTTTGTCTATTTTGATTTTCAGTTCTGTAAGTTTTACTATTCATATTCTGGAGCTGTGTTCAATGCATGAATATTTAGGACTGTTATGTTCTTCATGAGTTGATTCCTCTTTATCCCAGGTAACATTCCTTACTGTGAACTCTATTTGTCACATATTAATGTAGCCCCTCTGCTTTCTTTTGATTAGAGTTTCATAGTGTATCTTTTTGCATCCTTAACCTAAATATAGCTTTGTATTTGATGTGTTTCTTGTACAAAACATATAATTTTGGTCTTGTTTTTATTTGTGTAACATAGTTAAAAGTAAATTAGGTAACTCATAAAGTAACAGAAAATATTCACAATACATCTTGACAACAATAGACCAATATAAAAATAGGTGTAAAAATAAAAAACAAGTTGTATATTTATGACTTGTACACTTTGGGTAGGCATGTTATACTTCAATAAAAAATTTCAGGGACATCCCTGGCGGTCCAGTGGTTAAGACTCCATGGTTCCACTGCAAAGGGTGCAGGTTTGACCCCTGGTCAGGGAACCAGAATCCAACATGCTGGGTGGCACAGCCAAAAATAAATAATTTTTAAAAAATTTCAGTGAAGAAACTGAAAAACAATGTCATATAATTTTATGAGACTTTTTAAAAAAATCAGTAGACTGCTGATCCCTACTGGTACCTCATTTTCGGTTTAGAAGTCCCAATCTTATTTCGCTTAGCTGTTTATTTTGGTATTAATTTCATACTTTTATATTTTTAATCAACATTGTCATTTTTAATCAATTATTCATGTACTTAGTCTAAAGATTCAAATGGTTAGGATTCAAACGCTTACTCCCACCCATCTATCCACTTCTCCAGTGCAACATAGCTCATTTTAAAAAACTATTTATTGAATTATAATTGACATACAATATATTATATTGGTTTCAGGCATAGAACATAGTGATTTGATATTTTTTATATTACGAAATGATTACCATAAGTCTAATTACCACTTGTCATCACACAGAGTTAGTACTATATAGTTCATTTTGCTTAAATGGATGGATATTCATCATTAACACATTATGAGTGCACAAGTGTTCAGTTCAGTTCAGTTCAGTCGCTCAGTCGTGTCCAACTCTTTGCGACCCCATGAATTGCAGCACGCCAGGCCTCCCTGTCCACCACCAACTCCCGGAGTTCACTCAGACTCACGTCCATCCAGTCAGTGATGCCATCCAGCCATCTCATCCTCTGTCGTCCCCTTCTCCTCCTGCCCCCAATCCCTCCCAGCATCAGACTCTTTTCCAATGAGTCAACTCTTCATATGAGGTGGCCAAAGTACTGGAGTTTCAGCTTTAGCATCATTCCTTCCAAAGAAATCCCAGGGCTGATCTCCTTCAGAATGGATTGGTTGGATCTCCTTGCAGTCCAAGGGACTCTCAAGAGTCTTCTCCAACACCACAGTTCAAAAGCATCAATTCTTCGGCGCTCAGCCTTCTTCACAGTCCAACTCTCACATCCATACATGACCACAGGAAAAACCATAGCTTTGACTAGACGGACCTTTGTTGGCAAAGTAATGTCTCAGCTTTTGAACATGCTATCTAGGTTGGACATAACTTTCCTTCCAAGGAGTAAACGTCTTTTAATTTCATGGCTGCAGTCACCATCTGCAGTGATTTTGGAGCCCCCAAAAATAAAGTCTGACACTGTTTCCCCACTTATTTCCCATGAAGTGAAAGAGATGGGAATACCAGACCACCTGACCTGCCTCTTGAGAAATCTGTGTGCAGGTCAGGAAGCAACAGTTAGAACTGGACATGGAACAACAGACTGGTTCCAAATAGGAAAAGGAGTACGTCAAGGCCGTATATTATCACCCTGCTTATTTAACTTCTATGCGGAGTACATCATGAGAAACGCTGGACTGGAAGAAACACAAGCTGGAATCAAGATTGCCGGGAGAAATATCAATAACCTCAGATATGTAGATGACACCACCCTTATGGCAGAAAGTAAAGAGGAACTCAGAAGCCTCTTGATGAAAGTGAAAGTGGAGAGTGAAAAAGTTGGCTTAAAGCTCAACATTCAGAAAACGAAGATCATGGCATCCGGTTACTCACTAAATAAACTCTCCTTCCCCTCGACCTAAGAATTGCCTTTGTGTGTATTGTTTCTATATTCTTACCATTAATTCAACTTCCACATATCTCCTAGTATGTATTTCTCTTCCATTTGTTCAAACATATCAAGTCATCTATCACATTTTCTGAGTGAAATTTCCTCTTGAAGCCTCTGACCGTCTCCTATGGGAACTGGCTGCCCTCCAGGCCTGCTGAACAGCTGTGGTCTTTGGAGTCTCCGTTCACTGTCTTTCTGGGAATCCTCTTCGTCTTCTCTTGTGTTCCATCTCCTGCTTCACGCATATCAAGAATTCTTTTTTGTTTGTCTCCTAGTTGTGGTAGAGCACATCCTGTAAGTTTCCAGAGCAGAGATACGTGAGAAGCAAATGCTTTGAGACTTTGTACATCTGGAAGTGTACTTAGCCTCCTCATGAACCAATTAATAGTTTGGTTTGGTATTGAATCTTAGATTGGAAAAAATTTCCTAGAAAATTTGGAGGCGTTGTTCCGTTGTGTTTTTTATTTCAATGGATGGAATTCTTGCTCTTGATACTTTGTGTAAAACCTGTTTTAGGGAACTTGCCTGGCGGTCCAGTGGTTGAGACCTTGTGTTCCCACTGCAGATGCAGGTTTGATCCCTGGTAGGGATGGCACCCCACTCCAGTACTCTTGCCTGGAAAATCCCTTGGACAGAGGAGCCTGGTGGGCTGCAGTCCATGGGGTCCCTAAGAGTCAGACACGGCTGAGCGACTTCACTTTCACTTTTCACTTTCATGCATTGGAGAAGGAAATGGCAACCCACTCCAGTGTTCTTGCCTGAGACTCCCAGGGACAGGGGAGCCTGGTGGGCTGCCGTCTATGGGGTCGCACAGAGTCGGACACGACTGAAGCGACTTAGCAGCAGCAGGGAAACTAGAGAAGGCAATGGCACCCCACTCCAGTACTCTTGCCTGGAAAATCCCATGGACAGGGGAGCCTGGTAGGCTGCCGTCTACGGGGTCGCACAGAGTTGGACATGACTGAAGCAACTTAGCAGCAGCAGCAGGGAAACTAGAATCCCGCATGCTGAGTGGCGCAGCCAAAAAAAAACAAAAAATAAAACTGTTTTAGCCTCTCTAGAAGTTGATAAGGTCTCTTTTTTCACAGTGGTGAATTCAAAATGATCTAGCTCTGCATGCATGCTAAGTAGCTTCAGTCATGTCCAGCTGTTTGCAACCTCATGGACTGTAGCCCACCAGGCTTCCCTGTCCCTGGGATTCTCCAGGCAGAATACTGGAGTGGGTCGCTATCCCCTCCTTCAAGGGATCTTCCCGACCCAGGGATCGCACCCACTTTTCTTATGTCTTCTGCATTGGCAACAGGTACTTCACCACTAGCACCACCTGGGAAGCCCAATATAACTCTAGAACTAATTTTGTTTAATGTACTGGGCCTCGTCTTTCTAGAAACTCATCCACCAGTTCTGGAAATTTTCTTAAATTATTTCTTTGGTTATATCCTTCCAAATGTTTTCTTTTCTTTTTAAAAAATTATTTACTTTTATCAGCTCTAGAACTGAGTCACTGGAAAAGACCCTGATGCTGGGAAAGATTGAAGGCAGAAGGAGAAGGGGACGACAGAGGATGAGATGGTTGGATGGCATCACCAACTCGATGGACATGAGTTTGAGCAAGCTCTGGGAGTTGGTGATGGACAGGGAAGCTCGGTGTGTAGCAGTCCACGGGGCTCGCAAACAGCCGGACACGACTGAGTGACTGGACTGAACTGAAGGTCTTCATTGCTGCACGAGAGCTTTCTTTAGCTGCGGTGAGCAAGGGCTGCTCTCTAGTCGAGATGTGCAGGCTTCTCATTGTGGTCTCGTCTCTTGTTGAGGAGCATGGGCTCTAGAGTGTGCGGGTTTTAGTAGTTGGGGACACACGGGCCTTGTTGCCTGGTGACATGTGAGATCTTCCTGGACCGGGGACCAAATCCATGTCCCCTCCATTGGCAGGCAGATTCTCAACCACTGGATCACCTGGGAAGCCACAGCTGTTTTCTTTATTTTCTCTTTATATAACTCCCAGAAGCAGATACTGGATTTCTTGGACTGATTTCCTAAATATTTTAAGTCCTTTCTCCCACTCCTCATTTTTCATACTGTTTTTCTTTTCTCTACTTTCTGAGAGACTTCAGCAACTCCAAGTCTCTGTGTTTTTCATTTCTACTATCATATATTTTATTTTCAAGAGCTCTGCTGTGTTCTTTGAGTATTATTTTTTATAGTATTCTGTGATTGTTTCATAAATTTATAATTTCTTGACTCTCTTGAAGAAATTCATAATAGATACTTTGGCAAGTATCTATTTTTAGTCTCTGTTTCCTCTGAGGTAGGGGCTTCCCAGGTGGCTCAGTGGTAAAGAATCTGCCCACCAATGCAGGTGACACAGGAGACATGGTTCCACCCCTGGGTCAGGAAGATGCCTTGGAGGAGGAAATGGCAACCCACTCCAGAATTCTTGCCTGGAAAATCCCATGGACAGAGGAACCTGGCAGTCTACAGTCCATAGGGCCACAAAGAGGTGGACATGCCAGAGCAAGTGAGCATGAACGCGCGCCTCTGAGGCAGTCTCTTATTCTTGTTTTGACTAATCTCTGTATTTCAAGTTAGAGATTTTTCTTAAAACTTCTGATGATCCTTGGCTATCTGCCTATATTTAAGAATGGGACACTAAAAAGCTGATTAGGCAATCTCTTCTCTTTGAGTGGGGCTTTTCAAATTTAACATGAATGTCTTGGTTTCAGTTCTCCCAAAAGAGACCCTAAAACCAAGTATTCAAGTGGAAGTACTCACTGGAAGCATAGAGGAGTAGGAAAGTGAGACAGGGAAGAGAAAACAGCTGTAAGGCTAACTGTAACTGAGGCTTAATGCTATGGAAACCTTTGGGAAAATGAAAAACACACATCTTGGAACTCTCCTATAGAGCAGAAAAGGAAGTTGGGACAGCTATAAAAAACAGAGAATCTATGAGTTTTCATTGACCGACGCCTTGCCAGGAAGGAAGAGGAGTCTTTCTTCTTCCTGGTAGACTGCTATTGTCAGAGAAGGCGATGGCACCCCACTCCAGTACTCTTGCCTGGAAAATCCCATGGACAGAGGAGCCTGGCGGGCTGCAGTCCATGGGGTCGCTAGGAGTTGGACACAACTGAGCGACTTCACTTTCACTTTTCACTCTCATGCATATTGGAGAAGGAAATGGCAACCCACTCCAGTGTTCTTGCCTGGAGAATCCCAGGGAAGGGGGAGCCTGGTGGGCCGACGTCTATGAGGTCGCACAGAGTCGGACACGACTGAAGCGACTTAGCAGCAGCAGCAGCATTGTTGCAGCATGTGAGAGCTCCCCCTGCTGGTCTCCTGACTATTTAATTGAGGTTTCTACTCCAGTACTCTTGCCTGGAAAATCCCATGGATGGGGGAGCCTGGTAGGCTACAGTCCATGGGGCACAAAGAGCGACTTCACTTTCACTTTCTATTTATTAATTTTTTTTTTTTTTTTTTTTTACCATTTCTCCCTTTTGATCAAGGTCATTCTCTGAAAGCACTGTGATCAAGGAACAGATTTTCTAACTTCAACAGCTTTTTGTCTCTCAATATCAGAAAGTACCTTTCCTGGGTGTAGTGTCTTATGTGAGAGGGAAAATGCACAGATTGAAAGCCTATCAAGATCTCATTCAAGCAATGAGGAGGGTCAGGAGAGAGAAATGTACCTTTTATCACAAGTCCATATGTTATCAAGATCGTAGACACTGGAAATCTTCTGAGGTATTATGTCATCAAAAAGGTTTGGTGAAAAGTTTTCAACAGTCCTCGTCCAGATATTTTGGGAAAACCGTTTTGTTGGATCTCATCTGCGTCAGTTCGGGTCGCCAAGTGACGGGCAGGCCCGGTCAGGGCTCAGTACTTTCTTTACGTATTCCAGGTAAATCCAAAGGCCAATTCCTCAGAGTCTTGCAGGACAAAGTTTGGTTAGAAAAACCTGATAAAAGCCTTTCCAGCAACGTTGAAGAGCCTTCCTCTGAAGGCTGTCTTTTTCAAGAGAGAAAATCTCCAGATTGCAAGGTGTGATGCATAAGGTTTTCCTCTTTTGAAAACAAACTGTGGAAAGATTGCTCTACCAAAGCACAGTTATTTTTAATAGAAGCAGTTAGGCCTTTGCAATCCTGGAATGCCTCTCCTTTGATCAGTTGTGGGTCAAAAGAAGCAGAAGCCAAGTGCATTGGGCATCCTGAAACTGTCTCAAAGGGTGAGCACTTATGAGTTCCGAAAGTGGCGGATCTGAGGCTTGGAAGGACCAATGACGATGCTTTGGAGGGTCTTTCCAAGGTATTTGGAGGGACTCTACAAATTTTGCCAGTTGAATCTTAATGATGCCATTAGCGCATCTGACTAAACCAGAGAATTGAGGGTGGTAACCACAGTGAAATTGCTGTAGAACTGGCCAAAGTGCAGGCGAGTTGTTGAAGTATCTGGCCAATAAAGTGGGTTCCTTGATCACTAATGAAGTTTGAGAGGAGGCCCTAAGTAGGGATAATCTTTTCCAAAAAGACTTCAGCCACAAAAGAGGCAGTAGCCCATCTGCAAGGCAAGGCCCTGGTCCAACATGAAAACATACAGACCACGACCGAAACGTGTATCCAGAAGATGGAGGAAGTTGTATGGAATCCATTTGCCAGAATTTGAACGGTCCATTAGGCAGTTCAAATGTAGGAATAGTTGAATAGACTTCTCTGGGTTATACTTCTGACAAATGGGGTAAGTGAGGTGGGCACTTTCTGTGGTGTTGTTAACGCTTCATCACCAATATTGAGTCATGAATGCTATCATTTTGTCAGTAAATCAATGGGTTAATCCATGTATTGTAGTGAGGAGTGGGAATTTCAGAATCAAATCAACAATTTTTGAATTCCAAATCTTGTTTTTCCGTATCTGAGGCCAGTTGGTTGGACTTCTCTAGCCAGTGTTTCTAAGTTATCATTTGGGAGAAATATCCCTTTGGCTTATGACACAAGTTTAGTAGCTGGTAGTCCCTTTAAGGGCAGTATTTCTTGTGGAAATATCAGTAAGGTGATTTCCCTTAACTTCCAAAGGGTCAAGTTCAGAATACCCTAGAATCTTACCAATAGCTAAAGCAGCAGGTAAAAGTACTGGACCTAATAATTTCTGAACATAGAAGCCATTTAAAAATTTATTTCCTCTGAAGTAAGGAAGCCACATTGCTTCCACAGCATTCTAAAATCATGAACTACTCTGAAAACATATCAACTATCCATATAAATATTGTCCTTGTGTGAAGAACAAGCCCATGTAAAACTATATAATTCAGCCTGTTGGCCATAGGTAAACATGCTGCCTCAACATCAAAAGGAACTGTGAGAGCAGCCCAGCATTATATTTATGGTTGTCACCTTTTGAACAAAAACCATCAGTAAACCATAAGAAATTAGTGTTACCCAGAGGAATTTCAAGATCACCAAGAGGAATCAGGAGGTGATCCATCAGCATTAAGCAATCACGAGGGATTCTGTCGGTGACAGGGTTAAGATGACTATAACATAAATGGGTTACATGAGATCAGGTAACAGAAGGACTTCATAGGAGGTGAGGTGTCTGGCCGAGAAAAGTTCAGTGTAATGAGAATTCAGGAGGGTTTCTATTGCATGAGGTTAAAGGAGATTCATAATCATTTTCTCAGTGGCTTTGACTAAAAGGGCATTGACCATAATGGCTCTAGGGCAAGGTGGTCAGTTGCTGGCTGTAATACCCTCTGGGTCAACAGTGGTCCCCCTGTTTTGGGGTGAATACTCCAAGGGCATTCTTTAGTTTTCATATACAAAAAGGAGAAAGGGAATCCGATAATTGGGATACCTAATGGCCTGTGGGTTCATCAGACTCCCTTTTAAAGTCTTAAATCTATGTCCTCCAGTTGTTTCCATAAAATTGGGTTGGGGTCATTATTGTTGAGTAAAACTTACAGAGGTTTGGCCATAAGAGAAATTGAAATCCAATTTTGACAATAACCAGCTATCCAGAGAAAAACAGTAGGCACTTAGTTTTGGGTTTGGAGAAACTTAGGAGACCATGAAGTCTATTTGGATCTAGGTGTAGTCCTGGTTCTAAGAGCAGACACCCAGATACTGAATCCAGATTTGGGCAAACTGCACTTTTTCTTTGGTAACTTTCTAGTCTTTTAGGGCTGAGTGCTTTAGCAAACTGGATGCTGTCTTCCTGTGAGGAGCCTTGAGAAAGAGCGCAAAGAAACAAATCATCCATGTATGCAACAAAGTAGAAGCTTTAGGGAACTTTATGTCACCCAGATCAGCCTTCAAGATTTATGATAAATAGAAGGACTCTCAGTAAAACCCCGAGGCACTACTGTTCAAGTGAATTATTTTTCTTCCCAAGTGAAGGGAGAAAGGCATTGGCTAGCTCATCAACCAGAATTCTAAAGAATGCATTGCATAAATCAATTATAGTAGAGACTTTACTTCCAGTGGGAATGGATGTTAGTATGATATGAGGACCAGAAAACAAAACTTCCTTGAGTGGCTCTGAGAACTGTGGGCAGAGACGCAGAATGGAAGAGGAAGAACACAGTAGGTACTTCATGGTGGCCACAGCTGATGTTTATGGACACGAATGAGGCCTCTTGTGGGCTCATCCGGAGATGTCAGGGGAAGACTGGTCTGCAGGACTGGCTGATGCGGGTGGAGGCCTGCGACATCAGTGACCCCCAGTGGACGCCTCCCAGCATTCACGACCTCACGATGGCCCCTCTCCTCGATTTCACAGAGCACAGTGCTGGCCTGTGCTGGTCCTGCCACCTGATTTAATAGAGCACCGTGGCCTTGGCTGTGTGCCAGTTCTGAGCCTAAGCCTTAAGAAACCCAGCAGTTACTATTTTTCCTCTTCTGGGAACGTTGCTATTTATTTATTTGGCTGCGTCAGGAGTCAGTTGCAGCACATGGGATCTAGTTTCCTGAGCAAGCTTCAAACCTGGGCCCCCTGCATTGGGAGCACAGAGTCTTAGCCATTGAACCATCAGGGAAGTCCCTGTTCTGGGAGCTTTGGGTCTCCAGGTAAAAAGCCTGTCTACCCTGTTGGAGCGACTGCATGATGAGGTCACAACAAGGCACTGAGGACTGAGGCCTCAGAGGTGTGACCACAGGCGGGCGGTTCCAGTCACCCCCGGCCACTGAAGCCTTCGAGCTGAGACTCTGAGCGCAGGAGGGAGATGCCCTGATGGACCTTCCAGCCCCATGGACACCACAGGGATGGCAGGGGACCTGTGACCCGCCAGAACTCCTGACCCACTGAATTGTGAGAAGCAATCAAATGGTCACTGTTTTAAGGCATCATGTTTTGGGACAGTTTGGTATATATCAACAGAAAACCAAAACTGAACCAAAAGAGGAACTTTGAGTTCTTGATGTTTGAGAGACTTCCTCTCCAGACCAGTAAGGTCTGACAGCATTGAGACTGCACTTGAAAAGAGCGAAACCTACAAGGCAGTTAAAATCATGTGCTGGTCTGGAGGAAACATACATGTTAGAGTTTTTAAAAATCTGTAATAAGGACTGTTTTCTTTACTGATATACTTCGAAAACCTAAGTTTGAAGAGAAGAATAGGAAATGCTCCCCAAAGTACCTCCAGGCTGGGTGACTTCTGGACCCATCCTAGTATGAGCTCCTTCTAACAAATGGCAAGGGAGCTGGGGCCTCATTTTTTTTTTCCAGGAGCTGAAATCTGATCCCTTTAGTTTACAATCAGATTAAATAAACTCACTTTTATGCTTGTTTGAAAAATAAAGTTTTGGACTTCTCTGGTGGTCCAGTGGTTGAGAATGTGCCTGCCAATGCAGGGGACACAGGTTCCATCCCTGGTCCAGGAGGATTCCACATGCCACAAGGCAACGAAGCCCGTGGGTCAAAACTACTGAGCCCGAGCTCTAGAACCCACGTGCCTCAGCTGCCGAAGCCCGTGCACCCTGGAGCTCACGCTCTGCAACGAGAAGCCCGAGCCCCACAACAAAAGAGTAGCCCACACGCAGCAACGAGGACCCAGCACGGCCATAAAAAATAAATGAAAGTAAAATTTAAAAGAAGTTCTGCAAGGAAGAAATTACTCCTCTCTATGGAGTTCTCCCCATGTGGTGTCAGCCCATTCTCTGAAGAGGCACCCTAATGTAGGGAAAGAATGGTGAGGTCTGTCGTCACAGAGGATGGGGTTTGAATCCCCACTTCCTTCCCCACCTCAAAGCTGTGATGCTCTGGAGAAGTTATTCAACATCTTTCAGGCTGAGCACAGTAAGACTAGTAATATCTACTGAAACCAAGCAGGACCCTGGAGGGCCTTCCTGGGGATATACCACCCCCTACCTCTCCCTGTGTCCCTTGCCTCTTGGGGCTGATGCACTGGGACGACCCAGAGGGATGGTATGGGGAGGGAGGAGGGAGGAGGGAGGAGGGTTCAGGATGGGGAACATATGTATACCTGTGGCGGATTCATTTTGATATATGGCAAAACCAATACAATATTGTAAAGTTAAAATAAAATATAATAAAATATTAAAAAATAAATAAATGGGGGAAAAAAAAAAGGCTTAACCTCCTAGTTCAGTTCAGTTCAGTTCAGTCGCTCAGTTGTGTTTGACTCTTGGCGACCCCATGAACCACAGCACACCAGGCCTCATTGTTCATCCTGCTGCTGCTGCTGCTAAGTCGCTTCAGTTGTGTCCAACTCTGTGCGACCCATAGACGGCAACCCACCAGGCTCCCCCATCCCTGGGATTCTCCAGGCAAGAACACTGGAGTGGGTTGCCATTTCCTTCTCCAATGCATGAAAATGAAAAGTGAAAGTGAAGTCGCTCAGTCGTGTCCTAGACCTTCCCCAAATCTCAGACAGCAGATTTCATCAGAGAAATTTAAAAAAAAAAAAAAAAAAAAGCAGAAACAAAGGAAAGCAGTAGAGTAAGACAAGGTAATAAAAACTTTATCCGTAATACAACAGCAAGGACATTTAGTTCCTCTTCAGGAGCTATAAATCCTATCCTGAGCCATACTCTTGAGTTGTTTTGCAGATACTAAAGCCCCACCAGGCAGAAGTTAACTGTTCACTGACCACCAGCGCATAGATCCCAGAACAGTTGGAACCAGAAGGTTGATGTTTGAGATTCTTGAAAGTTGACCCTGTTACCTTACCACTGACCAGTCAGAGGACTGTACACAAGCTGATCATGCACCCCACAACCCTCTTCCTCCCCTTGCCTTTAAAAGCCCTTCCTTGAAAGCCAAGGGAAAGTCTGATTTTTTGAGCATGAGCTGTCCATACTTCTTGCTTGGAGTCTTGCAACAAATGCTGTCCTTTCCTTCATCACAACCCCGAGTCGGTAGATTGACTTTGCTGTGCTTTGGGCAAATGGACCTAAGTTTGGTTTGGTAACTGTACCTTGAAGGATTGATTCAAGGAAAAAATGAGGTAAGGTACATGAAAGTACAAAAAACATTTCCAGGCATATGGCTGAGACTCAAAAATGTCTTGGCTGCATTTTGCTGCATTCAGAGGTCACTGAAGCCCAGGTGATGGCTCAAAGAAGATGAAGGAGAAAACAGCAGGATGCACAGCTTGTGGGAGCTGGGTTGGGTCACCACCACTGTTCTCTTTTCCAAGCCTCTTGCCATTGACTTAGATCCCGGAGATGGAAGATTTTAAATACATGACCCTATTGTCATATTTTCTGTTATGTGTATCCCTACTCCCATCACAAAAACAAAGGTCCTGCCTTTAGTATCTCAGGAAAGGAAATAGAGTAGAATGCAGATTATCATTTATTCAGTTTTTGACTTTGGGGTTTAAAAGCCAAAGTCTCAAAAAAAAAAAAAGTTTTAGAAGAATAATTAGAGAATTCATTTTTCTCAGTGTTGCCCCACACACTCACATACATACACACATATTGACACACGTGTACGTGCAGAAAATCAAAGGATTATATAAAAATTCACTAGACTCTGCAGATGGGAAGTCAGATGGAAACGGGGAGCTGGGATGAGGACTGTGTGAAAAAACCATTCATGTGCTCTTCTCTTTGCCCTCAGCAACTAAGTGGCCTCCTCCTTCTTTGGTTGTGGCATTATCCTGCTTGTGAGAAGATTAAGATTGTTTCAGAAAGAACAGAAAGAGGAGAAAAGAGCTAATGTGTTGAAATTCAAAATAGGATTTTGCAGCAAGACAATAGACTTGCAATTGCACGCACAGAGAAATCATTTTCTGTATTCATTTAGCTCCTATTTAACATAATCAAGATCGAGCTCTAGGTCCAAGTTTCTACAAAAGGGAGAAGTAATTTAATCTCTCGTTTCTGATTTCGTCACCTGTTCACGATGACAATCATAACATCTACCTCAAAGGATGACTTCCAAAAGGGGCTCCTGTCTTCTGAAGTGGCAACCAGAGCCAGGAAATCAAGGGTATGATATGAAAGGAATGCAAGAGAAGCCACCCCTTCTAGTCTTGGGGATTGAAGAAGAAAGCCAGGAGGTGACAGTGAGATAGACATCAAAGAGGCTGACCGTGGGAGTGGGGAAATGGCTTCAAAACAGCCAGAAAATAGAAGAAGTCATTGAAGTCGGTACAAACTGGTGTCCAGTGTAGATACATGGGCAAATCAAGGTGAACCAGGAGGGAGACAGAGAGTAGTTTGCACTTTTAGTTTTTTCCTAGGTGGGTATTGAGTTGAGAGCCATGGGCCTGCCATGGGCGTGGAGTGCAAGCAAGATGGTGAACGGGTGACAGAGGTGTAACATTCAGACAGCTTGGGTCGGGGGCTAGGTGGGGGATATAGTAGATATTCAGGGAGTCCACTGGGTTCTCCAGAGCCACAGAGAGGTTGCAATAGCCAGGGAGTATGAGTGAGATCAGATCCAGCCATAAGAGTTGTTGTTCAGTTGCTAAGTTGTATCGGACTCTATGCCATCAAATGGACTGCAGCACACCAGGCTTCCCTGTCCTTCACTATCTCCTGAAGCTTGCTCAAACTCATGTCTGTTGAGTTGGTGATGCCATCCAACCCTCTCATCCTCTGCTTCTCCCTTCTCTTCTTGCCCTCAATCTTTCCCAGCATCAGGGTCTTTTCTAATGAGTCGGTTCTTCACATCAGGTGGCCAAAATATTGGAGCTTCAGTTTAAGCATCAGTCCTTCCAATGAATATTCAGAGTTGATTTTAGGATTGACTGATTTGATCTCCTTGCAGTCTAAGGGACTCTCAAGAGTCTTCTCTAACACCACAGTTCAAAAGCATCAGTTCTTTGGCACTTAGCCTTCATGGTCCAACTCTCACATCTGTACATTACTACTGAAAAACCATAACTTTGACTAGACAGACCTTTGTTGGTAAAATGATGTCTCTGCTTTTTAATATGCTGTCCAGATTTGTCATAGCTTTCCTTCCAAGGAGCAAACATCTTTTAATTTCAAGGCTGCAGTCACTGTCCACAGTGATTTTGGAGCCCAGGAAAATAAAGTCTGTCACGGTTTCCATTTTTTCCATCTATTTGCCATGAAGTGATGGGACTGGATGTGATGATTTTAGTTTTTTGAATGTTGAGTATTAAGCCAGCTTTTTCACTCTCCTCTTTCACCTTCATCAAGAAGCTCTTTAGTTCCTCTTCAATTTCTGCCGTTAGGGTGGTGTCATCTGCATATCTGAGGTTATTGATATTTCTCCTGGCAATCTTGATTCCAACTTGTGCTTCATCCAGCCCGGCATTTCACATGATGTACTCTGCACAAAAGTTAAATAAGCAGGGTGACAATATACAGCCTTGTCTTACTCCTTTCCCAATTTTGAACAAGTCCATTGTTTCATGTCCGGTTCTAACTGTTGCTTTTTTACCTGCATACAGGTTTCTCAGGAGGTAGAAAAGGTGGTCTGGTATTTCCATCTCTTGAAGAACTTTTCAGTTTGTTGTGATCCACACAGTCAAAGGCGTTGGTGTAGTCAGTAAAGCAGAAGTAGATGTTTTTCTGGAACTCTCTAGCTTTTTCTGTGATCCAACGGATGTTGGCAATTTGATCTCTGGTTCCTCTGCCTTTTCTAAATCCAGCTTGAACATCTGGAAGTTCTCAGTTCATGTACTGTTGAAGTCTAGCTTGAAGGATTTTGAGCATTACCTTGATAGCATGTACCTTGATAGCATATGAAATGCGCAATCGTGCGGTAGTTTGAACATTCTTTGACATTGCCCCTCTTGGGGATTGAAATGGAAACTGACCTTTTCCAGTCCTGTGGCCACTGCTGAGTTTTCCAAATTTGCTGGCATATTGAGTGCAGCGCTTTAGCAGCATTATCTTTTAGGATTTGAAATAGCTCAACTGCAATTCCATCACCTCCACTAGCTTTGTTCATAGTGATGCTTCCTAAGGCCCACTTGACTTCACACTCCAGGATGTCTGGCTTAGGTGAGTGACCACACCTTCATGGTAATCTGTCTGCTTATCTTTGTGTACCTTTTGGAATACTTGTGAATATATTACTATTCCAAAAATTAAATGAATAATCAAAAGCATATTATAATAGACACCATATATAGGCATATAACCAAGAAAGAATTACAGTCTAGAATGTATGAAGAACAACAAACCAGTATGAAAAAGACAGTCAACCAAAGAGAACAATGAAGACAGGATGAAGACAATTTCTCAAAGAAGAAAGAGAAAATGGAATTTAAAGTAACAGTGAGGGGAAGAACCCCAGTGTACATGGGTGGTCCTCTTGGCAGCTGGGGCTCTGAGCTTTGGATGCTCTAGCTGTGCTGGCAAGCCGAGGCCCTCGGCAAAGGTTTGGGCTGGCTTCTCTAAAGGGGAGCTGAGGCGACTACTGCAGACTAAAGGTAGGTTCCGTGAAAATGCAAAATAAAATGGAAGCTGCATTACTGAACTTTCAGAGGGATATTAAGAATTCAGCTATCAAGTGTAACTGAAAGATCCGTTTGAACCACAGCAGTGTCTCCTTGTGAAAAAAGTCAATGATAACTTCAGCGAGAAAAAGCCCTTCAAGAGCAATACCTTGGACTTTAAGATGAACCAACTTCATTGCCTCTAGAGCAGCTGCTTTCTCCACGAAAGCAAAGATTTAATATTCAAAGACTGTGTTCATCTGCCCACTACCTTTTTCCCCCCACTGCGCTTTGAAGAAATACAATTTTAACATTTTGTTTGTGTTATATGTCTAACCTAGAAATATAATGAATAAACTATTGAAAAATAAAATAACGGGAAAGAATTCCCTGGCAGTCCAGTGATTAGACTCTGCACCCTCACTGCAGGGAGCATGGGTTCGATCCCTGGTCTGGGAAATAAGATCCCATAAGTCACATAGCACAGCCAAAATATACTCCCACCCACCGCCCACAAAAACAACGACAGTGATATAACATTTCCCATCCATCATATTGGCAAAGATAAGCCTGGTAATATCAAGCCTTTCTGAGGTTATGGGGCAATAGGGACCCTCTTACATTGTATGAGAGTGTAACCTGGAAAAACCACTGTGGAAATCATTTGGCAATATCTAGTAGAGTTGACTGGGTCGCTGAGGGTCAGACACGACTGAGCGACTTCACTTTGACTTTTCACTTTTCAGTTTCATGCATTGGAGAAGGAAATGGCAACCCACTCCAGTGTTCTTGCCTGGAGAATCCCAGGGACGGGGGAGCCTGGTAGGCTGCTGTCTATGGGGTCACACAGAGTCGGACACGACTGAAGTGACTTAGCCTAGCCTAGCCTAGTAGAGTTGACAGTATAACTCCACTTATAAACTTATATCCAAATTCTCCCATATTTGCATAAGAAGGCATAGAAAAGTATGTTCATTGCAGCATTTTCTTATATAGAAATAAGTTGGGGTCAGCTCTCCCTCGAACCAGCCTCGTCTTCTAACAGTGTCTGTCAACTCTAATAAACTTTATTTCCCTCTCATTCTGTCTCATGTCTGGATATTCTTTCCAACCCGAACACGGACTATGACATAATTGTCCCAAAATAACTAGTCAGATATCTCAATGTAAATGTAAAAAAAAAAAAAGGAAGAAGTTGGAAATAACATCCGTAAATGAAAGAAGGGAAAAATGATTCATGGTCTATTTATGTAATTGCAGGTTACAGAGCTGTGCTGTCCAATATGGTGACCACTAGCCACATGTGTCTTTTTTAATATCATTTTTATTTATTCAGTCCTTTTGGCTGTGCTGGTCTTCGCTGCTGTGCGGGAGCTTTCTCAAGTTGCCGCGAGCAAGGGCTACTCTTTGTTTCCGTGTTTCGATTTCTCATTTCAGTGAATTCTCTTGTTTCAGAGCACAGGCTCTCGGGCACTTGTGCTTCGGGGTTGTGGTGCATGGGCTTAGTGCTTTCAGCTCTCAGGCTGCGAGCGTGGGCTCAGTAGCTGTGGTGAGGGCCTTAGTTGCTCCGCAGCATGTGGGAGCTTCCCAGACCAGGGATCAAACCCATGAGCCCCACACTGCAGGGTGGGTTCAACCAGTGGACCACCAGGGAAGCCCCAAATGTGCCTATTTAAATTTAAATTTATTAAAATTAATTCTAGGGGAAAAATTAATTCTAGAGGAAAATTTTTAAAATAAAATTAATTTTAGGGGAATTCCCTAGCCATCCAGTGGTTAGAACTCCATGCTTCCAGTGCAGGGGACACAGGTTAGTTCCTGGTCAGGGAACTAAGACCCCACACGCTGCAAGGCGTTGCCCCCTACCCCCCAAAATTAATTAATTCTATGTTTTAAATTTTAAATTAAGTTCCTCTATCAAATTTAGCCCCATTTCAAATATTCAGTAGCCACATGTGGCTGTTGGGTACTATAGTATTGGACAGTGCAGATAGAGAACATTCCAAAACTGCAGAAAGTTCCACTGGACAGCACTGCTATAGAGCAGATAAAAGGAGCTATCTCATTTTCAAAGTGTTTCAAAATATAGAAGTCTCAAAAATATAAGTTTGATTGGAGAAACCAAGCAAGTTGCCGAAGAACACCTAGAGTATCGTCCCGTTTAAATAGTTTGGAAGAGATTGATTGCACTGCCTTTAGAGACAGGAAGCATGTGGTGAGGGATGAAGTGGCTGAAAGACTTCACAGATGCTCTTTTGCATCTTTTCAGTTTCAAAACAGGCTATTGTGTCATCAGTTCAAATACCATAAAGTTAATTCTCCTGGCCTCAATCAAATCAAGTAAAAGGCCCAATGCAGATGAAGTTTGTTTGGGCTTCACAAAATCATACTTCTTGGTTATCTATTGAAACCTGCCTACCAGATTATCTTTTTTAAAAAGTAACCTTGTGCTTCCTCTCTATGGTATTTTACAGATTCTGCAGAATGCAAAATTTGACTGTTTGTACTGAAACTTCTACAGCAAGATCTTGCTCACTTCTCTGATTTTGTTTCATGTGGGAACGAAAGTCTTTTGAGGGAACTGAGCTCCTGTAAGCTGTGTAGCATGGCAGAAAAAGAGAAAGCCTTTAAGTGTGAGCAAAAAGTTCTGAGATAACTTATAAAGGAAAAGGCAACAGAGAAACATAGTGTGAACTTGAAACTAAACTGCAATTCGTTGTCTAATAAGTCCAGTTTGAACTGATTAAAATTTCCAATGTTTTCACAGATATGTAGACACAGTACGAAAACATTCATGGGCATGATAATCATTGCATTGAAGCTAGAGGTTCCCTCTGCGGGAAGAGGAAGGGGATCAGGAAGGCATATGCAGGGTATTCCACCGAGTCTTTAACGTTTTACTCATTAAAAAATAGAGCGGATGAATAGTGTTGAAGAAGGTGGTGGTAATTCTGTGATGTTCGTTATGACTATGCTCTGCAGTTTTGTACTTATTTCATCACTTTGAAAAAGAAGGAAAGAGAAGGGAGAACACTGTTGGAAGCTTTAAATATGAAGAGCAAGATGTGAGAGAGAATGTGACGTTTGAGTGAGGAATTAAAAAAAGCTTCTGGGAATTCCCGGTGGTCCAGCGGGTAGGACTCAGTGCTACCATTGCAAACGGCCCAGGTTCAATCCATGGCTGGGGAACTAAGATCCTGCATGGATCTGGAGTGGCCAAAAAATCTACGTGGTGGGATTCTACAGTGAGGGTGGGTTTGCCCCGGAGAAGTCTGTCCAGGTGGGCATTATGAGCCGGTGCACTGGACCAGTTAAGCCATGTTGAAAGCAAAAAATACGCAGGGTCTTTTTAAAGAAAATGTAAGATCAGATATATGGATTTTTCTTTGAAGAATGGAAGTCATTTTTAACCAGGAAAGGGTTCACTAACTAGATTTGGAAACCTTTGGAAAGCTAAGTACAGTTCTCAAAGTGAATGCATCTTGACTTTGCATGTAAATTGTTCTCAATATTCTGGCATCAAAGGGAAGAAAATAGGAATTCTCTTAGGGCCAGTAAATTTGTGAAGAGCTTTTATTATGTGATTAGTTGTTCCAAATTCTTACAACACATTGTTTAGACAAATTACAATTTTCACTGTGAAATTTAATGATGGTTCAAAATTCGTATCAGTTGAGATAAATAGGGCATCTGTGAGCTTACGAAACTTTTCCCAAAGGGGCAGTTTATTCAACAATAAAAATACCAATTTGTGATTATGGTGTTAAAAGATTTATCCCATAACATGTTAAATCAAGTGGATTCTTAAAGTTCCCTCCCCATACTCAAACACAGAACAATGCTGTTGCTTTGACTTTCTTTTTCAAAAATTTGTATTTATTTATTTTTGGCTGTGCTGAGTGTTTGCTGCTGCGTGTGGGCTTTCTCTAGTTGTGGCCTGCAGGCTTCTCATTGGGTGGCTTCTCTTGTTGCAGAGCATGTAGAATCTTCCCTAACCAGGAATACAACCCATGTCCCCTGCACTGGCAGGCAGATTCTTAACCACTGGACCACCAGAGAAATCCTGACTTTTTCATGTCATTATTGAGGAGTTTGCACTTCATTTTATTTTTAAATTGATTTTTATTGTCGTTTTGGTTTTGTTCTGCCATACTGTGCAGCATATGGGATCTTAGTTCCCTGATCAAGGATGGAACCCTTGCCCCCTGCTTTGGGAGTTTGTAGCCTTAACCACTGGGCCACCGGGGAAGTCCTGGTATTTGCACTTTTGAAAGATCACACTGGCTGCCAAGTGAAAAGCCAGCAGGAAAAAGGAGAGGATGGGAGAGGCAGCTGGATGCGGTTGTAGTCGTCCCGGTGAGAGGTGAGAGGTCGAAGGTGAGGCAGGATGAGCAGCAGGTAGAATCTGCAGGACAGGGAGGTGGAAGAGATGGGAGGCAGGCAGCAGTGGTGGGGAGAGGGTGGTTGGAGGGAGAATGTTAGATTTCTGGCAAGGCTGATGGAGGTGGGAGACAGGGGCAAAATGAGTAGCAGGTGCTGGGGAGGTGGTTAAGCTGCGGTTGGACATATCAAGGCAGGGTCATGCCTAAGGTGTGAGGGCAAAATCTATAAAAAAAATTGACTTCTAAAACTGCTATGAAATACATGGCTTCCCAGGTGGCTCAGTGGTAAAGACTCTCCCCCGGCCCCGCCCCCAGCCCAGCAAATGCAGGAGATGCAAGAGACTCAGGTTCGATCCCTGCGTGGGGAAAATCCCCTGGAGGAGAAATGGCAACCCACTCCAGTATTCTTGCCTGGAAAATCCCATGCACAGAGTAGCCTGGAGGGCTGCAGTCCATGGGGTCGCCAAGAGTCCACATGACTGAGAGATTGAGCGTACACCCACAAAATACCTAAGCCCAAGTGAAGCATAGTGACATACTGATGAGAATTTATATTAATGGGTAAAAAAAATGTACTTATGTATTTTTTTTAACTGTCCAACCTGTACAGGTGAAGATTTCTCTTGTGGTTTCCAGGCATCATCTCTTCCCATTCCGTCCAGGAATCGTTGTTTCTTGTTTTGCATTGTCCAATGTGCTCTTCCTAGATAAGTTTTTTGCCCACCCTACACAGCATGTGGGATCTTAGTTCCCGGACCAAGGATCAAAACCCCCTTCATCCCTGCCTTGGAAGCACTGAGTCTTAACCACTGGATCACCAGGGAAACCGAGGCTCCTGGATAATTTTATACTTCCCACCACTGCAAGGAAATACAGTCATGGCTCTTTGGGATGTGTTTGATTTGGAACATAGATCTCTTTTCTTTCAGATCCCCTGTACTGAAAGCTGGTACATCGTTACTCAGGGTGCAGTGTCATGTTTGAATCCTGGCTTCTGATGACTCTCTGAAGAGTGCTACAGAGCTTCACAGATGACAACCACAAATGAAGCCTTACTCAGAATATACAGGAAAAGTAAAGGGTCATTTGTTTTCTGGTCATGTTACGTTGATCACTTGAAATTTGATAATGTGCACATACATCAACCCATGTTTCAGCCATATATTCTCTTGGGCTGTCTAGGACATAATCACTGCCTTCTTGGAATGTGATCTTTTTTTTCCCCAAGGCTATGGCACCCTTGCTTTTTACACACAGTCACCAGCAGGAGGCAGCGAGAATACGAGGTCTGTCCATCCTTTGAGTAACTTCCCTGTAGCTTATACGCTAAAGAATCTGCTTGCATTGCACCATACCTGGGTTAGCTCCCTTCGTTGGGAAGATCCTCTGGAGAAGTGAATGGCAACCCACTACAATATTCTTGCCTGGGGAATCCCATGAACAGAGGAGCCTGGTGGGCTACAGCCCGTGTGCTCTTGGTCGGACACGACTGAGCGACTAAGCACAAGTCCGTCCTTTGAGCTGCTTGTGTGACTAGAGGCTAACCTGGGAGGCGGCCACATCAGCTGAAGAGAAGGGCTGGCTGGCTTGCAGAGCTGAGGTCTTGAAAGTCTGAGGAGGAGGCAGGCAGAGCCACCCCAGGGGACAACCTGGCATAAAGCGCAGACCGTAAGGCAGGTGGGTGACTTTCCTCGGTGCCAGTAGGGCCCATGGAGCAATGCCAGCAGCCAGGGACATGCAGGGTGAAGGCCTCCTGCCACCCTTTCCAGCCTCATCTCCCCAGACTGTTCTCTGCTCCAGCCCTTTTCAGTCCCAGGCACTTGAAGAGCCTGGCTGTGGCCTTCCCTGCCTGGAGTGATGCAGTAACTCATACTGCTGTACATGCTGTGCTAAGGAGCTCACATTCATCTTTTAGTTTTATCATTGCCTCTCTGTCTGCTCATCTGTCTGTAACAGTAAGTCCGCGACATACGAACCTTCAAGTTGTGAACTTTCAAAGACACCAACGTGTCCCTGTATGCCAGCTGTTGTACTGTACTACCCATGCCTTTTAAGGTACTGTACTTTAAGATTAAAAATGCTTGATTCTTTATGCATATTTGTTTTTATGTATTATTTGTGTGAAAAGTATCATAAACCTATTACAGCAGAGTGCTACATAGCTGACTGTCTTAGTTGGGTACCTAGGCTAACTTTGTTGGACTTAACAAACAAATTGGACTTATCAACGTGCCCTTGGAACAGAGCTCGTTTGTATGTAGGGGACTTACTGTGCTTCTCACTGGGGAAGAACTTCAGAAAAGGCAGGGACCTTGTCTGTCCCATTCACTGCTGTATTCTCAGCACCCAGCAGTGTGGCATGCTGCAGGAGCCCCGGGCTCCATGCTACTGGCCATGATAAGCTTTTTTTACACTGAATCTGCATCTTGCAAAAAAAAAAAATGAAGCAATGAACTGATTTTTCTTTTGTATTATAACTCAGTTTTTTTAGGAGCATTAGACCCAACAAAGGAAGATGGCTCCCTGCTGCTAAGCTGCTAAGTCACCTCAGTTGTGTCCGACTCTGTGCGACCCCATAGATGGCAGCCCACTAGGCTCCTCTGTCCCTGGGATTCTCCAGGCAAGAATACTGGGGTGGGTTGCCATTTCCTTCTCCAATGCATGAAAGTGAAAAGTGAAAGTGAAGTCCCTCAGTCGTGCACGACTCCTAGCAACCCCATGGACTGCAGCCTACCAGGCTCCTCTGTCCATGGGATTTTCCAGGCAAGAGTACTGGAGTGGGTTGCCACTGCCTTCTCCCTACACATACTTTAAAGGGCATGTTTTCCCTAGACTTTCAACTTTTGGGAAGGTCCTGGTGCGGGGAGCTGCCCGTGAGAATGGGGTCCTCTGTCTGAAGGACACTAGCTCTGGGAGCTGCCTCAGTCCTTGAGGGTTTGCTTGCAAACAAAACTCTCTGTCCCGCCACCCCAGAGATTAGGCGCTTATTTACTGCAGACACCTGGAGCTCTGTGCAAACTTCTCACGCACAGAGAAATGTTATCTGGTGTAAGAAATAATAACAGGGTGCCATTCCCATACTCTCAAGATTTCTTGTGACTGTTCGTAAGATGTATAGGTCAACCAAGAAAAAATGTCAACTGTCTTATCTTTCTCACGATTTTCTGTATAAATATAAGATGCTGAATAAAGTTGGTGTCAGACTGCGTCCCTTCGTGGAGACGTGTCTGAACCTCTCGACCCCATCTTTGTTGTAGTCTCTTGCTTTAGTTTCTTTTCTCAGTCCCGCCGTGCATGTTCTCGGGACCTGATCGACTTTGCCGGCTGGCACCGGCATCCTGGGAGGCCGGTCCACAAAGATGGAGGATGTGGTGGTGGTGAATGAGGCCTCCTTGGCAACTGGGTCTGCAGACCAGAGTCGGTTGTCTTCCTCTCCAGAATATATCACAAGGCCCACTGTTCTCCTTAACTATCTGTAGGGGGAGACGGCTTCCCCATCATAGGACTAGTATCTACCTATGACTTGGTTATCTGGGAGAGACAAAAATCTGGGGGCGGGAGGAAGTGGGGTCAACCACCTCTGGCTGAGTCCTTTCAGACCCAAAAAGCTTCCTCTCTGGCTCATACAGCTAGACCTGCCTTGGGGACCTCAGCCCCTGATCTGTACCCACATCTCCTCTCCTGCAAAATGGAAGCTGCTTTTCCCCTTTACTCTTACTTATCTTGCTGCTCCCACCTGAGATGAGGACTTCCCCTGGAAATCTCTCTTCACCTCCTCACTTCTGAGCAAGGTGATCTGATTCCAGCACCTGTCTTTTTTCTACCATATGGTAGGTAACATTTTATTGTCTGTGTCTCCCTCACTCCCAAACTGGAAGCTCTGGGAGGAAAGAAATGATATTTATTTCCTTCATCAGTGTTGCCCAAGAGCCTAGCACAATGTATGACAAAGTGGGCACTTAAGAAATGATGAACTGGGGGCTTCCTGGTGGTCCAGTGCCTCAGATTCCGTGCTCCCAAGGCAGGGGACCAGGGTTTAATCCCTGATCAGGAAACTAGACACCACATGCTGCAACTAAAGATCCCACCAGTGACCAGTGAAAGGCACTCAGTTGTGTCCGACTCTTTGTGACCCCACGGGCTATACAATCCATAGAATTCTCCAAACCAGAATACTAGAGTGGGTAGCCATTCCCTTCTCCAGGGAATCTTCCCAACCCAGGGATCGAACCCAGGTCTCCTGCGATATAATTGCAGGCGGATTCTTAACCAGCTGAGCCACAAGGGAAGCCCATGTTGCAACAAAGACTGAAGATCTCAAGTGCTGCAGTGAAGATCTAGTGCAGCCAAACAAGCATAGAAAGAAATATTAAAAAAAAAAAAGAAAAAAAGAAATGATGAACTGTACTTGAAAACTGAGTGGCCCTCTTATAACAATTTTGAGAAATAAAATTCATCCTTTTAAAATGTATAATTCATTGGTTTTTAGTATTAATATATTCACAGAGCTGGTCAACCATCACCATTATATGATTTTGGAACAATTTTCATCATCACAAAAAGAAACCCATTAGCCAACCACCATTCCTCCTCCCTGGGTTCTGGAGCCAGTGATCTACTTTCTGTCTCTATGGATTTTCCTCTTGTGGACATTTCATATAAATGGAATCATTCAATATGCAGCCTTTTGTGTCTGCTCCTGCTCCTTTCATTCTGCATGTTTTCACGGTTCATCCACGTTGTAGCATGTATGAGTACTTTATTTCTTTTTATGGCTGAAGGACAGCCCATTTTATAGATATACTACATTTTATCTGAAGAGTCTTCAGCATTGTTTGGTTTGCTTCTCGGTTTTGTTCTTATCTTTGGGATTTCAACTAGGCAACAACATATACGGAAAAAAGGCTGCAAGGCAGTACACAGTGGCTTCCGTGGCTAGAAGAATGATTTCTTTTCCTCTAAATTTTCTTTTCTTTCCTTTTTTAAGTATCAGATCAGATCAGATCAGTCGCTCAGTATAGTTGATTTAAAATGTTTTGTTAGTTACTGTTGTCGAGCAAAGTGATTCAGTTATTACATATATATAGTTTTTTTGTGTATTATTTTCCATTATGGCTTATCATAGCTTATTGAATATGGTTCCCTATACAGTAGGACCTTGTTGTTTATCTACTTTACATATAATAGAGTGGATATGTTGTTTATCTACTTGAGATAGAGTGAATATGTTGCTCCCAAATTCCTAACTTATTCTCCCCACCTTTCGCCTTTGGTAACCATAAGGTAACTTCACTGCACACCTTGCCATCTGCAAAGAGGTCTGCAAAGCATTGGGCAGGTGGAAGGAAATCCCTCGGAGGAGCAAGGAAAAGAAGCAGGGGGAGGAGGGGATGTGGAGTTCAGGAATGTGATTTCCAAAACAAGAAATCCTCCTCAGCTTGCAAGAAGGATCTCTGAGGAGGGGGAAAGAACCACCAAGGGCTGTCCCACTCAGCCTGCTCCTGCGGTGCGCAGATGCGACAGGCTCTAGCAGCACCAGGTATCACAGGCTTCATCATCCCCCTTAGCCCAACACCAAGGCCTTGGAGAGAACTGACATCTTCATAATATCAAGTCTTTCTCTGTAAGTACACTGTGTACCTTTTCATTAATTTAGAACATCTTCCAATAGGTTTTATCATTTTCTCCACAAAGGGTTTGCATTCCTATTGTTAAATTTATTCCTAAGTTCTTTGTATTTTTGTTCCTATTGCAAATGGTATATTTTTAATTAAAATTTTTATTGCAGTATAACATAAAATGCAAAGTCAAGTGCAGAGCTTGACTTTTATATATGTATATAGTCATGTAACCAAACAGTGTGTTTTAAAAGTTACACTTTATAACTGATGGTTGCTGATGAGAAATGCAAAAATTTTATGTATATATTTTTTCTGTATTTTTTTTGAATTAGAAATCTTACTAAACTCACTTGCCAATTCTACATGAAATTTCTTTTGGGGTTGTTACACACAAAAAATTTCATCTGTAAATACTGATGTTCTTGTTCCTTTCCAATCCCTATATATTTGCTGTCACTGTTTATTGGACTAGCTAAAACTTTCATTATTATATTGACTAGGATTATTGAGAGCAGTTTTATTTGCCTTTTTTCTCATCTTAAAAGGAAGGCTTTCAATATTTTATTATTATCGTGATGTGTGCTGTTGGATTTTTGAAGATTTTTATCAAGTTATGGTCTTTTCTTCAATATCAATGGATGTTGAATATTTTGAGCAGTCTTTCTCCATCAATTAAGATAAGTAAACTTTTTCCTCTTTAATGTCCATATCTCTCCCACTCTAACATTTTGTTTTTTAACTTTGATAAATGCCTTTTGATACAAATATCTTCCCAGTTTTCCCTTCTCAGTCCTCTTTCAGTTCAGTTCAGTTGCTCAGTCATGTCCAACTCTTTGCAACCCCATGGACCACAGCACGACAGGCCTCCCTGTCCATCACCAACTCCCAGAGTCCACCCAAACTCATGTCCATTGAGTCGGTGATGCCATCCAACAATCTCATCCTCTGTCGTCCCCTTCTCCTCCCACCTTCAATCTTTCCCAGCATCAGAGTCTTTTCCAATGAGTCAGCTTTTTGCATCAGGTGGCCAAAGTATTGAAGTTTCAGCTTCAACATCAGTCCTTCCAATGAACTGAGGACTGATTTCCTTCAGGACTGACTGGTTTGATCTCCTTGCAGTCCAAGGGACTCTCAAGAGTCTTCTCCAACACCACAGTTCAAAAGCATCAATTCTTCAGCACTCAGCTTTCTTTATAGTCCAACTCTTACAACCATACATGACTACTAGAAAAACCATAGCTTTGACTAGACGGACATTTGTTGGCAAAGTAATGTCTCTGCTTTTTAATATGCTGTCTAGTTTGGTCATAGCTTTTCTTCCAAGGAAAAGTGTCTTTTAATTTCATGGCTGCAGCCACCATATGCAGTGATTTTGGAGACCCCCCCAAAATAAAGTCTCTCACTGTTTCCCCATCTATTTGCCATGAAGTGACAGGAGTGGATGCCATGATCTTTGTTTTCTGAATGTTGAGCTTTAAGCCAATTTTTCACTCTCCTCTTTCACTTTCATCAAGAGGCTCTTTAGTTCTTCTTCACTTTCTGCCATAAGGGTGGTGTTACCTGCATATCTGAGGTTATTGATATTCCTCCTGGCAATCTTGATTCCAACTTGTGCCTCATCCAGCCCAGCGTTTTGCATGATGTACGCTGCATATAAGTTAAGTAAGCAGGGTGACAATATACAGCCTCGACGAACTCTTTTTCCTATTTGGAACCAGTCTGTTGTTCCATGTCCAGTTCTAACTGTTGCTTCCTGACCTGCATACAGATTTCTCAAGAGGCAGGTCAGGTAGTCTGGTATTCCCATCTCTTTCAGAATTTTCCAATTTGTTGTAATCCACACAGTCAAAGGCTTTGTCATAGTCAACAAAGCAGAAATAGATGTTGTTTCTGGAACTCTCTTGCTTTTTCAATGATATAGCGGATGTTGGCAATTTGATCTCTGGTTCCTCTGCCTTTTCTAAAACCAGCTTGAACATCTGGAAGTTCATGGTTCACGTGTTGCTGAAGCCTGGCTTGGAGAATTTTGAGCATTACTTTACTAGCATGTGAGATGAGTGCAACTGTGTGGTAGTTTGAGCATTCTTTGGCATTGCCTTTCTTTGGGATTGGAATGAAAACTGACCTTTTCCAGTCCTGTGGCCACTGCTGAGTTTTCCAAATTTGCTGGCATATTGAGTGCAGCACTTTCACAGTATCATCTTTTAGGATTTGGAATAGCTCAACTGGAATTCCATCACCTCCACTAGCTTTGTTCATAGTGATGCTTCCTAAGGCCCACTTGACTTCACATTCCAGGATGTCTGGCTCTAGGTGAGTGATTACACCATTGTGATTATCTGGGTCATGAAGATCTTTTTTGTACAGTTCTTCTGTGTATTGCCAACTCTTCTTAATATCTTCTGCTTCTGTTAGGTCCATACCATTTCTGTCCTTTATTATGCCCATCTTTGCATGAAATGTTCCCTTGGTATCTCTAATTTTCTTGAAGAGATCTCTAGTCTTTCCCGTTCTATTGTTTTCCTCTATTTCTTTGCACTGATCACTGCGGAAGGCTTTCTTATCTCTCCTTGCTATTCTTTGGAACTCTGCATTCAGATGGGTATATCTTTCCTTTTCTCCTTTGTTTTTCACTTCTCTTATTTTCACAGCTATTTGTAAGGGCTCCTCAGACAGCCACTTTACTTTTTTGCATTTGCTTTTCTTGGGGATGGTCTTGATCCCTGTATCCTGTACAATGTCACGAATCTCAGTCCATAGTTCATCAGGCATCCTATCCTCTTTACCTATCCACTGTTGGTTTTTTCTGGTTTCCTTCATCACTGCTCACTCTTCAGGCTCCTTCTCCTTGTAGGTTTCCTAGGATTTCAAAGGTTGGGGGATGTTGACAGGGTTTTTGAGGCACTGTGTTTCCACACAGTCTGCTCCCCTCCACAAGCACAAGTTTGAATTCCAGTCAAAGCACTGAATTAGAAGATAGGTGGCTTGAATTCCAGTTTGGTGTGTCTCCAATTGCCTTTTCATACTGTTTATGGGATTCTCAAGGCAAGAACAGTTAGAGCTGGACATGGAACAACAGACTGGTTCCAAATTGAGAAAGGAGTACGTCAAGGCTGTATATTGTCACCCTGTTTATTTAACTCATATGCAGAGTACATCAAGCAAATCGCTGGGCTGGATGAAGCACAAGCTGGAATCAAGATTGCCAGGAGAAATATCAATAACCTCAGATATGCAGGTGACACCACCCTTATGGCAGAAAGTGAAGAAGAACTAAAGAGCCTCTTGATGAAAGTGAAAGAGGAGAGTGAAAAACCTGGCTTAAAACTTAACATTTGGACAACTAAAATCATGGCATCTGGTCCCATTACTTCATGGGAAATAGATGGGGAAACAATGGAAACAGTGAGAGACTTTATTTTTTGGGGCTCCAAAATCACTGCATATGGTGGCTGCAGCCATGAAATTAAAAGACACTTGATCCTTGGAAGAAAAGCTATGACCAACCTAGACAGCATATTAAAAAGCAGAGACATTACTTTGCCAACAAAGGTCCATCTAGTCAAAAGCTATGGTTTTTCCAGTAGTCATGTATGGATATAAGAGTTGGACTCTAAAGAAAGCTGAGTGCTAAAGAATTGCTTTTGAACTGTGGTGTTGGAGAAGACTCTTGAGAGTCCCTTGGACTGCAAGGAGATCCAACCAGTCCATCCTAAAGGAAATTAGTCCTGAATATTCATTGGGAGGAGTGATGCTGAAGTGGAAACTCCAATACTTTGGTCACCTGATGCGAAGAACTGACTCAATGGAAAAGACTGGTGCTGGGAAAGATTGAAGGTGGGAGGAGAAGGGGACGACAGAGGATAAGATGGTTGGATGGCATCACCCACTCGATGGACATGAGTTGGGGTAAGCTCTGGGAGTTGGTGATGGACAGGGAAGCCTGGCTGTTGCAGTCCATGGGGTCGCAAAGAGTCAGACACAACAAGGGGAATGAACTGAACTGTGTCTCCAATTATGCATAAGACAAAACCCTTAAGAATCCGCTTTCAGTCTAATAAATAAAATCCCTGCCCTGCCTACCCCCAGGATTGGTTGGTGACTAGGGGGTGGTAGAAACACTCTACAAATTATTCACAGGTCAGGGGTTGTTGCTGTTACTAAGAATATTAGAAGTATTGTGAGATAACCGATATACCTTGCATTTTGAAGCTAGTGGAATCTAGATTCAATCACACTTCCAATCAGCAGTGTGGTTCCTTACTTGTGCACTTGTTAACTTAACCTTTCTGAACCTGTCTCCTTTTTCTGGTTTGCGGATAAGAAATGGAAAGCACTTGACACATATTACTGCTACTGCTAAGTCACTTCAGTCGTGTCCGACTCTGTGCAACCCCATAGACGGCAGCCCACCAGGCTCCCCCGTCCATGGGATTCTCCAGGCAAGAACACTGGAGTGGGTTGCCATTTCCTTCTCCAATGCATGTAAGTGAAAAGTGAAAGTGAAGTCGCTCAGCCGTGTCCGACCCTCAGCGACCCCAGGGACTGCAGCCTACCAGGCTCCTCGGTCCATGGGATTTTCCAGGCAGGAGTACTGGAGTGGGTCGCCATTGCCTTCTCCTGACACATATTAAGAGCCCAGTAAATGGAGCCATTTATCTGAAAAGCATTAAAATATTCCATAAACGGAAGCAGTAAATCCTCCGTGCGTTCTAGCCTCGGAAACACTCAAGTCAGTTCTCCAGCACCAGTAACAGCGCCCAGGTACACAGAGGAGGTAAGGCGTAAAGGGTGACCGCAGAGAAAAATCCCCTTCCTCTGTACCTCGAATCCCCACCGTCGAGCTTCCATGCAGCGGCCAGCAGTACTCAAGGTCCTGAAATGTGGTGAGAAACGCCAAAGAGACCGGGGAAATGAGCAGAATCATTCACTCTGACAACAGCAAGCGGGATCCAGCTTCGGGGATCAGTTCTCAGCAGCGCGGGGACGTCGCGCAACAGCCGCAACCCCACTGGTCCAGTTTTTGGCTCGCGAACGCGTTTCCTACTGCCGCCACCGTTAGGAGGCGCTAGTCCGGTCCCGCGCCCCGCACAGGTACTTCTGCGCAGGCGCGCCTCCTCGGAGCCGGCGTCCCCGCCCCCACACGAGTTACGCTCGGGCGGCGCGTTCCCGGCCATTTCTGACGCTGCGAGCGGTGGCCGGGAGCCGAGCGGAAGCGCCGCGCGCCTCCCGCTGAAGGAGGGGTGGGGTGAGGGAAGAAGAAGGGTGCCGGAAGTGGGGCTCAGTCTCCTGCCGCGGCGGGAGGGGGGAGAAGGAGGGAGGCGGTGGCGGCCAGGCGGGGTGTGGCCTCGGGAGGCGGCGGGCGCTGCGATTGGCCGTGGGTTGTGGCGACGGCGACGATTGGCCCCAGCGGGCAGAGCGAGGTGAGCCCGGGTGGCGGCCGTTGAAATTCAAAAGTGGCGGGTGTGGCAGCGCAGGGGCCCGCAACGCAGGGACCCGGAGCGCGCGTACCCTGTGTCGCGAGCGCGCGAGAGAACGCGGGTCCCCAGAGCCCCGGCTCGGTGTCCTCTTCACCGCGCTTGCCCGGCGTGCGTGGCCCCGAGCCGGACATGGAGCCGCAGGTGAGTGGCGGGCGGCGCGGGGACGACAGCCGGCTGCCGCACCCCTCAGCGCTGACCGGCCGGAGGCCTCGGTCCGGCCGGCGGGGCCCAGATCCGCTCCGTGGGAGGGATGCGGAGTGGAGAGCGGAGAAGGCAGGCAGCGGCCCCGGAGGGCAGGGGCACGTCGGCCTGCCTTCTTGCAGCTTCAGGGAGCCCCCGCACCCTTCCTCACTTTCATGTATCCAGGATTTCCCGTTTCGAATCCTCAGGCTTGTCTGAACACGTTCCCTCCCGTTCATTCAGTGTGAGTTCCGAGATGGCCCTGGGGAAACGGTGACTGAAGCCGAATCCTTGCTAATGCCTTTTCGTGTCCTTTCTCTCCTTTTTGCAGCCGCTTGGGGGCATCGGAAGGGAAGAGGGATGGAGTACTACTCTGAACTGAGGACTTTGCATTATCTCTCCTTCCCCAGGTTTTGCAGAGATCTCTGCTCAGTGGGACTGGTTAACTTAATGTCTTCTCTCATCAGTACCCTGCGGCACCCCAGGACCTCCTGCAGCCTCTTCCCTCCTGCGGAGAGAAGTGTGTTTGTGACAGAGTGGATTGACGTCTGGTGCCAGAAAAGGGCTCCTGCCAGAATCCTCTGTTTACTAGTGTTTGGCATTCAGATTTACCCAAAGTCAAGTTGCTACAAAGAGATAGTTTTTGTATCCTGCCAGCCAGACAGTGGAGCAGTGTGTTGTGACAATGAAAAAGAATAGAAGCCGTCTCATATTTATTCATCACATATTTACCAGGCACCTAACGATGTGCTTGGGAGGCAGCAGAGATCCCTGTCGTCATGGAGCTGCCATTCTTTGGGGAGACAGACAATATATGATAAGTAAATCGTCTAATGCTGTTAAGGTTTTAAGGGCTATCCAGAAAAGGAAAAGTTTGAGCAGATTAGGAGGGGAAGAGGGGAAGCTAGCTGGCAAGTCTTAGTAAGCTGGGTGGTCTTAGTAAGCTCCCAATGCAGAAGGTGAGAGGTGAATCAAGACTTGGAGGAAGTGAGGGAAACAGGCAAGGGGTTATTAAGATCATTCCAGGCAGAGGGAATCCCCTAGAGCAAAGTCCCTAGAGTTGTATAGCAAAGCCGGATTGAAATGAGCAAGAGGGAATGTTATGGTAAGGGAAGTCAGATAACAGACTTCTTGCACAGGCCACTGTGAAGACTTTGGTTTTTTTCTCTGAGTGAGGTGGTGAATCACTGGATGGTTTTAAGCAAAGAGAGACAAGATCTGTCTTACATTTTAAGAGGACCATTCTAGCAGCTGCATTGAGATTAGCCTGTAAAGGAGCAAGGATAGAAACAAGGAGAGCTGTTAGGAATGGGGCAGGTTTTCTCAGCTTTCAACATTATTGACATTTTATTGGGGGTTGAGGGCTGTCCTATTCATTGGCTGATTAGCAGCATTCCTGGCTTCTACCCATTAGGTGACAGTTGCAACCCCCACTTAACCATGCCAGTCAAAGTGTCTCCAGACACTGTCACACATCTCCTGGGGATGAAGTCATCCCTAGCTGAGAACCAGTGGAGTGTGATAATCCAGGTGAGAGATGATGGCGATTTGAGTCATGGGAGTGGCAGGGGAAGTGCTAACAAGTGGTCCGATTCTGGATCTATTTGGATGATAGAGTTGGCCACATTTGCTGACATTGGACTTTGTGGTATATAAGAGAATGAGAGGACTTTAGATGTATTTGCTTGAGCAGCTGAAAGAGGGAGTTATATCAACAGATGGAGGAAGCTGCAAGGTTGAAAGGATTAGATGTCAGGCGGTCAGAGTTTGGCCTGTTTACTAGGATTCCAAGTGGTGACATTGAGAAGGCAGTATGACTTCAGAGTCAGTCTGGGCTGAAGGTGTAAAGTCAAAGTAAGTTTGGGCGGTGGCAGCATATGAGTATGCAAAGCCATAGGAGTGGCCTAGAACACAGAGATTAGAAAGACCGCTGTTAAAATTTGGGGAGATGAAGAGGATCTACCAGAGAGGTAGGAAACCAGGAGAGGATGGTCTCCCAGGAGCTAAGTGAACTTAGTAAGAGGGACTGATCAACACAGGGTGACTTGTGGCCTTGAGAGCAGTTTTGGTGGAATGGTGGGATTGAAATCCTGATAGGGTTTAGGAGAGAAAAACTCTTTTTGGTCGGAAGCAGTAACAGCATGTGTTGTATACTGACTGGAAGGATCCGGGAGAAAGGGGAAGTGATGGTGCAGAGAAGGAAGGATTGACTGGGTGCTCTTCTTGAGTGGATGAGGGGTGGGAGCAGATGTGCACATGGATAAGTTAGCAGTAGGGTGCCCATCTCCGAACCTGGGAAGTGGTATAGGAGGGGTCAATGAAAATCTGCTTTTATGTTATGGAAGGTGATGTTATGGAAGGAGCTTATGTGGAAAGTTGGGAGTTGTCCTGTGCAGCTTTATAGATGGGAGAAAATTAAATACTGTGCTCTTTGGAGTTGTCCTGAGTAAACAAACCTTTGAACACATTTTCTGAACCCACACAAATTCCCAGGAGATAGGTCTTTCGGTGATCCACTATATTAGCATAGGGAGAACAATGGGCACGGCTGATTAAGAAATTGAATGTTTGACTTTGAAATACTGAAAAGAAAAATTTAATTTTCATGTTACATTTAATTAAAAATTAAAATCAGTATTTTTTGTGCAAAATTCTGCAAGTGGCAGGAAAAAAAGAATGCAACCTCTTTTTTTTTTTTTCGTTTTTATTTGTATATGAGCCAGTAGTTTGAATCTCTGCTGGTAGATGGGCTTCCCTCATAGCTCAGTTGGTAAGAATCCACCTGCATTGCAGGAGACCCTGATTCGATTCCTGGGTCAGGAAGATCCGCTGGAGAAGGGATAGGCTACCCACTCCAGTATTCTTGGGCTTCTGTTGTGGCTCCGCTGGTAAAGAATCCGCCTGCGATGCGGGAGACCTGGGTTAGATCCCTGGGTTGGGAAGATCCCCTGGAGAAGGGAAAGGCTACCCACTCAAGTATTCTGGCCTAGAGAATTCCACGGACTATATACTCCATGGGGTCACAGAGAATTGGACACGACTGAGCCACTTTCACTTTCACTGCTGGTGGCTATCTAATTTCATTCCTTTAAAACTGTATTGAGTCCTACCGTACAGCAGACATTGTGCTAGACACTCTGGTTCTGTAGCTGTAAACAGAGCAGACATATTCTTGTGATGCTCACAGTCTAATGTAAGGAAAGATAATAAACCAATAAACTTCAAACAAAAACAAAAAAACAGGATATCAGATTGTTTCAGAGTTTTCTCTGTGAGCATCCCTGAACCTCTTTGTATCACAAGTAGTTCAGCCTCACTTCCCTGAAGTTCAACTTAGCATTTCTTAAAAATTAGCCTTCATGTACTCTCAGATCTCTTCGTGTTACTTCCCACAACTGCATGTGAATCAACAATATTTAAAAACGAGAAGTTTTACTGAAAAACAAACACAGCTTTTCCTCCTGTGATCTTGGGAAGCAGGGCAGGCTTCTTAGAGTCAGCCAGACTTGGTCTCCTTCATTGCCTGCCCTCTGCTCCCCGGCCCCATGCTACCTCTGCTTAGCCCTCAGACTCTTAGAATATCCCCTCTCTACTGAGTTCTGGGGAAGTAAGCTCTAATGCCCTCAGGCATCTTTGTATCTAATGAATTAACTTTTCTCTTGAGCTGTTAGAATGGTGAGAGCTGTTTACATTCTTGGGAGAATTGAGAAGACAGTTCATTTTCTTTCTTTGTTTTTTTTTTCAACAAATACATTTATTTATTTCTTGAAAGTGAAAGTGAAGTTACTTAGTCGTGTCCGACTCTTTGCAACCCCTTGGACTGTAGCCCACCAGGTTCCTCTGTCCATGGGATTTCCAGGCAAGAATACTGGAGTGGGGACAGTTCATTTTCTGTAGAGCTTTCTCTTGTACTCCAGTTTGGAAAGACTGCCCTGGAAAGTAAGCTATGGGCAGGCAGGGACTTTACATTCGTTACTCTTGCCCCAGGGCCTACAACAGCATCTGGTCCAGAGCATCGTTCAACAAACCTAGTAGGACAGACCCATGATGAATGGATGGATGAGGGAATGATGCCATCCCTCTGCTGTGATAACCCTCATCTTCTATTTCCATTCATTCTTTGCATTGGACACGGTTTGCTTTAAAAAAAAAAAAAAAACTTTAAAAATATGCCTTAGTTTATCTTTTTTTGTATAATTGTGTTTATTTATTTATTTTTGGCCATGCTGGGTCTTTGTTGCTGCTCGGGTTTTTTCTCGAGTGGTGTGTGGGGGCCACTCTCTAGTTGCTGTGTGGGCTCTCATTGTGGTGGCTTCTCTTGTGGAGCTCGGGCTCTAGAGCGCAGGCTCAATAGCTGCCAGACCAGGGATGGAACCTGTGTCCTGCACACTGGCAGGCGGGCTCTTCACTACTGAGCCACCAGGGAAGCCCCTAAACCTTTTTAATGTTTTTATTCTTTGGCTGCACTGTGCAGTATGCAGCACCATAGTTCCCTGACCAGGGATCGAACCTGAGCCCCCTGCAGTGGCAGCACGGAATCTTAACCACTGGACCACCAGGGAAGTCCACAGTTCACTTTTTCAGTACAAATTGAATCATACTGTTCTCCTGACTAAAAATGTCAGAGTCCTCTTGCTTTCAGTAGACCCCAGACTCCATGCTGGCATCCCAGCTGCTGCAGTCTTTCCCTCCTGCCTCTACCCTCCTCTCCCCACTTTCTCTGCACATCCCTGTGTTCAGCTGAAAAGAATAATCTGTCGTTCTTTGCACATCCCTCTCCTTGCTTTCTGCCTGGAATGCTCCTCCTTGGCCCAAGCCCATCAAGCCAACTCTTTCTCATCCTCAAGGCTCAGCCTAAAAATACTTTGTAGGATTGTGTCTAACGCTCTCTCCCCATCTAAACTGGATGCCCACTCCCTCCTTTGGGGTCCTTTTCTGATAGCACTTAGTAAGATTTAACCATCTCTTTATGTTTTACTTGCCTACCTTCCTGTGGCCATCCTGAGGACAGGGACCACTGTTACTCCAGAATCCAGATCATTTCCTGGCATGTAATAGGCATTTTAATATCAATAACCTCAGATATGCAGATGACACTACCCTTATGGCAGAAAGTGAAGAGGAACTAAAAATTGATGAAAGTGAGAGTGAAAAAGTTGACTTAAAGCTCAGCATTCAGAAAACGAAGATCATGGCATCTGGTCCCATCACTTCATGGGAAATAGATGGGGAAACAGTGTCAGACTTTAATTTTGGGGGCTCCAAAATCACTGCAGATGGTGACTGCAGCCATGAAATTAAAAGACACTTCTCCTTGGAAGAAAAGTTAGGACCAACCTAGATAGCATATTGAAAAGCAGAGACATTACTTTGCCAACGAAGGTCCATCTAGTCAAGGCTGTGGTTTTTCCAGTGGTCATGTATGGATTTGAGAGTTGGACTGTGAAGAAGGCTGAGTGCCGAAGAATTGATGCTTTTGAACTGTGGTGTTGGAGAAGACTCTTGAGAGTCCCTTGGACTGCAAGGAGATCCAACCAGTCCATTCTAAAGGAGATCACCCCTGGGTGTTCTTTGAAAGGAATGATGCTAAAGCTGAAACTCCAGTACTTTGGCCACCTCATGCGAAGAGTTGACTCATTGGAAAAGACTCTGATGCTGGGAGGGATTGGGGGCAGGAGGAGAAGGGGACGGCAGAGGATGAGATGGCTGGATGGCATCACTGACTCAATGGATATGAGTCTGGGTGAACTCCGGGAGTTGGTGATGCACAGGGAGGCCTGGCATGCTGTGATTCATGGGGTCTCAGAGTCCGACACGACTGAGCGACTGAACTGAACTGAATAGGTATTTTGTAAATATTGAATGAATGAAGGAAACTGAAGGGCAGAGAGAAACTGGCCTTGGAATTAATAGTTATCCATAGTGAAAATCAGAAATTGATCTATCCGTGGTGCTTTCCTGAGGGGATAGGAGAAGGGTGACCACGTGTCCCAGTTTGCATAGGAGTGACCTGGTTTTAGCACTGAGAGTCCTGTGTCCCAAGAAACCCCTCAGTCCTTGGCGAACCAGGATGGTTGGTCTCCCAAGGCAGGAGTAAGCAGAGGTTGGGCACGATCCCCAGACCCTGAGCTGGGCTGCTCAGAGGAGAGGCTCTTCCTTTCCCTTACCCCCACTGCATCCCTGTCCTTGGTACTCTCCAAACTGGTCATGCTGCTACTTTCTTATCTTCCCCTTGCCAGTCAGCCTACTTCCACCTCATTATTATTATTTATAACAACCTCTTGTGTATATTTTTTCACATGCCTTATCAGAAACTGTATCTGACTCTCCATGCATGCAGGGCCCAAACCTAAACTCCTTAATGTGGCATCAGTGCCCTATGAGACGGTGTGGTCCAGTGGTTAAACACACAGCCTCCAGAACCAGACTGTCTGGCTTCTAACCCCAGCTCTGCCTTTTATTCATCAATGACCTTAGACCAGCTCTTTTACTTCCCAGAGCCTTCCTTCTCTCATCTGCAAGATGGGGCTAATAATAGCATCTCCTGGGTGGGCTGCTGTGAGGTTTAAGTCAGTTGATACAGTAAAACGTTTGAAACTGTTCCTAATAAATGTTACCTACTCCTCCCACCCAGCCTCAGCCTGGTCTATTTTCTAAGTCACTCCCTTGTTTATGATTCTCAGCTCTCACTAAAGAGTTTATCGGTTTCTCAGCCATGCCATGTGCAGGCCGAGTTTTTGCCTTCCAAAAGGAGGGTTCCTTCACTGCTTGTTTAGGTCCTCCCCTTAAAGTTAGCTGAAGTCCAGCATGTGTCTGTCTGTCCTGTCCCTTAGGGACTGTGTCATGTCCCACCTCCCTCCGTGGTTTTTGGCTGGCACTTCATCTGAGAGCCCCAGGGTGTGGCCCCAGGGGTACTGACTTAATGCGTGTTGGAGATGATGTTGACAGTCAGGCTCAGGGGCCATAAAGGGGAACTCTGGGACATTGGGCCTCGGGGTGTGGTCTGAAGGGCCTCTCTCTTCCCAGCAGAGGTCCCCGTTGTTGGAAGTGAAGGGGAACGTAGAGCTGAAGAGACCCCTGGCTAAGGCTGCTTCCCGGCTGCCTCTCTCGGGACGCAGGCTGAAGAGGGGGCCTGACCAGATGGAGGAGGCCTTGGAGCCGGAGAAGGTGAGCTGGGTTTGGAGATCCATGGATGTGTGTGTGAAACCATCACGGATGGAGCTGTGGACCCCACCCAACCCTTGTCTTTCCCCAGAAAAGAACACGAGGCCTGGGCACCAGAGTGACCACGACCCACCCCAGAGCAGCAGCCCTCAGCTCCGCGCCACAGACACAAGGCCAGACCGCAGGTGGGCTACAGGGCTGGAGAGAGAGCCGGTCCACAGCTCTCTTGAGCTCACGTCTGTCTTTGTCTTTTCTTTCAGTCGTAGCTGATTTTGAATAGGTAACACGCTTCACGGGTTTCAAAGTCCCAAAGGCACAGGAGTTCTTATGCAGTGAGAGCCTCCCTCCTGCCTCTGTTCCCCAGCCAGCCAGCCCCCTCCCTGGGGGCAGCTGCGAATCCTGCCAGGGGTGCTCCGTGGGTCTGCAAGCAGATATGGGCATGCTCCCCAGTGTGTTTTACACACATTCTAACATACTTCACACGTCGTTCACCACCCCCCGCCCTGCTCTTTTCGCTTGTCTTGGTCCAGCTTGTTTCTTGGCATGTTGGTCCTAGGAAGGATATCTTTAGGAGTTGGTCAGATTTAGAGGAAGAGGAAGGTTATCTTATTTATAATCTTCTTAAAAAGCAACTCCTCTGTCTTTGGACGCACTCCCATCCTTGCGAGTCATGACTCTGCTTTTCCTCTCCCCTGTCTCCCAACAGTGCCCAAAGCTCCCAGGAAGCCAGCACCCCGATGTTCCACGGCTGTTGCCCCAGGTAATAATAGTGTGTGAGAGCCAGGGCTGAGAAGGGGTTGGGGGTGAAGGGAGGTGGGTAGAGGTGGAGGGACTCTGGTGTTATCACCCCTGATGCCACCTTCCTGGTTCTCTAGTGCTGAAGACTCAGAAGCCAGGTCCTGTTGTTCCCGTCCAGAAGCCTGGAAGTAGGTAACAAATAAGATCTTGGGTGAGAGGCTGGGCTGGGGAGAGGAGGTGTGCCCAGAAAAGTCCTTTTGGTCCTTTCCCTGCCTGAAGGAGGAGCCGGAGCCTCAGGTGTGGAGCCCTAAGGCGAGGAGGGAGGAGGGAGACAGAACTGGGGCTGCCCTGACGTTTGTCTTCTCTGTGTCCATCTTAGCGACAGCCGCACCTCCCATGGTGGGAGGGAAGAAACCCAAACGTCCGGCCTGGGACTTAAAGGGGCAGTTATGTGACCTCAATGCAGAGCTGAAATGCTACCGTGAGAGGAAGCAGGTGCTGGACCAGGAGAACCAACAGCTGCGGGACCAGCTCCAGGAGGCCCAGCAACAGGCCTTGGCCCTGGGGGCAGAGCGTAAGACCCTGGAAGAGGAGTTGACCAGGGTGCGGGCCCAGGCTGAGCAGGGCCAGCGGGAGCTGGGGAACCTGAGTGCCCGTGTCCTGGAGCTGGAAGAGCGGCTGGGCACGCAGGAGGGCTTAGTGCAAGAGCTCCAGAAGGAACAGCTGAGATTGCAGGAGGAGCGCAGGGGACTGGCTGCCCGGCTGGGAGAGCAGGAGGTGAGGGCTGGCTTCTCGTCTAACGCCACCCTTCTCTCTAGGTGGCCCAGAAGTCGCTTGGGGCTTTGAAGTCCTGAGCGCCTCTGTCCAGCAGCACCGTCCCCCACCCTGCTCACTGCTCGCCCCCGCTCTGCGCACTTCTGACTGTCTTGCTTCCTGCCCCACTTCATCCCATTCTGTTGCCATAACCCACCCCTCTCCCATCTGCATCTCCTCTACTTTTCCACCTCTTTTCTTTCTGTCTGTCTTCACTGATAAAGGTCCCCATGCATTCTCTCTCCTGCTTGTCATCCATTTGGCTCCTTGGTGAGCACCAGCTAAGAATGAGTTACTTGCAGTCTGTCAAATGACTCGATTCTCAATTCAGGGCATTTGGCGTGTGCACATCCCTCTTTGTGGAATATTCTCTCTGCACCCCATCCTTTCTTGGTTTACTCCCACGCTTTGGGGTGTCAGCCTAGATATCCTCGTCCTTGTGCCCTTTCTGGTGCTCCATGTACTCCTTATTCTAATACTACGATTTACATTCACTTATCTCTTCTTTACCAGACTCTGAAGTCCTTGGGGTCAGGGGCCAGCCTACCTCTCACCCCCAGTCCTATCGTGAAACTTCTTACTCTTGGTTGCAGCGTCTCACCATGCATGTATGTTCTGTTCTGGACAGCGGAGGCTGCAGACCTCAGAAGCTTCTCTGTCGGACAGCCAGGAAGAGGTGGCATCTCTGCGCCAGGAGGCTGCAGCCCGGGAGGCCATACTGGCTGAGCGGGAAGACCGTCTCCACGGGCTCGAGATGGAGCGCAGGCGGTTACACAACCAGCTGCAGGAACTCAAAGGCAACATCCGTGTGTTCTGCCGGGTCCGCCCCGTCCTTCCAGGGGAGTCCACCCCATCCCCTGGCTTCCTCCAGTTTCCCTCTGGCCCCTGTGGACCCTCTGACCCTCCAACCCGCCTCAGCCTCTCGCGGTCTGACGAGCGGCGTGGGACCCTGAGTGGGGCGCCAGCTGGCCCTACCCGCCATGAGTTCTCCTTTGACCGGGTGTTCCCACCAGGGAGTGGACAGGATGAAGTGTTTGAGGAGATTTCCATGCTTGTCCAGTCAGCCCTGGATGGCTATCCAGTGTGCATCTTTGCTTATGGCCAGACAGGCAGTGGCAAGACCTTCACCATGGAGGGTGGGCCTGGGGGAGACCCCCAGATGGAGGGGCTGATCCCTCGTGCCCTGCGACACCTCTTTTCTGTGGCCCAGGAGCTAAGTGGCCAGGGCTGGACCTACAGCTTTGTGGCAAGTTACGTAGAGATCTACAACGAGACTGTCCGAGACCTGCTGGCCACTGGGACCCGGAAGGGCCAGGGGGGTGAGTGTGAGATTCGCCGGGCAGGGCCAGGCAGCGAGGAGCTCACTGTCACCAACGCGCGCTATGTTCCGGTCTCCTGTGAGAGGGAGGTAAGCGCTGAGGGCCACTAGGCCTGGACATGGGGTTGGAGGGCTGGGGCGCAGGCAGAGCGACACAGGACACAGGTGGGGGAGCGGGCCAGGATGAGGAAGGGCGAGTGGCGACGGTAGATCGGATGTTTGGCTTTGGCTGGCGGGCTGTGAGGTGCATCCACCTTCATGGAACCAAGGCGTGGAGAGCAGTGGCGTGCCTCATACGCAGGTGACCCTGGGCCCCGCACGGTGAGCTCGGTCTCATCTCCGCCCATGCTGCTTGTTCGGTTCACGACACCCTTACTGGCCTCTGGACTTTTCCTCAGCCTGCTCATCACACCCTTGAATCAGGGCTTTGTACCTCCTCTCCATTGCCTGACATGTGGTCTTACGTTCCTTTCCCAGCAGGGTTAGATTGCTCCCTCACCACCTTAAAGATTTTAAGGTGTTGAGGCCATCCCTGACCATCTTTTTTTTTTTTAAATTTTGGCTGCACTGCATGACTTATGGGATCTCAGTTCCCCAACCAGGGATTGAACCTGTGCCCTGGCAGTGAAAGCTCTGAGTCCTAACCACCAGACGGTCAGGAAATTACTGCTGGTTATCCTTTCTAAAATTGAAACCCTCACCATCGCACACTGCTTTTCTATTTTTAATTCCTTGATACTCTCAGATACACTGTGTATTTTAATTATTTAGTCTTTCACTGGCTAGAAAAAAAGCACCAAGAAGGCAGGTGCTGGGTCTTGCTTATTGCCATATCTGACCTGTGGGTTCCCAAGTGGTTCAGTGGGTAAAGAATCTGCCTGCAGTGCAGAAGATATAGGATACGGGGGTTTGATCCTTGGGCTGGGAAGATCCCATGGAGGAGGGCATGGCAACCCACTCCAGTGTTCTTGCCTGGAGAATCCCATGGACAGAGGAGCCTGGCAGGCTACAGTCCACAGGTTGCAAAGGGTCGGACTAGACTGAAGCGACCATGCATGCCTGACCTGGCTACGTGCTCACCACTGCCTGACTGCACCTCTTGCTGCCCCAGGTGGAAGCCCTGCTCCATCTAGCCCGCCAGAACCGCGCTGTAGCCCGCACAGCCCAGAATGAGCGCTCGTCGCGTAGTCACAGCGTGTTCCAGCTGCAGATCTCTGGGGAGCACGCTAGCCGAGGCCTGCAGTGTGCGGCCCCCCTCAGCCTGGTGGACTTGGCTGGGAGTGAGCGGCTAGACCCCGGCTTAGCACTCGGCCCTGGGGAGCGGGAACGCCTTCGGGAAACACAGGCCATTAACAGCAGCCTGTCCACGCTGGGGCTGGTCATCATGGCCTTGAGCAACAAGGTAGGAATGGGGGTGGGGGCAGGTGGGCCCTGGGAAGCAGCTGAGGCTGGCTGTCCCCAGCCCTGTCCTAATTGCCTGTCCCTCTATCCTGTAGGAGTCCCATGTGCCTTACCGGAACAGCAAGCTCACCTACCTGCTGCAGAACTCTCTGGGTGGCAGTGCCAAGATGTGAGCAGAAGGGGTGGGCTGGGAGCCACTGTGTCAGGGTCAGGGTGGGGGCAGCGACGTACTGGAGACCTGGACACTGATTCTGGGGTTTGCCCCCCCTCTCCTCTGTCCACAGGCTCATGTTTGTGAACATTTCTCCCCTAGAAGAGAACGTCTCCGAGTCCCTCAACTCCCTACGCTTCGCCTCCAAGGTGCGGTCACTAGCAGCCCCGTCCCCGTCAGGCTTCCTGCTGACTGTAGACTTCTGCACCCTGGTCCTTGGGGCCAGTGGCACGTGCATCCTGAAAGGATGTACATTTGCCAGGCATTTAACTATTGACTTCTGGGGGGGGTGTGAATTAAGGTTTTAAAACTAGGTGGTTGAAAGGTCAAACCTACGTAGAAAGCTGTATACAAGTGAGCTTTAGCCTCTGCCCCGCCCACCGCGTTCTCCCTCTCCTAGTAGTCGTTCTCATCCTTTATCCTTTTACTTCTCTTCTCAGTGTTTCTTTTTGCAAATACAAGCAATATGCATGGGATTCCCTCTTTCTTACAGAAGACATCTCTTCCCCTCTCTCTCATGTATTATATGTTGTCCTGCCTTTTTTTTTGTTTTTGATTAACAAGACAACCTTAAGGACAGGGCGGTGGCCAGGGAGAGTGGGGGAAAAGAAGAAAATCAGACAGCCCCAGGATGATTCCCCACCAGCACACAGAGATCATCCCATTATTTTTACATTTCTAGGACTCCACTGTGTGGATGCACCAAAGTTTATCCACCAGTTCCCTCTACTGGACACTTGGATTCTTTCCACCCTTTTGCTAGTACAAACAAGCCTATGTTGACTAACCTTATACATATCATTCTATATTTGCTTGGTTACATCTAACTATCCAGAGAGAGATTGTTTGAAATGGGATTCCTGGATCAAAGACATACAGGTTTTTCAGGCTATTCCAAATACACAGCATGAATTCAGGCTCCAGTCCCCACAAGGGTCAGCTGTGTTCAGGCTATGAATTCTCTAAGAAATTTAAGCTCCCTCCACAAGAGTTAAGTCAGGAAGTTTCTTTACAGACTGCCTTGGAGAGTAATGGAGTCCTCTGATAATTCATTTTCTTGAGGATATAGCCTTGAGATACTTTCTGGCTTTGCTCAGGGCCTCAGATTGCAGATGTTCTTCTGCACTCTTGCTGCTGTGGAAGTAATCGACCACCTTAGCGCCCTGCCGTGGTCTTCTGCTTTAATCAGGATTTCCCTTGCTACCTTACAAGTTCAGTTAAAGTTCTACCAACATCATTAATACCCAAAAACATGAACTCTTTGATATCCTCTAATACCCAGTTTATATTAAATTTTCCCTGATTGTCTCAAATGCCTTTTATACATTAAGATTTGTTCCATTCAGGATCAAAGCAAGGACCACCCTTTTTAGTTGAAATGGTCTTTTGAGTTTCTTTTAATCTGTAATAGTCTCACCCCCACATTTATTTGTTGAAGTGGGGTGATTTGTCCTATAGAACATATCATATTCTATATTTTGGCTGGTTGCTTCCTCTTTCCTCCACAATTTTTGTTTTCTTGTAATTAGGTTTGGAGGCTTGATTTGAATCAGATTCAAATTTCTTAGCAAGAAAATGGCATGATACATTTTATTGCATCATATCAGGAAGCACCTAGTATTGAGTTGTTCCATTTTTTCCCCCTCCTGCTAGTTGTTTCACCTTTAATGATATAAAAATTGATCATTGCACTTGGGTATTGTCAGCCCAATCTATCCATTTAGAAACTCCCTTCAACTTTCCCCCCTAATGATTTTATCAGCGATGCTGTCTAGATCTATTGTTTGTTGTTGTTCAGTCACTAAGTCATGTCCAACTCTGTAGTCCACCTGGCTCCTCTGTCCATGGGATTTTCCAGACAAGAATATTGAAGTGGGTTGCCATGTCCTTCTCAGGAGATCTTCCCGATTCAGTGATTGATCCCACCTCTCCTGCATTGGCAGGCAGTTCTTTGCCACTGAGCCACCATGGGAGCCCTAGATCTATTATTCAGTTCAGTCGCTCAGTCGTGTCCGACTCTTTTCGACCCCGTGAATTGCAGCACGCCAGGCCTCCCTGTCCATCACCAACTCCCGGAGTTCACTCAAACTCACGTCCATCATTAGGGAGTTTTAAAATGGTGATTTTCTAATTTTCTCAGCTGTTCTACATTTATTAATCACAATTCTTGAGAACTCTCCCTTGTCATCTATTTGGTTATTCTGAAATTCAGTCCATATAGGTAAGATGGGATAAATGCTATATTCTTCATCAATTTCCAAGTTGGTATCCTGGCAACTTCCAAAGGTGACCAGTGAGTTTTTATCCAGGAGGTAACATCTTATCTGTACTTTTGATATATACCCTTTGAAATCATTCTTTCTGATGCCAAATTGCCCGCCTTTGGCCAGTGGAAGCTCCAACTTGGCTCCTGTGCCCTTTAGACAAGTTCCCAGTAGTCCTTTCTCCTTGTACATTTTCATCTTGTACATTTCCTGCCATAGACTGAAGATCATTAATTTTCTAAGGAACTTTGGTTCCTATGTTTATGTTGACGTGTTATCTAGCTTATTGAGCACTAGTCATGGGAGGGCTTTAGGGGTGTCTAGGAGAAGTGCTCTCTCTGCTCCTGTGAGGGGCTTCTGTCCCTTCTCTGGCCTTTCCTCCTCTTCCAGATCTAGTGTGCCCAGTGGGCGCGGGAGAACTGGGACCAGCCTGAACCTGCTTTCAGAGCCCTTATTTCAGGACTCTAAGGGCAGCCCTAACACTGAGGGTTCAGAGGTGGTTTTGGGGAAACTGTTCTTTTGGTTGCTCTGAAAATTTTTTATCCTGTTTGTCTAAATCCCCTGCCCGCAGGTGAACCAGTGTGTTATTGGCACTGCCCAGGCCAACAAGAAATGAAGATGGATCTAGATTGTGTGTGTGTATGTGTGAGACACACGGCGGGGTGGGAGTGGGTGGGTGTGCTTTATTGGGAGTGGACGCTGATACCTGGGCCTATCAAATAAAGAAGAGAATTTTTTTGTTGTTTTTAAATAAAGGTTTTATTAGCGGTTGTCCAATAAGGGGGATATTTGTCATATCCATGAAGATGGGAGCTGTGGCTCTTCCATTCTGCCAGACGTCTGTTTCACGGGGACAGGGCTTCAGCTTTTCTAACGGGTCACTCCAGAGTCAGGGTAGCCCCCTGCCCCTCTCCCGTCCCTATCCACTTTCTGGGGGGTGTGCGCACCAGGTCTTCAGTCACTAGTTCCGCTTCCTCCGCCACAGGCCACCCTCGCCCGGGGCAGGAACTCGGTGAGTGCGGGAAGGTGGGAGCCCGAGTCCGGGGTGGGGCCGGCGCGCCCGCCCACAAGCTGCGGGCTCTCTCCTCCCGCTCTTTCTCTTCCTTCCCTTTCGAACCGCCGGGGCTAGCTCCGCCCGCCGCCATTGGCTGGCTCTCGGCGGCGTCACCGCCTCGGTCCGAGCTCTCCTAGTCGGTGCACCCGCCTTGGCCGCGCGGGGCGGGGCGCATGGGCTAACTCCCTCGCGCCAACCGCCGAGGGCCGCCGCCCCGTCAGAGGAGGGCTGGGTCTTCCCAGGTGCCGCGCGCGCGGGAGGGGTCGCGCGTGCGCAGAGGCGCGGCGACAGTGGGCGGGGGTTGGGGCAACTAGCTCCGGGGAGGGCGGGGCCGGGGCAAAGGCGGGAGGGGGCGGGGCCCGCGGGGCGGGGGCCATGGGACGGGTGAATGGAGGGCGGGGTCGTGAACTAGAGCGCGGGGCGGGGCCCGGAGTGACCCTGCGGGGCCCGGGGCAGTTAACGGATGTGGCGCGGGGCGGCGGCCCGGCCGGCGGCCTAGCGGGGGATTCCCTCCTGCCCCGAGGGCAGGCCTCCCTCCGGAGGAAGGGGCTGCGGGGATTCCCTCTCCCGCCGGGTCCGAGAGCCCGCCCGCCCCATCCGCGGAGACGCTTCCCCTCGCTCCGCGCCCTCCAGGCCCGCTGGCCGTGAGGGAGGTGGGGTGAGGAGGTGCCCGCCCCCCCCGGCTCCTCCTTCCCCCCGGCCCTCCCCTCCCTCCCCCCTCCCCCCGAGCCGGTTTGTCCCTCCCCTCCCCTCCCCTCCTTCCCCCCGCCGCCTCCTCCTGCCGCTGCCGCTGCTTTGGCTGCTGCGTCATACGCCCCAGAGCCGCCGGGACGGAGGGGCTGGGCCTGGGGACCCCCCGGTCTCTGCCTGCACGCCCCCCCGACGCCCAGCCGTGCCCTCCCCGCGCGGGGGTTTCACCTCAGTCTCCCACGTCTGCCTCTGCCCGGCTCCCGGCGGCCCCAGCTGTCACTGGTAAGGAGGCGGCGGGAGGCGCCCGTGGGGGGGCAGGGAGCCGGGGGTCGGCGCGCAGGGCGCGGGCGGGAGAGCCGCGCTGCCCGGGCGGCGGGTCGGGCTGGGCCGACTCAAGTCCCCTCTCGGACTCGCGGTCCTGGGGAGAAGAGACCCGGACTGGGACACGCCCCCCTCCCGGGGCACTCAGGGAAGTTATCTAACCCGGGGGCAGGGAGCCCCGAATTTGAGGGTGACCTGACATAACCTAGCACCAAGATGATTGTTCTGAATGAGACACGGGGGCCCAGGAGGCAACCTTTTCCACTCGAAAACATCTCCAGAAAAAGCTCCCGAAACACATCTCTGGGAAACAGCACCCCAATTGTAATCCCTCTGTAAACAGCGGTAGAAGGTGACAGCAGAAACTGAGTGGCAACCTTTGCCTCTGCAACCATCGTTTCTGCTAAAATCTCAAGGCCGGGATACAACGTCCCAGGGGAACTCTGGCAGCTGGGAAACTAGAGAACTAGGTTGGTGGGGTGGGGGGACGGTGGGGAGAAAAGAACCAGTGATGACTGTTGGGAGAGCTGGAGTCAGGAAGGCCGGAAGGGGTGCCCAGGGGTTTCCTACCCAGGTGTCTCAGGGAAATGGAGGTTGGGCACACCTGCTCAAGTCTTTGACAGAAAAACAGGCAAAGAAAATGGGGGCTGGTTCCTCAATATTCGTAACTTTCTCCTACCGTCTCACCTCTAACTAGGCCCCCCCAGGATGCAATGGCACAGCCCCCCCGGCTGAGCCGCTCTGGTGCCCCCCCACTTTGGGACCCAGCTTCCCCTGCTCCCACCTCAGGCCCCCGGCCTCGACTTTGGGAGGGTCAAGATGTGCTGGCCAGATGGACAGATGGGCTGCTATACTTGGGGACCATCAAAAAGGTAAGACCTCTGACCTGTCACATTTTCTCATTCCCCTTATCTAGTCTGATTTCTGTTCCATCTTCTGTGCTCACCCATTCCAGGTGGACAGTGCTCGGGAGGTGTGTCTGGTTCAGTTTGAGGATGATTCCCAGTTTCTGGTTCTATGGAAAGACATTAGCCCTGGTGAGAAGCCTGAGATTGGATCCAGTGGAAAACAAGCCTGGCATGGGGGACAGAAAGGGGCTGGAGGCCAGGCCCTCTGACACTCTGTTCTCTCACAGCGGCGCTCCCTGGGGAGGAACTCCTCTGCTGTGTATGTCGCTCTGAGACTGTGGTCCCTGGGAACCGGCTGGTCAGCTGTGAGAAGTGTCGCCATGGTGGGTGAGAGGGCAGGACACCTGAATGGCCTAGCTTGCCCTAGGTCTGCCAGGGTGCCTCTGACCCTTCCCTCCAGCACTGGTCCTGATACTGTCTGTCTTGGTCTGAGTCCCCAAGCTACTGCTCTGGCCAGTCTCCACAAGCCTGTAACCTCACTCCCTTCCAGCACAGGGAGAGGCGGCCTTGGGATAGGATGTATGAGCTCTGCGGGCAGAGGGTGTGAATGAGCAAAAGTCTCTCAGTTGTGTCTGACTCTTTGTGACCTCATGAACCGTACAGTCCATGGAATTCTCCAGGCCAGGATACTAGAATGGGTACTCTTTCCCTTTTCCAGGGAATCTTCCCCACCCAGGGATCAAACCCAGGTTCCCCACATTGCAGGCGGAATCTTTACTAGCTGAGCCACAAGGGAAGCCCACGAATACTGGAGTGGGTAGCCTATCCCTTCTCCAGGGGAACTTCCTGACCCAGGAATCGAACCGGGGTCTCCTGCATTGCAGGTGTTCTTTACCAACTGAGCTATCAAGGAAGCCCCAAATGCAGGCAGAGGGTAGTTCCAGTACGGCTTTTTCTAACCATTTGACCTTGGGCAAGTCCCTAAACTTCTAAGAATCACAGCTGCCTCACCTGCTTTTAAAATAAAGGTAATACGCCCACCCAGCAGGACCATGGTCAAGAACAAAATGAGATGGAGTAAGACTTTTGTCCCAATACGTAGCGCACACAGGTATGCAATGCAATAAGTGGTCTACTGTCAATATTCTCATTATTTAGCTTATCACCAGGACTGCCATGTTCCAAGGGCCCCAGCCCCTGGAGAGGGAGAGGGCGCATCCTGGGTCTGCCGCCAGTGCGTTTTTGCCATCGCCACCAAGGTAAGGGCCCCTTCCTGTGGGACCTCCCACCCCCAGCCTCTCCTGAACCCTTCCTTCCCCCACCTCTGAGGCCACCTGTCTGTTCCACCTGCAGAGGGGGGGTGCGCTGAAGAAGGGCCCCTATGCCCGGGCCATGCTGGGCATGAAGCTCTCCCTGCCGTATGGACTGAAGGGGTTGGACTGGGACGCTGGGCATCTGAGCAACCGGCAGCAGAGCTACTGTTACTGTGGTGGCCCTGGGGAGTGAGTAGTGAGGGGCGGGGGTTAGGGAACAAGTGATGGGGGTGGGAACAAAGGAGAATTGGCAGGGTGGCGGGAGTGCTGAAGCGGCGGGAGAGTGGTGAGCAGGGTTTGGGGCAGTTAAGGAGGGCGTGTCTGGGGGTCGCTGGTCCCGTTTCCCTTCAGGTGGAACCTGAAGATGCTGCAGTGCCGGAGCTGCCTGCAGTGGTTCCATGAGGCCTGCACCCAGTGTCTGAGCAAGCCCCTCCTTTACGGGGACAGGTGAGCCTGGGCAGACCCTCCAGGAGCTCTGCCCCCCATCCCAGACCAGGTGTCTTCCTGACCTCTGAAGCCTTGCTTACCGGTTAGCTCCATCCTTGCTCGGAACACCCCTCCCTCCCCCGTGGGCAGGTGTAGTTTCCTGTAAAAGTGTATTCTCTTCCTCTTGTCTATGTCCAGGTTCTATGAGTTTGAGTGCTGTGTGTGTCGGGGGGGCCCTGAGAAGGTCCGGAGGCTACAGCTTCGCTGGTGAGCTGGATATGGGGCACGACCTCAGCATCACTCCTCTTTCCGTCCCCCTAGTTTTTCACTTTACAGGCCCCAGCCCCCTACCTGGGGGACACCCCTGCCTGCCCCCTGTCTTGTAATGCTTCCACCACCTTGACAAGTCAGTGTTTCTCCAGGGTGGATGTGGCACATCTTGTCCTGTACCATCTCAGTGTTTGCTGTAAGAAAAAATACTTTGATTTTGACCGTGAGATCCTCCCCTTCACCTCTGAGAATTGGGACAGTTTGCTCCTTGGAGAGGTAAGGGGTGGTGAACCTCTGGGGGTCAGGGTGGGCCAGGGAGATGTGGAAAAATGGGGGAGGGAATCACTGCTCTCCTGACCCCATTTCCTATCCCCTCCCCCAGCTCTCAGAAACCCCCAAGGGAGAACGGTCTTCCAAGCTCCTCTCCGCTCTCAACAGCCACAAGGACCGGTGAGTCGGAGGGAGGCTCAGGAGGAGATGGAGATGTGGAGACGCAGCCTGAGAGGGAGGGGCTGCAGCCCACCTGGAAGATGCCCTCTGAGGACTGACAGCACAGGAGGGTCCCTTTTCTCCAGCACTGACCCTGTATCATTTCTCTCCTCATCCCAGTTTCATTTCAGGGAGGGAGATTAAGAAGAGGAAATGCTTGTTTGGTCTCCATGCTCGGATCCCTCCCCCTGTGGAGCCCCCTCCTGGAGACGGAGCCCCCACCAGGTCACTGGTCCAGGGGGCATGGGGAAGTTCTCAGGGTGCATGTATGGAGACAGGGAGGTCTCTGGGGTGTCCGGGAGGGGGCTGGGGGGATAAGGAGGCCTCTTACAGCTTCCCTTCAGGGCAGGGCCCTGGGGGAGGGGTCTCACGTCCCCTGGGGAAGCGCCGGAGGCCGGAGCCAGAGCCCCTGAGGAGGAGGCAGAAGGGGAAAATGGAGGAGCTGGGGCCACCCTCAGCAGTGCGCAACCAGCCCGAGCCCCAGGAGCAGAGGGAGCGGGCTCGTCTGCAAAGGGCACTGCAGGTACAGGGGCAGGGGCACCCGTGGGCAGATGGTGGTGTGGGAAGGAATCAAGGATGATCTCTCAGTCCTTTGTTCCTTCTAGGCCTCAGTGTCTCCACCACCCTCCAGCCCTAACCAGAGTTACCAGGGCAGCAGCGGCTACAACTTCCGGCCCACAGATGCCCGCTGCCTGCCCAGGTCAGTGCGCCTCCTCCCTCCAACCAGACACACTCCCTTGGAACCTCTCTTCCAGTTGCCTACAAGCTTCTGGATTTCCTCACCCAATATTCTTTTCCCTCTCCCCTTTGGCTGCCCACTTCTTTACCTAGAGACTTCGAGACCAGTGTCTGCTCCCCAGTATTCTAGAGCCGGGTTCCTTGAGGATAGTGTTTGCGCTCTGCCCTTCCCAGGGGGAGAGGGTCCTATTCCCCTGCTTTGGGTCCTGACTTTCTTCCTTCCCAACCCAGCAGTCCCATCCGGATGTTCGCTTCCTTCCACCCCTCTGCCAGCACCGCAGGGACCTCTGGGGATGGTGAACCCCCAGACAGGTGAGATTTTACTCCTTTACCTGTGATACCTCTGTACTCTTAACCTCCTTGGTCTCTTAAGCATTTTTGTTGTTGTTCCTCTGATCCCCACACGGCCTCCGTTTCTGGTCAGTCTTTATCTCCATCTGGACTGACAGTTGCTTTCTTTACCTAGGTCACCCCTGGAACTTCACATTGGTTTCCCCACAGACCTCCCTAAAAGTGCCCCCCACTCGATGACTGCCTCATCTTCCTCAGTCCCAGCCCCCTCCCCAGGTGTTCCCAGACGCTCAGCACCCCCTTCTCCCCTGTGCCGTAGTTTGTCTCCTGGGGCTGGGGGTGGAGTCCGAGGTGGGGTCGGTTACCTGTCCCGTGGGGATCCTGTCCGGGTCCTTGCTCGGAGAGTGCGGCCTGATGGCTCTGTGCAGTACCTGGTTGAGTGGGGAGGTGGGGGCATCTTCTGAACAGCCTGCCTCTGCCCAACTGCCCATTGACACACACCGGCACTTTCATACCCTGACCTCTGACCTCACCTACAGCTGGGATGTACCTGGAGCACTAGGAGGGGTATGTCCCCCTACTGTCCAGGCTGGAATCCAGGTTGGGGGTTGGGGAAGAGGCTCACTCTCCTCTACTCCCTTCACGGTTCCTGACCCTTCCCCCCAACCATTCCCTCATTTCCTTTGATGTTATTTTGTTACAGCTTTTTAAATATTTTTTAAAATTATTTAACCCCTGGGGACGGAGACTGAGGAGGGGAGGAGAACAGATCCTGGGCTCTGTATCATTGAAATAAAGATAAATAAACAAACTAAGCAGCCCTGAGTCATTCCAAAAAACGAGAAGAAAAGGACTAGAAGCACTTCTGATCTTCCCAACCAAATTCACTTTTTGACAAAGAAAAAAGAAAATGGAAGAGAGAACTAAAAACGGGATTTATTAAGAGTCCAGTCATCACAAGGTAGGAGTGTTGATATTTATGAGGGAAACCATGGCAAGAACAAAGGTTCATCACAGCGGGGCTGTACTGGAGTCAGGAACCGACTCTGTAACCTGGCGCACCCACTGCAGGTACGGGGAGTTCCCCTGCTCCACAGGCAATGCAATCACCTCAGCCACTTCATAAGGGTGCACAGACCTGTGGAAACGATAGGGGATCAAAGACTTACCCAAAGGAGTCCATCCCCTCAGACTGCCCAGGAAGGCTCACCCCACAGTTTACACCCTCACCTCTACCCACGTCAAAGTTCTCACCGAACAAAATCCGTCAGAGCTGGAACCAAGGAACTTTGGGTTTTGATCATCTGAGGGGTGAAGATAAACATGGCTGAATCAGGGGGTGAACTTGATTCCAGGATCTGGGATGAGGGATAAGGGGTCAAAGTAAATGGTCAGGGAATTAAGTTTTTGTCAGGTAGGAAACATTTCTCACCATCAGCACTTCACTGTCCTCTTCAATCTTTCCTTTCCACTCATAGCTGAAAAGGTCAGGGAGAGAGTGTTGTGGGAGCAAAGATTTCCCTCAAGGTAAAAGACTACCAGTCAGCCCTTTGAGTTAGGTTAACCCTCCAACCCCTAATTGACTCACATGGATGTAATCTGAGGGACAAGGTTGACGCAGGCTGCTAGGCGCTTCTCCACCACAGCCCTGAAGGTGAAGAGAGAGCACCGTTTAAAGGCCCCATGACCCGATTTTTGCACTGGCAAAAATTCCCAGAGACAGGCGGGAAGCAGCGGGAGGCGCTCCCCCAACTCTCCCTTCATAAGCACCTTTCCTCGCTTCACACTAAAGTCCCCACCTGGCGATCTCCTTGGCGACCTTCTCGTTGGGGCAGGTGACAAAGGCCGCAGAGACCGAGCCGGGGACATAGGCGGAGCCCGAGGCCGACGAGGGCTGGGCCGGGGGACTTCCTGAAGCCATGGACAGCAGGGCTCGGGGTAGCAACAGAAGGCGAGAGGCTGCAGGCAGCAGTGTCGGCATCCAAAACAGCGACAGCAGCAGAGCGGCCTAAGGGCAGGGGGTGGATTCGGGGTCGTATAAACACCCCAGCAAAACTGCACCCCGGAACACTTAGCTTGCATAAACACTCAGGCCCTCCCTCTTCTGCATCCCGAAGGAAAATATTCCTGAAACCAAGAGAAGCTTGGAAAATTTAAGGCAAAATACTCAGTTTTCACTCTCTCCTCGGAGGCCAACATCTGGGTTTTGGGGTACGGGTCATGGGCAAAGCTTCGAGGACCGGAAGGGGCGGGGCCGGTCACTCACCCCTCCGCCGAGCAGGAATGTGGGAGCCCGCCCCCGCCTCATGCAGCCTATGCTGGGAGGAGGGTTGAATATCAGAGACCACACGTTACGCGGAGAAAGAACCCCAAAGCCAGGAAGAGCGGCCTCTTCTTACCTGGGCAGCAGCCACGTGATAAGAAAACAGCGCAGACCACGTGACAGTAGAAGCCGGACAACCCTAACCTCCAAAGCCAGCCAATCCTTGCTCCCACGTGGCCCGGTTTGTCCCGCCTCCGGGGGCGGGAGGGGCGAAGAAGGATCCAACCAATCAACACCTGGATCTGCAGACGTGCACGGAAATGGAGCGCCCATTTCCGTGTAAACCGGAAACGGCCAATTGCAGGCTGAGGCGAGCCGCAGCGGCGTTCCACTGTCACGTGAGGGGGCGGGTCGCCTCAGGCAGCGGTACCTCAATGAACTACGCGAAGAGACCAATCGCGGGGCAGCCCCGCAGGCCACATGATGAGAGCCCTAGCGCTGGGAAAGGGGGGCTGGAGACCCCGCAGAATCTATGCGTCAGGTTGTGGAGTCGGGGCTCATCCTTAAACCCCGGAATGTGCCTAGTAACAGCCCTGTTCCTGAGGCCTTAAGGAATGACAGGGTCTTAGGAGATTGAACCTCAGGGCCGGGGGGGGCGGTGGCGGGGGGGGTGGGGGTTGGGGGGGTGAAGAGAGCGCCCCCTGCCATTTTGGTTAGGACTGACAGATTCTTGAGTTGGGGAATGCACAAGTATAATCTGAGAAACCATCTGTCTCTGGTTATAGGAGGAAGTGATTAGGCAGGCAGGGCATGGCAAGACCACGGCTAGGTGGAAAGATGCATTTTAAAAGAACGGAGTAAGACCCTGTAAGTGGGATAGACAGTGATTAAAATGGGGCGCCTCAGCCTTAACTGAAGCCCCAAAACTGCAGGCAGACTTGTGAATCGATAGAGGGGGTGGGGGAGAGGAGGGTTGCAGGTTGGGGGTATGAAGAAGACACCAGGAAGTAGTGATGGTCCTTTTATCCCTTACCCCTTCCTATTTCACTCTCTGGGTCTGGTCTACGTCTCAGCCTTGGGTCTCCTTCCCTTAACCCATCCCCCTAGGAGCCAGGACCTGCCCTACATAACCTCCCTGGGGCCCAAGCACATCCTGTGACCCAAAAATGGAGGGGCCAATGAGAGGAGAAATAGGTGAGAGGAGGCAGGGAGAAAAAGGCTCTGCCACTTTCCCTACCTAGTATTCCCCCTCCTTCCTGGGTCTGGGGTCTCTGGTCTGCTGGATGGGTATAACTGGGCATTTCCCAGGCTGAGTTCTCTCATACCTACCACTCTGGGTTGGAGGTCTCCCTGAGATCTCTGTCTCTGGAGTTTGTCTCTGAGGGATCTCTATGGGGTCTTTTAGTATCCGTATCTTTTATGGGACTGAATGTCCTTGTTTTTTGTTTGCGGGGGGAGGTTTCTGGGTCTGCAATCACCCTCTCTCTGAAGTATTAAAATTTCTTTTTTATGTGTTTGGGGTCTCTGAGTTCATCTCTGGGCTAGCAGAGTGTCTCTTTTGCCCCCCACCCCGCCAACCAAGGTCTGGAGTTTCTGTGTCTTTGAGTTATCAGCCTCTGAGTCTGCAGTTTCTTTTCTCTGAGATCTAAGTCTGGGGTCTCTGATATCTCTCAGTGGGTCTGAGTTCTCAAAGACCTAATTTCAGGTCTGGATTCTTTCTGAATCTGGTCTCATCTTTTCCTTTGAGTCTAGGTCTTAGATCTCAGTCCCTGAAATCACTGTTTAAGTCTGGTGTCTTAAGATTTCTGTAGCTATGAAGAAGCTTTTTGAGACTGAATGCTCAGATTTTGACCTTTGACCCATCTGGGGGGGTGGTCTGGGGTCTGTTTTCTGAGATTGGGGCCTCTTTTCCTCTAGGCTTAGGGTTTGTGCCTCAGATTATCCCCTGCGCCACCCCCCCCCCACCCCCAGGTGGCAAGGTATCTTTGTGGGTCTGGAGCCTCCCCATATCAGGGTCTGGGGTCTGCATCTTTAGAACCGTTCTCTTTCTGTCGGGAGAGTTTTTGAGTCGGGGTCTCTCCCTCCTTGGCTCTCACTGAGTAGGGGTGGGGGCTGCAGGGACTCTCTCTCCTCCTCCTCCTGCTCTCCTCTCGCTCGCTCCCCCGCCCCCCCCCTCTCTCTCTCTCTCTCCCGGCTGCCGCTGCTGCCGTTGGCTCCTCTTCTCCTCCTCCTCCTCTCTCTCCACCTCTCTGCCTCTCTCCGCTCCTCTCTCCTCCTCTCTCCTCCTCCTCCTCCACCTCCTCCTCCTTCTCCCCCTCTCTCTCCCCCTCTTTCTCTCTTCTCTTTCTCCCCTGGCCCCCCCGCCCCCTCCCCCCCAGGCCTGATGAGCAGGTCTCGCGCCTCCATCCATCGGGGGAGCATCCCCGCGATGTCCTATGCCCCCTTCAGAGGTACGGTGGTGAGGGGAGGGGGAGGACCAGTTGGGGGGGAGAAGGGGGGAGGGGCGGGGGGGGCTGGGCAGAACTGGGGCCAGGGAGGGGAGCAGCTGAAATGGAAGGAGAGAGGAGGACTCGGAAGGCAGGGATGGGAGCAATGGGGAAGGAGGGATTGGAGGATAGGGGTAAATAGGGACCGGAGGGGCCAAGAAACAGGCCTTGAAGGGGGCTGAGGGGGAAACGATGAAGGGAAAAGAGATCGCCAGAGAAGGTGGGAAGATAGAAGGGTAGGGTTGGGGGAAGAGCTGCAGAAATAATTTGGAGGTGGGAGCTGAGAGATGAGGAAAATATCAAGGAAATAGAATGACAGAGTCTTAGGAGAGGGACTAGGAGGGGAAAATGAAGAAAATTAAAACATAGGGGTGAAAATAGCAGCCAAGAAGATGAGGGCTAGGATCTGGTGGGGTCTCAGAGTATGGTAGGGGGTAGAAAAAGACAGGAGATGGAGGGAGAAGAGAGGGGGCCAGATGGAGAGAGAGGGAGGCAGTAGGGGGGTGGCGGGGAATGGAGGGTCCAGATGGAGGGAAGAGAGGAGAGAGAATGGGGAATGGGTTTGGGGGAGGAGAGACCAGGGCAGGGGGAGGGCCAAATTAGGTATGTGTTTATTGGTGGGGAGGGGGGCAATACAAGTAAAACTGAGTGCTGGTAGTAGGGGCAGATTAAGACCCGGCCCCAGACTCAGGCCCTCATTAAGGCCCTTGAGCATTGAAACGTAATCCCTGGGGGCTTATCCACTTCCTTCACTTCACCACTTTCACCCCTCCCCCACCTCCAGTCCTTATTTCCATTCCCCCTCCCTCTGGTGTCCACCACCTATATCTTTCCCCACATATGGTGTCCGTTCCTTATATGAGTCCCCCTTCTGTCCTTCCCCTGTATCAGTCCCTGCTCTGGTGCCCCTTCTCTCTCTCCCTCTCTTCCGCCTGGTAGTCCTTTATATCTCTACCACCTCTCCACCCCCTCCTTCTTGGCCCCCTCGTCTTAATGTCCCTATTATGTCCCCCTCACTTCCTTTGGGCCCTTCTGGTGTATTCCCTTGTCCCTAAAGATTTACCATCATCTCTGACTCTTACTCCCTTAGATCCATTCCTGTTATTTCTTCTCCACCCCATCCCTTCTTCCCCACCCCATTCCCTATCTTATCACAAGTCTGTGCCTACTTACTTTCCCCTAAGACCCCATCTCTTATCACCCATTCCTCTTCTCTCGTCTCCTCTCCTTCCTGGGCTGTTGGAGATTTGGGGAGCAAAGACACCAGTTTTGACAGTTGGAACAGGACCTACAAGAGATCCCCATCTGAGCCCCATGGAAGTGTTCATCCTAGCAAACCTTCCCCCTTTCTTAACTGCGTCCTTCTGTCTCTTGCATCTGCCTCCCAGAATCATCCTGCGTCCAGGCAGTGTTTGTGTATGTGTGTATTCCAGAGTTGCTCCTAAGTGAAGTTCCCCGTGTCCTTCCCCACTCCCAGGAGGAGGGTGTCCCCTGAAGTCTAACTGTCCTCCCTGTGGCTGCTGTCTGACCCAGTCCCTCCTATAATGATGATGTGAATCAACAGATGTCCCCTCTGGGAGTCCTCGGGGTCTGACTGCAGTGGGCATGTTTCCTGCAGTATCTGCAGTCTCAGAGTCTCAGAGTTTTGGTGATCTCTTTATCTAAAGGGTATGTCTCTGAGGTGGCACTGACAGAGTTTCAAGAGGATTGGGGTTTTTATATACCTGTGTTCAGGGAGTTCACCTCTGTCTCTGACCTGCAGATTGGGTAAATTTGAACCATGTTTACAGACAGGGGCTAGATTTTTTAACACTCTGCTACTCATAGCTTTTAGTTGGAATGAAGTTCACTGGCCAGTTCTTTTCCTGCAATATTCCCATGATTAATTATCCTGGAAAGGTAAGGGGATTTGATCTTTTTCCTCTAAACTCTCTGTCACCCTCATTCCTTAAGCTTCTTTTCTATCACGCTGATGTCATCAATTTGATCTCTCTGACTTCTAGAGGGCCTGCCCACTATGCCGCCATGATGGTGTGTAGCACTGGGGTTTAAAGGAGAGGCACTTTGCACGCACAGGGGTGTGGAAGAACAGCAGAATCAGGGGAGGGGCGACCCTTAGTCTACTACTTGTGGAAGTTTTGTCCCCATCCCCAGCCTCTATGTCACAGGCCTGGGTCTTTCATTCTTCCCTCCCCTCTTCCTTCCTCAGGCTTCTCACGGTGCCTTGGGGAGGTTCCTACTTGAGGAGTTGGCTTCCATCCTGTCCATGGAGACTGGGGAGGTGGGATAGGGGACAGTATTGAATCTTTGACCTCTGGGCATGGAGTAGGGGAAGAGATCAACTCAGTATTCATGCAAACAAGGGCATATTTCCTGCCTCCTCAGTCCCCAACCCTTCCACAGCCAGATACCAACAAGACCCATCCTTCCTCTCCCACCAGCAGAAGCAGCTCTTTCCCTGAAGGATAAAGCAGAGTTGGGCTGGGGAGGAGGGAGTGAAGGAAAGCAGAGAGGCAGGAGAGGAGGCCCTCTCAGGATTCTGACCCTGGGAATAAGTCAGTTGCTCACTCCCTTTCTTTTCTAGACATTTAGCTTTTAGTCTCATGACCCAAATGTTCCTACATCCCCATCCTTCTTCCCATAGCTCTGTAGGCTTCCGTACTCTCTTGCAGATGGGTGGGGCCACCTTCCAAATCCTCGTCTTCTGCAGCTATCTGGTTGCCCTTCCTCTTCCCAGACACTTGCCACCAACCTTCTGGTATTTTTCTTCCGCCAGTTTTGCTGGACCCTCCGCCTTTTGACTTTTCAGAAGTGGATGGAGAGCTCCTTCCCCTTTCTCTGCCTCCAAACTCACACTCTGTCAGGATATCATTCCCCTCTGAACCACTTCTCTGTATTTTCTTCTGCCAAGTCTACTGAGCCCCTCAGCTCCCACCGCCCCAGCCAGAGAAGCTTTTCTTCTGTTCCTCTATAGTTTTCAGGGGCCTCACCCCCTTCTATGATCTCCTTAAGGTGGGTGGGGGCCCCTTGTTCCCCTTTATGGACTCTTCTGTCCCCTGAACGCATAGAGCTTCCCTTACGGTTTCTGTGTATCTCTGCCCCCTAGATGTACGGGGACCCCCTATGCACCGAACCCAATACGTTCACTCCCCGTATGATCGTCCTGGTTGGAACCCTCGGTTCTGCATCATCTCGGGGAACCAGCTTCTCATGCTGGATGAGGACGAGGTGAGCAGGGTGGGAAGGCTGGGAAGAGACCTCTGGGTCGCATGGGAAAATGTGAGAGAAGGATGGGAGAATCCTCATTTGCAAAGGGACGTGAGACACAGAGATGGCAAAGGGAAAGATACTGGCAAGTGGTGGGAGGAGGGTGGCCTTGAGACTTGGTTGAGACGTCAGAAGGGGCAGGGGTTCTTTCCCTTGGCCAGGGGGGTCTTTGAGGGCCATGTGCAGTGATGGGGAGGAGCTATGGTTCTAAAGATTTGGGGGTGCCTTCTGTTTTCACCCTGCTCCTATTGTGGGATAGGTTAGGCTAAGAAATGGAAACAAAAGGGCTTGGAGGAGGGTGAAGACATGGATCACTTTGGAGGGAACAGCTCCCTCTCCTCTCTCCATACTGAGCAAGCCTCATCACTGACCACTCCCCATCCTTTCCCTGGCATGGGGCAGAGTGCATGGACTCAGAGTGGGGTCTCTGAGGGAACTGGGAAGGGGCTGCAGGGTACAAGGAGAGATGATGGAGAGCAGTAGGTCTGGGCCTCGATGGTGGTGAAGACAGGGAAGCCTGAGATCAGGGTTTAGAGAGATGCTGAGAGGGCTTTTGCCAGGGACACGGGGAAGGAATATGAGAGAAGAGATACCTGGGGGGTGAGGGGAACTGGGAATATGGGAAGTTGTCTAAAGGAGTCAGAGTGGGATAGAGGCAAGGACCAGCCAAATTGGAAGATGTGAAATGAACAGAGCATCCTTGGAGGTAGCAGCCATGCAGTATGATTAGAGATCCAGGGGAGTGTGGGTTCTGGTTTTGGAGTCAGGTCAGCAGTAGAGCATCCATCGGAGGAAACAGAAGATGTGACTCTGAAGAATGGATCCCCAGAGGTGTGATTCAGGCGGTGGGGGTGACTTAGGTAAGCTTTAGAGAGTGATAGGATAACCTGCAAGACCAGAGAGGTGGTGAGAGATATGTCCCAAAAGCTGTCGGGAAGGGTGTAGTGAGGCAGGGTTAGAACTGGAGTTGAGGTTAACCAGAGTTTCGAGGAATCTGGGGGGCAAGTGAGTGTGGAGAGAGGCCTGGGTAGAGAGCTTCCCAGGCACAGAGTCAAGTTGAAGCCTCGTCCAGGGAGGACATGGTGACTCAAGGGAAGGGTGCTTTGGGGAGTCCAAGTGTTAGGCACTGGGGGCCAATTTGAATGGTCACTAGTCGTGGCCAAGCGTTTGGGGTCTGTAGGATGAATGGGGGGAACTGGAGACTGTGTGAGAATGAAGAGGTTGGACAGTGGGTGGGAGAATGAAGGAATGAGAGAGATGGGGACAGACAGGTCCAGAGGACTGGTGGCTAGAAACTGAGGTAGGAAGGGTGTGGAGGGGGGCCTGGAATGGCAGTGTGCAGGGCCACAGGGAACTGGAATTGGCTGGGTTGTGGAGCCCAGGCTGGGACTAGTGGGGTGGGTGGTTCTTGAAGGGGTGGAGATTGGCGGGGTGGAGAGGGGAAGGTTAGGAAGGAGGTGGCCAGGGAGACTTGGGGATGAGGCTTAGGGAGAGGTAATGGCTAAAGCGAGGTGAGCTAGGCTGAAGGGGTGGCCATGGAAGGCGATGAAAGGTGGGGGGGAGGTGACCAGGCCCTCAAGGGGGTGGGGAGATTGGGTCCCATTCTGGCCGCAAGCCTGGCCGTGGGAGGGAGACAAGCTGTGGATCCTGATTATAAATGCAGCTTCTGCTACCCCCGTGACAGCCACGGAGGGAGGGAAGGGGGTGAGGGCGGTGGGAGGTTGGGAGGAGAACAGGGAGAATGGAGGAACTGAAGGTCAAGGGGAAAGTGGATTTGGGGAGCAGCAAAGGCCAGAGTGGTTGCGGGGATTCCCTGGAGGGTGTTTCAAAAGACATGGTGGAAGAAAAGAGGAGGGTGGGACGGGAGGGGATAAGCAGACTCGGAGAGAGAAAGCAATGAGAAATCCACTCACCCCGAGACACCTAAAAAGAGTACGGAGGGGCGGGGGCAGGTGGTCAGACTGGTGGGAAGGGAGGCTCAGCCTCCTCTGGTGGGGAAGAGAAAGAAGAGGGACGGCCTGGGCCCGCGAGGTCTGACGCCCCCCCTCCACCGCATCCCCTAGATACACCCCCTTCTGATCCGGGACCGGAGGAGCGAGTCCAGTCGCAACAAACTGCTGAGACGCACGGTCTCCGTGCCGGTGGAGGGGCGGCCCCACGGCGAGCATGGTACGGCGGCCGAGCAGGCTCTCGTACCCCGAACAGGCGCGGGGAGGGGGCTGCGGGGGCCTGGGTGCAGGGGAGGGGGCGTCCGGGGCCGGGAGGGGGCGGAGACGAAGTCTCGCACCGTGTGGGAGCCCGGGCAGAGCCGGCGCCCTCGTCTGGGGTCTGAGCGGGACGCAGGCTGTGGGTGAGAGGCCTCAGCGGTCCTCGCTGTTTCGCTCTCTTTTTCCTCTCCAGCAGCGAAGTTTGACTGTTTCCCCGGTGCTTGTAAAAATAGTCTGCTTAGATCTTTCGCTTCCTGTCCGAGTGTGGCTGCCCCTGCCCCTCCCTGGCCTGGGTCTGGGATCTTGGAGAGAATGACCTAGTTCCCGCCCTGCCCCCAGACCTCTGCCCCACCCCCCAGGCTCCTGATTCTTCTCCCAGACCTTCTGGCCTGGGGACCGTCCCTCTTGCCCCCTTTTCTTTTTCTCATCAGCTGTTTTTATTTTTCTGCAATTCTGTCACCCTCTTCTGCTTTCCTCCCTGATTTCTCTTATTTTCTCTGTCGCTCTTGGGTCGTCTGCCTCTCCCCTGTGTTCTCGGTGGAACTCCGTCAGACCCCCATCTCATCTCCTTTCTGTCTGTCTGTGGAGCTATGTGCTCAGTCTGTCTCTCCAACTCTCCCTCTCTCCATCTGTCTCTTCCCCTCCCTCCCTCTTTCTGCCCCCCCCATCCACCCCCCTCTTTAGTCATTTAAAAAAAGATTTTTGTCTTCCTGAGAAGTTCGCTTAAAAGGTTTCCATGGGAACAGTGAGGGGAGATGAAGGCAGAGAACAGAGATCTGCAGCCAAGGTGCAGAGAGACGCCCTCAGCCCCCAGAAACCCCCTTGTCACTGCCCCCTACCACTGTGTCCCCCTGCCAGGACCAAGGGTCCAGGTCCTGCATCCCCTCAATCCCTGGTGACCCCTTTATTCTACCAGCACCCCCCTCCCCTCAGGGATCCAGGCTTCCAGTTTCTCTTCCGAAGAGCTAGTGGCCTGTCTCCATCCTTTGGCTCCCTTCAGCCCTCTCTGATAGGCTCAGGCCTTACTGCTCTTGGGGGCCAGTTCTGGGACCCTGGGTGGATCGCTGGCCAGGGGTGTGTGTCATTGTCATGGAAACTTGTGACCATGGGGGCGTGTGGGTAGCACATTTCTGTGAGGCAAAGCCAGGTGGTGCTGCTGGTGGTGGTGGAATGTGTATAGAGAATGTGTGTGATGTCTGTCACATCTGTGTGTGTGTGTGTGAAAGAGAGAGTCAGTCATGTCCATGCCTGGGAAAGGTTTGTGTCCATGTGTGCATACCTGTGTGTCCAGGCCAGAATGGTCACATGCTCATGGAGCATGTTTGTTATATATCTGGTGGTGGGCGTCTCTGCCCACATATTCCCCTTCTATCTTCTTACTGTCACTCCTCAGGGTCTGGGGTCTCTCGTGTGGGTCTCTTGTGTGTTAGGGAGGAGGGCACTCATGTATGTTTGGAACTGGGGATGGTGTGTGGAGGAGTTTGTGTTGGAAGTTCAGTAAGGGCTGGGAGGGGGTCCAGGGATATATATATTTGGGGGGAGTGTTTAGTGAAAGAGTTGCTGGCTGGTGAACGTTTGGGGTTCTCAGGGGGACGTGGAGTGTGTAAAGGGAGTGGAGAATGTGCAAGGAACCTAGAAGTTTTGGGACCCTGGGGGCCTGGGTCCGAGGTCTGTGTAGAGGCTGTGGACTCTCGAGCCCAGGAGAGGTCGCCGGACCTTCAAGGGGCATCGGCATTCAGGGCTCCTCCTCTCCTGGGTGGAGCCGCCGCCCCTCATTCCCTCCGTGGTTTCGATGGGGGGTCCAGCTCAGGAAGGGATGGTGGGAGGCCCGGTTGGTTTTGGGGGTCCCTTCGCCCCCCTCCCGCATCTCTCTCGCTCTGTCTCCGGGCGACGGGGCTCGTGACAGAGGCGGCCACGGCAGCAGCGGTCGCCTAGCAACGGCGGCGGGGCCCGGGCAACGGCGGCAGCGGCGGGAGCGGCGGCGGAGGGAGCCGTTCCCGCGGCCGTCACCGCGCGGCCGTCCCGGCCGTCCCGGGCCCCGCCGCCGCCCCCACCGCGCCGGGCGGCGCGAGCCGGGCCGCGCCGCCCCCTCTCCTGCCGCACCCGCCCCTCCCCCGCTGGGGAGCCCCCCCTCCCGACCCTCCGGGGGGCGGTGCGAGGTAAGGGCGGGGCCGGGCGGACGAGGAGCGCGTGGGGGGGCGCCGCGCTCGAGGGGGCGCGCGTGTGCGTGGGCGCGGGGCGGGGGTGGGGAGGCCGCGGCGGCGGCGGCGGCTGCTCCCTCCGCATGTTCTCGCTGCATCTACCGAGTGGGGGGAGTTATGGTAACTGGCGGGGGGCAGCGGAGGCGGGGGGTCGGAAACTGGCCTCGTAGGACCAGTCTCCGGAGCGCGCGGGGGCGGCCGGTGTAGGGTGGTCTTGGAGCCCCTCGGTGGAGGCGGCAGCCCTGGTGTCCGCGTGTGTGTCGGTGTCCAGGCTTGTGTCTCCTGTGTGTTAGTGCCATGTGCACACGGGGCCCATTCCTCGCGTGCACATGTGCAGCCAGCCTTTTGCAACCTGTCCTGCCCTCGGCTTGCTTCCTACCTAAGGCTTTGCTGGCTGCCCCGGCTTGGGGGGCAGCCCTTGGCCATACTGGTCCCTGTCACCTCTGACCCTGAGAATGCATGTCCCTGGCTGGGGCTCGCCTTCTGTCAGTCTCCTGTGTGTGGGGATGTGTGGCTGCATGAGGAGGATTTCTGTGTCCCTGGTGGCAGGTGTGTGTCTTTGCATGTGTGTTCCATCATTGGCCTGGGGATCTGTGTCAGTCCCAGCATGGGTGTCCAGGGTGTGTCTGGATGTGGGTGGTATGCAAGTGGGGGGAGAGAGTAAGTGTGTGTGAGTGTATTTTTTGGAATCCTACCATGTATGAAACACCTTTGGGCTAGCAGGTGTGAGCCCCTGCTCCGTTAGGGAGTGAGGACAGGAAAGCTAGCTGAAAAGGGAAAGAGTGGGGTAAAGACGAAAAGCGGGGAGTTGGGGGAGAGGAGGACTGAGAGAGGCTTGGCGAGGAGAGGGAATGGCTGAAGAGGATTTGGGCAGGTGGGACTTGGTGGTGTCAGGTTGAGAAGAGAGGAGAGAGAAGGTGGGGAACTGGCTGGAGCTGGTGGAGAAGGGGCCTGGGAGTGGGGGGGCAGCGCAGGGGCAAGAGAGTCAGGCCTTCCCATGAAGCGGTCGCTGAGAGGAGAGTGGCGGCTAGGCCTGGGGCTTGTGTGGGCCTGTAGGATCGGGCTTGGCTGGCTCAGGAGAGGCCATCCTAGAGGCCGGCTCCCAGTGAGGCCTGGCACAGCAGGACCTGCTGGTAGAGGTGCCCGTTCCTCTCCAGCTCTGTTCCTCCACCTGCTTTGGCAGCCTTCCTCCGGGGCTCCCCTTGAGAGCTGCCAGCAGGGTGTGACGGGGAAGAAAGGCCAAAGGGAAGGTTAGCGGTTTGGGCGATTGGAGGATATGGGGAGATTCTGTGGGTGATGGCAAGATTAGAGAGGTTGGAGAGGTGGGAGTGCAAGCCCTTGCTGTGTGTGTGAGTGAGTGCAATTGTGTGTGTATACAGGGTGTGTACATGTGTGGGTGTGTGCACAATGCCTGTGTTACGGGTCTGTGTAGGTGGCTGTTATGCGTGTGCATGCGTGTATACATCGTGCAGGGATGGGACACGGAGGCCCAGGATCTCGGTGTGTGCTTTTCAGGTTTGCTCTCTGCGTGGACATGGGCCTGTGGCATGTGTTCTGAACATGTCACTGCATGCAGCACTAAGAACAGGATATCCTGTGTTTCTGGTTTTTTTTCATTGTGGCAGTGAGGGTCTTTGTAAGCATATGCGTATGTGGTCTCTGTGTACGTCTGACTTAAATGAGTTTGTGCCTCTTAGTACTTAGTTATATGTGTAAGATTATATTACTTCCAAGAATCAAGCAAACCAATTAGCAAATCCATTCTCCTGTTAATTCTTTAGTTCTAAAGCAGAATTTTAGTGGATTTGAAGTTAGACTTTCTGCCTTTATTACAGGATCTTTTATATGAACATAATGGCTGAACTGCATTATTTGGCATAGAATGAGGCGAGCAGACCTGAGAAAAGCAAAGACTTAGGAAGGAAATACCCTGAACCCTTAGATGCACTGTTGAGTGTGTAACAGAAGGGTAGTTAATACATTTGTTCCTTGATTTTTCTTTATTCTGGTAGCAACACAGGGACTCCTGTGTTGGAGTCAGGAAAGGGCTGGGGAAGAAGGGGTTGTCCTGAGATAGAATGGTTGTGGTTGTACTTTTCCTGTGAATGAAAGATGCTTGTGCTTTGGGGGTATGGGGGTACCTTGATGCAGTCAGAATCTTGGTTTACTTAAGCATGTGTCTTAGAGGTTAAAGTGGCCCCCTCTGTGTGGGGGCCCTGTGTGGGTCTCTGGGTTAAATGTCCTTTTCTGTAATGTGCTGCCTACATAACTGCCCCAGGTCCACACCAGCAGCTCTCATGAGTGTCAGGGTCAAGTATGCACTCCCCTGCTGCAGTGCTCACATATGTCTAAGCATGTGTCCTGTGGGGTATGTGGGCCCCAGGGCCTCAGGATGTGGACCTGTGGCACCGCCACCTCACCATTCTCTGCATGTCTCATAAGCACCTAGATTCCTCTTAATTTTTCGTATTGTGGTTATCATGTATATATGTCCCCCTCCCGACATAGCTCAGTGTATGTTTCTGTGCTCTACACATGTGTTGCTGAGGGACTGACAAGGGTTTCCATGTCATGGGATCCACATTTTTGTGTGTAGATCTCCTAACACCTGGGTTTTAGAGGCATAGGGAAGCTGGGCAATTTGCAGGCGATTTGCAGTTCAGGAAGCTGACAGTGAAGCTATGGCTGTGGCCCTGGCCCTCCCTTGTTTTGGACGCTAGAGGGTTAACAGGCGGCTCTTCCGGTCCCCCCCACCAGCCTGTAGCTTCTTGTTGCTGTGGAGATGGTAGCCCCGCCCCTGATGCAGCACCTGCCCCCCCATTGGCTGCAGTGGTGACTGTGGGGCTGAGGGGGGAGCCCAGGCCTGGGCAGCCATTCTGGAGCTGGAGCCCGAGCTTGGCATCCCCCCACTTTCATTCTCCTCTAGCTCCTCAGCCCCTCTCAATTCCCTGGCAGCAGAGCCTCAGCTTCCCTCCTCCGAGCTGCCACCCCTCCAGACTCAGAGCCATCCGAGCTTCCTCCGCGTTCACCTCCCCTCCTCCTCTTCGCCCTGCCCTCACTTGGGAGTCTCCCGAGTGCCCACTGCCCATTCTCCCCGCTCCCCTGCGTTTTTCCCCTTCCCCTTCCCCCTTCCCTTCTGACTCCCTGCATCTGCAGTGCACGTGGAGCCAGCCCCTTCTCCCCTCCCCCCTGCCCTTTGCTGTCCCCAGGCTGCTTCCGCTTCCACTCCGCACAGGTCCCTTCCAGGACCTCCCCCTCCAGGCCAGGGAGGGGGTCATGGGAGGCAGTCCTGGCCCTCCAGACAGACAGGGCTTCCATGAGTGGGGTCGCGGGGGAAGATGTGCCCAGTTGAAAGAGGAGGAAAGCCTGCCTCTGGCCCATGACCTTTAACCCGACTTCCCCCCCAGCTGACCCCTTCCTGGGGGTGTGGGCACCAAGAACCTAGGTGCTGTGGCTCTTCGGTGTCCTTTATTCCTGGAGTTTAACTGATGCTCTCAGCCATGCCCCTTTGCTGACTGCCAGCCCCAACCCCAGTCATGGGCCTGAGGCCCCCCACCCCGTCCCCCTCTGGGGGCTCCGGCTCAGGTTCCTTGCCCCCTCCTTCCCGCCGCCAGCCTCTCAGCCGCCGCTGCTCTTCCTGCTGCTTCCCGGGGGGTAGGTGAGGCTGGAGCTGAGGGGCAGAGGGAGGGGGCTGATATGCTGGGGCCAGGGTGGACCCGGGGCTCCAGTGACCCCCTCCCACGTCCCTGCTGGCCCTCTCCTCCCCTCCAGAATACCACTTGGGTCGCTCGAGGAGGAAGAGTGTCCCAGGGGGGAAGCAGTACAGCATGGAGGCCGCCCCCGCCGCACCCTTCCGGCCCTCGGTGAGTGAAGGCCCTGCCAGATGTGGCTCAGCTGGTCCCCTCCCCGCCAGTCCCAGCTGGAGCCCCTGGACTGTGAGAAAGGGGGCAGGAGAGAGAATCTGTGCGTGTGTCCCCCCACCTCTTTGGTTCCCCCCTTCCTGGCTCTGCCCCCCCTGCTTCTCAGACCAGCCCTCCCACCTTCTCTAGGCTGGTGTGTGTGTGTGTTTGTGTGTGCACTCGCACCCGTGGGAGCAAAGGAAGACAAACTGGTAGCAGGGCTCCTGTGCCCTTTTTCTCACCCTGGAGACTTCCCTTTCCCCCAATCCCGCCTTCATCCAGGGGCTCTTTACCAGCTGAGCAGTGAGCAGGTGGAACTGACCCTACCCCAGCCCACCCCTATCCCCATTTCCCCCCACCCAGCAAGGCTTCCTGAGCCGGAGGCTAAAAAGCTCCATCAAACGCACGAAGTCACAACCCAAACTTGACCGGACCAGCAGCTTCCGCCAGATCCTGCCTCGCTTCCGAAGTGCTGACCATGACCGGTATGGGGTCTGAAGTGGGCTGGACCAGGGTGGGATGATTTGGATGCAGAGTAGGGGGCTCTGGAGTGCCCACTGCCCATTCTGTGGGGGCTATCAGAGTGCAGAGCTTGATGGCCTCAGATTGACTGAGAGGTGTTATGGGGCAGAAGCCAGAATGGAGGGGCAGCAGGAGGTGGGGAGTGGGGGCGGGGAACGGGAGCGGCCGAAAGGGGATGAAGGTGAAGCCAAGGAGGGGCTCTCCTGGCTGGGGAAGGATGGTCTCCAGGCTGGGATGGACGGAGCTGCACAGAAGGACAGAGATGGAGTGACAGCCCGGGAGAGGACAGGGAAGGGGTGGTGGGCTGGGAGGGACTGGGGGATCTGGGTGGAGGGTCCCAGGGAAGGGGGGGCGGGGTGGGGCGGGGCGGCACGTGCATGTGGAGCGTGTGGAGGAGGGCAGGCAGCACAGGTGTGCAGGTCCACAGCCCGGGGAGTGGGGGGGCGGGGGGGGGGGGAGGCTGGAGGGTTCATCACGGACTGAGCCTGAGGAGGAAGGCCGCAGACAGGCCAGAGGGCACCGTCGCCAGGGCTGGGCTGGAAGGAAACGTCGTTTGCTCCTGGGCTCCTGGGGTCTGCTTCTTGGGGTCCCTCTTTGGGATCCCCCCTCACCCGGTTCCTCCCAGGGGAGAAACCTGTCCTTCCTTCCCCCCGTCTGGCCGCCCCCGAGGCAGGGCAGGTAGGGAGTTGGGCTAGGTGAGTCACACCTTCCCCTCCCCCTCCGTGTCCCCGGAGCTGGATTTGGGGCCGGCAGGGGGTGAGGGCCTGGTATTCCTGGCCGCGGGGGCGGGGGGCCGGGGGAGCGTCGCGCTGACGGCAATGGAGCCCAAGATGACGGGGCTGCTATAAATAGCTCCACGGAGGCTCCCACACCCGAGCTCCCCCTCCCTTCCCCACTGCTCTCTACTCCTCAGCCCCTTGCTGGCTCCCAGAGCTTGGGTCCTGTGACTCCGGCCTCCACTCCCCTCAGCGCGTGGGCCTCTGCTCTCCTGAGGGGTGCTCCCAAGTTCCCCCCTGCTTGCCCTCTGTGCCCTCAGCCCGCGCTGCAGGGCCCCTGCTCACCTTCTGCCGCCCTGTCTCCACTCTTCCCTTTCCCTCTTCGTCTTCTCCTTTCCCCATCTCTTCCTCCCTAGTCCTCGTTTCCAGACCCATGCTCCTGCTCTCAGTTTTCTGCCCACAGCCTTCTCGCGTTTCTTACTATTTTCCCTCATTCGTTCCCTCAGTTTTGCTAAAATGTGTTCTCTTACCTCATTCATTCTTGGATTTATTAAGTGGTTTTTAGGTCATACCTATGTGGCAGGCCCAGACCAACATCTTCGTACTTGTAACGTTGACTCCCAAGAATCAAGACTCCCATAGCTGTGGGGTTTTTTAGGGGGGTGATCACCTAGAAGTCCCATCTAGAACTGTCCAAAGCCCACCTGTTTACTTTTTTCATTTCTGGCTTGAGATACTTCTGGGTGTCCCCAGTATTCAGAACCCCTTAGGTGGTGGACTGAGGGGAGGGGCTTTGTCTCACACCCCTTGTGTCCTTCCCTGTACGGGCTGGGTTTCTGTGTCTGTGGGAAGTGGGTGTAGGAGCGCTTTCCCCAGGTCTCTGTCCCTCCTAGAGCCTGCTTGGTGATGCAGCCGTCTGGGTTTGTAAGCAGGCTGGGCCCTGATCCCCCCTCCTGGACCCCCACCCTGCCAGGGCCCGGCTGATGCAGAGCTTTAAGGAGTCGCACTCTCACGAGTCCCTGCTGAGTCCTAGTAGCGCGGCCGAGGCCTTGGAGCTCAACTTGGATGAAGACTCCATTATCAAGCCAGTGCACAGCTCCATTCTGGGCCAGGAGTTCTGTTTTGAGGTACTGGCTGTGTGGGGCTGGGGCAGGCCCAAGGGTCGGGGTCCAGGAGGGAGAGGCAGAGAGGCCTGGAGAAGGTGGCAGAGGTGGGATGTCAGGCAAACAGAAGCCTCTGGGGCTGGGAGGAAGGTGGAATGGGCCGGGAGGAAGAGATGGTGGGGTGATCCCAGCCCTGGGAGTCCTCTCTCTTCTAGAGCCCCTCTGACCCTGCACCCCTCTTCAGGTAACAACATCATCAGGAACAAAATGCTTTGCCTGTCGTTCTGCCGCTGAAAGGGACAAATGGATCGAGAACCTGCAGCGGGCAGTGAAGCCCAACAAGGTACTGCGTGTCTGGGGCTCCAGATGGCATGGGCAGGGTGATGTCCAGGGGGCCGGGGTCCTTGGCGAGAGGGGAGGGGGGCAGGTGGAGGAGTAGAAGGAGACCCCCCGTTTCTTTTTGTTTTCTTCTGCCTTATGATGTTTCCTTTCCATAGAAATCATAGATAGAGAGCTGACAGGGCTCTGGAATTTCCTCCAGTGCATCTTCCCTGCAAGCAGGGATGTCCCCCTAATACCCTGACAGGTGGGCGCTCAGCCCCGCTTGCAGTGTTTCTGTAGCACACACAGATTGGTCACATAGCTGAATCTCGAAACCATGGTTTCTTCTCTGTACAACTGGTAGGAGTGGGGTTGAAGTAGAATATCTCTAAAGTTCCTCTGGCTCAAAAATTCTGTGAGTCTGTGTTCTTCCCAGGAGAAACGCTCCCAGTTCCGTCTGCTGTTCTCTGTGTCCCAGCTTCCAGTGAGCTCCTCTCTGGAAACCCTTGTTTGTCAATGTCCTCCTTAAAACCTAGACCCAAGATGCTGCAATCTTCCCTGCTGCAGAGTCCAGATACCAGGCTCTTTTCACACTGAAACCTCACTGGTCATTGTCAGCCTCCAGGCCCTTTTTGCATTAACTGTAGATTCTCACCTTTTGCATTTATGCCTTTTTTTTTTTCAATTAACTTCTGATTGTCTTTGAAAGACTCCTCAGTTCTCCTGTTCAAATCCCACCTTAATATTTTGGGTTTATTATTATAACTTAAAATCTTTTCCCAATACGAATTCTATCAACTGATGTATGAGCTCAGTCTATATCTATTTGCTCTGGCTGCTATAACAAACTCCCACTAACTAGGCTACTTCAAATAACAGAAATTTATTCTCTGGTAGTCAGGAGACCAGAAATCAAAAATTAAGGTGTCAGCAAGGCCTTGCTCCTCTGGAAGCTCTAGGAAGAATCCTCCCCTTCCCCTTCATACTGTCTGGGGATTGCCAGCAGTCTCCAGCATCCCTTAACTTATAGCTCCATCTGCAAAATTTTTACTTCCATCTTCACTGGGTCTTCTCCTTTCCGTGTGTATCTGGTCTCAAAATTTCCCTCTCCACATAGACCCCAGTCATGGGATTTAGGGTCCATCCTAATCCAGTATTGACCACATGTCAATGTGATTTTATCTGCAAGGACCATATTTCCAAAACAGGTCACATTCCCAGGTTCCGAGTAGACCGAATTTGAGGGAGACAAAGTCCAGTTCCATACACACCTTCTCAACTCTGTGATTGCTGGTCTCAGAGACTGGGTTTTTGACTGTCTCTCCTCTTTTGGTGTCTCTGGCTCTCTGGCCCTTCCCCTTCACCCACCCTACCCTGCCAGGACAACAGCCGCCGGGTAGACAACGTATTGAAGCTGTGGATCATAGAGGCCCGGGAGCTGCCTCCCAAGAAGCGGTACTACTGTGAGCTCTGCCTGGATGACATGCTGTATGCACGCACCACCTCTAAGCCCCGCTCAGCCTCAGGGGACACCGTTTTCTGGGGTGAGCACTTCGAGTTCAACAACCTGCCAGCCGTCCGGGCCCTGCGGCTGCACCTATACCGTGACTCGGACAAAAAGCGCAAGAAGGACAAGGCAGGCTATGTCGGCCTGGTGACTGTGCCTGTGGCCACCCTGGCCGGGCGCCACTTCACAGAGCAGTGGTACCCTGTGACCCTGCCGACGGGCAGCGGGGGCTCTGGGGGTATGGGGGGCTCGGGTGGGGGAGGGGGCTCTGGGGGTGGCTCAGGGGGCAAGGGCAAAGGAGGTTGCCCAGCGGTGCGGCTGAAAGCGCGTTACCAGACGATGAGCATCCTGCCCATGGAGCTGTATAAGGAGTTCGCTGAGTACGTCACCAACCATTATCGGATGCTCTGTGCGGTATTGGAGCCCGCCCTGAACGTCAAGGGCAAGGAGGAGGTCGCCAGTGCTCTGGTTCACATCCTGCAGAGTACAGGCAAGGCCAAGGTGAGTGCTGGGCCCTCAGGACAAGGTGACCTGGGCATGGGCGCTCGCTTGTGGGGACAGTAAGGGGAGGGCATGTGTGTCTTCATGAGCTTGGGTTGAACAGAGGCTGACCCCTGGCTCTTCCTGGACTCCAGGACTTCCTTTCAGACATGGCCATGTCCGAGGTGGACCGGTTCATGGAACGAGAACACCTCATATTCCGCGAGAACACGCTCGCCACTAAAGCCATAGAAGAGTACATGAGACTGATTGGTCAGAAATACCTCAAGGATGCCATCGGTACGGCCCTCCTGCAGGCCTTCTCCCCAAACCTACAGACACCCGGTCCAGCCCCAAACACAGCTCCTCCAGACCCCAAGTCCACCTTGCCTCAGCTCGGTGCTTCCAGACCCAGAGTCCCCAGCCTCCAGCCTGATTCTGAGAATCCCCAAACCCCAGTTGTCTCTGCCCTTTGAAAGTGTGACTGACCCCCACTGTGCCTCCAACCCCGCAGGGGAATTCATCCGTGCTCTGTATGAATCTGAGGAGAACTGTGAGGTGGACCCCATCAAGTGCACGGCATCCAGTTTGGCTGAGCACCAGGCCAACCTGCGGATGTGCTGTGAGTTGGCCCTGTGCAAGGTGGTCAACTCCCATTGGTGAGACTGGGAACTCTGGGTTGGGGGGCCAGGGTTGGGGGAGTCGTGTGTTCATCTGTTCATCCATCTGTCCATCTTCAAAGAGACCCAAGAACCAGTTGTGGGCAGAGTGCTGTGCTCAGTGGTATAGAGCAGACAGAGAGCTGCGAGGCTTGGCCTCTGCCCTCAGAGGCCCTGCACCAGAGGGGGCGGGATATCAGAGATGCAGAAAGCCAAGGGGCAGTGTAGTATGTGTTAAGTTCCAAGAAGGGGACCCTCCATCCCGCCTCCACACATAAGGTCAGAGAAGGCAGAGCTTGGAGATGAGCAGAGACAGCTTCATGGGAGAGGTACTCCTGGGATGGGCTTAGAAGATTGGGCCAGGTTCTGACCTATAGAACATGGTGGGTTGAGAAGCTGCCTCCGGAGAAGGCTGTGGAGCAGACCTATGCGTGAGGGCGAGAGGTCCTGGGGCAGCAGGCAGAAGTGGTTTAGTGGAGCGTGTGGCTCACTTCAGTGGGGAATGGAGGGCCACGTGGTGGGACGGGGTGAGGAAAGTTAGCGTGTGAAGGCCTCACTGCCCAGTAAGGGAGCCTGAGTTCTCAGTAGGTCAGGGGACGCCTGTGACGGTGTGCAATATCGTGACCGTGAAGGTTAGGCCTTCAGTAGAAATGGGCGCAGAGGCGGTTGGATAGGGAGATGAAGTCCAGGCTAGTTGGGGGCAGTTGTTACTGTGTCAGGCATGGAAATCAGATCCTGAGTCAGGATCTGGCAGGAAAAGTAGAAAGGGGCCTCTGTAAGGACCCTCTGCAGAGAGGATCACCGGGTGTCCTCAGCTAATTGGAAAGGAAGGGCTGTGTCTGGGGGGGTCCTGAGGCCGTGAGGCTGGTGGCTGGGCGACCAGTGGCCTAACTGACAGAACCAGGGAGTCAAGAGGGGGAACTCAGCGGAGGTTGGAGGTGTGGGAGCAACGCTCAGCTCTACTCTCCATGGTTCGAAGTTTAAGGTGTCAATGGGACATTGCAGAGGAGGGCCTGGGAGTGGGGGGGGTTTGAACTCTGAGCTGTTCCAGGGATTGGGGCCATGCCTGGGGTGCCTCCATCCCCATTTCCCTGGAATCCAGAAGAGTTGGGGGGTCCGAGCTCCCTGTACCTCAAGTGACCCTCCATCTCTCTCCCATCTCTGTCTCTCCCGGTGTCTTCTTCTCTTCTCCTGCTCTCCTCGTCTCTCTGGCACACGCGCTGTCTCCCCGTGTGTCCCTGTCCCCCGCCTCCCCCTCCGGCCCGCTTTCCGCCGTCTGTCCCCGCCGCAGCCCTTTTCCTCCTCAGCCCCCATCCTCCCCCCACGCCCTCCCTCATGCCCTGTCACTCTCACCTCTGCCTCTGCACCCTCGCCTCCTAACACCCCCCTCAGCATGTTCCCTGGAAGCTGAGGGTCTCTGGGGCTCAGTCCCGGTCTCTCTCTCTCTCTCTCTTTCTCTCTGTCTCCCCGCCCCTCCCCGCCAGCGTGTTCCCGAGGGAGCTGAAGGAGGTGTTTGCGTCCTGGCGACTGCGCTGTGCAGAGCGGGGCCGAGAGGACATTGCGGACCGGCTGATCAGCGCCTCGCTCTTCCTGCGCTTCCTCTGCCCGGCCATCATGTCGCCCAGCCTCTTCGGGCTCATGCAGGAGTACCCAGATGAGCAAACTTCGAGAACCCTCACGCTCATCGCCAAGGTCATCCAGAACCTGGCCAACTTTTCCAAGTGAGGGAAGCCTCAGGCCGGGGGTCGGGTGGGGCTGGCAGGAAGGGTCTCCTGAGTCCCTAGAGTCAGGCGTGGGTTGGGGCCTTCTGGGTGTGACCTGTACCTTCTGGATACTTTGGCCAGGTTTACCTCAAAGGAGGACTTTCTGGGCTTCATGAACGAGTTTCTGGAGCTGGAGTGGGGTTCCATGCAGCAGTTCCTGTACGAGATCTCCAACCTGGACACGCTGACTAACAGCAGTAGCTTTGAGGGTTATATCGACCTGGGCCGAGAGCTCTCCACGCTGCACGCCCTGCTGTGGGAGGTGCTGCCCCAGCTCAGCAAGGTCAGCATGGGCCCCTTGGCGGATCCTTAGGTCTCCAGAGGCTCCTGTGGCCCAGAGACCATCCCCTGAGCAGATTCTGCTGCCTGTCTGATCCCGGACACGTCACAGCCACTTCCTGGGCTCAGACACCTTTCCCTTTCTGAACTCTGAGGCCCCCAGGTAACAGCCTCCCTCTTCCAGGAAGCCCTCCTGAAGCTGGGCCCGCTACCCCGGCTCCTCAATGACATCAGCACGGCTCTGAGGAACCCCAACATCCAGAGGCAGCCGAGCCGGCAGAGCGAGCGGCCCCGGCCTCAGCCCATGGTGCTGCGGGGCCCTTCGGCCGAGATGCAGGGCTACATGATGCGGGACCTCAACAGGTGAGCCCCGGGAGCCCCCGGCTGTGCCCTAAGAGCCCACACGTCTGTCCTGGATACACTCCTGGGTCCGTGTGCCTCTGTCAAGGACTTGAAAGAAAGGAAAGAGAAGCGTTTTCTTAGAGAAAACCGTAAGGAGACAGGTCCAGTGGTTAGGTTGAGAGCCTGTTTAAGTCAGAGGAAGCAAGCAGCACAGAGCATCCCCTGCCGAAAGCATCCCTCCAGCTCCACGTGCTAGGAGCCTGGGGGCCTTCAGCCTGCCCGGGCCTGCCCTGGGTCGGGGCTCAGCCAGGACACTGGGACCAGCCACCTGGTGTCAGGACGTGCAGATGGCTCTGTCCTAGTCTCCTCCGGGACCCCGCAGACCCTGCCCGCTCTGGCCCTGCCTCGCAGGGCCTCCCCTGCGCCGCCGGGCACTGCCCGCCCTGCCCCTCCTCTCCATGACACCATTCCCATCCGCCACCCCGCCCACCTCCACGCGTCCGACCTCCGCCCCCTCTCTCCTTCTCTGCCTGTGCTCGCCCCTCTTGCATCTTTCTCCAGCTCCATCGACCTTCAGTCCTTCATGGCTCGAGGCCTCAACAGGTGAGGGGCTCTGCGCTCCCCCGCCCTCTTCTCTCTGCTGTCTGCCGCCTGCTCCCAGCCTTCTCCATCCCTCATCTCCCCAGCGTCTGCCCAGACCCGGCCTCATCCCTCCTCCTGCTGCCCCATCTGCCCCTGCTGCCGGAGGCCCGTCCCACCCTGTTCCTCTCGCATCTCTGCCCCCTGCCCGCCGCCCTCTCTTCCTGCCCTGTGGCCCCCTCTTCACCCCAGGCCTTCACTGACCACAGAGGCTCACCTGCCGGTGGCCCGCTCTGACCTCCCACTCGTGTGCTCCCTTCCCTTCCCACAGCTCTATGGACATGGCTCGCCTCCCCTCCCCAACCAAGGAGAAGCCCCCGCCACCACCGCCTGGTGGGGGGAAAGACCTGTTCTATGTCAGTCGCCCACCCCTGGCCCGGTCCTCCCCCGCCTACTGCACGAGCAGCTCGGACATCACAGAGCCGGAGCAGAAGATGCTGAGTGTCAACAAGAGTGTCTCCATGCTGGACCTGCAGGGCGACGGGCCCGGCGGCCGCCTCAACAGCAGCAGCGTGTCCAACCTGGCAGCTGTTGGGGACCTGCTGCACTCGAGCCAGGCCTCCCTGACCGCGGCTTTGGGGCTGCGGCCTGCGCCTGCTGGCCGCCTCTCCCAGGGGAGCGGCTCGTCCATCACCGCGGCCGGCATGCGCCTCAGCCAGATGGGCGTCACCACAGACGGTGTCCCTGCCCAGCAACTGCGCATCCCCCTCTCCTTCCAGAATCCTCTCTTCCACATGGCCGCTGATGGGCCAGGCCCCCCAGGGGGCCACGCAGGGGGCGGCGGCCACGCCCCACCCTCCTCCCACCACCACCACCACCACCACCACCACCACCGAGGCGGAGAGCCCCCAGGGGACACCTTTGCCCCGTTCCACGGCTACAGCAAGAGCGAGGACCTCTCCTCAGGGGTCCCTAAGCCCCCTGCCGCTTCCATCCTTCACAGCCACAGCTACAGTGATGAGTTTGGACCCTCTGGCACTGACTTCACCCGTCGGCAGCTCTCACTCCAGGACAACCTGCAGCACATGCTGTCCCCTCCCCAGATCACCATTGGTCCCCAGAGGCCTGTCCCCTCAGGGCCTGCAGGCGGGAGCGGTGGTGGGGGCAGTGGTGGGGGCGGCGGGGGCCAGCCGCCCCCGTTGCAGAGGGGCAAGTCTCAGCAGTTGACAGTCAGCGCTGCCCAGAAACCTCGGCCGTCCAGTGGGAACCTGCTGCAGTCGCCAGAGCCGAGTTATGGCCCTGCCCGCCCACGGCAGCAGAGCCTCAGCAAGGAGGGCAGCATCGGGGGCGGCGGGGGCAGCGGTGGTGGTGGCGGCGGCGGGGGGCTCAAGCCCTCCATCACCAAGCAGGTAGGACGGGCGGGAGGGCTGGCAGGGCAGTGAGCGGGAGGGGAGGAGGAGGAGATGGGTCGAGGGGAGCACAACATTCTGTGGTCTGAAGTCACAGTTTTCTCACCTCCTTTCGTTCATTAAGCAAAGTGCACAGAGGGCCTGCTTTGCTCCATGTGATGTTCTGGGCACTGTGTGCTTGTCAGTTAACAGACAGGCCTCCCTGCCCTCTTGGGGCTCCCAGGGCAGATGTGATGAGAACAGCATTCATGAGGGGATCAGTCGGGGGACTCCCATTTCCTTGGGCCGTGCTCCCTGCCTTTCAAAGCGCCCACCTCCTTCCGCCTTCCCTCTCCCCTGCCCCAGCATTCCCAGACGCCGTCCACGCTGAACCCCACGATGCCGGCCTCCGAGCGGACGGTGGCCTGGGTCTCCAACATGCCTCACCTGTCGGCTGACATTGAGAGTGCCCACATCGAGCGGGAAGAGTACAAACTCAAGGAGTATTCCAAGTCTATGGACGAGAGCCGACTGGACAGGGTACGGGGGGCCCTCCCCACCCTGAGCCCTGTCATTACCCACAGGGCAGGCTTCTAGTCCCTTCCAAGGGCAACACCTGGGGCCAAGTAGTTATGAGAAGAAAGGACAAAGACCCGATCCCTTCTGAGAAGCCCTCATTCTTTCAGGGGATGCAAGATACAATCAGTCCATTGAAAAGCCCTGTTCAGCTCTGTTTTGTGGGTTCCACACATGGTAGATTGTCGGGGGAAGCATGCTCTGTATTAGACCGCCTCTGTGTTCCTCCCCAGGGAGAGCATAAGCCCTGGGTTCTGTGACTTCTCAGGAGGGGAGTCACTGCAGTAGCAGTGGGAGCTGAGCCACTGGGCGAGGGCAGGGCAGTTACACCACGAGCCATGCACGGCTTCCCCCATCACTGTCCCACAGGCTCCGGTGACGGGTAGCCATCAGAGGTCTCGTGCAGGAAAGTGGCGCACGTGGGGAAGACTGTCCAGACTCTCAGCTGCCGGTGGCCCCAAGCAAAAGTTAGCCGAAGCTCTGGCCTTTACTCGTTTAGCAGAAAGCTGCTTGGGAGCCATTGCTTCAAGGACCCTGAAGAAGAGGGTGACTGCAGGGTTAGATTGTACATACAGGATACATGATTCCAACCTGGGGAGCAGAGAGGGTTTTGGGGAGAAGTAGTCTGAGCAAAGAAAAACGTTGGGATTGATGTAGATAGACTTGCGCTAAGAGAATATCTCTAGGCCTATTATAAACTATTTCCAGCACCATTTAACAAACCAAGGGCAAAGTGCCTTCCGCCTGTGTCCGTGAGTCTGTCTAGGCTTCAGTGTTGGTTTTCCTGTGTCCAGGTGCACGCGTGAGGGCATGTGTATACCTCTAGGATGGGGGAGTCCACGGTCTTGTTACGTCTTGACAGAGCCTCAGCCCCATGTGAGGACTTTCTTAAAAGTGTGTGTGTGAGAGAGAGGTAGGGGGGCAGATCAAGAGCCAGGGAACAGCTGGAGGAGACTGGTGAGGATCCCTTACCACACGGTGCTGTGCTTAGCAGGCAGGGTAGAGGCTGGGTGCACGGTCAGGCCCAGCCCCCCTCACAGTGCGGGGTCGTGTGCCCGGCGGGCAGGTGAAGGAGTATGAGGAGGAGATCCACTCGCTGAAGGAGCGGCTGCACATGTCCAACCGGAAGCTGGAGGAGTATGAGCGGAGATTGCTGTCCCAGGAAGAGCAGACCAGCAAAATCCTGATGCAGTATCAGGCCCGGCTGGAGCAGAGCGAGAAGAGGCTACGGCAGCAGCAGGTGGAGAAGGACTCCCAGATCAAGAGTATCATCGGCAGGTGAGGAGCGGCCCGGGGAGGGCTGGTAAGGAAAAGCCTGAGGCTGAAGAGGGTCAGCGAACCCCGCCTCCAGTCCCACCCACTCCCCCAGCTCAGGACACCTGGAGGAAAGCCCAGGGCCCTCCTAGGGATGCCACCTCCTCCACCATTTACCAGATCAAGAGAAATCTCATGCTTAGTGCATTAAATGTCCCTTTACTAAACGTTGCTCTCTCTCCTAGTAGAGTAATGTCTGAAGCCCTTAGAAATGTACCTCTTACTGTCCAGCCATCTCTGTGTGTCTGGACTGGCCTAGGCTGGGACTCCCCACTGGTTATTCTCAAGCCAGCCTATGATGCTCACCCCAAATCTAAGCAGAGGTCCCTTAGCCACAGTGGCCCCTGACCTTCCCATCCTGGAGAGGTGTTCCATCCTGGAGTGAACGATGCTCGCTCTCCCTTGCGCTCTGCCAAGCCCTGAGCTCCAGAGGAAGTGTCTCAACAAGGGGTCAGTTAGCTTGAGAGCTGGGTAGGACCCCACACCCCACTCCAACCAGGGCCAGTTCCATTGCCATCTATTCTCAGTGTATTTTTCAGGAAGATTAATTAGAAAAGCTTGACTTGAAACTTTTTTGCAAACCACTACTGTGATATCCTTTATGAGAAATCACCTTGAGAACCTTCTTTGAAGGTAGAGAGAAGCTGGGAATGATGATTGTAGAGACCCTCTTGGGCCAAGGGTGTCCAGGGGCTGCTCTGGAGACAGTCTCGGTTCCGTGAGGTGGCGTAGGGGATGGAGGAGCCAGATCTTCAGCTGCAGTGTCTGCGGAAGGGCCTGCTCATGGATAGAGTGCTGAGTGCTGTGTGCCTGGTCGGGGGGGGGTGCTCCCAGGGCACAGAGGTCCTCCTTAGCAGAGAGATGCAAGCATTCCAGAAAGCGGGTCGGAGGAATGGAGGGATTCTAAGTGCAGGGGAGAAAAGTGCCAAAGCTTCTCGAGAGAGTGGCAGGGCCCCCAGGGTCGGGATCTCCCTGGGCAGGCTCCCCGCCTGTGCCCGCCACTAACCCCACTGAAGCCCGTCCCTTCAGGCTGATGCTGGTGGAGGAGGAGCTGCGCCGGGACCACCCCACCATGGCTGAGCCGCTGCCCGAACCCAAGAAGAGGCTGCTCGACGCTCAGGTGGAAATTACAATGTCATTTATCTTCTCCGTGTCCCATCCCCATCCATCCCACTGTCCTTCGTGCGGTCACTGCGCCAGCCACCCCGGGCCCATTGCCGCCGTCTCTCCTGTCGTCCTCCGTTCATCCAGCGGCTGCTCCCGGCCGTCCCCGCGACCCCATCTTCATCCCGTCGTCTGTGCCTTCGTCACTCCCGGCAGTGTCAGCCCCCACCCTGCCCTGTGCCTCCCCACCCTGCCTCCCCTACTCAGCCGCATTTCAGGACCTCCAGCTAGAACCTCAGCCTCTCTGCCCCCAGACCTGAGTCCTGGCCCCGGCCCCTTCTGGGCTGGCCCCTGAAAAAGTCAGGGGGCACAGTCTCCCTGCGCCTCTCAGGCCAGGGGGCCGGAAGCGGTGCTTCACCAGCGCAGAGCCCCAGGCGCTAGGGGTGCTTGTGTCCTGGGCTCCAGCCGGTGCCCTGGGCGTGCTCGTCACCACTGCTTCCTGGGCCCCTCAGTTCTCCTTGTCTTTGACAGCTCGCTAGGCCTCTTCCCAGCTTCTGGGATCTTGAAGCCCACCCCCCGGCCTCACACTCTGAGCCCTCCCCTCCTGCCTGTGTTTAAAGCCCAGCCCGCCTTCTTCGGCCCTGCACCCCCTCTGGTCCTCATACCTGCCCAACTGCCCCAGCTCCCGCCATCCGCCCTCTCTCCCCGCAACCAGCTTTTAGGACTTCCCTCCCGTTCTCTAACCCCTTGTTTCCCTCCCCCCAGTTCGGCTCACTTGCCCACCCGTGCTTCTCTCTCCTCTGCTCTGACCTCCAGGCTCCCCCCTAGAACCACCAAGGCTCCTGACCCCTTGACCCCACTCTCTCCCCCTGCAGCTCCTCATCAGGTAATTCTCCTGGTTCCGCTTTGACCACGGGCGGAGGACACAGGGGGAGGTGACTCCGGACCACTACAGGTTGGTCGTGAAGCCCACTCCCTCTGACTCTCCAGAGCCCCTCCCCGGTTCACGGCTGCTCCCCACACCTGAGGACCTCCCCAGATGCGACCCTCCGGACACCTGCACAGACCCATCTTCCCAGGCACTGCCCCAGAGCACTTCCCTGCCGCCTCCTAGAACTGTTCAGGGATCCCTGCCCCCTACCAAGCACTTTACCCTAGATGCCTGCACACCCCTAGATCACAGTGCCTCCCCACACCTCCCCCGACCCTGCCTCCTCTAACCTCTCCAGTGTATGTCTGTCACCCCCCATTTCACCAAAGCGTTCTTGGGGGTTGGGACGTTGGGGTAGGGTTTGTTAAGGAGGGGTGGTGATGCTGGGTTGGGGGGGCGCTGGCTAAAGGGGCTGTGAGGCTGCAGCAGGTAGCCTGGGGTTTCCTCTTCCTTCTCCCTTCCTCTGGTTCTGTGGCGAGCTCTCCTTCCTTCCACCCCTCACCTGTTTCTCTTTTTCCTTCCCTACATCTGTGAGGTAGACAGCATCTGGGGCTCCTATTCGGCCCTGCTGGGTGGGAGTTAAGAGTGTGTAGTTAATGCAGGGAGACTTGGGGGGGCTTGGAAAGGGTGCCATTCGGATGTCAAGACAGTAAGGGTGAGTGGAGCAAGGAGAAGGATCAAGAAAGGAGACCCTGATAGATGTTAGGATGTGGACCTGCCCACGTGGTGTGGGAGTTGGCAGTGGCAGGAGATGTCTTCCTAGATAAAATCATGGGCTGGGAGCCGTGCTGATTTCAGGCAGAGATGCTAGGTTGGCTGCTGATGCCATCCACTCCCCGTCTCCTGCTCCGCAGTGGCCTTGCTGGACACAGAACCCTACCTGAAAAGCCAGTAAATGGGAACTGTCAACCAGCGACATCACTTCTGAGAGGCTTTATTTTCTGCAGGATGGATCTGCAGTGGGCAGTGGCTCCTCACTCTGTAATTTTAACTCTCTGCCTGCCCAGTCTCTCTGTCAAAGTAGTTAGTGAGCTGAAAACAGATGCTGCCAGGCACCAGGGGCCCTCACCATTTAAAGGACTCCTGTGGCGAATTCTTTTGTAAAATGAATAATGGCACCCTAATTTATCTCCTTTCTAAATTTGGGTCCCTGAGGGTGTAGGGGGCATGCAGACAAGCAGAGGGAAGGGAGTCTGAGGTTTCCTTCCCCTGCTCTCCCGCCACACTCAGGATGCCCTACTGCACGTGACTTCCTCTCTCGCTGACTCCTGGAAAGTGTGGGAGATACTCCGTAGCTAAGAGGGCAGCTTTGCTTAAATCTTGGGTTTGGGTGACCTTCTGAGAGGTGAAGAAGACTAATCCGGGAGCTTCTGCCTGGAATGTTGTTAACGTCTTTAGCGATTTGGTCAGACACAGCTCGGTTGCTAGGCTTCAGTGCTGTATATCCCAGGAAATAACTTGGACACTTTTTATAAACCCCCTTCAGGTTTTGGTCCCTCTGCAACTCAACTATTAACATAAAAATTAATTTTATGTCTGTATTTTTAAAAGCCAAATGAGCGACCTGAAGCATAGAATACATGGTGTTCTCCGCTCCCAGCAGAGGAACAGAAGCCAGAGCTGAGGGGAGGAGACAGGAGTTGGTCCAGGAAGGGTAGGAAGCGGTAGAATAGGACCAGGGGTGGGAGTCCCGCTCACCCTGTAACTGGGAGCCCAGGGTGAGGGAACGAAAGGAACGTGGGGGTGGAGAGGAACGAAGTCCTTCTGCTTCCTGGGGACGCAGAGCTTGGGGCATGCTGCGTCTCTGCAGGAGCTCCTGGTCCTTCCTTTCTGACATCAGCATGAGAGAGAGGCAGCCCTCCCACAGTATTTTTCCCTTCCCACATTACTTCCCTGAATCCTGTTCCTTCACCCCAGTACAGTTAAACCTCTCTAATTTAGAATGTTGTATTTGAGGAGATGGCCACTCTGAATAAGTGACAAAACTGAATGACAGTATCTGTTTAATGAAATGCATGTCTTCAGAATATATACAGTAAGTAGAACTCCATGAACGAGGCTTTTCCACTCGAGGCCCTCAGGGAGCATGTGTTAATGAATGGATAGGATTGAAAAGCCTATTTTCTGATATAGATTAAATATTCCCTCCCACAGACATGTTTCTACTATTAATTTGCTTAGCACACTCTTTCTTCACAGATAAAGGAAAACTCAAGCCAGTTTTTGTTCAAATTATGAAAAAATTCCAGTCCATGGGGGTTTGGATTAATGAGGTTTTGCTGTACTGCCTTTCCTTGTTCCCTCTGCACTAAGTTCCCACCTCAGGTTGGTGGTGGCCTGGGAGGGGGCCCTGGGCAGTGGAAGGTGCCAGGGTTAGCTTGGGGGTGAGATAGGAAACTGACCTCTTTTGAAATGGGTTCCTGGTGTGACTCCTGGGGTTGAAGGCCCCAGTTAGGAGTCGGGGTGAGAGTCTCTTCTCCCTGATTCCAGATGATGTACCTTCTCCTGCAGGTGAGAACAAACGAGGAGGATGTGGGTGGGAGGGGTCTCCTTGGGGAAGGGGGTGGGACAGTTGGTGGAGGGGGCCGGCTCTGGGGGAGGCCACTGCTTGGGGGCTGGCAGCCAGGCCCCCGCGAAGCGTCTCAATAAGTCCGCGCTCTCCTCTTTGGTATCTTGCAGGAGAGGCAGCTTCCCCCCTTGGGTCCAACAAACCCGCGTGTGACGCTGGCCCCACCTTGGAACGGCCTGGCCCCCCCAGCCCCACCTCCCCCACCCCGGCTGCAGATCACTGAGAACGGCGAGTTCCGAAACACCGCAGACCACTAGCCCACCCAGCATCTCAGACCTCCTCCTCCCTCCCTGTGCACCCCACCCTGGAACGGCACCAACCACCAGGACTGGACGTCGCCGAGGGACAGCGGGATCGCCTCCTTGAACGCCTCCTTGCGGGGCACCAGTCCCCCACCCCCACTGCACCATTTCTGGGAGGGAGAGCGGGGACCCTCAGCTGCCCCCTTTTCCTTCCTGCTGGGGTGCTGTCCCCTGTGACCCCAAGGACCCTTGCCCCAGGACACAGACCCCTTCACTCCGGGGTGCTATCCCCATCCTCTGCCTCATCGTTCCCCTGAGCACTGGGGGACAGACCCTCACCCCCACCCTGGGGGTGCGGCACCTCCAAACTTTCAACTTCAGGGTGATTTTTTAGCAGTAACCAGAGCTGACAATCTAACTCCCCTCCACCGCCCCATTTTGGCCTCCCCTGTCCCCCTTGTTATGGGGAGGGGACCCCAGGTGAGGGGGTCCTATTACCCCTTGATTTCTCAGGAGCGTCTGGGGGGGCTCAGCACGCACAAACTCCTTCTCCTCCTACCACTCTCAAATACTCTCCCTCCCCACCCAGAACCCAGATGGGGTGGAGGGGCCACCGGGGCAGGGAGGGGGCGGCAAAGGGGGAATGGGACTTGTCTCCCTTTCTTCCCATACCTGATCTGCTCTTGGCTGGTCCCAGAGCGGGGTGAGGGGGCTCAGGCCCCCCCCTCCCCCAGTGTGTTGGGTGGGGTGGAACTGAGGTTCAGGGGAGGGATTAGGGTTTAGGAGGGGGGTGTATGTTGGGGAGGACAGACTAGCTGATCTGCCCTACCCTGACACACACAGCCCCCCTGCCCCCCACCCTTGGTCTCTACTCCCAGGGGGAGGGGGGAACTTACTCTAGGAAAAGCCATGTCTCTCTCCCCCAGGGAAGGGGGACCTGTGTTGGAGGAGGGGTGTTGGGGGCCCCCTTCCATGACTCTGTCCCCTGGGGGAGGTAGGACAGGGCTGGGCTTCCCTCTCATCCTCCCCCCCCCAATCTCCCTCCACATCTCTCCCTCCCGCCAGCTCCACAATTTTTCGGTGTTTCTCTGTACATAGCTCTCTGGCGGGATAGGGGAGGTAGGATGGATGGGGTTTGGGGTGGGTCGGTCATAGGAGGAGAGAAGGCCCTCCTTGGCACCCCCTCTTCCCTGACTGCTGTCCTCTACCCAGCCTTGCCCCCTCATCCCTTCTTGCGTTTGGTATTGAGACTTCTCGGACTCCACCCTTCTTTCTTTTGTATGGACAGTTCCCCTTCAGTCCCATCCCCCTACACACAGACACCCAGCCGGGGCCAAATTTATACTTATATAAAAGTTGTAAATATGTGAAATTTTATCCCTGTGCCCTTCCTTGCTTTCCCAACCTCAGACCCTACCCCTGGACCCCCTTTCCTCTTCTGTTCTTTGGCTGTTGTAATTATCTGGGATTTGTACTGTACATATCCGGGGTGTGTGTGTGTGGGCTGGGGGCAACCCCTCTGTACAGCGCTTCCTGGCCCCCTCCCCACCACGATTCTCTCTCCCCTCATAAGGGTAGGGAGATGTTCTTCCTACCTGTTTTATTTTGTTTTCTCGTTCTCCCTCCCCACCCCACCCCACCCCCAGCCTACTCTCTTCCCCCACCACTGCCCCTTTTCTTCCACTCCCAGCCCCATTTCCTTTTTTTCTGGAGTGTGTGGTGAAACAGAAAAATCATGTTTAATAAACGGAGATTGTTCTTTTATCGCGGTGCTGACTTTCCTAGTCTCGGACCTCCGGGAGGATCAGCATGGTGACAGGAATTGCTTTCTGAGAGGAAGCTGACAGCTTGGGAGAAATTATGTATCCTTGTGTGCCGCCATAGTCTTGGCCCTAGAATATCGCTCTCCCAACCAGCACTGTAGAGTAGGGGTTTTGCACAGGCCAAATTTCCCCCATGTGTCTCACCACTGCGCCACTTAACCCCAAGAATAAAGAGGTTAAGGAACAGCAGCAGTATCTGATAAAACACAAGTGTACATCTACATGTCCCTTAAAAATAATTACCTAGAAGTGAAGATTATTTCATTGTTGGTTAAAGTGCTCCCGTACGGAACGGAGGAAAGAACTTGGTGCCTCAGCCTTGTGGAGTCGGCCTCTGGGCCAGCACTTGCCGTCTCGGCTTTCCCTGAGGAAAGGATGGGAACTCCTACCTCGCGGGTGGCAGGTCGGGGGAGGGGGCGTGGGATAGAAGGAGATGCGAACAATACCTAGCCCATATGCTAGGTGCCCTCTTAATCTCAGCACCTATCGGGGGCAGGCGTTGCATTTAATCACTGGCATGGCTCATTGGTCGCGCCCTCGGTACCGGCTGCGCCTTCTCATCCCTTCTGTGGCCTGGGCCCGGTCTACTGCCTCCCGCCCGCACCGCCTTCTAGCCGGCGTGACCAATCGACGTGAGGCTTGTAGGCCGGCGCCTTCCTATTGGCTGCCTCCCTGGCCCCGCCCAACTCCCCGGGGCCCACTTCCGGCGGGGAGGAGGTGGCTTCCGGCAGAGGCGGCGCGGTTGCTGCAGAGCCGCTCTGGACGCAGGACCGCGTGTGTATCCGTGGGGGCGTGGCGGCAGGAAGGGCCAAGTGGCTGGCGCTTGCGGTCCCCGGGTGCCTGCCAGGGAGTTGGACTCTGCGGGCACGTGAGTTGGGAAGCAGAACGGCGGGAAGAAGCCGACCGGGCCGGCGGGATCCGGCTCACGGCTGAAGGACCTCCTCCTCGCCACAGGCCCTGCAAGTTCAAGCCCCGGTTGGTGTTTTGTTGTGGTTTGTTTTAGTTTTCTCGGCGGGGGAGTGTGTGGGACTGTTCTGCCCGAACCACCGGCCACCGAAAAGTTCCCACACGTTGGGGTGCAGCGGAGGCGGACGTTGCTTGGGGAGATACGATTTTCCTTATCCAGAGCTTCTGTGACCCCCTCTTTCCTCCACAGCCCTCGTCGCGCAGGGGCTCTCCCCCTCCCCTCATCTCTTGTACCCGACCCTCTGGGGTCTTTTTCTTCCTCAGGAGGCCATGGATACCTCGACGCCTTTGCCTCCCGTAGCCCCCTCCCCAGCCTGCAACCCAGCCCCACGGACGATCCAGATCGAGTTCCCTCAGCACAGCTCTTTGCTGCTGGAGGCCCTGAACCGCCACAGGCTGGAGGGAAAGTTCTGTGACGTCTCTCTCCTGGTGCAGGGCCGCGAACTGAGGGCCCACAAAGCAGTGTTGGCAGCCGCTTCTCCTTACTTCCACGACAAACTACTTCTGGGGGATGCACCGCGTCTCACCCTACCCAACGTTATCGAAGCCGATGCCTTCGAGGGGCTGCTCCAGCTCATTTATTCGGGGCACCTCCGTCTGCCCCTGGATGCTCTCCCTGCGCACCTTCTTGTGGCCAGTGGCCTGCAGATGTGGCAAGTGGTAGATCAGTGCTCAGAGATCCTTAGAGAACTGGAAAACACCGGTGGTGGGATTTCATCCCGAGGAGCGACCCCTTTCCACACACTTCTTTCCACCACAGGAGGCTGGTGCATCCGCTCTTCCCCTTTCCAGACCCCGGCACAGTCTTCTCCTTCTACCCAGAGCCCGATTGGAGGGGAGGGGAGTGAACTGGGAGATGTGTTACAGCTTCAGGTTGAAGAGGAAGAGGAGGAAGATGAGGAGGACCAAGGGTCAGCAGCACCCTCTCAGACTCCTCAGCCTCAGAGAGAATCAGGGAGTTTTCCTCGCCCTCCTGTATCCCACCCCCTGCCCACATCCACTACTCCTTGCAGGCTTCCAGAGGGTGAGAGTGCCCCACCTGAGCCTCCCGCTCCTCATACTGCATTGCCCCCCAAAGTCTTCTACATCAAGCAGGAACCCTTTGAGTCCAAGGAGGAGATAGCAGGAGGCGGAAGTCAGTCTGTAGGAGCAAAGGAGGAGACCAAAGTGTTTCCAGCAGGGAACACTGAAGAGAATGGAGAACTAGGGTTCCTACTGCCCTCAGGAGCAGGGACAACATCTGGAGGAGGTGGTCCATCCTGGAAACCAGTGGATCTTCATGGTAATGAAATCCTATCAGGGGGTGGGGGACCTGGAGGAGCAGGGCAGGCTGTGCATGGGCCTGTGAAGCTAGGTGGCGCACCCCCTGCAGATGGAAAACGCTTTGGTTGTTTGTGTGGGAAGCGCTTTGCAGTGAAGCCAAAGCGCGACCGACACATCATGCTGACCTTCAGCCTTCGACCCTTTGGCTGTGGCATCTGCAACAAGCGTTTCAAGCTGAAGCACCATCTGACAGAGCATATGAAGACGCATGCTGGAGCCCTACATGCCTGTCCTCACTGTGGTCGCCGGTTCAGAGTCCATGCTTGTTTCCTTCGCCATAGGGACCTCTGCAAGGGTCAGGGCTGGGCCACTGCTCATTGGACTTACAAGTGATTGCTGAGGCCATATGCTAACTTTCAGGACAAGGGAGCCACTGCTGCTGCTGGATACTTATTACCCCTCACTACCACAGTACCCTGATCCTGTATCTTGATGTTGGTGTTGGTGGTTTTTCTTGGCTATACCTCGTAGCATGCCACCAGGGATTGAACCTGCACCCCAGCAGTGGACAGTGCAGAGTCCTAACCACAGGACTAGCAGCAACGTCCCATATCTTGTTAATTATTCCACAAGGATAGATATATTACGGATCTCTTCTTGGGTGTGGGCCTCAACCTGACATATTTGCAAGTTTTTGCTAACTGTCCTACGGGAACTGGTTTACAGGCTGTAGATATACTGATCAGTTGCCTGTAATAGATGTTTTCGTACAGGAAACTGGATTAAATTTCCAATTAGAAGGTATTTGATGAGAGAGGAGTTAGAGCAAGAAAAATTATGATAAATGTTTAATTCAGTCTCTATGAGAAGTTAAGGGAGCTGGTCTCCATCTAGAGATGTGTTTGATTCAGAGTTCTAGTAATCCAGAGACTAAGCTCTAAGCTTTACTTTTCTCTCATCATTGCTGAAATTTTACGAGTAAAGGTCATCTTATGTACTTTTTTTTTGTTATGATTTTCTGGAAACCCTTCAGTCTATAAATTACTTTCTCACCAGTAGGTACTTTTTCAACACCTTTATTTTGTATGTTGTAGTTGAGCACTTTAACAAATTGAGAATTCCATGAGTCACTTAGAACCCTCTTTAATAGAGGTATTCCCTCCACAGTCTGTGCCTCTTGTCTACCTTTGACCACCACTCATCACTCACATTGATCACAGGGACTGAAATGTGATCAGTGAACTCAGGAGATGGCCGCTGACCTAATACACTCTCAGGGTAGTGCCACTGCTCTGAACAAGAGGCCGAGGTTAGAGGGACTCAGGGCTGAGGTGGCACATGCTGAAAACTAGAGAAATAACTGCACAGTGGGACCATACCTCCTCCCTGTCCATCCTCACCCACATTACAGCCCCTTGGTCCACACATAGAAGGGTAGATGTTGGAATGGGGAGATTGTCGTAGTTCTCTTTATTTCTTCAAATAAACTTTGCCATGAAATCTAAGCTAACTGTGAACTGAATTGAGTCATTTATATGGGAGAGAACATGTGAAAACAGTTGCAAAGACCTGGATGTATTCCTTATGCAGCTGGGTTATGTCAGTGGGAAGAATCAGATAGTTTCACACTGATGCAGAGAACACAATCCTGAACATTGGTGGGCCAGATTCTCAGTCCTCACCTGCCTTTTTTTTTTTTTTTTGAGGTGTGGGGTGTTATGTACCTTCTAACTGATTCTTTGGTTTTTTGTTGTTGTTTCTTTAGGGATTTTTCACATGATTTTATAATGTTGCCTCCTGACTGCATATATTATGTGTATTGTTTGGTTTGTTCAACATTTATTGCAAAGCACTGTATTCAACCCTGACTTACACTCTTAGCCTTGAAGAGTTTGCAGCTACTACCAAAGCTAGACATAATGACAATGTGGTATAGTAAGTCCATGATGGGGGACAGTACAAGCTACTGTAGTGGCACAAAGGAAGCTGAGTAAAGAACCTATTATAGATCACCAGAGGTTTCACAAAGACCACATTGCCAGAGTGTGGCAGTGGGGATAGGTGGCCGAATTGATGTGGAAATGGTGAGCATGAGAACTGTAGAGCCAAGACTGACAACCTTTGCCAAAGCAGGTACCTCGGAAGTTATTAGGTATGGAGCCTAAAGGGGCTAAAACTATGACCGTGGCTGAGAAGGTGAGTTCTAGCTGGGATCTGTCAGTCTTTCTAGAACCATCCCCACTATAAGGGCTGTGACCACACTGGGTACAGGGTCAGGGCTGGAGGCTGCCGCCCTTGGATCTACTGCCATGCCACCCACCTATCATTCTTCGGCGCACATTCTGTGAGTGAGTGTATCTGTTGGCTAGGATCCTTGGATTGCAAGCAACGGACGCTGGCTCTGACTAGCCTTATCAAAACAGGAATCTGAAGGGTGGGGTGGCTCCTGGAACGGAAGGAAGGGCTAAAAGACCAGCCTTTGGAAGGATGAGACCTGGGTCAGCTCCAGGGCTTCAGGGGGCAGAAACTGGGGATTTCTTGAGGTCGTATGTTTTGGGAAGACCCAGTCAGTCTTATGTCTCGTGTCTCCCGTCTTATGATGAAATTTCCCAGGAGTGGACTCTGCCTCAGGGCCGCCCTCTGGCCAGAGCACGGTGACCATGCATTTCACTGAGGCAACAAGTCCTGGAATCCTCAAGGGTAAATTGAAGTTCTGGGACAGAAGAGTGGGGAAGGGGGCCCATCCAAAAACAGAGGTCCACCCATACAGTCTGCACATGTTTCCCATCTCGGGATCTGTAAAGCTTCAGGTATACCTAGCACTTAATAGATGTCTAGACATATAGCAGAATTGCCTCCTCCTGCTCCTTATTCCCCCCAGCTCTTTATTACTTCCTATGAAGCCCATTAAAACTCCATGTTAGAAGTTTTTTTTTTATCAAGTTATTAGAATTATAGAGAAATCGAGTTCCATGATGAAAGGTTGTGGTTTAAACTCACGTAAACGTGCACTTCTCTGCCTCTGTCTTTTCCTTTTTATAGTGGAGGAAATGTCCCTTCTACTGTGCACGGCTAGGCTCCTTGCCAGAGCCTTTGCTCTCTTAATTATCCTCTCTATCCTGTATCTTCACTCTTCTGTCTCTAGTTTCTCATTAACAGTTAATATGTTCATGGTATTGTGAGAATTAATACATGTAAAATGCTTAAAACAGTGCCTTGTACTCAGTAAATTCAATAAATGTCAGCTCTTATTATAGAGTGAGAGCATCAGTTCCCCACACTCAGGGATCAGTTCTCTCAGGGAGCATTCACATCCATAAAGGGAAAATGTTTTCAACTAAAAGGGAAATGAAGCATACAGCACTCAGTAAGGATTAGATGTTACCATTTTAATTACTGCCTTTCTCATAAATGCTAGTTTTTCAGGGCTCTTCCCCTGTCTTCTAACTTGATAAACTCCTGGATGATTTTATCCACTTTTCTGAGTTAAAGCATTTAAATACTGGTGACCCTTAGTTTTATATATCCAGTTTTCCTAACCCCCAAACCACTTAGATTCTTCCCTCTTTATTCCTTCAACAATAAGCGTCTACTGTATACCGGGCACTGATGAAAGCAGAAAGTATCACAAGGACTTGGGCCTGGATTTTTGCTTTAAGAGACAGATGTTTAAACCATTGTGTACATACTTCATAGATGGAAAGGAAATACAACAGGCAATAAGATGGAGAGTAACAGGAAAGGAAGGTATACTGTACATATTTATCTAGTATCCAAAGCAAAAGAAAGACCCAGACTGTTGCTCTAATGGTCCAGGAGCGAGTGACAAGAAGAAAGACAGAGCATGAAACCTGGTGCAAGGGGTCAGGGGACCTGTGGCCTCTATTGGACTGAGGTGCAGAGTCTACTCTGAGTCCAGCTTTTATTCATAACTGCAGACCTCAAGACTTTCTCAGATCTTATCTTTCTCAACACACAGGCCATATCAATCACATACTCCTAAACATCATGGACTACGCTGACACAGTCCAGATCTCCGTGTGTTTACCCCAGGCCATTCCCTTCTGGGCTGGTCTCGGGAGCCGTTAGCAAGTGCATGGGCAGCATTCATGCCTGACACGGACTGGGTGTTCCAAGGTCCACGCTTTCATGATCCCAGTCATAACCCCTTCTGGGTCTGACCCTGGGGTTTGTAACAAGGCTGTAATTCTAAGAAAGACATGAAAAATAATCATCAATATAGTTTCTTAATACATGCTGTTTTTCCAGGTACTATTTCTGTGAAATTTCTGAAGGCTGTGAAGTACATTATTAGGAATTCCCACTACACCAGACGTGCAAAACAGGGCAAGGAAAGTGGTTCCAGTTAAGTATTTAGCAGTTGTAAAGGCCAAGGAAGAGATAGGAGGTGTATTTGATGAGAGTGGGAACCTGGAGAGGAATGAGATGTTGTCTTAGTCCATTGTGGCATCTCTAACAGCACCACAGATGTGGTGACTTATAAACAAAAGAATTATTTCTCCCACTTCTGGAGGCTGGAGTCTAAGATCAAGTGCCAGAAGATTTGGTGTCATGAGGACCTGCTTCCTGACTCATATATCTTGCTGTATTTTTACACAGTGGAAACAGAAAGGGAGCTCTCTCTGAAGTCCCTTTTTTATAAGGGCACTAATCCCATTCATGAGGTCTTCACCTTCATGACCTAATCTCACCAATGCCCAGCCTTCTAATGACACCACTTTGGGGATGGGATTTTAACATGAATTTTGGGGAACATAAACATTCAGTTCATTGCAGATGTGATTGAAGAGGTGGACTGGACTATATGAAGCCTTGATTATGATAAGGAATTTGGATTTGATCCTAAATGCATTGAGAAAGCAATAAGGGGTTTAGGGAAATAATAATCTTTTCACATTTTAAAGAGATTCCGGGGCTTCCCTGTTGGCTCAGATGGTAAAGAATCTGCCTGCAATGCAAGAGACTCGGGTTCGATCCCTGGGTCAGGAAGATCCCCTGGAGAAGGGACTGAGTACCCACTCCAGTATTCTTGCCTGGAGAATTCCGTGGACAGAGAAGCCTTGTGGGCTTCAGTCCATGGGGTTGCAGAGTTGGACGTGAGTGAATAACTTCACACTTTCACTGGACTTCCCTGGTGGTCCAGTGGTAAAGACCATCTGCCAATGCAGTGGCCGTGGCTTCTGCCCCTGGTCCAGGAAGATCCCACAGGCCTTGGGGTAGCTAAGCCTGTGTGCGGCTACTGAGCCTGCGCTTGAGAGCCCGTGCTCGGCAGCAAGAGAAGCCACGGCGATGAGAAGACCGTGCACCTCAGAGAAAGCCAGGACGCAACAACAAAGACTCACTGAAGCCAAAAATAAATTTTATACAGAGGGCAAGAGCGGGAGCAGGGAGACCAATTAGACTATTTCATTAGTGCAGACAAGAAGTGAGTAAAAGCAGATATGGAGAGAAGGAGATGCATTAAAGTTACAATTTTTCGAGGCAGGACTGACACACAACATTTTAACAGCTTAATGTAGAGATTGTGGGAAAGTAAAATACCAAGATTTCTAGAGTTTTGGCTTGAATTAGAGGCCATTTAATGAGTGGGAGACAGGAATAGAACTTGGGAGAGATCACAAGCAGCTGGATGTATTGACAAGTGTTCTTCTAGACCAGGGGGTGGCAAACTTATTCTATAAGGGATCACATAGTAAATATCAAGCTTTACATGCCAAGAAGCAAAATCAAGGATATATAGGTACATAAATTAAGGAAAACACATTTCCACAATTTCTTTGTATTATTAACAAAATTCAAAATAATAATTGAGTACAAATTTTTGTTGTACAAGTCAGCTGCTTAATTGGGGATCAAAGTTACTGTTTCCTAGGACTTTCCAGGGTGATCCGGTGGTTAAGACTGTGCTTCCAGTGCAGAGGACATGGATTCAACCCCTGGTTGGGGAACTAAGGTCCCATGTGCTGCATGGTGCAGCTAAAAAAAAATGAGAAGCAGTGTTTCCTATCATTATAATCAACTGCAAGCATTCATCTGTTAGTGCTGATCTATAGTGAGATTTTTTATATTTGATCTTTGAAAATGTCTTCACATAGGTAATACTGCCAGAACTGGTATCAGTCTAAGAGCATGTGATTTTAATTGAGCATATTCATCACTTGAAAGGCATTTATAGACTTCTATCATTTATATTCTCTTGATAACTTGCCTTTTATCATATCATTACATTGTCAATTCAGTTCAGTTTAGTCACTCAAGTCATGTCCAACTGTTTACAGCCCCATGGACTGCAGCACGACAGGCTTCCCTGTCCATAACTAACTGCTGGAGCTTGCTCAAACTCATGTCCATTGAGTTGGTGATGCCATCCAACCATCTCTTCCTCTGTTGTTTCTTCTCCTGCCTTCAATCTTTCCCAGCATCAGGGTCTTTTCCAGTAAGTCAGTTCTTCTCATCAGGTCGCCAAAGTATTGGAGTTTCAGCTTCAGCATCAGTCCTTCCAATGAATAATCAGGACTGATTTCCTTTAGGATTGACTGGTTGGACCTCCTTGCAGTCCAAGAGACTCGAGTCTTTTCCAACAGCACAGTTCAAAAGCATCAGTTCTTCGGCACTCAGCCTTCTTTATGGCCCAACTCTCACAGCTATACATGACTACTGGAACAACCATCACTTTGACTATATGGACCTTTGTTGGCAAAGTAATGTCTGTTTTTTAGTATGCTATCTAGGTTTGTCATAGCTTTTCTTCCAAGAAGCAAGCGTCTTTTAATTTCACGGCTGCAGTCACTATCTGAAGTGATTTTGGGGCTCAAGAAAATAAAGTCTGTCACTGTTTCCATTGTTTCCTCGTATATTTGCCATTAAGTGATGGAACTGGATGCCATGATCTTAGTTTTTTGAATGGTGAGTTTTAAGCCAGCTATTTCACTCTCCTCTTTCACTTTCATCAAGAGGCTCTTTAGTTCCTCTTTGCTTTCTGCCATAAGGGTCCTGTCATCTACATATCTGAGGTTATTGATATTTCTCCCAGCAATCTTGATTCCAGCTTGTACTTCATCCAGTCTGGCATTTCGTATGATGTACTCTGCATGTAAGTTAAATAAGCAAGGTTACAATATACAGCCTTGACATACTCCTTTCCCAATTTGGAACCAGTCTGTTGTTCCATGTCCAGTTCTAACTGTTGCTTCCTGACCTGCATACAGATTTCTTAGGAGACAGGTAAGGTGGTCTGATATTCCCATCTCTTTAAGAATTTTTCACTGTTTTCCACATTGTCAATTAAGCACATCCAGTTGAAGGATAGGTGGAGGCTCTCCAACTGCACAGTTAAATGAAATATAGGAATTTCCTTTGCACTTGCACTGAGGTCTGAAAACTATTGCTGGAACCACAGTTTGAGTTCAGAATATGTATCTGTTGCAAATTTGTGTGGGGATGGAGATCTTGCTTCTTGTTCTTGACTCTACCTGTAATTCAGACAACTTTAATGATTTTGCTGAGGTTTATTGATATGTTTCCATATAAGCTCTTTTTGCCTTTTAAGAAATGGTACCACATCTACAGCCTGTCCACTGATTGATGTGTGGATGATCAAAAAGTGGTATTTATATACAATGGAATGTTACTTGACCTTAAAAAAGGAAGAAAATTCTGACACATGCTCCAAAATAGGTGAACCTTGAAGACACTATGCTAAGTGAAATAAGCCAGGAACAAAACGAAAAATACTGTTATCATTCCACTTATATAAGGGACTTAGAGCAGTCAAGTTCATAGGTAAAGTATAATGGTGGTTGCTAGAGGCTGGGGAGAGCAGGAAAGGGGAATTATTGTTAAATGGGTACCTAGTTTCAGTTTGGATAGATGAGAAATGTTCTGCAGATTGATAGTGGTGATGGTTTCACAACAACATGAATTATTTAATGCCACTGTACACTTAAAAATGGCTTAAATTGTAAATTTTGTTAGGTATATTAGCCACAGTAAAAAGTAAATGAACACTTAGTGAGCTAATGGATCTAGACATTGAGCATCAGTGGTGGCTAACACCATAAAAAAAGAAACAACCAGACAATAAAAATATGTTGGTTTTTTTAAAAATTTATTTTAGTTGGAGGCTAATTACTTTACAATATTGTAGTGGTTTTGCCATACATTGACATGAATCCGCCACAGGTGTACATGTGTTCCCCATCCTGAATGCCCCTCCTGCCTCCCTCCCATCCCATCCCTCTGGGTCATCCCAGTGCACCAGCCCTGAGCACACTGTCTCATGCATCAAACCTGGACTGGCGATCTGTTTCATATATGATAATATACATGTTTCAATGGTATTCTCATATCCCGCCCTCGCCCTCTCCCACAGAGTCCAAGTTCAGTTCAGTCACTCAGTTGTGTCTGACTCTTTGCGATCCCATGAATCACAGCATGCCAGGCCTCCCTGTCCATCACCAACTCCCGGAGTTCACTCAAACTCACGTCCATTGAGTTGGTGATGCCATCCAGCCATCTCATCCTCTGTTGTTCCCTTTTCCTCCTGCCCCCAATCCCTCCCAGCATCAGAGTCTTTTCTAATGAGTCAACTCTTCGCATGAGGTGGCCAAAGTGCCAGAGTTTCAGATTTAGCATCATTCCTTCCAAAGAACACCCAGGGCTAATCTCCTTTAGAATGGACTGGTTGGATCTCCTTGAAGTCCAAGGGACTCTCAAGAGTCTTCTCCAACACCACAGTTCAAAAGCGTCAATTCTTCGGCGCTCAGCTTTCTTCACAGTCCAACTCTCACATCCATGCATGACCACTGGAAAAACCATAGCCTTGACTAGACGGACCTTTGTTGGCAAAGTAATGTCTCTGCTTTTCAATATGCTATCTAGGTTGGTCATAACTTTTCCTCCATGGAGTAAGAGTCTTTTAATTTCATGGCTGCAGTCACCATCTGCAGTGATTTTGGAGTCCCCCAAAATAAAGTCTGACACTGTTTCCACTGTTTCCCCCTGTATTTCCCATGAAGTGAAGGGACCAGATGCCATGATCTTAGTTTTCTGAATGTTGAGCTTTAAGCCAACTTTTTCATTCTCCTCTTTCACTTTCAAAAGACTATTCTATACATCTGTGTCTCTTTTGCTGTCTCGCCTATAGGGTTATCGTTACCATCTTTCTAAATTCCATATGTCTGTGTAATATGTTGCTTTTGGAGAACACTGCCACCACCTATTAGTCTAACCGAAAGTATGGAACCTGAATGTGATCAGATCTCAAGATACAACTACCAATTCACAGATGATGCAGAAGGCAGGGAAACATGTTAAGCCATACCACAGTGATGCAGTCAGCAAAATTAAGACTGTATGAAATTGGGGATTAGACAACCACTATTCTTTAAAAATTGCAAGGGGAAAAAAGGGATGGAAGGAAACCTGCAGTTTAAAAGATTTTAAAAGACTAAGTAATCGTAATTTGGGGCCTTGTTTGGATCATAGTTTTTTATTTTTAAGATTTAAAAAAATATATTATCACCTTTATGAGACAACTGATTAGACATTTGAAGATATCAGAAATTATTGTTAAAAATTTAGTTGTGATAATGGTATTGTGAGTTTAGAAAAATAGGGAGCCCTTTCTTTGGTTATTTACAGAAAAATGCATGTATCCATAGATGTAGACTGAATAAAAATACCAAATACACATATGCATTCTAGAGAATTGTATTAATTATAATTTTTGTATATATAGTCACTTTTTAAAAAGAGTGAGAAATTTGGAAATAGTTAATGCACATTAAGAGCATCTAATCAATCACCAACTTGATGACATGGGTTTGAACAAGCTCTGGGAGTTGGTGATGGGCAGGGAAGCCTGGTGTGCTGCAGTCTATGGGGTTGCAAAGAGTTGGACACGACTGAGTGACTGAACTGAACTGAGTCAAGAATCTTGTTTTACAAGCACATTCTGGTTGGTGTTCTGGTCAAAGTTAATAAAACTTTCTACTTGACTCTTAAAATAATTCATTGCTCTCTTTATTGATTTAGAGTGATCTCCAGCATATATTGCGGAGTGTAAAAAGCAAAGTGCAGGATGATATATTAATACATAATATGCTATGTTTTGTATGAGAGACAGTAAACAGAGACATTATTTTGCCAACAAAGGTCCGTCTAGTCAAGGCTATGGTTTTTCCAGTGGTCATGTATGGATGTGAGAGTTGGACTGTGAAGAAAGCTGAGCGCCGAAGAATTGATGCTTTTGAACTGTGGTGTTGGAGAAGACTCTTGAGAGTCTTCTCTCAAGAGAAGGAGATCCAACCAGTGCATTCTAAAGGAGATCAGTCCTGGGTGTTCATTGGAAGGACTGATGTTAAAGCTGAAACTCCAGTACTTTGGCTACCTCGTGCGAAGAGTTGACTCACTGGAAAAGACTCTGATGCTGGGAGGGATTGGGGGCAGGAGGAGAAGGGGACGACAGAGGATGAGATGGCTGGGTGGCATCACCCGACTCGATGGACATGAATTTGAGTGAACTCCGGGAGATGATGATGGACAGGGAGGCCTGGCGTCCTGCAATTCATGGGGTCGCAAAGAGTCAGACATGACTGAATGACTGAACTGAACTGAACTGAAAGGTAGAGAGGAAATAAGAAAGGTATAATATTTGCTTACATTTGTAAAAATAAGCACTCCTAGGATAAATAAGAAAACAGTAAAAATGGGAAAAGAAGTTGAGGTAAGGACAGAAATGACCATATGTGCTTTAAGACTCCTGTAGGTGTACTTTGGGGTTTTTTGCTTTTATTTTGCTGTATGGGGTTTTAGTTGTGGCATTCAGGATTGATCTTCTGTTTTTTCAGTTTTGGCATGCAGGATCTATTTCCCTGACCAGGGATCGAACCTGGACCCCTTGCTTTGGGAACATGGAGTCTTAACCACTGGACCACCAGGGAAGTGCCTGTGTGTTTTTGAATTATGTAATTTAATTACCTAATCAAAAAATAAAAATTTTAAAATTCTTTCAATTTGAGAACAAATGAACTGAACCATATCAACTTGGCAATATAATCACAAAGAGAGTTAGTTCTGAAGACTTTCCATCCTTAATGGGATGTACTCTTAAGGACAAAAAAATCCCTGACTAAAAGTTTAAACTTTTAAGCCCTTAAATGTGAAATTTTCTTAAGCTTTAAACTTGTCTCTGAAATTATGTTGTTTGAAGTATTACCAATACAGGAATTTAAAAAATAAAGTATTTTCCAATAAATAGGTCAAAAGACATGGTTATATTAAAAGTGGGAGCAGTCGGTGTTTTTATTTGTTTGTTTTTGGCTATGATGGTCTCCATTGCTGTGTGAGGGTTTTCTTTAGTTGCTTCAAGCAGAGGCTATTCTTCCTTGCAGTGTGCAGGACTCTTACTGCTGCAGCTTCTTGTTGCAGAGCACAGGCTGTGGGCACACAGTAGTTGGGGAAGTTGGGCTTTGTTACCCTGCAGCGTGTGAAATCTTCAGGGATCGAACCCCTGTCACCTGCACTGGCACGTGCATTCTTAATCCCTGGACCACAGGGAAGCCCCTGAGGAGTCAATGCTTTTAGCATAAGAGAAAAGATATACAATTGTATAACCAAGGAAACCCACTGAAAATAATGTTTAAAACGAAAAATCAGGAGGAACTTATGAGTTTTCAAATATATATTTTCTGGTCTTGTCCACTGAAAGGGACTAGAAACAATGAGCAACCCTAGTGCCTACTAAAAGAAGGCATGGCTTCTTGAAGAAATTGCTGATTCCACATCTAGAAGTAGGCATTTTTCAAAGTGCACCTGAGACACCTTTTTGTGTTAGGAAGCAAGAAAACTTTAGAAGATAAAAGTTTGTCATGTCAAAAGAACCCAGAAGCCTACATGAAAATGTCCCCACTGAACAAAGTTATCACAATCTCAGTAACTAAAAGAATAATGATCAAATTGAACACATTGGTTGAATGAAATTCATTATTTTATGATGATACTCAAAATGAGAATAAATCAAGAACTCTTCACTCATTGCCATTTGGGGTAACTTTTAAAACATTTGCTTTGAAAATTGGTAATTAAAGGGAAAATTGTTGTTATTGTTTAGTCGCTAAGTCATGTCTGACTGTTTGCAACCCCATCACCAGGCTCCTCTGTCCATGGGATTTCCCAGGCAGGAATATTGGAGTGGGTTGCCATTTCCTTCTCTGGGGATCTTCCCAACCCAGGGATCAAACCTGTATCTTTTGGTTGGCAGGTGGATTCTCTACCTCTGAGACACGTGGGAAGTCCAAAGGGAGACTATTAAGCATTATTTTGCTCTTCTAGTAAAAGTTTATTTTAGGAAAACCACATAGTCCCAGTTAATGAAGAAAACCTTCACAGAATTCTTGTAAACAGTGTAAGGAAACAATCAGAAAAACATAATTTAACAAACTCCAATGAAATTGTTGATTCAGGTAAGGATTATCAACTGGTATTAAAACCAGATGATTGATTGTTGTAAACATTCATATAGAGCCACCGCAGAGATAACTTTCCAATCTCAAGAGGGAAAGCATTAATTGTAATCAGATGATCAATGTTAGCATCACTGGTGGCTGAGCATGTGTCTCTAATGGACTGCAATATTCACAACAATGTAAAAACAATATGATTTTATTCTACTTAGTATCTCGTATTCTAGTTCAGGCATCCCTCAGAGATTTAATCCATTCCTAAAAACATGTTAGATAGTGAATTTTTAAGAAGGGGAGTCTGTACATCATTGTTCTAAATAGAAAAACATACATATTCCCAGCACATCTAGAAGCCCCAACCAATTTCTTTCAGTACTTGAAACACTCTAATACATATATGTATATAACAATCAACCAGGTTTTCTGCTTAAAATAAAGCCTTTAAAACACCAGCTCTCTAATTGTTCAACACTTAATTAACTCATTAATGACTTTGTGCAGTAACCTTTAGGGTACAAATCATGTTTTCCTTTTAACTGTAACAAATGTTTGCAGTAATGTAAATGAACAGTGAAATAATACGTTAAAGACACATGACCATGCTGCAAGGCAGGCGAGATCTTAGTTCCCTAACCAGGGATTGAATCCATGCACCCTGCCTTGGAAGTGCAGAGTCTTAACCACTGGACTTCCAGGGAAGTTCTGAAAACTGGATACCTTGATAATTACGGGTAACAACAACAACAAAAAAAAAACCAGAAAATGAAAATTACTCTCTAGGTCTTTTTAGGTTGGCTCTGGCTTGAGAAAACTTCAGTGTTTAACCAGGCCATTTACAACTCTTTCTTAGCTTTCACTTTCAGCATCTGAGACAGACGCCTTGTAAGTGACACCTGCCCTCTTCAAGATTTGCCTGCAACTTCCTACATGACTTCTAGGCTAAAAATTTGGATCTTTTATTATGGCCCAGCTGGGGAAACACTGACTCTACTTTGGAAGAAAGGAAATTATTCACCAGAAGAGTTGCAGAACCTGGCTAATATGTACCAGTAGGAATTGGGAGCATGTACCAAGGGAAGGGGATCTTAAGGGTGCTGAAGCAAGATTGGAATATAAGACTGGATAAGGAAGCATATGTTAATAAAAAGACACTCTCTTCTGACTTAGGATTTAATATCCTGGCAAAGACACCTGGAACTGAACCTATTACATCACTGAGAAAGCTCCTTGAAGGCTCAGGAAGGCAACACCCCATAGTGAGAGAGGAGGAGATGCTAGAACTTCCTTGGAAAAGTTAAAATGTAGACATGCTAGATTAAATTTGCTTTACTGTCAGAGAACATAGGACTTCCCTGGCAGTCCAGTGGTTAAGATTTTGGGCTTCCAGTGCCAGGGGAGGGTTTGATCCCTGGTCAGGGAACTTTGATCCTGCATGCCATGGAACATAGTCAAAAATAACTAAACAAAAAAGCGCTGCTTTATCAACAATCAGAAATGGAAATTAAAAAAAAAACTCCTCAGTTGACTGTGTTTCCTGGAGGCCAGAGGCAACTCCCCTCAATAAAGCAATAAGTCTGCTAGAGATGAACACTGACATTGTTGAGATTATCAGTAGTAGCTGTTCTTTGACAGCTAGGATTCATCTCAGAGGAGGCTGATGTGGAACTGGAGTCCCCAGTGTCAATAGAGAGATACAATTTTGAAAGAGTAGAGGCCCTGACTTAATTGTCAGGGGCAAGGCAGGCGTAATTACCATGATAGGCAGCAAAGCATAATGGAAACTAGAGGGAAGAGGCAGATAGAGGTCTGTGTCAACAGCTAATAGGTCAGGGTATTCCTGCTGCAAGGTAGATAGCCAGGTAGGACATTACGCAACCTACATAGCCAAAACAAAAAGATCAAGAGTGAATGAGCCAAAGGCTGATGTTTGCTACTGAAGAGAAGAATCATGATCCCTCACTCAACTGACAGATCAGAGCCAGTTCTCAGACCCAGAGAATTATCTTGAGGAAAAACTCTATGACAACATCCTAGAAGTTCCTCTAATCCTAATAGGACCTGTTCTAATTTATTAAAGGAACTGTACATAGGAAAAAGGAGGAACACAGGATCTTCTAAGAGATGTGGGTTTTAGAATGTGAACTGACAGTGGTATTAGGGTACCAAAGCAACATCATGGCACCCGTAGTAAGTGGTATAGGGAAGCTGAGCGATAAATGGAGTCCTGGCCTAAGTATTTCTCACAGTAAGTCTCATGGGTCTATGCAAAAATCCTCTGATGATATCAGTAATTCCCAAAAGCATAGTTAGAAAGGATCTATTTAGACTCTGGTAGAACCCTCCTAGGAGTTCCCTGATCTATGGAGTAAGAGCCATAATGGTAGGAAAAGACAAGTAAAAGCTCCCAAAACAGTATCGTCTACCCCTACCAAGCCAAGATCAATTAGAAGTAGTTTTGCATCCTATGTAGAATGGCAGACATTAATATCATCCTCAAATACTTCAAAGAATGTGGTGGTTATATGGTTATATTTCCTCTTATTTTTTTTCACTACTATGGTTCCTATTCACAGGAAGCACTGATGCTGAAGCTGAAATTCCAATACTTTGGCCACCTGATGCAAAGAAATGACTCATTGGAAAAGACCCTGATGCTGGGAAAGAGTGAAGGCAGGAGGAGACGGGAACAACAGAGGATGAGATGGTTGGATGCCATCACTGACTCGATGGACATGAGTTTGAGCAAGCTCTGGGAGTTGGTGATGGACAGGGAAGCCTGGCATGCTGCAGTCTGGGGGGTCACAAAGAGTTGGACATGACTGAGCAACTGAATTGTAACTTTAATGGCTCCTGTAAAAACCAGATTGATTATGGTGGATGGTGGTGGACTGTTTGATAATCCAACATAGCCTCTGGCTCTTGGTATATTGCCTTTATTTGTAAGTATTTATTTACTTCTGACTCCGCTGGGTCTGGCTGTGCGAGCTTGTCTCGTTGCAGAGAGCAGGGGCTACTCCCTAGTGGTGCACGGGCTCCTCACTGCAGCGATTTCCCTTGTTGCAGAGCACAGACTCTAGGGGGGAAGGGCTTCAGTAGTTGCAGCACGTGGGCTCAATAGTTGTGGCTACTGGATGCTAGAGCACAGGCTCAACAGTTAAGGCACACAGGCTTAGTTGCTTTGAGGTGTGTGGGGGTCTTCCCAAATCAGGGATTGATCCTGTGTCCCCTGAACTGGCAGGCAGATTCTTCACCACTAAGCCACCAGGGAAGCCCTAGTATATGGCTTTTGACCTGATAATTATATTTTTTTCTATCTCTATCAGGAAGGAAGATCAGAAACAGTTTACATTCACACAGAATAGACTTCGGTATCCAGTCATGGTCCTTCCCAGGACTACTCCCTTGCACCCTCTCTTGCTCTCTCTGTCAAAATATAGGCTAACATGACCTTGATCATCTAGATATTCTCCAGAATATTATACTGATCCTTTAAATTGAAAACATCTTACACCAGGGAGTAAGAAGTACCCTGGATGCTGCCATAAGATACAAGTATACCAGAAGTGAAGAGATAAACTAAATACAGATTCAAGGGTATCTCATATTGGTGCACAATTATGAGTCCAATAATTCTGGACATGATAAACGTTATTGCTGAAGTGGAGAAAGCTTTAGTGGTCTCAAAAGATCAAATCAGCTATAGTTTGATCAGCAAAGCCCTAACTCTCTTCAGTTCTGTGAAAGCTGAGAGAGGTGAGGAAGCTGAAGTTTGAAGCCAGCAGAGGTTGGTTCATGAGGTTTCAGAAAAGAAGCCATCCGCATGACATAAAAGTGCCAGGTGAAGCAGCAAGTGCTGATGTAGAAGCCGAAGGAAGATCTGCACAAGATCTAGCTAATTCATAGAAATGGCTGTGCTAAACAAATAGCCTTTTCAGTGCAGACGCATAGCCTTACACTGGAAGAAGAAATCCATCTAGGACTTTTATAGCTGGAGAGGAGAAGTCAGTGCCTGGCTTCAAAGTTTCAAAGGACAGGGTGACTCTTGTTAGGGGCTGGTGCAACTGGTAACTTTAATTTGAAGCCAGTGCTCATTTGCCCTTCTGAAAACCATAAGGCCCTTAAGTATTGTGCTAAATTTATTCTGCCTGTGCTCTATGAGTGGAATAACAAAGCCTGGGTGACAGCACTTTTGTTTACAACATAGTAAAGACAAATACTATATGATATCACTTAAATGTGGAATCTGAAAAATAAAACTAATGACTATAGTAAAGACACAGACTCACAGATACAAAGACAAACTAGTGGTTACCAGTGACAAAGGGGAAGGGGGAAGGGTCAAGATGGGGATAGGGGACTAAGTGGTACAAAGTACTATGTCTAAAATAACTAAGCTAAAAGGATATATTATACAACACAAGGAATATAGCCAACGGACCATAATGAAAGCTGAGCACTGAAGAATTGATGCTTTTGAACTGTGGTGTTGGAGGAGATTCTTGAGAGTCCCTTGGACTGCAAGGAGATCCAACCAGTCAATCCTAAAGGAAATCAGTCCTGATATTCATTGGAAGGACTGATGATGAAGCTTCAATACTTTAGCCACCTGATGCAAAAAAAATGACTCCTTGGAAAAGACCCTGACGCTGGGAAAGATTGCAGGCAGGAGGAGAAGGGGACGACAGAGGATGAGGTGGCTGGATGGCATCACTGACTTGACGGAGTTTGAGCAAGCTCCAGGAGTTGGTGATGGACAGGAAAGCCTGGCGTGCTGCAGTCCATGGGGTTGCAGAGTCAGACACAACTGAGCAATTGAACTGAACTGAACTGAGGTTCAGTTCAGAAGAAGAAGAAGGAGAAGGCGATGGCACCCCACTCCAGTACTCTTCCCTGGAAAATCCCATGGACAGAGGAGCCTGGTTCGCGAAGAGTCAGACACGACTGAGCGACTTCACTTTCACTTTTCACTTTCATGCATTGGAGAAGGAAATGGCAACCCACTCCAGTGTTCTTGCCTGGAGAATCCCAGGGACGGGGGAGCCTGGTGGGCTGCTGTCTATGGGGTCGCACAGAGTCAGACACGACTGAAGCGACTTAGCAGTAGCAGAACTGAGGTTTGTCATAACTTTCCTTTGAAGGAGCAAGCATCTTTCAATTTCATGGCTGCAGTCACTGTCTGCAGTGATTTTGGAGCCCAAGAAAATAAAATCTGTCATTGCTTCCACTTTTTCCCCTTCTATTTGCCATGACATGATGAGACCGACCAGATGCCATGATCTTAGTTTTTTGAATGTTGAGTTTCAAGCCACCTTTTTCACTCTCCTCTTTCACATTCATCAAGAGGCTCTTTAGTTCCTCTTCACTTTCTGCCATTAGAGTGGTATCATCTGCATATCTGTGATTGTTGATATTTCTCTCTGCAATCTTGATTCCAGCTGTGATTTGTCCAGCCTGGCATTTCACATGATATACTCTACATATAAGTTAAATGCAGCCTTGTCATATTCCTTTCCCAATTTGGAACCAGTCAGATGGTCCGTGTCTGGTTCTAATTGTGGCTTCTTGACCCACATACAGGTTTCTCAGAAGACAGGTAAGGTGGTCTGGTATTCCCATCTCTTTAAGAGTTTTCCAGTTTGTTGTGATCCATATAGTCAAAGGCTTTAGCATAGTTAATGAAGCAGATGTTTTTCTGGAACTCTCTTGCTTTTTCCTTGATCCAGTGAATGTTGGCAATTTGATCTCTAGTTGCTCTACCTCTTTGAAACGCAGTTTGCACACCTGGAAGTTCTCAGTTCATGTACTTCTGAAGCCTAGCTTGGAGGATTTTGAGTATAACCTTGCTGGCATGTGAAATGAGTGCACATGTACAGTAGTCTGAACATTCTTTGGCATCATCCTTCTTTGGGATTGGAATGAAAATTGACGTTTTCTAGTGCTGTGGCCACTGCTGACTTTTCCAAATTTGCTGACATATTGAGTGCAGCACTTTAACAGCATTAGGATTTTAAATAGCTCAGATGTAATTTCATCACCTCTGCTAGCTTTGTTCGTAGTCATGCTTCCTAAGGCCCACTTGACTTCACACTCTAGGATGTCCAGCTATAGTTGAGTGACCTCTCCATCATGGTTATCCCAAATTTAAGACCTTTTTTGTACAGTTCTTCTGCGTATTCTTGCTACCTCTTCTTAATCTCTTCTGTTTCTCTTAGGTCCTTACCATTTCTGTCCTTTATCATGCCCATCCTTGCATGGATATTCTCTTTGTATCTCTAATTTTCTTGAATAGATCTCTAGTCTTTCCCATTCTATTGTTTTTCTCTGTTTCTTTGCATTGTTCCTTTAGGAAGGCCTTCTTATCTCTCTTTGCTATTTTCTGAAACTCTGCCCTCTATTGGGTATATCTTTCTGTTTCTCCTTTGCCTTTTGTTTCTCTTCGTTCTTAACTATTTGTAAAGCCTCCTCAGACAACCACTTTGCCTTCTTACATTTCTTTTTATTTGGGGCGGTTTAGGTCACTGCCTCCTGTACAGTGTTATGAACCTCTCTCCATAGTTCTTTAGGCACTCTGTCTACCAGATCTAATCTCTTGAATCTATTCTTCACCTCTACTGTATAATCATAAGGTATTAGAGGTCATATCTGAATGGCCTAATGGTTTTCCCTCCTTTCTTCAATTTAAGCCTGAATTTTGCAATAAGGAGCTCATGATCTGAGCCACAGTCAGCTCCCGGTCTTGTTTTTGCTGACTGTGTAGAGCTTCTCCATCTTTGGCTGCAAAAAACATAATCAACCTGATTCTGGTATTAACCTGGTGATGTCCATGTGTAGAGTCATCTCTTGGGTGGGTGGGAAGGTGTTTGCTATGCCCAGCGTGTTCTCTTGACAAAACCCTGTTGGCGGGACTTCCCTAGTGGTCCAGCGGCTGAGACTCCATGTTCCCAATTCAGGGGGCCTGGGTTTAATCCATGATCAGGAAGCTAGATCCCACACAGCAACTAAGATCTAGTGCAGCCAGATAAATAAATTTTAAAAGAACAAAACTCTGTTAGCCTTTGTCCTGCTTCATTTTGTACTTCAAGGCCAAACTTGCCTATTATTCCAGGTATCTCTTGACTTCCTATTTTCGCATTCCAGTCCCCTATGATGAAAAGGATATCTTTAATATATAGCATATAGCTCTATATTTAAAAATCATTAAATACAACAATCCTTGGGGAATGGAAAATTATATTTATTGCAATTAGTTATATATCTGGATTTGTTACTATCTTATAATGAATATTTTATATTGTGATTTTCCTAAATTGCTACTTTCTGCTTTCCTGCTTGCATTTGAAATGATTGTATTTTCTTTTTCCTTTATTACTTCTGTAATGATTTGGAAGTTATACTTCCTATTTCTTCTATTCTTTTAGTAAGTTCTTTTCTATTTTAATGTGCATACTTGATAGTCTAAAGGAGGTTATTTATGTACCTTTTTCCATAACAGTAAAGGGGCTTCTGATTGCTACTACACTGACCCTCTCCCTTCCATATGGTACATTAATATGTCCAGCATTCAGATATGGCTTATTTTTAGATCCTCCATATTGATGTTATTATTGTTGCTTTATGCAGTCAAACCTGTTTAAATGTAAAGTCCTTATTTGTAAGCTCTTCTCTCTCGCATTTCAGTGTTCTGTTTCCTTCATCCAGAAATATATCCCTTAGGAATCTTGCACTGAGACTGCGTAAGTGATAAACATTGAGTTTTTCTCAGAGTGACTTTATTTCACCCTCACCTAAAAAATTAATTTACCATGAAATCTAAGATACAAATGAACTTATTTACAAAACAGAATCACCAATATAGAAAACAAACTTATGATTACTAAAGGCAAAAAGCAAGGGGAGGGATAAATGAGGAATTGGGGATTAACCAATACACACAATTGTATATAAAATAAAAAACAAGGTCCTACTGTATAGCATAGGGAACTATATTCAATCTTATAATAATCTATAATGGAGAAAAATATTAAAAAAAAAAATAACCGAATCACTTTGCAGTTCACCTGAAATATTGTAAATCAACTATACTTCAATAAAAAATTAACTTACTTTATATTTTAAAAATCCATAATTTAGATGTCTTGATATTCTAATCTTAAATGTTTGTGTCTACATTTTTAAAAACTTTTGCTTACATAGCCAAATTAATGTTAACATATCTAACAAAATAGTGATTTCTTAGTGTCATCTAATATCCATTCCATATTCTGATTTTCTCAATTATCCCAATAATATCTGGTTTTCCAATCAAATCCAATCGAGAACCACATACTGCATTGGTTTCTTTATTGTATCCCTTAAGCCTCTTTAAGTTTTGAACTGTCCCTTTTTTCATAACACTGATTAACTGAATTGACAAGGCTGGCTTTCCTATGACGTAGCCCGCTTCCTGGGTCTGATTGCTTCCATACAGGGGTGTTTAGCATGTTTCTCTTTCCTCTAGATTTCCTTTAAACTGCAAGTTAGATCCAAAGGCTTGTTTAGATTTAAATCAAACTTAATTGACTAGATCACATTACAGGTGATGCAATATTCCTATCAGAAAACAATAATATCTTACTTATCCATCTGTTATGTGGAGAAGGCAATGGCACCCCACTCCAGTACTCTTGCCTGGAAAATCCCATGGACGGAGGAGCCTGGTAGGCTGCAGTCCATGGGGTCGCTGAGGGTCGGACACGACTGAGCGACTTCACTTTCACATTTCACTTTCATGCATTGGAGAAGGAAATGGCAACCCACTCCAGTGTTCTTGCCTGGAGAATCCCAGGGATGGGGGAGCCTGGTGGGCTGCCGTCTATGGGGTCGCACAGAGTCGGACATGACTGAAGTGACTTAGCAGCAGCCATCTGTTATATAAGTATTCCTGTACATAGTTATATGCTAAGATTGTATTGTTAATAATTTGCTTTAGACTTTTTCTAGACAGATATTCTGTGTGATAGATTTCAGTCAGGATACAATAAGAGACTGTGAAGAGGGTTGGAAAAATGTATGCTAAAGATGGCGGGCATATACATTTAACTTCTAACTAGCATGAGTTGGGACCACTTGGAATAGGCTTCTGCACAGGTAGGAGAATTTTTCTATGATACAAATCTGACTGGGTAGGAGGAAATTGTATCTTCAGCTTTATCAAATTTCTTTGATACCAAGTTACTCTCCAACTAGCCCATTTACTCCTCTACCACCAGCATCTAGACATTTGTTTTCCTCAGTGCTTGGTATTTGCTGATTTTTCTTCCTTTTTTTTTCATTACTTTTGCCAATATCATTATGTAAAATAAGATCTCATTGTGATTTTTTTAAGTTATTACACATATCATGACATTTTGCCCCTAAATTCTTGAGTATTTATCTTATAAAAATAGATATTTCCTACTTAACCACAACTTCCTTATCACTAATAAAATAATAATTCTTTGCACCATCTAATACTAAATCTATATTCATATTTCTCCAACTGTCTAAAAAGATCAGTAAGGATTTAGGTAAACCTGAACAGGAGTCGACTGTATCCTGGGGGTTTGTTCAAGTCAGCTTTATTCTCAGATGATAGTTCACCTGGGTGTAATGGTGTAAGTTGCCGGATATTCCCTCCAGGACCTAGGAAGGCAGCAGTGCCCTGTCTTCTTGTTTCTATAGTTGCTGTTGAGAAATTTGCTATTTGTCCTGGATTCATTGCTTGTGGAACACACGTTTTCTTTCTTGTTTCTTTTAAAATATCCCCCCATCCCCCCCGTCTTTGAGTTCTTTAGTTTCTTTCTGATGTATCTGGGTGAGGATTTAGTGTATCTTGAGACTTATTTCCTGAGACTGAGAGAGAATTCTTGTGCAAAACCAGTTCTGGATGATGATCAATCATGATCTGTTCTCATCATCTCATTATCTGTTTTAAGAGCCTAAAATAGTGCTGGCACGTATTAGGTGCTTATAAATAGTTGTTGAATGCATTTGTAAATAAGTGAGCATTTTTCTCCACTCCCCCTCATTCTCTCTATTCTCTCCTGCTCAAAATTTTTTCAGATATTTGTTAGAACATTTCATTCTATCTACCATGCCTCTTCCTCTCCTTTACACATTTTTCATCTCTTTATCTTTCTTGTCTACATTTTAGATACTTTTGTCAGATTTATCTTCTAGTGCCCAATTCTAACCTCAGCTACTTCTAACCTGTTTAACCCATCCATTGAGTTTATATTTATATATTGAATTATATTAGTTATTTGTAATCATTGATACCTAGTTAATCTTTTTATAATATTCTGTTTATTTCATGCATTTGATTTCTCTGTTTTATGACTAATCGTTTTTATCACACTTATAGTTTGAATCTTGTAACTACTGTCTGTGCTTTGGGAGTCTAATCCTGCTATTTGTTACGTAGGCAAACTCTTACTCAGTGTGGATTATTTCCTTGTGGGTTTTCTAATTTTGAATTGTGAGCTTATGTTGATGGCCTTGAGACAGACCTTCATAGGCTATTGTGAAGACTGGATAAATTAACTCATATGATGGTATGTCTCAAGTACACGTGAAAATTAAATCACGTTGAAAAGAATAGATTGAAGGGCCAGAATGATCCACCTGGTCATGCTGTGTAAAAATAAACAAACAAAATAAAATAGAGTTACATGCTTAAGCCATCAAACCCTGGCAAGAATCACACAAGGGAATAATATCAAAAACTCTATCCCAGACACCAAGCTCTTTACTCACATTAGCTTTACACTTTATAACAACTGTGAGGACGGTGATATTCCATTTTATGGAACAGAAACAGAAACAGGGTCATTAATTTATAGCTGATTGGGGAACCCCAGTTAAGACCCAGGTCGGAATGATTGTAAAGTTCATGCTCTTTTAAATTCACTCCATTATTTCTCAAAACAATTTTTAGGGAAAAAAATAATCATTTGTACTACATATGTATTTTTTTCCCCCAGTTTCAGTTCAGGCCAGTTACCCCCATGGATCATTAAATGTGTTAAATAATTAATGAAAAGGGGAAAAGAACACATAAAACTAGAAAAGAATTGCATTTTAAGTAGAAAAAAGTTAGTTTTCATTTTTCCAATTTGGGATTTCATTTATGTACAAAAAAGGCAACAAGAAGCTTACTTATGAGAAATACCTACAGCTCTGAGAATCTAATAAAAAGATATCTGAGCTGAGCATTCCAAAACCAACCAAGCAAACAAGTGTGAATTTAATTCCTGAATAAGGAATTTCCAACATAGCCTCAACATATATTATTTTACATCAACAAGCCAGGCAGCATTAAAGCCGACTGGTGCCAACGTATTTCAGTGTATGTTACCCAGCCCCACACAGGCTGATGGGATGTGCCCACTAGGAATGTTAGGTTCTGGGTCTGCCCGTCTTGTCTGTCAAGCTCTTTCCAGGATCATCTTCCAAGGAAGAGCCAGGATGTTCAGGAATTACCAACTGTTTTAAATATTGTCAACATAAATTGTACCTAGCATTTGGAGTTAGGTGATTTGATTTTCATAAGGTAGACTCAATTCACTATTTAAAATATATGGTATGAGTTTATTTAAGGTACTAGTCTTGGTCTCTTGATTTAATCAACAATCCACCAACTGACTATTTGTCACTAGTTGGTACTTGTCATTTGGTATAAACTTGATTCAAGACTTCTCTGGTGGTCCAGTGGTTAAGATTCTGTGCTTCCATTGTAGGGGGCACAGGTTCAATCCCTGGTTTAGGAACTAAGATCCAATATGCTGTGCAACCAAAAAAAAGAGTTTAAAAAAATTTAATATCTTCACATCTCAGATTTGGCTGTAGGTTACATTTTATTATAAGGACTTTAAAATGTTTAATGCTGTTAAATAATTAACTAAATAATTAAAGTTAATCATTAACTTTGCAAAAGTATACACAGAAGAATGGAAAGATGATTTTGTTAACGTATTTAGCAAAAACAGATGATGCAAATAAATAGAGTCCTGGGAGGTTAACTCTCTGGAACTAATTGGTCAGATTTCCTTTTTGGCTATGAGTTTATTTTTGCCAGACTCTGAGAAGATCAACCACCATTCCCCCCCCCAAAAATACTGACATTATTTTATTTTTCTAAAACAGCCATGCCATATAATCTGGATTATTTTTTCTATAACAAATGTGTACTGACTTTAACAAAACAAATTAGATGATTTTAATACTATGACAGCAATACAAATAAAATATTTTTAAAATTGAATTTTGTAATCATCTCAATTTAAAAAATCACCTTGGCTTCCTATTTAGTCGGAATCCCTTAAAGACAAGCCTTCTTGGGACTTTCCTGGTGATCCAGTGCTTAAGACCGCATTTCTAAGGCGAGCAGTGTGGGTTTGATCCCTGGTCTGTGAACTGAGATCCCACATGCCATGTGGCATGGCAAAAAAAAAAAAGCCTCTTCCTTTTTCAATTTCTACAGGCTATAGTATCAGTTATCCCAAATGAAAACTGCTTTCCACATCTGCCTTAATAAAGCCACCGCCAGTTGCATGAGGGCCACATCCCAGCTGCTTGCAGCCCGTGTGAGGCTGGGATGGTGGCCCTCAAGGTCATTTCCACACTGGCCCGTGCAAGGGTTTCTCTGAGCTCTGACCCCAGGGTTAGTACTGTTAGGTGACAGGGCATATGTGTGCCACTGCACAAAGTATTCCAGGTGCCTCTCCAGAAGATAGTTTTCTACTCATATCCACAAGCCCTGGCCAAGGATCTGAGTTCCCCGAATCCTAGCCAGTGTTGAATATTTCCTTCCCGTCTGACTTGTCTCTCTGATTGGTATAGTGGTTATCTCACTGGAATGATTTCTCATTTCATTTACTGCATTTATCATTTCTAGAAGTCCCACTTGGTTCTTTTTCAAACCCACCATATCTCTTTTTCTAATTTTCTATTTCTCGCAGATGTGTTCACCCTATTTCTTTATGATCATACACTTCATTATTTTACAGCCTGTATAAGATAGTTTCAATGTCTAAAGTCTTTGCATGGGGCTGCCCCTAGGCCACAGGATACCTTTAAGCAAATTAGAAAAAGTGGCCCTTCTTCAAGCATGTGGTCCTCATGGCTCAGATGGTAAAGAATCTGCCTGCAGTTCAGGAGACCCTGGCTCAAATCCTGGGTCGGGAAGATCCCCTGAAGAAGGAAATGGCTACCCACTCCAGTATTCTTGCCTGGAGAATTCCATGGACAGTGGAGCCTGGTGGGCTAGAGTCCATGGGGTTGCAAAGAGTCAAACACGACTGAGTGACTAACACTTTCACGTTTCTTCAAGCACACTTTTGGAAAAGTGAGAAGATTATCAGAAAACCTGACCAGCTCTGCCAGGGAGAACTTTCCTGCACTCTGTGGCATACACACGCACCCACACTGTCACCCCCTCCCCAGTCCCTGGGTTCTGGGCACATTTGCTGATGGCCAAGCGCTCTGTGCCACCTGTGCCCCGAGGTGTCTGGTTTGGAGTCTAGCAGAATTTGGGCTTCTACGGCAACAGGCTGGAGCCTGATTTCCTTGTGCCCTAAGTTATTTTTGACTATATGCTAGTCATTATATTGGAAAAATTGTTTGTAGGGATAATTTGAGCACCAGGATGAAGGTAATTTCTTCCATAGAGAATTTCTTTTGCTTCTTCCAGGAGCCTGGGTACCTTGTCATACTCAGCCACACAAAGTCAAGGCTTGGGATATCCTGGGTAACCCAGGTAAACAGAACCAGGCTGTCTTTCTGGCAGGTTGGTCCACTTTAAAATAGTTTATCCTAAAAAAAAAAATAAATGAATAAAATAAAATAAAATAGTTTATCCTCATCCTGCCTTATTCGGGGGAAAGGGTCTCCTGTTTGACTTCCCACCGGGCAGGCCCCTGGGCTGTGATGGAGACCCATTCTTCTCCAGATGTCATCAGAAGGGAAGGTCAGCCCTCCCCTAGTGGACAAAGGCCCTTCCTTAGCAGGACAGCAGCCTCTGGGCTCCTCCCACCTTGGTACTGGTGACCTACAGACTGAAGCTGTCCGCCTTGTGAGTTCTTTACAGAGGATGTTTTCAACGTCTTGTCCAGCTTACTTAGTTGTTTTCAGCAGGAAGATGGCTGGAGAGCGTTATCCTGCTATTACCAGAAAGAGAAATCCTGTTGCTCTAATTTGCATTTCTTTGATTAGTGGTGCATCCCAGCATCTCTTCTGAAGCTGGTAGCAGTTCAAGTTTCCTCTTCTGTGAAATGCCCTCTTTTCTCTTGGCCTCCTGCCTTTCTCGTGTTGATTCACACGTGTTCCTTAAATACTCTAGGTATTCATTCCATTTAATATATGTTTTTCTAATCTGCCCTCCATCTAGTCAGTACCTTGATGGTGTCCTTCACTAAACAAAATCTTGGGTTTTGATGTGGGCAAATTTTCTGTACTGTCCGCCTCTAGAGTTGTGTCGGTCTCATCCTTCATGACTGTTTAGACCAAGCCGGTTCTTCCAGCCTCCTTTGACCTGCACCATGTAGAGGGGCGCTGCCTTCCCTGTAGTGGTGACCAAGCCGAGTCTGCAGTGTCAGCAGCCTCACTGCATTGGTGCTTCATTTGTTAGCTTCCCATAAACCCCCCATGTCCCTCACATGTGTTGCTGTTAAACCAGATCCTGGGTTTAGGAAGTTAAGTTTTAGACCTTCAGGCAGGATACAGATCTCTATTATTTTTCATCCTGATTCAGCCCACCATTCCAGGCTGCTGAGTTATTTTTGGGCCCTGATTCTGTCATCCGGTGCTTTGGCTGTCCCAGTTTTGTGCCACCTGAAACTTTGATAAATATGTCATCCATTCCCACGTCCAAGTAACTGGTGAGAATGTAGAACATGAGAGGATTCAGGCCAGAGCCCTGGACCATGTCCCTGGAGTTCTCTTTCAGGCAGCTATTGATCAATTGATGGTCACATTCCACCAAGAATGACTGAGAAGCATCTCAATGCCTGAGCCTGCTCTTAAAAAAAAGAATGGATATATATATACATGTATAACTAACTCACTTTGCTGTCTAGCAGAAACCAACACAACATTGTAAATCAACTATACTTTAAAAATTAATATAAATGAATAAATGAATGCCTGAGCCTGGGCTAAGCCCTGAGAATACAAAGGTGGCAAATGAAATAAGTTCTCCAGTCTCAGAGGGTTCACATTCTAGTGAAGGAGACAGATGCATTTAAATATGGTATAAATTCTGGGCATCCCTGGTGGCTCAGTGGTAAAGAATCCGCCTGCCAATGCAGGAGGCTTGGGTTCGATGCCTGGTCTGGGAAGATCCCACATGCCGCAGAACAGCTAAGCCTGTGGGCCACAACTACTGAGCCTGTGCTCTAGAGCCCGGGAGCTGCAACTACTGACCCACAGTTACTGAAGCCTGCGCACCTAGAACCCGTGCTCCTCAAAGAGAGACGCCACCAGAATGAGAAGCCCACTCATCACAACAAAGAGTAACCCCCCACTTGCCACAACTAGAGAAAAGCCCATGTAACGACGAAGACCCAGCACAGTCAGAAATAAATACATAAATAAAACTTTTTTAAAAAATAAAAAATATAAATTCTAACACACTTGTTTGGTACTTTTGATTTTACATAGAACTCCCTGCAAGGACTATCTCTTTTGAGCCCTGTTTAGGATAGGCAGCCAACTGGGAATACATTTCTTTATGTATGAAAAGATTTTATTTTTTTAATTTTTTGTTTTATTTTAAAATATAACTTTATTTATGTATTTCTGGCTGTGCTGGGTCTTCGTTGCTGCACAGGCTTTTCTCTAGTTGCAGTGCCCGGGCCTCTCACCGCAGTGGCTTCTCTTGGTGCGGAGCACGGGCTCTGGGGCGTGCCGGCTGCAGTGGTTGCGACTCCCGGGCTCTAGAGCACAGGCTCAGTAGGCGTGGTGCACGGGCTTAGTTACTCTGCGGCATGTGGAATCTTCCTAGATCAGGAGTCTAACCTGTGTCTCCTGCAGGCGGATTCTCCACCACTGAGCCACCAGAAAAGCCTGATTTTATTTATTTTTTAAGAATATATTTATTTACTTGGCTGCGCCGGGTCTTCATTGCAGCATTCAGGATCTTTTAGTTGCGGCATGGGGGATCTAGTTTCCCAACCCAGGGTCCAACCCGGGGCCCCTGCATTAGGAGCACAGAGTCTTAGCAACTAGACCTCCAGAGGAATCCAGCCATCCCACATTTCTCATGTTCTCCTGAGGGCTGTTAGGATATTAGTCCAACACTCTGCTGAAGTTCAGGTGTCTACAGTAACAGCAGAAGTATTTCCACCGGGACAGAGACCTGTTCCTTGTGAATGTATGCAGTGCCCCTTTGTAAGTGCTTATTAAGGATTTGTTCATAATCCACTCCCAGTTTTGTTGGTGGCAATTCCTCCAAGATCTCTGAGGCAGTTCTCTCACTCGGCTGGGATGTAATTCATCAGGGCCAGGAGATTCAAGAAGACTTGCAGCCTTCACTGTTTATCTGAGGAGGGTATTTATCCTTCACACCAGCAATCACTAGCCTGGTAAAGCCCTCTTCAGAGTCCAGTCCAGCCTCTCTGCTTCTGGAAGGCAGTAATACAGTGTTTTTCCAGTGGGAGGGGTGGGGGGCAGGAGGGGTGTCCCTGCGCCTTTAATGAATTATGAAACTCATTAAGCAGGTCGGGACCAGTGTTTCCTTTTACATAAAATGCAAAGGATAGAAAGAATCAGAGAGCACTGTAGCTAGCAGGAGTACATGTTTTATAAAATTTCCTTTCAGTTATACCTATGTGTTCTGGATCTAAAATACATCTCTTTTACTGAAGGTCATCCCCAAAAGTTTAAAAGTTACTGGCATAGTGATTAAATCGGTTCTCTCAAGTCAGCCAGGGGACTCTGGGCAAATTACTCAACCTAACAGAATTTCCTCATCGGTCAAACAAGATTGGGGCACCCATCTCCTTGTGTTGTTCTGAGGATTAAATGACACAAGAAGTGAAAACTGCTTGGTTCAGCACCCGGAATGGAATGTGTACAGAAGATGCTTTAAAGACAAGCGCGCCTGGCCTTGTTCGTTTCTCATTCCCAGCGCTGTTAATTCACTTCCTACCTTCTATTTTCGGCAGTCTGGAGAAGAAAGTCTGCGACTTTCTAGCAATCCTGGATTTTATGGATGTTATCTTATCTCAGAGGGTTTCAAGGCTCGTAAACCTGCTTCTTCCGCGGCTCGAGGCTGGCGCCGCCTGCACTTTAGGGGCGGTCCGGCGCGCCTGGCCCACCGTCTGCAGTTGGAGTTCAGCCTTCCGGGGCCCCTCTGGTTAAGTGGGTAGGGGTGATGATGACTGCTTTGTTTCAAACCTAGGTTTTCTCCTTCCTTTTCCTCTGACGGAAGCCCTTCCTCCCATCCTTGTAAGCTTTCTCCCGACTCCTGGGGTTCAAGGTGCTTCTTTCTCCTCCTCCCAGCATCCCAGCCCCCTGGCGCGGGCTGGCGGGCTGAGGTGCGCTCAGCCCATCGCCCCAGCTCGATTCAGGCACCGCCCTCACTGTTATGGGGCTGGGGGCGCTGGAGGGCGCCCAGCGGTAACCCCTCTCCCGGCCCTGCGGGGCAGGAAAGTCTGACTACAAGCCCACCTCCTCCCAGGAGCAGGCACCTGGTTGGTGCTTTATGGTCCACGTGAAAGCTCCTGCCTAACTCAGCCTCTCATTCAATCAGGGACTTCACATGAAGTGCTGAGGATACAAGGTGATTAAGAATGGATCCCTGCTTTAAAAAAACTCAGTCTTTAATGCCGCCGCTCAAAATATTTAAGCAGCTGGTGTGGTGGATACAGGCTTCTCAGCCTGCCAATGCAGGAGACGTGGGTTCTGTCCCTGGGTTGGGAAGATCCCCTGGAGAAGGGAATGGTTACTCACTCCAGCACTCCTGCCTGGAGAGTTCCATGGACGAAGAGCCTGGTGGGCCACAGTCCATGGGGTGGCAAAGACTGAGAGACTAACACGAGAAACCATAACGGAAAATAATATTTTTAAAAAGAATATATAGGAACTCCCTTGGTGGTCCGGTGGCTGAGACTTCTCATTCCTAATGCAGAGGCCTGGGTTCCATCCCTGGTCAGGGAACTGGATCCCACATACCGTAACAAAAGATTCTGCATGCCACTACGAAGACCCAACACAGCCAAATAAATAAACATTTAAAAAATAATAATAATAATGTTTTTTAAAAAAGAATGTATATATAACTGAGTCACTTTGCTATACAACAGTAATTAACGCAACATTATAAATCAAATATATTTCAATTAAAAATGTTAAAAATCAAATATGTTAGCATTTATAAAGTAAGGAACAGAATCAGGATCCAAGAAATTTAAGGGGCAAAGTTTGATTTTTAAAAGGACTGGTACCGTTTCAAGGGTTTTCCTCTTAAGTTGTATATAAAACAGGAACAATCCTCATTTTTATTTTCAGATAACATATTTGGTACCATGTGTTGAGAGGGTCACAGGATGCTGGGGCATCACTTGGAGGCCATGCCGAATGCAACATCACACCAACAAAACCCTGCGTTATAAAGAAGTCCACTCCACTTCTGGAGACAGGTCCCTAAAAGTGACTGTGGGGCTTTCTCCTCTCTCCACAGCTAGCCAAGGAGCATCACTTAGAAAAAGCTTTGCAATTGGTGTATCAGTTGGCAATGAAATGTATACTTCTCAAATAATCCAAGGCTATACACCTTCTTTAAAAAATGCCATAATAAAAGTTTGAATTCAACAGGTATTGTAAGGCTTTTTAGTTTTTGCTAAATGATGGATGTGCTTTTGCATCTCATGATTTTACTTTGTATTTCCTTGATTACTAAAGAGTTCAGCATGTGTCTTTTTTATGTTTATTGGCCACTTTTTTATATATAAAGATCTGATCAAGTCTTTTTAGGGCTTCCCAGGTGGCAGTATTGGCACTTCATGGCACATAGATGAGGAAACAATGGAAACAGTGACAGATTTTATATTCTTGGGCTCCAAAATCACTGTGGTTGGTGACTGGAGCCATGAAATTAAAAGACACTTGCTTCTTGAAAGAAAAGCTATGACAAACCTGGGCAGCATATTAAAAAGCAGAGACATTACTTTCCAACAAAGGTCCATCTAGTCAAAGCCATGGTTTTTCGAGTTGGACCATAAAGAAGGCTGAGCTCCAAAGAATTGATGCTTTTGAACTGTGGTTTTGGAGAAGACTCTTGAGAGTCCCTAGGACTGCAAGGAGATCCAAACAGTCAATCCTAAAGACAGTCCTGAATATTCATTGGAAGGACTGATGCTGAAGCTGAAACTCCAATACTTTGGCTATTTGATGCAAAGAACTAACTCCTTGGAAAAGACCCTGTTGCTGGGAAAGATTGAAGGCAGGAGGAGAAGAGGGCAACAGAGGATGAGATGGTTGGATGGCATCTCTGACTCAATGGACATGGGTTTGAGCAAGCTCAGGGTGATGGTGAAGGACAGGAAAGCCTGGCGTGCTGCAGTCCGTGGGTCTCAAAGAGTCGGACACGACTAAGTTACTGAATGACAACAAGGTGTTGTTACTGCAATAGCAGGAAAGAAGTCTTCCCTGGTATCAGCTGGTAAAGAATCTGCCTGCAATGCAGGAGACCTGGGTTTGATCCCTGGGTCTGGAAGATCCCCTGGAGAAGGAAATGACAACCCACTCCTGTATTCTTGTCTGGGAAATCCCATCAACAGAGGAGTCTGGTGGGCTACAGTCCATGGGGTGGCACAAGAGTCAGATGCGACTTAGTGACTTAACAACAATAACAACAAATTATTTACTCTTTAACTTATTGGAGCTCTTTACATATTATGGATTCCCGTTCTTTATTACATGAATTGCAATTGTCTTTTCTCATTTGTGGCTTCTCTTTTCATTTCCTTTTTGGTTTCATGTAGAAATTCTTTACTTTAACATAGTCTAATTCATGAGTTTTTCCCTGTATGGTTTATGCTTTTATGTGAATTTTTAGATGACTCCTTCCTAGATCATAAACATATTCTCCTATATTGTCTTCTAAAACCCTTATAGGTTTGCTTTTCATCCTTGGATTAAAAATTCTTAGATTTTTAATTCTGAGTTTGGTGTGGGGTAGGGATTCATTTTAAGTTATTTTTATGTGAATGCCATTCCTCCCTGCACTGTTTACCAAAACTTCACCTTTCCTCAATTTCTCTGCAATACCACCTCTTATATCAGGCGTTCATATGCGTGGATCTGTTTCTATGGCCATTTGTCTCTGTACCAGTTCAACATTGTCTGAATTTTGTAGCTTCATGAAAAGTCTTGATATCTTTAGGCCAACTCTCCTCTCATTGTTTTTCTTCTCAAAAGGCATGGTTAGAGCTAGGCTTTGATCTTTATAAAGTAACTATTTGATTAGATATTTATCTAATAAAAATAGATATTTTTCTACAACCTTTCTTTAGCCAAAAATAGGTTATGTTTAAAAAAAAATCTGTGCTTTACCAGTCATGTGGACTTTGTGTGTCACATTCAGTTCCAAAAGAAATTGATGTTCATTATGTGAAGATCAGCTGAGCAGAGACCTAATGCTCTGCTCAAACATTCGAGTTGAGTCCCCGGCCTATCTTATCCTCAGTAAGAAGTGTATATAACATGAGGTTGACTTTAAAAATAGTCACAACCTGAATGTTAAGAGTTACATTTTATTCAGTGGGGATTTTTATGACTTCAAGCCCAGGAGACCGCATTTCAAGTAACCCTGGGAGAACTGCTCCCAGGAGACGAGAGAAGGAATCAGGTTATATAGAAGTTTGTTACAAAGGGCAGGTAGTCTGAACGTCAAAAGCATTTTTATGAATTAAAGAAAACCAGATACCTCAAGTTAAGGAATTTAGCACTTTTCTATATATGGGAAGATGCAAGAGTCTGGGCTCACTGATATCATTCCTTTCACATGCATCTCAGCTATCTGGGGTCAGTGTCCTGTGATTTTTCACATCCTGAGTTCCTCAGTGCTCACCGTAGGGAGTGGCTGCAGCTAATGGCTGCTGATCACGCAGGTCTTCTTCTCCTTCCTGAGTGCCCTGGAGGGCTGGAAGCGCTGATGACTGTGACATCCTTGTTTACTGCTATGGCAGGAAATAGTCCGTTTCTTAATAAGTAGAAGTGTTTGTATCCATTTCATGGCTTAAAGTGTATCTGAAGGTGGGAGGATGGAAGGAGGTCACGGGGCTGGCGCTGGTACTGGAGGTGACATACCACCAGCCCCTGCAGCATTTCTTCAGCTTGGGCTGGCTGAAGGGGACAGAAGAGAAAACTGAGGGGAGGGGGACTCAAAGGACACCCTTCAGTTTGGCATCCTTCAGGCTGGGAATGAGGACAGAGAAGGGGAAGAGCTGGGAGGTGGCAAGCGATGGCTGGGGATGGTAGAAAATGGCAAGACAAACCTATGGCAGGAAGGTGGCATGCAGTCCATTGTCAGAGAGTCAAATAAGGCCAGATACCCTCCGTCTGCGTCTCCCCACCCCCGCCCAGTGCTGTGCAGGGGCCGGAGCTCACAGGACAGCTCCTGTAGCTAGCTGGTGGCAGTGGTTCTCCTAGACATTACCTAGCAACTGCTCAGAACAAAGATGCAGAAGAGAACTGATTGTTTCTCCCTTCCTTTCTCCTCCAGTTTGTTCCATCAGCTGTGTTAGACAGGATGGTGGCCGATCCTTGCCATCACGGAGTTACCTTCATAGCCTGATGATGGGCCCCAAACAAGTGGATTGAAAGAACAAGGTATGCAGCTTACTTGGGGGTGTGCCTCAGAAAATCTTTTTGAAAAAATTAAATTTCAACCAACTTGAAATACATCCTCCCCCACAAGCCATTTTCCTCCAGGTGCTATCCCTTTCCAGTGAGTCATTTTATCCTGGCATCAACATCTTTGTCTGCACATCACAACCTGGCCTACTCTGGCCACGGCCCCTTCTTAAGACCTGCTGTTCTCTTCTGTTCAAGGCTGAGAGTCACGCTACCATTCCCCAAAGGGCACCCCTGTTTGAGTCCCTGTCTAAGCAATCCTGTGCAAAGACCTGGGGTGGGCTTTTACCATTGGAGATCTGGACACTGGCCTGAATGCCAAACCTAGTGTAGGTGTCCTGCAGGTAAGACCATCTCTTTCTCCTGGAAGCTGGGGAAGTGGGTGTAGTCTGGGAGGACAAGTCTCTGGCTGCAGGAGGACATGCAATCTATTTTATGGATGACCACCTCAGTACCAAAGGCAGTGCAGTCTCTGCAAGCCTTCAGCATAGTCTTCAGGGCTTCCCGAGGTGCTCACAGGAGCTCCGGCACATTTTACCTTTGTTCTTTTCTAGCTCCTGCCCACCTGCCCTGCCAATGCTGTCTCCCCAACCCCCAGCCAAGCTCGTGTGGCTTCCAGGTGTCTAGAGACCTGACGCCCACTGCAGTGGCTGATTCCAGAAAGGCCACGGCTGTGCAACAGGAATACCGTGCTACAACTGCCTCCCCGCCGCCTCCTTCTCCTCCTTCTGAGAACGTGTGTGTGTGTGGGCGCTGCATCCGACACAGAGAGGTGGGTGAGACAGGATCCTTGCTTTCATCAGGCAGGCGTGACTCAGTCTTAGCCTCTAGCTCTACACACGCTCGCCGTCTGCACTCCCTCTGCCCCCGTTCTCTCTGGAACAGCTCACATGCTTCACTACCATCCTTGCACTGACACAACCTGTAGTGAGTGGGTTGAATGGTGCCCTGCAAAAGATGCCTCCACATCCCAACCCCAGAAACCTATGAATGTTAACTAATCTGGGGGTAAAAAGGTGTTTGCAGATATAATTAAGAATCTTGAGATTGTCCTGGATTATTGGGTGATCTCTGAATCCAATGGTGAGTGTCCCGAGAGACACAAGCAGAAGAAAGGGCCTTGTTGGGACTTCCCTGGGGGTCCAGTGGCTACGAATCCCCCTGCCAACGCAGGGGACACAGGTTCCATCCCTGGTCTGGGAGGATCTCACGTGCCTCAGGGCAACTAAGCCTGCACACCACAACTACTGAGCCTGAGTACCCTAGAGCCCGCGTTCTGTAAATAAAGAGGAGCCCCTGCTCACCCCAACTAGAGAAAGCTGGTGCGCAGAAACAAAGGCCCAGCGCAGCCAAAAATAAATTTTAAAAAAAAGAAAGAAAGAATAGACGGCCTTGTGAAGGAGGAGGAGAATGGAGCTCTACAGCCACAAACCAAGTGACATCTGGAGCCTCCAGGTGCTGAAGGAGGCAGAATGAGACCCCCTAGAGCCTCGGCAGGAGCCTGGCCCTGCTGGCACCTTGGTCTTGGACATCTGGCCTCCAGAATGGTGAAGATAAATTCCCGTTGTTTTAAGACACCAGCTGGTAGAGATCTGTCACGGTGGCCCCAGGGAGCTAATATGCTACCCTTCGACAAACCCGGTGTCCCAATCCACGCCCTGCCCTGAGCCACTCGATGGCAGCACATGGGGGTGAGTGCCCCACCCTTCAGACACTCCTTTCACTCTGCTTCCCGACTCCACAGAACACTTTCACAATCTTTCACGCTGGATCCCTCATTTCCTCATCCTGACTTCTAAATGTTGGGGGCCCCCAGCTCAGCTTTCATGCATCCCCTCGGTGAGAGACTTCCCTGGTGTTGCAGTAGCTAAGACTCTACTCCCAATGCAGGAGGCCAGGGCTTGATGCTTGGTTGTGGAATTAGGTCCCACATGCCGCAACAAAGATCCAGTACAGCCAAATAAATAGTGTAAATAATTTTTTTTAAATGCCCTTGGTAAAAGCACCCAGTTCCTGACTCTAAACCATCTGTGTGATGACTCTTCCAAACTTACCTCGGCAGGAGCTTGGCACACAGTAGGGGCACTACTTGGAGGGGTTCCCTGGTGGCTTAGTGGTTAGGGTTCTGGGTTTTCACTACCATTGCTCAGGTTCAGTCCCTGCCCAGGGAACTAAGACTGCAAGACTGTATACATTGCAGCCAAATAAAGAAAATCCAAAAAATAAAGCTGAAAAAAAAGAAAAATCCTTGAAGAGTGGGTCTTTTCACATAAATCGCCATTTTTATGTGTTTACCACATTCACTTTGAAAGCACTTTTAGATATCCTGTCTTGCTCTTCTCTGACAAGCCCTTGGGCACCAGCCCTTCAGCGATTTTGTGGTAGAACCCAGGTGGTGGGATCGTCCACATGTGGCCTGCTGACCTGGACCCCCTCTGGGAAGGTTCTGCTCCGCTGATCAGGCTCTTCTAGGATTTCTCTGCAGAAGGAACCAGTCGAGCATGACTCCACCTTTGGATCATTAAGGCTTCTAAGAGGCTTTCTCTACAACACGGGTTGGCAAAGTATGACCTGTGGGCCATCTGGCTGGCTGCCTGTTTCTGTAGTTTTCCTGGAACGCAGCCGCACTCATCCGTGTACTGACTGTCTGGCGGCTTCCACGCTCCAACGGCAGAGCCCACAGGTCTAGCATGCTCGCTCGCTGGCCCTTCACTGAGCTCACTGGCCTGCTCTGGGACAGGTGAGCCACAGTGGAGGCTTTCCACTCCTTGTTCTGTCTGTCCTTCCATCTCCGACATCATTTCTTGGCTAGAGGAAGGTTCAACGTTCTTCCCCTTCCCTGCTCATCACCCTTGTGGGATTTGAACTCATGGGAGACATGAATCCTGCCATGTCAGTGAAGGTCTCCATGATTACTGGCAACCTTCGCACCCTCCTCCCTCCTGGCCGATGCCTCTCCCCAGAGTGGAATCTTTGATGATCCATCAGGTGGGTGTCCGTCCACGTCTGCTCTCCCGGGATTCTCTCCTGGGGGACTCTTTGATGGGCCCCGAGAGTCCAGTTTTGGCTAAGGGCTTTTCTACACCATTCTTAAGATTTCCTTATAGTATAAATTCTCTGATGGGCAATGCCATGGGGTCGATCCCCAAAGGGCTTTCCCTGCTCACCATGCATGCAAGGCTTTCCTCAGAGTGAACACTCAGAAAAACCAAGCATTGGGAGCTTTTGTACTCATGGGGCTTCTCTCTCCTGTGAACTCTGCAGTGACCAGAGGTTAATATGATATATATGACAGCTCTTCCACACCTATGATATGCACATGGCCTACTTGGGGTGTGAACATGGGTGTGTGATGAGATGTGCCCTCTCTCTGAAATCTCTCCTACAGTCTTTATGTTCTGTTCAGCTTCTCTCTTGTGTGGACTGTTTGACCAACAATTAGAGTAACCTCCTCCTCCTGGCAGATATATTCCTTCCCAGAAGGCTGAGCACTGAAGAACTGATGCTTTCGAACTGTGGTGCTGGAGAAGACTCTTGAGAGTTCCTTAGATCAAACCAGTCAATCCTAAAGGAAATTAATCCTGAATCTTCATCGGAAAGACTGATGCTGAAGCTGAAGCTCCAATACTTTGGCCACCTGATGTGAAGAGCCGACACATTGGAAAAGACTCTGATGCTGGGAAAGATTGAAGGCAGGAGGAGAGGGGGATGAAATGGTTGGATGGCATCATTGATTCAATGGATATACGTTTGAACAAACTCTGGGAGATAGTGAAGGACAGGGAAGCCTGGCAAGCAGTCCATGGGGTCGCAAAGAGTCAAACACAACTGAGTGACCGAATAATAATCCTGTGTGCTCGTTGATGAGAAGAAAGGGCCTCATGTCTCAGAAGGTTCTTTCACACTTGTGACACCAGTGAGCATTCTCTATTATGAAGCACGGAAGGGCAGCTTGAGTGGTGGCTTCTGATGCTTTCTCCACACCCTCAGCACTCAGACTTGTCCCCACACGGTTTAGGCTGGGGACCAGGGCTACAGTTCTGCCACATTACGCACACTCTCAGGCCTTCACTCTGCAGGGGACGATCACAGCACTAGCCTGGAAACATTCCCCACACTGGCTGCTGGTGTGGGGTTTCCCTCTGGCGTGAGCACATGGATGGTGAGAACACATGTCTGTTTCTCAGCACTTTCTCACACCCCTCACATCTACAGGACTCTTTGCCAGTGCAAGTCCTCTGGGCTGCAGGAACAGGTACAAACAAACCTCTTTCCAGTGAAGCTCCTCTGCCAGGCAGCAAGTGGTGACTTCCTAGTGGATCCCTTACTGTACACACTGTATTTGCAGAATCCTTTCTTCTAAGACCTTTTGTGGTTTCTTGGGACCCATGAGATTCTACAAAATTAGCCCTCTGGGGCCTTGCTTCTAGGGGTCCTCCTGATGTCTTGCCTCCAGACCTTGTGTCCTCAGAAACACCCTGCCTTATTAAGTTGATTCCTGGTCTGCTCTCACCATCTGACAAATAACACGTGACTTGATCCTGATCCTGAGCAAAAATCAATGTGAGAAGAACAGAATAATCAAGTACAACCAAGAGAGAATGACAGCTTCAGCACGTATCTTCACAACCCTGACTAGTAAGGACAAGGGATGGGGCCAAAAACAGAAACCTCCAACAACCCACAGACAGTGTGTAGTGGTGCTACATGAAGAATAAGAGGGAGGAGACAAAGGACAGGATGAAACGCATGGGGAAGAAACAGGGATGTTAGCAGATATGCAGAAATCAAGTCCACTGCCAGCAGGAAAGGAGACTGGCTGGGAGCCAAAGGTCCTTGGCGTCTTCACCACCTGCAGACTGACCAGGCATCAGGCCACTGTCCCCTCTGTGCAGGCAGCTAACCCAGAGGAGGGGAACACATGGTGAGGTGTTTCTGTGGAGGTGTCCATCAGATTCCCATCTGCTGGCTTAAAGACCAAGCAGAGACAGAGACTCATCTGAATTAACGCTCTACGATGGGTTCCTCAACATTGTAAATGGCACAAGGGAAGGAGCTGCCACAAGGTGGGGGGTCTAGCAGACCCCCCTCACCTGTGAGTGAGGCTTTCCATCCTCAGCTGCCTGCAGGTGTAGCACCCAGGATGCTTCCCCTTCTCCCAGGAGGATGATCAGTTTAGGTTGGGAAAAAAATGAAATTCCATTCATAGCACTGAAAACAAGAAAGGGGAGATAATGGATCACGACCAGCCTTAACCCTTCTGTCAACAGGAACCTGATGTGGCTGGAGGAACCAACAGAAGTAAGACTCCCAGGGGCAGGGTGTTCAGTACAAAGGCTGATGACGCAAGTGCCAGGGAGGTGAGGGCAGACTCAGAGCACAGGAGAGCTGCCCACCCCAGTGAGGAAAACATCCGAGCAGAACATGAGGGAGAAGCAGAAACAGCCCTCATCAGAAGGGACCACGCCGTCTACAAGGAGTCAGAAACGAAACCAACTAAACGGACACTTCAGACCACATCACTGGCACATGGGTGGCAGTAAAGACTTGGTTAGCAAGGGATGAGCTGAGTCAGACCACATTCCCCTGAGTCTCCATCACGTCCTAATGGAGGTTCTTCTCAGAGGGGTCAGTGCCCGTCTTCATGCGTGGAGGGTTATAACCACGGCCCCACTTCCTCAAATGATCCTGAAGCACGTGGTTTCTAATGCACCAGGGGGAAGAACCTGAGGGGCACAGCCAGATTCAGCAGAGTAGGGAGCGGCACTGAGTCTCGTGTTTGTGTCTGATGAGCAAGAACTCTGCTACAAAAAGCCGGGGCTCACGTCTAGGAAGACTCTTCCACAGAGAGGGCCACGGTCAGGTCTGTGCGCTCAGCAAATGTCCCAGCAAAGGAAGGTCAAGGCAAAAATTCTGTTTTCCTTCTCTATTCTCAACACCGCTGGTCACCAGGTGTGTGTGGGAGGGAAGGATTGGGTGGAGTGGGGTGTTCCTACGGCAAGCAGTTCTCACCCCACAGTTATCTCAGTTCTGACACTACCTCTACCTGGGACAGGTCAAGGGCTCTGTCCCAGAAGACCTCCTCCTCTTCCGACACCAGTCTCAAGTCCAGGCTGTCTGTCATCGGCACTTCTGATTGAATAGCTATAAACCTGAGCTTCCCACGAACCCCTCCTTATGTTGGGTTAATTTGCTAGAGCAGTTCTTGGAACTCAGAAGAACAGTAAAGGGCGTTAAAAGATAAGAGACAAGACACATAGGCAGAGCGCAGGCGCTTCTGCCCCGGGTAGACCTCGGCAAGCAGCCCTCCTGTCACGTGGGTGTATTCTTGTTCACCACCTTCGAAGAGCTCATCACATCTCACTGTCCAAGAGTTTTTAATGAAGCCTAAGATCCAGCACCACCCCCTTCTCAGCGGTGTGACCTAATCACTTGGTCTTTCTGGGGTCTAGCCTCATCCTGAGGCCATCTAGGGGCCCCACCCTAAGTCACCTCATTAGCATAAACCCCAGTGTGCTCAAAAGGGGCTCCTTCAAGCTAACAAAAGATACTCCTTTTTTTTTTAATTTTATTTTTAAACTTTACAATATTGTATTAGTTTTGCCAAATATCGAAATGGGTCCGCCACAGGTATACATGTGTTCCCCATCCTGAACCCTCCTCCCTCCTCCCTCCCCATACCATCCCTCTGGGTTGTCCCAGTGCACCAGCCTCAAGCATCCAGTATCGTGCATCGAACCTGGACTGGCAACTCATTTCATTCATGATATTATACATGTTTCAATGCCATTCTCCCAAATCTTCCCACCCTCTCCCTCTCCAACAGAGTCCATAAGACTGTTCTATACATCAGTGTCTCTTTTGCTGTCTTGTACACAGGGTTATTGTTACCATCTTTCTAAATTCCATATATATGCGTTAGTATACTGTATTGGTGTTTTTCTTTCTGGCTTACTTCACTCTGTATAATAGGCTCCAGTTTCATCCACCTCATTAGAACTGATTCAAATGTATTCTTTTTAATGGCTGAGTAATACTGCATTGTGTATATGTACCACAGCTTTCTTATCCATTCATCTGCTGATGGACATCTAGGTTGCTTCCATGTCCTGGCTATTATAAACAGTGCTGTGATGAACATTGGGGTACACGTGTCTCTTTCAATTCTGGTTTCCTCAGTGTGTACGCCCAGCAGTGGGATTGCTGGATCATAAGGCAGTTCTATTTCCAGTTTTTTAAGGAATCTCCACACTGTTCTCCATAGTGGCTGTACTAGTTTGCATTCCCACCAATAGTGTAGGAGGGTTCCCTTTTCTCCACACCCTCTCCAGCATTTATTGCTTGTAGACTTTTGGATCGCAGCCATTCTGACTGGCGTGAAATGGTACCTCATCGTGGTTTTGATTTGCATTTCTCTGATAATGTGTGATGTTGAGCATCTTTTCATGTGTTTGTTAGCCATCTGGATGTCTTCTTTGGAGAAATGTCTATTTAGTTCTTTGGCCCATTTTTTGATTGGGTCGTTTATTTTTCTGGAGTTGAGCTGTAGGAGTTGCTTGTATATTTTTGAGATTAGTTGTTTGTCAGTTGCTTCATTTGCTATTATTTTCTCCCATTCTGAAGGCTTGCTCATTTTCACCTTGCTAATAGTTTCCTTTGATGTGCAGAAGCTTTTAAGTTTAATTAGGTCCCATTTGTTTATTTTTGCTTTTATTTCCAATATTCTGGGAGGTGGGTCATAGAAGATCCTGCTGTGATGTATGTCAGAGAGTGTTTTGCCTATGTTCTCCTCTAGAAGTTTTATAGTTTCTGGTCTTAGGTTTAGATCTTTAATCCATTTTGAGTTTATTTTTGTGTATGGTGTTAGAAAGTGTTCTAGTTCCATTCTTTTACAAGTGGTTGACCAGATTTCCCAGCACCACTTGTTAAAGAGATTGTCTTTAATTCATTGTATATTCTTGCCTCCTTTGTCAAAGATAATGTGTCCATATGTGCGTGGATTTATCTCTGGGCTTTCTATTTTGTTCCATTGATCTATATTTCTGTCTTTGTGCCAGTACCATACTGTCTTGACAACTGTGGCTTTGTAGTAGAGCCTGAAGTCAGGTAGGTTGATTCCTCCAGTTCCATTCTTCTTTCTCAAGATAGCTTTGGCTATTCGAGGTTTTTTGTATTTCCATACAAATTGTGAAATTATTTGTTCTAGCTCTGTGAAGAATACCGTTGGTAGCTTGATAGGGATTGCATGGAATCTATAAATTGCTTTGGGTAGTATACTCATTTTCACTATATTGATTCTTCCAATCCATGAACATGGTATATTTCTCCATCTATTAGTGTCCTCTTTGATTTCTTTCACCAGTGTTTTATAGTTTTCTATATATAGGTCTTTAGTTTCTTTAGGTAGATATATTCCTAAGTATTTTATTCTTTCTGTTGCAATGGTGAATGGAATTGTTTCCTTAATTTCTCTTTCTGTTTTCTCATTATTAGTGTATAGGAACGCAAGGGATTTTTGTGTGTTGATTTTATATCCTGCAACTTTACTATAATCATTGATTAGTTCTAGTAATTTTCTGGTGGAGTCTTTAGGGTTTTCTATGTAGAGGATCATGTCATCTGCAAATAGTGAGAGTTTTACTTCTTCTTTTCCAATTTGGATTCCTTTTATTTCTTTTTCTGCTCTGATTGCTGTGGCCAAAACTTCCAAAACTATGTTGAATAGTAATGGTGAAAGTGGGCACCCTTGTCTTGTTCCTGACTTTAGAGGAAATGCTTTCAATTTCTCACCATTGAGGATAATGTTTGCTGTGGGTTTGTCATATATAGCTTTTATTATGTTGAGGTATGTTCCTTCTATTCCTGCTTTCTGGAGAGTTTTTATCATAAATGGATGTTGAATTTTGTCAAAGGCTTTCTCTGCATCTATTGAGATAATCATATGGTTTTTATTTTTCAATTTGTTAATGTGGTGTATTACATTGATTGATTTGTGGATATTGAAGAATCCTTGCATCCCTGGGATAAAGCCCACTTGGTCATGGTGTACGATCTTTTTAATGTGTTGTTGGATTCTGATTGCTAGAATTTTGTTAAGGGTTTTTGCATCTATGTTCATCAGTGATATTGGCCTGTAGTTTTCTTTTTTTGTGGGATCTTTGTCAGGTTTTGGTATTAGGGTGATGGTGGCCTCATAGAATGAGTTTGGAAGTTTACTTTCCTCTGCAATTTTCTGGAAGAGTTTGAGCAGGATAGGTGTTAGCTCTTCTCTAAATTTTTGGTAGAATTCAGCTGTGAAGCCGTCTGGACCTGGGCTTTTGTTTGCTGGAAGATTTTTGATTACAGTTTCAATTTCCGTGCTTGTGATGGGTCTGTTAAGATTTTCTATTTCTTCCTGGTCCAGTTTTGGAAAGTTGTACTTTTCTAAGAATTTGTCCATTTCTTCCACGTTGTCCATTTTATTGGCATATAATTGTTGGTAGTAGTCTCTTATGATCCTTTGTATTTCTGTGTTGTCTGTTGTGATCTCTCCATTTTCATTTCTAATTTTATTGATTTGATTTTTCTCCCTTTGTTTCTTGAGGAGTCTGGCTAATGGTTTGTCAATTTTATTTATCCTTTCAAATAACCAGCTTTTGGCTTTGTTGATTTTTGCTATGGTCTCTTTTGTTTCTTTTGCATTTATTTCTGCTCTAATTTTTAAGATTTCTTTCCTTCTACTAACCCTGGGGTTCTTCATTTCTTCCTTTTCTAGTTGCTTTAGGTGTAGAGTTAGGTTATTTATTTGACTTTTTTCTTGTTTCTTGAGGTATGCCTGTATTGCTATGAACTTTCCCCTTAGGACTGCTTTTACAGTGTCCCACAGGTTTTGGGTTGTTGTGTTTTCATTTTCATTAGTTTCTATGCAAATTTTGATTTCTTTTTTGATTTCTTCTGTGATTTGTTGGTTATTCAGCAGCGTGTTGTTCAGCCTCTGTATGTTGGAATTTTTAATAGTTTTTCTCCTGTAATTGAGATCTAATCTTACTGCATTGTGGTCAGAAAAGATGCTTGGAATGATTTCTATTTTTTTGAATTTACCAAGGCTAGATTTATGGCCCAGGATGTGATCTATCCTGGAGAAGTTTCCATGTGCGCTTGAGAAAAAGGTGAAATTCATTGTTTTGGGATGAAATGTCCTATAGATATCAATTAGGTCTAAATGGTCTATTGTATCGTTTAAAGTTTGTGTTTCCTTATTATTTTCTGTTTAGTTGATCTATCCATAGGTGTGAGTGGGGTATTAAAGTCTCCCACTATTATTGTGTTATTGTTAATTTCTCCTTTCATACTTGTTAGCATTTGTCTTACATATTGCGGTGCTCCCGTGTTGGGTACATATATATTTATAATAGTTATATCTTCTTCTTGGATTGATCCTTTGATCATTATGTAGTGACCATCTTTGTCTCTTTTCACAGCCTTTGTTTTAAAGTCTATTTTATCTGATATGTGTATTGCTACTCCTGCTTTCTTTTGGTCCCTATTTGCATGGAAAATCTTTTTCCAGCCCTTCACTTTCAGTCTGTATGTGTCCCCTGTTTTGAGGTGGGTCTCTTGTAGACAACATATGTAGGGGTCTTGTTTTTGTATCCATTCAGCCAGTCTTTGTCTTTTGGTTGGGGCATTCAACCCATTTACGTTTAAGGTAATTACTGATAAGTATGATCCTGTTGCCATTTACTTTATTGTTTTGGGTTCAAATTTATACACCGTTTTTGTGTTTCCTGTCTAGAGAATATCCTTTAGTATTTGTTGGAGAGCTGGTTTGGTGGTGCAGAATTCTCTCAGCTTTTGCTTGTCTGAAAAGCTTTTGATTTCTCCTTCATATTTGAATGAGATCCTTGCTGGGTACAATAATCTGGGCTGTAGGTTATTTTCTTTCATCATTTTAAGTATGTCTTGCCATTCCCTCCTAGCTTGAAGAGTTTCTATTGAAAGATCAGCTGTTATCCTTATGGGAATTCCCTTGTGTGTTATTTGTTGTTTTTCCCTTGCTGCTTTTAATATTTGTTCTTTGTGTTTGGTCTTTGTTAATTTGATTAATATGTGTCTTGGGGTGTTTCGCCTTGGGTTTATCCTGTTTGGGACTCTCTGGGTTTCTTGGACTTGGGTGATTATTTCCTTCCCCATTTTAGGGAAGTTTTCAACTATTATCTCCTCAAGTATTTTCTCATGGTCTCTCTTTTTGTCTTCTTCTTCTGGGACCCCTATGATTCGAATGTTGTAGCATTTAATATTGTCCTGGAGGTCTCTGAGATTGTCCTCATTTCTTTTAATTCGTTTTTCTTTGATCCTCTCTGATTCATTTATTTCTACCATTCTATCTTCTAATTCACTAATCCTATCTTCTGCCTCTGTTATTCTACAATTTGTTGCCTCCAGAGTGTTTTTAATTTCATTTATTGCATTATTCATTATATATTGACTCTTTTTTATTTCTTCTAGGTCCTTGTTAAACCTTTCTTGCATCTTCTCAATCCTTGTCTCCAGGCTATTTATCTGCGATTCTATTTTGATTTCAAGATTTTGGATCGATTTCACTATCATTATTCGGAATTCTTTATCAGGTAGACTCCCTATCTCTTCCTCTTTTGTTTGGTTTGGTGGGCATTTATCCTGTTCCTTTATCTGCTGGGTATTCCTCTGTCTCTTCATCTTGTTTAAATTGCTAATTTTGGGGTGTCCTCTCTGTATTCTGGCAGTTTGTGGAGTTCTCTTTATTGTGGCATTTCCTCGCTGTGTGTGGGTTTGTACAGGTGGCTTGTCAAGGTTTCCTGGTTAGGGAAGCTTGTGTCGGTGTTCTGGTGGGTGGAGCTGTATTTCTTCTCTCTGGAGTGCAATGAAGTGTCCAGTAATGAGTTATGAGATGTCTATGGTTTTGGGGTGACTTTGGGCAGCCTGTATCTTGGAGCTCAGGGCTGTGTTCCTTTGTTGCTGGAGAATTTGCTTGGTATGTCTTGCCCTGGAACTTGTTGGCCCTTGTGTGGTGCTTGGTTTCAGTGTCGGTATGGAGGTGTTTGATGAGCTCCTGTCAATTAATGTTCCTTGGAGTCAGGAGTTCCCTGGAGTCAGGGTTTGGACTTAAGCCTCCTGCTTCCAGTTATTGGTCTTATTTTTACAGTAGTTTCAAAACTTCTCCTTCTATACAGCACCATTGATAAAACATCTAAAGATGAAAAGTTTCTCTACCGTGAGGGTCACCCAGAGAGGTTCACAGCGTTACATGGAGAAGAGAAGAGGGAGGAGGGAGTTAGAGGTGACCTGAATGAGATGAGGTGGAATCAATAGAGGAGAGAGTGGGCTAGCCAGTAATCACTTCCTTATGTGCACTCCACAACTGGACCGCTCAGAGATGTTCACGGAGTTATACAGAGAAGAGAAGAAGGAGGAAGGAGACAGAGGTGGCCAGGAGGATAAAAGGGGGGAATGAAAAGGAGGGAGACAGATCCAGCCAGTAATCAGTTCCCTAAGTGTTCTCCACCGTCTGGAACACATAGAAATTCACAGAGTTGGGTAGAGTAGAGAGGGATTAGGGACGAGACACAGGCGACCTGGTGGAGAAAAAGGAGAGTCCAAAGGGAGAGAGAGCAGTCAAGCCAGTAATCTCGCTCCCTAGTGAAAAATGGGTACTGAAGATTGGGTTTTTAAAGGTACAAAATTGATAACAAATACATAAAAGCAAAAATTAAAAATCTAGAGTAGAATTTGGAATTTCACAAATATGATGTTAAAGAAAAGAAGAAGGAAAAGAAAGAGAGAAAAAACGAACAAACAAAAACAAACAAGGTTGTGAAAATTATAAAGAAAATATAGGTACAAAATTGATAACTAATATCAAAAAGCAAAAGTTAAAACCTAGAGTACAGTTTGGAATTTCAAAAATACAATGTTAAAAAAAAAAAGAAGAAGAAAAAGAAAGAGAGAGAAAAAAAAAAACAAAGTTGCAAAAATTATAAAGAAAATACAGGTACAAAATTGATATCAAATACCAAAAAGCATAAATTAAAAATCTAGAGTAGAGTTTGGAATTTCAGATATACAATGTTATATATAAGAAGAAGAGAAAGAAACAGAGAGAAAAAAAGAAAAAAAAAGTCACAGAAATTATAAAAACAACTATAGGTACAAAATTGATAATAAATACCAAAAGGCTAAAATTAAAAATCTAGAGTAGAGTTTGGAATTTCAAAAATACAATGTTAAAGAAAAGAAGGGAAAAAAAAAACAAACAAGGTCAAAAAGTTATAAAAAAAATATATATGAAGTTTGCTGTAAAAAGAAACAGGTCTTTTTTTTTTTGCAAAGTAATGGGTTATAAAAGTGAAAATTAAAGGAATAATAGAGGACTTAAATTTTTTTTTTTTTTTTAAAAGAAAGAATGATTGTAAAAATAGTAAAAATATACCTAGGACTTTCTCTGGTTTTGTTGTGAGTATTGTGGGTTCAGTTCATTTTTGGCTAGTTCCTTGGTCCGACTTATATTTCTCAAGATCTATAGGCCCCTTGCTATGTAGTCAGTAGTAACCACAGGGTTTTAATCTATTCCCTGTAGCTTCCAAGGTGGTTCCCTCTGTTATAGATTCTTCTGTTTGCTGGACTCTTCAGTGTCTGGTTTCTGCCCTGACACAAAGGTGACGGTGGAGGAAACTTTTTTTTTTTAGGCTCACTAGTTCAGTCGCGCTGAGGGGAGGGAGGGAGGGATGCTGCAAACAAATAACACTGGCGTGTGCTCGCAGTGCCTCAGCCACGCTGGGTCTGCCCCCGCTCATGGCGCGTGTAGCCTCCCTGCCCACACTGCTCAGGCTCTAGGTTGCTCCGCCAGGAACCATCCGTGGCCGGCCCTGGGCTGCCTGCACCTCCCAGGTCCAAGCCGCTCAGGATCAGGCACTTGGGTAGTCCTCAGAGGCACAGACTCGGTTGGGCCTGAGTTTTGTGCCCTTCCCAGGTCCGAGCAGCTCAGGTGATGAGGTGTTTGGCAAGCACAATTGCTGCAACTTATCGCCTCCCCACCGCTTGGTTATCTAGGTGTACAACTGGCGCATCTTCTCAGGCAGATGTTGACCGTCCAGACCCCTAAGAAGTTTTAGTTAGCAAAGAAGCCTGCTTACAGATTTATAGATAATGTCTCTCTGGGGCTGCGATTGCCCCCTTCCGGTTCTGCTGCCTGTCACCGGAGGGGGACGGTCTGCAGCCGGCTATCTCTGTTCAGTCCTTTGTTCCGTGCACGGGCCTGGCGGTGTCTTAGGTTAGGGCTGGCTTTTCGCGTGATAGATATCCCACAGTCTGGTTTGCTAGCCCAGATTATTTTGCTCAGATAGCGCTCAGGGTATTCAGGCCTGGTCCTTACTCTAAGCGATGCAGCCCGCGCCGTGCCTCCCTGCCCAGCCCCCACTTGCTAATGGTGTGTGCAGGCGTCTGTGCTGCTTCTTCGCTGGGGGAGTTACCATAGGGCTCGCAATCTGCGGGTTTTAATTGTTTATTTATTTTTCCTCCCTGTTATGTTGCCCTCTGTGCTTCCAAAGCTCGGCACAGATTCGGCAGTGAGGTTTCCTGGTGTTTGGGAACTTCTCTCTTTTTAAGACTCCCTTCCCGGGACAGAACTCCGTCCCTCCCTCTTTTGTCTCTTTTTTTGTCTTTTATATTTTTTCCTACCTCCTTTCGAAGACTTGGGTTGCTTTTCTGGGTGCCTGATGTCCTCTGCCGGCATTCAGAAGTTGTTTTGTGGAATTTACTCGGTGTTTAAATGTTCTTTTAATGAATTTGTGGGGGAGAAAGTGTTCTCCCCGTCCTACTCCTCCGCCATCTTGGCTCCTCCCCCCTAACAAAAGATACTCCTATCAATCAGGAAATTCCAAGGCTTAGAGATTTCTCTGCCAGGAACTGGGCACAAAAGCCAAATATATTCTAAGCACAGGAAGGAATGCAAACCTTGGTTGAGTGGCATAGCAAAGTTTTGGGAAAGAAACCACAGAAACAAGGCTTCCCAGACCCAAGTGCTAAGGTGGGAGCTGCCATGACCAGAGGGGAGGTGGGCACTTTGGGGTCACAACTGGTAGAGGCCGGAGCAAAAGTTTGGATGAAAAAAAAAAAAGCAGTCCCCCCACTTTGTACACTGACCAACTCCCATGACCAGGGAGGGGTCACATGCACAAAGCAGGAATATTTATGGGGGTGGGGTTGGGGGGAAGGAGTGTGCACAGCCCAGCAGTTCTGAACCCTCACCCAAACCCACTTCAGAAAGAAACTCTAAGGCTGACAACGCATCCCACCTCCCTCAAGTGGGAGGATAAGTTAGGTAGGCCTCACTCTTTAAGAATTTTAAAATCTACCCGTATACGCCCTAACCAGCCTAACTCAGGAGGCTAAACAAGTAAACAAAAGTATCACAAAGGATAAACCTCCATTGGTCAAATAGATATAGCATATCTACATAGTGAAATACCACGCACTATGAAGAGAATAAAGTAGATCTCTATAGAAAGACTTGGAAATGTTTTCATGATGCAGGAAGTTGCTCTAAGTGGAAAAACAAGGTTCAACTTGGTCCTTCTACAAAATATACATTCATATAAAATCTGGACGAATTTATTCTAAATTCCTGAAAAGGATTGAGAGAAGTATTCGCTTTCAGTATTTTTTTTTTTTTTTAAACACGAAGAACCTGTACTATTTTCATGCATATTTTCTGGCAGTCCAGTAGGTAGAACTTGGCGTTTTCACTGCTGAGGGCTCAGGTTCAATATCTGGTTGAGGAAGTAAGATTCCACAAGCCACATGGCTTGGCAAAATTTAAAAAAAAAAAAAAGAAGAAGAAGAACCTGTATTACTTTCATTAAAAAAAAGTTTTCTTTAAAATATTTTTATTATAGTGAAATAAAAACATCAGGATTTCCCTGGTGGTCCAGTGGCTAAGACTCTGAGCTCCCAACACAGAGGGCCCAGGGTGCGGTCCCTGGTCAGGAAACTAGATCCCACGTGCTGTAACAAATGACTCGGTGCAGCCAAATAAATAATAAATATTTTTGAAGATGTTTAAAAATATAACATGAAATATATTTACTCTTTAAACGGCAGCAAAGATTGATTTCTCACTCATATCACGTGAGGGCTGTAATTGGCTATGGCTTTGCTCCACGGCATCCACGCCGAAAGAACAATCCCAAAGCAGGCTTTGTCATGGTTGAACCCAACCAGTGATCACTCTTTTTTAAAAAGTTGTGGCAAAATGTATTTACACTTTAATGATGTTTAAGTGTGTAGTTAAGTGGCATCGGGTGCATTGCCACTGCTATAGAACCATCAGCACCATCCGATCTCGATAGAATTTTCTTCATCTTCCCAAAGTGAAATGCCTTTCTCATTAAGCAATAATTCCTCATCCCTTTTTCTTCTTGAAACTGATTGGATGTCATTTTGGGGGGCTCTGAAGAGCTCCGATACCATAGTCCTTTATGTCTCAACGCAGAAAAGATTTAAATGAGCAGCAGAGTTGTAGATAAGAAGTGATGGATTAGAATGGCACACTGGTGAGGCTTACAAGCCAACTGGTGGAACTTACTGGGTTACAGTTTTATAATCAAAGGAACAGTGGAGCGGAGGAGAAGACCTTTGTCTTTCCTGAGTAGACATCATGCTTCCATCATCAGCTCCTCCTCCAGGCTGGGCAGGGAAATTTCCTTGTTCCTACATGGTCAAGCTAGATCCACAAATTATTGTTTTTTTAATGTATGCAGGGAGCACGTCCTAGGATCACTAACTTGCTGAGCTCACGGGCAGCATGTGGGTCTCATACCACCAATGTTTTATTGTTTTGGTGCGTATCTCATGTTGCTAAGCAAGCCTGTATGGTTTCGTGGTTAAGCAAACCTGATTTCTTGAGTAATCATTAACTTACAGGGATCGCCCATATTTTTTCTACTTACAATTCCCTAGTGGGATTAACTATTTAATCTTAATCACCTATTTGTCCCTATCATTCTGAGTCCCTGGTAACCACCATTCTGTTGCAGGAAGAGGGACCCCTTCCAGGGCCTGAAACTGGGCTTTTATGTAACACTTGGAAATGAATTGTCCAAGGAGACACATGAGCTGACAAAGCAAGAGACTTTATTGGGAAGGGGCGCCCGGGCGGAGAGCAGTGGGGTGAGGGGACCCAGGAGGACTGCTGTGCCGCATGGCTCACTCTCGGGTTTTATGTGATGGGATTCGTTTCCGGGTTGTCTTTAGCCAATCATTCTGAGTCAGAGTCCTTCCTGGTGGTGCAAGCCTTGTTCAGCCAAGATGGAGGCCAGCGAGAGGGATTCGGGGAGGTGGTCGGACATATGGTGTCTCCTTTAGACTTTTCCTGAACTCTTCCACCTGGTGGTGGCTTATTTGTTCCCTGTTCTTTACCAGGATCTCCTGTCCTAAAGCAACTCATGCAAATGGTTACTAGGGTGCCTGGCTAGGGTGGGTGGGTGGAAGCCAGTGTGCTTCCCCTAACAATTCTATGTTCTGTCTCAAAAAATTTGATTCCTCTAGGTACCTCATATAAGTGGAATCAAACAGGGTTTGTCCTTTTGTGATTGTCTTATTTCAAGAGCATAATGTCCTCAAGGCTCACCCATGTTGTAGCATGTATCACAATTTCCTTCATTTTTAAGCCCAAATAACATTCCGCTTTTTTTGTTTGTTTATACATATATATATCACACTGTTTATCCAGTCATCTATTGACTACCTGGGTTGCTTTCACCTTCGGCTATTGTTAAAACGGTGCTATGAACACGGGTGTGCAACTATCTGCTGGAACCCCTGTTTTCAGTTCTTTTGGGTATCTACCAAGAAGTAGAATTGCTGGATCATATGGTAGTTCTATCTTTAATTTTTCAGAAGAACTGCCATACCATTTTCCACAGCAGCTGCACTAGCGCTGCTCAGGGTTCCAATTTCTCCACAGCCTCACCACCACCGGTTATTTTCTGTTTTTTTCATAATAGCCATCCTAATGGGTGTGAAGTGGTATCTCACTGTGGTTTTGATTTGCATTCCCCTAATGACTAGTGATGTTTAGCTTCTTTTCATGTGCTTATTAGTTATTTGCATATCTTCTTTTGGAGAAATGTCTGTTGGAGTCCTTTACCCATTTTTTTTAATGGAGCTTTTTTGTTGTTGAACTGTAGGAGTACTTTATATGTTCTGGATATCTTTCAATTTTTAAAAACTTCTAAAAAAGACTTTTGCATGGAAAATTTAACTGCAGCAGTAAACATTCTGCCATTCTTATTTCCTTTACCAGGTCTTTCTTTTTTTCTTTTTGGCATGTGGGATCTTAGTTCCCTAACCAGAGACTCAAACTGTGCCTCCTACATTGGAAGTGCAGAGCCTCAACCATTGAACCACTGGGGTGGTCCCCATCTATCAGATCTTAATGACTGAGAATATCTCAAAAAGATTTCTTACAGCTGGATCAGGATCTTGGAGATTTTTTTTTTTTTTTTTTTGCCCTTTATATTGACATAGTGATAAATCTACAAGGTATTAGATCTTCGTATCTGGAGTTAAAACAGCATCACAGGAAATTTCCTGGTGGTCAAGTGGCTAGGATTCCCCGCTTCCACTGCTGGGGACACATGTTCAATCCCTGGTCAGGGAACTAAAATCCTGCAAACTTTGAGGTGAGGTGAAAAAAATAGAACAAATAAAGCATCCAGGTGAGTTTTAAAAAAGAAAAATAACATTACAGGCTGAATGTAAAAGGAAAGCATATAAGCAAAGTCAAGCAGGAGAGCTGGTCTCTCTTAGCTCATCTTGGCCCCTCCTAAAGGCCACATTTTTCCACGAATCAGAATAGGAAACTCTAGGTAAGAGACTTTGTAGCCAGGGAGAATGCTAAGGTCCATCACTTAATATTACAGTTATTTTGGTTTCATGGAAAACATCCTTGGGAAAATATTTCTATAGTGGAAAGGCAATGGAAATTGCACTTTCTACCAAAAATGAACTGCAGCTATTAATGGGACAAAAATTTTTTTTTTTAAGTTTCCAATGTGATCTGAGTCACCTACTAATACCACTCTCTCCTTTCACACTAACAGAAACACATTGCATTCAGGGTGAGCAAGTGCTCACCTAAAAAGACCACATCTGGGACTTTCCCGGCGGTCCGGTGGTTAGGAATCCACCTGCCAATGCAGCGGACCCGGGTTTGCTTGTGCACCACAGCTACAGAAATCTACGTGCGCTGGGAGCCCGAGCCCCACAGAGCCACCGCAGTGAGAAGCCCGCACACCGCAACTGGAGAGTAGCCCCTGCTCATAGCAACAAAGACCCACCACAGCCAAAAACTAAGTAAATAAATAAATAAATATTTTTTAAAAAATAAAAAGACCGCGTCTCCCAGTCTCTCCCGTGTCAGAGCTGGTTCTAGGGTATGGTTCTGGCCATAAGATGAAAGCAGGAGTCACCGGATACAACTTGCAGAAAGCTCTTCAAAGCCTTTGAAATGTGATACTTTGTTAGAAATACAGAATCCTAGGGAAAATGCCAGCTCTTCACCTGGAAACTATCTACTATGTAGAAGGAAGACAAACCCCTGTGTACTAGTCAACAAAGGTATGGATGAGGAGACCCTGACATCCATGGTCTTTGATGCAGCTTGGAAGGCTGCAGTATAGACAGTTGTATCCAAACAGGTTTTAACAGGCTACCACCTGGCTTGCTGACCCTGCTTATTAAGGTCAAAGCCCCCTTTCTGAATTCAGTGATATAGTTTGATTTTCCACATACTTTCTTAGAGGGAAAGATGTGTGACCAACTTGCAGAAATAGTCTTGTTTGCTTGCCAGATATATTTCTCATTGTAAATCTGCAAGTTGGTGAACTATAACAGCTTGGAAGTTACATAAATGTCCAACAATAGGGAATCAGTTAAGAACAAAATTCATTATAGTGCATATATATAAGGCGATGCAGGCGTTAAAAAACATGACGTAAAAGAGTAGATACTGCCATGGGAAAATGTTCACAAATGAGGATGTTTAGAAAATCAGGTTATAAAACAGATGTACCAAATGATCCCAGCTATGTTTAAAAATATATATACTCAGGGAAGAAAAAACCTGGTAGAATCTTACTAACATGGGGTTATGTCTCAGGGTGCAGTTAGAGATGATCCGTGTTATTTTGTAATTTTATAAATTTATGTCTTTGTTTTTGTGTATTTTCCACTTTCTGTCATGAACAAGAATTACTTCTACAATTGGAAAAGAAGCAATTATGTCATTTTAAAATGATAATTTTAAAAATTATCATTTGGATGACTTTAGGCAAGATAATCAACCTCTCCATGCCAATTACTTTAACTGTAAAATAGGGATAAAAGCACCTCCCCCTTAAGGTTACCCAGACAGGTAAATGCTTCACTTAGAGCAGCCCTGGGCAGGCGGGCGTTGCTCAGCGATGGTTAGTGGGTAGCGCTGATATGAAAATAGCATAGTTTTGCGGATACACCAGTCTGTCTCACCTGGGGGGACCCTGCTTGTCAAACCAGGCCGAGAGACCAGCAGGCTTCTCCCTCCTGTGAACAACAAGTAACAGACAGAAAAGGAAGCTTAGAGCTGAGCTGACAAATTCGCAGTTCTTTAGGCTGTAAAGGTGAATGTGAGTGAAGCAGCTGGAATCGGACAAATTGGTGGGAGGTTATGGCTTCCTGGCAGAGAAGGCAATGGCACCCCACTCCAGTACTCTTGCCTGGAAAATCCCATGAATGGAGCAGTCAGGAAGGCTGCAGTCCATGGGGTCGCTGAGTGTCAGACATGACTGAGCAACTTCCCTTTCACCTTTCACTTTCATGCATTGGAGAAGGAAATGGCAACCCACTCCATTGTTCTTGCCTGGAGAATCCCAGGGACGGGGGAGCCTGGTGGGCTGCCGTCTATGGGGTCGCAGAGTCAGACACGACTGAAGCGACTTAGCAGCAGCAGCAGCAGTATGGATCCCTGGAGATCGGGGACTGCCCAAAAGTACCTCAGTTCAGTTTGCTTATTGACTGATTGATTGATGTATAGTTGATTTACAATGGTGTATTATAATTCAACTCATTTTGCTTCTTCATTTCTGTAAATTAATTCATTTACTGGCGGTGCTGGGTCACTGCCGCTGTTCGCCGGCTTTCTCTAGCTGCAATGAGCTGGGTCTACTCTTGATTGTAGTGCTCAGCTTTCTCATCACAGTGGTTTCTCTTGTGGAGCATGGGCTTTAGGGCACAGGGGTTTCAGTGGTTTTGGTGGCTGGGCTTAGCCCTGTGGCATGTGAGGTCCTCCTGGACCAGGAATTGAACCTGGGTCCCCTGCATTGCCAGGCATATTCTTTACCAAAACTGTCTACTTAGGTGGCGGGAAGAGTTCTCTTCAAAACACTGGATCTTAAGTAAATAACTCAAAGATGCATTTCAAGGTTCGACTGCACACAAGTTTGGGGTCTCCCTCTCTGGACATCCTGGACAGAAGGGAAGGCAGCAGTGATGAGCTGATCTGTGACTCTCAGTTCCTTGGTCCCTCCTGAGATTCCTGACCCCATACCAGCCTGGGGGAGGGCAGGAGAGGGTCTGAGCAGAAGCTCCACATGGACTCAGCAGGCCAAGGGCCACCCCATGAGCCAGCCTCTGCTCCCCTTTCCTCACTAGACCCCAGGGCTTACAGGTCAGCCACTGGCTCAAAACCCACTGATACAGCAGTGATAGCAGAGGTCATGATTACAGACCTAAAGAGCTTGTGAATGGCTGGGATCAGCTGGGGCTTAAGTTTGGTGTGTGTTCCACCTAACAAGAATCTTCCACATTTGACAGATGGAAAACAGGATTCCATTACATCCCCACGTTCCGTTTGATAATTATCCTATTCAGCCCTTTTCCTTTCTTGGTTGTGAAGTTTGAGCTTCTCAGATTTGCCTTTCTTTTCCCTCCTCCTGTCCTAACTACCAGAACTACCAGGATACCAAGTCTGACTTTGCTGGTGAAAAAGTCTCAGCAAGGGGAAAAAAAGTTTCTCTATTCTCCTATAGCTGCTGAAAAGCAAATACTATTCAGTATTGTAAAGCTGCTCTTGCCAAGGTTATTGTTAAGTAGTCTTTCAAGACCCCTGGACTTCAGAGATTGTTACTATTAATATATGCTGCGAAAGTGATCTTTAACTTTTAAAGTTTCTGATTCTGATTGGTTACTTGATAATTTGTAGTCCTGGAGGCACTGGTTAAACAGATATACAAGGTTTTCTGGAAGGTGTGATTTTCATTCTTAAGCCAGGAAAGGGTCAGTGTTGGCAACCTCCTCTACTCACAAGACCGTGGAGACAAAAATTAATAAAAACAATAACTTTATTAGATTTAGTTGTTAAAAGTCTAATCACTTTTTTAAAATATTTGTTTTTATTTATTTATTTGGCTGCTCAAGGTCTTAGATGCGGCACACAGGATCTTTGATCTTCAAGCTGTGGCACGTGGAATCTTTCGTTGCAGCATGCACACTCTTAGTTGGGGGCTTGTGGGATCTAGTTCCCTGACCAGGGATCGAACCCAGGCCCCCTGCACTGGGAGTGGGAGTCTTAGCCACTGGGCCACCAGGGAAGTCCCCAAAGTCTAATCAATGTAAGTCGAATGTTTAGGTTAACCTTATCAGCAATAAAGCCACAACTGTTAAATGGTGGTTGGAGTTATCCTTTACCTTTAGGAAACCTGTGGAGAGGGTGAACCCAAGTTGTCTCTCTTGCACAGGAGCACATCCGTCCTGCACTACAGCCAGGGCCAATTCCTCAGCAACCAGGAGTGCCTTAAACAGGTGAGGGCTCTTGGTCCTCCACAAAACCAGAGAAGGTCTCCATCTTTAAAGGCCAAAACAGCCTTTCCTGTTGAGAGAACTCTCCAGTCCTCTTCCCATTCCCCTGGAAACAGGATTTCAGTTACTGTTCAGAGATCCATGTCAGGCTGCGGCAGTGAGAGTGACAAATCCTAATCACGGGACACAGGGACCAGTGGCCAGTGACAAGGCCGTGACCCATCAACTGTGTAGAAAGGAATTTTCACAGAGGTGGGAAGTCCAGGTAGACAGACACACAGGTCGGCCAAGAGAGAAAGAGACACGCCCTCGTGGTTGTTTGACTCACTTCTGTGGGGCATTGCTTCCAGGTTCCTCTCGGCCAATCATCTTGCTTTGCCTGGTTCTGAGTCCATGTTTAGTGTATCTCAGGGGCCTTCCGTGTGTGCACACACATCTCAGCCCAGGCGGACTCCAGCGGAGAGGCCTGGGAGTAGGCTGCCATCACTTACTACAAGGTGCCGCTCTCTCCCTTCTTGACCATCAAGGAGACTTTCTGCGCATGTGTAGTCAGGAAGGTCTCCTTGACGTCAAGAATGAGGACTATGTGGACTTTCACCTCTTAACTGGGCAGGGCTGAGCTCTTCTCTCGCTCCTGCTATTTTGGAGTATCTGTTCACAAACTGTGGCTGCCCAGCCTGGGGTCCACCTACCTTCTGCCTCAGCTTCACCAAGAGGACAGAGGTGAGGAGGGCTGTTAGAGGTCCCGTCACCATCACGCAGACACCTTTTCTCAGTCCAGGGTCAGAAAAGAGACCACTGGATTCAGAACCAGCAGATTATTTGAACATGGAGGTTCTGAGAATGTGGGGATTCTCTATCCAAGAGCCATTCTCAACTCTGCTTCTATTTCCAAAGGAAACTGACAATGCAACTTCGAAATAGAGCACACAAAAACTGTAAATGCTACACTCTGCTCGCTTAGAAATCCTAAGTCCATTGGGCCCTGATGAAGGTGTTAAGAGACCCCACCTTGAGTCTTCCTTCATAGGAACCGTGAACCAGAGTGAGACCTGAGAGAGAAAGGCTGGATAATCACTGGCAACGGTAAGATCAACCAGGAGGAGCCTGTGTTCTTACGAATGAGCCTATATCCTTAACAACGGAACTCATGTTGCTTTGGAATTACTATAATCAGCACGAGTTGAAGGCAGGGCCGGTCAGTGGCCCCAGGACCTTCCTGCACTCACCCATCTGGCTCAGGTTCTTTGTCCAGCCCTTGTGTCTAGGCACACAAGGCCTCCCCTTTTTCCAAATGGCTTAACACTTCAGGTTTATAAACTGCAAATCCTATTTGTAAGTAAGGAAAAGGGTCAGTATGTCAAGAAATCAGGGTATCAGGGCAACTCTGATGGGGAGCCCCCTGATCCCAGGGCTCCAATTGAGAAGACTGTCCTCTTTGTCCCTGCTGCTAGCTCCTTCCTGCAGGCTCTAGATACTCACTTCCTTCCTTCTGTCCTTTCTCCCCAGAACAAGCTGAAGACTTTCCAGATTTTGGCTTTTCTGCCGTCCACTCTCACCTAAAAAATCTTAGATAAAAATTTTCTGCTGGTCACTATGGAAATACAGACAACGGGTAAGTAAAGTCTTGTCTTTATGGTTGACCCTTGAACATGGAGTTAGGGGCACCAATTCTCTGAGAGTCAAAAATCCCCTATAACTATAGAGTGAGGCCACACTATCCGTGGTTCCGCATCTGCGTATTCAACCAACCACAGATCAAGTAGTACTGCAAGAGGTATTTAGGGAAAGATCTGGCTTATAAATGAATCTGTTCAAACCCAAGTTGTTCAAAGGTCTACCGTATTTCTGGTTTTCATTTATTTATTTATTTGGCTGCCCTGGGTCTTAGTTGTGGTGTGTGGGATCTAGTTCCCTGATCAGAGATTGGACCCAGGCCCCCTGCTTTGGGAGCTCAGAGTCTTAGCCACTGGACAACCAGGGAAGTTCCCGGTTTTCCTTTTTTAAGATGCTATCCTGGGAATCTCTTATCACTCCATTCTTAACTACTTTCTCCAACTCTTGGCGTGGGAACTCACAGTAAGAGGGGCTGGCAAAGGAGTCTTCCACCTTAATGTCCCCCCCTCCATCTAATCTAATTAAATAATTCTGTTACATGATTACAGTAACAAAAGGCACTAAGGATTCGTTTTGTTTTTCTTTTTTCGGCTATGCCACACAGCTTGCAGGATCTTAGTTCCCTGACCAGTGATCAAAACTGTGCCCCCCTGCAGTGGAAGCATAGAGTCCTAAACAGTGGACTGCCAAGGAATTCCCAGCAGACATCTATTATATTTTGGGAATTTGGAAAAATATACTCTCTCTGGAGGGTCAGAATATACTGAGGCCGGGAAACCAGTGTGGTCCTGGTGAGCACATCTTTTTTGTATGACTGTGTGCAAGTATGTTCAGCAGCTCAGTTGTGTCCAACTCTTTTTAACTCTAAAGACTGTAGCCCACCAGGCTCCTCTGTCCATGGGATTCTCCAGGCAAGAATACTGGAATGGCTTGCCATGCCCTCCTTCAGAGGATCTTCCGGACCCAGGGATCCAACCTGTGTCTCCTGCATTGCAGGTGGATTCTTTACCCACTGAGTCACCTGGGAAGCCCTCTGAGTGCTTGGGATGACGTGAAAGACAACAGCCGTGGACAGCCACCCTAGAAACCTACCAGTTGCTCCCAGGCCTGTGATCCTGTTTATAAAGAACTGCAGGTATAAGAAAGGCAGTAACTGAGAATGCTCAAAAACTGCACACTTTTAACAGATAAGAATCTGGAGACATGAGTTGAGGAGTAGAAATATCTTGCCTCAGGGCCAAGGAGCCCCTCAATGGTTTCTGTCTTTCCTGGGGGATCAAGAAATGTACGGCTTCAGCCAGCAACACTCTCACCAGAGTAAGTGTGTGTGCGTGCTCAGTTGTGAAGCCAGTTGCCATTTCCTGCTCTGGGGATCTTCCCAACCCAGTGATCAAACCCTCCTCTCTCGCAATGGCAGGCAGATTCTTTCCCACTGAGCCACCAGGGAAGCCCTTATACCAATAAGTGGAAGTCAAAGTCACTCAGTTGTGACATTCTGAAGTGAGTGGGTAGCCATTCCCTGGATCTTCCCTGACTCAGGGATCGAACCCTGGTCTCCTACATTGCATGCAGATTCTTTACTGTCTGAGCCACCAGGGAAGTCAATAAGGGACACCGGCACATTCCAAGCCTTTTGCCTGACATAAAAAGAAATAAAGCAGAAAAGAAATACAGACAGAAAAAACAAATGCAGACCAAAAAAAAAAAAATTAGAAACTTAAGCTCAGAGGTCTACTTGGACAAATTCTGGAAGCTTTCCAGTCCCTGAAACATTTCATAGCACAGGAGAGGGGGAAGGCAGAAGGAAGATCCATTAGAAAAAAACAGTTAAGCCTTCCAGTTAGACCAATTGTGGGTCAGAGGAAAGTCCTTACTCAGTGTGATAACAATTCCAAAATTCTTGGGCATCAAGTCTATTGTAGAGGGCCTCTTGAGGGGAGTCCAGAGGCTTCCACTCTTTGTATCTGAAGTCCATGGCTACATCATCCAAGGTCAGGCTCCTGGAACTGGAGGTTTGTCCAGTATGGCCCAGGGTCATCCCATCACCTGCTTTGCCAAGGATCAGCAGGGCTGCAAACTTGAGAAGTGGGAGATGGACAGGGACCACTGAAGGGGTAGAACCCCCGTGACCCCAAGCCTGGGGGCTCGGGACCCACGCCCACTGTTACCTGGGGCACAGGCAGCATTGGGAGGCGAGGTCAAGGGGTGCATGGGGGTAGAACGCAGCCAGCCTGTCCTCTGCACGGATTCTATCAACGCCTGTCCAGTTGTCAAACGTGGTGTCACCAGCCGACCACCTCGGCTCCGCCCCCAGTCGACTTCCGGTCCTCTCCAGGGTGCCCGGAAGACCCCGAGTGTCTGTGGGCGGCGTGGGATGCGTGGGTACCGCAAGTCCGGGCCTTAACCTGAAACGTGCTGCCCGGACGCTGCTGCAAGCCTTGGCCTAGTCACATTTTAAGTAAGTCATCTTTCAAAATACTTTTACCCAGTGTAATTCCCACTGGACACCTTAAAAATAATAATAAATAGAAACAAAAAAGCAATGATATCCCTAACATATGGAAATAACGTATGTTATCTTAGTGAATTTTACCCTGATGATATTCTACACATAGTTTGATGTTTTTGTGTTTTTGTCATCTCCAATTTTCACACTTAATTCTTTCACGGGAGCACTCCTTCTCCACATCCCGTACTATGACCCAAGTAATAATTGCCCATTTACTGGATCATCATCCTTTGTACACAGAAGAACTGTACAAAAAAGATCTTCATGACCCAGATAATCACAATGGTGTGATCACTCTCCTAGAGCCAGACATCCTGGAATGTGAAGTCAAGTGGGCCTTAGAAAGAATCACTATGAAAAAAGCTAGTGGAGGTGATGGAATTCCAGTTGAGCTATTTCAAATCCTGAAAGATGATGCTGTGAAAGTGCTGCACGCAATGTGCCAACAAATTTGGAAAACTCAGCAGTGGCCACAGGACTGGAAAAAGTCAGTTTTCATTCTAATCCCAAAGAAAGGCAATGCCAAAGAATGCTCAAACTACCACACAATTGCACTCATCTCACACGCTAGTAAGGTAATGCTCAAAATTCTCAGGCTTCAGCAATATGTGAACCTAGAACTTCAAATGTTCAAGCTGGTTTTAGAAAAGGCAGAGGAACCAGAGATCAAATTGCCAACATCCGCTGGATCATTGAAAAAGCAAGAGAGTTCCAGAAAAACATCGATTTCTGCTTTATTGACTGTGCCAAAGCCTTTGACTGTGTGGATCACAATAATCTGTGGAAAATTCTGAAAGAGATGGGAATACCAGACCACCTGACCTGCCTCTTGAGAAACCTGTATGCAGGTCAGGAAGCAACAGTTAGAACTGAACATGGAACAACAGACTGGTTCCAAATAGGAAAAGGAGTACGTCAAGGCTGTATATTGTCACCCTGCTTATTTAACTTCTATGCAGAGTACATCATGAGAAATGCTGAGCTGGAGGAAGCACAAGCTGGAATCAAGATTGCCGGGAGAAATATCAATAACCTCAGATATGCAGATGACACCACCCTTATGGCAGAAAGTGAAGAACTAAAGAGCCTCTTGATGAAAGTGAAAGTGGAGAGTGAAAAAGTTGGCTTAAAGCTCAACATTCAGAAAATTAAGATCATGGTATCTGGTCCCATCACTTCATGGCAAATAGATGGGGAAACAGTGGAAACAGTGGCTGACTATTTTTCTAGGCTCCAAAATCACTGCAGATGGTGACTGCAGCCATGAAATTAAAAGACGCTTACTCCTTGGAAGGAAAGCTATGACCAACCTAGACAGCATATTAAAAAGCAGAGACATTACTTTACCAACAAAGGTCTGTCTAGTCAAGGCTATGGTTTTTCCAGCGGTCATGTATGGATGTGAGAGTTGGACTATAAAGAAAGCTGAGTGCCAAAGAATTGATGCTTCTGAACTGTGGTGTTGGAGAAGACTCTTGAGAGTCCCTTGGACTGCAAGGAGTTCCAACCAGTCCATCCTAAAGGAGATCAGTCCTGAGTGTTCATTGGAAGGACTGATGTTGAAGCTGAAACTCCAATACTTTAGCCACCTGATGCGAAGAGCTGACTCATTGGAAAAGACCCTGGTTTTGGGAAAGATTGAAGGCAGGAGGAGAAGGGGATGACAGAGGATGAGATGGTGGGATACATCACCGACTCAATGGACATGGGTTTGGGTAGACTCCGGGAGTTGGTGATGGACAGGGAGGCCTGGCGTGCTGCGGTTCATGGGGTCGCAAGGAGTTGGACATGACTGAGTGACTGAACTGCACATCCTTCATCTACTCATTCTATGTCAGATCACCTGGATTGATCTGGGAGTGCCAGCCTTCTTTAGAGTGGTGGCACTGAGTTTGTTTACCTGTCCTCTGGGAGGTGCTCAAGCTTGTTTTTGTGTTTTCTCCATAAAGCTCTTGACGATCGTGCCAGTTCTTACTCAGCCTCTCTCTACTCAAAGGTGGACCTTCTTATTATCTAGCTTTCCAGAAGAGTTTAACTTTTCTAAAGCAATTTGTTAGTTTTGGACACGTGGATCCTTTGAGTTTTGAATTTGAGTCGTGTTGGCTGCTAGAAAGCTTAAAGCAAGTCTTCTGGATCAAGAATATACGACTTTAGCACGTGTATTTTTTTGTATTGCTAGTGGTAGTCTTAGCCCCTCTCCTGCTTTGCAGATTTTGTTTTTTATCCTTTTGCCTTATACTTCTTGTTTAAGTGTTTTGTTTTTAATTTCTATAAAAATTATGTATTTACTTATTTTTGGCTGTGCTGGGTCTCCATTGCTCCCCACAGGCTTTCCCTAGTTGCAGCGAGCAGGGGCTACTCTTCCCTGCAGTGCGCACGCTTATAGCAGTGGCTTCTCTTGCTGTGGAGCAGAGGTGTATGGGCTTCACAGGCTGATGTATGCGGGCTCAGTATTTTCGGCTCCCAGGCTCTAGAGCACAGGCTCAACAGTTGTGGCCTACGGGCTTAGTTACCACATGGCATTGCCGACCAGGGATCCCGTCTCCTGTGTTGGCAGGTGGATTCTTTACCACTGAGCCACCAGGGAAGCCCTTAAGCATATTTTACCTTTTTCTTTGGTTTAGGCCGCTGTGCGCCCTTTTGAAACAAGGTAGTATATAAAGGGGAGAAAGAAATGGCAACCCACTGCAGTATTCTTGCCTGGAGAATCTTGTGGACAGAGGAGCCTGGTGGGCTGCTGTCCATAGGGTTGCATAGAGTTTGACATGACTGAAGCGACTTAGCAGCAGCAGCAGTATATAAAGGAATAACTAAAAATGCTCAACAATTCCCTAGTGGTGAAATAGACAGTTCTAATATTTAACTCTTTGAAATTTTGCCACAGATGAACATTTTTGACCATAAAGTGCTTTTTCTAATAAGGTTTTTCTGTAAGCCAAACTCTTAGAAGATGCTGCGTCAAGATAAAGGACATTCAATGAGTATTTCTTTTTTTTAACTAAATTTTAAAATTATTTATTCATTCACTTATTTTTGGCAGTGCTGGGTCTCTGTTGCTGAGCACAGTCTTTCTCTAGTTGTGCTAAGCAGGGCCTCCTCTTAGTTGCAATTTATGGGCTTATTATTGCAGTGGCTTCTCTTGTTGGGGAGTATGGGCTCTAGGTGCCCGGGCTTCGGTAGTGACAGCTCCTGGGCCCTAGAACACAGGCTCAGTAGTTGGGGCACAGGGGCTTAGTTCCATGTGGCATGTGAGATCTTCCTGGGCCGGGGATGGAACCTATGTCCCCTGCATTGGCAGGTGGATTCTTAACCACTGGACCCCCAGGGAAGTGCTCAGTGAGTCTTTCTTGAGACTTGTGGATGCTGCCAGATAGAGAGATGATTAGGTGAGGGGGAGATGTCACATTTTTTGAGAGTTTATTCAAAGTCAGGTACTTGCCAAACTCCTCACGTTAGTCCTGCTCTCCAAATCCATGAATGTGCAATCCGATAAAAGTTACATAACCATAAAGGACAGGACCCAGTGAAAGACTTCCCAGTGATAAGGGCTGTCACAGACCAGGGGAAGGGCAGTACTGAGAGATGGAGGTAGTCCAGTGCCAAGGAGGCGGGCATCCTAGGAACACATCTGAGAGCAGAAAAGACTGTTTGTAGTTGCTTCTATTTAAATTAATTTTCAATTAATTAAAGTTGTAAATTTACAAACAAATTTTCTTAAGTTTAACTTACCTAACTTTGATGTTCTATTTAGAAATATTATAAATTTTGTGTAAAAATTAGAGCAAGAGCTTGTTCCTTGATTAATGTTCAATTAGTCAGTGGATTTGACATATTAGATTTGCTTGAACATTATTCATGCCATTTACAAAGTTAGTTAATTAGGTTCTCTTAAATATTTAAGCTGCATTTACAAATTTAATATACTTGCTTTTTTTCAAGCACTTCAAATGCCTCGTAGGACAGATTTACAAGTCAAGCAAGAAAAAAATCTTCTTAATCATGTAATAATTCCCCAAAACCTATTAATTCAAGAGTCTACTTATGGAAAGTCAAGTTATCGTCAAGATTTCAATGCCGTTTACAAATGAAATCAAATTATCTAATAACTTTCAGCTTCAAATCACAAGTCTAAGACAAAGTTTTGTTGTTGTTCAGTCGCTAAGTCATGTCCACCCCAAGCTCCTCTGTCCTCTGCTATCGCATGGAGTTTGCTCAAACTCATGTCCATTGAGTCGGTGATGCTATCCAACCATCTCATCCTCTGCCACTCTCTTCTCCTTTTGCCTTCAATCTTTCCTAGCATCAGGGGCTTTTCCAATGAGTCAGCTCTTCAAATCGGGTGGCCAAAGTATGAGAGCTTCAGCTTCAACATCAGTCCTTCCAATGAATATTCAGGACTGATATCCTTTAGGATTGACTAGTTTGATCTCCTTGCAGTCCAAGGGACTCTCAAGAGTCCTTTCCAGCACCATAGTTAGAAAGCATCAATTCTTTGGTGCTCAGCCTTCTTTATGGTCCAACTCTCACATCCAAACAAGACTACTGGAAAAACCAAGCTTTGACTAAACAGACCCTTGACAGCAAAGTGGTGTCTCTGGTTTTTAATACACTGTCTAGGTTTGTCACAGCTTTCCTTACAAGGAGCAAGTGTTTTTTAATTTCATGCCAGTCACTGTGAGCAGTGATTCTGAAACTCAAGAAAATAAAATCTGTCACTGCTTCCACTTTTTCCCCTTTTATTTGCCGAAAAGTGATGGGACTAGATGCCATAATCTTAGTTTTTCATACTGAGTTTCAAGCCATTTTTTCCTACTTTCTTCTTTCACCTTCATCAAGAGGCTCTTTACTTCCTCTTTACTTTTTGTCATTAGAGTGGTGTCATCTGCATATCTGAGGCTGTTGATATTTCTCCCAGCAATCTTGATTCCAGCTTGTGATTCATCCAGCCCAGCATTTTACATGATGTACTCTGCATGTAAGTTAAACAAGCAGGCTGACAATATACGGCTTTGACGTACTCCTTTCCCCCAGTTTGGAACCAGTAGGATGTTCCATGTCCGGTTCTAACTGTTGCCTCTTGACCCATGTACAGATTTCTTAGGAGACAGATAAGGTGGTCTGGCACTCCCATCTCTTTAGGAATTTTCCACAGTTTGTTGTGATCCACACAGTCAAAGGCTTTAGTGTAGTCAATGAGGCAGAAGTACATGTTTTTCTGGAACTTCCTTGCTTTCTCCATGATCCAACGAGTGTTGGCAATTTGATCTCTGCTTCCTCTGCAGAGATCTTTGAAACCCAGCTTGTACATCAGGAAGTTCTCAGTTCATGTACTGCTGAAGCCTAGCTTGAAGGATTTTGAACATAACTTTGCTAGCATGTGAAATGAGCACAATTACAGTGTAGTTTGAATATTCTTTGGTATTGCCCTTCTTTGGGATTGGAATGAAAACTGACTTTTTCCAGTCTGTGGCCACTGATGAGTTTTCCAAATCTGCTGACATACTGAGTGGGGCACTTCAACAGCATCATCTTTTAAGATTTTAAATAGCTCAGCCAAAATAGAAGGGGAAAAAAAGGAAAAAAAAATAGCTCAGCTGGAATTCCATCACCTCTGCTAACTTTGTTTGTAGTAATACTGCATAAGGCCCACTTGACTTCACACTCTAGGATGTCTGGCTCTAGGTGAGTGACCACACAGTCGTGGTTGTCCAGTTCATTAAGATCTTTTTTGAATAGTTTTGTGTATTCTGGCCACCTCTTCTTAATCTCTTCTGCTTCTTTTAGGTCCTTACCAATTCTGTCCTTTATTGTGCCCATCCTTGCATGAAATACTTCCTTTCTATCTCTAATTTCTTGATGAGATCTCTAGTCTTTCCCATTCTATTATTTCCCTCTAATTTTTTTGCATTGTTCCTTTAGGAAGGCCTTCTTATCTCTCTTGGCTATTCTCTGGAACTCTACATTCAGCTGGGTATATCTTTCCCTTTCTCCCTTGCCTTTCACTTCCCTTCTTTCTTCAGCTATTTCTAAAGCCTCCTCAGATAACCACTTTGCCTTCTTATGTTTCTTTTTATTTGGGACGGTTTAGGTACTGCCTCCTGTACAATATTATGAACCTCCATCCATAGTTCTCCAGGCATTCTGTCTACCAGATCTAATCCCTTGAATCTATTGGTCACCTCCACGGTATAATCATAGGGATTTGATTGAGGTCATCCCTGAATGGCCTAATGGTTTTCCCTACTTTCTTCAACTGAAGCCTGAATTTTGCAATAAGGAGCTCATGATCTGAGCCACAGTCAACTCCAGGTCTTGTTTCTGCCGACCGTATGGAGCTTCTCCATCTTTGACTCAAAGAACATAATCAGTCTGATTTTGGTATTGACCATCTGGTGATGTCCATGTGTAGAGTCATCTCTTTTGTTGTTGAAAAGGATGTTTGATATGACCAGTGTGTTCTCTTGGCAAAACACTGTTAGTCTCTGCCCTGCTTCATTTTGTACTCCAAGGCCAAAATTGCCTGTTATTCCAGGTATCTCTTGACTTCTTTTGCATTTCAACCCTCTATGATGAAAAGGACATCTTTTTTTGGTATTAGCTCTAGAGGGTGTTGTAGGTTTTCACAGAACCAATCAACTGCAGTTTCTTTGGCATCAATGGTTGGGGCACAGATTTGGATTACTGTGCTGTTGAATGGTTTGCCTTGGAAATGAACCGAGATCATTCTGTCATTTTTGAGATTTCATCCAAGGACTCTGTTTTGAACTCTTGTTGACTATGAGGGCTACTCCATTTCCTCTAAGGGATTCTTGCCCACAGGAGTAGATATATTGATTGTCTGAATTAAATTCGCCCATTCTCACCCATTTTAACTCACTGATTCTTAAGAAGCTGATGTTCATTCTTGCTACCTCCTGCTTGACAACGTCCAATTTCCCCTTTATGGGTCACAGTCTTGTCGTGGCAACGGGGCTTGCATAACTCAATGAAGCTATGAACCATGACAGGCAGGGCCACCCAAGATGAGTCACAGTGAAGAGTTCTGACAAAATGTCGTCCCCTGGAGGAGGAAATGGCAACCCACTCTGATATTCTTGCTTAGAGAACCCCGTGGACAGTATGAAAAGACAAAAAGATATAACACCAGAAGATAAGCCCCCCAGGTTGGAAGGTGCCTGATATGCTACTGGGGAAGAGTGTAGAGCAATTATTAATGGCTCCAGAAAGAATGAAGCAACTGGGCCAAAGTGGAAACGATGCTCTGTTGTGGATGTCTGGTGGTGAAAGTAAAGCCCAATACTGTCAAGAACAGAAGCATTCAGGAAAGGGCAGGAGAGAGGAGACTCCAGTCCACACGTCTTACCAAATTCCCAGAATCATTCTCACTGGACTCCATCCTGGATGAGTGATGTGCGCCACCAGGAAGGACACTGAGTTGGAGTCATTGGCCAGAGACAACTCAGAAACTGAAACTGTTTACCTCAGACTGGGACTTGAACCCTTGTGCTGGGACTCAAACCCAGCCAAAACCCATGGTTTCAGGCCCTAATGAAGCTCTGGTTCTTGACGTCTCATCACAGAAAAAATTCAGTGAGAGACAAAGTGATAGGTAAGAAGTGGGTTTATTCAGATTCAGAGAGAAGCACACTCCACAGACAGAGTGTGGGCCATCGCAGAGGGCGAGTGAAGCCACAAAATGTGGCATGGTTAGTTTTTATGGGCTAGTTAATTTCACCTCCTAATAAGTGGGAGGATTATTCCAATTGTTTTGGGGAAGGGCTAGAGATTTCCAGTAATTGGGCCACCACCCGCTCCCTGGTCTTTTGACAGTGCCTTGGAACTGTCATAGGGCTTCCCTGGTAGCTCAACTGGTAAAAAATCCACCTGCAACGCAGGAGACCCTGATTTGATTCCTGGGTCGGGAAGATCCTCTGGAGAAGGGATAGGTTACCAACTCCATTATTCTTGGGCTTCCCTGGTGGCTCAGATGGCAAAGAATCCACCTACAAGGTGGAAGACTTGGATTTGATCCCTGGGTTGGGAAGATCCTCTGGAGAAGGGAATGGCTACCCACTCCAGTATTCTGGCCTGGAGAATTCCATGGTATAGTCCATGGACCACAAAGAGTTGGGTACGGCTTTCACTTTCACTTTTGGAGCTGTCATGGCACCTCTGGCATGTCACTAGCTTGCCAGTTGACATTCAAAGACTTATCTGCCAGCTTGGACTCATCTGATTCTAATCGGTTTATATTGTGTCTTTGGGCTATGCCATTCTTTCAAAAGTTGTGCCCTGCCCTTTTCTCTCCTGTTACAAGGCCAACCCCATCACCATAAAACCCAAGACTGTGAGCCATGTGGCAGAGCAGTTCTCCTGTGTTCCCTCGCTCTGCTGCTATCTGCCCGGGCACCCCTTCACAGTAAAGTCTTTTGCTTTTTTTGCATGTCTTTTGATTGTTGGCAAGAGCCCACTCTTAGGCCCTGGAAGGAGTTCCCTTCCTGCGACAGATTGGGAAGCCACTCTGAAGGAGAAAAACCAGGTCTCATCAAGGAATATTCCCCAACCCCAGAGAAGGGGGACCTGGCTGGATTTGCCTAGCTGATTTTGTTACCAAGTCCAAGCTGACTCTGCTCACTGCACAAGAGGCCAATGAATCTGAAAGATGAGGTGTTTAGGACAGAAAATGACTTTATTCGAAAAGTCAGCTGACGTAAAGATAGCAGGCTAATGTCTCAAAATAACCATCTTGTAGGTGCCTGGAGGCCAGTTTCTTTTATAGAACAGGGAGGGGAAGGAGTTGAGGAAGTAAAGTTAAAAGGCCATTATCTTGCAAGTATCTCCTGGAATCCTGTGTGGATCACAACAAACTGTAGAAAATTCTTAAAGAGATGGGAATACCAGACCACCTTACCTGCCTCCTGAGAAATCTGTGTGCAGGTCAAGAAGCAACAGTTAGAACCGGACATGGAACAAACAGACTGGTTCCAAATCAGGAAAGGAGTACGTCAAGGCTGTATATGGTCACCCTGCTTATTTAACTTATATATAGTACATTATGCGAAATTCCAGGCTGGATGAAGCACAAGCTGAACTCAAGACTGCCAGGAGAAATATCAATAACCTCAGATATGCAGATGACACCACCCTTAGGGCAGAAAGCAAAGAACTGAAGACCCTTTTGATGAAAGTGAAAGAGGAGAGTGAAAAAGCTGGCTTAAAGCTCAACATTACAAAAACAAAGATCATGGCATCCAGTCTCATCACTTCATGGCAAATAGATGGGGAAACAATGGAAACAGTGACAGACTTTATTTTCTCGGGCTCCCAAATCACTGCAGATGGTGATTGCAGCCATGAAATTAAAAGACACTTGCTCCTTGGGAGAAAAGCTATGACAAACCTAGACAGCATATTGACTAAGCGCAGGCGGTTAATGCAAAGAAATAGCATTAATGCTATTTCCTCAGCGATCAATGCAAAGAAATAGAGGAAAACAACAGAATGGGAAAGACTAGAGATCTCTTCAAGAAAATTAGAGATACCAAGGGAACATTTCATGCAAAGATGGGCTTGATAAAGGACAGAAATGGTATGGACCTAACAGAAGCAGAAGATATTCAGAGGTGGCAAGAATACACAGAAAAACTATACAAAAAAGATCTTCACAGTCCAGATAATCATGATGGTGTGATCACTCTCCTAGAGCCAGACATCCTGGAATGTGAAGTCAAGTGGGCCTTAGAAAGCATCACTACGAACAAAGCTAGTGGAAGTGATGGAATTCCAGTTGAGCTATTTCAAATCCTGAAAGATCATGCTGTGAAAGTGCTGCACTCAATATGCCAGCAAATTTGGAAAACTCAGCAGTGACCACAGGACTGGAAAAGGTCAGTTTTCATTCCAATCCCAAAGAAAGGCAATGCCAAAGAATGCTCAAACTACTGCACAATTGCACTCATCTCACATGCTAGTAAAGTAATGCTCAAAATTCTCCAAGCCAGGCTTCAGCAGTACGTGAACCATGAACTTCCAGATGTTCAAGCTGGTTTTAGAAAAGGCAGAGGAACCAGAGATCAAATTGCCAACATCTGCTGGATCATTGAAAAAGCAAGAGAGTTCCAGAAAAACATCGATTTCTGCTTTATTGACTATGCCAAAGCCTTTGACTGTGTGGATCACAATAACCTGTGGAAAATTCTGAGAGAGATGGGAATACCAGACCACCTGACCTGCCTCTTGAGAAACCTGTATGCAGGTCAGGAAGCAACAGTTAGAACTGGACATGGAACAACAGACTGGTTACAAATAGGAAAAGGAGTACATCAAGGCTGTATATTGTCACCCTGCTTATTTAACTTATAGGCAGAATACATCATGAGAAACGCTGGACTGGAAGAAACACAAGCTGGAATCAAGATTGCCAGGAGAAATCTCAATAACCTCAGATATGCAGATGACACCATCCTTATGGCAGAAAGTGAAAAGGGACTAAAAAGCCTCTTGATGAAAGTGAAAGTGGAGAGTGAAAAAGTTGGCTTAAAGCTCAACATTCAGAAAATTAAGATCATGGCATCCAGTCCCATCACTTCATAGGAAATAGATGGGGAAACAGTGGAAACAGTGTCAGACTTTATTTTTTGGGCTCCAAAATCACTGCAGATGGTGACTGCAGTCATGAAATTAAAAGATGTTTACTCCTTGGAAGGAAAGTTATGACCAACCTAGATAGCATATGCAAAAGCAGAGACATTATTTTGTCAACAAAGGTCTGTCTAGTCAAGGCTATGGTTTTTCCTGTGGTCATGTATGGATGTGAAAGTTGGACTGTGAAGAAGGCTGAGCACCAAAGAATTGATGCTTTTGGACTGTGGTGTTGGAGAAGACTCTTGAGAGTCCCTTGGACTGCAAGGAGATCCAACCAGTCCATTCTGAAGGAGATCAGCCCTGGGATTTCTTTGGAAGGAATGATGCTAAAGCTGAAACTCCAGTACTTTGGCCACCTCATGTGAAGAGTTGACTCATTGGAAAAGACTCTGATGCTGGGAAGGATTGGGGGCAGGAGGAGAAGGGGACGACAGAGGATGAGATGGCTGGAGTGCATCACTGACTCGATGGACGTGAGTCTGAGTGAACTCCGGGAGTTGGTGATGGACAGGGAGGCCTGGCGTGCTGCGATACGTGGGGTCGCAAAGAGTCTTACACGACTGAGCGACTGGACTGAACTGAGACAGCATATTAAAAAGCAGAGACGTTACTTTGTCAACAAAGGTCCATCTAGTCAAAGTTATGGTTTTTCCAGTAGTCATGTATGGATGTGAGAGTTGGACCATAATGAAGGCTGAGCACCGAAGAATTGATGCTTTTGAACTGTGGTTTTGGAGAAGATTCTTGAGAACCCCTTGGACTGCAAGATCAAACCAGTCAGTCCTAAAGGAAATCAGTCCTGAATATTCATTGGAAGGACTGATGCTGAAGCTGAAGCTCCAATAATTTGGCCACCTGATGCAAAGAGCTGTCATTTGAAAAGACCCTAATGCTGGGAAGGATTGGAGGAGAAGGGGATGACAGAGGATGAGATGGTTGGATGGCATCACTGACTCAATGGTCATGAGTTTGAGCAGGCTCTGGGACTTGGTGATGGACAGGGAGCGCTGCACTCCATGGGGTTGCAAAGAGTTGGACTGAACTGATCTCTTGGAATGTTTAACTTCAAGGAGGGGATGTGTTGCTTCATTCTTGTAGCCATTCACAGGTGGGCACCTGTCAGATCTGCCTCTGAGCTGAACAAAGTCACTTTTAGTTTAACAGTCAGGCAGAGCGGCAGGATTCCCTGAGGCAGTCCATTATATATGATTGTAATAACGAAAGCACCAAAGGAGGGAGGGGGGGGAGGTTAAAGAAACAGATCCACCCTGGAGTCAGAAATGGCCCTTCCCTGCAACAATTTCAGAAGTGTTCTGGACCAGTGACTTCTGTATGCCAACTATTCTTCCTTATTCTTCTTCAGAGGAGTGTCTATTGTGATTTTTCTGGCCCAGACTCACCATGGTATTTTGGGTGTGTATGAGATAAATAACTTGCCTTTTTAGATCATAGGCATTCCATTCAAGAGCTGCGTTCAGACCTGATGTAGATCACAAGATCCTGGACCTTGGGCTTAATGTCATGATTGATGCCTCTTTATGGCTTCCTGAAGTGGGGATAAGCATACTTTGCCTGGAGGGAGAACAGAAATAATTGTTGGAGGACAGATTGGTAGGTTGATTTAATTGATGGCTCCAACTCATCACTCTTCCCTGTAGCCACTTCCTTTGTCCTGTAAATTTGTGGTTTCTTGTGATAGCTTATGGTGAACGATGTTGGATTCGTAATCTTGGAAGATTTAGCTTCGGTACCAGAGAACAGCCTTGATCACTCAAGAGCTTTTGGGTAACAGAGTTTTATTAAAGTGAAAAAGGACTGAGAAAGCTTCGGACATAGACGTCAGAAGGGGGACGGAGAGTGCCCTCCTTATCAAGGCCTTACATACTTTTACCAGACCCACTCCCACAACATAGGTCTTAAGACAACAAGATTAGTCAGAAGGTTCTTGTTAAGAAGCAGAAACATGTCCTCAAGCAAGATACATTGTTATTGTATAATCATTAGCACAGAACTTAAGGAAAAACATACCCTTGAGAAAGATGAGTTTTGTTGTGTAATCATTAGCTCCGGGCTTAAAGAAAATAATGTCTTAAGTGACTAAGAGAAAGCAATGCAGAAAAGAAAGTTTGTCCTTTTCTCCTCTGAACCCCATTCAGAGGAGCGGAGGACTTCTTATCAACCTAAGAATTAACTCTCTCATTTGCATAACAGAAGCAGAGTCAATTTCCCCACCCTCTTTTTTGAAAAATATTTATTTGACTGCACCTTTATTTAAAATATGTATTTTATATAAAACATATATTGCATATTTATAAAAATATATAAAATAAATGAAAAATATTTATTTATTTGACAGGCCTTATTTGTTGCACTCAGGATCTTTGGTCTTTGCTGTGGCATGGGAGACCTTTAGTTGCAGCATGCAAGATCTAGTTCCCTGATCAGGGATCGAACCCATACCCCCTGCATGGCGAGTATGGAGTCTTAGCCAGTGGACCACGAGGGAAGTCCCTCCCCAACCTCTTGAAGAATTAGAATTTAGCCATGTGACCTGCTGTGGCCATTGTAGTAATGTTGGCCGACTTGACGAAAGTAGAGGCTAGAACAAGTGTGATTCTGCTACTTCTCTTGGTCCTCTGTGACCGCCATGAGAACATGTGAATGTGAGGTCATGCCAAGCTTAAGCTGCGGAGGGACGACGCGTGACGGAAACTGAGCTGGCCCAGCTGAGGTTATCTTAGACAAGCCAGACGGTAGCAGACCTGCCGGTTGATGACGAAGGCATGAATGTACCCAACTAAGAACAGCTAAGCCTGGCCCAGTCAGCAGAATTGTCCACTTCAACCATAATCTGTGGAAAAAAATAAATATTTCTGTCACGCGAGTATATGTTCCTCGGTTCTTTGTCTCGTCACAACAAAGATTTGGAGCGACGGACATTAAAGTCCTCGGCGCGTCACAGCTCTTGGGTCTTTGGACAAACCGTGCTACAGCTCTTAGGCAAATCAGTGTTACAGCTCCATTTTATTTAGAAGATAGCAGGAGAACCCAAGACTCGAAGAGAAGAGAATGGAGGAGTGCGTGGGGGTGGGGGGCGGGGTGGGGAGAGAGAGAGAGCGCGCACGCACGGGGGAAAGAGAGAGAGAGAGAGAAAGAGAGAGAGAGAGAAAGAGAGAGAGAGCGCGCACGCACGGGGGAGAGAGAGAGAGAGAGAGAAAGAGAGAGAGAGAGAAAGAGAGAGAGAGCGCGCACGCACGTGGGAGAAAGAGTCGGTGAGAGAGCTCTTTGCCTCCTCCTTTTACGTTTTTTTCCTCCACCTGGGCCTGCCCTATGCAAATTGGGCTTAGCCAGGACTGCTGTTTGTTCTGCCTGAAGTCTTCACTCTGGTCCTTGGACCTCCCTTTGACCTTCCTTGTCTTTTAGCCACCGCCATTTTGGACTCCTTTTCCCTATTCTACCTACCTAACATTTCCCACAGAACTAATAGATGATTTTTGTTTTAAGTTGCTAAGCTTTGGGATAGTTTTGTTACGTAGCAATAACTACCTGATACATGGTTATTGGTTATGAATGTACATTTTTTAAAGATTAGGAAAGGACTAGACAAATGTTAAGAAAAATGAATTGTGGTGATTTTTAGTTTTTTCTTCTGTTATCCCTAATAACTATGTTTCCCAGTTATAATAAAAAGAAAGCAGAATAACATAACGGTAAAGATCATAGACCTCAGAGAAATCTTAGGTTCTAATATGTTAACTAAAAAAGATGCACAACGTGAGAGTTACAAGTTAAGTTTTATTTGGTTCAAAATGAGGACTGCAGCCGACAGCACCTCAGATAGCTCTGAGAAACTGCTCCAAAGAGGTAGTGATGGAAAGGCAATATATATGATTTTGGTGAAGGGGGAGTTCAATACAATCAAGCACTTATTTTATTCATACAAAAAGTTATCTGCTAGTCACGAGGAGCTGATGTCATCATGAAGGGATTTAGTGCTTCTCCAGATACGAGGAGTGTAAGAGGGTCATGAAATCAGGGCCTGAAAATATGGTGGTGGGTTAGTCCCTAAGTCGTGTCCGACTCTTGGACTCTTGCGACCCCACTGACTGTAGCCTGCCTAGCTCCTCTGTCTATGGGATTCTCTAGGGAAGAATACTGGAGTGTGTTGCCATTTCCTTCTTCAGGGGATCTTCCCAACCCAGGGATCAAATCCGGGTCTCCTGCATTGAAGGCAGATTCTTTACCAACTGAGCTATAAGGGAAGCCCAAATGAGGAGATGCAAGGGGAAATCAGTTCCTGAGAATATGTAACTATCTGAAGTCTTGTTTCACCAATTTCTCTGGAGCACAATGTGCCTCACTCTCCACACTGAACTCCCTTCCGGGTGTGTTGAAAGTCAGCAGCCGCAGCAGCACAGGATTCAGTCTCTGCAGAAGCAGCTGACAAATGCCCTTGTTGTTCAGTCACAGGCAAATACCCTTGGCAAGTGCTAGTTTGTAGTATGCTTGTTTTTTTCACTCAGACTCTGGGAGAGTTACTTAGTCATCCTAAACCTCAATTTCTCTATCTTCTAAATGGGTATATTTCATAAAGTTGTGAAAATTAAACAAGATAAACTATATAAAGAATATAGTATGTACATGTACATATAATGTGTATTTTGGCCCCATCACTTCATGGCAAATAGAAAGGGAAAAAGTGGAAGCTGTGACAGATTATATTTTCTTGGGCTCAAAATCACTGTGAACAGTGACTGCAGACATGAAATTAAAAGACATTTGCTCCTTGGAAGGCGCAAACCTAGGTTTGTCTATGGCAAACCTAGACAGTGTATTAAAAAGCAGAGACATCATTTTGCTGACAAGGGTCTGTATAGTCAAAGCTATGGTTTTTCCAGTAGTCATGTATGGATGTGAGAGTTGGACCATAAAGAAGGCTGAACGCCAAAGAATTGATGTTTTTGAACTGTGGTGCTGGAGAATTCTTGAGAGTCCCTTGGACTGCAAGGAAATCCAACCAGTCAATCCTAAAGGAAATCAACCCTGAATAGTCACTGAAAGGGCTGATGCTGAAGCTGAAGCTGAAGCTTTAATAGTCTGGCCACCTGCTGAGAAGAGCTGACTCATTGGAAAAGCCCCTGATGCTGGGAAAGATTGAAGGCAAATGGAGAAGGGGGTGGCAGAGGATAAGATGGTTGGATGGCATCACCAACTCGGTGAACATGAATTTGAGCAAACTCCAGGAGATAGTAGAGGACAGAGAAGCCTGGCATGCTGCAGTCCATGGGGTTACAAAGAGTTGGACATGACTTAGCGACTGAACAACAACAGCAATGTATCAGACACGTAATAAAAACTCAGATTTTATCATTAATAATAGAATATTTTTGAAGATTACAATGAGGTCCTATTTTTTTGATTAGCAGTATTGATGAAATTCAGTAGCTTCAACTTAAAGTTTCTACCCTTAAATCATATACATGACAAGACAAATACAAATACTCAAGCTAAATTCCATTCCCTTCTGGTTTATAGAGCCTTCATGGTACTCAGTAAATGTTTGTTGAGTGAGTGAAAGAAAGCATGAATTCTTATTTTGTTTTACATTTAGAGGGACTGGCCCAAAAGCTATGTAAGAGGCAGACTGAAGACTTATACCCAGATCCCAAAACTTAAAATGAAATGCATTTCCTAACTAGTGGTTAAAAACCTAATGGTTAAAACCATTAACCTTACATAAGATCTAAAGAACTGGAGATCTATATATATCCCTTATATATCTGAGAGATACCCAAGGAAAAATGAGACTTCCTGATTTAGCTTACAATTCAGGATTAAATACCATCTTGTAAGTTTATTTAAATTTTTAAAAAATTAATTTATTTCTTTGGCTGTGTCAGGTCTTAGCTTTGGCATGCTGGAATTTCGATCTTGGTTGTGGCATGTAGGCTTTAGTTTTCTGAGCAGGGATCAAATCTGGGCCCTCTGCACTGTGGCTCAGAGTCTTGGCCACTGGATCACCAGGGAAGTCCCTAAATGCCATCTTAAAGGGGAAAGGGGAGGGCTTATATAGGCCTCTCAGGGGAGAGTAAATGACTTTTAAGGAAGATAAATGGGCCCTTAGGAGAAGAGATGGGAGATATGACAGTTTGTGACAAAGTTTGTCTGATACAACGTGGACTTCAAGTCTCCTTTTTGAAGATAAATAAGTCTTCTCTGGTTGATGAAACTCCTGGGAGGGGAATCTATGACAATTCATCTAAAGGAGGATCTGTCTTTAGACAGATGGGGGGATTCAGAGAAACCCTTTCCCTGCATTTGCTGTTTTTCAAATGCCTACAGCTCAAAATATACCAAAGTGTCATATTTTGAAGTCAAAAGTATGTCCTTCTGATGTCAAAGTATGAAGAAGCATGTTGAAACAAAGAAAGGAGGTGGGTGGGGAACAGATCCCGTGAAATGTGGATTGGGGCACAGGGAGGAAGTGGGAGGGGCTTTGAAGACCGCAGCACTGGGACCGTCAGGTAGGAGTCAGAGGAAAGGGAAGGTCTCAAACGCCTGTCTGTTCCCTCCTCTGAGAAGCCTCCTTGGCTCACCCCCAGACCTGGCTTAATGCACCTCCTCCAGGACCCCACGGCCCTGCCCTGACACTTCTCACTTGAGTCATCATCACTGCTCGGCACCTCCTCCTTTGCGTGGAAGCTCCTGAGGATAGAGAGACACTGACTTCCCAGTGCCTCCACCAGGGATCGGCAAAGAGGAGGCCAGCGTGATGAGCAGAGTGGATCCAGTGGATTTGAAGTAGGGATTCGACATGGAGAAGACAGTGTTTTGTGAAGTGTGGTGGTGGGATTGAGTGGAGTAGGACCCAAGGAAGGGCCACTAGCTAAACTTGGAACATGGAGGATACACCCCGGGCCGTGGCAGTGGGACTGGGAAGGCAGAGATGGGGCGGTGAGGAGCAGAGATGCTCCAGGTGCAGTGCTGACTCAGGGCAGCCATGGGTGCAGCGGAGCTCCCACATACGAAGCTGTGTGCCTGGAGGGCCCTGGGCAGCAGGGAAGAGGCGTCTCCCATGGACAAAATCCTTCTGGGTTTCCCCCTGACAGGCACCGAGGCCGAGACAAATCCCATAGCATCACACAGTGTGGAAACTGGCTTTCTGATATTGTGATTTGTAATAAGAAATACATCTTTGGTTTTTGTCCTTATTCCTGGCACTGAATGCCTAAAACCCTTGACATTTCCTAAGTGGTATAAGAGCGATATATTAAGGTGCATTTTTTTAAAGGTGCATTTTGTTATTCATAACAAGGCCCTTTCAGCCACATCTGAGTTTATGTTAATCAGGTGACTTTTGGGAAGCCCCTACAGATGGGGGCAGGGTGCCAGGGGAACCAACTGTGATTGGAGAGTTGGAACTTTCAGCCCCGTCCTCCCATCCTGGAGAAGGGGAGAGGGGTTGGAGGTTAAATTAGTCACTAGTAGTCGTGTAATGAAGCTTCCATAAGAATTTCTGAGCCATGAGGTTTGGGAGAGCTTCCTGGTTGATGATCACCTGCCAGGAGGGTGGCACACCCCAAACTCCACGGGGACGGAAGCTCTTGTGCCCTGGACTTTTCCAGACCTGGCCCCAAGTATCTCTTCATCTGCTTGTTCATTTGTATCTTTTATTTTTAGATATTTACTTATTTGGCTGAGCCGGGACTTATTTGCAGGAGGTGGGATCTTCTATCTTAGCTGTGGCAAGTTAACCTTTAGTTGCAGCGTGTGGGATCTAGTTCCCTGACCAGGGACTGAAGCCAGACACCCTGCATTAGGAGTGTGGCATCTTAGCCACTGGACCACCAGCTAAGTCCCCACTTGTATCTTTTAATATCCTTTGTAATAAACTAGGAATCCATTTTTTAAAATGAATTCTTTTTTAAAAAAAGCATCATTTATTGGACCGCCCCAGGTCTTAGTTACTGCATACGGGATCTTTAGGTGAGATGTACGAATTCTTAGTTGTGGCACGTGGAATCTAGTTCCCTGACAGGGGATTGAACCTGGGCCGCCTACTTTGGGAGCCTGATGTCTTAGCCACAGGACCACCACAGAAGTCCCGAAACTAATTAATCTAGTAAGCAAGCTCTTTGCTGAACCATTCTAGCAAATGGATCCAACCAGAGAAAGGGGTTGTTGGAACTTCTGATCTATAGCTGGTCTGTCAGAAGCATCCGAACTTCTAATTGGCCTTTGAGGTGGGGGTCAGAGTAGTCTTCAGGGACTGAGCCCTTAACCTGTGGGATGTGATGCTATCTCCAGGTTGACAAGTGCCAGATTTGAGTTAAACTACAGGACACATAGCTTTGCCGGGGAAAGAGAAAACAAGGTCAGTAAGAGAAGCAGCCACGCCCCCCGAGCCTCACCTCATCAGGAGGAGGTGAGCCAGGCTGGTGGCAGCTGGTCCTGCTTTACAGCGTGCCCTCCAGCCAGAGGGCTTCATGCCATCACTCTGCCCTTGTATGGAGCTGGCATGGGAAAGCAGCCTTGTTGGTGAAGGAACACCAGGCTGCTTGGCACCGCACACAGTCTAGATTCAGGGAGCCAGCCCATTACAGGAATTGTCTGAGGATGCTGGTAACTGGATACCTCTGGCCTGTGAATATTACCAGGTTCCTAACCAGCCAAGGAGGGGAGCACAGAATACTCCGATTAGCCCCCAGTCCAGTGGTCAGCTGAACTTGGATGTGGCTCCTGTCACTGGCAGAAGGAAGGAGGGGGTTAATTCAAGCCAGTTCCATTGTTCAGGCCAGCCAAGGTCATGTGAAAATAATCTTGTCTGTTACACTACACATCACAACCTGCGGACTCTGCCACCTCACCAGGACTGGATTTGGATTTAGCCTGCACGCAGCCCTTCTCACAGGAAATGGCAACCCACTCCAGTGTTCTTGCTTGGAGAATCCCAGGGACGGGGGAGCCTGGTGGGCTGCCGTCTATGGGGTCGCACAGAGTTGGACACGACTGAAGCGACTTAGCAGCAGCAGCAGCAGCAGCCCTTCTCACACACAGCCTACTAGTTGCGTTACTCAGGTTCCTGGAAATCTTCTTTTTCAGTAGACATGGGAACCCACCTCCCAGAGCCCAGCCCAGTGCTGCCTGTGCCTGGATTCACAACATCCACAGTTCAGAGATGCTGGCCATGTCAGATTCAGCTGGTGGGGTCCTCCTGGGGATTAAACAAGAAAATGTTCTCACTCTTGAGGAAGCCTAACCGTCTGCTAGAAATGATTTGGAGAAATTGCTCTCCGTAGGGTCAGAGGTCAGGTCAAACAGGGGTCAAGTCAAAATATGAGCAGGCTGGTGAGCCCAGCTTCCATGCAGCCAATCATCACAAAAGGAAGAGTTGGTTAAGTGGAGCTGAGTGGTATATTCATTTCCATGTTGATTTCAACATGGATGCCCACTCTGGTGTTACCCTGCCCCCCAGCGCAGGAGCACACTCAAATACTCAAAGGCATCCACTGGTGCCTGCTTACATTCGCTGCCAAATCCCACCCTTCCGGTGGAAAGGGATTCTCTGGCTTTCGTCTCTTCAGCTATTGACTTTTTCAGAAAAGTCCAATTTCTGCCCATCACTTGATCTTGGTCTTGTGAGGCTGCTCTTCTTTTGATTCATTTATACACTTTGCCAGGGATCTGCTTCTGGTCAGGGGCTCAACAGCCCAGACTACTTCTTTTTGGTCTTAATACCTAGTAGACTGAATCTCTCATCTTCCCCCATTTTTATACCCCAGAATGGGGGAGCCTGGTGGACTGCCGTCTATGGGGTCGCACAGAGTTGGACACGACTGAAGCGACTTAGCAGCAGCAGCAGCAGTCTGGTGTTCACCTTTCTAATGTGTTTGGCAATTGGTGATCACATCCCATAACCTGGGTTTTGCTAATTTTTTGGTCCTGGACATTTAAAAACCTCTGGCGATCTCGCATAATGCCATTCTCTCTCTCTCTCTCTCTTTCACACACACACACACACACACACACACAATCTGTTCCGCTTAGAATGAACTAAATCAGATTTACAAGTGTCTTTGATCTGGACCTCTACATCCTTGGTGTGCACAACTGGAGCAGGATATGGTTGTTTTATTTATTTTAATTAATGAATTAATTTTAATTAATTTTAATGCCATTCAGATGGTTGGGCTTCTCCAGTGGCTCAGAGGGTAAAGAATCCTCCTGCAGTGCAGGAGACCTCAGTTCAGTCAGTTCAGTCACTCAGTCGTGTCCGACTCTGCAACCCCATGAAATACAGCACGCCAGACTTCCCTGTCCATCGCCAACTCCCGGAGTTTACCCAAACTCATGTCCATCGAGTCAGTGATGCCACCCAGCCATCTCATCCTCTGTCGTCCCCTTCTCCTCCAGCCCCCAATCCTTCCCAGCATCGGGGTCTTTTCCAATGAGTCAACTCTTCACATGAGGTGGCCAAAGTACTGGAGTTTCAGCTTCAACATCAGTCCTTCCAATGAACACCTAGGACTGATATCCTTTAGGATGGACTGGTTGGATCTCCTTGCAGTCCAAGGGACTCTCAAGAGTCTTCTCCAACACCACAGTTCAAAAGCATCAAATTCTTCCGCGCTCAGCTTTCTTCACAGTCTAACTCTCACATCCATACATGACAACATCTATTCCTGGGTTGGGAAGATCCCCTGGAGGAGGGCATGGCAACCCACTCCAGTATTCTTGCCTGGAGAATTCCATGGACAGAGGAGCCTGGCGGGCGGCAGTCCATGGGGTTGCAAACAGTCTGACACGACTGAGCAACTAAGCGTGCGCCTCTGCGTGCACACACGCACACACACGCACACACACACACGCACACACACACAGATGGTTAGGTCAAAAAAACTTGTTCAAACAACGTACCAAGCGGTTTAGGCAAAGGAAGGATTTTCTCATTTGGATGGACAGCCAGTGACCTAAAATAAACTTTATTTTTTAATAAATTTATTTATTTTAATTGGAGGCTAATTACTTTACAACATTGTAGTGGTTTTGCCATACACTGACATGAATCAGCCACTGGTGAAGGTAAACTAGCAAACTCAGGAAGGTACGCTTGGGGTGGGGGTGGGGAGGCAGGCACTGGTGCAAGGCGGGGCAGGAATTTATACTGACCCTGCACAACTGAGCGGGTGACAGTTTTTCCTTCCGCGGGCAGGCTGCACTGCCTCTTCTCAGTGGTACCACAGACCAAGGAGTCTAGACCTCTCTGGAGGAGACGAAGCAACAGTTTCAGAAGAACCACAAATCTTGAGAATTTAACTTCCTTAATACCTACAATGGAGAAGGCAATGGCACCCCACTCCAGTACTCTTGCCTGGAAAATCCCATGGATGGAGGAACCTGGTAGGCTGCAGTCCATGGGGTCGCTCAGAGTCGGATACGACTGAGCGACTTCACTTTCACTTTTCACTTTCATGCATTGGAGAAAGAAATGGCAACCCACTCCAGTGTTCTTGCCTGGAGAATCCCAGGGACGGGGGAGCCTAGTGGGCTGCCGTCTATGGGGTCGCACAGAGTCGGACACGACTGAAGTGACTTGGCAGCAGCAGTAGCAATACCTACAAAGCCCATCTGCTCCCTGTACCCCAAGAGCCCCCTCTAAGAATGTATTTATATTTCTCTTTTGGCAATTTCATCTTGACAGAATACAGGGTGGCGTGGAAGCCTAGACACAGGCCAAAAGTTTTCCGGGCTGCGCCCCAGGCCTTTCAGAAGACCACGCAGCCGCCGCCACCGCCCACCCTTATTCCAACTTTCCGCCGGGATTGGGTGGTCGGTGCGCCCCGAGGCCCCGCCCATGAGAGGGCACGCTTGCGCGCCTGAGGCGGCCGCGGCCATCTTTGATCCAGGCAGTCCGCTCTCCTCCCGGCGTTCTCAGGGAGGTCGCGGTCGCGCGGTTCCCGCCTGCGCGGCGGGTAGGCGATCCCTGCCTCCCCACCTCGCCCTGTGGCTGACCTGTGCTGGAGACCAACGGCCCCGGCCCCCACCCCTCTGGGCTCCACGTGAAACCTCGAGCCAGTGTCGTGGCCAGTGCCAGCTCCCCGCCCTTTCTACCCGGTGACTCCGGGCAGGTACCTGAGTTTCCTTATCTGTAAAATGGGAGTTTAACAACCCTTCTCGCCACAGCTATACCTGCTGATTGTTGGGCACGTATGATAAATTCTCGGCATAAAGCTTCGCAGAGTGTGTTCCATAAAAACTGTCTACGAGCTTTTCCTGCAGAAAACTGCAAGGGGCCTTGTGGCCACCACCCTTCCAGCCACCACAGCTCGCAGGGGTCCCCTCTCAACGACTGCAGGCAGGACGTGGACTCTGAAGACGAAGTCGGAGGGCCCAGGGGATTGGCAAGATGCCCTCGGGGAAGTAAAAGAGAAGCCCGAGTCCTTTAGGACTTGCGTGTGACCCCTTTTGGAGAGGTGTCAGAAAACAGACCAGGGTGCCCGGGACTAGAAAGACTTCCTCGGTTTTGGAACATTTAAACGCCTCCGTGCTTGTTATTTTTATCACCCCTGGCTGCCTCCCCATAGGGACTCCCATGCAGCAGAGAACTCCTAGAATGAAAAGCCTTGTGTGTGTGCGAGCTGTGGGGGACAGGCCGAAGAGGGAGCCGGGATGCTGCGTCCCAGGTGGAGCCAAGCGTGGGTGGTGGTCCCCGGAAGGGAGAGTTCAGACCAGGCCTGTGGGGGTCCCCAGGCAAGGGCAGCTGCTCCAACAGCTGTGTAGCCAGAGCCTAGCAGTTTGGGGACCCCTGACTTCCTGTGGGAATGGGAAACTCGCCTGGAACCCCAAGAAATGAGGAAAGTTCCCAGAGAAGGGGGTAGCTAGTGGAAGGGGCCAAGGCCTTCTAGAGGGCTGGAGAAACACACCCAGCCCTCCACAGGGTTTTGGAGGCTCCAGAGGAGACCCGTCAGTAAAAACCAGGTGAAAGTCACTCATGCCCAGGTTCCCCCAGTCAGCCTGATGAAGAGAGGGGTAGTGGAGAAGACAAAAGGGATCAAGTCTGAGTGGGGGTTGCAGTTTATTTTCAGACACACTCAAGAGGGTGGGAGGTGGCCAGGCGGCTCCCTCTGCGTCCCCTCCCTGCATTTGGTTTAATCAAGAACTCCTCTCCCCTGACCTCTGAATCCCTCAGCTGTGCAAGATAGACGAGGCACTTGACCCCACCATCAGGAGGGGCTCAGGCAGGTGTGGGGTGCGGAAGGTAGAGGTTGGGGGCGGAGTTCAAGTATTCACAGTTCCCCTGTGCATACCCCCGGATTACACTGTGCCCAGGCCAGAAGGGAGGGCCCCAACCCTGGGGTTTCTAGTGGTGTTTCTAGCCCTTCTCTCACTCAGAAACTTCAAGATGCGCTCCCTACCCCTCCTTTCCCTGACAATGACAAACTGCAGTCCTAAACCCTGTAGCCCAGGTGAGGTGGGGACCCGGGCAGTGCACTCAGACGAGACCCCTCCCTTCCTCACCTGGAGTAGGTGGGTGTGGTGAGCTGCGCTTGTAGTGATGGGTGGGAGCAAGTGGTAACGTGGGGGGACAGAGGCCCTCAGGAGCTCTGGCCTGCACCCCACTCCACCCCACCCCGAATCCCTGAGAGTCCACCTGCAAAGTTAGTATGGGCCGGCCGGGTGGGGAAGAGGGTAGCAGGGGCTGGGGGGGAGCCGAGGAGCACCTTCCCCCGCACCTGGCCCCGCCCCGCCCCAGTCCTGTTCCCGGGGAACCTGATGCTTAGGAAAGGCCAGGACTGGGCTCCAGGCCCAGCTTTCAAGCTCAGCCTTCCAGAACTGCTAAATTCTGGGGAAGGGTAGAGCTACTAACCCCCACAGCCCAGCTGTCCTGGCTTTGGGCAGAGTGGTGGGAAGGAGGGGTTCCCTCCTAAGGGTATTATAAAAAGCTAAAACCGTTAACGACGACTTGGGAGAAGTGGTTCCCAGCTTCTTGCTTCCCCAAGTTATCAGTCTCCCCAGCACCGAGCAGACAGGGCTGAGGGGGTCCCAGAGAGCTAAGGGAGAGGCCACCGCCCCACTCTGAGAGGGGGTCGGTTAGCACCATGCAATGTTGGAGCACCCAGCAGTCTGATGGATGCCCCTGGGCAGGGGCGCTCCAAAGCTGGAGTGCCCACTTACTAAAGCTTCTGTGCTCTTAATGGGGGGCAGGGGGACACCCCTGTTAGAGAGGAGGTGAGAGGAGAAGCCGGGGTCAAAGTCCACAGAAGGGTCTCAGGACCCCAAAGGGCCCCTCCAGGAGTCATGACTTGAAGAATCTTCGTACCACAAACTGGCCCAACAAAACCACAGCCAGAACGATGGCTACGCTCTTGATGGGGCCGTTCCCCAAGTCCAGGGCTGCCACCTGCCAGGAGAGACAGGAGGGTCATGGGCGGAGGGTGCTGGTGGCTCCCGGGGCCAGGGTGGGGCTGGGAGGCGGGGCTCCAGTAGCAGGGAGAGGGTGACCAATGCTCAGGCACTCACCCAGCCACCCCTCTGCGCGATCCACCGGGCGATGGAGCGACGCAGCATGAAGTCGGCCACGAAGCGGGTCACCTGGCCCAGGAAGCCGGTCAGGCCGCGCTGGTAGACGTGGAGGGCCAGGCGGTAGCCAAAGCCCAGCAGAGCCACCACGCGGCCCCAGTTGATACCGCTCTCAAACAGGCTGCGGGCAGGGGAGATGCCGTTGCTGGAGACCCCTGGGGGGGCCTTCTACTTCCTTCCCCCTCCCATCCCTTTGGACCCCCCGTCCCCATCTCCTCCCTGCTGGAAAGCAAAAATGGCTTAGCCGTGAACTGGGGGGGCAGAGGCTGCCCCAGCCTGGCCTCGATCTGGGAAGAGCCCGTGTCCCTGTGAAAGGAGAAAGCTCAGAGGGCAGATGAGTGGGGCGCTGCTTCTGGGGCTCAAAGGTACACAGAATGTGGAGGGCAGAGCAGGTGGGTAGAGGCAGCAGGGAGATTACCTGTGGGTGCTGCTGCTGGCCTGGCAGCCCGGGACGGCAGAGAGAAAAGGACAGAAGAGGAGGTTAGGACAGTCTTGGAATCACAGCGGAGTTGGCGGTGGCCTCTAAGGACACAGGCAGGGTGTTCAGCTCTGAGCACTGATTCCATCTCCTGCTCCTGCCGTCACCCTCAGCCTCGAATCTACCCCGCGACTGACTTCCTTAATCCGCATGGTGACAACGGCTAACACCTCTAAGTGTGCACGCAATCCTAAGCGTATTCCCCCTAGTTTACGGACCAGGAGACTGAAAACTAGGATGTGTCATGAAGCCGGTAAATGGCGAAGCTAGGATTCGCCCAGGCTGCTGGTCTCTTGAGGCCAGATCTCAGCATCAGGAAGTCATTTTCAGGACCCGGTGGGCTGAAGCCAGGTCCAGCAACCATTTTTGTGTGAAATGTGGCTCCCAATCAGAACAACAGCTGTGTCCCAGCAGTGCTGGGGAGCTCTGGGAACACCCCCACTGCGAGCCCCACCCCACACACACAGTCCTGATCTACCAGCTCATGTTGGTATCAGGGCTTATGAAGGCTGTGCCCTTGTGTACAAAGATGAGGAGTCTGGGCTTAGAAAGAGAAAGACGGGGGCCCAAAGCCATGCGTGAGTTAACAGCAGAGGCAGGGACAGAAAACATGTCTCCTGACACCAGCAGAGAAGCTGTCTCCCGTTTCACGGGCAGGGCCTGGCGCGGTGGGGACAGCGCCGTGGAGGGGCGGTGGCCGGGGCTACCTGGACGCGATCTTGGTGAAGTACTCATAGGCGTTGTCTGCTGTTGGCTGCAGGTGCTGCAGCATGGCCTGGAACTCCGCATCGTAGCGCCGGTTGATGTCGTCCCCGATGACGGCGAGCTGGCGGCCCACCTGCCCCATGGTGCTGGAGGAGCGGGAGGCGGCCAGTGAGTTGGGGCCCGGGCTGGCAGCAAACCGCTCCTGCCTGAGATGCCCTGGCCTCGGGCGCCCCTCCTGGGAAGTCCTGACCGTGTGCTCAGACATGAGGGCTGGGCCCAGGCACAAGGGGCAGGCTGTGCTGAAAAGGGTGCCGGTTCTGGGATGGGAGCGGTGACCCGAATGCAAAAGGGCAGCAGCAGGAGAAGCCCCCAGGCTTGCTCAGCTGCCAGGACCAGCACGGTGACCCTGCCTGAGTCTCCGCTTCTCTCAGCACGTCCAGGGGCCGCAGCTCACCTGCTAGGTTCTGGGTGCAAGGTGACCATCTCTGGGTCAGTAGGCGCAGCCGCCCCCTCGGCCTCCTGTTCCTGCTGATGGCGGTAAAAGACGTAGCTGCGGAAGACCTCCTCGGTGTCCCGGGCCACCTGCTCCTCTGGGGACCAAAGCCGGGAGTCAGGGAGGAAGTGCTCTGGGGAGGAGGGTTCCCTCTGCTGGGGGACACACCTGTCCCACCTCTAGCCCTCAGGTGACACCTAGGGCTGACTCTGAGTAGAGCTGTCTTCTCACAGCAGCCTCGTGGAGGCGACCGCCCCGTTTACAGATGAGGAAACTGAGGCACGGTGTTTGCATAACTTGCGTGAGGTCATGTGGCTGGAGTGAGCAGTGTGGCCAGGATAGATTCCCAGGAGTTTGGGTCTCTGGCTTTTAGTGTCCAAGGCACCCGGCCGTATGGCTTGGCTTAGGGAACGGACTGCAGCCCAGGAAAGTCACATTGGGACATAGTGAGTGGCCTGGGATGGAACCCAAAGTCCAGGAAGCAGCCTGTGCTGGGTGGCAGAGCTGCCAGCCTTCCGGTGGTCCCCTTGGAAGAGGGCACTCTCTTCCTTCCTCCCCAGAGTCTAACAGCCCAGTCTCCCTGTTGAGCAGCCCTGATCAGGTGATAAGCTGCCTCACTTCCTTATTTCTCCAGCTGGGATAAGACAGCCCCGCCCCACGCCTTCCCTCCTGCTCACCCATCCTGCCCGGCTGCCCAGGAAGGGCAGGGTGTCCTCCTCAGACTCACCGCCCCCTCCCTCGGCCTCCACATGTCCTTCCCCACGCCGCTCCTGGGGCTTGGTCTTGCCGGCACCCCCGCTGGTGAGCCAGTGGGCCGCCCACACTGGGTGGGGAGGTGCTTTTCTCCTTTGTGCAAGGCGGGTAAACTGAGTTGGGCCCCTGGGACTGTCCAGGTCTGCTCTCGCCAACCTCCCAGCTGGCCCCGGTGGTTATGGGGTGGGTGAGGGGGCAGACAGACCCTTACCCGAGGTGGAGGAGGGGTCAGGCTCGTCGCAGTCCTGCCCGGGGGGACCTGGGCCTTGTCCGGAAGCCATTCCTCAGGTCCTGGGGAGAAAAGCAGCTTCAGTCTGTGCTGGGGGCAGATAGGAAAGCAGAGATGGGACCAGGGGCTCCGGCAGTCTGTGGAGGCGGGGAGGGCCCCCTCCCGAAAGACCCACTGACCCAAGAACTTATCACTTCACTGGCGGCTCTTCAAGGAAGACTGGGGCTGAGAAAGGCCAGGCAGCCAAGACTGCCCCCGCTGGGGACCAGCGCAGGCCCCGGGGCGGGGAGGCCACAGCAGTGCCCAAGCAGCTGTCTAGTCACGTCTTACCCTGTTCCTGGGCCGGGGAGGTGAGTTTCAGAGGCAGGGTTTCCTTCCGCTGCTGCTGGGGCCCTCTGAACCCTATCCAGTCCACACTCACCGCAGACTCACTACCTTCCAGCCAGTGACCCCTGAAGGCCGTCCCTGAAGGCCCCACTTCCCCTCCGGCTAGTCAGAGCATGCCTGTTTTCCAACTCGGACCTGTGGTGTCCTCCTCACACGTGCGGGAGGAGGTGTGGGACGCGGTGGGTAGCGTGGCAGGGTAGGCACCGTCATGCCCACTGCACAGGTGGGAAAACTGAGGCTCAAGGAACGCCCCGGGCCACAGGCCTTGTCAAGGCGTCAGGGTGACTGAATTTCCACACGTGTCCATGCTCTCCTCAGCGCTCAGGTCAGACTTACTTCCCAGTTGCCGGCGTCGGTCTCTGCCTTTGCCCCGCCTGCCTAGCAGGTGGCTGAGGAAACCACGTGTAGCCCTTGCCCTCCTGTCTCCAGCCCCCGTTTCCCTCCTTTTCCGGGTTCTGGCCACAGCCCCTGGCGGTTCAGTGAACCCTGGGCAGAGCAAGTGTTTCCTGGACATAAGCTGTTTCACTTTCAGTTTGCACCCTCCTCATTTCCCCGCACCCCAAAGCTGCCTCCATCACCCAGGCAGGAAGCCCCCTCCTCTCCCCACTCCGGAGGGCCCAGCCTGGGCCCAACACACAGGCCACCCTCTCCCCCCTGGGAGGGCCTGTGTAGCCCTCCTCCCTGGGAGGGCCTGTGTACGCCCTCCTCCCTGGGAGGGCCTGTGAACCGTTTACCCTACCCCGCTCAGGCCTGGGGCCATTTTCCAAAGGGCCTCAGGAGAAGGGTGGGGAGGGTCCACCTGTGCGCCCCACCTCTTCACTGCCAAGGGGGCAGGGACAGGGAGAAGGGACTCGCCCCTCCTGCAGCCCGCGGTCCCCCTCCTGCTTAAGACAGACCTTTGCCTGACACCCCGCATCCTAGAAGCTGCTTCCCAAACAAGGCGCCTTTCTCCCTCCCTTGGTACCCAAACGTGGTGCCCCCAGGACATCAGGGCTTAGGATGCTAACTGCACCTCAGCTCCCTCTCCCACTACCCCTGGGGCTCACGGCTGGGGATGAGGTGGAGCCTTGGAACCCGCCCCAGGGCCAGAGGCCTGAGCCGACCCGGGACTTCCTCTGCCCCCATCCAAGCGGCCTGACTTCCTGGTGGGGAGAGTCCGCTGTGCCCCACCTTTTGGGTTGGCCAGGCCCAGGATGCTGCTGGAGTTGGGGGGGAGGGGGCAGATCCCAACCTAGTCTTAGGACTCCTGGGGCAGCAGGAAGCACTGTGAATGGTCTCCCGCTGCCCTTGACCTTGACTCTGACCTCCACTCCCATCCCCTAGACTGCTAAAGAACCTGGCTCTTTGGCATGCAATTCTTGGGCAGCCAGGGCCAGGGCAAGAGGGCCGCCTCAGGGGCAGCCCGAGGGAGCCCCTGCTGGATAGGGCCACCATCGAGGGTTGGTGGAGCTGCCCGGGCAAGCTTCACAGAGGCATTCCTCTCCCCAGAGGGCTCCCCAGGGGCTCCCTGCCTCACCCCGGGCCTGGGGCTGCCCAGGGAAGGGGGCATGGGCAGGACTCTCCCAGCTTACCTCCCCGGACCCTGGCCCAGGCCCGGGATGGCCCAGCGGGGCGGAGGCCAGAGATCCTGAGGGGCCGGGGGCTGCTCCCAGGGTCGCGTCCCCAGGCCTGGCTTCCAGGAAGGGGAGTCAGTGGATCCCCGGTGTCTGGAGTGCAGCCTCTGCCGGTCCCAGCGCGGCCCTGGGGACCCACGGGGCTGCAGCGATCATAGAGGCGCCGGCGGCTCCCGGCTCCCATCAGCTCCCTCTAGAGGAAGTTGCTCAGTGGCCGCCGGATGCGAAGCCGCAGCCCCGTGGCCTGAGGCGGGTCTGGGCTCCGCAGGAGAAAGTGGCTTCCCCTCCTCCTCCCCCACGGCTTTTCCCCCACCCTGGTTCCCAGTCCTCATTCTTGATTTGTCCCCTGCTCCCTTCCATCAGTGCCAGCAAAACAGCCAGGATGGGGTGGTTCCTTGAGACCCACTGTGTGCCAGGCACTTTAAAAGCCCTTTGGACAGACTTCCTTTGGTGGTCCAGTGGCTAAGACTGTCCTCCTAATGCAGGGAGGTCTGGGTTCGATCCCTGGTCAGGGAACTAGAGCCCACACATAGCAACTAAGAGTTCACGTACTGCAACTCAGACACAGTGCAGCCAAATAAATAAATATTAAAAAAATAAATAAGAGCACTTTGGAACAACCCTGGGAAGTTGGTGCAGTGGGCCACACCCATCTTACAGGGGAACAAACTGAGACTCAGCTGATCTAAGGAACCTCTCCCAAGGTCACTGAGATGGGTTTATAATCAGGTCTCCGGGAATAATACTAAATTGAGATTCAGCGTGCAGTTAAGACTGTGCACCAGGCACCTACCTTGGTGGTCTCCACAGAGGAAATGTGACGTCCCCCTGACTGTGCCGGGCAGGTATGAAGAAAAGAGGGCACGGTGGGCCCGTGCCAGCTGGACGCTGAGAAGGGAGGGAAGGGGGAGGACAGCTGCCGGGGAATGAGTGCTTCCCAAGGACGGCAGCGGCTGCAGAGGGACAGGCGGGGAGGAGAAAGCCCTGGGCCACCACCCCATCCTCAGAGCTGGGGTTCCTCTGGACTCCTCTGCCTGCCCCCACCACTGTCTCCTGGGGCCTCCCCAACCCCCAAGCTCCCCCCACCCCAGCTGGCTCCCTAGGCCTCGTCAAAACCCCTGCACTGTCTGCCCCAACGAATCCCCCCTCCCCCCTCTGCCTTCTAGAACTCCTGGAAGTTTCCAACTGGAGGTTTTCAATTTGAAAACCCCCTTCTGTTCTTAAGCAGTTGGTCCTGTGGTGTCTGCTGCGGCCCCTCCCTCTGAGTCAGGGACCCTTTCAGGATGGAGGCCCCTGCTTCAAGCCCTCGACCCCGAATTTTGGGCCGCTCCTCCATGTTCTGCTTTTTCCGGAGGTTGGTGGGCAGCAAGCGCAGCCCGAAGAACTCAGACAGGGCCCTGCGGAGGGGCCAGTCGTGGCCCCTGAGGGGGCAGGACGCCGTCCCCTTGATGACCGACTGTCAGGGACGAGCCGGGAGGAGGGAGTCCAGGCCTCCCACCACGCTGCCCTTCGCCCGCCCTGGGGCCCTGCCGCAGCCAAGCCCCTCAGGGCTGGAGATGGGGGACCCTGGGGCCCAGACCTCCCCTCCAGCAGAGGTCCTGAGGGTCGTGGCTCAGGGCGTAGAGGTGAAGCCAGTCCTGCCCAGAGGAAGCCAGGAGGTGCTGGGCCACTTGTCTGAGCTGGAGGAGAGGGAAGAGGCGGCCACAGGGGAGGCCTCAGGGAATACGGGGACCTCAGAAAGGTGAGGGGCTGGGCCGCGAATGGAGGAGCTAGGGGGAGCCAGGGTGTCAGGAGGGAGGGGGACGTGGGCCTGAGGTTTGATGACCAGAACTGGGGAGGGACCAGGGGCTTCCCTGGTGGCTCAGCCAGTAAAGAACCCACCTGCAAGGCAGGAGACCCCAGTCTGATTCCTGGGTTGAGAAGATCCGCTGGAGAAGGGATAGGCTACCCACTCCAGTATTCTTGGGCTTCCCTGGTGGCTCAGCCGGTAAAGAATCCACCTGCAATGCGGGAGACCTGGGTTAGATCCCTCTGTTGGGAAGATCCCCTGGAGAAGGGAACGGCTACCCACTCCGGTATTCTGGCCTGGAGAATTCCATAGACTGTAAAGTCCATGGGGTTACAAAGAGTCTGACATGACTGAGTGACTTTCACTATCAGGAACGGACTCCTTGGGTGGGCAGAGGACTAGGTGGGCATGGTCGTTCACATCAAGGGTGGAGAGGGCAGAGGGAGGCAGAGACAGGGCTCCTCCTGCAAGTGAGGGGTTGTGTATAGGGGCACCAAAAGGACAAGGGCACAGGCCAGGGACGAGGAAGGGTGCGTGTGGGGTGAGCTGGGCCTCCCATCACTTCCCAGCTCCTTGCTGGGCCCCTCCCCTCCTCATCCCCCTCTCACCCCACTTTTGGGGGTATCATCTCCCTCTGTGAAGACCCCAGAGGGCAGAGCAGGGAGCAGGGGGGAGCAGGGGGGTGGAGGAGCTGAGCGGGGCTTCCACGGGGGTGTGGGACCTTCACCACCTCTCAGGCCCCACCTGCCACCCCCATCTGACTGTGCTCTGGGGTCAGGGGCCACTCTGCCCAGGCCTTGGCGGTGGAGCCGGGATGCGTGCGGAGGGCCGTGGGGCCACTGGAGTTCAGCCCCGAGGCCTTCACCAGGGAGGAGGAATGTCTGCTCGATGGTGAGTGCGGTGGCCACAGGCCCCGGGGGATGGCCAGGGCATCGGGCTGGGGGTGGGGGGGGCCTGGGGGACACGGGGCAGTCTGAGCGGAGCTGGATCCCAGCTACACTCGGTGCAGGTGTGAGGGCGGCAAGTCGCTCAGTCTTTGTGCATCTCAGTTTCCCCATCTGTAGAATGGGAGTGTGATAGCACCTCTGTCAGAGGGCCTTAGCAAGGATTAAGTGAGACGTTCTCTCTCCGTGAAGTGCCTAGAACTGTGCCTGGCACATAGCCAGCGTTTGCCAAAGGACACAAGGAAAGCTGGCCGTAGCTCAGCCCTCCCGATGGACCCGTGCTCCTCAGGCTGGGCCTCCACCCTTTGCTGTGGGCTCCCAGTGACCACTGCCCTCCACAGGTGACCCAAGGCTGGCCTCCTCCAAGGTGGGGGCAGCTCCCTGGAACCGCCTCCTCGGCTTGTACAAGCGGCTGCAGAAAGGGGCCATGGCCAAGGTCCGTGGGGCCCCGGCGCGAGGGGGCGGGCGGAGGCAGGGCTGGGCCCGGGAGAGTGCGTCCGTCTTGCCGCTCCTGCTTTCTGCTCGGGGGCCGGGGTCGGGGTGGGGCCCGGGCTCAGGTGCCCCCCTCACCTGCGGGATGGCCGTCCACCCTCAGTTCCCTCTCAAGGAAGGCCTGCCCCGAGAGGAGCCCGGCGAGGAAGAGGCGGCGGCGGCGGAGGAAGACAGCGCCCTCAAGCTCTGCGTGCCGGGCATCGTCACTCTCCAGTCCCCGCTGCATAAGGCCTTCAGGTCAACGGACACAGTGGGTGGGTGTGCCGCCCGTACCCCCTCACCCCGCCCCAGCCCCGCTTTGATGGAGCGGCTCTCGGATGCAACACCGGTTAACACCACCAGGGGGAAGCACAGGACTTAAAATGATCGCTCAGGCCGGCTGACCTGCGGGCGCCGGTCCCCAGAAGAAGCTGGGTGTGGGCCTGGGAGGCGGGGAAGGCTTGAGGGGTGGGGGGCGGGTTACGACAGGTACCGTGGCTCCTCCAGCAGCACCCTTTCCCAGCCAGAATTCTAACTCCTTCAGTGGCGCCCCCCTGCACCCCCAGTTTTCCCCTCAGGTGTGCACTTGCTGTGACGGTGCCCAGGGGACCCCCTCCTCCCATTGCAACCACCTCGCCACCCTGGTGGGGCGAGCAGATGGCTTAGTGGTAATGAATGACAGCCTCCAGTAAAGTCTCCATTGACATTTGCCTTACCACGAGCCAAACCCTCTCCTAAGCACTTTTCATGAAATACTGCATTCTGACTCTGAGGTCGGTCCTGTTATACCGTCTTCGCTTCCCTGTGAGATCACTGGGGCCCAGAGGGGTTAAGTAATTTGTCCATGATCACCTCGCTGGTCAGTGGCAGAGCTGGGGCTTGAACCCCCGTGGTTTGGGTTACTCCGGGTTGGTACGCTGGAATTGATGGCTGGGGGAGGCGGGGCGGGGTGAAGGAAATGTCTGCCCCTCGAATGAACACTGTCCCCCCCGGAGGCAGGTAAAGAGATTCACACTCGGGATGGGAGCAGGGAGCCCAGTGAGCATCCTGGGACAGGCTGGGCGGTGGGGAGGTGGAGTCTGGCGGGCTCCAGGGGCCCGACTTGGGGTGACCAGGGGCCACGCAGGACAGGGAGAGGTTTGGAGAGCTGGGGCCACTTCGTCTTCCTCAGATCCCCGGCAGGCTGCAGCTGCCCGCTCCTGCTTGTCCCATGCCCTTCTCTCTGGCTCTCAGGTTTTGTGGAGGCGGAGCTAAAGAAGCTTCTGGTCGTTCAGCGGGAGTCCCGCCTCTGGAAGATGGGCGGCTATGACGGCCGGGAGCTGCTGACCCAGCCAGAGATCACCCTGGAGGAGGCGGGCATCGTGGATGGCCAGGTACACCCACCCTCCCACCACCCCGCCCTGCTTGTGGGCCCGGGAGCCTGGGGCTGGAGACCTCCCCTCTCCGTAGGCTGCGGGCCCAGGCTCCAGCCACCCACGCACCCTGCTGGGCAGGAAGGGCACAAGTCCTTCTCCATGGTGGTCTCTCTGAGAGCAGGACCCCGGCCTCCTAAGCACACACTTCTCCATCTGGCTGGCTCTCACTTAGCCCAGAGCCCGTTGCTAAGGCGTCACTGCCGTGCATTTGCTGTGTGGTTCCGGGCAAGTCCCTCGCCCTCTCTGGGACTCAGTTTCCTCATCTCCACGAAGAGGGAGTTTATCAGGCGGCTTCACGGCTTTCTTGCGCCTCTGTCATTTGCATAAGGTCGCTCTTTTTCCGTCTCCCATTCACATCCACACTTCCTCCCACAAACACACACAGGCGCAGGTGAGTTGCCAGGGGTAACAATGGGGACCACCCCCAGCCCGCCCTCTTTGACGTTGGCCTTAAAGGTTAGGTCTGTCCAGGCTTCTCTGAGTGCACACTGATAGATCTGTTGATGACAAAAATGTGTCGATTTCCTTTCTGGGTTAATTTCCATTCATTCATCAGTTCACCCTTTCCTTCAGTGGACATCTGCCCCCTGCAGACTGTGCAAATCACAAAAGGAAGGAGCAAAGTCTGTAGTCTGTGACTTTGAATATGGGCTTTGGTGTCTTCACCTGGAAAGGGGGCCATTGGAAGATGAGATGAACTGAAGAGTGTGTGGCAGTCAACTGCAAAGGGCACTCCAGTGTCAGGGATTATGACTCACCTCTTGAGGGCCATGAATACCAGGAACCCTTGCTTCCCCCTCGTCCTGAGCCTTAGGCCATGCCACAGGGTGCCCCCGGGTGCTCTGGGGAGCCTCACCCTACACCACACAAGTCCTGTCTCTGGTAGGGCTCCTGCTTTTTTGCCTTTTCCTGCTGAACGGACCTCTCCTCCCCAGCGCCGTCCAGGGCCGCCCCCTGGGCTGGCCTGCCCTGTCCCGGGCGTCCCGGGCGGCACAGTCCTAGGGTTGCCTGAGCACACAGCGGGCCATCAGGGGGTTTCTGGATGGTGGCTCAGGCGGTGCCTCACCGGGGGCGGGGCAGCCTGCTGGGGGCGTGTCGAGGGGCCTGTCCTCATCACCACCCCCTGTCTCCTGGTCTGCCCTCAGGGACACCAGGCTGAGGGGGAAGGAAGCCAAGCCCCGGCCTTTGGGGAATGATGGGGCCCTGGGAGAGGGGCGCCGAGGCCGCAGAAGCAGCGCCCCGAGCTGGGGGTAGGGGTGCCGAGCCCCCTCGGCAGGGTGTCCAGGACAGAGGTGAGGGAGGGCTCGGGCCGGCTGGGGCTGCTCCCCCCAGGCCGCAGGGAGGCGGCTCTGGGTTGGTGGGCTGGGCCAGCTGCTGGCCCCTGGGGGCAGCTTTGGAAAGTGGTCTTGGGGTGCTCGTCTCTGGGGGTGCCGAGGAGGAAGAGGAGAGCTCAGAGACGCCAAGGCCTCCGCTTTCACCCACTTGCAACCCCCAGCACCTGCTTCTGGAGGAGATGGACGAAATGGGAAACTGGCCTCCAGAGTGAAGCCGGCGCCGCCCGGGGTCCCTGCAGGCGCGGAGGGACGGAGCCCCGCTTCTCAGGGCACCTCAAGGAGCCCCTGGGGCCAAGGAGTCTCAAGATAACCCGTGTCTGTGCATCTGCAGGGTGGGCCTGCCCGGCTGACTGCTCCCACTTGTCAAAGTCAGGCCTGTCACATTACTAATAAAACTCAGTTCGGCATTGGGCTCCTTGACTGTCTGTCTGCGGAGCCTGCCCCCTGTCCTGCACAAGCCTAGTGTACCGGAGTCTCGGTCTCTCTCGTCGGGGCCCACAGGCCCCAGGCCACCCCAGCTGCAGAGCCCCGGTCCCCATCTGAGCTGGAAGACGGCAGGTCTGGTGCACCTGACCGCGGTGGGGAAGGACCTGGGGCACCAAGGCCTGCAGGCCCTGACTTCCCTTCCTCCTGAGTTCCCAGGCCCGGCGTGGGGCCTCCTGGGAGGATCCGGGAATTCTCCAGCAGGAAGTCCCTGCCCAGCCGGCACGGGGACAAAGCCAGGAAAGCAGACCGTGGGGACCTGCCCCAGGGGCCGGGCTGGGGCAGGTGAGGGGCCCCTGGGTAAGTGGAGGTATGCCACAGCGGTGCGGGGCCAGGCCCCACCCTGCTGCCCTGGTCAGGGCCCACTCTGCCAAGCGGAGTGCTGGGCACCTCTGGGGACCCTGGGTGTAGGGAGATCCAGACATCTAGAAGAAGACATTCCTCCAGCTCTACCAAATTCCAGAAGCAAAGGTGGGGGTGAGTTCCTCATGGGAGGCACACCTTCATCCCTGGCTTCGTGGGCATCCAATGAGGGGGAGGGCTAGGTGCAGTTTGGACACCAGGAGGTGCTGTTTGCCGGGAGGGCCGGCTGGTTGCCCGTGGGATGCTGGTTCATTGTCTCCCGTTGGGGTCTGGGCTCTGAGCCCCCAGCGTACATGTGAGAGCTCATACTGTCCCAACACTTATCAACACCACTGCTATTTACAGACACGTCTGGCCTTCTCCACGGGGCTCCCACTGGGTCCAGCCCAAGGCCTGTACAGAGCTGAAGATCAGTGTCAGAACACGGCCGCTGCTTGAGTAATTATTGTGATTGCAAACAGCAGCTGCCTGTCAGGTAGTGCTGGGGGCGCGGTGAGGGGCGGCCAGCAGCCCGACCTCCTGCACCGCCCTGCCCCGCCCAGCCCAGCGAAGGTGAGCGCCCTGCCTCCCACCCCTAGACCGGGGCTCAGAGCCGGGCTTGGAGACAAGATGGCTAGTGATTCACAAGTGGGCCGGGGCTTCCCAGGCAGGCTGCCCACCCCCTGGAATCCTTGACTCAGGCCCTGAGCTGGGACCGGTGGAAAGGCCCATGTGGACTGTCCCCCTGAGTCAGCTGGGAGGTGGCCTTGCGATCAGATGACTCACCTGGGCGCTGATTCCTTCCTCCAGGGTGTTGGCTGGTGGGAAGCCTGGGGGCCTCGGAGGGCAGACTGTGGGCTCCCTGGTGTCTCCTGCATGGACGCAGCCCTCCTCACGGACCCCACGAAGAGGGTACTTCTCTGCCTTCCCCTTTCCTGGGAGGCCCCCAAACCTGGTGCCAGCCATGCCCAGGCTGGAGGGGGACCCCGAGGTGCAGAGCAGTCCAGATGCCACTCTGCCCCCGCCCCTGGTGTCTTTGGGCAGCAGCAGCGGCCCCTGGGCACAGGTGGGCACCATGGTGGGTCAGGGTAGGCTGGGCCCTGCGGGCAGCTCAGGCTCCTCGGCTGCTCACCTGAGCCAAGGGGCGCTAGATTCTTGGGGAGCATCTCAACCTTGGGCCCCCTCTCCCTGCTCCTCTCTTTCTGTCAAGTGAGAGTCCTGGCACCGCATGGTCCACCTCGCTCCCTGGGTTCCTGTGAACCCCAGGGAGGAAGGTCAGTGAGGCTGGGAGCAGAAATGGGCTCTGAGTCAACGCAGGCTTGAGGTCCCCTCCCTGGCCCCAGACGGTCCTTGGCCAGCTTGTGGACGGGCCTGGCTTGACGCTCATGAGCGGGGAAGGCAGGGATGACAAGGCCCAGGGACCTGCTGGGGGGGAAGGCCTGGGGGGCTCGTGCAGGGGGCTGGGCACAGGCCCACCCTGCAAGGGGCCAGGGGCCAGGCAGGTGTGTCCGAAAGGCTTTCGGGGAACGCTGCCGATGCATCTGTGGGTCTGACCCGAGGCCTGGGCGGCACTGAAAGCTGTCTTCCCAGGACTTACTTTGAAGTCCAGTGTTCAGGACACTGCGCTTCCACTGCAGGGGGCACAGGTTCGATCCCTGGTCTGGGGATTAAGACCCGGCCTGCCGTCCCTGGTGTGCAGACAGCGAGGGGAGGGCGGCTGCGCACCACTTGCAGGTTGGGTCCTGTACTGGGGGCTTGGCCCGGGGTGAAGGGCTCTGAGACCCTGAGAGCTGCCTTTTTCTCATATGCGCAAAGGGACCAGTCAGGGTGGCAGTGCCCTCGGCAGGTCCAAGTCGAGCTGAACGTCAGAACTTGCCAGCCGCTGCCCCTGCCCGATGTCTCTCTCCTCCACCCCTCATCTTCCGTCACCTCTCACTGTTGGTAGCTGCATATGGGCCTCTGTTTCTCTCTCTCTTACTGTATATCTGAGGGAAACAGAGGTGAGAAACAGCCCCTGGATCCATTCTGAGGGCACATGGGGGATGGTAGGGGCTGAAAGGAAGGCAGTAGGTGGTGGTGGGGGCAGTAGGGTGGATGGAAAGGTGGGCAGGGTGAGAGGCAGGCCTGCCTGCCTGGGGAGACGGCGGGTGGGGCTTCTGGGCAGGGCCTTCGAGGAAAATGCCACCTCGAGCCCTGCGTAGAGGCAGTGGTGGTCAGGATTGCCTCTCCCCAGGCAAGGGAAGGGCAGCACCCCCTGGGTTTTTTTCCAGGTGGGAAAGCTGCTGCAGGAGCAGGGGGGAGAGGCTCTGCCAGGTGGCAGCAAAGCTCCAGCTTGACAAGCTCATGTGACTGCAGGCAGGCCCCTGACCTCCCTGAGTCTCAGTTTTCACATCCTGGAAATGGGCGAATCACAGGCTTCTCTTGCAGGCTGAGAGAAGGGCTGTTTGGCAGGGATCAAATATCAATACTGATTAAGCACCCACCACATCCTGTTCTTGGAGAAGGAAATGGTAACCCACTCCAGTACTCCTGCCTGGAAAATCCCATGAATGGAGGAGCCTGTTAGGCTACAGTCCATGGGGTCGCAAAGAATCGGACACGACTGATCGACTTCACTTCACTTCATTACATCCTGTTCTAGGCACTGGAGTAGGAGGGGGCAAGGTTGGGGGGAGCCTTGAACAAGACGCTGATCCTCCACTATATGAGCACTTAGGATTGCTAGCAGGATGAACTGAACAGAAACTGGACCCGGGCGTGGCAGGTGCTGTGAGGAAGCTGCTGGGCGGCTGTCTCAGAGGGTGGGACAGGGAGGCCTCTCTGAGGAGGTCCTGTTGACCACAGGAAGGGAGGGCAGGGACCGCGGGGGCGTCAGGGAATGCCCCAGCCCGGGAGCAGCAGGGGCCGATGCCTTGAGGCAGGAGCAGGCCTGGAGCGTGTGAGGAACCGGAAGTAGACCTGCGTGGCCAGAGCGGGAGTGAGATCAGAAAGGAAGGAGATCACATCCTTTGTTGATTGGGTTTTGAGAGTTTGTTTTTACTTATCTTAAAAGTTTGTCTTTATTTGTCAGTGGCAGGTCTTAGCTGCAGCAGCCAGGGTCTTTAACTGCAGTTTGCAGCATCTAGTTCCCTGACCAGGGATCGAACCGCGGCCACCTGCATTGGGAGTCTTAGCCACTGGACCCACCAGGGAAGTCCCTTGAGGGGTTTAAGCTTATCAGAGCGAGTGCCCAGTGGTTAACATTTTAAAAGGCCCCCTTGGCGGCTGCATAGGGACGAGACCGTAGGGGTGAGCGGCGGGGGAGGGGGGGGGGCGGTTGTGAGGCGGGGGGTACCGCGCAGGAGGTTGCTGGGGTCGGGGGTGAGTTCCTCGCTGGCGGCTGCTGTAACTCGGAGGGCAGTGGGGCGGCGTTGAAATGGACCGTGAGGAGTACCGGAGCGGCTCCACCACCAGGGGGCGCCGCCGGTCCTCGGCGGTCAGCCGGGCCCTCGCCGCGCGGAATCTCTCAGCCGCATTCCGCCGCCGCCTCCGGCTGGACAGGGTCAGCCTCGGGGAGTGCAGTCGGAGGAGGGCCTGCCGGCCACCGTGGGCGACCGCGCCTCAGCAGGGCCTGTGCGCACTCAGGCCCCGCCAATGCGTCCTGGCCTCGACGGCCCCGCAATCCGATGGTGCCCCCTCCCGCGAAGGTGCGCTCCTGGGCCAGATGCCCAACGGTGGGTATTTCCATGTCCCCCTCACCCCCCACCCCCGGATCCCCGGGTCGCGGAGGGCTGGGGCTGCCTCTGCTGAAGGCAGTTCGATTTAACCTGTCCGGAGACCAAGCAGAAACGACTGCCTCCCTGTCCTCGTGAAATCCACAGTGGGCACGTGGGGTCAGGGCAACCCTGCAGTAAAAATCAGAGCAAGATGTTGCTATAACACAGGTTTGGAAAGCAGAGGAAGGAGCTAGTGATTCCATCAGGGAGGAACCTAGAAGGCCTTAAAGAGGAGGAGGCACCGTCTGTGACTTGGGCTTGCAGGAGCAGGAGGGATTTGACAGGTGAAGTAAAGGGAAAGGGCATGCCTGCCAGGGGGACCCGCCGGGGATGGGGGGAGTGTCCAGTCGGCACCGGGGCCCCACTGTCTGCCTCTCTGATCCAGACGGAACCACCCTGGTCTCCCCTCTCCCAGGTCTCCCTTGGTGAGTCTGCCCGTATGTGAACTCGGTCCTTGGCTCCCTGCCGATTGTCTCTCTGTACACGGGCAATATCGTGCCTTGGCTGGGCCCTGATCACAGCCACACTTCCCAAGCCCCTCACAGCTGCTGCCCCCAGATCGTCCCTGCTCCTTCTCACAGCCCTGCCCATCCTATACAGCTCGACTCTGGCACCTCCTCTTCTAGGGCCCTCACAGCTCCCTGGCTATGGAACAAATGGGATCCACGTGTTTCCCTGCTCCCCCTCCCCTGGACAGACACATCGTGAAGGCAGGCTTCCGGGAGCTTTGTCCCCAGGTCTGGGTGCCCAGCACCGTGGCTGGCAAAGAGCGGGCTCAGCACAAGGTACCAGGCTGGGCAAGAGAGGGAGGGCAGCGGCACGAGGGCCTCGAGGACAGAGCCGCAGCTGTAGGGCCGGGTTACACAGGGCCGCGGCACCAACCTCAGCGGCTTGCTGAGCATCCTCAGGGCGGTGGGAGCCGTCGAGGGCCATAGAGTGGGGAGCGGCTCTGTCGTGGCATCTAGGATGAGGCGTGCGGTGGAGGAGGCAGGGGCAGTTAGGGGCTGTTATACTTGTAGGGAGAGGTGCGGGGCTGAGCTGGGACAGAGGCGGGCGGGGGGGCTGGGAGACCCTCCGGCAGTGCTTCTCACCCGGGGCTATTCCATCTGCCCAGGGACATTCGACATTTTTCATTTGTCACAGCGTGGGACGGGGTGCTGCCAGCATCTCATGGTGGAGACCTCCCTAGTATCAGTGTATGCTCATCTTTAATGAAGATTATTGGGAAGAGTGAATGGGCTAATACATATTCATTGTTTCGAAGAGTGGCTGATATATATTAAGCACTAGGTAACATGGGTTACTGTTGCTTTTTCCTTTTTAGCCACACTGTGCGGCTTGCAGAATCTTATTTCCCAGATCAGGTCAGAGATTGAACCTGGGCCCCAGCAGTGAAAGCGCTGAGTCCTAACCGCTGGACTTTCAGTGAATTCCTGAGCTACTGTTACTTTAAAACATAAACACTTAAAAAATACTAAAAAAAAAAAAAAAAATTTAAACAGTTAAAAAAACAACTAAACAGTTAATGTTAATAATAAACAATTCCTCTGTTGAAAGCCCTACACTGCCTCTCCATCGCCCAAGTGAGAGCCAAGTGCTCCCACGGCCGCTTGCCGTCTGGGCCCTCTGTCTCCAGCCTCGCCGGCCGCCCTCCTGCTGTCTTCCGCGCTCCGGCAGGCCGGCTCTGCTGTTTCCTGCCCTCTGGCCTGGCGGCCCCTGCTGTCTCCCGTGTTGTTTCCTGCGCAGGCGCAGCCCGCTCCTGCCTCAAGGCCTTCGCACTTGCTGTTCCCGCTGCAATGCCGGCTTTGCTCCTAGGAATTTACACAACTCACTTCTTTACCTACTTGACGTCTTTCCTTTGCTGTCACCTTGTTAATCACCCCGTATAAAGAAAAACCATCTCTCTCTTCCACGCCACTCCCTCTCTGCGCCCCTCCTCTGCTTCACTTTTCTTCAGAGCGCTTCCGTCATCTGACACATCATGTGTTTAGTTTGTTTATGCGCTTGTGGCCTCTCAACTGGAGCGTGAGCTTCCCGAGGGCAGGCACTGCGGGCGGTGTTGTTTGCTGCTCTGTCCCCAGGGTCTAGAGCCTTACCAGTACCTTCCAAGCACCCTTACACAGGGCTTAAATGAATGAACGGAGTGAACGCAAAGCCCCTCCAGGACTGAGAGGTAGGACGGGAATGGAGAGAAGGTAGGACTGTGAAGGGGAAGGGGGCGCCCGAACGCATTTCTGGAAGGGCCAAGGTCCTGGCACCGCCTGGAGCGTGGAGCCGGCGCATCCGCCCTCCCCAGACCTCCCGCCCCAGCCTGCTGGCTGGGACCCTCCTGTTGGCAGTGCCCTGCCCTACCCGCCAGGCCCCGAACATGCCACCCCCAGTCTGGGCGAGTGACCAGGCCTGAACAAAGTGTCCTTTCCCCTTTGATAAGCTGCCTCCTTCCAGGGGCACTCAGGCCAGGATACGTCCTGCTGCTCAGGAAGTGCCTGAAGGCCTGGGTGGGCCCCTGGAGTGGGCACTGGCTGCTGCAGCAGCCACCCTGCCCAGAGGCCCAGCAGAGGAGCGAGGGCAGTAGCCGGGGGGACCCCTGCCCACAGCCAGCCCCAGCACGCACCTGCGCCTTCTTCCTTCAGCGGAAGCCTCTTGAGAGCCTTTTGGGTACACAGCTGTGAGCAGGGGGCCCTGGTGGGCACCGGCGAGGGAGGGCAGAGGCTGGTGACAGGCTTTGTCACACGTGGGGTGCTGGCCTGCCTGGGCCACTTTGCCCTGGGGACTGTGGGGCAGGCGGGGTGCTGGGGGGCATTTTACTTCTTGGCTCAGGGAGGAGCTGGAGATGATGTGTTTATCTGGCTTCCCTGGCCCCCCACGCCCCCTCCCCCCATCTCTGCAGGTCTTTCCGTGGTTGACTGTGCCACCAGGAAGCTGTCCATGGCTTCTGATGATTGTCACCCTCTTCTTGAGAGCCCTGAACCCCGAGACCCCAGGATCTGACTCCCAGCCCACAGGCTTCGTTCTCGCTCAGCCCCTCCCCCTGAAGCCCTGTCCTCCCCGTGGTGCTGCCTTGACTTCCCCGTCAGCCCTGCAGAACCCAGGTCCTCAGGGAGGGGTGGAGCACAGTTTCTTCCAGGGAGGAGACTAACCCTCCCCCCTCCAGCCGCATGCACGCATCCTCGCGGGCACACACACTCGCACTCAAACACCCCCGGGCCCGTGCACCACCACCCACACACACCTCTCCAGGTTGCTCACCCATCCTGGGGCTCAGGGCCCAAGGGCTCCTTGGCCTTCACTGTCACAGATGGGCCGGATGGAGCTGAGGCAGGTGCAGAGGCCCAGGCCCTACACTCTCAGAGCCCCAGTCTTTGAATCTGTAGGATGGATGCTGCCTCAAAGTCTCCTAGTGTCCCCCGGGCCTGTAACCTGTGAGATCCCAGGTAGCACAGGGAGAGGGACCTGTTCTGAGATGTCACCTGAGCTCAATCTAAAACATGGCCCCTTTGGCTCTCTTCCCAGGGAGAGAGGAACTGTGTCCTTCTCCCCTTGGTTCTGAAGGGCCATGACTGCCTCCATCATCAGGTACCGTGGGAGTGATGCTCTGTGACTGCTGAGGCTGAGTTAGAGAAGACCACCCAGGTTCCACCTCTTCCCTCTGGGATAAAGCAGCCCCCCTGTAAGAAGTCAGAAGCCACGTGGACGGGGTCCCATCTGCAGCTCAGGGGCGCTCCCCCTGCTGGCCGTGCCGGGAACAGCCGTCGTGCACCACCAGCCCACGAGCCTTGTGATGACTCCAGCCCCAGCTGGCATCTGATGGCAATCACACGGCAGACCCCCAGCAAGACCCACCTTCAGGAAGCCAGGTACTTCCCGAATCCCTGACTCACAGAACTTTGAGCAAAATGAAATGGCCGTTGTTTCACACGACCAGGTTTTGGAGAATTTGTTAGGTAGCAATAGTCATTAGAACATTGTGCCCAAATATTTCTCTTCTTCCCTTAGTCCTCTCCCCAGCTTGTCTCTCAGGCTGAACCTGCTTGGACTGGACTCAGAGCCCTCAGAGATGGTGGCCTGGGGTCTGAGAATGCAAGGGGAGCTGGGTCAGGCTACCCACTCTCCCTCCTGTACCTGATGGCAGTGATCTGCCAAGATCTGATTGTGAGCCTCCGGGCAGCACCTCCACCGGGTCCCTCCTGTTTGGCCAGGACAAGGGCTTCCCTTGTGGCTCAGATGGTAAAGAATCTGCCTGCAATGCGGGAGACATGGGTTTGATCCCTGGGTTGGGAAGATCCCCCAAAGGAGGGCATGGCAACCCACTCCAGTATTCTTGCCTGGAGAATCCCCATGGACTGAGGGGGATTCAGAGCCCCCATGGAATCTGCGGGCTACAGTCCATGGGGTTGCAAAGAGTCGGACACGACTGAGCGACTGAGCACATTCACATACACAGAGTGTTCTTGATGCCTATCTCTGTGCCCAGCTGGCTCTCAACCAGGCTCAGCCCTCAGCCTCTGGCACCCCTGTCTCCAAGGCTTGGCCTCCTGTCCCTGTCTGTTAACTGAACAAGGCAGGAGCCTTGGATGGTCCGTCAGCAGGGCTCAGAGCTACAGGAAACGGGCCTGGCATGTAGTTGGGGTTTGAGGCCAGCGGGGGTGAGAAGGGCACATCAGAGACTGACCCGGCTCCCCGAGCTCCCCAGCAGGGCTGGGCTCCACAGTGGGAGCTGGTCGACATCACCGCCATGCCTGCCTCTGTCCCTTCCCTGCCTCGCCTCTCCCGTCCTCTATTGGGGTTCACTCTGGTCACCTCTATGTATGTGTGTGCCCTTGAATCTTTGTGTCCTGGGGAACCCAAACCAAGACTGAGATGTCCAGGTGAGGCCTCACTGAACTTACAGAGTTAAGACGATGAGGAGCCAATAAGAGAGCATATGAAATAAAATCAGCAATGACAGCCTGCCTCTGTTAAGCGCCCTCTCTGTGCCAGGGACTGGTTGCAGGGCCCTATGTCTGTTACCTCACTGAACGCTCACCACCCTCCTCTGTTGTTTGGTGCTTCATCATTTCCCTTGGCAGGTAAGCAATCAGATTTAGGGATGTCATTTGTTCCAGGTAAAGAGCTAGGAAATGGCAGGTTGGCCTGGAGAGCTGGGGCTCTGATTAGCAGTGGTCCCTGTGGGCAGCCCCGCAGAGGGCAGAGGTCCTGGGCAAGAAGTGGGGCATTTAAACTTAACCTTGAAGGACGAACAGATGTTGGGAATATGGGGAATCCTGGAAGAGGCCTCGAGCCTCAGTTTCCTTGCTGTCAAGTGGACATAAGGACCATAGCTTTCTTAGGGCCATTTGAAGGTGACATGAGCTGACAGAGACAGAGAGGGACCGCAGTATGTGTTCAGTGAGTGCTCATTCTTTCTGCTGCTGAACGGGACCAGCGTTTGCTGCAGGTATGGGTCTGGCTGCAGGTCTGAACAGGTTCCGGAGGCAAGCTTCCAGCTCCCACTCCAGCACTCAGGCCCAGAGGGGAGGAAGCTGGAGGAGCCAGAGGAAGTGGATTAGTCCGGAACCCCTGAATTTGGATTCTCACTCAGGCAGCCTAGCATATTCCTCCTTTAAAGGACCCTACCTTCTCTGGTTCCCAATTCTCGAATCTCCCATTCCTTACAACCTGGAAGTCCTCCCTGCTGTCTGACCTCTTTCCCTCCTGCTGTGCATTTTGTCTGTTGGGACAAGGGGGAGCTAATGAATCATGGTGGTTGGCGCTGAAATCTGCTGGAATTAGGGTAGGTGCAGCCTGTGTGTGGCCCGCAGACGGTGGTGCCCAGAGGCAACCTGGCCCTGGTGCGGAGGCCCGCCTGGCCCAGGATGGAGGGAGCCAGGCCAGGCCCCTGGAAGGTGGAGTCGGAGGAAAGAACTAGGTGGCAGCCGGAGGTGGAGGCTGGAGGCACAGGCCTTGGTGGAGTCCCTGTCCCAACTGCAAGGGTTCCCCCCCTCCCCCGCCCCCGGCTACCACTGAGGAGGGGTTTGGGGCAAGGTCTGCAAGGGCAGAGAAGCCGCCCTCTGCCTGGAATCTCCGAGAACAGAGTCTTTCCAGGCTCCCTCTCTGGGGCCCTCTGCAGCCTGAAGATGGAACCGTGGGCTCCGGGGCCAGGCCAGCCTGAGTGCAAGCCCAAATTCTGTCACTTGCTAGCTGTGTGACTTTCGGTGGATCTCTTCACCTCCCTGAACTTTCTTCATCTGAAAAACAGAGACACTTTAGTGGCTGTGCAACCTTTACCAAACTCTTCAGTAACAGAATTTCCCTTCCCTGTCCATCAGCTATTTGTCTCCTTAGCTACGGTGAGCCACAGCCTCCTCACCTATAAAAGGAGGATGGCAGGCTAAGAAGGAAATGGCAACCCACTCCAGTCTTCTTGCTTGGAGAATCCCATGGACAGAGAAGCCTGAAGGTCTACAGTTCATGGGGTCGCAGAGTCGGAATCCATCGACGGGCTAACACGCACACACAAGCTTAAGTGCGCTAGTGCACCCAGAGCGCCACCTAGGGGTGGACGCGAGGGGTCAGCAGTGGGTGGTGGTTTTTGTTTCTCTTTCTGCCCGGCGCACCCTGCCCCTGCCGCCCCTGCTCCTCCTGCTCCAAGAGCCTGGCCTTGGGGGGCCTTCCTCTCTGCGCCCCCAGCCAACCCTGGACAAGGGCTGAGGGCTGGCTGAGGTGCTGGGGACACTCCTGGGAGTGGCTACGTTTACAAAGAGGGTGTAGAACAACAACAGGGCCAGGCTGAGAGGGAGTTGCTGGGCTTGGTTCTGCCAGCCCCAGCCCTTTGTCTGCTGGGGGTCAGGGGCTGGGCGGGAGCCGGGCGCCTGGTGACCAGGCTTCTCAGGCCCTCAGGGGGCTCTCACTCTCCCACCCTGTGCAGGGCCCTGCACGCAGCACAGATTTCATCAGTGCTTGTTGGGTCCCGGACTCAACCCTCCTCACCGGAAAGCTGCTCCGAAGGCCTGAGGCTGGGCTTATTCACTGCCAACCAGGAGACTGGCTGCCAACGCAGGAGACGCAGGTTTGACCCCTGGGTTGGGAGATTCCCCTAGAGGAGGGCGTGGCGACCCACTCCAGTATTCTTGCCTGGAGAATCCCATGCACAGAGGAGCCTGGGGGGCTACAGTCCATGGGGTCGAAAAGAGTCGGACACGATTGAGTGTGTGCGGGCACAGACCAGGAGACCCTCTTCCAGGGAGAAGCCTGCCCAGCGTCAATGGTCCAAACCCGGGGGGTTTCTGCAGCGTCGGGCCCTCAGCCTCAGGACTGCCTTTGGAGGTTCTGTATCTGGGTGGGAGTTGGGGCTGCCCTTCCTTGAGTCTCGGGCAGGCCCAGGAGCTGGATGGGGGCTGGGAGGAAGAGGCTGATGGCTGGGCCTGGAATCCCTCCTCTCCCCTGCCCTAGCCCCCGGCCGCTCTCCATCTGGCCAGCAGCTCCCCCGCTGCCCCAGGACAAGGGCCCCAGTGTCTGCTCCCTTCCTGGGCAAACAGCAAGCCTTTCTCTCCCTCTCCCCCTAGAGCGGAGTGCCTCGACCATGACCTCTCCCCGCCCCCTCCAGAGGGCATGGCACGCCCCTTGCTGCGCGACCTCTTCTGAATGCTCCAGAGACAAAGGCTGGCAAGCCGGGTGCAGGAGGGGGTCCTGTCTGCCAGGTTCAGCCCTCAGCCGGCCCCCAGGCCTCCGTCCTGCCAAGGTGGGTGTGGGGCGCAGCTGGAGGCAGGGCCCAACCCAGGTGGACTTGACATCACCCCACTGTCTCCTGCCAGACAAAGGCTGCTCCTGCCTGGGGCTGGTCCCAGGAGGGTTTTCACACTGCTTTCTCTACAGGCTCACCGCGTTGACATGAGCTCACTCCTCCAGACCTGCTTACCTTGCTGGCAGGTGGAGCGTAAGGGCCTGGACAGTTTCCCCTCACACGGCAGGGCCCCCTCCCCGAGCCTGGAAAGACGCAGAACTGCCAGAGGCCTCCCTCTTCTCCGGGGCTCCTGCCAAGGTCCTGACCCGGGCACCGAAATAGGGTAACCTCAGAGGGTAACGGGGAGCTGTAATCAGACAGCCTCCCCTGGAGCCTCCACCACCCTCCAGTTCTGACTCAGAATGATAGGGAGCGAGTGCAGCCCAGCCCTGCACCCCTTACTTCCTCCTTCTGGCCAGTGGCTACTCAACAGCTGATTATTCTACTGGGGAGAGGACATGGAAGTCTGCTTTGTGGATAAAATCTTCTGTCTTATAAACGTCTCTCCTCCTAAAAATTCATGTTGATATGGTGTGTGTGCGTGCTCAGTCGCTTCAGACGTGTCTGACTCTGTGTGCGACCTGTGGACTGTGGCCCGCCAGGCTCCTCTGTCCATGGGATTCTCCACGAAAGAATACTGGACTGGGTTGCTGTGCCCTCCTCCAGGGGATCTTCCTGACCCAGGGATCAAACCCACATCTATTACATCTCCTGCATTGGCAGGAGTGTTCTTCACCACTAATGCCTCCTGGGAAGCCTTAATGTATGGCAGAAACCACCGATTAAAAATAAATACATTTAAAAAAAAAAGTCCCTTCTTTGGTCATCCTATTAAACAAAATTCCCCTATTAGGTTGTCATTTCTTTAGACTTATTGGTATTTATTGAGAACCCTGAGGACTATGCCAACAAGAACAATTATAGAGATATTTGCTGCTTGAGCTAAATGTTTTACAAAGTAGTTACTTATGTTATCAACAGATACTCTCCATTCATCGCCCCGCTCTGGATCCACTGTCCGCTGTTCCGTGCTTGCTCTGTGTGCTGAGTGGCTGGCCTCTGTGGCCTGAGTTACCCAGGATCCCTTGTCCTCTGAGCCAGCGGGAGGCACTGGAAAGAGACCAGAGCACTGGAAGGGGGAGAAGGTCAATGATTGATCCATTGGCCGCTTTCCAGGCCTGGACTCTCTCTGGTCACTAGCTCCCGGGAGCTGCACCACCTCTGGCTGAGCCCTGAACCCTGCCTACACCTCTCTCTGCAAGTCCGTCCACTCACTTGCCTCTCTTTAATCACCCACTGGGGACGTGGGGCCAGTTTCCTGCCAGGATCTCAGAAACACAGCTCTCTATTTTTACTCCACACGCAGGGACACTGAAGTCCAGAGAGGCGGGCCAGCTTCTCTGCAGAGGACTGCTTGGGGCCAGGACCCCGTGGTCATGCTCCAGGACTTTTGCTTTTCACAGTTTGTCCAGGGAGGGGTCGCCTTATCTGCTCGCGACCCCTCAGGGCAGAGGAGGAGGAAAGATCAGGCCCCTTGGATTCAGGTCTTCAGAACCAGGGGCTTGGCTCTCAAGAGGCAGTTGAGCAGAAGGAGGGGATCACTCTCTCTTGTGGGACCAGGGGATGGGCAGCCACAGGCTCTTTGATCTCCGTCTTCCCCAGGCGGGGACCGCGCGTTCGGGTTAGCTGGCTGCATTCCTCTGTCCGTTTCCTCTTCAGTCCCTTGCCTGTGGTCAGTGGTCAGTGAGTGTCTGAAATGAATAGATATGACATTAAAGGCTGGGAGGTGGGGGTGGAGGATGACCAACAGAACAAGTTCTGTCTCCTTCCAGGCGCCCTGGGAGGTTCAGCGTGTGAGTGTGTGTGTGTGTGTGTGTGTGTGTGTGTGTGTGAAGGCTGGCCAGGCGGGCAGCCCTGGCTGTGGCTGAGTGGTTGTTGAGGGCTGGGGTGCCCGCCCAGGGCAGCTTATGGCATGGGGAAGGAATTCTCTGGGAACCCCGGCAGGCGTTGGGTGGGGTGCCCGGCTGACCGGGCAGGGTGGCTGCTGCACTGAGTCAGCCCTTCTGGCCCAACTCTGCCTCCCCTCCCGGCCCGGCTGCTATGTCAGGGGCGAGGGCCCGAGGAAGCCCTGCAGACGGCCTCTTATCGGCCCCAAACCCTGAGATGGCACTGCCAGCATGGGGGTGGCCATCCTGCACCTCGCAGGCCCCGTCAGGGAGGACCAGAGAAAGCTCCAAGAACAGTTGACACCAGGGGTGAAGTCTGGGAAGGTGGTGTGAACTCTGGCTACAAGAAGGAACCTGGGACTCGCAGAGGTCTGGACCCTCTGCAGAGTCACATGGCAGAGCTGGGGAGAAGCCTAGAAAGGCAGTTGTGGTGGTGGGGAGGTGGGGAGCATGCTGGTGACAGGGCCTAGGAGTCAAACCTGGTGGCCCCTTCCTCAGCACAGCTCCGAGTTCCTTCTGAGTCCAGGGAAGGGTCTGAGCACCACCCCCTGGCTTCCCTCGACTCCTCAGGTCTGGATTGGATGCAGGATGGAGGTGGGTTCCTGGAGGTCTTTCTGAGGGTGCTTGGTGCTTGCAACTAAAGGGCTAAGAATTTGAGCATCTTTAGTTTTGGTTATAGGTTAAACATCCACATGGTCCAAAATTCAAAAGGTGAAAAAAGATATGCTAAGAAGAAATTCCCCATCCCCCCAATCTAGGCCCAGCGCCTCAGTTTCCCCTCCTGGAGGCGCCTGCAGTCACTGGCTCCCTGAGAATCCTGAGTTTGGGCTTTCTGACCCGAGTGTCCCATCCTCTCTATTTTCCTTCTAGAAGAGGACCCCTTGGGAGGTGGTGCTGGAGGAACCCAGCCATGGAGGTTAGGGCCTGAACCAGGCAAACCAGTTGCCAGGAGGATGGAGGCAGCCTCCTTCCTGGGCTTAATCTTTGTCCCAGCTTCAGGTCATCCCACTGAAGCCTCTCAGGAGGGGTCAGGCCCATCAGTTCTCCTTTCCAACCACTTACAGCATCCCTGGAAGCTCCCACCTCCTGCCTGGGGATCTGGCAGTCTGATACCCTGAGCCAGGGCTCCCACAGTCTCCTATTATTTCTCAGATTTATTTATTGATTTATTTAAAAGTTTTTATTTATTCTGGCTGCACTGGGTCTTCTTTGCTGTGAGCAGGCTTTCTCTGGCTTCGGAGAGCAGGGGCTCCTCTTCCTTGCGGTGCTCGGGCTTCTCACTGCGGTGGCTTCTCTTGTTGCACAGGCTCTAGGGTGTGCGGGCTTTAATCGCTGCAGTGCGTGGGCTCAGTAGCTGCAGTTCCCGGGCTCTAGAGCACAGGCTCAATAATTGTGGCACATGGGCTTCGTTGCTCCATGACATGGAGGGTCTTCCTGGACCAGGGATCAAATCTGTGTCTCCTGCAACGGCAGGCAGATTCTTTACCACTGAGCCACCGGAGAAGCCCTCCTGGAATAACTTTTATACTCTCCCCATCCTCCTCCTCTTTGAGAGTTCAATTCTGCATAGATTTTGTGAACACTTGCTACATGCCAGGCCCGGTGGGGACACAAATTAACGCAGACACAGCCTCGTCTATCTAAGAACTCATGGTCTAATGGGGAAGGCCAAAAGGGAGAGAGAGCATTACAATTCAAGATGGCCCCAATCTGTTCTCTGAGAGTGGGGAAACAAAAAAATTTCAGGCTAAGAAGCCTGACAACAGCAAGTGTTGGTGGGGGCATGGCTCAGCAGACATACTTCTAGTGACCCCATGCTGCTACTGCTGCTGCTGCTGCTAAGTCATGTCAGTCGTGTCTGACTCTGTGCGACCCCGTAGACGGCAGCCCACCAGGCTTCCCTGTCCCTGGGATTCTCCAGGCAAGAACACTGGAGTGGGTTGCCATTTCCTTCTCCAGTGCATGAAAGTGAAAAGTGAAAGTGAAGTCGCTCAGTCGTGTCTGACTCTAGCGACCCCATAGACTACAGCCTACCAGGCTCCTCCGTCCATGGGATTTTCCAGGCAAGAGTACTGGAGTGGGGTGCCATTGCCTTCTCCGAGTGACCCATGAGAAGGTGACTTAGAAAGGACTCTTTGGAATGTAATTCATCAACTCCTAGGAGATCGAACTGCACCTTCCCTGAGATCCAGCAAGTGCACCTTCTAAGTTCTCACTCCGGAGTAGAGTTTTTAAATCCCACACTGAGATCCAGAATACACATGCCACTCACGACACAGGACTTTCACCGTAATGGTGACCCCGAAGACTAGTGATGCTGGTTATTTCCTAATCAATTTTGAGTTTTAAAAAGTGCTGATCTTTACCCTTTCAGCTGATTTCAGGACTCATGAGTATGTCTGAGTCCATAGTGTGACCCACACTGCCCTAGAGACACTCAAGCGTTTGCACAAGCAGGCAAGAACGATCACTGCAACGTGGCTGTAGCAGCCCAAACCGAGACAGGGCTTTCGTGGCCACCGACCATACACAAACCAATCGTGATGTGGGCAGGAAGTGGGCTGTCACTCTGCTCCATGTGCCAGAGTTTACACTCGAGGTGACACTATTTACTCAAAATGTAAAGCCCTGCGGAGAGATAGCATACATTGTTTATGGATGCATCTGTACCTTTTCAAGTGTGAAAACTGCAGGAAACAATATTCCCAAATCAGGGTTCTCTCTGGAGGGGGAAGGGAGAGCTGGGGCAGGGCCCGGGGTAGATGGGGAGGTGTATGTAGGGACAGAGGAGCCTGACGGGCCACAGTCCACAAGGTTGCAAAGAGCTGGACACAACTGAAGCAACTCAGCATGCACGTACCCATGTAAGGAACCTCAACTGAATTTTTTTTTCATTTTTTAACTGAATTGTTTAGTTAAAAAAAATATATGTTGGAACTAAATTTTGCAAAATATGAAGATTTGACAAAGTTGGAGGATAGGTATAGGGCACTAACTCTCTTTTCAATCTATTATTTTAAATGTAATCTTATTTCTGAAAATATTTCATAATAAGACTTAAAAGATTGCTGCTCTGGGTATCAAAGAAGGAGAGTTCCTTCTGACTGTAGGAATAGAAAGCAGGGAGTGGTGGAGTGGGAGTGGATGTGGTCCTGGGGAAACGAGGTTGAACGCACTCGGTCCTTCTTAACCGGGGGTGGGTGGGGGGTGGTGGTGCTGTGCTTTATCCCACTGCCCCCACGGGTTGGAATGGTATCCTCCCCCTTTAACGTATGGAAATGGAGGCTGGGAGACCGGCCTCTGGAAAAGTGGCAGAACTGGGCCTCGATCCCAGGCCCATGAAAATCAGCCTGCGCAGTTCACAGCACCATTCTGGAGCAGCAACCTTTGTGCCTGCCAAGGGGTGGGTGGGGAGACAGGGTCTGGTGTGCTGAGCTGAGTCCTGTAGATTTGATCATGTGGGTGATGAGGAAACACAGGGGGGCGTGAACTCACTGCAGCTATATCATCAGTTTCTTACATTTTATTATTTTTTAACCAACTGAACCTTTCTTTAAACAAACTACTTCAGAACCCAGATGCATAAAAGTGCTTCCAGTGGAGATGATTTCTAAGAGGCAGGTGATGGGGTGGGGGTGGGGGGTCTGAAGCCCAGCGGTGTCTCCTTTGGGAACACAGGATGGGTGCTGTGGTCCAGAGGAGCACCCAGAGGCAGTGTGTGTGTGGCAGGAGGCTGCCAGGGCATCCCTCCCAGGGCTTCTCAGCCAGATGGCGGTTGCTCTCCCCACCTCTGAGTGCTCCTGGTTGGTGGAGGGACAGAGGATCAGAGTACTCCTGACCTGGGGGTGAAGGGGGAACCAGTGGCAGGTGCTTTGGGCAAGGTAGGCCTGACCTCCACTTGCAGGCTGTCAGACCTTGGCCGAGTTGTGGAACCCTCCATTTGAATCTTAGGAGAGGAAGGACATGGATCCTCGTATGTGGCTGGGGCAAGGAAGGCACACGTCCAGAGTGAAGCCGCTGGAGCGGGTGTTTCCAGCGCACTCCTCTTCATCATCACTGTCTGGGGCAGGGGACTAGGCAACTGGCCCGGCACAAGTGGGCCCTTGATAAATGCTTGTGGAACAAATGCGTATGTTTCCGCTCTGTCTGCAGGAAATGCAGTGGAGTCCTGACTTCTGGGAGCAAGTGAAGCTGTTTCAGGGGCTGGCCCTTCCCAGCTGGGCTCCGGGGACAGACAGCTGAGGCTCCAGTGTAGCGCCAGGCCCTGGAGAGAGTACTGAGCCAGGCGGTCAGGAGCTGGGGGTCAAGGGTAGGGTTGCTGGTTCCAGTTGCCATGTACGGGGCTGTGTGACCTAGAGGTTTGTTTCTCCTTCTCCAGGATTTGCTCATCTCCTTTTGGCAGAGTGGCCAGGGTGAGGTCTTTCCAACTGCAATTTGCAACTCATTTGGTACATTTAACAGAGCAATTTAGTGGTTCACAATCAGTTTTAAAAACCAAAATGAAACAAAACAAATAGAACAGAAAATATCAGAGTGCAATCACAGGTCATAAGGGTAAGTATTGTTTTGTGAAACTATTGTTTTGCTTATATATGGATGAAGGTGCCGACAGGTCTGAGGTAAAATTGATTTGCTATTGTGGGGTCCTGGTGAAAAGACTGGAAAATACTGAACTCAGCAGTCCTGGAGGCGTCCTCCTCTCCCACATTCTAGGGGTCTTTGTGAAAAAGCCACAGGTCCAGGGGCTCCTCACTCTCTCCCCCTGGGTCAGCAGCTGTCTCTTGGCTCCTCGTAGTTCATCCCTCCGGGGTCTTTCTCTCCACCTTCAATCCTCAGCCCCCTCCTCCCTATCGCCCAGGGATAAGCCTCCCCCTTCCCAGGAAGTCAGGGTGGGGGTGTCGGAAGGGAGTAAACGTGATCGAATGGGTGGCACTGGGCACTCTATCCCAGAAGCTAAGATAAAAGGACTAGGAAGCAAACACCGCAGCGCCCGGGGACAGAACAGAAAGCTGGCGAGCTGGGGACGGGCGTTTGAGGGGAGGACTTCATGAACAAAATTTTGCTCAGCGGCTACACCATAGCGGGTCACTCCCGGGGCGGGGGTGGCGGGGGGGCTGGCCCTGGTCTGGTCCTCGTTGGCGCTCGGGTGCGCAATTAACCAGCGAAGGTAGTTTTCACTCCTGCCCTCCTCCTTCCCCCCTTAAAAGAAAAGAAAGACAGAAGAAGCCAGGAGTTTTGGAGCCAACTCCTGGAGAGGGAGCGGCTGAACTGATTCGGAAGTTGGATCTCTTTGTACACAGGAATGCGGCGAGAAAAAAACAAAACCCACCCCATTGCTTCATTTCCCCTCCAAGCCCTAGCACTTTCTTTTGTGCAATGAAAAGGCTTTTTACGTTAAGAAAAATGAATCCCGATGTGCTCTGCGAAGGAATGAACGCGCCTCTCCGCGCAAGACGGCTCTCAGCTGGGAGCGGAGACGGTGCGGTGGCCGCAGGGCGGCCGCAGCCAGGGCGCTCTTGGGCACGTCCTCCGGGCGCGGTTCAAGGGAGCGCGCGTGGGGCGCCCGGGCTCACCCTTTCGCGGCCGCCCGCCCAGCCCTCAGCGACTCGAGGGCCGAGTAGACGTTTCGGCGAACCTCGAGGGCTGAGAGCTCCCTCTGGGCCTCCCAGGGATGGCGGCTCCGGGAAGCTGGCCGGGGACTCGCCGGAGCTGGAAATCTGTCCCGGCAGCCGTCGGGATCGCGCGGGGCTGGCGGCCGCCTTGGCGTCCGGGAGGCTGGGCCCGGACGCGCGAGGGGCGCGGGAGGCGGGCCGCCGCACGTGGGTGCCGGCGGGCGGGCCGGGGGGGCGGGGTGTGGCTTCCCCGCCTCCCGGGCGAGATTTGCATGTGTGTGCAGCTGCCCCAGACTTCCTGCTCCTCTGCGCCGCAGGTAGGCGCGGGCCGGGCCGGGCGGGCGGGTGGCGGGTGTTCCGAGACGCGGGCACCTCCTCACCCGGACGCCACCTCCGGCTCCCCGGCCGCGCCGCGCCGCCTTCCGCTCCGGGGGCCACCAGCCCGCCCCGGCTGCGACGAGCGCCCGGCTCCGAGGTGGGGGCGCGCCCCGCTCGGCCTCGCGGGTCGTCTCCGCTTTCCGCACCGCGCCTGGTCGCGCGCCCCTGGGCGCCTCCACCGCCCCGGCTCCCCCGAGGGCCGCAGCCATGAGCGAGATGTCCAGCTTCCTCCACATCGGGGACATCGTCTCCCTGTACGCCGAGGGCTCCGTCAATGGCTTCATCAGCACTTTGGGGTGAGCGAGCCGAGTTCGAGGGGGGCGCGGGCGGGGAGGGGGCGCGGTGGGCCCCGGTGCCATTTGCGTGCGTTCTGCTGCTGCCTCCTGCCTTCAGGGGACCTGGTCGTCCCCCAGCTTGAAGGAACAGGGGAGCGGCTCGCCTCCTTTTAGAGAAAGGAAGTGAAATATTTGCCTAGGTAGGAGTCGGGCGCCCCGCCTGTGTTGGCAGGAGGCGCCCCCTTCGCGAAGCCTCCACCCTTGCACGCTTGCCTTTCTTCCCCAGAGGAGGGGGCGCCTGGGACTTCCTCTGCAGGTGGTCCCTATGCGGGAAGGCAGGTGGGTGGCCGTGGCGGTAGTCGGGGACAGGCATCCGGGCCTGGACGTGGCCGACTTTGGAGCGAGGCGGAATCGTGGTGGTGGTGATGGTGAACGGGAGGGCCAGGAGCCCGGGCCGTCTAGTTACCGACCTGCCGCACCTTCGGAGGGTCGCACGTTTTCCTCCGAGCTCTCTCCTGCCCCGCTCCCTGTCTCTAGGAGTCTCTTCCCCGCCCTCTCCTTCCAGGCGTCCCAGGTCCCGTCAGGCGGCCCCTTCTCCCCGCCTCTCCCTGGCAATTTCCTGCGCAGCTCATCTGGCGCCCCTGGGTCCCTGGTCCCAGGATCTCTGGAGCACTTTGCAAACATTAATTAATTCTGGCCGCCACCCCACAGGGTCTGGACGAGCAAGGAATCCGTTCACGTCCCTGGAGAGGGCCAGGCCTGGAGCTGGCATAGGGCAGGGAAAGAATGAGAGGAAATGGGTTTATCTTCCGAAGGGCAGTTGAGTGAGTCCCTGGGGCGGAGGGGAGAGTGGCTCCTGCACCTCTCCAGCCCCAGGGTGGGGCCTGTTACCTGTGTCACGTTTTACAGTCTTCGGACTTGTGTTAAATGGTCTCATCTACCACACCCAGCGGTTCTTTAGGATGAACCCACCCTCTTTGCTGACCCAACTCATCTCGACGCCAACTGGCTACAAGGTGCCTTCTCCCCGGGGGTTTGGAGGACAGCCTTGGCACCCTCAGCCCAGGGCGAGCTGACCCTGAGCTCAGGAGGTGGGAGTCACCTGGCTCCCTTGGTGTCTTGTTGGGAGTTTAGCTTTAGTCGTGTGGGAAAGATCTCGAGGGCGGGAGGGCTGAGTCAGCCAAAGGGGGATGCGGACTGGGAATTCTAGCATACCTCAAGCCTTATCTCAGCACCTCCAGGCCTTCCCAGCCCCCTCTCCGTTCAGATGCGGACTCCCCAGCCCTTCGACCTCTCCCCGCCAGTCTCTTCTCTTGTTCGGTTTCCTAGAGGATGGGAGTGGGTGAGGGCACGGTGAGCTGACCTCCCTCAGAGAGCAACGACTCTTGGACTGCCCCTCTAGCCAGGCTGCCCGGCTGGCACGGAGTCAACACCTCTGATAACCAAGGGAAGGAGCAGAGGGTGTGGCAGATGGTGGAAGCCTCCTTTCTGCTGTCTGGACAGGCCCAGGGCTTTGGAGAAATGACCATCTTCTCTGTTGCCCAGTGTTAGGGCTAAGCCCCCAGGAGGGCTTTTTCAGCACCTGTGACGTCTAACAGAATCAAGGGAAATTTTTGGCGGGGCCGCACTGTCTGGCAGGTGGGATCTTAGTTTCCTGACCAGGGACCCATCCCACGCCCCCTGCAGTGGAAGCGGGGAGTCCCAGGCACTGGACCACCAGGGAAGCCCAAGGGAAACGTCTCCTCCTGCCGTTCACACGGGCCTCATCCCCTTGCCAGGGATTCCCTCTATTGCTTCCTAACAGCTCCTTCCCGCCCCAGCCCTTCCTGCCCCAGGAAGCAGCCTCCTGCTCGCCAATCTGATTCTGAGGCTGGGCCTGTGACTGCCAGAGCGCTTCTGCTCCAGGGGCTGGTTCCCAGAGCACCCAACTTGCTGCGACGCCTGCATGCCCGCCCTCCCAGACGGCACTCTAGCACCGGCATGTGCTGGCCCCAAATCAATTGTCTTTTTTTTTTTTTCACCTCCTCTTCACACCCCCGATGCACCACTTGGACTGAGATTCCTGGAACCTTGGCCTGTCTCTTTACCTTTGTTCCTGTGTTGCCCCCGCCCTTCAGCCAGTCTCCACCTGGGTAAATCTGACCCACCCTCTCAGACCTGGTGCAAAGCGCTTCCTTTGTGAGATCCAGCCCCCCACCCACCCCCCACCCCCAACCAGGGCAGAATTAACCGCTTTTCCTTGTGCTTCAAACTACTTTGTACAAGTTCCTCTCCGATGTTAACTGTATTGTTTGACGCTTTATGATTAGTTGGAGGTTTCTCTGTAGGGCCTTCTAATGCTGGGCACTCTGCCAGGACTGATTAAGTATCCCATTCATTCAGTCCGGCACTGTGCTGGGCACATGCTCAGAGCCAAACTCAAGGGAAGAATGATTTCTGAACACCGCAAAGCATGGCCACTCGAAGTGTGGTCCTTGGCCCAGCAGCATCTGCATCACGGAGAGGTTTGTTAGAAAATACATAATCTCACACCCGAGCCTGTACCACTAAATCAGAATCTGCATTTTGAGCCTAAAATTTAGACATTTGGTGTCTAAAAGAGAAGCATCACTCTCTGTGATTCTCCCTCTGCTCCATCCTCGCCGGAATCTTTCTGCCTCCATCCTCAGCTCTGGTCCCCCTTTGCCTTCACCCTGGCTATTGGGGCCCGTATTTGCGAACCCTGGAGGGTGATTTGATTGAGTTCCCAGGCGATCCCAATGCTTGGTGCCCAAGAGGTGCCCAATGAGGGCTGGAGGAAATGAATTTGGTGAAGACAAGGGCAGCCTTGGTGGCCAGTGAGGCTGCTCAGCTGGGAGGTGGGAAGTGCAGGCACTGGTGGAGGAGGGAGTCTGGGGCAGCCTTCAGATTCCAGCTGGGCTCTGTGAGCCAAGTGGAGGAGGCCAATTAGAGCCGCCTGGGTAATTAGAGCTCCTGGTGATGATTGTACATTAACTCTGGGTTGGAAGGACGGGAGGGGTCTGAGGAGTGGATCCTGGAGCAGGCTGAGACCTCGGGCAGGAAGGGAGAGCAGGCCCATGCGTGTCCTTGGCAGGAGTGCATGGCCAGGACACTGCCTCGTGCCGCCCCCCCCACCCCACCCCAGGGTGGGAGGCAGCAGAGGTGGAGGGAGGCCACTGCCCATGAAGGATATACTGTGGCTTCTGGCAGTGGCTGTGGGGAACTGGCCCCGAGTGCGGGATGGGCCCCTTGGGTCTCACATGCAGTTCCCTGAGGGTCTACTTTGAGTGCCCAGAGGAGGGGCCCCCAGACCCTTTCAGTAAGCTGGGGAGTGTGGGTGGACTAGGTCGTGCAGTTGAGGCCCGGAATGGGTCAGATTGCCTATGGCTGGGCCTTGGAGCACCACTTGGGGTCAGGGCCTCTGGACGTGTGTCACTCAGGGCTCGGTGATCACAGGGGCTGTGATCTGCTTTTCCAGGAGGGTGGGCCTTGGAGGTCAGGACCCAGGAAGGCGGAGGTCAATGTGGAGGAAGCCCCGGGTCTCAGGGTCAGGACCTGCTTTGTCTCTAACTGGAGGGGTGATTTTGGCAAGGCCCTGCCTCTCAGAGTGTTTCTATCTCCATGATTATCCTCTACGGTGCTCTGTTGCATCTGAGAATCCCTGTGTGTCTTAAAACCCAGTTCCAGCATCCCATGTCAGACCAACTGTATTAACGCTTGTAGGGGTGGGGTCTGAGGCCTGCTCCTTGGTCTGGAAAGCCCATCTCTTAGTTTTCATCAGACCTCACTAAGTCATTCAGCAAACATTTAATGGGCACCTACTATGTGCCAGACACAGTTCTAGTCACTGGGGAATCAGTAACCAAGACAGAGTCCGGCCTGTTCTAGTCTGTACAGTGGAGAGCCCAGAGAAATGGTCTCTAAGAGCCTGTTGAGTCTTAAGTCTCTGAGACACGGGTAATTCCAGGAGGGGGCGCTGGCCTTCCCGTGCAGACTGAATTCCATGGGCAGATGTCCGAACTGCCCTTGGCTTTCATTTAATTGTGATTTCACTGGAATGAGACGTTGGACTTACCCTGTCCTGTGCCCTAAGGTAGGGTCTCAGCCTCCTCTAGAGCAATCCATACAACCCATTGTTTTTGGGAAAATACATATATATTTTTTCCTTTCTTAATTAAAACTTTTTTGTTTTTGCTGTGCTCCATGGCTTTCAGGATCTTATTTCCCCTACCAGGGATAGAACCCCAGGCCCCGGCAGTGAAAGCGCCAAATCCTAACCACTGGACCACCAGGGGATTCCCATACTGTTTTTTCCTGATTAAAAAATAATATATGCTCCATGGAGAAAACTTGAAAAACTAAAATAAAAAGTTATCTGCAATACCACTGTGATTATCTTGACAGCCTCTATATGGACTTTCTAGTCTTTTATGCACCCACAAATAAACATGTACAAAATGGTCAAACTGCACATCTGGCTTTGTATGCTGGCTTTCTGGGGAGAATACATTGAGCTGTGTTTTCCCATGATGTACCTCACTTATTTAAGCAACTCTAGTCTTGGGCATTTGGCTTGGCTGTACATTTCTTGCTATTCTGCACAATCTTCACTGAACATCCTAGTCCCTACATGCCAGAACACCTACTTGTCCAGTTATCCTCTTGGGACAGGTTCCCCGAAGTGGAAGTCCAGGATCAAAGGGAAGGCACACCTTTTTTTTTTTTCTGTTCTGAGTGGCTTGTGGGATCTTAGTTCCCTGACCAGGGATTGAACCTCAGGCCTTCAGCAGGGAGAGTGTGGAGTCCTTTCCTCTGGGCCACCAGGGAATGCCCAGGCACATCTTTTCCCTTGCTGGCTCTCTCTAACTCTGGCGGTGGAGGTGGTGATGGAGGAGGAGGAGGAAGCTGGGACCCAGTGCCCCAGGGATGCTCACTTCACATCCCGAGTCTGAGAGGATTGCACTAGGGGTGTGGGGAGTAGGGCCAGTCTCTGCCCTCCAGGCTGGGCCAGGTTGGGCGTGGTGGCCATGATGGGGAGGGCTGCAGTGGAGAGGAGTCAGTGTGGGGGTGGCCCAAGGACAGAATCAGCTCCAAGGTCCAGCCTGGGGCTCCAGGGACCTAGCTGCCTGCTCCTCCTGGGCCCTAAAAGAATCCTGCCGTAGCCAGCTGCTCCTGCTCTGCCCTGCCCTACATTCCTGACCCACGTCCCCTCCCCTCCCCTTCTTGGCCCCGTGAGGCTGTGGGTGGGTGGGGCAGAGGCTTGGGCTGGGGGTGGGGTGATATGCTGGATTTCAGGGTGGGGTCACGACAGCTTTCTGTCCTTCCTTTGTGGGGAGGCATCTGTGTTTCGATTACTCCTGAGCAGATATCTCCTGCAATCCACCCCCAGGCCTGCTCACCATGCTTCACCCATGTGGAGCTGGAGGGCTCCTCCCTGGAAGTAGGGGCTGTGAGAGAGGAGGGAGGGAGGCCTCTCGGGGGAGGGGAGGAGAGCAGGGCCCAGATCTCCAGTAAGTTCATCACAGGCCCCAGCTCCGAGCCCCCACGTGTGTCACCCTGGTCCCGCCCAGGGTGGCGGTGGTTCCCAGCATTTGTACCTGCAGCCTTCTGCGTGGCGGACCCCTGGGGAGGTGGGGGGTGACCCAGCAGGAGTCCGCCACGGCTACTGGAGAAGAGGCTGCAAGATTTTCCACACCAGGGCAGAAATGAGGCTGGGTATTGACAGCACAGTGGACCTGGGGTGTGGTGGGACCGGGGCTTGGAGAGGGGGTACACATTGCACTCGGGGAGATAAGACTGTGGGGACTCCTGGCTGGGGACTGAGCAGGGGAGTGAAATGATCACAGTGTGTGTAAAGGTGCATATTTGTTTGGCTGGCAGGTGGGCAGAGCCAGAAGAGACAGTGAACACAAATCTTAGCCCAGGGGCAGCTGCAGGTGTTTGAGGCAGACACCTGTGCATATTTGGTTCACAAATCCCTCTCCTATCACTCAGCCAGCCAGCCAGCCATCACCGCCTTCCTCCAGCCTGCAGGAGAGCCAGCTTTCCAGGATCTGAGTCTAGACATAGGGTGACGGGGGTGACAGGTCATGAGAGGGAGAACTCGGTCTGTGTCTCAGAGATGCTGCTGCTGCTGGCAATGGGTGGACTTTCCCAAGTATTTACAGCTCTGGTCTGTGCTGTCCTTTTGACCCCTTACCACCATCTGGAGGCATATATAAAATTTATAAAAGCAGGGAAAGGGACTTCCCTAGTGGGCGAGTGATTAAGACGCCACACTCCAGTGCAGGGGGCACAGGTTCGATGCCTGGTTGGAGAACTAAGGTCCCTCGTGTCTCGCAGTGCTGCAAAAAAAAAAAAAAAAAGGAGAGAATTATTTAGAACACATATATCCACCACTGGACTGCAAGGAGATCCAACCAGTCCATTCTGAAGGAGATCAGCCTGGGATTTCTTTGGAAGGAATGATGCTAAAGCTGAAACTCCAGTACTTTGGCCACCTCATGCGAAGAGTTGACTCATTGGAAAAGACTCTGATGCTGGGAGGGATTGGGGGCAGGAGGAGAAGGGGACGACAGAGGATTAGATGGCTGGATGGCATCACTGACTCCATGGACGTGAGTCTGAGTGAACTCCGGGAGTTGGTGATGGACAGGGAGGCCTGGCGTGCTGCGATTCATGATGTCGCAAAGAGTCGGACACGACTGAGTGACTGAACTGAACTGAGACCTAGTGATTGTTTACATTTTGCCATACTTACTGTGCTTATTTTTTTATTGAAGTGTTTCATGGTAAATTACACGCAGTGCATGTTTTCGCCTCTACATCCTTCATTTTACATTCCTAAGAAATAGGCTGTGTTCCTGTGTGACCGCAGTCCTGTCATCACACCAGTTAGTAATTTCCGAATAGCATCCAATGCCGGATCCATAGGCCAAGCCACTCCATTGCTCTCAGTCTGGCCTCGACCACCGCTGTCTTTAAATTAGGATCTGATCAAGGTCCACGTGTTAATTTGATTCACAATGCCTCCGGAGTCTCCTTTAATCTGAAGCAGCGCCTGCTCCCATTTCTTTCTTCCTCACCCTGATGGGGAGGCTATAGACAGTCTCCCTTTGTGGAGTCATCAGGGCTGCCCCGCAGGGTCTGAAGCTGGGTGGCCTAGGGCTCGGGGCTCCCCTGCGGAGGCCCCTCCAGCCTCAGTTATTAGGCAGGTTGGACGGGCCCAGAGCCCATGCCCTGGATGGAGCGCAGGAGAGAGGCCTGGGGGTGGGCTGGGTGGCCCAGGGTTGCCTGTCTTCTGTGCCTTTTCTCAGCTCTCTTGTCTCTCCTGCTCCCCGTCGCTCTTCTCCTTGGCCTAATAGAGACCCCAGGACTTGCCAGAGCCTACCCACCCCTGAGAGCCAGAAATCCAGGCCTGTGGGCAGAGGCAGTGCTTTGAAAGCTTGTGCCCTGGCCAAGGGTCTTTATTTCTGTCTGGTCAGGTTTAATCACATTTGCTGCCTCTGTTCCTTGCTGGGGAGACTCTTGGGGTTTCCCAAGAGCCTGAGTATGTGGCTTGCTGTCCTTTCTAGACATAAGCTCTCTGAAAGGATGAGCCATGCTTATTTTGAAGTCCATATACTCTGGTCCCTTTGGTGGCTCCGGGTGGATCCTTGGTAAAGAAAGACGTGTAGAGGTCAGGTTTATGGGTATTTTTCTGCAAAGATGCAGAAGTGGACTGCTTTTCTCTGATGAGCCAGGGATCCCAGCCAGTGAACCTGGGTTACTTGCCCAGCATTCCTCCCCACCCACACCAGTGGATGTGACTGAGTATTTGGGGAGGGGGAATCCAAGGCCTCCATCCACCACCAGTCGATCCCAGTGTTCTGACAGTGCCTGCTTTGGGAATGGCCTACCGTGGGTCTGGCCTAGATCTGTGGGGTGGTGGCCAGTGCCCTGGGCTGGGGAGTCAGGAGATCTGGGGTCTGGAACTGGCTGTTCCTTTAACCGTGCGGCCTGAGCTCCTTGGTCTCCCCCTGCACCTCTCTTTCCCAGGCTAGATCAGGGAGGGGCTGTCTAGGGACCCTTGAGGGTCTCTCCAGTCTGCAGGCCTCTTTCCTCAGCTGCTTCTCTGATAGTCACTTGCACCACTTCTAGCTCCTCCTCCTTATCTAATCTTTCCTGGCAGCACTGACCCACCCCACTACCTTTTCCACGGCTTCCACCTGATCTCAAAGTCCACCCTGGGCAGAATGGGGCCTATGCCCCTGGATGCATCTGCCTTTCTCTCTTCCTTCCCAAGGTCTTGGGGTGCAGGCCCTGGAGCATTTTCAGGACAGCGCCCTCCACATCCTTCTAGAGCAGAACTGTCCACTACCTCCTGTTCAGAGGGTCCAGGGCAGGCCTGCCCACCGACTTGCTGCCGGACCCTCCCTCTCCTCTCACCCCCTCCCCTTGCCCACCCTGCTGATCCCTCCTGGGCCCTGCACGGTGCAAGCTCAGACCCATCTTGTGTCTCCCACTGTCCTCAGTTGGCGAGAGTGTAGGACGCAGCTCCTGTTCTCACAGGACTCAGCATGGTGGACAGGAGCTTCCAGAGGGTGGGGACCACACCCAGCATATCATCCCTTCGCAGTAAAGTTTTGTGGGACGGATGGAGACCTAGATTGTACAAATGCCATCAGCTACCAGCTGCGTGGACCAGGTGGTTCCTTTAACTCTGTGAACCTTACTGGACTGTGGTAAGAATGGGATGAGGTACTAGGTGTAAAAACGATTTATAAAGTAAACGTGTTCTGCACAGTGGAGCGTCGGTTCTTCTAAAGTGATCTTGGCTGAGGCGCCCCCCCCCCCACTTTAGTTGTTGGGGACGGACAGGGAACTCGCAGGAGCGGAGGTGCGGCCGGCCTTGGAGGTGGCAGGACGCGGGGGCGGGGCGGGGGGGAGCAGACAGAGATAACAGGGCTGGCTGAGCGCGGGCGGGAGTAGGCCATTCCCCAGCCCTTGGACGGGGATGGAGGCGCCCAGGCGGGGAGGGGACGGGGAAGCGAGGGGCAGCTTCTCCCAGGAGAGCCCGGCTCTGGTTACGGCGCCAGGTGCGCATCGGAAGCCGGACACCTGTGACCAGACTAGTACTGTCCACACAGATGCCCCCACCTTGAGGGAGAATGGGGGGGTACGGCCGGGATGTGGGTGCCACCAGTGGGAAGGGCTCCCCCGGGGCCGCCCCTCGCGGGCTCCCTGGCTGGGGAGGAAAGCGCGGGCGCTGGCGGCTCGTCCCCACCTCTTCGCGCCCGCCTCCTGCCGCCCCCGGGCGAGCCTGGCCCGGGCCCAGCGTCCTGGCGGCGGCTTGCAGTGGGAGGCAGGCTGGGGCGAGGCCGCGCTCGCATTCCCTCCGCGACGCGGTTGGGGCGACGGCCGCACGCGGGGAGGCGAGTTTCGTTCCGCGGCGGGGGCGGGGCCGGGGCTGGCCGGGAGCGCTCTGCGGCCTCCGCGAGTAGGCGGGGCCTCACCGGCCGGGGCGGGGCCTCACCGGCCGGGGCGGGACTTCAGGGGGCCTCGGTGGACCGGGGTGGGGCTTCAGGGGGCCTCTGCGGATCGGGGCGGGGCTTCAGGGGGGGCCTCGGCGGGCCGGGGCGGGGCTTCAGGGGGCCTCTGCGCGGGGCTCGGCGACCACCTCTCCGCCTCTCGCTCTACCCAGAGGCTCTAAAGTCTCGGCCGCGCCCTCTGAGGCTCCCACTCCATCGAAACTTAGCTGTCGGAAGTCCTGGCCCTCGTTCCTCCCTCTGGTCTCGGGTCTTTCTCTCCGCAGCCCGTCCGATAAGGGCTTTCCCGCTTATCTGTTAATAGCTTCACGGCACACCCCTCCCTTCCCCGCCCCCCCGATAGCACCTTCTTGGGATGCCTCAGTCCTGAGGAGGAGCTTCTGAGGGACGGAGGGGAGACTTCCGCGGGCGCGCTGCGGAGCAGTTTGGGACCTCCTAAACACCCTGCCGCTGGCTGCCCTCTTTGCCTACGGGCTTGGTGGAGGGCTGCCCTCCAGATGGGAAATGAAATGATGGGGAGGGCGAGGTGCCATCCCTCAGAGGCTGCAGGGGAGGGGTGCGGAATGTTCCCAAGCTGTGCTGATTTTGCTCATCCAGGACCCGCACTTGGAGAAGGGAGGGAGTGGGATGTTGGATCCCGGAGGAAGTCCTGAAAGTCCCTGTCCGTCTTCCTGATGCCTTCCTGGAGCCCCGTGCCTTTTTAATTTCATGGCCCACATGGCTTGCTTCTCTGTTCTGGTCGCCCATACAGACCATTCCTGTCCCCTCTTGGCTGCCGATCTGGGATGTTTTCCTTTCTGACCTTGCTTGCAGCTCTGCTGGAAGCCAAGCTCCGCTCCTGACCAACCCCTCCCCTTCTCTAAGAGGCTTCAGCTTGCACTCCCCAAATGTGCTCTGCTCTCTGTAAACCACTGGGCACTGGGGAGGGGCTCAGTGGGAGACAGCAGGGCTTCAGAAGCTATGCCAGAGTGGGCGGGGACAGAAGGACATCCACATGATGACCAGGCACATTTGTGCCAGGGGGATTAGGAAAAGCACGCCAGGCATCCAAACTTGCTTGTCCTTTTTTCTGCACGTGTGACCCAGACAAAGAGTTCCCAGGAGAGGAATGGAGGGTTTCTGAGGTGAGGATGGGTTTTCCTCAGACTGGGAGTCTCTGGGGAGATGGCCTCTACAGGGCCTTATGCATTGGACAGGATGGAGGCTGTGGGGGTACCCCAGCCTCTCTCGGTTGCCCTGACTTCCATAATGCCCTCTGGCTGTCCGGTACCCCCAGCAGTGCCAGGTCCCAGGCCCGCCCCGACTTCCTCCCCTCCCCTGCCCAAACTTACCATCCTGCAACCCCTCCTCTCAGGGCTTTGCCAAGAGACAGCCAGCTAATCTGATTCACTAATGTCTTACAGGAAATTCTATGAATTATTCAAGGCTCTGCACAGCTCTTGCCTCTTCTCTCACACCTTCTCTGATTGGCCAAGCTCTGACCTCTCCCTTTCTTGGACAGAATCCACAGCTGGTACCATCAGTTGGCACCCATGCGTATTCCTTAGATCATGAACTCTTCTGAGTCTGTGACTTGTCTTCCCAGTGAGGTTTTGAACTCCCTGAGGCAGAGACCTTATCTTTTGCTTCTCGTGTGCTTCCCTCAGTAGCTAGTAAAATGATTAATTCACTCAGTGTGTATTCCGAGTGTGCCACTCCGTGCCAGACAGGTGGTCCAGGTGCTGGGGATACAGGAGGAAGCAATACAGACACATCCCTGTCCTCATGAACCTTCCATCTCAGGTCAGGGAGGAATAGGACCCCAAATAAACTCTGTAGCAGGCCAAGTGGTGATGTGGAGAACAGTGAGGCGGGCAGGGGGATGAGAAGTGTGAGAGAGAGAGCAGTCCACAGTTTTCAAAAGGGCAGGGAGGGAGCCTGGCCACAGGAACGGGTCACCTGAGCTGAGATCTGAAGGAGATGAGAAGTGTGAGAGAGAGAGCAGTCCACAGTTTTCAAAAGGGCAGGGAGGGAGCCTGGCCACAGGAACGGGTCATCTGAGCTGAGATCTGAAGGAGATGAGCGAGGGGTGGAGCTAGGAGGGTGTCTAGGGTAGAGAGTGCCAGGCAGAGGGAAGAGCTGAGATCAAGTCTCTTGGAAGGTTTGAGGAGCCTGGAGGAGGACGGTGGGCTGGAGCAGAGTGGGCCAGGGGCGGGGGTGGTGGGGTGGGGAGGAGATGAGGTGTGAGAGGTGAAGGGGTCTTGTGAGTTCTTGCCTTACCCTCTGAGATGGGTGGTTTTGGAGGTTCCCAGCAGAGCACTGCCCTCATTTGACTGACCTTTTCAAGGAATCCCTTTGCTGCTATGTGGAGGACAGGCTGTAGAGGTGAGAGGGGTGTTAGGAGACAGTGATACCAGGTGAGAGCCGCCGGGTGCCTGGACCAAGTGGTGTTGGCGTGATGAAAAGTCAGATTCTGTACATAATAAAAAAAATTTTTATTGAAGTACAATTGATTTACAGTGTTGTGTTAACTTCTGCTGTACAGCAAAGTGACTCATTTATACATATATATTATTTTCCATTGTGATTTCATCACATGATATTGAATGTAGTTCCCTGTGCTCTGCAGTAGGACCTTGTCTCTCTCCCTCCTCTGTATAATAGTTTGCATCTGCTCCTCCCAAACTCCAGTCTCTCCGTCCCTCCCTGACGTCCCCCGCCCCCTGCAGCAACCCCAAGTCTCTATGTCTGTGTCTGTTCTCTATGTCTGTGAGTCTGTTTCTGTTGCATAGATAGGTTTATTTTTGTCATATTTTAGATTCAGATTCCGTACATATTTTAATGATAAAGCCCACAGCGTTTCCTCACAGGTTAGCTGTGAGAGGTGAGCGAGAGGACCAGGCAATTGGAAGGAGGGATTAGCTGGATGGAGAGAGGGCATCAAGAAGAGCAGGAGCTCCGCGTTGGGAACGTGCTGAATTTGCGATTCCTGTGGACATCCAAGTGGAGACGTGGAGTGGGTGGTTAGATTACGAATCTGGAGTTTGAGGGAAGAGGGACAGAGGAGGTGGAGGCGGAAGTTATCAGTAAATTTACAAGCCATGCTTTGAACCCGTGCGAGGCCAAGATGACCAAGGGCCTGAGTGCTGGTGGAGGAGAGAGGATGGAGCTGGAGGCTGGGAATGGGGAGGGGTCTGAGTGGGTCCTCACAGCAGGCCCTTCTCTCCCCTTCCTGAGGCTGCACCTGTTGCCTTCAAAGCCCAGCTCTGCTGCTTGCTGGCTGTGTGTCCTCGGCCGGATCATTTGCCCTCTCCGTATCTCCTGCAAAATGGAGGAACTCCTGCAAAAACAGGGGAGACTTAGAAAATTAAATAATATATGAAAACATTAGAAGCAAAATCCTGCTTGCTGTCATTATTGTTACTGTGGACTGTGTCGTGCTGGTGATTCCTAAGGGGAAACCCCAGGCTCCTGTCCTCAGGGAACTCATGGTCTAGACACCGCGAGGAGCCCCAGAGGAGACACGGCCGCGGGAGAGGCCAGGACCCGGCGCTGTGGGAACACAGGGCTAGGTGGGTAGGGGATGCGGCAGGCGGGAGGGCACTGGCCAAGGAAGGAGGAACTGAAGATAAAGGGATGAAAGAATGGAGGGGCTTGGAGGGGAGCGGGGGCGGCTGCTGGGACCACTCTGTGGAGGTGAGAGCTCCAGGGACCTTGGGATCAACCAGAGATTTTAGCACAGCTAGGGCAGGGAGGTTGTGAGGCTGGCTAGGGAGTGGGTGGAGGTCAGATCACAAAAGGCCTTGTTGGCCAGTCCAAGGAGGGGAGGAGCAGAAGGAGGCTTTGGAATTAGCTCTGTGACTTGAGACAAATTAGTGTTCAAACCCAGTTTCCTTCTCTATAAAATAGTGTTCATGACTAGCCCCCTGCGGTGAGTTGGTAAGAATTCAGAGGCGGAGGTGGTGAAGTGCTGAAATAGAGCTGGCCTCTGAGATGGTGGGTCGTCATCGTCACCATCATAGTGTTAGAGGCTTGTGTGGCGTTGAAGAATGTTAAATGTGGGCATGGATGGATGGGTGGGTGGGTGTCCTCCAGAGACTCAGGATTAACCCCGGCCAGGATAGAGGGGAGGAATTTCGGGCCCAGGGTGACCACAGCGGAGGGTGTGGAATGGGCCTGATGGAGGCTGGGAAGGTTTGTTGTCTTGTCTTTGAGACGCAGAGGCTGCCCCCTAGGCTGCTGTCTCATCAGCGTTTCTCGCCGGGTTGCTTCAGTCTCTCTGCCTGTGCTTCTTACCCTGTTTGTCTTTCTGACTCTGTCTTTTCTGTCTCTCTGTGTCTCTCCGAGGCTCTGTCTCTCGGTCCCCCTTCTCTCTCCCTCCTCCATCAGGTCTGGGTGGGGTCTGAGGGCCGTGACAGGAGTTACGTGGGCAGTGTGTGGCAGCCCAGGCCGGCCGCAGACCCCCAGGACGCAGCTCCAGCGGGTGAGGGCAGTGGCAGACTCCATGCGTCTCTGTGCTTTTTGTGGGGGCTCCCCCACCCCCACCCAGGGGACCTCGCCTTTTAACAGTGGCGCCCGGAAAGGCGGTGACTTGATGGTATGGGATCGTCAGTGATGGAGGGAGAGGTTTCTTTCTTTTGTGTAAGTATAGTTGACATACAGTGATGTGTTAGCTACTGCTGTACAGCAAGGTGATTCAGTTTGACATGCATGCATTCTGTTTTACATTCTTTTCCATTCCAGAATGTAGTTCTCCGTGCTGCTCAGTAACAGCCTGTTGCTCACCCATTCCATGTATAAAAGTTTACATCTGCTAACCCAGCCTTCCATTCTGTCCCTCGTGCGGTCTCTTTGGAGGCCTTCCTGGTGCCCTGGGCCGCCTGGGCAGGCGGGCGTCTTCTTTGTGCTGACTCACTGCCTCATCCCGCAGGTTGGTGGATGACCGCTGTGTGGTGGAGCCCGCGGCTGGTGACCTGGACAACCCCCCTAAGAAGTTCCGAGGTGAGTCCTCTGAGCCCCCGCCGAGTCCTGGGCGGGTGGGTCAGGCTGGGTGCCCACAGCCCTCGTGTGGTCTGTGGAACCCCCGTTGGCCAAAGGATGCCTTCTTGTCAGGGTGGCCTCTGTCTTCACTTTTGTGGAGGCACACGGTACTTCTCAGGGGCGCACCCACTTCTGGCCATGGGGGCCTGTCGTCCCCTGACCTTCCCGCCACCCGCAAGGCTCTCTGCGTGACTGGGTGTTTCCTGAGGACCTGCTCAGCCATGAGGAGGCCCAGGCTGCAAGCCCTGCTCTATGCCGCCTGGTGTGGGGACTGGAGCCCCCGCTGCCCTCCTCCCTCCTCCCAGCCCCAGTTGTGACTGTATCCTCGGTCCCAGGCGGCATGGGTGACTCCTGCCCGAGGGGGCTTGTGGTGTGGGCTCTGGCTCTGCTGTGTGACTCTGGGCATCCGCCTGCACGCTCTGTGTGCCCTGCAGTCTGCGGGCTCCTCCGCCTGCCCTGCGGGCCTGGGGCTGAAACCCTGCTGCCCCTGCGCCCAGCAGGGGAAGCTGTCATTGTGGTGACTCCCTGTGAGGCTGAGGCAGGCAGACGGATCCTGGGTGTGGTGGGCAGGGTGGGAGCGGGCCGCGACACGCCGGGCGGTGCCGTCTGTCTGCCCATGTGGCTGCTCCTTGGGGAGAGGTCAGCTGGGATTGTCCCGAGAGGGATGCGGTTGATGGAGGGAGCAGGATTCAAGAGGGCCCTGCGGCCTCCTGGGCTGTCTGCCGGGGGGCCTTGCCCGTCCATTGGAGTACAGAGGAGACAGAGGGGGTCCCCCCGGGCCACAGGGGACCCACATCTGCTGTTTTGCTTCCATCGCGTGCCTGAGTGGGCTCTTAGGTCGGGGCATGCCTGGCCACGTGTTCTCTTTGTCCAGCCCTGTCTGGCCACACTCCCTCACCTTTTCCCCGACCCTGGGCCCCTCCCTGGTTCCCACCAGCACCGCCTGTGTTCCTCATCTTTATCGGCCGTGCTCTTGATAAAGGCGGAGGGTGCTTGTGCAGGCCACGCTTGTGCAGGCCACCTGCTTGGAGACGCCGCTCGCAGCTCGGACCGCCCTGGTCCTGAAGTGGGGGCGGGGGGCAGTTAGGGTGAGGGCAGGGGCACACCTGCACTTTCCTGGAGTCAGAAAGAGGAGAGCTTGCACTTTTCTGCTCTGGCTGAGGGCTTCGCGCAAGTTCTTAGGAAGAACTTAGGACTGGATGGCGTGGTGAGGGTCCCGAGGCTGGGCTGAGCCGGGTGGGGGTGACCGGGGCCGACAGGAGAAGAGAAGATGGCGGTGTGGCCGTGTGTGGAGTCAGCTGTGCTGCGAGGTGGGAGGTGCTGACGGACAGTGGGGTGTGGTGGACCAAGGCTTGCCCTGGAGTTCCCGGAGACAGAGTTTGGGGCCAGTTTTTGACAACAAAACCTCTACTTAGCAGAACAAGTGCTCCTTTGACTTCTTGCCCTCCTCCCGCCCCCTCCTTTCTCTTCCTCCTTATTGTCCCAAAGCCCGTGAGCAGGGCCCCCCCCCCAGCCTTGGGGGCTGCCCCGTGATCCCCAGAGACACCCGGGGGGCTCAGCCTCCAGCTTCCTTCCTGCCCCTGCTGCCCTTGGCCTGGGTGTCGGGGTGAGGCGGGCCGAGACCCTCTGGACCCCCTGGGGCCCTGTGTGGACCTGAGAAGAAGCCCACCCTCTGAGACAGGGGTCCGTGCGACACCCTGGCTGGTGGGTGTTCGCCAGAGTGAGAACCTGGGGTGAGAGACGTGGGCACAGACCTTTCCAGCTTCGAGACCAGGGTCCCCCCCAACCCTGGAGCCTGGCCTCTCGCTGTTCTGTGTTTCTCCCGCAAACAGCCCTGGAGGGAGAACCCCCCCAGGGTGTGGGGGCCTCAGCAGGCATCTAGAACTTGCCTAGAACTCTCAGGGATGGCCGGCCTGCCGTTTCCCGAGGCCGCCTGGGGGGCCTCGCCCTGGCTGGGAGTTGCGTCTTGCCCTCTCTCCCCACACGGCGTGTTCCCCCTTCCCCTGCCGCCGACCCTGGAGGTCCCCAGGCGGGGCGGCCAAGCCCGTGAAGCCCCTGCCCGGCCTCCATCGGCCTCTGGTTAGCTCCCTGCTTGTGGTCTCAGCTCCGGTACCTCCCAGGGCCGTCCCAAGCCCCGACATGCTCAGGGAATTCTTTCTGGAGCTGGCAGGGCCCCGGGAGGCCCAGCCTGCAGGCGCCCCAGTGTGTCGGGCACCATGCGCCAGCCTGGCCTCCCTGGCCTCCGCTTCGCTGCAGGGGCCTCGGGTTAGGGCCTTGGGTTATGGCTCCCGTGAGTCCTGCTCTCCCTCTGGGCCGGGTCTGCGCAGGGTCCGTCCCACAGCCCTCTCCTCCTCCAGGCTGGCGCTGGAGGCCCAGTGTAGAATGACGTGCCTCTGGTCTCCCTGGGAAGCTCCGCGTTCGCATCCCTGCTAGGCAACCCCAAGAAGAGGGTAGAGGTCACCTACCCCATCCAGGGGGGGCAGGTGCTGGGGCGGGCCTAGATGAGGGGACTTCCTGTGCTTCACACTGGGTGCCCTCCGCCCCCAGCCTCAGGCCTCTGCTCTCCCTCCCTGTCTTCCAAGCCCGGTTCATTGTTACTTGTATTGTTATTAACATCCATTTCAACTACTGAAAAGAGCGTGTGAAGACAGCGTACCCATGACTGAGCTCTCTCAAATCCTTTCTGCCCTGGTTATTTCAGGTCCTCTTCATTCTTTTTTTTTTTAAATATTTAATTTTTTTTTTGTTTTAAGGGAGAATGACATTGAAATATGTATAAAGTCCTCTTCATTCTTAAAGAGACGGCATCTTATGCCGAAGCCCGCTGTGTCTTCCCTGACTTCTCTCCCTTCCCGTTCCCCAGAGGCAGACACGCTCAGAAAACCTCATCCAGGGGCCTGCTTTTGCTACTAACATGTAGAGACATTTGCATGAGTTATGTAGGGTATTCTTTCCCATTTTTCCAACCCCACATATTAAAGGTAGCCTTCCGTACAGACCTTTCTGCAGTTTTTTCCTGCTGCACTGTTGTGGGGATTTATCTGTATTGATCCCTGTGGCTCTAGTTCATCTGTTCAGTTGCTGCGTAATACTCCACTGGGTGAGCCAACTGCAGTCCTTTATTCGGTTCTGTTGTGATGAACCTTTACTTCATTCGCAGTTTTTGACAGTTGCCAACAATGCCGCTGTGGGCACCCTGTGCACACGTGTCTCCCTGAGCTCGCGGGCAAGGGTTTCTCGGGTGTGTTCCGAGGGGGGCTGACCCCGGTGGGTGGCAGCTCTTCTGTCTCACTAGGACTGGCCCCCGCTGCCTTCCTTGGGGGCTGTGCGGGCTCACCCCCACTCACCCCCGACACACTGTGGGTGCCCTTACTGCAGCCCCATCCTGGTTTTGTCCCGCTTAAATGTCTTCCAGCCAGCTGGGTGTGAAATGGCATCTCACTGTGGTTTTAATTTGCATTCCTCTGACTACTGAGACGGGAACATCTTTTCATATGTTTATGGAGTACTTAGAATTTTATTCTTCATCTTTTCTTTTTTTCCTTTTTATAAAAGGGATACAAATACAGACTTTAGGATCCAGATGAGAGCACTGGTGCCCCCCCCCCCCCCACCTCTCCTGTCCCCATTTCCAGGGACAGCCCCACTGGAGAATCTAACTAGGTAATATACTCATCCGGTTACACCTCAGAACACTGTGCAGGCATCCTTCAGGAACTTGCTCTCACACCCTTGCCCATCTCCATTGTTGTTCCTCTGGGGAACCACTTTCTTCAGCTTCTTCTGCGTCCTCCCCGTGGTTCTTCTTGCAAATGCAAACGTATATTTAGACTCCCCGCCTTTTTCACGCTGGGATAGCATTGTTTTTTGGGGCCATACCCACAAGGCATTGGTATCCTAGTTCCTTAGCCTGGGATCAGGGGTCAAAACCGCTTCCCTTGCAGTCAAACCCTGGACCACCAGGGAAGTCCCTGGGGTGGTATTCTATATACTCAGTTCTATGTCTTTGCTCTTTTTGCTTTGTGAGTCTTGCTGTGGATAGATCCTACTGGAGACCTTTCTATATTGGTACATAGAGATCTTGAACTCTCTTTCCCTTTTTTTTTTCTTTTAAAAACTCATTTGTATCCGTATTCCTGGACAACTGTGAAAACTGTTCCTACAGATGATCTAATTTTAAGCATTTCAAAAATATTTATTTTTTAATTGTGGTGAATAGCTACACAAACTTTACCATCATATTCATTTTTAAGTGTATCGTGTATTGTACTGTTCAGTCACTAAGTTGTGTCTGATTCTGTGACCCCATGGACTACAGCACACCAGACTTCCTGTCCTTCACCATCTCCTGGAGTTTGCTCAGTCTCATGTCCATTTAGTTGGTGATGGGATCAAACCATGTGAACCTCTGTCGTCCCCTTCTCCTCCTGCCTTCAATCTTTCCCAGCATCAGGGTCTTTTCCTGTGAGGCGGCTCTTCACATCAGGTGGCCATATCATTGGAGCAGTAGCTTCAGCATCAGTCCTTCCAATGAATATTCAGGGTTGATTTCCTTTAGGATTGACTGGTTTGATCTCCTTGCAGTCCAAGAGACTTTTACAAGTCTTCTCTGGCACCACAATTCGAAAGCATCAGTTCTTCGGCACTCAACCTTCTTTATGGTCCAACTCACATTTGTACGTGACTACTGAAAAGACTATAGCTTTGACTATTTGGACCTTTGTTGACAAAGTGTACAGGTCGTGGGAATTCTGTGGTAGTTCAGTGGTTAGGACTCTGTGCTTTTATTGCTGAGGGCCCCTGTTCGATACTTGGTCAGGAAACTAAGATCCTGCAAGTTGCACCGCCTGGCCAAAAAAAAAAAAAAAATGTATGGGTGTACAGGTCAATGACATTAAGCACTCTCATCAGCTGTCACCACCGTCCATCCACAGAACTGCTTTCCTTTGGTAAAATGAAGCTCTATATCCATTAAATAATAACTCCCCATTCACACCCCATTCCCCCCACCCCACCATCCGACTTCCTGTCTCTATGAATCTGATTAGTCTAAGTACTTCACATGAGTAGAATCATACAGTATTTGTTCTTTGGGGACTGGCATGTCTCACTTAGCCTAATTGCTCCAGGGTTTACCCAGGTTGCAGCCTGGATTTCTGACCCTCCCCTGCCACTGCGCCACAGCTGTCCCTCACATGGCTCCATTGTAATTTATTTAACCAGTCCGCTTCAATGGGCCATGGCCTGTTTCCAGTCTTTATCATTCTCAACAGTGTTGCTGCAAGACCCTTGCCTCTCGTCACGTTTTTTAAAACTGAGGTGTGTTTATTTATTTTTGGCTGCGCTGGATCTTGTTGCTGCACACGGACTTTTCTCCAGTGGCGACACGGGGGCTCTCGTCGTGGTGGCTTCTCTTGTTGGGGAACAGAGGCTCTGGGGAGCCCAGGCTTCGGTGGTTGTGGCACACAGGCTCTGTTGCCCCACGGCATGTGGAATCTTCCCAGACCAGGGGTCGAACCTGCGTCCCCTGCGTTGGCACGCGGATTCCTAACCTCTGGGCCACCAGGGAAGTCCTCTCGTCGCTTTGTACAGATGTGCCTGTGCTGTAGGAATGAAGGTGGTGGTGGTGGTTATTCAATGAAGGACCAGTGGTGAAATTGCTGAGTGCAAGGGAAGGGACGTCTGAGTGGGTTCTGATCCAGACTGCAAATTTGCTCCCTGCTGGGGTGGTCCCGTTCAGTGCCTCCCCCAGCAGTGGAACCAGAGAAGGCAAACCCATTCACCCTTTGCATCATTTCTCTGCTTGCTCCCCCAGTTCACCGAATGTGCTTATTCCAGGAGAGTTTCGCTCACTTGGCCCGTCCCTCCACTCTCTCCCCTCCCCCACCCCAGCAGCATCCTGTCGCTGGTGTAGAGTCTCCAGTGCCACCTTTATAGACCCGAGTATCGCGGTCACATCTTTATTTCTCATCCCGTCAGCTCCTTCAGTGCTCTGCCTGGTGTACACCTTCTACCAGCCACGCACCCTTTAAGTTGCACATCGTTAAGGCTGAATAAGCTTTGCATTCTCTTCTGTAACCACAGTGGAGTCTTCAATGTTCTGTAAGATGAGTCTAAATGTTAAAGATTAGAAACAGGTGTTTACATGATTTATACAGAGCTTATGCATAACTGGCTGCGTAACTTTATTCCCTGTGCTCTGTTCTCGTCTCGAATCCCCTGCTAGTGCTTTTCAACCTTGGTTGAACAGAAGAACCGCTTGGGATTGGGGGTCCGGATGGGGTGTGCCTTTAAAAATGTATTTCTCTAGGCTTCACCCACTGCCCAGGTCTATGGGGGACCTGAGAGTTTGTGTTTTTTTTTTAAATCTCCCAACTCCTCTGGATGATTCTACGCAGTAGTTTTTGGAGTATTACATACCATAGTCAGGAGGAGAAGGGGACGACAGAGGATGAGATGGTTGGGTGGCATCACCAACTCAATGGACATGAGTTTGAGCAAGTTCTGGGAGATGGTGAAGGACAGGGAAGCCCGGTGTGCTGCAGTTCATGGGGTTGCAAAAAATCGGACACGACTGAGTGACTAAACAACAGCAGTCAGTTTCTGGGAATGTCAGTTGATTTTATTTAATAAATGAATATCCTCTTGTCTGCAGCCTCACCAGCCCTGTGCCTGGCACCCCTGGTCCATGCCCAAGCACACAGTTCTTACTGTAGGAAACCCCCCGGAGCTCAACTTTTCCTTGGCCTTTGATGCTGCTGCTCCTGTGTGGGCCCAGTTCCCCCTGCCCTTACACCTTTCCTTCTCTCCTCCCTTCTGCCCTGCACTCTGGCGAAAAGGAAGGTTCTGGCTGTTCCTGGATTTGGGCAGGGCCACCTCTGGGCAAAGAGCGAAGCAGTGTGACAGCAGGGAGGTGTGTGCAGGGGTGAACCTCAAGCATGCATTTATTTATTCATTTTACTTTTGGCTGTGCAGGGTCTTCGTTGCTGTGTACGGGCTTTCTCTAGTTGTGGTCAGTGGGGGCTACTCTCTAGTTGCGAGCACAGGCTCTCGGGCACGTGGGCTTTGTTAATTGCGGCTCGAGGGCTCAGTAGTGGTGGTGCACGGGCTTAGTTGCCCCGTGGCATATATAATCTTCCCGGACCAGGAATCGAACCTGTGTCCCCTGCATTGGCAGTCAGATTCTTAACCACTGGACCACCAGGGAAAGTGAGAGTGAAGTCGCTCAGTCGTGTCCGACTCTTTGCGACCCTGTGGACTGAAGCCTACCAGGCTCCTCCGTCCATGGGATTTTCCAGGCAAGAGTACTGGAGTGGGGTGCCATTTCCTTCTCTGGACCACCAGGGAAGTCTCCCACAAACATTTTAGTGGGCTCAAATCATTTATTCATTCAATAAGCATTTTTTTTTTACTTGCTTTTCTCCTCTGTTTTTTAAGCCATTAAAAAAATTTATGTATAGTTAGTTTACAATGTTGTGGTAGTTTCAGATGTATAACAAAGTGATTCAGTTATATATATACACACACACATATATATATGTGTATGTATGGGTTTCCCTGGTGGCTCAGACTGCAAAGAATCTGCCTACAATGCAGAAGACCTGGGTTTGACCCTGTGTGGGGAAGATCCCCTGGAGAAGGACATGGCAACCCACTCCAGTTTTCTTGCCTGGAGAAGTCAGTGGACAGAGGAGCTTGATGGGCTAAAAAGTCCATGGCGTCGCAGAGTCAGACACGACTGAGCGACCAACACTATACACTATGTGTATGTATATATATTCTTTTTCAGATTCTTTTCCATTATAGATTATTGCAAGCTATTAATATAGGTCCCTGTGCTGTTACAGTAGATCCTTGTTATCTGTCTGTTTTTGGGTATAGCAGTGTGTGTGTGTTAATCCCAGTCTCCTAGTTCGTCTCTCCTCCCACCCCAGCCCTCACTACCTTCACTGACCCCTTTTGGTAACTGTAAGTTTGCTTTCTGTATCTGTGGATCTCTTCCTGTTATATAAATAAGTTCATTTATATCACTTTTTTAGATTCTGCGTATGTGATATCATATGGTATTTGTATTTCTCTTTCAGACTTAATATGATAATCTCTAAGTCCATCCAGGTTGCTGTAAACGGCCTTCTTTCACATTGCTGACTAATACTCCATCGTGTCTATATACCACACCTTCTTTAGCCATTCATGTGCAGATGGACATTTAGGCTGATTCTGTGTCTTGGCTGTTGTAAATAATGCTGCTGTGAACGTTGGGGTGTGTATATCTTTCTGAATTAGAGTTTTCTCCTAAATATGCCCATGAGTGGGATCAACAAGCATTATATGTTATGTATTATGGGCAAGGCTCTAAGGGAGGATCTGTGTAAGAGAAAAAGACAAATTTGACAAGTTCTAGTAGCAAGTTTCCAAGAAAGATAAAGAGGAATCGGGAGCAGGGAGGGATCACTTCGGGCATCAAGTCTCTGCTGGGATGCTCCAGAGCAGCGTGTGTTCTTCAGATCCAGGTTCTGACCCCTTGTGGGCTGTTAAGGCTGTCATGGGGTCAACCATCCTTCAAAGAATGGGATAGAATAGCATTAGGATGCATCTCTTGCTACCTCCAGTGAGTTTTAAATGTGAAGCTTTTTTATTTCTAGAAATTCTATTTGGTTCTTTTTTTGCTCTGTCACATTTTATCAGTTCAGTTCAGTTCAGTCGCTCAGTCGTGTCCGACTATTTGCGACCCCATGAATCGCAGCACGCCAGGCCTCCCTGTCCATCACCAACTCCCCAAGGCCACCCAAACCCATGTCCATCGAGTCAGTGATGCCATCCAATCATCTCATCCTCTGTCGTCCCCTCCTCCTCCTGCCTTCACTCTTTCCCGGCATCAGGGTCTTTTCCAATGAGTCAGCTCTTCACATCAGGCGGCCAAAGTACTGGAGTTTCAGTTTCAGCATCAGTCCTTCCAGTGAATATTCAGGACTGATCTCCTTTAGGATGAACTGGTTGGATCTCCTTGCTGTCCAAGGGACCCTCAAGAGTCTTCTACAACACCACAGTTCAAAAGCATCAATTCTTCTGGGCTCAGCTTTCTTCACAGTCCAACTCTCACATCCATACATGACCACTGGAAAAACCATAGCCTTGACTAGATGGACCTTTGTTGACAAAGTAATGTCTCTGCTTTTTAATATGCTGTCTAGGTGGGTCACATTTCATAGTTTCCTGTTTCTCTACAGAGATCCTCAAGCTTTCCTTTATTGATTTAAGCAGAGTTTTACAGACGATGGCTGTTTCTGAAGTCTCTTCGTGTCTGTTTCTAGTGTCTTGCTTTGTGGGTTTGTTTTCTCTTGTGACATCTGGCTCCCAGGAATTCCTGGTTCTCTTTGACTGTATATGGGTCATTGCATTGGAACATCTGGTCTGAGGGGTTGTGGACTAGGATGATGGTATCTTCCTCCAGAGAGGGCGTGGATATCCTGTCCCCAGATTCCTGGGGACACTGCCTGTCCAAGACGCGAGCCTGAAGCCAGGCTTGAGTTTGGGGTTCCTGGCACCATCCAAGAGACTCTGTGGGGCCCTAGTTCTGGGAAGGAGTTGTTCTCTGGGGTCAACCCATGCTGGGGTGTAGCCCTTTGAAGTTCCAGCTTTTAAAGGGAGGGTCTCCTTTTATACTTCCCACCTTCCCTGGGCCTGGGCTTGAATATCTGCCTTGTCACCAGGCAAAGCCGTCCAGATAAGAGTTCGTGTTCTCTGAACTCCACAAATGCCCAGTAAAGTCGCTTGGGTGTTTACATACCTCCTTGGTTCCCCTTTGATCTTCTGTTCTGGCTGGATGACCCCTCGCTCAGTTATTGGCGTGTGCTAAGTTGCTTCATTCATGTCCGACTCTTTGTGACCCTGTGGACCATAGCCCGCCAGGCTGCTCTGTCCATGGGGTTCTCCGGGCAAGACTACTGGAGTGGGTTGCCATGCCCTCCTCCGGGGATCTTCCCCACCCAGGGATCGAATGTGTGTCTCTTATGTCTCCTGCATTGGCAGGCAGCTTCTTTACCACTGAGCCACCAGGGAAGTCCTCAGTTCTTTAAGAAGTCTTAAAATAATACATGTTTGAGAAATCTGGTTGCTTTTGTTGTTTTCTGGTGAGGTGGGTCCGGAATGGATTATAACCAGGGTTCTCTGCCCTGTCAGGCTTGGAGCCTACTCACCACCAGGGACAGGATGCCCCCATTTGTTTCATGAAACAGTGGCTGCACAATCTCCTGGGCGAGTCAGGTCAGGAGAGTGAGAACTCTGCCTTCAGGCACCTGGGGCAGCATTGTCTGCCCTCCTTTTCTCCTCTCTGCTTTGGGTGTGGCGGGCGTCAGCTGGGTGGGGAGGGGCAGGTTGCATCCCATCACTAGGGCCGTGGGCTTGCTGCCCTCCCTGGCTCCAGGCTCACTCAGGGCCTGGACTGCCCCCTCCTGTCTAAGTAGACCAGCCAGCCAGACGCAGAGCCTCCGTTTAATATCATAAAGTGGAATTAAAAAACAATACAGTCGATTCATATGCATATTTATGTAATGTAAAATGGGGGGCTCTAGGGCCAGGACCTGAGTGAGCCTGGAGCCTGGGGGGCGGCGTTGTTGGGGGAGGGTTTGTGGGTAGGGAACAGGGACAGTGTAATGCCCCAAGCATGACAGGAGAAAAAGAAGGACAACAGTGATAAGCAAGTAACTCACAAATTTTAGAAGGAAATCTTGGGCACAACTAGAAGACTCTTGGCAGCGGTCAGAGCCAGCCTCTGAATTGAGTACCGCGGCCACAAATGGAGGTGGTGGGTGCAGCCACGTGATACCTTCTCTGAAACAGCACAATCTCCCTGTGAGGTTTGAACAACACAAAGGACAACACAGATCCCTGTTTGTGTCGGAGTTGCATTCCTGGGAAAGGCAGTGTTTGCTAAAAGCATGCAAAAAAGACTGTTTCTGTGCACCATGCTGGGCCCAGAGCGCGCCCGCAGCGTCCACCTGTGAGCGGGTGGGACCCCTTTGTGTTAGGCGCTGGTGCCTAGAATCCCTGTCCTGCCCACTACAGGCTAGCTGTCACCTCACTGGTTGGGACAACAAAGATCACCCCCTCCCATTTCTAAAACACACCGCCCCCAACTCCTACTGGGAACTATAATGTGGTGACCAGGGGACCAGGAGCCCTGAAAACTCCCATTTAGCCTGGAGAAGCAGGAGGACTCGTGGAGGGGTAACCCCCCAGCTTCTTGAAGGTTGGGCAGAACCCTGTGAAGACGTACTCTGGGCAAAGAACTGAGTGTTTCCGAAGTGATGCCCTCTCATGCTGGTGGTACCAGGGTGGGCGAGCTAGGGCAGCCCTCGGTGGCTCCGTCTGCTTATGCAGTTGTCTTTTCCCCTGCGTTCAAGGAAGTTCTGTGTTCTCTCAACTTTGCCTCACTTGGTTCCCCTTCCTGATGACCAGGGGCCTCTGCCTGCTGTGGGCTAGGCAGAAACCCCAGTTTTGTTTTTAGTTTCCAGGGGCTGTAGGACTAGCTTTGACCAGAGTGGGGACATGGCCTTCCCTTAGAGGCTAGAGGGACGGGCCTGACGGGGGGTGCGTCCCGTCTCTGTGATCTGCCTCCCCGAGGGCCCTGTCTGGGTTCCCAGCACGACCGTCTTCCTCCTGTATTGCTGCCAACCAGGGAGGCACAGCACTGCAGCCTGAGAGGGGTCTTAGAGGCCATGAGCTCAGTCCTGTGCTTTCCTGGGATTCCCTCCTGTGACGGAGAGCTCACTGCCTCACAGCACGGCCCGTGGTATTATCAGACAGGCCCTGTCCCCGTGCCAGCGTTTCACCGCACCCCAAATCCTTCTGTCTCTTCCCACCACACTTTAGGGTTTTCCAACTCATGCCTGCTTTCCATAGGTAGAAAAATCTGAACACTCTTTCTGGAGTTTGGGCTTATGGAAATCGTTGACGTTGTATCTATTTCCAAAATAAAAACCAGCTAATAAAGAACCTATTTCTGGAATTTTAATTGGCTCTGTCTTAGGTCGAATTTGCTAGAATCAGATCCTAAAAGGGAGAATTATGAAGAAGGGGTCCCAGGCGGAGTATCAGGGAGTCTTGCTCCTACAGGGCAGGGACGAGCCGAGCAAGGACGTGGTTTCAGGGGAAGAGAGGCCTCAGGTTGATCCCATAGGGACCAACAGACAGTCTCCTCCTCCTGCCGTGGGATGGAGGCCACCTCTCTGGGGTGGGGGATGTATTGATAACTTCCTAGGGAACTGTGGGCAAGATAGTGGTGGGCCAGAGAGGGCTGCTGCTGTGAACTGTCGGCTGCCAGAGTACAAAACCTGGACCCAGACCGGGCACAGGAGGGGTCCTAAGGGCTTCTGATAAACTTCCCGTGGGGAAGAGGGCACGCGTCCACCCCCAGGTGAGGGCCTGTTCTCAGACCTGCTTCCCGGCCCCTCCATCCTACTCAGCACGATCCAGGATGCTTTAAGCTCTCCGGGGGTCTTCCAACACTGCCTCTTCACCCCGGTGGGGCCAGGGGCAGTGATGGAGGGCAGAGCAGAGGCGGGGTTTGCGGGCAGGGCTGTAGGCTGGGGTCTTCCCGGAACCTCGTGTGAGCCGATCTCCCTCCTTCTGCTCCCTCACCCCCCAGACTGCCTCTTCAAGGTGTGTCCCATGAACCGCTACTCGGCCCAGAAGCAGTACTGGAAGGCCAAGCAGACCAAGCAGGACAAGGAGAAGATCGCCGACGTAGTGCTGCTGCAGAAGTTACAGGTCTGGGCATGTGGGTGTCCACTTGGCCGTGTGTCTCATGAACCCGGGCACACGCCCAGGGCTGCCGCTCATCAGAGCCGACAGGGCCTAGTGGCCGAGTCCTGAGGTTTGACCCGTTCGGCCAGGGACTGGTGTGTGTCGCTGTGAAGGAGGTGGGGGGTCTGAGCCCGGTCAGAGGCCCACTCATTTGCCACTCTGTGCCAGATAGAGGCAGGCGTCTCCTCCTCCAGGCCGGTGCAGCCCTGTCCCAGGACCCATGGTGCAGTGAGCTGTGGACTGCCTTCAGCGGGTCTTAGCTAGGCCTTCAGCGGGACATCGTATTCAGTGAGAAACCTGGGCAACTGTACATGGAGTTACAGGGGCTTCTAGAGAAGTGGTTTCAGCGAACCTGATCTGAGAACTAGTCTTAGCCTCTCCCCTCATTCTGTACAGTTGGAGCCTGGGGCCCTTCAGGGGGACTAGGCTGTTGTGGCCATCCTATGAGTTGGCACGGGGCTTAGATGGTCCCTGGGTCTCTGGCCCACGTTGTTGTGTGGTGTGAGGGCCCGGTGGTGGCCCTCAGGCCTCTTGGTTCACATCCTGGGTAGTTCTCTCCGGACTGAGCTCAGGGCCCCCAGTCCAGTGGAAGCGAGTGGGAGGCTTAACTGGGGTCAGCAAGGTTGTAGCATGCTGCTGGGACCTTCCCCTGGGCCTGGGGCCCAACCCGCTCCCACCACCAGGCCGGCCTTCCAGTATCCCCTTCCCCAGGAGGTGGGTGTGAAATGGGGAAAGAGAGGGCCCGCCCCACAGCTGTAAGCCGTGCTGGGAAGAGGGGGCTTGGTGTGGGCTGCTGAGCTCTGTTTTACCCGAGACCGTCTTCACCCCCGCTGGGGGCTGTCGCAAGCTTCTTCCCTGCTGCCGCTGCAGGCCCAGGCTGGGCTGTGGATCTGGCAGGGTGTGGGGCATTCACGTGTGTGCAGATCCTCAGCACCACACGTGCTCACACAGCCAGGCACTGAGGTTTGTGCAAAGTCACGTGGTGCCTGGCACGCCGCCCCCGCAGCCACCCTCCCAGCAGCTTCAGACCTGAAGCCCGGATAACGGGACTGAGGAGATGGAGGGGCAGAGGGACCGCTGCTTTAAGGAGAGCTGGTCTGATGGAGGAGACAGCGCCCCCCCACCCCCAGCAGGACCCCTTCCCCCAAATCTGATGGAGGAGGCAGAGCGTATCCTCAGGCAGCTTCCAGGCTAATGGGACAGAAGAGCCTAAAAAGGCGTCCTTAATGGGAGGCAAACCAAATCCTGGAGGACCGGAGCCGAATCCTTCAGTGTTGGATGTGGCCCATCAGGGAAGGCTCCCTGGAGGCGGTGGGCTGGGAGCACACGCGGTGCTGGGGAGGGAGAGTCGCAGAGGAGCGGGAGGAGGAGGAGGAGGACGTAGTGCCCAGCACACCCGTGGGGCTGGGCCAGGGATTCTGAGTCAGGGCCCCAGGACTCCGGTGTGATGGGGGAGGAGGCCCAGCCTTTGGTTATCTGCTGGGGGTGTTGGGGCTGTAGGGGGCTCAGGGGTCTGTTGGCTGCCCTCCACCAGAGTGAGGTGGTGGGAAGGGGGCAGAGAGGAGGGACCTAGGGCCCCGGGTTGCCTGCTGGGTGCCCAGGCTGCCCCTCTGCACTCTGAGCCTCATTCTCCCATAGCAGCGGGAGGAACAGGGCAGATGGCCCAGGGCGGGCGGGAGGGGGCTCACTCTGGGTGCAGTGGCACGGCCTGTGGGTGAGGGGGGGTCGTGCCCCTCCAGGAGCGGGCTCCTGGGCCTGGCCTCCACCGCGGTGTGTGTCTGTGCAGCACGCAGCCCAGATGGAGCAGAAGCAGAACGACACGGAGAACAAGAAGGTGCACGGGGACGTCGTGAAGTACGGCAGCGTCATCCAGGTGCGGGGCGCGTGGGTGTGGGCTGAGGGGCACCACCCGGCCGGCCCGTGGGACGACTGCCCGCCCGCCTCTGCATGTGCACGGTGCTTGTGAGCCGTGTCCACAGGTGTGTGTGTGTTCAGCACGGGGGTCACAGCGCAGGGCCTGGAGCCCCAGGGGCCGGGCTCATGTGGTGCTTCTGTGGCCTGGGCGAGTTGCTTCCCTTCCCTGGACCTCTCTTTTCCCCATCCGGACGATCAGGCCAGCGATAGTAAATACTTTTCTCCAGCTGTTACAGGATTACGGGAGCTAATACGAGTACGGTGTTTAGAGCAGGGCTCTTTTGTGTGATCACCTGGGTGCCAGACTGGGTGTGGTGTGAGTGTGCGTGTGGTCGTGTTTATGTCCTGTGTGTCCAAGGGTCCTGTGCACCCCCTGCTCTGATGGGCCGGCCTCCTGGGGTGACCTCACCCCCGCCCTGCCCCCCAGCTCTTGCACATGAAGAGTAACAAGTACCTGACCGTCAACAAGCGGCTGCCAGCCCTGCTGGAGAAGAATGCCATGAGGGTGACGCTGGACGCCACGGGCAATGAGGGCTCCTGGCTCTTCATCCAGCCCTTCTGGAAGCTGCGGAGCAACGGGGACAACGTGAGGATGGCCTGGGGGGAGGGCCCTGCTGGAGGGCACGGGCCGCAGCTCCGGGGGGCCTTCTACAGGGTCCTTGGCGGGGGTGCTGCACGAGCCCAGCCCGTTTCTCAGGGGCCAGAGTGACCAGAGAGAAGCCTGGGGGCCCCGCCCTCCGCACCCTCACCCGGCTCCGTCGGTCCCCGTAGGTGGTTGTGGGGGACAAGGTGATCCTGAATCCCGTCAACGCCGGGCAGCCTCTGCACGCCAGCAATTACGAGCTCAGCGACAACGCCGGCTGCAAGGAGGTGAGCGGGGCGGGGGAGAGAGAGGTGGGCTGAAGTAGGCTGGGACCTGGGTCGCGTTGCAGGAGGGCCTGCACCTGGCCAAACGTCTCTCGAGCAACAAAATCCAAAGAAACTATGAGGCTGAGCGTAACAGCATGCATTCACAGTGGGGGCAGTTAGGAACAGTAGGATACAAAAAGGCCAAAATCCAGCTGCTATTTCTGAGATACTGGGAGCGAAAGCCAGGTACTGGGCATGATTGCTGCACGGGGCACCAGCGAGGGGGCGGGAGGCTGCCTAAGCCACGCCTCTGGCCCGGCCCATGGATCCACCCCACTCTCACCCTTTATAAGACGAGCTAGCAGGGCACCTGGGACTTGCTGTTGCTCTCTAGGGCTGCAGCATGAATCCCGCTAAAGCCTTGTCTGAACTGGTTGTCTGGCTTCTTATTAATTTCTGTAGATTAAAGAGTCCGGGGACCCTAGTTGGTAGTCTCGTTGGGCTGGCCCTGCAGTGGAGGAGTGTCTACACACCCGCTCCCCGCAGGGTTGCTCCCTCTGGTCCTGTCTACCGCTGGAGGGGCTGGGTGGGCCTTCCCGACCCTCTTCCTGTCTCCCAGCGTCTGCCCACATTCTCCAGCCCACAGGGTGGCTGCCCCAGGGCAGGTGGGCTGGGGCCTGGGGGCCCTGGTTGGGGGCAGACACCCCCTCCCTGTGCTCATTCCTGGGCGCTGGGCTGGTCTCGCCTCACCCGCTCAGGGCCTTCAGCCCGCCCACTCCCCAGGGGCTGGGGGCCTGCCCAGCCTCACGCGTCTCTCTGTGCTTCCCCAGGTCAACTCTGTGAACTGCAACACCAGCTGGAAGATCAACCTGTTCATGCAGTTCCGAGACCACCTGGAGGAGGTGCTGAAAGGGGTAAGGACTGGGGACACCCCTTCCCCTGCCGCCCCACCCACTCCTGGTCCCCCTGCCAGCCTATGCCCACCTGCCGGGCACCCGGCTCTGCTCCCTGTCCCGTCCGTGCTCCACGCACCTCCTTCTCTGGCTCCATACCCCCTGCAGCCCACCCCACCCCGCAGGGCCGTTCCCAGCCGCCCCAGCTGGCCTCTTCTCTGTCTCTGGCCTTGAAACCCCTGCTCCATCCGCTCCCAGTCCTGGCTGAGCTCACTTTGTTTTCTGGGAAGGGGCCGTGGGCACAGATCCTCTGAGCACTCTCTCCCCTCACCCACGCCTCTCCACAGTTCCAAGCCAAGCCCCCTACCCTCTGCCCCATGCCCTCTCCGTCAAAGATGCCAGGCTGCCTGGTCAGGGCCTGTGCCTTCCAGGGTGGGCAATCGAACACGCGGGGTTTCCCCTGCCCGTGGCCGCCCTCTGTGGGGGTGGGCTGGGCTCTGTGTACCTGCTGGCTCTGGAAGGTGTCTAAGACGGGGCGGGGCGGGGGCTCGCCTGCTGGGAGGGTCCCCGGCCGCCCTGAGCCCACAGCCCGCCTGCAGGGAGACGTGGTGCGGCTGTTCCACGCGGAGCAGGAGAAGTTCCTGACGTGCGACGAGTACAGGGGCAAGCTGCAGGTGTTCCTGCGCACCACGCTGCGCCAGTCTGCCACATCAGCTACCAGCTCCAACGCCCTCTGGGAGGTGGAGGTCAGAGCCCCGCCCCTGCCGGGTGGGAGGTCACCCCCCCAACACACGCACACACAGCGTCCGTCTCCTCTGAGCCCCTCCGCAGCCAAGGGGCCAGAGAGGATCGCAGAGCCACCCTCCCAGAGCCCTCTGGGCCTGCAGCGTTCCTCCCATGCATTTCTTCCTGCCTCGCCCAGGTGGTCCACCACGACCCGTGCCGTGGAGGAGCTGGCCACTGGAACGGCCTCTACCGCTTCAAGCACCTGGCCACCGGCAACTACCTGGCTGCTGAGGTGGGTGGGGAGGCAGAGGGCATCCTGGGAGCCCCAGCCCCACATCCTGAGGGTGTGTAGACACTCCCAACAGGTTGATCTTCCACACATGCATGAGCGTGTGTGCCTGGCACACGCCTGCACGCAGACTCACATGTCTTTTGACTCTGTTTATTTGTGCTTATTTATCTATTTAACCGGTATTTGTAGTCATGCTCGGGTGATGGTAAGTCTCACGGGTGTGATGATGCTCCTGCTCTGCTAGCAGCTGTTCTGGGCCCTGGGGCTACAGCAGTGAGCTCGACTCCCAGCCCTGTTGCAGCTTAACATTCCGCATCCGTCTTTGTCCATGACGCACAGGCTTGTGTATATCAGGACGTGTGTGTGTGTGTCTGTCCGTCCATCCAACTGTGGGTCTGTGGAGGGCAGTGATCTTGTGGGTGTGTCCTCCAGGGCTGGCATGAATCCTGGGGCCGGGCTGGGCACCCCTGGGAGGGTAGGGGCTGCCTGCCCCAACCCAGGGTCGTTTTGGAGCGGGGATCATGTGGATAGCTCCCCATCTTGAATCTCTGAGCAGGAGAACCCCAGCTACAAGGGTGATGCCTCTGATCCCAAGGCAGCAGGCACGGTGAGGACCGGGGAGGGTTTGGGGGCCGGGGAAGGGTGACTGTGCGTGGCTCTGGGGTTGGGGGGTGGGGAGGCCATGAGACCCTGGGAAGCAGGCTGGAGGGAAAAGGCCTCTCGGGTGGGATCCTGAGTGGTTTCAGGGGGCCTGAGAGGAGGGACGGGCTCCTGCCTGAGTCAGGGTGCCCGCCCCCAGGGTGCGCAGGGCCGCACAGGTCGCCGGAACGCTGGGGAGAAGATCAAGTACCGCCTGGTGGCTGTGCCCCACGGCAACGACATCGCTTCCCTCTTCGAGCTGGACCCCACCACGCTGCAGAAGACCGACTCCTTCGTGCCCCGGTGGGTGGGCACTGTGGGCCTGGGGTTGGCGGGGGTTGCCTGGGCTAGTATCCGGACCCCCAGTACCCCCTGCTCCTCTGTCCTTCCTTGCATGACCCATCCCTCTGGAGATCCAGATCCGAGGCAGCTGTAGGGAGCTCACCGCCGCTGAACTTGGCATGTGCTGGGCCACGGGCCCTGCACCCTGGGTGCCGCCTTCTCTCCAGTGTTCTTTACAGCCAGTTGGCCTGGGGCTCAGGACACATTGGGTGCGGGGGACGGACTCCTTAACCTTTAAGGTCTTCCAACCTGGAGATTTTAGGATGGAACATCAGGAAGCTTCCTGGGTGTCAATCAGGCTTTAACATTGACCTCAGGCAGCTGACTTGGTCACTTGGCCCAGACATCCTCACCTGTGTAGTGGGATTATCAAGTTACCCATCAAAGGGCTGATGGGAGGATTACCCAATCCCTTATCTGCATCTTGAGGCCAGATGTACTTGGAGGTTCAGATTGTTTTTCATTTCTGAAAGGTAGTTGTGTTTCACCATCAAAGACATGACTATTTCTGACGTGAGACGCAGGCATGTTGACACTGAAAGGGATAAATAGTGTAAATAACCTCATTTGTCCAAAGAATTTGGGTCCCGAGCTTGCATGCACGCCTGGGCTCTTGGAGTGCGTGGGTCTGGGGAGAGCGGGCGAGGTGTGAGGGCCTGGGGTTTCTCTCCTCTGGCTCCTCACCTGGGGGGGACGGGCGCCCTTGGCCCACGGCCGCTGGCTGTGGAGGCAGGAGGAGGATGCAGGGCCGCGGGGGTTAGAGCCGGCAGATGGCCGGGAGGCGCTGCGACGCGCTCCCTGCGCCCGGCCCTGGCCCGCTGCAGGAACTCCTACGTCCGGCTGCGGCACCTGTGCACCAACACTTGGATCCAGAGCACCAACGTGCCCATTGATGTCGAGGAGGAGCGGCCCATCCGACTCATGGTGCGGGCCCTGAGGGCTGGGGGCCGGGCTGGGGTCCAGGTTGGTCCCGGGAGGCCCTGCTGACCTGTGTCCCTGCAGCTGGGCACCTGCCCCACCAAGGAGGACAAGGAGGCCTTCGCCATCGTGTCGGTTCCCGTGTCCGAGATCCGAGACCTGGACTTCGCCAACGACGCCAGCTCCATGCTGGCCAGCGCCGTGGAGAAGCTGCACGAGGGCTTCATCAGCCAGAATGACCGCAGGTGGGCTGCAGGGGCAGGGTTCCAGGGGCTCCCCAAGAGCCTTTGTCCTCCTGGGGTGGGCGTCTCGTGGACGAAGGCGTCAAAGCAGAAGCCGGACAGGCTGGTGGGGTGATAGGCGGGGACTAGGCCCTGCCGGGCCCTGGCTGACTTGGGGCCCCAGGCTCACCGCTCACATACTCCAAGAACCAGCTCTGTGATGGAGTCATCATTACCCCTGTTTCACTCATGATGGGATTGAGGCGCAGAGAGGTTCAGAGACTTGTCCGTGGTCACACAGCTAGTAAGTGGCAGTCAGGATGGAAATGAAGAGCCCTTCACACCAGACACCCCACGTGTGCCCTACTGGTTTTTCTCCAGATCGGAGTATCCTGGGATTCTCTGTCTAGAGGGCACTTTGGAATCCAGGGTGGATGGGGGCAGGGGTGTGCGTGGAGGGCAGCTCAGGGTGAGGCTGGGAGAGAAGTGGAAGTCAGGTGTCAGGCTGTGTGCTATGACGGCAGGGCTGGCTGTGGGGAAGGGGTGGTTGCCCCTGGGGGCACGTGAGGGGGTCCTCAGGGTGCCCAGGGTCAGCCCTTCACACTCCTCTCGCCTGGTGTCCCTTTGTGAAGGTTTGTTATCCAGCTGCTGGAGGACCTGGTGTTTTTTGTCAGTGATGTCCCCAACAATGGGCAGAACGTGCTGGACATCATGGTCACCAAGCCCAACCGCGAGCGGCAGAAGCTGATGCGAGAGCAGAACATCCTCAAACAGGTAGCCGTGCACACCTGGGGCTGGGCGGACCCGTGGCCAGCGAGCAGGACGTCTTCTATTTTTTTTTTTTAATATATATGTATTCTCTTTATTTTTGGCTGTGCTGGGTCTTCGTTGCTGCGCATGGGCTGTCTCTGGCTTCTCCTTGGGGGGGCTTCCCTTGTTGCGGAGCGCGGGCTCTGGGGCGTGTGGGCTGCCATAGTCGTGGCTCCCGGCGTCTAGAGCACAGGCTCAGTAGGTGTGGCTTAGTTGGGCTTAGTTGCTCCATGGCATGTGGGGTCTTCCCAAATCGGGATCGAACCCGTGTCTCCTGCATTGGCAGACGGATTTTTTTATCACTGAGCCACCAGGGAAAGCTCATCTTTTTGACATAAGCCTGCCTTTTCACCTCTCCAGCTGAGCTGTGGTCTCCCTTCTGTTTTCTCATCACTTCTTTAAACATTTTTTTTTAATTATTTTTTAAAAAATCTGAGGTGCGGTTGGTCTCATCACCTCTTCCTGCACTGTTACCATGTACCACCTCCGCCCTTAGTGCCCGTCACCTCGTTTAATCCTCCCGACCCAGGGGAAGTCTTCTTAATTATTATCCCCGTTTCACCCTCGAGGCACGCAGAGGTTGGAGTCACTTGACCGAGGCCACAGCTTGGAAGCAGTAGGGCCAGGATTTTCATGCAGATGTCAGCTTGAGAACTTGTGCTTTAAACACTTTTTTTTTCCCCAAATTTTTATTATGAAAAATCTCAAATGTTGAGCAAGTATTGAAAGAACAGTACAGTGAACACGCATTCGTTACCACTTTGCCAGTCTGGCTTTCTATAACTCTCCATCTCCAGACCGCCCCTGTGTCCACGCATCTCAAAGGAGGGTGCACCTCACCTCTAAACGTTTCAGTGTGCCTCTCCAAAGGGTAAAAGCATCGTTCTCTATAAGCAGAGTCTCACGACTACACCTAAGGAAACGAGCGACAATACCTGATCCGGACCAGCCTTCTGGGCCTTTCCCCAAACGCCTGTGTAAAGCTCGTTTTTTGGGGGGGCAATCAGGTTCCAACTAAGGTTTTCTCATTCCGGGTGATTCTGGCTCTTTGGTTGCTGTTCTATAACAGTTCTTCACCCACACCCAGTCCCCGAGTTAAACTTGTTTTTGGACAAGGCAGGCCTGCGTCTGATCCCTTAAGCTCTGGCCACCCGCTTTGGCTTGCCTTTTCTCTTAGCCTCAGAGTCCTGAGCTGCAGCCACCCTCAGCCCTCCCTGCAGAGGCTGAGGCAGGCCTGGGACCTGAGCTGAGACTAGGACTCGCGGTGGGGAGGGGCCGGCCGAGGCCAGTGTCCTGGGGACTCCAGCCAGGAGAGGGGAGCGGGTGAGGGGTGGGCTGGGGCCATGTCCAGCTTAGAACCAGCTGGGGGTTAATGTCAGGGTGGCCTCCGGGCAGGGTCAGCGTGAGGCTGAGGGTAATGAGGGGTGCGGGCAGATGCGGGGCTTCTTCCTGACTCTCCGTGCTCCCTAGATCTTCGGCATTCTGAAGGCCCCGTTCCGTGACAAGGGGGGCGAGGGCCCCCTGGTGCGGCTGGAGGAGCTGTCGGACCAGAAGAACGCGCCCTACCAGCACATGTTCCGCCTGTGTTACCGAGTGCTGCGCCATTCCCAGGAGGACTACCGCAAAAACCAGGTGGGCTGCCGCAGCCCGCTGCCCCCTGCCCGCCGGCTCCTGCGCTCCGCTTTCTTTCACCCCGCACGTGCTCCCCAAGGCGCACCCCGCTGTGCCAGGCGCAGTCTCAAGGGGATCGGACTGTAGGCCGGTCCTCACGGCACACAGCCTGGCTCCGTCCTTTGAGGGACCTCACACTGGGTTTAACGTTCCACGGTGGCTGTCTTGAAATTCTTAATTTTTGAATAAGAATCCTGCTGTTTCTTTTCTTAAAAAAAAAAAATTACCTCTAGTTGAATTCATTGAAGTATAGTTGATTTATAATGTTTTTAATTACTGTCATACGTCTGTGTTTCAGTTACATCTATGTTCCTTTTTTTAATATTCTTTTCCACTATGCTTTGTCATAGGATACTGAACAGAGTTCTCTGTGCTGTCCATTAGGATCTTACTGTTCATGCATTCTATATATGCAAGCTAACCCCAACATCCCCCCTCCCTCCCCCAGCCCCTCCCCTCCCCCCCCGCACCCACCAGTCTGTTCTCTGTGAGCCTGTTTGTTTGATGGGTGAGTTCATTTGTATCATATTCTAGATTCCACATACAAGTAATACCATATGGCATTTGTCTTTCTCTTCTTAATTTCCCTTAGTATGATAATTTCTAGTTTCATTCGTGTTGCTGTGAATGGTGTTCTTTTGTTCTTTTTTATGGCTGAGTAGTATTCCACTGTGGGGTTTCCCTGGTGGCTCAGTGGTAAAGACTCTGCCTGCCAATGCAGGAGACATGGGTTTGATCCTTGGGTTTGGAGAAGGAGATGGCAACCCCCTCCAGTGTTCTTGCCTGGAGAATCCCAGGGACAGGGGAGCCTGGTGGGCTGCCGTCTATGGGGTCGCACAGAGTCAGACACGACTGAAGCGACTTGGCGGTGGCAGCAGCGTGTCTTGGCTATTGTAAGTAGTGCTGCTGTGAACACAGGGGTGAATGTATCTTTTTTAGTTATAGTTTTGTCTGAATATGTGCCCAGGAGTAGGATTCCTGGATCATATGGTAATTCTATTTTAGTTTTCCAAGGAACCTCTGTACCATTTTCCATAGTGGCTGCACCAACTTACATTCCCACTTACAGTGTGGCAGAGTTCCCTTTCCTCCATACCCTCTCCAGCATCTGTTGTTTGCAGACTTTTTAATGATGGCCATTCTGACTGGTGTGAGGAGGTACCTCATTGTATTAATAGTTTTAATTTGCATTTCTCTAACGATTAGTGTTATTGAGCATCTTTTCATGTGCCTATTGGTCATTTGTATTTCTTTAGAGAATTGTCTATTTAGGTAGGTCTGTCCATTTTTTGATTGGGTTCGTTTTTTGTTGTTGAGTTGTGTAAGCTATTTGTATATTTTGGAAGGTAAGCCCTTGTCAGGCACATCCTTTGCAAATATTTTCTCCCATTCTGTAGGTTGTCTTTTTGTTTTGTTTATGATTTCCTTTGCTGTGCAAAAGTTTGTAAGTTTGATTAGGTCCCATTTGTTTATTTTGGTTTTTATTTCTCTTGCCTCTGGAGACTGACTTAAGAAAACACTGGTACAGTTTGTCAGAGAATGTTTTGCCTGTGATCTCTTCTAGGAATTTTATGGTGTTGTGTCTTATATTAAAGTCTTTAAGCCATTTTGAGCTGATTTTTGGTGAGATGGTGTGTTCTAAGGTCATTGATTTACATACGGCTGTCCAGCTTTCCCAATGACGCTTGATGAAGAGACTTTCTGTTGTATATTCTGCCTCCTTTGTTGAAGATTAATTGACCATAGGTGTGTGGGTTCATTTCTGGGAAGAGTCTGCTATCTCATTTTCACTGGGCCCCACCAATCATGTAGCTGGTCTGCTAACAAACAGGGTCCCTCCGTGATGGGGGTTTCACTCTGGCACGGAGCTAGGTGGGAGCTAAATACCTATGTTACATAAACTCACCCTCGGCCTGGGGCTGGTGTCCTCTCCTGGACCCTTTTAACTTCCTAGGGTCTGGGGGCCTGGGAGGCAGTGTCCTGGAGCAGAGCGGGCTCCCTGTGACCCTTAGCCTGGCTGTCCCTAGGAGCACATCGCCAAGCAGTTCGGGATGATGCAGTCCCAGATTGGCTATGACATCCTGGCCGAAGACACCATCACTGCCTTGCTGCACAACAACCGCAAGCTCCTGGAGAAGCACATCACCAAAACAGAGGTGGAGACCTTTGTCAGCCTGGTGCGGAAGAACCGGGAGCCCAGGTGGGCCCCCCTCGCCGGTCCCAGCCCACCACCCCTCCCCACTCCCAGCGCTGCCTGGGGAAGAGAGCCGCTGACGCTGGCTGTTAAATCTTGAAATCCTTCTGCACTTGTTGGTAAACTGCCCCCTCTCTGAGGCCCTGGTCCCCCCAGCCCCTCCCTGAGTCCCCCCAAATTTGGCCCAATTTAGCAGTAAGAGTGTCGACTCTGGTGCAGCAGGAGGCCCCCGGAAACTTTTTCAACAGGCGAGTCAGTGCCTGCAGTGAAGCAGTTAAATATTTTGAATATCATTCCTCCCCTGGGCGTCCTTTTCTCTGCCCCTAGGCAGTTAGCCCCAGGGTGATGCCCGTGGGTTGTCCCTCTCCCGGGGGAGTCTGCAGCCCCAGCTCTGAGCTCTGGAAGGGAGGAGGAGCAGTAAACTGCAGGCGCCGGGGAGCTGGAGCTGCCAGCTGGGGAGGCGGGCGGACCTTTGCCCCCTCCAGGGGGCCACCTCTGAGCTCTTCCCTGCTGTCACCTCCCCCAGGTTCCTGGACTACCTGTCCGATCTGTGTGTGTCCAATCACATCGCCATCCCCGTCACCCAGGAGCTCATCTGCAAGTGTGTGCTGGACCCCAAGAACAGCGACATTCTCATCCAGACCGAGTGAGCTGGCTGCACTCTCCCACCCGCGGTTCAGTCTTCCCAGGGCACCCCCTGCCCGGCTCCCCGGCCGCCTTAGAGCTGGGGCGCTGGCCGGCTTCAGGCTGGAACAGGCTCCCTGCTCTCCACAGACACTCAGAGCCTGCTGTGTGCCCAGCTCAGTGCCTGGCATGGTGTGGGGGAGGGCAGGGTCACAGAGGAGAGGGAGCCAAGGCCCCGGCCTTCCCGAAGCTTGTGGTCTGTCTGGGGTCCTGAGCTGGAGGTCGTTCCCACAGGGGAGGCCACCTGGGAGCCGGCTGGCCCTCAGCCCAGCTCCAGGAGGGGTGGCTGTGGTGCTTGGCGGGGAGGGCTCTGGGCGCCTCTCCGATCGATGGTGCCACGCATCCACAGGCTTCGGCCCGTGAAGGAGATGGCGCAGTCCCACGAGTACCTGAGCATCGAGTACTCAGAAGAGGAAGTGTGGCTCACATGGACCGACAAGAACAACGAGCACCACGAGAAGAGCGTCCGGCAGCTGGCTCAGGAGGCGCGGGCCGGCAATGCCCACGACGAGAACGTGCTCAGCTATTACAGGTGCCCGGGGTCCCCCCAGCTGGCTTCGGCCAGGCCCTGCCCTGGGACGAGCCCCAGCGGCTTCTGCGGGTGCTCCTGCCTCCTCCTTCACCCGCGAGGCCAAGTCAGCGTGACTGGGCAGCCCGAGGAGCACTTGTTGGCCTGAGGACAGGCTCGGCGCAGTGGCCTGAAAGAGACCCACACCCCTTTCCCAACATCCATATTTTAAAAATAAGAACACTAGGTAACACTCATCAGATGCTCACCCTGTCCCCAGCACTGGTCAAAACACTTCACCCGATCACTCAGTTCAGCCTCACAACAACCCTGAGAGGCAGGGCCTGTCATTACCCACATTGTAAAGTTGGGGGGACAGGCGTGCACGCGTGCTAAGTCACTTTGAGTTGTGTCCGACTCTGTGACCCTATAGCCTATAGCCCCCCAGGCCCCTCTGTCCATGGGATTTTCCAGGCAAGAGTACTGGAGTGGGTTGCCATGTCCTTCTCCAGGGGGGTCTTCCCGACCCAGGGACTGAACCCTCGTCCCTTTATAACTCTTGCATTGGCAAATGGGTTCTTTACTCTTAGTGCCACCTGGATAGCACGCGTGCAGCACGCACTGGTCTTCAGCAGGCCCAGGTGTGTGCTAGAAGCCCTTGAGAGCCCACCTGCCACGTCCTCACCGGCCTCCTTGCCCCGCAGGTACCAGCTGAAGCTCTTCGCCCGCATGTGCCTGGACCGGCAGTACCTGGCCATCGACGAGATCTCCCAGCAGCTGGGCGTCGACCTCATCTTCCTGTGCATGGCGGACGAGATGCTGCCCTTTGACCTGCGCGCCTCCTTCTGCCACCTGATGCTCCACGTGCACGTGGACCGCGACCCCCAGGAGCTGGTCACACCCGTCAAGTTCGCCCGCCTCTGGACCGAGATCCCCACGGCCATCACCATCAAGGAGTGAGCTGGGTGGAGGAGGGCGGGCAGGGCCCGGCTGGAGTGGGCGGACCCCGGGGACCCTCACGCCTGGCCACCTCCACCTCTTCCAGCTACGATTCCAACCTCAACGCCTCCCGAGACGACAAGAAGAACAAGTTCGCCAGCACCATGGAGTTCGTGGAGGACTACCTCAACAATGTGGTCAGCGAGGCCGTGCCCTTCGCCAACGAGGAGAAGAACAAACTCACCTTTGAGGTGGGCTAGGGCTCGGCGGGATGCTGGCGTGGTCCCTCCCCTGGTCTCAGTACCCCCTGGGGTGGGCAGTGCGATCCTTAACCTAACTTCCCTCAGCGTCCCTGTCAGGGCAGGGAGACCATGTAGACCGCTGGGACTCCCCAGGAGGGAGGCTTCTCTCCTGACTCCCTGGAGAGGGCTGCCTCCTCCTGGTCCATGCACCCCATCAGTGCAGGGCTGGGTCGCAGGCAGGAGCCCCCAGCCCCTACTTCCTGCATTTCTGCCCTGTCCTCCCCACAGTAGACTCCTCTGCAGGCAGGTCTTCCTCCGTAACTCTCTGGGGTAGGGCGGCGCTGATCTGGGACCCTTGGCTCAGTGTCCACGCAGCCCTGACATCCTAGCGATGGGACCCTCGAGTATACCGGCTGAGCCCTGCTGGCACGAGCGGGCCCTGCCCCGCCTCGCCTTCCCAGAAGACCACGCCCCTTGTGAGGTCCCACCCATCACTGCTTTGGGCTCACGCTGGCCTCGGTCCCGCCCCCTCTCCGCAGGTGGTCAGCCTGGCGCACAACCTCATCTACTTTGGCTTCTACAGCTTCAGCGAGCTGCTGCGGCTCACGCGCACTCTGCTGGGCATCATCGACTGCGTGCAGGCCTACGAGGACCCAGGCGGTGAGGCCTCGCTCCCTAGCGCTCAGCGGCTTCCCCTTAGCAACGGAAGTCCTCTCCCATTCACCTTCCTCCTGGTGGCTTCATCCTGCCTCCTGGCTCTGCTGCCAGGGGGCGTCTTGGGTCCCTGTCTCCTCCAGCCTTGGCTGGACCGGAGAGACCCCTTCTCTGAGCAAGAGCTGTGGAGACCCTGGGATCTGGGCGAGTTGCCTTCCAACATCCGGGTCTTGAGGGAGATAATGAGGCCCTGTCTGTGGAGCTCCGGGTCAGATGGGGAGATGCACCCTGTTATCCAGGAACAGCCATCTGAGAGGAGACATAGCCTTGCTGTCAGGGGGGCATAAACTCATCTAAACAAAAAGTGCACAGAGACTGAGCCCAGGCTTTAGCGCTGTCCACACATTGTCCCTTGATCCCTCGTGCTCGGTAACAGCTCTTGTGATTTTCCACCGGAGGATTCTCACTGATCTCCCCACACGGTTCACCTCTGCCCACCCCTCCCTCCTTTTTGCAGATTTGGGATAGCTCCCCTCCCCCAGGAAGTCTTCCTAGGTTAGCCCTGCCCCTGCCTTAGGGTGGCTTTGCCCTGCAGATGACAGAGACACAGGTAGACCAGGTGCCCCTTCATACACCCTCCGTGACCCCCTTCCCACTCCCCACCCCACAGGCAAGAATGTGCGGCGGTCCATCCAGGGCGTGGGGCACATGATGTCCACCATGGTGCTGAACCGCAAGCAGTCTGTCTTTGGTGGCCCCAGTTTGCCTGCTGGTGCCGGTGCCCCTGAGCCGCTGGACAGGAGCAAGTTTGAGGAGAATGAAGACATTGTGGTGATGGAGACCAAGCTGAAGATCCTGGAAATACTGCAGGTGGCGGGGCCAGGAGTGTGGCGGGGCGTGTTGGGAAGGGGCCGGGGGGGCGGGGAGCAGGGCCGGGTGGGTTGGTGAGGTGAGCACCTCAGAGCAAAGCATCTCATTCTGGGAGGCTCCACACGGAGCCGTTTAGCCCAGTGATTCTCAAAAGTGTGGTTCGCTGGCCGGCAGCATCAGCCTCACCTGGGGACTTAGAAATGCAGGTTCTTGGGCCCTGTCCAAGATTTATGGATGAGAGATGCCGTAGGTGGGGCCCGCAGTCTGTGTGGTGAGAGGCCCTCCCGGTGGTCCTCGTATGCACTGAGGTCTGGCTGTGTCCCCTCGTCATACAGGCAAGGAAAGGGAAGTGGGGAAGGAACTTTCCTGCAGTCACACAGACTTTGAGGCAGAGCTAGAGGTTTGAGAGCCCACTTCCTGGTGGAGTGGACACAGTCAGCCTTCTTCTTGGTCTGAGGCCCCCAGCAGCACTTGGGGAGGGGCTGACGGGTCCTGAGGAGGGAGAAGGACCCTTGCTTTTGTGGTGCTGCCACCAGGGGGTGGGAAGGGTGATGTGACCTTCCTGGGGATCCCATCTGGGCAGGGTCTGCTTAGGAGAGTCAGAAAAGGGGGCTTCTGACTCATTCCCGGGGCTGGGGGCTATCAGATCTGAGTCCTGGGCATGGCCGGAGGCTCTGTGCCCCTGACATAGAGGACCGAGGCATCAAAGGAGCCTGAAACTCGTGTCCTCAGCCCGCCCCGCAGTGGCCTCCCCTGCTCCCCCACATTCCTTGCTTCCTGGGAAGCCCAGGGTCTGTCTGACACAGTGGGATGGGAGGACCACAGTCCTCTGGATCTGGGGAGCTTCCTGCCTATCCCTGTCCACATCCAGCCTGGGAAGGAGCGACTGAGTGGGCCGGGACGGGGGGTGTCTACCTTGTTCTGAGAGGAGGTACCACCCCCACCAGTGGGGCAGGAGCCAGAGACAGGCGCCCTGGACTTCCCTGGGAGGAGGAGTCTTTCTTTGTGTTTTATTGAAGTATAGTTGATTTATAATGTTATTAATTTCTGCTGTGCAGCAAAATGATTCAGTTATATGTACATATATACATTCTTTTTATGTATTTTTCTATTATGGCTTATCACAAGATAGTAAATGTAGTTCCCTTTGCAATACAGTAGGACCTTGTGGTTCGTCCGTTCTACATATAATAGTTTGCCATGTATTATATACATATATAATATATTATCTACATCTACTATATTGTAATACATGTAATATACATGTATTACATGCATTATAATACATGTAATATAATATATGATATACATGTGATATACATGTAATATACATGTAACATAATGTATTATATAACATAATATTATGTTGCATATATATAACTCCCACTCCCTCCCTCCCCCACTTCCCCTCCCCCTGGCAACCACAAGTCTGTTCTGTCTTGAGTCTGCTTCTGTCTCATAGGTAGGTTCCTTTGTGTTTTTTAGTGTCCACAGTTAAGTGGTATTATATGCTATTTGTCTGCTTGAGTTTCTTCATTTAGTACGATGATATCTGTCTACATCCATCCATGTTGCTGCAAATGGTGGCGTTTCATTCTTTTTGATGGCTGAGTAGTACTCCATCTCTCTCACACACGTCCACACATACCCACACCTTCTCTATCCATCCCTCTGTTGATGGGCCTTCAGGTTGCCCCCTTGTCTTGGCTGCTGTGAACACAGAGGCGCGTGCATCTTTCTGAATTGCAGTTTTGTCCAGGTGCATCCCCAGGAGTGGGATTGCTGGATCATGTGGCAGCTCTGTTTGTAGCTTTCTGAGGACCCTCCAGACAGTCCTCCATGCGCCTGCGCCAGCTTGCATTCCCAGGGGAGAGGGGTCTCACTGCCTCGGTTGTGACGGCCCACGGAGTCCTGAGCTTCTGTGCAGGGCCTCCCAGCCCCAGGGCTCGTCCGGGGTGGCACCTCACTCCGCCTGCTGCGAGCTTGGCCTCAGACCTGTCCTCACCCCATCCTCCCACCTTCTCCAGTTCATCCTCAACGTCCGCCTGGATTACCGCATCTCCTACCTGCTGTCCGTCTTCAAGAAGGAGTTCGTGGAGGTGTTTCCCATGCAGGACAGTGGGGCCGATGGCACGGCCCCTGCCTTCGACTCCACCAGTGAGCCCCTGCCCCTCCCTTCACCCCAACTGCAGGCTGAGGCTGCGTGACTTGATGCATCACAAGGGGCTGCGGTCTGGGGCCACCTCTGGCCAGCACCCCTGCCCTGCCCTCGTTTCCCAGGCTGCAAGGGCCTTTCCTCCCCTTGTCCCACTTACTTGTCCCAGAGAGGGAGCAGGGCAGGGGTCATCCCCTCCAGTTCCTAAATGGGGAAACAGGCCCTCGGGAGGCAGGGGCTTGCCCATGACCATCGTCAGTGAGAGGCTGAGCCAGGCCAGCTCCCCCAGCCAGGACCCCGCTGGCACCTGCAGGTCTGTGGGCTGCCCCACGGGTCCCTGCTCTGGGCAGTTCTGCCTCCACCCCAGGAGAGGCAGGCAGAGGGGGAGCCGCCCAGCCAGTGTGGGGGCGAGGGTGGTCTCAGTGTCACCCTGCTCCCTCTCCCTGTGCTCCCTGTTGTCCTGCGTGCACACAGCCTCCATCTGCCCCCTCTTACTCCCTGCAGCCGCCAACATGAACCTGGACCGCATTGGGGAGCAGGCGGAGGCCATGTTTGGAGTGGGGTGAGGCCAGGGGTGAGGGGGGTGGTGTGGGTGGGGTTGGTGGGTGATGAGGATACAGGCTGGAGACCCTTCACTCCTCGGGTTAATCTTCCTGCAGACCCTTACCTGGCCCTGGGGTAGAGGTCCCCCAGCTTTGTGCTCTGACTCTCCCTTGCCTGCCTAAACCCAGTGATACCGGGGCTCCTTGGGCCCCAGTGTCGTTCTGGCCATCCCCCTGCCTCCACTCAGGGCAGTTTGTGCCTGTTTATTTGTCAGGACCTGGGCCAGGTAGCTGGAGGTGCATCCCTGTGTCCACAGCAGGGAGGCCAGGCTGCTCTTCAGAGGGGGTGGGCGTCACTCCAGGAGCTGCTTCTGTGCCATACCCTTGGTGTCTGGTGAAGCCTTTGGCTCCCTTCCTACGATGGAGTTTTTATTTTTTTTAATTTCTGGCACGATGCACGGCTTACAGGATCTTAGTTCTGCCGCCAGTGATTGAACTCAGGCCCTCTGCAGTGAAAGCACGGAGTCCTAACCACTGGGCCGCCAGGGAATTCCTAGAGTAGCATTTTAAAATTCAGAATGTAACACGCATAGGATTGTTATTGCAAAGGAAATCAGTGGCATTGGGATGCAGTTATCAAAATATTGGAGAAAACAAGTTTGAAGTGACAGTTATATACGTGCTTCTGTATTAACACATGAAATAACAATCCGCATCGGAGGTGTAATTAGTACCATTCCTTTTGAAGTCCTGATGAATGTAAATGATATTTTGCAATTTCTGTAACAACTCTGAAGTGATTGGAAAGCATCTGTGATTTTTTTTATTGGTGACAAAGTCACAGGTATTGCTCATTTTTCTCACCAAAGGAAACACTACATTTTGGTGAGAGGTTGGTGAAAAGAAAGATCAGCTTTCCCCTCGCCTCTGTTTGTGGCCTGAGTCTCTTTTCATGAATCCCTTGTGGGGGGTCTGTGGGTCCCCTGTGAGGAGTCCTGGCCTTAGCTGCGTCCCCGCGGGGCATCGTGTGGCCCTCAGGGGACACGGGGATCCCAAAGGTGCTCACACTGGTGGCTCTTTGCAAAGTCAGCAGGGGGACATGGTGCCCTGGCTGTCTGGCGGGTGGCAGGGAGCCTGCGTATCCCCTGACCGTCACACCCTCCCCTCCCCTCAGGAAGACCAGCAGCATGCTGGAGGTGGATGACGAGGGTGGCCGCATGCTGCTGCGCGTGCTTATCCACCTCACCATGCACGACTATGCCCCGCTGGTCTCGGGGGCCCTGCAGCTGCTCTTCAAGCACTTCAGCCAGCGCCAGGAGGTCATGCACACCTTCAAGCAGGTGCACCCCCCTCCCCCGATGGAGCACCCAGCCTTCAGGAGGTGCTCCCCCTTCCCTGATGGAGCACCCAGCCCTCGGGGAGGTGCTCCCCCCCACCCTGATGGAGCACCCAGCCCTTGGGGAGGTGCTCCCCCCTCCCCCGATGGAGCACCCAGCCCTCAGGGAGGTACTCCCCCCTCCCCCGATGGAGCACCCAGCCCTCGGGGAGGTGCTCCCCCCTCCCCTGATGGAGCACCCAGCCCTCGGGGAGGTGCTCCCCCCTTCCCCAATGAGCACCCAGCCCTCGGGGAGGTGCTCCCCCCCACCCTGATGGAGCACCCAGCCCTCAGGGAGGTACTCCCCTCTTCCCCAGTGGAGCACCCAGCCCTTGGGGAGGAAGGCCTGAGAGGTCTTCCTGGGGGCCAGAGGGTCACCTGGTCCTGGCCACACACTGAGCGCTGGGTGGGGGGAAACAAGGATGGGGCAGCTTGAGATGCATCCCTGGGGTTTGGCCTTGCTGAGCCCCTTGCAGGTGACACCACCTTGAGTCTTGGCAACTTTGATCTCCTCTCAGCCTGACTCTAGGCCTTATGTCATGTCTTATGAGGCAAACAGCATATTATAGGTTGCGAACTCTACCATGGGCACCTTTGCTATTTCGCATCATGCCTGGCACAAAGTCACCTCTTACCAAGGGGACTGGCTTTGTCGCTGTGATGTCACGCAGTCTTGACAGCTCCCGGTGAGAGGGCACTGGTGTTTAACAGGTGCGCTAGGCACCAGGTGCTGAGCACTGGGCTTGCATTCGTGGAATTCTCCAAGCAGCCTGACAGCGGGGTTTCGACTCTCATTCCTGCTTTACAGATGCGGGCAATTGAGGCCCGGGGGAGCTTTCCTCCCTTACCCACTGACCCAGAGCAAGTGAGGTGGTGACGGAGTCAGGGTTCAGGTCCCAGCACTCGGTGATGTCAGTATGCTTTGCTCTGCCCTGTTCTGTTCTGTGTGAACAGGTGACAGGCCACAGCAGCATGTGACATGAGCCAGTGAGTAACTGAAGCCAGGTGATGAGATAGCTCATGACCAGGGATGCAGGGAAGTCTGTGGCCAATCAGGGAAAGCTTCCTGGAGGCGGTGGACTTAGAGCAGAGCCATAAACACCAAGTCGGATCTGGCTCGGTGGAGAGGAGCAGGGGTGGAGAGGAGAGGCCAGGAGCAGAGGCCTGGACAGGGCAGGTGCTGGGCGTCTCTACGAGGCCGTGGACTTGGGGGTGCCCATCTCACCAGGCACGCTCGCGGTCGACCTTCAGGTGCAGCTGCTGATCTCAGCCCAGGACGTGGAGAACTACAAGGTGATCAAGTCCGAGCTGGACCGACTGCGGACCATGGTGGAGAAGTCGGAGCTGTGGGTGGACAAGAAGGGCGCCAGCAAGGGCGAGGAGGGGGAGGCCGGCCCTGCTAAAGACAAGAAGGAGGTGCGTGGGGTGTGGGGCAGGGCAGGGCCCTGGGGGCCGGGCCTGGCTGACCCCGCTCCCCCGTTCCCCCAGCGGCCCACAGATGAGGAGGGCTTTCTGCATCCGCCTGGGGAGAAGAGCAGCGAGAACTACCAGATCGTCAAGGGCGTGAGTGGCCGGGTCCTGGGGGTGGGTCTGCGGGCCCCCTGCCCCGGAGGCCCCATGCCGCCTCTCCCGCCTCAACTCCAGCTGGCTTGCAGGAAATCCTCCAGCATTCCCCGAGTGTTAAACACAGCCCTGCCAAGGTCCAGATGGAAGTATTTTAAAGCTGAAGGAGTTTAGTGAAATTCCACTTCACAGACAAGTTGTTCTGTTGACTTTTGCTAGTGGAATCAGCTTTTTGTGCTCACGGCTTTGTCGCGACGATCGGGTTCTGTGGCTGCGGCCCCCTTCCCTCTTCCTGGCCCCGTGGGAGCCGCGGCTCTGCTGTGGTTGGCCCTGGGGAAGCCTGAGGAAGTGGGCAGGGGCTCTGAGTTCACCCTGCCCCCACCCCACAGATCCTGGAGCGGCTGAACAAGATGTGTGGTGTGGGGGAGCAGATGAGGAAGAAACAGCAGCGGCTACTCAAGAACATGGACGCCCACAAGGTCATGCTGGACCTGCTGCAGATCCCCTACGACAAGGTGAGCTCGACCTCTGACTCCCCAGGGCAGCTGCACCCTGAACCCGGACCCAACCCAAACCACACACTGAGCCCTGATGCCGACCTGACCTGCCTCACCCTGACCTTTTGCTTTGGCCTGCCCCACATACCGAGACCCTTGAACCCAGTCTTACTATTCTTGACCTTTGACCTTCCACCCCTCATCCTGATCCACTTGGACCTTGAATTGACTCCAGCCTCACCCTGGTTCATGACCTTGACCCTAGCTTCTATTTCCCTCTCTGTGCTAATCCTCATACTCCAGCTTCATTTACAAACAATTTTTAAAAAAAATTTGGCTGTGCTGGGTCTTCATTGCTGCGTGGGCTTTTCTCTGGTTGCCATGAGTGGGGCTACTCTCTAGCAGTGCTGCTCGGGCTTCTCGTTGCTTGGCTTCTCTAGTTGAGGAGCGCGGGCTCCAGGGTGCTCTGACTTCAGTAGCTGCAGCACTGGGTTTCAGTGGTTGCGGCTCCCGCGCGCTAGAGCACAGGCTCAGTAGTTGTGGAGCACAGGCTTAGTTGCTCCTTGGCATGTGGTTATCTTCCTGATCAGGGATCCAACCCATGTCTCCTGCATGGGCAGGTCGATTCCTTACCACTGAGTCACCAGGGAAGCCCACCCTCGGCTTCATTTAACCTTTGACCTTAAGCTTCATTACCCTGACCTACGTTGACCCCAGCCTTTCCTTGACCCCCGACTTGAGTTTTCACCCTAGCCTTACCCTGGTTGTCCCCAAGCCCACCCTGGCCCCTGACTCCAAACATAGCTTCATCTCAACCATAGACCCCTTCCTATGACTCATCGTGATCTTGATCCGCCCCCAGGTTCATCCCAGGGCTCTGACACCCCCTCAGTGTTCACCTGACTTGACCCCTTAGCCTTGCTCCCCGACTCCATCCTCATCTCAGGCTCTGACCCTCAGTTCCTCCCACATCTCCGTCTCCTGACCCACCTTGGCCACCTTGGGGTCCCAGGGCTGAGCCCTGACCCACCCCCACACTGGGCCTGGCCTGGGCACCCTCTCCCCTGCTCTCCGCATGTAGGGCGATGCCAAGATGATGGAGATCCTGCGCTACACACACCAGTTCCTGCAGAAGTTCTGCGCGGGGAACCCCGGCAACCAGGCCCTGCTACACAAGCACCTGCACCTCTTCCTGACGCCAGGGGTGAGGGCACGGGGTCGGGCGGCGGGTTGGGGGCGAGCGCCAGACCCCCCTCTCTGATGGCCGCCCCGCCCGCCCGCAGCTGCTGGAGGCGGAGACCATGCAGCACATCTTCCTGAACAACTACCAGCTCTGCTCCGAGATCGGGGAGCCCGTCCTGCAGCACTTCGTGCACCTGCTGGCCACGCACGGGCGCCACGTGCAGTACCTGGACTTCCTGCACACCGTCATCAAGGCCGAGGGCAAGTACGTCAAGAAGTGCCAGGACATGATCATGACCGAGGTGAGGGCGCGCGGGGGCGCCGGGCTGCCGGGGGGACACGGGGACAGGACTGAGACGCTGGTGGAGCAGAACTCAGGCTGCGGCCGAACAGAGCTGGGCCTGTGGGAGCTCAGGTGCCTGGTAGAATTCAGATCCGAGGCCTGAGAGCGCAGACACTCGTTCTTCATGTGTTATGCATCGTTGTTGACTTACAAATCATGGCGCACCTGCTGCGTGCCAGACGCCGTGTACCCCTGGGGAGACCACTCCAGGACGAGCTCCGCGGGCAGGAGCCGCAGCAGGGCCGGGGCACAGCCTTTGTGCGTGTTGCCAGGGCCCCGGGGTCTGGCGCATAGTAGGTGCTCAGTAAAGAAGAATGTGGGGCTGAGCCTAAATCTGGAACAGACATGCTCTCTGCCCCGGAGCATCTTACAGCCTGGGGAGGGGCAGGGAGAGAAAGGAGCAAATGCCAGAGGGAGATGAGGAACTCAGTGAGCAGTGGGTCCGGGAGTGCCATGCGGGGTTCATTCCCAACTGCGATTGTTATATTAACTGTGAAGAGCAGAATTGCTGACATGAGAGGGACGCAGCTTCTGGAGGGTTTAAATTACAGCGGTGGAAGCACAGGAGAGGACAGCATGAGTTGGGCTTACGACAGGCTTCCTGGCGGAGGTGCCTCTGAGACGAGCCCAAGTGGGATTTCTTTCCTTAGGAGAGGAAGGAGGTCCTTCCTGGGTCTGGGGTTCGACGTCCCAGCTCATGGCAGAGGGTCTGTGATACCAGCCAAGGGCCAAGAAACCCCAGACACTCAGGCCGGGGAGGGTTTTCCTGCGTGTTGGGTGCAGGCCGGGCTCAGAGCCCTAGTCCTTCCCGGGGGAGGGCAGGTGAGGGCTGGGGCCCTGGGCCTGCTGGACCGAGGGGCCCGACATGCCCTCTTCCTGCCCACAGCTGACCAACGCAGGCGACGACGTGGTCGTGTTCTACAACGACAAGGCCTCGCTGGCCCACCTGCTGGACATGATGAAGGCTGCCCGTGACGGCGTGGAGGACCACAGCCCCCTCATGTACCACATCTCCCTGGTGGACCTGCTGGCTGCCTGTGCCGAGGGCAAGAATGTATACACCGAGATCAAGTGCACGTCCCTGCTGCCCCTGGAGGATGTGGTGTCTGTGGTGACACACGAGGACTGCATCACCGAGGTGGGGACGCAAGTGTGGGGGAGGCGGGCCGGGGCAGCCCCTCGGTCCTGCTCAGGGAGGGAAGGGACGGGGCTGGGAGGTGGGGAGGCGGAGGAGAGGCTGGCAGAGGAGCCGGGGGAGGTCGGGCGGAAGCACGAGAGGGAGAGCCTGGCCAGGGCTGGGGCTGGGTGCTACTGAGCCCTGACCTCCAAGTCCTGCCTGCGCAGGTGAAAATGGCCTATGTGAATTTCGTGAACCACTGCTACGTGGACACGGAGGTGGAGATGAAGGAGATCTACACCAGCAACCACATCTGGACCCTCTTTGAGAACTTCACCCTGGACATGGCTCGGGTGTGTGCCTGTGGGAGCGTGGGCCCGAGCTGGCCCCTGGAGGGGGACCCGGCCACCTCCATCATGGGGCGAGTGGAAAGGTCCCCAGGCATCGGTCTCTCCTACCCCAGGTTTGCAGCAAGCGTGAGAAGCGCCTGGCTGACCCCGCCCTGGAGAAGTACGTGCTGACCGTCGTGCTGGACACCATCAGTGCCTTCTTCAGCTCCCCGTTCTCTGAGAACAGCACCTCCCTGCAGGTGAGCGCCAGCTGCTGGCAGCTTCGGAGTGGGGAGAGCCAGAATGTGCGTAGTCACGTTTTCTTGTAGTGCGTGAAGATGTAGCAGCCGGGTATGTGCGTGCATTAGTTATCAATGCTGTGTAACAAATTACACCCAAACCACAAACATGCCTTATCTCGCAGTTTCCGTGGGTCGGTAATTACAGTGGGAACTGCCACAGATCAGGAATTCCTAGACTTGCTTGGGTCCTGGGGTGGCCAGGGACATCCGGCAGCCGTTATGCACCAAAGACAAGCTGTGATGCTTACCACAGTGGCTGGCGGAGCCAAAGCAGGGGAGTCGGCTGCGAAGAGTCTTCCAAGTTGGCCTTGCTCCTCTGCAGAAGGGCTCTAGGCTATGAACAGGTGTTGCACTTGGAGCTCTGAGAGTCACAGCCCCCCAGTCAATCCTCAGACTCGAGCCGGGTCACAGCCCCAGAGCCCCTTGAGGAAGGAGCCTGGTACCTAATTCATAAACACTGGAAGGACATGCAGGAAACCAGTCAGAGTGCTGCCTGTAGGTAGAGGGGCTGAGGGTGGAGCAGGAATAGTGTGTCTTAGAGTGGCAAGAAAGCGCTGGGTCCCGCTCTCCCAGCCAGGATGGGCTTGACACATGGGTTTGGTCCCTCAGACCCCTCTGGGACTTAAGTGATATGTATCAATTTTCCTCGTCTCTTATCAGCTACAGGCCAGAGAATGGGGAGAGTGGGGTGAGAGGTTCACAGGTGGGGGCAAGACTCCCTGAAGTATTCCTTTTAAATTTTTATTTCATTATTTATTTTGGTTGTGCCATGTGACTTGAGCGATCTTAGTTCCCCAATCAGCGATCAAACCCTGGTCTTGAGCAGTGAAAGCAAGGAGTCCTAACCACTGGACTGCCAGGGAATTCCCGAAGTGTTCCTTTTTATAACCTTTTTGTTTAGAGCCATGTAAATATTTCCCCTTTCCACAGCATTTAATTTATTGGAAATTTTTTTAAAGGAAGAAAAGGGTCAGCAATAGTTATAAGCCCCAGGCCCGGACCGTGGGGAGTTCTCACAGGGCTGCCATGTACAGCTGGGCAGGTTGTGCACTGCTGAGAGGAAAGGGGGTGATTTTTTCCAACTGGCACAAAGGCCCATGGTAGCTATTGGTGGTCCTGTCCCTCTCCCCACACCCAGACTCTGTGGGCCTGGGCCCGGGATGTGGGGCTGCCCAGGGAGGAGGGCGGGCCAGGCTGTAGCATCAGGCACATTGCCTCTTGCAGACGCACCAGACGATCGTGGTACAGCTGCTGCAGTCCACCATGCGGCTGCTCGAGTGTCCGTGGCTGCAGCAGCAGCACAAGGGCTCCGTGGAGGCCTGCATCCGGACCCTCGCCATGGTGGGTGAGTGTCCGGGGCGCTGGGCAGCCCCCAGCACCACTCCCCTCCCCTGCCTCCGCCCCAGGGACGCCTGCCCTCCCAGTAAATACCTAATCCCCAAGTTCGTTTGTCAGCTGCTCCTGGGTGGTGCTCAGTAAGCCCTTCCTGGTGTCTGACTGGCATCTGGCAATCCAGAGAAGCTGTTTTCTGCTCTGAGTCAGTTCCCCAGAGGAGAGTGCTGGGGGATATCCCCAAGCACAGTTTTGTGGGCTTCCAAATGGTCTCAGGCAGGAGGGAGGCTGTAGGTTGTTAGAGAGGTGGGTAGAGTGGAGGGGAGGGGTCCGCGTGGAGCCAGGGTGGAAACAAAGAGGCAGGAACTCCCTCTTTTTATCCCCCAAAGGGAAGAGGGCACCTCAGTCCAAGTGGGGACCAGTGTGGGGGCCCCAGCATCCTCAGCCCTGCCCCCCTGAGCCTGGCCCTTTTGGCTGAGCCCCCGCCAGCCCTCCAGCGCCCCGACCCCTCTCCTCTCAGCCAAGGGCCGGGCCATCTCGCTGCCCATGGACTTGGATGCCCACATCAGCTCGCTGCTCAGCAGTGGTGCCAGCTGTGTGGCTGCCGCCCAGCGGAATGCCTCCAACTACAAGACGGCCACGCGGGCCTTCCCCCGTGTCATGCCCACTGCCAACCAGTGGGACTACAAGAACATCATCGAGAAGCTGCAGGTGGGCGGGCGCTGCGGCGGGGCTGCTTCTGGACCTGCTTCTGCAGGTGCTCGGGCTGCGTCCTGTGCTCCTCCCGTCCTTTCTGGACTGTCCACTCCCCTTTCTGGACTGTCCACTTCCCGGAGGGAGCTGGCTAGCTTGTCCCATCCTGGGGGCCACCCGGAGCAGGGGCTCCATTCCAGGGTTGGCGCTCACCAAGAGGGCTGGGACACCTCTTGCTTGAGATAGCACCTTCATGTTTCTGTCTCACCCTGTACATTCTTACTGGCTTCCAGACGGGGCGTGGTGGGTTACTGTCCTCCTGTGGCAGAAGACTGAGGCCCAGAGAGGGCGAGGGGCTTGCCCAGGTCCGCACAGAGCTAGAGGAGGGGCTGGGGGAAACGCCAGGGTGTGACGGGGGCTCCGAGCAACCAGGCGTCCCGCTCTGTGCCCGGCGGCTCTGTGGGCCCAGGGCCTTCAGATGAGGGCGGTCAGTCTGTGGGGCCCTTTGGTGCTGGGGAATGGTGGTCACGCCCTGGTTATCTCTTGGGCCTGGGCGGCCTGCAGCTCACCCAGCGGTGACCCCGCCTTGCCCACCGCAGGACATCATCACTGCCCTGGAGGAGCGGCTGAGGCCCCTGGTGCAGGCCGAGCTGTCCGTGCTGGTGGATGTCCTGCACTGGCCCGAGCTGCTCTTCCTGGAGGGCAGTGACGCCTACCAGCGCTGCGAGAGCGGGGGCTTCCTGTCCAAGTGAGTGCGATGCTGACCCAGGGCCCGGAGGCACAGGGGCACAGCGGCCCCGGGTGGGGAAGGCCTGGGGGGTTGGGGGCGGTGACCGCGCGGGTGGTAAGGGGCTGCCCCGAGCACGGCCCCCTCTGCTGCGGCCAGGCTGATCCAGCACACCAAGGACCTCATGGAGTCGGAGGAGAAGCTGTGCGTCAAGGTGCTAAGGACGCTGCAGCAGATGCTGCTGAAGAAGACCAAGTATGGGGACCGGGTGAGTGCCCGGGGGGCCGGGCGCCAGGCGGGCCTGGCCACGGGGGCTCAGGGCCAGGACCGCCGGGCTGGATGGTAAAGGGTGAGTGCCCGGGGGGCTGGGCGCCGGGCAGGCCTGGCCACGGGGGCTCAGGGCCAGGACCGCCGGGCTGGATGGTAAAGGGTGAGTGCCCGGGGGGCTGGGCGCCGGGCGGGCCTGGCCACGGGGGCTCAGGGCCAGGACTGCTAGGCTGGATGGTAAAGGGTGAGATGGGCTGCCATGGGCCTCGCTCCCTTCCCTGCAGGGCAACCAGCTGCGCAAGATGCTGCTACAAAACTACCTCCAGAACCGGAAGTCCAGCTCGAGGGGGGACCTCCCGGACCCCATGGGCACCGGTCAGTCCTGCTTCCCCCCAGCTAGGCCTCTGGGGAGCCAGTTCACCCCAGGCCCTTCCTTACCCTCCCTCCACGCTCCTCCCTAAGCGAGTTCCCCGCCTCCAGGCCTGGACCAAGACTGGTCAGCAATCGCAGCCACTCAGTGCCGGCTGGACAAGGAGGGGGCCACCAAGCTGGTGTGTGACCTCATCACCAGCACCAAGAATGAGAAGATCTTCCAGGAGAGCATCGGCCTGGCCATCCGCCTGCTGGACGGCGGCAACACCGAGATTCAGGTGTGCCACTCGCTGAGGCCCTGTGGGCGGGCATCCAGCCCCAGCGGGCAGTGCCAGTCCAACTACTCGGTGGCTCTGCCTCCCGTGTCTGCTCCGTGTCACGTGGCCCTTTTCCATCCTACACCCCTGCCCTGCTCCATCCCTGCCTGGGCCTGTTGCCCACATCTCTGCCCCAATTATGTCCACCGTTCTTGCCTCTCAGCCTCTGCTCAGGCCTCCTTCCCTGCCCTCCCGCATGCTCCTTAGCCTTTGGTATCCAACTAAAAGCCTGCTTTCTCCAAAAGCCCTCTGTGATGGTCTTATCTCTGTTCACTTATTTGCTCATTCATTCTGATACGTCTCTGTTGAGTGAGTGCCTTCTGTGTGCCTGGCAGTGTTCTCGGCTCTAGGACAAAAGAGCCAGAACCTATGTTCCCTTAATGCTTGTATCCTCGTGGGGACAGGAGTCCCTACCTGCGGTCCCCATGTGATGCTGAGAGCATGCTGGATGGCGATAATGCAGGAAGGGGCTTCGGGAGTGCCGGGCCAGGGGAGTCTTAGGAGGAGTCATCGGGAAGGCCCCTGGGAGGGGAACGTTGGAATGAGGACCTGGAAGTGAGCACGTGGAGAAGTGGGGCAGGGAGCAGGAGGCAGAGCAGGCTGCGGAAGCTATGAAGGGGAAGTGCTCCTGTGGCCAGAGGGGGTGGGGGAGGGGTGGTAGGCGCTGGGGTCAGGGGGGTGGCAGGTCATCACATGGCCTCGTGGCCCCCTTGGGCCTGGGCTTGCCTCTGGGGAGATGAGGTAGCTGCAGGGTTTTGAGCAGAGAAGGGACGTGACTTGGACTTCAGAATGACCCCTCTGGCTGCTGTGTGGGGAACTGATGGGGAGCCAGAGCAGGTGCCAGTGGGCAGGAAGCTCGTACAGGCCTCCCACATGGCGGTCGCTAGCCCTCCCCCTCTACCTTTTCTGGTCTCGACTGTCCCCACCCTGGCCTTAGGCACAGGGCACTGGGAGGTCTCTGTCTCCCCCGACTGCACCCAGGCCCAGTGCTGAGGCGCCCTGCCCCTCCATCTCCCCGTTCACCCCAGAAATCCTTCTACAACCTGATGACGAGCGACAAGAAGTCAGAGCGCTTCTTCAAGGTGCTGCACGACCGCATGAAGCGAGCCCAGCAGGAGACCAAGTCCACGGTGGCCGTCAACATGAGCGACCTGGGCAGCCAGCCGCGTGAGGACCGTGAGCAGGCAGACCCCACCTCCAAAGGTCAGGCTCAGGGGGCCCCAGGGATGTGGGCTGGGGCGGGAGACAAGGGCCGAGTTGTGAGCGTGGGAATGGAGGGTGAGGGTGAGGGTATGAGCGCTCCCAGCAGCCCCAGCCTCACCAGGCCTCACCCCGCAGGCCGCGTGGCCTCCTTCTCGATGCCCAGCTCCTCATCCCGCTATGCGTTGGGCCCCAGCCTGCGCCGGGGGCACGAGGTGGGCGAACGCGTGCAGAGCAACGAGATGGGCACGTCCGTGCTCATCATGCAGCCCATACTGCGCTTTCTGCAGCTGCTGTGTGAGAACCACAACCGGGACCTGCAGGTGTGGCCCCGCCCCGCCCCGCCACTCCCTGCCCCAGGCCCCGCCCTTCCCCGAGCCCCACCTCCCTGCGCCCCACTCCGCCCCCGCTCCGCCCCAGGTACCCATCCCCTCCCCTCCCTGCGCCCTGCCCTTCCCTGTACCCTGCCCCTCCTCCCGAAACATGCCCATACTCTGCGCCTGGTGTCAGGCCTGGCTACCACGGCGTGTGGCTCCAAGGCCGGCGAGGCCCCCATCCCTGCCGCCGGCGTGATCGTGGTCCCCAGGCAGGCCTTCCCTCCGTGCTGCAGCGGCGCCATGCACGTCCCTCTCCATGCTCTGCAGAACTTCCTGCGCTGCCAGAACAATAAGACAAACTACAACCTGGTGTGCGAGACGCTGCAGTTCCTGGACATCATGTGCGGCAGCACTACGGGCGGCCTGGGGCTGCTGGGGCTCTACATCAATGAGGACAACGTGGGCCTCGTCATCCAGACCCTGGAGACCCTCACCGAGTACTGTCAGGGTCCCTGCCACGAGAACCAGGTGAGCCATGGGAGCCGCGTGTGGTTGCGCGGACCTGGGGGAGGACAGAGCAGGCCGGGCAGGAGGCAGGCCCAAGCCCTTGGGGCTGCCACGGGTTCTGAAAGGCCTAGGGCCCCGTGTCATCCCCACCCCTGCCTCCCACCAGACCTGCATCGTGACGCACGAGTCCAACGGCATAGACATCATCACCGCGCTGATTCTCAATGACATCAGCCCCCTATGCAAGTACCGTATGGACCTGGTGCTGCAACTCAAGGTGGGGCCCGGGGCAGCCCATGTGAGCACGAGTAGGTGTGCGTGCTGGTGTGTGTGATGTTAGCTTTCTGTATGTGTGCCGTGTGGATATCATGTGTGTAAGCATGGGTGACGTGCAGGTGTGTGATGTATGCATGTTTATTGTGCACACGAGTGCACGTGTGAGCAGATGTGCTGGATGTACACTTGCTCTAGAAGCGGACATGCTCTGGATTTATCCGAGGGCCTCCGTATCCATGTCTGCTGTATGGGCGTGGGTGTGCTTGCCACAGTGGGGGAAGGTGGACTGGATACACAGCACCCTTCTCAGCAAGCCCTGGGAGTCAGTGGGGTACAAGAAGGCCATGAGACTTGTGGGCAAAGAGACTGTTATAGAATAGTCAGTGAAGGGGTTGGGGGCCCTCAAACTGTGGCCTGTCTTCCCACCCCAGGACAATGCCTCCAAGCTGCTCCTGGCTCTGATGGAGAGCCGGCACGACAGTGAAAACGCCGAGCGCATCCTCATCAGCCTGCGGCCCCAGGAGCTGGTGAGGCTGGGCTGGCGGTCAGGTGGGGCGGTGGCCCAGGTGGGTGCTGGGCTGGCTGTCAGGGCCCAGCCCTCCCTGCGCCCCAAGAAGAGGGCACTCAGCAGGCTCTGCCCCGCCAGGTGGACGTCATCAAGAAGGCCTACCTGCAGGAAGAGGAGCGTGAGAACTCAGACGTGAGCCCCCGTGAAGTGGGGCACAACATCTACATCCTGGCGCTGCAGGTACCAGCCCCACCCCACGACCCCTGGCAGCTGGACCCACCCCTCGACCACTCCCCATGACTCTGCTGCCCTCCCAGCTCTCCAGGCACAACAAGCAGCTGCAGCACCTCCTGAAGCCTGTGAAGCGCATCCAGGAGGAGGAGGCCGAGGGCATCTCTTCCATGGTGGGGGCCCAGAGGACAGGGCTGGGTGGGGGCGTGGCTAATGCTGAGCCTGGGCGGGACTTATATTTAGGGGCGGGGTTAGGCGGGAGATTGGATGGGATAGTATCCCATCCAATGGTGAGGCTAGGAATTGAGGGCGGGGCTATGACGTAGGGGCGGGGCTGAGAGCAGAGCCAGACCTCAGAACCTGGCTAGAATCTGGGATGGGGGCTGGGCGGGGTGGGGGAGGTGCTGGCTGAGAACTGGGAGCAGCCCTGGTGATCCCGACGTAACCGGAACAGCGGAGTGGGGACAAGGCTGCGGCCTGGTTCTGGGGCGGGTCTGGAAGCCTAGAGCAGGACCTCAGGGTGCACCTGGGCAGGGTTGTGGAGGGCCCTGACTGTCCCGCAGGACTGTCTCCCCTTTGGGCTGTGTCAGGTCTAGCTGGGGGGTCACTCACTGCGGTGTAGCTCAGGGCAGAGCTCAGTCCCGGAGGCGGGGGCTGCCAGGCCTGACCCGGGCACCCCTACCCCAGCTCAGCCTCAACAACAAGCAGCTGACGCAGATGCTCAAGTCCTCAGCCCCGGTGCAGGAGCAGGAAGAGGACCCTCTGGCCTACTATGAGAACCACACCTCCCAGATAGAGGTAGGGCCCGAGGGCCCGGGGGCGTGATGGGGGCGTGGCCGTCGGTGAGGGTGGGGCCTCGGTGGGGGCGGGGCCACAGCGAGGGCGGGGCCGAAGCTCGGGGCTGACCAGGCTCCCTTTCCATCCAGATCGTGCGGCAGGACCGCAGCATGGAGCAGATCGTGTTCCCCGTGCCCGGCATCTGCCAGTTCCTGACGGAGGAGACCAAGCACCGTCTCTTCACCACCACCGAGCAGGATGAGCAGGGCAGCAAAGTGAGCGACTTCTTCGACCAGTCCTCCTTCCTGCACAACGAGATGGAGTGGCAGCGCAAGCTCCGCAGTGAGGACCCGCGGGTGGGCGGGTGGGATGAACTGGGCTGGAGCTGCTCACTGATGCCCCTGACGCCTCCCTCACCTGGTGGTGAGGGCCCCGCCGCCACCCCAAGGAGGGAGCCAATCATGTTTTGCTCCTGAATTGTGGCTTGAGGCTGGTGGCCCCCCGCATGGGGTGGGCAGATGATATTAACCAAGGACCCCCCTGACCCACCCCCGCCTCTCCCAGGCATGCCACTCATCTACTGGTTCTCCCGCCGCATGACTCTCTGGGGCAGCATCTCCTTCAACCTGGCAGTCTTTATCAACATCATCATTGCCTTCTTCTACCCCTACGTGGAGGGCGCGTCCACAGGTGAGGGCACCTCAGGGCAGGCGGAGGGCCCTGAGCCTTCCATGCCCCCTCCTCTGATGTGAGCAGGGCCCTGGGGCCGGCCAGGCCCCGAGGGGACTGGGTGCAGCGTGGGGAGCAGTGCCCTCTGGGTTATGCACCTTATCACCGGGGCAGACAGGGCCTGTGCCCTTTGGAGACAGTGCATACACATGCATAAGGCAGAGACCAGTTTGGTAGCAGCAGCTGGAGGTGGTAGCAACACCTCCTCCAGATGCAGGGGTGATGGCAGAGCCCTGTAGCCAGGTGACCAACTTACAGGGAAGGCTCCCGGGAAGGGGGAGGGCTTCTTGGGGTCTGTGGGGTGGGTGGGTGTGAGTGAGCCACCCTGTCTCTGCTCCCGGGCCCCCAGGCGTGCTGGGCTCCCCGCTCATCTCACTGCTCTTCTGGATCCTCATCTGCTTCTCCATCGCGGCCCTGTTCACCAAGCGCTACAGCATCCGCCCCCTCATCGTGGCGCTCATCCTGCGTTCCATCTACTACCTGGGCATTGGGCCCACGCTCAACATCCTGGGTGCCCTCAACGTGAGTGCCAAAGGACCCCAGCCCCCACCCCTCAGGGTTCATCATGTAGTCGGACCTGAAGCGGGCCCGTTGCCTCCGACTGGCCACTGCTCTCCCCATCCCTCGGTCTCTGAGCCGGAATCATTACAGACCCGAGGTTGGGACCACTCTGTCTTCTCCATCCTCCTGGACAACTCAGGGCAGCAGACAGTTGGAGTCAGCCAGCCAGGAGCCACTTTGGGGCACCGGCTTCAGGGCTGCCGGGTACCCGGAGTTAGTTGTGCACTGCCTGAAGGCACACTGAGGACATCAAAGATTTATGTGTTATGACACTTCCCTGACGGATAGAAATAAAGCGCCTCAAGCAAGTGGGGGTACCTTTTCGTAACTTAATCATCAAAGGCCAAGGGTGTTCTTCTCTGACCTGTTCTTTTCTTGCATCTTACTTTCTTTCTGGTGGCTCAAACGGTGAAGAATCTGCCTGCAATGCAGGAGACCTGGGTTCGATCCCTGGGTCAGGAAACTCCCCTGGAGAAGGGAATGGCAACCCACTCCAGTGTTCTTGCCTGGAGAATCCCATGGACAGAGGAGCTGGTGGTGGTCTACAGTCCGTGGGGTCGCAGAGAGTCGGACACGACTGAGTGACTAACACTTTTCACTTCTTCCTGAAGCTCGGGTCTCCCAGGGGTCTTCCTCTGTTCTAGTCCCAGAAGCATTTCAGGGAGCATTTTCATTAATGCCATGTCTGCCATGCTGAGCAAGACCAGCTCAGACCCACTCTCCTGAAGACCTGGCCTCTGCTCTGGCCTGGCCCCAGGAGTGGGGGTTCAGGGTGGGAGGTAGGGCACCAACCCCCATGCCCTGCACTTGCCCACAGCTGACCAACAAGATCGTGTTCGTGGTGAGCTTTGTGGGCAACCGTGGCACCTTCATCCGGGGCTATAAGGCCATGGTCATGGACATGGAGTTCCTGTACCACGTGGGCTACATCCTAACGAGTGTCTTGGGCCTCTTCGCCCACGAGCTCTTCTACAGCATCCTGGTGAGGCCCTGGTGGGGATGGGGCTGGGCAGGGAGGAGGGGCGGCTGGGGCTTCCTGCCTGTTGCTGGCAATTCCCCAGCACCAGGCCTGTTGCTGGCAATTCCCCAGCACCAGGCCTGTTGCTGCTGGGCTGGGAGGAGAGGATTTGCAGTGTCCTCGTCTGCTGGACCCAGCCTGGCCTTCAAAATCCTGATGGCTCCTCATGGTCCCATCTCCCCTGCACAGTGGAGGTTCAAGCTGGAGCCAGACTATCGGGGTTTGCATCCCAGTGTGGCCCCTCCTAGCTGTGTAACGTTGGGCAGGTTTCTTATCTGCCCGTGCCTCAGTTTCCCCATCTGTATAATGGATCATTAACAGCACCTGTCCTCCAGAATAGCTGTGAGGATGAAGTGAGCTGCTGCACGACAGTCTTGCAGAGCGTCCTTGCAGGTAGCAAGCGCGCCGTCAGAGCTGGCTGTCTTTCTCCGGCCACACTTGGTGCTCATTCCGCCCTCATGCTTTCCCCGGGACCCCTCCTTCTTGGGCTTTAGGACTCTGGGTTCCTCGGAAATGTCGCCCACAATGGGCCCGTGGGCCTGGTTCCACCCGCCTAAGCGCAGACCTCTTTGGGGGGGACGTGGGACCCAGTGGGAAGCAGGCAGCCTGTGGGTCCAGCCATGTCTTTTCTGCCACGCAGCTCTTTGACCTCATCTACCGCGAAGAGACGCTGTTCAACGTCATCAAGAGCGTGACCCGCAACGGCCGCTCCATCCTGCTGACCGCCCTGCTGGCCCTCATCCTGGTCTACCTCTTCTCCATTGTCGGCTTCCTCTTCCTCAAGGACGACTTCATCCTTGAGGTGGACCGGCTGCCCAGCAACCACTCCAGAGGTCTGCGGCGCCTCTCCTGGGTGGGGGGTGGGGATGAGAGGCCTGCACAAGCAGAGTGCTTATCCCGCCAGGCCCCCCTGTTTCTCTTCTTGGGTTCCGGGTGGAGTCTTAACTCACACCAACCTGCCTCCCTCTTCCCTGGGACAGACTGTTGGGGGTGGTAGAGGCTTGAGTCACTCTGGTTTGCAGACCCTGTGGTTCAGGTTAAACTTGGTACTTGTGGGAGCTGCCCCTGTGCCAGGGCTGGGGGTGCAGAGCCCCTCCCCTGCCCTTGGAGCACAGCCCAGGAGGGGCAGGTACACATAGACCCTTCACTGTAGCCCGACAGTGGGGAGCTGGTAGCATCAGGGCAGGCTTCCTGGAGGAGGTGATGCTGGGGTCAGAACTAGGGACATGATGAAGCCAAGTCCTTGGACCTCCTGTCCTTGACCCTGTCCCCTCCAGCCAACCCCCTGGGGATGCCACATGGAGCTGCCACATTTGTGAACACGTGCAGTGGGGACAACGTGGACTGTGTCTCAGGAGTCTCTGTGCCTGAGGTCCTGGCAGGTGAGGGCAGTGTGTCTCAGGAGTGGGCTGCAGTGAGGGTGGGAGCAGACTCCTGGCCGGGTCTGAGCACGTGCTCCACTTGTAGAGGACGAGGAGCCAGACAGCACGGAGCGGGCCTGTGACACCCTGCTCATGTGCATCGTCACCGTCATGAACCACGGGCTGCGCAACGGCGGTGGCGTGGGGGACATCCTCCGCAAGCCCTCCAAAGACGTGAGTGCCTCGGCCCCGCCCCCAGGTCCCGGCCAGCAGGGCAGCTCAGTCTCCCCCATGTTCAGGGGAGCGAGTCCCCCCACTTCACGTCCCCACCCCGCGGTGTGCCCTCTGATCCCAGGCGGTTACGGGGTAGCTGTGCTACCTTCCGGCCCCGTCAGCCCAGACGAGCCCTCTAGCTCACAGTGGGTGCCCTCTAGCTCGTGGTGGGTGCTCTGAGGGAAGACCTTGGCACCCAGCTTTCTCAGGCTGGGAAAGCCGTGAGTCAGACAGCGGGCGGGCCCTGGGCCCCGGGCCCCGGCCTGCAGCCAGGGTGGCCGGGTGGGGAAGAGGCCTCGGGGCTTGGCGCAGCGTGTGCAGGCAGCCACGCGTTCCCGGGATCAGTCTGTCCCCAGTGGCACAAGGGTAAGAAGCTGCTCCTTGGCCAGGGGTCCCCTAGAATGAGTGAGATCACGTGTCCTGAGGGCAGCAGAGGAGTTCAGAGCCACTCGTCCCCTCCCCAGCGGTCAGGGGTGGGCACAGCCGAGGCCTGGCCCCCCATGCCAGACTCCTCCTCGAGGGCCTCTTCCCAGCCGCTGAGTCCCCGTCCCTGCACGTGCTCTGGCGGTGATTCTGACTCTAGTGAGGCGGGTCCTCTCCACTGTCTTCGGGGCCTCCACGCCCTTCTGGGAGCTGCTGGGCCCAGCTTCCCTGCCTCCCTCCTGCAGGAGTCTCTCTTTCCCGCCCGAGTGGTCTACGACCTCCTGTTCTTCTTCATCGTCATCATCATCGTGCTGAACCTCATCTTTGGGGTGATCATTGACACCTTTGCCGACTTGCGCAGCGAGAAGCAGAAGAAGGAAGAGATTCTCAAGACCACGTGCTTCATCTGCGGTGAGGCTGGGCCCCCGCCGGGAGGCCGTGGCTATCAGCAGCCTCAGTCCGCCCTTCCTCGGTCCTGTGGCCCCAGGGAGCCCTGCCCTGGGCTGGTGGCTTGGTGACTGTTCGCTTATCCCAGAAATGGGGAGAACAGCCCTGTCCCAGTGCGGAGTCATTGAGGGAGCAGAGAGGGGTCGCGAAACCCTTCCTTTAAATTCTGGGTCTCAGCTGAGGAAACCAGCCTGGCCTTTCTACCCCCACCAACCCGTTCTCTCCCGGCCCGTGTGGGTGAAGGAGCAGGGTCCCCTGTGGGAACAGGCCCCTCGTCAAGCCCTTCCCACGCCCCCCAGCCCTGGGCTCCTGGCGTCTGTAGGGTCCCCACGGCACCGTGGCAGGGCAGGGGCTGCTGCTTTAAATGGAAGTGACCTCAGTAGCTCATCAGCACTTGCAGCCTGAGAACTGTGCCCCCGCGGCATCAGGAGGCCCTGCCTGCCCACTGGGGCTCTTGGACAGGGTGTCTCTCGGACGCGGGGAGCCCTCCTTCACTGCCACCCCCCGCCTCCCCAGGTCTGGAGAGGGACAAGTTTGACAACAAGACCGTGTCATTTGAGGAGCACATCAAGTTTGAGCACAACATGTGGAACTACCTGTACTTCATCGTGCTGGTCCGCGTGAAGAACAAGACGGACTACACGGGGCCGGAGAGCTACGTGGCCCAGATGATCAAGGTGAGGGCCTGGGGGGCGACGGGCGGGGGGACGGCTGTGGACCCTTGTTCAGAGGCAGCAGGGGCCGGGGAGCTGGAGCTGGATCCTCTGGAGCCCCCCACCCAACTGTGCTGCAGAGGGGGCCTCTGGAAAAAGCCTCCAGAGGATGCCGGTGGTGTCTGGGGCCCATGGATGCCCGGTGTCAGGCGACCCTGCTTGTGGGGACTGCTCTGTGGCCCTTTCTGAGGGGCCTTTTCTGTTGGAGGTGAGAGGGAGGGCGGCTTCCTGAAGCCTGGGTGGTTGCAGGCTGAGAGGGTGCCCGGATGAGCTTCATTCTGTCAGACTCAGGACTCAGGAGACATCCACCATCACTGCCGTCGAGGTAGTAGCGAGTGAGTGAAGGAGAGGTCTGGAGGGTAAAGGGCGTCCACCGGGCCGTCAGAGGCGGGGCCTCCGCAGATTGCTGCACAGCGGTGTGTCTGCAGTCGCTTCAGTCGTGTCCGAGTCTTTGTGACCCCATGGACTGCAGCCCCCCAGGCTCCTCTGTCCATGGGATTCTCCAGTCAAGAATACTGGAGTGGGTTGCCATGCCCTCCTCTAGGGGATCCCAACCCAGGGATCAAACCCACGTCTCTTAATGTCTCCTACGTTGGCAGGTGGGTTCTTTACCACTGGTGCCACCTGGGGTTGCAGCTTCTAAAAGGAGAGAAAACAACTCGGAAGGGGGTTCTGTGGGTGTTTTGAGTCTGTATTTGGACTGGTCTTGAGTGCAGGTGTGTCTGTTGGCCTGAGAATTCAGCTTGCAACAGGTGCCCCCTCGCCCCCCACCCCGCCTCTGTCTCGGGAAGCGTAGCTTCGCCTGAGTGTCAGATGCCACTGCCCCCTGGCAGAGCCCGCCCCCTCAACGTGCCATCTGCCTGACTTGCGCCTTCCTGGGGTGTGGGGCCCGCTGTCAGGGCGGGGCGGGAGGAAGGAAGGAAGGAGAGACTGGTCTGAGGGCACAGGCCCGTCCTCCGCCTTGCAGGGTGTGAGGAGTAAACGTGATCCCAGCGCCACAGCAGCAGGAGACACGGGCTGGAGGAAGTCAGCCTGTCTCCGCGCTGTGCTCCCCGCCCGCACAGGGTCACTCCGGCCCCGCGGGCAGGACCCTGGTCAATTCAGATTTTCCCATGACACGTCCCTGGGAAGTAATTTGGCCATGGGTGTGGCAGCAGGCTTCCCCCACATGACTGCTTTTCTAGAGGCCTTCCTGGGCTGGGCCCGAGCGCGTTCACCCCACGGGGGATGTTTTTCAGAACAAGAACCTGGACTGGTTCCCCCGGATGCGGGCCATGTCCCTGGTGAGCAGCGAAGGGGAAGGGGAGCAGAACGAGATCCGCATCCTCCAGGACAAGCTCAGCGCCACCATGAAGCTGGTGTCCCACCTCACCGCCCAGCTCAGCGAGCTCAAGGAGCAGGTGCGCCCCCCACGTCCTGGCCCCCGCTGGCAGCCCCGGCTGTGGCTGAGGTTCCAGCCTGCCTGCCTGGGGGCGGGGAGGGTGGTGGGGCCTTTCTGCTTCCTCTGCCCCCTTCCTGCTGGTCCTCCTCTTGGGTCTGGGGTGGAAGACGGGTCCCTTGGAGAGCTGGATGGAGGAGAGACGAGGCGGCCCCTACCCCCATGCCCCGGAAGGGCAGACGGGCAGGGCTGAGTGCGACCTCGTGCACGTGTGGGGCCTCCCTCGCGCGCCCCCTCACCTCCACCCTGCAGCTGCTAGACTCTGGCCCAGGCGCTGACGGGTTAGGGTGATGGGGAAGTTAGGGCCTCCTTCCGCTTCTCAACACGCGCTGTTGCCCAGAGTGTCCTCTGCGCCATCTGGCAGTGACTAAATACGGTCAGCAGCCCCTCTTTTAGGTGGGGCGCTCTCCCAGCTGCACCAAATCAGTGGTTTGCGACACGCTAATTGAGGACCAGGGTTTGGGGCTGACGGCCCTGCTGCACCCTGGGGGTCCTTGGCCAGCTGCCAGGGCCGAACGGCAGTGGGGGCAGCAGGGAGGGTGGGCTCTGGGCGGCCTGACCCAACCGCTGGCATCTGTTTAAACCCAGATGACGGAGCAGAGGAAACGCAGGCAGCGCCTGGGCTTTGTGGATGTGCAGAACTGCATGAGCCGCTGAGCCGCCGTGGCAGGCCCACTGGCCACAGGGACGCTGGAGTGCTGAGGCTGGGGAGACTGGCCACCCCTTCAGGCTGGGCGCCCGCCCAACCGCCAGAACCCACTCGGCCAGACCCCCCAGGCCAGGCTGGAGGAGAAGCTACAGAGCGGACAGCCCTGCCCAGACCAAGCCCCTAGAAGACTCAGACGCTTGACGGGACTCGCTCACCCTAGTGCCTTAAAGGAAGTCCATCCTCTCACAGGACTGTTGCTTGGTCCCTTAAAGCAGTAACTGACGTTGCTTCGTATTCCTCCTGGTGGGTGACCAGGAGTGGGGTCTCCTCTGTACTCCAAGCACTACATTTTGGTCGCTGCCACCTCTGGCGGGGCGCAGTGATGCTGTTGCTAGTGATTTTAGGGCTTTGTTATTTAACTTATTCATGGTGCCTGCTCGGCCCTTCCCAGGGCTGCGCCCCTCCCCCGGGCCCCAGACCTGCTGTAGATCCCGTGGACCTCAGTGTCCGAGGCCGGGCCAGCCTCGCGGGCACAGCCCCGGGAGGACAGGAGACCGCAGGGTGGAGGGGACGGGCACACGCCCAGGGGACTGGGCTGGGGCGTGTCAGGAGGGGCTGGTTTTCACTGCCTGTTTTCTCCTTTAGGTGTAATGTTTTACAAATCCTTTGGCCCGAGAACTAATATGTTAATTGCCTTAAATAAATCTAGTCCATTAGAAAAGGATGCTGGCTCCTTGGGGGCTGGAGCTGGTGGGAACACGCTGCTGGCAGAGGGGTCTGAGCCCTGCCTGCTGGCCTGGCCTCAGCGTGCACTCTTGGGAGATGCTGAGAGCCGTCCTGTCTCAGCGCTTGCGGGACAGAGTGCACTGCAGTGTAACTGGTTTCTGCCATTATTCTATGTATTTATTTTATGCAAAACACAGTGAGGAGTCCAGGTACAGAGGAGGCTGACAACCCACTTCCACTTCCCAACAAGGGGTGCTGTCGGCCCTGCCAGCCCCTGCTCTCAGCTCTGTTGTTGACAGGAAAGCTCAGGTGGGGTCGTGGCGGTCCATGGATGGGCACTAAGGCTCTGGGGAGTCACGCGGTGACCCTGCGGTGTCCCTGCTGGGTCCTGCCGTGTGGCCGCCCCCAGAACCTGCCGCCAGCCTTGGGCCGACTCAAGCCAAGGCCCCAGCCGGCCCGCCGGGCACTCTGCCCTGCCCCTCGGGCCGACCTGGGACGCGGCTGCTCCACGAGGTCGGGGCGGAGCGCCGAGCAGGCTTTCCGCAGCCCTCTGCCACGCAGCACTGCCGCTTTCTGTTGGTGGCGGGACAGGATGGCTTCTTCAGCGCTTGCCGCTGTGTTTGGCTCTCCCCCAGGAGCGCCTACAACAAAAGGGAGCCCGAGACCTTGCCAGGAGCCAGGCAGACCCCCCGCTGGCAGGTGGGGGCCCCGTGGCCGCGCAGGAAGCACCTTGCCCAGAGGCCCTGTCACCTTCCCCTCTCAGACCCGCGCTTCCTCTCCCAGGGACGCCGAGCCGACCGGCGGGTGGGCGGGTGCTCAACCTGCATCCCTTCTCAGGCCGCAGCTTTCTTTAGAGAAACAAAGGCTTCCTTTCTGTGAAGGCCAGACGAGACTCCCGAGCCATGAGGATGGGGAAATCAGGGTGTTTTATTGACGGTGGCAACATACAGACCCCACGCTTAGGTGCGCGGGCGTGGCAGGGCCCGCGCCCAGGCTGTGTGCTTCCCCTCGGGGCTCCCAGGGGCGAACTTCTCCTGCAGCTTCTTCCACGTGCCTTTATTCATCTCCTTAAATTCATCCAACGTATCTGCAAAAGAAGACGACAAAAAAAAAGTGAAGTGTAAAATATTACACAGGCTGGCGTCAAGGGCTTTCGCCATACAGGCATGCCTCTTTTCACAGAAAAAAGGATGTGCACAGCCCCAACTTCTGAGAAGCGAACCAAGCAGGGTAACAGACAAATACCGCGAGTGTGGACGAGCACTGGTGTGCCGAGACCGCGCCCTGATAGCGGCCTCTGCTCACATGGTCCCCATGCAGCATCCAAGCAGGGCCCGCTCTGCCCCACCTGAGCCAGGACACAGCACTGCTGTTGTCAGCTTCGCAACCCATGCACCCAGAGGCTCGTCACAAAACGACCTGAGCCACAGGGACTGTCTCCGTTGTACAGCTGTGGGGACTTGAGGCAGAGTGGGTAAGGGAACCTGAGCAGGCTCCACGGCAGGAAGCGGCAGAGCCGGGGTCTGAACCCAGGCACTTACGTTCACCCACACCACGGAGATGAGCGGACACCCTCGACTCCAGGAGGGCGCTGGGCCTGGGCCCCCGTCCCCACCCACCATTTCCACACTGGGTCCCCTCAAACAATCAGGTTCCTCATCTGTGAAGTGGAGACATAAACACCTTCCTCAAAAGTTGGGAGCTGTCTTTTGTAATAATTTTATTGATTTCTGACTGTGCTGGGGCTTCACTGCCGTGCAGCCTTTTCTCTAATTGCAGTCGGCAGGCTTCCCATTGGGGGGCTTCTCTTGTAGCAGAGCACTGGCTCTCAGGCTCACTCTCTGGAGCACAGGCTCAATAGTTGTGGCTCACGGGCTTACTTGCTCTGAGGCACGGAGCATTTTCCAAGATCAGGGATTGAACCCGTGTCTCCTGCATTGCTTCTGCATTGACAGGAGGATTCTTTACCATTGAGCTACCAGTGAAAGTGAAAAGTTGCTCAGTTGGGTCCGACTCTTTGTGACCCCACATACAGTCCGTGGAATTCTCCAGGCCAGAATACTGGAGTGGGTAGCCGTTCCCTTCTCCAGGGGATCCTCTCAACCCAGGGATCGAACCCAGGTCTCCCGCATTGCAGGCGGATTCTTTACCAGCTGAGCCACCAGGGATGCCCCAAAGGTTGTGACCTTTAAAGGAAATAATGAGGTGATGTACTTGGCACCTGGCCCACACTCAAGGAAAGGTGCCATCTTCACAGACGTGAAGGCAGCAAGAGCCAGTGGGGCCTTCGCTTAGAAACACATCCACCCCTCCTCCGCACCCCTAAGCAACCAGGGCAGGGTTTCTGTCTTAGCACCAGCAAGGTTTAGGGCCAGGTGGCTCTTTGTTGCAGGGCAGACCTGGCGCTGTGGCAGCATCTCAGCCTTGACCCACCGGATGGCAGTAGCAAACTGCCCCTTCCTGCCAAGCCTGACAACTAACGTGGTCTCCAGACGCTGCCAGAGTTTCCCTGCAAGGCAAAATCACGTCCTAGTCGAGAACCACTGGTCTAAAGTCCCTCCAGGGCTAAAGTTCTATGATACCTAATTTTACTTATATTTTAAATTTAGATTTTCACATTAATTTTCATAGCCTGGATTTCCATCTCTTAATGAAACTTATGGAGAAAAAAGAATAGCTGTTCTGAACAAAAAGGTAACTTGCTGTTGCTGCTGCTGCTAAGTCACTTCAGTCGTGTCCGACTCTGTGCGACCCCATAGACGGCCGCCCACCAGGCTCCCCCGTCCTGGGATTCTCAAGGCAAGAACACTTAACATTATTACAATTATTGTCAGTGGACTCTCGACTAAATTAGGACCTGCACCAGCATCCTACCCCGATTTTTCCAGAAGTCCAGGCTGCCTCGTGGGGCACAAAATGGGATGCCGTGGGCTCCCTGTCCCAACAACCCCTGATGCTCCTTCAGAGACTCCGGGACCCCACACCAGGGTGGGCACACTCGGGACCGACATGGCGGCCACATTTCAGCGTCGCCAGACCCTCAGACCCTCACTACAGGCAGCGCAAGGCGCTCTCCTGCCCTGCCAGAGGAGACAGTCCGTAACCTGATTCCAGAGTCGCAACAAAAACATGAGGCTTGCTTGCTGTGAGAGCTCATCATCAGCCGGTTTCCTACGGCTGAGCTCCCCGCCGTCCCAGGACAAGCTGCAGCACAGCCAGCTGGGGAGGTCTCGCGTCTCCCCTTCTTGGCATCCCTGTTTCCCCCGACCCAGCGTCCCGAGGGTTAACAAAGGGCAGAGGCTGAGCCTCTAGAGCTCCTTTCTGTTCTGATTTCAAGTTCAAACTTTGCTTAAACTCTTTAGGGTCCTCACAATAACACTGTGCATCGAAGCTTGTAATTACATGGGCCTGGAGACATGGGGGTATATTCACTTGGATATGCATAAAATTGCCAATAAAGTAATTCTGCCTGGCCAAAGTATCTTTACCCCAGTTTTTCAGAGAGTACTGTAATAAAAATAGGATCAGGGTCAACACACAATGGCAGATGACACCACCAGGTTTTAATCTGTTCAGAAGGCTAAGAGTTTTCTGGAAGCCTAAATCCTCAAACCTTAGTGGCTGAAGGATACCAGAGAAATAGGAAACAGAAATTTCTAGAGTACCAGAAGGCAAATGCTTCAGGGCCATGCCCTCCCAGAGAAGGTTAGCCTATTTTTATATGCGGCGTCCTTGGCAATAAAAATAGTAATTTTCCAGAACCTGCCTGTTTCAACCCAGGCTCCCCCTGCCACCACCCGCCACGTGCCCCTCCGGTGACAATGGAGACGGGGAAGAAGGAGGGGCTGGGCGAGGCAGGGTATTTCCTTTCTTGTTAATCAGGGTCTGTCAAGGACTCCAAAACAAACCTAGTTAAACCCGTATCTAACCCGCAGCCCATGTCCCCATACACGTCCACTGAATGGCTTTTTGTTTTAATTAAAACCCTCATTGTTTATAAAGCCCTCTTAGGACCATAAAAATAAAATTTTCCTTCCATCCTGATTTCAACTACTTCCATTTGGCAAATACATATTCCCCTGTTCCCTGCTGCCCAGTCTTGAATTTAAAAGCTCTGAAGATAAATTTGCTTCTTTTAAATAACGCCTTTGACCTTCTCCATATTCTATGACCAAAAAACATGAGCCCTGTAGCTTCAGAACTTCCTGTGGGCTATTCCACAAGACTCTCCATCAAGCGCAGCTGTCTTATTAGAGGATTCCCCGTGGCCACTCAAAAACCCATTTGCAAACCAACTAGAAACAGCAGCAGCTGCGCTTCCCATACCTGTGGACAGGATCAGCTTGTACTCTTCCAGGGATAGGCCGCTGAAGCTTGTTTCTCTGGGGCGAGGGTACTGGTCACAGGGGCAGAGAGGAAGGGGGAAGAGATTAGTTCCATGGCACACCCAGGGCCCACATCGTGGAGAGAGGCAAGCTCTCAAGGGCAGTTCACAGGCCTTGGGTGTCCAGAGGCCAGAGAGAGGGGAGCAGCGCCACCTGGAGGCCACACCAGCACCGTCCAGAGCGGCGGCTCTGAGGCCAGCAGGCGCCTGAGCCTCTGGAGACCCGGGCTGGGTTGGGAGGGGCTGGGTCCGTGTCTCTAACCAGCCCCGGGCAGTGCCATGCTGCCGCTCCCAGACCATACTTTGGGTCACGAGGATTTAGGAGAAATCCCCTTTTCATGCAGACTAGGCCATGTGTATTTGTGGAGTTAGCACATTTTTCAAGACTGGGGAAGAAACACAGTGGAATTTGACAGCAGACACGTTGGGGCTGAGGAGAGGCCCAGCGTTTTCTGACAGGACTTCCCGGTCACCTCAACTTTGTCACCAGTGTGGCAGGAGGTGGGCAAATCTGTGTGAGACCCAACAGCTGTCAGACACGCCCAGAAGCACCCCCTGGCATACAAAACGTGGCTTTTCTTAAACATTACAAACAGCTTTCGTTTAGGTGACCTAAAAGCCTCTAACAAGTACCTTAGTTGGCTTGGTTGAAATTACCGGTTACATTCGAAAGTAGCAAAACCACAATTCTACACAAAACATCATGTAATCAGATTTCCCTCCCCTTACTGGCTGTCTCCTCAGAGGGCTGGGGACAGAGAAGCCTGTGGCCACTCACCTTGTGTTTGTAGTAGTTTGAATGGAGCCGTGCCAAGCTCTCATACATCTCATCACAGGCCTCAGGCTCTGCAACCTGAAACACAAAGAAGCCCGAGAGAGTGAGCAAACGGGCCCTGCCCGCACGCCGGCCTGCACCTGGTACCTTGAGGAAGGACCCCACCTAAGTCAGGCCTTCCCAGGAAGCAGGCCTGCAGCTGTGCGCTGGCTTCTCTGCCACAGGTCCTGCTGTTAGAAATCTCCCTTTTGGAATAATGATTCCACCTCAGCAACCCCCCAACCTGCCGAAAAACTCAATCGGCAAATCAACATTTGTGGGGCACCCGTGATGCGTGAATCAGCAAGCCACCGAGGTGGGAGGCACTGCAGTAAAATCCCACGTGGGCAGGAGCGCAGAGGGCAGTGCGGGCTGCAAGGCGGCAGAGGAGGCGAGTTCCCGCGTGCCCCAGTGGTCAGCAGGTGGCGGACGTGGGGCTAAGCAGGGTTCTGCAGAAGGCACAGGCGCTGGGGAGGGTGGAGCGGGCCTTCCCAGTGGAGGGGCGCTGTGCACAGGCAGGAGGCAGGGGCAGCCTGTGCCTCAGAGGGGGCCACCTCAGAGCGGGCTGCTTGGCCGTGGGCCTGAGCGTGCACGGGAACGAAAAAGAGAGCTTTGTGAGTTAAGCCTTCACAATACAGATTCTCTTATGAAAGGCAAAAAAAAAAAAAAAAAAAAAATCATCTGAACTTTCATCTGTGGTGAGGAGGGAGCTGCTGAATTTGTTTTAGGATGAGACAGGTAAACTGAGGAGAACCGAGAGTGAGAGTCAGTCAGCTGCTGTGAGGAAGGGCAGGGCCCCGCTTGCAGGACGCCTTGCAGACGGAGGAGGACAGCGGCCCCCCGGGAATTCCAGGGAGGAAGGGCGACACATGGAGGAGACGCGGGTTTTCCCCTTGCACGCCTCTTCCTAGTTTTCCCTTCCTTCTGCCTTTGCCAGTATTTAGCTACAGTTCCTCATATTATTCTGCCAAGAATTCTGAAAGCTCCCCAGAATGAAACTTTCTCTTCAATGTTTTCTCCCAGAATTCAAATGATGGATTTTTCCAACTTAAATCCTTTCTCGAAGAAGAAAGAACATGAATAAGTCAGCAGTTAAGTGTTTTAGAAAGGCGGCTCTGCTTCTGCCTCCGTGTGCGCGTCAGGTAATGTCCCCACTTTACAGCAGACAGAAAAGACAATCTGCCACTGAGTTCTGCTCGCTCCATTCCCCGGTTCAGGCCACCTATCAGCGCAACGCCCAGGCAGCCACATCAGAAGAGAAGAGGTGAGGGGCTGAGGAGGCAGCCAGTGTTTGCTGAATACTAACCAAAGGCACTGTTTGAATGGATCGGGGTTAAAGGGCTGAAAAGAAAGAACGGCTGGAAAAACAGGAGGCCGGTGACTGAGTTCTGATTCCCCGAAGCAGCGCTTTCAGAGAAAGTCCAGCTGGAAAAGAATCTGCAGCGTGCACTTTGCGGGAAGAGCATTTTGAACGTTCTGTCTTTGGCAGGGCGTGCAACACTAAGAGCTAACCAGACGCCAGATGAACAGAAGGCGCAAAAGGAAAAAGGGTAACAGCAGCCAGACTTCCAGCGACGACTGTGTAGACTGTCACAAGGCAACTGGATGGACGTGTTCACTTCTAAACTGACGAGAACTCCGGTGTGCCCGGCCCAGGCTGCAGCAGGCGGCCGTGGCTGTGGGCAGCAGCGGGTCAAACCACCGTGTCTGGATCCGGTCCTTAGGAGCTCTGGGGTATTGGGCAAATCCTCTCTCTCCTGACACTTAATTTCCTGAGAATGACGACATTCTCTCATATAACCACAGATCCATGAACAAATTCAGGACATTCAACACCGACACAACACTTCCATCTATCCCAGCGTCCATATTCCAACTCTGTCAACTGCCTCAGTAAAAATCCTTGTAGGAAAAAGTACTTTAGGCCCAGGCTCGCCTCCAGCACTACCTGCCACATTTCCTTCTCTTGCAGCCAGGACACCTCAGCCTTTCTCTGTCTTTCCTGTATTGACATTTTTGAAGCATACTGGCCAAATTAACCTTTCTTTTAGAAGAAAAGATAACGATATTCCCTATTCCTGAGGGTGACGTGAGGATAAGTGAGGTAACGCGTGGACTGCTCTGAATTCAGGGCCTGGGACGCTAACGAAGGTGGCTTCTATTAGCAGTCAACAGTTACAGCAGACACAGGCCTTCGCTGCACCACCTACAAGGCGAAAGAGAAACCTTCAGGATGAGCCCCGCGACAGCAGAGTGAGGGCGTGTGGAGGGCACCCCGACGCCACTAGCGGAGCCAGGAAGACCCACCTAGGACCCCGGCGGGGGCAGGCAGCAGTCCCCACAGGACGGCTGCTCCCCAGGCACGGGGCCGGGCCGTGCCCACCTGAGGGGACAGCAGTGGATCAGCGCTGCTGGCGTGACTGCGGGGCGTGGCTGGAGGCGGAAGTGACTCCCGAAGCTTCGCTCCGGCCCCAGTTGATCCTCCAGTCCTGACCCTGATGGCTCTCAGTGGGCCCCAAGCGCCCCACGGTCACCCCCGCGGAGATCACGCACCGAACCTGTGTCTGCCAGGCTAGTGGCCGCCTGCAGCACCTGCCCCCCACCTGCAGGCCCCGCGTCCTGACCTTTCGCTCCTGCACCGCTGACCACTGTCCCAACCCAGCTCTCACAGTGTGACTCTGGCCAGCACCCTGCCTGGCTCCCGGCCGCGCAAAGACCGCCGGCGTGCTGCGTCCTCCCCAGTCTGAGCTCCCACCAGACCCTCGCCCTCAGGGTCCCGCCAGGAGTCCCCGCCTGCCCCTCCTCTGAGTGCGATGGTGTCGGGGGCTGGAGGCCTGCTCAGCCACCTCCTCTGTACCCTGGGGGGAGGGCAGGGGGTCCCCTTGCTGCCCAGCGCTTCCCACCTCTGGCAGAGCAGGAGAGCAGAGGGGAGGGACAGAGAGAGGAAGGGGTCACCCTGCAGTGCGCCGCTCAAACAGCAAGGCGACCCTCTGGGTTCCTTCAACCTTTCAAAAGCCTTTAAGTATTAAAGAGAGAGTCTCCCAGACACTTTCCATAACGTCTGGAGCTCACTGAATAATCTGACAATCACCTCTAAATGACCAACCACCAAAAAATGAACTTGTCACTCCATTTCCATTTGAGGTCAGAAGGTGTCTATACAAGGCCGTAAAGGTAGCTCAGTGGAGGTGATGGGAGCTGAGGTATGGCAGTTTCTGGCCAGTTATAACCGCCTAAGCAGAGATGGAACCACGGCCAATTCTGGGGTTCTAGTCACACCCAACCCAAGCTCAGCAATTACAAAATAAGTCTTATTTACTACTTAAAAGTACATCAGTAGAAACAATTCTCTAATTCCAGAAGCCTTGCCACATACCTACGTCCTACACTTTATTCACAGATTCCAGCACAAACACTGAATTCTAAAACAGTTTTCCCTGATGAAGTGTACTGTGCACTTTAAGAAACATTCTCATATACAAGCTTTAAATTACCTGATTTTGCATTCACACCTAATGAGATTACGGACATTTTAGGACTAATAGCAGCACTGGGTTTGAAAAAGGCAGCAAGGGATATTGTGAAAAATTCAGCTCTGCTCCCTAAATGTGAATAAAATAGATGTTCAACTGACAAAGTGTCCTTTATGGCTCTATTTTCGCTCCTTTTGCATTTCCCCTGCTCAGTCGTCAGTAAATTTCTCTTTACCATATTAAACTTTTATACATACAAATCTACATCGTTGCCGCAGGCACTGATTTCGATTTTCAAATTGAGTTTTGGGTGGTGACAGCAGTTGGTACAGCGGCCCCTATGCTCGTCACACAAAGGGACGCATAAGCACTTTTGGGAAAGGGCGCTGCAGATTGCTTTGCTAATTAAGGTAGGGCTGGATTCGGTCCAGGAGGATCTATGAAAAAAGGTTTCCATGACTTAGTAATGAACTTCTGAAATGAGTTCATTCTGTTATGGGAGTCTTTTCCCTTGAGTTCAAGTAAAAATCTCTCTTGAGCACCTACTATGTAGAGTGCTCTGCTAGGCGGCTGCCAGGGGACATAAAGACCCAGCCTCAGCTCCAGAGAAGCTGACAATCAAGCTGAGACAAGATACACACACAATAAAAATAAAAAATGACCAGGACAGAGTGTAACTGAGTGCCAGAGTTATGGCAGAAGCTAGTGACGAGGCCTGGTTCCCACGGCAGGTGTGGCAGGGAAGGTCTGGGTTTCACTGCAGTGACAGCTCAGAGTGATACAGAGTCAGAGGCACTCACTTTGAAGAGTAGACTTCAGAGCTGGACTCGGTGGAATGGGGATCAGGGGGACTGGGAGGAAGAGGCTTGAAAAACCAGGGGGACAAGGATGGTCCAGGGGCTTAAGTGGCTCCAAGGCCTGGGAAGCCACCAGATTCCTAACAAGCCCTGTGTCTGCGCTTTCATCCACAGGGCACTAGGTTCTCGAAGGTTAAGAACCACTGAGGGGGCTTCTCTGGTGGCTCTTCCACCTGCCAATGCAAGAGACACAGGTTAGATCTCTAATCTGGGACGATCCCACATGCCAGAGAGAGACTGAGCCTGTTCGCCACACTGGTGAGCCTGTGCTCCACAGCCTGAGAGTCGCAACCCCTAAGCCCACATGCCAGAACCCCCGAAGATCAAGCGCCACAACCCACGAGCCCACGCACCACAACCCCGAGCCCACGCGCCACAACCCCCGAGCCCACGTGCCACAACCCCAAGTCCACGTGCCACAACCCCCGAAAAGACCACGTACAACCCACGAGCCCACACGCCACAACCCCCAAAAAGACCACGCGCAACCCATGAGCCCATGCGCAACCCATGAGCCCACGCGCCACCCACAAGCCCACGCGCCACAACCCCGAGTCCACGTGCCACAACCCCCGAAAAGACCATGCACAACCCACGAGCCCACGCGCCACAACCCCGAGCCCACGCGCCACAACCCCTGAAGACCACGCACAACACCTGAAGACCACACGCCATAACCCCCGAGCCAATGCACCACAAATCCTTAAGACCACGCGCCACAATCCCGAGTCCACATACCACAACCCCCGAAAAGACCACGCGCAACCCACGAGCCCACGTGCCACAACCCCTGAAGACCACGCACCACAACACCTAAAGACCACACGCCATAACCCCCGAGCCAATGCACCACAAATTCTGAAGACCACGCGCCACACCCCCCAAGCCCACACGCCACAACCCCACATGCCCTAGAGCCCATGCTCAGTGCAAAGAGAAGACACTGCAATGAGGAGGCCGTGCACTGCAACTAGAGACAATCCTGAGTGGCAACAAAGACTGAGCACAGGCAAAAAAAATACCCACTGAGGGCAGAGATCAAGATGGCGGAATAGAAGGATGTTGAGCTCATCTCCTCCCACAAATACATCAAAAATATCTCCATGTGGAACAAGTTCACAGAATACCCACTGAACACTGGCAGAAGATCTCGTATAACCAAAGCTGTAAGAACAATCACCACATAACTGAATAGGATGAAAAAATAAAAATAAAAGGAATCAGGACAGGAGGAAGCTTTCATTTCAAAGCAAAAAGGTTCCCTCATCCTGGGAAGCCCCTTCACTGACTGGGAGGCCCACTGGAAGACAGAGAGCCTCAGAGGAGAGTGCAGCACCGGCCTGTGGAAGGCAGGAAGAGGGAGACAAGCAAGACAGCACGGGCGCCCTTGCTGCACTTCCCAGCCACCCGGACACACGCCTGCTGGCGTGGAGAATGGCTGGGGCTGGCACTGGGCCTTCAGAGGGCTCGCCTGGGCTGTGCAGAGGCAGCCCAAAGGGCCTGCAGTGTGGTCTGAGCTGCAGTTGCAGGGCGGGGGCTGCACGTCAGGATAGAGCCTAGGTCTGCCACAGAAGCCACCCCTTCAACGTGGGGGCAGGGGGATGGCACGAGCCCGCCACAGCAACCTTGTTCTCAGGGTGTCACAGTGGGCACGGCTCTGCCCCTCTGAGCTCTGGGAGTGTGCAAGTGCCAGTGGATTGCCCACACGTGGAGGCGGGGCTGAAATCTGAGCCGATTCCTGGAGGCTGAACGACCAGCAAATTTATGCGGGCAGCAGCATCCAGGGGACATCTGAGCTGATTACCGGCGCTCCCCTAGCTGGGGCAGGTCTGGTGCCAGCAATAACAAACGCTGTGGGCACACATACAGGGAAGCGGGGCTGAAATCTGAGCTGATTACTGGTATTCCCACAGCAGAGGTGGGGCCGAGGGCAGTGCCAACAACAGTGTACTTTGAGAGCACGCACAACAGGTGGCAGGAAATGTCACAGAACACGTGTCCAGGGAGACAACTCCTGGGGAGGAGCACACAGCAGCTCCTTTGCCAGTGGGAGCACGCCAGTCCCACCGACCTCACACCACAGCTTGCAACTGGATTTGGGGCTTCTACTGCAACAATTGGGGGTTAGACCCTGCCCCTAACAGGGCTGTGACAAGCACAAAGCAAAGAGGAGGCCCTGCCCAGCATCCAGGGCAGGCTGTGGTCACCACATCAGCCACACTGCCATCAGGGGCCAGCACACTGCGAGTGGACACGGCAGGCATCTGTAACAAAAACAGCCCTCACACCAAACATACTTGACTCACACAGGCTACACAGGGGTGTTCCCATTCAAAAACAGCTGTTCATGATCACAGTAGATAACCATTTTCCCTAGATTCAGAGTCACAGTAATATAAGTAAAATAAAAAAGCAGAGGAACCTTTCTCAGCAATAAGAACAAGAGAAATCCCCTAAAAGAACAAACAATGAAACACACCTCTCCAGTCTACCAGATCCTGGGTTCAAAAGAAAGGTAAAGAAACGGTGAAGGAATTAAGAAAGGCGATGGACAGAAATGCAGGTGACTGTAACAAGGAACTCACCTCAGATAAAATGGCAACCCACTCCGGTATTCCTGCCTGGAGAACCACTTGGACAGAGGAGCCTGGCACACTACGGTCCATGGGGTCACAAAGAATCAGACACGACTGAGCGACTAACACACGGTGTTAGATGAGCAGGTGATACCACTCCAATGGCAGAAAGTGAAGAGGAACTAAAAAGCCTCGTGATGAGGGGGAAAGAGGAGAGTGAAAAGGCTGGCTTAAAACTCAACATTCAAAAACTAAGATTATGGTGTCCAGTCTTCATGGCAAACAGGTGGGGGAAAAGCAGAACTGTTAGGGAAAGCGCACTGACTCAAACTGCCCGCCCTGGCCAGGCACCACAGTTTTACGACACGAGGCCCTGGTAAGGAGCACGGAACTAATGAGCCACCATCAACAGGGAAAGTTCGGGAAAGGTCAAGAAGGGACACCTGCGCCCAACCGCCTCCCAGAATCCTTCTCGCTGGCATCCATCTTGGCTGAACAAGGCGTGCACCACCAGGAAGGACTCTGAGTCAGAATGATTGGCTAAAGACAACCCGGAAACGAATCCCATCACATAAAACCAGAGGCTGTGAGCCACATGGCAGAGCTGTTCCCCTGGGTCCCCTCACCCCACTGCTCTCACCCGGGTGCCCCTTCCCAATAAAGTCTCTTGCTTTGTCAGCTCGTGTGTCTCCTCGGACAATTCATTTCTGAGTGTCAGACAAGAGCCCACTTGGGGCCCTGGAAGTGGTCCCCCTTCCTGCAACAGAGACAGTGACAGATTTTATTTCCTTGGGCTCCAAAATCACTGTGGACGGGGACTGCAGCCACAAAATTAAAAGACACTTGCTCCTTGGAAGAGAAGCTACGACAAACCTTGACAGCACATTAAAAAGCAGAGACGTCACTTTGCCGACAAAGGTCCATCTAATCAAAGCCATGGTTTTTCCAGTAGTCAGGTACAGATGTTAGAGTTGGACTATAAAGAAAGTTAAGTGCCGAAGAATTGATGCTTTTAAACTGTGGTGCTGGAGAAGACTCTTGAGAGTCCCATGGACAGCAAGGAGATCAAACCAGTCAGTCCTAAAGGAAATCAACCCTGAATATTTATTGGAAGGATTTATGCTGAAACTGAAGTTGCAATACTCTGGCCACCTGATGCGAAGAGCCGACTCACTGGAAAAAACCCTGATGCTGGGAAAGATTAAAGGAAGGCGGAGAAGGGGGAAACAGGATGAGATGGTTGGATGGTATCACTGACTCAATGGACATGAGTTTGAGCAAGCTCTGGGAGATGGTGAAGGACAGGGAGGCCTGGCTGCTGCAGCTTACGGGGTCACAAAGAGTCAGACACGACTGAGGGACTGAACAGAAACAAACATAAAGAAGAAGCGCTCAAAATCAGAGAGCTCAACTGCCGATGAAAACTAAGCTAAAGGCAATAAACAGCAAACCAAGTAATGCAGAAGAATGAATAAGTGATCTGGAAGACTGTCAACTACAAACTGGCATTTGCCAAGAGCATTTGCTAGCAACTGAACAGCAACACGGGCCTTTGCCGCCTGCCTCTGTGGAGGCGGAACCCCGTGCTGCTGCAGCCGCTGGCCTTCCACACACCCTGAGGGGAGTTCAGGGTGGAGAGGGGGGCACTCTGTGCTCCAGGGCAACTGGTGGAGCAGGTCTCTAGACAGTAAGGTGTTTGCAGGAACTGATTTCACAATCCCAACCCTTGTATCTCTTCATATCTAGAAAAGCACTAACTCCCTTCATGGTGACATTAGCTCCTCCTGACCAGCAGAAAACCTTTTGTAAAGTAAGCACTTAATTGCACTGAACCCCCTCTTCACCAAAATCTTATATACTGACCTTCCCCACCGCCTCTTTGCAGCAGTCTCTTGGAGCTCTCCGAGGCGCCGTCCCCTGGCAGTCCTCATTTTGCCCCAAATGAAACACAACTGGCAACTCTCACGTCGTACATCTTTTTAGTTAACAAGGCAAAATAACAGAAATCAGTTAGAATGGCAGAGAGAAAGACAAATGGAAAAAAAAAATGAAAGCAACATATAAAGCTTATGGGATACAAAGCGTGCCAATCTATGCATAAGGATTTCAGAAGAAGAACGTTAAAGAAATTATGGCTGAAAACTTGCCAAACCTGAAGAAGGAAACAGATATTGAAGTACAGGAAGAACAGAGGGTTCCAAACAGGATGGACCCGAACAGACCTACACCAAGAAGGACCATGATTAAAATGGCAAAAGTTAAAGATAAAAACAGAACTCTTTAAGGCAGCAAGAGAAAAACAAAAAAGTTACAAGGGAACCCCCATAAGTATCAGCTGATTTCTCTGTAGAAACTCTGCAGGCCAGAGGGAGCAGCAAGACATAGTCAAAGTCCTGAAAGGCAGAAACCTGCAACCTAGGGTACTCTACCCAGCAAGATCATTATTTAAAATAGAAGGAGAGAGAATGGATCTCTCAGACAAGCAAAAACTAAAAGAATACAGCAATACTTAGACCTATCCTGAAAAGAGTATTGAAAGGTCTTCTCTGAATAGAAGAGAAGCAAGAACCTAGAGGAAAGGGAAAATCACAATAGAAGCAGCAAATATATGAAAGGATTGTAGATCACTTAAATAAACCAAAACATACATTAAAAAAAACAGAAAAAAAATTTGTGAAAGCAATTATAACCACAATGAACAACAAAAGGATAAACATGAAAACGTAAAACAGGACATTAAAATCACATCATTCTTACTTGGGAGAGTGGAATAAGAAAGTGTGGATTTTTTGTTTTTAATGCGTTTGAGCTCATACAACTACTGGTCTAAAGCAAACAGGTACCATCAAACCATAAAAGGAAAAACAAAAAGAAAGGAACAAAGAAAGGAAAACGAGATTTAGAATGGCAATAAGCACATACCTATCGATAATTACCTTAAATGTCAATGGACTAAATGCTCTGATCAAAAGACACAGAATGGCAGATTGGATAATAAAACAAGAGCCTACAATATGCTAAACACCCACTGTAGGGCGAAGGATCACCACAGACTGTCCCACTCTGTCCATGGGATTTTCCAGGCAAGAGTACTGGAGTGGGGTGCCACTGCCTTCTCTGACTTAGTAATATATATGAACCCAATACAGGAGCACCTAAATAAATAAAACACATTCTATCAGCCATAAAGGGAGAAACTGATGGGAATACAATACTAACAAGAGATTTTAACACCTCTGACATCAACCAGTAACGCTGAAGAAACTGAAGTTGAACGGATCTATTAGACCTACAAGACCTTCTAGAACTAACACCCAAAAACGATGTCCTTTTCATTATAGGGGACTGGAATGCAAAAGTAGGAAGTCAAGAGATACCTGGAGTAACAGGCAAATTTGGCCTTGGAGTACAAAACGAAGCAGGGCAAAGGCTAACACAGTTTTGCCAAAAGAACGCACTGGTCATAGTAAACCCTCACAAGAGAAGACTCTACACATGGACATCACCAGATGGTCAATACTGAAGTCAGACTGATTATATTCTTTGCAGCCAAAGATAGAGAAGCTCTACACAGTCAGCAAAAACAAGGCCAGGCGCTAACTGCGGCTCAGATCATGAACTTCTTATTGCAAAATTCAGACTTAAATTGAAGAAAGTAGGGAAAACCACTAGACCATTCAGGTATGACCTAAATCAAATCCCTTATGATTATACAGTAGAAGTGAGAAATAGATTCAATGGATTAGATCTGATAGACAGAGTGCCTGAAGAACTATGGACAGAGGTTTGTGACATTGTACAGGAGGCAGTGATCAAGACCATTCTCAAGAAAAAGAAATGCAGAAAGGCAAAATGGCTGTCTGAGGAGGCCTTATAAACAGCTGAGAAAAGAAGAGAAGTGAAAGGCAAAGGAGAAAAGGAAAGATATACCCATTTGAATGCAGAGTTCCAAAGAATAGCAAGAAGAGATAAGAAAGCCTTCCTTAGTGATCAATGCAAAGAAATAGAGGAAAACAATAGAATGGGAAAGACTAGAGATCTCTTCAAGAAAATTAGAGATACCAAGGGAACATTTCATGCAAAGATGGATACAATAAAGGACAGAAATGGTATGGATCTAACAGAAGCAGAAGATATTAAGAAGAGGTGGCAAGAATACACAGAAGAACTCCACAAAAAAGATCTTCACGACCCATATAATCACGATGGTGTGATCATTCACCCGGAGCCAGACATCCTGGAATGTGAAGTCAAGTGGGCCTTAGGAAGCATCACTATGAACAAAGCTAGTGGAGATGATGGAATTCTAGTTGAGCTCTTTCAAATCCTAAAGATGATGCTGTGAAAGTGCTGCATTCAATATGCCAGCAAATTTGGAAAACTCAGCAGTGGCCACAGGATTGGAAAAGATCAGTTTTCATTCCAATCCCAAAGAAAGGCAATGCCAAAGAAGGTTCAAACTACTGCACAATTGCACTCATCTCACACACTAGCAAAGTAATGCTCAAAATTCTTCAAGTCAGGCTTCAACAGTACATGAACTGTAAACTTCCAGATGTTCAAGCTGGATTTAGAAAAGGCAGAGGAACCACAGATCAAATTGCCAACATCTGCTGGATCATCAAAAGAGCAAGAGTGTTCCAGAAAAAATCTACGTCAGCCTTATTGGCTACACCAAAGCCTTTGACTGTGCGGATCACAACAAACTGTAGAAAATTCTTCAACAGATGGGAATACCAGACCACCTGACCTGCCTCCTGAGAAATCTGTATGCAGGTCAAGAAGCAACAGTTAGAACTGGACATGGAACAACAGACTGGTTCCAAATTGGGAAAGGAGTACATCAAGGCTGATATTGTCACCATGCTTATTTAACTTATATGCAGAGTATATTATTCGATATGCTGGGCTGGATGAAGCAGAAGCTGGAATCAAGACTGCTGGGAGAAATCTCAATAACCTCAGATATGCAGATGACACCACCCTTGTGCCAGAAGGTGAAGAACTAAAAAGCCTCTTGATGAAAGCAAAACAAGAGAGTGAAAAAGTTGTTTTAAAACTCAACATTCAGAAAATGAAGATCATGGCATCTGGTCCCATCAATTCATGGCAAATAGATGAGGAAATAATGGAAACAGTGAGAGACTTTATGTTTTTGGGCTCCCAAATCACTTCAGATGGTAACTGAAGCCATAAAATTAAAAGATGCTTGCTCCTTGGAAGAAAAGCTATGATCAACCTAGACAGCGTATTAAAAAGCAGAGACATTACTCTGCCAAAAAAGGTCCATCTAGTCAAAGCTACTGCTTTGACTATGGTTTTTCCAGTAGTCATGCATGGATGTGAGAGTTGGACTATAAAGAAAGCTGAGCACCGAAGAACTAATGCTTTTGAACTGTGGTGTTGGAGGAGACTTTGAAAGTCCCTTGGAAATCCAACCAGTCAATCCTAAAGGAAATCAACCCTGAATACTCATTGGAAGCTGAAGCTGAAGCTCCAATACTTTGGTCACCAGATGCGAAGAACTGACTCTCTGGAAAAGACCCCAATGCTGGGAAGGATTGAGGGCAGGAGGAGAAGAGGACGACAGAGGATGAGATGGCTGGATGGCATCACCAACTCAATGCACATGAGTTTGAGCAAGCTCCGTGAGTTGGTGATGGACAGGGAGGCCTGGCGTCCATGGAGTTGCAAAGAGTCGGACACTACTGAGCCACTGAGCTAACTGACATCAATGGACAGATCTCCCAAACAGAAAATCAATAAGGCAACAGAGATCCTAAATGAGACAAGAGAACACTCAGACTTAATTGATATTTTCGGGACAGTACATCCGAAAAATCAGAATACACATTCAAGTGCACGTGGAACATTTTTTAGGATCGATGACTTACTAGGACATAAAACAACCTCAACAAATTTAGGAGGACAGAAATTATTCCAAGCATCTTTTCTGACAGTAACAGCATGAAACAAGAAATCAACCATAGAAAGAGAAACGGGAGGAAAAAAAAAAAGATTACATGGAGACTAAACAACAGGGTACTGAACAATCAAGGGGCCAATGACAAAGTCAAAGAGGAAATTAAAACATACCTTAAGACAAACGACAATGAAAATGCAACCAGACAAAGCCTATGGGACACGGCAAAAGCAATTCTTGGTGGAAAGTTCACAGTGATGAAGGCATTCCTCAAAAAAACAAGAAAAATATCAAACAATCCAACACACCAGTTAAAAGAATTAGAAGAAGGAGAACAAGCAAACCGAAAGTCAGAAGAAAAGAGACTGAAAACCTCTGGCTAGGCTCACCAAGAAGAAAAGAGAGGGGACCCAAACAAAGAAAATAAAAAATGAAAGAGGATAAATAACTGACATCATAAAGATATAAGAAGCTGTGAGAGGGTACTATGAACAATTATCTGCCAACAAATTGGATAATCTAGAAGAAATGGATGTTTCTAGAAACATACAGCCCACCAAAACTGCATCAAGAAACAGGTCATTTGTTTTGTTTTCTGGTTGTGCCGTGTGGCTTCTGGAATCTTAGTTCCCAGACCAGGGATTGGACCTGGGTCATGGCAGGGAAAGCTCCGAGTCCTAACCACTGGACCACCAGGGAGTTCCCAAGAGGAAACAGATAATTTGAACAGACTGATCACTAGAAGTGAAATGGAAGCTGTAATATAAAAAAACTCCCTGCAAACAAACGTCCAGGGCCAGATGGCTTCACTAGGGAATACTACCAAACATACACAGAAGAACTTATACTGCTCCTTCTCAAATCCTTCTTCCAAGAGACCGAAGAGGAGGGAACACTCCCAGAGTCATTCTATGAAGCCACCATCACCCTGACGCTAAAACCAAAGACACCACCAAAAGAGAAAACTACAGGCCAACATCTTTGATAAATATAGATGTAAAAATTCTCAACAGAAGCCCAGCAGGACTTCCCTCGTGGTCTCGTGGTTGAGAATTTGCCTGCCAGTGCAGGGGACACAGGTTCAATCCCTGGTCTGGGAAGATCCCACACGCTGCGGGACGACTAACCTTATGCGCCACGCCTACTGAAGCCGCGTGCTTTAGAGTCTGTGTACCGTGACGACTGAGCCCACGTGCCGCAAATGTGCAACCTCATGTGCTCTAGAGCCTGTGCTTCACAAGAACAGCCACCGCAGTGAGAAGCCCACACGCTACAACCAGAGAGCACTCCCTCCTCACCAAAACCAGAGAAAGCCCATGCACAGCAACGAAGACCCGGCGCAGCCAAAAACAAATTAATAGTTAATTAAAAAAAAAATACTAGCAAACCAAATCCAGTAACACATAAAAGGGATCGTACACCATCATCAGGTTGTATTCATCCAAAGTTAATAAGAATGGCTCAACATACGCAAATCAGTGTGATACACCCTATAAACAAAAGATAAAAATCACATGATCATCTCAATAGGTGCAGAAAAAGCATGTGATAAAATTCAGTGTCCACTCATGATCAAAAACTCCTATCAAAGAAGGTATAGAGGGAACATATCTCAATATAATCAAAGTTTACTTATGACAAACCCACAACCAATACTCAACAGTGAAAAGCTGAAAGCATTCCCACTAAAACCTGGAACAAGACAAGGATGCCCAGTCCCACCACTTCTATTCAACATGATATTGGAAGTCCTAGTCACAGCAATCAGACAAGAAAATAAAAGGTATCCAAATTAGAAGGAAGAGGTAAAACTGTCACTGTATGAAGATTATATGATCCCCCAAACAGAAAACCATAAGATTCAACCCAATAACTTTTAGAGCAAATAGATGAAATTAGCAAGGTAGGGCTTCCCAGGCAGCTCAGTGCTAAAGAATCCGTCTGCCAACGCAGGAGCCGTGGGTTTCATCCTTGGGTTGGGAAGATCCCCTGAAGAAGGAAATGGCAACCCATTCCATTATTTTTGCCTGGGAAATCCCATGGAAGGGTAGCCTGGCAGGCTAGTCCATGGGGTTGTAAAAGAGTCAGACACGACTCAGTGACTGACAACAACAAAGCAGGATACAAGATTTAATGTACAGAAATCAACTGTGTTTCTCTACACTCACAACGAAACATCAGAAAGTAAAAAAAAAAAAAAAAAAATCCTTTTAAAATACCATCAGAAAAACAAAAAACATCCTAGGAATAAACCTGACCAAGGAAGTGAAAGACTTATACGCTGAGAACTATAAAACACTGTTAGAGGAAACCGAAGATGATTCAAAGAAATGGAAATATATCCCATGCTCTTGCATTGGAAGAATTAAAATGGTTAAAATGGCCATATTATCCAAAGCAATCTACAGATTTAATACAATCCCCATCGAATTACTCATGATATTTTCCACAAAACTGGAATAATCCTAGAATTTATCTTTAACCATAAAAGGCCCAGAATTGCCAAAGCAATCCTGGGGAAAAAGAACAAAGCTGGAGGCATAACCCTCCCTGCCTTCAGATAATAATACCACAAAGCTACAGTAATCAAAATAGTATGGTATTGGCACAAAATCTGACATATACATCAGTGGAACAAAGTAGAGAGCCCAGAAATAAGCCCATACAGGTCAATTAGTCTTCTACAAAGGAGGCAACCATACAGAATGCAGAAAAGACATTCTCTCTTTAGCAAGTGGTGTCGGGAAAGCTGCACAGCCTCCTGTAAATCAATGACGTTCGATTACTTCCCCATACCACACACAACAAGAAACTCAAAACGGCTTAAAGTTAAACCTAAGACATGATACTATAAAATTTAACTAAAAAGTTAAACCTAAGACATGATACTATAAAATTCCTAGAACAGACATAGGCAAAAGAAAAAATAAACAGGACCTAATCAAACTTACAAGCTTTTGCAAAGCAAAGGAAACTATAACAAAATGAAAAGTCAACCTATGGACTGGGAGAAAATATGTTCAAACAATGCAACTGACAAGGCTTAATTTCTAAAATATACAGAACAGCTCATACAACTCAACAACAAAAACACACACAATCCAACTGAAAAATGGGCGGAAGACTAAACAGACATTTCTCCAAAGAAGTAATACAGATAGCCAACAGGCACATGAAAAGATGCTCAACATCGTTAATTATTAAGAGAAATGCAAATCAAAACTGAAATAAGGGATTACCTCACACGAGTCAGAATGGCAATCATCAAAAACCCTACAAACAACAAATGCTGGAGAGGGTGGAGAAAAGGGAGCCCTCCTTCCTGCTGGTGGGAAGGCAAACTGGTTCAGCCACTATGGTGAACAGTACAGAGTTTCTAAAAAACTAAAGAGTTGTCATACGATTCAGCAATCCCACTCCCAGGCATATATCTGGAAAAGACTAGAACTCTAATTAGAAAAGGTACACGCACCCCATGTTCACAGCAGCCAAGACATGGAAGCAGCCTAATTGCATCAACAGAGGAATGGGTAGAGAAGATGCAGTACGTACATGCAATGCGATACTACAAAAAAGAATGAAATAATGCCATGTGCAGCACCATGGATGGACTGAGAGATTACCGCCCTAAGTGAAGTCAGTCACAGAAAGGCAAATAGCACTTATCTGTGGGATCTAAAATTGATACAAACGAACTTATTTACACAACAGACTCATCCACATAGAAAACAATCTTATGCTTACCAAAGGGGAAGCAGGGAAGGGACAAATTAGATTGGGATTAACAGATACACAGTACTACACCTAAAACAGATGAACAAGGACGACTACACAGCACAGGGAACCATATTCAGTATCTTGTAATAACTCACAAGGGAGAGGAATCTGAAAAGGAACATCCATACGTACAACCGAATCACTCTGCTATATACCTGAAACAAACAGCACTGCAAATCAACTATACTTGACAAAAAGCACTGACTACATTACGGCCAGTTTAGGGGGCAGTGGGGAGAGGCCCTCGCTGGGCCGGAGCAGGTGCTGGGGTCCAGTGCCGGGGGGGGACACAGGCGATCAGAGAAGAGTGAAAGCCTCACCAAGCTGCACTAGTCCAGGAGGCAGCAGGCAGGCCCTCAGATCTCTAGGGGGGACCCACTGACAGCGGCGGACAGTCTAGATCGCCAGTGGGCGCACCTACATCTCTGAACACGCCTAGAAAACTGCCATGCCTTGGTCTAAACGCTACCTTAACTCCCCCCAGCTCCATCCAGAACTAGGGGAGAAAAAGAGACGGAGATACCTGCATTCCCTCAGGCCTGATTCTCTTCACAACGGCTGCTTTGCAGTGGGCTCAATATTACAACTAAAAAATAGCACAATCCGCCCTCAGGTCATGCCTCAGTCACTACAGAGGAGCCACACGGTGGGCGACGCTGGATGGCGGCACGTGCCAGCAGACGCCACGCTGAGCCACAGACCCAGGCCTTGACTGGATGACTGAGAAAACAGGAGAGAAAACCTTTTCAGTTCCCCCGCTGAGGAGCTGGACGTACTTCCTACAGTACTGCCACCCCCCAAAAGTTCAACTCCTTTCAAACGGGGCTGCTATTATTTCAATTTGGGTATTTAATAGAAGAACTCCCTGGTGGGTGAGCCCCTTCCTGGGTGGCTCCTCCGAGTTGAGCCCCATTCTAGTTAAGTGGGCGCTGCCAGGAAGCCGCCTGTGCACCTAATGAACTCATTAGAAGGGCTGGCGCCTTCCCCTGTACTTAAGTCAACAATTACTGTTGTTTTGCCACCTTCTCCCGTGTTGTGATTCTTTTATTAATCTCTTGGTGCTACAGGGAACACGCACTATCTTAAGGAAACTGGATTGAAAGGAGGCAAAATCCATAAACATTAACTCTAAAAAACTGCACAATAGAACGGAGGATGAAAGAGGTGTTAAGCAGTGTTCTCTCTTCCCACCAACCCCTCCCTCTTGGTGGGCTGAGGGTGGAGTGGACCATGAGATTCCCCAGAGGGCAAGCTGCAGGGGGATAAGTGGAGGCAGCTATTTTTGTGCTCTGGCTTGGGGTCTGAAGGATTAATTTGCTTTCTAGGGGCTCTGGCTTTTCTGTGCTCCTGTCCCACCTGAGGATGGTCTTTCCCCATGTACACTGGGGAGGCAGGGGTTGGGCCAAAGAAAAGCAGGTGGGTAAACTGAGAGGTGTTTCATTCTTTGCCCAAACTGTCCATGGGCCAAAGAGGTTTTGAGCAGGAAACGAGGGGAAGGGAGGGCTTGAAGTTCAGGGAACAAGACTCCTTTCTAACAAGAAGAAATAACTTGGGAGGAATGGGAGCTAAGGGAAGATCAGGCACAAAGGAGACCACGCTCCCTGTCCCGCCGCTTAACTCCCAGGGAACTCCAAATAGGTCACTTTTCTGATTTCATTTGTTTGCAAAGTGAGAATAGCAGTGGTGACCTCACCTCAGCCGCACTAAGGATTAGACTAAATGAGCTCATGCACAAGTGTGCCATGCACGCGTTCCGCGTTACCATTCAGGTGCAGGGAGCCTCGAGGCCGAGAGCAGGACTGCCTGTCCCTCCCCTCTATGGGAACATACACGCTGCAGAGGAGAGCCTCCCCCTCCGGTCCTGTCTTTCCAGCAATCGGCAAAACCAAGGGGGAGATCCACAACGATCAGCTGACTGGGTCAAATGCCTGCCCCTGGCTGCCAGTTTAATGAACCACCTTTCTTTCTCAAGGTCTTTATAAATGATTCGGGGGTGTCAGTGGGAGTGACTCAATGCTGTTCTCAATTCCAGCAAGGGACTGCTCCTTCTAAAAATTACCGCAAAGATTTATTAAGCCTGGGAGCATTCTCAGGCGACAGAAGGATGAGGGACCACGACAGTGGTCCTGAGTAATGTGCCTGCTGCCACCATGATGCACCGGTTCACTCTACCAGGGACGCATTCATCAGCAGCTCGGGAACCATCAACTGAGCCATGAGTCCATCTGCAGCCATGACTCCAATCTGTGTGGGCCTTCTACTCTTCAGAACCGTCTCCCTAAGTGATGACAAGGGATGACAACTCCAAAAGAGAAAGCTCAATCCTCCTTTTCTGGCTCTTCTTAAACAGTCAAGTAGGTGAATCTCACCTTCCCAGGGTCCAACCTCTGGCAGCTTCTCTGCTGGCTGGTTTCACCACTCGAATTTCATCAGAGTTAAGTCAGGTGCCTGCCCAACTGTAACCTCCCTGGTGGTAAGGACCAGGTTCTGTCCCTCTTCTGCCATTCCTGCAGTTCCCCACAGAGTGAGCTCTCAAATTAATTCTCACCTCTCAGGACACAGAAATACTCCCATCTCACTCTTCACTACTTCTCTCCATCTAGATCTGCTACATCTGCAGCTACATTCAAATGATTTTTGTCTCATGAGCCATAATCATAATTTATTTACCCATTCATTCATTTACTGAGTGTCTTTTATGTGCCAGGAACTATGCTAGACGCTCTGGGGAGAAAGATAAAAATAGCACCGGCTCTATTCTCGGGAAGCTCACACTGAAAACACACAGGGTGCAGAGCCCTAGAAAGACCATGGGATTCGCAGAGCTGGGAACAGTTATGACTCCTGCCTTCAAGATCTTTATACTCTGGGCCAGTGAAGACCACTGTAGGAAGTGTGAAGGCCCTCATTGTTGTGGGACCCTCACCCCATTCCCGAAGCCCTGAACCAGACATCCCGTCCACGCCCACCACCCGGTCAGCACTTGGTTCCTGTCATGCCCCTGGGCACGTTGTTCCTGTTCCATCAGGGAGGCTGGCTTGGCTTTGGGCTGGGCTAAGTTCAAAAAAGGCAACATTCCTGCTTTGACAGGTTGTGGCCAAATTTCAAAAAAGTCATTTCTTCAGAATGTGTGTGTACATACCTATCACATCTCATGTATCTGACCTCTTGCCTGAGCCCCAGGCTCAAATATTCCACTGTCAACTTGACATTTGCACTTGGAAGTAAATGCACTTCAGATCTCAAGTTAAACACATCGAACACCAAATTCAGGATGCTCTTCCCACACCCCACCTGCTCCTTATCTTGCTTCTTCCTCAGCTCAATAAATAGCACCACCCTGCACCCAAGTAGCTCAGGCCAAAACATTCTATCTATCCTTGGTTCCTCTTCCCCTTTACCCTACATGTAATACATCAAAAAGCCCTGCTGATACAACCTTCACATTGCAACCCCAATCTGGCCACTTCCATCTCCTGTGCTGTCATCTTATATCCAAGCCACCACCATTTCCTGTCTGGGCTACTAGAGGAGCCTCCTCTCCAGCTGTTCCTATTCTTGCCTCCCTATAAACCATTCACTGATACAACCAGAGTGGTCTTAAAAAAAAAAAAAAAAGAGTACATTAGGTTACATCAGTCGGCTGACTAAGCCTCCAGAATAGCTTCTCTCTGGTATTTATGATTAAATCCAACTCCTAACCAGAGCCTGCCTAGAACACCCTATGATGCCTGGCTCTTGTCTTCTTCTGACTCACACGTCTTAGCAAATGCCATTTCACTCACTACCCTTCAGCCACTTGGGCTTTCTTTTCTGCTTCCTGCCTCAGGACCTTTGCACGGCCTGAAAGAATACCAGGCGTCTTCACTGTTGGCTCATCGTCTTCCCTTAGGCCTCATCTGTCTCACCTCCTCAGTAAGGCTTTATCTATTATACCCAAAATTACGGTTTCACCATGGTACTCTGTCTCATACCCATCACAGAACTCATCTAGACTGTCCTAGGTATGTCTACTTGCTTACTGAGTCCTGAACTAGGACGTGAACAAATTTCAAGTGGGTGGGACCTCATCTAATTAACTGCTGTCTCCCCAGCACCTGGCAGTTCCTGGCACATAACTGGTGCTCCATAAGCACGTGCTATGTGAATGAACAAATCCCAGAGCCGCAGCACTGACCTGGAGGACAGCAAGAACACAGGTCCACTACTCACACACAGGGGCAGAGCGTGAGGGCTCAAACGTGCTGCACGGGTTAGGGGGGCCCAGGAGACACACCAAGACTTAGCGGGCGTCCTGCGGAGGTCCTTGGACAACAGCTCAGTCACTGAACAACACTCAGAGGTACTGGGATTGTGTCAGGGGAGCAACAAGCCTATGATTGTCATCACCTAAGGCTGGTGCCGTGGGACAACCTGGCTGCACCCTGAGTCATCGAGAGTGTTTAAAAACAGAAGCCCTAGAGATTTTGATTCAGTAAGGTCGAACGGTCCCAGGCTACAGGATTTTAAAAAGCTTCTTTATGAGCCTGCAAAGTGCAGCCGGGTGAAAGCGCCCAACAGAAGACAGGATGCCCGCTCTCCGCGGGGCCTCTGGGCGTTAGGGGGCTCCCGCGCACGTGCGCCCGGGCAGCAAAGGCGCGCGAATGCGCAGGCCCGCCGCCGGCCCGCTCGTGGGCCCGCCCCGCCTCGTCCTCCTCTCCCCTCGCCCCGACCGCCTCCCCGCTGCAGGCGGGCCCCACAGCCTGGTCACCTGGGTGTTCTCTCCCTCCCGAAAGGCCTGCGCTACCCGCTGCCGCAGATAAGCGCCCAAGTCCCGGCCCCGTTTGGTCTCGTCCACTGGCCATTCCTCACACAGCTTAAGAAATCGCCGGTAGCGGCTGGCCGCCATGTTAGGCCCCGCTTGACTCCGCCCCTGAGGGAGGAGTCGGAGCGCACAGACGGCGCTTGCGCAGTAGGCGTCGCTAGCTGTCGAAGAGGCGGGCCGGGAGGGACGAGCGAGGCGGCGCGCTTGCCACTCTGAGGGGAGGGCCGCCGCTCGCTTGCCTTTGCAAGTTAATTCAGTGTTCCTCCTCCAGGAACTAGCCCAGCTCCCAGGGGCAAATCAGGCGTGGAGTATTCTAGGGACAGCTTTGCTCTTCTTTTGCAATGACTGCACAAGCTCCAGACTAAAATAACCTTCCTCTGAGACCTCTGCTAATTTGCGTAACTGATTATTTTTGCATGTAAATACAGGTTCGAAGAAGATGTGTTTGAACTTAACCACGTGGCATGCACAGGTGGCTCGAAGCCCGCACATCACTCCCCCTCCCCGCCCTTCTCGCTCCCCCTGTACTTGTCGCTACCACGTGGTTCTCTGCCACGACTCTGAGTGCTCCTCAGCCCTCGTCCCTTTCCCCCCAGCTCCTATTGGTATCCTTCCGATGGTCCCCTCCCCAAGTCTGCCACTTTTCCCTGCTTGAGCAATATCTGCTGGGTTGATTCAATTCGAAAAATTTGTTTTACCAAGCCGTCTCCTTTACATCTCCAGATGCATGTAATGTCCAGATTTTTTTTTTTTTTTTCCTAAAGATACCTCCCCTCTTCCAGATTTTCCTTAAGGAAAACTGAACCTTCTTTTGCGTTTTTACTGTCCTGAATATGGACTTCCCAGGTGGCTCAGTGATAAAGAATATATGCCTGCCAATTAAGGGGTTGCTGAAGAGGTGAGTTCAATCCCTGGGTGGAGAGGATCCCCAGGAAGAGGAAATGGCCACCCGCTCCAGTATTCTTACCTGGAAAATCTCATGGACAGAGGAGCCTGGCGGGCTACAGTCCATGGGGTCGCAGAAGAGTTAGGCACGACTGAGTGACTGAGCATGCACGCATGTGCATATGACACTTGGCTTTCCCTAAATCTCTTCCTTCTCACCTTGCCTAATTTTAGAGGTGAGTCCAGGAGACTCCTACCCTGAGTCAGGAAGTGAATGCATAACCAAAGTGAGTGAAGTCACTCAGTTGTGTCCGACTCTTTGCGACTCCATGGACTGTCGCTTACCAGGCTCCTCAGGCGACAGTCCATGGAGATTTCAGGCAAGAGTACTGGAGTGGGTTGCAATTTCCTTCTCCAGGGGATCTTCCTGACCCAGAGATTGAACCTGGGTCTCCCGCATTGCAGGCAGACGCTTTACCATCTGAGCCACAGGGAAGCCCAAGTGAAGTCACTCAGTCGTGTCTGACTCTTTGTGACCCCATGGACTGTAGCCTACCAGGCTCCTCAGTCCATGGAATTTTCCAGGCAAGAGTAATGGAGTGGGTTGCCATTTCCTTCTCCAGGGGATCTTCCCAACCCAGGGATCGAACCCGGGTCTCCTGCACTGCAGGCAGACGCTTTACCATCTGAGCCACCAGGGAAGCCCCACATAACCAAAACACAAAATTAAAAACGACAAGGACTTTAACTGAAGTGTTAGAGAATGTTAGGAGTTTGTAAAAAGAAATGGTATTTCTAGTTGTTCAGCAGACTAGTGGGAGAAAGATCAAGCATTGATTCTGAAGGATATAGCGTTTGGACTGGGCCTTGAGGGTGGTTAGGATTTGGATATGTGGGAATGGAGGGACATTCCCTCCATAGCAAGAGCCAGGCCTGGGGCAGGGATGGGCGAGAAATGAAGAGGGAGAAGGAAAGAGCAGTGGGTGGTTTTAACAGGGAACATCTGTGAGCTGTCTGAAGTCATTAGGGGTAAAAGACCTGTGAATGAGAACCTTTGGGGACGCGGGGTGTGTGATGCCTGCTTGAGATGAGTTCAGTGGGAGTGGAAGACGAGGCATCAGAGGCACTCCCAACACATTTCCAGCCCACCATTACCTCCTGGCTCATCCTCACCATCAGCTGTATTTGTAATGAAGTGAAGTGAAGTGAAGTCGCTCAGTCGTGTCCGACTCTTTGCGACCCCATGGACTGTAGCCTACAGGCTCCTCCGTCCATGGGAGGGAAGAACAAATCTGACTCAATACTGAATCTATTTCTGTTACTTTAACCTTTGTAGCTACAGTAGGTCTCCTACAGATGAACGCATTCCATTCTGAGAGTGCATTCATAAGTCCAAGAAAATAGCCTAGGTACCCACCTAACACAGTAAGCTATGTAGCACTGTACTATAATAGGTTTATAATATTTTTCACACAAATAATATGTTAAAAAACACAAAGAAAGCATTTTAAATCTTACAGTACAGTACAACAGCTGGCATACGGGGCTGGCAGGAAGAGTTACTGAGTCCCCTTCTCCTCCCGCCATCAGTCTTGCCCAGCATCAGTTTTTTTCCAATGAGTCAGCTTTTCTCATCATGTGGCCAAAATATTGGCGCTTCAGCTTCAGCATCAGTCCTTCCAATGAGCATTCAGGGTTGATTTCCTTTAGGATTAACTGGTTTGATCTCCTTGCTGTCCAGGGGACTCTCAAGAGTCTTTTCCAACACCACAGTTTGAAAGCATCAATTCTTCGGTGCTCAGCCTTCTTTATGGTCCAACTCTCACATCCATACATGACTACTGGAAAAACCATAACTTTGACTATATGGACTCTTGTCAGCAGAGTAACGTCTCTGCTTTTTAATCCACTGTCTAGGTTTGTTATAGCTTTTCTTCCAAGGAGCAAGCGTCTTTTAGTTTCATGGAAGGGCAAGCTGCAGTTTCAGTCACTCACATCCTGGGCTTGAAATAAAGATCCTGTACTACTGTAGTCTGTATACTGCTGTACTATAAGGTTCACAAAAACACAAGCACTTGTAGAAGATGCACGCATGTGACGATGTGTGCCAGACAAATGAAATCACTTACGTGATGGGACATGTGAACAGGTATTCACAACTTGAACATTCCTATGTAGGGGACTTACCATATTATTTTTGCTACAAGTTGAGTATTGCCTGTAGCCTGAAATATATAGGGTAGTCCATTATCAAAGCTATCTTTAAAGGTATAACACTTTTTCATTCATATAGAGATTAAAAAGTTGCAGAACAGAGAATAACATTTGTTTTGTTGGAGGAGGTTTCTAGGAACATTGTGACAAGACCTATGTGGACAACTGCAAGAACAAAGGATTCTGGCACCAAGAAGTTTGCAGCAACCAACCACATCCCATCCCATTGTAGTATAAAGAAGCCTGAATTCTAACTCGGGCAAGATGATTCTTTGGGACACTAGTTCACCATCTTCTTGGTCTGCTGGTTTTCCAAATAAAGTTACTGTTCCTTCCCCCAACAACTCGTCTCTCAATTTGTTGGCTCATTGTGCAGTGAGCTTGGACAAATGTAACATAACCACATAGTTTTGATAGCTGCCCCGAGGTTCAAAGAGTGGGGTTATATCTATTTACTATCAGTATCAAGCTCCAGGAACCTAGGGCCGTGTTGGGTGCCCCGAGACCTTGTTATTCTGCTTGAAGCCCTACATGGCTGTGGCTTTTGAAGAACACTTGGCCAGCCAACAGCTGTCCTGGGAGGCAGGGACTGAGTTCCCTCTGAAAAACTAACATGGTTTTCACCCAACTTGAGGCACTAAGATCATGGCATCCAGTCCCATCACTTCATGGCATATAGATGGGGAAACAGTGGAAACACAGAGTTTACATTTTTGGGCCCCAAAATCACTGCAGATGGTGACTGCAGCCATGAAATTAAAAGACACTTGCTCCTTGGAAGAAAAGCTATGACCAACCTAGACAGCATATTAAAAACCAGAGACATTACTCTGCCAACAAAGATCCGTTGAGTCAAAGCTATGGTTTTTCCAGTAGTCATGTATGGATGTGAGAGTTGGACTATAAAGAAAGCTGAGTGCCAAAGAATTGATGCTTTTGAACTGTGGTGTTGAAGAAGACTCTTGAGAGTCTCTTGAACTGCAAGGAGATCCAACCAGTCCATCCTAAAGGAGATCAGTCCTGAATATTCATTGGAAGGACTGGTGCTGAAGCTGAAACTCCAATACTTTGGCCACCTGATGTGAAGAACTGACTCATTGGAAAAGACCCTGATGCTGGGAAAGATTGAAGGCAGGAGGAGAAGGGGATGGCAGAGGATGAGATGGTTGGATGGTATCACTGACTCAATGGACATGAGTTTGAGCAACAATTCCAGGAGTTGGTGATCGACAGGGAGGCCTGGTGTGCTGCAGTCCATGGGGTCGCAGAGAGTCAGACATGACTGAGCAACTGAACTGAACTGACAATGAGAGGTTTAGAAGGACAAGTGGAGTAGGAGAAACCTGAATCAGTGGCTCCTTCTAAGGATCTCCCTTCCCCAGCATAGCATCTTCTGGATCAGCTTGTGGTTGTCCTGGGTCAGTACCCACCTCTCTTCCCCAAACCCCTGCAGGCTTGTGTGTCTTGAGGTTCAGTGGTGAGGCTGTGGAGGCTGACAGATATGGGTTGGAATGCGGACTATCTCATTCATTCATTTGTTCATCTAGGACTATGAGTACAATTTTCGGGGGGGGGGTCCAATGAAAATGAAAATGTTATTAAAAAATTATGATGAATTTCAAGACAGTAACAGCAGAGCATTAACCCAAGTGTGGGGCACGTCAGATCACACACTCACAAAACCAGCCCTGAGCGCCTCTCCTGTGGTGGACAAAGATAGATGATGGCCCAGATCCTGGAATAGAGCAGGACCCTATGGTCCATGACCCCCATGTCCTCTGCTTGCATTTTGTCTGTGGAAAAGCTTTAGCCAGAGAAAAAGTTTAATCAGAGAAGCGAGAAAAGGCAGAAACAAAGGAAAACAAAGAAGACCAAATAATGATAATGTGTGTGCCTCATTATCAGTCATGTCTGACTCTTTGTGACCCCATGGACTGCAGCCAGCCAGGCTCCTCTGTCCATGGGATTCTCCAGGCCAACAATTCTGGAGTGGGTTACCATGCCCTTCTCCAGGGGATCTTGTTGATCCCGGGATCAAATCTGCATCTCCTGTGTCTCCTGCATTGGCAGGCGGATTCTCTACCACTAGCGCCACCTGAGAAGCCAATAATAATGTAGTCATTAAGCAAAGTCAAGGACCTTTAGCTCCTCTTCAAGAGCAATAGATCATATTTTGAGCTATATCCTATGAACTGTCTTAGAGACACTGAAGCCCCTACCAGGTGGAGGTAGTTAACTACACGATGACCACACTGTAGCCATGACTTCAGTGGCCATAATTCTGAGAACTGGCCTCAAGGAACTGGGAACAAGCCGACCATGGAACTGAAGATTCATTGCACTCAATCGGGATGACACTGATCAGACCACTGATGACCAGTTTCCAGATGACTTTCAGAGCTGACTGTATGTTTCTACACATAGTCCCCTCCCTCAGCCTATCAACACTCTTGCCCACTGGCTGTCAGCTGGGGATGGGGTGGAGTTGGTCTTTGGACAGGCATCTGCCCTCACCCTCCCCGACCCCTGGTGCTGGCATCCAAAATAGAGCAAACTTTCCACCAACCTGGCCTCTTTAATGGCTACTGAGTACTGAGCAGCTGGACCCCACTTTCAGTTACAGTCCCATGGGTTTTACAGTTAAATGGAGGAAACAGACAACAACCAAGCAGACATACAGTAACTACAGTAATAAAACAAATAGTGTTTCTTCTGTATTCAGTCCTTTCGTAAATGAACAAGATAATTTCAGATGTGATAAATGCTAGGGAAGGGAAGGGTCAAGTCAGAGTGCTAGGTCCGCAGTGACTGGGGCAGAGGTGGGGTCTGGCTGGCCTGGAGGGGCTTGTGTTTCAGAGACTGAGTCATACAAGGAGCAGAACGACTTCCAGGTAGAGGGCAGCAAAGGCGAGGGCCTTCCTTCGGAGCAGCCAACCTTGGCTGGCTGTTTAATCACTCTGAGCTTCAGCTCTTCATCTTAAAACGGGAATTAGCATGATATATTGACACGAACTGAGTATTTTCTGTGTGCTTGACACTGTTCTAAAGGCCTTCCTACTGACTCATTTAGTCCTCACGGTGGGGTCCACTGTTATCCCCATTTTACAGAACTGGAAACCGAGGCACAGAAAGGACAAGGACTTGTCAAGGTCACCAGGTGGGGGAATGGCAGAGCCTGGACTTGAGCCCCAGCTGGCTGACCCCGGAGTCCGTGCCCTTGCTCGTCCATCAGGTGCCTCTTCAGGCCTCTGTGTGGTGTCACTGCCGTGAACTGTGCACAGCGTGTGTTTCTGTATGTTCTGTGGTTTCCCAGGGGGATCTGGGGGCCTCTCTGGCCTTGTTTTACCTCGCCACCCCCACCCCCCATGCCTATCGGTGTTTGGAGCCAGAGTCCGGGCTCACTGCCCTGTCAGTCAGCGGGCACCATTCTGGGCACATTAATAGGCACTGCCTGGAATGTGGCTTGGCAGTGCCAGCCCCTCAGGGAGTTGATGACCATTTCAACACCCACCTGCTGGTTGTCACTCATTCCACACTGAATGCAGCCTCCCCTGGCTCCTTGAAAACCCCCAGCAGGGCTGCACCTCCCTATCCATTTAGAACATGTATTTGGGCCTCGTGGAGCCCTGCCAGCTCTTTATAGAAAGGAGGCACGATCAGGGGGAGGAGAGAGGCGGGAGGGAGCTCTGCGTCAGGTTTTCAAGTCATAATGATCCCAGTCATTCAGACATCGAATCTCACACTGAAATCGGTTGAAAGTAAAATATCGTTTTGTAATACTGCTGTTAATAATGTAAACATTAAAAGCACATTAAATACTTAGCTGTATTGTGGGGCACAATTGCCTGATTTTTCTTCTTTCAGCTTCTTCAACTGGAGGAAATGATTGGCTGCAATACCCAGATACGTTAGCCTAAAGAGTTGATCTGGGCTTGCACTGGGGGACCTCGTCATTTGATGCCCCTGGAAGTTACACTGGCAGCAGATTGCTCCCTTTTTCTGGAGATGAGTTTATATTTTTTCAAGCTATGTAGGTACTGGAGGTGTTCTGGGAGTGGGGAGAGTCTTAAGTTGCAGGCGAATATCCAGACCCCTTGGCTGTGTTGAGGTCCCTGGCCACCTGCCCCAGGGACCTGCCTCCTGGCTTCACTCTGCTGCCTAGTCAGCGCCACCTCAGAGAGGCCGTCCTTGGTCTCCAGCCAAAGTAGCAACACCCTCACTTTTGCTCCCCTTTGGCCTCCACGGGGCAAAACTCACTATTGCACAACAGGCCCTGGTGAGCAGTCATCTCTTACCAAAGGAATCTGAGGAGAAAGGACATTAGAAGAGACGCAGGTCTCCCAGCCCATCAGTCCCCACCCTCTCTTTAGAGGTTTTAAGGAAACAGGTGAGGGGCGAATTAGACCAGGGAGATGCGTGACTTTTGTTCTTGGATAAGCTCTCAAGCCTCCTGTCCCATCTTGGGGCAGCTTGGTGACAGAAGGGATGGTTCTGAGTGAGGTCTGGTGGGAAGGACCCAGCCCCGGTGCAAGTCAATCTGCCTGGCCAGCTCCTGACGGGGTAGCTTCCAAGAGCTGCTTGTCTTCCTCCCTTCCTCTCGAATTCTTGGCACCCACGCTTTCATATTTGTTCTTTCCCTCATCTTCTGTTTTATGTTTTTGGCCACAGAGGATGCAGATTTAAATCAAAAGTCCGAAGTTCAGATCATTCTGAAGAGCCGCTGATGAGTGGTCTCCCGTTGCCGTGTGTTTTATTAGAGCGCCTCCTGCCCTCTCCAGCATCGTCTGAAAGGTGCTGAGCAGCTGCGAAGAGTAATGGGGCTGCCAGGGCGCTGCCCAGAGGCCCGGGCCTTCCTGATGACATTGCATTATGGAAAAGCTGTAATAACACTCTGCTTGTGAGCTTCCTCTTCTATCACTCAGGGGACATCGGCGGGATGGAGGTGGGGCTAGCTGAGTGTGGCCTGGGCTGTCCTTGTGCCTGCCACCCCGGCTGGCTGGGGCGGGGCGGTCAGGAGTGGGTGCTTTTCCACATCATCTATCCTGAGGACCAAGTCAGAGGCCCCGTGTGGCAGATGAGGAAACCGAGGTCACGGAGACACTACGCCCATCTGCCAGCGCTCTGGCAGACTCGCTATGTGAGGAGGCTGGGGAAAGGAGCTGGATCGGAATCCGCAGTCCTGACGCTGCCAGTCCCCTGCTGTCCCCACATGGCCCCCACTTGCTGTGTATATCTCTTGTTTCTCCCTCCATAAGTCAGGTGTCAATTTGATGGGAGGATCACAGAGAAAGAGGTTACAGTAGAGACTGGCTAGGGGCTCATCAAATCCACTTGCTCATCCTACGCATACAATTGAATGACTCTCTGCCCGCCCCCTGCCTCCCCGCACCCTGGGCATCTGGGAGGTGGGTGTGCCTTCTCTGTGCTGTCCGTCTGGCTTTCAGGCCTGTGGTTGAAGTGGAGCCACAGAATGGAAGCAGCCTGGGTCCTGCGATGACCGTGTGGAGCAGAGGCTGTCTGCTGACTCGAGTGGATTGGAGCATGAAGCGCTGATATTTGAGCACTGTTTGTAAATAGCCTCCCTTGACTAATACCTCTGTGTTTCTCAGTTCAAAAAGAAGAGCATGGGACTTGCCTGGTGGTCCAGGGGCTAAGACTCCCAGCTTCTAATGCAGGAGCCCCAGGTTCGTTTCCTGGTCAGGGAACTAGATTCCACATGCCGAGACTGAGTTCACATGCTGCAACTAGAGAACCCACATGCTGAAAGACCCAAGACCCAGCACAGACAAATAAACAATAAATATTAAAAAAAAAGAAGAAGAAAAAGAGAACGCAGTTAGTGGTTAAGAACCTGCCTTGCGATGCAAGGGACATGCTTTCGATCCCTGGTAGGGGAACTAAGATCCCACGTGCCGCAGAGCAGCTAAACCCTCGAGGGGCAACAACTGAGCCCATGCCTGGCACTGAAAAATCCTGCATGATGCAACAAAGATCCTGCAAGCCATAACTAAGACCCAACAAAATCAAGAAAGTAAAATATTTTTTTAATAAAAGGAGAGCTCCTCAGTCTGTGTAAGAGAGGCTCTTACGGTGACCTAGGCGAGATCCAGCAGAAAGGCAGAAGGTTCAAAGGCCCTTTCTAGCACTCACGTTCTGGGGTTTCTTCATTTCCCTCTTAATCTCCCCTGGTGCCCATCTTAACCTCCTATGGCCGGCACAGGGCTGTGCCCTGAGCAGAACGCTCGATTCCCCCTTCCTGCGGTTGTCGCTCCTTTTCCTGGAACACTCGCCCTTCTTTCTCATCCTTCAGTCCTGCCTCTCTTCCAAGGCACAGCTCCAACGCCACCTCCGTGGTCACCCCACGTGGCAGGGAGTCCTCACTGCCTCTCCTCTCCTGTGTAACCCTCTGTGCAGCTGAGCAGAGGGCCCCCACTCCCCACTGAAGCACCACTGATATTTTCATATGAGGATCTTCAGTCTCTCATTAAATCAAAAGGTTCTTATGAATAGCATCACCATCGCTACAGTTCCTGGTTTCCTACAAGGCCCTAGCACCATGTGGCTTGTACCGGGCACTTGGAAAATATCTGTTGGATGAATGAATGGAAGGAGAGAAGGACAGATGAATGACCTCATAAACAAATGAATGAGCTACTCAGCCAGATCTCCAAGGGTCTCCACCCTCTGGGCTCACTCCATCTCTCTACTTCATCTCTACTCCCAGCCACAAACCCCACTCAGAATGGGCTGGTCTGTCCACAGACTCACAGCCCACTGGACCTTCCCCTCCCTCTACTCCGCACCCCACCAGTGCCCCAGCCCCTTCCCACTCCTGTCCCCCTTCGGGGCCTAGAGGAAGTCCCACCTCCTCCAAAGGTTTCCGTGACAACTCAGCTCTCCGCAAATGGTTCAACATTATTACACGATTGATCATCTGTACCATGCGGGTTAATCCGCTGTATTATTGGGTATGTCCTACGTGGTTTGTGGTCAGTGCATTTGTGTTTTTCTTGCCTCCTCAACTAGAATCTAGCTCCCAAGAGCTGAATCATCCACAGCACTTAGCAAAGAGATCAGCAGGGCACAGCCGAGCAGGACAGGCATGCACTTGCAGATTGCTGGATACCTGGGGCTCCCTCACCCTTTTGCCCTTTTTCAGTAAACGCAGACTGGAGAGCATACATGCATGCGCTCCTCCTTCTCCTCTTCGTATCTTTCTGTTCTCCCTCTTCCCAGATTTGCATACTTGCGTGGACTCATCCACCTGAGTTGCTGAATCTGCAAAGCCTGGCACAAGCTTCAGACCACAGTTGCCCCTCTGAGTCCAGGAGTCTAGGAAGAACAATCTAGAATGGTAGCCAACTTAGCCCCTTGCAGCAAACTGCACTTTTCTCGGTGACATGTTCAGGAGGAGGAAGGAATCATTTGGGCTGGACCTCGGAAGGGCTGCAAAGGAGGAAGAAGGTCACCGTGAAGGGGACCATGGGATAAAGAGGTGGCAGGACATCACATTGGCAGGAAGATGGAGCCACCATGGAGACCAGCTGCAGCGTAGGTGGCCACGTGGGTGGCCAGCCCTAAAAGACGTAGATTCCAGAGACTTTCTTGGTGGTCCAGTGGTTAAGAATCCATCTTGCAATGCAGGGGGCACGGGTTGGATCCCTGGTTGGGGAACTAAGATCTCGAATGCAGAGGAGCAACTAACCCCACGTGCAACAAAAATTCTGGGTGCTGTGACTAAGACCTGACGCAGCAAATAAATAAATATTGAAAAGAAAAAAAAGACTCAGATTCCAGCTGACATTCCCACCTCACCCTCAGGCAGCTTCTACAGCACCCAAGGCTGAGAATGGGAACAGGAATCAGAAGCTCAGCCAGGGAGTTTTGATGGTTGATGCAGTACTAGGTTCTCAAGCAAGGAAGTGGCCCAGAAAAAGCGGTAGTTTGGGCTCCCTTTCATCATTAGGAAATAACTTCGTTGTCAGCTGACTTCTTTTTGCCACTCAGTATTTGCTGTTCAGTCGCTCAGTCGTGTCTGACTCTTTGCAACCCCATGGACTGCAGCACGCCAGGCCTCCCTGCCCATCACCAACACCCGGAGTTTACTCAAACTCATGTCCATTGAGTTGGCGATGCCATCCAACCATCTCATCCTCTGTCGCTCCCTTCTCCTCTTGCCCTCAATCTTTCCCAGCATCAGGATCTTTTCCAATGAATCAGCTCTTCGCATCAGGTGGCGAAAATATTGGAGCTTTAGCTTCAGCCTTCCAATGAATATTCAGGGTTGATTTCCTTTAGGATTGCAGGTTTGATCTTACTGTCCAAGGGACTCTCAAGAGTCTTCTCCAGCACCACAGTCTGAAAGCATCAGTTCTTCGGTGCTCAGCCTTCTTAATGGTCCAACTCTCACATGTATACATGTCTACTGGAAAAGCCATAACTTTGACTATATGGATCTTTGCAGGCAAAGTAATGTCTCTGCTTTTTAATATGCTGTCTAGGTTTGTCATAGCTTTTCTTCCAAGGAGCAAGCATCTTTTAATTTCATGGTTACAGTCCTCATCCACAGTGATTTTGAAGCCCAAGAAAACCAAATCTGTCACTGTGGTTTGACTCAATTTTCTCACCAAGGACGCAGGGCATGAACCTCAGTCACAACTTTAGGAGGCCAAAGATAATCAGGTGTTACCTTGCTTGGAAATCCATACAATGTAAGCTAAAATGTAAAGAAGTTTTTATTATCCAGGCATTCTTTCTTTCTGCTGGTGTGGATTTTTTTTTTTTTTTTTCTTTGCGAGAGGGGTGGAGAGGCTGTGTGGATTTTTGAAAGCTGATTGGCTATGAGAATACAAAAATTGCTTCCTTTTGCATTGTGTAAGGTTCACATGAAGAGACCACTTACTTCTCAGGTCTGATGCCTGCCTTGTGATACACGCACATTATTTTATTAGCCACCGTTTCTCACCCAGGTTCCCTGAAGGACTGCAGGAAATCACTGAACGGCTCTTGCAGTGGTATACTCTAGTCATCCATAAATTGGAGATACCATACAGTGTGATGATCAGAATCAACAACAGAAAGGGCAATGAAAGTGAAAAAAGTCTCTCAGTCGTGTCCGATTCTTTGCGACTCCACGGACTGTAGTCCATGGAATTCTCCAGGCCAGAACACTGGAGTGGGTAGCTGTTCCCTTCTCCAGGGGACCTTCCCAACGCAGGGATTGAACCCAGGTCTCCCGCATTGCAGGAGGAAACCAGTGAACTGTTCTTGTGGCGTATACTCTAGTCACCCATAAATTGAAAATACCATACAGCATGATGATCAGAATCAACAACAGAAGGGCTAATAAGGCACACCAAATAATCACTGGTGACCTCAGCAATTTTATTAACAAATTTATTTCCCTAATTGGGTAACGTATCTCAGTGCTTGACTCGAGTGCATTGTAATAGGTTTCTACACTGCAGGAGAAGGAATTAATTAGAACCATTTGCTCTCGGTTCTGCATTTACACTGTCCACCCATCTTGTAAACATTGAACCTGGTTTCCTGGGTCCTCCAGGGGCCTCTCTTCTAACTCCCCCACCCTACCCACCCCACCCCCAATAAATAAATAGAAAGCAAAGAGTGTAAGTTCACATCTTCCTTCTGCGAGGTCCACCCCCACCGGAAGCTGCACTTCATGGTCAGAATCTGGCAGAATCATCACTTCCCATAGAACCTGCCCTTCCATGGGCAAAAATGGGGAGGCTGGAGTCTCCGTTTGCCAGTGCTGTGTCTGGGATTTTCCTTGTCCATTTGGAACCTGGGGTCAGAGCTGGTGAGATGGAAGCTCTGTCTCACGTCTCCCTGCCCCACCTACCGCTTTGAGGAAGGTAAGAGATATTACTAGCCTCTGTCTGCCCCAGGAGCCAGCAGCCCATGCGAGCAGAAAAACCATAAACTCGGGAACATATTCTTCTAGGCTTCTTTAAGTAAGATTTTTTTTTTCCCTCACAGTTTGTGAAAGTGCAGCATGACAACAAGAAAGCGTCCTTCAGTGCAAGTGCTGCAGAATCTCGCTGTGACGCTGGCCCCTAACTCCTCTGCAGCTTTCCTTACTCCAGAAAAGCACCATTTCATACTCACATGCAGCCTGTAAGGGCCAGCATGAGCACAAGATGCCAGGGTACATGCATTACCTCCAGAGTTGGTGTCCTTAGCAGCTGTTAGTATAGCCTGTCATGTGGAGAGATGGCTTTTGAACATAGATAAAATTATTACAGACCCATCTCAAGGGGGTCTAGACTACCAATAGGTCCCCTTGGAGGGCTCTTCTCCGGAAAAGTCCGGATGGGCCCAACAAGTCTCACTGTCCCTCATGAATACGTTGCAGGATCTGGATGAGGTTTTCCAGGCCAAAGATATAGCCTGGATCTGGTCCATCGTAGGTAGTGTGTTCATTCCAGGAGCCTTTGTATGTTGTGTGAGCAAAGTCGATCATCCGGACGTCGACTTTGATGACACTGCTGCCGTGGGGCGTCTGTGGAGTCTCCTGCCCATCGTAGATGATGAGGAGAGAGCTAGAGTAGAACCGGTATGAACTCTGGCTCCTAATGACCGAGAGGAGGGCCTGGAGCTGGTGCTGGATGGGCTCCAGCAGCTCCATCCGGAAGCGGGTCCCATCGTGCAGGAACTGGTACAGCGCTTGCCTGAAGCCCTCCACCGAGAGCTTTCTTCCGAAGTACTTGTCTTTGCAGAGAAAGTGCTTCTTATCGGTTTGATAAACCTTACGTTACAAAGAAGATAGAAAATGTTAAGAATTGCAAACTTAAAAAAAATAGAAATCACGTCTGCTACAGAGGCAGCATCTGAAGAAAACTTAATACAGAAACACATTTCTAGAGATGCCGAGCAGGAATGGCTGCAGTGACTGGCAAGACAATCTTTCACCAAGACCAGTGTTAATTTTACACTTAAAAATGTTTTCTGTGCAAGGCGTTAATAGAAATCCAAGGTCCAAAGATCCTTCATCCTACAGAGGTGACCCTCTGCCCATGAGGAAAAGGTTTGGATCTCCTTTCTTGTGAATTTCCAATGTCAACCGCCAAATCATGATTTAAGTCCTGGCTTCTGGCCCTCTTCAAACATTAGCAAACCCAAGCCAGAAAGGTTTAGTGGGAATCTGAAATCACAGCCAATGGCCTTGGGAAGCCAAGTAAATTAAAATTTCCCCCAACAAAGTTTATGAAGTCCTTTCTCTGCAGAGTCTGAGGAAGCTGTAATGGCTCCAGGGGTGGAGCAGGGTGAATTGTTTGAAGATGGAAAGACAGGCTAGATCAGGTGTGCCTGGAGTTTTCAGGCGGCGGGTGATGTTGAGGGGAGCCTGGATGGAGCAGGCTCTGTGGGCTGGTGGCGCCTCTCCTTGGCACCAGCTCCTCCCCGGTCCCCTGTCACATCTTGGCCACCAGAACAAAGCAGATGGAGGAGAGACGCTGATGGGGGGAACAGTGGCAGCCGCTCCCATTTCATTCAGATGGCAGAGGCTGAATGGAGGCCAGCGGCTGGCACAGCCAGAGGGTGGACTTGGCACCCCTCCTCCTGGCACACCTGGGAAGGGCTGCCTGTACCTGGCCATGGCAGTTTCTCAGGTCTTCCCTGCCTTCAGATTACATGGCATCTTTACAGAAAACACGAGTGGAAAAAAAAAAATCAGAAAGATACGACAGACTTGGTGTTGCCTTTGGAGGGCTGAAGATCAGCTGCTAAATTGGCCCGTCCTAAACACAGGATAGGCCTCACTTTCCAAATAAATCAGATCAATTTCAGAAGGTTTGAGGTCCAGAAAGAAATTCCATTTACACCACAGCGCATCACACTCCATCCTCTCGAGAACTACATTCCAAGCTTTCCTAGGGACATCTGTGCCTCAAATTTATAGATTCGACTTCCAGTTTCAAGGGGTGGCAGTTTCAATTAAGGAAAGCGATAGTGTTTACCATCAAATCCGTGTCTGGTTTTGCTTTGAGTAGATAGATTCTAAGAGGGAACCAGTAGAGAAAGTTTATTTCCTCCTGTTCTCCTGCAGCCCCAGCCACAAGCCACAAGAGACCAGCAAAAATGAAGCGTGGACTCTGGGCAATAAGAAGTCAGCCATTCCTTTGCTGAGCTTTGCTGCTTACGACTTTACCATTGCTAACCAGAACAGGTAATAATAAGCAGTAGAAAAGGCAGAGTAAGAAGAGAGAATGGCTGATATGGACTTGAAAAGCTGACTGCCTCCCAGCATCTGAGGAGGAGAGGGTTCAGCCTCATCATTCAAGAGAATGAGGACCCCACGGAGCACACAGGGAAGCGTTCCCTCAGTTCTCTCCCAGCCCTGCTCACACACTGGCATCAAAGGTCTGTGCTCAACATGGGCAGGACTCACGTGGCTAGGGCAGAAAGTTCCAGCAACCAGAGACCCTGATATGAGTTTAAAACTGGTGGTTTTTTAAAAATTTTTTTTAATTAAATATGTAAAATTTTTAAAAATTAAAAAAATTTTTATTTAAAAATTTATTGATCTACAATGTTGTGCTGATTTCTTCTGTTTAGCTAAGCGATTCAGTTATATATACAGATTATTTTTCCTATTCTTTTCCATTGTGGTTTATCACCGGATGTTGAATATAGTTCCCTGTGCTCTACAGTAGGTCCTTGTTGCTTATCATTCTATATATAACACTTTGCATCTGCCAATCCCAATCCTTTCTTTTCCCACCCCTCCCCACCTTGGGAATCACAAGTTTGTTCTCTGTGTGAGTCCATTTCTGTTTCGTAAACGTTCGTTTGTGTCATATTTTAGATTCCACATATAAGTGATATTACGTAATATTTGTCTTTCTCTTTCTGACTTACTTTGCCTAGTATGATAACCTCTAGGTCCACCCATACATCTGCAAGTGGCATTATTTCACTCTTTTTTATGGCAGGGTAGTATGGCATTGGGGTCACACAGAGTCGGACACGACTCAAGTGACTTAGCAGCAGCAGCAGTATTGCGTTGTGGAGAAGGCAATGGCACCCCACTCCAGTACTGTTGCCTGGAAAATCCCATGGACCGAGGAGCCTGGAAGGCTGCAGTCCATGGGGTTGCTGAGGGTCGGACACAACTGAGCGACTTCACTTTCACTTTTCACTTTCATACACAGGAGAAGGACATGGCAACCCACTCCAGTGATCTTGCCTGGAGAATCCCAGGGACGGGGGAGCCTGGTGGGCGGCCGTCTATGGGGTCGCACAGAGTCGGACACGACTGAAGTGACTTAGCAGCAGCAGCAGCAGTGTTGCGTTGTATGTATGTTCCACATCTTCTTTATCCATTTATCTGTCAGTGGACATTTAGGTGGCTTTCATATTCTGGCTGTTGTAAATAGTGCTGCTATGAACACAGCGATGCATACATCTTTTCGAATTACAGTTTTGTCTGGGTGCATCCCCAGGAGTGGGATTGCTGGATCATATGGCAGCTCTATTTTTAGTTTTTGAGGAACCTCTGTACCATTTTCCATCGTGGTTACTCCAATTTACATTCCTCCCCAAATGGTGAGATTTTGACACCACTGTCCTGAAAGGTGCTCTTTAAAAAAAACCCAGCATGTCCTGGATCAGGATATGTGTTTCCTTGGGGAAAGGGGTGCTTGGCCACTGCCTCTGTTGCTCCCACAAAGTGAAGGCAACGGTGTCTGGTTGGGGGACACCCTTGCCTCCAGCGGACCTCCCGGGATGCCCAGTCCCGCGGTTGCCCCACCCCCACCTACCTGCATGCCACAGATGCGCATGCCCAGATGGGCCGAGGTGCTCTGCGCACACTTCCTCATGTGGCGGGCCTTCTTCTCCTCCGAGGCATCGTCCCCGTGCTGCCGGGTCCCCATCTTCAGGTCTAAGATGCAGGGATGCTTGTACTGTGACACGACGTTTTCCAGCAACAGGAACCCTGGTCGCGCAGCATTAAGGAAGGCTTCCTGGGACACAGAGGCCACTTTCCCGCAGGAGGTGGTCAGCGGGCCTCTGAAGCCGGCTGGAGACGCCCCCACCCGCTGAACCCTAGCCCTTCAACCCTGTTTCTTTCACTACAGACCAGCCTGTTGTCTCTATGAAGAATTCAAGGCATTGACTTTGCAGGCTGCTCTCATAAGTCCATTTTTTTTAGGGAGAGTTTATTAGGATGTGAGCTTCTGTTCCTTTCCCTTTTTGCTCTGAGGTTGAAATTTAAATGCAGGCATGAAATCCCTGGCAGGCCATGCCCAATTTACATTTTATGGCAGAAAATATGAAGGCTAAAACCTCCAGTCACTGAATGGGCCAGTACCTTTTGGGAGAAGTGCCTTGATATTAGCTTCAGAGATGAGTTGCAGGAATATTAATTTCAGCCGAATAATTATCCTGCAAAAAGCTTCTTAGGGATGCAGATTGCCGATGTCTTAGTAAGTACCTCAAAACCAGCCACCAGTTTGTGGGAAGGAGCCTAGTGGTGACAAAGGGGGCCTTCCAAGCCTGAATATGCTCCCTGAGTGTGTGGCAAGCAGAGGGGGACAGGGGAGTACCTCTCCTAAGGGTCCACTCCGCAGGTCCCTCCCTAAGAGAGGGGCCATGCCACATTCTCGCCCATCAGCTCCGTGATGGCTGTGGGGAGGATTGGGAGCGTAAAAAGGAGGTTGAGGTATGGGAACCCACCCACTCACTGAGTCTCCCTGGCCCTGCTTCAGTGCAGCAATCATGTTTCCTAACTGCCCACAGAGACCCCAGCCCTGCCCATCCTCACCGCCCAGGTGGCAGAGACATGACCAGTGACCCAACAGAGGCACTCAGTTCACCCCCCACCCCACCCCCCATCTGCCTTCCCCAGCCTCTGACTTCTCTTTGCTTTCCTGGTGGCTCAGGAGGTCAAGAATCTGCCTGCAATGCAGGAGACACAGGAGATGCAGGTTTGATCCCTGGGTCAGGAAGATACTCCGGAGGAGGATATACTCGTGCCTGAAAAATCCCCTGGACGGCGGAGTCTGGTGGGCTTAGAACCCAAAGGGTCATGAAGAGCCGGTCACGACTGAGCAACCGAGCACAGCACAGCTCTCCTCCAGGGGCCAACTTGGAGGGCTGTGCGTCCCACTCTCCCTGACATCCCTGTCTCTCCCCGGCCCTGCCTCAGCACGGTTGTCTCGGTCACCCCCCCCTTGCCCCTGCCTCCCCCACAGCAGCGTGCATGGTGGGCGGGCGGGCGGGCGGGGATACGGTGCCGCTTGTTCTCCGGGTACTCGGCACACAGGCGACTCAGGTGGGCCTGGTGGCAGTGGAGACCCCATGGGTTAAAGCTTCCCTTCTCCGTCAGGTTCCCATTCGCGTCTTCCACCAGCGAGGGGACTTGGGCCTTGAGGTGGAGCTCGGACCTCAGGAGCGCCGTGGCCGGGCTGTGGGCGAGGGGAGCACATGGCAGTCAGGACCTCGGTGGCTGGCAGGGGCCGTGGACTGCCCCTGACTACCCTCCAGGATGCCCCCCAGGACCTTGGTGCCTCCCTGTCCCGCTCAGGCCCCAGGCCCTAGGCCAGGCTAGGCTGCCGGCCTCGCTGGGTCTCTCTAAAGTCCAGAATAAGTCACACAGCATAGCGGGGGCAACCCTGCCTGGGATCAGAAGGCTGGGGGTTAGGCTGTTCCTGTGGCCTCATCGGGGGTGAGAACCACAGATCCACGGTCCACCCTCCTGCCCTCTACATTTCAGCTCCCCGGGTCTGTAGCAGGGAGATAATACACACCACTTCCTGACGCCAAGCCAGGAGGCTTAATTAGAATCTGCTGCGCTCCCTGGGGAAGGGAGGTACTTTCGTTGTATTAGCTCCCTTTTGTTTCCCATAAATGTTTAAAATTCCCCAGGGATGCCTTTCTTCTGAGAAAGGTCAGCTAACACCATCGGAGGTTTCGGAGACCTCTCCAAGGACCTCAGGTGCCCTGAGCCGCCTGCGTCTCCAGGGCCCCACTGGCCCCTCCCTCCTCACCTCGACTCGACCGCTAAGGAAAAGGATTTCTGAGAGGCATTAGCCACACTTTTTCCTTTATGTCAACTATTCTGGGGCTTCTGCTCTGCACATCTCCCCCCTCCAGACACACTCCATGGTCTCAGTGAAATAGATATTTAATTAAACAAATACACATTGAATGCCTTCTCTGTACAGGACTCGGCACGCTCACCCACTTTCGAGAAGAAATGCATTGAAATCCTCCCTCTGGAAGTGGCACCAAAGAAAATGCATTCCTTTCTTTGGCCACAGGGGTTCTGCTAGACAGAGCCCTCGTCTGAATTTGTCATTTTCTCGACTCTGGCCCCAAAGGGGAGCCGTTGGCCTTGGAACGGGCGTGAACGGTGCTGGTCCCCGCTAGGGACGCGCAGCCTGGCTTCCGGCATCCTGCCACGTGGCCTCACCTCTCCTTGAGCGAGTGTGCCCGCTGGGGGTGCTGCCACTGGGCGAGGGGGAGGGCGCTACCGCCAGTGGTCTGCTGGAGGGTCTGCCATATGGCCACCGCTGCCGACTCCGTGGAGACCGTGAAGGGCCCCCGGTTCTCAGTCAGGGGGTTGGCAACCAGGCTGAGACGGCCGCGGCTGTCCTTCTGGAGGTGCACGGTGATGGTGCCTGCAGAGGGGGAGGGGTGGACATGGTGCGATGTCCTTTCAAACCACAGTTTAATGGCAGTGGTCAACCTGCCCCCTTCCCCAGCTCCTCTCTCTAGAAAGCGCTCTGGGGACTGGCCTGACACAGATCCTACTCTGGAACGAGCCAGAGCCCATGGAGCCTGCCAGAAATGGCCGTGGGCTGACGCTTGCACAGCCCCTGCTTCGTGGCCTCTCCCTGCCCCTTCACGCTTGAAACAGGGCAGCTGCGTGCATTTATTTCATCCTCACATTCCTGCTCCTTTGGGCACAGCCCACATCACCCAGGCACCCCGTGGCACCCCATTCGGGTCCAGCCTTGGGGCATCTGAGCTGGTCCTCTGCAGAGAAGAGCCCCACCTGTGAGTGGCAGTGAGGGAAGTCGGGGGGGAGGCGGCGCATCTCTTTCTGTCTCCTTCATCACCCTTGCCTTCTCCTCCATGTAATCATGATCTGAGCAGCTTCTTCCAGGAAGCCTTCCTCTAACAGCCTCCTGCCGCCCGGGCTGCCCCTTCACCATCCTTCCTGTATCCTTGGCTTTCACACTGAGACACGTGATACACACCCCATGAGGATTATGGACAGAATGTGGTTCTTTGGTAGAAAATAGAAGGAAAGTGAGATTTTTCCAACGGTACCTTCTAACCATCCGTGTTTGTGTTTGTTTATTTTGGCCATGTCACAAGGCTTGTGGGACCTCAGCCCCCCAACCAAGGATTGAACCTGCAGTTCTAACTACTGGACTGCCACGGAACTCCCTAACCCCTGGTGTTTGTAATCCAAGCGTGACCTCCTCCTCTGGACGCTGGCTGTGACAGCAAAGGACACGCGGACCCCCCAGGAACCCGTGCACTAGCCGGGCTTCTCCTCTGGGACGTTGGCCAGGCCAGGTCCTAGGCTCTGGCTGCACATTCACGGCTCTGTGGTCATCCCCCATGGACTTCTTGCTCTGATGGCAGGGTCCACGCCTCCCTCCGTGGGGCCTGGCATCCAGTGGGTGCCCAGCCTTGCCAGAGTCCCGGTGAAGCCGGAAGGTACACTTGATCACAGCCCAGGAGACTGCCACACGAGTGGTTTTATGAAAACTGGCTCTCTGTAAAGTCCTTGATGCCCCCTCTCCCTGCAGCTGGCACAGTGAGGACTCCTCTTGGCTCTCTCACCTAACACCCCGCTCTCCATCTCTCTCCACCCTGCTTTGTGCCCGAGGGGCTGACTCTAGCGTGTACCTGTGGCTTCCTCGCCTGCCAGTTGGGCCAGTGAGGGTCACCGGTGATAGACAGGGGGAGAGGAGGAGAAAGGCTGGGGGCTGCGTCCCCCGGCTTCCCTCCCTGCTGCCCCATGGCTCTGTGCTGTTTCGCTGTGGCCTCCTTCTCGCCAGGTCAGTTCCACCATGCCCTCACTTGGCCTTTCCGGCCCGGGGGTGGCTGTAGCTTTCCCGTCCCGCTGGTCCCTGGCTGCCTCGCCATCCCTAGCTGTTTCCTCTCACCTCTTTTTTGTTGGCCACGTGACATGAGGGATCTTATTTCCCCAGCCAAGAGCTGAACCTGCGCCCCTTGCAGTGGAAGCACACTCTTAACAACTGGGCCATCAGGAAAGTGCCCCCAGTTGCTCCCTTCATCCTGTGTGCAGTTCTGCCGATAGACCCTTAAAGAATACTCTTTATTTAACCCTCTGGCACGTACCACTCATTTTCTGCTGGGACCCTGGCGGGTGGGAGAGTGCCTGCGATCGCATCCTCCCAGGCGTTTATTACCTCCCTCAGGCACTGGGTCACCTTCCCGGCCTCTAAGTGGTCATTTCTGCTGAGCCAGCCGCCGGGGCGGCTGCTTTCCCCACGCGAGGTCCTGCCGGGCCCTCCTGGGCTGCTCAGCGCAGACACTCCTTTGCAGGGCTGCCCTGTCATTCGCTCTTCAGGCCCATCTACGCCTAGCTCAGCGGTCTCCCTGGGCCAGGCCTGTCATCTCGGGTTCTCAGAGCCCTGATTCTGCGGCCTGACGGTGACCTTCGTTTCCCTCCAGTTCCTTAAAAATTCTGCTCTTCCTTAGCTCATCCCAGACCCTAGTATCCCGTGGAGCAATCGTGATGCTAACGTTCACAGCGCCCTTGAGTGCAGCATGCTGTCCTTCACCTGGACGGCCGCCTGCCTCTCTAGATGGAGCCCACCCGTGCTGTTCTTGCTGGTGAGAGCAGGGGGCTGGTGGCGGCTGGAGACACAGCACAGGAGTGATAACCGCTGCCTGCTCTTTTACACCTACTGTGTGCCAGCATTATGTGAGTTTTGTTTACTGCTAAGTTAGTGTCTATCGCTAAGCCTGCAAGGCGTTGACTGTGGTCCCCGAGGCTCAGAGAGATTGAATAACTTGCCCCAGGTCACACGGTCGGTAAGGGTGATGGCTGTGCCAGCCATGACTGTGGGAGAAGGAACAGGCTGCCACACGAAGCCCAGGATCTCTCGGGAGAGTCGGGGTTGTCACGCTGTGTTTCCCCGAGTGTGGCTGATGAGGACATTCCTGCTGTGTCCCCAGTCACATGTGGCTGGTCATTCTGTTCCGCGGGAGCAAACAGCGAGGCCACGGAGCCACCACCTCATGAGAGGCGATCAGTGTCAAGAAGCCCAGGACATGGTGCTTCGTTTCCAGCCTTGACCTTGCGGTGCTCATCCCGGGAAGGAGCCCCGCCCCAGCCCAGGCTCCAGAGCCCACTCTCCAGGTGCCAGGAGAGGGGGAGCCCCACGGCCTCTGTGCTGGTTCTTGGGGAGCTTGGAGCCTCCTGCTCACTCGGAGAGGCAGGAGGGTGTGCCAGCCAAAGGCAAGACCCTTTTGGATCTCACAAAGTTCAAGTTACCGTCCGGTGGCCCCCCGGCCTTTCCCATTTGTGAGGCTAAGGTGACGGACCTGCCAGAAATCAAGTTCCTGGGGAGCCCTGGGCCCAGGGGGCCTCCCTGGAGGGACAAGAAAAGTGACCTTCACCTGCTTCTCCAGGCTCCAGCTCTGGTCTGATCTCATCTGGTCTGAGTGTCAAAACAGATGGAGGTGAGCAGAGGAGCAAATAATGCCAAACCAGTAAAATTCAAAAGTCATTTCTATTTGTCGTGTCGTCAGGGCGACCCAGCCAGACTCCTGTCTCTGCCTTCTCGCTCCATCTCCCTGCACGCCTCTGCATGGCCATCTCCCTGCACGCCTCTGCATGGCTCCGTGTCTCTCTCTTCCTTCCCTCTCTCAGCTCAGCCCAGCCCTTCCCTCTGAAACCTGGAACCATTGCACAGAGTGTTGTACTAGTCGCTCAGTCGTGTCCAACTCTGTGCGACCCCATGGGCTGTAGCCCGCCAGGCTCCTCTGTCCATGGGATTTCCCAGGCCAGAATACTGGAGTGGGTTGCCATACCCTTCTCCAGGGGGTCTTTCCAACCCAGGGATTGAACCCAGGTCTGCTGCACTGCAGGCGGATTCTTTACCATTTGAGCCACCAGGGGAGCCCCATAGCTCACAGCGACCTTGCAGTCTCGAGATGCCTATCCTTGACAAGAGCAGCCACTCAGTGGGATTCAGACTCCCTGAGGTTTGGATTGTTTCTTTGTCAAGAGCCTTGTTGGCCCCAGCCTGGCCTCCAGCTCGCCTTGGCTGTCTCAGACACCCACAGGCTTCCAATACACTGCTGCCCCTGCCCAGCCAGGCGGGTGGGAGACCCCAGCCCCATCTGCTTACTCACCAGCCCCCCAAGCACCTCGACTGTGTCAGCTGGGCAGACGGGAGCGCTCCCTGACACACCCAGAGCACCTCAGCAATTCCAATTTGGCCGAGCAGCTTCCGTGAATATTCTGTCATGTATTTATTTTTAAGCTCATGAGGACATTAATTCGCCGACGTCTGTAATATGAACCTTGCTCATCCATTATCCAGCTGGACCTAGGAGCGTGTCCTCGCTCGCCCGAAGCTGAGGGGAGGAGGGACAGTTTCAAGATGCTCTCATGCCCAAGGAGTCCAGGCGCTCTCCGGGTCCAGGGAGGCTGCCCTGGGGAACGCAGTGCCTGCCCAGCACCCCAAAGCCATCAGCGTGCAGGCGTGAGACGGAAGAGGGTGGGCTCCGGGGCATGCGGCGGCCACATCAGCAACGGCCCCTCTTTCCGGGCTGGTCCCATCAGGATGGAAAGGGAGACCCCTGCAGCGGCCTTGTGGGCACTTGACTCACTAGCTAAGTGACCCTGGGCAAGTCACTCCCCCTCCCTTGTTGGGCTGGACGGTTCCAAGCACTGGCGTCTGGGGAGTTGTCTCTGCAGGATGGTCGTTGGAAGAGCGGGGCTGGGGGCCGAGTGGCCACACTCGGGAGCCAGACCTGAATCCTGGCTCTGTTCTACTGGCTGGGTGGCCTGAGGCAAGTTGGGTGACCTTTCTGGGCCTGTTTCTCCCCCCATGAAGTGGGGACAACGGGAGTGTCTTTCTTAGAGTGTTGTCAGGGTTAAACAAGTCAATCACAGAAACAACTTCTAGGGTGTTTGGCACTGAGTAAACGCTGAAGGTTGACCAATAGTACTTTTCTTGATTTTTTTTTTTTGGTGGGGTGCTGCATTGAGCCATATTTGGGATCTTAGTCCCTAACTAGGGATCGAACCCGTGCCCCCTTGCAGTGGAAGTGCAGCGTCTTAACCACTGGACTGCCAGGGAAGTCTTGGCATTACTTTTCTTATCGGGGGAAGGAAAAAGCCTGCACAGCCCAAGGCCCTTCAAGGGACCCTTTCCCATCCCCAGACCCGACCTTCTTCCCTCCTGCCCCAGGGGTCTGAGGGCACACAGGCCTCACTTCTGGGCCTTTTTCTAGTGTCTCCTCACATGTGTGTTTCCTTGGGTGGCGCCTGCACCCTGGCACCGGACAGCCCGTGGTATGGCAGATGAGGGGATCAGCGTTCCTCATCGTCCAAGCCTTGTGTTTGGGTGTCAGGCCATCCCATGGGCTCCACCTCACCCTCACCCACAGCCGGGCTGCATGGTCTCCCCTGATGGACGTCCTGGGCCTCCCTGATCCGGCCTCTCCTGACTTGTTTGCAATCATAGTCTCCAAGTGAGGACTCAAATTAATCTACGGAGTTAATGGGGCTCCAAGGCGGGGCGGGGGGTGGGTACCAGGATGGGCCCAAGCTGAGAGGGAAGCAAGGCAGAGGAGTAGTCTGGACAGCTGACCAGTGCCCGAGGCTCCCCAGGGCAGGGGAGACGGTGCAGGCAGATGGGGAGCAGGGAGGGCCCTGGGGTGTGGTTCTGAGACCATCAGCTCTTCCACTTCCACGGTCTGCCTGGGGTGGCCCTGGGAGCCAGTCTCAGCTCCAGTGCTGCGTGGGACCAGCGGGGAATGCTGCGGGCAGGAGGGCCCCCCTCCAGAGATCCGGCCGCCCCTCTGCTGGCTTGAGTTCACTTGTGAAGGAACAGCTGTTAACTCCAGCAGATGTTCTGACAAGGTGGGTGGTGACCCACAGCTGATGGGCAGCACCGGTCAGTGTGCACCAGCCGCCACCCCATCTCTCGTGTGTCTTGTGTCAGACTCTTGAGGGGTCCTGGCTGCCCACGACTGAAGCAGTGCCCAGGGCTCACGGCCTTGGGCCCCTCTCAGTGGGTCTGAATCTGGACGCTGAATACAGATTCTGGGCTCTGACCCAGGGATTACGATTCACAGGTCAGGAATGGGGCTTGGGAGCCTGCATTTACACATGCACACACACACACATATCCACATACATACATCAGTGATTCTGGTAAACTTGTTTGACCCCAGATCGTTCTTATGGGAAACACCAATGTATTAGGTTGCCCAAAATATTCGTAAGATGATATGGAAAAACCAGAATGACTTTTTTGGCAAACCAATAGACGGATCCCGTCCTTCCCAGTTTTCTCCATCTTTGAAATGCAGGTGTTTTTAAGTGACTTGTCTGAACGTTATCATCGCTTTCACTACAGATATTTGCACAACGAGGGCAGAAGCTTAAGGTCACAGGTCTCAAATCCTTTAAAGGAGGTCTCCTCTCTGAGCATTCCTCACTTTGTGGGGCTGGCGGCTGGCAGAGTCATGTCCTGAGCCCTGAAAGCCACTTTTACCAAAGGCTGGGGGTGGACACAACAGCCTACCTCGTGGATGCCAGCAGCCGCCCAGAGTGCACGCCCCCCGCCACCGGAGGCCGGCAAATAGCAGCCCTCCCCACGCAGCCTTCTCTCCCCAGACCTTGTGCTCAGATCTGGAACACATGCTGGGGGAGCAGGCTGCACGCCGGCTTTGCCCCTGGATGACAGTGGGAATTCTGGCTTCCCAAACACACTGTGAACCGGCTCCTCCATAACCTGTCCCAGACCCAAGGCTCCCGCCATCCGCCTGGGTCACACAAGGAAGGTCTCCACCCGTCCTGTGTCTACCAACCACGGTTGCCGGACCCGGGCACGGCGCACCTAAGGCACAGAGCAGAATGCCCCAAGGTGGGGTGGGGCTGGGGGTCACCTTATCCCGTTCTCAATCCCTCGAAGACTGGTGGCTTGAGCTAATTTACAGGGGATGCCAAATGGCATTACACTCCAGGCCTGGGGGCTGGAAGAGTTCAGAGTACCTGGGGCGGTGAAGGCCAGCGCCTGTGCAGAGCGGCAGGTCTCCATGGCAACCCTTCAACACACCACGGTGCTTGAGGAGGTGGTGGGGGCGTGCGGAGAGGCCAGCCCCTTGGGGGCTGCCTGGACACTCACCTTTGTACTGCGGGGTGAAGCGCTTCATGGCCAGTGGCAGGGACTCATAGAACCTCTGTTCCCGGGAGATGAGGGGCTTGCACACCGTGTGCTCATCATACCTCATCACGCTCAGGTGCCCCCCGACCTGGTGCAGGAAGGGCTCCAGCGGCACGCCGGGGGCGTCCACGTTGTCCTGCACCACCATGCTCCAGCGTGGGAGGGCGGGGTGGCTCCCTGCAGTCCACAAGAGGCTTCGGGGTCTGGGACTGAGGTCGCAGCTTCCGGACAGAAGGTGGGCTGTTAGTAGTCCTCAACTTTCCTTTCTCAGCCTTGGCTAGAGCACAAGAGTCTTCCTGGCTGAGGGCTCTCGGCAGTGGGGGTCCCTGGAAAACAGAGGAGAAAGGGAAGGGATGTGAGGGAGACCGTTTGGAGGGGACGAGGGCACCTGAAGTTCCCAGCCACCCCCCAGGTGTTAGATAAGACCGTAAACAGGCATTGATTTCTTCTGGAATCGTCTGTTACAAGCAACTAATAACAGTTTCCGCCTCGGGGGAGCAGGGCTGAGAGGGAGACTTCACTAAATACTATTTACAAGCGCCTTTTGAGTTTAAATATTAAAACATTCAAAAAACAAACAAAAAATCCAAAAGACGGTCCCTAAGATTACAAGCTTGAAGAGTGTAGCGAGCATGTCTGAACTGCTCACGTCCCATGGCTGGTCTTCCCCTTTGGAAATTTTGGTCCCAGCCCCAATGAGAAGAGAGTCCCTGCTGGTGGGGACTCACCATCCTGCAGGGGCTGGAGGGGTGCAGGAATGTTTCATTTTGATATAGCATATACATAAGCTGGGCACCATTTGGGCCCCACAACATCATTGCTGTGTGACCCAGGGAAGTTACTAAACCTCTCTGGGCCTCAGTTTCCCCATCTATAGAACAAGATAACAATGATACCCACTTCACAGAGTTAGGGGCAGAATTGACATATAAAGGCTATGAAAATGTTAGCCCAGTGCCTGGAGCTAAGTGCTTGATAAATGTGATCTATCATGATTATTTCTAGCATTATTGCCCTGGGGATCAGATTTTCTTACCAGTCCTGAGAGGGCCAGCTTTATCACGGATGCTTGCAAACGAGGAAAGTGAAGCCTGCAACGGCTTGCTGGGGCCCACCTCAGGCCAGGAACAGAGGCAGAAGCTAGGCAGGGGCTCCTGATTGGGTCCCCCACCGTCCGCTTGCCCTTCACCCTTTGTGAGGTCTGGCTTGCCAGACCTTAGGCAAACGCTGGAAACTCTGGCTGGAAACTTGGCCCCTAAAGACATCCTGACTTTGGGACTTTGCTGGTGGTCTAGCGGTTAGGCCTCTGAGCTTGCAGTGCAAGGGGCCCTGGGTTCGACCCCTGGTCAGGGAACTAGATCCCACATGCTGCAACAGAGTTCACGTGCTGGAACTGAAGACCCCACGTGCTGCAACTAAGACACCCAGCACAGCCAAATAAATATGTTTTTAAAATATAAAGATGTCCTGACTTTGTCTCAGGAGAGAGCCAAGGAGACACTGCCAGGGGAGGCTCTTGTGGCCGCATTCGTCATGTTCGAGAGGACAGTCCTGCGGTGGTGCCGTCACCATGGAGTTATTAATACTCTCGTCTGCTGGACTCCTGGCTGAGGATGCAACCAGGCCGTGCAGTGCTGGTCATGATCAACTCTCTAACTGACCTTCAGTCCAGACCATGGGCATGGCTGGCTGCCTCCACACGCAGCAGTGCCTGTCACTTTGTCCAGGCCCCCAGCTCACAGAAGTCCCACCATCCACTTGGATCTCCAGCGCCAGGAGGCATTGAAAGCCTCAGCCTGGCCCGTTCACGGCCCTCCACCCCGTTTCCCTTCCGAGGGGAGCTCTGTGGCCTGCCGAGCAGTAACCAATTCAGGGGTGTCTTCTGCCTGTTCTGTGCAATTGCTATGCCGGATGCATGACTAAATCGCGACTAGGGAGTCTGGGGGTGCTGGGCAAGGCCTTGGGCCTGTTGGGGAGGGCTTTCCCCAGCCCTGCTCTGAGAGCCCCCTGCCCACCACCACCCAAGGTGAGTCCTCCTTGGGATGTGCCCCAGGAGCTGAGAGAAGAAGTTGGGAGGCATGTAAATGTGAGGAGAATCAGGGATGGGTTGATACTTTCGGTCTGGTTATCAGATAAGACATTGCAGTTGCTTGGCAAACCTAATCCTCCCTGCAAACTCCTGCCGAAGGAGGAAGGAAGAGAAAAACCAAGGCGGCCTGACGCCTCTTCTCTCACTGGGCTCACTTGGGTGCCAGCCTTTGCCAGCTGACCTGTCCCCAGGTCAGGGAGGCAGAGGCGCAGCTGGGAGGCAGAGGGACAGCCTGCTTGTGAAGTTCATTTATAGCCACTCCTGGAAGGAGCCAAGGCCCTGGCCTGCACAGTCTCCCTGGGGGTCAGCGCTGGCCAGACCCACACTCACCTCCTCAAGCCCAGCTCTGCCCGGGAACCCAGGTGGCGTCCCCAGCAGACCCTTGTGCAGCCACCCAGGGCGGCCCCTCATGCTTCTCTCCCCTCACCCGGTCTCCCAGAGGAGCCCTAAGGACATAGATGTTACCTTGCAGTGTGGTGTGGGAGGAGATGGTAACAATAAATGGGAACAATAATGGGAACAGTAAATGGTAAAAAACACAACACAGGCAATGTCCCGGGTGTTTACCTACATTCACCCATGTGAGCCTCACCGCTGCCTGATGAGGGAATTAGTGTCATCAGCCTTTTATAGGTGAGGAAAATGAGGCACAGAGAGGTTCAGTAACTTGCCTGTGTGCACCCAGCTACTCAGGGGAGACCAGGGATTTGAACCCAGGCACACTAGCCCAGAGCACAATCACGGGTCGTCCTGCGGAAATGCCGGGGGCTGCTGTTTCTCTACTTCGAGAGTCAGGAAATAGAGCCCCAAGGAGGCTGGGACTTGGCCAAAGTCACTCACAAGTCACTGGCTGTGATGACACAGGCACTTGGGTTTTCTTGTCTCCAGGCCTGGTTTCTCCTACCCTGATACCCTTTGGCCAGCCCTCCCCCCACCTGCTACAGTGAGTGCATGTCCCAGTGGTGGCTGGGGTCCACGTGTCTGCAGAAATCAGCACGAGGGGTCAGGTGAGGCCCCCTGGCGCTGGGCCTTGGTACTGGCCTGCATGGGGCTTTCAGCTGAGGGGGTGTCACCTGGATCTGAGAGGCACTGTCCGTTCCCAGAGCCTCCCCATCCCGTCACCTGCCACCCGCACGGTCAGACGTTCTCAGGGGCCCTGGCCGAACCTCCTCAGGGAGCCAGGATCAGCCAGAAGTTCCTCCAAGATGGCCCCTACACAGCAACGCAAACCCTCCCGCCCCCAGGCTTGGCAGCAGCTTTTTTAAAATGCTGGACTTGAAGCTGGGGAAAACTGAGGCCCTTCCGCTTAAGGGTCACCTTAGGGTATGGCCTGGGGCAAGATTGAGGGTCCTCGGGCTCCTGATGCAGATTGTGGGAAAGGGGCGCAGGGAGGACGGACGGGCGCGGGGGTGGGAGATAGAGGGGCGCGGGGAGAGGCACGGAGGGGCGCACGGGGGGAGGACGGGCGGGCGGGGAGGGGACGGAGGGGAGCGCGTTGGGGGGTACGGAGGGACGCGCGGGGGAGGACGGAGGGCGCGCGGGGGGGACAGACGGGAGCACGAGGAGGACAGACGGGCGCGCAGGGGAGGACGAAGGGGCGCGCGGGGAGGACAGATGAGGGGCGCGCGGCGGTGGGGGACGGAGGGGCGCGCGGCGGGGGGAGGACGGAGGGGCGCGCAGCAGGGGAGACGGAGGGGCGCGCGGGGGTGAGGGACGGAGGGGCGCGCGGCGGGGGGAGGGCGGAGGGGCGCGCAGCGGGGGACGGAGGGGCGCGCTGAGGGGTGGGGATAGACGGGCGCGCGGGATGGAGGGGCAGTGGCTTAGTCCCCTGGCTTCCTGCCTGAGCCGGGCAAGTGGGTTTGCTGCTGCTCAAGGAGCCGCTCTGTGGCTTCCCCCAAGCGCTGACGCTGACCTTGGATTCCCAAGGAGGCTGAAGTTCCCATCGGTCGCTGTGGGACCGAGCTAGAGAAGGCCTCCCTTTCTCCCATCCCTCCTGCCGAGTCCTAAATGAATAATTCAGGCTGACAGAGCTTTCTCAGCCGACCTGCCTTTCACCACTGGACAGGCACTTCAGTCAGTGGCCAGAGCCTCAGCCCTGAGCGTTGCCTCTGGGCCCAGGAGTTCTGGGCAGGAGTGTTTGGTGCCTGGCTCTGCTCCAGGCCCCCCACCAGGTAGCTGAGACCCCTGGGGTGAACCAAGCCTTGGTTTACCGCCACTGCCACCGCCTTCGCAGGAGCTTCACAGCCCCCTTTGGAGAGCCCGTTTCCCCGGCATCCTCAGCGCTGGGGCTTTGTCACTGCATGGGCGGTGCCCAGGACCGACTCCTGTGGCTCGGCCTGGGTGCTGGGAGGGCGGGCGAGGCGCTCGCCGAGGCAGGACCTCACAGCCCCTCTGACACGCCGAGGGGCTCCCTTTAGTGCTTTGTGGGGACACACAGGGCCCTCTACCCAGCCCAGGCCTCCTCTCGCAGACCACAGCCCAGACCTCCGACTCTGAGTCCGTCCTGAGTGCTCTCTGGGGAGGAAGTGGCTGAGGGAAGATGGAGGAGGGGAGAGGGAGGGCGAGGCACCCCAGCCTGCGGAGTTAGAGCCCCCGCCCTGGGAGGAACGGACAAACAGCCCCAGATCCCTGTGTCCTCCTGCCCCGTCGCTGGGTCATGTCCTGAATGAAATGACTCCAGGAGGACTCAAGGGGCGAATTTCTCTAGTGGGGCCCAGCCATGGAGCTGGGTGTCAAAGGAGGCCCTGGACCAGCTGGTTCACTGCAGGGGTCTGAGTGACGGCCAGCCTGGTCTGAAAGGAGGGTCACGGACAGCAGGGCCTGCCGGTGTATTTGGCTCCCTGGGTGGGGACAGATGACAGCAGCGGTGAAGCCAGGAGCAGGGACAGAGGCCACCCATCGAGCTGAGGTGGAAGAGGGCATCGTGGCTCAGGGCTCGTCACCACAGGCCAGCACATGTTAGTTCCTCTTCCTGGGAGACTTCGTTGTGTATCTGACTTTCCCTCGAGGCTTCCCAGGTGGCGCCAGTGATAAAGAACCCGCCTGCCAAGGCAGGAGACAGGAGTTTGATACCTGAGTTGGGAAGATCCCCTGGAGGAGGGCATGGCAGTCCCCTCCAGGATTCTTGCCTGGAGAATCTCATGGACAGAGGAGCCTGGCGGGCTACAGTCCACGGGGTCGCAAAGAGTCAGACACAGCTGAAGAGACTGAGCACGCACACACGCATGCAACCTCTCCCCACAGGCTAAACTGGAGTTCATTAAAAATTTCAGAAGGAACACCTCGTTTAGAACTTGTCTCTCCCTTTTTAGGGAAGATGGCAGGTGAAACCACAAACTAAACTTGTAAGGGTTCAACGTGGACTAAATGAGTCACGAACTCTATCTTATCAGAGGCTGTCAGCTCCTTGTATCTGGAAACTAGTTGGTTGACTATGGTTATTGTCAAAACTGTTCACAAATATTCTGTTTTTTTTTTTTCCCCCCTGCAGGAACGTGGTATGACTGCACTTCCCTTGTCCTCTGAAGGTACGTTGGCCAAAACATGATGTGCTTTGGCTAACATCACGTGGAATGGAGTGACGGATGCCACTTCCGGGAGGAGCATTTAGAGCAAGCAGTGCCCCGCATACTCTTTGCCTGGCCAGGATGATTTGGGAAGCACAGTCACTTCCTCAGTGACGGTCATGACAGAGAAAGCAATCCAGGTTATATTAGGCACTGAGGTTTGGGGGTGTTTTTGTCACACAGCACAACCTAGTCCGTCCTGACTAACTCACCAGCTGACAGCCAGATACCCAGTATGGAGCAGCCCCAGGCTTGAATACATCCTCTGTGTTATAGCCACTCCTGTGAGGCATCCACGGCGGGCCACTGGCCTTACAACGTCCCCCTCTGTTTCTCAGAATAATTTTCAGATGGAGACAAGTGGAAGAGCTTTCTCAGGGTCCAGAGAGTGAGCACCAGTGCTGAAATTCAGCCACAGTGAATCTGTCTCCTTCCAAAGCTGATGCCACTCTGCCCTACCATGTGGTCCCCTTCTAAGAGGGTGGGGCACTCTGGGTGCCTCTGAGAGTCCTGAGACCTGAGTGGGGCCCAGGCTCCTATCTGAGACCCTCTCTGTGCTGTGAGCCTCAGCTGCCCACATCAGCAGCAGGAGCCCACTGGGAGCTCACACTTGGCAGGGCGGTGGGGGTGCCATCCCTGGGGGCAGGGTTCCACGAGGAGCCGGGCAGTGTGGATTCACGGTGCCACGGGTGGAAGACTCCCTTCCGTGGGCCACTCAAGCCCTGACCCAAAGCCACACCAGCAGCACCAGCAACATTATCTGCAGACTAGAAAAGCAATATCCACAGCTTGCGATCATTTCTCAAATGTATCTAAATGCTTCGGTGTTTACCAAAATACAAATTCATTTAAAGGCATTATTAAGTTCCTGGTAGTTTTTATCATCATCTATTTTCTCAATCAACAGATACTAAAAGTCTAATGAATATCGCAGAGGGACTCCTAGGGAACAAATTAGGTTGAAAAATGAGTCCTAGTTAGAAAGGTTAGAAGAGATATTGCTGAGGGACCGGGGCAGGGGTATGAGATGGGGGAGATGGAGGCTGGGCCTGGGGGAGCTTGAGGAAGGCCTGTTTCAGGGTGCGTGTGTGCAGGGAGCACAGTGAGGAAGGGAAGGACAGGCAGGGAGATGGGACCAGAGGGAGGGCTGAGTGGGGAGGCAGAGGTGGGTGCTGCTGGGGTCCAGGCAGAGGAGGTCTTACCCCTCCATCAGTCTAGGCAGGAGGGGGTTGCCTGAGAACACCGAGGTATGAACGCTTTCTGGACTGCGTCTCAGTAGATCGAAGGGGGAGAGGTGCGCTCTGGGGAGGAGATAATTAAGAAACAGCTTGCAGCAAAAGAAGACTGCAAAATAAAATGCGTCGGGCAGCAGACTCAGAAGCAGCATAGTTTATGGCCTGCCCTCTCGCCTCTGAAGCTCTAAGGTACATTTTGCAGGCCACTCAGAGCCAGAGGTTTGGTACAAGTACCACTCAATGTCTCTGTGATGCCCAAGGGAGCATTTTTTAATCTATTAGAGATGAGAGGACCCGAAAACCATTTAAAACCACTTAGGTTGGAATGGGCAGGAGCATTTTGGAGTTGCTCACATGGCAGAGTGCTGTGTATCATCTGAGACCATCTAGGCTTGGAAGGCACAAGATTATTTTCTGGGGAGAAAAAAAAAATCAAGTTTTTAAATCCATCCTAGAAATGACTCAAGGGCTGTGGGACGGCGAGCCCCACGGTCTGCACGGTCCCAGTCCAGTGGGATCAATACTGAATGCTGGGGACGTCACACATCACCTTCTCAGTTGTGGCTGAAAGATGTGGCTTTGGAGAGCATCTATTTCCCGGGGAAGGCTTGATTTCCAGAGTCACAGAGCAATACTTCATCTTCCTGACTTATTTCTAAGCTGATGTTATCCTTTGAGGGAAGATATTCTTCCCCGTCTCCTTTTCTCTTAACATTTAAAATCTCCCAACGTTCCTCCAGCTTGAGGACCTAATGCGATTTTAATACAGCTATTATTAGTTTAGAAGCCCTTCAGCCCCTGACAAATGTCCGTAGCAGCAGCGACGATGTTCTGATCTTGCTGTCAGGGCGGGAGACGCATGGGGCAAAGATGACTCAAGAGCCCAGTGCTCCTGGAAGGGCTGCTGGGGCCAGCGAGGATGGGGTGGGGTGGGGTGGGGTAGGGCAGGGAGGGCTTCTGTCTTCCCAACCCCAATGGAGCCGGACCTCATGATAGCACCTTGGGACCTCGGCCCCGCCATCCCCCGGGCACGCTGGGCACCTCGCCTACCGCCCCTCCCAGGCAGGCTTGTCTCCTGGAAACTGCTGCCCCTGGAAGCTTGGATACTGGAGAAGCTTGATGGGACCTTGGACCCTCCTCCCAGGGTCTGGATATCACTAGACGTCCAGACCACATTTTCCAGCCTCTGACACCCTTCCCCACGCCTTTCTCTAAGTCACATGACCAGCCACCCACCGAGCCAGAGATAGATGGTCTTGTCGGTGGTTACTATGGAATCTTCAGGACTCTAACAAGAGATAGGTTTTTGAAGGTCAAAACACAACAGTGAGGGGTGGAACAAGCCTACGTGTGTGTGTGCGCGCAGTCACCGTCCTTCGGGCCGTGGAGCTGAGCTGGGCAAGTGTGAAGCGTGAGGCTTTGCCCAGCAGAGGGCAGCAGCAGACGGGCCGGAACCACCTAGAGAGGAAGCACTTGGACCGGCACCACCTTGGCCCAGCGACTAGGGTCCCTTCTCCAACGGCCCTGACTTTGCTCGGCCTGTCCTCAGAGAGCTGGGACAGCAGCTGAAGGGCCGGTGAGGAGCACTGCTGAGGATCCGGGAGCCAGGCTCAACTCACAGGGGAAGGACCTCAAAACCAGAGACGGGGGCCGGCCGAGGAGGTGGCTGAGCAGAGTGGAAGCATCTTCAGCATCTACACCCCACTGGCTCCTTCCCCCGGGATGGGCGGACCCCATGCCCCCTTCATCTGCCATCCGGGCCGGCCTCCCCAACCTGCTCCCTGAACAAGCTGGTGCTTGATTCTCATAAAGTTGACTCCTCTTCCCCAGTGGCTGCTGATGAACGAGACAGCAACCACACGGGAAGGACGTCTTAGGCGCTGTGCTTGGAGCTGGAGGACGCAGGAGCAGGCTGTCGACCACGAGGGGGTGGGGGGCCTCAGCCTGGCCTGCTGCCCCCAGGGTGTCCTGGGGCAGAGCACTGGAAGGACCCCTGGGAGCCGCAGCCCCGTTGCAGAAGAGGGGTTTCTCAGATCCCTGATAAGAAGCTGACTTTGTAGGGGCACGAGGGGGCGAGGGTGCCTGGACGCCACGCAGTGGGGCCCGGAGCCCTGGGTCTGCCTAGACTCCTGACCCCTTCCCCTCCAGGCCTCAGTCTCCCTCTCCGGAATAAGCTGCTGAGCCAGCCCAGTTCTCACCCTCCTGTGGGGCAGCTGGCCATTCAGTTCAGCTGGTCACTGTCGGGGGCGGGGTGGGAAACGGGGGTGGGGAGGATGAGGGTTGGCTGAGATGCTACCAGACTGAAAGCGGGGGTCCTCCCCCCACCCCATTGGATCCTCGTCTAAACAAAGCATTGAACACCATTTAGGAACAACTGGGGAAATTGGAACGTGGCCTGGACGTAGCCATCCTTGGGGAGCCAATAATATCGTCAGTGGGGTAAAGCACTGGGGTTACATAAGGACCTGAACTGAGGTGCTTTGAGGGGAAATGCTGTGACGTCCATAGGTTACTTCAAAATACCTTAGCCTTAGAGAATACAATGAAGCAAATGCGGCAAAACTCAGACACACTGTGTAAATCCAGCCGCAGAATATGCAAATGTTCATTGTGTCATTCCTTCTATTTTTTTCTTGTAGGCTTAAAGTTTTTCATAGTAAAAAGGCTAAAAAAATAAACCAGCAGCTCTTAAAAACCGTAGAAGCCTGACTCTTGCCTGGTGGGATCCAAATCTCCTGGGAGGGACCCACCCTGGATGTTTTCAAGGCCCCCAGAGAGCCTGAGGACGGTGGCAGGCTCAGGTTCAAGTCTCAAGTTCCCTGGGGGTGGCCCCAGGAGAGCCCATGGGAAAGGGGACCCTAAAGACTGCCCCTGCCCAGGGCAGGGGGTGCCCTGGCGGTGACACACCTCTGTGGCCGTGTCCACGCCCGCCCCCGCTCCACCGAGGTGCCCGCGCCCCGGCCCCAGCCCCGGCCCCGAAGGTGCTGATGTCATCCGGTCCCGGGGCCCCTCCCGGCTGCTGGAACGAGATGTGCCGTTCCCGGGGCCCTTGCTGCCCAAAGCTCCTGGGACAGCTGCCCAGCGTGAAGGGTTAAACCCAGCAAGGGCTCCAGCCCCTGAACCTGCCCTCACAGCGTCCCTGAAGCCCAGCCCTGCCACCTTCACGCAGGAGCCCAGATTCCAGAACAACATAGGAGGGGGCCGGAGGGGGTGACTCCTGGGGGAGGGGAGGGCAAACGGAGAGGAGCCAGGGACAGAATTTCTATGCTGCTGAGCTGTGCCAACAGCCCCCATGCCCCCAACACAGACGCACACGGACACACTGGGGCCCCTCTAGTCGGGGGGTCCACCTCTGAGTCCCACAGCGTGAACAGGCCTCGCCCTGGCCCTGGCACCATCGGGGCCCTCCCTGCCCAGGCTTATTCCCCATGGCAGCACTTACCGGAGCTGCACCCCGGGCGGGGCCACGGGGCTGTGCGGGAGACAGGGGTCCAGCGGAGAGCGGTCTTCCCAGTCAGTGACCGCCGGCTGGCGTGTTGGGCAAAGGCCCTTCCCAGTGCCCCAGTGTGGAGAAGTCAGCGTCCATAATAGCACTGGCAGAGCAGGCTGCCCAGACTCAGGTCAGCCCGCAGGGCTGGACTGCAGAGGCCCGGGGCGGGGGGGTCACCTGACCCTCTGGGAGGGCCAGCAGGGGCTGGCTGGCGTGGGCAGCTGTCAGCTGGTGTCGGGCTGCCCTGGGGCAGGGCCAGAGGGCCTGGGAGGGAGAGGGAGGAAGGGGAGGAAGGGAGGAGGGGTCTGGAGGGATGTCAGGCCCTGGGCACCAAAGGCCAAGTGCCTCAGGCCCCTGGTTAGCTTTTGATTCCCTGTTTATGGGGTAAGGCTGGCGTGGGGGTCGTGTTCTCCCTTCTCCTCGTCTCCCGCCTCCACCCCAGTCCCGACAACGTCACTGCCAGTTTGCCCCTAGCAGCGGCTGCCAGAGGACAGTCTTGGGCGAGACATTCAATCAACAGTCAGTGTGAGGACAGTCAGTGCATCAGGTGTTTTCAAGGCCCTCGTGGGTACAGATACTTGGCTAGGCTGAGCCAGAAACCTGCCGGAACAGGGCCTGTTGTCAGGGGGTTACAGTCAGGGCCTCCGGCAAGTCACAGGGCAGCTCCAGGGTAAGTGGTGAGAGGATGGGGCGTGGTGTGCGTGTGTGTTCAGGGGGCGTGGTGTGCATGAGTGTTGGTGGGGGGGGCGTGGTGTGCATGTGTGTTCAGGGGGCGTGGTGTGCGTGAGTGTTGGTGGGGGGGTGTGGTGTGCATGTGTGTTCGGGGGCATGGCGTACGTATGTGTTGGTGGCCTGGGGGGGCGGTGGGGGGGCGTGGTGTGCGTGTGTGTTGGTGTGCGGGCGTGGTGTGCGTGTGTGTTGGTGGGGGGTCATGGTGTGCGTGTGTGTTAGTGGGGGGGCAGTGTGTGTGTGTTGGGGGGGTGTGTGTGTGTTGGTGGGGGGGTGTGATGTGCATGTGTGTTGGTGGCCTGGGGGGGGGCGGTGGGGGGCAGTGTGTGTGTGTTGGTGGGGGGGCGGTGTGTGTGTGTTGGGGGGTGCATGTGTGTTAGTGGGGGGCGTGGTGTGTGTGTGTGCATGTGTGTTGGTGGCGGGGGACGGTGTGTGTGCTGTCACCAGGCTGGGGGAAGCAGGGAAGGTATCCTGGAGGAGGTGACCTACAGAAGGAGACCTGAAGGAGGAGGCGGCTCATCGGGTTTGGTGTGGGGGAGCGTGGTGAGGGGAGAGCTCAGAGGGGCAGGTGTGGGGGTGGGCAGGGATGCCTTACAGCCCTCTGTCCTCAGCTTCTCAGGAGGTTCCCAAGGGCTTCCTACCAGAGAGAGCGGGGCTCCACTGTGTGCAGAGGGCTCGCTCTGGCCTGCTTTGGGGAGAGGGTTTGAGGATACCAGGCAGATGGGCAGGTGCTGAGCCGCAGCTGCTGTCCTCCAGGTGCGCCCTGGCCTGGCAGGGAGAGCAGGCGCAGGGTGGAAGCCACAGGCAGTTTCCTTAGATGTTGAGGAGGCAGGCTGGACAAGGTCTGGGGGCGGTGAGCAAAGGACAGGGACTCAGCAAGGGGCAGACTTCAGGTCCGAGTGACGCTGGACCAGGTATCAGGAAGGCCTGAAGTCCGCCCTTCAGGTCCCCGCGGCCAGCCTGCACTCCTGGCCGTGGTGCCTCTGGGTGCTGAGCGGCCCACTCGCACTGACCCGCCCATGCCTTCTCTGTGTGTGAGCGCTTGGTCCCCTGAGGCTCTGCCCAGTCCCCTCTGCCAGCTTCTCTCTTGGCGGGTCCTGCCCCTGTCTCACTCTGGGCCACGTCCCCCATGTCCTGGTTCCCCAGGGCCCCCTCCCCCGCCTCCTGGTCTGACAAGCCCCCTCCCGCCGCCCCTCGCAGAGCTGTTGCTGCAGCACCAGGTGCCTGGCTTTCCCCACGCCCCTCCTGCGTTTCCCTGTGTCCATGGAGCCCCTCTACCAGTCTCCCTCACTGCTCACTCACAGCAGGAGAGCCAGGGCCAGAACCCCAGTCTCCTGACCCTCCTCCCAGAGGCTTCCTCGGTCCCTGTCCACGCAGTGCCTGCCGCACCCACTCTGGGGCCTGGCACAGCACGTGCTGCTGGACAGATGTGTTATTGGCAGAAAGAGGGGGCTGGGGCCCCCACCCACCAACCCAGCCCAGCTGCCCTTCCTGCTGATGAACTCTTTTCCAGGTTCCCCCCGCAGGTCCTCCCCTTCCCTGGACAGGGATTCCTGGGGCACCCTGAGGCCTGGTTTAAAGCAGAGTGAGGATCCCAGACACCCTCGCCCTTTGTTCCCCAGCCCAGACTGGCGAATTCCATTTCAGCAGGGAAAGCAGGTCCAGCTAAAAGGCTGGGGTCTGATTGCCTGGCCATGACCTTCCTTCCCCACCACCCTCCCTCATTCCCCTTTCCTTCCTGGCTGGGCTCAGATCCCTGTTTGGGAACCTCACAGCAACACAGGCCGAGCAGGGGGGCCCCTAGAAGGGCAGAGGGGAGGGCCCACCATGGCCCCGAGGGGCGGAGTCTAGGGGAACTCAGGGCCTCAAGAGGGTTAGTTCATCTTCCAGTGGTTTCTATTTTTGCTCTGTTGTTGCAAAGAGCAAGATGCCACACTGACTCCTCATTCACTCATTAATTGAACAACGTTTCTGAGCACCTAGGATGTGATCTGAGACACAGCAGTGAGCAAAAGCACCCATGATGTGGGCCTTTCTGTTGTGCAATCAGAGGGCGCTCTATTTCTGTTTCCGGCTGCTGCCAAGTTCTCTCCGTGGTCACTTTTCCGAAGCTTGGCCTCGCCTGCAAGATGCCTGCTCCCTGCCTCTTTCCCCAGCCACATCCGGGACCCTGTGACGCTGGGCCTGGTTCCTGTCTCTCCTCCAGGAAATCAGCCCTGACCAGCACCTGGCTCTTCTGTGCACCGAACATTCCAGACTAGCTCTTAGCGCCCACCATTTGGAGGTAGAACGTGCCTGGGCTCATAAGCATGCTCTGGGCTTCCTGGTGGCTCAGATGGTAAAAAGTCTCCCTGCAGTGCAGGAAGCCTGGGTTCAATCCCTGGGTTGTGAAGGTCCTCTGGAGAAGGGAAATACTCCAGTATTCTCGGCTGGAGAATCCCATGGACAGAGGAGCTTGGCGGGCTACAGTCCCTGGGATGGCGAAGAGTCGGACACAACTGAACGACTAACACTGCTACCATGGGCGCACTGCAACCATCTGGGGCCCATCCTCAAGTCAAAGGAGTGGGCTGGTCCCTCCCTGCCTTGCTCCCCCTTCGCCCATCTGCCCACAGCTTCCCCTGACCTTTTCAGGACGCCCCTCTCCCGGCCCTTCCCTGCTGCCCTCCCAGCAGTTCATCCAGCTCCAGGTCTTGTGGATTTCACGTCCCAGGCTGGTCCCCTCTGCTCCATTTCCACGGCCACCTCCCTGCCGTCTCCCGCATGATGGTGCTATAGCTCCTCGTGCTGTCCTCCCAACAGCCATCCTCCCCAGACTGACGATTTAGAACGATTTGGGTCACGTCATTTACCTGCTTAATACTCTTCCATGACTCCCGGTCCTAAGAAAAAATGTCCAAATGCCTCCCCGGGGCCCAGCTCCCCGGCCCCAGTTCAACTCTGTGGTCCAGTGACACCTTGCATGGGGCCTTGGCACCAGCTGTTCCTTCTGCCTGGGATGCCCTTCTTTCATCCCTCTGCCTAGTTTTCACCCTTCAGAGGCCAGCGAAGCATCACCTCCACCAAGAAGCCGTCCCTGAGCTCTCTGATGTGGGCCACCAACCAGTACCTTTCATACTTGCGTGATTATTTGCTCCGGCATGTTCTCCTTCCTCGAGAATGGTGACTTGGCTCATTTCGTTTGACAGTATGTGCCCAGCATGTGGCTCAGCGCCAGTTTCCCAGTGTACATGTTTGATGAATGAGTGAAGGGGTGAGCTCGTTCTGGGTCTCTGGCTCCCCCTCCCAGCCTCTTCCTCTCCCAGCTCTGGCTCTCACAGCTGGGGGTGTGTACAGTCAAGAGCCTTCAGGGATTTCCTCTCCTTTCCCTGGCCCGGGGCGTGGGGTCCTCAGCCTAGTCACTGTGATGGTTTTCCTTAGCAGCTCCCCTGTGACCCAGTTTCCTTGCTCTGGAGACAACAACCCTCGGTGTTCCAGGACGTGTCATCACCCCTCCCACGGGGTAGACATCACAGTGCCATGGGTCCTGCCAACTCGCCCAGTTTCCAGAAAAAAGCCCCTCCACTCCACTGCATGGGCCCCAGCTGGGCATCCCACCCTCTCCTTCCTTCCCTGCCCCCTCCCTGGTGGTGTAGTGTCCTCCAGGACAAGTGTGCAGACCGCTTCCTCCACCACGCCCCCGCTGCGTGAGGAGCCCCATTTTACAGGCAGGAGCGTCGAGGCTCAGGGAGGAAGTACACGTGGTCCTGTGAGCTTCTCCACGGTCTCTTTCTGTGTCCCTCTTTTTCTTCCTGTCAGTTAGGGCCTGGGCTGTCTTAGCTTTTTATTCACTCACTCATTTTTTTTTTTTTTTTCTTTTCTTTGCTGTGCTGTGGGCTTGCAGGGTCTTAGTTCCCCAACCAGGGATTGAACCCGGGCCCTGCAGTGAGAGGGTGGAGTCCTAGCCACTGGACCCCGAGGGAATCCCTAGTCTTAGCTCTTTCTGTCTCAGGTTTTCCCTTTTCCGTCACATTCTCCTGCTCCCTTTTCTGTTTCTGCTGATACTTCTTGTTCTCATTCTGCTGTGTTCAGGCCATATGTGAGTTTACATGTGTGTGTGTGTGCACGTATCTGTGTGTATGTGTGACTGCAAGTGTGTGAACGTGCATGTTGATGGGAGCAGGTGTGATCCAGATGTGGGTGTGCAAGCAAGTTGAGTCGGGGACATTCTGGGCTCAACAGGAACGTCCTGATTAGCAGGCCTAATCAGGTTCTCTGCAGAGGGCAGGGGAATGGATTTTGCCCAGAGACTTGGGCCCTGAGGGACCCCACAGAGGCCCCGGGAGCCCCAAAGGGAACCAGAGAGGAAGGTCCTGGGCACAGCGGCCCTGGGCTTCCTTCGAGGCTGGCGTGTGGCTCTAGCTTGCCTGCCCCCCCAAGTCTCCCAGACTCTCCCCAAGCCGCCCAAGCCCTCTGGTATTTGGCCACCTTGTCCATCAGCTGCTGCCCCCAAAGACGGTGCTGGTCGCTGGCAGCTTCTCACGGTCTTGGGAAGCTGGGCGGCTGGCAACTGCCCCCGAATTGGGCCTGTACTGGCCTGACTGCCTTGCCTCCCACCCTGACCCCACCTGGGAGGGAACTTGTATCCTGGATCCCATCCCAGACTCAGCATCACGGGAGGCCTGGGCTTCGCTGGGATCCCAAACGGCTGACGAGCTATGACCTCCGGGGCTGCAGGGGCCACGACTGACCTTCCTCAGCCTCCACCCCCCAGGGAACTTGAAACTTTGAGGAGACTGCACCCAGCAGGGCAGGCGCCAAATCCTCTGTCAGTCGGCTGGGCTCCACTGACAAGGTCACCCAGGGATGCCACCCGGCAGTCCCAGGAGGAACGTCAGGGGAGGCGAGAGCATGGGGTCAGGGGTGGGGGAGTGCTAGGGAGCCCCCAGTGTGGCCACCCCCCAGCAGCAAGCTGTCGGGGGCACCTGCTCTTCACATGCACACATTTCCTCATCTCACCCTCACATCCAGGGCGGGGTTGGGGCCATTATACCCTCGGTCACAGCTGAGAAACAGCGGCCCAGAGAGGCCGCGTGAGTGGTACAGCTGGGGTTTGCACACAGGGCCCGCTCTCAGCCACTAGCTTATTCATCAATCAGCCCCACGGTCACACCCACTAAGGCAAGGATACCCCTACATCAAGGAGAGGCCAGATGCCCGAGTGAGCCCCCACTCCCCCAGGCCAGTCTGGGGCCGGGTCTGGGCTGGGGAGGAGGCAGGAGGGAGGTGTGGCTGGGTCCCTATGCGGGGACACAGGCAGGGCATGCGGCACGGGGCTGGTTACGTCCCCAGCTAGCGTTTGGCGAGGGCTCAGCGAGGACTGCTTCCCCAGACAGCACTCAGGAGGGTGGATGCTCATGGGCTGTTAATCCAAGAAAGAGCCAGTGTGTGACGAGGATCGAGATTCCAGTTACATGTCAGGACTCTGGGGTCTGACTCCTCTGGCCTTAACTTGCATGAGGTCTCCCTGGAGGCCGACATCAAAGGCCACCAGAGGAAGGCGCCTGCCGTGCCCTGAGCCCCAGAGATTCTGCCGCTGTTCCTAGAGTGGAGGGCGGCCCTCCTGGAGGGCACAGGCTGCGGCCGGCTGTCTGGGCATGAGAGGAGTGGCGCGGGGAGGGGCTGCCCCAGAGCAGCCCCCCAGAGGGTGACCCCACCGTTTGTGCCTTTAATTTTCACAGCTTCGTTGGTTCTGCTGGTCAGAGCAACGCTTTCCGGACAGAAGTGAAATCTCAGAACATCCGAGCTGGAGGGGCCCTCAGAGGCCACCAGCTATCATCTTTTCATTTTACAGCGGAGGAGAGACAAAGCAAGGCTGCAAAGAGATGAAAGGTCTTGCCCAGAGTCACATAACGGTCAGTGGAATAGCCAGACTTGAACCTGCGGCCTGTGCTGCAGGGGATGGAGGGCTGGTGAGGAGCGTGGATAGTGAGGTGCACACACCTGGGTTCCAGTCTCAGCTCTGCCATTTCCTGGTGATGTGACCTGGGACGAGCATCTCAACCTCACCAAGCCTCAGTTTTTGCATCTGTGAAGTGGGCATAATTTTCTTAGGGCTATGTTTTGATGACGTTGTACAAATAAAAAACATTTAGCACAGTGTTTGACACAAGGTACCCCAGATGTTGGCTGTTATTATTATAAATTCCAGTAAGGCCTTACATGAATGGGCCTCTGTTGGGGAGGGGAACCACAGTGACTACATTTTCCAACTCTGAGTTCAGCTTCATGCCCTGAAATGGTTATATGGGGACAGCAGCCCAGAATATTTGAATTTGAGCCTGCCCCCCCAATGCAGGACATGTGGGTACCACTGGGGCATGTGTGAAGTGCTGGGGAGCGTAAGGAGGGCGAGGTTAATCAGCTTGCCATGGGGTGAGCTTCAAGGCATCCAAGCTGGACCCTGAAGAGCACATAGGAGTCCTGGGCAGAGAAGAGAATGGAGGGAACAGCAAGGTGAAGAGCACCCATGAAAGTCCAGAGAGTGTGGAGAGCATGGAGTTTCCAGAAACCTTCAGAGTGGCTGGAGTGGCGGGGGTGGGGGGACAGTGGAGAGAGGACCCCTCATCTCTCCCCCCACTTTGAGAGGTGCTGCATTTTGACTATGAAGCTAGGACCACAGTTCCAGGCAAGGGCCACCCTTCAGAGCTAACATAATTTTTCTGTCATTTCACAGGTGAGGAACAGGAGACCCGCAGAGGGGATGGCCTCCTGGGGACCCCAGCTGCGCGGGTAGAAGCAGGTAATGGCCCACTCTCAGGCCAGCTGTGGGTGGTGGGAGCAGGGGAGGGCTGACTTGGGGAACCGGGGCTCCCGGGTGATGACTGGTGCTGGCAGGAAGGGCCGCCTGGGCCTGTAAGAGTGATGGGCAGGGGTGACGGCCAGGGGCAGCTGATGCACATTATTTATGGCTGCTTCTCCACGAGTCCTTCAGGGCCGTGAAGGTAATTGAATAAGTGAGCGTGAGCAAACGTGGGCGATCGTTTAATTGTGGCAGAAAATGAAGTTGGTTGCAGCTGGGGGCCGCCAGCCCATTACCGTCGGCCGTGGTTTCTGCTGAGCTGAGCACATGGGGCTGGGCGGCCATCCATCCTTGGCCCACCCCCGCCCCAGCCCTGGGCGGCCCACCCCAGGCCAGCAGGGCCCCGGCAGGCTGGTGATCGGGGAGTCTGTTCTTCGGGCAGCTGCTCCCCAGAACACTTTCTCTGCCCCAGGAAGGCCCTGGAGGCTGCTACAGTTGGCGAGGGGCCTGGGACGACCCGGGAGGGCAGGGGCGAGGCCTCGGCCTGGTGGCAAGAACGGGGTGGGGGGTTCAAATCATGACATTTGGCACAGAATGTCAACAGACACAGATAAAGCCCTTGTCAAGCGCCGGGCACTGTTCTAACTACTAGTTGTTATCAACTTGGATTAATCCTCTGATCACCCTGTGAGGGAAGTGCTCTTCTTATGCCCAGATTTCACAGATAAGGAAGCTCTGGCTGCTGACTCCTTGCCCTGGATTGAGAAGCTCTGAGATTCCGGAGCGGGGGGGTCCTGATGAGTGAGGGCTGCTGCGGCAGCGATAAAGGGAAATGCAGTCAGGACCTGATCATGATGGTCCCACGGGCCTCTCGGGTGTTCTCTTCCTCACCACTTGCCCTGTTTCAGCGTGGCTGGCCACCCGCTGCCTGCCCCTCTGAGCAAGACCAGCGCAGAAGCCTGGACCCCAAGTTCCGAGGCAGGGGGAGGCCCTCGAAGGCCTGGCTAGCTCACCTCCAGAGCTCTGGCCCTCTGGCCTTTGCTGCTCTGGTGACCTTTCCAGCCCTCCTAAGGGAGCAGAGAAAATTAGGCTTGGGGACTTCCCTGGTGGTTCAGTGGCCAAGACTCCACGCTCCCCATGCAGGAGCCCTGGGTTCAATCCCTGGCCAGGGAACTAGATCCCACATGCTACAAGATGCGGCAAAGCCAAATAAATAAATAAAAATAAATATTAAAGAACAAAGAAATAAAATTAGGCCTGAGATGTGAGTAGCCAGTTCACCCTCCCCAGCAGAGGGGCAGCCACATGGCCCCAGGGTGATCCATGCCAGGAAGGCAGTCCAGCTGCCTGGGGGGCCAGGGCAGGGCTGGGGGCTGGGTCTAGACCTCGGGGGGCCCTGGGCTTCCTGCGTTTTATCTGACACTCCCACTCTGGCACCAGGCTCACCTCTCATGTGGGGGGCACCCCATCTTCTCCGTGCACCCAGGCTGCGGTGGGGCCCCGCGTGGGGCAGGGCCGGATCGTCAGCCTTGAGTTGGACCTCCTGGCTGCCTTGCCTGTGCCTGGAGCTTGGCTGCCCGGATGGCCTTGGGTGGCCACTCCCTCCAGCCTCTTGTCACGGCGCCTCTGTCCTCCCCCCTGGGGCGGGTGACGTACTCGCGGCGGCCGCCCCGAATTTCCATGGCCTGTGGGCTGCACGGCCGCTTGCACAATCAGCCCCACTCTGAGCGCTAAGGCACGGATCTATCGACTTCCTCCTCCCTCCAACCTGCATCCTCCGCCCAGCTGTGCTGTGAGGTTTTTGAGGGCAGAGGACCCTGTCCTTTTGCCTTTCACTCATTCGTTTATCCAGGCGGCACCTGCCACGTACCAGTGTTGTGCTGGGTTTTGGGACTTTACAAAAATGAATCAATAATGCCCTTGCAGTTGATCCACACAGTGGAGTGAACACTGGGTCCCCAATCCCCGCTAAATGATGGCAAAGGGGGCAAAAAGAGGCGCTTCGAGGACAGAGGATGAGCCAGGGGAGGACTGCACGGGAGACTCAGCTTTGGGAGATGCAACTAACATCTAGCTATCCTCACTTTGGGGAAGGCCCACCATTGAAGGGATTGAACAAGGAGGACGGGATTCAACAAGGAAAAAGTTGGGAGGCCTCTGAAATGAGGCAGCTTGTCCTCCTGATGCAGGAGGACGGGCTGAAAACTCAAGAGTCACCAGGCTCTGGGGGCTGGCGACACCCTGCTTCTAGACCCAGGCACTGCCCGCAGGTTGGGGCTCCCACAGTCAGAACAAGAGGGAGTGCCGGGAGGCCCAGTCTCAAGGCCAAGTCTGGAAGAGGCGATCTTAAAGGATGACTTCCGACAAAGTGAGGATAGAAATCAAGAAAGAAAGCAACCCCGGACCCGGCAAGCAGGGGTCCAGTGTTGGAAGGTGGTGCAGGGGAGGCCTAGGACCCCAAGATTCTGTAGGGAGGGTCCCGCAGGACTGGTCAGATTACCAGAGGGATATGACCACCTCAAGAGGAGGGTTTTTTGTTGTTGCTGCTGTTTTTGCTGTGCCGCTCAGTTTGCAAGATCTTAGTTCTCTGACCAGAGATTGAACCCAGGCCCCGGCAGTGAAAGCGCTGAGTCCTAACCACTGAACCTTCAGGGAATTTCCCTGAGAGTAGGTTTAAAGTCTGGTCAGAGGCTCTGGCGTAGATTGATGACAGGAACACAGAAATTTGAAGGAACAAATAAAAAGCCTCAAAAGGCAACTTGATTAACTTTAGGAAACAAAGAGTTTTCTAGAAGAGAAAATCTAATCCTGAGACACTGCATGATTCAGATTCAATCATATCGACATGCTGTAGCAGGAATGTACGCCTGAGATGCTGATTTCATGGAAATGATAGTAGACGTTTAGAGGTTGGGAGGGGGAGGGGAAATGGGTTATGGAGTACTTGAATCTTAATGGGAAGTAACATTCTAATCGACAGTAAGAAATCAATAGATACAATCCAAAATAGAAAAATCACGAATTTGTAGTATCTGCACATCAGGTAGAAGAGAGACACCCAGGAGCAGAAGAAAACGACCAACGGAGGTGAAAGTTGGCCTGGAGGCGGGCAGGGGAGGGTTTTTTTATCAGCTGTGAAATACTGTTTGATTCTTAAAATTAGACCACATGTGACTATAAACGTTAAACTTACTTAAAAAGGAGAGGAGGATGTTTTGCCACAATTTAAAAAGAGGAAAGGGAAGGAAGAGGCCCCCAACATAAAGATCTAATGCACCAAGGCAGCCCCCCACTCCCACCCCCACCCCCACCCCCCACCTCGGGCTCAGCTGAAGCCGGCGGGTGGACCTGGGCAGGTGGGCGGCTGTGGAAGCACAGAGCCAGCTCACGGGAGGTCCCAGGCAGATGTCAGTGTGAGAAGCTAATCCTCGCTAATGGGTTAATTGCTCCACCTCTCAGATGTCACAAGGGCCCTTCAGCAGCTTCCGGCAGATTCTCCAAAGATTCACTGGCTGGAAGCAGTGACCCTAAATCAGAAAAGCAACTCCTGGGGGGCGCAGCTCCGGACACGACCCTGGGGAGGTATGGGGGGGTGCTGGAGGCCCAGAGTCTTCCCTTTTCTGGATTCCATGTCACGTGCAGGAGCCGGAGAGTGAGTGTGGTGGTGTGTGTGTGTTGGGGAGGGACATGTGTGCACGAAGCACGCACAGGTGTGTGCACAGAAGTGCACACGAGCCCGCGGGTGTGCGTGCACGCACATGTGTGCATGGCGTCTGCTTGGAGGGCTGTGGTCTGTTCTGTCCAGTCTCACGCCCCGAACCCAGGGGCCGCCCTGGGAGACTCGCCTCCCTCCCTGGCAGGTGTCTGGGAGCTGGGGAAGGAAATCCCGGAAACCCGCTTCCGCTTGGCTCTCTTCCTCAGTCTCCTCACATGTTTCTTCTCCAGGACTTGAAGCATTCTCTCTCTTCCTTCCTTGGACACACCTACTCGGAGGTGAGGCTCTGATGGGCTTTTATGTTTAAAAAGGACAAAGTGTTAAGCTAAAGGAATGAATTTTTAATGGTGGGATTTCAGGCCTTTTTCTCTCAGGAGAAGTTCTGTTTGTTTTGGCTTCAGTTTGGTTTTGTCAGAGAAGTTTCCCCACGTCCCTGGAGCCACTCTGAAGCCCCAGGCTCCCTCCTGGATGCTGTCAGCCAGGGCCCTCTCCCAACTGGTGCCAGAGCGCTTCCTGGGGTGGGCGTGTGGGGGGTCATCATCTTCCTCTGGCTCCAGAATGGGCCCCAGGCAGGGAGGGTGAGGGTTAGGGTGGGCGCACGGACCCTCTGCTCTGCCTTCAGCCCGCCCAGCCCTGGCGCACCGTCCCCAGAGGGAGGCAGGGGCATCCCAGGGGGCCAGGAGTGACCTGCACCCCCTCCCAAGCAGTGGGGGCCAGGCAGAGGGCAGCATGACCACCCCAGGTCTGGCCGACAACGGTGACACCCAGGCCGGCTCCCCTTGCTCCGTCGGGGGCGGCAAGTGCCCTCTCTGTGGGGGAGGCCTCAGAGGGGGCCAGGGGAGGGATGAACCCCTCGCCCACCCTCAGCCCCCAGGGGCCCACCCAGGGGCTCTGTGTGCCCCCTCAGGCTGCAGCGGCTGTATCGGGCCCCCACCCGGTACTGACTCTCAGCGCAGCACAATCGCCTGCCCTCTTGTCAGTCCTGGAGGACGGGAAGGGGGAAGGACCACCTCTGGGGATATCGCTGAGTCCCTGCCCCTCCCTGGACTTGCTCTCCTTCTCCTCAGGCTCCTGGCCCCGGGAGGCCCCCAGCGGAGCTGGAGGAGGGCCCAGCACCAGGGGTGGGTGAGATGCCAGCACCCCCTTGGAGATCAGAACTGCTAGTCGGGTCAGCTGACCCCATCTCTGGCCACCTGAGTGACCCTCCTGGGGGACTGGACCTGGAGCTTGGGCTCCTCGGGTGCCAGCGTCACTGCTCTGGTCTCCCCAGTCTGCCCAGAGCCCCCTAAAGCCCACCGTGTGCTCAGCCATGGGACTCCTCATCCGAAGCCTCCGAGCCCTCCTTTTCCCATCCCTCCACCACCCGGCCCGCTGGTACCAGAGCTGCCCTGCAGGACAAGCCTCAGCCTGGGCCACAGGCAAGGCCGCTTGACTCAGCAGTCCCTGCTGTGCCCACAGCCGGCGGGGAGGTTGCAGGTGCCTCCCCTCCCTGCCCAGGCATCAAGTCACAGGGCTTGAATACTTCCCAGGACAGGGAGCTCATCAGCCCCAGGCAGCAGCCTGCCCCAGGCAGAAACGCTTCGACTTCCGAGACAAGTCCTTTGTGATGAACTGACACCTGAACACCGGTTAATTCCATCTGTTTACACATTTTCGTCATCCGCATCATTATTAATACTGTCTACATACCAGCACACTGCAGTATGTCAGCGAATCCTTCACCACTTGTGGAGCTGGGGCCTGTCTCTCCATCATGTACTGGTAGATGGGAAACCTGAGGTCCAGAGGAAGTGTGTCACCTAAGTGTGTGACACGGCCAGGAAGTCACAGAACGTGGGCTCAGATCCAGAGCCCAGGCCCTTGCCAGCCAGGGGTGTGCCCATCCAGGTTCCACCATCTGCTTAGCTCCCCTCTCCAGCGTGTTCTTACTTCTCTGCCAGGGGCCACTACCCCACAAAGCTCACACCTTCTCCCCCAGACCCTGCAGATGGATCAACTACTCCTCCAGGAAGTCCTCCTGAGACAGCCAAAGGGTATGGAAGGAACCCTCTTCCCAAGGTATCTTCTAATAGAGGAAGGGAGGGGTTAAGGGGTGGGAGACAGGTGTCTTATTCAGGGTTCTCATGGGTCAAAAATCTTGGTTAAACTTTAACCAAGAGCTTGCCTAAAACAAACAAACAAAACAAAATGAAGAAAGAAAGAAAAAAACTAAAAAAAAAGAGCTCGCCTAGTGTCATGCCATCTCAGTAAAGGGCAAGACCTTCAAACTCATCTAGTTCCATCCATCTATTCCATGCTAGCATATCTGTTGTGTGCCCATGTAGCCTCTGCTTACGTACCTCCAGTGATGGGGGGCTCATTATCTACCAAGGCAGTTCAAGGCTCAAAATACCTTCTCCTACAGAGCCAAGGTTTGTCTCCTTGAGGTTTCTGTTTCATAGGTCCAGCCCTGCCCTTCATGGGTCATCAGAACTAGCCTAACCCTTCCCTTATGATGTTGGGAGCAAGGGACCATATTCCTGCTGAACCTTCTCTCAGCAAAACCCAAGAGAGGGGGCCAGTAAGAGATCCCTCAGAGAAAATGAGAGGTGCCCCCCAGACAAGAGTGCAACATCCCACTCCCAGTCCTCAGCTGAGCTGCCAGAACTGTGAGCTGGACTGTGTTAGCTTCGGGGTGGAGGGCGGAGAGAGTTCTTGGAGTAATCCTCCCATGTCCGCACCCCCCCACCACTTTGGGAAGTCCCAGGCCTGACTCTTGCTGGGATGTGTTTAAAGGGAGAGGCTGCCTGGGGGTGCCCTGGCCCCAGGAAAGGAGAGATGGGCATGGGGACCTGATACCAGGGGGACAGAGAAGAGGGCGATCAGGCTTGAGCTGCCTAAAAGGTACCTGCCCAACAGGACAGCCTGACCAAACCAGGCTTCAGACTCACGTGCTCTGACTCCCAGTCCCGCTAACTTCAAACCTGGGTGGTATACCTTTACTGATGCACCCACGATCGACTTCTCCATCGCTTCCCATAGTCCTGACCATCAGCCCGTGGTTCCAAAGCCCTGCTGGAACTTGGCTCCGGCGCCCTCTGCATCCCCAGTTCTGTGCAGTGAGGCCTGTGGCCCCAGATGCTGGCATCTCATTGCCTTTCTCCTGTGAGTTGCTATTCCTTGCCCATTCCTCCGCACATGAAGGCAGGGCACAAATAAATCAATAAAACAAAAATAAACACGTTTGTCCCTGTTAAGTTTCATCTTGTTAGATCCACCCCATTGCTCCGGCCTGTCAACTTTCCTTTAGAGCCCGGCTCTGTCATCTGGCATATTTGCCATCATCCCCCCAACAGTGTGGCATCTGCAAATTTGATAAAGTACATGGAGCGTGTGTGTCTCAGATGAAACCCCCTCCCCCAACGGGATGGCTGGAGCACAGTCATGCATAAGCACGTGTCCATACACATACATCCACACACATACTCTTCTCTCTGTCTGGGCCCCATCAACCACCTTCAAGATCCTGGGCCGGGGTGAGCCCCGGGTACCTGTGCCCCCACAGAGGACTTGGTACTCAGCAGATGTTGCTGTGCATGTGGGGGGTTGGGACACTCTGGGGACCTGGGGACCTTCTCACCTCCCCTGGCCATTGTTCCGTCAATCTCTGACCTACCTGCGCCCTGCCAGCCTCTTCCACCGAGGTCTTGGGTCTCCTGGATGGCTGTGCGGCCCTCCCTGCCTCCCCTGCTAAACATGCAGTGCCCCCCACCCCCGCAGGTTGTGATGGCGGCTGCCGGCGTGGAGCCAGCCCGACTGCCTGGAGTGAGGACTCCTTCTCCCCCACACCTGCTGAGCACCAGCCCTCTGATCCTTCTCTTCAGGGGACCCCAGACTTCATCTTTGCAGTAATTGCATACCAGGGGTAGCCAAGTCAGAAAGATCCAGGTCCTCACTGCAGAGGCCTGCCAGACACCGCTTTGGCAGAATGAAAAATAAAACCCAAGGCCTAGACTGATCTTCCAGAATCTTCTGGTCCATTCCCAGCCTCCAAGCACTGGATGTTGGATTGGCGGGGTAGAGGGATCAGACAGTTTCCTCCTCCTCCCTTCCTGTGACACCAGCTTCTTGTTCTTCCCTCCAGAAAGGTGGCAAAAGTTAGTTACATGTATTCTTCAGCTGATGCTAGGAATAAACACCGCCCAATTCCTGGTGGCTGACGCCAACATACAGTGATTTCTTACACTATCGCACCGTGGGTCCGCCCGAGATCCAGCCTAGGCTGTTGCTTCTCCAGGACTCAGGGTTCGGCAGCACCACTGAACCATAGCCGAGGAAGTAGGGCAGACCCGCGCCAGCTCTCGAAGCCTCTGCCTCCCAGCCCCACTGTTGCTTCAGGTCACCAGCTAACGCAAGTTATGGAAAGTGACAGTCGCTCAGTCCTGTCCGACTCTCTGTGACCCCACGGACTATACAGTCCCTGGAACTCTCCAGGCCAGAATACTGGAGTGGGTAGCCGTTCCCTTCTCCAGGGGATCTTCCCAACCCAGGTATCGAACCCAGGTCTCCTGTGCTGCAGGCAGATTCTTTACCAGCTGAGCCACAAGGGAAGCCCACGGTCAGGCCCAGTTTTCAAAGAGAGTAGGGAAGTGTGATCTTTTCTTGTGGCGGGAACTTTGGCAAATGGCCTTGGTGATTCTTCTGCCCGCTAGCCGATCCTGTCCCTCAGAGGGGCCCGAATTCCCACCATCCACTTGGATGCTGGCTCTTGAGTCCAGCGTGGGCTGCTCTTACCCTTTCCTCCCTACCGCCTGTGTGCCCAGGACACGGCCCTCGTCTCTCGAATTTCTGCTCCACGGTGCACGTCTTGTCTTTTCTCTTCCCGTCTCGGTGTGCCACCCCTTCCTCTGAGAGGCCCTCCTCCCACTTCCTGCTTGGAGAATCCCGAGGACAGAGGAGGCTGGCTACAGGCTACAGTTCACAGGGTCTCAAAGAGTCGGACACCTCCCGCCTCCTATCTCCAGTGCTGCTCGTGGGAGGCCTGGGGCTCCATCCCCAGTGGCTGGCCAGGAGGTGGGCCCCACTCCCGTCCATCTGAGCCCTTCCCATCTCTCCCTCCCTCCGATGTCCCAGAGCAGCAGCAGCCAGGTGGGGGAGCCCTCTGAGAATGTGTGGCTGCAGTCAGGCCCTGGTGCCCCCCCCACCCCCCGAGCCTGGATGGAGCTCGGAGGCCCCCTCACGCTTGCCTCTCCAGGGATTGGCTTCTGAGAGCACATGCGCACACCTGGTGCCCAGATTTGTCTGAGCTTGTTTTTGTCACTTCGAGCTATGACACACACTCATGGGGAACTTGTCCGAACCTGTGTCTGTTCTATCACAAGCAACAGACCACCCAAAATGTAGTTGTGATAACATTTCATAGAAACACACACACACAGCATGTCAGAGTGGTTAGACCTAAATAAGGTCTGTGCCTGGGTGAATAGTTACTCTCTCAAGGTCGGTTTCCTAGTTTGGACAGGGTACACAATTCTGTGGGGTCGCTGGAGGAGCTGGGTTGAAGGGTACAGGAGAAATTGCAGTACTGGTTTTGTATCTCTTTATGAGCCAAACGATTTCAAATGAAGAAGTTATAATAATAACACAAGGACTTCCCTGCTCGTCCAGGGGTTGAGACTCCACCCTTCTGCTGTAGGGGGCGCAGATTTGATCTTTGGTTGGGAACTAAGCTCCCCGTTATGCTACATGGCGCAGCCAAAAAATTCAAAAAGCGAAAACAACAGACTTAGTAGCTTAAAACAACACCAGGCATTTACTCCTGATCCTGCGATTTGGGCGCTGCTGGAGAGGGACGGCTGATCTCTGCTCACCTGGGACTGGGGCCCCAGCTGGGATGCTGCACCAGCTGGGGTTGGCAGGCATCTGTCTCCCCACAAGGTCCTTCAGCAAGGCAGCTGCGCCTCGTTATGTGGTGGCTCCAGGCCCAAGAGGGTGAAAGCAGGAGTGACAAGGCCCCCAACGCCTCCGGCCAAAATTAGCCAGTGTCCCTCTGGCCACATTCCACTGGTCAAAGCTGACCCAGGGCCAACCCAGATTCAAGGAAGAAGAAATACCACTTGGATGCGTGTTTTCTGGGTCCAGCGTGGAATGGTCTTCCATGAGATGGAGGAAGTGGCAGAGAACCTGCGGCATCTTTAACTCACGGCCATCACTGATGTGATGGACAGGGAGGCCTGGCGTCCTGTGATTCATGGGGTCGCAGAGAGTCAGACACGACTGAGCGACTGATCTGATCTGATCACTGATGTATCAGAAGCTTCTGAATTTGCCCCAGGGTGTCTGGTCCAGCCTCCTCACTGGGGATGTGGGGATGGAGGCTGGAGAGCCGGCGGGGGTGGGGGGGTGGTCAGCCACGCAGAGGGGCGTGGGTTTAGGAGCAGAGCTGGACTGCTGACCCAGGGCTCACCCTACATCACCCCGGGGACGCCCCAGTCCCACACAGGGCAGCTTCGCCAGCCTGGCATCACCGCTTGGGATTCTGTTTTGCACGTGCTGGTGTTTGCAATCAAAAAGTTCAGCGGCCCTTCCAGTGTGCTTAAATTAGTCCCCATGAAAACCAAATCATTTCATTTGCAGAGAAGGGCTTAATTGCAAGGGGAACGAGGCAAAGGGAATTCTGTTGCCTGTTTTCATTGAAGAAAATTACTGTACTTTCCCCTGTCTTCTTTACTAAACAGAAGCAGCTTAGAAATTGGGCTGTAATCACCAGTGATACCTCTCCTACCCTTTCTGTTCAGAGCCTGCTCAGCATTCCCGGCTCCTGACACCCTGCTCTGGGCCATTCTTGCCCACCCACCTGGCAGGGCAGCCTGATCCCAAGTCCTGGTGCTGGGCAGCATCTCCCCGGTTTGGCTGGAGTCTCACCTCGCCCCTGCGATGTTGAGAGGATTGCCTGAGATGTTACTGGGGCCTCAGCCAGGGACTGGCCCACGCTCTTGGCAGGAAGAAACACCTCATCCCTTTCTTCAGAAAACACATGAAGTGGACTTCTCTGGTGGTCCAGTGGTTAAGATTCCATGTTTCCAATGCAGGAGATGTGAGTTCGATCCCTGGTCGGGGAATTAAGATCCCATACGCCACAGTGGGGGAAAAAGAAAAAAAAAGAAAACACATGAAATCTGCTCCAAGCCCCTACTCACCAGGGCTGCAGAGAAGTTCCATTTTGAACGAAGAGCATCCCCACTAGCATCTTATGCAAAGCCTAGGGCTGGTCATGTATGGATGTGAGAGTTGGACTGTAAAGAAAGCTGAGCGCCGAAGAATGGATGCTTTTGAACTGTGGTGTTGGAGAAGACTCTTGAGAGTCTGCTGGACTGCAAGGAGATCCAACTAGTCCATCCTAAAGAAAATCAGTCCTGAATATTCATCAGAAGGACTGATGCTGAAGCTGAAACTCCAATACTTTGGCCACCTGATGTCAAGAACTGACTCATTTGAAAAGACCCTGATGCTGGGAAAAGATTGAAGGCAGGAGGAGAAGGGGACGACAGAGGATGAGATAATTGCATGGCATCACCGACTCAATGGACATGAGTTTGAGTAAGCTCGGGGAGTTGGTGATGGACAGGGAGGCCTGGTGTGCTGCAGTCCATGGGGTCGCAAAGAGTCGGACACAATTGAGCAACTGAACTGAACTGAGGGCTGGTATGCTTTAGTGCCTGGCAGAAGGTAGGGAGCCTGGGCCGTCTGCACCTTCTGTCCTTTGATGCTGTGGGCTGGCAAGTCCTTGGGGCTCGGTCCCATAGGAGGTGCATGAGGAAGCGAAATTTGTAGCACTTCCTGTGTTGAGAGAAATGAAGGAGGGCTGGGCCTAGAGAGTGTGCAGGGTGGGGTGCAGCCAGTTCCCCATGGGGATAGCGGTCGGGAGGAGATCAGGGTTGGGAGAGGCAAGCACAGAGGCTCAGAGGCAGCAGTGGGCCTGGGGAGGGCCACAAGGCGTGTGGCCTGAGTGGAGGGAGGAGCAGGGGCCGCGGGAGCCTCCAGGGTCTCTGTGAGGTCCTGGTTGTTTGTCTGGAACGAGGTGGTTCCATTCTGTTCTGGCAAACCCTCAGCAACTCAACAGATTCCCCCTCTTTGGAGAAGAAAAGAGAGGCAGGCCATCTAGGGTCACACCCTGGCTCCATTACCTTCCTGACCTCTCCGAGCCTGTCCCCCCAAGGAGCGGGTAACAACAGCACCCGCCCCCTGGGGGCGTCATGAGCGCATCGCGAAGCTATCATATGTTGACTAATTTTATCATGTCTTTTAAAAGAACTTCCTCTACTACAGGGATACGCTGATTAGCCCCAGTTGGTCCTGAGAAGGCTGGGTCTCCACCTCCACCCCCTGGAAACACAGCACCCGGCGGAATGCTGCCCCTCACTCACCAGCCCCTCCTTTTCAGAGGACCCTCTGTCCAGATCCTTTTCTCTCAAGCTTGCTCAGGGATGGGAGTGCAGAGCTGACCCGGCTGCCCAAGAGGTGCTGCTCCCTGAGTAACTGCTCCCCTTATCCCCCCCTTTGGGGGAGGCCGACAGGATAATGGATTTGAGTCCACACACCTGTCTCAACAAAAGGGTTTTTTTTTTTTGAGGCTCAAAGTCAATGGTGTATTAATTAAGGGGGAACAGCTGCTAACTACTGCAGTTCTTATGATAAGTCAGTGACAAACGGCTGTGTTTACCTTTTTCCCAAGCAGAGACTCTGGAAGGTGGCCTGGAGGTCCTGGGTGGATGTCCACAGGCGAGATTTGTGGGGCGCACCTCCCGCTTCCTCAGCCATCAAGCTTCTTTACTGGTGACCCCAAGCCCGAGAGGGCCGTTCGTCCCCGAGGAGGACAGGGCTGTGGCCTGGGGAGCCGGGGAAGGGACCAGCGGAAACTTCTCAACAGTGGGCCCCCCCCAAAGATGCCCTCAGACCCCTTCCTCACGCAAATCCCACTGCCTCGTGCTGTTCCTAGGGAAATGAGAGCTGCTGAAAGGGGGGGCTTGGCCCTTCAAAGCTGAGAAAGGCTGCAGAGCTGAGTGGAGCTGCCTGCAGGACTGAGGATGTTGCTTGCCCGCCTGGGGCCTTTGTGCCAGGTGCTCTCCACCATAAAGGAAGGGGCTGGGCGGCGGGAGCCTTTTGTTATTTCCTTTATTTTGATCTTGCTCCTGCTCTCCAAACAGCTTCACAGAAATAGAACCTGGCGTTAGCTCCCTTCTCAACTTAAGACAAAACACGGCAGCGGGGAAAATCTTGCGCTGAAAATCAGAAATGGGAAGATGGGTTTGTTTTTTCCAGGGTTGTGTTTCTGGGTCCTTGACTATCAATTTACCCACCATGTTTCCAGCTGATGGGAGGATGGCAGGATGGCGCTAACCTGCCAATCGCACCCATGTGGCCGGGCAGTGGAGTGGCCTTCATCCCAGGCTGACCCAGGAAGGCCCACCGCACATGGCGCTGACCCCCACTGCTAGCAGCTCACCCGCTGTGCCCCCAGGGTACAGGCAATGCTGGTAGAGAGCAGTAGGACCCTCAAAGCCCTCCCAGCAACCCTCTGACTCCACTGGAGGGACTCCCACACATCCCGAGCTGTGTTCTCCCCAGTGGCCAGCCCCGAAGAGACAAGTTTGCCATCAATGTCCACTTCCTGCTTCCCTAGGAGTCACCATCAGTGGCCAAGACACCCTGTCCAACTTCACCCGGCTCTTTCTCTCCTTCCTATGGCAGGTGCTCAGCACCTCTGGGAGCCTCTGTGGCCTTGAGGGAGGCAGAAATGGGGCAAGAGAAAGTGGCCCCCGCTTCTTACTACCCAGAGCCCAGGCATACATCTTTTGAGTTCAACCTGCAGGGCAGCGTCATCACACCGTGTTATAAAGTGGAAACTGAGGGTCCAAGGTATGTGGTTTGCCTGAGGCCGCTCCAGCCTTCTCTCGCAGAATAAGTCTCCCTGGCCAGCGCTTAATAACTCTGCACGTTGCCTCTCCTTACATATTGCTTTGAGGGGAGAGGGAAAGAACCACGGACGAGAACCACATCCATTTTTAATAAGCATTTATTTATCCAAGAGTTTCAGCCCTGATAGTGAAGCCTGTTGCAGTTTCTTCTGGCTGGAGCCTGCTTATGAGACCTGCTTTGCCACGGGGCAGGCGCTGGGATTCCAGGCCCGCCCATCACCCCAGACATCAGAAAAAATGAGAGAGTATTGCTCAAATGAGGGAGACTGGCGCTTTATTAAGGAAACAAAAAATACCAGTAAGACCAGAGAGGTGCTTAAAGCCTTTTGGAGGCAGCTGTTCCGTCTCCTCGGCTCGTCTCCTCCCCCGCCCGCCGCGGACCTGAGCCCGCGGGGATGTGGCTCACCCGGAGGGGCCCCAGCCCTGAGCTCATCAGGCCCCCGCGAGGGTTTGGGGGCGCTCCGCCGGCGGGGAGGGCGGGGCGCTTAGGGCTAGAGCCCGGGGGCGGCAGGGGGCGCCCTCACTCCCGCCTGGAGCCCAGCAGCCGATGTTCCGGCAAATCGCCCCGGGGCGGGGAGGCGGGGTGGTCACCGTCAACCCAGCGATCCTCACCCACCGGGAGTTCCAGGCTCCGCGGGGCCGCCCAGCTGGCGGCAGCCCGACTCGCCTCTCGGCGGGGTTCCTTCCGAGAGGTCACCCCAGCTGCTCAGGCCCCCCAGCCAGAGCCCTCGCACGGCCAGACCGTGTCTAAACAGTTCTCCTAGGGTACTTAACTTCCAGCCCCTTCCCCTCGGGATCACAGGCCCCACCCAGCTCGAGGAGGCTTTCTCCCTCACTCCTGGGCTCCCCAGGAACACCCTGCGAAGGCACATGACCGAGCTGCTCCCCAGGCCCTGCTGCCCCAGCCCGCCACCCCAAACCACCTCCCGCGGGCGCGGTGGGCTCACCGGGCGCACACTTGCTCTGCAAGGGCTCATGGCCCCTGCGCTTTTATTTCTTCGTGAAAAACCAACCCCTCTCCTCTTTGCGCCAGCAACACTGGGTAGACAGGATGGCCAGATGCAGAGGCAGCTGCCCCCTGGCTCCTCCCCTTGCCCTCTGAGGACGCTCACGTTTTCCCACGGAGCCCAGTCTCACACCTTTGGAACCAAGGTCAGGAGGCGGGCGAGTCAAGGCAAGTGTGAATTCAGCACCGGCAGGGCGTAGCCGTCTCGTGTCCGTCCCAGAGGCGACTGGCCTGGGACAGGCTGATTAGGTACCGCCCCCGCCCAGGGTTTATCGCTCTGAGTCAGAGAAGGAAGAGGGCTTAGTCCATCTCCACACCAGCATATCTTCCCCGGCCACGCGGTGGGACTCCGTCTGGATCCGGGATTCGTTGGAGGCCAGGAACTCCACCGCCCGGTCCCACACTCGCTTCATGCGCCTCCTGCAGAGAGGGGGAGGGGAAGCTCAGGAGGCCAGACGGCCCAGGGCTGCCAAGGGAGGTGGGCTGTGGATGCCCTCTGTACCAAAGCAGGGAGCTCACCCAGAATTTATCTATCTGTGGGAAGAGTGGTCAGGTGCTAACAGGGCTCTTGCAGAGGAGAGAAATTTCGTGAGCCCAGAGAAAGGTTTCCTCAACCTTCTCTGCTCCAAAAGCTTTCAGTTAAAGGGAGCTGAAAGGAGCTGCAGCTCCCCGCCCCCCACCCCAGGTGTCCAAGTGGGAAGACTCTTGCTAGGACTTGATACTGCAGCAGGCCCGCCGCCCCCCTCCAGTGAGGGATGCATTTTAATGTCTCGTGTGGGCCAATTAGACAGTGACCACTGGGCTGTTGAGTCCAGACTCCACAGCACTTCAGGGGATGGGGCTGAACTAAGCCTCCAGCGGGGGAGGCCTGGACGCTGGAGCTGCCTGTGGAAACAGAGCCACTAGGTCGGGCAGTCTTTGCAGTGATCAGAGTCCCTGCTCTTTGGGGTCCCCGGGGCCCTGCACCCCCTCAGACAGCCTCCTAGTTTCTCTTTGCTCCTCTAGACCAGACAGGAAGATCCCAGGGCGGTGGGGGAGGGCTGCTCTGATGTCTACCCTTTGGTGAGACCCAGCCTCATGTCTGACTGCAGACCACTCCCCAGCACCCCAAGCATGCAATGAATGTTGGGGGGTGTGTGGAGCAGGGGGTTCAGCGGGGAGCGCGGATGGAGGGAAGCTCCGGAGGTGGCTCCTGACTCAGGAGGCAGAGTGGGGTCTCGGGGCTTTCTTCCCGGGGAGGTCAGGTCCAAACCCCAGGGCTGTTCAGCAGTCCTCACTTGGCTGGTCTGGCCCTGGCTCCGGGGACCGAGACCTTCACAGCGGCTCCTGAGCGGGGAGGGCCTCACTCGGTCCCTTCCCGGGCCGCCCATTATCAAGTGATGAGCAAGCTGGCCCGCGTGCCTCCCCAAACCAGCTCTTCAGAGCTCCCTCACCGCCCACAAGCAGGCCCTCCCCGCAGGGCAGCGTGTGCACGCAGGGCTGACTGATCGCCTGTGTCCCCATGAGCCAAGGGCTCGGCTGCCCTGACTGAGCGCCCATCAGCGGCCTCCCCGAGAGCTGGAGGGCTGCGGTGGCCTCGTGCGGGGGCCCACTGGTCATCCTACACCCTGTCAGTCTGCTTGAAGTTCCCTGCCTGTCACCATCCTGGGGCTGGGGTGGACGTGAGTGCGCCTCAGCATCTTCACATCTTCCAGCTCCTCCTGGACTGACAACCACAGAGCCCGGCACTGGGAACATAGAAAGGGCGCCAGCCCACGGTCTCCGAGCAGCTTCCTCACCATCCTTGTGCCTCAGTGTCCTCATCTGTAAAGTGGGGTCCTCGCTGTTCCCCCCACCCCCCAGGACCATGCTGAAGGTGGAGTGAGAGAGCGCGGCACCTGGCCGGAGAACTCGGTAGAGTGTGAGCCCACACTGCAGTGGGCCCTCCCTGCTGGCCACCTCCTGGGACTCTGGCCCCCGATTCTACCCCACCCCTGGGTTTGTCAGGGATCCATCCAGCATCTGCAGCCCACAGGGACAGAGGTCCCGGAGTCATGCATGACAATGGCCGGCCAACTCCTTCCATGAGTCGTGAGCCCATTCACTGCTGTGAAACGCTGTTTCCAAGTACAGGTGTGTGCATTCATATATGGGAACTGGACTGTGTTATCTTAGGTAAGACGTGTTTCTGACTGTGCATCATGGCTAATGACGTGTGAAAAACAACCTCCTCTTCCTCGCCAGTGACTGATTCAAGGAGAGATGAGTCACTGGCCAGTGGAACCTCAGAGGTGTGTCCCCGGAGGCTCCTGGAGATGCTTTTCCCGCGCAGCAGAGCGGCAGGGGGCCCACCTCCCCTCCACCCGCTACACGGCCCGTGCTGCTCTGCCTGTCGGCCACCACTCTGTGCCCACACAGACCGCCCGCCTGCTGACAGCATCCGCAGAGGGCAGGAGCAGGAGAGCCCCAGAGCGGTGGGACCAGAGACCTGACCGTGCTGTCCCTGACCTCCATTCATGGAACCCGTCAGGTCCTTCCCTGCAGAGCCACTCAGGAGGAAAGGAGACCGAGGACTCACTGTCCAGAGCACCCATCAGTATCAGCACCAACAGTGCGGCGTCTCCAGAGCAGTGGCAGCAGCAGGGCAGAGGCAGGGATGGAGCCTCAGGCTGGGACCTGGGGCTGAACCGCCCCCGCATGCACGACTGGCCCGGGGCCCTCAGCGAGGTCCGAGCGGGGACTCACCGGCTCTGCGGAGGGATCAGGGTGTCGCGCACGTGCAGGATGCCCACGTATGGGTAGCGCTCCATGTCCTGCTCCCAGTCCACGTAGTGGTCCTGGACCACGTCTGTGGGACAGAGGGCGCTGTTCAGGGTGAGGCCCCGCGGTGGGGGGCCAGCAGCCCTCCCCCCGGGGCCACGCACCTATGATCTTCTTCACCATTTCATACATGGCCTGCTCCTCCTCTTCCAACTTCCGCCACCGGTACTTCAGGAGGATCAGGAGCCCCCACAGGAAGGCCAAGCCTGGGAGGGGACAAAGCGCGGTTAATCCCGCCCGCCACTTTCCCTGGCCAGGAGCCCACTGGCTCTCACGGGGCACGGGACTGTGCTGGAGGCTGAGGGGGTGGCGTCCCAACTGTGTGAGACCCGGGCTAGCAAGCAGGAGGCGGAGGATGGGACATGCGGGGTGGGGGAGACAAGCTGTTCAGTGGTCATCTTCCTCCCGCCGGCTGTCACCAGAGCGGCGTCCCTAGTCCTCCTCCCAGCCTCGTTCCCGGGCTTTCATCTTCTCCCTTGCGAACCAGAACTCGCGATTCATACATATACACATGCCAAGCCCTTTGTATTCGAGATGCTGCTGCCGATAATGATGTCTGTGCCTGCCCGCGTTGGGAAGGGAGCCGTGCGCACACCCAGACGGCCTGTGATTTGTAAGCCGGCTCTCTGCAGAGTCAGGCAGCTTCTGTGACACGGCCTTTCGCCTTCACAGACGCCCCAAGGTCTCCGCTCAAAGGCAGCCCCTGATGTCGGGAGACTCCCCTTTGCTGCTCAGCGCCCCGGGCCTGGCTCGCTTTCGTCAGGCATCTGCAGCTCCTCAGCAGGTGCTCACATTGTTCAGGGAGTAAAATCAGGCCAAGCTCCGGCTGCATCTTCCCTGCTGTGAGGCCTGCACTCTAGAGCCCGGGGAAGGACGGTGCCCAACTGTAGCCCAGGCCAGGTGCCCCTTCGGGATACTGATGGCCCCCACCCCAAACCAAGAGTTTCTAGTTAATCTTTGTGCGCCGGCTGCCGGGCCTCCGGAGGAAAGCTGACCAGGGCGGTGGCGGACCACGTCACCTCCGTTTCACTGGACAGACCTCAGGTCACTGGGAAGAATGAACTCCGCCGGCCTGGGTTCTAGACCTTGTCTCCTGTGCTCCAAGTGCTGCTGAGCTGGGCTGCCGGGAGGCGCTGCGGGCGGGGCAGGGGGGCAGGGCGGCAGGACTTACACCAGAAGAAGATGAGCAGGTTGGTGACAGCTGTGAGCAGGGCGCGGCTCAGGCGGCAGCCAACACCCATGCGGGGCCGCGAGGACTCCAGGCAGACCACCTTGTCCACCGTGGTCACCAGCTCAGACGGGTCCTCCCCTTTCAACCTGAGACAGGACACAGGGCTGTAAACAGGTTCAAAAGCCCTGAGGAGCCGCTGTAGAAGCCTCACTTTGAGCAGAAAGAAGAGGAAGGAGGGGCTGGGAAGCCTCCACTTGCTGATAAAATAGACTTGTACCCTGGCTGCACTCTTTCCAGAAATTTCCCACGTTGGCTACTTAGAAAGGATAAAGCTTTAAAGATGGCAGCAGGCTTGAACCCCTGCCGCTAAAGTGACGCCCCCCTCTGTTGGGTCGTTGACAACCCCTCTCAGCATGTGGAAGATTAAACTGTAAATTGCATTCCCACCTCCCAGCACAGAGAAATGGAGATGTTTACGGAATTGCTGGCTTTGCGAGGCATGGCGAGGGATTGAAACAGTCTGGGAGGGGGTGCTTCTCCTTGGCGACGAGGAGGCATGTCGGCTGTTTAAGTGCAGAGGCCACGGGGCCCCGCAGCACAAACAGGCCCGGCTCCCAGAGGCCAGACCCCAGCCCGAGCAAGGGGGGCATCAGGACGCTGGGAGACGCCACCGACCCCCGTCCTTCTAGGAGGTGACAAGCCTCTGCTCTGGACCGCACGGTGAATGGCTGGTGCTTGAACTGTTGGGATTTCTCATGACCGACTTCTTTAAAAAGTTTTTTTTCACATTGAAGCATAGTTGATTTACAATGTCGCGTCAATTACTCTGTACAGCAAAGTCCCGCGACCTACTTCTAATGCTGGTCGTGGGGGCTGGGCTCAAGCCAAGCTGCCCCCTCCAACGGGAAAAGGCGGTGTCATCATTCCTGTGTTGGCTGCTTCGGCGTGTGCTGCCGAGGATAAAAATCCGTGTTCTTTGCCTTTTCTAACACTCGGGAAAATCGCTCAGCCACTCAGGGAAGGTTTATTATGATTTTTTTTAAAGCCAACGAATTCTAATCGTGCCATGCATCCAGTTATCAAGCTTCAGGCTCAGCTGCCCGAGGGGCTTCCGCTGGCTGCACTGCTGATGGAATTAGTAATTTGAGTGGATTAGAGAGGAAGAGAACAAAACCCCAGAGTGTGCTTTAGTATCAGCAGCTGTAGCCTGAACAGACACCTGAACCCTGAGGGGTGGGGGGTGACGAGGCCGGGTCTCCCCAGCAGGGGACTCCCGCGTCTGCAAGTGGCTGGTGCCCCCACCGCTGGGCTGAGGAGCCAGTCGGGGGCCTTTCAGGAGGGTGAGTGCGCTGTTTCTGCGAACCATGCTCACCAGGGACAGGAACAGGCCAAACCGCCCAGCTGGAATAAAACCCGGTCTCTCCATTTACAGTTTCCATACTGAGTGAAACCAACATACAGAATCGCCTCATCTACAAATGAAAATTAGCACCAAGGCAAGGCAGCACAGAAAAGTGCCTTCACCAGCAAAGCGTGGGGGCCAGCGACAGGAAGGGGCATGGCCTGAGTTACTTCAAACAGGTGTAGCTGGACTGCCAGGCAGTCACCCTGATGCTTGGATTTTTGCGTCCCATCCTAAACTGCTCCTCCCGTGGCATCGCTGACCCTTCTCCCTCCACCGCCCAGCTTCAGGCCTGGCCCTTCACGACTCAGCTGGGAGACCTGGCCTCCACCTCCGGGCCCCAGACGCCAGAGCTGCTGGGCGAGGACAGGGCCTTACTCACCAGATGCCCACATCCTTGTTACTGCTCAGTATCCAAGTCAGCGCGGCTTCAAACTTGGTGGAGGAGCTGCTGGTCACATTCTGTGGGAGGGGGCGGGGGAGATTAGTGCTCCGTCTGGGCAGAGCAGCTGGGTTGTGGAAGCCCCCTTTGTCCTCCGTGTGCCCCCAAGCCCCGCTCCACTAAACGCATAGCAAACTGGTGGAATGGCGATCTGGGGCAGATGATCCCGGAGAAGAGGCTGTAACTGGAGGAGGTGATGCGGAAGCGCACGTGGGAAAACGGGGCAGGTCTGCGGCAGCTGGAGGAATGCAGTTTCCTCAAGGGCCGCATTGCCAGGCCAGAGAGCTGGCGGCTCATCTGGATGGACGTGGAAGACGACGTGGGGGCAGGGGCCCTCCCTGCGGCCAGAGCCGGCCGTGTGGCCTTGTGCAAAGACCCTCCCCTCTCCGGGCCCCAGGTGCCTCATCGGTGAAACGAAAACTGGATGAGGTGACCCCTTGGGTCTCTCTCTGCTGGCTCTAAAACCTGTAATTCTGTCCACCTGAGGCCACATCGAAAATCAAAAGGACCCGGAGCAACCTGGATGGTAATCCTAAGGGGGAAGTGAAATGGCAGGTGAAATATCTTAAATAAGCTGCTGAGAAGGGGAAAATGAGCCAGAAGAGGAGCAAGTCACAGGACTGCTCTGGGAAGGGGCAGGGCAGTGGTCCGGTCAGCTGGCTGGGGGGCAATGGGTCAGGGGCGAGCTGCCTGCAGGCTGGGCCCTGGCTCTCAGCTCACCCTGGGCCCAGTCACCCCACTGCTGCCTTAACTTCAGGGAGCCGAGCACTCAACTGTGTTAAAAAAAAAAAAACTTTTTTTTTTAAAGGGAAAGCAAACAAGCCAAAAAGCAAACACAAAACAAGGGAAAAAAAACAAAACAAAACACAGGGCTTGAAAGATCAATACAGAACACCAGGACCTCCAGGGAATGGACGCACACGGCAGCCTACTTACTGCTATATATTCCTGGGCTTCCATGACAGGAATGCATTTGCTCTTTAGCTTCTCTGGATTTCCACATTCAAAATTACCTAGGAGGGGAAAAAACACACATTCAAACACAAAGAGGTAAAAAAATTTACCTGGCAACCGACTGAACACGGCAGCAAGAATCAAGCCATCAGCTCTGACGGGGAGCGTGCGGCCCGCCGGCCCTGACCGCTGTGGGGCATCTTCACTGTGTAGCAAGATCAAAAGCCACTTAGCTTGGACCGAGGCCAGATCATTAAAACCTGACCTGCAAAGCAGTGCAGCAATTTGCATTAAATGACTAAAAAGCTGCCCAATACCAAGGTCTGTTTGCAATTGATCCCTAAAAGGATCAGACAGACAGCTCTGGAAGGTACTGGGATGGGACTATAAATAAACGCAGCCTGGGAAAAAGAAAGGCAGGGAGGCCGCTGCACTGCAGGGTTTCTGACTGGTCACAGGCTGGTGACCTAGAATGCCAGGTTTTGAGGGGCCCTGGGGAGTGATGGCCAAGGAAGAAGGGGTGTCTGTGTGCTGGGACCTCGGCATGGTGCCCCAAAGCCCTCTGCTGAGCACCCTGTACAGCCGGCTCCCACTTAGGGTAGCCGGGAGCCTCGCCCTTCGTCCAGCCCAGGCTTCTAGGCCCGGCCCACGGACCAGCCCCTCTGAAAAGGCCCCAGCCATGGGGACCTCGTTTAGCCAGATCAGCTGGCCTTGGGGCCCCGCCACAGCCCTTAGCTCCCGATCACCCGCTGTGGCTCACTTGCCAGCAGCTGCTTTACCAGGAGACCCCATGGGAGCAGGGACTGTGTGAGGCTGGGCCTTAACTTCTCACCGGCCTGACTGCCCTCAGCCTGGCACAGCCTGGGCTCTGGATGGCCAGTCTGTATGTGTCTGTGTGCTGGGGAGAGAGTGGCTGAAGATAATATCACAAAAATCCTGAGAATGAACTGAAGCCTGCTCCTCACCCCCAGCAACCAGATCTTCCTACTTCAAAGCTGGCCTTGTCCTTCTGGGCCCCCTGAGACTCAGCTGGCTTCTCCCATGCTCCTGCCCGACCCCAGACTGCCCTACCCTGCTCAGGCTGCTGGGACCACTGCCTAGGTCTTCTGGTTTCCTTCTCTCCCCTTTCTCATCCATGTTTGGTCAACAAAGCTCTAAAATGATCCTGCTTAGACGACACTCTTCCACTCAAAGCGCTGCCTTCCCACACCTGGCTCTCTGTCACTCCCCTGCTCCAAGCCTTCCTGCCTGCAGCATGGAGCTGCAACGGCCTGGCAACCATGGCTGACCAGGTGAGACTCACTCACGCTCCCTGTTTCTCCTTCCTCATGCAGCTGCTTCCAACCCCGACTCTGTAATTTCCTGCCTCTTTGGCCCTGCCTTTGCCCAACAAATACATATCTAATCCCACCTGGGCTTGAAGGCCTGGCACAGAGACCCTTCCCCTGTGACACTTTCCTGACAGCTCCAGCCAAAAGGCACTGTGCCTCCCAGAACTTCTAGCCTCTTGGTTCCCATCTATCAGCATTTTATATCACCCCGTGGTCAGGGGGGTGGGTGGGCCGTCTCTTCTACTGGACCACAGGCAGTCTGTGGACAGGATCCTTGAGTCACCTTGTATCCTGCAAAGGCCAGCTCAGTGCCCCGTCCATAGCTGACCTCCAACAGGAGGAAGGGGACAGAGTATGGCCAGAGAGCCTGCACTCCTCTGCAGCCTGTCTCAGTGAGAGGCAAACCCTCAGAAGACAGCGGGTACCAGGCCCCCTGATGACAAGAGCCAGGACCGTGTATGGAGGGTGGGAGGGGGAGAACTGCCTACTGGGATCCATAGTTTAAGAGTGGAGCTCCTCAACGTCACCTCCTGGGGGCCTCGGTAAACCTCAGACTTTGATGCAATAGATTTGAGATGAGCCCGAGATGCTGTATTTCCAATAAGCTCCTGGGGGACACTGATGCTACTGTGCTTGGACCACAACCGAGTCACAAAGGTTTCAAATACGCCCTCCGGCCAGAATTTATATGCCAAACACCTGGGCCGAAACTGACTGTGATGCTATGAGCCCCGACCCCGCCTCTCCTCCAGGGAGCTCACAGAGGCCCCTGTGACCAGCCTGGTCCCCTCGCAGTCAGGAGGGAGGAGGTGCAGAGCTGAGGCTCACAGGCTTGGCCCCGAGGGCTGAGGGCCGAGTCCAAGTCCACTCAACCTTGACCTCCCGGCAACAACCTTAGACAAGGGCTGGCCCTGTAGGTGAGCGGCACCCCTTGAACCTCCTGCAGACTGATGTCTGGTTTTTGTGATGAAGACCCTTAGCACAGGCACACGCCCTGAGCAGTCACCACGTCATCAGTGGTTCTGAGAGCCTCCTGGATACCAGGAGAGGACAGAGTATGACGGTGCCACCTCGGGCCTCAAGGAACACATTTACCAATGGAAACAGCGGCAGAGATTCCACACAGAGGCGTTTCCAGGGGGCGTCTTGGGAGGGGGTTGAGAAGGCCCTCTTCTAAAGAACGGCACTTGGCTTTCATTTAGTTAAGAAAAGACAGACTAAGATCACTCGGTGAAATGGGGAGACTGAGGCCCTGAGATGTCAGGGACTGGTCCAGCGTCCCACGGGGGACACTGGGGTCCGTGGCACCAGGGCCCCGGAGGGCGGGATGGGCCTGATGGTGCTCGGCCCACCACCCAGACCACTTGCTGCCTGCAGAAGCTTCTGCACCTGACCGGGCTGACCTGGTACAGGGAGGCCCTCCAGGTTGGGAGTCCTAGACTCTGAGACGGCCTGAGGCCTGGTCCCTTCCAACGCCACAGGGACCCCCAGAACATTAGGTGGAGGGCGCCCCAGAGAATGGGGTGCACCTGCTGAAAGGGATATATGTTCTGCTCAGATGCAAGGCTTACACGGGATGTGCCTGTGGGGGACGTGGGGAAGGTGAGGCGTGGCTTCTGGGAGACAACCGCAGCACCTCGGCCTCGGCCCGCTGAGGCAGCTCAGGCCTCGGGACGCCTACTCACCCGCCTGGATGGCCAGGAAGTTGTACAGCTCGTGCAGCAGCTCCAGCAAGGCCGCCTTCTGCTTGGCCTGACAGAACTGGAAGGGCACAGGACAAGCGGTCAGCAAGGCGGCGTGGGTGAGGGGCCTGGCTGCCTGCTTTCATCTCCTCAGCCACTCTGTCAAGAGCTAGGCCGCAAGGACAGCCTCACACCTTAAAACAACAACAGCAGCAAATTCTGCCAAGAGGTGGGCCCAGGGCTAGGGTCGATAAACACCAGGTCGACTGACTGAAAAGAACACCGAGAAAACAGAGGCAGACTGACAACAGACGCGGTAACCACCAAGGGCCGACATTCCAGAGGCTCCCAGGCCCCGGCCCCTGGGTTCCCGTCGGGAAAAGGCCACCAGCCGTGCAGCGCGGGGGGCAACCGTGGGCAACGCAGCACTCGGGCTCCTCAGAGGGCAAAGCCACTGCCGCACGACGCGGTCTGGTCTCCCCCTGGGCCACTCGCGTCAAGTTTTTGGAGAGGCAAGTACCTACAGTCTGCCTGTGGATTGTCTACTTTGTGCATTATCTGCTGCATACGTTTAATCTTAGATTCTTCTAGAAATGGAAAATGTAGAGGAATCTGAACTGTGGGGAGGAAAATGTCACCTGTGTGAGGAGAGGCACGCCTGCATGCCCACTCCTGCAGCGCCCGTGACAGCAGGGGCACCATTCAGCTGGACTCGCTGCATTTGGAACGTTCAAAACAGGCTGCTTTTCTTTGAGGGTGGATGGGAGGTTGGGTGCTGTGCTGAGTGGTCTGTATGTGAACCCTGAAGCCTTACCACATCCCTCACTGTACCCCAATTTCTCAGGTGAGTGGCCCAAGGTTTAGAGAGCAGAGGTGGCCACTAAGATCCCACAGCTTGTAGGTGGTGGAGCCGCACGGAGTGTGGCCAGTGGACTCCAAGCACACTCCCCCGCTCCAGACAGCTTCCAGGTTGTCACCAGGCACAGCCCTGGACCGGAAGTCGGAGGTCTGGGTTCTAGATCTGGCTCTGCAGCTAGAGAAGAAACCAAGATTGTTTTCCTTCTTGGGGCTCACGTGCTGCCCGATCTAACTTGGTTCTGAATACTCTCAGCGGCCGAGCTTTGTCCCCTCATGTGGCCTAAAGGCCCTGATGCCTTAACAAGGTACCAAATGATGTAACCAAGACTTATGCACAAGACTATAAATGTCCAAAACAACTCACATGCCTACTAGCAGAGTCAGAAACCCCAACTACTTTTTAAAGACTATTTAACGATATCGGCAAAGCTGGTAATTGTCAAATATAACTAAATATACAGAGATCCCAATTCTATAAACACATACATACACAGAGAGTGAAGGGAGGAAGAGAAGCTCCCCAAACATTAACGGTGATTATCTCTAGGTGGCAGAACCAAGGGTGGTTATTGTCCCATTTTTCGAACTTGCTAAACATCTATCATTGTCACAATCAGGAAAAAAAAGCAGGAGCAATTAATACTGTTCCGAACTCACAGACATTTAGGCAAAGCAAGGCTGAAAGGCTCAAAGGACAGAAGGTACCAGACAATGCGACAGCCTGATTAAGATAACACACCCACTGCCAGCGCCTCCCCAGGGTTTCCGCAGGACAAAAGCAGGAAGAATGACGAGCCTGGTAGAGAGCTGAGATGGGGGAAAAAACATCTGTCTCTCAAACCCAAATGCCCCTCTGGGTTTTGGGTGAGCGTGAGCCACAGAAAGTGTGAGGCTTTCAACAAGACACTCACTCAAGCTGAGAAATACCCCCCGAGCTGCCTGCTCCCATGTGCATCCTCCCCGAAGGCGGAGCGTGCCCCATGGAAGCTCAGTGCAGCAGAACCCAGCACCCAGCCTGCGATGTCTGGTCTGGGACGCGCCTGGCCAGGCTGGGCACGTCTTCAGCGAGGAGTTGGATGGTGCGTGATGGCTCACACGGTGGGGATGAGCGCATCCCCCACTGAGGATGACCCCAGAGGGAATCTGCCCTCCGTCGTGGGTCTGACATACTCACAGCTGTGCAGGACCAAGAAACAGAAACCAGGGAGCCCGTTTCTAAATAGAAGACAAATGACTAGTATCGCCAGAGAAGTCTCACAGAAAAGAAAATTTTGTTCCCGTTTTTGTTTTCTGTCTTCAAAACTCTAGTTTCCCCTTCTGGCCATGTTTCTGGGCCACTTCCTTTAATCATCAACTGCAGTTTTTACGATAGAAGGCAGATTATACTTATTATGAGTCTGTTTTTATAAAACAGTAGGGAAGCAAAGATATCTGGCAGATGAAAGCAATAAATACGTGTAATAAAAACACCCCCAAATATGACACAGCAGAAGCTCAAGAGAAATAAAACCACTTGTCTGCATCAGGATGCCACTTCATTAATGTGGGCAACGTGGGCCTACGGATGAGTGTGTGCGGTTCCTCTCCCGGCCGCTCCCCCGTCCCCAACTGCCGGAGATGTGCCCTGAGGGCTGGGGGAGGCCTGGGGTTGCACACTTAATAATTAGACTACTAAGTCATGCCCTCTGGCAGCACAAGGCTCTGCTTGGCAGGATTTATGACCAGAAAATTTACAGCCTCTATCTTCCCTAGACTACCACCTTACCGGTGGTGTCCCAGCTCCTTGCTAATGCCGTTTTCATGACTCGTAAATGGACGGGGCGGCTCACCTTCCCCAAGTATTATTTGTAGGGAACATTAAAGTGTCACAAAACCAATCTATAGACTAAGAGAACTACCTCCACTTCAGATGTGTTTAAAACAACCCCTTGATGACATTTCAAATCAGAACAGCATTTTCAGAGCCAGAGAGGGACGACCTGAGCATGTGGAATTGAGAACCTGGCCTCCTGGTGCTTAAAAAGCAGCCCACCCTTCCTCCTGAGGCCAGGGAGCTTGAGAGGTCCCTCAACCACCACCCACTCCACCCCCCAGATAGACTCAGGCAGAAGATCAAAGCCCTCGACGCTGCGGTTGATGGGAGAGCTCCTGTAACAAGTCAGGGGTTGGATCTTGGGAGCTCATATTCTGTTTCAAGTACTCCTTTACGGCCACAATTGAGTCTGACACGTACATCACAGAACACGACGTGATTCTGGTACGTTACAGGACGCACTCCTGAAAATGATCCTTTTATGATCTTTTCCTGGGCAAGTCTACCTCCCGATGGAGGCTAACATCCTTGAGAGGAATAGCGAAAGCTAGAAAAACTCAAACTCACCTCATCTGTTTTTGTCTCACAGTCCACTGGCAGTAATTTCACTGAGACCAAGAAAAGAAACAGAGGAAATTAAAAGTGTGGGTTTTGGAAAAGGGTACGAAAAGGGATCATCCTCAAAATTCAGAGGAAGTAAAACATTACCAACAAAAAGGCGGGGATTAGAAAGATATCATCTAAATGAAGCATTTTAAAAATGTAGGCAGTAAAATGTAAAGGGGTTCTCAGTTCTGGATTAAGAATTAGGACACCTGTTTTCTAATCTCAGGGAAAAATGATTAGCCACAGGATATTGGGTAACTACTCACTTAACCACTCTGAATCTCTGGTTTCTTCATCATAACATGGGATCACTAAAGCCTTCCTAGCTTAATTTAGACTCATTGTCAAAGAAGACAAGATATATGGTGGTTCTGTAAACTGTAAACAATGTTATGTTAAACATGTTTAATACCATCATGGGAGGGGAATTCCAGGTAAATTTCCAGTATTTATCCAAGAGCTGTTGTCTTAAAGCATCTCAGCAATGAGTATGACAGTATACTGTTTTTTGACATCACCAATGTAGTTACAGTTAGAACCAGTACAGTTCCATGACACTCCTGGGTCTGTTTAATTTCTCTAGCAAGTGGATAACCTGCTCTCATAGTCAAGAGATTATCTGAGTGTGTGCCTAAGTCTGGGATCCCCGCGCCCACAGACTTCCTCATACACCCAAATATCCATCTGCTCCAACAGCTAAGACATAATTTAGCTTCCCCCTGCATTTTGGCTGTTCGTGCTAGGCATGGAAAAATGTGGCTGGGAATAGTACTAATTACATTCATTTTTGTAAAGAATATTAAAAGCTGGTGAACTAAAGGGTCACTTTATACTTAAATTTATAAAGAAATGGTCACTCTGCTGTTTCCTATTAGCCTGGAGAATTCTGGAAGAAGCAAATTTCCCTTTTAGAAAACACACAGATCCTTAACTATTCGTTAACATACTGTATCTGGCAGATCTCATTCTGCCATGTTTCATCACAGAACTAACTGTGGACAGAGGCATGGCTGGGAATATCCTTGAGTCACAGGACCCTCTCTTAACACATTCCATGAAGGTGCTGCAAACAGTGATAAATGCCACCATTTACATCAGTTTAAACTCTTTAAAGGCTCTTGCACGCCTGTCTGAGGCAGGACTAGTATAATCTCCTCTTGACATACAGGGGGTCCCCTGGGCCAAAGAAGAGGATGTGGCCTTTTCGGTGCTGCAAAGCTGGGACCCCAATCAGAACACATCTCTGCGCGGGTGCCCTGGGGCACTAGCAAGAAATCAAAGGGGAGGGCAGAACTCAAAAGGAGTGGGGGTGGGCCTTCAGAGGGTTGTGTTAGAGGGCTTTCTCTAGAGAGGGAAAAGTAAAAGTGACTACGGATAGAGTGCTTCCAGCACGTGCTGGAAAGGGAAGTTAAGTAGGGAGGGCTAGGGCCGAAAATAAAAATAGGAGGAAGTGAAGACAGAAATGATTGCAGATGCAGGAATCCCACAGCTGGAGGAAGGAAAGTTTTTAAATCTGGAGGGAAGAAAGTGGCCTGAGGTATCTAGCAGGCCCGGGACGTGCGGCCTGGCGCTGAGAGGCCCGGGGGTCGTTCCGGGGACACCCGCGCGCCCAGCGCCCTCCCCTGCGCCGGCCCGGGACGTACTGTTGTCCTCCGCCTCCTGCGGCGCCGAGGGCTTGCCCATCTTCACCCAGAGGATGCCCAGGAAGACGAGCAGCAGCCCCAGGCTGGCCCAGAGCAGGAGCCGGGACAGGCAGCGCTCCAGCCGCCGCCCCGCCTCGGGCCGGGCGCGCGCCGAGGCCGCCGGGCCGGCTCTCGTCGCCCGCAGGCCCGGGCGCGGGTCGGGGCCGAGGAGGGCGGAGGGCGGCCGCGCCGAGGCCGGAGACGCGGCCCACCAGCGCCGGAGCCCGGGGCTGGCGCCCGGCGCGGTCCTGCCGAACGGCCGGCCGTCCTCGTCCTCCTCGGAGCTGCCCCGGGCCGAGGCGCGGCGTCTGAGCGGCGCGGGGCGGGCGAGGCCGCGGCTCCCGGACCAGGAGGCCGCGGGGTCTCCGATGTCACCGTAGGCCCCGGGCGTCGCATAGACCGGGCCCGAAGCCGCCGGGGAGAGCCAGGGCTCCGCCCGCGGGGAAGCCGCGGCGGGCCGGGCGCGCAGCGGCGCCTCCTCGCGCAGCCGGGCCTCCTCGCCCTGCGCCCGGGCCGCCTCCCGCGGCCGCTCCTCGCCGCGCAGCCGGGCCTCGCCGCGCAGGCGGCGCAGCTTGTTGCGGTAGACGTCGCGGGTGGTGTCGGTGATGGGGCCCGGCTGGAAGCCCAGGGCCTGCAGCTCCCGCCGCAGCTCCAGGTCCGACAGGCCGGCCATGGCCAGGACACCGCCCCCGGCGCGCGCCGCACCCGGAACTGCTCCCGCCCGCGGCCGCGGCGGAGCGGGCGGGGCTCCGCGCCATGACGGGAAGGTCAGTGGTGGCCGCCATATTGGGAGGTCTGTGACGTTCGACGTGTGGCCATGATGGTGAGGTCAGACTCGGCCTGCCAGGGCCACCATGTTGGTGAGGTCTGAAGGCGTCTTTGGGGGGTTTTGTTTTTGGTTTCCTTTTCTCTTTCCCATCTTGCTCACTCCTTCTCCCTGTAAGACCAAGTGTTCTTTCTCTCTGAATCCTCCACCCTTTCGTTGGGTGGAGGCATGGTGGTGGTAGTTTAGTAGCTAAGTCGTGTCCAACTCTTGAAAGCCCATGGACTGTAGCTTCCCAGACTCCTCTGTCCATGGGATTCTCCAGGCAAAAATACTGAAGTGGATTGCCATTTGCTTTTCCAGGGGATCTTCCTGACCCAGGGATCAAACCCAGGTCTTCTGCATTGCAGGCAGATTCTTTACCGACTGAACTAAGAGGGAAGCCTTAGGAGGGAGGCATGGTAGGCACTCAGTAAAGTCATACTGAATTGCTCAATGGTGCAATCAGCAAACGAAGGATCTAGCCACCACCTTACAGCCACCCGCATTGGTGAGCCCTGAGGCAACGCAGGGTGGAAACAGGGAATGCCCACCATCTAGCAGTCATCAAGCTGCAGCCACCCTCAAGGTGCAGCTTGAGGAAACGTTGGATGAGAAAACACAGGATACTAGCTCCAGATAACTGAGGCGCATATCAAAGGAATAATTTCAGTGAGCTCAGTTTCTTGTATCTTCCCAAACATAAAAAAGTGCTAAATCTCTTAATTTGAGATATCTGGTTTTCTTTTATTGACAGTAATCTTTTGTCATGACTACCTGGTATTGTTGCAAAAACTCATCTCATGGCTTCCCCTCTTCCTCTTCTGAACAGTTTTCTCAGGGTTATCTGAGAGGCTGTCTCCTGGGCTTACAGTCCTAAGAACGTCCACCAAATAAAATAGAATTTTCAACTTTTAGGTTATACATTTTTTTAAGTCAACAATGGTGAAAGAGAAGCCCTGCCAAGAGTGGGGAGACAGAATCCTCTGCCTCTCTCTCTGCTTGGGGAGGGCTTTGTTTGGGTCGTGAAGTAGATCCCAGGCATGTTCTGGGACCCAGTACAACGTAAGGTCACGGTTGGCTGGCCTCTGTGTTTTCCTGACTTTTCACTCACTGACATAGAGCCCCAAGGGGGTGCAGGCCCTGCTCTCGGCCAGATGTTAGCTCAAAAGTTGCTCCTTCCATCCCATCATGACACCGCATCCCATCATGAAGGCAGAAGAGGCACATGCCCCTGGGCTCTGAGGGGCAGTTCAAGCCAGTGGGAGGAGGCTGTGTGGTCAGATGGTGCGATTTTTATAAGAAGTGATGGGGAGGGGAAGGGGCTTCCCTGGTGGTTCCGATGGTAGAGAATCTGCCTGCAATGCAGGAAACCTGGGTTCGATCCCTGGGTCGGGAAGATCCCCTGGAGAAGGGAATGGCTACCCACTCCAGTATTCTTGCCTGGATAATTCCATGGAGAGAGTCCATGGGGTCCCAAAGAGTTGGATATGACTGAGCAACTAACACTTTAACTTGGGTAGGGGAAGACTCCAGAGATGTAGTCTCATGTCGCCTGTGGATTTAGGTAGGGGGTTCTCAAGTCCCAACTCCATCACTAGACGTGCGATCGTATCCAATCAACATTTCTAGCCTGTTGTAAACTTCATAGGGTTACTATGAGGACTGTGTGCGTGCTAAGTCACTGTGAGGATTAGAAGAGGCAATTTGTATAAGGTACTCAGGACACTGGGCTTCCCAGGTGGCTCTAGTGGTAAAGAACTAGGCTGCCAATGCGGGAGACCTAAGAGACGAGGGTTCCATCCCGAGGTTGGGAAGGTCCCCTGGAGGAGGGCATGACAACCCCCCCACCCCCCAGTATTCTTGCCTAGACAATCTCATGGACAGAGGAGGCTGATGGGCTCAGTCCATGGGGTCACAAAGAGTTGGACACGACTGAAGCGACTTAGCATGCACACTCAGGCACGTGTGTCATAGTGTTTGTACATAACCCATTTGTCTACAGCATCAGTGCTGTGTGGAAACTCTCACCTGGCAAGCTGTTTGATTATATGAAGCTCTTAGCAGAGAAACCCCGAAGGGAAGCACGGGGAGTAGCGACAAATGGAAGTAACACTGTGGTTCGTGGTCTTCTTTGAGCCTCCCTCTCCCTCTTTGTATTCCTTCCATACGGATCATCAGCTACCTTTTCCTACCACTTATTGCCAGCCTCATAAATTCGTTCCCCTTTCTATGCCTCCTGTTCCGTTCTCCCCTTCCCCCGTCTCCCCTCCTCCGCGACAGTCCCACTGCCCACCCCCACCTCGGCCCCACCCTGGGCCCCAGTGTTTGCGTTCCCACCACTCGCTCTATCATGGGCATTTATCACTGGTCACACTGGGGGGGTAATGGCAGCCTCCACTTGGTCAGGCTGCTGAGATAGCCTCGCCATCTCCCCCGCTTAGCTGCTCCCATGTGGCGTGATTTCTCTCACCAAGTGTTGTTTTCCTTTCCTCTGCCTGTGTTTGCACGGAATGCCATGAATTTGATATAGTGATTGCCTAACACACATACCACATAATAGTATTTTCTTTCTTTCTGAAGCACTGTTTGCATGACAAATGAGTTGGTAACATTTGTGCCTCTCCTTGCAGCTGTGCAGTTCAATATGTAAAGAATGAGCCTTTCAGCATCAATACTGGCCCTCTGTATTCTAAGAGGGCTTGAAACTGATGCTTAAACAAACTTAACGTTACAGCGTTTTGCAGAGTTACGGTCTATTTCCACACAGTGGATCTTGGGGAGATTTAAAAAGATACTGAAATGGAGCTGTCCCCAGGGGTGGTCTCCAGTATGGGCTCTGTCATCCGTCCTTGTGTTCGGGGTCCTGGCTGCTGCTGCATACACCCAGGGCCAAGTGGCCCACAGCCCTCCTCCAGCCCCACCCCAGCCCTGTCTTCCCTCCAGCCTAGAACCCAGCATGTTTGCAGCAGGTCCCCCCTCCCACCCCACACTGGCCCACCTCTGCCCCCCTGGGTCTAGCAGGACTTTGGGGTCATGTGCTACCACTGACAGCATATTTGCTGATCATGCTTCCCTCCCTCCCACCCCCAAGAAGAAGCCTCAGAATCTGAATAAAAAATTCAATCAGGAAAAAAAAACCTCGTGAAAAGAGAAGAAAAAAACCTTAAGAGTCAATGTTCCTCCAGGTCTTGGGCCCCTGCGTTCTCCTCCTGAACTCCCCACTCCAGTCGGCCCCCTCCCTCGACTGATAACCCTTCAGGGTCCTCCATCAACATTCTCCACCCTCAACACGCTGTACCGGCCTCAGTGAAGTCAGTCTGGTCTGCTTTCCTCCCAGTGGCCGTCCCCCTGCTTGCGTCCCTTGGTCTCAGTGCTCCTTGGGCACCACTGCCCCGGTCGTGTCTCGAGCCGCACTTGAGGCCCCTCCAGGCCTTCTCGGATCCGACTTTCTGTGTCTCTCCGGTTCTGCTGCTGGGCCTGTATGGGAACACACATTTCCAAGAACAGGGCAATACTGCAAAGTCAAGGGCTGTCCTGCGTGCCCTCCTTTCTCATCACTTTGTTGTGGGTTTTTTTAAATAAGGCGAGCAGCTCGAGCAGCTCAGGCTGTGGTCCGTCTTCCTGATTTATTAAAGGCAAAAGTGGGAAAACAAGCTCCAACGTCTAAATCTACTTTGTAACCACATCCACACATTTAGTGGAGATGAGGGGCCGCTCTGAGGATGCTCTGAATTCCCGGGGGGCTGCCACACTGCTTGCCGTTCCGCTGACCTCTCTCTGCCTTGGCAGAGCCTTGTACTAATAACAGCCATAAATCTTTTAGTGGGTTCCTTTCTCCTTCTCCTCCTGCAAAAAGCCCTACACACATTTATCAGGTCCTTAAAGATGCACTGGGACCATGGACTTGCCCTTGATCCCTCTTGGCTATTCTGGGCTTCCTCTGGACCACAGCATGGGTGGCGTCATACTGGGGTGGGGCCCCTGGGAGAGTACAGCTGGAAACAGAGGATGTGGCTGTGATTTTTGGCTCAGATTTGGACTGGGATGGCCCCTGGTCCGTCCAACACCTTGCTACCTTATCTCAGTATCCTAACCTAGGTCAACGAAGGGGCAAATAGAGTCAGAGACGTGTCAGAAAGGGATTAGTGAGCAATTATGTCAACTGCTTTTCAACATCAGCTGAAAATTAAACAAAACTCTCACTCTTCTGGCCACTTTTACACTTTGATATCTGTGAGTTAGAGTTCCTTTAGCAGCATGAAATACATTCTCCGATGTCAATAATGAATTGTGTATGAAGAAAAATGTAATGCTTTCAGAACATTTTCTTTTGGGCTTTGTCCATGATTAGATTATACTAAATTATAGAGTACAGATATCAAGCAATTACTCTTTGCTTTTAACTATTCAATTTCGTGGCAGATCCACATAGTGCAGTAATTATAAAATCATACCGATGTGGTTACTGAGAAAATGCCTCATCATCTCTGTCTTGTGAATCTAGGCTCAGGTTGCCCTATGAATTACCCGTGGTCCTAAGTGTAAAAGTCCATTTCAGATGAAAACGGGTAATCTGTAACTCTCTGTAATTGCCAGGTATCTTGCAGGTTTTGCTGGATAAGCCTCACCAGGATGTGGGCAGAAGGGCCATCTTTGCCCTCCTAGTTCCTCTGGGCACGTCCCCTGTCTGATGCTGCTAGGTCCTGCTCAAGGCATCCTCTGGCTTTAACCAGGAGTGTGTCTCTCTTTACTTCTGTTTTGTGAAAACATGATCCTTTTGTCCTTGGCTCAGCTCAGAACCTCCCCAAGCTACCCCTCTATCCAGCTTTAATTCCTTCCAAGACTGTGTCTGTCCTGTAAGCAATTGAGTCCGATCTCCTGGAAATGGAAGCGCTTATTTAAAAAAAAAAAAAAAATTATTTCAGCCGATGGTGAGAAATCGAACACTGGCAGGAGGAGGAAAACCGAAGAAGAAAGGCGCCGACACTTCTAAAGAGGCGGCCAGGGCGCCGTGCATACAGAAGCAGGTGGTGGCTGAGTCCCCATTCTGGCTCATTACCGGGAAGCACAGCACAGGCCGCTGGGGGAGGCTGGGGGACAAGCGGCGCAGAGCTTCCAGCGGGGCTGTCCAGCAGAACGGACAGGACCGTTGCGCTTCCCAGGTGCTGTGCTTGCTGAAGCAATTCCCACTGAAAAAGATGCAGACCGGGACTTCCCTGGCCATCGCAGGGTGGGGGGTTAAGACTTCACGCCCCCAATGCAGGGGGCGCGGGGCTCCAGCCCTGGTGGTGAAATTAAATCCCGCATGCCCCGCTGCAAAAAAAAAAAAAAGGGATGGAGGCCATCTGGGGTGAAATCACCCAGGAGTCTCATTTCCCTCCGTGGCATACGTTTCAATACTGCTGTGCAACCCTCAGGAGCTTCGAGAAAATCCCCCAGAGGGTGCGGGGACCCTGGCCCCAGAAATGGCGCCCCCTGCTGGTGACGGGGCAAGATGGGCTCACTGTCGGGGCGGACCCCAGCAGAGGGCGAGGGGAAGGCGCGAACAGGATGAGGAGAAAGCGAGCCTTTTGTTTTTCTGCTTCTCGGAGTGTGTTACTGACAAGCGGAGGAATTTAAGGGAGCTGGGAAGGGCGAGGAGGGGTCCTGGATCCGGTTCCTGCAGTCCCACGCTTTAGAACGAGATTCCTGTGTCTTTTCCTCCACACCCTCCGACGTGCCCTTCTGCAGCCCTCTCTCCCCATTTTTTAGCGGCTGTCTTGGCAGTGTTCCCCGGGATCTCACAGCTGTGCTTGGGTTGATCAGTACGTGCTCACTGTGTGAGCATGCACAGTGCAGGCCCTGGGTCCTCTGTAAGGCTGGGGGAGAGCGTGCAGAGCACCCCAAACGAGGGTCCTTTTTAGGGCTGGAGTCGTGTCTTCTTTTGACTACTAATCCAGGGCTAAGCCCTTAAAGTGGTTGGAGCGGGTGGAAATTCGGTGTGGGCACTGTTTAATTGCTGGTAACCTATGGATGGAAGGAGCTGTGCTTCCTATATGGCCCCAGTTTATAAATAAATGAACACCCATTAACGTAAAATTAAATTACAGTGAAATTTCCCATACAGTTTTGTTTAGAAGGCAGAAATAAGTGGGTTGGCTGTGTAATTCTGCCGCAGATGCTGGAGCGTGTAGCCACACAGTGATAATAATAATAGTAATTTGCTTTTTGCTGGTGTCCCCGTCCCCCAGATCTCAAGGCAGATATTACCACCTTGCTTTCGAAAAGGCTCATTGAGGTTAAAGGGCTGGCTAGAAGTTACCCAGCAAGGGGTTGAGTGCAGAGGCCTTAAAACGCTTTGGTCCATTAGACCTCAAGTCAGTAAACAGAAAATGGACCAGTATGCAGGAGACCTGAGTTCCAGTGCTGTTCTGCCACTGGCTCAGCATGTGGGCAAAAAATGCTATTTCTCTGGCCTCACTTTCCTCATGTAGAACAGAAGAGCCCATGCAAATCTTATTCCATGGGTCTCAATATTTGATCATAGGCACACGCTTTGCTAATATATGCACCATTTATGGCCAAACCCTCTCTGAGCGTTATTTCCCCCTTTATGGCACGACCAGAATCTGACCTTTGTAAATTAAAATAGTAAATAAAAGAGTAATTTCTGTATATTTCATGATTTATTTGCTGGAGGGGGATTTGTTTGGGAGAGGGTGTTTTCCTTCCAAATCCAGTGGATGAGCCGCGCACATTTCTGGGGCCTCTCTGGGTGGGGGGATCCAAGTTCTGTCCACCTTCTCCCCTGAGTGGCCTGTCACTGGGCTGCTGGAGAAAAGCAAAGGAGGTTTGCAGCTCAGAAGGGTCAGCAGATCCGTTTATGAAACTACCTTGCAGACTTGCAGGTCTGAGGAAGGAGGGGAGGTCTGGCCAGGCCTGCCTCCAGCTTTCTGTGTTGCCTAGGGCTAGGAATTTAACCTCCCTGCCCCCAAACAACACTTCCTCCCCCCTCTCCTCTCCTCCTGGGGACTAGGAGAAGAAATTAGTAGCTGTTTGTCAGATAAGACCTAGCTTTGTACCAGTGACTCAGGCTGACCTTGACTCAGGCAATGCCAAATGGGGCTGAGGACTTCCTTGGCAGAATGAAGGGTGGGGTGGGGTGCCTTGGGGTGGAAATTGCAGGCTTTTGTGGCTACTCTGCCCCAGGGTTTCCTTCAAAGTCACCATCAGCCCCGGGGGCGCCTGGGGAGGGAAGGAATGGATCTCTGCAGGAGGAGGCTTGGGGTCTTTGTCACTTGTAATGCCCTGCCAGGCAGACATTTGGGGAAGGGGTCTGGGGCCTGGAGATGCCGTTGGCTGGGGAATGAGGCTCCCCACCTGCGACCGCTGTCTGAGCCCCGCCTCCACGTACACCACCGCCCCTTTCCCGCGCCGCCCCCCCAACCCCCGGTGATTAGACTCCGCTCGGAGATGGGGTGGGGTGGGGTGGGGGTGCTTGCAGAAGACAGCTTCTGGTTCTCAAGGGCAAAGCAGAAAACAAATGACAGACAGCCCCTCGAAATCTTACTGGGCTGCGCTGCAGGAGGTGAACCCGGAGGTGCCCTCCCACCCCCGTACCACCATACCGTTCCGGGAGGGTGGCAGCACCTCGCGCAGCAGCCCTTCCAGGGTGGCCTGGTACTTTTCCAGCTGCCTGGAGTTCATCCTCATTCCAATTTCCACAGGAGCAGTCAGCTGTGAAATAAGGCAGCGTTAACAAGAAGGGAGAGCAAGCCGTTAATCCCTGCGTGCCTACAGGTGGCGGGCTGGACTGCGAGGACCACCGCCCCCCACTCCTCTCCATCCTGGGGCGGGGGATGGAAGGGGTCTGCTGGGAATTCTGGCCCCTCCCCTCAATCTCACCTGGGGCCAGAGCCTGAAACCTGCCAGGAGGGAGGAGGGTCACCTCCCCTCCCCTGGTGGGGAGTCTGAGGAAGCAAATGCCCTTCCCCTTCCCCTGAATTATAGCTAACACGTGGGAGTCTTACTAGGTGCCAGGTGTCCTTTTAAGTCCTGTTAAGCCCCTCAATAATCCTATGAGGTAGAGACTATTAGAGCTCCCATTTCGCAGATGAGGAAACTGAGAACAAACAGCAGTTGAGTCACTTGCTCAAGGTCACACAAGGTTCCAAGTAGCTGAGGGAGAAGGGCACCCAGGGGGCCTGGCTCCAGGGTCCATGGAGGGACCCACAGGCTACCTTTGGGTGGAGGAGCTGTCTGGAGGCTATCCACCCGGGGGGGTGCAGAGCCAGGGGGAGCCAGCTGATCTCACCAGCAGCCCCAGAGCTTCCCGGTTCTGTGGTCTTGCTGCACAAGCCAGCGGGCAGACTCGGAGACCCCCTGACCCTGGAGAGCCGTGGTGGAGGAGTCCCAGGCCCACTCCCCCTCCTCCTACCCAGTTCACTGGGGGCGGGAAATGGGTTCAGGAGGCCTGAGGACAGCCTTAGGGGCGGCTCTGTGGACTCAGGCTGCCTGGCCCCTTGCTATGGGAACCGTCTTTTCTTACTTTAAAACGAAGAGGCTGGACTGGATGACCCAGAATGGATCTCATGGCTCTGGGGGAAGGAGAGGGGCAAGAGGTACCCATCCCAGCTTGGAACCCTCAGCAGCCTCCTAGGCATCTTGCCGGGCCTCCCAGGCCCTGCTGGCCTCTTTGCCCCCCACCGCCCCCCCCCCCACCACCTCAGACCCTCCTGGGCCTCTAGGGCCTCAGAGCGGGGCCTCTGCACTGGCTCTTCTTTCTTCTGGGATGTTCTTGCTCTAGCTGTTTGCATGGGTGGCCCCTTCTTACCCTCCAAGTTTCAAATCAAATGCCACCTCCTCTCCCTGGGGAGAGAATGGGGGAGAGGCCTTCCTTCCCCTCCCCCGCCAGCCCCACTGTCTATCCTGCCTCCTTATTTGGTGCCTGAAACGATTTCTTGTCTCATCCTTCGTGTCTGTCTCTCCCTCCTAGGATGGAGCTCGTCACCTGAGTGTCTAGTTCGCAGCACATTCTGTGATGCCTGGGGGACCATCCCCCCGTTGGGTTTCTCTGCACTCCCCCCCACCTTCCCGATCCCGTGCCCCACTCCCCCACCCGGGTCTTCTGCTCACCTTGATAACTTCCTGTTTTTCTTCCCAGGGCTCCGTGGGGTCCACAGGGCCCACCTCCTCTGACCTCTGCTGTACACTCAGGGATTTCTTTTGCCCCTTGTACCTCTCCTTTTCCTAGGGGCCGGGCACAAAATCGTGTAAAACTCACCTTCTCTCAGCCACTCGTGGCCCTTTGGGGTTTCTATTCGGAGTGCTAAGGGGCTGACCCCCCCCAACCCCCAACAGGCCAAAAGAACCCCCTTTCCCAGGCGCCTCTCTCCCAGGGCATCTCAGACAACTTCACATCGTCCTCGGATTTGCCCACCACCAAGTCAACCCAAAGAGGAATCCTTCCTTTGTAGTTCAAGCATCACACCCAGGTTGTTACTGTTAATTAAGTTAAGATGCTAAAAATAATGGCTGCCCTTCCTGCATATTAAGTATGAAAATGTGTTTTTCATTGCAAAGAGCCTATAAAGAAAAGACGGCAAGACGGCCCAGCCTGTGAGGGCGCCATGGGGTGGCCCAGAAACTGGAGTCCCTGGGAGGTGATTTATAAGAGGCAAGACAAGGAGATGAATTATGGAGAAAGGAGGCTGCAGCTTCTTCATAAAAATCCCGGTGCCTGGCAATTACGAGGAGGAAACCACAGAGCAGGTAAATGCCAAGCACCCTCTCGCTGCCATTTTGCCAGTTCGTGTAGCACCAAGTTTGGCTCTTTCTGTCCAGCCTCTCATCTTGCCGGGCATCCTGCTTGCCAGGCCCCCGGGCACCGGGCACCAAGGTCAGACCCGCCCGTTTCTTTGGTTTCTCTGAGGACGTTCTGGGGGTTCGGCTCCGGGCCTGCCCGGAGCAGCGGTGACGCTGGGACGGTCGGTTGTCGTTTCCGCGGTGGTAGGTGGGAGGAGGTGGGTCTAGGGGATCTGCTGCATCTCCTCGCAGCCCATTGTGTCTTCTCCTCCCCTGAAGGGGAGCTGGGTCCAGCCTGGCCCCTGTAAAGGACACTGTTCTCTGTGTCCACGGCAACCTGCCCTGGACAGAGTGTGTTGATGCAGAGGCTGCACCTCAGGGCCGTTGACCCCTCAGAGCACTGACTTGTGTATGGGTCCCTGTTGGAGCCTCAGTCTCAGACACACAGGACACAAAAGACCCATTCCTTCATCTCACTGAAAAAGAACCTGGGAGGGTGGGCGGGTGGGGACTTCTCTGGTGGTCCAGGGGTTAAACCTCGCCTTCCAATGCAGGGGCTGCAGGTTCGATTGACCCCTGGTCAGGAAGCTAAGATCCCACATGGCTTGTGGCCCCAAACCAAAACATAAAACAGGGTGTTGTGACAAATTCAATAAAGACTTTAAAAATGGTCCACATTAAAAATATGAACAGAAACAGGGAATTTTCTCTGGGGGTCCAGTGGTTAGGACTCTGCCCTGTCGTTGCTGAGGGCCTGGGTTCAATCCCTGGTCAGGGAACTAAGAGCCCACGAGCTGTGCTGTGCAGCTAAGTCGCTTCAGTCGTGCCCGACTCTGTGCGACCCCATAGCCCACCAGGCTCCCCTGTCCCTGGGATTCTCCAGGCAAGAACACCGGAGTGGGTTGCCATTTCCTTTTCCAACACCAAGCTGTGCAGCACGGCCAAAAAAAAAAGAAAAGAGATGGAGAGACGAAGGTGGAAAGGTACTCAGAACTCCATGACATCTAAGGTAAAAGGCCCAGGGAGGCGGGTCCAGCAGGCCAGTTTTCCACAGGCCCCACCACCTAGGTTCCACTAAGCCTGCCCTGTTGTCTTCTGGGTTCTAAGGAGAAGGAGGCCTTGGCCGCCACTCCCTGGAAAGGCACCTGTGAACGTTTGTGCCCACCTGTCCCTGCATCCTTCTCTCTCGGGGCCCCCAGGGCAGGTTCCCCTCTTCTCCACCAGCCCACCGTGTTTCTGCTCCTCTGAACTCAGCGCCTACACTCAGCATCACTTCCGGACAGTTAATCACGTCCTGTCTTGTGACATCTCCCCGCTTTGGTTTCTATCATGAGTGAATTTGTCATGTTGGTGCCTTGGCTCCCGAGTCAGCTCCTTGAGGATGGGAGGTTCTGAGATTTCCTTGTGTGTCTGACCTCTCACCCGGGGTGGCCCTCTGTGCTGCAGAGATGCTCTGCAAAAATTTATTGGCTTGTTAATTGGAAACTTCCCCCGGAAGGATGGGCAGGGGTAGGAGAAGATGTCACCTGGGAGCCACTGACACCTTTGTGGTATTGGTGAAGGAGCGAAGGTGGCTGGGCGGATGGCTGGAGCCTGGGGTTATCTGGAGTCCTTCAGGCTCACCTCAGTGTCTCTGGCATATCTGATTAAATGTCGGTTTACTGAAGGGATGCTTGTCGTTGAGCAGGCTTGTGGGTCACCTTGGCCACACTGGGGAGGCGGGCAGCCTGGGAATATCTTACCTGCATCCTCTGGACTTCGCCGTAGGTGAAGATGGGAACAAAGGCTTCCGTCTGGGAGGCCAGCATGGCGGCTGCGTGCACTGCCAGCAGGACGGCCGTGGCCTTGCGGGACAGCATTCTGGAGCTGGACAACGACAGGGAGCCCCTGTCACCCAGTGTGGGGCTCAGGGACAAACCACTGCATTGGAGGCAGGCGCCCTCAGCTCTGGTCCACGCCCCACCTGGGGATGTGTGATCTTGGGCAAGCTGCTTGCCCTCTCTGGATTTGGGCCTGGTGTGGGGCTGTACCAGAGGAGCTCAGAGCCCCTTCTCTGCCCCAAGCCCCTGAGAGAGGCGGCCCTGCCCCTTGCCCACACCGGAAAAGTATCATGCCACTTGTTGGCCCTTCCCTTTGTTACTGGAGAGGTCTTCTGGCGTCAGCTGAGCTAATGAAGCAGGAGCACCCCCATATTACAGATATGCAATAAACTCTTAGATTATCATCAGAAGCAAGCCCCAAGATCCAGAGATCCCTGCCTGCTCCCTGAGCCAATTAGCAGGATAAGAGGGATGGATCCAGGCCCATCCAGTCCTGCCTGGTGGTACCAGGCCAAGACCCCAGGTCTAGAGAGGAAGGGGTTGAGACCCTCTGCCCAGGTGCAGCAGAGCCGGATGGAAAACTTCAGCTTGGAGCAGCACAGAAGAGCAGGGCAGGATCCCTGCCCCTCCGGGCCGGCACTGGCTCTCACGAGCGCCTCCCAGCTCCAGCAAGTCTAGCTGCCTGCTGGCCGCCATCCAGAAACAACCTCCTTCCTGTAACCCCCCGCCCCCTCCATACCCAGTGCCACCAGTGCTGGCAAGGTGCCAGCATAAGAGCGTGCGGCCGTCCACATCCCATAAGTGGGTGTGTCGGGAATGCCTGGCGGGACCTAGACCGCCAGGGAACAGGTGGGCGTGGGGACCACCGGAGTGCAGAGCTGAGAAAGGGGCGGGGTCAGATAGGGACTGGGGCCAGGGGTGTGGCCTGCGGGGCGCCCACCTGGCTGATTCCTCACATTTGCACAGCGGGTCCCATTCCAAGCCGTCTCCCACACACTCCTCACACCCGCCTGGGAGCAGGTGTGATCCGGGGAAGTGGGGAGACCTGCGGAGGTGAAGGGACCCATCTGAAGGTAGTAGGGGCTAGAGGCCGGCCCTTCTGAGGCCTGGTGCACTGGGCCTCTGCCCACAGAAGAGGGAGATGGGCACCGCAGGGGGCAGAACCCCCGAGCGGGCAGGGGAGGCCGGGGGCGGCCTCTGCTGCAGCAGGGGTGGGGGATTACAGGATTCAGATAAGGAGCTTCTGGGAGTCAGCTCTGGGTTCCCACAGCCCTTGGGCAGGGGATTCCGTTGGGAGGAGAGGGTCCTACCCCAGACTGGCCCCCGAGCTTCCCTTTGAGTCCGACTTCGACCCTCCCTTTGGAGAGAATCTTCCAAGGCTGCGGACTTGCTCCTTGCCTCGCCACCAGGACCCGTCTCCTCGGTCATCTGAAGGCCTCCTTGCCTTCTTGCCCTCTTGCTGCCCGACCCTACGTGGTCTCCCCGTGTTGCTGAACTCCAAGAGTAAGAACAGGAGGGCTCAGCCAGCCAACACCTGCCATTCTAGGAGGGTGGGAAGGACCAGCCACAAGCTGAAGACCGCCTCTCAGAAGCCGAGGCCCCACCTCTGTTAAGGGGACAGGGCGCGGGTGAGGAGGGGGGCTTCGAGTTGCAGACCCCCTCCCCTTGCTGCAGTCTCTGGGCCCCGCCCCCTCGCGGAGGAGCCCACTGTATCACACGGCTCATGCTTCATTTCCTTCGTGGAGAGGCTACAGATCCCTTTCCATTCCGATGTTCACATTTAATTCACCCATAAGAATCAATAAAAACGTTAAATAGAAGGCGAACATCCAATTGCTGCTCACTTTCGTGATCCAACTGGCAGCCGGCATGTCAACTACGTTCGTTTGTGCGTTCTGGGCGCTCAGGGTGGGAGCGAGAGCTTTTTGACTGTTGGATGAGCTGCTGACTTTGCCTTTTACCATCCTTGTGGCTGGGGCTCAAGCGCTTTGGTCAAGGGGGCGGCGGCCTCTTCTTCCTGCTGGTCTTGTCTAGCCTCTCTCTCTCTCTCTCTCTCTCTCTCTCTCTCTCTCTCTCTCTCTCTCTCTCTCTCTCTCTCTCTCGCCGCCCCCCCCACCCCCCCACCCCCGGCTCTTTTGTTAACTTCCCGGAGCCCAGGCCCCACGCCCTGGACGGCCCTGGGTACTGCCAGGCCCTGGGTTGGGTTCCCGGCCTGCAGTTGATGACCAGGTCTCCGGGCAGCTTCTCTTTTGCCAGGATTCGTACCCCACGCTCAGTCTCCAGCCCTGAGCGCTGTGTGCGGCTTTATCCCGCGCTCTGGAAACCAGTTTGGGGCGCTCGGTCTAAAGCCCAGGAAGGTGCTGAAAGGTGACAGAGCACCGCAGGAACAGTGGGCTCACCCAGAGAGCTCTGGGCTCAGCGGGCTCACTCACACACCATCTCTGGGCTCAGGCTGACCACCCCCACCCACTTCTCGGGCTACTCACAGTGCACTTGCGGTCTGAGTGGGCGGGGTGCAGCTCTCTCCACTTGTCTTCTGGGGTCCGGCTGGTCCGACGGGCCCTTATATACCTCCTGCCCTCCCTTTCGAGTCCATTAACCTTTGGCCAGACCTTTGGGTGCCCTGAGTGAGGAGTCTGGATTCCTGGGGCTCGTAGAAACAGCGGGCAGGGCTTGGGCATGTAGGCCTTTCCCGGAAGGCCTTTTCCTCCGGGGGCAGTCAGGGTGCGGTGCAGGCCAGCCCCCACCCGGATGGCACCCTCCTGTCCACTTAGAACTCACCTGCTGCTCAGAGGATCATTTTAATGAAAGCGCTTTCTTTTTTTCATTACTTAAATATATAATGTTGCTGAGAGTCTCCAGGCGACTCCAGTGATCAGATTCTTTGTTGGCCTGTCAGAGTGCTATACTAAGGAGATAACTTGTCTTCAGCTTTTCCCCTGAAGCCCCACGTGAAAGAAAAGATGCCAGAGTGTATGGTAGCATTTCAGCAGATTTGTAAAAAGAAAATGACAGTCCGGACCCAGGGCCGTGGAGGCCCAGAGTGTCCGTGGAGGGCCAGGGAGGGCGTAATGCATACAAAAGGTTTGTGGCCTAAATAGGGGTGGGGGGTAGGGGCACCTATGCAGGAAACCTTTTGTGGTAATTGTGTCATCAAAGTATGTTTCGTGTTGGTCGCTCAGTCCTGTCCGACTCTTTGCAACTGCATGGACTGTAGCCCGCCAGGCTCCTCTGACTTCTCCAGGCAAGAACACTGGAGTGGGTAGCCATTCCGTTCTCCAGGAAGTCTTCCTGGTCCATAGATTGAACCAGGGTCCCCTGCATTTGCAGGCAGATTCTTTCCGGTCTGAGCTACCAAGGAAGCCCACGTGTTATCAAGTGGCAACATTAAAGACTCAAAGAGGGAAGAGGGGAACGCACTCTGGAGTCAGACAAGGCTGCCCACACCGGTTCCTGAACACGGTGGCACCTCTGGCAGCCCTCAGGGAACGCTTGGTGCCTGTGTTCTAATCAAACCCCAGCAACACCATGAGGCTGGTGCTCTTGTTAACAAAACATGGTCTTGTTTACCATGAGGTTGGTGCTCGTGTGGTTGCTGTTTAGTTGCTCAGTTGTTGCTCCAATTCTTTCTTGACCCTATGGACTGAAGTCCACCAGGCTCCTCTGTCCTTGGGATTTCCCAAGCAAGAATACTGGATTGAGTTGCCATTTCCTTCTCGAGGGGATCTTTCTGATGCAGGGATGGAACCTGCGTCTCCTGCATTCACAGGAGGATTCTTTACCACTGAGCCACCAGGGAAGCCCTTACACCGTGTTACAGATAAGGAAACTGAGGACAATTAAATCTCTCTTCTGCAACTCTAAGGCAGGATTTCTTCATACAAAGGTCAAGGCTGTACGTGGCCAGGTGTGGCAGAAGGGGGGAGTGGGGGTTCGGGGGATGCAGGGTGCATGGGTGCAGAGGATGGCAGGATGGGGGTGTCTCAGAAGGTCCGCTGTGTGGTTGGAAGAGGGTCAGGCCAGGACCTGAGGATGGGGCCTTCGGAACCAACAGAAGGATTTCGATTTGATGGGGAGGAAATTGGGGGCCCCTTGTTGTCTTGGAGGGCAGATGACAAGCGTGTGGTGGTTGAGGAGCACTCAGTGTTGGGGTGTAGGCGCTGGAGTGGGGAGAGGCAGGACTGGGAGGCCAATGGCGAGGTGGCTGGGCAGACAGGGTTGAGGTCCCGAGAGTCTGGGGGGCAGAGGCCATTCCCTAGGTGAACCTTGTTGGTCATTAGTGACTTCCAGAGAGGCTGCCCCAAACATCTGGGAGGGGGACTGCTTCCCAACCAGGAGCCCCTACCTGCCATTCTTCAGTCAGCTCTGGCTTTTGCCCTCCAGAAAAAACAGATGTTTGCAGTGCTTCAAACCCAACCCAGATATCCTCTAAACTCCCCATTCAGCAGGGCTTCCCACCAGCTGGGTCTCTGTGTTCTATTCCTGATGCGAGGTTAGACCTCCTCTAGCATGCTGTGTTGGTGACTCACTTGTGCACTGGGTCTCTGGAGTCCAAGATTTATCTCAGAGGAATTAGGGCACAGAATGCCAGGGCTTGAAACTGAACTGCCATTTCTTAACCTTGGCCTGATCAGAGTCTCACTGCCCCTGTTTCAAGAGGGACTTAAAAAATAATTATTTATTTTTAATTGAAGGATAATTGCTTTACAATATTGTGTTGGTTTCTGCCATACATCAATATGAATCAGCTATAGGTATACATATGTCCCCTCCCTCTTGAACCTCTGTCCCACCTCCCACCCCATCCCACGCCTCTAGGTTGTCACAGAGCCCTGGTTTGAGTTCCTGGAGTCATACAGCCAATTCCCACTGGCTATCTATTTTACATATGGTAATGAACTATAAAGAAAGCTGAGCTCAAAAGGATTGATGCTTTTGAACTGTGGTGTTGGAGAAGACTCTTGAGAATCCCTTGGACTGCAAGGAGATCCAACCAGTCCATCCTAAAGGAGATCAGTCCTGAAAATTCATTGGAAGGACTGATGTTGAAGCTGAAATTCCAATACTGTGGCCACCTGATGCGAAGAGCTGACTCATTTGAAAAGACCCTGATGATGGGAAAGATTGAAGGCAGGAGGAGAAGGGGATGACAGAGGATGAGATGGCTGGATGGCATCACCAACTCAATGGACATGAGTTTGGGTGGACTCCAGGAGTTGGTGATGGACAGGGAGGCCTGGTGTGCTGCGGTTCACGGGGTTGCAGAGTCGGACATGACTGAGCAGCTGAGCTGCTCTGAACTGAAGGTACCTGTTTCTGGTACCTGTTTCTGGTACCTCTCTCTGTCTGTCCCAGCCTCTTCTGCCCATCCCCCACCGCCGTGTCCACAGGGCTGGTCTGTCTGCATCTCCACTGCTGGCCTTCAAACAGGTTCATCAGCACCATCTTTCTAGAGTCCATATATATGTGTTAATATACGATATTTGTTTTTCTCTTTCTGACTTACTTCGCGCTGTATAATAGGCTCTAGGTTCATCCACTCAAGAGGTACTTTTAAGACAATGTCAGAGACCATGGCGGGCGCAAAGTGACCTGAGGGCTGTGAAGGAACCCTTCCCTGGGTTCCCTTCCTGGGCTTCTGTGTGAGACATGTCAGCATCTGCATCTCCAGCGCCTCGACCGGGGACCAGCCAATATTGGTCAAATCCAACGTGCCCTCTAATTTTATATAACCTGTGAGCTAAGAGTAGTTTTTACATTTTTAATAATTTAAAAAATCCAAAGAAGAATAATATTTAGTGGCAGGTGAATTGATAGTAAATTCACTTTTCTGTGTCTATAAATAAAGTTTTATTGGAACACAGCCGTACTCCTTCTCTGTTTATAGTCTATGGCTGCTTTGGAGCTGCTTTGCTGCAGGGTTGAATAGGTGTGACAGAGACATTGTCACCCACAAGGCCAAAAATAGTTATTATCTGGACCTTACAGGAAAAGTTTGCTGACCCCTGACCTTAACAGTGTCTGGAGTGTGAAAGATGTTTGATACGTAATAAATATCGGCCAGACACCACATGTGTTAGTTTTTAGATGGTCTCACAGCTCTATGAAGCTGGTGTGGCTATTATCCCACTGAGGTTAAACAGCTGGCCCAACATTATGCAGCTATTGAAACAGCAGGACCAGGATTCAAACTCAGGAGTCTGGCTTCAGAATCCATTGTGCTTTTTCACCTCTCAGTGTTTGGTGAGCACGTGAATGTTTACAGTTGGGGCAGGCCATAACAGAGGCCAGGTACAAATTCTCCAAACCTGTGGCTCTCCCTAACCCATCTCTCTGGCAAGTCATCTGACCACGATGCAGTCCCAGCCGACTGACGGCAACACGCATATGTGGTTCTCTTGTGTTCTGAGGTTTGGGGAGGCCAGATCTGGACCCCAGAAGGACTGCAGCTGGGATGGTAGGGGGAGCCAAGCCTGTCTGCCAAGCACGGGGGGGAATGTGAAGCTGTTTCCCCCCACCCCTTCACACTCTGCTGGGCCAGTCTGGGCTCCGGTCCAGAGACACCTTCAAGACACTCTGTCTGAGAAATGATTAGGAGTCTGGGAACCGGAGACAGGCCTGCAGTGAGAGATGGGGAGAAGGGAAGTGCTGGAAACAGTAAATAACCCGGGATCAATTTTCTGGGCGTAAATAGCATTATCCTGAATCGCTCCTGTGATTCAATGCTTCTGATCCAAGCAATTTGCAGGGTTACGCTGTGATATCTGCAGTTTGGTGTGGAAGGAAGACAAGTGGGGTTTCATAAAGGGCTGCTCCTTGTAATGCAGAGGTGGGGGAGACTAGTGGGAAGGGGGCGTGGGAGGGGGCTTACGGTCTGCAAGGGGGTCACAAACTAGGTTAGCGCCCACGTCCGCAAGGACGAAGGGGCCTCTTGTCCAGGCTGCAGATCCTGAGGGTCAGCCCTTTAGGAACCAACTCAGCGGGAACGCCTGGGCTCCCCTTGCTGTCAGCTGCCCTGACCTCAGTGTGTATTGCCCCTGTCATGGTTATGCTTCAAGGATGGAGAGGTGGCTGGCTAACAAGCCTGATAACGACTCCTTTGTCTTTATCGTGTGTACCGTCTCTCCCTCCAAAGGTGCAATTAGTGGCTGTTTCTCCTGCTAGAAACTGGCCAAAAATAAAACGAAGGCATAATCTGATGTTCTTCATTCTCCAAATGGGAATTGCCCCGGATGTGCAGTGGGCCAGGCTGAGGGGAGGCGTGAAAACCTAACCCGAGTCCGAGAAAGGAAGTTCCCAAAACCCAGAGGAAATGACTCAAACCGTATGTGGGCACTTGACTGCCTCATTCCCGCACGTTGGGCAGAGGTATTAGCAGCATAGCGTTCCCTTCTCATGACCTTGAAAATATTGTTTGCCGGCTACTTGCCATAACATCTTCATTAATGGCCTGGAACAGGGAGGCAACAGCATGTTAATTAAATCTGCAGCTGAGACTAAATTGGGAGATGGAGCAAACATCAGTCGCACAGAGACCTAATGCAAGGAGACGTCGGGAGGTTAGAACTATGAGCTGGAAACGGGCAGGTGAACTGCTGGACGTGTGTCATCGAGGCCCCGGGGACACACACAGAAGATGTGGGTGGCAGGGAGGGGCTGGCAGAGGAGGAAATCTGCACCCGGGGGCCCATCGGGGGAGGCGTGGAGGCTCAAACAATGCCCTCAAAGAGGCAGAGGATGCCTTGTAGAGGATGACGGAGTTCTGGTGAGCAGAAATAGCCCGGGATTGATGAGAGTGCCAAAGCTTATGGCATCAAAATGTAAAATGAAAGGTTTCCTAAGGTCAGATGCCCAGGACAGTGGTAAGAATTAAATGTGCCCTGCTTCAGCCAAGGCCAAGGAGAGGCAAAGAACACAGCTTCTCAAGTGTAGGAGCTGTGATTGAGGGGAAGGATAGCTGCTGCTACCCCTTCGGTTCTAAGCCCTTGATGTCCCCCCACGGAGCTGTGTGACTGGGCTCATGGGCAAAAATCCTAGCTGATGGGCATGGCATTTAAAACTAGGGCAGGCAAAGCACCAAGAGATGTATTTTAGGCAATGATTGTGCCTTGGCCCAGGAGACACAGGCTTTGGTGACCCGTGGGGGTATTTTTATGCTTTTCCTTCTATGGCTCAGGGTCCTTTTTCAGAACACCCAAATTATTCATTGAGAAATGGTATAGAGCAGACGTCACCGTAGACCAAGAACCCCTGGTAGAGAAATAGCGCCGGTGGAGAGGAAAACACGAACATGCAGAGGGGAGACCCTGAATTAACTTCTGATTTGTCGAGTTTCTTGTTTGTGTGTTACATCTGCTACTTGAATGAACATTCCCATATCTCTGGTCTCCCGTGGAGTCCACAGGATGCCCACAACTTGGACCCAAAACAATCCGATAAGATGCTATTCTGTTCAGTTCAGCCTCATGGACTATTGACTGTGCACAGAACCTGGGGACTCGGCTGAGTTTTACAACAGCATTCCTGCCGACTTCCTGGTCAATACATCCCCAGGTGGTTAATATACTCCTAGAAATGTTGCAGTCACCAACTTGCTTCTGGGTTCCCTTTCTATTTATGGGGGTTTATCACGAAAGCTGCTGCTGTAAAACTCTAAGAAGAAGAGGTCACATAACTTTTCTTCCAGGGACCGTACAGGTTTAGCTGAGAGCTGGGTCTGTGACCTGGGCAGCCATGGAGTCTGTGCCTTCTGTGAAGTGAGCCTGGTGACACTGGGCCATGTTTTTACTGAATTTTAACTATATGTATTTATATTTTCATGGGGATGATGGATGTGTGTGAAGAGAAAGCAGATGACTTTGCAAGTGACAAATTCATTTTAAGGAAAGACTGGCCTCGCGTAAGCTGAAGCATGTCCTTTCTCTTCAACCCCTTCCAGGCAGGCAGCTCCCAGCTCTCTGATCCCAGGGCACGAAGAGCTAGAACAAGGAGGCAAGGACAGCTGACACATTTTCATAAATGATTAGGGAAGCCGGTGGTTGAGGAAAGTTCGTGCTCTCATGTTTAAGAAGAAGTCTTGGTATAGGTTTTATGCCGTGTGGAAGGGAGCCAAAGTCATTTCAAATGCCAGCCTAATTCAGGGTAGATTCAGGTAAAAGGCGCTAGCTGTCCAAACTTCTCTTCCATTGCATCAGTGACCCTCAGTCATTGACTCCCCCACATCTGCTGGGCTGATGCTCTTTGGATTTGGGGGGCTGCCAACGGCTGCTAACGGGAGGGGCGGGCCACAGGCAGCCTCTGCCATTGGCAGTTGTGGCCGTCAGGCAGGCTCCTTCTTATCAGCCCGCTCTGCAATGGCAGGGAAAGGAGGGGGTGGAATTCTGCTTCCTTTGTTGTCCAGTACTTGGGCTGGGTGGCCAGTGGGGTCTGGGCAAGTGTATAGGAGGGTGAATTCACTCAGGAATTCAGGGGGCATTGTTGACTGCTAGAGGACTCTGTATTCACAGCTCCAGCCTCTTCATGGATGTCTGGCTAAGCAGAGACCTGGTCTCCCCTGACGGTGAGCATGGTCTCAGGTCCTGAACCCTTGAAGTCTATGGTGCACCACATCAAAGTGAAGGACATGCCAATGGGCAGGTCCTAAAATCCCAGTCGGGATAACAGGGCGAGACCGAGGCATGCTTGGGTTCAAACCACAGGGTTCAGGACATTGGCAAGAAAATGAATTTGGAGAGAGCAGTTCAGATACTGGCAAGCCTTAACTTCTCCTGTTGTCCTTGTTTAGTTGCTCAGTCATGCTGACTCTTGCAACCCCATGGACTGTAGCCCCCCAGGCTCCTCTGTCCATGGGATTTCCCAGACAAGAATACCAGAGTGGGTTGTCATTTCCTTCTCCAGGGGATATTCCTGACCCAGGGACCGAGCCCATGTCTCCTGCACTGGCACGTGGAGCCTTTACCCCTGAGCCACCAGGGAAGCCCTTAGCGACTCTTTGTTGTTGCTGTTTAGCAGTTGTGTCCGACTCCTCTGTCCATGGGGTTTCTTGGGAAGCCCTAGCTACTCTTACCTAGACCTAAAACAAGGACAAACTGCCCAGAACAGCCTGAAGACAGGGCTGTTAGAGCTCACCCTCATCCCCCCCATGGCAGCATTCATCTCTCTTTTCCTTTTCCACTCCCTGGAATATTATTTTTCTTGAAAGAGCAACAAAGTTATTGGGAAACTGCAGCCTAAAATACTGCAGGACTTTGAAGGAATACCCCCAGGTCTCAGACAAGACCCAGTCACAGAGATAATCCATTTAATCATTATTTACTCAGGGCCTGTCTTGTGAATGTTTGACTGTCAGAACTGAATTCCACCCCAAAGGAAAGCCATCTTCAGAGAAGATTTGCAGTTGTCCTTTGTAAAAAGGAGAGAAAAAAGAGGGAATTTATTTAAAATAGACACGAGTTAGCTCCCAAGGGACAGGAGGCATAAATTGCAAGAACAGCTCCTATCAGACTCGAATCCTCCTGGTTTAGGATTTTACTAAGGAGGAGGGAAAATGAAAGGAGCCAAGTATCCCCACTCACTTCCAAGTCACATCAAGGCAGTCAGCTTGTGACAGGAAGATTACCTGCAGGAGGGCTTTATTTGATGTGAAAAGGGTTAACGTCATCTTAGTAGATTGGAAATTCTCTGGGTCTCTTTGGAGTGAAGAGCAAACTCAGAGCTTTTACATGAAGGGATGTGCACGGACCCTTTTAAGTTACTGAAAACAAAAAGGGGAAATGGCCAGACTCGCTTTGTGTTTTAACACACAGGCTCGCGAGGATTCTGGTCTTTCTTATTCTCAGTGTAGGGATGGACTTGCTGGGAGGGGATGGGGGAGCAAGACTGTGGACTGATGATGTAATTACAGTCCATTCCCACGGAAGCACATGCTCTGGCTGAGAAGGAGCACACATGGCCAGGAATCAAAGCTGAACTCCATGAGAGGGGAGTAGGCCAGAGGACTCCAGGGGAGGGGACTTCCTTCAGGCCAGTCATCAGGGAGGGCTTCCCAGGCAGGGCGGGATGGGAGTGGGGTGAGCAGGCTCTGGCTACTTGGGGGAGAGGCATGTGAGGCTCAGCAACCTTCTCTGTTCCCACGCCACCGTTTTCTCCCTTTCCAACTCTTTTCTCTCATCACCACAGCTCTCTGTCCTCCACACCTCCCCACACACCACCTCCACCCTCCCCAGAGACTGAGGACACATTTCAGGCCAGTCGTGTTATTGGATTTTAAATGATGCTATGGCTTTTTAATTCTTGTTTTAATTGCCTTTCCATGCAGGGCACTGAAAATGGTTGATTACCAGGCATCTGGGCCCCGGCGGTGACATTCCTTATCCGATGTCCCCTCAAGCGGTGGTGAAAAGGACAAACTCCCAGGGCCTCAGCAATGGGGTTTTCTTAGGCCCAGCGTCACTGGCTGCCCGTCCTCCAACCTGTGGTGGTGGCGCCAGGCTGGGCGCTGTCCGTGGTACTGAAGGCCCAGGCAGCTTCAGTTAACCAGGCTCCCTGGCCACTCCGGCTTTGGAAGGGCAGCTTTGGAACTTAGAGGGCTGAATAGTTTAAACGAATGGACTTGGACATATTTTCCTTTTCCCCTAAGGGCAGAAAAACATTGCCTGCTGCGTCTCTGGAATGATTACCCCTCATTCAAGGGCACTCAGCAGCAAAGTGAGGTTGAATGGCCCTGACAGTAGCTGGGAGAACAAGAGATTCGGAACAGCGACCTTCCTGTTGTGGGTAGGGTCCAAGGAGAGGGGCCCTGAAAAGAAGAGCCGGCCTGGCAGCCACGCCTGGCTCCTTCCCCCAGGCTCTGGCCTGGTCAGGCCCATGCCGGAGGTTCAGTTTGTCCCTTCATCATTTTCCCTCAATGCTCATCACAGCAGGCTCTGCACGGTGCCAAAGAGAATGCTCCCACTCGGTCCTAAATGACTCTCAGCTGCTTAGTGAGGCCAGGCTCCCACAGAACTACATGGGCAGATGCTGTGTGGGGATGAGACGGCTCATTAGAGGTTTAAACACTCTGGGTGTGGTGGTAACTGCGTGGTGTGGGCAGCAGGCCCTTCCCTCCATCTCATAAGCTGCCACCCAGAGGTCCTGCATGACGGCTCCAGGCCTGGGCCCAGCTTGGGTTCTATGGAGGGGTACCCTGAAGGTACCCAGGGGGCAGTACTGCTCCACCTCTCTGGCTGCTGCTCTGCATTTCTGCCCCCTTCCCCAGGGGTTCTCTGCTTCCTCCCCCACACCTCATCTCACAGCCTAGCAGTGAGTAGCTCCATCAGATGGGTCCCTCTCCAGAGATGTCACACATCTCTTTCTCCACTTTTTTTCCCCTGAGAACTTAACCCACTTGAAATCCTCCTGTGTCCAGTAGATCCATGGTCATAGTCAATGACTAGAGGACTATGGGTTCAGGGCCTTGGAAACAGGAATGCAGTTCACTTCCCAGAGGGCCAAACTCTCCCTAGGACAGAGAAGGACAGGAGGGCCACTTCCCATCCACACGGTCTTGAAAGGAGTGATTTATAAAAAGCCAAGGAGGCCACAATCTCTTGCTGAGTCCACCTCAGCACTACCTGTATTTTTTCCAACACCAGAAAATGATTCTGTGTCTAAGGATACGGATGAACAACCGGATAAAGACACACAACACAGGGTGGGGTCTGGGAGCTTCTGTCCCCGTGGAATGGGGTGTACCACTCTCAGTGTGTATTGCGTTCACCAACCCAGAAGCTCTCCAAATCCTGTCCTTTTGATTTTTTTTATGAAGGCTTCATTACACAGGTATGATTGATTAAATCATTGGCCCTGGCGATTGAACTCCATCTCCAGCCCCTCTTGCCTCCCTGGAGTGGGGGCAGAGAGGGGCAGAAAGTGCCAACCCTCAAATCATGCAGTTGGTTCCCCTGGCAACCAGCCCCCATGCTTAAGGGTTTCCAAAAGTCACTTCATTAACATAAACTCAGGTTGGTTGAAAGCGACTTGTTATGAATAACAAGACTCTTCACCTTTCTGGCTCAGGCAGGGGGCTGTTCAGGAACAGAGGACAAAAGACCAAATATTATAAAAAAAACAATGCCCCCCTTGAGTTGGGGGGTGGGGGAGGCAAAGGTGTATTTCTTATTATAAATCCATATCACACCACCACTAGGGAGCACTCTCCTAAATGATGAGGGGTGTAGGGGACTTAAACAGGATGCGGTGGTGGGGAGGGGCTGACAACCTGTTCTGTGAGTTGGAGGGGCTGACAAGAGGGAGAGCCATGGGGGAGGAAGCTCAGGAGACTGCAGAATGGGGCACTGACGTCAAGCCCCCCAGCCAGCCCTGCCTGCATCCCCCACCATCTCCACACTGTCGCTGCAGGCGCGGGTGTGACAGGCTCCACCCCGCAGTTCCACTTCCATCTCCGGCATGTCAATTCGCTGATTTAACATTTCCCCAGAATGCAGGGCTGAGTTTCTTCCCCCACTTGATTTCCTAGGGTTTGTCTCTTTCATTGTTTTTCTTCTTAAAAGAATAAAACCAAAGACAAGCACCTGTCTCTTATGCTCTCCGGCTCTGAGATCCTGCAGCTGTTGGTGGTGAAGAGGTGGGGGGAGGCAGGGGGAGGAGGGAGGCGCGTCTGGGGAGAAGGGACTGGAGGGACTGGGTGCCCATGCCCACTGGGGATGGGCTTCGCCTCTGGGAGAAGATGCTGGGCCTAGAGGAGGCTTCGGCAGGCACCCAAGGGTGCTCCTTTTCAGAGGGGAGGCCCTAAGCGGCCCTGGCAACACTGACTCAGAAAAAATGTGCTGCCCCCGAGGCTGGATGAGGGTCACACCACAACGGACTGGAGCACGGCCTGGGCACCTGCTGGACATAGGATGAGCTCCTTCACCCCTCCAGCAGGGGAACTGGGAGATGCAGGGCAGCTGGGGTCACAAGTCACCACTCCTCTGTGAGGGGCAGCCCTGAAAGGGAACACAGAGAGAAGGAGGAGCTTGACTATGTTCTAGAAACTGACAGGTCAGCATGGTGTGGAGTGAACCCCAGGGGGCGGTGGTGAGGGGTGGATAAGCTGGGGATGAGGAAGAAGCGGAAGCTGGATCATGTAGTGCCTGAAGGCCACCTGTGGGTCTCTATCATGCTTTGTCTGCCCAGCATTCACCCACTCTTTTTTTGTGGGGGGGGGGCGGGGGCAGGGGTGGGCTGAGCAACAAAAGGCAGATAGCTAGATTCTTTCTCTCTTGACTAGGTTATGGCACTTGAGTGGGTTTGGCTGACACCTCCCTCCTGCTTTAGACTTTGAGTCTCAAGTAGCCAAAGCTGGGAGGAAAGTCAGACTCCCTCTGGGCAGTGATGGGGGATGTGGTGCCCAGCAGACTTGGGCATGTTCTGACCTGGCTGTGCTACCAAAAGTGGCTTTGTGCCCGTTTTCCAAACCTAGAATCTCCTGTCGTCAATTCTGAGGGCCCAGGTCTCTTCCAGCAGAGCGTTTTTTTTTTTTTTTTTTCTTATGCTTTTGCCAGGAACAGATGATGTTATATATGAATGGACACATCCTGATTGAGCCTGGACAGGAGTCTGGATTCAAATGAGGTCCACTGAGAAGTTTTAGGCAGGGGGCTGGAGGACAGGATCTGAGTTTGGTTTCTAAAAGCCCATTCAGAGAGTAGATGGTGAAAGGAAAGAAAAGAAATGTGGACACCACTTTGGAGGCTCCAGGCCAGGTGAGAGGCAATGACGTTGATGGAAACCAAGGGTTTAGGATACATACTTTGCAAAAGGACTTGGTAATAAATTGGATGTATGGACAAAAGAAACAAGGAGGGTGTTCAGCTTTCTGACTCGAGTGCTGTGCTGTGTGGACAGTGGAGGTATTTATAGAGCTGGATAAGACTGAGGAAGGAAGAGATGAATGTCTGGGAGGTGGAATTAATGGTTCCACGTTGAACATTTGGTGGCTCATTCGGTAAAGAAACTGCCTGCAATGCACAAGACTGCCTGCAGGAGACATGGGTTAGATCCCTGGGTCTGGAAGATCCCCTGGAGAAGGAAATGGCAGCCCACTCCAGTATTCTTGCCTAGAGAATTCCATGGGCAGAGGAGCCTGGCAGGCTATAGTCCATAGGGTCACAAGGGGTCAGACACAACTGAGTAACTAACTCCCATACACCTTGAACGTTTTAAGTGTAAGGTGCTGTGCAAGTTGTGGTCCAGGTAAAAAAAAAAAAAAAAAAAAAAAAGAACTTTGGCCAGGTAGTTTCAATAGAGGAAACAGAATATGCAAAACCAGTTACAGAGGTGCTGGTAGAGCTAAAACAGGAGATGGGGAAACAGCCCAGAGATTGCCGATCGCAGGAATCTGCCCCAGCCTAGGAGCAGGGACAAGGGAAAGAGGTGACGGTACCAGCCTAGGATCTGGGGGGATCAGGTAGGAGCTGGGAATGTAGGGAAGGGGCTGCCCAAGGCTGGAACTGGAACTGTGAAGGGGACAAACTGGGGAAGCTGAGGCCACAGCAGAGACGGGGCCACATCAGCAGCCACAGGCTGAGACCACAATCAGAGAGAGGGGTGCTCCTCACCTCCTCCCACCAGTCTCCAGCCAGAGGCTTTCATTGGCCGAACCTGACAGGAAGCCAGCAGACGAGGAGCCTGGGAAATGTAGTTTTCTGGGAGTAGCTGCTGGGATAGAGCTGAGCAGGCGACGGCAGGCAGGGATCAGGGCAGGTGTCTACTGGAAATCACGGGCAGTTTAACTAGTCTGCCTGCAGAAACATTTATGTTCATAACATGCCCTTTTCAAAGGGCTAAATCTCTTAGGAGGGGCATCAGGGCATCAGGGACAGGTGAGTTGGGGGCCACAGCGTCATGGGGATCTCTACTAGTTTCCCTGCTGAGACTGGATGTGATTTTCTGTTCCATCTTGGACAGGCCCACCTTGGAAGTCACAGCCGGCCTTGTCATATTCTAAGAAAGCCACCCCACACCCCCGCACCCCCAGCCTCCCTCTCCAACGTCCTTCTGCCAGACTTGTCAGGAGCCTGCCCCCAGGATAAAGAGAAGGAGGACAAATGCGATTAGGAGGACCGTGAAGTGGTGATGACAGCAGCTGCTTAATATGGAAAAAGGGGATCCTAATTATTGCTTGGACAAGCAGGGAAGTAAAAAGTCAATCAGAGCTGATGCGGAAGGCAGGCACGTGTCAGGGCAGGCTGCCCCCCTGCTAAGAACCTGGGATCCCTTCACTGGTGGAGGAGCCTCTGATTGAGAGGCAAGGAGATAGGGACCCAAGGGAACTTGGCCAGCCACTCACTTGGCCCAGAGTGGGAGCCGATTTCAATGAGGAATGGGGAGCGCTGAGCCAGCAGAGCTGCCTTCTTATTTCATCTCTTTATTTCAGGGGGAGCAGGGGCTTTGGGGAGCCTAGCAGGAACCAGACTCTCACTCTTATGGGGAACCTGCAGGGACTGGGCTCCCTTCTATGCCCATATGATGCTCTGAGCTCCTTCCCCTGTGCTCAGGAAGCCCAGCCCTCCCCAGAACCCTCTCCAAAGTGTCCTGCAACCCATGGTGGCAGGTCCCCCACCAATTAACCGAATGGTGCCCGCTCCTGGGCTCTACCCGTCACCTCCCCACTGTGGACATTTTCAGGCCAATTCCCTCCTCCCCAACCCCCACCCCTCCAAGCTCCGACAGGATCCTAATTTCCATAATTTGCAAAGCCTGGCTAAGACTAAGCTGCAGAGTTTAAGCAAGATTTCCTTGGGGGCTTAGCTAGCAGTAAAGTAAAATGGGTGAGCAGGTGCCCTGATTCCGGGGTCTGAAGGCCCTGTGACTCTGTGGACATCTCCCCAAGCCCTTCCGCTCTGGGCGGCTCTCACTTTAGTTGGACTTGATGCCCTGAGGCCTGCTCATACCCTTAACGAGAGTGTCTTTGGCCACAGCCCTGTGATCCAGGGCCCAGGCCCTGACCTCGGCTGGCCTGGTGGGGACAGAGGGGGCGGGGGAAGGGACACAGAGAGAAAGGGGGACAGAGAGAGGGACAACGGGGAGGGACACGGGGCGGGGCGGGGTGGCGGGGGAGAGGAGGGATAGGGGAAGGAGAGAGAGGCGGAGAGGAACGCCATTCTGCTTCCAGAATCGGGTGCTTCTCAGCTCCATCTTCTCGTCAAGAAGAGCAGTTTGGCTGCACTTTTACACCAAAACCTGCTAAATTATTTTCCCACAGAGCAAATGAGCTCTCTTTCCATAACATGGATCAGAGCATTGCTGACAGCTTTGACACATTAGTCTGTTCCCAATTCTGGCCATTGAGATTGCAGAAATACTGGGGCTCAGCTTGGATAAAAATGCCTTTTCATGTGAACCATGGGGATCCTAGGGTCAGCCTTGCTGGGGCTGTGTGAGTGTTAATTAGACGCTGGGGGCAGGGAATCTGGTGTATGTGGAAGGTGTTCAGTAAAGGCTGAGGTGTGTCCCTGTTTTGACTCGGTTACTTCAACTGTAACACAAGGAGTTGGGGGAAAAGAAGGCCAAAGAGCAGGGTTTTGGACGCCCCTCCCACCTCTCTGACCCCAAAGACAGGAGGGAGGAAGGCTTTCCCCGGTGACTGTGGGCAGGACTGCGCCCAGCTGGGCTGTGGGGCCAGGTCTCTGGTCAGTGGGGCGGTCCCTGCAGGCCAGCTGTGCGGGGCGTGGACGGCTGGGTTTCCATCTAGGCGCTCTCCGTCCTTGAGTTGCTGTGTGCCCCTTGGGCAAGGCACACCCTCTCTGTATCTTCCTTTCACCCATCAACAGCTAGACCTGTTAACCCCATCGAACCCTGCTCTACTCCTGCGTCAGTCTGAGGTTTAACGAGATGTGGATGTGAAAATGTTTTTGCAATTTAATAGTCATCTCTGCCAAGGGCAGGCCTGAGTGTCTGACTTTTGAGTTGCAAATGCCTGGGTATGTGGCATATCCAGGCCTCGTGGGGAATCTTGAGTCTCCAAACACGTGGAGGGCTTGGAGAAGCTGCAGGCAGTCATGCCGACCAAGGTGTGACACTGTCCTCTGCCCTGCACCCCGCTGACCTTGCCACCTCCTCTCTCTAAGCCCTGAGGGTCTGGCCCTGCCCTGGGCACACAGTGGCACTTAATTACAGCTTGTGAAATGAACAGATTTGTGGCTGAGAAGCCTGGTTTAAAAAGCGAGAAAATGGCCAAGGGGTGGAGAGAATAAGTAAGGGTGGGATGGAGAAGAAACATGTCAGGGTGGAAAGAGGCTGCTCCTCGTTCAGCTGCGAGTAGTTACTGAGAGCTTGCGGTGGGGGAGGTGGGAGAGACAAGGCACAGCCCCCATCCTTCAGGAGCTTGCAGTGAGTGATCCACAGTAAAGAGTGGGCCGGTCTGGAGGACGAGAGGTCAAAGGCTGCTGGGCTTTTAATGGTAGGTGGGCTCCTGGAGGGCTCCCTGGAGGAGGTGGCCTTTAGATGCCGAGTAGAGAGTAGGGTACTTTGGAATAGCTTCTCACAGGGCCCGGGGGAGTTGGGGAGAGTTTAAGTGGGTGAGCCCTGCCCCCACCCCGCAGGAGAGTGGCTGGGGATGCAACCCTATTCTGGACAGCAAGGGGGAAACGGACTCTGTCCCCGACCCCATGTCTGGACCTGGGTCCTTTCCTGGTGGGCCTGCTGCTGCTCAGAGGCGGGCTGCTCTCTGCTCATCACTGTCTCCCTGAGCTGTGTTCCAGCGCAGAAGTCCAGTTCAGGGCAACTGAACACGTGTTTAAGGAGTGTCCACTGTGGGCCCCTCAGCGCTGGTCCTGACCCGCTCCCCTCTGTGGGTTTGGGGAGAGAGGAGGATTTTGACCTGGTTTCTGGCCTCAGCTTGTTGGAGGAGGGGAGCGATGGAGACCAAGGCCCAGTTACAGCCCAGCGATAGGAAGACATGAAGGCCGTGGCTGCCTGACTTTTCAAGGATAAGGATCCATGTCTGACATAGAACACTTCCGACAGTTTCGAACACGGACTGGGATATGAGAGAATTACCGTCAAGTGCAACATTATGATTTTGTTTACAAGTGAAGGGTCCTCATCTTCTAGAGATCTACACTGAAATGCTGACAGATGGAATGATGCCATGGCTGGGATTCCCTTCACAATAAAAGGGGAGGGGGCATGGCTGGGGCGTGGATGCAAAGACTGAGTTGATCTGGAGAAAGGGCACCTGGGCTTTCATTAGATCCTTTGCACTTTTGTGTATTTAAAAAATTCTCCATGATACAAAAGTTTGAAAAGAGAAAAATAAGCAGCACCACTTTGTTTGAAAACAAAAACTTTCAACTGTGTTTTTGGTTACCCAGTCACCGTGTAGGAAATTCATGAGGATGAAACCCACCACGGATTAAGGTACGCTTTGGATCCTTTTGGAATTTATTCACCACAATAGCATCAGCATGGTAGCACAAGCATGCAGAACATTAGGTTCCCTGTAGGCTGTGCTTGGCTGGCCTGCGATGCAGGGAACCTCTGATGGAATTTGACAGCTTCCTGGGGGCTGGGGTTCTTGGGTTGAGGATGGGTCTTGGGGGACTGACGAGGGGGGGTGACATGACCCAAGGTTCCCCAGGAGACTGGAAACTCAGGGGCTCAGGGCTGCTTGGAGGTGTGGTGGGAGGGGCACTGGGCATACCCTGCTAAGGACCTGCCACATGTGGCTACCTGTGTGGTGCGGGTGGTGGGCCGCCTGTGCCCTTGTGACCTGATTCCACCTGCTGTGTCGCGTTAGGCAGGCCAGACGAGACTCTTCCAGGTTCAAGAAAGAAGGTGGATTGCCCAGGTCCCGCCCCCACCAGGATGTGGCTCTGGGCGCTGGCTCGCTTGCTCTTGCGACTGAGAGTTGAGGTCAGTCCAGCTCTCTCTCTGCCCACCCGAATCCTCCCTGTGGGCTGTGCCAACAGCTCTTAGCTCTCCGGCTTCTGCTTTCTCCATCCTGTCTCTTCTCATTGCTGCAATTCACGAAACGGGGCCCAAAGGGGTCAGTGGGAGGCCCTGCCCCCCAACACTGAGGATGGGGGTGTTCTGCGCCTGTCCACCTGTGCTGTGTTTTCACTGTCCTCCTCTCAGGGCCTGCCCTGCCAAGGTCTCTTTCTGTCATCAAAGGCAATGGCTGATATTCCCTGAGAACTTCCCCAGGGGTGTTCAAAAAGAGGACAGAGGAGGAGGGTGAGGGTTAACCCACAGGAATAACCTCCAGGGAGGAGGAGGGAGGGGGAGGCAAGCGGGGAGAGACAGGCAGGAGGGAGAGGGAGAAAGAAGGCCAAACCCGGGTGTGACGGGGTGGGGGAGCTTAGGCAGCGTTGATGGGAGAAAGAGGGATGGGGGTGTGGTTGGGGAGAGAAGGGTTTGGTACAGTTGGCGGCAGTGTTACCTGCTGCCGCCCAGCCTGACGGGTCACCAGGGTGGGGTTCATCCCCATTTGGGGGGGACTGATCCGCATCCTACTGCACGCCTGCCTCCACCGGACGCCGACAGATCGATCCTCAGGTCTGGGTGCGGGTGCCTGTCACGCTGTTGCTTCCACTCAGGCACCCGCTGCCGGGGAGATGGGGAGAGGTCTTGGTTCCAGGCCAGCGGGGCCCCACTCCCCTTCACCCACCACCTGGCAGCTTGTGGCTGATACTCTGGACAGAGGGCTCGGAGGACCCCCAGGCCAGGTGGGTGGTAGCTAGAATGAGGGCTAGGAAGGCCTGGGGCTGAGGTTCCTGAGGTCTCCTGACCCCCTCGCCCCAGCCCCAGCGTCCTCTCCCGGCCTCAAGGGGCCTGCAGCTGAAGCTGGAAGGGCGTCTGGGGGGCCTTGCATCAGGTCAGCTGAGCCTCCCAGCTGTGGGCCCCGAGTCAGCGTTCCCGGGGCTGTCCTGGTGACCCACGTGGGCTGAGAGGTTTGGCCTGATCACCTCCACAGGGGAAAGAGGCCTGGATTTGAGGCCCTGCAGGGCCGCTAACTGGAAGTTTGACCTGAGGCCAACGGCTGCTCCCTCAGCTCCTTTCTGTCGCTGCAGAGAGGCTGGACTCTGCCAGAACTGCCCTCTGAGAGCACCGGCCCGGGGGCAAAGGGGCGGGGCGGCCGGAGCCCCTCTACAGGGGCAGGACGAACCTGGGGCCCTCTCCTGAGAGGGCTGGAGGGGGACGGGAGTAAGGACCTGCCTGGCCCCCTGCTCCTGCCATGGCTCTGCCCTTCCCTCTGCCCATCTGAAACCAACTCCCTCCTCCAGGAAGCCCTCCCTGATAGCACCAGCCCTTTCTGCCCTCCCTTTCAGTGAATACCATGCTGAGGGCCCAGTCCTGTGCTGGGACCAGGAGGGGGAGAGTATCAAGGCTGAGCCCTTAATTATACATATTTTGCAAAGGAATATTCTGGAGCAGGTCTCCATCCCCGCCCAGGTGCCCCTCCCCCCACCAGCTGGATCACGGGCCTGGACGTGGACCAGTTGGCTCTGGGGAGGTAGGGCGGGGTCACAGGACACACGTGGAGCCACTGCAGCCCCGTGTCCAGGATGGAACCTCAGAGCGGGTCTGCTCCTCCCTGCTCTCTCTTCCCCAGGCCAGGTATCCACGAGGCCCCTTCTCCGTGTCCACACGCTCACTGTCCCCCAGCCCAGAACCGCATCACCCCTCTCTGGTTTCCAGTGTCTCTTTTCTGCCTCCTTCCCACTCGACCCGCCTACCTCTGAGATGTCCTTCTGAAATAGCTGAGGGACTCACCTTTCTACTTCAGCTGGAGGGCTCTCTGCAGTCACAGCCACTTGGCTCCACAGACGGGGACTCCTGCACTCACCTACTCCACCAGTTTTTTTCCGCCTCACCTCCAGTGGCTTCTGCTCACCATCCTGGAGGCCTCCTGGCACCTCAGGCGTTTGGTCCAGTTCCCTAAACACCCAAGTACCTTTTTTCAGGCTCTGTTCAAGAAGGTCCCCTTGGCTGGGTCCTTCAAGGCTGGGCAAAATGCCACCTTCCCTCTGGCAGTGTTCCTGCTGCCTCGGGTGGGATTCATTGCCACCTGTGCTCCCATTGTGCTTGCCAAGAGCTCCAGTGAGGACCCTCCTTCTTAGGAGTGTTCTGTCTGTCTCATTCTTCATCTGACTCTTCCCTGTCCAGCCAGTGGGATTCTGGGTCTTATTCTTTAAGATTTTTCCCTGCACACAGTAGGGGCATAATTAATGTTTGTTAGGTTGAATAGATAATTGCCATTTGCACCATGCACGGATCACTTGTCTTTCCTTAAAAACTTTAAAAATCATCCCTATGGGCTTTTAAATATCCCTCACCATACCGAAACGGATAAATAAAAACAAATCCCTTGTTCCCTTCTCCCTCCATATCAACATCCCCAGTGGGAGCCTGCGAAGGGCGGGGAGCACTCTTGCCAAGATGGAAGTTCTAAGAGAGGGTGCCCCTTCCAGCCACATGGGCTTGTGGGAGGTGTTCTCTTGTCTGCAGGAGAGAACAGCTAGAGTCCCAGCTTGAGAGACAGCTGCAGGGGTGCTGGGGCCCCTGGTCCCGGCAGGAGTGGGGGGGGCCAAGTGCAGCCTCCCTTGCAGGAGTCTGGAGCAAGACCCCAGGTGAGCTAAGGGCCTGTCTTTTGCCTCCTCAGCCTCAGTGGGCTGCGGAGGAGAGTTGGTGGCCTGATGACCAGTGTCCTCTCCCCAGCCCCGGGGGGTCCAGGCTGGGGTTGGGGGCAGGGCTCTGCCTGGGCCACTAACTTGCTGTGTGACACTTGGCAAATCGCCACACTCCCCTCATCTCAAAAAGGCAGTTGCTCTCTACATGCCGTCCAAACATGCCCTGCTGCTGCTGCTGCTGCTAAGTCGCTTCAGTCGTGTCCGACTCTGTGCGACCCCATAGGCGGCAGCCCACCAGGCTCTGCCGTCCCTGGGATTCTCCAGGCAAGAACACTGGAGTGGGTTGCCATTTCCTTCTCCAATGCATGAAAGTGAAAAGTCAAAGTGAAGTCGCTCAGTTGTGTCCGATCTTAGAGACCCCATGGACTGCAGCCTACCAGGCTCCTCCATCCATGGGATTTTCCAGGCAAGAGTACTGGAGTGGGTTGCCATTGCCTTCTCCAAGCAAATATTAATATATGAACTGCAACAATAGAAATCTGTGCTCTGAGCTCTCTTGAGGGCTTGCAGTCCAGACACAGGAAATTTTATGGGGGAAATGCCACCAGTTTTTGGATTTTCAAGAGAAAGGGCAAGACCCGAAAGTGCCATAAGAGGGCTCACCCCTTCCCTGCGCGATCCCACGCACTGCCCGCCATGGCTCACGTCCCCGCATCTGTGAATCGAGGTAAAGAAAGACCTGGGCCCGTAAACTCAACTCTTTGGAGAGAATGGGACATAACAACCATTTCTTTAGCACCTATTATGTGCCAGGTACTATTCCAGATAGGCTATGGATAGAGCCATAAAGAAATTGGGCAAAAACAGCTGTCCTGATGGGAGTTCACATTCTAGTCTAGAGAAGCAGATAATAAGCAAAGAACTGTGCAGACAGAGTTTCGGGGAGAAGGGCTGTGGAGAGGAAGAGAACAGGCAAGGGCGTGGGATGGGAGCGTCTCTCGGAGCACAGAGCCAGGGGGCCAGTCGGACCCTCCTGCCACGCTTGAGCCAGGGTGAGTGCCAGGCTCTGCCCTGAAGGGGCTTCTGATGTATTTGGAGAAACACAGTGGACCGTGCTGCTCAGGGCCCCGTGGGATTTCTTCCCTGGACAGGATTCCCCTCACAAGCTGGCTTCAGACAGGTTGGGAAGGTGGGAGTCGGCAGGCTGGAGGCTTCAAGGTGGGCTTCCTGAAGGAGGTGGCATTCTGGGCTGGACCTTGAAGGGTGAGGAAACTCACAATTGCACGGGAGGGAGAGGGCACCCCAGGCCAAGGTACAGTGTGAGCTGAGGTGCAGCAGAGGCTGCTCCCCTCACCCCGCCCCCATGCATGGGGTACGGGTGGGCCCAGCCCCCAACCTGAGCTCGGCAGGGGCTGCGGGCACACAGCCCTCCCTGAAGCCTGTGCAAACGCTGCGCCCTCCCTGCCTTGGCCCCTTTTAGAGGACTGTGGTGCCAACCTCTACCCTCGGCAGGACGCTGACGTCATTCCTTTGTCTCCTTTCTCTCCCCACTGCTAGCCTTACCCAACACAGCTGTTTCCAGCACAGATCCAAAGACAGCATTTCCGTCTGGGGGTTGGACCCAGGAAGGCACAGATATCATTCTCCTCTCTTCAAGGAGACCCTCAAACGGTCATCCCCTGATGTCAAGGACAGCTCTGGTCCCCTCAGTGCCCTGAGTGGACTGGGAAAGCTGGAGCAAGGCACAGGCCTGGAGGTCCAGAAAGGGGTTCGGGAACAGTCTTGTGCTGGTGCCCTTCTTGGAGTCGTGTTATGGAACTGGGGTGGGATGGTCCAGGCCTCCCGAGCTCTGGGTCGAGCATCAGAAGCGCCTGGCTTGTGGGTGAGACGGAGGTGGGGGTTTTACATCCGTCATGCAGCTCATTAGGGGCTTACAGGCAAGTCTGGCCTGCAGGGCCCTGGGGTGAAATCTGGCCCGGGGAACGGGAGGCTGGTGGACAGCTGAGCCTGATGAAGGCAGCCAGGCTATTACTTAACCATCTTGATGGGCTTTACGCTCCCAGCGGTGACATTTTTGCTGCGTTGCTTAAAAAAACAGTAGCGGCGCCTCCCCCGGTCATTTTCCTACTTTTTCCTCATAAATGAAAAGGCAGATGTTTCCCAGAAGAGTTGCAGCTAGAATCTCATTTCTCCCCAGCGCCTGAGAGCTTGGGACGAGATGAGAGAGACCGCAGGCCCCTTAGTGCTGCCGCTTCCCGCCCCGGCCCACCTGTCTTACACCCACATCCACCACCCCCTTGCCGCAGGCCATCACTTCCCTCCTCATTCTTGTTTTCTCAGCGAGACCCCTTTGTCTTCAAAGTCCCTTAACTGCTGCCCCCTTTTGCTCTGCCCTCCCCTCTTTCCTTGTCCATCCTTCCCCTCCCCTCCTCCCTGTCCCCTCCTCTCCCCTCTTCCCTCAACCCTTTCTTCTCTCTCCCACTTGCTAGGTCTCCCCTGGTTTTGCCGATGAGCAAACAGAGACAGAAGGAACTTGCCCAAGGTCACACAGCTCATCCCCTTGGGTGGTTGGTGACGCTGCACATGCTCAGGCCTGGGGCTCCTGTCTGAGTCTGCAGCACGGGGTGGGGGTGGGCGATGGGCCCTTGGGACGGGGTGTCGGGGTTGCAGTGTCCACCTAGGAAGCCACGGGTCTGGCTCGACCAGACCCTGGCTCTGTGGACCAGCAGCAGTGGGGGCACCTGGGAGCTGGTTAGAAAGGCGGAGTCTCACAACATGCCCCCCACCTCCACCCCGCTCTCCTGCAGCCTGGGACCTTCTGTACTAGTTTCAGCATTTTAACAATATTGCCCAGGAGAGTCATGGTACATGAGAGTTTGTGCCTGAGTGTTTTCAGGGAAGGGTCTACATTCCACCAGGCTTGGAAATATAGACCCCTCAGTCACCCCAGGTGCCCTCACAGCCTCTGTATCACCCCCTACCCCTTTTCCCCCAATCCCCACTCCCTGTCCCTCTTCATCACCAGGGAAAGCATATCAGAGTTCCCACCAGAGTCCAGAGCGGGCAGCACTGGGCAGCAGGTTGGCAGGCAGCCTCAGGGTCTCTGGAGGCTCAATTATCTGGAGGGTAAGATAACTGGGATGTCATGGTGTCCTCCATCCAGAGGTAAGGGGCCCAGCCCCCAAATCCTGGAGTCTCCCTGACTTTCTCTGCTGATCAATGATGGCTCAATGTTCCTCCTGCCACTGAAAGATGAAGGAGGCATCTAATCTCCCTCCCCTGAGTCAGGGCTGGGTCTGGTGACTCACTTCACCAAAAGAGACCGTGGAATTACTTTCTGGGACTTGATCCTTGATCACAAGGCACCTCCTCCTTGGTCTCCTTGCTACCCCGCTATTGTGTTATAAGAAGCCCTGAAAGAGGGCGGTGTGAAGAGGAACCGAGGCCTGGGGCCAGCAGCCCAGGCGAAGCTCGCAGCCACGTCCACACACACTTGCCGAGACTGGCTCACCTTGGCAGCAGTGGCGCCCGCGCCTCCCGTCAGGCCGGCGTGGCCGATGTCACAGGCAGCGGACAAGTCTTCCTTGTTGAGCCCTGCCAAACTGCAGACTCATGAGCAAAATAAATGACTGCAGTGGTTTGAAGTTACCAAGTATTGGGGGTGGTTTGTTATGTAGCAATAGGAAACTGGAACACCCCTGAATCCAGTCTGTCAGCAAATCTTGTCAGCTCTGCCTTCTAAATATACCCAAATCCAACCTCCATCATTCTTGCTTGGAAGTTTGCAAGAGACTCTTAGTGGATCTCCATTGCCTCCAGAGCCCCTTGGCCCCTACAGTCTCTTCTCCTGCTAAAGCGAGAATCAGATTCCACTCTTCTGTTTAACGCTCTACAGGTTCGCCACGTCACTCACAGTGAGAGCCAGAGTCCTTCCCATGGCCCAGAAAGCCTTGCCCAGAAAGTCTCTGATGCTACCTCTCCCTACTCTGGCCGCCTCCTCCTCTCTCCTCAACTCCCTCCACTCTGGCCACCAGTCTTCCTAGAGTTCTTGACCATCCCAACTTCGCTCCGGCCCCAGGGCCTTTGCACCTACGGCTTGTTGAACCTGAAGCACACTGCTTGCAGATACCCTCCTGGCTACTCCCTCATTTCCTGAGGGCTGTAGTCAAATCTTTTCAGAGGGGCTTCCCTGCTCACACTACAGAAAGCTGCACTCCTTTCCCAGGCCAACCCTGTTTTCTTCCTTCACGGCACTTAGCACTGGCATTCTATATGCTTATTTTATCATGTTTCTCCCGGCTAGAGATAACATTTCTAACATAGACTTCTTGAGAGTGTGGACTTTCGCCTGTTTGCTTGAATCCCCAGCACTCAGTGTCTGGCCTGCGGTGGGTGCTCAGTACATGTTGGTGGAGTGAACGAAAGCTTGCGGTCTGGCCTGGGCTAGGGAGCCAGGCAGGGTTGGGTACTGCCAGACTGCTCTTTCTCCTGGGAACTACACTTCCCAGGGCTCCTTGCGAGGGGCTTCCGGCCTGGGTCAGAGGGCAAGAAGGAAGCAAGCACATACTGCCCGGCGGTGCTCCAGCCTCCTCAGCGCCTGGCATCTCCCTTTGGGTCTAGCTCACCTCTGTCCCACCCCCACCCCTTCCTGCAGTCTCTGCTGCTTGTTGAAATCTCACCTGGCTGTCAAGGTTTGAACACCACTGTACCCATCTGCCACCTCCTTCTCCAGGGGTCTACTCAGATGGCCATCTGGGAGTTTACCAAGTCTCCCCCAGGGAGTCTGCCTCTGGGGCCTCCTGGCTGCAGGGGCCCAGGAGAGGTCCAGAATGCCAGTCTCTGCCCTAAGTTATCCCCGCCCCGGCCACCCACCCCCCTCCCCCCGTCCTCCCCTCTTCTCGTGGCATTCTCTTTCTTGGTTCCCAGGATTTTAACATCTGGCTCCCCGCAGGGTTGATCTTACCTGGAGACACTGCCAGGCCTGTCACCGCTTTAAAAGGCCTGGATTTAAAAAGAGAGCCCCAAGCCCTCTTCCCCAGAATGTCTGCACCCACATTTACATCTCTGACATCCTCCCAGCTGCGAGGCAGCAGAACCTGCTTCCAGCTACTTTTATTTAGGCTTCAGAAGGAGGCTTGTGGCCGTCAGCAGATGAGGTCTGCGGGGCCCTGGAAGCAAATCTCAGCCCCGAATCTCTAAAAATAATTTTCTATTTGGCTCCGGAACCTGGTTTTGCTCTTCATCTGCCTGCAGGAGGCCTTGAGAGGGCCTAGATCCTGATGTTGTGCCCTGAAAAGCTGTTGCAGGAGGTGCTGAGAGGTGGCCTGGCTCCAGTCCCCTCCCCTCCCCCATCTCCAGTAGCGACGGGGCATTGCCTCTCAGCTGCATCAAACCTAAGATACTGTTCAGTGAAAATGTAACCATTATGTTAGGTACCACGAATGGGGAAAAAAATTGCTGCTGATTAAACCCGGGTAAGGCATCCACTGTTAAACATATCCCAGTTTTGGTGTTACTAAAGCGTGAAAACAAACGTGTGTCTTAGATGAAATACAGTCCTAGCCTGGGTGGAGTCTGGGTGTCTCCCCTTCCTCTCTGCACTTGACCCTGTCTGGCTCACGTCCTCCCTAGAAAGGAAGGGGTGGAAGGTTTGTCTTGGATCCAGAGGCTTTCGGATCCCACTCTTGCTGGGGCTGCGTGTGTGAGAGGAGACTGGGAAGTGCAGAAGGGGGTCCTGTCAGCCAAAAGCGGGAAACAATTTTCCTCCCACAGAGCCTGCTGAATAATAAAGGCACAAGCCCACGCTGCTGCCTCGTGAGCCCACTGCAAAAAAACGGGTGGCCTCAGCCTGGGTCCCACTGATCTGAGTCACCGGGACTAGCATGTGGGAGGGGCCTGTCCTCAGCGCTGCCGGATTCCTCAGCCCTCTGTACTCCGAGGGGTTCTTGGCCCCGCCAGAGGAGGGCGCTGGAGGGAGCCTTGTCCCTTGCTTCCTGAGAAGCCTGCAACCTGGAGCTGTCAACACCAGTCCAGGGAGATGGGATGATGTAGGAGGGACAGACAAGGGAGCCGGGCCCAGAAAAACTCCCGAGAGGAGCAGGCAACTGCAGCAGGAGAGACTGGAGGGAGGCTGCAGTAGTGATGGAGCGGATGTCTCATCCTCTGCAGACGATGGAGGACATCACCGTGCTCCCCACACCCCCAAGGCCCCCAGTGCCTGTTCTCCAGCTGGGGAGCGTGGGCAGCTGCCTGCTCCAAGGTGAGCCTCTTTTCCTTGTGTTCTTAGCTGAAGGGAACCTCCTCCCTCAAGGTTACCTTAGTTTCTGGAGGCAGCCCACATCCAGTGACTAGTAAAAGCTTAGGATGCTCGGCCTAAAACCGAGTGGGACCACCTGCAAGGCCAGCCCTGCTCCACAGCTCCCAGGGGGTGGCTGAGACCTTGGCCATGACTGTGTCACAACCCAGCTTCTCACTCTGCCTAGTCCTGCCTCCCTCGCTTCCTGGGGGTGAGGTGACCACCAGGAAATCTACTTATGAATCTCCATCTCTGAGTCTGTTTCACAGGCCCCTGACCTGTCACAGAGACCTTGGGTAAATGAGAGGGAATTTGCGAGTTCCACTGTGAGCCCCTCCTACCCTGTGGGTCCTCTAGGCCATGGGTGGTGCTAGGGGACTCCCTAAGAGTCTCTCTCCTCCAGGTCAGTCTCAGCTCCCTGCCCGTCCACCAACCCAGAGGAGAGGCTGCAGATGCACGGACCATGGCAGGGGCCCAGGGATGCAGACGGAGCCCAGGCAGGGGGGCTCAGGGACGTCTGGCAGATGATCTAGCTGCTGGGGGACCCCAAGTGTGGCTTGGGGTAGTGCAGACCCCCCACCTGTGTGCCCAACACAGCACATCTGAGCTTGTACAAAGCTAGGGGTTGGCCCGTGTGTCGGTCTATATATGATCACATGTATAGTTATGTGTACATAAATGCATGTGGGCATATCCGTGTATACACATGGAGACAGGAGAAAGCTCCTGTGTGTTTACACCTGGCACGCAAGCATGTGTTTATAAGTGTACATGGAGGAGTCTGTGTAAGTAGGCGTCAGTGTGTGCAAACAGGCCTGTGTGTTTATCAGTGTGCCTATGTGTGGGTACAGACAACTCACAGAGGCAGCTCACTGCGTGTGTCATCTCCCTCACCAGCTCCAGCCTCTCTCTTGCCTCAGATTTTCTGTCTAAGCTGTCTTGAGATCAGCTTCTTTTTTTTCCCCCCATTTTTATTGGAGTACAGTTATGAGAGACAGCCTTTTCTCTTTATGGCTCAGCCTCCTCCTAGAAGCCTTCCATGCTGAAGCCAACAGAAATTCCAGCCTACGCTGTCTTGTCATGGGGTGTTTTTACTGAAACGATATATTTGTAGGCTTGGCTGTCTGCATTTGACTGTGTCGCCATCAGACTGGGCGCTTCCTGAGGTCAGAGTTGTGCCTCCATCATCAGACTGATGTTCCCAACCATGGGAACTGCCTCTCTCATCAGGCCAGGATCTCCCCAAAGATGGAACCTAACTATCTCCCAGATTGAGCTCAATAAGCCCCACGGATAATGCCCTGAGAGAAGACAGAGAGCTGGGGACCACAGTCCGCGTATCAAGCCCAGTCCCTTTCCTGGTGACCTGTGCAGGTGTCCCAACAGAATGAGCTGTGGGTCGGGTGTCTGGACACCTGAGTTCCAATCTTGACTCAGTGTGACTCAGGAAAACGTTTGCTTTCTGGGGTTCAGGTACCCAATCTCTAATGTGAGTCGGCCCCAGGGCACCCCACGGCCCTGCCCTCGGCCATCATATCTCCGGGGACGTCCATCTCCAGGGTCCTGTGTGGCCCCTGTCATTTCTCCTGACTCTGGACCATCCACCCATCCCCACTTTAAGCTTGTTAATTGACCGGCTGCCAGCTGCATCCTCCCCCGTCAGCCACGTGGAGGGAATGAGGAGGGTCAGTGGGCCACATGTCCTGGGTTATTACATTGAATAAGCTGACAAAAGCCATCAGAAGATATATTGTTTAACAGGAGATTAAAAACCAATGAGAGCGGCTGGGGTTCTGACCCCGAGTCTCTGCGTTTTTAATTTAATTTCTTTTGCTGCTCAAATCACCACATTCTAAAATGATAAAAGTAGCTGTGTTTGCTCAAGGGTTTTATCATTAATTGATTTGGCTGAAGTTTTCCCATAAGACACATCTACTGGAACATGCTTCTCATTTTAAGCTGCCAGATTCAGTGAGAAGGGAAAGGTCAAGATTCATGGAGTCAGGGGCCGGGGTCCAGGGTCACCTTGGCAAGAATCTCCCTATAGGTCAGCAGGCCCAGGTGCTATGCAGAACCCCTGGCCCTTGGAGCAGGCTTCTCCCTACCCTTCAAGCTAAAGGCCAGAGTCTGCATGGTCTTCTCCCACCTTAGGTGGGTCAGAGCCTGGGCCACCCCAGGCTCTAGGGGCAGGTTTCTGGTCAGGCCTCATCTGCTAAATCCTTGCCATTCAGTGGAGATCAGACCCACTCGGGCCCCCACTTCCCTAACAGACCTTCCCCTCTGTCTGTCCCTCCCTTCCCCATCTCCACTGGGGCCCCTTCCTGGGCCGGGGCCTCCACGCACTCCAAGACAGGCCTCAGCAGATGATGGCAGCTGGTCCCGGCTCTTGGTTGCGGGATCAGAAAACCTTCATGGAAGACAGATGTTTGTGCCTCACCTTGAAAGATAAGGAAGATTAAACAATGACAATGTGTTAAATTTCTGATGACATATAGTACAGGTGTAACTATCGTATTAACAGAACACTTGAAAATTTCAGACAAGTCTTACGTGTGAGCATGAACCCTCCCGGGTGCACATGCAGGGCCGCTGATTGGAGCCTGTACCCCCAGGGCAGGAGGCGGGGGTCCCGGTAGCGACCAGAGGGCTGAAGCATGTTAGACATGCCTGGCGGACCCTACTCCACCCTTACTCAGCAGGCGGCTCTCTTGGTCTCAGCCTCCTTGTCTCGGTGAGGCTGGACCTCACACTCTCAAATTTCAGGGTTGACGTAGGGGTGGGTTGCTCTCCCCCAGCTCCAGTTACGGAAATCCCAGGGAAGGGCTCTGATTGGTCTGATTTGGGTCACAGTGCCCAAGTCTGGGCCAATCACAGGGCAGGATCTGGGAAGAGGCTGGCGGCTCCCATTGGTCCACGTGGTGCCAGCTGGTGGGAGGGTGAAGACACCGGGTTGGGCAGGGTGGTGTTTCCTAAAGTAGGGGGATGGCAGACAGGGACATTCCCTCAGATTGAGTGTTCAACCACTGTTAACACTGGAGTGTAGTTCATGCTGATATACTTTTTATTCAAAAGGCAAATGCAGGTAAAGGGATTTAACAGAAGAGGAACTGAAATAGACGCACGTGGAACGATGATGGACAGCCCCGTAAACAGGGAAGGCTCACGAAAATCACCGTGAGGTACAATTTCCTCTGGATTGACAAAAATGAAAATGGTTCTCCGTCAGGGATGTGGGAACGGGAACTCTTCACTCGATCTTGGTACTGCCACTCAGCGGCACCCTGTACAGATGAAGATGAGCCCCCTGCCACCCTCTTCTGCACGTACATCCCGGGAGACAATCTCACGTGTGCGCAAAGAGACCTGGAGAGTGGCAGCATTTTATAGGAAAAAAATGTTGTCAAAAATCTCGGCACTTATTAACCAGAGAAAGAATAAATACAGCATGGGATACTCAGAAATAGAATTCTTGCCAGCAATTAAAATTAATGTTACACATTATCAAGATGGATTAGTGCACCAACGTATTATTCTTTGGGTAAAAAAGCAGGTTGCAGAGAGTCTCATACTATTTATTAACATGTAAGAACATGTACAAATATTATGTATTACTTAGGATACATTCCTGGGTAGTAACTGTTTAAAATCATGCATCGGAATGATACCAACTTTGAGTGACAGAGGGAAGGGGTTTATATAAGGAACTGGGGAGAAGTACCCACAGGATTTCAGCTGCATGAGTAATCTTTACCTCTTAAAATGATCTAAAGCAAAATAAAAATGAAATGGGGATCCTTCTGTTTATATGTATAAATATATAAATGTATGTATATGTGTGTTTTGTGTCTCTCTATATTTTTTTAATGTCCTGCTGTTCGCCTACCATTTTATAATGAGCATGAACACATGATTTTTAATAGCTGCATAATATCCCTCCATAGGGATGTGTCATAATTTATGAAGCCATATCCTGTGGTTACCTATGTAGGTTTTTTCCTCCCTATTTTTTCATGTGGCAGTGAGGGTCCTTATTCAGATTGTTTCCTTAGGGAAGAAAACTGGGTCAAAGATCTGAGCTATGTTTTAAGGCTCTGGATAGTTGTTGGGTGGAATGTTAGCCAGAACTCTCTGGGTTGCAAGGGGACAGACCAGTTCAAATGGGCTTAAGTAGGGACACTCATTGGCTTGTGTTGCTGAAAAGGCCAAGGAAAGAGGCTGCCTTCAGGGATGACCCACAGTTCTCAGGGACTAGTCCTCCTCTCTCCGTCTCCGCCTCTGCTTTCCTCTGACTTGGGGTCATCACATGGCCCAGGTTGGCCTCCAGCATCTCGGGGCTCACAGCCTAGCTTCCTAGGGCCTCTGTAACAAATGACAACAAACACGGTGGGTTCAGATAGCAGAAATGCAAACTTTTGCAGTTTGGGAGGTCAGAAGTCCAAAATCAAGGCCTGCAGGGCTGTGCTCCCTCCCTCCGGAGGCTCTGGGAAAGAATCCATTCCTTGTCTCCTCGACTTCTGTGGGCTGTTGGTATTTCTTGGCTTGTGGCCGCATCTTGGCTAGGTTTGCATATCATCTTCTCCTTTCTCTGTTTAATCTCTCCTCTGTATGTGTCTAATTTCTCTTATAAGGATACTTGTGATGGCAGTTAAGGCCCACCTGGATAATCTAAGATAAGCTTTTCTTCTTAAGATCCTTAACTTAATCATTCCCTTTGGTATTTTTAGGTAACAGTCACCCTTTTGGCATATAAGGGTAAGGTTTACAGGCTTTGGGTATTAGAAAGTAAATATATCTTTGGAAGGGAGGCTTTTGAAAATTTATTTGGCCTTGTGGGGTCTTAGCTGTGGCACATGGGATCTACATTTGAGGCACGTGGGATCCAGTTCCCCAACCATGGGTGGAACCTGGGCCCCCTGCATTGGGAGCATGGAGTCTGAGCCCCTGGAGCACCAGGGAAGTCCCGAAGGAAGACTTTTTCAGCCTACCACACCATCCCTACAGCCCAGGATCCCAGAGCATCTCAGGGGAGGACTCTAATTGGCCAGAAAGATTCACACGCCCATTCCTAAACTGATCACTGTGGCCAGAGCACGGAGGACCTCCAGTTGGTCAGGCCTCAGTAACACTCCTGACCTTGCAGCTGGAGAGTAGGGCCAGCCAGCCCCACCTAGCGACACAGACACAGTGGTGTCACTCTGGGAGGGAGGAAGGGCAGGTCCCCCAAGACTCGGGTGCTGGGCAAGCAAACTGCATGTCCCTCAAGGACGGGAGGGGCTTTGATGAGTATTCTCCATAGAGATACAGCCTGAGCAAAGGCTCAGAACTGGGAGATTCAAGGCATGAGAATGATAATAACCATCCACTTCTGCTGAGTCCTTTTATGCTCCAGATACTGTTCTCAGCATTTTGCACGTACTAACTCATTTATGACTTATGTCTCCGCATGACATAGATGTGCTGTTGTTACTGCCATTTTCCCAGATGAGGAAACTGAGGCACAAAGAGACCAAGTGGCTTCCCAAGTTCTCACAGCTAAGTGTGGAGGCAGGATTTGAACCCAGGAGGTAAGTGCCCAGGTTTTAACCACTATTCTAGAATTGATGCTTTTGAACTGTGGTGCTGGAGAAGACTCTTGAGAGTTCCTTGGACAGCAAGGAGATCCAACCAGTCCATCCTAAAAGGAAATCTGTCCTGAATATTCACTGGAAGGACTGATGCTGAAGGTGAAACTCCAATACTTTGGCTCCCTGATGCAAAGAGCCAACTCAGTGGAAAAGACCCTGATGCTGGGAAAGATTGAAGGCGGGAGGAGAAGGGGACAACAGAGGGTGAGACGATTGGATGGCACCACCGACTCAATGGACATGAGTTTGAGCAAACCCTGGGAAATAGTGAGGGGAGGGAAGCCTGGTGTACTGCAGTCCATGGGGTCACAAAGAATCAGACACAACTGAGTGACTGAACAATAACGAGAAGTAAGGAAGTGATCCTGTTTGGCAAGAAGGTAGAGGCTGTGTGGGAGATGGCCTGAGAACAGGTTTGTTGAGGGTGGGCTGTAGACAGCCTGAGGTCAGGCTGCGGTACTGGGGCCCTGTTTAGAAACTACGGGGCCCCAGGGATGTCAGAACAGGGGAGTCAGGGGACCCATACGGGGCTTTAAGGGGGATGGGAGAGAGGGGGCTGATGGGGGGTGGGCCATGTGGCTCGTGTGAGGATGAGGGCAGAGGAGAGGAGGGCCCGGGGCAGGGGGGTTGTGGGGGAGAGGAGGGGCCATGTCTGGAAGACACCCCAGGGGACAGAGGCGCAGGCCTCAGAGACTGGAGACTGGGGGCCCCCCATGGCACCAACCGGGCAGTTGGGAGGAGGAGATAGGAGGAAGCAGCTTGGGTGGGTGGTGGGGGCTGTTCCATCTGGGACACCCGAGCCGCTCCTCTGGGAGGCCCCGGACCGGGGGCTGGCAGAGGTGAGCGGGAGCCCACCGGGAGGGAGGAGGCCTCAGGCAAGTGGCCCTCCGGGATGGCCCAGCCCTTCCCACCAGCAGCCTGGGGTGGGTCCTCTCTCCTCCAGAGCTGCGGCCCCTTCATCTTCGCAGGGAGCAGTGAGCCATGGTAGCCAAACTACTCCCTAAGCGCCAGGCAGAGAGCCGCTCCACCCAGGGCTTCGGCAGAGGAGGCCGCGGACGCCAGGCATCATGGCTCCTGGATTTGGCATCTGTCGCCTGCCGGGGTCGGGGCTCTGCAGAGAGCCGGCCACTGTCACCGTGCAGCCCCCGTGCTGGTGTGCCCCATCCCAGCAAAGGCTCCCCCTCTGGGAACTGAGAGCGTTTGTATCACAACTGTATTTGGAAGAAAGGGACCCTCTCCATGGCATGGTTTTTGAATTGGAGATGCTGAGTACCCCGACCAAATACAGGTCAGGGAGAGAGAAAGACTTTGGCTTACAATGATTCAGGAGGGCTGGAGGGAGACCCTGGAATTCCTGAGATTCCCCCCCTGCCTCTGACTTTGCCACCCAATTTTAACTGTCCTGGTTGCTCCAGTTATCTGAGGCCCCATGAGAATGTGGGCAGAGCCGAGGTCCATCTCCTGCCTCTAAATGCCCCCTACTCCTCTTCCCCAGATAGGTGTGTGCGTGTGTGTGTGAATACACACACATACACACTCATAGACATGGATCTCGCTCTTCAGTCCTCTGCCCTCCGTGGACAGATAAACCCTTCTGTGTTTACACAGCTTCTTCAGGAGCCAGGCCTCAACCAAGGGCAGTCAGCCCCCACTGGCTGTAGAAGGTGGGTCAAGTCAGCCTTTGGGGGCTCTGCGGAATCTAGGATTAGGCTCTGAGATCCGTGCGTGGATGCGATGGGTATTCTATTCCTTCTGGTGCTGCGGAGGCTACAAAGCTCAAGACAGACTGTTTCCCAGACTCCTGTGCACCTAAGGTTTTGGCTCATGAATCAGGTCCTGCTAAATGGATGCACCTGTATGAGGCTTGGAAGGCGGACGTGAAATGCAACCAGCCTCCTGGTCTTTGGCTGCTCGCTGACGGCATATTTCCTTCAGCTGCAGTCCTGTGTCCAGTCACCAGCTCTGTGGGAACCCAGACACAGGCAGGACGCTGATGGCAGCTTCTAAACCCTGGGATGGCAGCTGCAGCCCTCTGCATTCCTCACCTTCCTGATGGGCCAGTTCAGCAGTGTTGTTCTGCCACTCCTGGATGCCCAGCCGGGAGCCGACTTCTACAGCACTTCCCCTGGCTTTGCAAGCACCTGATTCCCTGCACTAATTCCCTCTTTGCTTAAAACCCCAACCCTGCTTCTGTTCCCTGCCCTGGACCCTGGATCAGGACCCTGATCGAAACAGACACAAATGCACTTTCTCTAACAGTTGGGACTTTTAGCATGAAGCTAGCAGGTCACCAGGGGCCCCAAGGTCACAGGAACTAGGAAAGGCCAAGAAAAAGTGAATCGAGGGTAGAATCTGCAGAAATGCCCACCCCAACCCCCACACCACATACGCCCTCCCCCCACCCCCCCATCCCCGGAAGGAGGCACAAAGGAGGCACTTTCCCCCTTCCTGATGCTTCAGTGTTTGGGGTCCTTGGCCACATGTGGCCTCGCGTGGCAGGATGACTTGTCAAAACGTTCATTTGTATTCTGTGGTAACCCCCATCCTGACCTTGGCTGTCTCCCATTCAGTAGCTGGCAGGACAGCTGTTGTCTCAGGGAAGGGATGACTCAGCACAAAGAGAGAAACAAGCACTCCTGGCCCTACTTGTGAGTTTCGAAATCGCAGCCCTCATAGGGAACCTGAAATGACTCATGTGGTTGACAGCTCAGGAGCTGGGGGGCAGGTGGATGGCACACAGCATGATTCGCACCCCTCCTCCGCCCCACCACACAGTTTTCTGGACTAAGGACTTGGTGAGGGGAAGGCAGAGGCTTGGGTCCCTCAGAAAGAAGAGTCCTGAGGTCACGCGTGGCCATTCAGCTCGGCTCACTCTGCTGTCCGATTGGGCTGCTTAGAGTCCCAATCCCAAATTCCTCCAATCTGATTGGCTTAGCTGATCTTTTCCAGCCAGGCTCCAAGTCAAGGTCAGTGATCAGGTTATGAGAAGACAGCCTGTGGGTCTGGTGACCACCTCTGGTCTAAGCAGCTATGGTCAGGTGCTGAGCCACATGGATGGAGGCATGGGTAGCGCACCTCAGAGGCTTGGAAGGGGCTGCAGGTGGGGGCCCAGCAGACACACCTGGTCCCGAACACACTGCTTCCTTCACAGACAGTCAGTCTTTTAAGGCGGGGTCTGAGCACCATGCGGCTTCTGTGTCTCCTTCACCTCACTGGTCCATAATGGAGTCACTGCGGTGTCCCTGCCAGGATCTAGGATTTTGGCCAGATGCAATGTTTATTTGCTTTTGAATGTTTCCATGTGGCAGAACATGACTGCTTTGTTTAAGCATTCCGGGTATCCCAGCAGCAGATTTTCAGCCCCAGTTTCTGCTGATATCGAGCTTTGAGGCTGTAAGTTTGAGGCTGTAACCTGAGTGTGCCATGCCTCAGTTTCCCCATGGGTAAATGTAGCCACCTCTGGGGAGATTGATGTCCCCTTCACCAGCATAAACATACTGCAGAGAAGCCCAGAGCAGACCCTGTAAATGTAACCCTCTGGGGAATGGGGATCCCAGTTCTTTTCCCTGTCTCTCCCCGCAACCCAGCCCCCAGCCCAGGGCCTCCCACACTGTCCTCCTATACCCAAGGTGGAGAGAGGAGGCGCCTCCTGCGCCCCAGGCAGCACAGAGAGGGCCAGGCTGGGGCAGTGAGGTGCTGACGGAGCCTTTCCCCCATGATGGATGGCCCGCCGGCTGGAGCCGCAGTTCCAATTTGCTCCCCATTTGGACAGACGCTTTACCCACAATTCAACTTGTCAGGGCCACAAATCACTCTGTGCAATCGGACCAAGGAGGCGAGGGGGTGGGGAGACAGGAGGCGGGCACAGTGGCTCCCAGAGGAACCTGGGCTGGGGAGATGGCCCACAGGGTTGGGGTGCTGATGGTGGGAGGTTTGGCTGCATCCTGGGCCCTTTTCCCTCCAAGCCTGCCTCCTGCAAGCTCAGCCACCCCACAGCTCCAGATGACCTGCTCCATATTCAGTCCTAACCTTGCCCCCCTTCCCTGTTCTCCGCCCAGGTGTCCCTCCTCCTCCTGAAATAAGTACAGTGAACACCGTGCTTGTTGTCGTCCTGTCCCAAACTGGCCCTTGCCCAGCTCAACCATACTGGCTCCGTTATGCTTAGACATCTCTGGGGGCTTCTGCTGCCTTCCACCCCAGCACAGGCCGGGCCAACTCCACCTTCAGGCCACCATGAGACTTAGGGCTATTTGTTCACTCCTTCATCCATTCTGAAAACACTAACTGAGCATTCACTATGGCACAATGATGAGCCAAACTGTGAGCCCATAGTCCATGGATGGCGGACGTTAATTGAACAATTACAGAGGTGTATACAACCTCAAACTGAGACAGCAGCTGAGAAGGACATAGAGGTGGTGGGTCTGCCAGGTGTCAGTCTCTCTCCACACTCTTCCTTTAAAGCTCTGCGTAGGCTCACCTCCTCCAGGAAGCCTTCCCTGATTGCCCATCCATGCTGCTGCTGCTGCTGCTGCTAAGTCGCTTCAGTTGTGTCCGACTCTGTGCGATCCCGTAGACGGCAGCCTACCAGGCTCCCCCATCCCTGGGATTCTGCAGGCAAGAATACTGGAGTGGGTTGCCATTTCCTCAGCACCACATGATGAGTCTCTGGGTTAAAGACTTCTGGTGGTGTCTTGTCTTTCTGTAAAGCCTCCAAGGGTGAAGACTTCCTTAGTTAGGGGTCTGCCTACTTAAGCAGGGTTTGGATATCAGGACTCAGTTCTGATGCCTCCTCTTCCAGGAAGCCTTCCTCAGCAACCGTCTTGGGCCTTGAGCCCCTCTTGTGACACCCGCCACACCCTGGACTCAAAGGCTTTGGAGCTGCCCCTCTCACCTCCACTGGGTACCTCTGGGGCATCCAGCTTTACTCTGTAAATCCAAAGATCTCTCCTCCAGCTCTGCTCCTGCCACCCCCTCGCCACCCCCTCACCCCTAGCCTCCCCCTACCTCTGCCCACTGCTAATGATGATGTAGAGGCAGAGAGGGCAGGCTTTGATCTACAGCCGCTGCCTCCCTCCATGATGGATTTCCCAGCCTCACATATCACTTTCCCAGCTTGGTCACAGTGTTCCTGGCTTCATCTTGTCGAAAGAGTCTGGCGCTGCTGTGCTTGGAATAAACCGGAAAGGTGACTCTCCCCGTGTCCCCGGCCAGCCAGGTCCTGAGAGGCAGCAGGTGGTGAGGGAGTCAGGCCCCGCTGATGGCAGGGCTGGGTGCCTGGCAGGCCTGAGGGGTGTCTCAGTGCTGACTCATCAGTTTACCTCTCTGCAGAATGGGGAGAGGCACTTCTTCTCGAGGGACTAAGACTTGCAGGGGTGAAGCAGAGAGAGAGATGTGTGAGTGCTGGCCAGCTTCCCCGAACCCGGGGGTCTGGGAGGCAGAGGGGGTCGTCACCCTTCTCGGTGGGGCTAGAACGTCCCAGGGGTGAAAATCGTATAGAGCCGACCCACTTTCAGCCTCTGCAATGTCTGAGCATCTGCTTTCAGACAAAAACCGAACAGGGGACAACTGTTCTCGGTGGAGAGGAACTCACTCCAGGATCCTCTGCGATGCGTTTTCCTGTTGAATTTCAACGAGGGTTTTTCCGCCTGGCATTGATTTATGCTCCCAACCTTTCAGGCACTCGTGGCTTGTATAGAGGGAGGACGGTGCACATCAGAGGCGGGTCTGCTGAGCTGATCTCAGCCGAGATCCGTCCGCCCACCGGATCCGCGGGGCGGGAGCCGGCGGGGTGGGGAGGGGGCTGAGCTGAGCGCGTCCCTCAGCACCCCCCTCCCCCCACGCGCTCAGGTATCTGCCCCAGAGTGTGCTGTTCTGATACAGAGATCGGGGTTTGGATCCTGGCAACAAGCCAGTGCTTCTAGGAGGGGGAGAGGCAAGCTGCTTCCACCCGCCCGGCCTCTCTCCTCTCCTGTTCGTTTCAAGGCCCTGCGTTTTGTTGGGGCGGGTTTTCATCTCCGGTCTGATTTCTCCGCTTCCCACAGGCTTCTCTCAATACTCCCTCCGCTGTGCAGGCTGGCTGGTCCACCCCTCAGCCCCGCGCTTCACCCTCTTCACGTGCCCAGTGCTGTGCGCACCAGCAGGCAGGAGCTCAAAGAGCAAGAGGACTATAATAGGGAGGGGCGTTCGTAGCGGACAGCCCCAGGCCTTGAGAGCTCCTGCTACGCCCGCCCTCTCCAGGGCGTCTGAGGCGCTCTTCCCCTCTGCCTCTTCTGGTCTAGGGGTGGTCACCGCTCCCCACTGCCGCCAGCGCCCAGGCGTGCACCCGCTTGCTGGTTTCTGAGCCCGGTGTGCCCCCTCGCCGATCACCGCGTTTGAGGGACTGTTTGCTTCCTGCCTGGTCCTCCCGTCTTTCTTCGGTCCGCTTCCCTTCCTCATCTTTTCTCTTTTTCCCCTTGTGGGTCTCATTCCTGCTGGGAAGAGGCTGGTGGCCCAGTGGGACCCGGAGTCCTGGCCAGGCATCGTGAGGCCCTTCAGTCACTTGAAAGATTCCGAAATTCAGTTATAACTGATACATCCAGCGCGCGTAAGCCCCGGGGGGGGATCGGCTTCAGGTTAATCAAACCCTTAGAAAGCAGATTTAGAAAACAGACTCCTTCCCTCAATGTTTCTAACTCAGGGTCACATACCCAGTGGGATGAACATTTCCAATTATTTGTCCAGGACACGCCCTTCAAGGGGGATCCCAGGGTGGAGAGGAGAAATTTGATCCTTGCATCGTTTTCCAGAAAACATTAATCTCATGAAATGCCTTTTGCAAAAGGAGGTTCCATGATCAAATTTGTTAGAAAAACTCCACATTCTATAAATTTCCCCTATGTCTCCTTCTAGCAGAGGCTCTGCAGTGCCCTGAAGTAAAGAGTAGCTTGTTCAATGTATGTTTGGCCCACTGTCCCCAAAGTTGGATCAGGAAACGAAAATCCTTTTTTCTTTCTTTTTTGCCCCAGTGACTCATTTCCTGAGCCCTAGGTTCTACAGAACACTCTTTGGGAAACCTTGATCTCAGGCCCAGCATGCGTGGCTCTGTGCTATAGAGCGTTTCTTATTTAGAGCAGACTTTGAGCCTTAGAAAAGACAGAGGAACCAGACATCAAATTGCCAACATCCGTTGGATCATAAAAAAAGCAAGAGAGTTCCAGAAAACCATCTAATTCTGCTTTATTGACTACGCCAAAGCCTTTGACTGTGTGGATCACAACAAACTGGAAAATTCTTAGAGAGATGGGAATACCAGACCATCTTACCTGCCTCCTGAGAAATCTGTATGCAGGTCAAGAAGCAACAGTTAGAACTGGACATGGAACAACAGACTGATTCCAAAACGGGAAAGCTATATATTGTCATCCTGTTTATTTAACTTATATGCAGAGTATATTATTCGAAATGCCGGGCTGGATGAAGCACAAGCTGGAATCAAGACTGCTGGGAGAAATATCAATAACCTCAGATATGCAGATGACACCACCCTTATGGCAGAAAGTGAAGAAGAACTAAAGAGCCTCTTGATGAAAGTGAAAGAGGAGAGTGAAAAGTTGGCTTAAAGCTCAACATTCAGAAAACTAAGATCATGGCATCCGGTGCCATCACTTCATGGCAAATAGATGGGGAAACAATGGAAACAGTGAGAGAATTTATTTTTTGGCTCCCAAATCACTGCAGATGGTGACTGCAGCCATGAAATTAAAAGACGCTTGCTCCTTGAAAGAAAAGCTAAACCTAGGCAGCATATTAAAAAGCAGAGACATTACTTTGCCAACAAAGGTCTGTCTAGTCAAAGTTATGGTTTTTCCAGTAGTCATGTATGGATGTGAGAGTTGGACTATAAAGAAAGCTGAGTGCCGAAGAATTGATGCTGTTGAACTGTGGTCTTGGAGAAGACTCTTGAGAGTCCCTTGGACTGCAAGGAGATCTAACCAGTCCATCCTAAAGGAAATCAGTCCTGAATATTCATTGGAAGGACTGATGCTGAAGCTGAAACTCCAATACTTTGGACACCTGATTCGAAGAACTGACTCATTGGAAAAGACCCTGATGCTGGGAAAGATTGAAGGCGGGAGGAGAAGGGGATGACAGAGGATAAGATGGTTGGATGGCATCACCTGCTCGATGAATTGATTAGCGTTTGCGCAAGCTTCGGGAGTTGGTGAAGGACAGGAAGCCTGATGTGCTGCAGTCCAGGGGGTCACAAAGAGTTGGAGACGACTGAGCAACTGAACTGAACTTGAGCTGTATAGATGAGGCTAGAGTCCTGGCTCTGGTTTTTTAGTGGCAGCCAGGTTTTGGAAAAAGCACTTAAATACCATCTTTCAAGTCTCAGTTTCTTCATTTCTAAAAAAGGAAGAATCCAGAGCTCTGAGGAGGATTCAGGGTGATAATCATCTGTAGGTTGCAAGACATGAATCACGTTAAACAGAAAGGGGGACTTATTGGAAAGATGCTGAGTGTCTTCTGGGTTCCCCCAGGGGGGAGTGCAGCAGGAGCGTCGAGACCCAGGAGGTGAGTGGTGACCTTGGCGGTGTGCACACTCCACCCTTCATCCCTGTCTGCACATCCGCTTCCTCTGCCTTCCTCTGCAGACCGTGTTGATGGCTTCCAGGGAGGTAGGGCTGACTGTGCCCACTGGCAGCTCTCATGGCAGTCTCAGCTCCTGTCATCTCTTCCTTGCAGGGGTCTGGACTAGAGGACTGCCCCTGAGACAAATTCTCTTCCTGGAGAGACAGCGTCAGAGGCTCAGCCTGGTAAGTGTCCTCTCCCGTCCAATCATCTGTGGCCAGGGTGCTGGGGTCACCCTGGGGCTACACTCCATGGCCCTTCTGTCTCAGGAGTGGTTCTTAGCACACGTGGTACAGCAGATGTTGTGTGTCCCACGACACATAAAGTGCTTGAGCGCTGCCTTTGAGCCACCATGAGTGACACGCCCGCCCTGGGCGGCCGGGCCGGGGTTGTGGGTCCTGGGGAAGGCATCAGGGGCCCTGCAGTCTCTGCTTATTTCTTGTGCCTTTCCTGTGAGTCCGAGTGCCACTTCTGGCGGGATCTGTGAGATGTGCAGGTTCCTTTGACGTGGCGTGGGTAGCCATCTGCGGGGAGGGGAGATGAGAAACCCGCTGTGGCCTTGAACAGTTAAGGTGCACTCCATTGGAACTGGCTCCCGGTCTTGGGCTTCATGAGCTTATTAACTTTTGATAAGGTGTATTCGCGGACTACCTTAAATCTGCCATTTAAGTTCAGGTGCTTACTTGCGTATGCCGCAGACAGTGTGAACAGCTCACAGTAACAAGGTTTTTTGCCACAGGGCACAACATAGGCACCTAGATGCAGGATCACTCCAAAATAAAAAGAATAATAAAAATAAAAAATAAAGTGCTTGAAAGCAGGGTAAATACTCAGTAAGTGAAGCTGGCATGATTAAGCAAATTCTTAATCTCAGTCTCTGGCTGAGGAAGGAAGTGGAGGTTAGCAATAACAAGGGCAGTCATCCATCTAGGAGACTTCCACTCACACACCTCACATTTCCATGTGTATAAAATCACCTGGTCACAGGATACAAGAAATGGAACCCTCCCCCTGCAAAAAAAGAAAAAAAACTCCAAGGATAATTTGGATTATATTCAAATGAAAAACTCTGTTCATCAAAACATATCATTTTTCTTGATTCCACATATATGGGTTAATATATGATATTTGTTTTTCTCTTTCTGACAACTTCACTCTGTGTGACAGACTCTAGGTCCATCCACATCTGTGCAAATGACCCACTTTCGTTCCTTTTTATGGCTAAATAATATTCCACTGTGTATATATAGCGCAGATGGGTGGGATGAGGACGGTTGGATGGAGGTCCAAGAGGGAGGGGATATATGTATACAGATAGCCGATTAGTTCTGTTGTACAACAGAAACTAATGCAATGCGGTAAAGCAATTATACCTCAATTAACAAAAATAGATATTATTAACAGTAGAAAGGCAAGAAGCCAAGCTGAGGAGATATTTACAATACACATCTCCAACAAAGGACTGGAATTCCAAATATATGTAGAACTCCTATAAACTGATAAGGAAAAGACAGACAATCTGATTAAAAAATAGGCACAAGATCTGCACAGGCACTTCGCAAAAGAGGATGCTTAAACGGCCAATAAACAGAAGAGAATGTGCTCAACATCATTAGTCATCAGGGAAGTGCGAGTGGAAGCATAAAACGAGCCCACTACACACCCACCAGAATGGCTCAAATGAAGAGAGACGCGTACCAACCGTTGGGGAGGATGTGATGAACTGAACCTCCCAGACAGGCGGGTGGGGTCTAACTCGGTACAGCTCCTTTGGAAAATCATTTGAGGTATCTGTTGCACGTGCTCACAAGCAAACTCCAGGATGCAGCATTCTACTCGTAGATGCGTTCCCTTTGGAAATGCATACAAATGTCCACAGAGATACACGCAGTAGAATTTTCATAGCAATCCTCTTTTACTATCCTGAAGTTAGGAAACAATGATGCCCACCACCAGCAGAACGCAGAAAAACTATGGTATAATCATAGGCTGGAACGCTACTCGGCAGTGAGAGGAAATAAACCACCAGTGCACGTAACAGTTTCAGCAAGCCTCTCAAACAGTGTCGGGCCGGAAAAGCAGACCCAAGTGTATGCAGAATTGCGTACATGTGAGCACATGAAGTTCAAAAGCAGGCAAGACTGGTCTAAGCTGTTAGAAGTCAGGGTAGCGGCACTCTCTGGGGAGGTTGGTGGGAAGGGGGCAGGAGGGGGTTTCTTTTTTTTTTTTTTTTGGCTGCACCACGTGGTATCCGGGATCTTAGTTCCCTGGCCAGGGATCAAACTCTGCCCCCTTGCATTGGAAGTGCAAAGCCTTAGTCACTGGCCTGCCAGGGAAGTCCCAGGAGGGGGTTTCTGTGGGGCTACTGGTGTTGTTTCTTGATCTTGGGTAGATTAAACAGGTGTGCAATTCGTGAGAATGCATGGAGTAATTCACTTATGGCTTGTATGCTTTTCTGTATTTATGTACCCGCTAACAACATTTATGAAAAAAAAAAAAACCCTGCGGGGTTTATGTTAAAGCTCTGATTCCCTGCCCCATTTCCAGAGAGTCTGATTCATCGGGTCCCGGGAGGGACCTAGGAGTCTGCATTTTGACCAGCTCCCTGGGTGAGTCTGGGCAGCAGGCTCTACACCTGGCCCTGGCCAGTGCTGGGAGGGTCGGTGGAGTTTGGCTGTTCTCGGGTACCTGCCCTGTTGGCCCAAGGTGCTGGGGGAACGCTTCTGGTGTGAGCAGGAGATGGGGAGGTGGGAGAGGGCAGGAAGCACCTGTGCACCTGAGGGAGCGGCTGCTCTCAGTAGAAAAGACAGTGAGTGGACTCCCGGGCATGACCCTGGGAGGGCCAGCCTGTCTCAGGATGGAACGTGGGTACCGGGAGGGCTCCGTTCAGTGTCCTCTGAGCCTCAGTTTGCCGTGAGCAACATGAACAGGCAAACTCTTCACAGCGTCTTTGGTGGGTTCTAGCTTGAGTTTCGGTTCTGATCCTGCCCTGGAGTCGCTGTGTGACCTTGGGCCAGTTGCCTGCCCTCTCTGGGCCTTAGGTTGTTCACCTGTAAAAGGAAGGGTGGGACCATGTGTTCACCTGGCCACCTGTGAGGCTTGCTGAGACCCCTCCCCGGATGCCTCTTGGAGGGTGCTGCTGCTGGCAGCCCTGGTCAAGCATGGTCTGGAGCGGGTCAGTTTCATATCTGTTTACTCTGCAGCCGCGCCCCTCCGGCAGGCCGTGAGCTCCTGGAAGGTAGGGTTGGACTCCATCTTTTTTTCCAGTACCTCACACCTTATCGGACACAGGGAATGTTGCAGTGAAACCTCTTGGGGCCTCCCTGCTGGGGCTGACGTGCTGGGCCTGATGTGCTGGGGCTCTGGTTCCTTCCTTTCTGGAAGTCATACCAGGACACCCAGGTCCCAGGGATAAGAGGAAGATCCACCACACCATCTCACCTCCAGCTGGCCTATGAGGTGACCTGTTGACTCCTGGTGGCAAGGGGGATCCAAAGAGGCATGCCCACCTCTCCCTCGTGCCTGGAGGCAGGCAGGCAGACAGGCAGACAGGCTGGGTACTTCTGACTGGCTCTGCTGAGTTCACTTAGAGGCTGAGTTATTAACTCCTGGCTTGGGCAGAGCAGCCTGGGCCCTGGGTGCCCCTTGGAGCTGACAGGGGCAGGCCTGTGCTAATTGAAGGCTTAATTAATTTTCCCAGTGGAGGCTGCAGCCGGCGCCTTCTCTCTGCCATCTGGCCATTTGTCTTCGGGTGGGAACCCCCTCTGCCTGTCTGGGGACCACTGTCTGCTCCCTGCTCTGGGCCCTGAGCACGGCGGGCTCCCAGCTGGGGTCTCCGCTCTAGGGGGCTTCTTCCTTGGCTCCTCTGCCAGGTCCTGTGCCCCCGGTCCTCCTCTTTCTTTCGCTTTCAGGCTTACCCCGAGCTTTGGGCATTTCTACCCAGGCCCTGGGGCCTTGCTGGCCGCATCTGCATAGCCCACTGGAATGTTCCAGAGGCGGGCAGGCTGACCCTCTGCCTCTGGGTCATCCTTGAAGACGAACAGTGTCCATCTTCACCACCCACCACTGTTTACATCAACAAGGCACCCCCTCAGGCCAGACTCAAGAAGTCAGTGGGTGACCCGGTGGGGTTTACTGGCTACAGAGGCAGGTGGGGGAGAGAAGCGTTGCCCAGAGGTGACTCCCCAGAGATGCGGTGGAGACAGAGGCAGGAACTAAGGCCTGGGAGCTCCTACAACAAGCCAAGCATGAACCGGTCTTCTTCCAGTCCTAATGCTCAGCATCTTGGGGTACCTGTAGGTCCCATTGTACAGGTGGGGACACAGGGGTTCAGGCTGTTAGCTCTTTTGGTCAACATGGGGTCTCCAGGGCTGGCTGCCCCGGAGATTGGCCCCCTTAAATGACACCCCTAAAGGACAGAAGTTTGTCCTCACGAGATTCTTTGTCTCCGTGGCTGAGCCCTGAGGCTGGAAAGAGGGAACCGCAGCTCCCTCTAAATATTGTGAGGAGGAGTGTGGGAGACGCCCCTCAACCACCCCCACCGGCTCCCTGCTCCCCCGGGCCCTTCCAGGGCCACAGAGACCCTTCTGATCACAGCAGTGAGAGCTGTTGAAAGGGAACTTACTGGCATCTGACTCAGATTTTGTGGCTCGAACCCAGAAGTGCTCAGTGGACAACCCCCACCTTTCCAGCCCCTCTACTGGAGCAGCTTCCAGCCACAGTGCCTCGGACCCCCAACGTGAGGGAGAGGCCTCCCGTTCCCCATCCCCAGCCCTTGACAGTGAACAGCAAGGCGTGTTACTCAGAGGCTCGCTGAGCTGTGTCAGAGCCTGTCAGCCTCTTAAAGCCACTCTTGGGGGCAGGCAACCCTGGGGCGCTACCCACAGAGCCATGAAGAGGCAGAGGGCCTTTCTCTCTGGCCTTGCGTCCGAGGTCTGGGGTGTATCAGGCCTACCCCCCAACCCCTCAGGCCCCCTTCTACACAGGGTGCAGACTTGCCTGTCTCCTGTTGGGGACAGATGATGGGGCACATGTGCAAAGGAGCCTCCCCTCCCTTTGTCTGCAAGCTCCTGAATTGATTGCATCCTCTGGGGGAGTTTTGACATTGTCACTCAGGGTGGCAGCTCTAAGGGTCCACTCCCTGGGGCCCAGCCCTCTCCCCACTCCAGCCAAGAGGCCCTGCTGTGGCCCTGGAACGGACTGTGTGCTCCCTCAGACAAGTGGGCCTCCCCAAACCCACGAAGCCCACCCGGCCTGTGGCCTGTGGACGGGAGGTGGCTGGGGCAGGGCTGGAGCTGGTCCTGGAGGAGTGAGCAAGCCCGGCAGCATCAGGCCCCGCGGAGGGAGTATTCGCTCTGCTGGGGATGCAGAGCTCAGCGTCATTTGTCCTTGTCGCCTCAGCTTTCGAGTCTGTGATGACGACGGGTCCCTGAGATCTGGCCTGAGAAACAGAAGGCAGAGAATAGGAAGGATCTGGCGGAGGAGGGGAGAGGGTGGTTCAGGGGATGGCTCGGGGCTCGGGGGCTCGGGTTGGTAAGTGGGCAGCATGAGGCCCACATGGGGGTGCAGGAGGGTCAGAGACGTCCTCTGCTCTCCTCACCACTGTTGGGGTCTTGCATCCTTTTGCCCAGAAGCCGAGTGGCTGGGAGCCCCCGGGCTGTGCCCTGGGCAGGCACGAGAGGGCGCTGGTCTCTTTGGACACCTGGCTGAGTTTACACTCTGGGAAGGGGTGGATGGGAGAGGGCTGTGTTTGGGCAGGGGAGGGGGCCAGGGGCGATGAGCTAGGCTGAGCAAGGGGAGGCCAGTGGCCGGTTCCAGAGCCTGCTGCCTGCCGTGATGACGCCGGAGTATCTGGATAGAGTTCTCAGCACCCCGTGACATCTTGACCCTGCTGCCATATCTGCAGCAGGCGTGGGCTCCTCCGAGCTCTACTTCACACCAGCGGTTGACCTCGAGGTTACTCAGTCTCTCTGAGCCCCGGTGACCACGGTCAAGTGCCTTGCCGGCTCTGGCCCCAGCAGTGAGGGCCTCCCCACCTAGCCTTCACTCTCCAGGGGTGGAAGAGACGATGGCTCAGGGTAAGTCCTCCCCACCCCAGAGGACACCAGGGTGCAGACGCCTCCCTGAGGGTGCCCGCCCGGATAGAGATGAGCCCAGGCCTCGCCCCGGCCCTCTGCCTTGGAGCCGTTGATGGCTGGGTGCCCGGAGCCCACTAAGGCCAGCTGCCAAGAGCTCTGGCACTGGGGTGGCCCAGGGAACCCCCGAGAGTCCTTGCAGCCTCCGTACTCAGCACTCTGCTGGCTCCAGGGTCTTTGGGCATCTGGCTTGAGCCCCTCTCCCTGTGGGATTCCCTCCTCTCCGTCCAAGACAGGGCCTGATGGTCCAGTTGGCTTGTTCTCGCCTGGAAGGTACTGCCAAGCCTCCCACATGGAAACTCCAAACCCAGGCGGTCGTCTGTGTGGTGTGTCTGCTGGACCAGGGGCTGGCTGGGGGTCTTAGAGCTGGGGGCTTCGGGGCCTCAGCTTCCCCCATTTGTAAAATGGAAAGAGTAAGAAACCCAGCCTCTAGGGTTGTTGTAAGGACTCTAGGTGATAACACGGGCCAGGTGGAGGGCCAGGCACAGTCAAGTGACTGGTACATTTTTAAAATTTTAAATTGTATTTTTTTTATTTTTTAAAAGTATGCATATACTTGTCTACTTGGCTGTGTCAGCGTCAGTTGCAGCACGCAGCCTCGGTAGTTGTGGCGTGCAGACTCCTGGAGGTGTGAGGGCTCTGGAGCGCTCAGGCTTCCGTAGTTGCCCCCGTGGCCTTAGTGGCTCTGAGGCGCGTGGGGTCTTTGATCCTGGACCATGGATCGAACCCATGTCCCCTGCACCGCAAAGCAGATTCTTAGCCACTGGACCACCAGGGAAGTACTATGACCGGTATATTTTATATTTTATTTTTTAGAAGACCTCATAGTGCGGGAGAAAAATCACCTAATTTGAAGTCTGACCAATCTGGGCTCAATCCTTAGCTCTGATTCTTGCTAACTTCAGTTTTCCCCTTCCGTAAAATGGGATTTAAAGAACTCTCTCCCTTCCTTCCTCCTTAGGTTATTGTGGGATTTGAGGGGTTCGTCTCTGCAACTTGGCCCTGGGTTTAGCACATAGTTGGTGTTCGTGTGTTGGAGAAGACTCTTGAGAACCCCTTGGACTGCAAGGAGATCAAACCAGTCAATCCTAAAGCAAATCAACCCCGAATATTCACTGGAAGGACTGATGCTGAAACTGAAACTCCAGTACTATGGCCACCTGATGCTAAGAACTGACTCATTGGAAACGATCCTGATGCTGGGTAAGATTGAAGGCAGGAGGAGAAGGGGACGACAGAGGAGGAGATGGTTGGATGTCCATGAGTTTGAGCAAGCTCGGGAGCTGGTGACAGACAGGGAAACCTGGCGTGCTCAGTGCCTGGGGCCGCAGAGTTGGACACGACTGAACTGGCTCAGGTCGTGATCAGCTTCTCTGAGCTTCCTTCCCTCTGCTGCCCTTGGACCCTGGACCAGAATCTAAACAAGCCTCACTTGCCACCGGCCCTCAACCCAAGCTGTCTGGTCCCTGTGTCCCACCACACTTGTCCCTCCTGGGCTGCCAAAGTCAGGACAGCCCCGCAGGTGGGCCACTGCCCAGAACCCCACTGTTAGGCTAACTGCCCTCATTCCCACGCCAGTCTCCCTGGGCTCTTCTGAAATCAGATGACACAACAGGTGGGAAAGCCCTTTGCAGGCTCTGGACATGTGGGGGGTTACGTTGCTGTCTGCACTTGCCACAAGAACCAAGGGGTATGCCCGCGGTCCCCACAGAGCCCTGTGGGAGCGGGACGTCCTTGGCCCACCGCCTCCTCCAGAGCCGGCCTGGAGGCCTCTCCCTGCCGGCAATCTTGCCTCTCCATCCTAAATGCCATTTCCCCTGTCTGCCTGAGCCACTGCCTACTGTCTGGGGCGGCTGGAAATTTCTCAAATGTCGCTTTGATTTATGGCTCTAGTTAATTCTCCAGGAGGCCTGTGAGATGCCCTGAGCTCTGCAGCCTCAATGGGATAAATCATTTAACAGGTGGTTAAATATTCTTTAAGGTCTGAGGAGCACAGGCAGGGTGTAGATGGAAGGGGGCTGGGGGTGGGGGCCAGCCTGGAGGAGACTTGACAGATTTCTAACCGGAAAAAGGGAAAACGATGTGGTCATTTCAGAACCCGTGAGAGTCGTTTGTCATAGCTATGGCTGGAGGCAGTGGGCCCCTTCCTGCCCTCGGGCCCAGGAGGCTGGGGGTCTGGGGGCGGGGGTTGGAGGGTGAGGGCTGGGCCCTCCACAAGCCATATATTTCACGCAAATGATCTTCCTGTTGGGAGGTACCCACAGGACCCCAGAAGCTTCCAGTTGGGAGTGAGGACTTGATATTAACACGACAAAGGCAGGCTATGATGCTGCTGGCTGCTCTGAGAAAGTAGGCGGAGGGGAGGCCTGGCGCACACCAAACCGGCTGCGCTCTGCCTAATGGCATCCAAATACGAGATGACACCCGGCCAGCCAAACAAAACGGAGCCTCGCTGGCACCTGGAGACCCCAGAATTAGGCAATCCCGCTACCGCACATCTGTAGCGGCTTTCATGGTTTCAAAGCACATTCCCATTCTTTGTGGGGGGAAAGAGACCCTCCTATACTGTTGGTGGGAATGTAAGTTGGTGCAGCCACTATGAAGAACACTATGGAGGTTCCTCAAAAACTAAAAATAGAGCTGGCAGTGATCCCGCAATCCCACTCCCGGGCATATGCCTGAACAAAACTATAATTCGAAAAGATACGTGTTCACAGCAGTACCGTCCCCACAGCCAAGACACGGGAACAACCTAAGTGTCCACTGACAGAGGAATAGATAAAGATGTGTCTGTATATACAGTGGGATACTCTGTGTGTGAAAGCTCATTCCCTCTGCATGTCTGAATTTTTGCGGCCCCAATGGACTGCAGCCCGCCAGGCTCCTCTGTCCATGGGATTTCACAGGCAAGAATACTGGAGTGGGTTGCCATTTCCTTCTGTAGGCAATCTTCCCAATTCAGGGATTGAGCCCACATCTCCTGCGTTGGCAGGCAGATTCTTTACCACCGAGCCACCTGGGAATCCCCACAATGGAATATTATTCAGTCATAAAAAAAAGAATGAAACAGGGACTTCCCTGGTGGTCTGGTGGTTAAGAATCTGAGCTTCCACTGCCCGGGGCTGCAGATTTGATCCCTGGTTGGGGAACCAGGATTCCCCATGCCGTGTGGTGTGACCCCCCCCAAAAAAAGAAGGAAATAATGCCATTTGCAGCAACGTGGATGGAACTAGAGATTATCATATTAAGTGAACTAAGTCAGAAAGAGAAATATAAATACCATACGATATCACTTCCATATGTTGGATCTTAAATATAAGTAAACCTATCTACAAAACAGAAAACAGACTCACAGACAGAGAACAAACAGACTTGTGGTTGACAAGGGGAAGGAGGGTTGCAGAGGAGAGTATTGGGATTTGGGGATTAGCAGATGCAAACTATTATATATAGAATGGATAAACAACAAGGTACTACTGTATAGCACAGAAAATTATATCCTGAAATAAGCCATAATGGAAAATATAAAAAAGAATGCATATATTCATACCTGAAACACTTTACTGTACAGCATACATTCAGTTCAGTTCAGTTCAGTTCAGTTGCTCAGTCGTGTCCGACTCTTTGTGACCCCATGAATCACAGCATGCCAGGCCTCCCTTGTCCATCGCCAACTCCCGGAGTTTACCCAGACTCATGTCCATTGAGTCAGTGATGCCATCCAGACATCTCATCCTCTGTCCTCCCCTTCTCCTCCTGCCCCCAATCCCTCCCAGCATCAGAGTCTTTTCCAATGAGTCAACTCTTCGCATGAGGTGGCCAAAGTACTGGAGTTTCAGCTTTAGCATCAGCCCTTCCAAAGAACACCCAGGGCTGATCTCCTTCAGAATGGACTGGTTGGATCTCCTTGCAGTCCAAGGGACTCTCAAGAGTCTTCTCCAACACCACACTTCAAAAGCATCAATTCTTCAGTGCTCAGCCTTCTTCACAGTCCAACTCTCACATCCATACATGAACCCTGGAAAAACCATAGCCTTGACTAGACGGACCTTTGTTGGCAAAGTAATGTCTCTGCTTTTGAATATGCTATCTAGGTTGGTCATAACTTTTCTTCCAAGGAGTAAGCATCTTTTAATTTCATGGCTGCAGTCACCATCTGCAGTGATTTTGCAGCCCCGAAAAATAAAGTCTGACACTGTTTCCACTGTTTTGCCATCTATTTCCCATTGTAAATCAGCTATATTTTAATAAAAATTTTTTTAAAAGAATTACATTCCTATCCTTGATAATGTTTGACCCCCACCACAGGCTCTGAGGTCAGCAGAACAACGGCTTTGAGCCCAGTGTACAAAGGAGTAAACGAGCCCAGAGAGGCTAAAATCCTGCCTGAGGCAGCACAGCTGGCTAGCAGCCAAAGGGAATCCCGGCCAGGGGATGGCAGGATGCAGCTAACCCAGAGGGAAGGGGCCCTAGAGATGACCAAGCCCAAAGTACCCATTTTACAGATGATGAGACTGAGGTCCTGAGAAGGTTAGAGAATGGCCCAAGGAAAGGACAGTGGTGAAGATGGGGATGAGGTCCCAGGCAGGAGGGCTGAGGGTGGATGCCTGCCCACCACCCCCGACCTCAAAGTGTCCCCTCTTTGGGACCTAAGTTCCCTAAATGAAGGTTGCTGGTAGAGTCTAGGAAGACTATATAAATGGAAGTGGCAGTAGCCCTGGTGGGAGGGGAGGGAGGTGTGGGAAACCCTCCCTGGGACATCCTCCCCTCCCTCCCTGTCACCCACCCCCCAGCCCGAGGCTGGTTGTTTTGTGTACTGGCATTTCGCCTCTGCTCCCCCACCTCCATCTGTCCAAGGCACCCCCGGGGCAGGCTGGGGTGCTGTGGCTTTGTGTGTGAGGGAGGGTCCTCTTGGACTAGGGCTGAGCTGTATGGGGTGCAGAACAGGACAGGCCCAGCTGCAGATTGCCCCCTGGCTGAGCCTGTGCCAAGAGAGCCTAAGCAACCCTCCCCAAGAGGCAGGTCTGCTCTGGGCCCCTGGGGCCCTGGCATTCCCAAGGGTGACTCCTGCCCCAGCACTCTGAGCAGGTCAGAACACACAGGAGTGGCTCGAGGGGCCCAGGGCATACACAGGGATGGGGCAGGCTGCCCTTACCTACATGGCTTCGTTAGGAAGCAGCAAAGGAGGTGTTCATTCAAGTGGATGAATGGGACATTTTCAGGACTCAGGAGGTGGTGGAGGACACGGAGGATGCCCAGGTTGTGGACGTGACTCTGGCTTTCAAGACAAGGCTTAAGTCATCCCTTCCCTCTGCTCTGACCAAGCCCTCCCTCAGGGTGCCCTGGAATTGCCAAGGAAAAGTGCTGGGGGATGGAGGGTGGGGGAAGATCTCAAAGGCATCTGATACTCTCACCCCTGCAACCATCTGTGTTTGTGAGAGAGAGAGACAGTGTGTGTGACAGTTGGGCAAATGTCACAGGGTGGCACCCATGCCTGCCTCTCCAGCCCACAGCGGCCAGTGCTGTGTGACTGCCAGCTCATGTCTGGTTGGGAGTGTATCGAGCCCGTGGTCAGTCCCTCTCTGAGGCTGGTGCCTCCCGCGGCAGGCTGAGGTCTTGTCTGCTGCACCCCCAGAGTTACATGGCCCGGAGCATGTCAGAGCGGGCCACCGAATCCAAAAGTGATGCCAGGACTAGAGATGGTGAAGGAGGGGCCCAAAGCCCCCCAGTGAGCCCGGCCAGGTCACCCCTGGGCCCGGGCCAGAGCTGAGGGTAGGAGCAGAGCAGCAGTTCCTTCGGGTGAGAGGCAGTACCTGGAACACCCCCCGGTCTCGAGACCCTCAAGTCTCACTCTTGCTTATTCAGCTGTGCGGGACTTAGTTGCAGTGTGCGGGCTCTTTGTTGCAGGATCTTTAGTTGCAGAAAGTGAACTCTTAGTTGCGGCATGTGGGATCTAGATCCCTGACCAGGGACCAAACCCCCACCCCCGGCATCAGGAGCAGGAGTCTCAGCCACTGGGCCACCAGGGAACTCTGCATGTGGCTCTGTCTTAGGACCACCAGCGCCTGGTCATTGTCATTGATTCAGGGTGAGCGTGTGGCCTGTGGGACCCACGAGGCTCAGTTATTATGTGGCTTCTGCTGGGACTTGGCGGGGGTAAGGGCGCAGAGAAGCTTTTGCCTCCTCCTCTGGGGTCTCTCAGGTGGTTCTTACAGGATCTGAAGCTAGACCCCAGCTCTGTTTTGCCACCCTGGGAGGTACATGACGAGGAGAGAAAGTCTGAGCCCGAGGGATGACATTTGGATGGCCTGCAGTCAGCTCTAGCCCTGGGTGTCCCAGTGGTGTCAGCCAGTAAAAGTCACAATACACTCTGAGGAAAAGGGTTCAGCAGAAATGAGCTAGTCAATGTTTAGCAACCAGCATTTGGGAGGAAGGTCCTGATGTGTGGTGTTTGCCAATTCCCACAGTGTAAATGCTCTCACTGTAGCTGGTTCATATTACCACTGGATGACATTGAATGTGGAGTTGGGAAGGGAGGCATGTTTGGCTCCTGCAAGTCCCTGCAGACCAGCCTCTGCACACAACTAGGGTGTAAGCGACGCTGGCCAGGTTTTCTGTCATTTATCACCAGAATAATCTGACCTGAACACCCAGTCTTGCTGTTCTGGGAGGGAACTTCTCAGTGACGCCTGGGCTCCCCATTAAGGTCGTGCAAGTATCTGCTGTCTCCATTCACTAAGATACGGGGGCACTCGTGGTTTCTTTGAACTGTGGTCTGCTGCTTGGGGCTCTGGAGGAGGTAGAGAGCCCCTCGGAGCCCCTCGGAGTCCCTCCACAGCCTGGCCAGAGGCTCTGCCTCCCCTTCCCAAGCCCCACCAGACACTGGCTCGTCTTTGAGCTCAGGCTCTGACAAAAGGCAAGAAAAGCCCCTTCAAGCAGTTTCTGTTCTCTGTCTTCACTACCTGGCTGTGCAAGTTTTGTCTTGGTTTGTTGTGGGGAGAGGGCACAGGGAGGCGAGGAGGAGCAGAAGGAACGCAGAGTCATAGCTTAACCAACTGTCCAGCCAAAGAGTGCAAAAGCGACACTTCCCTCCCTGGGTTGTTGGATTAAATGAGATTATGCATTTAGAGTGCTTGGGCTGCTGGAGCCTCACGTGTGCGCGGTGCTCTCTTCCTGCCGGCAACTATCGTATCTCTGTTGCTGTCCGATCTGCACCCATCTCCCCCGCAAGAAAAAAACCCCACTTGCTCCTCCTGAAGCTTCATCTCCTCTTGCTGAATGGCAGCCCCATCCTTCCGGTCAGACCCCGTCCTGGGAGCTGTCCTCCATTCCTCTCTCACACCCCACACCCAGTCCATCAACTGGCCGCCAGCCCCACCTCCAGATGCGAGCCAGGTCTCACCACCTCCACACCTTCCCCGTCTGGTCTGGAGGCTCCCTGCTCCTCCAGATGGATGGCAAACAGCCTGGCCTCGCTGCTCCTGCCCTTACCTGACGCTCCGTGCAGCGGCCGGGCCGTCTTGTTAGCTCCAGTTGCACCATGCCATTCTTCTGCTCTAACCACTGCAGTTCCTCCAGTCTGCACTCAGGAGTCCAAGATCTCCCAATGGCCCATGGGGCCGAGACCTTCTCCACCCTCAGCCCTCTGGTTCACCTCCTGCCTCCCGCTCCTCGCTCACTCTGGTCCAGCCACACCAACTACATCCCACCTCTGCCTCTTTGAAGGTGGAACCTTCTCCCCGCCCAGTGTTCCCCCAACTTGGTGCCTTCAAGTCACCTCCTCGGGAGGGGCCTCCCTGCATCCCTGGTAGCTCTGTCTTCATCCCCACGGTGCCTGCCTTGTTTCCCCCAGCGCTGATTGCCATCTCTTTCTCCTGGGTTTGACGAATCACCTGCTTCTTGTCCACCCCTCCCGCACTGCTCCAGGAGGGCAGGGTGACTAAGCTACTTACCTGGCCGAGATGACATGTTCCTGGCTGTCCCAGAGCCTGGCACAGAGGAGGTGGTCTGTGCACGTGTGTTTGACTGGCTGACGGCATGGCTGTCTTGGGATAGGTTTATCGCAGTTGCTGCCAAGGGAGTTAGTGTTTGGCGAGGGTCCACCATGGGCCTGGTGCCCTATGGGGTGTGTCGGGGTCCTGAGAAGCAGGGAGGGAAGCACGGCCCTTGCCCTCCAGGCACTGCATTCTGCTCAGTACATCCGCACCTGTGAGCCAGAGATGACCTGGCAGGTTGCGTGCCAGGGGAACAGTACCCAAACTGGGGCTCACGGAGGATGCAGGTCCTATGGGCTGGAGAGGGACGTGTGGGCCCCCTGGCCCAGCTGACTGTACTTTTTACACCTTCCTCAATTCAGATCCATTTCCTTACCCCTGTCCATGTCTTTAATATCCCCATCTGGAGTGTTCCAGCATCCCTCCCACCCCCCAGGCAGCTGCCCTTAAATCAGTTATTCCCACACTGCCAGCATCCCTGTTATGAAAGACAAAGAGTAGATGCTGCTGTCCTGATCAGGGTGCCTCCACCGCCCACACCAGAGCCTGAAACTGGCAGCCTGTGGGTTAAACATAACCTGCAGTCATGATTTATCAGGACCTTCTTGGCACTGGCCTCCCCAGTATTTCTGAGAAATTTAAATTCATTATCTTTTGAAATCAGGAGATTTCATACATGAATCTGGGGTTCTGGCTTTGCTTGAAAAAACAAAACCAGATGTGGCCCCATTGAGTCCAAATCCCTGCAGGCAACAGGGCAGAGGGGCCAGATGGGAGCCTGTGCTCTCTAGCCACAGTCCCCACCAGCCCCTATTGCCCTTCAGTCCCACTGGCCTTTCTCTGCTCTCCTCTCGCACGTGCCATGCTTCCCTCCACTCGCTCTCACATTTGATTTTTGACATTTGGGTCTGTGATCCTTGATTCAGAGAATGTCTCACCTCCAAGTATACCAGGTCTCCTGTGAGGGGCCCCTCCTCACAGCTCTGGTCACCTGCTGCTCCTGGGTTTCTCCTGGAATCTAGTAATAATGAGCTGCTCATGGCTTCCCATAATCACGTGACCTTATACGTCTCTGGGCCTTTGCCACCTCTCTTAGTTCCTACTCATTTCCCCTCTACTCATCTTTTAAAGTTTGACCAGAGTGATTGCCTGGTGTATGAGACTTACATTAGTGCCAGAAAAGCCTGCAGAACAGGGCCAGGCATGAGAGGATGGTAGCTCCTGCTCTGAGCATCCCAGGCAGTGGTAGGCGCTTGCACTGGGGCCTTTAAGCCTCACACCTGTGTATTAAGTTCCATCATTAGCATCTCTTCTGAGTTGCCTAGGGCCTTACATCCAGTGAGTGGAAAACTGGGAATGGAACCCATGGGACCAGGGAGCCTCTCAGGGGCCCAGCAGGCAGGCTTCTTTCCACAGCTCCCCTGTCTTCCACAGTTAGGCTTCCAAGGCTGATACCACTCAGTAGTTGCCCAGATGTCTTCCAGAATCTCTAGGGGCTGTGTGCTTTGAGTTCATTTATGCAGGAAAGAAAGTGAGAAAGAACAGCCAGTGTCCTAAGCTGCATTCTAGCTGGACTGGATAGATATGCAGGTCACCTGACCAGAAGGCATTCAGTTGGCTCAGCCCAGGTCATGTGGTCTAGCCCTGGGGTAGCATGTGCCCCCCAGAACCCTAGGATCCCCCAAAGAGAGCAGAGGCTCTTGACACAAAGAGGGAGGGGACACATTGAGGGAAAGAGCCAGGGTTCCCCACAGACGCCCAAGGGCCACTCCCTAGGGTCTCCCCTCTCTGGGCCTTTCTGTGGGGCAAGGATGGGGGCAGGGCGGTGTTGGATGGGTAAAAAGCGGGGCCCAGAATCTGAGGGGAAAGGTCCTTCAGGCAACTTGTGTTGTCTCTATATCCACTGAGCCCCCATCCCCTCCATCAGCCCACTTTTGGCCCCATCCAGGATTCTTGGGTCTGGGTTGGGGGGTGGGGGAGGAGGGCAGGCCTGAGTACTTGGAGGTAAGGAGGCTTGAGGGAGAGACCCAGGATCTGAGGGGGTACACCTCTCCCCATGCTGGTGGGGCTTTTCCCTCCCTGGAGCCTCATCCCCCTAGAGAGGGGCACCTTCACTCATGCAGTCTCCCCTCTAAAACGTCAGAGCAGTGACTTGACTGCAGTCTGGGCAGCTAATGGATAGCCATTCTCTTCCGACCTGACCTGAGCCTCCCCCCAAACGCTGGGGAGCCCCTGCTCCGTCTGGAGCCTCCTCCCCGACCCCCACCCTTGGGGCCACCCAGCTTTTCCAAGAACTTCACATCTTCCCTGGACGCCCAAGGCCTCTGCCAGCCGGACAGCCTCTCCCTTGGGGCCCCTGAGGCTTCTGCGCCTTTCTGTGTGGGGTGCTGTCCTTTGCAGGACTGTCCTGGTGCCCGCCCACCCCTCCTTGGGGCTCATGGCTGCCAGAGCCCACAGGACCCTGTGTTGTCGGGGTGGCCTGGCTCTGTCTCCCATCAGAGGAGACAATTCAAGGCTGGGACTCGATTCCGATGTCTCAAAATTGCCAACTCTAAACACGGAGCATGGGACACAGATGATTCAGGAAAGTTGCAAAAAATGAGTGAATGCACGCAATGTTGCACAGTATTGGGTTCAGTCGACCCCAAAGCCTCCAGGTGATGAGCCTCTAGAGCCAGGGATCTGGCAGCAATACGGAGCTCCTGCTGCGGCACTTGCCTGTATATGGAAATTACCAATGAGAGCAAATCGGCAGGTCTGTGGGCTTTTAGTGAGCCCAGAACCCAGGTGACTGGCTGGTGCCTTTGACTAACTTTTCCTGAGGGGGCTGTGCAGACAAACCATGAATACTGAGTCTCTGCTGGTCTGTCGTGTGTCCCTGTGTGTGTATCTGAGTGTGCTTGAGTGTGTGGGAGAGTGTGTGTAGTTTAAACTGATTCTAACCCCCTCCCCACCCCATCCTAACCCCCAGGAACATATCCTAGAATCAAAATAGAAGTTTGCCCACATTCATACAGAAACATTAAAATCTGGACAAAGTCCTAGACTATCAAACAGCTTCACATTGTTTTGGAAAAAAAAAATACACAGGACCCATATATGCATGCACATAAAATTTCATAGAACCTTACTCTTCACTGCTTGCCGTACCCACTGGTATATTCTACCCTGTGTGTGTACATGAGTGTGCATGTGTGTGTGTGTTGCGTGTGTGGGGTCATGCTGGTCACAGCCCATGAAACTGATTTCACTACTCACCAAAGGATCCCCATCTTGCTGTGTGAAATCCGTCGTCTTAGGGCACCCCCACCCTCAGGTTTGGTAAAGGTGGACACGAGGCCAGCTGCCCTGCTCGCCTGGTGGAGAGGAGGGCGGAGAGCAGCACAATGGCTCTCAGAGGATGAGGTGATGACACGAGTCGTGGCTCCTGAGAGGCCACCACCGGCTCTTATACAGCCATCAGCAGATGAAGACCCCAGTGGCCACGGGGGCTCAAGAGAGGTGGAGACTGGCACTCAGCTGCCAGCCTGGAGGTCACGCAAGTGCAGGCAGTTTCCCAAGGCTGGAAGGGAGACCTCCCCGCCTCCCTTTCCTGCAGCCTCCCTGCCGTCCTCACTCCCCACTTCCTGGCCCCAGGCTCCCGCCCTTCTCTTCCCTAACCTCCTTTCCTCCTTCTGGGCCTGCTCGGTCACCACCCAGGACCTGCTGGGCTGGTGCGCTCTGCACCCTTGCACACCAGCTCATGGCTCTGGCTGAGCCCCTTCCTTGCTCGAGGCCCTGGGTGTGCCCCTCGCCCCCGCTCATCATTTCTGGGAGCCCCTGGGGTGACTGACCACCAGGGGCCGGTGGGTGAAGAGCCTCAGAGGCCTGTCCATGGGTGGCTGGGTGCATAATAAGAGGGTGGGGGGGTAGACTGAGATTCCCCCGATGCTGGTATTTGTTTTAATGCTTTCTAGATGCGCAGCCCATCCCAAGCATATAATTTTCATTACACGATATCAACATTTAGCTTCAGCAATGGAAATGTCAACTTTAATTATTTTCAAGGAGTCTTGATGGCTCTGGGAATAAATCAATATAAATAATGTTTTCATAAACTCTGAATCATGCTCCTAATAGCTTTATATCTATAATTCTAATATTCAAAACAATTTTTCTTTGCATCTCAGCAATTAATTGTTGCCAAGTGCTCGCTTTCCTGTTTTCCCCGTCGCTGTGGGCTCAGAACCCGGGGCTGGGGTTGGGGGAGGGGAGTGACATATTGGCACAGGGGCCGTGTCCTCAATCTCGAGTCAGTTCCTAGCTCTACTGTCCGAATAGTCAGGCTTCGTTTAATGTCTTTTCTGCAGAAAACCATCCCCTTTCCTCTCGGCCCGTTTCCTCACCTTTCCGACCCACTGTCTCCACAGTCTGCTCTCACCGCCACGCCAGGCTGGGAGGGACGTGTCTCTGGCACACACGTGGCCTTTGTGGCTCCCTACAGCTCCTGGGCTGACGGCAGGGCATGCAAGGTGGCACCGGGAGCTCGGGACTTGTCCCAGGTGTGCCGTGCCCAGCGGTGTGACTCTGGACAGCTGACAGGTGGCAGTGCCAAGGAGTCATCTATCAGGCAGGCTTCTTATCTGCAGGTCGCAGAGAAGGACACCGGTGGATGTGAGCAGAAATGGAACTTTAGACTAAACAGACACCGGGCAGTTCAGACTCTGCCAGGCAGTTGAGTAGGAACAGCACCCGAAATGCAGCCCTGGAGCTGGTCCAGAGGCCACCACTCTCACCCCCAAGGCCCTGGCCCCTGCAGTTTGCACAGCAGATAGACAGGCCTGGAGGCTGTGGGCTGCAGAGGCTCTTGGAAGAACAGCTGGTCTTAGAAACCAGCCCGGTCACCACTGTCCCCGGAATGGAGACTTCTCCACCCCCAGCATCTACTTGAGGCCTGGGGTGCTGTGCACCACTGATGGGCTTGGGACTCACCCCACAGCCAAGCTGCAAAGGAGCATGAAAAGTGAGTATCTGGTAGTTTGCCTTTCTGTAAAAGGGGGCAAACTTTCTGCTTCGTGGGGGGAGAGGGACCCCCAGGCATCAGAAGAGGCTGAGAAGCTAAGAAGTAGGTCAGAACTCCTTTCTGGGGCCATGGGCCTCCCTCTGTCCGATGGCTGAAGCCCCTCCATAGCTGTTTTGTTTGATGCTGACATTTTCTCAGTAGAGAACTATACAAATGCACGCCTAAGGGCCTCGCCTCCAGTCTGACTTCTGCCCCAGACGTTCAATTATCATTTACCTTCTCACAGCAACTGTTCTCTGAGGGAGTGTGCTGATGGGTCCAACAGGAGGCTCTGGTCCCCATGACAGTTATATTCTCAATGTAAATAAATAACTGGCATTTGTTCTTTGGGAACTGGCTGAGATTACAGCCCATGAACCAGTGCCCCAGGCTCACTCAGTCCCTTCTGAGCCATTGAGGGTCCCCTTTTTCTGAGGCTGGAAACCTGGCCCCAGTTCCTGGCGACAGGATGGGTCTGTCTGGACTACCACGGGCCCCACCCATGACCTGGACCCAGCAGTATCTTCCCAATTCACATGAGTGCTGGGCGGTGCCCTTCCTCGGTCACGATGCCTTTGGAAGCAGCCATTATACCTGTAGCCTTTGTGAAGTCACTCGCACAAAGGTTTAAGAAAGATCAAGTCCATAACGGGTTTGTTGAAATATATCACCTTTCCTTAAAAAATGAAATTATATTCAACTAGGACTCTCTTGGAAATTCCAAGTTCCATGCTGTGGGAAAGATAAAAGAATGGATCGAAGGATGGATGGATGGATGGATGGATGGGTGGAGAGCATGCCTTCCTTCCTATGCTAAGACATCAGTGGAGGGAGGACTTGGAATACATGAGTCTCAGCTGTGAAAAGCTTTGAGCATGAGATTATTCCTCCTTTGTTTTGGGTGGTTGAGGGGATGAGTTGGGGTCAAACCAGAGGTAGGGGGATGGGTAGGATGATTTCCTGGGTCCCCTTCTGGGAATTTTCTCAGAAGATGATCAAAGAGTCAAGACCTGATAAAAAGCAATAGACAAGCAGAAGGTGACAGAACTGTCATTCATCCACATGCACATTGTTTTTGGGGATCCACCAAAAAAAACAATGTCAAAATATCTTCCCTTCATGCATGGAGAGCAAGGAGCGAAGTTTGAAATCTCTGCTTTCAAACTGTGTTCCTTATAATAAACAAAGAATACAAGTGTTCATACAGTAGAGCTGTGCGTTTGAGTGCTATACCCAGGATGACCAATTCATATGATTCCTGGGCAAGATCTCCGGAGATCCACTCTACCTCCCATAGGGTATTTATCTCCAGGGGTCAGCTCAGTATATTCCCCTGAGAAGTCTCTTCTCAATGGCTGCACTGTTTAAAGCTTCACCTGCTTTGCTCCATAACATCCTTTCCCCTGGGCTGCCCAGGTGGTAAAGAACCTGCCCGCTAATGCAGGAGACATAAGAGACTCAGGGTGTGGAAGATCCCCTGGAGGAGGGCATGGCAACCCACTGCAGTATTCTTGCCTGGACAATCCCGTGGACAGAGGAGACTGGCGGGCTGCAGTCCATGGGGTCGCACAGAGCTGGACACGACTGAGCGATGGAGCACGCATGCACCTCCTTTCCCCTTGCTTCCCACCTGCCCAGATTTTCCATGACAAGCAGCTGCAAATAAGAAGGGCCTGCAAGAGAGAGGCCCTGAGCAGGAATTCCATGCCCCAAGAAAAAGGGCAGTGAGGTGGCACTGTAGCTTCAGCAGAGGCAGGCGGTTGTGCGGAGTCAGAGATGCGAGACAGGGCCTCAGCCAGCGAGGATCTGCAGGCTTTGGAGGCTCAGAGGGAGCAGGACTGAAGAAGACAGTGTGCTTCTGTCTTCCGGGGCTGCTCTGACAAAGCAGCCATCTGGGAGAGGAGGAGGAACTGGGGAGGACTGGCCAGGCAGGGGGTACTCGGCCGAGGTCTTGGGGACCAGACCCTGGGATCCCACCTGGGCCTTCCCCAACGGCTGAGCAGAGGAGGCCCATGGGACAGCCAGGGGACCCTGCCAGGGTCAGAACTCCTCACCCACCAGGCCTGGCTTGGAGGACCTCTAGGGCAAGTGCAGGAAGAGGAGTCTAGGGGGTGCTGGCCCTAAGGAGAGGGGCCTGGCTCCCTGGGGCTCCTGGGGGAGGGCAGTCTCTCTGTAGGCTGGCCCCCACAGGACGGTGAAGGCTCCAAAGAGGATTCTGGCTCGCTCTCGGAGCCTTCCAGTGATCCTAGGACTGGCTAGAGAGATGTCCCTGGGGGACTGTGGGGCTGGGGGCCTGGGGAGGAGATGGGGTGCTGGGTGGGCCAGCAGAGTCTATGTTACTCTTTGCCACCCCAGGCACCCTGTCCTTTGTGGAGGGCCTCTGAAACTGTCTGCAGGGGTGAGGCAGGGGGGGAGAGAGGGTCCCATGCCTGGAGCAAGGGCCCTCACCTGTTGACCCCTCACTTCCTTGCTTGGCTGGGGGGTGGGGGAGGGTGGGCACGTTCCCAGAAAGCTGCCCCACCCTTCCTGACCAACCCCCATGGCCATCCTCATCTCTCCAACCACCCCCGCCCTCAATTTAAAACCAGCAGAAGGGCTCCTTTCCCCCTGCTGGGCATCCTCACCTCTCCAGCCCAGAGGTGCCAAGCTTCCAGAGACCAGAAGGGCCCATGGTGCCTTAGGCCCTCCTGTGAATGCCCTGTCTGCTTCAGCCAAGCTCTGTGCTGACTCAGTGCTCCCCATGGCTGGGCAGACCCTACCCAACTCAGAGGGTGTCCAGATGGCTCTCATCTGTCCTGGGCCACAGACAGCCATCTGGATCTGGGCCTGGACACGAGCTTCCCTCCTGGCTCGTCTCTCTGGCCTTCACTTCCTATCCCACCCCAAGCCCCAGTTCCACCTTTATTCTCCCAAGATATCCCAGCTGGTCAGAAAAAGTTATGGGAGCTCTGGCCCTTAGTGATAGAAACGGGGGTTCATTCTCAGAAACACAGCAGCCATTGCCCATCCCTGGGACACCCTAGTGTTCTGTCCTGAAGAACCACCTTCCCAATGATGGCCGCAAAGTGGCTTTTCCTCTTTTCCTCGCTTGCCACCTCCTCACTGAAGCCACCTTCTCCATCTGCTTGGTGCGTGCTGGCCAGGCCGTGCACTGTAGCACTGGGGTCTCGGGGCAGGGAGTTCTCCTGTCACCTCGGTGACCTTGGGCAAGTCACCCCTGCCCAGAGGGCCTGATTCTCCTTATCTGTAAAGCAAGGGGGTGCAGACTTCACCGCCTCTGAGATTCTCTGCTGCCAAGAGTCTATTTCTATGATGGGGTTTCCTTTGTTAATAAGATGCAGAAAGTAATAAATCCATAGAGACAGGGAGTGTGAAGGGTTTTTGTCTTCAAGGGACCTGTGTCTTTCCTGGGATCAACACTGTCATCCACTTTCAAAGAAGGAGAGGGCCAGACCAGTGGGTGTGTCAGCCCAGCCTGGAACGCTGGGTGCCCCGTGCCCCCCGCTTCCCCCATCACTGCTCATGGCTGCCTCCTCAGGGAAGAAAAGCATGAGAAAGTCTGTGCCCAGGTGCCCCAGAAACAAAGGCCCTGACAGCTCTGCAGAGCTTAGTGCCTGTTCCATCCGGTCATGACGGCCCGGCACAGCCCTACCCTCTAGGGAGCCGACTGGGGTCTGCACAGGGTCCTTCACTGCAACGGTAGCAGGGGTCTCCCAGGGCTCCCTGTGTGGGAGAATGAACTACTGGTAAAGGGCCGGAGCAGTGGCAGGAAGGGGACCGTGAGCCCACCATGGAGCACAAGGGCAGTGGGCCCTGCTGGAATGACAGCTAGAGACGGCAGGTGAGGTGAGCCCGGGAGCAAGGCAGCCTCGTCTCCACGGCCCAACAGGGGCTTTCCTGGAATACGTGTGGGCAGGGAAAGTCTCCCACAAGTATAGAGTGGATGGATGCCCACCGACAGAGGTGGAGGGTCCCCCCCCAACACACAACTTTGAAGTAGAGAAGCGAAAGGCTGGGCTTCTGGCCTGAATCTGGGCAGAGAGCAATTCCCAACTAGGAGTCCATGGGGGAAGGCTGGGGACTTCCACACACAGGTCACCGTGCTTTGGCTGTGCGACCACACCACGACAGGGCCCGGGGGCACGAGGCCAAGGCAGTCCCAGCTCCGCGGTGGGGGGGACATATTCTGAGTACAGAGGGGCTGGGGAGAGCGTCCTAGTTGGCATCGGGGCTGGGGATGGGGGCCTGGCAGGGCGGTGTCCACACCCCGGCCCTGCTCTCTTCCCACCAAGCCTGTCTCTTGGAGACCAGCTACCAGTTGATCCAAAAGAACCCATCTTCCACGTTGCCCCACTTCTTCCAGCAGCCTGGACATGCAGAGTCTTAGAGCCAAAGCAGCAGAACTGGGAAAGCCCTTAGAATGAAGGGGGCTGGGGGGGTTGGATCCACGGCCCTGGACCTGCCGTGCTCAACTCCGTGACCAACTCCGTGACCAACTCCGCTGGTCAGGGGTTAACTGAAAGCAGAGGTGTGAGCTTGCAGGACTCCAGGCTGTTTTTTAATGATACTTCCATTCATAGGTAAACCTCACCCTGTTTGCATCACCTTATCAGCTCTTACATCAACCCAGGGCAGCGGTTTGGTAGCTAATTTATCTCCATTTTACAGCTGAGGAACCAGGCTTGAGGAGGTGAAGGACTTCTGAGAGCAGAAACTCTAATGGTGAAATGGCAGGCGGAGGGCTGGCGGTTGAGAAATAAGGGGGCTCTTGACGCCCCCACCCACCCATCCACCTTTCTCAGGGCTTTCCACAGGCCTGCGATCCCCCGGCATAGGAAAGTTTTAGAGAGGAGCTGATCAGAGCCCTCAGCCGGGCCTCCTCTCCTGGGTGTGTCATGCACCTTTAAGGACTGGCTCTCAGACAGGTAAACAAGGGGACTCAAGGGGTCCCCAGAGCACTGCTGGCCTGGAGCGAGCGGTGCTGAGATGTGTGGTCTGCGTGGAGGACGTGGTGTCACAGCCTTACAGAGGAGCAAACCACCGCCACCCCCGCCCCGCACCCCGCCCCCTTCCTGCCCTTCTTTCATCGTCCCTCCCAACCTCCAACTCCTCTTCTGCAGAGAATGAAGATAAATCACTTCGCTCCGGAAAACCACATCTAGCGTCTCCTGCTCTTTGCGGGGCAGGGACGTCCTGACGGCGCGTCCGCACTGCAGATGGCTTGCCATATGCCGCTTGCCCGCACGCTCTCACCTTATAAGCAGATTCTGTCAGGTTCTCGGAGTAAAAGCTTAATTAACAAGTGGTGTGTACAATGATGTACTTAATTATCTCCTGCTTTTATTTCTTTGTTGCTTCTTGGTTTTTCAAAAGTTTGGTAACAGTTATAGACAACTATTCCCAACCGCGGTTTTTGCACCTCTTTTTCCTCCCCCCCACCCCATTTAGAGACTGTCAGTGGGATAAAGAGGAGAGCTTTCTCTTGTCTAAGTGAGGCCTCTGCTTCTTGCCCCCAAGCCCAACAAAGCCCTCTCCAGACTTGCATGGCTGAAAGCTCTGGGAGGTGGTTCAGGTGCCTGTGCTTCTAGAAAGCATTTTCTGTGGCGCTGACCAGCAGTCCAGGCCAGGAGCCCAGGCCTGGACCTCCCTCCCCCTGTGGGGGCCGTCAAGGTGCTGCCTCATCTCGTTCTTTTCCATCTCACCCTGTTGGTCAATCCTGAGCACAGTGGGTGTGGCTGGGCTGGGGCGGTAAGAAGAACAGGGTGCCGGGGGCAGATAGGGGACCCTTCTGCCTCAGGTTAAGGACAGGGGCAGCTTCGGGACCGGAGCACAAAAAGAGCAAGGCGACTTCGAACAGAAGCACAAAAATGTAGCAAGTTGCAGGGCATTCAGTATAGGCTGAAGCCAGACCCCTGAAAGGAGAGACTGCCTCCCTGGGGACCATTTCCGCTTACAGTCCCCATGACCTGAGGTCAGGAAGCCCTGTTTCTCCTGCAGGTGTCTTTTGGAAGCATCTGTGTGCGAGGTGTCCTGTTTTAGTGACCTTCCTTTACAGCTCAAAACTGTTATTACCACGTGGAGGCGGAGAAGGCCATGAGCTGACAGCTGCAGTCTGAATCACGTCGGAGGCGGCCCATCTAACTTCCCCGGGGCCCGAGGGCTGGCTCTAGGCTCCTCAGCCAGCAAGGACTGGGGGAACCCGGGGCACTCCGGTCCTTGCATGCCCTCCCCACCACACCCACCCGTGTTAGCTGAGACGGGGTGCAGTCTGGCGAGGCCTGGGGAGGGTGGATGGGAGGAAAGGACAAGATGCAAGGGCAGAAGAATTGCAGAATCAGGGGATCGGGGCATCCCTTTTATCCCTCCAAGCTGGGGGAGAACGCTGATGGACACTGCCCTGAAAAGAGGACAGAGGCCACAGCCAGCACCAGGCCGGGCCCCCGGGGCAGTGCCCTGTCCCGGGACATCCATGTCTTTGACTGTATCAGGTGGCGGGGGGCAGGTTCTCTGTGTGCTGCAGACACTCCCGTCTCCTGTCTGTCAGAGAAGCGTCTGCCGGACTCCAGAGAGGACTGGGCCCCCAGACCTCGCAGCGTACCTAAGCCCGGGACAGTTCCTGGCCCGTGGTTGAGTGCTCAGCAGACATTGGTCATGTCAATCAGAGTTGAATAGACCTTCCAGTGGCTGCTGTGCCGTGCTCATGGTTCTTGTAAAAACAACCGCCTGGCCCCAGAGAGAGAGTCTTAGCTGTGTGTACCATGCCCCGGCCCAGCTGACCTCAGGGCAGTCAGTGGGGGCACGTCAGCTTGACATGTGGCTGGGGGTGGGGTGAAGAGAGAGTACAGGGCAAAGGGATTCTGGATCTCAGAAGGCTGATCTGGGAGGCGCTAAGACAGGAGGGGATTAGGAAGAATCGCTGGGAAGGAAGCAGGGGTGCGTGGTCATCCGGAGGTGAGGAGGGGCTTCTGCCCGAGGCCCCCAATCCCCATCCCACTCGGTGTCACTCACGGCCTCCTGTGCATCTGTTCAACCTTCCCCTGTGACTCCCCTTCGCTTCAGGAAAGGTCAAGGCAGGACGTGGATATGATGCATTAAAACCAGGACCAAGATACCAGAGCCCGAGCAGCCCCAGAGGCAGACCCAACCATCAGGGGACAGGTGTGGGACAGTTTCACCCGAGCCAGGGTGCAGGGAGAAGCTCTGAGAATTGCTTTTTGGGCTTCAGCGGGAGACTGAACAGATGATTAGCAGGTCGCGTCTTCCCCACTGCTGGGATGGCGGACAGTCAGGCGGGGAGTCCAGGGGTGACTCCATGCCCACGTGCGGGACAACACAGCTTCTTTAGATTTTTGCTGAACAAGGAAACACTGAAGGAAACACTGGGCTTCTCTCACCTCCATGGATTAGGAGCCCCCGCCTGGCTTGTTACCCATTAGAGAAAAAAGCTCTTCAAACACATGGCCAGGGAGGCTGGGGGGAATGGAAAGCAGGGAAAACAGGAGGGCAGGCTCTTCTGCTGACCTCACCTCGGTGCCAGGGGCCCAGGTAGCAGGGCCCTCTCCTGGGTGGCTTTCAGCCATGGATACAGCCTCTGTCACCAGAAGCCATGACCCCACTCTAGTCCTCCCCGGGGAGGGGTAGCGTGGAGAGGAAGCTGCCACATGGCTAACGGCCGTTTGTGGAATGGACTAGCCCCCTCCCCAAACTGCATGGCGGCCACACTCAGGGTCAGAAGAACCTCAAGAGTACCAGACTTGGTGCACTGGGATGCTGGGACACCTCCCCTGGGGCAGGGGACGGCTGGGAGGGGCAGGAGGAAGCCCCGGGGCAGAGGCTGTCAGTGCCCATGTGGGGACCACTGGAAAGGGCGGGTGCTCTGGCCTCCCTGCAGAGGCAGAGACCACAGGGAGAAGTCCATACGGCAGGTGCCGGCGGGGCCAGGCTGGTTTCCCTGGACTGAGTTCCCCGCTGCTCCTAAGCACGGTCATTGTGGTATTCTGTATACCAGGCCCCGGGATGCAGAGCAGGGAGGAAGCCCGCTTTCTGCTTACTCCTGAGTGCTTATCATTTCTATCCCTCCTACCCAGACTGGAAGCACACGCCTTCAACCTCCCTGCCCCCGCCCCACCCCCACAGGGCCAGTTTGCCCTCTCATATCCAGTCTCTCCCCCCTCACTGTCATCTCCTCTGGGGTGGCGGCCCACCCTGAGCTCATGGAAGCCTGCCCTGCCCACCTCTGCCAGCCCATACTGCTGATCCCCAGCCCACCGCAGGGGAGTCTTGTGACTTCAGGACACCAAGAAAGGAAAAAGGGCTGCAGGGAGAACCTCACAGTCATCTAAATAGCAAACTCGGTGGTCCACGTCCTGCCCCTCTCCCATGCTGGCCGACCCCTCCAGCCAGGCCACACTTGGGCTTCAGCCCAGCTCCGTGAAACATCTTGTGAACCCACTGGCTTCTTCTTGTCTACAGAACACTCTGTGTCTCCCTAAGAAACCGTATCACGTGCTTTAATTTTAAATTGTTTTCGGATCGGTCCCTTACAGAAATCTTAGTCCTATTCACCTCTGTGGTGACAACATTTATGTCTAATAAGGGCTTCTCTCTTGATGATGAATTTAACATGGGGTGGGATGGGGTGGGGTGTGAGAGGCCCAGATGGGTTACTGGGCCAGGCCCCGAAAGCAGCGGCTCGGGTGCCAGGGTAGGTGGTAGGTAGGGGGATAAGTAAGGGGGCGGATGGTGTCCCTGCCCCCAAGCTGATCAGATGCACCGCCCTTGGGTTTTCTCCTACAGCTTTACATTAGACCCACCTGGAAGTAAGTGTTCAGAGAAATTAACACCCAGATATGGGGCTTGCAGTGGTGCCGACTAGGGCGGTCTCCTTCCTGGGTTACTGGACTGGGTTATCCTAATGACATTCCTCATGGAGAAGGGGTTGGGGGTACAGTGTGTGAAGATGTGCCCAGTGGATGCCAGTGCATGCCATATAAAAAGCCATAGCTCTTTCTATGAAGCTGGGTGTAGACCAGGAGGAGGTCACAGTGAACGTATCTGTTGGTGAACCAAACTCCATCATGGGTGTGCACAGTCATCAGAGAAGGACTCTGGTGGAAGATGAGGCAGTGTAGGTGAACTCAAGTTTCTTTCTGACCCTGCCAACCTGGGGGCTAAGGTGGGGCCTCTGTAGATAATTCCAACTAGATGATTCTTTATGGAACTGACTTGAAAGTTAATGGCTGAATCCCACTGTATTTACAGCCTAGACTGTCAGAACCAAAGAAGAGACTCTGGGAAAGCTCTGGAATCCAACCATGAAGGAAACCAAGGCATGGATGCAATCAGTAACTGCACACCCACTCAGTGATGGCAGCGTTGGAAGTAGGATCTAGGCCCTGCCTCCTTCCCACTCCACTAAGATGAGAACATCCATTTCCTGACCCACAGTCTCCTAATACCTTGTTGGGCTGTGCACACGAATGTGCCCGGCCCCCCGAATTCACGTAACGCCTCCCTCTATTACACATAAGGACCAAGGAATGTCTCATACCTTCCCACCTGAGGCCAGCTGAGGTCCCCTTGAGTGGAAAGCCTGGGGCCATGTGAGCAGGGGTCTAGAGCTGGAAAAGGCAAAGAAAGGGAAAGTTTCAAGGGAGCAAAGACAAAGACCAAGCTTCCTTTTCTTTGCTCTGCCCAGCCTGAATGTTGCCTTTGGTTTGATGCCTATTTGGGATTTCTGCACAAATGAGAGATTTGCCAGGATGACTCCAAATTCCACCAGATGGAGGGTAGGAGGCAATCCTGGCAGCTAGAAGGAGAGGGTTCTGGAAATGCTTGGTCAGTTGGGGAACTGAGACAGCGCATCCTGTCTAACCACCCAGGAGAACCCGCTCTGCAAATCTGTGGCTGCCAGCCTGACTGGGTCCCACCAAGAGACCTGTGTGCTCAAGACCATGCTCTGCTAAACACCTCACAGGTCCCCAGGGGGTGGCAACAAGGAATCCCAGTCACTCCTCTGGCAGTCTACAGGTTTTAAAGCACAATTCCCATGTTATGTTAAGCTGCCTCTTCACCATGGATGATGAGCAAGGAAAAAACAAGCCTTCCTAAGCAGATAGCAAGATGGACGCATACGCACGCAGTTTTGGGGTAGGGCAGAAAGACGTCAGGTGGCCCTGCGTCTCCGTGCCACCCTGCGCCCCCTTTTCCCCTTAGAGCAGCCATAGCCTGACGTACAAAGGAAGCTGCTTTGCCCACTTTCGTCCCTCCAAGTAATCACTCTGCTTCCCACCAAAATCTCCAACCCAATTCCAATCCCAGCCCCACCCCAGCCAGCCCCAGACAGGAGGCTGTGGTCCGCTCCCCCCACCTTCCACCAGAGCCTGCCCCTGGGGGACCCCAGACCAAGCCGTAAGCATGTTCAGCAGGAATGCTCCTCGGGCCTAGCGGGGATTAATGCATCAATAGAATTGTCAGGCCGAACATAGGCAGAGGGAGGTTGTGGAGGGCAGAGGGCTGAGTGGGCTCTGGGAGACAAACAGCCAGACAACTCTGTCTGGGGAACAGCCAACTCCATCTAGTAAGCACCTCACCTGCCTTGTCAATGAAGAGATAAAGACACATGATCTCAGGCCCCGCTAATGAGGGACCTGCAGTGCTTGAGATCCAGCCCAGAGGCAAGTTGGCCTCTAATTCTAGGTCTGGGGAGAAGGGTCTGCAGAGCCTGCTGGGCTGGGTCCCCGCAGGCCCTCTGCATGTGATTTTGAGCCATTCCCTTCTTGGGGCCATCCTTGTCTTGCGTCCCTTACCAGATTGTAAGGTCCATGAGGACAGAGACTGGGACCAGCCCCACACCCACTCTCAGCCAAGCACACTGTGTCTCTGTGCTGCCAGAGCCCAGCAAACAGCCAGGCTCCTCCTGTGCTGACTCAGGGCAGCCCAGCCAGGCGGCAGTCGGGCAGAAAAGGAACCAGTTGGAGCTCCTTGGCTTTGAGCAGGAGGCCAGAGGTTTACATGGAGATGAGTGATGGGAACCACCTGTGGCTTGAAGCGCCCATGATCCATCTCCAAAAGGTATCCGCCTGGAGGGGCGTCCCCCTGCTGCCCACACCGCCAGGAGCAGCACCTGGAGGACCCCGGATAGCCCTGTTTGCAGAGCTTCAGGGGATGGGAAGGAGCAGACAGCTTGTCAGGACGCCAAACAACCAGACAGCAGGGAAAGCCAGGGAGCTCATTTCTGGACTCGGCCACAGAAACCCTGTCCTTTCCCTTGGAAAGTTTGGAAAAATATGCCCAGGCCAAGGAGAAATGGTTTGGGGGTTTCTTACAGCATGGCTTCTCTGTGGAGGTGGATAATGGGGCTTGGGGGATTCCCTCTCATGCATCCTCTGATCATGTTTTTGAATGGAAACAGACGCGGCAGGCCTGCTGTTTATTAAACACAGCAGGGCTTTTCCAAAGAGGTCACCACACTGCTAATTTTCATTCCTCTGGGGAATTCCCCTGGTCCCCAAATTCCTTGAGTTCAATTACTTTAAAACTTGATTCCTTTATAGCCGTCACCTTGTTGATCAACCTACTCAAGGAACTGAAGCTCTGTGAGGGAGCAAGGTGGCAGGGGGGTGGTGGTTGAAGAGTAGGAGAGAGGAAAGGGAAGCAATTCTTGGAGACCAGCAGGGCAAAGTTGGACACTCACGAGTTCAGCACGAGGGGCGCTTGTGTGTCTGCAGAGCAAGGGGAAGCTACGGGCCAAGGCCCTGGTGGTAGTCATTGCACCCGTGAAAAATCACTTTGGAAATTTCTGTGCTCTGGGTTAATACAGAATTGTATCCTTAAATGTCAACTGATTCAAGGGTTCACTTGGTTAAATAAGGGGGATCAGCCAGGCAGAAGAGTCTGGAATTCTTGGGATGGATTAGTGCAACAGCTGTTGCCCAAATCTGGTACCCAGATAGCCTTCAGGAATTCTGGGATGGGCCTCTGGGCAGCTGCTGGGCTGAACAGCCTCAATGAGAGCCAACAGGCCCCTCACTGAGGAGGCAGGGGGTCCTGGAGACTCCCATTCTAACCAACGAGTGGGGATCAGGACAATCTGATCTTAAGGTAGGGAGGCCAGGTGGACAGCAGGGCTCGAAGCTGACGTCCTCCTCCCTCCTCTGAGGGACCATGGGAAAAAGGAAGAGTGAGAAGAAAGGATTATGTGGGGGAAGGAGGTCTCGGGGGGATACTCAGTCTCAGTGACCCTCAGATTCTCCACGCTGGCCTGATGTACAGTTGAGTTTACTTTCCCTAAGTTTCAGGCTTGCCTTGGTGGGCCATGAACAAGAAGGTGCAGGTCCCTGGTGTGGCCGGGATATGGCGACAGCAAGTCTGGGGACTGACCATAAACGGCCTCCAGGCCCACGGTGCCTGGGTCGGGCCTGTTGGTGACCTCTTTGCTCAGCCAGAGTGATAGTTACCGCACCCTACAACCCAAGGGCTTGGAAATTTACAAAGTCCCATCATATCTGTTATCTCCTGGGAGCTTTCCAAGGGTACTTTGAGATGGGCAAGGAAAGGCAAGTGGGTCTCTGAGAGGTGACTTCTCTGAAGAGATGTCACGTGATGGATTAGTGGTCCAGCTGGGGCTTGATTCTAGCCCCAGAGTTCTTGTCTCTGGCCCTTTTGCCCTCCTGCCCACCCCACCTCTAATCTGATCCAGCTAAAAGGACTGGTCCCGAGGGGAGTCTCCAAAATCACCCCCAGAAAGAGTCACACCAGAATGAGGTGGGGGGCAGCACCCTCTCTGCTGCCAGTCACCTCCCTCCACCTTCCAAACCCACCAGGAAGGGGCTCTGAGGCTGGCTGCTGCACGGGACAAGAGATGTCCCCATTCATTGGAATACTCGGAACAATTCACAACCAGTGCTAAGTGGGGAGAGGACTGCCTGAGCCCCTTGGGGCCCCTGGCTAACCTTTGTGGAGAGCCCACAGAGCCTCTAGGAACAGGGGCAGCCCAGGCGCCCCACAGGCTCAATGACTTGCAGGTGACCCAAATCCACAGAGGGGTAGGGGAGGCGGGCAAGTCAGAGAGGCAGCCTGTCCCCCTGTCGCCCATAGGATCTGTGGTCAGCAAGGATCTGCCGTCAGCGAGGTTAGCAGCCTCCCCCTGGGGCTGCCCTAGTCCACCACGAGGCTCGAAGGCCAGTTAAGAGTGGGTGCCCCCCCAGGTCTGGGCTCTGGCCTCCTGGGGCTTTCTGGGGGCGGGGTGGGGGTGGAGAACATCAGATATGGAGAAGAGCTTTCACTTAGATCTTGAAATTCAAGTCTTCTGTTCCTGGCAAGGAAAATGGGGTGGATTTGAGAAAGACTTCGATCTTGAAATAGGTAGTCCCGGCTCCAGGCCTTGGATTTGCCACTGACTAGCTGCGTGACCTTGAGCCAGTCCTGAGAGGTCTGCGTAGAAAGCCCTCACAGACTTTCACTGTCAGGATTTGGGAGCCCTGCGGGTGGGATTGGATGCTGTGGGTGAGGGACAGGGGCTCTCCAAAATGCAGGGGCAGCAGGCTGGGCAGGAAATGCTCAGCACAGTTAAAGAGCCGGGCGTGGAGAGAACGAACCGTCACCGGCTCCTCAGCTTCCCCTGCTCTTTTTATTGTGCATCATAAATTATCAGCCTGTTTTATTCTCATTTTATAGCCTCTTCCAGGTTGTTGCTGGCGATTTACTCTCTGCTCTGGGCCAGTGGTGTTAGAAACGGTTTCCTGGTCTTTATCTTTCTCTGTCGACACCTCAAATTCCTGGCAACTGACCCAGCAACTTGGCGGGGGCGGGGGGGGGCGCTTCTGTGACCACCTGTTAGTTGGCCAGGGAAGCGTCGGCATTGGCTGCTACAGGTGACATTAAAGCTGGACCACCTTCTGCCTGCCCTAGAGTAGTCTGGATGAGCCAGAGGAAAGTAACTCAGATTCCACGCATGCACGAGTGCTGGTCAAGCCCACTTCCAGAAAAGAGAGGCTGTCCTCCTGGGACCTTTTAACTCACGTAGCTGTCAAGCGGTGAAAAACTCTTCAGATTCCTCTCAATGCAGAAGAAAAGGGTACAAGACCTCTACATCTCTTTTCTAGTGTCACCATCCTGCATTTCTACCATTGTCAGATGCTGGGCTGGCAGTGGGGTGAGGTGGGCGCGGATCCTGACTTTGCATTTGACTTTGTGGAACTAGCCCCAGTTCTACTCTGGGTTAGTGGCCCTAGGCAAGTCCCTCCCTCTTGCTGGGGGCCAGTTCCCTCATCTGTAAGTCAAGGGGACAAAACACAAACTTTCCTGAGTTCTTTCCAGTTGTGGCCAAGCTATATAACTCAACAAAGTTCACTGCTCACATACAAGATAAGAAGCGTTTGCAAAGTGACAGGTTCACATGACAAATTAATATACTGTCAGTGTCGCGGACCGGAGAAGGTGACGGCACCCCACTCCAGTACTCTTGCCTGGAAAATCCCATGGACAGAGGAGCCTGGTAGGCTGCAGTCCATGGGGTCGCAAAGAGTTGGACACGACTGAGCGACTTCACTTTCACTTTTCACTTTCCTGCATTGGAGAAGCAAATGGCAACCCACTCCAGTGTTCTTGTCTGGAGAATCCCAGGGATGGGGGGAGCCTGGTGGGCTGCCGTCTATGGGGTCGCACAGAGTCGGACACGACTGAAGAGACTTAGCAGCAGCAGCAGCAGCAGCAGCAGTGTCGCAGACAACACTACTGTTTTTAACGAAATGCGGGCTCTTCAAATGAAGGTGGTGGATTAGGGAAGATTTGAATGATGTGAGCCTTTGATATAACATGTTTACTGAGTTTTTTGTATCCGGATTAAAGGGGAGGCGCCTTAGAATAGCGGCAACGTGTCTCCCCTGTCACCATCCCAACAGAAGAGAATTTTTGTTTGAGGTGATTCTTACAGTAAATGATCAAGTACCATTTTCTTAATCCAATTTGCTGGCATGACCTTCTCATGCCATGATTTTGTGGATACGAGTTGGTAAAAGAGCAGCATGTGCTGAGTTTGTGATAAATGGAAGGACACAGGTGGGGACCAGTACCACAGTACTCACAGTGGTGGAGTGATGGGGAGAAGATTGGGAAGAGGGAAAGAGACCTGCTTTTTTACCATGCCAAATAAAAGAGAGCGGCATGGCACCAGAGAGAGGCAAGGTTGGTGTCATTCATACTGGAAAGTACAGAGAGTGAAGGCAGAAGAGAAAAGTGATAAATGTTGAAACTGCTCTCTGGATTTTTGTTTATAAAAAGTAGCTCTCCATCCCCCACAAAACAGCAGGTACAGTTTCTGGAGTGGGTCACGGGGCTCTAGAGAGCCCTCTATTCCACGCTCCAACCAGTCAAATGCCAGAGCAGTTCTTCTCAGGGTCGCGTTCAAAGTCTGTTCAAATAAATCCATATTCCCATTTCAAGGTTGGCAACAAAATCATGCCAACATATGACCCATTAGGATCATATGTTGATCCTTAAGGATACCATTTCCCTGAAAAAATACACTTAAGTGTATTTGTGCATAATACACAATAAGTGTCTAATTGCGCATGTGTATGTGTGTGTGTTTAAATGTTAGGGGACATTAGAAAGAATAAGCTTTTCATTTTCTTCTTTTCTTCCTTTTTAATTCTATTTTTTCTTTGAAAGACTATGTGCCAGACTTGCAATGGGAACAAGGAAGCAGGAGGACTGAGACAGGGAGACATGGGGGAGATATTTTACAATTTATCAAGATATGAGTACAAGTCCCTCTGGGTTTAAACCCCCACCGAACTGTATTTTGAGCTTAAATTAGGAAGTAACCTTCTTAATGGCCACCCTGAGGCAAGGCTGCGGCTAGGAAAGAGCAATCTGAATGATTAACAGAGAGCAGGCCCAGGTGGCTCCAGTGCTGGCGGAGTCTGAGGTTTGAGCCACCCCAGGGATGCAGCTTCTAGAGACAGCATGCCTGCAGTGTGGTGGGGGCCAGGAGAAAGACTGGGGCAATGGGTGAGAAGTCTTGGCAAATCTTTGCCCCAGTCACCCCAAGTCAGGAGGCGAGTTTCCTATTGCCCTGCTATGAGCCCAGTTGTAAACTTCTGGTAAAACTCTGATTTGGACGTCCCCTTCCAGCTACCTGCCTTGATTTAACCCTTCTGGGTTTGGCAGAGAATAATTATTATAATCACAGCCATCTTGTGGAATTTTATATACCATCTTTCACATGCAGAGCATTTCACCCACTATCAGAAAACAAACATGCATATTATGAGACAACACTAATTCTGAAGAGAATTAAGCAGCTCACAAGGCATTGAGCTCCACTTCCTGAGAATTCTGGAAGGAAGTTTCAAGGACTGTGAGATCAATTCCCATAACCAACAGAGAGTCTGAGAGAATCCCTTTAAAATGACTGGAAAAAAAAAGAATAAACTGAGATCTGGAAGAATGAGCTTGCAAATATACCACTGAAGGCAAATTTAATGTTTTAAGTAAAATTTAACTTAGTGCGGCAGGCACCTGGCTGAGGGTTACCAGGAATGGAAATTAAGACCAAGCTGCAACTCCTGAGGAGCCAACAGTCTTGCAAATTCACAGAACGAATCAAAGGGATTCGTTCCATCAAAACCTTGCTTCTCACTTGCTCCTACTCCCTTGTTCCTTCCCTTGTCACTCCTGGTGCCCAGACCTCTTTGCAAAATCCTCTGTTCCTGGGTTTCTCCATTGTGATCAGTGGCCAGCCACCGGTGATATCAAGGGCAGACCACCCATTGCTGCCCAGTTCCTCCAACCCAGCTTTCTTTCTTTATACAGTGGGCTCCCTCAAGGTTCAGTCCCTCCCATTTTGAGAGGAATCTAACTCTACTCAAAGACTAGTGGCCAGAAGGACGGGACGGTCTTTCTGCTCCCCACTTCCTTGCTGTACATTTTGGGCTTCCCTTGTGGCTCAGCTGGTAAAGAATCCGCCTGCAATGCGGGAGACCTGGGTTCAATCCCTGGGTTGGGAAGATCCCCTGGAGAAGGGAAAGGCTACCCACTCCAGTATTCTGGCCTGGAGAATTCCATGGACTATAGAGAGTCCATGGGGTCGCAGAGTCGGACATGACTGAACGGCTTTCACTTTCATTTTCAAGGCCTATCTACAGAGTTTTTAAAAGAAAAGTGTTGACCAAAATAGAAACATTCAGAAGTGTTAAGATTCAGGCTTTTCAAAGATCCCATCAGTTCTGGTCTCCAGTTTATAGCTTCTGATTCCCTTCCTGAAGCACCACGGAAGCTCCTTGTTCTCTGTTTTTAATGCCAAGTCTATACTAGCCAGGAAACAAAGCTGCCCCTCTACATGAGCTTTCCTGACCCCGCCCCTCCAGGAAGCCGGCAGAGGGCTTTGGAGGGAATCCTGGTATACTGCAAATGCTCCCTGCATTCTGAAGTCCTCCTGCTGGGGCCTTGCCATCTGGACCCCCCAAGCCTGGTTATCCAGTACTAATACTTGGCTAAGCCCTCCCACCAGGCATCTCCCCCTTTCTGTCATTACCAAGATCCCTGAGGACACTCCCTTAAGTGACATAAGGGAGGTGAGAGCCTGTCTTCAGGTGATCTGAAATGTACTCTTTCAAGGAAAGAATCTGGAAGGCTGTGGATTTCCCCCTCTCAAACCCCAGCCTAATTCCCCCTTGCAGCTCCATTCAAACCCACTCACTTGCAGCTCCATTCAAACCCACTCACTTAACTCACCCACACACAAGAGCAATGCACTTCCATTCTAGTCTGAGACCTCCTCTTTCCTGGGGCCCTGCCCTTCTGGTTTCTGTGTGGAGGGACCACCTTCACTTAATCACCACAAGCCCTGGAGAAAACTCCCCACCTTTTCTCTATATCTCTTTGTCTCTTCCCCGCTTCAGACCATCACAACACACATCTGCATTTTAAAGGTAAGTCCCTCTAACTCTGGCTACTTTAAAGTCCAAGCTCTAACTAAAAACGGATTTTTCCTTCCTTCCCTTTTTTGGGGTACACTTCCTCGCAATTTACCACGACTTTCTATGAGAGTAATAACCCTCTAGATGGATTCCGTGGGAGGGGAGGAAGGAGATTACTGCAAGTGGATGGATTGGGGTCGTCAATGAAAACATCGGATAGTTATAAACTTTGTTTTAATGGGTCTACACTGACAATGGTATAATTTCAGAGCCATCTTTAGCTTGCCTCAATTGCCGCAGTCAATTTGCTTTACATTTTGTAAAAAGTCTTCGGTAATTAAAAAGTAATGATGGAGGGGGGTGGGGTGTGGGAAAGTATGGCAGAGGTTGGTTGCGACCACTCTCAGTTTATTAAATTCCGTTTCCTCCAGGTTCCTATTAGAAGCGGTTAGACGGAAAGGAAATTACTTTGTCTTTTCACTCAGCTGCTCTATCTCCTCAGCTGAGGAAGAAGAGATAAGTGAGGAAGAAGGCCGGAGAGGGAGGAGGTGCTGGGAGGGTGGGCAGCGCACTATCCGAGGCTCTGTCTGTAACAGAACATGGAGGGAAATGCAGTCTGCCCGCCCCCGAGGGAGGAGGGGGCTGGTGGAGAAACGCGAAGGTCCGCGTCTTTTTTCCTCGAGGGAGCTAAGGAGATCTCTGACTTCAAGGTGGATGGAGAGAAACGAGAGGGTTCAGAGAGGAGCGGGGCTGGACGATGCCCCAAATTTCTGGGCAGGGTTCTCAGTCTAACTGGGCGAGGTGCAAATAGCAGGGCTGGGGCAGACCCCCTCTTCTCTCCGTCTCACTCCACGGCCTCGGCCTTGGCACTGTCCATTCCTTCTCAAGGCCAAAGACTTAGGTCGGCCTCTACAGCCCCCTTCCCCCCTGCCCCAGACGTTTCTGACCCAGGGACAAATCTGGTGGATCAAGATATCTGGATTAGCTGGGACCTTCCGCAGCGACGCTCAACTATAGAGCTTAATCTGAAGCCCTTTAGAAAGTGCATGAAAGGCGCCGTTGTCCAAAGCGCAGGGAGAACAGCTGACTCTGACGACGGGACAGGATATTTGAAATCAGGGATGTCTTGGGAAACCTCTCAGTTGGTCCTCAGCCCCGGGCCCAAGAGTCCTGATAGGCAGAGGTCGGTACAGACCCAGCAGTGGGAAATAGGGGAATCGCAGCCGGCGTCGGGTGATGGGGCAGGAGGGAGTGGGGCGCTGGGCGTGGCGCTGGGCGTGGCGCGGTGCGGGGGCGTGGCGGGGGAGGGGTGGGGCGCGGGGCAGGCCGGGAGTGTAGCACCGGGCGGGACGAGGGGCGGGGCAAGGCGCTGCGCGAGGCGCGGGGGCTGGGCGCGGTGAGGGGCAGGCTGGGGAGTGTGGACTGCGCGGGGCGAGGGGCGGGGCGCTGCCGCCTCCACCCCCAGGCGGGGGAGCTCTGGGCGGTGCTGGCCGTTGGAGGCGGGCAGGGGCGGGCCGTCGAGGTCCGCCCCCTCCTCACCCCGCCCGGGAGTAACTGTCACCCTCAACTTCTCCCTCAGTCCCGCCGTGAGGCAGAGCCACGCAGAGCTCCCAGGGGGCGAAAGAGGGTCTTAACTAGCAGACGGGTCCGAGGACGGGACGCGGGAGGAAGTGGGAGTGGGGCGCGGGGTCTTCCGTGAAGGCTGGGCGGCGGGAGGAGAGGCACCCACGCTTCTCGGCTTGCGGTCCCCACAAAGGGAGAGGGCCACACCACCCATCGGCTGTGTCCTCGGCGACTCGTGGCTGTCACACCTGCTGCTGCCGGGAGCCTCTGTTCTTGGTCACTGCTGCTGCTAAGTCACTTCAGTCGTGTCCGACTCTGTGCGACCCCATAGATGGCAGCCCACCAGGCTCCCCAGTGCCTGGGATTCTCCAGGCAAGAACACTGGAGCGGATTGCCATTTCCTTTTCCAATGCATGAAAGTGAAACGTGAAAGTGAAGTCGCTCAGTCGTGTCCGACCCCCAGCGACCCCATGGACTGCAGCCTTCCGGGCTCCTCTGTCCATGGGACTTTCCAGGCAAGAGTACTGCCTGGTCCCAAAGCAGGAGCGAAGGGCATGCTGGGACTAAAGCCGGGGCTTGTGGGCTTCTGAGTGGAGGGTAGGCATCAAGTTAGATGGAGTATGTTGTTGGGGCGGAGCCTGCTCGCCACAGGGGTGCAGGATCTGGGGCTCAAAAGAAAGGCAAGCACTGGTCGTAACATTGTACCAGAGCTCGGCGGCCGGGACCTGCCAACTCTATATCACTTATAAAATTGCTCTTAAGCATCTATATGACTCAGCCCACCACTTGATTCCTGTGAAGTGAGCTTGCTCTGCAAGGGCAACTGTGGGCGTCTTGAAGAAATACTGGCATGGAGGGCTTGAGGAAGAGGCAGGGAGGAGCCCATTTTCAGGGAATGGGCTTGAGGGAGTGCTTACAGAGCAGAAGTCAGTGGCAGCTCCAACAGAGGGGCCCTGGGGGTGGGAAAGGTGGAAATACGATGAACTTCAATCAGCTAACAACACAGGCAAACTCCAAGGTTATATTACATGAGGACCAGGGAGGATGTGTGGTGTAGAAGGCTATGGGGGCGGGGGGAGTGCTTGAAGGGAAGAGGGTGGGGCAATGCTCCAGGTCACCCAGCACCAGCCATCTCCCTAGCTTTTTGCTAAGAGTCCTCAGCTATCCTTTCAGAGAACATTTTCTGACCATGGAATCTTGTTTGTCAGAGAAATGGAGAAAGAGGGGAAGTTTGGGCCTTAGCGGGTTCCCTATTAAGTGCCTCAGAGAAATAATCTTTCTTTCACAGATTAAACCAGAGTGCAGGAAAATCTTTGAGTCTGACCCAGACATGAGTGTTTGCATCTTAGTTTTTTCATCACAAGCCTCCGGAAAGGAGCTCTTTTCACCCTAATATTCTCTCTTTTGGCTAGAACCCAGAGGTGATAAGAAACTGCCTCATGACAGCCTCCCTGGGGAGAAAGTGAGGGGCGTGGGGGTGGCCTTTTGAAGTAGGCTTCCATCCTCTGGTTCTGGGAGGATCACAAGGCATCAGGCCAGGACTCAGATTAGCTGTGGTTCAAGACTTTGCCTGTGTGGCTTCTGTGGAAACATACAAGGTCACCGAGGTGACGCTGTCCCCTTATAGTCAATACCTGATTTTCCAACTTGAGATTCCCTGATGGCCTCATTCACCTCTGGGCCCCTGCAGCCCCAGCACTGAACTGGCACCTGGTTGGTATTGGCAATGCATCCTTACAGTATCTTAAAGGCCCAAACCGTAGGCCCATGTATAAGATCCACATCAGCAGCCGGATGGGGAGGCACTGGGGAACTGATTGAAATCACGTGATGTATCCGAGGAGTTGGCTCAGCATGAGATTTAACTACTGGAGGAGGAGCCTGAGTGGGCCTCATTCGCTCACACTTGTAGATAACTTGGATGTGCCCTTCAGGAATGTAAGAGCCAGTAGGAAGTTCCCTTCCTGCTGGACTGTGAAGGATATCTGAGTGGACACTGGGTTATCTACGAGCCTTGGCAGTAAATCCCCCTTGCCCCAAGGTACCTTCCTAGTCCCTAAAAATTGCATAGAGATTACATATTCTTGTCTGCCCAATCAGCCTGAACTAGCTTCCTGTAGACAGGAGTCAAGGAAGCCCTGGGCCTGCCAGCCCAAAGAAATCAGGATTGAAAGGGAAATGTCTTTGGGAGGGGTGACAAATGGTCCTGACATTGGGTGGAATCTCAGATCTGGAAAGGAAGGGAAGGCCCTGTGCCCTTGCTGGTGACTTGAACCTCCAGCTTCAGTATCCACCCCATTGTGCTCTCTGGAGTTGTCCCCTCTCCAGGGGCAGCAAGCCATTCTCTCCTGGATGCTGTGCTCTTCTCCGCTTTGTCTTGTTTTCATTGGCGTGGCAGAACCTTTGGTCTCCCAAAGTCCAGGGAACGTAGCCCGCACAAGACCATCCCCAAAATGTCCTGAGACAGCTTGCTGCTCCAGGAACATAGGGACTCATGTGTACTGTGAGGGCTTTAAAGGCTATGAACTGGGAGCTTCTCGGACGTGGCTCACAGCTGCAGGCCCCACTGTCATGACGAGCCTTATATAGAGATCATGTTAACCTGTGTGCTTTCTAGACCTTCTTCTGAGGCAAACTACCTCACCTGCTCTACAGAGTTCACCGTGCGGATGTGGGGACTGAAGAGGGTTCTCTTGGCTCAGTGTAGCCCCATCGCACAGGGACAGTGGTTTTCCAAAGGCAGATAAGAAAGAAGCAAGATTAGACCACCCCCCCAAAACTGAGAATTATCAGAGAATTCTGGACAGTGGTCCCTGTCGGGATCTATGTTGGGGGCTGGGAGGAGGAGATTGTCTCGCAGGGACCCCCTCCCCTCAAGTGGAGAGAGTGACAAGTAATCAAACATTAGACCAGGCCAAGGGGGACTGTCACATCTGGGTCACAGTCATGACTTTAGCCAGAGGCAGAGCCCCCAGCCCCCAAGCCCCTCACAGCTCTGCCTGGGAAGAAGTGGGGATGATCATTTCTCTCCTCAGCTCCAGGATCACAAATCCCCTTTTGGGGAAGCCAAAAAGGCTCCTTCCCTGTGCATGAGGTCAAATGGAACCTGGGTGTCAGCTATTTGAAATGATGACTTTTGTTTTTGTGGTCCTTGTATGTCCTCTGTGCCCAAGACATCCATCCATCCCTCCCTTGGCCCCCACATCTCCTGTTACTGCAGAGTCTTCCTCCTTCCCTGGATGTGTGACTCTAATATTTACAGTGGGGCCCACAGATAAACATTAGCCACAAATACATGACAGTGAGAAACTTACCTCAAAACATAGTCCTGAGGCAGTGATTACCCCTGGGGGTCTGGATAGAAGTAAAGGTACCCTTCTCTGGGGCTCCTCCTCGCTCAGGCCTCTCAAGTAAAGGTGGACTCACAGGAGGAGATGCTCTCACACTGAGACTACAAACCTTAGACTATGGACCCATCAGAGAATTCTGGACCATGGGTCTAAGTGGGATTGGTGCTGGGGAGGTAGGAAGATTAGTCATGGGGTAGAGGGGCTCATCCGGCCAGGATTTACCTGCTCCTGCCCCTGCGTCTGCCTTTTAGACAGTTTCTCTGCTGCTGCAGAGCCACTGAGGCCAGAGGGCAGCTGCTGGTGGATGCAATGGGGCTGTAGTGGACCTGGGAATCTCTGTGAACTTCCAAAACACCTCAATCTCTCACCTGCCAGGAGTGATTCCAGATGCAGGGTCAGTCCCCGAACTGGGGGCAGGCAGTCAGGGAAGAGCAGGTCGCTGGAGAGAACTCGCCTTCCCTCCCTTCACCCTGATTGGGCAGGAAAACCTGAGATGCAGACTTGACCATCTCCTGGGCTGTACATTCTTGGGGGAGAATGGGGCCTTTGCCTGTTTGGATCATTTATCACGCATACCCGGACCCCCAAATGCTTTAAGCTTCCCCAGCACTTAGCCAGTCCACCCCCTAAGTTTGCTGTGGATTTAGGGCTGGAGGGACAAACGCACCCCAGCTTCCCCCGACTGGCTGCATGAGAAGAGCCCTTTGGGGATGTACACATGGGGTTCTGTAACTCTGCAGCCCTGTTCATTTAGGTTTTCAGGCTACTACTTGATGCACGTTTTAACGGCCTCGCCTGAGTTTCATCTTTTCTGGTTGGAGAAAGACAATTCTTTCTTCAGATCAAATTAGAGTAGACTCCTTGGTGGGGATGGGGAAAGTGAATGATCAGGCAGCAGGCTAGAGGGGACAGGGGTGGTGAGCTGGAAATACAGCACAGGTTGGTGGGAGCATGGGCTTCCAGGGCCATAGAAATCTCCAGTTCGGTTTGTAGTAAGTTTGTAAGCCTGTTCAAATAAATTGATTAGCAATTGATCTTATTGATCAATTGACTAGTTGGTCTTCACTCAACACTCTAAACAGCTAACATCTGTTCCCAATAAATAATTCACATAGTAGATATTAATTAGAAGGCTTGCGAAGAGGGGGTGGCAGCTTAAAAAGCACACTTGAGGTAACTTTTTGCCCAGAAATGCGTGCTAAAACCTGCACCCCGACATGGAGGACAAAGTGCTGTGAAGGCACTGCCTCCCTTCTCCTTCCCTCAGTCACAAGGCGTGGGCACCCCCTGCCCCCAGCAGGCAGGCAGCTTGACTCTGCCTCCTTGACACTGCCTGCGTACCTGTAGCACAGAAAAGCCCCTGGGGATAGCTGCCCCAGCACAGCTGGCAGCTGCCCACAGCCACAATAAGGGTGTCTGTGAAGTCCTAGAACTGTAAGTTGTGGAAGGCAGCCCCTGGCCCCACCCACCCCCTCCCACAAGCGCCTGACCCTGCCAGTGAGCAAACGGCCAAAAGTTTGCTCAGGCATTCACTGGGGCCTGGAAAATATCATGTCCCGAATGCAGCCTGGAGACCCAAGTCCTCCTTACCTGGGCCCTCAGTCACACACACACCTTCGATAATGGGCAGAAGTCAGGGGTCAGCGATTGGAAGATCTGAGACCAACCCCGAAAAAGACCCTCCCTTTCCACTTGGTTTTCCTGGTGTTCTAAGTCCCTTGGCTCCTTTTCTTAGCAGTGTCCTTTGGAGAAACTTTCTCAGTTTCCTTTGGAGAAACTTTCTCAGCAGTTTCTCAACAATGTCTTTTGCAGATCATCATTGCTTTCAACTTTGGAAGGAGCAGGGCTTCTGGGGAGCCCATCAGAGGCCTTGTATTTGAATTCCTGGGCAGAAGTGGGTGGCTGACTTCTCTGGGCTGGGCAGCCCAGTTCCTGTTTCCATGGACTAGGAGGGGGCATTGCTCCCACCAGTCCTGGTCAGTGTGTGGTAGGAAGCAGGTCCATCCTACCTTCTCTGAGTAGCGTACAGCTCACTGAGAACAGTTGGGGATGGACAAGACATCCAGGAAAAGCACTTCCACACTTTGCTGTCTACTCTCCATCAAATATTGGAAGTGTTTCTTGAAGTCTGGACTACAGGAGCTGCTGAGGGTGGCCTGGGCCCTGCACCTATCAGCAGGTGCTACCCTTGTGGGAAAAGAGTATTTGCAAGGTTCTGTGGGTGAAGCGAGGTCAGTGAGGGCTTGTCGCCACTAGCACTTCAGCCCATTTTGACCCAGGAAGCAGCAACCCCTGGCTGGGGGCCCAAAGTGCAGAATTCAGGTGAGAGCCACGTGCCACGTGGCTGCCCAAGCGAAAGGACTCCAGAAATCACCCACATATCTTTTTGCTCTGTGAACTAACTGAGCGTTTAATTCCTGAAAGCTTCGGTCTCCTCAAGGGCTCTCAGCTCCATTTTTGTCCCTAAATTTCTTAGTACTGTTATTGCAGGAAGCATTTGCCTTCTTATTGGAGGTCTTTGAAATGGAATGGAACCAGCTCTTATTTCCACACTTTCAGAACCAAAATCCAGAAAGGAGGGTTGTCTCCCAGACAGGTGCATCCGTCTCGGGGATTCCCCTCTTTACTCCCAGGTCAAAGTTAGAGACCCAGCTCTCAGCGGCTGCCTTCGACTCTGAAGGCACGGGTTAGTGATTGGTAATCAGTGTGGACAGCTTGAGGGTGAACTCAAGTGATGTGTCACAGGAGGCTGACTAATGCATGCAGGGCTGCTGTGGATTAGGGGGCCTGCTTCTTAAAGAACCTTTCAGCCCTCACATCATGGGCCTGAGAGGGCCACAGACAAGAGGATGAGATGGCCAGGGAGGTGGGCTTGGCTGGGCTTGGCATTTCTTGTGCTAGTTGAGGGGGGCTGAGGCATCAAATACAGGATTGCCCAGGTGCTGTGAAAGGGAGAACGGCCCTGATGTATTTCAAAATTCAGTGGCGGTGTTGGGGAGGAGGACTGACCTCTCAAGGGCAGAGGCCTATGGAGACAAGAAGAGGTCTCTTGGCCTCTCGGGGTAGATAATGGGTGGTTCTTGGACGAAAAGGTCAAGAGGTGGCTGGGGTGGGGGGCTCCAGACCCATGCCCCCATTCTGTTGTTTAGGATGGTGCCCCTGGAAAACCCTGAGTGGCCTGTGGTCAGACCACCATTTGGAGAGATTTAAATTAGATGGATAATGGGACCCATGGCCAAGTTAAGTGACTTTCTTTACTCTGCAGGGATCAGCATTTCTTAGCCTCTACTGAGAGGTGCTCAGATTCCAAGAGCAGAATATATACCAGTGAATGAAAAATATATACCAGGGAGAGAGCATTGCCTGGCACAGATCCCCAGAGGTGAGAAGAGCACGTTCTGGTGGCCAGAGGTGGCCTTGGCAGAACAGAAGAGTAGATTGATTGGTCAAAAGCCAGCCCAGCCTGCCCACCCTCGCTGCGGCCCAGATGCTAACTCTGTCCCCGGTGACTTGTGGGAGGATTTAGAGCATCCAGTCAAGGGACGGGTGGCTTCTGCAAAGGCAGAGTATAGGGCTGGAACCACGATCACCGCTGAAGGGTAGGATGAAGGCCCTGCTTCCTGCTGCTCCCCTATCAGTGCATCCTGAATCCAAGGTCCCGTGGTCTGAGAGGGCAAAGCAGGGCGAACAAGTGTTTTTCTGTTATTTCCTGTGGCTAGAAGTGCAGGCAAGGTCAAGAGTAGGAATCTCACAAAACTCACATCTGATTTAGCCCACTGCCTGCCTCTCTACCCACAAGGCTGCCCATGCCCTCAGGTAAATATCAGACTGTCCTCTCTTCTTGAGTTCCCTGGAATAGGTCTTACTCCCCTCTGGCCAGGCCTTCTGTTCCAGTATGGAGAGCTCGTCCACCACCTGCCTCATCTGCTCAAAGCCTGCCCATCATTCAGATCTCAGTTCCAGTGTCCTCCCTGAGGGACACCTTCCCAAGCCCCTTGGACCTGGCAGCCATCAGGAACATCACCACAAGCCACTCCCTTGTGGCATTTAGCACACTTTGAAATTACACACTTATTTGTGTGATTATTTGATTAATGTCTCTCTCCGCTCCAAGACTGGCCTTGCCCAGTTGGGCTTACCATTGCCCCCTGCCTCTTTTGCCACTCCCTGGCACTTAATTAGGTACTCAATAAATATTTGTAGAATGCATGAATGGAAGGGCCCGTCTGGGCTCTCCTCTTCCTCACACTCACCCATGCAACCCTCGTTCACTGGGCAGCTCACTTGAATGGCTTGGCTGTGCAGTTCCTGAGGGCACCTGAAAAGAAGTAGGTCTGGAGGCTGCAGGGAGGGGTTTTAAAAAAGACCCATCTGAAGCCCATTAGCATAAAGATGATATAAGAAGCCTCTCGGAAAACACAGGGAAAAGTCAGGAAACAACTTTCAAGAGGTTGGCAGAGGAGGATGGCCCAGTGTGAAGTGGTAGAGGAGGCTTGAGAAGGAGGAGGTAAGAAGTAATTCAACCACAGAATTTGAAGGTGGAAGTGGGAGGCAGGGCCTTTGCTGCAAAAGCCAGCCCCCAACTCCACCCGCTGTGGTGCAGGTGGTTGGGCAGGGAAGCTGGGACAACCTCACTGGGGCGTTTGAAGCATAGAAAGCGGTTCCACTGTGGGGACTCTCTCCAACAGAAATGCTTGAATAATTTTGTGAGGATCTACATGCAGGGACAGTTGCTGCAATGTTAAAAATGACATTAAATCCACAGTACCTCCATAGGATAAGATACAAGGCAGCTTCACTGAGAGTGATGGAGGTGCATCACCAACTAGGAAATCCGTGGTCCGTTCATTGAATCTGTGTGCTCTGTTCTGTTCATTCAGTGTGTGCACCTGGATCCTATTTCTGTTTTTACAACAAACTTCCATTTGTGTACATGAAACTACATGTGTTTGTGCTTAGAAAAAAGTCTGGAAGGCCCCACGCGTCCTCTAGCACTTCCCTCTGGAGAATGGGATTCAGGGTGGGCTCAGAGGGGAGTGACACTATTTGGCTCTCTGGGGTATGATTTGAATACATGTGTATTCTGTGATACAAAGGAAGCAGAAAGGTGGTAGGATACGGAAGGCTGAGGGAATGTTGCACTGTGGGAGCTCAGAGTCACTCGCCTCTAGGGAGCCAGGGCCAATGGCCTGAGTGGAGGCGACGGGGTTGGGGTGGGTAGGCAAGACCTCTATGGACTATGAAGATCTCTCCAGAAGTTTCCTGGAGAGTGGCCTTTTTGAAAGAGGATGCTAGCTAAGAGGTACGGTAGAGGGAAGCTCTTAGAGCTAATTGGAGGGTGGTGGCAAGTTGGTGGGAAGAAGGGAGGGAGGCAAGATCAGAAATAGTTTCTTGGGACACTGGGGAGAGGGAGACTCAGCTGGAGGTGAACCCACGAGCCCAAGCAGAGGAATAATCCTAAAAGGGTGAGAAGTGTTTTGGGGGTGAAGGAGGGGTTTGGGGTGGATAAGCTGAGGTGGGAGGGCCAGGGAAGAGAGTTCAGAGTTGGTGACCCCGGTTCTCATCAGGGAGCTGAGTGGCTATGCCATGGAAAGGGACATGGCTGGGGCTTCGGACAACACCCTAAGGGCAAAGGTCTGGGAAAAAGTGCTCCCGAATGGACTGCTCACTGGCGGCGGAGGGGGCCCAGCTGCCTGGTGGATCACACCTCTGTGATGGGACAACCTGGCAGTTCTGTGTTTTTCTCTCGTTGGGACCCAAGTGCAAGACTAGAAAAAATGAAATTTCATGTGGTTCCCAGGCTAGGGACTGGCCCACAGGGAAGGGAGGGGAGGGCTTTCGATGGACTGACCACAAGGTAGAGAAACAACGAGAAAAGAACTGGAGACCTGGGAGCTGGGAAGAGCAGCTGCAGAGATGAGCCCTGGAGAGAAGGGCTTCTACAGCCGGGCTGAGAAGGGCTTCTCTACGACCCGGGATGGCCCCTTAAGGGATGTCTGGGCTCAAGGTGTGGCTGTGGGGATGGGTTGCCCAAGTGGATAAGAGTGAGGACCAAGTCCCTCAGGAGGTGTTAAAATGGTCGAGACGGAGGCAGTATGAAAGCGAAAGTTGCTCAGTCGTGTCTGACTGTTTGCAACCCCATGGGCTATATATATATAGTTTATATAATATAGGTGAGAACCCCGGAGTGGATAGCTGTTCCCTGCTCCAGGGGATTTTCCCAACCCAGAGGTTGAACCCAGGTCTCTCGCTTTACAGGCAGATTCTTTACCAGCTGAGCCACCAGGGAAGCCCAAGAATACTGGAGTAGGTAGGCTTTCCCTTCTCCAGCGGATCTTTCGAACTCAGGAATCGAACTGAGGTCTCCTGCACTGCAGGCGGATTCTTTACCCACTGAGCTGTCAGGGAATCCTGGGGGGTGGTATTGGGGCAAAGATTAAAACTTGAGTCCAGAGCGTCAATTCATTCATTCAACAAATATTTATTGAGCACCTACTATGTTCCAGGCACCCTTTCAAGCCTCAGGGTTGAGGGGTGGGTGGCCTCGGGAGGCCCTGGGACTGCTGATAGATGAAGATGGGAGGAAGAGGGTCAGGTCAGGTCAGGTGGTGGTGGGGTGGCATGTGGTGGTCGGGGGGTGGGGTTTCCAAGAGGAAGAGGAAGCATCACCAAGGACGGATTTAGAATGGCCGGGAAGATGGGGCAAGGAGCTGATGGGGGTGGGCGGGGTACGCTGGTGGACTTGGGATGGACGGGAAGAAGAGCAGCCTTGGTCTTCTAGAAGAGTTGCCAGAGGAGCACTGGCAGGGACTGGCAGGCTCCAGATGAGGGGGTGGTGCGAGCCTGTGTGTTTCACGGCTTCCTCGTTGCACACCGCCCCCAGACAATCCCATTGCAGCCACCTTTCCCCAAGCCTCGGGCCTCACAGAGGGCACCTGGGGGCTGACACGTGGGGAGAGGCAAGATCTTCCTCCACACCCGGGACAGTGACACTCTTCCCTGGGACTTCAGCTCTGGATTCTGGCCCTTAGCCATTGTGTGGAAGTGAAGAGCCATGGAGGGACAACCAAGGTGCTCCTGAGAGAAGCAGGCGGGGGAGACACTCGCACGAGCGGGGTGACACCAGGCATGTCTGGTTCAACCATGTCTTGAGGGTTTCCAAAGCTCCCTCTGATGGCTTCCTCCTGTCCTTTGGGCCACCTTGAAGCCACAGTGGACAGGGGGGTGGGAGAAGGAGGTCTGGGGCAGTGGTGGGGCCAGGGGTGCAGAAAGGCCTGGAGGGAGGTGGGTAGGGATGACCTGGGTTCCCTGCAGGGATCTTGAGGAGGGCGCCTTTCCTTCCACCTGAACACCCTGACCCTGGCGCGCTCCCTTTATGTCACCTTCCAGGTCAAGTGCCACTTTCTAGGATCACCTGCTGTCACTCTGTCCCACTCCCTACACTACTGACCTTGTCATTTGACTTGAACATCCTGGTCTTCATCCCCCCTCCTGGGGAGTGGGTGTGGGGCTCCCCCCAGGCACTGGTGACCTGCCCGTCTGCACAACACGATCAAGCTGGGCTTTTTAAGACTCCAGATGAAGATTCCTGGCAGGATGACAGGGACTTCGGCTTCCCCTGCAGGCCAGGAAGGCTCTGCTCTTGGAGGAGGGCCACTCCAGAAGAGGTGGAGTTGCCAACTGAAGGTGGGAGGGAAGCTGAACTCCAGGTGGACAGAAGTCTTTTTCTCCTCCTTTTGCCCTCCAAGTCTTTGGGATGCCAGCAAGGCCTGGGGCCTCATCCATCCACCAGCAGGTGGTCAGGTCACTCTTCCTTCCTCTGGTTCTTGTCTCAGCAACTGCAGCTTCTGGGGAAGGAAAACAGCAACAGCTGAGATGGGCAGGAAGGGAGAAGAGAAGGCTGCGGAAGTAAGGACCGAAAGCCAGAGCCCCAGGGCAGGGACACTTGTCGGCCCAGGGTAAAGAGGGATAGGCAGAGGACTTGGCCTGCCTTTCCATCTGCAGATGACCACGTGCATGCAGCAGCTAGGGGAGAAGAACAGGAAAGGCCAAAAAAGCTTGAAGCGTGGAAAGCGGTGCTGGGAACAGATCTGCTTCTGGGGTTGGTGGCATAGGACAAGGACACATACTCATCTCCACCTGCAGTTAAACCTGCCGGAGGGCCCTTTGCCGGGGCACGGTACTGGGAAGTGGCCCCTTCAGGCACCTCTCTCCTCCTCTCTGCACTGCAGCCCCGCGTGTGCACGGGTGGGTGCTGCTCCGTCACAGTGCTCAGAATGGCTTCCAACTGGCATCGGGTCTCCACTCGGGGCCTCAGGCCTGGACCAGAACTGGGCGCAAGGAATAGTGGGGTTGTCCCTCACTTTCCTGCGGGACCACCCAGCCCTGCCCTGTCATATCTGCTTGAACATCAGGCTAACGGCTGCTGGGAAACCACTCTGGTTTCTTATAGACCAAAGCTCTTCCCCTGCCTTTTCCTCCCCACCCAGAAACAGCTCCTAGGCAACAATGCCATGCACACTCCACAGTGGCCCAGAATGCCTGCCACACCCAGCCGCCCCCTGCCAAGACTGGTGGCCCCACAGCGGGGTCTCCCTGAGCCCTCCCCATAACTTATGGAGCTCTTTCCTGCTCTCAGTGTATCTAAATCCTACTTTAAGTTTCTTTTCAGCTTAATAAACTCTTCCTGAAAGTACCTGCTTTGCTAAACGGGTTCTTCCAGCCCCAAGGGGGGTTCTGGTCTTCTTAATCAGTTTTCTAGGATTTGAAACTGATTCACAATCCTGCTGAGACATATCCTTAGAGACTGGAAGACACCACGCACAGCCTAGTTAAGCCCTCTTTCTTGAGCCCCTTGAGCTTCCTGGCACCCTTGTCTTAGAAAAGGCGTTGTAATCTGCTGCGTGAGGTCGAATGAACCAAGCCTTACGTGTGGGAGCCACTTGCTTTGTATCGGGTTCAGATGAGGTTCTATTCTGCTTTCCACCTTTTCATCAGCATCTTGTGGTCGGGTGCCCAGACCCTTGTCCTTATCTCGAGGCGACCCTGGAGGCCATAATTCTGTCCGCCTTGAAGTTCAGGTCTGCCACTCACCCTCCTGCCCCTGAGCTGTGGCTCTGCAGCCCCTCCCCCTCCTGCAGCCGGGAATTGAATTATTCTCTTTTTCTTCTCCGTCTCCCGCCCCTCCCCCCACCTCTTACGGAAGAGTTCCTCTTACCTGTGCAAGTATTGATACATCTTCTTTCTGTCTCAGATTTCTTCCTCTTCAAACTCAATCCCCAAGGGCCTGCCTATTTCATCTTTTCCCATCTGCCTTTCTGGACCTTCTGGCCTTCTTGCTTGGGCCCACACATTTTATCCCAGAGAGAGGGGAATGGCGATCTGGCTACCCCAGCCTTGCCCTGGCTCTCCCCACGTTGGCGCACAGGTCCTCTGGAGGGAGTGATGAGTGACTGATACAGACCAGACAGGATGGATGAGGAGGAGGTGAGACGGCCCTGGGCATGTCACTGGGTCCTCCTGGTTTTACTTCCTGGTCTTGATGGCAGTGTCAGTGACGGTCCGCAGTCCTCATTTTGTGACTCAGTGAAGGTGATGCATCATCACCCCGCTCCTCCTCCTCATGGTCTTCTCCAGAGCCAAGCTCCAGCCCCTCTGAGGCTCCTGGGCCTCATCACAGGAGGCAGGGTGAACGGACTACGGTCTCCCGGTGCTGCGGTCCAGGGGAAGGTGCCACCATCAGGAGGGAATGAAGTTTGCAGAGAGTGGGCACTGGCCGGTCCCACAGGGGGAGGCCATCGCTCTGGCCCAGCTGCCCTCCCCAGCAGAGCTGCGTGCGCCCTTGCTTTTAGGTCTTCTATTTCTCCCTGAAGCATGTCCCAAATCCCCCCACCTGTCATGGTAGAGAGCAGGATGGCTGAGCTCTGCTCACTCCCCGACCAGGCGGCCCTTCTCTCCACTGTGTCTTCTCAGCTTCTTAAACCCACGTTCCCTTTCAGGGAACACACAAGCCCGGCGCCCAGCCAGGCTTTCTGATGCCCCTCCTGGGTAGGGAAGGGCCTCCCACTCCGCAGACCGGGCGCCGCGGGTGCTGTCACTCGGCGGCCCACCCGCAGGTTTTGCTGGGCTCTGCATGGTTAGGACTGTGAAAATAATAGGTCTCATTAGCTTGTGAAAACAGTGGACGGCTTCATCTCCAAATGTAAAAGCTGAACTCGAACATGCTTTTTATTGAAAAGGCATCTCCCTGAGATGCTGAGGCTCTTCTGGGAACTCCAGACGGAATGGCTGGACTAGAAGCCTGAACTCGGGGCTGGGGGGGTGAGGGAAGAGGGGGCACCGGAGATGGGAGGTGGTCCCATAGTTGGGGTTGCTGAGAGGAGAGGTCCAGCAAAGGAAATGAACCCAGAACTTAGGGGAAAGTTGATACTTCAGGGGCAGGCCCAGGGACAGAGCAGTGGGGAGGGTTAGGAAAGGGCAGAGATGGGGCTGGAGAGAGAACCAGGAAGTCAAGGGAAGCGTGTCAGCAGAGGGAGCACAGGAGACTATATCAAAGGCCATTGGAGGTTGCCTTTTGAAGGGCTATGCCATATCCTGTGGCCCTCACTGAAGCTGCTTGTGTAGTGGGTGTGGGGAAGGAAGGGGCTGCCAGTTAGCAGCTGGGAGGAAGACACCCTCAGAGAGGGAGAAGCCGAGTTTCCGTATTGAGGGAGAAGACTGAAGGCGTGAGTTCTGAGTGGGCCAGGGAGGGGGTCTTGGGCACCAGACCCATCCCCCACCTCTACTCCCCTGCTGGAGACCTTGGGAGGGAAGTGGGTGTGCTGGGGACTGTTTCCAGGTTGGGGGACTGAAAGGAGGCTGAGACAAGTGGGCAAGAGCCCAGAGGTGTGAATGTTGGTGAGAGAGGGTTTACTCATCGAAGGAAGGAAGTGAAACCCAGATGCAGGGACCCCCAGGGGACGCCAGGACCTGGGGCCTCTCTACGAGATTGAAAATGGGGATATTTTTATACTATTTGTTTATCTTTGCAATAAGGAAATAAGTGATTAAAAAGAAAAGTGGCCCAAATGCCCATCAACAGTATAATGGATAAATAAATTGTGGTATATTTCTACAATGGGATGCTATACAATTCCATGTAACAGCGTGGATACATCCCCAAAACATATACCTGTTGAGCAAAAGAGGTCAGACATAGAAGACTAGGGACTATTTGCAATCACTTCCGTAAAGTTCAAGAAACAGGTGAAAGTAACCAGTGGGGATAGACTTCAGAAAAGTGGTTTCCCTTGGGGAGAGTGGTTTCTCATGGGGAACGAGTGACCGTTGCTGTTTTATGAGCTGACTTCAACAGGGCCGTTCGTTGTAGAGCATCAGCCTAGACATTTATGACGTGGACATTTTTCTGTGTATATGTTCTACTTCAATAAACAGTTTACTTTAAAAAAGAGAGCAAGAGAGACTACGTGAAGCCATGTCTTTGGGCTACAAGGCCAGTTACTTCTGAGGTCACCTCCAGCAGATGCTGGGCCTCCTGCGGGCTGGAAACGGCACAATCAGCATGGCAGTCGTTCTTCCCATGCCTGTGCGGTGCCAGCTGAAGACCTGGCCGCCTCTGTCTGCTCCCCCTGCCCAGCGGTGGTGAAAGATGTTCCAGATGACTAACCCCATCATGGATACTAGAGGCCGTTTCCCCTCTGGAATCTTCCAGGCCTTGGGGTCATGCCCCCTGTGGCAGCGCCCCCAGGTATGGCCTGACAGATGGGACCAGCCCTCCCAGCAGGCCACGCGGGGCCCAGCTACCCTGGATCCACCCAGAGGGGGTGCCTTTTTCTAATTTGCCCAAAGGTGCCCAAGAGATTCTCAACACCGCTGCTGGAATTGCCGGGCAAAGATTCTTCAGGTCTGATGATGTCTGGTCCAGAGAAAAGGGAATGTGAGGGTTGTGCCATAGCATCACACTAACAATAGCGCAGTTCTTGTGCACGGCAGTGCTTCTTTAAGATCTTTTGCTTTTTCACGGCACTTGTGTGGACAATCCGTGATCAGGGCTTTGCCCAGGTTCTGGCAGGAAGGACAGAAGCGTCTCTCCTGGCTGTGATCCCTGGAGCCGACTGGGAGGCCATGAGAGGGCTTCTTGGCCACAGGAGCCCTTCTCCTTCCTCTCTGCGTATCCCTGGCAGATTGGGCAGATGTCTGTCACTAGTTTGCAAGATGTGCATGTCCGTGGCACTATGCATCCCGCCATCATCCTTTTGCTGATGGACTCCATCTGCAACCCCACTTACTCTTTAGTTCCTGCTTTTGAGTTTTGTCAGGGGCTGCTGGCTCCCAGACCTTCTCTCTGCTCATGGCGGCCTTGCGTTCAGTTGCCAGTGGCATCTGGTCATGGATGGGCCTGGACTTTTTGTTCTGCAAGACTTGTGGCGGGGTGGTGATGGGGGAATTGGTTTGTTTGAGTGTTTTCCTGTTTTCTAGTATTCTCCAAGGCTTCCAGTGGGGTTTTGCTCTTTTTTACCTTACTATTAGCCACATTTGATCAAAGTTCTTCCTTAGAGGATGCGCGGGGGCGTATCTGGGCTTCCTTTCCGACTGCCGCTACACCGCCTTAAATGATATCAGGTGTTGTGAAGGGACAGCAATGACCCAGGGACCCCTCCTGCGCCAGGGTCTGTCCCCTGGAGAATGAACCCAGCCTATTTCCTCTTTTTATGGGATGAGAAAACTCTGGTCGGGGGAGGCATTTGTCTTAACGGAGTGAGCCTCACCTCAGTGTTTCGTCCTGAAGAGAAATCAGCAGTTGGAGCCAATAGAGAGGAGTTTTATCTTGAGTAGTGAAGCGGCACCTGACTGATGGGAACACACGGAACCAACTCATCATCCAAAAAATGGTGCAACTGGAAGAGAGAAAGTTCTAGAAAGCTTTGGGGACACATCAGGGCAATTAGTGAAATGAGATTTAGTTATTGAAAACCCATTCACTGCAGCTCCCTCACGACTGTTGGCTTACCCAGGTACTGTAGGGTGGGCCGATGGACCAGCCCCAGGGAGCAGCTCCTATCTTCCTGCATTCTGTAGAACCTCCATTTCCGGTCATTCAGAGCCGTGGCCGTGGGTCAACTCCCTCCTGGTCTGTTCCACCCGATTTGGTCAAGGCTGCACTGTCCGTCCTGTCCCCACTCATGAGGTGCGCAAGTTACATACTTTGTCTATAGTTTTCTGCCACTTCCTGGGCCTGTTGGTTGTCAGATTACGTGGACACATTTCTTCGTTGCCCTGATTTTCTTCAAATCTCTTTACATTCCCTCCTGATCCCTGCCTGTCACAGTGTTGGTACCAGTCAGAATCTCAGAATTGGTTGATGCCAATTGACATTTGCTCCATTTTAGTTGAAAAACTACCCTGATTGCATTTGAATCTCACCACCAGCATCTTAGAACCATTCATTCAACTCATCCATTCAGGCTCAGAAGGCCTGCCTTCTCTTGTGTCCTCTGTTAGAGGACTTGAACAGGAAAATGGTAGGCTGGGGAAGCTGGTGTTGAAAGTGAATCCAGACGGCCTGGGGGAGTGGGGGAAGGATGAGATGGTGAATCCTGCCTGGAATAAATAACCTGGTCAGAGGGGCGGCGGTGAGCACTTGCCGTGCGCAGATTGATCTAGAGCTGGAAGGTTCTAGAATTCAGAGGCAAGTTAATTAAGGGGCTGAGGAGACAGGATGAAGCAGGGAGAGGCAGCAGGAGAAGACCCCAACCTATGGAAAGAGAAGAAGAGGTATGAAGGTTCACGCCGGGGTGAGACGCTCTGTGGACAAGAAGTGGCTTGGGAGGATGGGCGTTCTGGGCCCTGGGAGCAGAGAAGCAAGTCTGGGACGTGGTGGCCCACACACCCGCCAGTGATCGGTGAGCTGATGGAATCGGCTCTGGGGCAGCCGCATGCACGGGCGCGCTCGGGGCAGGGTGGCCTCGCAGCTCCTTTGGAGGGCTTGTCTCTGGCGGTGGCCCCTGCTCCTCCTGCCTTCCCTACCCCTCCACCTGAGCCTGTGGCGGTCAGCCTCTTCCTCGGGTGTGGAGGTGGCCCAGCGGCACTTGGCCTGCCTCTCCCCACCCTGCACAACCTCAAAGCCAAATGACGGAAGCCCCTCCCTGCCAGGGGCCTTCCCCGCCTGCCTCCTCATCTCTCGCAAGCTGACTCTCTCCAGAATTTGGCCCGGCCCTCAGCGGCTGTGTCCTCTTGGGCACAAAGAGTGGAGGGCGGCTTGGGCCTCTCCAGCCCATCCTCCACTTGTCTTCAGAAAAGCAACAAGGAGCCAGCCCTCCAAAGGGGTGCATCCGTCCCAGCCCCAGGACTCATTCTATAGTGTGTCTAAAGAGTGAGGTTTTTTTGGTTTGGGTTTGGCTTTCTTGATTTTTTTCGGTATCTGGATACCAACAGCTTCCCACCCCGCCCCTCACTTCATCACTCTGCCCCAAGTCTGCCTGGGGCCCTTCTCCTCCAGGAAGATATCCTGGTCCATTCCAGCTTATCACCACCCTCCAGTCTGTTGACTGCAGAGGGCTTTTATTATCTGCATCTCTTATTTTATTTAGTGCTTCATTATACTCCATTGATGTCTCAGCTTTGTTTTAATCTCTAAGAGTTCCTTGGGCATTCTTTTATCTAGCAAGATAATAAACTCCTCGAGGGGAGGCCTGACCCTGCATTTCTTTTAAAGCCCTTCACCCCTCACCGTGGGGGATAAAGAATTTCGAGGGAAGTGGGCCTGTGTGCCTGCTTGCCCTGTGTGTGGGTGCTGGGTCCACCTGGGCGCTAGCTGGAGGTACAATGCCATTGGCTCCGACAACTGATGGCATCTCATTGCGGGCGGAAAAGAGGGGTTCCAAGGGCAATGAAGAAGCTAGAGCTGCTGCTCAGGACCCTCTCGGGATCCAGGGAATGTAGGAGAGGCTCAGATGACCTGCAGATGGGGGTGAGGCAGAAGGCAAGGGGGCCAAAAAGGGAACGCCTGCCTGGGGAGGAAGTAGACTCAAGAACTGGGCTGAGGAGACAGACACCAGGGTTTCTAAGCCAGACATTGTCTAAGCTGGCGGACTGGGCTTGGGGACTGCTGCTTTGTGTATGGGACGTGGGGGGCACTTAGTCCTCTCCCAGCCAGGTCAGCTCAGAGCTCAGGCTGTGAAGGGTAGTGATTTGATAGGGTCTGGGGTACAGGGAGGGAAAGGAATAAGGTCCCTCCCAGGTCCACAGCCAAACCTCCAGGATGACACGAAACAGGGCACAGCCCTGGGGCACACAGGGTGGCCAGCGAATACAGGCTGAATTGAACTGAACAAAAGGGTGCTCATCCCTCCGAATCCCCTTAGCTAACCCCTCAGGAAAGTCCTCTCTGATGCCCCACAGCTCCTCCGGGCTTCCTCCCGCCACGGCCACCCTCGTCACCCTGCTGGTCCTGTTGTCCTCACAGCACTTAGCATTATCTGGATTTATCTTGCCCATCTCTGTCTCCTTGTTGGTTGTCTGTCTCTCCTCCCTGGAGAGAGCTATGCTCCAGGAAGGCAGGAGCTGGTCATTCTTGGCTGCAGCCACACCTTCAGCTTCTAGAATGGAGCCTGATACCACCGGGAACTCAATGAGTATTTGTTGAATGGATGAATGGGTGGATGACAACAGGGGGACAGACACAGGTCTTGAGTGGGACGGGGGTCAGAGCAAAGCTCCCCGACTCTTAATCTAGCACACAATCCAGGGGAGCTGGCCCAGCCAGGGAGGGGCCTATCGGGTGCTGGTCGAGAGTGTGTTCTGGGCCAGGGCCAGCCAGCGTTGACTGACAGATGGCATGCTGAGAGATGTGTGGAATGGAATGCAATTCCAGTTTCATTTGAGCCTGGACTCTAGGAAAGGAAGTGCCAAAAATATGTAGTCCCACTCCCTCTGCTCAGGTATGGGATCCAACAGTCTCGAGGGGTCTCTGAGGGTGGGGAAGAAGTGAGCCCCGACCCCAGGCCATCTGACAAGAGAGGGGTGGCACTGGGCGCAGCAGTTTAGGGGACACTGGCCAGTCCCACAGCAGGCAGAGGGGAGGGCCTGGTGCTGGGCACAGGAAGGGCAGGACTGTCTCACTGCCATACCCCGCCCCAACCCAGCCTTCTGGGAGAACCGGATGGAGGCTTTGCCCAGGGCCTCTTCGAGCCTTAGCACGCGGGGCCAGTCCTGCTCTCTTCTCCAGCTAGCCACACTGTCTGTGCTGTATCTGAGCCCCCAGCCTGGCCAACACAATGAGAAGCTGAAGGAAGAGAAGGTACCTTGAGATTTCCTCCTTTAAGGCCCCAGGGGCCCCTTAAAGTTCAGGAAGTATCAGCAGAGGCAGGGATGGGGCAGGGAGGCTCAGAGAGGGACTCAAGAACTTCACTGAAGGTAGGTTCTAGAATAGGTTGATGATGCCTTTTTCCTCTCTTCTAAGGGGTTCCTTCCCTCTTTCTATACTAGCTAGGGAGTTCCAATCTTTTAAGAGAGACAACATCTGAGTTTGGAAAGCAGAACCACAAGCTGAATACCGGTCTGGATGGGGATATTTGGGGCTGGAGCATGGTTCATACAAACGTGTCTGCTGGACAAAACTGTATGAAGAGCCAGGGGTAGGGGTGGCAGACTGCCCTTCTCTTCATCTGTGTCTTCTTGATCTATCTGGTCTTGCCTGAGCCCCTCACCCTTAATGGAAGGTCTGTAAGCTTCCTGGTGTGTCACCAAAGAACACTCAGGACTCTGAACTTTGGAGGAACCTCTGGGGTTTGGCATCTGAGCATAAGTGGTGGAGGATGAGGCTTCGTGTTCCAGCCTCTTCCCTTGGGCATCTTATCTGATGAGCTTCTGGGGCCTCCACACCACTGTTCCTACAGAGCAAGGTGCCCGCTGGGCATCTCCTCCCTGTGGACCCACTGCCCTCCAAACCTACTTCCTTCCTCATGTCACCTTCAACTTCCCCACCCTGCTCGCTTCCCACTCATCATCCCTGACCCCTATGTTTGTAACGGGGCTTTTGCCAATTAAGCCCCAACTTGCTTTCTGATCTTGTGTCTAATCCCTGGCGGTCCCTGTCTTGTCTGGGCCTCAGGGTCTTGGTGTGGCCCCCTCTTCCCTTCACAGCTGCAACCACCTACCCTACCTTCTGAGGCTCCTCTCCCTGCCTTGCCAGTGGTCACCCATGGGTGCTCCAGCTCCCTGCTTCCTCATCACCTCCAGTCAAACATGGAAGGCAACAAATCTATTTTCTATTTTAACAAAAAATATTTATTAATAAATATTTGACTGCACTGGGTCCTAGTTGTGGTACGTGGGGTCTTTAGTTGCGGCATGTGAACTCTTGGTTGTGCTATGTAGGATCCAACATCCCGATCAGGGATCAAACCCGGGCACCCTGCCTCAGGAATGCAGAGTCCCGGCCACTGGACCACCAGGGAAGTCTCAACAAGTCCATTTCCAATGCCTCTCTGCCAACGACAGTGGGGCAACAAACAACAGAAGGTGCCTGAGAAATCTCAGAAACGATGATCATCGAGCGTGTCCCTGACCAGCAGAAATGTCAGTGGCTGGGAAAGCCCCACCCTCTCTTGTGTTTCCTGGAGTTCCAGGCTGTCTTCATTTTCCTACGTCTTAGGATTTTCTGGTCTCCTTAAGGTCAGCTGAGATCTAGTTCGTTCCAGACATTGTTTGTGAATTCACAGATGGCAGGAAGTCAGGGGGCCAAAGTCGGCCGGTGGGAGCAGCACAGGAAGGAGGACCACTGTCCCAGACGGTGGGAACTGGGACACACCACCTGAGACCGACAGAGCCACGCAGGTCTGTGTATCCACTTCTGAGCCTCCCTGGCAGCCCCTGGACCCCCATCGAACAGAGAAGACCTAGTCAAGGGTCTCAAGCAACCCTCCATGGATGGTCTAGGGGGAGGGGATTTTCCAGGCAGGAATGTCCACACGGAAGGCCTTCAAATGAGGGGACCCCCTTGGGAACTGATCCTGCCTGGTAGTCTGGCTCATAAGTGAGGGGTAATGAAATCCAAGTTGGGATATCTGGTTGCCAAGGTTTGGAGAAATGCCATTTTGTAAGGATCAGTTATTAGAGATTCCAAGGTTTACATCACTGCAGTTCTAGTTTCTGAGGATATGTATGCTGAGGAAGTTCGAGTAAGTAAAGCCAAGGGGATGGAGGGCTGGCAGTTAGCCCCAAAGAGCTGCCACAGCAGAAACTTGTCTGCAGCACCCGGGATCCTGACGGGGGAGCGTGCAGGAGTGACAGTGGTACCTCTGGGCCCCTCTGCTGGCAGAAAGCACAGTAGAGTCAGGAAGGGGACGAAAGCCCTGTTCCTGGATGAACAGCTTGGAGGGATGGAGAGGAGCTGATGGCAGGGCCCTGCGTCAGGTCAAGTCTGTGGAGCCAGGCTCCTCCAGATCGTGGCCTGGCCCTGAACTTGATCTTGTTGGCCAGAGATGCTTTGGCCTCTAACAGAGAACTTGCATCCCACTAGCCTCAACTTTGGAGAAGGCAGTGGCACCCCACTCCAGTACCCTTGCCTGGAAAATCCCATGGGTGGAGGAGCCTGGTAGGCTGCAATCCATGGGGTTGCAAAGAGTCAGACACGACTGAGTAACTTCACTTTCACTTTTCACTTTCATGCATTGGAGAAAGAAATGGCAACCCACTCCTGCGTTCTTGCCTGGAGAATCCCAGGGACGGGGGAGCCTGGTGGGCTGCTGTCTATGGGGTCGCACAGAGTCGGACACGACTGAAGTGACTTAGCAGCAGCAGCAGCCCCAACTTCTTGGGGGGAAAAATATACACAAGAACTGGGATGCGGGTGGTTTCGGAGTAGAATGGGGCTTTGGGGTCTTGTGGGACTAGGGGGCTATCAGCTACTCTGGTGGGCTAGCCAGTTTTCATGCCAAAAAAAAAACCCCACCTAAGAGCCAAGGAGCAAATCCAGGAGTAAAACGCAGCTGGAGGGGTGGACCGGCACTGCCGCAGGGATGAGATGTGGGAGTGTTCCACTTCTTCCTGTTCTGATTTGTCCCAGAAACAGTGAAAGAGGCCAAGGAAGTAGTCACCAGCTCCTGGTTCTGAGCAGTGTATAAGCCGTCCTTCCAGGAGTTAACAACTAGGTTTGGATTCTGAAAGAAGAGTGTCTAACCTCCTTAATCACCCCCAGTAGTGTGCTGAGGGCCAGGCCCAGTGAGCTGGACTATGGAATTTTTACTTAAGTGAGGTCCAGGCGGAAAAGGAAAGGCGCAAAGCCGGCACTGCCTGCCCAGGGCCCTCTGGGAAAGAGAAGGAGGGAGAGAGAAGGCCCTCTCCAGGGCTCAGCCCCAGAGCAGGGCACACGTTACCAGCTGAAGAAGCCAAAAGCAAAGGCGGGCAGCCCCATGGTCACCTGGGCACAGCCCTGTCCCTGGGCCATCTTTCCTGCAGGCCGAGGGGGTCACTGAGTCTGTTTTCTTGATCTGCCCTGGTCCGCACGTGCGATAGGCTGGACCCAGAAGCTCTTTGACTGCAGAGGTACCCAGGGCGGGGGTTCCTCCAGCGTGGATGGTGGGTTGGACCCCACGTGGAGGCTACAGTTAGCTCTGATGGCCAGAAGGAGCCACAAGCCTGTATCCAGAAAAGCAAAGAGCCCCTCCCTGGGGACGGAGAGGCCACATCTGGGCCTGGAGACTCTCCCATGTTGAATGGGACTGAACTTTTTCAGATTGGGGATTTGCGCAGTTTTTTTTTAAAGCTATAGACCAAATAAAGAAATTTCGTTTTCCCTGTGTTGGTGACAAGTGGTGGCTCTGCCTCATCAGCCAAGGTCATCAGGGAACTGGTCCTTCTACCTCCAAGAGACCGCTGTGGCCACCAGAGTCCCCGGTGCTTTTCAAGACATTTACATGGTTGTTAGTGTTGAGAAACGAGTGAAGTGCTGGTACTGACCGGGCCCACAAATGGCTATGGGCTGAGAGTCCCGGGTCTTGCAAGACTGTCTTGGGCCCCAGGCCCACAGTGGGTATGCCAAACATGCCCATCTGGGCCTTGGGGCAGAGAGGTGGGCCTGAAGGCCGCTCCCCAGACCCAGCCTCAATGTCCAGATCATCCCCAGCGGTTGGGTCAGTGAAATGCCTCCTCAGGGCCTCCTAGTGAACCGCCAGGGGTAGCAGGACAGTAATGGGGGTCTCTAGCAGCCGCAACCCCGATGGGCAGGGGAGCCAGATGGGCCAGAGTTGGAGATCAGGTCACATATCACCCACCTCCTCCAGGGGCTAGCAGGACCTCAGCTCGGATGGAGGATTAAAGCATAAAATTTTAAAAGGCTGTAAGAGCCTGGGAATACCCCAACTGGGCACTCAGCCCAGGAGCATGCCTGGAGTGGGGTCTCCTGTGCAAGGGGATGGCACAAGGACAGGGAGAAGAGGTGCCTACAGGTCCGACCCCAGTGGGCAGCCAGGACATTGAGAGGGGCAAAGGAGTCTCCCCAAGGGTCTTGGCCAGTGGCCCAGGCACAGCCCCCCTGTCCACTGGGAGAAGAATTGTGGACACTGGCAAGCTTGGGGCCCAGGCCACTGGGATGTTGCCCATCTTTCTGCCAACCTCTGTGGGTCACCTCCATCCTTGTGGTTACAAGATGCTGATGCTCCACTAGGTACCATGCCCAGAGAGGAGGGACAAAAGGCCTAATGGGCAGACCAGGCCTTTTTTAGGTCTAGCGCCTTCAGCTTACAGCTCATCAGCTGGAATCAGCTCATGAGACATCGCTCTGTTCTGTCACTGAGGTAGGTAGGGCCTTGGGGTGCAGGCTAGCACCCCAGCCAGCTGTGCCCTAGCATAGCTGCCTCCCTGTCTCATCCTCCATCTCACATGGGTCCTCATATTGAGGGCAGGATCGTGGCTTCACCAGCTTTCCCGCTGGCCCCTAAAGTGTTGACTGGCAGAAAGCAAGATGGATGTGGCCTCTGCCAGCACGGAGTGGGCAGCATGGTGTAGTGAGGTGCAGGCCGGGGCAGCCTGGGGGGTTGCGAAGCAAATAGGAGCCCAAATGGAAAGCCCACTGTGGAGAGGCGAAGGGCAGGGAGAGCTTCCAGGAGGCAAAGGTGTCGGAGCCAAGATCTCAAGATGGACAGGAGCAAGTGAGGGTGGCAAAGGACAGCCAAGAAACCTGAGGGCATTCAGCTGGAGAGGAGGCTGGGCCAGACCAGGGGCCCCGGGGCAGAGGTGGGCTGGAGAAGAGCCCTGGACCTGCAGGGGCACCAGCTGGGCTGGGGGCAAAGAGCAGACGACTGCTGTTAGAAAGGCAGGGGTGACAGAGGCATGAGCCAGGGGAACGGCGGGGAGGGAACGAGATTCCAGAGACAGAGCCCTTAGGCTTGGAGTGAGGAGGGGGCACGTAGGACTTGCAGGTGTTTGCTAGCCCAGGAACGTGGCTGCTCGGGGAGCTGCCTTCAGCGTGGGAGGGGACGCAGGGCGGAGCCCGTCTGAGGCGGGAAAGGCCATGTCTGGTGGAGAAGGCTGGGTGCAAGCATGCCAAGAGAGAGATGAGAGAGACGGGCATCCGGTCCCGGAGCTTGGCAGAGTTCCGGCCTGTGCCGTGCAGCCCTCCAGGCACCCGCCTAGCGTGAGGCTGTCTCCAGGGACAAAAGAACGGTGTCTCTGGCTACCAGGAAACAGGAGAAGGAAGAGGGAGGTGTGAAAAGCAGCCTTTGCTTTCTTCTGGGCCGCCTTTCAGGCCCGGCGCTGGGCCTGGGCATCTAGGAGGTCTCCTTGGCTAGCCCTCCCTGCTGCCACCCCGAACTTGGTCCACACAGCCTTCTGGCTCCTGGCTCCACATGGGGAAACTGGTTGAGAGGCTTTGAGGCTAGTGAGGTGGGGTGGGGGGTGGGGTGGGGTGGGAAACAGCAGCCTCTTGGTTGATCAAGGGATTTGTAGAGGGCAAGCAGCTCCCACCCATCTCTGGAGGCCTGTGCCCCCCACAACGTGGGCTTTTCGCAGGAGGTCACACCCGCCAAAGCTCTGACTCATCACAGACACGCTCACTCTGGTTGGGGAGGCAAGGATAGCTTTCCATGCTGTGACTTAACCATCAGGGGGACTCCAGAAAATTCCCACCCCTAGTCTATGGGGTCACACAGAGTGGGACGACTGAAGTGACTTAGCAGCAGTAGCAGCAGCAGCTTCCTTAGAGCCAGGTGGAGGCGGTGATCTGGGGTCCATCCCGGGGCACTGCTGTGAGTCTGCCCAGCAAGTTCCGTCTTTCAGAAAATGAGGGACTTTTGACTCTTTGCAAGGCTTGGTGGGTAGAGCCCATGAAGTCCAGTCTCAATGACTCAGATGCCGAGAGGGGAGACGGGGTGGGATTAGTCAACCGATGGCAAGGTGAAACTGAGTGCTGCCGCTGGGAGCGCCTGTCCTGAGAAGTCCCTGCTGCCCAGGCTTGAGAGCTTGTATTCCAGTGGGCAGTCTTCTTTCCTCTGGAACCAGCCTGAGGGGCTTGTTAAGAACCCTGCACATGAGCGCAAGTGTGGGAAGGAGGAGACACAGCTGCCCCACGACAAACGATGGGCTTCATGGGATGAAGTGAACCAAGAGAGACAAGGACCTCTCGGGCCAAACACAGATGGAGACAGAAAAGGAGCCCAGGATGGAAAACGGGGTGCCCAGGGCCGAAGCTGGAAGACTTGAGGAGCTGGGGAGGGGACGAACTGCTTTAGTTCCTCACTGGTATAAACAGTGATAGGAAACATTCTCTCATAATCATTCGCTGAACAAATATTTATGGGCCGCATTCAAGGACCCATCTGTGAATAAGACAGGCAAGCCCCTACCTGCCTAGACCTGAGGGTCCAGCTGGGAGGGTCAGGGACAAAATGAATATTATTGAGAGAAGCAGCTTAGGCAGGGAGCCCAGGTCCCTTGAAGAAGGTGAACATTCTTGCTCATGCTTCCCTCATACAACAGTGTATCTTGCCCCAAAACTGGCCTTGCTTTAGGTCCGGAGCTGATAATTACACAGGGAGACAATGTCTTACTATGTTAATGGTTATAATTGTAACATATCTTGCCTGGGAACTTGTTTCTCTAGACTTGTACCTCTAATTGCACAGCAACAGTATATCCAGCCCAGAGTCCTTGCCCAGAACCTGTGCTCCCTGGCTCACCTTGTGTTGAAGTTATCTTGGGATTTATGCCTTGGGAAAGGGTCTGGTGGAGCTCTCCCAACCTTGAGGTATTTTTTTCTGGGATCAGACAAGATCGGGAGCCTTCAGGCTGATATGGGCGGAGACTTGAGGTATTCTTTTCGTCTATTCTCAGCAGCCAGTTGAGAAGTCTAGAGGCCCGCTTAAACTCGTGAGGGTGGGTACTCTCCTACCCACTTCCAGTGCCTTTTGCCGACGGCTTTCTCTATCGTTTTCTTTAAACTTTGTTACACAAAGCTCTGAGCAACTGAGACCCATGTCTTTTGAATACTGGAGTGAAGTTTTCTCCTTTGGAGGCCATGAATACCGGCACCATCCACCGTAAGCTATCGTTATGTCTGATGGCTATGTGTGGATCAAAAGAACTACAGCCAAAGCCCAGCAGGGCAGGGCAGAGGCGGCGGACAGTTCCTCCTGGGGTCAGAGCCTCCCTGGCTCTTGAGGAGGAGGGGGCTGTGTGGGGTGCGGGGGTTGGGAGCAGTCTGGGCAAAGGAAACAGGGAGCATCCCTCAGCTGCTGCAGGGTCCCTGGGAGGTCAACAGTCAGGTCTCCCCTGTGTCTAAGGTTTTCACAGAAGCGAGGGTGGTGTTCCCATTGGGAAGCCAAGGCCTCCGGAAGGAGAGGGTGAAGAGGGCGATATGGACAGGAGGTCAGGGTCCTCTTCTCTGCTGCTCATCATCTGTGAAGTGGGAAGGCTCTGAGGATTAGAGGGGACTATCTAGACTCTGCCTAGGTGCTAGCTAGAGGCTAACTAGGAGCCTGCCTGACCTGTTGGTGCATGTAGTTGGTCTCAGCGGTGCCCAGCTGCTCTAGGGGCGGGGCTGGCAGAAGAAATCTGATGAGATGACTTGGCGGAGGTGAGGGTTTGGCCAAGACAATGGGCCATGAGGCAGGCCCAGCAGCCAGACGCAGAGAGGACCAGAGTGAGATCAGGAGCCCTGATCAAGGGAGGAGGAAGGACCCAGGGGTGGAGTGGACGTGCCACTTTCTGGTGGAGCAGAATCAGCAAGTGGGAGAGGCCAGGTGTGGCAGGGGGTGTGACCACCACGCCCAGCCCGGAAAGAGGTGACCCACGCCGTCTCCTCCCTTCCAGAACACAGGCACGTGGATCTGCTCCAGCATGGCAGTCAGAACCTCTGGGCCTCAAAACTGTGTATCTAAACATATTCAGCTTCATAGCGCATGAAATTTGGGGGGAAATTAATCTTTCATTTGCTTAAACTCTCATAAAAGAAGATATTCACAGAGTTTTATGAATAACCAGAAATTCTCTCAAAGCTCTTTGTGTTTTGATGGGGAAGAGCATTGACTAACATTAATTTAGTGTATACCGTATGCTCTCTCCCCACTGTGGGTAGCAGCATCCTGTTCCTCACCCACACCCCTCTCAGTTCTAGACCACGCCAAGGAGCACAGGATAGGACCCAGGGATGGAGGCACAGCACCGGCAGCCTCCCCTTCTGACAGCCTCCCCTTCTGACAGCCTTCTGAACCCTGAGTTGAGCCAGGAGGTGGGAGGAGGAGGTACCCGGAGGCACAGGTTTTAACTGCTGGAGGTCGGGGGAGGCCAAAGGGCAGTGGGTGCCCCAGGGAGCCTCCCCACAGTTACACAGGAGGCGGGGTCGGGGGGGCGGGGTTGGGGGCAGCAGCTGAAGGGTGGAACCTGAGTGCGTGGGGATGGGCTGGACCTTTCCGGGCTCTGCAGGGATGGGAATCCCAGGGCTAAGGACAGCGCTCTGGGCCCTGTATGGCCCTCCCGGTACTTCCCAGCCCCTGAGCCCAGCACAAAGGTGACTTCTTGGCAGTGAGTAAGTGGCAGCCCCCGCACCCCCACCCTCAACCCCGGCTTGGCAGCTCTTCCTAACAGGGCCCTTCCCTCAGGGCCTCACTAGCCTCCACTGTGAAATGGGGAGAAACTCCTCTCAGAGGAACTCAGTTCAGTTCAGTGGCTCAGTCGTGTCCGACTCTGCGACCCCATGAATCTCAGCACGCCAGGCCTCCCTGTCCATCACCAATTCCCGGAGTCCACCCAAACCCATGTCCATCGAGTCAATCATGCCATCCAGCCATCTCATCCTCTGTCGTCCCTTTCTCCTCCTGCCCCCAATCCCTCCCAGCATCAGGGTCTTTTCCAATGAATCAACTCTTCTCATGAGGTGGCCAAAGTATTGGAGTTTCAGCGTCAGCATCAGCCCTTCCAAAGAAATCCCAGGACTGATCTGCTTTAGGATGGACTGGTTGGATCTCCTTGCAGTCCAAGGGACTCTCAAGAGTCTTCTCCAACACCACAGTTCAAAAGCATCAATTCTTCGGTGCTCAGCTTTCTTCACAGTCCAACTCTCACATCCATACATGACCACTGGAAAAACCATAGCCTTGACTAGATGGACCTTTGTTGGCAAAGTAATATCTCTGCTTTTGAATATGCTATCTAGGTTGGTCATAACTTTCCTTCCAAGGAGTAAGCATCTTTTAATTTCATGGCTGCAATCACCATCTGCAGTGATTTTGGAGCCCCAAAAAATAAAGTCTGACACTGTTTCCACTGTTTCCCTATTTATTTCCCATGAAGTGATGGGACCAGATGCCATGATCTTCATTTTCTGAATGTTGAGCTTTAAGCCAACTTTTTCACTCTCCTCTTTCACTTTCATGAATAGGCTTTTTAGTTCCTCTTCAATTTCTGCCATAAGGGTGGTGTCATCTGCATATCTGAGGTTATTGATATTTCTCCCAGCAATCTTGATTCCAGCTTGTGCTTCTTCCAGCCCAGCGTTTCTCATGATGTACTCTGCATAAAAGTTAAATAAGCAGGGTGACAATATATAGCCTTGATGTACTCCTTTTCCTATTTGGAACCAGTCTAGGTGAGGGAAAAAACATGACTGGGCATTTCCAACTCCAAGCAAAATGCTTGACACAAAACAGGTACTCTTGGAACCCTGAACCTTCACGTGGGCTCCCTAACCTCCCTGGTCCACCTGGCTCCCCGCCCAGCCCACGCTTCTGGTCGCACCTAACTGCCAGCCTCACTCAGACACCCCCTGCCCTCTTTGACCTCTGCTGCTAGTCAGTCTGAAATGCCCTTGATGCCGTCCCTGACCTTGCCGCATGCCACCCTCCCACACTTGGTTTCTCCGTCTAAGGCCCATGGCTCCTTCCCGATCTCCTCCCTGCCCCACCACGGGAGCGTCCTGGGGGCCGTGTGGCCAGCTCCTGCCACGTCTCAGCCGTGCACCCCTGTGCTGTTGGAGGAGGCTGCCCAGCTCCAAGGTGAGAATGCTGAGTCCCGGGCCTGGAAGCAGGGAGAGGCTTGGTGGCCGGTCCGGGCTCCCCAGACTCCTGGATTCTGAGCCACTTCTGCACATCCCCCAGTAGCAGCAATGGTGGGGCATGAGCTGGCAGCAGCTATGGCCGGGAGCCCTTGCCCTCCTCACCAACGTCCATCGTCCTGACGCATGGTGTCCCTCAGCCACCCTGGGACAGTTGCCAGGCCAGGGTTCCAGGAAGGGCCTCAAAGGGATGAGCTTGCCCCTGCCCTGCCTGAAGGCACACAAGCCACGGCTGCTGCCTCTGCCCACTTGGCAGAAGGCACGCTGTGCGACTGGCTCCAGATGCCATGGCACCATCCAGAACCAGGCCGAGACCACCAGGCCGCATGAAGGCAAGAGGGAACATGCCTCTTTCATGTAAGCCAGCACTGCTTCTGTGCAGGCCAACCTGATTCTGACATGGCCCCTGCCTGCCTCCCTTCCCTCCACCGACACTGTCACTGAAGAGAGCAGGGGCAGGACGGGAAGCTGTGAGAGACGATTTAGAAAGGGCAGGGGTGCCCAGGAGAGAGGCAGCAGGGGTGGAAGGGGCAAGGAGGACAGAGCCTGGGGAGGATTTGTCAGTGCAGCGGGGCCCCGTTGAACTCAGCTGAGGAAACACTACATGTACACGGGCCCGAACGCTGAGGATGTAACTCGAAGAAGGCCTTGCACTGCAGTGCCCAGGGCACAGCCCCCCAGCAGGCTTAGCTGGCTTAGCAGGTAAATATCTAACAGCCAGTTCTCCAAGCTGTAGCATCTGCAGATTTCCCTGGTCTAAATCCTCCACCATGTCAATGCTAAACCTTGAATAAGTCCCTGAAAGCTGAATGGGGTGAGCTCCCCTACCCCCGTTGGCTCTCAGGGGCGACTCCAGCGTACCACTGCCAGGGCTTCCTGTCACAGGTCCCCAGTCCAGCCACAAGCCTTGGCCCTGAGTGCACAGGTGGCTTGGCCTGGGTTTGGCCCCTGGGAAAGTAGAGACCGGGCCCCTGAGCCTTCCCACTGCACCTTAACCCTGGCAGGTCAGCCATGGCCGCTGTGTAGAGAGGAATTGGGGGACAGTCAGCTACAGAGCACCCCCTTGAGGTGCCCACTCCCCCTGGCTTCTGCCACGGCCACCCACCCCTGCTAATCCTTTTCCTGTTCGGCCACAGAGTTCCCTCACCTCCTCATAGTCAGAAGGGACTCTTCCCCAACATATGGGGCACAGAGCTCACTCACCCTCCCAGGCTCTCTGGCCCGCCCCCACACAGTGCTGGGCAGCTGTCTTCTTCCTGGCCTCGCCTCCCCTCACCCCTGTGGCCCTGCTGCGGACTTCCTGCCTGTCCCCAACGATGCTTTCACAGACACTTGCTGAAAGCTGCTCCAGGAGGACTGCAGTTCTGTCGGCTCTCTGGGGGCTGCCACAAACTGCTGTCTTCAAGAGAGGGCGGATCATCCCCTCCAGCCTCCCTGCCTGACTCTGCCATCCCAGCCCCACGCCATCCACACACCAGCTACTCCACCTCCAGACAGCTCAGAGCCAGCCCCCGTCAGCCAGCGACCTGGGGGGACTGAGGCTTCCCGGGCCCTGGTGGGACACGGATCTAGACCCCCAGGCCCCAGGCCCCAAGGCGCCAGCTCTGCAGGGGAGTCGCTTAATGACCTTGTGAGCAGTAATTACACCCCAGGGCCCACTCTTAATAACCACGTATTCTCCCTGTCAATGTGCCTTAATTGAAAATGAGTAGGCGATACAAGTTGCTGTGAAGTTGGCTGGCAAGCCCTTAACGTGATATTAATTGTAGTAATTAGTAGTCACTTTGTGTTGGAGTCATCTATAAATAGGGGGTCCATTAGTTTAGCAAAAGAGCATGATTTAAAATGCAAATAAAAGCCCAATTAGACAGATAAATCACTCGTCTTTCCCAGCAAATTATCATCTTGTGGGAAGGTGGGGACAGCAGTCACTCTGAGAATGCATTGGTCAGTTCAGGGACTCTGGAGTTTGATAGCACGCAAGCAACCCATCTGGGACACTGTCCCTTTAAGCAGGTTTGCCCAGGCTCCCTCAGGAGGCTGTCACTCTTGGGGTGTCCCCCCACCAGGCTCTTAATGGCTGTGATTGGTGGTCAGGCCCCCAAGTAGCTCCTCCCCCACCTGCTGATTGGTTCCCTCTGGCAACGTGGGTGTACTTTTTAAAGAAACAGTAGCACAGTGCACATTTGGTGCTGGGAGAATGGACCTGGGGTATGGGAGGAATCCCCTCGTTGGATGCAGTTCCTCACAGTCCAGAGTGAACCCATGGATACTGTGTATTATTCTGCGATACAAGAGTTTAAAAAAAAGTAGCACAACACTGTTCTGGGGGTGGACTATTTACTCTCCACTTCCTACAGCCTTCCACAAAAAACACTTATGGCAATTGTTGAAATCACACACACACACACACACACACACACACACACACACACACAGGCTTTGGGCAAACACTGGAGGTGGAAATGACTGGAAGTAGTAGGTGGCAACTGAGGAGGCATTAAGAGGGCTCAGCTTCATGGTCAAGGAGACTGTCTAGTTCTGCTTTCATTTGATTAGCACCAGTTCCCAATCCCTTCTCCCAGGATGGTATTTCCAGCCTCACATTTAGAGAGGCCTTTAAGATGTGCCCAGGAACCTGGGTGCTGGTCCTTCCCTCTCAGGTCACTGGAGCTGCCAGAGACCTGGTGTTCAAAGCCCCATCTTGAGTACTTCACAGCCCCATTTTCACCTGCCAACCTCCCACCCCTATCCTAGAAGCCACCACTGCTTTATGGACTATTGAGGCTGGCTCTCCCACACTATTTGCATTTTAATGAAAGCTAAAGCCATTATAAGATAAAGTAGCCATTCCCAAACCCAGATAAGGATCAGAATTGTTCATTCCAGCAGTTTTTTCTGTCATCCAAGAATGAGGAGAATGTGGGCAATTTGAGAGTGTTAGCCTGTATTTTAATTGATCTTCTATTATTCTTTTATGACACAGGGCTTGCAACAGGTGGTAGTACTTGTGATTTTTAATGTCCTATTTGACAGAATAGAATATTGGCAACCATATGTGGATCCTCAAAATAGGTGTTTTTGGAAAATTTTGCCAGTGTATCAAATCCAAATGTCTGGGAGATGCTGAGCTAAAAGACTGGATTAGGGGCTTGGGGCCAGATGAGTCAGAATGTGTGTGTGTGTGTGTGTGTGTGTGTGTGTGCGCGCGCACGCATGCACATGTGCTGGTGTGGGGGCACTGGTGAAATAGGGAGGTTTATCAGCAGAGATTTCCTTCTCTCTGAAATAGCCCAGGACTACAACTAGACCATGGATAAGAAACTAGGAGGTGGCCCAGGCACTGTCTCGTCCGATCTCCTTATATCACAGATGAGGAAACCGAGGCCCAAGGAGGCAGAATAACTGGCCAAGCGACATGGTAAGTCAGTGGCCCAGGCTCTGGCCATCATACACTGAGGGTACCTCCTGCTATCCCCACATGCACCTTATTACTGGGTTGGCCCCTAAAGCAAACATCAGAGTGGGCGTCATAGGATAGGCAGGGTCCGTCTTGGCCTGCTATCTAGTTCTTCCTTAGCAGGGACCATTTGTTAACTTCCGGAAAGTCAAAAACAGCCCTACTGACCATCAGTCAAGAAGTTTCCAAAGGAACCAAGACCATGATCAGGGAGCACCCAGACAAGGCCACGGGGCCAGGCTCTTAGAGGGACAGCTGTACTCCCTATTTTAACTCTCCCACCTCCCAGATAAAAACTAAGACCCCAGCATGAATAGCCTCCCTTCTAGGCAGTGCCAGCCCCAGATTAGCCTCTGCTTCCCCAACTTCTCCTCCAAATCACTCAGCACCAACCTCTAAGACGCCCCTCTCAGAACTCTTCCCTCCAGACACTCTGGGGAATCTTTGGTAGGTATGTTCTCCTTTGCTGCAGCAAACTAAGCCTAAATGTTTTGTTACAGGTGTGTTCCTGGTGGTATTTGATTGCTGGGCTTTGAACATCCCACAGATATTTGATCCACCATACTGCAGGCAATGTAGTGAAGAAAAGCAACAAACTCTGAAACAGTGTGACTTAAGGATACACATATGATCAATGGAAAAGAATTGAGAGTCCAGAAGTAAAATCGTGTCCCTGGTCAAGTGGTTTCAACAAGGGTAAAAGGACCATTCAATGGGGGGAAAGAATAGTATTTTCAACAAGCAGTGATGGGATAACTGGAGAGCCATATGCAAAGTACAAAGCTGGGCCCTCACCCAACATCATTAAGTCACGTCAGTAACGTGAAATGGAACAAAGAACTAAACATAAAAGCTAAAACTATAAAGTTCTCGGAAGGGAACCGGGAATAGATCTTCATAATGTCAGATTTGACGATGGATTCTTAGCTGTGACACCTAAAGCACAAGTAACAAAAGGGAGAATGAATTGGACGTCATGACAAGGGTAAAACGTGCGTGCTTCAGAAGACACTATCGAGAAGGCGAGAAGACAAGCCCCAAAACAGGGCAAAGTATTTCCAAATCAGGCCTCCAGAGAGGACTGGTATCTAAAAGAACTCTTACAGGATTTCCCCGGTGGGCCAGTGGTTGGGAGTCTGCCTGCCAATGAGGGGGATGTGGGTTCAATTGCTGGTCCGGAAGGACCCCAGTGCCTTGGAACAACTGAGCCGGTGCTCCATGACAAGAGAAGCCACTGCAACGAGAAGCCCACACACTGCAACTAGAGGGTAACCCCTGCTTGCCATAGTTAGACAAAACCCGTGCACAGCAACGAAGACTTGGCACAGCAAAAAGGTTTTTTAAACTCTTATAACTCATTAATTAAAAGAGACAAACCAGTTTAAAAATGGATAAAAGATCTGAATAGAAATTTTTCCAAGGAAGATATATAATAGCTAATAAACACATTAAAAAGACACTTGACATCCTTAGTCATCAGGAAATGCAAATCAAAACTACAGTAAGATATCATGTCGCACCCACTAGGAGAGTTATCATCTAAAACTCAGATAACAAGTGTTGGTGAGGATGTGGAGAGACTAAACCCTCAGACATTTGTTCTGGGAACGTGAAATGGTACAGCCGCTTTGGAAAGCAGTCGAGCATAAAGAGCTAAACATAGTCGCCTTGTGACCCAGCAGTTCCACTCCCAGGTATATGAGAGAAATGAAAGCATACATCCACATAAAAACTTGCATATGAATATTTATAGCAGCATTATTCACACTAGCCAAAAGGTGGGGGGAAAATGTCCGATGAATGGATAAACAAAATGTAGTGTCCATACAATGGAATCACGTTCAGCCATAAGAAGGACTGAAGTACTGTTGCATGCTACAACATGGATGAAACTTAAAAACACCATGTTAAAAAGTGAGGGAAGTCAAGCACAAAATACCACATATTGTGACTCATGACATGTCCAGAGTAGGGAAATCTATAATAAAGACAAAGATTAGTGACTTGCAGGGGAGGGGGCTGAGTAAAGGGTTCAGTTCAGTTCAGTCACGCAGTCGTGTCCGACTCTTTGCGACCCCATGAATCGCAGCACGCCAGGCCTCCCTGTCCATCACCAATTCCTGGAGTCCACCCAGACTCACGTCCATCGAGTCAGTGATGCACTCCAGCCATCTCATCCTCTGTCATCATCATCTCCTCCTGCGCTCAATCCCTCCCAGCATCAGAGTCTTTTCCAATGAGTCAACTCTTTGCATGAGGTGGCCAAAGAACTGGAGTTTCAGCTTTAGCATCATTCCTTCCAAAGAAATCCCAGGGCTGATCTCCTTCAGAATGGACTGGTTGGATCTCCTTGCAGTCCAAGGGACTCTCCAGAGTCTTCTCCAACACCACACAGTCAAGAGCATCAATTCTTCGGTGCTCAGCTTTCTTCACAGTCCAACTCTCACATCCATACATGACCACAGGAAAAACCATAGCCTTGACTAGACGAACCTTTGTTGTCAAAGTAATGTCTCTGCTTTTGAATATGCTGTCTAGGTTGGTCATAACTTTCCTTCCAAGGAGTAAGGGGTCTTTTAATTTCATGGCTGCAGTCACCATCTGCAGTGATTTTGGATCCCCCAAAAATAAAGTCTGACACTGTTTCCACTGTTTCCCCATCTATTTCCCATAAAGTGATGGTTAGGAGGTGGTAACTGAAGGGTATGGGGCTTTACGAGGTGTTATAAAATTGAGTTGTTGTGGGGGACTTCCCTGGTGATCCAGCAGTTAAGACTGCACTTCCAGTACAAGGGGCATAGGTTCAGTTCCCAGTCAGAGAACTAAGACCCCACATGCCGCATGGCCAAATTTAAAAAACTGGTGATGGTTGAACTTATCTGTGAATATACTAATTCAATAAACTATGAGTAGGTTTATGGTGTATAAATTATATCTCAAATATTTTAAAACAAAATGGACTCAGCCCTTCCTTATGCAGGCTCCTTTCTATAGAAGAAAGTCTGCAGGAAGCACAGTGCCCCACAGACGGAAAGTTCCCACGTGACACAGGCCCATGAGGGAGATGCAGCATGAGCCATGAGACACGGCAAAGACGACTGGGGAATAGGTGTTAGCGAAGGCTGCTCTGGGGAAGTGACTTTTTAAAATATCTTATTTTACAGCTTTACTGAGATATATTAAATTCAAATGTGCAAGTCAATGATATTTAGTAAATTTACAATGTCATGCAACCATCACTATAATCCAGTTATGAAACACTTTCATCCACCTGATAAGATTCTTTAATCCTATATACAGTTAGTCCTATTCCACTAGCTGGACTAACCACTGATCAACTTTCTGTTCCTTTAGATTTGCCTTTTCTGGAGATTTTATATAAATGGAATCGCAATGTATGATCTCACATGTCTGGCTTCTTTCACTTGGCGTGTTTTGAAGGTCCACGTTGTAGCATGTAGCAGTAGTTTTGTGCATAGTACTCAATGGGATGGACAGACCTATTGTGTCCATTCATTCCACAGGTGATGGATACTTAGGTTGCTTCCAGTTGGGGGCTATTATGAATGAAGCAGCTATGAACACTTCACAGCTAGCCTTCACGTGGATGTGTATTTCCATTTCTCGGGTAGCTTCCTAGGAGTGGAACTGCTGGGCCACGTGGCACATGTAACCTTCTAAAAAACTGCCACACTGTTTTCCAAAATCTCACCATTTTACAGTCTGTAGGGAAGTGACATTGAAGCTGAGACCTCACAGATGAGACGGAGCTGGCCTTGCAAGAAGGAGGGAGCATACAGCTGCGGTGCAGACAGGGCCCGGCAGCACATGTGAAGGCAGGGGATGTAAAAACTTACCTGGACAGAGCAGCTGGTTCCCTCCGGGAATCGGGTAAGATTCTTTGTTAAGCTCCCTTTGAGAATATGAAAATGCATCTGTCTTAGAACAAGGCCCCAAGGGTAGGATGGTGTATATGCTGAGTGTGTGGTGAACACAAGAGAATAGGACTGTGTGTGACACGCCGGAGGTCGGCCACTTAGGGCACAGCTGGAGGAGATGGCGCCAACTTTGGAGCAAGGCCAACTTTGGTTCAAATCCAGCTCAGCCTCTGGGATGTTGGGCATGTGTCCTAGCCTCCCCGAGCCTCAGGCTCCTCTGCTGAAGCTTCACCCTGTCACAGGAGGTTCTGAGCACTAGTAATAACGTGTGTCAAGAACCTGCTGGAAGGGGCCAGATGTGCAGCAGGTGTGCAGATGGGGGGGGAGGTGGGGGTGGGGGGGTGGGAGGGGGAATCTTCCCAACAGTTCAGTGCAGCTGAAGTGAGGGAGGTGGCTGCAACTCTTATCTACCTAGGAGGCAGTGAGAAACAGCTGGAGGACTCCAAAGCTGGCCAGGGTGGGAGGCTCTGGTGGCAATGCAGAGAAGGGGAAGACAGGAGGGGACAAGTCATTCAGAGGTGACTGCCAGATGAGATTACAAGAGGCTGATGGAGGCAGAGGTAGAGAATGCTAAGTGGGTGGAGGAATGCCTTGGTGACGGGATTAGGGTGGCTGGGGATGAGATGGAGGAGTCCAGCATGTCTCCAGCTGTCTAGTTTGAGCTGGGAGAGGACTGACAGCTGGGATGTGCAGCAGGGTATGTGCCCATCCACAATACTTCCCAACCTTACTTGCTGTTGGATGCGGTCATATGACCAAGTCTTGCTAATGGGGTATAAGTGGGTAGTATCATTTCCAAGTGTCTATAGCGAAAAAGGTGTGACTGCCATCATTCTTCCCTCCCGACAGTTGGAATGCAGCTGCAATGTCTGGCACTCCAGCAGCAACTTTGGATCATGATATTGTGGAGAACTTGGGACTGGAAATCACACACAGTTAACAACAAGAAAGAAGAAAGTTTGGGGCTATCTACATTGCCCAACTTCAAGGAGCACCCTTTATGTTGTATACTATGGTAAATAAAATACAGAATACAATAAGAAAGATATCCCCCAAATTTGCAAAGCAGCACCCTGGGGCCTGGGCCACTGATTCTAGAGTGCCAAATCAGCCTCAACCGTCTACCTCTGATCATCATGCAAATAAGAGAGAAACAACCTACAGTGTGAGCAACTGCTATTTGAGGATTTTCTGTTATCTGCAGCTGAATCTACCCGTAACATCCCAGGTCTAAAACTTAGCCTATGTCTTCCTTTCCTCTGCCCAAATCCATTTGTGCCCAGGATGAGCAATTATTGATTCCTTTCAGGAGAAGCCCCACTTTACCCTTGACGGTGACCCCACAAGACAACCCACGGAAGTGGCATGGCCAGGATTCCCCCAAAGTCCACCAAAGTCTGACTTAAGTCTCTCTTGGGCTTATCCTGTGTTTGATGATCTATGGCCAATCATCCAAATCTTAGTAGCTTCAAACTTCAGTTGACCCCCCACAGTTTTTCTGGGCATTGCCAACTTAGGATCCCCCAGGGGGCTGTGGTCAGATGGTGGCTGGGGCAAGGAGTCCTCTGAAATTGCAATAGGGCTGGGTGTCCAAAGTGCCTCCCTCATACAGTGGGCAGGCGGTGAGGGCTGGGAGCTGAATTGAGGCTGCCGCCGGGGCCTCTCCAAGCATGGAGGCGGGATTCCAAGGAGTGTCCCAGGAGTGAGCACCCCAGGATACTAGGCAGGAGACGTGAGTCTTCTCATGCTCCAGCCTTGAAAGCCATATGGCGTCACTTCTACCATGTGGCTGGGGCCAGCCCAAGTTCAAGGGCAAGGGGTTACCCAGGGTGCAAATACCAGGAGGTGTGGTGTCACAGAGGTAGGAGTCTGGAGCTTGGAGGGAGGCTGGACCAGAGACACGGCTTGGGCACCGGCAGCAGCATGTACGTGCTAACCAAAAGCCAGGGAATGGACTTTTGTGCACTCTGGAGTGTGCACATGGTGTGTGGGTGTATGTGGTGTGTGCTTTGTGCTAGGTGCAGTGTGTGAAGTGGGTCTATGTGCCTGTACATGGTTGGGAGCTGGAGGCTGGCAGAGAATAACTGGGATTCGATGGAATCATGTGTCTTTACATTAGCTTTGAGGGGTTGGGTTCCCTTTTCTGCTGCCTCCCACTTTCTCCCTGGAGCGCCTCCGCCACCTTCAGAGTCACCGGGCTGCTGTCAGGCAGCCCCCATGCCCCCTCACTCCACAGCAGGCCCAGGCGGAGGCTGCCCAGTGAGGCAGGCAAGGCTTGTGAGGCCCTGCCTGCCAGCAGCCCCCAGAGGACACCATTCTTGTCACCAAAGGCCTCTGAGGATGGTGAAGGGGTGCTGTCCACCGACCCAGGCCCTTGGGTCTGATATATGCAAAGGTCACTCAGCCAAAAGTCTGGAGTTCTGGGTTCCGCTCCAGCCATGTGACTGTGGGGACATCGTGTGCATTCTCTGAGCCAAATAAAACAACTGAACGAGAGCCCTGAGGTTCCATTCGGGGTCCCGGGACTGCAGGCAGCTCCACACAGCCTCTCTCATACCCTCTCTCCCCCAAGTCTCAGCTGAAACCTGGAAGGGGCCGCAGAGGCAAGACAGCACCTAAGTTCCAGAGGTCATCTCAGGCAGCCCCCTGCCTGCGTTCCAGCAACATCTCCAGCAACATCTCCGTCTGAGCCCCAGGCCCTCATCAGTCAGAGGAGCCCAGCGGCTGCAGGGGAGGAAGCAGAGGGGGAGTTAATCTTCCCTGGAATATTAATGGCCCCATCAGGAGTACTGGGGACAAGCAGAGCAGCAATCTGCCTTTATTAAGGAGGCGGGTGCCAGCTGGAGTTCAGGGTTCCCGAGAGACAGAAGTGGGGAGAGCAGAGGCAGGTGGGGAGCCCTGAGGGTGGAGCAGCCAGTGGAGGGGCGCCCCACTGCCCCTGGGCCTCAGAGCCCCTCCCACCCCCTATCCCTCCCCTCTCCTGCCCCCTCCTCCAGGAAGCCTTCCAGCAGTCATGCTTGGCTGGTTCTCTGAGACCACCTCCATTCATTTGGACTGTGCTTGTTACCCAGATGGACTGCCCTCCCTGTAACTGTCCAGCCTGGTGGGTCCCAGGCTTGCCGCACACTACGTAAAGTCTCCAGGTGACTGGAGATTTTTGGGCTTCCCAGGCAGTGCTAGTGGTAAATAATCTGCCTGCCAATGCAGGAGACACGGGAGACATGGGTTCGATTCCTGGGTCCAGAAGATCCCCTGGAGGAGGGAATGGCAACCCACTCCAGTATTTTTGCATGGAGAGTCCCATGGAGAGAGAAGCCTGGCAGGCTGCAGTCCATGGGGTCACACAGAGTCGGGCATGACTGAAGGGACTTAGCACGCACGGGGACTTTTAGCGATCCTGATGGCCTCTTCACACCGGAGATCGTCATTTCAGTAGTCAGGAGCAGGCCTTGGTGTGGCTGTTAATGTGGTATCAGTTTCTGGGTGCTTGCAGTATGCCTCCCAGATGAGACACCCAGCCTGACCTAGGGGAGCCTCTCAGCTCTACCAGCACCCCGCTGCTGCTCCAGAGAGTGCTAACACTTACCTGTGCTCACTGTAGGTCAGATGCAGTTCTATGTGTTTGACACACTCACTGGCTCCTCACAACCACCCAGGGACCCCTGTTATGTTCCAGTATATATGGGGAAACTGAGGAACAGAGAAGTTAAGTAACTTGCCCAAGGTCACACAAACAGGTGCTAAGTCACTTCACTCATGTCCGACTCTGTGCGACCCCAGAGATGGCAGCCTACCAGGCTTCCCCGTCCCTGCGATTCTCCAGGCAAGAACACTGGAGTGGGTTGCCATTTCCTTCTCCAATGCGTGAAAGTGAAAAGTGAAAATGAAGTCGCTCAGTCATGTCCGACCCTCAGCGACCCCATGGACTGCAGCCTTCCAGGCTCCTCCACCCATGGGATTTTCCAGGCAAGAGTACTGGAGTGGGGTGAGCTGGGCTCTGAACCACTCAGTCTGGAGCCTACAAAAGGGACCTAATGAAGAGAAAGGCTCAAGATGCAGGTCCTCTGGGATGAGACAAGAGGACATTACAGCCAGGTCACCAGGAACTGGGCCTTTTTCTGGGAACAGATGCAACAGACCCAAGTTGGGTGCCAGGGACAGGTGGGGTCAGAGGGCGTAGGGCATTGAAAGCAAGCCCACGCAAGCCTGATCAAGGCCTATGCAGTTCAAAGAGCTTCCTTTCCACCAGTCACCTTGAGGCCCTCCAAGGCCTGTTGCAAAGCCCACATTACTAATGGGGAAACCAAGGCTGGGGGTGGGGGGAAAGGGGCCAGACCAACTTCTCAAGCTGGCTCGGGTAGGGGTTGGTGTGGACCCACATGTGAGAAAGTGCACTGCTCAAGGGCTTCCTCCTTGACCGGGTGCATGTGGGCCCCAGGGTGTCAGGTGTGCAGGTCTGCAGGTGTTGGGCGGCGCATGCATGCCCTGAGCCCACCTGGATGCCTGGCCCACACGCCACTCCAGGCCCCAAGGGAAGGAAAGCAGTGCTTTGACTCCATAGGTTCCCCTCCATTGGTTCCCCCATGAATAAGCCAACACGGGGAGGAAGCATCAGCTAGCCAGCACTCACTCCACTTACTAAAGCCACCACCAGGACAGGCTTCTGAAGCCGAGATTAACCATCGGCCTCATGACTGGAAGCAATATGTATTTTACCTGCCCCTGCCCACCCTTTCGGAGAAGGTGATGGCACCCCACTCTAGTACTCTTGCCTGGAAAATCCCATGGATGGAGGAGCCTGGTGGGCTGCAGTCCATGGGGTTGCTAAGAGTTGAACACAACTGAGCGACTTCACTTTCACTTTTCACTTTCCTGCACTGGAGAAGGAAATGGCAACCCACTCCAGTGTTCTTGCCTGGAGAATCCCAGGGACGGGGAGCCTGGTGGGCTGCCGTCTATGGGGTCGCACAGAGTCGGACATGACTGAAGCGACTTAGCAGCAGCAGCAGCAGCCCACCCTTTTGCCTTTTTTGTTCACCAGGTTGAATCAATTTATTAGAGTTGCTTGCAATCAATTTGATTTGATTCCCCAACACTGAAGAAGAGAAATGAGGCATTGGGGCCCCGGAGCCAAATTTCACTCATTCAAATGAACCTGTGCCAGCCAGAAGGGGCCCAGCCAGCCTGTCACATGCCACCTGCCTTGCCCTCCACTGAGCTGTTCCAACCCCCAATCTGAAGGCTGTCTGAAGGCCACAGGAGATGGGGACACTCTCAGCCCAGCTGCATCCTGACCCCTGGGGCCCCTCTCCCTGACCCCAAACATTTCTAATTGAAACCAGATCCTCACCCCACTCGCCACTCCAGAAGATGTCACATCACGCACAGTCCAGTGAGCTGTGCTTTCCAAGGCAGAACCCCACAGGATGGGGCACCTAACTGTCCCTGTGCCCAGACTGCACCATTGGAATCCTAGGTGATCACAGCAATGACAACACTGGCCGACATCCACTGGGAGCTCCCCATGCACCAGGTGCTGGTTCCATGAACTCATCTAATGATGGAGATACTACGATCTGCTCCCTTTTCTCAGTGGAGACACTGAGGCTGGAGAGGTGAAGTGGCTTCCCCGAGGCCACACCAGCCACACGTGGTTGTGGCTCACACAGTGATGCACCATCCAAAAGCTACCATCAAGCCCCCTTTCTCTTCCTTCCTTTATGGCTGGAACACTGAAATGCTCACCTTCCCAGCCTCCCTGGCTGTGAGGAGTAGCCCCATGACATAATTTCAGTCAATGAACAAGAGGCAAAAGTCTTTGGAGCACCTATTTTCAAAGAAAAAGCCCAGCTAAAGGAGAATCCTTCACCCCCTTTTCCCCACTCCTCTCTGGGGGCCCCTTTTCCTTCTGGTTATTGAAGGAGGACACAGACATTATGGCCAGAGGTGCAGCAGTCACCTTGTGAGCATGAGGAGAAACTCACTTGCTAAATGTGATGGAATGGAAAATCAAAGGATGCCACGTCCCAGTGCCATCCTTGAGCTACTGTACCAGCTCAGGACTACCTTCTCCCAGCACTTGGATGAGCCAAAGAAACCCCTCCTTTGTTTAAGCCCCACTACCATCATTTTCTGTTACTCACTGCTGAAAGTACTCCTAATCAGTAAGATTCAAACACAACAGTTTGGCTCCAGAGCCCCAGAGCTTAGCAATCTTGTCCTACCTATAGAGGACATTTTGGAGGCTCTTCACGATGTACACTCTTTGGGGGTCCCCTACCCTCCCAAACAGAAGGGCCATTTATGCCATGTCACTTGGCAGCTGCCTGAGCACAGCTCATTGGCTGTAAAGTGGACACCTGACCAAGAGCTGAGGCAATCAGATTCCTGCTCAAATACCTGAACCCAGCCTGGGGCCCAGTCTCACGTAGAGAACACTGATGCTCTACCTGCATCCCTCTTTAGGAGCAGAGGGTGCATTTCTCAGCTGCTGGAAGTGCCGCTGATGGGAGACATCTTCCAGCTGCCACCCCTTCAAGGACAGCCTGAGCAGAAGAGAGCCCTGTCAGAGGTCACGCCCCCTTTCCTAGGCAGCCCAGTCCAGTGACTAGTTGGAGGTGGGTGGGTGAGGTGTGTTAAAAGTCCAGTCGTCTCACCATCTGAGTCCAGAGCTTTCTGTGAGATCTGCTGAGGACATTTGGAGGATGGTGTCCCAACCTGACCTTTCCCCCTTTCTACCCCTGAATCCTTCCTTTCCTTACACAGGTGTTGATCTTGAAAACCTTCTGAACTAAACATCTTCCAGGATAAACTCCATCTCAGAGCTGCCTCCCAGGGAAGCCAACCCCATGACGCAAGAACTACAAGGGCCTGAGACACAAGGGCTGAAGAGACTACGTCATCCAGAAACAGAGATGGAAGCAAGAGCCTGGAGCCCAGAGAGAGGCAGGTACCTGGCCCCAGCGAGGCAGCAGATGAAACTGCTGATTCCTAACATTTTCCAGCCCCTGGTACAGCCCTCGGGTTCTGCGAGACATCCTTGGTCCCTCATAATACCCCTCTTTGTTGAGCTTGCTTAAGTGAATTTCGATCTCTTGCCCTCAAACCATCCTTGAACAAGACCTGCTGCTACTCTGCATTTTAAGAATAAGAAACAAAAGCCCAGAGAGAAGGGGCTACCCTGAGGTCATAGCAAGTTAGTGAGAGAGGAAGGTCTTCATCCTTTACTCATGTAGCAAATAGCTATTGAGGACCTACTGTGTGCCATGAATTGTGTACATTTGGGGGTTAATAAAAACAGTGTCAGACTTTATTTCTTTGGGCTCCAAAATCACTGCAGATGGTGATTGCAGCCATGAAATTAAAAGACGCTTACTCCTTGGGAGGAAAGTTATGACCAACCTAGACAGCATATTCAAAAGCAGAGACATTACTTTGCCAACAAAGGTCCGTCTAGTCAAGGCTATGGTTTTTCCAATGGTCATGTATGGATGTGAGAGTTGGACTGTGAAGAAAGCTGAGAGCCAAAGAATTGATGCTTTTGAACTGTGGTATTGGAGAAGGGACTTGTTGAAGTCCCTTGGACTGCAAGGAGATCCAACCAGTCCATCCTAAAGGAGATCAGTCCTGGGTGTTCATTGGAAGGACTGATGCTGAGACTGAAACTCCAATACTTTGGCCACCTCATGCGAAGAGTTGACTCATTGGAAAAGACCCTGATGCTGGGAGGGATTGGGGGCAGGAGAAGGGGACGACAGAGGATGAGATGGCTGGATGGCATCACCAACTCGATGGACATAAGTTTGAGTGAACTCCGGGAGTTGGTGATTGACAGGGAGGCCTGGCGTGCTGCAATTCATGGGGTCGCAGAGTTGGACATGACTGAGCGACTAAACTGACTGAACTGAACTGTAAGCAAGGCAAACACCCCTATCACTGAGCTCACAATCCCATGAGAAAGAAAAACAAAAAAACAGACAATTACAATACAGGGAGATAAGGGCTGTGGAATCAGTTAGGAAGGGGAACTTATCCCAGGCAGGGAAGCTCCCAGCAACTCCCTAGGGGAAATGACATCTATGCCAAGGCCTATTAGAAAGTACAGCCCTCCAGGGAGAAGGGAAAGTGAAAAGGCTCAGAACTGAAAAGGAGTGGTGTGTGGGATCCACACACTGGTTTCCTCTGCCTGGCATCTTTCCCTTGGGGAGAGGGGCCTCAGTTTCCCTGGGCCCCTGTTGCTTCTGGGAGATGGCCAATCACCACCCTCATGTCCCTCACCACACGGTTAGGTCCACGGCCCAGTCTGGCCTGATCAGAGCCTCCCTCAAGAGTCTGCATCTCTATTGGAGACACAAGGGGGTGGAAGGTGGTAAGGGCTGAGGCATCCTGTAGCAGTGCCCGGGAGGAGTGTCCACATTGCCCGGATGCCCAGAGCTGCGGGGGCCCTGTCCCTCCTGAGCCTCAGGGTCTAGCTTTTCCTTCTATTCCGTGCCCTGCTTCACTGTGTCTTCGATAAATCCCCTGTTCTTGTTTCACTCTTTCATCAGAGTCAATTTTTGGTACTTGCAACCGAAGAATCCTGATTTCAGAAATTAGTACCACGAGTGGAATTTATGACATTAAACCTTAGGGATACGTGAGCTACCTGAAATTGGTTTTCTTAGCTCCATGGGGCCAAAATCAGAAGGACTCTGGTTCACATTATTCGACAGAAAAGAGGTTACCAATGGTATGCGGGGGTGAGCTGGTAATCATGCCACACATTCCGGTCACCAGGGACCAAGTGCCAACTGAATGTGAGAGACTCCAGCAGCTGCTGTGGGCCAATTTATAAAGGATGAGGAAAGCTGGGACCTTCAGCTGGATGGCTGTTCCTAACATTGGATAATTTAAAGCAAGAAAATGACAGGCTCAAATCAAAATGTTCGCCTCAAGGCACAGAATAAAATTCAGGGCCATTATATGAAAGAATCTTTTATTGCATATTGCTACAGAGCTTGAAACTGCTGAAGACGGAACTTCGAGATTGATTCTGAAGTTGCTGAATTACAGCGTCAGTAGAATTCACAACCTCACTTGGTCCCTTCTGTGAGAGGGAGGTCAGTGGTCAGGAAACATGAGCGTCCCACTGGAGTGGTGGTACCTGGGGAGATTACCAGGACCCTAAGCCTAAGCAGCTCACCGCCTCACCCTTGAATTCCCTCCTGGCGCACCTCTCACGTTTTCTCCCTGAAGAGTCAAGAGTCCAGACTCCTCGTGGTCCAGATGAGACGATGAAGAATCAGGGGAAGAGAAGAGTTATACTCAGAAAGGACTGCAGGAATGCACTAATTTCTATTTCTAAGGTATGAGGAAGACGTGTGGGGAGGATCTTGAGAGTGCCTTGATCAAGTGGGAAGGATACGGGTGGGGGCCGCACTGCATTTACTGATATGGGCGCTGTCACCAGAAATCCTGTGTTCAAGGTGCTCTTGCAGACAGTTGGCAGACGTTCTGACATTTGCCAAAATCACTAATGCGAATCTGAACCAAATGATGATCTGCACTAATTGGCTAAAAAGGACCAAAAATTCCCTGGCATAAGTAGGGGAAGGAAGGCAAAACAACCAGCCGAGAGCACCGAATGGATCCATCGATGGCCACAAACTCCAGGTCACTCCCTCTTCCTACTTCCCTTGCGGATTCTATCAGTGAGATAAAGTCATGATCTTGTCTTTTATAATCAAAAAATTAGTAACATATTTCAGATATACAAAACAAACACAGCAAACATCCAGAAACCTCTTATGCAACCTAAGATATGGAAAATAGGAGTTCGAGTCCTCCAGGAAGCAGACACCAAGATGGGATTTAAAAATGCCTACAAAGGATAATACCGGGGAGGCAGAGTAGGAAGAAGGGTCATCAGATCACTATGCGGTCTGACCCCACAGGACAGAGGAAAGAGTCCCAGACAGCCGCGCTGTTCTGAGAAAGTTTCAGGAAGGCTACCAGGAAGTCCTGGAGCCAAAGTCCCCCTCGATAGGACTGAGGTGGGGAGTGGAGGTGGTTGCCTGGTATCCCCACCGTGCCCAGTTGGGACGGGTGCATCCTGGGAAGCGTGTTGAGGTTGTTGTTCAGTCACCAAGTCGTGTGCAACTCTTTGTGACCCCATGCCAGGCCTCCCTGTCCCTCACCATCTCCCAAAGTTTGCCCAAGTTCATGTCCGTTGCATCAGTGATGCCGTCCAGCCATCTCATCCTTTGATGCCCTCTTCTCCTTCTGCCCTCAATCTTTGCCAGAATCAGGGACTTTTCCAATGAGTCAGCTGTTCGCATCAGATGACCAAAATACTGAAGTTTCAACTTCAGCATCAGTCCTTCCAACGAGTATTCAGGGTTGATTTCCCTTGAGATTGACTGGTTTGATCTCCTTGCAGTCCAAGGGACTCTCAGGAGTCTTCTCCAACACCACAGTTCAAAGGCATCAATTCTTTAGCACTCTGCCTTTTTTACGGTCCAGCTCTCACAACCATCCCACTGAAATCTCAGTTGGTAAAGAATCCGCCTGCAATGCAGGAGACCCTGGTTTAATTTCTGGGTCGGGAAGATCCACTGGAGAAGGGATAGGCTACCCACCCCAGTTTTCTTGGACTTCCCTTGTGGCTCAGCTGGTAAAGAATCCGCCTGCAATGTGGGAGACCTGGGTTCGATCCCTGGGTTGGGAAGATCTCCTGGAGAAGGGAACTGCTACCCACTCCAGTATTCTGGCCAGGAGAATTCCATGGAGCGAATAGTCCATGAGGTCACAAAGAGTCGGACATGACTGAGTGACTTTCACTCACAACTGTTTGTGACCACTGGGAAGACCACAGCCTTGACTATACAGACCTTTGTCAGCAGAGTAATGTCTCTGCTTTTCAGCACACTGTCTAGGTTGGTCATGGCTTTCCTGTCAAGAAGCAAACACATTCTGATTTCATGGCTGCAGTCACCATCCACAGTGACTTAGAGCCCAAGAAGAGGAAATCTGCCCTACTTCCCCCTACTCCCCCCTCGATGTTTGCCATGAAGTTTTGGGGCCAGATGCCATAATCTTAGTTTTTTTAATATTTAGTTTTAAGCCAGCTCTTTGACTCTCCTCCTTCACCCTCATCTAGAGGCTCTTTAGTTCCTCTCCGCTTTCTGCCATTAGACTGGTGTCACCCACATATCTGAGGTTGTTGATATTTCTCCTGCCTATCTTGATTCCAGCTTGTAACTCATCCAGCCTGGCATTTCTTGTGACGAGCTCAGCGTATAGACTAAACAAACACGCTGACAGCAGACAGCCCTGCCGTACTTCTTTCTCAGTCTTGAACAAATCAGTTGTTCCATAAGGGGTTCTAGATCCCTGGACTCAGGGAAATTGATAAAGGGTCTCTCTGGGTGAAATGAGAGAGCAGCCCATGGAGGACTCACCTCAGTCTACAGCCCCAGTCCTCTGCATTGTGGGCTCCCTCCATCACCTGTAACTGGCACAGAGATCTCAGTCCAGGGCTGGTTTGGACCCAGAGAGCCTCAAATAAAGGGATGGAGAGTACTTTTGAACAACGAACTATTGCCACAGCACAGAAGACACAATGCATCTTCCACTGAACTTCCCCCAAAGCAAGCCGCTGCTCTTTACCTGGGTCGCTGAGCACAGGAGAAGTGGAGGGGACGAGCAGGTGTCTGGCTCATGCTGACTCCTGGGGACAGGCAAGCCACGTGGCCTGGAGGTCAGAGTGGTCTTGCAACAGCTCAGGAAGAAGGCAGTTCTCACCTGAATTCACCACACACCAGGTCAGTGAGACATCAGCCCCCTCCAGGAGTTACTTCCCAAGTCCTAAAAGGAAATCAAGGCCCTTGTGTGTGACAGAAAGCCCACCTCAGCTTCCTGACGGGAAGACAAGGACCAGTTACAAAAGGAAAGGCCAGGAGGAAGCCATTTATGCTCTCCCTGCCTACAAATAGAGGGAACCAAAGCAACACTGAAAGCCCGAGGCACCCACAAAGCTGGGTGTCCCCGTCTGACACCAGAAAGGTGGTGCTGTGATGGCCCGGTCACACCCCCGATGCTATCACACAGACCAGCTAGTGTGAAACACAGCCAGCTCTTTGCCAGCAACAGTGGCGCATTGTAAACTCAAGCGGGTGCTGGCTTGGTTTGCAGCTGTTGTTCCAGATGTAGTCTCTCTGGTATAGCAAATTAATCCAGCCCCGGCCCTTGGTATCCAGTTACTGATCTGGAAAGTGGAATGTACTCCACGTGATAAACAGAAAACACCAGAAGCCGTTTGCTTGCACCTGACCAGGAGAATAGTAAAAGCTTACTGCCCTGCCTCAAGAATGCTGGCTTCAGAGTTCCTCCTGCGGCCTTGGACCACCTCCCCATCCCCTGGACATCACCCTGCCAAAGGGTTTATCCTCTGCATCGGCAGCAAAATGCAGGCAGGATCAGACCAGAAAGAAGTCACAGTGTCCCAGATATCTCGGTAAGACGCACAAGTGACAGAAACTGGGCCGTAATTCAGGGCCTCAGCGAGGATCCTGCAGGCCCAAAGTCTGAGACCTGTGGACTACTCTCTTTAAAGTGAAAGAGAATCTTCTGCCACCTGAACCCACTGTCTCTAAACAGGAGGCAGAATGCTTGGTGGGCTCTGGATTTTGGGAGTAGCCAGGAGATCAACTCCTTTTCTAAGGAATCCAAAGGTGCTCAGCTTTAAGGGACCCCATGCAGCAGAGGCTCCACAGGGTCCCAGCTGTGCTGCAAGCCCCTCTGCTCTCAGCCCTGGGCCAGCAGTGCCCAGAGCATCCAGGGCAGGGCATGATGCTGCATGGGGCTCACCTGCAGCGAGCCCCAGTGGGAAAGCCCCAGGAAAGTCTCCAGAGCTTTTGAACAAGTAACTCTTCTCCTTTGAGGAAATGGCTCCTTGCCACAGGCTGTAGAGAGACTGAATATCTGACTTTGAGTCACCAAGCAGTTAGCAGCCTGAGATGCCCCTCATGAACCAGATGCCATCAGTCCCCCGACCCCACATGGAGCATGCCCAGCAGCCTCCATCTTCAGTAACCCTGTCCCACATGGGAGTGACCTTTGATACTCTAGAGAGCAGAGACCAGTAGTATCAGAAAGGAATATTTTAGTTGCCACAGAAAACCCTGAGACACTAGAAAGGCTCACATAATTTTTAAAAATCCAAAGTCAACTGCTTCAGGTGAGGCTGAATCCAGCAGCTCAGTGATCTCACCAGAGACCGTGTTCCTGCCTCTCCTTTCTGCTTTCCATGGTGTTAACCTTATCCTTAAAGTGGGTTTTAGGAACGCCCACAAACCTGGGCATCCCCATCTGACACCAGAAAGGTGGCGCTGTGATGGCCCGTCACACCCCCAATGCTATTACACAGACCAGCTAGTGTGGAAAACAGCCAGCTCTTTGCCAGCAACAATGGTGCATTGTAAACTCAAGCGAGTGGTGTCTTGGTTTGCAGCTGTTGTTCCAGATGTACTCTCTGATATAGCAAACACTATGAACAAAGCTAGTGGAGGTGATGGAATTCCAGTGGAACTATGTCAAAGCCTTTGACTGTGTGAATCACAATAAACTGTGGAAAATTCTTAAAGAGATGGGAATACCAGACCACCTGACCTGCCTCTTGAGAAACCTGTATACAGGTCAGGAAGCAACAGTTAGAAATGGAAATGGAACAGATTGGTTCCAAATAGGAAAAAGAGTACATCAAGGCTGTATATTGTCACCCTGCTCATTTAACTTATATGCAGAGTACGTCATGAGAAACGCTGGGCTGGAGGAAGCACAAGCTGGAATCAAGATTGCTGGGAGAAATATCAATAACCTCAGATATGCAGATGACACCACGCTTATGGCAGAAAGTGAAGAACTAAAGAAAGTGATGAAAGTGAAAGAGACTGAAAAAGTTGGCTTAAAGTTCAACATTCAGAAAACTAAGATCATGGCATCTGGTCCCATCACTTCATGGCAAATAGATGTGGAAACAGTGGAAACAGTGGCTGACTTTATTTTTCTGGGCTCCAAAATCACTGTGGATGGTGATTGCAGCCATGAAATTAAAAGACGCTTGCTCCTTGGAAGGAAAGTTATGACCAACCTAGATAGCATATTAAAAAGCAGAGACATTACTTTGCCAACAAAGGTCCGTCTAGTCAAGGCTATGGTTTTTCCAATAGTTATGTATGGATGTGAGAGTTGGACGATAAAGAAAGCTGAACGCAGAAGAATTGATGCTTCTGAACTGTGGTGTTGGAGAAGACTCTTGAGAGTCCCTTGGACTACAAGGAGATCCAACCAGTCCTTCCTAAAGATTGGTCCTGGGTGTTCATTGAAAGCACTGATGTTGAAGCTGAAACTCCAATACTTTGGCAACCTGATGCAGAGAGCTGACTCATTTGAAAAGACCGTGGTGCTGGGAAAGATTGAGGGCAGGAGGATAAGGGGACAACAGAGGATGAGATAGTTGGATGGCATCACCGACTCAATGGACATGGGTTTGGGTAGACTCCAGGAGTTGGTGATGGACAGGGAGGCCTGGCGTGCTGCAGTTCATGAGGTCACAAAGAGTCGGACCCCACTCAACGACTGAACTGAACTGAATCTTATCCTGATGGACTTCCCTGGTGGCTCAGATGGTAACGTGTCTGCCTACAATGCAGGAGACCGGGGTTAAATCCCTGGGTCGGGAAGATCTCCTGGAGAAGGAAATGGCAACCCACTCCAGTACTCTTGCCTGGAAAATCCCATGGACGGAGGAGCCTGGGGCCCTTGGGAATGCTGTCGGCATTCCTGGTGCTTCTCTGCTTCCTCCTTCAAGTTCAGCGGCAGTGAGCGCAGCTCTGTTGGCCCCTTGTGGGAAAGCAGAGGAGCTCCTTTCCCAGAATCCTCCAGCAGCCTGTGTCTGATTGGCCTGAACTAGGTCACGTGCCCACCTGCGGACCAATGCCCGTGTCGGGGAGCTTCACTGGGCAGCAGCAGACATCCAGGGGCTGAAGGAAGCCAATCCTATACAAACAACATGACCAAGAGCTGTGGGCAGGGGGTGGTGCTCCAAAGGAAATGGGGTCTTTACTGCCATAAAAGTGGGGGGAATGGATGCTAAACCCTGTAAGCAGCAGGCTTCACACAGGGCACAGGGGAGGGAAGGGGAATCAGTTTTGATTGTAGAATCGTATTTTGCCTTGAATCTTATAAACTCTCAGAGTTCATGTCCCTGGGGTTTTTCCTTCTCTGGGGTCTCTGCTATCTGCGAGGAGGGGAAGGGAACCATAGCCCCTGGTGGAGAGAGGCGGGGAAAACCTCAGAGCTTCAACTTCAGCTATTTCTCATGAATATCCACCAACATGTCTGGGAACCTGGGCCCCGGGTTTAGGTTCCACGCTTGAAGACTTTTTGCCCTGCCTTGGAAGTTAGACCACCTTTCACGACAACACCCCTGCCTTTTTGTTATAAAAAACATTTCTCCCCAAAGCCAACTAACGAAACACACTTTTCAACGTTATATTTCTGCATTACAGCTTTCAATAAAGTCATATTCAGCTTGTTTACTGGACTCTGCCATCTCATCTCGTCTCAAGCAGAGATGGTCCTGGGGGACTCGTCTGAGTCCCCGGCCAATGTTTTGCTTGTTGTCACGCGCCAGGCAGTGCGGGGTAAGGGGGCCATTTCCTGATGCCTGTGAAGCCGTCTCCATCTGTTGGAAAGTGTTCTCTGGGAAGCCTTCACTTTGCCCAGAAGTGTTTTTTCTCTGCTGTAACTCTATGAGCCCTTCCCCACCCCGTCCCAAAACACCGCTTGTTTCCCAAAGGGGACAGAGAAATTGTTATCACATTACATTTTAGTCAGGAGCCACAGTATTTAATTCCAAGTCATTGCTTACTCCTTACATAAACCTGTTTTCCTCATTCAGTGGCTGTGTCTTTCTATCTGTGAGAAATTGTCTTGGCGAGGGGTTGAATATACCGTCCTTTTTTTCATTAAAATTAATGAAAATATTTTTTCATTTTATGGTTTTTCATCCAGGAGCAGGCTTTTCAGAAATTAAAGTCATGGAGTGAGGGATAGGCGCATTTACCCTCCTGCATGTATCTCTGCCTGTAACAAGGATCGCCACCTTGGCTGAAAAAGCCCCCTGGGAGGCCAGGTGCTGTCCCCACTGTGCTCTTCCAGGCAGCCCTTACATCTTCCCCTCACAGGAGGGTATGTCAGTCATCCCGCCCCTCCTGTCCCCTGGGGCCCAACAAGGTTCAGCTGAATCGAACTCCGGTGGGCAAGACGACGTGTTCTCTCGGAACGTGCACCCCTGAAGGCACCTCCAAGGTGGCAAAAGCTTTCCATCTCCCTCTGCAGGAGGCTGGAGCCACGGACTCTCGTGTTCGAGACACCCACCACCAGGCGTTGGGAGCAGTCCCGCCAGACCACAGCACCCTCCCTGAGAATTAGAGACCAAAGAGAGAGTCTGTCCCAAACAAACGGAGCTCCCAGCAGCTGGGCCACGGTTGGGTGGGGAGAGGGGAACCTGGAGGCTGTGGGAGAGGGTGAGGGTTCTAATGAGTCAAGAGCTGCAGTGATGCCCTGGAAAGGCTGCAGTAAAGGGAAGCAAGAATACGGTGGACCTGCCAAGGCGGGGCTTGGAGGGTGGGGTGAGGGAGAGGAGGAGGGATGGAAGGTGATGGAGGGGCCAGCAGACTACGGTTGGTGGTGGGGAGATATGCGTTCATAGGATGTGCGGCAGACGCACTCCCCAAGCAGATACGTCCAGTGGGAAGCTGGATAGAGTGTGTAGCTCCAGAGTCCAGAGGGAGGCCTGCTCTGGGCTGTCTTCCTGCTGAACTGCAGTTTCCTCAAAGGCTGCGACAGATTATTGTCACATGCCAGAGAATCCTGCAGCTGCCATATAATAGGTGCTGAAGAAATGCCTAGTGAATAAATGGGAGTGCTCCAGGCCAGCACAGGAGGTGAGCCTGGGAGTCTTACACACCTGTGCACGCCTCTGTGTGTGTGCACGCATGGAGGTGGGGGTGGGTGTGCAACACCCAGCGTGGTCCGGCCGGCATCTCACCTCAGCCACGGCAGTTCCTGAGGGGCCACTTCTCTTTCCAGCTTGATTCGTGAGACAGGTGTTGGCAGTTTATCTAACTGTGCTAATGAAGAGGATGGGGTGCTAATTTCTTCACTTTATTGAATCCTCCAATCCTTCACAGCCTTAGAGCCCTGAGAGGGGGGTGATTAAAAGACACTTCAGCATTCTGGTTATTGCCAATTAACAGACTCCAATATAAACAATTAATAAAGCCACTGTGGGTGGTGAGCGGGGAGGATTCGATGCCCCAGCAGGGACCAGCTCCGCCAGCTCCTGGGTCGGGGTGGGGCTGCAAGTCCGTCCCTGTGATCCGATAGACCACAGTCCGGAAAAGGCAGTGGCGGGGGCGGAGGCGGGGGTGGGCGGCTGCCCAAAGCCCCAGGGACCACCTATGCAGGGCTCTTTGGGCCCCCCAGCCCACACCTTTCTTCCCCTGCCTCCGCCCGCTTGACCAGGCAGTGGCCAAACCTGACAGGTCTTCTGCTGGAGCCAAGACCAAGGAGCCTCTAATAGACACCGGTGTGACTCTGCCCCACCGCTGTCTCCAAAGCTCGTTTTCTCAGGGGTAAAACATGCCACATGTGCCAGGGAGTGGCCTCGCCTCCTGAGGGGCTCACTGTGTGAGGCTCCGAAAGATGCTGGCACCAGGGCCCACGAGGGCCAGATGCCACCCAAGCTGTTCCTGGGCCATCTTCCAACCAACCATAGCGGGAAGTTAAAGGGGGGAAGACACACCTGGAGGGAGGGGCAAAGGAACCTGCTTGTGTAACCTCATCCCTCTCAGCCAGTCAGGGGCTGGACTCCAGGGCCAAACTCACAGACCAGGGGCGGGGGGCACGTTTTCAAAAAAGGGCCAATAGTAAACATTTGAGTTTTGCACTTTATCTTTTTGGGCTCCAAAATCGCTGCGGACAGTGACCACAGCCATGAAATTAAAAGATGCTTGCTCCTTGGAAGAGAAGCTATGACCAACCTAGACAGCATATTAAAAAGCAGAGACATTACTTTGCCAACAAAGGTCCATATAGTCAAAGCATGGTTTTTCCAGTAGTCATGTATGGATGTGAGAGTTGGACCACAAAGAAGGCTGAGCACTGAAGAATTGATGCTTTCAAACTGCAATGTGGCAGAAGACTCTTGAGAGACCCTTGGACTGCAAGGAGACCAAACCAGTCCATCCTAAAGGAAATCAACCCTGAGGATTCATTGGAAGGACTGATGCTGAAGCTCCAATACTTTGGCCACCAGATGCAAAGAACTGACTCATTGCAAAAGACCCTGATGCTGGGAAAGATTGAAGGCAGGAGGAGAAGGGGTTGACAGAAGATGAGATGGTTGGATGGCATCACCGACTTAATGGACATGAGTTTGAGCAAGCTCCAGGAGATGGTGAAGGACAGAGAAGCCTGGTGTGCTGCAGTCCATGGGGTTGCAAAGAGTTGGACACAACTCAGCAACTGAACAAAAACAAGACCCCATACCGTCTGGGTCATGACTACTCGACACTGCTGACATGGTGCAAAACAGCGTAGACCGTACGTAAGCCACTGATTGAGGCCTCGTGCCAATAAAACTTTCTTTACAGACAATGAAATGTTAATTTCAAGTCATTTTTCACACGTCACAAAATTTTCTTCTCTTGGTTCTTTTGCAGTCACTTAAAACACTGTAAAAACCACTTTTAGCTCTGAGACCACCTATAAACCAGTGGCAGGACAGATGTGGCCTACAAGCCAGAGTTTGACAACCCCAGATCAAAGCTTCAGGAATCTTGGGACCCCCTGGGCATCCCAAAGAGAAATGCCCTGGGGTACAACCCCTCGGAGGGAGCCGGGAATATGAATTGCCACCACATGGCCTTGCTGGTGGAGGCTGGAAGGCAAAATAACTGGGCACAGACCTGGTTCCACCAGAGAATCAAATGCCCCCAAAAGATGGCCCATGAGGGACAGCAAGAGGCTGAAAGGCACGGTGTGTGCACAGATGGACAAACAGACACTGACATGGCGTGATGTAGTCATTCTCCCGCTGCTCGGCTTGTGTGGGGCATGGACAATCCAAAACGGCGGCCGGGCCTCAGCATCTGGACCCGGGACCAACTGCTGCCCTCAGATGGGACCGCGGGTGCATCTGACCTTCTGAGACTTCAAGGTAAATGAGAAAGAACAGACCCAGAGGAAGCTGAGAAGTCCTCTTTCTCTCCTCACCCCCACCCACCTTATTCATGCAGTCAACAATACTTCCCCCCGCGTCTACTAAGGGTGGCTTGGTTTTCAGCGTGAGACAAAGCCTCCCAGCCTTGCAGCTGTCCTTGGAAATGACCCTGGGGGAGGGGAAGTGTTGCATTGGGGTTGCCAAGGACGTCCCTGTGCTGCCTGGGGAGAGAGAACAAGCAGAGGACATCCGAGTTGACAGAGCAGGTGAGGAGTGTCTTGAGGGAATCCAGGCTGTTGGCAAAGCAAGTAATTTAGCAAAGCCAGTCCCATGTAGAAGCAGCAGGAAAGTGTCCCCAAAGGTTTCACGGAAAAGGCAATATTGATTGATGGGAAGGAGAAAGCATCAGCTTTGAAAAACCGAGAGGTGACTGACCACCGGACCACTGGAGGTTCCTGCCACAGCTTCCTCAGGGCACCTTCTCAGGCTGCGGACAGGTGGCAGAACCAGAGCTCCAACATCATGTCTGGAGCAGCAGGGCCAAGGCCCAGAGCCACCGATGGGGGCACCAGGGTGCTGGGTGGCGTCCTGAGCACCTCTCTTCTCATCCTGTACAGGCTTCCCTGATAGCTCAGTTGGTAAAGAATCCGCCTGCAATGCAGGAGACCCCAGTTTGATTCCTGGATCGGGAAGATGCCCTGGAGAAGGGATAGGCTACCCACTCCAGTGTTCTTGGGCTTCCCTCATGGCTCAGGGGGTAAAGAATCTGCCTGCAATGTGGGAGGCCTGGGTTCGATCCCTGGGTTGGGAAGATTCCCTGGAGAAGGGAAAGGTGACCCACTCCAGTATTCCGGCCTGGAGAATTCCATGGACTGTATAGTCCATGGGGTTGCAGAGTTGGACACAACTGAGCGACTTTCATTTTCATACCATCAACTCAGAAATACTACTGGTTTACCTTGAAAGTGTGCCCCAAATCCAGCCACTTCTCCCACCCCCACTGCCATTCAGGGTGAGCCTGGAAGAGCACAGTCGACCTCTCCCGGGTCCCCCGCCCCACATCAGGTCCTCCACACGCAACTAGAGTCACCCTCTCTGGTTTCCGTGGTTCCACGCCCTGCCTTCCCTAGAATGCATCCAAATTTGCAGCGTGGCTGGAAACTCTGCAACCCCGTGGTCACTGTGCTCGCCTCACTTAGGCATACCCACTCCGCTCCACACCCAGGACTGGCTCCCCATTTCCTGTCATCTGTCTTCCCCCAGATACCCCCAGATTCCCTCCCTCACTTCCTGCAGGTGGCCCCCCAGTGATTCAGCTCTTTCCCCCACCTCCTCCTCATTTGTCTTCCCTGCATTTCATTCCTCTGGCTATTTTATCTATTTCTAGTGTGTTTCCTGCTACTGGGAGAGGCCTGCTCTCTACAGATCCCCAAGGACCACCGTATAGAGTTCTGGGGGGAGTCTGTCCATGTGGATGGGGAAAAAAAATCACATCTGTATTTTCACTTATCGTCAGTTAAAATTGACCACCTCCTTCCCGTGTGCATGTCAGCAGCGAACCACAGTAGTCATCTTGGGTCCCGTGGCTCTGTCACACGTGGAAAGTGCAGATCATTTCAAATCGTCTTATAATTGCAGCAGAAATCTTGAAATACCATTTATGCTCAACCTTACTTCAAAATGATGGTGGTTTTATTAGACCCACTGCTCGATCTTATTATTTAATGCATTAATAAAGGAGCACATGTATTACTCCATCGCAATTTTTTCTTAATATTTTGATAACTGCATTTTAATGTAATTGGTTTCCTTTGAATCTTAGAAATTTCATTGCGTGGATTTACAAATGATATTCTGAAAAGGGGATCTATCGCCCTTCCCAGACCCCAGAGAGGTCCATGGAGTCCCATCAGTGAGGAGCCTCTGTTCTACATGGAAGCTCTGTGCAGAGAGGGCCTGACACAAAGTGGGACAAAATAAAGGTGGGAGAGACTAGGGTGCGGAGGAGGTGGGGGAAGCGGAGGAGGGTGGGGGAAGCGGGGGAGGGAAAGAGCCAGCACAGAAATGAATAAGGCTTAGTGGTGAGACGGAACTGGAATCAAACTGCTCTGGGTGAACCCAGCCCCATGATGTGCTCAATGTGGAGCCCTGCGTGTATCACAGAAATAGGCAGAGCCTCAGTTTCCTCATCTGTAAGATGGTGTGAATCATACCTCCTTATATAGTTGTGAAGATAAAATTCTGTGCTTGGCGCCTGGCCTGGTACATGGTGAATGCTCCATAAATCATGGCATGTTTTGGTCAATGCTGTTCCTTCCCCAGTTCTAGGCTTTTGCCCAAGGATCTGGCTCCCCAGCCAGGAAGGCATATCCCACAGAGCTCTCCCCTCTCAGGGGCCCTGGGCATTCTAAGGAGATGCAGTGCCCCACCTGACAGGCTAGTAGGGCCGGGACTGGACAGAGGGTATCCTGTCCATCGCAGCAGGGCTGAGGGTCCTGCCCGCGCAGACACGCTTGTGTAGGCGGTGTGGATGGTGACCCTATATGGGCAATCTGCCAGGACCCTAACTCGTGAGGCTGAGGGCACTGAGGGTAGCAGTGCCAGGGAGGCATCTGGGACAAGCCGTTAGGAAGGGGGTCCTGAGGACCTGGGATAAACGTGGCCCCTGTGCCCCGCGGCCTGAGTTCCCCTTCCACCTCCCCGAAGCCAGCCTCCCCAGGGTCAGCACCCTCGTCCTTCCCGCTCAGGGAGCCCAGGCTGGCCTTTTGCCTGAGGCCCTGCGTCCCGACCTCTTGCCCATCACCACGCACACGGAGAATGACAGCCTTTGTCCTGGCACTCTGTGGACAAGGACGAGGGAGCAGAGGTACCAGCCTCACAAGTACCCAGAGGACGGAGCCACACCCGACAGCAGCTGCCCTGGCCTAAACAGGCCACGCCCCTGCCTCAGGACCTCCCCCCGGCCAGGCCCTCTGCTCTTCACCCAGATGTCCACAGGATCTGTCGCCATCACTCCCTCTCAGCTCAGCTCAAGTCCCAGCCGCTGCCAGGACCTGCCAGAGGTCTAAGGTGGTGGGAAGATCTGGCTTCGGAGTGGTTCATCTGTAAATGGGCTGGTCCTGTTGGCTTCCTGGGATTGGCCGTGAGGACCCCAATGGGGCTGGGCACCCCTGGGTGGAGCAGGAGCATGCGCCTGGTAGTTTGAGCATTCTCTGGCATTGCCTTTCTTTGGGATTGGAATGAAAACTGACCTTTTCCAGTCCTGTGGCCACTGCTGAGTTTTCCAGATTTACTGGCATATTGAGTGCAGCACTTTCACAGCATCATCTTTTAGGATTTGAAATAGCTCAACTGGAATTCCATCACCTCCACTAGCTTTATTTGTAGTGATGCTTCCTAAGGCCCACTTGACTTCACATTCCAGGATGTCTGGCTCTAGGTGAGTGATCACACCATCATGGTTATCTGGGTCATGAAGATCTTTTTTGTATAGTTCTTCTGTGTATTCTCGCCACCTTTTCTTAATATCTTCTGCTTCTGTTAGGTCCATAATGTTTCTGTCTTTTATTGTGCCCATCTTTGCATGAAATGTTCCCTTGTATCTCTAATTTTCTTGAAGAGATCTCTAGTCTTTCCCATTCTATTGTTTTCCTCTATTTCTTTGCATTGATCACTGTGGAAGGCTTTCTTATCTCTCCTTGCTATTCTTTGGAGCTGTGCATTCAAATGGGAATATCTTTCCTTTTCTCCTTTGCCTTTAGCTTCTCTTCTTTTCTCAGCTATTTGTAAGGCCTCCTCAGACAGCCATTTTGCCTTTTGGCATTTCTTTTTCTTCGGGATAGTTTTGATCACTGCCTCCTGTACAATATCACGAACCTCTGTCCACAGTTCTTCAGGCACTCTATCAGATCTAACCCCTTGAATCTATGTATCACTTCCACTGTATAATCCTAAGGGCCTGGATTTAGATCATACCTGAATGGTCCAGTGTATCCATAAGATGGTAGAGGAGGACGTGTGCTCATCTTCTCCTGTGAGAACTCCAAAACTGCAACTCGCTGCTGAACAACCATCGATAGGAGAATGTTGGATCCCACCAAAAAGATACCCCACACCCAAGGGCAAGGGAGAAGCCCCAACAGGATGGGGAAATCATGTTTAGAATCAAATCCCATACCCGCCAGAGACACTCAGAAGGCTCAAATGAAACCTCGTGTGCACCAGGATGGCGTGTGGCAGAAGCCCCCTTGGAGGAGGTCGCCATCAGCCCCACCATAGAGCCACCGAACAGACGACCCACAGCCTGAAAAACAGTTATGCCAAAGAAGGTCTCGCACTGTTACAGAAGTTCTAGGGCCCACAACAGATTTCCAAACCTGGGAATCTGGCAAAGGAACTGAGAAACCCCAGGGAATTTAACTTTGGGATTTGATTACACAACTTCCGCAGGTCTGAGGAAATAGACTCTTGGAGGGCACGACAAAACCTTGTGCGCGCCAGGACCAGGAGAAAGGAGCCAGGGCCCCAAAGGAGAGTGAGCCAGACTCGCCTGTGAGTGTCTTGGGTGTCTCCGGCGGCGGCGGCGGTCCATGGTGGCCTGCGGCGGGGCTGGGGGCACTGACCACAGCAGCGCTCCATAAGTCCTTTTGAAGGAGCTCACCATTGCCACTACCCCGACCATAGTTTGGCCGCAGCCCTGCCCATCAACAGAAAATTGGATTAAAGATTTACTGAGCATGGGCCTGCCCATCAGAACAAGATTCCCCCACAGTCAGTCCCATCCAGAAACTTCCACAAGCCTTTTATCCTTATCCATCAGAGGGCAGACAGAATGAAAACCACAAACACAGAAAACTAACCAAACTGATCACATGCAACACAGCCTTGTCTAACTCAATGAACCATGCTGTGTAGGGCCACCCAAAACGGACGGGTCATGGTGAGAGTTCTGACAAAACGTGGTCCACTGGAGAAGGGAACGGCAAACCACTTCAGTATTCTTGCCTTGAGAACCCCGTGAACAGTATGAAAAGGAAAAAAGATAGGACACTGCAAGATGAACTCCTCAAGTCAGTAGGTGCCCAATATGCTACTGGAGATTAGTGGAGAAATAACTCCAGAAAGAGTGAAGAGACAGAGCCAAAGCGAAACAACACCCAGTTGTGGATGTGACTGGTGATGGAAGTAAAGTCCGATGCTGTAAAGAACAATATTGCACAGGAACCTGGAATGTTAGGCCCATGAATCAAGGTAAATTGGAAGTAAATTTGGCCCCCTGAGGGACCAAGGAGATGGCAAGAATGAACGTTGACATTTTAAGAAATCAGTGAACGAAAATGGACTGGAAAGGAGGAATTCAATTCAGATGACCATTACATCTACTTCTGTGGCCAAGAATCCCTTAGAAGAAATGGAGTAGACCTTATAGTCAACAAGAGTCCAAGAGTACTTGGGTGCAACCTCAAAAATGACAGAATGATCTCTGTTCGCTTCCAAGGCAAATTATTCAATATCACAGTAATCCAAGGCTACGCCCTGACCAGTAATGCCAAAGAAGCTGGAGTTGAACGGTTGTATGATGACCTACAAGGCCTTATAGAACTAACACCCAAAAAAGATGTCCTTTCCATTATAGGGGACTGGAATGCAAAAGTAGGAAGTCAAGAGATACCTGGAGTAACAGGCAAGTTTGGCCTTGGAGTACAAAACGAAGTAGGGCAAAGACTAACAGAGTTTTGCCAAGAGAACACACTGGTCATAGCAAACACCCTCTTCCAAGAATACAAGAGACCACTTCACACATGGACGTCACCAGATGGTCAGTGCTGAAATCAGATTGATTGTATTCTTTGCAGCCAAAGATGGAGAAGCTCTATACAGTCAGCAAAAACAAGACCAGGAGCTGACTGTGGCTCAGATCATGAAGTCCTTATTGCCAAATTCAGACTTAAACTGAAGAAAGTAGGGAACACCACTAGACCATTCAGGTATGACCTAAATCAAACCCTCCCTAGCGTGAAAGCACTCTTCTGCTCATTGGCACCCCTTTATGTCCTTTAAGGGAAGTGGGCTGATGTCATTACGCCCATTTTACCGATGGGGAGATCGAGGCTTTGAAGGACAAGGTGACATAGAGCCCAGGTCTTTGCCGCTGCGTGAGGGTGTGTGTTTCTTCCTGCAGCTCTTGTACTGGACTGAATGAGGGGGCATTCATTTAGACTCATGTGAGTTCTGAGGTTGTCCCGGGGCCCCATCACTGTGCCCAGAGAGGGGGACTGTGTGCATTCAGGGGGGTTTGCAGTGATGCCAGCCTTCATTAATGGACCCCCGACTGCATGCTGAGCATCTGACTCCGGGACTTGTCTGACCTCGCAAGTCCAGGAATAGGTGCAGCTGTCCCCACCGGAATGAGGAAGCAGAACCTGCACCAGGAGTCAAGGCTGGTCCTGGAGATGAGAAAATCTGTGCCTGTCCTGCAGCACTGCCGGGAGGCGGCGACCAGAGGACGGCTCGCGTGGGAAGAAAGAGAATGCTTGTCTTGAAGAAACTGTGAGTTTGGGGACTGGGACGTTGGAGGGGACGCAAGGGCTGTGGCTGCTGCAGAAGACAGAATGCCAGCCAGGAAAAGCAAGCTGGCAACCTCCCTGGGAGGCACACACTGAGCCAGTGAAAGAAGGAGCTGCCAGCACAGCTGCGCCCTCAGAGCCAGAGATGCTCGTGGCAAAGCTGGGGTGAGGAGGGGGCTCCTAGGGACCCTGGGGTGATACTGGGCCAGGAGGGCCCCACTCACCAACCCTCCCCTGCCAGGTGTGGCCACCAGGCCTCTCAGCCCCTCCTGCTTTCCAGGGTCCAGAGTTAGGACCCAGGAACCTTCTTCAGATGGGATGGACTCATGGGTCTTGCTGGACAGGTGTAAGTTTCTGAGGGCTGGTTTACCAGGTTGGGTACCTGGGGTTAGAGTGCAAGGCATGAGGACATCTTGGCATTTCCAGTGGTAAGTGTTTGTGAGAGCTTATGCGCATGTGTGTGTGTGTGTACAGTAAGGGTATGGTGCATGCATGTCTTCATGCACGGGCCAGCACGTATGTGTCTGCATGTGCATGTGGCATGTACATATGTGTCATTGCATAAACTTGGGTGTTTCGTGCACACGTCCCGTGGCATGAGGTATGTACACGTATGTATATGCACTCTCTCTCTGCAGAGAGCGTGCCTGAGTGAGGGCATGGGGGAGGATCCCTGCTGCTCCCATCACCACCACCCCCCCAAGCTGGCTAGGGAGGAGGTGCCAGAAACCAGAGGCCTGGGGAGCCTTCTTCTCCCAAAGGTGCCACCACCAGCAGAGGAGGAAGGGAGGGAGGAAGCAGCCCCTTATTTAAACGCAAATAACTGAAATACAACTTTCTTTATTAAAATGTAAATTGCACCTCAGTATCTGACACCTCCCCAGTGCCAAAGCCACAGAACACAATGGGGGATCAAAGCTGCAGGACCGCCCCCCTCCCCCAGTCACCCAGCTGGTGAGAGGCCCCACTTGCTGGTGTACGAAGCAGCGGAGGGCAGAGAAGAGGACCCAGGTGAGCTTGGGATGCTGAGCCAGATGCTGGTCTCCAGGGCTTCTGGGAGAGGGGAGCAGCCGCTGATGGCAGAGGTGGGGCTGGCGGTCTGGGCTGTCACCCATCGGACACCCGGCTGGAGCTTGCCACGGGACACCTGCTGGCTCGTGCTCTGTGGTTTCCTAATGAGCCTGGGCTCCCTGGTGAGCCTGGAGCCCTCAGCTGGGAGACGGTAAGAACTCTTCGTCTACTTGCCAGCGTGGTGAAACGGATTGCCTCTTGGGTGGGCAGAACCCAGCTGATGACAGCAGAGCATTGGGGCGTCCCCAAAGCAGCCCTCAGCTCCGAGTCCAGGAGAAGGCTGCCAGGTACAGCTGTGCAGATCACTGGGGCACTGCCGCGAGGCCCATGCCCTACTCCCCAAGCTGGGTGACTTGGCCCAGGGGCCCAATCCTCTGGGAGGAAGGAGATCTTTTTTTCAAGCACAGACACATTTGGTTTACACCTTTTCCTAATTCATCAACCCGCAGAGGGCGCCTTTTCCTGATTTTCACACAGTCACTGTAGAGGCTGGGGGCCCCTCAGACCCCAGACTCCTCTTTCTCCTGCCTTACACCCTCCTTTCAGATCCACCCCTCCTCCCTGCTCCTTGGTCTCCACCCCTGTCTCAACAGTCTGTCTCCTCTACTCATCTTCTATCTACTATCCTACCCTCTCTGTGGGTCTCTCCAGTTTGCCCCCTAGAATCAGTCTACACGGAGTCTGTACCCCCTAGGGTCCCAGGGAGGTTCAGACAGCCCAGGGAGGGTGGGCCAGGTCCTTGATGGCTCAGGGCCGAGCTGCACGTGCAGAGAGCCCAGCCGGGGAAGGTCCCGCCCCTTCCATCTGCCGAGCTCCTAATATAGGCGCAGCAGCCCGGGCGCGAGCGGGGGAAGCAAGGGAAGCAGAAGGCAACGTGGAGCCGGAGGGTGACAGGGCTGCGTTTCCTCCGTATAAATAGTCCCGTCTGTCGCCCTGGGGGCGGGCGTCTTCCTGGGGCACTTCTGATGTCATCAGCTTCCCAGGGGAGTCTTGCTGGGGTGAGGCGGGGCCGATGACAGGGTCCGAGACAGGCAGGCAGCGGTGCTGGGGGCGTAGAGCAACACATCTGACGGCCAGCGCCTTGGTAGTTCCGGCCTTTCCCAGGCATCTTCCCGGCTGTTCGCGGACCCACACCCCGGGCATCATGCGATGGCTTGTGCCCCTCGAAGACACCTACAAAGACACCTTTCCCTGACGTCACCCCCAGATCTATCAGTTTATCCCACCCAACCGAGCGCTTACTAGTCCTGGGGGCCACCCTGGGGCTCGTGATGAGATGGTAACCTCCTTTAGATCCCCTCCTGCTCTTGGAGGGACCCAAGTACCAGCACTGAGAAAGATTTTGGGAAGAGATACTGGCGGCCCCTGGCTCTCTCCACGCTAGCCTCACTCTCCCAGCAAGGCTCTGCCTGGGCCTCCGAGACTCGGCTGTGTCCCCGCCAGGAAGAAAGAGCGCAAAGACTTTCTCTCATGCCCACCCGGGCAGCCACCCAAGTTCCCAGCTTCTGCTGGCGTCTCTGAGTGTCCACACAGGCTTCTTCAGACCCTGCTGCCCTGTCAAGAAGGCAGAGGAGACAGAGCTGCCCCCAGGCCTGGGGCAGAAGCGCTGCTCTGCCCATCAGAGTTGGGAGCGGGGCGGGAAGGGATGGTCCTTAAGGGCAGGCAGCTCCAGGCAGCCTGGAGTTCCCACGCTATGAAGGGCATCCTGCTGGTCTGCTGGCGGGGCCCTGGTCTGGCCCGGACAGCCCCTTGTGGGGGTGATGGGAGCTGCCAGGGTTCTCACAGATCCTGACTGATAAGAATGGCCTCAGACTCAGCAGCAGGGCTGAGGTTTGAACAGGAGGCACAGGAGGGCCCTGGGCCGCTGCCCAAGGCTGGAACCTCCCTCCCACAGCCCAGGAGCTGAGTCAGTGTGAAGGGGAACCTCCCTCCCCCTGTGGAGACGACTCAGATTCGCTCAGAGGGGGGCGCTGGGAGGCTGTGGACAAGGTGGGGGCTGTTCCCTGTAGACCCCTTCATGCCTGGTGGGTTTCCAACAGTGCGGCTCACACAGAACAGCGAGCCTGTGACTCTGTTGCTCACTCTGTGATGTTAGGAATGTCACCCCACCTCTCTGAGCCTCACGTCCCCCTGCAACAGGGGGGTGACCTAATACAACAGTGCCTGGAGCACAGCAAGGACTGTCCTGAGGACCAAGGCCCCCGGATCTCTACTAGGAATTCTGTCACAGGAAGGGGCCCTCCTGGCCCAGGAGTTATGACTGGTGTCAGCACCGCCCCCCAGCAGCAGCCCAGTGGCAGCCCCCCTTGTGAGGAGCTCTGGTCTCTTCCAGGGGTCCCCAGAGCCCCCGTGGCCCACATCGCAGCCCTCCCTTCCTGTCTCTCTCCCCACCCCACTCCCAGCGCGTCCTGGGACCACCTCCCAGTTCAACTTGGGCACAATGGGATTAGAATCTTTGTCTCTGGGCTGCCTCTGAGCTCTGCACAGCTGTGGGCAGCAATCCCCAAGTCCAGGGACTCATGCTAGAACCAGGGCGGAGGGAGAGGTCGTCCCACAGCTGCTCCAAGGGCCCTGGGGCCAGAGCTTTGGGGAGACGCTCTCACATCAGGCTCTGCAGACCCTCGGCTGCCTTCAGTGCAGTGACAGGAGCTGTCTCCTCTCCGGTTCTTGGTTCATGTGTCAACATCCTCTCGTCTGTCTCTCCAAAGGAGGCTGCCAATGGGCACAGGTGGCAGCAAAGTCATGCCCAGTTCTCAAGGAGGGGGGGGGGTCAGAAAACTAGAAGATTCTAACACCATTAGGCGCTAACTGTGTGACGTTTTGTTTATTCTCATGACAACTCTGTAGGCAGGGCTGCCATGTACAGTTGGGAAGGCTGTTCACTGAACAAGGGCATCTGGCCAAGGGAGCAGACCGTGATCTCCCCAAGCAGCATACCTGGCATATACCTATGACCCTTGGAGGGGAGAGGCAAGCTTTTCTTAATCTATGGAAGGGCACACTATGGCCATTCACGGCTTAGGAGTAAGGCCTATTTTATCTCCATTTTATCATTTGCAGACTGAGACACAGAGAGTTTAAGACATTTGTTCAAGATATGCCCAAGATTCGGAGCTGAGCTCTGGAGCCAAGAATTCTGGCTTCAGAGCCCACACTCCTCATGCAGCCTTGTCAGGGCCGAGCCAGTCACAAGAGGACTGCTGGGGCCAAGCAGTCCCAAGCCTCGGGGACCCTGAGAACCAAGGAAAGACAGTCATCTCCCCTCGGCTCCTCGAGGGTCTGGCAGCCCGAGGCACCCGCCACAGGGGCAATGTGGAGTGGCCGGAAGGGCAGAGACCAGGACTCTGTCTCATCATGATCCCGAGGAGGTCACCTTGCCTCACAGAACCTCAATTTTCCCACCTGTAAAATGGAGCTGACAGGCCCCACCCTATCTGCCTCACTGGCAGGGGATTAAAGCATCTGTTTGAAGGATTTAAAAGGGAGGGAGTTATTCTCCAATGCCTAAAATCACACCTAGAATTGCTTCAGTTAAAGCTCAACACGTGGGAGGGATAAATTAGGAGTTGGGGAATTAACATATACACACTGCTATATATAAAACAGATGACCAACAAGGACCTACTGTGTAGCATAGGAAACTATATTCAATATTTTGTCATAAGGAAAAAAGAATCTGAAAATATATATATATATAACTGAATCACTTCACTGTACACCTGAAACTAACATTATAAATCAATTACACTTCAATTAAAAAAAAAGCTGGATACATATTTGTCATCTGCTTAATACAACTATTATTTTCCGAGTCTGTCTGTGGAGGTCCCCCCCACACCCACCTTTTACTGCCTGGGAGCCAGTCCTTCGCAGGCTGCCTGCCTTCCTTCTCAGACACAGAACAGCAGAGCCCAAATGCCAGGGCGCTCCCAGCTAATGACTCAGCCTCCAAAACGAGTCCAAACATCTGGCTGACAAAGGGCACGGCTCATCGGAAGCAGCTCCTTCTGCACAAATATGTTCTTAATATTCAATTAGTATTTATCCACCACGAACAACAATTACACCATTGACTCTCAATGAAGTGCCTGGTTAATTAATTAACGCAGTCTTTAACATGCTGACAGTATTTCTCTATAAGCGCGATAGTTAAAATAATAGCACAGTGACGCCAGGATGAGCCGGGGGCAGGCGGGGGCGCCCTGGCTCTCCTGGGCTCCAGATGTGAGTCTGGAGCTAAGCATGTGCCACACAAGCCATCTTCTGCAGTTAAAAAAAAATCACAAAAAAACACTGATTTTTGAGCAAGCCACTTAACCCCTCCCAGCCGGCCTCCTCTTCGGAAGTGGGTGGGCCAGATGATGCCAAGGTTCCTTGGAGTCCTAAACCTTTGCAAGGGCTCTGTAAATGACATTCAGATCTGCACTGACCCCCCTGCCGCACTAACTGCCGTACCCAAGGTCCTCCTGGGCTCCACACCATCCTCTCTGTAAACCACACACGCCAGTAGCCGCCCTGCCCGCTGCTGACCATTCCAGCGCCTCCTTCTCAGGCCCCGTTTCTTGCTCCTGCTGTTTCCCGTAGGTGATGCTGAGAGCTCAGGTCTGACTTCCGGTTTGGACCACTCCCTTCTCCCAGCCTCTCCCCCAAATCCCTGGGCTACCAGCCTCCCAACTGCTCCGTCTCTCTGCTTCCAGCTCCATCAGAGCCTGGTTTCACCCCACCACTCCACTTACCAGCGGTGTGACCCTGGCCCAGTTACCCAATGCCCCAGGCTGCAGTTTCCCCACTTCTAGAATGGGGATTGTCACGTGGGCCATAATCATCGCCTCCACTGCCTCAGTCAGAGCGGGCTAACCTGCCCTGACGGACCCAAAATGCAATGGCTCAGAGTCAGCAATGGTGTACTTCTCATTCGCCCGCAGGTTGGTCCCTGCAGTACAGAGACTCCAAAGGCCCAGGCTCTTTCCCTCTCGTTGCTCCAGCTGCCCCAGGTGGCTCTGCCATTGCCCTGGTGCTCCCAGCTGGGTCCCCATGCCCGGTGTCCCGCTGGGCAGGAGTGTGGGGAGAGTAAGGCTGCCTTCTCGAAAGCCCTGATGCCCACTCAGTGCACGTGGGTGAGAAGGGGTTTCACGGACACACATGGCCGCAAGGGAGGGTGGGAGATAAGGTCAGGTCGTGCGCCCAGGGAGGAGCGAGCGGACCGTGATGGGCCAGTGCAGTCCCTGCCACGTGCTCTCAGAGGGTTGTTAGAAGATCAAATGAGTTACTACATGTAAAACCCTTAACGCTTGGCACCGTGATTACTGTGTGTGCCCGAACTAGTTCTATGAATATGATGACCAATCAGACTCATTCCCGGTGTGTGAGGACCCCACAGAGGAGGGTGGTAGAGACTTATAACCCACCTACTATCATTTAGAAGGAGCTACACCTGGGGTATACTCAAGGTGCCGTGGGACAGGCTAGAGGAAGTGCAAATCTGGGGTGTGGGGGGCGTGGTGCTGAGTCTCCAGAAATGGGGACAGTTGATCAGTCAGAGATGAGATTCCAGCCCCCAGCTATGCAGGGCCATGGTAAGGAGGCAACGTGGGCACCACCAGATCCACGAGTACCTATGGTCACGCTCTCAGGACAGAAAGAGGAGATTTCCTTCCGGGCACATTGGGAGTCTCTGGAGGGGGTTAGGCTAGCATTGGGAGTGACGTCACCTGACCTGAATTTCAGAACATTCCTTGGATGCAAAATGTAGGGTAGATTAGAACAGGGCTACAGACTGGCCCTCAGCATCCTTTCTCTCCTGTCTGGTGTGCCCACCAAGTATTGTGGGGCCTGGCAGGCTGACACTCCATTTCCAGACTCACTCACGGCTGAGTTTTGGAATATGAATTTGGTTCTGCCAGGTGAAAGCAGTTGCCACCATCTGGAAAGCACAGTGAGGTGGGCCGTCTTCCCCCTTGCCTGTCCTCCGCTGGCAAGCAGGGGGAGAAGACATTGAGTAGCTCTGCATCAGTTATCCAGCATCCAGTGAACCATTTCTGGAGGGACCGCTGCAACGGAGAGAGGACCATCCTTATCCCAGCTTAACTCACGGTTCTAACGGTGACCTGGGGATCCCCCACTGTCATGATGAAGCAGCAGTTACAGCTCCCCTGGCGAGCCAGTTCTGCAGTTAGCAGATGAAGGCCCTTCCGAGGACTAGATTAACTAGTTAACTAGATTAATCTAGGAGGACTAGACTAACACCTGGAGGGCTGTAAATAGAGGCTAGCAGGGAGGCTTTCAGAGTGGTCTAAGCAAGAGATGATTAAAGGCCTGAAGCAGGGCGGTGGCTGCAGGCTGTGGAATTGCAAATAGATTTGAAAGACAATCCTGAGTAGTCCACTAGGCTCATCACTCTGTTTAGGTGTAGGGACAGTCCAGTGGTTAAAACTCCACACTTCCACTGCAGGAGGCACAGGGTCAGTCCCCGATCAGTCCCCCATCAGGGAACTAAGATCCTGAATGCTGCGAGGATTAGCTCTTTAAAAAAAAAAAAAAAAAAAAGTCTATTTAGGTGTAGATGGGGGAGGAATTAAAAACTGACCCCAAATCTCCTGACCAGCATGGCTGGTTGAAGAAACAAGCCAGTGGTGGAGGAGCAGGAACAAGGAGGGAGGTGACGGTTCTAAACTGGTCTGTTGGGTGAGGACTTGGGGAGGGACCTCCAGGTGGAGGCGCCCAGAGGCAGGTGCAGACTGGAGTCCGAAGCAGAGGAGGAAGCCTGGGACACGCTGGTCCAGAGCTGGGAATTCCGGCCACGGAGGACACGAGAGACACGGGTGGGAAGGTGTAGATGGAGCACAGAAGGGGGTACCAGAGTGAACTCTGGGGAACCCTGACATTTAAGGGGCAGGCAGAGGAAAAGCAGCCCAAGCAGGGCTGTGAGAAGCAGGAGGGGACAGGGGCAGAGACACATGCTCAGTGATGGCAGCGGAGTCCTGGAGAAAGTGGGGTCAGATGGGGTAGGAGGGTGTCAGGGGTCCCTGGGCACCAGGTGCCCTGAGACAAACCTTCCCGTCCGTCTGGGAGGCTACCGGCAGCCCGCCGCATCCCCACATACTGCAGAAATGGGGTTTTATCTTCATCTTGATTTCCTCAAGGGCTCCCTTACACCATGAGCTCCTCGGTGGGCTTCCTGAGACCCCTGGGACAAGGTGGGCTCAGAAGCCACGCTGTGCGGGAGTGAGGAGTGGGTGGGGGTCGAGGAAGTACAGGAGGAGCTCTTTCCAGGTCTGCAGGGGAGGAGGTGGGAACAGGAGGTGGGGCTGAGGAGGTGATTTCCTTTGGGTGGGAAGGGCAGACGAGAGCGTGACTGTAACCAGACAAGGGGGGCCTGAAGGGGGGAGATGGACCCCTCGCCTCCATTCCTACTGCTCAGACTGCGGACGCCACACCCCACCCTCCTGCACTCCGAATCATTCCTTGGCTCCCCGTTGCCCAAAACAGAGTCCCAGGCTCCTTGGGTTCTCAGGACGAGTCCTCCCTAATCTCCTGCAGCCTCCTTTCCTAACTATTTGTCTGCTCTTTCCTCACTGAGAAACCTGCTGCTGCAATCAACCGCTCTGATTTAATCTCCCCCAAGATAGACCATAGTCATTCACGCCTTAGGAGAAACCATTTTAGACTCTGTTAAACACTTGTTTGAGTTCCCTAATGGCTTCAGAAATGTAGGAAATAAAAGGATTTGACCCTCTGAGAAGCTGAGCTGTGATAGACACCCACCCAACAGACATGCCCCCATCTTCCTGTGTGGGGACTCAAGGAAAGAAGCGCCTCCCCAGGGCCACCCACAATTGCCAAAGCCAATCATAGCAAGCCCACTTTGTCTCGTTAGCCAGTGATTGGTCTAAAGGTGGGAATGTGGCCCAGTTTTGGCCAATAAGTTATAAAAAGAAGTTTTCAGGAAAGATTCTGAAGAAGACTCTCTGACAAAAAAAGAGAGCCATATCCTAGGATAGGAGCCCTTTTTGCCTGCTTTTAGATACTGTGGTATGAGTATGTGATGTGGCAGCCACTTTGTGACCATGAGGGGAAGCTTGGCAGATACTCTGAGAATAACTGAGTGGAATGATGGACAAAAATGAAGTAAGGATAATGTACTAAGCCATTGTACCTACTCTGTATCTACCCAGCCTCTTGACATTTTGTTAAGCAAGCTTGTGACCTTAAGCAAACTGCTTCAGCCTCCTCATTTGCAATACAATAATAATAATACTTGCCTCATAGGGTTGTTATAAGGATTAAGGTGAGTTATTATTTGTAATCTTCTTAAAAAATATGCCTGCACATATGCCTGGAAATATTGGTGTTTGATAACTAGAAATAATAAAAACTCATATTGGCTAAGCCCCTTTAAGTTGGCTTTTCTGACACTCGGATGGTGAAGAGGGAGCTCCGTCAGCAGAAGGGCAGGGCTGAAAAGCAGCACAGAGGAGCCAGGATGGGGCTGGGGTGAATGTGAAGGTTTGGGAGGATCTGGAGCCTCTGGGAGGATGGGGTGCCATGCCAGCCTCTGGCATACCAGCTGGGTGAGGGGGAGAGGCTGCCGTCTGCATGGTCTGGATGGCAGGGGGGACATCCACCCCTCTCCTTCAGCTCAGTCTTGGCTTAAAGGGCAAACCCATGCCTGCTGCAGAGGGGATCTAAGCGCGAATGGGCTGCCAGTGCGATGACCTTTCCGGTGCCCAGGGCGGCATACGACCAGGCTCTGTGCATCTCAATCTCAGCTCCAAACCATCCAAGAGCCGCCCTGGCCAGGCAGGCCCTCCCCTATATCTGCTGTGAAGTTTCATACCTCTGGTAAAAAAAAAACTGGTGGCTGGGGTCCCATAAGCGGCTCCATTTCTCTATGCTGGCCATCTCTAGGCCAGGTAGAACCCCGGACCTCCTGGACTTTCAGTCTTCTGCTGGATTCTGTGAGCCAAAGCTCCCCCTTCCCCGGTTGGCTTCATGAGTGTGTCCTTTGTACATGTCATGCAGGGCCCCATGCTTCGTTTATCGCTCTGCCCTTGCCTTCTTGAAATCAATAATTTTTCAACAAGGGACCCCTGACTTGAAAAATCAAGGGGCCCAACCAACACTGGGCCCACTGACTATGCAGCCAGCACCGCTCTTCACCCAGGCTGCCTGAGTGGAGGCTCCTGCTCTCGCCACCGCAGACCCGAGCACACGCATGTCCCTCCCTTGGTTCCAGCAGGCGCCGCCCTCAGACTTGGACCCCTGGACGCCTCCCCCAACCAGCCCACCACGGAGCCTCCCAAGCACCTCTTCCTGGTCTCAGATTCCCATCTCAGCCTGCATGACTGACTTAATAGCTCCTAACCTCCACTCCCCTCTGTGTGTCTGCCACTGAGATCTTTCTAAATTACAAATCCAATCATGTCCCTCACCTGTTTATAACACTTCAGGGGCTCCCTGCAGCTTAAGTTATAAATTCTAAGCTTCTATGGCCCAGTGCACAGAGCCCTTCCTGATCCAGCCCCTGCCTGTGTATCTAGAGATCATACCAAGCTGGTCCCTCCTCCCCACTACCGTTTCTTTTAATTTCCAGAAAGAGCCTGTTTCATGCTCTGTGTCTCCGCACACACTGTTTATGCCGCTGGAGTGCCCCGTCCCCCATTCTTCATCCAGTTAAGCCTTGTCATCTTTAGAACTCAGGTGCCACCTCCTCCAGGAAGCCTTCCCCCATTCCCTGCAGCCCCGAGGGCCTCTCCCAGAGTGGTGGCTCTGATTGCCTCCTTGTCTGCCTCCTCCTGGTCTCCTCGGAATCCAGCACAAAGCCCGCTGGGGCAGCAGGGTGGTGTGTGCTGACCCCTGGGGGCACCAAAGTCACTTCCTTCTCTGGACCTTGGTCTGCTGGCTCATTCATTCAGCACACATGCTGGGCACTGAGCAGACATCTGTGATGCAGCCAGGACCAACCAGACACAAGCCCTGGCCTCGGGGAGTACGATGGGCAGGAGGGGATGACAAGCGTGGGGACTAATGAGAACGTGTGATAATGTCCAATGGAGGAGCAGGGCAAGGAAAGAGTGTCGGCGATGCTGCTGCCTTAGATCTCAGGTGGGGTCATCAGAAGGGCCCCTCTGCTCAGGGGACCACTGGGCAGAGGTCTGGAGGACGTGAGGAGGGAGCCCTGCGGGGGTGGGGGTGGGGTGAAGTTCCAAATAGAAGGAACAGGGCAGGGGAAAGGCAGGAATGCTTCACGGGTCCCAGGGACAGTCAGGATGCCAGCGAGGCCGGGACAGGGTGGGTGAGGGGGCGGATGAAAGGAGATGAAGGTCAGGGAGGAAGCGGGCCAAATCCTTATAGACCGCAGTGAAAGCCCCGCCCAGCCCCGAGGTACCCCCCAAACCAGCCGCTCTGGCTCCTCCCACTCCTACAATGAACAGGTCCGTCCTTCCACGACCTCTGCCTTCTGCCCCTTGATCTTCCCACCATTTCCTTCAGCCTTCAGCATCGCACCTCCTTCCTCCCACCCCCAAACCAGAGAAGCCAATAGAAGGAAACACCCAGGGGACCCCCCCACCCCTGCCTGCTCTCCTCCCGCCCCCACCCCCAGACTAGCGTTCTGAGTGCCCCTCTCCACATCCTGTCAGTGCTCCTGGGATTCCAGCTATGTACACACCGCTCCACACTGAGCCTTGGGGCTCACCCACTGTCTGTGCTGGTGGTGGGGAGGGGCAAGGGTGGAACTCAGGCAGCTGGCAGCCCGGGAGACTGAAGGACTGGGGTCAACACCCCCAAGGACAGCCTCCTCACAGAAGGTGGGAGCAGGCAGTTAAATGTCCTTCTGATGGACGATGCTGAGAGGCACTGTGCAGAGCTGACCTCCAGCTGCCTGGAGCAGCGATCCGCTCAGTGCCACTGTCCCCATGTTAGCTTTTCCTCCTTCCTTCTCTCATTCCCTCCACTCCCTCAGGCATATTTTTCTGGGGTACTTCCCAAATGAACTTGTCTCAAGCTAAATGTGGAGTTTAACTTGCGCCAAGTCTTTATTCTCAGGCTCTGCTTTCAGGGAACCCAAATTAAGCCAGTCCCTGTTGTTACATAATGCAGGAGGGGTCCCTCCTCCCAGCCCTCCAAGTCACACCTGTCCCTCAACCCCCACCTCCTGGAGAATCTTCCCCAATCCAGCCTCTGCTCTCTCCACAACCTGATGTATTCCCTCTTTTCTGGATCAGTTCAGTTCAGTCGCTCAGTCGTGTCCAACTCTTTGCCACCCCAGGGACTGCAGCATGCAAGGCTTCCCTCTCCATCACCAACTCCTGGAGCTTACTCAAACTCATGTCCATCAAGTCGGTGGTGCCATCCAACTATCTCATCCTCTGTCATCTCCTTCTCCTCCTCCCTTCAATCTGTCTTTCCCAGCATCAGGGTCTTTTCAAATGAGTCAGTTCTTCGCAGTAGGTAGCCAAAGTTTCAGCTTCAGCATCAGTCTTTCCGATGAATATTCAGGACTGTTTTCCTTTAGGATGGACTGGTTGGATCTCCTTGCAGTCCAAGGGACTCTCAAGAGTCTTCTCCAACACCACAGTCCAAAAGCATCAATTCTTCAGCATTCAGCCTTCTTCACAGTCCAACTCTCACATCCATACATGACTACTTTGACTAGACAGACCTTTTTTGGCAAAGTAACGTCTCTACTTTTTAATATGCTGTCTAGGTTGGTCAAGGTTCTTCCAAGGAGCAAGTGTCTTTTAATTTCATGGCTGCAGTCCCAATCTGCAGTGATTTGGGAGCCCCAAAAATAAAGTCTGTCACTGTTTCCACTGTTTCCCCATCTATTTGTCATGAAACGATGGACTGGCTGCCATAATCTTAGTTTTCTGAATGTTGAGTTTTAAGCCAACTTTTTCACTCTCCTCTTTCACCTTCATCAAGAGGCTTTTTATTTCCTCTTCACTTTCTGCCATAAGGATGATGTAATCTGCATATCTGAGGTTATTGATATTTCTCCCAGCAATCTTGATTCCAGCTTGTGTTTCTTCCAGTCCAGCGTTTCTCATGATGTACTCTGCATATAAGTTAAATAAGCAGGGTGACAATATACAGTCTTGACGTACTCCTTTTCCTATTTGGAACCAGTCTGTTGTTCCATGTCCAGTTCTAACTGTTGCTTCTTGACCTGCATACAGATTTCTCAGGAGGCAGGTAAGGTGGTCTGGTATACCCATCTCTTTAAGAATTTTCCACAGTTTGTTGTGATCCACACAGTCAAAGGCTTTGGCATAGTCAATAAAGCAGAAGTAGATGCTTTTCTGGAACTCTCTTGCTTTTTCCATGATCCAGCGGATGTTGGCAATTTGATCTCTGGTTCCTCTGCCTTTTCTAAATCCAGCTTGAACATCTGGAAGTTCATGGTTCATGTACTATTGAAGCCTAGCTTGGAGAATTTTGAGCATTACTTTGCTAATGTATGAGATGAGTGCAATTGTGCAGTAGTTTAAGCATTCTTTGGCATTGCCTTTCTTTGGGATTGGAGTGAAAACAGATCTTTTCCAGTCCTGTGGGCACTGCTGAGTTTTCCAGATTTGCTGACATATTGAGTGCAGCACTTTCACAGCATCATCTTTAGGATTTGAAATAGCTCAACTGGAATTCCATCACCTCCGCTAGCTTTGTTCATAGTGATGCTTCCTAAGGCCCGCTTGACTTCGAATTCCAGGATGTCTGGCTCTTGGTGAGTGATCACACCATCATGGTTATCTGGGTCATGAAGATCTTTTTTGTATAGTTCTTCTGTATATCCTTGCCACCCCTTCTTAATATCTTCTGCTTCTGTTAGGTCCATACCATTTCTGTCCTTTATTGTGCCCATCTTTGCATGAAATGTTCCCTTGGTATCTCTAATTTTCTTGAAGAGGTTTCTAGTCTTTTCCATTCTATTGTTGTCCTCTATTTCTTTGTATTGATCACTGAGGAAGGCTTTATCTCTCCTTGCTATTCTTTGGAACTGCATTCAAATGAGAATATCTTCCCTTTTCTCCTTTGCCTTTAGCTTCTCTTCTTTTCTCAGCTATTTGTGAGGCCTCCTCAGACAACCATTTTACCTTCTTGCATTTCTTTTTCTTGGAGATGGTCTTGATCACTGCCTCCTGTACAATGCCATGAACCTCCATCCGTAGTCTTCAGGCACTCTGTCTCTCAGATCTAATCCCTTGAATCTATGTGTCACTTTCACTCTATAATCATAAGGGATTTGATTTAGGTCATACCTGAATGGTCTAGTGGTTTTCCGTACTTTCTTCAATTTAAGTCTGAATTTGGCAATAAAGAGTTCGTGAATCTGCCACGGTCAGCTCCCGGTCTTGTCTTTGCTGACTGTATAGAGCTTCTACATCTTTGGCTGCAAGGAATATAAACAATCTGATTTCAGTATTGACCATCTGGTGATGTCCATGTGTAGAGTTCTTCTCTTGTGTTGTTGGAAGAGGGTGTTTGCTGTGACCAGTGCGTTCACTTGGCAAAACTCTGTTAGGCTTTGACCTGCTTTGTTTTGTACTCCAAGGCCAGATTTGCCTGTTACTCCAGGTAGTTCTTGACTTCCTACTTTTGCATTCCAGTCCCCTATAATGAAAAGGACAACTTTCTTGGGTGCTAGTTCTAGAAGGTCTTGTAGTTCTTCATAGACCCGTTCAACTTCAGCTTCGTCACCATTACTGGTCGGGGCAGAGACTTGGATTACCATGATATTGAATGGTTTGCCTTAGAAACAACAGAGATCATTCGTCATTTTTGAGATTTCATCCAAGTACTGCATTTCGGCCTCTTTTGTTGACTGTTATGGCTACTCTATTTCTTCTAAGGGATTCTGCCCACAATCAGGAGATATAATGTCATCTGAGTTAAATTTACCCATTCTGGTCCATTTTAGTTCACTGATTCCTAAAATGTTGTTCCCTCTTGCCATCTCCTGTTTGACCACTTACAATTTACCTTGATTCATGGACCCAACATTCCAGGTTCCTATCAATATTGTTCTTTACAGCATCGGACTTTACTTCTATCACCAGTCACATCCACAATTGGGTGTTGTTTTTGCTTTGGCTCCGTCTCTTCATTCTTTCTGGAGTTATTTCTCCACTGATCTCCAATAGCATATTGGGCACCTACTGACCTGGGGAGTTCATCTTTCAGTGTCCTATCTTTTTGCCTTTTCATACTGTTCATGGGGTTCTCAAGGCAAGAATACTGAAGTGATTTGCCATTCCCTTCTCCAGTGGACCATGTTTTGTCAGAACTCTCCACCATGACTTGTCCATCTTGGGTGGCCCTACTATGGTTCATAGTTTCATCGAGTTAGACAAGGTTGTCGTCTATGTGTTCAGTTTGGTTAGTTTTCTGTGTTTGTGGTTTTCATTCTGTCTGTCCTCTGATGGATAAGGATAAGAGGCTTATGGAAGTTTCCTGATAGGACAGACTGACTGCGGGGGGGTGGGGGGACTGGGTCTTGTTCTCATGGGCTGGGCCATGCTCAGTAAATCTTTAATCCAATTTTCTGTTGATGGGCGGGGCTGTGTTTGACCTGTTGTTTGACCTGAGGCCAAACTATAGATCATTTTCTGGATCATTTACATCTAAACAGGCTCAGGTCCCTCCCAGCAGAAAGAAGGTGGAAACATCCTTCAACCCCACTTCCCTGTGGCCTCCAGAGCTCTTCCGGCTCCACCTCACTGGTGCTGGTGTGTCTGGGACCACTGCCCATTCACTACACCTTGAGACACACTCTGGTTTCCCGCCTCCCTCCCTGGATGCTTCTTCCCAGGCTCCACACCTCCCACCCCACCCAGGTCCTCCTTCTCCAGGTGCAGGAGCTCCTCAGGTGGGACCCTGGGTCCTCTGGTCCTCACACGGCATGCTGTCTTCCTGGGGGCCTGCCAGGGCCCCCAGATATCTGCATCTGTGTGTGTCCAACCCAGACCTGTCCCCCAAGCACACACCAGATAGCCAACCGCTGTCTTTCACCTGCACTTGGATGTGTCAAAGACACGGGAAATTAGTACATCCAAACATCCCACCACAGCCTCTACCCACACCTTCTCCTGGGCTCCCCATCTCAGCACAGTTACCAGTCTCCATCCAGCAAGGGCACAGGTCCCACACCAGCCTGGGATCAGCTTTGCTCCTCTCTCCCCTCCCCCATGTCCAAACTACCACAAATCCTCTAGATATTGCCTCTTAAACCTTTTCTGAATTGTCTGCTTGTACCCATTTCATTATCACTAAGCTAGTCCTGCGGAGAAGGCAATGGCACCCCACTCCAGTACTCTTGCCTGGAAAATCCTTGGACGGAGGAGCCTGGTGGGCTGCAGTCCATGGGGTCGCTAAGTCGGACACGACTGAGCGACTTCACTTTCACTTTTCACTTTCATGCATTGGAGAAGGAAATGGCAACCCACTCCAGTGTTCTTGCCTGGAGAATCCCAGGGACGGGGGAGCCTGGTGAGCTGCAGTCCAAGGGGTCGCAGAGTCGGACACGACTGAAGCGACTGCAGCAGCAGCAACAGCAGCAGCAAGCTACTCCTGGGCACTCAAAATTGCCATCAAACTAGGGTAACTAGATCAAACACAGAATGTCCAATTAAATTTGAGTTTCAGATAAATAATGATTTTTTTTTTAATATAAGCATATCCCAAATACTGCACGAGACATACTAAACAATTATTCATTGTTTATTTGAGCTTAACTTGACAGTCTGTTTGATGGGGAAGGGATTGTGCTTGTTTATTGCTCTGTGTGTGTGTGTGTGTGTGTGTGTGTGTGTGTGTGTGTGCACCACACCATGTAGCTTTCAGGATCTCAGTTCCCCAACCAGGGGTCAAACCTGGGCCACAGTGGTGAACATACTGAATCCTAATGACCAGACTGCCAGGGAATTCTCCAGCCTGCATTTTTAAAATATATCCTTTTCTAGTTAAAATGTTAAAATTTCATGAACTTTTTAAAATGTTTCAAGGTGCTTTCAAGGATCATCTTGTATTTTTATTTGCAAAAACTGGCAATCCTAATCCTAATTGATCTCCCCGCATTCCCACACTGTGGCCTGATGATCTCATTCAAACACACTTTGCTAAGTAGCCAGTGAAGCCAAGTTATGTACATCGTAATCACTAGATTCACCTCTTTTAAGAAAAGTATATGTAATGTATAGCATAGTGACTATAGTTAATAATACTATATAGTATATTTGAAAGCTACCAAGACAGTAGGTCGTAAAAGTTCTCATCACAAGAAAAAAAAAAGTTTGGAACTATGTATAAATGATGGATGCTAACTAGGTTTATTAGGTGATCATTCTGTAATAGATACAAATATCAAATTAATATGCTGTGTACCTGAAACTAATATGATGTTATATGTTAATTATAGCTCAGCTGTTTTTTTTTTTTTTTTTTAATTTGGCTGTGCCGGGTCTTGTCTGTGGCATACAGAGTGCTCGATCTGTAGTTGCCACACGTGGGATCTAGTTCCCTAGACTAGGGATCGAACCCAGTGCCCCTGCATTGGGAGCGCAGAGCCTTAGCCACTGGACCACCAGGGAGGTCCCTGCTGCTGCTGCTGCTCAGTCGCTTCAGTCGTGTCCGACTCTGTGCGACCCCACAGACGGCAGCCCACCAGGCTCCCCCCAGTCCCTGGGATTCTCCAGGCAAGAACACTGGAGTGGGTTGCCATTTCCTTCTCCAATATAAACAAAAAAATAAATGTTAAAAAATTGAAAGTACAGAGAGGGATGTTGTAGGAGTTTGGGATAAGCAGGTACAAACTACTGCATATACAGTGGATAAACAACAAGGTTCTACTGTATAGCACAGGGAGCTGTAGTCAGTATCCTGTGGTAAACTATAGTGGAAAGAATATTAAAAAGAATGTATATATAACTGAATCAGTTTGCTCTACAGCAGAAATTAACACAACACTATAAGTCAACTATACTTCAATAAAATAAAAGAAAAGAAAACACCAGGGGAAAACACTTCTCAGCTCAAAAAAAAATTAAAAGCACAGAAAATTCAGTTACTAGCAACAACTTAAATCTGCTAATATTGTATTAAATGCCTACTGTATACCAAGCATGCCTAGAAAATGAAATGTTACATTTAACCAAACATTCCAATGAGCCCAGTTATCATAGGTAATATACATCACATTTGGCATCACCATTGGCAAGGATTATAATACAACAATATAAGCAGCACTAAGACTGAATTCAGCATTTTGTAAAGATAGGATGCTTCAGAGTCACCCATAAAGCATCTGAGAAGCACACAAACATTAACCCAGGATCCGGAAAGGACCCAGGGCTGAGTGCCAGGGACACGGCGATCTGATCCAGTCTCACTCATGCCTTGTTGTTGGATTGGGGCAAAGCGCTTGACTTCTCTCCACTGCAGTTTCCTCGTCTATAAATCGAGGAGCAAGACTAAATGATCTATCTCTAAGGGCTCTTTTGGCTCTGATTCAATTAACTTAGAGTGTGATAGATTGAAGAAATGCTGGCTAATGGTGCTTCTGTTGAGAGAATGCTGAATATACTAGTTTTTACTGTACTTCTATAAAAATGAAAAAGTTCTTAACTTCATATCTCTGAGAGGAAAAGATTCATCATCATTGGAGTAGAGAAAATGTGGTCAATGTAGTATGATTCTGTAAGGATGGAAATGGATTAAGAAATTTTTATAGAGTCCCCAGAAATCCAAAGGGCTTCCCTGATAGCTCAGTTGGCAAAGAATCCACCTGCAGTGCAGGAGACCCCGATTTGATTCCTGGGTCGGGAAGATCCACTGGAGATGGAAGAAGCTACCCACTCCAGTATTCTTGGGCTTCCCTTGTGGCTCAGCTGGTAAAGAATCCACCTGCAATGTGGGAGACCTGGGTTTGAGCCCTGGGTTGGGAAGATCCCCTGGAGAAGGGAATAGCTACCCACTCCAGTATTGTGGCCTGGAGAATTCCATGGACTGTATAGTCCAAGGGTCTCAGAGAGTTGGGTACGACTGAGCGACTTTCACTTTCAGAAATCCAAGGACAGAGCAGACACTGGAGCCCTAATTCCCAGGACAAAGGTACCTATGGAAAATCTTAACAATGTGCTGAAGTCAAGATCTGCAAAATGGATACCAAAGTCTGGAGGAAGTTCACATAGCTTTTAAGGAGAGCACCTTTTGCACCTTTCTCCCAGTTCTGGGAAATCCAGTTCCTCAATAGCATGCAGAGAGTAAAATAAAACAGCATATTTTCCAGTGGTAGCTTGTGCTTCTCTGAGATGTCTAAAAAATGAGAATCTAGACAGATCCTTTGATAGACCAAGGAGGCAGTTTGTATTGTCTCCAGAAGTTATTGAAAACTTAATAGTTTAGAATCTACTCAGACTTCCTAAAGTAAAACAAGCAACACATAATTCAACTATACTTTAATAAAATATAAATTAAAAAACATAATACAGAAAAATAGTCAAATAACCCACCCCCAAAATAGCAGAAAGGAGGAAATAGAACTGTAACTGATAACAGAAGTTACAAATGGAAATTGAATCATAAAATGGAAGTTCTAATCCAAGCATATCAGTAATTACGTTAAACATAAATGATATAGACTTACCAATTAAAAAATCAGAATTATTGGAATGAATATAAAAACTAACAAGACAATAATTTTTTGCTTACAAAGAAATGCACTTTACAATGTAATAGTAAAAGTTGGGAAAAGATATACCTTGCAAACAGTAATCAAAGAAAGCTGGAGTGGCTATCTTAATAACAGACAAGATAGGTTTCAGAGTAAGTAAAATTACCAAGAATAAAGAGGGACATTTTATATGTCTAAAAGTGTATGCACCTAGCAGCAGAGCTTCAACATGCATGAAGCAAAAACTGATAGAAGTGAACAGAGAAATAGACAAGATCTACAATTATAGTTGGAAGTTTCAACATTCTTCTTTCAGCAATTGATAGAAAAAGTAGATAAGTAAGGCTATAGAACTGAACAATATCCTTAACAAACTGAATGTAATGAACATCTGTAAAGCACTCTACCTGTTGACAACTGAAAGCACATTCTTTTCGAGTGCATATAGAACATTCACCAACACAGACCATATCCTGGGTCATAGAACAGACCTTAACATTTTAAAAACTGAAGTTATACAAAGTATGTTCCCTGATCATAATGGGATTAAATTAAAAGTTAACAACGAAAAAGTTAACTGGTAAATCTCTAAACACTAGAGATTGAGTACTACTATCCAATTGAATACTACTCAGCAATAAAAAGAGACTATTGAGGACTTTCCTGGTGGTACAGTGAGTAAGAACTTGCCTACCAATTCAGGGGACACGGGTTTGATCCCCAGTCCGGGAAGATTCCATATACCACAGGGCAACGAAGACCATGTGCCACAGCTACTGAGCCCGCCTGCTGCAACCACTCACAGCCACGTGCCTAGATCCCGTGCACTGAAACGAAGGCCAACTCCCACTTGACACAACTGGGGAAAGCCCTTGTGCAGCAGCAAAGACCCAACATAACCAAAAATAAAATAATACATAATTTTTTTTTTTAAGAAAAGAGAGAGACCCTTGATTCAACATCTTGGGTAACCTCAAAGGCATTTTGCCAAGTGGCAGAAGCCAACCTCAAAAGGTTACATGTGTAGATTGCATTTCTATGATATTCTGAAAAAGGCAATGGAGAGCAGATCAGTGGCTGCAGGGGCTAGGAACAGAAGATGGGTGATGACAAAGGGTCAACGCAAGGGACTTTAGGGACTGATGGAATTGTTCAGAATCCTGATTGTGGTGGTGGTTACAGAAATGTAACATGTATGAAAACTCATAAAACAGTACACCCCCCGCCAAAGTCCATTCCTTCGGGTACATTAATCTTCTTTTCAATGCTTTAATTTGACCCTGTCATTAATCTGCTGAAAATCTTTCATGGCTTTCCAGTGGTCTTGGACAAAAGCCCGACTCCTCATAGACAGGGTCTGCAGCCCATCTGCCAGCCTCCTCTCCCACCAGCGAGCCTTCACTCTGCACCCTCCCCCTCCCCCGCAACCAGCCCTTCCTCAGTTCTTTGAAGATACCGACTGCCTCAGGGCCTTTGCCCAGGCTGGGTACCCTTGCCTAGAGGCTTCCTTCTGCTTCTCTGCAGCCAGCAGTTGTGAGTTGCAGGAAGGGAGGGTGTGGAGAGGCACACTCTAACCTCTTCCCAAGCACCCCCAAACTGGTGAATGGCTCCTCCCCAGACTACCTGATTCACCCTCCCCTCCTTTCCTCCAATTCCCCCCTGAACTTGTCAAGGACCCCAAGGACCGTGAGTTTAAAACGCAGATTGTGAAGTAAACCTCAGAACACATCCCTTACCAGTGATTTTCAAACATAGCGGGGTTGGGGGGAGATGCTGATGAATGCAGATACAGAGCATGTAACCCAGGAGGCTGGGGGCAGGGGAGGGGAGGAATCGGCATTCCAGCGGGACACGGAGGCCTCTGGTGGTCCTGGGACCTCGTGGGGGCGCTGCCCCACCTCCCTCTCCCCTCCGGGTGGGGGCCCACGTGGCCGGGGAGAGGGGGCGGCCTCTGAAAGGCCCCCTCGTGGGCTCGAGAAGCCCCCTGTTTGAAAACAACTTGGAAACCTTTTCATTTCTTCTTTGTGGGGAAGAAGGAAAACAAGGCTGATTTCTCTCCACATAACCGTCCGGGACGCAGGAGAGCGCGGGAAACGGCAGCTGGAGCGGAGAGGCGATGGGCCGGATTTCGCGGCTGCCGCAGCCCCACCTCCCTCCCAGCCTGAGGTAGGGGGCTGGTCCTGGAGCCAGGCTGGGGACGCGGGGCCGGGGGCGGCGTCAGGTTGTGGACAGTCAGGAGGGAGCACCCCACTGAAGGCTGGGGGTCAGGAGACTGTGAGGCCCCCGCAGAGGGGCTGCGCCTCCGCCATTATGCCCCCCACCCAGCCTTAAAGAGCCTCCGACACCCGAGCCTTTCTCCTGGCCCCTCCAAGGCTTCAGAGCCCTGGGTGTCCAGTGGGGACGCGGGGGTGGGGGGTCTGGGGTGGGCAATGAAGAAGGGAAAGACCCAAGTAGGAGAGTCTCCCAGACCACAGGCTGCTTCCAGAACGCCCTAGAAGGTTCCTGGAAAGGGCAGAGGGGCCAGTCATCCGGCATAGAGTCAAGGCACCAAAGAAGGGATGGGAGGCCTGGGGCGAGAGGCCAGAGGGACACAGACACTCTGCCCCGCCTTCCAACCCACCCCAACTCAACCCTGGGTCTGTGCTTCCAGTCAGTTCTACTCTCAAAACACATCCAGTTGTACATCAACTGTTATCTCAATCCAAATGTGTGTGTGTGTGTGTGTGTGTGTGTACCCAGAATCCCAGCCCCATTCTCACCTCCACAGTCCCCAGCCTCGTCCAAGCCACGTCACCTCCCATCAGTGCACTCCACGTGGCCTCCTCCCTGGTCCCTGGCTCTTGGCCTGCCCTCTCCACTGCCCTCAGAAGCTACAGAAACCTGGCAAAACCTTGCCAGAGTCTGTGCCTCTCCTACTCAGACCCCTCCCCTGCTCCCCAGTCCTCCCCAGTGAGTGCCCCTCCCTGACTTCTGTCGTCTCCACCCCCATCTCCCTAAGCACTGCACTTCCGCTTTCTCAGCCTCTTTCCTGCTCAGACAGACCAACCTCAGGCCTTGGCACTGGCTGTTCCGGCTGCTGGATGCCCTTCCCCTAGATCTCCACAAGGCTCCCTCACCTCCTTCAGGGCTCTGCTCAAACCGCACCTTCCCAGAGATGCCGTCTGGAATGGCCCCACATGAAAAGCAGCAACCCCCTCCTGCACATTTAATGTCATTCCACGCCCCCACGCCCAGTTGCTGTCCATGGTGCTGATCATCATCAAAGTCTTTATTCAACATCAGTCCCTTGAGGACCTGCGAACACTGCTGTGTCCGCAGCATGCAGAACAGTGTCTGAACCACAGGAGGTGCTCAGTCCATAATTGTTAGATAAATATGAGGACCCCGGATCAGGACTCCCCCACATACAAGTCAGCTCCCTCCCACCCTCCTCATCTTCACGCCTCACCCACCACCCACCAAGGAGGGAAGTTGGATGTAGAATAAAATGGGGAGGCAACCAGAGGGTGAGCCACTGCCCCTAGACGCAAGCTTGGGATTCCGGTCAGGCCCTTGTCCTCCAGAAGCACACTCCACATTTCCTCAGTAATGTGCCCCCCCACCCACTCCCGGTCCCCCTTCACCCCTGGGGGTTCCCCATGTGGGGCCACCTGGCACCTTGTAGGTGGGATGAACAGAATCACCAGGGTACCTACTGCTGTGCCAGGTGCTCAGCCTTGTCAACTCACCAAGTCTTACAATACTTCACGAAGTTGGTACTTGTGCCCATTTTACAGGTGAGGAAATTGAGGCCCAAGAGGCTTAAGTGACCTGTCCAAGGATACACAATGAATGAGATCCCCATGCATGGTGTTGGATACGGGGCCCTCATTCCTGATGCCACTGGACCAAATTCCAGTCTGCCCACAGACCTATGAGCCCTTAGCTTAAGTGAAGAGCCACCTGGTTACCAGTGTGGTCATTGCTTCCCACTCACTCCCTTCACCTCACCAGATGACTAGACCTCAGCAGAGCAACAGTGATTATTTGAGGGAAAGGGAAGAAGCTTTAGGCTGGTTATCATGCTGGATGTTTTACATACATCACTCCATGAGCCCTGCCATGACCCCATTACACAGATGAGTGGACAGAGGCCAGGGAGGTTAAGTAACCTGTCCCACGTTGCTCAGCTAATAAGTGGCAGATGGGGCTTCCAGAACAGCTCCAGTACCCAGAGATGATCTGCCAAGTTCCTGAGGCTTTCCCGTCCCTCCTCCCACAAACCCTGCAGTCCCCTGCCCAGGATAACTTCCCTGCTGGCCCCTCCATGGCAGGGGAGAGTGAGCAGAGGCAAGCCAGGCCCAAGCACCAGAGGGCGGCGGGGGTGGCAGCCATGTGTATTAATTTTCTGCCTCGGTAGGTCTGCAGTCCCTGCCGGAGCCTGCAGAGTTCCCATCCAGTCTATTAAATAATTCTATCTGGGAAGAACCTGGCCTGTGAGGGACTGTGCTGATGGGCCTTTAAAATTTAATTGCCGTGCTAAACGAGATTAGAAGTGGGGAGGTGGGTGGGGTGAGCCCGGATGAAACGATGGCTGTGTTGGAGGAGGTGAGGCGGGCATAGGAAACACATGGCTGTCAGCCCCTCTGGGCCCTGGCGCCCCACAGCTCCCACGCCACCCCTGCCTGAGCCCCTGCAACGTCCCCATCACCTGGCAAATCACTGGCTCCCTGGAACCTGCTGTCCCCCTGCTTCTCCGTCCTGACCCCAACCCCGCAGGCTTCCTCCCGGCTAGTGTGTCGGCCTACACACCCTACCCTGATGCTGCCCGCTCAGCCCGACAGCTTTGCCTTCACTCGCGTCATCTCTTAAGTTGCTGGTCTGTTCTCCCTTCACCAACTCAAACACTCACTACCATTCAAAAACCCTCCTGTGGCTTCCGCTCAGCGCATCTTTTCTGCTTACACCTGCCCACTATGGCAGGAAGTTGCACACAGCTTTCTCTGTGGGTGACGGAGCTTTCTCCACCTCCACTACTGCCTCTGTCCTAGCCCTCCCTCCCAGGAAAGGTCATAGATCAAGCAGCACCCTGTCTCCATGCCTCCCCGCCTCCCGGGTGGACAGGTCAGGCTCCTCCCCAGCCACTGGCCATGGGCTTGGGGCTCAGAGTCAGGTGTCCACCGAGAGTGCCAAAGGGCCAGGCTCACCGAGGCTGTGGCCTGTGTGTCAGGAGAACCAGGGGCTATAAACCCTCATCCCACCTTGCCTGGCAAGGGTGACATTGGTCATTTTGCTGTGGTGACACCCTGCTATTTTCAAAGCACAGTTCTTTTCTCACAGGAAATCTAAGTAGAGTCATCATGTGCAAAACAGATAAAAGTCTTACTTTGTTAATACAAATGCATTTGATATGCTCACGTGGATGCCATATTCTGATGTAGTGGCAGAGAACAATTACAGTAAGATTAGATAAGATGAGAATAAGGCTCTTTGGTTGAATATAAGATAAAAATAAGGGATTATCAGTGATGGTGTCTATCCTCAGCCTCCAACCTGTTTCCACATTTTCTTTCTGTTGTACATTATTACTCATTCATACAGATAAGTAATTGCAAGTTAAAGAGGGTTTGGTTTCTTTATTATCCCTCCTTGCAATGCTTTTCAGTTAAATACAGATGCAGGAGCATTTTAAAGTCCCAGGTCCACTCAAAGCAACTTTTCTGGTGATTTTGCATGGGTTAAAAGTTGGGTAACATAATTGCCAGCCTATATTTGTTTTGAATTACTGTCTTATTATAAAAATAGTATTGAAAATGGACTTGAGTCAAACATTTGTGGAGTCTTCAGTGCCTCCAGAGTACCCCAGGGGTCTGCAGATGTGGTGTGGAAGGCACGGCCTTTACGGCCACATCTCACTTAGTGATCCCTCCTCTTGGGGCTGGGGGCCTGCCACCCAGAATCCAGCGCATTCCTTGATTCCCAAAGAGTCAGACGGGCTCAGAGTTGGGAAGGACCCCAGGCATATGGGGCCCAAAGTCCACTTGCAGTCATTCCTCTGTAGGGGCCCAATAGCTAGTCCTCCAGTCTCTGCTTGAATGCCTGAAGTGATGGAGAACTCACCACATTATGAGGCTGCCTGGTCCAGTCTGGTCCATGATGGAGCAGCTCTAATTATTAAACATCTCTTTCTCTCTGAGCCTGCTTCCTTATCTGTAGAATGGGCATAATATTTATCAAGACTGGCTGCTGGGAAGACTGAGTAAGTTGACACTGAGCTGGCATGTGCTGTCTCCCGTGTCCTTCCCAGCCTCCGTGCACACTCGTTTTATTTTTTTAAACATTTCTTTATTTGGTTGTGATAGATCTTAGTTGCGTCACTGCTTCACACAGACTAGACGTGGTCCTCGGGCTCAGCAGTTGCAGCACATGGGCTCTCTAGTCGTGGTATCCGGACTTAGTTACTTCGTGGCGCGTGGGATCTGAGTTCCCCAATCGGGGATTGAACTTGCATCCCCTGCATTGCAAGGTGGATTCTTTATCACTGGACTACCAAAGAAATCCGCCACCTTCATTTTAGAGATGCAGACAGCCTCACACCCACAGGTCAGGTCCACGGTGTGGAATATGCCTTGCAGGGTAGGCAGGGGTGGGGCTGGGGAGTAGGTATTCCTCTTTGACTTCCCCAAGGGAAGTGTCCCTGGGGAGGGGGCCACTGAAGAGGAGGGAGGAGGGCCCAAGCTTACTGGGAGCTTCACCAAGTTCACGTGCCCCACCCCAACCCACCCCGGGCCCCACAGCCCCACACCAGCCTCAGAGCCTCATCTGTCTTCCCTCCTGTCACAGAGCTGGAGCCTTGTCAAGGAGGCGAGGGGATTAAAGCCCAGGGCCAGGCTCGCCCCCACTGAGGAGCGGGCACTTCATTACCCGCCTGCCCAGCTGTCTGTGGCCATCGATCGGCCCTGGCCTGAGCGACCTCCGATCGATGGGCAGCATGTTATTTACTGGATTCTGTCCTGAGCTGGCTGGGAAGAGGGGAAGGGGGCCACATTCCCGAGGCAGAGAGCCCCAGCCATCAGCAAGCCCAGGGGTGTGAGGGAAAGGAGAGCAGGGAGCTGGCAGGTCTTCACTGAGGGTCAGGGGTCCTGGGCCAGGCCTCCGTGGGTGAGGCAGCGGACCCTGGCTGACATCTCTGGGCCTCAGCCTCCTCTGTAAGAGGATCGGGTGGAACCAACACGGCTCGAAAACTCAGCTCCCACAGAGCAGCAAGTACTGAGGATGAGTGAAGGGGTGGCATGGAGCCGCTGGGATACACTCAGTGCCCTGAGCAAAAGCAAGCTGGGGAAGGCAGGGATTGGAGCAGGAGGCTGGGGGGCTGGGGCTTATCAAACAGATTACCTCACTAGTGTTGATCAGGAAATGCCAGACAAATTGTCTTAAAATTCTACTCCTGGGAGAGGCTGTAACCACAATCAAGTTGGTTTTATTGTTGTCTTAATGGAACTTAGCATAAGTGACTCCATTTCAAACCTATTGTTTCTTTTTAACGCTTGGAAATGAACTAGGACTTGAGCAGGAAGGGTATGCTGGCGGTGGGCACAACATGGATAAAGATACAAAGGTGAGGAAGGAACAGGAGGTGTTGCCCGAAAGGGGATGGAGAGTAGTCCGCCCGTGCGAGAGCAGAGTAGGGTATCTGGGGGCGCACGTGTATATATGTGTGTGCTCAGGCACATGAACAGATGTGAGCCTGTGTCCCTGGGGGATGTGAAGATGTGAAGATGTGGAAGGTCAGGATATAGAATGGATGAGAGGCCAAAAGAGTGGGCTGTGCCAGGCCATGGGAGCCCAGAGCATCAGGAAGCAGCACAAGTAGACAGGCGGGTGTCCTAGACCAATCTGGTCCTGGGCAGAGTGGAGGGAGGCTACAGGAGCTCGGATGGGGCAGCAGGAGAGTCAGGACCAGAGCTGGCTGCCCTGGGAGGACGTCGATGGCATTGGGAGTGGTGGACAGGGATGGGGCCCACTATTTCCAGTCTGCATGACCAAGGGAACCGCGGGATTGTTGAACTACAAACAGAAAAGTGTCAGGACTTCCCTGGTGGTCCAGTGGCTAAGGCTCCGTGCTCCCAACGCAGGGGGCTCTGGTTCGATCCCTGGTCAGGGAACTAGATCCCATGTGCTGCAACAAAGATCCCACATGCCGAGACTCAGCACAGCCAAATAAATAAATTAAAATACATTTTTTTTTTTTAAAAAAGAGTAAAGATCCCACATGCCGAGACTCAGCACAGCCAAATAAATAAATTAAAATACATTTTTTTTTTTTTTTAAGAGAAGCTTGTCTTGATTGGTTGGGCTTGGGACCTGTGGTCTAAAGGTGAAACCAGACCAGGCAGTTGGAATGACCGATCAGGACAAAAGCTGGTGGTTCAGACCAATTTAGGAGGCATTGGGATGGAGGAGCCTGCAGAAAAGATGAGTTCTCCAAGAGAAGATGTCTGTACTCATCAGAGCTAGTTGTCCACCCACTGTTCATTCTGTGCCAAATTATAATTCTGACACTCATTCCAATATATGGGTTCCCCCCAGAAACTCAGCACACGCTAATCAAAGAAATACATTTTTGCAAAAGATAAGACAAAATAAGAGTGGCCTTGTTTTACACTTTTGCAGATCTTTTTAAATGTCTGGCTTAATAGATGACAGCTGGGTCCCTTCGTATCGTCTTCCACGTTCAGCCTCCTGCAATATGTTGTTTTGGTTGAAGTAGATAAAGAAAATCTGGCCTCCTCTAGACATGGAGTGGAAAAGGAGAGAATTCTGGTAGCCTTTCCCATTGCTGTGGGCATTCTTCTCTGATACTACACCAAACCTTGACATGTGGTAGATTCTGGAATCTGAAACTTTTCTGTTGGCTAATTCTATTGTATTTGAATCATTGGTCTACCTTGCACTTTGAATGAATCTGTGACCCATAGATGATTTTGTAACAACACGCATTTGTCATTTGAAATGCATTTGAAAATAAAAAGTCTTGAAGCATTGGGAAGCTCATAGTAGTAGATAAATGTTGTCCAAAATCCAAAATTTTTGCTTGAAAGTCAAATACCAGAGACTAAAAAACTACTATTTGTCTACAGCAAGACTTTTTCTTTTTCTTAAAATTGGTGCTCCATGAGAAACATGGCTGAATCAGCTTACTGCTCAATCAAGTAAGCGCTATTCTCTGAGACAATTACCATACAATAGTCTTGCCTTATCCTCAGTTTCGCTTTTCTGGATTTCAGTTATCCACAGTCAACAGCGGTCCAAAAATATTAAATGGAAAATTACAGACATAACAATTCGTAAGTTTAAATTGCTCACCGTTTTGAGCAGTGTGATGAAATCTCTCACCATCCCACTCCCTCCAGCTGGGTCATAAATCATCCCTTTGTCCAGCATACCGCACCGTTAGTCACCTAGCAGCCCTCTCGGTTATCAGATTGACTGTCAAGGTATCAGTCACCTTGAACTTGTGTTCAAATCACCCTTATTTTACTTAATAATGACCCCAAAGCACAAGGACAGTGATGCTGACAACTCGGTACATCAAAGAGAAGCCATAAAGTGCTTCCTTAGAGTGAAAAGGCAAGGGGCTTCCCTGGTGGTCCAGTGGCTAATTCCAGGTTCCCAACGCAGGGGGCCTGGGTTCAATCCCTGATCGGGGAACTAAAGATCCCACTTGCCACAAGATCCGGTGCGGCCAAATAGATAAAAATAATGTTTTTTTAAAAAGTGAGAAGGTGAAAGCTCTCAACCGGATCAGGAAAGAAAAAAAGTCGTATGCTGAGGTTGCTAAGATCCACAGTGAGAAGGAAACTTTCATCTGTGAAGTTGTGATGAAGGAAAAAGAACTCGTGCTAGGCTTGCTGCCGCACCTCCAACTGTTCGAGTGACAGCCACAGTGCTGCTGCGATGGAAGAGGCGCTGCACCCGTACCCGGAGACACTCTGAAAGAGACAGAGAGGCCACATGCACGCGACTTGCATGACAGCACATTGCTGTAATTGCTGTATTTTATTATCATTGCTCATCTCTTACTGGGCCTAATTTATAAACTTGATCATATGTATGTATGTACAGGAAAAAATATACTATGTTTCTTCTGTCTTTAAACTCTATTGAGGTTTTCAGTGGCTAAGTTAAAGATTTCTCTTGGCAAATGTCACATTGCACTTGAAAATATGTGGGTTATTTTCAAATATCTTTAAATTTCTAACAAATTCCACAGTAAGAGAACAAACTTTGAATGATTTCAATATCTTTAGACCATGAAATTTTTGCACCTTGTTTTATGTCCCTGGATATGTTCTAGAGTCTCCCAGTTTAGAGTCTATGGGAATTTGAAAAGAATTTGTATCTTGCTGCTGTGTGGAAATTGTATAAATCTTAATTATGTCGAATTGCTTCATAGTGCTTTTCAGGTCTACTAGATCCTTCTGCTTTTCTGCCTACTCATTCTATTAATTTTTTTAAATATATAATTTTATTTATTTGGCTGTGCTGCATCTTAGCTGCAGCATGCACACTCATGTTGAGACATGTGGGGTCTTGGTTCCCCTGGATCCAACCCAGGCCCTGTGTATTGGGAGCACACAGTCTTAGCCACTGGACCACCAGGGAAGTCCCCATTCTATTAATTAGCAAGAGCTTGATATTGAGACTCCAACTAAAATATTTATCTATTTAAAAAACTCACTGTAACATACAGTGGAACTATATGTGACTTTGTTCTGTATTTGCCAAGTCTCCTTTAACGTGTTATCATTCTTTCATAACTTAAAAAATGGAGAACAAGGGACTTCCCTGGTGGCCAAGTGGTAAAGAATCTGCCTCGCAACGCGGGGGATGAGGGTTCGATCCCTGATGTGGGGAAGATCCCACATGCCACAGGGCCACTGAGCTTGTACGCTACAACTAAGACCAGACGCAGCCAAATAAAGAAATACCTTTTTAAAAAAAGAAAGAAACATACTCTGTGCATATAGAGTTCAGCACTCCCCGTGCTTTCGGGCACCCACTGGGGGCTACTGTACTTCAGGGTACGGCAGCAACGCTTCCTACGTGCTCCCCATTCTATCACACAGACTGTCAGAAAGGTGTATACTCAGGGACACGGGTTTAATAAAGGTAATGATTTTATTGGCTCATCAAGGACACTCGGTGAAACCGGGTTTAGCTTCTTCCTTCCGGCCGTGCTTGCTGGGGAAGGACGCCCTGATGCTGGCGTGCTCTGATACCACCACCCAGGTCTGTGCGGAGGCACCGACGTTTTTAGGCACTATGGCTTTTGCACCATCAGTTGCAAATATCAACGCAGTGAAAAGGTGAACAAGGTGTCTTCATACTACGACGAAAACAGTTTGGACCTCTCAGCTCCCAGAAAGGGTCTTAGGATCACACCTTGAGGTCTGAGCCCCTAAAGGTAGAGGCTGTATCACCTTGTCCCTGGGTCCTCAGCACAGAGATGGTGCAGAGTCCTAGTCAGCAGTGCTGAGCACTCTCCAGGAACCTTCACAGGGCTGACTCATCACCCTCACAGCAGCCTTTGAGGTGCGTGCTTTTCGCATCATACCCATTTCAGAGGTGAGGGGACTGAGGCACAGCTCGACCTCTCCGTTCAGAAGAGAATCGTGTCCACCCCCAAAACAGGCTGGGAAATGGTTATACTCTGCGTTTCTGTTGGCTCTTGGAATTCTACAAAACCCCATCCGGCCACAGGAACCTCCCAGTCTCCCCTCAAGACCGTGCGCGAATCCTCTCATCCTTATGCAACAGTCAGAGAAACAGAGACGGGAGAACTTAGGTGCTTGTCCAGGGCTTGAGCCCACGGCTGCCAGGGTCCTGGATACCAGGTCCTATCACAGCAGCAGGACGAGGGCCCAGGGCTCCGGCCACAGTGCCCAGCCTGGCCCGGGGTGCCCAGAGGCTAAGCAGTCCTGGCCCCTCACCCAGAAATGCTCCTCCTCCCCATCCTGAGACCTGAGCCGCATGGACAGGTACAGCTCTGGTTGTGCTGTGTGACCTCAGAGGAGTGACCGCCCCTCTCTGGACCTCAGTCTCCTCCAGACAGTGGGCTGGGGGACAGTGGCCCAGCCTCCTTTTCTCTGCGTTTCCCTCTGGTGCCTCCCAGGCTCCCCAGACCCGCCGTGCATGCCAACAGCTTCCAGGAGGCACTGAGCCCGCTGACAGAATCGGTTAACCCACACACGCCTCTCCTCTGTTTGCTGAGGCCCCTCGAGGCCCCCTGCTCATTTTGTCCCCCTCCTGGAATTGCAGGAAAGTAAATAAGCTCCCGGAGCCGCTCCACTGGGTAAACAGCCTAGAGTTTGCTCTCCGAATTGCCCCCGCCCCCACCCCGAAGGCCGCACGGGGTGGGGGGTGCGGACAGGTTCGTCTGTAATTCACGGTCCTGGGTCCCATCACCCATTGCCCACCCCCGCCCCACCCTGCATGCCGTTGGGGTGAAGAGACAGGAGGAGCCTGGGGTGGTGGAAAAGTCAAGTGAGGGCATGGACTGCCAACCAGGACCGAAACCCCCTACTAAACAGAGGCCCACACGGGAGCCAAACCCTGGGATTGTGGCCCCTGCGGCATGCCACCCAGGGGTACCCACTCAAGGCTGCCGGGGCCCTCTGCCCTGCTCAGAAACTGCCCCCTTCTCTGCCCCAATGTCTCGCCACTCCAGCTTCTTCAGAGCTCTGTCCCGTCCATCCCCCACAGCCACACCGTCCCTGTTCTCACCCCCTGGCCCTCCTCCCCACCCCACCCTAAGGAGCCCCCATGATGCCCCCTTTCCCCGTTTGGGTCCCTCCAAGGTGTGTCTGTCTGTCAGCACGCAGGCCCTGGGGAGGCCCTACCCTGAACAGCAGACGGACGGGAGGGTCACAGAGGCAGAGGAGGGCTCCCTCATGTCACTGTGTCCCAGCCATCCTCACTCCCACGTTACACGTGCAGAAACCCAGGCTGGCAGGGCACAGGGCGTGCCCGGTCACACAAGCAGTGAGTGCCCAAGCTGGCCTGGACTCCAGGCCTGTTTCCTGACTTTGGTAAGGACTCAGCTGCAGAGCAGCTTTGGACCTGGATTCCAACCCTTGGGAGCGTCTGTTAACACCTCTGAGCCTCAGTTTCTTCATCTGTAAAAGAGGAGCAAATAACCCCTCCCCTCGGAGAGGCATCTTCATCTAGGAGGTATTTTAGAAAGCAGTCGCTCTAACAATGGGGCTTCCCAGGTGGGTAAAGAACCCACCTGCCAATGCAGGAGACGTGGGTATAATCCCAGGGTCAGGAAGCTCCCCTGGAGGAGGGCATGGCAACCCGCTCCAGTACTCTTGCCTGGAGAATCCCATGGACAGAGGAGCCTGGCAGGGTACAGTCCAGGGGGTCGCAAAGGGCGGACACGACTGAGCGATTGAGCACGCACAGCGCAGCTCTAATAACAACGATAATGATAATATCCCAATGACTCTGATAATAATAATACTATTACTAAAGTTCTTGTTGCCAGCCTGACGACAGGCCCCAGCTCCAAGAGCAAGGCTCTGCAATATGTATGTATTTGGCAGCACATGTGCTGGTCGTAGACACAGCACGCAGCATCTTTGGTCTTCCTTGGGGCCTGCAGGGTCCTTAGCTGTGACGTGTGAACTCCTAGGTGTGGCATGTGGGATCTAGTTCCCCGACCAGGGACTGAACCCAGGCCCCCTGCCCTGGAAGCATGAAGCCTTAGCCACGGGGCTGCCAGGGAAGGCCCCCAAGAGTGATTTTTAAGGGCTGGTTTTGCCAGACAAACAGCCCCTCTCCTGGCCCCAGCATGAGAGCCATTAGCCAAGGCTCAGGCTGCTGCAGCTAGGCTGGGAGTGAGGGGCAGGGGAACGGTGACAGCTGGGGTCCACAGGGACGTCTGCGGGGGCAGCGTCCGCGGCATCCAACAGCTCCGAGTGCGGCTGGTCTGAGAAGATTAAGGTTCGATGTGTCAGCGTCACCGAATGGCAGCAAGAGGGCAGGAGTCCAGTCAATAGCCTACTGGGGGACCAGATAAGGAGACTCCCCCTCACATCCCCGCAGCCCTTGGACAAGGGCCCTGGAGGCCTGAGAGCGCTGTTGGGTTGGAGGAGGCAGCCTGGAGCCAGCCCCACAAACGCAGGCAGGGGAGCTGGTCCTGAGAGGTCGGGTGCTGGAGGTGCCCACATGCGGAAGGGTCTGCCTCGGGCGGGAGAGGCCCCTGCCCAGAGGGCTTCCCAGGATGTGGACCAGAGGGGGGCCTACGCCTCCTGGTAGGCGCCAGCTCCCTGTAGCCACCTCAGGTGCGAAGCCCTGTGCCATCCTGCATGATGTGGAATACCCGGCAAGGGGAGCTGGCCACAAACGCACGGCATTGGCTCGGTTCGGGATTTCACACACAGAGAAATACATTTCTATCTTTTTAAGCCCCTTTTAATTTGGGCCTCTGCCGCAGCATCCATTCTCGGTAGCAACTAATAGAGCCAGCCCCAGCTTCATCACCTTCTGCCGGGACAGAGGGACCAGTCACAGCACAACCTCTGTTTAATATTTTCTGCTTAATCTTGTATTCTGATTTACTTTAAAAAAAAATATATTTATTTATTTAGCTGTGCTGGGTCTTAGTCGCAGCATGTGGAATCTAGTTCCCTGACCAGGGATCAAACCCCAGCCCCCTGCGTTGGGGGCACAGAGTCTTTGCCACTGAACTACCAGGGAAGTCTCCTACTGAAGGCTTTTAGAAGCTGCCTCATGACGTTTCCGCTCACACTCCATAGACCACACCAATTTACAAGGAAGACTGGGGAACGTAGCCTTCTCCTGGGCAGCCACGGGAGTGCCCCAGGGAGAAACAGAGAACAGTGAACATCAGTCACACACAAGATGTACGGTGAAGAGTCTCTGGAGGAGATTCTCTGGGGCAGACACAAGGGAACTTTCCAGGGTAAAGTAATGTTCTTTATCTTGATAGAGACTGGATTACACAGGTGCATACATTTTTCAGAGCTCAAGGAATGATCTACTTAAGATTTGTGAATTTCGCTTCATGTAAATATTATCTCTAAACATTGCTAACAAACAAAAAAAGAATTGTAAACAAATACTGAGCTCTTGTTAACAATGCTCAAGCACAAGTGTAAAGGGTGAAATATACTGAAGTTTGCAACTCAGAAATGCAGCTAAAAACAAGATGGTTGGGTGAGCGGAAAGATGTGAGATAAAGTCAACCTAGGGAGATGTTAATTGCAGAATTTAGGTGGTGGATAGATGGGCATTCTCCATCGAATTCTTTCACCCTTTCCGTACACTTGAAAAGCTTTATAATAAAATGTTGTTAAAAAGGCTCCTTGGGGGAATTCTCTGGGGGTCCAGTGGTTAGGACTCCATGCTTTCACTGTAGGTGGCATGGGTTCAATCCCTGGTTGGGGAACTAAGATCCTGCAACTCAAGCTGTGCAACATGGCCCAGAAAAGTTCTCCTTGGCCTCCACCCCATCCTCTAGCCACCCAATCCTTCTAGCGGCCTCTGTGTAGCCCACTGACGGTGGTCTATGCCTGCGTGCTCAGTCACAGTCGTGTCCGACTCTGTGACCCTACGGACCATAGCCCGCCAGGCTCCTCTGTCCATGGGATTCTCCAGGAAGAACACTGGAGTGGGTTGCCATGCCCTCCTCCAGGGGATCTTCCCCATCCAGGGATCAAACCCAAGTCTCTTAGGTCTCCTGCACTAGGCGGGTTCTCTACCACTGAGCCGCCTGGGAAGCCCGACAGTAATCTGAGTGTAAACAAGCCGCATACACAGTGCTGACCTGCTCCCTGTGCTGCCTGCTCCTTGATTGGGAAAAATCCCTTGATCAAAAATCCCCACCCCTGGGAGCCACTGCCTCCTGGAGCTGGCCCCGGCAATCAAAGGAAGTCTGCTCTAGGGACCTCCCGTCATCACCTCAACATCCCCCTAGCTTCCCCGCTGCTCTGATCCACGCCCCACCTGCTCAGTGAGTCCCATCAGATCTAAGCTCCTCCCTTCACAAAGTGCACCATCTTCTTAGAATCTTCCTGCCACCTTCGGGCCTTATGGAGCCCAGCCGGTTCCTTCCCAGTAACTCCAGCCCCTCTCCTTCACCCCTTCCCCTGCGCCCCGTACATGAGGATAGACAGGGCTGGGAGGCACCCCCTGTGCTCTCCTCAGTCCGTTGGTCCTCTTGGTCCAGACGTTTCTTTCGGGTTCTTTCTTTATTGGACGGCACCGGGTCCTAGTTGCTGCATGTGGAATCTATTAATAGTTCCCTGATCAGGGATGGAACCCGGGCGCCCTGCATTGGGAGTGTGGAGTCTAAGCCACTGGAGCACCAGGGAAGTTCCCTCTTCTAGGTTCTTAGCCCGTGAGCTTCCTTGCCGCCCTTTCTAGCCAGCCTTCCTGGTGACCTTTCAGAGGCAAGGCTCTGACCGAGGCTGCAGGGAGGGAGTGGTTTGGGGGGCCCTGAATGGGGAACAGGGCTGTGGCAGGTGGGGAATGGATGGTCTGGGTCAAGGCTGGGGGTGGGAGAGAGAGGTGCTGTCAGGAAATGGGGGTGTGGCAGGGTGGCCACAGGGTGCGGGGGGAGCAGCAGACAGGCAGGAGGCCATAGAGGGACGGAGGCCGGGGCCTGGACACCAGGCGGCAGGCAGGCAAGGAGGGCAGTTACTGGGGAGGGTGTCCACCCCATCCGAGGCTGAAGAGGGCAGAGCCACCCGGCCCGCAGGGAACTGTGGCATGCGAGATTGGAAGGAAAGCCATTTTTAATTTTGAAAGGCATTGCTAATTCCCCTCCGCCGGGGTCGGGGTCGTGACAGCCTCCTGCTCCTTCAGTGAGGTTTGAGAAGCCTGCTTTGTTCTGGAGTTTCTGAACACGGTACTCAGATGCAGAGTCTGGAGAACCCGACTAGGTATTGATTTTCCCCCAGCAGGTTTGCAGAGAAGCCTCGCTCAATCCTTGGGTCACCGGGGCCACAGCTCCAAGCCCCAGTCTTTCCGCCTCTCCCTCCCTCCCCTTCTTCTGCAGCTTTCTGCCCTTCACCAGGCTCACAGCTGCAACCTTTGAGCTTCAGCCCAGGTACCACCTCCTCCAGGAAGCCCTACCTGAACCCCTGCCCCAGAGTGAGAAGTGTCTTCTCTGTACTCCCACTCTGCTCCTCCCCAACCTATCTCTGTGTGCTGCAACTCTCGTGTGGGTGGGGTTGCGGGTGGGGAAGTGGCCTTCCTGCTGCTTGTTGCCTATCTTTCCAATCAGGCCCTAAGTTCACTGATAAGTATTCAGCATCAACATGTATTTGCACCTGTTGGTGAAAATGTCTGTGCTTCCGCTAAAAGAGAACACAGCTGTCAGAAGCCCAGGTGTAAAGACTCAAGTAGAACAAATGGTTGGATTCAGATTCTAGAAGTCAGATTTGGGAGGATGGGACCATGGGGGGCCAATTCAAGAGCTCACAACCTACAGAGAGAGTTACTGGAAAGGAACCAGCTGGGATCCATAAAGCCTGGAGGTGGCAGGAAGGTTCTAAGAAGATGGTGCACTTTGTGGAGGGAGGAGATTAGATCTGATGGGACTGACTGAAAAGACCAATGACATGTTGCTACCCCATTAGCCTCTCTCAGCATTTCCTTACAATAAGGAGAGAGTAAAGACACCTGAAACATCACGAAAAATGAGACAGTGGCAAGACCCTGGAAAATGAGAGCTCAGCACCGAGGTTCTTGGCTTGTTTGTTACTGCAGCTTAACCCAGCCTATCCTGACAACTACATACATGCCCCCGTCAGATAGGAGAACAGCCACCACCTCCCCTTCACACAGTCGAGGGTATGTGGGCACAGAGACACGGGGCAGCACAGCCGCCTCCCAGCATTCAGCAATCAACCACACCACAGCATCACCGAGCATCCACAATGTCAGATGTGTTCAAGGCACCAAGGATACGGTAATGGAGAAGGGCTGAAAGTCCCTGCCCTCACAGAGCTTATAGTCTAGAGGGAAAGAGACAGACAATTAACAAATAAGCAACTGAAGCATATAATGTTTTCCTAGCATTTATGAAGAAAAAGCAACACCAGGGGCCAGAGGCCTGGGGCATGTGTCTTATTTTAAATGGGGTGGCTAGGGCAGCTCCTCTCTGAGAAGATGACATTTAAGCAGACACTAGAAGGGAGTGAAAGGGTGAGCCATATGGGTATCTGGGGCAAGGGTGGTCCAGGCAGCAGGGACAGCAAGCGCAAAGGCCGTGAGGTGGGAGTCTAGTTAGCACCCGGTGTGCATCCGGAATCCTGAGTCCCCCTGGGCCTCTCACTCTTTCCCACCCTCTCCAGCAGCTCGGGAGAAGGACAATGCTGAACTAGGTTCAAAGGAAGTGAGTCAAGCAGGCTGCCCCGGGGCCTCCTCCGATTGAGCGCCCCCCACCCCACGGCCCTGGACCCTCCGCCAGCCCCACCTGCCAGCCCTAGTTAATAGGAAGGCACATAAACTGCTTTGTGCCAGGAATCAAGACCATTGCCTTCTTTGCCTGCCAAGTCCGCTGATTTTTTTACTTAAAGCCAAATGCCATAATACCTAACCGCCTCTTATGGGGCTCCGCAGCTTGGATCTGGTGGGCCAGAAACCAGACTGGGGCAAGGCTTGCTCCCGCAGAGGGCTTGGAGCTTATGACTAAAGGCTCAGTAGAGAGTCACAGGGTGGGAAGCCCCCTAGGGCTCAACTCTGAGGCGAGCTGCCCAAGGGCGGTGTTTCCAAGGAGGCCGCTGGCGCCAGGGTTGAACCCCAAGGCTGTGGAGCCAGGTGGCCTGGGCTTGAATCCTGGCTCTGTCCCCAACTAGCTGCCCGCCAGCAGGTTGATTACCCTGTGGGCACCTCTCACTAAAAAATGGGGGTGATAACAGGGTGAGTGTGAGGTCTAAATGAGATCACATCTGTAAGGTTCTTAGCCCATAACAAGTGCTATAAAATTGTTTTCTAAGTAAAAAGGGAAGTGCTTAGTGAAGTGTATTTTAAAATCACTCTCTTCCATGTAATTGTATTTAAAATGTTCGGTAGGAAAAGGGTTTGCCCCCTTTAAGAATAATCTGGAATAAACTGCTTCTGTCAGCACAAAGTCAGTGATTAAGAAACAAAGCAAGAGTTGCCAACAGTTTAATTAGTTCCTTTTAGCACTTAAGGCCAAACCCAGAGGCCTGCACAGGTGGGAGTGGAGGCCAGCTTGGGAGCAGCCAGCACACCCTGGTTTGGGAGCACCATGCCCCGTCCCGGCCTCGGCAGACAAGCTGAGTTGAATGGGCAGAGCCCAGGGCTCAGCCTGTAGGCATCTGACCCTCAACAGCCAAGGAAGTTCAAGGTTAGAGGGACCACAAGTAAGGTACAGTTTGGGCCGAGGCAGAAAAGGAGAGACCACCTCAACGCAGGTAGGTTACTTTTATTCAGGCAAGGAGGGGCAACAGTGAGCCTAACTAACGACCAGGCTGAGAGCGCAAGAGATCAGGGAAGCTTCATATTTAAAGGGAGGTTTGTGGAAGCGATAAGGGAAACGTTGGTCAGGCGGGACATTTTGGGTAATCTTTAGTTGAGATGGCATTTGTGGTTGAACAGGGGGTGGGAGGTTTCTGGGCAGAGGGTGACACGTCCCAGGTAGATGCAACCAGCCCAGAGCTCAGGGCGGGACTTAAAGTTCAGTTGTGTTTTCCCCGAAGTTAGATGATAAGGGCCTTTGAGACCGTTGTTTTCTTTTCTAGGCCCAAAGACACCTTCATTCCAGACCCTGAAATCATAAAAAATGGGAAAAAGGGCACCGTATCTCTCTGGCTACTTCCTGCTGGATAGGGGCGACGGTTCTGGGTCTGGAACAGAGGATTGTCCTAGGGCCCAGGGTCTCCTTTTCCTGAGGTCAGGGTGAGGCTCTCGAGAAGAATGGTCTTGACCTGGTCTCAAGAGATAGCCTGAATCCATTCTTGGAGAAACCTTTGAAAGAGATTGAAGAGACAGAGTCCAAATAAGAGGAATAAAATGACAAGTACCAGCGGTCCCAAGAGAGGGAGCGACCAAGGGAGGGCCAGCTGGAATGGGTTTTGGGGAGTGTAACTCTTTTCTGCGGAGTTCGATTCTGTCTCTAAGTTCTTTGCCTCTGCCCTGGACTATGCCCGTTTCATGAACAAAGTAGCAGCAATCCTCTCCTAGGAAAAGGCAGATCCCTCCCTTTTCCGCCGTGAGAAGGTCCAGGGCGCGCCTATTTTGTAGGGCCACAGAAGCTAATGAGTTAATTTGTCTTTGGACGGAAACGAAGGACTCCACTACCTGCTCCATGTCTTCATTAAGTTCTTGGGACAGCTTGCGGTAGAAATGGGCCGTGGTCGAGATGCCCCCAGTCCCGGAGGTGCCTAGGGCTGCTGCTATGCCAGTCCCAATCAGGAGGGGGGCTATGACAGCTCGTTTTTTCCTGTGGGAAAGTTCCCCTTGGGGGTAGACTATTTGTTCTATCTCTTCTTCTTTGAGGAATGTTAGACCCGGGGTCAGGAAGCCCAAGATGCAAGATCCAGGGGGGTCCAAGGGGAGACATGAATATGCGTAGGTCCTGCAGAGAACGCATGAATATGCATAGGTCCTGCAGAGAACGAAGATTCCGGATTGGTGCAATTGTGCTGTTTCAGAGAACCCAAGTGGAGCAGAAGGAGGGAGCGGAGTTTGTCAGACCAGTGTAGCTGGGACCAGAGTAGTTGATACAGGTTAGGTTTGAAGAGGCTGAGAGAAGGAGACTGGGCAGGTGAGTTGTGTAGTTTTTTGCTGGGAAGGGGAGGTATAGTTGCCCTGTGACAGCCAGGCTAAGGGTAAAGGCATTGCTGTGTGTGGTGAGGGAGACAGTGGCGTGCATGTCCAACACCGGGATGTGTGTTGTGTGTACTGGAAGAGTTGGAAGGCAGAGTTGAGAAGGCGGGTAAGGTGTTGGTTGTCAGAGGGAGGTTTTAGGATAGGCTGTAATTGGGAAAGGAGGTCTAGGCGTTTATAAGGCTCAGGGGTCGCCTGTAACCAGGAAATTACGTTCTTTATGACTTGTTCTCGTTTCTTTTCCTGATATTGATCTAGTACCCGCCCCCGTCTGAGTACCGCCAGTGGGTAATGGGAGAGAAACATATGTTTCTTCCATTTGGCTTATGGGCAGTGCTCACGAAACCCCCTCTCTTCTGTACTTCAACAGTGAGTAGGGGTTTGGACTTCCCCTGCTGAGGTTCACGGTGCATGGTCGTGGAGCTGTATTGTAACATGAGGAATGATCACAGGAATAAATGTCTGAGTCATGGGGCTGTTAGTTAGGCAGTGCGGAGGAAATAGCACCCTAGGAGCAGAACACAGCTAACAACGTAGGCGATACTGACGAAGAGACAAAGGATAGGTGGCCAGTCCTGAGGGGAAACAGTTACTAGGCCTATTGCAAGGACTAAGATTAAGAGTGCAGTTATAGTTAGATGGGGAGAGGCCAGGCAGGGCGAGGGGCGGAAGGCCCTGAGTTTTGTGGTAGCTTGAATCTGAAAAGGAAGCATGTTCATAAGGATGTAGACTGATGTAGAGAATGAGTAAAGAAATCAATTTCGTCTGGAGTCAGGTTGTAGAAGGTTCCCTGAAGCCACAGTTGAGACACCAGAGTGGTCAGGTCTTTGAAGGAGGTTCCTGTCGGGGCACTGGTCCAGAGGTCTGGTGGTAGTTGGGTCAGGAACAGTTGTAGGCTGAAGAGAGTCCAGGTCACTCAGTGTCTTCTTGGATGGTCAACAGAGGTTGTCACCGGGTGAATTTTAAGGAGGTGGGCCCTGAGAGGGAGACCTGAGAGGGGTCAGTTAAGGAGGGCAGTGCAGGATCAGAGGTGACCCGTTTTAGGCGAGAGAGGTGTACTCAGGGGTGACCTTCTCGGGTTTAGTTGCGGTCGGGGTAAGGAGGATGATTGTGAATGATCCCTGCCACTTTGGGGTTAGGTCACCCTGGGGATTATCAGACAGGTAGACCGTGTCCCCAATTTGTAAAGGGTGCAAGGGGGCTTGGGGGGCGGGGCGGGGGAGTTGTGGTTGATGTATTTCCAGAGGGCACTGTGGACTTCCACCAGCAGAGGGGAGTGTAAGAAGCTTGGTATGGGAGGAGGTTCAAGGGGAGTCCAGGAGGGAGCATGGGCCTTCCGTACATCACCCCAAAGGGGCTCAACCCCAGGGGCTTTCTGGGCAAAGCTCGAACTTTGAGGAGAACAATCGGCAAAAGTTTAGTCCAATCCAGATGTACCTCTAGGGATAGTTTGGTAGGAGTTTCTGATTATTCTATTCATCCTTTCTACCTTTCCTGAGGACTGGGGACTATATGGAATGTGAAATTTCCAGGGTATCTGTAAGAACTGGACAAGTTGTTGGGTGATCTTGGACATAAATTCCAGGCCATTATCAGACTGTCGGGACGAAGGTAGGCCAAACCTGGGATAATTTCCGTGAGGAGGATTTGGGCCACGGTGTGGGCTCTTTTGTTTGTAGTGGGAAATGCTTCTACCCATCCCGAAAATGTGTCCACAAGGACCAGGAGGTATCTGACTCTCCAAACCGGGGGCATATGAGTAAAGTCTATCTGCCAGTCCTGTGCTGGGAGGCTGCCTCGCATTTGATGGGTTCGAAAGGATGTAGGTTTAAGGTTGGAACTGGGATTAGTACGTTGACATGTCTGACAGCAGGTAAGATTATCTAAATATTGTTGGTCATCAGTGGATATGGGGAAGTGGTTACGGAGGAACCGTTGGAGCGTCTTGGATGAGGGATGAAAGCGTGAGTGTAGATAAGAGAGGATTTCTCTGGCGGTGGGAGGGTCGGATGGAGTCAGAGCTAAGATGACAGGGGACTGGAGGGAGGGGTGGGACAGGGCTATCTCCTTTGCCTTCTGGTCTGCGCCATTGTTGTAGGCGGATACGAGACTTCCCTCTTGATGTCCCCTACAGTGGAGGATGGCGGCTTTGTTTGGTAAGAGTGCTGCCTCTAGAAGTTTGTGGGTCAGGTCTGAATTAATGATGTGGGATCCCTTTTGGGTTAGAAAACCTCTTTCTTTCCATATTAGGATGTTTGAGTGAAGTATATTATAGGCATATTTGGAGTCTGTGTGGATGTTAACCCTTAGATTTTTAGCCAGAGTCAAAGCTCTGGTGAGAGCTATCAGTTCTGCCTGTTGGGAGGTGGTGTGAGGTGGCAGAGGTGAAGCCTCAATTCTCTGGGTCCCGTGATTGTACGAAGGTCCCCCTGGATGATGGCATATTCTGCCGCCAAGGGTGGGGATTTTTGAGAGCTGCCATCAATAAACAGGTGTGGGGTGTCTGGGTCTTGGATGGGCTGATCTGTTAAATGTTGGAAGGGGTTTTGGGTAAGAGCTACTGTTAGGCTGCAGCTATGTAGGAGGGAGTCTGTTGTAGAGGACATGGGTAATAAGCTGGCGGGGTTAAGGGGAGAGCAGGGGGAGAATGAGAGCTGAGGGTTGAGGAGAAAGGCATGTACGGCCTGTACCCTTGAAGGGGGAAGGGAGAGGAAAGCCCGATGTGGTAGTAAGTCTTGGAAGGTGTGCGGAGAACAGACTGTTAAAGGGGCATATCTAGACAGTTTATTTGCTTCGGGTACGAGGGCTGCGATAGCAGCCATGGCCTGTATGCAGGGAGGCCACCCCTTGGTCACCATGTCAAGCTGTTTGACAGACAGGCTATGGGAGCCCAGGTGTCTCTGGCCCACTGGCATAGAAATCCCAGGGCCTGTCCTTGGTTGGAATGGGCAAAGAGAAAGAATGGTCTGGTGTGATCTGGCAGGTGGAGAGTTGGCACTCGGAGGAGGCTCTGGGTAAGCTGGTGAAGAGGATTGGCCAGCGAGGAGGGGTTAAAGAGGGGCTCACCCAGACATCCTTTAGTTGCCTCATAGAGCAGCTTTGCAATGAGAAGTCAGGGATCCAGATATGGAAAAAGTTTAGGAGGCTGAGGACTGACAGGAGTTCCCTTTTCGTTTTTGGAAGTGGACAGTTAATCAAGGCCTGGATTCTATCTGGGGGAATAGTTCTCTGTTGGTGGGATATGGAGAGCCCCAGGTAGGTGACATTTGTCTGTACTACTTGGGCCTTGGATCAGGACACCCGATAACCCCAGGATCCCGGGACCCCAAGGAGTTTGGCAGTATGTTGGAGGCAGAGCTTTCGGTTGGGCTACAAAGGAGGAGGTCATCTACGTATTAGAGGAGATGACTTGGGGCTAGGTTGGGTGTCTGTAGGTCCTTTTGTAAAGCCTGCCCAAAAAAGTGGGGGTTGTCTCTGAACCCCTGGGGGAGAACTGTCCATGTTAGCTGTTGGGAAACATGAGTCTCGGGGTCTTGCCAAATGAAGGCAAAAGAGGTTGGGAGAAGGGGTGGAGGGGGATGGTAAAAAAGGCATCTTTGAGATCTAATACTGTGAAGCAGGTTGCAGTCAGGGGTATGGTGGACAGAAGGATGTAAGGGTTAGGGACTACTAGGAATGTTGGCGTGATGGTCTCACTGATTTTTCGCAGATCCTGGACCAGTCTCCAAGAGGCTGGTCCCTTCCTTACTGCCCCAATAGGGGTGTTGTGTGGTGAATGGGTAGGAATTAAGATACGGGCTTGAGGAAGATGGTCTATGATAGGCTTAAGTCCCTTGTGGGCCTCCGGGGTGAGTACTGTTGTTGGGTGATTATAGTCGAGGGGTCTTTTAGGGTAATGTGGACTGGGGGATGATGTTTGGCCATGGATGGGTGACCAGTGTCCCAGACTTGGGGGTCTAAGGCGGGTAGATCCAAGGGAAGGTCAGAGGTGAGGGATAGGGTGGTCCAGGTGCCATCTGCATGCAGAATATAGAGACTGTATTGAGGCGGGGTATAGTAATAAAGACCCCCAATTTGGATAACAAATCTCTCCCTAGGAGTGCCACTGGGCACTGAGGCATTATGAGGAATGAGTGTATGAGGGTCTATTTTCCAAATTGACAGAGTAATGGAGGGCTGATTTTTGGCCTTAAGGGAACTCCAGAGACCCCCTTGATTGTGAGTTCTGAGTCTTGAGTTGGGCCAGAGTAGGAAGTTAAGACAGAGAAAGCAGCTCCAGCATCTACTATAAGGGAGGTCTTTTTCCCAGCCACTACCCCATCTACCCTAAGTTCTGAGCTCCTGTCTGGGACACAGGCTAGGGGGCTGGAACCCGGGCCCCGTAATTGGAACAACTCTCATAGGGTTGGGCTGGGGTTCTGGGGAGAAGTGGGGATCTCTCCAGGGGCCCCAGGGCATCCCTGTGGACATTCCACTCTCCAGGCCTGGGAGGTGGGGACCTCCCCAGGGGTGCCAGGGCATCCCTGGGGACAGTCCATCTCCCAGTGTCCCCACTGACCACAGGTTGGACATGCTTTTGTGGGGGCCATGGGTTCGGGCATGCCTTTGCCCAGTGTCCTGACTGGTTGCATCGGAAGCAGGGTCCAGGGGGTTCCTAAGCCCTGGTCTGGGGTCACTTGGGCTGGGCTGATCTCTTCCCTTAATTGCTGCCACCAAAAAGGCATATTTAGCTTTTCTCTCACGGTCTTTTTCTCTCTTAGCCTCCTCTTCTCTATTATTGAACACCTTGAAGGCTGCTTCTAGAAGGTCTCTTGGGGGGGTCTCAGGGCCCTTCTCTAGTTGTCAAAGCTTGCGTCTGATGTCAGGGGCACACTGGCTGATGATCTGAACATGGAAGTAGAGGAACCCAGTGGGGGTGGTGATATCTAGGTTGGTGTACTTCTGGACTGCCTCTGTGAGGTGTGCCAAGAGTAAGGCTGGATTTCCATCCGCCCCTTGGGTGATTTCCCTGGCTTTACCATAATTGACATGGATATGAGTATTTTTCTGCGTTCCTTCTAGAAGGCAGGTAATCATATGATTGAGTCTCCTGATACCTGGGTCACCGGGCTGGTACATCCAGTGGGGTTCTAACTGAGGCACCGCCTCATCAGCAACTGGGCTATCCTGGTCTTGGTTATGTAAGTGATTGGCATGGGCTTTCGCTGCCTGCCAGATACGGTCCTTTTCATCTGGGGTGAGAGTGGCATTTAGGATATAATACACGTCACTCCATGTGAGGTTATAGGCCTGGGAGAGTACCAGGAATTCTCTTCTGTACCTGGTAGGATTTTCAGAAAACGATCCTAACTTTTCTTCTATCTGGCTCATGTCTGACAATGAAAATGGTACATGGACTCGGGTGGGGTCCTCTGGTCCCACCACCTCTCTTAGGGAAACATGTGTTGGGGACGTGATCGCAGGGGGTACAGAATGGGGGAAGGGGAGTTGGGGAGATGGGGTGGCGGGGTTGAGGGGGAGTCAGAGGTTTTGGGGTCAGTAGGTGAGTTGGATGAGGGGGAAGGAGAGGGTTGGCGGGGTGGCGGGTAGGGAGGGGGCTTGTCCGCAGGGTCGAACTCCGGGGGTGTGGAAGGTCGCCATGGGCGGTTAGTCGAAAAAGAAGAGCCCTTTTGCTTGGGAGGCAAGGTGCAGAGAAGGACCTCGTGGGTGGAGCAGGCCTTGCGTAGGGAGGGCCTGCTCTGAAGAGCCCAAAAGGCTTGGGCATAGGGGACCTCCGACCACTTGCCATTCCATTCAAGGAAGTTGGTGAGATTTTGAAGAATGTTAAAGTCAAATGTGCCACATTCAGGCCAGCAGTCTTGACTGTCCAATTGGTATTGAGGCCAGATCTGTATACAGAGTTGTTTTAAGCGGTTAGCTTTGAGTTCAGTGAGTAAGAGCGGTTTGAGATTTTTGAGAACACAGGCCAAGGGGGAATCTTTTGGGACAGATTGGCCAGACCCCATAGTTGAAAGGCAAACTCCTATTGGGAGATCGAGTCGTCGTCCGTAGTCGCAACAGGAGTTATGAGAAGAGGGCTCTGTGTCGAGGTGGAGCGTCCCCTACCGTCGCCTACAGAGTGGCCCTGGGCCGGGGCTCCCCGGGACCCGCAGAGGACTGGGTTCTAGAGCGCCTCTAGAACACCGTCCGTATCTTACCTTAATCTAGGGGCCTGCTTGAGTGCGGGGTTGTATGTAGAGCGGTTGAATGGCAAGAGTTCCCTGTTCCGGAGGTTGTCAGAGAGAGAGAGAGGGAAAGGGGGTAGAGCTGAGGCCTGGGGGTATGCAAAGCACCAATAAAGCCTTAGGACAAGGCTTGCACGGCTCCCGAAGGCACTAGGCATCCGGAGAGGAATTTATGAGCCCTGGCAGAAAGGGAGCTCGGCAGCTGGGCAGCTGTTCAGGCTCCCAGACTCCAGGAAAAGGGAAAACAATGAGAGGGAGGGGGAGTGAGAGAGAGAGAGACAAGTGCCTCACCCCCTCCCAGGTTTCGGCACCAAGACTGTAAGGTGTAGTTCGGGCCCAGGCAGAAAAGAAGGAGAGACGACCTCAATGGAGGTAGGTTACTTTATTCAGGCAAGGAGGGGCGACAGTCGGCCTAACGACCAGGCTGAGCACCAAAAGGGATCAGGGAGGCTTCATATTTAAAGGGAGGTTTGTGGAAGTGACTTCCCCGGTGACTCAGACGGTAAAGCGTCTGCCTACAACGCGGGAGACCTGGGTTTGATCCCTGGGTTGGGAAGATCTCCTGGAGAAGGAAAGGGCAACCCACTCCAGTATTCTTGCCTGGAAAATCCCATGGGCGGAGGAACCTGGTAGGCTACAGTCCCTGGGGTCGCAGACACGACTGAGCGACATTTACTTTACTTTTACTTGTGGGAGTGATAAGGGAAACATTAGTCAGGAGGGACGTTTGGGTGATCTTTAGTTGAGGTGGCATTTGTAGTTGAACGAGGGGTGGTGGGGGCAGGTTTTGGGCAGGGGGTGATAAATCACGGGCAGATGTAGGGGGTAGGAGGTTTCTGGGCAGAGGGTGATAAATCCCAGGTAGATGCAACCAGCTGGGAGCATCAGGACGGGACGTAAAGTTCGGTTTTGTTTTCCCCGAAGTTAGATGACTCCGCAAGGGCCTTTGAGACCGTTTTCTTTTCTAGGCCCACGGACTCCTTCACCATGCATACCAGACTGGATGGATGGAAGGAAGGAATGCAAGTGAATTGAAAGAATAAGCAGTCTAGTGCTAACAAGAGGAGTAGAAACTTAGTATCAGGACTTCCCTGGTGGTCCAGTGGCTAAGAAGCTACACTCCCAACACAGAGGGCCTGGGTTCAATAGAAGCCCTGCTGCTGCTGCTAAGTCGCTTCAGTCGTGTCCCACTCTGTGCGACCCCATAGACGGCAGCCCACCAGGCTCCCCCGTCCCTGGGATCCTCCAGGCAAGAACACTGGAGTGGGTTGCCATTTCCTTCTCCAATGCATGAAAGTGAAAAGTGAGAGTGAAGTCGCTCAGTCGTGTCCGACTCTTTGCGACCCCATGGACTGCAGCCTACCAGGCTCCTCTGTCCATGGGATTTTCCAGGCAAGAGTCCTGGAGTGGGGTGCCATTGCCTTCTCCATAGAAGCCCTAAGCCCCCACTAAAGGAGCAAAGACCCCACATACCACAGCTAAGTGAAAGTGAAAGTGAAGTCGCTCAGTCGTGTCTGACTCTTTGTGACCTGTGGACTGTCGCCCACCAAGCTCCTCCGTCCATGGGATTCTCCAGACAAGAATACTGGAGTGGGTTGCCATTTCCTTCTCCAATACCACAGCTAATAGCCAAATAAAAAGTCTGCAAGCTACTTGAACCAGGCCTCCCACACTAGTCAAACTTTCTGCACACATTATCATCTTTCTTTTTCCATCTCTTTGATTACTAAGGCACACTCTCAGTTTGTCCTTAAAAGGGAAAAAAAAGCACCACTGGAGGGAGGTGGTCATGAGCCTGGTCCTTCCCGGTTCTATGTCCACATTGGTGGCATCGGTCTTCCCCTGAGGGCAGAAACAAACACCAATATGATTTCTCAAGTACCTAGTAAGTGCCCTGCAATACATAATCTTCACTCCTCACGTCTGCTGTCTCACACTGAGACAACATTCCCATTTCACAGATAGGAAAACTGAAATGAAGTGCTCGGGAAAGTGCTGAGCTTGGCGACTTCCCACAGAGCAGGGGGGTGTCCAGGGGTCAGGACTGAGGCCGGGGTCCCAGGTGCCCACTTCCCTCCTTAGATCTCTCTACCCGCCCCTCTCCTTCTCCCAGGACCTCGTCCGTCCCTGGGTTTCTCTCTGAAGAGCTTCAGCAAGACAACAAACTCCCTTCAAGCAACAGCAGTCACAAGGATGGAAGTTAATTTCCACCCAGTGCCAGAATGCAGTGGGGTTTAAAACAGAAAGCAGGATGCCGAGAGAAATTAAGGAAGACATTCATAAATGGAGAGCTACACCGTGTTCCTGGACTAGATGACTCAATATTGACAGTGTCAATTCTCCCCAAAATGATCTGTAGATTCAGCACAACCCCAGTCAAAGTACTAGCAAGTTTTTTGTGGAAATTGACAAGGCTATTCTAAAATGTGTATGAAAATGCAAAAGACCCAAAACAGTCCAGATGGATTCCCAGGGGGCACAGTGGTAAAAGAATCCTCCTGCCAATGCAGGAGACCCAAGAGACGTGGGTTTGATCCTTGGATCGGGAAGATTCCCTAGAGAAGGAAATGGCAACCCACTCCAGTATTCTTGCCTGAAAAACTCCATGGACAGAGGAGCCTGGAGGGCTACAGTTCATGGGGTCACAGAGAGTCAGACAGGACTGAGCATGAGCATGCATGCAGAGTATGAAGAACAAAGATGGATGACTTAAACTACCTGATTTTAAAACTTTCTATAGAGCTACAGCAATTAAGACATTGTGATAACGGTTTAAGGGTAAACAGACCAACAGAAGAGAACAGAGAAAACCCAAAAATAGACCCACCCGTATACGGTCAATTGATTCAGGACAAAGACACCAGTGCAGTTCAGCAGAGGCAGGATTTTCTCTGCGCCCCCAACCAGCCTGGCCCCATGTCAGGCACCAGAGGTGGGGAGGAGGCTGAGAAAGACAATGGGGGGAGGGGACTCCCCGCTTTTGGTGAGAGGGGCTGGTCTTATGCTGTGTGTGTGAGTGTGTGTAAGAGGCTGACCTTCCTGTTGAGAGACAGCTTGGGAGCTCTAGCCAGCTTGGGGAGACCCTGAGAACTGAACAGCTTCCTGCGACTTCAAAGCCCATTTTTTCCGCAGAGGGATACTGCACTGTTGCATTGCTGGGCCGAGCCGCACAGAACCAAAGGTGCATGCTAATGAAGAGCCGCTGCCAGGAGGGGTGTAGCCTGGGCCCCCTGGTCCCTCCAGCTCCAGAGTCTGCTTCATCCAGAAGCCAGGCCAGGCCAATTATTCCCCACCCCACCCCGTGTCCACTAAGGATCTCTCTGGAGACCAGAGCAAAAGCAAGAGGCTTCAGAGGCAGCCGGAGGGCTTGAGAGTAAAACCAAGGGGCGCCGGGGCCAGAGGATGGCAGTCGGAGAGGCCAGAAAGTGGTCAGGCAATGGTGGTGAGAGGCGACCTCTCTGCCCACACAGGTGTCCTGTTTCACAAAGGCTGGAGCACAGAAGGAAAACATGAGCGAGGTTTGCCCTGCCCCTGCTTCTGGCGAGATCTGGAGGGACCAGGAGCTCCTGGGCTGCGCTGCTCTCAGAGTGAAAAGGAGAGACAAGCCTGGGAGGCCTCCCCCTCCATAAAGACAGCGGCAGGAGGCTTGAGACAGAAGAGCTGGCACTTCGTGAGGACGCCCTGTGCGCCACTCCTTGCATGCCACCCCCTCCCCCTACACTTGAATCACTTAATCCCCAGGACCGAGGTCAGCACAATTACTAGCCCCACTTTAGATGAGATAACCGAGGCGCAGAGATGTTAACCAGCCTGCCCAAGACCACACAGTACTGAATGGTGGAGACAGGATTCAGACCCAAGTAGCCAAGCTGACCGCGACGGCCGGGATGGGGCGTGGGGGAGGCGCTGGAAGGGCGTTGGGGAGCAGAGGGCCCCCCCACCCCGCGCCCCGCAGATCTGCCGGAGTCGAGTTGGGCGCGGTGCCTTCCGCGGTCGCCATGGCAACCTGAGCAGGGTGGGAAAGAGGGGAGACAGTGGGGGAGGAGAGCGGCCTCTGCGCATTGATCTCGCTTCAGTCAGATTCAATCCCGAGTGAAAATGGATTTTTTAATGCGTCTATTAGCTGCTTTGAAAACGCAAATTGAGTTCAGGAGAGACGGAGGCCGCCATCAGAAAACAATTTGGCGTCTGAGGTTCTGGGGGGCAGGGGCGCCCCAGAACGAGGTACCCACCCCTCAAGCGGGAGCTTAACTCTTAACGAGGGGAAAGGGAGGAGGTACCCTGCGGCTGTTACCCCTCCCCAACCCCCAGGGTAAGGGGTTCTAGCGGGAGACAAGGGGCAGCTCTTCCACAGAAAAGAACAAATTGCGGGCTCTAGAAAGAAGCTAGTTCTCATGAAGGGCACAATCCCGGAAGGCTTCCTGGATGAGGCAGGATTCTGAGGGGCCTTTGAAAATTCACCTTCAGCAGATCCTAGGCTCAGGCGAAAAATAAGACCCAGCAAGCTTTGGCCCAGCGCTTTAGAATGTATAAAAGGCTCCTTCGCTAGCTCTTCCTTACTTGAGTCATCCTAAGGGCTACGGAGAGTAGATTGCGAACCCATTTCACAGTTAAGAAAATCGATGCGGGGCAGGTGTGTTGCCAGTATCTCTCAGGAAGGGCCCAGGCTGGCTAGAATTCCCCCTCCCTGTTTTGTGAGACCCACATCTCGGGGAGGGAAAGGAGCTGCAGGAGCAAGCCTGGGTCGAGGACCTTGGGGAGCAGGGATTGGTGGCTGCGGGTGGGGAACACGCTGGCCTCTCCACCAGAGTTCAAGAGAGGTGAGGAGGGGGCTGACGGGGGCAGGAAGTGAAAGGGAGGGAGGAGGGGTGCGGGTCAGACACCCCATTACTTCTTTCCGTTGTCCTTGCTGTGTGTGGAGGCTTCTTTGCATATGCAAATGAATCCATCCTCCCGCAATTACAGCAGTAATCAGGAGCAAATTACCTTCTTGCTGTTTATTTTCAGCGTCCTTAATTAATCTGGTTATTAGACGATTAATGAAGCTTGTTTGGTGAGAAGTTCATAGCAAGAATGGAAAAGGGGATGTGTGTGTATGAGGTGTGTGTGAAGTGGGTGGGAGATGGTGCACTTAGCCAGAAATAGAGGCAGTTCCCAGGAGTCCCCTCAGCCTCCCCGCCTCTGTCTCCCTCTCTCCGCACACACCCGCCTCTCCTTCCCCCAAACTACCATTCTCAGCTTCTTCTTGCAGCCCATCACCTCCTCCAGGAAGCCTTTGTGGATTGGAAAAGTGGCCCCTCACATCCTCCAGATGAAGGCAGTGGCCGCACACAGGGTGGGAGGTCCAGACGTAGTTCCCTGGCCGTCTCTATTGCCCCCAGAGCCCACTCCAGGCCCCCTAATTCTCACACTGCCTCATGTTCACTGCCCACCCCCCAGACGGTGTCCAGAAAGTGTTCCAAAGATGGCTCTCTGCCCGCTACCGGAAAAAGTAGCCTCTCACGGTCTGTGGGCTGAACAGAGGGTACTGTGTCCACTCCACCCCTACACAACACACTGGGCTGAGAAACCACCACTCGGCTTGGGAGAACACTAAGATCATATTTCTTTTAATAATTTACCAGTAACAGTCTGAGGCTCAACCTGCTCATGCAGTAGTCAGGATTTCTCCTGAGATACCCTTTCCCTAAGTAATATCTGGGGTTCCCAAGGACAAGTGTTCGTGTTTCAGTTTTATCCTGGAGTCATTTGTAATATGATTTTTTTTTTTCTCTCCAGTTTCTTTTAAGGTCTCTGGACTTCTACAGTTCTGCCTCAGTGTTTGTCTGGGTTTCTCTTAAGTTACTCTGCTTGAATTCTTCATGCTTCCTTCCCAGGATTTGTCTTTTTTTACAATTTCTGGAAAATTCCTAATCAACATTATTAAGTGTTACTTCGCTCAATCCCCTCAATTATCTCCTCTGGAATTCCTAGAAGGCATGTGCTAAATTCCTTATTCTATATCCCATGTCTTTTTTCCCTCTTGTTCATATTTTTCTCTCTGTGCTGTGTTATGGCTAATGATTTCTTCAAATCTATTTTCCAGTTCACTAACTATCTCTTCAATTGTATCTAATCTGCTATTTAACCTGTCCATTCGGTTTTACATTTCAACATTATCGTTTTCATTTCTGAGTCTATGTCACTTTCATATTTGCCTGCTTTTCCTGGCCACATTTTTATTTCTCTAAATAGTTTAAACAATTCTTTTTTTTTTTTTAATATTCTGGATCTGACCATTCCAGTGTCTTAAATCTTGAAGGTCTAATTTGGCCATTTGTTGTTTTACTGACTCACTCATGAGCAGTTTTTTGCCTCACGTACTTTGTAATTTTGCAGATTCAAGCTTGGCTGGGTTCTACCCATACAAAACCTGCGCAGCAGGAGTGGAGGGAGACTGTGTCCTTCTCAAGAGAATTTGCTTTTCCTTTGCTTTAGCCAGGTGCCTCAGGGGCTACCAACATACTTGGAGTTAATTTCACCACTGGGAGTTTCCTTGAAGGTACAAATGTTTCCCCTAAACCTCTGCGTGGGCAAGCCTGTGGTTATAAACCAAAGGCTTTTCTTTCTACCTAGAACACAAGCTGAAATACACAAATGCTCTTATCATTTCTCTTTGCCACTGGTGAATTTTTTTCTCTATCCTTTCACAAGAGGTGTAGCTTTGAGAGCCTTGTTTTATGTTTTGTTTTGTTTTTATAAAGGTCTCAGTTATGACTCCCTACCATGACTGCTCACAACCTCTCTCTTTCTTCCTCATGAAGCCTTCAACACCCAAGCCTCTAGGCCTTTATTTCTGGGCCTGGACAACTAACTGTGTCCTCCAGGAGACATTTCTGGTTGTCACAACTGGGGAAGGGAGTTGCTTTGGCATCTAGTGAGTAGAGGCCAAGGTTGCTGCCAAATACCCTACAATGCACAGGACAGCCCCTCCTCAACCCCAAATAATCTGGCCCAAAATGTCAACAGTGCTGCCATTGAGAAACTCTGATCTCGGTCATGGAAATGTATGTGCAAAGGACCCGAGGTCTCCCCAAAGCTTCAGGGCTCCCTGACACTCAGGCTTCCAGGACCCCCTTTTTTTTTAATTTTTTTATTTTTTAACTTTACAATATTGTATTTGTTGACAGCCTAAAGATTTTCCTTGCATTCATTCATTCTGAAAACAGACATGCATTTAAAAAATAGTTGTGTCTTAAAAAATCATTGTCTCTTACAGAGCACCCCTGGGTATTCTGTGGTGGGAGACGCCTCAGGATATCTGCTGGTCACTCCCGTCTGCGTCCACCTCTCTACCGTTTGCTGCTCCCGCTCACCTCTTACCTTCTCTGTTTCACCCCTTCTCCCTGCACCAGTGCACACCTGGAACCCCCAAGAACGTTACTGAAGATTTGGGAGACAACTGAAAGAGCCCTGAGAGGTTATGATAATGTCCCCACCAGCAGCAGTTACTGTCCCACAACTTCCCTCCTGCTCAGATCTCCAGGTCTCCCAACACCCTCACCCACAACCTCAGAAAGAATGTCATTTCCTCCCTTCAAGCCAAGACTCAAGCCATTCCTGCAGCAAGAATATGCATCCCATCCCTTGGAGTCTGCATCAGGCTTGTCCACTCTGGAATCCAGAGCTGGGCCTACAGGAGGTGCTCAGTATTGACTAGTTGAATGAATGGATGAGGCCCTGCTTCCGGGTCTGGCAAGGCAGTCATACTAAGTGTACGCATATTTCCTGGCTTCTGGGTTATTCAGCTTCAAAGTGACAGCATGTTGGGACAGCCACAGCTTTGGTCTAAATGCACATTTAGGAAAAACATTTCTCTAATGCTTCAAGGGCACAGCCAGGCTAGAGGAGCTCCCGATCTCCATAACTAAACAGCACACTTAACCTTGCAAACCGCAGCATCTGTGCCCCAATTTGTAGTGACTTTACAGTTTCCTCCAAGAACAAATAGGACGGATTTTTGCTTGTTTGTAACTACAGGGCCCAGCCTGGGATGGAGGAAAAGCCAAGGCAGCCTGTTCCAAAGCCTTAGTTCTCCACCTTCAGAAACCCAAACTGTTGACACCCACAACTGGCCTCACCCTGGAAAGAGCAAGGCAAGGTCTTTGTGACCCAAGCAGCCCCTGGAATTCCAGGGTCATTCACTCCATTCATTTGTTTCAATAAATATTTGCAGGATAACTCCATGTGCACTGTTTCAAGCTTTGAAATTTAGTAGAAAATAAAGTCCCTGCCCACTCAGCAGTTTTGTTCTCCTAGGAGAGACACAATCAATATACTATGGATGGGAAGGGGAGGGGGTGTAAGATCTGTGAAGGAGAATGAGGTGAGTCAGTGGCTGGAGTGATGCAGGGTGGCGAATGGGGGTTTCTGTTTGAGGAGCAGTCAGGAAATGCTTCTCTGGGAAGACCGCTTTGTTCATTGAAAGTAAGTGAGTCAGAATTGGGGGAGGGGAGAGAGGATTGGGAAGAGAAAGGGAAAGGAAGGAAAGGGGACTGGACAAACATCAGAGGGCTGCCCCATTGAGTCTCACAGGCCTTGGCTAGAGACTGACGGGAAACCTGGAGGGTTTAAAGCAGGGACCTGAAAGATTGTAATATATATGTTCACAAGGTCCCTCTGGCTGAAGCATCAGACCTATATGAGGGAGTGGGGGCAGGAGGGGGGTTCTAAATAACCCAGGTTAAGTGAAATAGGAGGGAAGGGGCCAGGGCACAACTCTAAGAATGACACAGCCATCACGGATATGACATAAACTGGTTAGAACCAACGAGGTCCAAGATGGCGGAAGATTCGCCTTCCAGTAGAATTCGAGGCTCATTATACACTGATTGTAACACAGTTAGCTAAATGACACACCCACAAGCACCAGGACAGTTCCAAGGCGGACCATAAAAGGCCAAAAAAGCAGGCAGTGGCCCAATTCATGGAAGTTCCACCCTTTCCTTGAAATAGAATAATCCTCCCACTCATTAGCCTATGAAATTACCCAGCCCATAAAAACTAACCACACCATGTTTCAGGGCCTCCTGCCTTCTAAGATAGCCCACATTCTGTCTATGGAGCGTGTTTCTCCCAGAGCCTCTCTCACCTTCCTAAATGGACTGCTTTCTGCCTATGGGATGTGTATCTCTCTAAATAAATCCACTTACCTATCCCTTTGCCTCTCACTGAATTCCTTCTGCGCTGAGACATAAAGAACCCGAGCATCATTAAGTTAACCATTAACCTCCTGAGACCAGGTGTACAATCTCAATTAAAAGACAGTAGGTTCGTGTCCCAGCCCATGAGTTCAAGTCTGGCTTTTGGCTGGGTTCGAGACCTATCTGAGCTGTGCAGGTTGATAAGGATAATGGTGGTTTGCACCAGGTGGAAGAAGCGGTTGGATTTTGAAACTCCTACAGGAAAGTCATCAAGGACTGGCTGGCACATTGGATGCAGGGTGGCGATTAGGGATCAGATTTGATCCCATGGTTTCTGACCTTGAGGCCGGTGGGGCCTCTTATTGAGAGGAGAGAGGGGCAGGTTAGGGGGTGGTCAAACGTCTGGATCTGCACACGCTAAGGTGGAGCTGCCTGGTAATGGGGTTCAGAATGTGCCACCCCAAAATATTGCACCTTGGATAGTAAATATTTTAAGCTGAGCATGTTTAAAAATAGCAGAAGCAGGATGGTCACCCGGAGGAAAGGAGCTTCCTCATCTCCAAGGACAAAATGATGACAAGATGGAATCTAAGAAATGGGCCTTGCCAAGTTCCCCTAGTTAATTACACTTACCTTTCACTCTAACCTGTCACATTTCTATGCAACTGGCTACTCTTCATCAAACCTAGCACAAAAACACTCAGGTCTAACTGTCTCTTCTATTTTTGTTCCTTATGAAGGCTCCTGTGTCATCATGTAAAACTTATGTGAATTAAATGTGTATACTTTTCTCTTGGGAATCTGTCAGCTTAATTGTCAGACCCAGTCAAGGTCCTAAGAGGGTCACGGAAAACTTTTCCTTTCCCTCTCCTGGCAAAATTGAGGACTGGGGAGGGGGCCACACAAGTCAAGTTCAGGTGCAAGAGCAGAAAGCTGGAGATGCACGACTGGGAGCCAAAGCCACAGAAGAAGCCTCTAGGGAGAGGGTACAGCCAAAGATGTAAGGGAGTCTGTGGTCTGAGCCCTGGACACACAAACATCCAGAGGTCATTAGCTGGGGCCCCATCTTGCTTAAAGCTTCCCAGTGGCCCTCTGGCTGCATGCTGCTAGGTCCTGGATGATCTCTGCTTGGGGTCTGACTAAATGCTGCTCTGGTCTCGTTTAACAAAGCCTAAAAGCAACACAAAAAGATTGAACCGTTTCCAAGTAACTTGACCACATTCTGGACCAACCTCAAGAATATTTCTATGTATACAAAAATTACCAGCACCCTAGGAGGTAAAATTCACAATATCTGGCATCCAATGAGAAATTACCAGGTATACAAACACAGAGGAAAATGCGATGCATAATAAGAAAATAAATCAACCAGTTGAAACCAACACAAAAGGACACAATGACAATTAGTAGACAAGGATATTCAAATAGTTCTATAATGCACAAGTCATTTGGGGGGCTTGTTCTACCTCAAGGACACTGGTGCTGGCAAGCACCATTTTGGACTCGTTCATCTAGTCTATTAGTGCCAGGAGCTTACGTACCAACCAGCTGGCCAGTGCTAGTTCCAGGGCCCCCTGAACCAAAGAGACAGCCACACTGGGACCTGCCCACCCCACCCCATCAGTGGGCTGGCCCCACCCACCAGCAGGCAGCAGTCAACCAGGCCGGGGGTCGGCCCCGCCCACTTGTGCACCCACAATAACCAGCTCTGCCACAGGAGAAGGTCCACAGAGGGGGCACCCCTTGAGCATATAGGTCTGGTGACCAGAGGGGAGGTGTGCTGCTGGGCCTCACCGGACATTTCCTACATAAAGCCACTTTTCCAAGATTAGGAAGTTTAACTGACCTACCCAATACACAAACACAGAAAACTAGGCAAAATGAGGAAACAGAGGACTATGTTCCAAATGAGAATCAAGACAAAATCCTGGAAGAACTGAGCAAAGTGGAGATAAGCAATTCACCTGATAAAGAGTTCAAGGTAATTATCACAAAGATGCTCAAGAGGGACTTCCCAGGTGGTCCAGGCGTTAGGACTCGGCACCTCCACTGCAGGGGACACAGGTTCAGTCCCTGGTCAGGGAACTAAGATCCCACATGCCACACAGCAAGGCCAATAAATAAATAAAATAAAGATGCTCAAAGAACCAGGAGAAGAATGGATGAATACAATGAGACACTTAAGAGTTAAAAAATATAAAGTAGAACCAAGCAGAGGTGAAGAATACAATAACTGAAATAAAAAATATGTTAGAAGGAATGGCTTAGATGGTAAAGAATGTGCCTGCAGTGCAGGAAACCCAGGATTGATCCCTGGGTTGGGAAGATCGTCTGGAGAAGGGAATGGCAACCCACTTCAGTATTCTTGCCTGGGAAATCCCATGGTCAGAGGAGCCTGGTGGGCTACAGTCTATGGAGTCACAAAGAGTCGGAAATGACTGATCGACTAACACTTTTCAATGAGCATAGCTTAGGAGACCTCTGGAACAACATAAAGTATATTAAGATTTGAATTATAGGGGTCCCAGAAGGAGAAAAGAGTAAGAAAGGGGCAAAGAGTTTATTCAAAGAAATAATAGTTGAAAACTTCCCTAGCCTGGAGAAGGAAACAGACATCTAGGTCTACGAATCACAGAGTCCCAAACAAGATTAGCCTTCAGAAGTCTACACCAAGATACACTGTTATTAAAATAGCAAAAAAAAAATTAAAAAGAGACACTTGTGAAAGCAGAGAGAGGAAAGGGAACCCTCGTGCATTACTGGTGTGTATGCCAGTTGGTGCAACCACTATGGAAGACAGTATGGAGGTTCCTCAAAAAATTAAAAATCGAGCTACCGTCAGTTCAGTTCAGTCGCTCAGTCGTGTCTGAGTCTTTGCGACCCCATGAATCGCAGCACGCCAGGCCTCCCTGTCTAGCACCAACTCCCGGAGTTCACTGAGACTCACGTCCATCAAGTTGGTGATGCCATCCAGCCATCTCATCCTCTGTCATCCCCTTCTCCTCCTGCCCCCAATCCCTCCCAGCATCAGAGTCTTTTCCGATGAGTCAACTCTTCGCATGAGGTGGCCAAAGTACTGGAGTTTCAGCTTTAGTATCAGTCCTTCCAGTGAACATACAATCTAGTAATTCCACTTCTGGGTATTTCTCCAAAGAAGACAAAAACATTAATATGAAAATGTATATGCACTCATATATCATTGCAGTATGTGCACTAAAGCCAAGACTTAGAAGCACCTGAAGTGCCCATCAAGGGATGAATGGATAAAGAAGATGTGGTGTATATATAATGGAACATTACTTAGCCGTACAAAGGAAGGAACTCCTGCCATCTGAGACAAGTGGAGAGACCTAGAGTGTATTAAACTAAATAAGTCAGACAGAAAGACAAATACTGTATGACTTCACATGTATGTGGGGTCTAAAAATATAAAACAAATGAATGCTCATAACAGAACCACACTCACAGATACAGAGAGCAGACTGGTGATTGCCAGACTGGAGAGGGACCAGGGGATGAGTGAAACAGGTAAAGATGAGTGAAACAGGAAGATTAAGAGGTACAAACTTCCAGTTAGAGAATAACTAAGCCATAGGGATATAACACACAGCATACAGAGTATAGTTAATAATAATTATAACTTTGTGTGGTGACAGATGGTAACTAGACATATCATGGTGATCAGTTTGTTATGTATAAAAATATCAACTCACTATGTTCTATGCCTGAAACTAAAAAATACTGTAAGTCAGTTTTACTTAAATAATTTTAAGTTAAAAAAATAGAAACTATACAAAATGAAACACAAAGAGAAAAAAGATTGGAAAAAAAAAGAATAGAGCATCCCCGAGTTACTGGAACAAGGTCTCACATACACGTAATACAAGTCCCCCAAGGAGGACAGAAACAGTTCTGAAGAAATAATGACCAAAATCTTTCAAAAAAAAGACTATTAACCTAGAGATCCAAGAATCTCAACAAAATGCAAGCACAAGAAATGCAAAGAAAACCACATCGGGGCACGTCATAATCAAACAGCTTAAAACCAGTGATAAAGAGAAAAAGTAAAAGCAGCCAGAGGAAAGTGACATTACATACAAAGGGACAAAGATAAGGATGATGGCACATTTCTCCTTGAAAACAACAGAAACCAGAAGACAGGGAGCAATATCTTTAAAGAACAAAGATAAAGGCTGAAAGCGGGGAGAGGAGCTGGGAGACTGCTCGCCACCCAGGGATGACAGGTGGTGAGGAAGTGAGGTCCAGAGTGGCGGTGGGCGCAGAGGAGAGGGCGGAGAGGGTGGTGAGGACTCAGCCACAGGTGAAAGGTGGGAAGCGGAAGTCTAGGGGAAGGTGCCGGCTGCTGATCACCAAAATGGGAGCAAGGAAGCAGACCACGTTTAGAAGACTGTGAGTTCCACTGTGGATCACTCACAAAGAGAGAACCCTGTACAGCTGCAGCCAGTGGGGTGCTCAGAAGGTTTGGAAGCTAAAAGAGAAATTTGGCATTTATTTGATGATCTATTAGGCAGGATAGGAAAAGCTACAACTTAAAAAATGATCTTGGGACTTCTCTGGGAGTCTAGTGGTTAAGACTGCATGCTTCCAATGCAGGGGGCACAGGTTCGATCCCCAGTCGGGGAACTAAGACCTCACATGCGGCATGGCCAAAAAAAGAAGAAAAAGAAAAGGAAAGAAACCAATCTTGATATCCCAGCATCCTAGCAAAAAGGGATATTTATCTCCTGTGCATACCAAGTTCACCATGGGACGGCAGAGGGTCTCCCCCAACCAGTGACTCAGAGACCTAGGTGACCTCCATCTCAACCCGCAACTTCTAAGGTTGCCGCAGGAAGAGAAGGAAGGCCCTATGGAGGAGGTAGACCTGTGAGCTTCCGGAAGCAACAGGCACAGCTGATGCCCACAGTTCATTGACCAGAACAGGTCACGTGGCCTCAACCCAACTGCAAGGGCAGCTGGGGTGTGTTGGGGAGGACACGGCGTGTTGGAAAAGTGCTGAAGAAGAAAGGAGCAAACGGGCCCGGCCTGGAGCCCCAGAGGAAGCCCTAGCATATGAGGAGCCGGGGTGGAAGGAAAGAAGCCCCAGAGGGGGGTGGGCGGGTGGGCAGAGGAGAGGAGGGCACGTCATCCTGGAGGGCGAGGCAGCGGAGGCTCCAGGGTGGGCCCGTTTTCCCCTCCTGACCGCCCGTGCTTTCCCGATGCTTTTGTCGTCCTGAAATCACCTTCAGGAAACATTCTCTCCATTCACAGGTGCAGACACTAAAGTTGGGAGAACTGAGTGCCTTGGGCGCCTGTGTCACAGAGGCCAAAGCCGGGGTTCTAGCTCCAGACCCCTCAGTAGGCCTGTGTTCACCCCCTGCCCCTGCCAGGGCTGGGCACAGCTGTCCACCTCCCTGGATGGTGTGCACAGACTGCCCCTGCCCTCCAAGCTCAGGGGCAGCTCACCCCCCCACCACCCCAACTTTCCCAAGTACAAGCTCAGAAGGAACAGTGTTTACCAGGGAGATGGTTTACAGGGCTCTTGGAAAAGCACACCTCCCCTAACTTCCTAGGTTGACCAGGATGGTGGTTCAAATCTTGACAAACCTCTTGACTCTCCAGGCCTCAGTTTCCTCCTCGGCTACTGTATGAGGGGGCAGAGAGGATGGTTGTTGGGGTCCTGCCCCACTTACACATCAGTTCTGTATCTGCTTCACCAGTGAGTCCATCTCCCACCCCGTGACAGAGGGCGGGTCTGGCAGGCCCACCCAGGACTGGCCCTGGCACCCCAGCCACCCCCATCGTTTCTCCATCCCCTTCCACTGCCCCACAACACCAATAAAACCTCTTCCTCCAATCACACACAGGCCCGCAGGGGCTGGGGATGCCAACCAAGGGCCTGATTTGCATACTCAAGCCCCTCCCCCACCCTTAGTGTGTGCGCAGTTGCCATAGCTACCAGCCCCAAAAGCCTCTCGTTTGCAGTTGCCTCCCCTTTCTGTACCGCTGGAATGCTGGCTGCCTACCCAGGCTCTGGGGGCTCAGAGCTCAGTACTTCCATACTTCTGTTAATGAATGAAGAAACTGGGGCTCAGAGAGGGAAAGCAACTTGCCCATTGGTACACATCAAGTTAGCAGCCAAGCCTGTACTTAGAACCCAGGTCTCCTGGTTCCAAATCCAAGCTGTCTATCATCCTGGGGTTGAGGGGGGCGGGTAATGAGGTAGATAGGGGCTGTCCCCTATCCAATGACCAGAACGCTACATCCATGCTCCCCTCGGGCCTCCAGGGAAGACCTCGAGAAGCTGCAACGAAGAAAGGAGCCATTGGACTTTGGGCAGAGACTCGGTGATAGAACTGAGTGCTGGGGGAGGGGGTGAGGCTGTGGAGGTGGCGATTCAGCTATCCAGGTCCCTCTGGGTCTCTGGTCCAACCCCCTCTCCCCAATCCAGTCATTCAACAATATTCATTATATGCTGTGTGCTGGGGACTGTTCTAGATTCAGCTTAAAGTGACATTTGTGATTTGTGATCAAGCTAACAAAAAATCCCTGCCCTGGTGGGGCTGACCTTCTGGCGGGAGGATGAACAGAAGGAACAGGCCACAGGCACGTTAGGGTGATGTCCGAGATAAAGCAGTGGGGGGAATGCTTGCTACGTGACTGAGGGTAATCTGGGAAGTCCTTTCAAAACCTACCTGTCCCCATTCCACACATTCAGAGCAGCTGATGTCTTGAAACGTGACTCCTATATGATGACCAAACATTGTCATGTTTCAGGAGAACGTGCTTTGACGCAGAAGCCTGAGGCTTTGGCGGTAGACTTTGGTAGCACAGATGACATGCTGGAAGATGTTTAGGGGCAGGGGCCCCCCTGAAACGACCTGAGCAGCCTGTTCCCAGCACGGCCTGCAGGCTCCAGAGTCTGATTTCAGATTCCTAGAAAGGATCGCCCCACCACCACTCACAGGCAAAATAATGACTAAAGTGCAGTAAATGGGAGATAAAGAGCTCAGAGCTAGAGAGAACACCAAGTCACAAGTTCCTGAGCGAGCACCAGGTGCCCGGCTTGGCTGGCAGACCCCTTTCTGGGGAAGGAGTTTTGTTGATTTATTAAGGACATTTTCAAACATACGTAGCAGGAGAATAGAATCATGAACTCTCAAATGCCTGAGCACAGCTCAAGAATCATCAACTCGGGATTTCTCTGGTGGTCCAGTGGTTAAGAATCTGCTTTCCAATGCAAGGGACACACAGGTTTGATACCTGGTTAGGGAATTAAGGGACTTCCCAGGTGGCGCTGTGGTAAAGAACCCGCCTGCCAATGCAGGAGACGCAAGAGACGTAGGTTCAATCCCTGGATCGGGAAGATCCCCTGGAGTAGGAAATGGCAGCCCACTCCAGTATTTTTGCCTGGAAAATTCAATGGACAGAGGAGCCTGGTGGGCTACAGTCCATGGGGTCACAAAGAGTCAGACACAACGGATCACAGAAAGAGCCTACGTGTGCAGCAATGAAGACCCAGAGCAGCCCCCCCAAAATTATCAACTCAGGGTCACTCTGGTTTCAGCTCCATGCCCTTTCTGCCCATGGAACCTCTGGTTTTTCTGGAATGCTGGGACTGGTTTTATAAGGAAAGAATTGGAAGAACAGAAACTCCCCTTCCCCAAACCTAACCTGAAAGAGGAGGACTCCAGAAGTAGAGGTGCAGGGCAGCCAACAAGTAGGGAGTCTTGGGCAGAGTAGTGAGGGCAGACCATGAAGTTAGGGGGCCCCTGGGGTACCTGCCCTGAGGATAGGGCTCCTAGTCCAGCTGATGGAGCAGAGGGTCCTGACCGAGGGAGCCAAGTCCCGCTTCCTGCCCCAACCTCATCCCTTTGATTTCTTTCCCTCCTCTTTCCCCCCCACTCACAATAAAGACATAATTATGGGCTTTATAAAAAAAAAAAAAAAAGGCAAATTATGGTGACACGCTTTAATTATCTGCCAAGCAATGGCGGCTGAATTACACAGGCAGGGCCCTGGAGGTTACCTAAAAATAAAGCAAGAAGCCTCATTAGATGCTAATTGCTGCTTTTGCCAACTGAAGTGAGATTTTGGCACCGTGCACCATTCAGCCCTGGGGTGTCTGTAGAGAAGTCCAAGCCCTGGGAAGCTCAGAGTGCCAGGGCCAAGGCCTGTGGGGCATCGGGGCAGGGCAGGGCAGGCACAGGGGGTGGGCGTGGGGCTCTCATGCCAGGGACAACCCCTCAGTCTCCCCTCAATGCTCAGTGGCTGGATGGAAACCCCAGGCTGGGGCAAGGGCACCCAAAAAAGAAAAGGCCCTACAGGACTTCCCTGGTGGTCCAGTGGTTACGATTTTGCTTTCTGATGCAGGGGGTGCAGGTTTGATCCCTGGTCAGGGAACTAAGATCTCACATGCCTCATGGCACCCCAAAACACAATCAATATTGTAACAAATTCAATTCAGTTCAGTTCAGTCACTCAGTCATATCTGACTCTGCAACCCCATGGACTGCAGCAAGCCAGGCTTCCCTGTGCATCACCAACTTCCAGAGCTTGCTCAAACTCATGTCCGTTGAGTTGGTGATGCCATCCAACCATCTCATCCTCTGTCATCCCCTTCTCCTGCCTTCAATCTTTCCCAGCATCAGGGTCTTTTCAAATGAGTCAGCTCTTCACATCAGGTGGCCAAAGTATTGGAGTTTCAGCTTCAGCATCAGTTCTTTCAATGAATTTTCAGGACTGATTTCCTTTAGGATGGACTGATTGGATCTCCTTTAAGTCCAAGGGACTCTCAAGAGTCTTCTCCAACACCACAGCTCAAAAGCATCAATTCTTTGGCGCTCAGCTTTCTTTGTAGTCTAACTTTCACATCCATACATGACCACTGGAAAAACCATAGCTTTGACTAGATGGACCTTTGTCCGCAAAGACATGTCTTTGCTTTTTAATATGCTGTCTAGGTTGGTCAAAGACCAAAGACTTTTTGGCCTTAATTGGTCCATGCATGCTAAGTCACTTCAGTCGTGTCCGAGTCTTTATGACCCCATGGACTGCAGTCCTCCAGGCTCCTCTGTCCATGAGATTCTCTAGGCAAGAATACTGGAGTGGGTTCTCATGCCCTCCTTCAGGGGATCTTCCTAACTCAGGGATTGAACCTGTATCTCCTGTGGATCCTGCAGGTGGATTCTTTACCTCTGAGCCACCCAGGAAGCCCCAAAATGGTCCAGATCAAAAAAAAGGAAAAAAATCTTCTTTTTTTTTTTAAATAAAAGGGCCCATAGTCTGACCTCTGGCTGGGGAGGGGTCCCACAGCCCTCTAGAAGATAAGCATCCTCCTGTGAGCTTCCAAGGACCCTTCCCTGGGCCTGGAGGCTGAAGTGGCTCCATGCTCCCGGAATGAGGCTAAGAGACAACTCTCTGGGCCCCCTACCTCTGCTTCCAGGGACTGAGAAGGCAGGATGGGAGAAACAGACCCTAGCACATTGGAACTCAGAACCAGCCCATCTGAGCTGGAAGGGATCCAAGCTTGGATACTGCTCCTGAAGCTTAGCCCTCAGGGTCCTGGGAATTCCACAGAGGTGGCCCGTGTGCCCAGCTAGCCTGGGAGCCCAGTGAACTCCTGTTCAGGACAGTTAGCAGCTTAGTCTTCATTTTGAGCCTCAAAAAGCTTTTTAGTGGCATTGTCCCCACCCTGACTACAGAAACCCCAAGGGCTGGTACCACCCTGGCTTGCTCACTACTGCATACCGGGGCCTGGCTTGTACATGCATGAGTGCATGCATGCCCAGTTGCCTCAGTCGTGTCCAACTCTTTACTACTGCCCTATGGACTGTAGCCTACCAGGATCCTCTGTTCATGGTATTCTCCAGGCAAGAATACTGGAGTGGGTTGCCATGCTCTCCTCCAGGGGATCTTCCCAACCCAGGGATCGAACCCTGGTCTCTCCCATTGCAGGCAGATTCTTTACTGTCTGAGCCACCAGGGCAGCCCACACAGTACACAGTAGGTACTTACTATCTGTTGAATGAAAAAGGAAAGTGTTCTTACCAGATTTGTCTAGTTTTTCCCAGACTTTCTTGGTTTTAGGACTGAAAGTCCAGCAGCCCAGGAACTCCCTGAGACTCCAGAGACCCTAGGTCTGAACTCCACCCTCCATCTGCCCCACATAAACATATTTCAGTCCCACATGTTGGCCTTTTGACATACAGCTAGTGTTAGGTAGCTTGGCCTTGCACTGAACTGAGCTACAGGGCTTGTAAATGGACTTAAAGACCCTACCCCCAGAGCTTCTGGTCCAGCCAGCCTGGGATGGGGAGAAACCCATAATTTGATTTCCTCCTTTTTTTTCGCCCATGGCCATGCCATGCAGCAGGCAGGATCTTAGTTCCCCGACCAGGGATCAAACCCATGCCCCCTGCATTGAGAGCACAGTCTTAGCCACTGGACTACCAGGGAAGTCCCCCATAATTTGATTTTCTAACAAGTTCTCAGAGATGCTGATGTTAAGATTCTTCTGCCAGAACACTGATTTACCTGGCCCACTGAGCTGTCCCTGATCCCCTGGGGAGCTTGTAAAACAGATCTGTGCCAGCCCCACCCACGGGACCTCAGATCGAGTCCTTCTGAATGACCATCCACCATCTCCATGGTCTAAAGTTCTGGTGGGGGTAGAACCTCCACTAGGTAGTTTTGTTATCTTGCCCTGGGCAGGGCAGGGGCTGCCTCTGACCTCACCCTGGGGCCTCTCAGAGGCTGAGGCCCTAGGGGAGGGCTGAGCACAGAGGAGAGAAAAGGTCTCCGGGGGGTCAAGGACACTGCAAATCCCCCCATCTTATTGAAATAGAAAATTCTGAAGATACAAATATCTGTCCACATTTCATGGGTGTCTCTTGAGCCTGGGAGTTAATAATATGGGATGGAGAGCAAAGATGAGCAGCCAGCTGGCCCTGGAAGTTCTCCCTACCACATGTGTCAGGGCCGGCCCCATCTGCAGCACCTGGGGGACCCCAGCCCCAGCCTCACAGGCCTAGGCCTCCATCGTGATGGGCCCCTGGGATGCCCACCATCCCACAGAGCTGCAGCAGGCTTGCCTTCCAAAAGTCCTGCTGGGAGTGGGTCCTTCCTCCTCATCTCTGGACACAGAGCCTACTCACCTCTCCTCTGTACACCAGACCCCTGCTGGGAATGCACACCCCACCCAAGCCTTCCCCACTTAGCTCACTCACCCCCACTGTCGTGTTTCTTTGGGTCATCAGCATTTCTAGAGCCCCAGGCAGGCCAGCCTAAGGCCCATGCAGAGCCCACCCGGCTCTGACCCTCAGCCTCCTCCTCCCTCTAGGAGGCCTTGAACTGCCCTTGGGCCCCACTGCCCTCTCCTGAGTGCTAGGGGGACAGAGGGGGCAGCACCCACCTTGGAAGGAACATGACTCTCCCTGGATCCTAGAAGGGGGCTCCACAGATACGGGGGGCACCTGGGGAAGTCCTGGGCTGAGTGTCAAGCCCTTGGGTTCCAGGCCAGGCCCTCTGTCCAGACCCAGCCCAGCCATCACCATAGAGGGACCCGGACCACTGAGGGGACAAGGTGCCTAGGCAGGGGGTGCAGTCAGAGAGCTGCCCCTGCCCTTCACATCCAGCTCCCTCACTCCACCCCTGCCTACACTACACTGGGCACTGAGTAGACTCTATTCTGGATGGCAGCCTCAGGGACCACCCTGCAAAAACAAGATGATGGGTGTGAGAGCTCCTTCCCCACTCCCTCCCTTACATACGTATTTATTGAGCACATAGTAGGCACTGCGCACACACACAGTCTCACACGGACCCCCAGGAGAACAGACTCCCGAGCCTGGCCCCCAGGAGTAGCCCCCCAGGCGGATAGAGGGGCCTGACACGTGATTGAACGGCCCACCTCACCTCTCACACACACCCACACCTGCTCCACACCTGGGCCCCGCCAGCCCCCAGTCGGGCCCCTCCAGCGCTCTGTCAGGTATCAGAGGAAGTGGGGCGGGGGGAGCGGGCAGGAAGGGGCAGCTCAGGCAGCTGCCGTCTGGGGCCTCGCTGTGTCGCTGGCTCTGTAATTTACCCCTGGCAGGGCCCAGCCCCTGAGCAGCTCGCTCCCCACCTCCCAACCTGCCACGGATGCCAGCTGCTGTGAACACACTCCCACTTGCAGAGGACAGCATCCTCGTGACATGGGTGTGATGTGGACGCACACCCACTGGAGCCTAAGCAGACAGACACTCCCACAAGACAAATAAGCTTGCCTATGGAGGCATAGGAGTGCGCGCGCGCGTACACACACACACACACACACACACACAAAATGGACAGACGCACAGGGCTGGGGGGAGACACACACATACACAGAGATACACCTGTGCCATACACCTGGCCCACCTGGCCACGTGCCACACACTCATCTCCAGGACAGCCACCATCCCAGCACCTGTGACCTGGAGACAGGACGCACAGGAGGGGAGGGCTCTGGGTGCTGGGAACCCTGTACCCACTCTCTCAAGAGGAGCATTTACTGGCTGGGAGGGAAGGAGGGGATCAGGTTATGGTTGGCCCCTCCCTGCCCAGGGACTCTCCAAGACCCCACCCGAGGCCAATCCAGGAAGCAGTCTCCACTGCCCTCCAGCCCTGTGTCCCTGTCACCCAGTTCCTCCTTCCCTGTAACCGCAGGGCCTCCAGCTTCGGGCTGAGCCAGGGGTCCGACCGCAGGCCCCTCAGTGGATGTGGAGCCGGGGTGCAAAACCATGTATTTATTTTTATTAGAAATGTTCTTGGTATAAAAACAATCATGCGCTACACATTGTCGTCAATAACCATCACCAGACACCCAGGCACTGAACTCCGTGTCATCGGCGGGAGGGGCAGGCGGGCAGGCGGGCAGCACACGCGGCAGACGGCGGGGGGCAGGCGGGAAGGCTGCGGGCCGCGGGCACGCACAGAGGCCACGGAGAGGACGCAGCACTTGGCAACACACTCGGGATTTGCTTTTGTTTTGGCTTTTTTGTGTTTTGATTTTTTTTTCTCCTTTTTTTCTCTTTAGCGACATGTAGGATTTGGTGAATCGGCAAGAGATGGCAGGGAGAGGGAAATGAAGGCGAGGAGGGGGCTGAGGACAGGAAAGAAAAATGAGAGACGGGCGGAGCACAGGAGAAGAGACGGGAGAGAGCTGGAGACGGCAGAGACGGAAAGAGAGAAGATACAGAAAAAGCAGAGGTCACACAGACAGAGACACACGGCGAGAAAAGGTGATACAGAGAGAGAAGAGAACTCAAGACTGGGATGGAGACTGAGGGAGTCACCAACAGGACAGGCAGAGACGAGGGGGGAAACCAGTGCCCGAGCCTCGGGGGTTTGGGGCGGGGCGGGGCCGGCGCAGGACGCAGGCGCTCGTGGCCTGAGGCTTCCCAGCCCCCCAGCCTCCTCCTGGCCCCGGCCCGGCTTGTCCAGGCCACCCAGCAGTGACTGCCGGGGGTCCCACTGTCAGCAGCACCAAGCCACGTCCGCGGGAGCCCGCAGGCGGTGAGGACATCAGCTGGGCCCCTGGGCGTGGCCCTGGCCGGACGCACCATCCACAAGGGTCTCCGTCCTCCTCCTCCTCCTCCTCCTGGGCGGCTCCGGGGGCCGAGCTAGATGGCATGATTGGTGTAGGTGACGTAGGTCTGTTTGGTGGCCAGCGCTGGAAGGAGAGAGACCGGGGAGCGAGGAGTCAGGGGCTGTCTTCATCCAACGCCCCTTCCGCAGGCATGGCCCTGCCCGGGGCATCAGCACCCACCCCGCCCACTGAGCACTTCCCCCCCCCCACCCCCCGACCCATCCCACCCACCCCCACACCTGGGCTGCCGGCCTGGCGGGCCCATCCGTCTTCACCTCGTCCCCCTAGGCGGACCCTCCTTGGAGCTCTCCCTGCTGACGCCATTCCTCTGTGAGTATCGCCCCCCAGCCCCCACCCCACGGAGTCCCTGTGTGCTCCTGATCCCACGAGGCTTTAAGAGGATCGTGTTTATTTCTGATATGATACAGTCTTCAAGTATGACCAGGGGAGAGTTTTTCAGACATGCAACACACACTTTGGAAACACACATGTAAAGAATATATACAGACACACAGCCTTGGGGGAATGAGCAGAAATGCAGACAGAGGAGATGAGGGAACCAGAGAGGGGCCTCAGGGGGCTGGGCACTGGGGCGTGTGCCTAACTCGGCCCTACTCCCACGCCCGGGGAGATGGTGGGAGATGGAAGTCCTTGGGACCCCTCCCCCTCCCCCACCGGGGGTCCTGTCTCACCCCAGCCCTGAGCCCCTCTTATCTGCATGCATCAGTCCGGCTTCCGCTCACCCATCACGGGGCCAGGGCTGCCTCTCTGGGTGTCTCCCCTCCCCGCAGCCACGGTCAGGGAACCATGCCAGCCCCCCACCCCACCCCGGGCATCCCAAGTGCCTGCACTGCCACCCCACTGGAGTTCACACCTCACAGCAGCCTCAGGAAGAGGCCAGGTAAGCACCACCCTCTTGGAACACTGAGGAGCTGAGGCCAGATGGGTGAGGAGCCCAGCCCGAATCCTGGGGTTTTTTCTGTCCTGCCAGGGCTCAGGGTCTCCCTCCATGACCTGCAGACAGCTCGGGGGAAGTCGGGGAGGCTGCCTGTGCTCTCTCTGCCAAGAGAGCAGAGTGGATGTGGGACATCGCTGTGCCCTCGGTCATAAAACTGCCTTGACTCTGTCAGGACCCTAACAGCTCAGAACAGGGGGGAGCATCTACCAGGCACAGCCAGGGGCTTCTGCCTGGAGAAGGTGACACGGAAGACGGCAGGATGGTGGGCGGCACCCTGACCACCCCCAGCCGTCTGTCTACCAGTTTTCACTGCCAAATTAAGGACCATATTTCCCAGACTCCCTTGCAGCCCAGAGTGGCCTCATGTGACCACATTCCTGCTAATGACAAGTGTCAAGGGCTGTGTGCAGCGTCCACACATTTGATGAAAATAGACTGTTCCCATGCACGAGGAGTGGGAAATGGACCTTTATTGTTTTAAACCACTGAGATTTGGCAGAATTATTTGTTACCATAAAATGATCAAGCTCATTCTTTGGGGGAAAAAAAATAGATTGTTTCCTCCCTACTTCCTCTCTTTTCCGTCCTGTGGCCAGAAGCAACATCTAGGTCGAGTAGCCCCAGGCATGAGGACAAGGACAACCCTCTAGGACCCGACGGAAAGACAAACAGAAGGAACCCAGGTCCCTGCTGCTACCCGCCATGCACTACAAGATCAGAGAGAAACAAATCTGATTTGACCACTCTGTCCTGGGGCCTCTTTGTCATAGCAGCGTGACCGGAAGCTCACTCATACAGCCGGAACTGCAGCGACCCTCTCAGAGGGTCCCCTGGGTGTGGAAAGAAGCAAGGTTGCCAGGATGGGGTGAGCAGGGGGGACACCAGGGGACCAGTGGGGAGGCTAAAGGAAGAACTCTCTCCTGGCCCGGGCTGAGAGTGGCCTTGGTAGGCAGATGAGCTGAACTAGTCCCTGTCAACGGAAATATCCAAGCAGAAGATTAACGATCACTGGGCAGGGGCAGGGAATTTCAGGTTTTAGGTGCCACCTGGACAGGTGCTACTGGAAGGTGTCCACGACACCCAGGACAGCATTAAGAACCCAGCACAGCACTGCGCAGTGTGTAAAGGACACCCACCTTCATTTCTAAAACAGCCTACGTCCCTCTGGGAGGCTGGAGGACCGAGGGTGGACAAGGAGCACAGCTGTGACCTCAGCCAGCTCCTCCCCGCCCTGCGAGGTCTCCGGGCCTACAGCAGGAGGAGAGCGGCCCTTTTTGCTGAGAGTTCCTTCCCTTCAGCTGCCCCTACATCCCCGCCCACTCTCTCCCCCAACCTCAGAAAAAGAGCCGGCCACTGACTGTGACTCTCACGTCCGTGGGCCAGGCTACTGAGCATCAATTCCCCAGGGCTCCATCACCCCTTGGGTGAACTGATAAAACTGAATTTCCAAACCTGTAAACCCATCGGCAGCTCCTGGCTCAGAGGGGAAGGAAAACCTCAGCAGCAAGATCGCCACTGACTGCAGGGGCCCGGGAGCCTGAAGTGAGGGCGGTGGGGGCGCAAGGAGAGCGGCGGGGACAGAGAACGTAGCAGGGAGGGGAGGGACAGCTGGGCCCCTCCTCTCCCTCCAAGACCAGAGCTGCCTCCTCTAGAAAACCCAATCCGTGGGTTTCAGGACCCAGAAGCACCTTCAGCCCTCCGCTATAAGCCAGCAGCCCCAGAGTCCTTCAACGGAGCCTGAGTCTGACCATCTGGAAAATGGGAGCAGTGATTCCGCCCACGGCCCCCAGGAGCTGAGGCTCATAAGGAAGAGCTCTGGCCACTTGAGGTCCAGCCCTGCCCTCACTGGTGTAGGGGATCTCAGCCTCTGCCATGCAGACTTTCTAACAAATTGAACCTCTCAGAACCTCAACTCCCTCATCTGTAAAATGGGGTGATCATAAGCCCTTACCTGCTCTCAGAAACCGGGTAGATAGAAATACTCCCTAAACCCTGAAAAATGGTAGGTGAAGGGGCCGGGCTAAGATATCCATGAGGACTGGATGGGGCCAGCGACACTCCAGGGGCGGCAGCTGCGTGGAGGGGGCGGGAAGGAGGTGTGGCCCAAGGACCCAAGCCCATCCCTCACTGATGACTCCCGGCTGCTGGCTTTCAGTGTCGCTGTCTCAGCTAACAATTAGCTGGGCAGTGGTGGCAGAAGCTGTCAGCCCCCATTTGTCGTCCCCATGTTTTCTCGCCTAATCTGCCTGCAATCGGGCCCCTGAATTATTTATTCTGTTGTTTGTTTAAAGATACGTGGCCTGCCAGTGACAGAGTGAAAAATGTCCCTGCTCCACGGAATGACACCTCCCCACTCCTCTGGCTCACACCCCCACGATCTGGCTGTTCCCAGAATTAATCACCCGGCTCCCGCCCAGCGCCTCCATGGCCGCTGTTGTCCCCGAGCTGAGAAGGTGGGGGCGAGGGAGCCGGCCTCCAGTCCTCAGTGCAGGGGTCGGTGGGGAGGACCAGCTCTCACCCTGCCCTCTCGGGAAGCAGGAGGCTGGGAAAGCTGAGTCTCCCTTGCCAGGCCCGCACAGGGACCTCTCCTTGTCCCCAGTCCCCAGGTGCCAGTCTGAGTAGAGGCAGAGGCAACTGTGTCAACGAGGTGCCATCAGTCCCACCCCTGGGGTTCCCTCTGGCCGGTCACAGCGCTATGCGTGCCACCCTCCGGGGTCAGGGTGCTCTCTCCTGTTAGACACGGGGGTCTGAGCGAGCTGATACCCACTTGCTCTCATGAGCCCTGGAGCAAAGCGGGGCCTGGGGGCATGGGACCCAAGAAGGGTGAGTCTCCCTGGGAAGGAGGAAAAGGAAGTCAGGAGTGTGGGGTGGGAAGCAGCGAGGGGTCCCAGCTCAGGACAGAAGGACCTAGTTAGGGGCTGCCCTGGGGGTTTCTGCACATCTGAGTGGACGTGAAAGACCAGAGGTGGGAAGGCCCATGAGGACACTGCCCCTTCCCATCACAGGCAGAGGGTCCACATGGCATCTGAAGGGAGCCCCAGGCTGTGTGTAGGCACAAGGAAGTTGATGCCCTGGAAAGAAGAGTACGACCATAGGGAATAAAATGTCATTTGGTGGAGGGTGTGGCCAAGAGTTATCAGGGGTGTTGAGCAAAGGAGGGGCATGCTGGAAGCCAGGTACTTGGCTCTGCACAGAGAGACAGGGAGGCCGGATGGAGTCAGAGTCAAGAGAAAGACACAGTATGGCCAGCTAGTCATGACCTTGCTCTGTGACCTCAGGAGAATCACTCACCCTCCCTGGGCCTCAGCTGGGGATCCAGCCCAATCCAGGCCTCACAGGACAGATGTGAAGACCACTTAAAGGGGAGAGATCTCTGGGAAGTGAAAAGTCCTGTTTGGATGTGGGGAAGGACTTTCCTCCTTTCTACAGCTGATAACTTTTTCTACAGGTGGGAATGACTGATAACGGAAGATGCTTCAGCCAGAGCCCCAGGGAGGGGAGCCTGTGGGAGGGCCTATCCCAGCCCAAACACCTGCTAGGGAGGTCTCCTGTTTCTCCGATCTCTTGGTGGGTGACAAAGGGGCCCTTCTCTGGAGCCTGTGCTCGCCAATCTCCCTCCTGGTGTTCCCAACAATGTCCACTTGCGGCCTTTCCCCCAGGACTAGAGGGAGGAAGCAGAGCACTGACCTGAGGGGCCACCGGATCTGAAACTCTCCTGGGAAAGGGGCTCTTCACTCTGCCGCCTCCAAAAAAAGGCCCCCAAGACTCCCAGAAAGCGGGGAGGCAGGAGGGGCTGCTATTTTAACCATTCGGACATTTACAGGGGGTCCAGGGAGGGAGTCCAGGTCTGCGGTGGGACCACAAGTTCCCCTGCACCCTGTCCACCCGGGAGCAGTCGGAAGCGAGGCCCGTACAGTCCCAGCCCACAGGTCAGAGGCCTCGGTCTCTACTTGGAGGCAGTGGGACATCACCTGCTGCCACGAGGCCCCGGGGAGTCCCTCGCCTATCTGAGCCTTCCTTTTCTCATCTGTTGTTTAATTGTTCAATTGTGTCCAGCTCTTTTGTGATCCCATGGGCTGTAGCCCTCCAGGCTCCTCTCTCCATGGGATTTCCCAGGCCAGAATACTGGAGTGGGTTGCCATTTCCTTCTCCAGGGGATCTTCCCCACCCAGGGATCAAACCCAGGTCTCCTGCATTGTAGGTGAATTCTTTACCATCTGAGCCCCCAGGGAAGCCCTTCCTTATCTGTAGCCTCAAATAATTAAAAACCACTGCTTTCAAGGTTGCTGTGAAGATGAAAACTGGTTCCTGCAGGGGTGGCCCAGAGTCGGGGTTCAAGAAATGGTCACCCAACCTGTCCCTCCCATGCCCTACCTCTCTCTCCTTGGACATCCCCCTACCAACCACTCTGCAGGCCCTGCTCCCCACCCTAGGCCTCACTTACCCATCCCAGGACCAGTGTCCTGAGTCCCCCCTCTCTCAGGACCCTGCCTTGGGGCAGCTGGACAAAGTCAAGCTGAGGGATTTTAACTGCTTCCAGACAGCGCCCCCCTACCCAGGGAGACTGAAAGGGCCAGAGTCTCAGGTCACCCTGTCTAACCAGGCCCCCCACGGACTCTTCCTAAGTGGGCATAGTTCCCTGGAAGGGAGAGGCAAGAGTCCCCTTCCCAGGACGGGGCGGGGCAGATTGGGCTGTTGCCCACTGTTGCCTCAAGGCTCTCCTCTGGGTGGGAACCCCGCACTTTGGCCTCAGGGCTCTCCCTGTGACCCCATTGGACCAGACTTGGTTGGGAGCGGGGAAGCGGGGACCTGCTCCAGGAAGAGGGCGGGGCCCGGGCTGGTCCAGAGGAGAGGGGCGGGGCTTGGGCTGGTCCAGAGGAGAGGGGCGGGGCCTGCGCTGGTCTAGAGGAGAGGGGCGGGGCCGGGCACTCACCGGGGGCTTCCAGGTTCTCGCAGAGCTCGGACTTGGCCTCGCCGTTGGGCCGGAAGCTGCCTTTCTGCGTGAACTTGTTGGACATGGTGGCGGCGGTGACGACGGCTTTGAGACTGCGCTTGCGCTTGGGCACGTTCTGCTCCGGGTGGAAGAGGATGATGTACACCTTGGGCATGTAGAGCATCCCCAGGGACACCGAGGCGCTCAGACTCACCGAGACCGTCAGCGTCGTCGTCTGGATGTACAGCTGGGGGCGGGCCGGGGGCGGCGTCAGAGCGCGCTCTGCCCCGGGCTCGCGGGGGCCCTGTCCGAAGCCCACCCCTCAGACACACACAGCTGGCGACCCCGCCCTGTGTCCTGCTGGTTTCTGGCGGAAGGGAGCCATGGTATAGAGCCTGAATTCAGCCTGGCTCCACCACTGTCACTATGTGATCTTGGACAAGCCACATCCTTTGGGCCTCAGTTTCCTCGGGCATGAGAGTTCTAGTCCTTACCTCATAGGGTTGTTGTGAGTTTGAAATGATTTAATAAATGGCAAAGGCATGTAAAATATCTGGTATGTAGTCGGTGCACACAAGTGTTCACCACTGTTACGTGCTATCTGGGAAAGGCCCAGGGGCGGGGCTCTCAGGGGACAGCTGACCCTCCCCTGAAGCAGCACCCTGCACAGGGCTGGGAGTGAGGTGAACATCGGGAGGTGCCTTGTAGTAGCTCCCGGTGGCCATGGCACAGCACTGTGGCCAGGACCCCCATTCAGTGACTGTCCCCCCCATGCCACTCTGTACAGAGCAGGCAGCTGGCACAGGAGCCATGGCACCCGTCGTGATGCACTGATGGCAGCCCAGTCAAAGCTCACTCGCCAGCACTAACAGTGACAGATGTTTAGCAAAATGAAAGCCCATTAATCTGGGTGTCGGGTAATCCATTCTTCAATAGTGGGGCCTTCCAGGCAGGGCCCGACAATTCCCACTGCCCCAGCCTGGGATCCCCTCCCCACCTCCTCCTTCCCTCCTGGGCCTCCAGGTCTCAGCTGCCTCTCTGGCCTCCTCAGCCAGGGTGGGGCCAGGGGAAGCCCAGGCTGTGGCCCCCAGGTCTGGGTATGGGAAAGCAGAAAATGCTCTCTGCCTCCTAGATTTGCCATTTCTGAGCCTGGGATCCCTCCCCTGGGGCCTGGTTAATGTACCACCTCCTCCAGGAAGCTCTCCCTGACTCCCAGATCCTAGCCAACCCCCCAAGACAGCCTTCACTCCTTGCACCCAGCCCAGCAGTGGGGGACCTGGGTCTAGACTTGAGTCCTGAGGTCACAGGGGCCCTGGCCTCGTTGGAAAGTCTCCTGAAGGGAGGGGCCAGGTCCTCCTGTTCTCATATTCTCCCCATCCCCTGCCCCTCTCCATAAATACCTCATGACCTGAATCTGAAGGGCCTTCATCTCGGCCACCCTTCCCCGGGGTTCTTCCCTTTGGAAGGGGGCTGGAGAAGCTGGAGGGTCTGAGAGGAGAGAGCTGTGTGACACCGGGGAAGTCTCATTCCCTCTCCAGCCCTCAATTTTCTCATCAGCACAACGGGATGATGGCACCTACCTCACCCAAACCACCAGGATACCCAAGCACAGACTATGAGGTCACATGAAACTTACAGGGGGTCCCGAGGAGGAGGCTGGGAGTGCGGAGAGGCCACCGTTCAGAAAATGTCACAGACCCAGGAAAACAAGAGCCTGCTCCCCAGTGAGCACACACACCTCTGTCCTCACACACAACCCACACTCTCACCCACGGGCACAGCACTACCCCCAGCATGTGGATGGGAAAGGTCATGACTAGCCAGTGGAGGGTGCCAGCCACCTCGCCCACCCCTGAGATGGCATTGGGGCCCCAGGGTGGAAGGGGTGGAGGGGTCCAGGCTCCAGAGTATCACAACAGACCCTTGGAGAAGAGAGTGGAGGTCTGGATTCAGCAAGAACAGGCATGCTATCTCGGTCTTCACCATTGACTGGGGGTTCCCTGAGGACAAGGCATGCCTCTGTCATTAGATTTGGGGGTCCCTGAGGGCAGGGGTGTCTCTTCTTTCACACTGGGGATTCTTGGGTGTATTTCCAGGATAGATTCATCTTAGGTCATTTGCCCCCACCTTGGTGATGGGGGGAGGTACGGTTGGGCCAAAATGAGGTTGGTGGGACAGGGCTCAAAGACCCCTCTCTGGGCGGAGTGAGGCCTGCAGTTGACACAGTCCTGTGTCGGGGTCCAGGGACTGGGTTCCAGACTCCACTCTGCCCTGACCCACTGAGGGATGCTGGGCCCCCTCCACCAATACAGGCAGAGCTTGCTCCATGGGCGTGAGCACTCGGTTTAACACCTTGAGTTCTGAGTAATTTTTGAACAAGGGGTGTTCATTCTCATTTGGCACCAGGCCCTGAGAACTATGCAGCCAGCCCTGCATACAGGCCTCAGTGTTTTCAGCCTAAGAAAGAGCCTTTCAGCACACAAAATACAAGGAGGGGCAGAAAAAGACCAAACCTGAACAAAACTGCCCCCAATCTGTTGGAGTCCCTCTCCTGGGGGATCCTTTAGCCGTCCCCAGGCTGGGGGTGGCCGGCCCTGTGCACAAAAGTGGGGTTGGCACCCCACCACTGGCTCCAGCACCGATCGGGAGCCCCCAGGTGAAGGTACACATGGTCACCAGGAGATGGTAGCATGTTAACCCTATCAGAGAAACAGCAGTCCTCTGAACCTCTAGCTGCAGGGCCGGGGCCTGGCACAGATGCAAGTCTCCAAGGCAGGCTTCCAGGGTGTGCTGGCACCTGCTCTCCCCTCCGCCCATCCCCCAGCCCAAGCTGCCCCCCTTCCTGCTCCCCTCTTCGACTTTGGTCAGGCCCTCGCTCCTCTCAGTCCTCTGCAAGGAACCCTGCACCAGCCTCCCAGGCCCCCCTCCCCGAGTGAATGAGGCTGTCAGAGCCAGGTTTGATGGGGGAGGACAGAGGTCACCTGGGGTGGGGCAAAGGGCGTGGACAGGAGCCGCTGTGGAGGTGGATGGCGAATTTCCTGGTTTTGCCCTCAGCCTGGTGGGAGGCTCTGAGGAGTTCCTCCCACTCTGGAACCTGGTGGGTCCTGAGATCGTCAGAATCTATGAACCACACAAATGAACTTCCCCACAACCTGGCTGGCCTCTGAGGCCCACCTTGACCTGCTGGAACAGTAATCCCACTGGGTGGAGAGAGCGCACCCCAGTCTGCTCAGGGTGATGGCACGTGGCTGTGGAGTTGAGCCCTGGAAATCCGGCCGCCTGCTCACCAGAGAGACCCCAGTAGCCTGGGGGATGGGTGGGCCAAGCATCTGTGAGTGTGCACAGTACTAGATACACACACATGCTCACAGAGCCACACCCATGTCCCCGAACGACGCCGCATTCATTCACACATCTGAACTCACAGCCACACATTCCTGACTCAGATACACCTGGGCTCTCACACACACACACTCCTTCATGTACCTGGATACACACCTGTGTACACACACAATGCACTCACATAATCTGTACACACACCTAAACACACACCTGCACCTACACACCTGCACACACACCGTTGACCACGCACACTTTATCTGGACACTCAGACACATTCACACAGCCACGAACCCTCGGTACATACACCTGCCCATCCCCACTCAACCTGTGAGCATACACACACACACACACACACGCACACACTGCCATCCACTGCTCAGTGTGCACAAAAAGGCAGGGTGCACAGTGGAGTGGGGCTACTGTGGGGAGCTGTGTTACAGGTAGAGAAGTGCATGTACACACACACTATAACACACACTTCTATTCCCATACACCCATAACACAACTCCCCGCAGTAGCCTCACTCCACTCCACCCCATCTACACATGTGTGCGTGCACACACACACACAAACATACACACACACACGCACCCGGCATCCAGCAGCCGGGCCTGCAGCTTTCACTGGGGCCATTTGTAACTCAGATGTGACACAGCACAGATCCAAAACCAGGTTGCCTGAGCCTCTAAGGAGCCTGGTGTTCTGAGCTGGAGGGACTCCAGCACTCATGTCCCCACTCTCGCCTCAGGCAGAAGCCCAGAGGAGGAGGGGGCGGATGCCACGGCGATTCCATCGGGGCAGACCTGGGTGTCACGGCCACGTGTTGGTGTGGGCCAGCCTGCTGTGTGACCCGGGGCACGTCCCTGTCCCTCTCTGGGCCTCAGAGGAGATCATTTCAGAGGCTCCTCTTCACAATCAGTACTGAGGGGCGCCTCCTACAAAGGGAGAAATCAGAGGCAGGTAGGGTGGCCTGGGGTGCTGAGAGAGGGCTGCGTGGTAGAGGGGCTGGGGCCAGGAGGACAGGAACACGCAGGGAGCTGTGTGTCGGCCGCCAGCCAGGGGAGTTACAGGAAGGCAGAGTCGGGGCCCAGACCACCCTGCTGGCAGCCTCCCAGCTGCATGCCTTACTCCCCAGGGAGGTGAGGGAAGGGGCCTCCTGGGGTTGTTGAGGGTGATTTCTCAAGCTGCCAGCCTCCTGGGATGTGGGCGGCCTCCCCTGCTGGCTCCATGGGCTCACTGAGCGCTGTGGAGCCCGGGGGCCTCTGCCTGTACCCGCCCACAGTGGGGGGCCTCCTGCAAGGCCTAGGAGGGGAGATCCAGACCCAGCCCGCAATGCGAGCTACTCCCCAGCGGCAGCGGCTTTGGCCTGGTCCCGGGCCTCGGGGCGCTCATTGCCAGCCTCAGGGTCTGCATCTCAGAACCGCCAGCCCTCCAGAAACCCCAGGGCCACTGTTAGAAGAAAGGCCACAGGCGTCCCTGTGCCAGACCCAAGGGACGCAGGGCAGAGGCTCCTGCCTTCGAGGAGTTGCTGGAAAAGAGGAGGGCACATCCCGAGGGAGGGCCAGGCCTGAGCTGCCCCAGAGCTGCAGGGGTAGGGGGGTGGGGCTCCTGATCTAGAGCACCGTCATCCGTCATCCGGTTGGGTGACCTTAGACAAGTCGCTCCAGCTCCCTCTGCCTCATCTGTAAACACAGATGGTGAATGTACCCTGGCCCGTCGTGTGGCCCCTGCCGACCACCAGGCCAAGCGCCTGGCACATGACAAGCAGCGGCTCTGACCACAGCCTCACTGGGGCCTAGTGTCCCTCGGAGCTCAAACACAGGCTCGCCCTTTAAACGCCGTCCTCAGGATGGTGATTCCCCCGGACGCAGGTGGAGCCTGGCCCTCGCCCCTGAACCCCAGACTCACACAGCCAACCGCTGAGTCAACCACAGTCCAGTGCCGCTGTGCCGGGCCGTCTCAGCGGCCTCCTAAACTCAGCCCTGCCGCAGGAATCCCCATCTCTGCCCCATAGGCTCCTCCGCTGCCTCCCCAACCCTGCCCCCACGTGGGGAGGCTCCTCCCTTCCCACTGCTCACACCAACAATGGGGGGTGGGGGGGTGGGGGTGTCAACTGAGGACCCCCTCTGTGCTCCTCACTCACACGCACTCCACCAGAATCCCAGCCCCCGTGCCCCTGGATGCAGCCGGCACCCCCCACTCCTCACCTCCTGCGGGCACCATCACACCGCCTCCGCCCTGCCGCCCTGCTCCCCTGCTCACCCTCCGAAGGGCTCACCGCCTGCAGGGCTCACCCCAGAGGGGTCCTACACCCCACTGAGGCCCTCCTGCTCAGAGCCTGCAGCGGCTCCCTTCTCACTCCCAGGAAAAGCAAGCATCCTTGGGCCTCTGTTTCCTAGGCCAGCTGTGCCATCTCCCCACCACCCCACCCTGAACTTTGTCCCCACCCTCCCCCCGACTTCCCAGCCCCAGCATCCTTACAGTGGGCAAGTGGCTTCTACCCTCCTTGTGCCAAGTGATTATTACAACACCTGTGAGGACTGCAGACGGGGGGTCATGGCCAATCTACAATGAAGACGCTGAGGCGGAGGCCAGCTGGCTTGCCCAGGATCCCACAGTCAGACACAGAGCTAGGGTCCTCGGTCCCCCCGATCTGCCCCATCTCTGGCCTCTGACTTCAGGGACTCCCAGTCCTCCGAGATAAAACCCCAGAACCCAGGCAGCACTGGGGCTGTGATGTGGGCAGAGTCCACAGGGCCCTTGGGGTGTGTGTGTCTGACTTGAGAGCCTGGCGGAGCCAGCAGACGGCAGCCCTTCAGCAGCTCCAGCAGGCGGAGCGAGGGCCCTGAGCTGACGCTGCCAGGCCTCCTGATCCGATCCCAGGCTTTGGGGCAGCTTTGGGCTGGAAAGGGAGGGAGCCAGTGCCCGATACGTCACCCAGCCCGGGGACCCCTGGGGCTCCTGGAGGGCAGCAAGGAGGCCGCAGAGAGGGGGAAGAAGAGAGGAGTGGACAGAAAGGAAGCTGGGCTGAGCAGGGAAAGAGAAAAGGGAGAGCCTAAAAAAGAGTGTGAATCCCCTGAGCGTACAATGGTCAGAACTCCACACCCTCACTGCCAAGGGCCTGGGTTCAATCCCCGGTCAGGGAACTAAAAATCCCGTAAGTCACGCGGCACGGCCAGAAAAAAAAAAAGAAAATGAAGAATGGAAGAGCACGCAGCATCCCGGAGGGCAGAGACGACAGAAGGAGACGGGAATGAGATGGGGAGGAGGAAAGGACGGGGTGGGAGAGGCAGGGATGAAGAGTCAGGGAAGGTGGAGGGTGGAGAGAGGGCGGGAAGGAGCAGGAAGGACAGAGACAAGATGGGGTGGGGGGCACAGAGAGAAAAGGGAGAGGACGGGAGAAGAGAAGGGAGGGAGGCAAGAGAGAGGCAAACGCTGGAGAGAAAACTGAGCCGGGGAAGGCAGGCACATCCGGAGGGGCCGGCCAGTCCTGGGAGGCTGCCCCCTGCTCGCCCCCCGCCCCCCTACCTGCCCCCGCGACTCACCTTGTCGGCCGACTGCGAGGTGCCGAAGAAGATGGGGATGAAGGCGAGCCAGACGATGCAGGTGGTGTACATGGTGAAGCCGATGGGCTTGGCCTCGTTGAAGGTCTCGGGCACGCCGCGCGTCTTGATGGCATACACGGTGCACGTGACCATCAGCAGCATGCTGTAGCCCAGCAGGCAGATGAGCGACAGGTCCGAGATGTCGCACTTGAGCACCCCCCTGGCGAAGCGGGGGTCCAGTGTCCGCTGGTCCTGGAAGTCCACCACCGAGTGCGACGGGTCCACCACGAACCACACACAGATGCCCAGCAGCTGCAGGGAGATGAGGCTGAAGGTGATGGCCAGCTGCGAGGCGGGGCTGATGAAGCGCGGGGCGCTGACCGACCGCTTGCCCTGCTCGAAGATGCGGTAGATGCGGTTGGTCTTGGTGAGCAGGGCCGCGTAGCTGATGCTCATGCCGAGCCCCAGGAAGATCCGGCGCAGAGAGCAGGTGCCCAGGTCGGGCTCGGCGATCATGAGGAAGGTGGTGGCGTAGCACAGGAAGATGCCCGCCAGCAGCACGTAGCTCAGCTCGCGGCCCGAGGCCTTGACGATGGGCGTGTCGTTGTAGCGCACGAAGGTGACCACCACGAACAGCGTGGCGGCGATGCCCGCCACGGCCAGGAAGAGGGGCAGCACGGCCCAGGGCGAGCCCCACTCCAGCTTGATGATGGGGATGGGCCGGCAGCCCGTGCGGTTCTCCGTGGGCCGCATGTCGTAGGGGCAGGCCTTGCAGGTGTAGCCGTCCACCTGGTACTGGTACCCCGTGCAGGGCTCGCAGTGCCAGCAGCAGGGCATGCCCTTCACCGTCTTCTTCCGCTCGCCCGGCTGGCAGGGCAGGCTGCAGACGGAGCGGGGCAGCTGCTGGCCACTCCCCGGCCAGAGCATCCGCTCTATCTGTCAACGACAGCGCAGGGGAGCCGGCCTCAGGACACACTGCCCAGTGCCCTGGACCGCCCCCTGAGCTGGCATCCTGGAACCTCGTGTCTGAATTGCTCAGTCAGATGGCCAAAATCCAGCTGCTCAGCTGGCCCTGCCAGGATCGACCGAATCCAACAGCTGCATTTAAATAAGCTCCCGGGCACGATTTAGACCTAGATGACCAGCAGGGGATCCTGCTCCAATACAAAACCCCCAAGGGTCATACAGAGACCAGCAGTGACAACCGAGAGTCACAGGACAGAGCTCGGAGAGCCTGCAGCCCGGACTCCCAGCCCTGTGAGGCCTCGCTCTCACGGTGGTCCCCGACCGGCCGCATCAGCGTCACCCAGGAGCGGGTTAGAAATGTAAATGTTTGGCCACCCCAGGCCTACTGACTCAGAATCCGAGTTTTTGTTTTTTTTCTTTTAATTTTTTTTTTTTAATGTGGACCATTTGTAAAGTCTTTATTGAATTTGTTACAATTGTTCTGTTGTTTCATGTCCTGGTTTTTTTAGCCATGAGGCATGAAGGATTTTAGCTCCCTGATCAGGGACTGCACCCTCATCTGCTGCGTTGGAAAGTGAAATCTTAACCACTGGACCAGGGAAGTCCCAGAATCTGAGTTTTAACCAAACCCCACAGGTGACTGGTGTGCGCACACAAAGGGGAGACACACTGCCCTGTGGCTCAGCCCCCAGGGCCTCCGCGTGGTACAGGCAGTCAGGTTCAGCAGAGAACAATGAACAAAGGTTCAATCAGAGAACCTGCAATGTGTGCCCAGGGCTGAGTGTTTCTTTGCCTCTTGCTTTGAATGAGTGCATTCTGTTACATGCCTCTGAAGACACAACTGCTGCGAGCAAAGGAACACAGAAGCTGGCATGCCCTACTGAGTGTGTCACGAAGTTCTGGAAAGTAAGCGAGAGCCCCCACGAGCTCCAGGCTCTGGGCAAAGGGAGCCTGGCCACACTTGGGAGCCATATTCCAAGCATCAGCTCTTTGGAAGGGTCATGCTTAGAGAATGGCTTTGGGACTTCCCCTGTGGCTCAGAAGGTAAAGTATCTGCAATGTAGGAGACCTGGGTTCAATCCCTGGGTTGGGAAGACCCCCTGGAAGAGGGCACGGCAACCCACTCCAGTATTCTTGCCTGGAGAATCCCATGGACAGAGGAGCCTGGTGGGCTACAGTCCAGAGGGTCACAGAGTCGGACACGACTAAATGACTAACACTTTCACTTTCACGCTTAGAGAATAGTAGGCCCTTTGTCCTGGGAGCTCACTCCAGGAGAAGGAATAGCCAGTTGGTTTGGGGCTGAAGGGAGGGTTTTAGAGATGAGAAAACGGGTGAGTGAGGTGGGTTGGAGCAGGCAGGGTGGAGAATCCAAAGATGGCTTCATGGTAGATGGGGACAAAAATCTCAAGGAGGAAATTCACCTTGTGGCTCTGGGCATGACCATCCCCTAAAAGCCAGCGAGCACAGCAGTGACCAGGGCCAACTACCATCCTGCAGGAACAAGGGGGCAGGACAATCTCTGGGCACCAGACCTGTGATGCTGCAGGGGGACCCAGGGATCCAGGGGGATGGGGGTGTTCTGGGAAACTGTGGCTCCAGTGGAAAGAGCAGTGAATGAGGTCAAATGTTGGGATCACAGTTCTGTCGCTAGCTGGCTGTGCGCCCTTGAGCAAACACCTCAGCCTCTCTGAGCCTTTGTTGTCCCGCCTGATCCAAAGACAGCAGATGCAAGGCCACAAGAACCCTCTGTGACTTACGGCAGCTTCTACTTGGAAGTTCTGTCTGCTTCTCCAGAGCATCAGCCCCAGGAGGACAGGGCCTTTGAGTTACTTCCCTGCTGTCTGCAGCCCCCAGCCCAGGGCTGGCCCAAGGTGGGGCCAATGAATTGCGGTGGAGTCTCCAAGAAGCAGTGAGGTCTGGCCACCGGAGCAAGAGCCCTCGGGAGGGACGGGGAAGGTGTGGCGGTTGAGGACCAGTCCTGCATCGCTGCCTCTCTCCCCCCAGTTCCATGCTGGTGGAGGGGCTTGGATTCCTGGGGATGGGACCCGGGAATCACTCCCACCCCCCAGGCCTGCCTTCACTTACCATACCTGCAGAATGGGGTGATAACAGTGCCCGCCCCACAGGGCTGGCATCCCCACAGTAAGGTAAGTTGATAAGAACAGGAGCCGTCACAGCGGGTGCTCCATAAGGATGAGCTGCCTGCCACTGCCAGTGAATGGAGGCCCTGCCCCTCCCCGCTACGCCAGATCTGAACGAGACAGGCCTCCATCTGGGCTGGGGTCCCACCCTGCCCACACTGCTCCCACCCACTCTGTTCTGTCCGTCTGTCTCTGCTCAGCAACCCAAGGAGCATCACTGTAGGAATGGGCTCTATCCCTGCCACGCTGCATGGCCTTTGGAACCTCCCTAGGGCTGGGTTTCGAGATATTCCTTCTGATTTGGAAGACTGTTGGGGATAAATGAGATCATGGGCAGAGAGTGCCCTGAAAAGCTCCAGGGCTTGCAGCCGAAAGAGATGCTTACAGGAGCGGACGGCAGGGACGTGACGTGACTCTCCCAGATCTGGGCCTGCCGAGCCTGTCCGGTCCACCTGGATGTCATGCTGTGCCCACCCATGTGCGGCTCACCCTCCACCCAGAGAGGGGACCAGTCAGTCCACAGGCACCACCTCGAGGCACCAACCACGGGTCCCTTTTATCCCCAAAACATGACATTATTTGTAGCCAGGGACATTGAGGGCAGGAGGGAGATCCCAAGTCCCTGGGACAGCCATGGCCTGGAACAGCATGGCTGGGGACCCAGGAGAAGCCCCTTCATGCCACCGAGAAAGATGATGGCCTTCCCATGTAGTCTGATGAAGTCATTCTCAAACAGCTACCCGCCAGCAGAACCCCACTGCACGACTGTGCTCCTCTCATCCTTCTCTGTCCAGATACAGCTCTCTCCCTCCTCACCTTTCTCCCCATCCCCACCCCCACCCCCAAGACTCTGAGCCCCCGCACCCCAGTGTGAATTCATCTGTCTGCAGGGTTTGCCCTGTGAGGGGAGCACACAGGAGGGCCCAGGCGACAGGGAAGGACAGGGGCAGGGAGGGCGGGAGCCCAGCTGCCCTGCTCTTCTGTTCTGGAGTTTGGGGGCTCAGGCCCTTTGACGGAAGGAAGCCCCAACTCAGCAGCACCAAACCCAGGCGTCAGGGCTCCCCTCCAGGGGCCGAGTGCCCTCTCCTTCCCCCGCCCTGCCCTTCCTCCGGGCACTTACCCGGAGGTGCAGGTGGTCCGTCCAGGAGCCGATGACCTTGTACTCAGCAGAGCCGTTCCGCAGCTGGTACTGGTAGATGTCGTAGCGCCCAGGTGCATCTCCATTCTCATTGAAAGTCACAGGGTTCCCCGCAATGCCTGGGGGGGCCATGGGGGTCACACACTCCATTTCTTTGCTGAGCCTTTGCCCAGAGACAGGGAGGAGCACGAGCCCTGGGCAGCAACACCTCTGCATGGAACATCTCAGGGGGGTTTTACTCCCTGGAAGCATCCGAAGAGGTTCCCCCACTCCCACCCCATGGAGCCCCGGGACCCCTTCCCCAGGGTTGGGTGGTGCCCCTACCTGAAAAATTGACATTGCGGATGTACTTGAGCAGCTGGGTGCCGTCCACAGGGTCCATGCGCGGGCAGAGCCCCACGCGGCCCGGACACAGGTCTCGGTGCATGGCGTGCAGCGCATGGCCCATGGCGTACACAGCGTCGATCACAAATTGCACCTTCCCCTCCTGCTCATATGCCGAGTCCTGCCCGATGCGCTCCCGGTCTACAACGAAAACGTTCAGGACGGGAGTGCCCACGAGGCCCATGAACGCTCACAGATGCGCGGCGGGAACTACAGCGGCCCCCCCGCCCGGGATACAGCCGGGTCTCCGGGACCTGGGCCCAGGGCTAGCTTCATCACCCCAGGGGATGGTCTCGTGGGGGCACCTGGGGGATGGTCCTGAGGGCCCACTGCCCTTGTGACTGTACGGCTGGACCCTGTGTGAGCTGGGAAGTCACCAGGGCAGAAACTGCGTCTGTAGATGAGGGCAGTGATGCCCTACAGCAGCTCAGCCATGGGCGGCCACCAGCCAGGGGCTGCTGCACCACCACGGGGTACAGGGTGGGGGGGAAATTGAGGCCCAGAGAGGGTGAGGGGCTGGCTGCAGGTCCCTCAGGCTTGAGGACACCCCATGCCCTCAGTGGCTTCCAGATGCCCCAGACATGAGAGGTCACCATCATTGCTGCCCACCCCTCCCCCCTGTCAGTGACCCCACCCACCCACCTCTCCCCCTGTCAGTGACCCCCCTACCCACTTCTCCCCCTTGTCAGTGACCCCCCCTCCTTAGCCAGGGTGAGTGAGCTTTGCAAAATGGAGAACGCACCACACCGCCTCCTCACTGCAAACAGCAGTGGCTCCCTAGGGCGCCAGGCCTCCCGTCCTCACCCCCTTGGGACACACCCAAGCCCTCTGCTCTGGGTCCTGTACAAACTCTCTGGCTGCCTGAGGTCTTGATGTCTTGTCAGTAAAAAGATCATCATCTTGCCCCACAGAAGTGCTGTATATGAGATGAGCTACAGAAAACCCGTGGCACAGAGGAGCTGACCAAGCCACATTATTATGGTGCTTAAGTGCTCAGAAGAGAGGGCTTCTAAGCTGGGCTCCAGAGGCTGCGGGGCTAGAGCAGGCCAGCAAGGCTTTCTGGAGGAGGAGGAGCCCCAGGCCTGGGTCATAATGATGATGGAGAATACGGACTGCTAACTTCTAAGGAGCATCTACTCTGTGTCAGGCGCTGTTTTAAGCTCTTTATGTATGGAAGTCATCAGATAATCACAGCAATGCTATGAGGTAATGATCCCCATTCATTTCTACAGATATGAAAACATTGAGGCACAGAAAAGCTCCCCAGCTTCCCAGGACCACACAGAGCTGGATTTGACCAGGTGCTCCGGCCCCCCGCCTGTATGCCTGAGTGACTTAAAGAGGCTGATTGCAGCGGGGAGGGCAGGGAATTGGGAGGGGCAGGAGCTCTGAGTGGAGAACCGGGGGACGGCAGAGGAGAGGAAAGGGGAGGATGGGCAGACTGCTAGGGACCCCAGCTTCCCCTCCCAAGCCCACAGCCCTGCACAGAGCCTGCCTGGCAGCCTCTTCCGTCACCACCAGGATGATGAAATTAACCCTTAAACACACACAGACACACACCCATGCCTCCCTGCTAGAGGGCCAGGGCCACATCTTACAGAGGTAATTCCCCAGTGGCCAGCAGGGTGAGTGGCACCTCAAGGGGCCATGGGCCTGGGACTTCAATGGGTGTCATGTGGGAGCCAGGTTGAGGCCTCAGGGATCCACAGCTTACCCCTAAGTTCTTCTACTTTTAGCTAATTCATGGTCACTGAGCCCTGCTGCCCAGGGCTCCCAAGGAGCTGGTGGCACATCTCCTCTTCCTATGTTGACCACCAAGAGACTGTGACCAAGGTCAGAACCTGACTCCAGTACCCTAACCTCGGGGTCACAGATCAGAGGCCCCCAGTACCCAGACTGGACAGTTTAGGGGCAGATTCCCGGTTGGCTCTGGGGGAACTGCTGGCTCCAGACATGCCACAGCTTCTGCAGCATGGCCTTGGGGCTGGAGACAGGGTGGTCTTCAAGGCTGAGCCCTTGGCTACCCACTGCACTGCATTCGCACCAGACTGTCTGGGCAGGAACCCCAGCTCGAACACATCATCTAGCTATGACCTTGGACCTGCCACCTCACCTGGTGGGCTTCAGTCTCCTAGACTGCAAGATGAGGATGCCAATGGTGTTTAGCTCATAGGGTCGGGATAGGGCCCCCACGAGGCTAAACGGGTCTATGTTCACAACAGGTCGTAGAGAGGCCCGGTGCTTGCCAAGCGCTGCAGAAGCACGTTAAACACGAGGGCACAGAGGGGTCTAAGCCCCGCCCGCCTCGGAGCTCCGGGGAAGGCAGAGCTGTGCCAACAGGCCAAGCTGTCTCTTGGCCACGGCACAACAGGTGAATGGACGGGAGAGGTAGGTTCGCCGGCCTCAGCAGCCTGCCCTCTTGTTCAAGGCTTCTGATCACAGGTTCCAGTAGCCAGGAGAGAAGCTCAAGGGACAATCTTGCTCCCAGAGGGTGACAGAAGAGGCTGGGATAGGGTTGTGTGGAAAGCCCTAGCTGCGGGCCCTTCCCTCACCTCCGGCCCCCGGGTCCCGTACTCTGTCTGCATTCCGCCATTCCACGTCCCCAGAGCTCCCATCACACCCTCATTTCATACGGATGAGAGACTGAATTATTAACCGGGATGGAGGGGGCAGCTGCGGCCACTAGAGAGAGGGGGCAGGGCTCTTCCCAGGCCAAGGACACGCCGGGTAAGGCACCCTGGCGGAGCTGCCCTCTGGCAGAGCTGCCCTCTGCCTCTCCGCTTCCGGCTTCCCAGGGGTCCCCCTTAGCGGTCCAGCTGAAGCATGCATCCTTGGGCCATGCAGGTCCGGGACCACGTGATCTCACTGGGGTCACACATGGAGTGCAGATGACCTCACAGGAGCCCCTCACCAGGGGGGCCCACCTCTGCCTGGCTCCGGGGTCCTGTGGGCTGTCAGCGGCCCTGGAGCACAGCCCCTCGAGATCCACCCCCCGACCCCCAGAGTTGCCACAGGGCCAGCCGTCGATTTCTGGAGATTCCCCAACACACTTTCACATGGTTGACTTTTGTCTCAAGTCTGCCCCCAATGACAAATGAGATAACAGGGCAGTGAGGCGCCCTGCAAAGGGTCTCTATTTGTAAGGGAGTGGCGGGCCTTGAGTCTGCCCCCTACACAAACTCCGTCTCACACACACAAGGCTCCTCCCCTAAGCCCCACAAGAAGCAACAATGACAGACCCTATGTGTGCTCCCTTTGGGGGAGGGGGCATGGGTCACAAACACAAGTTAAACAAGGTCAAGACGCGCTGTCCTGAATGTTGGAAGCTGCACCCATAACCAGTGAGGCTCTCTGTACACCCTTGACTCCAGCAAATAACCCTGCAGCGTAGCCGATGCTTCCTTTGCCCTGAGCCTCTGAGAGGCAGGCCAGACTAGCCGCCCTCACAGAGGAGGAGGTTCACAGGTAGTCGAGGGCAATACCGAGGCTTGAGGGAATCCTGACCACCGGCAGGTGTTCCTACACACCTGGGGACTGGCCTGGCCGGTGAGTGGATGAGATTTGAACCTAGATCTCTCTGGCTCCCAAAGAGTGTCTGCCACCCTGAACCGTCCCCTCCTTCTTCTCCCTCCATCCATCCAGATTTGCCTCCTTCCCCTTCTCTGGGGCGTCTGACCAGGCCTAAGCAGGAGCCAAGCATCCCTGTCTGCAGGGCTAGAGGAGGCAGGGGGCTGTGGAGGGAAGCCAAGGTCAGAGAACCCCTCTTGTGGGGGGTGGGTGGAGGGACCCCCAGGCCAAGGTGTGGGAATCGCAGTTCTGGGAGGAAGCAAGACACAGATTTCCGAGAGCTCCTGGAGATCAATTCCGGACACGTGGCAGCAATGGCAGCAGCGACGGTCTGAAGATGTCCTAATTGTGTCCCGAGGCATAGTGAGCCAGAGAGGCGTTTGGCTCGGCCACGGGTGACAGCCAGCCCCAGAACCGTCAGCGAAAGGATTTTCCCCGCGTCAAAACCCCCGCAGCTGCGGTTACTACGGCGACTGCAGCCTTTGTCTGCAGGTTGTAAATTGTAATTGAAATGAGTTTTCAAGGTTGAAATAACCATAGCTCCTCCCGGTCTCCCCTCTCACCTCCTCAAAACTCACCCCACCCAGCCACATTCCTCCTGAGGTCTAGGCTCACGTGTACACACACACACACACTTCCTCACAGAAAGGTATGGCAAATCAACCACATATACACTCACACATTTCCACATCTGCACACGTAGAGTCACAACACAAACGTGCCTGCATTTACACACATCTCTGTACACACATCCACGGCCAAACGTACGGGAACAGAAGTGGCCACATACAGACATGCTCTACAGACACAGCTACACGATTAGCACAGCACCTCTACACGCATGTGGCCATCCAGATTCACTGCTGGCGGAGAAGCCCCACAAACAGGTCCTCACAAGGCATTTTATCTGGAGGTGATGCTGAAAGCACAAGTCAGCGGTAAGGAAGTGAGACGAGGGCGTGAAGGGAAGGCACCAACGCCAGGTGTGAGGCTCGCCCACGGGGGCTCCAGAGAACAGCGGGGCCTAGGCCTCAGGGCGGCCCATCTGAGGGAACACACAGCCCCACCCCTGCCGGCTGAAGGCGGGAGGCTGCTCCCGGGGCGTTCATCCCACTGGCAAAGTGGTGCTGGGGGGCCGCCAGGGGGACACCTCAGGGTCCGCAGCCCCAGGTTCAAGTCCACACGGGTAATTAACATAGGTGTGTGGACATACTGCACATATCCACAGATCTGTACACTGGCATCTACGTACAGACAGGCCAACATCCACAACGGTTTTCATCTGTCAGGCAAACTTCCAGGGAGCAGGATAGGAGGATCCCAGGATCCCCCTAAGGAGAGCTGGTGCATGGCTCTGCCCTGGACCAGCCCTCTGACCGGGTTAAGCAACGCTTACATCGCTAGATGAGAATCCAGGGTAATCATGCTTACTTTGTGGGGCCGCTGATAGGATTCAAGGAGGCACAGATGTATCAATAAGACACACAACGTCATACCATGTACCTACTATTCTCTAAGCTTCCCTTTTCCTCTCCTGCCTGACACTCCCCCAAGGGACAACTCCCCACTGCCCGAGGCCTCCACCCAGCCCAGCTGCCCCTCTGCATGCAGCCTGGCATATGCTGACTCTCCCCGCCCCCCTCACGAGATGAGCGTGGGGTGCCCACCCCACGGACAGGGCCCAGGCCAGCTTGTCCACTGATACAGGGGTAGGGGAGGAAGCTGACACCTGTCCTTTCTGGCCACTCCCCCTCTTTCCTGACTCCACCTGTGGTTGAGCCACCTCCCTGGAACAGGCGGGCTTTTCTTAGGGTCCCCAGGTCCTGCCCCCATGCCCTGCTCCATCACCTGGGCCTGCTCAGCACCCCCAAGTCACATAGCAGGCTCCCCCTCCTCGTCTGTGGTAGCCCCCTTGTTCTTCAGCCCCACCCAGCCCACCGTGTCTGCCAGCCCCTCCCCTTTTTCAACCTCCATCAAGCCACCTGCCTTCCTGGTTGTGGCTGTTGTTCAGTCGCCCAATCGTGTCCAACTCTTTGCAACCCCATGGACTGCAGCACGCGAGGCCTCCCTGTCCCTCCCCATCTCCCAGAGTTTGCCCAAGTTCATATTCATTGCATCGGTGATGCTGTCCAGCCATCTCATCCCGACAACCTCCTCTCCTTCTGCCCTCAATCTTTCCCAGCATCAGGGGTTTTACCAATGAGTTGTCTGTTGGGATCAGATGACCAAAATACTGGAATTTCAGTTCTAGCGTCAGTCCTTCCAGTGAATATTCAAGGTTGATCTCCCTTAAGATTGACTGGTTTGATCTCTTTGCTGTCAAAGGGACTTTCTGGTTAGGGGACCTCTAAACAACTCAGCCTGGTCCCCTCTACCCCACGTCTGTTCTCCCAAACTTGGCCTCAGCTGTGTCAGCTCTCATCCCGGGGAACCCTGAACTAGCCCCAGTGCCTCACGGGCCTTTAACGATCAGCACCTTTGGGGCAGGGAGGTGAAGGGCGAGGGGGGAGCTCCTGATTCCCTCTCAGGTGCTCCCCTTTGGGCTCTCATGGGTGGTACAGCCCAGGGCTCCCCGACCTTGAGCCAGACCCAGTCCCGTTCTGAGGGAAGGTGGTTCTGTCCCAGGAAGATCCCAGGGTGAAAACACATCAGAAGCTGAAATCCTGGCGGTGACATTGATTTCCAACTGCAAATAATCACAGGAGCAGAGACGCTGTCTTCACAATCAGTAAAGACCACTTCTGGATGGCCATTGAATGAAAATGCAAAGTTCAGGAATCGTCAAGGAACTCCTGGGTCCCTGAGAGTCTGACCTCAAGAATGTATCCCCAGGGTCTTCCCTGGTGGTCCAGTGGTTAAGACTCCAAGCTCCCAGTGGAGGGAGGTTCGATCCCGGGTCAGGGAACTAGACCCACATGCTGCAACTAAAGGACCCCACGTGCCACAGCTAAGACCTGGCACCGCCAAATAAGTGATTTTTTAAAAAGCAAACAAACAGAACAAAGAATGTATCCCCAGGGTCTTCCCTGGTGGTCCAGTGGTTAAGACTCCGAGCTCCCAGTGGAGGGGACCCAGGTTCCATCCCGGGTCAGGGAACCGGATCCCACGTGCTGCAACTAAAGGACCTCGCCTACCACATGTAAGACCCGGCACCACCAAAGAAATGACTTTTGAAAAGCAAACAAACAAAACAAAGAATGTATCCCCAGATGTCCACTGACCCAAGTTTGAGAAACAGGATGTGGATGTCCGGCCAGATGGGAGCAGCTTGAAACACTGTCCCCCTCCCCACCCCAATACAGCCTCTTATGGGCTAAGTTGCATAGTATCTCTGGGCTTTAGTTGGCTTGTCTGAAATGAGGGTAGCTCCAGGGACCATTAGAATAGAGTAACATGTGTAGCAGAGACCATACTTGGCACCTGGACAGGCCAGCTCCCAGGGAAGGCCCTTCTCTGCCCCTTACTGGTTCTGAGACTCCAACATCACCCCCCCAGCCCAAGAGCTCTCTGGGGAGGGGGCCACAGTCACAGCCAGCCCCTCACGTAGATGTCCCTTCTCCCCCCTCACCCAGCCATGCTCCCTCTCCTGCCAGCAGCTTCTAGATTTTCCTCTGCTTGATCTTTGCTGGCAACATACAAATATGCTCTAATTTCTCCCATTTAAACAAACAAAACCCTCTCCTGACCCCACTTTTTCCCCAGCTAGCATCTCTCTCTCTCTGTTTACAACAAAACTTCTCAGAAGAGCGGCCCTTACTCACTTACTCGTCATCAATTTCTCTCCTCCGTTTTCCTCCTGACAAACTTCAGCCTGGGTTTTGCACCCACCTCTCCAAGGAATCTCCCCATGACTCAGCCTGACTCTCCATGCTCCCCCACCCCCATCTCAAAGTACAGCCAAGAACCCTAGAGTCCTCCTTGATTTTCTGTCATCTTTCTCTCACCTCAAATCCTTTAACAAACTCTGCAGCCACACTGCAAAATTGATAAAGAATCAGACTTCTCACCATCTCCATGGCCACCACCTGCTCCAGGTTCCCATCACCTCCCAGCCCAGCCTACAGCCCCGAACTCTCGTCTCTGGCTCTGCTCCAGAAGGCAGCCAGAATGAGCCCATTATTACATAAATCTTATCACGCTAATCCTTTTTCAAACCCTGCCATGGCTTTGTCTCATTCTGTGTTATTAATGACTAAAACCTTACTAATGGCCAACCAGGCCCCATACACACACTGTGTCAGCCCACCCTACCCCTCAGACCTCAGCTGCTACCTATTGCCCTCTGTTTTAGCCACGTGGGCCTCCTCACTGCTCCCTGAATCTGTCAGGCCTGAGCCTACCTCAAGGCCTTTGCACATGCTGTACTTTCTGCCTGGCAAGTTCTTTCCCAGTCACTTTCTCAGTGAGGACTTTGGACCTCCTGATTTAAAAATGCCACATCCCTGGTCTCCCAGCACTCTCAGTTTCTCTCCAGGAGAAGGCCTCCTGGATCTGTCTTCTCCTGTCTCAGGATTAAGTCTCCGGAGGCCCTCGGCTCTGACCACTGGGACCTCACCATCGTGTACACCATCCGCGAGGCCACACAGTCTCCCACTGGCAGGGGGAGCTCCACGGGGCAGGTCTGCTCCCCTCCAGAGCCCAGCACAGGGCTGGGGACACAGCCAGCCTGAGAAAATGCTAGTTGAACAAGTGAGCAACAGCACAGAGGGGAAGGGCTCAGGACTCCTCTGGCCACCCACATGGCTGATGGCTTGAGCAAACGTGAGCTCCCCTAATGCATGGCACAGCCTGGAGCATAGTACGTAATCCCAAATGTGGGTCTTCCTTCCTCTCCCAGTTCCCTTAGGAGTGTGGAGTTGAAAAAAACTGTTAAAGCCAGGCTGCAATAGCCAGGAGGGCTCTGGGGATGGACATCAGCTGGCCTGAGGCAGGACATCCCTGGAGCCAGATGGCCAGGGTTCAAATTCCAGCTTTGCTATTTACTCCTGAATGATCTTGGGAAAATCTTTAGCCTCTCTGCACCTCAGTTTTCCTTTGCTTCCACTGTGGCTCAAGTGGTAAAGAATCTGTCTGCGATGTGGGAGGCCCAGGTTCGACAGCTGGGTTGGAAAGATCCCCTGGAGAAGGGAATGGCAATCCACTCCAGTATTCTTGCCTAGAGAATTCCACGGAAGAGGACCCTGGCGGGCTATAGTCCATGGGGTCACAGAGGTGGACACGACTGAGCGGCTACACTTTAACTTTCCTCATCTGTAAAATGGGTTGCTGTGGAGAGTAAATGCAAAATATCAGAGCAGAAATTGACATGTAATACACGCTATATAAATATCAGCTGTTACTATTGTTACTGCTGCTAACACAGGCTGGGTGATTGGCATCTCCCCACACATCCCCAGCAGCCACACGGCCGCCCTCCCTCTCACAGCTCCCAGCCCCTAGGAGCAGCAGGCAGTAAATTCTCCTATCTCCTCATAAACCAGACCTTCCTCCGCTCAGCCATCACCTGGCTGGCAGAGCTGTCAAGAAGACAGATGCCACATCTGCCTTGTTTACAGCTTTAATCCCCAAACCCTGTTCTGCAGGCTCCCAGGGAGGGGCCAGGAGAAGAGGAGGGAAGCAGGCGCTGCCCCCCGACAGGCCTTGACAGCTGCCGAGACGCCCGCTCAGTGACCCCTGTCTCGCTCAGGTGGGGGGCAGGCCGCAGGCCACCTTCCTGTGCTTCCTTCAGACAACTTCCCCCGCCTTCCCCAGGAAACCGTGAGCAAGGCAGCTCTGCTCAGGATGGGGATCAAGGGATGGGAGTGGGTAGTACGATTCCCACTTTACAGATGAGGAAACTGAGGCCTCGAGAGATGACCTGCCCAAGGTCACACAGCTAGGGAAGTGGCAGCACCAGGATTCACACCCCGCTAAGGGGGACTCTCACAGCTGTGCATTTGATAAAGAACGGGTGCCCACGACCCCTTGCCATTTTGAGACACACCAGCCCAATCTCCTGGAGAAGGAAATAGCAACCCACTCCAGTATTCTTGCCTGGAGAATCCCCATGGACTAGAGGAGCCTGGAGGGCTACAGTCCATGGGGTCGCAAGGAGTCGGACACGACTAAGCGTCTAACACACAGACAGCCCAATATCTGCCAAAAGACTGCCAGTATCTGCTGCTCTTCTGAGGCTCTCTGGCCACAGAAGCCCTCTTTGCCATTTGGACAAGGCATTGAAGGATTAACATCCTCCAGGGAGAGCCAGCAATGCCTGACAGGAGGGGCTCCCCTGCCAGGTCAGGACTCAGCACTGTCTTTGCTGGGCCCCAGGTTCAATCCCTGGTTGGAGTATTAAGATCCCACAAGCCACACAGTGGAGCCAAAAAAATATTAAATAATCAATTTTTTTAAATGATTGCAGGAGGGAATGCCCTGGCAGGTCCAGTGGTTAGGACTTGGCAGGGCCCAGGTTCAATCCCTGGCTGGGGAACTAAGAGCCCACAAGTCACGTGGTGCAGCCAAGAAACAATTTAAAATTGATCAATTTTTTAAAAAAGATTGATGAGAGTTGGTATACACACACCCCGGCTCCCTCATACCTCCAGTGGGATGACTGGCAGGCATGCTTCATTCTGTCCCCAGAGACCCCAGGGGAGTAAAGCTCCAGCTGTTCGCGGGGGTGACCTGCTTGGCATTACACCCTTGATGGCCACCTTACCTCTGCAACCAAAGTTTCCTGGGATCCTCTCCCAAAGAACAACTGGCCGTCAAATCCTAATCTGGAGGGGAATTCAATTTAACACCTTCAGATTCTGAAGGATGAATCAGATCTTCCCAAGTGTAAGACCCCAGCATGAGATGGTCCTTCCCGCCCTCTAGGAAGGTCACCAGGCCTGTTCTCATCCTGGGGCAGGAAGGCGTGGATTTGGCAGAGCACAGGGCAGGGAAACACAGGAGCTCCCAGTGAGACCGTGGGCTGGGCAGCAGGGCCCGTGGGACTGACAGGCAGATGCCAAACTGTTAGCATCGAGGGGGACCAGAGTGGACCCACCCAACGCCACCAGCGTGGACAGCAGCATCCTGGGAGAGCTGAGTGGGAAGCTAGGCTTGGGAGAGAGAGTGAGGCAGGTGGAGAACACAGGGCTGGCTGAGGGCCAGCAAGAAGAGGGGCTCGGACCATGGACGGGAAGGCGGCAGGACAGGCGGGGGGAGAGCCAAACCGCCTGGGTACCAATCCAGTTCTGCCCATTCTGGTGTTCACCAGTGTTCACCAGTCACCTCAGTGTCCTCTTCTGTAAAATGGGTGCAACAATTATGACGCTGTCCTCCGTCACTGGGGATCCTACAGCTAACAGAATCCTTATGACAGACTTGAACTGTTAAATTACCCAATTGCATCTAAATTCCACCTTTCCCCTTTCCTCTCTATCAACAACTACCATCAATTTTTTTTAAAGAAAGTTTGGAAGTAGGCTATTTATTTTTTTGGCTTCACCTGAGGCATAGAGGGTCTTAGTTCCCACACCAGGGACCAAATCCTCGCCCCCCGCATTGGTAACACAGAGTCCTAACCACTGGACTGCCAGGGAAGTCCCCAGCAATCACCATTTTATGAGCACTTACCATATCCATCATTTTTCAGCCAGCTTCTTCATACCCTTCAAACACATCACCTATCCTCCCAACAACCTGTTGAGAGGGGTGATGGCTTCCCTGCCCTCTCTGGGACTCAGATAGGTTACTTGTCCCAGGTCACAGAGCCAGAAGGAAGCAGAGTCAGACCCAGTCCCTGACACACTAACAGGTGCCGAGTCCCAAGCCCATAGTCCTTGGGTGTCACCCCGGCCCTCCTGGCCTAAGATGTTCTTCCAAGGGACCAGCTCAGCTCAAACCTGGGCGGGGCCACGGGAAGACAGGGCTGCCTCCCCTCGTCCAGGGTGGTCTCAGCTTCCACAAACGTTCCCCCACAGCTCCCCCACCCCTCACGTTACCCAGACATGGGTGAGTTCCTGTGCCTGGCCCGGGGCCACACGAGGACCTCATCAGTCCCTGCTGGGGCTTCCGAGGCAGCAGGAAGGATCCAGGTCAGCTGGAACATGCTGTCCTTCGGTCCTTCCTGGCCACCCAGAGTTCACTCCAGGCTCTCCTGCTTTGCTCAAGCCTTCCCCTCACCTGGGGCGCACACCATTCCCCTTCCTATCACCCCCCTCTCCTTCCAAGCCGGTGGTTCCCATACTTGGCTGCACAGTAAACCACCTGGGGCACCTTTTAAAAAACCCCAATGCCCTGGTGGCACACAGGACCAATTCCATCAGAATGTCTGGGGCTAGGAGCCAAGCATCAGCATTTGAAAAGAACCTCAAGTGACTGGATGTGAACAAAGCTGCTCTTGCCCGATATTCCCAGCCCTAAATAACACTGGCAGAGCTTGAAAAACAATCCACTCCCAAAGTTCTGCTTTGTGGGTCTGGGGATGAGGCCCTGGTAAAGGTCTGCTGTTTTTTTATTTTAATTGGAGGATAATTGCTTTACAATGTCATGTAGGTTTCTGCAATACAACGTGAATCAGCCATAAGTATACATATATCCCCTGCCTCTTGAACCTCCCTCCCACCCTGCACCCCACCCCTCTAGGTTGTCACAGAGCACTGGGTTGAGCTCCTTGTGTTAGACACAACTTGCCACTAGCTGTCTATTTCACATATGATAATGTATATGTTTCAATGCTTCTCTCTCAATTCGTCCCACCCTCTCCTTCCCCTGCTGTGTCCACAAGTCCTTTCTCCACGTCTGCATCTCTATTCCTGCCCTACAAAGAGGTTCATCAGTACCATTCTTCTATATTCCATATATGTGTTAATGTATGATATTCGTTTTTCTGACTCACTTTACTCTGTATAACATGCTCTAGGTTCATCCATCTCACTAGAACTACTCAAATTTGTTCTTTTTATGGCTGAGTAATATTCCACTGTATATATGAACCATAACTTCTTTATCCATTCATCTGTTGATGGACATCTAGGTTGCTTCTATGTTCTGATTATTGTAAATAGCACTGCAATGAACTCTGGGCTATATGCGTCTTTTTGAGTTGTGGTTTTCTCAGGGTATATGCCCGGTAGGGGGACTGCTGGGTCACATAGTAGTTTTATTCCTAGCTTTTTTTTTAAGGAATCTCCATACTGTTCTCCATATGCTATGCTAAGTCACTTCAGTTGTTTCCGACTCTGTATGACCCCATAGACGGCAGCCCACCAGGCTCCCCCATCCCTGGGATTCTCCAGGCAAGAACATTGGAGTGGGCTGCCATTTCCTTCTCCAATGCATGAAAGTGAAAAGTGAAAGTGAAATCACTCAGTTGTGTCCGACTCTTAGCAACCCCATTGATTGCAGCCTAACAGGCTCCTCCGCCCATGGGATTTTCCAGGCAAGAGTACTGGAGTGGGGTGCCATTGCCTTCTCCGACTGTTCTCCATAGTGGCGTATCAGTTTACATTCCCACCAGCAGTGCAAGAGGGTTCGCTTTTCTCCACAGCCTCTCCAGCCTTTACTGTCTGTAGATCTTTGATGATGGCCATTCTGACCTGGGAGAGTATTAAAAGCTCCAGGTGATGCTGATGCACAGCCAGGCTTGAGAGCCACCATCTTACGAAGTGCCTCCCATCAGCCTTCTCACCTGCATCCCCAGACACCCTCTGGGCTGGCTTTCAGATGAGAAAGTCAAGGCCCCGAGAGGGCACAGCTGGCTCAGGTTGAGGGGTACCCAGAGCCCTCCCAAGGTCCCTGACACCAGGTCCTGCTGCAGAGTTACGCAGACCAAGAACTCACAAGGACCCACATCCAACCATATCTAATGTGGACACGCCAAGGCAGCCACAGTAGTGGGCCAACGATTGAGAGCTCAGTTCTGGGTCCACATCTTGCTCTACTGCCTTCCATGTGTGGGAACTCAGGTCCCATTGCTTACCTTCTCTGAGCCTCTGTTTCCAATCTGTGAGAGGCCCGTCGTCCCATCCTCCCACGGCTCATTCCCTGCCCCTTTCAGGGCTCTGCTGAAACGCTGCCTTGCAGGGAAGCCAGACTCTTATCTATTTTGTTTCTACTGCACATTTTCCTTCTGACATAGTCTACAGTTTACTTTTTAAATCTTGTTTGTCTGTCTCCCGATTAGAATAAAAACGCCAAGAGCTTTTTGGCTTTCATTCCCTGCTACATCCAAGATGCTTAGAAAAGGGCCAAGCTCTGGGAGTCAAACTGATGTCTGTAGAGTGACTGCGGGACCCTCAAGGAGTTAGAGACGCTCAGACCAATGAGTGGCAGGGTGCACGGGGCAGCTGGGGTCAGTCAGTTCTGTGGGCTCGCCATATGGACGCCCGGATGAAGCTCAAGGTGGTCAGCCAGAGGGCAGTTCTGCCCAGATCCAGGAGACCCTTCCCCTATAAGCAGCGTCACCGACGGCTGGTGGCCTGAGAGAGCCCACCCACTGGACTTGGAATCAGTCCTGGCCCCGCCCCTCCTGGCCCCCGCTCCAGACCCCGCCCCTCCAGGCCCCGCCCTCCTAACCCGGCTCCTCCCGACCCCGCCCCTGTCCCCGCCTCCTAACCCTGCGCCTCCCGGCCCCGCCCCCGGCCCCGCCCCCCGCGCGAGCTCACTGGTGCACTTCTTGACGTGGCTGCCCTTCTTGAGCGCATGGCGGCTGAGCTTGCAGTGGAAGTTGTCCTCCCAGAACTCGGCAAACCATATGTTGCGCCGGTTGTTGTCCAGCGTGCGGCTGGAGAAGTAGCGGTCGAAGCCTGGCGGGGAACCAGGATGTCAGGACCCGGCGCCCCTCTTTCCACCCGCCCCCAGCCCTTCGCTCTTCCCGCCGCTTAGACGAGGCGCGGGCGGATGAGGAGGGGAGGAAGAGCGCACCCTCTGATCCAGGACCCAGGGGGAAACGTGAGACGTTTCATTTCCTTCCTGGTGAAAAGAGCTGGGTTGAGTTTCAGGGGGGAGCCTGTGTCATCAAACAACGGCTGCCTTTATGGAAGAAGTACAGGATAAGGGTGTTTGCGCTGGTTCTTAACTACCGATATGCTAATATGGGACTTCCTGGAGAAGGAACCACCTGGAGGTCCTGAAGTGAGAGCAGAGAGGCTGGTGCGGGCGGGGGTCGGCGCCCAGTCCTGGGAGTACGTGAGCTCTCTGGTTCTGAAGAGGAGAGGGAACCAGAGAGTGTAGGGACTGGCCGAGGTCACACAGCAAGACAGGGGCCTGAATCGCCCTCCTTCCAGTCCAGAACTTCCCCATGGCTCACTGAGGCAGCCTCCTTCTCCGAATGCTCCAGAGGACTTATCAACTCTGCTCTAAGCCCAGAAAACCCGGACCCAGGGTGGCAGGCTGGTGGGTGAATAAGGCCTTCTCTCCTCCCCCTGCCTTCTGACCCATGATCATTCCGTGTCACATTCACAGTTGACCGAGCTGCTGGGAACAGACCCGAAAGCCTAAAAGTTCACCCAGCAACGAGTTCCTGCTGCTGGCAGGGCCCAGTGGAGGCTCAGTGACTGTCGGAGCTGTCAGGGAGGCGCTGGTACTGGTGGGACGCTGACTTTCTCAACCTTGACACTATTCACCCTGGCCCAGTTCACTCTTTGCTGGCGGTGAGGGGCCGATGGCCGGCGGAGGCTGTCCTGGGCATGGCAGGATGCTGAGCGGCATCCCTGGCCTCCACCCGCTAGAAGCAGCACTCCCTGATCATGACAACTAAAAATGTCTCCAAACAGTGCCAAACGTCCCTGGGGATCAAAATCACCCCCTGCTGAGAACCACTGCTTTCGTGGTTTCTCTGGTGCCCCAGAGAGAAAAGGGCTTTGTATGGCAAGTCCTGGGTTCAGATTCTAGTTCTGCCACTTAATAGCAAGTATGTGTGACTTACTGCCACCAAATGTCACTTAACCTCTCTGAGCCTTAATGTATTCACTTACTAAATGTGGGGTTGCTGGAAAGACTAAATGAGATGTCTGTATGGGGCCTGGCATTTGTGGGTACCAAGAGCCATAGTTTTTGTTTTTTTGTGTTTATTATGGCTTGAAGCTGAGAGGGGCAGTGTGGAAACTCCTGGCACCTGTGTTCCTTCTGCCTCGGGGTGAATAGAGGACGTGGTCATGTCCCTCCCCTACTCAGACCTCGGTCTCTTGGAAAGTTTGGTGGAGGTGGATGTCTGCAGGCTTCCCAACTCCATCAATGCTGATGTCTGTTGACCTCAGTGAGAGCAGGGGAAGAGCCCCTGGGAGCCTGCCGCCACCGTGGGGAGGACAGTGAGGTCCTTGCCCAACTGGGCCTTTAATAGGAACTTCGCACCTCACTCACAGCGAGGCTCCAGCCAGAGCAATCTGTTCCTGCCCAGGGTGACTGAGTTCTGTCCCAGGAGTAAGGGCCCACGCCCCCAGCCCACCCAGGGCCCAGCAGGACTCTGCAGGGAGGCCCCTGCCCCATCCTGGCAGCCTGCTGGCAGCTCCCAGGGCTCTTCTAGCAGAGGACACGCTCCCAGTGGGGCAGGGGTCTCACTTCTTCTGTCCCAGATGGGAAAAGGGATGAGAGTATATGGGGGTGAAGGAGAAGTCTTGATAAATGAGCCTCCTGTACTTGCCACCACCCCCAACACCCACGAATATCTGAGACAGGAGAAAGGACCCTGAGCGTGGCTTCTAACCCCACTGGGAGGAGTGTGGCCAGGAAGGCCTCCCAGCCCAGAACCCGAGCACAAAGAAGCTGGGAGCCAAGGAAGAAGAGAGGGTGCAGGAAGACGGGGAGCTGGAGAGGGACAGTGGGGGGGGATGATAAGAAGGACCCGTCAGGGTGACGCTGAGAGTGGGGTGCATGGAGCAGGGGGTGGGTGGTGGGCGCGCCGTTGTGGCTGCCAGGCCTACCTCGCACGGACATCCTCTTGGGGAGGATGGTGACGGCGCCCTCGGCCACCTCCTCCAGGTGCAGCACAGGGGCGATCTTGGAGCCCCAGCTGTCCGAGCCCATCCAGAAGAAGTGGCCAGTCTGGTTGGCCTTCCGTGCCGCCTCCAGCACACGCCTGTGGGGACACGCACCAGCCCAGCCCAGCCGTGTCTGCCCACAGGCTCCCTGCCCTGGCCACACCTGCCCTTCCCCCGGGCTCATTCCTGTCCCCCTCTCAGCCTGTGCCTGGATCCTCCGTCCTGACCCACAGGAGTCCGGGGCCCACAGCCACCCCAGCACCCACACCTGGACTCCCAGGCCCCCGGGTCCCTGCTGCCCTGATCCACACCTGCCTACAGGCCCACGGCTGCCCTTCACCCACACTGCACCCCTATACCTGCCTGTGCCCTGGGCCCACAGCTGCCTTCTGGCCCAGTGTGGTCTCCCAGACCCATTCCTACCCCTGGGGCTACCTCTGTCCCCGCCAAAACCATGTCTGTTTCCCTCTGGTTGGACCTGCACCATGTCTGACTCAGGTCCCCAGAAACACATCTGCCTACGCTCTGTCCTCTGAGGCTCCCAGACCCACACCCCCTGGCCCTTTGTCACATTTATATCCACTGTCACACACACACACACACCAACACCTGTCCCCCTCTGCACCCCACCTCCTTCTGTGCCAAAAGTCCAGGTGCTTCAAAGAACCACTCCCCACTGCCCTCGCAGATGGATGAAAGGGTGCGGGCAGCCAGGGGCTCCCCACCGCCACCCAGGCCACAGTGACAGTGGTCCTAGTCAAGTCAGGGGCCCTGGAGCCCCGTGCAGGGTCCAGCCCACAACGGCGCTCAGTCATTGCTAATGGATGCTTGAACTAAGAGGCCCCTCAGAGACATCTTCTAGATGGAGAAAAACAAGAAGGACTGGGCAGAATTCCCCGCCATGTATCTCATCCCATGGGGACAGACGGGAGCAGAGAGGAGGCAAACAGCTTGCCCAAGATCACACAGCAAGTGAGAAGCCAGGATACTAGAAACTGGCCAGCCCGTCCCATGGACAAAGCCAGGACAGACGGCGGGGCTTGGGGCTACTGCCGGACCTGTGCAGGAGGTGGCCAGCTGGGGCAGGAAGCCTCAGACTGCCAGGGAGAAACATGTTTCCTCACCCCGGGGCCCACACCTGCCCTCCTCACTAAGGCTGCTGCAGCCCCCGCAGAGCCCCCTAATTGTGGGCAAGGCTGCTCTCAGAACCCACACCGCAGCCCTATTAATACCGCCTGCATCCGGCCAGCCAGAGATGACCAGAGCTCCCAAGGCTCCATCTCTGCAAAGTCACCTGGGTTTATTTTTACCTCTGTTTGCTTCTGAAAATGCATGTGGATTTCCAGCAAGGAGCCCCTCTCCCCACATACCCTGCCCAGATGCTCAGGGGGTCAGTCTAAGGCCCTTCCCCCCTCCCCCCCTCCCCCCTAGGTGACCCCTGTCTGGGACCCTTGGCCCGGCGCCCTCGTCTCCCCTCCCTGCGTGTGGGTCCGTCAGAGCCACTGAGGAGGCCGTGAGTGGGGTGTGTCCCTGGATGGGGTGGGGGCCCCGAGTAGTGCTGTGCTTTGACATGGGAGTGGGGGCGGGGGTGGAGACTGACTGAAGGGAGGCGAAGAGCTCGGAAGGAGCTCCTCCTGCTCCAGGTGCCAGCTTACCTGTGGCAACAGGGACGCCCAGGGCCAGAGTTTAGGGACCCTGAAAGCTTTGTGGGGACTGGGAGCAGCTCAGGGGTGCCAGTTGGACCCTGAGGACTCCCACACCCTGGGCCTTTGCTGCCTGAGAAACACCCATTAGAGCTGGTGCTTATGGCTTTGGAGGCCTTAATGACCTTCCAGAACATTCCCGCCATCCCTGCTGGCACCCAGCAATATCTCCTGGGAGAGAATCTGTTTTGCTGCAACTCAGGAGTCCAGGATGAGGTCTTTCCAAGTGGGAAAGAGTTTTGGAAAGAAGAGTGGACCCAGCGTGGATGCTGATTAGTAATGGGGAGGGGGCCGCATGGAGGCAGGGTGGACCGGGCTAGCTGGGCTGGGCAGGTGGGCAGGTGGGCCAGCTGTCTGAGGGAGGTGGTCTGGGGAGACCACATCTCCTCTGCAAACACAGGGCGTGACTCCCTGACCAGATTCTCAGCAGGAGCTGTGTCTCCCCCTCAGTCTAGGGAATCAAGGAGGCCAGCCCTTCTTGGCCATGACATCCAGTCTTAAAGAGGTGGAAGGGAGAGAAAGAGCAGGAAGAAGGGAAGTGCATTAGGAAGGGTGCTCAGGGGTCATCTTTTAAGGGCACCTGAGACTCTGACCTGTGACTCAGGACCCGGGGGCAGGTGTGCAGGGAGGCAGACTGCTCCAGGGTGTCTGTACCACATGGTTCTGGCACCTGGAGTCCACCTGCCCCCACTCTGAAAATGTGGACACTGAGGTCCAGGGAGGGGATGATACTGCCCACATGAGTGTATGCCCAGATCAGGACTAGAACCACAGCCCAGGCCTCTTCCCACTACTCTGAGCTCGCTGAAGGGAGGACGGAGGGGCTGAGAGACGGCCACCCCTACCTCCTGCCAGCCTCTGCGCCTTCGTTTATGCACATTCCTGCATTCAGTGCTCCAGCAACACTATCAAGCAGGCTTCATTAGCTCCATTTTTTTTAAGCAGAAAAGAAGCCCAGAGAGGTTGAGAAACTTGCCTGAGGTCACACAGCTAGTTGGAGGAAGAACAGGATTCCCACCCAGGGGCTCTCACCCCAAGCCCATGGCCTTAGCCCCTCTGTAAAAGGACCCACTAACCATCCTGAGTTGGTAGAATGGATGCAGGAAATGGGAAGGGGAAAGGAAGGGGAGTCCATGAGCCATAGCCTGTGCCCCAGCCAGAGGGTCTCCCCACCACCGCCTCGTTGGGTCACCCCACCTCTCTGGACCCCAGGGTGGGTCAGGCTTGCCCAGGAAGGTCTCCAGCAGGGGTCCCTGGTTCCCCAGTCCTGCCCCACTGCTGCCTGTCCTCACCTGATGTCATCCTCGTTGGCGAAGATGATGACCGCCCTGGCATTTGACGTCTCCAGGAGCCGCCGGATGATCTTGTCGAACTCCCCAGGCTTGGGCTCCCGAGGTATCTTGACGGACTGGGCAATGCACACGCCCCCTGCAGGAAGGGCAGCGGTCGGCCTGGGGCAGACAGGGTCTTCCCCTGAGACTCACACTCCTGGGGGCTACTCACGGTCCCCTGGCCAGACTTGCTCCCAGGTCCCGATCCGGCATGGGCTGTGCAGTCAGAACAGCCACAGTGCAAATTTTGGCTCCACCAAGCTGAGTGACCATGGACACGTCACTTAAGTTCTCTGTGCCTCTCTTTATAAAATAGGTTGCTAGCAAGAAGCAATAAGTATCGGGCTTAAAGCTAGACTGCCTGGGTTCAAATCTCAGTTCTGCTGCTTACTGCTGTGTGATCTCAGGTTAGTTACTGAACTTCTCTGTTGTCTCAAATACATCATCTGTAAAGATAGTAATACCACCTATTTCATAAGGTTGTTATAAAGCTAAGGGAGTTCATGCATATATAGTAATATCTGCCACACAGTAAGTGCTTAGTAAACATTGGTTCTTTTTTGATGTAACTACCTCACAAGACTTTTTGGAGGCGCAAATCTGAGAATGAGAACAAATTGCCCCCCTTGGGCCATTAGTGCCTCTGGTACCCACATCCACACACACCTACCAGGACCCTTGACCCTGAGCCCCACGTTCACCATCAGGCCCCTGCATAAGGGCAGTGTGCAGGGTCGCTGACTTGTGCCTGCACATCCCAGACAGTGCTGCTGCAAACCCAGCTACTGCCCATATGCGGGCGTTCCTAAGTTCCCCTCTGGGCACTCACTAGCCACTCAGTATGCAGGCTCTCCAGCTTGCTCCCTGACCCAACAGAGTGCGATGACACCCAGTCTCCCTCCATCTTATTTGGGACCAAATTCCCACCAGGGAGCTTAGAAGAGCCCAGGAAGGCCATTCTTAAGGGACTGCTTTGGTGGAGGGGCTGGAGGAGCTCTGATTGGGATCAGAAGGTCTTTAGGGGCCTTCTGTCATTCCGTTCTCTCTGGCCACTGCCCACCTGGCTGGATCCTGGGGAAGGGGACCCAAGGCCTGCCTACCTCTCAAGATCATTCCTCTACAAGAAGCCCCCAAGCCTGCAGGCGCCACCAGGATGCAGTCAACACACCCCGGGATTCACAGCCAGGCAGCGTGGCTCACAGACACCCTGCGCGCACTCTCCACCTCACCCGGGCAGTCCCCGGCCTCAGCTGTGTCTCCCCAGTGCTGGCGGGGGTGCCGGCAGCATTCATGTTATCTCAGTCTCCCCTCATCTCCTGCTACAAAAGCTCCTGTGGACCCATTTTTAGTATCAACTGTATTTGACAGATGAGGAAACTGAGGCTTGGAAAAGAGAAGTGATTTGCCCAAAGCCACACAGTCCCTTGCCCCACTGGGATACAGAGTGGGGCCCCCAGGGAATAGGACGTCCAGCACCTCTGGTGGCAGAGTTAGGGCTCTGTTGATGGAAAAGTTTGGAGGAGTATTCTTGATGAAGGTGGATCCTTTATCTGAGACCATTGCCTTCCTCCGGGTCCCACTCAAGGGCCTCAGCCCAGCTCCATCTCACACAGAATCCTATTGGGTCGCAGCCAAACTACCCACCTTGGCCGGGCACCTGGCTGCCACCCTTGGGCACCCCCGAGCCTCCGTACATCCTCTCAGTCCAGGCCGGGGTCACCTGAGCCTTCTGAGCAGACTCCACGCACCTCTGTGAGGAGGATGGGCTGCAAGGGTCCCCAGTGTGGGGAGACACCACCCACCTGTTTTACTCAGAGGAAGAGGGGCCAGCACCCAGCTCCACCCAGGGAGGGCCCTCTACTCAGGGGGGTAGGTGGCAACCAGGGAAGGCTGCCCAGGGGTGGTGGCCCTGAGTTGAGTGGCTGAGTTTTAGTGGCAGGAGGCCCGAGCAGCTGGGGGTGGGGAGAGGGCATGCTGAGGAAACAAGGCGAGCTGAAGAAACAACTCAAGAAGGGGGCTGCTCTGTGCCCGGCGCCCGCAAGGCCCGGAGCCGCGTGACACAGGCTCACTCTTGCATCGCCAGGAAATGGTCCCCTGGTTCTGTGTAGCAGGTGAGACAGCCACATCCTCTGTGCCCCACCCTGACCAGCGCCCACCTCCTTTACTTTCTGCCCCTTCCAGGCAGAACAAGAACCTCAGGTCCTAGGATGCCCACAGAGGTGCCAAGCACAGAAGAGCATGGCTAGAGGGGCTCCTGGGGGAGGGAGGGAGTGGGGTCTGGGGGCACGACCAGGACCCCCCAGTCCCAGCTCACAAAGAGAACCGATGGGAGCCAGTCTCCTGCCCCCAGCACTGGCCCTGCCCTAACAGCGGCCGGGCAGACACTCAGCTTCCAGCTAAATCCTCCATATGGTTCCTTTCCAGTTAGAAAGTGGGCCAATCGCTACACTTCTCCCCCCATCTGGGGAGACAGATGGACAAGAGGAGGAGGCTGGACAGGGGGTTAGGACGAGCCACCTGGCTCCAGGAGGGAGGAGGGGGCCAGAGGGCAGAGGGGAGGGAGGCAGAGAGTGGGAGCAATTGTTCTCAAAGAGGCAGAGGCTCTTAGGTTCAGTCACATTTCTGGGTGATGCTCCCCTAAGAGGGTCCACCCCGCGGTACATGTTGCAGGCTTCATTTAGCTTCTTCTTCGAAAGAAGATTCAGGTGACCACAGTCTGGTCAGCAAGTCACAAGGTACTCAAGATGAGAGAGAGTCTAAGCGGGAAGCAATGTTCTTACAACTGCAAGAGCGGGGGGACTTGAGGGGAGTCTGGGAAGTTTCAAATAGAGCTCAGTAACACTGAATGTTGATAGTGTCCAGTGCCTTTGAATATTACACTGCACATTTTGCACAGATTCACCCATCTGAAGTCAATATCATCAGCATAACTCCAGCTTATTTACTTATTTTTGGCCACACCATGTGGTCTATGAGATCTTATTTTCCCAACTAGGGAACAAATCTGCACCCCCTGCATTGGAAGTGCAGAGTCTTGGCCGCTGGGCTGCGAGGGAAAGCCAGCACAGTTCCAGTTTAGAGATGAGGACGCTGAGGCACAGAGCGGCTGAGTGGCTCCCCCAGGTCACACAGTCATGCAGAGAGCAGGGTTTCAGTGCAGGCCAGCTGCCTCCAGAGGCCACCCTCTCACCCAGTCCAGTGCCACGACCGGCCACCAAGGCCAGGGGGCACCTAGGGCCCATGCACATGTCTGGGCGCAGGGCCTGCCCTGGGGTAAGTACCCAGTGGTGTCACTGGCCCCACAAGGAGGAACCAAGCACCCTCTGGGCCCCTTGGTGTCACTGCCTGATTGTCAGTTTGGCTGCTCAGGGGACCGCAGCACAGGACCAAGGCTCTCCCAGGGTGACACAAGCTTCCAGGAGTAAGTAGCACAGTATCTGGCTCCACAGTGCTCCTGTCCCCTGCCACAGCCAGAGAGGACTGCGGTGGTGCAAGAGGGACCCACATTTACTGAGCACCCACTGCATGCCTGGCACTCATTGAGTGTCTGGGGCAGGTGCTAATGGCCCCATCTTACAGATGCAGAAACTGAGGCTCGGAGGTGCTAAGTAGCCTGATGGAGGTCACACAGCCAGCTGGTGGGTCTGTAATCCCGGTCTGTGTCAAAAGCCTCCCTTGGGCAGAGGAAGGAAAGGCTCCAGTCGCTGGGTCTCTGTTAGCCCCACCCACTGCAGCCCGTCCCCACTTCTGGGAAGACCCCAAGTCCTACACCAACCACATCAGTCCTCCTGTATCCAGCCCTTGCTTCTGAAGCCCCATCACTGTGGAGACCATGGCTAGCACACCCCTGGGAAGTCCTCTCCAAACCCTTCTACCATGGTGGGGGCAATTTTTTGCACCCCCACTCCTTTGTCCCATGGTCTCTCTCCTTGGATAAAATAAGAATCCATGAGTCTGTACTGAGAGCAAATGTAATAAAATTAAATCCAAGCAGCAAGGAACGCGCCCAAGTCCTATCTCTGCACAGAGGCTGCAACACTTCACCTCTCCCAGGCTCCAGGAACAGGATCATAAAAAGAGGGGTATGGAGGAGTCTAGTGCTCCCCATGGCCCACTTAGGCCCTTCTGGGTCACCCTTGGCAAGCCCCTCAGCCCACACACAGCCCCAGCCCCATGGCAGGCACCAGTTGCCCTGTGCCAGCTGCAAGCTCCACCGTCTGCCCAGCCAGTGCCTCCACGCAGGGCCAGGGGCAGGAAGCCACAAGCTCATGCCAGGAGCTTCTGAGCGCAAGGGAGCAGTCAGGACCTTGGAGAGCTCCCGGCCCAAGCACTCAGGGAGCGAGGAGACTGAAGGCAGCCTGAGCCAGGGAGTCTAGAACCCTACAAGGCAGCACATCCCCTTCCACATTCTTCCCAGAGAAACTCGCACACGGGCGCAAGGAGATACGCCCAAAGATTATCACTGCAGCACTGTTTGGAACAGTGAAAACATGGAAACTACCTAAATATTTTCCAAAGGAAGATTGGAATATTATGTAGTTAAGATATATAAAACAGCTCTCATGACAAAACCCTGAAAATGCAAAGTTGACTGATAAAGCAAGGTGCACCACTCTCTGTCCCTTTCTTGTGGAAATTAAAGGCCACATATAGTACAATGTCTTATATATGGACACACGCATAGATATGAGCAAAAGCTCCAAGAGGGCAGGAGATTTTCCGTTGTACACACTACGATCTCCCCAGTGCCTGGCACACACTAGTTCTCCATAAATGCTTGCTGAACGACTGAGACAAGAAGGGACCCCAGCCCCTGCAGGGTGTGGGCACCTCAAGGGAGGCAGGGATGGAACAAGACTGAGGGCTCCATAGGAGGGCTCCCAGGCATGATCCCTGTTTTATTTCTTGGAAATAATCAGAAGCCAATATGGCAACATGTAAATGCTTGGTAAATGTGCACCTCAGGACCCAAGGCAGACCAGACGTGCAGACACAGTGACAGAGAAGGCAGCCTAGTCCCCACAGGTGCCATCCCGAGCCTCTGTTCATCCACGACACGGGGCCACCTGGCCACTCCCGGGCCGGAGGCCTCCACGGGACGCTGCGGGGAAGGCACATGGGGCCGCCCTCCCATGGCCTGCCCTCCCGGTTCTGAAATCCCGCCTCCCACTGAGGACAGGCTTTCTCCTGGCCAGCCCTCCCCTGGCGCTGGAACCCTGCACCTCCGCCAGGCTCCACACGCCTGCCCTGACTTGAACGTGATGTGGAAGTTCCACTAGTGAAACCTGACACGGGTTTCCTGTTGTATTTTGTGGTCCCTGTGCCCTTTCTATTTGTGGTCTGGTGACCTTTCCCGGTATTCTTTGGGTCCAGCTGATATATCTGTGTTGTGTCTACCTCCCACTGCGCTCCTAATGCCCCAGGGGACGTGGGTTACACAGTCTGATCACTGTCTGACTCACCAGGCTCAGCTCCCTTCTTTTCTGGGCACCTCCCTGCCCCCACGGGATGGGACTCTCTCTATTCACCCATCTGAATAAGTCCTCCCCAGTCTCTCCAAGCAGCCCCCAGACCCCCTGCCTTCAGGGCCCGCCAACTTGTGGACAACCCTGGTGGCCCAGAGAAGGCAGAAAGAAGGGGCCTCCCCCCAGAGTGGCCTGCTTCTGCCCAGGCTCACCCAGGTATGGGGCAGCTGAGGACCTGGACTCCCCTGTGCCTCTGCAGCGCCTTCCGTCACATCCTCCAGGCTTGGGAATCCTCTCACCGCCCCCTCTTCCTTCCTTATCTCACTCACCAGGAGGCCCGCCCCTGCCAGGAAGCAGTAAAACAGCCAGCCCATAGGCAGTGGGCAGCGAGATGACTGAGACATGTACCATGCCCACAGATCCCAGGGGACTCAGCACCTGTGCCCTCCTGCTCTGGCACCCGAGGGTGCCATTCCACAAGCCAGGCTGCTCCCTCATCCCAAACAGCACCACGGGCTCTGGGCTCCAGACTAGGCTGGGCAAAAACCCCCTCCAGGGAGTCGAGAAACTTCCCTGCAGCCCAACAGCACAGGAGCCCAGGGACACTGGGCTCGTCTTCTCTCTCTGTCTCTCCCTTTCTTTTTCTGGCCTTTCAAATTTAAAATTGGAGAAAAACAATGAGAGACCAACGCTAGGAAACCAAGTGGAAAAAATCTACATTAAGGCAAAATGTGAAGGCAGCAAATTACAACACAGAGAAAACGGGGGTTGTTAAACAACCCAAGGAGGGGGTCCCCTCCTCAGCTTCCCTGGGTTCCTGGCAGAGAGAGAGGTAAGGGGAAAGGCAGGAGGGAGGCTGGGGGAGACCCTGGACTATATGGGGTCACACAGTCACACACACACAGACATACACACACAGACGCACACGGAGTTCTTCCCCCCAGCCCCCCTTCTCTCTTCTCCCCCGCCCTCTCCAAAGTCAGACCCCCTCCCTACACCTGCTCTCAGGAGAGGGAGCTCTTCAGAGGCATCAGTGACCAACATCGCGTTGCTTTTGCTTTCAACCAGGAACGAAGCCCTGGTCTAAGGAAACGGAGCCGTGCAGCAGATTCCAGGAAGCAGAGCTGTGGCTGAAAGGGCATCTGAGGTCGGGGAGACGTCCAGGCCCTGGAGAAGCCCCCTAACCCGTGGCTCTCCAGGGGGGCTGGGGCTGGGGGCAGGCAGCGAGGGGTGGCTCTGGCTCCAGCCAGGGCTCGAGGGCTCTCTGGGGTGGGGGGCGGGGGGTGAGCCTGGCTCACGACCAGCACCCCTTTCTGCTCCCACTGCCAGCCCTTCTCCCCACCACCACTCCAGCCTCCTTCCTCTCACAGTGTGTGTGTGTGTATGTGCGTGTGCACGTGAGTGCACACGTGTGCATGTGTACAAGTGGCATGCAAGGCCCACATCTCCCCCTCAGGTCTGGTCCCAACAAAACCCGCCGTCTGACCACATCAGGCCTTCCTCTGCAGGGGCCGCCCCCTCAGTCCGCCTCCCTCGCTCATCTTACCTCCTCCCCGTCTGTCTCTGCTCCGGCCCTCACGGTGCCCAGCACACACGCTGCGCTTGCTTGCGACAGGCCATGACCCACGCTTGCCAGATGAATGGACCACTGAGCACCCGACTACAGGGATGGGAGGGCCAGCAGGCCAGGAGCTGCTGGCACTGGCCTGGGGGCGGAGGCGCTGCAGGAATCTGAAGTGGCCACCTGCTCAAACCTGCCCACTTCCTCTAGGAACCTCCCTGACCCCTGCAGCCCACTGTGACCTCCCCTCTGAGCACCACCTGGTCACACGGAGTGCCCGGATGTCTACGTGTCTACCGGCACTGGGCAGCCACGTTGTGCCAGGCTCTGGGCTGCAAAGGTCATCCAGGCACAGGGCCTGCCCTGTAGTACGCACTGGCAACTTCCAAGCCCACGTGGGCGTCAGGCAAACTGGGACCTCTCTCTCAGTCCTGCCTTCTGCCGGGAATTTACCTTTCCACCTGGATGCAAATTCCTTGTTATGAGTGCTCAAGAAATGCACGTGCAGAAGAACAAGTGGAGAAGTACAGGATAGCTGTGCAAACTGGCAGGGCTCCAAAGGCCCAGGACGAAAGACAGCTGGGCCAGTAGACAGGGCCGGGGAGGGCAGGGCAACTCCAGCCCAAAGGGACACAGTGGGCTCACTAGGAGAGATTTGGCTGGAGCCAGGAAGACCCAGGTACCAAGGGACGATGACCCCGCTTTCCCACCTGCAGGGTCCCCATGATGCTCCCCACCAAAGGTCCGTACAAAGCATGGCTCTCACACCTGCTCTCAGCTTCCTCTTCCCCGCCATTGTGAGACAAAAGGGAAGTCCACTCCGCTGCTTCCTGGCTGTGTGACTGCTCTTTTGGGGTTTGCTTGTTTTCGGCTGTGCTGGGTCTTTATTGCGGTGCACAGGCTCAGTGGTAGCGGTGTGTGGGCATAGTCGCCCCAAGGCATGTGGGATCTTGGTTTCCCAACCAGGAATCGAACCTGTGTCCCCTGCACTGGAGGGCAGATTCTTAGCCACTGGACCACCAGGGAAGACCTTGGCTGTGTGACTTCGGACAAGTTACTTAGCCTCTCTGAGCATCAAGCTTACCATCAGTAAAATAGGGCAGGACTTAAAAAAACTCCACCTGGTGGGGCTAGAGTGAGGGTCAAATGGTATTTGTGAAAGCCTGGGTCAGCCTCCGGGAGCCAAAGCCTCTGGGGAGTGAGCGAGTCCTAGTGGGGGTGGGGCTGCAAAGGCGAGGGCCAGGGACCTCGTCAGGACCCAGGGCTGTGAGGATGCTCTGGGGGCCAGAGACACCAGGCGACACTGACCACTGTTTGCAGGGACAGAACCTGCTGGGCAGAATCCGCGGCCCGAGCCTAGAGGCCCAGGGACTGTCCAAGGCAGGACACACATCCCTCCTTTCCCGAACACTCTCAGTTCATCTCCCCACCCCGCCCATACACGTGGTAACACACACCCTCACAAAGTCACAAACCACACATCACTGCCACCCCACACAAGATCACAGCAACACAAGCTCACACAGTAACCACACTGCCTCACACAACCACACTCACCACACCCAACCTCCGCAAGTCACACCCTACACACAGCCACAGACCCAGACACGCAGGTTAGCTGCCCACACCGCCTTGGAGCCACCAGCCAACTCTTAGCACCATCAACACCTCACCTTTGCTACCGGTGCACAGGGGCCTGGCTGGGGGTGCTGACAGGGGCTGGGGTGGCCCCTGGGGGAGGGGGACAGCAACTGTCACCCAGCAACTACCCGCCCGGCCGCCTCAGTGCCTGGCTCTGGGAGAAACCCGCATCTTCCCTCTGCAAGCAGGCCGTCCACTCACGCCCACCTGCCCCTGGGGAGACCCGGGCTGGACCTGCGGGTGCAGGGTCACCGCCATCAGAGAGCCAGCGTGTTGTGACACGGGGGCCAAGGCTGGGCACAGAGAGGCCCTTGTCCCACGTCTGGCCCCTATGTGATGATGAGAGCCAAGTCACCCAGCCTCTCTGAACCTCTCTGAACCTCTGAATCTGTAAAATGGGACGGCATGCTCGCCACCCTCCAGATGTGTCAGGGGTGTTGTGAGGATTAAAGGGATCACCCATGGACAGCCCGGCCCCTGGGGGGATATTTTGGAGACCGGGAAGAGGCAGGCTGCAGGGGGACCAGCCAGGGCAGCTGTGGGGCTCAGAGCCCTCGAGCTGAGCGCTGCCGCCCCCTCCCTGGGAGGCTGCTGGGCAGCAAGGGCTGTTCAGAGCTGCATTATTCATGGTGCGCAGCTCTGAGCAGAGGGAAATTTGCTGAGTGATCGACCTAATATCTTAACACAAACCCATTTAGGCAAAACACCTTTGAAGCGAGAAAAGCTGGGAGAAAAAAGAGAGAGAGAGAGAGAAGGAAGCGAAGGTGTTTGGAGGCAGGAGGTAGAGGGGGAGGCTGTTGGGGAAGGCACGGGAGGTGTCTGGTTCCAGCCCCGGCCCGCTCCAGGCCACCCGCTAGGAGACCCCTGCCCCAACCCAGCCCCCTAGGGCCCACCTTCCTCTACTCTCAGTGGCCATCCTGGGCATTCTTCTTGTTTTATATACAATAATAATTAATTTTTTAATATTTATGTATCTGGCCGTGTTCTTTGGAAGGAATGATGCTAAAGCTGAAACTCCAATACTTTGGCCACCTCATGCGAAGAGTTGACTCATTGGAAAAGACTCTGATGCTGGGAGGGATTGGGGGCAGGAGGAGAAGGGGACGACAGAGGATGAGATGGCTGGATGGCATCACTGACTCGATGGACGTGAGTCTGGATGAACTCCGGGAGTTGGTGATGGACAGGGAGGCCTGGCGTGCTGGGATTCATGGGGTCACAGAGTCGGACATGACTGAGCGACTGAACTGAACTGAACTAAAGTCCTCAGTTGCGGCATGCGGGATCTAGTTCCCCGACCAGAGATCAAACCCGGGGCCCCCTACTTTGGGAGCATGGAGTCGTAGCCACTGGATCACCAGGGAAGTCCCCAGCTATTCTGAGTTCCTAATACTGAGGATTCCCTCAGCTGAGGGAATCCCACCGACTTCTCAGAGTTGGTTCAGAGAGGGAAAGGAGTCTGCCCAAGCTTCACATCGCAAGTTGGGCTGGTCAGCAGTCATTCAGACCCAGCACTGCTGAGCACTAGTTCAGAGTCCTCTGTTGAAAAACCCCTTTCAGAACAAGACCCCCAGCTCCATCGATACGCCTGGAGGGTGAAGTCACAGAGCAGCTTTTCAGCCCCTTCCCTGGCCTCACAACTCCCCACTCTACAGCGAGACCACTTTCTCCGAGGCAACTTGAATGTCCCTACCCTGGAGCCTTGGCTGGTCCCCCTGCAGGAAAATCCCCCGTCTGCTTTCGCACCTGCCCAGCCCTGCCTCGGAGCTCCGCTTCTCCACCTCTCCCCCACGAAACACCCCAGATGCTCCCGCAGTGGGGATGTGCTGCCGCCCACCCAGGCTCTCACCACACCCCTCTCCCCTGGAACTGCCATCCTCTGCCTAGGCTTCTGGTTTAGTAACTCCTGCGCTTTAAGGCATGAGGGCTGGAGGCATGTTGCCTGAGTTCGGATCCTGCTCTGCTGCTTCTTAGCTGTGACTCTGGACAAGTTACTCACCTCTCTCAGCTTCATCTCCTCATAGTAAAACATGAAGAAAAACTCAATTAATATATGTAACAGTGCCCAGCACACAGCTACTCAATAAACGTTTGCTCTTGTAACACTTGATCATTTTCTCCATCAGCCCATAAACCCCTTCAAGGGCAGACTGTGTTTTTGTCTTTTCTTACTCCCTGGTTTCCAGCATAGCAAGTGTTCAGTGTTGGTTGAACCGACTCTAGTTTCTGGCAATGTTGTCTGCCTGGCCTCTTCACCCCAGACCCCTTGGGAAGAGAAGCCGGCTCTGGGCTGGTGGTAGGGACATCTGTTGAGAGGCAGGGGCATGCAGAAGATGACCTCTGGCCAGCTCCAGCCTGGTAGCCGGGCCTGCGGTTTGGCGGGAGAGCAACAGGAGGCTGCAGACTGGGATGAAATATTTAGGAGCCCACATCCCCAGGAAGTGGAAACTGACAAGCAAAATGAAATGTTGAGATGTAATTACCCAGGCAGGCCAAGTATGTCTCCCTGCCGGCGGCAGGCCCTCCCAAGGTGCCCCAAGCAGGCACTGGGTAATGAAGTCCTCCTGGACCTTCCCACACCAGCCCTCGCCCCCTCCCCAACAGGAGCCTGACTCGGGCTCTTCAAGCCGACCCTTCTGATGGCAGAACAGCAGGATGTGGAAGGAACGGGGGGCTGAGCCCAGCCTCAGCTCTGGATGTACCCTGGGTGAGGCTCCAGCTTCCTCAGCCAAAAAACGGGGCTGCTGACCCCTCGACTGGGAAGAAGGACAGACAGTTGGTGTGAGTGTGCCCCTGAGACTGGCCGTGGTGGAGGGGTGTGGCGAGGACAGAGCAGACCCCAGCCGGCCCTGTGGACCATCGGAGGCTCTCCTTAGGCTCTGAGCTGCCTGTGACTCGGGTTAGCAAGAGCTCATGGACAAAGGTCAGGGCCAGAGGCCCAGATGTGACCCTGAGCTGGAGAAGTGCTCACCCCACCCTCCCCAAAACCTGTCCCAGGCTCTCCTGATGATGTTGGGGAAAAGCTTGGAGCCCCATAGCCTGCGAGCTTGCTTGGCCAGATCTGGGAGTGGGGAGACAGGGACCAGGGAGGGATGGAAAGGGGACTCCAAGCCTGGATCCCGGGAGCAGCCCTAAAGGGGGTCTCAGGAAGGCACCTGGGGAGGGGATGTGGGGATGGGTGCTCGGCTGATCTTGCCCTCTCTGTGGAACACCAGAGCTGGGGCAGAGGACTCAACAGTCTACTGACTTTTCTCAATAGGCCTTTGGGGCTAGACATTTTTCAGAGTAAGAGATGGTCCCATGTTGCAATACAAAAGGACATCCTGGGACTCTGGGCACTAAGTATGAGAGGGGACTTGAGCCACTGTGATATTTACACTGACATTTAAACGCACCCCAGGCACTCTGGCCAGGGTGGGACTGCCTACAGTTGAGAGGTCCTTTCTAAAATCTAAACCAGAGCCCAGAGAGGCTCGTGACCTGCTCAAGGCAGTCAAAGAGATGCCGTGCTGGTTCCTCTCCAGGCTGCCTCCATGCCCCGGGGACAGGTCCAGCGTCACCTGAGGCAGCAGCCAGCTGATCTCTCAGGCTCGAATCCCCTGTGCCCCATCCCTTACTCCTGTGGACACCACCTGACCAGACCAGAGCCCCAGGCCAGCATGACAACCTCAGCCTGCCCAGCCAGATCACCCACCACCCCACCAAAGCCCATCCCACCCCAGCATGCCCTTCCCTCCCACCTTCACTGGCTCTCACCTCACCTCCCTTGGGTCCCGAAGCCCTGTGGCCTCATCTTCCATGCTCCCTGCCTCCAACAGGACCTGCAGTTCCCAACACCAGACTGTCACCTCTGCTTTATGCCCAGTTCCCCTTCCCAGACTCCTTCAAGTCAGCTCCTGTCAGTTCTTGAAGATTCAGCTCAGGTCTCCTCCTCCAGGAAGTCTTCATAGGTGTCCCCAGGCTCCTTCTCTGCTGGGTGCCCGTAACCATCCCAATAACTCAGGTACTGCATGTAGCACAGGGAAGGGAAATTTTTGGACTAGATGCCTCCAGGGAGTGGCCACTGCCGGGCACACTTCCTGGCCCACTGCTGGGCCCACTGCTGAGCACAGAGCATCCACTGATTCAGCAATGATTTACTAAGGTCCTCCCAGTGCCTGGTGCTGCCCTGGATGCTGTGGGGACAGCCATGAATAGGACAGATGAGAATCCTGCCCTTGGGAAGCTGACTTCCGTCTATGAATTAGACCACAGCTGCTGAAGAATAAATGAATGAATGTACAAATGAGCAAACAGACTAACTAGGAGCTGGCCTATGTGCAGAAGGCCTCGTACCCCATCTCCAGCTCCTGCCCCTCTGCCCTCCTTTCCCTGGTTCCCCACCCAGTCCCCTGCCCCTCCCCCTCACACACACAGGTCCATGGCCCGCGCATTCTGGCAACACTGTTCAGTCATGCAATGTCTGCACCTGTTCTCTCATTAGCTCCTCCCAGTCAGCCCACGACTTAGGCGCTGTGACCATGATACAGAGGAGGAAACCGAGCCCCATAAGCCAGAGCCTGGTCCCGCATGCCTCCCTTTCTCCAACTCATCCACTCCCTCTCCCCTGCCTTTGTGTGTGTCTCTCTCCCAGTTTCTAGGGTGTCTGGCGAGTTGCCACCTCTCTCTGAGCCTGTTTCCCCGTCTTAAAACAGGGCAGGCAGAGCGGTTTTGAGAGATGGGAAACAGAGCCTGTTCCCCTCCCCTCACCCCACCCATGGCCCCTACTGCGTCCCGCCCACCCACTCTATCCCCTTCCCCCTCCTTCCCTCCTCTCTCCTCTCACTTGTCACTTTGTCCTGCTTCTTCCCCCATCCCAAGGCCTCCCTTGAGCCCCAAGACGTCTGCAAGATGGTTGTTAGCTTTCCTCTGGCTCATTAAAAATGAGAATTTGCATAGAATATCCATATGATCACTCTGTCTACAGCAAAACGGGGCACAGATGTAACACACCATGCGAGTCAGGGAGAACGAGGATGATGGTCACAAGGGGTGGGGAGCAGCCAACCAGGAAAAGGCCAAGTGCTCACCCTGGGGGTCTGAGGCCACAGAGGCAGCCCCTCACCCCTCCAGCCCTTTCTTAGCCTTTCTGATGGCTAATCCACCCATTTTTGTCATACAATAACCAGCACAGTAAGGAATGCAATTACCCCCATTTAACAGATGGAGAAACTTAGAGCCAAAGAATGGTGGCTTCTCCAGACACACGGCAAGTCCATGGAAGGCCTGGGGGTCAGCATTGTCTGCCATGAGGCGGCCCACCCACCTTATTGTCAGGAATGCAGCCCCCTCCTCACTCTCAGAAGGAAGGCATCATGAAGAACCAAGTTGAGTCACTCAGCTCCCCTACCCAGAGTACCCTGCTGCTCCTCTGGGACAGGCCCATGGTTCTTCAAGGCTCTCCTCTTACCAGTCGCTCTTCAAGGAAGCTCCCCTTCCCCTTTCCCCCAGTTACCTTTCTGCACCCCCCCCACCTCACCCCACCCCCCAACCCTGTACAAGAACAATTTGGCCAGATGCAAAGATTTTTGGAAACAACTGCTTCCAAACCTCATCCCAGCTATATAACTGCATTCAGATCTGCCTCATCACAAAAAGGATTCACAGCAATGCCCAGAAATAAACATATTTGGCTAAAAGAGGAGTTTATAACAAAACCGAGGGGAAGGGACCAGCACTTTACAGATGAGACTCCGAGCAGCATCCAGGGATTGGCCATTCTTGGGGACCCGAGCCAACCAGGGCTTCCCCTGGGTCTGGTGCTGGCGCTGTCCGTGGTGCTGAATCCAGGGGCACCTGGGCCATTCTCCTCCCCTCTGCCCACACACAACCTGGGAGCAAGACGTGAGGGCTAGTGCTTCACAACATACCCTAGACCTGTCCCTTCTCACCACTGCCACTTCTTGGTCATCACGTCTCGCCTGGAGGACAGCAGTATCCTCCTCACTGGCCTTCTTGCCTCAGGCCCAGAGTCTCTTCCCTACACAATGGCCAGAGGAATCCTAGTAAACCCAAGCCCATCCACATCTCTTCTCTGTTCACAGCCCTCCCACGGCTCCCATCTCACTCAAATCAAAAGCCAAACACCTCAGAAAGGCCAGGAGGCCCCCCATGATCTTCCCCTCCTCTTCCACTTCTCTGCCCCTCACTCACTCTGCTCTTGCCACTTGGCTATCCTCCAAGTACCAGGAAGGCTCTCAGGGCCTTTGCACTTGTGAGTAGCCCTCCCTGGGTCACTCTTCCCACACATCTCTGCGTGGCTCACTCCCTCACTGTATTTAGGGCTCTGCCCAAAGTTCACCTCTGCAGAAAAGCCTTCCTTGGCCACCCCATGACAGTCTCCCCTTCCTGCCCCCTCTGTCTACTTATGCGGCTTTCTTCTTCTTTGTGGCAATGCCCATCAGCTCTTATCTGAAAGTCTATTATATGGTGAAGCCTTTGCTTGTTTACAATAAGTTGCCTCTATCCCTGTGCCCAAAAGTGAGCTCACAAGATCAGGGATCCTCATCTCTTTAGTCCACTGCTGTATCCCCCATGTCCTGGCTCAATGCCCAGCACACAGTAGGGTCTCAATAAATATCTTTCCAGCAAATGAATAAACTACTGCATAGAAATGAGGGGTGAAAGGGCTGAAGAAGTGCCCCCACTGCCCTCCTCGCCAGCCACATCCCCGCAGAGCAGGCTCTATGATCTGGAGGCCTGGACTCCCTTCTTCTGAGTCCTCAAAAACCCCAGGAGCCCGAGGGAAGCCATCACTAAAAAGAGGATGCGTTCCTCCCAACCTCCAGGCCCTGTGACACCCACTTTTAGACAGAGCCCCTCGCAGGCTCATCCACAGCCACATGTGACTCAGTAACTCCCGTCACACTCACATTCCGCATCACAGAAGCTGCTCCCGCCCCCCCGCCCCACTCCTTCCCTGGTCCTGAGAGAACCTCTGGCCTGTGTGTGTTGAGGGGGTGGGGTCATCCTCTGAGGTCCGTCCATCTGACTGACCCAGCAGTGCTTCCCGGGAGAAGCTGGATGAGACATCGTCGAAAGGACGGCCCCTCCCTCCTTCCTTCCCTTGGGCTCTGGAGTCACACAGACCTGTAAAAGCTCTGCCTCTGACACACTGCGAAGGCCAGCCTGCAGGCAGCCTAGGCCTCGGCCACTTCCTCAATAAAATAGGGACAATTCTCAGGGCGCCTGTGTAGGGGCTGGGGCCAGGGCCCAGCAGCTGCAGTAGTTAATGAAATGCTCCCTGGAAAATTGCATATTAAAACACAAGGAGGTCCAGCAGGCTTCACACAGGCCGGGCTGTGGCGGCTGAGGGGCCGGCGCAAGAGGCAGAGCCTGGGGCTCAGAGGCTCTGGGAAGAGGGCGGGGTGGATGACACAGGGTAACAAGGGGGAGAAGTAGCTGCAGACATCCCTCCGTGTGTCCACGACAGGCACGTGCCCACTGAAGAAGGTGCGCAGCCCCTGCCTGGTCTCACAAAGAACTGGAAAGCTCAGGGAGGGGCAGTGACTTGTCTAAGGTCACACAGGAGTAGGGGGTGACGCTGAGACCAGAGCCCTCCTGGGACACTCAGCAGCCCCTGAAGAAGGAGCCTCGGGACAGGAGGGAAGGAAGCCATGAGCTCACAGTGTCCCGGGGCTGCAGAGAAATGGGGGCTAGGGCTTGCTTTGATGACACCCCTAAGAAGCCCAGAGTAGGGGGCTGGGAGTTAACTGGGACCTCAGATAGGAAAACAGGCTCAACCTCAGTAGTCAGCAAGGAGGTCAAGAGGGCTTTCTGGAAGTCAAGGCCCAAACTGGGTCAGTTGAGTTCAGTTCAGTCACTCAGTTGTGTCTGACTCTTTGTGACCCCATGAATCGCAGCACGCCAGGCCTCCCTGTCCATCACCAACTCCCGGAGTTCACTCACACTCACGTCCATCAAGTCAGAGATGCCATCCAGCCATCTCATCCTCTGTCATCCCCTTTTCCTCCTGCCCCCAATCCCTCCCGCATCAGTATTTTCCAATGAGTCAACTCTTCACATGAGGTGGCCAAAGTACTGGAGTTTCAGCTTTAGCATCATTCCTTCCAAAGAATACCCAGGACTGATCTCCTTTAGAATGGACTGGTTGGATCTCCTTGCAGTCCAAGGGACTCTCAAGAGTCTTCTCCAACACCACAGTTCAAAAGCATCAATTCTGGGTGGGGGCAGGGAAAAGTCAACGCCTTTGCCACCTGCTCTTTAACAAAGGGGAAAATGTCAGAAGGGATCCCTAAACATGGGAGCCTGGGAGGACAGAACCCAGTGTGCTCCCAGTGCAGAGGCTCAGAGAAAGGGAGGAGGAAGAAACAAGGGCAGGAAATGAACTCAAAGACAGTGGGGTTCAAACCAGGCTGAGATATTCACTTGTCAAAAGGCTCAGAGGTAACACAACCAAAGAGGCCAAATGAGCTGAGGAAACAGGTGCTGTGTGTGTGGCTACCCTGTGGGCTCAGGTCTGGGCCCAAGACCACAGGCAGAGTGGAAGCCAGAGGCCAACCCGGTGACACCCAGACCCCCACGTGGTGAGGATGGAAAAACCAAGAGAGGTGGAGGAGGCCCACACTGGGGGTCTCCTCTGCAGCATCACCCTCACAGGGGATGAAGCTGAGGCTCAGAGACGTACACAGCCACCCAAAGGCAGGGCCAGGACTCGAACCTGGACCCGCACCGCAATCCCCACTCCGGGGAATAATTGCAACGGCGGCAACTCCAGCAGCTCAGTGCTCAGTGCTCAGTTCGAGGCCCCAATGGCACCGGCGCTTTACACACATTAACTCATTTAATGCTCATGGCGAGCCAGAAGGGAAGTGCTGTTAACTTTCCCGTTGAATGAGGTGGAAATTGAGGCCCAGAGCCCCTAAGTGACTGCTCAAGGTGGCACGGTTCATGGTGGCTCTTAAGCCCCCCACCCTACCGCACCATCTGGGGAAGATGGCATGAAGAAGGCTGAAGCCACGAAGGGGCTGCAACCAGCGAAGGGAAACGTTAGACCCAGAAGTAATCTTCAAATGTTCCACAGAAAAGGCCAGTGAAAGAAAAAGTTGCTTCCTGTCAAGGGACAGGGAGGCCTGGCGTGCTGCAGTCCATGGGGTCGCAAAGAGTTGGACACGACTGAGTGAATGAACTGAATTGTCCAAGAGGGAAGGGGTGCAAAGTCGGAGCGAAAAGGGCTCGGCATCTACTATCTCCTTCCTCCTGCCAATCCCATCAAGGTTAGAGGCGAACTCGGGTGGGAGCATGCCCCGTCGTGATAAGTCAGGGCAAACACATCAGAGATGAGTCAGAGAGAGAGAGGAGAGGTGGCTTGGTGACACCCAACCCACAGGACTCACAAAATCAAGAGGTGCCAGCCTCGCACCAAAGGCCAGAGGGCAGAGAAATTAAAGCAGACAGGCGAAATCCCCATGGCAGCCAGGCAGCTCAGGGTTTATCCTCATAGCAGGACAGAGACTGACGTGGCCATCATACAGCAGTCACACTGGTGCCAGCACCTTGCCAATCTCCCAGGAGGCCAGGAGACACAGATGGCACATGGGAGCCCACGTGGCTCAGAGGAGGGTGCCCAAGCCAAGTCCACTTAACTTCCAGCCACAGTATGGTGACGGGCAGGAGACACAACTGGTCTCAGGTTTGGGGCAACCTGGTTGATAAGCTAGAATGGTGGGAACTGGCTCCAAAGAAGGGCCCGCCCCACTCCCACATCCTTGGAAAATGCATGGTCAGTGGGCAGGGGACGCTGGGCCCCAGCTGCAGGTCCCTGGGTGGCGAGGCTGAGTTCTACTCCCAGGAAGATGCTACCAGCCATCATATACACCAACCCAAAAAGCCAGTGGCAGGACCCCTCCCTGCCTCCGGCTCCCCCCAACCTCGGCTAATCTCAACCACGTTTCACCTGACTGATAGTGAGAAGGTCACACGCTCCAGGCTCTGTCTCCGTGCAATTGGCCCCAATCCATGAACCAAAAGACCAAGCCCAAAGTGCCCCCATGATGAGCCTTTACTTACAAGAAGGATGCCTGGAGCCAGAGACCTTGGACTAGGGGAACCCAGCCTGCCGGCTGTCAGAGCCAACCCTGCAGGTGAGCTGACATGCCGCTCCTGTCACAGATGAGAGACGGAGGCCCCGGAAGGGCAGTGACCTGCCTGAGAGCACAGGGCTGCTCTTCTGTTCATTCTACAAACATCTGCGGAGGCCCCGCCATGTGTGAGGGAGGGAAAGGCGCACACAGCCAAGGAGGGAGGGGTCCTACCCTTCCCCGGGCTCAAGGGGCCCAGCCAAGTAGGAGAAATTCAGCAGGCACTGGGGCAGGGGTGACTGGGGTTCCCAGGAGGCCAATCCCAGGGGAAGATCACAGGCCTGCGTGGGTCAGCAAGTCTGCAGGGAACCTTGGCTCAGAGCCGCCACGATGGGCAGAGAAGATTCCCCAGGGCCCTAAGGAATTTGGACATGGCAAGTGGACACACCAACTCCAAGGGCCAAAAAAATTGTTAAAGGCAAGGTTGGCCTGAAAGAAACTGCTCAGCTCCGCCTCACATGGGTCCCCATTCCACGGCCACTAGGACCAGGCCAGGCCCCTCACTGGGGTCCCATCTGCCTGCTCCCTCCTCCTCCAGGCCCCTGCTCACGCTGTTCCCCCACCTGGCACGCCCCCTCCTTCCTCCCCACTTATCCAAGCGTGCGAGACCCCTGCGGCCCTGGAATTTATCTCTTCACCGCCACACACGCATCATCACATCCCTTCATTCACTTATTCAACCAGAGTCTCCCCGGCCCCTGCACGGGGGCTGAGTACCCAGCGGATGTGAAATAGATCCGTGAAGTCCAGGCCAGCGGGGAGACTCGAGCAGGGTCTGGAAGGCTGAGTCTTCCTATTCCTGTCCTCCGGGGAAGGCATCAGGCCACGATGAAGCATCCCAAGGCAGGCGCTGCAGTGGGAAGGATTTCTGTCCTCGGTGGGTCAGGATAGGGTTGCGGGTAGCTGGAGCGCAGAGGGGAGGAGAGGGTCCCAGGGCAGCCTGACCCCAGAAGCCCGTGCTCTGTCAGCCTCCGTCTGCCTTTCTGTGGACTGGGAGAGCAACCTTTCAGGCCTGGATAGGAAGAAGGGCTTACGAAGGGAGTAGCTGGCTGAATTTCACGATGAATCACCCATCCCACCAACATTTACTAAGTGAATGCTGTGCCAGGGACTGTGCTAGACGCTGGGGAGGCACCAGAGAACAAAAGAGGCAAAAAAAAAAGCTCTGCCGTCAAGGACCATAAACAAATAAAAGTGTACTTGTCAAGTGCTATCAAGAAAAACAGGGGACTTCCCTGGTGGTCCAGTGGTTGAGAGTCTGGCTTGCAATGCAGGGGACGTGGGTTCAATCCCTGGTCAGGGAACCAGGGTCCCACATGCTGCAGGGCAGCTAAGCCCGTGAGCCAAAACCAGAGTCCATGCTTCACAACTAAAGATCTCCCATGACACAGTGAAGATCCCGCGTGCCAGGACTAAGACCCAACACAGGCAAATGAAAGAAAGAAAGAAAGAAGACAAAGAATGAGTCTTTAAGAAAAAAGCAAAACTGGAGCAGGAAAGAGGGAACAGAGAGTTTTGAGCTGGGGACACACTGGGACACAGAGGCCCCTCTGAAGCGTGCAGCTGAGAAGGCAGCCAAGTGCCCTGAGGAGGAGGACACCTCGACCACCGGGGACAGAGCTTTCCGGGCCGAGGGAGCAGCCAGTGCAAAGGCCCTGAGGCCAGCTTGTGCCTAGAGTGTCAGAGGGGCTGCGAGGAGGCTGCTGTGACTGCAGCAGAGACTGGAAGTAGAGCAGAAGGAGACAAGGTCTGAGGTGGGGGGGCGGTGGTGGCGTGGTGGGCAGCAGAAAGGGGAGCAGGCACTTCCAGTGGCCTCCCCTTTGGGGGTTCTGGATCTTGGGGGTGCCCTGGGGCAAACCTCCTCTCTACTCTCCCAGAAAAATGAGCAGCACCAGGTCCCCCCAGCCCCCAGGCAGCACAGCTCTTTCCAGGTGGCCGAGCTCTTCCCTTAGCCCCTCGGACCCTCTGTTTACAGCCTGAGAAGCTGAGTCTAGAGATGTCGCAGAGCCAGAGGGAAGAGGTGCCCCAGCCCTGGGACTCCAGCTGCCAGCCCTGCCAGCCAGCCGCGCGGACAGGGGCCATCTAAATGCAGGTCCGACGCTCCGCCCGGGGAGCTGGAGCTGGAGGTCAGAGCAGTAACAGCTTGACGCACCCGCATCTCCGGAATACCAATGGGGGACACGGGGACACAGCCGGGAGCCGAGGCTTTAGAATTTTCCACCATGCAAGGGACAAGGTATCCTCCTAAGGCCCCCACGCCTCCTCCTGCCACACTCAGGAAAGCCATCTCCTTCCCACTGTAGGAGCACAGGCCTGGATGTGCCCAGGGAGCAGGAATCACTCGCTGGAGTACCAGGCTCCCCAGGGGACCCCATGGAGAGGCTCCTGCCGAGATCTGACCTGTGTCCCCCTTGTCCCATGCACCAGAGACAGGGAGGCCAGGCTGGATTCATTCCCCTCCTGCTACCCACCAGCTGTGTAGCCTCAGGAGACTCACTTAACCTCTCTGAGCCTCAGTATGGCCCTCCATAGAATGGAGTTGTCCTGAAAGATAAATGAGCTATGAAGCCCATAAAACAGGGTCTGGTTCACAGTGGGGCTTTGTACATGTCACCTACTGATCACCCCCTCACCTGTCACCCACACAGGAGCCCTGGGCTCTGACACTCAACTTCCCCGTGACCTTAGACAGGCTCCTCGACTTTCCTGAGCCTCGGTTGTCCTCATCTGTGAAATGGAGCACCAGCACAAGTAAACAGGCTCACACAGGCCCCTGCAGATACAGAAAAGCTGTGGGGGCACAGAGGTTTACACTCCAGAGCCCACCGCCTTGGAGCACCAGGGACAGAGGTGGGGGGCACCGAGGGCGGGGCCCCCCCGCCACCCCCTCTAGCCTGTGTCCCCCTCCGGGGTGACTCACATGGTCTCTGCATACCTCATCCCAGGACTGGTTGTTGCCACTCAACTCACCCTCAGGCAGCCTCCACCTGGCAGAGAGGGGGGAGCCCTGAAGCGAGAAGGGCTTCACCCCGCACACAGAGGGGGCACCCACCCACACCTCACACAGGGCCTGCTATCAGGGCAGGCCCGCCGGGCACAAGCCCAGAGATCACTTAGTGTACCACACACACACACACACACACGTCCTGCCCTGGCTGCCTCGGGGCTCGTTCTGCTGCCCTCTCGCCACCAGACCAGCTCTCCTTCAGGAACCAGGCTGGCTGGGCTCCCGTGGTCTTGTCCCTCGTCCTGTCCCTGGACACGGCCTGCAGCCCCGCACAGGGCCCAGCACGGCCCCCTCAGGCCTTCCAACACTCCCAGGCCTCCCCCGGAATGCCCAGCACCAGGGAGGACCCCTGATGATAACCCTCTGACGTGAGCTCCTGAGTGCCCATCTCCATGGGCCAGGAGCACATTTAATTCTGATAACCGGCTTTATCCCATTTTGCAGATGAGGAAATCAAAACCAAGAGCTGCTGACCATGTGGCCAGTGAGTGGCCTAGGTGGAGCCCAGGTCTGCCTGTTACAGCTGCTCTCCTAACCACACGCTGCTACCGCCGTGTGGGGGAGGTGGATAGCCTGGGGTGGGGGCACCAGATCTGACAGCCTGGCTCCAAGTTGCTCCAGCACCTCGCTGTATGAGCCTAGGCAAGCACCTCACCCCTCTGAGCCTCAGCGTCCTCACCTGGGAAAGAGGACAAAACACCAGGCCCACAAGGCTGTCACCAGGATCCGTGCAACGAGTGTGCCTGCCACAGGGCACTGGCTGGCTCAGGGCAGAGTCCGCATGACAGTGACTGGGGCAGGAGGGCACTTCGATGGAGACCAGGAAGTGTGGCATCGGGGCTTTCTCCAAGTCCTCTGCCAAAGGCCCCATCAGGGCTGGGTGCTCAGGAGCACCCTGCCCAGATGGCAGAGCTGGCTCCAAACCCAGCTCCTCCATATTCTGGCTATGTGGTCTTGGCAAAGCCACCTACCCTCTCTGGCCTCAGTTTTCTCATCTATGAAATGGGCATAATTATGCTCCCTGCAGGACCCAGAGCCCAGCACACGGTCGGTGCCCAGGGCTTGCTGGCCTAGCTCCAGCCAGCACCCTCAGCCCACCCCACCACTCCACTCTCTGGCGCGCCTCTGAGCAACTCAAAGATGATTTATACTTCAGAGGACAAATCAATACAATATACAGCCAGAGACATCTTTAATCTCTCACAGGGATTAGGCTACAAGGTACAGCGGCCCCTTTCTGCTGCCCGCTCAATTCTGATTTCAATTTGGGCTGCTGAAACGCGGCTTTTTCTCCCCTTTTCTTTTCATTCGCTAAAGACAGTTCTCCAAATCAAATTTCATTTGGCAGACAAGGCAGAGAGACCCACTGGAGCTGCGGGGGTCTGTGGACGCACGAGGTCCGGCCCGGTGGGCAGCCAGATCTTTGGTGACGGGATGGAGTGCAGGGGGCAGGGCGCACTGTGAAGGCGCAGCTGTGGCCCTGAGCTCTTATTTTTCTAGAAGTCCTTTACAAAATCTTAAGCAGACTTTCTATTTTCTAGAAAGTACTCAACGCTTGATTAGATGCTCACAGAAACTTCAGACAATAGCCTTAGCTTCAGCTAAAACCCAATGCCCAGACCTCACCCCAATCCCAAGCCTCTCCTACAACAGCATGTGTCCCTCCAGGCCGAAGGTGTGTGTATGCATGTGTGTGACTGTCATACCCCACCCCTGCACAGGGCTGGTCCACACGGGGCTCAGTTTATGCCGCTGGGAAATGGGCAGAAGACAGAGTGACAAAAATACGACACAGTTAAAGCCTGTTAAGTCCTGAGCCGCTCTCCTGGGTTCACATCCTTTCTCCACCTCCAACTTGCTCTGTGACCTGTCGCCAGTTATTATGTGGTCTCTGTCTCTCTGCGCCTCAGCTTTCTCCCCTGTGCAATGGGGGTACCTACCAGGTAGGGTGGATGACTCAGGACGCTGGGTATAAATGGGGGCTCAGCATGTGCAGGGGCATAGAGAGGGCCATGTGAATCCAGGGGTTGTCTTCCCGGTCCCTCTGGACACTAAGATTCTGGACCTCTGTCCCTCCCCTGTCCAGCACCTCTGTCCCCAAATCTGACCAAGGCTGCAGCTGAAACAGCCCGTGGGCTTGCTTGGGAAGGGATTTAAGCCATCAAGGAGGAGAGGAGCCTGCCGGGGAGGATGGATGGAGCCAGGGCGGAGAGGAGCCCAAGTCTAAGCAAAGGAACCAAGGACTGGCGGGCCCTCAGAGGGAGGGGCTGGGGACTGGGGTCTGATGTTGCCCAGCCTGCCTGCAGGTGGGAGTGGGCTCTGTCCACCCCAGCTTCCTGCTGTGGGAGCCCAGCTGCTGGAGCCGAGGGCGGGGGCGCAGGGGGCCCGGAGCCACAGCCATCCGTCAGCCCTGCCCCACTTCCACCACCCTGCCGCCCTCTCCGCCAGGTTACAACCACCGGCGGGCTTCGGCTGTACAATTAAAGGGGCTTATCCGAGATTTATAGCAGGATTATACCCGCAGGGTGTTACCGACGCTCGCCTCTGGACACTCTGCGGTCCTTAGGAGAAGCAATTAGAGTCCTGGGGTTATCCGGGTATAAATATATAGATGCCATCCCCAAGGTCGAGGGCTCCACAGCGAGCTATTTAGTGGCAGGGCCTTGGGAGAGGAGGCGGAGGGGCTCCCTCTGCGGGGGTGAGGGGTGTCTACCAGGAGGGGAGGGGGCCCTTCCTGCTTTCCTCCACGCCCCACGCACGAAGGGAGCCGTCCCTCTAGCCCACTCCCCTGAGTCAGCCAACCCAGCGGGAGCCCCCAACCCAGGGGCCCGTCTGCTGCCCTGGACACACCCCCCACCGCTGCCCCACATGGCTGCCCTCCCCGGCAGGGCCATCGGAAAGGCCAGCTCAGAGGTCCAAGTGTGGGCCTGCCGGAGCTAACCCTGTCTTAGCCCCTCATTACTCGCTGATAACTAAAACCTTTATCACTTTGAGGATAGCAATTTGGGAGGGCAGAGAGTTCCGTGGGGGAAGGGGGGCTGGCAGTAAGTGGGGAGGATCCGAGGACAGCAAGCCACTGTCCCATCCTCCCCCCAGATGCCACCCACTGAGGCCACACAGCCCCACCCGCGGCACCTGCCTCTCACCTGAGCAGACGGCTCAGTTGTAAGGAGTCGTCTGAATTCTCAGTCCTGCGAACAAACCCTTGCTCCCAGGATGGCCCTGGCTCCTGGGTCCCTGAGACCCCCATGAACAAGGGCCCCTCCATACCCATCTCCTTCCCCTCCTCTCTGCCCAAGAACAGGGTCCTGTGCCCGGAATACATACGGTTCCTCCATCTGCCTGGCCGTGTCCACAGGAGCCATTCGTGCCCACCCCCCACCTCCAGGAGCCACCCAGCCGCCCGCCCACGAGGCCACAGGCTCAGGCCCAGGAAGGGGGCCCCGGGGCAGGAGGAAAGCACACGGCAGGAACCAGAGCGGCCCCCGCGGGGACAGCCCTGCCCCAGCCCTGAGCAGGAGCCCGCGGGCAAACTCACCATCCTCTCGGGACTTCTGCATGAAGGCCTCCACGCCGCTCTCGCCGTAGCTGCCCTCTGAGGCCAGCGTGGACACGTAGTTCCACTTGAGGGCACGCACGATGTCCACCATGGCCTGGGCCTGGTACGTGTCCGAGGGGACCACCCGGGAGAAGAAGTCGTAGCGGCTGTTGTCACTCAGGTCGGGAGCTGTGGAGGCGTAGCTGATCTGGGGGATCTGGGGGGCAAGAGGGGCCGCTGATGGGGGCGGCTGGCACCCTACCCTGCCCGGCCAGCGTCAGCCCCTACACCCCAACCGGCCTCCCGCCTGGGGACCGTCCCGGCCCTTCCCGCGGGCATGGCCTCCTCTCGACCCAGGGGAGCCCTCTTGACGTGGGATGAGCAGGTCCCAGCCCCACCCAACAGAGGAGGAAACCGAGGCTGAGAGCTGGGCCAGCTGTTGGTCAGCCCTGCCCCGGCTCTGCTCAGGGTCCCGATGCCTGCCCCCGACCTCTCGCTCAGCTCCCCGATCCTGCGTCTCCCCAGATACCCGCCAACTCCCAGCAGGAGTGAGACTGGCACCAGGGTGAGACGGGAGTGGCTGATACGCATCAAGCCCTCCTCCACCAGAAAGTCTTCCAATTCGCCTCAACCAAGTCCTGGGGCTGGTGGGCCCTCCGTCACCCACACATACACACCCCAGAGCCATCATGGATAGCACACACACGCGTGCACACACACACACACACACACCGGGAGCCTCTGGGGGCCTCAGCTGACAAAGAGCTGGGAGATCCCAGCTGGGGAGCAGCCCCGGCTGGGTGAGCATTGGCCCAGGGATGCAGCGGGGACCCGAGGGCTTCTCCAGTCCAGCCCCTGCCCCCCAGGAGCCTTCCACGTCCTCACAGCTCCCTCTGGGCCCTGGCTCCTTCCTCCTGCCCAGCTCAGAGGGCACAGAGCCCAGCTCCAACTCCCCCTGCCCCCTCCCCACCCAGGATGGACTCCTGGGAGGCCAGAGGGAGTGGGGCCTCTCTCCACAGCCTGGGACCCAGAGCCCCTGGGGGCAGGGCCAGCCCAGGGCCACAGCCACTCCCACAGACTCGGACCTCATGGTCCTCGCCCAGCTCCCCCCAGTCACAGGGCGCCTTCCTGCCCCCAGGCTTCCCACCTGGCCCCCCAGGCAAAGGTGGGACCCGGAGGCCCGAAGCCGCCCTTCCTCCGCGGTGGACATCCAGCATCCACAGGGACTGGAAGGGGCTGCGTGCACTCTCCCGAGCCCCCCTCCACCCCTGCTCTCTGCCCTCTGCCCTCCTCACAGGGTCCTCACCTGCCCCCAGCTCCCAGGGCCTGCCAGTGGCCGCCACTGTCCACCCCCTGGCTTGGTCCACACCAGCAGGTACCCATCCTGTGTCCCCTCTGCCCTCTCTCAACTGGCCACAGTGACAGGGTGAAAGGGTGGGCATACCGATCTGGGCAGATGTCGCGGCCAAGACTGATCCCCGAGGGAATCATTAAGACTCAAGCCTGGCTGGAAAAACCTCACGGCCAGAACTGTAGTCTGCATGACAACTGGGGATGGGAAAATATTCCAGAACAGGAGGACTCGGGGAGCCCCCTGCACATGGGTTTGCCCACCTGGCCTCTGCCTAGGGGTGCCCATCCCCAGGGACAGTGGGGGTCCAGCTTCCACGGCGGAACATCCTCAGATTGCCCTGAAACTCCGCAGCACAGCGCTGCCTCCCTGGAGAGTGCAGGGGCCGGGGGCGGGGTTGAAGGAGACACGCCACCCTACACACTCTGCATTTTTCCCATGTTATTGTTGGTTGGTCGCTCAGTTGTATCTGACTCTTTGTGACCCCCGTGGACTGCAGCCCACCAGGCTCCTCTGTCCACAGGATTTTCCAGGCAAGAGTATTGAAATGGGTTGCCATCTCCCACTCCAATTTTCTGTGTGGAACCGTGCAAATACAGCACATGTTTAGAAAGCAAACCCCATTGGAATGGTCTGGAGCACACGGGTCCCTCTGCCTGCCTAAGTCAGCAGAGTCTGAAAACTGGCCCAGTCCTTGCGGCCCTAGAGAACACTTAGCATGAACGCAGCACCCCCTACAAGGCGGACTCTGGCTGGACACTTGATGATTAATTCAGAAAGTATCGTTATTTTTAAGGTCTGACGATGGCGTTAGAGCTGTGGTTGCTTGGTTGGTTTTTAAGAGTCCCTAGCTCTTAGCGCGGTTTCCCGGCCTCAGCACTATTAATGCTTGTGGAGGGAAGCGGGCTGAGATGCTTTGTTGGGGAGCTGCCCCATGCACCACAGGGTGTCGAGCAGCACCCCTGTCCCCTACCCACTGATGCCAGTAGCTCATCCTCCCCCAGTAACAACCAGAAACGTCCCGCGACGTTGCCAAATGTCCCCTGGGGGCAGAACTGTCCCAGTTGAGACCCACTGTTTCAGGGGCATGTACTAAAATACTTAGGGATGACGTGATATGATGAAGCCTGGGATTTCCTTCAAAAGAACTGAGGCAGGACGCGTGGAAGAAGAAATGACGCTGGCCGAGAGCTGACGGCTGTCCGGTGACGCGGGTGTGATGGAGGCACACTGCCCTGCTCGCTGTACTTTTGTGGGCGTCTGAAATGGCCACATTTAACATTTTTGGACAATAAAACAGAACAAAATAAACGTCACCCCCAGGGTCATCGCTCTGGAGAGACGCGCCCTGAATCTGGAGCTGACAGCAGAGACGCAGGGCCAGCACAGCAGGTCCCCGAGAGAGGACGGAGCTTTGTTTGTTCGCCAGCTCACCTCTGCCGGCCCTGATCACACACCCAGAAACGCACTTGCCTCCTAATTAGAAGCAGCTTGTCTCCTGCTTTTGATGTTTTCTCCCAACACGGGGCTGGGGCTGGAGTCAACAGCGCCTGCCCAGAGGAGGGCCAGAGCGGCTCGCAGGAGGCTCAGCCCCGCTTCCAACCCCCTCCCCTCTCCCCCCGGCTGGGCACTCGGCCTGGGCCAGGCCAGCGGGCAGGCAGGCGGCTGTCCAGGTGCCAGGACTCGGAGCCTCCCCCAGGGAGCCCCGGCCCTGTCCCTGAACACACAGGGCCTCCCATAAAGGGCAGAGGACCAAGGGTGGGGGTCCCCGCAGGGTGTGTGTGCCAGCCTGCAGGAGGGCTCAGGGCCCCTGATTTCAGGAGCCCAGGAAGGGCCCCTGATCTGCCCATGAGCCTCCTCAGTGAGCCTGCACTGAGAAGATGGGGTAGAGACAGCATCCCCACCAGGGTGCAGGGGATAAGCATCCTCTTACACGTGGCCCCCTCTGCCAGCTCCTCCTGCCGCCCCCGCAGGCTCCCTCCCTCGGCTGCAGACCCTCCTGAGGGTCCCAGGAGGATGGGTTCAAGCAGCAATTTGGGAGCTAAAGTGCTCAGGTTCAAATCCCAGATGTGGGAAACCTGGGTGCAGGTAACGTCACCTCTCTGGACCTCAGTTTCCTCAGCTGCAAAATGGAAATAATTCCAATCCCTTTCTTCTGAGGTTGTGAGGGGCACATGTGGGAATTCACGGGAGAAACTCAGGCAGCGCCTGGCGGGCAGTCAGCACTCGAGGGTTGGCGCTGATGAGGGCAGTAGTCCGTCCCCTTGCCCTTCCTCGGGACAGCGCCCTCTCTGACTGTTTCTCACCCCTAGACTGTCCCAGGGGCCTCCCCCTGACCCCTAGCGCTCTCTCTCGCTCGCACTCTCTCTCTCTGTCACAGAGTTACTGCTGTGCTTAGTGGGGAGACCTCCTGGGACTGGCTGGCCCTCCAAGCCCTCTCCCTCTCACCCCCACCCCAGCCTGGAGTTGGGTGGCAAAGGCAAGGAGCACCCCATGGGCAGGGGCCTGTGACAACTTGGCCCAGTGGTCTTCTGGCGTCTCCTCAGCTCTCATCGCCCTGCAGCTGGTGCGTGCAAAGTCGCTTCGGTTGCATCCAACTCTTTGCAACCCCATGGACTGTAGCCCACCAGGCTCCTCTGTCCATGGGATTCCCCAGGCAGGCATGCTGGAATGGATTTCCACGTCCTTCTCTGGGGGATCTTCCTAGCGCAGGGATCATGCCTCCTCGAGTCTCCTGCACCGATAGGCGGTTCCATTACCTCTAGCACCACCTGGGGAGCCCTGCCCTGTGCCCGCTGAGCACATTCCTCTCCTTCAAGACAGCCACGCCCACCCCACCACCAGGCTTCCCTCTCCCTGGCCCCCTCCTCCTCTCACCTAACACCCTGTGCACCTACTGTGTGTTGAGCACTGTCCTAGGCACTGGGGACGGCACAACCTCATGTCTCATCCTCCTGGGGCAAGAGTCAGCCAGAAGCCAGGTTTCAGCAGCAGCTGACAACTACAGCCATCCTACCCTGGGGCCATTTGTCCACCTGTTTCTCCCTCCTCTCTGCCTGTCTTCCTCTGCCCACAAAACCCATGACCTCATCTCCCCACATCCAAATCTTCCTAGTGCATCAAGGCCCACTTGTGTCACCTCCTCCGGGCAGCCCCCCAGGAGCCTTCATCCTCCAGGTAGCCCGCTCAGACCTCACACAGCGCCGAGCCCTGTGAGTACTCGGGCTACTCTGGGGCGCGGAGCACAATCTCCTGAGTGTTAGGATGCCTGACCAACAATTCAGCAAGTATTCTGAGGCTCCCCCCGTTGTGCTGGGCAAGGTCACTGGGGAGATGCCAAGGGAACTGGGCTTATCGCACCCCCAAACCCAACACTCACTGCATCTGGGGGTCGCCCTGCAAGGGGAGGAGGCAGGTGGGACGACCAGGAGTGGCACACAGTGTGTCTGCAGCTGGCACCCAGCCAAGTCTCACCCGTATGGAAGAGCAGAAGGGCTGAAGGGCTGCAGGGGCAGCACTTGAATAAGGGCCCCCTCGCCCACCCCCTCTGGCTTCTGGGAGTGACGAGGAGGCCCTGCCACGTGGGGAGACAGGAGCTGCTTCCGGGCTTGGAAAACAATAAAGACGGATGTCAAGCATGCGCGCGCACACGTGTGTGTGTGTGTGTGTGTGTGACATGTGCGTGTGTGAGCCTGTGCTGGAGCGTATGCCTTGAGCATGCCGCACATGCATCGGTTTAGTCCTCCTACCGAATCACTGAACACCAACAGCCTGCTGGGCCCAGCCCGGAAAGCAGGCGCGGGTGGTGAACACTGCCCCGTGGGGCTCCCAGTGTGGACGGGGGCAGACGAGGCAGAGCGGGTAGACGGGGCCAGGGGGCCAGGAGGAAGAGGAAAGCAGGGTGCGGGGGGTGTGAGGGAGAAGGGCCGGGGATGCCCCTCTGGCAGGGCGACACTGAGTCGGGACCCCAAGGTGGTGAAGGAGGGACCACGTAAGTGAAGGGGGCCTTTTCAGGCAGAGGGGACATGCGTGCACTTGCATGCATGTGTGAGGGAACAGGCACAGGCATGCGTGTCTGTGTGCTGGAACCCGAGTCTCTTCTGAACTCACCCCAGGCCCAGCCAGCAGCCCCACACACCCACCTGGGCATGGCAACTCCGGCCGGGATGTGAGTGGTACCCAGGTGCCAAAGGCTCAGACACGGCCACTGGCTCCCACACCAGCACAGCCTGAGGACCCCCTGAAAGTGGTAGGTCCCCGCCATAGCCCCCTCCCATCCCGAGGAGGACGAAGGGGTGAACAGGCTGCCCAGCATCTCAGAGTCCACCAGGGACCCAGACCCCATGGCCTCTGAAGGCTGGGGCCCTGTCAAGGCCAGCGTTTTGTTCAGAGCAGTCAGTGCCTCACCCTGGCCTGGGGAAGCCCAAGTCACGCAGTGGAATGTCCGCGGCTGTCACCAGGGAACCTAGGGCCAGCTGCCAGGAGCCCCAGCCCCCTTCCCCTGAGTGTATGTGCATCAGCGCCCCTCCCCCTCCCTCTGCCTCCCTAACCCTGGCCTCAGACCTCTCTCTCTGGAGCCAACCTGCCCAGGGCTCCGCCACCCAGCTGTGCCACCTTAGACAAGCAAGCAGCCTCCCTACCCCTAAAAAGTGGCCCAAATAACAACAGAGAGGATGGCACCACAGAGGACACACACAGGGCTGAAAACGGTGCCTGGCACACAGGGCCCTTGGCAAATGCTAGAAATTATTAGACGGGAGCAAGACTAGGACCATTGTGCCCATTTTCCAGGTGAGGAAACTGAGGCTCAGAGAGGAAACAGTGCCCAACGAGCAGCAGAGCCATCAGGAGGAACAGAAACAAGATGCAGACCCAGCTGCTCTTTTTTTTTTAATTTGGCTGCACTGGGGCTTCGTCATGGCGCGTGGGATCTCCATGCTGCGTGTGGCATCGAGTTCCCCAAGGACTGAACCCGGGCCTCTCGCATCAAACGCTAAGACTTCTCTGAGGTCTTAGCCACTGGACCACCGAGGAAGTCCCCATACACAGCTCCTGGCCTGGGGCCCTATCCACCCTCCCAGCTGACTCTCCTCTTTCCATTCCACCCACAAGCCAGGCTGGGCAGCCACTGCTGGGGGCTGCAGTCCCCTCTGGCCACCAGCACAGTCCAGGCCAGGACCCAGGTCGACCTCAGGACCCCCACCTGCCTGGCCGCAGCGCCTCTCACTTGGGATGTGGGAGACCCTGCGTGAGGCTGGTCAGAGCCCGGGGTGGCCGCCTGATCCCTGCCCTTCTGATCTTGGCTGCATGGTGCCTCCACTGCCCGGCTCTCAGCATCAGCTGTTTCCTTCACAGACAAAAAGGCAGCCAGGCTTCTGGGTACATGAAAGCTGCTCAGGCAGGAAAGTGTGGTTCAGAGAGTCGGCGAGAGGGAAGGCCAGCTTCCAAAGGCTCAGGGCCCGGCTTCCACCCCGACCTCCCTCGCCAGCTGAGCTGTGCACCCTCCCCGAGGCCTTTGCTGCAGAGCTGGCACCGGGAGGAGCAGAGATGCCCTTGTCGGCCTCCCCACCTCCCCGGAGCCTGGGGGGGCAGATAGCGTCTCACTGAGAGCTGGGCACACAGCGGGCGCCCCCCACACCCTTGCGGATCAGCCATCATCTCCTCTCGGCCAGGTGCAGAGAACATGGATTTAAATAACCCACCTTCAGAGCACCAGCCGCCAGAGGAGCCAGAAAGGAGCTCCCCAGAGTGAGATGCCGCCAGGCTGAAGCTCCCGGCTGGGTCGGAGGCCACGGGGATTCACTGGGGGGAAAGTGGGACTGTGAACCCCAAGGAGAGCGTGGAGGCTGGCAGGGTGGGCCAAGGGTGCAAACAGATTGGGGAGGAGAAACGGGGCACACAGAGAGGGGAGGCAGGGGGCGCTCAAGGTGCCTGGGGAGGGCGGTTAGGGGGAGGAATTGGGGTACGGCAGAGGGGTGCACAGGGTACACAGAGGAGCGCCTGCCTTCAGTCCTGACCACCAGTCTCTGAGAGGGGCCCCAGCGTTCAAGAGCAGAGAAAGCAGACTTCCAGAGCCTGGAAAGTGGGGGAACCTCTGGGGGGAGGCTGGGCTGGAGTCTGGGTGGGCTGCAGAAGGGCTGGGGTGGGCCCCGATGGAAGGACGGTCCGCCCCCCGCGCTGGGCCTTGTCCCGGGCCTTCCCCGAAAACGACCACCTTCCGCCACCCCCCAACCCACCCACTGGACCAGCTGGGGGCCACCAGCCACTGCCCCACAGACCCTGAGGGAATCCAGGCCAGGCCAGCCTGGGCACTCACTTCAGGGCGCCCTCATTAACCAGACCTCACTCCCCTGCGGACACAGCCCGGCCACTGGCTCCAGACCCCCGAGTGGCGGGTCACTGGGGGCCCGCTGCCCTGTGCCCCAAGGCGATCCATCAACCTGCTCACCACCCCGGGGCTCCCGGACTCGGCCTTCTGCCCCCCTCTCTGCCCCCACCCCAGGCCTGGACACAGACCTGTGCCGGGGTCACACAGGCCCCTCAGGCTGGCAGCCTGTCCCCTCCTGGACTGAGAAGTAGACGTTAGTCTCCAAGGCAGCAAGTGCTATGCTAAAAGACAGTAAAATCTGGGGCTTCCCTGGCAGTCCAGTGGTTAAGATTCCAGGCTTGCAGTGCAGGGGATGAGGGTTCAATCCCCGGTCAGAGAACTAGGCCACACGAGCACGGCCAAAAAACAGGCAGACGGTGAGATCTGCCCACAATGCCGTGTGGCCCCTCACCTGGCTCCGTGGCCGCCAGCCTCCCTTCCCACAGAGGGCCTAGCCCGGCCCCAGAAACTCTGCTGATGCCACTGTGAATTCACTTACTCAGTGCTTTTTCATACTGTTCGTGGGGTTCTCAAGGCAAAAATACTGAGGTGGTTTGCCATTCCCTTCTCCAGTGGACTGCGATTTGTCAGAACTCTCCACCATGACCTGCCCATCTTGGGTGGCCCTACTTGGCATGGCTCATAGTTTCATTGAGTTAGACAAGGCTGTGGAAAAGACGCTGATGCTGGGAGAGATTGAAGGCAGGAGGAGAAGGGGATGACAGAGGATGAGATGGCTGGATGGCATCACTGACTCAATGGACATGAGTTTGAGTAAACTCAGGGAGCTGGTGATGCACAGGGAGGCCTGGCATGCTGCAGTCCATGGGGTCGCAAAGAGTTGGACATGACTGAGCAATGGAACTGACTCAGTGCTTCCCTGAGCACCTACTAAGCACTTTGCAGAATGTTCAACACTGGGGCGAACCCACAGAGCCCAACCCCTGCCTTCACGGAGCTGACACTCCAGTGGGAGAGACAATGCTCAGTGAGCCCACACATGGCCAACGTGGGTGCCAGTCCTTAGAGACACGTCCCTCCCTCATTCCCCGTCAGATACTGGCAAATCTGACGACGCGCCCCTCATGCCCCACCTGACGTGTTCTGGCCCCTGAGCTGCGAGCAGGAAGTGCATCAACTCAGGGTCAGGGCGTCTCATCACCCTGCTGCCGTGACTGGTTCCGGGCCAGCCTGGTCCCTGAGGAGGTGGGATGAGCACCCAGCCAAGCCATGTGGACACACAACACGGCAAGTACATTCAGTTTACGGGTTTACAGCCACAGAGAAGCGGGAGCCGTGTGCTCTTGCAGCGCCTCCTCCTGATGCCGATGGACACGGGGGCGCGAGCTCTAGCTCCCCGAGAGCAAGGGGGGAGCTCTATTTTTCTCCACCTCAAAAGCCTGGATATGTCAGGCTCACACCCGTCACAGGTTGGCTTGGGCTGAGCTGAATTAAATTCACACACACACACGCACACACGTAATCATCATCTTCCTGAGGATGAGCATTGATTGAGTGTTTACTGTGTGCCAAGAACTGTGCCCAGTGGTCTTATAGGACTAACACCTTTAACCTTACGACAACCGTATGAAGGAGGTGCTCATTTCCCCTACACCTGGGTACGGAAAGGTCCAGGAGCTTGCCCAGGACACACAGCCGTGATTTAAAGCCAGAGGGATGAGTTCCAGAGCCCATTTTACTCTCCGGTGAAAGCTCAGCCTCCCCGCCTCACAAGCGAGCCTACACACACGTGTGCTCACACACAGGATCTGACAGAGACACTGGCAGCCTCCAGGCGGACTCCCGCACGGCCGGCGGCCACAGAGGGGAGGGCCAGCCCCGCTTCCCCTCTGCTCAGCCACTGCCTCTGCTCCTGACCGGCAGACCATCCGTCTCCATTACAAAGGATCGGGCCGGGGTCGGGGCCAGCCCCTGAGGGTTGTGTAAATGGCTTGGCTTGGTGCAACAGCTAATTTCTAAACGTAATTATTAATTTCATGCTTATCATATGCAAACCTCTGTTTCCCAGATGAGATGAAATTTATTTAATTAGAAATTCCCTCATCAAGCCTTTTGGATCCAAGCTTTTAATTAGGATCACCAACCCCACCCGTGGCTACCAAAGAGTGGGTTCATGGCCCCTGACTCCCCGCTCCCTGAGACCCCAGACAAGTCAGCATGTGTAGGTCCCTCCACTGTCACCAGGACCCCACTGGCCAGGTCAGGGCCCCTCACCAGGCCCCTACCCCTCCCACCCCTGCAGCACGGCACCACAGTCACAACGGATCTCTTTTTCCTGCAGGCGCCATAATAGGGAAATAGCTTGGAAAGAGCTTGTATCATCTTGCAGCCAGAAGGACTGAAATGTTTAAGGTGCTGGAAGACAAAAGACATCACAGCCCTCCCCTCTTCCTGCGAAATTCACACAGCTGCCTTCTTCGGGGAGCCCCTGCCGGGTGCTAATAAAATGCCCTTTACAGCTAAGCCTAGAGCCCACTGTCAAAATGATCAACAACACTTGGCATTTGAACAAAGCATTTTCAACACATTATCTCTGACTTCATCTCCAGCCCCCATCCTGGCCTCCCACCTCGGCCTCAGCTCACACAGCCGCAGCCACACCAGCCTCCTTGCTGTTCCCTTGAACAGGCCAGGCACACTCTGCCTCAGAGCCTTTGCACTGGCCGTCCCCACCACCTGACCGCAATCCCCCCAGATAGGCATGTGGCCCACTCATTCACATCCTTCCCTTCAAGACTACGCAGACATCACCTTCTCAGACCCCCCGTTTAACACCAATCTGGCTTTTCCCTCCCCTGTACCCTATCTCTACCTCGCCTGCTTGAGAAAGTGAAAGTCACATTCGACTCTTTGTGACTCCATAGACTACAGGTACCCTGCCAGGCTCCGCTGTCCAAGGACTTCTCCAGGCAAGAAAACTGGAGTGGGTTGTCATTTCCTTCTCCAGGGGATCTTCCCAAGCCAGGGATGTGAACCCAGGTCTCCTGCATTGCGGGCGGATTCTTTACCATCTGAGCCACCAGGGAAGCCCGGCTTGGATTCCCTCAAGACGATGAGCACTCTCTAACATGCTCTATATTTACTGCTTACTTCATTTATTTTTAAGTGTTTTATTTATGTATTTGGCCATGTGGGTCTCAGTTGCAGCATGGGGGATCTTCAATCTTCACTGTGGCATGTGGAAGCTAGTTCCCTGACCAGGGATTGAACCTAGGTCCCCTGCATTGGGAGCACGGAGTCTTAGCCACTGGACCACCAGGGAAGTCCCTTATTTCAGTTATTATCCATCTCCCCCTAAAAAGTCAGCTCCATGAATCCAGGGGCCTCTCTTTATTCCCTACTGTGTCCTGGGACGCCTGGCACAGCATCGGACCCAATGAATGCAGGGAATACTTCACTCCCTCCGCCCCAAGCTGAGGACAGGCCCAGCAGACCCCTGAGCACCCTAGATGAGTGAGGAAACCGAGGCTCAGAGCCTCAGGGCCTTGCCAAGGTCACAGAGATGCAGCCACGTTCTGACTCTCACGTGGTCTGGTGCCTCATCTGGGCAACTGAAGGGCGCTGCTCTGCAGAAAGGGGCCACTCCACGGCAGCGCCCGGCTCACAGATGCTGAGGGCTCCCTCCTCCCACCCCAGGGCTCAGCTCCGGCCTCTCCTGGGGCCTGCTGTGCCCTGTCCCCTTAATTTCACGCTGATATCCGAGAAGGCAATCATGCGGGGGGCCATCCCCCACCCGCATGTCTCCCTCCTCGGGACCCACCCAGCCTCGTATCAGGAAAGCAAGCGGACACTTGGATTAATTTCCAGGCCTGCTCTGAATTATGTTTTCCAGGAAAGAACCAGACAGATGCAGGCAACAGGCCTTTGAACAAATATTTCCCCAGAAAGCGCTTTATTCAGTCCCTTGTCTCACCCTTTTAAACATTATATGTTTTCTTAGGAGCCCAGGAAAGGGGGGCCCCCCGATAAGGCATGGGGACTGGAGAAGAATAGAGGGCGTGGAGTGGAGAGCCTTGCAGGGCTGACAAAGAAGCGGGTTCTGATGCAGGCTCCGAGGAATTACCGCAGATAAGAGCGCCCGGGGGGCGGGCGGGGGAGCCGGCGGCACAAGGGCGAGAGCAAACAAGATCCTCAAACCAGCACTTGTCCTATTTCATAAGCGAAATGTAGATCAATAAATTACACTCATTTCTGCAGGTCTTACATGCTGACTCCGTAACCTTGTCAAAAGCCATATGTGGGGGGAGGCGGAGGGATGGAGGAGCCCAGAGGCCGGGGAGGAGGGGTGGGGCCTGAGGGGGGAGCCCTGTGGGGTCACAGCAGCTACACCCCCTTCGCCTAGAAGGGTCCAAGGCCCAGGTTTCCAGAGGCGAGAAGCAGGCCACCTCACCCTCTACCCACTACCTCACTGCGTGACCACAGGCCAGTCACCGCCCCTGTGAGCCTCAGTCTCCTCATCTGTCAAGTGGGCACAGTGGTGAGAACTTGGCCTCTGTCAACCTCATTGTGGGGCTCACATGAGTGAACAGGTATGAAAGCCTGGAAAGAGACACAAATATCCAAGCTGCCAGGAGCTGTTGTTACGCATCTGAGTCAGATGATGCACTGACACAGACACTCCTGTTGGCTCTCCCCACGCCCGGAGAGAGGAAACTTTCGCCCTGATTGACACGAGAGGCCGCGGCTCAGAGCTGAGGCCTGCGCCCAGGGTCACATCCCACCCCGGCCCGCTGGATGGCCAAGCAGGGCTCTCTCTGTGCCACGAGGCTGCCTGTGAGCCAGGGTGCTGGGCAGCACTGGGCACCAGGCCATGCCCACATGTCCAAGGGCCGGGGGCTCAGGACCAGCCCAAGGTGCTGCTGTACCCCGGGGGGCCAAGCTGAGAGTGAGGCTCAGCAGGGACCTGACACCTGGAACAGTTGGGCCAGGACCGGGCGTCCTGCAAGCCGGGCGGGGTGGCAGCGGCCAGAGGCTGCACAGGTGTGACTGGAATCCTAAAGGACCCAGGAACTACCATTTCAGGAGCACCCATTCCACGCCAAGCACCCCACGGGGACTTTCTCATTTAATGTGCATACCACAACCCCACGAAGCAAAGGCTATTATTACCTCCGTTTTTCAGATGAGACCACTGGAGCCCAAGAAAATACGGAAACAAAATCACACAGCAAGAGGACTTTCCTGGGGGCCAGTGGCTAAGAATCTGCCTTCCGATGCAGAGGACACAGGGTCCAATCCCTGGTCAGGGAACTAAGATCGCACATGCCAGGGGGCAACTAAGCCCGTGCTCTGCAACCAGAGAAAGCCTGTGTACCGCAACAAGGAAATCACTTGCTGCGATGAAGCCCCAGAGCAGCCGAAAATGAAAGAAAATCACACAGCAAGTGGCAAAGCGCGACCTGAACTCGAGTCTGACTGACTCTGGCCCGTGGGTCCTCCTGCCCCGGCACACACTCCGCTTCCGTTGCCAGCCTCCTGCCCTCTGCCCACATCGCCCACCCCCCTGGGAAGCAGCCAGCACAGGGAGCCAAGAGTCCTTGCTCTGGGCCTTTCCTCATCACATCTCTAGATCCCAACACCTCCCATCTCTGAGTCTCAGCTTCCACATCTGTTCCATGGAGGTTTAATGACCCCCTGGGCTTGCAAGGTAAGGGCAGAGGCCAGGGCCTCCATAATGTGGGGGTGACATCCAGAAGCCTGGTCCACAGCACCCACTGAGCCACCTCTCCAAGCTGCGGGAGTCGGGGGCAGGGCCGGGACAACCTCTGAACAGGGTGTCTCTGGAGCATCTGGAAGGACTCATCTGGGGGGCAGTGATGGGGGCGTGGCCAAGAGGGAGAGATCAACCATGGCGTCTGCCCAGTGTCCTACCAAGTCAGGTTAATGTGCTGTGCTGCGTGGAACATAGGACTCTGTATTAATATAATATGATATAATGGGACATGTGAACATTATTGAACACGTGAGCCGATAAAAGTCACAGGGTCATCGCTCCAAGTAATTTATGTCACAGCCCGCCCACTGCCAGGCTGGCAGGGCGGAGGTCCCACTGGAGCAAGGGGGCCTGAGTAATGGGCAGAGTGGGGAAGGGGCTGGCCAAGTGCGGCCATTCAGCCAAGACCACAGGCAGGCTAGCAGCGGCCACTCACAGAGCATCACCTCTCCCTGCTCCCTGCTGTCTGTCCCCAGCCCAGACCCAGCACTGCCTCCCAATGGCCCTGGGGCAGAGCCAGCTGCTGAGAATCCAGCCTGCAGGGCGCCACCTACCTCCAAGGACCTCCCCCATTTCTGCTGCCCCCCACCGCCACTGTCCTCAGGCTCTGGGCGTGCCTGGCGCTGACTCATCTCTCACCAGCACCCTCAGGAAGGAGGCCATGCCACCCCAGGGGCCCCTCTAGGGAAGTCCCATCTCCAGCTCCACCCCCACCTCTCCTGGGCCCCGGTAAGGACGGAGGTGATACGGGCCTCTCGTCCCTTCATGCATTCATTCAGAGTATACTTACTGAGCACTCACTCTGCCCCGTGCCACGGTGGACACCGGGGAGACCACAGTGAGCAAACACAGACCAGCCCCTGTCCTCATGGAACAGAGTCCTGTGGGAGAGATGGTCTCTAACTGGATGCACATAGCAACACATCCAGCCTCTGAGATGTGCTGGGAAGAGGTCTGGGGCCCGTGAGAACCTGGAATAAGGCCCTGAATCTGCTTAGGGCACCCCCCCTGAGGAGGAGGCGTGAGTTGACACCCGAAGAACAGGTAGGCAATACCCAGATGAAGAAGGAAAAACAGCCCAGATGGAAGATGAGGCAGGTGCAAAGGCCCTGTGGCCTGGAGCCTGTGGCTGGTTGGAGGAAAGGCAAACACAGAGAGGATGGGAGAGCACAGAATGAGACACAGCTGCACCAAAGCAGATCCAAGGCTCAGACAGGCGCCACCAAGTGCAGAGGGACGCTTCCTCGTCCAGGTGAGAGGTGAGGGTGCATGGAGACAGACAGATGCATCAAACTTCCCCAAAAAGCCCTCCAGCTCCAAGCGTTACCCTCCTGTGACAAACTCTCAGTGAGCCCTCCCCTAAACTCTGAATCCAGCCAAGACCAGAGGAAGAGTCTGAAGCTGGGACCCAGGCAACCAAGTTGTCCAGGGCCAGCTGCCTGCTTATCCTCTGGGCTAAGCCTGTTTCCTCAAGGTACCCATGCTCTGGGGGTTCTGCAGCTGCCCCAGTGGCCCAGCAGGGTGAGGAGGGGCCAGGGACTCAGCCCAGGGCAGCGGGGAGGCCACCCCGCTCTCAGCCCTATTGCCAGCACCCTCTGCTATGCTGGAAGCTGGCCCGATGGAAGAGCCTGAGTTCTGCCTGTCACTAAGTCACCATGTATTCTCAAACCAGCCCGTCTTCCATCCTGGGCCCCAGGTTCCTCACCTAATAACCGTGAAACAACAATCACAATAATACCTAACGTTGAGTGGGTGCCTCCTGTGCGCCCGGCCCTGGTCTCAGCTCTCATGTTCCTCACCAGACACCTGCCCCCGGGGTGCTAGCATTCAGCCTGCTGTACAGGTGAGGAAACTGAGGCCCAGAGGAGTTGAATCACTTGCCCGAAGACCTGCATCTGAACCGTCGCCGCCGGCTCCCCCTGCCCCCGCGCTCTGCCACCTCCCCGGGGAGACGAGGAGAGACTGATTCACCTCCGACACCCTCAGCTCCACTGCGCTGCCTTTGTGACGCTCAGTCCAGAAATGCGGCCTCACCCTGGACGGGCCCAAGGACAACAGGTGTGATTTGGCGGGAGGCTCTCCCCCCAGACCCTCCGTCTACTGCAGAAACCTGCAAACGTCTGATTCCACCCAGCCATCACATGCCTCCTGCTCCCAGAGTGCCCAGTACTGGGAGAGGGTGGGGACCGCAGGGCCCTGCCCAGCACTGAGGACCTGCTCTCGGCTGTGCCCCAGCAGCCCCAGGGGGCGGGTCCCAGGCCACCAGCAAGGGACCAGCTCACGGAGGCACCGGCCCCAGCACTTCCCTCCCAAGCTCTCCTCCATCCCGAGGGCGCCTCTCAGAACCGCCCACCATGCTCAGCCCAGGTCTGCTCTGGGTTCTGACCTGCGACCGTGCCTTTCAAGCTCGGTCCTTTACTCTGGACAACACCCCTTCCAGGTGGACATTACTATCTGCATTTTAGAGGCAATGACCTGCAGATGGGAGAGAAGTCGTTGGCCTCGATTCCTCAGCTACTGAGGGAAACCCAGGTCTATCGATGCCAGAGGCGGGAATCCTTCCACCCTGCTGCCCAGCCTCCCTCCAAGCCCACAGCGAGAGCCACCAGCACGTCTGGGGCCTGTCCAGACCATGAGGAGACAGGCAGGACATGCCCACAGGCTCCCCCTGTCCCAGCCCATGTGTCCAGTTTCCAGCAACTGGTGATCTGAGCTGACACTTCTCTCAGAGGGAAGCCCGGAGTGAATCTGGGTCCCTCCCACCGTGTCCACAACCTGGGCCCCTGCCCCAGAATCTCCGTAAAAGCCAGAGGGGCGGCAAAGGTCTGCCTCCTTTTTACTAAAATTGATTTACTCATCCATTTATTTGGCTGCGCTGGGCCTCAGTTGGGGCGCGCGGGATCTTTGATCCTCACTGCGGCACGTGAACTCTGGTTGCGGCATCTAGAATCTGGGGCTTGCCTGGTGGCTCAGATGGTAAACAGTCCGCCTGCAGTGCGGGAGACCTGGGTTCGATCCCTGGGTTGGGAAGATCCCCTGGAGCAGGAAATGGCAACCCCCTCAAAAATTCTTACCTGGAGAATTCCATGGACAGAGGAGCCTGTGGGGCTACCGTTCACGGTGCCACAAAGAGTCGGACAAGATTGAGCAGCTAACACACACAGGATCTAGTTCCCCGACCAAGGATCGAACCCTGGCCCCCGCATTGGGAGCATGGGGTGTTAGCCACTGGGCCACCAGGGAAGTCCCCAGAGTACTGCCCAGGAAGCCAGGCCCAGCAGGTCCCGCTGGGAGCAGAGCCCGGCAAGGGATCTTGCCTCAGTGCATCCAGGCCTTTCCCAGGGGCCAGCGGCCACAGGCACCGAATTCAGAGAGTCCCCCACGCACCTTCCCTACACCTGCGGCCTCGCGGACCTCAGCTCTTACCGACCCCCTGCCCCGACTCGCTTCCCTCTGGCCACACTGACCTCCCCGAACAGTCCCTGAGCCTCACCGTGGTCTGGCCTCCGGGCCTTTGCACCTGCTCTGCCCTCTATCCTGCTGGCTCCCGCCCCCCTCACACACAGGGCGCACCCCTTCACTCATTCACGTCTCTGATCAAACATCACCTTCTCAGCCAAGCTGTCACGGAACAGCTCACCTGAATCAGCCCCACCCCCTCCTGTCCCCTGACCCTCGGCCCTTCTCACCATCTTAATATAACTCCTCTCTCTTGGAGGAGGCGTCTGAAGTGAGCTGCGCCTCACAGGACTGGCAGCCCTACCGCCTGTGAGTCACAGGGACAGAGGCATCTCGCCCGCTCCTCAGCTCAGGAGTCAGAGGTCAGGCTGGCCCCCTGCCCTGGCCCCGGCTGGAGGGCCATCTGCCCTGCTTGGCAGCTCTCCTGCACCCGCGCCTTCCTCCAGCTCAGACCTGGACATGAGACTGCTGGGTGATCCTCCAGGGCGCACTCAGGGAGTGGAGGGTCAGGAGCCAACTGGGAGCAGCCTCTCTCCAGGGGACTCCTGTGGTCCCCAGGCCACAAGAAGGTAGGCGGAGACAGGTCTCCCCACGGTCACCCCCAGGGTGGCGGGGGCAAGGTGGACACTCCAGATAATTCAGCCTCACGCTGCAGAGTATCAGCCGATGGGAGCAGGGCCGGGAAAGAGGGACCACACACAGACACAAGCACGCCTGCAGGCCTGCCAGGCCGGGGAGGCTCCGTCAGTCCACCCAGACCGGAGGGCCCGCTCACGTGCATGTGCCAAGGGTGTCCTGGAGAGGTGCACGCACACACGCACACATGCACAGAGGCGCTCACTCCAGGCCACTCCACAGACACCCAGGTACACAGCCATGCACACACACACACGCACACGCACAGAAGTATCAGTACATCTGAGTCACCCACAGATACACCTAGAGACACGCCGCATGCTCTGAGCCAGGCACACACACTCGGTCTACCTGAGGGTCCCTGACACACCCGGCCCCATGTTCAGGAACACAAGCTCACATGGGCACACCCTGGGTCACACACACACACACCCCAGACACACAAGCACACACACGCTGACAGTGGCTCATGGTGATAAATAAACGTGAATGCGTGTGCCCACCCACACACCCACACACCCACACACACACACATACTCCAGTATAATCAGTACTGGCAGGGGCAGCAGGGACAGCATTTACTGTACATTTTGGGGAGCACAAAAGAATGTTCATAACATCCCCCGATACATCACCACCTGCCCAGCTGCCCATCAAGCAGCTGGAATTCTCAGCTGTCCACAGTGAGCAGGAAAGAGCTGACCACGGTCGCCCGTTACCACCCAGCAAGGGGCAGTTTCTCTGGGGCCGATCCATCCAATGGGAGATGCAGTCTGCAGGGCCAGAGCTCAAGGTGGGTGAGGGCTAATGGGCCTAAACAGGGTCAGTGGGGGTGGACGGGGGCCAAGGGACTGGGCACCACAGGGGGCACCCAGAGGCTGTGTGTCTAACCGCCATGCTCGCCCACCTGCCCTGCTACCCTGAATAGCGTGGGCGGAGGTGGCGGCTGGACTTGGCAAGTCTGCCCCTCACCCCAGGAGGCCCTGCTGGAGGTGGGGTGCCCTGGCTAACCAGCACCCTCTGCCATTCCCTCCGTATCCAGCTCTTCCATGAGACTGAGGGACGTGAAGACCCCCAACAGGAAACGAGGGCCTTGTCCAGAGACCTTGAGATGGAGAAGGCCTTGTCCCTCACCCCAAATTGTACCTAAATAACTGTAGTAGAAAAGGGGAGTGGGGTTCCCCTGTGAACCAAGCTCCCCTCCAGCCCAGGGAGGAGAGAGCAGTGTCTATAATTTGTTTTAATAATCCTGCTGAACTGGGAGAAAATTAACAAATGAGAAACCAGCTCGAAATTAATCAAACTTCCCGGTCCATCCCCCACCTTCCATCTTAATGAAGGTTATTTATCCAACGAGCAATAAAACACAGAATTAAATTAAACGGGCTCTTTCTTTTAGTTCCCCGTGCCCCTGCCCCAGGGAGGCAGTGTCTCCCTGCTCACAGCTCTATCAGCGGCGCGTGGAGGACCTCAGCAGGCCCGCAGCTCCCCACTGCAATCGGATGGCTTTCCCCAGAAGCAGCCCCGTGATGAACGCACCCCCAGTCTCGGCCTCACTGCCAGCTCTCTACCAAAAACACATGCTGGGTACTTAGTCGCTCAGTCGTGTCCAACTCTTTGCAACCCCATGGACTGTAGCCTGCCAGGCTCCTCTGTCCGTGGGGATTCTCCAGGCAAAGATCCTGGAGTGGGTTGCCATGCCCTCCTCCAGGGGCCAGAAATACAAGCAACAGTTAACTCAACCACCGTCCCAGGGAGGGATGGAGCCTGCTGTGTGCATTGGAGTGTCTTCATTTGGGGGGCGGGGGCATTGCTCACGCTCCCCATCTTCCACCCCACAGAGAAACTGGGGAGCCCCCAGTCACCAGTCAGCTCAGGCCTGACTGCAGGGACCACCCCGCCCTTCCTGATGCCCACAGCAGGCTGTAAGAGGAAACACCCTCCCGGCTCCCACCTCTTGGTGGGGAGGGGCTGGAGGGCACTCAGGGTACAGGGGAAACTGAGACAGTACCTCCTGCAGGGATGGGACTCAGTCCCCAGCTTAGGGCCCAGGCATCAGGGGTCACTGCCTCACCCTCAGGGCCAGGGTGCGCCCCGCACCCTCCATCTCCTCAGCAGTCTGTCCAGCATCCGCTTCCCTAAACACCTCCTCCCTGCAGGCTTTGAACCCACGTATGTTCCAGCCAGGGCTGGAGTCACAGGTTCCTAAATAACTACTCTTGGGCCCCCCCTGGACCATTCTCGTTTGCTCTGCCCTCCAGCTCTGATATCCAAAATAATCACGGCCTCCCCTCTACAGCTTCCACAGACATTCTCCCACTTAAACCTCACACCAGCTCCATGAGGGAGACATTTGCCATGATGCTCAATGCATGGTGCCTGGGGCTCAGAGAGGGCCCTGGACCAGGCCCATTGAGGCAGGCTGGGGGTCCCAGCTGTGGCAGCTCAAGTTTGGGGACCAAGGGTGTGCGGCAGGGGGCAGGAAGAACAGGGCTCTGCAGAATTGCCAGGCCTCCGGGAAGCCCCCTCAGGGGCCTTCTGGGGAGGGGGCAGGGGGCTGGTTGTCCCTGGCAGAAGGGGAGAAAGGGAGGGAGGGCCATTGCACCCAAACTCCTCCGTGCCTGCCTCGGACATGGTGACACATTCAGTCCACACACGGCAGCCTCTGAAACCATAAATCTGATCCCGTCACTTTCTGCTTAAGACTCTCCAAAGGCCGCTCATGCCCCTGGAGTGGACAGTCACTCTGTGTCCCGGGACCCAGAGCTCCTGCGGACCCAGCTCAGCAGCACTCTCCTCTCCGAGCAGTCTCCACATTCCTCAGATGGACCAGGGCTGCTCCAGCTTTGGGGCCCTGACCCCAGCCGTGCCCTTCACCCCCACACCAGCCAGGCACCTGGCTCCCTTCATCACTTGCCTCAGTCTATATTCAAAAGCCCCTTCCCTGACCACCGTAGACTAGCCCTTTGCCTCCTCCGTCACTCTCGAAACCTCTGGCCCTCTGCCGTTTTCCTCCACGGCACCTGTCGCCACATGAGTTATGGCGTGTTTACTGTCTTTCTCCCCTGCTAGAAGGCCAGCTCCATGTGGGCAAGGATTGCATGTGATTTTGTTCCCTGCTCTATTCCTAACCTAGTCTAACATATGACCCACTGATTGGCAAATGAAGGAATGAATGAGTGAACGAATAACACTACATTTAAGGCCACCATAACCTCCAATCTGAAATGTTCCATTGGTCTCCTAACCACTCTCTCTGCCTCAGGTCTTAACTTGCAACCAACCCTCCATTCCACACCCAAAGGAATATTAACCCCAATTAACCCCAAACCGGACCAAGGCACCATCCTACTGGATCAAATCCACACTCTTGGCCTTGGCTCCTAATCCTTCCCAACTCTCTCTCCAGTGACCCTCTCCCAGGTCACAAGCCCTGCTGCATCCATACCAGACACACCTGAAGTTCCAACCATACTTGTCCCTTCCACTGGAGCACCGTCATGGCTCCCTCTCTGCCTGCAGGACACCTCCTCCAGGCAGCCACCTATGCATGCCTTGTCAGAACTGACCTCTCCCTCCTCTGAGCCCCCTCACACCCTCACCTGCGCTTCCACCACAGCCCTCCCACACCTCCAACTTGAGTTGTGACAAATCAGATGCATGTCCTACCACCCCATCCAGGAAGGACCCAGATTTATTCACTGGCACTCTCTCCCATCCCCACCACCTGCTCTGGTATCTTGCATAAACTTAGAGTTCCATAAATATTTGCTGAATCCAATGGAACCCGTTCAAACACAGCCCAGGGAGAATGCCCATTAAGAGGGGCTTTTCCTCCAGGTTGCTGCCATTTCAGGCTGCTCTGAGGACAAACGGACCTTTAAGTGCCACTTAACTGCAGCACATGGGAGCAGCTGGCCCCACGTTCCACTCACCTCTCCTCAGGAGCTGCCTGGGAGGATACCGATTCTCAGAGGTTGAGAGGTGACCAGAACTCTGTTAGAATGGCAACGTGCCACCTCTGGCCCAGCCACCAGCCCATAATAGCAGCTTCTGGCTCACCCGGCAGCTTGCATGTTGGGCACATGTGTGGCCACCCCCATGGGTGGGAACAGCAGGCACAACACAGCCACCACTGAATTATTTATTCTGTACATTGTTAGCGCAGCAGAGAGAGCAACTGTGTCTCCAGGCTTCAATTAAAATATCAAGGCACCCGCACCGTCTGCCCAGCCACATGCCCAGCTCCCACCAAAACTGGCAGGATAACACCTCCTGGGACACCAGAGCACCCCCAAGGCCAGCTCTACCGCCCTCCTCTGCTCCCCAACCGCCAAGTCCAATTTCAGGACCACGGACAGTGGCCTCCAGGCTCCTCTGGGGATCTGCCCCTGAAACACCCAGCAGAGCTTTCTGGGCTCTAAAAGAGCACTTAGTAAATCAATGACCTGAAAGAGCCTTTCCAGCTCCCCAAAGCAGCCCAGAGACAACCCTTGCTGGATTCTCAGCCTAACTTTCATTCTCCATCAGCTCTCAGACCACCCCTACAACACTACAGCACATGCCCGGAAGGCCAGAGTTCAAGGCCAAGGCCCTCGTCCCAGGCTCCGTGACAACTCTAGACAGGTCACATCACCTGCCTGGGCTCCAGTTTTCTCACTTGGAAAATGCAAGTGACGGTGGCCAGCCTGTGGTCTCTGGGATTGTCACACCCGATGGAAAGGGATTTTGGCCATGCCAGAAAAGGGCTTTAATTTCATACAGGTGGGCTTCTTCGGCCTTCCCACCCCATCCCAACCTGGAAAGCCCTGATTCTAGGGCACAGACTCAGGATGGAGGAAAAGCTGACAGATCCTTCAGGAGCTGGCTGGGTCACAAGCTAACTGGGTCACCCACGAGATTTAATTCAACAACCCCCGGACTAGAATATGAGGCCGAGTGAAATCAAAGTGGGCGAGCTGAAAAAGAGCAAGAAATTCCAAACACATGCCGCCAAGAGCTGTGGAATGAGCAGAGGCTTCGGGGGGGAGACAGTGCTGCGGGCTTCCCCTGCTTTCTGGACAAGCCTCAGTTTCCTCACCTGGAGAACAGGGCCATGACTACCGACTTCCCAGCCAGCGACTCACATCAGATAACCTATGTGAAACTCCAGACACGGGGCCAGGCATGTAAATTCATCTATTCATTTTACGAAGCACCCATGAGGCTCCAGGCCCTACAGATAGAACAGAGAAGAAGAGGGACACAGCTGCGTCTTCAGAGCTGACACCCAAGTGACCAGTGCTGTTATCCATCAGGATGTCAGGAGAGCTGGCATTTGAGACAGGCTTTCGAAGCAAAAGTGGAATTTCCAAAGCAAAATAAAATGTAGCCAGAAGGTATCATTTCTTTGGGGAAATGTTTGGCAGTTCCTCCTAAATCTAATCATTCATGCAGCCAAAGAGTCAGCAATCATATATACCAACATTTATAAATATAATATAAGTAAACACTTACGTCCACTAAAAGACATATACACAAATATTCAGAAGAGTTTTATTCCTAATAGCCAAACACTGGCTTCAGCCCAGACATCCAGCAGGATGGGTAAATGAATGCTGAACTATTGTACAACAAGCTATTGTTTGCAATAGTCCCAACACAGTGGAATAGTACAGAGTAATGAAGAAGAGAAAATCACCAACATGTCCAACTACGTGGGGGAATTGCACAGATAACGTGAGTCAAAGAAGCCACAAGCAAAAGCCCGACTGTATGATTCTGGTTCCGTGAAGCTCAAAACCAAACAAAATTAATCTATGCTGTTAGAAATCAGGCTATCGATTAGCCTTGGGGAGAGAGGGATATGGACTGGGAGGGGCTCCGAGGAATGTTCTAGAGAATTGAAAATGTTCTGAATCTTTCTGTATCTTGATGCCATACAGGTATGCATTAATACATTTATAGAAGCTCATCAAGTAGTGTCTTGAAGTTTGTACTTTCCTGTGTATAAGTTATACCTGACTTTTTTTTTAATGTAAAGAAAAGATGCATTCTTCAGGGGCTGAGGGAACATCTGAAGCAGAGGCTAGCAGATTGTACATGGTGGGGGAATTGGGGAGGGACCCAGGAGAAGTAGACAGGCAGTGGCAGGCGCTGGAGTCAAGGTGGACAAGACAGGCTGCCAAAGCAATGCCACTCTGGGAGGCCAGGGCTCCTGCCTCCTTCCCCACGCAGCCCGTGTGTCCACAGCAAATGGTGCCAGTGAGGTCATCTCCCCTCCCTGCCAGCCTGGCCCCCTGCCCACCCCCTCCCTCAGCCACCACACTAGATTGCAATCCCAGAGCTGAATTTCCTGGGCTTTGGGGGTTTTCATCCTGAGCAGGAATCAAGCGAAGCCACAGTCCCCAGCCTCAGTCCTGCAGTCCAGCTGGGCACCTCTCCCTACCCCTGGGTCCGGCGCCCACAGTATCCCATGGACACCTGGTTCTGCCTCCTACGCTCCACCTGCCACATCCACCTTTCCACCCGCCCCCCCAGAGAGCACCTGCACACCTGTCACTCCCAGGATAACCACTCCAATTAAGTAGGGCCCTCCCACCTCCTGCTTCCCCTCACCCAGCACCCCAGCCTTCCCTGCCACATCTCCTGGTAAAGAGGGTCCACTGGACGTGCACAGACATGGCCCAGGAGGAGGCTCAGAAACCTCACGCCACCCCAGCCACACAAGCCCACTGGCTCCTCTGGGCAGGTCCTGAGCTGGGGGCCAGGGTCCAGCTTGGCCCTGCCTCCCACAACCTGCTACCCGAGGCTGCGTGGATGCCAAGTCAGAACCGGGCACAGGGCCGCCTCTGGGGCCACGGTCCTGGCCGCCGGGCACCGTCGAGTCCAGCCCTCACCCCTCGCTGACAAGAGTGCAAGAAGTTACACACACACTTGCCCTCTGGCCCAGCACTCGTTAGTAGGAATCCCCCTACAGAGATGTGTGAAGCGGCCGATCATGAAGTCCCCCGTCGAGGCTGTTTTATAAAAGTACAAGATCAGAAACTAGCAAGGGTCAGGCCTGAGGAGACGGGAAGCAGGCAGGCAGTCCTGGGAGCCACACGCCATGAGCTCACCCAGTGGGGGCTGTGAGTGCGTGAAAATGGAGGTGGGGAACACGCGTGTGCACACACACCCCACATGATGGTGAATGGTGCCTGGAACAGGCTGACACGGCAGCCACGCCCAGGCTGAGAGCTCTCTGGAAGGCACACAGGGAGGGTACGGGCCCCCAAGGGGGGCTGGGGTCCAGCTTGGACCCCCAGAGGAGACTGGACGCGCTCACACAGTGATGCCCTCGCTGACCAGGAGGCCACCCCAAGAGTGCTCCAGATGCCCCTCAGCCAGACGGAGGCTCATTCAGGAGAGAGAAGCATCATTACAGGAGACCCTCTCAGGACCGCACCCCCTCTCCCCCCACCCCTCTCACCTTACCTGAGATGCCTGGGAAGGAGGCCAGGACTCAAAGTCAGGGGAGCCCAGCACTAGGGGTGTGGGACCCGTGGTCTGGGGCTGGGAGGAGAGAGGAGGGGGTCTGGGTCCAGGCCCGGGGGAGGGGGAGGGGGGAGGGGAGTCAGGGGAGGGGCTCTCTCCCCCTGTGAGTGTGGTGTGCTCTCCTAATTGATTTTGTGTCTGTGTCACCAGGGTACTTAGGACCATCTTAGAAACCACTTAAGCAATTTAAAATAATCAAAGTACTTAGAAGGCACTTAACATTTCCTCACACTTCAAGCTTCCCATAAACCCCTTCCAGCTGTGACCAAGGGCCGCCCCCCCACCCCACCCACCCCACCCCGCAGTCAAGAGCAGCCCCTGCAGGGAAGGCAGGTGCCTGGTCTGCCCCAGCCCCGTGCCCAGGTGGGCAGCACAGCCACCCCCCACTGGCACGCCGGGCTCCCCCACCCACCTCTTACTCTCACCACCAACTTTCTGGACACAGATCCCTCTGCCTGGAATGCCCTCCCCTGCCCACCAGCATGCCCCCAACCTAGCTAATTTTCTCCTGGCTGGTGCGCCTCAGCTAGTTGTCCTCCTACAGGAAGGCTTCCCTGATCCCTCCCCCAAGGCGGGTCAAGGGGCCCCTCTCACCCACCTTCAGGGCACCTAGCCCGCCCCCATTAGAGCACTCGTGTCTGTCATTGAATCACTGCCCATTTAATGCCCAAGCTCAGGGTTCTCTGCCCAGACTTCGTGTTTCTAGAGCATGGCACAGTCTGCACAAAGCAGGGGCCCTGATGCTTGTTGAGCAAAACAAAGAATCCAAGCCTGACTTCACAGGGGGCATCAGAGGGGACACTCCTCCTCCGGATGAAGCCAGAGCCCAGCCGGGCTGCAGCCACCCTGGACACCACAGGCTACACCCTAGCAGGTGAGGGCCAGCCTGACTGATTCCTCACCATCACCGTCATCCCTGTTTTATACATGAGGGTACCCCAGCTCAGAGAGATCCAGCAACTGGCCCAAAGTCGCACAGTGAGAACACGGCAGACCCAGGAGGGGCAGCTCTAAAAGCAGGTCCAGGAAGCCCCCAGGGACTGATAAAATAAGACTCCACACCCTGAGAGTCTCCTTACAGGGCTGGCTCAGGCCCAGGCACCCTGGCAACACCTGGGTTAACAAGGCCCTGGGGATCCCAGTGGTGAGGCAGGTTTGGAAACCAGTGTCCTGGCACAGAATGTGGGGAGCAATGTGGTAGCCTTGGGAAGAGTGAAAGAGGCATATTGCCCATGAGTCTGTAATTCCGCTCCTGGGCGAGACCCACAAGAAACTCTCCCAGAGCACAAGGAGACACTGGCAAAGATAGTCACACAGAGAGACCATCAGGGAACTTGCCCAGGTGACCACACGGAACGGACGCTGGGCACTGTCACAGTGGAGAGCTACACGACAAAGGAGAACAAAGCAAACCTCAGAGGGACTCCCCTGGTGGTCCAGTGGTTAAGAATCTGTCTTCCGACGCAGGGGATGCAGGTTCGATCCCTGGTCAGATAACTAAGATCCTACATGTCATGGGGCAACTGAGCCTGCATGCCCTAGAGCCCGTGAACCACAAATAGGGTCCATGTGCCTCAACAAAAGGCCCTGCGTGACACAACTGAGACCCGACACAGCCAAATAAACAAACATGTTTAAAAACAGGCAAACCCGAGCAGTGTGACAGTACTCGCCCCTAGAACACACACGTGTGATCCTGTATCCATCATCCTACCGCGTGCAAAACAGAGCCAAGCATCATTTATGGAGAGATACATGCATATATATGGACTTCCCTGGTAGCTCAACTGGGAAAGAATCTGCCTGCAATGCAGGAGACCACGGTCAATTCCTGGGGTGGGAAGATCCGCTGGAGAAGGGTTAGGGTACCCACTCCAGTATTCTTAGGCTGCCGTGGTGGCTCAGATGGTAAAGAATCCACAATGTGCCCACAATGTGGAAGACCTGGGTTTGACCCCTGGGTTGGGAAGATCCCCTGGAGAAGGGAAAGGCTACCCACTCCAGTGTTCTTGCCTGGAGAATCCCCATGGACAGAGGAGCTTGGTGGGCTACAGTCCGTGGGTCGCAAAGAGTCGGACACGACTGAGTGACTAAGCTCACACACGTGTATATATTTTTTTTTTCAAGTGCACAGGAACTAAAGGAATTAAAAACAACTCATCCAGGAGAAGGTTGGGGGCTATCTCTGAGGAGAAAGAAGAGGAGTAGGAGGAGGCGTAAGCGGGGACCTCTGATTACATTTGCAATGTTTTCTTTCTTAAAAGGAAAAGTTTTGACACAAGTAGAGTAAAATATCAATATTTGACAAAGCCAGGGGCAGTTCATTATTTTATTCTCTATAATTTCCCATATGCTTGAAAGAGTACATTATTAAAATATATGATGCCTGGTGGGAGAGGGAAATTCCTTCCTGTCAGACCCACATGAAGGATGCCATTCATCTTTAATGAAATAAACGGGGCTCTTTGTGCAAGCTGGGGGCACCCCACATCCCTGCACCCCACTTTCCACTGGTCTCTTCTCTGAACTGAGCTAACCCTGAAAGCCACATCCCTCAGAGCCCCACCACCCAGGCCTAAACCTCAAATCTCCCACCTTGAATTCACTTCTAAGGGTTAAGCATTGCCATCTTCCTGTCCCCCTGAGGGGAGCCACCCTGGATACTCCGGCAGCTTCCAGGACCTGACCCTGGTTGTGGGGCGTCACTCAGCCCGGGAGGTGCGGGGGAGGCACTGACCGCAGGCACCCCTACCGCCGAGCGTTACTGGCACAGGCCGGGGGGACAGAGGAGGAGGTCGCCTCTCTTGACTGTGCAGCCCTGACAGGAGGCACGGAGGACCGTTGGGGCCCTCCCCACTCTGCGCCGGGCAGGGGTGGGGCTCACAGGCCCTCCAGACAGCTCAGCTGTGATGGTTTACATCTCCCTGGGTCCTGGCCTTGTGGCCCCATCACTGCCCCGGCGCTGGGACGGCGCTGAGCAGAGCATCCTGGGGCCCTTCTTGGCACCGCAGGGAGAAGTCGAGGCCCAGGGAGGAGGGAGGCGGGAGGGGAGAGGAGGGAGGGAGGCGGGGAGGGGCAGGGGAGGGGAAAGGAGGGGAAAGAGGGGGAGGGGCAGGGAGAGCCGCCAGCCTCACCTCACGCATGCGCACAGGGCACCCCCACCAGGGCTACGGTCCCTCCAGCAGCACCTCTGGGTACAAGGCCCGGTGCTGGCCGCTCTGCTGCTGCTGCTGCTGCTGCTGCTAAGTCGCTTCAGTCGTGTTAAGTCGCTTCAGTCGTGTCCGACTCTGTGCGACCCCATAGACGGCAGCCCACCAGGCTCCCCCGTCCCTGGGATTCTCCAGGCAAGAACACTGGAGTGGGTTGCAATTTCCTTCTCCAATGCAGGAAAGTGAAAGTGAAGTCGCTCAGTCGTGTCCGACTCTTTGCGACCCCATGGACTGCAGCCTACCAGGCTCCTCCGTCCATGGGATTTTCCAGGCAAGAGTACTGGAGTGGGTTGCCATTGCCTTCTCTGGCTGGCCGCTCTACAGCGTTCCAACTCATCGCACAGGCTGGAAACTAGGCTCAGAGAGGTTATGTGCCCTGCCGAAGGTCACCGAGCAGTCTGTGGCCGAACCGGGATATTCCCCTTTGGAAGCAGGCCCACACGTGTGTGCCTGGCCTGGTCTCCGCTGGGAAGGACGCAGAGGCAGCCCTAGTCACCCGCAGGCCGGCAAAGTGGAGCCCTGACCCTGGCCAGGCCTACTTCCAAGGGGCTTTCTGGAGCTCTGTCAGGGGCGCCCTGGGTCAAGGGAGGGGAGCCTGCATGGGTCGGGCGTGAGATGGGTGGGCGTCCAGGATGGGCGCAAGGCTGGGGGGCGCGTGGCCAGGAGCAGGGGGGCGCGTGGCCAGGAGCAGGTGGGCTTGGCAGCCGCTTCCAGCTCCTGCCTGAACCACACTTCTGGAAGGAGGCCGCCCCAGGTCACCTGGTGAGAGAGCCAGGCAGAGCCAGAGAGAGTCCAGAAGGGACCCGGAGGGAGAGGAGGAGAACATGGAGGAAAACAGAACGACAGACACAATGAGGCAGAGAGCCGCACCCAGGCACAGAAAGAGGGCCTTAGACCAAGGGCGTCCCCGCTCCCTCCCCCAGCAACCGAAGGCTGCGCCTGCATCTCTTCATCCCGCCCAGCCCAGGACCTCTGAGCCAGGGGCAAGCTAAAGGTCAATGGGAATATAAAGTAGAATATGCCTTCTTTTCATTTTCTCAGTCATAAACATGCTAGTTTAATAAATTGGGGGGGGACTGAAAAGCACACAGCTCCTTCCAGGGTGGGCAGGGGGCTGTGTGGTGGATTCAACCCCCAGCCCCGAGAGCCCCGCCCCTGCCCCGGCAGGGCCAGTTCCCCAACACCTGGTCCCAAGGCTGGCAGGCTCCCTGATTTGTCTCTCTTCAGGCCAGGCACTGGGGATGAGGGGATGACCAAGAAAGAACCACCCTAATCCTGCCCTCAACATGCTGGTGAACTTCGGGGAGACCCACAAGTGACACAGAAGAGACCCCCAGTGTACCCCCAGGATTTCAGCCCTTGGGGGTCAGGAAAGCCTTTGGATGTTGAGTCAGGGCTTGGAGGAATCAGACTCTGCCCATCAGACCTCAAGAAGAGCATTCGAGGAGGAGGGCCTGGTCGAGGCATAGTCACGGGGGTGGTCTTTGGAAAGCCTGGCCCAGGATCCAGGAAGGCCCAGGGTGGCAGCCTGGACCCTGGGGAGTGAGCTGAGTGCTCCTGCAGGGAAGGCTCCAGGTAAAGGACCAGGGTCGGAGCCCACTTAATCACACGCCCTTGGCTCACAGAGAGGGCAGCCAACCATCTAAGGTCACACAATGAGTCAGCAGCAGAGCCAGGCCCAGGACGCAGGCCCCTGAGCTGTGGAAGGCTTCTGGTAAGGGGACCCTCAGCCCTCCCCCAAGGGAGGAGCTGGAGACACCCTACCATCCCCCTCACCTAACAGTGTGAGAGTCAGGAGGACCCCAGGGCCATCTCACAGGGAGACCTGGGTGCGCTCACCAGTCATTTCTCAGACAAAAGCCAGTGACCTGCCCCTCCACCCCACAGAGCCCCGACCCTGCCGTGGCTCAGACCACAGCCCCCCAAAGGCCCCTTGGATGCTGACAGCAGAAGAGAACAAAACTATTGACCCTACTGTGCGCTCACCATGCTTTCAGCTGCCCGTTCTTATCACTCAACATCTGCACCCTGAAAGGTAGTGACTCTGCCCAACTTACAGATGGATGGTGAGGTCCAGAGAGGCTGAGTGATCTGGGGGCCAGGATCTGAGGGGCCCACTGTGTGGCTGCCTCTAAGGCCATTGCTGTGGGCCGACCCTCATGATCAGGGACTCAGCTAGTATCCAGAGTCTCTATGCCAGGTACCGCCCTGAGCACTTTCTGTGTATTCCTCATGTAACCCTCACAAGGCCCTGTGAGGTGAGGGCAACAAGGGCTCCAGTTTATAGACAAGGAAACTGAGGCACAAAGAGATGCCTCTCACATAATGAATGGCAGGGCAGGAGTATGAGCCAGGCCATCTGGCCCAGGGCACAGGCTTTAACCACTGACTGCCACTTCCCCTGAGGATCTCCACCTGTCTCCCTCTAGTCTCCAGCTCTGTTTGTCCTCAGGCCAGCAGGGGGTGGATGGGGAGAGCAGGGGCGGAGGGGGGGTGGGAAATGCAGGGGGAGGAGTTGGAAGAGGTAGCGGGGGCTTGGCAGTGAGTGGCAGCAAGGAAGAGCCCAGGGGAAGCACAAGCCTCCCACATGGAGGGCTCCGTCCTTATGTCTCCTCCCCATCGCCTCTGCGGCTTCACAGGGACTGGTCAGGAAGCACCTTCCTGTCTTATAGGTGAGGGAACTGAACTCCTGAGAGAACCAGTGACTTGCCAAGGTCACCAAAGTCCTGGTGCCCCCCCCCCAATACCCTTTGTAGACAGAAGGAACAGGACGTGGGTTTTAGAGCCCACTTGGTCCTCCCCTCCCTGCCCCCAGCTCGCTGGGTCCTCCTGCTTGAGCTCCTGGGTCAACAAAGCACAGTCTTCCCCAGGGCCTTTGCACGTGCTGTTCCCTGCGCCTCTCTCCCTCCAGATAGCCCAGGACAACCCTCTTCGCTCACGTTTATGCACAAATGTCCCCTCTTCAAAAAGTCCACCTCCTCATGTCCACACTGCTATACTTAAAACGGATAACTAACAAGGACCTACTGTTGCACATGGAACTCTGCTTAATGATATGTGGCAGCTTGGATGGGAGGGAGGGTTTGGGGAGAACGGCTGAATCCCTTTGCTGTTCATCTGAAACTATCACAACATTGTTAATCAGCCATACCCCAATACAAAATAAAAAGTTTAAAGAAAAAAAAGTTCACCTCCAGCCATCCCCTCTCAACGGGCACTCCCACCCGCCATGGCTCTCCAGCCACTTCCTGGCTTTGTCCTGCAGGGACCTGCTCCCCTCTGACAATTACACATTTACGCATTTTACCTGTTCACTGCCTGCCTTCCCTTCAAACATGGAAACCCTCAAGGGCCCGGCCCCCATCTGCTTCGTTTCCTGGTGGATAAAGTTGCTTAGCATGGCGGTTCTCCACCTGGGTTGCACATGAGTATCAGCTGGGGAGCCCAGGCCCCGTCTCATAGCATTTAAACCTGAATTCCTGCGATGAGGCTTGGATACCTGGGTATTTTACACTCCCCAGCTGATTCCAACGTGCAGCCAGATGGAGACCACCGTGCCAGCAGAGCAAGGCCCGGAGGAGATGCTCAGTACAGATTCAGTGAGTGAATCAATGAACGAATGAGTGAATGGATTCTTTTCTTAAATATGTATTATTTATTTATTTAGCCATGCCAGGTCTTAGCTGCAGCACTCAGGATCTTCACTCTTCATTGCAGCAGGCAGGATCTTTTTATTTTCCAGCTGTGGCATGAGGAATCTTTAGTTGAGGCATATGGGATCTAGGCATATGGGATCCCTGGGTAGGGATCAAACCCAGACCCCCTGTGTTGGGAGCAAGGAGTCTGAGACACTGGACCACCAGGGAAGTCCGCAGTGAATGGATTCTTCCACATGGGTCAACCAAGGTCCAGATCAGGGACAGGGAGCCAGAAACCGGAAGTCATGAACTTGAGTTTCCCCAGGTTCAGCCCCTCCACAGTGTCACTCACCTCCTTCCAGCGCATCTCCAGCAAGTTGACCCAGATGCCCTGAAAAGCCTCCACTCACTCCTTTCTATCCCTCATAATAAGCCTGTTTGCTGATCCAGTGACCAGGGCTGAAACTGTCCTGCTTCCACCCCCAAACTTCCCATATTCAGACAGGTCTTGCAACCGAAGGGTACACCAGGGAGGAAGCGGGCTCTAGAGGGCTGCAGGGTGGGCAGGAGCGCTCCCTGGAGAAGCCAGATGGGACAGGAACACTGGACATGGAGGAGGGCTCAGAGGTCTGTCCAGCGGCCTGCCGAGCCTCCCTACAGGTCTGCAGATGCAGACAGGGCCCCAGGGCTCCTCAGCAGCTGGAGGCCCAGGAGTCCAGTGTTCCCAGGTGACTATGATGAGCTGCCAGGCTTGAGAGCTGCCGGGGCAATGCAGCCTGTACTGCAGCGCCCCACCCGCAGGGAGGGACTTTCGGGATAGAGCCCCGGGCTGCATTTTCCCTCCCCTCACCCAGCTCCCCGCTCGGTTCAGGCCTGGGCCTGACCCTGGCTCTTGAGGCCCCCCTCCCCAGATTTCCACCACAAAGAGACACCTACGGTTTGGGGGAAGGAGAGTCTGTAACAGCAGAGGGAGGGCTGATCCTCCCCCCAGGGGAACAGCCCTTGACAGTCACCCTCACCAAGTGACCCTCAGGTCACTTCCCACGCTTCCCCCGCCTTCACCCCTCAGTGTCATCCAACCTGCTCTGGCAACACCAGCACCATCTAAGCACCTGCTAAAGGCTTTGCCCACATTATCCCTGCTGCCAGATGAGGACGTGCACACTCCTTTACAGATGCATAAACTGAGGCTCAGCAGGGGCCGCACAGTGAGCATGGGGCCAGGTCTCACCAAGCCTACCTGATGGCCAAGAGGAAGGACAGCAGAGTAGCAGAAGGGCAAAAGTAACAAGTGGTACAAAGATGCAGCCGCCGGGGCTCCTCCCCGAGCTCCCCACTGACTAGCCGGTGACCTGGGGAAGCCGCTTAGCTTCTCCGTGCCTCAGCCCTGCATCTGTAAAACGGGGATAAACACCACACACCGACCCTGGGTAGGTGCTGTGAGGACTGGGGCAGACCCTGACGCAGGAAGTGTGCTGTGTGAATGCTGGGATTACTGTACCCCAACAACCTCTTCAGGAGAACCCCTCATTCACTCCTCACACATTTGCGGAGCGAGACTTCTTGGGACAAATCTCTAATAACAGCCAACAGTAGGACATGGAGGTACGTTTTAACAGGGAACAAAACCTTAAGTGAAAGGGATTCCATAGAGGAGCTGGAGGTATTTGGAGGGTGGAAAAGCCCCCGATGCTGGAAAAGACTGGGACGACAGAGGATGGGATGGTTGGATGGCATCACCAGCTCAATAGACATGAGTTTGAGCAAGGTCCGGGAGACGGTGAAGGACAGGGAGGCCTGGCGTGCTGCAGTCCATGGGGTTGCAGAGCTGGACACGACTGAGTGACTGAACAATAACAACGAAACACAACCAGGTGTCCTGTGCAGTGTCCCTGGCTGCTCAGTGGTTAAAGAATCTGCCTGCAGTGCAGGAGACCTGGGTTCGATCCCTAGGTCAAAAAGATCCCCTGGAGAAGGAAATGGCAACCCACTCCAGTATTCTTGCTTGGAGAATCCCATGGACAGAGGAGCCTGGTGTGCTACAGTCCACGGAGTCGCAGAGTCTAACATGACTTAGTGCCTAAACACATCTAGACAAACACATCTAGGTGGCCCAGGGCTCACCACGGCGGTGGGCACCAGGAGCGACGGCGGGCAGTGACTGGAGCCCACAGCAAGACGGGCTCAGCTACACTCAGCCCCACAGCCAGAGGCTCACGCAGGCTCTGCAGACCAGGCCACCCTGCCATCATCGCAGAGTCTGGGGAGACCTGAGGGAGCCCTGCTCTCCATGAGTCCATTCAGCTAAGATTTCCCGAGGGCCCCCATGGGCCTGGCCTCCACTGGGGTCCTATAGGTGCTGCTTACAGGCCAGCAGGGCTCAGCTGATGGCGTCTGTCTCATCTACTCAGTTCCAAGGGTGTAGCTCAAGAGCAGTCCTAGACAGCGCGAACATGAACAGGCACGGCTGTGCGTCCATAAAACTTTACGGACACTGAAATTTGAATTTCACATAATTTTCCTGTGTCATGACTTGTTGCTTTTATTTTTTCTTCCAACCATCTGAAGCACGGAAACCATTCTCTGCTCACGGGTCGTACAAAAACAGGCAGCAGGCCGGAGGAGAAGCCAAGAAAAACAGGGAAACAAAGAAACAAGGACGTAACTACAAACTGTGGTGAAGGTCATGACGGGGAAGATGTGAAAATAAGATAGAATAACTGGGGGGTGGACGGTGTTCCTCTGAAGACAGTCCATTTAAACTTTAGGTTGAATAAGAAGGATCAGCATCAGAGTAGGAGGAGGACATTACAATGTCCCGCTGTAGAGCGGAAAGCAGGTGCAGAGGCCCTGTGGTGGGAAAACAGCCGGTGTTTTCAAGCAACATAAAGCAGTGGGACGGGTGCAGAGTGCACCCAGGAGAGGCTGAAACATGCGGTCAGGGCACCAGGTATCACAGGGTCTCTCAGACTGGCCAGCAGTGTGGAGGTTTGCATTTTAATCAAAGAGCAACACAAAGCCAAGGAAAAGTCTAAGTGGGGGGGTGAGCTGGATGGATTTGACCTTGAGGAAAATCATTCTGGCCACTGAGCAAAGGTTTGCCTGTGGAAAGACCTGTTTGGAAGCAGGGAGAGGAGAGAGAGGCTTCAGCAGGGCCCAGGTGAGAGAGCACCCGTGGCAGAGAGTTCCCAGGACACGTTCAAAAGGAGAGCCTGCAGAGTGTGTGACAGCACACAGAGGGAGGTCAAAACGCCATCAAGGTTGCTGCCTGGGCCCTAGAAAGATGAAGCTGTCTTCACGGCAGACAGGCAGGCCGCGGGAGAGGGGGCGGGCCCTCTCCAAAGTCACTCCTGCTTGCGCAACGCAAACATTTTGAAGACACAAAAGCCACGTCCTCAACAGAGCATTGGTATCAGCTGAGCCACGTTTCCCCTTGGCTGGGCTGGTCAGCCAAGCACCCGGCAGGCAGCTTTCTCTAACACACTTTCACGTTGGGTCTCAGTCGTGTCTGACTCTTTCGTGACCCCACGCACTGTAGCCCACCAGGCTCCTCGGTCTGCGGGATTTTCCAGGCAAGAACACTGGAGTGGGTTGCCATTTCCTCCTCCAAGGGATCTTCCCAACTCAGGGGCTGAACCCACGTCTCCTGCGTCGGCGAGCAGATCCTTTACCACTGTGCCGCCTGGGACGCCCAAGCACCCCAAAACCTCCTAGCGCTTCCCTCCCCAGGAGGGGCAGGCCCTTGCAGGCAGGCTGGCGCGGCACACAGAGGGCCAACGCCCTGCATCCGCGATCCTGGCCCGGCCTCTCCTAGGAAGCGGGGCACCTGCCCCCGCCTGCTGGCTAGCATCCCCTCCGCCCTCCCTCCTGCGGCCCCTTCCTGCCCTCCCTCCACTCCAGCCCATCCCTAGTGCTCAGGCCCCGCTGTGGTGACAGCAGAAACCCTCATTATCTGGGAGTTATGCTGGCCACTCAGGCTCCACACTGCACCGCCTGGCAGATGGTGGGGCCTCTCCAGGATCAGCCGCAAAGGTCACCGTCTGTCCCCTGCCCACCCAGTCCAGCCTCTTCCACATCGACGGAGTCCCTCATGCTGACTTAAAGTCCGGCTACAAGCTGTGCAGTGACATTTCCTGCGGGCTGACTGTGTGCCAGGCACCGACCAGGCAAGTCTTTTCTGGACATTAACCCTTAATTCCTACACCTGGCTGAGGAGACCACTGTCACCCCCATTGTACAAAGGAGGAAATTGAGGCACAAACAGGCTAAACGATCTGCCAAGGTGGCAAAGTTGTCTGGCCCCAGTGTCCAAATTCTTTTTTTTTTTTTTTAATTTGGCGATGCTGGGTCTTAGTTGCAGCACTCGGGATCTAGTGCCACAACCAGGGATCAAACCTGGGCTCCCACATGAGAGGTGCAGAGTCTTAGCCACTGGACCCCGGGGAAGTCCCTCCAGTGTCCAATTTCCTAATCACCATTCTAGCTCATATTCCCATCTTCAAGCCTCAGTTGCTTATTTCTCCACTTCAAAAATGAGGGACTCAATGCGATTATTTCTGGATCCTTCTGAGCTCTTACAGGGTCAAGGATTCGAAAACTGCTTTCTTCCAGGGCACTTCCTATGACCTTTCTCCTCCCAGAAATATTGCTTTCAGGAAAAGAGCGGATTGGCTCATTCATACTATGGTGTAAATGACTGATACAGTGACTGGATGTGGTGGACATGGTGAGGTAACTCTGGTGGCACAGAGATTCAAACCCAGACCTGACTGCTTTCAGAACCTGGGCTGTCCCCACAACATGATACCACACAAGCCACTTCCTCTGGGTTAGGCTCTCCTCCAAAATGTATTCCTTACCTGCATCAATATTCCCTGTCCTAGGAGAATGGAAATGGAACCAAAATGAAGATGAAAGTGGGGGTGGGAATAGAAGGGTAAAGAATACAAGCTGTCAGACCCACAGCACCCCAAAGTCAGGGCTTCTGATCCTGAACGAAGGCCTAGGTTCGAGACCCACGTCCAGCCCTGTGGCTCTGCAGAGGCAGTCTGGGACCTGACCCCCAGCCCTGGCCCATCTTTCAATCGGGGCTCAGTGTCCACTGCTGTCGGACGCAAGTTGCCCCTCCAAGCTCTGGCAGGTGTGAGTTTTGTTCCTACCCTGGCCTTGATGGAACCCTATGAGCATTCTCCTAGCAGGAAATCACCCTCTCTGAGCTGTGTACCAGAAATCTACCTCGTGGGAGAAGGAGAGAGCTGTAAAAACAGCCTCTGGGGGAGTTCCCAGCAGGCCCCACTAATGGCCTTGGTGGAGCGGGCTGGGCACAGCGGTGCCCTCTGAAACAGACCCCTAGCATGGCAGCTTCCCCAGCCTCGAGAGGCCCCTCCCTCACCCTCTCCTGCTCAAGGCTCTGCTCCTGACCTCCCTCCCCAAAGTTCAATCTTTCTGCCTCTGTAAATGGCTTTTCAGTTTCTCGCCCAGCCTCTCATTTCTATCAGTTTAATTATTGAGGAGCCCTCTTGTCGCCAGCCTGGAACATTAACACTGTTAAAAGGGACCCAGGGACTTTGGACCACAGCCAGCTGTCTCCTTCTGGCTCTCTCCCATCCCCCCCACCACTCCCCCACTTTCCTTTCCCAAGAGCCCCCTCTGTTCCCCGCTTTCTTCCCCCAAGCCTCTCCCTCCCAGTCCCATCTCAGTCTCCGTGAGCCTGGGGGTCTCCTGACTCCCACTCCCACCCGCTCATCTCCCTGTGATCTCAGGAGGTGCAGACAAAACGGAGGCCACGGTCACACTCACATGTGACCGGATGGTCTGGGGAGAAGGAACACCTGAGATCCCCTGGAAGGTGAGGCCCTTTGGCCCCAGGCCTCCTCACCAGAGACCTTTCCATCCTAGGAGGGGTCAGCTCAGAAGTCGCAGCCCACTCCCGCAGGGGGCCTCCAGAACCCGCTTCAAGGCCTGATGCTGACAGCAGCCCTTCTTAGACCCTTTTTCCAGTGACACCTCTCGGCTCCTTTGATGTCTCCCACCTCCCTATAAAGCGGGCACTAACTCTCCTCTGGGAGACAGTGGGGTGGGACCCTCACTGATGTCTTAGCCCCAAGGGCCTGATCATGTTGTTTTAACATTTTTACAAAACGCTTTTTAATATTTATTTGTATCTGTTTTATTTCCTTTGGCTGCGCCAGGTTTGGGTTGTGGCACACGGACTCTTCCATTGTCTTTGCAGCATGCAGAATCTTTAGTTCTAACTTGCAAACTCTTAGTTGTAGTGTATGGGATCTAGTTCCCTGGCCAGGGATGGAACTGGGGCCTCCTGCATAGGGAGCTCAGAGTCTTAGCCACTGGACCACCAGGGAAGTCCTTATAAAACACATTCTGAAACACCCAGAGTCACTGCAGCAGCCCCACCTGTGGTCTGGCCTTCTCATAGGTGGGGGGTTGTGCCCACTCAGATAGGCGGCCTCTGCTCCATGACACCTGCTGGCCCAGGTCACCTCCCCTCCCAACCCCGGGGCAGGCAGGCTGAAACGATGACTCAGCTGGCCCAAACCTCAGTAGGCCCAGGGCTGGGACCACTGAGCCCTGCTCCCTCTCCCCTCTGGGTCTGTCCTCCTCACTACAGGATTGGGCAGAGGGGCTGGACCAGGTTCCCAGTCCCCACCCCACCAATGAATGACCAAGGCAACACTGCTCCCCAGGGGTTGTTCAAACTGTTCACTGCCAAGGCAAAGTTTCCTTCAAGTCTCCTTCTGCATCATGATTTTGCATCCTTCATGATGCATTTGTTTTTAAAATTAAAATAGTGCTTTCATCCAGATCATTAAGCAAAACCAGCACTCCAGGAAGAAGGCCCCAAGTCAAGGGCTGCACAGCACCCGTGGCCCCGACCAGCCCGTGGCAAAGTTCCAACCCCGCTCCACTAGACAGGACAGCCAACACGGGACACTCACACCATTCACCCCACTTCTACCCTAGCCTCCCCAGAAATGCCCCCAAGTACTAATGCATCATGGGACTGGGCAAACAGGTTCCAGAAAAGGCCCAGGAGAGACGGCTCCAGCCTCAGCACTTCCCGCCCTGCATGAGGCCAAGAAGGCTCTCTGTCCACTCCCTAACTCTGGAGACTTTGAGGAGACAAGGAGCCAACTCCAGCGGCCAAGAATCTAACATGAGGGTGAAGGAGGGACACAAAGGCTCCCTTTGCGCCTCCCTTCCTCCCCCCTCCCCCTGTCCTCTTTCCCTCTCTTTCTCTGTTTCTCTGTCTCTCTGTCTCTCTGTCTCTCTCTCTCTCTCTCTCTCTCTCACACACACACACACACACACACACAGCAAACGAGGAGGCTCCCGGAGAAGAGCGGGCATATAATTATTGGTAAAATGCTTGTAATGTTTTTCTCTCCACCCGGTAGCTTTCAGTTGTTTTAGCAGCTTAGCGAAGCACTTGGCTCCAATTGAATTGCAAATCAGCAGCTCCTGCCCCAGGAAGAGAGGAAGGGGGGCGGTAGAGAGGGGGCAGGGAGGGACTCCAGAAGGTAGAAAGGTGTGCAAGGAAGAGGGGCAGAAGGAAAGGAATGAGCCGGGGAAGCTCCGTTGGGGACCCAGGGCACCCGCTCCTCCAGGCCTTTCTCGTCCACAGCTCCAGTCACTGTGGGTGAGAGCTAATGCCTCATGCAAAAAACCAGGACACATTTTCTAACTATAATCCTGAGGTGGAGCGGGAGGGCCACACGGGGCTTTCTCAACTACCCAGAGGAAAAAAAACAGATCTTTCTTGGGAATTGCAATTATTGGAAAACAATGTCAAAACAAAAGTCTTGCTTTTTCTCCCTGGCAATCTCCAACATTCACACTTCCAGTCTACGTCTATCTTTTAACCTGTGTACCTTTCTATCTACCTATATTTCTGTCCATCCATCTGTCTGGGGTTTTTTTATATCTCTGTCCGCCTGTCTCCTCCTCCCTCCTGTTGTTCAGCAGCACTTCCTTTCCCTCCTGGTTCAGAATTCCCCGCAGAGGAGCAGAGTTGATCAAAAGGCTGCCTGCAGCAGGTGCTGTTTCAGCACCACGGTCAGCACCACCGAGCTGGGACCTTCTCTCTGCCCACACGCAGGTCAGCCCCAGATTCTCACACATCACTGTGGGTACTGGGGGGCAACACACTCTCTCCCAGGGATTCAGGAGGAGAAGAGGGGAAAGGAGCTGGGCAGGCACTAACCTTGAAGAGGCGAAGGATGTTGGCCACCATGATGGAGACGGAACTCCCGGAAGCACCAATGACACCCACCACGCGCTCAGGTTTGGTGATGATGGGCGGGCCGCCACTGCCACAGCGGACCTCCGTGCCGTCCTTCTCGATGAGCGCCTGCACAAAGGTCAGCGACTGCTCCAGGGCATGGGTGTCCCTGGAGCAGGTGTCCAGAATGCGGGCGCCCAGCGTGATGTTGGGCAGCAGGTCCGGGTCATTGTTGATGCGATCCAGAGCAAACAGCATGGCCTCCAGCCGGTGGATGCCCTTCTCCTTCTTGAGTTCTCCACAGGCCTTGCCCTCCGAGCCCCGGCCGTGCACGGGGAACAGGCCTCCCAGAGTGATGTCCCCGTCTATGCGGATGGAATTCATGTGGGGGTGGCCTTTGGGCTTCCCCAGGGAGGAAGGCACCCAGGGCCCGGAAAGGCTGAGGAGCAGGCAAAGGGGCAGCTGGGCCCACCACCAGCCCCAGCCCCTCTTCCCAGGCATCTCGGAAACCCCTAGAGACCCATGAATGGCAGGCCTCGCTCCTAGCCTTGGCGGGCCCCAGGCCCCACGGCCTGGACGAGCATGGGCACAGCAGCCCCCACCAGTCTCTCCAGGGCGGCTTCAGCAGCAGGGTGGCTGAGGGCGGCCAATGGCCAGAACTGTGCTGGTGCTCCTCAGCCCCCGGCGATGCTCAGTTGTGGAACCGGCTGCACTCAGACAGCAGGGAGTAGCTGGGGTGCAGCAAAGCTCTGGTCTTGGTCCCCACGTCCCTCAGGCCTGTTCTCAGTGGATGACCGTGAAAGGTGGAGAGTGCTCCTAGCTTAGCAGATCTTGGCATCAAGGAGAAAACAGCTCCAGAGCTCTCCTCTTACCAACCTAAGAAAGAGAGAAAGAGAATCAGAGAAGCCCAAGAAGACATTAGCTATTCGCATCTTTCATCAGGAGCCTGGTAGCAGGAGATGCTGGAGGTTGTGGTCAAATACGCCACAGACCTCCTGAACTTGGCTTCCTCTCTGCTGCCGCTCGACTTTGGTGCAGATGAGAGAACTTAAGGCAGAAACTGGGTTATGTCTGAAGGTTCCTGGTGCCCACTGCCACCAGACCAGAGGTCTCAGAGAACACACCCCAGGGAACCTCCAGAGACCTAGGAAGAAGAGGGGTCTCCTCTCAACAGGCACCCACAGGAAGGAGCAAGCACGCAAAAACCGGCCCCGCTGGACACAACCCATTTCAGAGATAGGAACACCAAGGCCCAAAGCAGGAGAGCACTTGGCCCAAGTCACACAGGGGGCGAACGCCGCCTGGAACCCAATGCCCAGCCCCCAGTTCTGGAACCAGACACACAGGTTCCTTGAGGACTTGGAGATGAGGAAAGAAAACGGCCTCAGAAGAAGTCAGGCTGGGAGCTGCTCAGTCTGAAGGCCAAGAGAAGCTGGGGCTGGCGGAGTTGGGGAGGGTGGACCCTCCATTTCCAACCCCAGCTGCCCTGCTACCCCACCAGAGGGTCAACCCAGCGAAGGCTCCTTTTCACTTGCTGGGCTCCCCACCCCACCCCAGGGGTCTTTATCTCTCCATTTCTCTTTGCCACTTCCTCCCTCTGAGAGGGGGCTCAGGTTCTGGCCTGAGCTAGTGCACATTATTATGATGACCATCATTATTATTGTTGTTGTGATTAAATATTTATCTGCAAGGGGAGAGGAGAGAACACCAGCTCTTCCTCATTCTCATTGCTAATCTGGGCTAATTTCCCCAGGGCTTCCTTCCCAGGGCCCAGCCTTCCCTCAGTGCCAGCAACTTCCCTCCCCTCGACTTGGGAGGCCCCGGGGAGAAAGGCTGAAAGCAGAGTCAGGGCGGGGTTGGGGTGGGGGGACGACTTCAAGGCCCCCTTCCCTGTGCATCTGTCAAATGAAGACCAGGAGCCGCTCGCCCGATCTGTGCCTCAGTCTCCCCAGTCGTGTGAAAGAGCCTGTGTTTGGGTTGGGAGGCTTCGCTGGAGACCTGGTCCCTCCATGAAGACCAAGTGGGGGTCTCAGAGCCACCATCCCCCCACCAGAGGCTTCCAGGGCTCTGGAAGGGGCAGGGAAGCATGGGGACCCGCCCCCCAGGATCCAGCCTTGGCTCCTGGGCTTCTCCGGTGAGCGTCTTTTGGACACTCACCTCATACCTCGCCCCTCATCCAAATGCTGCCCCCTCCATTAGCTCCTCAGAGGCCAAGAGGAGGGCTTGTAATTCTCCTCAGCAGCCTTCTGCAGGTGAAGCAGTCTCCCAGAGAGACCAGGTGACTTCCCACTCAAGGCGGGTGAGGACTCAAATCCAGCACTGGTCATGCCGAGAGCGCCTGGGGAAGCCAGGACCCAGTGACCTAGGGCTGGGGGTCAGTGCTCTGGGGAGGGCTGAAGATCTGTCAAATACAGGCAAGGGGCAGCTACACCCATGCAGACCCCTCAAGAGCACTCACACCTCCGTGAGAGTTGTCTGAGGCCTCTCCCAGGTGGCTCTGGGGAGTGAGGGGTGCTGTGGGGTGCTGGCTGCCAAGGCCAGTTCTAAGCAATTCAGACAAGAAAGAGCAGGAGTCCCAGCCCACCCTGCAGTCCTACTGCTGCCCTGCTGGAGGCCACGCTTGTCCCCCAGGGAGTCCTCAGTTTTAACATCTGTAAAATGGACGGGCTGGAATAAGACACAGTCCGGAGGCCATCCTGGCCCTGTGGGGCATTTCAGTCATCACCATGAAGGGAGGGAGTCAGCTACTAGCCTGCATCCAGGCAGGGACGTGGGCGGGACAGTCCATGATGAAGCACGGTCTTGTCCAAATGCCAGCGGTGCCCCACGGAGAAAAAACAGCGAAGGACAACACAGCGCGGTTTGCCAGGCACCAGGCAGGCACTCTGCCTACATCGGCTCAGGTAACACATCCCTATGAGCCAGGTGGGATTTTTAGCCCCATTGCACAGATGATGAAGCTGAGGTACTAAGCCTCACGTGGTGACACAGCCCAGGAACACAGAGCTTGTGTAGTGCCCTGACCGCCCCACCACGCTGGCTTGCCAGAGGGTCTCTCAGGCCCTGCCCAGCTCTGGCATCCTGGGCGGTCAGGGGTGGGTTTTTTTATTTCAATAGAGGGATTTGGGGCATAGGGACAGGCAGTGAGCAAGGCTGCAGCAGGGCAGATTCAGGCTGCAAGACCCAGTACACAGCGGCTTCTGCCGGTTGGGCCTTCTCAGGCTTCCAGATCCTTCATGAGGGATCAACACTAGCTTCTTCTTGAAACCCGAGCACCTCCGGGCTGAGCGGAGCCCAAACATAAGCAAATAGACACACACACACACACACACACACACACACCCCGCAGGCAGGAGAAAGCAGGCGCACGTGGAAAGAAGGCCTCAGTGAGGAGAAAGGCAAGCACTTGCGAGATGAGAATCGAGGCCCCAGGCCGCCCTCCACCGACTGGGTCCCAGCCGCCTGCAGCGGGCCCTCTGCAGCTCCCAGTCCCACCAGGCCTGCCCTTTCTGAGCTCCTCCAAGACCCGGGCAAACCACCGCCTCTGTCAGCCTCCCCTGCTTGCTTTGATCCTGCATAACAGGCACCCAGGGAAAAGTAAAAATACCTGTGAGTGAAAGGAGCCAGCAGAACAGAAGCTGGGGGAGGGCAGGGAGGGGCGGGAGCCAGCCTGATCTGCCCTCCCCGCCAGGGCTGGGCACTTCCCTCTGCAGGGGAAGGGGGAGCCCTCAGACCACTGCCCACCCCCCAGCCAGGTCCAAAACAGCCAGGAAAGCTCAGCTCTGGGACAGCTGGAAGGGTCCCTCCCCAGGTGAACTCACCAGGACTGAGCAGGTGCGCCTGCCCACCCCCAGGTGAGTCTCCACCGGGTGCTCAGTCTCGCTCCTCCTCCCCACTCCCCAGCCGCTGGAGCACCTCCTTCTGTGGCACCTGCCAGATTCTGCAGGGAGGGAGGAGGGGCACAGGGTAAAGCAATAGTTCACTGGCCGGTGGGCTTTTTCCAGAACATTCTCTTCAGTGAAAGGGGCGGGAGGGGGGGTGCTCGGCAGATGGTTGCAGTCTACCCCACTCCAGCCCAGCCACCCCACAACCCAAGGGTCTCTCAGACATCTGAGGAACTGGCCACCCCCACCTCTTCCAGGCCTCAGCAAGCAGGACTCCAGGCTTTTCTCCTGCCTAACCTCAGTCCTTCGTCTCCAGCCAGGGCCTGGGCCAGAAAGAACCACAAACCACAAACCGACAACCAGAAAAGCTGCTGCGATTTACTAAACTTCAATTTAGTTTTCACCGAGCTGCTTTTGCTTCTCCCAAAGCAAAAGAAGAAACAGACTTCTCTCAAACATGAAATAAAGGACAGCGACACAGGGAAGGACCCCGCACTTGGCTCCCAGGGGTGGGGAGCATCTTCTTCCCTCCCCGCTCCTCCCCACCTCCCCACCCTCTCAGGCTTCCGGCTCCTCTGCAGGCCAGCAGACCAGCCCCTAGGGTAGAGCCAGGAGAGCCAGGCCCAGAGAGGGTCCCGCAGGCTCCCCTGGGCCCCCAGCGCCCCCTCCCCACCTTCCTGAGCCTCCGGACCTGCGGTGGCCCCTCCCTCTCTGCTTGCCCCCATTCCCTCCAGCACCTGCCTGGGCTGGATTCACTTTGACCTCTGCAGTGCCTGGCCCAGCCCAGGTGCTTGGAGAACTCGGGGGACTGTGAATAGATACGTAGGATCGGGATTGAACCTCCTGAGCTGTTTAGATGCCTTGTGGCCCACATCTCACGTTTCCACGGAAGGAGGAGCTGGGGCTCCACTCCCCACAGGGAACCATGAGAGAGAACCTGAGGCCTCCCCCCTCCTTCCTCCACCGCCCACAGCCCCACCTGCGTGGGAGTCCGGGCCGAAATCACTGCACTGCAGGCCACTTCTGAGGCCCCCCTCTCTCCTGTCCCCCTGGGGAGCTGCAATGGCTGGTCAGAGGTGAGGTTTGCTAGACAGTCTCCTCTCAAATGGGCAAGGCCTAGACCCTGGGAGCAGGTCATCAGAAGTCCGTTCTACCCCAGCAGCACCAGCAACAAACCTCCACCTGTTTGAGTCCCTGGGAGAGGGGATGCTCTGCTAGCTTCCTCAAACCCCAGCAGCACAGCCCTCTCCCCACATGGACCACATCTGGGGGAACCACGTCCTCCTCACCTTGATGTCTCTGCGCCCCAGCCTGCACCACACCTCGTGTCCCCCACCCGGGTGTGGGGACGTGAACGGATGATCCCTGGGCCCTTCCCACCCTCCTCTCCCAGGTAATCTATTTCTAGATGAATAGAAAGGGCAGCCCTGCTCGCAGGCACTCGCCCAGGCTGAGCCATGTTCTAAGAGCAAGAAGGAGGCCACAGTGGGGGCGGGGGCCCTTTTCCTCCACGGTTAATGCCCTAAAGCCTCTCTCTGTACGTGGTTATCTGACACTGGTGAGCCTGGGAGCACGTCTGGGGCCACATGGACAGCATCACCTTCATCTCTGCATCCCCAGGGCCTGGCTCCAGGCTCAGAACACAGGCAATTCTCCATCAACAACCAAAGGCAGGTCCCTGCCCCGAGCCAGCGTAGCGCCACCCTCACCAGTGGGGACCCAGGGCAGGGGGCGGGGGGCAGCAGCAGCATTCCAGGTCCACAGAGTGGAACTCAGACCTTGCACTGAATTCTTGCAACTCGCTTATATGATCAGGTGTGAAACATAATCCCTGACCCTTCAGTTATGCAACATGCCATCCGAGTGTGTACCAAGTGTGTACTGAGCTCCCGCTGTGTGCCAGACTCTGCTCTTAGCACTGGGGAAATGCTGGGAGTGAAAACAGATACAGACACCTGCCCTGTTAAGCCCACATCCAGTGGTGGTGCAGGGGAGACAACAGATACATCTACACACAGATGGGGATCCAGGGCTTATGAAGAGACACAAGGCAGGTGAGAAGAAAGGAAATGGCCCGGCAGGGGCTTTGTGAAGGAAACGATAGTCAGGGAAGGCTTCTCAGAGGAGGTGGCATTTGAACAGAGACTAAAAACAGGAAGGGCATGAATCATGTATCTGAGAGAAAAGCATCCCAGGTAGAGTCCAGCAAGTGCAAAGGCCCTGAGGTGAGCATACAATTAGCAATCATTGTTCAAGGAACAGCAAGGAGGTCAGGATGACTGGACAGCAGTAGGAAGGCGGAGAAGCAGGAGAGGAGGTCGGGGGCGGGGGGGGGGGGCTCCAAGCACAAAGCCAAGCAAGGCCTGGTGGGCCACAGTATGGATAGAGAAAGCAGGGCCCACTTTGAGCACAGCAGCCAGGGACTCAGGACAAGAGAAACCACAGGCTCCATGCCAGCCACCCACTCAGGCCACAGCAGTTCACATCAGTTGGAGGGCTAAGCAAGCATATCTCATTGGCACTGGGGCCCACCAGTTCAGCCCAGAAAATGCCCAGCCTTTTTAAAAAAATTTTTTTGGCCATGCTGCACAGCATGTGGGATCTTAGTTTCCTGACCAGGAAGCAAACCTGCACCTCCTGCTTTAAAAATGCGGAGTCTTAACCACTGGACCACCAGGGAAGGCCCCAGAAAATGCCCAGCCTTGACTGTCCCCCTCTCCCAGGGCAGAGGTGCTAGCCACCAGCTCCTGCTTGCTCGGTGTCTCCTACTGCAGCGGCCCCCACCTCCATGCAAACCCTCAGACCTCTCCTTCCCACCTCAACCCCACCCCACCTCCTCTTGCCAGAACCACCCAGCTTTCTAGCCCAGCGCCCAAAGGGGCAAGTGTCTTTGTTTGCAGCTGTTGCTATTGAGGGCTTCCCACTAATGCTGTTTCTTTCTCTCTCCTCCTCCTTCCGGTCCCCGTTCCTGAACCCCAGCACTGCACTGGGAAGCTGGGGCCCACGAGCTTGGCGAGTCCATGTCCAACTCCTCCTGCCTCGCACAGCCACAGGTAGAACCACGGTTGTGGGGAAGACTCCCCACCCTAAGCCACCCTGAGGTTGGGCATGAAGAAGGCGCTGTGACATCTGAGCAGTGATCACCCACCAGAAACTTCAGAATCCAGGTCAAGTCCCCAGCCTTTACTTCTATATCCAAATCTAAAAATAACCCTGTAGCGCTGCGGTATGTTTACTAGAAGTCACGGCCCAGCCAGGACGCAGGTCCACAGGCTAGTTTCTGCCCCCCTGAGGGACAGGGTGGTGGCTGGGCGGGTTGAAGGTGGAGGATGGGGCAGGACCCAAACCTCCTGATCCCTATGCGGGTGGCCCAGCCTGGGACAAGCAGCCAGCTGAGTTCTCTGGGAGTGTCATCAGAGCCCCCAGATGGCTGGGGCTTTCTCCAGAAGAGGGAGGCTCAGGGGGACACCGCAGCCTGCCCATCAGCCAGGCTCGGCCCAGAACGGCCCAACTGTCATCACAGGCTGGCATTTCCCAATTACCACAGATAATATCTGCCTTAATTGAATGGGGCCCAGATAATGTCATTAGGCACCACATTCCCCAGTTTATTTAATATACTTGTGTACACATATATTTATGCCTCGCTGCTGCCATGAGATTGCTCAATGGTGAGGCTGATAATAAAACATTTCGACAGGAACTTTAATTTAAGGGGTGATTTTCACTATCCTTGTGGTGCTTGGTTTTCCCAAGGAGCCAACAAAAACTTGGACAGGCCTGTGGGCTGGAGGCTGGGGGGGCAGGCTGCATCCTTCCCTGAGCAAGTCCCTAAGTTCCTAAGCCTCCCTTTCAGGAGCCAGGCTCCGGCAGGAAAAGAGAAGGGAGGGTGTGAGGCAGATGCCCAGAGCCTGACTCCAGGCCTGGTAGGGAGAAGGAAGTGCGTTGGGAAGGCAGAGCTGCAGCCTGGGGTTGGGCAGAGAACGGAGGGAAGCCAGAAGCTGCACAGCAGGGAAAGAACTAGAGCGCCCAGGAGCCAAGGCAGTCTGCATGCCGGCAAGGGCCAAAGGCAGTGAGATCTCGAAATTAATTTTTGATAGTCCCCTGCTAACTAGGGCAGAGTGGACCGAGACACAAGCCCTCCCTGCTCTTTCCAGGAGCCAGCACCAGGCTGGGGGGGTGGAGGGGGGCAGAGGCAGGAGGCACCAGAAGCTGGTGCCCTCCGCTCGGGCCCACTGCCCACCGGGGGAAGCCCCCCCGGCCTCCTCCCTCAGGTCAGCCTGGGCTGTCGGCAGCTCTGCCAGCCCCAGCGAGCCGGGCCAGCGCCCAGATGCCAGCGCCCCCATGCCTCCTCCGGGTGGCACAGGCAGCCGCACTCTGCAGGAGTGAGATAACCTTCCAGCCGGCGGCTGGCGGGCCCAGCTGCCCAGGCTCTCAGTGGGGCCTGCCCACTGGAAAATGGGGTGCTAGGCTGAGCAGAGGAGGACAGCCGGGGTGGGCAGATGTCTTGGGGCGGGTGGTAATTAGGGGCTGCCGGCTCCACGCTGATCTGGGGGAGAGGATATGTCTAGGGGCTGTAATTATAAAGCTCAGAAGTCTTTATAAAGGCTGGTCCTGGTCCCACCATCTCGTGCCAGCTGTCCCCCTGCAGCAGGGCGGGTTTGGGTGTGTCTGAGCATGCCGGAAGCTGGGCAGAGGACCCCTCAGGAAGCAGGTGGGGGCTGCCCCCGACCCTCCCGGCCAGCACACTGCTCTCTCACAGGCTTGCTTGCCAAGGCTCCCTTGCCGACCTCAGCCGCCTGCCTGCCTCCGGGAGGCACCCAGCCTTGGAGAGGAGGAAGCCACACAGAGGAAGGCAAGGGGAGGAGGCAGGTGGAAGGAGAGGCCAAGAGGCTAGTGCAAACCCTGGCATGCGCCCTCCTCGCCCTCGGCCAGCTCAGGCCCTGTTTTATGGGATGTACTGCATGCCCCCCCAAATATCCCATTCACCGCTCTCCTGGAAATCCACCACCAGTAGAGCACTCCACTGGGTTAAGCACTGCCTTCCTCCTCTCCAACTCTTGAAACCAAATGCCCCTGGGAGGGGAGCCCTATAAGTGATTCAGACCTCAGAAAAGAACTTTTTGATATTTTTGTCCCTGACAGGGGTGAAGATGTTGACAGCTAAGGGGAGATTGAGGGCTAGAATGACAGAAGTTGGGGGGAGATGAAGACCGCAGTCACCAAATTCACAGGTGGGTGGGCAGAGGCTCAGAGGCACCATCACCAAAGGTTCCACCCGCCCCAAGGACAGGACTGTAGGTGCTGGGAAGGCCCTCTGGAAAGTGGTCCTCCGTGGGCCCCAGGGAGGGGCAGGGACTCTGATCCCTACTCCCCACTGTAGCCTCCTTGCCACTAGCCCCAGGGCCTGCCCAGGAGAGGAAATAAGACCCCTGCCCTGACCGCTGGGTGACCACACCCAGGGGCCTCCAGACTGTTCTGTGGGACTTCTCTGCAACATCAGGAGAGGCCCTAGAAAAGCTCCTGCAAATCCTCACCTTCTCATGGAAGTTCTCCCACCACCTCAGGCTCTGAGCCTTCGCAGAGCAGAGGCACCCATCCAGTGCATGAGGCCCAGGACCCCAAGCGGAGCCGGGGAGAAAGTGGGGGCCAGGGAGTCTCCTGGGGAAGGGGAAGTGGGGACTAGAACATTCTTCACTTCCAGCATGAGCTGGCCCAGCGAAGGGAGGCTGTGGGGACAGGGTGCCCCATATGGAGACTCTTACAGAGCTGCCCCCCCACCGGCAGCCCACAGCCTCCACCCTCACCCCAGAATGGAGTGGGGAGGAATATGAGGATCACAAACACACACGATCCTCCCTCCACCATCATCGGGCTTTCTGCCAGACTGACAGAGGAGCAGACAGACTCACCAAAGCTCCAAGAGACACGTGGCTCCGGGCACCCCATTAGGCGAGCCCGGCGCAGTCCCGCAGAGCAGCTTTCTCCCGCACCAGGGCGAGGAGGGTGAGCAGGACGGGGGCGGGGTTGGGGGGGCGGTGGCGGCTGGAGAAACAAGGACCCTCCTCCAACAAGGGCCGAAAGTCTGAAGGCGGGGGAGTCGCTCGAGGCCTGGGGGAGGGGCGCTCCCAGGCTGGGCCTCAGGACTCCCTGCGCCGCCACTGCCGCCCCATTTCAGCACAAACAGCCTCAGACCGCCCCGGTGCGGGGGCGCCTCGCGCAGTCGGGCCTCCACCTCCAGCCCCGCCCCCGCTCAGGGAGGGGACGCCTCCAGCTCCAGGGCGACTGGGAAGCCCGACCCCGGAGGGCACCCCCCAACACACACACACACACACTCGGCCCGACCCCGGAGGGGAACCCCCAACACATACACACACACACACTCGGCGCGACCCCGGAGGGGAACCCCCAACACACACATACACACTCGGCCCGACCCCGGAGGGGAACCCCCAACACACACATACACACTCGGCCCGACCCCGGAGGGGACCCCCCCCCAAACCGGCCCCCCCCACACACACACAACTCAGCCGGCTGCCCGCCGGGCGTTCGCGTAGAAGCAAAGGTTCATCAGGGTCCGAGAGAGGGTCGGTCCCGAGTGTCTGAGAAGCACCTGACCCCGAAGTCCCAGGGCCCTGGGGAGACCCCAGACCCTGGGGTGCCGTCCCATCCTGCCTCCGCCGAGCGCCAGCGGGCGCCGGAGCCGGCCGGAGACCAATGCGACGCTGGGGCGCCACGGGAGCGGGACGCGGGGCCAGCCCGCGGGAAGGAGCTCGCACGGCTGGCGCTGCCCTCCCGCCCAGAGACCCGCGGGGACCGGGACACAGAACGGCCCGCGCCCCCGCCGGCCCTGCCTCTCCGCAGAGGGGGCGCACTGACGCCACAGTCCCCACCTGAGCGCGGGCTCGACCCCCCAGCCGGGGAAACCCGACACAACCCCAGGCACAGGAACACTTTCCCCCGGACCCGCAGAAGACCCGCCGCCCCACTCCCGGTCCCAGCCCCGAGGAGAGACCCTCTACCCCGGGTCCCATGTCCTCCAGCCCCGAGAGCTCCGGTCCACCGGCCCTCCTCTGGGCAGCGCCGAGCGCGGGAGCCAGCCAGAGGCCACCTCTCGGAACCCCAGAGTCCCCGCCGCAGCTCGCGCCCCCGAGGCCGGAGGGCGCCGTCCCCTCCGCCCGTACCCGCGGGCCACAACTCACCGCGCGCCGGCGAGCGCTCGGGGGCGCAGGGAGGCGGCGGCCGGAGGCTGGCGGCTCGCGGTGGCCGGAGCCCGGGCCGCGGCGGGCGGCTCTGACGCTGCGGACCGATCCCGGCGAGGAGCCGCCGGGAGTCCCGGACGCAGCGGGAAGGAGCTGGCGGCCGCCCGGCCCGGGCTGCCTCCGAGCGCGCGGCGGGCGGCTGCTGCTCCTAGAGCGAGCCGGCGAGCTAGGGAGCGGCGGGAGGCTCGGTTCCGTCCGCCGCGGAGCTCGGCGTCCGAGCGCGAGGGAGAGTGGGAGCGGCTCCGGGAGCGGCGTCCGGCCGAGGGCTCCGCGCTGGGAAGGCAGTGGAGCGGGAGCCGAGCCGCGATCGCCGCCGGCTGAGATGCGGGCGCCCGGCGGCGCCGCGGCAGCCGCACGGCAGCAGGAGAAAAAGGAGAGCGAGCGAGAGAGCGCGCTGGAGAGCGAGCGAGCGAGAGAGGGAGCGGGAGACCGGAGAGCAGTGAAGACGCGAGAGGGGCGGGCTCCGGGACCACGAGGGCCGAGGGAGCCGCGGCGGCTCAGCCCCGCGCCCACGGCCGCGGCCGCGCTCGGGAAGGCGCGGGCCCGGCCCGCCAAGTTTGTGCGGCAGTGGGGCCCAGCGCGCGGCTTCCGCAGGCCTTTTAAAGAGGGAGCTGCCTGGGGCCCACCCCCGACCCCGCACCTCTCCGCTACAAGGCTGGGGCTCACCCCGCGCCCCGCCGCCCCTCCGCACCCGCCCCGCCTTCTGCTCCCTCTCCCACCACGCCCCACCGGCGCCCTCTCCTGGAAGCCCCCTTCTCCCGCCTCCTCCCGGGGGCGGATGTCTGTACCTCGACCGGAGGAGCTGGCAGGGACCCCTCCTGACCCTAAAGGTCGAGGATCAAGGAACAGAGCCTCCTGAAGCACTCCCGGAGAAGTACCACAAACACAGTGATGCCATGGGGTCACACTACTCGGCACTCCCACCTTCCCGGAGCATCACTGAGAACCCCCACCTTGGGCCAGCTTCTCACGCATCTGCGCCACACACGTGGCATGTGCCCCCAAGTGGCATGTTCATTCGCCCACCTCACTGCTCCTGGTTTGAGCAAATGACACAGGACGGGATGGGGCGGGGATTCCATCTGACCCTGGTCACACAGCCTTCAGGGGCGCCTTCCTACTGAGGCCGGCCCCGCCCCAGATCTCCACCAGCCTGGGAGAACCCCCACCCAATGGCCCACAGCCCACTGGTCTCTGTCCAGCATTGGTCTGCAAAGTGTAACAGGTGGCCCGGCCAGCAGGTAGGAGGGAGCCTCCCTCAGGCAGGGAGAAGCTGGAGCCTTGGTTCTCCTCCCCCCACCACCCCACGCCCCCCCCCCCCGGGGTGGAGGTGGGGGGATGCTGTGAAAAATCCCCCAAGAAAATCCCCCAGAGAAGGCTGGCCTTAGAGACAGGCAGGGGAGGAAGAGCGGGAGGGAGCCTTACAGCCTCTTAGGATTGCAAGAGCATCTCGTCCCAGACTGCAGAAGCGTCTTCAATTAGAGCTGTGACGTGTGTGACTGTCCTTGTCCCAGGGAGGGTGCTAAGCACAGTGCCAGGGAGCTGGGGGTGGGGGGCAGTGCAGAGGGGGGAGCGGCTGACTAGCCTCCTCCCTCCCCCATATCAGTCATCCCGGCTGACCTGCAGAGTGCCACTGGGCTCCAGTGTGCCCAGGCCTGGGGGACTCAGTGCCCCCACAACCCCACCCCTCATTTCCACAGATGATTTCTTCTAGATCAGGGGAATGTTTGGAAGGGCCTGGGAATAGCAGGGCCTGACCCTGCCCTACGAGTCTGCCCTTTCTCCCTCCCTGTTCCCCATCCAATACCCTGTGTCTTCCCAAAGACCCACTCAGACACCCCCTCCTCCAGAATTCCAGACACCCCCCGGCCAGAACCACATCTTGTTCACCACGGTTCATCCAGGGCCTGGCACTGTGCCTGGCCCGTATCGAAAGCTCAGTGAATGTCTGGTGAATAAATACATGTTGGCAAAGCATGAACTGTCTTTGTAAAGCTCGCATGTGATAGCCCCAAATACATGTCTCATTTACCCAGTTAGACTGAAGTCTCTGATGGAAGGGCCGAGATCATGGACTCATTCATGCCTTTTTTTTTTTTTAATGCAATCAGCACTGACCGAGCTCCCGCCTCATTCCCAGTCCCAGAAATACACAGAGAGCAGCGCTGCAACCTGCCCTTGAAGCCTGCACCCAGGGCCACGTGCACCTCAGCCCGACACAGTTCAGAGAGGCATGGATGAGCTAAGGCCACCACAGCTTGTGCTGTCCAGCAGCTCTGCCCAGCCAAGTGTACACTGCTCTGGGCTTGGAGGAAAACTCAAGTCACCCCGGGAGAGTGGGAACAGCCTACATGGGTTCCAGCCAAGCCCCAGGCATAGCTGGGTCCCCTGCCCAGGGCCCCTCAGCTTCCTACCTGCACAAGGACCATGACACTGGCCTCACAGCGGAACCACTGGCATGCCATGCACCCAGGGAGGGGTGCTGGAGGTTCAAGTTCAACCTGCTTTGGGCTTGACACACGACATATCCTGTCTTGAGCCTAAGTCTGCTGAAAAGATGGGAGTCTTTTCTGATTCCTTTCAAGGTCCACAAAGACCAGCACCAGGCCCTACTGGCAAGGCCGTCATGAAGAAGGAATAAAACAATAGATGCAGGGCACCCGGTCCTGTATTTAGGTGTCCAGAAATGGAAGCCACTGCCATTGTTAACATAGAATATAGTCCTCAATATCCTTTTGTGGAATGAATGAATGAATGAAACTGAACATAAGTGGGCCGTGGTTTATTGAGAACCAAAGGAACTCAGTCACTCTCCCCACCCCCTGGCCCTCAGCGTTGCCTGCACTCTGGTCATAATTATCCCACCCCCAACCCCCCACCAGCTGTGTCGCAGAAGGCTGGGCAGGCTATATTTTTCAGGGGTTAAAAAAAGAAACACTGTTGGCTGGCAGATGGCTGAGTTTGTGGACTCGTCCAGTTTGAAGTTTCCCAGCCTGAGGCCCAGCGCTTCTGGGCAGCCGTCCTGGCCCACCCCAGGCTTCCAGGTCTCCAGCCTCACTGTGTGTGGTCAGCCACCCAGCCCTCACCTGGGACCCCCAGCCTGGTCCAGCAGGGACACCTCCTTCATGCTGACTCATGGCTGACTTGACTTATAACAACAGACACACAGAGACACACAGACACACACACATACACAGACACACCCCTGCCACAGACAAAGTAACACATTCAGATACACATTCACAGACACACACACACACAGACCCTCAGACACACATGCAGAAACCCTCATGCATACCTCTAGGAATGTCATCTGGGGTCTCCTTTCCTGTAGAAAAGGGAACTACAGAGCCTGGAGAAGGGTGAGGACAAGTGACTTCAAGGAATTGCGTAGCAAGGCCCTGGCCTGGGCCAGCCATGAGGGCCTGAATTCCAAACTGCTCTTCAGCAAGTCGTCCCACTCCTCAGAGCTGTGCTCTGACGGGCAGAGGGGCACAGGGCTAAAAGCAGGAGGCCACGTTCTCAGTGCTAAGGCTGTATGACCTGGGGGAGCTGCCCAACCTCTCTGAGCATTGGTTTCCCCATCAGTGACATGACACGCTGGGCTACAGTCTCTCTAAGATGCTGGGTTTTGGTGTTGGGTCTTATTCTGAAACCTTTAAAGGAGGCTGACCTGACTGATACTGGTGGGGTCCTCGGTTGGGAGGGGGGCATTTTAATCCACCAGTCCTGCATACACAGGCCTCCCTAGGGGCAGGTAGTCCTAGAGGAAACAATCACACAAAGTTCTGCATGGTGTGACCTGGAAGCTCTTCCCGAGGTCTGACCTCACTCCCTTCTGCCACACCAGACTTGTTCTTCCTGCTCTCACTCTGGTCTCCCTAGCAAGGGAAAACACCTTGACATCCTTTTCCCACCCACTGGGTTGGCAACTCAAACTCACCAAGCTGCCCTACGACCTCTCCATTTCAGAAGAATCTTGGGACTTCCCCGGTGATCGGTGGTTAAGACTCTGCCTGTCAATGAAGGGAGTGCACATTTGATCCCTGATCAGGCAACTAAGATTCCCACATGCTGTATAGAATGTCCCCCCCCAAAAAAATTTTAAGACAACAGTTATCTTGGAAAATCCTGAAGTTTAGATTTTGTTGAAATAGATCAAAGTGAGCTTGAGGGTGCAGGGGCTTGTGGAAAGACTGGCAGGCCCGGAACCCATGAGAAATGATCGCCACGTGGAGTGGGCTGAGCCACTGCCTCACCCACTGGGTCTCAGATCAGTTCAGTTCAGTCGCTCAGTCGTGTCCGACTCTTTGCAACCCCATGAATCGTAGCACACCAGGCCTCCCTGTCCATCACCAACTCCTGGAGTTCACCCAAATTCATGTCCACAGAGTAGGTGATGCCATCCAGCCATCTCATCCTCTGTTGTCCCCTTCTCCTCCTGCCCCTAATCCCTCCCAGCATCAGGGTCTTTTCCAGTGAGTCAACTCTTCTCATGAGGTGGCCAAAGTACTGGAGTTTCAGCGTCAGCATCGGTCCTTCCAATGAACACCCAGGACTGATCTCCTTTAGGATGGACTGGTTGGATCTCCTTGCAGTCCAAGGGACTCTCAAGAGCCTTCTCCAACACCACAGTTCAAAAACATCAATTCTTTGGCGCTCAGCTTTCTTCACAGTCCAACTCTCACATCTATACATGACCCCTGGAAAAACCATAGCCTTGACTAGACAGACCTTTGTTGGCAAAGTAATGTCTCTGCTTTTGAATATGCTATCTAGGTTGGTCATAACTTTCCTTCCAAGGAGTGAGCGTCTTTTAATTTCATGGCTGCAATCACCATCTGCAGTGATTTTGGAGCCCAAAAAAATAAAGTCTGACACTGTTTCCACTGTTTCCCCATCTATTTCCCATGAAGTGATGGGACCAGATGCCATGATCTTCATTTTCTGAATGTTGAGCTTTAAGCCAACTTTTTCACTCTCCACTTTCACTTTCATCAAGAGGCTTTTGAGTTCCTCTTCACTTTCTGCCATAAGGGTGGTGTCATCGGCATATCTGAGGTTATTGATATTTCTCCCAGCAATCTTGATTCCAGCTTGTGCTTCTTCCAGCCCAGCGTTTCTCATGATGTACTCTGCATTTAAGTTAAATAAGCAAGGTGACAATATACAGCCTTGATGTACTCCTTTTCCTATTTGGAACCAATCTGTTGTTCCATGTCCAGTTCTAACTGTTGCTTCCTGACCTGCATACGGGTTTCTCAAGAGGCAGGTCAGGTGGTCTGGTATTCCCATCTGTTTCAGAATTTTTCACATTTGATTGTGATCCACACAGTCAAAGGCTTTGGCATAGTCAATAAAGCAGAAATAGATATTTTTCTGGAACTCTCTTGGTTTTTCGATGATCCAGCGGATGTTGGCGATTTGATCTCTGGTTCCTCTGCCTTTTCTAAAACCAGCTTGAACATCTGAAAGTTCACGGTTCACGTATTGCTGAAGCCTGGCTTGGAGAATTTTGAGCATTACTTTACTAGTGTGTGAGATGAGTGCAACTGTGTGGTAGTTTGAGCATTCTTTGGCATTGCCTTTCTTTGGGATTGGAATGAAAACTGACCTTTTCCAGTCCTGTGGTCACTGCTGAGTTTTCCAAATTTGCTGGCATATTGAATGTAGCACTTTCACAGCATCATCTTTCAGGATTTGAAATAACTCAACTGGAATTCCATCACCTCCACTAGCTTTGTTTGTAGTGATGCTTTCTAATGCACACTTGGCTTCACATTCCAGGATGTCTGGCTCTAGGTGAGTGATCACACCATCGTGATTATCTGGGTCGTGAAGATCTTTTTTGTACAGTTCTTCTGTGTATTCTTGCCACCTCTTCTTAATATCTTCTGCTTCTGTTAGGTCCATACCATTTCTCTCCTTTATCGAGCCCATCTTTGTATGAAATGTTCCCTTGGTATCTCTCACTTTCTTGAAGAGATCTCTAGTCTTTCCCATTCTGTTGTTTTCTTCTATTTCTTTGCATTGATCGCTGAGGAAGGCTTTCTTATCTCTCTGCTGTTCTTTGGAACTCTGCATTCAGATGCCTATATCTTTCCTTTTCTCCTTTGCATGGGGTCTGATGGGTTTCAATTTTGGTTTCCCCTCAACCAGGCCATGACATGGAGATGTCTCTGCTGGGGGTGGGGGGTGGGTTGTTTAAACAATCCCTGTGCCCTGGCAGGTCATTTGCGGGATGAAGAGCTGACTACAAGAAAAGGCCCAGCTCCAGCCTCTGCAGAGAATCCTGAGTCACCCTGCAGGCTCAGCGGGGTTGAGGACAGCTGGGGTCAGAGGTGAGGCCCTGGGTCAAACATCTTGGGGTAAGTCATCCCTGCTGTGCCTCCCAGACCAGACCAGCCCTCCCCCTCTGCCCCACAGAGATACTACGTCTCAAGGGCATGGGTACCTGGAAATTCCCCCAGGCCAGGCTCTTGGACAGGCCAAGGAGTGACCACCCCTTGGAGGCTGGGATGGCTCCAACCTCAGGAATCTTCCCACACCGCCTGGAACTTTCTCGGGTCTTTGACTTGGACTAATAAGCTGGCTAAAGCTAAACCTTTCCACAATTCCAAAATCCCACAGGCTCTGTAAAGCAGTTTGTCCATAAATTTTCGGCATACTCATTTAGCTGCAAAACCTGATGTGAAATCAAGTCATTGTCCCTGTCTTGCTCCCTCAGTGGGAGAAGTCTCTTTTACCTCAGGAACCTGGGCCAGCATATTTGTTTTTGGGGTCCTACCCCCAGGCCCCCGGGGATGCTGCACACTACATCATATTTGTGCCATATTATCTCTCTCAATTCCAAAACCACTCGGCCCCCCAAAGCCTATGCACCTGGAATCATCCCATTTGGACCAAAGAGTCTCCAAGGTCCGCAGTACAGCTCTGTCTACACCCTCCCACCCACCACTCCCACCCCCGTCATATGGGAAGAGGAAAGAGACCAGAGGGAGCAGAGAGCGGGTCCTGAACACGGTTCTACTAAACCCCAGCGCTGGGGACCTGACCTGGCAGAAGCTGGAACAGGTGGGTAAGGATTGAGGGGACAGTCAGCCCCAGATTGCTAGAGAGAGGGGACGTGGAAGAGGAAGCACAGGGGGCACTCTGCGGCCACCCCAACATCTTCAGTGCCAGGGAAGGAAAGCCTGGGGGTCAGGGCCCCCAGAGGAAGCATCTCTTAGAGATGCTCTTGAAAGAGGATTAGGCTTTGGAAGGGCTGAGCACCCAGGTTGTGGAGGAGTGGGGTACACAGCCTGACTGGGCACCTGACCCTCCACGGGCGGAGCCTGTGCCAAGCATGAAGTGGGTGCCCAGTAAATGTTCACTTGTTAAATGAATGATTGATCCCTGCCCCAGAGAGAAGGATGCTTCCTCCTCCTAGATGTTTTAATATCTATTTTTTTATTTATTTGGCCGCGCCGGGTCTTAGATGTGGCATGCAGGATCTTCACTCTTAGCTGTGGCATGCGAGATCTAGCTTCCTGACCAGGGACCAAACCCCCTGCTTAGGGAGCGTGGAGCCTCAGCCACTGGACCACCGGGGAAGCTCCCTCCTCCTTGATTTTCAGTGTCTCCTCCTCCTCCCTCTGCCTCCTTTTTCTTAAGACTCTGGATTTTCCGGCCTCTTTGCCACGCTGTAATTTAAAACTACTTATCATCCCTCTCCTTCCACACGTCCTCCGGGGGGCTGTCAGCTGTGAGCCCAGTGTCATTAGGATGAATGTCACAGCCACGATGTCAAAATACAATTAACGTTGAAAAGCCCCTCCCGCCCCGCCCTGGGCCTCTTGGCTGGCCTGCTCCTCCCGCCAACGGCAGGGCTCTGGGCATCAGGAGAGCAGCCGGGGCCAGGGCAGGAGGGGCTGCCACCCATCGGGCCTGGCAGGAGGCGGGGGAGGGAACGGGGTGGCGGGGGCAGACAGCCTGGAATGGGGACGCCTCTCCTCCTGGCTGCACCGCCCCCCTGCCCTGCCTTCTCCACATCCTCCCAATCCCTTCCCTCTCACCCACTGCACCTCCTTGATCATCACACACTCGCAGAGCAGCCCCGCCTCAAACACTGTCCCCAGCACCTGTGCTAGAGGGCATGTGTCCCATGACGCTGTCCTCTGAGCCTCCGCTCCCTCCTCCAGCAAATACAAACCATGATTCTGCAGCCACTCGAAGGAAAGGATGGGGCTGAGAAGAGCTTTTTAGATCTAAGGGAGCCCTATGATCAAAGCTTTAGCTTGTCCTCCAAACAGGCCCCAGGTCCTTGGGTTGGGGCAAAGGCCACAAAGCCCAGCTGGCTGACTGACAGCAGGGCTGGGGATCCCTGGCAGGCCCCTCCATCACCCCCCTACACACACACCCCAGCCTCTGCCCTCCTCAGGGACCCCCTGGACAGTGGGTAAGGAAGCCCCAGCATTTTCTCCCTAAGGTGGAGTCAGACAGCGGGCAGGCAGAAAGCTAAAAGGACTCCCAGGCCTGCCTCTTGTTAGTGGCGCCTGAAAGAGGGTAGATCCCCAAGCCCCTGCTGTCTCCAAGGCTTTCATCCTCACAGCCGGCAGCACCCCCCACGCAGAAATACCGCATGGCAGGGGGGTGTCATGGTCAGGTCACTGCCCTGCCCATCCCCACAACCTCATTTATCCAGGAAAGCTGAGCCATACACTCGGGGGCTCTGCTTCCTCTAAGGCAGCAGCAGTTGACCACCCCTCACCTTCCTCCACCTCAGCTTGTCCTTGCCTCCTGTACCCACGAAGACCAAACATCACCTAGACCCCCAAGGGGGACAAAGCAGTGCCAAGAAAGAAAAGCCCTCACCCACCCACCATCTCCTACCCCCGTGGGCTGCATTTTAATGGCATTTGATTGGATTGGATGTGCTTTTAATTCCCTCCTGGGACGTCAGAAGGAGGAGGGGAGAATCTTTAATTCATCCAACTGAAATATTAATAGAACTCCAACCCGCTGGAGTGGGGTCTGAGGCCCCCCACAACAGGAGACATTGGGAGACCAGCAGGAGGCAGGTGGGAGAGGGCCAGGTGGAGGATGGGCCCCACCCTGCCCAGAGGTCCCAGGCCTCCCACCCCACTCCACCCGCCCTGGGCCCCCTCACCCCCGCCCTCCCTACCTCAGAGACCTGTACCAGCCCTTGAGGGTACAGATGAGGAACTGAGGCCCAGAGAGGGGGAGCCATGGGCCAGGGTTGCACAGCACCGTCACTTCAGCGTTCAGTCTGACCCTGGCCCTGGCTCCGTTCTGCACGGCCCAGCTCCGAGCCCACAGCCGCTCGGCCCACAGCTTCTCTGACCCCAGCGCACGGTAGTCATAGGAGGAGCAGGGCTCCTGAAGCACTGGCTCCACCCCACCCCACGTCCCCAACCTGCTGGCAGAGCCTGAATGCCTTCCCAGGGGCAAAGACTTGGCCCACAACTGCAGAGGCCACGGCTGATGGCAGACAGACCCCTCCAAGAGCAGGAGGTGAGTAGGGAGGAGAGCACAGCAGGTGAAACCTCCGGGGCACAGAGTGGAAGCTGGGAGCAGGAGAGGCCCCCTGTGTTCCCAGGAGGCCATGTCTGGGTGTTCAGGACCAGGGCTGACCTGCCTGTGCGTGTGTGCGTGCGTGCTAACTCCCTTCAGTCATGTCCAATTCTTTGGGACCCTATGACCATAGCCCTCCAGGCTCCTCTGTCCATGGGATTCTCCAGGCAAGAATACTGGAGTGGGTTGCCGTGTCCTCCCCCAGGGCATCTCCCCGACCCAGGGGCTGAACCTGCATTTCTTGCACCTCCTGCATTGGTAGTAGAGTTCTTCCCACTGACACCACCTGGGAAGCCCGACCCCAGCCTGTACACCCGGTCAATATGCTCTGTGGTTCAAGTCCAGTTCTTTCTCCACTTGAGCCTAATACGCCTGCATTCATCCCCAACTGAACACTCACCACCAGAGGGGCCACGGTTGACCCCTTGACCTCTGCAGCCTCATTTCCTCACCAATCAGGAGGAGACCCCCCACCAGGGTGGTCCCAGTGGATGGCCAGGTGAGATCCTGTATGCAGCTCCTGGCTCCCTCCAGCCAGAGACCCTGTGGACCTTGGAGGACTCAGGGTCTCTGGCTGGAGGGAGCCAGGAGCTGCATACATGTCCTCCAAGGTCCTTCTCAGCTCTGTGGCTGAATCAGGTGCTCTTGTCTCCCAGAAACCCCTCCTTGACCTTCAAGGCCCAGCTGACTGTCACCCGGGTCCAGAATTCCAGGACACGCAGTTCCCCAGACTTGGGGCAGGGTGGGTGTCCGTCTTCTACACAGCTCCCATTTCTTCAGTCTGTGGTGTTGGAGAAGACTCTTGAGAATCCCTTGGACTGCAAGGAGATCAAACCAGTCAACCCTAAAGGAAATCAACTCTGAATATTCATTGGAAGGAATTATGCTGAAGCTCCAATACTTTGGCCACCTAATGCGAAGAGCCAATCATTGGAAAAGACCCTGATGCTGAGAAAGATTGAAGACAGGAAGAAAGGGGGACGACAGAGGATGAGATGGTTGAATGGACATGAGTTTGAGCAAGCTGCCGGAGATGGTGAAAGACAGGGAAGCCTGGCGTGCCGCCGCGCATGGGGTCGCAAAGACTCGGGCACGACTGAGCAACTGAACAACAAGCTGGTTTAGAGCCTGGGGGTAGACAGCTAGAGGGACACAGAGACGAACGACTGGTTAGATGGATTGACGGTCCTGACCTCCCTGGGCCCGTCCTCCCAAAGTTCAGTCCTCAGGAAGCACGTGGGAAATGTGAGACCAAAAAAAAAAAAAAAAAGAATGCGGAGATGGAGATGGTGGCCGGGTTTCTGTCCCGGCAGTCTCCGGCAGAACACCAGCAACCCTGCCCAGAGCACCAGCAACCCTGCCCAGACCTCCTCGGGATGAGGAGCCCCGACGCCTCCTCCCCGCGAAGGGTCTTGAGGGGCCTCCTTCCGAACCAGCGCGCGCGGAACCTCCGCCGCCACGCGGCTCGCATCGCAGGCCAGCAGCGCCGCCGGGTGCCCGAGCGCCCGCACTGCACGCCGGCCCGGCCCGGGAGGGTCCGCGAGTCTGAGCCGGACCCGTCCCGGGTCTACGCTGCCCCAGGACTCAGAGCCCTCCCCGCTCCGACACCTGGATAAACACTCGGATCGAGAGGGCTGTTTTTCACTGGAGCAGATCCTAGGAGGAGGCAGCGGGGGCGGCGGGGGATAGGGTCTATTTCGGGGCTCCCTCCTGGCTGGGCCACCGCCTCCCCGGATTCGGATTCCTGCAGCGGCGGGGCTCACCTGCGCTGAAGACAGAGAGCGGTGGGGGAGGCACTCCCCCCAGGTGCAGAGGGCCAGGAAGGCATCGGGTTAGGGCTGTCCTAGATTCCTGGGCTCAAGAAAGGCAGAGTGGGGCGGAGGGGGTGGGGGGTGGGGCGGTACAGCAGCGAGGAGGCGCCTGCAGCTGAAGCCGCCCCTCCAGCCTTCCCAGCCAGCTCTGACCTCTCTCCCCAGGTCAACATTTCTGTGCTCCCACTGTGCGCCTGGCCCTGGTCACCAACTTCATAGCGCATTAGAGTCACCTGGGGAGCTTTCAAAACTCCCGATGTGCGTCAGCACCTCAAACTAGTCAAACTAGAATCTGTGGGGCCGCCAGGTGCGGTCACCCCGGGATGCACCTGGCAGCTGCGTCAGATCCCGCGGGGCCGGCCTGACAGGCGCGGGGCCAGCGGGCTGTGTCCCGGGTCGGCCTGTCACCCCCACCACAGCCCTGAGAGGTCCAGAGACCGCCTGCTCATCACAGAGACTCCTGGAGCTGAACAAGCATCCAGCCCCCTAGACAAGCCTGTGCAAACTGAGGCTTCCTTAACTGAAAGCCCCAACAGGCATAGGTACTGGGCCGGCATGTTTACTGAGAGTACAGCCGGGTCCTCCCTCGGGCTGGGGACTGAGGACAGAGCGGAGAGATGGGACCCAGGGAAAGAGCTTTTTCCAAATTGGAAAATGCAGTGGGGGGAGGGGGAGGGGGAGGGGGAGGGCAGTGCCCACTGGAACTCCACCAAGCCTCAGTGCTGGCAGCCACAGCTAGACTTTTTTCTTAATTGAAGTATAGTTGATTTACAATGCTGTGTTAATTACTGCTGTACAATGAAGTGATTCAGTTATACACACTGACACACACGCACATATACATACATTCTTTTTATATACACATTCTTTTCCATTGTGGTTTATCACAGGATACTGGATAGTTCCTTGTGCTATACAGTAGGACTTGCTGTTTATCCATTCTGTATATAAAGCTTACATCTGCTAGCCCACGCCCCCGCCCCAGCCCTCCCCCAAATCCCTCCCCCTCGGAAACCACCAGTCTGTCTCTGTGCCCTGATTCTGTGTCTGTCTTGTAGACAAGTTCATCTGTGTCATATTTGAGATTCCACATATAAGTGGTATCGCATGGTATTTGTTTTTCTCTTTCTGACATACTTGGTATGGTCGTCTCTAGTTGCATCCATGTTGCTGCGAATGGCACCATTTCCTCCCTTTATGGCTGAGTCGCATTCCATTGCATATATGTGCCACATCTGCTTTATCCACTCCTGTCGGTGGGCATTTCGGTTGTTTCCATGTTTTGGCTATTGTGAGTAGTGATGCTATAAACAGAGGGATGCGTGTATCTTTTTGAATTATAGTTTTGTCTGGATATATGTGCAGGAGTGAGATTGCTGGATCATATGGTAACTCTATTTTTAATTTTCTGAGGAATCATGAGACTATTTTCCACAGTGGCTCCACCAACTTACCTTCCCACCGACATCCCAGCTACACTCTTTCAGACAAGAGGAGGGAGAAGGCTCCTGGGACCTTTGCTCTATTCTAGACCCTTTGAAGGAGCTCAGTGAGGAAAGCAAAGCACTAACAGCTGTGAATTAGCATTTCAGTCCCATTTTACAGATGAGAGGACTGAGTTCAAAGGGGTAATATGCTTTGTCCAAGGGCACTGGACAAATGAATCCACAAGTCCTGTCTGTTCCACCTCCAAAATGGATCCTAAATCCACAACAACATGGGTGAAATGCAGAGATGTCATACTGAGCAAAAGAAACCAGACCAAATTTACATATTGGGTGACTCTGTGATTCCACTCACGCAAAGTATAAGAACAGGTCAGAGTAACCTGTATTGAGAGAAGTCAATATTGGCTGCCCTTGAGGGGGCAGTGACCCCCTCAAGTGTGAGAGGGGGAGTGTGAGAGGCCTCTCAGGTTTGTATGTTCCCCCTTTTATCTGGACACTAACAACATGGCTGTGTTCCTTCTGTGAGAGTCAGTTTTTCTGCAGCAAAAATGTCAATAAATTCTGTGTACAGAATTCTGAATGGGTTGAAATGAGGGCTCCAAAGCTCCTTCACCTTTCTCTCCAGCTCACATCTGCTTCTTTCTGCCACCCAGCTCATCCAGAAGGCAGGACACATGATGTTACAGCTGGGAACCTTTGGTTGCAAGCAACAAGATGACTCTGGCCAACTTAAGCAAAAAGTTTTTTAAAGTAACAGGAACTGAATTGACAATTCATGTGTAACTTCCCAGTGGTCTCTGCTAGGTCATCAAGAGGACCCAAGCTGGGTTCCAGGCTGCCTCAAGATAACGGCAGCTGCCAAAATCCAAATCTCTCCACACATCCTCCCAAAGGCATTCAGAACAACGGGGAGAGTAAACAGCACTACCATGGCCCCCCGCCCCACCCCCACCATCAGCATGACCAGGACACCCTTCACTTTCCAGAGTTGGCCGTTCCAGGACAGTTTTTCTAAGCACCTGATAGGCCCTTTCCTGTTTATACTGTTTTTCCTAGAAAGTCTTTTCCGGGGGGAGTTACGCTTTTGTGTGATCTCCCTTCTTTTCTATTGTTTTGTTCTCTTGGTCTTTGGGCACTCCAATATGGGTATGTTGGATCATCGTTGCTTATCTTTTTAAAAAATGTTTGCTTATGTGGTTGTGTTGGGTCTAAGGTGCAGCACGTGAGGTCTTTGCTCTTCACTGCAGCGTGCAAGACCTTTAGTTGCGGCTCCTGGAATCTAGCTCTCTGACCAGGGATTGAACCCAGGCCCCCTGCATTGGGAGTGCAGAGTGTTAGCCCCTGGACCACCAGCGAAGTCCCTCTTTGCTTATCTCTAACCGTCTCTTTCTCTCTGATGCATTTTTACTTTGAGATTGATTTTTTGTTCTCTTGGATTTTTTTCATTCCTTTTACGATGTGAATGCCTCTCATGATATTTTCAGTTGAGTACATTGCAATTTAATCTTTGCTTGTGAGATGATGTTGACTTTTTCTTCCATTTCTTTCTTGATTTTTGCTAACTCTCATTTCCCGTTTCTCATTTTTTAGGTCCATTTCTGTATGATATCTTAGAATTTCTGATTTACAGTGGTTTTTTTCATATCTACAAAAGCTTGTTCAAGGATATTTAGTGCAGTTTGAAGTGCTGTGTTCCACGTTTCCTCTGCCTGGTGGTGTTCTTCTGGAGGAGAATCTCCATCAGCTGAAATGTTTTGATTCTCATCTTCCATTTTTTTTTCTTTGACTGTACATTGTCTGATTTTTTTCATTCATTTTGAACTATCTTCTGTTTCCCTTGACCAGCAATCATAGGTGTTTGTGGATATGATGAGAGGTTTGGGTGACTATTTATTAGAGTTCTTAGTTCTAGAGCACCCTGTTCTATTGCTAGAGGAGCAGTAAAGCTTTTAATAAATCAATGAATGGTGTGTTTTCTGGGGAGAGTTTATATGTCTTTTGATTTAACGATATGTGGCCCGAGTGTGCTGCAGAAAGTATACAATGCCATCTCAGTAGTGTTCTTGCCAAAAATGTTGGATCAAATCATGCAGACACAACCAGGCAAATATGAATTGTAGGATATTCTGCAAGACAACTGGACTGCATTAGAGATGGCAATGTCCTGAAAGACAACATACAGGGGGGTTGCTCTAGGATGCTAAAGAATCATGACGATTAAATGCAGTGTATAACTTGGATTGAATCCTGGATTTGTTTAAATAGGTATCAAGGGCATCATTGGGACAAGTTTAAGTGTTGACTGTGTTTTAGATAATATTATTGTGTCTGTGTCAATCGTAAAGGAAATCAATCCTGAATATTCATTGGAAGGACTGATGCTGAAGCCGAAGCTCCAATACTGTGACCATCTGATGCAAAGAACCGACTCATTAGAAAAGACCCTGATGCTGGGAAGGACTGAAGGTTGGAGGAGAAGGTGATGACAGAGGATGAGATGGTTGGATGGCATCACCAACCTGATGGACATGAGTTTGAGCAGGCTCCAGGAGTTGGTGATGGACAGGGAAGCCTGGCGTGCTGCAGTCCACGGGGTCACAAAGAGTTGGACACAACTGAGCGAAAACAACACTGTGTCAGTGTTGAATTTATGGGGTTGTGTGTTAGCTTTTTCTGTTTGTTTTGTTTTTTAACTAATTATTTTATTTATTTGGCTATGCCAGGTCTTTCTTTGGAATTGGAATGAAAACTGACCTTTTCCAGTCCTGTGGCCACTGCTGAGTTTTCCAAATTTGCTGGCATATTGAGTGCAGCACTTTCACAGCATCATCTTTCAGGATTTGAAATAGCTCAACTGGAATTCCATCACCTCCACTAGCTTTGTTTGTAGTGATGCTTTCTAAGGCACACTTGGCTTCACATTCCAGGATGTCTGGCTCTAGGTGAGTGATCACACCATCGTGATTATCTGGGTCGTGAAGATCTTTTTTGTACAGTTCTTCTGTGTATTCTTGCCACCTCTTCTTAATATCTTCTGCTTCTGTTAGGTCCATACCATTTCTGTCCTTTATCGAGCCCATCTTTGCATGAAATGTTCCCTTGGTATCTCTAATTTTCTTGAGGAGATCTCTAGTCTTTCCCATTCTGTCATTTTCCTCTATTTCTTTGCACTAATTGCTGAGGAAGGCTTTCTTATCTCTCCTTGCTATTCTTTGGAACTTTGCATTCAGATGCTTTTATCTTTTCTTTTCTCCTTTGCTTTTCACTTCTCTTCTTTTCACAGCTATTTGTAAGCCTCTCCAGACAGCCATTTTCCTGTTTTGCATTTCTTTTCCATGGGGTTAGAGGAGAGTGAAAAAGTTGGCTTAAAGCTCAACATTCAGAAAATGAAGATCATGGCATCTGGTCCCATCACTTCATGGGAAATAGATGGGGAAACAGTGGAAACAGTGTCAGACTTTATTGTTTTGGACTCCAAAATCACTGCAGATGGTGACTGTAGCCATGAAATTAAAAGACGCTCACTCCTTGGAAGGAAAGTTATGACCAACCTAGATAGCATATTCAAAAACAGAGACATTACTTTGCCCACAAAGGTCTGTCTAGTCAGGGCTGTGGTTTTTCCAATGGTTATGTATGGATGTGAGAGTTGGACTGTGAAGAAAGCTGAGCGCCGAAGAATTGATGCTTTTGAACTGTGGTGTTGGAGAAGACTCTTGAGAGTCCCTTGGACTGCAAGGAGATGCAACCAGTCCATCCTAAAGGAGATCAGTCCTGGGTGTTCGTTGGAAGGACTGATGCTGACGCTGAAACTCCAGTACTTTGGCCACCTCATGCGAAGAGTTGACTCATTGGAAAAGACTCTGATGCTGGGAGGGATTGGGGGCAGGAGGAGAAGGGGATGACAGAGGATGAGATGGCTGGATGGTATCACCAACTCGATGGACATGAGTCTGAGTGAACTCCGGGAGTTGGTGATGGACAGGGAGGCCTGGTGTGCTACGATTCATGGGGTTGCAAAGAGTCGGAGACGACTGAGTGACTGAACTGAGCTGAACTGATGCCAGGTCTTAGTCGGGCATGCAGACTTCTCTCCAGTTTTGACCCATGGACTTTAGAGCACTTGGGCTCAGTAATTGTGGCGCTCAGACTTAGTTGCCCTGTGGCATGTGGGATCTTAGCCCCCTCACCAGGATTCAAACCTGCATCCCTAGTGCTGGAAGGCAAATTCTTAACACTGGACCACCAGGGAGACCTAGAGGAAAAGAACCAGGGAAGTCGCTTGTGTGCTTGTGTGTTAATTTTTAAAATATTCCCCCAAACTCCTAGACACTCCACCAATCAAGAAATGGGGCTTGGTGATTCCCTGGCGGTCCAGTGGTTAGGGGTCCACACTTCCACTGCAGGGGGCACAGGTTCCACCCCTTGTCAGAGAACTAAGATCCCACAGGCTGCACAATGCAGACAAAAAGAAAAAGAAAAAAGTTTGAGGATATATGTGAACAAAATGGCAAAATATGTGAACCTAAGTGAAGGGAATAAGAATTCCACTGCACTGTTCTTCCAACCTTGCCGCTTTCTAAACTTTCCAGTGTGCACATGGAGGGGTGGGGGCGTTGGAAAACAGAGAGAGGCAGGATTTATTTACTTGAGATGCCCAGCTTATGGAACTGGGAAAAAACACAGATGACTAACCAGGTCTCAAAGTATCGGGCACAACTGAGAGACTAACACTAAATACTAGCCAGGTCTTAGGGAGGACAAGACAGGAAGCAGAGCTTCAGCAGCCCTCGTCTTCAGGGACTTGCTGTGGAAGCCGAGCCCCAGCCATCTCACCTCCCTGTGAATTTCCACACAAGGTCCAAACCCCAGGAGAGAATCTCACGGGTCCAGCCCACCAGTGATGGGCCCACCCCTTCTTCTGTCCACCCTATCAGACCATAGGAAGGAGGGCACTTCCCAAAAGAAAATCAGGAGGCTATCATTTGGGGATGAAGGGAAAAGGCACAAATATTCTATCCCCAGGGCCTCCAGAGTCTGAATTTGAAATCATGCTGCTTTCCACGTGAGAAAAGGATTGACCCCACTCCTTGGATCCCAGTTTCAAAAAGTCCGCAGGGAAGGGATTAATTCTCTTTTCCTTGATCCAGTTGGCTCTGGCCAGGGTTGTGGTAATACAATTGGCCCCATCCCAATCACATGACTCCTCCTCATCCTGTCAGCCACCGCCAAGGATCTGAGGCCATTCAATAATATGGTTGCTATACACATTATGGGGGGAATTCCTAGAGAAGGGGGTTCTGAGTAGACCTTGTCCACTGCACAGGGTGGACTCAGAATACCCTGGGGACCTAGAGGAAAAGAACCAGGCTTGACCCTAGTAAGTCAGGGAAGCTGAGAGCTGGAGGTAGGGGGGAGTTGCCCAGACAGACAGCAAGGAAGGCGCCTTCCCGATCTCAGAGAAGCCTACTGTGGTAGGCACTTTGGGGCGCTCACCTTACCCCTGCCCCACACAGCACTGGGTGCACACCCAGGCCGATGTTTTCCAGCCCCCGGGATCTTGCACAAGAAAAAAGGAGAGATGACGATTTCTCTTTGTCATCTAGATAGAAAATGTGCCTGGATGGAAAACAAACTGGGGGACTTCCCTGGCGGTTCATTGGTTAAAACTTCATGTTTCCAGTACAGGGGGTACAGGTTCACCCCCGATTGGGGAGCTAGGATCCCACATGCTGTGTGCCATGGCAAAAAAAAAAAACAAACTTTTTTTTTTTTTAAGCGAATCACAAACTGCCCCTGGCCTGAGTGAGAAAGAAAACCCCCCAGCCACAGACAGACGGGAGGAAGAAAATGACGCTTCCTGCAGTCTGGCCGGGTCCCTCCCTGCTGCTCACCACGGTGCCCCTTTGTGCCCTCTGAAGGGGGATCCGGTCCCTTCCTTCCAGCCCAGGTCCTCACTTTTGCAGAGCAAAGAGGCCAGAGCCAAACTGAGCACCTGGGAGGGCTCAGGAGGGTTCAAGACCAGGGCGGCTGCCGGCTGGTGGGCGGAGGGGCGGGTCTCCGTGAGAGGCGACGCTGGAACCGGGACCAGGGACCCCGGACTCCTCCACAAAGCTGGCTTTGGCCCGGTCACTTGACCTCTCTGAAAAACGGCCATTGGGCAGCAACGAAAATCTCTCACTTGGCTGCCAAGGATGGAGCGAGAGGCTGAGGGTGAACTGTGCTCCTCACGTGGGCGGGCAGCGTCTGGCCCGCGGGGCAGCAAGCGACCTGAGAGGGAAGCCGTGGGCCTGAGACGGGAGACCAGGAGCGCCGGGCCTGCGCAGAGCCCCCTCCCTCCCGCCACAGCGCAGTGAGTGTTGGCAGCCAGGAGACCCTCAGGGTCGGCTTTGGGGGCTGGGTGTCCCCGCCAACGCAGATGCACACAGGCATCTCCAGGGACGCTGCCCCCTCCTCCCCGTGAGGGGGTCTCAGGACAGAGCTCCGGGCAGCCGTGTCCTCTTTCGGCCCCCACGCGGGGCCCTGGAGGGCTGGGGTCGGCTTCTCCCCCGGGGGGCGCGGCCCCTCTTCGGCCTTCGTTTCCAGCTCGGCTGCTGGCCGATGTTGGCCAGCAGAGGGCGCGCCGACATTCCTTTTGTGCATTTCTCCTTTGCACCCGCTCCCCCTTCTTGAGCGCGCTAGGGCCACGGGCAGGCGTGAAGGGAGCCGGAATAACCTTTACCGGCCATTGACCGAACACCTGCTGTGGCCAGGCCCTGGGCAGGGCCCTTCACACTAGTCCCGGACCCTCACGACGACCCCTCCAGGTAAACAGCATCACCCTCTTTACAGGGGAGGGAGCTGAGGCTCCCAAAGGTTGTGTGTGGAGGCATTTTCCACCAGGTGGACACACCTGGGCCCATCATTCACTCAGCAAACTGGAGGCTCAGCAAACTGGAGGCTTAAACTAAAGGCCTTCCTTACAAATTCAGTGGTAAGGGAAACAAAACGCCCCAACCAAAGAACTGGAAATGAGGAAACCAGGTCTGGGACCCCCTTCCCCTAGCCTGCTGTCAGCTGGTCCCAGGCACAGGCATGGTCCTGGTCCTTCCAGCTTTGTCCTCTTGGGGCACCGGGGCCCAAGGCAGCCCACCTACCGCTGCCCCCTGACCAAGCCCACAGCCAGGCCTGGGCTCAGGGACACCAGGAGCCGCGCCTTGTCTCTCAGCCCCAGCCAGGGTCTCAGCCTGTGCCCAACCTCCAGGTGCTTCACTCCCCTGGGTCTCCAGGGTCCTCTGCTGTCAGCAGATCCTGGCCTGAGCTTGCTCCCTAGAGAGCGAGGGTTCAGTCTACCGGCCTCAGGGATGGGGATTCCTGGGTGGCAAGAGCAGGGCCACTCACTCCAGGGGCCCCTCGTGCTGCCCCCCAGGAAGGGCCCCCGATCGGGCCTCTGGGGCACCGAGTGGGTGCCCGCCAGGAGGCTGCACTGGTCCCTGGGCCCAAAGGCAGCTCATTTCAGGGGGCCTCTGTCACAAGCCACTCTGTTTCTCTTCCCCAAATCCAGCTTTTGTCCTCTCCTGCCCGCTCCTTCCCACCATCTCAGCTTTCTGGCGATATTCAGGTACAAACAGGTCCAGAGCCAACTGAAACTCGCCTCACCGTGGTCACTCCCTCGTTAGGGTCACGTCCCTGCCAAGCAGCCTGCAGGAGGGAGGCAGAGATGAGGAGCTGCCCACATCACCTCCCTGGGGTGTTAGTGTCTCCCTGCTGTGAATGACGTCTCACGGGGTGGGCAGTGGTTCCGCAGGGTCCCCTGCCTGTTCAGTGTCCTGTGAGAGTCCAACCATCCTACCACCACTCAGCACCCTCCCCAGGGTCCACCCCACCTTTGCTGTTGCTGAGGGTCCCTTGCCCAGTAGCCAGCCCTTCCCTGGGGACCCCTAGTTCAGTTCAGTTCAGTCACTCAGTCGTGTCCGACTCTTTGCAACCCCATGGACTGCAGCACACCAGGCCTCCTTGTCCATCACCAACTCCTGGCGCTTGCTCAAACTCATGTCCATTGAGTCAGTGATGCCATCCAACCATCTCATCCTCTGTCGTCCCCTTCTCCTCCTACCTTCAATCTTTCCCAGCATCAGGGTTTTTTCAAATGAGCCAGTTCGCATCAGGTGGCCAAAATATTCGAGTTTCAGCTTCAGCATCAGTCCTTCCAACGAATATTCAGGACTGATCTTTAGGATAGACTGGTTGGATCTCCTTGCAGTCCAAGGGACTCTTAAGAGTCTTCTCCAACACCACAGTTCAAAAGCATCAGTTCTTCAGTATTCAGCTTTCTTTAAGGTCCAACTCTCACATCCATACATGACTACTGGAAAAACCATAGCTTTGACTAGACGGACTTTTGTTGGCAAAGTAATGTCTCTGCTTTTTAATATGCTGTCTAGGTTGGTCATAGCTTTTCTTCCAAGGAACAGGCGTCTTTTAATTTCATGGCTGCAATCACCATCTGCAGTGATTTTGGAGCCCAAGAAAATAAAGTCTGTCACTGTCTCCATCGTTTCCCTGTCTATTTGCCATTAACCCTCAAGTTGGGTCCCCTGCTGCCCCCACCCCGCCTGCCCTCCTCTCCTCTCCCCTGCTTCCGTGGTCACTGGAGAGGTCAGCCTAGCCAGGGAATGAGATCCCAGGCCCCCTTTCCACAGGCACCCCCACCCTCACATTTGGTCTTTACTGCAAGCAAGTGAACTCAAGCATGATGGCTTAACTAGGAAGGAAATGATTAGAAAATATAAATGGTCTTCTGCTTCAGGAATTAAGGCTTCACGGCTGAAGAGAACAGCCAAACTCTGAGAAACATATTTACTTGTGATATGGCTGATCTGATGAAAGATACAGGATGTCCCTAAGGAGAGCCCATTCTGGAAGAGGGGCCAGGGCCTGGCAGGGCTGGGGCGATAGGCAGCTGATAAAGTCCCCTCCATTACGGGAAACTGAGGGCTTCCCGGGTGGTGCTAAGGAAGAGCCTGCCTGCCAGTGCAGGGGACACAAGAGATGAGGGTTCGATCCCTGGGTTGGGAAGATCCCCTGGAGAAGGGCATGGCAACCCATGCCAGTATTCTTGCCTGGAGAATCCCATGGACAGAGGAGCCTGGTGGGCTCAGTCCGTGAGGTCACAAAGAGCCCGACACGACTGAGCGACTGAGCATGCACACGTGCACTGGGAAACTGAAGCTCAGGCCAGTCCAAATGGGGAAAGGGCAGTCTTGGGGCCCCTCACTCAAGGTGAGATGAAGTTACTTCAGCTCAGTGGCGCTTCTGATACGAGCACAAGTGGAAAAGCAAAGGCTGCCTGTAGTACTGCTTTCCCAAGACCCACCCAAGGCCCTCAAGACTCCTACCGATTTTTAAACAGTGAGCACACAGAGACCACCAGCACAGGGGAGGCAGCAGAAAAAATGAACTGCAGATTTAAATCCCTAAGGACAGAAGACTGGAGGGTTTCAGATACAAGATATAGAACATCTATTTATGAAATACTTGAATAAAAGGTGCAGTCATAAAGAAATCACTCAACAAAAGACTATTAAGAATGAACAGATAGATTTTAAAATAGAATTCAAGAGAATTCCCTGGGCATCCAGTGGCTAGGACTCTGCACTTTCAATGCAGAGGACACAGTTTCGATCCCTGGTCAGGGAACTAAGTTCCCACCATCCACACAGCCAAAAATAAATAAAATATGATTCAAGAAATAACAAATTTAATGGCTGAAATTCAAAACCTTATGAAGGCACATTAGACACAGTAGAAGAGAAAATTAGTGAGCTCAAGCTATATTCAAATTATCTGGCAAATAGCACTGACGGGGAAATTAAGAGTTTGAAAAAGATATAGGTAGAATTAAAAAAGCAAGGATGTAATTAATTAACATAAAAGGATAGTTCCTGAGGCATGATTGAAAAAGGAACAGTTTGGGGGTCTAGTGTCCATTTTATAATAACTCTGTCCATTAAAAAAAAATTTTTTTTTAATTTTTGACCGCAAAATGTGGCATGCAGGGTCTTAGTTCCCAGACCAGAGATCACACCCTCTGCCTCGAAAGCTCAGAGTCTTAACTATTGCATCTCCAGGGAGGTCCCTCATTCCATGTATTTGTGTCTTACACACTTTTCTACAGTTTAGAAAATTCTATAATTTATAAAAGTTTATAATTATTTACAAGTTGCAAATAAAACAAAGCTGGGGGTGCACACCACAATCAGCCCTGCACTAGAAGACGGGCTTCAGGAGGAAGGCAGATGATCACAGAAGGGGAGTCTCAAATACCTGAAGAAAAAGTGAGCAAATTAAATGGGAGGAAGATGAAGATGTGACGAGATGCAAATAAACCCTATCATAGAAAATGTGGATTTTTTTTTTTTTTTTAGCCACAATTTTCAAACTATTTTTAACACTGTAGCAGCCACAAGACATGTCAAAGGGCCACTACAGATGGTATTAATAAGGACCCTGGGAAGGGCTGTGAAGAGTCCCAGGTTTTGCCCTACTGGAAAGCTAACAAGCTACCTGGTCACCATTTCACAGGTTTTGGCAGAAGAGACGAGAGCTTCTGTCAGAAGAATTTAGTGCTCGAAGCTCTGTGAGTCGCGTGAGTTTGCATTTTTCCTCTTGTCCGACAGGTCCCAGGGGCCCATGTGCAGGGGCCCAGGTGGGTGCTGAACACCCAGCCTGTAATGACTGTCTCCTGCAGTGTCCCTCACTAGGGATACACAGAATTCTGCAATTCAACTAGAGAAATCCAAGCAGGGCCAAAACCCCCCTGGGCTTCTCAGATGTCTCTCAGAACAATTTTAAGAGGTCTAATTTGGGGACCAGGCCTCACCTGCTGACCTGACTTGCCTAGACCTGCTGTGGCCTCATTACTGAACTTTGTGCCTGTGATGAAGTTTCCTCACTGGCCCCAGTCTCATTACTGGGCCTCCCTACTGCAACCTCAGTACTGCAGCTTTAACAAAGCCCTGGGGCTGCCCAGACACCTGTGGCAGGCATCACCAATCCATCCCAGCACTAGTCCTCAATCCCTGCTGTGACAGTGTTTGCAATCAGCGCAACCAACAATCAGGAAGAAACAGATAAACTGACCTTTTAAAGAAGAGCAGCCGCCCATGGCCAAGAGAAGCTGTTTAGTCTCACAAGTCGGGAAATGCAAATTCAAACAAGAATGGAAAACCATTTCACACTCAACAGATTGTAATAGGCCTCCGCGGAGCACTTGAAGAAGCTTCAGTTGTATGTGTGGTTTGTTCGTGGAACTGTGAATTGGTGCTACCACTTTGGAGAAAGATTTGACAGTTCTTAGCTGAAGATGTGTAAACATTATGACCCAGAATTTCCACTTCTGGCTGACAACTGCCGAGAAACTCTTCTGTGCATGTCCAAGGAGACATGTTCAAGAAAGTTCTGTATGCCTATGGATCATAATCATGAAATATTATTCTTAGCAGGAGAGGAGATAAATTGTGGTTGCTGCCGCTGCTGCTGCTGCTAAGTTGCTCCAGTCGTGTCTGCCTCTGTGCGACCCCATAGACGGCAGCCCACCAGGCTCCCCCGTCCCTGGGATTCTCCAGGCAAGAACACTGGAGTGGGTTGCCATTTCCTTCTCCAATGCAGGAAAGTGAAAAGTGGAAGTGAAGTCGCTCAGTCATGTCCGACTCTTAGCCACCCCATGGACTGCAGCCCACCAGGGTCCTCCATCCATGGGATTTTCCAGGCAAGAGTACTGGAGTGGGTTGCCACTGCCTTCTCCAAAATTGTGGTTGGCATCAGATAAAAGACATGCAGAGGTTACAATGACTGGGTTAGATCTGCATAGATCAGCCCTGATAGACTTCAAAAGCACAATGTTGAGATAAAGCAATTTGCAAAATGATATTTAATGTTATGATACCATTTATGTAGAATTTTAGAACACAAAACAATACCACTTATTATTTATGGATAGATAGCTATTTGATAAAAACTTTAAAATGTGTTCAGGAGTGAAAAAAGACTTAAGGGAGGGAGAAAGAGGGAGGCCAAGGATAACAAAAAATTATACATATTCTGAAAAAAATGAAATATTTCAAACAAAATTAACTTGTTGGAAGGGTTATAGGTAATTGTTACATCATTTTCTGCACTTTTCTGTGTGCTTCAAATATTTTTAAATGTATGTGTGTTACGTGTGTGTTAGTCGTGTGTGTTAGTGTCCGACTCTGTGTGACCCCATAGACGGCAGCCCACCAGGCTCCTCTGTCCCTGGGATTCTCCAGGCAAGAACACTGGAGTGGGTTGCCATTTCCTTCTCCAATGCGTGAAAGTGAAAAGTGAAAGTGAAGTCGCTCAGCCGTGTCTGACTCTTAGCGACCCTGTGGACTGCAGCCCACCAGGCTCCTCCATCCATGGGATTTTCCAGGCAAGAGTGCTGGAGTGGGGTGCCATTGTCTTCTCCTAAGGGAAGCACTAAGTGCAATTAAAGCAAAACAAAGAGTGTTGTGAGTGTAGTGATGCCAGGGAGGGGGTGAATGGCATTAAGAGGTGACTGTTCGCATCCCTGCCTGGACTTCTATCTCCCTGATACACCCCTCCCCACCCCTCCCCAGCAAAGCGTCAGAGGCCTCAGCCGCCACCCCCTACCCCACCACCCCCACCTGACCAGAGGTCTTGTTGGCACTGCCTGGATCCCTGGAGGTCACCTGCTCCTGGTTTCCTGCTGAAAGACCTACTCCTTGCCACCTCCCCCCTCCCCTGCCCTCCACATACTCTTACTGGAGTCATATCCACCATGGCCGCCCCTCCCATCACACAGGGTTGATCTGGGTGTGTGGTATTCAGATCCAGAAGACCTGTGTTCCAGCGATAGTTTTGCCACCTCTTGGCTGTGTGACCCCCCTCAGGGCCATGCCCAGACAGCCCTCTCCCTCCACAGGGACCAGCGCTGCCTCAGACACTGCTGGTGAGGGTCTGGGGCCTCCTGGGGAATCTCGAGGAGCCCAGAGTCCCCCATGCCCCTGTCTGCTGCCCTTGGTCGCCTGGCCTGGAGGGGTCTCAGGGCGACAGACAGACACCGCACGGCTCACGGGTGAGCTGCCTGGAAGCCGGAGGCCCCAGAGTGAGCAGGGCTGGCCCGAGAAGCTCCTCTCTGGGACGGGCACTCAGGCTCCAGGTACCCCTGACCGTCAGCTGGCGTCATCTGTCCTCGATAATCAGGAGAGAGGGGATGATGCTATCGGCACTTCTGACCACGGGTGAACATCTGGAACGGCCGCGGGACTCGGGCGGCGTAAAGAAAGCCGCGGTGTGGAGACTGGAGGGGTTTTCTCCTCCTGAGCTTCGGGAGAGGTCCTCACCCTCATCCCGACCTCTCTGGACGGGTCCCTCTCGGCACGTCCTTCCCCGCCTTTCCCGCTGCCCTAGGCCTCAGGGTCCCTCAAGCCTTGGTTTTCCCTCCAAAGACAGGAACAGGGGCGGGAGGTTCGTCGCACCGTCACAGCCCAGGGGTCCAAACTGGCCCAGCCACAAGCCCCCGCGCCCTCTCCCGCCGCCCCTTTCGGAGCAGGCGCGGCAAGACCAGGCACAGCCACGTGGCGGCGCCGGGACATCGCCAGAGACACCCAGACCCAGACCACCCGGGCCCCGGATCCGTCCTCCTCTCTTCAGCCGCCCGCGGCCGCAGGCCCGTCCCCGCTCAGGCCCCTGCCCGAGCGGGGCCCTAGTTCACAGGGCGGCTGCCCCGGGAGCGATCAGCACAGCGGTGCGGCCGCCGGGACATCCTGCTGGAAGGAGCCTCGGGAGCGCTTGCATCCCGCGCGACCTGGAGGCTGGACCGCGGTAGCATCATCGGGGTCCTGCAGGTGCTCGGTCGGGTGTGCAGCGCCCCCTCCCTGCAAGGCCCCCCGCAGTGAACCGTGCTCCTCCTGGATTGTAAGAGGGAGCGGCCGGGAAGAGAACTTGAAGGAGGAATAGAAGACGTTGAGGCTGGCAGAGCACCTCCTGTGCCCAGCTTGCCGAGGCCCAGCCCTGGGCCAGCCCGGGTCACTGGCTCTCATCCCCATGAGGATGCTCTCCTCACCAGGCATTCTCCATCGCTTGGAGACATCCCCTGCCTTGGTGGTGGGAGCTTGCCTGCTCTGGAACTCATGGCTGCCACCCCCAACCCCAGGCCTCCCCGCCACACCTGGGCGCTTCAACCCCATGCAAGTGCACAGGTGCTGACCACTCTGCATCAGCCTAGGAGCCTGACACGTGCCTAACCTGAAGCCCAGGTTCCCCCAGCCTAAGGAAACTGGGGCCCAAGGACACGCTCCCCACCCTCACCCAGTCCCACCCTGAACTGGAGTCATCTCCCCAACACCCCACATGGGGGAGCAGCTTGGAGTCCTGCAAAGACCTGAGGGGCTTTAGAACCGGCCCCCCCACCCCCCACCGCCCCCCCCACCGCCGCCCCCCCACCCCTCCGCCAGACCTGGATTAAAGCTCATCTGAGGGCTTCCCTGGTGGTCCAGTGGTTAAGACTCCCCACTTTCAATGCAGGGGACTTGGGTTCTATCTCTGATTTGGGAACTGAAATCCCAAGAGGGATATCCTCAGTAACATGCCATGCCCTGGGGCAGACCAAAAAAAAACTAAAAAGCTGTCTGCAGTGACTGGTTCTGTGATCTATCTTGAGCAAGTCATCGAGTCTTTCTGGGTTTCACTTTCCTCATCTGTAAAATGAATGTGCTCATATTCACCCTGGAGGAACCATGTAGGTGAAAGAAAACTCCTGGTGGGTAATGGATGCTCAGTAAACTCTGGTTATTGAATATTTACTGGCCCCCGTTTTGTGCCAGGTCCTCTATTGGGGTTCAAGGGACCCCAGAGATGAATGAGATAGGACTGCTGACCTTCAGGAATGATCTTTGGGAAAGATAAAAATTCATGCTTCAAAAATTTAGGCAGCGTTTTGCTGATGTAAATGTGGAGGCATTCCAATGTTCCTTACGTTTCAGACTATAAACATGCTGCAGGTAAGAGTGATGGTGGCTCCCTTTAGTGAGTGCACACTGCGCGCCAGGTTCCTCACCTGCACTTATTCAACAGATACGCACTGTGGACCTCGTAGGTGCCGGGTACTCTGCTGGGAGCTGGGGCGCAAAGCGAGAGCAGAGCAGCGACCACCACACAGAGCAGACAGGTTACTGGGGGGAAGACAACAAAGAAATCATGACACAGATACACCCGTCATCGAGGTAAGAGCCTCGTGGGGACATATACAGAGTTGGTAGCAAGGAGGGTGTGCTGAGGGTGGGGTGGTAGGAGCATGCGCCCTGATGTAGGCAAGAGGGGGTATTCTCAGTAACAAACTGTAAAACAATCAGAAACCACTAAAAGTCCGTCTGCTTTTTATTATCGCTGTGTACCAGCAATTCTAAGTGACGCCCTCCCCCAAAATTCTTCTTGTGGTTTAAGACCTCAACCATTGCTTCAGTTGCTGTTGACTTTTCATAATATATATGTAAGTTTCAAATTAGCACATTTTAATAACTTATCCTTTAAGGAGCATTGTATTCCATTTGGAAGTTACTTGAGAGAATTCCCAGTTGTTCAGCACCACACCCAACACACCGGAAACCAGCTAACCGTGGTCATGTGGACTCAGAATGGTTCATGTGTCTGGAATACCTGTTGTACTGTCCTTCACTTAAACTGTGGGTTTGAAATAAACATTGGTAGCCTAGTTCTATGTGATCATTTGGACTTTTTATTTATTGAAAAATTTTCAACTGAGAAGATATTTGAAAGCTGCTAGAATCAGTCCTGAAGAAACACATCAACTGGACTGTGGTTCCCATTTACTGTGACATGGATTTTTTCAAAATTTGCCAAACTTATCCTTATGGTTAAGGCTTTCCCTAACTATTTGTGCATCTGTTTGTTCATTCGAGAAAAGAATTTCCAAATAAAAATTAAAATATTCATTGGTCAGTTATGATCAAAGATAACAAATCTGCCTAAGATATTTCTCGAACATGAATATGCAAGATAATCTTGACAAAGTCATTGACAGACTTGCAGAAGGCTGGAAAATGGAAAGTGTAATGTTATTCATTACTGCCATCGATATAGGCATGCATTTTTCTCTTTTGTCAAAAAAAGTATGTAATGTAATTTAAAAGTATTAATCTTTGACTCTTTTATTTATTGTTTTTCGTGTTAATCATTTTAATAAATATACTTTTCAACATTTGTCATGTTAAAGTACCATAAGGCTGTAAATTACACAAAATATTTCAGATTATTTCCTTAAATGTGCCAAAAACAGCTGCATTTTTGAAGAATGTCTTACAAATATTCAGTACCAAAACAATCATCAAGTCAAACTAAGATATATTTCTAATTGCAAAGTTTGCCTGTCCAGCAAAGAAAATTATATTAAACTCTAAGAAAGTACCATTTCCTGAATTGTTAAACAGCATTAAAATTATCACAAATAGCAATTTCTAGTTACTTTAAGATTGCTAGAAATGCTCTTCATCAAATGTTTAAAATTGTTGCACAATAAGGCATATTTGAAATAAAAAAGCAAAGAAAAATGCATTCACATTAAAGATATACCTTTGCTTAGTAAGTCATATTTATACATTTTTTACATATATGATACTTAAAAGAATCCTAGAGGAAAAACAATAAGGGAAATTATAAACATCAACTCAACAAATAACCCTCCAAGCTCTACAAAGTCATAATTTTAAGGGGAAAATCCAAAAGTCTAGTAGTCTTCAGTGGCCACAGGACTGGAAAAGGTCAGTTTTCATTCCAATCCCAAAGAAAGGCAATGCCAAAGAATGCTCAAACTACCGCACAATTGCACTCATCTCACACGCTAGTAAAGTAGTGCTCAAAATTCTCCAAGCCAGGCTTCAGCAATATGTGAACCGTGAACTTCCAGATGATCAAGCTGGTTTTAGAAAAGGCAGAGGAACCAGAGGTCAAATTGCCAACATCCGCTGGATCATCGAAAAACCAAGAGATCCAGAAAAACATCTATTTCTGCTTTATTGACTATGCTAAAGCCTTTGACTGTGTGGATCACAATCTGAAAATTCTGAAAGAGATGGGAATACCAGACCACTTGACCTGCCTCTTGAGAAATCTGTATACAGGTCAGGAAGCAACAGTTAGAACTGGACATGGAACAACAGACTGGTTCCAAATAGGAAAAGGAGTACGTCAAGGCTGTATATTGTCACCCTGCTCATTTAACTTATATGCAGAGTACATCATGAGAAACGCTGGACTGGAAGAAGCACAAACTGGAATCAAGTTTGCCAGGAGAAATATCAATAACCTCAGATATGCAGATGACACCACCCTTATGGCAGAAAGTGAAGAGGAACTCAAAAGCCTCTTGATGAAAGTGAAAGTGGAGAGTGAAAAAGTTGGCTTAAAGCTCAACATTCAGAAAATGAAGATCATGGCATCTGGTCCCATCACTTCATGGGAAATAGATGGGGAAACAGTGGAAACAGTGTCAGACTTTATTTTTGGGGGCTCCAAAATCACTGCAGATGGTGATTGCAGCCATGAAATTAAAAGACGCTTACTCTTTGGAAGAAAAGTTATGACCAACCTAGATAGCATTTTCAAAAGCAGAGACATTACTTTGCCAACAAAGGTCCATCTAGTCAAGGCTATGGTTTTTCCTGTGGTCATGTATGGATGTGAGAGTTGGACTGTGAAGAAAGCTGAGCGCCGAAGAATTGATGCTTTTGAACCATGGTGTTGGAGAAGACTCTTGAGAGTCCCTTGCACTGCAAGGAGATCCAACCAGTCCATTCTGAAGGAGATCAGCCCTGGGATTTCTTTGGAAGGAATGATGCTAAAGCTGAAACTCCAGTACTTTGGCCACCTCATGCGAAGAGTTGACTCATTGGAAAAGACTCTGATGCTGGGAGGGATTGGGGGCAGGAGGAGAAGGGGACGACAGAGGATGAGATGGCTGGATGGCATCACTGACTGATGGATGTGAGTCTCAGTGAACTCCGGGAATTGGTGATGGACAGGGAGGCCTGGCATGCTGTGATTTATGGGGTCGCAAAGAGTCAGACACGACTGAGTGAACTGAACTGAACAGTCTGAATATATTTTTGTTATCTAAAGGTAAAAATGTATATACATTTTTAGGAATAATTGATACTTCTCAGGAGTCTTATGATGGTGCATATAAGTGAATGAACAAATACAGCCTTAATCCACCGGTTTCTCTCTCTCCAGTATGCAGGCAATCACTCATGGAAAGCATGGTGTAGCTGACAGAATGATACTGGGCCTGACTGGCTCTGGACACGGCCATAGGGCAGATGGAGAGGATTTGGTAGTAGCCAGGGAAGATGGCAATTTTTATTTGATCGGATCTGGGTTAATGGTCGTCTGAGCTTCTAGAATGGTTCTGTCTTGGCCACATTTTGGGGGCAGTTCTCAAATATTTTCTGCAGTGAATCCATGAACTGCATTCAGTGCTTCAGCTGCTGCCTGGCTCAGGCGCATTCGTCCCGTGGCACCTGCTGGCCTTGAGGGGTCTCCTGAGGTGGTGGGGGCGGGCAGCTGTGGCTCACTGTGGGGACAAGGCCGCTAGTGGCAGAGGCACTGGAGAATATCCAGCAGCACGAGGTCTCCTGGGAGCCACTGTTCTGGCACCAAGACCTGGCTCCACCCATTTCTTTTTTTTACCATAGTATTTGTTTTTATTTTTTACCTTAATGATTATATATATGAAATTCAATTAAAAAAATTCACTGTATATTTTATTGGTTACTATTACTATGGTGACCCATGATTATTACTGAAAGCAATGTGTAGAGGAGGTGTATTTTTTTTTATAAGAATAACTGTTTCCATTGGGTATTAAATACTCTAGGTAGGAAGGCAGGAAAAAGGTGCTCCAAGCAGAGCAGAGCACATGAAAAGGCCCTGAGTCAGGGCTGAGCTTGGAATGTAAGAGTAACTCAAGAGTAATGTTGTGGCTCCAGTGGAATGAGCACAGACGAGGACCACGAGCTGAGACTCCAGAGGCAGCAGGAGTCATGTGATTGGGGTGGAATTTGGTTGGACTGTGAGAAAATGCAGAAGTAGTAACAAACTAGATCACAGTTTATTTCTGTTTCCCATAAGAAAATCCCAAAGGCAAGCAGACGGGTGTGTCAGTGTCAGTGACCAGGCCCATCCTGTCTCATTGCTCTGCCGAACTTTGCAGGGGCTTTCCTCCTCATGGCCCAAGATGGCTGCCTGAGTGTCAGCCATCACATCCTCATTCTTGTCAGCAGAAATGAGGAAAGGCAAGGAAAGCTCCACCCCACCTCCACATAAAAACACAACACCACACCTGTCTGCATCCAGCTGACCAGGATTTAAGTGCCCAGCTACAAATAGCGAGTTGTCTTTCTAAAGAAGAAAATAATGGATATTGGGGGAGGGGCAAGAACCTCTGCCTCACTAGAAAACAATTTTGGTCTTTATCCTAAAAGCAGTGGTGAGCCACTGAAGTTTTTAAGAACAAGAATGGTGTGAGTATACCTCCGTTTCAAGATGTAAGAAATGGCTAGAGTGAGCTGAGGTGTCTTGAAGGCAGCGGGAGGAGACTCCAGCAATGATCCAGGCATGGTTATGCAGGTGGAATGTGCTCAGAAGAAGTAAAAGAAGGTCGCAAAGAAGCCAAGGTTGCTGGCTGGCAGGAAGGACGGTTACTGAGATTGGCCAGAATGTAAGAGAAGCAAGTCTGTGGGTGATGTCATGAGTTCAGTTTTGGATTGTGATGTTGGAGGTGCCTGCAAGATGCTCAAATGGGGCTGTTGGCGGGCAGTTGGATACACAAATCCAAAACATTTGTATATCCCTGGAGGTCCAGTGGTTAAGAATCTGCCTTCCAACGCAGGGGACACAGGTTCGATTCCTGGTTTAGGAACTGAGATCCCATATGCCACAGGGCAATTAAGACTGAGCACCACAATGAGAGAGCGGCCAGATAAATAAATATTAAAAAAAAAAAAAAAAAAAAGGAAGAAGAAATCACAAAGAGCAGTCCAAAATGCAGACAGGAGTGAGAGTGTCTTGGCAAGGAGCCACTATTTAATACCCTGGGCCAGGTGGACACACACATGCACAAGTGAGAAAGCTGAGCCTGGGAACTCGGCCATGATGAGCTAGGAAGAGGACACGGTGGAGAAGGAGCCAGAAAGACCAGAGACGAACAGCAGGAGGGAGAGGATTATGGAAGCCAGGGGAACTGAGTGATTGAGAAGAAAGAGAAGGTCCCCAGCCTAACCTGATCTGTACAGATGCAGAGGTGGGAAAAGGATGGGACACCTGAAGTCACTGACAGCTCCTTTACGGGAGCTCAATTCCTCATTTGTAAAATAGGACCAAGACATCACTCACTATGCTAGTATTATCACTTCTCCAGCACTTTCCTCCCAACTGCCTAAAAGAACTTCAGTTTACTGGCGTCACTTGGAGAAGGCAATGGCACCCCACTCCAGTACTCTTGCCTGGAAAATCCCATGGACGGAGGAGCCTGGTGGGCTGCAGTCCATGGGGTTGCACAGAGTAGGACATGAGTGAAGCAACTTAGCAGCAGTAGCAGCAGCATGGCAGAGTCTGCCAACTGCCCAGTATCTATTCTCCCTTTTTCGGCTGCTGCTGCTGCTAAATCGCTTCACTCGTGTCTGACTCTGTGCGACCCCATAGACGGCAGCCCACCAGGCTCCCCCGTCCCTGGGATTCTCCAGGCAAGAACACTGGAGTGGGTTGCCATTTCCTTCTCCAATGCATGAAAGTGAAAAATGAAAGTGAAGTCACTCAGTCGTGTCTGACTCTTTGCAATCCCATGGACTGTAGCCTACCAGGCTCCTCCATCCTTGGGATTCTCCAGACAAGAGTACTGGAGTGGGTTGCCATTTCCTTCTCCCTTTCTTCCGCAGAAATGGAAATTTCAGCTGAGCACTTGACTATCTGGCTAAAGACTACCTTCCCAGCCTCCTTTGCAGCGAGGTGTGGTTGTGTGACTACATGACCTGTGTTACTGAGAGGAACCCTGAGCTTAACCCTAACCCTAACCCTGAATCTTTTCAAATAGGAACTAAACAAATCTGCCCTTTGATCTGGAGGAAGCACAGTTTTTAAAGGCTGTTCACTAGATAAGCCTCTTTGAGAGTTGTGAAGAAACACGAGTGGCCCATAAACTGTCTCCCAGCGTTGCACTAATACTGGATTTTGAATGAGCAATGGTGTAATTATGGCCACTCAGATACAAAGATGACTTGTTGGCAGCTTCCAGGAAAGTTCTCTTTGACTGTACGTTTGTTGCGTCTCGACATGATGCTTGGTGATAGGCAGCCATCTTGTGACAATGAGGAAAAACATGCCAACCCCTTGGCAATGGCAGAGATGAAGGCTGAAGGCAACCTCTGTGGTGAGTGACACTGCTGACCCACTCAGGTAGCCAGCACGGGAACCACTTCACCTTTGGTCACCTTGTTACCCACAGCAGAACTGTCCTCAGTGTTGAAGCCATTTGAAGGAGGTGTCAGGTGGAGGCATCCTGAATCTTGCTCCAGCACGGTACACCTCTCCCTCTTAGAAGTGTTGTGAGATGGTCCTGTGCAAAAACACAGGTGGAAAGTGCTTCCCCATGAGAGACCGAGCTGGCCAGATCCAGCGGATGGGGTGAAATAGCTCAGTTAGGAGTTTTCTGTATCTAAAACCACGGAGAACAGTAACTTGCCTGCCTACAGCAGAGGCTGGACCAGGTGGCTCATAGGGTCCCTTCCAGCCCTGAGCTCTGCGACTGTGTGATGCCATCTCACTCCGCCCCAGCACAGCTGCTCCTACACTCCATGGGAAAAGGCATGAGGGAGGGACCCTCCCATGGGGAGAGGGAGGGAGGCAGGGGCCACCTCCCTTGCAGGCTCCCCTGAGAGCTTATTCTGCCTCACATTCCTCACCAAGGGAAGCCCAGCAAGGACCTGAGCATGGCCTCAAAGGGGGAAGTTTTGACGAAGGCGGCTGTACAACCTTGGGCGATGGGGTTACTCAGAGGGAGTCCAGACCACCAGGGGGTGACTTGGGCATTAGGGGGGGCCATGAGGGGAGAAAATTGGGGTGACACATTTGGTGGTTTCACCGTGTAGCTCAAGGCTGCGGGTGACAGATGGTCTGTCAGATTGGTTCATCAGGACTAATGGGCCACTCTGTTGCCTGCCCACGGAACATGCAGGGTACAGATTTCAGCGGGAGCTCCTGGAGACACTGCCTTTCAAGTCAAACATGATTCTAATGGCAAACTCTCAGGTACCTTGAACAAACTGTTAGGTGTTTGGGGGAAAGGCAGGGATTTTATCAGCTTTCAAATCCTCAGATGGCACTCCTTCCAGTTAACTCTAAAAGCAACTCTTAGTACCTAGAGTGTGCAGATAATAAAGCCACAATCGCCACCCACCGGGGCCTGACCTCCTGGAGGGGGCAGCCTTCTCAGCTCAGAGCATCCTCCGCACTGCCCACCCCCTGGTCGCCCCTGCTTCCCATCAGTCAGTCCCCTGGACGCCCTCCATCTCAGCTGAGTTGGCCACCCTTCTCGTGAAACCGTTGCGGTGTGGATCTTACCCCTCACAGGCTGTGCCTAGCACCATGTCAGGCACACGGATCAACGCAGGGGGTGTGCCCTGCAAAGCACAGGGGAGGGCGAGGCCCATCTGGGAGCTTCCGCCAGGAAAGACTTGAGGAAGGAAGAAACAGGGAGATGAACAGAAGGAAAGGGCTGGGCATGGCGATGGCATGTAGAGGCACAGGGTGTCAGCGTTGAAGGAAAACAGAGGCCAGACCCTGGGGGCGGGGCTGAAACTCAGCAGGCAAGGCTTGATGGAGGAGGCTCTGAGTGGCTTTGGTGCTGTGGCATGGGCGAGCCCTGGGAGAATTCTGAGCGGGGAAGTTAGCAATCATAAAGCTTTATTTGAGCAATTATGATGTGCCGGGCCCTAGCTTCAGTCCTCACGACAACCCTCTATAGGATATTAGCGTCCCATTTGAGGGCTGAGGACTCTCGGCACTGCAACTGCTGGGTGGCAAAGCTGGGACTTGAATCGCAGTCTTTCTGGCCCCAGACCCTCCAGGAGCTAAGCTGTAATGCGCTCTTGCTGTGGCCATAAGCCTCGAGACAGCATGTGTCTTATTCATACCCACTGCCCTTGTCGGAACTTATCAGAGACCACCACTATGCCACACTGCCCGTCTCCTCCACCCCCAAAAGTGATGTCATCTTTGTTCAGGTAATATTTCCCACACAGAGTGGGCACCGGGCAGACCCTCAGCACGGACCAGCCACCTTGGAAATGGCTCCGCCAGCCCCATCAAGCCTTCAGGGCATTGCAGCCCTGGTCAATGACTTAACCACAGTCTCAGATGAGACAGACCCCAAGCTAGAACCACCCAGCTCCCAGACCCCCGTCTCCCTCTTGCTAAGCTGTGGAGAGGTTTTTCACTCAGCATGGATAACTAGTACACACTCTGCTCAGGGCCCTCCCAGCCGTGTGACTTGGGCACCTTCATCTCTCTGACTCTAAGTCTCCTCCAGCTCACACTTCTCTGCTCAACTCCAGATGAATGCAGTCTAGCCTCTTTTAAATGATCCCTCTCTCAGGCATGGGAACTTGGCATGTCCTAGTTATTGCTGTTCAATTGCCAAGTCATGTCCGACTCTTAGTGACCCCGTGGACTGCAGCACGCCAGGCTTCCCTGTCCCTCACCATCCCAAAATTTGCCACATGAACTTGGGCATGTCCTAGATGAATATCTTAAAAAAAATTTTTTTAAAAAAAATTTTTGGCTGTGTTGGGTCTTCACTGTGTGGGCTTTCTCTGGTTGCGGTGAGTGAGGCTACACTTGCAGCGGTGCACAGGCTTCTCACTGCGGTGGCTTCTCTTGGTGCTGAGCGCGGGCTCCAGGGCGTTCAGGCTCGCTTCAGTAGTTGTGGCACACAGGCTTAGTGGCTCCAAAGCATGTGGGATCTTCTCTGACCAGGGTCCAACCCATGTCCCCTGCATTGGCAGGAGGATTCTTATCCATTGGACCACCAGGGAAGTCTGACAAATGTCTCTTAAACCCACTTCCCACCACGGTTCAGGTCCTCATTGTCTCTCCCTTCAATAACTAGAAATTCTCCTCACTGATTCTCCTGTCTTGTGCATATAAGGCTGCAAATAACAAAATCCCAATACCAATGGATGGGAGGTAAGTTAGGCGCACAGGTGAAATAGTGTGAAGGGGATTAAAAGGTACAAATTTCCAGCTATAAAATGAATCACTGAGATGTAACGTACAACATAGGGAATATACAGTCAGTAACACTATGATAACTCTGTATGATGACAAGTGGTAACTAGACCTACAGTGGTGATTACAATACATGAAAACAGCGAATCACTATGCTGTATACCTGAAACTAATATAATATTGCTTGTCAATTATAATTCAATTTAAAAAGATACCAGTGAATTCTATTAGAAGTACTTTCTCTCTCACATTCAAGAAGTCTGGTGGCAGGTCGTGGGAAGTCAGCGTGGTGCACCGCAGGGCCAGGAACCCAGCCCCCTTCTAACTGGTTGCTCTTCAGCGTGTGGCTTTCATTCAGTTTCCTCATGGTCTAAAATAGCTGCTGTGCTCCAGTCATCATGTCCACATTCTAGGCACTAGAAAGGAGTAGTTGGAGACAAAGAAAACATCTCTTCTCTTTAAAGACATTTTGCAAAAAAAAAAATAAAGACATTTTGCTCATTTTCTATTGATCACATCTAGCAAGGAAACCAAGGCAAGTCTCTGCTGAGGGTAACCATGTGCTCTGCTGAAAAGGTAGAAGTTTAATCCTAAGGAAGGAGGGGAGATCAGGCATGTGAGACAACCAGCAGTCTTTGCAGCACTCTCCACTCTGCCGTCCAGTAATAAGGTTTCACTACTACTTTTAAAAAGCATTTATTTAGTTTTGGCTGTGCTGGGTCTTCCTTGCTGTGCTCGGGGGGTGGATTGTGGTGCGTGAACGTCTCACTGTGGTGGCTTCTCCTGTCATGGAGCACAGGCTCTACGCGTGGGCTCAGTAGTTGTACCACTCAGGCTCAGTAATTATGGCCCACAGACTTAGTTAATCTTTGACTTGTGGAATCTTCCTGGACCAGGGATCAAACCCATGTCCCCTGCATTGGCAGGAGGATTCTTAGCCACTGGGTGACTTTGGAAGTGTCACTTTTTATTTTGTATTGAGGTATAGCTGATTAATAATGTTGTGATAGTTCCAGGTGAACAGCAAAGGGACTCAAAGATACATACACATGTATACATTCTCCCCTAAACTCCCCTCCCATCCAGGCTGCCACATGACATTGAGCAGAGTTCCATGTGCTACAGTAGGCCCTTGTTGTTATCCATTTTAAATATAGCAGTGTTAACTGTCCATCCCAAACTCCCTAACTATCCCTTCCCCCTACCCTTCCCCCTGGCAACCATAGAGTTGCTTATTTTTTTAAAGATGACATAATCTGCAAAAAATGGACTTGAATTTAAGATTTAGCCTTTTGGATATACACAGAATGTTAGCAGTTCTGGGAGTGAGTATGAGGGACTTTCCCTGTGGGCTTACATATTTCTGTACATTTGAACTTTACAATAAGTCAGAATTGCACATGTAACTGAAAAAAAGGCATTTAAAATGAATATAGTCTATACTCTCCCTGAATAAAACAGTATGTGTTCAGAACTATACAGACAATTAAAAAAAATTTTTTTTTTGGCCACACTGTGCAGCTTGTGGGATTTTAGTTCCCTGACCAAGGGTCGAACCCAGGCTCCCAGCAATGAAAGACTCCATTCCTAACCACTGGACCACCAGGGAATTTCCAATAACTAAAGACCAGTTTAATCACTCACAATTTTACCCTTCAGAGAGATCCTCATTAATATTTTGATATGATGCCGTCAGTCTTCTTCGTATATTTGGATATGTGAGATAGACCAGATAGACAGATAGGTAGACACGTTCTAAAAACAAACTTAGGATCGTTCTGAATATAGTTTTTTCCAATATTGTATTATGAAAACCTTCAAACAGACGGCAAAGCTAGAAGAATTGTTCAGCGAAAACCCATACCCATCACCCAGATTCTCCCACTGGCTTTATCACATAAAAATCATCATGTAAAATACCCAACTAGATATAGTTTTTCAAATTATCTTTTCAAACAAAGACCTGTTTTGGTGTGCATGTCTATGAATTTTACATGTATAGACGCATGTTACCACCACAATCAGGATTCAGAACAGTGCCATCATCCCCGGGACACTCCCTCTTGCCATCCCTAAGTGGGCACACCTTTCCCCATCCCTAGCCCGGGAACCACTGATCTACTCTCACCACCACTGTTTTGTCTTTTCTAGAAAACCACATAAAGTGGAGCATACAGCACGTGTTGTTTGAGACTGGCTTCTTTCACCCATGTTGTTATGTACAGCAAGAGTTTGTTCCTTCTTATTGCTGGGTTCCCTAAATTAACCATAGTTCATGTATCCACTCTCCCAGTTTGGGTTGCTTCCAGTTTTGGGCGATTATGAATACAGCTGCTATCATCATTCTTTTTTTTTTTTAATTTTATATATTTTTGGCTACACTTGTTCTTTGTTGCTGTTCGTGGGTGTTCTCTAATTGTGGCTAGAGGGGGCTCCTCTCTAGTTGCGGTGCACAGACTTCTCATTGCGGTGGCTTTTCTTGATGCGGGGCTGGGACTCTAGGCTCATGGGCTCAGTTGTTGTAGTACACAGGCTTAGTTGCCCCTTGGCATGTGGAATCTTCTTGGACCGGGGATTCAACTCATTTCCCCTGCGTTGGCAGGTGGATTCTTAACCACTGGACCACCAGGGAAGTCCTCAACATTCTTGTATAGGTGTTTGTGTGAATGTAACAAACAGTAGGGTAAATATCTAGAAGTGGAATTGCTGGGTCATTGATGTTCCAATTTGCGCCTACCCAATGGCTAATGATGAAAGGTTGCTGCTGTGAGACATGTGCCACGCTGGGTGTGTGCTACGCCGGGATTCTTGGCCTCCAGAGGAGAAGAATTTGATCTGGAGCCAGAGACGAGACTTGACCACCTGGAGCCTTTGTGCAGCAAAGTTTTATTAAAATATGATAGATAGGGAAAGCTTCTGACATAGACATCAGAAGGGGACAGAAAAGAGTGCCCCTTGCTAGTTTTTAGCAAGGTGTAAAATTGCCCTTGTGAGATATAGCCAATATGCTAACTCATTTACTTTTATATTCTTTGTGATGCAGAGTAAATCCTGAATTTTCCTTCCAAATTAAACATACAGACAGTACAGAGAATAATATAATGATTGTGTGTGTACCACTCTGTATGGACAAGTGTCATATTTAGTCACTTCTTTGTACTCTCTAGCATCCTTCTCAGATGATTGCTCTAGCACTACAGATACCACTACAGGAATTTCTTCATACTTTCCAAAAAATACTTTCTTATCCCTTATATGTAAAGCATAATTCTGTTCTTTGGAAGGGAAAGGATGAGATGCTCAGCAGTGTTTTCTATATAGAGCTAATGGGTCACGGGGAGAAATACAGGTTAATTTTCAGCTTATAACCTTAGTATTTTTTTTTAGGAATTCTATTTATTGTGCCTTGTGTGTATTTGTCAATATTGATAACTTTACGGTATGCCGGGAATGAGGATACTAAATATTTACCTTTGCTAATAAGTTAAGTTTTTGAGAATTAAAAACAAAAGGTGTCTTTTGAGCAACTGTTATATTTGACATGTATACTGATTGATAAACCCTACTTCACACAAAGAATAATTAGATAAAATTTTTCTTTTCTAGTTTTCTGAGGTGAGTTGTATTGTGCTGGTGATGGAAAACTCTGCTGTTAAAGATAATCCAAATGTAGAGCTCTTTAGAAATGAGACACTTTCCTAATTAGTGAAGCTGCCTCATTCATATTAAATTTTTTATACATTTTGCTGTGGCTATGACAAAGTCTCTGTACCGCCCCCACCCCCCATTCATATAGTGAAATCCTAACGCCCCTCCTAGCCTGCTCACCCTGCTGCCATTGTGATGGCATTAGGTGGTGGGGGCGTTTGGGAGGTGATAAGGTTTTCAGAATGGAGCCCTTCTGATGGAATTAGCGCCCTTTGAAAAACTCCAAAGAGCTCCTTCCCTTTTTCTGTAGTGTGAGGATATAGCCAGAAGACCATCATCTATGAAGCAGGAAGCTGATTCTCGCCAGATATCAACTCTGTTGGTGCTTTACTTTGGACTTCCTGGCTCCAGAACTGTGAGAAATAAATTTCTGTGGTTTGTACACCACCCAGTCTATGGTATTTTGTTAAATAAGCAGCCGAAATGGACTAGGGCATAGTAAACATGTTTAAAGGATGGAAAAGGAAAATAGAAAATTAAATGGATAAAATTGGTAGCTAACATAGGGGTGTATTGTGCTTGGTAAAATGGAACTGCTTCTTAAAAGTTGACATAATGTTGAAATTGAGAACACCTAAGTGTAATAGAAAAGCTGAACTGATGTTTGACTTCTATATACATGAAACTAGATTTCTGCATTTAAAGCCTTCTATTTCTTTAAATTTAATTATAACCCAGTGTAGTATATTCAAATTATCTTTAAAATGAAAAAGCAAAATCTTAGGGTTTCACTTAACTCAATGAAGAGTCAATCTACTCCCTCCCTCTCAAAATTCCTCTTTGATCTTTTGGGTTGATGAAAGGTAGGGAGGGGTGAATTTAAAAATAGATGGTTCTCAGTTGGAAAATAGGTAGGTCACTTATCTCAGCTGAAATTAAATGATTTACTTATGGATTGAAAATTTGACATGAACAGTAAATACTTGTGGTCTCTTTGTTCTTCATGTAATATTTTAGATATTTCTAAGTATTGGATAAATGAACTACTTTATGGTTAGTTCAGGACTACTTTGAGATAGCTCTTGGGACTAATGAACTCTAGGCTTCAGAACTTTTAAATAATTTTAAGTAAAGATGAGCTAGAGGTCAGCCTGGGCTTGGGCCAGAGACCCACTTCACTGCTTGTGCTCGCCCTGAATTGACAAGGCATTTCTAGGAGGGTGTGTGTGTGCGCGTGCACCAGATTTTGAGAAATTGGAGCTGATCACTCTTCAGCCTACTAAGGTTTTCTTTCAAACACTTAAGACCTAATTCCTGTATGTGCTTGTTTAGCTACCTACTGTGTTTAAATGGCAATAATTTACAATAGTATTTATTTTGTGTTCTTATTCTGACATCTTTCCATAGTTCTTTTTTATAAAGGAAACAGGTTGGATTAGGTGATCTCCCAGGTAATTTTCAGCTTGGATATTATATGTTCACTTTCTTCTTTTTAAAATATATGTGTATATTTTAATTTAAAATATTTAAAACACAGAGTAAATAATATAGCAAATACTCATTTACTCACCACTCAGAACTATAAATTATGCAAATTTTGATCCTTTGAGAAACAAATGCAGTCTTACATATTCACTTGCAGCCACCTCATGCCCAAGTCCTATTAATTCTCTCTTTATATAAGGTGACTTCCCCGGTGGTTCGATCCCTGGGTTGGGAAGATCTCCTGGAGAAGGAAATGGTAACCCACTCCAGTATTCTTGCCTGGAAAATCCCATGGACGGAGGAACCTGGTAGGCCACAGTCCATGGGGTCACAAAGAGTCGGACACGACTGAGTGACATTTACTTTATGTCTGTGAGCAAGCTTATTAATCAGATAAGAGAGACACCTCAAGCTTGAGGGAGTTTCACCAGGCCCCTCTCCCACAATATGCATTTTTGAGATAGGATGGCACAAGGGGTGTCATTCCCAGCCATAAAACAATTGACATGAATACTGGTTTGTTGAGCCATTATCAGTCCAAGGTTTAAGAAAAAAAAAAAGGTTAGTCTTAGGCAGAAGCCGTTTTGTCAACACAGAATTTAAAGAATCCTCCTAATTTTGTGCAGAGAAGGGAAAGACTGTCTGTTATGGCAGTGTATTTCCTCCTGCCGCTTGGAGGCCTCTGGCCTTCCTGTTAACCTCTCAAGGACATTAAGTGTCTTTGTGTGTGCTTATTTGCCATCTACATATCCCCTTGGATGAACTGTCTGTTCAGATCTTTAGACTGTTTAAAACAGGTTGGTTGTTTTCTTACTGTTCAGTTCTAAGAGTTTTTAATGAATTTCGAATATGTCTTTCATCAAATATATGATTTACAAATATTGTCTCTCAGCCTATAATTTGTCTTTTAGTTCTCTTTTTTTCTTCTTTTTTTCCCCTCAAATTTACTTAGTTCTCTTTTATAATTTTTTTTGGTCTTTTCGTTCTCTTAAGTGTCTTTTACAGACACTTTTGATAAACTAATAAAGTCCAGTTTATCAGGGTTTTTTTTTTCCCATAAATCTCGGTCTTAGTGTCATGCTTTAGGAACTCATTGACTAATCCCAGGTCATGAAGATTTTCTCCTATGTTTTCTTCCAGACATTTTATAGCTTCAAGTTTAGATCTATAACTCATTTTAAGTTAATTTTAGTATACTGTGTGAAGTTCAGGACAAGATTCCCTTTTCTCTCACATAGACTTCCAGTTGTTCCAGCACCATTTGTTGAAAAGACTGTCCTTTCTCCTGTGAATTGCTCTGCACCTCTGTTAAAATCCACTGACTGTACGTACGTGGATTTATTTCCGGGCTCTCTGTTCTGTTTCATTGATCTGTGTGTCCTCTCCTCTGACCACACTACACTCTTGATTAACGTTGCAAGCCTGTTCTGTCCTAAAATCAGATCGTCTCATTCCTTCAATTTCATTCTTTTTGAAGAATTCCTTCAACTTCATTCTTTTTCATTGTTTCTAGCTGTTCTAGTTTCTTGGCCTTTGCATGTAAACTTTAGAATCAGCTTCTCTGTATCTATAAGAATTCCTGCTGGGATCTGATTGGAACTGTGTTAAATCTACAGATCAGTTTTATGAATTGTGTCCCCCAAAAAGATCCACTGAAGTCCTAACTGGGGCCCAACACATCACCTCAGAATGTGAATTCATTTGGATAGAATCATTGTAGATGTTGGGCTTCCCTGGTGGCTCAGAGGTTAAAGCGTCTGCCCACAATGCAGGAGACCTGGGTTCGATCCCTGGGTTGGGAAGATCCCCTGGAGAAGGAAATGGCAACCCACTCCAGTACTCTTGCCTGGAGAATCCCAGGGGCGGAGGAGCCTGGTGGGCTACAGTCCATGGGGTCACAGAGTCAGACACGACTGAGCGACTTCACTTTCACTACTGTCATTTATTGTAGATGTAATTAATTAAGACGAGGTCACAGTGGAGGAGGGTGAGTCCTCAGTCTGAGGTCCCCATAAGAGAGGCAGACACAGGGTGAGCACGATGCTGACCACAGACGCCGATGTTTGAGTGCTGCAGCCGCCAGCCGACGGCCACCCAGGATTGTAGGGGAAGATCCTCCCCTGGAGGCTTCAGAGACAGAATGATTCCGTTTACACCTTGATTTCAGACCTACAGCTTCCAGAGCTGTGAGACAATAAATTTCCATTGTTTTAAGCTACCCAGTTTGTGGTACTTTGTTACAACAAATATGATTGGTTTGTGGAGAAGCGACGTCCTTACTCTGTTGAGTCTTCCAATCCATGAACACAGTATGTTTCTCTGTGTATTAAAATCGTCTTTGATTTATTTCATCAACATTTTACAGTTTTCAGCAGACATCTTGCATATATTTTGCTAGGTTTATACCCAAGTATTTCTTTATTGTTGTTTTTTCTTTTTGGAGCCATTATAAATAGTATTTACTTTTTGTTTCCAGTTGTTCACTGCTAGCATATAGAAATATGATTGATTTTTGTGTGTTAATCTTGTACCCTGCAGCCACAATGAACTCAGTTATCACTTCTAAGAGTTCTAGAAATCTGTAGCATCTCTGATGCACTTACTCTCTTCAAAAAATTATATTAATGGCTATGAAACATTCAGTGATATTTCATTCTTATTTTAGCAATTCCCTCCTGTTGGACATTTATATTGTTTCCTTTTATTATTACTATTATTTTCAACAATGGAACGAATTTCAGATTCTGGGACATAAATCTCTAACACCCTTTTCTATGTCAGAGGTGAGACTCCTAGAAATGGAATTAGCTGGTCAAAAGGCTAAACCCTCCTCAAGCATACGTAGGGCTCAGCTGCTTTCCAGGAAGGTCAAGCCAACTGCTTCCCATCAGCTACACGTGTGAGCATTCAATGCTCTGAAACACAGCCAACTTCAGGAATTATCACTTTAAAGCTCATTGCCATTTGACAGGAGAAAAACAGTATCTCCCTTGCATTTTAAAGTAATCCTTTCTAAAATGCCCACCTGTACCCATCCCTGCTCAACACTCTCCATGGCTCCCTAATACCTTCAGAATAAAGTCATGCCCCAGGCTGACAGGTGGATTCCCCAAATTAGCTCCAATTCACTCCCTTCATTGTCAAATTTCACTGCTTCCTTCTACCCCAGGCTCTACAACTTGGCTGGTTATTTCCAGAACCTACAACAAAAGCTGGTTCCCCACCAATGCCCTGCCCATGTTGTCTGCTCAACCTGGAATGCAGGTATGCTTGCCCTGCCTACCCCTCACCAAGGGGGTACCTAGGAGAAGTTTAGAGTGAGGATCTGGAACCAGACTGTGTTCCAGCCTACCTCTGCTGTGTGACCTTTGGAAAGTTACTTAACCTCTCTGTGCCTTAATTACCACAACAGTAAAATGGCAGTAAGGAAAGCAGCTACCTCACAGGGTGTTGCCAGGATTATGAGTTCATTAAAAGTATATCAACTCTATCTGGCATTTGGGAAGTATTAATACATCTTAGCTACTACTATTGTTATTGTTATTCATAGCTGCCCCCTCCCTCACCTGGTCTATCATCCATAGGAATCAGCTCACTGCCACTATTCTTATTCCATTGTGTTTCTTCTTAAATGCATGAGCTGCATGTTTCTCATCTAAATGAAGCTAATAACCTCACCCCTGTTTCACAAACTCACGGTGATGATTTAAAGAGCTAATAGGTATCTGAGTGTTTGTTTTTTTTTTTTTACCTTTTGGCCGCACCTCAGGTATGTGAAATCCTATTAAAATAGTTCCCTGACAAGAGCTCAAAACCATGCCCCCTGGAGTGGAAGCACAGAGTCTTAACTGCTGGACCACCAGAGAAGTCCCCTGAGTGCTATATTTTTCTTTTAGTTTTTAAAAATTTTATTATTGGAGTGTAAGCAAATTTGGAAAACTCAGCGGTGGCCACAGGACTGGAAAAGGTCAGTTTTCATTCCAATCCCAAAGAAAGGCAATGCCAAAGAATGCTCAAACTACCACACAATTGCGTTCATCTCACACGCGAATAAAGTAATGCTCAAAATTCTCCAAGCCAGGCTTCAGCAATATGTGAACCGTGAACTTCCAGATGATCAAGCTGGTTTTAGAAAAGGCAGAGGAACCAGAGATCAAATTGCCAACATCCGCTGGATCATCAAAAAACCAAGAGAGTTCCAGAAAAACGTCTATTTCTGCTTTATTGACTATGCCAAAGCCTTTGACTGTGTGGATCATAATCAAATGTGGACAATTCTGAAAGAGATGGGAATACCAGACCACCTGACCTGCCTCTTGAGAAACCTGTATACAGGTCAGGAAGCGACAGTTAGAACTGGACATGGAACAACAGACTGGTTCCAAATAGGAAAAGGAGTACGTCAAGGCTGTATATTGTCACCCTGCTTATTTAACTTATATGCAGAGTACATCATGAGAAACGCTGGGCTGGAAGAAGCACAAGCTGGAATCAAGATTGCTGGGAGAAATATCAATAGCTTCAGATATGCAGATGACATCACCCTTATGGCAGAAAGTGGAGAAGAACTAAAGGGCCTCTTGATGAAAGTGAAAAGGAGAGTGAAAAAGTTGGCTTAAAGTTCAACATTCAGAAAACTAAGATCAAGGCATCTGGTCTCATCACTTCATGGGAAATAGATGGGGAAACAGTGGAAACAGTGGCTGACTTTTTATTTTTCTGGGTTCCAAAATCACTGCAGATAGTGATTGCAGCCATGAAATTAAAAGACGCTTACTCCTTGGAAGGAAAATTATGACCAACCTAGATAGCATATTCAAAAGCAGAGACATCACTTTGTCAACAAAGGTCCATCTAGTTAAGGCTATGGTTTTTCCAGCGGTCATGTATGGATGTGAGAGTTGGACTATAAAGAAAGCTGAGCACTGAAGAACTGATGCTTTTGAACTGTGGTGTTGGAGAAGACTCTTGAGAGTCCCTTGGACCGCAAGGAGATTCAACCAGTCCATCCTAAAGGATATTAGTCTTGGGTGTTCATTGGAAGGACTGATGTTGAAGCTGAAACTCCAATACTTTGGCCACCTGATGCGAAGAGCTGACTCACTTGAAAAGACCCTGATGCTGGGAAAGATTGAGGGCAGGAGGAGAAGGGGATGACAGATGAGACAGTTAGATGGTATCACCAACTCAATGGACATGGGTTTGGGTGGACTCCGGGAGTTGGTGATGGACAGGGAGGCCTGGCGTGCTGTGGTTCATGGGGTCTCAGAGAGTCGGACACGACTGAGCAACTGAACTGCACTGAACTGCTTTACAAATTTGTGTTAGTTTCTGCTGTACAATTAAGTGAATCAGCCTTATGTATACATATACCCCCTCCCTCTTGCTGAGTGCTTTTTAATATTGGGTATCACTCTGCTTCCCTGGTGGCTCTTTACACAATCTGCCTGCAATGTCGGAGGCCTGGGTTCAATCCCTAGTTTGGGAAGATCCCTGGAGAGAGGAATGGCACCCACTGCAGTATTCCTGCCTGGAGAATTCCACGGACAGTGGAGCCTGGTGGGCTACAGTCCGTGGGGTTGCAAAGAGTTGGACACGACTGAGTGAACCAAACACACACACAATCACTCTGTTGAGGGTTATCATCTCTGGCTGCCCCCACTGTGGAAGGAAGGAACAGAAAAAGGTAAGAGGTATGACTGACTGGGGGCTTCCTTGCTGGCTCACAAGGTAAAGAATCTTCCTGCAACGGAGGAGATCTGGGTTCAATCCCTGGTTTGGGAAGATCCTTGGAGAAGAGCATGACAACCCACTCCAGTATTCATGCCTGGATAATCTCCATGGACAGAGGAGCCTGGTGGGCTACAGTGCATGGGGTTGAAAAGAGTCAGACACGACTAAGCACAGTAAGCACTGTGCTGCTTCACCGAGTGCTCACCCTCCAACTCAGCAGTCCGGGCCCTGGTAGAAAAGGGGACCCCAACCCAGGGGCTTCAGGAGACTTCAGCAGAGGGGCTCTTTACAAGGATGCTGTCGGGTAAAGGGGATCAGAGAAGGGTGATGTGGCACTGGGACCAACAATGTTAGGAATTCCTATGATTCCCAAGGCTGAAAGGGAAGGCCAGACGCTAGTTCCTGGAGCTATGGTTATTCAGAGACGCAGGGGCAAAGCAGAGGATGAAGGACCCCCAACTTCTCTTCTTTTCCTCTGCTAGTGGGTACTGCCCAACAGAAAGCCAGCTGAGGAGGGGGCCCAGGGACATGGGTCAAGCGGTCAGCCTCCGAGGCACTGGGCTGGTCGGAGGAGGGGTAGATGAAGGAGAGTAACATGCATAGGGTGGGGGCGGGGAGGCGGGCAGGATTATGCTCCACCACCGCCTCCCATTTTGCGGATGAGAAGATGGAGGCCCAGAGACAGGAAGTAATGTGCCTACTGGCACAGAGCTGGGAAGGCGGGGCTGGGAGAGAAGAGTGAGGCTCTAAGGCTGTGGTCCCTCGGCCCAGCCACCGAGGACAGGCCGCCGGCCCCCAGGTGGTTACCAGGACCCGGGGCGGCAGCTCCCACCCCTTCTGGGTCCCTCCTTTTTCCCTCCCTTCCTCTCACTTGTCCATGCTCCCACCTTCGGTCGGCCTGGGCCCCGGGAGGGCTTTCGGCTCTCTTTCCTGTCTCTGTCCTTCTCCACTTTCTCTCTCCTCCCATTTCCTCGGTCTCCTTCAGGCAGCCTCTCCTACAGCCGGGTCTGATTCTCACCCGTTTCCCCAGCTCGGTTCCTGCACCACCACCCCCTCCAGACGCACCCCAGTGCCCCTCCGCCCGAGCCTCGGTCCCCCGCTCTCCCGGCCGGCCCGGCCCCCGACGCGCCGCCCTGCCGCCGCCGGCGCTCCGCCCACCCCTGCGGCAGGCGCGGGGGCCGGGTCGGCGGGAGGGGCGGGGAGAGCGCGGCTGGCGCGGCGCCCGGCCTGAGTCACACGCATGAGGCAGCGTGAGTCAGGCGCGGAGGGAAGTCCCTACGGAAGGGGCTTTCGGAGCCGCAATCGAATCTCAGGGAAAGAGAAAGTGTTCGGAACGCGCCTCTGACACAGTGACCTTGTGTGAGCCCGGGCCGTACACACCCCCACACCCTCTCCGCAGACGACAACACGCACACCCCCAGCCCACCGAGGGGAGGGCCCGGCCCGCGGCTTCGGGCCGGGACTCTGCATCTAGGGTCCCAGGGGCCCTTTCGGTCTGTTTCCTCCACTGGGCAAACCCTCTCCTAGCTTCCAGCACCGCTGGTCTGCTGCCAGACCCCAGACTCATTTGTCCACACGCAGTGGGGGGCACGGGGTCAAGAAGGACCCCTTCCGGCTCGACCTTATCACCCTGTGGAAGCCCGCGGGGTGATAGGAGGAGCCGGGAGATCGGCAACCTGGGAGGTCCTGTAGGATGAAAGATCCCCTCCCTTAGGCTCCCCTACTAACCCTCCAAGACTGACCTGGAATTAGATCGGTTCCATTCAATTAAACAAATATTTATTGAACACCTATAATAAAAAAACCAGTGCTAGGCTCTGAAAACCTGAAATACAACCCTGCACAAAACAGTGAGCAAAAATACGTGGACTCTTGCCTTCCAAGAACTGACATTCTGGGGAGGTGGGAAGACAATAACTAAATGATCCAGACCAGCACAGTCCAACAGAAACAGACTGAAAGGCGCACAGACAATGTAAGCTACAATGGCAACAAGAAACACGTGGAGCCAATTCTAATGATAGGTTTCCTTTAAGCCAACACACCCAAATATTACCATATTCAGAATACTACTATTTCTACATTTTAAAAAATATTTAGGCTTGGAAAGCCGGTGAGGACTTTATAGTATTTCCATCAAATCTGAATTCGAACTCATCACATATGGAATGCTCAGTCACCACCTGTATCAACTGGTAACATGGTGGGCAGCAGAATTGAGATATCAGATAAGGCCTCTGAATGTTTTAAAAGTAAAAGCAGGATTCAGAAAAGTGAGGCAGCAGATATTCTGAATCCTGGCTCTGCACTGGCCTTGGCAAGTCTCCTGACCTCATGGATGGCCCCAGTTTCCTCACCTATGAAATGGGGACATGATTCCTCCTGTGTGGATTGGAGTAAAGTACATTCTTTAGATTACTTTTGTCCCCACCCCCCCCCCCCTCCAGCTGTCTATAACAGCAGCCAGCACAAAGCCTCCCAATCCCAGTCACATCCCCTCCATTCCCAACACCTAATGGCCACAAAGACATCCCAGCTCCCCCCACCCACCCCGAGACCTTCCATTTTTTATCCATCTCTACCCCTTACCACAGCAACGTCTTTAAATACAGTTCAGGACTTTCAACCTCAATTTCATTCTGTGAGGGGTACTTGAGTTCTTGAGAGTAAAGTATTGTAAGGCTTCCAGGGAACCAAGCCACCACCTTAAGCTGAACCAGGCAGTGCCCAGATGGTGGGGCACCAGGTGCCAATCTTACCATACTGAGATGATGACTTCCTTCTTTAGAAACTAGAAGGATTTATGCCCACAAAAGCTATCCTGCCGCCAAAGTCTCATGAAAAGCAAAACTGCCAGAAAGGGGGATGCATAGGAACTGTGGACAGAGCCCAGGGAACACGGGTGGAGGAGGGTGGGTGGGAGGGGTTCTGGACCACCTTTACACCCCACCTCCAGGAGAGCAGAACTCCAGGCCCAAAGGGAGTTTGAGGATCATCAGCCCCTCCCTGGGGAACTCTAGGGCTGCTGAGGCCCCAGTGGGGCTGGAAGCGGGGGATGGGAGCAGGGCCCAGAAGTGCCCGAAGGAGGCAGCAGGGTCTGGGCTCCGGATGCAGACCTGCCCTCACGCCACTCCACCCCCAAAGCCTGGGAACTGGCAGAGCACCCTGGATGGTGACCCAGAAACCTGGCTGTCAGCAGCTCCTGCCTGGCACTGCCCACACTGGGCTCCACTGCTTTCAGCAGGAGTCCCTGGCAGCTACCAGCAAGGCAGGCCTTTGGGTTTTCTCTGCTCACGGGCTCACTTCTCTAGGCCTAGAGACCTAACCCTGCTGCCCGGATCCCAGTAGCCAGTATCTCCCACCATCCAGGCTACTGGGATCCAGGCAGTAGTGCGGGAGAGTTTAAGCCTGGGTTTGCCAACAGAGCGAAGATGCCTACCCCTCGGGGCCACTCAGATAATTCAAGACCTGGAGGGCAAGGCCGCTGACCTCTAGTGGCTGGAAAGTAATAAAGGAAGCAAAAGAAGCTGGCCACCAATTCACAGCGAGGACTAGGCCTTGGAGGACTGACGACTCCCAGGGCTCGCCAGGTGTAGAGACCTGGAGGCCGGGTGCAGACAGGAAAGAGGTCTAAGGCAGGCTGTCGGGGCGGGCGGCCACTCGGCCCCTCCCCGCTGCCTCCGGGAGGGATCCTAGACCGGCAGGCCCGGCCAGCCTGCCGTCTCCCTCCTCCCGGGTCTCCCGCCAGGGGCCGCCGCCCCTCCCCCACCCCGCGTGCTCCACCCCGCGTGCTCCGCCCCGCCCGCGGCCCCTTTCGCTCTCATTCATCCGTCCATTCACCAAACTTCTTCCGAGCCAAGGCCCCCTCGGCCTGGGGCGAGCTTCGCGGGGCGCAGGAGAACCAAACAAAGCCCTGGAGGATCCCAGCGAATCCCGGGGCTGGGGTTGGCTCTTCCCCCCACCCCAGCCCACCTCCTCCTCAGCCCGGGCCTCCGCCCTTCGACCTCCACCCTGCTTTCCTTTCCCGGTCGACTCAGGCCCTTGGTCCGCTGGTCTGAGTCCCGCGCAGCGTCCCATGCGCTTATGGTTCAGGCAGGCAGCAGCTCCTCCTGGGCATGCGCAGTATGCCCCCCCCCACCCCAGGGCCACACTCTCAACCCCAAGAAAAGTTGGGGGTGAGGGTTCAAAGTGGCCTGGAGGGGACAAAGCACTGTCTCCCTGGACACCTCTCCCCACTCAGCAGCGTTCCCCCGCAAAGACGGAATGAACCCGGCAGGACTCCTTCAACCCCAGACCTCCCGCGGGAGGGAGCCTCCCCGCTGCTAGTTATGGAGAACAGTCACTTTTGAAGGTCCAGGGGTCAGTGTTCCCTTCACTGGGCTCAGAACACATCCCCACCTGAAAAGCAGGCAAGAAATAGAGACAAGAGAAACAGAAGTCAAAGACCACAGGAGACTCCTGAAACCTTAGAGCCTGTTCCAGAAGCATGACATGGGCGGGAACAGGTGGCTGAAGCCATAGGATGTGAGTTCTCAGGTCCACGGCTGGTTAAGGAGCTGAAGAGGACGACCTACCCCCGGGGCGGTGGAGACAAACCCATTCCAGGGCCTCAAATACTTGTCCAGCCCACAGAGAAGGGAGTCAGGCCTGCCCTTGCTGCTCTAACACTTCCTTCCACCAGCTCAGTGCACAGGGCTTTCACAGGCTGCACGACTTTAAAGTGTGTGTTTTCAGTCATTCCTGAGTGGGAGGTGGCAGCATGTTTGGGGGCATTTTACCTGCAGGGCTGCCTGCACTGGACATTCTCAGAAAGTACCTTAGACCAAAGGGAAGCTATTTTGCTCCAGGTAAGGTAAACCTTACCCTCTCCCAGAGCCCAGGCCGCTGAGCTGCACCACTGCCCAGTCACCAACAAGCAACCCAGCCAGTCTGCCCAGCCACAAGGCCAAGATGGTTGTCAGGTAGCTGGCAGCTCCTGATTAAACCTGAGACCAAAGGGAAAAAAAAGAAATCAATTTCCCACGATTGGTGGCAAACTATGAAATCCGAAGGTGATTTCCACTAGAAATGAGTCTGGGCTCAGATCCCGTGATGATGATGTAGCAACATTAACCTACTCACAAAAACCAGGTGTCTCTGTAAGGTGGAGAAGCCCTGTCTTACTCCCTTTGCGCCATTGTATCACTCCCATGATGACTTGCTGGGCTCCTTGTCCTCTTCTTTGCCTTGGAGTTTGATGACAGATTCCTAAACTGCTGGCCTGTGGTTTGGCCTCTAATCTATTCTTCATTCAACACAGTTTTTGAGCCTGAATACTGAGCTAGGCCCTGGGGATACCCAGTGAACACAAAAGATAAAATTCCCTGCCTTCATTGTGCTGGCCTTGCAGTGGTATGAACTGACAGTAAATGCAATACATATCACTTTTATTGATAATAGTTCAATAGAAAAGGTAATTAGATAGCATGTTAGAAACTGGTAAGTGTTACAGGGGAGAAAAAAAATGGGAGAAAAAAACATGGTAAAGTGGGTGAGGGGTTGCTGGGGGAGATGTGCAATTTTAAATAGCATGGACAAGTAATATTGAACAGAGACCCCTGAGGCACTGAGGGGTCAGGCCTTGAGGATGTCTAGCAGAAGAGCATGTCAGACGGAGGGAGTGGCAAGTGCAAAGGTCCTGAGGTGACCTCATGCCTGGCAGGTCTGGGAACAATTGAGGAGGCTTGTGTGGCTGAAACAGAACCACAGGTAGGAGATGAGAGGCACAGGGGTGTGGATGCAGGTAAAAGATTGCAGGGCCTTCATGAGGACTTTGTTTTCACTGTGTTAGACAGGAGCCCCTGGAGGATTTGAGCAGAGAAGGGACATGCCTTACATTTTAGGCAGAAAGGTTTAATATTCAATGCTGGGAATTAGGTGTTTACAAAATCATTGGAAGAACTGGAGGAGCCAGCCCTGGGCTGAGTCTCCCAGAACAATACAAACTGAACTGCCTGCCTCTGTCCTGATTGGGGGATGGGGGTAGGAAATCAGGAGGCCCCACCTGAATGGCTGAGCTCTGATCCAGGGCAGAAGGCCCCTCTGCCACTACCCCTGCCTTTGACCTCACAAAGCTGGTGACTGGAAGCCGGATGCGAGGCTGAAAACCCCACATCACATCTCCACAACCCACACAGCAAGACTCCCCTCCCTTTCGTTCCTCCTTTCCAATTTCACTTTTTCAAAAGGGAACCTAATTCACATCCCAAACTGTAGCTTCAAAGGAATGTGAGAAGGGATGCTGAATGCCAGTTCACCGTGTATGTCAGAGCCCGAAGCCCATCTTATAGCAGATGCCCTTCTCCCTCCCACACCTGGTTCCAAGGCCTCCTGGAATGCTCCACCCACTCTGGGCCCCTGTCCTGTGTTCCCCATCACAGCGGGTACCACACTGATGAAGCCATGTACTTGTCTGTCTCCCCAACTCATTCAAAGTAAACCACTTGAGGACAGGGAATGTAGCTACCTTGTTCAAGGCCACATCTCCTATCTGGCCAGGCTGAGAGAAGGTAGCAAGCCTATTCAGTTTGGGAGAAAAGCAGTGGAGAGGAAAGTGGCAGAGTTCCAAGCTATTTAACCTCCCCAGCCTTGGTTTTAACACCTGTAGAATGAGGGCACTAGCATTGCTGAACTGGTAGGGGGTTGAGGGCTCTGAGAGAACGTAAATGTTTAGTATTTTCTCATCAGCTCCCCCTTTTCCTTAGGGTTTTTCCCAAGGCTGGAGAGGAGCTGGGCTTCCCTGGGCTCTGGCCCTGAAGTAGGCAGCTGATGAAGTTCATGGTGTCCTGGGGCCATGCAGGGTGGGCTGCTGGCTGAGGGCAAGGGGCAGAGAGGTGCCTGTCTCCTGGGCCCTCCTATTCATTGGAGAGTTTTTCCCTTGAAAGCTGGAAGCAGAAAAGGCCCTCCTCCCACTCTGGGCCTGCCAGGCTTCCTGGCAGCAGAGCCTGTGGTCAGCAGGGCCTGGAGACCGGATCCTGCCAGATGACCAGATGTACTAGTAGCTGGGTGACTCTCCAGGAGAGTGGTCACTGTGCACTAGAGTGACCCGGTATCAGGCTTATCCAGGCCAATCCTGTTGATATGGTCGAGGTCAACCCCAGTTGAAACGGGCCAGGTCAGGTTCACGCCCCTAGTAGAGTCACAACTATTAATAGTACCTCCTTTTGCTCTTAAGTGCTCTGCTTGTCTCTTAATAGCTGAGCATACATATCCTATGATCCAGGAATTCCTGTCTTAGGTGTGTACCCAACAGAAGTTTGCACATCTATTCACCAAGACATACGCTAGAACATTCACAATAGCACTACTTGTAATAGCCCCAAACCAGAAACTATCCAGATGTCCTTCAACAAGAGTGGATATCTAAACTGTGGTACATTCACATCATGTAACTTAGCAGCAGTGATAATGAACTTTCTGCAGCCACAAGTGCAATAACATGAATGAATCTCAAATTGTTGAGTAAAGGAAACCAGGAACACCTAACATATGATTTCTTCCATACAGTACACCTGGAAGGTGAAACCAAAGGATTCTAATATAAGTTGGGACTGTGACAAGAGGGAGCTGGAGATTTCTCTTTCTTTATCTGGGTGCTGGGGACACAAGGGTGCTCACTTTATGAAAATATATTGAGCTGAATAAAGAATTTGTGCATTTTCTGTATGTACAGTTTTCATCAGGAAAAGGTTTACTTTAAAAAGTATCCTGGTTTAAACAATAGTAATTCCTGTTCCTCCTCTGCCCACCTCCTCCCATCTATCTTCCTTGGAGGGCTGGACACACACATGATCATCAACATCACATCTCATCTCCATGCCTTTTGGAAAATCTCCACAGACCCAGTCACTAAATGGAATGATCACACCTGTCTTCTCCTCTACTCTCCTAAGAGCTGCAGTTGACGCAGAAGCAAGAGGTAAAGTGAAAGTCGTTCAGTCGAGTGCAACTCTTTGTGACTCCAGGCCAGAACAGTGGAGCGGGTAGCCTTTCCCTTCTCCAGGAATATATTGACTGCAGAGACAAACTAAGCCATGAATACCGAGAGGATACTAAGAGACCCCCCAACCTACCAAAACCCCTATATTTCCAAGCCACAACTGAGAGGTCACCAGGCCCTGCTACTCAGTGAGGCAAGGAAAGAACTAACATTTGTCAGGAAGAATTTCAACAGCCCAAGTGGAAATGAGCTTAACCTTCAGCCGTCCTGAAAAATAAAGTTGACCCGAATTCCCCATTCTCTGGACATTTTTGTTGGGTTCACTGAAGTTCATTGGGTGCCCTTGTGAAAACTGTATAATCTAACTCGGATGGTAAGAAAATGCTTCCTGTGGGGAAGACTGGTTCTGCTATGACCAATTCCCTTGGGACGCCTACTTCAGGCCTTGACCAAAGAGGTGGATGCCCCAGGCCTAGAATAGCTCCCTCTCCCAGCCTGCTCCCCACGGCCCTCCACCTACTAAATCTCATCAAAGCCTGCCAAAGCCCATCTCCTCCAGGCTTCTCTGGCACCTACCCTCTAACCCCTCAGCTCCCATCCTTCTTCCTGTTGCACCTATTAAGTGTCTCTTTAAGCACCTAACCCCCTAATTCAGGTTTCAAGAATGCAGGAAACATTTTTTGTTCATTGTTTTACCCTAAAAGTTTGGACAAGTTCCTGGTACACAGTAGGCCTTCAATAAATATAGAATGAATGATTGAATGCTTTCTCCTCACAGCACCTCTGGGATTGTGTTCCTCTAGATGTCTCTGCCCAGGAAATTCGCTGTGGCAAGGACTATGACTTGTCTTATTCATCTTTATCCCTGTCACTCATCCTTCTACTTAATAACTACTTATTGAAAAAGGAAAGAAAGTTAGTCAATTTGGGGCATGTGCAATCCAGAAAGAATGGAGGTGGGGGTCAGTGGGTAGAGTTATTTGGATTTCAAGGGTGTGGGTAATCCCGGAGAGGAACAAACTACTATATTTGCCTACAAATTTATTTATGCCTGCCTCCTTTCAGAGGGTTTGAGGTGGCTTACAAAAACACAGACATAATACAAGGTAACAAGTCGGTGAAGTCAGGATGAGGAGGAAATAAGAGTAGGAAAAATAAGATCAAGTCAGCTCGTTTAGAAGTGGGCCAAAAAGTTGGCCAAGTTTTCCCACAGCCCTGTCGAGGTGGAAGGCTCTCTTCCTTTTCCCCACCTCCCTCCCTTTCAGGGGCCACCACTGGCCGCCCAGGCCAGGGAGAGCGGCCCCGAGGTTAGCGCGCCGAGGGGAGGGGCCTGGAAGGGCGGCTAGCCTGGGAGCTCGGGCCTAGAAGCCTGGGCTGCCTTATGGGCCGGGGCAGACCGGCTCTGGGGGGGCTCTCCCAGGCCCAGGCGTGGGCGCCCGGGTGGCCGGCAGGGGCCTGTGACCCAGGCGGGTAGGGTAAGGGCTGAAGGCTCGCTCTTCCACTCAACGCTGCAGAAGTTCTCGAGCTGGCAACTCAAGGCCCTCCAGCCAAATGGACTCGCGGCCTACTAAGCGCTGGCTTGGCGGGCCGGGCACAAAGACGGAAGGAGCGGCGCGCCTTCCACCCCGCCCCACCCCCACCCCCGCGCCACACAAAGGGGCAGGCCGCCCCTCCCCCAGCCTCGCCCTCGCCTTCCCCCTCCACCCTCCTCTCCCTCAGGCCGCCCTTCGGTGACTTCCTCTCCCCTCCCGGGGCAGCCCGGGGACTTCTCAGGGACAGCCTTTCACCTGGGCGCTGGGCGGGCGCGCGGAGGGAGGCCTCCCGGCCCGTTCCCCGCCCGGGCCCGCGCCCTCCTCCCTAAGCCCGCTCCATTGGCCCCAGCGCCTTCCCGCCCTGGCGTCCCCGCCCCCACCCGGCCGAGCACGTGCTGCCCCCGGCCCGGCCCGGCCCTGCCCCCCACCCCCACCGGAAACATTCCTGAGACATTCCTGAAACGAGGAGGCCCGGCCCCTCCGGTTCCCCACCCCGCCTCCACTCTGGGCGCAGGATTTTCCAGGCGTCCCCCCACCCTCCAGCGCCGGTTTGCCCCCTGAGGAGGGGGCCGAGCCGGGGCCTCCGCCGACCGGGGAGGAAGAAGGGGAGCACAGAGAAACATGAGTCACAGCCGTGTGTCACTGGGCCGCACTGCGAGTCCCTGCATCACGGGGAGATGGGGAAGGCCGCCTCGGGGACCAGGGGCGGGGAGGTGCGCCCGAGAAGGCCCCGGGCCCGGCCTGCAGGGCGCGCCCCTGACAGCGCCCTTTCTTCCCCCACCGCCCTCTGCGCCATCTTCCCGCTTGGGCTGCCTTCTCGTTCGCGCAGTAGGTCTTTGTGGCTCCAGGCGTGGCGAGGTACATCGTGCGCAGACTCATTCCTTGCCTTCAGAGTGCTTCCAGGCGACCACCGGGTCACGTTTTATTAAAAAAAAAAAAAAAGTCACAGCGGAAGGGGCCAGGGCACCCAGTGGGACCGTTGGTCTCCACAACACCATCCGGGTCACTTAAAAGGAACGAGCCCTCCCCTCAGGTTTACCTGAAGAGGAGCCAATCGTTTGCCTCGCGTGGAGACCGCACCTTGATTATGGTTCACTCGGGCCCATTAAATCTAAACTCTGGATCTCACAAGTTTCACGTTCGAGTTTCACAAGACCTTATATTTCACCAGTCAGCCACACACGGCTGGCACCGAAATGCACACGCAGACACCTGTCCACCCAGGGGAAACTCTAAGGAGCCGCGTTATCTAGGCGGAGAGGACGACGGGTAGGCCGCAGGACTCTCCAACCCGCGTCCGCGCAGACCCCCGCAGGCACCGGCGCCCGCGCACATTCACGCGCCCGTGGGCGCCAGGCCTAACGCCCGGAAGGCCCCAGAGGCGTCTCTCCCGCGGGCCCACTCCACGCAGAGAGGACGCCCGCCCCCTGGGAAGAGCTTCCTGGTGACCCCTCTCAGCAGCTCCCCACGTCTGCCGGCCGGGGACTGCGGGGAGGGGGCCGCGGCCTCTGGGCCCCGACCCGGCCCCCCTGCGCGCCCGCCCCCAGACGCCCGTCTCCGCAAGACCCTCGCCGTCGTCAGCACCCACCCGCGCGGCGGCGGCGGCGGGCGGCCGCCCTTTTAAATCCCCAGGCTCATTTGCATGTCCCCGCCCCCCAGTGACACGGCTGGCGCGGGCGGGCCCGTCCCCCCTGCCCCTGGGTCGCTCTTTTTAAGCTCCCCTGAGCCGGGGCTGCGCTCCTCTAATTGGGACTCCGAGCCCGGGCTATTTCTGGCCCTGGCGCGGCTCCAAGAAGGCGTGAGTTCGCGGCCCCTCCGGTGGCTCCTTTTTTTTTTTTTTTTAAATATCTATCATTTAAATAAATTATTTATTTATTGAGGCCGCGCACGGGCCGTGCCTAGCTTCCTGCCCCTCGCCATCCTTCGGGGGAGGTGGAATATTTTTGTGCCCCCCCCCCCTCCCCGGCCTGGATGTGACATATAAATACCCCGCGGGGGCCAGGGCGGCGAGCACGCGGCGGCGGCGGCCTCTGAGCGCTTCTGCTCTCTCTCCCGGTTTCAGATCCGCATTTGCTACCAGCGGCGGCGGCGGCGGCGGCGGCGGAGCCAGGCCGGTCCTCAGCGCCCAACACCGTCGCTCCCGGCAGCTCGGAGAGCGCACCGCAGGCCGGCAGCCGAGCTCGCGGTGAGTCCGTCCCGGGGCCGGCGGCGTAGGGGGGCGCCCGCGCCGCGGCCGCACGCCGCCCCCTCCTGCAAGCCGCCCCGGGGCTGCAGCGCGCGCCTCCGGCTTTATTCCCAGGCCGGGGCTGCGCGAGCCGCCGGCAGGGGAGGGCCGCGCAGCGCGGGGGGCGGGCGGCGGGGCCCGCGGCACGGGGAGGGCGCCCGCACCCCTGCCCCCGCGCCGCGGGCGCCGTGCGGGGGGCGGGGACCCGGGAGAAGCGCGCGGTGGGGGAGGGGGCGCGCGGCTGCGGCGAGCGCGAGTCGTGCACCCGGCGGCTCTCGGTGCACCTCGCGCGGCCGCCGCTCCCGCCCGAGCCCGAGCCCGAGCCCGATCCCGGGCCTGTGCCGTGGGGGCGGGGAGAGGGGCAGGCTGGGGCGCGGCGGGAGAGCCCGGGGCCGGGCGGCCCCGCAGCCTGGGGAAGTTCTCTAAGTGGGGGGTGGGATGGGCGGGAACCCCGCAATTCGGCCTGAACTCCAGGCTTGGCCTTTTATCCCGGCGCTCGCTCCGCAGCCGAGGCCGACTCTCTGGCCTGGGTTTGGGGCTTCACCCCGACCCCACCTCTGGCCCGGCCTGCGCCTCTTCAGCCCCCGGGGCCCGGCCTGCCCTCCGCCCCCACAAACTGGTTTCTCTGCTTTGCTGGGCTCTGTTGGAACTAGTCCCTTTGACTCCCCGTTTCATTTTTTTTTTAACTGGGGCTTTTATTTTGCGGGGAGGGCGCGGAGGGAGGCGGCTTTCTTCCTCTCCCCCGCGCGCGCCAGGTTTCCTGCCCCAAGGCGGGCTTGGGTGCCCCCTCTGGCAGGAAGTGGGGCCGGGTGCACCCTCGTGGCGGTGCATGCGGTCGGAGGGCACCGGTTTCCCGCGCCTGCACCCGCGGCCTGCGCCCCTCCCCCCGCGCGCTCCGGCCCCTCGTCCCTCCGGCCGACCTGCAACGGCCGGGCGCAGACACTTGCAGAGTCACCCAGGGCCCGGGTCTGGAGTAGGGGCGACAGGGGCTTTACCAGCCCCCAGGCGGGTAAGGAAACTGGCGGGCGAGAAGGGTCGCCAGGAACCCACTCCAACTAGCTCTGTGACCTTGGGCACCTCATCAGCCCTTCCTCTAGGCCACTTTTTGGGAGGAGATGAGGCAGCCCCATGGTGATTTCCTAGAGTCATGGCCACGGGTTGCCTTAGCGTTTGTGGAGCCCACATTGTATGGAGGGGACAAGTCTGAGGCCCGAAGGGGCTTATTACCGACCATAGGATTGAAGTTGGGCCTCAAACGTGGCTTCTCCAAGCCAGGCCTCCCTGATGTTCAGAAACAGGTGGAAGAGACAAGCATTTGTTGGTCTCACCAGAGAGGGCCTCAGGCCTTAATTCAGTTCATGGAGGCCTGGATCTGTGGTGAGGGTGAGCGGGTTAAAGGGTCCCCAGCAGCAAGAAGTGGGGGAAATACCAGAGGCACTCAACAGGGTCCCCAGGCAGGCTAGGCTGGGCCTTCTGGGATTAGGGGCTGGCTTCGCCCAACTAGAACCCCCTCTTGGAGGGGGCCTCCAGCAAACCTCATGTGAGGTCAGCGCTCATTTAGCTGATTAATTTTGATGTTTAGTTTTGAAGGGGGATCTGTGGTGTAATGTAAGATTCTAATCACTGCCTGTAATTACAGAGCAGGCCAAGCCACTAATGATGGAGCAGGATAAATCACCAACCACCTTGTTTAAAAGGGTCTTCAAGTCTGAAATATTATGAAATGGAATAATTACCAGACGAAGTCTCGCCGTCTGGAGCATTTCAATACTTGAGGATCAGGGGCCTCAGGCCCCTCTTAACAATCACAAGTTTGCAAAACAACAGGCTTTCCTCTCTGGGTTAAAATTGGAAATAGTCTGAATCTGAAAAAGGAGAGTCTTTTTCAAATGTTCTAGTTCTCATTTTGATTGGAATGAACCTTTCAGTTGTTTAAGTATTTTTAATTTTTACCTGGTTTGATTCTTGCTGCAGTCTGCGGACGAAGGCAAGACAGGTGGAGCATCATTACTCCCCTTTTATAGGTTGAGGGGCTTTTCTGGAAGTGGAGACACTTGGGCCCACCCTTTGCCAAGGGCAGCCTCCCAGGACAAATCTCTGTCTGTAACTTGGGGATAATAACTGGGAGGATAGGAATGGGGGCTCTTTCTCAGCCTCTGGAAGAGACTCCCAAATACAGGTGCATGTGCCCCTTGTAGCGGGTGGTTTTACATGAATTCTGTATTTGTAGGACTGATTAAGTCCAAACAGTCCTCTTGGGAATATGCTAGAAAAGGACCAGGGCGCTTTGAGGATCAGCCCTCCTAGGGCTTCAGGGGGTCAGCTAGTGTCTTCTCCCTCTCAGTTGGAGAAGTCCCTGCCCCTCATGAGAGGAGGCATCAAAGAGAAGGATCCTGTCTGACTCCAGGTGGGTGGGAGTGGGCTGGGGTAAGAGGAGACTCCCCTTTCAGCTTTGGGTGATTTCTTTTCCTCCCCACACCTCACCCAGTGTGGTTTTAGCCCCCATTTCCCAAATTGTTCGCATCTTTGACCCTCCAAGGTTTAACCCAGGGAGAGGGAAGCAGAGAGAACCGCTGGGGCCCTGGGCAGTGCTGTGGACAAGGTGGCCCAGGGACTGATGGCATGGCTGCCAGGTAGATGTGCAGGGCTCATTCCCTGCTTACCTCTCCTCCCTTGTTCCCCCGAGAGCTACCCAGGCTTGGCTTGCTTTTAAAAGAGAAGGGGCGGCACAGTGGAGGGGAGGGCCCTGGCAGTCTGAGGACCATCTTGCCCACACCTCAGCCAGGGTGACCTCACCCACGGCCAGGTCTGGGCTGGCTGCACTCTTGAGTGGGGGTGGCAGGGCAACAAAGAGCCCTTCTGAGCAGGAGATAAGGCTCTGATTAGAGCCAACGGCCCAGCCCCGCCCTGCAGCCTGCACGCCAGGCTGGATGTGGAGTCTTGGGGGTCCCTGGGAGCAGGCAGTTTCCCGCTGGGCGTTTCTCGGGTGGGAGTGGTGAGGGTTTGGAGGTGGCTAACACTTTTCCTGCCTCCCTGCAGCCCAGCCGTGGCTCCTCGCCTGCTCTGCTGACGAGGGAAGATGAGCGAGTCGAGCTCGAAGTCCAGCCAGCCCCTGGCCTCCAAGCAGGAGAAGGACGGCGCTGAGAAGCGCGGGCGGGGCCGGCCTCGCAAGCAGCCTCCGGTGAGCCCTGGGGCCACGCTGGCAGGAGGCAGCTGGCTGTCCAGACCTTTGCCTCGGTTTACCTCTTGGGGCTAGGGATCATGGCAGGTGAAAACAGGACTGGCAGGGTGCGGCATCATTCCTACACATGTGTGCGCTCCCCACACACGCGTCCCTGGTGCCCGAGAGGAGTGTGGTCCAAGGGAGCGCTGAACCTGAGTTCAAGCCAGAAGTGAGCCTGTAGTCATGCAGGCCAGAGCGTACACTGGTAAACCACTCACCCTTTATCTCCAGTCCATTGTGGACCAGCGTATTGAAGTATGGTGGCTCAGTGGTAAAGAATCTGCCTGCCAAGCAGGAGACGCAAGATTGATCCCTGGGTCAGGAAGATCCCCTGGAGGAGGAAATGGCAACCCACTCCAGTATTCTTGCCCGGGAAATCCCATGGACAGAGGAGCCTGGTGGGCTACCGTCCGTGGAGTCGTAAAAGCGTTGGATGTGACTTGGCGACTAAACAACAAAGATGAATTGTAGAAACGTGAACGTTCACATATGTAAGCCCAGCAGTACGCGTGGCGGCGCTCTGGTGACTTACTTAATACTTACTGTCCGTTTCTGTAGTTCTCCATCCCAGGGCAGGGGCCAGCACCTGTTCGTGGGCTTCCTTGAGTGACCCTGCATTGGGCTTTGGCTGGTTCTGTAAAAGCCCAGAAAGTTTAAAACATTGGGGAGTTGGTGGCAGAGTGACTCAGAGCCCTGGTTCCGGGTACCCCAGGGAGCTTGGCCAGTCAGGCTGTGTGGGCCACCTGTTACCTGGTGGAGACCTTGGTTTCTCTCTTGAGAGGCAGCTGTCCCCACATGAGGGTGCAGCTGTGGGTGAAGCCCCGTTCCTTCCCTTTCCTGGGGGAGAGAAGGGGAAAGGAACCGAAGCTGATCCTTATCCACCAGGCCCCAGGCACGCCTCCCCACCCCCATTGGGGATCTCTGTACTCGCTCTTTAGGCGCCGTGAGGAGTCTCACGGGCGGTGGAATTCATCTGCCTCTTTCAGAGCCCTGTTCACGTGTGGAGAAGTCATCCCCTTAGTCCGATTCCTTTGGCTTCCCCCTGCCGGCTGTGGGCATGTTGGTGAGGGGTGTCAGAAGGGGTGTGGGGTTACTGCGCGATGAACGGGCAGCCGCCCTGGGAAACACCACTGATGTGCCTTTACTGCCCGTCTTCTGTGCATTATGTAGCAGCTTTTTATTCTGTCTCTGAAAATTAAAGTTTCAGTGGCCCAAATGGCAGGGGTCTCGGTAACTGGAGGGAGTCTGGTTTGCAGGTAGAGCCGGAGGCTCCCTCTAGGGGAAGGGGCATCCTTTCCCCTCTTCTGCATCCCTGCCTTCTGGCGGAGGTATGGGTGGGGTGGGCAGTGATCATAGCCCAGTGCTGGGAGACTTGTCCTGTCTTCATTCAGCGTCTGGCCCAAGATCTGAGAGCTGATCAGAGGCCGAGCTGGAGTATGGACAGCTGTCTCGTGTCTTTCTGCCTCCACGACACCCTTCCCAGAGGCCTTCTGGTGTCTTGTCATTTTGCTGTTGCAGAGAAGCTAAGGGAAAGGCTTTGCAAAAGAATGTCAGGTGGAGAACCTGGATCCCAAGGGTTACCTGCCATGGTTCCTGTGGATTCTGGAGTGGGGCTGCGCAGACCACTGCTGGGCTGGGGCAGAGGGCTCTGTCCTGAAAGGGGGCAGGGCAGGTGGCTTCTGTGTCTCTGACTGTCTCATCTGTCTTTGCAGAAGGAGCCCAGTGAAGTGCCAACACCTAAGAGACCTCGGGGCCGACCGAAGGGGAGCAAAAACAAGGGTGCCGCCAAGACCCGGGTGAGGCTTGCAGGGGGCCCTCTGCCCTGACAGCAGCCATGGGAGGCCTGGTCTGTCCTCATTTTCTGCACCTGCTTCTGGCACATGGGTGGTGATGGGCCTGTGCCCATGGAGGCGAGGGGGGCGTTGACTGAGGTCTCACTTCTGGGCCTTGGCCTGCCCAGGACAGTGGGGAAGTCAGGTGTCCAGCAGGTTTCCTGGTCTGGAGAGGCAAGCTGGGAGGGAGGAGCAAGGGGGCAGCTCCGTCCAGGGCTGAGACTGTCACCTTCTCTTCGGGAGGTCCCCTGGCTCCTGCAGGAATGAGGGGGGAGGCCAGATTCATAGTGGCATCAGCCTTTCAGAGAAGTTGTTTTGTTTTTTATTTTATTTTTTCTAAAACACGACTCATATCCTCTTGAGTCATGGGTGGAGGAGGGAGTTGGGGGGCGTGTGTGTATGTTGGGGTGGGGGGGGGGCGGTGTGGCTGGCCAGTCATCACCAGCTGGACTCGGGTGGGCCCGCCGGGGTGGGAGTCCCGGGCCGCCCCTCCCTGCTGTCCCTCACCATCTGGGACACTGGTCATTGGGTGGGCACCGTCAGGGACATTTTTGACTTAGTGGATCTTTTCTCTGACCATCTAGAAAACCACCACAACTCCAGGGAGAAAACCAAGGGGCAGACCCAAAAAACTGGTAGGTGACTGCGGCAGAGGCAGCTTGGTTCTTCTGGGGAGACTGTTAAAGACAGTGATGCTCCTTCCTGTGTGCCCACAGAGGGAGACGGCTCTCCTGACCTGCAGGGCCAGCCATGGTGGGACTTCACATTTTCACCCAGGCCTAGGGAGGGGAAAGGATTTGTCCAGGGCGCCCGGACTCCTGGCACTCAGCCCAGGGCTTCTGAAGAGCTGTGTCCATGAGAAGTGCAGGGTCCCAGGTACAAACCAGGCCAGACTCCCTGCCCTGCCTTACTGGGGGTGTTCTTATCTTTTCCTTCCCCTGCTTCTGGTTCAGAGTCAGAACTTCTAGGGTGGACCTTGAGGTCATATGGTAGTGTCTCCCCCCCGCCCCCCATTGTAGTAATGAAGAAGAAGAAGGGAGGTTTAAGCAGCAGCAGTAGAGGATCTCAACTCTGGGAGGGGGTGGGACATAGCCTGTTGGGTGGGAGCTGAGGGGCGCTGCCCTGTGGACGCCGCTCCTCACGTGGGGGCCCCACCCCCTTCTGGGCCCCCAGACAGCTGGGAGCGGTGGCTGGCGGGCTGAGCCCAGAGATCTTCCGGGGCGCCGCTGCAGCTGGGGCCCCTGCAACCTGTCCTCCCCACGGCTCGTTCCTCGAGCTGTGTGAGCTGAGCCACCACCGGCTGAGGGGGGCTTGGGGTGCTGGCAGGGCCCCAAGAGTGAGTAACAGGAAACGGGTTGTTTTGGAGTTTGTGCCTGGCACGGGGGCCCTGTGTGGTGTCCCGACATTCCCGCCCAGTGAGTGAGCCCCGGCCGGCGCACACTTCCCCTCGCTCCCCGCCCTGGCCTGGGGTCAGCCCGCGGCCGTGGCCCCTCCACCGCCCAGCAGCTGCCCCTGCGGGCTGCTGAGGCCACCTGGTACCCCCCGTGGAGGGGGCTCACAGCCTCCAGCCACCCCTGCCCTCCCCTTTTCCTTTCCCTGGCTGCCGTCTCCCACCCCAGGACCAGTCACTTCCTTGCCAGCTTGAGCCCAGGGGTGCCCTGTGCTCTGCCAGGAGCCCCCTGCCTCTGGGGGCTGCGGGGCCTGGCTGTGTGTGAGAGCAGCGTGTGTGTGGTTTTTTTTCCCTCCCTTTAAATTCTTCCTTTTTATGAATGAAACTGGGCCGTGGAGGTTGCTGAGTCACCCACACACTCAGCCCTGACTCATCCCCCTTCTGGAGAGGCCGGGTGTGCAGAGCTGGGGGTGGTGAGCTTGGCCTCTGGGGGCGGCAGCAGAGGAGGGGGCGGGCCTGGCATTCTCTTGATGGCCCTGCCTACCCTGCAGGAGAAGGAGGAAGAGGAGGGCATCTCGCAGGAGTCCTCAGAGGAAGAGCAGTGACCGCCGCCTGCTCCCTCCCGAGGAGCAGTTTCCTTCTGGGACTGGACAGCTCCGCTCTGCTCCCGCCGCCCCCCCCCTAGGCCCTCCCTGCCCCCTACCTGCGCCCTCCCCGCCACACTACACCGCACACCAGCCACCACAGGGTCCCTGGGCCCGAATGGGGAGCCGCTCCCTTTGATTTCAGGTCCCAGCGACCCCTCACCCACCCGCCACACCCGCCGTCCCGGACAAAGCTGACTTCCACTTAGCCGCTCCCAGGCTGCCGCACCCCTGCTCCCTGTGTGGTGGGGGCCTTGCTGGCTGGGCTCTCGGTTTGGGGATCCCCTCTGCCTCTCCCCTCTGGCTTCCCGTTAAGGGGCCTGGGAGGGCTCCCCTGGCCTTAAAAGGGGCCCAAGCCCCATCTCATGCTCTCATTCGGACATGCCCCACGCCACTGTACTAGCCGCAGCAGGTGCGGCCACTGGAGAGGGGCGACTGCCCCGAGATGCCCCCCACCACCCCCAATCGACCTGTGTCTCACCGAGGGGTGGCTCACCCCCCTCTCCTTCCCGCCTTGCCTTGTCCCCACACTAGGTGGGGCCACCCTCTTGGGGGCTCAGGAAGGAAGGTAGGAATGTAAGTCCTCTCCCAGCTCTAGGCAGGCTCCAGCCCACCTTGCCCTCACCCTGGAATCCCATTGCAATGATGGAAAGCATCCCCTTTATCCAGGTGAGGCCCAGGAGGCCTGGGCTCCCTGCAGCAGCCACTTTCGAGAGCTGGAGCCACTCCCCGCCCCTGTCTGCTTCCGCTCCAGGCCTCAGTTTCCCCTCTTCCCTTCCCTCGGGGCACTAATAACCAGGAGCTAGTCTCGCCCACTCCCACCCTTCTGCTCCTCCCCAACCCCCAAGGTTCTGGTTCCATCTTTCCTCTGTTCACAAACTACCTCTGGACAGTCGTGTTGTTTTTTGTTATGTGTTTTGTTCTTAGACATCCGTCGCTGCTGCTGCTACCAGCGCCAAATGTCCATCCTCATTGCCTCCTGTTCTGCCCACGTCCCCCTCCTCCAAGAAGCCCTTAGGGGAAGGGGCCTGGAGCAAAGCAGGCTGGGTACCAACTCCCCCAGTCCCAGGGAAGGTGGGGTCCTGCCCCTAGGATGCTGCAGCAGAGTGAGGGTGGGGAGGGGGGGGCCCGTGTTGACTGTCAGGTGTAGGGGCCACCTTCTCCACCTGTTCTGTCAGGGAGGAGGTAGCCATTATTTGTCCCAGCCTGGGGCTCCCCTCTGGTTTCCTATTTGCAGTTACTTGAATAAAAAAATATCCTTTTCTGGACTGTCTTTTCTGTGGTGGTGCCTAGAACAGAGGTTAGAAACCAAGGATCTCTAGTGAGTGAGTGAAAAAGAAAAAGCACAGGGAAGGTAACGTAAGCCGGTCTTGATGAAGTCAACTACACCCCTAGCCACAAAACATTTTATTTACAAAATATATATACTGAATATACATTAGGCCCTGTCACCATGGGAACAGCTCCAAAGCTAAGTCTGGGAGGGCTAGAGAAGGGTGCCCATGGAAGGGCAAAGCCCCACCTGGTAATCCCAGCCACCCTTTCACCCCAGGAAGAAACATTCTCATTAGTTCCTGGGAGTGGCTAGTAGGTAGGCTCATCCCACAAAGGACTGAAAGCCTAGGAGGGAGTGAGGAGGTGGGTCCAGTGGAGGCTGGCGGCTCTGCCGGGCTTAGGAGCCAGGCTGGGGGGAAGGATGCTGGGGGAGCAGCAGGCTGCAGGGCCCTGGCCGATCAGGACCCGGTGGTTCGGGGAGGGGCAGGGTTAGGGGGCTCAGGTCACGTCTTGACATCCAACAAGGGCATCCGCTTGTGCTGGTAGCCACTCTGCCAGCCGTGGACCACCTGTAGCAGGGGAGAGCGGGCCACAGCACAGCTTGCAGGGAGGCACCTGACTGGCCCCAGCCCAAATGGGGAAGGCTGAGGGTGGAAGCAGGTTCTGGCTTCAGGGCTGTGAGGAGAGCAGGCCCATCCCTGCTGGTTCTCTGTCCCCCCAGAGTGCTCACCTTGGGGTCCCCCACATCCGACAGCAGCTCCTGCTCGGCCTCGTGCAGCTCCTCGGCAGGGTCATAGCTGTACATGGGGAGCAGGTGATGGCGAAGCCGGTCCACCCTGGAGGGCAAGGGGGTGTTCAGCCACGGCACCCCACACCTCCCTGCAGACATCTGACTCCACTGTTTCCCCCAGCGGGGCACCTCCAGTGGGTGCCTTTCAGGGTCCTAGAGCTCTAAGGACACGTGTCTGGATAGGAAAAACCTAACGCGTGCGGGGAATTTCAGGTTGGTCTTCTGAATGCCTGAAGGGCATCTTACGTGTATGCTGGGGTCTCAGATCCTGTGGGAAGAACTTTTAAGCAGAATGCAGGTGGGGAGCACTCAGGACAGGGACACTCACCGTTTTCTCTTCTGGATGTACATCACCTGTAATAGGGAAACAGCACTGTGGAGGCGGCTGATCCCAGGATGGCCCACGGGGGACAGGGACCCACCTCCACACCCTCCTCTCCCGAGACAGCAGGACAGTGAGATGCTGTGTACAGGCTGGTCCAGGCCCACTCGCCCCTGCCTTAGCAAGAGTGTGGGGGTGTGTGTACGTGTGGAGGCTTCTTACCACAGCCACCACCACCCCGACCAGGGTGATGAGGAAGAAGGGTCCCAACACATAGCCCACCATGGAGTCGCTGTTGGCCTGCGGGGCATTGGGCACTGTGGTGTTACTCATGACATCGGCAGCTGGAGGGCCCTGTAGTCAGCATGGGCAGTACCGCCTCGGGAGGGTGCCTCCCCCGGGCTCCCTGAAGAGGGGGAAAGTGAAAGTGAAGGTGAAAGTTGCTCAGTCATGTCCGACTCTTTCGGAGCCCATGGACTGTATATAGTCCATGGAATTCTCCAGGCCAGAATACTGGAGTGGGTAGCCTTTCCCTTCTCCAGGGGATCTTCCCAACCCAGGGACTGAACCCAGGTCTCCCGCATTGTAGGCGGATTCTTTACCAACTGAGCTATGAGGGAAATCTGAAGAGGAAGGAGGAGGTTGTCAATTCCACCCAGGGTGACAGCCAGGCTCTGGATCCCTCCCCAAGATAGTAATAATACATGAAAACTTAAGGTCAGGTCCTGGAAAAGGGAGGGAGGGGGTCTTCCAGGTCAGTGTGCTGGGCTGAGCCCTCCAGTGACTCTCAGCAAATCCTGGGGTTTACCCAGGGGCACCAAGGGGAGGCCAGACCCAGGGCCTGAGTGCTGCCCAGGGTGGGGCTCTCACCCAGGTGCTGGTGCTGGCCAAACATTTGCAGATACTAGTTACTGAGGGAAGGTTAGGTGGAGGTCCCCAGCTCCCGCCCCCTCTTCCTAGAGCACTGGGCTACCAGAAGCTATCCAGTGAAGCAAAATGGAGAGATTAGGTTAAAATAAGGGGTCCTCACTGCAGCCAAGGGGTGAGGGAGGAGCATCTGGAGGACCCCCCTCGATCTTGGTCCAGTGCCCACACTTCAGGCTATAGGTCGCAGGCCTTCGTTGTCCCTGGTGTCACTCCAGACATAGAACCTGGGCACCGTCTCCCGCATTGGTCTTGTGCTAGAGTGGACACCAGTGGGCAGGGCTGGGCTGCATCTGCGAGGTGATGTCACCTCCCCCTGGTCCTCACTCGGGGCTCCGCCCGGGTCCTCCCCTCCTAGCCTGGCATGACAGGCGGAAGTGGAGAGGGTCAGCTCCCATGACAGATGCAAGGAGACTCTTCACGGGTGGCTGCACGCAGACGCTCCGAGGTCTGTGACCCCGGTTCGCCTGGGTTTCCATCAGAGGTTAAGGGCTGAGCCGCCTGTCTCGGTGCCCATGGGGGCTCCGGACTCGCCCAGTCGCACGCCTGTCCCGTGGTCGAGGGGACATTCCGAGGTAGGGAGGTTGACAGGCCGTCCTTAGGATGCGCACCAGCAAGGGAGAGCGAGGGGTAGTTCCCACGGCGCTGGGAGGCTCAGGCCAGGGAAGGAGAACGTGAGGGGGGCGCAGAGCGACCCGAGTATCCTGAAATCCCGACACCCCAGGCGTGGACCTGTACCGGCGCTCTGCAGCCCATGCAACCCGGCCATGCCTTACCTCCCGCCGCTGCAGCCCGGAAAGGAACGCCCTCGGTTGGCTCCCAGGCCCCGGAAGAGCCAGTAGGCGCGTGATCAAAGGACCCGGGGAAACGGGCGGGGCCGCGGTATCGGGGTGCAGCCAATCCGATGGCCGCAGGCAGCCGGCCCGGAGACTGCCGGAGCCGCCAATCCGGAGGCGGATACAGCCGGGGCTGCAGCGCCCACGCCGCGGCGGCAGGGGGCAGCCGCGGGCTGCGCGGCGGCTCGGGGCGGGGCGCGGCTTCCCGGCGTCCCGCGGGGCGTCCCCGGGGCAGCAGTGCTCCGGAGCTCGCGTGTGGGGTCTGGGCCTGGCGTGCGCCCCTCGCCCCGCTGGTCGGAGCCGGGCCCCGCTCTAACGTGCATCGCAGGCCCCGTGGGGCCTCCGTTAATGTCTGTGGAGCCCCCTAGGCCTCCTCGCACGCAGCGTGACTGCCCGTCTGTGCTGTGCTCGGGGTGTGTAGGCGGGCCTAGAATAGCCCTTGCCTGGCCTCGGACCTCGCACCCAGCCACCCTCCCTCCCTACGCCTTACTTACTCTTCGTGTTGGTGAAACAGGCTGCTGCAGGCAGCAAACGATGGCACGAGTGGAGCCTAGCACATAACATGCCCTGAATTTTAATTTTCCCTGTTAACCTCTTTCCGGTTTTCTGGGGCACACACACACACACACACAAACCGCACCAGTGGTGTGAAGTCCCTCTGCATCACAATAGGTTTGCCAAGTAGGTTAAGATTGGGTCGAAGCTTCCGTGGGCTGATCATTAAAATGTGACACACTTAATTGGGGAAATTTGAGTAAGATCGGTGGATTTTAGCAATGTCAGTATCCTAATGGTGATGTTATAGTTTTGCAAAAGTTAGCATTGGGGGAAGCTAGGACAAGTGTAGAACGGCTCTATCTCCGTTATTTCTTACAACCGTAGGTAAACCTACAGTTGCCTCTCCCTCATCAGAATCACATGCAATTGGTAAAACTCCAGATTGGCAGGTAATGGAAAACACCTGAGAACGTAAAGGTGGTGGCAGCTGAGCCAGGTTGAAATCCTCCGGGTCCTCAGGTGCTCCTGAAGATACAAGGGCCGTGTGCCTCACCCTATTCTTTCTTTGACAGTCAGAGGATGCACACGGGGTCTTAGTTCCTCCACCAGTGATGGAACCTGTGCCGCTGGCTGTGGAAGCACAGAGTCCTAAGCACTGGACTGCCAGGGAATTTCCTGGGTCACCCTGTTCTTGCCAGGGACGGCCAATGGCCCAGATGTGGTTGAGCCACTTGGTCTGGTCAGGCCTCAGTCTTCCCAAGTCCTTCCAGAAGGTTAGATGAGAGCAGATCTGGTGCAGAGATGACCCAATTAGGAACCAGAAGACAGGTGGAAGCTCGCCTCTTGCCTCCAGATACCACCATCTGACTGATGGAGAATCAGATAAAGGGAAAGGAATGAGAGAAAAGCTTGGGTCTGGAACCTCCAGGCAGATTTCCTGGTACTCTCTGGGTTTTGGGTCTGGAGAGTAGGGAGACTGCTCATCAGGCTTCTGTTAGGAGGGCAGAGGGAGGAGGCCTCCCCCACCTTACAGGGAAGTAGGGATCAGGCAGTAGGTTTTAGAGCCCAGGGGCCCTTGGCTGCCCACACACTCAACCTTTGTTCCCATTCCCATTCCACATCTTGAGAGTCTAACGGTCCTAGGAGCAGGCCGAGTGGTTGCATTGGCTAGGCTCGTGTGTGGAAAGGCATGGGGTCTTTATTCCTAGGACAGAACACCCTTCCAAGGTAGGCAGGGCAGGTGGGATGACCTGAGTTTACAAAGGAGCAAGCTGAGGTTCTGAGTGGTGTGATGACTTCCCAAGGCCCTTGGTGTGATCAGCAAGGGGAAGGCAGAATGGGCCCCGATGGGTGGGCCCTCTTCCTGGACAGCTCTGTGCTGGCAGCTGCTCTGGGATTGTGTTTGAGGTCTGGTTTGTTCCTGTGATGAGACGAACTGTGGTAGGTTAAATCCATATAATGTAAACCATAAAATAATAGAGTTAATAAGCCAACAAAACAGATAAAATACAATTAAAAATTCTCAAGTAATCCAAAAGAAGGTAGAAAGAGAGCAAAGGGTAACAAAGAACAGATGAGAGAACCAGAAAACAAAGAGGATGATAAAATGAAGCCTAACTCTGTCAATCACAGTAAAGGTGAATGGTCTCAACAGCCTGGTCAAGGGACTTCCCTGGTGATCCAGTGATTAAAACGCCCCGCTTCCGCCCCAGGGGACACGAGTTCGACCCCTGGTCAAGGAACTAACATCCTGCATGCCGCGCATGGCCAAAAAGTATAAAATGAATAACCCAATTAAAAGGCTGAGATTGTCAGAATGGATAAAAGAAGTAAGACCCAATTACATGCTGCTCATAAGAAATGTGCTTTGACTACAAAGACTCTAACAGGGTAAAAGCAAAATGATGAGAAAAGATACGCCTTGTTTACACTTGTCAAAAGAAAGCTGGGAGGGCTGTGATAAAGTCAGATTTGATTGCAGAGCAGAAAATATTACCAGAGATTAAAAAGAGGGTCAATTCATAATGACACGATTGAGGATAGACCAATTCTAAATGTTCAATGCCCAATAAGACAGCTTCAAAATTCATAAAACAAAAATGGATACAACTGTAAGAAAAAACAGTCACAGTTTTAGTCAAAGATTTCAATACTACTCCGAATAATTGATAAAACAATCAGATAAATAATCAGCCAGAATTAAACTGGAACAACCCTATCTACATTTATAGAATATCCACATTTATAGAATATTCCACCTAACATTAGGAGGATACATAGTCTTAAGATCATATTCTTGGCCATAAAACAAGTCTCAATAAAAAGGATTCAAGTCATACAAGATATGTTTTCTGATCACAGTGGAATTAACTATATTAGAAATCATTAACAAAAAGATCCTTGGAAAGTTCATAAATATTTAGAAAATGAATGACATACCTCTGGATCAAACAATAATTAGGAACTATTTTGTGCTTGTGGGACATCTCTATTAGAGAGAGAAATTCATAGCACTACTAAATACCTATTAAAAAAAAGAAAGATGTCAATGACCTCAGCTTCCACCTGAAACCAAAGTATACAGAAGAAAATAACAAAGATGAGTGCAGAAACCCATGAAATAGAAAACAGAAAAACAGAATTGATGAAACCAAAAGCCGCTTCCTGAGAAAATCAACAAAATTCATAAACCTGTAGCCAGACTGGTCAGGGAAAAAGAAAATACAAATCACCAGTATTAGGAATGAAAGATTCTACATCACAACAGATTCTGCAGGCCATAAAAGAATAATAAGGAAATATTAGGAACAACGTTTTGCAAATAAATTCAATAACATAGTTGAAATGGAAAATACATGGAAACAAAGACAAATTATCAAAGCACACTTGAGAGATAGATAAATGTATACCACTTTAGGTTGAATTTATACCATCTTAACTTCAATGGCATACATTAACTCCTCCTATTCAATTCCACGTCCCCCTTTAAGTTGGTATTGTGACAAATACATCTTTATATATTATATGCATATTAACACATTCATAATTATGTTTTTATGCATCTGTGTTTTAAACCATATAAGAATGAAAGAGGAGTTGCACACCCAAAATACAATAATACTAGCTTTTATTTTACTTTGTAGTTACCTTTATCAGTGAACTTTTTTTCTTTATATGACTTTGAGTTACCAGTGACTTTTGGTTTTAGTCAGAATGACTCCCTTTGAGAAGCCTTGAGGGCTTCCCAGGTGGCTCATTGGTGGAAGAATCCGCCTGCCAATGCAGGAAACGCCAGTTCAATCCCTGGAGCAACATCCCCTGGAGGAGGAAATAGTAACCCACTCCAGTATTCTTGCCTTGAGAATCCTATGGACAGAGGTGCCTGGTGGGCTACAGTCCACAGGGTCGCAGAGTCAGACACGACTGAACGACTGAGCATATACGCACAGCATTTCTTGTACGGTAGGTCTACTAAGAACAATAGCTTTTGTTTATCCAGGAATGTCTGAACTTCTCTATGACAATTTTTATGGATATAGAATTACTGGTTGACAGGATTTTTTGTTTTCCTGTCAGTTCGTTAAACATATCATTCTACTGGTTTCTGGCCTTCATGGTTTCTGATGATAAATCAACTCTTAATCTTAGGATGGTAATTATAATCACCATGGTAACCAATAAAAAATAAGTAGGAAATACACAGAAAATGAAAAGAAAATCAAAATAGTACATACTAGGAGAAAAATCAAACACAAAAGAATGCAGCACTGGGAGGACTGAGGAACAAAAAAGATGACAATATAGGAAACAGCACTACGGCAGAAGTAAGTCCCTCAGTATCAGTAGTCACTTTAAATGGAAAGAGACCACACCCACTAATTAAAAGACAGGGATTGGTGACAGTGCACAATTTATGAGTGAATTTATGCCACTCAACTATATGTTTCAAATTATTAAAATGGTAAATTTTATGTATATTTTATCACTCACCAAAAAAAGCAGAATGGATTTTTAAACGAACTAGCAAGATTTGAATAAACATTTCCCCAAAGAAGATATGCAAATGGCCAAGTAAGTACATGAAAAGATGTTCAACATCAGTAATCATTCAGCTCAGTTCAGTTCAGTCGCTCAGTCGTGTCTGACACTTTGCACCCCACGGACTGCAGCACGCCATCCTTCCCTGTCCATCATCAACTCCCGGAGCTTGCTCAAACACAAGTCCATTGAGTCAGTGATGCCATCCAACCATCTCATCCTCTGTCGTCCCTTTCTCCTCCTGCCTTCTCAATCTTTCCCAGCATCAGGGTCTTTCTCAATGAGTCAGTGGCATCAGGTGGCCAAAGTATTGGAGCTTCAGCTTCAGCATCAGTCCTTCAATGACTATTCAGGACTGAGTTCCTTTAGGATGGACTGGTTGCATCTCCTCACAGTCCAAGAGACTCTCAAGAGTCTTCTCCAACACCACAGTTCAAAAGCATCAATTCTTTGGTGCTCAGCTTTCCTTACGGTCCCAATCTCACATCCATACATACTACTGGAAAAAACATCGCTTTGACTATATGAACCTTTGTCAGCAAAGTGACGTCTCTGCTTTTTCATATGCTGTCTAGGTTGGTCATAATTTTTCTTCCAAGGAGCAAGTGTCTTTTAATTTCATGGCTGCAGTCACCATCTGCAGTGATTCTGGAGCCCAAGAAAATAAAGCCTGTCGCTGTTTCCATTGTTTCCCCATCTATTTGCCATGAAGGAATAGACCAGATGCCATGATCTTAGTTTTCTGAATGTTGAGTTTTAAGCCAACTTTTTCACTCTCCTCTTTCACTTTCGTCAAGAGGCTCTTTAGTTCCTCTTCACTTTCTGCCATAAGGGTGTTGTCATTTGCTTATCTGAGGTAATTGATATTTCTCCCTGCAATCTTGATTCCAACTTGTGCTTCATCCAATCTGGCATTTCGCATGATGTACTCTGCATGTAAGTTAAATAAGCAGGGTGACAATATACAGCCTTGAGGTACACCTTTCCCTTTTTGGAACCAACCCATTGTTCCATATCCGGTTCTAACTGTTGCTTCTTGACCTGCATACAGATTTCTCAGGATGCAGGTACGGTGATCTGGTATTCCCCATCTCTTGAAGGATTTTCCAGTTTGTTGTGATCTACAGTCAAAGACTTTGGTGCAGTCAATGAAGCAGAAGATGTTTTTTCTGGAATTCTCTTGCTTTTTCTAAGATCCAACACATGTTGGCAATTTGATCTCTGGTTCCTCTGCCTTTTCTAAATCCAGCTTGAACATCTGCAATTTCTCAGTTCATGTAGTGTTGAAGCCTGGTTTGGAGAATTTTGAGCTATAATTTGCTAGCATGTGAAATGAGCACAATTGTGCGGTAGTTTGAATATTCTTTGGCATTGCCTTTCTTTGGGATTGGAATGAAAAGAGGTGGGGAAGGATCCAAGTATATGCTGCTGTCAAGAGACTTACTTTAGACCCAGAGACACAAATAAGTTGAAAGTGAAAGAATGGAAAGATATTCTTTCCATTCTTTGATTATTCCAAAGAATAATCAAAAGAGACCTAGGGTGGTTATACTCATATCACAAAATAGATTTTACATCAAAAACTGTTACTAGAGACAAAGGAGGACATTTTATATTGATACCAACGTCAATTCATGAAGAAGCTTTAACAGTTATGTATACAGCGAACAGGGCTCCCCAGGTGGCACCAGTGGTAAAGAACCTGCCTGCCAATGCAGGAGACATAAGAGACATGGGCTCTATTCCTGCGTCGGGAAGATCTCCTGGAGGAGGGCATGGCAACCCACTCCAGTATTCTTGCCTGGAGAATCCCATGGACAGAGGAGCCTGGTGGGCTATAGTCCACAGGTTTGGAGAGAATCAGACACGACTGGAGCAACTTAGCATGCACGCATATACCAACAACAGAGTCCCAAGATATATGAAGCAAACATTGACAGAATTGAAGGGAGAAACAGACAGCTCTACCCTAATAGTTGGAGACTTCGATACCTTAATTTCAATAATGGAAAGAATATCCTACAGTCAGCAAAAACTAGACCGGAACCTGACTGTGGCTCAGATCATAAACTCTTTATTGCCAAATTCAGACTTAAATTGAAGAAAGTAGGGAAAATCCCTAGACCATTCAGGTATAATCTAAATCAAATCCCTTATGATCATACAGTGGAAGTGAGAAATAGATTTAAGGGACTAGATCTGATAGACAGTGCCTGATGAACTATGGACGGAGGTTCATGACATTGTACAGGAGACAGGGATCAAAAACCTCTGTCCATCCCCAAGAAAAAGAAATGCGAAAAAGCAAAATGGTTGTCTGAGAAGGCCTTACAAATAGCTGTGAAACGAAGAGAAGAGAAAAGCAAAGGAGAAAAGGAAAGGTATAAACATCTGAACACAGAGTTCCGAAGAATAGCAAGAAGAGATAAGGAAGCCTTCCTCAGTGATCAATGCAAAGAAATAGAAGAAAACAACAGAACGGGAAAGACTAGAGATCTCTTCAAGAAAATTAGAGATACCAAGGGAACATTTCATGCAAAATGGGCTCAATAAAGGACAGAAATGGTATGGACCTAACAGAAGCAGAAGATATTAAGAAGAGGTGGCAAGAATACACAGAAGAACTATACAAAAAAGATTTTCATGACTCAGATAATCACAATGGTGTGATCACTCACCTAGAGCCAGACATCCTGGAATGTGAAGTCAAGTGGGCCTTAGGAAGCATCACTATGAACAAAGCTAGTGGTGATGGAATTCCAGTTGAGCTATTCCAAATCCTGAAAGATGATGCTGTGAAAGTGCTCCACTCAATATGCCAGCAAATTTGGAAAACTCAGCAGTGGCCACAGGACTGGAAAAGGTCAGTTTTCATTCCAATCCCAAAGAAAGGCAATGCCAAAGAATGCTCAAACTACCGCACAATTGCACTTATCTCACATGCTAGTCAAGTAATGCTCAAAATTCTCCAAGCCAGGCTTCATCAGTCTGTGAACTGAGAACTTCCTGATGTTCAATCTGGTTTTAGAAAAGGAAGAGGAACCAGAGATCAAATTGCCAAAATCTGGATCATTGAAAAAGCAAGAGAGTTCCAGAAAAACATCTATTTCTGCTTTATTGACTATGCCAAAGCCTTTGACTGTGTGGATCACAATCAAATGTGGAAAATTCTGAAAGAGATGGCAATACCAGACCACCTGATCTGCCTCTTGAGAAATGTGTACGCATGTCAGGAAGCAACAGTTAGAACTGGACATAGAACAACAGACTGGTTCCAAATAGGAAAAGGAGTACGTCAAGGCTGTATACTATCACCCTGCTTATTTAAGTTATATGCAGAGTACAGCATGCAAAATGCTGGGCTGGATGAAGCACAAGCTGGAATCAAGATTTCCGGGAGAAATACCAATCACCTAGATATGCAGATGACACCACCCTTATGGCAGAAAGTGAAGAAGAACTAAAGAATTCTTGATGAAAATGAAAGAAGACAGTGATAAAGTTGGCTTAAAGCTCAATATTCAGAAAACTAAGATCAAGGTATACGGTCCCATCACTTCATGGCAAGTAGATGGTGAAACAGTGGCAACAGTGTCAGACTTTATTTTGGGGGGCTCCAAAATCACTGCAGATGATGATTGCAGCCATGAAATTAAAAGACGCTTACTCCTTGGAAGAAAAGTTATGACCAACCTAGACAGCATATGGAAAAGCAGAAACATTACTTTGCCAACAGAGGTCTGTCTAGTCAAAGCTATGGTTTTTCCAGTAGTCATGTATGGATGTGAGAGTTAGACTATAAAGAAAGTTGAGTGCCTACGAATTGATGCTTTTGAACTGTGGTGTTGGAGAAGACTCTTGAGAGTCCCTTGTATTGCAAGGAGATCCAACCAGTCCATCCTAAAGGAAATCAATCCTGAATGTTCATTGGAAGGACTGATGTTGAAGGTGAAATGCCAATACTTTGGCCACCTGATGTGAAGAGCTGACTCATTTGAAAAGACCCTGATGCTGGGAAAGATTGAAGGCAGGAGGAGAAGAGGATGACAAACAATGAGATGGTTGGATGGCATCACCGACTCAATAGACGTGAGTTTGGGTAAACCCTGGGAGTTGGTGATGGACAGGGAGGCCTGATGTGCTGCAGTCTATGGGTCGCAAAGAGTCGGACATGACTGAGTGACTGAACTGATCCTATACAGAAAACCAATTAGGAAATAGAGTAGTTGAAAAACATATTATAGGGCTTCTTTGGTGGTCCAGAGGTTAAGAATCCTCCTTGCAGTGCAGTGGATACTGGTTTGATCCCTGGACCAGGAAGATCCCACATGTCCCGGAGCAACTAAGCCTGTGTTTCACACTAGTGAACGCACACGCCCTAGAGCCCTTGAGCCACAACTACTGAAACTTGTGTGCTTAGAGTCCATGCTCTGCAACAAGAGAAGCCACTGCAACAAGAAGCCCACACAGAGCAATTAGAGAGCAGCTCCCGCTTGCCGTAACTACAGAAAAGCCCCCGTACAGCAAGAGGACCCAGTGTAGTCAAAATAAAACTGAATTTAAAAAAAAAAACCACTATAAATCAACTAGACCTTACAGACATACATACAAAACACTTCTTCCAAAGAATGTGCATTGCTCTCAAGCACACATGGAGCTTTCTCCCGGATAGATCAGATGTTAGGCCACTAAACAAATTTTAATAAATTTTAAAACCTAACAAAGAAAGACTCAGAACCTGATGGCTTCACTGATGAATTATACCAAAAATCTAAAGGAGAATCAATGTCAATCCCTCTCAAACTCTTCCAAAAACTTGAATAAAAGGGAACACTTCCTAATTCACTCTAACTTAGCATTGCCCTCTTACCAAAGCCCCCTTGTGGCTCAGCTGGTAAAGAATCCGCCTGCAATGGGGGAGACCTGGGTTCGATCCCTGGGTTGGGAAGATCCCCTGGAGAAGGGAAAGGCTCCCCACTCCAGTTTTCGGGCCTGGAGAATTCCCTGGACTGTATAGTCCACGGGATTGCAAAGAGTCAGACACAACTGAGCGACTCTCACTTCACTTCAGTTCACTAACCAAAGCCAGACAAACACACAAAACTACAGATCAATATCTCATTAATATAGAGGTAAGGCAATAAAGGAACTCTGAATAAATTTAAGAGAATTGAAATCGTACAAAGTGTGTTCTCTGAATGCAGTGGGTTGAATTTAGAAATCAGTAATAGAAGGAAAACTGGAAAATTAGCAAATATGCTGATAGTAAACAACACACTCATTAAAAAACCAATGGGTTAAAGATGAACCAATGGGTTAAAGACAGAATCACTAAGGAAATTAGAAAATACTTTGAGACAAATGAAGACATACCAAAACTTATGAGATACAGTAAAAGCAGTATGCGGTGGGAAATTTATAGTTGTAAATGCTTATATTAATAGAAGATCTCAGATAAACAACCTGCCTTTAAACCTTAAGGAACCAGAAAAAGAAGAGCAAATTAAATGAAGGAAGGAAGGAAATAAGATACAGCACAAATAAATATGGGAGGTGGGGAACAACAGAGAATTGACAAAATCAAAAGTTAGTTCTTTGAAAATATAACAAAATTGACATTTTAGTTAGACTAAAAAAAATAGAAGATGAAAATAACTAAAATCAGAAATGAAAGCAGGAATGAAAAGGATTATAAGGGAACACTATGAACTATTATATGCAAACAAGGTAATCTGGGTGAAATTGACAAATTCCTAAATTATTAAAACTGATTCAAGAACAAATTCTCAACAGACCTATAATAAGTAAGAAGATTGGATCAGTAATCAAAAACATTGTGACAGAAAAATCAGGACTATATGTCTTCATTTGCCAGTTCTACCAAATATTTGAAGAAGGATTAACATCAATTTTATTCCAACTCTTCCAGAAACTAGAGTAGGAGAACACTTTCTGTGAGGACAACATTATCCTGATACCAAAGCCAGAGAAAGATTCCATAAGAAAACTATAGACCAATATTCCTAATGAACATAGGTACAAAAATCTTCAATAAAATACTAGCAGACCAAATCCAATGGCACATTAAAAAAGATTACACACAATGACTAAATGGGATTTATCCTAGGAAGGCAAGGGGGGTTTCAACTATAGGAAAATCAGTGTCATATAGCACATTAATAGGACAAAGGAAAAAACCACATAATCAATTCAATAGATGCAAAAAAGCATGTGACCAAAAAAAAAAAAAAATCCTTTCATGATAAAAACACATGAAGGGGCTTCTCTTGGAGAGGCAATGGCAACCTACTCCAGTACTCTTGCCTAGAAAATCCCATGGACGGAGGAGCCTGGTGGGGTCGCTAAGAGTCAGACACGACTGAGTGACTTCACTTTCACTTTTCACTTTCATGCATTGGAGAAGGAAATGGCAACCCATTCCAGTGTTCTTGCCTGGAGAATCCCAGGGATGGGGGAGCCTGGTGGGCTGCCCTCTATGGGGTTGCACAGGGTCGGACACAACTGACTCGACTTAGCAGCAGCAGCAGCAGGGGCTTCTCTGGTGGTTCAGTGGTTAAGAATCCACCTTGCAATGCAGGGGACACCGGTTCGACCCCTGGCCCAAGAAGATCCCACACTGCAGAGCAGCTAAGCCTGTGCACCACAACTACCAGGCATTAGAGCCCATGACTGCAACTACTGAGCCCACGTGCCCAGAGCCCACGCTCCACAATCAGTCCCCACTCACCTCAACTAGAGAAAGCCCATGCAAAGCAACGAAGACCCAGCGCAGCCGAAAAAGCAAAAACACGGGGACTTCCCTAGGAGTCCTGTAGTTAGGGCTTGGCAAGCCCAGCGCAGCGGGCACAAGTTTGATCCCTGGTCGGGGAACCAAGTTCCCGCGTTACACATTGCATGGCCAAAGCAAAAAAAACAAAAACACAGAAATCTACAAATAGAAGGATAGCCTTTTCAGCAAATGGTGCTGGAACCACTGGATATCTGTATGCAAAAATTACCAACTTGAATTCATAGCTTGCAATATATACAGATTCTGATGCATAATTCTATATGAAACTCTAGCAAACACAAACTATAGTGACAGAAAGCAGATTAGAAAGTGTGAGAGTTGGGTGAGAGGGATCACAAAGAGGCACAAGGAAATCTTGGGGAGTGAGGGATAGATCTATTACCTTGGTTATCATAGTTTCATTTGAACACATATGTCAAGACATCTTAAATTATACACTTTAGATGCAGCTCATTTTAATTATAGCTCAATACAGTTTTAAAAATATGAAAAGTAAAAAATGCCTCAACAGGGGCTTCTCTGGTGGTCCAACGGCTAAGACTCTGTGCTCCCAATGCAGGGGGCCCAGGTTCCATCCCTCGTAAGGGAACTAGATCCCACATGCTGCAATTAAGACCTGGCATGGCCAGATAAATAAAAAATAAAAGAATGCCTCAATAAGTATGGGTCAGTGCCTGTTTATTTTATAAATGAGTTAATGAGAGGTGAGTTGATTGGCCCAGGGATTGGGAAGGGGGAGACATACAAAGAAAAAGGAACCAAGACTGTAGCAGAATTTTGTTGGCCACCATCATGCTGCCCAGGCTTAACCTTGCTAGGCTGGCCCCAACTGCCCTGACCCCACTTGTAGCCACTCTTGTGGCTTCAACTAACCTTGGAATCAACACCTTGGAATCTCAGAGTCCCTGACTCCAAAATGTAACTAATAATACCCACCTCATAAATAAGCTTATTGTTGACTGAAAGAAATGACATTTATGGGGGAATGCCCTGGAAGTCCAGTGGTTAGGTCTCTGCACTTTAATTGCCGAGGGCCCAGGTTCAATCTCTGGTTGGGGAAAATAAGATCCCACAAGCCATGCATGGCAAGGTCCAAAAAAAAAAAGGGGGCGGGTACAGATTAAACACTAGGTAAATAATAAGCTGCTCCACAAATGTAAAGGACTACAAACACACTCTGACTGGTTACTTTTAAAAAATTATTTATCTGGCTGTGCTGGGTCTTCTTTGCAGCATGCAGTATCTTCAGTTGCAGCATGAGAACTCTAAGTTGCAGCATGTGGAACCTAGTTCCTTGACCAGGGATTGAAACCAGGCCCCTACATCAGGGGCGTGGAGTCATAGCCACTGAACCACCAGGGAAGTCCCCTGGCTCTTCCTTACACTGGCTCACTTATTTCTGTGCAGTTACCCGGCGTTCTGCATGTATCTCCTCTGTTTTCCCACCTCCATACCTTTGCTTCAGCTGTTCTTCCACTGCTTCCAGAGACCCATGGGCCTCTTTTGGGAGGGTGGAGCAGGAGGGGGCTGCTTCAGGAGTGGAAGACAAGCTTCTGAGACACTGCCCAGTGGAGCAGCCTCACCCCACGATCCTCGGGGTGAAGGCAGAGAGAGATCACATAGACCCCACCCCAGACATTGTGAGATTACTGGCAGCCTGAGCAGGGGAGGTTTGGGACTCCCTCCACTTCAGGGTTCCTACTGGTCACCCTTGGACAGCACCAGAAACCTGACTTCAAGGTACTTGCCTCCCTCTAGCTTTCCTGCACCTTCTAAGTCTGACCTACACCTGACCTACTTTCCCTTGTCCTCTAGCCTCCAGGCTTCAGCTCCATCCACAGTGAGTCAGGGATCAAAGTACCTGCCTCTCAGGGTAGATGTGAAGGTCAGGGCCCTGGTCCTTGGCCCTGTACAAGCAGTAAGCGATCAAGGGATTGTCTGAACTGATGGGAGAGTACTTGGTACAGTAGAAAGCACTCATCAAATAATATTAGTTGTTATAATTGGTCCACTGAATTTTCTCAGATCAAGTACCCTCCAAGTAAAACAAATTCCCCTTGACTCCACCCCCAAACTGCAAACATCCACAATGGCCTTTCTCCAGTTTCAACTTATCTTGGCCTTCCTTGCCCGTCTCAGACAGCCCTGCTGGAAGTGACCAGTCAGTCCTCCATGAGCTCCTGCCCTCAGTCTGGGAAAGTTCACGGGATACTGGGCTGAGAGGTCAGGGGAGTAGAAGGAACTGGGGGCAGCACACAACACGTGTGAATTCTGAAACAGTGCATGGTAAATGCTGCATTTGGAGAACTGCAGAAAGTTCTATGAGGCTAGGGGAGAAAAAGGGCAGGTGGCAGAAGTGAGTCTGCAGAGGTGGGCAGGAGGCAAATCACAAGACATTGGGTACTCTAAGGTACTGGCTTCCCTGGTAGCACAGTTGGTAGAGTCGGCCTGTAACTCAGGAGACCTGGTTCAATCCCTGGGTTGGGAAGATCCCCAAGGGAAGGCAACCCACTCCAGTATTCTTGTCTGGAGAATTCCATGGACAGAAGTGTCTGCCGGGCTACAGTCCATGGGGTTGCAGAGAGTTAGACACGACTGAGTGACTTACACTCCAGGGTATTAGAACTTTACTTTGAAAGCTGTGGCTGGGAGGAGAACCAGAAGTGTAGCCAGGACACTGTGGGGGGTGGGGGGAACAGGGAGAGGAGCAGGAAGTGAAGTTAGGGAGAAAATAAGTGGCCTTTGCACTTGTCAATGTGACAGTCACTAGCCATTGACAGGTGGCACTGCAGGCTTTCTAGAGGGGACGCATGAACCCATAGTGACCCCACAGGACATGGTTTTCTTTGGACAGGCTCAGCTCTTCCATCAGAGGGGTGAATTCAGGATTGGGATTCTGTAGGGGGGCTGCAGTGGGAGAAGATGGGCACAAGAAAGACTAAAAAAATAATGGTGAATGAATGAGTGAGGAAGTGATGGACAGGGGATTAGACTAGGCACCGGCTGGACAGTGTTTGGTGTCCGGAGTGGGATAACCATATTAAAAAAAAAAAGATATTTTCATGTCCACAGAGTTGGAACGGCTAGTTCTTTACAGGATGGCCAGAGATGTGTATTCTCTGCTTAGGGTTTCAGACTCCAATACTGGTGGAAAGTCCCTTCCCACCGTGCCTATTTCCCAACCTGTAAAGTGAGAGGATTAGACTGGATGATTCCCTAACATCCTTCCACCCCACCACACAATGATTCACCACTGTTGCCTATTTTTATCCTTTTCTCACCTACCCAAGTGTTATGACTACCCATACACTTGCTCTCAATACATGTTCATTGAGTTCCTGATGGTCTCTGTCACACAGACACTTGGCCGTGTATTGGAGTATTGTCAGTGCCCGACCTGTTGGCTGAGTGACGGTGATTCCACAAGGAAGTCCTCAGATGCAAATTCATTCACCACTTCCTGACTTCAGTTTCTCCTAGCTCCAATCCAACTTACACACTAAAGTGACCAGGAGAAAGTACTACTGAGTGGGTGAGAAGGCAGGTTCTGGAATCAGACCCCTTGGGTTTGACTACAGTTATTCCATTTATTACTTGTGTGACCCTGTATATATTAGTTGGCTTCTGTATTTTCTCCTAAAAACTTTGACTCATTTTACCCATTTGTGTAAAGCCATAAAATTAAGAGATGCTTGCTCCTTGGAAGAAAAGCTATGACAAACCTAGACAGCATATTAAAAAGCAGAGACATTACTTTGCCAACAAAGGTCCATCGAGTCAAAACTATGGTTTTTCGAGTAGTCATGTATGGATGTGAGAGTTGGACCATAAAGAAAGCTGGGCACCAAAGAATTGATGCTTTTGAACTGCAGTGTTACAAAAGACTCTTGAGAGTCCCTTGGATTGCAAGGAAATCAAACCTATCAACCCTAAAGGAAATCAGTCCTAAATACTCATTGGAAGGACTGATGCTGAAACTCCAATACTTTGGCCACCGGATGCGAAGAACTGATTCACTGGAAAAAACCCTGATGCTGGGAAAGACTGAAGGCAGGAGAAGGGGACGACGGAGGATGAGATGGTTGGATGGCATCACCGACTCAATGGACATGAGTTTGAGCAAGCTCTTGGAGTTGGTGATGGACAGGGAGGCCTGGAGTGCTGCAGTCCATGGGGTCGCAAAGAGTCAGATACAACTGAGCGACTGAACTGACCGACACATTTGTGAGTTTAATTCCATTGGATGGTGTGAGGTAGGGATCTAAATTTGTTTTTTTCCCACTTGGTTAGCCAATTATTCCAACACCATGTACTGAAGGACAAACCCTTTTCCTACTCAGGTGCATGCTTTCTCTGGCTCTCACTATATTCCCACACACACATATGGGTCTGTTTCTATTTAGTTTCCTAATTCACTTCTCTGCCCGGTTCTTCCCATTTATCACGTTGTTTCAGTTACTGTATCTTTATATTAAGTCTTGATACTGATAGCACACAAGGCTTCCCTACAGTTCTGTTTTTCCTTGTAGTTTTTCAAAACTATCTTAGACATGCTTGGCACTTTTACATTGTGATTTTTAGAATTAATTTGTCCAGTTCTTTTAAAAAGCAGTTTGCCTAAAAAAAAAAAAAAAGAAAGAAAAAAAAAAAACAGAGCTACCATATATGACCCTGCAATTCCACTCCTGGGCATATTATCTGGAGAAGAACATGATCCGGAAGGATACATGCACCCTGATGTTCGTCACAGCGCTGTTTACGATAGACAAGACATGGAAGCAACCTCAGTGTCCATCGGCAGAGGAATGGATATGTATATACAATGGATATTACTCAGTCATTATAAAGAATGAAATAATGCCATTTGTAGCAACATGGATGCACCCAGAGACTGTCAGACTGAGTGAAGTAAGTCAGAGAAGGAGAAATATCGAATGATATCCTTTATATGTGGAATCTAAAAAGAAATGATTCAAACGAACTTACTCACAAAGCATAAACTGACTGACAGACTTGGAGAATGAACTTACAGTTGCCAGGGGGAAGGGTGGGGCGAGGGGATAGTCAGGGAGTTGGGAATGAACAGGTACACACTGCTATATTTAAAATACGTAACCGACAAGGATCTACTGTAGAGTAGGTGGAACTCTACCCAGTGCTTTGTGGCAGCCTGAATGGGAGGGGAGTTTGGGGGAGAATGGATACATGTGTATGCATGGCTGAGTTACTCTGCTGTTCACCCGAAACCATCACGGTTAATCGGCTATACCCCAACACAAAATAAAAAGCTAAAAAAAACCAAACTGTCCCTAGGCCTCCATTTCCTTTCCCACACACAGGTGATGATCAAAGCTCCTATGCGCAAGGACAGCAACGATGAAACGTAACGCAGTGAACACATCCCCTGGCACGGAGGCCTGGAACGCAACCCAGGAGTGTCCGTAGATAGCAGCGTCATCTTCCCCGAATGCCCAACCCCACGCAGTCACTGCCGTTTTAAAACCTTTGTTGGCTTCCCAGTCATGCGGAGGAAAAGTTCAAACCGCCGGCCAAGCCACCTGACCCCAGCTGACCTTTCCCATGGCGCCTCCCCCGCAACTGCTCTCACGTTCCAGCCCCAGAAAACTCGCCGTTACCCTAGCGCCGGGTCCTTGCACACGCTGTCCTCTTGGTGAGAATTCCTTCACCCCTCATGAATCCTCTCAGATTGTGGCTCTTCTGGGATGGAGTTAGTCACTCTCTCTGCCTTCTATTGCATTTGTCACTTTGCACTGTGACTTATTTAGTGAACTCAGCACAGCCCTTGGCATTTCCCAAACAGGTGTTCACTCTCAGCCACTATCTAACGATCACATATCAACTCTGGTGTCACATACATTCCTTATTTCTTAATTCTTTTAACTTAATGAGTTTATTTGGCTGTACCTGGTCTCAGTTGTGGCATATGGGATCTTAGTTCCCTGACCAGGGATCAAACCCATGCACCTGCATTGGGAGCAGAGAGTCCCAGCCACTGGGCCACCAGAGAAGTCCTCACTTATTTAATGCTTATGACGGCCCCACAAAGTAGACTTCTCCCCCACTGAATAGGAAAAAATGGGAACGGTAACTTATCCAAGATCACAGAGCTTGTCAACAGCTGAACCGAGGTCTCCCCCCGGTCTAATTCCAACGCTCACACTATCATGGCTAACAGCCTTCCCTCTCGTCTCTTTTCTGAATCTCTCGCTCATCCCATGCTTCCATGGTCCTCCTGTCCAAGCTCTCTCCATCAGCCTCTCTTACCCTACCTCCAAATGCTTACCTCCCTAGGCTGTCATCTCTTCCACTTCATACCATCTGTCACCCCAGCCGCTGTCTCTGTGAGGACTGCGTGTCCTGGGTTGAGCACATTGCTGGTATTCAGGCCACAGAACACAGAGCCTCGTGGCTGCATCCGCAGATGCTGAGGTACCTCCTTAGCTGGGTGTCACAAGACCAAGGAGATAAAATAAACTTTTCACATCTCAAATGTGTCTGAAACCAGAAAGCAAACAATTCCACAGTTTATAGCAACAGAGTTTCTTGGGCACAATTACCAGGTCTCCAAAAAGAATGGGAGCTAGGCTGACTGGGGTTTGGGCAGTAATTCTGCCAACTCAATCTAGCTTGGATGGTCAAAGCTGCTACCTCACAATAACAAAGCACGTAGGAAGCGTGGCAGTGCCGTCCCCAGTGCTGGTTCCAGCGATGTCAGAGCTGCGTTTGAGATCTTTGGGCTAATTTCCTCTTATCACTCATGCTCAAGGTTTGGGGGCCTCCTGAGATTTCTCTCTCGCTTGCCCTCTTTCTGCAAGTCCTGCAGGCTATTAGGAGACTGGGCTGGAGTAAAATAATCCCAAAGTTTGTTATTTACCCTGAAAATGAACAACAGTCAACAAGCAGTGGATGCGATGGGGACAGGTCACCTTTAGAATGGCCCATCATGGGACTTCCCTGGTGACCCCTAGTTAAGAATCCACCTCCAGGGTACCCAGGTTTGATCCCTGGTCAGGGAACTAAGATCCCACATACTGCAGGGCAGTGCACAAGCACACGTGCCACAACAGATTCCATTATGTCAAAACTAAGACCTGCTGCAGCCAAATAAAATAGAAAGAAAAAGATCTGACGTGGGCAAGTGGAGTTTCCCCATATCCCAAGCAGAGGTGGCCATTTGGTGATTTCCTGCATATATCGCTTGCATCAGTGTTCATAGTTCATACCCTCATTGCACACACGAAATCTGGCAAAACAAAGGCTCCTTTGATAGGGGAAGGTACGGTGATCATCATGGGATAAAAAAGGCCTGCAGAATCAGAATTTGAGGAGGAAAGGGTACCCTGATCAGTTGTTAGGAAATCTGCCCTGTGGTTGAATGAAGTCATCAGACTACAACTGTTCAGCAACCAAATTACTGGCTACCCACACAGATAGCTGGTGCACTCAGGTAACTTGGTTTGACATTTATCATCATATAAACGAGCCAGCTGGCATCCAGGCACCTACACCTCAGTCTCTTACAAGTTAGATTCATGGGAGTCTTGTCCTGGTACTGACTCTCTGGGGACACAGACATCAGGTTTCTTGGCTTACAAACCTTGGCCAGTGGTGATGCTACCAGAGTTCCAGAGAGGCCAGCTCCCCTCAGTAGCTAAACGTGTTTATCTGATGGTGACACACTGCTTATTCTTGCGTCTCCAGCCCTTTCTCCATTTCCAGGCCCACCCTCTGCGTCTGCATGGCCTGGCATCATAACAAGCTTCTGGGCAGCTCCTTTCCAACCTCTCCTGCTGCCTCCTCAAACATGACTGGTTCTACATGACTGCCGTGCTCAAGATCACTTCACATGTCTGCAGCCAAACTCCTTGACCTGGCTTTTGGGGGTTTTCCCTAATTTGGTCTTGTCATGCTTTATCTTTCATTACAGCCCCCTAATGCCCATCATCTGTCTTTGGCCTGGGGGACAAAGCTTACTTCATGTTGCTCTCTCCCTGGCGACACCCTGTCTGTTCTCTGCAAGTTCGACCAGTGTGCATCTTCAAAACGCTGTTTCAGCCCTCCCTGACTCCACCACACCCAACTCCTGCTTCCACATAGGAGAGCACCTCTGGGTGTGGCTCATCTCTGTTTCCTCACGCCCCTCAAAGCATCTGCCGGGGACTCCCTGGCACTGACTCCCTCTGCCTGCTCAGGCTTCACTTCATTCCTCACTTGAATTTCCTCAAGAGCAAATCATCCATGGGGCTACCTCTGATCTCTGGGGCAACTCTCAAGAATCCAGCAGAGGAGGGAGGGGGGATCAAAATGAGACTGATGAGAAGGACTTGAGGAAAACTTCTAGAAAGAAGAGACCAGACATTAAGCAGGGATGTGTGAGAAATACTGGTTTTTATTGATTGGCACAGTATTACAACCTACAGTTACAATGCCCTTCCCTCCCACACAGTTCAAGTGGAAAGAAAACTGACTAACACATAGGAAGGAGCAGCACACTCACGGGTTAAAGCATTTGTTTTTACACAAGGAGTGGGATGGGGGGTGGGATTTTAGGGAAAATACCAGGGTTCCATCTAGACCATGGGGGAGGGCTTTGCAGTCCTCTGCTGCCAGCATTACACGGGGGATACTTTAGTAAGGGGGCAGCTACACGCGGCTGGCCGGTTACTACAGGGGGGAAGTGGGACTCGAATCTCGGAGTACCTGTCTCGTACCCAAACCTGGACTTTTTTTTCAGCCCTCCTCCACAACTGCCTGCACCCACAGGAAATAGGTGTGAAGGAAGCCGAAGGACGGCCTCCGAGAGAAAGGGAAGCAGGCAAACTCAGTTTCCTTCCGCCTTCTCTGGACTGTCCCCCTCCCCCTGGCCCCGAAGAGCACTGAGAAGGCCTTCCTAGCGAACGCTGTGGAGAGACTGGGAGCAGGCCATATCTGCCTGGTAGCTCTGAACGGGTAGAGAAGAAAACGTGATTTTCCATACAACACCAAGCAAGGTTGTTTTGGGAATGAAAATAAATGGAAAACAAGACCATCCGCCGTGGGTTGGGAGCGCCGAGGTCCCAGAGCGCACTGGGATTGTGGTAAGGGCAATATTCCTAAAGCCCGGTTCCACAACACAGCGCCAGGTTCCTGGAGGTTAAGGGACCATAACCAACCTCTCCTCCCAAACAGGCGCCTTTCCTTGGATTCCCCGGTTCTGTTGAGCTCGTTCGAGATTATTCTGCCACCTTTCCCCAGGACGTGAGGGCTCAGCTCATTGGTCCTTCCGCTCTCTACCCCTTCTACAAACACTCAGCACACTCCTCAACAGGTGACCCATTCTCACCTGCAGAATGGCCACCAAGGAACCAGATCACCGGGAAGGCTAAGCTGTCTGCTTTTCTGTGTGGTCCTGATGGAAGGAGACAAAAGCAGACTTCTGGTGGGGTCAGAACAGTCTGGTTTGGGTGTGTGGGTCCCTGGCTCTCTGTCTCAGCCCTGGAGCCTTGGCCATTTAAGCTTCAGACAAAACATATATAAGCATGACTGGGGAGGGACAAATACTTTGTCCTTCAGAAAAAGTTAAACTCAACACATCTTGGCTACTTTGCCTCCATCCAAAGGGTTCCTTGGAAATACTTGTTGAACTTGGCCAAAGGGAGACAGCACCTGGACCTGGATCTGGACCTAGGCCGCAATGAAAACACTTGCAACAGAAGGGGAGCAAGAGTGGAGTGGAGGTGAGCGTGGTTAGGAAAACCCTCAAATAAGCCTTATGCTGCCTGAGACCATACTCTGCGGCTCAGAGAACAGGGCTGGGGCCTCACTGCTTCCTCAGAGCCCATCCCCTGCCAGGGCCAATGGGCAGGATGTGAGAAAGGTCCCTGAACTAAAAACTGGGCTCTTTATACAGAAGCAAGTATAAAGATGCTACTATAACGGGCAGCCAGAGATGCCTGCTTTTCTGTGACAACACCCTTAAATGCTACTGCCTCCTTAAACACATGGCAATCTGGTAGTTATCTTTCTTAAGACAGATGCACTGACATTTTACTTATTCTAACCACCAACTTTTTGTTCAATTATAAACCAGTCTGAATGCTTTCAGACTATGAAACAATAAAAGCAGACCTGACATGTATACAGCCGCACCCCACACTGTCTCTTTTACAAGAGTGGACCCACTGGTTTTCTAACTACGAAACGAAACGCAGCACCATGTGGCTGCTGGGCCCTGAATGACCTTGCGCACCTGTGCCCTGGGCAGCACGCCTGTGCCCGTGCACAGGCGAGTGACAGGGGCAGGTTCTCAGAGGCTAACACAGCAGCAGAGGATCTGGCTAACGGAGGATTTTGGAGAAAGTCCCTTTGGGTTCTGAGCAAAAAATGCTCTCAGTCATGTGGGAGGAGGCCGAAGGGCAAGTCTGGGTCTATGCACGTGGCTCAGACACCTGCCGCTCCCTTCTGTATCCACTCCCTCCCGTAACCAAGCTGCGTGCTGGCCTGAGAGGGCCCTCAAAGTCCTTACCTCCCCTCAGAGCTCTGGAAACTCCCCAAGACCCTAACGTCGGCCAGGCCCCTGTGGTGACCCTGGGTGGAGCAGGCCTACCTGTGCTGGTACTGTGCGTCTCCAAAGTCAGCCTGTACCTTCCCTGGCGTAAGTCATATCTGTTATGCAAGACCAAGCCTTAACCCTGAAATGCTGTTTTCTACCCAATAGGACAGAAATGGGGTGTAGGAGGCTACGTGGATCTATTGCTGTTCTAATTAGCACAGGGTGTTCAGATGGCCGGGCTCATATCGATATCACTTCCTGCAGGAATCTACAGTCCACCTCACTGGAGAAATGACTTCCTAAAGGTGAGCCACTTACCCACTCTACAGACGGGGGAGTCCGGTCTTGAGGCCCAGCATCGGGACTGGGGCATCTTGCTTTTTTCCTGAGGAGTTGCAAAGCCTTAAGGTTTTGATCTTAATGCCTGCCTGGGACCTCAAGCCCGCACGAGTGATGTTACTGTATTGTTGGAAAGTTCCCTGAAAGGTTCATCCCACAGATAACACAGTTCACAGATGGTGAGCCATTTAGTAGGTAAGTGTTCCAGACCAGAATTTATGTTCCCCAACTCAAGGATTAATAGAATCTTCACCTCTGGCCTGGCGGCAGTAGGGGTGGGAGGATGGGTAGCACATTGAAGTGGAGATGAAGCTGGAAAATGACAAGACCGCTGCCTCTGTATCTTTTAGAGCCTATCTCCAGGGGTTTAAATGCCTTTTTTGCTGTTCTAGTGGCCCCTGTTTGGGGTTAAGAACTGGGAATGTAAACCGAAGGAAACCTATTTAACTAGACAACTGATCAGAGGAACAGAAACAGTGACTCGCTACCTCCTAGATATTACCCTTGCTTTTTCAGCCAGAAGCACTTCCCTCTCCTGCAGAGGCCCTCCTGGGGCGCTCAGTTCCGAGTCAAGGCGGCTTTTCCGGGCACTCCCCTTGCCAGGTGGACAGTCCCATTCTCAAAGACAAGCTCAGGCTCACAAATCATCACGATAAACAAAGCTTCAGGGGAGGAACATGCCTTTTCACTCCGAAAGCTTCATGCTGCAGAGACACATGAGATCAATCATGTGACTGTTGGCCTCAGCTCAAGTAGTCCGTTAGAATCAACACCAAATGGTATTCTTTCTTTATTTATTAATGTTTAAGGGGATTAGGAGGACAACAATTGGATTAATCTGAAGGTGAGACGTATCATTTTTTTCAGATGGCCTGACTAGGCATTCTCCATCCTGAAAGGTTATCAAGCTAATGGAAAAACACTGTCAGAGTGTGAAGCTGCCCTTTCAGAGGCAGAAGTGGAAGGCTCCTGGCTTCCCAAGGAGAGTCCGCCTAAAATCTCCAGGTTCCCAGGACTTGTGATGACCTCACAGGATGTAGTATAGTCTAAAGACTGCAGTATTTGGCAGTTTACAATTTACTTGAAAATCTAGAATGTCTCACTGCTTTAGGTGACATCTAAGCTGACATGGAAAACACAGCTCTTAGGGATGGTGTGGACTCTGTGACAAGCTCACCCCAGAGCACAGAGACTGACTCTGGGGTACTTTCCCACCTACTCCAGGTGAAGGGGGTGCCCTGATGGGGCAAGGCTGGGGCCACTAAGGTCAAAGGCTGCACAGCCTTGTGGAAACAGGCTCCAACCCATCAGGGCTCGGAAGGAACAACTCCCACCCCAACTGGGCAGTACGCACGCACAGCCTCAGGACTGACCTCTTTTAAAGTCTTCAAGAACAAGAACCCGAGGAGCCACCTGCATCACTGAATCCCCAACAATCTCCTCTCCCTAGAACTGCTTGAGCTGACCATCCTGCATGTCTATTTCTTTGAAAAGATATTGATGTGCCTGTACTTGGGGTCAAGATGAAGCTACACTAACTCTTGGTTCTCTCGAAGCAAAAATTTACCTCCATGTGGAGATTTCTCCAGGTTATTTTAGTTCTTCATTGACTGTTAACTAGGATGGGCTGAGAGAACACTTCGGAAATATTAAAAAATCATACAGTTGTGGCAAAAATCACATTGTGGTTATTAAAGCCTTTTTTGTAAACTAAACTAAACAAACAAAAAAATATGGCTCAGGCTAAGCTGTTTAAGAAAAAAGATCAGGTGGGGAGATGAACAGAGGTGTGAATACAGCAGTGGATGGGAATGACGAACACACCCAGGTCAGCAGAAGACCCGTCTGGCTGAGGACGTTCAGAAGCAGCCCCCAACGAGCACTGTACGTGGAGGAGAGAAAGGGGAAGAGAAAGCGTGGTTTTGTGGGGAACTTTTCCTTCTAGAATTCAAGGTGACTTCTTCTAAGCGAGTGTGAGAGACTTTACATCGGCTGACTCCCAACATCAAAACAGAACTATTTCTCTGCCATGAAGCAACCTGACTATGTAGCAACAAGAGTACAAAAAACTGCAAACACTCTCAGAGGGCAGTGACCCTCTCTACTCACGGAAGCTGCCGGCAGCAAGGACTCGGGCCTCCCTTTGCGTAGCTCTCACAACGCAATCCTGTGGGGGGAAGCCCTGTGGCCAAGCCACCTCCCAGGCCTTGCTGCGCCTCCAGCAGGTAACACTTCCCCACCTCTCACCCCTCCAGATGGCCTCAGCTCAGACCCAGCAGTGAGGGAGCCCTCTTCACACAGGGCAGATAGGGCAGCAGACATTTGTAAAAACCACAGTCAATCCTGCAACTTTTCCATCCTGTGATGTTTGCTGTGAGAAAAATCAAGACTTCTGTTTCATGGGCTGCACTATCCTAGAGGCTACAAAAAACCCAAAGTGGCTGACCTCTAGTAGTCCTTCTCTTTCTCTCTTATACACACACACACACACACACACACAGAGTCCTGTTCCAAAAAAAAAAAAAAAATGTCATGATCTCACTGATGTTTCCCCAAGGGCTTCAAATTATGAACAAATTTAAATTTTAAAAATTCTATCGCTATCTTTCTCCATCCTGAGTATGGTGGACTCCAATGGACACTCCAGTAATAGTCAGATTCTAAGACATGTCCGTTCACTTTAAGAAAGAGACTTTATGTCTGCCCTGAACACAGGAAGGAATCTGTTTCTGCCAAGCCTGAAGAAGGTAAGCACTTGCAGAATTAATGGCAAATCAGTGTTGCTGGAACATTCTGCAAGTAAGGTAAGCCTGGTGCTCTTCTCTGTTTTGTTTTCTTTGGGGGAGACAGGAAGGCTACTGCGACCATGCATCCAAGTAACCTATCACGACAGGGCTCTACCACACATCAGGAGACAGCCATGGTGTTGATGGTGCCAGGGAGGGACAGACACCAAGCCCCGGCCATCAGAATCCCAGTGCAACAGACAAAAGCACCAGTTTCAACAATTCTGGTATTGGACAAAGCCTCCTTTTGTCAGTTGAGGAAGCAGCAGCACAATCTCTCCAGTTAACTGCATTAATGGGATCTATTCATGACTGAAAAATACTTCTTGGCACAGTTCATGTTCCTGACCCAAAGACACCAACAACAATCCAAACTGGATTTTGCAGGGTAGTGTATTATTACACCAGCCCAGTGAAAACTTCAGATCACTAAAAACGCACAAATTATTATTAACACTGCAGTTCCTATTTCAGGAGTACTGACTGTTTTCCTGCAAAGCACTTTCTGTATCATAAAGGCAGAATTTATTTGGAAGACTGTGTTTTGGGGATTCCATTTAGTGCTTAGTTGAATTTATTTTACAGCCCCTTTTATTTATTTGGAGAAAACCCCAGAATGCTCCAAATCAGGTGATAAGTAGCAGTGTGTTCATTTCAAGTAGAACACGTGGGCAGTGAGTTGGCATTTAGACTCAAATCCCGTGGTGCTTTCTATCCACTGGGACCCTTCCGTGGGGACAGGATTCCTTTCCCAGAGGTAGAGTGGTGCTAAGGAAACTGCCAGCCCTGCTTTTTGGCTCTGTGTTTAAGACTGGGAGAGAAGATGCAAACTGAGAACTGATAGCAAATTAAAGTTCAACTGACGCTCCCCAAAACGCTGAACGTTAAATGACCAGGCCTACCAGATATACACATTTCTTTTAGCGGGAGGGAAGAACAAAAGTTTTTCAAAGTTTGAGTATTTATTAGATTTTTTAAATAAAGAGAACTACGATTTTAATTTCACATCTCAGCCGTGTTTTGACAAAGGAGATGCCACTAACAGTTTAGCAATAAACTCCTGTCCCAAAGCCAGGGATTGATCAGGGTCCCCCCGCCCCACCCCCAGTCTCTAGACCCTTTTCTGTGCGCTTGTCTAGTAAACAACACAATTGGCAAATGAAGCCAGCATCCAACCTGTATCAAAAACCAACAAGACAGTCTGCAGTGAGCCAACGCATGTAGCCGTTCTAGTAAATGATTAAGCATTCTCCCGTACCACTTCTCAGCAGACGATGGACCTTTCACATCCTGGTGGGAGACAAATTTAATATTTCTGAGCATGCTCCATGGTGTAATTACAAGTGCTATACCATTACAAAGACAAGCAAACATCTGAATTTTCCTCCTGTGTACTTTTCAGGAACGTAACATGGTTACCCAGAACGGGACAGGGCTGTGCAGCTGCGCCTGCCAAGCACAGCTGGATGCTTCCGGCACAAGGACCATGTCCAGCTCCGTGCAGTGTAAGGCATGGACGCACAGGGAGAGAGGCTGCTGTAGGCGGTAAGTAGCATTATGGAAAAAACTCCAAACCAGCAGGAGAGAAACAGTGCTCGATGCTCCAGTTTTTTTGATAGTAATCCCAAGAATCCAGTTCAAATCCCTATTGTCAACACATAGGGAGGAATTCAATTTCTAGCATTGTTTCTCCGGATCTGAGCTGAGGCCATTTGCTCCTGGCTTAGTAATAAAAAACAAAATAGGTTTCTTCCTGTTTCTTTCTTGGCGTGGAAACACAGCTTCGAGAAGAGAAGGCGTGAGTCCTGGGAGATTATGAAGCAGCTAAACCCTTCCCGGACCCTATGTAACTACACCAGCAACTGGGGAAAGGAGAGGGTGGGGAAACTCACCTAGCCACTAGCATCAAAAATGAAAAAGCTAATGAATTGTGAGGCTCTCCACTTCAGAAACACCCCAATTTGAAAAGTAAAACCTTGAAAAATTAAAACAAATGCCTCTTCTAAAAGTCATTTATTTACATATTATATGTCCAGTATATAATGTGTAGATAAATGCACCCTGCAGTGAAAGTGACCAACCTACTGGACTGAACAGCACATCATGGGACAAATTCTTGAAAGGTTTCATCTCATACTGGATATCTTTTAATAATAAAAAAAAAATCTGGCCAGGGCTGGGATGAGACAAACAGGAACACTTCAGAATCCAAGGCAGAGGGAAGGCTGTTTGCCTCTTTAGAGAGTTGTAGGGGTGTGAAAAGGGAGAGACAGATCATGCACAAAAGTACTTACAAATTACATACCCAACCCCCACCCCCTCAATAAAAAGAGAAGAAAAAGCCCCATCACTTAACACCAAACAGCAACATTATCAATAAACCCTTTCTCTGCTGCCCATCATGCCTTATTTGAACGAGGAGGCCTGTGAGGAGAGGTGAAAGAGCAAGGGTGAGAGGGAAGACCTGCACTTCAGTCTCATTTCCAATTTCCACTTCTCTTACAGGAAATCTTCAGTCATCTGATGCCTGGCATCGAGCTCTGAGCAGATACTGAGTATGTGGGGGCCACGAGCGGGGTGCCGTTGTTGGCTGAGTAGCCTTGTCTCAACGTTTCAAAATACGAGGCCTGCACCGGTTTGTGACACTGCAGCACGTTTATGGCATCTTCTATTTTAAACCATTCCCGCTTCCTTCCTGTGGAGGCAGAGAGTAAAAGAAATTAGTACAAAAGGGAAGCAGCCGCAGGTTTCTGATCCTGTCACTTTTGAGAAAACACAGGGAAAAAACCCACAGAAACGACTGTCATTAATGTTTTTCTTTTCTTTTTAAAGTTATTTATTTATTTATGGCTGCACTGGGTCTCGCTGCTGCGCGAGGGCTGTCTCTAGCTGCAGACAGTGGGGGCAATACTCCACTGCAGCACGCAGGCTTCTCGTTGGGGCTGGTTCTCTTGCTGCAGGGGCTCTAGGGCGTGCATGCTTCAGTAGCTGTTCCAAGGCACGTGGAATGTTCCTGGACCAGGGATCAAACTCATGTTGCCTGCACTGGTAGGCAGACTCTTAACTGCTAGACCACCAGCGAAGTCCTTCTTTCCTTTTTTAAACAGAAGTACAAATGACCCAAAACACAGTATATGAGTTCCAGGTATACAACCACAGTGATCTGACGTTTCCGTTGCTGTTCTTGTTATTCAGGTGCTAAACTGAGTACAATTCTTTGCGACCCCATGGACTGCAGCATGCCAGGCTTCTCTGTACTTCACTATTTCCTGGAGTTTGCTCAAACTCATGTCCATTAAGTCGGTGATGCCATCCAACCATGTCTCATCCTGTTGCTCCCTTCTCCTCGTGCCTTCGATCTTTCCCAGCAGCAGGGTCATTTCCAATGAGTTAGCTCTTCTCATCAGGTGACCTCCATCATAGCTCAGTAAAGAATCTGCCTGCAATGCAGGACACTAGGGATCGACTCCTGGGTCTGGAAGGTCCCCTGGAGAAGGAAATGGCAATCCACTCCAGTATTCTTGCCTGGAAAATCCCATGGACAGAGGAGCCTGGCGGGCTACAGTCCATGGAGTCACAAGAGTAGGACACAACTTAGCAACTCAACCACCACCACCACCACCATTAGGGAGCTGAAGTACTGGAGCTTCAGCTTCAACTTCAGTCCTTCCCATGAATATTTAGTGTTCACAATGACTGATATTTCTACATAGTACAGAAGAGCCAGAATGGTTATCAACATTTAATAAATATATTTTTCCTATTTTCTTTTCTAACAAGGGTGACGGAAGCACACTTTGTATGTGTCAAATACTATACCAATGCCTAATGCAGAAAACAGGTAAGAAAACTGAAGAACTGAGAATAACGGTGTGAAGCTTGTACTCTAGAAAGAACCACTGCTAGCTGTTTCTCCAGCTCCTGGGCCTCTGGCCTTCCGTGGCTGACACATACGTGCCTGAAGCCCAGCCAGCATTCCCATCGCCCGCAAAAATAGACATGAAGCTGATGCAGCTTCCAGAATTACTGGGATGGCTGACCTGTAACCAGGTATTTATTTTAAAAATCCTGTCTAAGAGTGATATATCTGGGATTTCCGTGATTGTCTACTGGTTAAGAATCCACCTTGCAATGCAAGGGACACGAGTTTGATCCCTGATAGGGAAACTAAGATCCCACACGCCAAGGAGCAACTGAGCCCAAGAACCACAACTAGAGAGCCTGTGTGCCACAATAAAGATCCCACACGATGCAACTAAGACTCGACACAGCCAAATATAAATAACTTAAAAAAAAAAAAAAAGATGCTGAAAGGGATAGTTGGGGAAAAAAAAAAAAAAAGAGTGGACTTCCCTGGTAGTACAGAGGGTAAGAATTGCCTCTCAATGAAGGGAACACAGGTTTGATCGCTGGTCCAGGAAGATTCCACATGTTTCGAAGCAACTAAGCCTGTGAGCCATGACTACTGAGCCCGTGTGCTGCAACCAGTGGAGCCTGAGTGCCTGGAGCCCGTGCTCCACAAGACAAGACACCACAGTGAGATGCCCAAGCACAGCAACGAAGAGGAGCGCCTGCTCGCTGCAACCAGGAAAAGCCTGGGCACAGCACTGAAGACCCAGCGCAGCCAAAAATAAATAAAAAGAGTGATGTATCTACAGTAAAGAAAATATTTTCTTAAAAAGAGGAAAATATAATCTCAATATAATTACTATTAACTTTTCAGTGTATTTCAAAAATTTTTTCAAATGCATGTTTTAAAATCCTTTATTATTTTTTCTCTGACAAAGCTAACAAAAGATCATTGGTTAAAACTGGGAAAAACAGAAGCAAGCATAAAGAACAAGATAATTACCTGTAATCTTACAAACTAGAAGTAACTACTCTTACTACCTTAGTGCATTTGCTTATCTTTCACCTTATTTGAAAAAGACACAGCTATCTCAACAATTATAATTGGGATCATGCTTTAAGGTGCTCTGAATTCCTTGGAGGCCCTGACAGAGTGCTGCTGTTGGGAACATGGACGCTGATGCTAATCTGCTGGGCTCCAGTCATATCAAAGGCTCTAATCAGCCACCCAGGCTTGGGCAAGTTACTGAGCCTCTCTGTGCCCCTCTTTCCTCCTCTATAAAACAGAGATAATCAACAGTACTTATCTCACAAGTCTGCTGTGAGGGGTACTACGTCAAGCACTTGAACAATACCTGGCACAAAGTACATGCTGTAAGACAATGCGTTATTATGGCTGTTGCTGCTGCTTTTCCACTTCACGCTGCTTCTTAAGCACTCTTCTCAGTATGACACGTAGTGGTTGTGATACACTGTCTAGTATGGATGTAACGTCATTCACTTAACTGTTTCTCCACCACTGGACATCAACAGCCTGCTATTTTAATTATTATAAAGAATGCTACAATTTAAAAAAATCTGAACCTTATATGGCTAGTGACATGCCAAATAGCCTTCCAGAAAGGACGTGCTGATCCCCAATCCTGCTTCTGTGCCGGAACGTCAGTCTCACCACACTCCTGCCAGCATTGTTAACTGCTGTTTGTCACTGCCAATTCTTTAGGTGAAAACCAGTACCTCATCTTTGTTTACATTTCAAATTCCTATTTTGATGTAGCCTTAATTAGTATACACATAATTCTATACCCTGTTTTCATTCACCTACTCAGTCTCATAAGCACTTCTCTGTGGCACACAGCTTTCATAAGTATGTGTGTAACAGCTGCCTAACATTCCATCAGATGAATGGACCTTGGATCACTTGTCATTCACTGACCTGTATATTTTAAGACCCAATTTTTCACCTGAAAATGGCTTATGTGAAGAAAGGCTAACAGGCTTACTCCCTGTTAGCTATCTAAAACGTATTTTAGATAGTTTCATTAGGGTCAATTCTCAGCAGGAACACAGCTTGTTTGGCTGTTATCAGAGCAATGGTGCCTTAAAAATGAGTATCACAAGTGTACAACTCGGACCCAACAGAGTAGTCTGAGGACAGGGCCTGCCACACCACACTCATCTCTGGCCCCAACACCAGCTATCAAAGAGTCTATTTTTAATAGCCCCTCACCAAATTTATTTATACTTAAGCTTACTGCATTCTTATCAAATACAAAGCAACTAAAAACTGAAAGGTCGTGAAATGTCCAGATCAACAGTGCTGACAGGCACGATGGCGAAGCACGTGCTAACAACTGAGAGGTTCTGATAAGTAAATTCTATTTGCCAAAGTTATAACAGAAAGTAAATTAATTTTATGTTTTTCTAGGCTTTTCCTTCAGAGCTCAAAGATTAAAACCATGAACCAATCATTAAATTACCTCACTTTTTAGGTCAAAAGATATATATATACACACAACCGATCTGGGATCACTGAAAATGGCTCCTTAGGAGAAAAGGCGAGTTCACCTCAAGGGTAACATGAATGTAACCGGTAGTTTCCAGGTACTTCCCACCACTCTGCACCTACTACACAGCTCTGGAGGGAGGGCTCACACCAATGAAGTCAGTTTCCTCCAACAATATGAATAAGCATCGCAACAACAGCTGCAGTCCTGCTCTCACTGGGGGTCAGTGGCCAACAGAAAGCCTAGCAATGTAGAGGCCACGATTAATATCTGCTTGGGAGGATCCAATTTGGTTTTAGAAAAATCCAATTCTGGTTTTATTCTTATGGGCCTTGTCTCTAATTGTTGACTATGCATCCAACTTCAGCTTCCTTTTAAACATTTAAAAATATAATAGTACTTTTCACAAGTTCAAAAACAGACATGCTTATTTAAACACATCCTTCTGTTATTTCTTTTCTTTATCAGGCTCTCGCCTGTGCTTCTGGGTAAAGAGCTGCAGTGTGGCCAAGGCCAGTCGTGAGAGCTCTTAGGAGGCCATCTGGGGACAACTTACCGATGCTGACCGAGTCTTCCCAGTCTTCCAGCACTTCTGTGACAATGAGCACATAGACATACGTTCTATGCTTCCTCTCCTGGTTCTGAAGGGCAGAAAGAGAGAGACAGAGAGTTTTTCCTTAGAGAGCTGAGAAACCAAACAGACTCTATGCATATGTCCAGGGAGCTCAGATCCAAGGACTTCTTTTACTTTTGTCGTCCGACAATCAGATATGGAATGGCGCCAGCTGGCCTACTTAAAACATGCCACGCTTGAATCAGAGGGTGAGCTCTTTGGCTGGGCTTCCAAAGCCAAGGCTTTACACCCTGGTTTTTCCTTCTTCTCCCTAAAAAGCAACTTCTCAAAAATACTGAGAAAAGGATCGGGGACCTCTTGAGAAAAGGTATGAAGTACATTTAACTAGTTAGCACAGCAGAAAAATAAAGAGACTGTGATGGGCAGAGGGCCCATTCACGCAAGCCAGCTGATTACCTCACACATGGCCCCTCCTCCTATTAGCCCTGCTCATCTTTATCCCGATTTCTGACTTTCTCCAAATCCCTACTCTAGCCTAAGTGCTTGTTAGTCTCTTCTGCTGCAGCTGCTCATCTCCTCTTTCTCCTGTCTCCTCATTATCTACCCCTTCTCATATCTTGAGGAGAGGAAGAGAGGTAGAGATGGGAAAAACAGTTCTTACACATAATTCTAGCTGTATGGAGGAGATTAATGGGATTTTAAAAGAGAAAGCACAGTATTCTCTCCTGGTGCTGCATGGTTTTGAAAACTTGGTGAAACAAAGATGGCATCTTTCCCAGATGAAGACTGCAATGGGGACTTCTGTGGCAGTCCAGTGGTTAAGACTCTGAACTCCCAGTGCAGGGGGTACAGGCTTGATCCCTGATCAGGGAACTACGATCCCACATGGTCAAAAAAAAAAAAAAAAAAAAGACAGTAATGGACAGTGTTTATGTCCCCGCCAGAAAGCGAAGCGAAGTTGCTCAGTCGTGTCCGACATTTTGCAACCCCATGGACTGTAGCCTACCATGCTCCTCCGTCCATGGAATTTTCCAGGCAAGAGTACAGGAGTGGGTTGCCATTTCCTTCTCCAGGGGATCTTCCAGACCCAGGGATCAAACCCGGGTCTTCCACATTGCAGGCAGATACTTTACCATCTGAGCCACCCCCGCTAATACCACCCCAATTTCATGTTGAAATCCTAACCCCCAAGGTAATGGTATCAGGAAGTGGAGACAGTGGGAGGTGACTGGGTTATGACAGATGACCCTCATGAATGGAATTAGTGTTCTTATAAAACAGACCCTAGAGATGTTTGGTTCCTTCTCTGCCATCCAAGAACACAAAGCAACAGCTGTCTATGAACTAGGAAGGGGGTCCTCACCAGACACTGAATTTGCTCGGGCCTTTATCTTGGACTTCCTAGGAATCAGTTTCTATTGTTTATAAGCCACCCAATTTCTGGTATCTTTGTTATAGAAGTCTGAATTGTCTAAAGGTCAAGATATATATGGTTATTAATATAATACCGATTGCACCAAAGATTTTAACAGATTTACCTCAAAAATTCCAACTAATCTTCCCAATGTCCCTTTTACTCCAGCCTGAAAAAGAAAAAAGAAAAATGTGTGCGTTGACATTGCTTACAGTGCTGGTCTCATTCTGAATCTTCTCGACTAATCTGTAAAACAGAAGTAAACTGTAAAACAGAAGTAAAAAGCAAGAGGACACAGCTCAGGTGGACCCCAGGTCTGTAGGAGTGCTAACAGTGTGTTCTCGAGGTCACAGACTGAAAGGAGTAGGGTATGCTCTGGGGAGAAAGTCCTCCTCTCCTGTCCAGGCCTCTCACCACTGCAAAACTGGCCAAACAGAGCAACAAGCAAGGCCACAGCCATACCAAAGATACGCTGAGGCAGGAATTACTTCGGTCATTTGCCCATTCATTCACCAATATAGACAGAATGCCTAATCTGAGCCAAATAGTGGTGCAGATGCCAGAGGTACAGTGATGAATAGGCTAGAACTCAAGTTGCATGAGAATAAGACCCTTATCTGACTTGTTCTTGGCTGTCTGTACACTGTACGTCCAGAACAGAGCTCAGCACCCAGCAGGAGCACAGCAAAGCGGTCAAGTCAACAAAAACACAGTCCGGGTAATTCTGCTAAATCACCAGTTTTATGACAGGAATGCACAGAGCATGTGATAGACAGAGAATGATGGGGAGAGGGCAACTTTACACAGTGGTTAGGCTTCTGCAGTAAATACAATGTTTATTCCATCAGTCTTTTGGTATTTTTTTTTTTAAGATCTGTGTCTTTCTGATGCATTATAGGTGAACTTTTCGATATATTCCACTTTACTAATTTACTTTTCAACCATATCCTGGATAAAGTTACCCATGTCTAGTCCCTTTTTTATTTGATATCTTTCATATCTGTGTATATCTACCTGTTTCCATTATGGACACCTTTGCTTCCATGATTTTGTTGTTGTTGTTGTTCTTTTAAAATAGAAGTTATTCCTTTATTTTTTTGAGCATCCTGAACATATTTAGTTTATCAGGTCATGCTATAACATTCATTTCATCCGAAGTTAATAAATAATTCACATTCTATTTGTGATGTTGCTGTCAGAGGCTCTCCAGAGTGGCAGTTTAGGGCTCCTGCTCCACAGGAATACAGGGACGCTGCCGCACAGCCCGCCCTCGACTGCGCCGCAGCTGTGTCCTTGCCCTCCCTGGGCCCGTATCTCGCTAAGTCTCAGCTCCTGGTGTCCTTTCCATCAGGCAGGACCTCACCCTTACTCCAAGGGCTTCAACTGCCAGCCAACCAAGGCCACGCAGGCTGCAACTGTCCTCTGCCCTTCTGCAATTCTGCTGTTTCTGATCTAAGGAGGCATCCACTTTGCTTTTGGGTCAGGCTATGTCTTTTTAGCTTTTTGGAAATGCATGGAGGATGCAGTAACTTGTTTTTTACTACAACTGCCATGTTACTTTGTACAATACATTAAAAAAAATAAGGCAAATATACTTTCAGTAGGAGCTCAGTATGTTTGTACAGAATGAACAAAAATTTTAAATAAGTTCCCTAAAAGTTATTTAGAGATATTTAATAATAGAAACAATAGAAGCCAATTCAAAGGTCTAGATTCCTGGATGAGCTATATTTTGAAATTAATTTTTGCTAATTATCTGTCAACGAATTATTTTCCTTTCTCTTGCCAACATGCTTGTTTCTTTCTCCCTTCTTTTCCCCATGTGGCTTTTGGTCTACTTGAATGCAAATGTGTACCTTTTCTTATTTAAACTGCTTTTCTACATTTTCAGAAATAATTGCACTCCACAGCCAGATAAGACTAGCTAGGTTGGACTGCATGAATTAACCAATGAAGCTACCTGGACAAGTGGGACGAGCTGGCAGGCTATGCTCATCTGGAAAGCCAGCGCTGGTCTCTGGTCCGAGGCCGCCCAAATGCGCTCAGATGGGCTCCTGAGAGGAGTCACCTGTCACCTGCCACAGGCCGCCTCTGACAGGGCCCGGGAGCAGAGCTGCCAGGCTGCAGGGGGGGCAGGCCCGAGGCAGGCTGGGAGAGGGGGCAGCACAAGGACGACTGCTAGAGGTTCACAGAACACCGTTCACATTTCTCTTCTGCAAAGTGGAAAAGACGTCTCTTCAGCAGTCACTGTTCAATTATTTATTCTTCTTAACGAAAACAAAGTACAGAAAAGGAAATACTCTTCAAATTTTAAGGGCATAAATCATCTTAATATTATGACAATACATATAATTTATTTAAAACTTTTAATTATAGTAATTTCTGCATTCAACACCAATATGTTTCTATGATTTACTCTGTGTTAGAGGCAGTTCATGCATTGGAAAAGGAAATGGCAACCCACTCCAGTGTTCTTGCCTGGAGAACCCCAGGGACGGGGGAGCCTGTTGGGCTGGCATCTATGGGGTCGCACAGAGTCGGACACGACTGATGTGACTTAGCAGCAGCAGCAGCAGAGGCAGTTAGGAAAAATATAAAAGCGTTTTTTTCTTAATGAAATAGATGCATTTTTATTGTCTAAGGTAAATCAAATAATGCTGTCATCTGTACAATGAAATTCAGTGGCATATATTTTTACTTCTAATTAGTCTAATTAATTACTTCAAATCAACAATAGTTTTATTTGTTCCTTAAATGTTTCTTTCAAGTTTTATTCTAATATTCAGGAGATCTACTTGGGGGAATTCTATCTAAGGTGATTTCTATCTTATCTACAGTATTATCTACATTAAAAGCAAAGAAATGTTCCTAATTTATCAGTTTTTAAAATTTGGCTTTAGCAGTTTTCTCAAGAGGAGGCTCTTCTTTTCTAAGAATAGGATTTTGGTTCTTTAAAACCACAGTGCTAGTAAGAGGACGATTCCTTAGAGGCAAAGGGTCTGAGACAGCGTTTACTGTAACCAAGTTACTTTTTCACAACCTTCCACAGTCCCGCTTTCATATCCTAGCTCTCTCTCAAATGCTGCCACAAGCAACTGGACAGAGATATTTTTATCTCTCACATGATTCTTGCACGCAGGTCAGGATAGGTGTCCGGATCACATCTGACAGATACTTGGCTCAGACATTTGGGGCTAAGACTTGATTCAGGGTATATGTAAGCTTGGTCCAGTCACAGTGCTGGTATAGCCTGTTTTTCTTATAATCATATGAAAGCAGTTACAATTTCAATCGGTACTGTCAAAAGCCCCCAATCCAGAGAAGTCGCCCATCTTAGCCAGTAGTAAGAATTTCAAATAAAGTAGCTGCTGCCCCTCATTATTCAACCACATGCAGGTGAGTGGTCTCTCCAACTTCAAAGTTTACAATATCAATTCTAACACTTTTGAGGTCTAGTTAACATAAATTAATTGAGCAACTGTTTACATTTTAAAAAGGAAAAAATGCAAATGTCTTTTTTCCTTTGGCAGTGTTTTACTGGGATTGGAAGTACTTACTGGAAAGGGCTGGAATGACAAGGGACACTCCAGTGTCTTGTCCTTCCCTCAGTCTCCAGGGGGTGTACCTGAGGCCCAGGCAAAGGAACTGATGTGTCAGGCCTCTGAAGCGTACATTTCTGCATGCGCACACTCAGTCGTGACGGACTCTTTGTGACCCCCTGGACTGCAGCCCTCCAGGCTTCTCTGTCCATGGGACTCTGCAGGCAAGAATACTGGAGTGGGTTGCCATTTCCTCCTCCAGGGGATTTTCCCAACGCAGGGATCGAACTGGCATCTCCTGCGTCTCCCGTGTTACAGGTGGACTCTTTGCCACGGAGCCAGTGGGAAGCTCCCCCTGACGGGCCTTTGAACCTCCCCTAAAATGGTGGCCCACCACAAAGATCCCTGGCTTTGTGCTTAGTCTGCTGCTGCTGCTAAGTCGCTTCAGTTGTGTCCGACTCTGTGCGACCCCATAGATGGCAGCCCACCAGGCTCCCCCATCCCTGGGATTCTCCAGGCAAGAACACTGGAGTGGGTTGCCATTTCCTTCCTCAATGCATGAAAGTGAAAAGTGAAAGTGAAGTCGCTCAGTCGTGTCCGACTCTTAGCGACCCCATGGACTGCAGCCTACCAGGCTCCTCCGCCCATGGGATTTTCCAGGCAGGAGTACTGGAGTGGGGTGCCACTGCCTTCTCATTAGTCTGGATGGGCACAAAGTGTACCATCACCTTCTGAAGCCAATTTTTCACACTCAGGTGGACGCTGTGGCAGACAGATGGCTATCTAGCCCACAAGCATTCTCCCTTCCTCCCTGCTACCAGTAAGACCCAGATTCTGTTCAGGTGAGAGCTCTGGCACACCTGACCACTAAGGGAGGTCTGCTGCCCTCTGCAGTGACAGGTTTAGGGGTACTGTGTGTGACCCAATTCTGGGTCAATGGTTCCTGAGAAGAATATTTCTCAGAGGCTTCTGGGAAAGATTTCCCATCATGATAAGAAGAGCTGTACAAAGAGAAACCCTATACCTCCCTGCTTGTCAGGTGGAGATCTGAAACTTGGAGCTGCAACCGTCATCTTGTCATTGTAAGGGAAAGGCCTAGAAAATCAATGAGAAGTGAACCACAGTCCTGATCCCTGAGCTGCTGGAGCAACAGGGTAATGGCCAACCCCTAGACCTCTTACGTCAGGAAAGTAACTGTTGCTGTTAAAGCCACTTTTAGTCAGGTGTGCTGGAACCTGTATCTGAAAGCTTTCTGCTACTCTCCTTGATTTCAAAGGCAGCTCTCTGAGGAAAACTGCATATTCCCAAAGAAAAATTCTGAGCTCTCAGGGAGCTGTAGTATAAAATCTTCCTCTATCAAAAGCAGTAAGCCCAGGCCTAAAAGGAGTTCAGGGCAACAACTCGAATGCAAATATCTGCATGAGGAAACCTATGAAAAAAATATATGGTCTTCAATACATATAATTTTCTGGTATCCACCAGACTTAGAAAGTACATAAGAAAAGAAACACAGTGAAGACAGATGAAACAGAGGAGAAGCCAGTGTAAGTCCAGTGAGATTTCAACCCATTTTTTAATTTTGTTTTTTAAATGAAATACTTCAAGCATCAAAAAAGTAAAGAAAATAATGAAACAAACCTTCAGGTAGTTGTACCTTTATTCTTCTACAAAAATTTCAAAAATCAGTTTCTCAGATCTTTTGAAAACTTCTTGGGGGATATCTATTTTTATTTTTGGATTAATTTGAGAAAAACACACCTTTACAATATTTAGTTTCTTCATTCAAGAATAGACGATCTCTATCCATTTATTCGTGTCTTTTAAAATCCTTTAATGAAGATTTATTATTTTTATTGTAAAGATCCTGCACTCTATCAGCAAGGTATTTCAGTTCTAGTATAGTTCTGTTGCTATTGTGAATAATACATATTTTTACAAGTTACATATTTTCCAGTTGATTACCACTTGTTTAAAGAAACACTGCTGGTTTCTGCATATTGATCTTCGGTCTTGAAACTTTGGAGGGGGGTGGTTCTACCTCTTTATTGCTACCAACCCATCTACCTCAAGCCCCCTCACGCATGCGTGCTCAGTCATGTGACCCTATGGACTGCAGCCCACCAGGCTCTTCTGTCCAAGGAATTTTCCAGGCAAAAATACTGGAATGGGTTGCCATTTCCTTCTCCTGTCTTGAAAGTTTTAAAAATGCTTTTATTAGTTCTACTAGTTTCTGTTGTGTGTCTTTGGTTTTTCATAATTAATGATCAGACCATCTGCAAATAATGGTAATTTGCTTCTTCCTTTTGACTCTTTATTTTTGTCTTAACTGCAGTGGCTAGGACCACAGATCAATAAATGGCAGCATGATAGCAATCATAATTGTCTTATTCCTGTCTGCCATGGGGGATGCTTTGAAAATTTCAAAAATATGATGTTTGCTGGAGGTTTTATTAGATACTCTATCAAGTTAAGGACATTCCTTTTATGTTTGCTTACAGCTTTTAAGATGAAAGGGTACTGAATTTTAATAAACTATTTTTCTTCACTGACTGGTATGGTGATTTTATCTCTTTTAATCTCAATGAAATAAATTACATAAACATATTTCCCAAGATTGAACTATCCTTGTACCCTTGGGATAACCGAGTTGTGTGATACTTTGACAAAGCATTAGATTCTATCTGCAGTTATTTCACTTAGGATTTTCACATCCATGTTCATAGGTGAGAACTGACCCTTCTTTCTAAGTATCAAGATCAGAAGTCCAGTTCCAGTTCAGTCGCTCAGTCGTGTCTGACTCTTTGCGACCCCATGAACCGCAGCATGCCAGGCCTCCCTGTCCATCACCAACTGCTGGAGTCCATTGAGTCGGTGATGCCACCCAACCGTCTCATCCTCTGTCGTCCCCTTCTCCTCCCGCCTTCAATCTTTCCCACCAGCATCAGGGTCTTTTCAAATGAGTCAGCTCTTCGCATGAGGTGGCCAAAGTATTGGAGTTTCAGCTTCAACATCGGTCCTTCCAATGAACACCCAGGACCAATCTCTTTAGAATGGACTGGTTGGATCTCCTTGCAGTCCAAGGGACTCTCAAGAGTCTTCTCCAACACCACAGTTCAAAAGCATCAATTCTTCGGCGCTCAGCTTTCTTCACAGTCCAACTCTCACATCCATACATGACCACTGGAAAAACCATAGCCTTGACTAGACGGACCTTTGTTGACAAAGTAATGTCTCTGCTGTCTAGGTTGGTCATAACTTTCGTCAGGCCATAGCAAACTATGGCTCACAGACCAAATGTGTCCTACCACTGGTTTCTGTAAATTAAGTTTTACTGGAACGTAGCCATGCTAATTCATTTAAGTACTGCCTATGACAGTGTTCACATTATAACAGCAGTCATATTTGTGAGAGAGACCATATGGCTTCTATATCTGAAGTAGTTATTATCCGGCCCTTATAGAAAAAGTGTGCTGTTTGCTGAAATAAGATTATACTGACCTTACAAGAGGTGTGTAGTTATCCCTTCTCTAAACAGTTCAAGATAAGAATATACATTTTCGGAAATTTCAGTAAAATCCATCTAGTCTAATCTTGGGATTTTTCTGTTGGAGAGAGGGGGTGATTACTGCTTTATTTCTGTAAGCGTTAATGATCTACATATAGGCTTTCCAATTTTTCTTAAGTTAATTTGAGCTGTTTTCCCTAGAAAATTTTTATTAAGGTTTTCAAAATTTTTTGTTTGCAGCTTTTCATGGCATTCTCTTAATTTAAAAGTCTCTGTTACATCTGTGGTTATTTTCTTTTTTATTCCTTATATATTTGCTGCCTTCTCTCTTGTATCCTTTACAGGTTCAGTGAGAGGTTCATCTATTTTATTGGATAAATAAAAATGATCCACTTTTGGTTCTGTTGATCATTTTTCTTTTCCCCTACTAATTTCTGCCCTTTTCCTTGTTATTTTCATCCTTTTACTTTGAGAGTACCCTGTTGTTTTTCTGCTAGTTTCTTGAACTGACTGCTTAGCTTATTTAATATCTATTTTGTTTTCTAATAAAATCATCTAGGGCTCAAAGTGAATGACTTGCATCCTGTAAGTAATAACAGGAAGCACTTTCATAACTGTCTAGCTCTATATGCTTACTAGTTTTGACTTGTGATTTGTGCTTTAACTCTAAGGGTTATTTAGGACATTTTTTTTCCCTGTTTCCAAATGTTTCTCTCTGTTAAGCTGGCTCTGTTGTTGATTTCTAATTTACTGCACTGTATCACGGTATATACAGTCTATATTACTGATGTTGTGGGATTTTCAACACTTTTTTTTATGGCTTAACATAAGGTTTTTTAAAAAATAATTCTTTCATGTGTGCTTCAAAACTTACATACTCTGTTGGATACAAGGTTATTCCTCAATATATGGCATTTGATCAACCTTGTTAACTGTGTTACTCAATGCTCTTTTGGTTGCTTTTTCTATCAGTTTCTAAAGGAGATATTGTAAAGTCTTCAATATGGTTACAGACTTGTCAGCTTTTCCTCCTAACTCTGTCAATTCTGCTTTATGCAGGTGAAGAATTTGCCAGGTGCACACAAGTTCACGATCGCTATCTTGTCCTGATAAATTGTTCCTTTTATTATTAAAGGTTCTTCTTGTCCCTTTAATGTTTTTCACCAAAGTCTATTTTGTCTGATATTACAATTACTATCCCAGTCTTCTTTTGGTTAGTATTTGCCTAATATACCTTTTTGCAGCCCTTCATTCTTTGTCATTCAGTACTAGACCATTCAGGTATGACCTAAATCAAATTCCTTATGATTATACAGTAGAAGTGAGAAACAGATTTAAGGGCCTAGATCTGATAGACAGAGTGCCTGATTAACTATGGAATGAGGTTCGTGACATTGTACAGGAGACAGGGATCAACACCATTCCCATAGAAAAGAAATGCAAAAAGCAAAATGGCTGTCTGGGGAGGCCTTACAAATAGCTGTGAAAAGAAGAGAAGCAAAAAGCAAAGGAGAAAAGGAAAGATATAAACCTCTGAATGCAGAGTTCCAAAGAATAGCAAGAAGAGATAAGAAAGCCTTCCTCAGCAATCAGTGCAAAGAAATAGAGGAAAACAACAGAATGGGAAAGACTAGGGATCTCTTCAAGAAAATCAGAGATCCAAAGGAACATTTCATGCAAAGATGAGCTCGATAAAGGACAGAAATGGTATGGACCTAACAGAAGCAGAAGATATTAAGAAGAGATGGCAAGAATACACAGAAGAACTGTACAAAAAAGATCTTCACGACCCAGATAATCACGATGGTGTGATCACTCACCTAGAGCCAGACATCCTGGAATGTGAAGCCAAGTGGGCCTTAGAAAGCATCACTACAAACAAAGCTAGTGGAGGTGATGGAATTCCAGTTGAGCTATTCCAAATCCTGACAGATGATGCTGTGAAAGTGCTGCACTCAATATGCCAGCAAATTTGGAAAACTCAGCAGTGGCCACAGGACTGGAAAAGGTCAGTTTTCATTCCAATCCCAAAGAAGGGCAATGCCAAAGAATGCTCAAACTACCACACGATTGCACTCGCCTCACATGCTAGTAAAGTCATGCTCAAAATTCTCCAAGCCAGGCTTCAGCAATATGTGAACCTTGAACTTCCTGATGTTCAATCTGGTTTTAGAAAAGGAAGAGGAACCAGAGATCAAATTGCCAACATCCGCTGGATCATAGAAAAAGCAAGAGAGTTCCAGAAAAACATCTACTTCTGCTTTATTGACTATGCCAAAGCCTTTGACTGTGTGGATCACAATAAACTGTGGAAAATTCTGAAAGAGATGCGAATATCAGACCACCTGATCTGCCTCTTGAGAAATCTGTATGCAGGTCAGGAAGCAACAGTTAGAACTGGACATGGAACAAAAGACTGGTTCCAAATAGGAAAAGGAGTTCGTCAAGGCTGTATATTGTCACCCTGTTTATTTAACTTATATGCAGAGTACATCATGAGAAACGCTGGACTGGAAGAAACACAAGCTGGAATTAAGATTGCCGGGAGAAATATCAATAACCTCAGATATGCAGATGACACCACCCTTATGGCAGAAAGTGAAGAGGAACTCAAAGCCTCTTGATGAAAGTGAAAGTGGAGAGTGAAAAAGTTGGCTTAAAGCTCAACATTCAGAAAACGAATATCATGGCATCCAGTCCCATCACTTCATGGGAAATAGATGGGGAAACAGTGGAAACAGTGTCAGACTTTATTTTTCTGGGCTCCAAAATCACTACAGATGGTGACTGCAGCCATGAAATTAAAAGACGCTTACTCCTTGGAAGGAAAGTTATGACCAACCTAGACAGCATATTCAAAAGCAGAGACATTACTTTGCCAACAAAGGTTCGTCTAGACAAGGCTATGGTTTTTCCTGTGGTCATGTATGGATGTGAGAGTTGGATTGTGAAGAAGGCTGAGCGCCGAAGAATTGATGCTTTTGAACTGTGGTGTTGGAGAAGACTCTTGAGAGTCCCTTGGACTGCAAAGAGATCCCACCAGTCCATTCTGAAGGAGATCAGACCTGGGATTTCTTTGGAAGGAATGATGCTAAAGCTGAAACTCCAGTACTTTGGCCACCTCATGCGAAGAGTTGACTCATTGGAAAAGACTCTGATGCTGGGAGGGATTGGGGGCAGGAGGAGAATGGGACCACAGAGGATGAGATGGCTGGATGGCATCACTGACTCGATGGACGTGAGTCTGAGTGAACTCCAGGAGTTGGTGATGGACAGGGAGGCCTGGCGTGCTGGGATTCATGGGGTCACAGAGTCAGACAAGACTGAGCGACTGATCTGATCTGATCTGATCACTATGTTTGAAAACAACATATGGCAAGTGTTATTTTCTTTTTAATTGAAGTACGTGTCTTTAAGTTTCATTTATTGTGATTTATGGAGAAGGAAATGGCACCCCATTCCAGTACTCTTGCCTGGAGAATCCCATGGATGGAGGAGCCCGGTGGACTACAATCCAGGGGCTGGTGAAGAGTCCGGAACAACTGAGCGACTTCACTTTCACTTTTCACTTTCATGAATTGGAGAAGGAAATGGCAACCCACTCCAGTATTCTTGCATGGAGAATCCCAGGGACAGGGGAGCCTGCTGGGCTGCCGTCTATGGAGTTGCACAGGGTCGGACACGACTGAAGAGACTTAGCAGCAGCAGCATTGTGATTTAACCTGGAAATTTAGCTTTAATACTGAGCCACATGGGGTCTCTTGGAGAGTTAGAATCTTTAAATTTACCTCCTATGTACTAAGGTAGAATCTTTAAATTTACTTCCTCTGCATTAGGCAGTTTCCATTTGTTAAGTTCACTGAATTAAGAGGAAGCTGTTAAGTGGTAGTCAGATAAGTCAGACCTGTCCAGGTCCCGTGGTTGTTCGTAGTTTAAAGACTGCTGAGTCTCTAGAGGCAAGGATTGCATTTAGTATTTGCTGAAGCCGCTGTGAATTGTATTGGGGTCAACAGTACATACTTCCTAATGACTAAAAATCCTTTCCTGGAATGTGGAGCTGGATGGGAAAGCAAATACAACTGTTTTGGAAGAGTCATCTGGAATTAATTCATTTAGCAGAAGGCAACTGGCTCCTATCCCAGTAATTCAGTCTCCATTGAGGTTCCAACACAGACCTGCTCAAATACAGTGCTATGTTCTCTAACTTGGCAGATTCTAATCTCTACATCAAACCACTGAATTAACTATTCATCAATGAGTAGCATTCAATTATGTGTGACAATGTAGAGAGATAAACTGAGTAAAAAGATACATATATTTTTAACTCCAATTTTTAAAAACAATGGTTGAAGGATAATTTAGGAGTAGTTATTAGCAGTAAGAGAGCTAACCTTTACATCAGGCTCTCCTAGTAAGCCTAAAAAAATAAATAATAAATATCAATTCCTTGATTAAAGAGTGATTCTTTAGAAAAGCTGCTAGTGTTTAATATAAATTATAAATAAACCCACTTCTTACCAAAAGGGTTCACCAAATAGGAGATATTTCTGAGTTCCAACAATAAGGAGCAAAGTTTTCAAGTGTTTACATGCGAGGAATATTTTTGTGATACTAGACTTTTCCTAACACCCAACACCTAAGTCGAGAGTCTTGAGGAAAAGGATTATTCAAGGAGTCTAATAATTTCTTAACCATTCATGTGTGAAGAAAAAATTTTTTTCAAACATGTAATCACTTGTATTTTCTTATAAATAATTACCCATTGGTTGCCTACAGTCTTCATTATAACTCACCACCAAAGGTAAAAGACTGAACTGAAACATTTGGTAGGTCTTACAGTAACAAATGATACTTTCATTTCTTGAAAGTCCAAGTTTGCTCTCTTGGTCTTTGCCAGGGCAAAGGCAGACAAGAAACCAGGTCTCAAAGCATGCTCTGGAGCATTGTCACTGGCCAATAAGTAATCAGTGAACCAATAACACATGAGAAAAAAGATATAAGACAGAATACATTTATGGTGGGGTGGGGAGAGAAGGGGAAAATATTGCTGTGATTAATGAAAGCAATAAAAATTACTGGTCTTAAATGTAAATACTGTTGATACGACGAAAGTTAGTCACACAGTCGTGTCTGACTCTTTGCAATCCCATGGACTGTAGCCACTAGGCTCCTCCTTCCATGGAATTCTCCAGGCAAGAGCACTGGAGTGGGTTGCCACTTCCTTCTCCAGGGGATATTCCCAACCCAAGGATCAAACCTGGGTCTCCTGCATTGCAGGCAGATTCTTTATCATCTGAGCTACTAGGGAAGCCCCTAACAAATGATAACTTTTTGTATTTTCCAGAACAGTATCTTATTAATAATGATAATCTATACATAAAGTTACAAACTGAAACAAATGAGAATTGGGCAGTAAGAGGATATACATTTTAGACTGGGGTGTGTGTGTGTTGAGCAGACTGTTTTGTTTGGTTGGAAAAATAAGTATCTGTTCTAATGTGTTATTTAAAAGTAAACGAGACTCCTAGTTTCTGGTCCAGCATATACAAGGAGCCTAGAAGGTCCCATGCTGTCATAACAACAAATAAAAAGCTGAACAAACGCTTCTTAGGTTTATTAGAAAAGTGAAGCTACAGGGTAAGTCACTGCCCTCAAGTCAGAGACAGATCAGAGAATCTCAACTTACCAGAGCAGAAACCACCAAGGGAAGGGAGTGAGGGTAGGGTGAAGAAACCTGGACTGTGACTGATGAACCACTGAAGGTTCAAGGACAAGCCTAAAATCTTCTGGCAGGTGGTGGTGGGCAGGGGTGGGAGTGTGGTGCAGGGAGAAGGAGGTGGGGGGCGACCACACATTTGTGGTTTTAACTCCAGGAGCTCTACCCAGTTTTCACAGTGAACACTGGAAAAAAATTCCCTCCTGCTTCTGCAGAGAAGAAAAATAGCCAATTTTAAATACTCCGTAATATTCTGTTCTTCTTAACAAAGACTGCCTTCCGGAGAAACTATTTTATGTAATCTATTGGGGTTTCATCAGAGTCTATCCAACCTGGGAGAAGTGAAATACTCAATTCCAGTTCCTTCATCCATCCTGTCTCATCTTAAGAGGGGGTCGGGGGCAAGGAGCTGGAACTACTGAGAAGCACTTGTGAAGTTCACAGCCTGGGCACAGGCTCACTGAAAGACTGAGGCCTGATCACAGGACTGTAGAATGCACATCTCACATGTACTACTGAAGGCCCACTACTACAGTTCCTAGTATCCAGTCATCATGCTCAGCTTTCAACAATTAATCTTACTAAAAGGAAAAAACATTTTGAAGACACATAAAAACATTAGAAGCAGACTTAGATATGACAGGGATGCTAAAATTATCAGGCCATGAAAAAACCACCATGATTAATACGCCAAAGATTCTAATGGAAAAAGTAAGAAACAATGGGTAACACAAGCCGAGAGGCAGAAATTCTAAGAATGAATAAAAAAGTATTGCTCTAGATCAAACACACTGTAAACAGGAAGAATACCACTGATGGGCTCATTAGCAGACTAGACATGACTGAGAAGAGAAACCTTGAACTTGAGAATATGTCAACAGAAACTTTCAAAACTGAAATGCAAAGAGAAAAAATACTGGGGAAAAAAGCACACAGAACAGAGAGAATATCCAAGACCTGTGGGAGATTGATAAAGCATGTAACACTTTTAATGGGAATACCAAAAGAAGAAAGATAAAGGAACAAAAGCAATATTTGAAGCAATAAGGACTGAGAATTTCCTGAAATTAATGTCGGACACAAAACCAGAGAACTAGAAAACTGAAACAAGTATACAAAAAGCTACACCTAGCTGGACATATTATATATACAAACTGCAGAAATCAAAGGAGAAAAGTCTCAAAAGAAGCCAAAGGAGAATGGGAAACAGCTTACCTAGAGAAACAAAATTAAGAATTATTTCAACTTCTCAGAAACCACACAAACGACAAGAGAGGAGTGAAATATTTAACATGTTGAAAGGGAAAAATACCATCAATCTAGGTATGGTATTCTTTAAAGTGAAGGCGAAATAAAGGGTTTCTCAAACAAACCAAAGTTGAATTTGTTGCCAACAGGCCTGCCTTGAAAGAAATGTTAAAAGGAGTTCTTTGGCAAGAAGGAAAGTGACAGAGATCAGAAACTCTGATCTACATAAAGAAAAGAAGAATATTAGAGACAGGATAAGCAAAATGAAATCTTTATTTTTCTTACTCAATTGAGCTAACAGATTGTTAAAAATAGTAACAGCCACATTGTACTCAACTGTGTATGCACACGCGAAAGGGCGAGAGAGACGGTGACAGCAGTGACAGGCCGGGGAGGGAGGCCTCTCACAAGGCGCTTGCACAACACCAACAGCGGTATTTGAAGGTGGACTTCGGGGACTTCCCTGGTGTCCAGTGGTTAAAAATCCGCCTTCCAATGCAGGGGACACGGGGTTTGATCCCTGGTCAGGGAACTAAGACCCCACATGCTGCAGAGCAACTAGGCCCATGCGCCACCACTAGAGAGCCCATGTGCTGTCACTCCAGAGCCTCCCGAGCCCACGAGCTCTAGAGGCCGTGGCCTGCAACGAGAGAAGTCCACGCACCACAACAAAGACCCAGTGAGCCAAACTAAAAAAGAAGAAAGAAAAGACAGTGGACTCGGATTAGTGGTATAGTGCAAGCTCTAGGGCAATCACTAAAATAGAAGCATAACTGTTATGTTAGGAAAGAAGAGAAAATGGAATAATTTATTAAGTGCTCAACTGGAACCAGAAAAGGCAGAAAAAGAGTGGACAACAAAGATACAAACAAAGAGAATAAGGGCAACAAATAGAAAACAGTATCAAAGTTAGCAGCTGTTAAGTCAAGTATATCAATAATCACTTTAAACATCCATGCACTAAATATATCAATTAAAAGACAGGCTATCAGGGCAGACCAAAAAACAGTATGCTGTCTCCAAGAAACCCACTTTAAACATAAACACACATACAGATTAAAAGTAAACAGATAAAGAAAGACCATATACTATGCTAACACAAATCAAAAGAAAATATAAGTAGCTATACTAATTTCAGAGACAGCAAACTTCAGAGCAAGGAAATTTATTTACGTAATGATAAAGGGGTCAATTCTTCAAGAATAGGGCAGAACAATCCTTAAAGTACATGCATCTAACAATAAAGCATCAAAATATGCAAGGCAGAAACTGACAGTACTGCAAGAAGTAGATGAATCCATTATTACTGCTGGGAGACTTCAACACTCCTCTTCCAGAAATGGACAGATCAGCAGGCAGAGGGGCAACCAGATATAATTGATACTTACAGACCACTTAATCCAGTAATTGCAGAATACACTCTTCTAAATTTAACACAGTACATTACCAAGATAGACAACATTATGGGCCATAATTGACATCTTAACAAATTAAAAAGTATGTAAATTAGACAATGTATGCTTTCAGATCACAATAGGATTATATGAGAAATCAGTAATAGGAAAGACTGTCGGAGAAGCCAAAATGCTTGGCGATTAAACAATACATCGGACACGACTGAGCAACTGAACTGAACTGAAACAATACAACTCAAAGTAACACACAGGTCAAAGAAGAAATCACAAGGAAATTTTTAAAAACCCTGAATTAAATGAACATAAACACACAACTTATAAAAATTTGTGGGAGGCAACAAGAGTAGAGCATAACGGGTACTTTATAGCACTGAGTGTGTATTAGGTCTAAAACCAATAATTTAAGCTTTCACTTTAGGAACCAGAAAGTGAAGTCGCTCAGTCGTGTCTGACTCTTTGCCACCCCATGGACTACAGCCTACCAGGCTCCTCCATCCACGGGATTCTCCAGGCAAGAATACTGGAGTGGGTTGTCCTTTCCTTCTCCTGGGGATTTTCCTGACCCAGGGATCGAACCTGGGTCTCTTGCATTGTGGGCAGAGGCTTTATCCTCTGAGCCACCAGGGAAGCTTTCATTTTAGAAACTAGAAAATGAAGAGCAAATAAAATCCAAAGAAAGCAAAAGAAAATAAGCAACAAGATTAGAGCAGAATTTTATTTTATTTTATTTTTTTCCCTGTGTTCCCCCATTCAATCTGGGCTGCCACAATCAGGCAGGCAGAAAGCGCGAGGATGTTTTTCTTGCATCTGTAGTGTAGAGCAGAATTTTAAAACAGAAGATTTTAAAACATTTAAAATCAATTAATTTTAAAACATAAGATCAATGGAGAAAAAAAACAAAACTAAAAGCTCATTCTTTGGAAAGATTAATGCAATCAACAAGTTTCTAACACGGGTAACCAAGGAAAAAGAATTGAGGACTAACATCAAAAATTAAATTGAGGACATCACTACAAATCCCATGGACATCAAAAGAATAATAAAGGAATAAATCAACAAATACTATATCCACAATTCAATAACCTACATGAAATAGACCAATTCCTTGAAAGACACAATCTGCCAAAACTCAAAGAACAGACAACCTACCTAGGCCTATAAGAGAAACTGAATAATTAACCCTTCAACACAGAAAGCATCAGGCCCATGTGGATACACTGATGAATTCTACCTAACATTTAAAGGAGGAAACTGTATCAATTCTCTTCCAGAAGACAGAAGCAGAGAAAATACTTCCAAACTCATTCTATGAAGCCATCACTACCCTAATAACAAAACCAAAGACATTATGAGAAAACTATAGGCAATATCTCTCACGAATACAGGTGTAATAAAAATCCTCTAAATATTAGAAAGTGATATCTAACAATGTATTTTTTTAAAAAGTACACAAGCAAGTGGGATTTACTCCATGTATGCAGGGCTTGTTTCATATAAAAATCAATTAATGTAACCCACCACATCAAGAGGCTAAAGGAAGAAAAATCACATAATCTTATCAACAGACTCAGAAAAACCCCATGAAAAATTTCACCTATTTATGATTAAAAGAAATCTCTCAGTAAATGAACCTGACAAAACTTTATAAAGAACATCTAAAAAAATCTACACTTAATATCAAAATAAATGGTGAGAAACCAAAAGTCTTCCCACTAAGATCAGCAACAACGCAAGGATGCTCCCTCCCACCATCCCTCTTCAACATTTTATTGGAAGTACTGGAATAAAGTCCAGAATAATGAAAAATTATAATCAAACTAAATGCTCACATGTATTATATACCGTCTTTCAGTAATTACTCACATGTATATCTATTACCAGAAAAAAATGTCCACAATATAATGAGCTAATGAAATGGGTGAACTCCAATACTATTTTTAAAAAGATAAACACATATTTACAGATGTGTAAGCATGTATGAAAATTATTAAAATATTAACAAAGGTTATCTTTAGGTGATGGAAATATAAATGGCTTTTTGTTGTTTTGTACTGGTTATTTGTTAAGGTTCAATAACAGAGATAAGTTATGTGACAAAGCAAGTATGGTCAGTCAGTCAGGCTGCGACCCCATGGACTGCAGCACACAAGGCTTCCCTGTCCATCACCAACTCCGGAAGCCTACTCAAACTCATCCCATTGGTGATGCCGTTCAACCATCTCATCCTCTGTCGTCCCCTTCTCTTCCTGCCTTCAATCTTTCCCAGCATCAGGGTCTTTCCCAATGAGCCAGTTATTCCCATCAGGTGGCCAAAGTATTGGAGTTTCAGCTTCAGCATTAGTCCTTCCAATGACTATTTACTATCAGCTTTCTTTACGATCCAACTCTCACATCCATACACGACTACTGGAAAAACCATAGTCAAAGCTATGGTTTTTGTTGGCACTTTGTTCAAAGTAACGTCTCTGCTTTTTAACATGCTGTCTAGGTTTGTCATAGATTTTCTTCAAGGAGCAAGAGTCTTTTAATTTCATGGCTGCAGTCACCATCTGCAGTGATTTTGGAACCCCCAAAATAAAGTCTGTCACTTTCAGCCATAAGGGTGGTGTCATCTGCGTATCTGAGGTTATTAATATTTCTGTTGGCAATCTTGATTCCAGCTTGTGCTTCATTCAGCCCGGCATTTCTCATGATGTACTCTGCATATAAGTTAAATAAGCAGGGTGACAATATACAGCCTTGACATACTCCTTTCCGGATTTGGAACCAGTCTGTTATTCCATGTCCGGTTCTAACTGTTGCTTCTTGACCTGCATACAGATTTCTCAAGAGACAGGTCAGTGGTCTGGTATTCCCATCTCTAAGAATTTTCCAGAGTTTGTTGTGACCCACACAGTCAAAGGCTTTAGCTTAGTCAATAAAATGAAAGTAAATGTTTTTCTGAAACTCTTTTGCTTTTTCAATGATCCAGCAGATGTTGGCAGTTTGACCTCTGGTTCCTCTGCCTTTTCTAAACCCAGCTTCAACAACTGAAAGTTCATGGTTCATGTACTGTTGAAGTCTGGCTTGGAGAATTTTGAGCATTACTTTGCTAGCGTGTGAGATGAGTGCAACTGTGCGGTAATTTGAGTATTCTTTGACATTGCCCTTCTTTGGGATTGGAATGAAAACTGACCATTCCCAGTCCTGTGGCCACTGCTGAGTTTTCCAGATTTGCTGGCATATTGAGTGCAGCACTTTCACAGCATTGTCTTTTAGGATTTGGAGTAGCTCAACTGGAATTCCATCACCTCCACTAGCTTTGTTTGTCGTGATGCTTCCTAAGGCCCATGTGACTTTACATTCCAGGATGTCTGGCTCTAAGTGAGTGATCAAACCACTGTGATTATCTGGGTCATGAAGATCTTTTTTGTACAGTTCTTCTGTGTATTCTTCCCATCTCTTCTTAATATCTTCTGCTTCTGTTAGGTCCATACCATTTCTGTCCTTTATTGTGCTCATCTTCACATGAAATATTCCTTTGTTATCTCTAATTTTCTTGAAGAGATTTTTAGTCTTTCCCATTCTATTGTTTTCCTCTATTTGTTTGCATTGATTGCTGAGGAAGGCTTTCTTATCTCACCTTGCTCTTCTTTGGAGCTCTGCATTCAAATGGGAATATCTTTCCTTTTCTCCTTTGCCTTTAGCTTCTCTTCTTTTCTCAGCTATTTGTAAGGACTCCTCAGACAACCATTTTGCCTTTCTGCATTTCTTTTTCTTGGGGATGGTCTTGATCACTGTCTCCAGTACAAGGTCACAAACCTCCATCCATAGTTCTTCAGGCACTCTGTCTATCAGATCTAATCCCTTGAATCTATTTATCACTTCCACTGTATAACTGTAAGGGATTTAATTTAGGTCATACCTGAATGGTCTAGTGGTTTTCCCTACTTTCTTCAATTTAAGTCTAAATTTGGCAATAAGGAGTTCATGATCTGAGCAATAGTCAGCTCCCGGTCTTGTTTTTGCTGACTGTATAGAGTTCCCCATCTTTGGCTACAAAGAATATAATCAATCTGATTTCAGTATTGACCATCTGGTGACGTCCACGTGTAGAGTCTTCTCTTGTGTTGTTGGAAGAGGGTGCTTGCTATGACCAGTGTGTCCTCTTAGCAAAATCTGTTAGCCTTTGACCTGCTTCGTTTTGCACTCCAAGGCCAAATTTGCCTGTTACTTCAGGTGTTTCTTGACTTCCTACTTTTGCATTCCAGTCCCCTGTAATGAACAGGACATCTTTTGGGGGTGTTAGTTCTAGAAGTTCTTGTACATCTTCATAGAACCGTTCATCTTCCTCAGCATTACTGGTCGGGGCATAGACTTGGATTACTGTGATACTGAATGGTTTGCCTTGGAAACAAACAGAGATCATTCTGCCGTTTTTGAGATTGCATCCCAGCAGCATCTTGTAGTGAGTGTATCAGTTCAGTTCAGTTGCTCAGTCATGTCCGACTTTTTGTGACCCCATGGACCGTAGTATGCCAGGCCTCCCTGTCCATCACCAACTCCCAGAGTTTACACAAACTCATGTCCATTGAGTCGGTGATACCATCCAACCATCTCATTCTCTGTTGTCCCCCTTTCTTCCCACCTTCAATCTTTCCCAGCATCAGGGTCTTTTCAAATGAGTCAGTTCTTCACATCAGGTGGCCAAAGTATTGGAGTTTTAGCTTCAATATCAGTCCTTCCAATGAACACCCAGGACTGATCTCCTTTAGGATGGACTGGTTGGATCTCCATGCAGTCCAGGGACTCTGAAGAGTCTTCTCCAACACCACAGTTCAAAAGCATCAATTCTTCAGTGCTTGGCTTTCTTTATAGTCCAACTCTCACACCTATACATGACTACTGGAAAAACCATAGCCTTGACTAGACAGATCTTTGGCATAGTCAATAAAGCAGAAATAGATGTTTTTCTGGAACTCTCTTGCTTTTTCGATGATCCAGCAGATGCTGGCAATTTGATCTCTGATTCCTCTGCCTTTCCTAAAACCAGCTTAAACATCTGGAAGTTCACAGTTCATGTATTGCTGAAGCCTGGCTTGGAGAATTTTGAGCATTATACTAGCGTGTGAGATGAGTGCAATTGTGCAGTAGTTTGGGCATTCTTTGGCATTGCCTTGTTTTGGGATTGGAATATGTATGCTTACAATAAAATTATTTCTGTGGCAATACTTTGTAATAAAATAGTGGAGTGACTTCTCTGGTGGTCCAGAGAATAAGAATCTGCCTAATGCAGGGGACACACGTTTGATCCCTAGTCTGGGAAGATTCCGTATGCCTTGGGGCCACTAAGCCCATAAGCCACAACCTCTGAGCCCAAGCTCCACAAGGAGAACCCCATAACAAGAAGCCAGAGCACTTCAATGAAAGTTTACATGCAGCAATGAATACCCAGCATACCTATAAATAAATAAAATTTAAAAGTAATAAATAGAATTGAAAAATAAAACATCCCCCTTTCTGCTTTGATCTGATACCTCAAAAAACACAGAAAACTCCATAAGGTGGTGGTGGCAGCATATTTTCAATCAGGTGAGCATTTTTAAAAAAGCAGTTAACAAATTCAATGCCAAAAATATGAATCAAGTTTCTTTCCTAAATGTATATTTAAAGCAACCTAAAATGCTCATATAGTTCAATTACCTCATTAGCATCCTCCCAATGAGAGCAGCGGGAAAGGGAGGGGAAGAGATGAGGGCTTTAATACGGTTGGCACGTGCACAGGCTTTGGAATCCAACACTTCTGAATAGTCAGGTTATGCTCCTGTGTGTGTCTATGTGTGTGTGTGTGAGCTGCTTAGTCGGTGGTCAGGTTATGCTCGTGTATGTGTGTTAGCTGCTTAGTTGTGTCCAACTCTTTGCAACCACATGGACTGTAGCCTACCAGGCTCCTCCATCCATGTAATTTTCCAGGCAAGAGTCCTGGAGTGGGTGCCATCTCCTTCTCCAGCTCTTCTGTGTGATTCAGGTCAAGTCACTCATCTTTTCCAGTAATAATAATAAGACCTATTATTTGAGTTCTTACTTAAATGTCTACCTATGAAGCAGGTATTATCATGCTTCCTATATTCTAGAAAAGAAATCTGATGCTTAGAGATGATAAATAATCTGCCAATGCCATGCAGTTAAGCAGCAGAACCAGAATTTGGACGTTAAGTGTCTTTGACTCCACAGTCTGTACACCCACCATATTAATGCCCTCCTCACCTCTGCCGCTGACAGAATAAATCAGGACACGTTTTGGAGGGCAGGCAAGATAAATGGGATCTTGACTTATTTTTTGTTTTGCAATAACTGAGGTGTTTTACATAAATCTGCCCTCTAAACTATTTGAGAATCTTGGGGGGAAAAGAACAGTGTGAAGGACCGGCTTTAAAAAGAAGAGGGTTAAGAAAAGCTGGTCTAGCAATTTTAAGTGATCCTTTGCCTGACACCTCAACTTTCTTAACAGTAATCTAGGTTTTAAAGGCAGAACTGGCAATTTCAGTTTGAAATGACAAAAAAACCTTCACGTTTCCAAGTATCACTATAAAGGGGATCTTGGTCTTCCTGAAACATTTAAAACTACATATATTTAATTGACTCAACAGAGGTGAACAGTTAATTTGATATTTAAAAAAAAATTTTTTTTCATAATAAATTTTTATTAGAAGAAAATTTAATTAACAAACTTATACATTCAACATGGTCATGCCATTTTACACAAACATACAGTCACTGCTGCTAAGTCACTTCAGTTGTGTCCAACTCTGTGCGACCCCACAGACGGCAGCCCACCAGGCTCCCCCATCCCTGGGATTCTCCAGGCAAGAACACTGGAGTGGGTTGCCATTTCCTTCTCCTGAACAGTTTATTTGAAAGCAGCAAGAAACCACAACTGCGCTTCTTACTCTCAATCTACTGTTGAAATGGCATGCATTTAAACATATTAGCCATTCTAACAGGTGTAGAGTAGTTAATTCATTGTTGGATGGCATTAAAGGTAAATTTAGATAAAGTACAAGAGTCAGTAAAGTTACAAGAGTATCTTTCAAAAACACATTTAAAAAAAAAAAAAAAATGAAGGCTTGAAAGGTGTAAAGGCTTAGCTCTGTTTCACCAAAAGTGCATATTTAAACCCGATAACCTCTTGATGTTCTTTTCAACAATGTGTTTCTATAACCCTATAAAAATAAATTCCACTTAACATCATAGTCCCTACATAGACAGGCACACTTGCTACCTAAAGACCTTCTCAGCGAAGTCCTTGTTCAGTCTCACACCCAGAACTTCGCTGGTCATACAGCCATAAATAGCTGATCATCTTTCTTTCAGCTCTCGTAAATCTCAGTGAAAGTATGTCATGGAGGAACTCTTGATTGAAAATAATACTCTTCCCTTCTTTAACTGCCTTACTCTCCATTCTAAAAAACCACTTCAAAAGTTCAGCCCTTTTCAGTGATTTTATGACTTACTTTGAAACCAAAACCGTATCTGTTCTGGGGCCTGCCACAGAGCCCTTTAGCTGTTGAGTGATAAAAGAGGCTGTTCAGATGGCATTCTAGTCTGCCCACTTATGTCCTGAAGTCATTCCTCAACCCCGAAACAGAGTAAAGAAAAAGAAAAATCAAGCCAAATAAAATGAATAACTGCCACTTCATCTAAAGCACAGGACTGTTTTGTATGGAAGAGCTCTAAATGAGCATTATGGCAGGTATACTGATGGAAAAATATTTCATTTGGCACTGATATAAATGTATAGACCTGTGGTTAAGTACAAACACATTATAGCTGATTTTGAAACTGTTACTCTCCCATCTTCAATACTATGGCATTTCTTCACCAATAAAGGGCAATTACTATATAAACCACTGGGAAGGGAAAAACCAGGAGGATGGATCTCTCTCCTCTTGATTCATCGTCTTAGACTGTGCATGTGTGCATGATGATGAGGCAGAGGGAGCAGCAAGTCTGCTGCCAGAGCAGCAGCAAGGGCACCGTGGCGAGGGGTGAAGCAAGTAGGCGAGAGAGAGGAGTAGAGGTGAGGTGCCAGAGGAGCCAGGCCACAGGCCACAGGCCACTCGAAGGCTTCAGCTTGAAAGGCCTTCAAGTGACATCATCTGACCAGGTTTTCAAAACAGAATCATTTTGTATGCTGTGCTGAAAATAAACTTACAGGGGTAAGAGTACAGAGGGGAGCAGAGGAACTGAGGTGAGAGGTGATGGTGGCTTAGACCAAGGTGGTAGAGAGACAGATGCCTGAGAAGAGGCAGGAATCTGTATATATGTATTTTGAAGGTAGGGCCAACAGAATGGACTAATGAACTAAATATTGGGTGTGAGAAAAAGAAATCAAGGATGACTCTTCGTTTTCTGAGTTAAGCAACTGGAAGGAGATGAAGTGGACATTTACTGAGATGGAGAAGATAATGGCTCAGAGGTTTAGTTATACATCTTAAGTTTCAGACGCCTGTTGTACATCCCAATGGAAATGCCAAGTAGGCAGATTAAGGACAGCTAAACGGTTAGGGATAAATGGGTCATCCATCCACCTACCAACCTACCCACCCACTAACCCAATCACTCACCTACTGTATTTAAATCCTTGAGACTGGATAAGATCAACAAGAAGTAGATGAGAGACAAAGAAAGAAAAGGAAGAACCAAACTTCAGGACATTCAACCTTCAGGGAGGATCAGCAGACACTCAGATGGAGGACAGAAGTCAGAAAAGAGTGGTGTCCTGGAAGCCTAATAGAAAAAGTTATTTAAGCTTTTTTCCCAATAGTGTTCTGTTCCTAGTCTTTTGATTCTTCCCGCTGAAGCGCCAGACACCATGGTTAAGTCATCCCTGTTGCACTTTGTCTGAATTCACATCTCATGGAAACTGTGAGATAACATGATTAGTGTTTTAAGTTTTGTGAAGCAGCAATGTAACAGTTTCCGAATATATAACTGTGTCAGTGGCACCAATAAAAGAGTTCACATAAATCTACCCAGTTGCAATACTCTCAAGGAGATTGGCGCATTTGATGATTCTTCATGGAGTACTTCTAGTCATACTCCTTTAAGGATTAATTGAGTCATCTGGAAACAGTAAATGATCTTGATGATCTCCATGTGAACCATCCCTTGCCCCAATAACGTTATCTTCACCATCATTCTAATTAAAAAAAAAAAAAAAAAATTCTTCAAATGCTAAGATCGTTTCAAAGCTAAAAATAAGCTTGCATGGATGCTTGGGGCTGGCACACTGGGACAACCCCGAGGGATGGTATGGGGAGGGAGGAGGGAGGAGGGTTCAGGATGGGGAATACATGTATACCAGTGGCGGATTCATTTCGATATTTGGCAAAATTAATACAATATTGTAAAGTTTAAAAATAAAATAAAATTAAAAAAAATAAAATAAAATAAAATCACACACACACAAAAAAAGTGAAAATAAAAACAAAAAATGTAACTGAAGCCTTGCCATCTGCCCCCCAGAGATGGATTTGCTTTCATTTCCTTGGACTTAAAGAGAAGACAATACAGAACAAAATTTTAGCAGTTCTAACTTTAATCTTTCTGAACCCAGATATATCCCCTTAGAATTCCTTGGGGGATCATGGCTATGCCATTAAGCACTTTAAATACTGACTTTTACAACTACTTGATCTGTCCACATTTCTCCCCAGACTCCGGGGTTGTAAAAAAAACTAAAATTAAAAAAAAAAAGAAAGCGAGAGAGTTAGATAAAAGAAAATTTCCAGGGGCTTCCCCCTAGTTCAACTTCCTTCCCCAACAGTTATTTATTTTCTTATATGATCATCCCCTCTCCAGTGACTTTATTTATTTTTTTGCCACACCACACAGCATGTAGGACTTCCTGACCAGGGATCAAACCCATGCTCCCTGCAATGGAAGCATGGAGTCCCAACCACTGGATGGTCAGGGAAGTCCCCGCCCCAAGGTAACTAAAATTTCATTTAACTAAGCGTCTCAGAGGACTTTCCAAGTTGGGATATACAGATTTCCTTTATCTTCTTTAACCTGCTGCTGGATAATACATAATACAAACTGCCATGACTGATATAATCATTCTCCTACTGATGGACATTTAGACTGTCTCCAGTTTTTGCTATTATAAGCATTCCTTTACCTATATTTAGAAGTCAACATGCTTGGCTCAGGTATACGCCAAGAGGCACAGAAAGTTGTAAGACTTGGTCAAGGCTTCCAAGCCTGTGGCACAAGAAGAAGAAGAAGGGCTGGGATAACCAAAAATGACAAAGAAGAGAAAAGTTAGAAAACTTTTTTAATTAAAAAAATATTTTAAACCTTCCAGTTCACTTTCACGTTTGATATTTGAGGATAACACTGAGAAGCCTATAATCAAGTAGGAAAGCTGACAGAAAATACACCAAAATGTTACTAACAGGGAATATGAACATTTACAATTTTGTTCTTTTTATTTTTCTGTTTTTCAAAATGTCCACATTGAGAATATATGGGGAAAATATACTTAAAACTTATAATGGAAAAAACATTTATAAAAGTCATGAAAGCATTCATAAAATGTAGTAGCTGAGCAGAAAACTCAGAGATGTGCCCAGGTAGCAAGGGGACAGGGCAGGTTCTCCAGCTGGAGAGAACCATATGCACTGTCAGATCTGTGGCATGTCCTGAAATGGAAAGCAGCTGGAATGATTGGTGTACAGTTCCCAAATAGTACAGACAGACATTTTTAAGACTCTTAAAACATACTGCCTATTCCTTAATCATCATCAATAGAATAAAATTTTAAAATCTTGTCTAACTTGATAAGATCAAGATACTGGGTTATTTTAATTCTTTTTCTGGCTTATTTTAATCTGCACTTATTTGATGACCAGCGAGATGTATTTTTCCCCCACTCATTATTATTTCCTCTCTACTAAGAAGTAGGAAAGCCAAGGGAAGAATAACAGTCAGTTTCTTCGTCTCTGTTCCAGGAGTTCACATCACTGAGCCGCACTCCATGCTCACCAAGGTACCCAGGTCCTGTAACCTCCTCAACTTTGAATGCCTCTCTACCAGGCTGTCAAGGCCCTCTGCCATCCTGCTATGTCCACAGCCTGTTTTTCCCCTTTACTCCATCTGTGGTGTTCAGGACACCAGTCCCAAACCTAACCAGACTGATAGTGAGAGCCTGACCAACAGTTACCAATTAAGGAAGAGTAAGAAACTAGCATCTGGGAGTGGCAGGGACAAAAGAACCTCCAGACCATTCAAAGTAAGAGTTCCTCCACAAGCATAACGGCCCTCGGGGGCGCTATGGAGACAAATGAGGGCGTTTTTGCTTGTCACAGTGATGGATGAGAACAGGTGGCACCAACAGGAAGAAAGCAGGAGAGCTAGATGCCCCATAATAGGAAGACTGATCTCGCCCAAGAGCTGCCCTACATGACTTTTCAAAGTCTTGCCACACAATTTTGTGGGTGGGAAATCTCATTTTAACTATTTGAGCCTAGAATTCAATTCCTTTCTAGTCTGTGAACATTAATAGAGGAGATACACACACACACACACACACACACACACACACACACACACACACACAAGCATACATAGGTAGGAAAATACTTATCTACTATAGAAAGGAAGTGTTGAGCCTGACAAGGTTGAGAACCACTCCGATTTAAGCAGTCATTTGCAAATGTACAAAGAGAGTTAGAAAATGGTTACCTGTCCATATAAGGGGCCACCCATATAATGCCTACACTAACCCACACAATAAAGGGCACCTACAGGCCAGAGACGGAGAAGACAACGGCACCCCACTCCAGTACTCCTGCCTGGCAAATCCCATGGGCAGAGGAGCCTCGTAGGCTGCAGTCCATGGGGTTGCTAGTAGTCGAACACGACTGAGCGACTTCACTTTGACTTTTCACTTTCGTGCATTGGAGAAGGAAATGGCAACCCACTCCAGTACTCTTGCCTGGATAACCCCAGGGACGGCGGAGCCTGGTGGGCTGCCATCTATGGGGTCGCACAGTCGGACACAACTGAAGCGACTTAGCAGCAAGAGCAGCACAGGCCAAAGATTACACAGAAGCAACATGAAAACCTCCCTACCCAGTTCTTAGGTTATGTTTCTTAACTCATTTTACTACTTCTATGTCTGAAAGTGGTTCCCCAGAACAGGGTAAAGAAAAAGTACATTAGGTACACTGTAAATCAAACTATAATCTAGGTTTACAAAGGAAAAATAAGTAACACTCTCTTGCTGGTGCCAATTACTTCCTCTTTAATATGGTCTTTATGAATGGTCTTGTCATTCATTTACCACCGAATCAAATCAACAGAGTCAACTCCTAAATAATCCAAAATGTACCAAGAGCTATTCTATTCTACCCATCCCAGTACTCTTCCTGAAACCAGAAGGTTCACATTATACAGCCTAGAATTTTCAGTCTCTATAAAGCTTCTCCTAATAATATCAATAATGTGACTGATAGTCACATTATTTATAATATGATAAAGCAAATAATGTTATTAGAAACCAATAACAATGTTATCAGAATGCTGTTAGGAAACAGTATCTTAAGGGAAAAGATCACAAATATTAAGAAAAAAGTTATTAAATTTGAAATGTAAATTATTCTTAAAAAAATTTTTTTTATTACTATCTACTAAAGGAGCCTAGCAGCAATGACACCCTAGTAGCAGTGAACACACCCAGCACCGTAACCCTGGTTTCTAAAGAACATTCTCCACTAGAAGGGAATTCTCTGGAGAAATGGCTGACAAGTCTGGGACAGGAAAATTCAAAGTGAGCCTGGAAGAATAAAAAACAAAACAGAATTTAAAATCCCCCAAACAACAAACAACAACAACAAAAAGGTGAGCCCGGAATACCTTATTGCATTACAGGGCAAGAAGTGCTCACACGATGAAGGGCCGTGTCCAAAGTACACAGGGGGCTACCTGAAAGGGCACACACTGGTCAAATTTGCGATAATTAAATCAAAGAGAATAAAGACAGTAACTGCTTGTAATATAATGGGAAAAAAATAGGAAAATCTATTAGTTCAGTGGGGTTATTTAAAATAAGGAAAAAGGGGGGAGGGAGGAAGAAGAGAACTTTCCTTTAAAGAAGAATTTCATCTTAGGAAAAAAAGAATTAGAAAACCACTGTTCTTCAGTCTCTGCTATAATATCTGATTTGGTAAGGTTCAGTTGCTGCTGCTGCTAAGTCGTTTCAGTCGTGTCCAACTCTGCAACCCCATAATGGCAGCCCACCAGGCTCCCCCCGTCCCTGGGATTCTCCAGGCAAGAACACTGGAGTGGGTTGCTATTTCCTTCTCCAATGCAGGAAAGTGAAAAGTCAAAATGAAGTCGCTCAGTCGTGTCCGACTCTTCGAGACCCCATGGACTGCAGCCCACCAGTCTCCTCCCTCCATGGGATTCTCCAGGCAAGAGCACTGGAGTGGGTGCCATTGCCTTCTCCAAGGTTCAGCAGTAGATGCTAAAACTATTATCTTAAAGACTGTTGGGCTGTTGGGAGACAGAGGACATTCATATAGCCTGGAAGAACTGTTCAATAGATTACTTACCAGTTTTGCTGCATAAGGAGAAATCTACTTCTACGATAAACTGTCAATTATTACCTGATCAAACATTTTATCATTAATGGCAAGGCAGCCTGATACAATGTGCCTCCTGACTTTAAGTACAAGGAAGCACATGATATCACCTATGTGGCAACTCGTCAAAAATGCTTCTCCTCAATCTCATCAAGCCTCTATCTGTGTGCTATTCAACATGGTGGCCACGATCCACATGTAGCTACTGAACTTGAAATGTGTATGTGACTAAGGAATTGAATTTTAATTGTTATTGGTTTACATAGACATATATGGCTAGTGCTACCACACCGAACACTGCAGATATGGATCACTTCAGAAAATTTTACCAGATAACACTGCTCTAAGTAAGTTGCTGGAAATACAGAAGAAAAGGAAATAAATTAAAAGACACCTGAAAGAAATGATCAAACAAAACTAGAATGTGCGACAGTCTATTAGACAAGGTCACTAGACTGTTAAAAAGTCACCATTACGGTGAGCAGGGTGTGGAAAGGCTTAGTGTATGATTTTATTTATGGTATAAATATATCTCTATCATAGCATAGAGCCTGAAAAGGCATACCACCAACTGCAATGTGTGAAAAAACAAACAGGTGTAATAGATATTTCATGATAACTGGGGACATTCGAATACGGAGTAAATATTCGATGACATTATGGAGTTATTATGAATCTCAGGTGCAACAATGGTATGTAGTAATGTAAGGGACTGGCCTTAAAGAGATTCATGCTGAAGAAAGAACAGAATTTTGAGGTAATGTGCCATGACAGCTACAATTTACTTTCAAATGGCATAGTCAAAAAAGGGTGTGGATATAAACACAGAGAGGTAAGGCAAATATGCAACAAGTCAACAGATATTATATCTAGAAGAAGGGATACACTGTTTGTTTCACTATTTTAAAATTATACTTCAGTTCAGTTCAGTTCAGTCGCTCAGTCGTGTCTGACTCTGCGACCCCATGAATCGCAGCACGCCAGGCCTCCCTGTCCATCATCAACTCCTGGAGTTCACTGAGACTCATGTCCATCGAGTCAGTGATGCCATCCAGACATCTCATCCTCTGTCGTCCCCTTCTCCTCCTGCCCCCAATCCCTCCCAGCATCAGGGTCTTTTCCAATGAGTCAACTCTTCACATGAGGTGGCCAAAGTATTGGAGTTTCAGCTTTAGCATCAGTCCTTCCAATGAACACCCAGGACTGGTCTCCTTTAGGATGGACTGGTTGGATCTCCTTGCAGTCCAAGGAACTCTCAAGCGTCTTCTCCAACACCACAGTTCAAAAGTATCAATTTACATGTATGTAAAATTTCATAGTTAAACAGTTGGAGGAAAAAAAAATCAGCCACAGAACTACAGTAACATACTGTCATTTTTGTACTTACAGGTTTTTCTTTCTGCTAGGAACACGTATTACTTTTAAAATTAGAAAAGTGGGAAGCTGAAGTGGTCACCAAGCTCAATGACTAAATCAAGTAAACTGGCTACACTAATAGCACCACAGAATGCAAGAGGGTGCACTTAAAAGCCCCATAACAAGAGTCCGCTTCAGATTATACTGTTTCTATTCTTAAGATTAAAATGTCTACAAATCATTCTAATGGAAATTCCTAGTCAGAAGCATCTGTGTATTTAACACAGTCACTAACAAAAAAATGTAATATTGAATCAATTTTCATAAAGTCAAGAGTATCTATTAAATAGCTTTACAAATGCCAAACTGACAGTCACTAAAAATTCTCAACCGTTTTAAGGCTGACTCCAGAAATCATGATGGAAGTAACCTAGGAGTAGCCATTTACTATTTCTTAGCTGCCTGGGAGTAGAGAGGCGCCCTCCTCTGAAAGGAGAGAGAGCCCTTCCTTGCTCTGGGGCCAGAGCTGAATTCAACTCCTGATCATGTGAGCACAGAGCAAAAACGGAGCAGAGGGATTATCACAGCTGCCTCAGCCAAGCCCTCCACTGGAGGCGGTGTCTATGCCAAGGTCTCCTTTCATCCCTGAACTGTAACTGAGAGGAAAGGCCCTTTCTAAGTTCTCAGCTGCCAGAAACAGGAGATTCAATACGGATTTACTTGAGGGCCTTTGCCAGAGATCTGCGGGATTCAATCTGCCCTCTAACATAAAACGGCCTCACCCCAGCTTCCATCTAAGACATGGTATGTTTTCTCTGTTCGTTTTCTACATTCTAAATGATTTTTTCTAAGGAAAAGCTCTTAACTTCTTTCGCTATACTCTTGTGTGTATGATTTTCTAGGAGGGCAGAATAAATATGTTCCCAAACACAAACACGTATGCACATGTCAGGTGAACAAAGGCTTCCCTGAAATGTTTTATCACTGAACCACATTTTCCACTAAATTCTTGGAGAAGAATAAATTATAAGAATAAGATAATTATATACAATGCATTAATAGACATGATTCTTACATTTTGTAATGCTTTGACAAAGAAGCTAAAAATAACTACCTTCTTACAAAGTAAAAACAAAGACATAGTAGTACTTATAAAAACATATATTTTCTTGGGGAAAGTGACATCCATCATATTGTTGTACTTCATGGTTTCCTCCTGAAGCTTCTGAGTATAACTGGCAAATGATATATATGTCTACTTTCTTCCCAACTTTTTATTTTGAAAAATTTCAAACATATAGAAAGATCTTTTGCTATTTTTTTATCTATTTATTTGTTTTTGTCCACATGGCTTGTGGGATCCTAGCTCCCAGACCAGGGATTGAACCTCGGCCCTCTGCAGTGGAATTGTGGTATCTGAACCACTGGACTGCCAGGGAATTCCCTTAAATCAGTTTTGAAGATAAATCTATAGGTGCACATAGCCATACACTGGAGGAGGGCATGGCAATCCACTCCAGTATTCTTGCCTGGAGAATCCCATGGACAGAGGAGCCTGGTCGGCTACAGTCTATAGGGTCACAAAGAGTCAGACACGACTGAGGTGACTTAGCGCACATAGCACATAGCCATACAAGTACATTATTATTGGGAAGTTCTCCCGGAGAAGAGACAGGCTACCTACTCCGGTATTCTTGGGCTTCCCTGGTAGCTCAGATGGTAAAGAATCTGCTTGCAATGTGGGAGACCTGGGTTTGATCCCTGGGTTGGGAAGATCTCCTAGAAGAGGGCATGCCAACCCATTCCAGTGTTCTTGGCTGGAGAATCCCATGGAGAGGGGAGCCTGGCAGGCTACAGTCCATGGGGTTGCAAAGAGTCAGACACGACTGAGCGACTAAACATAGCACACAGAACATTATTATTAGTAACTCATATTCATGTGATTTGAAGTTCCTTAAAAATTAAGTAATAGAAATTCAGAAAATGCTATCTAAATAAAGCCTGGTTTTCAACAAATAAACAGGGTTGGTTTGTGATCGCTCTTGAGATTTACAGTAACTTACATCTGGATATAGTTTCTCGTGCTGACACTCCTATTAAACAACGCAATAGGTCCAAGGTTAAAAGCCTTTATTTGCCTTCACCCATCATGCTGTTGTTCCTATTGTTTAGTCACTCAGTTGTGTCCAACTCTTCGTGACCCCATGGACTACAGCCTGCCAGGCTCCTCTGTCCGTGGGATTTTCCAGGGAAGATTAGTGGAGTGGGTTGCCATCATGTAGGAGACTAAAAAATAAAACCATCTTCTTCCAAAAGTTTGGAGGCTTACCAGTTTACAGTTCAAAATAAAGTAAAAATCTGTAACACACATCATACACCTAATTAAGAACATGTCTTTTGGTTGTTTTCCATTATGAGCCTTTTAGTACTACTACTGTGGTTTTAATCTACTATGCATATATTATTTGATTACAACATTTTAAAAACAATTTTTAAAAATTAGTTGTCTACATTGAAAGATCAGGACATCTCACTATCCAGTTTTCATGCTTCTCTTAAAATAGCAGTCACACTGGGTCTTAATCGCCACATGAAAACTACTGGCTGGGCCTGACAGAAGCTGCCTCTGGCCTAGGGTAGGCTCTCCCCACTGTATGAGAGCCACACCCACCGTCAACCACCTGTCTGCTTCCCTATGGGCTTATGAGCTAGAGATCCCTTTACCCTGTTTTATTTACCATGCTGAAATGACTGAAAGTATTCTTAATGTTATGATACATATTTTATGGTTAAAGTCCTGACATTTTTTTAAAGATTAAAGTTATTTCCCTAATAGATTCTATGATACCATATGTCCACTTTCCCTTCACAACTGTTTAGGCTGGGGCCAGAAAGTAGAGATGAAAACACAGCACAGTCATACAGAGCCTTCACTTTTCTCTCCACTCCACAGAGTCAAACACTGTGAGCTAATAAAAGTTGAAAAAACAGTGTTTCAAATTATTCCCCAGTAGTCACAGGCTTTTCAAATGTTCTACTTGTATATAACAAAAGACACGAAACACTGCTTCTCTATCAAACAGTTCTGAGATACCATAGGGAGCCTTCTGGTTGCTATGTTACATATGTAAGATCATACAACCTTTTTTTTTTGGAAGGACAGGGAACACATAGTACAGGAATTAGGATAAAAAGACACAGATTCTTAAAATAAAGTTCACTGTTTCATTTTCCATGTTTTTATCTGAAAATAAAACAAGATCAAGAAGGATTATGATAAATTCTTGATGGGTTTGACTTAAGTAAGGCTGAGATAATCAAGAAACAGCTTTGCAACCATGATCCCTGGTACCATATTAAGACATCTAGATGTTCAAATGGAGAAGGCAATGGCACCCCACTCCAGTACATTTGCCTGGAAAATCCCATGGATGGAGGAGCCTGGTAGGCTTCAGTCCATGGGGTCACAAAGAATCAGACATGACTGAGCGACTTCACTTTGACTTTTCACTTTCATGCATTGGGGAAGGAAATGGCAACCCACTCCAGTGTTCTTGCCTGGAGAATCCCAAGGACAGAGGAGCCTGGTGGGCTGCCATCTATGGGGTCGCACAGAGTTGGACATGACTGAAGTGACTTAGCAGCAGATGTTCAAAAAACTATCTTGAATGAAGGTGAATAAAATCAAATATGCTGTGAAACGTTTATATAAGACAGCGTATCAAAAATTTGAGGGAATTCTATCCTGGCGATCCAGGGGTTAAAACCGTACATTCAGTGTAGGAGGTATGGGTTCGATCCCTGGCTGGGGAACTAACATATCACAAGCTGCACGGGCAGCACAGACAAAAACAAAAACCTGAAGAAGGGCAGCAAGGTACAAGAAAGTTTAAAGTGACATCACTGACACTAAGAACTCTCCATGATGGTGCGTTTATGTGGCAGCACAACAGATGGCCAGAGCCTGAAGGCGCAGAGGAGAAGTGAGGTGTAGGGACACAGCCGATGAGGTCAGGAACAGGTTTTGTTTTTTTTTTAAGCTAGGTCTGTGCCAAAGGTTAATTATCAGGCTACCTACAGAAACTTTATAGATTATATGCTAGAAATGGAGATGGATATGGGCCTTGCCCAGACATGAGGCAGCAGACAGAAGGAACTGGCATTTGACCTAACTCTCCGTTATCGCTGGCTACATTTCTCTAAAGGCAGAAGGTACCCATCTTTGTCACCCTTGAAGAGAATACAGCTGCAGCTATGCACATAATTTTTCCGTTTCTGTTTTCAGATGTTCTATATCTTTGTGGTAACACTCTTGGTTTGGCTGAGGTGACAATGGGTGAAAGAGATGGAAATTTAACAGCTGCACAGAAGACAGAACAGTTTCAGATCCAGCTTCTCTTTCTTCCCTGTCAGCCAGCAGTTTTACCTTTCCCATTGAATTAACAAGAAAGAATAGCTCTGAAAACCACACAAAGAACTGCTTTTCCTTTTTATTCCAGAGAGAGCATCACATGGCTGGCACATACAAGCCTCTGCTAGAGATGCACTGTGACCAAGGCCCATGGCCAGCCCTGGGAGAAAGCCTCGTCCTTCCAACCCTTTGAGGGATCACTCTAGCAGGACTTTAAAAACAACTGAAAAATGAAGGCAAGTTTCCACAAGGGAAGAGTTCAGTTCTTTAAATGTGGTGACTGGTAATGATTCAAGTGCTACAGATTGATCTGTTTCTGAGATTCAGGCAATATGCTAAAAATTTTAAGCTGGGTTGAACCAAGTTTCAGAGCAGGTTGAGTTTAGACTGACTTAATAACCTCATTACATTCACGTTTATTCAGAAAGTTTTCCTAGGAACAAATATATGTTTAATGCAGAAAACTTGATAATCTAAGAGCTAACCCAATGATAACCACTGTGAACACCTGGTGGACATTCTTTCCAGGCATTATGAGTATGGGTGCTAAGACTAGATGTTTTGGATTCAAATTTCACGTTGAGCACATCTAGCTGGGCACAGTTAGTTTGCACAAATTACTCAATCTCACTTTTTTCTCACCTATAAAATGTAGATGATAACAGTTACTACCTCATCAGGTATGGTGAAAAAACAAGGCAACAAATGCTTAAACAGAGCTTGGCACCTGCAATGGTATTGTTCTTTCTATACAAGTAGACACATACTTATTCTTCACTAAGTGGTTTTCTATCATAAACACTGATTCATACCCTACTTTAATCTCTAGGGAATTTGCTGCAAATATTTCCCTGTGTTAATAAATGTATTATTACACACACAGAACCGCTGGTCCAGTTGCTGCAGGCAGTACTTAAGCACAGGCTGCAATGCTTTTAAAGCACATGACCTTGCCATTCTGAGCTCAGTTAAGAGGAATAAGAAATCAAACATCTTCAAATGGCTAGAATGGATGTGATATGGCAACTATGCCTGGAGACTGTAACCAATCAAGTCCTCTTCTCAGGAAAGCTGAGTGTGAGACACACAGAGTGAGTCAACAGATAGGTTAGTGACACACAAGGCAGGAAGAGCACCAAACAAAAAGTGATAAGCAGAAGGCAAGGCTGAGAAGAGCTCAGAAAGGCGGTGCCTCCACAGCGGAAGAGAGGCATGGTGACCAGGCCCGAGAGCTGCCCTGCGTCCCCACCGTCCATCCAGCCACTGTGAGAAGGCCTGCCTGGGCATCAGGGCCTGAGTTCCCAGCTCTGCACAGTCTGATGGGGCAGCGGCTGTGATACTGTCATATTCTTGTCTCTCAATTAACTGAGGGACCTGTAGATACATGTCTACTCCTGGCAATCCAAAAGGGCCTACCTCAACCACATTGATGTGGCTGCTCTAGTGGTCACCCCAAAACCTGTAGCACTTCCTTTCTTGAGCACTAGTTATATGTTAAGCACTGGGGATTAAACAGTGACTGAAAAGGAACAGAATCTGGCTACACAGAATGTAAGTCTAGCACAGAAGACAACTAGACAAGTGATATGAATAAAACATGATAAAGATGATGCTGGATACAGTCTTCCCGGTGGTCCAGTGGTTAAGACTCTGTCTTCCAATGCAGGGGCACAGGTTCGATCCCTAGTCAAGGAACTAAGATCCCACATGCTGCATGGTGAGGCAAAAAAAAAAAAAAGATGCTAGGAATACACTGCAATGGAAACACACAGGGAGAACAAGACAGAATCACAAAGACTGCATGGAGGAAGACCTTCAGGGTGAAGCACAAAATTAGGCTGGTGTGCCAGATACTCCAGATGGCTCACTCAACACCCACCACCACCCAGGTGGACTGCATGATGACCATGCATCTTTGTTTAATTATAGTCCTTCTGTTTTTTGTCCACATCGAGTGGCATGTGGAATCCTAGTTTCCTGACCAGGGATCAAAGCCATGTCCCCTTCAGTGTCTTAACCACTGAACCACCTGGGAAGTCCAGTGAAGTGACAGTCCTGACTGAGTTATAGTAACTGGACCAGCTTTTCCTTTCAGGACACTCTGAATCCTGGCCTCATTTAACAGGAAAGGTGAAGGAGGCCAGACATATTTTATGATTTTGTAATGTTTAAAATGATCTAGCTTGTATAACTGAATACCTTATTTCTGAATGGGAATTTTAAGTTGAAAATCTTAGTAAATTTATGTACACTATGGCAGTGGTCCCAACCTTTTTGGCATCAGGGACTGTTTTAGTGGAAGACAATTTTCCATGAACCAGGAGTAGGGGAATTGGCGGGGTGGGGGGCAGGTTGGAATTAAGAACATTGTTAACAATGTTAAGAACATTACATTTATTATACATTTTATTTCTATCATTATTACATCAGCTCCACCTCAGATTATCAGACATTACATACATGCCAGAGGTTGGGGACCTCTGCACTGTGGCACTATTTAAGATTCATCTTAGCTATAAGTTTAATGACTTTACTGATAAGGAGCCTCATAACACTTTCATTTTTTAAAAGTCAGACAACTGAAGTTCTTCAAAAATCAATCTGGTTAATTAAATTTACTATAAATGCAATCTGAAACATCTGAAAGTCTTCAATGAATTGGCCTAGGTATTATCCAAAGGCCCCTTAAAAATGACTAGTAAAATCTCCTATGCTTATAATACAGCCATCAGATGTATAAGCATTAGGAAAGAACTAAGTTTTTGAATGTCTGCTTTTATAAAGTCATGACATTTTCAAAACTAAATAAATCCCTGAATAGTGATTTCTGCTTACAAAACTACCCTTCAAGAACAATCAAAAACATCTACCTACATCCTCACTGATTTCAAGTTTTATTTTCTGTTAGCAGACATAGAATTGGAAAAGTCAGGCCCCCCCATTTTATTTTGATGTAAGCCAGTGAAATGTTTGCCTCTGTAATGACGCATTTCTCTTATATTGTTTGTACAAATATCTGATTTATTTGGTATTTTATTTTATTTATGGACTTCCCTGGTGGCTCAGATGGTAAAGAATTTGCCTGCAATGCAGGATACCGGGTTCAACCCCTGGATCAGAAAGGTCCCCTGGAAAAGGGAATAGCTACCCACTCCAGAGTTCTTGCCTGGAGAACTGCATGGACAGAGGAGCCTGGTGGGCTACAGTCCATGGTGTTGCAAAGAGTCGGACACAACTGAGCGACTAACACACTTATTCTCTATCCTCTCAATAATGCTGGAGTAAAGAACAGGGTATGGTATGACTCTTTTCCCTGGAGGGGGAAAATTTGCTCAAGGTCTAGCAGGACTCTTCAGGGCTGAGAATGGCAGGCAGGGTTTAATTTTGAGCTTGGGATTCCCTTCAAGACAGGAGGTGGGTAAGTGATGAACATATGAAAAGCGTAGTTTAATCACCTGTGCTATACTGTTTACCTTCTAGTGTCCCAAGTCCCCTCTACTCCCCACTCTATCCCTCCTCCACCTTCTGAAGGCTGGTATGCAATTTCCAGGAAACAAAAGGGTCACTGTATATCCTTTCCAACTCCCTCACTGCATTTCCTTCTGCAATCATCTAGTTTTCGACATCTTAGTTGCACTTGTATAACCGAGGGACATTTCAACCGTGGTACTCAAAACAACCAGAGTAGCAACTGATACTTTTCTGAGAAAGATGCCAAATCCAAATGTGCTCTACAGAGGTAAAGCTGTCAACTTGTCTCCCCACAACTTCTAAAACCAAGTTGCAAGGTTTGCCCAAGGTCTCGGAATTTTTTCCTTCCTCTCTATTCTAGAACCATCAGTCTACTTCAGGTCTTCCAACAACCTGTCCATCTAAAGAGCTGCAATAACTCTGTCAAACATCACTTTTGCCTTGGGTGCCTTGGAACCCACAGGAGTCAACTGGATTGAAATCTAAACTATGTAGCTTAGGTCCACCAGCTGGCCCTACCACACTTATTTGAATAATTGAACCTTTGAGATCCTCCAGAAAGAACTCTGGTGATTTCCATCTGGGTATTTCTTCAGGATTTTTATGTTCCATTTGTCATAGAAGCTTGTATTAATTAAGTTCTATTCACCCAGCTGTGTACTAGGCACAAGAAGGGAGGATTTAAAATAGGAAACATAATCTTAGTCCTCAGAGGTTACAATATAATTATAGATACTCAAATATATGATAAAATAATAGTGTCATGAGCCAACATAACTCTGCAGGACTTCAGAGCAAGGAAAGAATTCCTTGGGTATTCTAAAGTGAAATTAGTCTAAGAAGACTTTGGCAAGGGCTAGACCCAAAAGAAATGCAGAACGCAGACCTTTTCTAAGCTCTATTTTATATGTTCTTAGAATCAGTCTTAAGTCCCTTCTGGAACAAGGAAATGAACCTATAAAAAGCACTATGTGGCCAATGCAAGTACATGGGGCTGGTAAAAATTACATTACTGAGTCAGGACTCTTAGACAAGATAACATAAGCAGAGCAGAGTGTGGTGCTGCCACAAGAGGCTGTGGAGAAACACTAGTTCCTTCCTCCTGGTTTAGAATTGCAATTGCAATTTCACCAGTTTCACCAACAAAACTATAAGCCCTTGAAGTAAGAGCACCAAGATCTGACTTCTGACTGTTAACTGTAGAGTATCCAGTAAGATACACTGGGCATGGCCCAAGAACTCAAAACATATATGGTATCACGTTACCAAATAAAAAAGATACTATTGTCTCTCAAGTTGCACCTTTAACAGCTTCTGGCAAACTGAACTTCTGCTTTAGCCACTGCTCTACTGCCAGGACCCAGGAAGCAAAGGAGAACCAACACTACCTTCGCCTCAAGCAAAGGTTAACGAGAATAAGTTGCTTGTATAAATACTGCCTCCTTCTCTTATTTCTTAGGGCTGATGAACTATCTGATTCTCAATCTTCTGCCACAGGTAACAGAGGTAGAGCAGGCAGAGATCCAAGGGCAATCAGAGAGAACTGCCTGGTATAATTGCACACAGTCACTATTATGATCGCCCCTTGCAGAGAGAGCCTGGTAAATACCACCATGTCACAACCTCATCACCTCTCTGATCAAGGAGGCATGAGGTGAGTGCTGAGCACCTTTTCTCTGCGCCCCTGAGTCTGTTCACACAGGGAGTGGTGATAAAGTAAAGAACTACAGGGCCGTGATGGACGCATGGTGCAGCCACATCATTCTCAGCGCGTACCTCCTCACAGACTTCACGGACTGCGGCGGTGCCCGGCTCCTCCTCGGGCTCCATGCCCCCTCCAGGGACGATCCACCGGTCTGGATGACGACTGCTGCTCACAAGTAGCACCTGAAAGTCAGAGGTCACGCGGGCCGTTAAAACTCAAAAAGCCACACTGATATAAATTCAGAGTTTCAATGCCACACAAATAGAAGTACCTAGGACCCATTCTTTGTTGATACCTCTCCAAATCACTTTAAGGTAGCTTCCACTTCTGTTTGGAAAAGCAGACAATCTGTCCAGTGACAGCAGAAGGGCATCTGACCCAGCGGCCATTAGGTGTATCCCGCAGATTCTCAGTCACTTGCCCTGTCGACCCTTTCCTTTGTTTCTTTCTCTTTAGCCCTTTGAACATGCAACTGACAAAAACACTCAAAACAAACAAAACAAAACCGAGACTGTCACTGATGCACTGATGAGCTTGTGAGCACTGTGAAGAGCTGGCCCTGGCCCACAGTCCCAACTTTCCCTCCAAGGTTCTCACTCCTGTGTTTCCCAGGTCCCGCTCCATCTGACGGCCACAGGCTGACACTACATACGACCCAAAGCTCTAAGCGTGCGCTGAGAACCCAATGTTCTCACCAACATGAGGACTAGGGAGATTTCTTGTTGTCATGCTTTCACCTGAGGTAAAACTGGAATTCTTTTACTAGGAAACTTTTTATCAAGAAATGACACTTAATGGCCATTACTAAAAAGTACAAACAAGGCTTCCTTGCTGGCTCAGTGGTAAAGAGACCTGGATCTGATCCCCGATCCAGGAAGATCCCACATGCCAAGGAGCAACTAAGCCCATGTGGCCACAACTACTGAAGCCCTGTGCTCTAGAGCATGTGCCCCGCACCAAGAGAAGTCACTGCAACGAGAAGTCCACACACCACAACTCGAGAGGAGCCCCCACGCTCTGCAACTAGAGAAGAGACTAAATGCAGCAACAAAGACCTAGTGCAACCGAAAAAATTTTAATAATAAATAACTAAATGCTGAAGAGGATGTGGAGAAAAGGGAACTCTCCTATACGACTGGTGGGTATGTAGATTAGGACAGCCACTAGGGAAAACAGTATCTGCTGCTGCTGCTAAGTCACTTCAGTCGTGTCCAACTCTGTGCGACCCCATAGATGGCAGCCCACCAGGCTCCCCCGTCCCTGGAATTCTCCAGGCAAGAGCACTGGAGTGGGTTGCCATCCTTCTCCAATGCGTGGAAGTGAAAAGTGAAAGTGAAGTCGTTCAGTCGAATCCAACTCCCAGCAACCCCATGGAGTGCAACCCACCAGGGTCCTCCGTCCACGGGATTTTTCAGGCAAGAGCACTGGAGTGGGTTGCCACTGCTTTCTCCAAGGGAAAACAGCTCCTTTTCCAGCAATCCCACTCTTGGCATATACTCAAGACAAAACTATACCTCGAAAAGACGCATGCACCCTTATGTTCACATTACCACTATTTACATTAGCCAAGACACGGAAGCAACCTAAATGCCCATCAACAGAGGAATGGACAAAGAAGACGCAGGGCGTGTGTGCATGTGTGTACACATATACATGCAGACAGTGTGGTATTATTCAGTCCTAAAAGAAGAATGAAATAATGTCATTTGTGTGACATGGATGGACCCAAAGATTATCATACTACGTGAAGTAAGTCAGAAAAAGGAAGACAAATACCATATGATATACTTGTATGTGGAATTTAAAATATGACAAAAATGAATCTATCAGAAACAGACTCACAGACGTAGCAAAATGTGGGAGGGTGGGGGGTCACTGGTGTTGGAGGGAAGGATCAGGAGATTGGGACTAGCAAATGCAAACTATTATATATAGGGTAGAGAAACAACAACGTCCTACTGTAGAGCACAGGAACTATATTCAGTATCCTGTGATAAACCATAATGGAAAAGAATATACATACGTGTAACTGAGCCACTTTGCTGTACAGCAGAAACTAACACAACACTGTAAATCAACTGTACTTCAATAAAATTAATTTTTTAAAAAATGAAGTGAAAAGAAACCAAACAAACACAAAATATTGATCTAGAACATAGGTTACTAATTCAAACTTAAGCAGAATTCTAGGCATGGTTAAAATAAAATCTAGGACTTCCCTAGTTCCTTTTCCTTAACCCTCTCTAGGACAGATGTTAAACAAAGTTAGCTTTACTCCTCATTTGGAGATGGAGTTGGGTTGGCATTATTTCTAGAACTAAAGGAATCCTCAACTGCTCCCTAAACAATCTCTTTCTGGTGATGTCTTCTGAGCCTCAGGCCCTATTCCAAACCATATCCTCCGTCTGCCCTTCCGTGCCCCAGCACTCACCTGCTACTCTGCAGTCACCTTTGCTGCCTGCAAGAAATCACTCGTTCCTCTCTGGCCCTCATGGGTCCCGTGACTCCCTGCCAGGTAACTCTCCTCCCGTCATTTCCTCTCTCCCATTTAAGCTCTCTGCAACATCAGCCCTTGGAAACTACCTTTTTCTTCATCTTTAATCCCTTTCCTCCTGTCATGAATGATAAGATTCTCCTGATGCTGCTCTAAAAATCTGTGATCTGCAAACTGAGAGGGGATCACAAGCTGTAAGAGGGAAATCCATGAATCCGTATACAGTCACCACTATATAGTCCATGGGCTGAGAAAATACTGTCTTAAATTTACAAGCACTATTTTTTAAAATGTATATAAACTCTGCTTTGATTAATACAACACGGAATAACTTAAAACAATATAAACTGGGACTTCTCTGGCAGTCCAGTAGTTAAGACACTTCCACTGCAGGGGGTGCAGGTTTGATCCCTAGTTAGGGAAAAGAGCCACAAGGAACAGCCAAAAGAAAAAAAAAAAGAAAAGAAAATCTGTAATAGTTCTTGGTTGGTGCGTATGTATGTTTAATCAAGGGATGTTAAAAGTACAAAGTGAGGGAATTCCCTGGTGGCCAAGTGGTTAGGGCTCAGGTTCAATCCCTGGTCAGGTAACAAAGATTCTGCAAGCCTTGCAGCATGGCCAAAAGAAGAATGGCAGTACGAGAGGATGGGAGGAGAAAGGGAGGAAGGAAGGAAGTACAATGTGGCAGTTTCACGAAATTATGCTTTTAAATAAGAGTCTTCACTGGACTCTTACTTCACATTATATACAAAAATTAACTCCAAATGGACCAACAACCTAAACCTAAGAGCTATGTCTATAAACAGGGGTAAAGCTTAATGATCCTGGATTTGCTAAAATAGGCCAAATTCTTAAGACATGACAACAAAAACCTGAGATACAAAACAAAAAATGGATGAGTTGGACGTCATCAAAATTACAATCTTCTGTGCATCAAAGGACATTATCAAGAATGTGAAAAGATGATCTACAGAATGGGAGAAAATTCTTGGAAATTATCTGATAAGGGTCCGATATCCAAAATATATACGCCAACTCTTACAACTCAAGGGAAAAATGACCAACAGCATTTCTCCAAAGAAGATATACAAAGAGCCAACAAGCATGTGAAAAGATGTGATCAACATCATTAGTCACTAGAGAAGTACAAAGTAAACCCATCATGAGATACCGCTTTACACCTACTAGAATGGTTATAGTTTTTAAAATAACAAGTACTGACAAGGATGCAGAGGAACTGGAATCTTCATACACTGCTGGTAGGAATATAACAGTTTAGGCACTGCAGAAAACAGGTGGTTCCTCCAAAAGTTAAACATGAAATTACCATCTGATCTAGCAATTCCATTCCCAGGTATATACCATACCCCAAAGAACTGAAAACAGGTACTCTAACCCTCAGACACAAGTGCTCATGGCAGTATTATTCATAATAACCAAACAGGAGAAATAACTCAAATGTCCATCAACGCATGAGTGGATAAACAAAATGTGGCATGTACATAAAAGGATTAGTTTTCAGTCATAAAGAGGAATAACATTCTGATAAATGTTACGCAGTGGATGAACCTTGCCAACATTATGGTTAAGTGAAAGCCAAACTCAAAAAAAAGTCACATTATGTATAATTCCATTTATATAAAATATGCAGAATAGGTAAATACATAGAGACAGAAAGGAGACTGGTGGATGCAAATCACACCAATTTTTTAAAAGCCTAAATAGTGCCACCACTATCTTGTTCAGAGTCTACACTCCAGAGGAGTGGCCTTCCGGAAGGCTATCCTTAGTTTCATTATTATATAAAATCACTCCCATTAAAGAAAAAGGGGATCACTGCCATACCCATTCTCCTCAAAAACTGTGGCCAATCATACATTTCGAAAAATTTCTGATTAAAAAAATAAACCCAAATATAAACACATTTATTAATTCAAGCCAAAAGTTAAAAAAAAAAAAAAAGTCCTCCAAAAACTCTTTAAATAATGTCATATCTATTTAATCTGCAAGGGAGATTCCAGAAGGAAAAGTAGAAAAATGTGTTAATCCTTCACTGATTTGGTATATAAATAACAACATGTAGTCCTTCTTCCTACAGTTCTCCCACTTCTTGGCAAAGTGTTTACCAGCCATTCTAAATCTAATCATTTGCTTCAGAGGCTGACTAGGGCCATCCAATTAGGTTTCAGTCGAAATGAAAGAACTTTATAGGGACATTTCAAAGTTAAAGCAATGAAAAAGAAACTACCATAGAGAGTAATTTAATTTCTAAATATCAATCAATGTGAAATATTAGCTAGTAAATCTAGCCAGTGTGATTGCTTTTTACATTCAAAGCACGACTCTATGAGGTAAGACTACATACAACACTGAGGCTGGAGAAAGCCAGCCGCGTTACTTTGTAGTCATACTTCAAAGCAAACACTATTACCAGCAAATAGTTCTTCTCCTCAGAAAGTTTCCTTGACAACCCATTGAAAATTCACTGCAAAAACTGAAAACAAAATATTCTTTATTTTCGCCAGAGACTTTACTTCTTCCTGTCTTACAGTAAGTGGTGTTTTGCTCAGTAAATTCTTATTGTGAAGCTTGACTTTTAAATACATATTATCTAAAAAGAGATTAAATGGCAAAGCTCCTAAAAGATTCTGAAAATGACGCTCTAAGGAAAAAAAAAATTGCCATTTATTCAACAAATATTCATTAAGCACTGTAAGGAGCCAGGAACTGGAGATGTAGATTAGAACCTCTGCAATTCTGAGGCAGATCAAAGTGGGGAACTGGCCAACCAAGTACCAGACCTTTTGTGAAGCTCTCTGCATCGAGACAAGTGGTATTCAGGCAGAAATGGATAAACAAACCCACAGAACACACCCACCCATATATGAATTCTTGGATTCATGACAACTTAGTATCCTCAAGGACACAGAAAAAAATCACTGGGTTGATTAGGGACAAATGTGCAGTGAAAAAATATAGATCTGGAGAGAGATACATAAAGGGCTGCAGCTAAAATAGTAATGTTTTATTTCTCTTTTTTTTAATGTTTTATTTCTTAAGTTTTAAACTGCTTAATACAAATTTCCAAAAGAATATAATACAGTGAGAGGAGTGCTTTGGTTGAGGTATGCAGAGAAAATCACAATCAGACTGAAAAGTCAGGTTGCAAGGAGACGGTAGGGGGTGGTAAGGGAAAGTTTCTTAAAAGAAGTGATTTGAGTTGAATTCAAGTTAAAGAAGGACACCTGGGGCTTCCCTGGTGGCTCGGTGGTAAAGGATCCACCTGCCAAAGAAGGACACTTGGGGCTTCCCTGGTGGCTCGGTGGTAAAGGATCCACCTGCCAACACAGGAGACATGGGTTCCACCCCCAATCTGGAAAGATCCCACAGAGCAACTAAGCCCGGCACCACAACTACTGAGGCTGTGCTTGGGAGCCCAGGAGCCACAACTGCTGCAGCCCCAGACCCCCTGCTCCACAATAAGAGCTACAACGAGGAGCCCACACACAGCAACTAGAGAAAAACTTGTGCAGCAACCAAGACCCAGCAGAACCAAAAATAAAATAAACAAATCTGGAGAAAAAAAAGGACACTCATTCAACAACAACAAAAACCACCAGAAACCTACCATATGGCCCTGTGCCTAGGATACAAAGCAACGCAGATACAGCCCCAGCTCTTGAGAAATTCAAAGGTCAACAAGAAGTCAGGTGACTGATTATATTTCAGTGACTACACACCATAATGCTCAGTAAATATTTCTTGCTCTTGCCTACAGTATCCAGCCTCCTTTTGCTGTTAGGTGGGACCATCTGACTAGTTTTGCATAACGAAATATGAGCAGAAGAGACGTGTCACTTTTGGGCTGAGAAAGGGAGAAGCCAACGCAATCTCTCTCCTCCTCTGTCACAGTGTCCAAGAACATGGTGAGTTCCAGTTGGTGCAGATACAAGCCTAAGCCCCTTCAACAGAAGAGAGCTCCTGTGTGGAGCAGAGCCTTTGAAAGCCCATGGCTGATAGGCAACATAATCTATTCTATCCTGATTAATTGTATGAAAGGTCAGTGAAAGGTCTAAGGACCGGTGCAGTTGATTGCCTCACACCCAATCCTTAAGTACAGCCCCTGACCCGTATATACAGGTGGCCAAAAAATGTTTGATGAGCAAATGAAAGAATGGACCAGTAACTAGGGGAACAAACAACTGCTTTTAAAACAGGAATGCAGAGAGCATACAGATGAGGTTAGAGAGGTTGAACAAAAAGGCAGGGGTCTAATTATAAAGAGTTTGGACGGAAACCTGAAGGCAATGAGTAAGTCACTGAGGCCGTTAGAATAAGGAAATGACATAACCCAATTTGTGTTTTAGAAAGATCACTCTGACTTGGACTGGATATGGGCAAACCTGGTAAGAGAATTCACTTCTGCAGTTAATTCAGGCTAAGAAAGGAGAAGGATCAAAGTGGGAGTTGGAAGGAAGTGACACATTTCCAGAAATACAGAAGGAAGAGTCCACAGGGCCAGTGACTGATAGGATGTGGGCCAGGTCAATGGGGGAGCTGCCCTCCCAGAGAATGTGAAACGGTGGGTGGAGGAGGGAACCACAAGGAAACTGTCCTCTGAACATGAATTTGAGGGTTCAATGAGACATCTAATGGATAATATGAGAAGATAATCATATAAATGTTGGACTGGAGCTAAAAGAGAGGGAAAGAGAGATTTGAGAAACAACCTTCTCAGTCTTTTCCAGCCAGAAAGAGACTAATACCAGGCAGCTCCAGCTGGAGAAGCTATCCATATTCCCTCTCTCTATTGTCCTCTCCCTTTGGTCTCTGCTAAGTTTCCATTCCCACAGCCAATAGCATAGTAGGAGTAGATTTGTGCTAGGTTCAGTTCAGTTCAGTTCAGCTGCTCAGTTATGTCCAACTCTGCGACCCCATGGACTGCAGCACACCAGGCTGCCCTGTCCATCACTAACTCTCAGAGCTTTCTCAAACTCATGTCCATCGAGTTGGTGATGCCATCCAACCATCTCATCCTGTCACCCCCTTCTCCTCCCACCTTCAATCTTTCCCAGCATCAGGGTCTTTTCCAATGAGTCAGCTCTTCACATCAGGTGGCCAAAGTATTGGGAGATTCAGCTTCAGCATCAGTCCTTCCAATGTATATTTAGGACTAATTTCCTTTAGGATGAACTGGTTGGATCTCCTTGCAGTCCAAGGGACTCTCAAGAGTCTTCTCTAACACTACAGTTCAAAAGCAATTCTTCCGTTCTCAGCTTTCTTTATAGTCCAACTCTCACATCCACACATGACTATTGGAAAAACCATAGCCCTGACTAGACAGACCTTTGTCAGCAAAGTAACGTCTCTGCTTTTTAATATGCTGTCTAGGTTGGTCATAATTTTTCTTCCGAGGAGCAAGCATCTTTTAATTTCATGGCTGCAGTCAACATCTGCAGCGATTTGGAGCTCAAAAACATAAAGTCTCTGTTTCCACTGTTTCCCCATCTATTTGCCACGAAGTGATGGGACCAGTCGCCATGATCTTCGTTTTCTGAATGTTGAGTTTTAACTTAACTTTTTCACTCTCCTCTTTCACTTTTATCAAGAGGCTCTTTAGTTCTTCTTCTCTTTCTGCTGTAAGGATGATGTTATCTGTGTATCTGAGGTTATTGATATTTCTCCCTGCAATCTTGATTCCAGCCTGTGCTTCATCCAGCCTGGCATTTTGCATAATGTACTCTGCATGTAAGTTAAATAAGCAGGGTGACAATATACAGCCTTGATGTACTCCTTTCCCAATTTGGAACCAGTCTGTTGTTCCATGTCCAGTTCTAACTGTTGCTTTTTGACTTGCATACAGATTTCTTAGGATGCAGGTAAGGTGGTCTGGTATTCCCATCTCTTTAAGAATTTTCCATAGTTTGTTGTGATCCACACAGTCAAAGGCTTTGGCATAATCAATAAAGCAGAAGTAGATTTTTTCTGGAACTCTCATGTTTTTTCGATGATACAGTGGATGTTGGCAGTTTGATCTCTGGTTCCTCTGCCTTTTCTAAATCCTATTCCATGTTAAAGTTCTGCAAACTTTTTTTCTGCCACACTGCATGGCTTGTGGGATCTTAGTTCCCCAACCAGGAATAAAACCCGGGTCTTCAACAATGGAAAAAGCACTCCATATGCTCCGTGAAAGCGGAATCCTCACCATTACTGGACTGCCAGGGAATTCACTGGAAATAATTTTCTTAAAAAAAAAAAAAATTAATTATCTACGGTGATAATCTACAACATGGAAAATCCTGACTGGCAAGCTATATATTTTAGATGTATTACTGATTTCCAGAAAACTGCAGGCAATAATGCACTTAACATAATTTCCAACGACGTGATGCCCCTAGCATTTGACAGCCCCTCAACAATGTCATTACCACCAGACAGCTCTGCTGATCACCCAGATGGTACAAGGGCTGCAACCTATCAAATCCGTGACATGCCCTGCCAACTGCTTTTACAGTCAAGCCCATTCTAACTATTATGTGTCCCTTCATAAAAATAAGATAAACATAATAGTGAATGTACATCATGAGAAATGCTGGACTGAAGGAAGCACAGGCTGGAATCAAGATTGCTGGGAGAAATATCAATAACTTCAGATATGCAGATGACACCACCCTTACGGCAGAAAGTGAAGAACTAAAGAGCCTCTTGATGAAGGTGAAAGAGGAAAGTGAAAAGGTTGGCTTAAAGCTCAACATTCAGAAAACGAAGATCATGGCATCCAGTCCCATCACTTCATGGCAAATAGATGGCGAAACAGTGGAAACAGTGGCTGACTTTATTTTTCTGGGCTCCAAAATCACTGCAGATGGTGATTGCAGCCATGAAATTAAAAGACACTTGCTCCTTGGAAGTAAAGTTATGCCCAACCTAAACAGCATAATGAAAAGCAGAGACATTACTTTGTCAACAAAGGTCCGTCTAGTCAAGGCTATGGTTTTTCCTGTGGTCAAGTATGGATGTGAGAGTTGGACTATGAAGAAGGCTGAGCGCCAAAGAATTGATGCTTTTGAACTGTGGTGTTGGAGAAGACTCTTGAGAGTCCCTTGGACTGCAAGGAGATCCAACCAGTTCATCCTAAAGGAAATCAGTCCTGAATATACATTGGAAGGACTGATGCTGAAGCTGAAATTCCAATACTTTGGCCACCTGATGTGAAGAGCTGACTCATTTGAAAAGACCCTGATGATGGGAAAGATTGAGGGCAGGAGGAGAAGGGGATGAGAGGATGAGATGGTTGGATGGCATCACTGACTCAATGGACATGCATTTGGGTGAACTCCATGAGTTGGTGATGGACAGGAAGGCCTGGCATGCTGCAGTTCATGGGGTCGCAGAGTCGGACACGACCGAGCGACTGAACTGAATAGTGAATGTTATCTGCACTTGGATTCCAGATAAATTTACTATTTTTTACAGAATGTTTTAAAGAACAGCTACACAAGTTCTTGGACATAAGGACCCTATAAAATGTTTTAAAAGATGAGTAAAGCCGAGTATGAGGTGAAATAACTTGTTCAAATTAAGTCAACAAACTACCACAAGGCCAAGCACTAGTAGTTTCAATTCCTTGAGCTTTAAAGTCATTTACCCTTAAGCTCATTTTTTTCCTGCACAGCTCAAAATACTGCTAAAAAGAAAGAACAAATAAATGAAAACAGTCAGTTTACAAAATTCCTTCATTTTCTAGCTAACCAGGTTGCTTATTTAACAAAAGAGGAAATTCCCTGCCAAGTACAAGGACTGTGCTATGAAAAGATATTCTGCAATTTTTACTTCGGTAGGAACAAGGTATTTTAAGAACAGATATCACTCCTTAGTATGCGTCCCAGGTATGGAGTATACTGCTAGAGTTCTAAGTGATTGAGTGTCCTGCCCTGTTTCCAAATGAACGTCCATACGTTAACACACTGCACTGTATATTACCTGGTAATGACTTTTTAATTTTGAAAAAGATGACTAAAGAAACGCAGTTAACTTGGCTGTATTTGCAGGTTATATAAAGAAGACTTAAAGTTGCTGGATCACACTGTATGAACATAACCTACCGGAATGATTGAGTTGTTCCTGTAAACCTTAACTCCTCCCCATAACTCTTAGAAATATTGAAAAAGCTGCGGGAGGCGAAGGGAGACGAACAGTAGGGGGATAAATAAAAACAGCAGCAGGTAGTATTTATTCAGTGCCCATTTGTGCTAGGTGCTGCCATTTTACATCCTACTTTTAATATACTATCCCTAATTTTCAAACCATCACACATTTCAGGCATTATGTAATTTTTATCATTATAATGATGAGGAAACCAAGCTTTAGATGATTTGGTGATGTGGTGAGGGGTACAGAAAGGGTGAGCACTGAGCCAGGATTCAACCAGTGTATATGCCTGCCTCTGACCGCCAGATGACTGAGTAGTCCTCACAGGGATCACATGACCCACAAAGCCAAAAATATTTACTATCTAGTCCTTTCTGCAAAAAGTTTGCCAACCGCTGATCTAACAAAGGGCCCAAGCAGCCACAGCATCATGTTGGTAAGGACTATTACGAGGGAAAGAAGATTCTGAGAGGATCCCAGAATACTCCTCAAGAGGGAACATTCAAGCTGAACCTAGAAGAGAAATTTACTGAGCCCAGAAAGGAGAGGGTTCCAGGCAAAGGGCACTGTAATCACACAGCCACACATGCAGGAAACAATATATTATAGCCAGAGAATGCTGAGAAATTCAAGCAGTTTAATATGGTGAAGGGTGCAAGATGGGAAGGAGGAAGAGGGCAACAGAGGAAGCTGATAAATTAACTGAGACTAGTGTAAAAAGTTCATACAGGAAGCGCATCAAGGAGTTACGATAATTGAATGCAACTGGGAATCCACCTTGGTTTTTGAGAAGGAATACAGCAATTGCACTTGTGTTTCAGAAGCTTGAATCTGGAAGCTGAATGAATGCTGGGCGGTGGGTGGGATAAGTTCAGTTAGAGAGGATAAGGGAGCTGGATGTAACCAAGGTGCCAGGAGAAGAGACTGATACAAGTCATATTTAGGAAACAGCTATGACAACTGGTAGCTAACCAGAAATTAGGGTGCTGTGAAAGGGATGCAGAAGCTATGACTTCTAACTGAGGTCAGTAGGTGGAAATCGATACTCATTTTTCGAGAGAAATACAGGAAGAGAAGCAGGTAGGAAAGGGAGAAACAGTCTGAGATATCACAGGAAAAGTAAAGCTACCTACACTCTCTCTATACTATGGGAACTTCTAAAACCTCAACTTAAACATTGATTTCAAAGCATTCACCCGAGAAACAATGGCTGCCTCTGTACAGTACACTTGGCGACACTAAGGAGGAGGAGGCATTTCACATTAAAACCTTGTGTATAGCTTGAATATTTTAGAACAAGTATTTCAGACTTTTATAATTGGACAAGAAGAATGCCAAGCATTATTCCCAAGGAAATTTCTGACAGCCAAATGGAGTGAATGAAATATTTAGAATGCTTGAGTTTCTTGAGTTCATTAAAAATAAATAAAGCCCCAGGAACAGCATCCCTGGCATCCATAAACTACATGATTTTCCCACACACGGTCTCAGGACCATATGAACAGTGTAAGAAAGCAGGTACTATGTCCCCAAAGTGGCACCAACATATTAATCAAATTTCCACCTAATATAAACAGTTGAAGTTTAAAACACAGTTATAAGCTGTCTACTTTTTAGAGGAGGACAGTAAGGAGACATGGATCACAGGTATGCCTTATCCCAGTCAGCCACACAACTGGGGAAAAAAACCTATACTTCATCTTTCTCAGTTTTAAAATGAGGTAGTCCAGTTAATTCCTAAATCCCTTCCATCATTAACATTCTATTATTCTAAATGTACACAGTTGTGTGTCTAAAATTGTAGTTTTCAATTCCATTTTTTTTCAATGATACACACTGCACAAGCTAAAAAAAAAAGTACAAGAGAACGGACAGTTGAAAAGCAAGTCTTCTCTTTCATCTCCAGCCTTCTCTCCTACCTCTGTCTCCTAATTGCTTCTTCATGAAACTTTCTTGAATATTTTCTTCCCTCTTTATTAACACAAATAGTAACTCATCACCACAGTTCCACTTTTTTTCACATAAACCATGGAGATCATTTCATCACTACATACCAAAGAGCCTCCTTTTTTTAATGACCACGTGGTATTTTTAAAAAATGATTTTAGAAAATTCCAAACATACACAGAAGTAGAGAAAAAATACAATGAACCTCCAAGTATTCACTGTTTGTGTGCTTAGTCACTCAATCATGTCCAACTCTTTGCAACCCCATGGACTGTAGCCCATAAGGCTACTCTGTCCATGGGACTTTCCAGGCAAGAATAATGAAGTGGGTTTCCATTTCCTTCTCCAAGGGATCTTCCTGACCCAGGGACGGAATCCACGTCTCCTGCATTGGCAGGTGGATTCTTCACCCTGAGCCACCACCCAGGAAGCAATATAATAAATACTGATGATAAAATTTACACAAACAAAAGCTTTTGGGGGGGATCTTCAGTAATGTTTAAGAGTGTAAAAGGATTCTGAGATTAAAAAAAAAAAAAAAAAAAGCTTGAGAACTGATGGAAAGGCTAGGAGAGTTTCCAGGTCACGATGGTAAATACCAAGTATGGAGGATGTAGGGCTTTAAAAAAATATACCACAACATCATTATTATACCCAGCAAAATTAACAATTTATTATAATCATCTAATGAACAGGCCATATTCAACTGTTTCCAATTGCTTCAAAAATACTATTTTACAACTGGCTTATTTAAATGAAGACCCAAACTAGGTTCATACACTGCATTTGGTTGATATGACTTAAGCCTAGTCTAAAGCAGTCCAGCCATAAAATTAAAAGACACTTACTCCTTGGAAGGAAAAGTATGACCAACCTAGACAGCATATGTAAAAGCAGAGACATTACTTTGCCAACAAAGGTCTGTCTAGTCAAGGCTACGGTTTTTCCCGGGGTCATGTATGGATGTGAGAGTTGGACTATAAAGAAAGCTGAGTGCCAAGAACTGATGCTTTTGAACTGTGGTGCTGGAGAAGACTCTTGAGAGTCCCTTGGACTGCAAGGAGATCCAACCACTCCATCCTAAAGGAAATCAGTCTTTAATAGTCATTGAAAGGACTGATGCTGAAGCTGAAATTCCAATATTTTGGCCACATGATGTGAAGAACTGACTCACTGGAAAAGACCCTGATGCTGGGAAAGATTGAAGGCAGGAGCAGAAGGGGACGACAGAGGATGAGATGGTTGGATAGCATCACTGACTCAATGGACATGGGTTTGGTAGACTCCGGCAGTTGGTGATGGACAGGGAGGCCTGGCATGCTGCGGTTCATGGGGTCGCAACAAGTCGGACACTACTGAGCGACTGGACTGAACTGAACTGAACTAAAGCATTCCCCTCTCCTGGCCCTTTGTTTTCAAGCCATTTACTTGTTGAAGTAAAACAGGTCATTGATTCTGTACTATTCCCCACATTTCAACACTTGCCAGTGCCATCCCTTGTGGTAACCTTCAACCTGATCCTCTAGACCCCGTATGTCCTGCCCCAGGTCATTAGATCTTGAAGCTTGGTCAGTTTTAGATTTGGTGCTTTGGCAAGGAAACTTTGCTGAAGTGCTAAATACTTCCTATATTGTGAGTTACAGAAGATGTGACATTACGTTTAGTGATGAGGGGATGAAACTGTGGTTTTAAAAGTGTTGTCACATAATTTGTCCATCACAGAGTTCACCACCAGCCTTTCATTTAATGGTGTTAGCATCTATTAATGGCAGTCATCTGTATCTATCATCTCTTTAGGGAATGCAAGTGGCAATTTTCTAACTGTATTGTCCCTTCTGTATATATTGATTAGCTGAAATTCTACAAATAAGATACTTTATCAACTGCTTGATTACAGGTAAATATAGGAAAGGCAAAGTAAATGCTTGATTTTTTTCTCATTTACTAATTTTCAGAATGACAAGATACTGTCCCCAAAAAACCCCACTGTTGTTGCATCATTAACTAGACTTTTTTCAATTCATGTGTTTCAATCAACTGCTGCTGCTACTGCTAAGTCGCTTCAGTCGTGTCCGACTCTGTGCGACCCCATGGACTGCAGCCTACCAGGCTTCTCCATCCATGGGATTCTCCAGGCAAGAACACTGGAGTGGGTTGCCATTTCCTTCTCCAATGCGTGAAAGTGAAGTCGCTCAGTCGTGTCTGACTCTTAGCGATCCCATGCACTGCAGCCTACCAGGCTCTTCCGTCCATGGGATTTTCTGGGCAACAGTACTGGAGTAGGGTGCCATTGCCTTCTCCCAATTTTTTCAAAGACTTTTTTCAATTCATGTGTTTCAATCAACTGCAGTCATTAAAATCTTGATGCTCTCATCTTTAACCAGCAAGAGCTACTCCAGAGTGGTGCCTGTCCCCTTTTATCTCCACTACTTCATCACTGTTGTTGTTAAGTTGCTCAGTCGTGTCCCATTCTTTGCAACCCAATAGACTGCAGCACGCCAGGCTTCCCTGTCCTTCACCATCTCCCAGAGTTTGCTCAAACTCATGTCATTGAGTCAGTGATGCCATCCAACCATTTCATCTTCTGTTGTCCCCTTCTCCTCCCGCCTTCAATCTTTCCCAGCATCAGGGTCTTTTCTAATGAGTCAGGTCTTTTCTAATGAGTCGGCTCTTTGCAGCAGGTGGCCAAAGCTTCAGCATCAGTCCTTCCAATGAATATTCAGGACTGATTTCCTTTAGGATGGACTGGTTTGATCTCCTTGAGAGTCTTCTCCAACACCACAGTACAAAAGCATCAATTCTTTGGCATTCAGCCTTCTTTATAGTCCAACTCTCACTTCCATACATGACCCCTGGAAAAGCCATAGCTTTGATTAGAGGGACCTTTGTCAGCAAAGTAATGTCTCTGCTTTTGAATATGCTGTCTAGGTTTGTCATAGATTTTCTTCCAAGGAGCAAGTGTCTTTTAATTTCATGGCTGCAGTCACCATATGCAGTGATTTTGGAGCCCAAGAAAATAAAGTCTACCACTGTTTCCATTTTCCCCCCATCTATTTGTCATGAAGTGATGGGACCAGATGCCATGATCTTAGTGTTCTGAATGCTGAGCTTTAAGCCAACTTTTTCACTTTCCTCTTTCACCTTCATCAAGAGGCAAGATCTTTAGTTCCTCTTCTCTTTCTGCCATAAGGGTGGTGTCATCTGCATATCTGAGGTTATTATTGATATTTCTCCCTGCAATCTTGATTTCAGCTTGTGCTTCATCCAGCCCAGCATTTTGCATGATGTACTCTGCATATAAGTTAAATAAGCAGGGTGACAATATACAGCCTTGATGTACTCCTTTCCCAATTTGGAACCAGTCTGTTGTTCCATGTCCGGTTCTAACTGTTGCTTCTTGACCTGCATACAGGTTTCTCAGGAGACAGGTCAGGTGGTCTGGTATTCCCATCTCTTCAAAAACATTCCACAGTTTCTTGTGATCCACACAGTCAAAGGCTTTAGCATCCATGAAGCAGATGTTTTTCTGGAACTCTCTTGCTTTTTCTATGATCCAATGGATGTTGGCAGTTTGATCTGTGGTTCCTCTGACTTTTCTAAATCCAGCTTGAACATCTGGAAGTCCTTGGTTCACATACTGTTGAAGCCTGGCTTGGAGAATTTAGAGCATTACTTTACTAGTGTGTGAGATGAGTGCAATTGTGCAGCAGTCTGAGCATTCTTCGGCATTGTCCTTCTTTGGGACTGGAATGAAAACTGACCTTTTCCAGTTCTGTAGTCACTGCTCAGTTTTCCAGATTTGTTGGCATATTGAGTGCAGCACTTTCACAGCATCATCTTTTAGGAGCTGAAATGGTTCAGCTGAAATTACAGCTCTACTAGCTTTGTTCATAATGATGCTTCCTAAGGCCCACTTCACTTAGCACTCCAAGATGCCTGGCTCTAGGTGAGTAATCACACCATCATGGTTATCTGGGTCATGAAGATCTTTTTTTGTATAGTTCTATGTATTCTTGCCACCTCTTCTTAATATCTTCTGCTTCTGTTGGGTCAATACCGTTTCTGTCCTTCACTGTGCTCATCTTAGCATGAAATGTTCCCTCTGTAGCTCTGATTTTCTTGAAAAGATCTCTAGCCTTTCCCATTCTGTTGTTTTCCTCTATTTCTTTCCATTATTCACTTAGGAAGGCTTTCTTATCTCTCCTTGCTATTCTTTGGAACTCTGCATTCAGATGGGTATATCTTTCCTTTTCTCCTTTGCTTCTCTTCTTTTCATAGCTATTTATAAGGCCTCCTCAGAAACCCATTTTGCCTTTCTGCATTTTTTTTCTTGGGGATGGTCTTACACTGCCTCCTGTAAAATGTCACAAACTTCCATCCATAGTTCTTCAGGCACTCTATCAGATCGAAATTCTCGTATCTATTTCTCACTTCCAATGTATGATCATAAGGGATTTGATTAAAAAAAAAAAGGGATTTGATTTAGGTCATACCTGAATGGTCTAGTGGTTTTCCCTACTTTCCTCAATTTAAGTCTGAATTTGGCAATAAGGAGTTCATGGTCTGAGCCACAGTCAGCTCCTGGTCTTGTTTCTGCTGACTGTATAGAGCTTCTCCATATTTGGCTGCAAAGAATATAATCAATCTGATTTCAGTGCTGACCATCTGGTGATGTCCACGTGTAGAGTCTTCTCTTGTGTTGTTGGAAGAAGGTGTTTGCTATGACCAGTGCATTCTCTTGGCAAAATCTGTTAGCCTTTGACCTGCTTCGTTTTGTACCCCAAGGCCAAATTTGCCTGTTACTCCAGGTAGCTCTTGACTTCCTACGTTTGCATTCCAGTCCCCTATAATGAAGAGGACATCCTTTTCGGGTGTTAGTTCTAGAAGGTCTTGCAGGTCTTCACAGAACCATTCAACTTCAGCTTCTTTGGCATTAGTGGTTGGGGCACAGACTTGGATGACTTGAGATACTGAATGGTTTGCCTTGGAAACGAACAGAGATCATTCTGTTGTTTTTGAGATTATACCCAAGTACTGCATTTTGGACCCTTTTGTTGACTATGAGGTCTAATCCATTTCTTCTAAGGAATTCTTGCCCACAGTAGTAGATATAATGGTCATCTGAGTTAAAGTCACCTATTCCAATCCATTTTAGTTCACTGATTCCTAAAATGCTGATGTTCACTCTTGCCATCTCCTGTTTGGCCACTTCCAAATTTATCTTGATTCATGGACCTAACACTGCAGGTTCCTATGCAATACTGTTCTTTACAACATCAGACTTTACTTTCACCACCAGACACATCTACAACTGGGCACTGTTTTAACTCTGACTCAGCCTCTTCATTTCTTCTGGAGGTACTGCTCTGCTCTTCTCCAGTAGCATATTGAGCACCTACTGACCTGGGGAGTTTATCTTTCAGTGTCATATTCATGTGCCTTTTCATACTGTTCATAGGGTTCTTAAGGCAAGAATGCTGAAGTGGTTTGCCATTCCCTTCTCAGGTGGACCACATTTTGTCCAACTCTCTACCATTAACTGGTCCATCTTGGGTGGCCCTACACGGCATGGCTCATAGTTACACTGAGTCAGACAAAGCTGTGATCTATGTGATCTATTGGTTAGTTTTCTGTGATTGTGGCTTTCATTCTGTCTGCCCTCTGATGGATGAGGATAAGAGGCTTGTGGAAGCCTCTTTGTGGGAAAGACTGGCTATGACTAAAACTGGGTCTTGGTCTGCTCTGGTGGGCAAGGCCATGCTCAGTAAATCTTTAACCTAATTTTCTGCTGATGGGTGGGGCTGTGTTCCCTCCCTACAGTGGCCTTACATGTAAGATGGCAGAGTAGGACTGGCACCCATCTTCCCCTGTGAGAACACCAAGATCCGCAACTAGCTGCTGAACAACCATCGACAGGAGAATGTTGGATCCCACCAAAAAAAGATACTCAGCATCCAAGGGCAAAGGAGAAGCCCCAACAAGACGGTAGGAGGGGCAAAATAGCATTTAGTACTTCATTATAAAAGTTTTTATTTTTTTTCTTTTAAATTTTATTTTATTTTTAAACTTTACATAATTGTATTAGTTTTGCCAAATATCAAAATGAATCCGCCACAGGCATACATGTGTTCCCCATCCTGAACCCTCCTCCCTCCTCCCTCCCCACACCATCCCTCTGGGTCGTCCCAGTGCACCAGCCCCAAGCATCCAGTATCGCGCATCGAACCTGGACTGGCAACTCGTTTCTTACATGATATTCTACATGTTTCAATGTCACTCTCCCAAATCTTCCCACCCTCTCCCTCTCCCACAGAGTCCATAAGACTGTTCTATACATCAGTGTCTCTTTTGCTATCTCATACACCAGGTTATTGTTACCATCTTTCTAAATTCCATATATATGCGTTAGTATACTGTATTTATGTTTTTCCTTCTGGCTTACTTTACTCAGTTCAAAGAATTATACGGTAACCACTCATGTGCCCACCACCGAGATTCTACCAGTAATTTTTACAAATTTTATCTCATATCTTTTTGATATAAATCTTTAATCTTAGTTTTCTTGCTTTTTGTCACTGCAAGATATCTCAGGCTCCTGTTAAGTGTTTCTTGTTCCAGATTTGAATTTAGCTATTTCTCTAAGAAGCCTTGGTTCCTTTTAGTGGAAATGATATTTAGAGACCTCAATTTGAGTAATGGCTGCCACTGCATTGTCATTGTTCCTTAGGTTTTTCAATAACAGACAGGAAATTTGTATTATTAGAAAAAAATAAAAGAATAATAATTGAAAAAAAAAATTACGGGTCATATGAATATTTCCATTTCATATTTAAAGCCTCAGTTCAGTTGCTCAGACATGTCCAACTCTTTGGGACCCCATGGACTGCAGCACACCAGGCTTCCCTGTCCATCACCAACTCCCGAAGCTTACCCAAACTCAAGTCCATCAAGTTGGTGATGCCATCCAACCATCTCATCCTCTGTCGTCCCCTTCTGCTCCTGCCTTCAATCTTTCCCAGCATCAGGGTCTTTTCCAATGAGTCAGTTTTTCACATCAGGTGGCCAAAGTACTGGAATTTCAGCTTCAGCGTCAGTCCTTCCAATGACTATTCAAGACGGATTTCCTTTAGGATGGAATGGTTGGATCTCTCCTTGAAGTCCAAGGGACTCTCAAGAGTTTTCTCCAACATCACAGTTCAAAAGCATCAACTCTTTGGTGCTCAGCTTTCTTTATAGTCCAGCTCTCACAACCATACATGACTACTAGAAAAACCATAGCTTTGACTAGATGGACCTTTGTTGGCAAAGTAATGTCTCTGCTTTTTAATATGCTGTCTAGGTTGGTCATAGCTTTTCTTCCAAGGTGCAAGCCTCTTTTAATTTTATGGCTGCAGTCAACATCTGCAATGATTTTGGAGTCCAAAAAAATAAGTTTTGAAGCCCCTCAAAATTAAAGCCTACTAAGCTTTGCGACCGGTGCGCTAAGCACAGGCGGCTGCGACCGGCATGGCCGAGAGGAGCCACCCCGTGTCCGAGGTCAGGGGCAGAAGCCGGGAGGACCCCATGCCCGAAGGGTGGTGGCCGACAGGAGCTACCCCATGTCCGAGGTCGGGGGTGGGGTGCCGAGAGGAGATACCCAGCGTCCAAGGTCAGGGGCGGTGACGAGAGGAGTTACCCCGCATCCGAGGTCAGGGGCGGCAGCCGGGAGGAGCTACCCCACGCCCCTAAGCCCGAAGCCAGGGGCGGCAGGCAGGAGGAGCTACCCCACGCCTCCACGCCCAAGGCCAGGGGCGGCGGCCGGGAGGAGCTACCGCACACCGAGGTCAGGGGAGGCAGCCAAGAGGAGCAACCCCACGTCCAAGGACCAGTGGCTGCGGGGCGCAGGAGGGCCTAGAGGAGCTATCCCACGTTGAAGGTCAGGAAGCGGGGCGGTGAGGAGATACCCCTCGTCCAAGATAAGGAGCAATGCCTGCGCTTTGCTGGAGCAGCCATGAAAAGATACCCCACGCCCAAGGTAAGAGAAACCCAAGTAAGACAGTAGGTGTTGCAAGAGGGCATCAGTGGGCAAACACACTGAAACCATACTCACAGAAAACTAGTCAATCTAATCACACTAGGACCACAGCCTTGTCTAACTCAATGAAACTAAGCCATGCCTGTGGGGCCACCCAAGATGGGTAGGTCATGGTGGAGAGATCTGACAGAATGTGGTCCACTGGAGAAGGGAATGGCAAACCACTTCAGTATTCTTGCCTTGAGAACCCCATGAACAGTATGAAAAGGCAAAATGATAGGATACTGAAAGAGGAACTCCCCAGGTCAGTAGGTGCCCAATATGCTACTGGAGATCAGTGGAGAAATAACTGCAGAAATAATGAAGGGATGGAGCCAAAGCAAAAAGAATACCCAGCTGTAAATGTGACTGGTGATAGAAGCAAGGTCCGATGCTGTAAAGAGCAATATTGCATAGGAACCTGGAATGTCAGGTCCATGAATCAAGGCAAATTGGAAGTGGTCAAACAAGAGATGGCAAGAGTGAATGTCGACATTCTAGGAATCAGCGAACTCAAATGGACTGGAATGGGTGAATTTAACTCAGATGACCATTATATCTACTACTGCGGGCAGGAATCCCTCAGAAGAAATGGAGTAGCCATTATGATCAACAAAAGAGTCCGAAATGCAGTACTTGGATGCAATCTCAAAAACAACAGAATGATCTCTGCTCGTTTCCAAGGCAAACCATTCAATATCACAGTAATCCAAGTCTATGCCCCAACCAGTAACACTGAAGAAGCTGAAGTTGAACGGTTCTATGAAGACCTACAAGACCTTTTAGAACTAACACCCAAAAAAGATGTCCTTTTCATTATAGGGGACTGGAATGCAAAAGTAGGAAGAAACACCTGGAGTAACAGGCAAATTTGGCCTTGGAATACAGAATGAAGCAGGGCAAAGACTAATAGAGTTTTGCCAAGAAAATGCACTGGTCATAACAAACACCCTCTTCCAACAACACAAGAGAAGACTCTATACATGGACATCACCAGATGGTCAACACCAAAATCAGATTGATTATATTCTTTGCAGCCAAAGATGGAGAAGCTCTATACAGTCAGCAAAAACAAGACCAGGAGCTGACTGTGGCTCAGACCATGAACTCCTTATTGCCAAATTCAGGCTTAAATTGAAGAAAGTAGGGAAAACCACTAGACCATTCAGGTATGACCTAAATCAAATCCCTTATGATTATACAGTGGAAGTGAGAAATAGATTTAAGGGCCTAGATCTGATAGATAGAGTGCCTGATGAACTATGGAATGAGGTTCGTGACATTGTACAGGAGACAGGGATCAAGACCATCCCCATGGAAAAGAAATGCACGAAAGCAAAATGGCTGTCTGGGGAGGCCTTACAAATAGCTGTGAAAAGAAGAGAAGCGAAAAGCAAAGGAGAAAAGGAAAGATATAAGCATCTGAATGCAGAGTTCCAAAGAATAGCAAGAAGAGATAAGAAAGCCTTCCTCAGCGATCAATGCAAAGAAATAGAGGAAAACAACAGAATGGGAAAGACTAGAGATCTCTTCAAGAAAATCAGAGATACCAAAGGAACATTTCATGCAAAGATGGGCTTGATAAAGGACAGAAATGGTATGGACCTAACAGAAGCAGAAGATATAAAAAAGAGATGGCAAGAATACACAGAAAAACTGTACAAAAAAGATCTTCAAGACCCAGATAATCACGATGGTGTGATCACTGACCTAGAGCCAGACATCCCGGAATGTGAAATCAAGCGGGCCTTAGAAAGCATCACTACGAACAAAGCTGGTGGAGGTGATGGAATTCCAGTTGAGCTATTCCAAATCCTGAAAGATGATGCTGTGAAAGTGCTGCACTCAATATGCCAGCAAATTTGGAAAACTCAGCAGTGGCCACAGGACTGGAAAGGTCAGTTTTCATTCCAATCCCAAAGAAAGGCAATGCCAAAGAATGCTCGAACTACTGCACAATTGCACTCATCTCACACGCTAGTAAAGTAATGCTCAAAATTCTCCAAGCCAGGCTTCAGCAATATGTGAACCGTGAACTTCCTGATGTTCAAGCTGGTTTTAGAAAAGGAAGAGGAACCAGAGATCAAATTGCCAACATCCACTGGATCATGGAAAAAGCAAGAGAGTTCCAGAAAAACATCTATTTCTGCTTTATTGACTATGCCAAAGCCTTTGACTGTGTGGATCACAATCAACTGTGGAAAATTCTGAAAGAGATGGGAATACCAGACCACCTGATCTGCCTCTTGAGAAATTTGTACGCAGGTCAGGAAGCAACAGTTAGAACTGGACATGGAACAACAGACTGGTTCCAAATAGGAAAAGGAGTACATCAAGGCTGTATATTGTCACCCTGTTTATTTAACTTATATGCAGAGTACATCATGAGAAACGCTGGACTGGAAGAAACACAAGCTGGAATTAAGATTGCTGGGAGAAATATCAATAACCTCAGATATGCAGATGACACCACCCTTATGGCAGAAAGTGAAGAGGAACTCAAAAGCCTCTTGATGAGCGTGAAAGAGGAGAGTGAAAAAGTTGGCTTAAAGCTCAACATTCAGAAAACGAAGATCATGGCATCCAGTCCCATCACTTCATGGGAAATAGATGGGGAAACAGTGGAAACAATGGCAGACTTTATTTTTTGGAGCTCCAAAATCACTACAGATGGTGACTGCAGCCATGAAATTAAAAGACGCTTACTCTTTGGAAGGAAAGTTATGACCAACCTAGATAGCATATTCAAAAGCAGAGACATTACTTTGCCAACAAAGGTCCGTCTAGTCAAGGCTATGGTTTTTCCTGTGTTCATGTATGGATGTGTGAGTTGGCCTGTGAAGAAGGCTGAGCACCAAAGAATTGATGCTTTTGAACTGTGGTGTTGGAGAAGACTCTTGAGAGTCCCTTGCACTGCAAGGAGATCCAACCAGTCCATTCTGAAGGAGATCAGCCCTGGGATTTCTTTGGAAGGAATGATGCTAAAGCTGAAACTCCAGTACTTTGGCCACCTCATGCAAAGAGTTGACTCATTGGAAAAGACTCTGATGCTGGGTGGGATTGGGGGCAAGAGGAGACGGGGACAAGAGAGGATGAGATGGCTAGATGGCATCACTGACTCGATGGACGTGAGTCTCAATGAACACCGAGAGTTGGTGATGGACAGGGAGGCCTGGCGTGCTGCGATTCATGGGGTCGCAAAGAGTCAGACACGACTGAGCGACTGATCTGATCTGATCTGAAGCTTTTTAAAGGGCTTCCCAGGTGGTGCTAGTAGTAAAGAACCCACCTGCCAATGACCTAAGAGACATGGGTTTAATCTCTGGGTCAGGAAGATCCCCTGGAGGAGGAAATAGCAACCCACTTCAGTATCCTTGTCTGGGAAATCCCACAGATAGAGGAGCCTGGTAGGCCCCAGTTCATGGGGTCACAAAGAGTCGGACACGACTGAAGTGACTTAGCACAAGCTTTTTAACTTCTTGTATTTTATGCTTTTGTGTTTTATGCTGAAAATAATAAGATAATTATCTATTTGAGTTATCCTATAATAGTTTCAAATTAACAGTACTATTAACCATAAAACTACTAAGCACAATTTAAGATTTCTCTGTAGTTCTTCTTAGCCTAAGGACAGATCCCACTAGATATGGTCGATCAAACTACTGTTTTTAAGTCACACGAAAGATTTATTCTCTGTAAAATGATGCCACTAAATTGATAGTCAAATTCATTTACTTCTGTCATTTTGATTATTAACACTGTGTGTTTTGTTGTAAGACAAAATGCATGCACACTGGAATGTAAAGATCATCAGGGTACAGTATGATGACCCTGACTTATACTTGAACCCACACACCTACTAAGATGCATGTTTCCATATCCCCAGCATGTTCCATGTGCGTCTTTCCTGTCTATATCCCTGACTCAAAGACAGTCACTACTGTGAATTATACTAGCACAGATAGTTTTGTTTGTTCTGGTCCTTCATGTAAATGATATCCCACAGGAGCCACTGGAGAATTTTATACTATACTGATGTACCATAATTTATTTAACAAGCTCTCTTGATAGACATTTTGGGCATTTCTAGTTTCTGCTGTTAAAACAATGCTACAGAGCTTCCCTGGTGGGCTCAGTGGTAAAGTATTCACCTGCCAATGCAAAAGACACAGGTCTTGGATCCTGATCTGGGACTATCCCACATGCTGCAGAGTAACTAAGCCCGTGCACCAGAACTATTGAGCCTGTGTTCTAGAGCCTGGAGCCTGAACTATGGAAGCCCATGCGCCCTAGAACCAGTGATCCTCAACAGGAGAAGCCACCGCAATGAGAAGCCCGTGCACCACATAATACTTGCCACAACTAAAGAAAAGCCAGTGCAGCAATGAATACCCAGCACAGTCATAAATAAATAAAATTATTTTTTAAATGCTACAATAAATAGCCCTATACACGAACCAGTTTCCATATGTGAATACACAGGTAGAATTCATACATTCACATACTTTCATTCAATGAATATTCACTTAGTACCTACTCGGTGCCAATCACTGAGGCACTGTGGGTAGAGCAATGAGCAAAACAAAGACCCTGCTTCTGTGGAACATACAATCTAATAGATTAATCTGGGGAGAACTGTAATGTCTTCTGCTCCATTAATAAGGTGTAGCTTTCCACATACATAGTTCCTTCAAATCGTTCCTTTTATGACTTGAATTAGATAGCATAATTAATGCAATGGCACCCCACTCCAGTACTCTTGCCTGGAAAATCCCATGGATAGAGAAGCCTGGTAGGCTGCAGTCCATGGGGTCACTAAAAGTCAGACACAACTGAGCGACTTCACTTTCACTTTTCACTTTCATGCATTGGAGAAGGAAATGGCAAACCACTCCAGTGTTCTTGCCTGGAGAATCCCAGGGACAGGGGAGCCTGGTGGGTTGCTGTCTATGGGGTCGCACAGAGTTGGATGCGACTGAAGTGACTTAGCAGCAGCAGCAGCCCAGTCTAAGACTGCAATGAAATTATCCCATGCTTTCTTCTAGCAATTTATGGTCTTTTAAATGTATATACTTCCTATCTATAATGGAAATTATCCTGATAGTGAAGAATCCAATTTTATATTTTTCTAGATGACTGGTTGTTCCTACATGCATTCTGTTCTGTTGAATTGTCTGTCTACTCGTGATCTAGTTCAACAGTTTTATATATATATATATATATATATATATATATTTTTTTTTTTTTAAATTTGGCTGCACCAGGTCTTAGTTGGGGCACATATGCTCTTCAATCTTCACTGCAGCATGTGGGATCTTATACTTTCAGCATATAGGATCCAGTTCCCTGACCTGCAATGCAGGAGAGACCTGGGTTTGATCCCTGGGTTGGGAATATCCTCTGAAAAAGGGCATAGCAACCTACTGTGGTATTCTTGCCTGGAGAATTCCATGGAAAGAGGAGCCTGGAGGCTACAGTCCACGGGGTAACAAAGAGTCAGACATGACTGAGCAACTTTCACTTTCCCTGACATAGGTCCCCCTGTGCTGGGAGCTCAGAGTCTTAGCCATAGAGCATCAGGGAAGTCCTAGCATTCTATTTAACTTTGCAGTATGGTTTAAATGGACTAGACATCACCACTCTCAACCTTCACTTTTCTTTTTCAGAATTTTACTGGCTATTCCTCTATGTTTCCTTATCCATTTGAACTTTAGAAATTGCCCTTGTGGTTTAAAGAAAACTGCTTGTAATTTCTACAAAAATCAAGTTAAATTTATAGATTAACTCACCAAGAATTTACATCTTATGGTATTGAACCTTTCTACTTAAGAATATTTATTCAAATCCTCTCAATAACACTTTTATTTTCTTTGCACAGATCCTGCCCATTTCTAAAGGTTATTCTTTACTGTTATTGATATAACTCTATCCTATTGCTAGGGCTTCCTAAGTGGCTCAGTGGTAAAGAATCCACCTACAGATGCAGGATATTCAGGAGATGCAGGTTCAATCCGTAGGTCAAGAAGATTCTCTGGAGAAGGGAATGGCAATCCACTCCAGTATTCTTGCCTGGAGAATCCCATGGACAGAGGAGCCTGGCGGGCTATAGCCCATGCGGTCACACAAGAGTCAGACATGACTGAGTGAACACGCATGTTTATTGCTTAATATTTTTAAAAAAGTCTAATTTTTACCAGTTGGTTACTACTAAAATAATATTAATTCCACACATAAACACAATTACAGGACTAAGAAGAAATGATTTTTAAAAACAAAAAAGACAGTTTTACTTTACACTAATTATTGTAAACCATGATGATTCATTTCATTGCCGTATCTTGCCCAGCTAAACTATACTGCCCAGATAGAGACATGAACAGATGGACAGGAAAGACATGCCTTACAGCGGGTCCAGAAGAGCAATAAGCAGGGGCAGGCAGGTCACAACAACTGTTCTTTTGCAATTGTGACAACATATGTGTGAATTCTAACTTATCATTCTTACAAAAATGAGAACAAAAAAATGGGCCAGATATACACGGTGCACCAGGAACAAAACATTTAACTACACAAGAGTTAGGATGGAAAGATCATTTTTAAAAGGAAAATAGTTTTACATAATTTCACGTACTGTATTTCACAAAGTTTTATGTTCCTAACTGAACTAAATTTAACTGTTTTCATTTTACTACAACTTACACTTTATTTACTCTATTTAGGAATATCAGGGAGTTATCACTAGAAATCACAGAGGAAAATGAGGCAACAACTTCATTAAGACTGAGAATTCTCAGCTAAGAGTCCTTTACTTGAAGACAATCCAATGCTCTCAAAGTCAGAATAAACAGAAGTAAATGTGGAGAGAAGGGGTTCATTACAAACCCAAGATGTTTTAATTACTCCAAATCTATACAAAACGAGTATAAATAAATCTTACATAACCAAACATCTACTATAAGAGTCAAAAGAACTGATAACACAGGTTGTTTTATGAGGAAAGAAACTGAGTACCTGGGGGGATAAGTATAGAAGGATGAGTTTCACTGCATCCCACTTACGCCTTTTGAATTTTGAACCATGTAAATATACTACCTATTCAAAAATAAATTTAACTTAAGAGCTCCTTAAACATTATAAAATGACCAAAAGAAGAACAACTCTGAATCTTCTACAAACCACATTTAAAGGCATTGTCATTATACACTCAAATTTCCTACATATGATAATTTGCTCTATGAATGCATCTTAAAATGTAATGTCAGGAAAAATCTATTTCTGTATGAACTTGTATGTATTCTTTTATCAGTCATTAAAAAGCCATTACTCCTACCATCTTCTCCTTTTTTTTTTTTTAGCTAACCCATAAAAGAGCTGGATTTAGCAGCCAACTGCCCATTCTTGGAACATCTCTTCCAGAGATCTTTTTTTTTTTTTTTTTTTACTTACTAGACTATTGATTTATTATAAAAGGATGTAAGTCAGGACAACCAGATGAAAGAGACAGCACACGGTAAGCTATGGGAAAAGGGCACAAGCTTCCACATCAGTCTGGAAGTTTTCCGAACCCTCTCTTTTGGGGTGTTTATGGAGGCTTCATTACATAGGCATGATAGAGTAAATCACCGGCTGTTGGTGACTGAACTCACTCTCCAGCCTCTCTCTTCCCCAAAGGCGAGGTCAGAGATTTTTCTTAATTTTTAACTCATCTGTTTTACATATTTTTTAATTTAAAAAAATTATTTTTTTGGTCACATTCAGGATCTCAGTTCCCCAACCAGGGATTGAACCCATGCCCCCTGCAGTAGAAGCTCAGAGTCTTAACTGCTGGACCACCAGGGAAGTCTCTGTTCCATATATTTTTAATGAAAGTTCTCTTAAATCTAAAGAATTCTCTTAAACACAAAGAAAATCAAAATTAAAAATTAATCTTGACATTCCTTTTTTCAACCATCAAAAAAAGGCCAAGTCAAAAATTACTCTGCCCAACTTTGGAAAATCATCATTCCTGAACAACTAATTTGGCCACATTTCTACAGTGCCTCTGAAACTTTTACTTTAACAATCTGATCCTAAATTTGTCTCTTAGTTAGACTCCAAACCATTTGAAGAATGAAATGGCCTCCCAACACCCACCCAATGAAGTATGTAGAAAACAAAGTCTTTTTATTCATGAAATCATAATGAATTATAATTCATTTGCTATTTAAAACAGACAACTCTAAAAGGAAAATTTTTAAGAGAAAACTTTAAAAAATTACTACAGTCTTAAAACTAGTTTTTAAAAAACTGAAGTACACGTAACAAAATTAACCATTTTAAAGTGAACAATTAGGTGGCATTTAGTACATTTACAATGTTGTGAAACCATGACCTCTAGCTCCAAAACATTGTCACCCCAAAATAAAACCTCATAAGCATTAACAACATAAACATTAACATCACCAACTCAATGGACATGAGTTTGAGCAAGCTCCAGGAGTTGGTGATGGACAGGGAAGGCTGGCGTACTGCAGTCCATGGGGTTGCAAAGAGTCAGACATAACTGAGTGACTGAACTGAACTGAAGCATTAAGTTTACTCTTCACCCCAGACCCCAGACCTTCAGCTTCTGTTAACCATCAATCTGCTTTCTGCATCTATGGATTTGCCTATTTTGCATATTTCATATAAATGGAATCACACAATGTGTAATCAGAGGTCTGGCTTCATTTACTTAGCATGATTCTGAGGTTCACCCTCAATGTTATCAGTACTTCATTCCTTTCCGTGGTTAGTAACAGTCCATTGTATGCATATGCTACTCCTGAATTATCCACTCACTGATGGACATTTGGTTGTTTCTACCTTTGGCTATCGTGAATAGTGTTGAACATCTGTGTACAAATATTTGAGAACCTGTTTTCAGTTGTTTTGGGTGTATACTAGGAGTGGAATTGCAGGGTCAAACATAATTTTGTTCAGCTTTCAAGAACCACCAAACTGTTTCCATAGTGACTGAACTATTTTACATTCCCATCAACACAGGTACCCAATTTCTCCACATTCTCATTAACATTTGCTATTTTCCATTTTTTAAAGTGGGATGAGGTGGCAAACTAGTTTTAAGAATGTCCTAGTAATTACCTAACTTCTGAAGGAAGGCAGAACACCTGACCAGTAAGAGTGGGAAATAGTAAACTCACTCCCACCCCCGCCCCCCAAGAAAAACTCAACTAAGCACACTCCTTCTCCCAGAAAACAAGTAAAAAAGTATTGGGTGTCAAGAGAATGACAAGACAAGGCACAAACTGGGAGATAACATCTGCAAAAGATGTATTTGATGAAGAACCTATGCAAAATATACAAAGAACTCAAAATAAGAAAAAGACCTGAACAGCCATCTCACCAAAGAAGATACACAGATTACAAATAAAACATATGAAAGATGCTCAACCTCATCTGTCATTAGGAAACTGCAAATTTAAAAAAAAAAAAAAATGAGATATCATGACCCACCTATTAGAAGAGCCAAAATCCAGAACACTGAAAACACCAAAGGCTGGTGAGAATGGCAAGCAAAAACTGGAATCCTCATTCAATGCTGGTGGGAATGCAAACTGTGCGGCCACTTTGGACGACGGTTTGGTGGTTTCTTTAAAAACTTAGCACACTCTTAGCAAAGGATTCACCAATCATGCTCCTTTGTGTTTACCCAAAGGGGCTGAAAACTTGTGAACACAAGGTTGTAAGTACGTGGGGGCAGAGGGTGTATGGGTACGCTGTACTTTCCATTTGACTTTGCTGTGAACCTAAACCTGCTTTAAAAAATAAAGTCTATTAGAAAAAGTATTAGACTTCCCTGGCGGTCCAGTGGTCAGCACTCCGCACTCCCACTGCAGGGGGCACAGGTCTGATCCCTGGTCAGGGAGCTAAGATCAAACACGCTGCACAGTACATCGGTACTGCCAGGACAGTGCATCCCCCACTCCTCCACCAAAAAAAATCAGTATTAAAATATTTTTTAAGGTATTAGATATATTTTAAAATGCTATTGCTGGATTCCTTTAAGGACCAGTTAAAGCTCAACCTGAACTCACAGAACTATTAGTAACAGTAGTAACAAATATTTCTATTGTAATTTAGAATGTCTCAAGTGCTATGCATGCAAATATAATCTCACTTACATCTCACAATGACCCAAGGAATGAGATGATGTTAGTGGACATATTTCTATTTTACACTTCAACGAACTGTGGTTTCAAGAGGGTAACTCAGACATGAACTACAGATGTGACTCTAAACCATGTTCTTTCCTCCACACCCAACTCTGTCTGACTGCTATAGTGCTATCCACCATTAGCTCACGTTCATGAAAGTCCGGCAAGTCTGCAGCTGAATAAAAGGCAAACTACACTTGCTGCAGCTTCAGTCTGAGAGCAAGTGGTTTAAGTGTGCAAAACAAGCTCAATATACAGAGGAACAATCACAACACTCAAAATCAGCAAAAATTTCATCTTCCTCTCCACTCTTTTGGGTAAGTGAAAGCCAACAGATGTTTATAACCGGTTTATGGTCATTACATAGCAGCAGGCATGCCAACGTTCATTCGATGCCAAGGCAGCCTGGCCCAGGAGTCCTCCAGATCCACACACTTACCTCAAGAAGGGGAAGGGGTTACCTAGGCCCCTTTGCAAGCTAACAAGTACTGGCATTTAGTCACTTCCACTAGAGGAAGGTAGCTATGCAAGATATTTTTGCAAAAGTGTCAAACAGGCAAAGGGAAATAAAAAGACAAAGGGCAGACATAACTCCTCATTCACTCGCAGCACTGATAAAGAACTGAAGTTTTATCCTATCCCATTAAAACGAGGGACAGAGGGAAGCAGGCTCATCACACGGGTAAGCAGCAAACTCAGCAGTTGTGGGAGATTAGGGAGTCTTGGCAGTGGGAAGTGGGCCCAAAATAGACGCATTAAACATGACGAGGTGAGCGTTCTGACCAGCACATATTTTTAGTAATTGCACATTTATAACCTTCACGTGTCCAGTTCAAAATTAGTCTAGCTATCAGTCTCTTGAAACGCCAGTAAAATGATCCCTATCCCACAATCACCCTCACAAAGGAAAAAAATAATGCAGTCAAAGACCAGCACCGATTCTGCCGCTGCACTGGATGGAACCCTACAACCCATCTTGATAGTTACAGCTGTCACACTCACCTTCACGCACCCTGCACCCACGCCTCCAGGCAAAAGGAACTTGCTTCACACTCCCTGCTTGATTTGAGGGTGGGGGTAATCGGGTGGCAGCCCAGAGAAAGCATCAAGAAGGGAAATGTGGCAAAGACTCCTGACTGTCTCCCAATATCTCCTTCCAGCTTCATCCTTGGGAAGCTACACAAGGATCCATTTGCTAACTAACCAGATGGAGTCAAGTTCTCAAGAAAGACTAAACTTCACCACACCTTGTTTCAGGTCACAAATGTCTCTACTGGTATTTTCTACTGCTGTCAAATTACTATATTACCAAGGCTAATTTTATCTATCTCTGTTGCTGCTACTGCTAAGTCATTTCAGTCGTGTCCGACTCTGTGTGACCCCATAGACGGCAGCCACCAGGCTCCCCCGTCCCTGGGATTCTCCAGGTAAGAACACTGGAGTGGGTTGCCATTTCCTCCTCCAATGCATGAAAGTGAAAAGTGAAAGTGAAGTCGCTCAGTCGTGTCCGACTCCTAACGACCCCATGGACTGCAGCCTACCAGGCTCCTCCATCCATGGGATTTTCCAGGCATCAATTAACAAGTTTAGATGACTGTAAAAACTCAGAAAACATGTAAAAATTCAGAAAACAAGACTGGCATAGGAAACTGTAATAGCTCTTAAGTTGTCTTTATTGTCCGTCATTGCAAATATAACTGAATTTAAATGAACTAAGGTTTTGCTCTCACCCAGCAGCTCAGGCCTTGTTCTCCAGCACTGAAAAAACTCCTGCATAATTTTCAATATTTCCAACAGGAGTTTAACCTGTTCTTTCCCTTCTGTAGCAGCTTTTAAAAACATAAGTACTTATATTTTTAAATACGTATTTTTACTATTAACAATATCAAAATTTTTGACAGTGTATAAATCTAATTAACAAAAATATGTAATTTTATCAATATGTAAATCCGACCCATTGTTTGAGATCCTATCCATCAACACAAATGATTACCATGTCACACCCTGTAATAGATCACTAGCTGAATATAGGATAGAGAAGGAATACCAGTATAAAAATGTAAGTTTACAAGGAACATAGGCATATCTCTGCAGATTTATTTCAAAATTATTTCTCCCTGGACTTCCCTGGTGGTCCAGTGGTTAAGAATCCACCTGCCAATGCAGGGGACATGGGTTTGATCTCTGGTCCAGGAAGATGCCACATGACACAGGGCAACTAAGCTCGTGTGCCGCAAACACTGAGCCTGCGCTCTGGAGTCCATGCTCCGCAACAAGAGATGCCCGGGCACCACAAGTAGAGAGCAGCCCCCACTCACTGCAGCGAGAGAAACCCACCCAAAGCGATGAGGACTCAGAGCAGTCAAAAAAAACTTATTTAAGTTTAAAAAGTTATTTCTATCAGGTTTGCACACTGCATTCAACTGATGAAAATCTGTATGTAACATGTTGTCCCCATACTTCAAAAAGTAATATTCAAATTAATATTGAAGGTGTAAATGCTCTAAGTATTCAGTAAGCCACTGCTTTGTTTTTTTTACAAAACCTCTATCTTTTAATGGTTGATACCTCAAAAGAGTTTTGAAAACAAAACTGCTATATTTGCTTTCATTATATTTAAAATATTCAGAAGTAAACTATCATGACTGTTTCCCAAAAAAGCTAATAGCAAAAAAGAAAAATATAATGATGAATGATAATAAAAAAATAATAAGTTCCATCTTAACTTTTTATTAGTGGGAATTAAAGGTTACTCATATCTTCAGTGTTATATACCGAAAGACACTTGCAGAAAGTATCCTGAAATCTATTGATTTTCATCACTTAGAAATAAAATTACTCTAAAATAATGAAATAAACTAGTAGTTTTTAAAAATTTTCCCAAACATCATGCCATATAAGCAAGTTTTGTCTATTTTGTAAAACATAATGCAGAGTTACATCTCATTGTGCATTTTAATATGCATTGGTACCAAACAATTTATTTGTTGACAATTCATGCTTTTCTCAGGCAATTATTTAAAACTATGTGAATTATCTGGTAAATGAGAGAAAGGTAGAAATACATATTGACATTCATTGATTTATTAAAAAACTCTCTCTTGAGAATGCATATGCGTCTGGGCCACACCGTGAGCGAGACAGAGGAGATGGCTGCTCTCAGGGACTCTGTGCTAAGGGAGGAGCCACGTAAAGGGGAACATGTAGCATGAGACAGCAAGAGCTGCCAGGAAGAAGACGACAGCAGGGTGTGACGGCACGCGACTCGGAGAGCGACGTTAAAGGGAGCCAGGGAAGGCCTCTCTGAGAAAAACCAATAAACTGATCTAAAGTGATTCATCTTTTTTACTTAAAATATTTATCACATGCCACCTCAAAATGGTAAAGAGATTTTTTTAATTTCTAAAGACGATTACAGCTAGCCATGAATTGGGCAGAGGCCCAGAGGGTCTTCTCGGGAAGTGTAAGCAGCATCAAGCAGCTAGCTGGTAGAGGATCCAAAGATAAGAGGCTAATCCTGACTTATTCCTGGAAGGACTAATTCACGCGCCTGTGCTAAGATACATAATACTCATAATCTCAGAGACAAATCCAAGATTTCCTAGAGGCAGTTTATTGTAAGTCTTTTACCTGCAAGATTAAAAAGAAAAGGAATAATGATTGAATAAGGCCCCAAAACAATATTTAGAAAAAATTATATTTTTTTTCTGGTTTATTTTAAAGAATTGGTGACTCCTCCAAGAACATGGCAAGTGTTACTCAAAGTCCAAAGAAAATGTTTCTCGCTGCCTGTGCCTGCCCATTAGGACAGACTTTGCTGCCTTCTTGGTACCATTGTACGAGACATCTTTAGGACATTCTTTGAACCCAAACATGACTATAACCTTTGCTCTGAAGAAGGGATAAGAGAGCACATTTCAAATTCAGCTTAGTTCTTTGGCCTCAGGGTGAGAAGCCATGCATCATTTAACCTGCAGAACGGCACAAAGTCTGTAGAGCTGGTAGGAGAGCAAAACTGGTAGCCTTCCTTCTTCCCATGTGGTCTTCACACCGTGGCACCACCAACCATCCTTCCAGGTCAGGATCCTTCAGTCATCCTAGGTTCAAGTCAGAAACCCAGAAGTCACCAGAGCCAACTTCTGCGTCTCCGTCACCACTCGTACTGGATCTGTTACCAGGTCTGGGGTCTTCCTCTCTAAATCTCTGAACTCTGTCCACCTTTCTCAGCTCCTCTAAGTTGACTCCAGGCATTTACTTGGACAGTACTACAGTAACTGCCTAACTCATCTCCCAACGTATGTACTCTCCCTGTCCAATCTGCTCCCTCTTCTGTAGTTCAAATCATCTTTTAAAACAAAATCTAGTCAAGCTTCCCACCTACCCCTGCTCTTATTAAACCCCTTCAAATGCCTTCCATTACTTTTAAAATACAACTGTAATCAGATAGGTGAAACTATAGATGAAACAGGACTGACCAAGTACTGATGAAAGCGAGGTAAGCACACCAAGTGTCTCTCTTCTGTGTATATTTGAATTCCTTGGTCTGGCCCCACCAATCTCACTTCATCCTTGCGCTCTGCACCTCTGAAGCACTGGCTTAATTTTGTTCTTCAACTACTCTGTGCACCCTCGCACTACAGAGTGTTCTCACATGCTTTTCCCTCAATCTGGAATGTCCTTATCAACCTTCCTAAGTCACCCCTGCCCACCATCCCCATATCAAGGTCTTTTGTCCAATGGTGCCTGTTAACTGATGTTCTTTTCCTAGACAATGACACCAAGTCTGCGGTCAAACATTTCTGAACGTGACTGACTATATACTTCATTAGAGTGGAGTCCATATTTCTGCTTATCAAGTGGACACTAAGCATTCTGTACAGTACCTGGCAGGAAGCCAGCATTTTAAAAGTGGTTGTTGAATGATTACTATCTAAGACTACCAGGGGAATTGTTTTCAAATTCTTATAATAAAACACATTATAAATTAAAAAGAAAATTGTTTGTTATTTTAGTCTCAATTTCCTGCAAGTTGCTACAGAGAAATCATTCTTATTTATTCCCTTTTAGAGAGTCTTTCCTTTGAGATATTGGAGTACTCAACATTCCTGTGATGGAAGTATCATGATTACCAACCAAAAATAACCGCATAAATCCACACCCTGGTCCTGTCTCACTCTTCTTTAGTGGTTGCTTCTCCTCCTCCCTCCCCCAAATCAACATCAAAGGACTGGAAGGCACTTGGGGATAAATTCCCTGCCAGATCCCAGGAACTTCCTTTCAGTTCCCACTCCAATTGGCAGGCAAGTGGATTTTCTATCAGGGATGCCTCAGCAGAGGCCCCAGGACTTCGCTCCATTCTGCTTCCCTTGTGATCACCACTAGCATTCCTTCTGCAACGTATTCCAGACATCATCACAGGGCCATTCACTTTGTATCATGCAGTAAATTGACATTAAAAGAGCTTATCTTTTTATTTTATCAAAACTTCTCGGTGACAGGCATAAAGCAGAAGCTGGAAATTAAATCTTATTTAAATGACATTGTTTATCATTCAGCCGAACAATTCATGTAACTAGACAGTGACGTCTGGAACATTCATTCAGTATTTCTTAGAACGTCATAAGACCCTAAGAAACAAATGGCCAGCAAGGAGACTAAATTTATCAAAATACATTCTAAACAAAAAAGCACATGAAGCACTTGGCACGGGCTTCATGAATTATTCAGACATCATTAATCCAAGTTTATAACTGAGAAGCCAAGTAAAAAATTAACTTTTATTCTATGCCCTGCTAAGTAAATCAACAGAAGAGTTAAAACAAAACAAAAACAGTGAATACCCTCAAGCACTTGTTCATATGAAAATAATCTGTGTTAACTACAGATCACTCTTGTCATGTAAAGCCAAACAGGGAGGACACCCCCACCCCGCCAGGAAATACTCTGCTGCTGCTGCTGCTGCTGCTGCTACTAAGTTGCTTCAGTTGTGTCTGACTCTGTGTGACCCCATAGACGGCAGCCCACCAGGCTCCCGCGTTCCTGGGATTCTCCAGGCAAGAACACTGGAGAGGGTTGCCATTTTCTTCTCCAATGCGTTAAAGTGAAAAGTGAAAGTAAAGGCGCTCAGTCATGTCCGACTCTTCACTACCCCATGGACTGCAGCCTCCAGGCTCCTTCCGTCCATGAGATTCTCCAGGCAAGAGTACTGGAGTGGGGTGCCACTGCCTTCTCCGAGGAAATACTCTAATACTGTATAAATATGTACCTGTGAATCAAGAAAGCCCCATGATATGTTGTTCCAACTGATAACTGGCATCATTACTGGCAGATAAGCCTGAACTAAGAAGGTTCTTCTTAACAAACAAAAAAAAGAGGTCCTACTATACTTTCAAATCATATTTTTAAACATAAAATTGGCCACTAACACCAGAGCAGGAAAGTAAATAAATTTTAAAATTCCTTTTAAGGAATTTCTTTGCAGTAACTATTCTTCATTAATTACTAAAATCATAAGAATAAGACTATCTACTCAAAAGCTGAATAAGGGCACTGAAATTGCCAAGTTCAACTAAAGAAAAGATTTAAAGGAATTATTTTTTAATCTAGTAAGGCAAGTTCTTAAGACTACTTTATCATTTGCTAATTATAAAACCAGGGCTAGACAGGAGGGAGACTTTCTGAAAACTAGATCATTCTCTACCTGCGGGAAAGGCTGCAATTCAACTTTAGACAGATGGAGCCCATCTTTAAGGAAAGACTTGATAGCCTATTACAGTGTTTATTTGCCGACTGTCACTGGTGTCAGATGTTTGCCCTTGTATTTAACTAATTCCCCTGCTACCATTAGCCCCATTCTGGTGTTTATCAAATCCTGAGCAACCTGCCTATATATACGAGACCACTTATCAAGTAATCCCTCTTCTGTGGCTCTTTACCTGTTAGTTACTAGAAGACTTAAGGTGGTACCCTGTACTGTCAATTAATCACAAGCATGGTGACACTGACCAAATGTTTACATAAGTCATTCAGTGTGTCTTACACTAGCCTCAAGTGTCAGAGCCCCTGAGGAGGCTTTCATGTCTATCATTGCACACAGCTAACTTTCCTTTGGTAGAGACCTTGGTGTCAAATTCATTGTATAATTTGCCTGCCAGTATCTTAAAATGTGTATAGACTTTTTTTTTAAATCAGTCATCTACTTCTTTATCTGTCAGCATATGGCCTATAAGTGGAATTAGGTGACACCTTCCAGTTCTTCTGTACTCCCAGGGAAAAGCTTTGCTTATACATGTGGCTTTTCTGGTAAAGCCTGAGCTTTAACCCCAGCCATCTTCAGAATTATTAGTCCAAAATGCAGTGCCGATTCTGTAGAACGGGCTGTGATCTTCCTGTGCACAACCAAGACAATTATCATTACCAAAAAGTTCCACCATCAATCCAGGATGCAAAAGAACACGCTAAGGACACTAGACCCAACCTACAAAAGTGTAAGAGCTGGGGCAGGCAGGGGAGCAAGTGCGACAGTGAGCTGACTGGCTGACCACTCCAGAAGCTAGGCAGCTCCTTCTGAGCGCGGTCACTGCCTGCCTGTAAGAGGTGACACCAACCAGGACGAGCGCCACAAATCCCAACTCAGCCATGCAGGAAAGCTCCCTCCACATGAGAGTGAAAAGGGGTCATCACCTATGTATCATCTTTTCAAACTGATACATGAAATAAGACCAGCAAACTGAGTCACTTTGCTGTACAGCAGAAACCCAACACTAAAGCAACTATACTCCAATAAAATTAAAAACAAAAACACAAGTCTACAGCATCATTTGTAAACATAAAAAAAACCATGATGATGTATGTACGGCATGCTGAGGATCAAGGGCAAAGAAAGAACTGCAAAAGCGTGGATGATGCGGAATTGGTTTCCGTCGTATTTTACTGCTTCTCCTAAAGTTAACTGTTTGAAGGCTTTTGCATTAATTATACACTTCAATAATGGAGATAAATTAGGGTTTCATTCAAAAGAGTAAATATTAAGTAACATAATTTCAAATGTATTAAAAAAAAAATCATGGATTAGGCAAAGTCCTTAAACAGTTCCAGGAATGGATAACTTGACAAAAATGTGAGTTATGAATTCGTCTGCATTTCTTCCTTATTTAGCAATCATTTGAGGGAGTTCCCTGGTGTTCTAGTAGTTAGTACTCAGGGCTTTCACTGCTGTGACTTAGGTTCAATTCCTGGTCAGGAACTGAGATTTTATAAGCTGCACAGCTCAGCCAAAAAAAAGAAAGAAATTATTTCGTCTTTGTTTTTACAGATTTGCACTTTATACCAAAGTTAAAAAACACATTTTATATAATTGATGGTTGTTGATTTCATTAGTGTTATTAGCATATAAACACTTGATGTAATCAACTAGTTTTACCCTTTCAATTTCCTGTTAATAAACTTTTCTAATACTTTTATGCAGTACTTAAAAAAAAAAAACTGTAAGGTATAATATGACCATCAAAACAAGGATAATTCTAAGGTAAAACCTAGTGTGAAACCTAATCATTCCAGCACATATAAAACATCACACCCTAATCAGACAGTACATTTAAAGATGTTCCCTGACATGGAGGATAAGATGTTATAAGTTTAAATAAACTTGAAGAAATTTAAGTATATCTCATTCATTGAGAATCTTGAACAAAAATGGAAGCTCTGTAATGATTAACCCTAGAATTCACTTGAGATAACCAAATGTGAAACTCGTAAGTAGCCTAATTTGCTGCTGTATTACATTAGCCCAGACAGTCCCTTTGCAGCTTCTTTGCCATTTCACAACTACACCTGACGTTGTGTGTTACCCTTAACTACACAACCCTAAATCTCTTGATGTGTTTTGCTGAGAATACAGAACATCCACATGTTTCCATCCCTAGGTTCACCCACCTACCAGCATCCATGCCCACTCGCCCTGCCTCTCCTCCTTGTCTACAGAGGCAATGTCTGCGCTCCAGCCCCGTCATCTGTGCGTGAGATCTTCTCTGTGCCCTACTTAAGAACACTGCTCCGACAATTCTCCCCATTCTCTTCTGCGTCATATTTTACTTCTCTCCCAGATCAGATCATTTCCATCAGCATATAACATGCTTTAATTTCTCCCTTAAGAAAAAATAAAACAAAACCATCCCTTGACTCTATATCCCCCGTCTATCTACTGGTCTTCTTTATAGCAAAATTATTCAACAAAATTGTCTATAATAACTGGTATATTTCTTTATCCACTCTCCCCTTGAACCCACCATAAACAGAACTTCATTCCCTTATCAAGGTCACCAATTAACATCAACTGTCAATCTTCATCCCATATACCTCATCAGTAGCCCATGGTAACACTGCCTCTGCGCTGAATCACTCTTTCCTGGCTTTCAGAACACACACTCTTCTGATTTTCTTGCTCCCTTGCTTGCTACTCTTTCCGTAACTCCTCGCCTCTAAATCATGCAGTGCTGCTGGACGTGGTCCTCAGTTGTCTTCTCTTCTATACCTACACTCACTCTCTGTGATCTTGTCCAGCATTGTGACCTAACACACAACAGATAGGCTGACAACTTCTAAATTTGTATCTCCAACCCATACTTCTCCTCTGAACACCAATTTCTATGTTGAGCTGATCTTCTCCCCATCCCAAACCTGCTCCTTCAGTAATCTTCTCCATCTCAAGAAAGGCACCTCCACCCTTCCAGTTAGTCTGGTCAAAAACCTTAGAGCCATCCTTGACCCAACTCAGATCTCACACTCAACCAATTAACAAAATCTCACTTTCAAATATAATCCAGAATATAATCCAATTGTGACCTCATACCACCTCCACTGCCCACATCCTGATCTAAGCAATCCTGAGCTCTTACTTTGATTAAAGCAACAGCTCCGAACTGGTCTCCCTGCTCCTATCACTGCCCCTTTGCCCACATAAAGCTATTCCCAACACAGAAACAAGGGGTGCCCCCTTTAAACTCAGACCATATCCTTCCTCTCCTCAAAACCCTCCAATAATTTCCCACTTGACTCCAAATCCAAGTCCTCATATTTCATGGCCTAAGTCCTTACAAAGACTTGGTTAAATGATATTGTATCTTGTAAAGCTCCTAACACAACACTTGGCTAAAAAAGCACCCGACTAGTAACAATGCCCTTCCTAAAGCCACCGGAGCTTCACACCAGGCTACATTTAGAATCACTAACAGCAGCAGTTCTCAAAGACTCCTGAAGGACCACAGGCCTCTTAGGAGCCATTACTATTTTCACATCAACACTAGGATGTTGTCTGCCTTTCTAGTCTTATTCTCTCTATTCTCTCATGTATACACAGTGGAGCTTTCCAGACGCTACATGATTGGCAAAGATGCCGTCACTGTGACCACTAATGGAAAGTGTGCTTGTATAGTCTTGTGTTATCTGGAATTCTCTAAGATAACAGGTTAAGGGTAGAAATACGGTTTTCAGAGATTAGCTCAGTTTAATCTCAGTTTTCCACTCTTATCAGCTATCATCACTTACACATACTATAATTCCTATAAAGTGAATATTATATAACATATCATTAATTTCAAATTCAGAAGCTTTGCTTATACCTACACAAAAACACAAGCAGTACATTTTGTTGTTTTATTTTGCAACATTTTAAAATTTTTTTAACTTTTATAAATTTTGAATTTTATCTAAAACTGCTAACACTTTATCCTGCAACATTTTATTCTAAAACAGAGAAAATGCATCTATAACTTTTCTAGATTTAAGAATGAATTGTTTCCTTACAAAAGGAAGGTTAGAAGATTCAATTTCTCAAACCACAGCTGTACCATTCACATCTAAAGACGCTGAAAAAGATGAAACTGACCGTATCAGGGAGTTGTCTGATTCATGAAAGAGAAGTCTATGCCGAGAAAACTAAATGAAACTGAAATAAGAAACAAAAATACGATGGCTTGATAGATATTAATTATTTATCTTGTTGTGTCTTATGCAACAAGACATTTTCTAGCATTATTACTGAGGCAACATTCTGGGACTAATCAAAGTTTTTTTTTTTTTAAAAAATAGTATTTTACACACCATGATCAAGCGGGACTTATTCCAAGGATGCACGGATAGCACAACATCTGCATATCAATCAATGTGATATACCACATTAACAAAATGAAGGATAAAAATTCATATAATCATCTCAATAGATGAAGAAACACACTTGACAAAATTCAACATCTATTTACGATAAAAACTCTCAACAAAGTGGGTAGAAAGGGAATGTACCTCAACATAATAAAGGCATAAATAACAAACCCACAGCTAACATCATACTGAATGCCAAAAAACTGAAAGCTTATCTTCTAAGAACAGAAACAAGAGAAGAATGCCTACTCTCACCACTTGTATTCAAGAGACTACTGGAGTCTTCTAGGCAATTAAGCAAGAAAAAGAAATAAAAGGTATCCATTTCAGAAAGAAATAAAACTGTGACTGTGCATTCTAAACACTATAAACACTCTATAAAGTTCTATAAAGTTATAGAACTCTAAAAACACCACTAAAGTTAAACAAATTCAGTAAAATTATAAAGTACAAAATCAATATATAAAAATCAGTTGCATTTCTATACAATTGTGTAACAATCAGAAACACCATTTACAATTGCATCAAAAAGAATACCTAGGAATAAATTTAACTAAGGAGGTGAAAAATCTGGACACAGAAAACTGTAAGAAACTGAAGACCCAAATAAATGGACAGTTATCCCATGTTCATGGATTAGAAGAACACTGCCAAAATGTCCATTCTACCCAAGCAATCTACATATTCAATGCAATGTCTATTAAAATTCCAATGGCATTTTTCACAGAAATAGAAAACAACAATCCTAAAATGTACATGAAACCACGGAAGACTCCAAATAGCCAAAGCAATCTTGAGAAAGAAGAACAAAACTGAAGGCATCAAGCTTCCATTTTCAAACTATATTACAAAGCTACAGTGATCAAGAGTATGGTACAGGCATCAAGAGAGACACAGATCAACAGGAAAGAAAGAAAGTCCAAAAAAAAAAAAAGAAAGTCCAAAAATAAACCCATGCATTTATGGCCAATTAACTTATGACAAAGGAGCCAAGACCATAAAATGGGGAAAGGACAGCCTCTTCAATAAATGGTACTGGGGAAACTGGACAGCCACATGCAAAAGAATAAAACTGAGACACCATCTTATCCCATACATGAAAGTCAACTCAAAACAGATAAAAAATCTGAAACCATAAAACTCCTTGAAGAAAACATAGAAGACAGCTCCTTGGCATTGATCTTACTGATGAGTTTTTAAATCTGATATCAAAAGCAAAGGCAACAAATGCAAAAATAAATGGAACTGTATCAAACTAAAAAGCTTCTGCTCAGCAAAGAAAACCAATAAAATGAAAAGGCAATCTATTCAATGGGAGAAAATATTTGAAATCATGTATCTGATAAGTGGTAATATCCAAAATACATAAAGAAGTCATACAACTCAACAGCAATAAACAATCTGATTTAAAAAACAAGCAAAAGAAACATCTTTTTTTTCAAGATGACATCCAAATGGCCAGCAGGTACAGGAAAAGGTACTAATCATCAATAAACGTCACTAATCAGGAAAATGTAAATCAAAGTTCAGATCTGTTAGAATGGCTGTCATTAAACAGACAAGAGATAACAAGTATTGGATGCGGAGAAAAGGGAGATCTGTGCACTGTTGTGAGAATATAAATAAGGAAATATAACTAAGGAAAACAGTATGAAGCTCCTAAAAAAATTAAAAATAAAACTACCATATGATCCACCAATCGCACTTCTGGGTATTTATCCCAAGTAACCAAAATCACTACCTTGAAGAGATACCTGCACACCTGTGTTCAATGCAGCAATGGCCAAGACACAGAAACCACCTCAGAGTCCATGAGTGGATGAACAGGGGGAAAAAAAATGTGACACACACACACAGGAATACCACTCACCCATAAAAAGGAAACCCTGCTCTCTGTAACACCGATGGAGCTGAAGGGAATTATGTTTTGTGAAGTAAGTCTGAGACAAATACTGTATGATCCCACTTATATGTGAAATCTAAAAAAACTGAGCTCATAAAATCAGAACAGACTGGTGGCTGACAGAGGTGGGGGTGGAGTGTGACTATGGCCAAAAGGCACAAATTTTCAGTTTGTTTTAGGGGGTTTTTTTGGCCATGCCACATGGCTCATGGGATCTCAGTTCCCCAACCTATAACTGAACCTGGGCCATGGCAATGAAAGCCTGGAATTCTAACCACGAGGTTATCAGGGAACTCCATAAACTTCCCATTTTAAGACAAGTTCTAGGGATGTCATGTACAGGATGGTAACTATAGTTAACAATATTGTATTATATATTGGAAAGTTTCTAAGAGAGTAAATCTTAAAAGTTCTCATCACAAGAAAAAACAAGTATGACTATGTTACAGTGGAGAAGCCAGAAAGACCTCACCATTATCAGGTCATCAGTAGCACCAATACTGACGTCCACCAGCACCAAGACACATGGACATCACGGACCCTCTGACATGCCGAAGTGACCAGGGCACATCACTCCTCTGATACTACTGCCAAAAATGCACGACCTCAATCTAGTCAGGATAAACCACCATCAGACCCAAGTGAAGGAACATTCTGCAAAAAACTCACTACATACTCTATGTGAGACTCAATTTTCTTCAGATAGTTCAAAACAAAATACTGAAAGAGTCTGAACACAGGAGCAGTAATGAAAACCCAGCTATCTTCAATCTATCCAGACAAAGGGATTTGTAAAATACCACCACTCTTTTCACTAAATCTCATATTTGCTTCTCATTAGTGAGCACTGGGGGAAGAGGTGGTAAATGGAGGGTGGTCGTCCTTTAAGATGGTTAGTTGCCATATTCTAAAAAAAATGTGTATTCAAGAGAATGGAGAAAGATAACCCAATCATTATTGTGGTTGCCAATACCACCTTCTTTTACGATCTGAAGTGTCATTTACAACAACAGTGCAACATTTAAATACCTTTCCCATCCCCTCAATGGGTACACAGACATTAAAACGTATACAGAGTTCAGATTATTAAAAACGTTTATTATACAGGAAAAAACAGGTTATAAAATTTGTATTTAAATAAGTTATAATGTTATAAAAACTAAAAACCATAATGATTAACAGAAAATAACTTCATCCTTGTGTTTTAGAGGAAATTATTTGGCGGTTGAATGGTACTTATCCTCACAACAACTGCAGGCCTACTATGTGACGAGCAGCATGCAGGTACCACGGAAGATGAACTCTGAGAAACACATTACACTCTAATTAGAATCTAGTGGGTTCAGAACAGGGGATGTTTTTCCCACATTTGCTATGGTGAATGCGAAATATCTTTATAATGGAAAAAACCTAATAAAACTGTCTTCAAAAATATTTGGTTTTGGTATTCAGAATTTGCCCCAAATATCTATGTTTCTGATAAATTCAGCTTCTTCCCACAACACACATGTGCTAGCTCCAGGATGCGTGATCAGCTGCAGCTAAGGGTGACAATGAGCAACAGATGCTGCTGAATTTGGTACAGATTATGCTCCTATAACGGAGAAGGCAATGGCACCCCACTCCAGCACTCTTGCCTGGAAAGTCCCATGGACGGAGGAGCCTGGTAGGCTTCAGTCCATGAGGTCGCTAAGAGTCGGACAAGATTCAGCAACTTCACTTTCACTTTTCACTTTCATGCACTAGAGAAGGAAATGGCAACCCACTCCAGTGTTCTTGCCTGGAGAATCCCAGGGATGGGAGAGCCTCATGGGCTGCCGTCTATGGGGTCGCACAGAGTCGGGCATGACTGAAGTGACTTAGCATGCTCCTATAAGTGCACCACAACCTCTCATTCCACCTGCTTTTTTATTATTTGAATGCTGGTGTGAGGAGTCAGTTTTAGAAACATTTTTATTCAGATTTCTCCCTTCCATCCATTTAACTCCTTTTGTGCATCTGTCAGGAGAAATCTGTATTATTTCTACCTTTGTACATTATTTTACCAGAAATAACACAATAGACAGATATGAACACCCTTCTGGTTTCAGGCCCCTTATCTCCCTGAAGTGACTGGATAGACCATGTCTTAGGTTACCTCTATGTCCACAAATTTAAAGATTCTACTTGGTTGGTGCAAAAGTTCACTGCAATTTTGCATTGCTGAACTTGGCCATTTGATATCGTAATACATTCTTAAATAAATGTGTTTATGTTATACACCACTTTAATGCACCTTTCTCATTTTATTTTTTTTGCTAATGACATTACTTGCTATTTATTTTATACTTATTTTAGACTATAGAAATGATGTTAGTCAAAAAGCAAATTTGAGTGATTTTTTTATTCTAATTCAAGATGGGTCGTAAAGCAGTGGAAACAACTCGCAGCATCAACCCATGCATTTTGTCCAGGAACTGCTAATGAACGTACAGTGCAGTGGTGGTCCAAGAAGTTTTGCAAAGGAGACGAGAACTCTGAAGATGAGGAGCATTGTGGCCTGCCATCAGAGGCTGACAGCCACCAACTGAGAGCATCATCGAAGCTGACCCTCTTATAACTACTTGAGAAGTTGCTGAAGAACTCAACCATTCTACGGTCATTCAGCATTTGAAGCAAATCGGAAAGGTGAAAAAGTCTGATTAAGTGAGTGCCTCATGACCTGATCGAACATTTAAAAAATCATCATTTTGAAGTGTTGTCATCTCTTATTTGATGCAACAAAGAACCATTTCTCCATTGGATTGTGACATGCAATGAAAAGTGGATTTTATAAGACAACCAGCAGTGGTTCAGTGGCTGGTTGGACTGAGAAGCTCCAAAGCACCTCCCAAAACCAAACTTGCACCAAAAAAAGGTCACGGTCACTGTTTTGTGGTCTGCTGTCCATCTGATCCACTACAGCTTTCTGAATCCTGGCAAAACCATTACATATGAGAATTATGCTCAGCAAATGAATGAGATGCAACACCTTCAGCCGGCACTGGTCAACAGAATGGGCCCAGTCCTTCTCCACAACACCCCACCACACGTCAGACAACCAATACTTCAAAACTGAACGAACTGGACTACAAAGTTTTGCCTCATCCACCATACTCACCTGACCTCTCACCAACCAATTTCCTCTTCTTCAAGGAGCTCAACTTTTGCAGGCAAAACACTCCCACAACCAGCAGGAGGCAGCAAATGCTTTCCAAGAGTCTGTCGAATCCCGAGGCATGGATTTTTATGCTACAGGAATAAATAAACTTATTTCTTGTTGTCAAAATGTGTTGATTGTTAATAGTTCCTATTTTAATTTAAAAATATGTATTTAAGCCTAGTTATAATGATGATGCTGTGAAAGGGCTGCACTCAATATGCCAGCAAATTTGGAAAACTCAGCAGTGGCCACAGGACTGGAAAAGGTCAGTTTTCATTCCAATCCCAAAGAAAGGCAATGCCAAAGAATGCTCAAACTACCGCACAATTGCACTCATCTCACACGCTAGTAAAGTAATGCTCAAAATTCTCCAAGCCAGGCTTCAGCAATATGTGAACCGTGAACTTCCTGATGTTCAAGCTGGTTTTAGAAAAGGAAGAGGAACCAGAGATCAAATTGCCAACATCCGCTGGATCATAGAAAAAGCAAGAGAGTTCCAGAAAAACATCTACTTCTGCTTTATTGACTATGCCAAAGCCTTTGACTGTGGTCACAATAAATTGTGGAAAATTCTGAAAGAGATGGCAATACCAGACCACCTGACCTGCCTCTTGAGAAATCTGTATGCAGGTCAGGAAGCAACAGTTAGAATTGGACATGGAACAACAGACTGGTTCCAAATAGGAAAAGGAGTACGTCAAGGCTGTATACTGTCACCCTGCTTATTTAACTTATATGCAGAGTACATCATGAGAAACACTGGGCTGGAAGAAGCACAAGCTGGAATCAAGATTGCCGGGAGAAATATCAATAACCTCAGATATGCAGATGACACCACCCTTATGGCAGAAAGTGAAGAGGAACTCAAAAGCCTCTTGATGAAAGTGAAAGTGGAGAGTGAAAAAGTTGGCTTAAAGCTCAACATTCAGAAAATGAAGATCATGGCATCTGGTCCCATCACTTCTTGGGAAATAGATGGGGAAACAGTGGAAACAGTGTCAGACTTTATTTTTCTGGGCTCCAAATCACTGCAGATGGTGACTGCAGCCATGAAATTAAAAGACACTTACTCCTTGGAAGGAAAGTTATGACCAACCTAGATAGCATATTCAAAAGCAGAGACATTACTTTGCCAACAAAGGTCCATCTAGTCAAGGCTATGGTTTTTCCTGTGGTCATGTATGGATGTGAGAGTTGGACTGTGAAGAAAGATGAGCACTTAAGAATTGATGCTTTTGAACTGTGGTGTTGGAGAAGACTCTTGAAAGTCCCTTGGACTGCAAGGAGATCCAACCAGTCCATTCTGAAGGAGATCAGCCCTGGGTGTTCATTGGAAGGACTGATGCTAAAGCTGAAACTCCAGTACTTTGGCCACCTCATGCGAAGAGTTGACTCATTGGAAAAGACTCTGATGCTGGGAGGGATTAGGGGCAGGAGAAGGGGACGACAGAGGATGAGATGGCTGGATGGCATCACCAAGTCAATGGACGTGAGTTTGAGTGAACTCCAGGAACTGGTGATGGACAGGGAGGCCGGGCGTGCTACGATTCATGGGGTCGCAAAGAGTCGGACACGACTGAGCAACTGAATTGAACTGATGATTTTAAAATTCACAATCTGAAATCACTATTACTTTTTCACCTAACTAATATAACCTTAGGTCATACCTCTTTCCATATAAAACCCTTTCAAAGTAAACCCTCACAGCTCCATTTACGGATTAAGTACTTTCTTTCCCAGCTCCTGTATTTTTGGATCACATTACACACTGAAGTCTATCCTACACAGTTGTGTTAGGCTGTTATAATCAGAGTCTTTTTTCAATGCCTGCACAATTCGTATTAAAGTAGTGACAGCAAACTTATACTCACCCTTCAATACCCAGATTTACTTCCTTCCCATTATTTCCAACTTCCCAATTCAGCAATAGTCACTCCTCTGTTCCTAAAGCATTCTGGACAAGGTTCTTTTACAACACAACTGTATGTTGATCACTGTGATTCCTTCAGTGGTTCTGGCCTTAATAACAATGGCTAACAATTCCTGAATGCTCAAAATGGACCTGGGGCACTTTATCTTTCTTCACTTGGGTTTCACAACAACTACAGTAATCAGGCACTGTTTATTATCATTTTACAGGTGATAAGACTCTTAAGGCAGCTTCCCACTCTTCCTATCCTATACAATATACTCCCAAATCAGTCCCCAATCTTGGAACATCTACCCTGTTCCCTTTCCCCTCTCTAGCTCCTCCTTGAAAAGGGATAAGGAAATGTACAAAGCAAACACCATATATCCTATCCTCTTTTGAACCCACTAGATTATAAATTACCAGCGCTCTACAAGTGTCTCTCCTGCTCATAGTTTATCCTCTGTGGTGCTCTATTCACAGTTAGGCCTACCAACTGTTTGTAAGGATACGTACCATTCAACCCCCAACCTTAAAAACTACCAATTCAATCAAAACCAAACCACAGCAACTCTTCCAGACTTCTTGCCTCTCAAATTGCTATCACCAGACCACTTTCAGTACATACACTTCACTTCTCTTTCTCAGAAGGATGGGGTCATCTGGAAAGAGTTTCCTCAAATTCCCACCAGTACAATTCAGGCTCTGGGTTTCATCTTTTATCCAACCACAATCTCAGAAGAAAGTACATTCCTTTTCTAAAACCTGTCCTAATCAACCAAATCTACAAGTCCGCTCTCACTGTTTCACTGGAAGCACTTTCCACAGACACTGTCCACCCTATCTGGTGTTCACTCTGCTCCAGGTCTGCCACTATTGCCAGCTGTTCCCCTCTGAAATGTCCTGCTGCCTCTCTGGCTGCAGTGCAGCCCGGGCTCAGGCCTCTCTGTGCATCTTCTCTCAAGCTGGCTCTCCATTCTCCCCATCTCAGTCCCTAATACTCAGCTCTCTACCCACAGCCCTGACTTCTCATTCCACCTCTAATCCCACGGCATCAGTTCATCGCATTACTTCAGATCTGACATGACAAACACCAAAGTTCCATCTTCTCTCCAAAAACAACTTCTCTTCTAAATTTCCATTTTTCCTGTCACCCAGATCAAAATTTAAAAGTGACTTTTAACCAAAACATCCTTCATCTTTAACATACCATCATTAAATCTGTCCATTCCTTTGACTGCAACACCTCTTACTTCATTCCTTCACTTCATTGCCTGCTGCCATGGCTCTCAATTCTAGGAGAAGCATTTTCCCAACAACCCTTTGGTGAAAAGTCCAGCATTCCAATCTCAAGACTTTCCACAACTCTTTAAAGGACAATTATGGTTCTCCAAAGTCCCCAAACCAAAGTCCTAATCCTCTGAAGTCAAGGTTCCAGACCCTCAACCTTCCCCTTCCTCACCACTAGGCCCACCCGAGGTTCAGGCACTCAGTCTCAGGCACGCAACAAGCTCATTCCAACCCCCAATCCCAATCATAATGGGCCCCCTTCTCCTAACATACCTTTTCCCTTCCTTCCTATCTATCTAAATTCCATCCATTTCTTAAAGCCCAAGATTGACTGTCTCAGTATTTTGCCTCCAACCTGAGGTACTTGAAAAGCACAGGCGGGGTTTTGGTTTTTTTTTTTTTTGGCCGTACCCCCATGGCTTGTGGAATCTTAGTTCCCCAACCAGGAATTGAACCTGGGTCCGAGCTGTGAAAGTGCCTAACCACTGGACCACTAAGAAAAGTGAAAATGAAAGTTGCTCAGTAGTGTTGACTCTGCAACCCCATGGACTGTCAGTCAGTCAGTTCAGTCGCTCAGTCGTGTCCGACTCTTTGAGACCCCATGAATCGCAGCACGCCAGGCCTCCCTGTCCATCACCAACTCCTGGAGTTCACTCAGACTCACGTCCATCGAATCAGTGATGCCATCCAGCCATCTCATCCTCTATCGTCCCCTTCTCCTCCTGCACCCAATTCCTCCAAGCATCAGAGTCTTTTCCAATGAATCAACTCTTCGCATGAGGTGGCCAAAGTATTGGAGTTTCAGCTTTAGCATCAGTCCTTCCAATGAACACCCAGGGCTGATCTCCTTCAGAATGGACTGGTTGGATCTCCTTGCAGTCCAAGGGACTCTCAAGAGTCTTCTCCAACACCACAGTTCAAAAGCATCAATTCTTAAGTGCTCATCTTTCTTCACAGTCCAACTCTCACATCCATACATGACCACTGGAAAAACCATAGCCTTGACTAGATGGACCTTTGTTGGCAAAGTAATGTCTCTGCTTTTGAATATGCTATCTAGGTTGGTCATAACTTTCCTTCCAAGGAGTAAGTGTCTTTTAATTTCATGGCTGCAGTCACCATCTGCAGTGATTTGGAGCCCAGAAAAATAAAGTCTGACACTGTTTCCACTGTTTCCCCATCTATTTCCCAAGAAGTGATGGGACCAGATGCCATGATCTTCATTTTCTGAATGCTGAGCTTTAGGCCAACTTTTTCACTCCCCACTTTCACTTTCATCAAGAGGCTTTTGAGTTCCTCTTCACTTTCTGCCATAAGGGTGGTATCATCTGCATATCTGAGGTTATTGATATTTCTCCCGGCAATCTTGATTCCAGCTTGTGCTTCTTCCAGCCCAGTGTTTCTCATGATGTACTCTGCATATAAGTTAAATAAGCAGGGTGACAATATACAGCCTTGACGTACTCCTTTTCCTATTTGGAACCAGTCTGTTATTCCATGTCCAGTTCTAACTGTTGCTTCCTGACCTGCATACAAATTTCTCAAGAGGCAGGTCAGGTGGTCTGGTATTGCCATCTCTTTCAGAATTTTCAACAGTTTATTGTGACCCACACAGTCAAAGGCTTTGGCATAGTCAATAAAGCAGAAGTAGATGTTTTTCTGGAACTCTCTTGCTTTTTCCATGATCCAGCGGATGTTGGCAATTTGATCTCTGGTTCCTCTGCCTTTTCTAAAACCAGCTTGAACATCAAGAAGTTCACGGTTCACATATTGCTAAAGCCTGGCTTGGAGAATTTTGAGCATTACTTTACTAGCGTGTGAGATGAGTGCAATTGTGCGGTAGTTTGAGCATTCTTTGGCATTGCCTTTCTTTGGGATTGGAATGAAAACTGACCTTTTCCAGTCCTGTGGCCACTGCTGAGTTTTCCAAATTTGCTGGCATATTGAGTGCAGCACTTTCACAGCATCATCTTTCAGGATTTGGAATAGCTCAACTGGAATTCCATCACCTCCACCAGCTTTGTTCGTAGTGATGCTTTCTAAGGCCCACTTGACTTCACATTCCAGGATGTCTGGCTCTAGGTCAGTGATCACACCATTGTGATTATCTGAGTCATGAAAATCTTTTTTGTATAGTTCTTCTGTGTATTCTTGCCACCTCTTCTTAATATCTTCTGCTTCTGTTAGGTCCATACCATTTCTGTCCTTTATCGAGCCCATCTTTGCATGAAATGTTCCCTTGGTATCTCTAATGTTCCTGAAGAAATCTCTAGTCTTTCCCATTCTGTTGTTTTCCTCTATTTCTTTCCATTATTCACTTAGGAAGGCTTTCTTATCTCTCCTTGCTATTCTTTGGAACTCTGCATTCAGATGTTTATATCTTTCCTTTTCTCCTTTGCTTTTTTGCTTCTCTTCACAGCTATTTGTAAGGCCTCCCCAGACAGCCATTTTGCTTTTTTGCATTTCTTTTCCATGGGGATGGTATTGATCCCTGTCTCCTGTACAATGTCACGAACCTCATTCCATAGTTCATCAGGCACTCTATCTATCAGATCTAGGCCCTTAAATCTATTTCTCACTTCCACTGTGGAATTCTCCAGGTCAGAATACTGGAGTGGGTAGCCTTTCCCTTCTCCAGGGGATCTTCCCAACCCAGGGATTGAACCCAGGTCTCCCGCATTGCAGGCGGATTCTTTACCAGCTGAGCCACAAGGGAAACCCAAGAATACTGGAGTGGGTAGCCTATCCCTTCTCCAGCAGATCTTCCCCGACCGAGGAATCGAACCGAGGTCTCCTGCATTGCAAGCGGATTCCATTCCATTGCAGGCGGACTGCCAGGAAAGTCCCTACTTCTCTTTCTAGTTGTTCCAAGTACTTTAAGTTCTGCCTTTTCAGTTTTTCTATCTGATTCCACCCAGAATACACAGCAGCCATTTGTTCAACTGTACTGCTGCTGCTGCTAAGTCGCTTCAGTCGTGTCCGACTCTGTGTGACCCCATAGACGGCAGCCCACCAGGCCCCACCGTCCCTGGGATTCTCCAGGCAAGAACACTGGAGTGGGTTGCCATTTCCTCCTCCAATGCATGAAAGTGAAAAGTGAAAGTGAAGTCGCTCAGTCATGTCCGACTCTTAGTGACCCCATGGACTGCAGCCTTCCAGGCTCCTCCGTCCATGGGATTTTCCAGGCAAGAGTACTGGAGTGGGGTGCCATTGCCTTCTCCGTCAACTGTACTCACACGGCTAAAAGAAATTTAATTAATCAGTTTAGAAAAGCACATTCCTGGAGACCAGGGAACACGTCCACAGTTTTAAAAATCATCCCTGCACCTAGAAAACTTTGTGTAAAGATGCAATAAATTCTTGTTAACCAAGACAGAACCTGGAGACTACAATGTGCATTTTAAGAAGCATCCTACAGTTTTCATAAGCTTTCATTTTTAAAATTCAGTTTTTATCTGTTCCTTGACACCCAAAAGGTTTATAATATATAAATTCACACATTTTCAAATATTCTTTAGGTTAATTCTAAAAAAAGAAACCATAGGCATCAAGGGTAGGAGGGTATGATGAAGCTGGTAAGCATTTCATAAAAATATCGGTTCAGATCAGTCTTAGTTACTACACTTGCTCTAATTTGACGAGATTATTTTTTGGCCACTTAAAATAAATTTTACAAACTTTAGCATGAAAAAAATTTTACCACACACACACACAAAAGGCAGGGATGTTAAAATCTGCTCCATAAATAAAATGAAAAAGCTCTCCTAGAAAAATAAATACAAATTCTGACTCAACACATAGACGTCTCTTCCAGAGCACTGGATTAGTAAGTTTAACTTAAAAAATGACCCAGGAGATGTATTAGACAGGGTTCTTGGGTTGCTAGAACAGAAACCAAGTCTGGGAATCTGTAACCAAAAGGAATGTACTAGAAGAAACATCAAAGGGTCAGAAAACTGGAGTGACAGGGACTACGGGGCCAGGCTTGGAAGATGGGCCTATACCCCGGCCCTCTAGGGCTGGCAGCAAGAGGCACGGCCTGGCCAACAACACGGACATGTGCTCAGCATACAGCTACTTCGCTCCTCACCTCCCTCAGAGGCCTCCTCAGAACCCAGTCCCAAGGGCTGAGCAGCCGACCTGCAGCACCTGAGTCCTGCACCCACATGGGCTCATCAGAAGAGAGAAGGCAAGCTGGCACCTGCGGCGCCTGAGTCCTGCACCCACACGGGCCCATCAGAGAAAGGAGAGGGCACGCTGGCCCATTTGGTTTCTGGGCTGTGAGTGGCCTCCTCCTCTCCAAGAGGGGCTTTCTCCAGAAAGGAGAGGATGCTCTGAGGAAGGAGGAGCTGGCCAGAGATCCTAAATATAATAAACACCTACCCCTCTCTCCACAGACACCCACTTCCAGAACGATTCACAGAACGATGCAATATTAATCCATACTCTGATTTTCTGCCCGAAAAATCAATCCTTCAGGATACTCCGAATCCCTGCGCCACAGTCCCAAGTTCTTCTCCAGACGCTCTACTGTGAACACTGTTGCCTCAACGGCCCTTGGCCACTTCTGCTCAGTCTGACCACAGCATACTCTCCACAAGTCCCTGCTCAAGTCCTCTGCCCCAAGTCCTTCCAAGCCTCACACGTTCTCAAACCCAGAAGAATTCACCTCCCTTACTTTTTCTCCCACAGCACTATGCTGCTAAGTCGCTTCAGTCGTGTCCCTCTGTGTGACCCCATAGATGGCAGCCCATGAGGCTGCCCCATCCCTGGGATTCTCCAGGCAAGAACACTGGAGTGGGATGCCATCGCCTTCTCCGCCCACAGCACTATATTTGTACTTAAAAAAAAAAAGTTTTAGCATCAAAGCAGAGCAATTCACAGGGATTATTTTTTAAATAAATGTAAGTTGCCTCATTAGTTTTCTTTTATGCATTTAAAATAATTTCCTCAATATGCAGTAAAGTACGAATTTTTAATGGTACGTAGTACTTATATCATGAAATAAAAAATAACAGACAGATCTTGAAGGATTTTTCTGGTTCCAGTGGTAGTTCACAACTGGTAGGGTTCTCTGTTGACTTTTTTTGTTTTCAAGTCCATGGGAATGAGGAAGAATAATATCCTTTTTCCTCCCTCAGACACTAATTGGGTTGGTCTCCCCTCTTTTCTTTTTCCCAGCACAGACTGGGGTGGGGGCAGAGCAGGGAGAGAGGGAGAGGATAAGAACTATCTGTATCCAGAGAAAGGCTTCTCTCTCCTTTTCTTCTGCCATATCAACGGTAGCTGCTCCATAGCAGATGGTCTGAGGAAGAAGGCAAGGTGGCGGGACACGTACAGTGTCACCGAGTACACTGTACACAGTCTGCCCTGTCCGCTGTCTCTCCTGACACTAAAACTGCCACAGACGATTAAACCATGGGAATCACTGAACTACACCATTTTAAGATCTACTTCAAATATCACACTTTACTGTAATTCCTGCCTTAGTTATCTAACTCCATACCAGACCCTATGAAAGTCGGGGCCTTATTCACTGAACACAGCACAGTGCCTAGCTGAATTAATAAGCAGACAACTGAGGTTCAGAAATTTCCCCAAACCACCTTCTTACTCCAATTTTCTCCAACCTCAAGTTGCAATGAAGTAGAAATTGCCTTTTTCTGGGTTATATATTTACATAGCTGACACTGAATACTGACTTGTGCCAGTCCCTGGACTAAGTGTTATATATAATAAATAATTTCACTTAACCTTCCCACAGTACAATGAAATAGGAGAAAATGAGGTATAAAGTAATTTGCTCAAGATCAGAGACTAGTGAGTGTAAGAGCCAGGGCTCCCTCCCTGACTGACTCCGGGGCCCAAGCTCTTCACTACCTCAGACATCAAACCTGAAACGCCACCCAAGGGGCCTGGGCAGCGCCTACGTGTCTGAAGTTCATCAGATCATTCTGACAGAGACACATCATGTTTCCAAAGTAAAGAGGTAATAACATTTTCATCTCCACAAAGAAATAGGTCCTCTCCCATTTTTCTTGAAACATGTAACCCTTTTTCTCTTCCTTCCATTTTTGAGAGAAATTTACAAGGGCACAAGAAACATTTCCCCCTAACTCTACCTTCAAAAGGGAAGAACATCTTAACCACCACAACAAATGGGAGCTGACCCTGGGCCCTGGTATCACAGAGATAAAGACAAGACTCCTTATTTGAAAATTTTCAATATTAGTTTGTTGGATACTAATATTTTTTAAATTCTTAATCATCTTGCAGGCCAAACACAGCCATGAGCCAACAGTCTGTGGTCCTCAAAATGTTTCAGGACAAACAGGCTTTCAAGGGCTATACATCCAGGCATGACCTTCCATGACCTACCCGGCCCAATGTCTTCCACCTGGAATATTTTCATCGGCTACCCAAATCCAACCAAGACATTCAGGTGTGGTGTCACACACCCCAAGCAACTGTCCCTAATATTCCACCTCATTTTCAGTCTCCTTCAAATTCCTCTCCTTCGCTTCTCTAATTTTACACTCTAATTTGCATCTTGCAACAGTTTAAAGCTCCTCAAGAGCTCAGATTCTGTATTCTACATGTCTTTTTTTTATTTTATATTTTAATTGGAGGATAATTACTTTACAGTATTGTGACGATTTCTGCCATACATCAACATGAATCAGCCACAAGTATACATACGTCACCTCCCTCTTAAACTTCCCTCCCACCTCCCTCCCCAACCCACCCCTCTAGGTTGTCACAGAGCTTTGGACTCCCCGTGTCATACAGCGAATTCCCACTGGCTATCTACTTTACATATGGTAATACATATGTTTCAGTGCTACTCTCTCAAATCATCCCACCTTCTCTCTCCCCTACTGTGTTACTCTACACAGCTTAAACCCCTCAGTTTGAAGTATTCTTTACAGACACCACAATTACTTCTGTACTTAAAAAAAAAAAAATCCTTTTGAAAGAAAAAGTCACTCAAGAGTGCCTAGCTGAAGAATGATACCAAGTTAGTTCCTTATTCATACCAATGAAAATACCATAGAAATATAGTTATTACATACAGAGACTAACTCATTTTACCAATAAAATCTAAAGGTTTCGTTTTACTATTAGTAAACGCAGTCTATCCAAACTACAAAATCTCCAGGGAAGAAATCACCATTGCAGTGAAACCCTGAGTCAGGGCTCAGCACATTCAATAAATGACGACTGAATATAAGTCTAGTAAACAAGTCATTTAGTAAACAAGCAACTAATCAAAAGTTCCAATTACCAAAAATATATTAGCTCATGGTATTCATTATAAAAAGTGTTTTACAAAGGCATATACTTTTCTTATGGCATATTTTACTAGGATTCTTAAATATTCCAAAAAAAATCACCACCATTCCTTTTTATAGGAGTAGCAGCACTGTATGTATGAGTTCCTATCCATTTCTGTTCATCATTGCTAAGCTGCTCTCATAAAGCAAATGAGAAGTGTTAAATAAGTCTTCCAGACAATTCTTTAAAAGGACTTTTTTCTTTCCTCTTTTACGAACAAAGAGATCAACTAACTATATACAAAGAAAGTCTACCTAAGGGATTATTTCTTTTTTATGTTTATAATACTCTTTTCTTTATAACATTTTGCTTCCACTTGCTTTAAATTTTTATTCTTTCTGTAATAAGCTTTTTCCTGGAGTAGAAATTCACTCTTTATCTCTTTTTGGAAGTGCTCACAAAATACCACAACATAAGATAATGCTTTACAACACTTGAGTTACTAATTTCCCATTTTAAAGGGGGTTAAAACCCATCCTGCACTGCCTACAATTTGTTTTATTAAGTGCATTTGGACAAAGCACACAAACACACATACTCTTCAGTTGAGTTCAGTCACTCAGTCGTGTCCGGCTCTTTGCGACCCCATGAATCGCAACACGCCAGGCCTCCCTGTCCATCATCAACTCCTGGAGTTCACTCAGACTCACGTCCATCTAGTCAGTGATGCCGTCCAGCCATCTCATCCTCTGTCGTCCCCTTCTCCTCTTGCCCCCAATCCCTCCTAGCATCAGAGTCTTTTCTGTGCCTCAAATACGTAACTAGACTCACAGGAACAGCCCGCTTCTGGTTAGCTGCACTAAGCAAGCAGCCGCAGAACACAACGTGAACAGTGAGACGTCAAAAAGAAAGTTTAAAAATCACTTCCTGTTTGTTTTGCCAATACTTTTGGTGCTCACATTTGAATATGGGTGTTTCATTCTAGTAATTTGTTTCTATTTCAAATTAAATCAGGTTACAGGGCAATCAGTCATACCTTCCCACACCCAGTTCTCCCTGTGAAGGAATGTTAGAAAGAGAGAGAGAGGTTAAAGGCCCGGTCTGTGAGAAGGGAAAAGAACAGTTTTCTTTCTTCCTGAGTAGGAAAAACCCAGCTCTTCCCTACTGTGCGCTTCTTCCCTGTGAGTCTCTACTGCTCACACAGAAGGCTTCTGATCACTAATGCTTGGCTCTGACGTCTAAGACTTCCAATCGGCAAATGTGTGTGGGGTTTTCCACACCAAGCCAAGTCTCTGCAATGCCAGCTGGGTGTCCCACAATTTAACTCAATTCTGCCACTATCCTCTCAGAGAAAGTGTCTACCTCTAGATCCCACAGGTTACGGTCTCAGTCCTACGAGACTGTCCCTGTCGCCCTTCAGATGGCAGTCCCCAGCACAGGTTATAACCTGTGCTTCTGACCAACCAGCTACAGATCAGAGGTGCCAATGACCCCTCTCCTTGGGTTCCTCCAGACCTCAGGGAAACACTTCCTTACATTTACAGTTAATGAAAGGACACAGGGGAACAGCCTGGTGAAGAAAGGTCCTGTCCGGTCAGAAGGGTCCTGCGTGCAGGAGGCTCTGCTCCCATGGAGTCTGGGCGCATCACCCTCCCCGTGTGGATGTGTCTGCCCACTGGAAGTTCTCCCAACCCCACAGAGGCTTCACCATATAGGCATGATCAAACATTTAACTCCACTTTCAGATTTTCTCCCTTCTCAAAAGAAGTGTGTGTGGGGGGGGTGGGCGGGGAGAGGGGTTTGCTGAAAATTTCAAGCTTCAAATCATGGCTTGGTCTTTCTGGTGACCAGTTCTCGTCCAAGAACCATTCAGGAGCCCACCCAGAGCTGCCTCGTTAGAAAAAGACACTCCTATCACACAGGTAATTACAAGTTTCAGGAGTCCTGTGTCAGGAACAGAAGTCAAGGACCAATATTAGAACAAGAGACACTCCTAGTGTTTTTGTCACTTTGGAAATTAGAAGAGTCTAAGGAGCTCTATGCCAGGAACCAGGAATAGAGATCAATATATACATTTTCTATCATCTCACAGTTTGTCTCAGGAGGAGCTGAAAAGCCACAACTCCACTCAGAATTCTCCCTCCTCCCCACTCCACAGCTGGGGACAAAGGGACACGGCTAAAGTGAACAGCTGCCTACCATACACCATCCTGAGAAGAAGAGACTATGGCTTAAAAGGTCAACTCTGAGTAGTCTAAAGAATGAGATTTCAGAAATCAGAAAATACACTCTGACCCACAGGACTGCTGAGCTGCTTTTAAGAAGCTTGAAGGGAAGTAGCTTCCATTTGACAGCACTCTCCTGACACACACAGCCCACTGACAACACATCCCCCTTTCGAAAGAGCTGATCTCTCTCTCTCGCTCTCTCTCTCTCACACACACACACACAGAGACAACCACTCGATTCCTAGAAGTTCCCCACTCTAGAAGGATCCCTGGCATTTAAGGTAAACAAACCTCAATAAAACTAGGTAAGTATTCAAAAATCATAGGTATTCTAGTGGCCTGGGTTCAAATACATTTCTAGGAAAAACTGGCAAACTTTTGCTCTATTAAAAAATGTCCTCCGACCTTTTCCTTGCAATGCACTGCAGTACTGACTTGTATAAGCTAACTACCTGACTTGTGTGCAACAGCCTACTATACACACACACACACACGTGCACACAGAAAACCTCTGAAAGAAGAATCAAGAGTGAGAAACAGGGTGGCTAGAGAAGATGGGTGGGAAAGAGATCCACCTTTCACTCCATATCCTTTGCAAGTTTTGAATTTTGTACTGTGTGCATAGCGTTACCTATTCAAGGTAGTCTTTCTGAGTAAGTTACCCTAAAAAGAGTGTAAAGAAACTTTAGGGTCTCTACTTCACTCCTTTCAGACCTATCTCTTGAAAAGACTACAGTATTTTATCTCTACCTGTACAATACGTAAATACACTGGTATTTTTGCTTATTTACTGGTATTTACATCAGATGCTTCACAAAAGCAATGGCTTCCATTCTGTCTTGTTCATGACAGTATCCAATCTGGAAGTAGGCACTCAATAAAAGCTTGTAGGACAAATGAATAAATAAATGAATAAATCTAAGAATGAACACCTGGATTTCCCTGGTGGTACAGTGGATAAGAATCCGCCTGCCAGTGAAGGAGACACGGGTTCAATCCCTGGTTTGGGAAGACTCCACATGCCATGGAGCAACTAAGCCTAAGAGCCCCAACTACTAAAACCCGTGCGCCTAGAGCCCACCTGCGACGAGAGAAGCCCCCACAATGAGAAGCCCGCACACCTGAAAGAAGGGTAGCCCCCACTCTGCGACTAGAGAAAGCCCGCCTGCAGCAACAAGACCCAGTGCAACCAAGGGTTAACTGATTAATTTAAAAAATGAACACCTTTTCCTATTCAAAAGGTTAGGAAGAAAAAGCTTCAAAAAGGCTGGGAAAAAGACTGAACACTCTTGAGGATCTATGTTACCTCAGCACAAAAATTCTCAAAATGGATTCAAGTTTTCCTGAGTGTTCAGAGTATTTTACGCAGAAACTCAGGTGCATATGTTTTATTACTAAATTTTAAGTTTGAACTTTATTTCCAAATTCAACTCCTTATTCTTCTTTTATCCATATATTATCTTTTTTTGTCCATGATGGTTTCTTTGTTCTGTTTCATGTTAACCACCATCAACCAATCCTTTAGATTCAGCACCCATAAACGTTACACCTTGTTTCTATTACTCTGACCTACATCAAGACAAAAGTGATGATGACAGGAAAATTTTATGAACATACCTACTAATCTTTATCTTCAAATTAACTACTTTAATATTCACAAAACTGCAGAATCCAAATTTGACATATGTTTGACAATGAACCACTATCAACAAGTCACTAAAACAGTATCACTACTTGATTATAGTTTGTTGGTGTGTTTATTTAATTGTTAATAAAACTTTCCCGGCTATCAGCAAAATGAAAATCCTTTTCCCTAGGCATCACTAGGGTTGGGGATCAGTACAGCATATCAAGTACCCAACACAAATCCTGTGAGATGGCACAGACTTTCAAGTTCAACATCTGAAAGAAATCCTAAATGTCCTATGATAGAACCATGCAAAGAGACTCTGAAAGGATTTACAACCAAATACACACACACCTTCTGTAAGCTGATACTCAAGAGTATCAGACACCTTGTCACTGGTGGTGGTTGGTTTAGCCGCGAAGTCATATACGACTCTTGTAACCCCATGGACTACAGCCTGCCAGGCTCCTCCACCCATGGGATTCTCCAGGCAAGAATACTGGAGTGGTTTGCCATTTCCTTCTCCAGGGGATCTTCCTGACCCAGGAATCGAACCCAGGTCTCCTACATCACAGGCAGATTTTTTACCGACTGAGCTACGAGGGAAGCCCACCTAGTCACAAAGGCTGGAAATAAAACAAGAGCTGGGAGACTTCTCTGAGACCTACCTATCAGCACTTTACTGGTAGACACTAGCATGTGGTATCTCTTGGTTATTTTCAGTTCCTCCACTAGACTGCAAGCTTCCTGAAAGTAGGGACTGCATGTTCACTCATTCATTCACTCACACAGTCAACAAATAATATTGAGCATCTACTACTATTCTAAGCACTGAGGACACAGGAGTGAATAAAAAAGATAAAAGAGACATATCCCTATCCTCAGGGACTAGCCTGAGATCAGGTGAGAGGAAACAGACAATACACAGAATGAATACACAGTATGTCTCGATGGTGATATGTGCTGCCAAGAAAAAAAGCGTTAACAGATGCACAACGGACTGCTGTTATCTTATACAGGGTGATCATTAAAGACCTGTCTGATCAATTTAACAAAGACCTCAGGTGAAGGAGGGAGCCACGGAGATACCACGGGGGAGAATCAGCACAGAAGCTAGAGGGCTGGAGAGTGGGGTGAGAGAGAGGGAGGGTCATGAGATGAGGTCAGAGCTATGGCAGGGGACCAGAGCACCAGAGCGCGGGTTTGCTGAGACAGACCACCACTGGAGCAGAGGAGTGACAGAATCTGACTTCTGTGTCAGAAGACTCACTCTACCACTGTAGCAGTGAGGACTAGAGGGGTAAGGGCACAAGTAGGGAGACCAGTCAGGAGGATAAAGTCATAATTCAGGCAAGAGGCAAGACGGGGTTAGGCCAAGATAGTGCAGTGGAGGGAATTCCCTGGCAGTCCTGTGGTTAGGATGCTGTCCTTCCACCGCAAGAGGCAGGGGTTCAATCCCTGGTTGGAGAACAAAGATCAAGCAAGCAGCGTGGCACAGAAAAAAAAAGAAAAGTGTGCTGAAGGAGTAAATAAACAAATGTGTTCAAACAAGAGCCTTGCCTTTTGCTACTATTTCTATTACTGTTTCAACTAAAGCAGATACACAACACTCTATTTATTGAAAAATGAGACTCACCCAAAAGCAAAAGATTAGGGCAAGAAGTAGAAAAGAATAATGAAGATCGCAGTACAATTTCAGACTAGAATCCACAACTTGGGCAGTCGGTATAAAAGGAGGTAATGGGAGAAACATCTAACTGACTAACTTGTGTTTACTAGGCAGGCACAAGGGAAAGCGTATGGGAATGCCCGCATGTGTGCGCACACGTACACACACACACACACACTCGCTCTCTCTCTCTCCCCCCTTCTCTCTCTCACACACACACACACACACAAAGCCTCAGGAAAGATGCAGAAACACAAGGATCAGAAATGTGCAGTCAGCTGGATCCATGCACTCGTGGTGACTCCAGAACAGTCCCCGAGATACGCTACAAAAGGACTCCCCAACCGGCCTGGGCTCCACTGGAAGCTCTTCACCATGGTTCTCACCCCTGATGAGTGCCACCTGAGCCTTACTGCCCACTCTAGAGCCTGGGGGAAGGTCCTTTCACCTGCTCCCCTGGGGGCATTTTTACTGACAAACACTCAGGCTACCAGAGTCTCCACTCACTGAGGGTCTTCAATGTCGGTCATCCCCTCACCCAACCTAGTGAGCTCAAAGATCTGAAGAAATGAGAACCAGGAACCCCATGCCAAGAGAGGCAGGGCTCCTGATGGAAAAGCTCAAAAAACAAAACTAAGACCTTTAAGAACAGTTTTGTTCTTTGTTTTTTAAAAGATATATATAGTGCTACACTCAATATGCCAGCAAATTTGGAAAACTCAGCAGTGGCCACAGGACTGGAAAAGGTCAGTTTTCATTCCAATCCCAAAGAAAGGCAATGCCAAAGAATGCTCAAACTACTGCACAATTGCACTCATCTCACATGCTAGTAAAGTAATGCTCAAAATTCTCCAAGCCAGGCTTCAGCAATACGTGAACCGTGAACTTCCTGATGTTCAATCTGGTTTTAGAAAAGGAAGAGGAACCAGAGATCAAATTGCCAACATCCACTGGATCATGGAAAAAGCAAAAGAGTTTCAGAAAAACATCTATTTCTGCTTTATTGACTATGCCAAAGCCTTTGACTGTGTGGATCACAATCAAATGTGGAAAATTCTGAAAGAAATGGGAATACCAGACCACCTGACCTGCCTCTTGAGAAATTTGTATGCAGGTCAGGAAGCAACAGTTAGAACTGGACATGGAATAACAGACTGGTTCCAAATAGGAAAAGGAGTACGTCAAGGCTGTATATTGTCACCCTGCTTATTTAACTTATATGCAGAGTACATCATGAGAAACGCTGGACTGGAAGAAACACAAACTGGAATCAAGATTGCCGGGAGAAATATCAATAACCTCAGATATGCAGATGACATCACCCTTATGGCAGAAAGTGAAGAGGAACTCAAAAGCCTCTTGATGAAAGTGAAAGTGGAAGAGTGAAAAAGTTGGCTTAAAGCTCAACATTCAGAAAATGAAGATCATGGCATCCAGTCCCATCACTTCTTGGGAAATAGATGGGGAAACAGTGTCAGACTTTATTTTTCTGGGCTCCAAATCACTGCAGATGGTGACTGCAGCCATGAAATTAAAAGACGCTTACTCCTTGGAAGGAAAGTTATGACCAGCCTAGATAGCATATTCAAAAGCAAAGACATTACTTTGCCAACAAAGGTTCATCTAGTCAAGGCTATGGTTTTTCCTGTGGTCATGTATGGATGTGAGAGTTGGACTGTGAAGAAGGCTGAGTGCCAAAGAATTGATGCTTTTGAACTGTGGTGTTGGAGAAGACTCTTGAGAGTCCCTTGCACTGCAAGGAGATCCAACCAGTCCATTCTGAAGGAGATCAGCCCTGGGATTTCTTTGGAAGGAATGATGCTAAAGCTGAAAGACCAGTACTTTGGCCACCTCGTGCAAAGAGCTGACTCATTGTAAAAGACTCTGATGCTGGGAGGGATTGGGGGCAAGAGGAGAGGGGGACGACAGAGGATGAGATGGCTGGATGGCATCACTGACTCGATGGACGTGAGTCTGAGTGAACTCTGAGAGTTGGTGATGGACAGGGAGGCCTGGCGTGCTGCGATTCATGAGGTCGCAAAGAGTCGGACACGACTGAGCGACTGATCTGATCTGATATATATATTTAATAAAAACAGTTTTAATGCACAAGGAAATCTGAGATGATCCAGTCAATACTTACCTTTCTGCCTCAGTAAAAAAGACCCCTGAGGAGCAACTTCAACTTTCCCAAGCACTGTGATGTCACCCCCATGTATAGTCAGTATCACTAGCCTTTCCAGGAGAGTATTTCACATTGCTAGATATTTCAACTGTCTAAAACGCCTGTGCCACACTCCCCTACCAGGCCAGGAAGGGCAGAGTACAAGCAAGCCCACCCCTAATATCTCTCCCTTTCTGTAATCAGAAAATGAAGAAAAGGAATGGGTGTAAGAGAGAAGATGTCACTGGAAGTGCTTTAGGAAGGCCCAGGGTGAATACCATGACAAAGATGAATGTCATAATACTCAATTTAGTGTAATAAAATCTTACTCAAGAAATATGTTTAAGTCTTCTGTAATGTTTATGATAAAATATTAATTGGAAAATATAGCAGATTAAAAATATAAACGCAGAAACTTTCCGGCAGTCCAGTGGTTAACACTCCATGCTCCCACTTCAGGGGCACAGGTTCCATCCCAGGTCAGGGAACTAAGAATCCACCATGATGCACAGCTTAAATAAGTAAGTAAACAAAGTATATTTATTTGCTAATCTTTGTCAGTCACAATGTAGTCGGTCCATGATCTTGACTGTGGGTCTACTGCTGAAATGCAAGTTGTCTTTCATATACTATGCCCACCATGTGTGACCTGTATTTTTCAGCTCTAGATTTTAAGAAGAAAAACAAAAACCTGAAAACATTCATGAAGTGATCTATATGCAGAGTCTGTCTGGACTTTTAAGACTTCTTTTCCATCTTTTTTAGTTTTCTAATCCATATTAATCGAGCAGCAATTTTTTTTTTAGTAACTTGAAATTATTGGATCATTCCAAAGCATTTGAAATATTTTTCACAAAACCATTCTTTTTGAACTCAAATTTCACCAACTGACGTCATATTTAATTACACTGCACAATTACAATTTTCAGTGTATTACAACCAATATATACAGATATAGAGATAAATACAATGCATATATTACAAAAAAAATAAATAAATACAGGGATCAATACAACTGGTTGGGAGGCCACATGGTCTGGAACCTGTCAGGACCAGCAGCTCACAGAGTAGAATCAAGTGCACAGTGTATCAAGTGGTTAAAGCAGAGGCTGGGCAAGAGACTGTCCACTGTACATCAGGTGCACTGTAAGAAATGTTAACTATCACCAACGCCCCAACCTAAAGGTTTTAATTTATCAAAATGTCACCATAATTAGTAAAACATCTACGGAGGGAAATTTTCCTGCTACTGATGCTTGTTTATCAACAGGAAAAGCAGACAGAGATTTGAAGGAAAGAGAACTCATTTTCATCATGTTGTTGAGTCTGCCCCTCCAGGCTTCCTGCCTGCCTGTCTCCTTTGTAACTGTATCACAGAGCCTGACATTTAATGAGTGCTCAATAAAGCTGCTCAGTAAACTTGCTGAATATGTTCACACACCCCAACCTGGATCAGTATCTCAGCTGCTATCACTGCTGGCCTATAAATAAAATTTTCTGGGGCTGGAGAAATGGAATGCTAGAAGGTTTGACTCATGGTCTATTATCTGCTAATATTTCCATCTTTTTCTTTACATTGTAAGTATGTTTCTTAACACTGATTAAATTTATAAATCAGGATCCTATTCATACTTACATTATTATTGTTTTAATGCTAATATTGATAGTATCCTGTAAATTATTCTATCTTGATTAAAGCCATTAGTGCTCATTAAAAAATAAAATTGGGTTGAATGTCCTATTGCGTTTGAATTTCACATTCCCACAATGCGTGGCAGCTAATGCTTCCAGTTTCTGGCACTACTACTGAGAACATAAAAGTTCTCCTGGAACTAACAAATTACTTCCCTTCCAACACAATTATATAATCTGAGAATTGAATGGCACCCTAGAGATTATTCCGTGGTCCAAAATCCCTCCCAATTAAGGGTTCCAATCAAAAACCACTCAACTTTTTGGGACAACGAGGGATGTTTATCTTTACATCCCATGTTACAGAATGCTGCACCGATATAGTAGGCTCTTAATACATATTAAACAAATCTAAAACACACCCCTTTCATTAATTTTATTCTTCCTAGGCTTTAGCTGTATTATCTACTGAATCTGTAATTAAAGATTTGCATGAATCTTCTGCTCATTAACCAATGTTCAGAAAGAAATTCAGTAGAGGAAACTTCATGATCAGTCAAATGTTTTAACATCAATGCTGCTTGTACCGTTGCATAATAAGCCTTTAACAGAAAACAGAAAACCAAGTCTTCATTACTTTGCTTATGATCCATAAGGGGTTTCCAATTTATCCAAAATATTCACATGTTCTCAATTCCTTATGATTTATTTAACATGTAAAGTCTTGTCATTCATACAATTATATACCCTTCTACTTATAATTGGGGTTCCCACAGATTTAACCATATTACTGCAGTAAGACATGTTATTATGCTAATTAGTTTTCCCTCCAATTAACAGCCTGTGATCCCGTCTGATTTCCCACAATACGACATGATAATGGAGAGAACAAAGCCTCTGGGGCAGTAAACATCACCATTTTACTTTATGCAAGTATGTATCCCAAAACAGTACACAATTTACAGCAAGGCACTGCCTAGCAGCTATTACAATGCATCGGTTTTGAGTACTTTTACAATATACATTTCCAAATCTAGTTTCCTACTGTTTTGCTGAAAGGGAACACACAAAATCTCTCAACAGAACAATTACAGTGCTTTTATTAACTTTTTTTTTTCCCACGCAATAAATTTCCACTTCCTCCTAAATATCTCTGGACAGCAACTTCTGGCAACCCATCTGTCTTTCATCACAGCTTCTTTTCATAACTAACGGGTCAAGTTCTTTTCTCTCCATTTCAACACGATGTACTGTACTTGCAGCACTGCCACGATAGCCCACTGCTGCATGCTGAAATACAGCATATTGAATTTCACTGTCCTTCATTGTTTCCAGTTTAACTGCCATTTTACCACCATACACACGAGAGGAATGCGTTCCCACAGGCATCTTATGAATTTCCAAAGCAGCTATTCTTTGAGGATTTACAAAAAAACATTTGCCTTCTCTGAATTCCCTTTATTACCAGAGAAACGGCTTTGAGGAGTTTCGAGATTTTTTTTTATTATATGCAAAAAGAAACTGATTCTAAGCATTTCTATTTTGCAAGCAAATTTAATCCTAAAGATCTTCCTAGGGCAATGGAGGAACATCCGGGCAAAGATTCTTAAAAGACCGATTTTGGCTTTCCCAATTAAAATGAAAAAATTTTCAACCCACAAAGATTATCTTATCAAATTGTCCTTTCCTCTCAGGCTTACACCATATGGGCTACCCAGCGCAGTGGAAAATAAACAACTGGCTTTGGCTTTTGCACAACGCCCTAAATCTTCCTAAAACTCCCCCCACCGCCTCGGGCTCCCAGACGTACATAATCCCTCGGCAAACCCCGAACCTGCCAATGAAGTGGTTGCTTTCTCCGCCACAAAGGGCCGGCCCCGCGCCGCGTGCACGGCGGCTCCTGCACACACACATGTGCCGGGCTGGCCTGACACAAGCGCGGGGCTGCCCTCCCCGGACCCCAAGCCGCAGGCCCGACCCGAACGCCGCGCGCTCTCCCCGGCCACCGCCTTCTGCCCTCCGCCCCTCTCTCCTCAGTGACAGGATGCCCGCTCGCGAGTGCCCGGCCGCGAGCTGCCGTCCCCGTCGGCCCGAACCTCAGACCCACTTCCCCTCCGCCCACCGTCCTCGTCCCTTTCCCCCTCGCCCTCGCCTCAGGAAATTTCGTCGGAACTTCACTCGGGCCGAACCGAGCGGCCGGGCCCGGGCCGCGCCCCCCACCCCCCACCCCGCGCCTCAGTCCGAGGTGACCACCGACCCCGGAGACCCCCGGCCGGCCCCGCGCCTCACCTCCTCCTCACTCTCGCTGCGGAAACACAGGCACGCGGCCCGCTTCTTGTAGCCGTCGCCGTCATAGGTGCGGGTCTGGTTCGACTTGAGCTTCATCATCCTCCGGGCCCGAGTTGGGGGGTGCGGCGCGGGTCTCGGGAGTCGAGGGTGGGGAGCCCGCTCCGGACGGCCGCGCGCGCGCGCGCGCCCCCGGCTCGGCCAAGGGAAGCAGGGAGGGGGAGCCGCTACTGCGCTACACGGCTCCGCCGCTGGCTCGCCGCGGCCGCCTCATTCCCCTCGGCCGAGGCCCCGCTCCGCCGCCGCCGTCACGGCTGCCGTCGCCGCCGCCGCCGCGGCCGCCGCCCCCTCTGCCGCCGCCACCCCCGACGACGACCGCGCCGCCATCTTGGGCGCGCTACGTCAGCGGCGTAAGGCCGCGCCGGCCTGCGGGACGGCCGCGCGCTCGCAGCGCCTGCCGCGTTCGGGAATCGCGCCCTCCCAGTCCGCGCGGCGTAAACGAGCGTCTGGGATGAGAGGGCGCCGCGGTTCGACGCAGCCACTACGCCAGTAGCGTAGGGGCGGGGACTGGGAGCCGCTCTAGGAGGAAGCGGAGGGGAAGAGGGTGCGGGTGCTGGGCTTCCCCGCTCCGCTAAGGAGGCGGAAGCGAGAATTTGCCCAAGGTCACGCCGCCTGGTCCTTGGCCTTGCCCATCCATCAGGGAGCGAGTGAGAGAGAAGGTCTAGAGGTAAAAAGTAGGATGCAGTTAAACGTAATGGAGAGTGCAACCCGAGATGCCTGGAATTAAGCACTGCACAGAAACGGGGCAGAAGGTGGTGCGCATTGCATTGACATCCAGGATCTCTGACAAGTCTATGGGCTGGGTCATGTAGTTCACTGAAAGGACAGGTGTTTTATCTTACATCTCTTTATCGTGCAAAAAGGCAAATGCTTCATCTTTAGGTATACAGGAGGGCTAGAAAGGAGTGAGGAAGACAGTGTGCAAATCATAAGGCATCATCATTTGGGCAGTAAAAGAGGATATACTGTGGATGTCAAATAGATTCTCCAGGGAAGGACATACAGCCAGACGCCCTCCAGCAAGGTAGAAGGAGTGTGACTTGTGAAAGTTCTTAATAGCCCACACCGAAAGTAGTCCATGTGGATGCCCCGGAGGTTCTGAAAATCCTGTGTGGGATTTGTTTGTGAACTGCTTATTACCTTCCCCCGCCTTTTTTTTTTTCTTTTTTTGAATTTGTATGTATTTAGCATAGTCCAACCCACTCCAGTGTTCTTACCTGGAGAATCCCAGGGACGGGGGAGCCTGGTGGGCTGCCGTCTATGGGGTCGCACAGAGTCGAACACGACTGAAATGACTTAGCAGCAGCAGCATAGTCCGAAAAGATCAGGATTTGAAGCCAAACAAACCTAAGTTGGAATTCATTTACATAATTTATACGCCTCTAAAATAGAAATAAATGCATTTGACACCTGGCACATAGTAGTCACACAATACATTGTAACTACAAACATACCTCGATTTATTTCACTTTGTTTTTGTCTTTTTACAAATTGACGGACTGTGGCAATCCTGCATTGAGCAACTTTTTTCCAACAGTATTTGCTCACTTGTCTCTGTGTCACATTTTGGTAATTCTTAAAATACTGCAAGTTTTTCATTATACTATGATCAGTGATCTTTGAAGTTACTGCCATAACTTGCTGAAGGCTCGGATGATGGTTTGCATTTGTTAGTGATGAGGTTTTTCCTTTTTTTGGTTGTAGTGGGTCTTCATTGCTGCTCACAGGCTTTCTCTAATTGCAGTTAGCAGGGGCTACTCTATTGTTGCAGAGCACAATGCTTCCCTGGTGGCTCAGATGGTAAAGAATCTGCCCGCAATGTGGGAGACCTGGGTTTGATGCTTGGGTTGGGAAGATCCCCTGGATAAGAGAATGGCTACTCACTCCAGTATTCTGGCCTGGAGAATTCCATGGACTGAAAGAGACACAACTGAATGACTTTCACTTTTTCTTGTTGCACAGCACAGGCTCTAGAGCTTGGGCTCAGTAGTTGTGGCTCATGGGCTTGGTAACCCCGTGGCATGTGGGATCTTCCTGGAGGAGGGATCGAACCTGGTCGATGTCCCTTGCATTGCAAGGTGGATTCTTAACCACTGGACCACCAGGGAAGCCCATGAAGTACCTTTAAATTAAGGTATATGCATTGTTTTTTAGACATAATGCTCTTGCACACTTAATAGATTATAGTATAAACATTTGCCTTAGGAAAACAAAAGTTCCTGTGACTTTTGCAATATTTGCAATCTTGCAAAATTGTTTTATTGCAATATTTGCTTTATTGCATGGCCTGAAACTGAACCAGCAATATCTCCAAGGTATGCCTGTAATGTTATTGGCATTTCACTAAGCCCTGGACACAGAAGATATGGAATTTCAGTTAGTTGTAGTTAATCTTCACAGATTAACAGAATTCCCCCAATACTGGTCATTTTGGTTGTCTTTCTAGCTTCTTCCTCTGCCATTTTGTCTCTATTTTTTAAATATTTATCTATTTGGGTGCCTCAGGTAACATGTGGGCTTCTCATTGTGCTATATAGGCTCAGTAGTTTGTGGCATGCAGCTTAGTTGCCCCATGGCATGAAGGATCTTAGTTCCCTGACCAGGGTTTGAACCTGACCAGGAATCAAACCCATGTCTCTTGCATTAGAAGGCACATTCTTAACCACAGGACCATGAGGGAAGTCCCAAACACCCCAATTTTTAAAAATGGAACATGTAATTGAACAGATACTTGACAAAATAAGACCCAAAAATTCCCAAGGAACACACAGAAAAGTGCTTAAGATCACTATTATTAGGTAACTATAAAATTACAATGAGATACAACGTCACACTCATTAGAATGAATAAAATCAAAAAGACTTGCAACACTAAATGTTGGCTAGGATGTGAGCAACTGAAACTCTGATACAATGGTCCTGTGCCAGTTGTACAATGAAACACCACTCTGAAGAAACTTTTAGAAAATTCTTACTAAGTTAGACCTAACCTATGACCCAGCAATTCCATTCCTAGGCATTTACTCAATAGAAGTGAAGATAAATGTCCACAAAAAATTACGTAAGAATGTTTATGGCAGCCTTATTTGTAATAACACCAAACTGGAAGTAGCCCACGTGTCATAAGGAAAATAGATAAATGATGGTATATTCGTGCAATTGAATACTACTCAATCATAAAACAGATTACTGACACATGCAGTAATATGGATGAATTCCAAAAACATTATAAGTGAAAGAAGCTTCTCATTTTGAAAAGTTTATGTTGGGAACTCCTTGGCAGTCAGTCCAGTGGTTAGGACTTTGGGCTTTCACTGCAGAGGCTCAGGTTTTGATCCCTGGTTGGGAAACCAGGATCCCACAAGCCATGCAGTATGGCAAAAAAAAAAAAAAAAAAGTGTATATAATATATATATATATATCTCCATTTCTATAAAATATAAATACAGACCAAACTAATCCGTGATAGAAATCTGATAGTGGTTGTAGGAGGGCTGAGGAAGGAATTGTCTGGAAAAGGGCAGAAAAAACATCCTGGGGGTATAAAAATGTTTTATGTCCTGTTTTAGGCAGCAATTATACAGGAGTATACAACTGTGAGAACTCATTGAACTGAATATCTAAAATCTGTGCATTTTATTGTATGTTCATTATGTTTTAATTTAAAAGGTTAAAAATCAGTGATTTTTAATATCCTAGGAGAAAACAATGAGAAAATCAAATTAAACACAATTCCATTTAAAATACCATAAGAATCCTTAGGAATAAATTTAACAAAACATTTTGCATTAAACATTATAAAGCATTGTTGAGAGAGTCTGAAGAAGATCTAAATGAATGGAGAGATAAACCATATTAATCCACTGAAAGATTTGAGAGTGTTAAGAAGTTAATCCTCCCCAACTTGATCTGTATATTCAAAGCAATCCCAATCAAAGTCATGCCCACATTGTAATCCCCAGACTTTACACAGAAAAGGGGACCCTCCAGATGTGATTAAGGATCTCAAGATGGGGACATTAGCCTGCATTATCTGGGTGGGTCCAAAATAATCAAAAGTGTCCTTAGAAGGGAAGGAAGGAGACAGGAGAGTCAGAGACAGAGAAGATGATGTGATGACAGCGGTAGAGGTCAGGGGGAAAGAGACTTAAAGATGCTGGTTTTAAGATGTTGGAGGGGGCCATAGAATGCCAGTGGCCTCCAGAAGCTAGAAAAAACAAGAAAAGAGATTGTCCCCAAAGCAGCCAGAGGAACAACTCTCCTGACCCGTTTAGGACTTCTGACCCCTGGAACAGTTAAGATATTAACAATAAATTTGTGTTGTTGTTTTTCTTTTTTTGGCTATGCCTTATGGCATATGGAATCTTAGTTCCCTCACCAGGGGTCCTCCCCTACGTTGGGAGCGTGGAATCTTAACCACTGGACCACCAGGGAAGTCCCTAAATTTGTGCTGTTTTAGACCCCTAAATCGGAGAAGGCAGTGGCACCCCACTCCAGTACTCTTGCCTGGAAAATCCCATGGACAGAGGAGCCTGGTAGGCTGCAGTCCATGGGGTCGCGAAGAGTCAGATGCAACTGAGCGACTTCCTTTTCACTTTTCATTTTCATGCATTGGAGAAGGAAATGGCAACCCACTCCAGTGTTCTTGCCTGGAAAATCCCAGGGACAAGGGAGCTTGGTGGGCTGCCATCTATGGGGTCGCACAGAGTCAGACACAACTGAAGTGACTTAGCAGCAGCAGCAAACCTCTAAATATGTGTGGATTTGTTATAGCAGCAATAGGAAATGAATACACCTGGCAAAAAATGAAAACATATGTCCACAAAAAGACTTGTACAAAATGTTCACAGCAGCTTTAATTCATAATAGCCAAACAACACAGATGTCCATCTGTGATGCAGGGGCATTCGGGGGTGGTGTGGGAAGGGGTGGGGAGGTGGATTAACTAAAAAGAGACATAAGAGAATTTTAGGAGAAAGTGAAAAGTTCTCATCTTGATAGGGGTGTCAGTGCCCTCCAGGCCAAAACCAAGCATATACCAGTAGTTGAACGACCTGGGATTTTTGCTTCTTGCAGTGATGGAGAACACATACCAGGGAGGAGCCTAGGGTGTCTCAGGTGTTAAAAACCACTTAGGTTAGGTGATTTGGGGCAGGTTTTAAAGAAACAGGGCTTTGTTCTGGATTGGATGCTGTAGGGAAGCAGGGTAATTCTATGATTGGGTATCTTAAAAAAATCTTTCCTAGAAGGAGGGAGGAATGAACATGGCTAAAGTCATAACTGGTAGAGAGGCAGTCTCTCCTATCAGCTAGGAGAGAGGTGTGCTTTGTATTTACTGGTTTACTGTGAACTTGTTTTTCTCTGTGCTTAGACAAGATTATAAGGGCTTCCCTCATAGCTCAGTCGGTAAAGAATCTGCCTGCAGTGCAGGAGACCTGGGTTCGATTCCTGCGTCGGGAAGATCCCCTGGAGAAGGAAATGGCAATTCACTCCAGTATTCTTGCCTGGAAAATCCCGTGGACAGAGGAGCCTGGCAGACTACAGTCCATGGGGTTTCAAGAGTCGGACACGACTTAGCGACTAAACCACCACCACCACAGACACGATTATAAAGTTTTTTGACTTTGAGTCACAGTGTCACCTTCTCTGATGCTGATGTTTGATGACATTGTTTATATCCAACAGGAGAGTGACTTGGCCTCACTGTGAGTGCCAGGCAACTTCCAGCATGCCAAAGCCTGCCTGTAAGGGTCAGGCCAATTCCTGGATGTCAGGGGCTGCTTTTCTCTTTCTCAGGCAAGTGAGTTACATGGTTGGATCCATTTGTCAAAGGGGTAGAGTTAGGATTTGTATATTACATTGTCAGTTGGTCTGCAAATGCTCTATAAAGAAAATAAAAATGAATAAGTTGTAGTACATCCACACAGTTGAATACTACTCAGCAATAGAAAGGAAGAAACTACCTATACAGGCAACATCATAGATGAATCTCAGAGCCATATGCTGAGCAAAGTAAGTCAGACACAAAGGAGGATGTACTGTGTGGTTCCAGTGTTCTTTAATATGTGTGTGTGTGTGTGTGTGTGTGTGTGTATTTATATGACTGTACCAAGTTTTAGTTGCAGCTTGTGGGATCTAGTTCCCTGACCAGGGGTTGAACCCGGACCCTCTGCATTGGGTGCATGAAGTCTTAGCCACTGGACCACCAGGGAAGTGCTCTGGTTCCAGTTTGCTGATATTCTGGGGAAGATACAATTATGAAGAGAGTGTTGACCACACAGGGGCAGCACAGCGGACCTTTTTACAGTGATGGAAAGGTACTATAGCTTTGCTGTGGTGGTGATTACATGCCTGTGCTTACTCGCTCAGTCATGTCTGACCCTTTGCAACCCTCTAGACTGTAGCCCACCAGGCTCCTCTGTCCATGGGGATTCTCCAGGCAAGAATACTGGAATGGGTTGCCATGCCCTCCTCCAGGGGATTTTCCCAACCCAGTGATCGAACCCAGGTCCCCAGCATTGCAGGAGGATTCTTTACCATCTGAGCCACCAGAGAAGCCCAAGAATACTGAAGTGGGTAACCTTTCCTTTCTCTAGGGGAACTTCATGACCCAGGAATTGAACCGGGGTCTCCTGCATTGCAGGCAGATTCATTACCTGCTGAGCTACCCAGGAAGCCTGGTTACATGCCTATGTTTATCAAAACTCAGAACTGTATCCCTGAAAAGGGTGAATTTTACTGCATGTAAACTTGACTAAAAAATTACCAAGTTAGGGGTAAGTGAGTAACAGAAGCAGAAGATATTAAGAAGAGGTGGCAAGAATACACAGAAGAGCGGTACAAAAAAGATCTTCACGACTCAGATAATCATGATGGTGTGATCACTGACCTAGAGCCAGACATCCTGGAATGTGAAGTTAAGTGGGCCTTAGAAAGCATCACTACAAACAAAGCTAGTGGAGGTGATGGAATTCCAGTTGAACTATTTAAAATCCTGAAAGATGATGCTGTGAAAGTGCTCCACTCAATATGCCAGCAAATTTGGAAAACTCAGCAGTGGCCACAGGACTGGAAAAGGTCAGTTTTCATTCCAATCCCAAAGAAAGGCAATGCCAAAGAATGCTCAAACTACCGCACAATTGCACTCATCTCACACGCTAGTAAAGTAATGCTCAAAATTCTCCAAGCCAGGCTTCAGCAATATGTGAACCGTGAACTTCCTGATGTTCAAGCTGGTTTTAGAAAAGGCAGAGGAACCAGAGATCAAATTGCCAACATCCACTGGATCATGGGAAAAGCAAGAGAGTTCCAGAAAAACATCTACTTCTGCTTTATTGACTATGCCAAAGCCTTTGACTGTGTGGATCAATAAATCGTGGAAAATTCTGAAAGAGATGGGAATACCAGACCACCTGCCTCTTGAGAAATCTGTATGCAGGTCAGGAAGCAACAGTTAGAACTGGACATGGAACAACAGACTGGTTCCAAATAGGAAAAGGAGTACGTCAAGGCTGTATATTGTCACCCTGCTTATTTAACTTATATGCAGAGTACATCATGAGAAACGCTGGACTGGAAGAAGCACAAGCTGGAATCAAGATTGCCGGGAGAAATCTCAATAACCTCAGATATGCAGATGACACCACCCTTATGGCAGAAAGTGAAGAGGAACTCAAAAGCCTCTTGATGAAAGTGAAAGTAGAGAGTGAAAAAGTTGGCTTAAAGCTCAACATTCAGAAAACGAAGGTCATGGCATCCGGTCCCATCACTTCATGGGAAATAGAGGGGGAAACAGTGGAAACAGTGGAAACAGTGGCAGACTATTTTTCTGAGCTCCAAAATCACTGAAGATGGTAACTGCAGCCATGAAATTAAAAGATGCTTACTCTTTGGAAGGAAAGTTATGACCAACCTAGATAGCATATTCAAAAGCAGAGACATTACTTTGCCAACAAAGGTCCATCTAGTCAAGGCTATGGTTTTTCCTGTGGTCATGTATGGATGTGAGAGTTGGCCTGTGAAGAAGGCTGAGCACCTAAGAATTGATGCTTTTGAACTGTGGTGTTGGAGAAGACTCTTGAGAGGCCCTTGGACTGCAAGGAGATCCAACCAGTCCATTCTGAAGGAGATCAGCCCTGGGGTTTCTTTGGAGGCAATGATGCTGAAGCTGAAACTCCAGTACTTTGGCCACCTCATGCGAAGAGCTGACTTGATTGGAAAAGACTCTGATGCTGGGAGGGATTGGGGGCAGGAGGAGAAGGGGACAACAGAGAATGAGATGGCTGGATGGCATCACTGACTCAATGGACATGAGTCTGAGTGAACTCCGGGAGTTTGTGATGGACAGGGAGGCCTGGCGTGCTGCGATTCATGGGGTCGCAAAGAGTTGGACACGACTGAGTGACTGAACTGAACTGATCTGAGTATAGGGATTGATGTAACAAGTGTGGCAGATTGTTGACTGTTGAAGCTTGGTGGTGCGTATATGGTAGCTTATTACACTTTTGTGTTTATATTTGAAATTTTCCATATTTTTTTATTTTAATGGAAAGGGGAATCTCTGTGTGATGATGGCAAAGATGTCAGAGTCAATGACTGTTCATCCCTCTCCCTTCCAGTCTGCCTTCCTGTACTCTCTTTGCATATTGATGAGCTGGTGACCCTAGATTCTCAAACTGACCTCCTGCCTCTCATGCACTGAAATAAACTAGAACCATTTACTTTGACATTTCTTGCTGGTCCTCTTCAGAAATTTTTAATACCATTTGATTTGTGACTTTTACAAGTTTTGCTCCATTTTGAGGTCTCTTAATTCCCTCAGCTTGGGGATCCTCTCCCATTTAATATGTATTTGTATGTATTATCTTTCCTCTAATATGTATTTTTAAAGATGCCCTTCTCCTCACAATGGCCTCTTTGATATGTCAGTAAACCATGCAGAGCTTATTTTTTTTAAGTGGCTGTTCTTTTGGATTTGTGCCATGCATTTATCACGGGCTTCCAATAAAGCACTTTTAATAGACATGGGCTCCAGGCTTTCTACGGGTTGTAACTTTTTCAACAGTCCCTTTCAGTTCTCCCCCTGCTAATGCCCTCATTCTGTCGCAGATTCCCTTTCTAAAACCGAGCAATCCAATGATGGATTTCCCCCCTCCCTTTCCCGTTAGCGAGCTGAATGTGTATTGTGGTCACTATTGACTGCATGGCTTACCCGTGACCACTCAGTGCCCCAGTGCAGTCAGTGCGCAGACCTAGATTCCGTTTACAGTTTCCTGCAGTGGGGTTTTAAGTATTAATATTTGCCAAGCATCCGGCACTGCTGGCTACACCAATCCTCACCATTACGTTATTAACTACTCAACTATCAATCAACAGGATAAGACCCCAACTTTCAAACCTATTAGAGTGGCTAAAATAAAAAGACCAAACAGCCCAAGTTTCGGTGAAGATGAAAGCAATTCAAAGTCATGTGCTACCAGTGGGAAATGTAAAATGGTGCAGCCGCTTGGGAAAACAGTTTAGCCATTCCTCAAAATGTTACAAAGTTGCTAGGTGGTCTAGCAACTCCATCCCTAGGTATGTACCCAAGAGATGTAAAACTATGTGTCCTCACAAAGGAACATGAGTGTTCACTGTAGCTTTAGTCACAATTCCCAAAGGCCCACTAACAGGTGAATGGATTAAAAACGGTGCTGTGTCCCTACAATGGAATACTGCTGCTGCTGCTGCTGCTGCTAAGTCGCTTCAGTCGTGTCCGACTCTGTGCGACCCCATAGACGGCAGCCCACCAGGCTCCCCCATCCCTGGGATTCTCCAGGCAAGAACACTGGAGTGGGTTGCCATTTCCTTCTCCGATGCATGAAAGGGAAAAGTGAAAGTGAAGTCGCTCAGTCGTGTCCGACTCTTAGCGACCCCATGGTCTGCAGCCTACCAGGCTCCTTCGTCCATGGGATTTTCCAGGCAAGAGTACTGGAGTGGGGTGCCATTGCCTTCTCCTACTTTGCAACAAAAAGGAACTTGATACCAGGCAATGACTGTGATGAATCTCAATGTGGCTAAGAAGCCAGCCTATAAAAAAGTGCATATTGTATAATCCCATCTTTATAAAACTCTAGAAAATGCAAACTAACCTATATTGACAGAAAGCATATCAGGCACAAAGGCTGGGGATGGGGCGAGGGATTACCAGTCATTATTTTGATTTCATGGGCTTATACATATGTCAAAATTTATCAGACTGTACCTGATGAACTGTGGAATGAGGTTCATGACATTGTACAGGAGACAGGGATCAATACCATCCCCATGGAAAAGAAATGCAAAAAAGCAAAATGGCTGTCTGGGGAGGCCTTACAAATAGCTGTGAAAAGAAGAGAAGCGAAAAGCAAAGGAGAAAATGAAAGATAAGCATCTGAATGCAGAGTTCCAAAGAATAGCAAGAAGAGATAAGAAAGCCTTCCTCAGCAATCAGTGCAAAGAAATAGAGGAAAACAACAGAATGGGAAAGACTAGAGATCTCTTCAAAAAATTAGAGATAACCAAGGGAACATTTCATGCAAAGATGGGCTCGATAAAGGACAGAAATGGTATGGACCTAACAGAAGCAGAAGATATTAAGAAGAGGTGGCAAGAATACACAGAAGAACTATACAAAAAAGATTTTCATGACCCAGATAATCATAATGGTGTGATCACTCACCTAGAGCCAGACATCCTGGAATGTGAAGTCAAGTGGGCCTTAGAAAGCATCACTACAAACAAAGCTAGTGGAGGTGATGGAATTCCAGTTGAACTATTTAAAATCCTGAAAGATGATGCTGTGAAAGTGCTCCACTCAATATGCCAGCAAATTTGGAACACTCAGCAGTGGCCACAGGACTGGAAAAGATCAGTTTTCATTCCAATCCCAAAGAAAGGCAATGCCAAAGAATGCTCAAACTACCGCACAATTGCACTCATCTCACATGCTAGTAAAGTAATGCTCAAAATTCTCCAACCCAGGCTTCAGCAATACGTGAACCGTGAACTTCCTGATGTTCAAGCTGGATTTAGAAAAGGCAGAGGAACCAGAGATCAAATTGCCAACAGCCCCTGGATCATGGAAAAAGCAAGAGAGTTCCAGAAAAACATCTATTTCTGCTTTATTGGCTATGCCAAAGCCTTTGACTGTGTGGATCACAATCAAATGTGGAAAATTCTGAAAGACATGGGAATACCAGACCACCTGACCTGCCTCTTGAGAAATCTGTATGCAGGTCAGGAAGCAACAGTTAGAACTGGACATGGAACAACAGACTGATTCCAAATAGGAAAAAGAGTACGTCAAGGCTGTATATTGTCACCCTGCTTATTTAACTTATATGCAGAGTACATCATGAGAAACGCTGGACTGGAAGAAGCACAAGCTGGAATCAAGATTGCCGGGAGAAATCTCAATAACCTCAGATATGCAGATGACACCACCCTTATGGCAGAAAGTGAAGAGGAACTCAAAAGCCTCTTGATGAAAGTGAAAGTAGAGAGTGAAAAAGTTGGCTTAAAGCTCAACATTCAGAAAACGAAGGTCATGGCATCCGGTCCCATCACTTCATGGGAAATAGAGGGGGAAACAGTGGAAACAGTGTCAGACTTTATTTTTTGGGGCTCCAAAATCACTGCAGATGGTGACTGCAGCCATGAAATTAAAAGACGCTTACTCTTTGGAAGGAAAGTTATGACCAACCTAGATAGCATATTCAAAAGCAGAGACATTACTTTGCCAACAAAGGTCCGTCTAGTCAAGGCTATGGTTTTTCCTGTGGTTAAGTATGGATGTGAGAGTTGGACTATGAAGAAGGCTGAGCGCCGAAGAATTGATGCTTTTGAACTGTGGTGTTGGAGAAGACTCTTGAGAGATCCAACCAGTCCATTCTTTTTGTTTTTTTTTTGCAACCAGTCCATTCTGAAGGAGATCAGCCCTGGGATTTCATTGGAAGGACTGATTCTAAAGCTGAAACTCCAGTACTTTGGCCACTTCATGCAAAGAGTTGACACATTGGAAAAGACTCTGATGCTGGGAGGGATTGGGGGCAGGAGGAGAAGGGGACGACAGAGGATGAGATGGCTGGATGGCATCACTGACTCAATGGACATGAGTCTGAGTGATCTCCGGGAGTTGGTGATGGACAGGGAGGCCTGGCGTGCTGCAATTCATGGGATCACAAGGAGTCGGACACGACTGTGGGACTGGACTGAACTGAACTGAACTGACAGTCTAAATAAAGGCATATCTCATTTATCAGTCAGTCAGTCAGTCAGTTTAGTCGCGCAGTCGTGTCTGACTCTTTTCGACCCCATGAATCACAGCACGCCATACCTCCCTGTCCATGACCAACTCCTGGAGTTCACTCAAACTCACATCCATCACAGATACTGAGTTTTTTTTTTTATAAATTGAGGGTTGGTGGCAACCATGCATCAAGCAAGTCTATATCTGCCATTTTTAATTTTTATTACTATTTAAAAAAAATTTTACTTGGCTGCACCAGGTCTTAGTTATGGTACTTAGTTGTGGCAGGTAGGATCTAGGTCCCTGTCCAAGGATTGAACCTGGGCCCCTTGCACTGGGAGCGCCACGTCTTAGCCACTGGACCACCAGGGAAGTCATAGTGCCATTTTTTTAATTAATTTTTTTTTTTTTTTATGGGAGGAGAAGCCAATGTATTATGGCTAGTCTTTACTGGAAAGAAGGAATTCCACATCATATTCTGAGTGCATTAGTGTAATGCTCAGTGGGCCAACTGGTGTGGCACCAGCTTGTAATGGGTTCCACAGCTGGGGCATTGCTGGGCCTCGCCTTTGTGCAGCCAGAACCAGATGACAGTACTGTTGTCGTCTTCACAGATGCAGCCCACTGTCCGCTTGTTGGTGATGGAGGGGACTAAATTAGGATCTTCCTTGGTACATTAGGGTCTTCCTTGGTACCTGAGGTTGCCTTTGGGGCAAGCATATTGTATGGGTCCTGTCCCTTGCGAGCAGCCAGCATGACCTCCCTCTCTAGCCCAGTCGCCTGCTCTTCATCAGTAGGAGCACCACCTCCAGACGCCATAGAGCGCACCACGGAGACTCCATTTGGACCCCGGGCTCTCAGGGCCTGGGAGGCCAAAACTCCAGCTCCATGGAGTAACCTTGACGCCATCACGCCCACTACAAACACCAGCACTTCCAGCTTTAAAGTAATTTTTATTGGAGTATAGTTGCTTTACAATAGTCATATTAGTTTCCATTGTACAGCAAAGTAAATCAGCTGTATGTATACATATAACCATTTTTTTTCAGATTTCCTTCCCATTTAGGTCACCACAGAGCACTGAGTCCCCTGTGCTCTACAGTAGGTTCTCATTAGTTATTTTATACGCAGTATCAGTGGTATATATACGTCAATCCCAATCTCCCAACTCATCCAAGCCTCTCCCTTTCCTCCCTCAGTGTCCAGACACTTATTCTCTGTGTCTGTGTCTCTGTTTCTGTCTTGCAAATAAGATCATCTGTCATCTACCATTTTCCAACAGCATTTGCTCACTTCATATCTCTGTTATATTTTGTTAATTCTTACAATATTTCAGACTTTTTCATTATTATTTGTTATGCTGATCTGTGGTCTTTGATGTTACTACTGTGACTCACTGAAGGCTCAGATGGTAGTTAGCATTTCTCAGCAATAAAGCATTTTTAAATTAAGATATATATATTGTTTTTCAGACATAATGCTGTTACACACAACAGTGCATCATAACTTATACGCACTGGGAAATAAAAAAATTTGTGTGACTCATTTTACTGTGCAGAGGTCTGAAACTAAACCAGCCATATCTCCAAGGTCTGCCTGTATATGTACTTTATGTCAATTATACCTCAATAAAGCTGAAAAAAAAAAAGAATAAAAATAGGGACTTTCCCGGCAGTCCAATGATTAACACTTCACCCTCCAATGCAGGGGGCGCAGGTTTCCATCCCTGGTTGGTAAACTAAGACTCCACATGCCACTCAGTGTAACCAAAAATAAGAAGAAAAAGGAATAAAAGGAATACAAACTCCTAGACTTGGGGAAGGGAGCCCCAGGCTGCTTCTCCGGTTACTCTGTGGATCCGTGCCTAGGCCAGTCTCATGCTACTTTAAACTGTTCGACTGAGCTCCAAGGGTCACAGTGGCCCGCCGTGGGAGGCCTTCCTCTTGATAATGTTTGCTCCCCTCATCGCCAGAAGCCACCAGTTCAATTCCAGCCCCAGCCACGGGCCACTTAGTGTGTATTTCTAGGCCTGCCTCCCCAGCGCTGGCAGTCCCTCCGCGGTCAGGATGTATCAGTGTCACAGTCGCTTCTGCATTCCCAATCTAGGCTCCTGCAGAGACTTTTTTTTTTTTTTGGCTGCACCACACAGCAGGATTAGGAAATGGCAACCCACTCCAGTATTCTTGCCTGGAGGATTCCATGGACAGAGGAGCCTGGCAGGCTACAGTGCATGGAATCACAGAGTCGGACATGACTGAGTAACACACACGCGCGCACACACACACACACACACACACACACAGACAGCAGGAATGTAGGGTCTTAGTTCCCCAATCAGGGACTGAACCCAAGCCCCCTGTATTTGAAGCATGGAGCCTTAACTACTGGACAGCCAGGAAGTCCCTTCTGCAGAGATAGTTTTTCTTCACCAGTGTCCTTTCTACAGAAGGGGATAGCTCTTCGGAGACCACTCCTGCCAGGACATCATTCATGCAGCAAACAATTGTAAAGTAGCTACTACTCGGTATGAGACCCTGGGCTACGACCCTGGACAAGGTTGTGTCACAGAGAAAATGGTCTAACACCTGAGCAGCTTCCACACAGCCTGGAGAACTTCGGCGCCCAGGGCATACCAGGAGAAACCTCTAATTGGACTTTGCAGTAGGGTGGGTTCTACCAGGAAAGGCTTCTCAGAGGATATAATTTAATCTGAAGAATGAACAAGACCCCTGAGTGGACGGGGGTGGGAGAATTTCCCCCCACATGGAATACCACAAGCAAAAAAGCCTGAAGTTGAGAAAGGGCGTCAGTGTAGATGGATTCTGGAATTTGGAGCTTTGTTTTGGTCGACAGATGAACCTGTTAGGCCATGCACGGAGCCTGCCATTGCCTAGATTCTAGAAGGCTCTGGAAGGCAACATGGAACTTTGGAAGGATTTTAAGATGAAAGCGTCACTATGAACAAAGCTAGTGGAAGTCATGGAATTCCAGTTGAGCTATTCCAAATCCTAAAAGATGCTGCTGTGAAAGTGCTCCACTCAATATGCCAGCAAATTTGGAACACTCAGCAGTAGCCACAGGACTGGAAAAGGTCAGTTTTCATTCCAATCCCAAAGAAAGGCAATGCCAAAGAATGCTCAAACTACCGCACAATTGCACTCATCTCACACGCTAGTAAAGTAATGCTCAAAATTCTCCAACCCAGGCTTCAGCAATATGTGAACCGTGAACTTCCAGATGTTCAAGCTGGTTTTAGAAAACGCAGAGGAACGAGAGATCAAATTGCCAACAGCCCCTGGATCATGGAAAAAGCAAGAGAGTTCCAGAAAAACATCTATTTCTGCTTTATTGACTATGCCAAAGCCTTTGACTGTGTGGATCACAATCAAATGTGGAAAACTCTGAAAGAGATGGGAATACCAGACCACCTGACCTGCCTCTTGAGAAATCTGTATGCAGGTCAGGAAGCAACAGTTAGAACTGGACATGGAACAACAGACTGGTTCCAAATAGGAAAAGGAGTACGTCAAGGCTGTATATTGTCACCCTGCTTATTTAACTTCTATGCAGAGTACATCATGAGAAACGCTGGACTGGAAGAAACACAAGCTGGAATCAAGATTGCCGGGAGAAATCTCAATAACCTCAGATATGCAGATAACACCACCCTTATGGCAGAAAGTGAAGAGGAACTCAAAGCCTCTTGATTAAAGTGAAAGTGGAGAGTGAAAAAGTTGGCTTAAAGCTCAACATTCAGAAAATGAAGATCATGGCATCTGGTCCCATCACTTCTTGGGAAATAGAGGGGGAAACAGTGGAAACAGTGGCAGACTTTATTTTTCTGGGCTCCAAAATCACCGCAGATGGTGACTGCAGCCATGAAATTAAAAGACGCTTACTCCTTGGAAGGAAAGTTATGACCAACCTAGATAGCATATTCAAAAGCAGAGACATTACTTTGCCAACAAAGGTTCGTCTAGTCAAGGCTATGGTTTTTCCTGTGGTCATGTATGGATGTGAGAGTTGGACTGTGAAGAAGGCTGAGTGCCAAAGAATTGATGCTTTTGAACTGTGGTGTTGGAGAAGACTCTTGAGAGTCCCTTGGACTGCAAGGAGATTCAACCAGTCCATTCTGAAGGAGATCAGCCCTGGGATTTCTTTGGGAGGAATGATGCTAAAGCTGAAACTCCAGTACTTTGGCCACCTCATGCGAAGAGCCGACTCATTGGAAAAGACTCTGATGCTGGGAGGGATTGGGGGCAAGAGGAAAAGGGGACGACAGAGGATGAGATGGCTGGATGGCATCACTGACTTGATGGACGTGAGTCTGAGTGAACTCCAGGAGTTGGTGATGGACAGGGAGGCCTGGTGTGTTGCGATTCATGGGGTCGCAAAGAGTCGGACATGACTGAGCGACTGATCTGATCTGATCTGAAGATGAAGAATACCTTTGTTTACATGTGTCTCTCAAAACTGTGACTAGGGTGGGGAAAGTAGTGGAAATCAGAGCAAAGCTGCAGACAAGGGGCCTCTTAGGGCATTGCACTGGTTCTGGGGGAGGTCCACAGTAGCACGAAGCGAGGAGGAGGAGGAAGGACTGGGACTGTGGAGTATCTTGCAGTCCTGCCTCCACACCCAGCCTCATCACCTACGGCCAGTAGACCACAGAATAATCTCCTGAGACTTTGTCCTGAAAGCCCACTCTAAAATAATCACTGATGCATCCTCTGAGAGCCAAGAGTACTTTATGTTCATTGGAAACTTAGGCAGACCAGGTCCCAGGACAGATTAAACCAATTGCTCTAGCAGTGCTCTCAGGGAGATTCCTTTCTCCCAGGTCTTAGAACTGATGAATGCATTCTGAGGCAGACAAGGAGGAGCCTGTAAGCCCACATTGCTATAGGGCTACTCCAGGCTGCATTCCCAAAGCTTGGAGACAGTCTGGGCACAGGTGTCTCTTGTCTCTTAGTCCTCACTTAGCCGGTCTGGCTTCTGGAGACTAGGGCAGAATTGGGGAATTCCTAGGGCCCACACTGCCCTGCTGGAGGCCCAGGCCAGACACTCATGTAGGGAGGGTCCAGGTGGGCCCTCATGTCTTCAGGCCCAGAGGATGTATCCTTCTCAAAAACATTTTCATGTCCCAGCATCTAACATGGGCATGTGGCAGCTGCTTCTTGAAGGTTCATTTATTAATCAAACCAAAGTCTGGACTTTTAGAGAAACACAGACGCTTAAAGCTGTTGTTGGCACTCCCTGGAAGGGGACTGTATTTTTCAAGGAAAGGGGATTTGTGTCCATATAGGGAAGTTTGTATTAGGAAAATGTGCCTTCAGCTGTCAGCTTCAAAAATCCCTTAAAAATCCTCTGGAGCCTGTTTTGGTGGTAGCAGTGGTGGGGATTAGCTGGTGAGCCAAATATGGGGCTGGTGGGCAGGTGCCAGGCTTTCATGGGCCTCAAAACCAACCCTGGAAGAAAGGCTCAGTCTTCTCCAAAGCTTCCACCCAGTGATGGATGTGCCTGGGGGGCCTGCGCCCCTTGTACTCCATCCACCTCAAGTGACCTTCTCAGGCACTTGTAATAGCAAATATTTGTTTTTCCCAAACTTATTTTTTTAAAATCTTAATTTTTATTATTTAGTTGTGGCATGTGCGATCAAGTCCCCTGACCAGTAATTGAACCTGAGCCCCCTGCATTGGGAGCACTGAGGTTTAACCACTGGACCACCAGGGAAGTCTCCAAAACCTTAAATTTTGACGAGTTTCATAACCTGGCACCACCTTACATCTTTGTTCTCCAGTCCTGATTGGTCTCACCACCAGCCCCCCACCGGACACATGACCTCTGGGTCACTTCAGCCTTCACTCACTCACCACTGCCTTTGTCACTCACCATTTCCTTTGTCTGGACTAACAATTTGCCACCTATACAGTACTTGGTATTATGGTCTCAATGTAGAGCTTTGGTTTTGCTTTCCTAACTGAACAGTGAGGTCCTTAAAGGAAAATTTCAAGCCTTCCGAGAGCATCTATCAGCATCGATCCCCAAGCAGCTTATCAGTGACTATTGATAGGCAGGGGTCACCCAATTTCCCAACATAGGGGGAGAGAGGAGGGAGACTGGCAGGCAGCAAGAACACCTCCAACTGTGGATTTTTATCTGTATAACCCTGTAGATGCCTGGGGTTTTCCCAGAGTGCATGGGTGATCTTGGAGAACACATTCTGGAATGAATTTAAATCACGAGGGAAAGGGTTGGCAAAGAGCCCTAGCTGAGAAAGTGACATTTTAGGGCCAGAAAATCACCAAGGCTATAGAGGAAACCCATCTGCTCACTTGCTGGCCTCGGCGGGAAACACTAAAGCTGAGAGCTAACATTTCACAGCAGAATCCAGGTTAAACAATCACAAGGCGTGTGAACACAGGCAACCACTTGACATCGCTCGCGCCAGCAGAAAAATTGGATAAAAAGCAATCTTTGGCAAGGCAGCCCAGGCTGCTCTGAAACAGCTTCTCCCAACACTGCCGCTCTGCCAAGGCAAGTTTCTGCTCATTGGTGGTTCACAATACCAAGTTCACCTCCCAGGACCGAGTGAACTCAGGGCTGCTGTCGGCTGCCACCCTGTGGTCTAAATTACAACAGCCTGTCAAGACTGAAATTGGTGGTTCAGCTTTTAGTTCAGTTCAGTTGCTGTGTCCAGCTCTTTGCAACCCCATGGAATGCAGCATGCCAGGCTTCCCTGTCCACCAGGTCGGTGATGCCAACCAACCATCTCATCCTGTTGTCCCCTTCTCCTCCTGTCTTCAGTCTTTCCCAGCATCAGGGCCTTTTCCAATGAGTCAGTTCTTGGCATCAGGGGGCCAAAGGATTGGAGCTTCAGCCAATAGGTGAACCGACATGGCTTTGTGGTTGCCCAGCGCAAAACCACTGATGCAGCTCAGCAAACTGCTACCAGTCTCACCTGGCTCTCTCTCCCTCTCCATATAAAGCTGCAGAACCCCACCAATGATCCCCACGTTCCCATACCCCTGAAAAGCCACTTCAGCTAGTCTTGCTGGCTTTCCTTACCTTGGTGGGCCTGCTGGCTGACCCAGAGCTGCTCCTCAAAAGCTGACCCCTGTGCAGGAAGTGCCGATTATAACCATCAGCAGCCCTTACTTGATCTGCAAAGTGAAGTTGGCATCTCACCCAACAAACCTGCCTGCAAGCCCATGCCCCTGGGCCCTCAACACCTGCCCCCTGGCACTGTGCCAGGCAGATGGTGTTTGTAGTGCAGGACCACAGCAATTGTCCCATCAATCCTCTCTGGGTACTTACAAGATGGCACTCTGGTTAGAGGACTCTGCACTTCAATTGCCCTGGGCCCGGGTTCATTCCCTGGTGGGGGAATGAATTTCCTGCATGCCAGGCAGTGTGGTCAGAACGGGAAAAGGTGACATCTGGCCTCACCAAGAATAAACACCATTCACTCATGTCATCCTGGGTCACCACCAACAAACTTCAGGAAAACAGTGCATTTCCTGTTTTGCCAGAGCCCTGGGACAGCAAGAACTCCAGTTGTCAATTATTTTTCTGACTATGCAGAGATAAAAAATCCCAGGGTGGGGTAAGGGGCCTTCAGATGGCTGGGCAGTCCCTTTGGGATATTTTCGTGTGTTTTTCTGTTTCTTATAAACCCCGAGCTTTGAAGATTAGTAATTCCAGCACCAACTGAACAGCAGCTTTCCTACCAGACAGAGCCGAGCCAACACTGTCGGTCTGGTCAAGACGCTCAACCTTCCCACAACCTCCCAGAATGGTGACCACACTGGACAGGGCTCTACAGGGAGCAAGTGCTGGAACAGGGAGGGCCCGGGTCAAAGCCAAGCACTACAGCTCGAACAGCAACGAGTGATGTCACCCTGGAAAATGACAATTCCCAAAACCAATCTGGTCCTGCCCCACTTACACTCTAACCCTTAAACCTGAACTATTCCTGTTTAGGCTAGATAATGCAAACAAAACAGGGCACACAAGATTATTTTCTTCTGTTTACAGGTTTATTCAACACAAAACAATCCCTTTCAACTTCACTGAGGTGGCTGACCACGTCCACGACCAAATCCGCCTCTCTGCAAGAGAAAGTACATCAGCATCAGTGGTGTGCCGGGCGCCGGGCCTCATCGTCACTGCAGAGGCTCCCGAATGTAAGGGCTCGGGGGATCCAGCCTGCCTCTCACAGACTCTGGGGTCACCTTTGTAAACTGGGAGTGAAGACCCCCATTCTGGGGCACATGGAAGCACCTAGCAACAGGACATGATCCTGTGTCACCATATACACTTTCCCACAAAGCAGACCTAGAGAACAAGCATGTCCCGTCAAGAGCTGCTCAGGGGCAGCAGCTGTCCTGACAGTGATACACCATGCCAGGGCTGAACACTATACTTGGATTAACTACTCTCACAATTAGCTTGAAATAGGTACGACCACCAGCTCTACTTTATAGATGGGGAACTGGGGTCTAGAGCCTGCTCAATCTCCAGTGTCCAGTTCTCAGCTTAGTTCACGAAACTAACCCAGGGGGTAACGCTGACCATTTCTGAACTATAAAATATGACTGTGCCTCATGGAGTGTTGATTTGTGAGATTTCCAGTAATTTCTTTCTTTACAGAAGACTGCAGGCTGTGCCTGAATGTAAAAACCTATTTGGAATGTGTGGTTAGGACATCCCTGAAGCAGCAGATCCAAAGGGTTGAGAGCAAAAGGGGGACACTTACAAACTGGAATTCAGTTGCTGACCCAGCCCCGGCCTCGGCCTTCTTGTCGGCACCAGCTGAAATGAGAAACACAGATTTAGATGCATCAAATGGTCTGATCTACCACAGAACAAAGGCGGACAAGTGACCCAAGCTCATCTTGCAAGAAAAGTCATGTCAACAAAGAATGAAGTACAAGCAAATTACACCCTGCAGTGGGGAGACATCTTCTGAGCCACCTTTGCTCCCGCATTCTCCTGAGCAAGACATGTTTCTAAACTCACAGCCCGAAGTATTGCCTCCTCCAGGAAGGCTGCCTTGACCACAAAGTCGGGACTATATGCCCTTTCTATATGGCACTTCCTATCACTGAGTTACTTCCACGCTTCAGACCAGCACCCAGCTCACAGAGGGAGCTCAGTGACGGGAGCACTAAGAGGTGAAGGGTTCACAGAAACAAAAAGCAACTCTACTATCACCAAGGGAAAGAGGCAAACAAGATGAAAGATCCAGGACCGCCTTGCTCTATACAGCAGCCACCAGTCCCAACTGAGACGTGTGCAAAAATACCACGAGACTTCAAGACTCCGCCCTGCTCTATATAGCAGCCACCAGTCCCAACTGAGACGTGTGCAAAATACCACGAGACTTCAAGACTCGAGAGAACGCAAAGTATCTCACTAACGCACATATTAAAGTAACAGTTTAGGGCTTCCCTGGTGGCTCAGTGGTAGAGAATCCACCTGCCAATGCAGGACACCTGGGTTCAATCCCTAATCCGGGAAGATCCCACATGCCTCGGAACAACTTAGCCCATGAGCCACAGCTACCAAGCCTGTGCTCCAGAGACCGTGTTCCACAACGAGAAGCTACTGCACCACAACTAGAGTAGCTGCAGCTGGAGAAAAGTCCACCCAGCAGTGAAGACCCAGCATGACCATATATAAGTAACTTTTTAAAAATTAAGGTAACATTTAAAAATATACTGGAATTTAAAAAAATTTAATATACACTAAACTTTCTATAAAAATGTACAATTCACATTTGAGGGGCAGGGTGATAGCAGTGGCAGGGCTAAATCAGTAATTCATATCCAAATCGACCCTACCTCTGGCCCAAGTCAGACCACACCCACTACAGGCTGCTGCCTACTCAGCAGCAACCCCCAACCAGCGAGCCACTGTGTCTTCCCATCTTCATACCTGATCATGCCCATCTCCCCCTGAAATGCTCACTTCCCCACCCTCCACTTCAGGACCAACTGTCACATCCTCTGACCCATTTCCAGTGTACCATGACATCTAAAAAGAGCAACTTTCTCTGAACCAAGAGCCTGTCTGCTGGAGGAATTCTTTCTTAGGAGTATTTAGTTCAAGTGCTCACTTCTATCATTATTTCACATCTGAAGAATCAGGTACCACAAGTAGGAGACAACAGGGAAGTGAAAGTCATTCAGTTGTGTCTGACTCTCTGTGACCCCATGGACTGTATGTAGCCTGCCAGGCTCCTCTGTCCCTGGAATTCTCCAGGCCAGAACACTGGAGTGGGTTGCCATTTCCTTCTCCGGGGGATCTTCCCCAGGTCTCCTGCCTTCCAGGCAGATTCTTTACCATCTGAGCCACCAGGCAGGAGTAGTAAAAGTATAAATTCCCTTTTATACCTTGCTTTTATATCACAAATTACTACTTCTGCAATAAGGATAGTCTCTTTAAAACAAGCTGAATCCCTCCCCATCTTATTACAGAGTAAAACCTCAAGTCCTACCATGGCCCACAACTACAAGACATCCTCATCTAACACTCCTGCCATCTTGTTTGGACAAGCCAGACGCCTTCCCCCAGGAGCCTCACTACTCCCAGATGCTTGCTTCTATCTCACTTTGACAGGACCTTTCCTGCAAATCCTACTGGAAATTTCAATACCTACTCCCCTGCTTTAATTTTTCCCTGTGGCACCCACCGTGGACATGATTATACACCTATTTTTGCTTATTCATCTCCTAACACCAAAATGCAAGTTCAAGAGAGAAGAGCATCTCATCTTTTTATGTACACTACTACCCCCTAGCTCCTAGAATCGTGTCTGGCATAAACCACAGGCACTCAATGTATCTATTGTATGAACAGACATCTGTGGTTCCCATCAATGGGAATATCTGCTATTTAAAAACAAAAGTTTGCATTATTTTGGCAATAAAAAGAAACAAACGTGATTGGGCCCTGCCCTCAAGTAACTTACCACACAGGAACACAAAACAAAGAAAAGCATGTTGCTCTCCTGAAAGTTTTCAGTTTTGTTCCAGTTAAAGGTCTTTAAAGTGTTTTGTGTCCCCAGCTCAGACAGCGTCCCTCCTAACCCCCACCCCCGAAGAAGGCAAGACGCACAATGGACTCCAGATGGAATGATCTGAGATGAACCCAAGGACCTTCACTGGTCACCTTGGCATCTTCAAGGGCCGAGCCCCAGGCGGGGGAGAATCCTGAGACTCCACCCCAACACCAGATCCACACTCGGATACTCACGGGGCACGGCGCTTCGTCTGTAGGTGTCTCTGTCGGCTTCCCCTCGAGTGAGTCTTGCAGGTCGCTCTCCCTCCAGACCTGCACAGATTAAACCACAGTATGAACACAGGGAAACACAGGAACTCTGCTCCTTTCAGGTCAGGAAAATTCAAAACTGCTCTCCACTTTCACTTTGCAAAAACTCGGTTATGATGCGTTAATGGGACAAGAACTCCTACCCCCAGAACTGTCAGCTAGATACTTGCCATCAGTGACATTCTGACTCCTCAAAGACCTACGAGAATGCACATCCTATTAAAATGTTATACATGGCAACCCACTCCAGTATGCTTGCCTGGAGAATCCCATGGACAGGAGTCTGGCAGGCTCCAGTCCATTGGGGTTGCAAGAGTTGGACACGACTTAACAACTATACCACCACCACACCTGCAAAAGGTCTGCTTTCTTCTATTTCTCAACATAGATTTTCCAAATATCTGGCAAATAAAGAAACCCAGTCATTTCTACAAACATTTGAATAGCCAAAATTTTGAACTTGACCCATCTCTGAAATAGAAAACTTCTGGTGCAAACAGGAAAGGAGTCACCATAAGCGGCAAGCCTTACCTCCAATGTAAGTATATAAATAAAAGCCACCAAGATTCCTTTAATTCTGCTCAGGCTTTGCCTTATACCTCACTAGGCTGTGAAACATACATATTAAGGCAGATTTAAAAAGCGACAACATTCTAACACTGGAAGGTCAATCTAGCATTCTCTCTACCTTGTTACTCCACAAAATTATCTATAGCATTTATATGATTAAATAAAAGAGTGATTCCAAGGTCCAATGAAGAAACTTTGCTCTACACATATGTAATCCTACCTAACCAGTAGAACACCCTCGTGAGTTTTCATAAAGAATACAAATTCCTGAGCTCCATGACATCTTTCCAGGGAACCTAGGCAGTCTGATGATCATGTTTTTAGTAATCTCTGCATTTCATTACTCAAACTCATAAACGGCTCCTCTGGTACAGGGTTTTTTTTTTTTTTTAAAGAAAATAAGGGAACCATAAACTTGACAAATGCCAATTGTGAGCCAGCAATGATCTCAAGTGAGAAGGTAACTTCCTGCAAACAGGATCCTTTCATAGTGTTACTTATACATGTGTGTGTATACATACAGATATATATGTATATATACACATACACACACTCTCTCTCTACATCTGTTCTGTCCTATTTGGCTTTTGATTATTTTCCTCCCATTGCCAAGAAACTCTTTTCATTTTTTTCACGTGTGGTAAACAGCTTTGCTCTGGACCTCTTGAGGGATAAACACCTTGGTTTACTTGAACTCTCAACACCCTACCACATGTATCTGGCCTGTGTTTAATACCACTTCTTAGGATGGCCTGAAGACCTGTGTTCAATTCCATTCAAGGTTCTAGAACTTGACTTAGATCTTGCATGCCAGAGTACCCCAAAAGCTGATTCCACTCTTTCACCCATTCTGGATCCTGTGGAATTCATGCAACTAAACCTCGAGAGCAAACAAGTGGGGTCTGCTGCAAACAGGGACTTCTAAGATGACAAATACATCTACAAGTCTGTGGTCCAAGGCCATTTTTGCTGGTTAGAAGCAGCCATCTACAAAACCAGAGGGAGCACACAGCTCACCTGAAAACTGAAGGTGTACATGCTCAAGATGAAATTGAATTCTATCCAGGCAAGAGATGTGCTTATGTGTACAAAGCAAAGAATGACACTAATTCCTGGAGGAAAAGCTAACAAGACCAGAGTTATCTGGGAAAAAGACAACCCATGCTCACGGAAAACAGTGGCATGATTTGTGCCAAATTTCAAAGCAGTCTTCCTGCTACGGTCATCTTTAAGAATTTAAACTTAAACAAGTATGACTTTGTTCTCCTGTATTTAAAAAAAAAAAAAAGTTGATTCCAATGGTGATGTATTAATAAGACCACCTCCTGGACCACACAAAACCCCAGCATTTCACCTCTCCCCCCGAAAGATCTTCAGAGGATGCCCTTGCAGACATCACGTGAGCACTATACCTTTGGGCCTTGGCCGGCCAGTCTCAGGACGGCTGCGGCGCAGGGTGGCGGGCACGATCTCAGGGGGCAGGTGGAGGTAATCACGGAGATACTGGATGCCCTCGTTGGTGAGGTACCAGTAGAAATGTCTCCAGGCAAACTGTTCCTTCACGTAGCCTCGTGACTTGAGAGACTGTAAGACAGAACACCACTGTTAAGACAGAACTAGAGGCTTGAAGCTAGGAAGGCAGTGCAAACAGGAAGCTAAACTGCACAGCAGACGAGCTTCCACGGTGTATCTACCTTACAGCCCTTTAAGGTAGCAGGCGGCACTGGGAGTCCTGACCTCGCCTTGAACACCAGTGGAAAAGCCCCCCTCCACCCACACCCCAGCTACCTGCATGGCTTTCATGACGTGAAGATTGGGCACATTCTTGTCTGCTAGCTCCGGGTGCTTGGGCATGTGGACATCCTTCTTGGCCACCATCACCCCCTCCTTAAAAAGGAGTTCATAAATGGCAATCCGGTTCTTCTTAGGCATCAACATCTGCAAGAAGGAAGAAATCAGCAAGAATACTTCTGAGCACTGTGGCCAGAGCCATAACCCAGTTCATCACCCCGTAAGACTGAACCCACACACAAGAGTCACTATCCAACGGGTAGAAGTCTCAAACATACCGAAGAACATGCAGGAAACAGGAATTTAAACCCCTACAAACTTAAGCCCAACCGTCACTAGTTCCCTCCTCCACCCTGAAAAACAGGATTCATGGAGAAGTTGTCTGCACTTTAAGATAAAACGAGGGTGGGGCTAGGGGGACATTCCCACCTGATTTTCACTCTCACAACGCAAGTATAAACGGGGCAGGGGTCAGACCCTTATAGTGAAAGTCACTCAGTCCTGTCCGACTCTTTGAGAGCCTATGGAATTCTCCAGGCCAAATACTGGAGTGGTCTCCCGCATTGCAGGCAGAATCTTTGCCAGCTGAGCCACCAGGGAAGCCCAAAAATACTGGAATGGGTAACCTATCCCTTCTCCAGCGGATCTTCCCGACCCAGGAATCGAACTGGGGTCTCCTGCATTGCAGGCGGATTCTTTACAAACTGGGCTGTCAGGGAAGCCCCTCAGACCCTACACCCTCGGAGTGTTTGGGGCGCATCAGCAACTATACCTAATGCTGAACGCGCGCGGCGGTGCCTTCTGGCGAGCGAGAAGGGGCCAGAAGCCTGTCGATCTGTGACGGGTCTCTGACCCCAAAGCAAAAGGCTGAGGCCCTCACAGCCCACTCCTCTACTCCTAAACCAGAGCTCCATGGCCGAGCAGGGAGGCAGTTCGGAGGGTTCTACCCCGAAAAAAAGAAAAAAGCGTGAGGAAGGGACACAGTCTCCCCAGTCTCGCCCGGACGGTCCCCGCCACTCTAGGGTTTCATCTTCCCCTCCTCCATCCGGACACCAATCTTCGCCTGCCAGGGCCCCACTACTGCCCCCCAAGAAATGCGCTTCTGGGCCCTGCCTGCTCGGAAATGGACGTGCGGGGAGCGGGAGAGGGCCCCCGCCACCCTTAACCCGGCGAGGCACGACGGCGGCGGCGGAGACAGAGCCAGGATGGGGGCCGATGACACCGCGACGCCGGAGAGACTCACCGCGACGGTTGCTGTGTCCGGGGCCGGCGCTGGAAAAGAAGGGGCATGCGCGGAGCGAGGCCTCTTCCGGGCTGCCGGGCCCCGCCCCTTGTCAGGACCCGCGAGCTGCCTGGGGCGGCCTCGGCGGTGCCTGAGAGACTGGCGGCCCGGGAGCCGGCGTGCCTCATCAAGAAATGATCACTTTCTTGCCTGGTCGGGTCCTTTAGAAACACGCTACGTCTTTATTTTCTCCGTTTCCCACCGGTTAATTTAACTTATTATTATGTAAGGAATATATGTTCTTTGAGCAGGGAAAAGGAAATACCCTGCCTACAAAATAACAGTGACGGCAATACCAATAATGAAAGAATAAAATTCCATCAACCAGTGAGTCGCTATTAACGTTTTGGTATGAAGTGAAAGAAAAGTGTTAGTTGCCCAGCTCAGTCGAGTCCGGCTATTTGCGACCCCGTGGACTGTAGCCTGCCAGGCTCCTCTCTCTGTCCATGGGATTCTCCAGGCAAGAACACTGGAGCGGGTCGTCATTCCCTTCTCCAGGGCATTTTCCGGACCCAGGGATCAAACGTGGGTCATAGGAAATGTATTTTTTGACAAAACTGGGATGATTTGTACGTATGTTGTGATACGTATGTTGTACGTATTTGGAAACCTGTTTTGTTTTTTTTTTCTTTTACAGCTATATCATGAATCTCTCTTCAAGGTAATTAATACCTACAATTTTAATGACTATGTGATGGATGATTTAATCAACACTCTGTGATTGGATATATATATATATATATATATATTAATCCTTTAATGTTATAACTAATGATGCCACACACTTATCTACACACTTGTCAGTCTCTTTAGGACAAAGCCTTGGCAGTGTAATTGTTGAGTTACAGTGTTAGCTCACATTTTTAGGTTTTTGACACATGCCACATTGACTTCTGGAAGGCATTATCAGTTACATTCTGGTCAGCAGTTATTAACATTTTCTTACTGACTTGACATTATTCTCTATGTATTAAAGCAATTAACCCTTTCTCACGTATTTTTCAAGAATTTCTCCCAGTTTTTTTAGTTTGTCTCAGTTTTCATGGTATTTTAAAGAAGTTTCACACTTTTCTATTCAAATTGTTACGGTTTCAGGCTCTGGTGCAATGCCTAAAAAGTCACTCCATATTTCAACATCATATAAATATTCACCTATAGTTTCTTCAAGTGTTTCTGTCCTTTCACAGTTTAAAAATAAATTTGCAAGATGAAAAGAATTCTGGAGATCGATTGAACAACAATGTGAATTATTTAACACTACTGAATTGTATACTTAAAATGGTTAACATGGTAAATTTTATATTATGTATCTTGGTGGTGTTGGTTTAGTTGCTAAGTTGTGTCCAATGCTTTCAACCCCATGGACTGTATGTAGCCCACCAGGCTCCTCTGCCCATGGGATTTCCCAGGCAAGAATACTGGAGTGGGTTGTCATTTCCTTTTCCAATGTTATGTATGTTTTATCACAATTTAAAAAAAATAAGATTCAAACATGTATACAGATTTCTTTTTTAATATCTTGAACATTTGGACAAAGAACAACATAATCTAAGGACTGGTCAAGCAGATTTGGAAAAGAATACCATAGAATTCCTAGCAATAAAAACTAAAATGATTGAGATTTGAAAGTTAATTTTAAAAAATAAACAACAGATTTGATACACTTGAATAGAAAAATCATGAAATAGAAGACAGAAGTAAAACAAGAACAAAAACAAAAAGCATTCACCATGTAGTCCAGAGATTAAAAGAGACAGGACGAGTGAAGGCAGGCAGGGATAAATTAGGAGGCTGGAGTTAACATATACACACTACTATATATAAAACAGGTAAACAGCAAGGACCTACTGGATATGGCACAGGAGACTCTACTCGGTATTATGTAATAACCTATAAAGGAAAAGAATCTGAAAAAGAATATATAACTGAATCACTCCTGTGCCCTTGAAACTGACACGATATTGTAAATCAACTATATTTCAATAAAATTTGGGGAGTCATGGAGCAGGGCATGAGGACTCTTAGTTCCTTGACCAGGGATCAAACCAGTGTCCCCTGCAGTAGAATCTTGACCACCTGAACCACCAAGGAATTCCCAATACAATTTTTTTAATAAAAAATGTGGTAAAAAATAAAGGTGATGGAATAGCTGGAATAAAGGATTTGAGGTGGGAAGGATCAAGAGGGAAAGTCTAATATATGTCTATGTGAAATCACATAAGGAAATGACAGAAAACATGGGAAAGAGACCCTATCTTAATCCTCCAGAATTCTTGGAAGACAGCACACTTCAGATGTACTGCTCTCTTTAAATTCCAACTTGGATAAGTAAAAACAGATCCATGCCTAAACATGTCATAATGAAGATGCAGAACGTCAGAGATAAGGAGAAGATCTTGTAACTAGCCAGCAGGAAGAGACAGGGGTGATGGCTCACTTCCCAGCAGCAGCACTGGAATTAATGTATTTTACTGAAATACAGCCTCACAGGTCTCTTCCCTTACCAGAGCTAGAGTGATCCTGCTACTATATCAGACCAGGTCACTCCTCGGCTTAAAATCCTCCAATGACTCGCAGTTCATTTAATAGTCTTTGCTTTTGTTCAGTTGCTAAGTGAAGTGAGTGAAGAAGAAGTGAAGTCACTCAGTTGTGTCCTAGTCTTTGCAATCCCATGGACTGTAGCTTAACAGGATCCTCTGTCCATGGGATTTTCCAGGCAAGAATACTGGAGTGGAGTGACATTTCCTTCTCCAGGGGATCTTCCCGACCCAGGAATCAAACCTGGGTCTCCTGCATTGTAGGCAGCCGCTTTACCATCTGAGGCACCAGGGAAGTCCAAGTCATGTCCAGCTCTTTGTGACCTCATGGACTGCAGCATGCCAGGCTTCCCTGTCCTTCACTATCTCCCAGAGTTTGCTCAAACTCATGTCTATTGAGTCAGTGATGCCATCCACCCTCGGTCACCCCTTCTCCTCCTGTCCTCAATCCTTCTCAGAATCAGTCTTTTCCAACGAGTCAGCACTTCACATCAGGTGGCCAAAGTATTGGAGCTTCAGCTTCAGCATCAGTCCTTCCAGTGAATATTCAGGACTGATTTCATTTAGGATTGACTGGTTTGATCTCCTTGCTGTCCAAGGGATTCTCTAGAGTCTTCTCCATCACCACAGTTAGAAAGCATCAATTCTTCCACTCTCAGCCTTCTTTATGATCCAGCTCTCACATCCATACACGACTACTGGAAAAACCATAGCTTTGACTAGATGGACCTTTGTCAGCAAAGTGATGTCTTTGCTTTTTAATACACTGTCTAGGTTGGTGATTGCTTTTTTTCCAAGGAGTGAGTGTCTTTTAATTTCATGGCTGCAGTCAATATCTGCAGTGATTTTGGAGCCCAGGAAAATAAAGTCTGGCATTGTTTCCATTTTCCCCCATCTATTTGTCATGAAGTGAAGGGACTGGATGCCATGGTCTTCATTTTTTGAATGTTGAGTTTTAAGCCAACTTTTTCACTTTCCTCTTTCACCTTCATCAAGAGGCTCTTTAGTTCCTCTTCACTTTCTGCTATTAGGGTGGTGACATCTGCATATCTGAGGTAATTGATATTTCTCCTGGCAATCTTGATTCCAGCTTGTGAGTCCTCCAGCCTGGCATTTCCTATGATGTACTCTGTATATAAGTTAAATAAGCAGGGTGACAATATACAGCCTTGATGTACTCTTTTCCCAATTTTGAACCAGTCTGTTATTCCAAGTCTGGTTGTAACTGTTGCTTCTTGACCTTCATAGAGATTTCTCAGGAGACAGGTAAGGTGGTCTGGTATTTCCATCTATTGAAGAATTTTCCAAAGTTTGTTGTGACCAACACAATCAAAAGCTTTAGCATAGTCAATGAAGCAGAAGTAGATTTTTTCTGGAATTCTCTTGCTTTTTCTATAATCCAATGGATGTTGGCAAGTTCAACTTCGATTCCTCAGCCTTTTCTAAATCCAGCTTTTACATCTAGAAGTTCTCGTTACATCTAGAAGTTCACATATTGTTGATGGCTAGCTTGAAGAATTTTGAGCATTACCTTGCTAGTAGGTGAAATGAGCACAGTTGTATGGTAGTTTGAACAATTTTTGGCATTGCCCTTTCCAAGATGGCAGACAAGTCAACTTCAACTAAACCTTGATCTGCCAAGGCTATGAAAAATGTTCTTAAACAGCCTGAGAAAAATGCCCAGAGGGGCCCAGGTGAAAAGGGATGGGCTTGCTATTACTGTGGAAAGGAGGGGCACCTCAAGCGGGATTGCCCTCAGGCATCTAAGCCACCCCCGGCTCCACGTACGGTCTGCAAAGGACCACACTGGAAGAGATACTGCCCCCAGAGGCGTAGGTCTCCGGGGTCGGACTCTCAAGACAATCAGGACTGAAGGTGCCTGGGGGTTCCCACACAAGCTCCAGTCCTAATTACACCTGAGGAACCCTGGGTATTAATAGTTGTGGGGGGCCAATCCGTTGATTTCCTTTTAGATACTGGGGCAACTTTTTCTGTGCTTACTGAAGCCCCTGGATCACTTTCTTCCCCATCCGCTTCCATAATGGGACTGTCTGGATGAACCAGAAGGTATTATTTCAGTTATTCTTTATCTTGCAACTGAGATTCTGTGCTGTTTTCACACGAGTTTCTGATTGTGCCAGAATCTCCCTCACCCCTTTTGGGAAGGGATATACTGAGCAAGGTCCATGCCTCTGTTTTCATGAATATGGAGCCCTCCCTTTCTCTCCCTTTAGTTGAAACACCCACCAGGAGAAATAATCAGTCTGTGAGAGTTAATAAGCCTTTCTCTTATCAAGAAATACAAAGAATCAAGGAGGATCTGGGAGACTATTTAGAGGACCCAGAAAAATATATTAGAGCTTTTAAGGGTGTTACTATGCTTTATGACCTCACTTGGAAGGATGTGATGTATATCTTGGGACAAATGCTGACTCCCGAGTCATAGACTCGAGTTTTGGGAAAACTTCCTTGTTTGTCAGGATTCTTCGGCAGAGTATTTGGAAGCTCGCGACTGAGCTGCATCTGGCTGTTTTAAGAAATAAAAAAGGGGGAGATGTTGGGGGCCAGAGTGAGGCACTCCGCCCGTGGCAAAGGTCATGAGGAAGGAGGCTCGACATACGCAAAGGCGGGATCGAGCCTCAGGAGTCCCCCTGGAAATCCTCGAGCATCTACCCCCATAACCAGAGCCTGCCTACTTTACTACTTTGTGCTCTCACCTACACCTCTGACTTTATGGGGGGCTGTCCCCTACCACCTCTTTCGGAGAAGGAGTTAACTTAGAGCTCCAGTTAATAAAAACTCCTGGGCATGACAAGAGTGTTTTAACCTACAAACTCCTCTGAAGGTTCTCTAGCCTGCCTGACAGGCTTGTCTGGCCACATGTGATTGCTCACAGCCTCCCAACCGTGAGAGGCACGAGATGCTTTAAACCTTCTAAAAACAGGTTCCTTAGAAAAGTTAGAAAACCATTAGTATAAGTATAATGGACTGATTAGAAATTGTATTGGTGAAGGGTTTTTCATTTGTTGAGCCAATGTTTGTTGCTAAGTCTCCACATCCCCTGCCCTTACACACATTAATGAATATATAGAAGAAATAAGTATTAACCTTTGATATAAATCACGTTAGACCTTAGGCTAAGTAAATTCTTTCCTTAACTAAAACCCACTATACCCTCACCCTATAGGAATGTAACTTTATTTGGGTGGCATCTGTTTTAAGAATAATCACCCCTGGAGACATAAGTGTCCTGGTTGACTGACCGCTGTCACAAGGAGAGGGTCATAAATTGTCAGCAGGCCCCCTGGCCAGAAGATGATGTAACACCCCTAAGACCTCTGTATACATTTGTATGAAGCACCTGACTTTGATAAAAGTCAGGACTGCTGACCCCGCGTGACTTTTGCATAACATCTCAGTGTATAAAAGTAGACCATGGAAAATAAAGAATTGGGATCAGTTTCTCGAAATACTGGTCTCCCCATATCGCTCTCTCTCTCACTCTGGCTGAGTCTCCATCTGGAGCGCGGAACCCGCTATGCTTACTAATTATGCCTGGGCTTCTAAGATCCGACCGGGGAGGCCTCAGTGTCTCCTCTCCTTCGGGAGAACGGAAGGACACCTGCGGCCTACGTAAGTGGTGCAAACTTCTTGTCTTGAAGTTTTATTGGTCTCCCGCGTAAACCAAGCTACTCAGCCTCTTTTCTCCACTGAATTTTCCTACTGAGCTATCCTCATGCTATTACTCTTTACATCTTTAATTAATATCTAATTGAAGCTATTGTATCCTGATCCTCGCTGACGCCGTCCCCGCTTCGAATACCCTGGATCAGCCGGGGCTGGACCCTGGCACTCAGTATATGCTCATTGTAACATAGTTAAAGTGTTATCCCTCAGTTGTGTCTGACTCTTAATGATCCCATGGACTGCAGCCCACCAGGCTCCTCTGTCCATGGAATTCTCTAGGCAAGAACACTGAAGTGGGTTGCCATTTCCTTCTCCAGGAGATCTTCCTGACTCAGGGATTGAACCCAGGTCTCCAGCATTGCAGGCAGATTCTTTACTCTCTGAACTACCAAGGCACATATTGTAACATATCAGCGAGCTAAATGACACCCAGAGGCTCCATTACAGTTCTAAGGTTGTGGTTTAGTCGCTAAGTTGTGTCCAGCTCTTGGACTGTAACCCACCCAGCTCTTCTGTCCAAGGCCAATCATCAAAGATCAAAAGGTGGGCAGTGACCCACTTCCTGGAAATCTCTGCCTCTTCCCCAAAATAGTTGGAATAAACTTCCTACTCATTAGCCTATGAAATTACCCAACCCATAAAAGCTAGCCACATCACATTTTGAGGCCACACTCACTCTCTGAGATGGCCCACACTCTGTGGAGTGTGTTTCTCTCTGAATACATCCACTTCTCACCTGTCACTTTGTCTCTCACTCAATTCTTTTAGGTCCTAAAACCAGGTGTTGTGATCTCTGTTGGAAGATTGTGGGTTTTGTCTGGGTTCAAGTGTCAGTCTGAGGTGAACGGTTTGCCAATGTAGGAGACTTGGGTTCGATCCCTGGGTCAGGAAGATCCCCTGGAGAAGGAAATAGCAACCCACTTCAGTATTCTTGCCTGGGAAATCCCACGGACAGAGGAGCAGTGGGCTACAGTCCATGGGGTCACAGAATCAGACCCGACTGAGCACCACCATCCATATCTTTTATCTTCTTGGCATGTCTTCTGATATAAAAATTCTCCCTCCAAAGTGTTAGCTGGTCTCTCAGCATCATTTCCTCAATAAGCTATGCTTCTTTTTCTCTGGAATCTCACTGAGTTGTTTATGAGAGATGGATTCAGTTTTAGATTTTGTTGCATTTGTGCCTGTGAGACACATTGATGAAAAAAATCCAGGATTATTTTAGATAAAGAGCTCAGAATTTGTCCTGTGAGAGAGAGCTGGGTTAGATTAGGTCAGGGAACCATCTAAGACCCTGTGAGGTTCTGAGATCACCTAGAGAGGATGTGGAGTGAGGAGAGGATGTGGAGGGACCCCAAAGCACCCCCACTCGCCCTTGTTCCCCGCTCATCCATCCCTGGATGCAGCCTTCTCGAGGGCAGGGGCCATGCCCTGCTCCTCTCTGCATCCTCTCTAGCAGTTAGCACAGTGTCTCTCATGTGACTGGGGTACTTAATAGCGTTTCAGGAATAAACAGCAACCTCATGGTAAGCAGAGGAGATGAGAGTTTAGTGAATCAGGAAGGAGGACGAATAACAATACCCTCTGGCACTTAGAGAAGATTTCTCAGATGACAGCGGATCCTTGAGTTCACTGAGTTTCATTCAGCAGCAAGGCACTGAGCAGCTGGGGCAGGTGGTGGGGCAAGAATGGGGGCAAGACATACTCCCATCCACCAGGCAACAAATACCTCTGTCATGTGCTGGGTGCTATGAAGAGAGAATCAGGGCATGGTGACCCAGATCTTGGGTTGAGAAAAGCCTGGAGGAACACTCAGTGAAAAGCCCTGCTTCAGAGGAGGGCTTGAACTGCAAGGCAGCCAGTATGGCCACACGGTGAGCACGGTGAACCCGGACAGCCACAGTGGCCTCAGGAAGGAGGTAGGACTTTCTTCCAAGTGCAATGAAGAGCTGGAGAAAGGTTTCAGGCAGTCAGGACAGGATCAGATGGATATTTTAAAGAGATCACCTTTGTGCGTGTGTGCTTAGTCACTCAGTCATGTCCGACTCCTTGCGATCCCATGGACTGAGCCCACCAGGCTCCTCTGTCCATGGGGATTCTCCAGGCAACAATACTAGAGTGGGTTGCCATGCCCTCCTCCAGGGTATCTTCTCAACCCGGAGATTGAACCAGATCTCCTGCATTGCAGGCAAATTCTTTACCAGCTGAGCTATCAGGAAAGGCTGAGATTACCTTTATCAACACAAATACCATTTTTATCCCTCCTATGCTGTATTGAGTCGGACACGACTGAAGCAACTTAGTAGTAGTAGTAGTATGCTGTATTGCGGAGAAGGCAGGGGCAACCCACTCCAGTGCCCTTGCCTGGAAAATCCCGTGGATGGAGGAGCCTGGTGGGCTGCAGTCCATGTGGTCAGTAAGAGTCGGGCACAACTGAGAGATTTCACTTTCACTTTTCACTTTCATGCATTGGAGAAGGAAATGGCAACCCACTCCAGTGTTCTTGCCTGGAGAATTCCAGGGACAGAGGAGCCTAGTGGGCTGCCGTCTATGGGGTCGCACAGAGTCGGACACGACTGAAGCGACTTAGCAGCAGCTGCATGCTGTATTGAGTATGAGATATAGACCTATCACTGGCCTCATGTTAAAGACACACACACACAAAACCCCCAAAAACAGGCTTAGAGAAATAGATGTTTTTTGTTCAAGGTCACAGGACACAGAGGTAGGAAGTAATGGTGTAACCAAAAGTGGGTCCTGCTTGCTCACCGCTCAAGGCCACTTAAAAGCCATTAAAGAGGCCAGGTTGGTGGAAAGGAAAGTTTGCTTTATTTTCGATGGGTAATTGTGCACCTGTCCAAAGGCCAACTCTAGCCACCCCATCCCCCTGCCCCCGGAAATCAGTGGGCAATAGCTTTTATAGGCTGAGTGGCTTGCAGAAACAGTCAGCTCTGACCATCATCTTAAAATTGGCCATCTTGATTGTTTTAAGTAGTTAATCTGCAGTTCCAGGGTTGGTTTGTTTCCATTTCTTTGAGGCCAGTTCTCAGAACTGTGGCAGCTTATGTCATGGCTAGAGTCTGGTCATCATGTAGCTGACTTTTCCACCTGGGGGGGGCTTCAGCATCTATAAGACAGCTCACAGGATATGGCTCAGAATATTGTCTATAGCCCTGGAAAAGGAATTAAAGGTTCTTGACTATGCTTAATGACTAAACTATTATTATTTGGTCTCCTTTGATTATTTTTCTTTGTTCCTGCATTTGCTCACTTCTCGGATTAAACTTGTTCTTTGGTTAAAGTTTTTCCACAGACAAGGCAAGCAGAAGACCCGGGAGGACAAGGACCATAGGGTCTTGCTCCATTTCAGTGGGACTGGACTCTGCAGAGCCTAAAGCCTTCCTGCCATCCCAGGCTGCCCTCTGCATTGGGGTCTTGCCACTGGGGCCGAGGCTGGGGGGAGGAAGCCAGAGCCCTGGATTCAGAGCAGTGAGAGGCGGGGCTCTGGCTCCCCACCCCACCCCTGTATTCTTACCCGGAGAATCTCACGAACAGAGGAGCCCGGTGGTCTACAGGCCGTGAGGTCAGACACAACTGAAGCGACTTAGCACACACTGCAGCCTGTTAGAATGCTTTGAGAGGCTTTCAAAAATCTATTTACCCAGGCCACACCCCGGATCTGTTAAGTCAGACACTCAGTCGAGGGGTGAGGGGGAAGGCATTAGTCTTCTGCTTCTTAATTTTTCTTGATGTGTGTGGTATATTTCACAATGGGTTTCCCTCATGGCTCAGATGGTGAAAGAATCCACCTGCAATGAGCAGACCTGGGTTTGATCCCTGGGTTGGGAAGATCCTCTGGAGGAGGGCATGGCAGCTCACTCCAGTATTCTTGCCTGGAGAAGCCCCATAGACAGAGGTGCCTGGCGGGCTACAGTCCATGGGGTTGCAAAGAGTAGGACACGACTTGAGCGACTAAGGATATACACAGCACATACTTAACAGTGCAGGGTACATATCTTAGGTTACAACTCCATGTATTTTTACATGTGCGTGTAAACCCATGTTAACTGCCATCCAGATTAGTAGAGAGAATACGCCCACTGCCCCAGAAGTCTCCTTTTTGGGTCCACACCCCACGCCCACTCCCAGGTGCAGGCGGTTCTGACTGACGACACCACACGACGTTTTGATTTGTGTCTGGCTCCTTGCCCCCTCCATCGTCAGGTCTATGAGAATCCCCATCGCAGTCATCTGAACACGACTTGTTCATCCATTTACCAGTTGACGGACATCAAAGTGGTTTCCAGTGTTTATAAATAAAGCTGCTAAGAATAATATTCTTAGACATGTTTCCTGGTCCCTGGGCAGCAGCAGTTTTAAAGCCACCAATGTTGGGATCCACCGACTCTGAGGAAGCCATAAAATCCTGAGGGCTGCTGCAAGAGATGGAAGTCAGGGTCTAGATCCCTGGGGGCCCCTGGAGTTCCCCCAGACTGGACAATAATAAACCATGGCTTGTAGAGATTTTCTAGTTGCTGTTCTTTTCCTTTTGAGATTCCAGAGCCTTGAATAAAATCTCCTGGGTTAGAGGGGAGAGAGGGGGTCCTGGGGATCAGTGCCCTCTGTGGTTAGTATACTAAATCGCTTCAGTAGCGTCCAACTCTTGTGACCCCATGGACTGTAGCCCACCAGGCTCCTCTGTCCATGGGATTTCCCAGGCAAGAATTTTGGAGTGGGTTGCCATTCCCTTCTCCAGGACATCTTCCCGACCCAGGGATCGAACCCGGGTCTCCTGCATTGCAGGAAGATTCTTTACCATCTGAACCACCAGGGAAGCGTGGTGGCCTCTATTTCTGTGGCTCTGGAAACTGGGTAGAGGGCACCCTCTCAGGGCCCAGGCACCAGGACGGTCCTCAGCAGACACTGTCTAGAATAGCTCCCTAATCCTGTACATGGCACCTCCCACTCCAGCAGAAACCTCCTCAAAAGAGCCATCTGTGCTGCGAGTTTTCATTTATAGCTCCCACGGCATGTGTGAATTTGTGATCTGTGACTAGATGGCTGCTGACACATTTCTGGACACACACACACACGTCACCCACATCTGTTGTCATGAGGCTGAGGGTGTGATTTCTCCTCTAAGTGGAGCCCAACCGTCCCCTCCACCCGGGCAAACCTCTCCCACAGTGCCTGCCACCTCTTTGCCTGTCATTGTTGGGGCAGCTCCTCTGACCTCACTTGCCCAAAGCTGCCATGATTATATTTCCTGCATTACCTTATAATGACCAATGTGGAGGTAAAAACAGCACACAGGGTTCAGGGAATGCCACCTGTTGACAGCCTGCTGGATCTGTGGCCTGCGGAGGTGATCCATGCTGCTGTGAAGGTCTGGTTTATCCATTGTCACCTGTAAACCTCTAAGCATTTCTTCTGCTCCCTTGTTTTCTTTTTCACAGTCTTTGAGTATCCCTTTTACAGCTGGAAAAGCAGAAGCATGGGAAGGTTTGGAATCTCAGCTCCACAAGGGCAGGGATTTCCGCCTGAGGTGCTCGCGGCTAGAGCCCCAGCAGCCTGGGACAGTGCGTGGCACGCAGGAGAGGCTTGGTAAAGATTTCTGAAGGGAACGAATGAAGCTTGTGATACATTTTGCTTTGGAAATGCCTGTCTCAGTATCCTCTTCCTGGGCTTCCCTGGTGGTCCAGCGGTTAAGACTCTACACTTCCAATGCAGGGGGCACAGGTTCAATCCCTGGTCGGGGAAGTTCTGCATGCTGTGCCATACAGCCAAAAAAACCCCAAAAGTAAAATCAATATCCTCTTCCTGCTGGACCTGCTTCCTCAGCACAGTCCATCAGGACCAGCAGGGCAGGCACACTTTCCTCCCCATGGCCCATCAGAGCCTCTTTACCTCTGCAACTGAGAGCACAGACTCCAGAGCTACACTGCCTGGTGCGGCCTCTGCCACTTTGTATCGGTGGGGCCTTGGGCAAATCTCTTAGCCTCTCCATGCCTTGGTTTCACCCTCTCTTTGCTGGAAATAACAATGGTACTAACATGGTAGAGTTGTGGGGAAGACTAAAAGAGTTTGTATAAATGATGCATTTGGAGCTGTGCCTTTTGCACATGGCAGATGCTCAAGAGAAGTTACTTATCAGTATTACTTTATTTTTTTTTTAGCTTTTTTTAAAAAAACTTAACTGAAGACTATTTGGTTTACAGTGTTGTGTTGGTTTCTGCCAAACATCAACAAGTATTGTTTTAAATAAACTTTCCCCTTTCCTTTAATGAGGTATGATTGACAAACAAACATTGTATATATTTAAGGTTTGTGGCCTGATCCTGTGGTATCTTTTCTGAAAGGTCTTTACAAATCTTTTGCCTATTTAAATTTTAAGTTGTGTTAAATATATACACCATACAATTTACCATCTTTTTAAAAAATACATTTTAAAAGATATTTATTTTTTTATTAATGATTTATTTGGCTGTGCCATGTCTTCGTTGAGGTACATGGCATCTTTAACTGCAGCACTCGAACTCACAGCTGTGGCATGTGGGACCTAGTTCCCTGACCAGGAATCAGACCTGCGCCCCCTGTGTTGGGAGCACAGAGTCCTAGCCACTGGACCACCAGGCAAGTGTCTAGTTTTTCTGTGCTGTGTAACGTGTTATCACAAATGTGGTGGGCGAAAACACACGTGCATTATCTCTGAGCTTCCATAGGTCAGAGGCCTGGGCACCCCTGAGCTGATCCTCCACGCAGAGCCTCACTCACAGCTGCAATTAACATGTTGTCAGGCTGCATTTTTGTCTGCAGGCTCGACTGGGGAAGAATCTACTTCTAAGTTCATTCTGGCTGTTGATTCATTTCCTCGCCGCTGCAAAACTGTGGGCCCCAGTATTTCCTGGCCATTGCTTTAAATTCTAGAAGCTACCCCAAGTTTCTTGTCATGTGGCGCTCTCCATAGGTTGTTCACAGCCTGGCTGTTTTCTTATTTAAGGCTAATAGGGGAAGGACTTTCCCTGGTGGTCCAGCAATTAAGACTCCATGCTCCCAATGCAGGGGGCCCAGGTTCGATCCCAGGTCAGGGAACTAGATCCTGCATGCCACAACTAAGAGCCCACAAGCTGCAACCAAGACCCACCAGCAGAGTCAAGTAAATAAATATCTTTAAAATAAATAAACAAATATTTTGTAAGACGACCAATAGAGGAGTCTCCCCTTGCATCTGCTAAGATGGAGTTTTAGATAACAAAAGATGGTTATGGGGCTGCCATCCCATCACCTTGGCCATATTCTATGACCTGCAAGTTGCAGGTTATACCCACCCTCGGGGGAAGGGATTATATAAGGGCACAACTCACTGGGGGGTCAGTTAGGGTATGTTGACCATTCTCCCCATGTCTCCCTGTTTACAGTTAATTTGTTGGACTATCTGGGCTGTTTGACCGGTGGAGTCTCCTCGGTCTAGATTTTGCTGACTGCACACACAGTGCAGTTCAACCTGCTCCTTCGTCGCCTGCATTTCTGGCAAACTGGCAGCTGGGCCCAGAGTGCTGACCGGGCTCTGGTTGGATCCCTCAGGCCACATTCCAGGCGGCGGTGCGGGCTTCCCTCAGCAGGCACACCATGTCTGGCTGCCTCTCTTTTGGTGATGTTAGCAGTCGTGGCTGCTCAGTGCTTGTACCAGTTAATTCACAGAGGGTAGCAAAATGGTGATTCTATTATTTCATTTATTGGTGGAAATCATTTTTAAAGCAATGCTTCCTGTCATCTTTATTTGGTTACCCGGTGGCATAGGTCATATAAGGAAGACAGGATAAATGCTTGATTCATTTCTTTTATTTACCAGTTTCTAAGATAATAAATAGCTTTCCTATCAAGAGGACCAAATTAATTTTTAATAGCATTATGAACTTATGGGCTTCCCTGGTGGCTCAGTCTGTAAAGAATCTGTTGCAATGCAGGAGATGCCGGTTTGATCCCTCGGTTGTGAAGATCCCCTGGAGAAGGTAGTGGCAAACCCACGTCAGTATTCTCCCATAGATGGAGGAGCCTGGCGGGCTACAGTCCACGGGCTCACAAACAGCCACAACTTGGCGACTAGAGCACCGCCAGCAAGAACCTATAGATTAAAACATATTTGATTGATTTGAATCCCTTGCCATTGTTATCATAATTAAAGCTCACATGGGCCAGTGGGAGTCGCTTCAAACTGGTTTCTTTTTGACATCCTGCTAGTCTTCAAGCACTTCCTGCTAGCTGCTGCATCAAGGTAGTCCAGTCTTCTTTTGTCCTTTAAACCTTCCTGCTCTAGACTTGAAACCAGGCATTTTTCCAAGAAGCCCTGACTTTAAAAAAGTTTCTTCTTTCTTTTTTAAAAATATTTATTTCTTTGGCTGTGTTGGGTCTTAGTTGCGGCACTTGGGATTTTCCTCATGTCAGGCAGGGTCTTTGGTCATGGTGGATGAGTACTCTGCTGGCAGTGCTGGGCTCCAGCCCATGTGGGCTTAGCTGCTCAACCAGGGATCAAACCCACATCCCCTGCGCTGCAAGAAGAAGTCTTAACTACTGGGCCAATAAGGAATTCCCCTTTTCCTCTTTCTTTTTTTTTAAATAAAATTTCCCGACTTCTTTTCATAGGAAATGTTATTTCAAAACCACAGTTTGGGTTCTGGGGTGCTCATTGCTGTAGAGTTGATCATTGTGTCTTGCTTTCTGGCGGCCAGAACTAGCAAATGTATAGAATCCCTTGTGAGCTCCTCTGGTATGAGCAAAGAAAGCTGGCGTGCGGGACCTGAGAGGCAATCAATTCATCACTGGCACAACTAAGGTTTTCTGGCCCTTCCCTTTGCTTCATTTCTGCAGCTCCATTTCATTCACAGTCAGCAGTTTCTCCCTGGGACAGGGAGCCTTGGAGGGGCTCTTTCAGGAGTTTATAGCAGCTGGATGGCTCAGCCCCTCCAAGCCCCTTGCTCTGAGACACACCCCAGTGTCACCTGCTCTTCCCAAACTGGCCACCATGCTTTACCAGAAATATCTGTTGCTTATTTTGGGGTGTTCCTGTTCTCAGGTCACCAGATGCAGCCCCCCGCCCCTGCCCGCCTTGATCTTGTTCTGCTTCTGCCCTCGCAGATGCAAGTCTTGCAGCTCTCCCTGCGTTGTCTCCACCCTTGTATTTTAAGCTTCATGGAGACAGCTTATCACCCAATGTGTTGTTAACCTTGCCTCTGGTTTTGGGCCACAGGTCATTCGCTCAGCTGGTGGCTGGGCTAGCCTGGAAGGTCCAGAGGACCCCCCTCGGCATTTCCCCCACGTGGCCTCTCTTTCCCCACGTGGTGGCTCACATTCAGTCACTTAAGCTTCTTTAAACCCACTCCAGTGTTCTTGCCTGGAGAATCCCAGAGACAGGGGAGCCTGGTGGGCTGCCATCTATGGGGTCGCACAGAGTCGGACACGACTGAAGCTACTTAGCAGCAGCAGCAGCAGCAGCAAAGCATCATGGTGGCTTCCCAGAGAGAACAGAAGCAGAAGCTGCTAGGTCTCCTAAAAGCCACTCCCATCCCAATGGCTGGATCAAAGCAAGTCACAAGACCCGCCCAGATTTCTGGGGAGGGAGACAGGCCCCACCCCCGATGGGAGGTGCCTGTAGGGAGGAATGGGTGGGGCCATCTTTGGAGATTCCGAGTCAGGCTGGTCTGAACTGGAGCCCAAGCTGATGCCTTAGGAGACTGGGACCAACTAAAGTCTGCACCAGCCGCTGAGCGGTGGAGTGGGGCAGCGGGGACGGGTGAGTGGCCTCCAGTCTCGGGAAGGAATTCCAGTGTTTGACTCTGCGGAACTCCACCCAGTATTTAGAGTTTCCACCTGGAGCTGCAGGGCACAGGGGGATGGGTGGTGCCCTCCTTCGCCCTCAGGGTTGGAGCTGTGGAAAGAAAAGGGATTAGCTTTTTCATCTTTCCGCCCTGCCCCTGTCACTTGCAGGCCCTGGAGGGCTGGCAGGACATATGGCCCTGCCAGTGGTAAATTGAGCCGGGAGTCCTGCCAGGGAGGGCCAGATGGAGCAGGAAGAAGACACAGATCAACCCTGCGGCGACGGCTCCCGGGTGGCATTGCAGCTCTGCGGGCCCATTCCCCTGGCCTTGGAGCATCCACGCTGGGCCCCCTCCCTTGCCCAGGCCACCTGGCAGAATAGCCTCTTGCGGTCTGCAGGGCCGAGACAGCTGAAGGGGAAGGCGGATGATTCAGAGACCTGTAAGGGCCTCTCCAACAGTCACGAGTCTGTTCCCACCTTGCTCCTCTCCCCGCGTGGGGCTGAGCCTCCTGGCTGAGTGTGGAAACAAGTCAGCCTGGAGCTCTGACATTGTGATGGACAGAAGGCAGGGCATTTTCCCCTCTGATGCCTCAGCGTTTTTTCTGTGGCTGGCTGGAAGTGCCCGCCAGCCTGATGCCACGTGGCAGTTCCACGGCCTCAGCGATAGAAGTGGATGTCAGCAAATCGGAGAGCTGTTCCAGCTGTCTTCCTTGCCTTCAAGGTGAAGATTTGACTTTCTGCCTCCAGGCAAATTCCACAGGCTCTGTTTCTCATCCTTAAGAAGCAGAAATGGGGAGTTCCGCCTGCCAGAACTCCCCAGATAGCTTTGCTGATGTCAGGAGGATCTGAGGGTGCAAAGATGAGCGTGGATGAGTCCCATGAACTGTGGCACCTCCATGCTCCCTGTGTGTGTCATCTCGTGGGGCTTGTTCCCTGCCCCTCCCCCGTACCAGGTGTCATTGAGTTGTTTTGAACAGGGAAACATCTTACAGCTTTGATTCTCACAGTGTAACCCAGGTGCCACCAGGGAATCACATGGGGAGCTTTACAAAATGTCAGTTTCCAAATCAAAACCACCAATGAAAGGGATAGAATACAGGTAGCTGTAGAAGTCCCAGTAGGGGACTAAGAGGGAAACCTAGGGAACTTTGGGAGACCGCTGTGAGTTAATGGTCCCTTAAAGAAAGGTACAGGAATGTTGTGGAGTGAAGCAGGCTTGCTTAACTATAATATAAAGCCATAAATAAAAGCACGAGATATGCCCCAGGCCATTTGTTGTTTGGGGCTTCCCAGGTGACTTCCCTGGTGGCTCAGACAGTGAAGAATCTGCCTGCAGTGTGATAGACCTGGGTTCGACCCTTGGGTTGGGAGGATCCCCTGGAGGAGGACTTCGCAACCCACTCCAGTATTCTTGCCTGGAGAATCCCTATGGACAGAGGAGCCTGGAGGGCTACAGTCCATGAGATCACAAAGAGTTGGACACGACTGAGTAACTAAGCATAGCACAGGTGGCTCAGTGGTAAAGAACCTGCCTGCCAGTGCAGGACACACAGGAGACGCAGCTTCAATCCCTAGGTTGGGAAGATCCCTTGGAGGAGAAAATGGCAACCCACTCCAGTATTCTTGCCTGGAGAATCCCATGGACAGTGGAGTCTGATGGTCTGTAGTTGCAAAGAATCGGACACAACTGAGCGACTGTGAGCGACTGAGCACGTATTTTTTGTTCTTTCATCTCAAAGGTGTTTCCAGTTCTTTTGTGACCCTGTGGACTGGGGCCTGTCAGGCTCCTCTGTCTCTGGGATTCTCCAGGCAAGCATACTGGAGTGGGTTGCCATTCCCTTCTCCAGGGGATCTTCCCAACCCAGGGATCAAATTGGCGTCTCCTGTATTTGCAACCAGATTTTTTACCACTAAGCCACTAGGTAAGTCCCATTAGGTGAAAGAAAAATGTCACCACCTTTCTAATGATTTGAATAATTGACCTAAGGTCAGACACCCTCCTGCCCAGCACAAAGGAGGAGATAGTGATATAAGCCTGCATGCACGGGTGTTAAGTTGCTTCAGTCATGCACGATATTTTGCAACCCTATGTAGCCTGCCATGTGCCTTTGTCCTGAGATTCTCCAGGCAAAAATACTGGAGTGGGTTGCCATACCCTCCTCCAGAGGATCTTCTAGACCCAGGGGTCAAACCCACATCTCTTATGTCTGTTGCATCAGTAGGCAGGTTCTTTACCATTAGGGCCACCTCGAAAGCCCTATGTAGGCCTGACGTCTACTCACAGAGGTAGTCTTTCCCCCTCCCACACATTCCTTTTACTGTAAAATTGCAGCCCACATAATCCTCGGAGCACAGCTCCCTCGCCTGCCTGCTTGCATCTCTTGTGAGAGTCTTATACTAATAAATCTACTTTTTGCCTGTCACTTTGCCTCTTGCTGAGTTCCTTCTGCACTGAGACACAAAGAACCTGAGCCTCAGTCAGTCCAGACATCAGGTGAGTGATTCTAATGAAAAGATCATGAATTCAAGACCCAGTCCGAGTTTTGGCTGGGTTCGAGTCCTGGCACATGGGTTCAAGTCCCTATGTGAGGTATGCGATTTCACCATGAGATAACACCTGACACCCATTAGGATGGTTACTATTTTAAGAAAAATAACAACAGTGTGTGTGGAGTAATGGGAACCCGGGTGCATTGTTGGTGATGATGTAAAATGGGGCAGCCCCTATGGAAATACAGTATGGGGGTTTCTTGAAATATTAAAAATAGGATTACCCTATGATTTAGCAATCCTATTCTTGGGCATATACCCAAAAGAATTGAAAGCAGGCTCTCAAAGAGACATTTGTACACCCATGTTCATTCCAGTATTATTCACAATAGCCAAGAAGTGGAAGCAACCCATATGGTCATCAGTGGATGAATGGCTAAAGAAGAAGTGGTAAGTATGTATGTGATGGGATATCATGCAGCTTTTAAAAGAAGGAAATTCTGTCACGTGCCACAGCACAGATGAACCTCAAGGACATTAGGCCAGTCACAAAAGGACAAATACTGTATGATTCCTCTCATAGGAAGTACCTGGAGTAGTCAAAATTATAGAAACAGAAAATAGAATGGTGGTTGCCAAGGGCTTCCCAGGTGGCGCAGTTGGTGAAGAACCCACCTGCCAATGCAGGAGACTTGGGTTCAATCCCTGGGTTGGGAATATCCCCTGGAGAAGGAAATGGCAACCTAACCCACTCCAGTATTCTTGCCTGCAGAATCCCATGGACAGAGGAGCCTGGCAGGCTACAGCCCATGGGGTCACAAAGAGTTAGACACGACTGAGCTCACACGCACAGGTACGGAGTTTCAGTTTTGCAAGATGGAAGAGTTCTCGAGATTTATTGCACAACAGTGTAAACATACTTAACACTACTGAACTTAACACTTAATGAAGATGGTAAAGTTACTGTTGTGTGTGTGTTTTTACCACAACCTTTTTTTTCTCTCTCTCTCTCTTCTTTAAAGGGAGCTAATTTCCATTTGGAAATACAAACATTAAAAAAAAAGCGGGGGGAGGGGCAGATTCCTGGGCTTTGCCAGATCTTCAGAATCATAATCCCTACAGAAGACCCTCAAGAAGCTGCCTTTTAAACAAATCCTCAAGTAATTCTTAAGCCCAGTAATATTTCTTGTCTTAGAGGTCATGCTTAAGAAAACTGGCTCTGAAGCGAACTTCCCTTGTGGCCCAGTGGCTAAGCCTCCGTACCCCTGGTGCGAGGGGTCAGGGTTTGATTCCTGGTGAGGGAACTAGATCCTGCAGCTGCAACTAAAGGTCCCACAACCTAAGACCTGGCGCAGCCAAATAAATAAAAATAAGTTTATATTTAAACAAAAGAAAACAGGCTTGAACTCAAACTGTCAGGCCACCAAAGCAACCCTGGAAAAACACCTTGCTTTCTCTGTGCCTTGGTTTTCTCACCTGCCTAATGGGATTCACGGGAGTGTTGTGAGGATTCAATTAGTTAATAATCACAAAGCTTTTGATCCACGTGTATATCATGGTTATCCAAATCAAGTGTCCCCTTTTGCCTGAATGGAACTGAGGCCAGGGAGGTGCCCGGTCTAAGCTCTCTCCTCTGTGCAGCGCCAGCGTCAGGAGGAGCCGCCTCCCAGGCCACAGTCACGGGGGCCTCGGTCCCTGGGGGCCAGGCCCAGGGTCGGGAGTTCTCAGCTCCTTCCTTGACTCGCTCCGTTGCATGTGGGGCGCAGGGGACAAAGTGGGGTGAAGGGGACAGATGAGGCTCCGCCACTGTGTCCTGCCCAGTTGCAGGGCCGCTGCAGCTTTGGCCATCGGGGAATAGGACCCCAGAGACAGAGCGGAGAGAAGGAAGTGCCACACTCTCCTTCCCAGACCAGACCCCAAGTTTCCAGGAGAAAAGTCCTTCCCTTCAGGAGGTGGAGGCGCCTCCACCCACTGTTTGTGGAGCCCCGACTCTGTCTTCCTAGTATTGCTCATCCTTCTGACAACACAACAAAGTGACCCCATTTGGCCCATTTTTCAGATGGGAAGGCTGAGCCTGGGGGGAATCTGCTGGGGCCCAGGCTCCCTCTCACGCAGTCAGCCCATGGCAGAATTGGGGTGAGGGCTCAGAACTGCCTGGGCCCAAAGATGTGCAGGCTTATTATCCTGGAGGGCGAGCCTCAAAGAGGTAAGAAAAGGCACTTCATGATAAACAGATCCAGTGCAATCCCTATGAAGGGCCTGACTGTGTTTTTACAGAAACAGAAAAACTCATCATAAAATTCTTATGAAATCTCAAGTGATCACAAACAGACAAAGAAATCTTGAAAAAGGAGAACGAAGTTGGAGATCCCACACTTCGTGATTTCAAAACATACTATGAAGTAACAGTAATCAAGATGGCACAGTAACCAGCACAAAGTGCGTGTGTGCTCAGTCGCTTCAGTCACGTCCTTCTCTTTGCAACCCTACAGGCTATAGCCCGCGGGGTTCCTCCGTCCAAGGCAAGAATACTGGAGTGGGTTGCCATGCCCTCCTCCAGGTGATCTTCCTGACCCAGTGATCAAATCCGCATCTCTTTAGGTCTCCTGCATAGGGAGGCAGGTTCTTTACCACTAGCACCACCTAAGAAGCTCACTGGCATAAAGAAACAGAGCCAAGTGGAACGGAGTAGAGAGCCCAGAAATGAACACTTGTGGACACGATCAAATGACTTCTGACAAGGGTACCAAGACTGCACAGTGGAGAAAGGACAGTCTCCTCAACAAATGGGGTGGGAAAACTGGATATCCACACACCAAAGAATGAAGCCAGACCTCTACCTAACACCATGTACAAAAGTTAACTCAAAATGAATCAAAGACCTAAACGTAGGAGCTAAAACTAGAAAACTCTTAGAAGAAAACACAGGGGAAAATCTTCATGACATTGGATTATTTGGCAGTCATTTCTTGGCTATCACATCAAAAACACAGGCAACAGGAGAGAAAAAAAAGGTACATTGGCCTTCATCAAAATTAACAACTTTGGGGAATTCCCTGGCTGTCCAGTGTTAGGACTGCGTTTTCACTGCCATGGTTCAGTTCCTGTTTGGGGAACTGAGATCCCACAAACTGTGCAGTACAGCCAAATAAATGAATAAAAATTAAAAACTTTTGTGTACCAAATGACACTATCAAGAGAGTACAGAAGGGAGAGGCAATATAGGGGAAGGGATTATGATGTGCAAACTATTAGGTATAAAATAAGCTACAAGGATATATTGTACAACAGGACCAATATTTTATAATAGCTATAAATGGGCTATAACTTAAAAATTATGAATCACTATATTGCACACCTGTAACACAGGAGATGGGGCTGACAGAGGATGAGATGGTTGGATGACATCGCCAACTCAATGGACATGAGTCTGAGCACACTTGGGGAGATGGTGAAGGACAGGGGAGCCTGACACGCTGCAGTCCATGGGGTTGCAAAGAGCTGGACACAACAGAGCGACTGAAGAACAGCAGCTTAGGGGCAGAGGGCATGTGGTCAGCATGACCAGAAATGGTGCTGATGATGCCACCAGGCCATCAGGACAAAAGAAGAGACTAGGAAATTTTTTTTACCACATGCTATAGAAAATTGCTCGAGAGATGATCTTGTCTTAATACCATTTACTCCAGAAAATATTTTCTCAATGATGTTGAACTTGGCACCCAGCACTTGCTTAGGTATTCTGCCTGCATTTAAGGTATAATGCCACTAGGTGGCAATGGTATCAGATCCTGAGGTCCCTTCCAGAGCAGATTCCTTAAGGATCATCTCAAACGTCCTTTTTATACTTAAAGCTGCCTCACCAAGAGAAGGCAGTGGCACCCCGCTCCAGTACTCTTGCCTGGAAAATCCCATGGATGGAGGAGCCTGGTGGGCTGCAGTCCATTGGGTCGCTAAGAGTTGGACACGACTGAGCGACTTCACTTTCATGCGTTGGAGAAGGAAATGGCAACCCACTCCAGTGTTCTTGCCTGGAGAATCCCAGGGATGGGGGAGCCTGGTGGGCTTCCGTCTATGGGGTTGCATAGAGTCGGACACGACTGAAACGACATAGCAGCAGCAGCAGCAGCAGCCTCACCAAAGGACCCACAGAGCATCAGTTTCCTCATTGGTATAATGAGATAATAGTACTAAGATCATGTAAAATACTCATGTGCATAGTAAGATACTCAGTTACAGTTTGCTTCTTTCCTAGCTGAGTGATTATGAGCCTGCCTTTTGAAACCACTTTGCCTGGGTTTGAATCTCAGCTCCACTACTTACCACCTGTGTGACCTTGGGCAAATTATCTAGCCTCTCTGGGCTTTAGTTTCCTTGTTGGTAAATGGGGTTAGTAATTGTACCTATCCTTGGTAGTTTATAGGACTTCTCTGGTGGCTCAGATGGTAAAGCGTCTGCCTACAATGTGGGAGACCCGGGTTCAATCCCTGGGCCAGGAAGATCTCCTGGAGAAGGAAATGGCAACCCACTCCAGTATTCTTGCCTGGAAAATCCCATGGACGGAGGAGCCTGAGTTGTACATGACTGAGGGACTTCACTTTCACTTTGGTAGTTGATATGTCGTGTGTGTAAGGTGCTTAGAAGTGCCTGGTCCAGGAAATGTGCTCTGAGTTTGCCATTGTCTATGTATATGAACATAGACACATACTAAGGGTGAGACACATACTCACCCTTGAGAGAGGGTTCACCCTCTCTCAAGCATAGTCTAACACTAGGCACCTCCTTGTCAAGATCATATGTCTTTGGGGCATTTTTAACTCTCCTAGCATGAGTCATGGGCAGAGAAAGCCACAATTCCAAGACTCCTGACACCCTGGTCTCTGGATTTGAGACACAGCTGACAACAGCCTCTGTTCACCAGGCAGGTGATGGAAATCAGTTTGCAAGTGTGAAGCCAGTTGGTGGGAAGATAAGGAGGGGAGGATTTTTGTCCCTTGGGGGTGTCCTGCTCACCTCTGTCTATTGTTGGGAGGCAGCTCAGAAAATAAAACACCCTGGGGCTACTGGGCCAATCACTTTTCCCGATCCATGGGGCCCCACCTCCATGCAGATCTGTGGGGAAGGTAGAGGAATCTGGTGACCACAGCACCTGACCAGAAGCCAGATCTGTTTTTAGCCCAGCTATGTCACTGATGTGCTGTGTGACCTTGAATAAGTCATGTTTCCTCTCTGGGCTTCAGAGTCCTGCTCTGCCAGAATTGGGACACACTTTCTGCCCTTCCTTTCTAACCAGAGATGTGGTGAGACGAGAGGAACTCTTCAAAACATCACCTCCTCCTGGAAGCCTTCCATAACGGACAGAACAAAAGGGAATTCAAATCCTCCCCACTTGCCTCCATCTCTTTCAGGCTAAACGTGTTATTAACCACCAGTTTGCTCATTCATTGATTTCCACGTTCATGTTCAGTGCTGGTCAGCCTTTCTGTCTACATATCCTTTCTGTTTTGCTTGCAAAACACCTCTGCAGTAGACTATGCCTGCCTCCTTGCTCCACATGAAGAGTCTAGCAGAGGAAGCCTCTGAGGGATGGTTTGGGGCTCTGGGTGGGAAATGAGAGTCCCATGGAATCCCAGATGGATCAGAACTTAATGAGACTGAAAATAGCAAGTTTTGGGGAAGATCAGAGAAAAGCACTTCGGAAAAAGCACTTTGAAAAGTGAAAAAGAGGGAATTCCCTGCTGGTCCAGTGGTTATGACCCTGGGCTCTCATTGCTGAGGACGCTTGTCAGGAAACTAAGATCCTGCAAGCCTTACCGCAGGACCAAAACAAAACAGAAAAAGAAAACTGAAAAGAACTATGAAAATGGGAGAAAGTCTTAGTCTCTGGATGGGGCACAAAACAGTAAAAGCGGAAGATGGGGAGGGGGTTAGTTTAACTTTGATGAATCTAAGTTTTGTGATCAGAAAATCTAGAAGGAAGCTAGTTTAATTTTAGGAAGCATGGAAGTTCTGTGTCAGTTTCCAAAATAACATTTTATTTTGGATTACACATGAGCGAGAGATGCAGTGTGTGTGTGTTCGTGCGTGTGTGTGTGTATCTTCCACTCATTTTTTTCAGGGCTTGGGGCTGCTACGGTCTTCATTTAATGCATAGTTTAACTTCAAATGGAGTAAGTCCAGCTCATCCGCTCTGTCATCCCCTCTCCCCAATAGCTCCCCACACCCCATAATCTGCCTGATCAGGTCTCCCCCTCCATGACCCTTCCCATGACTGCTCCAAGCTGGTTCAGCTTCTGTGACCGTCCAGTCTCTCTGAGCACACCTCTCCTGAATGCCAGTGCCCCTCCCACTCTTGCCATCCTTCACCAAATGCCCAGCTGCCAAGGGACACTGAATGTTCCATGCTCTGGACTTCGCTGCCTTTTCAAAACTTCCCCTTTCTGGGCTCCATCTACACCAGATCCCCTAATGACACAGGTACAGTAGGGGAGGGGGCAGATGTTCTAGTCTTTCCATCCTGGTTGTACTTTAAGAGCCTCTTGGGGAATTAGCCTCTCATATTATGAAAGTTCTGTCTAACAGGAATTTCATAGCACTGGAGGAGACCAAAAGGGAGAGATTTGAGGGTGCGTGCAGTTAGAGACAATATAATAGTCACCAATTATGACACAACTGTTTGGTTCTAGGCGCTTATGCGAGGTGCTTCACATTTTTATCCAATTCCAATTCCAACTGGATATTGAATATCCAATTCCAATATTGAATTCCAATTCGACCAGTGAGACAAGTGTAATTATAATAAAGAAAATAAAATTAACTAAGTACTTACATGCTAAGCAGTTTACCTGGATTGTCTTGTGTAATACACAACCCTTGACGTAGGAGCTGTCATTGTTGCATTTTCCAAATGAGGAAACAAGCCATAGAGCAGTTAAGTAACCTGTCACACAGCTATTAAGATGAGGAGGCTGAAACACAAGTTAAGTGACATACCCATCTTCACCCAGCAAACAAGCGACTGAGGAAAGTATATGTTTTTCCCCACATGCTCATCATGCCTCCTCCTGGAGCAAGAAAAAAGTCTAGGTTGAGGTGAGGGCAGCTGGGGACCAGGAACTGCTAGGGTGGAGACGGGAGTGGTACTCTGTCAGCTCCAGACATCAGCATATCTCTGGCATGGAGGGTGTCCAGGAATATTTCAGGACCCCAGCTCCAGGCACCTGCCAAAAGTCCTCTGGTTTTGTGAGCCTCTACTAGTAATCCTTCCTTGGCTCCTGCCCCATCTGATGGTTCCAGCTGTTGTTCAGAATTTCAGCCATCGTTCAGCACCTCCTTGGAATGCTGCCTCCTCCAGGAAGCTTCCTGGATTCCTTTAACCCAGAGCCATCTGACCTTATCCGGAACATTGTTCCCTCACCTGGCGGTCCTGTTCATCCTTGGGGTAAGTACTGTCAACTGGACTTCCAACCAGGTGTTGAGTTCCTTTAGGTTCTAACACCTTATGTGTGATAAGTGGTCAGAGAATTCTTTTTGAAGGAATCAGCACTGCACTTGGGCATTCCCCTGGGTCACTGGGGTCATGGATTTCAGTGCCTCTGGTGAGGGGGGAAGGTGAGGGAGGGCAGGAAATACAAATGTGTGACGCGTTCAGGTGCCGACATTAGGGAGTGGTGAGGTCTGCAGCAAACTAGAGTCTGCATGCTTACCTGAGGGGCTTACCATCAGATTCAGTCACGCCCACTCCCCACAAATGGCTGGGACCTATTCTCGCCCTGACCCTCCTCACTTTCTTTCCCTTTCTCCAGCTTTATTTTTCTACTTTGTGCATATCACTTTATTTTTAAAGGACTTTATTTCATTTTATCTTAAATATTTATTTATTTGGCTGCATTGAGTCTTAGTTGTGGCACCAGCTTCTCTAGCTGCGGCATGCAGACTGAGTTGCCCTGTGGCAAGTGGATCTTAGTTCCTCAACCAGGGACTGAACCCCCATCCCCTGCTTGGGAAGTCAGATTCTTAAACCACTGGATGACCAAGGAAGTCCCTAAAGCATACTCTATATACTATTTATTATGTTTAACATCTGTTGTCCCTCACAACATGAGTACCTGGGGGCAGAGATTTTGTCTATTTGTGTGTTGTTTTTTTTTAATGGTTAGCATTTTTTTTAGCAATAAATTATTTTAAATTAACTTTTATTGGAGTATAGTTGATTTACAATGGTGTGTTAGTTTCTGCTGTACAGCAAAGTGAATCAACCATACAAATACATATTCCCATTACATATACATACGTATTCTATTCCCATACAGGGCATTAGAGAGTATTGAGTAGACTTCCCTGTGCTATACAGTGGATGTTCATTAGGGCTCTATTTTATATACAGTGGTGTGATATGTCCATCCCAGTCCTGTGCTATACACTGGATGTTTATTAGCTCTCTATTTTATATACAGCAGTGTGCATATCGGAGAAGGCAATGGCACCCCACTCCAGTACTCTTGCCTGGAAAATCCCATGGATGGAGGAGCCTGGTAGGCTGCAGTCCATGGGGTCGCTAGGAGTCGGACACGACTGAGCGACTTCACTTTATTTTTTCACTTTCATGGATTGGAGAAGGAAATGGCAACCCACTCCAGTGATCTTGCCTGGAGAATCCCAGGGACGGGGGAGCCTGGTGGGCTGCCGTCTATGGGGTCGCACAGAGTCGGACACGACTGAAGCGACTTAGCAGCAGCAGCAGTGTGCATATATGTCCATCCGAGTCTCCCAATTTATCCCCCTGACCCCAATTTGCTCTGTTTCGTACTCTGCTGCAGTCCAGCCGCTCATCAGTGCCCTGCATGAAGCAGGTTCTCAGTAGATAGGTGTTGAATAAACCCTCCTTATAAATCCAAGACAGCTGCTTACAAGCCTGAAGTGAAGAGAGCTGCCCGGCGCCCTTCTTAGTGCCTAGGTTTCCGGAAGCGTGCAGGGTTTAAGTCAGGAAGAGTGCTTCGGAGGTCCCAACGAGTCGCTCAGAGAGCCCCCAGGAGGTGGCCTGGGTGACTTCCCCGTGGGGCCAGTTTGGGCATTTCTGGGAGAAGCTGGTGCGGGGTGCGGGGGTTATGGGAGCGGTGCTGGGGAAGGAGGGGTTCTCACTCCAGAGCGCGCGCACACACACACACACACACACACTCCAGACCTACCCACCGCACACGCCCCCGCATGTCCCCCCCCCCACACACACCCACTCCAGACCTACCCACCGCACACGCCCCCGCATGTCCCAGGGGACGCAGGATTCCGCGAGGCCAGAAACAAACGCGGCGGGAGGAACGTCCTAAAAAAGTGAGAAAAGGGCGGAGAGGGGAAGGGGAGCACTCCCCGGGGTCCACGGGGCTCCCGCAGGGGGGCCGAGGACTAGGACCCAAGGGAGACCCTCTCGGCGCCCGCCCACCGCAGACAGAGCCCCTCGGCCGGGCGCCACGGAGCACCCCCTGGGAGGAGGAGCAGGGCGCCGGCCAGGGCGCTGGGGGTGCTGCCCGCCCCCCGCACCTCCTAAGCCGGCAGCTGCCGCCTCAGCAGCGCGGCGTCTCCACCTGCGCAGCCACCGCTCCGCCCGGCGCCGCGCCGCCATTGGCTCGCTAAAAATGCCTCGCTAATCTGCGCCCATCTGCGCGCCTCCGCCCGCCGCCTCCCCTCCTCCTCGGCTCTGACCTTCCTCCTTCCCGCAGCCCCGGGCGAGGTCCGGAGGGACGCGGCGGCGCAGCCTCTCTTGCCCCCCGGGAAGTCGATCGGGCTTGAGGCCGGGCCCCCAGACGCCCCGCTTGGCCCCGCGGCGCCGCCGATGGTGCCGGGCGCCCCTGCCCCCAGGTAAGGGGTCTGGCCCTTGGATACGGGGTAGGGAGGGAGCGCTCCAGTCTAGGGGTGCGTGCTGGCGGCGGGCGCAGAGGCGGACAGGGGGGAGGATCGGACAGCTACCTGCAGAGAGGTGAGCGCGCGACCGCGGGTGCTTTGCAAGCGCCGGGGTTGTTGAGCATCACCCGGAGCAGTGTCAGGATGTCACTGAGCTGGGCCCCCTGGGAGACGGACCTGGCGGAGGCCTTCACCCGAGGGGCGGGGGGTGGGGGAAAAACGCAGGAAGTAGGTGCCTTGGGAAGGTGGGACCCAGGCCCCAGGTCCCATCCAAGGCTCTGGCCTGGCTTGTTCCGGTCCCAACAGGGTGGGTAGGCTGATGCCAGCTTGGTGCGTAGGCTGTTTATGGACCAGAGTTGGCTGGGGAGAAATACAGCAGCTGATGCCCGCCCTCGGTCCTGTCTGGTTTACAGTGAAAGATATTTTTTTCTGTCTTGTCTGCCCCCTTTCCCCACTGCTGAGATGGGAGGGGGAAGAGAAGGAGAAGGTGAGGATAAATGGCCCGCACAGACTGCAGAGGCCAGGGTCTGTCTGGCCCTTCTCCCTTCCCCAGCCCCCAGGCCACTTTCTGCCCGTTGGAATTCTCTCTCCTCCTTAGTTTTGCCTATGGGAGGCCTTGAAAAGCTTAAAAGGTCATCAGGGTGTGAGGGACACAGTAGCAAACCACAGAGCTTGGCCGCGACCCAGCTTCAAGCCCCAGCCGCCCCCCACTCTCTACCGCCCAGCTCTGCACCCCACGTGCAGTGACACATGTGGCCGCTTTTCTCTGGGCACAACCATAAATAACTCAGGTTGTCCTGGCTCTGGCCTGGCGGGGGGTGCAAACGGAACTGTCTGTCAATGGTCTTGGAGGTTTCATCCCTCACCCACCCGGCCTTCCCATCACAGGTCCATAAGCCACTCACAAGCCCTCCTCCAGGTAGCTTCCTGCTACCCCAGGTGAGATCCGTGCTGCCTGCCCTGCATTCTCCAGCCTAGCTTGCCTTGTGCCTTGGTTATTTATGCCTCTCCCGTCACCCAGAGACTGGAAGTGCTTTAAGACAGGAGTTTGTGTGATTCATCTGTCATCGCCCAGTACCTGACCTGGGTCTGGCACCAAGTACATGTTTGTGGAATGAGTGAATGAATCTACTTGAACTCTGAGAAATAGCTGGCACCCTGAAGGAGGCGGGTGAGCCCCATCTTGGGCTCTCATCCCGTCCCCCAGGACCAAAGAGCTACTGAAAACAGATTCTCCCATTCAGGCCCTTCCTTGGCCTAGAGGTGATGAGCAGCTATGGCATTTAGAGATAGATACTGGGGTCCGAATGGCTCTAGAGGGTCTTTTGGGGCCCCAGGCTTGAGTCCCTGGCTGGTCCAGGCTTGCTGGAAGGCCCTGGTGAAGGTCTGACTTGCCTCAAGCCTCTGGGTTGGCACTTGCCTCCCAGGGTGCTGAGCCCACACCAGACTCTCTGTCTCTATCCCAGCCCTTAGGAGGGTCCCGGTCAGCATCAGGGCATCTGGGAAGGCCTGAGGCAGGCCATGCTCAGGTTCTGGGGTCCTCACAGCGAGCTCTGAACAGATCTTATGATTGTGTGGAGGAGCCAGTGTAGGCCAGAAGAGGAGGCTGCCAGCAAGAGTCCTGGCCCAGCCACAAGGCCGTGCCTGTGACATGGACATACTCAGGGCATCTGCAGCCCTTATTGCTCCTTTGACAGCCATGCTGATAAGACAGCAGCAAGATGTCCTTGTCCTCATGTCACAGAGGGGGAGTCTGAGGGTCAGCAGCAGAGCCCAGCCCGGGGCACAGTTCCTGGCTCCAAGTCCAGTGTTATGTCCACTGCACTTGAGGGAGCGGGGGCAAGGCCCCAGGCCCAGGTCAGTGGGTTGTCCTCAATCCCGTCTGGCTCTGTCCCACCCCCAGTGATGGAGAAAGGAAGGGTGCGATGCTTCAGGGCTGGGAGAGGATATGGAGCATGGTTTGGTTAGTGCCTGCAAGTGGTTGGCCCAAGGGAGGGATGCAGAAAAAACAGTAGAAACCAACAGTGCACAGCATCTGCCAGGAGCCAGGAGGCAGCCACTTTTTCTATATTGAGTCACTCAATCTTCACTTCAGCCCAATTGGATACTATTATTATCCCCATTTTACACATGAGGAGACTGAGGCACCGAGAGGTCATCTGTCCAAGGTTACACGGTTTGAAACCGGAGGAGCTTGGATTTGAACCGAGACTCCAGAGTCCGTTATTCCCTAATGTATTCCCTAACGCAAGAGCAGGAGGGCTGTGGACCTCGGGGCTGGGGACTCGTTTCCATGGAGACACAGGTTTTAGGTACTCCACGTGGCAGATAGTGTGTGCTTGACTGGTGGGACTATGATGGTTTCAGAGGCTCAGGGTGAGAACTCTTTGAGCTCCTGCTGTGTGGCAGGCGGAGACGTTTATGGGACCCTCACCTGAGTCTGTCCCTCCCCTGCTCTGCGTTCCTCGGCGGCTCGGCTCCCCTCCCTGTTTCTTTGAGGTGAGGACAGAGCGCAGTCTCCCTCCCTTGGCCCCGCTGCCCTCCCCGGGCCTGGGCTTCCTCTCCCTCCTCTGCCCTCCAGCTGCTCTGAACTGCTTTCGATTCCTCAAATAAACCACCCTCCTCTCACCTACAGGCCTGTGCACAGACTGATCCCCTGACCGGGCCCCCTCCCGCCTCCCTACCCAGTCCTTCTCACCCTCAGGGATCTGCTGAGACTTTTCCTTCTTCCAGAAGCTTCCACGAATTCCTCCTCCCCACACCTGGCCCACTTCACCTCACACAGTATCCTCTCTGGCTTTCCATTGCCCCCGCCCCACCAGCTGTGGAGCCCTCGGAGGCAGCGTCTGCGTCCTGCTCCCATGGCCCCCAGAGCCTGGTGCAGAGGACCCCACGGAGTTAGCAAATGGTGGTTCCCCTCTTACACTTACTCTCCAATCTCAGGACTTAGCCTCCTGCTCCAAACCAGTACTAAGAACCCCTCCAGAATTTGCATATAGCCCCCCAGCAAGGACCAGCTGGTGGCAGAAAGCCTTCGGTGGAGAAGTGAAACCACCTGTGGGTCTGGCAGGACTGGGGAGGCATTTGGGGTGGGAGTTCGCTGATTTGGCGGGAGACCTCCCTGGGAAAGCAGGTGGGAGGTCAGAGAGGAGGAGGGCTGCTGGGTTGGTTTTACATTTTTATTAAAGAAAAAAAAAGCTTTTAATATTATTTTTATTATTGTATTACTTAAGTAATATGTACCTGTGTGGAAAAATCTAGAATGTACTGGAAAGCCCAAATAAAAAAAAAATATTAACCAGCTGCAGACCGACCCACTGTGGACACTTAGTGGCCGGTTTCCGGTCAGGGGCCTGTGGACCGGGGAGGGGAGGTGGGGACAGGTCTGGTGGGGCAGGCAGGGGAACGATCCCTGGCCTGTGGACTGCAGGGCAAGGAAGGAGAGTGAGTGGAGAGAGAAGCGGAACTCTGGGAACTCTCCGGTGGTCCAGTGGTTGGGTCTCCCCGCTTCCACTGAAGTGGGCACAGGTTCGATCCCTGGTCCAGAAACTAGGGTGGATCCTGCATGCTGTGTGGCACAGCCACAATGAATGAATAAAAAATAGACTTAAAAGTGGAGCTCTGATGCAGGCCCAGCAGAGAGCCCCCCACAGCTTGGGCGCTCTGGAGCTGGAGGGGCCCTTCAGAGTTGCTGTGGAGTAGCTGGGCCTGAGGACCTCTGCATCCCTCTGACGCTGGGTATGGCTCAGGACGTGCCCTTGGACAGGTGGCTCCAAAGCAGCCACCATCCCGAAGGGACTGCCAGCACCCCCAACAGAAAGGATGGATGGGAAGGTGTGAGACAGGCTGAAGGGAGAAGAGCAGCAGGAACCTGGCCCCAGATGGCTCTGGCGGCACAGAGACTCTAATCCCAGGGAAGCTGGTGGGGCGTCTCTGGGTGGGGAGCATTTCTGTGAGGGTGGGCTGGATGCCTGTGCAGACCTCGAGCTTGGGGTAGTAGGTTGACTAAAGACTGGGAGGGCAAAGAGGGTCTTGGCTCCTATTTAAAAATCACTTGATCTTTAGACACTGGGTGGGGGCTGTGGTCTGCTTGCCAGATAAACTCTAGGATGCCCAATTAAATCTGACTTTCAGATGAAACAACACATTTGGTAGGCTTTGGTTTGTTTGTTTTTTGGTATATGTATGTCCCAGATATTGCATGGGACATATTGGTACTAAAAATTTTGTATGTTGTTTATCTGAACATCAGATTTAACTTAGTGTCCTGTATTTTCATTTGTTAAATCTGGGTCCCCTAGACTGGGCTGAGGTGTCGGGGAGAGAAGGGGAGAGAGGCGGGGAGGGGGCTTAGCGCTCCTAGTTTTCTCTTGTTTTGTATTGAGGGACACTTGTTTGAAGTTGACAGTTTGAAAAAATTAAGATGTCCATTGAAAAAATTTTTGCATGTGTTTCTGTTCGCTGTCTAGAAAGTAATTGTCCATTTATGAATTTTGGTTCCCTAGTGCTGTTAGAAATAAAATGATCCATCCTATTATTTATTCAGGAGGTTTGATGATCAAAGGTGGAGTCACTAAAGAAGAGTAATCCATTTGAGAAATAAAAGTCTTCATCAAAAGAAAGCTCTTAGGTGGCAGAGGGTGTGGGAAACTGGAACTCTCCCATCAGCTGAGGTTGGCTCGACCTCTTTTGGCAATAGCTGCAAGTTTTTTTTGAAAGCCAGCGTTTATTCCTTCAAATACACATAGTTCTAGAATTTTTTACATTAAAATAAGAAGAGAGAGACTTTCCTGTTGGCCCAGTGGTGAGGAATCCATCTTGCAGTGCAGGGAACTTGCGTTCTGTCCCTGGTCAGGGAACTAAGACCCTACATGCAGCAGGGCATCTAAGCATGCATGCCGTGACTGCTGAGCCCATGTTCCACGAGAGAGTCCGAGCATCACAATGAGAGATCTCATGTGACACGACCAAGGCCCACTGCAGCAAATTTAAAAAAAAATTAAGAAGAGAAATGCAAATAAATAGTTATAGGAAAGAGAAGGTATAAACTAGGAAATACGGAAATATTTGTATGTTTATAAATAATAATAGCAAGTACTTGCTGAGAGCTTGCTATGTTTTAGAAACTGTTGTTGAAATATACTGTGATTCAATAAACTGTTTGTACAGTAGAATACACGGGTGAGGTTTTAATGGGGCAGTTCCACGCCCCAGGGCTTCTCCTATAGGCGCCCTCTTGGCATGCAGAGCTGGGTGGAATGGTCCATGTGGCAAAGCTAAATGTCCATCAGGAGGGCTGGTGACATAATTAGGACCTGATGAGAGGCTGTGATTTTAGGTAGCTGTTAGTTCTGTTGTTTGGTCAGTGAATGTGGACTGAATGTCTTCTGTGTGCCAGGCGCTGTTTTAGGTGCTGAAGACCAGAGAAGTGGGCAGAGCTTAATAGTAGGGTGGAAAGATGGCAGGGTATATTGGCAAGTCAAAGCATATGACTTTGTAGAACAACATGTGTAGTATGATCCATTCAAAAAATGCGTATGGGGACTTTGCTGATGGTCCAGTGGTTAGGACTCAGCGCTTCCACTGCTGGGGGGCACCTTTAGTCAAGGCAAAGTCGAAGTCACTCAGTCGTGTCCGACTCTTGCGACCCCATGGACTGCAGCCCGCAAGGTTCCTCTGTCCATGGGATTCTCCAGGCAAGAATACTGGAGTGGGTTGCCATTTCCTTTAGATGATCCCAAAAGCCATGCAACTCGGCCCAAAATAAAATATACATATGTATCTTATGTGCCTATTTGCATAACGATGTCCCCAGAGCTGCATGTCTGATGGTTTATCTCTTGGGCGAGTACTGGGAGGTCAAGTACCAGGCAGGAAGGGCAATGTTTGCTTTTTAGCGCCCTGTGCTCTGCGTTTACATCACAATTGTCATTACTCCTACAAAACATAATTTACAAAACATAAACTCCACTTCATAATACCTGGGATTTTTCTTAGAAGTCTCAAAAAATTGAGCATTTAAATTACACTCCCCTCCAATGCGAACTTGATGCCATTGGAGTCAGATGCTGCTTACTTTGGGTTTGAAGAGTTTTTATTTGTAACTGGTTTTGCCTTTTTATTTATTTATTTTTAATGGAAAGATAATTGCTTTAAAACATTGTGTTAGCCTCTGCCATACATCAACACGAGTCAGCCACAGGTATACATACGTCATCTCCCTCTGGAACCTCCCTTCCACTGCCCACCTCTTCCCACCCCTCTAGGTTGTAGAGCACCGTTTGGGTTCCCTGAGTCATGCCGCATATTCTCAGCGGCTCTCTGTTTTCCGTGTGGTAATGTGCCTGTTTCCACGCTTCTCTCTCCATTCGTCCCACCCCTCCTCCCCCACTGTGTTCACAAGCCTGCTCTCTCTGTCTGTGCCTCCCTTGCTGCCCTGCAAATAGGTTCTTCAGTGTCATCTTTCTAGATTCCATCTATATGTGTTAATATACGACGTTTGTTCTTCTCTTTCTGACTTACTGTGCAATAGGCTCTAGGTTCATCCACCTCATTAGAATTGACTCAAATGCATTCCTTTTATAGCTGAGTAATATTCCATGGTATGTATGTGTCACAACTTCTTTACCTGCTCATCTGTCAATGGACACCTAGGTTGCTTTCATGTGTGACTGGTTTCTAACCGGTCTCCTCATGGGCTTGTGTTCTCCTCTCCTTCCTCCTCCCAATCCTGGGGTGGACAAAACCTGCTGGGCACCTCACCGGTTGTCCAGTGGTTGAGAATATGTGCTTCTACTCATTGCAGGGGCACAGGTTTGATCCCTGGTTAGGGAGCTAAGATCTGGTATGCTATGCAGTGTGACAGAAATAAATAAAAAACGGAAATTTTTAAAAAAGAAACACGCTGGGATGGGAGAGGAAGTAACTGTGGTGTCAGGAGGGCATGGAGAAGTGAGGCAGGCCCTGCAGAGCAGTGCCAGGGGTCCTGAGGGCGTCTGAGGGCCTCTGACATAGACCAGGCGCTGTTCTGTTTGTCCACATTTATTAACTCATTTAGTCTTCTCAGTAACCTTATGAGGTCATCCCATTTTACAGATGTGGAAACTGAGGTCAAGTGACTTGCCTGAGGTCACACTCGCAGGTGAGTGGCAGAGGCAGGATTCAGACCTATGCAGTCTGGATGCAGAGGAGATGACCCCTCCTCCCAGTGAAGAGAGTCCTTTGAAGTTGTGCTCCCAAAGGCTGGGGGTGATTGATTGTGGATGGTCTTCTGTAGAAGCAGACCTGGAAGGGAAGGATGGTAGATTCAGAGAGCTGGGCACAGGGGCAGGAGGGGAAATCAGTTCAGGAACCCAGAGGAAGAAGCAGGAGATGAGGCTGGTAGGAGATCCAGGAGCCGGATCGTTAGATGATCGGCCTCACGGGACTGGCTGGGACAGGTGGCCCAGGGCTCTCCCTGCTCCTTGCAGGGTCTGGCAGAGGCCCAGCCGGCCCAGCCCCACTCTGTCCCACCTGGGCTTTCTCTGGGCCACACATTCTATCCCTCACCTGCCTGGGTCCAGCCTTGACTGACCTCCAGAGCAGAAAGGCAGCCGAAGTGGGGCAGGGGCAAAGGCTGGGCTTTGGGATGCCCCTGCTGAGGTTCAGGCCTGACACGTATGGACGGGCCTTATGCTGTTCAGCGCCTCCCCTTGGACTTGATTTTCCTTCCTTTTCTTTTTAAACTTTTTATCATGGAAAAGTATAAGCATTTCCAAAAGTAGAATAGTATAATGAACCATCATTGTCCCTAACATTCAGCTTCAAATGCTGTCAACTCACGGCCAAACTCGTGTTTCAGTTCTGTACCCCTCCCTTCCATAATAATTCAAAGCAAATCCCAGGCATGATTTCATCACAAATATATCAAGATGTGTCTCTAAAAGATAAGGATTTCTCCTAACATAATCATAATACCATCATCACACTTAAGAAGAAATCATTTTCTTTATATCGTCAAATGTCCACTCAGCATTCACATTCCTGGTTGTCAGATGTCTTTTTTTTTTTTTTTTTTCTTTTTTCACATCTAGTTTGACTCAAGATCTAAATAAGGTCCACACACATTGTGATTGGTTGATAAGTCTTAGTCTCTTTTAATCCATACTTCCCCCCTCCATCTTTTCCTTTGTCCTTGGCAATTGATTGTTGGAGAAGCCGGGTTGTTTGTCTTGTAGGATTTCCCGCAGTGTGGGTTTTGTGGATTGCATCCTTGTGGTGTAGCTTAGCATCTTCCTCAGTCCCCTCTGTAACTTGGTAGTTGAGTTCATCTTCTGAGCCCTCCTCGTGCAGTCACCAGGCTCTGTCGTCAAGATCCCCAGAGTCCCACAGCTTCTCACCACTTACACCGCTGCTCTCGCTCTCCCAGATTACTGCAGCAGCCTCTCCCTGGTCCCCCTGTGCCCCCCTTGCCCCAGCAGCCAAAGAGATCCTTTTAAAACCTAAATGAGATCATCTTCCTCCTCTGCTCAAAACTTTAATGGCTCCCTCTTACTTGGAATAAAATCTCAAGTCCTGTAAAAAGTCCTCTAGTGGCCTACAAGGCCCTGTGTGATTTGGCTGTCAGGTCCTGCTGGCCTCATCTCATGCCTTCCCCTCTTCGCTGGGCTCCTGGCCATTTCCCGGGCATATCAGATATCCTCCTGCCTCAGGGCCTTTGCTCTGCTCTTCCCTATGCCTGGCTGCAGAGGTCCACATCTCTGCCCATGTCACCTCCTCAGAGAGGCCTTCCCAGAGCACCTAAGACAGCCCCTGTCCTTCTCCACCGCCGACCTTGCTCTGTTCTTCTTCATCGCACTCAGGCATCCCTCGTATGAGTCTCGTTGTTTCTGGGCTGTCTCCCCTATCTGCCTGTGAGTTCCCTGAGAGCAGGGCAGCACGACTCTGCCCAAGGAGCAGACTTCCTTTGCCACTTAGATTCCCTGCCTGTCAGCTCATTTCCTTCCAGCATTTTCTGGAAAGCAAAACAACCCTGGACTTGTGTGGGGCACTTCAGATTTTATAAAATACTTCCTGTCTTAGGTCAGAGTCCCCAGAAGCTGTACCCAAGAAGGAGATTCCTGGACCGTGGTTTCCTGCAGGCATGCACACAGAAGGGAGAGAGCAGGACGTCTGATGGGGTCGGGAAGGAGCCGGGAAAGGTGCTTTCAGCTGAGTCCAGCTCCGGTCCCGTAGGGAGCCCTGGAGTGGGAGCAGTAAGTGCAGGGTTGTCTTCCTTTGAGGCAAGGGGCCAGGCCTTTGGAGCCTCTTCTCAGGACTAGGTCACTAGAGCGTGGCCTCCAAGACACCCCTAGCTGAGGCTGCCCACCTAAAGCTGCGGTCCAAACACCAATTCAAAAAGCCACATGCACCCCAGTTTTCGTAGCAGCATTACTTACCATAGCCAAAATATGGAAGCCACCCAGATGCCCATCAGCAGATGGCTAAGGAAGATGTGGTGTGTCAACACACACACACACAGAGACACACTGGAGTATTACTCAGCCACAGAAGAGAATGAAATTCTGCCATTGGCAGCCACATGGATGAACCTAGAGAACATTATGGTTTGTGAAATGAAGTCAGAAAGACAAATACTGCATAAAATCACTTATATGTGGAGAACAGACCAATGTGTACGGAAAAGAGAAACAGACTCACAGATGTAGAGGACAAACTAGTGGTTACCAGACTAGTGTGAATGTATGTGTGTGTGTGAGTTTGTGTGGGACGGGGAAGGGCAAGAGAGGGGCACGGGGTTAAGAGACAAAGATTGCTATGTGTAAAATAGATAAGCAACGGGGATATACTATACAGCACAGAGAATTACAGCCATTATCTGGATGTATCTTTTAATGAAGTGTAAATTGTGTAAATACTGAAACCCTATGCTGTACACCTGAAACTAATATTGTAAATCAACTACAATAAAAAATAACAACGCTCTGGAGAAGGGGGCATCTGTGAGCCACCTGCAGTGGCTCAGGGGTGGGTGCCCCGTCGATGAAGGGCTCTGACAGCACCACCTTCACCTCACATCCAGTTTCTGCTTTGAGCCCTGCCATAAGCTGATGAGGAAGGCATTTATTAGTTACCGTTACTGCTGTTTTGATAAGTAAGGAAGCTGAGGTTGGGATGGGGATGACTTGCCTGGGGTTGCACAGCCAGCGGAGTAGACCTGGGATTCGATTTCGGATTCTTGCTGGGATGCCCTCATTAGTTGATAAAGTGTCTTAGTGGCTACTGGGCCCCTGTTTTACTCTCACGTATTCATTCAACAAATATATATTGAGCGCTGTGTGCCCAGATTGAACAGGGCACCGACCATTCAGTGGTGAATGAAACCACCCCGTCCTTGGCCCCTGGAGTTTTCATTCTGTGCCTCCTCCTGCATTTAGCTGATCCCCCACCCTGCTGACCCCTGCTGAGCCCTCAGCAGCCCCGACTTCAGTAATGAGAGCACGTGATGTTTGTTGAGCACTTACTATGTGCTGGCACCGTGCCAGGCTCGTTGTGTTGATGAACTCGCTTCACCTTCCCAGTGCCCCATTTTTGGATGGGCAAGCTGAGGCTGCAGAGGGCCCTAAGGCTCCAAGCCCAGGTCCTTCCAGGAGCTGGGATGCAAACCGCCCCCTGAGCATGGCTCTTTCCGCTCCTGCCTCCCCTGCCCTGCTCCCCCCACGCCCGCAGCAGGATATCTGGTGTCACCTCTATCAGCAGCTCCATCGGACGCCAGGCTGCCGCCGCCGCCTGCTCACCGGGTGTTGGGTGACCGGCTGCTGTCTCGCCTGCCCCACTTGGCCCTGCCCCAGGTGGGGCGCTTCTGATGGGAGGCCTCCCCACCCTCCGGGGGCCAGGATCCCTGCCTCCGCACCCCTTCTCACCACTTTTGTCACCGGCCCCAGCTGGCTGGGTGGGACCTTCTGGCAGCCCCAGCTGGGCCTGGGCATTGGGGGCCCCTCTGCCCTCACACCAGCTGTCCCTAGTAAGCTGCAAAGCTGGCTCAGGTGCCCCTGGACAGAGTGAGGGGTGGGGGTCAGCTCAGAGCGGGCTTCCTTCCCCGCTCACGTTTCCCCACACAGGGCCAAGATAAGCCTAGCAGGGAGAATTCAAGTTATAACATTTCCACCCGAGGAGGGTAAGAGTGGGAAGGGACCCCTCTAGACTGGGGGTGAGCACCGCAGCCTGCATCAGCTCCAGAGATCGGAGTTGCCTGCCCCCTGCTTCTCTAGCTCTTTGGAGAAATGACTGATTGCAGCTCTGAGGAGCCGTAAAACTTCATTCCAGGAAGCAAGGACACTTCCAAAACCGTATGAATGGTGCCAGAGTCAACTTCAGGAGGTTCCCACTGACCAAAGAGAGGACAATCTGAGCATCGCTGAGAATGACTGAAGGACTGGGACTCATCAAATTTATAAAAATCCATGATGATGATCAAAACGTTAAAAAAAAAAATACAAACTCCGAACGACAGAAAAGCCTGCTAATAACCAACTGTCTGCAAAAACAGGGAGCCTGGGCTCCTACACACACTGCTTGTGAGCTGAATTATCTAGTAATGCTAGTGAACATTCCTGGCAATGCAGCAGTTCCGCTCCGGGGGATACACCCTGCAGGACGCACGCATATATTTATCCAAAGACATGGATGAGAATGTTCCAAGCATCATTTTTCACAAGAAAACAACATTGATGTCTGCAAACAGTAAACTGGATAAGTAAATCACGATACATTCACATATCAGAACACTGTGCAAAGATAAAAACTAAGGGACTACTCCTGCAAAGAAGAATCTAGTTGCATGATAAAAAGAAAATGTTGATTTTGAAAACAAAAAAGACAGGCATAAAATAATACATCATTCCATTAATTAAAATTCAAGAAGAGACAGAACTATTTGGTTTTGGATGCATACTTTGTGGTCAAACCCAAAACAAAGCAGCTAATAACCCCAGCTATTTAGAATGGTTGGTCCCTCCAGGCTCTCCCACAAACCCACAAGAAGGGCTTGTGGTGGGGAAGTGTCCATGGGGGTCTTTTGGAGCCCTGGCAGTTCTCTATTTTTGACCTAGATGGTGGTGATTTTATATTAATGGTGGCTGTTGGCTTTATAACTTTTCTTCTATACAGTTATGACCAACGTAGACAGAATATTAAAAAGGAGAGACATTACTTTGCTAACAAAGGCTTGTCTAGTCAAAGCTATGATTTTTCCAGTGGTCATGTATGTATGTGAGAGTTGGACCATAAAGAAAGCTGAGCACCAAAGAATTTGATGCTTTTGTACTGTGGTGTTGGAGAAGACTCTTGGACAGCAAGAGATCTAACCAGTCCATCCTAAAGGAAATTGGTCCTGAATATTCATTGGAAGGACTGACGCTGAAGCTGAAACTCTAATACTTTGGCCACCTGATGCAAAGAACTGACTCATTTGAAAAGACCCTGATGCTGGGAAAGATTGAAGGCAGGAGGAGAAAGGGACGACAGAGGATGATATGGTTGAATGGCATCACCGACTCAATGGACATGAGTTTGAGTAAACTCTGGGGATTAGCCATGGACAGGGAGGCCTGGCGTGCTGCAGTCCATGGGGTTGCAAAGAGTCAGACACGACTGAGCAACTGAACTGAACTGTTGGTTTTATATTAACTTGTTAAAATGTATAACCTATTTTATATACTTAAATATTTTAAAACTAGAAAAAGTACTCATTGGTCACCTTTAGAGGTTGCTACAGCACCAACTCATTTCTCTAGAGAAATGATCAAGAGAAGGAATCAAGCCTTTATCCTACTACATATGCCAGATTTCAGAATAACAAAATAGATGAAGAGGAAAATTTCTTTATAGAAGTCTGGCAAACAAAATGATCAAATTAGAAAACTCACCATCTGGTGGGGGAGAAAAATGTGATGGAAAGCTGACGTTAACTTGCAGCAGAGGTGGGATGGCCTCGGCTCTCAGGGCTCTCCTGCCTCCCGGCCGCTGCTGGGCACACAGGCCTCCCTGTGGACCACAGCACTCCAGCTGTCACTGCCCAGCTCAGCTGAGCAATCCAGCCTGTGGGTGGGGCAGGCAGGGGGTCCAAGGAGGCATGGGAGAGGCTCAGAGATCTGGAGAAGTGACTGATGGCATTTCTGAGGGCCCGGAAAACACATTATACATGGAGATATACATACAATTATATTGGGTTGGCCAAAAAGCTCATTCAAGTTTTTCCATAACATCTTACAGAAGAATCTGAACAAACTTTTTGGCCAACCCAATACACACATATACATTTACAAATTTGAGATATAATTCATACACCATAATTTTCACCTTCTTAAAATGTATAATTCAGCAGGTTTTAGCACATTCACAAAGTTGTGAATCGCTGCTTCTAATCACTACTATCACAATCACCACCACCATCTAACTCCAGAACATCTTCATCTCTCCGAAAAGAAACCCATTAGCAGTCACTGCTCAATTCCTGCTTCCTCAAGCTACTGGCAGCCACCCATCTGTTCTCTGTGTCTATCAATCTGCCTATTTTGGATATTTCATGTAAGTGAATTTTACCTTTTGTGTCTGGCTCCTTTAACTTAACACACTGTTTATAAGGTTCGTCCATGTTCCATGTAGCGTGTAACAGTATATGTAGTCATGTATGGATGTGAGAGTTGGACTATAAAGAAAGCTGAGCGCCGAAGAATTGATGCTTTTGAACTGTGGTGTTGGAGAAGACTCTTGAGAGTCCCTTGGACTGCAAGGAGATCCAAGCAGTCCATCCTAAAGGAAATCAGTTCTGAATATTCATTGGAAGGACTGATGCTGAAGCTGAAACTCCAATAATTTGGCCACCTGATATGAAGAACTGACTCATTTGAAAAGATGCTGATGCTGGGAAAGATTGAAGGCGGGAGAAGGGGATGACAGAGGATGAGATGGTTGGATGGCATCACCAACTCAACAGACATGGGTTTGAGTAAACTCCGGGAGTTGGTGATGGACAGGGAGGCCTGGTGTGCTGCAGTCCATGGGGTTGCAAAGAGTTGGACACGACTGAGCGACTGAACTGAACTGAACAGTACTCTATTCCTTTTTGTGACTGCATAATATTCCATTGTGTGGATTACATATTTTGTTTATACATTCAGTCATTGATGGATGTTTAAGTTGTTTTCAGTGTTTGGTTATTATGAATAATGCTTCTATGAGCATTTATGTACAAGCGTTTATGTAGAGATGTTTTCATTTTTCTTGGATATATAATTATAATGGAATTGTTGTATCATATGGTAACTCTCTATTTAACTTTTTGGGGAATTGCCAGACTGTTTCTAGACATATACATTCCCTCCTTGCAACATATGAAAGTGTCAGTTACTCTTCATTTTCACCACACTTGTTATTGTCCTTTTTTTTTTTTTTTTCCAATCATAGCCACCCTAGTGCATGGGAAGTAACACCTTAGTGTGGGCCTGATTTACATTCTCTAATGACTGATAATACTGAGCATCTTTTCCTGTGCTTATTGGACTTTTGTATCTTCTTTGGAGCAATGTCTTTTCATACCCTTGCCCATTTTAAAATTGGGTAAATTGTCTTTTTATTGTTGAGTTTTTAGAGTTCTTTATGTGTTCAGATACTGGGCCCTCATCATATAGATGATTTGCAAATGTTTTTTCCCCATTTCTAGGGGTTGGCTTTTCCCTGTGGACCCATTTCCTGGGGAAAGGTCTTTAGAGACTCAGTCTGGGTGTTGGAAGCATTAGGCTGTTTGAGTTCTAGAAACCAACCTAAGGACCCACTTAGAGCCTCAGCAGCTCTAGGGAGTAGGGCCTCGTCTCACAGTGGTGCTGAGACACAGAGGAGGGAGGCGGCCTGCCAGGGGGCACCAGCTGCTGTGCGGCTGTGCAGCACCAGAGTCAGGGCCCCGGTTTAGTTCCCACAGCTTCTCTTGGGGTCTTCATTCCAGCCCAGTCCACATCCTCCAAGCCCCCAAACTCCACTGTTCGCTTTACCTGGGTACCTCCCGCTGTTTTGTTGCTCTCAGTTCCTCTCCTTCAAGGAAAACCCTTCCTGGCTGCCCTAGCCCAGAGGGGTCCTCCTGGGGTGAGCTCCAGGAGGCAGGAAGCTGCACTTGGACACATGATTGTTGTTGTTCAGTCGCTCAGTCGTGTCCAACTCTTTGGACCCCGTGGACAGCACGCCAGGCTTCTCTGTCCTTCACACTGTATCTCTTGGAGTTTGCTCAAACTCATGTCCATTGAGTTGATAATGCCATCCAACCATCTTGTCCTCTGTCATCTCCTTCTCCTCCTGCCTTCATTCTTTCCCAGCTTCAGGGTCTTTTCTAATGAGTCAGCTTTTCGCATCAGGTGCCCAAAGTATTGGAGCTTCAGCTTCAGCATCAGTCCTCCCAATGCATATTGAGGATTGATTTCCTTTAGGATTGACTGGTTTGATCTCCTTGCTATCCAAGGGATTCTCAAGAGTCTTCTCCAACACCACAGTTTGAAAGCCTCAATTTGGAAAAAAGCAAATTCAACCAAGGGAAAGAGTTTTCTTTATTGCGGGACTCGTCCGTGCCTTTAGCTTGCTACTGTGTATTATGAACATTAAGGAATTTAATTGCCAAAACCCAGAAGCAACCAGGATGACCTGCAACAGGTGAATGAATAAACAACTGGGTATACCCAGACAATGGAATGTTATTCCATGATGAAAAGAAATGAGCTGTCAAACCATGAAAGACATGGAGGAACCTTAAAAGACATATTACTAAATGAAAGAAGCTAATCTGAACAGGCTACTTATGTGATTGCAACTATATGACATTCTGGAGAAGGCAAAACTACAGAGACAATAAAAAGGTCATGGTTGCCAGGGGTTTGGAGAGAGAGAAGGATGAATAAATAGAGCACAGGGATTTTTAGGGCAATGAAACTCTTCTGTGTGAGATTAAAGTGGTAGTTACATGCCATTATACATTTGCCCAAATCCATAGACTGTACAACAAGAGTGAACCCTAGTGTAAATGATGGATTTTGGTTGATGATAATGTGTCAGTGTTGATTCATTGATTGCACCAAAGGAACCACGCTGATGAGGGATGTTGAGGGTAGGGGAGTATATGTGTGTGTGTGTCAGAGGGGAAGGTTGCTGTGTGGGAATTCTATTTTCTGCTCAGTTCTTCCTGAACCTGAAACTGCTCCGAAAAATAGTCTATTAATTTAAAAAAGTAACATCAGGGAGTGATAAGTGTTACAATGGAAAAATGGAACAGGGGTAGGGACCAGGGGGTGATGGCTGTTTTAGATGAGGCGGGGGTCAGGGACATTGATCTGAGACCTAAACAAGGCAGGAAGCAAGCCCGTGGACATCACGGGAAGAGCTGTCCAGCAGCAGATGCAAAGGCCCTGAGGCAGCCAAGGGCCTGATTTGTGTCAGGGTCGCAGCAAGGACGAACTGGCAGGAGGGGAGCGAGGGGCGGGTGAAGAGGCTGGAGGTAAAGACAGACAGGGTGGGACCCGCCATGTTGGCTGTAGGCCTGGAGGTCCCGGGCAGCTTGTTCTCAGTGAAACGTGAGTCACTAGGGGGTTTCAGCAGGGGAGGACACATCAAAATTATATTTTACGATGACTGTCAGGCAAACGAACTGAAGGGGCAAGGATGGAAGCAGGGAGACCTTTTAGGAAACGACACATCTTCCAGGTGAAAGAGATTGTGGTGTGGACCCACTGCCCCCAGAGGGGGGGCAGGGGGGCTGGATTCTGGGTCTGGTGAGGGGAGAATCGTGGGATGTGGGGGTGAGGGAAGGAGAGGAAAGTAGGACTTTGGTTGGAGCATGTGGGTGAATAGAGGTGTCCTTTTCTGAGGTGGAGAAGAGAGCTGAGCAATCAAGAGTTCTGCTGGAACGTGTCTGCCTACCTGTTTAACATCTGAACGGGGGAGCCATTGAGGAGGTGGTTGGGTTTACAGGCTGGAATTCAGTGGCAGGGCTGGGGCTGGAAACTGGAGTGAGGTGTTAAAGCCACAGGCCGGATGAACACCCCTCGAGAGTGGGCGTAGGTGGGGAAGAGGAGGGACCCCAGGCCGGGCTGAGGGTGCAGGCACAGAGGTTGGAGAGACCAAGGAGTGACTGCAGTGGGGGGGGGGGTGTGTGTGCAGTGTTAGAGAAGCGGGGGTCCACGTGTGTCAGGGCTGACGATGGGGTGGCGACTGAGCACAGGGAGGAGGAGGGCGGGGACTAGGAGAGGCCAGAGCCGGATTGGAGGGCTTTAGGAGGGAGTGGGTGTCCTCTACAAGCCAAGGAGCAAGCCAAGCAGGCAGGAGCTGAGGGCAGCATGCATGCAGCATGGGACTTTTTTTTTAGTGACAGAAACACTGCCCTTTCTCCATATAGGAAAGGTCCCATACGGAGGGAAAACTGGGTCACGTGGGAGAGGGAGAGAACTGTTTGTTGGGGTGATGCAGTTGGGGAGCTGGTGCCGGCGGGAGGGAGGCAGAGCCTGGGGATGGGGAGCAGGCGGGGGTGGGGCCTGGTGGACTGGGATTTTGAGAGGAGTCTGGTAGATTCCGAGGACACTCTGGGTGTTCACAGGGCCTGGATCTCAGTATGTGTCTACGTTCCGCTCCCCTGACCTCCCTGCCTAGGGCAGCCTTTCACCTGCAGGGCACACACCAGCCAGACAGGGCGGTGACTGCCCCCACGTCATACAGAGGGACCTGGGGTGGACCCACGGGACACCCTGGGAGCCAGACCTGGGCCAGGAATCCATTTATCTCGTGGTTCCCATATGGTCCTATTCTAATGGGGCTGTGATGACTGTTAGGGCCCCTGTGTCTCATAGTCCTTGAGATGCCTGGGTATTTGTGGATTTCTCTTTGCCCAGTTCCCTTTCCCTGATGAATGGCTGTGTCAGCCCCTCTGGGGAGGGTCTGGTGGGAGCATTACCGTATATACTTGTTCTGGGCCGCAGGACACTTGCTCCCAGGCACCTGGCCTCTCCTTCCATCAGCTGGACCTGAAACCTTGCTCAAGTCTGGAAACTGGGCAAGAAATCATAACGTTTTATTGGGGTGCAGCCCAGGGGTCATCAGGCCTTGGTTTGTTTTGGTTACAGAGAGTGGGCCGGGTCCTGGCTGCCCCTTGACATGCCTGGTTTTGGTAGCCATCTCCCATATGCAAAGCTCTGCGGGTCAGGCCCTCCCAGCTGCCCTCTGACCTGCTCAAGAGCTGTGATAACACCGCCCACCTTGTTCTGACCAGTCAGTGCTGTCACCTGGCCTCTTACTTGGGGACACTCTCACCATCATTGCGTCAGGATGCCCAGTTCTGTCCCAGTGGCTCCTGGTCTCAGGTCCTCAGAGGACACAGCCCTGAGCTTGTCAGGCTGCTGCGGCCCGCCAACTTGTGGCCAACACTTTCCTACGGCTTTGGCAGATAACGATTCCATGAGGCTGTCCTGCGGAAGACGGACGCCTGGTGGGTTCTCCAGCCTGACGTGCCGTATTCACCCGACGTGCTCACCTCTCTGAGCCTTTTGCCTTCTCTTCCACTGTCTGCAGCCCGGGCATTTCTACCTCTTGTGCCAGGATACCACTTTGTTTTGGCTGAGCCATGCGGCTTCTGGGCTTCTGGAATCTTAGTTCCCTGACCAGAGATTGAACCTGGGGCCCTTGGCAGTGCAAGCACCGAGTCCTTAGTGGTGGTTCACTAACCACTGGACCACCAGGGAGTCCCCTGTGACCGCTTTCTCCAAGCACCATGCTCGTACCATCTTTCGGGGTCCTTGTCAGTGTGTGTGTGGAATTAACTCTCCTTTATCGGACTCTATGCCCTGCCCCCTTGACCCAGCCCCACCCCCCGCCCCCTGGGCCCTCCTCCCGCCCCCCCACCCCCGCCCCGCTCGTCCCCCATGGCATCTACCGTGTTCTGGTTCTGCCAGCACTGGGCTCCCTCAGGCAGCCAGCTGAGGTGTGACTTACCTTAGCTATTGCTCTGGTGGTCAGGCGAGGAACGAGCTAGTTCTAAGGCAGGATCCCTGCGTCATCTTCCAGCAGGGCGCATTCTGGACTCCAAGGGGGACACTTCCTTGGACACAGGAAAGAGCAGGACCTGACCTTGGTGCTGAAGACTCATCCTGGGCTGAGACTTCCGCCTTCCCTGACATTCTGCTCTGCTTATAATTAAGCTCCGCGCCTGCTCCTTAGCTTTCCCCTCCCCTCCAGCTGCAGGAGAGGAGGATTTATATGCAGCTAAGGAGGCCCTTGGCTTCCACACTTGGCCTTAAATTAGTGATTAATCACTCTCAGCCTTTTAGAATTGTCTTTCACCAGTGCACGAGAGCCCCAGCAACAGCCAGCCCATTCCATGGGCTTTATCATTAATCACCAGCCACCCGCCCCGGTCTCAAACTCTGGAGAGACTGCCCGACCCCGCAGTGTGCTCCCCTCCCGTCCAACATGGAAAAGGGTTTGCAGCTTCACTGCTGTGCTAGCCCGTGGCCAGTGCTGCTCCAGCTGTGGTCCTCACTGTCGGCCCACAGTGGGTAACCCAGCTCCATCTGCGGGTTCAGGGGCTGCTTCTGAGAGCTGTTCCTGATGCTGATTCAGGATGGGTTCCTGGGGAGACAGGCTCTGAAGTGATTTTTGTTCAGGAAGGTCTAAGGGTCTTGTTCTCCTTGTATGAGGTGAGGGAAGCAGAACAGGGCAGGGAGAAGGAGGGGTTGAATCGACGGTGCACTTTTTCTTTTTTAAGTGCTCCTAGGTTTTTCCTTTATTTATTTTTTGGTCTCACCACTTGGGGTCTTAGTTCCCCCAACCAGGGTTTGAACCCGTGCCTCCTGCATTGAAAGTGTGGAATCTTAACCACTGGACCACCAGGGGAGTCCCTGACAGTGCACTTTTAACACTGGCTTCGCTTGATCCCCTGAGGAGTGCTAAGGCTGAGATGGCACGTCAGGGTTGTCCTGCATTAAAAATCCAGGGATCCAGGCCTGTAAGAACCAGTGATTGGATGTGAGCTTCCCCTGCGAGGGGGCTGTGAGGTGGAGGACAGTCCTTGGGGAAGGACTCAGACTTGTCAGCAGTAAATATTCCTCGGGCACACCTTGTCCTGAGGCAGGGCTTCTGGGGCGGGTAGCGCACAGCCCAGCACACACTTTATTTAGCTTCTCAGGTGCTGGGGGACATTTGGGTTGTGTGGGGGCTGGTGTGAACCCCACCGCCTTGTGCATTCATGTGCATGCCTCCCTGCCTTTTATTTTTTTTGGATCTAATGAACCGGCACTCCCTCTCTTGCAGTGGAAGTACTGAGTCTTACTCACTGGACCTCCAGGGAAGTCCCTTACGTACATGCCGTTTGGTGGCCGTGAGCACTCCTTGCTGTCGGGTGGCCACTCGAGAGTGGCAGGGTTGGTGAACTTTAGTAGGTATTGCCAAATAGTTGTCCAAAGTGGCTGCACTGTTTTATAGCCCCACCAGCAGTGTGCCAGAGTTCTGGTTGCTCTGCAGCCTCATCAACACTTGATATTGTCTGTCGTTTTATTTTAGCCATTCTGGTGGTCCAGGCATCAGTGATTCTTTTTTTTTTTCTTTCCTTTCTCAGACTTTTATTTTTAAAATCTCGTTCCTTGCCTGGGTATATAGTATTTTGTTGTTGTTTTATTTTTTTAAATGAACATACTGTTGTTTTTATGGAAGTATTTTATGGTAATATAAATTCATACCTTTACCAGAAACATCAGTGATTCTTTTGTGCAGTCAGGGTGGGAAACTGCTGCTCCATGGTATGTGGGTGGGTGTGAGATTTGGGGAGCCCTGGGACCACCCCTGCTTGACTGTACCTGATATCCATTTCCAAGGGTCTTTGGCAAAACCAAATCCTGGTGGATACATTAAAAGGTCATCAGATAGTAACATCCTCGTGTGACTTGATTTAGCCATTTCCTTTCAGCCTGAGAGACCAGCTCCAAAGGGCTGTGGAAGGAAACGGGTTCATTTTGCTGTCCACGAGGCCACCTTCTATGAATCTCACGAGGATAGCTGGCAGCAGCTGCAGGGAGGCACCCTCTCTAGTGTTTCACGGTTTCCAAAATGCTTCTCATCTAAACTCCTTTGGGTTTCAATGCTGCCCCCAAAGACAGCAAGAGAACGTCGTGTCAGCTCCCTAGGACAGAAGGGGAAATCAAGGCCAGTCACTTGTTCAAAGTCATGCAGCAAGTTAGTGCAAAGTGACCATGAGTCCAGTGGTGGATTCCAAGTCCAGGGCCCCCAGTTTACTGCTCAGTTTCCCTGGCCTGTAGCTCCTCCCTTCCTTTAGAAAGCAACTCAGGACCAGCACCTCAGCACCCCGGCCCCCAGCCTGTTGCCCATCAAAGTACTCTTAGAAGCAGGTATTCCAGGGACTCTCTGGGCCTAACTGTTCCAACCTTGATGGGCTCAGCAGTCTTCTGGAGACCTTGCTTGAAGATTCTGAGTTAGGAGGCCTTATGGGCCCAAATCTGCATTTCTCATCAACTCCCAGTTAATGCCAGTGCTGCTGGCCCATGGACCACGCTTTGAGTAGTGAGGATTCGGACCGATATCCAGCTGAGCACTGTATAGGCGGGTCTCTCTGCTGTACTTGATGTGTCCCATGGAGCTCAGGCAAACATTGGTTCATTACTGTCGGGATTCTGGCATGAGTGTTAGTTACTACAAGTTCAAGTCTCTCTCCAGTTCTTATTATGAGATATACCATTCAAGCCATTGGCTAGTTCAAAGTCCCTTACTCTTAATACCTCTCTCAGGAGCACCTCTTCGCCCTCCCTCTTCCTGCTGTCTTCTCTTTCCTCTTCTATCAACACTCCTAATTCCCACCCAACCCCAAAATGGGCAGGATCTCAGCTAGGCATCAGGCAGAAAGCTGGTTGAGTAAACTTATTTATACTAAAGTGTGAATGACTCACATCTCATCCCTTAACTCTTCCAGAGGTTATTTAGATGTGGGGGGGGAGGGTGTGGGGAAGGAGCTGTGAGTTATTGGAAAAGTTGGCAATGAGGGAATGAACAGGAAATATTCAGGAATTCTTTACTGTACCCCCTAACATTTCCCAAACCTGGGTTGATGATGGACTGCTCGCCCACTCTGTAGTTGTAACTGGCGAGTGGAGAGGCAGCAGGTTGTGCAAATGCAGGAGATTATGCCATGGGACAAAGGACAGCCTGGGACGGGAATGACAGGGGCCAGAGCACCTGCACTGAAGCCTTGGCCACAATGGCTTGTTGTGAATAATTGCTGTGGTAATGATGAAGACTGCTCAGGCAAATGGATTCCAGTTTACACTCTGCTCCCTGCAAAGGTCATCTATAATTGCCCCATTTCCTCCCTGTGGTGGGTACGAGGCTGCAGTGGGGGCCTGTCAGGGGGTTTCTGGGCTCTGGGCCCTCACTGAGGGGGATGGGGGCTGAGAGCCACTCCGGGTGATCTCTGCCAGCTCGAGGGGAGAGGCAGGAGGTGGCAGCCTCCCCCACCCCGGGTGGTGCTCCAGCTCCCCAGCGCTCTCCTGCTGAGCTGGCTGGGAACAGGGCATGCCGTACTCGCTGACCTGCTGAGCAGTGACTGCTGGTGGCCTCAGCGACCTGTTCTGCCCATTGGTTTATCTAGAAGCTTCAGCCAGATCCCTCTGCCCTGACATGCTGTGGGGCTTTGTGCTCTCAGCCCTGCTTCTCTGGGTGTCTTTCTCTGCAGAACAAAGGAGTTGGGCCAGGCACAGTGGCCTTGGGAGGCCCTCTTAGATCTGGATCCCAGGAATCTAGCCTTTGGCCCCCCAGGTTTATGGAAGATTTGTGCATGGGCATTAGAGTCAGAATAGAGTTTGAATCATGGCTCATTCCTGCTGTGTGACATTGGGCTGCTCACTTCACCTCTCTGACCCCAGTTTTCCTCTTTTTTAAAAAATGGAGATAATGGTAGATGTCTCTTAGTGTTATTTTTGAGATTAAAGACAGTTGTGGCAATGGATTCTGACATAACTGAGTGCTTCTTCTGTGTGAGGTATGGTTCCAGGGGCCTTTCTTTCCCCCCCAGCTGCCCTGTGAGGTCGGTGCTGCCCTTATACCCAGTATAAGATGAGTAAAGTAATGGAAAAGCAGACGTGTTTTTAATAGCCATTGGCTTCTGCTAAGCTTTTTTATTTGTTGTTGTTCAGTCGTTCAGGCGTGTCCAATTCTTAGGGACCCCATGGACTGCAGCACGCTAGGCCTCCCTATCCATCACCAACTCCTGGAGCTTGCTCAAACTCATGTCCATTGAGTTGGTGATGCCATCAAACTATCTCATCCTCTGTCGTCCCCTTCTCCTTCTGCCTTCAATCTTTCCCAGCTGCTAAGCTTACTCCTTTTTAAATTTTTCTTTGTTATTTTTTTAATTTTGGGGGCCACACCACGTAGCTTGCAGACTCTTAGTTCCCCGACCAGGGACTGAACCTGTGCTCTTGGCAGTGAAAGTGTGGAGTCCTAACCACTGGACCACCAGGGAATTCCCCTAAGTTTGCTCCTTCTATGCTCCTTGGGAGGCTTCTCCAGCGAGGCTCCCCCATCTGCTCCGTATGCCCTCACCTCTGCACCTCTGCTCAAGCTTTTCCTCCCCCGAACACCCTTTCCTCCTTGGCCCGCCCAGCTCTATCCCCAGGAGCCCTCCCCGCAGCAGCCAGACTTCTCTGATTTCGTAGCACGGACAGCCTGTCCCGCACCCTCCAGCAGGCGGTTACCATCAGACTCTGTAATCTCTCCCGAGGCCACCCACGCTTCCTGGGGCTGAGCCTGCGGCTGATTCTGCTTCATCTCTTCAGATGTACCTGTCACAGCCCTGGGCATGGAACCCATGTGTCTGAGAAGTTCCAAGGCTATGATCTCCCACACCAGGCCCAGCCTTGTGCTAGAAAGTGGGGAGACAGACCAACACGAGATGACCCAGGACTAAGAAGGACTAAGAAGTGCAGCAGGGCAGTGGCTCTCAGCCTGGGATGCCCTTGGGCACCACCTGAGGACCTTGGGATTGCTGGTGCCTGAGCCCCACCACACAGAGTCTAGGCTGAGGCTGGACTTGAGTTTTAAAAGTGTCCTAGGTAAGAAAATTGGACATCCATGTGCAAAAGAATAAAGTTGGACCCTTACCTTACACCGTGTACAAAAATGGATCAAAGGCATAAATGTAAGAACTAAAGTGATAAAAGTCTTCAAAGAAAATGTAGGCGGAAGTCTTCATGACATGAGATTTGGCAGTGGTTGCTTGGATATGATGCCAAAAGCACAGGCAACCAAAGAAAAAATAAATACAAAAAGTGAACGTGTTAGTCGCTCAGTCCAACTCTTTGCAACCCTATGGACTGTCCATGGGATTCTCCAGGCAAGAATACTGAAGTGGGCTCCCATTTCCTTCTCCAGAGGCTCTTTCCAATCCAGGGATCAAAGCTGGGTCTCCTGCGTTGCAGGCAGATTCTTTACCAGCTAAGCTACCAGGGCGGTAATATATAAATTGGACTTTATCAAAATTTAAAACTCTATCAAGAGAGTGAAAAGACAGTCTACAGCATGAGAGAAAATATTTGCAAATGATGTATCTGACCAGGGAGTAATGTTCAGAACGTATGAAGAACTCCTACAACTCAACAACAAAGAACCAAACAACCAATTTAAAAAATAAGCAAAGGGCTTGAATAGACATTTCTCTAAAGGAGATATACAGATGGCTAATAAGCACATGAAAAGATGTTCAATAATTCCCCAATTAATCATTAGGGAAATGCAAATCAAAACTACAATGAGATACCACTTCATACCCATTAGGATGGCCATTATCAAAAAAAGCAGAAAATAACAAGTGTTGGTGAGGATGTGGAGAAATTGGAACCCTTCTGCATTGTTGATGGGAATGTAAAATGGTACAGCTGCTGTGGAAAACAATTTGATGGTTCATCAAAAATTAAACACAGAATATGATAAAAAAAAAATTCCCACTTCTAGGTCTCTACTCAAAAGAATTGAAAGCAGGGACTGAAACAGATACTGAAACGCCAGTGTTCATAGCAGCATTATTAACCATAGCCAAAAGGTGAAAACAACCCAAGTGTCCATTGGTGGATGAATGGACAAAGTGTGGTAAATCCACGTGACAAAAAAGTGTTCAGCCTTAAAAAGGAGTGAAGGGCTTTCTTGGCGGTACAGTGGATGAGAATCTGCCTGCCAATGCAAGGGGACGTGCGTTTGATCCCTGATCAGGGAAGATTCCACATGCCGGGGGGCAACTAAGCCCATGTGCCTCAACTACTGAGCCCACGTGCTGCAAATACTGAAGCCCACGCGCCTCGAGCCTGTGCTCCGAAACGAGGAGCCACCTCAAGGAGAGGCCCGTGCACTGCTGCGAAGATAGTGCCTGCTCTCCGCAACTACAGAAGTCTGAGCTTTCAACAAAGACCCAGCACAGCCAAACAGACAAACAAAAGGAATGAAATTCTCGTACGTGCTGCATCACGGACGAACACTGAAATCATGCTGAGTGAAAGAAACTAGGCACGAACGGACGAGTGTTGGAGATTCCACTTAATATGAGGTGCCCAGACTAGGCAAACCGACAAGCATAGAAGGTAGAATGGTGGTTGCCAGGGGCTGGAGGGAAGGCGGGGAGTGGGGAGTCATTTTTCCTTTAAAGATTTTTTTTTTTTGGTGTGGACCATTTTTAAAGTCTTTATGGAATCTGTTACAGTATTACTTCTGTCTTATGTTTTGGTTTTTCGGCCACGAGGCAGGTGGGATTTTAGCTCCCTGACCAGGGATCAAACCCACACTGCCAGCATTAGAAAGCGAAGTCTTGACTACTGGACCACCAGGGAGGTCCCAGACCAGTGGTTCTTCAAGTGGGGTCCCTAGACCAGGAGCATCCGCCTCACCTGAGCACTCAATAGAAAGGCACATTCTTGAGCCCCTCTATGGACATATTGAATCAGAAAGAAACTTCGGGGTGAGGCCCAGCAATGTGGTTTTAACAAGTCTTCCAGGTGATTCTGATGAATGTTCAATCTGAGAACCACTGGCTTAGAGTGTATATCTTGGACCAGTGGTTCTCAGTCTGGGTTGATTTTGCTTCCCACAGGGCATTCAGCAATGTCTGCAGAGGTTTTTGGTTGTTATAATGGCTGGGGGTGGGGTGGGGGGAGTGGGGAGGGTGGGGGAGTGTAGACGCTACTGACATCTAGTGGGTAGAGCCAGGGATGTTACCCAGCATCTGCAGTGTATAGGACAGCCCCCCAACAAAGAACGATATGGCCCCAAACGTCAGTAGTGTCGAGGTTGAGGGCCCCCGCCTTGGGCCCTCATCTTCTTGGTGGTGTGCAAGCTTGGGCCGACCATCATTTCTTCTGAGTCACTTGCTATGTAATCAGGATTCTGGTCAGCATGAGCCAAAGAGGAATGGCTGTTGGTTAGACAACCAACAGTGTCTGCTCCTGGAAATTACTTTCACAGTGAATCAGACATCCCCTCCATCTTTCCCACCCTACCCCCTGGTGGAGAAGCCTGTTCTTTAGAAATAGAGAGACACTACAGAATGCCAAGTATGGGGCTGGCAGGGTCAAAAAGGTTTCCATATGTCAGGGTGAGCAAACACCCAGCCCCTCCTTCCCTTCCTTTTTTGGGGGGGAGGTGGGGGATCCTGGCGGAGGGATGTTGACAGGGATCATACTTGGTGGTTTACTCCAGATATTCTTAGTAATGTAGTTTTGTCAGGAGATTAATCATCTCTCTCTAAACGTAGCACATGATTTTAAAGGTTGGCTGCATCCCTGAGTGATTTTTGCAGTACTTTGGAGCCAGTTTTTTTTTTTTTTTTTTCTGTTGGAGAAATGCAGCCCCGTTGTGTCATAGGAGCAGGGGAGCAACTAGACTGTAATGTGTAGAGAACTCGTTTTGGGGGGCCCCAGTCAAGTGTGTGATGCCAGGCACACCCCATTTTGCATGAAGCAGACCTCCTAGCTCTGTCTGAATTTTCTGCAGTGGTGCAAGTGAGCAGTTTCGACACTAAGGCGGTAGCTGTTAGCCACATGCAGCTGTTGAACACACGAGATGTGGCTAGTACAGCGGAGGAATTATTTTGTTGTTGTTGTTTTAGGAATAGTATTTTCAAATGTATTTGATTCTATTTAACTTAAATTTGAATAGTCAAATGGCACCAGTGGCCACTGTCATGCGCTGTGTTACCTTAGATGCCCTGAGCTGTCCCCATGGTGCTCAGCAGTGTGCTGCCTCGTGGCAGCTCCGAGAGGTACTGACCACATAGCTTGCTTGGAGTTGGACGGGTTCTTACTTAGAGGGCTCCCCGTCCAGCCGATCTCAGCTGGCACTCCGCCCCCCAGCCCCAGGTTCCAGAGAGAGGCTTGGTTATTTTTTAAAAACATATTTCTTTTTTAAAAAATTATTATTATCTTGGCTGTGCTGGGTCTTCTTGGTGGCGTGCAAGCTTTCTCTAGTCGCCACGTGTGGGCCTAGTTAGCCCGCGGCACGTGGGACCTACTTTCCTGACCAGGGATGGAATCCACGTCCCCTTCATTAGAAGGCAGATACTTAACCGCTGGACCACAAGGGAAGTCCTGAGGCTTGGTTATTTGGGGGGTTTTTTTGGCCTTGCTGTGAGTTTTATGGGATCTTAGTTCCCTCAACCTGGGATCGAACCTGGGCCCTTGCCAGTGAAAGCACGGAGTCCTAACCACTAAACTGTCAGGGAATTCCTGAGGCTCAGTTGTTTTGAATGTTGCAAAAACCTGTCGCCTTGTTGAGCATTTCCCAGTTGAGGCAACCCAGCCCATCCAGTACTTCAGAGCTCTTTGCTTTTGGTGAGAATTTTCTCAGTTCAGCGTGGAAATGTTGATTATACCATGCCGGTCAGAAGCTCGACCTGATAATTGAGTAAAAAGTAAATTTGTTTTCCAATTGAAAAACATGTGCAATCTGTTTGATAGATTAAAATCTTTCAAAATGGGGGTTTCCTTGGTCAAAAAATATGTAAAAGGTCCCTGAGTGGTGCAGAGGTTGAATAGTCCAACCCTCTCACTTTGAAGGAGAGAGGGGAGACCCAGGTCAGGTCTCTGGGCTGGAATGGGGCCAAGATAGGACCAAAAGCCGGAGCTTCAGATTGATGGGAGAGGCCAGTGCCTGAACAGCCTTCCTGTGTGTGTGTGTCTGCCCTGGGCTGTCCGCCCCCTAGAACAGCGACTGTGACTGGCATTCCCTTTGATCGCTGCTCAAACATTAGGGAGATGTAAAAGCCTCTTTGATCACAGTGTCATGGAACAGGCATTACAGGCTAGGAGCAGTGCTCCAGGTGTGCTCCCTGGGCTGTCTATCATAGTGGGGAGCTACCTGGAAAGAAGGTTATAAAAAAAAATGCAAAGTCTTGGGTCCCATCATAGACCTATCCTGGTACCCTGGAGCTCCCCACCCCCATATGGAAACCCCAGCTCTTGTTACTCACACCCTGGTGTAACCCTCGCCAACCTCCCTGCACGGACTCTGGGCTTGGCCATTGGCTTGCTTTGGCCAGTGAGATGTTGGCCAGCATGATGGAAGCAGAGGCTTGAGAGCTAAACGCTCACACCTTGGAGGACTTCCCAGATGGCTCAGTGGTAAAGAATCTGCCTGCCAGTGCAGGAGATACAAGAGACTCGGGTTCGATCCCTGGGTCGGGAATATTCCCTGGAGTAGGAAACAGCAACTCACTCCAGTATTCTTGCCTGGAAAGTTCCATGGACGGGGGAGCCTGGCGGGCTACAGTCCACGGGGTCACAAAGAGTTGAGCACGACACATGCACACGTTGGAACTTGTCCGTTTGGACTATATGCTCTTGAAACCCTGAGCTACCATATAAGTAGGGCCAGGTACTTGGCGGGAGAGACCACGTGGGGATAAGGGCAGGGAGGGGAGGGGGCGAGGGGCAGAGACAGGTACTCAGCCAGCTGCCGGCCACCCGGGCATCTCAGTCCTGTGAATGAAGAAGCTGCTTTGGACATTCCAGCCCCAGCTGAGGCACATGGAAATGAACCACCGAGTGGAACCCAGGCAACTCACACCCTCGTGGTGGGGTGTTAGTGACCAGGGTTCTTGATCTTCCCCAATCAATAGAAATCGACTAGCGCCAGACAAGAAATTCAGACAGGCTTTAATGGGGACCTCTGCTGCAGCAGAGAGGGGCAGCAAGAACAAAACAACAGATTCCCTTGCTTGTTTGCTCCCTGAGGGCGGTGAGCTTGTCCCTTATATGGGGTGAGGGTGGGGGTGTGTCCAGGGGTCTGGCCAGAGGGGTCACTTAGGTGTTTTGCCCACCCTTAGGTGGTGGTGTGTGCAGGGAGCATGCATAGTAACTGCTTTTGCTCCCAAGGCCCTGTTTTTGCTTCAGGCTCTTCAAAAGTCACAGGTGGGTTTTTTGGTCTCTGTATCTTTTGGTCCAGAATTTGCCCCAAGTCCCATACAGTTTCATTGTATTTTGTCGCTCAAGGAGCGGTGTGTCCAGGTGCAAGCATTGCAGCGCTGCAGCAGAGGGTCCCGGGTCCCAGCCTGTCTCAGGGGCTGGGGTGCTGGTTACTGCCAGGCAGGGCTCCCCACTCGACCCCTGCTCATGGGAGTGGGTAGGGCTGGGGTGCAGTTTTCTCCCATGGTGTTTGGCTACAGTTGAGCATTTCTTGTTTTAAAGATTTTTATCTTGCTAAACTGCACCTCTCCTAATTCTTTGGCTGAAGAGAGGAGGCTTTTTTTAGGGCTGTTATTGTCCATACTCATTGGTCTTCCTGGGTTGCTGGCTTCTCCAGCCGCACACCTGTGATATATCGGCTGAAAAGAAAACCCAGAGAACTCACTGTCCTGTCATTCTTTGGGTTCCAAGGTCTCTAGTCGGCCTGTCTTCTTTTCTCCCCTTTTAGAGTCTTATATTTGTTTATGTCCAGGACTTTTAGCTGGACTTTGCAGAAGGAGGAGGGACAAGTACATTTACTCCATCTTGCCCAGGAACCAGAAATCTATGATTTGCCTGTTCTTGAACTTCATATAAATAGAGTCCGTTTAGTGTGCTCTGTTAAGTCTGGCTTCTCTTGCTCACCATGATGTCTTGAGATGTTTTCCATGTACTTGTGTGTAGCTGGGTGTTTTCACTGCTATATAGTATTCAGCTGTGCAAACAAACCACACAGTAGAATTTGCACTGCGGAGTCCTAGACAGCAGTGAAAAAGCAAGTGATCGCAACTGCATGCAATAACCCCATGATTTATTGATCAGTCCCTCTGTGGATATGCATTTGGGTTGCTTCCAGTTTGTAGCTATTATGAGCAAAGCTGCTACAAGTGCTCTTGGTCATAGGTTTCAGTGGCCACACACACTCATTCCTGTTGGGAGTAAATATTGCAAAAGCCTCTCAACTGGTCTCTTCATTTCAGCTGTTGCCTCCTTCTAGCCGGTTTTCCACGTCAAAGCCGCAGTGACCTTCTGAAAACATTAACCGGATCTCTTCCCCACCCTTGCTCAAAAATACCAGTGGCTTCCTTTCTTGCTTAGAATGAAATCCAGGTCCTCACCGTGGTCCACAAGGCCCTACAGGACCTAGCCCCGGCCTGTTCTCTGTTCCTACCCCTACCCACCCACCTGTCCCCATCCATTCAGTTTTGGGTGCCTTCAGTGTGCCTAGCTCGCTCCCACTTCAGGGCGATGTGCCCGAGCTGTTCCCTCTGCCAGAAACATTCTGCCCCCAATCATCACATACCTCCCTTTCCCTTTTATACAGGTCTTTGTTCAGATGTTACCTCTTCAAAGAGGGATTCAAGGGACTTCCCTGGTGGTCCAGTGGTTAAGACGCCACTCTTCCTCTGCAGGGGGCATGGGTTTGAGCCCTGGTCAGGGAACGAAGATCCAATATGCCATATGGCATGGCCAAAAAATAAAAAATTAAAAAACTAAGTTAAAAGTCAAGCATTAAAAAAAAAAAAAAGGATTCTAAAATGGCCCCCACTCATCCTCTATTCCTTTACCCACATTATTTTTCTTGATGGTACCCAGAGCCACTTGAACTTTTACTGTATTTATTGTGTGTCTCCCGCTTTGGCGTGAAACATCCATGGGGTCATCTCATGGTTCTGTGTCCCACTGCCTAGAGCTGTGGTGCTCAGGAAACATCTGTTAAACGTATTAAAGACACTGACATGGGATTTGGGCACATGCCTCTGTTCTGACACCAGCATCATCTTCAGGCTGTTTCACAGGCCAAGTCCCCAAGACTCTAATCTCCTGGGACCTTGTGACAATGTAGACTCTGATCTGGAGGTCTGGGGTGGGACCTGAGAGGCTGGCGGTCCTCCCAGCTCCCAGGGGATGCCCAGGCTGTGGGGTCTGAGACCCAGGCTTTGAATAGTGAGGCCGTTACTGCGCTGAACTGGTTTTCACATCTGTTCATTGTGGAAAGCAAGTGGTGATGTGTGGAAAGCACGGTGCATGGTGCCTGGCCTTAGCACACTCTCAGTAAGTTTCAACTGCCCCTCCTCTGGGGGCTTTCAGGGTCTGAAACTTGAAGCGCCTGTTGATTTTCTGCCTCTGGTCATCCCCACCCCACCTTGTTTGGTCCCCTCCACTAACCCTCAGCAGAGCCTTGTCCAGGTTATTTCTCCGTTGCTGGCCAGCCCCACCTGTCAGGGGCAGAGGCTAGGGGAGGATTCTGATACTTTGACAGTCATGAGGGCATTATGCAAATGAGATGCAAAGCAGCAGTTAATGAGCCCTGATTGTGTTTGCGCAGCACTGGGGAACAGGGAGGATTACTGCTGGGCTGGGGCGGGGAATGGGGGTTGGGGGGGGTGGGGACCACGATGCTCTTTCGGGTTGGAGAAGGAGACGGTGACAAAAGGGATTGGCTTCTCTGGGGGCCACGAGAGCAGCTGCCCTGTGGCCTGGGCAAGGCCCTCTCCGTATTTGTAGACTGATCCAACCTGTGGGACTGGAACACGATTAAGGTCCAGGAGGTCTGGCACAGGGTGTATGTCTGTGTGTGTGTGTGTACACGGGTGTGTGTGTGTGTGGATTAGGGAGTGTCCCTGGGCCTGTCTGGGGCCTACAAGTACAGTAGTGGAGGCTGCAGATGACAACTCCTTGATGTTTTTCTAGCTCAAGTAACATGCCGAGGAAAGTTGTCACAGAACCGACAGAGACTTCCCCAGCAGTCCAGTGGTTAAGACTCCGTTCTTCTACTGTAGGGAGTTCAGGTTCGAACCCTGGTTGGGGAACTAAGGTTCCCCCCCAAAAAAACACCAAAAGACAAAAAAAATTGGCAGAGGACAATTTTCCCCTGAATGGGGGTCCATGTGGGAAGAAGGAGACAAGGAAGGTAGGAGATAAAGATGGGGCAGTTTCAAAGGGCACAGGCTGACAGGTGTAACCTGTTACCGGTATTTTTGCTGCTTTGCTGCTGCTGCTCCTGCTAAATCGCTTCAGTCGTGTCCGACTCTGTGCGACCCCAGAGATGGCAGCCCACCAGGCTCCCCCGCCCCTGGGATTCTCCAGGCGAGAACACCGGAGTGGGTTGCCATTTCCTTCTCCAATGCATGAAAGTGAAAAGTGAAAGTGAAGTTGCTCAGTCGTGTCCGATTCTTCGCAACCGCATGGACTGCAGCCTACCAGGCTCCTCCATCCATGGGGTTTTCCAGGCAAGAGTACTGGAATGGGGTGCCATCACCATCTCCATTTGCTGCTTTAGGGGGTCTCTTATCAATGTCAACTTTGACAAAAATTAAGTCTGTCCAATCTTGTTGTCTTCTTCCCTCATGAACCTCTCTTGGGGACCCTCCCAACAGCAGATGGGGCCGGATCAGGCTGATGGAGGTGGGCGGGGGGCAGCTGTCTTTGATATCCCTGGTTGAAGCTGGCTGTTTAGGAGAAAGATGATCCGAGGCTGGGGGCTGGCAGGCGGACCGGGGGCTCTGCTTACAGGGCCTGGGAACTCAATCCCTCCCTGCCCGCTAGCTCTCCTGGGAACCTCTCCTCTCAGGCACCAGGCATCCCCACACTCTTGGCCTGGATGTGGACCTCAGTGACTATTGAGGACCTCCAGGTCTGGGGACACCCAGCATCAGGCTTTTGGCCCAAGGAGGCCAGGCTGGAAGTCACCTCTGAGGTTGTTTGGGGGGATCCTCACCCATGTCCACTCTGACATATTCTAGTACATATGACCCTGTCTTGCCTTGATCTAAGGATGAGAAGCATCCTCTTAGAAAATGGGTGGCTGTCACCATGTTTCGCAGTCAGAGCTTTCCTAATGGAACCCAAGGGATACGCCTGGCAGGCAGGGAGTTCAAATCCCAGCCCAGGCATTTTCTGCCTTTGTCCTCTTGGGCAAATTGCTCAACCACTCAGAGCCTCTTTCCTCCTCAGTCCTGGAGCCTCACAGAGATGCTGCAAGAGAAGAAGGGTCCAGAACATCCACTAGCCCGTCACCCCTGAGGGCAGAGACTTTGTTTTGCTGGTGGCCTGCATCCCAGCATGTAGAACCCCAGGCACATAGTGGGTGCCTAGTCAATATCCGGTGAATGAATGAAGTGCCCCATTTCATCTGTTCCAAGATGATTTCCCCCTCAATTTTGACATCACTGATATTAGGGTGCTTCATACAATCTGTATTAATAGCATGTCTTGGTTTAATTGGCAGCAGACTTATGACCGAGAGAGTTTTAGATGGGATGAATTGTGGAAGCAGCTGTCACTGTATTAACAGGCACTTTTTGGCTTAATTTTTGGTGGGTCCACACACTTTCTGATTGTGTGTGCCCTCTCTGGGCTGTGCGGGATCCCTGGGTATTGCCCTGGGGCACGGGGCCTGCAGTGACCCTGCCTGAGGTCTTTCTGAGGCTGTCCTGGGCTGAGGGTAGCGCTCCTATGGGGAACACTGTGTGTCCTGGGCCCCTTTCCCTTCTTGACCTAAAAACCCCCTCCCCTGGCCCCCACTGGATGTTACCTATCCCTCCTGGTCGGTGGCAGGACTCTTTGAAGTCTGGAATTCTTTTGGGGGAAGGGGGTCTATTTTGTTCAATCCTGTCTTGATTCCAGGTACCAGGACTGGACAACAACTAGGGGGATGGAGGGAAATCTGTGAGCTGTCTAGGCTGAGGGGCTGTAGGTGGGATCTAGTCTGGACCAGGCAGAGGACTTTTCAGAATGAGAGAGAGGGAGTTGGGGAGGTGGACCCGTCTCCCCACCCTCCCACAGTCCCCTCCAGGCCCCCCACAGCAGACCGAGAGACCGAAGGCAGATTAGTGTCCAGAGGAGCAGACAGATCCTCTCCTAGAAAGGGGCTCGTTGTTCAGTCCCCTGGCTGGGACACTCACTTGTGTCACCAATCCCCTCCCATGAGGCCAGCGTTGGGGGCGTGTGTACAGCTGCAATTTTGTAGGGGAAGAGTTTATGCATTGTATGTTCTGGATTCATGTAGATGTGTGTACACATGTCAAAGATATGTGTACACTGATAGTAGTGTTACAGTATATGTGTGTGTGTGTTATCTGTACACGTATAGGTAAGTACACAGACGTGTGGAAATGCACATGTGCAAATACACATAATGAGTGTTTGTATATGTAAGTGTGTCATTGGCATGCACATGTGCATGGACAAGTATTGGTGTGGATGGGTCATACATGTGCAGTACATGTTTGCTGTGGGGCATGTGGGACAGTGCTGGCCTGTGGGAGCAGCGCCAGAATTAGAATCACAAGGCCTGGCTGCCAGTAAGGAGCCTGGGAGCCTTGGATGCCCAGACGGGTGGTTTTACTACTATGGGCCTCAGTTTCCAATCTGTAAAATGGGCATGGAATCTCTTGGAATGTAAGAACACTTGGCCTGACCCAGAAAAATCTCAAAAGTTTGAAATTGAGAAGTGATTGAATGAGAATAAATGATTAAGCAAATAGAAATGTTCTGCAGAGCGACACGTGGTAGCATTTTCAGGACCTGAGGGGAGCATGTGGAAAGGACGCAACTTCCAGAGTCTTGAAGTTGGGAGGCAGGGTCTTGGGGACCCCGTCCCCTCGCCCTGCCCCGGCGCGGGGCGTGGCTGCCGGAGCCCGGGAAGATGAAGCATGCGCGTGCCCGCCCGGGGGTGCGGGCGCAGCGCAGGAGGCGGGCGTCCCCTGGTGTCCGCGGGAGGGAGGCTGTCTGAGCCAGCATTGCCCAGTTGCCATGGAAACGAGCAGACGGAGGTGGGCGGCAGGAGAAGGAGGCGGGTCGGGAGGAGGGACGGGGAGGAGGCGGCGGCGGGCGGCAGGCGGCGGGTGGCGGGGAGCCGGTGTCTGCAGCCCTGGAGCCGCCGCGTTCGCGAGCGAGTGGTGGAGGGAACCCAGGAGGACAGAGCCCCCGGCCCAGGCGTCAGGCCCTCTCCCCGCCCGCCGCCACGGAGCAGGAGGAGGGCAGCCGGCCCCTCCGGCCCCGGCCTGGCCCAGCGGGGGCCGCGCGCGCCTCCGTGCTCCGGGCTTGGTGCCCAGACGGGCCCAGGTAGGCATCTCGGTGGGGACAGCCGGAAGAGGCTGTCCGGAGACTGGGGCCGGCGTCAGCTCCTGCCTTCCCACCGGCAGGACCGGGCGGCAAGCCCTGGGGCCAGTGGACCTGGAGGGGCGCAGCCTGCGTCCCCAGAGGCCCTTTGCAGAAGCTGGGTCCTCCCCATCAGGAGGACTGTCCCTGTTACTGCCCACTCTGCGCTTCTGTCCTGCCACAGGTCCTTACCAGAGAAGTGCCCCTTCCCTCGCAGAGTGGGCCCAGGGCGCCAGAGCTTCCAGGAGCCCCTGGTGCTGCTGCTTCCCAGGCTGAGGCTTGGAGGTCGGGGTGGGGGTGTGGGTGTGGATGTCCCCCACCCCAGCTCAGGGCAGTCCTAGGCCCTGGCCATAGGGAACCAGCAGGCCCACCTCCTACCCCCACACCAGCAGCCTCCCTGCTGGCCCCGTGGGGCCTGGGTTAGACCCCGGGTCAGGGAGGAGACCTGTCTTTTCCCCCAGGCTCAGGCCCTTCCCCTCCTTTCTCTCCCTGTAGACCCAGTTCCCCCAGATCTCCCCAAGGGCCCTGTCCCACCTGCCCCATTAGCAGGCCCAGGGTCTCCATGCTGGGTAGGGGCCGGCCTCGATGGGGTGGGGTGCCCAAGGCCCTCCCTTCCCCTCTCTGTCCCTCTGCAGCGTGGCTCCCAGGATGGACTCAGACGCTGCTGGGGGAGCTGGGGCACTGCAGAGGAGCCTCTGCTGCTGCCTGGGAGGGGGTGGGGCTGGGCCTGGGGAGGAGCTGGGTGGCACTGCCGGGCTGTGGGCACAGAGCAGGCAGGAGGGCCTGCGGCAGAGCAGTGGGCGCAGAGCACCGGCCTTGGGGTGGGGGGGGGGGGAGCCCTGGGCCACAGCTGAAGGGCCTCGACCAGCATGGGGGGAGATCCCAGCCCAAGGTGGGCAGGGGGTGGCGTGTCAACCTCCAGCCTGCCCTGGGGCTTAGGACCTGAAGGGTCTGCCCTGTTCTCCCGCCTGCCCTCCGTCCCCAGCAGCCCCTGAGAGCTGGGCTGGCTCCTTGGCTGGGTCTCGGCACCGCACTGGAGCTCCCCCTTCCATGGGCACTCGGGGGTGAGAGGACCTGGGACAGGGCCTAGGTGATGGGGTCAGGGGAAGCGTGCTGAGAAGCTCCATTCATTCATTTCTGCAAACCACAGTTGCACTTGCTGAATATAGGTACAGAGGTCTCCTACTTTGGAGTTAAAGGCCCAGGTGAGAGGGTGGGCCTGGGGGTGGCAGGAACTGGGTGGGGAGGTGCAGATTTGCTCAGAAGCCAGCAACCCAGTAACTCGTGTGCACCCCCTTGTCTCCGAGCCCTGGCACTCTCCTTCCGACCAGCCTCCATCCCATCCCCATCAGGATAGGAGCCAGTGAGGCCTGGTGGGCAGACTCTTTTGGCAGAAGTTGGAAAGAGCCGACCCTTCCCCCGAACTCCCACTCCTGTTTGGCCTTCTCTAGGCCACAATCCCCTTCACCATTTTCTCTGTCCCACGCGTCCTGGGCTCTGTGTTTGCTCGCTCTGTCTCTCCTACACTGTTGCCCCCAGACTCTGGGGCAGTCATCGCACAGGAATGGAAGCCCCATCCCATCACACCTAGTGGGCTCACAGCCCAGGGCCCCCGGGCCCCACCCCCCTGCAGCCTTCCCTGCAGCGGAAGCAGCTGAAGCGTGGCTGCAGGAGCATCAGAGGCCCCGGGACTGGAACAGTTTGGCCCGGGCTGGCCCTCCCCTCGTGCCCCCGGTGTAGGAGGTCTGGGGAGAGGAAGCCGAATCTCCACTTGGCTCTCAGGGCTCCAAAGCTGAGCTCCAGGCTTCTTTAAATTGGTCCTCCCGCTGTGCTCCCCATCTCAAGAAGCAGCACGCCCTGCCCCCGCCAGGCGCTCAGGCCCAAACCCCAGCACCACCTTGACCCCTCACTTTCACATCCAAACCATCAGCAAATCCTCTTGGCCCCAAAGTCAGTATCTCCCAATTCCAAGGACTTCTCGACAGCTTCCGACATTACTGCCTTGCTCTGAGTCCCTATCTTCCATCACTGGGGTGGTGGGGGGCTGCAGCTGCCTGCCAGCAGGTGCCCCCTGTAGTACACGCTCCCCCTCGCCTCCCCCAGCAGCCAGGGATCTTTTGAAACCCAAGTCAGGTCACACCTCACCTCTTCTCACACCCTGCAGTGGTTCCTGTCTCACTCGATGGGGGGAAGTCACAGGCCCCCCTCTGACCTACAAGCTGCCACGTGTCTGCATCACCTCCCAGTCAGCCTCCCTGACTTCAGCCTTCCCCCTCACTCGCTCTGCTCCAGCCACGTGGCCCCCTTGTTCCTCAACCCTGGCAGCTGTGCTTCACCCCAGGGCCTTTGCACCGGCTGTTCCCGTGGCCTGAACACTCTTCCTCCAGATATCTGCGTGGCGCCCTCCATTACCTCCTTCAGGACTCTGCTCAAATGCCGCCTTCTAAGAACGGCCTTCTCTGACCAGCCTGTGTAAAACAGAACCACTCCTTAGCCCCCACCATCCCTCCCTGTCCCCTGTTCTTCCCCAGAGCTTTGGTCACCTTCTAACACACTTGATCATTTACTTTTTCGTCCAGTTTCTTGTCTTGCCAGCCCTTTAGAGTGTCAGCTCTTTGAGGCACAGGGGTTTCCAGCTTGCTCACACTGTAGCACGGAAGTGAGTAAGTGAAGTTGCTCAGTCGTGTCCGATTCTTTGCGACCCCATGGACTATAGCCTACCAGGCTCCTCTGTCCATGGGATTTTCCAGGCAATAGTACTGAAGTGGGTTGCCATTTCCTTCTCCAGGGGAACCTTCCCGACCCAGGTTTCGAACCCAGGTTTCCCGCATTGTAGGCAGACACTTTGCCATCTGAGCCACCAGAGCTGCACAGAAAGGATCAGGGCTGCAATTAAAGCCATGAGTCTTTGGTTCAGTGGCTGGCCCCCTTGCCTCTGCAGGGTAACGAGGAGGTGGGTTTCAGCCTCACAAGGGAAGGGATGCAATGCCCACTGCCCACCCCGCCCCCCGGGGACTGGGCAGTTGCCCCAGGGCATCGAGTGGGACAAGATGTCCTTCAAGGACTGAGTGTGCTTCTTACCTTTCTCTGGCCCAGCCGTGGCCGGGAGAGCTCTCCTCAGCCAGGAAGGGGCAGAGAGCGAGCTGTGTGCCCTCCACCCCTGGTGCTGCTCAGGGTGGAGGGCCCCTCCTTCCTGGTCAGAGTTCCGTGCCTTCGGGAAAACCTGCGGTGCATGCCCCAGGAGTATCACTCCCAGAGGGGGCAGACCTGGTTCCTGCCCCTCCAGGCTGGAGATGCGGAGGGCTTGGGACAGGACACACCTTGTCAGGACAGAGCGTCTGCCCGTGGGAAAAGTGGTGTCAAGGAGAGGCACCCACAGCAGAGAGGATGGGGCCCTGTCTTCCCACCAGCTCCCACCCCGTCTGTGGAACCTGAGTCAGGGCTGTGATTATAGTGGGTCACTGGGAGGTGGTCCCTGGAAACACTGAGTGTGTGGAGGTGAGGCAGGAATCGTTTTTGATTAAGCAGGTTCCCACTGTGGGCAGCGGCAGCTCCATCCAGCGGGCCCCTCAGAGAAGCAGTGTAGGACGCGCCCCAGACGAGCCCCCAGGAAGGCAGGGAGCCGGGGTGTGTGTCTACCAGGTCAGCTGGTCGTTACCTGAGGCTGCCCCAACTTCCCTCTTTCCTACTTGCTTTTCTTTAACTGTTGTTATCCTTAATCATCTGATGAGCGATATTTATCCACTGCTTGGTCTCCTGCCTGCGCTGCAGTGTAGGCCCTGTGCGGGAAGCCTGGTCTCCTTCCCTGCCGAGCCTGCAGCACCCACAATGGGCTTCCAGGCTCCCTAGAGATGGGCAGGCCTAATGAGATGTCGCCCCACCCGCTTGGCCTGGGAGCTGGGCACTCGGAGCAGAAGGGAGGGCCTGGGGCCTGGTGGGGCTGGAGGAAGAGGGGAAAGGCTGGGGAGGGTGAGGTGCTGAAGTCTGGGGTCTGAGGAGCGGCAGGGAGGGGAGGCCAGGCACGGGCAGCTGGGGTGGGTCCCTTCCACCCTTCCCCTGGGGTGAGCCCACCCATTTCCTTCAGCTCCATGTCTCTCGGGGGTCTGCCTTCCTCAGTCTCCCCATTTGCTTCCACCCCTTTCCTGCCTCCCCACCTTGGGGTTTATAGTTTCTGTAGGCAGGCCCTCTGGGGACTGTCTGGGGCACCCACCTCATAGGAGATGGAGGTTGGGTAGTCTGGATTTTAGATCCAAAGAAAAGAAGGCCAGACAAAGCCAGGTCTGGGACCTTCTCTTCCCCACCTGGAGACCTGGGGTTCTAGATGAAGCCCAGTCGTCTCCTGGAAAGCAATCTTAGCTGGGCTGCTGTAACAGACCACCACAGACTGGGTGATTTAAACAGCAGACCCCGATTTCTCACAGTCTGGAGGCTGGAAGGCCGATATCGATGTCGGGGCCCTGGTGAGACCTGTCTTCCAGGCTTGTCGATGGTGGCCTTCCCGCTGTGTCCTCACCCAGCCCCGTGCTCTGCTGGAGCCCGGGGAGAGGGCGCGGCCCTCCCTTCCTCCTCTTAGCTTGGACTCCGATCCTGTTGGATTAGGACCTCACCCCCGTGAACTCATTTAACTTTAATCACCTCCTGAAAGCCTGTCTCCAGATGCAGTCACTTCGTGGGGACAGAGCATCACCATATAAATTTTGAGGCGGACACAGTTCAGTCCCTAGCAGAAGTCTACGGGGATGTTAGTCCATAGAGGTGAGACGGAGAGGAGAAGGCATCCGGGGAGATGCTTCCCTGTGGCTCAGAGGGTAAAGAATCCGCCTGCGATGTGGGAGACTTGGGTTTTGTCCCTGGGTGGCGAAGATCCCCTGGAGAAGGGAAAGGCTACCCACTCCTGTATTCTGGCCTGGAAAATCCCCACAGACAGAGGAGCCTGGCGGGCTACAGTCCATGGGGTCGCAAAGACTCAGACACGACTGAGGGACTAACACCAGGGAGATTACCCAGACGGCCTCCTGTTTTAAAAGCTCTGACGCTCTGGGAAGTATGGGTAATAATACCCAGAGTAATAATAACGCTGAGCTCACACCAACTCCATGGGGTTGGGGGTAGCATCACCTCCATTTTGCAGATGAGGAAACTGAGGCACAAAGCGTTTAAGCCGTTTGCCAAAGTCACACCATCCGTAAAGTGGCAAAGCTGGGATTTGAACCCGCTCGCCCTGTCCGGCCCCGAGGCAGGGCCTGTAACCAACCTGCTCTTGGTGCTGACCTGGGGGAGAGCAAGCTGCCTCCTGAGACAGCGAGGCATGGTTGATGGCTGGCATTGCCGAGGAGCCGCACCAGGGTGTGGGATGAGGTGGGCCTCAAGGCAAGCCGGACAGTTTTGGGGAGAGACGATTGTGGGAAGGAGGACGGCGTGCACCCCAGGCAGCAGGGAAGGTGCGAACAGAACCCGGAGTCAGCTTGGGGGTGGTGTCACAGGGAGGGCCGGAAGGGGAGCATGTTCCAGCTGACCTGGACCCTTCCTGCTGCCTCGGAAGCCCCAGCAGGGCCTGGTGAGGGTCCTTGTGTGGCTCCAGGCCAGGCACAGTGAACTCGTCCATGTCTGGGTGAGCTGAGGGTTGGGGAACTGTGGGAACGTTTGTGGAAGCTGAGGCCCACCCTGGGTGAGGGCATGTAGCTCTGGCTTCGCGGGGCCCCGCCCAGGTTTGAGCTGAGCTGGTCCCTTAGGCCAGGAGTGCTGGGGTGACACCCGTGGAATGACTCTGGACCGGGCACCAGGGCAGGGAGGGGCAGGGGAGGGACTCACCCCTGGGCCTGCGTCTGACCCTGCCTTCTCCCTGCTGTGTGACCTTGGACATGTTTGTATTATTATTAGTCCATAGAGGTGAGACGGAGAGGAGAAGGCATCCGGGGAGATGCTTCCCTGTGGCTCAGAGGGTAAAGAATCCGCCTGCGATGTGGGAGACTTGGGTTTTGTCCCTGGGTGGCGAAGATCCCCTGGAGAAGGGAAAGGCTACCCACTCCCGTATTAAAATTATTACCCATGTCTCAGAGAAGGCAGAGAAGTCACCACCTATTTCAATGTGTTTTTTTAATTAAAAAAATTTATTTATTTTAATTGGAGGCTAATTACTTTACAGTATTGAGGTGGTTTTGCCATCCATCGACATGAATCAGCCACGGGTGTACAGGTGTCCCCCATCCTGAACCCCCTCCCGCCTCCCTCTCCACCCCATCCCTCTGGGTTGTCCCAGAGCACCAGCTTTGAGTGCCCTGCTTCGTGCATGGAACTTGCACTGAGCATCTGCTTTACATATGGTAATAGACATGTTTCGGTGCTGTTCTCTCATATCGTCCTACCTTTGCCTTCTCCCACATCCTCTAGAAGTCTGTTCTTTAAAACGGTGTCTCTTTTCCTGTCTTGCATATGGGGTCGTCGTTACCATCTTTCTAAATTCCACATATGTGTGTTAATATACTGTATTGGTGTTTCTCTTTCTGACTTAACTTCACTTTGTATAATAGGCTCCAGTTTCGTCTGCCTCATTAGAACTGACTCAAATGCATCCTTTTCTGTAGCTGAGTAATATTCTATTGTATACATTTTGGGGTTGTTATGATTCATTTATATATTTAATGGGTTGTTACGAGGATTAGAAATAGAGTGTATGAAGAGATTGGCACACAGTAGGCACTCAAAAATGGTTGTGGTTGATATGAAGGAAGAGTGAAGCGGGGGGTGACCGGCTGAGAATATTGACACCTATTCTGACTGTACTTCGGACCCCTAAGGAGGGAGGGCACCACCCAAAGGGAAGAATCATCACAGGGAATCAAGGAGGGAGAGACCGTGGAACTGGACCCGGAGGGTTGACCAGAAGGAGAGGAAGGGGTCCAGAGACAGAGGACGGGAGGGATCTGGGACCTCTGCTCTTGTGGGAGGATGCCGGCTCCTGGTTGCGTCTTCATCATTTATTGGACATCGGCTGTGTGCAGGTGACTGTTTGATGCTTGAGTACAGAATTCAGTGTTTCTGCTATTTACTGAACAAATGTTGCAAAAGGGTGACATTTTTTTCATTCATTCAGTAAATAAGTATTGTGCACTTACTGTGTGCCAGGCACTGCCCTGGATGTTGATAAAATATAGCAGAGAGTCAGACAAAATCGCTAGGCTTACAGAGTTAATGTTCTAAGTGGGAGAGGAAGACAGTAAGCACGATGACTACTGTGATGAGAGGCTGTCGCATGGTAACAAGTGTTATGCAGACTGCAAAAGTGAGGAGGAAAGGGAACAAAGAGGAGAGCCGGGGTGGAAAAAGAGTTTAGAGTTGAAATGGGGGGAGGTCAGGACATTCGAGCAGAACTGGAAATCTGGGGGTGTGGGTGGGGAACCATTCCTAGCAGGTGCAAAGGCCCTGGGGTTAGAACAGCAAGGAAGTCAGTAGAGCTGGAGGAGATAAAGAATGGTAGGAGGTGAGGCCAGAGGGGCAAGGGGAGGGCCAGCAGGTCACGCAGGGCCTCCTGGCAAGGAACTAGACTCCTCAGCGGAAATGGGGAGCCCTGGGAGGAACGTGAGTAGTGCACTGGAAGAATCAGATTTAGCTTTTACCAGTTTCCTTCTGTCTGATGCCTGGGGAACAGACCAGGTTTGGGGAGAGACAAGCAGGGTCAGAGGCAGGAGGACCAGTGAAGAGGCTACTGTAGGCAGGTGGAGGCGCTGGGACCAGCGTGATTGAGAGTAAAGCTCAGGACCTGCTGCTGGGCCGGGTAGAGGGTGGGAGGAGAAAGCGGAGCTGGATGACTCCGAGGGCTGTGGTTATTAGTGGCTAAACCCGTTCAAGTCCACACCGAGCCGTCCACACCAGGCCTGCCCTCCCCACTCCACCCCCGAGGCTCATGTCTAACTCTTCTATCCCTTCTCCAAGTCAGGGGTTCAGGGAACATGACCACAGCCTCTGCCCTCAAGGTCTTTTAAAGGCAGCTAGCGGTGGGCTTGGGGCCTGAGGGGGGACACCTTTTGCCCTGGGGCTCCTTTCTCTCTAAAGGTGAGGTCAAGGGCAGCATTGAAAGTTCAGATTTTCACAGGGGTCTGTGGTTTTCAAAAAGCTTACTGCCCTTTTATCATTTGATCTTTGAAGGCTCAAGTATTGTTTTCTCATCATATGAGTTCGAAAACTGGGATCCCCGTGGCGCAACCTGGCTGAGACCTCACTGGTCAGCAGTCAAGCTGGGGCCAGAGCCCCTCAGCCTGATGCCGCACCTGTGCCAAGGGCTGCACCATCCTTGTGGGTGGAAAAGGCCTGGCACCTTCCCTGGCTCCACAGAGAGGTTAGTGTTGGTGTTAGACATGCCGCTCAGTCGCGTCCGACTCTTTGTGACCCCATGGATCACGGCCTGCCAGGTTCCTCTGTCCGTGGGATTCTCCAGGCAAGAATCCTGGAGTGGTTTGTCATTCCCTTCTCCAGGGGATCTTCTCGACCCAGGGATCAAACCTGGGTCTCCTGCATTGCAGACAGAGAGGGCCCACCCTGAAAAGGGACCCCCACTCCCATTCTAGCAACAGAGGTGACAAGTCAGTAGTGAGAGCTGGCAGGCTCCTGGAGTCAGATCTCAGCCCCTGGGCGCTCGTCTGCACCATGGGGGTGACGACAACCCCCGCCTTCCAGGACTGCGGTGGGGGTTAGAGCCGTCCAGACGTGCAAACAGGCCTTGGCCCCAAGTCTGCTCCACAAATGCCAACTGTTGTCATTAGGGATAAAGGGCTTTCTGGGCCTCACAGCTTTACAGCCACAGTGAGAAAGGTCAGATGGGCGCTGTGCCCGTATGATGGGCTGAGGAGCCCTGAGCGCGGATGGGGCTCACCCACCGGGAGCAGCGGATTCTGGCCACAAGGGCTTCTTGACCTGAGAGATGCCGCGCTCCATGGCGGCAGCCCCTGACCACCGTTCAGGGAGGCCCCGGCGTTTGCCAGAGTGAGGCCGCCCGCCTGCACCCTGGGTGAGGGTGTGAGGCCGATTTGGAGGAAGCAGGGGCGAGTTGGGGTGGTGTGTCTGGCCACGCGGTGCTGGGGGCTCCCACGCCTCCTCCCACTTCTCTGTCCTGATGCTGCCTGCCTGGCCTCCTGGGCCGCCTCTGCGGGTCCGCCCCGGGGTTAGACTGGGCTGGACCCTCTCCTCTGTCTCATCTAATCCTTGAGTCTGGTTGCATCGTTCCCATTTGCCAGCAAGGCCCAGCAAGGCCCAGCAAGGCCATGTGAATTGCCTGGCATCACACAGCAACTTGGTGGCAGAGCAGGGACCCCAAGGCTAGAACTATTTCCACTGCACATTCTACATCAGCCAGGAGCCAGGAGACCCTGCCTGTACCCAGGGTGGGACCACAGCCAGCTCCACCCGCCCTGGATTGGACAGGGGGAGAGTGGCCTCTGCTCTCATGCATTCCCTCCTAGCCTGACTTGCCAAGTCTTGACTGCTGTCCCCTCCCTCCACGCTTCAAGGACACCATCGTCCTGGCTCCCAGCTTACTCAGCTCTCCTCTAACACCTGGATCCTGGAGGCTTTTTTTTTTTAATTGTAGGATAATTGCTTTACAATATTGTGTTGGTTTCTGCCATACATCAACATGAATTAGTCATAGGTGTATATATATGTCCCCTTCCTCCTGAACCTCCCTCCCACCCCATCCCGCCCCTCTAGGTTGTCACAGAGCTCCCTGAGTCATACAGCACATTCCCACTGGCTATCTGTTTCACATTTGTAGTGTATATGTTTCCATGCTACCCTCTCCTTCCCCTCCGGTGTCCACAAGTCTCTTCTCCATGTCTGCACCTCCCTTGCAAGGCTGGAGGCTTTTTAAAAAGAATATGCAGTTTATGCAAGGCAAAACCTAAAAGGCACAAGAAGACCCATGGTGAAAATGCCTGCTCCCATCCCCCAGCCACCCAGTTCCCCGAAGGCAACCACCATTACTCAGCTTTCCAAAAATACGCTCTGCTCCTATATTTCCCCCCATAAAAATGGAAGCATCCAGGCACACAGTGCCAAACCTGGCTCGTTTTGCTTTAGTGACATGGCTTGGAGGGTTCTTTCCATTCAAGACCAGAGCATTCCGTCGCAGGCCTGCATTGTAATTTACTAAACCGGTCCCCTGTGGCCAGGCATTTGGGTTGTTTCCAGCCTTCGGTTCTTATAAGCAGTGCTGCAGTAAACAAATTGGGCGGCTTCAGTTCACCTAGCTAGCTGGAAAGTAGATGCCTACGGTGCATTTCTCTCCAACAAGGTTGTATTGAGTCCCTTCCCCACCACCAGGGGTGGGTCCAACCGCTCCTAGGACGGATGTCCCTACCCCCGACCCCGTCCCTGCCCCCACCTCCAGCTGCTGACAGTTGTACGCGCTGGGATCCCAAAGAGCAGAGCTCAGTGACTCCAAGGGTTCTAGGTGGGCTCTGACCTCAGGATACTTATTTACCTGCCCCGGTTGAGGGTCTTTCATTAAACATGCCTGCCCTTTACTGCTCCAAACCTAAATTCAAAATGTTCTTTATGAAGCGAGTACTGCTTTCTAAGTGAAAAGTGCCAAATTAAGAAGAAAAAAAAATCAGACTCATTTCTTTGTCCCTTGATGAATTCAGCTGCCTTCCCGCCCACCCACCGCTGCTGTGCATGAGCGTGGGAAAGTGTGTCTGAGGCTTTGCCAAGGTGAAAGGAACAAGATATATTTAGTGCCTGCGAAAAGTAGGGAGGCAATACTGGGTGGTTACTGGGAAAAGAGCACCAGGCTCTGGACATATGGGGAGGCTGAGGCCCCGGAAGGGGAGGGCCACCCTGCGCTGAAGCCTGTAGAGACTAGCCTGCCCCTGCAGTCCTCACTGGCCAAGGCTCAGAGTGTCCGAGGTGTGCCCTGCTCGAGGTTCACAGCTGCTAATAGGGTTGTTACTGAAAGTGGGGGTCCGGCTGCTTGCCGCTCTAAAGCCACTAAAGAGGCAAGGTTGGCGGAAAGTTGGCTTTATTTTGGAGGCTGGCAACCTCGGTAGGAGGGCAGACGCTTGTCCATAGGCCAACTCCCCGCCACTGACAATCGGGGGGCAAGAGCTTTTATAGACGGAGGGAGGGACTACATGCAGAAGCAGTGGGGTCAGCTCTCACGGTCATCCTGAAACTGGTGGTCTAATCAGCGTCATCTTGTTTTTTTATATTCTGTTGGAGTGCAATTGATTTACTGTTGTGCTGTGCGTTTTAGGTGTGCAACACAGTGATCCAGTTGTACATATATTTATTCTTTTTCAGATTCTTCACTCATATTACACAATATTGAGTATAGTTTCCTATGCTCCATGGTAGGTCCTTGTTATTTTTTTAAAAATAAACTATGTATTTTTATTTTATTTTTTAAAATTTGATTCTGTTTTACTTGTTGGCTGTGCGGGGTCTTCATTGCTGCAGGCAGGCTTTTCTCTAGTTGTGGCAAGCGGGCACTGTTCTGCCAGCGGCGTTCAGGCTCTAGGGCACACGGGCTCCACAGCCATGGTGCACAGACGTGTGGAGTCTGTGCTACACGGCGTGTGGAGTCTTCCCGGACCACGGTTCCAGTCCGTGTCCCCTGCATTGGCAAGTGGGCTCTTAAGCACTGGACTGCCAGAACCTGGTTATCTATTTTATATATAGTAGCGTGTGTATGGTAACCGCAAGCTCCCAATTTATCCTTCCCTCTCATGTTTCCCCTTCGGTAACCTTCAGTTCATTTTAGAACTCTGTGAGTATGCTTTTGTTTTATAAATAAGTTCATTTGTATAATTTTTTTAAAAATTAGGTCCCACATATGAGTTACGTATTTTTCTTTCTCTGACTTACAGAGCGAGACAATCTCTGGGTCTATCCATGTGGCTGCAAATGGCATTATTTCGTTCTTTTTACGGCTGGGTAGTATTCCGTTGTATATGTATACCACACCTTCTTTATCTGCTCACCTGTTGATGGACATTTTAGTTTGCTCACATGTCCTGACTATTGTGGGTAGTGCTGCAATGAACATTGGGGTGCATGGTGTGTTTGAAGTACGGTCTTCTTTGGATATATGCCCAGGAGTGGGATTGCTGGGCCATATGGTAGTTCTATTTTTAGCTTTTTTAAGGACCCTCCATACTATACTCTAGAGTGGTTATACCAATTCCCACCAGCAGTGTAGGAGGGTTCCCTTGTCTCCATCCACACCCTCTCCAGCATTTATTGTTTGTACTTTTTAATGATGTCCATTCTGACCAGTGTGAGATGATACCTAATTGTGGTTTTGGTTTGCTTTTCTGATAATTAGTGATGTAGAGCATCTTTTTGTGTTCTTTTTGGCCATCTGTATGTCTTCTTTGGAGAAATATCTGTTTGAATCTTCTGCCCATGTTTTAATTGGGTTGTTTGTTTTTTGACATAGAGCATCTTGATTGTTTTAAGTACAGTTCATCTTTAGCTTCAGGGTCAGTTTGCTCCCCTCTCGTTGAGGCCAGCTCTTGAAACTGGCAGCTTATAACATCGCTACAGTCGGTCATCATGTAGTTAACTTCTTCCACCTGGTGGGGGCTTTATCTTTAAGTGTCTATAAGACAGCTCACAGGATATGGCTCAGAATATTATCTATAGTCCTTGAGGAGGAACTAATGGTCCTTGACTATGTTTAATGACTTGACCATTATTATTTAGTCTTGTTGAACTTGTTGACTGTTTTCCTTTGTTTCTGCATTTTCTCATTTCTCTGATTAAATTTACTCATTGGTTAAAGTTTTTCCGAAGACAAAAAGCAGGCTGAGGACATGGGGGACAAAGACCATAGGGTTCTGCTCCATTTAAGCACCCCCTTCTCCTTGATACTCCTCAGTCTTGAGGAGGGACAGGTACAGAAAAAGGAAGAGAATAAAGTTTTGGACAAAGAGGTTAATCACAGCTCTGGCAAAGGAAGTCTGTTTTAGCTCCATTTCTGTTGCAGTTTCCCCAGAGCTTTGAGGGAATGGGCTGACAACTGCTATGGAGACTTTCTACTGAAGTGGGGCGGGTGTGAAAGTGAAAGTATTAGTCGCTGCATCATGTCCGGCTCTGCGATCCCATGGGCTGTAGCCACCAGGCTCCTCCGTCCGTGGGATTCTCCAGGCAAGAATACTGGAGTGGGTAGCCATTTCCTTCTCCAGACGATCTTTTGACCCAGGGTCTCCTGCATTGCAGGCAGATTCTTTACCATCTGAACCACCAGGGAAGCCCAAAATGGGGCATCGTCCTCCATAATTTTGGGAATGGACACAAAGTTGAAAATAATCTCAACTTCCAAACTTAGCATCCACAGTTTGTATTGTGAAAACATTACCTCTCTCTTTGATTATTTTGTCATAATACCTGGACAAACGTTTGAAAATCAATAGACGTATTACAATGAGGATGATAATCAAAATGCATCTTTGTATTATTCTCTGAATGTGTTGTTTTCCCCTTAATGGTTAAAGCAGATATACAATGTTTGTTTGTATATCAAACATATATACAGTGTTTGTTTACAAGATATACAGTGAATGTTTCCCCCTTTAATTACAAATCTTTCCATAGAAAGCATTGATAATCAATACATTTTTCCAGCATTGCCAGACGTGGCTCAGTTGCCTGCCCTGGGTCCTTCCAGGTCCCTCGGGGCTAGGCCTACTTTTTGTTTATATGTTGGCCTAGTTATCCATGATGGGGGAAAACTAATCAGATCCACCAAACAAGAACAGAGGCGTGCTGACGGGGAAACATTTGATAGGCTATACATTTTAGCACTGACACTCAGTTGTAACACAAGCATTGAACATAGGCTTTTTGTTGTTGTTGTTCAGTCACTCAGTCATCTCTGACTCTTTGCAACCCCATGAACTGCAACATGCCAGGCCTCCGTCCGTCACCATCTCCCGGAGTTTGCTCAAACTCATGTCCATTGAGTCGGTAATGCCACCCAACCATCTCATCCTCTGTCATCTCCTTCTCCTGCCTTCAATCTTTCCCAGCATCAGGGTCTTTTCCAATGAGTCGGCTCTTCACATCAGGTGGCCAAAGTACTAAAGCTTCAGCTTCAATATCAGCCCTTCCAGTAGATATTCAGGATTGATATCTTTTAGGATTGACTGGTTTGATCTCCTTGCTGTCCAAGGGACTCTCAAGAGTCTTCTGCACCACTGTTTGAAGGCATCAATTCTTTGGCACTCAGTCTTTTTTATTGTCCAACTCTCACATCTGTACATGACTACTGGAAGAAATCATAGCTTTGATTAGATGGACCTTCGTAGGCAAAGTGATATCTCTGCTTTTTAATACACTGTCTAGGTTTGTGATGGCTTTTCTTCCAAGGGACAAGTGTCTTTTAATTTAATGGCTGCAGTCACCATCTGCAGTGATTTTAAAACCCCAAAAAATAAAGACTGTCACTGTTTCCATTGTTTCCCCATCTGTTTGCCATGAAGTGATGGGATCAAAAGCCATGATCTTCGTTTTTTGAATGTTGAATTTTAAGTCAACTTTTTCACTCTCCACTTTCACTTTCGTCAAGAGGCTCTTTAGTTCTCCTTCACTTTCTGCCATAAAGGGTAGTGTCAGATAACCGCATATCTGAGGTTATTGATATTTCTCCCGGCAATCTTGATTCCAGCTTGTGCTTCATCCAATCTGGCATTTCTCATCATGTACTCTGCATATAAGTTAAATAAGCAGGGTGACAATATATAGCTCTGATGTACTCCTTTCCCAATTTTGAACCAGTCCATTGTTCCATGTCTATTTCTAACTGTTGCTTCTTGACCTGCATACAGGTTTCACAGGAAGCAGGAAAGGTGGTCTGGTATTCCCATCTCTAAGAATTTTCCACAGTTTGTTGCGATTCTACACCGTCAAAGGCTTTAGCATAGTCAGTGAAGTAGAAGTAGATGTTTTTATGGAATTCTCTAGCTTTTCCTATTATACAGTGGATGTTGGCAATTTGATTTCTGGTTCTTCTGCCTTTTCTAAATCTAGCTTGAACATATGGAAGTTCTTGGTTCACATACTGTTGAAGTCCAGCTTGAAGGATTTTGAGCATTACTTTGCTAGCATGTGAAATGTGTGCAATTGTGTGGTAGTTTGCACTTAAAGCCAGCAGTGATACACATCATAAATAATTGTACTCTATGATAACTCCAGTAGACAATTTTTTCCATCCTGAACATTGGGGTCAAAAATATGGTTTGAAACAAAACAATAGCTTTCCATTGTGCGTGCTCAGTAGCGTCCGACTCTCTGCAACCCCACAGACTGTAGCCTGCCAGGCTCCTCTGTCTCTGTACCAGCAAGAATACTGGGGTGATCTGCCATTTCCTACTCCAGGGAATCTCCCCGACCCAGGGATTGAACCTGTGTCTCCTGCACTGGCAGGCGGATTCTTTACCACTGACCCATCCGGGAATCCCAGCTTTCCATTAGAATTCTTTAAATTTCTTACCTAGTTCAGCAATATGATCTGAAAGTTATTAAATGTTGTCCATATTATTTAACTTAACCAAATAATCCTAGTTAGAGCTTCCCTGACAGCTCAGCGGGTAAAGAATATTCATGCAGTGCAAAAGACGCAAGAGATGTGGATTCTATCCCTGGGTCAGGAAGATCCCCTGGAAGAGGAAATGGCGACCCATGGACATTCTTGGGTTCTTGTCTGAAAAATCCAATGGACAGAGGAGCCTAGTGGGCTACAGTCTATGGGGTTGCAAAGAATTGAACATGACTGAGCAACTAAGCATGACAAATCCTAGTTACTTCACTATTTCTTCTGAGTGTCTAGGAGACCTTTAGAATACTCAAAGTTAGCTAGAGAAAGAAGCTTGAAGTCTGTTATTCAAAGGAACTCGATATTCTAGGAAAATTTTGGGGAGAACAAAAACCAAATTCTAGTCTTATAGTAGCTTACTATTAATAACAAAGATTCATTTAAATCCAATCTAATCTTAAATCACTCCTGACAGCATACAAAAGTCTTTTCTCCAAGTACCCCCTCCACTTTTTTCTGCAAATCTTTCATCACTTTTTGTTTCCATGATTCATCCCTTATTTTTCCTCCATCTGGAAACAGCTAGCTCTAGGACAAAGCTATTATAATTTTTTCTTTAACAAAAATATCTGCATTCTTTATGCTTTTTCTCATTGACAACAGATACCCTACTTGCTTTACAAACTGAAATGCTTCATTTTTAGTAGCTTTCATTACATATTTCAGTTTTTAACCTATAAAAACCTTAACAAAGCCAAGAAACAAGTAATTGAACTGTTACACCAGCATTTACTGATTGGCAAACTTAAGAACATTTTCCATAACCTCTAACAACTTACATTTTTCTCATAACCTAATTTCTCTTTAATATGGTACAAGATGCATGTTTAATAAACCCAACATCTTTTGAAGTTCTGCTAATTAACCCAAGGCTGAAGTCTCAGGCAAAGTGGGCTTTGTTTGTATTTCAAGGACATGATGAGAGTTAACTTCAAGTTTTCTCCCAGAAGTATTTTTGTTCTCTCAGAATTTTGTCAGAATTCTGAAAACAGTATTTTATCAAGCTAGCTTACTCTACATATGCAAAAGGAACAAGAATAATTTCAAAATTCTTTTGGAATTTCAAAAGAGTTTCATCTCAACCAATTTTCTCCAGAGGCTAAAGAATACTATTGTCGTATGTTGTTTAAAAAAATTATCTTTGAGACTCTCAGTTCAGTTCAGTCTCTCTGTCTGACTCTCAGTCTCACTCTTTGCGACCCCATGGACTGCAGCACTCCAGGCTTTCCTGTCCATCACCAACTCCCAGAGCTTGCTCAAACTCATGTCCATTGAGTGGATGATGCCATCCAACCATCTCATCCTCTGTCGTCCCCTTCTCCTCCTGCCTTCAGTCTTTCCCAGTATCAGGGTCTTTTCCAAGGAGTCAGTTCTTCGCATCAGGTGGCCAAAGTATTGGAGTTTCAGCTTCAGTGTCAGTCCTTCCAATGAATATTCAGGACTGATTTCCTTTAGGATGATGGGTTTGATCTCGTAGCAGTCCAAGGGACTCTCAAGAGTCTTCTCCAACACCACAGTTCAAAAGTATCAATTCTTCGGCACTCAGCTTTCTTCATAGTCCAACTCTCACATCCATACATGACCACTGGAAAAACCATAGCCTTGACTAGACGGACCTTTGTTGGCAGGGTAATATCTCTGCTTTTCAATATGCTATCTAGGTTGGTCATAACTTTCCTTCCAAGGAGTAAGCATCTTTTAATTTCATGGCTGCAGTCACCATCTGCAGTGATTTTGGAGCCCAAAAAAATAAAGTCTGCCACTGTTTCCATTGTTTCCCCATCTATTTGCCATGAAGTGATGGGACCAGATGCCATGATCTTCATAAAATTTTCTGAATGTTGAGTTTTAAGCCAACTTTTTCATTCTCTTTCACTTTCATCAAGAGGCTCTTTAGTTCTTCACTTTCTGCCATAAGGGTGATGTCATCTGTGTGTCTGAGGTTATTAATATTTCTCCGGGCAATCTTGATTCCAGCTTGTGCTTCATGCAGCCTGGCACTTCTCATGATGTACTCCGCATATAAATTAAATAAACAGGGCGACAATATACAGCCTTGACATACTCCTTTTCCAAATCGGAACCAGTCTGTTGTTCCATGTCCGGTTCTAACTATTGCTTCTTGACCTGCATACAGGTTTCCTAGGAGGCAGGTAAGGTGGTCTGGTATTCCTGTTTCTTGAACAATTCTGAGACTTTACTGGTGGTCCAGTGGTTGAGACTCGGTGCTTCCACTCCAGGGGGCACAGGTTTGATTCCTCATTGGGGAACTGGGATCCTATATGCCATGGTGTGGCCAAAAAATTTATCTTTTTCCTAAAAATACAAATTAAAATGAACAAATAAACTTTATATTTTTCTTTTAGTAACCTCATTGCTAAAACTTTTCTGTTCACACACATGGAATATGCACTCACACACCAGAAGACAGAACTGTCACAAATCTTCCAAGAGGATGACATGGAGTCCCAAATAAATACTTTGCCAGCACAAATTGTCCTCAGCCTCAGACACATGTCAGAACCAATTGGCAAAATGTCCAAATAGCAGTTGGAGCTGAAAAGAGAAGTTTGCCTGGGTGCACACTGGTGGACTTCTCAGTCTTGGAGCCCGTCAGTGGGTCTAGATGCCCGTTCCACCCAGGAGAAACATACACTGGCAGCCAGCGCTGAGCAGGGGAGAAATAGGGCAGATCCCTGAAACACATGGTTTCGGCAGCTGCTAGGAATGTCCCTCCAGACGCACCTTCTGGGGCCAGCTGGCCACAAGCAGCGGGTTCCTCACAGCCACCCCAGTGTGTGGTCATGGGAGAACCCCAGGGAGCTAGATACTGTGAGAGTGCAGCGGCCCTACGTTGGGGGCCAAAAACTGTTATCAAATGTAGGGGTCTGGCTGCTTGCTGCTCTAAAGACAGTAAAGAGGCAAGGCTGGTGGAAAGGAAAGTTTTCCGTATTTCTGAGCCGGCAAACTGGCAGGGAGGGCAGACTTCTATCCAAAGGCTGACTCCTCACCCCCGACAATCAGTGGGGAAGAGCTTTTATAGGTGCAAGGAGGGGGCTACTTGCAGAAAGAACACAGTCAGCTCTGACAGTCATCTTGAAGTTGGTCATGTGGTGGTCTGATCAGTGTCATCTTGATTGTTTTAAGTACAGCTAATTTTCAGTTCCCTGGTGGGCTGCCATCTATGGGGTCGCACAGAGTCGGATACGACTGAAGCGACTTAGCAGCAGCAGCAGTAATCTTCAGTTCCAGGGTCAGGTTATTCCCTTTTCTTTGAGTCCAACTCTTGGAATTGCGCAGCTTAGGTCATGGCTTAGAGAAGGAAATGGCAACCCACTCCAGTATTCTTGACTAGAGAATCCTGTGGACAGAGGAGCCTGGTGGGCTGCCGTCCATAGGGTCACACAGAGTCGGACGCAACTGAAGCAACTTAGCATGCATGCATGCATTGGAGAAAGAAATTGCAACCCACTCCAGTATTCTTGCCTGGAGAATCCCAGGGACAGAAGAGCTTGGTGGGCTGCCGTCTATGGAGTCATACAGAGTTGGACACGATTGAAGCGACTTAGCAGCAGCAGCAGGTCATGGCTACAGTAAGTGTCTGTAAGACAGCTCACAGGATATGGCTCAGAGTGTTATATATAGCCCTTGAGGAGGAGCTATATGACTTTGACTTTGCTTAAAGACTAAATGATTATTAGTTAGTCTTGTTGGACTTGTTTAGTCTTGTAGACTTTTAGTTTTGTTTCTGCATTTTCTCGTTTCTCTGATTAAACTGATTTGTTGACTGAAGTTTTTCCATAGACAGAAGGCAGGCTGGGGACATGGGGGTCAAGGATCAGAGGGTCCTGCTCCATTTCAGGGTCAGGCCCATCCTGGACTCACTGCCCCTTTGAAGACCAGGCCCCTGGCTCTCTGTGTCCTGTCTCCTGACTACTGAGCCATGCTTGTTAGAGGTAGCAGTATGGACTGGGTAGGGGTGGGAGTAGGGCAGCGCCTGGCCCGGCCCGGGGGCAATACACGGCCTAGATTGGAGAGCCGTGATGCCTGCCGACAGATCCAGGGCACACAGAGCCACCCCAGTGTTTGCACAGATTGCAGTGGCCTGACCTGTGGGCCCAAAGCCACATGTCTAGGACTCTTAGGAGACATGTAAGTGGCTAATGGAGGCTTTGAGACTGGGCACCAGGGCAGCCAGAAGGGCATTTCCAAGAGCCCCGCAGCTCAGAGAACTGAGGAGGTGCTGAGCTTGGGCCCAAGGAGGGAGGTGGCCTGCTACCAGGCTTCGTGATGGGCTTGGGTCCAAGTGCTGGGTAGGGGTTCAGAGAGATTCTAGGAGCTGAGACCAGGGGTTCTGCATTGATTGGGGATGGCGAGGCAGGGCGGGGAGGGGGAGCTGAGGTGGGTCTGTTGAGCCCAGTGCAAGGATTCAGCTGTGCCAGGTGGGCAATGCCAAGGGGACAGACTGAGAAGCCTTCTGGGGTTCATTTGAGCCCCAGGGGGCCCTAACAGGGTGTCCAGTCCTGGGGAGGGGGTGCAGGACGTGCACAAAAATAGATGTGGTTTCTGGCTTTGAGGGGCTGTGTGTGTCTATGAAGCAAACCGCAGATTTATGTCAAGCAAATATGCAATTATGTGGCCCGAGGTTTTATCTGTAAGAGTCCAGGAGCACAAAACCCTTGGGGACAGCATGGTTCTGGTGAGGAGGTGGTCTTCTGAGAGGAGGTGCCCACACTGGAGCTGGAGGACGGACTTGGGGGAAGGGGAGAAGGAGAAGGATATGGCACGAGGGGCTCGTGGGGGACCAGCTGGGAGGTGGGAATGAGGGGTGCCACCTGGTGGATATTGGGGTTACCGTAGGGACGAGGAGCCAGTCTGTAGACAGGAAGCTCCCAGCCAACTCAAGGTTCATGCCTGTGGAGTCCCCGTAGCCCGTTGGGGCCCTGGGCCCGGTGTGGGGCACCTGGGATGCTTCCCTTGTCTCCAGGGGACTCTCTCCTGCCCTCCTAGCGCGTGAGCAGCCCGCATGCTGAACGCCACCACCCACCTGTCCACCGCACCACCCCGCACTATGTCTGGCTCTTACGACGAGGCCTCGCTAGCTCCGGAGGAGACCACCGACAGCTTCTGGGAGGTGAGTCTTAGGTGCTCCATGGGTCCCGGGTACCCGACAGCCTAGCTGCGTGGAGACCCAGGCTTCCAGCCACCCACAACCTCAGCCCTTGACCCTCAAGCCCTTGGGGCCCCTCGGGAGCCCTCCATGTTCAGCAGACAGTGGTTGCCATGAAGTGGTCCCTACAGACCACCGCTGCCCCTGCAGAGACCCTGTAGAATTCAGTGTGGAGCAGGGCCCTCCTGACCCTGCCCTGGGGGCCCTGGATCAGACTCCTAGTAGTTCACAAGGACAACTGAGCGCTTTACAGCTTCCTGGGGTTTCACAGCTGCACCCCCGCCCCCACCCGCACACCCCCTGTGCCGTGGGCAGGGGGCGGGGCACTGCTGCCAACATGTTGTGAGCTCTGGGGACCCCACAGCCAAGAGGGGAGACGAGCCAGCATTACTGGAGCCTCCCAAAGTATTTGAGACCCAGAAAGACATTTTCCATTGGCTTCCAAAACCCAAAGCGTCACAAACTGCCAAAACCAAAGCGCCACAAACTGCCAAACCTAAATTAATAAGTGTTTAATGAGATGTCTACAAAACATAATATTATGTCAAGAAGCTGCAGCTCAACTCAACGCTTATATGACTCTATATAAATATAATAGATTTTGCGTGGCAAGAACAGAATGAATAATTCATCTGAGTCCAAGTCCAAATTATAAATATTCTTCCGCACTTGGTGACAGCGAGGAAATTCTATTTAAAGCGGGACGAAGGAGAGAGTCCAGACGGTGGGGAGTGAGGGCTCGGACCCCCAGGGCGTTAGAGCAGGGCGGCCCGGGAGGCCTGGCGGGCGCCCCCCACCTACCCCTGCGCAGGACGCGGCCGCCACGGTTGGCGGCCGGGCCGGGGGCGCTGGGGGCCCCGCGGGAGTCGTGCTCGCTACTCTGCCACCAGGTGGGGAACTACAAGCGGACGGTGAAGCGCATTGATGACGGGCACCGGCTATGCAACGACCTGATGAGCTGCGTGCAGGAGCGCGCCAAGATCGAGAAGGCCTACGCGCAGCAGCTCACCGACTGGGCCAAGCGCTGGCGCCAGCTCCTCGAGAAAGGTGCCGCCTCTCCCCTCCGTGCCCGGCCCGGGCGCACACCCAGGCGCTAACCGGCCCTCCACTGCCCAGTCCCGGGAGCACCCCGTCCCTGGATGCTCCTGCAACCTCTCATCACTGGGCCTTTGCCAGCGCCCGCCCCTCACACGCACTCTTCGCCTCCCAAACTACCCAGGCCTCCCTGTCGCTGATCAACTCCGCTTTCTGCAATTTTGGATTGAATTTAGAGGGGAAAAAAGACTTTTTTTGGTTGTGCCATGGGGCTTGCAGGATCTCAGTTCCTTGATCAGGGATTGAACCCCAGGTCCAGGGGGCAGTGAAAGCCTGGAATCCTAACCACGAGGTCACCAGGGAACTTATAAAACCTTTTATTTTGAAATAATTTAAGCTTAGAGAAAAATTTCTAGAATAGTACAGAGAATTACCTACCTTTCACCCAGACTCACCAGCTCATATTTTATCGGGTTTGTTTTCTCACGCCCTCTCTATTTATAGGCATGTCTTTTCTGAGCCATTTAAGTTGGAGACACACCCCTTCACCCTAAATCCTTCACCTTATTGCTGAAGAATAAGAACATTTGTTTATGTAATCGCTGAAGAAGAAGGACATTTGTTTATGTAATCATAGTTCAGCTATCAAATTCAGGGCGTTTAATGTGACCCATATGCAAATTTTACGATAGCTATTGTTTGCCCTGGTGCAGATCCTGAGGGTTGTCTGGTTCCAGTGGCTTCCTGTTACGTCACCAGTTGGTTCTTCACTTTTACATTTACATCAACATTCCTGGAGCACCAGGAGCTGGCCTGTGAGAACTCATGGGGTCCAGGCTGTCCCCCATGGGGCTCACAAGCTAATGGAGGCGACAGGGAGCAGGCCCAGAGGCAGATGCTACATATAAGAAGAATTATGAGGGCTGCTGGCAGAGCTCTGTGAGGATAGAGTGTTCAGAGAAGGCTTCCTGGAGGCGGTGGCTATTCTTGGGCTGTTCTGGAGGATGGATAAAGCTATAGGGAGAGCAGAGGAGGGCGTTTCTGCTGCCATGGGAAGTATGGGGAAAGCCTCAGAGAAAGGAGGCGTGAAGGAGGCCTCTGGGCAGGGGGTGACAAGGACCTGGTGACCCCCCGGCCTTTTCCTCAGGCCCACAGTATGGCAGCTTGGAGCGGGCCTGGGGCGCCATAATGACGGAGGCCGACAAGGTGAGCGAGCTGCACCAGGAGATGAAGAACAGCCTGCTGAACGAGGACCTGGAGAAGGTCAAGAACTGGCAGAAGGACGCCTACCACAAGCAGATCATGGGCGGCTTCAAGGAGACCAAGGAGGCTGAGGACGGCTTCCGCAAGGCCCAGAAGCCCTGGGCCAAGAAGATGAAGGAGGTGCCTGGTGGGCGGGCGGCTGCCACGGAAGGGGCGAGGCCAGGCGGCAGGGCTCAGGGGGGCAGACTGAGCCAAGAAAAGGCGTCTACAGACGCTGTAGGCAGTGCGCTGCCCCCTGGGATTGTGCCCACAGGGAGCAGCACTGCCTGCCAGGAGGAAGCATCCGCAGAGAGGGCCGGCCCTGCAGGGCCTAACAGGAGGGTGTCTGTGGGGGCCGGCAGTACTCAGGTGGGTGGGCACTGCCCCCGAATGTCTGGAGCCGGGGCCTGCACCGCTTCTTCCTTTTGAGAATGTATGCTTGCAGCTCCCAGCGGAACGGACAGGAGGGACAGGTGGACAGTGATCTCGGCTCCTACATACGAGTAGGCGCCCTGCCCCCTCGCCTCCCTCCCCACAGCTAGAGGCAGCCAAGAAGGCCTACCATCTGGCTTGCAAAGAGGAGAAGCTGGCCGTGACCCGGGAGATGAACAGCAAGACGGAGCAGTCGGTCACACCCGAGCAGCAGAAGAAGCTGCAGGACAAAGTGGACAAGTGCAAGCAGGACGTGCAGAAGGTTCCGGCTGGGCTGGGGTCTGGGGCCCCTTGGAGTGGGTGGCAGCTGGGAGCTGCAGGCCTGGGTCTTACTCCCCTTTGCCCTGGTGCCCATAGACGCAGGAGAAGTATGAGAAGGTGCTGGACGACGTGGGCAAGACCACGCCCCAGTACATGGAGGGCATGGAGCAGGTGTTTGAGCAGTGCCAGCAGTTTGAGGAAAAGCGGCTGGTCTTCCTCAAGGAGGTGCTGCTGGACATCAAACGTCATCTCAACCTGGCTGAGAGCAGCAGGTAGCTGGGGATGGCGGCGCAGGGGCGGGGTGGGGGAGGTGGGCAGCAGGGTTTCCTGGGCCCTCATTCCAGTAGCAGGAAGGGAGGGCAGGGCTGCAGGGGCCGGTGGTTGCCTGGGTGAGCGCTGAGGCAAGCCAGGCCCTCAGGAAAGGTGCTTGGATGGATGGGCAAGCGGCTAAAATGGGGATGGAGAAGGACATGCCTGGAGCTGCCCACTCAGAGATTGCACTTAGAAAGCCACCTGATTCCTGGCTTCCGGCACCCTGCTCCTCTGGACGGGCCCTCACTGAAGCTTGGGTGCATCTTGCCCTGAACCGCCCGTCCCCTCCACGCACAGCTACGTTCAAGTGTACCGGGAGCTGGAGCAGGCCATCCGGGGGGCCGATGCCCAGGACGACCTCAGATGGTTCCGCAGCACCAGTGGCCCTGGCATGCCCATGAACTGGCCCCAGTTTGAGGTGAGGATGTGTGGGGATGGGGTAGAGGGATCCCAAACTGCTGGAAGGAGCCTCTGGGGGCAGCCCCCCAGCCTAACTGCTCCCCTCCCCTGGTGCCCTCCAGGAGTGGAACCCAGACCTCCCTCACACCGCTGCCAAGAAGGAGAAACAGCCCAAGAAGGCAGAGGGGGCAGCGCTGACCAATGCTGCTGGCGTGGTGGAGTCCACGTCTCAGGCTGGGGACCGTGGCAGGTGAGTGCCTCCTCTGGAGCCTCCTGGGGGCCTGGGGAGCCCCCACACTGGGGCCACTGAGTTTTACCTTAGAAGATAAGAAATGGTTTAAATCAGGACAACCTTGTGCTCCTCTCAGAGACAGAGGTAGCCAGTCTGTGAGAGCTCCTACAAAATGCGAGGCGCTGTGCTGTTTTCCGTAAATTATCTCGTTGAATATTCCCATTTTACAGATAGAGAAACCGATACCCAGAGAGGGTAAGTGACTTGCCCAAGGTCACACAGCTCGTTTCGTAAGCCTCAGAGCCAAGATATGTTGTCCAAGAGGTCTGGCCCCAGAATCCTCACTCACTTATATATATAGCTTCCCTGGTGGCTCAATGGTGAGGAGTCCACCTGCCAGTGCAGGAGCCTCAGGTTCAATCTCTGGGTTGGGAAGATCCCAGTCCAGTATTCTTGCCTGGGAAATCCCCTGGACAGAGGAAGCTGACGGGCTATAGTACATGGTGTCACAAAAGAGCTGGGCATGACTTAGTGACTAAAAATGAGCTTGGCTCATCTCTTTTTTTTTCTTCCAGTTTTAATGCGATATGATTGACATACAGCACTAAGTTTAAGGTGTACAAAATAATGATGTGACTTACAGACATCATGACTTATAGACAGGAATGATTATCACCATAAATTGAGTAAAACATCCATCATCTCCTATAAATTCAAGGTTATTAAGGAATTAGGAAAGAGTTGTTTTCCTGGCGGTGAGAGCTCAGGATTTACTGTCTTAACGTTCATAGATAACACGCAGCAGTGTTGATTTATCGTGTTGCACATTAATTAACATGATGCTCCTCCTACTGGAATGCTCACTCTTAGTCACTGGGTTGTACTGCCCCTCTCAGATGGGGGGTCAGATGTTCTCTGGGGTCTCCTTCAGCACCCACTCACTCCAGGGCTGAGTGATGCTAATAGTCCTGCTTCCCGTGTGTTTAAAGAGCCGTCAGTGAGGGCTCCCTCTTACAAGGCCTGCTCCGGCTTCTGTGGGATTTGGGGTCAGCACCCTGGTTGGGAGGGGGCAGCCCTAGGGACCAGGTGAGGGGCCGCTCAGGCCAGGTCCTGTCCCTGCGCCTCAGTGTTAGCAGCTACGACAGGGGCCAGACTTACGCCACCGAGTGGTCGGACGATGAGAGCGGGAACCCGTTTGGGGGCAGTGAGGCCAACGGAGGCTCCAACCCCTTTGACGAGGACGCCAAGGGAGTGCGCGTGCGGGCGCTCTACGACTACGACGGCCAAGAGCAGGACGAGCTCAGCTTCAAGGCGGGTGAGGGGGCGGGCCCGGTGGGCGAGACCAGGGATGTGACCCGTGCCCCGGGGGGCAAGATCTGGGGGTGACCCGTGCCCTGAGGGCAAGACCTGGGGTGACCCGTGCCCCAGGGGCAAGACCTGGGCTGGAGAGCCGGGGCGGACTCTAAGGATGGCAGCGGGGTGCCAGGGGTGGGATCTGGACCTGAGAATAGGGTGAGGGAGGGCCGGAAGGCCGACTGTGGGGGAGCCTGAAGGCAAGGGGGGCCGGGGGAGGGATCGGAGCGGGGAAATGAAGCTGGAGGTGTGGCCTGGGCCTCCCAGGTGGAGCTGAGACCCAGATTAGCTGGTGGCTGGGCCGCACCTGCATGTCGAGGTGTGGGTGGAGCTGGTCCCCGGGGCGGGCACTAATGCGGGGAGGAGGGTGTTGGGGTGGGCCCAGCCTAATCAGAGGGCTTCCGGGGAAGGTTGGGGTGGAGGTCCCACTCAGGCTCAGGTCAGTCAGCTCCTCCGTGTCCTCTCCCTCCCTAGGAGACGAGCTCACCAAGCTGGGCGAGGAGGATGAGCAGGGTTGGTGCCGCGGGCGGCTGGACAGCGGGCAGCTGGGACTCTACCCCGCCAACTACGTGGAGGTCGTCTAGCGGCCCCGCCCCCCCAGCCCAAGCTCCTCACCCGCCGCCCCCCTCCCTGCCGCCTCCCGCCCCCCCACCCCCTGCCATAGAGTTCCAGACATATTTTCCGATCAAGCTTTTATTTTTTTAAAAGTCAAAACAGAACAAAACAAAAAATATAAAGAGACGGAGCATTTGCAGGGCTGCCTGGAGGCCAGGGTGGTGGGACTTGGGGTGATGGCCCCAGGGCAGGTGAGGGTTTAGAACTTAGCCCGACAGCGACATCATCACATCTGCTCTTCAGATCCCACCAAAGAGTCTCCTGCACCCGAAGGGGTGTCTCCTGGACCCTTCCATCCTCGGTGCCCCCAGCCTTTCCTCCCCGCCACGCTCATCCCCACCCCCGGCTGCCAGCGCCTGCCCCTAGTCTCCAGGCCTGGTTTTCTTGCCCTCTGCCTCATGCCCCACCCTGCTCCCCTCCCACCACCTACTCTTAGAGGCCTCCTCTGAAGACCCCCGAGAAGGGGGCCACCCCTTTAGTCTTCCACTCTGCCTGGGGGAGTGCCCTTCTCCTAGCCTCGTCCCTGAGGACTGGTGGGGCTGGAGGAGGGATGGTCACCCCCTCTTCTCCGACAGAGGTTTCCGGGGTCCCTAGACTCCTCAAGACAAGCAGAGGCGTTAGCTGGAGTTGCGGACAGTGCCACTGGTGTAGGAGGAGGGGTGAACAGGGATGGGGTCGGGGAGGGGATAAGACCCCACTGGGGCTCTTTTTTCCAGCTGTCGGCAGGTTGGGCCCAGTCTCTTCCCCAGAGCCAGACACCGCCTCCCAGTCACTAGCAGAGGCCCCATCCCGCTCTCAGGCAGCAGGGAGGGGGCCCCAAAGCCCAGGGCAAAGCCAGCAACAGTAGCAGCCTCCTCCCGTTTCCTGGGGAGGAGGGCATCTTGCCCGCCCTCCCTCCCTCTCTCTCTCTCTCCCATCTCTCCAAGTCCACCGAAAACTGTAGATCCACCAGGCTAAACCGGCCTCGCCTCCCTCCTCCCTCCTCCACGCCCCTGCTCTGGTCTGCCCAAGGAGGCTCCGCAGAGGATCAGGCAGGGGAACGCCTGCGGCCGGCAGGGAGGGCCTGGGTCTGCAGGTGCCCTGGCCTCCGGAGCAGCACCGTCACCGGGTCTTTCTTCTTGTCCCCCACCCCCGCCAACTCCAGCCCTGGCCCCTCGCAGCCCCTCCCGCTGGTGGCCCCCATCTCTGCACGCCTGGGTCTCAGGGAAAGGACTCCCGTGGGCGGGAGGGGGCCAAGGGCCTCCCGAGAGCAGCAGTGTCTGCTGAGGCAGGTGGACGGAGGCCGTGCCGGCCTAGCAGGTGTTCGCACCAGGGCGCAGCCAGCCTGGCCCATAGAGTGGGGAGCCGCCCGGGCAGACCAGGACCCCCAGGCCGGGGAAGGACGGGAAGCGGCATCTCTGAGGCCCTGGGACTTCCTGCAGCAGCAGGGGAGGCCGCTGCTCAGGGCGCCGAGCCTTGGGGCTGCGGACACCCCACGCACTCTGCCCTGGTGGCGCTTGGTCTCCAGGTAACGACAGCACGACCCCCGGCCCCTCTGCCACCCTCGGTCTTCTTTTGCTCCCTGCTGCGTTTGCCCAGAGCCCACTCAGGAGGTCCCCAGACCCCAGCCTCCAGGCCCTGTGCCTAGTCTTGTGGGCCCAGAGGACCCTGGCAGAGGCGCTGGGGCAGGCCTCCCTCGGGGCCAGGGGACTTTGGGGCTGTGAGGACCCCCCCACTTCAGCACCCCTGTTCTTGTCCCTGTCTGCTCTCTGCGCCTCTGCTGCAGCCTGAGCTGTGACCCAGGCCCCTGAGAGCCTGAAGCAAGATTTCAGAAGCCCTCAGGCCTCCAAACTCCCCAGTTGAAGCCTCTTCAGCTTCTCCCCCAGGCAGGAATTGGGGTAGGGGGCCTCTGTCCTCGCAAAGCAGGAGGCCCGCCCGTTTGCACCCTGGGGCCTGGGCTCCCCTATCCTGGCCCGCGGCCTCCGGGCACCCAGGTGGGGCTGTGGCCCTGGCTGGACCCCAGGCCCATCCCCCTCCACACTCCAGCTGCCGGCTCCAGGGCGGGGACTCGAAACCCCTTTCCTTCTGAGCAACCACCTCCACGGGCCCACTGGGGACCCCTTTCTCTCATCCCCAGGCTCCTCAGGACCCCAGGGAAGGAGGGTCTCCCACCCGAAATCCCCCTGAGCCCCACCTGTCAGTGCTGGCATCGGGCACTCAACACCGAGCGTGGGCGCCCACACCCACCGCCTCTTGTAGCCCCCCCCCCACCACCAACCCCCTTGATGCTGCGTGGACCGCCCCGCGGGGCTCGGGGCTCAGCGGCGAGTACTGTGTTCTGTCCCCAGTGAAGCCCCATTTCTGTGGTCCGGCTCTGCAAGGAGCCAGGGCTGCCCCGCCGCCCGCCACCCCAGGCTTCCTGACTCCGTTAGTCCAACACTTGTGAAACTCCGAGAAGTGCTGTGGTCTCAGCAACGCACCTGTTTTGTACACGATTGTGTAATTTAAAGGTGTATAAATACAGATATATATATATATAAGTTGTGATTGTACAACTGTGGATAAAGTCCAGAACTGTGTCAACCTGGCTGGACATGTGTCCTTTTGAGTCTTGCGTGTCTCAGGCTCTTGTGAGTTCTCTACAGCTGGAGTCCGTTGGGGAGGTGGTGCCCCAGGGTGCTATCCTGGGGGAGCACCAAGGGTGGGGGGCCCCAGGGCCTGTCTATGCAGGGAAGCTCACCCTAGATGCTCTCTGAGGCGCCAAGACTGTGGCCTTTAGGGTCCTGGGCACCTGGTGATGAGCACTGGCCAGGAGAGCTGGGGCATCTGGGGTCCCAAACTTATGGTTCAAGGGTGAATTTGACTCCCAAGTAGGTTCAATTTTTGAAGCGAAATTCTAAAAGTGACTACGGAGGTCTGTGGCTCATGGCTGCCCACAGTCCCAGGCTCCCTGTGCTGTAATATCAGTCACGCTGCACTTTTGCCTGACCTCGGACTGCGTTTCTGTGTGGGACCCCTCCAGGGGCCAGACTGGGGCTCTGAGCCCCTGGCTCCATCCCAGCCTCAGCTCCAGGCCCGGTTCCTGCTCCAGCCTCCCCCACTCCAGCCAGACCCCCTCCGGGGCAGGCAGGAGTCCCAGGTCTAGTCCCAGTCCGGCCGTCGGTTCACGGTGTCCCAGTCACCAGCCTGGGCCTTACCCCGGTTGGTTAGATGTCTCTCTGAGGCCCTTCTGGCCCCGACAGCCTGGCAGGGTCCCGACACAAAACCATCGTTCAAGGCAAATACACTAGAGTCCCGTCACCCCCCACCCTCACTGCTTTGCCCCAGCCTCAGGGCATGCTCATTTGACCTGGGGACACTGTCTGCTTCTCTCCCATATTCTTCATCCCCAGATCCACCTCCAGGGACACGCCCCTGGTCTGAGTCGAACAGAGAACTCTTCAGATAAAGGCACGAGTTGAGCTCGAAGTATCTGGACAGGCTGTTCCGTGCAGAGCCCTGGAGGCGGGCTGCCCTGAAGGTCAGGGAGGAGGTCCTAGGCTAGATGGGGCTCTGACGGGCAGTGTGCGTGCAGGAGGAAGAGGCTTCTGGAGTTTGCTGCCAGCACACGGGGTGTCACCGGATGGGTGTGTGCCCGCCAGGGACCTGTGTGCCTCTGTGCCTCGTGGCAGATCCACCCAGCAGGGAGTGGCCCCCTGCCCCCCCGCGGCGCGGGTGCCATTCTAGAGCAGCTCCAGCTCCCCACTCCTCGCCCTGATCCCCTTCCCCCCTTCCCTCCAGCCCCAGCCTGCGATCGGAGGCGCTCCAGTGCCTGCTAGGGACCTGAGAGCAGGTGGCTCGAGGGACTCCGGTGGGGGTGGGGGGCGGGGGAAGGCTGGAGACAAAACCAGTTCAGCAAAGCTGAGCTGGGTTCTGGCTGGGGTCCCAGCCCGCCCCCTCCCCAGGGGTGGGCAGACAGCAGGGGCCCAGCGAGGCACCGGCCTGGGGCAGGCCCCCTACCCCCGCCTCCTCAGGTGCAGTCCCAGCTGACATGCCAAGGTGCTGTTTGCTCACTGCCAGGAGTAAACGTTCTTCTGGAGACAATAAAATTGCTGAGGGCACAAGGTGCAGCACAGGCAGCGTTTAACCTTCAGTGGTCGAGGCGCCGCTGGCTGGCTCCCCATCCCGACTCCCGGGAAGCTGAGCCTTACAGAGGCGAGGGCAGGAGCGGGAGGCAAGGAGGGGTGGAGAGAGCCCTGTCCTTGTGGGCTCGGTCCGGGTTCTGCCGCTGATCAGCCGTGTGACTGGGAGCGAGCGCTTAACTGCTCTGAGCCTCAGTTCCTCAGCTGCAAAGTTGCGGGTGGGGGTAACCTCACAGTTTCTGTTGAGCGTCCCTTGGATTGCAAGGAGATCCAACCAGTCCATCCTAAAGGAAATCAGCCCTGAACATTCACTGAAAGGACTGATGCTGAAGTCGAAGCTCCAGTACTTTGGCCACTTGATGTGAAAAGCTGACTCATTGGAAAAGACCCTGATGCTGGGAAAGATTGAAGGCAGGAGGAGAAGGGGATGACAGAGGATGAGATGGCTAGATGGCATCACCAACTCAATGGACATGAGTTTGAACCAATTCTGGGAGATGGTGGAGGTCAGAGAAGCCTGGCGTGCTGCATTCCATGGGGTGGCAAAGAGTCAGACACAACTGAGCAGCTGAATGACAACAAATGGCAAAAAAGCCGTCGAAGCACCTGGTCAGCCCTCAGGACACCTGAGCTGGATGAATAAACGTGAGGCGGGGTGTGAGGAAGCTGAGTGCCTTTGCCCAGGAGAAAGGGTCCCATCTCCCCCCCAGCTCACAAACAAACACTCAGACCCGCCCCCTCCCATCATGGGCTCTGGCCTCTGACACCCCACTCACAGGGCTCACAGCTTCAGTACCACTGAGGCCTCGAGAGAGGAACTGCCCACAAGCCAGTCTCTCTTCCCCTGTTCACTGCAGGGCCGGCGTCCCAAGAGGAGGGCTGAAGGCCCTGCTCTCCCACAGCACGGCTGCCCATCCCAGAGCCCCCAGGTTGGCCCAGCAGCAGCCAGGCTGTGGGTCCCCTCGCAGGAAGGGCAGCCCTCAGCCCCTCCGGGGGGAAGTCCTGACCCCCGACAGAGCATGAGGACAGAAGGATGCCACCACCTCTCCAGTCCTGTGGGAGACCCTCCTCAGCTCCAGCCCACCCCGCTTCCAGCTCCCCTTTCCAGCACCCCCTTCCAGCCCACACCAGGCCAGGGGAGACGAGAGCCCCTCCAGCCCCTCGTGGGCCTTGAGGACTCACTGCCTTTCTCCCACTGCTTCTACCCATCAGCTGTCCCTTTCCTGTTAGGCTCAGCTCAATGCCGTCTCCTCCAGGAAGCCTCCCTTGACCACCCCAGGTCCCTGTGACCACAACAACTTGAGTATGGATGGCCTCCGGGCTGTGCTTCACACTCACTGCAGACACTGGGACCACATCAGTTCCCTAGGTTCTTTATTATCCGTCCCCAGGGCACCCCTGGCTTCCCAACTCGGGGGTCCAGATGTCTCCTGGCACCATGCCAGGCGCAGTGCTGGACGGGCAACAGAGGGCACTGGAGGGCAAGTGGCCTTGGCCAAGTCACTGCCATTCTGTCGGCTCTGCTCCGGAACATCTGGGGTCAGAGGCTGCAACGGAGCGGGGGCCCTTCCCTGGGGAGCCATGAACACCGAGGACAGCCCTACCTCCCTCCATCCTCCAGTGGACTGGCCGTGGAGCAGTCAGGCCCAAGGGGGAAGCACCCTCCGACCCTGGGGCTCTCTTCCCAGAGAGCTCACTGACATCTCTGGGAGCAGTGGGGCATCCCCTCCCTGACCTTGAACTCTGGGTGCCACAGACTGCCCTCTTTCCCAGCTCTGGGTCTGGCCGAAGCAGGGCAGGCAGGAGGGAGGTCTGGCAAGGGCATGTTTCAGGCCCGGGACCCGGCGCTCAGATGGGGTGCACGAACTGGTAGACCAGGCGCTGGGAGATGTCGGGCTTGCGGATGATGCCCTTCTTGTAATACTGGCGGATGGAGCGGCTCAGCTTGTCGTAGTTCATGGCGGGGCGGTTCTTCCGGATGCCCCACAGCCGGGCCACCTGCGCGGAGTCCTCGATTTTGAAGATGCCTGGGGTAGCGGGGGGCCCAGGGAGAGCCAGCAGAGCAAGAGGGAGAGAGACCAAGACCAGCAGATCAGCCTTGCAGAGTCAGGGAAGCCGGGGTCGCCCCGGGGCCGGGCCAGGCTGTGGGGCCACAGACTGTCTCCCCTGGGTGTGCTGAGGGTTAAATCAACGTGTGGGGAGGTGTAGCACAGGGCCCTGGAAGTGGGGGATGCTACTGTGGACTCACAGACCTCCTGGGTTCAGGGTGAGCCTGCAGTGGGTGACTCGGGGCCTTGAAGGCCTGGCCCTTGCCAGCGCCGGCTCCTAAACACCCCACACTGAAGCCCTGTGGGGCTCCAGGCTGTGGACATGGCTCATTTCACAAGGTCACCTGTGCAGTTTCCCAGCCTGCAAGACCTCTGTGGGATTCTCAGCCGCTTCGGCCCACACAGCCATTTCTGGCAGGATGAATTGGTAAGAGATGGTTGAAAGAGTGGATTGGGAACCAAGCCCACCTGGGTTGGAATCCTGGCTCAGCCGTTTTCCAGCTTTAGAAGCTGAGACCCCCTTTTTCCAGTCAGTTAGAGGGGTTTGTGGTGACCACTGTCTTGGTGAGTGGTTATAGAAAGTCCTTGGAGCAGAGCCAGGAGGAAGGGGCTATTACTAATATCCCCAGTTCTCCATCTAAAGCACCTGGCAAAACCCAGGTAAGCACACCCTCTCCAGGCAGGCTTCCCAGATCACCCCTCCGTTCCCTGATCTCCCTGTCTTCTATCGTGGGATGGTCTCCCTGGGGGACCGGCTCACTCTGTCTCAAATACACACACGGGATCACCACACCTCGTGTAGGAACTTCCCCAGCCCTCCTAAGCCCTTTCCCTTCCCGAGCTCTGCACTCAGTCCCAGGGTCGCTCCTCTCTGAGGTCCTCCTCAACCCAGGTACAGCTGGTCCCATCACAGCCAGATGCGTTCTGCACACCAGCTCATTTCACTGCTGGTTTTCCTATAAGACTGTAGGTCCCTAGAGGATGGGGTGTCACTGAATCCTCCCCACAGCTCCAGGACCCTATAATCCTCCATAAATGTTGGCTGAGCAAGTGTGGAACCAGAGGAAGTGCTCAATGAAGGCTTGTTGGATGACTGAATCTAATCTGTTTCACAAATACGAAGATTGGAGTCCGGGTACTCATAGCTACTAACGGCAGAATGGGAACTAGAACCCAGGTTTCTCGGCTCTGGGCCTTTTCCAAAACACACACCCGCACACCATCCAGCCCTGTGCTGTCCAGAGCAGTCACCACTAGCCACATGTGGCTGTGAGTCCTTGAAAAGTAGCCAGGCTGAATTGAGATGCAGTGTAAGCATGAAATACACAGCAGATTTGAAAGACTTAATAAAACATCTCATTAATAATTTTATAGCAACTATATGTTGAGATTAGAAGAATGTATAATATTGGATTAGATAGACGTATTATTAAAATTAACTGTACCTGTTTTTAAGCATTTTAAACTGTGGCTACTTGAAAATCTAACACTGCCTGTATGGTTTGCTCTGTATTTCTCACGGGACACCACCAGCTTCCTCAGTGCAGCTCTGAGGTTTTGAGGGTGGAGACTGTGTCCCATGCTCAGCAGAGTTGTACGGCCCTGCTGTGTCCTGGGCATGCGGCCGCTGGGGACCCTCAGCAGGCAGAGCCTGGCAGGGGACAGGTGTGGACACAGATTGCACAGACCCTGGGCTGGTTCAGGGTCCAGTGAGAGTGCGTGTGTGATATTCAAGGCAAAGGTGGGGGCGGCTGCAGCCCCCTGCCCAGCGCCTGGCAGGACCACAGCTCCCCCCCATCTCACAGCCTCCCTGTCCTGCCCCCAACACCACTCACCCTTCTCCTTGTTGAGCCACCGGATGAAGCGGCCGTAGCTGTGCGGCTTCAGCAGCAGCTCCTTGAGAAACTGCCAGAGGTGGATGGGCTGCCCGGAGCAGGACGAGTCCACCTCGCTGTCCGTCCAGCTCTCCTCGCTGGTCGAGGCTGGGCGGTCAGGGGGTGGTGGTGAGAGGGGAGCCCCAGTCCTCAGTGGCCGCCACCCCGTCGCCCCCCAGACCCGGAGCTCTGGCCTCCTGCCTCCTTGCCCTGCCCAACTCACCGCAGAAGTGAATTGCCCCCGGGGACGTCCTCTCTTTCATCCAGGCAGCTGCGGGGCAAGGAGGGGAAGTTGGGACCCCAGAGAGACGCCCCCCCAAGGGAGGAGGAGGGCGTTTGGGTGGAACTGTGGGGTTATAGAAGCCCCACCCCACCCCACCCCACCCCCGCCCGGTGGCTCTCTCCCTCCTGCCAATCTGAGAGACAAGCTGCTTACAGAGCTGCTTCCTGGAAGAAAGTTTAGGATTTGGCAGCTGAGAGGGGCCTTCTGCGTGCGGCCCCTGGTTCAGAGAGGAGAGCGCATGTTGAGCCCTGCTGGTCAACTGTGAAACGGGCCTGGGACACCCCCTCACAGGTCTTGCACGGATGCGTGGTGATGAGGTCTGCACGGTGTCCCACTCAGAACCCAGCATAACAAAAATACTCCCTGCCCTCCAGCTGCCAGCTCCCTGTACCCCTCCACCTCTCCGGCTTCCTACCTGCCTCCCTCCCTAGAAAAGGCAGTGGGAGGCGGAGGCAGCCGCCTTCTGCCCACGCTACCACCTGGCTCTCAGCCTGGCACTGCACACTGTTCTTGCCAGCCCCTGGCAGGTGGCCTGGGCTGGGGGCTGGACACTGGTCTCTGATCGGGCCATGAGAGTGGGACCTGTCCCTTCATTCATCCTGGGCCCCAAGGGGCAGGGCCGTGACTCAGGGAGCAGGGGACACAGGTTTGATCCCTGGTTTGGGAAGCTCCCACTTGCCACAGGGCAACTAAGCTCATGTATCACAGCTGCTAAGCCTGTGTGCCTTCGAGCTCGTGCTCTGCAACAAGAAAAGCTGCAGCAGTGAGAAGTCCGTGCCCTGCAACGAAGAGTAGCCCCACTCGCCACGACTAGAGAAAGCCCACTGGCAGCAATGACAACCCAGGGCAACAACAACAACAATTAATAAAAACAAATAAATCAAAAAAAAAGGGAATTCTCTGGCAGTCCAGCGGTTAGAGCCCTGTGCTTTTGCTGCCAAGGGCCTGGGTTCAATCCCTGGTTGGGGAACTGAGATCCCAAAAGCCATGTAGTCACACACACACACACACAAAAAAAATTAAAAATAGGTCTGCTGTACAAACAATGAAGGGGAACAAGGTCCAAGATACACTGTCCAGTACAGAGCAGCGTGATACTCACACTATTTGCGTTAGGAAAGGGTGGAAGTCACACTTACTCTTGCTTGTATACGCATAGACTTCCCTTAGCAAGGCATCCGAGAAACGGGCCACAGTGAGGGGGACTGGGGGGGCCAGGGGAGGGACGAGCGAGGGGTACCCCCAAGGTATACTGTGGTTCACAACAGTCTGTTTTTAAAAAAATTCTGTACATTTATGCCTTATTTCTGCTTTAATGAACTACAACACAAACACGACATTTTTACAAGGACAGGGAAGGAGGACTTCGGAGTATCCAATGTCCTGCGTCCTCACGGTCTAAGTTATACTTTTAACTTGCTGCGTGTTCTGTCCTGGGTTCTGTGGCCTTGATCAGGGTAGGCAGAGGGTTGGGGCTGGAGGGCTCACCCAGGGTCCGGGGAGGCAGCGGTCACTGGGGCCAGGATTCAGAACGGAACCCAGGTTGGCACAAGGGGCTGCTTCCCCCGTAACCCACAGGCAGGCATCCTGGCCTAACTTCTCCCCTGTTGTCCCCGGCTTGGAGCCTGGGGGTGGGGTGGGGGGTGCTCCACCCACCTGATTTCCAGATGTCCAGATGGGCGTGCAGCACGTCCCCGCCCAGGGGCGAGCGCTGGCGGAACTGCTCCTCGGACATGGCACACAGCTCCTTGCCCCCCAGCTCCTGGAAGGCCTTGCCCACGGGGGGCAGCCGGTACTGGTGCTCCGTCCACAGCAGCCACTTCTGCACGTTGCCAGGGCTCCAGTCCACAGGGTCTGAGCAAGAGACACTCTTTCAGCCCCGGAGTCTGCTTGAAGGCTCTGCCCCCGGGGGCCCCCTCTGCCCTGATGGAGCCCCCCGTGGGAACCTATGCTCTCCTGGAATGGCCTCCAGGCCAGACAGAGGCTTGAGGGGTTCTGTGGAGGGGGGTACCCAAGAAGAGAGGGGATAAGGGGAAGGATCCAGGGCCCCAAAAGCAAACATGGCTCAGGGCAAGGCGGGGGGGGGGCTGGAGCTTCTGCACCTCCATCTCACCTGGACCTCAGCTCCTTCCAGACCCCCCCAGTCCCTCCAAAGGGCCCTTTGGGGAGCCCCAGCCCTGGAGGGGACAGTGACACTATACCAGAGACACCCCAGCTTCTTTCCCAGATTCCTCTTGCCCTCCCGAAACCCTCAAAGGACCAGAGAAAAACCCACCCAGGGATGGGCCCCACCGCCGCCTCACACCGTGTTCCAACGAGGAGGAAGCCGAGACACTGAGGGGCTCCCTCCCCTCGTCCAGCACCTAACAAAGGGCTGGCTGTCAGGGCGCTGCTCAGCCCGCGTGCACCGAGTGGGCGAAGGGCAGAACGCAGGGTGCTCGTGGGACCGAGGCCCAGAGGGGCGTCCCTGGCTGAGCTCCAGTCGTCTCCCTGGGGAGCCGCCCTGGGGTGAACCCAGCAGGGCGCTTGGGCGGGGACCCAGCTGCGGATCAGACACAATGGGGCCTCCAAGTGAACGCCACGCTCTGAGCGGGTGACCTGCAGACCGACCTGCCCCCACCTAATAAACCCATTTTCCTCCCCAGGGTCAAAGCCATTTGTTTCTGTCCCTATTGTTCACAGGGCAGGGCCCTCCCCAGCCCTGGGCGGGAGCGGAGGCACCGTGGGAAAACCTCCGAGGTGGGGGCTGGCTGCGGCGCTGGGCCACTGGGGGCGGGGGCCCTGGGCACGGGCTGCCTCAAGGGGGGCCCCTGCTGAGACTATTGTGGGGCAGGGGCTGGGCCCAGATGACTTTGGGGAGGAGGAGTCGGGCCTGAGGACCTTTCCTGTGTGGGAGGCTCAGACGCCAGGGCGCGAAGGCCAAGGAGATACTTCAGACACACCCAAAGCTGGAGAGGCAAAGCGGGTCGGGACGGGGCCCCAGCAGCCCCTCAACCGGCAGCATCAGCTCTGCAACCATACCCTCCCAGACCCTGCAGACACACACACACACACGCCTCACCTCCTCAAGCCTGCACCCCCACTGGACCAGAGACACATTGATCCATTTATCTATGATCTGTTTCGTCACTGTAACGTCAGCTTCATGAACAGAGGAGCCTTTCTGCTGTGTCCACGCTGAATCCCCCATATAAGGGATAAGGGCATATTAAGTGATTGTGTGTTGAGCATCTATCAAGTCCAAGGTACCATCCCAGGAACCGGGGGTGTGTGTGCGTGCTCAGTTGCTTCACTCGTGTCCAATTCTTTGTAACCCCATGGACTGTAACTTCCCAGGCTCCTCTGATGGGATTCTCCAAGCAAGCATACTGGAGTGGGTTGCCTTGCCCTCTGGGGGATCTTCCCGACCCAGGGATTGAACTGGCATCTCCTGAATTGGTAGGCAGATTCTTTAGCTGAGCCACAGGGGAGGCAGGAGTTAGTGAAAATCCCTGTCCTCGGGGCATGTACATTCCATTGAGGGAGACAGGCGGGGAACAAGATAAACATGCTGCAAATCAGACGGTAGGAACCTCGAGAGAAATAGAGCAGGTTGGAGGACTGAGAGGTGGGGGTCTGGGCAGCAGTTTCAGTAGAAGGGTCAGGAAAGGCCTCATCGAGATGATGCCATTTGAATCAAGGCCTGAAGGAGGTGAGGGGTGAGCCAAGTAGATATTTGAGGGAAGAGCACTCTGGGTTGAGGAACTAGCGAGTACAAAGGTCCTGAGGCATGAGCGTTGTGGGGATGGCAAAGAGGCAGGAGAGTCTGAAGTAGAACAGGCCGGGGGACTGTGGACTGATGTGTGAGAGGAGGTAGGCCAGATGGTGCAGAGCTCATATTAATTCACCAGGTGCCTGCCACGTGGGGACACCAGGCTGGCGTGGCCGGGGCGCAGAGAGGCTGAGAACCTGGGCTCCCAGGCTTGCCGCTGCTGTGTTAGGGGCTGGCTGCACGTGGAGAAGCACCAGCATCTCTGGGGGTGACCATGGTGCGCCAGGCGGCACCCTTGCCCCTCCCAGTGGCCTCCGCTGGCACAGGGGCTCACCTGCCGTGATGTTGAGCAGCTTGCAGGCCGTCTCGATGTCCTTGAGCACCTCGCCCACCACCATGGACTGCACCTGCTCCAGCGAGTGCTCCTCCAGGGTCAGCCCGCCCGGGGCCAGGTCCAGGCTGCCCCCTGGGGCTTGGCTGTCGATGACCGGGCACTGCTCGGGCTCGTCAGGCGGCTCCACCCGCGTGCTGGCCCCGGGGCCCTTGGCCACCCAGCTGCTGTCCTCGGGGTACAGCATGTCAAAGTAGGAGAGGTAGAAGGTGGGCAGGCCCTGCTCAGGGGTGGCAGGCGGGCTGGGGCTCCAGTCCCGCCGCTCGGGCCCCGTCCCCGCTGCAGCCGCCTTCTCCAGGCCTGTCCGCAGCGCACTGTCCGGGGGCAGTAGGAGGCGGCCGGGTGGCCCGGGGCTCAGGCCCGGGCTGGCGCTGCCCATGCTGCTCGGGCTGGCGGCTGTGTCTACAGAAACAGAAGAGGAGAAAGAGTCAGGCCCCGGTTGCTTCCCTGTCCCTGTGGGGGCCGCTAAGCTGGTTATGGAGATGAGGAGCCCAGTGGGCAGCGGCCGGGCCTGGGAGAAAGCCGGGGCTTCCGGGTCACTGGGCAGCTGAGACGGGGCTGGGCAGACGGGCCTTGTGGCTGAGACGGGGGGAGGTGCAGAGCTGCAAACAGACGGCTCCCTCACTCCCCAGGGAAGCCGGGGTGCTGGGAGCAGTGTATTTTTACGCAAGTAACCTGTTTAAAACAATCTCCTGAGGTGCTTGATCTCATTCGGTCCTCACAAAGGAAGGCACAATTAGTTCCATCTGGCAGATGAGCAAACTGAGGCCTGGACAAGGTGGCTGGCCCCCGACCCAGATCCCAGTCTGCTGTCCGGTCGAGGAAGCTCCTTCTGTGGTGCTGGTGGTGGTTTGATTGCTAAGTCGTGTCTGCCTCCTGTGACCCCATGGACTATAGCCCCCCAGGCTCCTCCGTCCATGGGATTCTCCAGGCAAGAATACTGGAGTGGGTTGCCATTTCCTTCTCCAGGGATCTTCCTGACCCAGGGATAGAACTTAGGTCTCCTGCACTGCAGGCAGATTCCTAATCTTTTCTGCTGGAGCAGAGCTTGTTTCCTTTTATTCTGCCCTTGAGGAGGGTAGGGAAGGGAAAAGGTCACCATACTCTCCCAGGGGGCCAGGTGAAGACAGCAAGGAGCAAGTGAGGGCGTGGCAGGGCGAAGCCCCCCCAGATCGGGTAGGCGGCCCCCTGCCCCTCCCACAGGCCGGTTTTGTGAGCTCTGTTGCTCAGTCGTGTCTGACTCTTTGTGACCCCATGGACTGTATCCCGCCAGGCTCCTCTGTCCATGGGATTCCCTAGGCAGGAATACTGGAGTATTCTTGACCCAGAGATTGATCCCGGGTCTCCTGCATTGCAGGTGGACTCTTTACCACTGGGCCACCAGGGGAGCCCCACAGGGTCACGTGGGGAGTATGGATAAACTCCCAGCCCAACGCTGCTGAGGGAGCCCCCCAGCAACACAGGTACGTGTGTGCGCGGCGCCACCCCCACTCAGGGCCAGGCTCCCGGTACCTGCCCCGCCTCGTCCTGCCCTGAAGGGTGCTGCCACAGCCTCTCCCAGCCCCCGGGGACCTCTCCTCTCCCCTCACACCTTGGAGGAACTTGCAGCTCCCAGCTGGGAGGTGCCCACGTGTAAGTTTACAACAGCCCACTTTCCCCACAGCTACAGGGGCTGGAGAGAAGGCCGAGGCCCAAGGGGACAAACGAGGCCCTCGGCAAGTCACCCCCACTCCTCCTGGCCCCACCAAGGCCACCCAGGGGGCACCGCTTGGCCTCCACGCGAAGAACTAGAGGCCTCCCTCCCATCGGTCTCCAGGCTCTGCTGCCCTCCACCCAGACCCTTTTCTCTAGCCCCACGTTGGAGCACAGCACTGGGACTCCATATTGGAGGTTTGGGTAAAGCAGGGGACTTGCAAGGTGTACGTATATCAAAGAACTGGGGGTCCCTGGGATACTTCCGTGGCTTAAGAGTCAAGAATACATCAGGACAGATGTGGGAAATGACCAACAAATACATGCTCCCCGTAACACAGATAAACCTGATAAGGGCAAGTTCATATGTGTCCTTTCTTGGGGGTATTTATACTTTGAACAGTGTTCTCAAAATGTGCCTGGATCAGCAGCAGCAGCAGCATCTAGGAGCTTATGAGGAACTCGAATTTTCAGGCCCACAGCAGAGCTACTGAATCAGAAGCTCAGGGGTAGGGAGGAAGGCCCAGCAAGGCATTTCTTTTCTTTTTTTTTTTTTTCTGGCCACATCTCACGCTTGCGTGAGCTTGGGCTTCCCTTGTGGCTCAGCTGGTAAAGAATCCTCCTGCAATGAGGGAGACCTGGGTTCAATCCCTGGGTTGGGAAGATCCCCTGGAGAAGGGAAAGGCTACCCACGCCAATATTCTGGCCTGGAGAATTCCATGGACTGTATAGTGTATGGGGTTGCAAAGAGTCGGACACGACTGAGCGGCTTTCACACACTCTACACTTGTGGAAACTCAGTTCCTTGACCAGGGATTGAACCTGTACTCCCTACGGTGGAAGTTGAGAGTCCTCATCACTGGATTGCCAGGGAATTCCCAGCAATGTGTTTCAACAGGCCCTTTGATTGTGATGGGGGTTCAAGTTTGAGAACCGCTGCTTTGAAGGCACCTGGCCAGGATGAGGGGGGGTTTCACTAGAAGCTCTGTAGACCTGCTCAGCTGCAATGTGCAGGTGGGGTAGAGAAAGAGGCCCGTCTGGAAGGTTCTGGCTGCTATACCTAGGGCTGCAGCTTCTGCATGCAACTCAGAAAATAATGCCCTTTCCTCTCTGGGTAGTGTGGCTTGGCGAGTGGAGCCCAAGTGGAACTCAGCTCCCCCTTGTCCCTCACCCTCGTGCAGTACCCAACCTGCCCAACCTGACTTGGCAGCTCTGCTCTTCCTGTGGCACAGAGAATGCCAGCAAGAAAGAAAGGTGTTCCCTTTCATTTCAAGTCTCCCTTTCAAGTTCCTTTAAGTGACAAGGAAGGAAAGGTCGGGGTGGGGTGGGGTGGGCAGGGTTGGGGGGGCCAGGATTGCGGGGGACAGAGGGCAGGCCTGGAATCATTTCAAGTCCTTCTGTGCAAACACACATGTGTGCTGTGGGCCCATATTATTTACCCAGGCAGAGCCAACAGCCCGCTCTGCCCTGAGTCCCCACCCCGGCCTGTGCCCACACCCTACCCCCCGGGGAGCCCCACCCCTGGAGAGCCCCCTCAACCCCACCCTTCCCTCATCACCCCCCTGCCTGCCTCCTGCCCCATCCACGTCCCCAGAACTCCCTGACCTGCCACGTTAGGACAGTCCCTGCCAACACCTTGGGCCGTGTGCCAGGGAGACGGAATCTTTTCCAACAGGCAGGAGAAATTGCCTCCCTCATGGCCCTCCTGTTTGCTTGGCCTCGGTCACAGGTAGGACGGGGGCACAGTGGCGCGAGGGGTCAGTGAGGATGAATGGCTAGGGCAGGGGGCAGCATTGGCCAGGAGAGGACATGACGACACATCCCTGACACATTGGTCAAGCAACTTCGGAAGTCCTCGCCTTCGCCCCCTTCCCGAGAGGGCCTGAGCACTCATCCCTGCACTGCGGTGGGGAACTGAACCACTCAGAGGCAGGTCTTCTGGCTCCTGGCCAGAGGATCCTTCACCAGCAGAGACCTCCCGCCTTCTCCTCCACACCCCACATTCCAGCCCCCCGTCACCTTGCCCCTAAATGCCAAGGAACCTGCTCTCAGCCAAGGCTTGGTCCCAGCTCCAACACCTCCCTGGTGAAAAAGAAGTTAATGATTAACTGTGTGGCGGGAGGAAAGAGCCCATGGCCTGCAGGTGGGACGCAGTATGGAAGGCTGAGCCCAGCCCAGGGGACCTGGGTTTTCTGGTCAATGAGCTGGGAGCTGGTGTGCCCAGCCTGCAACTCTTGCATCTTCTCCAGGCTCTAGGGCTGAACCCGGGAGGGCAGAGAACGCATGTCAAGTACCTCCTATGCCCAGGGCATGTGTACATGTTACCCTTTTACTACCTACAGGGACTCAGGAGCCCTGTTTTGTGGATGTGGACAGTAGAGCTCAGAGAGGCCATGCAGCTTGCCCGAGGGCCCCAGCTGGCCATGGGTGGCCTCTGCTCTTGTACCACGTGCCCTCGGAGTCTCCTGCTCTGGCTGGTCCCATCTCCCCAGGGCCCTACCCACCTCCTGATTGGTCAGCTTGGTCCTCCAAAGTCCATTCGCACCTCCTATCCGCTCACTCCACTGCACAGTCAAGCTTGCTTCCCTCCAACATCCTTTCATTGGGCAGCCCTGGGCTCTAGAACCTCCCATGGCTCCCCACCGCCTGCCCTGCCTGATCCCAGGGGCTGGTGCCCACCTCTGAACATTGGAGTTCAGAGCCCAGAGCGGGAAACAGATTTATTCACTGGTTAGGGGCAGGGTCCAGAGCAAAGCACATATCCCGGCTCTGATGGGAACTGTGTTTCTCCCTCGGACCCTGAGCTGTGGGCCTGACTCGGCTTTTCTTCTCTATTTTCTCTTGTTTTCGCTGGTCCTCTGCCCACAATGCCCCTTCCTTCTCATCACAGTTCAGCCCAAAGTCCTCCCCAGCCACTCCCTCCTCTGACTTCTCAGTTCTCCCCATCTGTGCAGTTCAGCCGTGAGTACATTCGTGGGTGATGGTCTCCACACGGGGACACTGGGAAAATAGGCTTGGAGAATGGCCGGGAGGTATCTGTAGTCACACAGCACAGCCTGGATCACTGTGCCCTAGGGTCCTGCGACAAATCCGGGCTCTGTCAGGTCCTGGTCCCTCCCAACAGCCCAGGCTCAAGGGGCTGCCCGTCTCCTGAGCGATGCCTCCAGCTCCCAAAACCTCGAGCTGATCTTTTCTGGATTAGGGCTCAGCATGTCCTGGTTCCCTCCTGCCCAAGAGGCACTGGCTCTGACTCCAGACAAAGAAGTTTGGTAACAGCTGGTAGAGGCCAAGACCCAGAGACAGGGCAGACTCACGTGGCTGCAGCCGGAGGGATTACCACCTTGGCCCCTTCTCTCCGCACCTCGTGGTCCCCCAGGAAGACAGAGAAGGGAGAGGGGGCAGGGGGACCCAAAGTCAGAGATTTACAGCAGCTGTTTCCTGCCCCTCGGGACCACCTGGACATTAGAAAGATGCTCAGACAGCCCCGGGGAGTCACCAGGAGGTCTTTACTGAGGCCCGGGAGGTCATGAGGGTGGAGCCTGTCTCTCATCCTGCTCAGATCTTACACCCAGTGGGCTTGTGCAGGGGAGGGCAGAAATATGCCTCGAGCCCTCACCTCAATCCTGAGACACAACCTTAGTCTGCCCAGGGCCCAGGATTGCAGGCCCTGGGAGGAGAGGGGAGGGGCTGGGGCAAGGTGTGACAGGCCTGCCACTCCGCCCAGAGGCTCCTTGCTCCAGCACCTGGGGGCAGACCGCCTCTGGTTTCCCCACTATCGGCCCTTCCCTCCCTCCATCCCAGCCTCTGGGTCCACATAAATGGGTCTGAATCAGGGGGCTTCAGGAGTGCGCCTCCTGGGAGCCCTGCAGAGTGGGCAGGGACCACGTGGGCCTGTCCCCTCAACCCGAGGCAGTCGGTCAGCACCTTGGAGAGAAGCCGGGCCTGCCCAGGCCAGTGCCCAGGGCCCGCCTGCTGCAGTCTGAAGCCTCCCTGCCTCTGGCCTCGGCCTTCCTGCTGCCCTAGACAGGCCCTTCCCGCCCTGCCCACTGCCCCCGTCCAGCCCCCCTCACTGCTCCTGGGACAGCTGCTACACTTCCAGGAAAAGGCAGCTCCCCTGCCTTCCAAGACTGCTCTTCAAACTAGCTAGATCCAGGGACTTCTCTGGTGATCCAGTGGCTAGGGTTCCAGGCTTTCACTGCTGAGGGCACAGGTTCAATCCCTGGTCAGGGAACTAAGATACCGCACACCGCACAGCGCAGCCAACATAAAAGAGAGGAATGAGCCGGAAACAACCAGCAGGAGCAAAAGGTCGACCTGGGGAGATCTAACTTGGGGAGCCAGCCCACAGGCCTAGGGAGGCCTGGGAGCAGGGTCGGGCCAAGCAGCAGGAGGATGGGGGCGGGGAACAAAAAGAGTCAAGGGACATCAAGGAGCTGTGGTCAGCTCAGAGGGTAAAAGTGTCTGCTTGCAATGCGGGAGACCTGGGTTCAATCCCCAGGTCAGGAAGGTCCCCTGAAAAGGAGATGGCCACCCACTCCAGTGTTCTTGCCTGGAGAATCCCGTGGACAGAGAGGAGCCTGGTGGGTTGCAGTCCATGGGGTCGCACAGAGCGACTTTGCTTTCTGTGTTGCCCACCGTTCCCGTGGGCAGCCAGGAGCCCGAGGCGGGAGTATGTACCAGCACTACCTCCCATTCGTTCCCGCATGGGGGGATCACAGGCATCCACTTCCTGTCCTCCCCCATCCCGCCTCACCGACACCACTTCCAGCCCTTCCAGGGACAAGGTGAAGGCCAAATAAATAAACTGCTTGGGCTCCCCCACGGTCTCCTGGGGCAGCCAGGATTGTTCCCACCTGACAGGCAGGGGCGGTGAGTGCCTGGGGGCATGTGTCCATGGTGACCGGGCAGGGACTGGGAGTCAAGGCTGAGCTCCGCCCTCTTTCCTGCTGAAGTCTTGGCACCTTCCAACTTCTAGGGTCACCCCTGTTGCCTTGCCCAGGCTACCTGCGGAGCAAGCCCCACAAAAGTTGCACTGGGGGGGGGTCTGGGTGGCATGGATGCCTGAAGCCTGCAGGTACAGGGATCCCCCTCAGCCCCAAGCTCAGCCCTGTATTCGAGTTTGCTCCAAAGGGGTGGGAGGCCTGGAAAGAACTTGAGGCCCCAGCATCTGGAGACGGGGATTCATAATCTGCTCTGTTTCCACCATATCTGAGGCCCTGGGCAGCCCCTGGTCTCCGTGGCCTCAGTCTCCTCCTCTGTTCTCCCAGGAGGTAAGTCAGCTCCCAGAGCTCTTCTGGTCCAGACACTGATTGGAGTCTGTGACCCCCATGACCTCCATCGTGCCCGCCAGGCTGTCTTGGGTTGGACATCAGAGGCAGGAAGAACTGGTCCCAGCAGCCTTCAGGCCAACTCGCTGCTGCAAGAGCAGAGACCTGGGCCCCACCCTGTTACCAGGTCCAGGTGCTGGGACCCTAACCCAGGCGGTCACCCCCAGACCCTCTCCTCAACCCCAGAGCTGGAGCGAAAAGGAAGGGCCCCTTGGATTCTGGCGGGACCATAAGGACCTCATCAGCCCTTCCTACAGCCCAGGAAGGGCTCTGGCCCATGTGACTCCCTCAGAGTCCCCCTCCGGGCCCTGGCCTAGGAGGAGTGACCTGGAGGAGTCTGGAGGCCCTGAAAAGCGGGAGAGGAGAATCTGGCAGGGGGCATCTCCTGTACTGGGAACATGCAAACGAGGCAGGGGAAGGAGCCTGGCATTAAATGTCAGGAAGAGCCCAGGGCAACTCAGCTTGTGCAAAGTTTGCTTTGGGAAGAGTTGTTCCACCTGACAGGCCACTCTCTTGGCTGGGGGTGCAGGGTGGGGCATGGAACAGGGTGGGGGCAGGGGAGGGTCCCACACTATTTTGAGCCCTAACCCTAGCTCCAGCAGTTGGGCAAGAAACTCAGTTGAATGTCTGTTGAATGGGCTGTTAATAGCAGGTCTTAAAGGGGTTGTGGAGATTGAGGGGGACGGTGGATGGAAATTCCTGGCGAATTACAATGGGCTGAGCTTTCAGGAAGGTGGCAGGTGAGGGGATGGGGCTGGAGGAGAGGGAGGGAAAGGTAACAGGGTGAAGAGTGAGGGGAACCAAGGAAGAAGCAGGTGGTGATGCTGGACGGAGGGGCAGGCCCGAAGGGTGGAGTCTGGGGGAGAGTTGAAAATGGTGATGGGAGAGGCCTGGAGCTTGCCCCAAGGTCAGCCTGCTCTCTAGCCTGGTCCAGGGCAGCTGCTGGCTTCACTCACTTCTCCACGGCCTCTAGGAGGAGCCCAAGCCAGAGGCCCCCACTTCCCCTGACCTCAGCCTAGGAGACCAGACTGAGAAAGCACACAAGCTTCACAAAGCAGCAAATCCCGCCAGCCAGCCTGCCTCCACCAACTCCTACACAGCCTTCAAAACCCCTCTCCAGGTTGCTCCTTCCAAGAAGCTTCCTTTCACAGAGGAGGCCACCTTGTCTAACCTGCTGCAAGCGCAGGGAGTCAGAGTGGCTTGCCTGAGGTCACACCTTGCGGGTTCTGACCGGCCCCTTCTTGCCCTCCGCCAGAGGGCCTTGAGCCCAGTTCCATTCAAGCTGCACCAAGTCGGTCGGCACACAGTTGTGCTCTGGTTTGTTCTGGGGTTATTCCCTTTATGGCTGCAACCACCTCCGTAGCAGGAAGTGGGCTCTCCTGGTTCTTCCACTCACTGCCAGGGTCACACTTTCTGAGCATTGATTGAGCACCTACGGAGTTCTACCCTATTTCCTCAGGCTCGGTTGACAAGAGAAGTTTTGTGTAATCCAGAAGCTTATGGCAACCAAGTGACACAGCACCTGCCAAAGTGTTTTATAATCAGTAACACAATAACCGAGTCTGGCAGGGGCTGAGTTTTCAGCTCTGAGCCCCTCATGCTGCCTATTAGGCTCTCAAAGGGGCAGGTGGTCCCTGACCCCATGAGAGACCACCTCCTCCACACCCCAATCTCCCGGGAACTCTGAATTCTGAATTTTGGGGGAGCTCTGAGCAGCTGGGTGGGGGGAGTCCCTGGCTCTGGCCCTCTCCCCAGTGATCAGGGGTGAAGGGACTGGCTGGCTGAGCTGAGCCCTGGCCTGGGCACCCCGTCTGATGGGTAATCTCCTGCCTGCCACCTGGGGCCTGGGGCAGCCCCAGCGCCTGTTTGCTCTGTTACTCAGCCGAGCAGCTGGGAAGATGGTTGCTTTACTGGGGGGTGGCTGTGAAGCTGTTTATCAGGGAGGTAGGGGCAGGAAGTGAGGCCAAGTCCCAGCCCTGGCTAAAGAGGAGCAGAAAGGCCATGGCTGTCAGGCAGGGGATAGCCGGCTTGAGGCCTGGCTGCAGGCTGCTGGGTGGGCCCAGCTGCAGAAGAGAGGGGCCCCGGGCTAGCTCAGGTCACTGCCCCCACCCTGCATGCACGCGTGCACACACACCTTGTCCAGCTCCAGGGGAGGTTCCAGCCACTGAAACCCTTCAGCCCTCCACATTGTCAACCCCACCACGCAGTTCCTTCCCTCCCCACAGGAGGCACCTGGCAAGTCCTAGAAAGGGGCACCTCCAGGTCCCCCTGCCCTCACCCGCACTGTTCTCCCCACGTGCCCAGAGGCACTGTGCCTCCCCGGGGACCCAAGGCGATCACTCAGATCCCCTGGTTCCCGTGCTCACCACGCCCGCCCCACCCCTCCAAGCCCCTGGGCTCTGGGACCGTAGCCCCTGCTCCAACCCCAGACCCTGGCCCTGACCCAGAGCCTCCAGGTTCCAGCAGGGCCCTGCCCACTCGTGACCAGGCTCTGAGAGACCCTGCCCCTGGCACAGCGGCCGTGCTGGCAGCCACAGAAAGGCTGCTTGTGTTTCACTAGCCAAGCAGAACCGGCCTGGTCTCGGGGCCGAGGCTCCGCACCTGCAAAGCCGCCTCCCCTCAGGCTGCGCAGGGTGGGCTCAGTGTGGAGCCCAGACGGGGTCATCACAGAGGTGGGGCATCACAGGCCGCCCTCCCCAGGCCGGGGGGCTCAACCGGGCTCTATGGTCAGCCTGGGGTTGGGGGCAGACCAGGCAGGCAGCATGCACAGGGATCGGGGCTTCTGAGGGTAAAGGACCCAGATCAGGGTCATCAACACTTGGGAACCCGGCGTTGAAAGTTCCCTCCACCACCCACCTCCTCAGAGCTGGCAGGGGAAAGCCCCCATGGCCGGGCACTGCCCCCCACCAGACTTACCCGTTAGCTGCCTGGTGCCCAAGGTGTCGTCCGCAGCGGCGCCAACCTTGGGGGCCAGGGGGAGGCGCAGGCAGCTGGGACCACTGCTGGGTCTCAGCCAGGCATCTGGGGTGCCGGCGGTACCAGGGGCCGGCAGGACTGAGGGCAAAGGTGGCACTCGGGTGGGCCGCCGGGGGCCTAGCCACCCTCGACGGGCAGCTCTCTGAGGTCTCAGGGCTGCGCACCCCGTAGGGAGCCCCCCTGCCCCCAGCTCAGGGCCACTTGCTGGCACTGTGGCAAGACCCAGCCGGGGGGCTTACAAGAGAGGCTGCAGTGGGCTCAGGGGACCGGGTCTGCGGGGCAGTGTGGACGCGGGCGGAGTGCAGGAATGTGCTGGGAGGAAGTTAGGCGGCATGAGATGAAGAGTTGGCCGGGGCCTGATTTCCCATTATAAGTAATCCTTCCGTATTTACCTGAACAAATACGCTCCCTGCTTACCTCAGACCACAGACGGACTCCTGGTTAACCCTTGCAGGCCTCCCCCTCCTCGCTGGGGGAACCACCCGCTGGCAGCCTGGGAACTCATTCAGTCACTCATTCATGCATTCACTCACTCACTCATTCAATAGTTGATATATCGTTACCTAGTTCATCTTATGTGCAAGGTACAGGGGTCAGCTGAGGGCAGGGAACAGATGAGCAGGCAGCACTGGAAAAGGCCCAGTGGAGGGACGTGGGAGAACAGTGACGGTGGGCATCTGGCAAAGGAAGTCAGCAAGGACTTCCTGGAGGAGGCGCTCGCTGTCTGGCTCCCCAGGTCAGGAATGGAGACAGCTTTGGGGAAAGAGACCCAAGGCTCATAGGCCCACCCACCCTAAGTTCTGTGTGCCCCACAGGGCCTGGCGCAGGCCTGTCATACCCTGGTGCTCAGGAAGGACCGGTAGCTCGCTTTCCCAGGCCCTTAGTGGTGGTCAGCCAGCAGCAGCTTGCTCTCCACAGTCCTCGTCGGGAGAAGCACAGAATCTCCAGCCCCAGCACCCACCCGGGCTCCTCCACCTCTGAGAGACCAAGCAAGGCCACGTAGCCGAGCTCTCAGCTTCTTCCTCAACCTGCCAGGTGGGTTGAGGGCTGCCCTGCCCTCCAGGGACTCTTGTTCTGAATCACCTTGGAAGGGCACCTGGCATCTGCAACCCCCATGCTGTCAGATGGAGGCATTTTAGAGAGTACATATTGTTATTTTCCCATTTCAGAGGTAATTGTGTGACAATCTACAGTATGACTTTTCTAGGGCTTCAGGAAGATTCCAAGGTCTTCAGAACTAGCCCCCTCACCATAACTGTTGCCAAAATTCTCTTCCATATGGTTGTACTTTTCACCCTGGAGAGCCTGTGCTTGGCTGTTAGCTATCACAGGTGCCTTGGTAAGCAGGAATTATAAGAGTCATTTCCCTGAGAAGGTACAGGTAGGATGGAATGGAAATCGGGGAGGTAACACGAGTTCCTAAGATGACTACCGTCAACCATCCCAGCCTTCCAGAACCAAGAAAAAAAGGAAGACCTCCAACATTCCCAGGCGGGACCTTCTCTCCGTTCTCCCAGAAGCTTGTGCTTATATCAGCACTAATAGTAATGGCCACCGAGCACTTACTAAGTGCCAGGCACAGTTTATTGCTCGCAAGACGCTAAGGTTGATCACATTATAAGTACTGTAACATGGGTAAGTACAGGGAGCATCCAATAAATGCTCATTGAATGGATGGGGTGTCATAGATAGTTACCCCCAATGTCCATTCTCTTTTCCTCAATAAACAACCCCCTACTTTACCTGGGAACTTGGCTACCTGGAATTAAGACTACTTCAGGCTCCCTTGCAGCTAAATGTGACTGTGTGACCAAGCAGCAGTGTCATGTGTCATCTGCTATGACTCTTTCTTAAAAGTAAACTATCAAGAAAAAAAGTAAACTAACATGTATGATTTACCTCCTTCTTCTTTATCCTTCCTCTGTGTTACTGCCTGGGATGCAGCTGTGATGGCTGGAATCTTGGCTGCCATTTTGGACCATGAAAACAAAATGGTGGAGCAGTGAGCTGGAAGGAGCTTAGGTCTTTGAGGACTGCATAAAACCTTCATACTAGCTTTGGATTGCATGCCTCAGGACTTTTATAAGAGAAGCAGACTTTTGGTTTTTGTTAAGTGGTATCTTTATTACTCAAAGCCAAGCCTGATTCTATATGAGACAGAACAGAAGATGGGTAGATAGAGGAAGACAGAATACTCTTGCAGCCAGAGAGGGCATTTCACTGCTGGGTGGCATTGAGAAGGGAACTGGTCATACCATAGAAAACCTTGACCTTGGGAAGGCTGCTCCTTGAATGCTGATACAGCTTTGCCTTGGGCCCAAAGGAGCATTTCATAGGTGTTCCCAGGAATGGTGGGCCTGAGTGGATGGACCAGGTTAAGCTGTGCTGAGAATGGACAAATTATACCCACCCAGGCCTGGAATAAGGAAACAAAGCTGCCTTTGGAGGCTGGAAAGACCTAAGAGGTAGCAAGGAGAGGGCCCTCCATCCATCAGCTGGGGTTTACATGGACTGCAGTACTAAGAGGCTGCTTGGGGGGATGTCAGTGGTGGGTTCAAGGCAGGTTTGGTGCTCACCTGGGGCAAACCTGCCTGTGGGCTCCGGGAGGAGGGAGGGCCAAATAAGGGGCTCTGGCTAACACGTACCCCACCAGCACCTTGATCCATCCAGCACGGTGTTCTGACACCAGCTCAGGGTTTGAGCCAAATACACACCCTCGTTCTGTCACCTTCCACCTTTGCAACTTTGGCTGGAACCTGCCGAACTCCCCCTCCCCGTCTCTGAGGAATTCTCAGAGCTGTGGTATTAGTGTTACTCACTCAGTCGTGTCCAACTCTTTGCAACCCTTTGCACTGTAGCCCACCAGGCTCCTTTGTCCATGGAATTCTCCAGGCAAGAAAACCAGAGTGGACAAGGAAGCTAAAAGTTTCCTTCTCCAGGGAATCTTCCCAACGCAGGAATCGAACCGAGGTCTTCTGCACTGCAGGCGGTTTCTTTACTGTCTGAGCCAACAGGGAAGCCTAGAGTTCTGGTGAGGGGTGAGATAAGGTTGTGAAAATGCTCTGCAAACCTCAACGCCCTGTCCCAGGGCCTTGCTGATGGCCAACATAAAGCCATGTCATCTTATTCCCCATAGCAGCCCTTTCAGGTAACTTACTGTGCCCATTTTCCAGGTGAAGAAACTGAGGCCCAGATGTTAAAATGCCTTGCCTACGGTCATAGAAGGGAATCAGATATAAGCTCATATCTGAAGTTTCCTTGATCACCTTATGCCTGATAGTCCCTCTTACTAGCCACCTTATTCCCTTGGGGTCAAGTCCCAGGTCCTTGGCACAGCTCACCGGGTCTACTAGTTTCCTTCTCCTGCTCACAGGTCCCCAAGGCTGGTCTCCCCTTCAGTCCCCCTCAGGCAAGCCCCTCAGGGGGTGAAATCTGCCCCCTCCTGTTCCCCTCACCTTATCCATTACGGGCAAAGCCTTTCCCACGTCCACCCACTGCCGACCTGGGGTCCACACACACCCACTCCATCCTGGAACTTTTCTCTGACCTACTGAGATAACATTCTCTGCAGCCACTGGGGTTTCTCAGGCTTCAGCGTGTACACTGGGAGCTGTCACCCCCTCGGGCTGTGAGCTCTGACAGCCAGAGAAGGTGCCTGGTGGAGCCATCACCCCTTGAACACCCGGATGAACCAGGAAAAGTCCTTTTCCTGTTGTTCAAATGGAGTTGAGTTTCTTCTACTTCAATTGAAAGAACCCTCATCTTTTGAGCCCCAACTCAAGCGCTCTCTACTCCAGAGAGTTTTCTCATGTCCCCTCCAGCCCCCACATGTCCCAATTCTTTGTGCTCCGTTTTCCAGTGTTTCTTTCCTTCCCAGGACTCTAACTCCTTGAGGGCAGGGACTTCGCTCAGCTCGAGCAGCCTCAGACTCAACACAGACCGTGATTTCTGGAGCAGCTGGCTTCAGAGCTTTCCTGCCTGCATCCAAGCCCATCAGAGAGTCAAAAGCGTGGATGGGAGGCAGGGCCAGGGCTTGGCTTGGCGCTGCCAGCGCCTGGCCCCCTCTGGACCTCCATCACCTCCCCTGTGAGATAGAAACAACACCTGCCCTGCTGATCCTGCTGGCGGGGCCTTGTGACGAGTGATGAAAAGTTGACAAAGGAAGTGGACGTACTTTGGAAAGGGCGGTTGGTCTGTTGGTCTGTCTCTGTCTGTTGGTCTGTTGGTCAATAGACCGCTGCTCCCATGTCCTTGGGTCCCGCTCTCCTAGGAGCTGTAGCCTGGGAGTGACAGTGAGGAGAAAGCGGGGACCCGTGTCAGCCACAGAAAGACAGTGTTGCCAGTGGGTCCTTGCCCTGCCCCCCTGGCTGACACCAGGCCCTGCCCTGACCCAGGCTCCCGCTATGAGAAGGGAAATGGCTTGGGGAGGGGCTCGCTTGCTGAAGAGTCTGGGGTTGGTCACCCAGATGGGGTCACTCAGTGAGGGCAGGAAGCCTGGTTTGTGGGACCCAGAGACCAGGAGCCTGTGCTGTCCAGAGGAAGCCCCCGAGACCAGAGAGGCTAGGGAACAGGTTTAAGGACACATACGAGCACGGCATCTGAGTCCAGACCCCAAGCGTGCTTATGCGCTATTTCATCTCACCAAGAAGCACCTGGGGGCTTCTCTGACCTTCTCACAAGCTCCAAAGTCAAGGCTGGCAAGTGGCAGAGGCAGAATTTGGGCCGCGTCTGCCGGCATTCTCTTCCCAGGACATGTGCTGCAGCTGGATGGGGGGCCAGGGGACTAGAGACAGACTGGGGTCAGCTGCGGGGGTGCCGTGTCGTCAGGCCCATGAATCCAAGGATTCCCACCGCCTGGAGCACGCAAGGCCCCCGGGCCGTGACATGGTACTCCGGGCAGGCCAGCAGGCATTCACTGAGCACCTACTCTGTGCCAGGCCCTGTACGTGCGCGAGGGGCAGGGTGGCCGGGCACAGTCTGTCCTGGAGGAGTTCAAGGCCTGGTGGCCTCCGAGGGCCCAGGTGACCTCCAGCGTCTCTCCCAAGGCTAGCCATCTATGGTCACTGGTTTCATAAACACCTACGGTATGCGTGACGCTCTCCACTCTGGGAAAAACCGACAGGAGATGCCAAAGGCTTTTCCTCACCAATGCCATCCCTCCTCCTCCCCAGACATTCCCCACCGAAAGGAGGCTGAGCAGATGGACCAGTCTTCCCTGTGTCTAAGGTCTTTGGTGCTCACCCCCCGACACACTCCTGTCTACAGCCTCATCCATCCACACCATCGCCGATTCACACCTGGGACGCAGCTGAGGAAGCCTCACTCCACCCCAGGACCCTGCATAGCTCTCAAGAGCTTCTCTGGGAACCGAGTCACACAGGGCTCCTGCCAAAGATGGGCTCCAACCCTGGGGAAACTTGCAGGCCTCCCTGGGGGTCAGAGAGGATACACAGACACACATATACACGTGAAATATCCGCTTCTCCCCTACCAGGCCCCTGCGATGGTAGAGCATGGTGACGACCCAAGATACAACCTGGCCCCGGGCCATCCAAAACTAGTCACTGCACACATGTGGGCTGCAGGCCTACTGTGGGCCAGGCAGGGCTCCCCGGGATACAGCAGCCAACTTTGGTTGGTTTACATTCTAGAGGAGAAAGATAGCCGGTCAACAGGAAAAGTAACAAAGGAGTGAATTACATAGCAGCTCCGGGCTGATGAGGGCCATGAAAAACAGCTCTCCTGGGTGCTGGGTGGGACGCAGGGGGCAACGTGAAACAGGGTGGTCAGGGCAGGCCTCCTTGGAGAGGTGAGATCTGAGCAAAACCGTGAAGGAGGTGAAGATGTGAGCCCTGAGCCCCGAAGTATTCGAGGCGGAGGCAAAGCTGGAGGCTGGTGAGGCTGGAGCAGAGGACAGGGACAGGAGGGGGATGAGGCCCGGGGCGCAGGGGGACTAGGCGGCAGCCTGAGAGCCTCGGCTCCTCGCTTCCCAGGCTTTCCTGCCCAGCACTTACCCTGGCTCCCTGCGCGCTTAACTCACGGCAGTGTCCCCACTGCCCTGGGAGGCATCACGTCTCCCTCCTCGGCCCAGGTTAAACCGCAGGGAGGAAACTGAGGCAGGCGGAGGGCGCGGAGGCCGGGAGCCAGAAGCCCAAGCCAGGCCCGGCCCCGCGACGGCGGCCACCCCCGCCTCCACCTCCGGGCATCGGTCGCCCCTCCCGGCCCGCTCCGCGGGGGCGCCAGGGGCAGCCCCGGCCCGGCCCGCCGTCTTGGGGGCTGAGGGCGGCGGCCCGCGTCACTCCCTTGCCCTCGAGCCGCTGCCTTTCCCCCATTAGTGCGGGCCGCAGGCAGACCAAACCGCAAACCCAGATAAGAGCACAATCGAACCTGTTTTGTTCGCAGGCCGTCCTGGGGGCTGGGTGGGAAGTCGGGGAGGCCCTGGCAGCGCCCCGGGCCTGCTATCAGCCCCTTTGAAATTTACCCACCTTATCAGGGCCGCGCTTTCCGAGCGGGGCAGAGAGGGGAACCGGGAGGCTGCCTTCCTTCCTCGGCTCGCTCTGCCCAGAGGAGGGTATGGGGGCACGCCCTGGGAAGGGCCGCCCCCCACCAAGGACTCAGACCCCCGGCGCCTCCCGTCCTGCCCTGACCCCGCACCCCTCGCCTGCAGCACCCACTCCCTCACCCCCTCCCCAGCCGGGGGCGCCTGTTACACGACGACCCCCATCACACCCTCGGCAAATGTTTGTTTGCTGAGCACCTGCTGCTAGCGGAAGGAACACACCAACCTCTCTCCCCCACGGAGCTGACACTGGAGCTGGGGAGACAGTAAATAAACACAAATAAGTAGGTAAGAGAGTGTGGCCACAGGTGATGACCCCTGCGGTGGGGCAGAAAGGAAGCGAGGGTGTAGGATGGGGAGTGTTGGGCAATTTTAAGTGTGTGGTGAAGGGGGTGAGAGGTCGGGGAGAGTCTGAGAAGGTGATGTTTGAGTCAAGACCAGAAGGCTTCCAACTCTCTCCCTGGGGTTAGAATCCCACAGGAGGGCAGAGCCAGGAGGAGCAAGATCAGCCAGTCCTCAGAGATCCCTTTTTACTGAGGCTCAGAGAGGGCGATGAAATGCCGAAGGTCACAGAGCACCATGGCAGCAGAGCCAGGCGGAGCTCGAGCCCAGCCAGCACCTTTCTCCGCATTCCCGTGGCCCCCGGCCTGGGGCCGTGCCAGGGCCCTGGGCAGGACAGTAGGCCCCTGCCAGACAGGGGGGCTGAGCCTGGAAGTGCAGTGTCGACGCCGTCTGACTCTGCCTTTTGTAGACCAGGGGCCCGCCGGTGGAGTCTGAGGCTGAGGGTCAGGGCTCGGCCCATTGCTGGTGTATGTGGATGCCATCGTGGTGGGGACCCAGTGCCCGGGTCCTCTGGCTCCCTCGCCAGCCCTGCTGTCCACTGACCCTGGATGTCCAGGTCCACAATGGCCCAACCTGGAGGGTGAGTCCTTCCAGGAGGAGCCCCTCTAGCCTCAGCACTCCCTCCAGACACACTCTCGCGCTCCTGCAGTGAAGGGTGAGTGGCCTGGAGGGAAGAAGGGGCGGCACGCAGACCACCCGCACAGTGGCCGTGGAGTCCAGGAGGGGCGGCCCCCGGGGCCTGGCTGAGGCCCGACAGGCTCTAAGGAAACAGATGAGAAAACGGAGCTGAGGGGGCTCAGGGCCCTGGGGTGGTGGAGGAAGCATCCAGAGACCCTCGGGCACTGTTTTTATGGAGCTGCAGAAGCATCTGGGAGGAGCAGAGCCTGGAGACTAAGTTTAAGTCCCAGCTCTGCTGCTTCTGGCTGTGTGACCTTGGGCAGGTCAGTTTCCCCGCCCAGCCTCGCTTTCTCTTCTTACTGAAAGGGGAGCAAGAATTTCTTCTTCAAAAGGATGTTGTAAGGAGCGAGCGAGAGAACATGCGAGTGCCTGGCACACAGCCAGGACCTGTCGACAGTGGTTCTCCCAGTGGGGACCTCGGTCTCTCTCACCTAGATGGTGGCCAGGGTTAGGGAGCATTGAGTAGGTGTCAAGCACTTCAGAGGCTGTTTTTAGGACCCTTGTTAATTGGATTGACCATAATCCTGAGTTTATGACCCACGCTCACCAGAGACCCTCTCCGTTATTAATCATGTAGTGAACACACGGACCCAACTGCTAACCCAGGGTCAAGGTTTTTACCAGCCATGCTACTGAATTATTCACGTATTTCTCACATTAATCCTCCTGTACTGATTTTTTTTTCAATTTTATGTATTTATTTTTATATTTTATTTTTGGCTGCTCTGAGTCTTCACTGCTGCGCAGTGAAGGCTTTCTCTAGCTGTGGTGAGCGGGGGCTATTGTCCAGTTGGGACGCTCGGGCTTCTCACTGTGGTGGCTTCTCTTGTGGAGCGTGGACTCTGGGGCACGTGGGCTTCAGTGTCTGTGGCTCGTGGGCTCTGGAGTGTGGGCACCATAGCTGTGCTGCACCAGTTCAGTTGCCCCAGGTCATGTGGGATCTTCCTAGACCAGGGACTGAATCCATGTCCCCTGCATTGAAGGTGGGTCTTAACCCTCTGGACCACCAGGGAAGCCCCTCTCCTAGATGTTTGACCCCAACGTGTCCCCATTTTACAGCTGAGGAAATTGAGGCACAACTGAAGATTCAGTACATCCTGTCCACTGATGCTAGAGATTCATTTTTCCAGTTGACTTCCTGTTCTGGGCTCCAGAGTCCCTGATGAGGAGTCTCCACATGACACCCCAAGATGTGCTCGGGGCCCTGCCACGTTCTGTAGTTCAGCTCAGGGGGTCACAGCCATGGGCTCAGCCCCCGGCTCCCTGCAGGGCCCCACCTCTGGCGTCTGGGGGAGCCCCATGCTCTCTGCAGGCCTCCTCTCCCCGCCCCCCGCCCCCCACGAGTCCCCTCCAGCCCAGCTTGGTGACACAAGAGCCTGGTGCTCCCCAGGCATTCTCTGATCCTCCTTCTGGGCACCCAAGAATAAATGAAGGAAATGAACAAGTGAATGAATGAATGAAGATGCTGAAAGGGGGAAAGGGATATGGAGAGAAAAACACAGCATTTCTAAGAGCTGAGGGGGAGGGGTGGGAGGAGCCTGAGGCAGGACTTGGCATTGAAAGATGCCCCTTTGCCAGCTGCTGCCCTCAGGGAGCCTCTAAGTGTGGATCTGATCCTCAGATCCTGCTGCCCAGGCCTTGACCCTGAGTCCTGCCCCTCCCCCATGGTGACTTCCCAGATACAGTGGCAGCTGCAGAGTTCCCAGAACCATCCTAAGCTGATACAGCTGAAGCCGCTCTAGGGGCCAGGACTGTGGGTGGCACACCCCTGCCGGGCAGCCGCACCACCAGGCAGGAAGTGCTCGGAGCCCTTGCCTGCTGCCAGGAATGGCCAGCTCCTTGACGTAGGGTTGGGAGGGTCTAGGGTCCTGGGCAGAGTCAGAGTCAGGTTACGACTGGAAGGTCCTGAGGCCTGACCTATCTCAGCCGAGTCCAGACGCAATGCTGAGGAAGCAACCTTCTTCCATACACACATGGGTCTTGACCTGTGAGGGAAGCTGGTCACTCTTGAGAATCTATTTGAGAATACACACACAATTCCAGGGGCTCACAGACCCCCTGCAGCCCCTCCATGAACCCCAGATTAAAAGGCCCCATCCTCCTAGGAACAGAGTTGCCATATGACCCAACAATCCCGCTCCTGGGTATATATGCCAAGAAAACTCTCATTCAAAAAGATACCTGCAGCCAAGACATGGAAGCAACCCAAATATGCATTGACAGATGAATGGATAAAGAAGATGTGTATACACAGTGGAATATTACTCACCATGTCCTGTCCTATGAGCTCAGTCATGGCTGACTCTTTGCAACCCATCGAGCCTGCCAGGCTCCTCTGTCTGTGGAATCCACCAGGCAAGAATACTGGAGTGGGTTGCCATTTTCTTTCCCATTTACTCACCATAGAAAGAATGAAATAATGCCATTTGCAGCAACATGGCTGGGCCTAGAGATGATCATACTGAGTGAAGTAAATCAGAAAGAGAAAGACAAATATATAATATCACTTGTATGTAGAATCTAAAATATGTAACAAATGACCTTATTTATGGAACAGAAGCAGCCTCACAGACATGGAACTGTGAGTTCTATGGTAATTTCCAGTAACCAAAGAGGAAAGGGGGTATGGGAGGGACAAAGTAGGAGTTTTGGATTAGAAGATCTAAATTAGTACATATAAAACAGACACACAGCAAGGCCCGACGGCATAGCACAGGGCACTGTAGCCAGGATCCTGTAATAAGCCACAATGGAAAAGAATATGCAAAGAACATATATATATATATATGTAAAACTGAATCATTCTGCTATATACCAGAAACTAACACAACATTTGGAAAACTCAGCAGTGGCCACAGGACTGGAAAAGGTCAGTTTTCATTCCAATCCCAAAGAAAGGCGATGCCAAAGAATGCTCAAACTACCGCACAATGGCACTCATCTCACACGCTAGTAGAGTAATGCTCAAAATTCTCCAAGCCAGGCTTCAGCAATATGTGAACCGTGAAATTCCTGATGTTCAAGCTGGTTTTAGAAAAGGCAGAGGAACCAGAGATCAAATTGCCAACATCCGCTGGATCATGGAAAAAGCAAGAGACTTCCAGAAAAGCATCTATTTCTGCTTTATTGACTATGCCAAAGCCTTTGACTGTGTGGATCACAATCAAATGTGGAAAATTCTGAAAGAGATGGGAATACCAGACCACCTGACCTGCCTCTTGAGAAATCTGTATGCAGATCAGGAAGCAACAGTTAGAACTGAACATGGAACAACAGACTGGTTCCAAATAGGAAAAGGAGTTCGTCAAGGCTGTATATTGTCACCCTGTTTATTTAACTTATATGCAGAGTACATCATGAGAAACGCTGGGCTGGAAGAAGCACAAGCTGGAATCAAGATTGCCGGGAGAAATCTCAATAACCTCAGATATGCAGATGACACCACCCTTATGGCAGAAAGTGAAGAGGAACTAAAAAGCCTCTTGATGAGCGTGAAAGAGGAGAGTGAAAAAGTTGGCTTAAAGCTCAACATTCAGAAAATGAAGATCATGGCATCCGGTTCCATCACTTCATGGGAAATAGATGGGGAAACAGTGGAAACAGTGTCAGACTTTATTTTTCTGGGCTCCAAAATCACTACAGATGGTGACTGCAGCCATGAAATTAAAAGATGCTTACTCCTTGGAAGGAAAGTTATGACCAACCTAGATAGCATATTCAAAAGCAGAGACATTACTTTGCCAACAAAGGTTCGTCTAGTCAAGGCTATGATGGTTTTTCCAGTGGTCATGTATGGCTGTGAGAGTTGGACTGTGAAGAAGGCTGAGCGCCAAAGAATTGATGCTTTTGAACTGTGGTGTTGGAGAAGACTCTTGAGAGTCCCTTGGACTGCAAGGAGATCCAACCAGTCCATTCTGAAGGAGATCAGCCCTGGGATTTCTTTGGAAGGAATGATGCTAAAGCTGAAACTCCAATACTTTGGCCACCTCATGCGAAGAGTTGACTCATTGGAAAAGACTCTGATGCTGGGATGGATTGGGGGCAAGAGGAGAAGGGGACGACAGAGGATGAGATGGCTGGATGGCATCACTAACTCGATGGACGTGAGTCTGAGTGAACTCCAGGAGTTGGTGATGGACAGGGAGGCCCGGCGTGCTGCGATTCATGGGGTTGCAAAGAGTCGGACACGACTGAGTGACTGATCTGATCTGAACACAACCTTGTACATCAACTATACTCATAATGAGTCTCAGTCCTGGACTGTGGGTAATGTGTGGGCAGGACTGTTCAATTCATTTCCATCTCCCAACAAAACATCTGGCATGCAGTAGGTGCTTAACATGTGCTTATTTCCACAAACCACCAGATGATATGGACTTGGCTGAGAGAAAGGGCAGCTGCTACAGGGCTGATCAGAAGATTAGATCGGGGAAGGGAACGGAGGGTGAGGCGGGTGTCCCTGGGCCGCTTATGGCCCCCGTGGCCCCCTACTGCCCTCAGAGCAAGTGTGTGGGGTCTCTGGGGCCCCAGAGGCGCCACGTGGTCCTATCCACTAGCACCCACGATGCTTCAGCTCACAGGCACAGCGGCCGCTTCAGCTCCAAGAGCTGTGGGACGTTGTCCCCAAACACTGTGACTTGTTCCAACACCTGCTGAGCACCAGAGCAGGAAGTGGCAGCCCACTCCAGTGCTCTTGCCTGGAGAATCCCGTGGACAGAGGGGCCTGGTGGGCTACAGTCCATGGGGTCGCAAGGAGTAGGACAGGACTGAGTGACATCAGTTTCTTTCTTTCTGTAATTCCTTTTGGAGAAGGAAATGGCAACCCACTCCAGTGTTCTTGCCTGGAGAATCCCATGGACGGAGGGGCCTGGTGGGCTGCGGTCTATGGGGTCGCACAGAGTCGGACATGACTAAGTGCGCACGCACGCGCACACACACACACACACACACACACACACTGAGCACCAGTTGCACGTCACGCTGTTCCAGACACTGGTGACCAACAGTGAGTACAGCAGGCCCTCACTGACAGACTCGCTTCCAGACTTCTCCATGTGCCCTCATACTTAATCACTGAGTCCAGCATGGGCATCAGCTCCCCTGAGAAGCCTTCCCCGATCCTGCCAATGTCGGGGGCCCTGGGATCTGGACACAGATCTCACCTTATCAAACAGTCTTTCTGCTTCTCCGTCTCCTGCCCTGAGCAGGGAGTCCATAGAGACAGAAGCTTTGTCAGATTTTATAGGCATCCGTGGCCTCGAGTGCAGTGTCTAGCAAAAAGCTATGCGTGGAGTAAAGGGATGGATGGATGGATGGAAAGATGGACTGATGGGCAGCTGGGGGCCCCAGCCAGGGAGTGGGAAGGAAATGGGGTGGGGCTGAGGGAGGCCTGGGAACGTCCCTGGGGAGGGCAGAGGGTGTCGGGAGGGTGGAAGGGAGGCTCCCTCCTCCTGGTTGAGGCCTGATTTCCTTGGAAACAATGGCCGCAGGTGCGGGGAGGGTCAGGGGAGGGCTGAAGGAGAGTAGCATTTGCTTCCTGGTCCGGGGTTTCCAGTCGGGAACTTTGAGCTCTTACCTCCCTGGGTTGTGACATCTGTGTCACCAGGTCCAGGAGGGCCCAAGACATGGCCTAGTCTGCGCTGACCCCAAGACAGGCTCAGAGAATGGGGGGTCCCCCGGCCTGAGGCTCCCCAGCTGTCAGGGCTCGGTTCCTGGTCTCTGCTGTCTTCATTCTTGGGCAAAGTCTGCCTGACTCTGCCAAGCCAAGGAGGGGACTCCCCTGGGGGTTCCTCCGTCCTGATGGAGGGGGCAAGCCAGCCCTGCCTTGGTAGGCACCCTCCCGGGTCAGAGGGGAGCAGGGGCCTGCCCACCCCCGGGGCACAGAGAGCAGTGGGAACCGGAAAGAGAGCTGGTCGGAGGCGTCTATCCCCTCCCACTGCCCCAGCCTGGGCTGCCTCCCTGCTCCTTCACCGCCAGCACCACCCCCTCCTCTGGTGCCTGTGTCTCTCCTGGAACAGGGGAGAGGAGAAGGGTAGACAGGGGCTGAAGAGGGACCCTGCCCTCAGGGGTGTGAGGACCGAAACAGTGGGGATCGCGCCTCCACTCCCCAGAATGACAGACGTCAAAGCCAGAAGGAGGGAACCTCTGGCTGAACTAGTCTAACGATTCGTTTTCCAGGGGTGAAGCAGAGGCCCAGAGAGGGAAGGGACTTGCTGAAGGTCACACAGCACTATCTGAACTGTTTTCTTGGTACTCCACGAAGGCACTCCTCCAAGCACTTGACACAAATTAACTGCTTCCAGCAACCCTACGGGGACCGGTGTGCTATTATAATCTTCATTTTACAGATGGAGAACAGGAGGCACAGAGAAGCTTAGGAAGCTGCCTCAGGTCACCGAGCTTGTGAGTGGCAGGCCATTAGCCTGACTCCAGGGCCTCGCGCACAGCCCTGCGCTTTGCCACCTCTTGCTAAAGTTACCAAGCGGGAGTCTTGGTCCCTCCTCAGCTCTGCCTGCCGTGTGGCTTCAGTTCAGTCTCTTGTAGTCTCTGTTCCTGTGACTAACAAATAATGTGACTTTTTGCACTTGCAGAAGCTTTTCGGTGGTGCAGGCGATGGGAACCGATGCCCTTTCTGCATAGTGTCATGTAATTTTCATCATCACCCGATGGGGTAGGTATGACACCTCCATCTGAAGATGAGAAAGCCGAGGCAGAGAGGTTAATTAACTCAGGGACACGCATCTAGTAAGAAACAGCCAGCATGCAAAGCCAACCAATCCGGCCGGTACATGGGCTGGGATATTCAAGGGGTCCCAGAGTCAGTCAGTTCCCAGGAGGGCGTTCTGTCCAGACCCTCCCTCCACCTTAGTGGGCATCTTGCCACATGCAGCCTTTGCTGGGCTTGGCAGCTTCGGGGCCCCTAGAAGCCGCCCTACCCCCAACCGGTGACCCTTGCCCCCTCTGGCCACCAGACATTGCTTCTGCGTCACGTCGGGGAAGCTAGGATCCCCGCACCCAGCCTTGGACGCAATTGGCAGCAGCTGCAGGAAGCGGACTCGCCCAGCATCTCAGGTGTCACACAGGAACCTTCACCCTGAGTCCAGGCTCCCCCCTTGCTCCCCGCACCCCCGGCCCCCCCACCATGCTCCCTCACTGCTTCTTACTCAGCCCTAACTGTGTGCCCAGCTGAGCGCCGTGGCCTTGGGGAACCCAGGCTGGCCGCCATGACGGGCAGACAGGAAGGATTCCGGGGTGGGAGGACGGGGCTGGGACTCAGGCCGCGGGGACAGGCGAGAACTTGGAGAGGAGAGGGGGGAAGGTGCGGAACTTTCCCAGGGGCCCCTGAGCTCGGCTCTCCTGCATGAGCAGATGCGCAGGGGCCCCTGAGCTCGGCTCTCCTGCATGAGCAGATGCGTGAGTGCCCGGGAGGGCAGACGAGCGTTGTGATCTCCGGCGAGTCTGCCCACCTCGCTGGCGCATGGAGGGTGGCGAGTACCGTGTGTGTGTGTGTGTGTGTGTGTGCGCGCGTGCGTGCGTGTGCGTGTACCATGTGTGTACTGTGCACGCGTGTGCGCGTGCGCGTGTACTCTGTGCGTGTGTGCCGTGTGTGTGTGTGTAGGGTGTGTGTGTGCCGTGTGTGTACTGTGTGTGTGTGTGTAGGGTGTGTGTGTGTGTGCGTGCGTGCGTGTGTGTGTGTGTGTGTGTGTGTAGGTGGTCACCTGATGGGCACCCACAACTATCTTGCGCGCAGTCGTCGTCTTACCCCCATTTTAGAGAAAAACAGAGACGACCTGCCCATAGCTGGGCAGTAGCAGAGCTGTTTAGAGCAAGGATTTACCTAACCAGGCGTCTTAGAGCATTTGAGGTAGGAGTGGGTGGGAAGCATGGGGGTCCGAGGGGAGCAGAGGCTGGAGACGCCCTCTTCCTCCTCCTCAGGGTGGGCGGGTCAAGGGCCTGGGGCAGGGGCTCGGGATCCGGCTGTAGCCCCACCTCTGTCTGACTTGCTGTGCCACCGCCACAAGTTCCTTTCCCTGTCTGGGCCCCAGCCTGGTCTTCTGAAAGCTGACTAGGTCCCTGTGGGCCCTTAGCGCTGTGCTGTGCTAAGTCGCTTCGGTCGTGTCTGGCTCTTTGGCACCTCTTGGACCGTAGCCCGCCAGGCTCCTCTGTCCGTGGGGATTCTCCAGGTAAAAATACTGGAGTGGGCAGCCATGCCCTCCTCCAGGGGATCCCAACCCAGGGATCCAACCCAAGTCTCTAACAATCTCCTGCCTTGGCAGATGGGTTCTTTACCACCAGAGCCACCTGGGGGTCCTCCTTGTACCTGCCCGCAATCCCCCAGTATTGTGGGAGGGGACCCCCGGGCCCCGTCCCTGAGTTTACTCCCCGTCAGCATCCTGAGCAACACTCACGGTGACCAGCAGGCACTTCACGCACGCCCTCTCGTTTCATCTCCACACACTCCCCCCGCCCCGAGAGGAAGTTCTTATTTCCTGTTTACAGATGAGGAGTCTGAGACCCAGAGAAGGCAAGGGGGCAGCCAAGGCCCCACCAAGGGGAGGTAAGTGGGTTGAATGAGGGCCCCTGATCTCCACGCCTCCCAGAGTAGGTGGCCACCTGGCCCGGCAGAGTCCACCACTGACTTGTCCTCTGACCACCAGGCCTTCACTGACCTGCATGCTGGCCATGCACGCCTGGGGCCGACTTCCCATGGCTCAGCCTTTCCACACGTAGGGGCTGGTGGCAGGCATCAGAGTGAGCCCTCTGCAACCAGGTGGAGGGGAATATTACTCCTGAGACCAGGCAAGACCCCGTAGGTTCCCAGCAGTTTATGTGTTTAATGTTCAAGCTGAACGTGGACCCTATGAAATGGGCCTTCTACCATCAAGCCCATTCTACAGATAAGGTAACTGAGAGAGGGGAGGCCACGCTACCTCCTGGTAACAGAGCAGCAAGTGTGGAGTGGGGGCTGCACCCTGGCATCCTGGCCCGAGAGCCACTGTGCTCCAGCCCTCCAGCACACAGGAAACAGGAAAACAATAGCGGCCAGGCGGCCCGTAATTGAGGATTTCACTGTACAGGACAAACTCTCTGTGCCCGAGGGAAGCTGAGCACGGAGGTGATCAAGGTTTCAGAGAAGAAAGCCTGAGTCCTGGGGACCAAGGGGTTGGGAAGGGCGGGTCGGGGTTGAGACACTGGTCTTCCCATATAGGTGCCTGATCCATTTGAGACACCGGGGGCCCCACCCTAGCCCACCTCCCTACTCCCACACCAACCTTGCCCCTCCCATTGCACAGATGGGAAAACTGAGGCCTGAGCTCTGTCCAGCAGGACCCTCTGGGGGTATCAAGCTGAAGGGAAGAGTTCCTGGGGGGCCAGATGGAGGGGACATGGGCCCTCCTTGCCTGGCCTGGGACCTTTAGCTCTCCAAGCTTCCAGTCTCTGCCGATCCAGGGAAGGCTTACCCTTCCCCCACTCCAAACCGCCATGGGCAACACGAGGGGCCAGGGCTGCCCTTCGCTAGAGACCTCCTGAAGCATGCTTCAGCCTCCAGAACCTGCCCAGGGAGGGGGCCACTTCACCAATGGAGGAACTAGAGCTCAGAGAGTGTCAGTGAGGTGCCCGAGGTCACACAGCAGAGGGGAAGTGGGTCTCTCTTGAGAAGGGGGAGAAGGACCTGAGAACAGGAGGAAGGAAGGTGCGGAGGAGATGGGGAGGGGGCGGGCTCAGGGGTCCTCCTCCTTACACTTCCCTGCCCTGGCCTCAGCCTTCCAGGTTGGCTTTCCCTCCCCTTTCTCGGAAGAAAAAAAAAAAAACAAAACAGCGGGCAGCTGGCCCTGAGTGGCTGCCCTCACCCCAGGCAGGGACGAGGTGTCTTCCTGGTGAGGCTCCAGTGGGGTGTGGCCTCTTGGGAGGGGCCGGGAAGGGCTGTTTGTTCCTGGGCAGCCCAGGTTCGGGATGGCTTTATGGTACCATCTGGACGATGTGGCTCGGGCGGGCCTCGCTGGCCGTGGGCCAGGGCGGGGAGGGGGCACCAGGGCACACTGAGGAGCTGCCCCCCAGCTGTTGCCTGGCCCCACGAGGAGGGTGGGGGCCTCAGGTGGCATGAGCCGGGCACTGTCTGCAGAAGATCTTGTGAAGCAGGAACTAGCCGCATTTCACGGGCGGGGGACACTGAGGCCCAGCGGATCAGTGAACTGCCCCAAATCACACCTGGCCGGGTGTAAGTGACGCGGAGCCCACGTCTCACCCATCCACCCGCCTCTCAGCACCGTCACAGGAGTGCTGGGCACCAATGGCAGGCCTGGAACCAGAGGACGTGGCCCAGATGCCCTGAAGCCTTGGGCCAGAATCTCCACCTCCTCAGCGTTCCCTTTCCTGTACCGTCAAATGGAGATACGATACACCTTCTGGGCCAATCGATGGGAGAAACGGGTGACAGTATTTGTGCGTGAGGACAGCAGTCCCCGGGATGAACATGGGTTTCCAGTGGCTGACCCCACAGGGTAAAGCCCTACCTCGGCATCTAAGACCCTTGACAGCAGAATGTAGCTCAGGCCTTTCCACCTCCATCCTTGCCCCTTTCCCTCTGGGGAGTCTGGGTAAGTCCATCTCCTCTCTGAGCCTCAGTGTTTCTCCTGCATCAGATGGAGTTGGAGGGGGTAGATAACGTTCTCGTAGGGGGTCCATGAAGGCTCCAAGGAGCCCCTGTGGGAGAAAAGACATTATAGACATAGTGTCTTTATTTTTGGGGGCTCCAAAATCACTGCAGATGGTGACTGCAGCCATGAAATGAAAAGATGCTTACTCCTTGGAAGGGAAGTTATGACCAACCTAGATAGCATATTAAAAAGCAGAGACATTACTTTGACAACAAAGGTCTGTCTAGTCAAGGCTATGGTTTTCCCAGTGGTCATGTATGGATGTGAGAGTTGGACTATAAAGAAAGCTGAGTGCCAAAGAACTGATGCTTTTGAACTGTGGTGTTGGAGAAGACTCTTGAGAGTCCCTTGGACTGCAAGGAGATCCAACCAGTGCATCCTAAAGGAGACCAGTCGTGGGTGTTCATTGGAAGGACTGATGCTGAGGCTGAAACTCCAATACTCTGGTCAAGTGATGCGAAGAGCTGACTCACTGGAAAAGACCCTGATGCTGGGAAAGACTGAGGGCAGGAGGAGAAGGGGATGACAGAAGATGAGATGGTTGGATGGCATCACTAACTCGATGGACATGAGTTTGAGTGAACTCCGGGAGTTGGTGATGGACAGGGAGGCCTGGCGTGCTGCGGTTCATGGGGTCGCAAAGAGTCGGACACGACTGAGCAACTGATCTGATCTGATCTGAAGGGCCTCAGAGATATAATGTGAGACACAAGGTCGGGGACAGCAGGGTTTTCAGAAAGGGACTTGGGGAGCCAGCCGGGTCTCTTTCCTCCCCCAGCACCCTGAAGTCGCTCTTTCTAGGGACAAGAGCACTCAGGGCCCAGCATCTCTGCCTGCAGTGCTGAAAGCCACTTCTCTTACATGGCTGGTTTGGGGGTAGGCTGGCTCCATCCAAGCTCGCTGGGCTGCCAGGAGGTCTGCCTGGTATGTGAGGGTCTGGGGCCTCCTGGAGTCCATTCAGCCACACATCTAAGACCTGGTCTGCTAGGGACGGCCACTCAGAGGAACCCACGGGGTCCACAGCCTTGGGCCTTCGACATTCACTAGGTGTCTGGACCCAGCAGCGTTTCTTTTTTTTTTTTAATTTTACTTATTTAATTTTGGGGCTGCCCTGGGTCTTTGTTGCTGAGCACGGGCTTTCTCTAGTTGTGGCACGAGGGCTTCTCATCGTGGCGGCCTCTCTTGTTGCAGAGCACAGGCTCAGAGCTCATGGGCTTCATTCAGTAGCTGCTCCCAGGCATGCAGAAACTTCCCAGACCAGGGATGGAACCTGCGTCCCCTGCACTGGCAGGAGGAATCTCAATCACTGGGCACCAGGGAAGCCCTCCACTAGCTTTTCTAAACAGCTCTGGTACTGCGCAGGACACCTCCCCTCCACACACACTCCCCTGTGAGATTTCTTGGTCTCATCTCCAGGCTTGGGCCAGGCCCCCTGGGCTGAGAGTCCCAGCACCTGACACCTGCCCCGGGGCTTTTCATCTGGAGCCGTGTTCATCCCCTGCCCCTCAAGGGTCTACAGCCTTTGGAATCGGGGCCACTTTCCTGAGGGCTCCCTTCAGCACACTCAGTAAGTGCGTGCCTGGTGCTCCCCGACCACCTGCTTAATCTCTATCTACGCCCTTTCTCTGATTTATCTTCTCAGTACTTAGGGCAGTCTGAACTGATCTTCTTTTTTTAAGTGTTTAATTGATTGATTTATTTTGACTGCGCTGGGTCTTAGTTGCGGCATGCAGACTCTTAGCTGCGCGGTATGTGGGATCTAGTTCCCCAATCAGGGGTTGAACCCAGGCCCCCTGCATTGGAAGCGTGGAGTCTTACCCACTGGACCACCAGGGAAGTCCCTGAACCAGCTTCATTAGGTTTTGGTCTGTATGATGGCTGTCTCTCTCCCTCAGAATGTCAGCTCTTTGGAGGCAGGGACTGGCCTGGCTTATCCACTGCTCTGATCCCTGCCGAGCAGGGGGTGGAGAGGCCTTACCACTGCCTCTTGATGGATCCCAGGGCTGGTATTCTGTGTTCTGAGAATTAACTCCACCCTCCCCCTTTCACTTGAGTGACCCCCAGGAGCATTCTGTTGTGGCAACCCCAGTAAGTTCAGAAAATGTACCGTGTGCTCCTTACCAGAGACTAGATGACTGTGGGGTGAGGGCGGAGGACTCCGCAGGAAGAGGCAGGAGCACAGTTTGTCCGTGTGCACGTGTGTGTGCGCTGTGCTGGGTCTTAGTCGCGCCACTCGGGAGCTTTGATCATTGTTGCAGTACGCAGGATCTTCACTTGCAGGATGCTGTTAGTTGGCATGCGGGATGTCGTTCTCTGATCAGAGATTGAACCCAGGCCCCCTGCCTTGGGAGTGCGGAGTCTTAGCTGCTGAACCAGGGAAGTCCCAGCACAAGGTTTTTCAAGGTAGAGATGGACAAGTTCAGGGCATATACAGAGAAGAAAGTGTTAACTGTCTCCCCAGTATCCATTCTCTTCTTTCTTACTAATGGAATCCCAATTACCTTGGATGAAATCACGCCAGCATTTCTTGGAGACGGAAGGAAGTTAACCAAATTCTGGCCAGGGGGATATAAATAAGTTCTTGGGTAGGGATTCCAGGACAGTTCCTTTAAAAGGGGACTGAGTCCATCTTTCCTCCTTTCTGCCTGGAATGGGAATGTGATAGCTGGAGCTGTGGTGGCTACACTCTGCCAGAAAAGATGGCCTTGAGGCCAGAAGCCAGCCCTGACGTTAGCTCCAGACTTCTCCACTTAAGGAGACGGAAGTAAATCCCCATCTTGTTCAAGCCACTGCTGTTCACGTCTGTTACTTACAGCTAGTTGCAACTCCTAAATAACTCAATAGGGCCTGTCAGTATCTCCTTCTTTGCCATTTCCTTCTTTGTCTAGATGGTCTTGGGTAAGCATTTCCCTTAAGGAGGACTTCGAGAAACTAAAGGTGTTAAAGGAAGGGAGAACAGGGCCAAGACATGAAGCCAACCTTGGGAGGTGGTCAGGGGGTCCCTAGGAGAGAGATCCTCCAGAGACAAGCCAGGCCTGGGAGTGTCCAGGGAGGGTGGCGTCTGGAGGGACCCTACTGTCCACTGTTGCATTCAACAATAAATATGCAAATAAGCCTACAGCGTATGTTTGGGACATGACACCCAGGGCGCACACAAATCCCAAGTAGCTCCACCCCATTCACCCAAACACACACAGCTTTGTTTGGAAATGCTGTAATATCCGGAACTGTGCCAGCGCCTCCCCGACTGCCACCCTGGCCCCTGCATCTAGAGCGGTCTGGTCCCAGACCGGAGTATGTGGCCAGCCCTGGAGTTGGGTGGCCAGGTCCCAGGGCCAGAACTTGGGTGGGCAGAGATGCCCCTCTGCTGGTTAGGGCAGGTCCATGAGGACCGAGTGCGCAGGTGGACAGGGCAGCTCATTGTCGAAGCCTCACCTCCTACGGGTGACGAGATGGAGCCCAGAGAGGAAGAGTTGGCCCACCAAAGTCACACTGCCCCGATGGGCGAAGGGTTCAGATGCCAGTCTGCACTTCACAGGACCCACAACTGGCATCTAAAAGGGTGCCATTATTTTGTTTTGGCCATTCTCCTTACCTGGAATGCTCTTCCAGATAGCTGCAAAGCTGCTTCGTATCCTTCCTTAACCCTCACCTTCTCCATGGGGACCACCTGTTTAAAGCTGCACTTCAGGATTTCCCTGGTGGTCCAGTGGTTTAGGGCTGCCCTTCCACTGCAGGGGGACACAGGTTCAATCCCTGGTCAGCAAACTTAAGATGCCGTGTGCTGCATGTTATAGCCAAAAAAAAAAAAAAAAGTTGTATTCCCCCCTCTCACCCCATCCTTTCCTGCTTCTCCCTTTCTCCTACCTAAATGCCATGTATTTCACTGTCTGTCAGCTCCGTGATGCAGGCGTATTCTGTGTTGGTTTCACTGTTGCATCCTCAGTACCTAGGACAGGGCTGGGCACCAGGTAGGTAAGTACTTACTACATACCTATTCACAGAATGAATGGATGAATGAATGCATATCAAGCTTTGCCATGAGTGCTCCTTTGATGGAAGGCACGAAGAAAGTGTTCAGGTGGCTTCTTTTGGGGCAGAAGTGTTTTCAAATGCATCTCTCGCCCCATGGATACACAGTGCCCCAGGGCAGGAGCAGCAGCCCTGAGCTCACAGAGTTCACCGATCCTTTGATCCTTCCTGAGCCAAGTTGTGCCCTTTTAAGGGCAGATTGAAAACAAAGCTTAAATTGTCTCTGCTGCTTTCCTCATGGAAAAAACAAAATAGGTTCGTCCACCCCTCTATGACCATGGCCCTCTATCAGTGTGAGGTGGGCACTGTGTAAGAAGAGCCATCTATGTGGTGTGGTGGTCTGAAGTCAGAGCCTCCAGTCTGGCCACTGCTGAGTATGCGACCAGGAGCCTGAGCCTCAGTCTTCTCATCTCTTAAATGGGAATAATAATGATACTTATTGTAACAGGACACTGGCTTCTCTTGTGTGGCTGTTGATTGACAAGGCACACAGGTGAGCCTCCTGGGGGAGTGGACATGTTCTAGATCTTGAGTGAAATGACAGTTATGATTCGTGCACTTAAGAAAGAGTTCATTGGACTTCCCCTGGTGGTCCAGTGGTACAGAACCGTCTTCAATACAGGGCACACGGGTTTACGATCCCTGGTCCGGGAAGATCCTATGTGCTTTGGGGGAACTAAGCCCGTGCATCACAACTGCTGAGCCCTTGGAGCCCAAGAACTGCAACTACTGTGCCCATGTGCCAGAACTGCTGAAGCCCAAGTGCCTGAAAACCTGTGCTCTGCAACGAGAGGCCACCACAAGGAGAAGCCCGTGCGCTGCAACTAGAGAAAAGCCTTCGCACAGCAACAAAGATCTGGTGCAGCCAAAAAATTAAAGTGAAAAAAAAAAAAAGTTCATCAAGCCAAATCCATCGAGTTTTATGTTCTTTTACTGTGTGTACAGTACACACCAATGACAAAGGAAAAACCGTGCTTCAGAATTTTGTTGTGAGGATCGAACAGAACTTCAAACATGCCTGACTCGGAGCGAAAATGTAAAAACCATCAACTATTATTGAGGATGAATGTGGGAAACAGGTGTGAACTTTGGTGTGGGCACATGCTGGTGTGAGAGGACGTGACCCCAAGGGCGTGTCTGTGTGTGAACTAAGGTCGTGTCCCTGCACGCGTGTCAGTACATGGAGGGCACAGATGTTGTGTGAAGACACGTTCCTGCGTGTGAGTGGTGCACAGAACTGCACACGTATGTTGGATCACATGCTGCGAGTGTGGGCATGCGTGTGCAGCTGTGCAGACGGCTCTGCTTCTCTGAGCCCCTGTATTCCACACAGGACAGAGCTTGAATGCTGAGCCGAGGGCACTGGGACTCAGCTGAGCTCGTCACCCTGGGTGAGGTGGTGGCTGGCTGGCACACGGCCTGCTCCCCCACGCCCACCCCATCCAGAGGGAGGCGGGAGACGGAAGGCCTGACTAAGAGCTCCTGGCGCCCACTCCCTTCCCACAGCTAGAACTTCTCAAAGATGCAAATTCCACTTAGGTCCATGCAAACGAATCCCCAGAGCCAAGGCTGCCTCCCCTGGGGCCCAACCACCACCACGGCTGGCCTCACTGGATGCCCCCAGCCTGGATGCCTGGCTTGGGGATCGGAGCCAGCCAGAGTCACTTCCTGCTTCCCAACCTCTCTCTCTTCCCTGGGGGACCTTGGCTCCCCCACTGGCTCAGGTGTCCTGGAGGCAGCCGGGTTGGGGTGCAGCTGACACTGGCCGGGGGGCCCTGGGGAGAGAAGGCCCCTTCTCGCTGGGCCCTTTCCGGTCTCACCTTTGGGGATACACTGAATGGTCACTGTTCCCAACCCAAGGCGCTCAAGGGAGGGCTGGCTCTCTGAGACCCTCCTGCGTGGGCTCCTCTCACAGGACACTCAGCCTACCCCACTCCCCACCATGCCCACTTTGCCCGTCTCCCTCTCAGGGACGTGTCTTCATCAGCCCTGGAGGACTCATATCCAGGGTCCTGGCAGAGGCTCAACACACGCACACACACGGACAGCCCTCTTGACCTATCTTGGTAACCACTGCCCCGACCCTCCTGGTTAAAGCATGCTCAACTGCCAGGAAGCCAGGATGTGGGGAGAGAGGTAAGTGAAGACAGAAGCGTGCAAGAGCTGGAGATGCTCAGGGGGTCCGGGTGCCTTTGGAAGCAGGAAATGCCACGAGGGTGGGATGCCAGTCTATCTTGGTGCCCACCTGTGGCCGGGCCTGCGTCCCTGGCCCTGATACAGTCCTTGCAGGCACCTGGAAGCAAACGTGTGAGCCCCAGCGCTCTGCCCTTGGAAGTGGTAAACCGCAGCGGCCGAACCAGTTCCCACAGGCTTCTGGGCTGTCGTTCTCAACCTTGAGCACACCTGTGAGTCGCTGACCCCTCTCTAGGAGCCCCCACAGTCTGAGGTCTGCGCTGGACTAAGCAGTGTATGCCTGCAGAAGTCAGGCCAGTCCCACACGAGGCTGTGTCTCCTACACATGCGGTCGTTTCCTCACTCAACAAGCGTGCTGAGAGCCCCTGAGGACCGCCTCCTCCCCCTCGAGTCTGTTCTTAGAGGGAGCTGGACCTTCTTCCAGAACAGTCCTTTCCTGCTTCCCAACTCCCACCCCGACCAAGGAATACCCTCAGGGCAAGGACTTGCTGTGGTCCTGGGAGAGACTCCTGAGCAGGCTGTGGATTTCTTGGACTCCGCCTCCCAAATGCCCAGGGTCCCAGTCCCCTTCTCCTTGGGAGCTAGACCTCCATCTGGAGGGTCACAAAAATAACAGTGGCCACCACATACTGGACACTCACCTGCGCCAGGTATGCAATGCTAAACTTTTACGAAGGGTTTTGATTTTCATGATCTCTCTGGAGAAAAAGAACTGTCCTCGTTCACAGGTTAGGACATGGAGGTTCCGAGGGCTGACATACACTTGAGCGATCACAGAGCAGAGCAGCAGCAGAGCCCGGGTTCAAAGCCAGGCTTGGTGGGCAGAGCTGACACTTGCCCTGGAGGTGTGAGGATTTGGAAAAGCTATTGGCGCGGGAGCCAGGCCAGGCTGGTGTCTATCTTTTCCAGACAAGGCCTCGGCCACGTGGTGCCCTCTGCTGGCCACGGGCCCACCCGCACCAGCTCCCAAGTGGCCGCACTCCCAGCACCCCGGAGGGCTGCTCCCGCCCTCCACACTCCCCCTTTCTGTCTATCTCTCAGCTCAGGGCTGGGAAGACATCCCTACACAGCTCAGCCGGAGTCCCCTCTCTCCACCGCTGTGTGTGTGGGGGGCCTTGGCTGCTCAGAGGCCTCAAGCAATCACGGTCCAGCCTCTCAGGGATCTTAAGCGTCTTGGCTGTTGGCCGGGGCTGGTGGGGCCGGGGCTGGTGGGCCCGGGGTAGGTGAGGGTGGCACCACAGGGCCCTGCTCCTTGGGCCCCAGGCACACAGCCCCGCCCCTCTCAGACTTCCTTTCCCAAAGCCCAGCTGGAGGAATTCCTAGAGTTGGCTCTGGGGCTCTAGGGATTTGGGCCACAGGAAGTAAGCAACAAGCTCCTGGGGCTCCAATCTCCCCCCAGGCCCCGGCCACCTGGTTCCATCTAGTCCCTCGGTGACTCTATAACCATCCGCAGGGACACAGGGGTCAGGGACAGGATGGGGATCGGATAGGAGAGCGGTCAGAGCGGTGAGTCAGGGGCGGGGGGTGGGAGGTGGGGGCCGTTGTCTTTAAACTGTATCTATTTGGCTATGCCAGGTCTTAACTGTGGCATGCAGGATCTAGTCCCCTGATCAGGGATTGAACCCTGGCCCCCTGCATTGGGAACGCAAGAGTCTTAGCCACTGGAGTAGGAAGTCTCCTTGATCAGAGATCATTGCAGAAGGGAGCTGGGGCACCCAGCAGACTGAGGGAGTGTGTGACACATGGGGTCAGGTCCGCGGCCACTCCTCTGATGACCTCATCTGGTCCTGAGGCTTTAAATGGTCTCTGATGACTCTGCCACACCGTCTCCTGCCCCAACCTCCCCGCTGAACTGCGGGCTGTGCATCCATCCGCCACCTCCGCACCCTCAGAGGAGCCCCCGGACACCCCTGGGAGAAGTCGAGGTTGCTTACACCATGCTCCCAGCCTTCACACATGTTTCCCAGGGAGTCGGAACACTCCAGGGTTACCTGTTCACAAACTGAGCACCAGGCTGGCTGCTACGTCTAGAAGGTTGTAAGGGTTAAATGAGGTCATCCATATAAACAGTTTAATAGGAGTTGGTCAGCCAATAGTACCATAATTATGGTGGACACTCAGACATTTATTGTTTGTGATGGAAAAACAGAACGCTAGAAATAATATTTAAGGCAGAAATCACAGCCTTGGATAAACCCTGGGAAATGTCGGGGAGCCACGGCCCAGCTTGAACATTACCGTTCTAAAAGATCTCAGCTCCCTCCAATTCTCGTGGGTCTGGACAACACAGCCCTGGCTAGATCTGGCTTGGTCTCCTAGCCCAGGTGGCTGCAGGGGTGGGTGAACCCCTTCAGACCACCACCTACTATCCTCACGTGAAGTGCGGTCGGAGGACTAGCAGAGCCCATTCACTAGGGTGCTTGTTAGAATGGTGGAATCTTGTCCTCTTCCGCAGGATCTACTAAATCAGAATTTGCATTTTTAACAGTCAGGTTTGAGAAGCACTATTCCAGATCACAGAACCTCAGAATATTTTTAAAAACCTGTGAGTTCCACCCAAGTCCTGCTTTCTAATCCAATACATCTCCATTTTACAGAGGAGGTATCTGAGGCCCATCCGTCAGTCACGCTAGCTTGTCAGAATCCATTCTCTGAACACTCGTGACTCCCAAACTCATATACTCTTCTCAAGCAGCCTTGCCCGCTCCCTGCTCTGGTGGTGGTGGTGGTTTAGTCGCTAAGTCGTGTCCGACTCTTGCAACCCCATGGACTGCAACCTGCCAGGCTCCTCTGTCCATGGGATTCTCTGGCCAAGAATACTGGAGTGGGTTGCCATTTCCTTCTCCAGCTCCCATTACTTAATTATTGAAATAAAGGGCGGCCATGAGTGCCCTTGGAGCCTGTTCTCTTGGCCGCCAGACAGGGCTGGACACCACGCGGTGTCTGGGAAAGTGGCCGGGTCAGAGCAAGCAGATAAAGGAGGGGCCTTCCCAAGAACAGGGTGGGAGGCACCCAGCACCACCTGAGCTGGGACAGGGAGGTGGCCGAGAAGACCTGTTTGCTCTGCCTGGAGGGCTGGGCCCACACCACTGCAACCTCCGCCACCACACCCCCAGACAAAAGCTCGGCTGAGCGCCCTCCGTCACCTAGCCCCCGTGGGAATGGTTCCGGCCAGGAGCTACCATCAAATCTGCTTCTTTCTCCCAGGGCCTGGTGACTTCTTGACAGGTTACAGCCCCAAAGACAAACAGATTCTGCCAAGCAAATAACTGTCCAGTGGCGGAGGTGTTGGGGAAGGCCTGGGAGTGGGTCTGAGCTGCCAGAAGACCCAGGTGACAGGGTGGGGGCCCTTCTTCTGCAGAAAACAAATAGCCGCGGGTACCTGGAAGGAAGCAGGATGCGGGAGCACTCACACGGCACGGGCGGAGGCAAGGTGCTCACCCCAGGGGTCTCTGGGCCAGTCTCCCTCGCACTGGGCTCCGTGTCACGCTATACAGAGACCTTGTGGCCAAGACTGGTTCTTCTGTGGCACCTCTGTCTCGTGTAATCTGTGGCCACAGGTTTCCTCACCAAACTGCCCACAGGGCGATGGCTGGGGAATCCCCCTCCCCATACCTACATCCTAGACTCTGGCTCAGCGCCAGGGCCACCATTTAGAACATTCAGCTCTGCTAGACAGGGTGAAGGCCCGCAATTAAGTGAAAACGCCAGCATCTGGGAGCCGATGTGCTGGGTCCCAGCCTGGGTGACAAGTAACTCTCTTCCCCCTCTGATCTCACTTTCCCTTCAACATACACACAAGAGTGATGTGGCTGAGGACAAAGCTGAGTTCTGAGCTCCCAAGAGTCATGAAAGCATGGATCTAGTGAGCCCACCATTTGCTAATGCATTTGTCAATTAAGTTTCTTTCATGCTACAGACCTTGAAACCTGCCTCACCATCTCCTAGCCAAGGTCATAGGTCTGTCTCACAAAAGTACATGGGGGTAGGATCCAGATTTGCTTGTCAACTGCCTGGAGTGTGGGCCCTAAATGGTTCTGCAAAAATGCATCTAATCCGAAATCAACCAGAACTACCAAGGAAACACATCAGGGAAAAGGTTCCTTCTCTTCTAAGTCCCAGTCCCAACTCAGCCTTGTCTGCTTCTCCAGTAGGAGAGGCTGGTGGTGCTTGGTGTTATCACCCCCACACCGGGCCTGACACGCAGCACGTGTCCACACAGTGCCCGCTGCCAGTCCACACTAACCGGTACATCTGTGCTGGGGATGGGGTAGTGCCTAACAGAGGCATGGCAGGGGCCCTGGGAACCGGAAGGCCACTGCAAGGAGATTCTGGTCACATGACCGGGTCACAGAGCAGGCTACACAGGGCTTCAGGGCGCGATAAAGTCACTGACACACATGAAAATAGGGTTTTTGTTTCTCTTTTTTTGGTGTGTGTTAATTTAATCATACAAATATTCATTTATACAGTAAGGAAAAACCTCCTCATCTTCATCTCCTCCCAGGCACCACGAGGCCCCACCAGGAACACCCACCCAGCTTGCTTGCTACACGCCAGTGTCCAGGAGGAAGCAGCAGCTAAGCTGCTCCAGCATTCACCCAAGGAAACAGCAAAAAGGCAGGGCGGGGTGGGGCAGGGAACTGGCTTGCACTTCTGGGGCCTGGCAACCCCACCACCCTCTCCTGCCGGGGCTCACACTCGATTTGGGGAGGTGTTTATTCTTAAGCCCTCTCCCCTCCTTGGCCATCCTGGGGCCACACCAGCTGTTCTGGTGAGGTTCTTTTCTGGCTACAAGTGCCTTTGATGGACTAAAGTTTACGGCCAGTCCTTGATGGGGGAGAGAAAGCTTGTTTCTTGTAGAAAAATGCCCCAAATTCAACTGTCCCCGTGGCAAAAAGAAAAAAAGCATGCACACGTGCACACACACCCACACACACCTCACTCCATGCACACAGAGAGGTTCCTCGCAAGCCTGAGCCCCTCTGCCTCCCCCGTGGACTCAGGTCCTGAAGGATGGCGCATGCCTCCCCTCCTGCCTGCTAGACACAGGTGGTCCTGCCCAGAGGCAGCCTGCCATTTGGTAAAGAGTCCAAGAGGAACTGAGGGGGTAGCCTCTGCCGTCCCACCAGGATGGAAGAGGGACTCCAGGACTTGCTTGGAACTCAAGTCAGAGAGAGGAGACAGATGATGGTTCAAGGGCCTCCAGGTCCTGGGGCAACCTCAGACTCCTCCCACCCCTACTCCACAGCTTGTGCATGCTCTGGTCTCGGCAAGGAGCCCACCTCTCTGAGGACACATACAGAAATGGTTTTGTTCTTGGGAGGGAAGCCCACATGCTTGGGACAATTACCTTGCCAGGTGAGATTGCCTAGAAGCAAAAGGAGGAGCAGGAGCCCCCTGGCAGGGCCAGACCCACTGACGGTGACCTGGAAGCCAATGCTGAGTAACCAATGGCAGGCAGCTCCCCGTGGGGCAAGGGGAAGGGGCGGCTGGTGTGGGGCAGATCAGGAGGCTGGGAACCAGGGGATGTGAAGCCTCCTGCCATCCCATGCGGGCAGCTGAAGATGTGATGCCAGCAAGCCAGGAGGGGCTGAGCGGGGGTGTGCTCCAGTGGGGGCAGTGTCTGGGAGGCTGGTACCAACAGTGGTGGCAGTCTGGGCCTGGCAGGGCCTTCAAACAAAAAGCCATCGTGAGCCCCTGGCTCAGGCCTGTGGTAGCCTGGGAACCCGGCAGGGACTCCCCTCTCCTCTGCTGGCAATGGGGTGCTCTTGGTGTGCATAGAGAGTGGGTGCCCCAGGGTGAGCCCTGGTCCACCCCAGCTGCACCGCCCTCTCAGCGCCTGGCTCCACCCTCCCTTGGGGTTCCTCCAGTGGACCAGAGTTTACTCCCCCTTTATTCTGGGGTGGGGGGGAGGTGGGGAGGCATTGGGGGAATTTCATACAAGCTTTTCTCTCACAGTCAAGCTTTTAAAAAAACAACAGTCTCAGAAGAGAATGAGGAGGCACAAACAACACACACGTTCGAAACTCAGACACCCAGACAGACAGATAGGCAGGCAGACCCTCACCCACACCCAGGCTATATGACCCCTTGCCTCATCGACCTGGCCTCCCTGCCGGTTCACACCCCCGGGGAGGGGGACGGTGTGGCAACAGGCAGGCGACCCAGCAGCCGCACCCTAGATTTGTATCCCGGCTATCAAACCAACCAAGACTCAGGGAAGGAGGGGCTGAGAAGAGAAGAGGGCCTTTGCATATTCTTGTATCTTTGGCAGACAGCTGTTCTGGCCTGGTTCCAGCTCCCCATGGAGGCGTCCACATCCCAGCCTGCTCAGAACCCACAGGGTGCCCGTGGGGCCACCCGTTCCTGTGAGCAGCCGGCCTGTCCGCCCGGGCTCCGCGGGGCTGCCCCGAGCCCGCCTCCTCCCAGTCACTAAGCATCCTGCTTGGGGCAGGGTCCTTTCATTCCCGGCAAAACGTGGTCTCCAAGATCACGCGGTCAGTAAGCGTGGCCCTTCCCTGTGGCGAATCCCCAACCTGGGGCTACGTTTTCATACCTGAATAACACAGCCTCCACTAACAGGCTGAGAAGACACCGCACGGGACGACGGCAGGGAGACACGGGGGAGGGAGCTGTGTGACAACAGAGAAGCATGGGCACCTTCACACCCGCCTGCTGCACACTCGCTGGTGAGCAGCACCGACCCCTGCGCGCGGGCACAGGGCGCACATGCACGCATGCATGCACGCAGCACAGAGGCACTGCTCCCAGAGTGAATGGGGAGCCGCTGTGTGCCGAGCATCCGAGAGAGCTGTGCGGTGAGCGTGCCGGCGCCGGGAAGGGAAGTGATCTGAGCTGTTACACGCGTGTGCAGGCGGACACCTCTCGGCCTCAGAAGCTCCGTCACCTGCGCTCTGTCCTCCAGGCTTCCACTGCTGGCCGCACAGGGAAGTCTGGTCTTCGGAGAGGTTCTGGTGGTAACAAGCCACAGGGTTGACGCATACAAATGTCAAAGGTGTACATCAACAGAAGATTAAAGAGAAAAGAGGAGGAAAAGCGTGGTAATTCACTGGCTGGTGCCATTAAAAAAACGGGGTCAGAGACTCGAGGAGTCAGGAGGCAGGTGTCGTCCTGCAGCGCCGACCCGCACGGTCCTGAGCAGGCCGCGCCAGCTTTTGACCTGAATCGCTTCCAGAGCAAGCAGCTATTCTATAAACAGCATGTTATCCCTTATCTAAAAAAAAAAAAAAATAGTAAAAAAAAAAAAAAAAGTGGGGAAAGAGGGGAAGAAAATTAACATGTGCTCAAAACTACAACCTGTCTGTAGGCAAAATAATTTTTGTTTAAAAAGATGGCTTTTTTCCCCCATTTAAACATTTTTTTCTTTTCCTTCCCGAGCAACCTAGTGACTTGTTAGACTGACACCTAACAAACGAAGCCCAAAGTGGCTGCATGGATCTCTTCTTGGTAGCCTCAACACCACTCCTGCGACTCGGCATTCACACATGCACACTGAGTTTACTCAAAACTAGTCTTTTCTGCGTCTTCCTCTTCTTCCAGGACGGGGGTCAGAGCCAGGGGTCCGTGCGATGTGGTCTGCAATCCAGAGGAACCCCCTGCCCTTCCCCCCCCAGAGTCAAGCCTTCTTTTGTTAGTTTTTCTTCTTGCTGACACCCGTTTAAGACTGGCCGAAGGGGTAAGGCCCGTGGAGCCCCTGGAAGAGAGTGAACACAGTCAGTGGTGGCAGACAGCAGGGACAACGAGGCAACCAACCCGAGCAAAAGAACCCACGGTTCCCAGTGAGCCAGAAGGAAGCCCCGAGGCACAAACATGGCTTCAGGGCTGACTTTGCCATGCAAATCCTCGGGAGGCCACAGATCGGCAGTGTGAGGTGCTGAGTCTCATCCCTCAAAGACATCATCCAAGAGAGCTGAGGCTGGTGGGCAGACTCCTCATCTCTCAATTTCTACATCAACTGGTACCAACTTCCCTCCACCCAGGTCACAAAGTCTTCCCTCCTTCCTGACAACACCTTACATCTCTGCTAAAGATCCTTGGACACCGCCTTCTGCACCTTGACCTCAGATGCAGGCCGCTGTGGGCTGACGACACACACACATATCAGCAGCACACACATTGGAGCAGAGGCAGCAGCCGTCCAGCAGGCACCCAGGATGGGCATGGAGGCAGGGGCTTGGCATACACTGTCTTCACCTCTCACCCCAAAGGCCAGGCTGAGTGTTGTTATGCCCATCTGACCGCAGACAGGAGGAGATTTGTTCAAAGTCATGTAGGTAGTAAAGGGCAGAGCCAAGAGTCAAGCCCAGGTCTGATCTTTGTTCTCTTCACATTGTCTCTCCCTGGCCATGTGATGATAAGGTTTGTTCCAAATTTCCAAAGGCGTTTTCCCTGCTGCTTGGCTGGTGGAGAAAGCACCAGAGTTTCCCTTTTTCCTTATGTTAAGAATGAGACACAAAGAGGTGCCAACCCCAAAAGCAGCTGCATGAATTCGCTGGAGGACGTCCTGTGCCTCCCTGTTCCAAAGCTCCCTGAAGCGTGGGCCTTGAAGAGACCGGGTCAATGCCAAGACCTGGGTGGGCAAAGGTAACTGGGAACTAGCCTCAAGAAAGGTCCGACATCCCAAGCTGACTCAGAAGCAGCAGGGCCCTTGGACCATTAGCTTGTTAAAGACATGGATGGTTAGAATCTGATTTTCTTTAAAAAATGACACTTTCCTTTGGGAAAAAAATGTAAAAAAGTGCACGGTTGCAGGGTTGCCAATGATTAGCACAAATCCCTTTGTTTGCTGCCATCTCTCTAGCACACCTGTCCCTGAGCAGTGCTTATCGGCACCCAGTAAGTACTACTGAATTAACAGCTGAAAGAAGACAGGTATTTCTCAGACGACTACCTGCAGCATCAGACCCTTTTAAGTCACAAGAATATTGGCCTTTCCAAACCAAGTTTTTCTTGTTGTTGTTTTTGGTCACATGGTGTGGCATGTGGGATCTTAGTTCCCCAACCAGGGATTGAACCTGTGCTCCCTGCATTGAAAGGTGGAGCCTTAACCACCTGACTACTGGGGAAGTCCCCTATACCAAGTTTTTAAACAGCCACCCAGGCTTGGGGACACACGCATCCGAGTCATGCACCCATCTGGTCACAGCCTCCTAGGTCCCAGAGAGGGTGGGCTCCCTGGGGGTGGTTAGCTCGAGATGCACAGCTCGCACTCGTTCCCAAGGCGGTAGACTGCGGGTTCCACAGAAACAGGAGGAGATCTGAGTTCTGCTCCTGGCTTTGCACTTAGCTCTCCAAGTGGCCCTGAGTAAAGTCCCTTCCCCTCAAAGGATCTCAGACTGCTCCTTTAAACTTACAGGTTTAAGGTTCTAGGAGCTGACTCAAAGTACCTAACTCAGGAGGCTGAAAAACAGTATTCTAAAGGGAAAAAAAAGCCCTTTGATCACACTTATTTAGACCAGAGGTCAAAGCTGCCAAGAATAGGGAACATGAGATTCAAGTTTTCAGTTTTTTTCCCCGCCAGTGGAAAACACTGAAATTGCCTTTTGCCTTTTTATTTCCTCCCCCATAAAAAGCCTCGAGAGATCAGATACAGGTCTCGAGCTGCTTGGTGGTATTGCCGGAGAGGTAGAAATGGGGGACAGACAGGCCAACAGCGATACAGCGTCAGCGGTGTGCTGGGTGCCGCTGGGGCAGGTGAGAATGTTCTCCTAAATTCTGACACAGACAAACCGGGGTGAGTACGCCCTCCAAGCTCACAGAAGTGAGGCAGCAACCTGACTGGGAGCACAGAGCTGGCGAGCGGAGCGGTGCTGGTTCAAATGCCAGGTCTGCAAGTCCCCGATTCACTGTGCTGCCAGCAGGCGAGTGGAGGCTGTCACACCACCTCGGTGGTCACACACCCAGCCACTTGCTCAAGTGTGGCCTGCATGAGCAGAGGGCTCTCAGACCCCATGGTGTGGGACCTGGCTAGAGGGTCACACGCCCCAGAGGCGGAAATTAAAGAAGCTTAAAACACGCTGCTCTCAGTACTTCCTGACAACGTTTACTGATGAACTACAATCCAAGGAGAGCGACAAAGGCTTAGATCCCTGTAAGATTCAGAACCAACACAATGCTTCGTGCAGGAAAACACGCACAGAGAAAAGAAACCCTGAAAAACAAACACGCTTTTGTCTTTTATGAATTTTTTTCCCCCTTTACCCTAAATTAGACTACTTTCCAGACGGAAGCTTCACACACTTCATGTGGGCCTTTATAAAGCCAGCACTAGCCTTGTGACTTGTCTGGAATGTTTGGAGAAGGGAGTTGATGACTTTGCCAAGGAGTGGTCGTGCGTTCCTAATTACAGATAAAGTGAATGGATCCCAAGCAATTGGCAGAGAGAGGAGTACAGATACAGGCATTTTCAGATTTCCACCTGAAGACTCTGGTCCTTAGAATATGCAGTGTGGTATTTAACTAGCTGAGATTAAGAATTATCGGCGACCCCCTATTTACTGACTGAGGTGCTGTGTGCCTTTTGGAAAGAAAAATGCCATCTAATTTCCTTTCATCCAGATAATGGCATATTGGAGTTGTTGACGTTTAACTGGTGCAGAAACGTGGCTTGAAGAACAAGCTCTATCTTCCTTCCCCTCAGATTAACTACGATCACTTCAAGGAAGAGAGAGGGAGCTGAGTCTATTTCAAAACTACCTGATCATCTAGACTCCCCACATGCAGGATTATAGGCATTACAAGTGGATCACAGAACACAGCAACGCAATACCAGTCACACAGGAGAAGCCTGGTGGAGAGTCCAGGAACAGCTTGTCCAGGGTGTCTGATGGCAGGAGGCCAAGCATGAAGTGCCTTTCCTAAGAGTGGGATAGACGTATATTCGAAACGAGAGGCCCATCCACATTTCAGCTTCCACCGGAGTTCCAAGACCCCGTGGAACAGGTTCTGGTGGCTAATGTCTCCAACACCAGTCTAAAAGTAGGGTTTGGCAATACAGGTAAGTGTTCACTCTCTCCTGAGACGTAGCGGCTCTTCAACTGTTACCCCTGGGAAAATCAAATGCCAAATATTTTCCTTAGCCTGGCATCCCTGACATCTCTTCTACAGCCACTGTGCCACGAATAAGGAAAACAGATAAAGGGATGGATGCATCAGATGGTGCCACAGAGCCGAGTTAAACTCCAACAAGCAGAGAAGGAGGTCATCACAGCATGATTACAAAGCTCACTGAGTCTGATGCAGAAGGTCACCCTCCTCTCTATGAGGATTCATCTCTCACCACATCACTAGCAGCAAGGCTGGATTTAGGCATACTGATAGAGGGTGTGAATGACAAAACCCAGAGAAGAACTCCTCTATCTGACTCTCCAGGTCTAAAAAAACCCAGGACCAACTTGTGCAGAAATGGCTTTTCAAGAGCGACATTTCTTGGGAGAGGCCCCACATCTGCTAAGGGACCAGAAAGCATTCCTGACGAAGGAGTGGCAGCCTCTAGGTCCACAGGGTTGAGGTGCTGCCTGTTTGCCTCAGTCTTCCCTAAGCTTTTTGATGGACACTGTCATGGCTGTGAGCACTGGGACCTCAATTCTACTGACAACGGGGCGCGTGAGTCCCCTTAAACCACTCGAGGCCCACACGGAGGGGCCTCTCTGTTCAAGGGCGTCTGGGAAGAGACTCTGGCCTCAGGCCAGCTGGAGGACTCCTGTAGTTGGGCCAGGTCCCTGACTGGGCTTCTGAAAGGTAATAACCATTGTGAGCCATAATTTGGCTAACCTCCTAAAATATTTTTAAAAGAGAACACTAGTAGAGATAAACAGACAAGCTCAGTTTCATTCATCACAATCTTCTGAAAGGACAATTTAAGATCTAGTACTTGTGGGCCTGGGCTCAAAGCAAAACTAAAAATAAAACTATCTCTATGATTTGTTTTTCACAATGGTTGATAAAGCCCACGGTGATCTGGTTTTCACTGATTTTATGTGAATGGGCACCTACAATATCTTTAAATTCTTCCTAAAATTACACAGAAATCAAAATAACTTTTCCAAAAAGGAGTACAAAAACCCCCAGGAAACTAGTTTTGTTTCAGCTGGAATGCTTATTGATGTTTACCCATAGGACGATCATGCTATTAGAAGAGAAAGTCACCCTTTCAAGATGGTAGAACCTGTTTCTGCCACTTATTTGTGCCTGGCATAGAGTTAAGACCCAAGTTTCAGTAAAATGAATGAATGAACTATGGAATGCTCTGCATTGCTGAGCCATCTGTTTAACCTTCCGGGGGAGAAAAAAAGATTAAAATTCCTAAAGAAACAAGGATGTCTTATGAGGGCTTTTGGGGTTACTCTTCCTATATGAAAGCTGGTTTAGATAAAGCATCACAACACAAAAACTTTCACATACCTGTCTTTATTTTATTTGTGATTTGATTTAAATAAATAAAAAGGTTCATGCCGGTTAATAAAATAGGCAAGAGTGTTTGCTGCACGGCTGTGAAATAGCATGCTCTTGCCGTGTGTACTGATGGCAGCATCAGATACCACCACCGGGCCCTCCTCTCTCCCTCTGGGCCAGTCCCAGCCAACGCTTGGCCCACCTAGCACTTCTTTTGTATTGCTTATGTGCCCTGAATGCAAACACAGAAGAATACACGGTTTAGTGCTAAGTTCTGTTCTGATCCTGCACTGCAGATCTGCTTCGAGGCCCTGTCAGGGGCTGGCTTGGCTGGTGAGGACCAGAGACTGATCAACCCCTGATGGAACCTGTTCGTCTCTCGTTAATTACAAGTCAAGTCTGTACTGCAGCAACAGGTTGCGCAGTGAGGACTCCTCTCCCAGGAGCACACAAAGCAAGGCCCTTCCCTCGAGAGGTGCTGACCACTCAAGGCGGCTCGCTGGTGGGACAGCAGGGCCAGACCAGCACGACGGGAACTTCTGTGGACGCTTTAACCTTGGTGTTCAAGCCGCTTTCATGCGACAGTCCTCAAAATTTCAAAGATGTGTTTGATGCAATGGCTGAAGACAAGTGTGAGAATCAGCCAAAGAAAAGAAAACAAATGTACTTTTATGCATGAAAACTGTTCATGGGACAGGCTCAGTTCACAGCCTCTGTGTCAAAGTTATGCTGAAAAGCTTAACTCAGTTTTAAGCATGGTGAACTGGTGTTTTAAAAGCCCTATAAAGCAATTTTTATACTTACCTCAATAAGACAGTTTTTCTGTTGCTCTTAACTAACTTCTACAATCCTGCTGTGGACCTTCTCCATCCCCCTCTATCCACCCACCCATTCCTTCCATCATGCATCCCTCATTCTTCCTCTGTCACTTGTCCTCCCATCCTCCCGAGCTCCCCAGGACCAAGCTTTCAGAGCCTTCACCTACCTTCTGACAGATCAAGAAAATCACCATAAAGAATAAAACTCAAACATCACTGCGAATGAAACTGTATTACTGAAAATCCTACAAGGGGATGAAGGATATTGGCTATGTTCGACTTCGCCTTTCATTAAAGACTTCAGAAAAGGCTATTTACTATTTGAAATTCTAACCCCCAAGATCTCATGCAATATCAAGTGTGCTAGAATCCAGGTGACATGCTGGCAGACAGAGAGCTCTCTCATGGCCATCTCCTAGGGTACAGGAGATTCCTAGAAAGGAAGAAAGAAGTGATAAGAGTCTCACTGGGGAGGACAGCTAAAAGGAGGGAAAGCTCACCCCAGTTCCCTGCCACGTGGCCATGGGTACCGTCCCGTGGGCGCCCTGAGGCACGGGGTGAGGCTGTGGGCCCCACCTCCTCTCGCAGTCTCCCATCCAAGCCCCAGGACTCCCCCGCCTCTCTCACCATGGATTCACAGCATCACCTCCCCTACCCTGGACAACCACTGGCTGACTGAGGGAGAATAAACTGTCTCTCCTTCAGCCATACTTGGCTTCATCTTGCCACTTCCCTGCTCAAAAGCATTGCAGGCTCTCTTGTTTCCTTTCACATTAAACGTGAACTCTCCTTTGCTTGGCTTTCAAAGGTTTCCTCCAAAATTCACCCCACCCTCTTTAAGCACACCTCACTCAGCACAGTCAGGCTGGCTGGTGTCCCAGAACACTGCCTGTGAATGCCTCTGGGCCTTCCTGCATGTGGTTCCTTTTTCCTCCAAATCAGTTTGAATCTATCATTTTACTTTCTTTCTTCTTTTTTTTTTTTTTTGGGGGGGGGGAAGTCGTGCTGCACGGCATGTGGGATCTCAGTTCCCTGACCAAGGATGGAACTCAGGCCCTGCAATGCAAGTACAGAGTCCTGCCCACTGGACCACCATGGAGTTTCAGTATGAATCTATCATTCATCAAGATAGCAGTTCCTGGCTACTCCCAAACTGCATTGCCTTCTCCTTCCTTCAAATTCAAGGGCACTCAAAACTCAATATACTCCATCTTTACTGGTCTCATTCTTTCCTATGAGCTAGTCACATCTATGTAATCAGACAGTAAATTCTTAGGAAGGATTAACACAGGCTGAGCACCCGAGGACATGTCCCTTACTGACTAAATACCAAAGCTCCCTGTTAGTTCTGACTTGCCCTCAGGTGGTGAAACTACAGCAAAAAGTCCAAGACCTTGGACATTCAAGCTTCTGCAGGTGAATGTCCACAGTTTTGACAAGGGTCTCCCTGAGCAAAGCTCTAAGGACGCCCGCACGGCCCCCTGATGTGCAGCTGCCACGGGTTTCACGCTGTGCACCCGGCCCTGCTGGAGTCGGAGCAGACTTGGCCGAGAGCGCCTGCGCGGCGCACATCCTCACATTTCTGAATTAAACTCATCTGTTTAAACCTACACATTGAGAAAGTCCCACTCTGAGAATTTTCATCAGAAATTAAAATGCTAAATTCAGAGTATAGGGAAAAGAATACATCCTTATAGGGAAAAGAATACATCCTTACAACTGAAGTAAAAATACGGGAACACTAGCTCTGTTTCAGTTACAAGACTGCCCAGTGTCAGTGCCGCCTAAAACAATGCTCAGAGCCCCAAAGCACAGAAGATGGAGCTGAACGTTCAGCTTTGAAGCTGTTGAAGTACAAAAGGGAGAGTTCCTGGAGGTAACTTTTTATTCTCAAATGGTAATGTTACAAACAACAAAAGACATTTTCTAAGGCTCATGGTGTTTGCCTATTTTTAAAATGCACATATGACCCATGCCAATGCAAACACCAGCAAGGCTGGGAGGACTTTACAGATTCTTCTGGGCTCTCAGAAGGGAGTCATCTTAATATCATTAAACCAAGTTTCCTAGCAAACCTCTTCTGTCCAAGATGTGCTAATCGGCCAGCAAACTGGGTCAGCTTCCTCAGTTGCCGGGCACTGCTTTCTCCTTGGCCACGAATTCTTTCCTGCTCCTGAAGATGAACAAGAAGGTCTTTACCACCTGACGTAAGTGTAGAGACTACCTTCAGAGAACAGCAAACAAACTTTCCTTCCTGCCAGCAGGCCTCAGCATAATGCAATCCAGAACATAAGACTCAAACTGGGTTCCCTGAGTTCCAGCCCACTGCCCACCCCCAATCTGGGCAAGTCATCTGAGCAAGTGAATGTGAGCAAGTGAATGTGAGCAAGTGAATGTGAGCAAGTCAGTGACAACTTCCTTCCTGTGTTACACTTGGGGCCAAGGAGGTGCTATTGGCTTCCAATGGGTAAAGGCCAGGGATGCTACTGAACATCTTACAGCGTATAAGATCTGCACCCCTCTGCAACAAAAGAAGACTCGTCTGACCTAAAATGCCAATAGTCTTATTCAGCCGGCTGAGAGAACCCTGCTCAACACAGACTCATCATTTTGTGGACGGCAGCCAGGCTCACAGTGTTAGATATCATCCATATGGAATGACTCCCAAATATGTTATCTCCACCAAACCCTTTCTCCTAAACCATGTTACCAATTTGGATACACAACAGCCTCCCTGATGCCTCCATTTGGATGTTTATAGAAATCTCCAATGTATTCCAAATAGAGTTCCTGATCTCTGCCCCCCTCTCCCACAGCCTTTCCTCTCTCCATGGAGAGCAATTCTACCCTTCCAGCTGCTCAGGCCAAAACCTTGTTGTCATCGTTTATTCCCCCTTACACCACCCTTCGGACTCATTAGCAAATCCTGTTTGTTCTAGCTAATAAAGCAGACCCAGACACAGATCACTGCTCCAACCTATCTGGCTACCACTCTGGCACAAAGTGCCCATTCTCTTTATCCACATGACTGCACTAACTCCCCCACTGGTCTCCTGCTTCTATCCTTGTCCTTTACTCTCCACAGGAGTGTCAGAGCATATCTTTCACTACATGAAGTCAGATCACATCACCCCTCTGCTCAAAATCCTTTAATGGTTCCAACCTCTGCTCCTCAGGGCAAAAGCCCAAGCTTCACAAAGATCCATAAATCCTTCCATGATCTGGTTTCCATCCTGCATCTTCCTCTCCTTCTATTTTCTCTTACCCACTTTGGTCTTGAACAAAACACGTAAACTTCCACTTCAGGGCTCATACTAACTGTAAAATATTCATTGTCCAGATAGCCTTTGCAGAAACAAAATCTGGCTTTAAAGGGACTAAGACAGCCCTAAGCATGTTCTAGCTTTAAAATATTATGTTCAAAAGGAGATTTTAGATTCATTACAGGAAAATGAAAAAAAAAACTCCAGACTGTATCTTCTGGCCACAGTCACGGAACACAGACAAGGTGCTGCTGTCACAAATGTGAGTTAAAGGAAATCTCAACATCACCAAACATCTATACCCAAGTGACCACGAGGTTCCAGGGACTCGTTTCCCTATATGGAGGCTGAAGAGAGGGGCTAATTTCTGTAGCCGCCAGAGACAGCAGCTTGTGGAGAAAGAGGGGTTTAGCAGTAGAGAAGTCACATAATATCTGGTCAATAATTGGCTTGATTCTCATTTGAAATGTAGCAGTGTACCACAGAAAGCATGCTATTCCCAGCCGACAGCTGTAAGCTCAGCCAATAAAAACATGTACTTGAATACTATTTGTAACTAGGAAGCAAGGCAATAGATGGTCAAGAAAGCAGACTCAGGAGTCAAAAAGAACTGGTTTTGTTCATATCCTGCTTTTACCACTTTCGGGCTGCATGAGCTTGGGCAGGCCATGGAACCTGTGGGCCTTCAGTCTCAGCAGCTGTAAACAGTGATACTAACAGAGCCTGTATCATGGCCCTGTTGTGTGGACTAAAAGAAACGATGTCAGACTGCTGCCTCTGCCTCTGGGGGCTGGGAGGCAGGGAGGTGACTGGTGTTTTTATATAAACTTTGTGGAACTACTTAGCTCCTTATACTATGTACATTGATAATTTTAACAAAAATTAAATTTAAGAAGTCTTCTGCACAGTGCCTGGCACAGAGTAAGTGCTCAATGAGTTTATATAACTGACTACCACACTCCCACTGGCCCCCAGAGGGGAGGGGGCAGGTGCATGCTTCTGTTAGCTGTCCCTCGACAGGAGAGCACAGCTGGACAGAGCACCAAGTGACACAAGTTTTCCTTCCAGCTTCTTTGCGCCATCTTTAAACCTCTCAGGGAAAGGGGCTGCCCCCAAGCACGAGGCAGCGGGAAGGACGTGCTGCCCTCCACCGCTGGCAGCCCAGCTAAGGACACCAACCGCCAGCCTGTGGGTCAAATTCAGTGCCCTCAGAACCGAGCAAATGTTGGGCCCAATTCCATTAAGTCATTTCTTATTATTATGTTACACTGACTGGACTGGCTACTTCAAGGTAGATAATAAGATCCACAAGCCATTACACCCTCAGGCCCATAAAGCAGATTTGCTTTTCTAAACTTCTCCCTCTAACCTCCTGTTGTTCAGTGGCTAAGTTGTGTCTGACTCTTTATGACCCCATGGACTGCAACACACCAGGCCTCCCTGTCCTTCACTATCTCCTGGAGTTTTCTCAGATTAATGTCCACTGAGTCAGTGATGCTACCTAACACCTCATCCTCTGCCTACGTTTCTAAACCCTCACCTAAGCAGAGAGAAACGAGCTCTTCCCTGCTGTAGGTTAGAAGAAAGGTGATTTCTGATATAATAAAAGCAGACTAACTTTTTCAGCTCCAGATCCAAGATATACTGAAGGGTGATTGTCAGAAAGAGAGAAAGAGGAGCAGGTGGAAATTGTGGGCAGGCAGGGCAGATGGCACTCGGCACTGGCTGACGCTTGAAGAGCATGAGGAGCCTCCCCCAAAGATAATAACACGTTTCTCCTTTCAAACCAGCACTTGGCGGAAGTAATAACAGTGGTTCAGGCTGTAATCAGTTTAAAGGAGGAGTATATGACAAACAGCAGCTCCAAACATTAAAAAAAGAAGAACAAATACAAAATAAGAGGTATAGTCCAAGTAACAAAATGAATAAATGAATTTGAGATTCTTTTCAGCTCCTCCGATGTAAATCATTACTCAATTGCTAGAGAAAGGAAGCAAGCATTTGGGCTGTCCTGAAGAGCAGGCCCTTGGTCTTGGCCAGTCATACTCATACTTCCAGCTACCCTGAATAAGACCATTTGGTTTGTATCTTGCTCCTCTCTGTAAGGCCTTCTTAAAAAACATTGAGAAATTTAAAAAATTACTGGCAAGTAAGAAAAAGAAGTATCTAATTTCAACAGGACTTACTTTCTCGTTCCACACCTCTGTAGACTGTTTTCTGCTACTATCTAATGCTGCCCAAATAGAAGCTACCCCGACCTCCAGAGGTGAGTCACCGTTAGAACGCATGGCAAGACGAGCCTTGAGTCAACAGTGTGACTGTTTGTCCTCACAGGCTCCTGAGCGAATCAAATAAAAGGGTTCATTAAAACAGCACCTAACCTTCACCAATACTTGGTCTGACTGTTCTCCTGGGACAGGTCAGCCACAACTGAGCTGATAATGAGGCCAGCCAGTTTTTAACAAAAGCAGTCAGATTTATGAATCCCTGGAGCAGGTCAGCATATACTTACTCACCTTTCTGACTCCCTCTGACAGTTCTCACACAAGGAGGGCCCAGGCCCTCTGGATGTTGAGGGATGAAGCTAGGACAGACAGAGCTCCCTGACTCCCTGCCCACAGCACAGAGCACTGGGTCCAGAGAGCTTGGCATTACTCAAGGGAGGCAGGGGAAGGGCTCCCAGGGCGTCCAGCTCCTGGCACTGACAGATGTGCCATTATATTATCTACCCAGCCCTCACAGAAGGTGCATGGAGCAATCTTTTCATCTCATCCTACCAACCTTAGCAAGTTAAACTGTAACTATGGAAGCAGCAGGAAACTGGACGGGTCTCCTACAACTGTGGTCATGGGCTTCCCAGAGCATCATGCTCTCTCCAGCCTTCAGGGCAGGCAGGGAATTTCTTTAGAGTAAATCAAATCTACTGCCAACTCAGTGATCCCTGATACCAGGGCACCAGGTGCTCCACCTCAGTCAGTTCAGTTCAGTCGCTCAGTCGTGTCCAACTCTGCATCCCCATGAATCGCAGCACACCAGGCCTCCCTGTCCATCACCAACTTCCGGAGTTCACTCAGACTCACGTCCATCGAGTCAATGATGCCATCCAGCCATCTCATCCTCTGTCGTCCCCTTCTCCTCCTGCCCCCAGTCCCTCCCAGCATCAGAGTCTTTTCCACTGAGTCAATTCTTCGCATGAGGTGGCCAAAGTACTGGAGTTTCAGTCTCAACATCAGTCCTTCCAGTGAATATTCAGGACTGATCTCCTTTAGAATGGACTGGTTTGATCTCCTTGCAGTCCAAGGGACTCTCAAGAGTCTTCTCCAACACCACAGTTCAGAAGCATCAATTCTTTGGCGCTCAGCTTTCCTATCCAATAAAGATGGCACCTGGGGTGAACTGAACACCTCTGCTCTAACTCTAGATTTCTAGGATGCTATCTCAGTCTTTCCACTCATTCATAAACAAAAGGGGGCTATTTATTATTAACACCACATGGTTGGTGCACCCTGAGAGTTTAAAAAGTTTTTATTTTTATCAACTATAAAAAGAAATCACTACTGTAAAGACTCAACAAATAGAGGAACTCTTCCACCCCCCACCAAAAAGAAATGCCACAGCAATCCCCAGTTTACATTAGAGCCTCTTTCTTCAACTTCTGTGTCTTTCACACCTTGATAATACTGGTCATCGACTCAGTTAATGCTTTTGATCACAGGAAAAACAAAACAAAGGCAGATCTAAGCGGAGCCCAGGCTCACCTACTAATACCTTCAGTAATGTGGCACCTGGACTGGAGTCCCAGCTCTGCCCCTCACTAGCTGTGTGATACTGGGGCAAGTCAGCCCCTCAGAGCTTTTGTTTTCTTATCAAAATACGAGATGATACATGTAAAGTACTTGGCAGCACACCTGGCACACGGGAATGGTTAAAAAATAACTCTAGTCTCTACTTGATCTCATCACTTGGTCAAGTACACCCCTTCAGAACCTTAAGCAGTCTTGCCTTATAAATAAATAAATCTATATTCTTAAGCCAAACACAAATACTTAGAATTATGAATGATCCCTGCTTGAAGATATTCATTTAACTATAGTCCAATTTTTTTCAGAGCCATTTGTAATTATTCTATCCAAATTTTTTCATCTAAAGGAACATATCGCAACTAACTGAACGTCACCCCCACTCATCACTCCTGACCACACCGCGCTTACTCAGTATTCTGCCTTCAGCACTGCAACTGCTCTGCTATCATTATCCTTCCTGTCTTTCCAAATCTGTGCTTTTACATCAGGTCCACCTCTGCTTTATCTCTGCCTTCTTAACTAACCCCCAGCCGTGCACACAAATCATACATTCTGACTGTGTGGTGCTCTACTGACCACATTCACACTTCACCTGGACCGAATGGCACGCGTGTTTCATCTCCCCACTGCACTGAGAACTTCGAGCTGGGAGTGATAACTTATCCTTCAAGTCTCCACATTCAATAATGTACACTGATTTGTACATCAGTGCAGATGTGTCGATAAGTCCTTACTGGTGACTGTCTATCCTCTACCCCAATTCTAAGGCGTTCTCAGAGGCAGAGCTGACTCCATTTTAGCCAGAATTGCTACCGGAGGACTTGCTAGTGTTCACACAAGTGCCTTCTGAATAAGATTCTGATTCACTTAAGAAGAAAAGGAGGCTCTGATTTCTCTTTGGGGTCCAAGTGCCACATTCTCAATGCATTATAGGCAACAGTCTTGGATATCATCTGCAATGAGAAACTTTTCTCTGTGGTTCTTGCAAATGCTATTTCTAAATGATCCTACAGTTTATGAAATAAGCCCCCAACTCCACCCAGGCCAGGGCAATGACAGACTTAAAGGGCAACAGTCCCTAAAGCCATAAAGGAGCAAAAAATAATTAACAGGTTCGAAACCCAGGAAAAAAGTGCAGTCTCTGGCCAGGAGCAGCAGCCCTCTCAGGCTACAGTGACGGCTGAGCCATGGAGCTCGACTGGGTGGAGGGGCCTCCATTACAGAAAGCACTGGGGCAACAGGTTCTGCTTTCTGCAGCTCCCATCTTCACAGCACACTCAACTGCTTCAGAATTCTCCTTCTAACAGGGCATGCTTACCCTAGGGCCTGTACCACCTGGAATAGCCATACCCTGAAGGGTTAAATTTAAGCAAGAGCTATCTGGAGCAATAGGAACTTAGAGGAAAAATCTTTTCTTAGAATGTTAAGACGTGAAGACTTTCCTCCAATATAAGCCATTCCCTCGCCTATTTGCTTCTTATATCCTGTACGACTAACATGATTCCACACAATCCTTTATAATGACCATCTAACTAATAAATCAATCTTGTTACCCTTCTACTGAATGAAGTCCCTCTTTCGACCATGTGGAGAAAGAGTTCACATCACCAAGTTTGTTTTCTTAATTTGCCTGTGGATCTAGACCACATATAAAGCACTGATCAGAAAAATGCCATTCTTAAAACACAGCAAGCTGTCCCTCAAATAACAATCAATTTTATTTTTAAAATATTGAGGGTGAATGCCAGCATGAAGCAAGCAAAGACTTAACAGTTATACGATTCTATAAATGGGAAGCTAAGCTTAATGCATCACATTTTTATTCGAAGAAGGAACAGCAGTGCTCACAGGCCCTGCCACACAAATCACCTACAACAGTTAGCTCTCAGCAGCAGGGCTTTATTCAACCAACCAAAAACAACCAGCAACCGTCTTCACCCTTAGCAGAATATGGAAGGCGCTGTGTAATCAGCAAGCATAGGGAAGCAGATCAAGAGATCAAACACCTAGAAGACAGTCTTAGAACAATCAGAATATTTAAAATTATGATTAACTCAACAAACAATTCTCTCACTTATTCTGCACACATGAAAAGTCAAAATATCACTTGGGCCACTCTGGGTTGTCAGTGAGGAGGCAGATGGGCCACAAGAGACGGGAAGATAATCAAGGCTTGGGAACTAGGTCAGTAAAGTGGAAGCCCAACAACACGTAGGATAAATAATTGAGTCTGTCTTTTTCTTCAGGAAAAACACTCTACCCAAAACCAAAAAAAATAAACAGTAGGAACAAATTCCAAAGGTGTGTTATTGCTCTACATTTAGTACACATTTACACTGGAAGAATGCCTGGTGATATTTTGACTTTTTTTTTTTAAATGCTAAAGGTAAAGAACTCTGTTCTTTCAACACCCAAACCAGAGCAGAGAGACAGCAGTATTTATAAAATGTGGATGGAGGAGTTAATACCCACAGGACCTGGAGATGGGGGAGGGGGGGAGGGGAGAAGGGGTAGGTTTTTGTGCTATTGCATTGGCAGGAGAGCTAAGCAGTCTTAAAGAACATTCTAGGCTTCTAGGTTTGCCAGAAGGGGTATCACAAATCCCAACGCCCACCGCCTATCCCTTCTCCTCTTCTCCGAGGGCACCTACCTTACTGTAAGTCACTACTGATAAGTTGTTTGCGTGACTGCTGGGGGATAGATTTACAGAGTTCTGTGAGAGTCTATTCTCATCTTGCTCGGTTTGGTCAGGAGCAGGAGCCCATGTGTTTTTGCTGATCGAGTCGAACTCGGAACCCCCAGGGTCTTTTAAGTTGTTTTCATCTGATTGTCGGTTCTTTTGGGGAGAGGCAAACGGGTTGAAGTTTCCTTCTACCTTGCGATGTGGCTGTGTGTTGAACTCCGTTTCAAAAGATGACAGCTGCTGCGTGACTCCTAAAAGTCCACCCACTTCCACACTGAGAATGACCCAGATGACATCTGAAACAAAAAGGCAACTCATGTCAACGCCCGGCATACCCTCAAGGCTCAAAGCAGCCATCACGGAGAACCCCAGATACCACCCAAACCACACAAAGAAATGTTCCTACATGCTACTTTAGAAGCTTTACTGACAGAGTAACCTATTACATTTGCATTGCATGCAGTTCTACATTTTTAGTAATGTCAAGTTCAAACTCTGGTACAAAATCAGTAGAGGTCTATGGTTGAGACCCATGAAACTATTTGTAAAAAGGTCTCTAGTTGATTTTGATGCATAACCATATTTGGAAATCATTACTCCAAAGAACAATGATCAATATATACAAACCCAAAGGTAATATTTTCAGAATTACAAACTCATGGGTTTTACTTTATTTTGTAGATTTAACTCAGAAAATTCAGGGCAGGCATAACTCTTGAGTTTATTTAAAAAAAAAAAAAAGGAGTGCCTGTAATGACTAGAATTGCAACTTATTAACCACCTCCCTCTTGGGCTATTTAGAGTGACCACCTATTGTCCAAACTAGGACAACTGAGAGTAAACGAGGCAACTATTAATAGTTATACCAGGAGGAAACCAGCACTAACCCTAACATATGAGAACAGATATCACCCTGGCTATTTTCACCATCTATGAGTTGGTTCATAAAGAAGGCTGAGTGCTGAAGATTTGATGCTTCCAAACTGTGGTTCTGGAGAAGACTCTTTAGAGTCCCTTCGACAGCAAGGAGATCAAATCAGTCAATGACAAAGGAAATCAATCTTGAATATTCATTGAAAGGACTAATGCTAAAGCTGAAGCTCCAATACGTTGGCCACCTGATGTGACTCACTGGAAAAGACCCTGATGCTGGGAAAGACTGAAGGCAGGAGGAGTAGGGGACAACAGAGGATGAGATTGTTAGATGGCATCACTGATTAAATGGGCATGAATTTGGGCAAACTCCAGGAGACGGTGATGGACAGGGAAGCCTGGCATGCTGCAGTCCATGGGGTTGCACAGAGTCAGACACAACTGAGTGACTCAACAACAAGTTCAAAAGATATCAAATTCAGTATGCCTCAGGCTTTCTAAAATAATTCAAGTTAATACCAACTTAATCTGTCAGATATGGAAACTGTACCATCTACACTGAAACTGTAAGAGGTTTCTTTGGAAAGATGCATTGTAGGACTTTTGGTCATAATTCAGTTCTTCATTTTCCTTTCCTTGTCAGCAAGCACTTGTACTCAAGTAACCCTTATGGCACTTAATAATGGCCCCAAAGTGCAAGAGTACTGATGCTGGCCAATTCAGATATGCCAAAGAGAAGTCATAACGTGCTTCAACTGCAAAGGTGAAAAGCTTTCAACTGAATAAGGAAAGAGAAGCAAAACCATATACTGAGGTTGCTAAGACTTAGAGTAACAAATCTTCTAACCATGAAACTGTGAAGGAAAAAGGAAACTTCATGCTAGTTTTGCTGTTACACTTTAAACTGCAAAAGTGAGATCCACAGCAAGTGGTAAGTGCTTTGTTAAGATGGAAAAGGTGTTGAATTTGGACAATAAGCTATTTTGAGAGAGACTACATTCACATAACTTATTACTGTATATTGTCTTAACTGTTCAAATATATTATTGTTGACAATCTCTTAATGTGAATAATTTGTAAATTAGGCTTTATCATAGTTAGGTATGTATAGGGAAAAACAGTATATATAGGGTTCAGTGCTGTCTGTGGTTTCACCGTCCATACTAGAGGGTCTCAGAACATATCCCCCACAGATAAGTGGGGGACTAGTGTACAAATGGGAGAAGGCAATGGCATCCCACTCCAGTACTCCTGCCTGGCAAATCCCATGGACGGAGGAGCCTGGTGGGCTGCAGTACATGGGGTCGCTAGGAGTCGGACACGACTGAGCGACTTCACTTTCACTTTTTACTTTCACGCACTGGAGAAGGAAATGGCAACCCACTCCAGTGTTCTTGCCTGGAGAATCCCAGGGACGGGGGAGCCTGGTGGGCTGCCGTCTATGGGGTCGCACAGAGTCGGACACAACTGAAGTGACTTAGCAGTAGCAGCAGTACTGTATAAATATATAAGCCTAGAACAAAAAGATGGAGAAGCTCTATACAGTCAGCAAAAACAAGACCGGGAGCTGACTGTAGCTCAGATCATGAACTCCTTATTGCCAAATTCAGACTTAAATTGAAGAAAGCAGGGAAAACCACTAGACCATTCAGATATGACCTAAATCAAATCCCTTATGATCATACAGTGGAAGTGAGAAATAGATTTAAGGGACTAGATCTGATAGAGTGCCTGATGAACTATGGACGGAAGTTTGTGACATTGTACAGGAGACAGGGATCAAGACCATCCCCATGGAAAAGAAATGCAAGAAAGCAAAATGGCTGTCTGGGGAGGCCTTACAAATAGCTGTGAAAAGAAGAGAAGAGAAAAGCAAAGGAGAAAAGGAAAGATATAAGCATCTGAATGCAGAGTTCCAAAGAATAGCAAGGAGAGATAAGAAAGCCTTCCTCAGTGATCAATGCAAAGAAATAAAGGAAAACAACAGAATGGGAAAGACTAGACATCTCTTCAAGAAAATCAGAGATACCAAAGGAACATTTCATGCAAAGATGGGCTCGATAAAGGACAGAAATGGTATGGACCTAACAGAAGCAAAAGATATTAAGAAGTGGCAAGAATATACAGAACTGTACAAAAAAGATCTTCAGGACCCAGATAATCACAATGGTGTGATCACTCACCTAGAACCAGACATCCTGGAATGTGAAGTCAAGTGGGCTGTAGGAAGCATCACTACCAACAAAACTAGTGGAGGTGATGAAATTTCAGTTGAGCTATTTCAAATCCTGAAAGATGATGCTATGAAAGTGCTGCACTCGATATGCCAGCAAATTTGGAAAACTCAGCAGTGGCCACAGGACTGGAAAAGGTCAGTTTTCATTTCAATCCCAAAGAAAGGCGATGCCAAAGAATGCTCAAACTACTGCATAATTGCACACTCATCTCACACGCTAGTAAAGTAATGCTCAAAATTCTCCAAGCCAGGCTTCAGCAATACATGAACCGTGAACTTCCAGATGTTCAAGCTGGTTTTAGAAAAGGCAGAGGAACCAGAGATCAAACTGCCAACATCCGCTGGATCATGGAAAAAGCAAGAGAGTTCCAGAAAAACATCTATTTCTGCTTTATTGACTACGCCAAAGTCTTTGACTGTGTGGATCACAATAAACTGTGGAAAACTCTGAAAGAGATGGGAATACCAGACCACCTGACCTGCCTCTTGAGAAATCTGTATGCAGATCAGGAAGCAACAGTTAGAACTGGACATGGAACAACAGACTGGTTCCAAATAGGAAAAGGAGTACATCAAGGCTGTATATTGTCACCCTGCTTATTTAACTTCTATGCAGAGTACATCATGAGAAACGCTGGGCTGGAAGAAGCACAAGCCGGAATCAAGATTGCCGGGAGAAATATCAATAACCTCGGATATGCAGATGACACCACCCTTATGGCAGAGAGTGAAGAGGAACTAAAAAGCCTCTTGATGAAAGTAAGAGAGGAGAGTGAAAAAGTTGGCTTAAAGCCCAACATTCAGAAAATGAAGATCAAGGCATCTGGTCCCATCACTTCATGGGAAAAAGATGGGGAAACAGTGGAAACAGTGTCAGACTTTATTTTTTTGGGCTCCAAAATCACTGAAGATGGTGACTGCAGATAGGAAATTAAAAGACGCTTACTCCTTGGAAGGAAAGTTATGATCAGCCTAGATAGCATATTAAAAAGCAGAGACATTGCTTTGCCAACAAAGGTCCATCTAGTCAATGCTATGGTTTTTCCAGTGGTCATGTATGGATGTGAGAGTTGGACTGTGAAGAAAGCTGAGTGCTTAAGAATTGATGCTTTTGAACTGTGGTGTTGGAAAAGACTCTTGAGAGTCCCTTGGACTGCAAGGAGATCCAACCAGTCCATTCTAAAGGAGATCAGTCCTGGGTGTTCATTGGAAGGACTAAAGCTGAAACTCCAATACTTTGGCCACCTCATGCGAAGAGTTGACTCACTGGAAAAGACCCTGATGCTGGGAGGGATTGGGGGCAGGAAGAGAAGGGGACGACAGAGGATGAGATGGCTGGATGGCATCACCGACTCGATGGACGTGAGTTTGAGTGAACTCCAGGAGTTGGTGATGGACAGGGAGGCCTGGTGTGCTGCGATTCATGGGGTCGCAGAGAGTCAGACACGACTGAGCGACTGAACTGAACTGAGAACAAATACACTAAAAAGGAAATTGAAGAAAACTCTTCTGGATTATGTTTGTTCTCAGTTTTCAATTCTATATCTGAAAAAGGGGATCTTAATTGTCAGATAGCCATAAATACTTGATTTAAGGTTAGTGATTTGGAAGCTGTATTAAAACTTGGTTGTATCCAAATAAACTGAGCCAGAGCAGTAGTGAGTGGAGATGCAGTGACATCTACTGTTCACTTCTATAATGAGCAACTCTTTTTACCTATTGTGAAGAGGAAGCTAAAGCTGCTAGTAACACCAGTGTGGATCAAGGAATGGACATCCATTTCAGACACACTGTTAAAGCAAGTGTAAAACTTTACATAAGTATCAAAAAAGTTCAACTTGTGGATTTAACACTGTAAACAAAGACAGGCAGAGTACCACTTCATTTAGAAATGTGGAAGAGGAGCCAGGAATGGGGGTCAGAGGACATTATCATTCAAGACTTTCATACAAGGTTCAATCTCATAAACTGATACCATGTGGCTTTTAAAGAACAATTCAATGGCAGGCAGCCTGAGGGAGACTCATTCTGTGCTCTCTTATTTTATACTTTCTAACCAAAGGCAACATTCCTTCACTCTATTATTAATTTTTTCCAAGCAAAATGCCTTGTCTTTTAGTATATTAATTCCTACTTTTGTCTTCCACTCATCTGTTTACCAAAATTGTCTTGTAAAATATGGTATGGATAGCATACTCGGCTATAGGTCATATGTTTCATTCTCTTAGCTCAGGAAACTCTTATGAGAAGGAACAGACTTTTCTGAAGGCTGTTAGCAGTACGAGACTAATGCTTTGACAGCGAAAGCTTCTTCAATACAACTCACTGAGCCTTAATCATACTTAAGCCATCATAGTCTCTTCACCTTGGCTATTTTTCTGTACTGTTCACAGATTCTACATAATAGCTGTAAAAGGAATGTCACTTAAGGAGTCCCTGATTCATAAACACCAAATAATAAACAGCCCAGTTCTGATTCTCCAAAGTCACTACCATGATGGAGCATTCTGCAGACTACATTACGAAGTCTTCTTCATACTACTACTTCTTCACTACACTATGAAGACTACATCTTCTCCATGGTACCATCTGAGCCCTCCTCATTCTACCTATAGACCTCACATTTCACCCCACACATAGTGTGTGTGTGTGTATTTTAATTAAACAAATTAAAAGGATGATAATGAATGGTCCAATAAGCTTATTTCAAACAGGCTGACCATTTCCAATTCTTGCCAGAGCACCTTAACTACTGAGATTAAACCTGCCAACCAGGTATTTCACTATCTCTCATTCAAGTACTAAGCAGGCCCGACCCTGCTTAGCTTCTGAGATCAGAAGAGAACCCGTGCATTCAGGATGGCATGGCCGTATACCAGGTTATTTCACTGTCTCTGATGATAAAACCACAGCTGTAAGAAACTTTAGGAGTTATCTAATGGAACTGTTTCACTTTCTAGATGAAGGATTTGTGGTCTGGAGGTAGAAGTGATGGCCCAAGGTCAGACTTCAAGTTAGAAGTTAACCATGATGATTATCAAGAACTTCTAGCTCTTAGTATAGCTTTTTAAACCCACATTTCTTTCTTCCCCACAGGAATTTGGGAACCAAGTGTCTAGGGAATGAAAGCTTTAGTTAAGTCAGTCTCATTTCCCAGGACCATAATATCTTTACTGATAGGCATATGATCTTTGGCACCAATAACAAGAATGGGTCAACACAGGATGTACTAGAAAAGTAGCCAAGAAAATATAACCAAGTATCAAGCCTACACTGTCAAGACTTACTGAGCAAATGGAGAAACTGAGTTTAGATGTCTTGCCTTAAGGCAAATTTTTAAAAAGCACCTGAGCCAGAACTTTGGGGTGAGAAGGTGATGCAAATCTTATTTCCTTCAACTCGTCTCTTTTACATATAATAAAACCTGTAATAGTAAGTATAAACTTTTAATAAGTCTATACTTCCTTTTGTAGAAATGTGTCATAAATTACTGAAGAAAGAACATAACCTTTTAACTCTTAAGTTTAGACTATCAGAAGTGTGGAGTAAAATGGAAACATTAAACTTGTAGACAAAATCCATCATCTTAATCAATCATGCTGACATACAAACACATCCCAGATTAAAGAATATGAAAACCACTTAAATAACATCATAATAAAAGTAAACAAGCACCTACGATTTGTCCACTACAATAGAAATAGTTTAAAAAAATGAGTACAATATTAGAACTGGTAAACTTGTTTCTTGTGGGAATATAGGTTACAATATATTTATAGTACAGGAACGGGTATACTGGGCTGAATGTAAGTAAATGGATAGTGGGTGCAAGGTTTTTCTTCATGGAAGAAGGACATTACAGTAAAGCAAGCAAAGAAGGCATTCTAAAACCCTGAGGTACTGGATTAAAGTCAGACACATCAATACAAACTCACCATTATCCTAATATATATACAAATAAAGAAACAGAAACAACTAGACATTCTGCATACAGGGGTAGTGGGCATATACACACACTCTAGCTCTAATTACTAATGTGACCTACAAGTAATGACTCCCCAGGAGCAATGGCCACTCCTAGTGTTCAGTGGTTCCTAAACACTATTCTCTAATGAAAAAAACCAAGGGCTTCTTGGAGAAATGGCTAATTCTAGGGCTGGGGCATGGAAAATTTAAGAAAAGCCTGGAACATCTTGTTGCACCAGAAAGTAAGGAAGTGCTCAAAACACAAAAAGATGGAGCATGTTACAGGGATACAGGAGCCATCTGAAAGAGCTCCCTCTGGAGCTGGAACAACATGGGCGACAAGATAATGGAGCACTGCATTGTAACTCCAATTATAAAATAAATATACATGAGTTCATAGTTCTATAAATAAATGAGGGAGAAGAGACAAACTTTCTTACAAAAGAATTCCAAATAATATACATACATACATATAGATAGACAGATAGATATAGATATATAATATATAAAGATACTCTCCCTTCCAAGAGGTACAGCTTAATTCTATACACCGTCCCCAACCCACTCTATCTTAGTGATAGCATAGGGAAAGAGAAAAGGATTAACTTTATGGTGGAGAAACTGGCAAACAAACTACTTAACCAAGTGACCAAGGTTAGTTTCATCAGAGATATTTTGCAAATATCAAGTACCCCTACCTCGCCATAGGGCACTTCAGGGCACTTCACTTTCGTAGTATTCTTTCCTAAACTTGTAACATCAGTCCAATAATGTGGAAAACATCAGATAAGCTCAGACTGGAGGACATTATAAAGGACAGTTTATATAAAGGATACTTGCCAGTATTCCTCAAAACTATCAGGGGATATGAAAAACATGCAAAGACAGAAACTGTCACAGACCAGAGGAGACTGGGACACATGACCAGTAAGCGTAACATGGGACTCTAGTTTCTGGAACAGAAGGATTTCTGACACAGAAAGGTAGGAAAAACGATGAAATGCAAAGTCTGGAGTTGAGTTCATAGTAAGGTACCAACATCGGCGCCTTCACACTAGCAAGAGTGTCGTGACTATGTAAGATGCTAACAACGGGGCAAACCGGGTACATGGGAACTCTGTTCATCTATGAAACTAACTGTAAAGCTAAAAATTGTTACAAGTTTACTAAAATAATTAGTATAGTATTTTAAAAGTGTATTTTCAGACATTAAAAGGTAAAGTTGTAACAAAGCCAACACTAACAGTTCTCTCTGTAGTGAAGTGACGACAAAGGAGAGTACTTTGATCTACAGGGGACAGAACAAAGCTGTAGCAGGGCAGGCAGGAGGAGCCATCACTCACTCAGTTCTTCAGAGGCCTCAAAAAGACCACCCCATCAACTGGACTCGAGTCATTCCTACCTGCAGGGAAATCTCACCCTTATGGGTCAGCCCCTTCTCAGTAGTGCAGTAAGGGCATTACAGTCTTCAAACAGGAACAGCAAGGACTGCACAAATGAACCAGCTTGATGTGGATACTGGGCTGAAACTGCCTAATTCCAGAGCCTGCCTGTGCCCCACACAAGATGCAAATGGAAGCCACGGAAAGCAAGTGATAAACTGCTGCATTAATAGGTTCTACTTGGTCTGGGTTCCCAAGGGGAAAGGGCTGGAGGCTTCAGAAAGTACCACTTTCAAAGATCCATTATATAAGGACACCTCAAAGTAATTCCAACTGTGGCTAGGACTGAAATCTCAGTCTTCTGAGCTCTAGAACAACTGCCTTGGGCTCATCCCCAAGAGCTGTGAGACAGCACCAGGAGACACAGGCTGGTTTTAGCCACTCCTAGATTTGGATTTGGAGACTGCAAATTCAAATCCTTCCTAAAGCTCAACTCATCTTCAAAGCACTGTAGGAACTCCATATTTCTCCCTGAGGATTAAGAAACAACTTAGGTCTACAGAGGTAAACAGGCTCTAGTCAGCTGCTGGGCTACAAGCCATAGGGGCTCATGTTTCATTTCCAGAGTAGGGAGGCTGGGTGTGCGCTGCCTGGCTTCAGTGAGAAGGGAGTCAATGGAAAGGAGAGTCTGCGCGCTGGTGCTCTGGCAGCCTGAAACATGCCTCTATCAGGTAGTGCAAAGGTCGGCGTTACAGCAGGTCTCGACACCTCTGTCTCTGTCCAGCATCAATCTCCAGTCTGCATTTCCATACTCTTTACTCCACACACGCTTTGCTCCCATGACACCTGCCCAGGCACTTAGATACTTTCACTATTAACACAACACCTACCTTAGGATCTACGGGGGAAGGGACAGCCGGGCTCCAGTTCATCCGCTCCTCACAGGCAACTCTTGATTTCTGGGGCCTAGGCGCCATCTACAGCAGAGTGACTGCTCCAGGGCTGCCTCTACTCAACTCCGCCTCCCTCCCCATCTTCACTCCCCTCCATCTTGCCACACTGTGTAGTAAAAACGTATCCCTTAGTTTCATATTTTCTCAGGAATTTCTTTTTAAAATTTACTTTTGATGGAAAGATAACTGCTTTACAATACTGTGTTAGTCTCTGCCATACATCAACGAGAACCAGCCACAGGTATACATGTGTCCTCTCCCTCCTGAACCTCCCTCCCACCTCCCACCCCATCCCACCTCGCCAAGTGGTCACAGAGACCCAGTCTGCGTTCCCTGAATCACACAGCACATTCCCACTGGCTGTCTATTTTACATATGGTAGTGTGTCTGCTTCCATGCTGCTCTCTCAATTCATCCCATCCTCTCCTCCCACTTCCCTTTGTCCCTAAGTCTGATCTCTGTGTCTGCATCTCCACTGCTGCCCTGCAAACAGGTTCGTTAACAGTCCCCAAGCAGCAGGAGGAAATAAACGGCAAGTGGCAGACTTTTTTTTTTCTTTTCTCTTCTAATCCTGCATTGTCAAGGCACCTGGTTCCACTTGAACTGAACTTTATCTCAAATCTTGAGCTAACCAATGAGTTTTTCTCAGGGACATATCTTCCTTAAGGGAGAAGGGGACGACAGAGGATGAGACAGTTGGATGGCATCAATGACTCAACGGACATGAGTTTGAGTAAGCTCCAGGAGTTGCTGATGGGCAGGGAGGCCTGGCGTGCTGCAGTCCATGGGGTCGCAAAGAGTCAGACACGACTGAGTGACTGAACTGAAGCTATGTTAATGAACTATGTATTTGCTTGAAAATCTGCCTTTCTTCAAGATTCATGTCAATTGTTTTATGACTGGGGATGACTCACCTGGTGCCAATGCTACCTCAAAATGCATGTTGTGGGTGAGGGGGTCTGGTGCAACTCTCTCAGTTTTGAGGTGTTTCCTTCCTCTAATTAGCAGCTTCCTAATAGGTAAATAACTCCTTGCTAAAAACTAGCAAGGGGGCATTCTTTCTGTCCCCTTCTGATGTCTATGTCAGAAGCTTTCACTATCTCTTTTATACTTTAATAAAACTTTGCTACACATAAAGCTCTGAGTGATCAAGCCTTGTCACTGGCTCCAGGTCAAATTCCTCTCCTCCGGAGGCCAAGAATCCCGGCATCCTTCACAGCTCGTAGCAGTAACCTTTCAGTACCGTCTTTCTAGATTCCACATATATGCATTAATATACAATATTTGTTTTTCTCTTTCTGACTTACTTCACTCTTTGTAATAGGCTCTAGGTTCATCCACTTCATTAGCACTGACTCAAATGCGCTCCTTTTTATGGTTGAGCAATATTCCATTGTATATACATACCACAGCTTCTTTATCCATTCATCTGTTGATGGACATCTAAGTTGCTTCCATGTCCTTACTACTTTAAATAGTGCTGCAATGAACACTGGGGTATATGTGTCTATTTCAATTATGGCTTTCTCAGGGTATATGCCCAGAAGTGGGATTGCTGGATCACATGGTAGTTTTATTCCTAGTTTTTTAAGGAATCTCCATATTGTTCTCCATAGTGGCTGTATCAATTTACATTCCCATCAACAGTGCAAGAGGGTTCCCTTTTCCCCACATCCTCTCCAGCATTTATTATTTGTAGATCTTTTTATGATGGCCATTCTGACTGGTGTGAGGTAAGGAATTTCATTTTAAAATGAAAACGCCTCCATAAGGAACATATTAAGCTACATTAACCTCATCATTAGATTAGCCAATAGGCCTAAGAGCACAAGGGGGAGAAGAAAGAGAAGCCCAGGACAGAGCACTGGAAGCCTGGATGAGACGAGACAGTGAGGGGTATTCAGTGCCCGGAATAGGGAGAGAGGCTCAGAAAGAAAAGCAGACATGGCAACAACAAAGAGACGATTCATTTTCACAGTTTTTTCAAATCACGCCCTATGTAATAATCACGAGCTTCTGCCGTAACACGGCAGGTGAGGGGAGAGAGGGGGTTTTAGTCGTCATTTAATCTCTTATTAAATTTTAGGATTAAAAATAAATAAATAAATTTTAGGATTTAATAATCTCTTATTAAATTTTAGGATTTAATAATCTCTTATTAAATCTTAGGATTTAATAAGGTCTTAGGAAATAAGGATTCCTACTTCCCAAACCCAGTAAAATCAGTGCCACGAAATGAAGAGTAAAAACATACACAGGTCTGAGACAAAAGATGAAAACTGGCTCAGAATGGGGGGAAAATTGCCATTAATTGGGCTGGAAGGACAGACACAGAGAAAGGTAGACACAAAGATAACAGGAGACACTGTTTCTCGCAAGGTCATTCAGATGCTGTAAAATGTTATACTGACTCTCTTTCAGTGGCTACTTGCTTTCTTATCAATGATGCCCCCAGATTAGCTTTGTTAGAGCCATCTATTATCACTGAGGCTATCCAACTGCCAAAGTGCCCTTCCCCACAACATCACCCAAATCCTAATAATCCTCCCCTCTAGCCCTACCTCAGAAACAGCAGCCAATCCAAAATTAATCCCACTTCCCCAGAGCCTTTTCTGACTCCTTCAGCAGGAACCCAAGCTTACAGAAGCTGCTGACCCCGGCCGATGTCATACATGGCACCCCACAGTTCCCCTGGAATGCCTTCTCTCACCACATGTCAATCAATACGCTTTTGTCAGACTACAGGCTCATTTCAGGTGCTCTCTGAACCCAGATGCCCTCCTCTCCTCCCACTCCCAGCCTCAACTCCTAGAAGCACAGAGATTCCACCCCTTCCTACCAGTCTTCTCTTCTTGTACAACTACCCTCCCCTGAAGTAGGCCTACCACCAGCTGATAACAAAAGGAAAGAGGAGTGAATTCGGGGAGGGGAAGAAAAAAAAAAAAAAAGAGGAGTGAATTCAGGAGGCCAGAAAAAAAGAAAGAGGAGGAGGCCAAAGAATAAAGGAAAACCAGGAGTATACAGTACTCAAGAAGCCTAGTGACAAAAGTATATCAAGGAGAACAGAATTATTAACTGGACCCAGTGCAGCTAACAAATCAAGTAAGTTGAGAACTGAGAACAAAGCACTGGCTGCAGCATCATGTAGGTCACTGGTGATTTTGAAAAGAGCAGCAGTTTTAGTGGCGTAGGAGGGACAGAAGCCTGAATGGAAAGAAGTCATGAGACTAGGCAAACAGGAGGGAATATCCATTTCTGATACTATCAGGAATGTGAAAAAGAGAAGAGAAATGGGGAAGAAGCTAGAGAAAAATTAATAGTACATTATTTATATATGCAACAGCAAGAAATTTTTTTTATCAATCCAACCTATACGTACTTTTTCAAGGCATGTAAAACAATAATGTGTGCCAATATTATGTCTCCAAAGGATTTTTATTTCATATTGGAAGAAGTTTTAAATAACTCAGATGTCCATCAATGGAGTCTAAGCTAGAAAAATGAAGACATATCTAGCAAAGAGAATACACCACAGCCAGAAAAAGAATGAAGATTTCTACACTAATCTCTAGAATTAAGTGGAAAAAAAAGTAAGATGTATATCAGTATCTATAGTTATAACACTCCTTTGTAAGATAAGGGACACATTTACATACATCTGCTGGTGTCTGCAAAACACAACTCCAAATGGACACTCCATAAATGAATAAACAGAAACGAGCGCCTAGAGTAAGAGCAGCGGCCTAACTGAAAGGGGCAGCACGGGAGGGAGATGTCTGGGGAAACATCCCAGGATGGTGACGGCACACAGGGTAGGAGTGCTCGATAAATACAAAAAAATATTAAATTATTTATGCAGAAGTACTTAGCACTGTAAGTGACATTAAAAAAAAATGTTTACTGTGTTACTTTGTTGGAAGATAGAGTCAATGATAAGAATAAAGTCTGATGATTGGTGACATCATCAGTAGTCAGGACTACTGTAGTAGTAGAGGACTCTAACAATAACAGTGAAACAGATTTCTTGTATAAAATCTAAGAGTTTTTGATACCTATAAAAAGGATATATAATCTTTAATGCTCATCATTCATTAGTTTCACCAAAGTAAATAGAGCAATAAACCCTTACTCTTAAAGAACTGCAATTAAAGGTAAAGAATTAAGCATTTAATCTAGCCTTATTTGTAAAACTCAATTTCAGGAAAATAAATCATTGTTGATAAAGAAAAGCTTCTTCCCCCCAGAACTACCCCAGCTAATAAATGTGGGGGAAAATTGCCATTCTCTAACCCCTATTTGAAATGATTCAGGCAATAATCAATGAACAAAAACATTAGGCAAAAGGTTGGTTGATGGGGAGGATCTTTGCAGGGATCAGGCTGTTACCACTTGAACCTTTTCACTGATCTCAGCATCACTAAGAGTCAAACAATTTTGAAAAAGAAGAATGGCGGTATCACACTTCTTGATTTCAAGTATTATTACAACAAAACAATAGTAATCCAAATAGTGTGGTATTTACAAACAGACATAAGGATCATGGAAGAGAATGAAGAGCTCAAAAATAAACCCTCACATTTAAGGTCAAATGATTTTTGACAAGAATACTAAGCATTCAATGGCAAAGGGAAATATTTTCAACAAATGGTGGTGGGAAAACTGGATATCCACATGCACAATGATTAATTTGGATCCTTATCTTACACCATATATAAAAATTAAATGGATCAAAGATCTAGACATAAACCTCTTAGAAGAAAAGAGTCATGACACTGGATCTGGAAGTAATTTCTTGGATTTGACTCCAAAACACCAAAGAAAAAAGATAAATTGGACTACATCAAAATTAAAACGGTTATCCTTCAGGTCATTTATCCGTTCTTCTGCCTCAGTTATTCTGCTATGGATCCTTCTAGCATATTATTCATCTCTGTTTCTTCTTTAGTTCTTCTAGGTCTTTGGTAAACATTTCTTATATCTTCTCAATATTTGCCTCCATTCTTTATCCAAGATCCAGAATCATTTTCACTATCATTATTCTGAATTCTTTTTCTAGAAGGTTGCCTATCTCCACTTCATTCAGTTGTTTTTCTGGGGTTTTATCTTGTCCTTTCATCTGAGACATAACTTTCTGCTTTAACATGCTGATTGACTTTCTGTAATGTGGTTTTTGTTTTAGTCACTGTGGGACTGTGGTTCTTGCTTCTTCTGTCTGCCCTCTGATGGAGGAGGCTAAGAGGCTTGTGTAAGCTTCCTGATGGGAGGGACTGCTGCTGCTAAGTCGCTTCAGTCGTGTCTGACTCTGTGCGACCCCATAGACGACAGCCCACCAAGTTCCCCTGTCCCTGGGATTCTCCAGGCAAGAACAATGGAGTGGGTTGCCATTTCCTTCTCCAAAGCATGAAAGTGAAAAGTGAAAGTGAAGTAGCTCAGTTGTGTCTGACTCTTAGCGACCCCATGGACTGTAGCCCACCAGGCTCCTCCGTCCATGGGATTTTCCAGGCAAGAGTACTGGAGTGGGGTGCCATCGCCTTCTGGTGGTGAAAAAAACTGGGCCTTCCTCTAGTGGGCAGGGCCTTGCTCAGTAAAGCTTTAATCCAACTATCTGCTGATGAGTGAGGTTGTGCTCCCTCCCCGGTATTTTTTGGCCTGAGGTGACCCAACCCTCTGGTTGATGGCAACCTCCAAGGGGGACCTTCCAGGCTGCTGCCCCATTCCTGTGGTGAGCCCCTGCCAATCCATGCCTCCCCCACAGGAAACCATCCAACACTAGCAGGCAGTTTTGGTTCAGTCTCCTGTGGGGTCACTCCTTTCTTCTGAGTCTTGGTGCACAAAAGGTTTTGTTTGTGCCCTGCAAGACTGGAGTCTGTTTTCCTGGAAATCACTGCTGTAGAAGCGAATAAGAAAGAAGAATGAGAAGAAATGAAGACAGCCTAAGAGACCTCTGGGACTACATTAAACACACCAACATTCACACAGTAGGGGTCCCAGAAAGAGATTAGAAAGAAAAAGGACCTGAGAAAATATTTATAATAAGATAAAAATATTTATAATAAATATTTATAATTTATTAATAAGAGATTAATAGCTGAAAACTTCCCAAACATGGGAAAAGAAATAGTCAACCAAGTACAGGAAGCACAGAGAATCTCAGGCAGGGTAAACCAAAGACGGAACACACTGAGACACACCATAATCAAACCAACAAAAATTAAAGACAGAGCTGTGCTTAGTCACTCAGTCGTGTCCAGCTCTTTGCTACCCCATGGACTGTAGCCTGTGAGGTTCCTCTGACCATGGAGATTCTCCAGGCAAGAATATTGGAGTGGGTTGCCATGCCCTCCTCCAGGGAATCTTCGCAACCCAGGAATCAAACCCAGGTCTCCCACATTGCTGGCGAATTCTTTACATCTGAGCCACCAAGGAAGCCCTAAAAAATATTAAAAGCAACAAGGGAAATGACAAATAACATTCAAGGGAACTCCCTTCAGGCTATCAGCCCATTTCTCAACAGAAACTCTACAAGCCAGAAGGGAATGACATGATCTATTAAAAGTGATGAAAGGAAAAAAAAGAAAAAAAGTGATGAAAGGAAAAAACCTACAACCAAGAATACTCTATGGAGCAAGACTCTCCTTCAGATTTGATGGAGAAATCAAAAGCTTTCTAGACAAGCAAAAGTTAAGAGAATTTAGCACCACCAAACCAGCTTTACAACAAATGCTAAAGGAACTTCTCTAGGCAGGAAACAAGAGGAAAAGACCTACCTACAGAAAATAAACCCAAAACAATTAAGAAAATGATAAAAGGATCATACATATTGATAATTACCTTAAATATAAATGGATTAAATGCACCAACCAAAACACACAGACAGGCTGAGCAGGTGTATGCACTTCCACTCAGCACATCACTCTGCTTGACCCCCCAAATTGTATGTAATTGTGTTATATTGTTAGGTTAATCATGTTATCATTGTGCCTTGCAATTGTAATTATTTTTTATTTTTTGTCTGGCTGTTGACTGTGAAAACTGATAGAACACCTTTCACTACTGCGATTATGTAACTATTACTCACAACACCACTGTATCATGATTGGTCAGCAGAAAAACAATAGAATTCTATATTATCAAAACTAACATTTAATAGAAAACTCTAGAATTACTTTTTAAAATCCAGATGCATATCAGAATTATTTTGGAATTTTTTGAAAACTACAAATGTACAGGTATTACTTTATATTTATTAAATCTATTATATTTAAATTATTAATGACATCATTCAAGATGCTCCTATTCTTATTTTTTCTGCACTTGATAAAATATTCTCAGAGAAATGTTAACGTGTCTCACTATGATAATATATATATATATTTTTCCCTTATATTTCTTCTTATTTTTGCTTTATATATTTTGGTTTCTGTTAGGTGTCTAATGTTTTATGATCTCTATCTTCTTTGTGAATTGTACCTTTTATCAGTAAAAATATTCATATTTGTGTCATTAAAAACAAACAAACAACAACCCAGGGAAAAAACAATTAAAATGTTTGTGGATCAAATGACACAATCAATAGAGTGCAAAGGCAAACCATGAAATGGAGAAAAAACTTACAAATCAATATCTGATAATGGGCCAAAAAGTTGGTTTGGGTTTTTCTGTTAACATCTTACATAACTACTTTATACACTGGTCAATCCAACATATATAAAGAACTCCTAAAAAAATAAAACTCATAACCTGAGTTTTAAAATGGGCAAAGGGCCTTGTGCCTGATTGCATCTGAGAAAGAAAGATGGGTCACCAGCGGCTCTACTGGAGTCATCCAGGAAAACCAGGCCAGGGTTCTTACTCTTGCTGCATCTGCTCAAACCCGCATTGTCTGATCCAAAAACACAGCCTTAATATGCTGTTTCCAACAGTACCTGAAGGATATAGGCTTCACTTAGTTGGACTAAGTGAACTTCCTTGAATGGGTCACCCAGGACATCTACCTTACCACAGAGACAATGCACATTAAAAAAAAAAAAAAACCCTTTTCAATTATGTTTTAATGTGAATGGAACAATCAACTGACTACAGAAATCTTTTAAAAACTTACTAACTAATCTCAATGGATTCATCTTTAAAATATGTGACTTATTTTCCCTCAGTTATATAAAAGTATTCATGCTGGGGGGTAAAATGTGCAAAAGGACTTTTGAACAGACAAACAGAAGGACCTAAAAGCACAGGTAAAGATGCTCAGTATCATTCATCATTAGAGAACTATAAATTAAAACTACAATGCAATACTATCTCATACTCATTAGGATGGCTACTGTCAAAAACAAAACAAAAGCAGAAAATAGTAAGTCTGGACAAGGATGTGGAGAAACTGGAACTCTTGTACCCTGGGGAGAGTAGAATGGTATAGCCACTATGGAAAACAGTATGGCATTTCCTCAAAAAATTAGAAATATTTTGCCACATGGTTCAGCAACCCTCACTTCTAGGTATACACCCAAAAGAACTAAAAGCAGAGTTTCGAAGAGGGATTTGTATACCTGTTTTCATAGCAGCATTATTCATAATACTAAAATGGAGAAGCAATCCAAGTGTACATCAATGGATAGATGATTTTAAAATGTGGAATATACATACAACGGAATATAATTCAGCTTCATAAAACTGGGAAATTCTGAACCATGTTAAAACTTGGATGAGCCTTTAAGATGAACTGAAATAAATAGCCAGTCACAAAAGGACAAAAACTGTGATACCACTCATCTGAGGTACCTAGAGAGATAGGAAGTACAATGGTGGTTGTCAGGGGCTGGAGGGAGAAGGAAAAGAGGAGTTAATATTTAATAGGTACCAAGTTTCACTCTTGCAAGAGTTCTGGAGATAGATGGTACTGATGGTTGTAAAACAATGTGAATGCACTTAATGCCACTGACCTGTATACTTAAAAATGGTTAAGATGGTAAATTGTTATGGGTATTTATTTCACCACAATTAAACAAACAAAACCCTGAGGTCTAGTAACTTTGAATTAGTAGCTCAGGGTCAATCAGTAATATATTACATGGCAGCATCAAAACCAGAGGTCAGATCTTTTAACTCCTGGACTAGTGCTTACTTCCTCCCTACCTCCCGCTTCCTTCCCTCCCCAGTCAGCTTTGAGCATTCCACAAACCAGTAAAGACAGTACTCATGGACACAACTGTTCCTGGCAAAAAAGATGAAAATATTAACATTCTAATAATTAAAACTTTTATAGCCCACTAATATAACTGAATGGACGATAGTGCAACTGCAGAAAACCAATACAGCCTGAAAATACATTTAAGCAACTTAAATTACTAATTTAAATCTCAAAGTATAATCAAAACTACAAAGGGAATCAAAACTATAGCACATTAAGAGCCAAACATATGCAACTGGCATGAAACACACAGAATTAAACTGGTATTTAAACTATCATTTTGCATTAACTTTTTTTTGTTCCTAAGTACCCCTTCCTCTTCATTTCCACTCCAGCCACTTAACAGGCCAGAATATTCTCCTGGCTTGAATCTGGGCACAGAGCTTTGAGAGAACAAATGATTATCATCCCTAGACTGAAGTAGCAGCAACCACCACCTTGGGGTGTTAGGACTTCCTCAAGGCCACCGAGACTTTCTAACCCTACAGCGGGAGCCACCCTCACTACCGTCTCGCTGCTGAGGTGCAGCGCACTGCGCCTTTCAGTCTGGACCACAAGTCTGCTACTCGTCTCTTTCAGACGCCCGTCACCTTCAATCTATCTCCCACTCTTTGCACACACAGAACCTTCAATTCAAGTCAAACTGCATTAGTCAAGCTCAACCATAGTTTATACTTATTTATTACAACCTGGAAGTGTGATACGCTGCCAATCTGAATCTTTCCAGTTAAATTACTGCATCTCTGGGGAAGCCCCTTCAGACACCATTTGACCTAGAATGTTATTATTTCCTAATGTTTATTATTACTATTATTGAAAAGAAGCATTGTAAACAGATTGTATTATTTTTAAAAGTAGATGCAGGTTCACCACAAAACTGAGAAGATAATATACTCTCTGCTCCACATACACACCATCTCTTTTACCATCAATATCCCATGAAGTGATGTATCTGTTACAACTGATGAACCTACACAGATGCATTATTATCGTCTGAAGTCAACAGCTAGGGTTCACTCTTGGTGTTGCACATTCTGCGGGTTTTGATAAATGTATGATGACATGTCTCTATCACTACAATATCCCACAGAATAGTTTCACTGCCCTGTGCTCTGCCTATTCCCTCACCAGCCACTGGCAACCACTGTTTCCACAGCTGTGCCTTTTCTAGTATGCTAATACAGTTGGAATTGTACCTTTTCAGACCAGCTTTTTAATTTAGTAATACGCACTTAAAGTTCTTCTGTATCTTTTCATGAACTGAAGGCTCATTTCTTTTTAGTTTATTTATCCATTCACCTACTGAAGCACATTTTGACTGCTTCCAAGTTTTGGCAATTATGAATAAAACTGCTGTAAATATGGTAAGAATATTTTAGTTTAGTAAATATTCTAAATCAAGCAGAGACAGCCCCTCCTCTCTTCCTAGTTTGCTGAGAGTTCAATCACAAATAGGTACTGAATTTTAGCAAATGATTTTTCTGTATCTACTGATATGAACATGCTGATTTTTCTTATCCTGTTGATATAGTTAATTATATTAACTGATTTTTTGAATGTTGAACCAGCCTTGAATATCTGGGATAAATTTCATTTGGACGTAGTGCTATTATTCTTTCTGTGCATTATTGGCTTTGATATGCTAATATTTTGTTGATAATTTTTACATCTATATTCATGAGATAATGGTCTATGATTTTCTTGCCTTGTACCGTCTGCTTTGGCATTAGGATAATGCTGGCCTCTTGAATGAGTCACAAAGTATTCTTTCTGCTTCATTCTTCTGGAAGAGATCCCAGAGTAGTTGTATAATTTCTTCTTTAAATGTCTGGTAGAATTCAGTAGTGAACTCACCTAAGCCTGGTGCTCTCTATTTTCTAAGATTAGTAATTGTTGGTTCAATTTCTCTATAGAAACGGCCAATACTTATTTCTTCTTTTGTGACTCTGGTAGATTGTACGCATCAAGAAATTGATCTATCACATCTAAATCCATCTATCACATTTGTGGGCATTACATATGTTTGTTACCAACACAAGTTGCTCATTAATATTCCTTTATCATTCTCTAAATGTCTGTGGGATCTGAGTTGATGCTCTCTTTCATTTCTGACTTTAGTAATTTGTGTTCTCTTCCTTTTCTTTCTTAGCCTGGCCAGAAGTTCCTGACTTAATCTTTTCAAAAAACTGTTTTGGGTTTTGTTGATTTTCTCTATTGATTTTCTGCTCTAATTTACATTTTACTTCTGATTTAATTTGCTCTTACTGTTTTAGTTTCCTAAAGTGAAAGCTTTGATTAGAGATTTTAGGTTTTTCTTTTTCTAATATATGTATTCAGTGTTGTAAATTTTGCTTTAAGTACTGCTTAAAGTAGAGCAAACTGCTTTTCACAATTTTGATAGGTGTTATTTTCATTTTCATTTAGTTCAAAGTATTTAGATTTCTCTTGAGATTTCTTCTTTGATCCATGTGTCAGTTAGAAGTGTGGGGATTTTCCCACTAGCTCTCTGTTGCTGCTTTCTAGTTTAATTTCATTGTAGCCTGAGAGGATACATTGTATAATTTCTATTCTTTTAAATTTGTTAAAGATATTTTATGGCCCAGAATGTGGTTTACCTTGGCAAAAGTTTCATGTGAGCCTAATAATAATGTATATTCAGCTACTGTTCAGCAGTTGCATATGTCAATGATATCCAGCAGATTGTTGGTGGTGTTGAGTTCAACTATGTCCTTAATGGTTTTCTGCCTGCTGGGTCTGTCCATTCCTGGTAGTTCAGTTCAGTTCAGTCGCTCAGTCGTGTCCGACTCTCTGCGACCCCATGAATCGTAGGAGGCCAGGCCTCCCTGTCCATCACCATCTCCTGGAGTTTGCCCAAACTCATGTCCGTCGAGTCGGTGATGCCATCCAGCCATCTCATCCTCTGTCGTCCCCTTCTCCTCCTGCCCTCAATCCCTCCCAGCATCACAGTCTTTTCCAATGAGTCAACTCTTCGCATGAGGTGGCCAAAGTACTGGAGTTTCAGCTTTAGCATCAGTCCTTCCAATGAACACCCAGGCCTGATCTCCTTTAGAATGGACTGGTTGGATCTCCTTGCAGTCCAAGGGACTCTCAAGAGTCTTCTCCAACACCACAGTTCAAAACCATCAATTCTTTGGCGCTCAGCTTTCTTCACAGTCCAACTCTCACATCCATACATGACTACTGGAAAAACCATAGCCTTGACTAGACGGACCTTTGTTGGCAAAGTAATGTCTCTGCTTTTGAATATGCTGTCTAGGTTGGTCATAACTTTCCTTCCAAGGAGTAGGCGTCTTTTAATTTCATGGCTGCAATCACCATCTGCAGTGATTTAGCCCCCTAAAATAAAGTCTGACACTGTTTCCACTGTTTCCTCATCTATTTCCCTTGAAGTGATGGGACCAGATGCCATGATCTTCGTTTTCTGAATGTTGAGCTTTAAGCCAACTTTTTCACTCTCCACTTTCACTTTCATCAAGAGGCTTTTTAGTTCCTCTTCACTTTCTGCCACTTTTAGTTCCTCTTCACTTTCTGCCAGGTGGTGTCATCTGCATATCTGAGGTTACTGATATTTCTCCCATCGAAAAGCAAAGGAGAAAAGAAAAGATATAAGCATCTGAATGCAGAGTTCCAAAGAATAGCGAGGAGAGATAAGAAAGCTTTCCTCAGGGATCAATGCAAAGAAATAGAAGAAAACAACAGAATGGGAAAGACTAGAGATCTCTTCAAGAAAATTAGAGATACCAAGGGAACATTTCATGCAAAGATGGGCTCAATAAAGGACAGAAATGATATAGACCTAACAGAAGCAGAAGATATTAAGAAGAGGTGACAAGAATACACAGAAGAACTGTACAAAAAAGATCTTCATGACCCAGATAATCACGATGGTGTGATCACTCACCTAGAGCCAGACATCCTGGAATGTGAAGTCAAGTGGGCCTTAGGAAGCATCACTACCAACAAAGCTAGTGGAGGTGATGGAATTCCAGTTGAGCTATTTTCAAATCCTGAAAGATGATGCTGTGAAAGCGCTCCACTCAATATGCCAGCAAATTTAGAAAACTCAGCAGTGGCCACAGGACTGGAAAAGATCAGTTTTCATTCCAATCCCAAAGAAAGGCAATGCCAAAGAATGCTCAAACTACTGCATAACTGCACTCATCTCACACGATAGTAAAGTAATGCTCAAAATTCTCCAAGCCAGGCTTCAGCAATACGTGAACCGTGAACTTCCAGATGTTCAAGCTGGTTTTAGAAAAGGCAGAGGAACCAGAGATCAAATTGCCAACATCTGCTGGATCAGCGAAAAAGCAAGAGAGTACCAGAAAAACATCTACTTCTGCTTTATTGACTATGCCAAAGCCTTTGACTGTGTGGAAATAAACTGTGGAAAATTCTGAAAGAGATGGGAATACCAGACCACCTGACCTGCCTCTTGAGAAACCTGTACGCAGGTCAGGGAGCAACAGTTAGAACTGGACATGGAACAACAGCCTGGTTCCAAACAGGAAAAGCAGTACGTCAAGGCTGTGTACTGTCCCCCTGCCTATTTCCGGTAGAGGAGTACTGACATCTCCAGCTCCCGTGGTAGAGTCATCTGTGTCTCCCTGCAGCTCTATCACCTTCACCTCCCAGAGTCTCAGCGTCTGTTGTCAGGTGCACACAAATTAAGAATTGTTACCCATGCACAACTACCGAGCTCCTGCTCTAGGGCCCATGAGCCACAACTACCGAGGCCCTGCACCACAGCTACTGAAGCCCGAGTGTCCTAGAGCCTGCAAGCCACAACTACTGAGCCTGTGTGCTGCAACTACCAAAGCCCACGCACCTAGAGCCTATGCTTCCCAACAAGAGAAGCCAGCACAATGCAAAGCCCACGCACCGCAACCAGAGAGTAGCCCTCACTCTCCACAACTTGAGAAAGCCTGCCTGTAGCAACAAAGACCCAGTGCAACCAAAAATATTAAAATAAATTATATTAAAAAAATACTGAATAGTCCCCTTTATCATTACATGTTATCCTCTTAATCTCTGATCACTTTCGTTCCGTTTGAACTGAACACTGCTACTCCTGCTTTCTTTGAACTAGTGTCAGTATAGTACATCTTTCTCCATCCCTTTATTCTTAATGTATAAATACATTCATATTTGAAGTGAGTTTCTTGAAAGCAACCCAGGGTTGGGTCTCGTTTTGTGATCCATTCTGACAATCTCTTTCTATTTGTGTATGTAGAGTATTGAGGCTTGAAAGTGGTGACCAATATAGCTGGATTAATATCTACGATATTTGTTACTGTTTTCTATTTGTTGCTCTTGTTCTTTGTTCTGATTTTTGTCTTCTACCCTAGCTCTGTCTTTTAGGTTTTAATTTTCTACCCTGTCTCTGTCTTCTAGGTTTTAATTGAGTATTTTACACAATTACAGTTTCTCTCCTTTCCTAGTATAAAAATTAGCTTTCTTTTTCAAATGAGATTGTCAGTTTGCAGTGTATATTTACAACTAATTCAGATGAAATCATAAATGACACTACATCATTTCATGAGTAGTTCAAGTATCATATATTAGCAAAATACTCCTAACTTCTGCCTCCAGTCCCTTGTATCATTGCTGTCGTTCATTTCACTTATTAATTTGCATATATACAGGTACACACACACAGATTCACACCACAAGCGCATATAACTGAACACAAGCATACATAAGTGATTACACTGCTATTATTTTGAACACATTGTTATGTTAGATCAATTAATAATAATAAAAACAAAACTTTTAATTCTACCTTCACATACTCATTCCTCAGTGCATTTTCTTTGTGTAGATCTGAGTTTGTAACCTATAGTTTTCCCTCTCTCAGAAAAAACTTTCTTTCACATTCTGTGCAAGGGAGGACATTTTTTTTTGTTCAGTCACTAAGCCATGTCCAACTTTCTGCAACCCTATGAACTTGCAGCACACCAGGCTTCCCTTGTCCTTCACTATGTCCCAGAGTTTGCTCAAATTCATATCCACTGAGTTGGTGATGTTATCTAAACATCTCATTCTCTGCTGCCCCCTTCCCCTTTCACCTTCAGTCTTTCCTAGCATCAGGGTCTTTCCAATGAGTCGGCTGTTTGCATCAGGTGCCAAAGTATTGGAGCTTCAGCATCAGTCCTTCCAATGAGTATTCAGGACTGATTTCCTTTAGGACTGATTGGTCTGCTCTCCTTGCTGTCCAAGGGACTCTCAAGGGTCTTCTCCAGCACCACAATTTCAAGGCATCAATTCTTCAGTCCTCAGCTTTCTGTATGGTCCAACTCTCACATCTGTATCTAACTACTGGAAAACTATAGCTTTGACTATATGGACCTTTGTCAGCAAAGTGATGTCTCCGCTTTTTAATACGCTGTCTAGGTTTGTAGGGAGGACTACTGGCAACAAATTCCCTTAATTTTGGTTTGTCTGAGAAATTATTTCTCCTTAACTTTTGAAGGATAAGTTTCCAGAGCACAGAATCCTACGTTGGGAGAGTTTTTTTCACCCTTTCAGTATTTCAAATATTTCATTTCACTGTCTTCTTCCTTGCCTAATTTCTAAGAAGTCATTATATACTCTATCTTTGTTTATCTATCTGGTTCACTTAGGTTCCTAGATCTGTGGTTTGGTGTCTGATGTTAATTTAGGAAAACTCTCAGTCATTATTGCTTTAAATATTTCTTCTGTTCCTTTTTTCTCCTTCCAGTATTCCAATGATGCATTTGTTACATCTTTTGTAGTTGTCCCACAGTTCCTGGGTATTCTTTTCCATTTTTACTCCCAGTCTTTTTTTCTCTTTGCTTTTTAGTTTTCTAAGTTTCTACTGATATATCCTCAAGCTCAGAGATTCTTTCCTCACCGGGTCCAGTCTACTAAAGTGCCCATCAAAGGCATTCTTCATTTCTGTTACAGTTTTTGATCTCTGGCTTTCTGTTTTGCTTTCTTCTTGTTCACATCATCCGTTTGTTCTTTCATGTTGTCTACTTTTTTCATTCCAGATCAAACCAATGAATCCTAAAGGAAATCAGTCCTGAATACTCACTGGAAGGTATTTAATATGTTAAATAACATATTAAATATGTTAACGTGTTTAACATATTAAACGTGTTAACATATTAAAATAACATATTAAATATTAAATCACAGATTTACTAGTCTGATAATTGTAACACTCCTGCCATGTTTGACTCTGATGCTTGTTCAGTCTCTTCGAACCATGTCTGCTGTCTCTTTTCTTTTCTGTTGAAAGGTGTACATGATATACTGTGTAAAAGGAACTGCTGAAAAGTACATTCTGCAGTCCTCTGATAGGCCTCAGTCTTTTGGTGATCCTGTGCCCCTGAACTGTGAACTTCATCAGCATTTCTCAGCTTTCTTCCCCATTTATGGGACAGGAAGGCTAAGCGGACTGGAACTGGGCGTTTCCCTTTCCCCAGGTCAGTCAGGCTCTGATAAACCCACAGTGGGTAAGACTCTGGTAAAATAATTTCTCCTGAGGGCAGGCCTTAAGAAAAACACAATATTCTGGGTAATTGCAAAACAGTTACTTTCCCCTTTCACCTGCCAGAAGATTTAGGGGATTTTTCTTCCAGTATTCACTGGGAAAACCCAGTAGAGATTCTTGACAAAAGTGAGAAGACATTCCTAGACTCTTCATCTCTCAGGCTTGTCCACACTGAGCCTCCAGCATTTTGTCAACTATAGTTCTAGTTTTTTGACCCCAGTACTGGTTCCCACAGAGGATTCTGCAGCTGGTTTCTGCTCTGGTAAAATTTAATTTCCTGCAAAATTTTCAGTGCACATTAAGCTATATAATCTTCTGCCTTGGGTACTCCACATAAGTGTTTAACTTTCTTGTTTTATGAACTGGAATTTTTGACTCACCTTGAAGATGCCACTAGGGCAAGAGATCACTGAGATACCTGAGAAAGAAAAACTTAAGGAATCAGCATTTACCAAGCGAATTCATACAAGAGTTGACAAGGGTTACTGCACAAGGCATCACAGTACAGTCCCGTAGAAGAAAGCAGCAGCAGGAGGGCAGCGGCACCTCACACCTTTACACTGACGACCGTGCCAGGTGCTGTTCTAAAAGCTTTCACATGCGTTAACTCACCACATTCCCTCAAGATCCTATGAGGTAAGTACTGTTTTTCCTATTTTATAGGTGAAGAAACTCAGCCATTGAAAGGTAAAATAATTTCCTAAGGTCACAGTGCTATTGCATTATTCATGCTACAACTATACTATCCATCTTCAGTAAAAAAAGAATATTTAAGAATTTAACTATAAATGAACCAAATAAGTTATGGTTACTCTTTTTTAGTAAGCAACCCAGATTCTGTCTTCAAGATGGCTGTTTAATATAGTTTATTGTTTGATCACTATTTACGTACCTTGCCCCAACACAATAAAAAGAATTATCAACCCACAGAGAAAAAAAAGTACATTAGTGGACACCAGGAGTTTTATGAATGTTTAACAGGTACAGAGTTTCCTTTTGGGGTCATAAAAGTATGTTGGAACTAAATAGATGATGGTTGCACAATTCTGTGAATGTACTAAATGCCAATGAACTGTTCACTTTAAGTGGTTAACTTGTTATGTGAATTTTACCTCAACTGAAAAAGAATGATCTATTAAAATATTTTGGTTAATAATAAGAGGAAAGGTTCTAAAATATTAGTGAGCAGTAAAAAAGTAGCTTATATGATTATATGTAGCACAATGCCAAACCTTAAAAGCAAAAATTTTTATGCTTTTAATATTTGGATACATAAACAGGATCTATATCTGTACTTCAGAATAAATGTTCTTTTTGGTTTATATTTTCTGTAACTCCTAGGTCATATATTTCTTTTATTATAAGAACAAATACATTATAAGTTTGGTATGTAACTGATTTAAAAGTTTTCAAATAATAAAATGGTTTTAGTAAATTCAAATATATCAACAATTATAGTAAATGTGAATTCTCTTAACACATTAATTAGAAGACAAAGATTGTCAGAATGGGGGAAAATAGCCTAACTATATGCTATCTATAAGAAACTCCAAATATAATGATATAGGAAGGTTAAAAGGGTCAAACAGGAAGTCAAGGGAAATTAGAAAATACTTTGAACTGAATGAAAATACAGTATCTCAAAATTATGGTATGCAGCTATAAGCAGTATTCCGAGGGAAATTTATAGTTGTTATAGACTAAATATTTGTATCTTCCCTTCCCCACAAATTCTTACTTTGAAATATTCATATAATACCAAATATAAGGGTATTTTGAAGTTGAGTCTTCAAGAGGTGATTAGGTCATGAGGGTAGAGCCCGCATGAGTAGGATTAGCATCTTTATTTTGAAAGATCCCAGAGAGGATACAGGGCTTCCCTGGTGGCTCAGACAGTAAAAGAATCTGCCTGCAATGTGGGGGATCAGGGTTCAATCCCTGGGTCGGCAAGATCCCCTGGAGAAGGAAATGGTTACCCACTCCAGTATTCCTGCCTGGAGAATTCCGTGGACAGAGAAGCCTGGCGAGCTACAGTCCTTGGGGTCACAGAGTCGGACACGACTGAGCGACTAACATACACAAAGAGGACACAGTGAAAAGAAGGCTGTATCATGAAGTAGGAACCAGACCTTGCCAGACACTGAATCTGTCGGCACCTCTATCTTAGGCTTGCTTCCCAGCCTCCAGAAATGTAAGAAATAAATTTCGGTTGTTTAGAAGCCACCCAGTCTTGAGCTTTCATCTTAAGACATTACAAAAAGAGTAAAGATAAACACAAGTCAAGCAAAAGGAGGGAAATATTAAAAGAACAGAAACCTATGCAACTGAAAACAAAAGAATAGAGAAAAATCAATGAAACCAAAAGCTGTTTTCTTTAAATTATCAAATTCTTTAAAATTACCAAGATTATCAAAGAAAAAAAGACAGGAGACACAAAATATACAGAATGAGAGAGGATTATCACTACATGCACAGAAAGCATTAAAATGATTTAATAAAGAATAGTATAAACAATTCTACACAACATAAATCCAACAATTCAGTGAAAAGGACTAATTCCTTGGAATTACCCAAAGTCATCCAAGATGAAGGATAACCTGAACAGATTTATAATTACAAAAATAAACTGAGTTAGTAATTTTAAACCTTCAAAAAAGATCCCTCCAGGCCCAGAAGGTTTCACTAGCAAATTTTCAAGAAGATGACCACCAATTCTGTATAATTTGCTACACGGGGAAAAAAAAAACTGGTACAAATATCAGTTTATATAGCTGCAGGCCACTAGCCACACGTAGCTATTGAGTAGCTGAAATGCAGCTAGAGCCACATGTTGAAACTGTAATATTTTGGCTATACTGAGTTAAGTAAATAAAATGTATTATTATTAAGTGTTCCTTAAACTCTTAGTAAGACTTAGGTCAGATAAGGTCTGCTTTCCTAATCACTTCTGACTTCTAACTACAAGACAACTGTGAAAACTAAAGGACAAAACTGAAGTGGCTACAAAGCAAAGCCTGATGCACTCTAGAATTCAATTACTTTCAAGATGATCTCAAAACCAAGTATAAGCAAAATCCTTAGAAGCTGTAAGAGGAAACTGGAAGGGCACTGACCACTACAAAGCAAAACCTAGAGGCTCAAAGCACTCATTTGAATGAAACAATAGAAGCAACAGTTAGAACTGGATATAGAACAACAGACTTGTTCAAAACTGGGAAAGGAGTACATCAAGGCTATATTTTGTCACTTTGTTTATTCAATTTCAGAGTACATTGTGTGAAATGCTAGGCTCGATAAAGCACAAGCTGGAATCAAGATTGCCAGGAGAAATATCAATAACCTCAGATACGCAATGAGGGAGACCTGGGTTTGATCTCTGAGTTGGGAAGATTCCCTGGAGAAGGGAAAGGCTACCCACTCCAGTATTCTAGCCTGGAGAATTCCATGGTCTGTATAGTCCATGGGGTCACAAAGAGTCAGACACAACGGAGCAACTTTCACTTTCAGATATGCAGATGACACCACCCTTATGGCAGAAAGCCAAGAGGAATTAAAGAGTCTCTTGATTAAAGGTGAAAGAGGAGAATGAAAAAGCTGACTTAAAACTCAACATTCAAAAAATGAAGATCATGGCATCCAGTCCCATCACTTCATGGCAAATAGATGGGGAAACAATGGAAACAGTGACAGACTTTATTTTCTTGGGCTCCAAAATCACTGTGGACGGTGACTGCAGTCCTAAGATTAAAAAAGATGCTTGCTCCTTGGAAGAAAGGCAATGACAAACCTAGACAGTATATTAAAAAGCAGAGAGATCACTTTGCCTGCAAAGGTCCATATAGTCAAAGCTATGGTTTTTCCAGTAGTCGTGAATGGATGTGAGAGGTGGACTACAAAGAAAGCTGAGCACTGAAGAATTGATGCTTCTGAACTGTAGTGTTGGAGAAGACTCTTGGGAGTCCCTTGGACAGCAAGGAGATCAAATCAGTTAATCCTAAAGGAAATCAACCCTGAATATTCATTGAAAGGACTGATGCTGAAGCTGAAGCTCCAATACTTTGGCCACCTGATGTGAAGAGCCAACTCACTGGAAAAGACCTTAGTGCTAGGAAAGATTGAGGGCAGGAGGTGAAGGGGACAACAGAGGATGAGACAGTTGGATGGTATCACCGACTCAATGGACATAGTTTAAGCAAACCCTGGGAGATACTGAAGGACAAGGAAGCCTGGAGTGCTGCAGTCCGTGGGGTCTCAAAGAGTTGGACACAACTGAGCTACTGAACGACAACAAAGCACTCCTACCTTGGAGCAAAATGTCCAATAGGGACATTCTCTTTGTAAAGAAAGGAAACTATAAGCTGTTTAAAGTAAAAGGGAAGACAAATTAAGTATTTTTTAAAGGGAGATTTTTTTTTCAAGGTAAAGATTATAGAATGAACTAATTTCTAAGTGATATGTATCTCTGTCATTCCAAGGAAAAACTCATTAGAGCACTGTATGGCTAGTCAAACCATCATGAAAAGAACAGAATGGAATTTGCTTTTCAATCATGAGAAACGCTGGACTGGAAGAAACACAAGATGGAATCAAGATTGCTGGGAGAAATATCAATAACCTCAGATATGCAGATGACACCACCCTTATGGCAGAAAGTGAAGAGGAACTCAAAAGCCTCTTGATGAAAGTGAAAGTGGAGAGTGAAAAAGTTGGCTTAAAGCTCAACATTCAGAAAATGAAGATCAAGGCATCTGGTCCCATCACTTCAGGGGAAAAAGATGGGGAAACAGTGGAAACAGTGTCAGACTTTAGTTTTTTGGGCTCCAAAATCACTGCAGATGGTGATTGCAGCCATGAAATTAAAAGATGCTTACTCCTTGGAAGGAAAGTTATGACCAACCTAGATAGCATATTCAAAAGCAGAGACATTACTTTGCCAACAAAGGTCCATCTAGTCAAGGCTATGGTTTTTCCTGTGGTCATGTATGGATGTGAGAGTTGGACTGTGAAGAAGGCTGAGTGCCAAAGAATTGATGGTTTTGAACTGTGGTGTTGGAGAAGACTCTTGAGAGTCCCTTGGACTGCAAGGAGATCCAACCAGTCCATTCTGAAGGAGATCAGCCCTGGGATTTCTTTGGAAGGAACGAAGCTAAAGCTGAAACTCCAGTACTTTGGCCACCTCATGCGAAGAGTTACTCATTGGAAAAGACTGTGATGCTGGGAGGGATTGGGGGCAGGAGGAGAAGGGGACGACAGAGGATGAGATGGCTGGATGGAATCCCTGACTCGATGGACGTGAGTCTGAGTGAACTCCGGGAGCTGATGATGGACAGGGAGGCCTGGCATGCTGCGATTCATGGAGTCGCAGAGTCGGACATGACTGAGTGACTGAACTGAACTGAAGAAGATACCCTCTTCAAATATTCCTACCTTTAACTACAAGACTAATAGGGGGTTAAAAATAAAAAAGTGTATCATAAGCCATAATTAAGGAATATAAACTGCATCACAGAAATTAAGATATCAGATAAAGTTAAAAGCCCTATCCTTCAATTATTTTAGATCCTAATCACCAGTCTGCTTAAAAAAAAAACAAAAACCCACATATTTTTCAGTAGTTACATAGATCCCCCAGTTTCAGTTTTGCTCTCTGCAAGCTGAGTTACCTGAAGCCAACCTCAATCTGAAAATACTAAGTGGAAAAGTCCAGAAATACACAACCTGTAAGTTTTAAACTGCACACCATTTCTAAGTGGCATGAGGAAACCTCACGCCTTCCTGCCCCATCCCACCCAGAACCCTCAGCCATCAGCACTGCTTGCTCTGGACATCCAACCACTCACACCCACACAGCTTGATGATCCAGGATCCCCCAAAGCAAATGGTCCCCTCGTAGGCCTTTTATCATCTCACATCATCACAAGAAGGGCGAGTACAAACAGTAAGATACTGCGGGGCGGAGGGGGGAGGAGGAAGACCATACTCACGTAACTCTTATCACAGCATATTGCTGTAATTGATCTATTTTATTATTATTAATTTCTTATTGTACCTAACTTATGAACTTTATCACAGGTATGTATGTATAGGAAAAAAATATATACACGGGGTCAGCACTATCCATGGTTTCAGGCATCCACTGGGAGGTCTTGAAATACATCCCTCAAAGTGGGTAGAGGGGATGAGGCTATCATACTGATAAATTAGGTACTCAGCATAATTTGAACAAGAAGCAACTACGTTTGCATCCTTATTTTTAAGAGATATGCTCTGGTCTGATTAAGAAGCAAGTGTACATAATGACACTTATTAAAAATTCCCAGCACACAACAATTCAGTAAAAATTACTCATCTGAAACAATTTCTGCATATATGTAAACATTTTTTTGTGATGGAGAAATGTACATATCTCCTCCACTGTAAGTCTTACTTGTTGCCTCATTTTTAATGTTTCCAAAACCAATATGACCAAATATGTTCATTTAATATAATGGCTCTTCCCTTCTCTTTCCAAGAAAAGTAGTCATTAAACCAATGATACATATTAAAATTATGTAAGAATCAAAGAAGTGCAGGAAGTTTTATGAGTATATGTTTTACTAGGATAAGGATATACTCTCTAACTAAATACTTTTTAAAACTAGAGTCAGTCTCAGCTATAGCCCTTACCAATGCATACACACAAAAAAGTTAAGGATTATGTTTTTTTAAAAAAGCAAATTATGCCGAAGTTTTTACTTCTTAAATGGTCAGTGGTTTGGGGATTATTTTCTTTTTAACAATAAGTATAACAATAAATATAACTAAATATATTTGTTTTTTTAAATGAACTGTCAATCCCCAAACTTTGAATCCCTGGAACCTAACATTCCAGATCAAAGATGTTTCTACTATGAAGGGCTCTGGCTCCTGTAAGAAAAAGAGATGCTGCCTTTAAATTATATTTTTGCTCCTCTACCAAATCCTTATAGTTAAAACATTTGACAATTCATACCTAGACGTGCAAATATCTTATTTACTACATTTTAAAGATATAGCCCTGTTTCATCTCATCTCTCGATTTTCCATACTTCATAGAGGTTCAGGACCCACATGTCCACATTTTAGAGACTAATCTTCACAATGCCTTTGACTCCTGGACACAACACCCAACAGTAACGACCACTTGGTGTCAGCACAACAAAGCGGCTCATACGAACCAGGGGCTTCTCTGAAGCTGAAACAGGCCATCACCTTTCATTTTTTACATTTTTAATTGAAGGATAACGGCTTGACAACATCATGCTGGTTTCTGCCATACAACAACGAAAATCAACCATAAGTGTATATATATTCATATATTCCCTTCTTTCCACTCCCCAACCCATCACCTTTGAAACTTAATATAGGCCTTAGAATGTAAAGATATTTAAGGATTTCGGATCTCATTTACAAATTGAAATGTCCCTTCTGAAAACATTTCCCATACAAATCACAATCAGCTTAGGCTACCATTTCTTTTATCGGAAAAGAAATATGTTTCATGACTACTCATATTTCTGATACTGAAGGGATCTAGAAATTAGAATTGAAACAGAGAGCATCTATTGAGGATAGTCCAGAAGTAAATGAAACAGGCTTTCTGAGTGCAACATAAAAGACAGACATTCTAAAGGTGGGGTCAATAAGTAAAAGGGAAGAGAACTGGTAATTAGTGCAAAGTAGGACAGCATCCATATATTAATAGAAGACACCGGTGTAGAGTATAGAGGAAGTCTACGAAACCAGAACTTCTTTTATAACATGATCAGTTAAAACGCTGGAGAAGAATGAGGAGTGGCAAATCCTGCACTACCTGGTTAAGGTGGACATTCTGTAAACTGGAGAAACTGGGAGATATTACAAAGGTTTTAAACAAATGGTGTGCTTACACAGGGGCACCCATCAAGCTTCCTAACCTGTGGGTCTATATTATGTATTATGATTTGGGAGCTTAATAAGAGAAGTTCCATTTTTAACCTCTGAGAAAACTAAATGAATAATGTTTAAGTATTTTGTCTACATGTGAATTGTCCCTAAAAACCTGTGTGAAGCCTTTAGTGCGAAGAGTTATTTCAAGTGGGAGAAACCTTCATTAGCACTTGATCACCAGAGTATCACATGACAACAGTGCCTACTTTACAACTAAAACCACTCTGTTTTAGAAGGAACCATCAAGGGCAGGGGTACAGCTCTCTTGTGGAACTCTGAAAGAGGGTGCTCCATTAGGAAGAGGGGAGGCATGTTTGTATCAAGGCTAAAATGGGGACGAGCACTCATGCTCCTTTGCTGCTGCTGCTAAGTCACTTCAGTCGTGTCCAACTCTGTGTCACCCCATAGACGGCAGCCCACCAGGCTCCCCTGTCCCTGGGATTCTCCAGGCAAGAATACTGGAGTGGGCTGCCATTTCCTTCTCCAATGTGTGAAAGTGAAAAGTGAAAGTGGAGTCCTCAGTCATATCTGACCCTCAGTGACCCCATGGACTGCAGCCTACCAGGCTCCTCCGTCCATGGGATTTTCAAGGCAAGAGTACTGGAGTGGGGTGCCATAGCCTTCTCCCTCACGCTCCTTACTCCTTTCCAAGAGTCCAAAGTGTCCCACTGACAAGCATGAGCTCCTTGGGAAACACTTCCTACCTAAGAGTCACCCTGCTGATCTCAGTCTAACTCTTATTTCGCTCACTCTGGAAATGGAGAGAACTTGAGGACCATTTACCCCAGTCTCCCTAAACTCTGCCAAGTTCCAACACCCAGGAGCCAAAGTTTTCCTGTGAACCCTGTATGTCCAATGGCAAAAAAATCATAAAACTACTTCAGATGATTTATAGCTATAATTTACAGCTAATTCATAACTTTTACCAAAACAAATCATTGCTTATCTCTGGTCTTCAGTTTCCCCACCCATAAAGTACAGCTAATACTTCCCTAAGACAATTTATACGAAAAAGCCCAATACAATGCCCAACGTAAAGTAGGCATTAGATAACAGGTTGCTTTTATCTAAGAAGCAAAAGTCTGTAGGAAGAAGATAAAATATTTGGGCCTGAAAATAAATCTGCCAAGAATCAAATACTTAGTGGTACTCAATCAAGGGAGTCAGAAATGTGTGCAGGGAGTCAGAAATGTGTGCAGTGAGTCAGAAATGTGTGCAGGGAGTTAGAAATGTATGCAGAGAGAGAGGAGGGGTGGCTGTCAAGACGAACATGGGGAGCTACAGGTATTTACTCAGAGAGGGACATAGACGCCTCACATAATGAAGAACTGTCCAGACAACAAGCCAACAGCACAATCCTGCTGAGAGACTGAAACAGTACAACCATTCTAAAGTGAAAGAAGACCCACTCTGTAAACTGTTAAATATAAGCAAAAGGTCCTTTTAGGAAGAGAAATGAGTTCAAACAACATAAGTATTACTACAAATATAAGGAGAATGGATTCTTTCTAGAAAAGACCATCTAAAGACAACAGAAAAGACCACCCAACCAAAAACAAGCAAACAAATAAGCTTTGTTCTTAAAACAGAAAGATGAGGCAAAGAGAAGTTACCTAACTTATACAAGTTTGTGCCCAGGAAACATGGTCCTACATTCCAAACTCCTAGCACTACACTAACCTCAGTGCACTAGCAAGTTAAGAGTGAGCAGAAAACCTGAAAGGCCAATCATGCCAAGGTGAACACGGCAGCTTGTTTTTTCCCCACGAGGCCACAGCTGCGGCTTTATGCACATTATGTATATTTCACTTTCTGTCATTTAGCAGTTCTGCTATCATTATGTGTTTTATAATTAACAGTAAAAGGAATTCACTGGAATATGGTAGCTTGTGAATGGAATTAAATTCTTTATTAGACTAGATGACCAGTTTGCAAACTCTTCTCCCCACAGCAATGGAGATTATCTCAGAAAGCAGGTGACATAGGCCAAGGAGGCTCCCAATTCAAAAAAGTCAGTTTCATTTTTATCTTTTCTTTTTTGGAGGAGGCATTCACATACATTTATCAAGGAAAAGATTCCACTGATTAAGAAAAATGCTTGAAAACCATGGATTCAGATGAATTATTAAGATCCCATGAAGGTATAAGATTTCAAAGTCCTGAAAAACAACTCACAGACTATACAACCAAGAAAGGCTTTCCATTTTTTACTGCCTTCAGAGCTAATATATTTACACTCTACCTACTTACAGAATTTGGGAGGGATGTTATAAGTATAAATTTTAATGTCCCATATAGTGATAATTATTTTTAATTTAACATTAACACACACACATACAAAATAAGACTAGAGCTCTCAAACAAGGGAGAACACTAGGAAGCAGTATCTCTGCATCAAAGAAATTTTTTTTAAAAAGTCATGTATGTTATCTTCCTCCTCCCTTAAAAACACTGACATGCATTTAAAAATTTATTGAGCAGCCACTCTCCAATGGGCTCAGCTTTTTCAAGATATACAAAGATACACAAGACATGTATCATCTTAAGTTTTAAAAGTGATATTAGACATTCACCAAATTAACTGGGCAGAAAGAGGTACAGTGACAAAGAAAAGCAAAGGAGGGAGAGGGAAGCTTATAGGGAAACGGAGCTCAGCATGGGGAAACGACTTCTGCCTATGCAAGCAGGAAGACTCTCAGGAGCGGCGGCCTGAAGACAGAGTCCAAAAAGGAAGAGACACTCTCTCTGCATGCTGACTGTAACATGACTGTTACATGATGCCGACTCTTTAGCCAACAGTTTACTGTTTAGTAGGAGAAAAGGATAAATAAACAAACACCTAAAACACGATATGTTTCAAGCGTGTGCGTAACATACGAACTTCCTTGGGGTGGTGGGGAGAGTAGGAAGAGCGGAAGAGGGAAGGAGGAAAGGTGACTTCACCAGGGCCCTGAGGATGAGCAGGGGTTTGTCGTAAGGAAAAAGGCATTTCAGGCAACAGGAACAACACAAGCAAGGGCATGGAGAAGAGAAACCATGTGGTGCCTCTGGGGACTGGATGCGTGAGTAAAGAGGTGACAGGATGAAAGCGAAATGAGGCCAGACCAGATGGTGAGGAGCTTTATGCCCGATGCCAAGGAACTTGGCTCTATTACAGAAGGCACAAAGGTTTTCAGAAGGGAATGATTTCACAAAAGATGACACTATGAGACACACTTTCTAACGTTTTTTTTCAGGCAGAAAAATATTTCAAGTTTCCACTGGCTGCAAAAATATGTATGAGAAAATTAATTCCAGGACTTCTTGAAATAACTCCAAACGTCCCACTGGCTATGAGTCCAGATAAGAGCTCCCTGAGGACAGGAGCGATTTGTATTTATTTTTCTCTGGGTCTCTAGGACATGGGATATAGAGAAACAAATAGGAATTGGTGTGTGATTAAGGATGATAAGACAGAACAAAAGATGACTCAAGCCTCTGGCCTGATCATCTGAGTTGGGTTCCCATAAGAAGAATAAGTTTTGCCTAGGAGATGTTAAAATTCAAAACTCTACAAAACATCCAGGGGTTCTGTCTGTCCATAAGCACTTCAATAAAGGTTTGAAGCTCCAGAGAGTCTGCACCACAGACATGACTTTGAGCACTGCCGTATATGCTGTACTGGTGACAGCTGAAGCCATCTGGGTGGATGAGGTCACTGAGCAGGAACAGCACCCAGTTCACAATCTAATACAGGCATACCTTGGAGATAAAGCTGCTTCGATTCCAGACCACTGCAATACAGTGAATATTGCCATAAAGTGAGTCACATGAATTTTTTTGTTTCCCAGTACAAATAAATGTTATGGACAAAAATGAAGTCTGCTGCACTGACTTCCTTTCATGAACAGTTTCTCTACAGCACGAAAGGCTGTTTTGACAGCATTTTCCCCACAGTAGGACTTCTTTCAAAATTGGGACTCAGACCCTGCCATTGCTTTATTAACTAAGTTTATGTAATATTCTAAATTCTTTCAACAACTTCCACAGCACCTTCACTAGGAGTAGATTCTATCTCAGAAATTGCTTTCTTTCTTCATCCGTAAGACGTAACTCCTTACCAGTTCAAGTTGTATGCTGAGCTTAGATATTCAGTCATATCTTTAAGCTCCCCTTCTGGTACTCTTGTCATACCTACTACACCTACAGTTACTTCCTCCAGTGAATTCTTAAACCCCTCCAAAGTCATCGATGAATCGACTTCTTCCAAAATCTTGATCACGTTGATACTTTGACCTCCCATGAATCACAAATATTCTTAATCTTTTCCAGAAGGATTTACTTTACCCAGGTGCATCAGAGGATTCACTATCTACGGCAACTACAGACTCACAAAATGTATTTATTAAAGGATAAAACTTGAAAGTAGAAATGATTCCTTGATCTAGGACTACACAATGGATAGTGTGTTAGTAGACACGAAAATCTCCTACGTTTCCCTTGGAGCTCTTGGGTGACCAGGATCACTGTCAATCAGCAGTAATATTTTGAAAGGAATCCTTTTCTCTGAGCAGTAAAAGTCTTAACAGTAGGCTTGAAATATTCAGTGAACCATGTTGTAAACAGATGTACTATCATCCAGGCTTTGCTGTCTCATTTACAGAGCAGAAGCGGGATAGATTTAGCATAATTTTTAAGCATCTTAGGGTTTCAGAATGGTAAGTGAACACTGGCTTCAACATAAAGCCCCCAGATGCCTTAGCCTCTAGCAAGAAAGCCTGTCCTTTGAAGCCAGGCACTGCTGTTTCCTCCTTAGCTATGAAAGTCTGAGATGGTATCTTCTAACAATATTAGTATTTTGTCTACACTGCTGTTTAGGGCAGCCACCTTGGTGAATAACCTTAGCTAGATCTTCTGGAAAACTTCCTGCAACTTCTACATCAGCTCTCGTTCCCTCACCTTGCATTTTTATGTTATGGAGATCACTTCCTTCCTTAAACTTCAAGAACTAACCTCTGCTAGATTTAGCCTTTTCTTCTGCAACTCTCTCACCTCTCAGTCTTTACAGAGTTGAAAAGAGTTAGGGCCTTGCTCTGGATTAGGTTTTAGCTTAAGGGAATGTTGTGGCTGATTTCATCTTCTATCCAGACCACTCAAACGTTCTCCACGTCAGCAAGAAGGCTATGTTCCTTTCATTGGAGTAGCACTTTTCCTTTCCTTGAAGGACTTTTTCTTTGTTTTCAAAACTTAGCTGTTTGGTGAAAGCGACCTAGCTTTTATGTGGTCTCATCTTTCGATATGCCTTCCTCACTAAGCTTAACAATTTCTAGCTTTTGATTTAAAGTGGGAAATATGTGACTCTTCCTTTCACTTAAAACACTTAGAGGCCATTGAAGGGTTATCACCCAATTTAATTTCAACATTGTTTTATCTCAGGGAATACGGAGGCCCAAGGAGAAGGGAGAGAGATGGGGGAATGGCTGGTTGGTGGTCAAAACACATGCATTTACCAATTAAGTTCACAGTCTTATGTGGGTACAGCTCATGTCACCCCAAAAGTTATAATAGAAACAACATAGATTGCTCATTACAGATCACCATAACAAATATAATAAAAATGAGAAAGTCTGAAATATTGGTAGAATTACCAAAATGTGACACAGAAACGCAAAGTGAACAAATGCTGTTGAAAAAATGGCGCCAGCAGCAGATATGCTCAACAAAAGGCTGTCACAAATCTTCAATTTGTAAAAAACAGAATTATCTATAAAGCACAATCAAGTGAACAGCAATAAATCAAGGTATGCCTGTAGTCCCAGGGCAAAGATGAGGCTAGACAGAGAAAGAACATTCAGAGGAAAAACTAGAAAGGGATCATGTGTGACTAAGAAGGTAGACATTTCAGAAACCAGAGTTTGGAGCCAAATGGTCAGTTAGTGTGAAGACTGGAAAGGAGCTACTGAATTTGGAAACTCGGTAGTTGTTAATCAACATTATCGAAGTGGATATAGGATTGACCAGGTTGAAGAATAAGGGATATGGAAATAAAAGACAATGGATGGAAATCACGCTGTCCACAAAGTGTGGCAATAAAGAGAAGGAGTGAGAGGTTTTAGTATCTTGACAGGTCATCAGAGACATAGGCACATTTTGTGCATTATATCTTTCTTTAATACAACTTGTCTCTAGAGACTGTGAGAACAAAACTGCCTTCAGTATTCTTAGAGCACCTACTAGATTATATTATAAAAACAGCAGCGCTACTAAGTCATTGTTTAGACTGCAAGATATATCTCATACACTTCACTAAATGTTAACTAAATTCCAGCGTAAAGAGAACACTTGACCGAATCAATTAGTCATTAAATTCAAATCATTTACCAGCATGGGGCTGGAAAAGAGACCACACCCTGCTACATAATTTGACAAGCTCTGTGAGCAGTGCTGGGGAAGCTGAGAAGTTACCTTAACCCCTTCGCCCCTGGGCTGCACAGGGACATACTCACCTCCATAGTAGAGTCCTGTAGCAGTGCACATCCGCCACTGTCCCTGATACATTCCTGCTCTGCTGGGGCTGCACATCTGGACGCTGACATCTGCAATCTCTTGGGGCTCTAGCGATCTCACCATCACCATGTTCACATGTCCAAACTGGTCTCCCCCGACATATTTAAGACAAACCCCTGGAGGCCAGGCCTCTGCCCCTGAGTTCAAGCAAAAGAAAAAAATGTTAGGCAATCAGTGGTCCTATGCTGGGTGCAGTTTATTACAAAACTGTAGAAGATGCCTCTTGGTCTCTCACACATACATAAACCTACCCATACTCTTGAGCTATACACTGATTAGAGAGAATCAGAGTCGACAACCTCTGACCAATGGTCTATCCCTAAGAGAAAGCACACACGGCAAAAGCAAGGCGGTTTCTCAAGAAGTAGTGTTTTGGGGGCCCAGGGAAGGCTACACATCACACTAACCCATAGAACCTAGGAATGAAGTCTGAAAGGAGCCATGGAAACGAAGCTCAGCCCCACATCTCTGGAGGACTGCTTTCTTCTCTACTAAGAAACACGACCATTTGCACTTTAACTTTTGAACTGACATTCAAAGTAAAAATATGCCTGACTGTCCCCAGTTTTTCCGTTGAGGAAAGAGGATGAAACTCATGAAGAGTAATTTCTGTATTACTTTCATTTTAAAACTACTTTTTCCCTGCTTTTTCTTCTGGAGTCCCTAACAATGAAAAGATTGAGGGTCAAAAGACTGCAAATAAAGACAGAGGAGTCAAGTGAAAGCTTCATTTTCAGGGGCAAACAGTAGTGGGGAAAGTATGAACAGCAGGCCCTGATAACAGTACAGTGACCCATGGTCTCAGGGGTGGTGACACCAGCCAGAGGTGCTTGTAGAAAGAACAGGAACGGCAAGACAGAGAAATAGCTTTGGCAAGAATGCCTTGTCCGCCTTTGGAGGTGGCAAAGGTCCTATTTGGTTCCCACTCCTGTGCACCTATATTCATGTAACTAACTCACATGAGAAATCAATACACTGACTTCTGACCGGTCACAGGTAGCCACATACAGTGACTAGATGTGATACTTTCTGTGAAGTCTCTCTGACACACTCCTTTTTACTATACACAGAAACCTCTGTATCTTTTTTACATTCATTATAAACATAAATCACTATGAAAAGCTGGGCACGGCAAGACTCTCAGCATGTTGAAAACTCATCTAACAGTACTCTAGGATTCCTCAGTCCCTTGTTCTTGAAGTGCCAGGCCAGTTTAGAAACTTGATGGCTTACTACTCAAAAAAGGGAGAACCAGACAGGAAAAGCAACCAACACTCTACTGCTGAGATCTCAGCCTCATGAATGGTACCTGCTGTGGCTCATGCTATTTAGGGTAGCAGATGGAGCAGGGGTTGCTATGTTTTTTTTTTTTTTTTTTTTTAATTCTAAAAGCAAAGTGCCCTCTTAAATTAACACTTTAAAGGGCAACTGCTGCTATTGAGAAGGTTGTGGATGATACACGGGTAATACACGCAAATTCTTTTTTTCATTTCTGGGGCCTATGGCCTAGCAAAAGTATATTTGTCTTAGGTCAAGAATAGTAGCAGTTGACGTGAAGTACCTTGGAAAATGTTGGTCTCTTTAAAGATAAATATCCAAAAGAAAAATTAAATTACTACTATAGGGGTGAATCCATAATTATTCTTTAAAAGACACATATGCACACATGCACGCACACGCACACACATATCAAACAAGACAACATCTGTTTATATGAAAACCCAAGAATGTTTTTAGAACTTTAAAGAAAATGAAAACCAAGACCGCCTGGGTATGGGAAATACTTGGCTGCCCTGATCAGACAAGCACAAGCAGCTGAGACAGTTGGATCTCTCATCTATGCAAAAGAGGGAGTACTGCTCTATTCCCAGGAGACTTGGTAAGCTGTGAAACTATTAAAAATTAGATGGCTACGGTCCTATCTTTTTCTATGTCAGACCCTACTGATGTGGTACTTGGAGAGCTTCTTGAAGAAAAAACTGGAAGGGTTATGCATCATCAGCTCTAAAGTGTTACTTGGCTATAAAATGAAGAACCAATCATCTGCCTTCTGAGAGCTGCCAACAGTTTACAATGACATATAGTTCTTACAACCCCAAATGTAAAGGCAGGTAACTCTGAAAAGGTCACTGATACTGGTTCCTGATACAGAAGGAAGGGAAATACTGATGGCTGTTTGACCTACCAAGCTAAGCATACCAGAAAAATCTGGATTTGAGAAGTGTAACATAATAGGGCTTCAAATTAAGTCTCTTACAAACTGGCTTACTGTGGGGTAGATACATGCTTCTAGAAGAAAAGAAAGACTAGTCTATGTTTTACAACTTTTCAAGTTAAGTATCACAAGCACACAAAGGTTGTGATTCTTCAGTTATTACGGAATATAATTTTATTAAAAAATAAAAAGTCAAAACAAGACAAAAAACCCTATCATATGGCAACTTTGAGATGACAGTGAGTATGGCAAAAACAAAAGTCCACCAGTTTCAGAAAGTCTGAGATTTAGTTTGGGGACAGAAGGAACAGCCAAAGAGCAAGACAAAAGACAAACTTCAACGAAGACCCCCTTCTGTTTTTTAACCCCTCGTAGTTTAGAGAATGCATTTCAAATTAAGCTACAGGCAAACAGAGACCTTCACTGATCTGGGTACCATTTTCTTTTCTGTACCTGATAAAGTGACTGGAACATAAGAAATGTAACTCTATTAAGGAGCTGAAGAAAAATGGAGGGAATAGTTGTTCTTTCTCAAGTTTCCCTTCCTCCCCCATCAACTCTTGTTCTATATTCATTTCTACGTAGTTTAGAAAATATAGATGACTTTGCGGTCACTCTCTCATATGACAATCACAACTACTTCATTAAAGTCATATAAATGTAAGAGTTATCATAATATGCTTAGTTAAACACTCATCACAGCTGGATAGCAGAGCATGGCTATGATAACTGAGAAGCTTTAAGTAATGGTAAAGAGAATGGTCTACTTTTGGCTTAAGAGGGACAGTTTCAAATTTTCATTTTAAACCATAAAGTATCCTTGGCAAGTTTCCCCAAACTTCTAAAACTTACACAGTACCAAAAGTGTAGATCCTGGGATTCTGCATCTATGTCATTATATGTCTCACTTCTCTTTTTCTGTGATATGAATCTAAGGACTTTCATAGCAGGCATTTAATTTTAAACAATGCATGACATTTATCTTCCTTGGGGAAGGTGCTGGGACAGCTATATGCAGTTCCTTCCTATCAATCTCATCTTTTGTAAACTTGAATGTCCAGTATGCCTGAAACATGACAGCAGAGAGCACCATGAAAATTATTTATGAAACTCTTTCAGGGGGAACTTATCTCTTAAGGAAGGTTATGAATGAGAGCCAGAGGAGAAAGAGCTCAGGCCTACTCTACTTCTTCCTCCTTTTTTTTTTTTGGCCTCACTACGCAGGATATGAGAGCTTAGTTTCCTGACCAGGGACTGAACCCATGCCTCCTGCACAGAGTCTTAACTGCTGGACCACCAGGGCAGTTCCAGTCCACACTACTCCTGTGTTACCACTCCATCTGCAGAAAGAACTCAAGCCAGATTAGGATGACGCCGAAGAACCAGCTCACGTGCCTGCCTTCCTTGTATCTCTAATAACATATCTGTCACGTAACTATGGCAGGCCAGTTTCTTCTTAATCAAATGGAAAGCATTTAGTCTACAAACAAAACTATTTTACAATTGGTATAACAACTTCCAGAAGAAGACAAAACCTATTTGTTCGAAGTACCTTTCTAGCAACTGTTGCCCAATTTTTCAAGAGGTGTACAGGAACAAAAATGTCCTTTATAGGAAGAAAGGCTGTAGACCCAGAGACTGTTTTAAATTGCACTTATTATGCAAAAAGTAGGAGGAAAAAGAGCCAGTTCCACCAAAACAAGTTTTGCTTCAAGTCAAGGTGAAAGTCTCTTTGGGGTTCTGATTTGACATTCTAGCCATTTTATATCAATCCCTTCCAACCTCTCATTAACCCAAGGAACTGTCTAGTGAGTGAGAAGATATTTCAAAGAGGCTTTCTGAAATATAAAATGGTATTCTGCAACAAAACGGTATTTAAAACATTTAACAGTACTCTGACAACTTTCAGTATTGAAGAACACTATAAAGAACCCATGGAAAGCCAGACCATTTCCAGTGTTTTCACTATTAAGTAAACAAGGTCTTGGATTAATTATTTTAAATAAACAAAACTTTTAATAAGTTATACTTTCTAAACAAACATCACTCATTTAAAAAATTCATGGCTAGGTTTCAAAAGCATTTTTGATCAGCAACACAGATTTTAGTGAGTCAGAGAAGAAACATGATGAATAAAAGCTGACGTGAAGAAATTGTTTTAACGTTTTTAAAAGCAGGCAACATTAAGAAGGTGAGACAAATTAGGAACATAAAACAATCAAACTTGTAACAAGAATTTCAATAAAAATAGAAAACATGGCTATTTTCCTGTATTACCATGTGCCTCTCAAACTGACAATGCACCACACTGTTACAACCAAAGGGGAAAAGAAGCTAATGAAAATTTTATAAAGTCACTGACGTCCAGTCACCTGTAACAATGGGTCAATCCAGATTATGTGTTTTTGCTCCAACACACACCAAACCTTCATCCAAGCTAAAGTTATTTCCAAATAAGCCAGACAAACTAATAATAAGTTTGGTATACTAATTATGATATAAAAGGCTAGCTTAGCCAGTCTCTCCCCATCATAAAAAACTGAAGTATAAAGAACTGAGAAGTAAACAGCGTCCAACAAAAGGTTTGAGTCCTCAGAGTTTTCTATGATTTCACATCAGATTACCATTACTATTACCATGCTAGACAGGGATCCCCCACACCAAGAAATTTTAGCTAAATACTCCTTTTGTACTTTTAGAAAACTTTCCATCTCTCAGAATTTCTTTTGTAAACACTCAATAATAAGGAAGTTAAAGCATCCTCACCTAGTCAGCATAAATTGTTACTGGATGGAATAAGACATGCTAATAAACTCATTCAAATTTTAAAAGTCATTTGAAAAGAATGTAACAAGTTATCAGACATTATTTTCAAAGAACCATAATTAATTTATGCTGAATTTTTCTTAAGTCAGCAGTAAGTCAAAACAATCAATAATTCTTTAAAAAAGCAACTTCTCAATCTTTCCATCTTTTCTATTCTGAGCAAATTGGTACACTTCTTACCCTATTTTTCAAAGTGATGATAACAGCTCAGATAGATAGCTCGATGAAAATTTCAGACAGAATAATCCTTGTGGTTGCAAAGAAATGAGCTTTCAAAAGAGCAGATGCTCACAACTCTAGCTACCTTGTTCTTTTCAAGGATGTACCTTCTCTAGCATGCTGGAAATAACTGGAAGATTAATTAGAGCAGAAATAAAACGATGGAGTAGAGCTATACTTGTGGAGACAATACCACAACCAACACATGCCTAGCTCCTGGTATCAAAAGAATATTGAATTGTGTTTAAATGTCAAGACCGAAATTCTTCCTAATCTACGGAATATTTTATTGGTGTTTGGGTCATCATACCAGTACAAGAAAATGCTACATCATGTATAAGGAAAAAAAGAGTTACACAATCACATAATTTAAGCTAAAACATTTCCTTGTTTCTTTTAACTGCTAAGAAAAGAAAACTGGGCAAGGGAAGATTGCTCTTTATACATTTACCAGAATTTTGGATCCGCCACGTTTTTATAAACTGAGTATCAGGAGGTATCGACTCCCCTTCTCCTATGGTGACATCTTCAACAAAGGACATGGAGGGTACACTGATGTTTGGGCTCTCAAAGTCATAATATGCGCCAATTGCTGCTTGTAGGTTCCTACAAATAAAAAGAAAAGGCAAACGACTTCAGTCCTCTCCAGAGCATATAATCTAATTGTCAAACAAAAGAAAACTAGGCCTGTTTTCTTAGGCCATGTTATAGAACCTGTATAAAGAAGGTATACAGATGGCTCCTAGTATGTTAATCTTCAGAGTCGTTGATTCTTGCTTAGGAACAACAGGAAAAAACACAAGGACCAACAAACTTGTGCAATACTTTCTTCACAAGGTACCCACATAGAAAGTAAGCATTATTAGCACCATCAGCAACAATGTGAGAAGTTCCCCTTTTACCCATAAGGACAGCAAGTATGGCTAAGAAAGTCAATTAAAAGAGTCCTCCATAGATGTGACTAAACTTCAAGGAAGCTCCATTAAAGAAAATTCTCATTTTTTAAAAAGGCAATACTTGGTTCACAAAGTTTAATACAATGGGGATTTCCACGGTGGTCCAGTGGTTAAGAATCTGCCTGTCAATGCAAGGGACGTGGGTTACATCCAGGAAGATCCCACATGCCGCAGGGCGCCTGTGTTGCACAAGTTTTGATCCCACACTCTAGGGCCTGTGCTCTGCAACAACATAGGCCACTGAAATGAGAAGCCCACACACCACAGCTCAAGAGTGGCCCCCATTCTCTGCAACTGGAGAAAAGCTGGAACAGCAACAAAGACCTGGCACAACCAAAAATAACAAAGTTTTAAAAAAGCTTCATACGATGAAAAATACCTATCTCATCTCTTCTTTTCCATACACACACACACACAGGTATTATTTGTGGCTTTAATAGATATATCTAAACTTCCTTCAATAAAAAGTTATACACTTAGTGAATGCTCTCACCATGAACATATGGAATGTCTATTTCCCCATTCATTCATTAACAATACTTCTCTAACATTTTGTATTTCTGTCAATCTGATGGGTGAAAAACAAGATCTTGGTGAGGTCTGAAAATGGTTTTCTCTTTTCATGAGAGGTTAAATATCTTTTGGGGCTTTCCAGGTGGCGCAGTGATGTGCAAGAGATGCAGGTTCAATTCCTGGGTCAGGAAGATCCCCTGGGGCAGGAAACAGCAACTCGCTCTAGTATTCTTGTCTGGAAAATTTCATGGACAGAGAAGCCTGGCTACAGTCCATGGGGTTGCAAAGAGTCAGACACAACTGAGTAACTGAGCACACAAGTATCTTTTACACTTTCACGAGCCATGTGCAGCTTCTTTTTAGAAGCACAATTTTGTAAATGTTGGTGTTTTTTTTAATTACTTATAAACTTCCTAATGACAAGGAACTACCAAGCATACAAACCAGTCCCTAACTGAACAGAATCATACAGCTGACAGCTTGGCTCATCAGTGGCAGAAACCAAAGGCCACTAAGTTAAGTAAGCTGTGTTCATTAAAGAAATTGTTGGTAATTACATTAACTGCTTCTCTTATGGTCCTCCTCAAACTAGTGACATCATCCCCAGTCCCCAAGGAAAAACACAAAGAGCATTTTTCCAAATATAACCCGAGCATAAGCCAACGGACCCAGTGGGTTGTTTTTAATTATGCATAAACATAGCATGATGTAAGGCCTGACACAACTGCCCAACACACATGCTGTTAACAGCAAATGCTTTCTGCTGAGGGCCTGCCTACTCTTCCAGGTGTTTGCAGCTGCCAGAAAGGAGGGCTATATTTAGAGGAGCTACCTCAGGTCAAGCCCCATGCAACGGTGGCCTGCAGTATTAGTGAGTAATGACCGGAATTACATTACCACCAAATGCTGGCCTGTCACGTGTGTGCCAGATAAAATTTACATGGAGCAGAGCTGGGTGAGGGTCCAAACTGTGCCTGTTTATTTGACCATTCAATAGGAAAGCTTGGGCTTCAGTCTTTCCAGCAACTTCCTTATCTAGTTGGTACTTATCTAAAGTGAAGAATATGTGACTGGTCGAACTTAGGGAGTCCCAGATCCTACCACTCACCAACAGACTCAGGAGTATGTCTGGAATCAGCCTTACGTTTAGAGATCAGACATAAAATGAGGGAAAGAAAAAGAGGCCGAATTTGTATTTTGTTCTTCTGAAAACTTTTTAACTGTCCACCTTTTCATAAAGATAATTTTTTTTTTGCCAAAGGTCTCAGGCAGACAGCCTGAATTGTTTTCTGTTCACTTCGCTGTAAAATATGCTTGGGAGCGAAGAAACTATTTGTGCACTCAGGACAACTGCCAATTCTCATATTCAGCCTGTGTCATATTTCACCACTTGGCTGTGCCTGCTATCAGACAGGACTTTGAGACCAGCATAGCAGAAACACGAACAAGCGGAAAAGTCCAGTTACTCTACTTAGGCGGATCCACCCCACTCCTCAAACCTTTTTTCACACATTCCTACTTAACCCACAGCCAAGCCAACAAAACTGCTTACTTGTACCTATATTATCCAGAGAACTCAGCCAGAGAAAGATTAAGAAACATTTTTAAACCCCAAAGTGAAACTGAAAGTAGAGAACTAGTCTCCTGGCAGGAAAGAGTGAAGGATGACAAAGCATAATCATTTCCCAAGTACAAGGCAGAAAGAGAGGACATTAGCCTGGCAGCTCCCTAACCCACAGGGCAGGTACACAGCCCCCATCAGCGCTTAGACCATTTAGATTACTGCCTCCCTGGGCCGAGGAACAGGAGGAACAGACTTAAACAGCTCCAATTCAGTGTGAGAATAAGCAAACATGATAGCATGCACTCCTGCTTAAAACAACATGCTCAACTACTATTAGGCAACAAGAAACTCCACGTGCAACACAGATGGTTGAAGACATGGGAAAGAAACCCGGACACCATGCAGTGTTCAGCCCAGCCTGAAAGTTTAAACCTCCGGGCTCCTTCAGTGTCTTCGCTCAAGAAAAGTTTTTACTCTGATCTCAAAGTTAAAGGTGCCTAAAGAACGAAGGGGAGCAGTGTAACAAGCGGAAAAAAGGCACAGGCGAAGAAGATGGGTGATGGTGATGATTACATAACATCGTGAATATACTTTATGCCACAGAACTATGCACTTTAAAATGGTTAAAATGCTCAATTTTTATTTTACTTTATTTTTATTGATATGTCCAACTAGACAGCATATTAAAAAGCAGAAACATTACTTTGCTGACAAAGGTCCATCTAGTCAAAGTTATGGTTTTTCCAGGAGTCATGTATGGATATGAGAGTTGTACCATAAAGAAAGCAGAGTGCTGAAGAATTGATGCTTTTGAACTGTGGTGTTGGAGAAGACTCTTCAGAGTCCCTTGGACTGCAAGGAGATCAAACCAGTCAATCCTAAAGGAAATCAATCCTGAATATTCATTGGAAGGACTGATGCGAAGCTCCAATACTTTGGCCACCTGATGTGAAGAACTGACTCATCAGAAAAGACCCTGATGCTGGGAAAGATTAAAGGCAGAAGGAGAACGGGAGGACAGAGGATGAGATGGCTGAATGGCATCACTGACTCTATGGACATGAGTTTGAGTGAACTCCGGGAGCTGGTGGCAAGAAGCCTGGCGTGCTGCAGTCCATGGGGTTGCAAAGAGTCAGACACAACTGAGCTGAAGTTGATTTACAATGTTGTGTTGGTTTCTGATGTGCGGCAAAGTGATCCAAATATATTCTTTATTATATTCTTTTCTATTATGGTTTATCACAGGATATTGAATATAGCTCCCTGTGCTCTACAGTGGGGCCTTGCTGTTCATCTGGTAGTGTGTATCTGCTAATCCCAAACTCCTAAATTTATATCCTCTGCACCCCCTTTTCTCCTTTGGTAACAATAAGTTTGCTTTCTATGTCTGTGAGCCTGTTTTGTAAATAAATTCATTTGGATCATGTTTCAGGTGTTTCAGGTTCCACATGTAGGTAATATCACTTGTTATTTGCCTTTCTGACTTACTTTGATCAGTATGATAATCTCCAGGTGCATCCATGTTGCTGAACGTGGCATTATTACATTCTTTTTATGGTTGAGTGATATTCCATTATACATATTCATCACATCTTTGTTATCCATTCATCTGTTGATGGACAATTAGGCTGCTTCCATATTTTGGCTATTGTGAACAGTGCTGCGATGAACGTGGGGGTGCACGTATCTTACTAGTTTTCTCCCGATACAGGCATGGAAATGGAATTGTTGGATCATGTGGCAACTCTATTTTTAGTTTTTTAAGGAATCTCCAATTGTCTCTATGGAAGAGCTTACACTAATTTATATTCACAGCAGCAGTGCAGAAGGATTCGCTTTTTTCCACACCCTCAACAGCACTTGTTATTTGTAGACTTTTTAATGATGGCCTTTCTGACTGGTGTGAGGTGATTCCTCACTGTGGTTTTGATTTGCATTTCTCTAATAATTAGCAATACTGAGCATCTTTTCATGTGCTTACTGGCCATCCGTTTGTCTTCTTTGAAGAAATGTCTATTTAGATAGTCTGCTCATTTTTCCATTGGGTTTGGTTTTTTTATTATTGAGTTGTATGCACTCTGTGTGTATTTTGGAAATTAAGCCTTTGTCAGTACATTGTTTGCAAATATTTTCTCCCAGTCCATCAGCTGTCTTTTCAATTTATTTATGGCTTCCTTCCTGTGGAAAAGTTTTAAGTTTTTTATTAGATCCCATTTCATTATAAAAAGGTAAAATTTTAAATGGCTTTATTTAGAGGAAGCTCCTAATCCCTGGTTGTGGGGCTTTGAACAAGTGGCTAATCATCTGTGTCAGTTTACTCATGTACAAAACTGAGTTTTTTATGGTAAGTTTGGCTTATATTTTATATTACAAAGTTGGTGTTACAAGGTGGGCTGTGAAGACTGCATGAGGCAATGTGTGTAAATGCCAATGCCTTAGGTTGGCAGACATTTAATTAACGAACATTTATCCATGTGCAAGGCACTCAGCCTTGGACAGAAAAGACACCCATTACAGGCAAGGGTCCTCTCCATTATAAAGCCCAGCAGTCTGCAGCAAACCAGGGACTCAAACAAGGGTAACTGCAACTATCTCTCACACTGATGCTTATCAGCCCAAGGCAGCTTTTTCATCTGGGGATAAAAAAAAATGGGCTTGGTGCACAACACAGTTTCAACCACACTGATAATCAAGTTAACCTGATTGGAGTAGATGAATCTGGTAGTGCTGATATGTGTTTTCTGATGAAACACAATTCTGTAACTCAGAAGTGATACTGTCCAACCTTCATTTTATAGATGAGGCCACAGACACACCGACAGGTAAATAACTTGCACACGTCTATCTATATCTTTTAACTTATCCAGAATGTTCCAATTATCTACCAATGCTCTGAACATCTTATTTTCTTAAGAACATACTAAGTACCATCATGAATTCTATAAATCAGCTAATTATAACATATCATTAAGCCAAATTTTTGAAAGTGGTCAAATGTCTAATTGTGTATATATTCACAAACACAGAAGATTTATTTTTGTACTATTTATACAAACATAAGTCAGATTAACAGTCTTATGAAGAAAAATCATCAATATACTGAATATACATCAGGAATATCATCCCAAAAATACAGGAGTAAAAGAAAACAGTTAAAAAAAACTAGGAAATCAGAATTTAAGAAGGAATGCCAGAAGTCCAAGTATTAGCTTAGATTTTCAGCAAAATAAAATTAGATATCTTTCCTTTTCCTCTCTGAACAAGAAACTGAAAAGGATTCAAATTACTTGTAAGAAAAAAAAAAGAAAACTATCCATACAATCTGGACATAAATTGGGAAATCAGAATAATGAATCAATCCAGTTAAACATGAACAGCAGCATCTTCAGGCTTCAAGCAATACTTACTCAGAACTTCAAGAAGTCTCTCTCACCTATAGAGTGTCAACGACCCTGCTCTCAAGGCACAGGCCTAGCAGGAACCAGAAGACCTCACTATCCTGAATGACTGAGAAAACCTGACTAGAAAAAGGGTCAGCAAAACAGGTGGCAGTTCTTACCAGGGCTTTCCAACATCAACTCAACAAGCCTCTTGTGTGGAAGACCAAAATGAGGGGCAAAAAATGTGACTCTCAATAATGTTAAGGCCTCGAAGAAACTGAGAATTTTATTAAAACAAAGATGAATGCAGGTAGGGAACAGAAGCTGAACTAAAGAAGGCTCAAATATTTTCAAACCTAAAAGTTAACTAACAGATGACACTATTTAATATGTGAAGACAGGAAGAAAGAACTAGAGAAAGATTTTATTAAGAGGAGCAGCAAAGGTCACACCATTGTTCACCCACTTCTTAGAGCCCTCGCCAAGTCCAAGATTGTTTCTTCATCCTTCTTTTCCTGGCTATTTACTGGCCCATTAATTCTTAAACTTTTTAGAACTGGTCCTTCTAACAGCAGCAGCTATACCGCTTCCAAAGAGAAAGTAAAAAACTAGCATTCTGCATGAAAACCCAAGGCAGTGGCACTGTTTCAGATTATAAGTATGCAGTTTCAGGCTACGTACTTTAAAGGATAAGATATAATTCAATGGTATTTATTTTATTCACAGGGATTTGCAACTACCTCTACTTTCAAACTTTTAAATCATTTGAGATAAACACCACATACCCATTAAGTAATCATTTCTCATTATTCCTTCCTCTCCATCCCCTGACAACTACAAATCTGTTTTGTCTCTATGAATTTGTCTATTTTGGATAATTTATATAAATAAAAGGAATGACACAATATGTGCAACCTTCTATGTCTGGCTTCTTCCACTTAGCATAATATTTTTGAGATTTATCCCAAATGGTAGCATGTTGATCAGTATTTATTCCTTTTTATGGCCTAACAATATTCCATTATATGTATATACTACATTTTGACTATCCATTCATTTGTTGATGGGCATTTGGATTGTGTCTACCTTTTGATTATTACTGCTATAAACATTCATACACAAATGTCTGGGTGGGCATATGTGTTCATTTCTTCAGATATATACCCAAGAGTAGAACTTCTGGGTCACGTGTAATTCTTCTGTTTAACTTTTTTGAAAAACCACCATACTGTTTTTCACATCAGCTGAACCGTTTTGCATTTTTATCAACAATGTATAAGTGTTTCTATTTTTCTACATCCTCACAATACTTCTTTTTTCTATTATTAGAGCCATTCTAGGGTGACTCCCTGGTGACTCAGACGGTAAAGAATCTGCCTACAATGTAGGAGACTCGGGTTCAATCCCTGGGTTAGGAAGATTTCCCTGGAGAAGGGAATGGCTACTCACTCCAGAATTCATGACTGGAGAATCCCATGGACAGAGGGGCCCGGTGGGCTACAGTCCACAGGGTCACAGTCGGAGATGACTAAGCAACTACCACTAGTGGGTGTGAAGTGGTGTCTGACTGTGGTTCTGATTTTCATTTTCTTAATGAGCAATAAACAACTTTTCATGTACTTGTTGGCTATTTGTATATCCTCTTTGGAAATAACATCTATTCAAATCCTTTGTTCATTTTTGTGACTGGGCTGCTTGTCTTTCTATTGTGCAGTTGAAAGAGTTCTTTACATATTCTGGATACTAGAACCTTATTAGATATAAGATTTACAAATATTTTCTCCCATTATGCTGTCTTCACTTTCTTGATAAAGTCTTCTGATGCAACACGAAGTTTGTTTTTGTTATTGCAGTCTAATTTATCCAGTTTTTCTTTTATTGCACGTGACTCTGATGTCAAATCTAAGAATCAGTAGCCAAATTCAAGGTCATGAAGACTTATCCCTATGTTTCTTCTAATAGTTTTATTATTTTACTTTTATTTAGGTCACTGATTCATTTTTTATTTAATTTTTGTATAAAGAGTGAGGCAGAGGGTCTAACTTCATTCTTTTGTCTGTGGTTATCCAGTTGCACCAGCCCCATGTGTTAAAGAAGATCAAATATTTTTAATAGAACAAAAAGCTGGACAGCCTCTTGCGTGTGAGTGGGATTCCGCCCTCTGTGTGATCCTAGCTAGCCAGTGGTGACACTTCGGTTGCAAGGGCAATAAACGGAAAAGCTCAGCCCTCGGAAACCGAGCGGGGACAAGCTGCGATGCACGATGCACCTCGCCGTGACTCGAGCGCAGTGCGCTTCTGCTCTGAGCAACTGAGAGACACATCCCACTCCCAAACACAGTTTCCAGGGCTGAAAGAACCAACAACAGTTATGTTCAGAATCAAACTAAATTAGCAGCATAAAAACCTTTCCCTAACTGCCAATCAATAACTATAGATAGTATTTACTTCTCCTGTATTTCTTTTCGTTAAATTTTCACTCATTCATGACTCTAGGTACTAGAACAGTAGATAAATAAGACAAAGTCTTTGCTACCAAGGAACACAAAGTCTGTTAAGAAAGATTTGGGGGACTTCCCTGGAGGTCCAGTGGTTGAGAATCCATTTTCCAAAGCAGGGGACACAGGTTCAATTCCTGGCTGGGGAACTAAGATACCAAGCACCACAACTAGAGAGCCAGCATGCCACAACTGAGTGCATGCACCCTAGAGCCCGTGCATCACAAGAGAAGTCTGCGAGCTGCACGCAAAGAAGCCTGAGCGTGCCGCAGCTAGAGAAGACCCCGCACCAAAGAGCCTGCGTGCCACAAGAAGACTGCGCCAAGTTTAAAGAAAAAAAAGGTTAATATCAAAAAAGAAAAAGATGTGGAAACATGATCACTATTCAATGAAGTAAATTTCAGAGAGGAAACCTAACCAAGAACTACAAAAGTACAGAAAATACCCTTCTCCAACTTAGGACATTAGGGAAAGCATCATCAGCTAGGTAACATCAAAACAGTACCCCCAATGAACTGTTTAACCATCTAAAGAAAGGGGGTGAAGGGGCATTTCAGATACAGGGAGAGAATCTCCAAAGGCACACAGAACACCACACACTCACAAACAGCCAGAAAAAGAGGTCTAACAACATTCAAGTCTCTGGTTCTGGTTGTTTCTGAAGCCTAAAAGAATTGCTAAGTTAGGTTCTAAGATACTTTTGTATCGTTATTAATTCTCATTTTTATTCAGACTAGTTTAAGACAGAGTTCCATTCTCTCCAATAAAGTCCTAACTGAGACAAGACTAAAGTATTACAAAAGTTAGAAATCCACAATATATAACAAAGTCATGGTGAGATAGGAAGAAATGGGCTCCCTCTGTCTTGGCTTAGCAAGACGGCAGTCCTGTTATGTGGCAAAGTGACTGGTTACACTCCATACATACTCCAAAGCTAGATGAAGTCTTAGGAGCTTGGACAATAAAAGGAAACTGCCCACAGAACACTGGGCAAACCTGAGTCAAGTTCTTCAAGACAATCCAGTCTGGCCTTCCAAAGGCAAGTATGACATACAAGGTAAGAATATAACTTTCTGCTAAAGTCAGAGACCTGAAACTACTAACGGTCAGGTGATTAAGAGATTTATGCTGAACTTCAGGGCAAGAATTCTCTGTATCAAGAAAACTGTGAGACCCTGATGAATACAATATAGACAGCCCCTTTCGAAACTTCTCCCAGGGTCCCCCAACCTGCCATCTCCTCCCTTCATTATGAAACATATCTGAAAGAAACATAGCTGGGGAGAGGGGAAATTTTAAAGGGAGTGACATTCCACAGATTTGAGAAAGCTCAAAATCCAGAATTATGCATTCATGCCCTGAATAGAAACCTTTAACCTGAAGTGGTAAGGAGAGCTAAGGGACTTAACCTAATGCTAGCAATTCTCTTTAGCAATCTCAGGAGACTCAAATCTGATTATATTATTACTGGAGTTGGTCATTTATCAAAGGGGATGTTTGAATATGAAATGGATAAGCAATGAATTTAAGTTTTTAAAAGAGCTCTATAATTATAGAGGTGCCTATAATTACTATACTCCTCATCAAGCCCTAGGCCCCCAAAGTAGCAGCTCACTGGAAGGGGAAAGCTAAGCAGCATGGCCTCATAAAGGACCTCTCTCCCACCCTGTCCCTGTATTTCCTGTGCTCCTCTCAAGGATGCCAGAAAAATATCAGACATGTGGAGTCTTTCTGGGAGAAGGCAGGCCAAGGCTTTTAGTTCTCTGCCAATGAAATGAGTCAACAGGTGACCGCAAGACTTACTGTATTTTACTGCTCCTGCCCTACAGAAGATGGTACACACTTCTTCCTGCTCCTGCCCTACAGAAGATGGTGCACACTTCTTCCTGCTCCTGCCCTACAGAAGATGGTGCACACTTCTTCCTGCTTGTATCCCCCAGATTGAGAACACTGCCTGGCATATAGAAGGTGCTCAATAAATCTTTGTTTGAACAGAATACACTAGTGACCAAATATAGTACTGTTGACCCTTGAACAACATGAGGCAAATTGAGTATGTTCACTATAATTAGATTTTTTTTCAATAGTAAATAGTACATGATCTGAGACTGGTAGAATCCACAGCTTGGGAAAAGCAGATATGGAGAGTCAAATTATATAAGTTATACATAGATTTTCCACTGCAAGACAGGTCTGCACCCCAACCCCTGCATTATTAAAAAGTCAACTGTATTTTTCCTTTCCTTTTACCACATTTTCCTCACAACTGTATACTGGAAGTATTGGCATATCTTCATTTATTGTGCTTTATAGATATAATTGCTTTTTCTTTTTGAAGACTGTGACTTAATTTACATATTTATGGCTGCGCTGGGTCTTTGTCCCTGCTTTCTCTAGCTGCCGTGCCCAGGCTCCTCTTGTGGTACCTGGGCTCTACAATGTGCGGGTTTCAGGAGTTGTGGCTTGCAGGCTTTAGAGCACAGGCTCAGCAGTTGTGGCACATGGACTTGGTTAACCCAAAGCCTGTGGAATCTGCCTGGACCAGGGACCAAACCCATGTCTCCTGCATTGGCAGGCATACTCTTAACCACTGGACCACCAGGCAAGTCCCTAGAGTTGCCTTTTTACAAACTGCAAGTTTGTGGCGGCTATTCTCACCTTCTGAGACGGCCTACCCTCTTTCTGTGGAGTGTGTTTCTCTCTAAATAAATCCACTTCTTGCCTATCACTTTGCCTCTCACTGAATTCTTTCTGCCACCAGACATCAAGAACCTAAGCTTCATTAAGTCCTACAGCAGGACTAAAACCACAGACGAATGGACAATGTCAGCGATGTCAGTATTCTTCATACCAGAGAAGACCACCTGAGGCCAGGAACAGAGAAGCTCTTGAAAAAGACTATCTGAGGCCAGCTTAGGAACCACAGAAACCCATCAGACTACCTGAGGCCAGACTGGAGTGCAGGCCCTGTGCACACCTGATCTTTGATCTTACCAGCAACCCCACCCCTGAACAGTGGCTATAAAACTGCTCATCAAATTCTCCACCACTGGGACCCACAGTTTTCAAGGCAGGATCCCTTTGCCTGGCAAAGCAATAAAGCTATTCTTTTCTATTTCATACCCCTCAAAAAATGTCTGTGGCAAGCAAGTCTATCAGTACATTTTTCCAACAGCATTTGCTCACTTTGTGTCTCTGTATCCCATTTGGTAAGTCTTACAAATATTTCGAACTCTTCCATTGCTATATTTGTTATGGTCATTTGAGATCAGTGATCTATGATATTTCTATTGTAACATGAACTGTGCCCACATAAGACTGTAAAGTTAATTGGTAAGTGTGTGTGTTTTGACCACTCCACCAGCCAGTCATTCTCCCTTCTCCTTGGATCTCCTTATTCTGAGATACACTGTTGAAATTAGATTGTGGCCTCTAAGTGTTCAAGTGAAAGGAAGAGTCACACATCTCTCACTTTAAAAGCTAGAAATGATTAAGCTCAGTAAGGAAAGCATGTCAAAATACAAGAGCGCCAGAAGCCAGGCTTCTTGCACCAAACAGCCATGCTGTGAAAGCAAAGGGAAAGTTCTTCAACAAAATGAAAAAGAGCACGCCAGTGAACGCACAAATCATAAGAAAGTGACACAGCCTTATTGCTGATGTGGAGAAAGTTAGAGTGGTGTAGACAGAAGATGAAATCAGCCACAGCATTCTCTAAAGCCAAAACATAACCCAGAGCAAGACCCTAACTCTCTTCAGCTCCATGAAGACTGACAGAGGTAAGGAAGCTGCAGAAAAGTGCTAAAGCTAGCAGAGGTTGGTTTTGAAGTTTAAGAAAAGATGTGATCTCCATTTAATATAAAAGTGCAAGGTCCTGGAGGGAGCAAGTGCTAATGCAGAAGCTGCAGCAAGTTATCCACAAGATCTAGATAAGAAAATTCATGAAAGTGGCTAGATTTTCAATGCAAATGAAACAGCCTTATAATGGAAGCAGATGCCACCTAGGACTTTAGTGGCTAGAGAGAAGTCAATGCCTGGCTTCAAAGCTTCAAAATGAGAAGCTGACTCTCGCAGGGGCCAATGCAGCTGGTGGCTTTAAGTGGAGGTTGATGTTTCTGTACCACTCCAAATACCCTAGGGCCCTTAAGAACTTCGCTAAACCTACTCTGCCTGTGTTCTGTAAAGCAACAACAAAGCCTGGATGGCTGAACATCTGTTTACAATATGGTTTACTGTTGAGATCTGCTCAAAAAAGATTCCTTTCAAAACATTACTGCTCATTGACAATGCTCCTGGTCACCCAAGAGCTCTGATGGAGATGTGCAACGAGATTAACGTCATTTTCATGCCTTCTAACACAACATCCCTCTGTAGCCATAGATCAAGGAGTCATTTCCATTTCCAAGTCTTATTCTCTAAGAAATACATTTTTGAGGCTACAGCTGCTACAGATAGTGATTCCTCTGGTGAATATAGTCAAAGGCAATTGAAAACATTTTGGAAAGGCTTCACCGTTCTAGATGCCATTAAGAACATTTGTGATTCATGGGAGGAAGTCAAACTACCATCATTTACAAGAGTTTGGAAGAAGCTGATTGCAACCCTCATGGATGACTGTGGAGGGGTTCAGTGAAGGAAGTAACTGCAGGTGTGGTGGATGTACCAAGAGAACGAGAAACGGAGCCTTAAGATGTGACTCAACTGCTGCAATTTCAGGATAAAACTTGGACCAATGAGGTTCTTAGGGATGAGCAAAGAAAGTGGCTCCTGAAATGGAATCTACTCCAAGTGAAGATGCTGCAGAGATTGCTGAAATGACAACAAAGGACTTAGATTATTACATAAACTTCCTTGATAAAGCAATGGCAGGGTTGAGAGGACTCACTCCCAATTGTGAAAGAAGATCTACTGTGGGTACAATACTGTCAAACAGCACTGCATGCTACAGACAAATCATTCATGAAAGGAAGACGCAATCAATTTGGCAAACTTCATTGTTCTCTTACTTTAAGCTGCCCCAGCCTGAAAACAGAGAAGGCAATGGCACCCCATTCCAGTACTCTTGCCTGGAAAATCCCATGGACGGAGGAGCCTGGTAGGCTGCAGTCCATGGGACTGCAAAGAGTCGGACACAACTGAGCGACTTCACTTTCACTTTTCACTTTCATGCATTGTAGAAGGCAATGGCAACCCACTCCAGTGTTCTTGCCTGGAGAATCCCAGGGACGGGGGAGCCTGGTGGGCTGCCGTCTATGGGGTTGCACAGAGTCGGACACGACTGAAGCGACTTAGCAGCAGCAGCAGCCTGAAAGCAGTCACAAAAAGAAATGTGCACATCCATGTTCACAGCAGCATTATTTACAATAGCCAAAAGGCGGAAACACATGTCTATCAACATGTGGTATATACATACAGTGGAATATTACTCGACCTTCAAAAGGAAAAACTGTACCATGCTGAAACATGGGTAAACATTGAGGATATTATGCTTAGAGATAAGCTGTCACCAAAAAAGACAAATACAATATTAATGGTAGTCATAAGTATCTAGAGTAGTCATTAACAGAAACGGGAAGTAGAATGCTGACTGACAGGGGCAAAAGGAAGGGGGAAATGAGGAGTTATTGTTTAATGGGTACAGAGTTTCCATTTTGCAAGATAAAAAGGTTCTGGAGATTAACTGTACAACATGCTTAACACTACTGAACTATACACTTAAAAACCATTAAGATAATAAATTCTATGTTACATGTATTTTACCACAATTTTTTAAATTATTAGGATGAAACCAATGTGTTTCATTAAGAAATTTGGACTTATTCCTATAAGGAACGGAGAGCACAGAAAGGTTATAAAAACAACTCTTTTGAAGTACAACTTAGGCAGCATAAAATACTCATTTCAGCGGCACAATTGAATGATTTTTAGTAAAGTTACTGAACAATAAAACAATCGTCATGTTTCAGAACATTTTCATCACCCCAATAAAGTCCAAATGCCTGCAATGTATACATATGTTAATGGCACAGCAGAATTAAGATTGCTAATCAGGTGACCTGGACATAGGAACATTATCCTGGATTATCCAGGTGAACTCAATGTAATCACTTCCTTAAGCACAGAAGAGGGAACTGACAGAGAGAAGCAGAGAGAAAGCAGTGTGAGAAGGAGCCACCTGACATGCTGGCTTTGAAAATGGAGAAATGAGGCCATAGGCCATGGGGCAGTATGTGGCCCCTGAAGTGGTAAAAGGCAAAGACATGAATTTGAATTCTCCAGCAAGGTTAGCAGCAGCAGCAGCAGCAACAAGAACACAGCCCTGATACACCTTAATTGTAACCCAGTGAGACTCATTTTGCATTTCTGAACTCCATAACTGTGAAATTATAAATTGGTGTTTTTTAAAACCACTAAATTTGTGGTAATTCATTAACAAAAAACAGGAAAAAATTAATACAATGGTTATTTGCTGTATTAGTTTTGCTAATTTACTGTTAACATGTGTTTGAAAATGTATATCATACAAGGAAACTATGAATGTAAAAAAAAATAAAGAAATGTTACAAATAAAAAGCTGCTATTTTCTGCTGAGTCATTTCCTTCATCATAGCTGTGCTCTCAAGAACTCAATTACCCATTAAAGATGCACATTTAGATATAACTCCCATCTTTCTTGCTTCTGTCCCCCACCCTCTGCTATGTAACTGTCGTGGATACTTCCTAAAAAGGTCAACAATCGCTAGGTTCAGTGCTAACTGCAATTCTGAAGATACTGGAGTCAAGCCCAAAGTAGACGTGAAAGTGTATGACACCCAAAAAGTCCCAGAATGACAAACACAAAACACGATTCAGACAAAACTATTTTCATAAACAAAGCATTTGTGGCTTATTGTTGTTCATGAAACTTTCTTTGGCACATAATTTAAGGCAGCAGTTACAGAATGATCAGGTAAATCTGTAATTAAGTATGGTTTTCAGAAGTGTTTACCTCACAAGGAACTTAGAATAGGCCAGTAATGGTTAAAATGTGTCTTACCCTACAACCTAGTCAGAAATGTGTCTAAAAGGTACTACTTTTATTATTTTTTTAAAAGTGCCACAAAGCCAAATTTTAAACCAACATTCCACTCTCAAATCTAGCTGTTGTTGCTGCATATAGAGCAAAGGAATGAAGGGCCTTCAAAAAGAAATCACACATCTTTTACGTGTGTGTGTGTGTGTGTGTACGCACACTTAGTTGCTCAGTTGTGCCCAACTCTTTGAGACCCCATGGGCTGTAACCCCCCAGGCTCCACTGTCCATGGCATTCTCCAAGTGAGAATACAGGAGTGGGTTGCCATTACCTTCTCCAGTCCTGACCCAGGGATTGAACCCAGGTAGGTCTCCTGATTGCAGGCAGGTTCTTTACCGTATGAGCTACAGGGAAGTCTTCTATCTATACTTTTGACTAAAAGGCTCCACACCAATCTTATATGTCCTGCCTAGAGATTTCCTGATGGTGTGCTACAAGAACTACATTGACCAAACCATCTTTGGAGAACACAACAGTAAGCCTCAGCCTATTCACCTCCAAAAATGACCGTACCTTATGAATCTTAATAAAACTTGACCAAGTCCTATGTAATATGATGAACAATGCCAATGCAACGTTATCACTACCAAATAACGTCTCGTGGTCTTAATGTCTACTCTGCTCATTCTGCAGCCAACACATCTCCAAATACTCTGGCTATATTTGGCTGTTCTCTGGTACATGTGGGATAGGTACCTTAAAAAGCTACATACTTAGAGCTGGAAGACTAAATTAAATTGGACAGAACTTGGGAAAAGGCAGATTTTGTCACAACTCACAAACCTGACAGGACCAGGCCCCTTTTTCTTTTATGAACAAATAAAACAAAAGTATAAAGTGTCACAAATTGGTGCCATCTTTAGTAACAACCCACTGAGAACAAACAAGGAAGACAACATGGAAAGAATATTTCCTGTAAAAGTCCTTACAACAGTCTCAAGTATTCTTAATGTTCTCACGTCTGGGCAACCATCTGCACAGGAGAACAGTCAGGTTTGGGCGGCTCATCCAACTATGGCATTTCTTCTACGTTACAGAAGAAAAGGATTTTTAAAAATAGCTACTTTGCATGATACTACATAATTACCACCAGTTAAATTACTACCAAAAAAAAAAAACAAAACAAACAAAAAAAATCACAAAACTATTCAAAGAAACATGGGGTGGGGAGGGGGAACTAATTTGGTTCACAAAGAAAAACTAACAAAAACTCAGGAAAAAACTTTCTGTAACTTGTTCTGATTTTTCCCTAAAAAGAGTGGTCTCTCAAAGACAGAAAAGCAAACATCTCCAATCAATGCAAACACAATGAAAAAGTATATGTTTCTCAAGCTTCACAAAGGTCAAGCAGATCTCTCTCTCCGGTACTGCTTCTTTGGATCCTCTATAGCTGAGGTCAAGGTAAATATGTTCAGCTCCACACTATTAAGACAAGTAACCAAAATCTGCTTCATTCATCATAAAATCCTTTATAACTCTGGTTAAGTCCCATTTAAAAATTAGCAGTATCCATATTCCTGGGGAGAAAGAATCAATACTGTGAAAATGACTATACTACCAAATGCAATCTACAGATTCAATGTGATCCTATCAAATTACCAATGGCATTTTTTCACATAAGTAGAACAAAAAATTTCACAATTCATATGGAAACACAAAAGACCCCAAATAGCCAAAGCAGTCTTGAGAAAGAAGAATGGAGCTGGAAAGAAGAATCAACCTCCCTGGCTTCAGATTATACTACAAAGCTATAGTCATCAAGACAGTATGGTACTGACATAAAAACAGAGATATAGACCAATGGAACAAGAAAGAAAGCCCAGAAATAAACCCATGCAAAAAAAAAAAAAAAAAAAGAAATAAACCCATGCACCTATGGGTGCCTTATTTTTGACAAAGGAGGCAAAAATATACACTGGGACAAAGACAGTCTCTTCAATAAACGGTGCTGGGAAAACTGGAGAGCTACATGTAAAAGAATGAGATGAGAACACTTCCTAACACCACACACAAAGATAAACCCAAAATGGATTAAAGACCGAAATGTAAGACCAGAAACTATAAAACTCTTGGAGGAAAACACAGGCAGAACACTCAATGACATAAATCAAAGCAAGGTTCTCTATGATTCACCTCCTAGAGTAATGGAAATAAAAACAAAGGTAAACAAGTGGGACCTGATTAAACTGAAAACCTTTTGCACAGCAAAGGAAACTATAAGCAAGGTGAAAAGACAACCCTCAGCATGGGAGAAAATAATAACAAATGAAAAAACTGACAAAGGATTAATTTCCAAAATATATAAGCAGCTCATACAACTCAATGCCAGAAAAACAAACAATCCAATCAAAAGGTGGGAAAAAGACCTAAACAGCCACTTCTCCAAAGAAGACATATACATGGCTAACAAACACAAGAAAAGATGCTCAACATCACTCATTATTAGAGAAACGCAAATCAAAACTACAGTGAGATGTCACCTCACACCGGCCAGAATGCCCATTCATCAAAAAGTCTACAAGCAATAAATGCTGGAGAGGGTGTGGAGAAAAAAGGAAACGCTATTGCACTGTTGGTGGGAATGTAAATTGATACAGCCACTATGGAAAACAGTATGGAGATTCCTTAAAAAACTAGGAATAAAACCACCATATGACCCAGCAATCCCACTCCTAGGCATATACCCTGAGGAAACTAAAATTGAAAAAGACACATGTATCCCATTGTTCTTCGCAGCACTATTTACAATAGCTGGAACATGGAAGCAACCTAGATGCCCATCGACAGATGAATGGATAAAAAAGCTGTGGTATATACACACAATGGAATATTACTCAGCCATAAAAAGGGACGCATCTGAGTCAGTTCTAATGAGGTGGATGAACCTAGAACCTATTAAACAGAGTGAAGTGAGTCAGAAAGAGAAAGATAAATATCATATTCTAACGCACATTTAACGGAATCTAGAAAAATGGTACTGAAGAATTTATTTACAGGGCAACAATGGAGGAAACAGACATGGAGAATAGACTTACGGACATGGGGAGAGGGGAGGAGAGGGTGAGATGTATGGAAAGAGTAACATGGAAACTTACATTACCATATGTAAAATAAATAGTCAACAGGAATTTGCTGCATGGCTCAGGAAACTCAAACCAGGGCTCTGTATCAACCTAGAGGGGTGGGACTGGGAGGGAGGTTCAAAAGGGAGGGGAAATATGTATACCTATGGCTGATTCATGTTGAGGTTTCACAGAAAAAAAACAAAATTCTGTAAAGCAATTGTCCTTCAATAAAAATAAGTTAGTTTTTTTAAAAAAGCAATCTTTTCCTACAAACCTCTGAAACAAGGTTTAGACTGCATTTCCCACTAAATTTCTGAAAGGCCTCATTGACCACGTTAAAAAAAAAAAAAAAATAGCTGTATCTTCAGAAAAGACTGCCAACCAATATACACAGAAGGAACAACAGAATTGAAAATTCAGAAAATTTATCTTATTGCAATCACCTGGCAGTAAACAACCCAAGCAAGGATCATCAATGGATACTAAAACATCAATGGATACTAAAGATTGCTGGGAAAAGGGATATTCTTACAGTCTCTCACAGATTACTTGTTAATTACAAAGGACAGTTAACAGATACACACTGTCTTAAACAACTAAATACTCAAATTTAGCCCAATAATGGAACAAACAGTAGATGTAACAGAAGACACAGAATCATCTGTTATTATTTCTAACAACAGAATGCTTATTAACCTTAATTTGGCCATGAGGAAACACATTAGTCAACAATATGGGACACTCAAGAGGACAACTGACCCGAACTCTTAAAAAATGTCAATGTTGGACTTCCTTGGTGGTGCAGTAGATATGAAACTGCCTGTCAATGAAGAGGACATGGGTTTGATCCCTGGTCCGGGAAGACTCCACTTGCTGGGGAGTAACTAAGCCCCTGCATCATAACTACTGAGCCGCACTCTAGAGCCTGCGCTCTGCAACAGAAGTGGCTAACGCTAGAAGCCTGAGCACCACAACAGAGAGTAGCCCCTGCTCAGCGCAACGAGAGAAAGCCCAGACAAGCAACACAGACCCAGCGCAGCACGCCCCGAGAAAACACCACCAAAAACCCAAGGTCATAAAACATGCAAATGGTAAAGGTGAGGGGCTGTTCCAGATTAAAGACATGACAACCTAACATAACACGAGGTGCTTGAGAAGATTCTGGATTGTTTCAAAGGGCATTTGGGGAAAAAATAGGAAAATCTAGATATGAACTGTATTTGAAAAACACTAGTATTTCCAGGCTAAATTCTTTGGCAGTGACAATGACATTGCAGATATGCAGCATGATGCCCTCGTTCTTAGAAAATACCTACTGAAGGACTAAGGGGTGAAATGTGGCAATGACTGCAATTTATCGCAGATGGTTCAAGGGGGCAAAGTAGTATGAAATCCAGAGAAAGAACTCCCATACATTGCGGGCAGGAATGTAAAATGATAGTTGCTTTGGAAAAAGATACTTGGGAATTTCTTAAAAAGTTAAACATAACTTTACAATAAAAAATGGCAGTTAATTCCTAGGTATCTACCCAGAAGAAATTAAAACACACATAAAAAGGTCTTGCAAATCAATGTTCATAGCAGTTTTATTCATAATAGCCAAGAAGCAAGAAAAGATCCAAAGGTCCATCAACTGGTAAATGGATAATCAAAATGTGGTATGTATCAATACAATGGAAAATTACAACATAATAAAATGGAAAATAAATAAAAATACTGATACACGCTAAAACATGGATAAACACCACACAACACTAAGTGAAAGAAGCCACATACAAAAGAGCACTTATTATATGCTTCCGTTCATATGAAAAGTAAAGAAAAAGCAACAATTCAGAGACAGAAAAAAAAGTAGTGTTTGCCTGAGGCTGGGAGTAGGAATGGGGATGAATTATAAACATGTAGACGAATGTTACGGAAATGATGAAAATATCACACAAGTGGACTGCAGTGATGGTGGCTCAGTTCTGTAGACTTACCAAAAACCATTCAGTTATTATTTTAAGTGGGTTAACTTATGATATGTAAGTTATATTCAATAAAGATACTGTAAAAATAAAGCAGACATGGTAAAATGGCCATTACACAGGTATTCATTGTGCTAGTTTTTCTGTAGTTCTGAAAGTCTTCAAAATAAAAAGCTGGGGGATAGACCAGAATGAACTCTGCAAAGCACACAGTTACCCAAAATCAGTTTTTAACTGCAGATTTCCCAAAGGAAGTAAAAGGACAGAGCACAACTCTGAAAAGATTAGGATTAAATAAAAGAAGAACACAGTAGAGGGATTCCCAGTGGTTAAGAATCCGCCTGCCAGGGCAGGAGTTCAATCCCCAGTCCGGAAAATCCTACATCCCACGGGGCAACTAAGCCTGGGGCCCACAGCTACTAAGCCCACTCACCCTGCGGCCCACGATCCACAGCAAGAGAAGACCTCGCGCGCGACGAGGGAAAGCCCTCATGCAGCGACGAAGCCCCAGCCCAGCCAAAAATAAAAACTAATATGGAAACCACTGTTTATAAATAAATTCAAAATAGTGGTTAGCTTAAAAGAAAAAACAGTGGACCAAGGTCCAGTTTTTATCTGAGACTGTGATTAAAAATTTTTCTCTACTTTTAGGTATTATTTTTCCTAATTACACAATACATTTTCTTTACAGAAAATCTGTAAATTAATGTGAGAAAGAAAGTATAAAAAAGAAAATAAACAACTATATAATCTCACAGTCAGTGATAACCATTTGTAGTTTGTTCTTTATCCTTCAGGTAAAAGCAGACCCATTTTAGTGAATGAACGCTATCTAAATACACATCATTACCTGATCGGTTATTCAACTGGTATACTGAAACTTTATATCATATCCAATCACATGAATCATAAGAATAAAAAAACAAAATAAAAAATTTTTAGATGCAAATCCAATACTTCTTTTCAGCTTCCAATTAAAAATTTCATACTTTAGCCTCTGCTCTCTCCCGAAAGCCTCCTAAAATTTAAGTACTGTGCTACAGACTGAATGAATGCTTGTGCCCTTGCCCCCGCCCCAATTCACTGTGAAACCCTAACTCCCAATGCGATGGTAATAGGAGGTGGAGCCTTTGCGAGGTGATTCAGTCATGAGGGTAAAGCCCTCTCAGAGGATGGAATCAGTGTCCTTATAAAAGACATCCTAGAGAGTCTGCCCCTTCCATCACATGAGGTTACAATGAAAAGCCATCTGTAAGCCAGGACCCTCACCAGACATGCAATCTTCTGGCACCCTGATCTTGGACTTCCCAGCTCACAGTCTATATTTTTGTTATAGCAGCCTGAATGAAGAAAAATTGGAGGGAAAAGTCAGAAAAATCACAAGGACAAAATAAACAAGTGCGGAGGCAACACATGGGTCGCTAGAAAGCAGGGAGCAAAGTGGTCAATGACTTAGCTGACCTGCAACAGATGACTCCTCCTGGGTCAGCAGTGACAACAAGCAGAAAAGCAATCCAACTTAAGATCAGGATTCCCAAAAGGCTGAGAAACTAACAGCACCAAGTACCCTACCCATGAAGGTGAAAACATGGATAAAAACAGAAGTAATGCATTTATTTGCCCAAACTATGCATTAGAACGCAGATCCCCAATACAGTCTAAGCACTGTAGAGCTGGTGAGTGCTCCACCCTGGAGGAAATGGGTGGAGCTGTTAAGCCCTCAGTTAACAAACCCTACAGTCTGGCCCACAACTTCCAATTTACTTTTGTGTCCTACTCTTAAATAAAAGTAGATAGCTAAGAAACAAGTACTTAAGGTAAAACGTAATATAAAAAACTAAAGTCAACACAAAAGGCAACTTGAAGAAAACAACTCTCAGAAGATCTCAGAAAGCAGAGCAAAAATTTTGTCAAAAGTTCATTAAAAGAGAAAAGAAAAAAAAAAAAAGACAGAAGACCAGACCAAAAAATCCAGTATCTGAAAAATAGGCATTCTAAAGAAAGAGAACAGAGAAAATAAAGAGGAGGAAATCAAAGAATTAATTCAAGAAAATTTCTAAGATCTAAGAAAAACAAGTGGACAAACAGAACAAAATACAGAAATACAGAGAGAACAAACAGGTGGTTGCAAGAGAGAAGCAGCTAAGCGGAGGGAAGAAATACGTGAGGGAGATTAAGAGGAACTTTCAGGTGCAAAAAAAATGAGTCACAGTTATGGAAATGTACAGCGTGAGGAGCATCGAGAGTAGCCATCTTTGTACAGTGACATACCATAACTACACTTACCAGACTTACTGTGCTGATCATTTTAAAATATTCTGAAATATCAAATCACTATGTTGCATGACAGGAACTAACATAGTGTTGCTGTAGGTCAATCATACTTCAAAAACATAACTCCTTAAAAAGATCAGATTTTTGGTTACCAGAGGCAGAGGCGGGAATTGCAGGAAGGCAGTCAAAAGCTACATACTTCCAGATACATGATAAATAAGTACCAGGGATGTAATGTACAACATGATAAATATAATCAACACTGCCACATGTTATACATGAGAGCAAATTCTAAGAGCTATCTCACATGAAAAAATGTTTTTTTCTATTTCAATTTTGTATCTATATGAGATGATGGATGTTTATTAAACTTACTGTGATAATCATTTTATGATGTATGTAGTGAAGTCATTATGCTGTAAACCTTAAATTTATACAGTGCTGTATGTCAGCCAGGGGCTTTCCAGGTGGCTCAGTGGTAAAAGAATCTGCCTGCCAATGCAGGAGACACGAGTTTAATCCACTGGGTCAGGAAGAGCCCCTGGAGAAGGAAATGGCAACCCACTCCAGTACTCTTCCCTGAAAATCCCATGGATGGAGGAGCCTGGTAGGCTCCAGTCCATGGGATCCAACAGAGTCAGATACGACTGATCGACTAAACAACAACATGTTAACCGAATCTCAATAAAACTGGAAGAAGAAAAATAAGAGATATTCCAAGAGAGAATAGTTTCCACACTAAAAGGGCTCCCCAAAACTAAGCCCGATGTACAAGAACACAGGCTGAAATGCATCACTGTCAAGTTTCGGGACACTGGGGACACAGCTAAGTTACCAAAAGCTTCCAAAGAGGGAAAACGCAGAATTCGAAGAACAAAGCACCAGGTCAGCATCACATTTCAACATTTTCACTGAAAAACACAAGATAAAGGCACAATGCTTTCAAAAGTCTGAGAAAAATATTTCTAATCTTCAAGTTGCTACCTAAACAATCCTGGGGTATAAACTAAACATCAGAGTAAAATAGTTTTCAGAATATGAAAGTCAAATTTTATCTCCTCTACATTCTCTATTGGAAAAGGAAATGGCAACCCACTCCAGTATTCTTGCCTAGAGAATCCCGTGGACAGAGGAGCCTGGTGGGCTGCTGTCCATAGGGGCGCATAGAGTTGGACACGACTGAAGTGACTTAGCATGCATGCATGCGTTGGAGAAGGAAATGGCAACCCACTCCAGTGCTCTTGCCTGGAGACTCCCAGGGACAGAGGAGCCTGGTGGGCTTCCGTCTGTGGGGTCGCACAGAGTCGGACACGACTGAAGCGACTTAGCAGCAGCAGCAGCACTCTCTATAGGAAGTTTACAAATAGGGTCCGGGAAACTGAGGTTCTGACAAAGTAGGGGAGAATACGCAGCAGATCAAGAGTTCTGCAGTGCAGTAGGCCAACACTCTGCAAGAGACTTCTTCACAAAGATAAAACTGAGAGCGGACACCTGAAGCGTCTCAACCTACTGAGAAGATGTTTGTAATTGGTAGACTTTGAGCGACTGAACGGAAAGAGTTTGAGGATAACTCAGTTTTAAAATCTGACTCCTATACAGAAAAAAATATAATTTTCTGTATATCCTGTATATAGACGTTGTATAGATGCTGAACTGAGCTGTACACCTGAACTTAATAAATAAAGCATTTTAAAACTAAGACGGAGCAAACCAAAAAATTAAGACAATTATCCCCCTTATGGCAGCAAAGGATTGTGCAGGAGAGGAAAAGGAATCCCAACACACTAATGGCTCAAGTGTCAATGAGGATTTTAAATAGTTAAAAAAAAAAACAAACACTGAAAACTGACTTAGATAATTAAAATGGGAGCATCAGAGAGGATTAATGTAACTAAAAATAACCATGTGCTGCGTACAGCTCTAAATCTTTACACATATTTATCCAATCCTCAGATATAAACTGATATTATCCTTTACATATAAGGAACCAAGGCACAGAGAGAATAAAATAACTTGCCAAAGGTCACACAGATAGTAAACAGTAGAAGCTTTGAACTTTGCTCTTCACCACATTGGCTCTCACAAAGTAACATTCTCATCTCCCTATAAAAGTCAACAGATAATGGTCAAAACAAAAAAATCAATAGAGTGGTAAAAACCCAAAATTCGGTTTAAAGAATTTAAAAAGATTGCCTTTGGGGAATGAGACATACACACCAATACAACAGAAGCAGCAGCTCAAAACCAAGCCCAAATATACATATAAGCACAGCACTTCAAATCATTCAGGCAAGATGTGAATTTCACAATGAATGAGAAAACTGACTAATCATCTGAAAAACATGTTAGATACCAACCCCAGCACACTGTCCAATAAATTTCAGCTGTATAGAAGATTTATAAGTAAATTATGCAATCATAAAGAAAACAGATGTGAATAATTATATAACAATTAGGTAAGGGGTTGGATTTTTAAGCAGAAATCTTAGGAAAAGACTGCTGGATTCAACATCATAAAAATTCACCAAAAAAACCTGCTACATGGTTCTAAAAAATTATAAACAATGTTAAAAGACAAACTGGAGGAAAGGCAAGCATTTAATAAGCTATTTTCCTGAATATGCAAATGGCTCACACAAATTAATAAAAAAAAACACAAACAGTAACAACTGTTTGAGGTGGAAAACACACACGAGCCACAGAACAATATAAATGGCTCCAGTCAAGCTGGGGGGAATACAAATGGCCAATAAGGATAAAGGAAGATGTCCCACCTCACTCAGAATTACAGCAATACAAGTTAACCAGAATACATATTTATCCTATCAGACCAGCAACAGGTAAAACACTATTCTTCCATTGCTAAGAGGGTGGCAAAACAGGCACTCCTTGTATGTAGTAAAAATAAATATTGATACAATACTCTTGAAGTGAATTTGATACTACCTATCAAAATTTAAACTGCCCACACACCTAGCCCCAGCAATCCCACTTCAAGGACTGCATCCGCAAGTTTGTATTAAGACACCTAATACCAAAGTAACTTTACAAAACCAAGTACCTGTCCATCAATAAGAAAGTAGCTAAACAAAATGTGGTCAGCCACAACTGAATACCATGCATCCATTAAAAAAAAAAAAAAGATGGTACACATTGTGAAGTTAAGCTAACTTAAGAACAGTTATGCACAGTGTGATTCCCTGTGTGTGTGTATTTTAAAGCGTGACAGGGATAAGACCTCTATATATGAAATGGTACACCAATACATCCTGCTCTCCCAGTAGAGTCTTGACAACCAAGGTGAATGATGGACCTAAAACGGCTTGGCCTAAAGTCCACACTAATAACATGTCAACGTTTCTTTTAAAGCATTGAGCAGGGGCAAGTTTCTATATACAGGTAAAGGAATATTGTGAAGCCTTTAAAAATAAAAGTATAAGGGCTTCTCTGGCAGTTCAATGGCTAAGACTTTGTCTTCCAAAGCAGGGGTGTGGGTTCAATCCCCGGTGGAGAGCTAAGATTCCACATGCCTCGGGGCCAAAAGCCCAAAACAGAAGCAATATCGAGACAAATTCAATAAAGACGTTGAAAATGATCCCATAAAAAAAACTATTTAAAAAAATGTAGAATCTTATTAAGAATGAAGAAATGGTCACAAGACGTTGTTGTTGTTGCTGTTGTCTGACTGTTTTGTTTATTTATTTGGCTGTGCTGTGTCTTAGTTGCAGTATGCAGGCTCAGTAGCTGGGCAAATGGGCTTAGCTGCCCTGTGGCACGGGGGATCTTAGTTCCCTGACCACAGATTGAACCCCCATATCCTGTATTGCAAGGCAGATTCTTAGCCACTGGACCACGAGGGAAGTCCCATAATAAGAGAGTTTTTAAGTGAAAACAGATTACAAATAGTGTGTATATGGGTTGAAGGGTATCCCCCTGAATTCATGTCCTCCCAGACTCTCAGAACCATAATCTTTGTAGATGTAGTCATAATAGATTTTCTTGTTTAGTTGCCAAGTTGTGTCTGACTCTTCTGTGACCCCATGGACTGTACCCCACCAGGCTCTTCTGTCCATGGGATTTCCCAGGTAAGAATACCGGTGTGGGTTACCATGTACAGAAAAAGGTCATAAGACTACTGAGAAAGAAACGGGACTGAGGCAACTACCAGCCAAGGAATACCAAGAAATGCCAGGAGCTATCAGAAGCTAACAAGAGGTAAGGAAGAATTCTTCCCTAAGAACCTTTCAAGGGGGCATGACCCTGGGGATGCCCTAAATTCAGACTTCCAGCCTCCAGAGTAAGAGAATAAATTTGTTTTAAGCCACCTAGTTTCCGGTAATTTGTTATGGCAGTCCCAGAAACCTGTATAGTGTGTAAAACACAACAATCAGGAGCACAGAAGTCTGGTCCCAGCTGCTTATATTTTAATCCCACTATTTATTACCCACACAACTTTAGGTAACCTCTTTAACCTTACTCAGTCTCTTATTTTCTGTAAAATAAGGGTAACAGTATTTACCTCTTAGAATTTTTATGAACATTAAATTATATATTAAGCTTAATCACTTAAAACGATACCCAGAATATAGCAAATACTCCACTTCTGTAATGCAAACACAGGCACAAACACAGTAGTATTAGAAGGATATATATCAAAAGGTTAAAACTGTTTATTTCTGAGTCCTATGAGTATGGCTTATTTTTTTCTTTTTGGTACTTCCTAGCTTATATGTAACAAGATTTATGCCATAATAAAATTATTATTATTAAATTTTAAAATAAAAAGGCAGCAGTTCCCAGTTACAGTTGTATGCAAACTGCATCCATCAGCTAATGATTTCCACTACTCAAAGCCAGTTGTCAAAGTATTTTTTTTTTAATTAAAAAGCAAAATTTACTTTAGAAGATAAAACACTGAAAAGCATTTAGAAGCACATGATTGTACCATTCAATCAATCATTAGTAAGCTGTTGCTGCACAATAGGCTATGAATCACTGACCTCAAGCACAGTAAGTCAAGTTCCAACTCCTGGAAACACACTGAAGACTCCAGGCTCACACATTTTAAGAAAACACAACTGTTCATTTTTAAAGTGAGTCTTTTCAAACCCAGTACACAGTAAATTCAATGGGGTTGAGTTTCATATTTAGAATAAACTGCTACTCCTCTCACACATTAACAAATCATTAGAAAATCACTTACAAAATCAGTTACCCTTCCACCAAGCAAAAAATGTATTAGTGTCATTTGCACAAGGTGGCTGAATAACGAGTTAAGTCTCAGACTTCCCTGGTGGTCCAGTGGTTGAGAATCCACCCGCCAGGCGCCAGGCGGTTTGATCCTGCTCTGGGAAGATTACACGTGCTGCAGAACAACAAAGCCCATGCGCCCCAGCTGCTGAGTTTGTGCCCTAGAGCCTGCGAGTTAAAACTCCTGAGGCCCTCGCGCCCTAGAGCCCAGGCTCCGCAACAAGAGAAGCCACCCCAAGAAGCCCGCACACCCAGACTAGAGAAAGCCCGGGCGCAGCCAAAGGTAAAACAAATAATACAAATTTTAAAAAAGAGCTAAACCTCTTCGGTGAGTTTTGGGTCCCTAAAAAGTTCAAATTATGAAGTGTGTTCTCTGACAATACCTCATGAGTAAATTCAGTCAAGCACACTACTAGATGTTTGACTTACATATTTTGCTCTTAATACACCAAAACAAAGGTTCAACATGGAATCACTAGATGAGAATCTGTTAATACAGTGAAGGAATCTACTATATTTGAAGAGACCAAATCCACCAATGCATGGGGTTTTTTTGTTGCTGCTGCTTTCTGTTGGTTTTTACTGTGTGTTTTTTCTTACTGAAGTATAGTTGATTTACAATGTATTAATTTCACTATTGCCCTGTCAATTTAAAAAGAGTATCTATTTGATCAGCCTATCCAAGTACTTTGACAGCTAATTCAGTACCCACTGAAGCTAAAGAGGTGCAAGAGATATGGTACTCACTACTCTGGATAGGAAGAATTATTATTCAAATAGCAATCCCACTATGAAAAAATTTTATACACATTTAACTTTGTATATGTATATACAAATATATGAACTTCCCTGGTGGACCAGTGGTAAAGAATCCACCTGCCAATGCAGGAGACACAGTTTGATCCCTGGGTGAAGAAGATCCCCTGGAGAAGGAAATGGCGACCCACTCCAGTATTCTTGCCTGGGAAATCTATGGACAGAGAAGCCTGGCGGGCTACAGTCCATGGGGTCGCAAGAGTCAGACACGACTGAGCGACTAAACCATCACCAGCACCACCCTGCTTGCTACCTGCTTATAATGCTTTTTAAGTTTTTCCTCAATAAAACATAATGGAAGGGCTTCCCTGATGGCTCAGTGGTGAACTGCCTGTGAATGCAGGAGCCATGGGTTCGATCCCTGGTCCAGGAAGATCCCACATACGTGAAGCAACTAGACCCGTGTGCCTCTAAGTACTGAGCCTGTGCTCTAGAACCCAGGAACTGCAACTCCTGAAACCCACGCTCTAGAGCCCTCAGGCTGCAACGAGAAGCCACTACAACGAGACCCTCCGTGCACACTGCAACGAAGAACACAGCTAAAAATAAAAGCTTTGAAAATATACATATAATGGCACAGATCCAAGAGAACTTTAGAAAGTTTACAGAATACTTTCCCCATTCATATCTACATAACTACAAATGTTACCTAGTTTTGAATAACACATTCTCTCATAAACTGATTACAAAGGATATTTAGTACAAGCAGACAGGCCTGGAAAGGCAGATATATAATATGGTGGAACCAACCTGTAGAGGGTTCAAATTTCTTCCAGAAATGATATTTTTGTTGGCTACTTAAATTTTAATTTGCTTTCATGTCATGTACACCCAAATTAAACCTACAAACAAAAAAGCCTGAAAGGAAGCTTAGTTTATAGAACTTGTTTCTTCTAACAGCACTAGACTTCAAGACTTCCATACAAATGAAATATTTACTCTCATCTACCTTCAGGCAGGTATTTATTAGTACTTTAACAAGTATCTATTGAGCACCTACACATACACAGCATTGCATCGGCTGCTTAGGGAGAAACAAAGGCTGTTAGGGGACATGTTTATCTCCAGGGTGTGTACTATGTATGACATCTGTGTGTTGCAAAGAATCGTACATGATGTTGGTAAAAAGGCAAGAGTGGAGTTCAGAGCAGACAGCACTACCAAGAATTAATGTCCCAATTAAAAAAAAAAGGATTTCATGAGGTATAAAGAGGAAATAATAGCATTCTAGGTAGAAGAAAAAAGTCAAAAGTTGGAAAAGCCAAAGCATGTGTGGCCAATCAGCAGGCGGCCAGCTTGAAAGGGGCAGCTGCTGTTGCTGCTGCTAAGTCGCTCCAGTCGTGTCCGAGTCTATGCGAACCCAAAGACGGCAGCCCACCAGGAGAGGAGCACAATATCCATCACAAAAGACATGCCCGCTGGATCACTCTAAGGAGAGTCCTAAAAGTCAAGCTAAAAGCACTCTTCTCTCTACCTGGCCGGCAACCAAGCCCAAAGGTTTCTGAAAAAGGAAGGGCCCTGATCAAAGCTGTGATTCAGAAAGACTGACCTAGTACTGGGATATCCACAAAACGGACTGGAGGAGGAGAGCCTGGTGCAAAACACCAGTTTGGAGACTATTCCAATGTTACCCTGTTAAAGTGGTAATATAATCTATCAACTAAAGTGATGCCAAGGAGAATGGAAAAAAGACAGTTGGGACGTGCACTGCAGAGTGGAAATGAACTGGATTTGGCAAATGATCTGGGGTGTTCAGGAAGGAGAGGGCACAGGAAATAAGTCAGTTGGAGGCTTCTGTCTGCAAGACCACTGGGGCTGTTAACAGAACAGAGAAAAGTCGGAAAAAGTTGAAAGACTGGTGTGGGCTAGAAGGGACTGATCTTTTCAACACACATTTAGTTTGGGTGCCGATAGAACATGATACATTTTTTCTCCAAACAGAAAACCGTGCACACTTTTCTTGACCAATTTTCAGGGGCGGGCAAAGATAGTAAATGAATGAATGTGCATGAATGTGAAGTCACTCAGTCGTGTCCGACTCTCTGCGACTCCATGGACTGTAGCCTACCAGGGTCCTCTGTCCATGGGATTTTCCAGGCAATGGTACTGGAGTGGATTGCCATTTCCTTCTCCAAGGGATCTTCCCAACCCAGAGATCGAACCCGGGTCTCCCACATTGTAGACAGACGCTTTACCGTCTGAGCCACCAGGGAAGTCTAAAGATAGTAAAGTACATACTAAATAAAAGTAAAGGGTATATTTAGTGCAGAGTCAATGAGAAGCCAGTTCCAGAGCATATGATATGACAAAATTAAACTACAGAATAAAGATGGACTCCTACCTCAACAAAATGCAAAAATTAACTAAAAATAGATCAGTGACCTAAATATAAGAACTGAAACCGTAAGATTCTTAGGAAAAAAACAGAGGTAAATCTTCAAGATCTTGGATAAGCAATGAATTATTAGCTGTAACACCAAAAGCGCAAGCAGCAACAAAAAATTAAACTTGACCTCATTAAAATTAAAAACATTTATGCACCAAAGGACATTAACAAGAAAATTTAAAAGACAATCCACAGAACTGGAGAAAATATTTGTAAATCATATCTGATAAGGGTCTATAAGAACTCTTACAACCGAACAATAAAAAGACAGTCCAGTTAGAAAACCAGCAAAGGACCTGAACAGATGTTTCACCAATAAAGATATAAATGGCCAACAAACATATAAAAAGACATTCAATATGATGAGTAATCAGAGAAATGCAAATCAATCTCACAATGAGGCACCTCTTTAGACTCACTTTAATATAAAAATGGCATACAAGTGTTAGCAAGTTTGTACAAAAATTGGAACAGACCCTCAACCTTGCTAGGGGAATGTATCAGATTGCTGCAAAAGTAACTGCAGTTTTGCTCTGTTGAATTTTGATGTTTGATATTGGAATACATTCTTAAATAAATGTGGTTATGTTTAATGCACATTTCTCGCTTCACTTTTCTTGCTAATGACTTGCTGTTTATTTTACATTTATTTTAGACTACGGAAATGATGTTAGACAAAAAGCAAAGTCAAGTGATTTTCTTATTCAAGTTCAATATGGGTCATAAAACAGTGGAGACAACTCTCAACATCAACAGTGCACGTGGCCCAGGAACTGCGAACAAACACACAGTGCAGTGGCGGTTCAAGAAGTAGCGCAAAGGCAGCAGGAGAGCCTTGAAGACGAGGGGCACAGCAGCCAGCCATCAGAAGATGACAGTGACAACTCAGAGACCAAAGCTGATTCTCTTACAACTACAGGAGAAGTTGCTGTCGAACACTCCATGGTCGTTTGACATTTGAAGCAAACTGAAAAGGTGAAAAAGCTGGGTAAATGAGTGCCCCTTGAGCTGCCCCAAGATTGCCGGGAGAAATATCAATAACCTCAGATATGCAGATGACACCACCCTTATGGCAGAAAGTGAAGAGGAACTCAAAAGCCTCTTGATGAAAGTGAAAGTGGAGAGTGAAAAAGTTGGCTTAAAGCTCAACATTCAGAAAACAAAGATCATGGCATCTGGTCCCATCACTTCGTGGGGAAAAGATGGGGAAACAGTGGAAACAGTGTCAGACTTTAGTTTTTTGGGCTCCAAAATCACTGCAGATGGTGACTGCAGCCATGAAATTAAAAGATGCTTTACTCCTTGGAAGGAAAGTTATGACCAACCTAGAGAGCATATTCAAAAGCAGAGACATTACTTGGCCAACAAAGGTCCGTCTAGTCAAGGCTATGGTTTTTCCAGTAGTCATGTATGGATGTGAGAGTTGGACTGTGAAGAAGAAGGCTGAGCGCCGAAGCATTGATGCTTCTGAACTGTGGTGTTGGAGAAGACTCTTGAGAGTCCCTTGGACTGCAAGGAGATCCAACCAGGCCATTCTGAAGGAGATCAGCCCTTGGATTTCTTTGGAGGGAATGATGCTGAAGCTGAAACTCCAGTACTTTGGCCACCTCATGCAAAGAGTTGACTCATTGGAAAAGACTCTGATGCTGGGAGGGATTGGGGGCAGGAGGAGAAGGGGACGACAGAGGAAGAGATGGCTGGATGGCAACACTGACTCGATGGACGTGAGTCTGAGTGAACTCTGGGAGTTGGTGATGGACAAGGAGGCCTGGCCTGCTGCGATTCACAGGGTCGTGAGGAGTCGGACACAACTGAGCGACTGAACTGAAACTGAACTGAGCTGCCCCAAATAAAAAATTCAGTGTTTTGAAGTGTCTTCTCTTATTCTATGCAACAATGAACCATTTCTCAGATTGTGACATGCGATGAAAAGTGAATTCTAGGGCTTCCCTGGTGGCTCAGTGGTAAAGAATCCATCTGCAAAAGCAGGAAACACAGGTTCGATCCCTGGTCCAGGAAGATCCCACACATGTTGGGGAGCAACTAAGCCTATGCACCACAACCATTGAGCCCGTGCTCTAGAGCCTGGGAGCCCCAACTACTGAACCCACGTGCTGCAACCACTGAAGCCCGTGCACACTAGAGTCCATGCTCCCCAACTAAAGAAGCCACTGCAATGAGAAGCCCTTGCACCACAAGTAGAGAGAAGCCCCCGCTTGCCACAACGAAAGAAGAGCCAACACAGCAATGAAGACCCAGCACAGGCAAAAAAATACATAAATAAAAAATTTTTTAAAGTGGATTGTATACAACTGTTGATGATCGGCTCATGCTTGGGAGAGAGAAGAAGCTCCAACGCCAAACTTGCACCAAAAAAAGGTCATGGTCACTGCTTGGTGGTCTGCTGCCAGTCTGATCCACTACAGCTTTCTGAATCCTGGCAAAACCATTACATTTGAGAAGTAGAGACGTATGCTCAGCAAATGGATGAGATGTACTGAAAACTGCAACACCTACAGCCAGTCTTAGGTCAACAGAAAGGGCCCAATTCTTCATGACAACGCCTGACCACAGGTCACACAACCAACACTTCAAAAGTTGAATGAACTGGGCCACGAAGTTCTGCCTCATCCGTCATCTGACCTCTCACCAACCTCTCACCAAGGGACTACCACTTCAAGCATCTCAACAACTTGTTACAGGGAAAATGTAACAACCAGCAGGAGGCAGAAAATGCTTTCCAAGAGTTCATTGAATCCTGAAGCTCAGATGGTTACAAACTTAAAAACAAACTTGTTTCTCATTGGCAACAATGTGTTGATTGTAGTGGTTCCTATTTTGATTAATAAAGATGTGTTTGAGTCTAGACAGTCTGAAACTCCAATTACTTTTTCACCAACCTAATAAATGACTCAGCCACTGTGGAAAATAATTTGGTGGCTCCTCAGAAAGTTAAACATAGAATTACCATATCACCCAGCAATTCAACTATGTATATACCCAAAGAACTGAAAACAAGTACTCAAACAAATACATCAAAACTCATACTCATAGCACATATTCACATATTCACAATAGCCAAAAGGTGGAAATGGCTCAAAATGTCCACCAACAGATGAACAGACAAACTGCATTTATATACATACAATGGAATATTACACAGCCATTTAGTGGTTTGGTTACTAAGTTGTGTCTGACTCTTGCAACCCCATGGACTGTAGCCTGCCAGGCTCCTCTGTCCATGGGATTCTCCAGACAAGAGTACTGGAGTGGGTTGCCATTTCCTTCTCCAGGGGATCTTCCCAACCCAGGAATCAAACCCAAGTCTCTTGTATTCAGGCAGATTCTTTACCAACTGAGCTACAAGGGAAGCCACATAGCCATTAGAAGGAATGAAGTACTGATGGATATTAGACACAACACAGATGAAGTCTGAAAGAAGTCACACACAAAAAGGAAAAATATTTTGATTCCATTTATATGAAATATCCAGAATAGGTACATCCATAGAGAAAGAATTCAGACTGCCAGAGGCTGGGTGGAGAAAGGAATAGGAAGCAACTTCTTAGTGGGTGTGGGGTTTCCTTCTGGAGTGATGGAAATGTTTCAGCTAGATAAAGGTATGGTTGCACATTATGAAGACACTAATTGCCACTCAAATTGTTCACTTTACCATGGTTCGATTTTAAGTCAATTTCACCGCAATTTTTAAAAAATCAACAATATTCCAAAGCAAAAATAAAAATAAGCTCCAGCTCTTGTTCACTTCTGATCCCATTAACCACATTCTTGCCAAGCCAATCATCCAGACAGCTCCGTTCCACTTGCTCCTTCCTGGTTTCATTCAGGAAACCTAACATGACACAACTTTTCCATCAGTTCAAATCCCCCAGCCATGTCAAACCTTCTAAGAAATCTGCCCATAGTGAGCAGTCAATATTTGTGAATCGCTGGTTCTGTCTGATTCAGTCCATCCCTACCAGTTCTGAAGCTTTCCTCTGTTAATTCAGCATCAATATATAAATGTTTCTTCCTTATTGTCCCCAAGCTTTTTCTCTCTTAGTTTCAGGCATGTTCTTTCTCTACTAGAGAGCAAATGATAATAGAGGCTGTCTCCTGCTTTGTATTACACCATCTACCAGGGGTCCATCCAAAATACATTTGTTTAAATACTGTCTGGTTGAGGGAATTCTTTGGTAGTCCAGTGGTCAGGACTCGGCGCCCAGATTCAGTCCCTGGTCAGGGCACTAAGATCCCACAAGTCATGTGGCCAATAAATAAATAAATACTGTCAGGTTGAGTTTTTGCTGTTATATGCTAAACAAATTGGAGTGGGGAGTCGGAAGATAAGAGGTGGTAAAGAAACACCTCTACCCACCCTAGCTATAATGGAGACTAGTTCTGACTTGATATATAATCAGAAATGCAAGTCTCACAGCAACTGAACAGTACAGGACAACAAGGTAGCTTTTACCATCCTCCTTTTAAAACTAAAAGGAGCCTGGATGTACCATTTGCAAACTATTTTATACTATACCCAGAGTCCCAACCTTTTAGTGGGGAAGAAAGCCCAAAGCAAGAACTCCCAATCTTCTTAAAAATGCAAGAGCGTGGACAACACTCTATCACGTTATGCAACCTTTCCTACTGATCCTAAAGCTGCTGCTTGGCACACATTTTTAAAGGAAACCATCATTAACAAGTTTTAATCCGTCATAAAGGGACGTCTAGATTCATACGTATACACCAGCAAGTGCATCAGAAACTCATTTAGCATACATGTGACTGAGAAACGGATCTCGATCAGGCAGGGGAGGCATGGTGAGACCAGAGTACACCTGATTTTCACCTCTAGCTTCTGATTCCACTTCATTGCACAGCGGTTATACCTTCCTGTTACCCAGAACGGTACCTCTGACAAAGCTGAAAGTCTACAGGACATTATTTAACAAAAATGTTTTTCCCTGAGTTATTTTTCTTAAAAAACATCTGTTCCATCCATAATGGGTGCATGCAGTCTTCCAAAAAATAAACACTGCTTCCTGAAGATACCTGTAGGTAACCTAGGATGTTGCAACACCCAAACTGCAAAGTACTAGCCTAATGAATGCTGTTATTTAGTTGCTAGGTCATGTCCTGATCTTGTGAGACCCTACAGACTGTAGTCTGCCAGGCTTCTCTAGGTCCATGGGATTTTCCAGGCAAGAATACTGGAGCAGGTTGCCATTTCCTTCTCCAGGGGATCCTCCTGACCCAGGCATGAAACCCACGTCTCCTGCATTGGCACGTGGAGTCTACCACTGGCCACCAGGGAAGGCTAGCCAAACAGGAGGGACAGAACAACCAACACTGTGTACATGCTCGTCAAAGATAATTAACTTATCTCTATAATGAGAAATAGGGCTTTCTCAGGTGGCCCTAATGGTAAAGAACCTACCTCCTAACGCAAGAGACATGAGAGACGCATGTTCGATCTCAGCGTCCGGAAGATACCCTGGAGTAGAAATGGCAACCCACTCCAGGATTCTTGCCTGGAGAATCCTATGGACGGAGGAGCCCAGTGGTCTATCCATGGGGTCGCAAAAAGTTGAAAACAACTGAAGCGACTTAGCATGCACACATAATGAGAAATAACTTTCACGTTAATGTCCTCTTTTAACCTAGAAGTGTTATTCGCCTCTTGTCACAAATGCTAAAGAATAACTCACCTTGAAAACACAACAGAGACAAATGACTTAGAGGGAACACAACTGAATTTAAAATCTTATGCTGCACTAAACTGTACATTTAAAACTGATTAAAAATGGTAAATTTTATATTATGTATATCACACCACAATTAAACTCCGCTCTCAATCCTGTTGGTTTTTGTTGGGGAAAAAATAAATCTATCAGATTACATTAAAGGATGAGAAACCATTAAATTGAATATTTTTAAATTATGTATGGTTGAAAACTTCTAGTGATTTGTATTAATAGAGGCTTTCTGATCTTTTAAGGAAGGTGTTTATTAGATATTCATCTCCAAGGAGGACACAAACAAATGAAAAAAGCTTAAATTACAGTAAGAAAGATTCAGTTTTGACATAATTCTAACTAGCAAGGTAATTAAACACTATAATAAGGTACCATGCAAATCTCTGCCCTTGAGGATTCAAGAATAAGCTACCTGGAAGAGTTAAATGCAATCTTACAGGAAAAACTGGAATGAACCAGAGAATCTTAAGCCAGCTTCCAGTTTCAGAATTCCAAGTTCTATACTCACAGCCTAATACTGTCTTTAGAAGACATTCACCTATACAATGTTATTCTAATATACAAATCATCTCAGTTTTGCTGCAGATACTGGGTTCCTTCACAATACCATTTATGTACTTTAGATACTCAGGAACTGAAAATTGACTACTTTTGTTAAGAGGCAGTTCCACCAATCTCTGGCAACATGGCTGCCAGCTCAGGTATAAACAGTACAAAACTGAAATAATACTGGGTTCTAAATTAAGAAGAAATACCTACATAGTACACATCCAACCTAAGACTAAAAAAAATCTGTGTGCAGGGTAGGTAATTTATAAGGCCAAAACATTCAATTTTGTCAGTTTTCAACAGTTTCTTAAAAAGTTGCTGGTTAACAACAGAAAATAAATTCTTACTTTTGAAAACAAATACACTGTCTTTCCAAATAGGGTTTCATTTTAGAAGACTCATTTTAAGCCTTCATTTTAAAACTTTTATTTTTATTTTACCACATTTTTTTAAACCATCACTAGACAACTGAATGGCGGTTATTTATTACAACCCAAAACAGGCACTTAGGAAGTCAGAGGTTATTCATCTCAAACTCAACAGGTTAACCACAGCAATTTGAGAGAAGTTTTGGCAACCTGTATCAGGACTATCTCAGAAGTTTTCAAAGTCAGACACTAAATGACGCTTAAAAACAATACATTTCTAGACTTTAGATATTTAACACACAAATATTTTGACTAAGTATGCATTCATGTATTTTATTTTAGCTAGAATTTATTAATTATAATTAGTATTTGTTTAAAATAAAAATCTAACAAGGCAAATTTAGCCAGGTCAACACTGGAATCAAAACACAATACTGGATTATGACGCTAACTGCTTTCATTGGAAAAAGAATAACAACCCTTACTTCCTTTCGTTCACAGATTTTTCACTTTATAATCAAAGAAAATAAATAACATATGACTTCCACAGTCAAAAAAATAGGTAATGTACTTACAGCTGAGTTATCACTTCACAGTCTGGATTCTTAAGAAGCTACTGACTTCTAACTGCTTTAGAACCAGAATACATTTTTAATGGCTCACTCCTTCGCTCAGAAATGTATCACACCTTGTTTTACACAGAGATAACATCTTCTCAGAACACAAGCTACTCTGTCACTAAGCTTAATAATTTTTAGATAAAATTCAAATAAAATTTTTATAATGCAACCATAATTTTTTTTTCTTATCCGCACTGAGCCTCACCTTTCACACCACTTAAAAACAATCTTAGACGTTAAACACATATACCTCAAGCATATAAAATTCATTACACTGTCTTTGTAGCCATAATAATTGGACTAATAAATACTGACTCTAAAAAACTAAAAACTTATTAGGGCAGGATTTAAATGGTACAACTCACAAGAGGGTAGGGAGAAATAATGATTTCTACCAAACTGGCAGCAACAATATGCCAAGTTTCCTATGCTGAACTAGTGTAAACAGGAAGAAAAGGACCTGGGGGTGGGAAGCAGGCAGGCAAGGGCACAACCCTCCTCAAGACATAGCTTTACTTCCAAATTTCACCAGGGTAATACCTCTGCTCAATGTTTCCAATAACCCATGCCACTCTCTATTAAACACACAGGCTGGTGCTCAGAAAACGACTGGAAGCTGTAGTCCCTGTTGGACATAAAAGTGGGGATCAGAAATACTTCTAAAAAAAAAAAAAAGAAATACTTCTAAACATCTAGGAAGTCAACCCCACTCTTACTATATCAACTTTAATGATAAAACAACAGGCACCACCAATGATGTTACACACAAAAATATTCACACATCACCTTTGGAGCCACCACAGCTACAAAACTCTCATTTATACGATGAGCACCACTCAGGATAGGGTTGCATGAGAAAGGCGATAAAGACAAAGCTTACAAACTCTTTTTCTGGCATTGCTTGAGGCATCAAGTAGACACGGAATAAAGGGGAGCCTGGCTCTGTAAGTCATGCCAAAAGAAACAAGATTCCACATGCCAGGGGACTGAGTGCCCAACACAGAGAGCAAAGGGCAATCATCTTATGGCTTTCTGACCAAAGAAAGATGAGCTACTTCACCTGAAATCCTCTCAAAGGAAGTCTACTGGTCTCCACTTCATCACTCACCTAGAGTGAACTCGACAAGCCCTCCTCAGAGAACAAGGGGGAAACCTTGCTTACCAGAAACAGCAAGTGCTCCACCCAAAACCAAGAAACACCTCTGTAGTCGAAGTTATCACGGCCCTCTGTCCCAAATCAGTCTTCTACAAGAAGACTCCAGGCCAAAAAGTCAAGTTCTCCATTTTCCCAAACGGCTAACAACCCAGCATTTTTTTTCCCGTAAGTGCCTCTGAGAGAAGCCCCTCTCCCTTCCCGCACTCTGGAGCCCAGAGCTCCAATCCCGTCAGAAAAGTTCCCTCCCGCAGGATAACCTCCTCTCCTTCACTTTTCCCCCCAGACCCTGCCCCCCGGGTCTAGCACGCCCGGTCCTCCATTAGTAGATCCCACCCCTTCCCTGGCACAGCTCTTCGGAAAGTCCTCTTTCTTACCCTACTCACTTGTCCTTCCCAGTAAAGTTTTCCCCTTTTTCCTGTCTGTTCTCGAATGGAGACATACACTTTAAGAGAGACGCACACAAATGTTCTTAACTCCCAAGTCTCACCCGTGCGCCAGGTTCTGCCCATAGCACCCAATTCTCTCCCAGAGTTTCCCCTCAGCCCCCGTCATCTTCAGCCTCTAACTCCATACCCCAAGCTTTTTTTCCACTCCGCAAGTTCGGATTTTCCGCTTTACTTTTAGCCAACACCACGGCCCCCTTCTTCCCAGGTGGACCCCGTTCCTCGATGCTAAAGCCCTTTTCCTCCTCTTCCCACGGTCCTCGGCGGCTAAGAACACTCCTCGGAACCTCAGCCCCAGCTCCCCCCACCCCACCTCCCTTCCGCCTCTCCAGCCCTCCGTGGCCCCCCAACTCTCCTCCTATGTCCCCCTCTAGCCCTGCTCGGGCCCCTAATTCCTCCCAGGCCCCGAGGGCTCCCCACACGCCCTCCCCGCCCCTGGAGAGAGGGGTGTCCCTCAGAGCCCGCCCGGCCCGCCCTGCCGCCGAGCTCGGGTGTCCCTTCCCTTCCCCTCGGGGCCCCGAGGCCGCTGCCAGGGGCTGGCGCGGCGGCGGAGCCGGCTCACCAGTTGGTCATGTCCAGGAAGAAGGCGCAGCCGGCCGGGTTGAGCTGGAAGCCGAGCAACCGCTGAAACTCGGAGATGAGCACGTCCTTGTCCGTGGTGCCCAGGCAGCTGAACTTCTGCATCAGCTCGGGGTCCAGGTCCACGTCCATACCCTCCATGGCTGGGGCCGGACACTCGCTTCCCCGCCTCCTCACAACCAAGCAGCCGCCGCGCCGCCGGGCCCGGGGACCAGGAGGGGGCCCGCTGCTAGCTGGCGCCGCGAGCCCGCTCCGCTGAGGTAGGCCCCGGGCCTCTCACCGCCTCATCGGGGTAAACTCTCTCAGCCGCTCACTCGCTCTCGCGCTCCCCCCCCTCCCACCCCCCCGGCGCCGCCGCCTCCGCCTCCGCCGCCGCCGCCTCTAGCTGCGCCGCCGCCTCCGCCTCCTCCCGCGCCGCGCCCACTGCGCAAGCGTCGCCTGCCTAGACCCCGCCCCTTCCTCTCTCAGAGGCCCGCCCTCAGTGGCGTCACAACCCCGTGACGTCCCCCGCGTGACCTCACCACGGTGGGGCGAGGGGGCGGGCGGAAGGAAGGAGGAAGGGGAAGGCCAGGAGGCGCGGGGAGGTGACTCCCTGACTGACCTTTTTCTCGGCCCGCCCCTACCCTGAGGAGGAGGAGTTAAGCCCTCGGGCTGGAGCAGGGGGAAAGCTGGGGGGTCTTGGTCTACGACCGTGTGAGCATTTTGGAGGTGAGGAAACTGAAGTCGGGAAAGAAACTAGAGACCAGGACGAGATCCAAGTACCAGACTGCACGCAGGACCCATTCTTCTTCGCAGCCAGGGCTTTGCCCCTCCCGCTGGAAGCGCTTGTTTGCTTAAGTTTCTAGAGCTGCTTTCGCAGAGGGATAATGCCCTGAATAGTTGGTTGCCGGCCACACACTTGGTGGCACCGGTGCTGTTTTGTTATGCAACGGTAGTCTCCAGTCTCCGGAAAGTAAAGGAGGCCTCGGTGCAAACGGCAATCACGGGTCCGTGCCAACACCGCATGTAATCTTCCACCCACTCGTCAACACCAAGCCTCTCAAAATAAAGTTTAAGTCATGAGAATGTGACCTGCCTTGTTTCGTTTTTAGAAAGCAAAGTGTTACTGTGCATATAGTACATATAGTACCTGATCAAGGCCCCATTTCAAAACTAAAGAATAAGAAAGGAAGCATAGGGACTACCTTCTTTCACCTTCTTCACCGTCTTCATTCCTTCTTTCACCACGTTTGCCCGACACTCCTACAGCCCCATGGGGGAAGGATGAATAAGAAATGGTCTCCTGCCTTTAAGTGGCTCTCTGTCTTAAGGAAAGTAAGAACCAGAAAGTTTGTATGCCTTGTCCAAAAATACAGAGCCGCAAAACTAGAAACTATCTTTCATTCCTATGTTTTCCATAACAATTTCAACAAGTAGACAGCTAGAATAAGAGACCAGTAGCATCTGGGGTGATGCTTTTGAACTGTGGTGTTGGAGAAGACTCTTGAGAGTCCCTTGGACTGCAAGGAGATCCAACCAGTCCATTCTGAAGGAGATCAGCCCTGGGTGTTCTTTAGAAGGACTGATGCTAAAGCTGAAACTCCAGTACTTTGGCCACCTCATGAGAAGAGTTGACTCATTGGAAAAGTCTCTGATGCTGGGAGGGATTAGGGGCAGGAGGAGAAGGGGACGACAGAGGATGAGATGGCTGGATGGCATCACTGACTCAATGGACGTGAGTCTGAGTGAACTCCGGGAGTTGGTGATGGACTGGGAAGCCTGGCGTGCTGCAATTCATGGGGTCGCAAAGAATCGGACACAACTGAGCAACTGAACTGAACTGAGCATCTAGGGTGCCATGAGATTTTGGAACGGCAGAAAGATTATACTTCCTTCTGTCCTACTACCAAATGAGACTAAAAGGTTTTAAAAGTTTCTGAGGTCCCACACCTTTGGGAAAAATTCTCATTCTGCCAGTTATTGGTAATCATGGTGCTTGTCCAGAGTGGTTTATTGTAAGGATTAAAGAGTTAACAATATATAAACTTAGTACCCTGCCTGCTCCCTAAGAAGCACTCAAGAAATGGTAACTAATATTGTGACCATAATCTTGAGGAGATGAAGAGATAGGGATTACTCCTTCACCTGGTCCCTCTTCTACTTCACTTCTCTTACTTGTCCTCTGTTACAATATGAAGTATGTGTCCTTTCTCTTTTCTTAATAAGGGACCACCCTTTCTCCAATGATTTTTTTTCTCCTACTGTCTGAATCTTATGGATGATGGAATGAGAACACAGAAAGATTATAAAAATCCCAACTTTAGAGCTGAAAGGAAGTGAGACTGTCTACAAACAAAGGAATTGAAACTGAGAGAAGAGAATTGATTAATCTGAAATGACACAGCTAGTAATTACACAAATTCTCAGTCTAGCACTCTATCCACTATATCCTGCTTCAGTTCCCTTTTGACTTCAATGTGGCCTTAAATTACAAAATAATTCTAAATGTATACACTTTTCCAGGAACTGTTTTAACTTGCACATTCATGGATTAAAGTTGTGTTGACCAAGGATCTAAAGAAGAAAATGTTATTGAAATCTGATGATGCTATTAGAATGCTGACCCAAAGGAAATTAAAAGTTCTTTGCCAACTCAGTCAGTACTAGGGTCTCAGCTCACACCTAAACAGCCCACATAATACAAAAAAGATCCTTGCAAATAAGAGACCCAAATGGCTCAGAACTTCAGTTCATGATGGGAGCTATCTCAAAGCAGTATAACTACTCCTTAAGTGAATTCTGAAACTTTATGGGGACATTTCTGGTTCTCACGAGATTGGAGGTTGTAACCTGAACATGAATTCCCTGAAGACCAAGGATGCTAATCATCTACAATTCCTGGGACAGTGATGCCCAATAAATATTGCCCTATCCCTAACCACTGTGTACACTGACCAAGGTGGCTGGCATATTAGATATGAAGAACCAGCCCACCCCATCCCCCCGTGGAAAGATTCTTTTGTAGGGTGGGATATGAGATGAAGGAAATGAGGTGTTACCCAATCAGGAGATTCTCAGACATGTGAATCTCCACTTGAGTCTGAGTGGTCATATAAAAACATCTATGGTCCTGCCCTGATGGCTGTGCCCCTTTGTTTTGTTCTGTTAGGAAAAGAGCCTGAAGAAGGGCTGGTTGAGAGGCAAAAGGATAAATTGCTGAGCCGCTCTAAGAAAGGAAAACTGAGAAGCAATATTCCAAAGGGGCTTCTAGGTACCATCTCAGTTGGTAAAGAATCCACCTGCAATGTGGGAAACCTGGGTTTGATCCTTGGGTTGAGAAGATCCCCTGGAGGAGGGCATGGCAATTCACTCCAGTATTCTTGCCTGGGGATTCTCCATGGACTGAGGAGCCTGGCCGGTTACAGTCCACGGAGTCACAAAGAGTCAGACATCACAGGGGCTATGCTTAAATATGTCACTGCCTGGAATATGCCCAAGACCTGCCACTTTCTAAATCTCTTCGGCTGGTGATCTTATGTAAAAAAATTTAGACTAATCCCAGATCCCACACCAGATAAATTTCAGGGTTTCTTTTTTTTTTTTTTCCAATATTTATTTATTTTTGGCTGCGTTGGGTCTTTGTTGCTGTCCATGCGCTTTCTATAGCTGTGGCGAGTGGGAGCTACTCTTCGTTGTGGTGCGCAGCCTTTTCATTGTGATGGTTTCTGCTGTTGCAGAGCATAGGTTCTAGGCTTACAGGCTCAGTAATTGTGGCACATGGGCTTAGTTGCCCTTCGGCATGCGGGACTAGGGATCGAACCCGTGTCCCCTGCGTTGGCAGGCAGACTCTTAACCACTGGACCACCAGGGAACTCCTAGTTTCAGGATTTCTTGTCTAATACTTGAAAATAAATTGTTCAAAGAGACATGTGCTGTGCTGTGCTTAGTCACTCGGTCATGTCTGACTCTTTGTGACCCCGTGGACTGTAACCGGCCAGGCTCCTCAGTCCATGGAGAATCCCCAGGCAAGAATACTGGAGTGAATTGCCATGCCCTCCTCCAGGGGATCTTCCCAACCCAAGGATCAAACCCAGGTTTCCCACATTGCAGGTGGATTCTTTACCAACTGAGCCACCAGGGAAGGAGACATAGATACTGACAAAGCAAAAGACTTTATTGGGAAGGGGCTATTGGGCGGACAATAGGAGGGTTAGAAAACTCAGGAGAACTGCTCTGTAGCAGTCTCAGGCTTTTGGTAATAGAGTTTGTTTTTGAGTTGTCTCTAGCCAATCATTCTGACTCAGGATCCTACCTGGTGACTTGAGCATCTTTCAGCCAAGATGGATTCCAACAAGAAGAATTATTGGATGTTGGTAGAAATATGGACTGGTATATTTTTCACCTTTTGACTTTTCCTGAATTCATTCAGTTGGTGGTAGCTTGTAAGTTCTGCATTCCTTACCAGGACCTCCTATTGTATCAGTCAGTGATTCCCCTAACAATTTCACCAGAGCATCTTAGATTGCCTCCAGGTATCCAAGTTCTTGAGATTCAGAATTGCCAGGGCCAGCAAGTGACAAGATTATGCCACAACATAAGAAACCAAGCAGGGTCCCCCCCAGGACCCTCCACTCTGTCCTCCACTCCTTGTAGTCAAGACTTTAGCCTCCATGACCTTCCCTGAATTCCAAAGAGTAGATTCAAGGGAGGAGCTGGTCAAGGGAGGGGCAGCCAAGAAACCACCTGAGGCAAGATTAAAGTGATTAGAGAGGCTCATCAAGATTAGGAGGCCCCCCCTGAGACAAGATTAGTGAATCGAAGTGACTCAGTCCTGTCTGACTCTTTTCGACCCCATGGACTATAGCCTGCCAGGCTCCTCCATCCATGGGATTTTCCAGGCAAGAATACTGGAGTGGGTTGCCATTTCCTTCTCCAGGGTGCAAACCCTGCTCACACCTTAATCTTGTCAGAAAACCCTTCAACAGATTCTCCCAGGTTGGTATACATAGTTTTTCAAGGCAGAATCCTGGGGTGTCTCCTTTTGCCAGACCCAATAATAAAGCTATCCTTTTCTACTTCACCCAAAACTATCTCCAAGATTCAGCCCTGGTGTACAGAGAGGCTGAGCTTTTGGTAACATAACCGATTCAGAGAATAAACAAGAGTCCAAATTGATATTCAGTTCAGTTCAGTCGCTCAGTCGTGTCCCACTCTTTGTGACCCCATGAATCACAGCACGCCAGGCCTCCCTGTCCATCACCAACTCCCGGAGTTCACCCAGACTCACGTCCATCGAGTCAGTGATGCCATCCAGCCATCTCATCCTCTGTCGTCCCCTTCTCCTCCTGCCCCCAATCCCTCCCAGCATCAGAGTCTTTTCCAATGAGTCAACTCTTCGCATGAGGTGGCCAAAGTACTGGAGTTTCAGCTTCAGCATCATTCCTTCCAAAGAAATCCCAGGGCTGATCTCCTTCAGAATGGACTGGTTGGATCTCCTTGCAGTCCAAGGGACTCTCAAGAGTCTTCTCCAACACCACAGTTCAAAAGCATCAACTCTTCGGTGCTCAGCTTTCTTCACAGCCCAACTTTCACATCCATACATGACCACTGGAAAAACCATAGCCTTGACTAGACGGACCTTTGTTGGCAAAGTAAAGTCTCTGCTTTTGAATATGCTATCTAGGTTGGTCATAACTTTCCTTCCAAGGACTAAGCGTCTTTTAATTTCATGGCTGCAGTCACCATCTGCAGTGATTTTGGAGCCCAAAAAACTAAAGTCTGACACTGTTTCCACTGTTTCCCCATCTATTTCCCACGAAGTGATGGGACAAGATGCCATGATCTTTGTTTTCTGAATGTTGAGCTTTAAGCCAACATTTTCACTCTCCACTTTCACTTTCATCAAGAGGCCCTTTAGTTCCTCTTCACTTTCTGCCATAAGGGTGGTGTCATCTGCATATCTGAGGTTATTGATATTTCACCCGGCAATCTTGATTGCAGCTTGTGCTTCTTCCAGCCCAGTGTTTCTCATGATGTACTCTGCATATAAGTTAAATAAGCAGGGTGACAATATACAGCCTTGACATACTCCTTTTCCTATTTGGAACCAGTCTGTTGTTCCATGTCCAGTTCTAACTGTTGCTTCCTGACCTGCATACAGATTTCTCAAGAGGTCAGGTGGTCTGGTATTCCCATCTCTTTCAGAGTTTTCCACAGTTTATTGTGATCCACACAGTCAAAGGCTTTGGCGTAGTCAATAAAGCAGAAATAGATGTTTTTCTGGAACTCTCTTGCTTTTTTGATGATCCAGCGGATGTTGGCAATTTGATCTCTGGCTCCTCTGCCTTTTCTAAAACCAGCTTGAACATCTGGAAGTTCACGGTTCACATATTGCTGAAGCCTGGCTTGGAGAATTTTGAGCGTTACTTTACTAGCGTGTGAGATGAGTGCAATTGTGCGGTAGTTTGAGCAGTCTTTGGCATTGCCTTTCTTTGGGATCAGAATGAAAACTGACCTTTTCCAGTCCTGTGGCCACTGCTGAGTTTTCTAAATTGATATTAGATTCTAAATTGATATTAGAATACATTATATGACAGTAGCAACTTGTAGTAGAAAGCTATTGGGTGTGCATGCAAACTGTGATGACCTCCTTTCTCTGCAAACTTTTAGCAACATTCTAGCTGGCCCCCAGCAGCCGTTTCTTCCCCAGATAACCATGTCCCTTAGCCCTCACATCTCATTGATGGGACAAGAGGGAGACACTGGACCAGGATCAGCCAATCAGATTCTCTCTATCAGGAATTTGAAATTGGAACTCGGCGAGTTGGTGAAAAGGGCTCACCAGGTGGCTCAGTGGTAAAAAAAAAAATTCCACCTGCCAATGCAGGCAATGCAGGAGACTTGGGTTTGATTCCTAGGTCAGGAAGATTCCCCTGGAGGAGGCAATGGCAACCCACTCCAGTATTCTTGCCTGGGAAATCCCATGAACAGAGGAGTCTGGTGGACTACAGTTCATAGGGTCACAAAGAGTAGGACACAACTGAGCTGACACAGTTGAGCAGGCACAACTGATGCATGAGCTGGTGGAATAGGCTGCCAACTGCAAAGTGGCACTTGCCATCTACCTCTATAAGGGTTAGATCAGCAGCTGCTGAGCATCAACACCTGCTGAAAGTTCAGTGGGGAGATCAGGAATGAGGCACCCTGTCCTCTGGGGAAAACTGGCGGAACTGATCTTTAGATTGTTAGACCTTCTCAAGAGAAGATTTATGAGCCCAAGTCTTGCATTCCCTCATGTCTAGGAAAGCACTAAAATCATTACGGTGACATCTGCTCCTCATGACTAGCAGCAAGCCTCTGCCAAAAATGTGTGCTTAACTTTATGCACCCCCCTTCACTAAAATCATATGTAACACTCGCCTTCCCTCTACCTCTTTGGAGCAGTTTCTCAGAGCTATCTGAAATGCTGTCTCCTGGGCCAAATAAAACTTAACTCACAACTCTCACCTTGTGCTTTTTTTTTCACTTGACAAGACCTAAGCTGTGTGCTTGAAAGTGAATAATAGAAATACACAAAAAGAGACGACCTTTGTGGGGCACTCATGAAAAAGAGATGATGCCCATCTGTAATAAGTGGACCATAAGGCAGAGAGAGGCAAAGATAAGAGGCCTGAAGGCATGGGAGAAAGTGGTTTCTGTCCTCCTGAGTCATCCTAGTTGTTCAGCTTTCCTTAGATTCCTGGAATTCTCCAAGCTCCATTCAAAATACATTATCTCAGGACTTACCTGGAGGTTGAGTGGTTGAGACTTTGCCTTCCAGTGCAGGGCATGCTGGTTTGATCCCTGGTCAGGGAGCTAAGATTCCACATGCCTCAGGGCCAGGAAACCCAAAACATAAAACAGAAGCAATTGTGCGACAAATTCAATAAAGACTTTAAAAAATATATGCTCCCCTTTAAAAGACAAAAATACATTATCTCCAGGATGAAGTCAAAGAAACGATCAAGTCATTTCAAAAAGACGGAGGAGAAAAAGTAGGATAAAGTGAATATTTGATTTATAGATAGAAATGGACATCCTACTCTTAAATATAATGGAAACACCACAGGGGGAGAAAAAAAGAAAAATGAGGACACAAACGGATAGTTCACAAAAGAAGGAATATTGAGTTAGCCAACAAGCACTCAAAGATGTATACCACTCATAGATAAGGAAATGGGCTAAAACAACAATAAGGCATCACATTTGCCTAATCAGAGTGGCAAAGCTTTGAAAAATATGTAATAGCTTTTGTTGGCAAGATTGTAGGGAAATGGGTACTTTCAAATATCACTGCTTCTGGGAATGGAAATTGATATATTTTTCCCTAAAGGTGAGTAGATGTGAATTTAGATAAACTGGTATGAAGAACCTTTGAAATATTCGTACACTCCGACCCCCAAATCCTAGGTTTATAAATGAACTTTTCATAGAGGCATTATAATACATATAATAATGAAAAGTTAAAAGGCTGAAAATAGCCCCAGTGTCCACCAGTAAGAAAACTGTTCCAAAAGAGACATGTGGGCAGGGATGGACAGAGTCCTTACTCTGTTTTTTCACGACTATATTTCAACTAAGCTTGTGGGCCACGACTACTGGGCACCAGGCCTAAATCTCCTGCTCAGCAAGAGAAGCTGCTGCAGTGAAAGGCCGCAGCACTGCAGCTAGAGAGTAGCCTCCACTCCCTGCTACTAGAGAAAACCTGTGTGCTGCAACGAAGACCCAGCGCAGCCAAAAATGAATTTAACTAAGATAAATGACGGAGAAGGCGATGGCACCCCACTCCAGTCCTCTTGCCTGGAAAATCCCACGGACGGAGGAGCCTGGTGGGCTGCCGTCTATGGGGTTGCTAGGAGTCGGACGTGACTGAGTGACTTCACTTTCAATTTTCACTTTCATGCACTGGAGAAATAAATGGCAACCCACTCCAGTGCTCTTGCCTGGAGAATCCCAGGGATGGGGGAGCCTGGTGGGCTGCCGTCTATGGGGTCGCAGAGAGTCGGACACGACTGAAGCGACTTAGCAGCAGTAGCAGCACGACTGAAGCGACTTAGCAGCAGCAGCAGCAGCAACAAGATAAATGAATAAAAGATAGTTTGCAGCAAAAAATTAAAAAAATAATTTCACCAACAGTGCACAGGTGTTCCAGTTTCTCCATATCCTTGCTAACACTGGTTATTTTCTGTTTTTTGATAGTAGCCATCTTATGGGTGTGAGGCGATACCTGATTTCTGTTTTGATTTGCACTTCTGTGTGTCCTGGAGGGAGCATTCTTTCTGGGAAGTGAAGAGGTGAGGTTGAAGAGCAGCCTACTGTGGTGAGCAGCAACTCTGCTTTCAACATCCATCCAGAGCATGATGGGAAAAGACCAGATCCCCCACATTTGGAGGTTTTCCAGTTCCTCTACCCTATTATGCTCCTACTCAAGAGCTACAAAAACAGAAGGAACCAACCCGTTATGCTATTTTTTTTCCTGGACAAAGCATCTGATGCCCTGGGTCTTTTTTTTTTTTTTCCCTAATGTAGTGAATGGGACAATGGAAAAGAAAACCTGTCTTTATTTCATGTCCCTTGGTCCTTTGACCTAGATACATCCAGAAATAGTACATTCTTTTCTTCTTTCTTCTTCTTCTTTTCTTGGCCCCTCTAGTTTATCAGAGCCAAAGCATCTTCCAAGAACATACCAATTTCTTACCTCTCCCCCTTGTTAAAAAAAAACGCTCACAACTCCTCTTGTTCATTATTATCATTCTTTTCACTCTTCTCCAACTGGGTCACAATATGTAAAGGATCTTGCTATCTGCCCCTAGGCAGAGGTAAGACAGAAAAGGAGGAAAAGGGGAACAAATACATAATGAACCCCTACAAGGTGCCAAATGTCCATCACTTTAAATGCTTTGACATTTAGTTCTCAGGACAAAATGAGATCTGTACTATTGTTATTACCATTTTGCAGATAAGGAAATGGAGAGAGAGGGTTTAAATAACTTGTTCAAGGAGACATGGATATTGAGAAAGCCAGAATTTAAGCCCAAAGCTCAGAATAAAACTGGCTCTTTAGTCATTCCAGATTTCTTTCATTTCTACGGAGTTTAACCTCTTCCTCATGTTCAAATTTGACAGTTTCTATGGAGCTGTCATTCCTTTTTCTTATTTCTCTAACTTTGATAATTTGATTAAGAAAGAAAGCTGAGCACCCAAGAATTGATGCTTTTGAACTGTGGTGTTGGAGAAGACTCTTGAGAGTCCCTTGGACTGCAAGGAGATCCAACCAGTCATCCTAAAGGAAATCAGTCCTGAATATTCATTGGAAGGACTGATGCTGAAACTCTAATACTTTGGCCACCTGATGTGAAAAACCAACTCATTGGAAAAGACCCTGATGCTAGGAAAGATTGAAGGTGGGAGAAGCAGATAACAGAGGATGAGATGGTTGCATGGCATCACCGACACAATGGACATGAGTTTGAGTAAGCTCCGGGAGTTGGTGATGGACAGGGAAGCCTGGTGTGCTGCAGTCCATGGGGTCGCAAAGAGTCGGACATGACAGCAACTGAACTAAACTGATCAATATTAATACAATATCTTACATTTATATAATAAAATCTTATAGTTTTTCAACACATTCCCTCATTTCATTCTCAGAAATAGCACAGGCATTAGGTTATATGGTTAATATTGATGTATTTAGCTGCACCAGTTCCCAGTTGCAGCATGTGGACTCTAGTCCCCTGTCCAGGAATCAATCCTGGGTTCCGTGCATTGGGAGCTTAGAGTCTTGAACACAGGTTAAATCCCTGATCCAGGAAGATTCCGCATACCACAGGGCAACTAAGCCTGTGTGCCACTAATACTGAGCCCACGTGCTGCAACTACTGAAGCCCGTGTGCCTAGAGCCTGTGCTCGGAAACGAGAGAAACCACTACACTGAGAATTCCACACACTGCAACAAAGACTAGTCCCTGCTCACCGCAACTAGAGAAAACCTGTACACAGCAGTGAAGACCCAGCACAACCATAAATATATATATATATATATACACCAGTTTGCATCTGCTCATCCCAAACTCCCCCACCCCGCTGGCTATATAGTATTCTGTTAGGTAGCTAGAATAGGGAAAAGGAGTCCAAAATGGCGGTGGCTAAAAGACAAGGAAGGTCAAAAGAAGATCCGAGGACCAGAGTGAAGACTTCAGGCAGAACAAACAGCACTCCTGGCTAAGCCCAATTTGCATAGGGCAGGCCGAGGTGGAGGAAAAAACATATAAAAGGAGGAGCCAAAGCACTTTCTCAGGGACTCTCTCTCCCGCTTGCGTGCACTCTTTTCTTTCTTTCTCTCTCTCTCTCACTCTCTCTCTCTCCTGCTATCTTCTAAATAAAATAGAGCTGTAACACTGATTTGCCTAAGAGCTGTAGCACGGTTTGTCTAATTTAGGAATTTATTTTACTTGACCCGTTTCCTGTTGATGGATTCTGAAACTACTTCCAATTTTTTCATTGTTATAGAAATTATTGGGAATTCCCTGGTGGTCCAGTGATTAGGACTCTGTGGTCTTATTGTGGAAAGCCCAGGGTTTAATCCCTAGTCGGGGAACTAAAATCCCATAAGCCTCACAATGCAGTAAAAAAAAAAAAGGGAAAAATTAACTCCAATTTAAAGATTAGGGAACTGAAGCTCCAAGAAGCTAAAAGATCCCTTTTTTCACAATCCAAGTCTAGAACTAAGCTGCTCAGGCCAAACCCCAGACTTCTGACTCTTAAAACAATATTCTTTCCAACTAGATAGACCACAGGAACAAGAAGCTGGAATTACTAACATAGGATATGCACTTGACAACTAAAAGTGAGAATTTCTTTTTTAACTGCCCCATTTCTTAAAAAGTTAAGCATGAGGGCTTCCCTGGCTATCTAGTGGTTAAGACTCTATGCTTCCACTGCAGGGGACATGGGTTCGATCCCTGGTCAGGGAACCAGGATCCCGCAAGCCATGAAGTGTGGCCAAAGGGAAAAAAAGAGAAATTAAGCATATACTTGCCACAAAACCCAGCCATCCCACTCCGATGTACTTACCCCAAAGCAATGAAAGTTTACTTCCATACAAATACTTGTACATGAATGTTCATAGCAGGTTGTTTTTTTTTTAAGATTTATTTATTTTATTTTATTGGCTGTGGTGTGTCTTAGTTGCTGTAAGCAAGCTTTCTCTAGATGCAGTGAGTGAGGGCTGCTCTGCATTGCGGTGTTCAGGCTTCTCATTGCAGGGGCTTCTCGTGTTGTGGAGTACAGGCTGTAGTGAGCAGGCTTCCGTAGTTGTGGCACGAGGACCCAGTAGTTGTGGTCTTCAAGTGCTAGAGCCCTGGCTCAGCTCTGGTGCACGGGCTTAGTTGCTCAACAGCATGTGGGATCTTCCCAGACCAGGGATCAAACCGGTATCCCTTGCATTGCAAGGAGGATTCTTAGCCTCTGGACCACCAGGGAGGCCCTCATTGTAGCTTTATTTGTAGTATTCAAATAATGGAAACAAGCTAGATGTTCATCAACAGGAAGAAGGATAAAGTGTGATATAGCCATTCAGTGGAATACTACTCAGCAACCAAAAGGAATGAACCACTGATACACACACTGAGAAGGCAATGGCACCCCACTCCAGCACTCTTGCCTGGAAAAATCCCATGCACAGGGGGAGCCTGGTGGGCTGCCGTCTATGGAGTCGCTGGGAGTCGGACATGACTGAGTGACTTCCCTTTCACTTTTCATTTTCATGCATTGGAGAAGGAAATGGCAACCCACTCCAGTGTTCTTGCTTGGAGAATCCCAGGGACGGGGGAGCCTGGTGGGCTGCCGTCTATGGGGTCGCACAGAGTCAGACACGACTGAAGTGACTGAGCAGCAGCAGCAGCGTTGATACGTACAACAACACGGATGAGTCTTGAAAATATATTGAGCAAAACCAGCCACATCCAAAGGAACATGTACTGCACAATGACACTCATATGAAGTTTAACAGGCACACTAAAGGTACTGTTGGAAAGAGACCAGTGAGGCCCTGCTCTCCTCACACGTTTCTCACAAGCAGATCAGTCTGCGCGGGCCGCGTGTCTGAAGGCCTCGCCCAGCCACCACATGTGTGAAAGCTGAACGGTTCCATGAGAAAGGAGACTTTGTGGCAAAGTCAGACTTTCAAGGAGAAAAATAAAGGCCGTTTCCTGAATGAGGCAGTGGGGAGCCATTCTTGGAACGGTAGATACTGGAAAACCTAGTTTGGATTTAAAAAGGCCGAGAAGGACTCCAGGGCTCCCTGCCTCAGAGGTGCAATAGAATTTGACTGCCTCTTCACCTTCAGTCTGTCTTCCTACCACAGAGCCTCTGAGACCACTTTAAAAACCATCTCAGCTTCTTCAGAAAAGTGACTCAGATGCTCAGCTTATTAGGAACGTCAGAGGCGGCTGCTTGCAAAACAGGACAGTGTGAAACAAAACTGAAAGCCCTGTAGAGGAGCCTGAACACATCAAATACTTGTCTGTAACCACTTATGGCAGCCTATAATAAAGGCATCTCCAAAAATCCAAAGTATTTGTTTTTTTTCCTACAGAAATGTGCCTGCGTGTGACAGAGGAAGAGATAGAGGCTGAGTGAATGATACGGATGAGGCCAAGAGAAGAAAGAGCAAGTGAATATTTCATTTCTTACCAGACTTGACATCCCCAAAAAGTAGTAGGACCCATAAGCAGCAAACTCTCAATCTACACCTGTGTATATTCTTAAACCAGTGTTTCTCTAATTCCCTAGACTACCTACATGAGGGGCACCTGAGGGACGGGAGTTCATGTTAAAAATGTCGGTTGCTACGTTCTGTTGTTCAGTCGCTAAGTTGTGTCCGACTCTTTGCTTTTCAGTCGCTAAGTTGTGTCCGACTCTTGGCAACCCTATTGACTGCAGCACACCAGGCTTCCCTGTCCTTCACAATCTCCCAGAGTTTGCTCATATTCATGCCCATTGAGTCAGTGATGCTATCTAACCATCTCATCCTCTCCTGCCCTCTTCTTCTTTTGCCTTCAATCTTTCCAGACCTCTGGAATTTAAGTCATTGTGTGGGATGGAGCCCAGGCATTACCAGGTGATTCTTATGTACTAAAGCTTGACGATTATTTAAACAAACACAGTGAGTTGTTTATTAATGGTTTGCTCAATAGTTTAACTTGATTATAGGTTAACAAATTAGCCTCTACATTTTCACTGGTATATCTGAATTACATCTATCTCAAGAAAAACAATTATAAATTAATGAAGAAGCAAACAAACAAAAACGCTGGATGACTGAGAATGTAAATCCATACAACCTTTCTGAAATTGTCAGGCACGTACGTAAATATCTTTCTAAATGCTTTGATGCCTATTTTCCGATTCTAGTCATGTATCTAAAGGAAATAGTTTAAAGAGTAAGCCGAGAACTATGTAAAGAATGTTTATTTTGCCATTGTTCATAACAACAGAAAATTGAAACCATTTAAATGTCCCACAACAGGAGATTGTTAAATAAGTTACCATAGTGCCATGTGATAAATGCAGATCAATACTTACTGACTGAGAAACATGTTTATAGCATATCATTGTTTGAGAAAGATTATGAAACATTTTATCATTTTTGCAAACAAAAAATTTGGAAGGATAAAATTTTTTAAATGTTAAGAGAAATGTTCTTTGGTAATGGTTACAGGTCACATACTTTTTTCTTCTTTGTAATGTTTCTACATTGTTTTAAAATAATACACATTATTTTTATAATCAGAAAAAAGCAATAAGTATGTATTTCTTTTGTTATTTATTTATAATATTGTATTAGTATAATATAGTGATTCAATAATTTTATAGATTATGCTACATTTAAAGTTATATAAAATAATGGTTATATTTCCATGTGCTATACAATGTATCTTTGTTGCTTATTTATTTTATACATAATGTTTTGTATCCCTTAGTCCCCTACCCCTAAGGCTGTATTCATTTTGAATAAAAGTGGGGAGGCCACTGAATTCCATGTCTGAGGAATGGGGTGAAGTCCCAGATCTACTGTTTTCTCTAATATAGGGATGGTTAGGGGAATTTCCTGGAAGTCCAGTGGTTAGGACTCCATGCTGAGGGCCTGGGTCTGGTCCCTGGTCAAAGAATTAACATTCCTCAAAATCCTTGAGGTCAAAAAATAAATAAATAAAGTAAAATGGAGATGGCAATACCTTCTCTGTCTACCTCAGAGGGTAGTTGTGAGATAAAATGTGGAGATGTTTTGTAAACTATACAATGTTTTATAAAGTGGTTTATTACTAAGTCTTGATTTGCACATAAGAGACACAAATTCAGGTATGCAAAGATTGGTTATTAAAGCAGAAAGGTAGACTTTTTTTAACTGCTTTTTACTTTTTATTATGGAAGTTATGAAACATATAACAAAAGAAGGCAGAATAATATAATGACCTACCATGTATACATCACCCAGCTTCAGTATTACCAACTTAAGAGGCAATTTGTTTTAGCTATACCTGCCTACCCACTCTTACTATTAACATAGTACTGGACATTGAACTGGCATTGGGCCTCTATAATTTTCATAGACATAAAAGAATATTTCAGTTCTTAAGCCCTCATCTGAAAAGAAAGAACTGTAGACTTTAAAAGACATTGAATTTTATGGTGTTTGAAATGCATTCCAATTTTTTAAAAAGACAGGAATTAACTTATACACGACACTTAGCATAAATGGCATTTAGAAATTGCACTACGGGTAAGTTCTCATCCATGTTGTTGCCATGACTCCAAGCTCTAAAGTGGCTACAAACTCTCCTTAAAACAATACAATGCACTCACGGGGAAAAAACTGGACGGTTAACAGTGACAATAGTGTGTGTAGTCATTGGAACGTGGGTGACATTTTCCCCCTCAATTTACATGAAAAGCTTACATCATTCTTTACATTAAAAATTCACATGAAAATCTTCTATGATTCATAATATATACCACTAATTTTAGGAAAAAAAACAAAACAAAACAGTGTTCAGACACATTATTTCTCCAGACTGTTCACGCCTAGAATGCAGTCCATGGGGTCGCCAAGGGTCAGACACGACTGAGAGACTTCACTTTCACTTTTCACTTTCATGCATTGGAGAAGGAAATGGCAACCCACTCCAGTGTTCTTGCCTGGAGGATCCCAGGGACGGGGGAGCCTGGGGGGCTGTCGTGTATGGGGTCGCACAGAGTTGGACATGACTGACGCGACTTAGCAGCAGCAGCAGCAGCAGCAGAAGGCATTCTACCAGAAATTCAACACCACAACCAAGAGTTGATTTCACGCTGTTCCTAAATAAATGCACCTTGTACTCTAAGCACCTCCTCCATAGTCAGTAACAGACCTAAACAAGACAAGGTAAATGAGGCGCTTGGCATGATGTCCAGCACATAGTGGGCTATCAGTAACATCTCACAAGGTGTCTCTGGACTTACAGAAGACCTTGTGGATGCATTACCATAGGCATGGTTTTCCCCCTGATGGATGAAGAAACTGACAGGCTTAATGAGTACTGCTGAGGGCGTGGAACCAGAGGACTGCGCATTCTGTCCTGGAAAAGTGAAACTGGGACAACCACTTGGCACCACCAAGAGCTGTGTCTAGGAAAGTTGAAGAGGTGATTTCCCCTATGTTCCAGCAGGTCCATTTCGAGGTATGTGCCCTAGAAAATTCTTGCATGTGTGGTACAAAGACACAATAATACTCTTGGCAACAGCGCTTGTGACAGCAAAAATCCGGAAGCAATCTCAGGAAAATGGATTGATCAGTCATGACACAGTCATAAAATCAAACACCTACAGCAATTAAGTTGACTGAACTAGCCATATGTAGCAACACAGGTAAGTCTCAAAACCATGAAGCCGAATGGAAAAAGTAGTGGCAGAATGATTCATACAGTATAATATCATTTTTATAAGGTTTACAAACATGTGAAACAATAGTGTATACTTTTTTTCGGATTCATATATATCAACTTTAAAAAGTAACAAGTAGTAAATTTAGGATAATAGTTATCTCAAGAAAGAAATATAAATAGGGGAAGGATACCCAGGTGTCTGTGTGTGTAATTGTTTCTGTCATATTTTACTTCTTTAAAAATATCTAAAGCAAGTATGGTATATTGTTAGGATTTTTGGGTAAAGACTTGGATGTTCATTATATTTTTCTTTATACTTGTAGGTACATATGTATACAAGCAGAAAACATTGGTATAATGCTTTACTTGTCACAGGCAGTGATCCTGTTAGGTTCTTTAACTGTAGTAGCTGACTTAAGCATTTCAATACCCCTACGAGGTAATTATTGGGTTGACCAAAAAGAAAAACCCAAACGAACTTTTTTGGCCAATCTATAGTATGATTACCCCCATTTTATAGAGGAGAAAACTAAGGCACAGAGATCAGAAACTTGCCAGATGCTACATATTTGGTGACAATATGGTGATCCTGGGATTTGAAGGGAGTCTGGTTTCAGAGTCTCATCTCTTAGCAACCAAACCCTACTGCCTCTTGAAACACTTTTTTTTTTTTTTTTTTTTTTAATAAAAGGGAGGTGGGACCAAGCATAGAGGTAAATCCACGTCACACAGGTCAGTGAAAAAGCAGTTCAACACTCTTTCCTGACCTTCTTTTGCTACTGAGAGGAAATGCTTAGATTTCCCACCAGGTCGTATGGCAAAAGCCAGAGAGTCCTGCCCAGACCTAGAAGCCACACACCATCACTACACAGTGGTAACACTACAGTACAGGCCACGTTATCTGGGTGGGATGAAGAAGATAAATCAGACAGCAAATTCTTAGATGATTCCTTTTTTTTAAGGTCATTGACATTTAAAACATTATTTATTGTATTTGGGGGTGTGCTGTGTGTGCTGCGTCTTTTGCTGTGCCTTTGCACAGGCTCTGCACACACTGTGCACACACTTTTCTCTAGTTGCGGCAAGCAGGCCTACTCTCTAGGTGCGTGTGGGCTTCTCATTGCGGCGGCTTCTCTTGTTGAGGAGCACAGGCTCTAGGGCGCATGGGATTCAGAAGTTGGAGCTGAGTAGCTGCAGTCGCCCGGCCTTCGCTGCCCCTGCGGCATGTGGGATCTTAGCTCATGGACCAGGGACTGAACCTGTGTTCCCTGCGTTGCGAGGCAGATTCTTAACCAGTGGACCACCAGGGAAGTCCCTGAGAAGATTCTTCTGAGGCCTCAAGTCTCCAAGAAATTCTCCAGAAGCCAACACAAAACAGAATAATTAGTTCTATGAGTGAAGAGGGCTTTTCATTAGAGTCTAGCTAATACTCCCATGAATTCTGATTGTTGATAAATTATTATTTGCATTTGAGCAGGCCCATTTGAATGGGGAAATTCCCAAATGAGTCATCATCTCACATAATTGAAATAAAAAATTACTCCCAATTCTCTTGTGTTACACAAGATCAATGTTAAGAGTAGATAGAAATCAGGCATATTGTTTGCCTCCAGACCTGTTGACAGCCTCCAGCACCTCTCTGGGGTTGGTCAAAGGCTATGGTTCAGAGCTGGGTTTGTGAGTGATCGCTGATGCCGCCTCCTGAGGTCCTCTGCAGCCCTGCCTCCATGTTCTGCATTCAGGCAGAGCATGGCTCGAAGGGTTGGGGAAACTGACAAGCTGAATGAGTGGTAGCAAGCTTTGCTTAACTGAGAAAGCAAAAGCTTTAGGAGAAAAGCCCGCTGAACATTTTTCAAGTGGGTAATGTATTTTTGAATAATAGAGGATGTTTTCAGTCCTATCACGTTTCTGAATTCTACAATTTTGTTTCCTTCTAGCAAGTTCTTGTGGGCAGCTCACCGTCCCCATGAAAGAGTGGACACCTCAAGGCATAAAACCATTTTTGCATTTCCAGAGCAATTTCTTCTACACAAAGAGGTTCCATGTCCAATATGTCATTCATTCTCCTGCTATTTGAGTCATCAGAGATAGGAACAATGGTAATAACAATAACATATTTGATATTGTTGAATGAAAGAACCCAGTCACAAAAGACCACATAGTGTAGATTTCATTTATATGAAATATCCAGCATAGGCAAATCTGTGGCAGGGGGACTGTGCTGTGAAAATCCATAGGAATATAAAGTAGGTTAGGGAGTCCCTGCTGGTCCAGTGGTTAGGACTCCACACGGCCACTGCAGGGCGTACCGGTTTGATTCCTGGTCAGGGAACTAAGATCCCATGGTTTGGCCAAAAAATATGAATAAATAAAATGAAAATAAAGTAGATTAGAGGTTGCCAGAGGTTGGGAGGAAGAGGTAATGGAGAGTGAGGGCTAATGTGTACAGGGTTCCTTTTGGGGTGATGGAAAAGTTCTAGTTGCACAGTCTTGTGAATACATGAAAAAGCCACTGAATTGTACACTTTAAAATGGTAAACTTTATGGAATGTGATTTTTCTCTTGATTTTTCTAAATCACAAAAGTGCTTACCACAGCTAAGTCAGGCCAAGAGCTTTGCCTAATCATCTCTCCTAATCATCTCCAGAGGCTTACAAGATCCTCATTTTATAGATGAGGGCAGAGGCTTGGAGAGAGCATTAGTTTACAATAATGTGGCAAACACATAAAAACCAACCAAAATTCAGATTTCTGACCCTCACTTTCCAAATCAGACCTTTAACTGTCACTCAGAAATTCATGAAGATATCTCTGAATGTAACTCAACTGATAGTATTTCCTCTGTGCCACTCTCTCAGTGACAGAGCTTTGCAGTGCTTTTTGCGTTTACCTCTTAGGGTGCTTTTTTAAAATTTGCGGTTCGTTCTCCCAAGTTTTCGAGAATTAAACACAGCATTGATTTCCCCCTGAAAGTCCTTAACTCTCTAAACCACCTTCCTTCTGATAAAAAGCAGTTTCATTTCTTAGCTCCTCTCCAGGGAAATCCCTTAGGGTCACACAACCACAGTCGATTTTAAGCAAAGCTGTGATGTCTCTCCCCTCTACACTCATTCTGCTTCAAGGACATGGTTACCCTTCCACGGGACAGCTCCCCAAGGGTTTTTGTTTACTCTGACCTAAGAGGTCAGTTGAATGACAAGTGAGTCAGTCAAAACTGACCGACTCACTTTCCTTCCTTTTGAGAAGGAAAAGACACATAGCAACAGTCTCTGTTATCCTCAGACATTCAGAATTCAAGAGCAGAAAGAGTTGAAGTGACTTTCCTATGGCCATGGAGCTCGGAGCAGACTGGAGCCTAAAGTCCTAAAACTATGGCAGATTTCTCAAAAGAGTCTCAATCAAAAGAAACTGATATTTATATAAAATATAAATTTAAGGCTTCCCTGGTGGCTCAGTGATAAAGAATCTGTCTGCTAATGCAGGACACAGGTTTCATCCCTGATCCAGGAAGATCCCACATGCCACCCAGCAGCTAAGCCCAGGTGCCATAAGTGCAGAAGCCCACTTGCCCTAGAGCCTGTGCTCTGCAAGAAGAGTCCGCCAACCTCCTCTATTCATGGGATTCTTCAGGCAAGAATACCAGAGTGAGTTGCCATGCCTTCCTCTAGAAGATCTTCCCAACCCAGGGATCAAACCCACATCTCCTGTGACTCCTGAGTTGCAGGAGGATTCTTTACAACTGAGCCAGCTCCTGCAATGCAGGAGACACAGGTTTGATTTCTGGGTTGGGAAGATCCCCTAGAGAAGAAATGGTAGTCCAGTATTCTTGCTTGGGAAATCCCATGGACAGAGGACCCTGGTGGGCTACAGTCCCTGGGGTCACAAAAGAGTCAAACATGACTTAACCACTAAACGACAACAACATATGTATATATATGACACTTTATACATATATACATGCATATATATATATGTATAAAGTGTCATGGGACTTCCCTGGCGGTGCAGTGGTTAGGACTCCGTGCTTTCACTGTAGGGGCATGGGTTCAGTCTCTGGTCAGGGAACTGAGGTTTGGTGAGTGGCATGATGGAGCCATGAATAAATGCCTTCAAACTGTGGTGCTGGAGAACACTCTTGAGACTCCCTTGGACAGCAAGGAGATCAAACCAATTGATCCTAAAGGAAATCAACCCTGAATATTCAGTGGAAAGACTGATGCTGAAGCCGAAGCTCTAATATTTTGGTCACCTAACGCAAAGAAAAGATCCTGATGCTGGGAAAGATTGAAGGCAGGAGGAGAAGGGGACGGATGACAGAAGACAAGATGGTTGGATGGCATCACTGACTCAATGGACATGAGCTTGAGCAAATTCCGGGAGATGGTGAAGGACAGGGAAGCCTGGCGTGCTGCAGTCCATGGGGGCGTCGCAAAGAGTCAGACACGACTGAGCGACTGAACAACAACTCGCACAGCCAAAAAAACCCCGCCAAATTATCAGAGCAACAAGAAGAAAGCGATCCATCCAGTGTTTAGATGGCAAATATTAAGAACTGGAAAAATCAGTCCATAAAAGATGACCAGGGACTTCCCTGGTGGTCCAGCAGTTAAGACTCTATCCTTCCAATGCACGGGGGCACAGATTCCATCTCTTGTCAGAGAACTAAGATTCTGCATGTTGCAAGTGAAAGTGAAAGTGAAGTCGCTCAGTCGTGTCCGACTCTTTGCGACCCCATGGACTGTAGCCTACCAAGCTCCTCTGTCCATGGGATTCTCCAGGCCAGAATACTGGAGTGGGTTGCCATTTCCTTCTCCATGTTGCAAGAGGCGTGTTGCAAAAGGCGTGGCCAAAAAAAAAAGCCAGACTTACTCTCCAGCAGAGAAGGACAATGAAGGAGAATTCTGAACTTTTCTCTTGAAAACATTCAGTATTTTCCTTGTCCTTTCATATTTTATTTCTCATAACTGAACTAGGGGCTAACATAGCACTAACCGCCACTCCCCTCCTTGGCAAACCTCAGATTCCAACTCCAATCTAGCCATCTGTGGTTTGTTCTTTAAGGGACTGGACTAAATATAATTTATACATGTACATTTACAAATAGAGACATATTATAGAGAGAAAAATAAATTATTTCAACCCTTTCGATAGGAATCAGCACATTTAACAAAATTGTTGAAGGATGGCCAGCCCTGCACCTCATCTGCTATCAGATCTCTGAACCTCTAAGTGGTCCTGCCTTCCTTCTAGGGAAACATACCACATCTCAATCCTGCGCTGAGCTGAAGCATTTATGGACAATTGGGCTTCCCTGATGGCTCAGACGGTAAAGAATCTGCCTGCCATGCAGGAGACCCAAATTTGATCCCTGGGTTAGGAAGATCCCTGGGAGAACGGAATGGCTACCCACTCCAGTATTCTTGCCTAGAGAATCCCATGACAGAGGAGCCTGGCGGAGTACTGCCTGTGGGGTTGCAAAGAGTCAGACATGACTGAGCGACTAATAACTTTGTTTTCTCTTCAAAGTGCTACCTGGAAATACCCCCCAAGGGTTATTTGCATTATAAAGGGGGACTTAAAGGTCATTCTGGACACAGCTATATCTGGGAAGAAGGGGGAGTTTACAAAAACAATTTGTATTTGAAATGATTGTCAGGTTCCCTAAACTTTCTAAAGGAAATTCCGAGAAGCTTAGAAGTTTTTAGGTAAACTGAAACTTACAATATGAAGCAAACCAAACCCTTCACTATACTCTCACACCGCTATCTTACCTGAGCTTTAAGCTTCACAACAACCTGTGAGGTGGGCTGGTCACTGATCCTCTTCTCCAGACCAGGAGACCCCTGGGAAAGGGAAGTAGTTCCCACAGGGTTCAGTAACTGGAAGTTGGAGGATTTAGAAGTTCGAGTCACCTGACTCATGGTCCCATGACGCCTTCTTCTTCCAGAAAAACCTTTTAACTGACAGACATTCAGGAGCCATCCTCCTAATCAACAGCAAGGATTAAGAGTCTTTACAGGTAGGTTTGCTTCTGGCAAATTCTTTCCCTCTTTTTTCTTCTTCTTTTTTTTTCCCCCAAGCTGCACAACTCATGGGATTTTAGTTCCCCAACCAGGGACTGAACCCCTGGCCCTCGGCGTGAAACAAGTTCTAACTGCTGGACCACCACCAGGGAACTCCCTTCTTACCATTTCTGTTTTCACTTAAGTCTCACTTCTGCAAGGGTCACTTTATGACCCTTCTGAAAGTGTTGGTGGTAATGCAAACTTCTACCATAACCTTTGATTTCAAATTTTCTTCCCACATTTATTTTCCTATCTGGTCATGGGTGGTAGTGGCAGCACAAAGAGGTGACTTGGAGAGAATTTTAGCCTCCCCACCCATCAACCTCTCCAGATAAACACACAGTTTAGGCTACCCCAGTGGCTCAGCGGTAAAGAATCCACCTGCAGTGCAGGAGCTGCAGGAGACGTGGGATTCAATCCCTGGATCAGGAAGATCCCTTGGAAGGGGGCAACCCACCTCAGTATTCTTGCCTGGAGAATCCCATAGACAGAGGAGCCTGGTGGGCTACAGTCCGTAAGGTGGTAAAGAGTTGGGTGCAATTGAAGCAACTTAGCACACACACATAAGAAGAAAGAGTTCTAGGGAAATGCAACTTCACAGCAATTTCCTGAGTCCTCGAGTTTTATCTCTCTGAAGAAATATCATTTATGTGAAATATAGAGTAAGGGATGCCCCTAGAATTGTACAAGAACAGAGACATGCCTAACCACCTTTGAAAGAGACTGCTACTTCTAAGAACTCCTATTACAGAAATTCTGGGGCCACTGAAGGATGATAAGTGGTAAGAAAACAGGACATCCCAAGATCTAACAGTTATCAGCAGGAAGGAGCCAAGTCATAGAGATGACTAACGTAATGGGGAAATGGACCCGGACTGTAGATTGAGACAGGTAAAGTTCAGAGTTCGGGAGTTAGTCAGCAAACAGCACAATTATGCAGGGCCTAATGCTGATCCTAGGAGCAGGCTGATTGGACTTTGGTCTGGCATGGAGAAGAGAGGAGCTCTGAATCCCCTCACCACGAGCTGAGCCACAGAGAAGTCCAGGGCTTTTGCATCACCACCAGAAATATTGGGATGACTTCTCACAAGAAGGAACAAAAGTTGCAAGGTGGACTGAAGGCTTCAGTAAAAGTTGCCATCTGTTTCAAGTGGGTTCAAATTTTGATCTGGAGTCTCGAGTTTTTACTGTGTTTCAAATCTACTAGTTTGTAAAAACCAAGAGAATTTAGACATCTACTAACCCAAAACAAGATCAATTTCCCTACACCATCATGAGTTACATTGTTAACTAAACTTGCTAAATTTCCTGACTCTGGTCACAGACTGGAAGATGAAACCACCCTCTTGCTGTTGGGACAAAGGATGATTTGGTTGCGTGTAGGAAATGGAGTAAGGTCTATGCAAGCAGCAGATCCCAAATTTGGGGGCCAGATGTCCACTTCCAGACTGTTTGTTTTGAGCAGAAAAGAAATGGTCATGTGTGATTCTGTGGAGGAGTCCATCCTACAGCTGTTCATAGTCCCAGTGTTCTGTTTTCCAGTTCACCAGGAGGCCCGGAGCGTCCCCTAGCTGGCCTTTTTGACAGGCTTTAGTTGGACCACCTTAAAGTACCGTGGCCTTGAGTGTGGCAACAGTTGTGAGCTCTGGACAGCTGTTATATCTGACCTTCCCTGGACACCACTTCTTCTCCCTCTAAATTCCTGAGTAGAGAATAGACTTCTTAGCTTTGTTGGAAGTGTACCAGCACCTGTTGTTAGGAGAGGGCCATCTCTGGGGGGCTCAGGGTGCCAGCACTGCCCCAGATCTCTGCCTTGAGGTATATTTTGCAAAACACTTTGTAACCCATTGCTCTTCATGTTACATCCTGCCTGCTGGGCCCAGCTCCAAGGCCTTGATCTTCCTGACAAAACAAATCTGCATTACACTTAGGGCAGAGAGCAAAGGGCAAATGGGCAGCACGTGGAAAGGTTTGGCATGAATAATCCCCACCACTAGCCAGGGAATTAATAGAACTAGCACGATAAGAGACATGGGAAGTTAATTGCATGAAGAATAAGCATTTATGGTTTACTACGAACTGGGCACTATGCTGCACATGTCATGTACATTGTGGGCTTCATTTACTACAAGAGCCCTGGGTGGTATGGCTGTCTCTTTTTGATGAATGAGGAAACCTAGGATTTTAAATAAACTGCTCAAGTTTACATAGTCAGTATGGCAGAGCCAGAGCTGGGTGCAGTTGTGGCTCGAAGGTTTAATTGCCCCATGGCGTGTGAGATCTTTGCTCCCTGATCAGGGATCAAACCACCATCCCCTGCATTGGGAGGTGGATTCTTAACCACTGGTGGTGGTTTAGTCGCTAAGTCATGTCCGACTCTTGTGACCCCATGGACTGTAGCTTGCCAGGCTCCTCTATCCATGGGATTTTCCAGGCAAGAATACTGGAATGGGTTCCCATTCTCTTCTCCAGAGGATCTTCCTGACCCAGGGACCAAACCACACCAGGGAAGTCCCTTAAAATAGTAATAATAAATGAGAGAGTTCTGATGCTCAGATTGTTCTCAATTTGGCCAGTGGGAGGTCTTGAAGGTTGGCTTCTGTGTTCTTTCGATAAATTTGATAAAATCAGATAGATTTGATAAGTTTTTGGTAAATTTGATAGATTTGATACAATCTTTTGATAAATTCCCAATGTTCTTTGAACGCTTTCTCACTTTCTGGCACAAGAAGATATTTTAGGTTTATCTTATACATTCTTCGCAGAAGTCTGTTAACCAAGAAATCCTGGTACCCCTTGTTGGAGAATGGTATTTGGAACCAAAGGTCTGGTTGCTATGTGTGCTTGTAACAACTGGTATGTCATTCCTTCTCTAGGCTTTCTCAGTGGACAAAGTCAGGGCGTTTATTTGAAACTGTGAGTTCATACTGATATCTCCAAATCGAATCGACCTTCACACGGAATGTTCTCCCTCTCCATTTTTGTAACTCCCTTTGGCCAACCGTGATATAAAAGGCTCCCACTACCTTCATATAGTATGTATAGCATATTATACGTATATATAGTGCTGTGTTGTGCTTAGTCACTCAGTCATGTCTGACTCTTTGTGACCCCATGGACTGTAGCCTGTCAGGCTCCCCCATCATGTGTTTTTTTTTCAGGCAAGAATACTGGAGTGGGTAGCCATTCCCTTCTCTAGGGTATCTTCCCAACCCAGGGATCGAACCCAGGTCTCCTGCATTGCAGGCAGATTCTTTACCATCTGAGCCACCAGGGAAGCCCATATATTTATGTTACTGGAGCCTAATCTACCAAGTATAGGTCAGTATTTATTTATAAGGTTTTTTTGGAGGGGGGGAGGGCGGGACAATGAGACACACAAATCTGAAGTGCAAAATTTGATGAAATTTGACAAATACGTACATTTATGTAACTTTCACTCCTATCAAAATATAGAACATTTCCGCTGCCTTAGCAATCTGACATCTCCAGACACAACCACACTTCTCATTTTAACCACCATTAATTAGTTTTGCCTGTTCTAGATCTTCCTATAATTGAAACAAACTGCACACACTCTGTTGGGTCTGGTTTCTTTTGTTCAACATAAAGTTTGTATCCGTGAAGTTCGTTTACATTATTGTGCATTTCAGTAGTTAGTTCCTTATTATTATTGACTAACTTTCCACTGTATGAATTTAACTACTCTACTGGGACGGATATTTGGGTTGTTTTCAACTCGAGGTTATTATGAATTAAAATGTCTTTGAATACTCTTGGTCAAGTCTTTGTATGGACATAGGTTTCATTTCTCTTGAGTGATTGCTTAGGATTGGAATTCTTGGGTCATAGAGTAGATGTATGTTTATAAGAAACCACTGAATATTTTTCCAGAGTGGTTGTACCATTTCTCACTCCTGCCATCAGTATATAAGAGTTCTAGTCACTCCATCCTAGCCAACACTTGGTATTCTCAGTTTTTTAAATTTTAACCATTATAGTGGGGTTTTGATGGTATCTCATAGTTTTAAATTGCATTTCTCTAATGGGTAAAATTTTGAGCACTTTTTAATGAGATTATCAGCATTTTGTATATTTTCTTTTGTGAGTGTCCAAGTTTTTCGCTCATTAAAATTTTTTTGGTCTTTTTCTTATTGATTTGTAAGAGTTTTTCTTTATTTCTTAAGTAAAGGATAATTGCTTTACAGAATTTTGTTTTCTGTCAAACCTCCACATGAATCAGCCATAGGTATACATATATTCCCTCCTTCTGGAACTTCCCTCCCATCTCCCTCCTCATCCCAGCCCTCTAGGTTGATACAGAGCCCCTGTTTGAGTTCCCTGAGACATACAGCAAATTCCCATTGGCTATCTATTCTACAAATGGTAATGTAAAGTTTCCATGTTACTCTCTCCATTCATGTAAGAGTTTTAAAATACGTTCTTGATACTAGCCATTTGTGAAATAAACATTTTATGAATATATCCTCCTAGTCTATGGATTTCCTATTCATTTTCTTAACTATGTCTTATCAAGAGCAGAAGTTTCAAATTCTGATGAAGTCTATTCATTTTGTGGCCACACCCCAAGGCGTGTGGGAGTTTAGTTTTCCAGTCGGGGATTGAACCCAGGCCCTTGGCAGTGAGAGCAAAGTCTCCACTGGACCTCCAGGGAATTTCCTATCCAGTTTTTAAATGGATATTTGTTTTCTTCTCTTTAATTAATTAATTAATTTGCTTTTAGTTGCACCGGATCTTCACTGCTGTGCGAGGGCTTTCTCTAGCTGCGGCAAGCAGGGGCTGTTCTTCACCGAGGTGCCCAGGCTTCTCATTGCAGTGGCTTCTCTTGTTGCAGAGCGCTGGCTCTTGGCGAAAGGGCTTCAGTCATTGGAGCACTCAGGCTCAGTAGCTGGGTGTGCAGGCTGTAGAACGTGGGCTCAGAAGTTGTGGCACAGGGGGCTGGTTGCCCCATGGGATGTGGAATCTTCCTAGACCACGGCTCAAATCCGTGCCCCCTGCATTGGTAGGCTGATTCTTACCCACTGTGCCACCAAGGAAGTCCCGGGCTATTTGATTTTTGTGCCTGAAGAAATCTCTGCCTATTTCCAGGTTGTGAATCTCAGGTACTTTAAATTAGTGCTGGAATCAAATGAATACATTTTTTTTCCCTTCTTTAAACTCACAAGGTCAGTTGCCAAACCGATTTCTTTGGTGAGCAAATGAAGGATTTTAAAGGACTTCCAAGGGGTAAGGAAGAAGAGGATTTCTTAGAACTAAAATCTCAGGACTAAAAGTTCTTTTCTCAAGTTGAATGAGCTTCACGTGTAGGTTACGGAGTTTAGGTTAGAGGATGGAGCCTAGGTTAGAGTCAACCAGACTGAATCATTTTGCGATCTCAGCAGATCCACCCCTTCTTACAACTGCAAGTCTTTAGGGGAGTGAGTTCATTGGTGAGCCAGTTCTGGAGGCTGCGTGTTATGAGTCACTTCTTCAGGTGAAGAGTGCTGAAGGGAGCAGTTCCAAGGGCGTGGTTCTGGAGGCGGTCCCACAGGCAGCCTGTACATGCGGCGCAGTTCTCCCACTACATTGGTTTCTTTTCTTTTTAAAAATCGTATTTAATTTTAAAAATTCATTAAGTTTCAAACTTCAAAATTTTGAAAAAGTATAGTGAAATTATCTTTCCCACCTTTACCTTTTACAATAGATAACCACTCTTACTAGCTTCTTGCGTCTCCCTTAAGAGATTTTTTAAACGCATTTACAAGATAATATAAATACATAGGATCTCTCTCCTTTTTTATAGAAATGCTACCTACTATAAACACGGTTCAGTATCTTGCTTTTTTTTCAAATAATATGTCTTGGAGATTTTTCCATATCACTTCTTTTCATATCACACACAGATACTTCACATTCTTTTCTATAGCTGCATAGTATTCCACTATGATGTCCAACGATTTATCTAACCAGAGCCTGGTTGATGGACATTTAACTTTTCAGATTTTTGCTCTTTCAAATACTGCTTCAGTGAAAAACCTTGTATATACATCTTTTTCACACCTGTAGCTATAACTGTTGGATAAATTCCTATGCTGTATGTAAGAGTATATACATATGGGATTATGGTAGACACTGCCAAATTGCCCTCAGTAGCTATTGTTCCAATTTATATATATTGGTTGGGAAGATCCCCTTCAGGAGGGCATGGGAACCCAGTCCAGTATTCTTATCTGATCCCAAGGGACAGAGGAGCCTGGCGGGCTACAGTCCTTTGAGTCACAAACAGTCTGATACAACTGTGTGACTAAGCACAGCATAAGGTATGATGGTTCCTATTTATCCATATTTATGCCTAAGCTAAGAGTTTTCCATCACTTGGGTTTTTACAAGTCAACAAGTAATAAAAGGTATCAGAGTGACACTTGATTTGAATTAATTAAAAAAATTTTTATATAATTTTGTTGGTGGTGTTCAGTTGCTCAGTCATGTCCGACTCTGCAACCCCATGGATTGCAGGACTCCAGGCTTCACTGTCCTTCACCATCTCCCGAAGTTTGCCCAAGTTCATGTCCATTGCTTTGGTGACACCTTCTCATCTTCTGACGCCCTCTTCTTCTTCTGCCCTCGATCTTTCCCAGCATCAGGGACTTTACCAGTGAGTCAGCTATTCGCATCAGATTACCAAAATACTGGAGTTTCAACTTCAGCATCAATCCTTCCAATGAGTATTCAGGCTTGATTTCCCTTAAAATTGACTGGTTTGATCTCCTTGCTGTCCAAGGGACTCTCAGGAGTCTTCTCCAGCACCATAGTTCGAAGGCATCAATTCTTCAAGACCGCCTTCTTTATGGACCATCTCTCACAACCGTTTATGTGACCACTGGGAAAATCATAGCCTTTATTATATGGACACTTGTTAGCAGAGTAATATCTCAGCTTTTCATCACACTGTCTAGGTTTGTTAAAGCTTTCCTGCCCAGAAGCAAATGTCTTCTGATTTCATGGCTGCAGTCACCATCCACAGTGATTTCAAAGCCCAAGAACAGGAAATCTGTCACTACTTCCACCTTTTCCCCCTCTATTTGCCATGAAGTAATGGGACCGGATGCCATGATCTTAGTTTTTTTAATATTCAATTTTAAGCTGGCTCTTTCACTCTCTTTCTTCACCCTTGTCAAGAGGCTCTTTAGTTTCTCTTTGCTTTCTGCCATTATTGTTGTATCATCTGCATATCTAAGGTCGTTGATGTTTCTCCCACTTATCTTGATTCCAACTTGTAACTCATCCAGCCCAGGATTTCGCATGATGTGCTCAGCGTGCAGATTAAACAAATAGGGCGACAGCAGAAGCCCTGTTGTACTCCTCTCTCAATCTTGAACCAGTCAGCTGTTCATGCAGGGTTCTCACTGTTGCTTCTTGACCCACATACAGATTCCTCAGATAAGATGGTCTTGTATCCCCATCTCTTTAAGCCCTTTCCACAGTTTATGATGTTCCACAAAGTCAAAGGCTTTGGTGTAGTCAATGAAACAGAGGTAGACGCTTTTCCGTAGGTTTCTCTATGATCCAGTGAACATTGGCAATTTGATCTCCAATTCCTCTTCCTTTTCTAATTCCAGCTTGGACATTTGGAAGTTCTTGGTTCGCATAATGCTGAAGCCTAGCATGCAAGTTTTTAAGCATGACCTTACTAGCACGGGACATGAGTCCAATTGTCTGACAGTTAGCACATTCTTTAGTACTACCCTTCTGGGAAATTAGGATGAAGATTGACCTTTTCCAGTCCTGTGGCCACTGCTGGGTCTTGCAGATTTGCTGACATATTGAATGTAACACCTTGATGGCATCATCCTTTAGGGTTTTGAATAGTTCTACTGGAATTCCATCACATCCACTAACTTCATTAACAGCAGTGCTTCCTAAGGCCCATTTGACTTTGTTCTCCCCAAAATCTGGTTCTGGGTGGCTGACCACACCACTGGAGTCATACAATTCATCTGGATCTTTTTTGTACAGTTCTTCCATGTATTCTTTCCATCTCTTCCTGATCGCTCCAGTATCTCCTAAGTCTCTACCATTTATGTCCTTTATTGTGCCCATCTTTAGGCAAAACGTTCCCTTGATATCTCCAATTTTCCTGAAGAGATCTCTAGTCTTTCCCCTTCTGTTGTTTTCTTCTACTATCATACACTGTGAATTGAAGACCTTTTTGTCTCTCCATGCTGTTTTTTGGAAATCTGCTTTTAGTTAGATACACTTTTCCCCTTCTCCTTTGCTTTTCACTTCTCTTCTTTCTTTAATTTGTAAGGTCTCCTCAGATAACCACTTGGCCTTCTTGCTTTTCTTTTTCTTTGGGATGGTTTTGTTCGCTGCTTCCTTTACAATATTATGGACCTCCATCCATAGTTCTTCAGGCACACTGTTTACAAGTTTTGGTCCCTTGAATGTATTCATTACCTGCACTGAATATTCATAGAGGATTTGATTTAAGTCATACCTGACTGGCCTAGTCGTTTTCCCTGCTTTCTTTAGCTTAATTATGAATTTTGTTATGAGAAACTGATGATCTGAGCCACAGTTAGCTCCAGGTCTTGTTTTTCCTGACTGTATAGAGCTTCTCCATCTTCGGCTACAAAGAATGTAATCAATTTGGTTTCAGTATTCGCCATTTAGTAATGTCCATGTGTAAAGTCGTCTTGCGTTGTTGAAAAAGTGTATTTGCTATGACCAGTGCATTCTCTTGGCAGAATTCAGTTAGCCTTTGCCCTGCTTCATTTTGTTTGCCAAACTTAGCCTGTTCCTCCAGGTATCTCTTGACTTCCTACTTTTGCATTTCAATCCCCAATGATGAATAGAACATCCTTTTTTGGTGTTAGTTCTAGGAGGTCTTCTAGGTCTTCATAGAACTGATCAACTTGACTTTCTTCAGCATCAGTGGTAGGGGATAGACTTGGATTACTGTGATGTTGAATGGCTTGCTTTGGAAACGAACCAAGATCATTGTGTCATTTCTGAGGCTGCACCCAAGTATTGCATTTCAGACTCTTGTTGATTATCAGGGTTACTCCATTTCTTCTATGGGATTCTTGCCCACAGTCATAGATACTAAATATATTTAATAGTAGAATTAAATTCGCCCATTCCCATCCATTTTAATTCACTGATTCCTAAGATGTCAATGTTTATTCTTACCATCTCCTGTTTGACCATGTCCAGTTTACCTTGATTCACGGACCTAGCATTCCAGGTTCCTATGCAATACTGCTCTTTGCAGAATCGGATTTTACTTTCATCACTCGACACATCCACAACTGAGAGTCATTTCCACTTTGACCAGCCGCTTCATTCTTTCTGGGACTATTGGTAGTTCTCTGCTCTTCCCTAGTAGCTTATTGGACACCTTCAGACCCGAGGGGCTCATTTTTTGGTGTCGTATCTTTTTATCCTTTTAAACAGTTCATGAGGTTCTCATGGCAAGTGTACTGGGGCGGTTTGCCATTCCTTCCTCCAGTGGATTATGTTTCTATAACTTTGTCTTTCTTTCTTTATTTTGGGTTGTGCTCTGTCTTCATTGCTGCATGGGCTTTTCTCTACCTGCAGCGAGCAGGGGCTACTCTCTAGTTGCGGTGCACCGGCTTCTCACTGCCGTGGCTTCTCTTGTTGTGGAGCACAGGCTCTAGGGCGCCCGGGCTTCAGCAGCTGTGGCTCCCAGGCTCTACAGCACTGGCTCAGAAGTGATGGCACATGGGCTTAGTTGCTCTGCAGCTTGTGGGATCTTCCCAGAGATATTGAACCCATGGCTCCTGCACTGGCAGGCGAATACTTTACCACTGAGCCACCAGGGAAGCTCTGAATTCATTTTATTATGAATGAGGATGAGTATTTTTTCTTATGTTTAAAGGATATTTATATTTAGTTTCTATTTGTACTTTCCTATTGAGTTGATGGTCATTTAATTATTGTTCTGTAGGAGCTTTTTATATATTATACTCAACACCTTTTTAAAAATCAGGCTTACTGAAGTATAAATTACACCTTTTAGTGGAGCTGTCCCTTTTATGTGGAAGGCCTTCTAGCTGGGGGTTTGACATACTTGGTGCTTTGAAGCACTTATTTGAATAAATCAGCACACACAAGCAGTGTGCTCAATGGAAAGAGAGGAAGCAGTGGACTCTGACTATCAGGGTATAAACCCTGTCTTTGCCATGTATTAAGTAGGTGTTTTGTTTGGAAAACATCACCTCTTTGGGTATCAGTTTCCTTAATACCCCATATCTTCAAAATCAGATCCCATCTGATAATATAATGGAAGCACATTGCTTAGTGGTGACACAGTCTAAGTGCTTAGTAAATATTAGCTTCCCCTTTCTCCAGTAAAAGCCAAGTCTCTAAAAACAACATGCCTGGGGTGGCAGAATGGAGTGTGTGTGTGTCTATGTGTGAGACTCTGAACCATGACCTTAGGTTCTGCTGGGGTATTAAGCCACAAAGAGGCCACTTATGTTTCTGTTTCCAGTTTTCCAGTTTGGGACCCTGAGAGTCAGAGTGAAGGCTTCCTGTGCTAATAAAATGGGCTCGCAGGGAAACATCGTATTTGTCTGAGGGAGGACATTCCATGAGTGAGTAATAACCCCATTTTAATGAGGAGCTACTCAGAACGACCCAGCCAAACCCGTTCTTCTGCCTTCGTGGTTAGAGCTTGACCCAGCTTCCTCCTGATACCACGGCTCGTTGATCCGACAGCCTTCAATTAATGAAGAGGTTCAAAAAAATAATATGTCTCTTGGGCCCTAGGACTTTGGGCTTTTCTAGTCCCAGAAATGACCACCTTGTTTACCGTGAGGGAAACAAGACAATCACGGAAGAATTAGTAAGTAATTATTTCTATCTCACTCCCAGATGACGATGGGTGGGTGGGGTCTGCTGCCGTCCCGTGGCTGGCGGGTGGGCACCCTCACTGTCCTAGTGTTGGTCTCACTTGCCCAGGAGAGGTGGCAAAGACCTTGTCTCCACTAACCAGCCTTGGAAAGCAGGATTGCTTTCCAAGGCCTTGCTCACCTCCAGTTGATTTTGTTAGGGGGAACACATGGACTAAAAGTGCCCACCGTGCCCAGGTACCACAGTAACCATTTGTATTAGTTATTTTATGATAGAAGGTCCTGGTAAGGAACATGGAACTAACAAGCCACCACCAACCAGAATAATTTGGGAAAGGTCAAAAGGAGATGCCACGTGTCCTACCACCTCCCAGAATCCTTCTTGTTGGCATCCACCCTGGCTAAGCAATGTGTGCACCACCCGGAAGGACCCTGAGTCAGAGTGACTGGCCAGAAAAGACCTGGAAACTAATCCAATCACCATAAAACCCAGGACTGCGAGCCACGTGGCAGGGCAGTCCTCTGGGTTCCCATACCCTCCTGCTCTCCGCTTGGGCACCCCTTTCCAATAAAGTCTCTTGCTTTGTCAGTATGTATGTCCCCTTGGACAGTTCATTTCTGAGTGTTAGACAAGAGCTCCCTTTTGGGCCCTGGAAAGGGTCTCCCTTCCTGCAACAATTTCATTTTCAGAGCAGAGTGGGCTAAAGATAGGGTGAGAGCCTCAGAAACTGCCCCTCCCAACACTTGTATTTACACCTGTCTAGGGAGCCTGCTGTGAACTCCCGTAACTGGGGCCCTATGTTCTGCTGTTGTTTCCAAATAAAAGATCAAGTTTTATTGCAGCCAATGAAGCTGACTGTGCTCCTTTCTCCATGGGGTCCTGGTGTGCAATGGCTGCAAACAGCAGCCTCTTTGGTAGTGTTTGTGGTCTGTTGCCTGTATGGGTTGCCATTCATGATTAGCTACTGTCTGTAATCAGGCTCCAGGCAGGTAAGTGTGGTGCCTTTGGAAAGCTTAGGGCACAGTGGCCAGGGTCCACATTGGCCAAATCATAATGTCCATCCCCACCAAGCTGCAGAACAAACAGCATGTGACTGACGCCGTCCACAGTCAGTTCAGTTGCTCAGTCATGTCTCTTTGCTACCCCATGGACTGCAGCATGCCAGGCTTCCCTGTCCATCACCAACTCCCAGAGCTTGCTCAGACTCACGTCCATCGAGTCAGTGATGCCATCCAACCATCTCGTCCTCTGTCGTCCCCTTCTCCTGCCTTCAATCTTTCCCAGCATCAGGGTCTTTTCCAAAGAGTCAGTTCTTTGCAGCAGGTATTGGAGTTTCAGCTTCAGCATCAGTCCTTCCAATGAATATTCAGGACTGATTTCCTTTAGGATTGACTGGTTTGATCTCCACAGGCCACATTCAAATTCCCTGACGGCCAGAAGACCCGAATCTCTAAGTGGGGACTTAGTAAATTCAATGGGGATGAATTTGAAAACACGGCAGAAAAGTGGCTCATCCCAGAGGCTGTGGGGCCAAATACACCCCCAATCATGGCCCCCTGGAAGGGTGGGGGCCCCGCACTCCTGATAACCTTGGTGCTATCCCCTCCTTACTCGTGCCCACCAATAAATCCTACTTTCCTGTCCAAAAAAAGAAATCAAATTGTAGCTTTCTGAGTCCACTTAACCGTAATGACATCTCAGTTCAAAGAGAAGTTAAGGGGCAAGGCCACAAGGGTAGACCTTCCCCAGCGAGGCATCTATGAATGCACAGCGCAAAGTGCACAGGCAAGTCCACCTCCCGGGTTCAGTCTTTCCCCTGCACTTTGGGGCCCTGAGGTCTGGCGGTGGAACAAAGAATTGCAGGTTGTAAAGAGCGCCTAGTAGGAGACTCAGCATCCAGTGAGGGTTGCAAGATAAGGTTGAGATCTCTTACTGGAGGGAGAGGGAAAATGCCTCTGAGCTCCACAGGTCATCTCTTATGTGGCTCAGAAGTGGCCTGGAAGGATTTCTGGATGTGGAATTCATGAGCTCTGGAGTTTTAGTACCTTTCTTATTACTGACAGCGCCAACACTATCCATCAATTGCTGTAGGCTTACCATGTATTCAATGCTTTACAAAAATGATCTCATTCACTCCTCACAGCCACAACCCTATGAAGTAGGTACTATTACTGTCCCCATTTTACAGATGAGGAAGTGGAGACAAAGAAATGTCAAGCAACTTCCCCAAAGTCAAAGCAATAAGCAATTTGGATTTAGAAGCTGTGTTCATTACCACTACACCACACTACTTCTTCATGAATATTCATATACCACATAATGCTTTAATTATCTGTTGAAGTCTTATCTCCTACTTTAAACTTGATGGTGGTACAGTGTGTTATTTATTTTCTTATTGATAGTGGACAATACAGACCTGAACACCAAGTGAATGCTCACTAAATGTTTCTTGAATAAATACTGAATAACTGAATATTACCTTCTGTGCCTTAGCATGGGGAGTGGGAGAGTGGGGAGGGGAGGAATAGGTTGCTAAGGTACATGACTCTAGTCCTCTGGTAGTGAAAGTGGAAATTACCACCTTAAACTGGCATTTTCTTTGATACGGCTTTGCAAACTGGCCTAGATATGACTAACAGTGGCAGCTGTACATACCATTCTTGGCCCAGAATGCTTCCTCGTACTTCTTTGAAAACAGTATTTCCCCAACTCTTGAATCTTTCTCACTCCCTGAAGTTTGAGTGGCACTGTTACTCATTTATTCATGGCTGTGCTGGGTCTTGGATGCTGCATAAGGGCTTTCTCTAGTTGTGGCGAGTGGGGGCTACCCTTTGTTATGGTCTGTAGGCGTCTCATCATGGTGGCTACTCTTGTTGCAGAGCACAGACTCTAGAGCATGTGGGCTTTAGTAGTTCAAACTTATAAAAGCAAAGCTCCTTAACTCAGTAATTCCAGTTAGAGAAATTTATCCTACAAATATATTTGGATATGTGGCATTTAACCATGTATGGCAGCATCCGGTAATAGCCAGACAGGAAACAATTTATGTTCATCAATTTATTGTCGTTGTTCAGTCACGAAGTTATATCTGGCTCTTTGTGACCTCATGGACTGCAGTATGCCAGGTTCCTCTGTCCTTCACCATCTCCTGGAGTTTGCTCAAATTCATGTCCATTGAGTCAGTGACACTATTTAACCATCTCATCCTCTGCCACCCCCCTTCACCCATTGCCTACAATCTCTCCCAGCATCAGGGTTGTTTCTAGTGAGACAGCTCTTTGCATCAGGTGGCCAAAGTATTGGAGCTTCAGCTTCAGCATCAATCTTTCCAATGCATATTCAGGGTTGATTTCCTTTAGGATTGACTGGTTTGATCTCCCTGCAGTCCAAGGGACTCTCAAGAGTCTTCTCCTGCACTGCAATTTGGAAGCATCCATTCTTCAGGGCTCAGCCTTCTTTATGGTCCAGCTCTCACATCCGTACATAACCACTGGAGAAACTATAGCTTTGACGATATGGATTTTGTTGGCAAAGTGATGTCTGCTTTTTAATATGCTGTCTAGGTTTGTCACACCTTTCCTTCCAAGGAGGAAGCGTCTTTTAATTTCATGGCTGCAGTCACTGTCTGCAGTGATTTTGGAGCCCAAGAAAATAAAATGTTCATCAATAGAGGATTTAATAAATTGAGGTACATTCACGCAATGAAATACTACGTCTGTGCTCAGTCAGTTCATTAGTGTTCAATGAACTCTTTGCAGCGCCATGGGCTGTATAGCCCACCAGGCTCCTCTGTCCATGTGATTCTCCAGGTAAGAATACCGGAGTGGATGCCATGTCCTCTTCACAGTGAAATATTGTGCATTTAAAAAATAGGAACAGGAAACATCCTTTATGTTTGTACATGCATAGTCTATCTCTGGAAGGACACGCAAGAAACTGGTAAGAGGGGTGTGCCTGGGGCGGATACTCTTCTGTGGTTTTCTAATTTTGCACCATATGGTGGCTCAAACGGTAAAGAATTTGCCTGCCATGCAGGAGACCCAGGTTCAATCCCTGGGTTGGGAAGATCCCTTGGAGAAGGAAATGAGAACCCACTCCAGGACTCTTGCTTGGAGAATTCCATGGACAGAGGAGCGTGGCAGGCTACAGTCCATGGCATTGCAAGGAGTCAAACACAACTGAGTGACTAACTTTAACTTTCATATTATTACCCATTCAAAATTAAATAAGTAAAATTCATTTTAAGTGTGAAATAACCTTAAGAAAAATTAAAAAACATGGATGCATTATAAAGTAGATTGCAAACATTGTAAGTTTTTAGAATATCCCACAAAGTGTTGTAAGGCATTTCAAGCTCACTTGGGATTTTCACCAAAGATCTAGGGGAAAGAGGGTAACAAACAAGCTCTCTTAGTTGCCTGTGACACACAGAGGAAAAGTGAGAAAAGCAATCCTTTACAAGATGACAGGGCCATAGGCAAGCTGTGAGGAGATAACCCCTTGGAACTAAGAGTTGCTAGTTGGAAAAGAATTTCCAGACACAGAGTATTTCAGAAAGGAGCGAGCTTATTGAGAGCAAAGAGTGGAGATTAACATGGGTACTTTGAGCACAGCGGGCTGACCTCCTGACAGACCAGGGAGAGTCGAAGGGACACTGTTAGAACAGTGGGCTGGCTCAAGGGAGAGTCGACGCTTTTCTTGGGTTGGTAGCCCATTTTTCTAGTCTCAAGACAAAGAAAATTCCGACTGCAAGGGTGGCATTAGGTTAGGGTGCCATAGGGTGAGTACTGGGATAGGCATTTTTGCCTAATATGGGGTCAAGGAGCTGGCCATTAAGGATCGGGGCACTTTTGGCAATGGTTACAGTGGGGTTCAGTCAGTTCCGTAAATGACCTTGGAGATGGGGTCCAGATCTGTGGCCTTGGTACAAGGCCTTGACCTGTGATCTTGGGATAGGACTCCACAGTAAGGTCATCCTCTGGGTTCTGGAAGAGATCACTCTTAAGTATTTATCTTTTGGATATTGATTTGTTTGCTGTGTCGGGTCTTAGTTTCGGTGTGTGAGTTCTAGAGCACAGGGGCTCAGTAGCTGTGGCACTTGAGCTCTCTAGTTGTGGCATGCAGGCTTCACTGCAAGTGGAATCTTAGTTCCCCAACCAGGGATAGAATCCATGCCTTCTGCATTGGAAGGTGGATTATTAACCACTGGAACATCAGGGAAGTTAAAACTGAGAATTAGTTTATGTAGGTGTTGGCAGGGATAAAAAGTGAAACACAGAACAGTGAAGTAACTCAAAGATGAGCAATAGCAAGAAGTTACTGCCTCCCTTAAACTGAGAGGCAGAAGAAGGTCATGGTGTCACCATGGGGCTGGGATCATCTGCTTAAAGTTGGAGCCAGAGAGATAGGAGGAGAGAGCTTGAGGTTTGGGGGTGGGGATGGATCCTTTGTTTGGGGACAGGATGAGGGTGGGGATACTCTGGCTTCTTCCTTGATCCGTCTAATCTCCAGAAGTGTCTACCATTAATGGGGCCCAGCAACTCAGAGTGGTGCCCAGTCAGCCCAGGAGTCCAGGACATGTAGCCTTTCCTTATGTGGACGGCTCCCTGCTGCCATACTGAAAAGAGCTGAGGAAGATGAGGAATGGCTTTGAGGTTAAAACAGGCTCACGATCAGGACAAAGAGGGAGGAGGAAAAAAATCCAAACATAACTCACGAACCTTCCCCTTCAAGAAGAGTCAACTCAGGCTGTCTGGACGAAGGTGGGTTAGCAGCACTGTAACATTAACGCCCAGTTTCCCCAAAATGTTCTTCATAGCTGGTTTGTCCAAACTAAGATCTAACCCTGGACCACACACTACATCTGGTTGCTATGTCTCTCAAAAATATTTTAATGTAGAAAGACACATTTTTTTTAATTTAAAAAGGCCAGTTGTTTTATACAATGTACCACCTTCTCAATTTGTTCACTGCCTTTTGCTTTCCTTTAGATCCTCTTGCCTATCCTATTACATGCTTTGTTAGATCCAGGTTAAGTATTTTTGGTAAAAATATATCATAGCTGATGGTGTCTATTAATGTTAGCCTCTGATCAGGAAACACATAATAGTTGATTGTTCCACACCAATGACGGTAAAATGAAGCACTGTACTAGGGGCGGTGAAAGCCTGACAACTTCATTGAGCAGTTAACTTCTAAGACCAGAAAATAAATTTTGTGGTGTATTTAACCTTGTTAAAGCTCAGTTTCCTCGTCTGAAATATGAATAACAGTGTTGTTGAATAGATTAAATAAGTAGTGCATTTAAACTGTGAATGGAAAATGTTGCTTGCCATATCAACAAACAAAAGATGTTGTGCCATCAAGCCAGCAGCCACTGTAGGCACTCTCAGTGTGCACACTGAGTGGATTCAGGGTGGAGAAAGGCAGGCTACTGGCCCTAGATAGTGAAGATGCATGTCAGAGGAATAATTTCAATATGTCCAGACTCTTGCCTCTTCCCATACATAGAAAAGTGATGAATTCATTAACTTGAGATGTCTGGTTTTCTTTAATTACTTTTTTTTTTCCTTTGCAAAACTCCTATATATTCTGGATTCTCTCTTACCTCTTCCAAGCAGTCCCTCAGAGGCTGTCTTCTGGGTTTAAGCTCTCAGTTTTATCCAATAAATAAAACATAACTCTCAACTTTAAGGCTGTGCTTTTTTTTTTTTTTTTTTCCCAGTCAACACAAGCACCTAGGACATAGTCAACTGTCAAATAAAGCACCAATTATTATTATTTTGGTTGCAACTGCACCATTGATAAATATGGAACAAAAGAAGCAAGAGCTCCTTCCAGTTCCTAACACTATTTCCTTTTTCTGAAAGAAGGGTCAGGCCATTTCGGAGTCTGATACACCAGGCAGAAAGTTTTGCCTTGTTACTAGAACAGGTTATACCTATGGACAAGCTTTTTTTTTTTTTCTTGCCAGATACTTGGCTCAGTTCTCCTACCAGGAATTGAACCTGGGCCATGGCAATGAAAGCCCAGAATCCTAACCACTAGGCCACCAGGGAATTCCCTGGACAAGGCACTTTTTTTTGTTTTGTTTTCCACTGCGTACCAGAAAAACCTGCTAGACAATTTCTAAAAGAGTTGCAACACTGGACAAATGACGTCTAATAGTTTCCTCCTATGTAAAGATAACTTTCATTTGTGGAGGGCTTAGTATGCGCATTGTAGTGAATTCTGTACAAACATTTCCACATCTAATTCATCCTGACTCCACAAGTAAGAACTATTATCCATATTTTGCAGATGAGGAAATTGAGGTTCAGAAAGTTTAATAAGTATACTTATATGCTACTCCATTATAAGTAGCCTATGTAGCATAGCTAAGAAGCAGCGACCGGATTTGAAACTGGGGATTCTGCCTCCTCCAGGGGTTAAAGAGCTCACAAAGAGACGGTACGTAAACCGGCTTCCGCCTGGGTTTCTTGTTTTAAGAAACCTGTCATTTCTCAGTTGTCACTTTGTCAGGAAGCTTTCTCTGTCTTATTCCAAATTGGACTCTTTCATGCTTCATTCCCTCCCTCCCTTACTGTATTGCAACTTGGCCCCATCTAACCCACTACCTACTAACTTTATGGTCCTCCCCAACTCGAATATCAACTCCACGAGGGCAAGGATGTTTGCCTGTTTTGTTCACTGTTGTCTTCTCAGCATTTATACCAGGGTGAACATACTTCCGGGAGGATAGAGAATGTCGGCTTCGAGACCGACTACTGAACCTCGCCGCGACTCTCGGTACCCCCTCTTTCCGCCTTCATCTAGGTGAAGAGACGAGCAGGACAAGCCCCACCCCTCGCCCCGCCCACGACGCCGTTACCGCCTGCGCAACGCAGCTGGAGGATTGGATGACTGGGATTGGATTTCTGAAGTCGCGTTGGGCTCGTCACTTCCGCTGCGTCGGCGCTGACTGAGCGGGTCACTTCCAGGCGGCGCGGAACGGAGTTGCTAACGGCCTGTGGAGCAACATGCCTAAGTGAGTGGGGGCCTGTATTTGCGTGTTCGCGGCCACGGTTACTAATTGTCTCCCTGCGGGAGAACGCAGAGCGGGTTCTGGCTCCGGTAGCCTCTGGGGGAGCGAGCGGGTCAGGGGAAGGAAGGACGACCCGGATTTCTCGTTAGTCCTTTTCGAGTGCGGAGGTGGAATCCGCAGAGGTAGCCAAAAAGCTTGACTTGTGTCAGGACGTTTTGTTTGATATCTTCATATCGTAAATACGTCTTTTATTTTATATTTCAGCTTCAGTGACTAGCAGCTCTGATGGGCATCTATTAACTGGTTGTCATCTCTTTTTTTCTCTATCCCCCTCCTTTTTCCAGATTTTATTGTGACTACTGCGACACATACCTCACCCATGATTCTGTAAGTAGTGGTTCTTTTCAGTTTCAAAAAACCGTGTGCCTGCCATTTGCAACAACGTGGATGGACTTAGAGAGTCTTATGCTTAGTGAAATAAGGTTGTCAAAGAAACATATTCTCTGTTCTCATTTATACGTGGAACCAAAAAAATAAAGCAAAACGGATGTATATAATAAAACAAACAGACTCACTGATACAGAGAAAAACTAGTGGTTACCAGTAAGGAGAGAGAAGTGGGGAGAGGCAAGATAAGGATAAGGGATTAAGAGTTTTAAACTACTATGTATAAAATAGATAATTGTACAACTCAAGGGAAATATCAAAGCCATTATTTTGTAACTTTAAATTTATTTGTAAATTGTGTGGCCTGTGAATTATAGCTCAATAAAACTGTTACTTTTTTTTTTTAATAAAAGAAAACCTAAGCAAAGCCTTGTATGTAATAAATAAGATTTTTTAAGAATTTTGTAATTTCTGCTTTTCATCTCGCTTTGGTTTGAGGGCTACTGCTTGAAGAAACTACTTGGGGTGTTTGTTTTTCCACCCTTCCTGTAACTGTATTTATAATTCAAAGTTAATCTTCCATCAGTCAGTGTTTTCAGTGGAGACCCAAAATAATAAAAGCTTTAGCAAGTTTAAAGATGAAGAAAAAAGTTTGTGACAAGTAAAAACTCTAGGAAAATGTCCTGAGGTTCTAATATTTGTTTGTGTCAAGGGTCTCAAGTGTTTGACTAAATTGGAAAGAAATGCGTACATTTTGAGGAGAATTTTTTGATTAAAAAATAATTAATAGATAACAACAACTACTAAGATTGAATATTGTGTGTCAGGCAGTGTTCCAAATGCTTTACAGTATCATTTTGTTTAATGCTCATGATAATCCTATGAAGTTAGTATTATCTCCCATTTTACAGAGAGGGAAACTGAGGTAGCATGGATAAATAACTGGATGTTACAAAACCATTAAGTTGTGTAGAGGTGGAAGATGAGCCAAGCAGTCTAACTCCAAAGCTTCTATGCCAGCAGCTCTCAAATTTTTTGTTTCACGGTCCCTTTACATGCTTAGAAATTACTGGATGGTAGGTTAAATGATTTTTCTCCATTAAAATTTTCTGTATTTGAAGTTACTTAAAAATATTAATTCATTTAAGGTAAAGATAACAGAAATAACACTTTAAAAGTGAAAAATAGCTATTTTCCAAAAGAAAAAATTTAGTGTGAAAAATGGCATGAACTTTTTGGACTCTTCTGTAACATCTGACTTAATTGTCTTCTACTTTAAATCTAAATCTGTCACACCTTGTTTTGGTTGAAGTATATGAAGAATCCAACCTCATATGTATGTAGGAGCTAGAAGTACTTTAATATCGTTTTGAAACATTTGTGGATATTCTTTAATATTCTTGTATTACTGCACCAAAACTCAATGCATAGTTGCAGTGTAGAATCTAAACCGTGTCAAGTGGTCTTAACATTAAAAGTCACTGGTCTGTCTTGCACTTTGAATGGTGTCTGTGAGCCACACCTTGAGAACTGCAGCTCTCAACTTTTTTAATCAGAGACCTGATTAAACCAGAATTCAGTCATGATGTCATCATGAATAGTAGCTGCAAGAAGTTAACTGATTATTTCTCTGTTGTCACTTCGTTTGGAATTCTAACATATGGTCAGCTATAATTCAGCATTAGTAGATTTATGGAATATGTATTTCTTCCTCCTAAAGAAATAATAGTTGTAAATATTATATTATTACACCTTGGAGGAGACCTCTCAGTCATTTGGTATTAGTAGTAGCTTGCCTACAGAGCTCTGCCTGTTTTGTTTTGTCTTTGTGTCCCTAACCCCCTCTCTAGGTCAAACCCTTCATCATAATTTTCTGAAGTTTGTTTGGGAGGCTATGCCTTTCTACCCTTTTCCAGTGCTATTTTGTCGTATACTCACTCTGCTTGCTAATGCTAGAATTCAGAGAGTGGAAAAGTCTCTCTTTATAGTAAATATCTCTTTATAAGACATGTCAGGAATCCCTATAATACTGTTTTTCTAACAAGATACCTTGTGAAAGTAAGTTTCCATGGTGACTGAAGCAGTCTCTGTGGTGGACTTTGAAATGTATAGAAGATTCAGTGCTCTAACTTTTTGCTGGTTCTTAGGCATGATTTTGTTATTAAGCTTAAGGCATCATTGTGGTATTAGTGTAAGCAGTGACTGGGAGACAGGGAATGGTATTAATATTTTGAGATGTACACCAGTTTCTGAGATACACAGCTTTTGCTCCTGTGATAGTGGTCATATCTGCTATGGCTGAAGCAGTCATGTGGAGAGAGGTAAGAGGGAGGAAGGCAGTCATGAGGTGCATCTGAATGCGATCTGGATTCCAGGCCTTGGTTTGCTACTTAACATGTCTTTTGAGACACATCTTTAGGCATAAATAAAAGATGATAACCTTGTGATTTTTAAAATCAATTTTATTGAATTACATATATTCAGTTAAATGCATGTATTTTGAGTGTACAGTTTGATGATACGTCAGATGATTACAGCTTGCTCTATGCGTCAAGACTTAGAACATTTCTGTCACTCCAGAAGGTTCTCCTGTGCTCTTTTGTAGTGAGTCCCTGTGCACCCCGACCCTGACTGATCTGGCTTTTATGACTAAAGATCATTATTACTGATTTTAAACTTTATATGAATGGAGGCTTATATACTCTGTATGTTTGATTTCTTTTGCTCAGCATGGTTTGAGATTTGTCTGTATTGCATATATCAGCAATTCATTCTTTCTGATTAGTATTTCGCTGTATTGTGCACATGTGGTCTTAGGGAGATTGAGGCACTACTTGTAAAGTACGTAGCATGGTGTCTGGCATGTAGTAAAAGTTAAATAAATGTTAACTTAAGACAAAAGGTTAAGTGTGTGAAGTTTATCTTATGTCAGTTTTATCTCAATAAAACTGTTAGATGAGCTACAGTTCTGAGGGATTCACATAGAATCTATGTTCTAGACCTATGGTCCTTTAAAAGACCATATTTCCGTAAACTGTTATTTAAATGTATGTAAGCTATATTGTTTTTCCATAGAGTAACCTAAGAAAGTAACCTAAAACACATAATATTGTGTTTTAGATCAGTGGATTGCAGACTTTTTCTTCACATGCCAGATTGTAATTATTTTAGGTTTGTGGGCCATACAGTCTTTGTTGGAGTTACTCAACTCTGCTGTTGTGGAGAGAAGACGTAGACGATCCATAAAGAAACGAATACCGCTGTGTTTCAGTATTTCTTTTCCACAAAATCAGGTGGCTGGCCCATGGGCCATAGTTTTCTGACCCCAGGTTTAGATAATAAATACAGAAGGTAAATTACCACAGTACATTGCTGGAAAATGTTTTTAGTGATGCTTTGGCACCCAGCTAAAGCTGCTAAATTTAGCAAGGCTACCCACAAAAAGGTAAGGCTTCAGAAAATTTCTGGTTTGGGATTGTTTGTTTCTTTGACTGATCACTACCCTTTTGTTTTCCAGCCATCTGTGAGGAAGACACACTGCAGTGGTAGGAAGCACAAGGAGAATGTGAAAGACTACTATCAGAAGTGGATGGAAGAGCAGGCTCAGAGCCTGATTGACAAAACAAGTGCGTTGCGGCCTCCTGCTCTGGTGGGGTAGATGGCCCCATTCTTCCTCGTCTCTGTGTCTCTCGTTTTTTCAGAGAAGCAGCTCATTCTGAATGATAAATAGGATCATGCTGATGTGCTGAATGAAAGAAGTGGAAAGTCATTGGTTTCTTGGGGATATAGGAAAACACTAATTTTTGAGGGTAGAGCAATCAGATACTGGTTAGCCTAGGAAGTTGGGTAGAGAAGAATGAGTTGTCTAATGTTTCTGTTGATGTGGACCAGATTTTGTAGCAAATTTATAACCTCCTTTATTGTGATTCGTAATTTTTAGATTGGTTTTCCTGTTACAGTAGGAAAAGGTAGAGGTGAGTTTGTAGATCTCTTTGAAGAGTTTGAGAGACTTATTCTTCCCGTCCTGACAAAGATAACTGGTCACAAAGGGCGTAACTGATATGACAGAATAGTCTGGATATGTTTTGGACTCTTGCCATACATGCTATACTCGTTTAATTAGGAACATTTTTGTTGTTTGGGGTGGTAAGGTACAAAGCACTGCCAGAAAGAGATACTGTATTTTTATGCTTGATCATCCTAACGTATCTGAAACATGGCCTTTTCCAGTTGTTCATTGTACCCACTGCTGGCAGCCAAATGTGGACTTTGATCATGGTGTTTGCTTTTTTTTTTTTAAGCAAGACTGTCATGAAAAATTTTAAGCTCAGAAGAAGGAGAACTTGAAAGAAAGAACCTCCTGTGGCTGCCACGCGTGTATCTTTCAGCTGCAGCATTGTCTTGTTTATACCAAAGTTCTCTAACTTAGCGCTGTTGATATTTGGGGCCTGGTAATTCTTTGTCGGGGGCTGTTCATGCGCTACAGGCTGTTGAGCAGCAACTCTGACCTATACCCACTAGATGCCTGTAGCTCCTAGTATCTCCATGCACTGCCTGATGTCCCTACAGGGGCAAAATTGCCTCTTGTTGAGAGCCACCAGATACCTTCATCTACTTCCTTCCCCTTCCTAGATTATTAAGGGGCAAATCTCAGAAATTATCTCATCTGGGAAAAAAAATGTAAGGATGAGTAAATGTTTTTGATGAAAAACTTTGAGAGGAGAAGAAGTGAGCCCTTGGGGACGGACTTGATGATGTTCATGGCTGTGTTGAGTCTGCTACTGAGCCAGTGGCATTGCCACTCCCTCTTCAGTCTTTGCAAGCTGTCCTGCGCAGGATGTGGGAGGTCTCCTGACTGGAAAAGCCTTTGTTGGGAGATATGAACCCTTCGAGAGAATAGGCTCTTAGGGGGCTTGTGAATAGCTATTCATAAATCTCTACTCTGGGTCATTTTTTGCATCTGATCTTCATGAATTATCAGTGATCTCCTTGAGTGATTTGACTTCCTTTGCACTGTGAGGGTAGAGTGGAATGGGGGAGTGTCTGGGGTGCAGACTGCACTGACTTGAGAAAGGCATATTCAGGAATTGACTTTATGCATGTGTATTTTAGTGTTTATTTATGACTGTTTTCCCAAGACAAATACAAACAGTCTTCAGTTTCTTTTGTTTGCATTTGTGCCTCATGTTATCTGAAAGAAAAACTGTAATTGTATTGGACATTTTTTAAAAATCATAATCTCCTTCAGAGCAGGCTCTTGGCTTTGAATTTGAAATCTTTTTTCTTTAACATCTCTTAGCTCAGTGCATTAATTTCAAAACTGGTAAACCAAAATGGTGTATTGTTTTGATGCAGGAAAGCATATATAGGAAGGACTGAAATTTTACAAAGCCTGGCCTCTGGGCACTTAGCACACATTTTTCAAATAAAACTGAGCAGCTTAAGTTGAGTATAAACTACATCTGCAGATCAAAGATGACTGCTTCTCTTTGGTAAAACATTTATAGGTGGGAGGTCACTTATAGTTAACTAGTCTCACATAGTTATTTAGCCATAGGAATGGTGATGAAATAAAACTTGGTTAAAAAACCCAGATCAGTAAACCAGTTAATTGCAGTTTTAGCTGGTGAGTACTTAAAGTTGATTTTGACCATGGTGTTGTAATGTTGGATGAAAGATTTTTAGAGTGAAATAATGGGATCATTAAAGATTGAAAAGAAAGTGGTTATTTTAGTAATTAAATGGGTTGTTGAATTCTTATTCACTGTTGTTTTTGCTTACTCTCTCCAAAGCTGCTGCATTTCAACAAGGAAAGATACCTCCTACTCCATTCTCTGCTCCTCCTCCTGCAGGGGCAATGATCCCACCTCCCCCCAGTCTCCGTAAGTATAAAGTTTTTACCTTAGTAGGTGTAACTGGGAAGATTATCCTTGATTTTGTTAGATTATCTCACAGTAGGCTTTCAAATGCTCATTAGATGAATGTTGTTGTTCAGTCATCCAGTCATGTCCGACCCTTTGTGACCCTGTGGACTGCAGCAAGCCAGGCTTCCCTGTCCCTCACCATCTTCCGGAGTTTGCCCAAGTTCATGTCCGTTGCATTGGTGGATATATAGACAGTAATAGATGACAGCTTCAGTGGTATAATTTGTGAATTATCTTTAGAGTTACATTCTTATTGCACTATTACTAGGTCTCAAGTGGGTCTGTGACAGATACAGTGGATAGCTCTGAATGTACCTGTGATAATGAGCTGATGTATAAAGAGGTGTTGCTAAGGTATTAAATTGTTTACTGCTATGAATGCAACACTGGAGGACCGAAACAGCTGATAAACTCCTCAGTCTCTCTCCCAAATTTGTAACCCATCTAACACCAATATACATATACCTTGAGAAAGACAAAAATTGCATAGTTAGGAGTGGGTCAAAGGACTCTTCTGTTTGGGGAGGTTTGTTGTTTCTGCAGAACAGACAGGTGGAGATAGAATAATTAGGCCTAAGTTCTTTGTCCCTCCTATAAGGGTTCAGATAGAAATTGAACTCAGAGACCTAAATTCAGTCCTGTAAGTAATCATGGATATAAACACAGAGAAGTAGGCTAGACCACTAGTGGCCCACCAGTCCCTTCTTGGAATCTTGCCATCCTGGGATCTGATCAGGCTCACAGCAGCTTAAGGTCATCTCTCTCCCCTAGTCTGTCCCGACTGGCTGGCACTCAACTCCATTATTTTTAATAGTAGAATAGGCAGTGGTATGAATGTACATGATTAACCTCACCATTTTCTTACTGTTGGATATGTAAGTTGTTTCAGATTGTTGCTGTTGTAAAAGATACTGTCAGGAATATCTCTGCATGTACATTATCATATTTCCAAAGACTCTCTTAAACCTAGGTTTTGATTAAAAAAAAAAAAGACCTGAAATTGAAATTAGATACTTGTAGCTTAAGATCATCAGTTTTTTGTAGTTTTGTTTTTTTTTAACAGAGGATAGAGTTTGAAATTTAAAACTTGGAATTTAACTTGGGGAACTTATCTTCACTTTACACTTCTGTCTGGGCAGGCTTGTTTTTAGTCATAAAGTAATTAAAGTTCTGTAGCCAGCTGATTTTTGTCGATCTACTGTTATAAAACAAATCATAAAAAGTTACAGAATTATTGCAGAATTTGGGCCAGGTCATGAAGCCCTGTTTCATTAAAAAGAAATTGTTAATATACAAGAATATCTCAGTCTGAGGCCCATTTCTTATTTCAGCGGGTCCTCCTCGCCCTGGGATGATGCCTGCACCTCACATGGGGGGCCCTCCCATGATGCCGATGATGGGTCCCCCTCCTCCTGGGATGATGCCAGTGGGACCTGGTAAGTTTGGGTCTCTTTCCTTCTTGGATGCTCCATTGTGTTCTAGCTTTTGATTTAAATAGAATTCTTAATTAGCTGTCTAAATGTACTGCAACAAATTACATTTGGTGAATCTATAATAGTAAAAAGAAGTACTTGGTTTATCAGTGTAATTGGATGGTATCCAAAGACCCTGTGCAACTGAAAGGAAGATAAGACTACCTCTTTTTTTCTTCTCCTCTGACCCTCCTGTTTCCTTGCCCCTCCTGACTTTTGGCTGTTTGTAATGAGGAGAAGGGTAGATACATCCTTAGGCTGCTGCTTTCCTCAGTTTTGGTTTGGAGCAGAACTGCCCCCCTACTGCTGATTTAATCTTTCAGGTTAACTTGGTTAATTAGTATTTATGAAAAAGATCTTAGGCCTAGTAGTTTTTTATTCAGAAGGGGAAAAAACTTGTACCTCAAACATTTGATTTTAACATAAACATAAATATACATTGGTTTGTAGTTTTCTGATACGCAGTCAGGGCCTTTGCTTTGACAATGAATATACTGACTGGAACACCATATGTTTGTTGCATAAACCAGTAAGCCACACTCATAATGCATCCTTTACCAACTTTAGTTTCATTTTTCTTTGAAGTGGTTAGAGACCTTGTGAGGCAGTTTAGTTCCTATTTTTTATGATCTTCTCGCCTACCAAATTTGTGAGTACCCTGGGGGGATGATTTGGTTGAGTCTTTCTTAGTAATCAGCGTAGTTTTTATAGAAACAGTTCTTGTTCTGTATTCATATTTCATTGGTTTGCAGAATAAATAATTAGAGTACATACAAGTGACATAAGAAGCCTACACCCCAACTGATAAGACAATATAGTAGCCTCCTGGTCAGAAGCGATCGGTATGCTTGATGTGGGTGTCATTTAGAGGGGGAAAGTTTAGATAAGGAAAAGTCCTGCCTTACTGGTTTGTAAATCCAGAACACAGTCTAAGTGATTCAGATGTCTTTTACATTCTTAAATTGGGGTCACAAATTCAGATGCCTAGAGGGGTTAGGGATGTGAATTGGGAAGTGCTTTGACTCATGTAAAGAAAGCTTCTAGAACTCAGTGTCAGTGTGTGCTTGACATTTGAGAATACAGGCTTGGTGATGCCAGTTTGCCTGAGTATTTTGTTGTTATTTTTAGCCAGGTTAAAATAATAAAGTTATGGGATTTCATTAAAAATAATTGAGTAGTTGGGGAGTGGGCAGGGGTAAGAATGGGTGGGGATAAGATAAAACAAAGTTGACCACGGGTGGATAATTGTTGAAGCTGGTTGATGGGTACATGGATGTTCATTATATTCTTTTTACTCTGCTTGTGTATGGTTACACATTTCCATAATAAAAAGATGTAAAAAGGAATACTTATTAGTTATTAGACATATTAGTTGCCAGTGCTGACAACCAATTAAAGTTTAATGCTCTATGGAGACCAAAGAAAACAAGTTTTCAGGGGCCTCATTTTTAGTCTTTGGTCTGGATCAGTTTCTTGTAAGAAAATGCTGAATACAGGTTATGTTATGGAGGGAGTTTTAATAAGATATTTAGAATTTTAATATTTTCTGTTTCTGCTGAAATTTATCTTAAATTTTGTACCTGTTGGATTTTGTGTTTTTGCATATATTTGTGTTTTGCTTTTTGTGGTAAGGCTATATTCAACTTTAAATATAGTTTTCTCTTGAATCATTATAATCAAAATGATTTATTGAAAAATGATTAGGTAAAATCTGATATTTAAAAAGAAGCTATATAACATGAAAATTATGAGGCATAGTAATATAATTAATATCATGAACCCAACACCCAGCTGAGAAAGTGGAACATTACCAGTCCCATGAAGCTGCCTGTATTCCTCCCCAACCCTCACCTGTCTGCTTGCCCTCCCTTCCCTGGCTCATTTATTTGGCTGGTATTATATTGATGGGACACATTAAAAAAAAATTCATTTTTAGTTTTTGAAATGCATTAGAAAAATCAGATTTGTGTGTGTGCTAATTGTTATAAATCACATTATTGCCTATTATTTTTCTTGACTTGAGCTAAGTATGGTTACTAACAGGTTCTCAGCATGGGCCTCCTGCTCACCTTTCCTACAACTCCGAACAAACGCTTAGTGGTAAGATTGTCCTCTGTGCCTGTGTACATTCATGAACTAGCTCCTGGTTATATGGTGCATAGAAGTGATTAAAAGAGCTGACTGAGTAACATGTGACTTAGCTGTGAATTTCCCTGAGTGAGAAAAAAGGTCAATTTAGGGAACTGGTCCCTGGTGATTTCTGGAAAACAATCTATTAATAGTTTCCCCCTTACTATCATTAGATCATGATTCCCATATGGTTCTTGTGTTGACCTTTTTGTTTTTTGTTTGAGAATGTCTAAGTAATTTACAGATGTGATGGATTTGTTGCATTTCTTCTGTCAAGTATGTCTTTTTTCCAGCATTTTGCAGGGGGGGCTCTTTTTTTGTCTTTAAATGAAGTCCCATCAAGCTCTCCTAAGTAGTATTTTTGACTCTCTTTTTTTCTTTTTTGTTTTGCCTGCAGCTCCTGGAATGAGGCCGCCTATGGGAGGCCACATGCCAATGATGCCCGGGCCCCCAATGATGAGACCTCCTGCCCGTCCCATGATGGTGCCCACCCGGCCAGGAATGACCCGACCAGACAGATAAGGAGATTGGGGAGCCTCTTTGTATCAGTTTTGTATTACTTGTACTTAACCAGGAGATCATGGTGCTGTGACTCTGGGTGTTTTCTAAGAGCATGATAAGGAAAACTTGTTCCCCTTCCTATCAGAGAGAGTAGTTTTGGAAGGAAGTAGTGGGACAGAAAAAACAGTTTTCATTTGTATTGTGAAATGTGAAAATAAAATTGTCAATTCTTTTAGTTAAAAATGTGTTCCCTTTTTTCCTCCCTTCTGTGTTCTTTTTGTATTGTAACAGAGATTCCTGTTGTCTTTCTGTAGCTCATTCTCCCTTCAGCATGCCCTCTGCCTGACGTTGTTTTCCCTTAGCTGTAGAGTGGGTCCCTGTGGGTGCCCTGTCTTTATTTAGTAAAGTTTACTTGTGCAAAAACTGGTAAATCCAACACTTATAGAGCTTTTGTCAATTAAAATAATAAAGAGCACCTGGTTAATTTTTCACATTAATAATACTTTGTGTAGTAAGTGGACAATTTTAATTTAAAAGAAGCATAAACTTCTTTTATGCTGAAGTAGGGAAAATAGCTTCACAGAGAGTGCGTGTCAGCTTGGCAAGAATTGCCTTAACCTCAACTTCTCCTTTCACTCAGCTCTTTTTCTTGAGCTTCATATAGAAAATTCTCTACTAGTAATAGAAAAATTAGGCAGATTTTCATGGTGAAGAAGGTATCTTGAGAACATCATTTGTTATGTCACCAGGCTATAAAAGGATAATGTTTTCAGGGAGGCATCTAGAAGCAAGCCATTGCCACTGTTCAGCTTAGTGTAAAATCTAAACTCCTGTTTCATATTACAAGTGGGAGTAAACATTGCTATAACCTCTGGGGAGGGCAGTTTGGCAGTATCACTCAGAATTAGAGTGCTTGTGTCCTTTGACTTAGCATTTCCAAGTCCAGGGAACAGATTTAGCCTATAGACAGACATGTATGATATGACATATGTATAAGATTATAGCAAAAAACTGGAAATCACATAGGTGTCTGATGAAAGGGGACTGAGCAAAGACATTACACCCACACTGTGGCACATCCCATGCATGCTGAAACAGAATAAGGAAGTTCTGAACTGACGGGGAGATTTCCAAGATACACATTGTCCCGAATCTTGGTTTGTTCACATAACAATGTCTTGTTTGCTGCTGTCCTTTTGTAAAGGAAATACCTATATATGCCTGTGTGTGCTTAAAGGATCCCTCAAAGGACAGTTCAGCAACTGGAAATACTGGTTGACCGTAAAAAGTAAAAGAATGGCTAGGGGACAGGGAGGAATGAGAGAGGTTTGCCGCTTTTTTGTATCTGTTGGATTTTGAATCATTCTCTATTGAAAAAACAAAACAATCCACCTTTGCCATCTGAGGTTATTGTTAAATGTGATGCTATGGCAGAGGGTGCCCTAAACCAACAGTTCACAAACTGGCTGGTGATCAGAGTTATGGAAGACCTTTCCCAAAGTAAAGAGTCCAGACTTGGGGACTTCCCTGGTGGCCCAGTGGACTTCCCCTTCCAGTGCAGGGGCGCAGGTTGAATCCCTGGTCAGGGAGCTAAGATCCACATGCCTTGTGGACAAAAAGTCAAAACATAAGACATATTGTAACAAATTCAATAGAGATTAAAATAAAGACCCCAGATTTTGATTCTACATATCTGGTTTGGGCTTTGGAAATTTGTGTTTTGAGAAAGCTCCCTAAGAAATTTTGATTATTCAGTGGGTTTGGCAAGCTCTGTCTTAGGATCTATTATACTCAAGAATACAACTATATATATGCATGTGTGTTTATAATTTTTAAAAGATTTGTAGCTAGAAATTTAAATGATGATAGGTTGTTTGCTTTTTTTCCTAGAAACTTGTGACTATTTTGAAGAAAAGCTAATTTAGGCAAATAAACCACATCTAGGTAAACAAGAGATTAGAAAGAGATTAGATTCTTACAGCGAGATGATCTTTATGCTCAGCCTCCATAGAAGCTAAGTCAGCTTCTTAGTCTGAGCCTTTGCCAGGACTACTTGTTGCTTTTTAGTTTTTTTATTGTCACATCTTTTTAAGGAGGACTTAAGTCTTAGAAATTGATAATTTGTGTGTCTTTTATAGCTTATTACATTTGTTTTTAAAATCTTCTGTAGACTTTAGGATTTGTTAGGGAAAACCATGCCAGTGGAGCTTATATGTGACTCAGCAAGTTTCTGGTTTGGATGGCTCTGTTAGGTGCAGGGTAAAGAGCCTGTGGATACACAGGAAGCCCACAGGTGTCTATTTAGGTTTTTAAAACAGCCTCAGATACTAGGAACAACCTAGGTTTTCCTAAAATAAAGATTTTTCCACAGTATGTTTTTAGGGTTGAATATCTACTCTAGAAACATTTCTATAGTCTTTGAAAAAAAGTGTTTTACAAAGTTTCAGGAAAATAATATGTTGACTTAGAAGTTTTAACAGTGAACAAAAGTGGGAATAAATAATTCTAAAGAAGGTTTTTTTAAATTTTATTAACTCCTAGGGCAAACTATTATTATAATGAATGATTATCAGATGTTTCCTTTGTAAGAGGCTTAAACTTGGTGCTATTGCTTTATGCCTTTAGACATCTGGTTTTAATTCTAAAATATGAGTCAGCTGTAATATGAGCATCTGTATAAGTACAAACCAGAATCTACTAGATATCAAGAACTGAAGAAATTAGGGTCAGTGTGGGATAACATACTTGCTTCCTTCTCTGTGGGCAGATCCAAAGCTATGAGGGCAGTTAAAGTCCAAGCTGTCATCATGTCTGCTGTCTGGCGTTAATGGTTTGTCAAAATGCCAGGCCCCTTAATTTCAGGCTGCATGAGAAATGGGATCCTTGCATAGAGCTGCAGGCTAACTTGGTCATCCTGTATGGAAAAAGTCCAGTGGTGATTAAGTGTGTGTCCCATTTACATAACTTCAGTCACATGGTTTCTTTCATCAGGTGAACAGAAGGAAAAACCCTGGCTGACCTTAGGTTGCCATGAGAGAAGTGTCCCAGAGACTTGCCCAGTGTATTGTTTACATGAAGACCTTAATAAACATTAACTAATTGAAGACGTTTCTTTGTCTCCTAATTAAAAGCATAAAGGTTAGTCTTTCTGGCCCAGGATCAAATACAGCATCTAGAATAGTTCATCAGACAAGTGCAGGAATAAAATAAACTGTATGTTGTTTATTGTTCTTGCCCTTTAAGGGTCAGGGTGTGTGCTCAGTTATCAGTCATGTCCCACTCTTCTCGACCCCATAGACTGTAACCCACTAGGCTCCTCTGTGCATGGGATTCTCCAGGCAAGAACAGTGGAGTGGGTTGCCATTTCTTCCTCCAGGGGATCCTCCAGACCCAGGGATCGAATCCTTGTCTCCTGCAGATTCTTTACCGCTGATTCACTTGGGAAATCCTTAAGGGTCAGGGTGGTAGATTTCACACTTAAAGAAAAGTTGAACTACACAAGCAACATTAATATACCCTTTGACAGCATCACCCATCACCTTTTGTTAGCTGTTAGCATTTCACCTCATTCACTTTATTATTTGCCCTCTGCTCGCTCTCTCTCTCTCTCTCTTTTATTTGGAACCATTGGAGAGTAAATTGTTTATCTCATGCCCTTTACCATAAATACTTAAGTGTGTATTTCCTAAGAATAAATATATTCTCTTACACACTGTGGTTTTAATTATCGACCTTGATTCAATAATTTAATCTACCAACCATGTTTCATATTTGTCCTTGTATTTTTTTCCCCTTTCCTGTACAGAATCCTTTCTGGAATCATGTACTTTTTTGGGGCCACATCTCTTTAGTCTCCTTTTAATGTAGAACAGTTCCTCAGCCTCTCTTTGTCTTTTATGACCATCTTTTGTTTATCTCACCATCTTTTGTTGAATATTCCTCACGCCTCACTTTGGGTTTGCCTGATGTTTCCTTATGATTGCATTTGGGTACACATCCTCAGTTGCATCCCTGGGATATCATATCTGTAGGCAGGCACACAGGCATCCCCCCTTGTTGATGATAGTAATTTTGATCACCTAGTAGGTGATTGTCCAGCTTCTCCATACTCGTTCCTTTTGAGTAAGTATCTTTCCCTGGCTGTCAATTAAGAAAAGCCCATAAGATGACTTACATCCTTATCTAATGATGAGACTTTGAAATCAGCACAGAACGCCAAGATCTCAAAGCCCTTTATAAGTACTTAGCTTTCACAGTGACCCTTAGAAACAAGTCTCTTAATCCTGCCCTCCTCCTCTTTGCCTGTACATCACATCCACTTTTAGGGGATGGTTGTTGAATGAATATAGAAGTAAAAGGTGGGACAAAGAATTTAAGTCTCAGGCCTCTGCTGGAGAGAGAAGCATGTAAAGAGGTCAAAAAGAAGAAAAACAGTAGAGCCTAGGGTGGCAGTTAGACATTACTGATTGCTCACCCTGGTACCTCCTACTTTCCTTAACAAGAGAACATCGAGTTTTTACCTGGATGCATGGCCATCTGCAATGAGTAGCACATTCCCCATAGCTTGTAACTAGGTGAGGCCATGTGGCAAGAGAGAACGTGCCTTTTTTTCTGTCCTTTTCTGCTGACAGGAATGTGGATATGATGTTTGCTTGAAATGCAGGCAATGTCTTGGACCATGAATTGGCTACTAAAGATGGTATTAGCAAGGTAAAAGGAGCTGCTGCTGCTGCTGCTGCTAGGTCACTTCAGTTGTGTCTGACTCATAGACGGCAGCCCATCAGGCTCCCCCGTCCATGGGATTCTCCAGGCAAGAACACTGGAGTAGGTTGCCATTTCCTTCTCCAATGCATGAAAGTGAAAAGTGAAAGTGAAGTCGCTCAGTTTTGTACGACCTTCAGCGACCCCATGGACTGCAGCCTACCAGGCTCCTCTGTCCATGGGATTTTCCAGCCAAGATTACTGGAGTGGGGTGCCATTGCCTTCTCTGGGTAAAAGGAGCATAGGTCCCTAAATGATTGAAGAGCTGCCATGTTCTGCCTACCTTTGACTTCTTTTATGTCAAAGAGAAGTAAATATTGAAGTCACACATTATCTTGAGTTTTCTGTCACATGCAGCTGAACCTACTTGGCTGATAAAAAGAGACTCTCAGAGGAAAGTAGTATCGATGGGCTTAGGCGACTTCCTAGCAGTCCAGTGGTTAAGACTCTGTGCTTTGAGTACAAGGGGTGCAGGTTTGATCCCTGGTCAGGAAGCTAAGATCCCACACGTCACACTTTGCCGCACAGTCTCCCTCCCCGCCCCCTACAAAAATTGCACTCCTGCTAGAGAAGCCTGCCTAGGGTGTGCCACTCTATTGCTCTGAGTTTGGACACTGTTCTCAGTGGTGGGAACACAATGGTAAAAGAAAGTTCTTCCTCTTTTGGAGCTTATGTTCTAAAGGGGGAGTCAGACAATAAACAAAAATACTAATGTTAGGTGGTATGTGCCATGAAGAAAAAGGGGCGTCGGTAAGGGGCATAGGGAATGGCAGGCAAGGGATAGGTCTGTGGGAAAGACCTTCTACTAACTAGAAGTGGTTAGTAGAAGGCTGTGCAGATGTTTAGGGCACAGGCTTTCCGATAAATACCGAGACCCTGAAGCAGAGTCTGCTTATTCTTTTGGAGGAACAGCAGCAAACAGCTAAAACTGTTGACAGTGATGGACATTGTGGTAATGACTTTACAGGTGTATAGTGAAAGTCACTCAGTCGTGTCCGACTCTCGGTGACCCCATGGACTTCTCCAGTCCAGAATACTGGAGTGGGTAGCCTTTTCCTTCTCCAGGGGATCTTCCCAACCCAGGGATCCAACCCAGGACTCCTGCATTGCAGGTGGATTCTTTACCAGCTGAGTCACAAGGGAAGCCCAATAATGTATTAAGTAAGTATGCTATTTACGGCCATTAAATTTTAATAAAGTAGAATTAACCCACTGAAATCATGTTCTAATGTCACAGTAAGTTGGGAATTGCTGAGGCAAGCCACAAATATCAGGAAGCAAACTAAAGACAGGTGGGCATGAAAGAATTCTGATGGTCATAAGGCAACCAAGTATTTTAAGTAAGTCTATGTAGATGCTGAGCATAAAAGTTAATATTTGGGAACTCTGGGGTTTTCATGTTGTTTAGTCACTAAGTCATGTCTGACTCATGTGAATCCTTGGACTGTAGTCCGAGAGGCTCCTTCATCCATGGGATTTCCCAGGCAAGCCTACTGGAGTGGGTTGCTATTTCCTTCTCCAGTTACAGGTGTATATGCATGTCAAAACTTTTAAAAATTATATACTTTGAATAATATGTGTTCTATGTCAGTCACACCTCAACTTGTTTTTAAAAGATATAACTACCACAAACTAGAAACTACTCTCAAGAATCTTTATAGACAATGATATCTGCTCTTTGCTATTCAACCCTTTTGTTCTTGAGTTTTCCATAAAACTACTTTTCCTTGTTTGTATAGTGTTATTTTTGGCCACTGTGTATGTCCTTTTTTGTCCCATACAAAGCACACTATGTACAAATGCATGATTTTTTTTTTTTTTTTACTGCGCTGCATGGCTTATGAGATCTCAGTTTCCTGAACAAGGAATGAACCCAGGCCACAGCAGTGAAAGAGCTAATCCTACTACTAGACCACCAGGGAACTCGCTAATCATGAATTAATTTTTTAAAAATATTTTAATTTATTTGTTTATTTGGCTGCATGAGGTCTTAGCTGCAGCATGTGGGATCTTTCATGTGGTGCACATACTCAAGCGCACAGGCTTGGTAGTTGTGCTGCACAGGCTCCAGACCACATAGGCTTAGGCATGTGGGATGTTAGTTCCCTGACCAGGGATCGACCCTGTGTTCTTTCCATTGCAAGACAGAGTCTTAGCCACTGGACCACCACCAGGGAAGACCCCCAATCATGAATTTAGAGATGTGGCTATCCTGCCAGGCAGGTGAGGAAAGCTACTGTCTCTGAAATACAGTGATTACCTAGGTGGTTTTAAAATGTATGGGTTGTAGAATATGGCTCAGCAATAAAAATGAAGGAACTTTGATAGAACAGTTTGGATGTATCTCAAGGACAGTATGCTGAGTGAAAAAAGCCAGTCTCAAAGGGGCATCTGCTGCATGATTCCATCTGTATAAATAACAAAAATTATTGAAATGAAGAACAAATCGGTAGTTGCAAAGGGTTAGGGACGGTGTTGGGAGTGGAGATGGGGCAGCTGGGAATGACTGTAAAGGGTATCACGAGGGAGAGCTTTGTGGTGAAATAATCCTGTATCTTTATTGTGGTAGTGGTTACACAGGCTGCACATCATGAGTGACAGAGTTATACACATGCATCCCCAGGATCAGTTTCCTGGGGTTTATATCGAACTGTAGTTGTGTAAGATATAACCATTGTAGGAAAGTGGGTGAAGGGTACATGGGGCTTCTCTGTATTAATGACTTCCTGTAAATCTATAATTATTTCAAAATAAAGAGTTAAAAAAAATATATGGACTTCTGCTTCCAGAAATATAGAATAGGTGTATATTTCTCTATTCCCAGTGAGTACAACTAAAACCCTGCACATTATATACATAAAAAGCAAGCATAAGAGGGACTTCCCTGGTGGTCCAGTGGTTAAGAATCTGCCTTCCAATGTAGGGGATGTGGGTTCGATGGCTGTTTAGCAAACTAAAATCCCACATGCTGCAGAACATCTAGCCCACGCACCCTAACTAGTGAGCCGTTGTGCTACAGCTACTCAGCCTGCATACTCTAGAGCCTGTACTCAGAACTGGAGAAGCCCCCACACACCATAGCTAGGAAAAGCCTGTTTGCTGCAGTGAAGAGCCCGTGTGCTACAACAAAGACCCAGTGCAGCCAAAAAATTAAAACAACAACAACAGACAAGCATAGGAAACTCTGAAAGGCGGAGAGAAGAAGGCTGACCTGCTAGGGCATTGTGACCCAAAGAACAACATAATGAGCTCTCCGGATTTTCTGTTTGCCTCAAAGGTGCCAGACTTGGAGCTGAAGAAGTTGGAACCAGGAATCTCCAATGGGCAACAGACAAAAATACACTCCATGAAAAGTCTGCTTCCTGTATCCGAACAAACAGAAAAGAGGTAGCTTAGTAAGTCAGAAAACTTTTAGACAATAACCACTCTATTCCAGCCAAACACCACAGAAACTCACCCTACCCCAATCCATGCCACAAAGACCAAGTGGGGAGTTAGATTTCCACCCTTGTGAGGTTACAATGAAGTGCCCCAAACCCCTGCCAGGATGGTGAGAAAAGAGCTTGGATTATCATTCCCATCTGGCAGTAACAGGGCATTGCCCCCTCTTGAGATGTCAGAAGACGCTGAGTCAGAACTTTTAAGGACTTTTATCAATGTCCAGTGGTGATGAGGCTGTGGGGAGCAATAACAAGGCACTCTGCCACTTCCCAGCTAGAGAAGTATTAGCTGAAGCTTGCTGAAGAGCCAGAACTTTCACATTAGCCCAGCAGTAATGAGGAACTCTTTCCTTGGGTATCCAAGGAGGCTAATTGGGCAACCTGGACTTCTGTTTCTACCTGATAGTAACAAGAAAGTACCTCCCCATTTCTGCATTGCAAGGATAAGTTAGCAGAACAGAGCATTTAAATAAGATCCAGAATCTCGGAACATAATATGAAACTATCCAGATTTCTATCTAAGATCACTCATTGGACCAAGATCAAGGAAGATCTCAAACTACATTTCAAATGCAATTGATACCTGTCAACAGTAAGCTGATAGTGCTCCTGGAGTAATTAGACAAAAGATTTTAGAGCAGGCATCATGAAAAGGCTCTAGTGAGCAAAAAGATATAAAGAACCAAATGGAAATTCTGGAACCGCCAAATAAGTTAAAAAAATTCATGAATAGTCTCAACAAGAAACAGTAATCAGAAATAATCAGAACTTGAAGATAGAACAATAAAAAATACCCAATCTGAACAACAGGAAATAGACTTAAAAAAATGAACTGAATTTTAAGGACCTGTGGGTCCCTGAAAATCTAATATTCATGTTATCAGACTTCCAGGAGGGGAAAAAAGGAGAGAGCCAAAAAAGGTACTGCAACAAATAATGGTTGAAAACTTCCCAAGGGCTTGTAAGAGACATAAACACAAATTTTCAAGAAGCTGAATAACAATCAGGATAACTCAAAGAAATCTACATAGTTATGAAAACTGAAAACAAAAAGTTTGAAAACAGCCAGAGAAAATGACACCCTACTTTTGAGGGGAAACAATTTGAAGGACAGCAGATTTATCATCAAAAACCATGGATGCCAGAAGGAAGTGGCAAACAGATTTCAAGTGCTGAAAGAAAAGAATTATCAGTCCAGAATTCTATACCCTGTGAAAATAATGTTTCAGGGGCAAATGGGAAATAAAGATGTTCTCCAGTGAGAGAAAATGAAGAGAATTTGTTGCCAGCAGATATACTGTAAAAGAATGACTAGAAGTTCTCCAAACAGAAAAACAATAAATGAATGAATAAATGAGTGAATCTCATCAGGATTGATGAGAATATGGTAAGCAAAAATACAGGTAAGTAAGTACAAGAGATTTTCCTTTTCCTGAATTTTCTAAATTATGTTTGATGGTTGATGCAAAAATCATAATACTGATTAATGCAGCTATAAATGTACATAGAGGAAATATTTAAGACAACTAGATCTCCCAGAGAAAAAAAGAATATAAAAGGTAAGCTTTTTATACTTCACTAGACTGGTAAATGGCAATACCAGTAGATTGTGATAAGGTATGCATAAATAATATAATAACTAGAGGAACAATTAAAAAACATACAACTAAAATTTATAAAAGCTATATACTCAAAACCACTATAGATGTCTTACTTCAAAACTTACTACAGAACTACACTAATCAAGACACTGTTACTGGCTTAAGATTAGATATATAGATGAATGAAATAGAATTAAGATTTCAAAAATAGATCTATACTTTCATTGGCAACTAATTTTCTTTTATTATTTTACTTCCAGTTTTGTGATATAATTGACATACAGCACTGTGTAAGTTTACAGTATGAAGTATAATGATTTGACTTACATTTTGAAATCATGACCGTAGTAAGTTTAGTGAACATCCATCATCTCATACAGATACAAAATTGAAGAAACAGAAAAAATTTGGGGGGGAATTCCCTGGTTAAAAATCCACCTTCCAATGCAGGGGGCATAGATTCGATCCCTGGTTGGGGAACTAAGATCCCACATGCCGCAGGGCAACTAAGCCTGTGTTCCGCAACTAGAGAAAGCCCGAGCGCTGCAGTGATGACCACCCCAGCCCAAAAAAAAAGAAAAAAAAATTTTTCTTGTGATGAGAACACAGGATTTACTGTTACCTTTTATATAAAACTTACAGTAATGTTAATGATTTTAATCATATTGTACATTTCACCCCAGTACTTATCTTGTAACTGGAAGTTTGTACCTTTGACTGCCTTCATGCAATTCCCCACACCCTCTCCTCCCTACCTCTGGTAACCACAAATCAGATTTCTTTTTCTTTTAGTTTGTTTTTGAAGTATAACTGACATACAACCGATATTAGTTCCTGGTGCATGACAGTTTATTTTCACCAAGATAACTCAATGGGGAAAGAATATTCATTTCAATAATGAAATTTATTGAAAAATTTCTTTTCAATAAATGATGCTAAGACAACTAGATGTTCACATGCAAAATAATGCAGTTGGTCCCCATATACAAAAATTATCTTGAAATGGGTCATTTCAAGTAAATGTAAGAGCTAAAACTATACACATTTTATATGAAAACAAACATGTAAATCTTCATGACCTTGGATTATGCAGTGATTTCTTAGATACAACACCAAAAACACAGCAATAAGTGAATAAAAAAGATAAATGATAACCAAAATTAAAAATTTTGTTTCAAAGATTGTAATCAGGAAAATGAAAAGACAGTAGGAAAAAGTTTTGCAAATAATATATCTGATAATGACTTGTAATCTAGAATATAAAAATGATTGCATTTGATAATAAAAAGACAAATAACCCAATTAAAAAATGGACAAGGTATCTGGATAGACATTTCTCGAAAAAGTTACACAAATGACCTGTAAGCACATAAGAAGATGCTCAGTCATTAGCCATCAAGAAAATATACACAAATTCTTAAGCAAATAAACACAGATTCTTAAGCAAATATTAGCAAAGAGAGTGCAGCAATATATAAAAGTACTTATACACCATGTCCAAATGAAGTTTACTCTAGGGATGCAGGCTGGTTCAGTATTTGAAAAATCAGTCAGGGTAACGCATCATGTTAACAGCCTAAAAAAAAAATCACATAGCATTTAAGCAGAAAAAGCCTTTGAAAAAAGCATTTATTCTTGGTAAAGACTCTCAGTAAAAATAGAAATAGAGGAGAACTTCATTAAATTGGGAAGAGCACCTACAAAAAATCTACAGTTAATATTATACTTACTGGTAAAAGACTTAATCAGAGAAGGTGATGGCATCCCACTCCAGTACTCTTGCCTGGCAAATCCCATGGACGGAGGAGCCTGGTAGGCTGCCGTCCATGGGGTCGTGAAGAGTCAGACACGAATGAGCGACTTCCCTTTCAGTTTTCACTTTCATGCTTTGGAGAAGGAAATGGCAACCCACTCCAGTGTTCTTGCCTGGAGAATCCCAGGGACGGGGGAGCCTGGTGGGCTGCCATCTATGGGGTCACACAGAGTGGGACACGACTGATGTGACTTAGTCACTTAGCCAAAAGACTTAATGAATGCTTTAGGAACAAAGAAAGGATGCTTGCCCTCACCAGTCTTATTAAACAAAGTGCCAGGATTGGTAGCCCACACTATAAGGCAAGAAAAGGAAATAAAAGGCATTCATATCAGGAAGAAATGTTTTGTTCATTGAACATATCAATGTCAACATCATGGTTGTGATATGGTACTAAAGTTTTACAAGATGTTGCCACTGGGGCAAGGAACAAGAAGACTGGTTCAAAATTGGGAAAGAAGTACGTCAAGGCTGTATGCTGTCACCCTGCTTATTTAACTTATATGCAGAGTACACCATGAGAAATGCTGGGCTGGATGAAGCACAAGCTGGAATCAAGATTGCCAGGAGAAATATCAATAACCTCAGATAAGCAGATGACACCACCCTTATGGCAGAAAGTGAAGAACTAAAGAGCCTCTTGATGAAGTTAAAAGAGAGTGAAAAGCTGGTTTAAAACTCAGCAGTGAAAAAACTAAGATCATGGTATCCAGTCCCATCACTTCATGGCAAATAGACAGGGAAATAATGGAAACAGTGGCAGACTTTATTTGCTTGGGCTCCAAAATCACTGTAGATGGTGACTGCAGCCATGAAATTAAAAGACACTTGCTCCTTGGAAGGGAAGCTATGACCAAACTATACAGAGTATTAAAAAGCAGAGACATTACTTTGCCAGCAAAGGTCCATCTAGTCAAAGCTATGGTTTTTCCAGTAGTCATGTATGGTTATGAGAGTTGGAGCATAAAGAAGGCTGAGCACGGAAGAACTGATGCTTTTGAACTGTGGTGTTGGAGAAGACTCTTGAGAGTCCCATGGACTGGAAGGAGATCAAACCAGTCAATCCTAAAGGAAATCAGTCCTGAATATTCATTGGAAGGACTGATGCTGAAGCTCCAGTGATTTGGCCACCTGATGCAAAGAGCTGACTCATTGGAAAAGACCCTGATGTTGGGAAAGATTGAAGGCAAGGGGACAAGAGAGGATGAGCTGGTTGGATGGCATCACTGACTCGATGGACATGAATTTTAGCAAGCTCCAGAAGATGGTGAAGGACAAGGAAGCCTGGAGTGCTGCAGTGTATGGGGTTGCAAAGAGTGGGACACGGCTGAGCGACTGAACAACAACAAAAAGCCATTGGGGGGAACTGTGAAATGTATACAGGGATCGCTATAATTTCTTACAACTGAATGTTAATCTACAATAATCTTGAAAGGATTAACCTTAAAGAAAAAATATGAATTGGCCCCAAATCTCTTTTGCCTTTATATGCTTTGCATTCTTAGCATTGCAGGGAAAGTGTGCTATTGGTGAGAGTAGGAATGCTTCTGTTCCATGTGTTTATTTTAGAGCATAAGTTTTTGCTTTCAGTGAAAAAATAACTCATTCATCAGGCATGGTGAATCATCCAGCAAGGATGATGAGTCTTTGACCTTGAGGAGAGTTTTATTTTATATCGCTGATGTCAGATATCCAGTCAGCTGCTAGATTCTCTAGGAAAAGGAACATGAAATGCAAAAAATGGCCCAGAGGCCCCTGCATCTGACAGCCAAATTAGAAGGAGGGATTATGATCAATATCCCTGGCAAGAAATCTCTTCTGTGGGATCTATTGGTCCCTAGGATGTATTCTGGTGAGAGGAGGGCAGATGGAGAAATTATAGATTATGCAGTTCTGATGGAAAGAAATGCATAGTAGAGAACCCAGTGGCGGGGGCGGTGGGGGGGAGCTTCTGGGAAATATGAATTTACTATGACTAAGAGGCATAGGAATCCATTTGTCTGTATTAAAACCCTAACATTTATATGTTTCACCATATACTCAGACTATCTCTGGAATCAGGTAACAGTTGTTAGGGGAAGAGAATTGAATGGCTGAGGAACAAGGGAGGAGACATCTTGACTTTTGCTATGTTCATCTACTGTGTGTCTACAAGAACGAATAAACTTAACTGGTGGCCAGATTTCCTATAAGCCTGTCTCGGAGAGTAGTTTGTTCAGAGTTTTGCTTGAAGGTGTGAGTCCTGAAGACTGCCACCTTCTCACCTTTGCCAGAATCTAGGTGTATGGGTGGACTAGGGTGGAGGTGGCACTGGACTGAGAACACTTGGGCTCCAGCCTCTTGTCTCTCACTAGGTAGCTGTGACCTTAAATAAGCTCTTTCAGCTATTTCCCTGGGCTTCAGTTTCCTTCTTTGTAAAAAAGGCGACCTCTGAAGTCCTTGGTCATTTAAAGTTACCGCCTCCTTTTCTGCTGCCCCCAGCATTTGGGAATGGGGGCCTCTGTAGTGCACCTCGTACGGGCTGAGTCAACATTTATCCGCTGGTTAACTGGATGGAGGCTAAGAGGGGCACAAAGACGATGACGAGGTGTCCCCCTGTCACTCTTCACAAAGCAGCAGAGTGTCGTGGTACTATGGGCCTGCGAGGTCCTTGAACCTACTCTTCACTCCCCGGCTCGATTCCTGGAGTACAGTTAGCTGGTGCTCAACTAATGAGTGAATGTGTGAGCGAAATGAATGAGAGAGGTGGACCGCGAAATGTGCAATTATCTAGTGAGTTCCTGCAAAAAAAAAAAAAATTAGAGAACGCCGCCTTTCCCCGATTCTTCAAGGCGACAGCCGAGGTGTGAAACTCCGGCAGCTGACAGGCGAAGGCTTTCGGATCTCGCTTGGCTGAGAGGCGGCAGGCGGGGCTTAGCGAGAGAGCGAGCCTGGAGCCCGCCCGCCCCGCCTCCCGCCGCGCGCGCCCCCGCAGCCGCGCGCGTCCCTCCTCCCGCCGCGCGCGCCCCCGCCGCCGAGAGCACCCCGGACCGCGGCGGAGCCCGGCTGGCGGCGCGCGATCTCCGCCTCGCCGCGCGGGTGGGTGGGATCGCGGCGGAGCTCCGGGTGCCGGGGCAGGGGCTGGAGAGCGCCATGGCGGCGGCAGCGGCGGCATCCGGTCCCCGCGCCGCGGCGAGGTGAGGGGTCGCGCGTCTCCCTCGCCGCTGAGGAGGCCACAGCCGCCCGCCCACCTTCCGCGCGGGCCGCGGCTCCGGCATGGCCGGGCTCATTAAGAAGCAGATCCTGAAGCACCTGTCCCGGTGAGAGCGCCAGCGCCGGCCCCGGCCGTCCCGGGCCCGTCCTCGTCCCCTTCGACCCTCCTCCCTAAAAGCCGTATTCCGGGCCGGCCTCCCTCTCTTCAGCCCCGGGGCCGGGACTCGGCGGCGATCCCCGCCTCAGCTCGAGCCGGACAGCCCGCTCCGGGGGCCGCGACCGTTGTCACCGCGCTGCTCTGCTCTGGCCCTGGGCCCTGGGGGCCCGGCGCCCCTGCCCCGGCGCGGGTGCCCAGGCCCTCCCGACCGCAAGGATCTCCTGAGCGGCCGCGCGCACCTCAGTTCCCACACCGCCGGGCAGGTCACCCCGCTCCCCCTTGCATGGCCCCCGCCCCGGGCCCTCTGCCCGGCCCCCGGTGGCCCCCGTGGTTCCCACTCTTTCCTTCTCCGCGCTGCTGCCCCTCCCTCGGGGCCGTCTGCCCGCCTTTTTACCCGCCTACCTGCCCGCTCCTCGGTCTTCGTCTTCCTCCTTCTGCTCCGGACTAGATCCCTCAACCTGGGCCACTCACTTAAAAATGACCCCGTTCCCCAGTCCTTCAAAACCCATCCCCCGCTCAGATTCCCACCCGCGATACTGATTTTTCTCCCTCCCAGAAGCTCCCAGCTCCTTGTCTTCGTCGTCAGGCTGACCCTGTTGCATCACTCTCGAAAAAGATCTAATCCTTGCACCCAGGCCTTTCCTCGAGTCTCCTTTTCCCCTCTCGGGGCTTCTCTTCTCATTTAACACAGACTAAATGGAGAAAGGGCGTGAGAGTTGGGCATAAAGTTTCAACAGCCTTCTCTTTAAGATATGGAGGATATTTGGACAGCTTGTGAAAAGAACTAACGACTCCCACTTCTGCTTTGCAACCATCAAAGCAATGTTATGTCCAAGTCATTTGGACCCGAGCTGGGTGGCACGCAAAACTGTTCGCTTGTAATTGGGTGACTGCTGACCCCTGAGTTAGGATTGCAGCTTGTCAGAACTGGTATCCAGAAAAATCAGAAGCTGACCTTTCACTTCGTTTTCACTCCTTGTTCTGGGCAGGGCTTAGCGATACCTTTAGACAGCTGTTGTCTCTCACGTGGAGCGTGATCCAGTCCTTGGCTCCACGGTGGTCAGTGGTTTTGAGGAGGAGGGAGCAGGGGGAGGAGCCAGTCTCCACGGACCCCAGGCCTTGCTCTCCTTTCTTTTCTGATCTTCTCATTGCCTTGGTGAGTGCTGTGTGAGACACTGTCGCTGGCACTGCATCCTCTCTTCTGGCAGACACTTTGGCCAATTTACTGTTATTTTGATTTTAGACTTTAATTAGTAATTAGATTCAGATTCATCTCTTGGCTAATCACCACACCATGTTTTAAAGTAAAAGCGGATTAGAGGCTGGAGTTGGAAAGTGCCTTTGGATCCTCTCCTTGGGTTAATTCCCTACTATATTCTTTCTCAGGTGACATTCATTTGGGTGTGCCATGAATTTGCTTGCTCTGTGTAAAGACATGTGTATGACTAATGATTGTGAATGAGGTGGAAAATTTAACTGAAGGGAAACCATTAATTTGAATGAACACAGAAACAGACAATTTTTGGGTTTAGAGATGATCTTACCTAACATAGCATTGTGTTTAAGAGGTCAGGATGATTTTGGTTTACTTTCTTTAACTATAAAATGAGGATAATAGTAGTATCTAACTCAAAGGGCTGTTGTGAGGATTACATGAGTTAATACACAAGGGCTTAGTGCAGTGCCTAGTGCATAGTAAGTGTTCAATAAAGCATGCGATGTGGTTATTTGGGAGGCCACAACTTGTGTGATGGTTTGATATAAGCCATAGACTTTTCCAGAAAAATCCACATATGCAAACAGATAATTTTTTATGTAAGTTCCCATGGTGGGGAAGGTTAAGAATCCCTTAAACACATGCCTTAACCTCTTAAGGCATCTTGAACGAATGCCCTGAATAACCCCTGACTAGTTCAGCCTCTCATTTTATGACCGAGGAAGCTAAAGCCTAGACGGATAAGTGACTTGCTTAAGTTACGGTGGAAGGTACAGTAGAGAAATAGAGGGAGTTCCCTGGCGATCCAGCGGTTAGGACTCTGCTTTCACTGCCAAGGGCGTGGGTTCAACCCCCAGTCAGGGAATTAGGACCCTGCAAGCCCCATGGAGTGGCCCAAAAATGGGTAGAGAAATAGAACCTGGCTTCCTAATTCTGGTACAGTTCTGGTACAATTCTGCTTCCTGATTCTGGTACACTTCTGCTGTAATGTGATACACTCATATTCTGTGCTGTCTCTAAGAAGATAGAATTTTTAAAGAAAAATTTTAATAGTATATGCTGACATATTCAGTGACTCCTTAGTGAACAAAGTTCTCTTTTAGATGAAGTAGGAATAGGTGTTAGACGTTGGTAGAAGTTTCTTGTTTCCTCAGCGTTGTGTGGTTGACTGAGGAGTAGGGTGGAAGGTTATTCAGGGCTGCCTTTTTTGCTAGCATGTAGGTCTGACTTGGGGAAAGGTCAAACTCCTGAGGCCTTCCTGTTGATTTAACTTGGAAAAGCTTCCTTAATCACATGTGATATTTGTGTCTCTGTATGGTCTCTACTACACATCCAGAGGCTGGCATGCTTGGAGGGGAACTATAATTTCTGTGGCTTGCCAAACTTGATGAGGAAAGAGTGGAGAGTTGGGATACTGGGGTACTAAACTAAATAAATATTTGCAGGTGTTTAACAATTACTTGTTGCTGATGCTGACAGTGCTGCTTGACCTGGAGGAGTATCCTGCAGCAGGAAGGATATCCCAGTGACTCCTACATTATGTTTCATTTTGCTCAGGAAGTTTTGCATATTAAAGTGTCTTGTTGGAATGCATCCTACTTATCAGTAGACTATTGGTAAACAAGATTTGAGGGAGGTGATTTTCCAGATCCTACTCTAGGCCAGGCACTGAGCTGGGTGCTGGGGATTCAGCAGGGAAGAAGTACAATTCTCTTTTAAGGGCTTTAACCTATGATTTGGATGACCGCTGTATAATACAAATAGCTTTTATGTTCATTGTTTATTTAAATAAACCCAGGAGGAGATTTTTACTTGGAACAAAAACATTAATTTAAAAAATACCCCAAATTGATTTTTCACTGAATTAGATTATTCTTATTTTAGATCCCCTTAGCTAATGACCTTTTGTTGTACAAATAGGAAGAAATATGATGGATTGTAAAGTAAGTCGAAGGACTATTGGTCATGGAAAGGGAGTTTTCTCTGGGGCCAGACAAGCTTGATTCACCTTTCTTCTCTGTCACTTAATAATACAGGGAAGCGTTTCTGAGCCTTAGTTTTCTTATCTGTAAAAGATGAGAATAAGAGAGAATACTTCATGCTTAGCAGAATTTTTTGAGAAATTGGGGATAAAGTATTTATTATAGTACCTGGCATGAAGGTAGAGTTTAATGAAGAGTAGCTGTCATAACATGGCCAGAGAAGTTAGGGACACGTCCATGGTATAGGTGACTGCAACTCACTCAACTGGCTCTTTTAGAAAGTCAGCAGAAATCTTAATTATTTACTCTAAATGGCTGCAGGAAATGTGACTCCAAGTGACAGAGACAAGGCTGATAACATGATAGGTAGTTTAAAAAACATAAGCGTTAGGTGAAATCAGAGACTTACTGAGTTCAGAGTCCTTTTGGAGAATAAGAGAACCTGACTGTGAGCTCAGCTTTCTTAGATCCTGATCAGTGCCCCCTCATCCTGGAGAGACCCCATGGCCCGGTGGACTGCTGGAGTTGCCCACTCAGAGGCTGACTGCATGCCCAGGGTCTGTTTAGGTAAAGGTTTGTGTGGGTAGGGCTTGTCTCGGCTTCCAAGTCACACTCCTTTGGATTAGGCCTTACTTATTATCATCTTCATTTCCTGAATAATTATTTTGTACATTTTCTGGTAATAGTGCAATCATATACATCTTTTGTTTTCTTCCTCATCTTGTCTTGCTTTTGAAGAAGCACTTTGATTGACTTAGCAAATATTTAATAGTAATAGCCAGTTGTAAGAATAAGCACTTTATATGTCTTATGATGATTTAATCCTCAGCCTAACCTTGTGAAGGAAACATTAGGTCCATTTTATAGATGAAGAAATAAATGAGACACAGAAGTTAAATAACTTGCCCTATATCAGTAAGTCGTGAGACTGAGATCCTAACACAGTCACTGCCATTCCAGAGCCAGGCTCCTTCATCTCTCTGCTGCTCTAATGCATCTCATCTACTAAGTATTTCAGATTGAACAACCAGCACCATGTGAAGGAGAATATTAACCAGCACCGGGGAGCTCCCTGAGTGTCCCCCATCATTGCCTCTACCAAGGGCTAGCCACTGTCCTGACTTCTAACAGCAAAGATTAGTTTTCTCTTTATTTGTACTTTATATCAATGGAATCGCAGAATGTATACTTTCATGACTGGCTTCTTTAGCTCAACATTGTTTATGTGAGGTTAATCTCTGTTGTATCAATTTGTAGATTTTCTGTTTTCATTGCTATTATTCTATTCTATTGATATACTTAAATTTATTTGTACATTTTTCTGTTGATGGACATTTGTGTAGTTTCTCAGTTCAGAGCTGCGCTGAGTAGTGCTATTAGGAAGAGTCTGGTACATATCCTTTGGTGAATAAGTGTGTCTGTTGTGGATATACCTAAGAGTGGAATTTCTGGGTGATGGGATATGTGTATGTTAAATTTTAATAGATATTGCTAAACAGTTTTCCTAACTGGCTGTAGCAGTTTGCATTTCCCCTGAAAGTTTATAAGAATTCTGGTTATTTTCCATCCATGCTAACACTTGGTATTTTTCATCTTTTTCATTTTAGCCATTCTGGTGGGTATATTTTGAAATATTTTTACTTCATCTGTGATAAACCAGATGGCCCCTTTATTTTTGCCTTTGTTTAATTTTCAAATTCTGATTTGTTTGTGGATTTTAGTCACAAGCAAATGTCAGAACCTTGGAAACATAAGAAATGTTTGAAGAAATGTTCCAATTGGGCAGGTTCAGTGGAAATAATTAGGGTAATGTGTAATCATTAACCCATAACATTTCTTACTTGGAATGGATGTGATGCTTTGCTCCCTGTCAGAGTAATAGTCATTTACCTTAAGAGAAAGGAGGAATTGTTCTTTAGGTGTTTGAGTTTTTGTTAAATATTTGGCGTTCAGACCACCCCGGATATTAAATAATTTCTTTCTGTTTTATAAGTTTAGTACCCTTTTGGCATGGCTTTTGTTTTTTTAAAGATGTGCCACATGGCTTGTGGGATCTCGGGTCCCTGACCAGCTGTTAAACTCAGGCCCCAGCAGTGAAAGCCCTGGCATAGATTTTTATCTTTACTAAAGAAACTAAAAGTAAATAAATTAATAAAATTTTTTTAAAAAGAAACTAAAAGTAAAAAAAAAAAAAGAACTAAGGGTGATTCTCTTTTACCCTAAAGTGGTTGTCTTGTGTCTTAAAAAAAAGCAGCGTTTATAAGCAATACAAATTTCAAAGCAAAGTGGTCATATGTATCTGACATAAAAAGCTTAAGGTATGGTTCACAAATAATGAAATCAGCTGCTTTGAAAAGCTGACTGAGCAGCATGTTATTGTAGTAGAAAGAACCAGGACTTAACTCTAAAAGGTGGCTGTGCATTCTGACTCTGCTACTTGTAAGCTGGTGTTCAGCAAGTCTTTTAGTTTCTTGAAGCTTCGGTTTCCTTATCTGTTAAATAGGGGATAACAATCCACACTTGTCTTGAGGATTAGAAATCATGTATAAAAGTGCCTGGTACTGAAAAAGTATTCAGTGAACAGTGATGATTACTACTTATTAAAGTTGTTCGAGAGAGATCATCCAAATGAATAATTCTTTTGACATGTAAGAATGATGTTTCTTAACATTTTAATGCAGAGAAGTAGAGATGAATGCTCTGTATCATTGCTTAAGGAGAGAAGAAAACTAGGGCTGGTCCTGTTTGACTTTTTTCTCGCCGAGGCATGCTGCAAGGTAAACTTGGGCCTCAGAATAGGTGAAGTACCTGATATGTATTGACTGGGTTGGGTCCTTAGAGGGTTTACTTATCTGGAGTTTAAGAATATAGCACAATTATATACTTTATTTTCAGAGTGAAAAAAAAATAGAGGCCATTTAGTTTTCTGCACCTAATATAAAACCTGGTTGGAAAATAATCTGTAAGTGTGACATGAATCATTGGGGGGAAAAAACAGGTTAATTCTCTATGATTATTTGGGTGTGACATTCATGTGGCAGGGCTTATGACCGTTGACTACTTTGAAAACCAGAGGGTCTGAGGATGTTTTGAGTGTGTGAAGTGGGTGCAGGAGAAGGTATGTGGAGTGAGAACACATGGTTGTAACTCAGGGAACCTCAGACTGGGGCAGGGTGAGGGTAGGGGAGCAGGAGACAAGGGAATCCGATTGACCCAGTATCACTAAGGGACCTTCATCTTTGTGTGATGAAGAAAGTGCTACTGGTGCTGATTATGGATGCTAAGGAACATTTCCCGATATGTATAAGCAGTGGAATCAACCAATCAGTATCTATAGTAAAGGGAAAAACTAAAGTGTAAAAATAATACACGTTAGCAGTCTAGGTAAAGGATAGGTAGTTTGTACCTTCTTGCCACAAAATAAAGACTAGATGTATCATAAATGATGTGTTGGATTGATGTTGTTTTATTTGCCAACAGCAATGATCATTTTACATGGATACTGAGTCTTTTTAGTGCCTTGGAGATATATAGCTTAGATGTCAACCCATCATTTAAAGAATGAGAACTTTGATGGTGAGAGGTCAGTGTATTTAAGTCTCTGACTTATGGAAGTGTTATATTCTCAAAATTTATTTCTAAGTTTGAAATTTGGAGTTTGTGGTTCAGTAGTAGAAATAGTGTTATAACTGTTGAATAGGTTCTTATCCCACAAAAGCCACAGTATGTTAATTGTATATAATATAAGCTCACTAGATGGAGATCTGGGTCTTGGTTGGTTGGCAACCATGTGAAGCGGGAGGAGAGAAGAAGGAGAAGAAAAAGTTTGGATTAAGATCTTTTAGATCATTGAGATCATTGTTTCTCAGCAAGGCCTAAGGCCATTTTTTCCAGTTCTGATTGAGGGATATGACCAGCATTCAATGAGTGGGCTGGAGATGCTGATGTCATGCAGTATGTGGAATCATTTCACACAAAGAAGGATTATCCTTTGTCTTTTTATTTATTTATTTATATATTTTTGGCCCCAACAAATGGTTTACTTGATCTCAGTTCCCTGACCAGGGATTGAACCCCGGCCACAGCAATGAAAGCCCAGAATTCTAACCACTAGGCCACCAGGGCACTCCTTGTCCTTTGTCCTTTTTGGCTTCTGAATGTTTGGTAGATGCTTACAGAGGTGAATTGCTTGTTTAGATTATATGAGCCTACTTACACGTAAACACAAAGTACTGCATAATTTTTTTTTTTTGGCTGCTCCATGCAGTTTGTGGGAACTTAGTTCCTCCATCATCAAAAGTCAAATCCATGATCTCTGCAGTGGAAGGAAGCATGGAGTCCTGACCTAACCAGTGGAAGGAAGGGACCACCAGGGAATTCCCTGCACAGCTTTAAACTGCAGTGAGTTCCAGGACTGCAACTACGCCTGGGAAAGATTGTTTTGAACATTATTTTAGAGAAGGTTGTCACTCTTGGCAAGACCGCTCGTAGAGTTGAGTCTATCAGGGCTGAGAACCACCAACTTAGGCCAAAATCTGAAACAGCCGGTTTGCTCTTGACCCACCCTCTCTTCTCTCCTTTATGTCTCTTTCCACCTCCCGAGGCCCCTCTGTCACGCACCCACTGCCCCGATTCTTCCCTCAGGCCTCTGCTGCCTCACCCTGCTACCCCCAGGCCTGTATTCTCAGCTCCCCTTACTCTCCCACCAAAATTCCCTGTTGTTTAGGGTATATGATTTCAGCTAAGTCAGGGGGAGGAATAGAGGACATATTTGGGAGCAGGAATGCTATTCTAGCTAGCTCAGCGCCAATTCACGGTACGTCCTGCAGGGTCAGCTCCCCTAAGCCACTCTTTCTTTCATAGCTCCTCAGTCCGCAGACACTCCGGAAACTCCAAGTGTGTTTTTTATTTTCTGAAACCGGTTTCTGTTGCCATGGCAGTGAGGATGGGGCAGGGGTCTGGGCAGCGGTTTATGAGTCATTTGAAAGTCAAGATGTTCTAAAATGTGGACATTCCAGCTAGGGATGGCTCAGTTCATTCTAGCTGAACTTCCTCCTGCCATCTGGTGGAGTGCTTTCCCAGGCAGAGCTGAAAATACACGTTTCCCTTTTCCAAGAGAAATCCGATTTTCTTTCTTTCTCTTTCTTTCTTCTCATTCTCTCTCTCTTTTTTTTTTTTGTTTTTTGAAATCTGGTTTTTTTTTTTTCAAACCTGTGTGAAAGAAGGGGCTGCAGTGTTCAGGAGCTCATTTCATTTGAGGAAATGTTTCAACAGAGGTTGATATGATAGAAGAGGCTTGGCAGTGTATTGAAGGATATCCCTTGCTTGCAGGTGGAGCTGGCTGTGGCTCCTAAGTCCTCAGAACCCTCAAGAGAGGTTCCTCTGCCTCTGTGAGGAAGGTTTCTTGCAGGAGAGTTGGCTATTCAGATGCAGGTGGAGCCTCAGCCACTCTCAGATATGGAGCCTGGTCTCCCCTACCGCTAGCCCCAGACCCTGGGCTGTCTTTGAGGACTCTGATTCTGAAACCATTTATTCATTAATTCTTTCCAGAAGCACTCAGAGACAAATGAGACAAGATTCCTGCTCAGAGTCTTACCTGCCTATAGAAACAAATAGGCCTGTAAACCCTGGGCCCAGTAAAGCCTTCAGAAGTATCCGTGGAGCCAGCAGGGCACAGACAGGGGCAGAAGGGTGATGCCAGGCAGAGGCTGAGAAGCAACAGGTGGTTTTAGGAGACTATATGTCGTTCTGCATCGTGCAGTGTGGGTTAAAGGAATACAGCTAGAAGGATATTGGCTAAGTCATAGAGGCCTGAATACTATGCCAAAGCATCTGGACGGGGCTCATCGTCTTCTCTGTTGCCGTTGACCTGGGTTTGAGGGACCTAGAGTTTCTCTTCTCCACACTTCTCTAACTCTTGACTTTGTTTAAAGTCACAGAGATGGTTTAGTGTAGGCAAGACCGCAAGTATTTGAGCCAGACTGCTCTGTGACTGTGGACAAATTATTTAACCTTTCCACACTTAGGTTTCCTTATGTATAAATTGGAGACAGTGGCTGTCTTTTATGTCATGAAGTCATTGAGAGAAATTAATTAAGAATGTATAAGATAGTGCTTAGGACAGTGCCTGGAATAGAGTAAGAAATTAAATGTTAGCTATTACTTTAAAAATAATTTTTGTTCTCAGAGAAATATCTTTTTTATTTTCTCATACCGTATTTTATTATAACAGCTTTTAGACAGAGCTTTCAGAATATACTTAATCTCTTTCGTTCCCTCTCTCCTTTTAAAAAACCTGGCACTTACTAATGATTGCAGATGGGAAGTGTGTACCTTCTAACCTCAGCTTCACAGCTTACATTTATTTTTGTGTTTACAGATGACACTCTTAAACCTGGTTTAACATGTTTGGATAATCAGACACATAACTGATTTGCAATGTGTGAAAGAATATGGATAGATTGTTGGATATACCCCTTAGTTCATGTCACTTATTTGGCAATTGTCATTTATTTGCTTCTTGTTAATATCAGTAGACATTAATTGAACATTCTTATCCTGGGTTTTGAGTTAGACAGAGATCTAAATGATACAGTTCCAGCTCTTGAGGAGCTCATAGTCCTCCCTAGAGACCTTTGTTTGTATTTTAAGCTCTTCATTGTGTCTTCCACAGTTACTTTATTTGGTTTGAACCTACTAACCCATAGTTGAATGTGCTGCTTATCTTAGGTGTGGTGATGTGTGTGCGTGTGCACGCGTGCACTCAGTTGTGTCCGACTCTTTGTGACTCCTGGATTGTAGCCCAACAGGCTCCTCCATCCATGGGATTTTCCAAGCAAGAATACTACAGTGAGCTTCCATTTCCTACTCCAGGGGATCTTCCCGACCCAGGGATCGAACCCACGTCTCTTGCATCTCCTGCATTGGCAGGCGGATTCTTTACCACTCGCGCCGCCTGGGAAGCTATCTTAGGGTGTTTATTAAATGATCTCTGTAGGGGAAACTACTCAAAGGTTTTGACAGGGCTTTTCTTCCACCATCAGATGTGAAAGAAATCACTTTGAGCAGTCTATGCCTGTTAAAATAAGCATATATTTTGGTCAAAATTAGGGCCAGTTGTGCTTAAAAAGTAAGGACACCCTCAGTGTATGGTGTGGTTTTCCTTTTTCCTTAGTTTCTCCTTGGGCAGTTTTAAAAACTTAGATAATCTGCCTGCTATACTTCTCTAAATAGCTGTTTAAGGCTTTACCACAAAGAAATAACTGTTCTCATTCAATAGTGAATAATCAACAATGCCCGTTAGTGGAATAGGCCTTCCTTTTCTGATCGTTAGCAAGTACACTTTCACTTTGGTTAAACCAAGAGCCTGTGTAGGTTTTGAAATTAGAAATACAATATTCATTAATTCCTACTCTTGATTTAAGTTTGAAAATTGTCATGACATGGAAGTAAAGGAAATTAAGGGGAGTATGTTAGGATGACAAAGGTTTCTAACAAAGTGAGACACGCCAAGACTTAAGTCACGAGGTGTATTATCTTCAAGACCAGTGTAGGGGAAAGAACCTGGGACCCAGTCTCTATGGGGACTAAGTGGTTGAAGAACTAATTGAGAGGGCAGAGGGCACTATCTCTGAGTTACAGTTGGTGAAGATCCCCCCATCTCAGTCCTAATTCTAGAATGATCAGTTAGAGTATGTTGGGACTTCCATGATGGTCCAGTGGTTAAGACTGCATGCTTTCAATGCAGGGGGTGTGAGTTTGATCCCTCATCAGGGAACTGTGATCCTGCATGCACATAACATGGCCTAAAAAAAAGCATTTTTTAAAAAAAGGTATGTAGAAAAGATGATGAATAAGAAATTGCAGCTGTATTCTAGGTGGTGGTCAATCTGTTAACAGGCAGTTAGATGAGGAATCGACAGGTAGCATGTCTTACTTTGCTAGTGGGCCCGTTTGCTGTTGTGTTAGTCACTCAGTCGTATCTGACTCTTGCGACCCCGTGGACTGAAGCCCACTAGACGCGTCTCTCCATGGGATTCTCCAGGCAAGAATACTGAAGGGGGTTACCATTCCCTTCTGCAGGGGATCTTCCCAACCCAGAAGCCGAACCCAGGTTTTCTGCATTGCCGGCGGATTCTTTACCGGCTGAGACACTAGGGAAGCCCCAGTAGGCCAATTTACAAATATTCAATTCTAGAAGAAAAGTGGATCAAACCAGATCCAGTTATTAGTGTTTCAGCTAAACAAGACTAGCAAGGCTTCAGGCTTAGAGTAGGGAATTAGAATGTTCATCAGGACTGTTGTTAGGAATTAAGGAAGGAGAGCCTCTCTAGAATGTCCAGAATTCTGGGATGGGAATTAGGGTACATAGGAGTGCTTCAAATGACCAAGCTACCCTTGGTATAAGGAGATTTGGACTATTGGTTATAACTGTTGAGAGTATGAATCAGTATCATGTCTGTGATAGGAAATTTGGCAATATCTGTCAAAATGTAGACTCTGCAGTTTCACGTCTATGAATTCATCCTACAGAAGGAATCAAACAAGTGAAAAAGGCTATTTAATGAAATGAATATAAATCAGTAGGAATTTTATTAAATAAATTATAGTGTATCTATACAGAGGCATCGTTTATAGATTAACTCTAATTATTAAAAAATTTTTTTAAAATCTGACATTATAAAATGCCCAAGGCATTCACTGAAGAAAGAAGCAATTTTAGTAGAATATATATATATAGTAATTGTCTATCTGCATATATAACTACTATCTATTGTTTAGTCTCTAAGAAAGCCCAGCTGCCATTCTATAGTGGAAACTGTTATTTTTTCTTACAGTTTTTTTATATTGCTTTACAATTTTATGACAAGCATTTCACCAGCAGACCAAGAAGATAACTTATCTATTACTCTTTGCTGCCCTGCTCTGAGAGGGTGTGTTTGTGCACATCCAGTCATATGTGTTTTTGGTGACTCACATCATGGTTGCCTCTTGGGGAGAACATAATGAGAGCTAGCAGAAGAGCTACTTCTAACAATATAGGAGTATCTTATATCGACCAAAGCCTCCCTCTTGTAACAATTATGAACTCAAGGTAGTATATAAAAAGCAACTACTCGAAGACCTTGGAGACTGACAAAATGAGGCAGAAACTGACAGGAAACTTGAAAGATATGGATTGTACTAGGTAAGATTCTCATTTCTATAGCTTTTTTGCCTGAGGACACTCTGGTGGGTGATGGTTAGCACCCACTCAAGCAAAAGTCTGCAGTCATACAGTCTTACTTGGGGAGTCAGAGGATGAAATTCAGGGCTATAAGAGAGACTGGAAAATGAAAGGATACATCTTAGAAAGAAGTGAACAAGGAAGGAGAAACCCTAAAATCTGCTTTAATCCTTGACATGCATGGGGGAAGAGACTCCATGGAGCTTGGAAAAGGCGATGGTTGAAAGCTGAAAAAGTTGAGCTGAAATTCAGCTTCATCCACTACAGAAAGGACAGAGTTTGGAGTATGAATCTAGCCCAAATTGATTGACCAACAAAACAAAATTCTTCGGAGGGAAATTGGCAGAATCCAGAATCTCCATAATGTCTAGTATACAATAATAACTGAATGGCTCTGTGACTCATTGTCCAGAGAAGGCAGTCAGTAGAAATTACCCCAAGATGACTCAGATGTTGAAATTACCACATAGGACTTTAAAGGAAACTTGGTAGTAATAAATGAACAAATGGAGACTCTCCCCAGAGAAATGGATTATATATATATATATATATATATACACACACACAAATATAAAATCTAGGACTTAAAAGTACAATATCTGAAATAAAAAGCTTATTCTCAGCAGCAGGTTGGAGGTGGCTAAATAAATGGTCAGTGAACTTGAAAACAGAGGAATAGAAATTATCTACTCTGAAGAACAGAAAAGATTGAAAAACAAAAACAGAGCATCGGTGACTATGGAACAATATTAAAATATATGTACTTGGAGTCCAGGGGCTCCCCAGTTGTTCTGATACGTGAATCAGAGAAAAGCAATCCCAGTTATTTCATGAATAGATTTCTAGTGTGCAGAATATGTGAACTTAATAAAATGCTTTCTGTTTTATAACACTAAGAGTGATTTATTATGCTGCAGTAGATAACTAAAACAAGACAAGTTTTCTTTGAAGAAATAATGACTGACAACTAAATAAAAGAACAAGTAACCAAGTTAAAAATGGGCAAAGTGTCTGAATAGATATTTCTTTAAGATACGCAAATGGCCACAAACACACAAAAAGATATTCAACATCATGAGACCATCAAGGAAATGGAAATCAGAACTGCAATGGCTTCTAGGATGGCTATAATAAAAAAAAGATAATAACAAGTGATGATGAGGATATGGGGAAGTTAGAACTCTCAAATACTGCTGATAGGATTGCAAAATTGTGAAGCCACTTTGAAAAACAATGTAGCAGTTACTTAAAAAGTAAAGCAGTTACCATTTGAACCAGCATTTCTCCTAAGTGTATATATAAAAGAAATAAAGTTGTTAAGTCCACACAAAAACTTGTACTTGCATTTTCATAGTAGCATTATTCATAGTACTCCATAAGTGGAAATAACCCACATGTCTGTCAACTGATAATGGAGAAACAAAATGTGATATATTCAAAAATGGAATATTCTTGGCTATATTAAAAAATAAAGGACAAAGTGCTGATTCATGTTACAACATGGATGAACTTTGATAACAATACACTAAGTGAAAGAAGCTAGTCACAAGAGACCACATATTTTACGATTCCATTAATATTAAGTGTCCAGAATAAGCAAATTTATAGAGACAGAAAGTAGAATGACAGTTGTCTAGCTTTGGGAGGCAAGGGGAGATTAGGAATGATAGCTGCAGCCTATGTTTTTGTTTTCGTTTTTCTTTGGGGGGTAGTGAAAATGTTCTAAAATTGATTAAGCTTATGGTTTTGCATCTATGTGAATATACTTAAAAACAGTACATTTTAAATAGATACTGCAGGTTTTTGTTTTTTTTTTCCACTTGCAAATTATAGGCTTGGACTAAGAGAGTATTTAAGATGCCCTTCTAGTTCTGAAATTCTGTGACTCTCCAAATCTAAGAATTGTCACTTCCCAACATTGTGGTCCATTTTCATAAAGATGTCTGGGAGCCTTTGTCTGCTGTCTCTTCAGCAAATTGCAGTGCTCTGGGAGAAATGAAACTTGATCCAAGTCTGTTTTTCCATCTTGATTTCATCTTAGCCTCTATGCTTTGTAACAGTAACAGATGGCCAGAAAATGTTTTCCCACATTCTTGAAGTACAATAAATAGCAGGCTTCCATTAGCCTTTTCAGCCACCCTTGGACTCAGTGATATCATTGTGGATAAGGAGCACAATACTGAATGAAATTTGTGCCAGGGATTGTTGGATACTTTGAGATTAGATCTCAGGTCAGTGGTTTCCTTGGTTGAGCAGACCTCCACAAACCTCCCTGACAATGACTGGACCCATGGATCATCTTTTTACCTATTCTTTGTTATTATGATAAACTACAGGCAAAATCAGTTGAGAAATTCTTACTGCATTTTTAAGAAGCAGTTAGGTAATATCTATTTTTTTGTTGTTTCCTTAAAGTTAATTGATAAAAAGCAAAACAAATGTGTCTCATTATCACTATTACGGGAGAACAGCCCATGCTGGTCCAGCAAACCTGCCTGTACTGTCAGCAGTCCTTAGAGCATAATTAAAGAACTCGTGGTCGTTTTGTTTGTTCAGTTTTTGATGATTACTGACTGACTTGCATATTTGATCACAGAGCTGATAGCACAGGAACCTCTGTGGTCCCTTGTCTGTGTCTTGGTAGAGACAGGGCGTTACTGCTAGAATGCTGGTGACTTAGCTCTGGGCATACCTAAGGAAGAATTTATTAATCTGACTGAGTTGGTGAAGTGCAGAAACGTCTTTGATGGAGGTACACTGTAACTTTATCCCTTTCTCCCCCCACAAAAAATTTTTTTTTCTTCTTATACAGGTTAACCAGCTAAACAGCCGTGGTAGTTTGTAAAAAGGGAAAGGATGTCCTCTTACCATTTCTGAGATACCTTATAAATTTATTTTGTGCCAGATGTGTTTTGAAGGAATATATTACTAAGCCAAGATGTTAGTAGAAGAAAGTCCAGTGAGCAGAGCTGGGTTCATGCTCTGCCTCTTCCTGCCCTGTTTACCTTGGGCAAATGACTTTATATCTGAACCTCATGTTCTTTTTCTTTAAAATGGGGATAATGATGCATATTTCATATGGGGTATTGGGAAGACTAATTGAGATAATGTTCCTTTTCAGAGTGCTTGGTACAAAGTAAACTGTACTTAAGAAAATGTTTTAAGGCTTGAAAAAAAATGAAAAATGACATTTATTTTTTATAGAGCTGTAGATAAGGTTGAACTTCCCAGGTGCTTTGGTGGTAAAGAATCTGCTTACCAGTGCAGAAACACTAGAGACATGGGTTCTATCCCTGGGTCGGGAAGAGCCTGGACAGTAGGAAATGGCAACCCAGTCCAGTATTCTTGCCTGGGAAATTCCGTGGACACAGGAGCCTGGCAGGCTACAGTCAGGGAGTTACAAAGAGTCAAACATGACTGAGCAGCTGAGCACACAAATAAGATTAGGTTTTGCATAGATACATGGTACCTGTTTAGTATAGGCACCCTGAGAATGTCAGTGCTAACAAGCAGTGTAACTTATTCTTGTCTGTGTTTGTTTCGTTTTATTTGAAGTATGTTCCTCTTTTCAGAGAGAAACATACTTGAAAAAGTTTCTGTCACTTTTCTTGAAAATAGCTTTTTATCAGATGCAAAATTAGCTTATCGTAGTGATTCTCAGCCTTTCCTCCCTGCTCCTGTGTATTAAAGGGATCCTTACCCTGTCTCGCTCCTGCCATGATTCTTAGCTGAGGTGGGGAGGTGGGGGTCTTATCAGAGTCTGTGCAGACGAGAGAGGAAACATACAGCCCTCAAAATTAATTTTATATCTTCAAAAATTATCTTGAGGATTAATTCTTCTGAAGGGTGCCCGCCCCCATTTAAGCTGAGGTGGCTTCCCTGAATACTTGGAGTAGAGGAAGGGTGCTGGAAGGAAATGACTGTAATACCTTATTTAACACAAAAGGGGCTTGAAAAAGAAAGCCACCTGGTACTTCGGGGTTCTAGGTAAATAACGTTGAGTTCTGTTTTCTGCTTTTCCTCCCGTCTTTCTGGGTTGTGGGTTTGTGCTGTGTCTTTACTTTTAGTTGTTTTACGTCGTGAAAGTACTTTGAGTTGTTCTCTTTTTCTCTTTCACAGCCAGTCCTGTTTCCTCGTAGGTGGCCATGCTTTATAGGAAAAGAGGAATTCTCTTTCCCTCTGTGGCAAGTTAGTGTTCAGAGAACAGGAGTCATTATAGAAAACTTATTTTTTTAGTTCAGAGAATAATATAGATTCATACTCAGTAACTGTTGATTAATTTTTTTTTTTTACGAATTAAAATCAGTAAAAGTATGTGTAAAGGTCTAGGATTTTATTTCACCCTGTTTAGATGCTAATAGCCCACTGCAGTTCGTGGTTGCTGGCAGAGCACAAGACTCCTGGGTCAGAGAGAAAGGACTTTATTAGTCATGGCCTGCAAGCAGTGTAAAGATAGGTTTGCGCTGGTTCCCCTTGTGCCCCGCAGGTCCCACGGGAGGGGTATGAGCGGGCCCAGACGGAGGCCTGTATATGTGCTATGGCAGTGGGACCCTGAGTTTGGGGAATCCATTGCTTTCGTAGTACATAGTAAGCAAGCCCGTTCTTCGTACTGGAGAGGAACACTGCATCATCCCTCAAAGCTGCTCTTTCTAACACAGCCCTGAGAAGTGGCTTGGGTAAGGAGTGGTCAGGGTCATGTGTTTTGTGTTTTTCTTACCCAGCAAGACGTAGGAATGTGAGAGACCCATGGAGGAGTAGCTCTCCCAACAGTACGTATGTGCAGTATATCACTGATAGAAATCTTAGGTAGATTTATTGTCAAATATTTGCCATACAGAAAGGTATAGAGAGTAATATAATGAAGCGCCATGCAGTTACCTCCCAACTGGAGAAATAAGCGTTGACCATACAGGTGGCACTTCCTGTGGACCCCTCCCCATGTCCCACAGGCAAGCACTTTCCAGAATTTGCTGTTGTCATGCCAGTGCATTTCTATATGTCTCTTAATATCATACAGTACTGTGTGTTTTTAAACTTCTAATTTTTTTTACTATCATTTAAAAAACTGTTACAGAGCCCTTTTACATAGTACCATGTTAGTCACCGTAGAAGAAAAGTGTAGAGATAAAACTCTTGCCAGTCATGATTTTAGGGTTCAAGGGAAACCAGAAACACTGAAACACAGCTTAGTAAAACGGAAAGAATATGTGTGGGAAAAAAGTTGGTAAATAACATATAACTCAATAAATTCAACTATTAGCATCTGATATGTGCAAGGGCTAAGTATAGTTACAGATGGAGGGAGAAGTGAAATTCATTATTGGTGAGAAAAGAGTGACTGTGAGAGGCAACAGCAGTGAGAACTTACACCGGTGAGATTCATCAGACAGGTTGTCGTACAGGAGCCGGGGTTGTGCTGTGAGGAACGGGCCTGAAGCCGATCCAGCCAACAGATGAGAGAAGGGAGCTAGGAGTAGTCAGTCAACGGGGCAGTTGGCTACAAGGTGTGTAGGAACGCCGGCATTCTGTCAGGTGACCATGTTATCAGGAGGGGCGGCTAACACTCCGCCCCTGACCTCACTGGGCTTAACACGGAATTGCACAGCAGTGGTTACATACGGAAAAATTAGAGAATGCCCAAGACCCTCTCTGATGGTGACCTAAATGTGTGTTACAGATTCTAGGGATGTAGAAGGTAGGACTTTAACATGAGGTTTAAACATTGAAGTAGTTAAGGAAAGAAGGTCTCAGTGAGAAGTCAGGGTTGAGTCTTTGAATTTAACATGAAGTTTAACATTGAAGCAGTTAAGGAAAGAAGGTCTCAGTGAGAAGTCAGAGTTGAGTCTTCAATGACAAATCATGATGAAGGTGCTCCAGGAAGAGGGGTGAGTGGCAAGAGCATAGTCGCAAGGGCTGGAGACAGCGTGTGTGGGGAAATTAACAGGATGACACTGGTCAGGCTCTTGGCCCAGGCTCTCACCCTCTCTCACCCCACGCTCTCACCCCAGGCTCTCACCCCCCTCACCCCTCTCACCCCAGGCTCTCACCCCCCTCACCCCTCTCACCCCAGGCTCTCACCCCCCTCACTCCTCTCACCCCAGGCTCTCACCCCCCTCACCCCTCTCACCCCAGGCTCTCACCCCCCTCACCCCCTCTCACCCCTCTCACCCCAGGCTCTCGCCCCCTCACCGCACGCTCTCACCCCTCTCACCCCATGTGCTGTCAACAGTGACTCCGCAGGGCTGTGTAACAGCTGAGGTCACTTACGGTGCTGCGCATGCATGTCACGAGGTGCTCGCTTGGTCACGGGCTACTTGATGCAGTAGCCTGTATGAGTCTCACCGTGAAAGCCCTGGCTGCCACTGCATTGGTTCTACATTGGAGTGGCATCATAGTTACGTTATATGAAGTTATGGCTACGTTATGGTTATGTTATGGCTGCTGCTGCGTCAGCCAGGAGAGAGGCTGCATTATGGCTGCCATGCCAGTCAGGAGAGGATAAACGTGTCTGCAGTTCCTACAGCTCCTTGAGTCTTCTTCCAGCCTCTTAGCTTGTGCCTTGCCTGCCCTGGGTTCAGCGAACAGTATGAACAGCAAGACAGTTGGCATCCGGAATAGGATTGGCAATACAGTTGGTGTCGTTGGCAGGATGTTGAAGGGATTCAGTGTGTGACAGTGAGAGGACAGGCCTGTGTGAATTGTTTATGTGCAGCCCCTTGACGTGTAGTTTCCCATGGCCTGGATTCTGCTGATTGCACACTTAGGGTACAGTTCAGCAGTTTTCCTTTGTATTTCCTGCAAATGAGCAACAGGACCCAGTGGTGTGATGACATTCAGGTTGAGTCCCTTTGGCAAGGCCCTAAGTGGTTGTGTTCTTTTTCCACATCAGTAAAGGTATATGGGGTAAGGATTGGGGTTTTGCTTTACCCTACTTAACAAGCCAGTAATTAATCTGTTACTGTTTTATATCCTAACCTCATAGAATTCCCTCTTCTGTTGTTTCAAATAGAGTTTAAAAATATAATGGCTTGCTTTCTGATACCTCCTGGTCTGTTACCCTCCCTAACTCACCGCCCCCCTGCCCAACTTTTATTTGGACTATCTGTTTTTTTCATTTCTGTCTTGCTCAGTTTGGATTCCTCTCCCAAAAGTTTTTCTCAGTGTGGGGACCCATCTTAGAAAGGAGCCTTGGTGAATTCCATGAGTTTATAGGGTTAGATTGCTTCGTCTCATTTGGACCTTTGGCCCAAAACCCCTTCAGCTTCCATTGCTTTTCTCAAATTGGCCCACGTTGCTCTTCACGGAGTACTTGGTCATCTTGGGGTGCTTCTGTTCTCTGATTTCTCTGATGTCCTGTTGTTTTCCTCTTTGATGATCTGCACAACTGCTTATAGCACTCATGTCTTGTGGCTGTTAATGTTTTTTCCCCTCCTGCTTGTATATGGGGTTTATGAGGATGCTTTATCTTATAGTTTTGTTTTTAATGTTATTCAAGGGCTTCCTTGGTGGCTCAGTTGGTAAAGAATGCTTGCAATCCTGGAGGCCCAGGTTTGATCCCTGGGTTAGGAAGATCCCCTGGAGAAGGAAATGGCAACCCACTCCAGTATTCTAGCCTGGGAAGTTCTATGGACAGAGGAGCCTGGCAGGCGGCAGTCCATGGGGTTGCAAGAAGAGTCAGATACAACTTACCAACTAAACCATGAGCTGTTAAGTTGCTATCTGGATGTTCTGGTTTTATATGGGAATTATGCTGCTGCTGCTGCTAAGTCGCTTCAGTCGTGTCCGACTCTGCGACCCCATAGACGGCAGCCCACCAGGCTCCCCTGTCCCTGGGATTCTCCAGGCAAGAACGCTGGAGTGGGTTGCCATTTCCTTCTCCAATGCATGAAAGGGAAAAGTCAAAGTGAAGTCGCTCAGTCATGTCCAACTCTTAGCAACCCCATGAACTGCAGCCTACCAGGCTCCTCCATCCATGGGATTTTCCAGGCAAGAGTACTGGAGTGGGGTGCAATTGCCTTCTCCAATGGGAATTATATCAAAGTCTATATTGCTGATGCTATAACAGTTTCTCCAGAATTGTTATCGTAGGTTCTTGAGTAGAAAGACGATGCGATTGTGACAGAATATGTCTCACCTAACACCTTATGCTGTCTGGAGTTAGTGTGGTTGTTAGTCCACATTTGTTCTTTAACTTTCTCATTTCTCCATATCGAGACGTGTTATTTGGTTATAATGCTCATTTGCAGGTTTCCATGGAAATAATAGCTGCTTACCATCACTCTTTTCAGGTTCACTAAAAATCTTTCCCCGGACAAAATCAATTTGAGCACCCTGAAAGGGGAGGGTCAGCTGACCAACCTGGAGCTGGATGAAGAGGTTCTACAGAATGTGCTGGAGCTCCCCACCTGGCTAGCCATCACTCGGGTCTACTGCAACAGGGCCTCGATCCGGGTGAGAATGTAGTCAGAGGGCTGCTGCTCTCTTTGGCCAGCAGGCCTGACCCCGTGAGGGCTGCCTCCCATAGCCCTGAGTCTTTGCTTTCCTCTTTCAGATCCAGTGGACAAAGCTGAAGACACACCCAATTTGCTTGGTAATGGCCTTTCTTGATTGCAAGTAATCAAATGGGGGAGGTAGGGGGTAAGGTTTTAAAGGAGCTGAGAGAAGATGGGGAGGAGTTTGATAGGCTGTCCTTTCTGGGAGTGTGGGTGCTTCCATCTGGCTTGTGAGCTCCTCCGTGAGATGGGGTGACTGTTGTCTGGGTTTTTTCTAGAACTGCTGTGCAGTAGAGCAAGTAGCTCTGAGACACAAGTCCTGAGTTGGTTTTGCTTTGAATTTTGTTTTTTTATAACAAGTTTTGCTGTCCAGCTTCTATCTTTACATTTCCTTTGGATTCCTGTTGGAGGAATTATTAGAAATTTATTCACATTGACTGTTGGGTGATTCTCAGCTAAAAGCCCTTCAGGAACTGATATATCTATCTATCTATCTATCTATATCTATATCTATATATATGTCTATATCTATATATATCTCAAGGACTGGAATCCCCAGGAATAGTAATATCTCTGTAACTTGGACTTATGTTTTCATTTTCTGCTGTGAGCTAATCCCATGCTTGTCATGGAGTTCTGCTGTTAATAGAAATGGAAGGGGGAAGATGAGGCCTCTCTTTGTATTTTAGTTAGTTTGTTCATTCGTTTGACTAACATTTATTGTTGGTCCACCGTGGACACGGCACTCAACTGGGTGCTGAAGCCCAGAGACGGATAAGACAGTCTGTGCTGTGTGCGGCTTTGTGCAGATGCTTAGGTCTCCATGGCTTTTATTTCAGTGTCTGGATAAGGTAGAGGTGGAGATGAAGACCTGTGAGGAGCCTCGGCCGCCCAATGGACAGTCTCCTATTGCCCTCGCTTCAGGACAGAGGTTAGTTGCTTTGGGTCCTATTATTTCCAATGTATCAATGGGTCCAGATCACCTTTTAATTAAAAATTAGAAACTTTTCATGATGGAAATTTTCAGACATACACTAAATAGTGTAATGAGAGAATAGTGTAATGAGCCCCCATCCACCCAAGATCTAACTTTCACAATTATCAACAATTCACTGTTCTTTTTCTACCTTTCTTCTGCCACTTTGTGAGTGTGTGTGTGTATGCACACGCTGTAATACTTGAAAGCAAATCGCAGATACCATATGATTCCATCTGTAAATACTTCTGTATTATGTGTCATTAATGAAGATTGAGAAGAAAGGAAAAGACTCCACAATACTATTATCACAATTAATAGAATTCATAGGGATTCCTTAATATCATCTAACACTTATTTCATATTTAATTTTCCCGAGTTGTCTCTAAAATATTTTTTTTGACAGTTCAGTTTGGCTGCAAAGAGCTCCACACTTTATATTTGGGGATATTGCCTTTTAAAACTCTTTAAGGGTTTCCCTGGTGGTCTGGTGGTTAAGAATCTACCTGCCAATGCAGTGGACACAGGTTTGATCCCTGGTCCAGGAAGATTCCACACGACACGGGGCAGCTTAGCCTGTGCACCATCACTACTGAAGCCCATGAGCCTAGAGCCCTTGCTGTGCAGTAATAGAAGCCACAGCATGAGAAGCCTGTGCACTGCAACTGGAGAGTGCTCCTGCTCACTGCAGCTAGAGCAAGTCCACACACAGCAGCAGAGGCCCAGCACAGCCAAAAAAACCCCAAATAAATAGCGTTTTGTTTTTTTTTTTTAAGAAAAACTTTAAAAAATAAGGCTCTCTAATTTTAAACAATCCCCAATCCCACACTCTTTTATAGGTAATTTATTCTTTGTAGAAACTGGATTATTTCTTCTAAAGAATTTCCCATATTTTGTATTTTGGCTGATTGGATCCTCGAGGTATTATTTAAGATGTTTCATTTAATTTGGTAGTTAAAGACTTGATTTGATTCATTTGTTCGTTTTCTTGGTAAGAATACTTCATGAATAGTAATAATAGGAGGCGCATAAGATTCCTTTGGTTGAGATTACCCAGTGGATTCAGATGATGTTGGCCTGACTTGTTAGTTGTGATAAGTTCCTCATCTACCTCTCACCTCGTGGTTTAGGAACCGTTGATGATAGTTGTTTGTAGATCTATTATTTCAGTGTAAGATGGAAAATAGAGATTTTATAGCTCTTTTTTCCTGTTGCATTTATTAGTTGTGATTTTCTATAGAGAAAACTTTACAGAGAACTTTCTTTCACTAACTATTAATATTTGATTACTTTGAAAAACAGTGTGTACAGGAATGTCAGGATATACTGAATTCTTTACCTTTATTTAGCAAATTTAAGATTTATAAATTGACACCCTAATAATCTCTGAAGAGATTTCTTTTGGGTGGGGAAAAGTGAAGGCAGTTTATCGTTTCAAATCCATGTACTTTTTACATCATTATTAAGGTGTAATTGAGGGAGAATAGACTGTACATATATAAAATCTACAGTTTGGTATGTTTGGGTATATGTATATGTCCATGCAACCATCAGCACAGTCAAGATAATAACCTATCCATTCCCTCAAACCTATTGTTGATCTCCCTGCCCTTTCCCCTTCCATCCCCAGGCAGTGATGTTCTGTCAGTATAGATCGGTTTGCATTTTCTATGTTTTCTAAGTGAAATCGTGGAGTATGTACTAGTTTTTAGTGGCTTCTTTTGTTCAGCATAATTATTTTGAGATTCATCCATGCTGTTGAGTTTGTCGATAGTTCATTCCTTTTATTTATTCTATTTAGTTTATTTATTTAGTATTTATAGCCGTGCTGGGTCTTTATTGCTGTGCTCTGTGGCATGTGGGATCTTCCCAGATCAGGGATCAAACCCTTGTCTCCTTCACTGATAGGCAGATTCCTTACCACTGAGCCACCAGGGAAGCCCAGTTCATTCTTTTGATTATTGAGTAACATTCCATGTGTAAGTAGATCACAACTTGTTATCTACTCACTTGTTAATGTTCATTTTATTTCCATTTTTTGGCTATTGCAAGTAATGCTGCTATAAAAATTCATATACAAGTTACTGTGAGGTCATGTGCTTTTATCTCTCTTGGCTAGGAACGGAATAGTTGGATGGAATGGTAGGTGAGGATTTAACTTTTTAACAAACCGTTGAACATTTCCTGGTTGATTTACTATTTTACATTCATTGTTCATTTTTCATGTGCTTTTACGTTCTTTACGTCCAATGTTGATGTGTTCTTATAAGATGTATTTGTTGTGTAGTGTCAAGTACACGACACCATTGCAGTCATTATTCTTTCTGACGTTCAGTTGTCCCCATCTTTGGCCAGTGAGAGCCTTTCAATATCACCTGTGTCCTTTAGACAAGATCCCAGTAATCTTTCTGTTTTTGTACAGAACAAATCAGGCTTCTCTTACTCTCTTCTTTTTTATCCTTACCTCATACCTGGAATCAGACATTCCTCCAAGGAACCTGATTCTTTTTAGTGAGAAATGTTATGAATATTTAGTTAGAGACAATAGTCTGGGAAGAATTGTATTCATTGGGTCGTCACTGCTTTAAAGCCTTTTCAGTTCTAGGGAAAAAGTATTTTTTAAGAAAGATAAAAATAATTCATGATAACATCTTGAATTTCTCAAATTGAAAAAAAGGATTTTGAGTAACTTTTTAGATTTACAATTTGCATTTTTAAAATTAATTTATTTTTAAGTGAAACAAAGATGAATATTTTTAATGACAAAGAAGATAGACATCATAAACCATTAGACACCTAACAACAAAGAAACAAAGCAAAAATCAGAAGAAATATAAGGGAAAGAAAAAATACATAATCATAGTGAGACGTGTTAACATTTTTCTGAGAATATTTTATCAAGTGCATAAAAAATAAGAATAGGAGCATCTTGAATGATGTCATTAATAATTTAAATATAATAGATTTCTATTTCTATTAATTTATATTATTTTTATATCACATACAAATATATTTAAAATTTTATATCTCATATTTCATTATTAGATGTCCATAGGACATTTAGAAAAGCTGGCAAAAAGATAAACGTTGCTAAATTTCAAAAAGTAGTAGATAGCTCATTACACACGAATGTCAGTCTAGCTATTCATGAGCAGGCTAAAATCTCTCTTTGCTTTCAGTTGTCTCTATAACTTTACCATTATAATTAAAAAAATGTAAAACACCATTACAAAAGATATGACAAAACAAAAGAAAATCATCAAAAGTGCATACCAAAGGTGTTCAATAAAGTATATGCACAAATTTTTCTAACAATAAATTCTTAAAAATTTCTAGCTTACTTAGAAACTATAATGGCTGCCATGTAATAACCTCAGATTTAACAAATACTTAGAATTTTCCACATTACACTCAAAGTGTATATATATATATATATATACACACACACATACACACACACACACATATAAAAGCCATGAACTTAAAAATAAGTTATGAATGCTAAGGGTGAAATACAAATTTGTTCTTGTCACTCCAATCAGTGTTATTTCATACATTCAATAATCTATAATAAAGCATTCTTGTTATAGTCAAAAAAAAAAAAAAAAAGTAGAATTCCTTTTTTGGTGTGTGATTCGGTTACACATATACACATATGTTATTTTGGAAATTATTTTCCATTATAGATTATCACAAGATACTGACGGTAGTTCCCTGTGCTACCTTTGTTGCTTGTTGCATATCTATTTTTTTAGATGAGAAAAATAACATTCTATTCATACTAAGTCAAACAAGTGGAATCAAAATGTCTTAAATTTTTTAGTTAGGCAAAAATTTACAAGTTTTCTAAAATATATATGTTATACGTATTATATATATAAAGGTATACAAGAACTTTTCTACTATGCTTGATAAAGGCTTGAGAAAGAATATAAAAAAAAATAAAAGGAGAGATGAAGAAACTGGAAAACAAGCTAAATGAAATGGGAGCACTGAGTATGAAGTAGAGAAGTGAAGCAAACTAGGTAAAAGTAAAAGCCCCACATATAGTCCAGTTGTTTAAACGTGGCTGCTCATTAGAGACATATCTGGAACTCTGGTGAAAAAAAGCAACAACTGGACATTGGTATTTTTCAAAAAATTCCAAGATAATTCTGGTATGCATATGAATTTTAAAAAGTATTCCAGGATCTTCTATTAAATGATAGTTTTGGTGATATAGAATTCTATTATTTTTCTGTTGACCGATCACGATACAATGGTATTGTGAGTAATCACAGTAGTGAAAGATGTTTATCAATATTCATAATCAATAGCCAGACAAAAAATAAAAGACAATTACAATTGCAAGCCATAATGGCAACATTGTTAACCTAACAATATAAAATAACTACATACAATTTGGGGGGTCAAGCAGAGTGATGTGGTAAGTGAAAATGCATACACCCACCTGTTTTCATCTGCTCAGCTGGTCTATGTCTTTTGATTAGGGCATTTAATCCATTTACATTTAAGGTAATTATCCATATATATGATCCTTTTACCATTTCCTTAATTGTTTTGGGTTTATTTTCTCTTGTTTCCTGCCTAGAGAAGTTCCTTTAGCATTTGTTGTAAAGCTGGTTTGATGCTGCTAAATTCTCTTAACTTTTGCTTGTCTGGAAGGCTTTTGATTTCTCCATCAAATCTAAAGGGGATTCTTGCTTCATAAAGTATTCTTGGTTTAGGTTCTTCCCTTTCATCATTTTTAATGTATCATGCCATTCTCTTGCTTGTAGAGTTTCTGTTCAGAATATAGCCTGATGGGAGTTCCCTTCCTTTTCCCTTGTTGCTTTTAATATTTTTTAGGGCTTCCCTGGTGGCTCAGATGTAAAGAATCCGCCTGCAATGTGGGATACCAGGGTTCTATCCCTGGGTTGGGAAGATTCCCTTGGAGGAGGGTGTGGCAACCCACTCCAGTATTCTTGCCTGGAGAATCCCCTTGGTCAGAGGAGCCTCAGGGGGTAGCAAAGAGTTGCACACGACTGAGCGACTAAGCACAGCTCTGTCTTTAATTTTTCTAAGTTTGATTATTATGTGTCTCAGTGTGTTCCTTCTTAGGTTTACCCTGCCTGAGACTGTCTGTGCTTCCTGGACTTTCTTGACTGTTTCCTTTATCATGTTAGGGAAGTTTGCAGCTATTATCTCTTCAAATATTTTCTCAGGTCCTTTCTCTTTTCTCCTTCTGGGACCCCTACAATGCAAATGTTAGTGTGTTTATTGTTGTCGCAGAGGTCTCTTAGGCTGTCTTCATTTCTTTTCATTCTTTTTTCTATATTCTGTTCTGTAGCAGTGATTTTCACCATTCTATCCCCCAGGTCATTTATCCGTTCTTGAAAGGGAAAGTTAAAATCATCCAGTCTGTGTCTAACTCTTTGCGACCCAATGGACTTTACAGTCAATAGAATTCTCCAGGCCAGAATACTGGAGTGGGTAGCCTTTCCCATCTCCAGGGGATCTTCCTAACCTAGGGATTGAACCCAGGTCTCCCGCATTGCAGGCAGATTCTTTACCAGCTGAGCCATAAGGGAAGCCCAAGAATACTGGAGTGGGTAGCCTATCCCTTCTCCAGCAGATCTTCCCGACCGAGGAATCGAACCGGGATCTCCTGCATTGAAGGCGGATTCTTTATCAGCTGAGCTATCAGGGAAGCCCTATCCATTCTTCTGTCCCAGTTATTCTGCTATGGATTCCTTCTAGTATATTATTCATCTCTGTTTGTTTGTTCTTTAGTTCTGAGTCTTTGGTAAACATTTCTTGCATCTTCTCAATCTTTGCCTCCATTCTTTTTCTGAGATCTTGAAAGATCTTCACTATCATTTTTCTGAATTCTTTTTCTGGAAGGTTGCCTATCTTCACTTCATTCAGTTGTTTTTCTTTTTTTTTTTTTTTGAAGTTGCTCAGTCGTGTCCGACTCTTTGTGACCCCATGGACTGTAGCCTACCAGGCTCCTCCATCCATGGGATTTTCCAGGCAAGAGTACTGGAGTGGGTTGCCATTTCCTTCTCCACATTCAGTTGTTTTTCTAGGGTTTTATCTTGTCCCTTCATTTGGGACATAACTTTCTGCTTTTTCATGGTGGTTAAGTTTCTGTAATGTGGTTTTTGTTTTAGTCTCTGTGGGACTGTGGTTCTTCTTGCTTCTATCTGGCTTCTGATGGAGGAGGCTAAGAGGCTTGTGTAAGCTTCCTCGGGGGAGGGATTGGTGGTGGAGAAACTGGGTCTTGCTATGGTGAGCAGGGCCTTGCTCAGTAAAGCTTTAATCCAATTATCTGCTGGTGGGTGGGATTATGCTCCCTCCTTAGTATTTTTTTGGCCTAAGGCGACCCAACCCTCTAGGTCTATGGTTGGGTGCTGGCAACCTCCAAGAGGGTATACCCCAAGGAGGACCTTCCAGGCTGGGTGCCCCCATGCCTGTGGTGAGCCCCTCCTGACCCACACCTCCTCCACAGGAGACCCTCCAACACTAGCTCCTTTCCTCTGAGTCTTGGTATGTGGAAAATTTTGTTTGTGCCCTCCAAGACTGGAGTCTCATGTTTCCCCCAGTCTTGTGGAAGTCTTGTAATCCAATCCTGCTGGCCTTCAAGATCAGATTCCCTGGGGAATCTGGGAATTGGCAGTCCCTTTAGGAATTGGCTGGGAAGCCCAACGGGTTCACAGCAGTGGGAGAGCTTCTTTGGTGTTATTGTTCTCTAGTTTGTGGGTCATCCACCCAGAGGGTATGGGATTTGATTTCATCATGATTGTGCCCCTCCTACCATCTCGCTGTGGCTTCTTGTCTTTGAATGTAGGGTATCTTTTTTGATAGTTTCCAGTGTCCTGTTGATAGTTACTCAACAGCTGGTTGTGATTTGGGTGCCCTCACAAGAGGAGAGGAGCACATATCCTTCTACTCTGCCATCTTGAACCAGAAATATTTGCATTTTTGTTCATATGCTAAATTTTGTTCTAACAACATTTTATAATAAATAATTCACTTTTTAATAGTTTCAAAAATAACAAAGACTAATATAACTACCAATAAGACTACTGAATGCAGTAGCTTTTTGTGTGTGTGAATATGTGTTTTTTATTTTTGGCCACACTGCATGGCTTACGGGATCTCAGTTCCCCAACCAAGGATTGAACTCAGGCCTTTGGCATTAAGAGTGCAGAATCCTAACCACTGGATCACCAGGGAATTCCCATGTATTTGCTTTAACCTTATGATATATTCCATTAGATATATATAGTCAAAATACTGTGTTTTAAAATTACTTGAGGGTCTTCCCTGGTGGTGCTTCCAGTGCAGGGGGCGGGGTGTGACCCCTGGTGGGGGAGCTAAGATCCCTCATGCCTCACAGCCAAAAAAACGATATAAAACAGAAGCAATATTGTAACAAATTCAATAAAGACTTAAAAAATGATCCACATTAAAAAAATCTTAAAAAAATAAATAAAATTACTTGAAATCATTCTTTGTATGGTTGGGTACCAACTTGACATACATAGGAATTCATTTTTTAGGACAGATTTTTTAGAGCAGTTTTAGGTATAAATAGTAGTACTAAGAGGAAGGAGCAGAGATTTCCCAAATACCCCCTGCTCTCAACACACGCGGAGCCTCCCCCATTATGGACCTCCGCCAACCAGAGTGGCATATTTATTATGACAGATGAACTTACACTGACACCTCATAATCACACAAAGTTCATACTTCACCTTGAGGTTCACCCTTGGTGGGACATTCTGTAGGCTTGGACACGTGTATAGTGACATGCATGCACTGTTACAGTATCGTACAGTGTATTTTCACTGCCCTAAAAATCCTCTGTGCTCCACTTAGTCATCCTTCTCCCTGCTCCAACCCCTGGCAACCACTGGTCTTTTCACTATTCCATAGTTTTTCCTTTTCCATGATGATTCCATCTCTTTAGATTGCCTTCTTTCACTTAATAATATGCATTTAAGTTTCCTCCATGTCTTTTTATGACTCTGTGGCTCATTTCTTTTTAGTGCTGAAAAATATTTCATTGTCTGGATGTACCACAGTTTATCCATTTAATAGTTACAGCATCTTGGTTGTTTGTTGCCAAATTTTGGCAATTATGAATAAAACTGCTATAAATGTCCATGTGTGGACTTTAACTTTTAAATTCCTTTGAGTGTATATAAAGGAGCATGATTGCTGGATCATATGATAAGAGTATGGTTCAGTTTTGGAAGAAACCACAGAATTGTCTTCCCAAAGTGACTTACTATTTTACATTATTACTAGCAGCGAATGAGAGTTCCTGCTGTTCCATGTCCTTGTCAGCATTTGGATTAGTAATTAATGAAAGTCGCTCAGTCGTGTCTGACTCTTTGCGACCCCATGGACGCATGGGGTAGCTTGCTAGGCTTCTCTGTCCATGGAATTCTCCGCATTTAGTGTTGTCAGCAGTTTGGGTTTTGGTCATTCTAATAGGTGTGTAGTGGAATCTCACTGTTGTTCTCATTTCCGTTTCCCTAATAACATATGATGTAAAGCTTATAAGACATATGCTTCTTTGCCATCTGTCCGTCTTTCATAAGGTATCTATGAAGGTCTTTGGCCCATGTTTTAATTGGGTTGTCTTTTTATTGTTGACTTTTAACAGTTCTTTGTGTATTTCAGATAACAGTCTTTTATCAGATGTGTCTTTTTGCAGATATATTCTAGTCTATGAGTGGTCTTATTCTCTTGACATTGTCTTTCACAGAGCAGATTTTGAAACTTTAATGAAGTCCAGTGTAGCTGTTATTTCTTTCATGAATTGTGCCTTTGGTGTTGTATCTAAAATGTAATTGCTATACCCAGTACCATCTAGGTTTTCTCTTATGCTATCTTCTAAGAGTTTTATATCAGTTTGTTTTAAATTTGTAAAATGTTTTTAATTTACTTTTTAAACTATGTAAAATTACACAGTTTCAAAGTTAAAACTATAAAAAAGGTATGTTATATGTACGTATGTTGTCCCTACTCCATTTTTTACACAAAATGTAACAGACCATAAACACTTGACACATTGCCTTTTTCTTTTAAAAGTATATCCTGGAGATCACTTCATAGATGTATATAAGGAGATGCTTCTTATTCCTTTTTGTACCTGCAAAATACTCAGTATATTTTATAGAGGCATCATAGTTTATGTAGCAAGTTCTCTATTAATTAGTTCAGTTCAGTCACTCAGTCGTGTCTGACTCTTTGCGATCCCATGGACTGAAGCACGCCAGGCCTCCCTGTCCATCACCAACTCCTGGAGTTTACTCAGATTCATGTCCATTGAGTTGGTGATGCCATCCAACCATCTCATTCTCTGTCATCCTCTTCTCCTGTCTTCAGTCTTTCCCAAAATCAGGGTCTTTCCCAGTGAGTCAGTTCTTTGTATCAGGTGGCCAAAGTATTGGAGTTTTAGCTTCAACATCAGTCCTTCCAATGAACACTCAGGACTGATCTCCTTTAGGATGGACTGGTTGGATCTGCTTGCAGTCCAAGGGACTCTCAAGAGTCTTCTCCAACACCACAGTTCAAAAGCATCAATTCTTTGACACTCAGCTTTCTTTATAATCCAACTCTCACATTCATACATGACTATTGGAAAAACCATAGCCTTGACTAGACAGACCTTTGTTGGCAAAGTAATGTCTCTGCTTTTTAATATGGTGTCTAGGTTGGTCATAACTTTCCTTCCAAGGAGTAAGCATCTTTTAATTTCATGGCTGCAATCACCATCTGCAGTGATTTTGGAGCCCCCAAAACTAAAATCAGCCACTGTTTCCACTGTTTCCCCATCTATTTGCCATGTGGTGATGGACTGGATGCCATGATCTTAGTTTTCTGAATGTTGAGCTTTAAGCCAACTTTTTCACTCTCCTCTTCCACTTTCATCAAGAGGCTCTTTAGTTCTTCTTCACTTTCTGCCATAAGGGTGGTGTCATCTGCATATCTGAGGTTATTGATACTTCTCCCAGCAATCTTGATTCCAGCTTGTGCTTCATCCAGTCGAGTGTTTCTCATGATGTACTCTGCATATAAGTTAAATAAGCAGGGTGACAATATACAGCCTTGACGTTCTCCTTTTCCTATTTGGAACCAGTCTGTTGTTCCATGTCCAGTTCTAACTGTTGCTTCCTGACTTGCATACAGGTTTCTCAAGAGGCAGGTCAGGTGGTCTGGTATTCCCATCTCTTTCAGAATTTTGAACAGTTTGTGGTGATCCACACAGTCAAAGGCTTTGGCATAGTCAATAAAGCAGAAATAGATGTTTTTCTGGAACTCTCTTGCTTTTTCAATAATCCAGCGGATGTTGGCAATTTGATCTCTGGTTCCTCTGCCTTTTTTATAACCAGCTTGAACATCTGGAAGTTCACGGTTCATGTATTGCTGAAGCCTGGCTTGGAGAATTTTGAGCATTACTTTACTAGCATGTGAGATGAGTGCAATTATGCAGTAGTTTGAGCATTCTTTGGCATTGCCTTTCTTTGGGATTGGAATGAAAACTGCCCTTTTCCAGTCCTGTGGCCACTGCTGAGTTTTCCAAATTTGCTGGCATATTGAGTGCAGCACTTTCACAGTATCACCTTTTAGGATTTGAAATAGCTCAGCTGAAATTCCATCACCTCCACTAGCTTTGTTTGTAGTGATACTTCCTAAGGACCACTTGACTTCACAATCCAGGATGTCTGGCTGTAGGGGAATGATCATACCATCATGATTATCTGTGCCATTAAGATCTTTTTTATACAGTTCTTCTGTGTATTCTTGCCACCTCTTCTTAATATCTTCTGCTTCTGTTAGGTCCATACTGTTTCTGTCTTTTATTGAGCCCATCTTTGCATGAAATGTTCCTTGGTATCTCTAATTTTCTTGAAGAGATCTCTGGTATTTCCAATTCTCTTGTTTTCCTCTATTTCTTTGCATTGATCACTGAAGAAGGCTTTCTTATCTCTCCTTGCTATTCTTTGGAATTCTGCATTCAAGTGGATATATCTTTCCTTTTCTCCTTTGCTTTTTGCTTCTCTCCTTTTCACAGTTATTTGAAAGGCCTCCTGAGACAGCCATTTTGCTTTTTTGCATTTCTGTTTTTTGGGGGATTGTCTTGATCCCTGTCTCCTGTACAGTGTCACGAACCTCCATCCATAGTTCATCAGGCACTCTATCAGATCTAGGCCCTTAAATCTATTTCTCACTTCCACTGTATAATCATAAGGGATTTGATTTAGGTCATACCTGAATGGTCTAGTGGTTTTCCCTACTTTCTTCAATTTCAGTCTGAATTTGGCAATGAGGAGTTCGTGATCTGAGCCACAGTCAGCTTCCGGTCTTGTCTTTGCTAACTGTATAGAGCTTCTCCGTCTTTGGCTGCAAAGAATATAATCAGTCTGATTTCAGTGTTGGCCATCTGGTGATGTCCATGTATAGATTCTTCTCTCGTGTTGTTGGAAGAAGGAGTTTGCTATGACCAGTGCATTCTCTTGGCAAAACTCTATTAGCCTTTGCCCTGCTTCATTCTGTACTCCAAGGCCAAATTTGCGTGTTACTCCAGGTGTTTCTTGACTTCCTACTTTTGCATTCCAGTCCCCTATAATGAAAGGGACATCTTTTTTGGGTGTTAGTTCTAGAAGGTCTTGTGGGTCTTCATAGAACCATTTAACTTCAGCTTCTTCAGTGTTACTGGTTGGGGCATAGACTTGGATTACTGTGATATTGAACGGTTTGCCTTGAAAACAAACAGAGATCATTCTGTTGTTTTTGAGATTGCATCCAAGTACTGCATTTCAAACTCTTGTTGACTATAATGACTACTCCATTTCGTCTAAGGGGTTCTTGCCCAGAGTAGTAGATATAATGGTCATGTGAATTAAATTCACCCATTCCCATCCATTTTAGTTCACTGATTCCTAAAATGTCAATGTTTACTCTTGCCATCTCCTGTTTGACCACTTCCAATTTGCCTTGATTCATAGACCTAACATTCCAGGTTCCTATGCAGTATTGCTCTTTACAGCATCAGACTTTCCTTCTATCACCAGTCACGTCCACAGCTGAGTGTTGTTTTTGCTTTGGCTCTGTCTCTTCATTCTTTCTGGAGTTATTTCTCCACTGATCTCCAGTAGCATACTGGACACCCACCAACCTGGGGAGTTCATCTTTCAGCGTTCTATCTTTTTGCCTTTTCATACTGTTTTAAGCCTTAGGCAACCATAAATGTACTTTCTGTATTTATTCTGATCATTTTGTATAGATGGAATAGTACATTATGTGGTCATTTGAGATTGGTGTCTTTCTCTTAACATAATGTTTTCAAGGTTCAGCTATGTTGTAGCATATATGAGTACTTTATTCCTTTTATGGCTGAACAACATTCTATTGTATGGATATACCACATTTTACTTATCCATTCATCAGTTGGTAGACATTTGATTTGTTTCCACTCTTTTTGCTAGCATATTTTAGAATATACTCCTGGGAGAGGGACTGCTAGGTCAAAGGGAAAATGCATTTGATAGACATTGCTAAATTTCCCTTTGTAAGGATTTTATAGTTTTGTGTTACCGCCAGCAATGTTTTGAGTTCTTGTTTTCTGGAAAACTTTGTTGTTATTGTTCAGTCACTCAGTCATGTCCGACTCTTTTTGACCCCATGGACCGCAGCATGCCAGGCTTTCCTGTCCTTCACTATCTCCTGGAGTTTGCTCAAACTCATGTCCATTGAGTTGGTGATGCCATCCAACCATCTCATCCTCTGTCATCCCCTTCTCCTCCTGTCCTCAATCTTTCCCAGCATCAGGGTCTTTTCCAATGAGTTGGCTCTTCCCATCATGTGGCCAAAGTTTTGGAGCTTCAGCTTCAGCATCATTCCTTTCAGTGGATATTCAAGGTTGATTTCCTTTAGGATTGATTGGTTTGATCTCCTTGAAAGGTCCAGGAACCTTGCCAACGGACAGTAATGTCAAACTTTAGGATTTTTGCCTAATCTAAAGATGACACATGGTATTTCTCTGTGGTTTCTTGGTCAAGTATATTGAGGTACATGGACAGGGAGGCCTGGCGTGCTGCAGACCAAGAATTGGACACGACTGAGTGACTGCACTGAACTGATTGAGGTACATAAATCATAAATGTGCAGCTTAGTGATTCTTTACAGTTAACACATCAAAAGTAGACCACTTCCAGAATCCCAAAAGCCTGCTGGGCCCTTCCTAGTCATACCCACCTCAAGGATAACTTTATCCTCATTTTTAATACCATACGTTCAGTTCAGTTCAGTTGCTCAGTCGTGTCCGACTCCTTGCGACCCCATGAATTGCAGCACGCCAGGCCTCCCTGTCTATCACCAACTCCTGGAGTTCACCCAAACTCATGTGCATCGAGTCGGTGATGCCATCCAGCCATCTCATCCTCTGTCGTCCACTTTTCCTCCTGCCCCCAATCCCTCCCAGCATCAGTCTTTTCCAATGAGTCAACTCTTTGCATGAGGTGGCCAAAGTACTGGAGTTTCAGCTTTAGCATCATTCCTTCCAAAGAACACCCAGGGCTGATCTCTTTTAGAATGGACTGGTTGGATCTCCTTGCAGTCCAAGGGACTCTCAAGAGTCTTCTCCAACACCACAGTTCAAAAGCATCAATTCTTCGGCGCTCAGCTTTCTTCACAGTCCAACTCTCACATCTGTACATGACCACTGGAAAAGCCATAGCCTTGACTAGATGGACCTTGTTGGCAAATTAATGTCTCTGCTTTTGAGTATGCTATCTAGGTTGGTCATAACTTTCCTTCTAAGGAGTAAGCATCTTTTAATTTCATGGCTGCAATCACTATCTGCAGTGATTTTGGATCCCAGAAAAATAAAGTCTGACAGTGTTTCCACTGTTTCCCCATCTGTTTCCCCTGAAGTGATGGGACCAGATGCCATGATCTTAGTTTTCTGAATGTTGAGCTTTAAGCCAACTTTTTCGCCATCCTCTTTCACTTTCTTCAAGAGGCTTTTTAGTTCCTCTTCACTTTCTGCCATAAGAGTGGTGTCATCTGCATATCTGAGGTTATTAATATTTCTCCCAGAAATCTTGATTCCAGCTTGTGCATCTTCCAGCCCGGCGTTTCTCATGATGTGAACTGCATATAAGTTAAATAAGCAGGGTGACAATATACAGCCTTGACGTTCTCCTTTTCCTATTTGGAACCAGTCTGTTGTTCCATGTCCAGTTCTAACTGTTGCTTCCTGACCTGCATACAGGTTTCTCAAGAGGCACGTCAGGTGGTCTGGTATTCCCATCTCTTTCAGAATTTTGAACAGTTTGTGGTGATCCACACAGTCAAAGGCTTTGGCATAGTCAATAAAGCAGAAATAGATGTTTTTCTGGAACTCTCTTGCTTTTTCAATAATCCAGCGGATGTTGGCAATTTGATCTCTGGTTCCTCTGCCTTTTTTATAACCAGCTTGAACATCTGGAAGTTCACGGTTCATGTATTGCTGAAGCCTGGCTTGGAGAATTTTGAGCATTACTTTACTAGCATGTGAGATGAGTGCAATTATGCAGTAGTTTGAGCATTCTTTGGCATTGCCTTTCTTTGGGATTGGAATGAAAACTGCCCTTTTCCAGTCCTGTGGCCACTGCTGAGTTTTCCAAATTTGCTGGCATATTGAGTGCAGCACTTTCACAGTATCACCTTTTAGGATTTGAAATAGCTCAGCTGAAATTCCATCACCTCCACTAGCTTTGTTTGTAGTGATACTTCCTAAGGACCACTTGACTTCACAATCCAGGATGTCTGGCTGTAGGGGAATGATCATACCATCATGATTATCTGTGCCATTAAGATCTTTTTTATACAGTTCTTCTGTGTATTCTTGCCACCTCTTCTTAATATCTTCTGCTTCTGTTAGGTCCATACTGTTTCTGTCTTTTATTGAGCCCATCTTTGCATGAAATGTTCCTTGGTATCTCTAATTTTCTTGAAGAGATCTCTGGTATTTCCAATTCTCTTGTTTTCCTCTATTTCTTTGCATTGATCACTGAAGAAGGCTTTCTTATCTCTCCTTGCTATTCTTTGGAATTCTGCATTCAAGTGGATATATCTTTCCTTTTCTCCTTTGCTTTTTGCTTCTCTCCTTTTCACAGTTATTTGAAAGGCCTCCTGAGACAGCCATTTTGCTTTTTTGCATTTCTGTTTTTTGGGGGATTGTCTTGATCCCTGTCTCCTGTACAGTGTCACGAACCTCCATCCATAGTTCATCAGGCACTCTATCAGATCTAGGCCCTTAAATCTATTTCTCACTTCCACTGTATAATCATAAGGGATTTGATTTAGGTCATACCTGAATGGTCTAGTGGTTTTCCCTACTTTCTTCAATTTCAGTCTGAATTTGGCAATGAGGAGTTCGTGATCTGAGCCACAGTCAGCTTCCGGTCTTGTCTTTGCTAACTGTATAGAGCTTCTCCGTCTTTGGCTGCAAAGAATATAATCAGTCTGATTTCAGTGTTGGCCATCTGGTGATGTCCATGTATAGATTCTTCTCTCGTGTTGTTGGAAGAAGGAGTTTGCTATGACCAGTGCATTCTCTTGGCAAAACTCTATTAGCCTTTGCCCTGCTTCATTCTGTACTCCAAGGCCAAATTTGCGTGTTACTCCAGGTGTTTCTTGACTTCCTACTTTTGCATTCCAGTCCCCTATAATGAAAGGGACATCTTTTTTGGGTGTTAGTTCTAGAAGGTCTTGTGGGTCTTCATAGAACCATTTAACTTCAGCTTCTTCAGTGTTACTGGTTGGGGCATAGACTTGGATTACTGTGATATTGAACGGTTTGCCTTGAAAACAAACAGAGATCATTCTGTTGTTTTTGAGATTGCATCCAAGTACTGCATTTCAAACTCTTGTTGACTATAATGACTACTCCATTTCGTCTAAGGGGTTCTTGCCCAGAGTAGTAGATATAATGGTCATGTGAATTAAATTCACCCATTCCCATCCATTTTAGTTCACTGATTCCTAAAATGTCAATGTTTACTCTTGCCATCTCCTGTTTGACCACTTCCAATTTGCCTTGATTCATAGACCTAACATTCCAGGTTCCTATGCAGTATTGCTCTTTACAGCATCAGACTTTCCTTCTATCACCAGTCACGTCCACAGCTGAGTGTTGTTTTTGCTTTGGCTCTGTCTCTTCATTCTTTCTGGAGTTATTTCTCCACTGATCTCCAGTAGCATACTGGACACCCACCAACCTGGGGAGTTCATCTTTCAGCGTTCTATCTTTTTGCCTTTTCATACTGTTTTAAGCCTTAGGCAACCATAAATGTACTTTCTGTATTTATTCTGATCATTTTGTATAGATGGAATAGTACATTATGTGGTCATTTGAGATTGGTGTCTTTCTCTTAACATAATGTTTTCAAGGTTCAGCTATGTTGTAGCATATATGAGTACTTTATTCCTTTTATGGCTGAACAACATTCTATTGTATGGATATACCACATTTTACTTATCCATTCATCAGTTGGTAGACATTTGATTTGTTTCCACTCTTTTTGCTAGCATATTTTAGAATATACTCCTGGGAGAGGGACTGCTAGGTCAAAGGGAAAATGCATTTGATAGACATTGCTAAATTTCCCTTTGTAAGGATTTTATAGTTTTGTGTTACCGCCAGCAATGTTTTGAGTTCTTGTTTTCTGGAAAACTTTGTTGTTATTGTTCAGTCACTCAGTCATGTCCGACTCTTTTTGACCCCATGGACCGCAGCATGCCAGGCTTTCCTGTCCTTCACTATCTCCTGGAGTTTGCTCAAACTCATGTCCATTGAGTTGGTGATGCCATCCAACCATCTCATCCTCTGTCATCCCCTTCTCCTCCTGTCCTCAATCTTTCCCAGCATCAGGGTCTTTTCCAATGAGTTGGCTCTTCCCATCATGTGGCCAAAGTTTTGGAGCTTCAGCTTCAGCATCATTCCTTTCAGTGGATATTCAAGGTTGATTTCCTTTAGGATTGATTGGTTTGATCTCCTTGAAAGGTCCAGGAACCTTGCCAACGGACAGTAATGTCAAACTTTAGGATTTTTGCCTAATCTAAAGATGACACATGGTATTTCTCTGTGGTTTCTTGGTCAAGTATATTGAGGTACATGGACAGGGAGGCCTGGCGTGCTGCAGACCAAGAATTGGACACGACTGAGTGACTGCACTGAACTGATTGAGGTACATAAATCATAAATGTGCAGCTTAGTGATTCTTTACAGTTAACACATCAAAAGTAGACCACTTCCAGAATCCCAAAAGCCTGCTGGGCCCTTCCTAGTCATACCCACCTCAAGGATAACTTTATCCTCATTTTTAATACCATACGTTCAGTTCAGTTCAGTTGCTCAGTCGTGTCCGACTCCTTGCGACCCCATGAATTGCAGCACGCCAGGCCTCCCTGTCTATCACCAACTCCTGGAGTTCACCCAAACTCATGTGCATCGAGTCGGTGATGCCATCCAGCCATCTCATCCTCTGTCGTCCACTTTTCCTCCTGCCCCCAATCCCTCCCAGCATCAGTCTTTTCCAATGAGTCAACTCTTTGCATGAGGTGGCCAAAGTACTGGAGTTTCAGCTTTAGCATCATTCCTTCCAAAGAACACCCAGGGCTGATCTCTTTTAGAATGGACTGGTTGGATCTCCTTGCAGTCCAAGGGACTCTCAAGAGTCTTCTCCAACACCACAGTTCAAAAGCATCAATTCTTCGGCGCTCAGCTTTCTTCACAGTCCAACTCTCACATCTGTACATGACCACTGGAAAAGCCATAGCCTTGACTAGATGGACCTTGTTGGCAAATTAATGTCTCTGCTTTTGAGTATGCTATCTAGGTTGGTCATAACTTTCCTTCTAAGGAGTAAGCATCTTTTAATTTCATGGCTGCAATCACTATCTGCAGTGATTTTGGATCCCAGAAAAATAAAGTCTGACAGTGTTTCCACTGTTTCCCCATCTGTTTCCCCTGAAGTGATGGGACCAGATGCCATGATCTTAGTTTTCTGAATGTTGAGCTTTAAGCCAACTTTTTCGCCATCCTCTTTCACTTTCTTCAAGAGGCTTTTTAGTTCCTCTTCACTTTCTGCCATAAGAGTGGTGTCATCTGCATATCTGAGGTTATTAATATTTCTCCCAGAAATCTTGATTCCAGCTTGTGCATCTTCCAGCCCGGCGTTTCTCATGATGTGAACTGCATATAAGTTAAATAAGCAGGGTGACAATATACAGCCTTGACGTTCTCCTTTTCCTATTTGGAACCAGTCTGTTGTTCCATGTCCAGTTCTAACTGTTGCTTCCTGACCTGCATACAGGTTTCTCAAGAGGCACGTCAGGTGGTCTGGTATTCCCATCTCTTTCAGAATTTTGAACAGTTTGTGGTGATCCACGCGGTCAAAGCCTTTGGCATAGTCAGTAAAGCAGAAATAGATGTTTTTCTGGAACTCTCTTGCTTTTTCAATGATCCAGTGGATGTTGGCAATTTGATCTCTGGTTCCTCTGCCTTTTCTAAAACCAGCTTGAAATCTGGAAGTTTACTCATTAGTTTCCCTATTTTTAAATTTATATAAATGTAATAATATAATACGTTGTCATTTGTATCTACATACTTTTAGCTCAGCATGATGTTTTTAAAAATCATCCATGTGGTTACCTGTAGTTATTTTTCATTAATCCTCATTACTATATGATATTCCATTACATGCCACAATTATCTATTCTGTTGTAGATGGACATTTCATTTGTTTCTACTTTCTGGCTATTTAGCATACTGTTGCTACATAGGACTGTCCTTTTTCATGAGTGTGGTAGTTAATACGTGACTTTATGCATTTGTCAAAACCTTGTATGTGTATCCTGCAAAGAATGATCTTTTCTATATGTAAGTTAAAAATTTAACTTTTAACTAAAGAAAAAAGAATAGTAATGCTATCAACATTCTTATGCATGCTTCTTAGTGAACATATGTACACATTTCTAATTTGTATGTATCTACAGTAAGTTGACTCCTTGGAAAAGACTCTGATGCTGGGAGGGATTGGGGGCAGGAGGAGAAGGGGACGACAGAAGATGAGATGGCTGGATGGCATCACTGACTCGATAGACGTGAGTCTGAGTGAACTCTGGGAGTTGGTGATGGACAGGGAGGCCTGACATGCTGCGATTCATGGGGTCGCAAAGAGTCGGACACGACTGAGCGACTGAACTGACCTGAACTGAACTGACAGTAGAGTTGCAGGGTCGTAGGCTATGCATATGTTCTGTTTTAGTTCATACTGCTGAACAGTTTTCCAAAGCACTTACACCAGTTTCGCCCCAGCAGTACATAAGCGTTCCATCTGTTAGCACTTAGTCTTGTCTCTCTTTTTATTCTAACCACCTAATAGTTGTGTCAAATTTTATTTTTAGTTTACATTTTTTGATGAGTTATTAGACTTTCAAATATCCTCTTTCATAAAGCATTGATGTTTTCTCCCATTTATTTTGGGGGTTATTTATATTTTTCTCTTTAATTTGTAGAAGTTCTTTTTATATTCTGGAAACAAGTCCTTGGTTACATACATGTATTACACATATCTTCTCTTACTGTGTAGGTGTCTTATCACTCCTAATGTTATTTTTTTATTGATCAGACATTATTCCACTGTGGTCCTATATATCTTTATTTCCCTTTATGGTTGGTGCTTTTTGTGTTTTATTTAAGGAATCTTTTCCTATCTCAAGGCGTGAAGATATTCTCCTATGTTTTCTTCTAGCTTTATTATTTGACCTTTCACATTTAGATCTACAGTCAATCTTGAAACTGGTTTTTTGTTCATTTGATGCAAGATGAAGGTCAACATTATTTTTTCTTTTTACGTTTAGCCTCAAACTGACCACGCACCGTTATTGAATTTTCCCTACTTCACTGTCATTTTTGTCCTGAATCAAATGACTCTCAGTGTAGTTTTGATACATGAGTGAGGTGGAACATCTTTTTATCTTTAATATCTATTTGCATTTATTTTTCTGTGAACTGTCCCTACTTTGTCCCATTTGTATTGGGCTATTGGTCTTTTTCTTTTCAGTTTTGTGAAACTCTTTCTATATTAGAGATATTAGCGCTTTGTGATATAAATTGCAGAGAGATATGTGTGTGTGTGTGTGTGTGTGTGTATTCAGTTTATAATTCCCAGACCTTTTTATCTGTTATAATGAAAACTGTGTCACTGGCATGTCAAGAATGTCTGTGTTTTCCATGTCTAGAAGGACTTTAAGGATGGCCTTCATTTCTCTACCTGCTGTTTTGGCCTCTGTGACGTACAGCTGTGCTCTCTGGGGTGGGTTTGACAGGCAGAGGTGGGTCTGTTCTTGACTTGATTTCACAGGGTTAAACCTCACGCTCATCTGGCTGTACCTCTTTCCTCTTTCACCGCTTTCACAGAGCATGTTCTGTCTTTGAAGACATTATTGAAACCGACTGTTTCCTTTCTGTAGTGATAATATCTCTCCTCACAGACAATAGTCAAATATTTATTCAGGTAGTTTGTGGACTTGGAAAATATTTTTTTCAACTTATTCTAACCAGAAGGAGATTGTTTCCAGGTCAACTCTTTCTTTTATTCCATTCTTAAAAAAGAAAAAGCTCATCAGAAAGAGTATTGCATCATCATAAAAATTTTAGAAATTTAAAAAATATAAAGCAGAAGTGGGAGGAGAGAACTTTGAAAAAACCGTCCACAGTTCTAGCATCTAAAGACAGGCATTATTAAAAGTCTTAAGTCTTCCATTATAAAGAGTATGTAGAGGGAATTCTCTGTTGTCCAGTGGTTAGGACTCAGCATTTTAACTGCCTGGGCCTGGGTTCAAACCCCCTGTTAGGAAACTAGGATCCTGCAAGGCATGGGACAACCAGAAAAGGAAAAAGGTGTGCTAATGCCAAAGTCTCACATGGTCCTGAATATTGATCTGCCTTGTTTGTCCTAGTGAGTATGGCTTTGCTGAGAAGGTGGTGGAGGGGATGTTCATCATGGTCAACTCCATCACCATCAAGATTCACTCCAAGGCCTTCCACGCTTCTTTTGAATTGTGGCAGCTCCAGGGCTATAGTGTCAACCCCAATTGGCAGCAGAGTGACCTCCGCTTCACCCGCATCACTGACCCACACCGAGGAGAGGTGACAGCCCTGCCATTGCAAGGGGGGGAGGATGGGAGGGTTCAAAGGATTCATTAAAAAAAATTTTTTATTTTAATTGGGGAATAATTGTTCTACAGTATTGTGTTAGTTTCTGCCATGCATCAATGTGAATCAGCCTTAGGTATACACATGTCCCCTCCTTTAACCTCCCTCCCACCTTCCACTCCATCCCAGCCTTCTAGCTCCCTGTGTCATATAGCAAATTCCCAATGACTGTACTCCTGTCTTGGGTCAAAGGCTTCCCCATTCTTGGGAGCCCAAGAAGCCCTTTTCCTCATCTAAGAATTTGTGATGCACTGCCTTCTGTGAGCAGGGTCCCAGCTAAGAATGGTGGGGTCTCTGCCTCGATAGTCTTGTCCCCTTGGACTTCCTGCCTCTTGATTAATTTCATCCACAACGTTAAGGGATTTTACTTTTTTTCCTTCTAGGTTTTAACATTTAAGGAAATAACTTGGCAAACACTTCGAATTGAGGCAGATGCTACAGACAATGGTGACCAGGACCCAGTCAGCACTCCGTTGAGGCTGATTACCAACCAAGGCAGGATCCAGATAGCCCTCAAGAGAAGAGTGAGTGTGTTCTCTGTCCTCACGAAAACGTCCATCTTTTGTTCTCCCAGACAGTGCTGGAGTTGGTGTTTCCTCCTCTTCGTGTGTTATTGGCCCCTGAAATGACATTTGAAAGGGGAGGACCTGCAGTTCAGTGTTGCACAAAATCTACTATTGAGGGAACATGTCTATTTCCATCATTTTAATTTTGGAAATAGCAATTTTTACCTGTATATGGGGACATAGGCAGTTGATTATTACTGCTTTTTGTTAATCACAGAAAACTTTTGTAGTCTGGTAAGAAATTAACTCTCCAAAGTACTTGATATTTTCTTGTATTGAGGATTGAAAAGCCATCTCTGAAATTTGTTGGGCAGTACTCACTTTAAGGAGTTGGGATGGTACCAGATGTGGAAGCCTGTGTTCTCTGTGACCCCTCCAGACCAAAGATTGCAATGTGATAGCCTCCAAGCTGATGTTCCTGTTGGATGACCTGCTCTGGGTGCTAACGGACTCGCAGCTCAAGGCTATGATGAAATATGCAGAGTCACTGAGTGAGGCCATGGAGAAGGCTGCCCAGCAGAGAAAGACCCTGGCCCCTGAACCTATACAGGTTAGAGGTGAAACAGAGACCCTTGGTGGTGGTGGGGAGATGGCAGGCCAGACCTAATTCACACCAGCATAGGTGGAGCCTGGATTTTGTTCCGCTTATTTGGGAGAATGTGTCATTCACTTCTATGTGTGCATAGGCTCTGCCTGTGCCTTTATCCAGTATTCTCTTCATTTGGTGCCTCTAGTGTGTTAGGTGTACAGTGCTGGCCACTGGAAAGCCTCTTGTTCCTGACCCTGGAGCTCTTGCTGTCTTAAAATATGGACCATAAACAAGTAGTTACAATATGATGTGACAAGTGCTATAATAGAGGTAAATAGTGTGCCAAACACAAAGCAGAGGGATCCTGGGCTGAGAGAGGGTACTTAGGGAAGACTTCTTGGAGGAGGTGTTTTAGCATCAGTCAGGTAAGTTCTGGGTGGGAGGGAAGCTTAGAAAGCAGTTCAAATGTCAAAACAGGACTCTGACAGTTACTAGATTAATTAATTATTGGCTTCTTTGGATTCTTTGGGTTGTTTAGACGGGACAGACCTATGTGAGCTACCAGGCGTACCGTTATGAGGGGCATCACTGTACCTTAGGAAAGACTTAATGGGCTAGAAGTAAAAAGATGTGTGTTTATTTATATGAATGTAATACCATATATAATTGTTATCATTATCACATAGAAAAGCAAATGAAGTGCCACCATATAAAGAAACAAGTGTAAAATTCTTCAAGGCTATAAAAGTGAAAACTTAGGAGATATTACTATTCAGTGTATAATAAAGTATATGTGATTAAAACGAATGATTATGAGAGGGAAGGGACATCTTATCAAATTGTGATTTTCTTCAGGCTGAACTAAAGCTTAAAGAAGGCCAGCAAGGACGCTGTCCGGGTCTGGACGTCTTGCTTTTCTCTGTCACACATAGATCACCCCACCTGCCCCCAGCGCCCAACAGTCCTGGGCCCAGGCGTTTGGTGGCAGCCAGGGCAGCAGCAGCAGCAGCCGCCTCGGCCAGTACTTTGAGAAATTTGACGTGAAAGAGTCCTCCTACCATCTGCTCATCTCGCGCCTGGACCTGCACGTCGTGTGTGATGACAGCCAGTCCCGAGAGCCAGGTATCCTGCGAGGCCGACCTGGGTGGGCGGCCCATCACTGCCTGCAGCTCTGGGGGATGGAAGGCTCTTTCCAGACTCTGTTGGGGTATTTTGTTGGCTTCCCATATCACAGCCCTCCTCAGGTCTCAGCGCTCCTGGGGCAGCTCTCTGTTACTGCTTGTCAGCCTTTAGGGTCCAACAGAACCGCCTGAGAGGCAGTAAAATACAGGGGCTGGGCCTCTTCCCAGACCTCACCAAATCGGAATCCTCTGGGATAGAGCCCAAGCAGTGTATCCTTTTTTTTCCCTCCCTAGTGGGCATTGCTGACCACTGTTATAAGCTTTCCAGAGGGTAAATTCAACTATTGGAAACCTCAGAATTTTCAGATCTTTGAGTCAGTTTATATATAAATGTGTTCTTCCCAAGCAGAGAGGTTACAGTGTGTTCTTGTCATACTTTTTCATCCATTAGAGCAATTGTTATTAAACACACATACACGTTTATTCAGAATGAAAAGTAATTGACTCATTGCTTTCCTTTATAAGTCTTAGGAAAATCCCTTCACTTCTCTGAGTTTCTTCATTTGTGAACTTGAATTAAATCATTTCTTACTCACAGGTTGTATCAGGCTCAAATGAGTTAATATACTGAACTTGGAGGGCCTTAATCATAGGCCAGTGTTTGGATTATTAGTTCTCTGCTGCTGGTTCCGTCAGTTCTCCTTGCTCCCCCTTGGCTCCCCTTTGCTGCCAGCTCTGGGTTTAGATGCTGTCATGTGGTAGCTGGTTCTCTGGCTGCCTTATCGTCTCTGGAGGTTGTGTTTGCCTCTTCATGAGACTTAGACTCACCTTCCTTGGAGGAACCTACCTTTTATTCCTGGGTCACCAAGCTGCATTGCCGCTTGCTCTGCTCTGCCTTGGTGTTGAAAGGACTTAGCCTCTCTGCACTCCCACGATGAAAGAGCTGAAGGAGCAGTGACAGGGTAAAGATGGCTTCTGCCACTCACTGGTTTGCTACCCACTCATTTTGAAGGTTCTTTGCTAAACCAATTATTATTTTGTTCGGTTATTTCTTCCAAGTGTTACTATGAAGACTTTGGAGTTTTGTTTTGTTATGATTCCTTTCAGAAATCTTTATTAAAAATACATTTGGAGAGTTTCATCCTCTTGCTAGATGAGGGTGTAGAGCCCTGTCTTCTTCCTGTAGCAGGGTTCTGTAATCCACACTAAGATGTGAATGGCTAGCCCTCCCTGAAGCCCCCATTTATTTATGAAGCTGAATTAATCTACTCGGTGGATTTTAGGGACATTTTCCATGAGACAGAGGGAGAACGCCCAGCCAACCATACCCAGGCGTGGCATATGACTGTGTGAAAGGCCAAGGAACATGAGGAGTTCTTGTGACTTTGATTCTTCCCCTTGGATTTGGGAAGAAAGGAGAAGGAAGAACCGTGTTATAGGAAGGGCTCTAAGGTTGTCTGGAGTTGTCCTGGTCAGTATGGCAGCCACTAGCCACTAATGGGCACTTGAAATATGGGCTGATCCAAATTGAGTGAAGTTTTGTTTTGCCATGCCATACAGCGTGTGGCATCTTAGTTCTCCAACCAGGGATCAAACCCATGCCCCCTGCGTTGGAAACATGGAGTCTTAACCACTGGACCACCAGGCAAGTCCTGCTGATCCAAACCCCACAAGTGTAACATACATGTGGGATTTCAAAGATATAGTACAAAAAAAGACGCAGAATACCTTGGTAATTATTTTCATATTGATTGCATGTTAAGTAATAATATTTGGAGTATGTTGGTTTAAAGTGTAATAATAAAATTATTTTTACTTTTTGAAAGAAAACCTTTTTAATGTAGCTACTAGAAAATTTTTAATTATGTGGCTTATGTTACATTTCTATTGGATAACATTGCTGTAAGAGCTCCAGGAGTTGGTGATGGACAGGGAGGCCTGGAGTGCTGTGATTCATGGGGTCGCAAAGAGTCGGACATGACTGAGCGACTGAACTAAATTGAATTGAGAACTCTCTGTCCAATATGGTAGCAAATAGAGAGAGACGTGTGGCTATTTAAATTAAAATCAAAATTAAATAAAGTTAAAAATTCAGTTCCTCATTTGCGGCAGTCACATTACAAGTAATCTGTGGACCCTAGGTGGCGTGACAAAGAGTCGGACACGACTGAGCGCCTGAACTGACTGATGAACCCTAGAAGATGTCCATCATCACAGAAAGTTCTTTTGGACAGTGCTGCTCTAGGGATCGGCTATATCTGTCAGCTTTTTCTTTAAGGACACTATAGCCTGGATGTTGGGGCCTCTGACTAACACACTTATCTATCCCTTGGTACTGGAGGTGATGTTGTTGGAAACTTTGTAGGTCATTGAGGACAGGGTGGCTTGGGGTGGGGCAGCACTGTCTCTTAAAATCAAACTGGAGCAGCTTCCAGGAGGAGGTGAGTTGTTGATGAGGAAAAGAGTGTCATTTGCCTCTTTAATTATTTCCCTCAGGTTAGGGGCTGTGAGCCAAAGCTTTCTTTATCTCTCTTCAGGGTAGGCTATCCTCTTCCCACCATCTCACTAGAGAATTTTAGTCATTTATATACACTATTTACTATTTGTCACCTATGATTATGTGTTTATAATTATATATGTTGATAGTTGGTAATTTGATTTCAATTCTTTGATTCTAGATCATATTTTAATATGTTCAGTCTGTGTAGTCGATTGTTCTTTTAGTTCCAAATAAATCCAATAGGAGCATGGCTGTGAAATGCTCTCCCTCCAGCAGCCGAGGTCATACATTTTCAACTGGGATGCTGTCACCCTCAGCAGTAAAAATCCACTCTTTTCTTTTAAACAGATATTTATTTATTGATGGGCTGCCCCAGTGGCTCAATGGCAAAAAATCTGCGTGCAGTGCAGGAGATGCAGGAGACACACATGGGAAGATACCTTGGGGAAGGAAGTGGCAACTCACTGCAATATTCTTGCTGGGAACATTCAATGGACAGAAGGGCCTGCAGTACTATAGTCCATAGGGTTGCAAAGAGTCAAAAATGACTGAGCATGCACATAATATTTATGGATGTAGAATTCACATAGCATACCATTCACCCATTTAGAATATACAACTCAGTGTTTTAAAGTGTAGTCATAGGGTTGTGTGATCATCACTGCAATCTAATTTGAGAACATTTTTGTCATCCCTAAGAGAAACTCTGTACCCACTAGCTGCCAGTCCCCATTTTGCAGCTCTGAACAACCACTGAGCTTTCTGTCTTGATGCATGCCTGTTCTGGACATTGAAAATTGGTTTTTTGGTGAGGATCAGGGATGAAAAAAATCTTAGCTATAACAGTGCTTAACTCTATTTCACAAAATTTTATTCCTTAGTATTTAATTTCTCTTATTGAGTTTTCTTGGGTATCATATGAGCAACGTTGATATTGAGTTCATGGAAGATTAGGGCTATAAACTATGGCAAATAGGTGGCTGTGATTAGCGGACTTTGAGTCTTGAAAGTCCTTGATCTCAAAGTCAGATGGTGAGAGGTGGCTTGTATATATTTCTTGGCTGCCACTGGTTGCCTCATCAGTGTTGTTTATATTTAATCCTTAGGGTATTTTTTTTTTTTTTTTTGGCCATGCCATGTGGTATGCAAGATCTTAGTTCCCTGTCTAGGAATTGAACATGTACCCCCTGCAATGGAAATGCAGAGTCTTAACCATTGGACTGCCAGGGAATTCCCATTAATGCTTAGTACTTTTGTAATTTGAACTTTGAGAATTAAATAAAAATAGTTTATATTTTATTATTTAATTCCACAAATTGTTCAACAAGTCAGTAATTTAATTGTGTTGAGAAAATATTGACACCATCTGAATGAATATCTAGCACCTAGTTAAGCGAAGAGTCGGACACAACTTAGTGACTCAATAACAACAAAGTTAAGCCAAAAGTTATTTTCTCATATTAAGTGAAAGTTAAAGGTTAATGAAAAATAATTGTAAGAAATTAATTAAAAATTTTTGTTTATTTCAAAGATAATTTTGAATAACTAATAATCTGATTATATCACTTATGTATTTATATAAATTGCTAAAATGCATACATGGTTCTACACATTATAATTTATATCAGAAATAAATTACCTTAAAAGTTACTCAGTAAATACAAAATTAAATTCAATATTAATAGCTTTAAATCTTTAATTTTACTTAAAAAAATTATTTATTTATTTATTTGTCCACATGGCATGTAGGATCTTCCCCAACCAGGGACTGAGCCCATGCCCCCTGCACTGGTAGTGTGGAGCCTTAACCACTGGACCACCAGGGAAGTCCCAAATCTTTTAACTTAAAAAAATTATTCAGTCTTTCTTAACCTTGCATTGAATAAAAGGAATAAGCTTTAGTACGTATGATATACAGTGTATCTGTAGTATTAAATTTCATAGGGAAGGGGCAGTGAGGTAAAAAACATCTAAACAGGCTCCTGCTGCTGCTAAGTCACTTCAGTTGTGTCCGACTCTGTGTGACCCCAGAGACGGCAGCCCACCAGGCTCCCCCATCCCTGGGATTCTCCAGGCAAGAACACTGGAGTGGCTTGCCATTTCCTTTTCCAATGCATGAAAGTGAAAAGTGAAAATGAAGTCGCTCAGTCGTGTCCGACTGTTAGCGACCCCACGGACTACAGCCTACCAGGCTCCTCCGCAACAGGCTCCTAAGAGGTACTAATTATGACAAAAAGGTTGAGCAGCAGTAACATTGGTGTAGGTTTACCTCTTGGTAGGATGGTGAATAGTCCAGAACTTGGGGTGGTAGTACCTAGATTGGATGGAAATGACTCCCTGATTGTAGGTGCACCAGCTGACAGCTAGATGGTCCCACAGTATTTCCCTTTCCTGGAAATAGGGAGGAAGGGATAGGATGGAAGTGCAGAACAGGACAAGTGTTCTTCATCACACATATGGAGAAGAAATAGTCCCTGTTCTTACTGTGCTTAGAGTCCAGTTGGAGAGATAAGATAGAAACATGGAAAGTTCATTCATTTAGTCAGAATTGAATTCAGGATCTACAATAGAATATTTGACCAATTGCAGACAAACTTCAATTTGTGTACACTCTTCTGTCTGTTTATAATGTCCTTGTTAGTGCAGTGGTTTTGTGTTCCATCATTCTTTGTATGTGCAGTGTGTAATAATGACTGTCCGATATCACAGTTTTAGCTAAGATATGGAAGGAAATAACATTGGTCCCTGTTTGTTGGAGAGTTTGGCTTATGCCTCTCCAGGAGTTGTATTGAGAGGCAGCGGTACTGGTATTGCCGGGTTTGGGGGAACCAGTCAGTCAACGTTGTCAGGTGTGCCTGTGGGAGACCTAAGATTGGAATTCTGGAATCCTGAGCTTTGCTGCTGCTTTTGCCTCTCTGGATATCGGGCAGCCATTTACAGAGACAATGGAATATGCTTTTCTAAAACAAACAAATTTTAGAGTATATACTTTGCAGTTCAAAAGAGGATAGCTCAGCCTTGCAAATCACCTACCATCATAGCCTGTTGGCTGCACTTATGAATCAGCCAGGCCTGGGAGCTGACCTTCAGGAGGACTTTTCAGTGCTTCAAGTGGTGTTTAGGCCTCTTTGTTTCTTATGCTACTTTTCACCATTATTTGTCTTTGTAGGTGTCTCTGCAAACAGACTCATGGGTGGTGCAATGCAGCTAACCTTTCGCAAGATGGCATTCGACTATTACCCCTTCCACTGGGCAGGTAGGAGAAGGCTGAATGCGTGCAGTTTTAGTGTGGCTGAGGTGTTGAAGACTGATGCCTGAGTTCACCCCTGATTGTCCAGCAGAAGGTTGCCTGGGATTGCAGCACAGGCTCAGAGAGGTGTTGGCTGTAGTCTTTTTTCAAGAGGACATCTCTGGAAACTTGTGGGGTCTGCTGTTGATGACTCTTTATCATTGATGAGAAGTAGGAGGGGAAGCAGTGCCTGAGATGTGGCATTTGATTCTGTGCTCTGCCCCTCACTTCCACTAATTTTAGAGCCTTTCCAGTGGTCCATGGTCAAAGATGCAGCAGTCAGCAGCTGGCCTTTAGGGAGGCTTAGGAAAAATCACATACAGAATCCAGAAGAACTTGAGTGCTCTCACTGGATAATTTTTTCTTATCTTAGAGAATTTTGGATTGGTGGTAAGGGATCAGATTCTGAACTGTGGAAAGCTATACCAATGGAAAAGAATAATTAAGACATTGGATCATGATCTTAGGCTGAAATCTTTTTGCCTTGTTGCACAGGTGATAGCTGCAAACACTGGGTGCGTCACTGTGAGGCCATGGAGACCCGAGGCCAGTGGGCCCAGAGGCTGGTGACAGAATTTCAGAGTAAGATGGAGAAGTGGCACCAGGAGACAGATCTGAAACCACCCTGGCACCTGGGGGCAGACTCTTCCTTCCGGAGGAAAGCAGGTGGGTTATGAGGAGCTGGAGGAATCCCGTAACTCTGTCACTTGATATTTGCCTTTTGAGTATACAGTGGCAATAAAGCACTGGCCTGGCTAATTATGCTAACTTTATTGCACCAAGAGACATTCATGACTTTTTTTCTTTATGGGTCCTGTTTGTCTCCAGGCAGAGCTGCAATGTGGAAGAGCGGCTGTTAACATATCTATTCCGTGTTCATCTCTGTTGCCTTGGTCTGAAGGAGAAGATGATTTTTGAGTTCCCTCCAGAAGCTTGCCAGTGTTGACAAGCTCTTTTCTACACGTACTATTAATGATCTTAAGAGTTTTTACTTTCTGAGTTCTGTTAATGAGAACTGAGTGTATCTGAATCTCTTTCCCACCTTCTTATTTTTACTTAGATTCTTTCTCCAGTCCTCGAAAGAGCCCCCTAGAAAGAAGCCCTTCTCAGGGCCGGCAGACAGTCTTTCGGCCTCCAGCATGGAACCGCCTGCGCTCTAGCTGTTTGGTCATAAGGGTGGATGACTTGGACATCCACCAGGTAAGGAGCCCATGATATGGGGAAACAGGGCTGCAAAGGCGGGGAAGCAGTTCATTCATTCATGTCTCTGCTTTTTAATATGCTGTGTAGGTTTGTCATAGCTTTTCTTCCAAGGAGCAAGCATCTTTTAATTTCATGGCTGCAGTCACCATCTGCAGTGACTTTGGAGCCCAAGAAAACAGTCTGTCACTGTTTCCATTTTTTCCCCATCTCTTTGTCATGAAGTGAGAAGTGATGGGACCAGATGCCATGATCTTTTTTTTTTTTTTTTGATTTTTCTTTTTGTTTTTTAATTTTTTTTTTCTTTTTGTTTTTTTTTCATTTTTTTTCTTTTTGTTTTGATCTTAGTTTTTCAAATGTTGAGTTTTAAGCCAGCTTTTTCACTCTCTTCTTTCACTTTCATCAAGAGGCTCTTTAGTTTCTCTTTGCTTTCTGCCTTAAGGCTGGTATCATCTATGTATCTGAGGTATTGATATTTCTCATGGCAATCTTGATTCCAGCTTGTGCTTCATCTAGTCCAGTATTTTGCATGATGTACTCTACATATAAGTTAAATAAGCCAAGTGACAATATACAGCCTTGACGTACTCCTTTCCCAATTAGGAACCAGTTCATTGTTCATATCTGCTTTTAACTATTGCTTCTTGACCCGCATACAGATTTCTCAGGAGGCAGGTAAGGTGGTCTGGTATTCCCATCTCTTTCAGAATTTTCCACAGTTTGTTGTGATCCACACAGTCAAAAGCTTTAGCACAGTCAATAAAGCAGAGGTAGATGTTTTTCTGGAATTCTCTTGCTTTTTCTATGATCCAACGGATGTTAGCAATTTGATCTCTGGTTCCTCTGCATTATCTAAATCCAGCTTGAACGTCTGAAAGTTCTCGGTTCACATACTGTTGAAGCCTAGCTTGGAGAATTTTGAGCATTACTTTGCTAGCATGTGAGATGAGTACAATTGTGTGGTAGTTTGAACACTCTTTGGCATTGCCTTTCTTTGGGATTGGAATGAAAACTGACTTTTTCCAGTCCTGTAGCCACTGCTGAGTTTTCCAAATTTGCTGGCATATTGAGTGGAGCACTTTCACAGTATCATCTTTTTAGGATTTGAAATAGATCAGTTGGAATTCTATCACCTCCACTAGCTTTGTTCATCGTGATGCTTCCTAAGGCCCACTTGACTTCAAATTCCAGGATGTCTGGCTCTACGTGAGTGATCACACCATCATGGTTATCTGGGTCATTGAGATATTTTTTTGTATAGTTTTTCTGTGTATTCTTGCCACCTCTTCTTAATATCTTCTGCTTCTGTTAGGTCCATACCATTTCTGTCCTTTATTGAGCCCATCTTTGCAGGAAATGTTCCCTTGGTATCTCTGATTTTCTTGAAGAGATCTGTAGTCTTTCCCATTCTATTGTTTTGCTCTATTTCTTTGCAGTGATCACTGAGGAAGGTTTTCTTATCTCTCCTTGCTATTCTTTGGAACTCTGCATTCAGATGGATGTATCTTTCCTTTTCTTCTTTGCCTTTCACTTCTCTTCTTTTCTCAGCTATTTGTAAGGCCTCCTCAGACAACTGTTTTGCCTTTTTGAATTTCTTCTTCTTGGGGATGGTTTTGATCACTGCCTCCTGTACAGTTTTATGAACCTCCGTCCATAGTTCTTCAGGCATTCTATCTATCAGATCTAATCCCTTGAATCTATTTGTCACTTCCTCTGTATAATTGTAAAGGATTTGATTTAAGTCATACCTGAATGGTCTAGTGGTTTTCCCTACTTTCTTCAATTTAAGTCTGAATTTGGCAATAAGGAGTTCATGATCTGAGCCACAGTTAGCTCCTGGTCTTGTTTCTGCTGACTGTGTATAGAGCTTCTTCATCTTCGGCTGCAAAGACTATAATCAATCTGATTTTGGTATTGGCCATCTGGTGATGTCCATGTGTAGAGTCTTCTCTTGTGTTGTTGGAAGAGGGTGTTTGCTATGACCAGTGTATGCTCTTGGAAAAACTCTCTTAGCCTTTGCGCTGCTTCATTCTGTACTCCAGGCTCAAACTTTCTTGTTATTCCAAGTATTGACTTCCTACTTTTGTATTCTAGTCCTCTTATGATGAAAAGGACATCTATTTTTGGTGTTAGTTCTAGAATGTTTTGTAGGTCTTCATAGAACCATTCAACTTCAGCTTCTTTGGCATAGACTTAAATTACTGTGATATTGAATGGTTTGCCTTGGAAATGAACAGAGATCATTCTGTTGTTTTTGAGATTGTACCTACTTACTGCATTTCGGACTCTTGTTAACTATGAGGGCTACTCCATTTCTTTTAAGGGATTCTTGCCCACAGTAGATACAATGGTCTGATATAATTCCTTTGAATACCCCACTACAAACCTTTCATGAGAAAGATGAACTCACAGATCGTGTTTGTCAGGTGTGAGAATGCCTGGCATCCATGTGAAAATCACTCTATTCCCCGTGACAGACACTGGAAGAATTAATTATAGAAGCTTTATCCTACCTCAGAGGAAGCTGGAAATTCTGTTTGGGGTGTGGTACGGATGCTAACAGCCACTTGTGGTTGCCTAGGTTTCAACAGCTGGACAGCCAAGTAAGAAGCCTTCGACACTCCTGTCCTGCAGTCGGAATCTTCACAACCTCCCTACTCAGGTCTCTGCCATTCATATTGAGTTCACAGAGTATTACTTCCCTGATAATCAGGAGCTGCCAGGTAAGCATCTGCCCTGGTCATTTCCTCCCGTCTAACTCATCCTGTTCACATTAGTCAGCCTTGGAGTCTCTGTTCCTATTCTGTTTGTTAGGAGTTTTAGGTGTTTGAGTTAGTGTGGCACACTTTTGTTGAAAACTCTGCCCAGAAGATTCCTTGGCTCTCTCTTTTTTTAAATGTATGTATTTTTGGCTGTGCTGGGCTCTGTGGCGGTGTGTGGGCTTCCTCTAGGCGAGCAGAGGCTGCTGTCTGCTTCAGTGCAGGGACTTCTCGTCGTTGCTTCTCTCGTTGCGGAGCACAGGTTCTGGGTGCGCGGCTCAGTAGTTGTGGCACATGGGCTTAGTTGCCCTCTGGCGTGTGGGACCTTCTGGCACTGGGGATCAAACCTGAGTCCCCTACATTGGCAGGTGGACTCTTAACCACTGGACCACCAGCGAAGTCCGATACCTTTGCTCTCTTGATAATAAAATGAATATTAGCTGGTAAGTAAGAGTCAAGCAGTTACTTCATTTGCGGCAATTCTTTTTCTCTGCTTTCCAGTTCCCTGTCCCAATCTTTACATTCAGGTGAATGGTCTGACATTTACTATGGATCCTGCCAGCTTACTCTGGGGAAACCTCTTCTGCCTGGATTTGTACCGCAGCTTGGAGCAGTTCAAAGCTATCTACAAGCTGGAAGGTTCCAGCCAGAAAGATGAACATCTGGACATCCGCCTGGATGCCTTCTGGTTGAAGGTAAGGTAGAGAGTGGGATTTCTGTTCCCTATTGGCAGCCACAGTTGCATTTCTACCATGACTGTAATTCAAGGTTCTGCTCTGCCCATTGGATAGAAAGAAGAAAAGCAGTTTTACAACCCAAATGGTCCGACATGCGTGTGTTAATGGTGGGTTGCAGAGATGCTCAGCTGGCCGTTCTGAACTGGGTTTCATTTTCTCTCTGAAGGTGAGCTTCCCGCTGGAGAAGAGAGAGCGGGCTGTGTTGCATCGTCCCCAGTCCCTTGTCCTCTGTGCATCAGGCATGACTGCCACCAATACACGTCACGCTCCATACTGTAGCTGTCCAGACCTCCAGAGTCTCTTCCGGGGTTTTGCTGCTACTGAGTTCTTTCATTCCAGTTATGTTCAGTTTCCCAAGGTACCAGGCGGCTTCAGCTTTCTGCACATGTTTTTTATGGATCACGCCTTCCAGATGGATTCCTGCCTCCCTCAGTCTAGTGTTCTCCCTCCTCAGAGGCTTAAAGCTTCCCAGGACCTCTGGTCCATCCACTTCACCCAGATCTCCTTGGACTTTGAGGGAACAGAGAACTTCAAAGGCCACACCTTGAATTTTGTGGCCGCCTTCCCCTTGTCCATTTGGGCCTGCCTGCCCCTCCGCTGGCAACAAGCACAGGCACGAAAGCTGCGTATGGCCACAGAAGGGAGACTGAAACCGTCCGCCAGCTTTGGCAGTCCTGTCCATTCTGAGGCCCTGGCCCCTGACACTGTGTCCCATCAGAGGTCAAAGACTGAGCATGATTTGAAAAGCCTGTCAGGCCTTCCGGAAGTCATGGAGATCCCAAAAGAAGGCAGCGGCGGTGTGGACAGCAACGGGCCTCTGATGGAGCTGGAGGACACGGCGGGCGTGCACATGCTTGTGCACTCCCCTGCGCACATCTGCCTGCGGCTCGACCACTACCAGTACCTGGCCCTCCTTCGCCTGAAGGAGGTGCTTCAGGATCTTCAGGAGCAGCTGACTAAGGATACAGAGGCCATGACTGGGGCTCCCCTGCAGGACCAGACAGCCTGCATTGGCGTCCTCTTTCCCAGCGCGGAGGTGGTTCTGCTCATGCATCCTCCCCCTGGGGCTGATGAGGCTGACTCTGAGGGTTCAGATACTACCAGCCTGATAGATTCAGAGCTGTCTCCTTCAGAGGACCGGGAGCTGAAGTCTGACGCCTCCTCAGAACAGGGCCCAGCAAGCCCCGAGAAGGTTCTGGAAGACAGTGGCATTGAACATCTGGATGCATCCCAGGACAGGCCATTGCCTCTCCACAGCAACGGAGAAGTACAGGGTGCAGGTTCTCTTGCCCAGCAGGAGGCAGGGAAGGGCCACAAGGCAGTTGATTCCTTACAGGCCAAGAGACCAAGCAGAGCCCAAGCATCTGACTCACCAGCTGCGTTGAAGCCCCCAGGGAGCAGGGATTCTGGTCTGAATGGACAGGGTGAGCTCATCCCCTTGAAGAACAAAGAAGGAGAATTATCAAGTGCTATTCACATGACCAAGGATGCCACCAAGGAGGCACTGCATGCCACCATGGACTTCACCAAGGAAGCTATGTCACTGACCAAGGATGCCTTCAGTCTGGGCAGAGACCGAATGACCTCCACCATGCACAAGATGCTGTCTCTGCCCCCAGCCAAGTGAGTGGTTCTCTGCCTCCCTCAGTCACTTCATCTTTTCCTTCTAGCTTTGGCTACGGGGCTCAGGCCTCCTGCCATGCACATTTGTAGACTGGGAAGTGCCTGTAGTCCAGGAGTGTGTGTAAAATGGGCTAGTTAATGTGGCAAAGGCTTTAGTTTTCAGAGTTGCCTGGAGAGCAGCAGAGGAACTTTCAGGTATTTAGAGGATAATAGGTATTTCAGTCAGAGAGATTTTATTTTCAGGACTACATCTAATCCTGTGATGGGGAAGAACCCAGAATTATAATAAAATAACATAATCCCATGAATTTTCACATGCCTCCATGTATCTTAGTCTGGTCTTGGGCAATTTTCAAGTCAACATTTATTGTTTCGTAGCATCAAGTTATCTCTTTCACTGATTCCCTATTGTTGATACAGATATACTGTATCAGAATAATAATGCCAGTATGATATTTTATTCTTTTCTGTGGGCCCTTGGGTAATATTTTGTTTGATGTAATCCCACAATAGTCTGTGGAGTTTGCTGCAGATGTTCATAGCCCAATTTATAGCTGAGGAAATGGAGGCTTCAGAGACCAGAGCCCTGTCTTTTATACATTGAAAAGCTGGATCCTGTCTTTTATACATTGAAAAGCTGGAGCTTTGGATTTGCTCTTTGTGGTACACCTATCAATATCTGCCAGGGTAATAAAGAGGGGAGAATTTCATCCATTCATGTCACAAATATTTTCTGAGCCCTTACTGTGCACGAGGCCCTGCATTAGGCATTGGGGCTATAGTAGGGAGTGAGCAGAAAACACAGAAATGTGCAGTCGGAAGGGAGGGAAGGCATAGATTTTTTCCACGAGTGTCTGTGCTTTCAGAAAGGATGATGAGAACTATGGAAAATCTTTGCTGAGAAGATCAATGGCTTTAGACTTTTGTTTAAGAGGATTTTCTTAAATTGGTCTCAAAGCAAAGCCTGCAAGTGGGCTTCTTCCTGCTTGGCCAAGATAGCCTAGGAGGAAAGAGAAGGAAAGCTTAAAAGATAAATTATATAATAATACTAGGCAAGATTTATTGACTGCTTTCTATGTGTCAGAAACTGTCCTAAATATTACAATATTAACCCAATGAATTATAAGAACCCTATAAGCAAGGAACTAATATCACTCCCCATTTTACAGATGAGGAAACTGAGGCTCAGAGAGGTAACAAACTTACTCAAGATCACACAGCTTGTGAGTGTTGGGGTGAGGATTGAGAGCCTGAACTCCCAGTCACCAAAGGTGCTGCCTTTACCAAATGCAGATGGGCGAGGGCTGGGGACAGAGGGAGGTGAAAGGAGAAAAGAAAGGTGTGTGTGACACGGGCTCGTTCAAACACCAGCACCGACTTCCCCACTGCCCAGGCTGGCGGCCTTTTCTCAGTCCACTTTCTCCAGGACTCCAGCCCTTCCAGTCAGTCCATCCTGAGTGTTTGTAACCCTGCGCAGTTACTCACACTTCTCTGAAGTAGTCATCTTTTTCCTTGGCTGCTCTCTTCTTCCTTTTATCCTATAAATGTAACTGTTCCAAGGCACTAGGCTATCCATATTCTGATCACTTTTATCATCGTTTTATTTTTTAAATTATAAAAATGGGGTCTTCTTTGGTGGTCCAGTGATTAAGACTCCATGTTTCCACCATAAAGAGCCCGGGTTCAGTCTGTGGTTGGGGAACTAAGATCCTACATGCCACATGGCATGGCGCCCACCCCACTGAAAAATTATCAAAATAATTTGTGTTCATTTTGTCGATATGTAGAAAATAAAAGAATGAAGAAGCAAACATAAAAGTCACTGTAATGACACTATCCAGTGCGTGCGTGACGTGCTCAGTTGCTGCAGTCGTGTCGACTCTGCGACCTGCAAAGGCTCCTCTGTCCGTGGGATTCTCCGGGCAACAATACTGGAGTGGGTTGCCATGCCCTCCTTCAGGGGATCTTCCCGACCCAGGGATTGAACCTGTGTCTCTTATGTCTTCTGCACTGGCAGGCAGGTTCTTCACCACTAGCTGGACCTGGAAAGCCCGACACTATCCAGAGCTAGCCCTCATTGACTTTCGAATCTTCCAGATTTTATACATGTATTTATGTGTCCATGTGAATGCTTGTACATGTTTGCACAATTTTTTTAATAGGATTATGTTATTTCTATAGAATATAGAAAATTCCCACTTTTATTCACTTTGTTTAAGATTCCCATTCATGAAGTACTTGAATATATAATTTTTAATTGCCCTATTTTTGTTGTTGCTCAGTTGTGTCTGACTCCTTGTGACCCCATGGACTGTAGCACGCCAGGCTTTCCTGTCTTTCACCAACTCCTGGAGGTTGCTCAAACTCATGTCCATCAAGTCGCTGATGCCATCCAACCATCTCATCCTCTGTCGTCCCCTTCTCCTCCTGCCTTCAGTCTTTCCCGGCATCAGGTTCTTTTCCAATGAGTCAGTTCTTCTCATCAGGTGACCAAAGTATTGGAGCTTCAGCTTCAACATTAGTACTTCCAATGTATTTTCAGGACTGATCTCCTTTAGGATTGACTGGTTTGATCTCCTTGCAGTCCAAGGGACTCTCAAGAGTCTTCTCCAACACCACAGTTCAAAAGCATCAATTCTTTGGTGAATTGGTTTATTATATTCTTGCAAATAGATACATTATAATTTATTCATCCAGTTCACAATCTAGGCTTGCGGGGTTGTTTAGTCTGGTTCTACTTTTTTCTCTGGTGAAACCAATGCTGTGTTAAATGTTCTTATTTTTATGAACATGACTCTTTATTCATATCTCAATCTTTTATTTTAGAATACAATAAAATCTTTAGAATAAAGATTTTATTAGAATAAAACCTAGGAAGTGGAATTATCGGGTCACACACTACGAACGTTTTAAGGTTCTTTTAAGTTGTTTAAAGGTTCTTTTAAACCTTAAACAATTTAAGGTTCTTCATTCATTTAAGATGAATTTGCCAAACGTTCAGATTTAGATCACTTTGCATTTTTGAATACATTTTGTTAACTCTTGAACAATATGGGAGTTAGGGGCACTGAATCTCTGTGCAGTTGAAAATCTGCATGTAACTTGTAGTTGGCCTTACCTGTAGAATGGTTCCTGCATATCTGTGGTTTCAGCGCATCCATAGATTCAGGTAACTGTAGACCATGTAGTCCTGTGTGTGCATGCTCAGTCACTGAGGCATGCCCAGCTCTTTGCGACCCCATGGACTGTAGCCCGCCAGGCGCCTCTGTCCATGGGATTTCCCAGGCAAGAATGCTGGAGTGGGTTGCGATTTCCTTCTCCAGGGGATCTTCCTGACTCAGGGACTGAACCTGCATCTCCTACATTGCAGGTGGATTCTTTACCACTGAGCCACCTGGGAAGCCCTGTAGTACTAAAATCTGTACTGTTGAGAAAAGAATACATATAAGTGCACCTGTGCAGTTCAAACCTGTGATGTTCAAGGGTCAGCTGTACTTTCTCTCTTGGTTATTTTGTCCATTGACTCACTTCTGCAAGAGTCCTTATTTTCAGTCCTGATTTCCTTCCCTCCCCTGCTGTTCCTTTAAAACTATCTACTGCACATAGTTCCACATGGCTCTCCAGGGGTGCCTTGAACCTCACATGTGTAAAACTAAATTCCTTATCCCAGACCAGCTCTTTTTTTCTTTATTTTTTGGGTGGCCTCATTCTCCTGCTCATTCAAGCTCTGCCTTTTCCAGGCATTTGTCAGGTTCTGACCATACTTTTAAATTTAGTCATACTTCAGAATCATCTGGAGGCTTGTTAAAACACAGAGTGCTGAGCCCTACCCTCAGAGTTCCTCTTCCAGGAGGTCTGAGATGAAGCCTGAGAAGTTACTTTTTAATAAATTCTCCTTTAGATACTAATGCTCCTAGGAGGGTGACTCTGAGTATAGGGCTCTAGGGAGTCTCACATCAGTTTTTCCTGTCTGCTCCCACAGGTGGAGTATTTTAGTAAACTGTTGGTTGATTTTCTTGTTGGATGTCTTTCCATCTCTAGCTTATTTGAAAAAGGCAGGTCAGACTTCCTAAAACACAGGTGTAATCCTATTATTTCCCTATTCTAAACCCTTCTGGCCTTTTCTTTTTTCTGAGTTGAGTTTGAACTTCTTAGTGTGGTATTATCAATTATTGTGATATATCCATATGGCACATTATATTTTTTTAAAAATAGACTATTTTCTAGAGCAGTTTTAGCGACATAGCAATATTGAGTGGACAGTACAGAGATTTCTCATCTCTCTCCTACACGTCATAGTTTTCAGAGCACTTTCATGCATTGTCTTCTATCCAGGGTTTCCTATGATCTGGCTGCAACTCATGTGGTTAAGTGAAAAGAGCACTTAGCAAGAAGTTAGGAGACTTGGGTTCTTCTTAATTCTACCTTTAGCTGAAACTGAGTCAGTTTCTTCACCTGTATCATAGGAGGGTGGACTCAAAAGGTCTTTACAAGTTTCTTTAAAGAAACCTTCTAACTTTGACTTCTGTTGCTCTTCCCCAGCAAAGCCTGTGCTCCAGCTGAGCTACGCTGCTTGCTAGTCTGCAGGGTACCTTTTGTTTTCTGGTGCAACAACTTTGTTCAGGCTGATTCTTCCCCACGGAAGGCCCTCTGTGCTGTCTCCTTCACAGTCTTTCAAGGACCACCTCACACATCATCTCTTTCCTCAGAGCCATTCCTGATCCCCTTCTTTTCATCGTTTCCCTTTTTTTGGCATTGGCTAGCCTTTGGCTTGTATCCCTGTCCCTCTTACAGTGTGTGACTTATTACCGTGTAATGTTATTTGTGTATAGTCCCCTGTCTCCTGATAGAATACACATTTTTTGAGGACAGGGAGGGTGTCTTATTTGTCACTGGCCACCACTGCCCTGTGTCTTGTGTGGTGCTTTGTATGCAGAAGTTACTCAGTAAATGCTTGAGGAATGGCTTTGGGTACAACTCATAAGCACCAGGGCTGTAGGTAGTAGGTCTCTGCTATAGATAGGATAATCCTGAATAACCTTGACATTTGACATGGGAGAACTGCCTGTGCAGTTTGAAATGCTGGAATAGGAGGGTTCAGAAAGGCCCAGCAGTTGAAAAATGGTGTGACCCCCTTCTACAGAAGGTAATAGTTGACCTCAAAGTTTATGCTTACAGTAGTTGTCTGGGCTGAAAAGGGTGGGTTTTGCAAGGGAATGAAACAATGTGCCTCCTAAGCCACATTCGTGGTTTCTGTTTTTGTTTTTCAAACAGGGAGCCTGTGGCCAAGGTAGACGAAGGGGCGGCAGCCCCCGTAAGTGGAGGTGCTGCCCGACTCCGATTTTTCTCCATGAAGAGGACAGTATCCCAGCAGTCATTTGATGGCGTCTCGTTGGATAACAGTGGCCCTGAAGACCGGATTTCAGTGGACAGTGACGGCAGTGAGAGCTTCGTGATGCTCTTGGAGTCTGGTAAGTGGACGCAGAGCCAGGCAGAGTCGTAGAGCCTCAAGAGGGCTCTTCTGGTGCCTGTATTCAGACCAGCAGGACGCAGAAGGGGCTGAGCTCTGAGGAAGCAGACATTTTCTTAATCAAAGCCAAAGAAGAGCGAAGTTTTCGTGGATTTGTGAGTCTGAATTTATCCTCACATCTTCTAGGTTATTGATAGGTATTTGACCCTTATCACAGAACAACACTCAAAGAAGAGAGCGCTAGTCTTAGAGCCGTGGAGCGATGGCAGTAGGTTAACTTTGTGGCTGTGTCAATGCTGTGTGTGTGTGTTTCCTATCTTTTGCTTAACTATGTGTTTCATTGTTGGAAAATAACCAGGAGCTTTTTGTCTATAGTACAATGAGTAACTTTCAGGAGTTAGATTAAACCCCACTAGGAGTTAGACTAATTCTTTCAGCTTATCAAAATGAAAACTTTTAAAATCGGCCCTTGTGTGCATGCTAAGTCGCTTCAGTTGTGCCCAGCTCTTTGCAACCCTATGGACTGTAGCCCACCAGGCTCTCTGTCCATGGGATTCTCTAGGCAAGAATACTGGAGTGGGTTGCCATGCCCTCCTCCAGGGGATCTTCCCTACTCAAGGATCGAACTCGCGTCTCTTGTGGCTCCTGCATTGCAGATGGATTCTTTACCGCTGAGCAACCAGGGAAGCGTAAAATCGTCACTTAAGAGTATCTAAATGAAAATAAAAAGAGAATATACTGTTTCTTAAACTGGATGGCATATCCATGTTTGTTTTATTATTAATTTCTTGTGGAAAAATCCAAATATTTAAAAATAGAATCAAATAATGAACCTCATATACCCATTACCTAGCTTGGGATATTAAGAACTCATGGCAGTTTTTTTAAAAATTATTTTTATTTGGAAAGGTTTCCATTTCCAAATATGATCACAACTGCCATATGACAGATTTTCGACAAAATCTTTATTATTACTGTCCCAGTTCATTTCAGTTTAGTCGCCCAGTCATGTCTGACTCTTTGCAACCCCATGGACTGCAGCACACCAGGCCTCCTTGTCCATCACCAATTCCCAGAGTTTACTCAAACCCATGTCCATTGAGTTAGTGATGCCATCCAACCAGCTCATCCCTTGTCGTCCCCTTCTCCTCCTGCCTTCAATCTTTCCCAGTATCAGGGTCTTTTCCAGTGAGTCAGTTCTTTGCATTGGGTGGCCACAGTATTGGAGTTTCAGCTTCAGCATCAGTCCTTCCAGTGAATATTCAGGACTGATCTCCTTTAGGATGGACTGGTTGGATCTGCTTGCAGTCCAAGGGACTCTCGAGTCTTCTCTAACACCACAGTTCAAAAGCATCAATTCTTCGGCATTCAGCTTTCTTTGTAGTCCAACTCTCACATCTATACATGACTACTGGAAAAACCATGGCTTTGACTAGACGGACCTTTGTTGGCAGAGTAATGTCTCTGCTTTTTAATATGCTGTCCAGGTTGATCATAACTTTCCTTCCAAGGAGCCAGCGTCTTTTAATTTCATGGCTGCAATCACCATCTGCAGTGATTTTGGAGCCCAAAAAAGTAAAGTCTCTCATAGTTTCCACTGTTTGCCCATCTATTTGCCATAAAGCGATGGGACCAGATGTCATGGCAATTCTTATTTCATTTATTCTTCTGCCCTCTTCCCTTCTTTCCATATTACTTTGAAGCAAATCCCAACCATATCATTTTATCCATAAATATATAAATATGTTCATTACACATCTCTAGAAAATACAGATTTTTAACCAAATTAAAAGTTTTTAAAATTATGGTAAAATGTACATAACATAAAATTTACCATCGTAATTATTTTTAACTATAATTTAGTAGCATCAAGTACCTTCAGATCATTGTACAACCATCACCCACTATCTATCTCTAGAGCCTTTTCATCTTGCAAAACTGAAAGCCTATACACATTAAACAATAACTGCTCATTCCCTCTTCCACCAGCCGCTAGCAACCACCATTCTACTTTCTGTCTCCATGAATTTGACCACTTTAGGTACCTCACGTAAATGGAATTGTACATGACTGGCTTATTTCATTTAACATGATGTCTCTGTGGTTCATTTATGCTGTATGTAGCATGTGTCAGAATTTCCTTCCTTTTTAAAGCTAGTATTTATTTTCCATTTGTACCACATTTTGTTTAACCGTTTTTCGGTCCATAGACACTTGGGTTGCTTCCATTTACAGGCTTTTTTCAACATGAACAAATACCATTGTCACACTTTAAAAAATTAACAATAATTCCCTAAATTCATTAAATATCCAGTTAGTCTTGAAATTTCCAGTTTTCTCATGAATGTCATAAGTTTTTTGTTTTTACAATTGTCACTAGAGATTGGATTTGAGTAAAATTTTTTGACTCTCCAACTCTTGTTATCTTTCTTTTGCAGAGTCTGGTCCAGAATCTCTTCCACCGGGATCTCTTCCCAATGCTGTGGACAGTGCTGGTGTTCAAGAGAACCCTGTTGTGGATAGTTATGGCCAGGGGTCGCCAGAGGCCAACAGTTCGGTCTCACCCAGTGGGGAAGACCTCAGTCTTCACCTGGTCAGCTGTTCTACTTTCTTCTCTGCAGAGGGTGGGCTCTCAGCTGGCAGCTTGGGACTCAGCTAAGCGTGTCTCCTGTTACAGGTCTCAGTTCTGGTCCTGAAGGTGCATGAGGTGTCTCTGGGGATTGAGGTACGTGGTGAGGACCTGACTGTGGCCCTGCAAGCAGAGAAGCTGACCCTCCAGCAGCCGGGAACCGTGGGACTCTGGCAGTTCCTGCACGGACAGTGCCCAGGTAAGGATGGTGGGATTCCAGGAGAGCTAGTGGGATTTGAGCTGGGGTAGAGAGGAGGACAGTCAGAGCTTAAGCTGCTCCTGTCCTGTGCTCCAGGGGCAGCCAGCTGAGTGCCAAGTCCTTGGCGCTTCTCTCCAGCAGCCGTTAGGGGGAGGAAGAAGTCTAACGAAGCCTCCTCCTCACAAGGAGCCGCCCAGAGCTCTCGCTGAGGCTTTGTGCCCGGCAGGCTGGTCTCCATCCTCACCTCCCCAGTGCCCCTTACCCTCATATGTGAGCACAGTGTCCACTTGTTTGTTTGTGGGGCTGCTAACATCAAGCTGTATCTGATCAGGGAGCTTCTGATTCAGTCCTTTGATGTAAATTATCATTTATACTTTAAAAGATGGCAGGGAAAATCTGGACTTAAACTACATGCTTCGTTTTTTAAAAATTTTATTTTTAAATATTGAGTAGATATGCTTGTAAAGTAGAATGCTTATAAAAAATATATATAAGGTATAAAATAATCACAAAACAATGAATGCATGTACCTACTACCTAGTTTAATAAATAGAACAGTACCATTAAGTTTGAGCCCCGGGAGCCCCTCTCCAGAACCTTCCTCTTGCCTCTCACCTATCATAGGGGATCACTATCCTGAATTTGTATTTTTCATTTTCTTGCTTTACAATTCTTCCACATGTTTTTTTTTTATCAGTGTATTTAGCTGTGTAGGCTTTTGAGTTTTTCTAAGTGGAATTATTGTTTATATTCTTTTGTGATTTTCTCCTTTCAAGTACTATGATTTCACATCCTTCTAGGTTGTTGAGTTAGCTGTAATTCATTCATTTTCACTACTTTATAATATTCTATTGGAGAAATGTATGACTTTTTAAACAACTGCTTTAATGAGGTATAATATGCGTACTATGAAATTCACTCTTTGTGTGTACTTTGATAAATATTAGTAAGCTTCCAGAGTTCTGCAACCATCACCATCACCCCCAAAATCTCTCTTGTACTCATTACTCTGTTCACGTCTTCATTCTATTCTGAACAGACATGTGGTTTGTTTCCACTTTTTTTTGCTGTTTCAAATAGGGTTCTTTTGACATGCCCATCCTTGTATATGTCTCCTGTTACGTATGTTGGAGAGTTTCTCCAGGTTTATGTTCCTGAGGAAATAGTTGCTAGGTCATTAGGGTAGGTATAGCTGTCATTTTGCTAGATAATGCCCATTTTTTCCCCAGAACGGTTGTACCAATTTACAGGTATATAGGTATGTAAGTTGCTTCATAGCCTTGGCTGCACCTGAGCTTATTCTTCATGCAGTTTTGAGTAAATTAACATAGATCCTGCTTGGCTTCCTGAGAGAAAGATGAGAAGATCAAGACTTGGAGAAAGGAAGAGATGATCAAATTTAGCAGAGTTGAGGGTCCACTGTTTGTTTATTCATTTTTGGCTGTGCTGTATGGCTTGTAAGATCTCAATTCCTCAACCAGGGGATGAACCTGGGTCCTAGCAGTGAAAGAGTTGAGATCTAACTACTAGACCATCAGGGAACTCCCGAGGGTCCTCTGTTTCAGCTTCACCTTGGCTATTAGCCCACTGCCTCTGATTCTAAGCAAGACCAGCTTTTTAATTGGTCCTTAATGTCCCTCCTACCATGAGAGGCATTAAAGCAGACTGGCCAAGCCCATGGTCTTTGCAGTCAGGCAGCTTGCATGCAGCTCCTACCTTGCTACTTGCAAACTGTGTTACTTTGTTGGTTTTAAAAAAAGTGTTTATTTTTGGCTACACTGGGTCTTTGTTGCTGTGTGTGGGCTTTCTCTAGTTGCAGTGAGTGGGGAGTACTCTGGAGTTGCAGCACGTGGGCTTCTTATTGCAGTGGGTTCTGTTGTTGCAGAGCACAGGCTCTAGAACATGGGCTGCAGTAGTTGTGGTGCAAGGGCTTTGTTGCCCTGTGGTATGTGGGATCTTCCCAGAACAGGGACCAGACCCTGTCCCCTTCCTTGGCAGGCAGACTGAACCACTGGACCACCAGGGAAGTCCACAACCTTTGCTGCTTTGGCAGGTTACTCTCTGTGCCTCAGTTCTCTCATCTGTAAAATGGGAAGATAATAACACTTCTGGTACAGGGCTGTTATGAATATTCAGTTCAGTTCAGTCACTCAGTCGTGTCCGACTCTTTGCGACCCATGGACTGCAGCACGCCAGGCCTCCCTGTCCATCACCAACTCCCGGAGTTTACTCAAACTCATGTCCATTGAGTCAGTGATGCCATCCAACCATCGCATCCTCTGTCGTCCCCTTCTCCTCCTGCCCTCAATCTTTCCCAGCATCAGGGTCTTTTCAAATGAGTCCACTCTTTGCATCAGGTGGCCAAAGAATTGGAGTTTCAGCTTCAACATCAGTCCTTCCAATGAATATTCAGGACTGATCTCCTTTAGGATGGACTGGTTGGATCTGCTTGCAGTCCAAGGGACTCTCAAGAGTCTTCTCCAACACCACAGTTCAAAAGCATCAATTCTTTGACGCTCAGCTTTCTTTATAATCCAACTCTCACATCTATACATGCTACTGGAAAAACCATAGCCTTGACTAGATGGACCTTTGTTGGCAAAGTAATGTTTCTGCTTTTTAATATGCTGTCTAGGTTGGTAATAACTTTTCTTCCAAGGAGTAAGTGTCTTTTAATTTTATGGCTGTAGTCACCATCTGCGGTGATTTTGAAGCCCCCCCAAATAAAGTCTGACACTGTTTCCACTGTTTCCCCATCTATTTGTCATGAAGTGATGGGACTGGATGCCATGATCTTAGTTTTCTGAATGTTGAGCTTTAAGCCAACTTTTTCACTCTCCTCTTTCACTTTCATCAAGAGGCTCTTTAGTTCTTCTTCACTTTCTGCCATAAGGGTCATCTGCATATCTGAGGTTATTGATATTTCTCCTGGCAATCTTGATTCCAGCTTGTGCTTCCTCCAGCCCAGGGTCTCTCATGATGTACTCTGCATATAAGTTAAATAAGCAGGGTGACAATATACAGCCTTGACGTACTCCTTTCACTATTTGGAACCAGTCTGTTGTTCCATGTCCAGTTCTAACTGTTGCTTCCTGACTTGCATACAGGTTTCTCAAGAGGCAGGTTTGGTGGTCTGGTATTCCCATCTCTTTCAAAATTTTCCACAGTTTATTGTGATCCACACAGTCAAAGGCTTTGGCATAGTCAATAAAGCAGAAATAGATGTTTTTCTGGAACTCCCTTGCTTTTTCAGTGATCCAGTGGATGTTGGCAGTTTGATCTCTGGTTCCTCTGCCTTTTCTAAAACCAGCCAACATCAGGAAGTTCATGGTTCATGTATTACTGAAGCCTGGCTTGGAGAATTTTGAGCATTACTTTACTAGCGTGTGAGATGAGTGCGATTGTGCAGTAGTTTGAGCCTTCTTTGGCATTGCCTTTCTTAGGGATTGGAATGAAAACTGACTTTTTCCAGTCCTGTGGCCACTGCTGAGTTTTCCAAATTTGCTGGCATATTGAGTGCAGCACTTTCACAGCATCATGTTTTAGGGTTTGAAATAGCTCAACTGGAATTCCATCACCTCCACTAGCTTTGTTCGTAGTGATGCTTCCTAAGGCCCACCTGACTTCACATTCCAGGATGCCTGGCTCTAGGTCAGTGATCACACCATCATGAAAAAAGATGTCCTTTTCATTATAGGGGACTGGAACGCAAAAATAGGAAGTCAAGAAACACCTGGAGTAACAGGCAAAGTTGGCTATGGAGTACAGAATGAAGCAGGCCAAAGGCTAATAGTTTCGCCAAGAGAATGCACTGGTCATAGCAAACACCCTCTTCCAACAACACAAGAGAAGACTCTACACATGGATATCACCAGATGGCCAACACCAAAATTAGATTGATTACATTATTTGCAGCCGAAGATGGAAAAGCTCTATACAGTCAGCAAAAACAAGACCGGGAGCTGACTGTGGCTCAGATCATGACCTCCTTATTGCCAAATTCAGACTTAAATTGAAGAAAATAGGGAAAACCACTAGACCATTCAAGTATGACCTAAATCACATCCTGAACGATTATACAGTGGAAGTGAGAAATAGATTGAAGGGACTAGATCTGATAGACAGAGTGCTTGCAGAACTATGGACGGAGGTTAGTTACTTGTACAGGAGACAGAGATCAAGACCATCCCCAAGAAAAAGGAATGCAAAAAGGCAAAATGGCTGTCTGAGGAGGCCTTACAAAGAGCTGTGAAAAGAAGAGAAGCAAAAAGCAAAGGCAAAAAGGAAAGATATACCATTTGAATGCAGAGTTCCAAAGAATAGCGAGGAGAGATAAGAAAGTCTTCCTCAGTGAACAGTGCAAAGAAATAGAGGAAAACAATAGAATGGGAAAGACTAGAGATCTCTTCAAGAAAATTAGAGATACCAAGGGAACTTTTCATGCAAAGATGAGCTCAATAAAGGACAGAAATGGTATGGACCTAACAGTAGCAGAAGATACTAAGGAGAGGTGGCAAGAATACACAGAAGAACTGTACAAGAAAGATCTTTACGACTGAGATAATCACAATGGTTGTGAATATTAACTATATATTAAAGTGCTTTGAGCAATCACTGGCTGGTAATTAATTAATGTATTTTCCTTCTGTCTTGCTTCACAAAGGCACAAGCTTTCAGGACTCCTCCACTTCGAAGACTGGCCACATCAGGCCAGCTGTGGGCCTTCGCTTTGAGGTGGGGCCTGGTGCAGCTGTTCATTCCCCTCTGGCTACACAGAACGGCTTCCTGCATTTGTTGCTTCAGGGCTGTGACCTTGAGCTGCTCACTTCGGTGCTCAGTGGCCTGGGGCCCTTCTTGGAGGATGAGGAGATACCAGTGGTGGTTCCCATGCAGATTGAGCTCCTGAACTCCAGGGTCACTCTAAAGGTGAGAGGAACTTTGGGGTTTACCCTAGACTTGGTCAAGCAACGGATTCTTGACCCTTGACCCTGTTAACAGTGACAGCTGTTAACTTCTTCTCATGTCCCTGTGAAATGTGGGGAGGACCAAGTGAGGAAAGGCATGTTAGTATTCACTACTACAGTAGTACCTAAGTATGTAGTAGCAGCAAAAAGTTCTAGGTTCAAGTGAGGGGGGCCTTGTCTCTAGCCCTGCCCTTTGGCATGCAGCATGACTGTGCAAGCCCACAGGTTAGCAGATCCTCAGGCTCACTGTGTCTAGAATGGGAGAGACTCATTATGCGTCTCATGCCTCGCTAGAGTGTATGGATACACAGTGCTTCCAGCTCCACAGTTGGAAGCATGGCTTGTTACCTAAGCTGCACTGAGTTGGTTGGGGGCCTCATGTGGCTTCTCTCTTTCCTGCAGGATGATGTCCCCCCCATCTACCCCACCTCACCAGGCCCCATACCCATCACTCTGTCCGTGGAGCACACTGTCCTGAGTCGGAGTGACGATGGTGTGTTCCACATAGGCGGTGAGTAGGGCTTGTCAGCCTCCCGGCTTCTCTACCTTTCTGCTCCTGTAAGGAAATAGACGACAAGTAGGAACAGTCCGCTTGTTGCTGGCAGTTGTCATTCAGAGCCTTTACTTTTTTCCAGCTGCTGCTCAAGACAGACCATCAGCCAAAGCACCTAAGAGTGAGAAGAGGCAGCCCCCCAAAGAACAGGTGTTTTTGGTGTCCACCGGGGAGGCTTTTGGTCCACAGGTGAGGCCCTAACTGAACAGTACCTTTCCTGTAAACCCTTTGGGGTTGTAATCATAGAAGTGGGTAAAATCCAGAGGGCTGACAAGGTTGCTTGTGCTGGTACAGCTGGGCGGTCTGGGCTTTTGTCACCTAGCAGTAGCTTCTGGAAGTGCTGAACAGAGGCTGGAGGTCAGGAGCTAGAGATGAATGCCTGCTGATGACATCTTCCACCTGCTGTTGTCCCTGCAGCTGATGAGCTCTGAAGAGGGGATTAGCCTCTGAGAAGAGACCTTGCTGGTTCTCTTGATCTTTGACCAAACTTGCGGATTGTGCTGCTTGAATTCTCCCTCCGTGTTCCCTTACTGGATGTCTTTGCAAGGTGTGTTACCTTATTGATTGATCATGACTTCTTTGTTGTTCCTCAGGTGAATGAACTGCCTACCCTACGAAAGGAACTTATAGAAACTAAACAAGCATTGGCTCAAGCCAACCAGGATAAAGAAAAACTTCTTGAAGAGATTAGGAAATATAACCCCCTCTTTGAGCTCTGACAGCAGTGGCTCAGCGATCTTTGCCAAGGAGAGAGGAGGAGATCACCAGCAGTCACACCACCTGTGACAGACTCCGTCCAGTGCTGGACAAGCCGGCGGAGGACGCACAGCTCACTCCTGGTGGTGTCCTTTGTACTAGCGGTTCTGACTTGGATGGAAGACAGGGCAAAGCATGACCACGTTCCAGAAAGTTGGGGCCCACTTTGTGTGTGGCTCAGGCATCACGTCTCGCCTGTCCTTTTGGCCCTCGGCACACTAGGTGGAATCTTCTCAACACTGTAGGGTCATTTCACCACCTGGTTTCATGGCAGAGACCTTTGCTTGCTCCACAACCTGTGTGAACAGCGCAGAGTTCCCATCTCCTTGTTCGGTCACCCACAGAGTCACCAAAGGTTCTGTGTCTCAGAGCTTGCTTTCTGTAGTGGACCTGGGAAGTGCTGCGGCGGTAGAATGGAACAGGAAGTAGCCAGCAAGGCGGGAGCCAGGGGAGGCACAGGAGTAAGTGAGACATGGATTCTGCCTTGTTTGGAAAGGAAACTAAGCCCCTGTCATCTTGGCTGATGTTACAATCAGATCGTTCAGGGTTAAGCTTCCTCTGTGTGACGCCTGTCATCGCTGTGATGCTGTGGTAGGAAGTAAACAGCAGTAGCGGCTCCCTTGTATCACCTCTCCCTTCTGTAACACAGTGTGTTTGAAATTTAAATCAAGAAACGATTCACTCTGGGCTAGGTTGAGGTCAAGGCTTGGTGGGGATCGTAGGAGAGCTTGGTTCCTACTGAACCCACTATTGCCAGCCGTGTCCTGTCTGTCTTCCACAGCTGCCCCTCACAGGTTTTTTCCTGTCTCCCGGGGGTCCCTGGCACATCAGCTTTCCCAGCGCTGTGACTTCCTACCAGCAATCTCCTTAGTCCTTGGTGGTGTCGGAACTGAAATTGTGTTTTATACGGTAACATAAACATCTCAGCAGTTGCCTCTCACCTGCCTCTACCACTGTGGCTTTTTAAAATCATGTTATTTTGACTTGAGTTAAAAAAAACCTTCAGCATAGCTAGGTTTTGCCCTAACTGCTGAAAGAGCTATTTCCCCCTCTTTCTTCCCTAATTCCTCCCCAACATTCTATCTTGATCCATACTGCTCTGTGCTGTACTTCAAGCTCTGTTGATTGGACAGAACTGTTCATCAGCGAACTCACCTTGAATTGGCGAGATGGTAAAATAATGATTTAGTAGTGTCACTAAAGTCTTAATCACACATGACCTACTAGGGGAAAGATAAATGGTTTCCTTTATGGGGAATCATGCCTGACTTGTATATTCTAGTATTTTGACGATAAAAAGAAATATACATTCAAGAAGGAACAAGATCTAATTTGCTCAGACTTTTAAAGGCTTTTTGTTGTGATTTAAAACTAAGACAGTTTTAAAAACAGCAATTGCTATGAGTTTATGGGGATATCCTCTCATGCTTAGGAAACAGCTGAGAGACTTAAGAATAAACATCTTTCTGAGAGAATGTCAACAGTGGAAGTTCCCTATCGGTTGATGCTTGGTTTAACCTTATTTAAGAATTTTATAAATAACCTGAAAGTAGGATATTATAATGCAATCAAATGTCACTACTTCCAGGCAGTGAAGATAAACCAGAGGCGATTAAAAAAAAATTATTTGGCAAAACTAATACAATTATGAAAAGTTTAAAAATAAAATAAAATTTAAAAAAAAGTTTGCAGAAGATTCAAAGACTGGGCTGTGAATACTCAGGAAAGTGTCAGGTGAGATTCTCTATAGGTTAGTGTGAAGCAGTGCCCTTAGGGGAGAATAAGCAACCACTGAGACAGTGAGCCCTGGAAAGAGCTCAGGAAAGAAACCTAAGCATTGCCATAAGGGAAGAGGGGTCAGAGTGCTGCTGTAGGGCGTGTGGAGCCAACACAGAAAACAGCATCTCAGAAAAGACCATGGTAACGCCTTAAATGATCTGTGCACTTCTAGGGGCCTTACTTACAGAGTATGTGGTGAAAGGTGAAAAGGTCTAGAGAACAGCAAAAATCATCAGGGGTGGAGGTACACGTCTTTAAAATGTGAGCTCCAGTTCTGAAAAGGATGAAAGCTGAGGGTAGTGTTAGGTCAGATATTCAGTCAAGATCCAGGGCATGTGCTTCGGGTCCCACAATACTAGGGCTGGCCCTTGTAGCCTTAGCACCTACAAGCACTTCTTGTAGCAAATCAGAAACTCCTAGGGCTCTCTGTTTAAGAAGTGGTGCTGTAAGAAAGTATATTGGTGCAGAAGGTTTACGAGGAATCCTTGCACGATGACTTTCCAAAAGGAATTATAGGAAACTGGGGTTATTTGGTGATATACAATGGAGTTACCCACTGCATCCCTCCACAGACTCCCCTTTAAGTGCTTCTGTCAAAGGCAGAATGATGAACAAAAAGGATCACTGGTCCTCTCCAGCGTGGCATGTCTAATGTTCTTAGAGGGGACAGAGGAAGAGCCAGTAGCCAGAAGACAGAATTATCCAACCTCGGGCTCACCTGCATTGGTCTCAAATCACATTCTGGTTCTCTTCCCTTCCCCTGCTTTCCTGCCCTCCCTGTCCCTCCATGCGAAGAGTTGCCTGGTACACTTTCTCTTTAAGTGTCCGCTTGGTAGGAGGCAATAGAAACAAATCTGGCCAGCGCCGAGGCTCACCCCTTTAATGACCAGAGCTCGCTCAGGTTTCTGGGCTCTGTGGCGCTCTTGTCCATGTGACAAATGTAGCCCTAGAATTTGAATTTGCTTATGTGATAGCTTTGGCCATTGTCTTGAAGTTCCTCACTCAGGAAATACGGTAGAGGGTCAGCATCCCATGGAATTTTAGTAAAAGTCATCTTGTATAACTTCATACTCCTATTCACTGGGGGGAGAAAAACTTTCATAGTGAAGAAATGTGACCTTGTTGGTAGTCCTCAGAATAAATGAAAAGGATGGAAGGAAAAAAATAGTAGTATCAGCTCCTTCGGCCTGCTGACGATTTCTGCCTTGGAGCTTTAAGACTGTGAACACGAAATAATAATACCTCAAGAAAATGTCTGGAGTGAAACACCCCTATCCAAGAGACTTCCGCCACTGCAGTCACCGTGTCAGCTGTGAAGCGTTTACACCTGGTATTACCTGTGACTGTCTAGATTTCCTGTTTACATGGAGGTACTGGAGATATGCTTTAGTGCAAATGGACTGGTTTAAATCTCTCTTAGCTAAGCTGCAGGGGTGCTTAGCAATCTCAAATCCTGTTTTTAACTCACTGGAATCATCTGTAAGCTAGTTTATTAGACCTAAGACAGAAGGAATGGGTTCTAGTCTAACCATGGCTGCTTTTTGCTGTGCATTTAATCTGACCCTCATTTTGCCATGGGCCTCAACCTTTATGTACACTTTTTCATGGTTCTGAAAGGAATGGTTCCTGTATTTGGAATATACAAGGCTTAAGGCAGCCCTCACATACCGCATAACTGAAATTCTTCCATTTCATCCACTTACGTCAGTTTTCCCATAGGCTAGTTTAGGGGGTGGTGGAAAGGTGGTGTAGTTTGAACATACCGATACAGGAACTTTGCATTCCAAACCTTTAAACTAAGGTTGGTTCGTTTTTTCCCTCCCTTATATGTTTACCTTAACTTCAAAAACAGTTAATAGTAATATCACAAAATGATGGAAACAGCATTGCTGCGCAAGCTAGTGGGATGACATCTGGCTATTTGAGAACTCCAAGAGCTGTCATTGCTCTGTGATTGACCATAGTCATTATTGTGCTTCAAGAGATTCTGCTGTGATTGAGGTCCTCTCCTTTCAGGGACTATAACCTTCCCTGGAATCTTCCCCTACCTCCTGCTGGAGGAGGAATATTCCCATTCACCTCTGGGTAGGTACATACAGTTGCTGTTGTTGAATGGGGATTATTTTTTCCATCTCTTACAACAGATACAAGGGGGAATACTCTTAGATAACCTTCAACTTGAGGCTTTGCTAAGTGGCTATACTTGGGATGTGAACTTTCTTCCTTATTATCTGTAAATTTCAGCCTTATCCAGTATCTCATATTGCAATAGGTATAGCTCCTATGACCACTTAAAAAGCTTCCTCTGGAGCTGAGATATGTATTTTTGTTTATTTGGTTTTCCCTGCAGTTTTTGGTCAAGATTTAGCCTGAGTCTTACAGCGTTTCTTGGTGAAATGCACCACTGAAGTGTCTTCTCCACTAGCTAAGTACATGTTTAAAGCCACAAGTTTTAATGCTAGACACTAAAATCCAGATTTGCCCAACTTTGTGTCTAAGCTGTTTCCCCTGCTCAGGGTGCTAACCAGAATTGGAATCTTTACTGACATGCTCAGGAAAGCTTCAAAAGCAAAAAGCTTCAGAACCCTTCTCCTTATGGTACTGAATGATAGAGAAGAAAGAACGCTTGGAGATTGCCCATTGCCAATTATACTACAGTAGCCTTATTACTGCTAATCACTGTCAATAAAAAGTCCCTCCATTCCCCTCTTCTTGAGGAAAACAATGAGAATGTATCCAATGAACTGGAATATTGGTCAGTATTGAGAAATTTTAATGTTGCAATATCTAATCAAACCTTGAGTGTACTGGTTCTGTGAACCACCTGAAAAAAGCAAATTAAACTTATTAAACAGTATTGGTTCTGGTATATCTGTTTATAGGAATTGAAACACATAGGCATTTACATTGTTTTTAAGTGCTTTAAGTATTCTTTATGAGATACAATCTTAATGGTTCTAGTAGGGATGGGGAGGGCTCCAACTTTCACAAAAAATCCCAGACAAGTTTTATTTGGACACCAGCAAACTTCTCCCCATCCCAACCAGCTAGACAGAAAAAATACACACAAGGCAGGTTGGAAAACAGCTTTATTAATCATTCACCATAGAAGAATCTCAAATGTTTACAGGGACAAACTGTTCCACTGCTTCTGCTGTCACCATGTCCTTCATGGTGGAGTATCACAGGTCAAGTTTCTGATTGTTTCATTTACTTAAAACCAGATGTAAAGAAACAACCTAATTCACAGCAACTTCAGGCTTCAATGTGAAACCATCAAACCGTCTTGAACAGGTTTTCTTTCTGAAAGCAGCATTCCTGTCCAGAAGATGCTTAAGGCACACCAACCTTTCTTCTTCCAACTAGCCAGTAATAGTTAAATGCCTCAGATGCCCTCAGAGGTCCCAATATTTAGTCAATATTTAGTCAAGGCAAGTATGAAACAGGGTGCATGCCTTCTTTTAGATGCAATGAATTATCAGTTTTGAGAAAGACATTAAAATCATCATGGAATCCTTGGAGGACTGAGATACCAAAGCACCAGTGCAGAGAATCTCATGCAATAGGAAGTCCGGAAGCAGGGCTTCGTTCTTCTAGACGGTCTAGAAGAAGATGATTTTTTTGTGCTTTGAGTTGGGAATTTGCCCCTTCGACTTTAACCTCCGAACAGCCTCCCTCATGTGTTTGGGTTGCAGTGGTGGCATTTCTCCCCACTTCTCACACACATCCAGTGCTAAACAGAGGACAAGGAGAAGAGTTTCATTATCACACAAGAGCTTATCACAATCCTTTCGAGTCCTATAATGCTCATTAATTCCTCTTAAAGGTGCTAAAGAAATAAACCAAGATATTTTCCCTTCTTCAGAGAATGCTATAAAATGTATCATTTAGCTTTAGCATGATATCCCACATCAGGCCTTATCACAGGCAACAGTTCAAAACACAGCTTCTCCTTGAAAGAATAAATATTTCACCAGCTAGAAATTAGCAGAGAGTAGCAGCCAGGTTCTTTACTTGATGGACAGGAGCTCCCAGGGGATCATAACATCAGGGACAACTACTCACCATACCACACTGGTCAGCCCCAGGGATGACTTTCTTTGTATCTCTACTTTGGGGAGCAGAAATGAACAAAGTCCATTGGAGAAAAATACCGTCTACTTGTCACCCTGGGCTGAGGACAAGAATCAGGAAGGGAGACTTCCAAGGTGTTTCCAGACCTCCTAGTATTGAAACTTTTAAGGAATAATGCATTCAATACATGCTCTCCTGAATATAAGGCTCTTGCCTTGGTCAACTTCTAGTGTAAATGGAAACTACCACTGGGACCTCATAAGTCCCTCAGTATATATATCCTTGGAAATAAGACCACCACAGGCTCAATCCAGTATTTAGACCAATACCACTTACCTTCTTCTACCACCTCCCCGACGAAAACTTTGGAAATACCAGACATAGCAATAACAACATTCTGAGACACAGAGGTGCCTGTGATGGACTGGATCAGCTTGAAAGAAGGACAAAAGACTGTGAGTAAGGTAGTCAAGGACTGGCTTTGGAACATAACACCCACAAGAGCTCTGAACTAAGAGTTCACTAAAGGCTTGATGCTGAAACTGACACCAGTAATACAAGCTTTCAGGTGTATAATGGCCTATTTGTCAAGAATATAAAACTACAACTGGTCAGACTATTGCGGGGCATGTATTTTTATTTTCCTGCCTAAATGTTCCACCAACTTGCCTAATACTTCACTGCAAAATGTCAGTGGATACAGCCCTTGAGCCCTGTTCAATTCTCATGGCTCATGGAAATGAGTGTGACAGTCCGTCCTTACCCTTTTAATGGCTGCCTTAGGGAAAGCTGACCGGCGGTACATTTCATAACGGTTCAGCTGCTCCTCAGAAAAAGAAGAAACCAGGATTCTAGACAAAGATTCAGGTAATTAAGTTCACTTATAACAACAAATACTTAAGATATACACATTATTATGTCAATAAAACCAAGTCTCAGACATTAAAAAAATTAATTTTTCAAGGGACCAATAGTATTTGGCTTAGTATTTATGAGGAATGAAGAGAAAGTATTTCTATTACTCGACAACAGGTGAAACATAAGTTCCTTTCTTACTTCACTAAGAACAAAAACAATGTTGGGTTACTGAATCACAGTAGATAGATTATGTTTTCAGCAGTAGGCTCTCTCTTCCCATAATGCTACCTCACTACATTTCACATGATAAACATTTTTCAAAAAACAGATAAATAAGTATTAAAAAGCATGGTGCTAGTGAGGGTGGGAAGACACAAATTCATACATGCTGGTAGAGTGTGGGTGGAACACCTTTTTGGGGATTCTGAAAATACAAATGAAAATCCTTTGAAAATGTTCATATTGTTTAAACTACCAATTACACTTCCAGGGGTTTATTTTAGGAAGTATATGGACAGGTATGCAAAGACATGCTCAAAGACGTTGATCATAATGTCAAAAGAAAAACAAAACAACTGCAGAGGTAGATTACATTATATTATAGTTCATCAACATAATAGAATACAATGCGGCTGTTAAAAATGACAATTTACGGGCATATTTACTGACATGAAAATATGTATATATATCAAACATTAAACTATATCTGAAAAGGTATATACACAAATATATGCCCTGGGTAAACTCTGGGTTGTGGGGTTATAAGTAATTGTTTTTTCTATTTTTCTGTATTTTCTGAATTATTTGCAACAAATTCATACTATTTTTACAATCAGAAAACATAATGAAAACAGGTTATCAACAGTATTTAACATCTTTGAAATTAATTTTATTTACAGATAAATATATGTAAAGAAAATATCTTGGTGAATATATGTCAAAATGTTAACTGTGATACTTTCAAATCCTAAAAGATGATGCTGTGAAAGTGCTGCACTCAATATGCCAGCAAATTTGGAAAACTCAGCAGTGGCCACAGGACTGGAAAAGGGCAGTTTTCATTCCAATCCCAAAGAAAGGCAATCCCAAAGAATGCTCAAACTACTGCACAATTGCACTCATCTCACATGCTAGTAAAGTAATGCTCAAAATTCTCCAAGCCAGGCTTCAACAGTACTGTGAACTTCCAGATGTTCAAGCTGGTTTTAGAAAAGGCAGAAAAACCAGAGATCAAATTGCCAACATCCGCTGGATTATTGAAAAAGCAAGAGAGTTCCAGGAAAACATCTATTTCTGCTTTATTCACTATGCCAAAGCCTTTGACTGTGTGGATCACCACAAACTGCAAAATTCTTAATGAGATGGGAATACCAGACCACCTGACCTGCCTCTTGAGATATCTCTATGCAGGTCAGGAAGCAACAGTTAGAACTTGACATGGAACAACAGACTCGTTCCAAATAGGGAAAGGAGTACGTCAAGGCTGTTTATTGTCACCCTGCTTATTTAACTTATATGCAGAGTACATCATGAGAAATGCTGGGCTGGATGAAGCACAAGCTGAAATCAAGATTGACGGGAGAAACATCAATAACCTCAGATATGCAGATATCACCACCCTTATGGCAAAAAGCAAAGAAGAACTAAAGAGCCTCTTGATGAAAGTGGAAGAGAGTGAAAAAGTTGGCTTAAAGCTCAACATTCAGAAAACTAACATCATGGCATCTGGTCCCATCACTTCATGGCAAATAGATGGGGAAACAGTGGAAATAGTGACAGACTTTTATTTTGGGGGGCTCCAAAATCACTGCAGATGGTGATTGCAGCCATGAAATTAAAAGACACTTACTCCTTAGAAGAAAAGTTATGACCAACCTAGACAGCATATTAAAAAGCAGAGACATTACTTTGCCAAGAAAGGTCTGTCTAATCAAGGCTACGGTTTTTCCAGTAGTCATGTATGGATGTGAGAGTTGGACTATAGGGAAAGCTGAGTGCCGAAGAATTGATGCTTTTGAACTATGGTGTTGGAGAAGACTCGAGAGTACCTTGGATTGCAAGGAGAACCAACCAGTCCATCCTAAAGGAGATCAGTCCTGAATATTCATTGGAAGGACTGATGCTGAAGCTGAAACTCCAATACTTTGGCCACCTGATGTGAAGAACTGTCTCATTTGAAAAGACCCTGATTCTGGGAAAGATTGAAGGCGGGAGGAGAAGGGAATGACAGAGGCTGAGATGGTTGGATAGCATCACTGACTCAATGGACATGAGTTTGAGTAAACTCCAGGAGTTAGTGATGGACAGGAAGGCCTGGCATGCTGCAGTCCTTGGGGTCGAAAAGAATCGGACATGACTGAGCGACTGAACTGAACTGAAAGTGATATTTTTCTTTTAACTTAACCATAATATTGATATATTAATTATCTTAGTTTGAGTTTAAAAAAGTAAATTTTAAGGCCAAGAAAAATGTATTAACTATGTGGTCAGTTTAGAGCCTTGAAAAGGGAGTGATCAGAAAACTGACTTACTGCATCTTTTGAATCTCATCTTCATCCACTTTCTGCTTCTTCTCTTTCTTCTCTTTGGTATCTATTTTCAGTTTTTTGGCTGCAGGAGTAAGTAATGAGTCTTCCCTTTCAACTGCTGTTAAATCTGCAATATCCTGACTCTTGAGCTAAGAAGACAAAAGAAACCCTTTATATATACGGCCTACTTTACAGACTTGAGTAAGGCAAAAAGACATTGTTCTCATACAACACAACGAATTCTCTTATTTCTGTAGTTTTTTGGTTCCAGGCATTGGCTGTACATCAAAGATAAGATATCCTATCTCTACTAAAGGAGTTTACAGCCCAACCGGGGAAAGAAAAGCTGCTACATAATACAGTTTTCCAGGTAACCTATGATCCTAGTTTCAGTATCTGTTTACACAGGCATGGTAATGCCAAGGATCATGAAAGCCACACTCCCCTTGAGCCCACCCTTCTGACCTCATTCTTTATTTATTTGGCTGCCTTGGGTCGTAGTTGTGGCTTGTGGCATCTTTCACATGCTGCGGACTCCCTAGTTGTGGCGCAAGGGCTTCAGGGCACGCAGGCTTCAGGAGTTGTGGCACGCGGGCTTGGTTGCTCCCACACATGTGGGATCTTAATTCCCCAACCAGGATGGAACCCACATCCCCTGGGTTAGCAAGGCAGATTTTCAACCACTGGACCACCAGAGAAGTCAGTGACTTCAATCTTTAGAGGGGATATAAGAAAACTTCTCTCCATACAGCCAGCTCTTCTTCGTCTAAACCTACGGATTTCTTTACCAATGATGAGTCCATGTGGAAAGAATATTTTAAAAAGGGCACCTTCTTATCAAAGCAGTGTTTCTTTGAATTTGGAACTTTTAAGTGAGCTTCTCACACATGTAGTGCTCTTTTCTTCTTTCCAATTCTACTGTATCAAGCAAATATTTATTTCCCATTACTGGACTGAGAACTTGAACTTTTTTTTTTGGCCTTGCTGTGTGGCTAGTGGGATCTTAGTTCCCTGACCTGGGATTGAACCTGGGCCCCTTGCAGTGAGTGTAGAGTCTTAACCATTGGAATTCCCTAGACTGAACATTTTTTGAAGGTTTGTCTCTTATTATTTATCCCTCTTTGCATAAACATTTAACATTGTTTTATTCACAATATGTTTAATAAAGACAGCAAAAACCCCTCAAAATCCAAACTTCATCCCCTCCAACTTAACATAGAATCTAAGGATATGACAAACCTCATTAATGAGATTTAACTTCTGTTTTCCTTACAGAGGAACTCACATTTAAATTCATATGGGAATATGAGAGGTAGGTGAGAGTGAAGGCAGTAAATCTTTTAACAACTTTTTCAACTTCTTCTCTGGTTACTGATACATATGAATTTTCCAACCTTTTTGTGCTTCAATTTTGATGATTTACATTATCCTTAAAAATGAGCCATTTGTCTTGAATTTTCAAAATTAGTCTAAACTTGAACATTAGATTTTCTTAAAGCTTAAAGATCTCCAAATCAGTGCCTATAAACACTGCAAATAAGCAGGTCTTAATTTTATTGTTTCTTACAGTTTTTAAAGCACTAACTCATTAATGTCTATTTTTAATCCCTATTAACTCCTTGCTTTTACATTCTTCTGGTTTATCTTGTTCTTTTTTTGGTTTCTTGAGGTGGGTGCTTATTTTCAGTATCTCTGTAAAAATATGTAAGACAATGACTTTTTCTTTAAATAAAAATTTGGTAAAATCCAATAGGATTTGATGTTAATTTCTTTAATCCAAAGCTATTTAGAAATTGGTTTAAAATGTCCAGGTGTTAGTTTTTTTGAGGGAGTGGGAGAAACTCTGTGTTGTTAATTTCAGGTTCTATTGCACTGTACTGACAGAATATGATGTTATGATTTTTATTTTTAAGAATTTATGCTTTTCTTTGTGGTCTGGTATATGATCCATTTAAAAAAGTGTTTCAGAAGCATCAAAAGTTTTTTATCTTCTAGGTGCACAGCTCTTTACTGAACTAAGCTAATTATTACTCAAATCCTTTCTGTCCTTGAGATCTGTTTTTTAAGTTCCTTCTTAAAGTAGTTTTGTCACATTTTTCTTAAAGTTCTTAATTTTATATATTTTGATGCAACTTTATGTTCTGAAAGGCAGCTTCCATTTAATCCAATGTCTTCTCCCATGAGCTCACACTTAAATTCAAACAGGAATTACAGTTCCAAGACCTCAAGACTCTATTTTTAGAAATGGAACCTACCTAAGGCTCTAAGATTCTGGTCTTCTGACTGATACTCAGAAGCAACACTGCTGAACACTTGGGATAGCAGTTTGGTGCTATAGAAACTCTTGGACATTAGCACCTAGGTCACTGGTAGCAGTTAAATGTCCCAAGAGGAGGAGAACGTGACTAAATTACTACCTCAAAGTCTCCCATTAACGACTCAGCCTATAGTGACGAAGTTATGCTTAAGCAATATCTCAGAAATCATATTGAGGTGAAAGGGGTACCAGGAATCCTGGGTTCTAGCTTTTACCCTCCGTTTCAATGTCGATTGGCATCGACCCCAATTTCCTCACCAGGAAAACCAAGAAGCTATTTGAAATTCCCTTGGCAGTGGCTTTTTAAAGTCTTCATTGAATTTGTTACATTATTGTTTCTGTTTAATGTTTTGGTTTTTTGGCTGCGAGGCATATGGGATCTTCGCTCCCCAAACAGGGATGAAACCCGCACAGGCTGCATTGGAAGGTGAAGTCTTGACCACTGGACCGCTAGGGAAGTCCCCTCTTTGAAGCACCTTTAACGCCCAAGGGCAGTGATTAAAAATACTGATCTAATGGTTGAGTTACTGGAACTCAGACGGCTCTAAGGTTTCCTCCCCTTTTATACCCCAACTCTGCGACTGCAGATCTAAAGGGTTATGGTGACCTCGACTGTTTTAGCTTGGGAGGGACCAAACAGGAGGCCTGTCGGGCGAGAAGTGACACAAGCTACGCCGGCCTCATGGACACATCTCTCCCTACCTCGCCTTCTTCAGCGGCGGCCTCTTTCAATTCCCCGTCTCCGTCACCGTCTGTTTCCTCCGGGATTCCGTCCGTATCTGTAACCCTGGGGCCCCCAGGAGCCGCCGTCGTCTCGTCTGATTCCCCGGTCTCTCCACCTTTTTCCTTGGGCGATTCGCAGGCATTATCCATCGCGGCTAGAACCCGGGAGAGGAGAACGCGCCGCTGTCAGACTCCCGAGCTCAGGACGCAGCTTACTTCCGGTCGTCGCGCTCCGATGACATCACCAAGACCGCTGCTCCAAGGGGTCATTTAGAGACGCGCCAGGAGGGTTGCAGGGCTTCGGTTTACTCATTTGGTGGCGGTGCGGAGAGGGAAAGTTGAGGGTACGGAAATCAGTTTGTGGATTTTCCACCTTGAGAAGCCAGCATTTGTAAAGGAGGGTTTTGTTGTTTACTGAAGGGCTCCTTTTTCCTTTCCGTCCTTCTCAAATCACAACCTGTTAACGCCTTCCTAATCTGCTTTCCTCAGAGGAAAGTTTGCGGACAGGAGAAAACTCCATCCGTTGTTCGCCCTTGTGGAAAGCAGCTCCCGGGCAAACGCAGACAGGAACTCAACCTTTTACGCGTTCAGTTGGACCTCAGAGGCTTGTGTTAACATGGAATTGTCAGCATCTCTCTTTTGTTCCTCAAGCACCTAAAAAAATAGTCGTACAGCTTGAACTGAATTTATCCAAATTGATTAGTAACTCCACAACTACTGAGCGCCTTCTTCGAGCCAGAAATAGCCCTAGTACCAGAAGCAAAACAGGTAGTTTCTACCGAATTGCATATTTCCCAATTCACCAGTACTCAAGATCAGAGTCGGTTTTACAAATCTGACCTTTAATGTCAGTTTGGTTAATATCCGTCAAAAGTAAGAGGAAACGGGGCTCCCTGGCAGTTCAATTGTTAGAACTCTGCGTTTCCATTGCAAGGGGCGATGGTTCGATTGGGGAGCTAAGGTCCTCCATGGTGGGGCGAGAGGGAGGGCGGTAAAAAAAAAAAAAAAAAGAAACTAAGAGGAAACAATTCCTAAAGGGAGGGAAGTCTTTCCTTTGAATGTTTCGCTTTAACGAGGCATTTCAAGGATTGGGAGCATAAAGTGGGGTTATTTCCCTTTTAAGAATCTCCTCTCTTTCCGCATGAGGTGCGGAGGAGGTCACATTATTCACATATTTTATCACTAGGTTCCCAAACCCATGACATATTTATGGTGCAGAGGGAATGGGCTTGCAAATGTTGGTGCGCGTTACCACACTTCTCTCTTTGTTTCTACACTGCCTGGATGAATTACCGTATTTCCTGTCTTGCGAGTTCCCAAAACCTCTGGAGGAGGGCACTTCAGGGGGCGCGGACAGGTGGACCGCGCTCGTCACCTTCCACTGGTACAGCGGGTGACCCCACGACGCAGCCCTCTTGGCAGGGAAGGCTTATCAGGGCGCAGCCGGGTCCACTCGGCTCAGACGGCAGCCACCTGCGCCGGCCCGCGCGGCCCCGCCCAGCTAGGTGGGCATGGGGGCGGGGCGCGGGGGCGCGGTGACGCGTGACGCCGGATCCCGGAAGTGACGCGCCCCTGAGGGACAAGGCGTGGGGAGGGGGGGTGGTGTCCCCGGCCGGCTCCGGGGGTGCGTTGCCCGGAGACAGAAAGTTTGGGAGCCAGAACGGGTTCGGCGGCGGCCCAGGGAACGGGGTCCAGGGCGCGGCGGCCCTGGGGATGGGGAAGGAGCAGGAGCTGCTGGAGGCGGCCCGCACCGGACACCTCCCGGCCGTGGAGAAGCTGCTGTCCGGGAAGCGGCTCTCCTCAGGCTTCGGGGGCGGCGGCGGCGGCGGCGGCTCTGGAGGCGGTAGCGGCGGCGGCAGCGGCTCTGGAGGTGGCGGCGGCGGTCTTGGCTCCTCGAGCCATGCCCTGTCCAGTCTGCTCAGGTAGGTAACGCTCCGGGTCCGGGTAGCTCTTGGAGACCCCCCTTCCCCCGTCCGTCGCCTGGGTCCCCGGAGAGATGGGGGCTCCGGAGACCCTGGCGGGCTGGGTTTGCTAGGTTTCCTGGGGCGAGGGGCGCCGGTGCGGGTCCGCGCGGCGTCGGGCTGTCTTCGTCTCCCGTCCTGACCGGGCTGCGAAGAATGGTGGGAGTGCCCAGGTGGCAGCCTCCGCCGCATGGCATAGCCCGGGCTTCACCGTCGGGTGCCAGCTGCTGTATGTCACAAGCCACTTTATGGGGGAAAATATGTGTATTTTAAATCTCCCTCATCTCCTGCAGAAACTCCCACGCCTTACAGAATCTCGCGGTTCCCCTGAAGAAATGCTCTCGATTCCATTCTTTGGGGAACTTGGAACCTTCCACCAGGCTCTGCAGGACATGGCTTTTGTTGTTTATATTAAAATCGTCTCTAGGTTTATTACGTTCAAAGTGTTCTTCTTTGAGCCCCTCTTGTGCTTGAGGCTTAAATTCCAGTTTATTGTAGTGAACCTCACTGGATTAGTTTGTTAAGTGGCAGATGCAGGGTTCATCAATCAGGGGGTTTATTCATCAAAAAATGAAGCGTTAGACTTGTCTAGGACACTGAGGAGTGCTTTAAACTTTTCCAAGGTCTGTTAAAACAAACACTTGAATCTGGAGCTGTAAGGATTGAGAGGAAAAAGGTCGTGTTTTGTGTGGCTTGGAGGGGCGATTGGAGGTGCTTTGTCAGTGTGAGTAAAATGTGATGTTTCAGCAGCACTTTCATAGCCGGTTTTCTTTTCCTTCCTTGTTCTTTTGAGGTTTTTAAGAAGTGGAAGTTCACTTAGAAATGGCTTCGTTTGCTTTTGTTCCCCATTAGTTTATGTAACTTCAGTTTGAGTGAGCTTGGACCAAAGAAGCCTAAGGCTCTATTAAATTATTAGGTATTAAGCACTGAGTACAAAGCCAGGCCTATACAGGAAGATACTAAAAAGCAGTCTAAGAGAAGAATGCTCCCAGGGAGTTCTTTAGGGGAGGCAAAAATCAGTACCATTTGCAGCAATTTCTACAGCTCCCTAGGACAATGCTGTCACATAATTAGTACTCAAGATTTGTTGAATAAACACAGGTATTAATTAGGGAATGACACATTTCTACATAAACTGATGGTGGTACTCACTGTTAGTAGTTCAAAAAAATGAGAGGTTACTTTGGGATGGGATGAGGTGGAGATGAGGAGGGGGACGTCAGCTGATGTGAAGGATGTGAGGATTTGGGTGGGTGACGCACTATGAGAGCGTTCCAGGTGGGCCACCACTGTCAGGGGCACAGAGGTCTCCTTTGTGCTAGTGGGCCACTAGAAGAGCTTTCTATCCAGAGCTTTAAGTGGTTGGGTATGATAAAAGGAAGTAATGGACAGCTGTACTTCCATCTTTCCGAGTGATTTAGTCTTTCTTTATTTTTCTGATTCTTGTATCAGTGCCTGACACAGGTGTTCAATAAATGTACTTTGAATGCATAATTTGGGTTTGAAATTTTACCTGGATTACTTAGATATTTCTGCACTTCTGATGTCTGTGAGATGAGAGAAAGGCCATACCGGTTTGGAGGTGCCTGTCTCTTATGCATTGAAGGCTACAGCATTTGTGTGCCACAGATACCTTATTCCCCAGTATCCTGCTGAATATCCTGCTGAGGTGAGAAACTTTCACATATCTCCTGCCTTCAAGTACAGGTCGGGTTACTCTTAGTTCTCTCACTCAGGGACTGTTGACATTTTGCTGAAAATTTAGCGCCCTGTAGTTAAGCAAGACTAGAAAATCTTTGTTGATTTTTTTTTTTACTTTGGGCTTCATGCTCATATGTCCAGTTTCTATAGTAAAGGGTGGATGGCTTGTGTAAGAGAGCTTGCTCCTTCTGACCTGCTCCTGTATCTGTTATCCAGGTGATAGATAGCCTCAGAGCTGCCCTGGCGTCTCATCCCTGTGACTCCCACGGGCAGGGAGGACCTGCAGGCACTGGTTACACTAGGTGTGTCATTAATTAGATGGGACTCTGGTTCAGCCTAGTGAAGGATTTCTGAGAAATTGAAACCGTGCATTTAGATAATCCCTAGGTCAGCACGTCCTCCCTTTTTAGGTTTTGAAATAGTAGAGGGCAGATCTCCTGTGCCTACACACCCACCTCAAGGACCCTGGGTTATTAATGAGAGCCATGGCGCCGTGGCTGCAGATCTGGCCCTTGTGTTAGCTGCCGTATCCTGCCCCACCAGTGCTGTCAGTTGCAGCCTGCACTTGTCCAGCTGTTTTGAGTGACCAAGGGAAGCTCGCGGGAGCGGGAGCATACAGCTGCAGTGAATAGAAAGGTTCCAGATCACATGTAAGTTTGTCTCATCTGTTTGTGATGCAGTCCTATCCCCAGCCCCTTCCACAAAGGCTCTGTGCTTGTTCTTAAGCTACAGAATGCCTCTTCTCTTACCCCATCCCTATTCTGTTACACTGCTTTGGCTTAGGTCTTAACTTCTCAAAGCCCTCCCTAATGACCCTAAGACACACGGATCTCTCAGACTTCCACTTTGGAACCCCTTATCTGCAGTGACTCGTAGTGCATGCACTCATACTTTGCTTGTCTGGATTTCACAGTTTATTGCTTTATGTATTGTAACCCTCGGGCTTCCCTGGTGGCTCAGCAGTTAAGAATCTGCCTGCCAAGCAGGAGATGCAGGTTCGATCCCTGGGTCAGGAAGATCCCCCGGAGAAGGAAATGGCAACCCACTCCAGTATTCTTGCCTGGGATTTGGTTCTCCCCAAATGTCAGAAGATATGACAGAGTTATTGCTTTTAAGAAAGGATTCTTGATATTTATTTAAGGAATTCATACTGCAAAAAAAGAGTGGCTACCCTAACTGTTCTATTGAAATGGCCCTTTCAACCAGAAAATGGATCTGTAGCTTGGAAATTGCAGTGACATGACAATTTTTTTCGTGCTGACCCTTTTACTTTTGCCCTCCTCTGTGCCAGATTGCTTTTGAATATGCCTATTTTGAGCTAGATGATTTTAACATCCTGAGGAGGAGAGCAATGCTGACCATGTAAGGATGTCAAAAGGGCGGGCTTAGAAGCAGGAACTCATGGATGTGTGTGATCTAAGTTCCTGCTCTTCTAAGAGAATGCAAAAACAAAATAACAGAAACCCCACAACTGTTTACTGCTATAGCAGTTTTCTAGATATTCTACTAAACCTCTTAATTAAAAAATGGTTTTTACACAGTGGGGACTTTCCAGGTGCCTCAGTCAGTAAAGAATCCACCTGTCAATGGAGGAGACACAGGAAACATAGGTTCCATCCCTGGGTCAGGAATATCCCCTGGAGAAGGAAATGGCAACCCGCTCCAGTATTCTTGCCTGGGAAATCCTGTGGACAGAGGAGCCTGGTGGGCTGCAGTCCATGGGGTTGCAAAGAGTCGGACATACTTAGCAACTGAGCATGTACTTTTTACACAGGGAGCTCAATCCAGTACTCTGTGACCACCTTGAGGGGCAGGATGGGAGTAGGTAGGAGCAGGGTTCAAGAGGGAGGGGACATGTGTATACTTACGGCGGATTCACATTGTCATGCGGCAGAGACCGATACAACAGTGTAAAGCAGTTATCCTCCGATTAAACATAAATGGGAAAAAAATGGTTTTGAAGGAACTTCTTAAAATACTTATTTAAGTATAATTTTATTCACATGGCAGCCCTTTTTCCTTTCCTTTGAAGTTACTGTACATTTTTGCTTTCTCTAAAGCAGAACGTGGTTCCCCTGTTAAAAAACAAAACAAAAAAGGTGGCATGCCTGGGAGTGACTGTAGTGTAGTTGCAAACATCTGAGCATGCCTAATTCTTAAACCGAGTAGGGCGTCTCCTGGTAGTAAAAAAGGATTTAACACAAGTTTAGTAAGTCGGAGATCTCCCTTTTCTTACTTCTCTGGTTGAAATTCAGTTTTGAGTGTCTTAGTTATAAAAATTAGAGACTGGAAACAGGTCAAACAGTCTTGTGAAGAATTTGGTTTGTATTCAGTCAGCTTCAGCATATTCACTTGTCCTGGGAGGTTATGGTCCTGGTGAAAGTTGTGTCTGGCCAGAAAAATCCCTTCAGAAGATTCTTTCCTGGACCCCACCCTCCTTGGTTTGTCCACTCAAACAGCTGTGACTTTTGGTTTTTCAAAAGGAAGTTAAGCTATTTCTACCCTAGTCTTCAGTAGGGAGAGTAAATTACTAGGTTTTATAGCCCAGAGACACCAAGGAAACCCCAAAAGTAGATGGTGGAGAGTTTGTTCTTGGAAATGTCAGGCTCTCCTGTGGGCAGGAACTGGGTCTGTGTTGGAGAGCCCTCAGAAAATGTTCCCCACACTGATTTCCAAAGGATTACTGGGAGATTTTTTGTGGTATAGAAAATTATATTGTTGTATTCATAGAACATCTTCACATAACTTTGGTGAGGTTAGAGTTAGTGGTAGTAATACTAGAAATTATATGGTATGGCTTCATATTTATCCTTTCTCAGTAATTTGTAGATCAGGTTTGTTTAGTTTACAAATCAAAAAAGTTTTTAAAACAGTTGTCTCTGCTTTACTTGTGATGTTATTACCACTATTAAAAACAGTGAAGATGTTCCAAGAAGTAGAGCTGCCTTCTGACTTACTTAACTGGTGAGAGTTTCAGCATGGTAGCTATGGGGTCAGGCTCAGACCCAGCTCTGCCTTGTGAGGTAGGCAAATTACTTCACCTCTCTGAGCATCTGTGTCTCCATGTTTATTGAGTTGGCCAAAAGATTCCTTTGGGTTTTTCTGTAAGATGTTACTGAAACACTAAATGAACCTTTTGGCCAACCTAATACAATGTGCCCAGGATAGTACCTACTTTCTGAAGCAGCATCTCATGAGCTAAGATATTAAGACACATAATGCCTGGCTCTTGCCAAGGGCTTGGTAAACCTGGGCTGCTACAGTCATTTGATGGGAGCCTAATGCTTGCCACCTTTGAGAGATCTGGAATGATAATCCTGTTTTTTTTTTTTTTTTTTATGTTTCCATGTAAAGATTTATAGTAATTTATAGCTGGAGAAGGCAATGGCACCCCACTCCAGTACTCTTGCCTGGAAAATCCCATGGACGGAGGAGCCTGGTAGGCTGCAGAAGAGTCGGACATGACTGAGCAACTTCACTTTCACTTTTCCCTTTCATGCATTGGAGAAGGAAATGGCAACCCACTCCAGTGTTCTTGCCTGGAGAATCCCAGAGACAGGGTAGCCTGGTGGGCCGCCGTCTGTGGGGTCACACAGAGTCGGACATGACTGAAGCGACTTAGCAGTAATTGATAGCAGAGGCTCCCAGCATTTTCAAATATGAGATAATGGTGGCAAAGTTACAAACTGATATAGACTCACAATCACTTGTCTGAAATCTTGGGGCTTAGAATCCAGAATTTGGGGGTTGTGGAAGATACTGACCCCCTACTGGAATCTGGGGCAGCACTCTGAAACATTATATTTTTGCAGTGAAACCTGTTAATATTCACACTAAATGGGATAACTGTGAAGCTGCTCCATGTCAGTTTTGTATCTAAACAAATTTGCCACTAACTTTTGAAAGTGTATTTTCAGAACTTTTTGGTTTTCTGAATTGTAGATGAGGAATTATGGATCTCTGCCTTTATTGCAGAAAAATTGCTAGCCACAGTAAAAGCACAAAGAAGAAAATCCTCTATAGTTCTACTACCTAGAGAAATTAGCTTTTGTAATTTTGATGAACATACTTTGGTCTTTTTTCTATACACCCTTTTTTTTCCCCCCTGAAACAGACCATTGTGCTGTATGTACTTTGTCTCAGATTTATCCTTAATATATTGTGAGCATTTTACCATCATTTTCTAGTCCCCTCAACCTCATATGAAATGGGTAAGTGGTATTCCATAGTGTGTACGAACTGTAATTTATTTAATCCCTTCCCCGCCATTAGGTATGAGTTTGCTATTAGTTTTCTGCTGTTGGAATAACACTGTGATGTACATCCTTGCAGATAAGTTTTTGTGCATGCTCGTGATTATGACATTTTATATTCTCAGTAGGATAGTAGATGTAATTTGAGTATTTAACCACTGCAAAAATCACATATGTGCAGTTGAATTTGAGGATTCATAATAATTCTTAGGCTCCTTACATCTCCTGGGTCCTTCTGATTGGAAAGTAATATACTGATCTATGGCTCCTAAATGCTAGTTATGTTTAGAAAGTTACCTTTGTGAAGACAGAGAATTTTTAATAGTCAGGTTGGGGCCTCTTGGGTCCTTTCTCAGAGGCAAAATGTTTAGAAGAGGGCCATTAGTACGCTCCAAGCAGAATGAGACAAAATCCATTTTGTTTCTGCCATTTGTTGTTCTAGCCTTTATTGTGGGACATTTCAGACATACAGAAGTCCAGAGACGTACTTATTTATTTTGACTTGAAGCTTATGGCATCTTAGTTCCCCAACCATGGAGTGAACCTAGGCCCTTGGCAGTGAGTGCAAAGTGCTAACTAGTGGACTGCCAGGGAATTCCTGAAAATATTTTATTTTATATTGTTGGTTTGTTCAAATCTGCGTTCAAACAAGATCTATGCATGGCATTTGGTTGGAATGTCTCATTACTGTCTTTAAACCTTTGGGTTTCATCTCTGTCACTTTTTTCATTCCAGTTTACTTGTTGAAGAAAAAAATTGTTTTTGTCAGTTTTTGACAAAAAATTCATTTGTCTGTTTACCAGAGCCTGGGTTTTGCCGATTGCATCTCTGAGGTATCGTTCAGTGTGTTCATCTGTTCCCTGTGTTTGCTATGAGCTGGAAACCAGATCCTGGTTTAGTCTGATTCAGGTTCAGATTTTCTGGCAGGATTTCTTCCTAGTGGGTTTCATGTATGTCCCTCTGTTTAGGCTTCTTTTTTTGTGACGTTGGCAGCCATTGGCACTCATGATCTATAGCCCTGATTTAGAATTTGCAAAGTGGTGGTGTTTTCATTTTTATGTTACCATCTTCATTTATTGACTGAAATACTTTCTGGAGAGAAACTTTATAGAGAAACCTCATGTTATTAACTGCTTTGTTACCCTGAGGTACGTTTGTGCAGGAAAGAGGGATTAAATGCTTGATTCTTCCCCCTTATTTACCTGTTTTCAAATCAGGTTGCATTCCAAGTGGTCTTCAGAGGTGTCCAATGAGTTTCTTGTGAATAATCATTATGAATGCACAGACTTAAGCATATTCGTGCTTCAGTAATAACCTTTCTAAAATGTGCTCTGAGACATTTAGATTTTGACAATTTTACCAAGTAAAGCCCTTGAATTGGTTTGTAATGAAGTGGTGTGTTTGTTGTGTGTGTTGGTATGTTTTAGTTGAATGCTGTGCCTACTCAGAGTCCCCCAGTTGTGCTGGTTCTTCTGGTCACTTGCAAATCAAGCATTAAGATCTTTGAATCTGGAGTAGTTCATCTGACTTTTAATTTTTTTTTTAAGTTTTCCACTGGCCATACTTGGCCCTATAAGTTAGAAAGCCTTAAAAAGATACTCTAGGGACTTGAATAACCAAATTTCTTTACATTGTAATTATGGAAGACCCACTAAGAGTGGTGTTTTCCCACCAGCTTTATGGTGTGACTCTAGATAAGAGTCTGTGTCAAGGTGAGTTGTTACTTATTCAGTCTCATGTTACTCTGAATATATTTCATGGTGTCACACTTTTTTAGTATAAGCATTGAATAATCAGGTCTTGTCATTGATTTCTTAATTATTGCATTTAGAGCTCCCACTCAGGTCTGATTTCGAGTTCCTGTACTGCTATCTGTATATATTCTTTTTCTTTTTGATTTGGAGCTCAGCTGTATATGCAAGCCTTTCTTTGTTTTATTTTATCCCTTGGTTTTATGTGTTTGGAGTGGGGGTGGGAGGTCTGGGTCAGGATCCTTCTGCTTTGGCGCAGATTCCCCCTTTGACCAGCCATGCAAATGTTACATGTGTAGCCTCAATTTAAAAGTGATAAAAGCAGCACATAGAACGACTTATTTGTTTCTCTTTTTGACAGTTGTTGGGACAATCAGGGTTCTACTTCAAAGAGGTCTTGGCCTCTATTAGGCAGTGACAGCATCCAGCTCCTTCGTACTGGCTTCACAGCACTTTCATGTTGGGCTCTCAGATTCTTTAAAGAGCATTGTCATGAGTTAAGATGAAAAATGAAAACAGAAGTAAGAGAAGAAATATATTGGACTTCATTTACTGAGAAAGGAAAATCTATCTTAAGTCACCTGAGCTTCACAGCGCCAAGGAGTTTAACACTTGAGTCGGGCAGTGTGTAATTCTCCCAGGACTGAAGCTGTGGCTCTGCCTCCATGGATGGGGTCCGTCCTCTGTTGGGGCTGAGTGAGGGAGGACTTGATGTGGTGTCTGCAGAACAGTCTTTTCCTTTACTATGCCTGGAAAAGCAGCTCCAAGGGTATGTCCCGTGAATAGTAATACCAGTATCAGCACTGATTGAACATTCACTGATACTGGATTAGTAACAGTAATCTGGAGGACATTAGTAAGTGCTTGTCCTTACTAAGATTAAGAAAGTAAAATTTTTTATTATTGTCCCTCCTTTTGTTCATCTTGTACCTTTCAGCTTTGCATGTGTGAAGTCAGATCTTCTAATTGGGATTCTTTTCAGCCACAGAAAAAGCTTAAAAATCTCAGAAGTTTAAATATTATTAATTAAAAAAAAATTGAAAACTCGCTCTTCTCAGCTGTGAAAAAATAGAAACAGTGGTGCTTTTACTTAAGATATCAGATCTTTAGAAAACAGAAGTGAGTTTATTTGGAGATGGTGCTTTATGTAACCTTGGGAGGATGCTTCTTTTTTGGCCGCTCCTCACAGCTTACATAGACTCTTAATTCCTTGCCCAGGGATTGAACCCAGGCCCCAGCAGTGAGACTGCCAAGTCCTAACTGTTGACCATCAGGGAGTTTCCAGAAAGACCCACCTTAAAGGGAGTTTCTGTCTGTATCCCAGCTCTTCTTGTCTGAGTGAACCAACTTGTTGACTTTGTTTTCCTTTCACCTGAAATAAGCCTTCATTCTGATTTCTTTTCAGTCTCCTTTAAACAGTCCATTTCTCAAGTTATTTTTCCTTTTGAGTTATAGACCTGCTTCTGAGGAGTCCGATGGCCAATGGCCAGAAGAGGTTTCAAAACAGATCATTTTAGGACTGTTGGCCTGGAAGATTCCTAGACTTGGTGGGTTTGTCTTTAGCTCTTTGCTGGAGCCCCGCCCTGGCTTTGTTGATTCCTCTTAGTATCATGTTCCTTACTTGTCTTCTGATCCAGCTTGATTTTGGACCCTGGTTCCATCCAGTGGTCTGATTCTTGCTTCTTCAGGTTGCCCCACAGCCCTGATAAAACTCCAGTGAAAGCCCAGTCCAGATTGTAGAATTTGAGGTAGTTCACTCACAGGTTAATTCAGAGCTGTAGCTCAGAACTGTAGCTGTAGACTCTGGGCTGGGGGGTTGTACATGATGTGGGGAGAGAGTTTCGTTTCTTGAGCCCTTAATACTTTGCTTGGCCTGTGCCTGGAACTTCACACCCTATTTTCTCAGTCTATCTTCACAGCGTATCTGCTGGATAATTGTCATTACCCACCTGTTACAGATGAAGTAGCGGAGATTCAGGGAGAAGTTAAAGTGACCCGCTCAGGGCCACACGGAGGAGGGCAGAGCCAGGAGTCTGACTCCCCAGACTGTTGCTGATAAAGCACTGAGTTTGACCCCTTGGAGAATTTGAGTGTCTTTGGATATGATTCACACCACCCATTACTCTCTTTAGGTAAAGTTTTACTAAAGAAGATTAATTAAGGATTTATTTATTTTAATTTAGTAGTTGCTTTGATAACCCTTTTTATCATCTGCAGTTCTTAAGCACTTTACAAATATTAGCTCATTTTGTCCTCATAACAACACTTTGGGGAAGGCACTAGAAATATTGCCAGCTTACTGATGAGGAAACCGAAGTACGGAGCCGTCAAGTACCTTGCCCACGATAGTGACTGGGAGGTGCTGAGGCTTGGTTCCCAGCCCGGGCAGACTGGCTGCGGAGTCCTTAGTTTTAGCCTTCATGCAACTGGGGCAATTTCTTCCTTTTAGTAAGCATGTAACACAAAATCCTTTAAACACTGACTACATAAAGTGAGATGGTTATTATAAAGTCATTGGCAGTTTCCTTGGATGTAAGAAAGTTAGATGAAGGGAATGTCTTCAGACTTACACCAAATAACATATCAGTATAGAATACAGAGGGGAAGCCCTGCAACTCATGAAGAAGACAAAACCTCCTATATTGCTTTCCTCAAACTTTCCTTCTAGAAAATTCTCATCTTCCTCTCAAGCAGGTTAATGCATTCCTGAATTTCACCTCTGAGAAAATTCACGCCCCTCCCTTTCCCCACCAAATTTTAAAGTGATAAAGAATTGTTTTGGACACATCAGTACCGATGAGTGTCTGATGTACCACTGAGTCCACAGTGTATGCAAGAGAAGTAAATCTAAACAATTGGCAAGAAACTAGAGGCCTGTGTGTTTGAAATTATTTTTAACTATGCTTACCTGTTCTGCTTTTTTATTTTTTTAAACAATTCTTTACCTTTCCCCTCCCTCATTAGTGGTTGATGACCAGATTTTACATTCCCAAACAATAATTAGTTTGTCCAGAAAATGATTTTCAGAGACTGTTATCTGGCTGGGTCAAATGATTTTTGATAGTAGCTTGAAGCCTGGGGTTATGGAATAGGTAATATTACTTCCATAATCCTTGGTGCTTTAATCTTCACAATCCTGTGATATTGGTATCAGTGGTGATTTTTCTGATAAGAAAGTTTTAAGTGACTTGCCTAAGGCCAAGACTTTCCATTTTCAAGGCCTGTAGAGTCTATTTTACGTGGAGATGATGGCTGCCAAGTGCAGGTCTGCGCCTCCAGGTTGTGGAGGTAGAAGGAAAAGGTAGTGCTTCTAGCTAGTGGTCCTGAAAGCACCTATGGTCCCTGCGGCTTAGCAGTCAATGAAATACTCCGTAGCTTTTTATCTGTTACAAGTGAAAATGCCTCAGGTGTTGAAATTGGCAGAGACTCCAGATTTGTTACTTTTTAATCTCTTGCTCTCTCCATAATTATGTTTAAGACCTGGCTGGAGAATAGTTTTCTTGCTAGTCACTTTTTTTTTTTGTCTTGCTAGTCACTCTTATCAGCAGCCCTTACATCATCTTTAGCAGACCCATAGCAGACTTTCAGAAAGGTTTTAAAGTGAATGATCAAGGGTTTAGTGTTGCCTTTTCAAATTTAACAGTTTTTTCTTTCTTGAAGAAACAGTGTATACAAAATCAGGACCCAGTACTTTTAGTTAAGTTTTTTCAGACAGCGCTTTTTTCAGATGTCTTTTCTTTAACCATCATGATCTGTTAGACTCATTGTCTTTAGTGACCATGATTTCTGTTTACCTCTCTTTAATATTTATTCTTTAGTCAACTATATACCCGAAAAAATGTGAATATTGTATAATAATGTAATAACCACCATTATTGACATATATATGTGTGTGTGTATTTTTTTTTAAACACTTCCTATGCCCAGGGTATTATCTCATTTCTTTCTGGTGATAAAATAATGAACTCAGTGTCTTGACTTCGCATGCATCTGGCTGGCATCAGGTTTCCTTATTATCAGGTACTGGAACTTGTAAGATTTTGACACCCATGGGCTTAACCTACTGCTTTTTAATGTTATTTTGATTGCAATTCATATTAGTTTTAATGTGTTTAATTTGTTTTTCATTGCTCACTTTGTATTTATACTAATAAGCTAGGATTGGTCTTTGGGTTCAGTGTGGCCGTCTGGGTTTGAGTGGAACAAAATCTAAGCCTTGTCTTTCCCTCCTGCGCTGATTTTGATGTTAGCCTTGTATTTGATCTGTAGATAACCAGACAAAATCTTTACATTAAGCCTTATGTTCTTGTCTAGGTCTTTCTAGAATCCTGGGGTCTGGAAAGCACATAACTCTCTTAGTTTTACCCTTTAGTCAGTCTCTCCGTGCTTGAACTCTGAAGGGAAGGGGACGACACAGTTTAGACAGAGAAATCAGTCTTCAGGGAATGTCGGCGCCGGGAGCCCTCCTCCTTCAGAGTGCACTCTGCCTCTGGGGAGGGGCACAGGAGAGCAGGCCCCTTGGGGCCTTCTGCCTGGAGTCGCCTCAGCCTCAGCCGTTCTCTTGCTGTGCGCTCTTGGGAACGTTTTTGACTCCTCTTACACCTCAGTTTCCTATCCATGGGGTGGGGGGAGAAGGCAGTGTTTGTGGTGCTTCCTGGCAGAGGTCCCAAGGAAGGTGCATCAGCACATCTTACAGCAGCTGCAGAGACAGACTGTGCGTGAGGAACTGGGCAGCCTTTTTTTTTGTTTTCAATTTTTAAACTTTTTATTTTGCATTGAAGTATAGCTGATTAACAAACAATGTTTTGATAGTTTCAGGTGAACAGCAAAGGGACTTAGCCATACATATATACACGTGTCCGTCGTCCTCCAAACTCCCCTCCCGTCCAGAGTTCCGTGTGCTATATGGCAGGTCCTTGTTGGTTGTCCATTGCAAAATGGCAACGTGTGCATGTCCTTAGCAAGCTCCCCAGCTACCCCTTCCCCCATCCTTCCCCCTTGGCAGCCATAAACTTGTTCTCTCAGGCTGTGAGTCTGTTTCTGTTGTGTAGATAAAGTTCGTTTGTATAATTTCTTTTTTAGATTTGGCAGCCTTTTCTGTACCACGCCCCACGGGGGAGTCAGGAGAGGAGGAAGCCCGTCGCCTATCTGTGTGAATGTGCCAGTGGGCCACTGCTCTTTCTGTCCTTGAAGCTTTCATAAACAGATTCATTCCTGTATGTCAGGCATGCTGCTGTAGGAGATATTTAGAAATACAAAATTTGTCAAATTCTCCTAAGAAATTGACTTGATTAGAGTGATGACAAAATGGTCCTGTGATCTCCTTGGAGAAATGGTTGATTCCAGGACTGGGGCAGGGAAAATAAAAAAGATTGGTATGTCAAGAGAACACAGAGGCCAACCTGAAAGAGCTCTCAATGACCAAAGCTGGAACAATTTGAACAGCAAAGTCAAAAGCCGTAGTAATAGATTATGAGCCGAAGAATAAAATAGACATCCATGAGTTATGATACAAATGATTGAATAAATAAATAAAGGGGACAGAGAGTTCTTCTTTTCAGAAGAATTCCAGTTAATAAATGTAGAAGTAGTGAAAGGAGTAGAAGATCACCATTAGCACACCACAGTAGTAATTGCTGTAGGCAAGATCCACCAGTGAAGTTAACATGAATGGGTGAAAGTTTAGGGAGAAACAGAATATTTGCTTGACCCTAAAGCATCTTCCAAAATATTTATTAATTACTGTGATGATTTCAATCCACGTCCACGTATTCTTTGAAAGTCTTGTTTCCTGAGGAGGGAGTTTAATTCCGCTCCTCTTGGATTTGGGCTGGACTTAGAGACTGGTTTCCAAATAATAGAGTGTGGAGAGAGGAAACAGTGATTTCACAGTGGAAGAACTTGGGATATACCACCTTAACCAAGAGGCCAGTGTTAAAATTATCAGTCACGTTGATATCATTTGCCCCCTGATAGGATGGGATGAGAAGGGCACTTCACCTCTTGTGTTCTTGCCCCCAAATCCATCACTCCGCGTAATCATGGGAAAACAAGACAAATTTAAACCGAAGAACAGTCAGAAGATACCTGACTAGTATTTTTTAAGAATGACAGGGTTGTGAAAGATAAGGAAAGACCGAGGAACTGTCATAGACCGGAGACTAAGGAATTATGTCCACTAAATGTAAAGTGGGCCAGGAAATGGCCACAAGTGTAAAAACATTGTAAATCAACTATATTTCAACTAAAAAGAAAAAAATCTGGGGAGATCTGAGTAAAGTCTGTAGTTTAGTTTCATTTATTTATTGGCTGTGCTGGGTCTTTGCTATTGGGCTTTGTCTGGTTTGGGGGCTTCTCTGTAGTTGTGGTGTGTGGGCTTCTCACTGCAGCAGCTCTCTTGTTGTGGAGCACTGCGTCTAGGTGCCCAGGCTTCAGTAGTTGTGGCTTATGGACTTCCCGGACCAGGGATCGAACCTGTGTCCCCTGGATTGGCAGGTGGGTTCTTATCCACTGTGCCACCAGGGAAGTCTTGTAGTTTAGTTAATAGTATTATACCAGTGTTACTTAAGTTTGGATCAGTGTACCAGGGTTATATAAGATGATAACGTAAAGGGAAGCGGGGTGAAAGATACACAGGAGCTCTGTACTATCTTTGAAGCCCTTCTGTGAGCCTGAAATTATTTCAAAATAAAAAGGAAACACACAAGCACTATATTAGATAGTGGCTCTGGAGTCAAGTTCTCTGGGTTCAGGTCTTGCCTTTGCCACCTACCTATTGAGAGATAATAGACAACTTTAACTTCTTTGCCTCAGTTTCCTCATCTGTAATAATAGTATCTTCCATATAGTAAGACTGAAGATTAAACGAAGTCATGCATGTAAAGTACTTAGAACAGTGGCTGGAACATAGTAATGGCAGCTGCCAATAGTAATATTTGTACAAAGGAAGTCCAGCCACCTTTTAGGTGCTTGGACCTTTAGCCATGGATGTGGACAGTCTGAGCTAAAGGAGGTTGCGAGAAGATGGTAATGGACTAGGGTGTTCTGAAGACCCTTCTCCCAACCGTGTATACCTCTAGGGAGTGGGGCACGAGCTCTGCCCTTGAAGAAAGCCGCTAGGAGACGGGTGTAGGGAGGAGAGGGATCAGCCAGGGGCAAAGGTGGAGAAGCTGCAGTGGGAAGACCTGCTTGCTGAGCTGTCCAGGTGGAGTGGGGGCTGCATGTGGAGTCAGTGAAGAGGAGGCTCATCAGGTGGGTGGGCAGCAGCCTGGATGCTGGCTTGATGAACTTTAGACTTGAGACCTGAAAGGACGAGAGACCGAGGAAGTGCGAGTGAGAGAGAATACTTCAAAAAATTGTTTTAGCTCCAGCTGGATTGTGGCTGTACTTTGAGTATTTGTTGATTGAGAAACTGTTATAACAGAGTGACTCTGAAGTTCGTATCATTCTGAAATAAATGTTTTTATAAAGTAGGATAGCTTCTCTGTACCTTTGGGACATCATGATGCGTGAGCGTGAGACGTGTATCCTGCCTGCTGCCCATGCCTGGTGTACAAATGCATTTGCTGACTGTTTATGATAATGTTGCAGCCTGGGGCTAAGAATAAGCTGTGGTTGACCAGGAGCTTTCAGTGTACAAAATGCTTTGACGTCAAACCTCACCGCTAGGGCTGTGTTCCTTCATAGGGGAGAGTGTTCTTCCTTTATTAGCTTCCAAAATCTTTTAAAGTATGATTTACATCCAGCGAATACACGAATATTAAGTGTAAAGAGCAAAGTGTTTTCTTCATGTACACATCTATGTAGTCATCACCAAGATCAAGACATAGACCATTTCCAGCACTCCAGAAGGTTCTCGTGTTCCCGCCCAGCCAAAAATGCCCCTCCTTGAGATAACCACTGTTTTGACCTTTATCACCATAGGTTTTTGCTGGGAATGTGTTTCTTTTTCTCCACCATACACACCCGGGCCCATGAAGTACAGTGAGTTGGGAGCAGGGATACGTCTTCATGTGCCAAACACTGCACTCGACGCATTCCCAGACTTCCCTAAATTCTCCTGTGAAACCGCAGACCTGGGCTTCTGGTGCCTCTGGTATAAGTTCAGCCTTGTGCCTCACTGGCTGCCCGGTGTTTTTCCCATCGCACCACATTCTGTGCCTTCAGCTGGCATTTACCGTAATAACTGCTGTTGTTGTTTAGTCACCAGCTTGTGCCCGACTCTTTGCAACCCCATGGACTGTAGCCTGCCAGGCCCCTCTGTCATTGGAATTTTCCAGACAAGAATATTGGGGTGGGTTGCCATTACTTTCTCCAGGGGATCTTCCTGACCCAGGGATCAAACCCACGTCTCCTGCATTGGCAGGCAGATTTTTTACCCCCAGGGAAGCCCACCATAATAATTATCTCCATCATTAATGAAAAGTCACCTTAGTAGATTTTTCCCAGTAGATTACATGCGTAACTCTCTAGTAGAGGAAGTTGTATTGATTTGAAATCAAAGGACGAGGGAGTTTCTTCATTTGATGAGTACTAGGCCTCGTGTAAGCCAGTGGAGTTAGAGAGAAAGGCAGTCTCCATCCCAGCCTCCTAATCTTCTAAAGAGCGAGACAGGGTGTGATGAGTGCTCTGAAGCAGGGGTGCTGGAGGGTCATGAAGAACCAAGGGACGGGTAGGGGGAGGGGTGCTCCTCCTTGACGTGATGTCTGAGTGGGTGTATTAGAGGGTAGGAGTTGTGCAGGTGAAGAATGGGAAAGTGAGGGCTCATCTAAGCTGGAGAAGTAGAGAGCACCGTGTGTGCAAAGGCTGGAGAAAACTGCCAACGGTCACCCGGTGGAAAGGAGGTGTTGGTAGTGGGAGAGAGGGGCTGGAGTGGCAGGCAGAGGCCAGGCCGTCAGGCCCACAGTCAGGACTTGGATTTCACACAGAAAGTAAAGATGGGTTTACATTTTTGAAAGATCACTTCAGATTTTGGGGAAGTGGCTCAGAGGGTTAGAAATTTACTAGGCGTTTAAAGCTATGCCCTGATGGCTCAGACGGTAAAGAATCCATTTGTAATGTAGGAGACCCGGGTTGGATCCCTAGGTTGGGAAGATCCCCTGGAGGAGGGCATGGCAACCCACCCCAGTATTCTGGCCTGGAGAATTCCATGGACAGAGGAGCCTGACGGGCTACAGCCCATGGGGTCACAAAGAGAACGACATGACTGAAAGACTGCTACTACTCACTATAAAGCTTATTAGAACTTGTATGGAAAGGGGCCAGATTGGAAAGACATCCAGGAGGTGCAATGGCTTGGTTGATTTATAAGCAAGAGGTTGAAATTTCTTGTGACTGAATAGGATTTTCACAATGGAAAGTGAGAGTGAGATTTTTGAGAAGAACTGGATGTCCTGAGTCATAACCGAAGTGGAATACTTTCTTCCTTTCAGCAGAAGGGGAATGTTAGCTTTAGAACGGCCCCGTTACTTGTTTCTGTGTGCACAGGCATTTGTAGATGAAGGCTTTGTATTAAAAGGTTTTAAAACTCCGCAGATAAATCAGCCCTTTGGTTTGTTTCAATCACCCTTTGTTGCGGTAGAAGCTAAAGCTCCACGGAGAAGGCCCAAGAGCCTTGAACTGAGGGGAAGCTAGTGATAGAAAGGCAGAAAAAGACTTCTTGCTCCTTTCAGGCGTGTATTTACCGAGGTGTGTACAGAAAGCCCCACCATGTGTGCTGCGGAGTGCTGTGTTGGTTTGATTCTGGGGTTTTTTTAAAGGTGCAAGTTAACCACTATCTTTGCTTTGACCTGCGAGGTTCTGAAATAAGCTCCTTCAGTGTGCACAGGATACCAACGAGGATGCTTAGCCCTCAGGGCTATTATCTAGGGCCCAGCCCTTCCTCACTCACAGTCCTGGTCCTTAGCTGTGAGAGTGCATCTTGTGAAGTTCGAGGACCTATGCACAGACCTGGAAACTTCCAGAAGTGGCCAAACACGCTCCTTGGGCTTTGTGATTGGCAGTGTCTGGAGTCCTAACCCTGGGTGGTCACTAAGAAACTCACACCCTTCACACGCAGAGGAAGCTTTTCTCCCCAGTCAGCCAAAATTCAGTCAGCTGTCAGGCCCCAGCTCCACATTTCCTGTTACTGCTGTAATGACCCTTGACAGTTTGGAATGAAGGATGGTGGTATGTGGAATGAAGACCTTCATTCAAGTGAGTAGAAGAGAAGTGGCAGTTTGGCTGCAGAGTCATATATAATAAAAAATGCAGGATCTGTTTCTCGCCCCTGGAATCTTTGTGTAGTGCTCTGAGTCACCACAGAGTCTCTGCTCTTCCAGTTTCCAGGTTGTGCCCAGGGCCTGGTAATGCTTTTATAGCAATGCAAGTTCTTGTTCACCCAAGGATGTTCAATTCAGCTTTGATTTGTGAGTAAAAAAGCACGCCGCCTGAGGAACAGTTTCTGAAAGTCAGCCAGGTGTGACCTCACTTCAGTGTCCTGATGAAGTCACACATTCGGGCTAATCTGACACCTTTATTGATGTGCGTGATCAGTATTGTGCTGCATGGTAATTAGGTAAGCTATTCATGTTAAGTGACTATAATTAGCATTAATTTTTACATGGCCAAATCAGATTTTCAGTTTCTTGCTTATTAATTTGTGGTTCCCCAGCATCTGTAATCAGCATCAGTGTCAGTTTTTTCCGGTGGTGCTCGTGTAGTCTGGCGTGCTCTGGTTCCCTGTGTGTAAACACAGAGCCCCTTGGAGGAAGACGGTGGGCCTCAGCCTTATTTTCTCTCGCCAGCCAATCTCAACCTCAGAGCGGCTCCTGTGGTTTCTCCCTGATCGCAGGTGTTCTGGGAGTCTGGGGTCTTCAGGGAGGTGGGGCTCCAGACCCTGAAACTGGGTATTTGCCCAGGGCTAGGGGAGCCCCCTTCACCTCTGAGAGAAGTTGGCAACACATTTTATTAAAGAGTAGGAATTGAAATAACTGAGAATCTCTGACCTGACACATGGTAAGGATTTAATAGACATTTGAACAATTAATACCTAATTCTACTACAAAGTTGATTAGGTTAGAAAGAGGTATACTAGTAAGAATACTTTGATATCTTGGTTAGAGGATCATTGAAAAGAATACATTTTTGGATGGATTGAGAAAGAGATTGGCTCTGAGTAACTTGTTTGACCTGCTTTTGTCACGTAGGGGTAGCTGGTTCCGTTTTTGACGATGAGATGCAGAACCTTATTGTGGTCCTGCTGGCTGGGACTGTATTGCCTATTTTTGTTGTGGTTAACCTGGCCCACTGTTTGTTCCCTAAGGTTAGGTTTCCTTTCCTGTACTCGATGAATGCTGTCAGCTTCTGCAGAAGTGAACTTTGTTCTTTCCTCAATTTCCTGAGTTTCTGCTCTGGGTAGGCCCGGCACTAGGAGCCAGGTACAGAAAGACAATCAGGTGTCTCAACTTTAAATAGTACCTTTTGCATTTACCTGTTTCATTTCATTTGGCCTCAACACCCCTGTAAAATGAGAAGGACTGTTCATATACTAACAGTACAGTAAGTAGCCATAGAGAGAGGAGCTGTCGAAATAGAGGCTGAACTGAGCCTTGGTCTCTGAGCCTCTAGCTATTCACTAGTTAGTTAGGAAAGGCTACATAAAATAGTCTTTGAATCTAAAACTCATCAATCAGGAAGGATGGCATCTTCTCAAAGAAATTTAAATGGACACTTACAAAGTTCGTACAACTGTCTCTGAGACTGTGCTACTTTATGAAAATCTGGTAATTAAAAACATCAGAGTTTAAACAGGATTAATTAAGGACTCATAGTTTGCTCACCAAAAGTATTCTGTCACTTAGTAAATCGCTGTAGTGGGTCCAGAATGATTTAGTCATCACCATTTGATTTATACAGTGTTTTCAGGAAAACACTGTTCAAGATGTATTTAAGTCAGTATGGGAGGTAGTAAGATTTTTCTAAGATTGGGGAGGAAATGGTTATGACAGTTCTGTGACAAAATATTGAGTTGGCCAGGACGGGAAGCAGAGTCCAGGTTATGTGCTGGCCCACTTTCTTGGGCAGCCAGAAGTCTTCCGGGGCCCGTAGTCATTTTAGGTTTATTCTGTGAAAAAGGCCTTTGGGCTTCCTGTGTTATTGACTCTTCCATTTCTGAAGAAAGAAGATTTCCCCATGAGTGAAGTCAGGAGAGCACTGAAATACTGCACCACGGGCCCCAAACAGTGTTGTTGAACACAGGACTTTCCAAGGGCTCTGAGTGTGGGAGCAGGACGGCTTGTAGAGTTGTTTCTCCCTGGGGGTCTTACTGGGGGCTTCTGGAAGCGGCAGGAAGAGGGCAGAGGTGACCTGGTGTGATAGGCCGTGGACCCGAGGCCTCACCAAACTGAGGTTGTAGGTTGTATGATCTTGGGCACGTGGTTTCCTCATTTTTATCAGCTGTTAAATGGAGTGATGTTTTACTCTAGAAGGGAATTTGGGGCTCTCGTGTTGTGTAGTGGGAGACATTCACGAGCTCTTTAGGTGGTGGTGGTTGTTCAGTCGTCCAGTCGTGTCCAACTCTTTGCAACCCCATGGGCTGCAGCATGCCAGGCCTCTCTGTCCCTCAGCATCTCCTGAGGTTTGCCCAAGTTCATGTCCATTGCATCGGTGATGCCGTCTTTAGGTACATTTGTGTAGAAATGACTTCTGGGATCATCAAGGTCTGTCTCACCTACCGTGAAGCCAAGGCCGTGTCTGTCTTTCTGCTCACATGTGTCCCCTGCCCTTATGGCAGTGCTGAAGCTTACTAGATACTCAGACACCTGATGACTGACGGGGTCTCCATAGTTAGTGCTGTAGGCAGCGGGGAAAATGCAGACACCCTTCCTATAAGCATAGATCTGGTATTGGTTAGCATCTTGGAACTTCAGGCCTGGGCATGTTTTTTTTGGTTGTTGTTAATAAAGTGCAGTTTGGGTTTTTATATTCCCAAGATTTCCTTCCAGAGGGTTTCCTTTTTATTTCAGCTTGATTGATGAGAATGTAATAATGAAGTGAAAGGAAAGGCTGGCTGGTTTTTGCTCTGTGGTGGGCTGACACGTTCCTGAAGCCCCGAGGCTCCAAGCCACTGTTCTGTTCTGGGGTCTGCTCCTTGCTTATGGCAGAGCTAGTTTTTTTTTATTCCCATCTTCTCAGAGAAGGTATTGGGTTCCAGGTCAACGCTGTTTTCCTTGCAGCCAGTATACAGCCTTTGAGAGCATCGTGTCTGCTTCTTACCAGTTAACACATTGAGGAAAATCTGCATGTGGAGCTTCACGAAAGGATGAGACCAGCATCTCCGCCACAGTTCACTTTTCAACAGATATTACCAAATGGAGTAAAATGTTAATTAATATGAAAATGCAGTTCCTGTGGATTGAGGTTGCTGCTTCCTCTGTGTGCTCAGTGGAGCCTGCTATGGAAGAAAAATCAGACAAAATGCTCTCTATTAAAGCCTCTATTTTAAGAAGAATGATTCAGAGAGGAACACAGGTCCAAGAAATTTTCATCAACAAATAAAAACTGAATTGCCAGGTTTGCCAGATGTCTCATTTTAAAGAAAATTTTCCTCATTTGGTCTCTTGTAAAAGTCTCCCTTCTGACTCTGAAAATATGGTCTGCCCTCAAGTAACTTAAAAATAAAAAAGTTTCAGTGTGTTCCACACATTTCCTCTGTGTAGGGCTTGTGTTCCACACATTTCCTCTGTGTAGGGCTTGTAATTCTGCATGGTTCAGCTGGGAATTCACTGCATAAAAATAAAGGCAGTAACCCCCTGATATTATTGGACTGCAGCTTTTGGGAAAACATTTGTAAGTTATCTAGTATACTCCATCTTGGTCTTTGACTCAGCATTTATTAAGCACTTGCTGTAAACAAGCGCTGCTCCCTGTCAAGCAGGGGCACCCTCCCTGGTGCCTGCAGCATGCCCGTCCCTCATTAGAGGTGTGCCCCCTGCCCTCCTTCGCCATCGCAGTAACAGGTCAGATGGCTGATAATTACAGTCAGACACGCAGGTCCCTCTCGTGGGTGTCTTTTGGTGGGGGCAGGGCAGCATAAAGCCCTCCTTTATTTGGCCCCAGCGGGCCCTCCAGGGTCCTGTGTGCCCTGGCAGAGGGGGAGCAGGGGGAGATGTGGCGGGGCGGCACGTACGGGGCCGTGGGCACCTGCTGCCCTGCCAGCCGCCTTCCCGCTGCCCGGCTGCTGGCCAGAGCCGCTGGGGACGGAGGACTGGGAGCTGTCAGGGCTGAAAGGCGCTTCCTGTCTGGTTTGTGGAGAGGAGGGTTTCCTTTGAGGCACACTGAGATGTCAGTGATGGTCTTTTTTTGCACCTTTTCAGTTTCGTGACTTCTCTTCACATCCAACCAAGCTCCCTGTCTTCCCCTCCCACCCCCGCACCCCCCGTTTTCCATAGTGTCTACCAGAAATCCTGTAACCACTGTGTAGCTAGTTTCAGCCTGATGTTAGAAAGTCGGTTTTTGTAAGAAATGCAAATGAAGTGGCCTTCTGTCTTGGCTCACTCCTATCTCTTCAACCACCAAATACGATGGTATCTTCTTGTAGGTAAAGATCTTTTTCTGAGTCGAGGGTCTGTCTCCTCCCAGCTTGCTGGAGCCTGGGCCCTTGTGTCCCTGCAGAAGCCACCGCTGACTGCTCTATCCTCCCCCTTCTCCACACCTCAGGAGGCCCCAGGCCCAGATGGGCCCCACCTCCCCACTCCATGGCCGCCCTGCTTAGGGAATTCCAGGTGTTTCTGCTCTGGCCAGGCTCACAGCAGCTCATGAGGGGGCAGCTGTGGGTGGGCGCTGATAAGCAGCTTCCAGAACTCCCAGACGGGACAGTCCCAGGGGAGAGGAAGAGGCTGTCTTCTTGCTGTCAACTCCCTCCCCCAGCATAGTTCCCCGCCCCCCCCACCATCCCCCCCCGCCCCGCCCCACAACCTGCCTTGGTTTTGCTGCCTCAGGCTCACACCAGAAAGGTTTTTCCTGTTTTTCATTCCACCCTCTGCCCTGTCCCTAGAACCTGCCCCACTTGTTCCTTCCAGAGGCTGAGTTTAGCCATCCTTGAAATCAGAGCCTTGAGTTTGTGGGTGTGGGAACACCTTCTGGTTGAGAGTCAAAGGGTATTGAATTCTGTGCCCGTGTGGGCCAGGTTTGGTGATACCATTTGAAGGCAGGAGGGACTTGGGGGAAGCAGGGTGCACGGTGCTTAGGAACATAGATTTTGGAGCCAGTTGGGCCAAGTCCAAATGCCAGCTTTCACCTTAGCAGTGTGTGCTTAGTCGCTCAATCATGTCTGACTCTTTGCGACTCTTTGGACTCTAGCCCACCAGGCTCCTCTGTCCATGGGATTCTCCAGGCAGAATACTGGAGTGGGTTGCCATGCCCTCCTCCAGGGGACCTTCCCGACCCAGGGATTGAACTCACATCTCCTGTGTCTACTGCACTGCGGGCGGATTCTTTACTTGCTGGGCCATAATTTATTTAAACTCTCTGTGCCTCCATGTTCTTAATTCCAAAATGGGAATAATAACAATAGTACCTCATAGCTCAGGGACCTTTGTGAGGATAACTTGTTTCGCACAGCACCCGGCACATGGTACTGCTTATGAAACAAGAGCTTTGTGTCTGTCGTACCAGACGGAGCTGCGGGGCTGATAACAAGTTCCTCCTTAGTGCACCTCTGTGCTTCTGTGTGGGAACCACAGTGAGGAGAAGAGCGACAAAGGTAGCTCTGGGTCAGTTTTACAAAAAGCCGTCACATTATTAGCTCATCGTCTCAAGGTCTCCTTAAAGTGGGCCACTAAATCTGTCGACTGAATTTTATAGTGTCATTAAAAGTATTCTGTTGCCTTCGAATTTGTTGAAGGAAAAAGTTGACTGCAAGCATGAAAAAGCACCTTTTTTTTTTTTTTTTTTTAAATAGAACAGAGTATAACATTGAATGTGAACTGGACAAGTTACTGTTACATTTTGAACTTTATATGCTCCTTAAAAACCTTAATCATGAATGAGTATCAGTTATGATTAGTGAACTAAAATGTTCCCGGTTCTTTATGGGAAAAGTTGGAACCCTCTTGGGAGGGTTCCCCCAGGAAACTGCTCTTTCTAAGAGAAAACTGAATATGGCTTGGAGCACCTTGGTAGGATCATGGTTTGTCCTTGGGCCCAGACTCACTGATGTGTGTTTGAAGCTTTGCAGGCCGGCTTATTCCTCTTTCCTCATTGCTCACCACTGTTCGCTTTGCACGGGAAGCTTCAGAAGTACTTAATTTAACAAGTATGAAGTGCCCATTCGCAACTCCCTGGAGCCTGGGCCCTGCTCTAACTTGCATCTGGAGCTACACCACACACCTCCGCACCTACAGAACTTGCCAGGCTCTGACATTGGACAGCCCCTGGCCTCATCTTAGAAGAGGCAGGCTGTGGTGGAAAAGCGCCTGGGCTCTGGGTGCAGGCGCAGGGGGTTCAGATCCCAGCTCTTCCACGTGCCAGTGGTATGTCTTTGGGGAAGTTTCTCAGCCTCTCTGTTTCACCTTTAAAATGACAATAATAATAGTAGCTGTCTTGCAGTTTTGTTCTGAGAATTATGGGAGATAATCCCCTAGTGTACTTAGCATGTTCTCGTAGGCTTCTCGTTGCTGCTCGGGGGCTCCAGGGCGCACGGGCTTCACTAGTTGTGGCACATGGCTTAACTGGCCTGAGACATTCGGGCTCTTATTTCCTGGACCAGGCAATCAAACCCATGCCCCCTGCATTGGCAGGTGAATTCTTAACCACTGGACCACGAGCAAAGTCCCTGCTGTTGATTTTTTTGATAAATGGGTCTACTTGCCTGTTTTGTCATGAGCCAAGAGTTTCAAATGTTTCCCTTTCCCCTGACTAGGACAGTTTTTATAAATGCACTATCATTTAGAGATGAAAAAAGACATTCTTTAAGTCTCCTTGTGCCAGGCACTGCAGTTTGCTCTTTAGATATGTTCTGGCTGAATTCACCCTCAGCTCCGAGTTGGGTGGCAAACAGACCCATGTAAGAATTGTGTAAGGTGTTCAGAGTCATTCAGCGTAGTAGATGTCAGCGCGGGGCTCTAAGCCTGGCCTGCCTGGCTTCGTGGCACCTACTGTTCTTGTCCTGTGTTCACGGCCTTGCTGGGGACTTGTTGGCTGGTTTCCTGCCCACGTCTACCGTCCCAGGGCCATACTGCATTGTTTTCTGGGGAGTAGTACAATTAGGCCTCAAAAGTGGTCATTAAAGGGGTTGATTCTTTCTGTTGGGAAGATGCTGCATTGGATGTGATCTCATATTGTGCAACTATATGTAATATTTTAATGGCACAAAACAATAAGACTGTCATGCAGGCAGATAAGGATTAGGGACAAAAACAAGCTTGGAAACACTGGGGAGGAGAGAGCAGGGAAACATCTGTTTTTATAGTTTTATTTCTGAGTTTGTCCTAAAGTTAAAAATAGAACTAGTCATGACCTCTAGGCCACCTGGATCTGTGATTGATACAAAAAACTTAACACAGCATATCTAAAGGATACTCTATGTAGAGACTATCAAAACTGTTTGTCAAAGAATAGGTTCCACCTCTCTTATAAATATGGCTTTTTAAACAATAAGACACAGGTGGGCTTGGAAACTAAGTTTTATTGGGACTAGAACTAGCCTTGAAGTAGTAAGAAAAGCTAGTGAATCAAAATAATAAAACATCTGCTTTTCACTCTGAGAATCATTAGAGTGTACAACCTTTTGTAACGTCATCACATTTAACTGTTCTTTTTGTGTATTTTAAAAAAACAGCCAGCCAAGGATTGGCATGTTCTCATATGATTAATTATCACCCACCCGCTGAGCTGCTTCCAGTGCAACTGGCCTGGCGCACTTGCATGGCCCCAGAGGAGCCTCCTCTTCTGGTTTGTCATCAGCACCTCACCCAAGCTGAGGATTCAGAGGAGTTTCCAAACCTAGCTGCCGATGAAAGCCTTGGCTTCAAAAATATCACAGGCTCCTTCCAGCTCTGAAATTCTATAAAAACTGTGAAGAAACAGAAGAAGGGAGAGAGACTCTTTCAGAAATGCTAACATTAAAAAAAAAATGTTACTAAAAATTTTTTTCTAATGTAGGCACCAGTTTGATGACTTATATTCAAAGAAAGTATAACTTGAAGCTTTCTGATCAGAAGATGGTGTAGGTAATGACTTCTTTATTGAAACAGCGGATGTTTGGAGTTCACAGTAACCTGAGCCACAAAGAACTGAAGTTCTTTTTGGCAGTGGGTCTGTCCGGTCAAACTTGCGGACTCAGTGTTGTTAACAGCTGGTGGCTAGCGGAGACTTTATTTTGTTAAACAAATGTTAAGAACATTAGAGCTTTTGGGGGAGACTCTAAATAAATTGATACCCCCTTGGGTTATTATATGCAGATAATCCAGAGCATGTTCCGCACTCTGTTTCCTGTGTGGATTGTTCCCCCTTGTCAGTGATGGAACAGCCATCTTTTTTTGGCAAGTGGGAACGTTGTTCCCTGTCCTTGGATTGAACCTGTGCCCCCCTGCACTGAAAGTGTGGATTCCTAACCGCTGGGCTGCCAGGAAAGTCCCAGGACATCCTGACTGACATTTTTTTAGACTGAGATGGAACAGAGAAAGTAGAGGGCAATATCAGCTAAAATTTCGCATGAACTTACTGTATTCTAAATGCTGTGCTAATGCTTTACATTGAATCCTCACAAAGCCATGTGAACAGATATTGTTATCCCCATTTTACAGATGAGAAAACTGACATACAGAGAGACTATAACATGACCAAGGTTAGAGAGCTGGTTGGTGGACGAGTCAGGATTTGGTGTGCTTCCAGAGCCTGCATTCCTAACCACCGCACTATACCTGTCAGGGCTGAAGGTGTCATGAGACATGTAGACATTTGGTCACCCTGTGAATTCAAGCTGTTTTTTCCACACATTATTTTGGCCACAAACATTGCCTTCCCACCTTGATCAGCACTCCTAGCTTTGTGTTTCAGCATATCGCGTGGATCAAATCTGTCCTGGCAAGATTTCCTTCACATCCTTGCAAGACTCTGCCTAGGCTCCCTGGGAACCCTGGGCTTCTTCCTGATAGAAGGTGATGAGGCCAAGCACGTGCAGAGATGGGGAGCACAGAGCCCTGAGCCTCCAGGGTTTCCACACCCAGGACCAAGGGGAGGAGCCAGAGAAGCCAGCAAGAGCTGAAGGAAAGTTTGGAAAGCCTGATATGATGATCAAGGGAACAGAAAATGTAAGGGAGAGTTTGATCAACTGTCGAGTGTTTCAGAGATCACAGAAAATGAAAACAGAAATTGGATTTGGGGACTGTGGGCGTTGCTGCTCCATTAAGGAGGTGAAAAGCTGATGGCTGCCTTGAGCAGCTGTGCAGTGAATGAGTCGGGAATCTGTAGTGAGGCAGGTGGGTGTAGATCACTGACTTGTCAGAGTTTGGCAAGGCCAGGAAGAGCTGAAATCGGATGGCTTTGGGAGAAATGGGACCCACTGAAGCCTTTTTCTTGTATTCTGACTGTATCTGAAGGCCGTGGAAGAACCTGATAGAAAGGAAGCAACCAAAGATACTGGCGTGATGTTAACAGCACAGGTTGAATGCTGCCTGTGTCCAGGTACTGGGGGAAGCACAGTTCTTGTTACGTCTTATTCACACAGCAACCCTGAGAGATAGAGTCAGTTCCTCTTCTGTAGATGAGGAAATAAGAGTTTAAGCCACTTGGCCAAGCTCAGACAGCTGCTAAGTTACATACTTTTAAACTGTCAAGCTACATCGTGGGTACAATGGAGTGAACAGATTATAGGGGAGACAAAGTCTGAGGAGAGGTGCCTTTCTTCCTCTGAGACCTTAGGAAAGGATTCTTGAATTCACATGGGGAGGAAGATGGATCAGCTCTTTGACCCTATTTAAGTGCCTGTGTTGTGCCCCGTGTCGGACTTCATACCGCTCCTTACAACTCCGTCAGGCTCTTTGAAGGATGCTGTTTGTTTGTCTTTGAATTTGTGTGTGTTTAAACTTTTTTTTTTTTTTTTTTTTTTAACTCCTAAGTTCCTTTGCAGAGGCAGGGGCTTCTTCTGGAGGAAATTTTTTAAAAAGGCAACTCAGTGGACAGTGAAAGCACTGGGAATGTTGGCCCAGCCCCACAGCCTCCAAGGATCTGTTTGTACTTGGCATTGAACGGAGGGGGTTTTGGTGTGTATATTTTTCTTTTCTCCTATATTTATGGTTGTTAATATGAACCATTCAGCCAGGTCTATAAAGTCTGATAGAAGCTGGTCGGGTTTAGTTTTTAGATACGCTTTTCTCCCACTTTCCTTTCCTCAAGCTTCAGGTTCCTGTTCTTGTTTATGGTTCCGGAGACCTGTGCTCCCAGTCCTCTCTGCAGTCCTCAAAGAAGCGTTTTAAGGTTTGTACACATTTTGTACTCCAAAAAGCTTCTACAATGGTGAGCAGAGTTACCTTCCAAAAAAACTTCAAGTGCAGTTTCCTATTTTTCTCAGCCTTTAACCCTTTCTAAAAGGAGATAACCTTTGGGGATAATTTGTTAAGTTTTGTGTTTCTCTGCAGCACTGCTGTTTCTGTATGTGGTTTGGCAGCCATTGGCACTGTCTGTGACTTTTGAATTTCCAAATGGGTGGTTCCTGCCATTTCAAGAAAATCTGTCTAAAATGATGAAGGAGGTGAGGAGGCAAAATGTTTAGAGAGACAAAAGCATATGAATCTGTTAGTACATTTATTAATATTATTTGATCTTAGAAGTCTTAATTGCCTCTACTATCATTTTTATTTTTTCTACCCAATTATATATTTTGCCTTTTTGTTGCTGAAGACATTTTTTAAATTGGCAACTCAGTAGTTCCTATATTACGTTTATTTCTTTTGGACTTTCAGGTGTCCTCATGTTTTTCTCTTAGATGTATTTGCAAGGAAACTTAACTCTTTGGCTCTTTCTGGTGTATATATTTGTCTCTCTCTTTTTTTTTGGGAAGGTGGAGTCTGTATTAGCAATAGTTTCACCTTATCCTTTTCTTTTTCTCAGAAGCCTTGACTATCTTAGCAGACTCTTGATTTCTTTCCTGTCTTCTGTAAATGATTATTTTTTAATAGAACCCATTTGTTTGAGGCCTTTCACAAACCCTCTTTTAGTACATTTTTCTCCGTCTAGTTTCTGCTCACAGAATGGCTTCCCTGAAGTCCTGTATGACAAATGACTTTGAGGGTGCCAAGAAAGAGGCTTGTTTGCCTCTGGCTGCGACCGGATAATGAGCGTGTAATTGGGCCTTGGGGCAAAAGCCTTCACACGCTCCGTGACAGAAGGGTAAGCTGGTGGGCCCACGGGTGACTGAGTAGGAACCTTACAGCCTTTCAAGAGAAACACTAATAGCTGAGAAACCAGGAAGGAGGCTTAAGTGACAGACAGGGAGAAAGATCCTTCTTGCAAAGAGTTGAAGAATCTTATTCAGGGTTACTTTCATCAGTAGAATTCTGGGGAGCAGTATCTGGGGTTTGGGCAACTGGGGGAAAAGTAATTTCAACTTGAAACTGGGTGGGTAGGAGTGCTGTCTGAGATTCAGACCAAATTGGGTTTCTTTAGAGCAGTGATTACCAGCCACGGGCCATCCTCCTGGCTCCCTCGTGTCGGCAAGTCTTGTCACAGCCTGACGGGGGTCGTGCTGCCAGCCTCAGCCCAGAGAGGCTGTAAACCTCATCCAGGGCATGAGACGGCCACCCCAAGCCTGGGATCGTCTGGCCCCAGATGTCAGTAGTGCTGTGAGAGGCCCTGCTTTAGGGAGAACCTTGTGGGATTTTCACCAGGAGTGGATTAGAATTAGAAAGTGAAACTAGAGGAGGCTGTGAGAAGGTACAGATCTGCAGGTTCCGCATCTGTTGATTCAACCAACCGCAATATTGAAATATTTGAACTGGAAATATTTGGGAGAAGAAATTCCAGAATGGTCTTAAAAAGCAAAACAGGAATTTGCTGCACTCCAGCAACTATTCACATAGTATTTACATTGTATTTACAATTATTTTCATAGCATTTACATTGTATTAGGTATTATAAGTGGAGAAGGCAATGACACCCCACTCCAGTACTTTTGCCTGGAAAATTCCATGGACAGAGGAGCCTGGTAGGCTGCAGTCCATGGGGTCACTCACTTTCATTTTTCACTTTCATGCGTTGGAGAAGAAAATGGCAACCCACTCCAGTGTTCTTGCCTGGAGAATACCAGGGATGGAGAAGCCTGGTGGGCTGCCGTCTGTGGGGTCGCACAGAGTCGGACACGACTGAAGTGACTTAGCAGTAGCAGCAGCAGCAGCAGCAGGTATTATAAGTAATCTAGAGATGATTTAAGTCTATAGGAGGATTTCCTTAGGCTGTGTAAGCACATCACCATTTTATAAAGGACTTGAGCATCCATGGATTTTGCTATCCAGGGGTCCTGGAACCAGTCCCTTGTGGATACTGGCAGATAATTTTATTAACATGCCCTCCCACTCCAGTACTCTTGCCTGGAAAATCCCATGGACGGAGGAGCCTGGTAGGCTGCGGTCCATGGGGTCGCGAAAAGTTGGACATGACTGAGCGACTTCACTTTCACTTTTCACTTTCATGCATTGGAGAAAGAAATGGCAACCCACTCCAGTGTTCTTGCCTGGAGAATCCCAGGGACGGGGGAGCCTGGTGGGCTGCCGTCTATGGGGTTGCACAGAGTCGGACACGACTGAAGTGACTTAGTAGCAGCAGCAGCCCTAGACTAACGTGAAGAAGTAAGCTAAGGTTGTGTTTATGTAGTTTATATAGTGTATATGTGTGTGTGTGTGTATATATACTGATGATCACGCACGTCAGTAAAGAAGCTTTGACATTCCCAGTCACTGGTGTGCTACCCTGCAGGGGACACAGGTGAGGGAGTCTCTGGCTTTCTGGGGCAAATCCTTCTTCCTTAGGTGCTGGCAGCATCGGAAACTTACCTGTGGTACTTGGGAAATTTCTTTGAGCACTACCCATGGCCTCCCTTGACCAGCCATGCCTTTCAGTAAAAAGAATCTGCCTACAATGCAAGAGACCTAGGTTCGATGCCTGGATTGGGAAGATCCCCTGGAGAAGGGAATGGCTACCCACTCCAGTATTCTTGCTTGGAGAGTTCCACAGACAGATGAGCTTGGTGGGCTGCAGTGCATGGGGTCGCAAAGAATTGGACACAACTGAGCAACTAACAATCTGGGAGAAAGACAATGAGAACCTTCTAGAGCCCTCTGAAAACATGATATTCCCAGCCTCTTGGAGTCATTTCTCTGGGAGCCAATAATACTTGAGAGAAATGATCTCTGTCTCTGGATGTGCTGAGTAGGGGGATGGAGGGGTGTTGATGAATTCGAAGACCCTTTCGCTAAGGAAACATCATCATTTTGTTCATAGTTTCCAAAATGGAACCTTCTGAATTGTTCTGTGACCCCTTCTAATTTGCGTCATGTCACTTAACTTGAATTCCTTAAAGTAGATGTTGCTCACTGTGGAGTCCTGGACCCCAGAGATGGAGACGTTGAGGTGCAGTGTGCAGAGGCAGGCAGAGCGCGTCCCATCTCGGCACTCAGGGTGAACTCTGTGCTGAAGCGCTGCTCTGGTGAATATCGGGTGGTGGTTTAAAGACACTCAGGCTCCCTCGCCACCTCCTTACCCAGGTGCCCCCAGCCTCGCAGGACAATACGTCCCTCTTAAGGTCCTGCGAGGCACCAGAACTGGTCCCTGCTCAGGGCTCAGCCTTGTTGCCTGTCCTCAGTCACGTGGCGTGAGCTCAAGTGCAGCTCTGAGGGCGCGCTGGGGGCAGAGGTGTGGCTCCGAGCTGCTGAGTGACCATCACCACGGCGCTCTGCGAGGCACTCTCTGATGATTATATGTGGTGAGGGGGTCGGGATTTAGCTCCAGGTTGAATCCTCACTGTAGGACTTGTGCTGTCGGCCCTGGGCCCACATTATGTGCCTCAGTTTGTCCATTTGTAAAATGAGATTGACTCCATCGAGGAGTTGTGAAGATGAAGTGAACATAGAACGTTTGGAAGGGTGCCTGGCACACACTAAGTGTCCAGCGTTGGTGTGCATGTGATGATGTGGTGCAGAACATCTGGGCTGGAGACATTCAGGGAAGGAGGGGGCGAGTCAGGGGAGGTGTGGTCGGGAGAGGCGTCCTTGGTGGGGCTTGAAACGGGCTGACAGCTTGAGTCAGGGAAAAAAGATGTGTGTGACAGTACAGAAGTAGGAAGGGACTTGATGTGTTCTGGAAGCTGTAAGGAAACTAGTTAGGGTGAGGGGAAGTCAGCTGGGCTGTGTGATTTGGGGCATGGGACGTGGGAGTGATCACTAAGTTTGACATAGATCTAAGGGCTGGTTTTTGTAGAGGGGCACCAGGGTCATTTTGTAGAGGGGCACCATCCCACAGAACTGTGGGATGACCCGACTGGGAACTCAGGCCAGTGAGTCAGCGGGGGCTGGACAGCATGGGTTGCGGTCAGGAGAGTGACAGGAGGCGGAGGGCCTGCTGGGAAGCTGCTCTGATGGGCCCCGCTTTAGGTGGGGGCTGAGTGCTGGCCGTGGGAATGGAGGAGGGGGTGGCGCTCAGTGAGTGAGCGCTCACTGCGACACTCAGGATTCGACGGCTGCTGGAGACACAGCAGAGGCAGCGCAAGGTGGCCTGTCCGTTCAGTCCTGTCTGAACAGCTCTGCAAAAAGTGGTGGGAGAGGGGAGAGTGGAGAGGAGGAGCAGGTTAGAGGGCGGTTTGGTGACAAGCAAGAAAGTAATGACCCCTTCCACCCAAGAGGAGCTTCAAGAGCAGCCTGTCCCCAGGCTGAGATGGCTTCCCTTGGGCTGCAGTTTGAATGCAGGAGCCAGAGGGGAGGCTGCCGTGTTCCCTCTTCACTGTCTGAGCATCCAGCTGCACTCTGGCGGTGTGCAGGCGGGGCCCGGACTGCACGCTTCGTAGAGACTCCTGCTCAACTGTACTGCCAGTTTCCCTGGACCCTCTTGAGTCACAGGCGCATCAGAGCATCAGGTGGTGTTTTCCTTTAACAACCCTCTGAACTGGGAAGAAGGTTGGGGATATTGTCTTCCCATTCACAAACCACATATTTCTGATATTTCGAATCCCTGTAAAGTTTTCAGCTACCACGGTTAGGCACTGCCAGTGATGTGATTGCTTTCGAGACTGCAAAGGAAGCGGCGCCATGGAAGAAGAGAGTAGCGTTTTAGGGCCCCAGGTGTCCCGGAATCATCTGAAAGGTCTCAGGTTTTCATGCTTGGAATCACTGTCAGGAGTGCTGCGTCGCAGGCAGCTGCAGTGTTAAGGGTAAGGAGGAGCCCTGGCTTCCCCTTGGCCACGTGTTAATCCAAAAGCTCAAGTGGAAGCATTGTCACAGCAGGCGGGTTGGGCTGGGGCTCTTACCCACGTCTGCTTTGTTTCTGTTGTTCTGAGCAGGTTTTTTTTTTCCTCCTTCTTTCCTTCTCCCCTGCCACCCTTCCCGACCTCCCCCCACTGCTTTGTGTCAGACACTGTTGAATATTTTACAGGTTTCCAAATACTGGCTCGTTTAATCTTCACAACAACCCCTCTGAGGAGATGCCGTTGTTAACCTTATGTTGTAGGTGAGGAAGCCGAGGGACAGCAGGGTGAGGCTGCTTGCCCAGAGTTGCGCACCGAGCTTTGCAGCTGGAGCTTGAGTCCCGGCAGGCTAGCTCTAGGCCCCTGGTCCTAATCACCTTGTTTCACTGTCTCCCTTTGTTTGGCTGGAGCCACCATTTTGAAGACGGCATTTTCTGTTCTCTTTTTTTAGTTCAAGAATTTGTTTTAGGAATGTCACATGGTACCATCAGAGTGAACAGATGCTTTTTTGAATCTTACAGACCTGGTCTGAACACTGGCTATACCCACTTATTAGCTATGTAACCTGGGGCGAGTCACTTAACCTCTTTGAGCCTCAGTTTCTGAATGTGTGTAATGAAGATTAGACTCATCATGAAGAAGTGAGACAGATTTTGTAAAGTGCCCAGAATTTAGTAGCTGTTGGGTCTGGGACTAGTTATTAAGCCTCCTCTGTAAAATGAAGATAATAATTCCTTTCTCTGTAAAGATTCTACAGTTAATCACTTAAAATAATACCTGGAGTATAGTACTCAATACCATTAGTGCTATCCAGCTTTCGATATTTTTTATGCCTCAGTGCATTTTGTAACACCCGTGCATAGCCAGCACTCTTTCTGTTGTTCCGGTGGTGGTGTGAGTCTCATTAGGCCTCTTTGGCCTAGTTTCGTGTACTTCTGACTCTCCCAAGCAAAATAACCTTGTATGGTGGGGATTTGATAGTATTATAATAGATGAATAAATGTATTCTGCACGTGTTTGATTTTCTTGTGTAACAGCTGTCTGGGAAAAGGTCCCGTTTTTCTCCGGTTTTTGTTCATACATGTATATATTTGTGAGTGACTTGCCTTGCCATGTTGTTCAGTCGCTCAGTCGTGTCTGACTCTTTGCAGCCCCATGGACTGCAGCACGCCAGGCTTCCCTGTCCTTCACCATCTCCTGGAGTTTGCTCAAACTCATGTCCATTGAGTTGGTGATGCTATCCAACCATCTCATCCTCTGTGGTCCCCTTCTCCTCCTGCCTTCAATCTTTCCTAGCACTAGGATCTTTTAAAATGAGTTGGCTCTTCACATCAGGTGGCCAAAGTATTGGAGCTTCAGCTTCAGCATCAGTCCTTCCAATGAATATTCAAGGTTGATTTCCTTTAGGATTGATTGGTTTGATCTCCTTGCAGTCCAAGGGGCTCTCAAGAGTCTTCTCCAACACCACAGTTGGAAAGTGTCAATTCTTCAGCACTCAGCCTTCGGCATACACATCCATACAAGACTGCTGAAACAACCATAGCTCTGATTATATGGACCTTTGTCGGCGAAGTAATGTCTTTGCTTTTTAATACTCTGTCTGGGTTTGTCACAGCTTTTCTTCCAAGGAACAAGCGTCTTTTATTTTCACGGCTGCAGTCACTGTCCACAGTGGTTGTGGATTGCCTTACCATGCAGATGATCTGTCCTGGTGGGGCAGTTCTGCTTTCAGCCTGGTCATTAGGCAGTCTTTCATCGTTGTGTTTGCCATCTGCTTTGCTTTAGGGCATCCCTAGTGGCTCAGCGATAAAGAATTTGCCTGTAATGGAGGATTCGATCCCTGGGTGGGAAACATTCCCTGGAGGAGGACATGGCAACCCACTCCAGTGTTCTTGCCTGGAGAATCCCTTGACAGAGGAGCCTGGCAGGCTACAGTCCATGGGGTCACAAAGAGTCAGTCACGATTGAGTGACTGAGCATGCACGCTTTGATTTAAATTTTTTGTCTTATTTCTTTATCTTTTTGGAATATTTAATCTCTCTTTTTTTGTAAAGATCATGGTGGTTAGCCATTCCTTTTAGTTATGAGACCTAAACCCTAAATCTGCTTTGTCTTTTTTATTCTGTTACTTCCCCTGCAGTTCTGGCTTAATCTCCATGTTCCTGCTGTATGACTTCTTGAAGTTCATGAATGAGATGTTTCTTTTTAGTTATCTTTCATCGATAGCTGTCTCCCCAACCCTCCTTCCCCACTTTGGATTTCAGAGGACTAATTTTAACTAAATAAAAGGTTTTGGTCTTCTTATCATGCCTATCAGTGGGTAGTTTCCAGCACAGGAAGTTGGTTTGCACATCTGAAAGGATCGTTTCCCAAGGATCCTGAACTCTCCCAGTCTGTTGGAATATTCATAATATTGATCTTTGCACAGACTGCTGCATTCTTCTAAATCCCAGACTCCTTTTGTAAAATAGGGATGCTGACTTTTACGTACCTAATTGCCTAGGGATTGTTAGAGATGATGGGGATTGGGTGAGAGCTGTAACTTGTTTCTCCCACTTCCTTTGGTTTTCTTCCCTGCTCTGCTAGTCTCTGAGGAAGGCAGTTTCTCTACCTTTGCGCCGTTTCCTCTTTTGGAAATTAGCCACAAATTTGCAAATTAAGAACTGTTGTATCTCCTGCAGAGTATCATTTTGCCTCATTCCCCTGATCATGGTCCCAGATGTAGCTGAGTCCCCTTCCTAGTTCATCAGTTGTTGATCAGTAGTGACCCTTTTTCCTTATTACTTTGATTGAGGGAAGGGTTTTATGATAATCTCAAAGACTATTTTCAGTCTCAGACCATCACGCCTTAGTTTTGAGGGCTCTCAGAAGGAAGTTTTATCTTGGTATAGAAGGGCTCCCCTTCTACTTTTTAAGCTCCCCACAAGTGGCATCATTTCAAGGAGCCACCAAGTCTTAAAGGACATTTAAATCTTATAAAAACCTGAGTGACTCAGAATGGTTAGAGGAGGAAAGTGCTGTACCTTTTCTTTCTTTCTTTCTTTTTTTGCCACAGGGCATGTGGGATCTTAGTTCCCCGATCAGGGAGCAAAACTGTGCCCCCTGCAGTGGAAGCATGGAGCCCTAACACTGAGCCACCAAGAGTCCTGGCTGTGCCTTTTCTTGTAGGGCAAAGGATGAAGCCAGCTTGCTGAATCCCCTTTCTTTCTTCCAAGACCATCCCCTGTAATCTGTGCTGAAGCCTGGGAAAAGTCCACACTCAGGTGGCTTAATAAATAACATCTCTTTCTGTTATGAACACTTCCAGAGAGATACAGAACAGGAAAATAAGTAAGAAGCACAAAATAGTAAAAGATTGTTAAGTATGTATCTGGCCTTTTCCATATACAAAGTTTAATGAAAATATTTTGCAGATACAAAGGAGGGTTACCTTAAAACAAAGCAGTTACTAGACTCGGCAAAAAGGCTGGGCTACTGTAGAGGCGGGGCCTCCAGAAGCCAGCTGGGTGACCTTGGGGGTTGTTCTGACAAACTTTACAATACAGAGAGAGACTGGAGGGTCTGGCACCCGTAAGGCCTTGCCTTCAGTTCTAACCTCAAGTCTGCCTTAAAGAGAGTCATTTCCACCCTTTTGACCTTAGTTTTTTTTCCACAGATAAGATGAGGCTCTCTCAGATCTCTTCTAGCTCCAGAGATTCTGACTCCTGATTCCTGGCATTCTGCTGATTTATCAGACAAGTCAGAGATTCATAAGCCGTGATGTGTGTGTGTTTTCTTCTTGTCTTTAACCTGATCAAAATTACCAGTTAAATAATAGGTTCTTTTTTTTCTTTTTAAATTTTTTGAGATATATTTCAAATGCTATAAAATTCACCTATTTAGAGTGTATAGTTTAGTAGTTCGTACAAACATCACTGCAGTCTAATTTCAGAACATTTTCATCACTGCAAAAAGAAACCCCATATGCATGAGAATTCATTTCTCACTTTCCTTTGATCTCCCTGGGTAAGCTAAACTAATCTCCTTTCTGTCTCTATGGATTTGCCTAGTACGGACATTTCACCTAAGTGGAATGATGCATTATGTGGCCGTTTGTGACTGGGTTCTTTTACTTAGTGTAATGTTTTCAAGGTTCACCTGTTGTAGCAACCGTCAGTACTTCCTTCTTTTTTATTGCTAAATAATATCCCACTGCATGGTATGACACATTTTATTCATTCATTCCTCAGTTGGTGAAAAGTTAGATTGTTATCATGTTTTGGCTATTATGAATAGTGATACATTGAACATTTGCATACAAGTTTTTTTGTGTGGAGATATACCTTCATTTCTCTTGGAGTGAATTGCTAAGTTATGTGCTAACTCAATTTAACTTTTTGAGGACCTGCCAAATTATTTAACATGGCTGAACCATTGTGCAATCCCACCAGCAATGGATGAGGGTGCCCATTTTTCCACATCCTTGCTAACACTCGTTCTTGTCTGTTTTATTTTAGCCATTGTACTGAGTATAAAGTGATTTTTTTATTTGCGTTTTCCTCATGACTAATGTTTGGAGAAGGCAGTGGCACCCAACTCCAGTACTCTTGCCTGGAAAATCCCATGGACAGAGGAGCCTGGTGGACTGCAGTCCATGGGGTCGCTGAGGGTCGGACACGACTGAGTGACTTCACTTTCACTTTTCACTTTCATGCATTGGAGAAGGAAATGGCAACCCACTCCAGTGTTCTTGCCTGGAGAATCCCAGGGACGGGGGAGCTTGGTTGGCTACCATCTATGGGGTCGCACAGAGTCGGACATGAATGAAGCGACTTAGCAGCAGCAGCAGCATGACTAATGTTATTGACTAAATTTTCATGTTACTTATTAGCCATTTGTATATCTTTTTGGAGAGCTATCTTCCCAGGTCCTTTGGCCATATTTCAGTTGCATTGTTTATCTTTTTTATTATTGAGTTAAAAGAGTGGCTCCTATTTGAAAATTTTGTTTGACTGTCTGGAATTTAAATTTATGTCACTGATCATTCCATCACTGCTTTTGCAGGCTAAAGGTCATTGGTTAAATGGATTTTTTTGAAGTCAGCTATTGAAAATGGAGGCTTAAAAAGATTTTAGATGCAAAAGTTGGCAGAGGGGTCATGCATAGAGTGATGGGAAGAAAGCTATTTTGCATTCATACACGGGAAACAGTATAAGTGTTCTGGAAACAGCTGCCCCTCCTTCACACACTTGACTTCCTTTGGTGTCATACCAATGTCTTGTTTCTTCCTTCTCATTTGTGGCTTTGACTGACATCTTCCAAAAGAGCTTTCATGGCTAATGCTTTTTAAAAACACTAACACATTATTAATAGATGGAAATTAATGCAATTAAACGTTAGTTTCACTTGAGGAGATTGTTTTTTTAAGGCACCCAATAGCTGATGTTTTATCACTGTTATTCCAGAAATTGTGGTCTTAGACTAGTATACCATGGTGTTCAGGGAATTGACTTGAAGAAAGGGAAAAGAATGGAAGAACCTCCCTAACTAATTATGTTAGAGAGTTGAAAACTTTGGTTTTTCTTTTACTCTCCTTACAAATTGAAGCATTTTTCAGAGTTGATGAGGAAAGAAGCCCTCATTTTAGCTCCCAGGATACTTATAACACTGAGTGAAATTGCCCCCCCCCCCCCCTTTTTTTTTTTAAGTTCACTGAAGTCTTTGGAGCTTGCCTAGAGCTTGGCTAGCTGTACATTATTTTGGCCTTACTCAAGGGCTCTGTCTAGTTATTGTTCGTTTTCTCATTTGCATTTACATGTAGCTTAAGGGGCTTCCCTACATCCCTTCCCCTGGAACCTCATGCAAGAAAAAACATCCTTGTGATTTAGCCTCTTAATAAGTGTTGGAAACTGGGCTTCATGACAAGTTGGCTCTGAACCAAGCTTCCCTTGCTGTTACACATGTGAAACCTGTTTCTCTTGGCTAAGTCATTTAAAGAAAATACTGTTCACTTCTCGGCTAAAACAGTCTTCTTCCCCTGTCTTCTCCCAGCCTCATCACCTCTTCTTTCTCCCCATCTTATTTGATAAGACTTCTGTGAATCAGTATTTTTCTAGATATTTCAAACATCGGGCTGCTCATATTTCTTCTTTTATCTATTTTCCTTCTTAGAAGATTGGCCATGTGAGGCTGTTCCCATTTGCTCTAATGTAAAAAAAGCTTTGGGGTTCTGTCCTTTGGTCATGACTCCAGTTTTATGCTTCTCTGCATAGGGATCGGCTGGTTTACATTTTTTAATGCCCCATCTTCTGAATCAGAAGCAAGACTACCTTCGTGTTACTTTGTATTAAAAACTATGAATATTAGAGGTAGAACCAGCACCTGCTGACATTGTTGGGCCTTGTCATTTGTACCAGAATGTGAGAAAGAGAACTCTTTATTATTTGGGCTCCTCTTTCCTGTGGCTTTAGTTGTCAGCTATCTTTAAAGTAAATCCTGAAAACATTTAAATTAATGTATGTTGTTAAAAGCCCTGCTGGGTTAAATACACACCAGCATTTCAATATTAACAGCATCATTGATACTTCTTAAATGTCTCTGGCCACCAGGGGCATATGGGGAAACTTGAAAGAAAGAAGGTGCAAGGTGTTTATTTAAAATGCACCCTGGTGAAGTGGTGATGGGATTAGCATGTCCCTAAGCAACTGGTGAGGGGGCTTCAGGAGCTTACTTTAGAGTGCTCAGCACCCGTGACCTGTAGGGTGCATTGAAAGAGCACACGTCATGCTGGTGAGCCCTTATCTCCAGGGGGAGAATTCAGGCCAGGGCGTCTGCAGGCTGCCATCGAGGCAGAGATCCTGAAGAGTATGACACTGGCTGTGCCTTTCCTCTGAAGAGCCCCTGTTGCTTCTGCAGCAGATGGCAGCACACAGGTCTGTGATTGTCGGTGGAGGCTGGTGAAGGGCCTCCAGCTGTTGATGGTTTGGTATATAGTAATTGAGGTCATTACCTTGACACCCAGTTCTCTATAGTCTTTCCAGGCCAAGGAGAACAAAAATTCAAATCCGCCTTAAACTCTTCATTTGCTTCCATTGTCAGACTGTCCCAGTGCCAAGAATATGTTTCCTTCCTGATCAAAGCACTATCGTAATTTCAAACCAACTTAGGTTTTCTAATTCCTATGAGAGGTCTCTAATATATTTTAATAGAGGCGATAGCTCTTAAGGAGATTTAGTTTCTTCCTTATTCATTCACCCCATCCCCAACTTGTATAGGACTAATGGGCTCGTTGCTATCAATTGATGTGAAATATATCCCTCCCTCCTCCACGGGATCCTGGAGAAGGGAATGCCAACCCACTCCAGTATTCTTGCTTGGAGAATCCCACAGACAGAGGAACCTGGTGGGCTACAGTCCATGGGGTCGCACAGTCAGACACAACTGAACACAGCACAGCACACATATCCCTCCCAACAGCTAGATGAATAAATTCCTTGGAAGCCAAACTTTTAAGAAACTACTCATTTGGAAAACAAAGCATAGGACTGATGATGTAGCTTCATTTATTCATCATTGTACCCAGTACCTACCAGTATGAACGGGGCACTCTTCTGGATGCCAGGCAGATACGAAAATGGATCTCACACAGATGGACCTTGATCTCATGTGCCTTAAAGTCTCGAAAGATATGTATATACTATATGTTATGCACATATGTGTGCAAAGTGCATATGATATAATATCACATCACTTTTTTACTCTCTTGTCATTAACTCATATAAACAGATAAAGTACGATGGAAGTTGAGAGGAGAAAAGAGAGTCCTTCCGGATATGTAGTGCTGAAAGGCACAGTGGTTATGGCTTTGGGCTCTGGAGTCAGAGTGCCTGATTTCAGCTCCTGGTTTAGTGCTTATTATTATAGGAGCCCTGGACAAGTTATGTGGTCCCCCTTAATCTGCGGATGAGCTGTCTATGGTTTTAGTTACCCACGGTTATCTGCTGTCCAAAAATGTTAAATAGAAAATTCTAGAAGTAAATAATTCCCAAGTTTTAAGTAGCAAACTATTCTGGGTAGTGTGAGGAGATCTTGCCCCGTCCTGCTCCGTCCTGCCTGGAATGTGAACTGCCTCTTTGTCAGCGTATCCACGCTGTGTACGCTTCCTGCCTGTTAGTCACTTAGAAGCCGTCTGGTTTATCAGATCGAGTGTTGCAGCATCACACTGCTTGCGCAGTAAACCCTTATTTACTTAATGATGGCCCCAAAGTGCAGTAGTGATGCTATCAGTTCGGCTGTTCTCTTACCGTGCCTGATTTGTAAATGAATCCCTACCATAGGTATGTGCATATAGGAACTAACACAGTACTCGTGAGGTTCGGTACTGTCTGAGGTTTCAGGAAGCGTTCACTGGGGGTCTTCGAAAGAATCCCTCATAACTAAGGGGAGACTGCAATGCTTCGTTTCACTAAGACTCAGTTTCTTCTTCTGCTATTTAGGGGTAGTATGTACCTACAGTTCTTCACAGGGTATTTGTGAAGATCGAACAGTATAGTTTGTGGGTGAAGGATGAGAGAAGCTAGAGTTGGGGCTGTAGGCTTCGTAGGAGAACTGAGGCACAGGGCAGGCTGGGAGAGAGGTGGAGAGGGAAGCATTGAAGTGGAAGAGACTGTGCGTATTTGGAGAAAAGCTAAGTTTTGCTGAAGTAATGGGGTATAATGTAGTGAAGAAGAAAATAAGATTGGGAAAGTATTAATAAGTAGTGGCTGGATCACACAAGCCATCAATCCTTCACTCAATCATTTTGACCTCAGTTTGAAGGACGAGGGTTCCTATTGAAGGTTCTGGAGTGGACTAGGCATGATCAGACTCCAGCTTTAGGGAAATTAATCTGGTGACAGTCTTTATGATGTCCATTGTGGGGAAACAGGACAAAGTCCTAGGGCTTAGACTAAATCAGTTACCTTAGAGCCTTTCCTGTTCTATGACTTGATCCAGTATATGTCACGGACACTTGCCTCTCTTGTTGAATTTTCTAGCACATTATTGTTTTAAATAATGGTTCTATGTCCTTCTTTCCCACCAACCTGCACCTCCCTCTGCAATGACCTCTCTCTCATTAAAGGCGCCTGTTGACCTTGTGTTCTCTTCTCCTTCCCTCCATCTAAGTCAGGAAGGCTCTGATGTCATTTATTCATAATTAGACAAAATATAGTCATAGCAAATGCATTACTTGTCAACCATTTTAAAGCACATTTTAAGCCATTTATTTCTAATTGCAGTTTAAAAAGCTTTTCTTTTTCTTGGAAGGATTTCAGGCATCAAGCAGTTTGGGAACAATGCTTTTAGGCCTGTTCAACTGAGCCTTGGGAAAAAAAAATCAGTGGCGTTCGGCTTTTTTAGAGCTGGGGGCAGGGGAGGTCTCTAGGATCTTCCCCAAAGAGAGCTGTCCTCTCCCTTGAGGAACGGTGTGATATAGTTCTGTGGTGAAGGCCTGCTCTGACACCAATTGTCTTGTTCCACCTGTGCACAGACACCTGTCCTTCAGTGGACAGATGTTTATCATATTTGAATTTTAATTTTTACTCAGTTTTATTTGTTTTCTGACTTATTCCTGTATTGCTTTTTTTTTTTTCCCCTCTGAATTTTTAAGAGCCTGACAAACCAGTGTGTCTTTGAAACTCATCTCATAACTGGTTCTCCTAAGAGTTATTGTTCTGTAAACATTTAATCGTGGACTACATAAGGGCTAGGAGCGCTGATTTTAGTTTCTTTTGGAGGTAGGTCTTATGAGGTGTGCGTGTGTGCTCAGTCGTGTCTGACTCTGTGTGACCCTGTGGACTGTATGTAGCCAGGGTCCTCTGTCCATGGGATTCTCCAGGCAAGAGTACTGGAGACGGTTGCCATTTCTTCCTTCAGGGGATCTTCCTAACCCAGGGATTGAACCTATGTCTCCTTCATTGCAGGCGAATTCTTTACCACTGAGCCATCGGGGAAGCCCAATGAGGTATAATGGAGCCAATTAAAAAATACCTCTCCACAACATTGTAAATCAACTATACTTCAATAAAATTTGAAAAAATTCTAATGTCTGTGAAGCATAATACAGCAAAGTACAATGTAGTTGTTTCTGAAACAACTGAAAAAAGAGTGACATTCACAGTCAGATAGGTGGATAGGAATATCACTTTTATTGGTGCTTGAGGATTGTGGCCTTGATCTGCAGCCAAGTTAGCTCCCAAACTTTGGCATCTGGAGCAGACAGGTTCAGAGGCTGCTCAGGAGGAGTGGTCACAGGAGCCTTTTCCTGCAGGGCAGGCCCTTTGCTTCTTGGGGTGGATCAGAGCAGAATGCATGATGCCTTCTGCAGGCAAGGGAACAGATGTCTCTTCATCAGCTTTGTGGAGTGATTTCACACATCTGCTCCACAAACTTAATTTAATCCTGGTATCTATTTCATTATGTTTGTGGAATTTGCTTGCCAGTCTTGTTGGTTCAATGGACCTGTAGGTTGCATTTGATAAATATTTTCATCAAGGATTAGTCCAGCAACCTAGAGGGGTGGGATGGAGTGGGAGGGAGGTTCAAGAGGGAGGGGACATGTGTATACGTATGGCTTATTCATGTTGATATATGGAAGAACAATATTGTAAAGCAATTATTCTCTAATTAAAATTAAAATTAAATGATTAAAAAAAAAAGAATTAGTCCAGTTTGCAGAGGAAAAAAATCAATGAATTTCCCAGAGCCATTTAGTAAATCATTTGAGCTAAACTTAAGATACCCTTGTTTCCACTACATACTTTTTAGAAGGCAGAGTAGTTTTGTTATTAAATTTGGGGGGAAATCTAAAGTTTTAATTTAAACTTAAATTTCTCCTCTGACTTTTGTTTCACTAATAAAGGTAAAGACAATTTAAAAAAAGAATTAGTCCATTTTGTCTCAACAGTATTATACACTATGGTGAAATATTTAGTTGCCTGCTTCTATTTGCTTTCAAGTAATCAGAAATAAAAGATTGGGGAGTATGCTAAGAATACTGAACGCTTTTCATTTCGTGTGCTTATTACTGGTTTCCCGGGTCTGCTTAGAAGTCTCTGCAAAGTAGATGATAGTGCAGCAAGCTTGAAGAGTCAGGAGGCGCAGCAAGCTTGAAGAGTCCAGGAGCATTTTCTGTTTCTGTGGTCTTGTCACATCTTGCTCGTCTAAGATACATGACTGCTACTCCCAGCTCTTGTGGGCAGTGGCTGAGGCCACTTGAACAGGCTGTGGAGGAAATTCAGTGGTGCAGCTTCATGAGTTTTAGTCATCTGGGTCCTGGTTAGATGGCCACTGATGCTCTCATTTCCAGATTTGACTTCTCAGGCACTTTCCACCGGTCTTTTGAGCCAGGAATAGTCGTAAGATAAGCAGCTATGTGGTTTTTAAGGACAGGGTGTGTTTTACACAGTCTGATGAGTACGTTGTGTCTCTCAAGTTGCAATTTTACATAGCGAGTTCTGGAAAACAATGCCCATAAATTTGGAAGATAATGGAAAGATTAATTACATATTCCTAACCTCGCTGAGCGCTCTGAGTTGTCCAGTATAGTTCACAGATCTGAACACAGATCTAAGAAGTCTGGAATGTGCTGTTTCACTTGAAACATGTATTGAATCAGTCTGCACAGTGTTTAGGGCAATGTACTTGGTATGGTTGACTTTTGTCCTTGAGTCACCTGAGGGGTCTGCATGTGACACACATGACGAGGATTTGGAGGAAAAATGGAAATGAGAGAGAATTTAATTTACGCTGATCCGTATAACGGAGAAATACTTTTTTTCCTGATGAGTCTTAATAGATGACCTTTTTTGTGTGTGTGATATAAAGTTAAATGGGCCACGATTAGGAGTGCTGTTGATTCTAACTTTTCTAAAATAAAAATACCATTTTAAATTTGTTAGACTAATACATCCTTATGACAGAAAAAGTCAAACAATATAACAATCCATTGTTTCTCTTCCTTCAATCCTTCCAGCAGTTTTATGTATATTTTTTCAGATTTTTTTAACATGCTTAGATAAATTGATTCCATTTTGTTTTAATGGTGATACGTAATCTGCAACTTGTTTTTTTCCATTTAATATATTACTGACATTAGTTAATTTGAAGTTTTTTTCTTATCATTAATGAGGGTTGAATTGTAAAATATTTTTAATCTAGTGAGAGGAACGAATGTATGATTTTTCTTCTTTAATCTGTTAAGGCTACATCAGATTCTCTGATGTTCAATACTCCTGACATTCCTAGTACAACTTTAGTCAGTCTTTAAAATTGGCAGCTCCTCATTCTTTAAAGACATTTCAGAGATGTCATGGAGCTGCAGAGAGTGTCGCCTGCGCTGGGACAGCTCAGGGGGCTGAGGCCAGCTTGTGCTGGGAGTGGACTGACAGCGCACTGTCCAGAGTCGGCCCCAGGAGCTGGCTCTGCCAGGAGCTGTGCTCCGTGTGGCTGCTGTGGCTGTTAAAAAAGATACAGCACCTCAGAGCTTCCTAATGTCCTTTGCCTACAAAGTATTATATTAGATTCTAAGTAACATTGTCCTAGTTGTAACCTTGAGGAATTTGCATTCAGAGGGCTTTTAAGCACTTTGGTTGCCTTCAGTTTTTGGAACTTGTTATGTTTCATTTCCCTTCATAGTCCTTTGGCAGTAGCTTAGTAGTCAGGTGGAATTCTTCACCTCATCCTCCAGTGGAAATATTTTGGTGTCTTCTGAGCACTAGGCCACACTTGGCCATCTTTCATTACTTTGAGGAACTAAATTCCAAAGGAGATTTTTTTTTCTCTACCAGCTTTGTCTAGAACCACTTGTGACTTAGCAGCACGTGACACAATAGTTGGAGATTTGCTATGAACAGTCGTTAGAAGTGGCCAGAGCTCACATACTCTTCCTGGGTTTATGGTCTAGATTTGCGGTTAGACCCTTAACAGAGATGAGATCTGATGGCTTCTGGGGGCTAAGACAGGAACTTAAACATTTAGGTTTCATGCTCTCAAATCTAAAAATGAGTGAGTCGGGTAGGTGAGGTCTATGGTTTCTCTGTAATATTTTGATTTTGTGTAATTTCATCTATGTTTTTTAGACTGATCCCTCAGTTAACTGAAACCTGCAGGCAGCTGAAGGAAAGTTAGGACCCTGATTTGCTTTTGAATTGTGCCACCCTTGTTGATTCAGCCTGATACTGATTCTTTTCTTCCCGTGTTTTGGATTATACATTGTACATCATTACTTCTGACATGAGTGTTCATTTTTAGAGAGTGGGGGATATTTTAATAAACTTCATTTTTTTAGAGCAGGTTTAGGTTTATAGGGAAAAAAATGCTCAGAAGATACAGACAGTTCTATGCTCCTTCTCTGTCTCACCCCACCCGCCCAGTTTCCCCAGTTACTGTGTGTGTGCGTGTGGTATTAACATCTTTACTGTGTGGTACATTTGTTGTAATGGAACCAATGCGTGTGTGTGTGCTAAGTCGCTTCACTCGTGTCTGACTCTTTGTGAACCTGCGGACCGTAGCCCACTAGGCTCCTCTGTCCATGGGAGTCTCTAGGCAAGATTATTGGAATGGGTTGTTGTGCCCTCCTCCAGGAGGTCTTCCCAACCCAGGGATCAAACCGTGTCCCTTACGTCTACCTGCACTGGCAGGTGGGGTCTTTACCATTAGAGCCACCTGGGAAGCCCCAGTGGAACCAATATTGATATGTTATTGTTAACTAAAATCTGTTAAAACTAAGATCGTGGCATCTGGTCCCATCACTTCATGGCTAATAGATGGGGAAACAGTGACAGACTTTATTTTCCTGGGCTCCAAAATCACTGCAGATGGTGACTGCAGCCATGAAATTAAAAGACACTTGCTCCTTGGAACAAAAGTTATGACCAACCTAGACAGCATATTAAAAAACAGAGATATTACTTTGCCAGCAAAGGTACATCTAGTCAAAGCTTTGTTCTTTCCAGTAGTCTTGTAAGGATGTGAGAGTTGGACTATAAAGAAAGCTGAGCGCCGATGAATTGATGCTTTTGAACTGTGGTGTTGGAGAAGGCTCTTGAGAGTCCCTTGGGCAGCAAGGAGATCTAACCAGTCCATCCTAAAGGAAATCAGTCTTGAACATTCACTGGAAGGACTGATGCTGAAGCTGAAACTCCAATACTGTGGCCACCTGATGTGAAGAACTGACTCATTTGAAAAGACACTGATGCTGGGAACGATTGAAGGCAAGAGGAAAAGGGGACGACAGAGGATGAGATGGTTGGGTGGCATCACTGACTCAATGGACCTGAGTTTGAGTAAGCTCTGGGAGTTGGTGATGGACAGGGAGGCCTGGTGTGCTGCGGTTCATGGGGTCGCAAAGAGTCGGACACGACTGAGTGACTGAACTGAACTGAACTGAAAATCTGTTAAGGTTCACTCTTTGTATTGTACAATTCTGTGAGTTTTGACAAATACATAGTGTTATGCATCCACCATTACAGTATCATAGTTTCACTGACCTAAAAATGGTCTATATTTCCTCCGTTCATCCTTTCTGGAAACCTCCTAAACCCCTGGCAACTGCTCTTTCTACTGTCTCTAGTTTAATGGAACATCATATAGTTGGAGTCATACAGTATGTAGCCTTTTCAGATAGTTTTCTTTCATTTGGTAATACATGTTTAAGGTTCCTCCATGTCTTTTTTTGTCTTGTTAGCTCATTTCCTCTTGTTGCAGAATAATATTTTATCTGGATATACCACAGTTTATTCATTCACCTACTAAAGGTTATCTTGATTGGTTCCAAGTTTTGGCAGTTATGAGTAAAGCTGCTATAGACATTCACATGCAGGTGTTGTGTGGACATCAGTTTTCAGCTCATGAGTAAATTCCTAGGACTGTTTACTGGATCACGTGGTAAATTACCTATAGTCAGCTTTGAAGGAAGCTGCCAAGTGAGATTTCAAACTGGCTGTTTTCACTTTGTGTGTCTACCAACAGTGAGTCTCATTGCTCCATGTGCTTGCCAGCACTTGGTGTTGTGTTTTGGATTTTAGCCATTCTAATAGGTCCATACTTGTGTTTCATTGTTGTTTATTTTATTATTTTATTTTATTTACTTAGAACAGAGAAAGGTTTATTCCACGGGCCCCTCGAGGAGAATGGGCCGATCGTGCATGAAAGACATGAACTCCTCGTTGTAGTTTTAATATGCACTTCCCTAATGACATATGATGTCAAGCAACTTTTCATATGCTTCTTTGTTGTCTGTAAATCTTTGGTAAGGTGTCTGTTCAGATCTTTTGCTGGTTTGTAAATTGTTGACTTTTTGTTTTGTTTCGTTTTTAATGTTACTTATTTGGCCGCACCGGTCTTAGTTGCAGCACTCAGTCTCTTCCCTGGTCTTTAGTTGCAACATGTGGGATCCAGTTCCCTGACTAGGGATTGAACTCTAGCCCCCTGCATTGGGAGTGTGGAATCTTAGCCAATATTCCAGCAGAAAAGTCCATCTTTCTTTGTTTTTAAATTGAGATATAATTGATATTCAATACTGTATTCGTTTTATATGTACACACGATAATTCAATGTTTGTATACATTGTGAAATGATCACTGCAGTGAGTTTTGAGGAACCTCTGTGCTGTTTTCCATGTGGCTGCATCAGTCTCCATTCTCACCAGCAGTACACAAGGGTTCCCTTTTCACTGCATCCTTGCCAGCGTTTGATTTTTTGTCTTGTTGGTAATAACCATTCTGACAGATATGAGGTGGTATCTCATTGTGGTTTTGATTTGCATTTCCCTCATGATTCGTAATTTGAGCATCTTTCCATTTGTCTGTTGGTGTGTATGTCTTCTTTGGAAAAAATGTCTGTTCAGAGCATATGTCTTTTTTTTTGGTCTACGGCACCCCTCGGCACCCCCTACACCCCCCCACCCCAGCCCCCCAGTGAAAGTGCATCGTCTTAGCCCCTGGACCACCAGGAAAGTCTGTTTATTTTTAAATTGGATTGCTTGGGGTTTTTTGCTATTGAGTTTTAAAATAGCTTTCAGTGTACGGGATCTTTCACTTCCTTGGTTAAATTTATTCCTAGATATTTTATTCTTTTTGATGGAATTATAAATGGGATTGTTTTCTTAATTTCTCTTTCTGATAGTTTGTTATTAGTGTATAGTATTAATTTTGGCCTCATGGGATGAATTAGGAAGTGTTCCTGCTGGTTCTGTTTTCTGAAGTAGATTGCAGAGAATTGGTTTCTTTTCTTCAGTGTGTGCTAGAGTTCACCAGTGTGACCATTTGGGCTGGGTGCTTTGTGTTTTGTATGGTTATTAATTATTGATTCAGTTTCTTTAATAAACATGGGCCCATTCAGATGCACTATTTCTTCCTGTGTGAATTTTGGTAGAAATTAGTTCATGTAATTTTCCAAATTTGTGGGCGTAAAGTTGTTCATAATATTGTTTTATCCTTTTAAAGTCCATGGGATTTGTAGTGATGGCCCCTCTTTCATTTTTAGTAGTAGTAATTTGTATCTTCTCTTTCTCTTTTTCTTGGTTAGCTCAGCTAGACATTTATTAATTGTGTTGATGTTTCCAAAGAACCAGCTTAGAGTGTGGTATTTTTAGTTCATATTACAGTTTAGAGCCATATTAGTCTTGGCTTTGAGTCAGTAATTGCTAAGCATGTGTGTGCACAAAGGCATACGTATTAGGACTGTCAACACAGAGATAGTGTCAGAAATTTTTGGAGTCCATAGACTTTCTAAGGCTTTCATTATTAACAGAATGGTTATATGAAATGTTTAAATCTATCAAACTGTTGATTTTGGTAGGTAGTAAATAGCCTTCTTTCATTTCACTTTCTTTGGTATGGTTTTGGTCACTACCTCTGGTACACTGTTATGAGCCTCCGTCTATAGTTCTTCAGGTACTCTGTCTACCAGATTTAGCCCTTGAATCTATTCGTTACCTCCACTATATAATCATAAGGGATTTGAATGACCTAGTGGTTTTCCTTACTTTCTTCTCTTTAAACCTAAAGTTTGCAATACGAAGCTAATGATCAGAGCCGCAGTCTTCTCTGGTCTTGTTGTTGCTGACTGTGTTGAACTTCTCCATCTTCAGCTGCAAAGAATATAATCAGTCTGATTTCATTATTGACCATATGGTGATGTCCATGTGTAGAGTCATCTCTTGTGTTGTTGGAAGAGGGTGTTTGCCATGACCAGTGTGTTCTCTTGACAAAACTCTGTTAGCCTTTGCTTCATTTTGTGCACCAAGGTCAAACTTGACTATTACTCCAGGTATCTCTTGACTTTTTACTTTTGCATTCTAGTCCCCTATGATGAAAAGGACATCTTTTTTGGGTGTCAGTTCTAGAAAGTTCTTGTAGATCTTCATAGAATTGGTCAACTTCAGCTTCAAGGAAATTTGAGAGATCAAGGGAACATTTCATGCAAGAATGGGCACAATAAAGGACAGAAATGGTAAGGACCTAACAGAGGCAGAAGAGGTTAAGAGGTGACAAGAACACAGAAGAACTATACGAAAAAGGTCTTAATGACCCGAATAACCACGATAGTGTGGCCACTCACCTAGAGCCAGACATCCTGGAGTATGAAGTCAGGTGGGCCTTAGGAAGAAGCATTGCTATGAACAAAGCTACTGAAGGTGATGGAGTTCCAGCTGAACTATTTAAAATCCTAAAAGATGATGCTGTGAAGGTGCTACACTCAGTGTATTAGCAAATTTGGAAAGCTCAGCAGTGCTTTCAACAGGACTGAAAAAGGTCTGTTTTCATTCCAATTTCAAAGAAGGGCAATGCCAAAGAATGTTCAAACTAGCATACAGTTGCCCTCATCTCACATACTAGTTAGGTTATGTTCATCCTTTAAGCTAGGCTTTAGCAGTACATGAACAGAGAACTTCCAGATGTAAAAGCTGGGTTTAGACAAAGCAGAGGAACCAGAGATCAAATTGCCAACATCTGCTAGATCATAGAGAAAGCAAGAGAAGTCCAGAAAAACATCTTTCTGCTTCATTGACTACACTAAAGTCTTTGTGTGGATCACAGCAAATTGTGGAAAATTCTTAAAGAAATGGAAATATCAGACCACCTTACATATCTCCTGAAAAATCTGTGTATAAGTCAAGAAGCAACAGAACTGGACATGAAACAACAGACTGGTTCAAAATTGGAAATGGGGTACGTCAAGGCTGTATATTGTCACCCTGCTTGTTTAACTTATATGCAGAGTACATCATGAGAAATGCCAAGCTGGATGAATCACAAACTGAAATCCATTTTGCTGGGAGAAATATCAGCAACCTCAGATATGCAGATGACACCACTCTAATGGCAGAAAGTGAAGAGGAACTAAAGAACTTCTTGATGAAGGTGAAAGAGGAGACTGAAAAAACCGGCTTAAAACTCAGCATTCAAAAAATGAAGATCATGGTATCCAGTCCCATCACATCATGACAAATGGGGAAAAAGTGGGAGCAGTGACACTTTATTTCTTGGGCTCCAAAATCACCATCAATGGTGACTGCAGCCATAAAATTAAAAGACACTCCTTGGAAGGAAAGCTATGACAGCATATTAAACCTAGACAGCTAAAACCTAGACAGCATATTAATAAGTAGAGACATCACTTTGCTGACAAAGGTCGGTGTAGTCAAAGCCATGGTTTTTCCAGTAGTCATGTATGGATGTGACAGTTGGAGCATAAGGAAGGCCAAGCACCCAAGAATTAATGCTTTTGAACTGTGGTTTTGGAGAAGACTGTTGAGAGTCCCTTGGACAGCAAGATCAAACCAGTCGATACTAAAGGAAATCAGTCCTGAATATTCATTGAAAGGACTGATGTTGAAGCTGAAGCTCCAATACTTTGGCCACCTGATGCGAAGAGCGGGGTGGAAAAGACCCAGATGCAGGGAACGATTGAAGGCAAAAGGACAAGAGGGTGGCAGAGGATGAGATGGCTGGATGGCATCACTGACTCAATGGTCATGAGTTTGAGCAAGCTCCGGGAGATGGTTAAGGACAGGGAAGCCTGGTGTGTTGCAGTCCATGGGGTCACAAGGAGTTGGACACAACAACTCAACAACAACAGCAAAATAGAGTGACATGGATTTAAGGGTCAGGCAGAACGAGGCCACATGCTGGCTGCTCGTGCTCCCTGAGTGTCCTTGGGCAAGTGGCTTCACCTCTCTCTTCAGCTTCATCTCTCTGAGCATGTGAAAGTTCTTATTTTACTATTTAGTATGAAAAGTAGAGCGGATACATTTTAGGTGTCTAGCACAATAGTTCGTTCATAGCAGACTCTCTGTGTAGCTGCTGTACTAAAAAACAACACCTGTTAGACTCAGTGAAGACTTCTTGGACTTCTTCACTTTCTTGGCCATCAGCAGATGATATGACTTTCCTCTTGTTCTTTGATATATGAAGCTGCATTTCTTCCCATATGGAGGTTTAGTTGTTGTAATTGGCTGCCTCTTGACTTAGGTACATTTAAAATTCGAGAAGCAAAAAGCTATTCGTGGGAAAGCCTTCCAGTCTCAGAAAATGTTTTCTTTGTAACCTTCATGCTCAAGTCTCATATTCCTCAGTTGGTAAATGCTACACGTAGCATGGCTTTGCTTTTTTAGCCAGGTGTTTGCCAACATTTTTAGTCATCCAAAATGAGTGCTTATTTTTGGATTGACTCCAAGGACAGGATACTGAGTGCCTTTTGGGAATGCTAGAAAAGGAATTTGGCAAATAGAGCAGATTTGGGAGGCTGATTAAAATACAGACCTCAGTAGAGTCCCTGGGATAGGCTCTGGAATTAAACATTACAAATAGGGACAAAGAAAGGGAGAAAACCTGGACTTAGTAAACCAACTTCCTGTTGTTGTGTGTGTTTTTAATTTTCCAAAGTAATATGCTTTGTTCATCTATTTTCACTAACGGAAGTGGTTATAATGCTACTAAATTATGGAAAAATAACTTTAAAATTTAGTTTAAGCAAAAAAGCTTAAGGCAGCAAACTGTATTATTTTCAGAAATAAATGCCATATCTCTTTCAAAAACAGGATGTAATTGTTATAAAGGAAATAATCAGCTTACAGAAGTCACCTTGGCTACACAGAACTAAAGCAAAGAAGAGATTCTTAATACAGTGATTCTGAGAGGGGGGTGGTAGATTGTATCATAGCTCTCTTGGTTCAGAGTAAATGATGATATTTGACTCAGAAGTCTGTTGCTGTAGACTCACTCCTGAACAGGTTGGGATGCTGCATTTTGGAAAGAGTATGTTTGATTTTGTCAATAGAGAGACTTAAGGCAGTGAAGATCTTTTGGGAGGTTATTTCGGGCATAAGGCAGTGACTTTGGAAATGAAGAAAGTGAAAGTGTTAGTCTCAGTTGTGTCCTACCCTTTGTGACCCGCTGGCCCTCCTCCAGGCTCCTCTGTCCGTGGAATTCTCCAGGGAACCATTCCCTTTTCCAGGGCATCTTCCTGATCCAGGATCAAATCTGGGTCTCCTGCATTGTAGGTGGATTCTTTACCATCTGAGCCGTCAGGGAATTCCTTGGAAATGGGGAGATGGGGATGAATTGGTAAGCTGGTTTAGAAGGTAGGCTCTCTGGGATTTGGTAACCCTCTGTTGGCTCTTTCATCTCCCTCATCTCAGCATCACCTAAACCAGCAGCACGTTACCATTTTGTACATTTCCAATAATGTCTTCTAAAGTCCCCCAGCCTTTGAAATCACTGACCTATTTGGTACCCTCCCCTGGGGACTGGTACTGCAGTTGTTTGGCAAGCTTATTCATAGCCTCTGTGATTGAAGAGCTCCATTCAGAAGCAAATGGGAATAATTGATTTTCATCCTCCAGAGACTGGAAAAATCAAAGACCACAGGAGGTTTTTTAAAAAGGAGGCCAAACCCAGAAATAAATTTACTCCAGAACCCCATCTTAAAAGAACTCTCTTAAGTAAGAATCTTATAACTGGAAGCCCATCTCTCCGGAATAGATCTGGCTTCACTTAAAAAAGAAAAAGTGGTGTATGTGTGTGTGTTTTTTTGTATGTGTGTTGTTAAAGAAAAAGTTGTTCTTACACTTGTAAAGCAGTAAGGAAAACTTTGAGACTACTGTAGTAGGAGTATTGCCTTAGGGGAGAGAGGCTCGTCTTCAGATACAGCAAGGAGCATTTTTGGCAAAAAGGATGAATGAGTCAGTGGATGGAAAATTATTCAGAGGAGACATCAAGGGTAGGGGGATTCTTGCTAAACTGACCCAACAGGATTCTTGCTAAAGGCAGGTGAAGGACTTCTTAGACATCAAAGAGGAGGGATGGGGAAATTCATCAGGTATCAAGGGTGGGAGAACTCTTGATAAACTTACTTAACAGAATTCTTGCTAAAACTGGGCTGGGTAAGTCAAAGATAGGATGGGAACCAAAATCAAGGCCTAGTTGAAAAGAATGTTCAGAGGAACCATAATAAAGTTTGGTCAAGGAGAGAGTCTATGTGTGTGTGTGTGTGTGTGTGTGTGTGTGTGTGTGTGATTACAAAAGTAGTTCAGGCCTCACCCCTAGAACCAATCAGTCTTAACACTTTGGTAGATAGCCTTCCATATGGTAGTGCAGGCGTAGAAAAATGCACTGTTCTTACTGCAGTGACATCATACGCCGCATACTGTTATGCAGGTGCGTTTCCCACTTCATATATCTTACAGATTTTTTCATGTCAGCACATATACACTGGTCTCATTCTTTAGAATGTTTTGTTTCACTTTAGATATTGATGCCAAACTATATTTTAGATTCCGGTGTACAATTTTTTTTTCACATGCATTATCCTGTGTATTCCATAAGATAGTTCTCTCAGGGTAGGGGTGGGACAAGTGACATCTCTGTTTTACATAAAGTTTAGATGATCTTCAGCTGATCCAACATGTCAGGTCCAGGATTCACTCATATGGGTAAGTTGCTTGTGTGAAAAAGAATTTAGACCTTTGACATTCAGCCTACAAATTAGGAACATTCAGAACACTGTTTCGGTTGTGGTGCTTGGTACATTTAGGAAATATTTGTGGTGTATGTAGGACCTAGAATCTGATAATAAATTTCATTTGAGGTATACATTAGATGTACACTTTTGCATTATTTCTATATTGAAATTTTTTGGTCATTTTAATTTCCTCGAAACAACAAAATAATCATCTTGAATATTTTAATATTAAATGAATTCAGTCAGCTTGTAGCTGACGATGCTTTTAATAGTTACCTCTAAGTAACAAGGTTTGTCAGGTAATTGGATTCCTGGAAATGTTAATGGGAGTCTTTTGGTTAACTACCTCTAATCATTTCCCTCTGGGATCTGGTTCCTATCTAGGATATAGTGCCTCTCTCAAGACTCTTTATTGGTTTCCTATACCCCCAGAGAGAAAAAAACGAGTAAGGCAGAATGAATGAGGATCAGGCAACGTAAAGCTGGGCGGAAATGAAAGTGTATGAACTGTGGGGAGTTTGTCGTACTCGGGAATGAGAAAAACAGCCAAGAGAGTGGTTTTCAAGAGGTTGTATATGGCACAGCCTTACGATTTTAGGGGTAAACCCAGTGTCACCCCTTCCAGGTCTGGGGCAGTGGGTAAATGACTCACCCCATACTGCCAGTTTCCTCGGGTTCGTTATATGGTTCTGATAGGGAGTAAATAGTGAGTTATTTAATTCACTGAAAGTATGCTTGGCTCATAGTGAACATTTAATACTGCCTGTTACTTTCAGGCCTTTTATACTCAAAATTTCAAGAGAAGGGTCTCAAAATCTGAATGGAGTAAAGTGACCATATAATTTATTGTCCAGGCCAGGATGCTGTTAATTATTATGCTGGGACAACAGATATAAGCCAGAATTTATGACTTGCCTGAGTTGGAGAAATCTTTGCTCCCAAAAGTGACGGACAAAGGCATCTTGCCTTCCTACCCAGCTCAGTTCAGCCTGTGGACTTTGACAAGCCAAGGAACAAACCGTTTTTAAAAGTTTTTCTGTGTACACACGCACACATTCTCCTCCCCTCACCCCCCATACTCACACTAAACAATAGAAGGAACATTGCTTTTTCTTCCTGAGTAGCATGTTACCTTACAGTAATATGAACTGCACATATTTAGAGGTATTTGTGTAGTATTTTTTACTCAAGAAATAACTAGGTAGAGGATATGAGTTCTTGGAAATAGTTTCCTTGATCTAAAGTAATTTACCATCTCTGTCTTGGAAGAGGTGGGCCCCTCCTGCCTTTATGTGTAGATTTCTCTTACGCCTGGAGCTCCCCATGTGCCTGGTTCGGGGCTTTCTTGGCAGTGAGGATACGGTGGTAAACATAACATACTCCGATCTGCCCAGAAGTTGCTTGGGGTCTAGTAAGAAAGGCAGTCAGATAGGGACAAGCATAGAGCTCTGAACTGAGCTCACTGTCATCAAGGCAGAGTACAAGGAGCTCTCTAAGTAGCTCATGAAGAATCCTGCCTGGCTGAGGGAAAAAAGGAGGAGTTCCTGAGAGCTTTGCTCGGTGCTGCAGAGGCGCTGAAGAGGCAGGATGGACTGGGGGCTTGGGGAGGAAGGAGGTGGGGGCATGGCCTTCTGAGAAGCGTTTGCCCTTAAGGGGTCACCTTGGCTGCAGTGTGATCACGTACCTGTCTCCCTGGTTGCAAAGCCTTTTCATCCTTTTTTCTTGAGAACTGATGCCATTCATCCTGGTGGTCCCTGTGTTCCCTTAGCATCTGCACAGTTCTTTTATAGCATGAACTACATTGCATTATGGGCTTCCGTCATAGCTCAGTTGGTAAAGAATCCGCCTGCAATGCAGGAGACCCTGGTTCAATTCCTGGGTCAGGAAGATCTGCTGGAGAAGGGCTAGGCTACCCACTCCAGTATTCTTAGGCTTCCCTCGTGGCTCAGCTGGTAAAGAATCTTCCTGCAATGCGGGAGACCTGGATTTGATCCCTGGGTTGTGAAGATCCCCTGGAGAAGGGAAAGGCTTACCCACTTCAGTATTCTGGCCTGGAGAATTCCATGGACTGTATAGTCCATGGAGTTGCAAAGAGTTGGAGACGACTGAGTGACTTTCACTTTCGCTTTAACATTGCATTACAATTTTTTGTTTCTGTGCCTTTGAGGCTCTTTAGGGCAGTGGCTTGGTCTTGTTTATTATAAGGAACCTAGAATAGCACAGCAGCTTTCCCCTTCTTTCCCCCTCCCCACAAATATTTGCATATTTCCTGTGTGCTTGTTGCTTGGGAATGGGGCACAGTCTCTACTGTCATAGAGGATGCAGTGTGGCAGGAATCAGGATTTTGAACTCCGGAGACCATTCTCATGCAGTTCAGCACTTCTGTGCCTTTCTTGCAATTGTGAAACAGAAATGGAATGCTTAAGTGTTAAGAAGCCAGGCTAAAGTAAACTGAATCAAATAAAAATTAAGGGCCCCCAAAGTAATTGCATAAACGGTAAGGGAAATATGGCTTGTAAAAAAGTGATTATACTTGCATTATTCCTCATGACTTCCTCGTGGTCAGAGCGGAACGCTCCCACAGTGACGCTCACGTCCACAGCCATGCAGAGACTCTGTGCTTCCTCCTGCCTCCATTCCCATTCCCCCTTCTGGGTACAGTGACTGAACCTCGCAGTTACTGGAGTGAATGTATAAGGTTTCTCACAGCCCTTGCTCTCCGGAAACTTGCCCGTGTGTGTGTGGTGTGGTGTGGCTTGTGCGCAGTTAACTCACTAGAAACAGGAGATTGTTGTCCTTGGCAGGAGAGGGGAGAGCTCCTTGCTGGCGTTGTGGAACAAGAAGAACATCCTTTTTGTGATGTTTGTGAGTTGTATCACCTGTAAGTTTAAAATGGGGCATTGCCTTTCCTCTGTGTTTGTCTCTCGCAAGGGAATAAACCCTTCAAAGTCACTGCCTTTCATCACACATTTGAAACACCAAACCCATGGCCACAAAAGCCAAGGTGACCAGAAATACACATTTCACGCTGACAAGGACTTGTTCACCCTGGCGTGTGGTGTCAGAATCGTTTCTGTACCAACCTCAACAGGGGGCCATTTCTGCCCACTTGAGTTCTTTTTTGGGAAAGCAGCCACTTCCAGCTCTTGGCTCTGAATTTCAGGTGTTTCCTCTGTATTTTTGATTACTATGCTTTTGCTGCTTTCTTGATTTTAAAATTTTAGAATTTTTATCTGTCTCTGTTAAGGAAGAGCAGGGTTTAGCTTTCTTTCACTTGCTAGGTCCGCTGCCTCCCCCTTCATCCTTCAGATATACGACAATTTTTAGTTAATCAGTATCTAATGTTTATATTATTACGGCTATTAGTATTATTCACCTGCCAAACCAATTAGTATACTACAATCCTCTCTCTCTCTCCTTTTTCTTGTATTACCTGTCTTGGTGGTTTTCTGAGTTTCCTATATCTAGCTCAGTTTTTTCTTTTTTTTTTTTTTAGTAAGATCTAGTAGGCATTTATAAAACATTCCATATAACTCTGGCAGAATACATATTATTTTTTTCAATTGCCTGTAGAACATATACCAAGATAGACCATATGCTAAGCTACATAAGACAAAAGTTGGTATCTGTTTTCTGATCACAGTGGAATCAAACTAGAAATCAGTAACATTAGACAACAGGAAAATCTCCAAATGCTTAGAATCTAAACAACACACTTCTAAATAATCCATGAGTTAAGAAGTCTCAGGGAAATTAAAAAAATAACTGAACTAAATGAAAATGCTATCAAACTGTGTGGGATGCAGCCAAGGCAGGGCTGAGAGGGAATTTTTTAAAAATTTCTTATTTTTATATTGGGGTATAGCCGCTTAACACTGTTTTGATGATTTCCGGTGAACAGCGAAAGCATTCAGCCATACTTATCCAGCTCACTCTTTTTTTTTTTTTTGGCCGGGAGAAATATCAACAACTTTGTTTATTTATTTATTTATCTTTTTTTTTTTAATTTAATTTCATTTAACTTTACAATATTGTATTGGTTTTGCCATATATCAAAATGAATCTGCTACAGGTATACATGTGTTCCCCATCCTGAACCCTCCTTCCTCCTCCCTCCCCAGCTCACTCTTAACTCCTAAACTACAGCCGTAGATTTTGAATCCCTGAATACTCTTTTCCAAGTCCCAGGCAGACACGTCAGTTGATCTCGTCAGTTTCGTGTTCTCCTGCATCCCCAAAGCCCCGCGTCCGCCAGGGCGGCTGGGGGTTCTTGAGGCTCACTCCACTCCGTGCTTTATTCCCTTTGCCTTTTTTTTGTTGTTGTTCGGTTTCCTGGATGCCCGTCTTCCTCTTTTTTGACTTGCTCATTTATTTGGTAGAGCACATCCTCCAGTCACTTCCTGATAAAAGGGTGTGTGGGAGGTAAAATTTAAGACTCTGCATGTCTAAAAATATCTTTATTCTCTTTTTATACTTGACTGATTTTTGGTCTGCTATAGAATTCTAGGTTGGAAATCATTTCACTTTTGAATTTTGAAAGTACTGCTTTTTTGTCTTATAGCTTCCAGAAATGAAAGCCGTAAGACTTTGTGAAAATCTTGAAATAATTGAAAATTTGATGCACTCAATCCTTTGTATGCAAACTATTTTTTCTCTCTGGAAAATATATTGTCTTTATCCCATGTGTTTAGAAATTTCATTGTGCCATGAGGGGAATGGGTCTTTCTAAAAATTATTCTTTGTATTGAATTTAGGATGGACTGTTTAAACTGGAAGTTCACATTCTTCAGTTCTAGGAAAATTTCTTAAGTTATTTCTTTGATAATTTTCTCCTCTTTCTTTTCTCTGGAACTTTTGGTTCTCTAATTTTCTTATCTTTTCTCTGGAATTTCCCCATCTCTTCTTTTGGTTCCACGTTCTGCAAGGTTTACACAGCTTTATCATCAAGCTCTTTGTTTATATTTATATTTCTACCATCATGTGTTTAATTTCCAAAAGCTTTACACTGATGTAGTTTTTTCTAATCCTGTTCTTGTGTGATAATAGGTTTCTTCGGTTGAGGTTTTATTTGGTTTCTTATTTGTGCTCCTTTGAGTCACTTTATTTTGTTCTGTATTCTGTCTTTTCGTGTTTGCTTTCCTCAGATGTATCAGGATCCTTGGTTGTCATTTTTGTTTAAGCTTCCTCGTGGCTCAGATGGTAAAGAATCTGCCTGCGATGAAGGAGACTTGGGTTTGATCCCTGGGTTGGGAAGGTCCCCTGGAGAAGGGCACAGCAACCCACTCCAGTGTTCTTGCCTGGAGAATCCCATGGACAGAGGAGCCTGGTGGGCTACAGTCCATGCATCACAAAGAGTTGGACACGACTGAGCATCCGAGCACTCCTGCCTGGGTGCAGGAATGAGAGTCTTCTGGCTGCCCTGGATGTGACTGGGGACTTGGTGGCCTGTCGCTGCCTTGTATAGAATTCGTATTGGGTCCTCGTTTCCAGCTCCTCCTCATGCCTGGGCTCCTGTGCCACCAGGGGCCTCTAATCCCCGAGCCTTCCCTGATCAGTTGGCCTCTCCTTCTCTGGCTGCAGGGATTCTTTCTTTCAGCTTTGCTAATTTCTCTACTTTTCATCTTCTAAAAACACCACCATTTTATGTTCACTGTTATTTTTCTCCTATTCTTTTTGTTTTTACCCTCATTTTAATGAGGATTGAGCAGAAATAAAAATACACATTCAGTGTTTCCCAGTTAACTAAAATTGTTTTGGGTTTTTTTGTATGATTGTTTCATGTCTGCGAGTTTTGTCTTTCTCCAGAGATCACCGGCTTCTCTTACAATGAAAGTGGCTTCCCTTTTCTCTCTCCTTTCAACAGTTCAGTATGTGAAAAGCATTTTAGTAAGGATGTGTCAAATTCATTTGAGTGAGATGAAGTTTTTGTAAAATTAGACGGACTTTGGACAGTGTTTCCTTGTGTTGGAAAACCTCAGTCCTTTCTGAGGTTTAGAGATAAGTTTGCCTCTGTAAGGATGACCAAAAGAGGGAAACAGCGAACGCCTTTGGCAGAAAAAGGCTGATGAGACAAACTCCTGTTTAGACCATAATGATTTAATGAGGACCTGATGGAGAGCTGCCGAGAGCCTCTCTTCCCCCCTCAAGTTCATTGCCATTGCTTCCTCTTCAAAGAACCGGTGATGGAGCAGGCCCTGTCCTGCCTTTGTGCTCAGAGTCTGACTTCCTGAGAACTAATGCAGGAGGAGATGCATCATGGTCCAAGTTGTTTTGTCTCAACAGTCAAGGTCGAGAGCCTGAATAAACTGGAAGGAACACGCATTAGAAGTCAGACATGGGATTTTCTTTCCATTCCACATTAATTAGCTGTATGACAATCAGTAAGGCATTTGGATTTCAGTTTTCTTACCTATGAGATGGAAATAATGTGCTGATACTTTGCTACACCATAATGTGGTTGTAAGGGTTGAACAAGGGCATGTCAGCATTTGAGTGTTGTCATTTAAACTAGTCATGTAACCACAGCATTTCACACCATCATGTGCTGTGCTGTGCCTGGTCTCTCGGTCGTGTCTGGCTCTTTGCGATCCCGTGAACTGTAGCCCACCAGGCTGCTCTGTCCATGGGGATTCTCCAGGCAAGAACACTGGAGTAGGTTGCTGTGCCCTCCTGCAGAGGATCTTCCCGACCCAGGGATCGAACCCAGGTCTCCCACACTGCGCACAGATTCTTTTCATCTGAGCCACTAGGTAAGCCCAAGAATAGTGGAGTGGGTAGCCTAGACCATCATGTCTACCTACTGATTGACTAGACATCTACACGTGGGAGTCAAATTCATTTCAGCCTCAACTAAACCCAAAACAAAACTCCCTGTGCCTGCCCCCCAGCACACACTGTCACAGTCACAAAGCAAATCAACACTACTTTTCCTCCTTAATTTACTGTCTCATTAGCCACCCCTCTCCCCATTTAGTCACCAGATCCTGTCTTTTCTATTGAATCTTCTTTTTTCTCCATCTGCCCTGCCACGCCCTTTGTTCAGGTCCTCACTTCATGCCCAAATCACTAACTTGGAAGTTAGTCTGGTCTCCATCATTTCTGTAAATGCTTAGCATAATGATTTTTCCCCAATTGAGACATATTTCAGACCATCACAACAGTATGGTAAATAACAGATTTATTAGGTTCCCATCTAGGTTACTTCCCAGCTGTCAACAGAAAGATTTTTCTAAAATACACATCTAATCATTCCCTGCTTGAAACTTTGCAGTGGCACATAGGAGCCTTCATGGCTTGGCTCTGCCTACCTGTCCATCCACGCATTCACTATCATGCTCCAGCCACTCAAAATAATTGGTAATTGCATTTGCCCCAGTTTGCTGGGACTACTAAGGAGACCTTGAATTTGAGTTTCCTCTTTTTTTTTTTTTTACTATAGTTGCTTTAAAATTCTGTGTTAGTTTCTACTGTACAGCAAAGTGAATCAGTTGTGTGTGTGTGTGTGTGTGTGTGTGTGTGTGTCCCCTCTTTTGGACTTCCTTTCCATTTAGATCACCACAGAGCATTGAATAGAGTACCTGATGGCTGTTTCCTCTTTGCTGCTTCTGCCTGGCTGATTGTCTAAGCTTTAAAGGCTCAGCTCAAATGTCTTCCTTTTCTTCAGGGCCTCCCTTATTCCCATTTCCCCATCAGCTACACTTTGCATACTTTCCAGAATGTCACGCACTGTGTTGTCATTTGTTTACTTGTGTGACTTCCTCACTCTCCTCTAGGGTGGAGACTATGTAGCACTCTGGCCTGTGCCAGATGGGGCCTGAACATATATGCAGTTGAACTGGATTGGACCCTGCCTGCCCGTTGAGATACCATTACTTCTCTCTGTAAAGTAAGCAGTTAGGTGACTGGACCACATGAAGCAGGCTTGCTGCCAGCTAAGAGCCACTGAACGGGGCACCATTTGATCCTGATCCCACAGAGCAGTCACAGGTGAAGGTGGTCTGGCCACTTTGGTTTCAACTTACAGTTTTTCTATCTCTGTTTTATGTAAAAACATCTCAAATGCAGTATTTTTACATGTCCCATCAAGAGATTGTGGCCATTTCTAATGGATATGAGGAAGCAGGTTTGTCATGTTTCATGGAGATCATGTCACACTGGGGTCGCAGGTTCCGTTCAGTTCAGTCGCTCAGTCGTGTCCGACTCTTTGCGACCCCATGAATTGCAGCACGCCAGGCCTCCCTGTCCATCACCAACTCCCGGAGTTCACTCAGATTCACGTCCATCGAGTCAGTGAAGCCATCTAGCCATCTCATCCTCTGTCGTCCCCTTCTCCTCCTGCCCCCAATCCCTCCCAGCATCAGAGTCTTTTCCAGTGAGTCAACTCTTCGCATGAGGTGGCCAAAGTACTAGAGTTTCAGCTTTAGCATCATTCCTTCCAAAGAAATTCCAGGGCTGATCTCCTTCAGAATGGACTGATTGGATCTCCTTGCAGTCCAAGGGACTCTCAAGAGTCTTCTCCGACACCACAGTTCAAAAGCATCAATTCTTCAGCTCTCAGCTTTCTTCACAGTCCAACTCTCACATCCATAGATGACCACTGGAAAAACCATAGCCTTGACTAGACGAACCTTTGTTGGCAAAGTAATGTCTCTGCTTTTGAATATGCTATCTAGGTTGGTCATAACTTTTCTTCCAAGGAGTAAGCGTCTTAATTTCATGGCTGCAGTCACCATCTGCAGTGATTTTGGAGCCCAAAAAAATAAAGTCTGACACTGTTTCCACTGTTTCCCCATCTATTTCCCATGAAGTGATGGGACCAGATGCCATGATCTTCGTTTTCTGAATGTTGAGCTTTAAGCCAACTTTTTCACTCTCCACTTTCACTTTCATCAAGAGGCTTTTTAGTTCTCTTCACTTTCTGCCGTAACGGTCGCAGGTTAGGAAAAACCAAATGTTAGAAGTTGCAAACTGGTGGCCCTTGGGCAGTTCTTGTACACTGCTGTGCTCTCAGAAACATGAAGGATTCCCTTAAAGGGCTTAAAATATGTAGCATGGAAGCACAGCATAAGGGTTTTCCCTGTGGTTTAAGGTCAAGTCTGATGAATGCTGTGGTGAGAGTGCACTGGGTGTTTAGGACTCTCCTGCACCGTTTTTAGGTTTTGTTCTTGTTTTTCCCTTGGTTCTCATAGTGCACTGTGTCCTGCTCTTGTCTGTTAGTGAGTGGCCCTTTGGTACTGCTTTAGAAAAACCTCATAGAACAGCTGCGGTAGCGAGGAAGACCTAGATTGTAAATAGCTCTTTTCTTGGGCTTCCAAAAAGGAAGAAACTTGGGTGGAGGGGGATGTTACTACCATCCTGTCTGAAGCTAAGACTCCAAACAGAGAGCTGACAGTTCTCCATTTTCATTTAGGTTTTATTTAATATATTCCCCATTCCTTCAAATTTCTAGATAGGCATTTAGAGGAAATGCTTAGAGAAAAAGGAGGGGTAAAGGTCTTACCAAGTTGGGAAAGCTGCAGCTTCTTGCAGGAAATTCCTTATCTCTCTGCCTTGTCTTTTCTCATTGTTTTGAGATAGTTTTACTGCTGGAATGGGCTATCCAGACTTAACCACCTCTAAACCAGAGACGTGGAGGGAAAAGTTAGAAAATGACAGAGGAATTGCTCAGTTCTGCCTTGTCATTAAAAGCAAGGGCCATTTAAGTGTCAGGGGTTTTTGTTTTGTTTTTCGGGTTTTTTTGGCTGCACTGGGTCTTTGTTTCAGGGTGTGGACGGTGCATGGGCTTAGTTGCCTCCGTGGCATGTGGAATCTTAGTTCCCTGACCAGGGATTGAACCCACATCCCCTGTGTTGGAAGGCGGATTCTTAACCATTGGACCACCAGGGAGGTCCCTAAACATTAGTGTTAAGGTTACTTTGGGACCTGAATTGAGAAAGTTGAAAAGGTAGCAGCTTGCTAATCTGATACTAGGAGCCAACAGATCTGATGTCCCAGCTGCTCTAACCTGTGTGAGGATTTCCTCTTTCCCAGCTCCTCTTATTTATTCCAGTCGCCTTGCTATTGTGTGCAGCGTTGTGTGACTACATCTTCACTTCATCTTGCCGTCCGCTTAGATCACAAGTCCCTGTTGGCCAAAGACCAAGAATGCCTTAAAGGAGAGTTTTGGATCAGCCACTGATTTGGCTTATAATTTGGGGCAAATAATTTGTTTCTGGATTTCAGTGTCACCTATTTTGTAATAGAAAAATGATGATGTTTTGTTTTGTGGGGCAAATTGACTCTAAATATGAAAAGTCTACCTCCTAAATTTTCTAGATCTGTTTCACTTTCCAACATTCTATTCATTGTCAGGCATCGGTTTATAATTTTTGGTTTAGGAAATGAGTTGTAAATGTGACATAGATAATTGCTTTTAGCTCTGTTTGAAAGATGCTACAGGAATCCAAGCTTAATGGAGGATGAGGACCCCAGGAAGTCCCTCAAGTTCCTGACCTTGTCACGAGTTTCCTTAACTGACAATGAACAAATAACTTAGCTATCAGAGTACACATGTCCTCTCTTTTCACTTAAAATTTATCTTGAGCTTTTAAGCCAAATACCTATATACTTATAAAAGTGACTCATTTACATATACAACCATTTATTGTTACTATTTTGATTTTCTGCTCTTCTTTTCTCTGTACGTGGCTTCCTTCCCATCATTTAAAAATATTATAAAAACACCACTACGTGAATGCCTTCTCATCACTGTGTTCTGAATAGTGTGGCAGAATGTAGGGAAGAACCTGGAAGTCCTCCTCACACGCTACAGTGCCTCCCCACCCTGCCTCCTCTCCCAGAGGCAGACGGCCGTGCTCGGCGAGCGCTCTCTGCATTGCCATCCGTGGGGGGGGGTGTGTGCGTGTCTCTCTCTCTGTCTGTGTAAAACGAGGCCTCGTCTTTTATATATTATACAATGACTTGGCGAGTGCTCTCTGCATTGCCATCCGTGGGGGGGTGTGTGTGCGTGTCTCTCTCTGTCTGTGTAAAATGAGGCCTCGTCTTTTATATATTATACAGTGACTTGGTGAGCACTCTCTGCATTGCCATCTGTGGGTGTGTGTGTGTGTGTCTCTCTCTCTGTCTGTGTAAAATGAGGCCTCGTCTTTTATATATTATACAATGACTTGATGAGCGCTCTCTGCATTGCCGTCTGTGGGTGTGTGTGTGTGTGTCTCTCTGTCTGTGTAAAATGAGGCCTTGTCTTTTATATATTATACAATGATTTGGTGAGCACTCTCTGCATGGCCATCCGTGGGTGGGTGGGTGGGTGTGTGTCTGTGTCTGTGTAAAATGAGGCCTTGTCTTTTATATATTATGCAATGACTTGGCGAGCACTCTCTGCATTGCCATCCATGGGTGTGTGTGCGTGTGTGTCTGTGTCTGTGTAAAATGAGGCCTCGTCTTTTATATATTATACAGTGACTTGGTGAGCACTCTCTGCATTGCCATCCGTGGGTGTGTGTGCGTGTGTGTCTGTGTCTGTGTAAAATGAGGCCTCCTCTTTTATATATTATACAGTGACTTTTTTTTCCACTTCACAGTAACACAGTGCATCTTACAAAATCTTTCCTTGTCAGGACACATAGTCCAACTTGTTTTCTTGTCTTTCCTTTGTTGTTGTTAACTGTTAAGTAATAATTTATTTTGTGGGTGTACCTGGTGTTTAACTGCCCATCCATAGGTGGTCATTAAGTGTGTAGTTCTTACTCTGCAGTGAAGCATCCTGTACAAGGATGTGTGTCTGTGCACGTGTACGAGTGTTTCTGTTGGATAGCTGCCTGGAAGTGGAGATGCGGGCCCAGAGTGAATGCCTATTTTTGGTTTTGGTGGATGCTGCCAAATTGTATTCCTGGAGGAATTCACCAGTTTAAACTCATACCAGTTGAATTTAAGACTTTGTTTCCCTGATCTTCACAAGCGTTTTATAATGTCATTATTTTTGTCAGGCTGATAGGCAAAAAGAAGTATGTGATTATTTTAGTTTGCATTCTTCTACATTGCGTTTCTGTAGATCTAGGCTTTCTGATTTCTGCCTTTTAGGAATCCCTCAGTGTTGCCAGTTGCTTGATAACATTTTTTTTTTCCCCCTTGGGTTGAATCTATCAGTTATCTGTGGAATAGGGTAGAAATTGTTTCACTTCACACAACTTTAGATAGGAGATGGAGTGAGCTTGTGTACCCAATCCACTATCCTGATAAATCTCTCATATATATTTTTCCTCTATAGTATTTACAGTGTTGTTTCTTCTTTTCTCCTTAGCATTATATTGTATTCTCTGTTCTTACTAGATAGCAGTATAAATGGTACTTAATTCTATAAGTCTACACCTTAATTATTATTTCTCTATTGATGGACTTTTGGACTGTTTCTAATATTTTATTGTTATAAATAATGCTGCTTCCAACATCTGCGTGTCAAGTCTCTGTGCCCAGATGGTTTTACTGGTGATTCTTTATCATTTTAGTGCTCTATGTCAGTGATTCCTGGATATAGAAATAGGTAGATAGCTGCCCAGGTGATCTGTGACTTAAATCTAACACTGATATACCCAATAATGAGAGCACAAAAATCAAAAACTTTAGACCAGCCTCACTTAGGAATGCAGATGTGAAAATCCTAATCCTGAGTAAAATGCTCTCAAGTAAAATTCATTGACATGACCCTAATGGATAAGTGGCAAATAAGGTTTATTTCAGGAATGAAAGAATGACTCAGTATTAAGGAAGCTATTGATAACATTTTAGTTGGTTCATTGTGAAAAACTATGATTTTATCCATAGAGGTAAAAGCATTTAAACAGTATTTCTAATACATTTTTAAAAGGAAGAAAAAAAATAAGATACTTCCTTTACATGTTATGGAGTGTCTACCTCAGGTCAACTGTCAACAGCATTAGAGGCGTTCTCATCAAAAGCAAGGACAAAACAAGGCTGCCCTCTGCTACTTAATGTTAGAAGTTCTGGCCAGTGTAGCAAGGTATGAAACAGGGGTCATAATTAAGACTTCAGGGATTAAATGAGGTGACATTTCAACCTTCTTAGTGTGGTATTTTTGATTCAAATAAGGTGCTCATTCCAGTACTCTTGCCTGGAAAATCCCATGGACGGAGGAGCCTGGTAGGCTGCAGTCCATGGGGGTCGCCAAGAGTCAGACACAACTGAGCGACGTCACTTTCACTTTTCACTTTCATGCATTGGAAAAGGAATTGGCAACCCACTCCAGTGTTCTTGCCTGGAGAATCTCAGGGTCGGGGGAGCCTGGTGGGCTGCCGTCTATGGGGTCGCACAGAGTCGGACACAACTGAAGCGACTTAGCAGTAGCAGCAAGGTGCTCATTGTAGATTCTGTTGTTATTCTTTTTATTACCAATAAGACATATTCACAAAGGAAAGGCAAAATTGTCCGTTGCATCTTAACACATGTATCTGGGTGCTTTTATGAACATGGGTTCTTTGATTTTGGTCCTTGTGGTCGAATGATCCTGATAATCTGTCTGGTCTATGCTGAGGTCTCTCCAGCCTTCAGTCACCAGCCTTAGAGGTGAGTGCCCATACCTATAACTGACAAGTGGTTTCATTCAGTGTTATTTTTGATGACCTTTCAAAGAGCATTTCTTACAAGCCTGACAGTTTTCAGAGGCACAAGTCCCAGACTGAGTGAATAAAGAAGTTACCAGTGAGGAGAAGGACACAGGAAAACAAGCTCTGGAATGATGACAGTGCTGTCCTGGCACTTGACCCCTTACAGGAAGCTGCTGGTGTGCCCTCAGCGCCGTGTGCTCCTGCAGTGGGGCACATGCCACGTGCTCCTGCAGCGGGGCACACGCCGTGTGTTTCTGCAGCGGGGCATGCGACACGTGCTCCTGCAGTGGGGCACGCGCCGTGTGTTTCTGCAGCGGGGCACACGCCGCGTGCTCCTGCAGTGGGGAACACGCCGTGTGTTTCTGCAGCGGGGCATACGCTGTGTGTTTCTGTGGGCATGGCTGCCGTCCTGTGTCAGGAGTCATATGGAAGTGACCTGTTGGGTTAAACACCACGCTGGATTTTTCCCAAAGGTTTGGTTTGTGACTTCAGTCTTTCTTTTTCCTTGTAGCATTTGGAGAGGGCCAAATGTGAACTGTGTTGACAGCACTGGGTACACACCTCTGCACCATGCTGCTTTGAATGGCCATAAGTAAGTATTAATGTGCTATGTTCCTGCCCCACTCTTCAAAACTCAGGCCTCAGGTTGTCTTTTTTTCTTTTTTTCCTTCCTTTAAAGATGTACTAAGCAGGGATGCTGAAAAACAGAGGAAAACTAAATTTAGTCTGTCCAGAATTCTTGAGTCTCTGTTTAGTGTATACTTTAAACCTCGTTTCCTAACCCTTGCTCCAAAATAACGTTAAAAGCTTCTTTTCCCCTCTGAAATGGATCAGCGCCACACAGTGATCTGAATATGACGCTCACATTCGGGGATGCTAGATCGTAATGCGGCTGGATAATCTACCAGGTGACCAGCCTCTTTATAAGCTGAAAAGAAATCGAGTGGTCGGGAGAATCTTTCTGTTTATCTTTCTGCTTGACACTCTTTCCTCATAAAAGTAGCCTTGTACACAACAAGAACCATTCTTGAGGGGAAAATACACCAATAATATGGCCTATTTAATTCTCTTAAGTACAGAGAAGTTCTTCGGATTTGTTATGTGGGATTTGTGTGGAAGCTTTTCTGGAGGTGTGCTCTGGCGGCCTGAGGCAGGCCCTGCCCTTCAGTGAAGGGGACCGGGCAGGCCCAGGGCAGGGGCAGGCCCCGCGGGGGACTGCAGGCGCAGTGGGTAGATTTGCTGGAAGATGGAAACCGAAAACCGGAGTGTAGCAAAAGAGAGGGCGCCGGCGAGAGTTTGAGGCCTAATATGAGAGAAGATAAGCTGTAGCAGTTTAGTTTTTAGAAAAAACAGTTTATTGGGACCGTTTAGACTTTTCTGAGCAGGGAGCCGAGCCTTGCCACCTTGTGGTATTCTCTATCACTTTGGCAGTACTTGGCCCAGCCTAAGTGTCCACTGGGCTTCCCTGGTGGCTCAGGAGTAAAGATTCCTCCTGCCAATGCAGGAGACTTGGATTCGATCCCGGAATCGGAAACATCCCCTAGAGGAGGAAATGGCAACCCACTCCACTATTCTTGCCTGGGAAATCCCCTGGACAGAGAAGCCTCAGTGGCTACAGTCCATAGAGTCACAAAAGAGTCAGACATTGCTTAGTGACTAAACAATGACAACAACAAAATGACTCCAGTATGCTTTTCTAAGGTGAAGTAAAAGTCGCTCAGTTCTGACCAACTCTTTGCGACCCCATGGACTATACAGTATATGAAATTCTCCAGGTCAGAATACTGGAGTGGGTAGCCATGCCCTTCTCCAGGGGATCTTCCCAACCCAGGAATCAAACCGGGGTCTCCTGCATTGCAGGTGGATTCTTTATCAGCTGAGCTATCAGGGAAGGCCCTAAAATATGTTGAATGTGATTATTTTCTGTAGTGCGGTCTTTTCTGTAACCATCTTAAACAAAGCTAACAGATAATCTGTAGAGACTTCCTCCCCCTTAAATAGTGGGGTGAAAGTGAAAGTGAAGTCGCTCACTCGTGTCCAACTCTTTGGGACCCCATGGACTGTAGCCTATCAGGCTCCTCCATCCATGGGATTTTCCAGGCAAGAGTGCTGGAGTGGATTGCCATTTCCTTCTCAAGGGGACCTTCCCGACCCAGGAATCGAACCCGGGTCTCCCGCATTGTAGACAGACGCTTTACCGTCTGAGCCACCAGGGAAGCCAAATAGTGGGGTAGCCAGAGTTAAAGTGGATCTTGGACTTAAATGACTGTAGCTTGTTAGCCAAGTTCACCTCCATATTCTGTTTTTATTTACAGTGGGGATTTTCTTGGACCTCATGTGCATGGGGATAATTATACATTTTTATCTGCTTAATTAGTGGTGTCACCAAGAAGGAAGCCAAGTCCTCCTTCCTGGATGTACCAAGTGACGCCATGCGTGTCTTCTGCTTGCAGAAGTGTCTGTTTACGTTTGCAACCACTCTGAGTCGCTCTGCCCATCTTATTTCCAGCTCCCACTTCACCAAATGCTTTGAATAATGTGGTGAATCATGATATTTGTTTTGTGTACTACTTTTATGTAAGTTCTGTCCCTGAATGCTGTTTCAACATCACAAACAAGGAAACCAGACTTTTTCAAGATAATGGAAAATAAATGGATTATCTAGAAAATAGCTAAACCAGGAGGTGAAGAGACAGTTGGGGTGTGGTTCAAGATGACTCAGCCGCTTGTCAACAGCTGTTCAAGTAGTCAGGGAATTAAAAGGAAGAATCAGGTGATAAGCTCAGGTAGAGATGGGAGCCAGGTGAGCTCCTCTCTGTGAATGGGCTTCCTGCTACACAGACATGCAGAGCTGCTGATAGGAAAGACTTGTGGGTTCTGCAACTCACAGTCGATTTTTGCCTTTTAGGGATGTGGTCGAGGTTCTTCTGAGGAACGACGCGCTGACCAACGTGGCTGACTCTAAAGGCTGTTATCCGCTGCACTTGGCAGCCTGGAAAGGAGACGCCCAGATAGTGCGATTGCTCATCCATCAAGGGCCCTCACACACCAAAGTCAATGAACAGGTTGGAAGGAAGGGACGCTTTCTCCACACAGCTCCAGCCAGACCTTGGCAGCCACCTCAGGCCCACAGCTCAGATCTAAGGGAACCAGCTCTTCCCTGGCCTAAGAGTAATTCCCCTCTTCCCAATGCCACTCTTTTTAGTGAATCAGAGAGACCTTGTACCATGAAGGGTGTATTTCCTATGCAGATTTGGAATAGTACTGTAACAGCACAAGGCTGGAAATAATGCACATCCTGCACACTTGCCCAGGGCTCATTTTAAACTGGGTTCCTGCCATCAACATGGCAGTGCAGCTTGAGCTGCTAAACAAAACACTCCAGCGCGTGTCAGGACTGTGGAGACCATGTTGTTTTGTGTGTATCAGAACTCTCAGAAGTGGAGGCATGCATTGCTGTTAGCTGAAAAACGAAGACATTTAAGTGGAGGCCAGAGGTGACACAGCGGAATGAAGATCATTTCAGTGATGTCCTCTAATGTTCACTTAAGACTGACCATTCTTAAATTAACACGTGATGCAGTATTATTAACCAAAGTACAGATTTTGTTCATTTTCACAAAGTTTTATGCTAGTGTCCATTATTTGTCTTCATACCTTATTCAAGAGTCCATAGTGTATTTCGTTACATGAAGTAGCTTCGGCTGCCGGCAACAAATGCTGGTAGATTTTCTTTTCATTCTTATTCTGTTAAAAATATTTTCTAATTTTCCTTGTTATGGCATCTTAGATAAACCCATCATTTAAAAGTGGACATTTAATTTCCAAATACATGGGGGTTTTTAAGTAAAAAAAAAAACAACAAAAAAAACACATTCTTTGACAAAGCAGAGTATTCTTAAAAAATAAAAAAGGCAGCTTTTGAGCAGAAACCCCATACACTGGCCATGGATTCAGGTGCCCTTAGACTGTACCTCCTCTTCTTTATATGTAGTCCTTTGGGAAAGTTATATTTGAATTATGAAGTTCTAGACCAGCCTTTCATGAAGTGTAACTCCCTACAGTTTGGGTCTGAGATGGTGTCGATTTGCGAGGAGATGGGCCCTCTCTCTATGACGAGCCATTCTCCTCTTTCTCTCTCTGCTCTGAGCTGAAGTAGGTGCTTGAATGAGAGAGATCCTGCCCGTTCTCAATAAATTTAGGATTCTTTTCCTAATGACGTTGATGAGAGGAGGTTGTTCAGTGGCCTCTGGGATTAGATCAGGCTTATTCCTCAAAAAAACCAGGAAACCATTCTTGAAGTCCCTCCGGCAGCAGGACCATGTGCATTCTCAGTGAGCTGTTCAGAGCAGAGCGGGCTCTGGAGTCACCGAGAGGTTCGAGAAGACTGCTGTGGTGCTCCCAGCCCTCTCCATTTGGAGAAAGAGAGTGTGTGTAGCTGTTCATCAGCTTCCCTTCCCCCTGCAGGCTGTATTTTCTGGATAGGTGAGCAACAGACATTCCAGATTGTGGATGAGGATGTTTGCTTTATAACATTAGGAAGGAAAATCATCTCTTTAAGCCTGCCTCTTACCTAAATGCAGTTTTACTCCTCCTAGCTAACATGGTGGTGATTGCTCTTACCTGGGGGAAATATTTTAAAGAGGTTTGCTATTAACCAATATCCCTCAAAGTTGAAAAATCACACACTAAAGTCCTCTTAAATGAAGAAATTTTCAGCCACCATTCCTAATCCTGTCTCTGCTCACTTTTGCCTTGGAGCACAGCTGCTTGGGTTTTTGAGCCTCTGGAGTGTGCTAGCTTGTCCTGCTCACAGCCACCTCCCGCCTGGAGTGTCTGTTGATAGGTGGCACCCCGGCCCCGTGCTTTGCATATCTGGCAGGCAGGTGGGTGGGGCAGGGGCTGGGCACAACCTCTGCAAGAGCTGGAAGAAACTAATGTACCTAGGCAGTGGTTACAAGTACTTCACTGGTTTATTAAAAACCATTAATGTTGCTCCAGTTGGAAGCTTGGTCAAGAGGGGTGATGACAGATGACCTGAAGGTTGTCTTCTTCCGTTAACTTCCTTTTGAGGCGCCCAGAGGACAGATCCGAGTTGGTGTAGTGTTGGGGCCCCTCAGGGCTGTGCATTGCATTGATATATTTCATCCATTTTATCATCACATTTTCTTTTCCTCTCCTTTTTATAGAATGCTCTTGAGATCAAAGAACTCAAAAAGTACGGCCCCTTTGACCCTTATATCAATGCCAAGGTGTGTACTTTGCTGCCAGGATTTCTCTGCATCATTTCTCCAAGCTGCACTTTCTGTTCTGTCCTCTCTAGCTTCCACTCTTGTCCGCTCAGACTCTTCTTCATCATCCTGACGTTTGTCTGCTTCTGTCCATCTGCTTCTGGCTTGCCTGGTAATGGGAAAACACAGCTTCAGTGGGTTTTGGTTTGTTTTGAAAACCCATACCAGTTCTGGAAAGGTTGGGTGTTTTTTCTGGAATGTCTGAAAAGCTTCAAAGTGGCAGAAATGGGGAAAGAGAAGGGACCATGTATAGCCATAATTTACTACCATGATTTCTAAAATCATTTGAATTCAAAAAAGAAAAATGCAATTAAAAGATGTCAGAAAATGATTTAATTGTACTTTCTAGATTAATTTTTTTAGGTTTGCTTTTTATATTTCTTTTGAGATGGAACTGGGTTTTCTGTAGCTCGTGGTGAAGATGTGGCCGAGGGGCATGGGTGACTGTTTTACCCGTAAAAGCTGCTGGTGTGGTTTCCCTCTCTTTCTTTGAGTTTGCGCCTGAATCTTTATTTAAAGCCTAAGTCTCTTCTCCCTAGCCATAGCTTCTCTCTCTGCTTGGACACTCTTGGCTCTTAGAACAGCTCAGAAGTAGGAAATTAAGTTGCAAGGCCAAGCAGGGCACTGGCCTTGAGTCTCCCTCCCTGAGGCTGGGACAGATAACGGGCTGGTGTAGTGATGAACATCCAGCCGCGGGCCTCTACTGCCTCTGGAGGCAGAGCTTGTGGGTTGGGTGATGATGTTAGCCTCTCTCCTCTGCACTCTCACCTGCTGTTTTTGACTCAAGTTTTTGTTCAGATGAGGTTTTTCACTTTGGCAACAATCTGGAGTCTGGTTGAGTCACTGCATTGTTCATATCAGCTCCCTTTCACTTGCTCTGAGTTCAGCAGCTGCTGGGAAGGGATGCGTGAGGTCCTTCTGTGTGTTTTCAAATGCAAGACAGATATTTCATGGTTTTCACTAAGAGACACTGATTTAGCAAATGAGCTCCCTATGGGCTGGACCTCAGCAGGCTCTATGGGAGATTGCCCTCAGCTCTTGGGCCCTAACGGTGGAGAAGCAGCTTGATCTGGGGTGGTAAAACATGGTAGCTTTTGTTCTTGCCCACTCTTTCAATTCTGTTTCTAATCTTCCAGAGGGGAGGGTACTCTGTCTTCTTTTTATTGGAAGTAGTGTGGCATAGTGGAAAACCCTCATTGATCAAGGTCTTTCAAGTCAGATCCAAGTTTGAATTCTGTGGTGCCACTTACTGGTGTTGACTTGAACAAGTTACTTTATTTCTCTGAGCTTTAGTTTCTTCTTCTGTAAAATGGGGTTTACCATCTAATTGGCTGTATTATTGGAGTTCAAATAAGATCATGTACATGAAGTAAAAATATCTGATCAGTAGTAGTATTTGAGATTCTGATTTTAAGAGGTAGACATCATGTGGCATTTCTGAAAGGCCATTTTGGAATTTGTTCTTTGTTACTAGTTGGGGGGCACTTAATGCAACATTGCTCCATTGGTCCGGTCAAGGTTTTGTTTTGCGGGGAGGCACCTTGAAGTGATTGTTTCCCACTTGGTGGTTGGTTAGTTAGCTTATAAAGCTCTGATTAAAGGGTAAGACTTTGGTTCTTAAAAGCAGATTTTCCTATCCCTTGATTTTACACACGTAAAAGAAACTTAGTCTAAATGGAATAAGAACTTCTCTCTTTGTAAATAGTCTTCCCTCAGTATTCATGAGGATGTTGGTTCTAGGACCCGTGAGGATACTGTACTCAAGTTCTTATAATAAAATGGTGTAGTGTTTGCATGTAACCTACTTCTGTCCTGTACACCGTAAATCCTCTCTAGATTACTTATAATACCTAACAGTACAACGTAACACAATAATAATGCTGTATAAGTAGTTGCCGCCTGGGGACTTTGCTAGCAATCCAGTGGCTAAGACTCTGCCTTTCCAATGCAAGGGGTGTGGAACAGTCCCTAGTTGGGGAGCAAAGATCCCATGTGCTGTGGGGTGTGGCTGAAAAAAGACTAGTTGCTATGTGGAAAATTAAAGTTTTGCTTTTTGGAACTTTCTGGACTCCCTCCCTGCCCTGAATATTTTTGACCCATGGTTGGTTGACTCCTACGATGAAGAACTCGTGGATGGGAGGGCCAACTGTGTTACCCTTTGCCTCTGCCCCACCCACCAACCCCTCAAAGGCCAAATGATGTAAACTCCATTAAAGGATAAAGCTGTTTGGGTTGTGCTAGAATGCAGACTCTTCTCGGGCTGATAAGATTCTAACCTCCCTAGGTTTTATTCCTGACTCAGTGGGTTTTTATTGACCTGGTGTGTCTAAGAATTGTTTTTGCTAAAGTACATTTGTATGCTGAGTCCTGTCAGGCACCGGTAGACACAAGAAGTTGTAGATGCCCTTCCTGGGAGCAGAGGGAGTTTTCATGAGCTTTTATTTTCCTCTTCACTCTACAGAGCCTTTCCTGTTTTGGCAAGTCCACATAAACCAGTCCAAATGTATGTCATCCTTAGCGAAGGTGAAACTATTAAAATTGTTTACTTACTCCCTTTTAAGACAATTTTGACTTAGTCTAAATAGCATAAGATGAGCAGTAGTCAAATTAATTTTATGGAAGATCTGTTTTTTTCCAGACACTTAAAAGTAATCCACAGTTTTAGAGCTGGAAGAGATCTGGACGTTCTCTAGACCAATTGTCTCCAGCAGTTCATCAGTTTGTCTGGGTGCATCAGAATCACCAGCAAGCTCTTATAACACTTTTTTATTTTGAAAAAATTTCTAGTGTACAAAAAGTCACAAGAATAATGCAGTGAGCTGCGTTACACTCTTCTGCTAGATTCACCAGTTGTTGACACTCTGTGGCATTGTGCGTGCTTACACCGTCTTTCATCTCGTGTGCACACTCTTGTGCTCTCATGTGTATGTGTGTGTACATATATATATATATATATATATGTAATATATGTGATTGTTGTAGTTGATGATGAATTATTTGAGATTCCCTGGATTGGGAAGATCTCCTGGAGAAGGAAGTGGCAACCCGCTCCAGTATTCTTGCCTGGAAAATCCCATGGATGGAGGAGCCTGGTAGGCTACAATCTGTGGGGTCACAAAGAGTCGGACACGACTGAGCGACTTCACTTCCAGCTTCCATTTGAGATTAAGTCATAAATTTCATGACCCTTTAATCCCAAATTCTTCAGCATATATCTCCTCTAAGAATAAGGACAAGTGTTCTTGCCTGGAGAATCCCAGGGATGGGGGAGCCTGGTGGGCTGCTGTCTATGGGGTCGCACAGAGTCGGACACGACTGAAGTGATTTAGCAGCAGCAGCACTTGGTATAACCAGAATACAAATATCAAATTCAGAAAATTCAGCATTGATACAATACCATTATCTAATATGAAATCAATGCTTAGATTTCACCAAGTGTCTCAATAATGTCCTTTAGAGCGATTTCTTTTTCTGGTCCAAGATACAGTCCAGGATCATACATAATCTGGAACAGTTATCCTCAGCCTTTCTAGTCCTTCATGACATTGACATTTTTGAAGAGCATAGGCCAGTAGTTTTGTAGACTGTCCCTCACTTGGCGTTTGGCTGTAGTTCCTTGTGCTTGGGTTCAGGGTGTACATTCTTGGCAGTAACACCACAAGACTGGTGTTCTGTCCTTCCTTTTCAGTGCATCACATCACAGGGCACATGATGGCAGTTTGTTTTGTTCTTGATCGTGATGAATGATTGCCTGGTTAATTTGGTGTCTGCTAGGTTGGTAACCTATTTAATAATAGTTTTCCTGGGCTTCACCCTCAAGGTGCTACCTTGTCAGTCCTGGGGTGGGGCTCAGTATTAGTTCCCTTTAAGCTTTCATGTAATTCTAAAACAAAGCTTATTTAAGAACCACTGATCTAGGCTGACTTTCCACCAGAGCAGGATTTCTCTTTTCTCATCTAAAAAGTGGGCCTTATTTGTTTCTCTTCATAGTAAACAGAATCACTCTTGGCAGCCCCCTTTTGGATTCCATTGATTTGGGGTTTTTGTGCTTGTTGATGTATGTTTTCCTAAACCTTCCATCTGCTGGACAGAGTAGTGCCTTAGGAGCTTTGCAGAATAAGTCTGACTCCTCTTCCACATGGTCCACATGGTGGACTTTGTCCTCATACTTTCCCCCTGTCTTCTAAACCTCTGTAGACTCACTTCATCCTTTTGTTACAACGTGGCTATGTTTCCAGGGCCTGTACCATCGTGAGACCTGGGAGCTGTAGCCCCAGTGTCTCTAACTTAGATCTGTCATCAGTGGACAAGAGTGCGGTTGGACTGTGATCCAAGCACTGAGAGGTGATGGTTTTGAATAGTTCCCAGAGAGAAAAGGCCATGGAAATGTTTCTAGATGGTTTTCTGCTGGTTGTATTGTGTGTGTGTGTGTGTGTGTGTGTGTGTGTGTATAAAACACATAAGTAATGGATTTATGCATTGAGTGGGGTCTCTAAGTGTAAACGGTACTGGGATTTTTTAAAGTAATGACCTAGCAAAAAAAATGAAAGTGGACCTCAAGATAAACAGGAATGGAGAGTTTGTGCCAAGTCTTTGAGGAGAATTTGGGTATTTCATCTCAGTCCCCTTGCTTAGTCCAGATTTCCTGGGGTGCCCCCCCAAGGTGTGGCTTGAAAGGTGTGAAAAAGAAAGATTCCAGGTGGTTGGGAGTCTGTACCCTCCTTGGAGTCCCCCCCGCCCCTTTTTGTGGTCCATGAATCCAAAACTTAGTGACTTCTTGCCCTGAAAATTGTCAGGCTCCAAGGGGAAGCGGTATGGCCTGTGTTCAATAGTCAAGATATGTGGTCACCACAGACATAAACTCAAGAGTACTGTTGTTACCAGACCATTTCTGGCAAGACTGAAACATAAACAAGATGCTTCCTACACTCAAAATAAACTGCAGAGTGGTGGTTAGGCCATTTTTAACGTAGACAGGCAAGACAGTTTGCCTGGTGGGGATCGAGACTGTACCTTTAGTGAGACAGCTGTGTGGTAGCTGCTTTAGTTCTGCAGAAACCCAGAGAAGGCATTTTTCCCCCTCTGCTAGATAGTTCACAGTTTTATGGTTCTTCAGGCCCTAATGACATGCTTTTTACATATTATTCTGGTTGTTGAGAGACAACTTGGATATAAAAGAGACAGCAGTGTCTATTTAGAGTAAATGAGTTTTTCTGGACTGGAGTTTTAATAAAAATAAGCTGAGTTTCTTGGCCCTTGCTGTCATGCTAATCTTGAGATATAAAATGCAGAGAGTCTTCTTAAACTTCCTGGGGTTGCAGCTCTGCCCCAGGATCCCTGTACAGGAAGCTCCTGTGAGTTTTCATTGCTGTAGTGGTCCTTGCTTCTTCTTAGCAAGTGAAGTGACAGCTCTAAGTTTTATTCATGCCATAGCCTAATAGGAAATAGGCGCCTGGGTGGCCTGAATGGTGTGTTTGACACAGGAGCCCCAAGGATTTACCTCTGGCCCAGCATTTCTCCTGCTCTCTAGACTTCCGGGTTGACATGGAATTGGCCCCTTGGACGCAATTGTATCACCGGAGACCATTGCTAACTGGCTGTGTTCTGTGGCCAGGGAAGTCTTGTTTGTACCTTCTCAGCAGCCGCTCTCCTAGAGCTGTGTTGGAGCTCAGTGCTGCTCCCTGTGTTTATCTGTGTGCATTTATCTTTGCATGTGGCTCCTGCTACCACCCTTTCTGTCCTTGTTTCATTTTTAAAAAATTCTTTGCTGTCATTCTGGCCTTTGGGGGCCCTGCTCCTAGTAGCTCTGGATCTTTCTGATACACTTGGAGTAGCTGGAAAAAATGATGCAGTCAAATGCCAGATCAAAAACAGATGGATTTGCATGCATGTTTGGGTAACTCCTAGTTTATTACTTTGAATATATTAATAGATTTAAATCTTTTGTGGAAACATTTAATTTTTACCTTTTGACCACTGAAAGGTGCATAATATTGATCTGAAGGACACACACCCCTGGAAGCTTTGTTTCCCCCAAATGGCAGAAGTCTCCTGGATAAATTCAGGAATCTCAAAATCCTGTGAGAGAATTATCATTTTTGTTCATGCCTCTAAAAAAGGAGAGGTCATGGAAATTTCTCTCTGTCTACTCTAGTTATACATTGTCAATAGTAGTAAAAGAAAGAGCAATGATTAACATTTTGCTTCTGGTGATTGATAAAGCACAAACTTGTCCTGTTTTATCTCAGGTTCTGCCTTTAGTCTGAAACAAAATTGGCATGTGGCTGTGAATTTGAATTAATGGCAGTGTTCCAATCTTGAATATTTTGCACCTCTCACACAAAATATTCCAGTGTCTGATTGTATCTTTCTTACCTAAGAAATCCTTCCCTGCACAGCTGCAGATCCTGCATGCAGTGGTTGGGGCAGAATTCCGGAGCAGGCTCAGGGCAGCCTTTGGGTCCTATATTTCTCTGAGACTGCGCTCAGGCACCTCCATCCCTTGGCAGTGGCTGTTGGCTGATATGTTGAAAGTGATTTGGGTGCTCTGCTCTGCTACTTTCATTGTTGGCCGATTGATTTGCATGTAAGAAGCTACGCAGATGACAAGCTCATTCCAAAAAGCTTGTGTGCGAGGCAATGGATGGTCAGTAGATCCAAAATCAGGACCACGGGTTGGCGCAATAGAAATTGTAAAACCAGTCGAAGTTTAAAATGAGTCAATGGCAGTGATATCACGGGCGTTCATCTGTGCCAGGGCTGCTCCCCACTGCGTGCCGTGTTCCCAAGGTGGCTCTCTGTGCCGTCTGGAGACATGTTCACATGGCATAGAGGAGACTGCCAAGGCTAAGGAGCCGACTGCTCCCCTCTGGCGGTAACTGAGGCTGATCAGAGCAGTTGGCCTTGCTGGCAGCAGAGTCTGTCTGGATTCTGACGTAGTTCTACTAGTCCCCGAGTATTGCTGCTGTTTTTCTCATTTAAATTTCAGTGGTTTTGCATGTGATTATCCCAGTGTGTGCCCGTCTGCCTGCTGGCCACCTTTCTGATGGTCATCTGCCTGTTAACTCTTTAGAACAATGACAACGAGACGGCCCTGCACTGCGCAGCGCAGTACGGCCACACCGAGGTGGTGAAGGTCCTCTTAGAGGAGCTGACTGACCCCACCATGCGCAACAACAAGTTCGAGACGCCTCTGGACCTGGCCGCACTCTACGGGAGGCTGGAGGTGGTGAAGATGCTCCTCAACGCCCACCCTAACCTCCTGAGCTGCAACACTAAGAAGCACACCCCTCTGCACCTGGCAGCGAGGAATGGCCACAAAGCCGTGGTGCAGGTCCTCCTGGACGCCGGCATGGATAGCAGCTACCAGGTAGCACGGCGGGTGGCCCTCCCAGGCCCGGGGACCTAGTCCTGTTGGAGAAGGCACGAGCTCCGTGCTGCTGGGCTGTGTTCCTGTTTAGCACGGTTCACATCACCTTGTCAGATGCTTCCAGCTGCTGACTCATTGTAACACGAAACTTTAGAGACAAACTCCTCCAGTGAGTCTGTTATTTTTCGTTTCTTTTCAGGGGTAATGCTACTGCTGAGTCACTTCAGTCGTGTCCGACTCTGTGCGACCCCATAGACGGCAGCCCACCAGGCTCCCCCGTCCCTAATACATGGCGTTATACCCTGAAAAGATGTGCTTACGGACGCCCTCTTGAAATTAGAAAGCTTTCATTATCTTCCTCTACCTGTGCTCCCGCTGCCACCATTCGCACCTCCACAGTCCCATCATCTTGGTGTTGCCGGCAGGACACAGCCTCCCCTTTGCTGGTAGCTTTCTCCCTCAGGATGGCCATACCTTAGGCTTGGCTGCCACCAGAACACAATGGAAGTTACCGCGCTTCCACCCCCTTGTCCTTTTCTTCTCATCATTCGTTCCTCCCAGGAAGGTGGGGTTTTGGGGAGTGTCACTGGTGGGTGGCTCCGAGGGTGACTCTGCAGTTATTCGTGTGTGGCCTCCTGGTGGCGCATCAAACACCCTCTACCAAGTGTGGGCCACGATTGTGGTTTTGGAATCCAGACCCGAAAAGTGGGAAAGATAATGACAGAGAACTTCGTGTGGTTTATTTTATTTTCCGTCCCTTCTCGTCTGTGTCCCGTTTGTCATGTGAAGCCATGCCAAACCTGAGTCACTGTCTGATGACATCCTGCTCTGCGCTCTCGTTTGCTTTCCAGACGGAGAAGGGCAGTGCTTTGCATGAGGCTGCTTTGTTTGGCAAGACCGATGTGGTGCAAATCCTGCTGGCTGCAGGTGAGAGGTCGGCAGTGCTCTTGTCTGTACAGCATGCCGGGGTGGAGATCGCTCCCCTCTAGGATCTCGAGGGGGATTTTTGCCGGCTGCCTTTGAACTCAATGTGTATATCTCCACTAGTTGATTGCAAATGTATGAATTGTTTTTGAATAGCTGGATAAAATGGCTTTGGATGAAAATGTTGGTTGTGCCTCTTGGGAGCATTAGGTGTCCTGGAGTTTGACCCTCGCTTGAAAATCCTCACTCCCCGGGTCCACCTGGTGTGCCTTTCTAGGAATTGATGTCAACATAAAGGATAACCGAGGATTGACCGCACTGGACACCGTCCGGGAGCTGCCATCTCAGAAGAGCCAGCAGATAGCGGCACTCATCGAAGGTATGGGTCCATCTTCGGCCAGAGGACCAGCTGGGTGAACCAAGACATTGGTATTTGGTACAGCTTTATTTTTGTTTCTGTTTTTCGATGTAGATCACATGACTGGAAAAAGAAGTGCAAAAGAGGTAGACAAAACCCTTACACCCCAGCCACCTCTCATCTCCAACCTGGACTCTATATCCCAGAAGTCTCAGGGTGAGTCAGCCCTTCTTTGCCTATAGAGGGGTCTCAGCTTGAAAAAGGTTGAATATTGAATGTTCTTTAGCAGAATGGAAAAACTTTGATCTTTGATTTAAATTATAATTTGGAGGATTGGGAGTACTTAATAAGTTCATATTCAAATTCATTTTTTCCCAGCTACTATATGAAGCTTTCTTGGGCAAAGCTTAGGCCATAACTGTGGGATATCTTCTTTCATACTTTATTGTCTACTTTTAGAGTTGGCTCCGTGAGAGCTGTCCTGGGATATGTGATGGATAGGATGATCTCAGGATGAACTCAAATCTCAGTGAAACCTTTTTTTTCCCCCAACATACACTGTAGTGCCTGGCCCACAGTAAATATATAATGAGTGTCATCTGGTTGGTAGCTATATATATGGCAGGTTTTAGTAATGTATCATTTGTCCAACAAATGCCGTCTGGGTGCTAGCATGGGCAGTCCAGTGTCTCAGTCATTAGCTAGGATCCACCTCTTCAGGTTGATTGAGCAACCCTTTTGGATCCTAGATCCGATGGATGAGAAAGACAGAACACAGGCTGACACCTCCCCCAGATGCGGATCACAGCCACATACTAAAAAAGGAAAGAGATTTTTCAGAGGACTGCAGAGATACAAGGGTCCAGGGCTCCCCAGCCTGTCTTTACTGTGGAGTCCCTGTTCCCCTCCCCAGTCACATTTCTTTTCTTGACCTCATAATCTGCTGGTAATGGGATTAGTAGTTCACTAAGCTCTTAGCTTTCAAGGATTTTACAGTTACAGTTTTGACTCTGCAAGTGACCCAGAGATCCCCAGTCTATAACCAGATCCCTGGTTACTTTGCAGACAGAGTCACACATTTGGATCCCAGGCACCCTGAGGTTTGTAGTTACCTAGCAAGTGAGTCTCAACAGCCACACAGCATCCCCATCTCAGAGAGACTTCACCATCCTCTGTTTTGCTTGAGCACATGTTCTTGTTACTGAAGTTTTTTCAGTTGTATTTTGCTATATTTTCTGGTTTACGTTCATGCTGTCATGATATTGAGGTATTTTGGAATTTATAACAGTCTTGGGAGATGTCCTTCATTGATGTCAAATGTTCCATCTTGAACTAGAGAAAATTTTGTTCAGTTCTCAGAGTATATAGTGCAGATGAAACTCTGTATTTAGTCTTGTCCATGGAGAGAGCCGTGATTTATTTTCCTGCTCTGGGTTAACACTGGTCAAGTTCAGGTGACCGGAGGGACTTTGGCTTGTTGCCGTGGTGGGAAGTCCGAGACTGTGTCCTCCTCTCACCGATTCTTGCCTTCCCACCCCTCTTTAGGTGACCTGGAGAAAGCAGTGACTGAACTGATCATCGATTTTAACACCAGCACAGAAGAGGAGGGTCCCTATGAGGCGCTGTACAATGCTGTCTCCTGCCAGTCCCTGGACAGCACGGCCAGTGGACGCTCGTCCGACCGGGACTCTGTGAGCAGGGAGGCTGAGGCGGCCGGAGGGAAAGCTGCTGGAGTGAGGCCTGTATGTGGCCGGGGTTCCGCTGTCACCTCTGCTCTGCTGGGGAACGGGGGACGGGAAGCGTGGCCCCCTGTGCCAGCTGCGTCTCGGAGGCCTAGGCTGCCTCCACCTGCTCTCCTGGGGGCTCCCCCTCTGCCTTTCTCCCTCTTGCTTAGTGTGGTCTAACTATGCAGGTCATGTTGAGGTATAATTTTAGTTTCTCAGTTTCAGTATAACCCGTTGGCATCTTTCTGTTACTCGGTTGTCCTTAGAGAAAATTGAAGCATTTTATTTGGGTTAGGCTCAGCACTGCTTCTGTGTTTGGTGTCTTTGCTATGTATTGTTGGTTTCTTTCCAGAGAGCAGGTCCATTGATGGAAGAGCTCACTAAGTAACTTCCTGTCTGCCCTGAGTACGTGTTGATCTTCCATTTGCCCTTGAAAAGTTACCCCCTGGATTTGGACAGAGTCTGTATTCAGCAGGGTTGTAGCAAGGCTTAAGCAGATGCGGATATGTTAGCATATACCTTCCCGTTTTTCCCGTAGTCATAACCCTTCAGGCTTTGAAATGGTGGAAGGAGGACAACTCTGAATTTTTCCCTCAAAAGGTCAACCTTCCCATCTGACTGGTTCTTTCTATAGTACTTGCTTCTTCTAGCCTTGAACACTGTTCTCCAGACTCCTTACCCCCACTGTCTCCTCTGGGGCTTTGCTGTGAGCCTAGCCCCGAGTCAGTGGTCCCATGGCCCTTCCTCCCTGCTCTGGCAGCGCCGCAGTTTGAGGCTTTGAGCACTGTGCTCCTCATAAACAGGTGCTGCTCTAACGGGATTCCAGTGATAGTCCCACCTCGGGGCATATTTTCAGGTGTATATTACATCTTCCTGTTGGAGAGGCTGGCCCTTCCCTTTGGTGGGAATATGGCTTATGACCATTTTAATGATCCTTTGGCTGCCTGGTGATCCTTGGACTTTTCATTAGTGCTCTGGGCATGGCCAGATGGTTTTGGTGTTCTCTTTTGTTAGACTTCTGGCCCTGCCCTGTCCCAGCATTTCCGTATGGATTTTGGAAAGGCCTGCTGACCTTGTGGCAGCACCCCTAGAGTGGGTGTTATCAGGGAGTGTGATGAACTCCGTCGGTGGTGAAAGCAAGCTTGTGTGCCAGGCACCACTCACAGAGCGCTTCTGCAGACAGAGCTAGTTTGTTTTTGTCTGTTTTCTCACTTCTTTCACTGTTAGGTACAAATAGGCCAGTCCAACCTGTGGAGGAAGACACTGCCATCTGTGGCGCTTACCAGTGATGCCCATTAGAGGGAGCTGGAGGCTTTGCAAGAAGAACACAGGGTTGCTGAAGTCAGCTTTGAATGACCAAGTTCCTGTGGGCTTAGCCACTGACTTACATGGGCTCTTTGTTCATCCCACTCTAGGAATCTAGCCTCCTGTGGTCCTGCTAAGTAGAAACTGATGCATCTTGGGATGCCTCTTTGCCAGTTTTACTTGAGGATGTTGTGGCTGTGCTGCCTTCCTGGCCCTTGTTAATTACCTGTGGCCAAGGGACTGTTCCCTATCTTGTAAACACAGCGAATAGTTATGTACGAGTCAGCTTTGTAGCCCTTGGCCGAAGTTTTCATGGTAGGAAAGAGAGACTCATGCTTTTCTTTCCTTCCAGGGTCCCTGGTGATCACCACTTCCATAGAAACCTTTCATACTGTTCTTTCTAGGCGTCTCTCGCCTTGAAAGGGCATCTAGGCTGAGTCATTTTTATTATGCTTCATTCTGGTTTCCCTCAGTTATTGTGTCCTTTGGTTGGATAACTAGTGAGATTATGGGCCTGCTCCATTTGCCGTTCGCCTCCTTACAAGGTGTCACTGGGACCAGGTTTGTCCCTGTGCTTCTGGAGCAAGGAGGGTGGGGAAAGTGGACTTAGTGGGAAATTCGACCTAAATAGCTTTACTTGGCTTGACCTCATTGGAGTTGTTGCACCCATCTGGTGGCAGGGACTATGGGAATGACCAGATTATCAAGATATAATACCAGCCAGTAAAGTGTGTTTAACAGAGGGATCACGGATGCCGAGTGCTAACGCACGCGGCGGCTCCTAAAATGGGAGAAGTGTCTTTGCTTACAGGTTTCTTGGAGGCTGTCACTTAATTCAACATTCACCTCCACCCAGATATTTAGAAATACTCTTGTTCTAGCAACACAGTGAGCTAACCTACAAGCCAAGGAAGGGGCCTGCAGGCCAGCTCCCTTCCCTGTAGGAACATGAGCTCTCAGGCATGAATAGGACTTTGGGATATGAAGACGCTGAGAGTCCAGCAGGGACAATGGCAGAACTCTCTTCGACTTTGTTTCGCCAAAGATCATTCTGTGTGTTCCTGAAACTGTCTACTGTGATCTTGATAATCCCTTCTTCAGTGAGTTTCTTGCTTAAGGGTAGAGACTGGTGAACTGAGGCCCACAAACAGCTGCCTGTTTTTGTGAATAAAGTTGTATTTGGAACATAACCACACCCGCTCATTTACATATCCTCTATGGCTGCTTAGATGTCCCCCTGGCAGAGCTGACCGAAAAGCCTAAAATATTTACTGTGTAGCCCTTTAAGAAAAAGCTGGCCAACCCCTGTGAGGGCAGATAACTGACAACTCTTCCTTTTTTGAAATGGGCTGAGATGAAATAGGATTTTCATATGCTAATGATACATAATAGTACTCACTGAAGAAAGTGACCAAGGATAAGAGACCAGTTCTGAGCTCTGCTAATAAATAAGAATAGCATTAAGTTTGGTGGCTCAGATGGTGAAGAATCTGCCTATAATGCAGGAGACCTGGGTTTGAACCTGGAGTAGGAAGATCCCCTGGAGAAAGGAATGGCGACCCTCTCCAGTGTTCTTGCCTGGAGAATTCCATGGACAGAGGAGCCTGGCGGGCTGCCGTCCACGTGGCTGCAGAAAGTCAGACACAACCGAACGACTGGCACTTTCACTTTGAGCAGGAATTGATGTTTTGTCCTAGATTCCTCTCATTATTTCCTTAATAACTCTGGTTTGTTAGAGCTCTTACAAGTTGGTTTTTTTGATTTACTGTTTCCTCTTCTCCGGTAGATTGGAAGTTGAGCCACCGGTTTTCCTACACTGGAGTTTGTGTATTGCTATCATGAAGGACATTTTCTGATGAGGCAGTTGTGTTTTTAGTGCTGATATTTCTCAGTGTGGCCAAGGATATGACAGACATGTTTGTAATCTCTGCTATAAAGATCAAAAAACAAAGCAACGGTATTTGAATTGTGTGTGTGTATAGAGTTTTCCATCTATTCAGATACTAAACCTTGAGTTTAGTCTGTCAGGGGAATTCTGTACATTATTCTTTTTTATTCCCAAAGGCAAAGATAAGAGTAAACCAAAAAAGTTAGGTTCTCGAAAGAAGAGATAGTAAAATACTTATTTTTCTTTTCTACAGAGGGAACGTCCTCCGCCTCCAGCAAAACCACCACCTGACGAAGAGGAGGAAGACCACATAGATAAGAAGTATTTTCCCTTGACAGCTTCTGAGGTAGAGAGTTGAGGATTTATTCCCATCACTGAAATATAATTTTTTGCTAAGTGCATCTGGTGTGTGCTTAAAGAAGACTTTGCTATCTCATTTTCTTTTCACCTCTTTGGATTAGTAAATTTCTGTTGTGTGTATCAGTAATCCAGAACAAGACCTTTCAAACTCACCCAAAAGTACTAAGCAAGGAATTTTACCAGGGCTGTCTAGCAGGCAGGCCAATTATTGATCTACCCTGCCACATGGAAAGCCAAACATCCACATTTTCTCCTGGCTCCATTAGGCTAAAGGGTCTCTCTTTTGGCTTTTGTAACTGTGTTGTCTTTTCATACAAAGTGTAGCATACCGCCCCCCGCCCCCACCCCCACCCAATCACTGTTCTCTACACTGGATCAGATTAGCAACCTTTAAAAAAAAAAAAATGATTTATTTGTGACTGCACTGGGTCTTCATTGCTGTGCACAGGCCTCCTGCAGCTGCAGCAAGCAGGGACTGCTCTGTAGTTGCAGTGGGCATGCTTCTCTTTATAGTGATTCTCTTGTTTCAGAGCATGGACTCTAGGCGCCTGGGCTTCAGTAGTAGTGGCTCATGGCTCTAGAGCACAGGCTTAGTTCCCCTGTGGCGTGTGGGATCGTCCCAGACCAGGGATTGAACCCATGTCCCATGCTTTGGCAGGCGGATTCTTTACCACTGAGCCACCAAGGAAGGCCCAGATTAGCAAGCTTTGCTTCTGAGTCAAAGGTCTTGTTTCCATTTTTTGCATTTTCCCTTTTCATTTCCCATGAAGAATCTTGCACCAGGGCAAACATGGAAAATGTCATGAAAATTCAACTAGAGGAGAAATAGGAGTCAGGGAAGAGGTAGGGGACATCAAAGGAGGCTATTTGAAAAGAATAGTTCACTTTTTAAACCAAGAAATGTTGTCATGGGCAAATAGTTCAATCTTCTAACTTAGGTATATGAAGAAAATCATATTTTCCTTAATCTTGCATCTTCCTAATGCTCCTTTAACACTTCCCACCATTCAGAGAATACATTTATTGTTTATTCAAAATATTTTATAATTTCAATAGTCTTTTGTAGCTCATTCAGTGCCCTATTATTCTTTAACTTAAAAATCAGCTAACACACATTAATCAATTAAATTTCATTACTTAGTCGCCAGAAGTCACAGTTAACTTTTTTTTTTTTTTTACTGCTGTGGACCATCCAGTGAGACAGGTTCTTTTATTTAATATAAACAGCTGCAGCCATAAGGATGACTTCAGTTTAACAATGTGTATAAATACAAGGAAATCCTTTTAAGAATGTAAAAGTCAGTGTTGAAGGTAGGGGCTGATTTCCATGCTAGGTACAAATTCTGTCCTTATTTTTTTCTATCCCTTAATTACAAAATACTTATTATTATGTCTTGATTAAGGTGTCTCTAGAATTACAGGCTCTAGGGTAATAATACATTGCCAGCAGATACACGTGCATGTAGTAAATCCCTACATGTTTTTATGTAGAGGTTCACTCTATTACTCCCTTTTTACAAGGAGAAGCCTAGCAATAACAGAGCATCTTCAGTCAGGGCTGGGTCTCTGTAAATGCCTCACGCCGCCTCTTTAACAAGGACTTGGAGTAAAATTGCTGAAGTCCAGGGGTAAGGGGAAGACTCATAAAGAAATACTGGATGACCAGCACTTTCTCTTCTCCCAGAACTCTCTAGGGCATACAGTTTGGCAGTAATACTGTATCAAGAAGTAGTAGGAGGAGAAATCTCCCTACAACTTTTCTGGATTGGAGACTGTCTGAGATACATATTCCAATAGCCTGGAATTCTGGATCAGTTGGACCACCATAGTCAACATTTGGAAGACCCTGAGAACCCTGGCTTTGCTTCCGAAGCAATGATTATACGTACATGAATACAGAGTTGATGTGGTCTGGGTCATTATCCTTTTAATGATCCAGACAGATTCTGTTCACTGTAGTTTGACTGGATAGATCTTCTCCAAAAGTGGACTTAAAAAAAAAATTTGGACTCTAGCCTTCACCATTTTCATTTCTTATACACTCAAAGCTTTAATACACCAAACCTCATATCGTAGGAGGCACACACTCTGCCCTCTTGTTTGTTTCCCATTCCTGAGGCGTCAGATCATCCACAGAAGCCTTTAAGAGAAACTGAGTGTGCCCGGGTCCAGGAAAGCTGATCAGCGCAATGGCCAGATCATGAAACTGCCTTTAAAAAAATCAAACATACACACACATATATTCAGCTATTCAGATGTTTTCACCACACCAAATGGGCTGCCAACTGCATCGGACTTACGAGTGTTTTCTCTCTGCTTAGATGTGCTGAATGTTCATGGGAAGCTGCAGCTGTTGTGATATCTCTTCCCAGAAAGCTGTCCACAGCCGGGTGGGCCATCCCATGGTCACAGTTAGGTGGCAACTGGTAGTTGCTTTTCTCTGCAGCTAAAATGTCACTCTCCATAGAGCAGAGAATACATTTTTGTTTTTTGTGGGGTTTTTTTGGTTGTTTTTGATTTATTGCAAGCCCTGGAAGAAAGGGGAAAAAAATATTAAAGAGTAATTTAGTAAAAAGCAGAATCCTTTCTGTTGAAAATCAGTTACTGCCTTATTCTCTGTGACACAAGCCTTCTTGAGTGGGAACTGGAAAGACTTGCAGAAAAGCAGTTTATTGCTTTTTCATGAGATTTTAATCCATAGCTGGCCGAGGCCAGGACCAAGAGGAGAAGATCACCCTACAATTGTGTGGGTCTGAGCAGGGGACCCTCATGAGACATCTGAAGTGGGGAGAGGGTTCCGAGTTGAGTGGAGAAACCATACTTCCCAGAAAAAAATAGAGGCCAACTCAGTCTAGAATCTGGAGGAGAGGTGAATTTTTTGGCCCTGGTTCTGCTGGAAGCTTTCTGTGTAACCTTGAGCAAGTCCTGGGACCTCTCTGGGAACTGGGTTTTGTCATTCACTGAAGGAATGAGCTGGAACCAGGTGCTCCCTAGCTGTGGCTGCAATGGTTTGGGCCCCTCCAGCTCTGTCATTGCTGGTTCTCTGCTTCCGGTTGTCTTGCACAGGAGCCAGGCAGGGAGTGAATGCAGGTCCAGTGGCCTGATTTTCCAGATGGAAGTCATCAGCCCTGTCCTGCTTGGGAAGAAAGGATATTATAGGCTGGGCACCCAGGCTGTCAAGTACCTCGCAGAGAAGACTGCCTGGGGCTATGTGAGAGCTCTGACTGCATGCAGAACACTCACAGAATCAGATTTCCAGGGCTCTGCCTAAGTGATGGCCCTGGGTGTGTAAAGTTGCAGAACACACATTCCTGTCTGTGAAGCCTGTGGTGTTAAGTTGATGCTGTCTGAACTGCTTCATGGCCCCTCTTTGTTCCCTTAATTGTGTTCCTATGACGAGGCGAAAGGAATAAAGTAATACAGGCAAATGGCTCCCTGTGAGGAAATAGTTTTTAGCTGTCAGGTGGCCCTCAGTAAGTGGAGGTGCCTGCTGCGCTCAGCAGGATTTTGGAGAGACTGTCACTGTCTTTGGAGTGGCAGACTTGTTAGCAGACAGGAGCTACAGTCTCTCGTTGGATCTGAGGCTGCTAGAATCTGTTATCTGATTAGGCTGTAACGCTGTGAGCTGTGCCTCCAAGAAGCCAAATCCTGATGAATCACAAACCTGACTTGTTTCCAGTGAGCCGTGGGACATGTCAATAAAAGAGGAGGTTTCTAGGTGCACCAGAAAGCCTGACGTGTAGGGTCCCCTTGTTTGTGAGATGGACTCGTGAATCCCTCTCACCCTGTCTTTCGTAATATATCCCTTGTTCCAGCCAAACTCCTCAATCAGAGATTTTGTGCTTTGGTTTGCTTTCATAATAGCCAGTATTATATTTAATTTGCCTGTGAAACACATTGGATTCTTAGCACCGATGAGCCAGAATTGTCCTCTGTAGCAAGTATCTCCATTCTCTCTCTCAGTGTGCCTGTAGCATGAACCGTCGTGTTTCTGGCTTGTGTTGAGACACTTGGCTTCTCCGGTACCGTGACTGGCTGTGGCTACAGGCCTCCAGCTGACTCAAGCCAATTGGCAGATGTTGGGGCCAGCTCCGGCCAGTCATTTCATCAGAGACACTTGGCTGCCTGGATTAGGGGTTTCTCAGGAGACAGAGCTGCTTTTTCTCCACTGAAATTCATCCTTGCCTCTCTTCAGAACAGAGATTGGTAGAATTGATTTAAGATTGTGTTCTCCTAAGTGTGGTAGGAAGCCAGCTTTGGGAAAATCCTCATCTGTAACCCTGGGGCCTATGAAGAAGGGCTCACAGAAATAGAGGATTTGCAGAAAGCTTTGTTCCTAGTAAGTGTATGTCAGTCAGGGTTAGTTAGACATCATTCTGATCCCCTCTTAAGACGAGGGGAGGGATTCCAGCCTTTGGGGTACTGTGTGAATGTATGAAATATTAGAAAAGAAACATGGAGAGAGAAGGTCTTATGATGCCTGGTGACTAAAAACCACTCGGGAGGTGTTATCCACAGAAAAGAGATCACACAGAGAGGGGCGAGGCAGGGGAGGGGAGGATCTTGGATTTTATTTATGGCATTTTGAAGGATGAAATGAGGGAAGGAAAGGGAAGTGTTTTAATCAAAGGCCATTGAGATTTGAGGCCCAGATGTGTAGCCAGGAGAGTGGTTGTAATTCCCTGTGACACTTATTTACCTTCTCTTCCCCTCCTCTCTTCCTCTCTGAAGAAAAAGGAGCTGATAATCTCAAATTTGTTTGACATAACCTGTCTGGGTGTTAGCCTCCTGCCTGAGAAGTACGTGCTTTCTCTCTCAGGTCTTGGCCATGAGACCCTGGGTTCAGGGGAGCCCAGCCAAGGAGGAGGATGAGCACCCTTATGAGCTGCTGCTGACAGCAGAGACGAAGAAGCTGGTGTCTGTGGATGGAAAGACAAAAGGTAGAGCCCCCCACCCCCGCCTCTTGGCAGAAACAGCTCCAGAAGAGCTGAAGGAGATGATGGTGTTCCTTGGGCTGGGTGAGTTGGGTTTCAGGGCATTCTGGGTGGTGGGTGTATTATGGCCTTTCATTTTCAATACCCTGGGCTGGAGTGGGACTTGTCACCTTTGAGCATGTGAAGCAAGGAAAAGGTCAGGTCAGACTAGGTGAGTGCCGAGGGAGGGGAGGCTGGCAGTCTTGTGGCCGAGATTGATTTGGGGCCTCAAATCACAAATCCTCAAGTTCCTGAGGTGGAAAAACAAGCCCAACAAGTCATTCCCCTTGGGTTCAGGCTGCCGGCACAGACTCCGCTTTGAGGCCTGACCTCGGAGCGAGCCACTCCTGGGGAGGGGCCCCTGATTGGCTGCCACCTGGTAACTGGAGTGCTCAGTTGCCTTGGCCTACTTTCATCGCCTCTGCGAAATCCAGCTTCCTCTGTGAGGGGTGAGGGCTGCAGGACTGAGAAGCGGCCAGGCGGTGCGCTTGCGGTCCCCACCAGAGTGAGTGGGCCCCACTGGAGCGTTTGTGACAACCTCTGTCTCCTAAGGAAGGACAAGAAGGGTGGTGCGATTCCCACTGCTGTGAAGGAGCCCCCACGGCCTCTCGCAGCTCCCTGTAGCCTGCCGGCCTGGGGCCCTTCGCAGGCGCTGTTAGCGCCTCCTTCCACCCTCTGACAGCCCGGGGCGCAGGTAAGAGCGGGGGATGCAGTGCGTCTTTGACGGTACCCTCTACGAGGGTTGTCAGGGTAGCGGTGGCTAAGAGAACATGTGTGGATGTGTCTGATACCGCAGACCTTATTTTTAACAGTCCTGTGTAAAAGGTTTCTCCTTAAGTGCATAAAGTTTGTAGTTATTTTCATAGTAGTTTTGATTTGTTTTTATGGTTTCCATTTGGAGCTTTTTTTTAAAAAAAAGTTATTCAGAAACAGTAAAATTCAGCCTTTTTGTAGACAGTTTTGTGAGTTTTGGCAAATACAGTTGTTTGCCTGCTGCCACCACAATTAAGATAAAGCATGGTTTCCTCACCAGAAGGTTCTTCTGCGTCCCTTTGTTGTCAGTCCTGCCCCTCCCTTACAGTCTCGGCTCCAATGTCTATTCCTATGATTTTTGCCTTTTCCAGAACATTGTATAAATGGAGTCTTGTAGTACATACCTACAAAAGGTTCCCAGACCCAGTTCCTGTGTGTGTGTATGTGTGTGTGTGTGTGTGTGTGTGTAGGTGTGTGTGTGTAGGTGTGTAGGCTTCCCCACACCAAGAAGCAATTCTCTGATGTCATTGGGGTCTCTGAGACTATAACCTAAGAGGCTCAGTCCCATGAGACCGCCCTCCACTTCAGATGCCGCTCATAAGCCCAGGTCTGTGCATCTGACCAACCGGCTACACGTTGGAGGCTCCAGTGACCCCCTCCAGCTCAGGATGCCAGTTCAAGTCCAGGTTGTTACCTGGACTTCTGACTGACTGGCTGTAAATCAAAGATTAAATGCCGCATGCCTCATAGAACTGAGGGAAACCCACATACTCACCAGATTACCAATTTATCATAAAAGAATATTAAAGGATACAAAGCAAAAGCCGCATGAAGGGATACATAGGGCAAGGTCCTGGTGAACAGAGCTTCTGTCCTCCTCGAGCTTGGGGCCTGGCCTGTTGGCATGCAGAAGAGTTCTGGTTTCCCTAGCATGGAAGCTGTTGGAAAAAGTGGAAACGACAGAAAAGCTGTCTTTTTTGGTTTTAATGGAGGCTTCATTGCCCAGTCATGATTAACTGAATCATCCTCCAATGGCATTGATTGAACCTCAGACTCCTTCTCCCTTCCTCAGGAAATCAGGGGATGGGACCAAACATTCAGCCCTCTAATCACATGACTGGTTCCCCTGGCAACCATCCCCCATCCTGGGGTAGGATCCAGAAGTCACCTTCATTAATATCTTAATCAGAAAATTTCTTTTGTTTTGGGAGTTATGAGCCAGGAACTGTGAATAAAGGCCCAGTATAGCTGAGAAATATATTTTGGTCATCTGAAGGACCAAGTATATATTTCCTATAAATCACAATATTCCAGTACCCTTTTGAGTCTGGCCCTTTCACTTACCATAATTCACTGGGACTCAACCTTGTTGCATGTATTAGTAATCTGTTCCTTTTCATTTTTGAATAGTATTCCATTGAATGGATGTACCACAGTTTATCCGTTCTCTAGTTGAGGGCCATTTGGGCCATTTTCAGTTTTTGGCAGTTGCAAATAAAGTTACTGTAAACATTTGCATACAGGCACTTCTATGAACATACTTTTCATTTCTCTGAGGTAAACACTAGAAATGAAACTGCTGGGTGCTTCATAAATATATGCTTAGGTTTATAAGGAAATGCCAAACCATTTTCCAGAATGGTTCTACCATTTTACATCCCATCAGAGTTACAATTGCTATGTATGTTCCCTGGCATTTAATATTGTCAGTTTTTTTTAATTTTAGCCATTCAAATAGGTATGGAGTGATATGTCACTCTGGTTTTAATTTACATTTCCCTAATGACTAATGGTATTGAACATCTATTAATGAGATTATTTGGCATCCTTGTGTCTAATGAATGGTCTGTTTGGATCTTCTGCTCATTAAAAAAAGTTAGATTGTTTCTTATTATTGAGTTGTAAGGATTTTTTTATATATTTTGGATTTAAGTTCTTTATCAGATATCTTATTTTCTCCCAGTCTGTAATTTGTCTTTTTATCCCCTTAACAGTGTCTTTTGAAGAACAAAAGTTTCTTGATTTTGATAAAATTCAGTGTACCCTTTTTTTTTTTAATGGATAAGTTCACTAATGTTTTTTTCCCTGTATTTTCTTCTAGAAATGTTACAGCTTTTGTATACATTTAGACCTAGGATTTATTTTTTTTCTTCACATTTTTTGACTGAAGTATAGTTGATTTACAATGTTGTGTCAATCTTTGCTGTAAGCAAAGTGACTCAGTTATACATATATATGCATTCTTTTTTAATGTAAGACTATTATGATTTATCACAGGATGTTGAGTATAGTTCCCTGAGGTGTGCATTAGGACCTTGTTGTTTATCCATTCTAATAGTAATAGTTTGCATCTATCTAAGCAGAGACATTACTTAGCCAACAAAGGTCCAACTAGTCAAGGCTATGGTTTTTCCAGTGGTCATGTATGGATGTGAGAGTTGGACTGTGAAGAAAGCTGAGTGCTGAAGAATTGGTGCTTTTGAACTGTGGTGTTGGAGAAGACTCTTGAGAGTCCCTTGGACTGCAAGGAGATCCAACCAGTCCATTCTAAAGGAGATCAGTCCTGGGTGTTCATTGGAAGGACTGATGCTAAAGCTGAAACTCCAATACTTTGGCCACCTCATGTGAAGAGTTGACACATTGGAAAAAACTCTGATGCTGGGAGGGATTGGGGGCAGGAGAAGGGGACGACAGAGGATGAGATGGCTGGATGGCATCACTGACTCGATGGACATGAGTCTGAGTGAACTCCGGGAGTTGGTGATGGACAGGGAGGCCTGGCGTGCTGCGATTCATGGGGTCGAAAAGAGTCAGACACGACTGAGTGACTGAACCGAACTGAACCCCAAACTCCCAGTTGATCCCTTGCCTCCCCTGCTCCCTCTTGGCAACTACAAGTCTGTTCTGTATGTCCATGAGTCTCTTTCTGTTTTATAGGTTTGTTTGTGCCGTATTTTAGATTCCATGTGTAAGTAATGTGGGCTTCCCTTGATGGCTCAGTGATTGAATCCTCCTGCCAGTGCAGAGACTAAGGTTCAATCCAGGGTCGGGAAGATTCCCTAGAGAAGGAAATGGCAACCCACTCCAGGATTCTTGCCTAGAAAGTCCCATGGACAGGGGAGACTGGCAGGCTATAGCCCATGGGGTCACAAAAGAGTTGGACACGACTTAGTGACTAAACAACAACCACCTAAGTGATGTATGGTATTTGTCTTTCTCTTTCTGACTTATTTCACTTAGTATGAGCATCTTTAGTTGTACCCATGTTGCTGCAGATGATATTATTTTCTTCTTTTTCATGGCTGATTAGTATTCCATTGTATATACGTACCACATCTTCTTTATCCATTCATCTGGCAATAGATATTTAGGTTATTTCCATGTCTTGGCTCTTGTGAATAGTGCTGCAGAGTAGGTGGAGCTCTGATACCTGCTCCAGGTGTTTAGTAATAAATCATACTGAAATTTAACCCTTAAAGAGTTTAATGCTCTGTTTGAAAAGGGTGTTTTTTTTTTTTTAATTTTTCAAATTTATTTTTTAAGTTTTTGGCTGCAAGGCATGTAGAATCTTAGTTCCCTGATCAGGGATTAAACCGGAACCCTCTGCATTGGAAACAGAAAATCTTAACCACTGGGGACCACCAGAAAATTCCCTTGAAAGGAGTTCTTAGTGAGGAAAGAATCTTTAGCATCATGGAGGAATGAGATTCTAATTCTTTCTTTCAAAGATCTGTTCTGGAACCACTATAAGGTCAGCTGACTCAGCCTTTGAAAGGAAGGAAAGGGGAAAGTCAGATGAACTTCGTAAATGGGGCCAAGTGACCTTGGTAGGAAATTTCTGCCCTCGGGTTAAGAAATCTCTAGGTCTAGGGGAGAGCTGCCCAGGAGGACTTCTGACCTCATGTCTCATGATCCTTTGCTTTGGTTTCTTCCAGCTCTGCAGTATTGGGCTAACTGTTGAGAGTGGGTGGTGCTGGACGCAGATTTAATTGAACCACAGCATGAGAAGTGTGCCTGCCTCCAGGCAAGCTGCTTAGATCACTCAAAGGGCTTTCAGACAAAGGAGTGGCGACATTAAGTATGAAAATAGGCTCTGCCAATTTCTCAGTAGCCTGGAAGAAACGCCTGCTAGGATTGGTCAGAGTGAGGCAAGTCAGCAGATGATGTCGTGCGTTAGTACATATTAAATTTTGCCTGCTTTTCCATTTGTGTCATTATCTTAGGCAGCTTTTATGAATTAATTCATCAGTTTTCAAAAAGGCCGTGTTAATGAGACTATCAGAGCTTTCAGCTCCTCCTTTATAATACTAGAAACTACAATGTGAGGGGTGGGGTAGGAGTTATTTTTTAAATTACATTCATTTTAGCTCACTGGAAGGAAAAATTTCAAACAATACAAAAGTGAATACAAATAAAATGCTCAGATTTTTCTCACCTCTCTGCTACTCAGTTACCAGAGATGACCATAGTTTGAAAGTATGTTATTTTTTACTTTGGGCCATGTGCTATCTTTATATAAAAGTGATCATATGAAATTGTTTTGTTTGTTTTTAACTTAAAATAGGATCATATTTTACAAACTATTTTGTAAACTTTTTTTAAGTTGTTCATAGATCATAAATAAATTTTGTCACAGTTCTAAAAGTCTACCTTATTATTTTAAAATTGTTGTTAAACAGCCCATAACTCATTTAAAAAAATGTTTTGTTTTATTTAGAAGTTCATCATATGTATATATTTGGCTGTACTGAGTCTTAGTTGCAACATGGGACTAATTGCAGTGTGTGGGATCCAGTTCGCCAACCAGGGACTCAGCCTGGGCCCCCCACGTTAGGAGCACAGAGTCCCAGACACTGGACCACCAGAGAAGTCCTTGCATAACTCATTTTTCTATTCACTAACTGATGGATGTTTAAGTTCTCTTCAGTATGACTTCTCTGTTATAAATTATGCTGCTGTGAACATTCCATACAGACATTCTTACATGCTTAAGAGTGTTTCTCTAAAAGACATTGACAGAAGGTAGAATTATCAGGTCAGAATGTAGATGCATGTCTAGATCTGTTGGTGGAGCCACTGGGCCCCACTTAACGGGGAATGAGTGTGTTCTTTGCCCTATACCTTTACTAACACAGAATATTATCACTTTTTAATGTTTTTCCCCATAGTAAACAAAGAAAGTGACTTTTGAATTTGGCATTTCCCTGATCCATTGAAACTGAGCATCTTATCTTATTGATTAGTATTATATATTTAGTCTATGAGTTGCCTGTCTTTTTTCTTTTCTATCATTTTCCAACTTAGAAATTAATGGTAGTAGAAATATTTTGTTTAAGCACTGATAATATTTGGCCAAAGTGGTGCTCAGCATAAAGTTTTTCTTCTTAAATTCATTTTTTAAAAACAAGAAAGACTAAAACTTAAGCAGGAGAAAGTTTCAGAGAGCAATTAATAAAGATAAAGGCAGATACAACAGGTCACCTACTTTATGGTATGCATTTACACTTCAGTTAAACACAGAAAGAAAAAAAGAAAGCAGAAATGAAAATTTAAAAACAAAGCAAAAAGCAATAGGTTTGATAACTAGAATGAAAACTTGTCTGTGTTTTAAAATATCTCAACATTTCTGATCAAGAAAAGGGGAACACAGCATTTAGGAATAATATAAGAAATATATGTAACCACAAATTCAGAGATTTTAAAAGTTAATAGAGAATTAATAAAATTTATTCTTATTAATTCTCTATTAATTGGAAGGAGTTGTCTGGGTGAGTTACTGAATTAATCACGATGACTAGTTGAGGAGGGGATCATACTGGCATTTGGTGCCCAGTGACCAGGAATGCTAAGCATGCAGGACAGACCTTCACAGTGAAGACATCCAGAAATGCCGGTAGTGTCTGTGGAAAAGACAAAAACCGACCGGAGAAAACTTTAATAGATCCATGAAGTGGAAAGCCCACCCTCCCTCCCCAGTAAAGGCACTAGACTCGGATGGTTTTATGACAGTGTTATCCAACTAGATATTCCTCTGTTATTTCAGTTGTTTCAAATATAGAAAAAGTCTTCTGAAATCTTTATCTGGACTGGCATAGCAGAACAATGCTTCCTGTTTCGTGTAGCACAGTCACTTATTTCTCTCAAGTGTTCAGCTCTTTGCCCCCTGAGCATTGGGGGCATGCTCCTGCTCAGAGAAACGGTGGACAAGTTTGTTAGCAAATGGGAAGGTAGCCAGGACCTCTGAAAGTCACTGTTCTCTGTGGCGCTTTTCTGCAGCATCCACTAATAGTGTTTCGGGCCAGGTGAAGGGGTTGCTTAGCTTAGGACGGTGATGCACGATTATCGGAAGACAGCGCTACGTGGGGAGTCCTTGGCACATGCTACACCTCTGAGGTCTTAAGAAGCAATTAAGTCATCACTCCTGAGAGCTGTGCATTTTGGTCTGTGTGAAGTTCGTGAAGACCTTAATCTTTTTGAAGGGGAGGAAAAATGTTATTTTAGCTTCTCTCTCTACTCCCACATCCAAAGTGCTGCCAGTTTCCGAGCCTTTGGGGAATTCCATAGTGTGAAGTCTGGCTTTTCCTTTCGGCAGCTTGGGATCGAGTTTTGTCAGGTCTGCTTTCATTGCACACCTTTTAGCAGAAGGCCCACTTGTAGTTTAGTGAGACTGTGGGGAGAAGATTTAAGTAAGCACCTGTATTCAGTCAGCCGTCTTAACATGGAAGTCCAGGCCAGCTTTTCTTGGTAGATTACAAGGAGTAAATTTGGGTGCTTTTCCCAAAGGCAAAAACTGTAAATGAGAGAGTGTAATAGTTCAGCCTCACCTTCAGAAGCTTCCTCGTCTCTCACCCCTTATATCAGAGGAGCCCTATTGTATCTTTTCAATTTGTATTTCTGAGTTGGAGCAGTTTACTTTTCTTTCCATTATGGAATAAGTTCGAGCTTTGTAAGCTATGCATCCAAGAGCTAAGCTATTTTCTTCCACCGAATGTATCAACAGCCATTTATATACATGTGTATACATGAGACATATGTAAAATAATCATAAAAGGTCAAAATATGTTAAAGTGGTATAAAAGTAGTTTTAGAGTTCAAAAAGGGATAAATTATGTCAGTGTAAGAGATCAGAGATGGCTTTATGAAGGAAGTGCATTTGAGCTGAAACCCAAAATAGAGAATTCTACTTGATGAGCAGAAGTGAGGAAGAAGAGGGCCTTTCCAAGCAGAGGATGTGGCATCAGCAACAGTAAGATGGTGGGAGACGATAGCATATTTGGAGACCGGTAAATAATCCAGTGTGGTTGGAACAAAGGACTGGTCGTAGAATATTGGATCTCAGATGGCGGTCTGTATTCCTCAGACAGTGGAGTGTTGTTGAAGCTTTTTGAATGAGGTGACAGGATAGAAGCCACACTTCAAGAACAGTCATCACTCGGTGTCCTCAGAGGATTTGTTCCTGGACACCCTCCCCCTCCTCCCCCACTCATAGCAAAATCCCTGGACGCTCAAGTCCCTTATATAAAATGGCATAGTTTTTTGTATATAAGCTCCATGTAGCTTCCCAGATACTTTAAATCATCTGAATTACTTCTGATTCCTGATACAATGTAAATACTGATAAGTAGTTGCTGGCCCATAGTAAATTGAAATTTTGCTTGTTGGAACTTTCTGGGATTTTTTTTTTTTTTTCTTTCTGAGTATTTTAGATCTGTGACTGGTTGAATCCACCAATGCAGAACCCATGGATATGGAGGGCTGAGTGTATGTGTAATTGTAGAATCTTAGATTGCGGTTGGGAGAGACTGGAGTTAGGAATACCTTGAAGTTGAGAGATCTCAAGGAATCTCTTAAAGGAAATTAGAGCTCAGACTAGAGGGATGATAGGAAGTGACTGGAAGGAGAACATGGATAGCAGAGTTTTAAATAGGTAGCATTAACAGGATCTTACATTCATCCAAATATGGGTGAATGAGGAGGAGAAGGCATTAAGGATGAGTCTGAGGTTTTGATCCTGGTTAATTGGGGAAGTATTGTGCAACTAATAGAAACAGGGGATTGAAGGAGGGGCACATTTGAGGAAATAAGTCCAATTCTGGATTATGTTAAGTTTGAGGTGTTTCAGGTACCAAAATATCCAGCTAGAAGTATTCCATAGACTCTTAGAAATGTGGGTCTGATGTTCAAGAAAGATGTAATGATTAAAATACAGATTCATGAATCATCCACGTTGAAGTGATGGATAATGTGGATGAGAAAATCAATTGCTGAGGGAAAGATTAGAGAGATTGAAGATGTCAAGAATAGAACTTAAATTTAGCGGCAGAGAGGAAAAACATGGGAAGATAGCCAGAATCATGCAGTGTCTTAGAAGCCAGGCTGAACTTCCAAAACCCCCCAAATAACTGTCTGTCTTAAATCAGATAGTCCAGAAGTAAGAAGTCTAGAGCGAGGATGGCAGTTCACGGTGGCCAAGGACCCGGTTTCCTTCTACCATCTTACAGTTCAAGACAACTGTTGAAGTTTAAGCTATCAGCACAGGCCAGAAGGAAGAGAAGAAGAGCACTTTGAAGACAGTTCTCAGAAGTTGCACAAACCACTCTCACTAATAGCCCACGGGCCAGAGCTTGGCCATGTGGCTACACCTAGCCACCAAGACGAGACATGTAGGCTTTATTCTAGGTGGCTGTGAGCCAGTCTAACAAAGCCCCATGACCAAGGGAGGAGGAGAGAATGGGGACAACTAGTAAACAGTGTCAATACAGTAAGAGCTAGAAGGATAAAGACTAGAAAAAGCACTGGGCAATGAGACGGCCCTTGGTAAATCCTGGATGAGAAGATATACTTCTCAAGTGGGAAGAGATGAAATTATCCCCAGATTTTGACATGATGTTGAAAATAGTTAAGGAGGTTTGGTCTAAATCATCTAAGTAAATTGGTGCAATTATCTTCCCAAGAGTACACCAAGGGAAGAGGTAAGGAATTGATCTTATAGCGAAATCATAGTTTTCACGAGGTGAATAAAAGCGTGACTGAGCCTGGTAGTGAGGCTTGCATTTGGATTCCTTCTCTCCCACTTCTTGGTCAGCAGCTTTGAGGAAGCCGTGTAACCTCTTTAAGCCTCAGTTTCTATGGGTAAAGTAGGGATACAGATTCTTCCCTCGTGGTTGTTGTGAATATTAAAAGAGAACATGCTTAGCACAATGTCTGGCACAGAGGAGCCAGTACCTAACGCTTGGTAGCTGTTGGAAGACAGCTGAGTTAAATTGGTAGAGGACTCAGTCAGTTGTTTCTTGAGTATTCAGCAGGGCTCAACATTCCAGCAACTGGAGAAGAGAAAGCAAATGGTTGTGAATAACCAGTATTGGAACTGGCAGAAGATCAAGGGAAACAGAGATGGCAAGTGTTCTATTAAATCAGGCCTGGTTAAATACCATGGCCGAGTGGAAGCTGATCCAGGCAGAGCTGGTGATGCTGAACAGGGAAGTGTGAGGGGCCAGAGGTCCAACAACAGCCCGTGAACACTTAGGGAAGAGCTTAGGGAAACGGGGAGGTGTCGGTAATCAGGACCAAGCCTGGTAGAACGGTCCTGAGTCTCATAGCCGCGCTGTGCCCGTGGGCGCTGTCTTGGGAGGACGTGGTTCCTGACCTGAGTGTTCTCCACCGTGCTGTCACACACAGCTCTGCACTAAACTTGCAAGACAGCTAGACCTGCCCTGGCATTTGAATTTTATTCTGCCTGGTTCACAGGGCCACTTAGAAGAAACCAGTCTTCTCTGTTGAGCTGGGGAAAAGGAAACCAGACTCGGCGCCGTGTTAGCATGAAGAACAGTTTGGAAACTGTTGTAAATGAAAAATGCTAATGATGGCAGCTTCCATTAACTGAAGGCCTCTAACGGGCCAGCCGTGCGCTGGGTTCATTTACACTGATTAGGTCATTGCATATCTCCAGACAAATCTTCCGAGTAGAGGCTATTTTTATCCCTGTTTAATAGATGAGGAAGAAAAAGTTAGGTGTTAGAGCTGGCCCTTAAGCCCTAACGTGGCCATATCCAAAGCCTGTTTAACTATGAGGTTAAATCATTTCCCCTGAAGCCCTGCTACTATTCATGTTTTAATGTCACAGAGCTGGAAGGGAACTTAGGTCATCTAATCACAGATTCAAACCATACTAAATCTCAAAGCCTTGGAGAATGCATCCCAGCCATTAATTTTTGAGAGAGACCCAGAGAGGGAAAGTCACGGGGCTGCAGCTCCAGCTTGGGCCTCCTGAATCCCAGTCCAGCTCTTGTTCTGTTTCTCGGGTTGTCATGGAACAGTGTGGACTCTGTCTATTTGTCTTGTCAGATCATGGTCTCCAGCAAGTGTCTGGATAACCTACTCAGTACCTTCTTTCTGAGAGAAGCACAGTGACCCTCCAATAGCATCACCGTACTTGGGAGTTCCCTGGACACACACAGTTTCTGGCGCTCACCACTGTGACTAAGTGTTTGGAAGGTTCTAATCCTAAGGGCACAAAGAAAGTAGAACAGCCCAGGAAACTGGAGTACCCCAGCTTTCTCCTCTGAGCCTGAGGATTGTTTTAACGTAGCAAGTCCTCTCACACCCTGCGTTTTTCAGCCCTCATTTAAACTGGCAGGAAATGTGTAAATGTTAAAATGTTATTATTCAAAAACCCTTGAGAATCCCCATGGATCATCATAGTAATTAAAATGCAGCAGAGAAGACCCCTTGCTTCAGCAGCTCACAGGGCAAAAGGAAAGTGCACACCCAGAATGAATAAAAATGGAAAGTTGAAGGGACTGGGAATTAGCATGCTGGTGTGCCCTGCTGTTCAGTGGAGCAGCGGGCCTCGGTGTATGGGGAGAGTGAGGACACAGCCCTCCCCGTGTCGTGTCCCCCTGTTCCTCTCCTGGAAGGGCAGGTGGGAGGAGTGCCGTGGGCAGTGGAGGACGAGCGTTTGAGGAGCTATGGAGCTCCCAGGGCGGGAGCACAGTGATTCTCAGTCGAAGGAAGGCCTTGGACCGAGGGTCCTCTTATGGAGTCTATGAGCCCTGGGCACAAGGGTCCTGTCTCTGCTTTTTCTAATGTATTTCCACTTTTTCTGAGGCCTGTCAAGGCCTTTCTTCTTCTTCAGTGTCCAACTCAAAATCTACCTCCTCTGAGAAGCCTCTTGTTTCAAAGTTATCACACGCTCATTGCTACTCACTGTACTGTGCATTTGGTTTATACTTTTCTTTAATCTTTGCTTTGAATTCTAGTTATTTCTTTATATGCTGGTCTCTTCCAATAGCTGGTAGTGCTGGAGCAGAGGTCATGTCTTCGTCTTTGTATCTTCGGGTGCTCCCTGAAGATGGATATGTCGCACACGTGTATTGATGGAAGGAGGGCTCACAGTGATGGTGCTGGGCCCTGCTTCTCACTTCAGCCTTCTCACTCTCTTACCTTTGGTCACCTCCTCCTGTGTCGAGACTTATAAGGACAATGTTAGTACTTGGCATGTGCAGTGTTGTTGACAATCCTTGTGACAACCTGTGAGGAACAGAGAAGTAGTAGGTCTCATCTGTGAACAAAATATGAATAAGAGCAGGTGTTAACATCTGTTCGGAGCTGGCATGTGCCAGGCATGGTCTAAATGCTTCTCACATAAAATTCCCATAACAATCCTATGAAATAAGTACTGTTAAGATCCCAAAATTATAGATGAGATTGCCAGGCACAAAGAAGTTCAGTAATTTGCTTAAGAGCTGGCTTTGGTGTTGGGGCTTGGGGGAGATCTGGCTTTTGATCGGTGTATTATATTGTTAACACCTTGTCCCTAAGAGACCTAATATTATCCTGACTTTACTGAAGGAAAGGACCGTTGAGTAGGTCTTTTCCCACTCATTGATTTGCCAGGAAATCTAGCTTAGTCTTGGATATAGTATTTTATGGGAAGGAGTGCCAGCTTGTTGAGATCCTCAGGTTCTTAGATCTTGACCAGCTTTTCAAATGCCAAGGTGTCTTTTCTTGGAAATTGCTGGGTGAGCCATGTCAAATAAGAATCCCTTCCCATGATTTCCTCTACTCTGGTGGAATATGGTTTCTCTACTGGGATTATGACCCTCAGAAATTCTTACTCTTCGCATATTTCCTCCTGCCATAAGGTTCCATTCCTTTTTCCACCCACTTCCTTCCTCCAGCATCTGTCTGTTAGGGAGCTCTTGGCATCTGTCTCTCTTTCTGCATTGATAGCTGACATGAGTGCATGGCTGTTGGACAGGGCCTTCATTGTTGGCGATGCCAGAAGCAGTCAGAACATGCTCTGTGGCCTGGGTTCCAAGGTCCACCCAGGCAGTGTGAGCCTGGCTGGCTCCCAGTTCTGGACTGGTGTTTTTCTTTTGTTGTTGGACTCCCATCTCCTCAAAAAAGTTGTTAAGTAAGGAGGTAGAAGCTGGTGCCAAGGAAGAGAAGCCTGTTACCAGCACCCTCTTTCACATTCAGATGTGGTCAGGGAGACACTGCCCCCTGGGCCAGAACCTAGAGGAAGCTGGCCATTAGGGTATGGTCCTGGAGATGGCCGGTTTTCCACTCCGGTTGACTCCCACTTCCCTAGGAAGTCCCATTGGCCCGAGTCACCATTAGATGCTTATGTGGCCCCACCGTCAGCCTCATGGGCAGCTTCAGGCACACTGGCAGCTGACTTACGTGGTGTTCATACCCCAAAAGTCAGGGCTTCCTGAGGCCTGAGTGAAGCCATGCAGAACTCCATGTACGCAGCACTTTTTCCCTGGAGATACGATCCAGGCTGTCAGGGCTTATTCAGTGCTCTGGACTTGACCTTCGGGGTTTGGGGTGTGAAAGTCCCAAAGCAGTCAAGAATAGAGGAAGGAGAGGCCAGAGTTCATGCTTCTGGGCTCCTGTGGGTGAGTCATCAGATCCACGAGGTGGAGCTCCTTGGCCACCCCTCCACGGCCTCTGCAGACCTGCCAAAAGCCAAGCCAGCTGTAGAGACCAAACTGTCCTTTGGGTGGGGTGGGGTGCATGGAACCATATCCCTGCTCAGACCTCAGGGTGACAGGCTCAACGTTTGGAGAGCTGGTTACCGGGGTCCTTCCTGAAATGCGGACCTAGCACTGTGGGACCCTGGCGTCGGGCTTGGGTGGTGCAGGGTTGTGTGTGTGAAGTGTGGCCCTCCTCACCTGACAGCCTTGGGACTGCGGGCCTGCTGATGGGGGTGGCGTGCTGTGCAGGCAGGCCCAGAAGAGGCCTCCCCATGGGGCTCTGCCAACCCTGAGGGGAAGTGTGCTGTCGCAGTGTGGTGAAGACGTGCCTTCTCATCACTATCAGAACATAAACGGGATTTTTAAGGACCACGCAGGCAACCTGCTTATTTTAGATCTTGAAGCCCAGCAAGATGAGATCACTGCCAAGGCCACCCAGCGAGAGAGCAGATAGCAGGACCAGAGCCAGGTGTGCCGACGCCTGGGTCTCCCCCACCTCTCCAGACCAACCACTGGAGGCCTGAGGGCCTTAGATTTCTCATCTGTAAAAATAGTTGAGCTTGACCCTTTGGGTTCCAAGATCCTCTGATCTCATGAACAGTTTGGAGAGCTTTGTGCAGACTAGAGAATCGTTTGGTGCCGGTACCGTACATTTCCACTTACAGAGAAAGTCAGGTTGGACATTAGCCGTGGAGTGTGAACTAGTGCTCAGCACAGGGTTGTCATCTGCCCTGCTGATGTGGGTTAAAATCGCTAATAGGTCTGAGTTCGTGCAGGGAGAGCCTGTTCGGTGTCCTGGCATGATACTGATGTTGGACTCTGATTTGGTCGATTATTTATGCTACCTCAGGGCAGAGGTATTTGGTCCCTCGGGGAAGCATACAGTAGTGGCTGGCCTCACGAGCTGGCAGTGTCGGGTTTCCGGGATGTTGGGGCCGTCTCAGGAGCACGGCACACGTCTCGGCACTGACAAATCAGACCCTTTTAATTTCAGTGGACCAGCTAAGGTTAAACTTAAACAAATAGGAGCAGCTGGGAGGCTTTGCAAAGAGTGAGATGTGCACATTCTCAAAAAAAAAACCTGTGTTCCCTGAGGAAGGAAGGAAGAGGGGTGGAACTCTGAATCGCCACCCGCCCCCCCCTCCAAACCTGAGGAAGGAAGCGGTTATTTCTCTCCTGGTTTGTTTTGCACTTTCAGTTAAGGAATTCCAGAAGTCGCAGGTTGTGGATCATGACTTCCATCACCCCCCCACCCCCCCACTGTTGCTGCTTGCCAGAGGAAGGGAGGGCGGGTGGCTCTAAATAACACTTTGGCCTTTATGGAAATGTATCAGATGTTCCAGGAGTGAGTCTCGCTTGCTCGTGCTTACTTGTTGGCGGCTCTCTCTCTCCCTCCCTCTCACTTTTACTCCGCATTCACTCTCCTCACTTGTGTCCTTTCTGTGGGATATAGTTAGCACCTCCTGTCGCCTTATATAGCCAGGTCTGGTCGTTAATGTTAACAGAAATCTAACAACAAGGAAGGCTGCCAGATAGCATTAATCAGGCCAGTGTTTGGAATTTCATAAATGCTCTGACTTTGGGTACAAATTGGACATTAAGAACAATACGAAACTGTTTGCTGACTTCCTCTCTCCTCTTCTCTCCCTCTGCCTGCTCCCCAGCCATCCAGCTTCTCTCCCTTTTCCCCTGCTTCTGAATTCCTCTGCTCGGCCGTGCGCTCGCTGCATTGGAACTTTGTTGGTTTTTGCCGTGTTTAATTTTGTTATTTCTCTGTCTCTCCGTCCACTCCAAGACCACAGGCAGAGCAGCGGTGGCCGGAGCCAGGACTCTGCGGAGGGGCAGGACGGGCAGGTCCCGGAGCAGTTCTCAGGTCTCCTCCACGGCTCCTCCCCGGTGTGTGAGGCGGGGCAGGACCCTCTCCAGCTGCTCCCTGCCCCTGGCCAGAACCATCGAGAAGGGTCCCCCGCGCAGGGCGCCTGCCCCGAGGAGATGCAGCTGGAGCAGACAGGCAGGCGTGCGTCCGGAGCCTCCCCGCCCCGTGTGCTGGACCAGAGTAGGAGAGTGGGCCACCCGGCAAGCCTGCCCCCCGCCCACAGCCAGACGCACCCCAAAACTTCAATGCGCACAGCCTTTCCACGCCCTGGGGGCGCCGAGGAGGAAGGTGACCCGAGCGGGGCCAGGAGCCGAGCCCCTCCCACCAGCAGACCCAAGGCTGAGCTCAAACTCAGCCGCAGCTTGTCCAAGTCTGACTCTGATCTCCTGACCTGCTCCCCAACGGAGGACGCCACGATGGGGAGCCGGAGTGAGTCCCTCTCCAACTGCAGCATTGGGAAGAAGAGGCTGGAGAAGTCGCCCTCCTTCGCCTCTGAGTGGGATGAGGTAAGGCTGCGTGTTGTCTCGGGGAAGAGAGCCAGGCTGGCCGAGCCCCTGCGCTCACCCGGGTGCCGATGCCCAGGACCAGCACAGGGGCCGCGGCTGCCAGCTTCCTTCACACTTCCACCAGGGTGTTTCCGACAGCTGGGAGGGGGCAGGTGCCCTGGAGCCAGGACAGGGGTCTTCGTGCCTGCGTGGCAGAGGACAGGTCCACTTACGGTTAATCTGCAGGGCGGAGGCCCAGCAGAGCAGGACTGAGGAAGAAGCAGTTCCTAGAAGTGACATGCTGTTTGGAAATATTTGGATCCCATCGGCCTAACTGAGGGAGCCAGACTCGCCCTGAAGATGCTGCGGAAGAAGTAGAGGACTTCCTGTGAGCCTTCAGGAGGAAGAGGGGAGATGCAGGGCTGGGGGATGGGGCTTTGGGAGAAGCTGCTGAAAGGGAACCAGAGGGGGATTTTCTGTTTCCCGCTGCGTGTGATTCTCCTGTTTTTCCCAGGAAGACCACATGCTCTCCCGGCAGAAGCTTCTGCCCATCCCACATTCCTGGGTTGGTGGGGCAGAAGGCTAGGTGGTTCAGAAAACAGAGTGATTAGTGAGGAGAACACATTTGGAATCTGAGGCCCAGGTTCCTTTCAGAGCCATTGTTAAAGAATAGAAATATGTGCCCAAGTATTTTGCAGTGACCTGTGACATGTCTTCCTGGGCAGAAGAATGTGTTTCTCAAAGCTTGGTAAACATGCAGGGAATGTTCAAGTACTACCCTCGCAGGCTTCTAGCTGAAAGGAAGCTGACTTTGAAGCGGACTGGATCTGTCTCCCCGGAACATTTTCACAAGATGAATTTAGCTCTCAAAGAGGAGGGGACCACTGCAGCTGGCATGTCCATTTGAACATTCTGTAGACTAAATGCCCTACCCAGCCCATCCGGGTTGCAGCTGTAAAAGTTATGTAAACCAAAGCTAATCCCATTCCCAGTATGGGAACAGGGCGGGGCCAATTCCTCCAGCACTCATCTCCAGATAAGATGAGGTTTAGGACTCTGTTTAGTCAGGGACAGGAAGATCCTGTGCCAGAGGAAATCTTCGCTGTTTGGCAAACCAGGATTTGGTGGTGAGCCTGTGGCTGATGCCAGGCCACTTAAGGAAATGTAGCTAGTGTTCGAGAGCGCCTGTGCCCGAGAAATGGCACACGGGAGAGCAGGGGTCTGTAGGGACGTGTGCTCTACCTTTGTTTTCAAAACAGAGTTTTTCTAACTTACAGTCCAGTATAGGATAAGGCAGTTTAAGAGTAAGAGGCAATATTCTCTGAAGTGGCAGGAGAAATCAACAGAGAAAAACATCAGTGGGAGTGGAGTGGGCAGAGATGAGGCGTATGAGAGGGCAGAAAGGGGGCTTCAGGAAAGATCACAGAGAAGTAGAGTTGGATATGGAATTCAAGAGCCAGGTGTTCTGGTTAGAACCAGATTGGAGCCATGGGATGGCGAAAGGACATCGAGGCGGAGATAGCAGGTGAGCGAGCGCGAGGGTCTGGGGGAGCTTTGGTCACGTGGCTCCTGTCACGTGCAGAGAGTGTACAGGGAGAGGAAGAAGTAAGGGCGGAAGGTGAGACTGGGAGAAGAGAGTGTGAGGACTTGGCCGTGAGGCTGAGAAGTGAGGGGGTGCTTTGCTGTCACGGCAATGGCTCAGAGCTCTTCACACAGGCTGCTGGACCAGCCTGATGAATCACCCCTTCTTTATGTCTCACCCTGAGTACATCCTCCACCCCAAGCGGTCAGCAGTGCTGGACGATTCTTCACAGACTGTCCAGGCCCTGTTGCAGCACTGCCAGGCAGTGTTATGGGTTCCACCATTTCCTCTTGGAAAAGAAACATAAAATCACCGAGGCACGCCAGGCTTAATTGAAGTTGCCTGTTGAGTCTCCTTATATCCTAATGAAAGGAGGTGCACACGCTGGTACTGTCTTGGTGGGTAGAGATTGCTGGTGGATACAGGGAACCCAGGGACTCCTGGGCCAGGCTGTGGTGAGGCTAACCACCAGAAGGACTGTTACATTTTAAGTTTGAAAAAACTAAAGGCAATTGAGGTCTTGTTGGAAAGCATTCAGAAGATGAAGCTGTGCTTGCATAGTAAACATTAACAGAGTGCTTTACGTTTAACCCTTCAGTATTGTTTTGAGCCGTATTATACTTGGTTTGGGGGGATAGCTCTATCTAAAGAGAAACTTGAGGAGTGTTTCCCACCCTGTTTGGCCCTAAACGCAGGACTTGGCAGACTTCCCTAGAGCAGGGCATTAAGTAATGGCTGCTCGCCACCCACCCTGACCCCTGCCTGAAGGCTGCTTTGCCTGTATCCTGTGCTTGACAGTTTTATTTTCTTTGTCGTCATTAGCTCTAAGGGGTCGGTAAGGCTGCCCTAAAGGAGGTTGGGCCCAGCTCAGCTCTTCCCCAGGGGTCCAGGAGGAAGAGGGAGGCTCTGGGGCAGGGCGGCTGCGACCCCAGTGCAGACGGGGTTGCCCGTGGGTTGGCCGGGCTGATCCTAGAAGGCAGCGCAGGGCGGCCCAGGGGCCCTGCTCCGGAGTCAGTAGACCTGGCTCCATCAACTTCACCTCCGTGTGGGAGGCTCCAGGAAGCCTCGGAGTGGTTACCCTCATTTGTGAAACAGGCGTCAAATCTGTGTTTCAGAGGTGTTTTTACCAATTAGATACGTTTCAGCACTCAGTACAGTTCCAGTAGGCATAAAGTGTTGCGCGAATGGTAGATATTAATACTATTATTGTGTCTGCAGCTTTGGAGGGAGAGAACTGGGCCCTGGAGCATCTTCAAAACTTGAGAAAGGCAGAGCTCTGGGGGAAGGTTTGGTGGAGACTAGGAAGTTCAAGTGCTTCAGCCTCCTGCCTGACTCTGCCCTACCCAAGACGGAAGAGCCCGCCCCGCCTGGGAGAGGAGGGCAGGTGCCGCACATTGTTCTTCGAGAAATTAATGAGCTTTTCTGCCTGATTCCCTGGGAGGGAAGAGGTTAGAGAGCAGTCCACAGCCTCTCCCCTTTATTGTTCCAGTGTAGGCCTGCCTGATGGGCCGGGTGTGGGGTGATGCATGTTGGGCACATGCACAGTGGACCATCCCTGTTCTCACACGCAGCCTGTTCCTCACAAGTGTTACTGTGGGCCCTACTGATTGCCCTGGACCGAGGATTCTGGAAGTTAGCCTGGTTAAGGGCAACCTCTGAGACAGTGGGCACTAGTGATGCTTGTATTCTCCCTATTTTCTGTTGTGTTTCTGGTAACAAAGAACTAATGAGAGTTTGCTTTGAAGAGTGCTCAGGCTAAGAGGTGCTCTAAATCCCAGCTTCAATAGACATTTTCTGTGTTCTCCAGTCAAATCAGCACCTTCTTTGTCTTAATGATCCCTTGCGGCATCATAGAAGGTAAACTGAGAGCCTGAAGATAAATAAAACTGTAAAATATATAGATAAGGAGTGGGAAAATCACCTTCAGCTCTCTACATAGTTAGTCTCTGTTAATGTTTGATATATATCCAAATTTGAGATCTTAGTACATTTGCTAGTTTATAATTTGCTTTTCTTACCTAATTGCTGCATATCGGGGATGGCTTGCTGTGGCCGTGCCAGTAAGATCTGGACTCAGGTCCTCATTCTGAAAAGCACAGTATCCTGTCTCTGCTTATATCATCGGGTTAGTTAGCTTGTTCTTCTAGCTGTTCTCTGGTTGTTAGACGCGGTGCATGGCACCTTCCATCTGCCCTTCAGTGTGTTCCCCACCCTCCCTACCTGCCTGTGTGCCCCCAGAGGCCCACCCTTGTGAACTGCATCACTCGGCCAAGGAAATCTTGGATTGGCTGGGTTGCTCTACTGAAGCCCCCAGCCCTTTGAGAGACCCTGGCTCCGTAGCTGTTCTCTGTGCATTTTGGTAACATTCCTCCCCCAGACTCTCTAGGTCTGGGGCTCCACCCTTGTTCCTCTCTCTGTCCCCAACACAAACCTGTGCCAGTAATCCCTTTATTTAGCTCCTTCAGTTCCCCGTTCGAGTGTGCCTTCTTTTTCCTGCAGGGACCATCAGTGATACAGACGTTTCTAGCACGGTTTCTGTCAAGTCTAAACAACCACAGATGGCTGTGTGCTGGGGCAGTCAACGCGGCTCTTGCATGTAAACTGTACATTAATCTTCATTTGCAGATGATCCAGAAGGCCTGGATATTCAGGGTGCTGGGAAGCAGGAAAAATTCATCATTTAACTGGAAGCCTTTCCCGCTTCCAACTCTAGGGAAGAAACCTGTTCTCCTTCCACGCGGTTGGCAGTGTCGACAGCATCTCAGCTCCCTGCATGTATTTTAATCCTCTGTCACTGCGCTGCATGCTGCACCCATAGGCACGCGCGTGCACACACACGCACATACACACACGGCAGTAGCAGTTGGTGTCTGGTCAGATAGTAGTTTGAATGTATAAAAAGTCCTAAGGGATCAGATAGGTCTCTCTCACACCTGCCTTTGAATGGGATTGAAGCTCTGGAAAGGAAAAGCCACAGAAGGCCACTTGGCTACTTAGCATAAACATTTGAGTCATTTAGAACTTAGCTAAAGGCTTAAGTGATGAATCTGTGTTTTATAATCAGCTTTCATCAATATTAAACTAGTGAGAGATGGGTGAAGAACAGGGACATGCTTTGCATACATTTTGTGCAAACAGAGTAATCTCTGGCCAGGGGTTTGGGGAGTGTCCTGGTTTTGACTGAAATGGTAGCTGCAGGGACCTTGAGTCCCTCCACGTGGAGTGAAGGGGCAGCAGCCAGGAAAACAAAAACACCCTCCCAGGCCAGGTCCCAGAAGCTTTTCCAGCAGGCTGTCCAGTTGGAGGCATGATGTCATCGAGAGAAATGCTGATTGGTTCAACTCCACAGAGGCTGTGCTTGCTTTTAACCCTTGAGGGTCAGGTGTGCAAGAAAATACCTTAGATCTTAAACCCAGAGATTTGGGCTTGAGTTTCTACTGACCATGGCTGAACTTCCCATAACATTGTTCTGCAGTGTGTATTGTTCTTCATTATGTAAACAAGTCCTTTCTGCTGAGCACAGCCCTCCCACTCGAAAGAAGAATGTGACCCTCCTACCTCTTGGGACAGATTGGAGCCTGGAGTGACTATTTACGTTGCTCCTAGGTTTATTCAGGAGTCACTTTTATCCTAGAACCTCTACATCCCCTTTTGGTTTTAAGTGGTCTGGTAGGATGGAGGGTGTTTTTTTGTTTTCCTATTTTTAAAAATAAGCTCATTTATTGAATAGTAGTATTAGTGTTAGTCGCTCAGTCTGACTCTTTGTGATCCCATGGACTGTGGCCCGCCAGGCTCCTTTTTCCATGGGAATTCTCCAGGCAAGAATACTGGAGTGGATTGCCATTCCCTTCTCCAGAGGATCTTTCCGACCCAGGAATCGAACCTGGGTCTCCTGCATTGCGGGCAGATTCTTTACCATCTGAGCTACAGGGTATAGAGTCCTGTGTGAACAGTTTGGGCCTTTTTGTCTGACAAATCCACGTGATTTTCTTAGTCTAGGTTAAATATATATGTAAATATGGGCATCTCCATGGCCTGGTGCATTGTAAATAAGCCAGAGCTGGTCCTGGCTCTGCAGTAGGCCAGGGATGAGAAGATCAGTGTGGCCACCCCTGCCTGCATCTCCAGATTTCCTCATTGCTATTTTTCCTATCTTTTTACTTATTCTGCCCCTTTATTTTCTTTTATTTATTTACATACTTACTTTGGCTTCCCTGGGTCTTAGTTGCTGTGAGAGGGCGTTCTTAAGTTACAGTGAGCAGGGGCTGCTCCCTACCTGCAGTGCATGGGCTTCTTACTCTTGTGGCTCCTCTTTCTCATTGCCGAGCACGGACTCTGGTGTGAGGGCTCAGGAGTTGTGGCTCAAGGGCTTAGTTACCCCGCAACACGTGGGCTCTTAGTTTCCCAGCGAGGGATCAAACCCGTGTCCCCTGCATTGGCAGGTAGATTCTTAGCCGCTGGACCACCAGGGAAGTTCCGCTTCTTTATTTTTCTCTTTTTTTTTTTCACCCCTTTGCTCTTTCTCTCATTTTCATCTATGCTCTTTCCTGTCTTTTTTACTTTCTTCCTCTTTTTTTTTTTTTCCTCTTCATTCTTATTTTTACTGGTAGAATCAAGGAGAGGCTTTGCTAACAGCCTTTCATTCTCAGCCTTGTCCTCCAGCGGTTTTCTATTTTTTGTTAAATATTTTTATATTCTACAGAACATCTAACTACTTGTGGTATAGGCTTTTTATTTATATAGATGCTGGGAAAACAGTGTGGACTGCACGTGGACCTCCTTTGAAACCTGTGACCCTCAGCAGTGACACAGAGCTCTTTTCTGGATGCCAGTGTTGTGCTCTCACCCTCAGAGATGTGATCCTGTCTCTGCTCTGTGTTTTCATGGAACACTGCCCGACCCGCCTGGGGCTCCTTTACTTTCCTTTGTCCTGCTTTCTTCCCCAGGGTGCCCCCAGGGGAGTAGCCAGTGGCCTGTGCTTGTGGCCTGAAGATCCTGGGCAGGGCCACGATGCTAAGGACTCTACCCCAGCATGCTGTTCTGTCCTGCTCAGGAGCTCGAATGAGCCAGTCTTCACGCCATGGGGCCCCCCTGTCCATAACTCAGAGCGGCCTGTTTCTCTCTCTGGACAGGTGGAAAACTGCCGGAGCTCGCTAGGAGCCTACAAATGACAATTTGTCTGACAGTCTGTTCTTGCCTGCCCTGATTTAAACAACCAGGAAGCCATTGTAAACTCAGTGGAAGTAGTGTGGTTTGTATAAATGTTCCAGTTCCTTTCTGCTTTGGAGCTATTTTCAGCAGACCCTCCAGAGAAAACCAGGACGGTGCCTTGTATCTGCTGTGCGTTTGGGCATGCCGTCCTGGGGTCTGCTGCTGGGCGAATAGCTCTGTGCTGGCTTGTAGGACTGGAGAGACCAGCCGTTCTGACAGGTGTGAGGTGACAGTGCATTATGGTTTTGATTTGCATTTCCAAGTTGCTTAATGATGTTGAGCATCTTTTCATGTACCTGTTGGCCACTTGTTTATCTTTATTTATTTTTGCCCTTGCTGGGTCTTTGTTGCTGCACACGGGCTTTTTCTAGTTGCAGTGAGCAGGGGCTACCCTCTCGTTGCAGTGTGTGGTTTCTCATGGCAGTAGCTTCTCTTGTCGTGCAGCCGGACTCGAGGCACGCAGGCTGCAGTAGTTGCAGCACGTAGTTCAGTGGTTGTGGCGCTCGGGCTTAGTTGTCCCATGGCATGTGGGATCGTGGACCAGGGGTGGAACTGGTGTTCCCTGCATTGCGAGGCGGGTTCTAAACCACTGGACCACCCGGGAAGCCCTGATTGTCTAGTTTAGAAAAATGTCTATTTAGGTCCTTTGCCCATTTTAAAATTAGTTTATATATATATATATATATTTTTTTTTACTACTGAGTTGAATTCCTTGTATATTTCGGATATTAACTCCTTGTTTGGATACATGGTTCACCAGTGTTTTCCCCCATTCCGTTGGTCGCCTTTTAGTTTGTCACTGATTCACTCTGCTTGTGCAGATGCTTTTTAGTTTGATGCAGTCCTACTTGTTTATTTTTGCTTCTGTTGCCTTTTGCTTTTAGTGTCAAATCCAAAACATGGCTGCCAAGACCAAGCATCCTGGTGATTTTTTAGAGCAACTGTTTGATCTTGTCCACTATTTGATTCAGTTTTCCAAATGAGGAAACTAAAGTTTGCAAGCTGAAATGACTTGCCTAAGATGTTGGTGCTGTTAAATGAGGGAGACCAGTCAGAGCTTCTAAGTCTTAATGAGATTGTAGTTATTAATAGCATATAGGTGAGTTGAATTTTCATTTTGGTATTAATTAGCAGTTACTTTTCAGTTCTTATTTAACCCCAATTTATTGCAGCCCTATTTTACTTTTCTCCCCGACTCCAGAAAAAGAAATTTTTTTTTGTTCTAGGTATATAAAGGAAAGTAATTTGAAAGAGGGAATCCTGGGAAATGCATGAGTTTTTCTTTTCACTATTAAAGCTCAAAGCGCCTCCTCCCTCTACTGACGTCGCAAACAGAAGACTGTTAGGTGTTTTCTTCTGTGACTCACAGACTGATAAGATGATTTTTAAGCAAATTTTTAAATCAAGAGATCAGAGGAATCTGAACAAAGTCACTTCCACGTTTCCTGAGGTGGTGATCGAGCTTTTGCTTGGAAACCCGAAGTGGCCCCCCTCTGCCGTCCGCCGTTACCTGTGTGAGATTGCGAATGCGCCTTCGTTTCTGGTTAGGGTCTGTGACTTCCACCCCATCACTTCTGGATCCTGCACACTGTCCTGCCTAGCAGTTGTGCAGGTATTTGACACTGTGATTCTGTCCTCCCACCCTCAGACCTTCTCATTTCCTTACCAGGAAATCCAGCTCCTTCTCCCTCAGCTTGGGTGGTGGTTCTCTCACCGCTTCCGCCCCAGCTCGTCTCTGGCTGCATTCAGGTCTTCAGGTCCTCTCAGAGTCATAGGACGTCACCACAGATTGCATTATATATTCTGATGGAGTTTTACTTGTCACATACCACCCGGTAACACCTCATCAAGGAGTTTGATGAACCTCCTACTCTGCTGAAAAATCACAGGAACCCATTGTCAGTGAACCCAAATCCAGGGCCGTGTATGAGAGCCCCTTTTTCCGCCTTAGGGGGCCATACAGATTGCTGCTCTGTGAAGTGACTGACGGCTCCGGGTTGCCTTATGAAGCTTCTGCCTGCGCTCCCCGCCTGAGGCAGGGTTCAGCCTCTCTCCTGTTGTGCTTTTTGACAAAATCAGTGTAGGTCTTCCCTCTGGCTCGGAGGTGTGACTGTACCTGCTCTCCTCCTGACAGGCCGAGGGGCTGCCTGGCCCCCGAGTCCTTCTCAGGCAGTGTGTAGCATCTGTAGGACTCTCACTGTGGCCTTATTTAGAGGCAGAGATGATTTTGTAGCAGTTTTTTTTTTTTTTTTTTAAGCAATAGGATGGATGAGATTTGGGGAAGCCTGTGTGGTATAAATGACCCCATGCCTGGCTCTGTAAAGGGTGTCTCAAGCCCTCATGTGCCGTTGACTCCGAGTGCTTCCTCTCCTCCCCACCCTGTGTCAGTCACCAGGGTTTTCTCTCAGAATCTCCCCCTTCCTCTCCATCCCCACCTGCCTTCCTGGTGTCGGCTCGACAGCCACCACCTTGGTGTTCTGCTTTGCACTGGGCTTCTCCTCTAGTTCATGTTACTTGTCACTGCCTTGACATAGTCCTAAATATTTTGTATCATCTCCCCTGACTGAGAACCTCCCCGGTGCCTTATTGCTATAGCACAAAGTTGAAATTTCTCGGCCTGGATTCATGGTTCTGCAGAAAATAACCCAATTCCAGCTTCTGCACATGGCTTTCTGTCTCATCTTGCACTCCATTTTTCTGGTTCCCGTCAATTCCTTTACCCACTGTTTTCCTCAACACTTTGGTTTATACCTTTGTCCCTGTTGGAATGCCTTTCTCCGTTTCTTCCTGTTGAAATGCCAAAAGCTTGCTCATTCATTCACAGTTATTGAGAACCTGATGTGTGCTCATTGTTCTAGGCGCTGGGCATAGTAGAGAAGTGAAATAGTAAACAAAATAGATACACCCAGCTTTTGAGAGATTACAGTCAAAAGGGAAAGATTATATTAAACAAGTACAAACAAAAAATCGTCACAAACAAAGATAAGTGCTCTTGAAGAAAGTACTGTGAGAGGTGGAAGGTGGGGAGTGGGGCTCAGTTTAGATCAGTGAGGAAAGGAGCCCAGTCAAGGAGAGGAGGGCAAGCCTCTGTCGGTTCCAGAACCTGCCTCCTCGCAGCCCGGGAGTGCAGAGGCCTCTCACTGGACACTGTCTCCTCAAGCACTAATTTGGCACTCTGGTCATTGCTGATCTTGTCTTTTTTGTGCATGGCCTGTTTCCCTAACCAGATTAGAGACATTTCAAGGATAGTAATCACAGTTCATTTTACAAAAGGGACACTTCGAAATGTGTCAGTGGTTAAGGACCTTGGAAGGAGGTCGGAGGTCCTGAGTCTAAGGACTCAAGGTTTGGATGGCTGAGGACCTTGCCAGGCTTGAGCGGAGAGAGCTTTCTTTTTGTTCCTGAGGGAGATAGAATAATTAAGTCCTTCTCCAGCTCACCCTTCAATCTTGAATTTTATTTTCTTACTCATTCTCTAGTAATAAGTAATAGCTCTTTTATATCACAACAAAGGATTCTAGAGAATACGCAGAATAATTTGCTTCACAGATGGGAGCATAGAAATTTATGGATTTCAGAAGAGGTTTATTGCCAGTGTTTTATGGATTTCTCACTTAATTTGATAGATTAGCTCCCCTCCCTCCATTTTCTTTTAAAGCCAAAAATGCTTTATGAAAACATTCTAATTTGGAGAGGGAGCATTAAATTTTACATTTAAATGCCAATATCAGTTTTAAGCTAACTCCATTTACTGCTTGCCCTTCCCCCTTACATAAAATAGTTAACAGTTATAAAGGATTTGAAAATAAAAGTCCCCCCTTGCAAATGTCACAGTAGGCGTTATAACTCTTTCTGCTTTAATGGCAGCCCACTCCAGTATTCTTGCCTGGAGAATCCCACGGACAGAGGAATCTGGCAGGTTATCGTCCATAGGGTTTCAGAGTCGGACATGATTGAATCAAATTAGCACATCATATATTGAAGTAAAGACTAGAAATAGCTTTGGCCAGTTCTTGGCCCCTACTCTTTTCAATTAGATTGAGAGGAGAAAAGAACCAAACCAGATATGGTATGTTTCAGGTCCATTTCAGTTAAAATATCAGCTCCTGCCCAGGTAGCTCCATCCATCCCTGTAGGTGTCCAGAAGGACTTGCAGTGGAGTGAACGCAGAACCAAAGAAATCCTCAGCTGCGTCCATGTGTTTAAGGGCTTCACAGGTACTTACTTGATAAAGTGGAAGCGTTAACATCTCTGACATCTGTGGTGCAGGTAGAATTGATTTGTCAGAAAAGGGAATTTTCCAAAGCCCATTTTAAAAAAATCAACAATATTGCCACTGATCCAGAATGAAGGTCCTTGATGAGTTTCCCCTGCTGGGTTAACACAGAGGCCTGGCCATGCTGTAGCTCAGATAATGCTGTTTCTCTAGTCTGAACTTCTTCTGAAGGTTCAATTAGGTTTGGCCTGTTTTCACCCTGGGCAGCCACTTGAGAACTGCCAGCTTCTAAGGCCAGAGCCCAGTGATGGGTGCGTTTGTTTCACTGCTGGCAGGGACTGCAGTGCCACATCTCCTGGACCCTTGAGGAGGGCACCAGAGACTGATCTCAGTGAAGAGCTCGTCTGTTGGTCCTCACGTAGAGATGCAGGCATGCCTCAGAAGGGTTTCAGCTGCCCAGATGGACCCGAGCAGGCTGGATGATGCAGCCTCTTCGGGCCCCGTTCCTGGACAAGAGCTCCATCCTGTGTCACTAAGAACTTTGTGTGACATCATCACTGGTGGTCACACCCAAGTCATTCCACAGAGCAGCATTTGTTGGGTTTCAGCCTGGCTTGTGGAAAATGAGGTGCACCTGCCCCGTAACATTTCCAACAACGGGAAGAGGGAATTTCATTTGAGAGTCCCTGAATATCTTCTGTAGGTGTACCACTCAAGAGCTGCTTTGGGGAGCGTTTGTGTACCTCTCCCACGTTTGCCACTGTGCCCTTTCCTTGATTTAGTTTAGACAAATGCTTCCTACTGGTATTAAAATACATTTCCAAGCCTTTGTATGCTTAGCATTATTCAGGCCGGTATCATTGCATTGTTTGCTCAATTCTATGTAATGTGGTCATTATGTCTATGTTTTCTCAGTTTTGAGCTACAAAAGGAAATATAGCATCATAAATCCAAAGCCACCTTGGTTAGAGGCAGTCAGCTGTCCAAGGGTGAGGGTTCCGTGTCCAAAGAAACAAAGCTGGAGCCAAGAATATGATTGACACCTGGGAAATCTGCAGGACTAAATAGGCTGAGCACAGCCTTGCCCTGAAATCCCAGCGTAACAAGATGAAACGAAGATACAGACACTTAAGGGTGGTGTACTAGAACAGATCAAGGAAGCAGCTCAGTTCACACGGTGATTGTACGCCCATGGGGCTCTTTGTCCTGTGAGTCGGTGGCAGACATTGGCTCAGGAACCGTCTCGCATGAGTAGCGGGTGCAGAGGCGCTGGCTGGCCTCCCTGGAGCCTGCTCTCAGCCCACTGTCAGTGGCTGTCCGGGCGGCTGACACCGTCCACCGGACCAGCAGGTACTTACTCAGCGCCAGCTCTGAGTGCAGGGCGCACAGCTAAAGGACCTCGCTCCTTGTCTTAGGGAGCTTTTCTGAAGGGAGTCTGGCTCCTGGATTTTGTGTGAGGAAGAGTTTCAGGGCAGTGGTCTCGCTGAAAGTAGGGGCTAGGGGCTGGTCTTAATGATGCACTTTAGTATTTTTACTTGTTTATGTGTTCAACAAAAACAGCTTCCTAAATATGCTCTGGTTTATACCTTACGTGAGACTAAGAAAACGTTAATTGTTTGTCTGTAAATGAACTGTGTGTTTTCTGGGTTGGCTTGGCGGGAGTAAGTGTGCCCCAGCCCGTGGTGCCCCTCCTTGATCCTGCCATGGCTGGATTCTTTTTCCACTTCTTTAACCTTAACGCCACTTTGTCATGTGGGTCTTAGGGCTGGTGTTTAACTGAGTTCCTTTCACCCTCGTGCCTCGCCTCGTGCTGATTGGATGTTGCCAGCCTGTGTTGGGCAGAAATCGGACAGCCTCACTCCTCTCCTCAGTTCCACGGTTGGTTCCTTGGTGATTTCTAGCAAATTGTGGTCATCTCTGGGTATGAGTTTCTCTATCTGTAAAGGAGCATAAAACAAGAATGTTTCCTACAGGTTCCTTGTGGAATCTGGAAGGTCAGTCCCTCGCCTGGGACACGTCAGGAGATGATCTGGAAGCCAGGCCTCTCAGAAGCACAGAGCGGTGTCACCAGCGGCTGCCCTTCACAGGTGGCCACCCCGCCTCTCTGCCCGGTGTCCTGCTTTGCATTCAGAGCAGGAAAGCTGTTAGCACGAGGCTCATTTAAAATCCCAGTTGAGGAGGTTAGCATAGCATCCTTAATTCTAGCGAATGGCTCCAGCTTTCTCTTGAGCAGTTGGAGTGATTAAATGTCATAATATATCAGGGTAGTGCCAGTTATGAACATGCATTTCATGCTGGGTGCGTTTACATTCTTTGATTGGTATTGGGCGTAGCACTGACCTACCTTGGCAGCACCTTTAACTGGGGGCCTTCGTTGACTCAGATTGGACTGAGCAGGGCCAGGACTGCTGCCAGGGCGTCAGCTGCTCTTTCACAGTCACCCTGTTGGAACAGCTAGGATCTTACCCACGTTTCTCATCACGCTGCCCACACAGCCAGGCAGGATATTTTTGCTCTGAGCCGCAATACTACTTAGATTCATCGTAAAATGTCAGAGCTGGAAGGTTCCGTAAATATGAGTTATCTTCTTTACAGGTTAGTAGACTTCGGCCCGTAGAGAATGTGACCTACCCAGTGTCTCACGAGACCTTTGACAGTACCCAAGCCTCTGTTGCTTAGCAACATCTTTGGCACAGAGGGGGCACTCCCACTGGTTGAACAAAGGAGCAAACCCAGATCTCCTGGGACTTGTTTGAGCAAGAGAGTTAATTTTACCCTTTTTGGTAATGGTACCAGCATACCAAATCTGATTTTGGTTGAGTGACTGATTCCATTTGTTTTCTTGAAAGAGACTACCAGTCTTTCGTGTTGCAGATGCCACCTGAAAAGTTTGACCTTCTAGTTCGCTGTTTCCCTTATTGCACTTTAAGGCAGTGAGTCTCAAAGTATGATTACAGAGCAGCAGCAGCTTCACCTGGGAACTTGCTAGAATGCAAATTCTTAGCTCCTCCCCAGACCTGGTTAATTAGCTGCTCTGCGGGAAGCCCAGCAACCAAGGTTGTCACAGGGTCTGCTCTCCTGGTGATCCACGCAGGCCGAAGTCTGACAGCCTCTGTTGTAGGAGGTAAGTCTCGGGCGTGTTTCCTCCGGTGAACAGACAGTGAAAGGAGCACGCAGTTATGAACATAAGGAACTAAATGTAGGGATGCATAACACCAGAAAGCAAGTAAAACTTAATGCCAGTTTTATCGGGCACATTTAATATATCCGTGATAATTATCGTGCTAGTGGTAATTAGGCAAATGAAAAGCGGTTTATATAAATGGCTGTAATGAGTATTACCGAGGCAAATCAAGTTTTTATTGTTTTTTCCCCCTTATTAGCTTTCTCATATCTGATAGTGGCCACGCTGTTGGCAGTTTCCCTCCTTACGCCAATTACATGCTTCAGACACCCACAGAGATACGCTCATTCATGGCAGGAATTCGGCTCTCATCTCTCCACTGTTGGTCTTCCCCGTGATCATCTGTCTTAGGTAGATTTCCCCCACAGCAGTATCTAGATGCAAATAATTTATCTGGGAGGGGATCCTAGGAAGCCCTCTTTGGGGAGCAAGAGTGTGAGAAAGATAGGGAACTACTAAGGGGCTCGTTGCCTGGGCCTGGGCTCAGACCCGCCAGGGAACCTGGGTGGAAGGAGCCCCTCAGTCTGAGTGCATGCTGCTCTCTGAGCGGGAGCAGGGACAGGACATTGACTTCCAGCCCACTTCCAGTCCAGCCAGGGTCCAGGCCAAGGGCCCTGGCAGCCGGAAAGAACCCGCAGAGAGCTGCAGGTGTCTGTAGTTGGAAATTGTAGGCTTGTCGGGCACAGATGTGATAAATGCTGATGCCACCCTGTCAGTAGCCCAGGGCTAAGGTTTCCCAAGCTCTCTTGGCTACACCCCTCCCCCAGCCTGGAAGTCTGTGGGGACCCCCACCTTGGTGCTCGGACAGACCCGATCCTGGGGTCTGGGGAATGTGGCAGACAAGTCCTCAGGGCTCTGAGAGCAGCTGCCAAGGGTGGCGGCAGGAGGACAGGAGCATGTGCTGTGAGAATGGACCCTGGATCTCAGAGTCTGAGCCAGTGAGGAGCAGGTGGTGCAAATGATGAAATCCCGGATTGTAAATGGCAGACAGTGAGTCTGCTCTGGTGGAGGAGAAGAGGGAAGGCAGAAGGTTCTGGGTGCTGGTCAGAAGAGCAGAAGGCAGAAGAGAAGCTTCAGTTTGTTGCCAGAACCCCACCTGCCCCCTGGTGCCCTTTGCTCTCAGCCTCAGCCCACACCCTATCCTGTCCCGCTTCTGTGTTCCCATCTCTCATGGCTGCAGAGAACGATCTGGAGCCGAACGGGCTGGGAACGCCAGGCCTCCCTTCAAGTGGGTCTGTTGGCACAGTGAGTTTGCTTGCTGGGCTGGCGAGGATGGAGGACTGGAATCTTGCCTTCTTCCTAAGATAGTCCTCAGCACAATTTTGACTGGTCCATGATAAAGGAAATGGGGACAGTGAGGAGTGTCGTGGTGGTGCTGATGGCAGTTTTTCTGCCAACTGCCTTTATTTTAAATATGTTCATCCTTTGTACTTCACGTGTCCTTTTATAAGACGAGGAAATTTTCATGTTAAGATTTTTTTCCTTTATTCATATTTTTTGTTTTGAAATAATTATAGATTCACAGTTGCAAAAATAGTACAGAGAGGTCCTTTATTTGGGACTCGTCACCCAGTTTCTGCCAATAGTATAATGCATTACATAACTCTTGCACAATGTCAGAGTCAGGAAATTGACTTTGATACAATCCACAGACCCTGTTCTCATTTCACCGGTTTGGGGTGGGGGGTTGTGATTCTATGCAGTTTTTTTATGGGTAGGTTCGTATAGCCATCACTACAGTCAAGATGCAGAATTGTTCTGTCATCACTAAGATCTCCTTCATACTTTCATCCTGCTCGTTTCTGAAGTCCTTATATGTCATGATGAAAAGGCAACCTTGTAATATTCCCATTATCCCAGTTTAGGGGAAAATGGCCCACACATTTGCTGAGTTGAAGGACCACTGCCCCGTGTCTCCCTGTTGAAGCAAGACAACACCGTGCTCTGCACAGAAGCCATTTTCTAAAAAGAGGCAAGTGTCCCAGGATGTAGAGAAGCTTATTTTTGCATCAGATCTTTTTCTTTCAGGACTTAGCCCTCTGGAGGCTAAAGTGTATTCACCAAGGGTTACTCCATATTCTGCCACGTGCTCAATTGCCAGGTCAGTGGGGCGTCTCAACAGAGGCAGAAAGCAAGGGTCAGCCTTGTGTGGCCTCTCTCATGGCCTTGGTGAAGTCAGTGGATGACTCTGAGCCTCAGTTTCCTTACCTGCAAAGTGGCTCATCTGGATCCTCTCTGAGGCCCCCGCTGGCCAAATCTGTGGCTTCCCGCCTCACTTGGTCCAGCCTTCCTCCACTGCCATCAACACAGTGGTGAGGGCCCAAGGGCTGAGTTTGTTAATCCATAAACCAGCTGTACTTACTTATTCTCACTTCTGGAAGCAAAGTATAAAAAGAAAAAAGGGAAGTTAGAGGTTTTGTACTTCACAGTTTTGACTAAAGCCGTCCTGTTTATTTTCAGCAGAGTAAGAGCATGTTTGAGATTCTGGTGTGTGTGTGTACAACCACACACACACACACACGGCCTGAGCTCAAAGATACTTGAGAAAAACAAATCTTGTTGATCTCGGTTGCTGTGAGTACTAAACTCCTGCAGTCTGAACTTGCACTGTCTCTCTTTCTGAGTCCCTCTGTCACTCAAGCACTGGATTCTGTAAGAGGCAGAATCTTAGACAAGGTTCTGTAACTCATTAACAGTGGAGCTGGGAAGCCCAGCTCGGGACCCCTGAGCTTGGATCCGGGACCCTTGGGGGCATCAGCGAGCCTTCCCTCCGTCCTTTCTCCTCTCTGAGGACCCCTGGGGCCAGCACACCTGCTCGGAATGCTTCCCCACTGTCTTCTCCCTCTTTCCTCTTATTCCAGACTCTGCGAAGGGACGAAGCTGGAAGTTGTCTCCCCAGTTTTGCTGCCTCTGAAATAAGCACACAGCCCCCTTTTAAATTGTTATTGCTTATCGAACAAGACAAGAATGGGAAACAGACTGGCAGAAAGAACCAACAGTAGAGATGGTAGAGTAATATTTTTAAGTAATGGCTGCCCTGGGTCTCACACTAGCAGGAATACACTTGGTCTTTCTTTGGCTCCTCTGATAACCTCTCCCTCGTGGTGTTGTCTTGAGGCTGTAGCTCCCACTGCTTTTCCAAAGGCCCTCCCTCCCTCCTAGACGCACACCCCTGCCCCTGGGGAACAGTCTTGGCCTTGATAAATACTTGCGGAACAGTTGGGACTGGTGGGTTGTGTTCGCTCTGGAATCTTGGTGCGAGCCAAGGTGAGAGATGGCCTCTGCAGGGTGGGGGCCCAGGGTCTTGCAGCGCCTCACAGGGTGGAGAAGGCAGCGTGACTGTCTCTTCTGCCCTTCCTCTCCCAAGTGCAGCCTTTCATGTTCTTCCTGAGAAAGTCCGGTACTCTGTCATCGCAACGCACCAGACTCCCTTGCCAACAGGCCCAAGAGTACAGGTCCCCAGGGCTTTCCCAGGGCGGGCGGTCTCCACTGAGACTGCTTGGGAAAGGCTGTGTTCTTTCTGGTTGGCCCATGTGATTGTGTACTTGAACATGGCATTTAATCCACAGTCGTTTCATGCTGCTGCCCATGTAGGGAGTGGGTTTTCCCAGGAGTCCCAGAAGGTACGTGACCTCACCCTGCCAGCCTGATGAGAAGCAGGGGCGTGTTGGTGTGTCTTCACATGCTGGGCCTTTCCATGGCCCCCCATTTCCTCACCAGCCAGAGGAAGCCCTGTGCCTGAGCTCTGGTCCCAGAACCTGAAGTGTTCCTTTGGGGACTTCAAGTTGTGCTCCTGTCCACATGGTCAGGAAAGAGCGACAGGAACCCATGTTCCTTAGGAGTACAGACATGGACGCCCAACAGAAAGGAAAAGCAGGAAGATGACCGCACTCACTGCAGGAGGCTAGTGGCCTCAGGGGCAGGGAAGGGCGGCCGGGACCCGGGAAGGGCGGTGTTGTATTGGCTGTATTCTGTTTCCTGAGCCAGGTGGGGAGGTTGTGGATGGGTCATTTATTATTAGTGTTGAAATTACAGTGTTATAAAATATACTGTCTGGAATTTAAGAAGTATTTCAGTTTTGGGTTTTTTTTTAAGAGGATCAGTCACATTTCCTTGTGGTTGAGGTCAGCACGGGGCTGAGATGCAAGAGGAAGTCGGCAGGAACCTGCAGTGATGCAGTGAGGATGCAGTGGAGGGATCAGGAGGCAAGATGCCGCATAGCTGTGAGGAAAGTCGTCACTTTCCCCCTCTCATTTCCTCTTCAGGAAAAGTCTCAGATGGAAGAAAGATGTATGTCCTGAACAAATTCCTAAGAACCTGTTAAGGTGCAACCACTTTAAAACTCCTTGTGTGTTTTCCACGGGGTATTGACTCAGCCCGGCCAGCGCTCAGTACTTGCTAGGAGCACCCATGGGAAATACAAGAGAAGCGGAAGAGGTGTGGTAGGCTTATGTCAAAGGACCAGGAACCTCCTTGGACCATATTTACATGGACACGTTTGCGTTAGGATGGCCAGGCTACCTCTGCCGCGAGGATCTGAAGACAGAAACCTCGGATGCGTTCAGTCCCCAAAGGGTGCTGGCAGAGCACCAAAGCTCTCAGATGCCCACTGTGTGCCGGGCACGCACCCTCTGTTATCACGTCCGGTCCCCATCTAGAACCTCGAAGCAGGTGTTTCTCCATTTACAGACAAGACTAGGTAGGTTCGTGTGTTTTGCCAAAGTCACAGACCAAGGATAAAGCCTTGTTCTGATTCGGAATGCTTTGCTCTATTAGCCCGCACGGCAGGAAGAGCCCAGGCGACTCGAGCTGGACCTGAAGGGAGTAGTAGGGTGAAGATTCAGGGGCAGCAGCGGGGGCAGAGGCCGGGCCCCGCAGTGGGGATCTTGAGCAGGACGCGGGTTGGTGAGAACAGTGGGCTGAGAGGTGGGCCCCACGTCAGCCCCAGCCAGGGTCAGGCACCTCAGGCTCACCGTTGTCTGCACCGCTGAGCGCTGCTTCCCACCCGTACGAGAGTTATCCTCCATGTACCTGTCACTCCCACGGAGGGTTTCCATGTGTCTTGTCTTCCCTGATTATATTTAGGAGATATAAGGATGATATTTTCCTGATTTTTTTTGCACTGCCTTTTGGGATTGGGGTTGGGGCAGAGCACAGACTAGTTCCTAGCTCAGTTTTTTTGCTTAGGATGACCTTGGATGCCCTTCAAGTTTAGAACACGTCTCTGAGACTTAGAGGACTCTAGTTGCTTTGCCTCCATGTCCTGTGGTTTGCCGGGGGAAGGGAAGGGGAGCAGGTGGACATAAGGGGACCCGTCTCAGTTAAAGTGCCCTGCTGTCCCTGTGCTCCTGGCTGGAGATCCAGGTGGGCCTAGGGCTGTTCCCATTCATCACGTGCCTGATGCCATGAGTAGAAGCTGGAAGCTTGACTTGTGTGAGGTGGGCTCTGAGTTGGTAGTATGTAAGAAGCCAGGACTTGGCTCTGTAACCAGAAGCAGTCATACAGCCCAGGCTGCTTGGCCCTGGACCACGGCAGTGGGTAAGGCGCTGCTCAAACAGGAACCTCAGTGCGGAAAAAGGAAAGGCTGGAAGTATGCTCCAGTCACCTGGAACTGTTTCCTAGCCTTTTGGAGGAAGCAGCCAGAGAAGGGTTCTGTGTGGGAGTCTAGGCTTACTTGATGACAGTGGTCTGAGAATTCCTATGTGCAGAGCTCAGGGTATTGATAGCAGAGGCTAGAGTCTATCAGACAGTGCTGCCAGCTCCACCCAGGACGGTGGCTGTGTGGCCAATCAGGACGAGGGTTGTTTGGTTAATCACAGAACTCTGTTAAAGAAGGAAGTCATCTTAAAAAGAGTACAAACGCTGTAATTTAACCCCAACGCATAGATATGTAGGCTAGTCTTTGTGAAGCTGGGGCTTTTTCTTTCTGTGTGGACCTGCTAATTTGGAATTCTCTGTCCTCTTTATTACATGGATCACATCTACAATAGAGGATTGATTCAGACTTTTAGACTGAGTTTCTCAAAAGTGAGGCAAGCATTTAGCCACTTGTGAAGCCCTCTGAGTACACAGAATCCTTTTAGAAATTTTTACAGTTTATTTCTCCAACAACACAATTCAAGAACACATTTAAAAAAATTAGTCTCTTGGAAACATCTACCTGGTCATCACTGAAACAGCTTTTTGCACTTGTTTCATTTCTGTAGCATTTAATTTAATTGCCTATTTCTGTCCACACATATAACCATTTTAAACATTTTTGGAAATGATCCCAGCTGGTTCTTAGTGAGCAGAACCCTCAGCCAGTGGAAGCAGAAGACTCCGGGTGTGCCTGAGAGGCTCCTGCCCCTGTGGGTGTGGGCAGCATTGGTCGATTAACGAGAGGCTAATTTGTTGCTCAGTTGTGTGTGTGTTCAGTCGCTAAGTCGTGTCTGAGTCTTGGCGACCCCATGGACTGCAGCAAACCAGGCTCCTCTGTCCTCCACTGTCTCCCAGAGTTTGCTCAAATTCATGTCCATTTTGTCGGTGATGTTATCCAACCCTCTCATCCTCAGTTGCCCCCTTCTCCTCCTGCTCTCAATCTTTCCCAGCATCAGGGTCTTATCCAGTGAGTCGGCTCTTCGCGTCAGGTGGCCAGAGTATTGGAGCTTCCGCTTCAGTATCAGTCTTTCCAGTTCGTATTCAACGTTGATTTCCTTTAGGATTGACTGGTTTGATCTCCTTGCAGTCCAGGGGACTCTCAAGAGTCTTGTCTAGCACCACAGTTTGAAAGTATGAATTCTTCAGCACTCAGTCTTCTTTATGATCCAGCTCTCATATCCATACATGACTACTGGAAAAACCATAGTTAAGCAAAATCATTAACAGACTTGCAGGGTAGGTGTCACCTCATCACAGGTGACCATGTGATTTTCCCTCGTCCACCTGTTTCCCCAGATTTCTCTGAGGTGAGGGGTTGGTGCCTCTAGGCCTTCTCCCTCTTCTCCCTCTCCTCGCTCTCCTCTGCTGAGTACTGTCCCTGGTCCTCTGTCTCTTGCTGGTAGAAAGGCGTCACCTCCCTCACATGAAACATTTTGTCCTGAATGGAGAAGCAGCCTCCAGCTGAGTGTCCAGGATGTGAGCTATTGTTCACACAGCATGTTCCAACAGTTTCTGCCAGAAGAAAGAACCCCTTTCCCGCTGGTCAGTCGTTTTTTTTTTTAAACAAAGGAATCTGGGTTTTGATTAACTTGTTTTTAGGTGGAATTCTGTTTCCTCTGGAACCAGATGACTGTGACTCACATGTGCACACACCATCTAAGCTCTGTAAGCTGAAGCGGGTGAGGAAGGGCCCGCATGGACACTCCACCAGCCTCTGTGGTTTCACAAGGACTGCAGATGTTTCTCTGCGTGAGGGAGGCTGACATCTGCTCAAGTGGGTTACAGAGCGAAAGCTAAATGGCTCTTAGGCTCAACCCTATTTTTCCAAGGACTTAATTTAAGAAGGCACTTTAGTACCTCCTGCCGGGGCCCCAGGACATGGCAGGCCCCGAGTCTCCCCGGAGCCGGGGTAGACAAACACTGCCTCTGGAGAAGGAGCAGGTCTCTCCCTCTGTGCTTGCAGCCGAGAGGACCTTGTCTTTCCTCCCAGGGTGATGTCATCCAGGGAAGCCCACGTCTTTCAGGCGGTGCAGAGCTTGCTCAGACTCGTGTCTCAGTAAGTTAACTCCGCATTGCAGCTCTGTTTGGGAACCAAACACTTCTCTAAGACTCCTCATGTGCTGTCTCAGATCTTGACAGCAGCCTCATGTTGAGGTCTCCATCTTGCCTTTGTGAAAACTGAGGCTTAAGAATGAGAAAGTGAAAGAAAGTGAAAGTGAAAGTCACTCAGTCGTGTCTGACTCTTTGCAGCCCCATGGACTGAACAGTCCACAGAATTCTCCAGGCCAGAATACTGGAGTGGGTAGCCGTTGCCTTTTCCAGGGGATCTTTCCAACACAGAGATCGAACCCAGGTCTCCCGCCTTACAGGCGGATTCTTTGCCAGCTGAGCCACAAGGGTAAGGATGAGAAGTCAAGTAATTTGCCTGTAACGGTGATTGCCTGAATGACGAATTTTTTTGTTCACATTTTATAGAAAGAGAAATTGAAAGAAATGTTAAATGACTTATCCAAGATTCCACAACTAAATAAGTGGATTTTTGGGGGGGCTTCACTGGGCAGCATAGGGGATCCTAGATCCCTGACCAGGGATTGAACCCATACTGTTTGCAGCGGGGGCACAGAATCTTAACCACTGGACCAGGGAAATCCCTTAAGTGGATTTTGAACTCAGGTTTCTTGTTCCAGTGTCCTCAGTCCCACGTATTTAAAATTGTACTCTTGAGTTTTCCTAGAGTAGAAGTTAGGCCCTAAATAAGTTGAATTAGAAAGATAATCAGGCACTGGCCACATATTTCTAGCTCTGTGATCATGTTCTTTAAGCTAAAAGTTATTTTAACTTTTCTGATGTTTGGTTTCCTCATCATTAAAATGGGAGGGGACTTCCCTGGTGGGCCAGTGGTGAAGACTGTGCCTTACAAGACAGGGGACACCGCTTCAATCCCTGTCCTGGTCCAGGAAGATTCCGCATGCCACAGGGCAACTAAGCCTGTGCGCTGTAACTACTGAGGCGCACATGCCTAAAGCTGGTGCTCCGAGACGAGAGAAGCCGCCGCAGTGAACAGCCTGTGTGCTGTAGCTGGAGAGCAGCCCCCACGTGCTGCAACTAGAGGACGCCCATGGACAGCGACAAAGACCCAGTGCAGCCAAAAACACACATATATTAAAATAATTTAAAAGCATTAAATGAGATGGCTTATAGTCCCCCTGCCCAGACCCCCGCCCCAGCTGGTAACGCGGAGGGCACAGCACCCCCCTGCAGGAACCTAAGCCTGGAACCTGTCCACCCTGGAAAGCTGGAGTGTTAACAGCATTAATCTAAGTGCTTTCCAAGAAGGGTACCTTGCTTGCTGTGAGCACCTGTCCTGATTTTCAGGATGACCTCCTGAAGTAGGAAGGGGGTCACTGAACAAGCTCTTGGCATGGTCCACACTTCTTGCCTGTGCAGTATTCTGAGGATGGCTTTGATTTCGGGCAGTAGAGGATACTAGCCAAGTATCCTAACGTGCTGCTTATCGTGCTAAAGCAGCCCACCAAAGGAGGGATCAGTGTCTTTTGAGTCTGATTAATAAGAACCAGTTTCCCAGGGCCTGTTCATCCCTGGGAACACTGATAATTGAGTTTTCAGTCCGGCAAGTCTGGGGTTAGCCTGAGTTCCAGAAGAGAGAACGCCACACTGCGGAGGAGCAGGGCTGACAGCCCTTAACCCTGAAGCTTTGTGACTCAGAATAATGGTGAAGTCAGTCGGAGTTCCCACATTCCTTTCTCTTTGTTTCCTTTGCCTGTTGGGCATGTTTCTGCTCATTAGCATGTTGAGCAGAGCTCATTACAAATGAGGAAACTCAGACCAGCGTTGGTCTTACCATTTATTATTCTCTAAAAGATTTGATCCTGAAAGAGATCTTTATCCCAGTATTTTATGAAAATCTTCTAACATACAAAAAACTTGAAAGAGACTTTTGAACAGTGAGTGAATGCCTGTATATTCACCACCTACAGCCTAGATTGCAATTAGATTTTGCTGTTCTTGCTTTATCTCATATCTGTTAAGCCCTCAGACCTCTGAAAAATAGATGTTATATTGTGATGCATTTCAAAATAACTTGCAGACATCAGTACATGTCATCACTAAACATTTTAACAGGTATGTCATTATCTAGAGTTTGGTATTTGTTTATCAATTTGAGGGGAGGTTAATGCAAATGAAAGACTTAAACCATGAGTCCACCTTTCCCTGAGTTTTGATAAATACATATATTTGTATGACCCAAATTCTGTCAAGATATGGGATATTACCATCACCCCAGGAAGTTCCCTCATGTCCCTGCCCAGTCAATCTTTACCCTTTCCTACCCCACCAGCAACTGTTCTTCCTAATGCTGGATGTTCGTCTGCCTTTTCTGGAACATTATATAAATGGAATCAGTGCAATGTGTGTTCTTTTGTATAAGGCTTATCTGAAAGATTTTACCTAGTGATTTAAAATGAATTTGGGGGACTCTATCAGCTTCATCCAACTTCTGTTTCACAGAGATGACTGGGAGTGGCAGACTGTAGGAAGCCTCAGGGCATCTGATGGATGTTGGTAGTGTATTTGTGTTAAGTATATGTAATTTTTTCTTTTTTTTACTTCTTCAGTGTATATAATTTGGTGCTCAAAATTCCACATTCGTCTCCTTTGATATTACACGGCAAGTGTTCCCCTGCAGAGTCTGAGGAGCTGATGGATATAGAAGAACCCCTTTCTCTCCCTGGCCACAGTGCTGAGGAAATCAATCCTGAGTGGGCGCCTGGGGTGTTTGCTTTGGGCCACTTTAGTCCGTAGCCAGACACACAGTGCAGTGCACTGCAGTGGAATTCAAGCTCTGGAAGAGCAGGACCAACAAGGGAAGGTTGCTGGTGGTAAAAGAAAAACCAAAGAAGGACCAAGAGACAGATTTCCCAGTGTTTGAGAGAACTGCACCTCTCTGAGCGGCTTCCTCCTCCCCCAAACCAGCCTACTCCTGATAGAAAGTACATTGCATAAATTGGACAGGAACCCAAATACATAATCCTCATTAATCTTTTAGAGTCTTGTCCCACTTATTAAAGCCCGTACGTGGCGCATAACCCAGAGTTCTGTGGTAGCAATAATAAAGTTAATTGGAGTCTAGGTCTCCCACCTTTTTTCTTCTTTCAGCAGTTTCTTGGGGCTTTTAGGTAAAAGAGTCCTTGTAGAGGAGGCTGTCCTAGCACGAGAAGGTCACTTGGCAAGTCTCCTTTACTTTCCGCCAAGTGGCCAGTCTGGGGCATGGGCGTTGGTCAAGGAAAGGGCCAGCTGGTAGTTGTGGGGTGCACGATACTTTGGGGAGCACGGTGGGTATCAGCCTCCCAAGAGGTGTGTAAAGGATAAAAATGAGGAGGGGAAAGGGAGTTGGAGACTTAGACGGGGGTCAGGAAGTGTAGCCTGGGGCAGACACACACAGGCTTTCATCTGAGCCTGCGTCCCAGACCAAAGGACAGGGACTTCAGAAACGTAACAGCTCTGTGGTCTCTCAGCCTCATAGGAAAAGTGAGATTGAGAAGGAAGGTGACAATGTAAAAGGGATTCAGATGGGAATACTATAAATATGGCAAAGGTCTAAAGCCCCCCACCATGAGCTGGAGACTAGCTGTGCTCCGTGGAGAAGAAGTGACTCATTGTTCGTGGAGCTGCCTGGGGAGGGACAACCCCCCCCACCCACCCACCGCTGCAGATACATATTCATCCCCTGCTGGCCACTGCTCCCCTCCCCCTCCAGTCCTGTCTCCCTCCACTAAACACAGTTGGCAAGGTTAGAAAATCAGGACAAATAATTTACTTCAATCCATCTTTGTCTTTCCAAGGCCTGGTGTGATTCAGTCTGGGGGGAGAGGGGAAAAAATAACTCAGACCCTGGCCGGTGACCTTTTATCAAATGAGGGGAATCAAAGCCTGCTCTAGGCGGAGGAGTCCTATCTGCTGCTGAGGGCGGAAAACAAAGAGATGGCGATGAATTCTTACATGCTCTCTGGGCTGGGAGGCGGTGGCGGCGGCATCAGGGAACCTCGCACCGCGGAACAGCCAGTCTGGCATCGTCGGTCACTTGGTGGCAGGGGCTTGGGCCTCCAGGGAGGCGAGGACTCCGCCTGTGCGCCTGGGAATGGGGGGCGCTGTCTGAGCAGGGCCGTCTGGCCTGAGGAGGGCGTCTGGCCCTGGTTCCTCACACACAGAGCAGCATCGGCCCCTCAGAGTGGTGCCATCAGTGGGGGATGGGGTAGGCGCCGGCAGAGCTGCAGCGTTCTCACCTGAGAAATGGGGTGGCAAGTCCGCTTGGCAGTGAGCTAGGCTGGGCAGGACTGTTGAGGGAAGGGGCCGGCTGGTAGTCGTGGGGTGTGAGGTCCCTGTGCCAGAGACCCAGGGAGGTGGGAAAAAGATAAAAATGCGGAGGGGAGTTAGAGAATCCAGACTGAGGTCCAGAGGTGTCACGTGCCCTTCCCCTCCTACCGTGTTGGTGAGGCGACGAGGCTGGCCCGGGCGTTTAACAAGTGGTGACTCGTTTGTCACCTTCATGTACCAGCTCTGGGCAGGCGCCATGCGGCCTCTAGAAGAAACAGCTTGAGCCAGGGTCCTCACCTTTACTGGGTCTCTCGGGTCCCCGGGACACACCGTAAAACAGCTAGTGGGGAAGTTACAGTGCAAGCGTGGGGTGTCTCCAGGCCAATAAAGGAGTCGGTCTCCGGGGCAGCAAAAGGGAGAGACGGCGTCCCCAGTCCTGGTGGTACAGGCCCAGCGGGACTGTGTTTTCCATCTCATGGGAGGGCCCTGAGGAGCTGTCACTCGTGAGAGGGTCCTCGGGAGCTGACAGCTCACTGGGCAACAGACGGGGGTGGGGGTTGGGGGGACATGTCTGACATGAGGAGCCAAATTCAGTTCCAGAAACACCTCCCGTTATGTTCCTGTTTGCCGCAAAAGGTAGAAGCAAGGTGACCCCTTTGCCTTCCTGCTCTCGGTGAGGCTCATCTTATGACCGGACTGATTCCTGGTCCCCCGACGTTTTTGCACTCGGAGCCCAGGCACATCGCCCTTGCTTCTCACCTGTGCCACCTCCTAGGAGGGAGCCTCGCTGTCCCGAGGCTGTGGTCCTCCTTGGACTGCCTGTACCCAACTCACCTCTGGGGCACAGAAGACCCAGCAAAGCCCAGGAAGTACTTTTCCCCAAGGCTTTGTCTTCTCCCTCCCCTCACTCCCAGTGTCCATGGAAAAGCCTGACGTGATCTGAGTTGCTCCCGGCAGCCAGGTGATGGTGACGGGAGAGTGAACCTGTTTGTATATAGAGTGTCTCTTCCTGTTGCCAGCCTTTGGGCACCAGGGTCCTGTGTTCTGAACCAGCAGATGAGAGAGGGCCTTGGCAGCAGGGTCCCTAGTGTGTGGTTTTGGTTGTTTTCAGCCATACAGAGAACATATTTTTATACAGCCCAGGTAGGAGGAAAAAAAAGAAAGCCTGAATACTTGCTGAAAATGGAATATTTGCAAGCATTTTATAGAATAGATGAGTCCATCATGGTGATAACTTTCAGGCTTTACTAAACACAAATACAAGCTCTTTATAGAGTTGACATGAAGTGCACTATTAAAGTGTGGCCATTTCCCACCTCTCTCCAAAAACGTCACGGATCTTAAGCAATAAAAAAACCAGAGAATGTTGAACTGTTCCGTTCTGTTCTGCCAGCCTCTTCCCCCGACATTCCCCCGAGGTACAGAATGTTTCTGGGAAAACAGCCTAATCAGATTGTTTAACTCAAGCCTAAATAGTTAAACTACCCCCAAGTGTGAGGATCAGAGCAGTATCTGTCTTCTGTGGCTGCTCCTCTTTGTCCAGAAATGACCACATTCCCCTTTGCTGGTCCTGGGGCCCTGGGGCTGTGGCAGGGGGAGGTGATGAGATCCGGCTCCTCCAGCCTCCGCAGCCCGGGATGAGGGCCTGGGCAGAGCTGTGCCAGTCTCTGCCCGCACGGACGTCATGGCCACTTCCCTCCTCGCCCTGCACTCCCACCAAGGCTGGAAGGGCTCCTGGGCTGCAAGTTGTTGGGAGAACTCTCAGATCCTCTGTAAACTAGAATCTTCGCAGCTGGCCTCAGCCGCCACAGTTCACAGAAAACAAAGCGCACTTTCTAGGTTGGATGGCATGGCCCTGAGAGCGCCCTGTGCACCTGCTGCGGACCGAAGCACCCAGCAGCTGGGAAGGCCGGACTCTTCCTGGCCACTTACAGGTTGCCTGAGGGCAACCCCTGGGGCCTGCAGGAGGAAGCCGAGCAGAGAGGTGTCCAGCTCTGCTCTTCCTGACTTCAAAAGGGACTTTGGCAGAATGTCATGAACTGGGCAACCAGGAGACACTGACTCTACAGGCCAGTTGGGGCTTTGGTGTTAGGTGATTGATTATATGATAATCATGAAATATATAATGTAGGTGACTTGACTTTATTTCAAAAGACACTTTGGAGTCACCTTCCACTTGAGCTTTTCCCACCCTGACTGTGTGGCCTTGGGAAAATAGCTTTTCATTGTTGGCATTAACTAAGTGGACACTGGGCTTTTTTCATCAGTCAGTTGCCCCTCTCACCATGAGCCGGGCCTGGTGGGTAGAAGGGCAGATAGAACACTGGATTCCATCCCTCCTGGTGTTTGCTGTGGTGGTCCTCCCACACTCACCCCCTCAGGGATCCCGGCTGGTAGGCCCATTCCAGAGATAAGGACCCAACACCCAACAAGTAAATGCACTTACTTGTAAGGAAGTTTCCTCACTTTAGCAGCCTACTTTTCTCCTATAAATGCAGAAAAGGAAACAGAAGCCACCTCAGCAGATCTCTGTTGAGTGCCTGCTCTTTGCTCAGGTGTGAGGCTTCTGCCCTGTAATGACCGGTGTGTCATTAAACGCCAGGTCAGGCCTTGTAGCCTGGGAATTGGAGAGCGGTTTATCTGGAAGGCAAGAGCTGTCTCCACATATCCCGAAGCGTTTTCTATGGAAGAGCAGGTGACATCAGGGAAAAAGTTTAAATATGTAGAAAGACAAATGTTCTATAACTTGGTGCTTTCTGCAAATGGGGCAAACTGACTGGGAGAGTTAGCCAGGGCCCCCTCCCTGGGATGTCTTCAGTCCCGTTAGACTAAAGTGGTGTGAGAGCCGGGATTGTATGACCTGTGAGCTCCCTGCTGCTAACTCCAGATTCTGTGTCTGGAAGAAGTCTCAGGAAATACCTAGGAACTACTTTACAGACGTACTTGGGTTCAAAGGTGTATGTGGATCAGTATTCATTGTAGTACTGTTTAGAAAGAGAGACGATCGAGAATGCCACACGCATGCCCCCTCTTCAAAGACAGGTGAACACTGGCTGACTATATCGCCTCCGTTTAAAAAACAAAAAAAGTGTTCTTTGTGAACTGTGGCAAGAATTCCAAAATGTGGAATTATTATTATTAAGTGGAAAAACCGAGATCCAGAGAAGCGCACTTGGAATAGCTCTGTCGGAGTTGGGGGGTGGTGTGGAGTACATCCACATAATTGCTTACTTGCGAATAGACCTAAGAGATGCTTGAGAAGCAGGTTATGCTGGTTGCCTCCAGGGAGAAGAACTATAGGCAGCTCGGAGACAGCGGTCAGAAAGAGGCCTTTCTCTGAATAACCTTTTGCATCTTTTGAATTTTGAATCATGCGAAGTATTACCTGTACAAAAATAAGTAAAAATATGTTTTAAAACTGTACTAGATCAGAGCGCTGTGGACAACAGAAGGGGAGTGGGGAGCAAGCTAACTTTTTATTGAGCATCTACCGAGAGCCAGGTCTTAAGCCAAATGCACTTGAAATGGGCAGGGCCAGAGAAAGGGGTGCTCTGGGGAGGGCTGAGTGGGAGGGGCCTTCTCTTGGAGGGGCGCAGCAGACCTGCTTCCCATGCCAGCCTCTGGGCTGCCCAGTCGATGAGGTTTGCTGCCCCGGTGAGAAGTGTTTCCTCTGCTTTTGCAGAGCTGGGGGCTGGAGTTAATGTGTGCATTAACAAACAGTCAGGGGACTGCATGCCTGCCTGAGCCAGCAGGCATTTCTGTGGTGGAGGAGAAGACCTTCCTGTGCCCTGGCTGCCGGGTAGAGGAGGTGTTTATCCCATGTTGTTCAGCCAGGCTCAAATGTACTGCCTTTGTGTGCCAGCTGGACGCTGGCTGGAGAGTTGTTATTTTTCTGACTGTCAGACCTAAGGCTCCTTACTTGCACTTAGAGGAAAAAGCATCCACGTCCTGGTACAGGAGGTCTTTTTTTCCTTTCTTTAGAAAAAGAGCAGTGAATGAGCTCATTATCACACTACGCTGGGGGCGGGGGCGGGGGGGGGTGGGGGTGGGTGGGGCTCCTCCTCCTGCCCCCGCCTGGTCCTGCCCCTGGCCAGGTTTCCCGGAGCAGGGGGCTTGGATCTAGCTCCGGGTGACCAAAGCCAGATGGCTGGGACAGGTGGTCCACATGGCGGGGAGGGGCGATGCTGGAGACATCTGGCTACTCAGAGACCAGCTCTGTGTGCTGTGATCCAGGGGAAGGACAAGCGTCTGCCCTCTTCAACCCCCAGTGTGGAGCTGTGTGCAGGACTGCCCACCTCCAGGGAGCAAAAGCTCCTCCGTTTAGGGTTACATGCCCATTCCAGGGCTCTGCTGGTCTGAGCTCTAGAAAATGTCCCCACACCTCAGAGCTGGTGGTCACGCAGTAGCAATTATCTATGAGGTGCTTACAAATTGCCAGGCCCTGCTCCAGGTGCGGTGGGTACAGCCCGGAACAGAGCTGGCGCAGCCTCTGTCCTCATGAAATTTAGATTCTAGCAGGAGCAGTGGAGGGCGCCTGCCCTGGCCTGCTCTCGCACCCTCCACGCGGTCTCCACTGGGTCTGGAAAGGCTGGAGGGTGGGGGAAGTGATGTATAAATTGCCTCGGAAGGGAGGCATTTGGGCGTTTCCAGCAGCTGAGCCCCGATTGTTACCCACTCACTCCCTTCAGAGCACGTCTTTAGACCCTCGGGGGCAGGGGCCAGAGAAGAGCCTTTCTTGACCTGTGTGAGCTCTGAAACCTCGCAGGTCAGTGCTGGACCTTGGCGTCATCTGGAAGAGTCCTGGAGGCCTGTCCCTGCACGCGCTGCTGGTGAGCTGGCAGTGTCTGACTTGAGCCTCACAGCCTGTCTTGTTCCTTTCTCTTCTGTCTCAGATTGAGAAGATCATGAGCTCTATTGGAGAAGGGATCGACTTTTCTCAGGAACAGCAGAGGATCTCAGGTACCGTACCACACAGCCATTTCCCCCGCGGGACGCAGCCCTCTTGCTCCCTTCTGACTCAGACATTTCTCTGACCCAGAGGACAGACGTTTAGGGGTGAGAGAGGTCAGCCCAGACCACATCACGCTCGCGTCTACACCGCCCACCCAGCTGTGATTTTAGGAGCCATGACTCCTTTGGCATAGAGGAGAGGAAAGTGGACAGAGGCATCTTAGGCTGTCTGTGAGGAAGCTCCGTTTTAAAAAGGGAACGACTATCACTGTTATTTTCCTGAACGTGGGCTTTCTCTGGTTGGCTCACGGGGGCTGCTCCTTGAGTTGGCCCCAGCCTCCCGGGCGGCTCTGCGTCTCCCCGGGAACGTGGCTTGGGCCCTCCTGACCCATGACGGTGGCAGTGCCCTGGCGTGGGCTCTTCACCTGATCGCCTGGAAGGGCTAGATTTGCTGTTCCCTCCTCGTGTCTGTTTCTCCATTTTTCCATTTATTCACCATGTTCACTTCAGAGCACTGTTACTTGGGTTATTCTTTTCATTTCAAAGCCCTGCAGGTGAGCTCTACCTGCCTTTGTTTGAAACAAAGGCACTAGGGAGGCCCTACCTGAGCTGTTTTCCTTGGCGATAGAACTATGGTTACGCAGCTTGCTCATGAGGTGACATTCTTACGGTGCCTCTCAGAGCACCTCTCACACCCTCCCCTTAAGCCTCTGAAGGCACTTTTGCCACCAGGGCACCTGGGCGGACAGAAGCTGAGGAGCTGGCCTCTTCCCGTCATCAGGGAAGGCTCCCTCTGCACTTAAGGGGCGGCTTCCTTGTTCAGTCGGGAGGCTGTTTCCAAGACTGCCCTGTGAGCCCAGAGTGGAATGGGCCGTTCCCGCATGAGCCCCTGGCCCTGGCAGGAAGTCCGGTGGACGACGGGGCAAGCATGAACCTCAGCGAGGAAGCTGCTGCTGAGGCCACGGGCCTTGTGGGGAGCCTCGGCCCTGTCTCAAAGCCTGATTCTACATGTGCGTGTGTCCAGGGCAAGGTGCTCACTCCCTGTGAGCCCACGGTTTCCTATCGACAACATTTGGATAATCATACTTACCTCTTTTCACTTGTTAAAGTTAAGTAATACATACAAATACTTGAGGTGAAGCGGTGCTTGTTTCTGTCCATGAAACAATTACTTCCTCATACTGAGAAACCCACTGGGTTCCTCGAGCCACCTTCTGTTCAGCAGCCATGTTTCCCTGGACTCTAGCAGAGAAGGCCCGATTGGGTTGGGTCCATCTTTACCAGTCATGGATTATGCGAGAGGTCTGCACATGTGGCTCTTCTGGCTAAGAGTTTGTGGCTCTGTTTCATGGCACTTTAATAGATACAGTCCAGGGAGCTTAATTGTGGTTTGCAGGCTTTGCCAGGAGCAAGTGTTTATTGGGGATAATGTTTAGGACCGAGACAGACTGTGGCCATTTTCAAAACTGTTCTCTATGGGCAGCGGGGATGGGTTGACTGCAGTCAGTTCAGTTGAGGCTGGTCTCCGCTTCCCTGTGCCTCTCTGCGTCTGAGGAGCTTACATCAGTTGTGTATGCTCGAGAGGTTGGCGCAGAAGCAGGCCGTTACCTCTTGGCTTTGGTTAATCGGGAGACGCGACAGCCCTTCTGGAAAACACTCGTTTGGAAGAGTCCTTCTTCTTAGACTTGGTGACAGTGAGCCCTTTCCTTGCCCTGTGTGCCCCACCCTCCAAATCTCACGCCCCATGAACCCACGTGAATGGCGAGAGATGGTCCGGCTACCCACCTAGGTTTCTGGCTCCCAGCACACGGTGTTTTTAGTAGCACTGAGTAGCATCCTCCAGACCCCAGCTTAGGAAAGTTGAGGGTGAGTACACAAAGGTGGCTACCTGAGCAGAGGGTGCATCCACCCGCACTGCAGAGTCCCAGCCTGCAGTGTCTGTGGGGTGGCCGGACTGTGAAGGGTGGAGTGGGGCTCTGGTCTGCCCGTAACCTCTGTCTGATGTGTCAGAGGGGACTTTCCCCAGGACCTCAGAGAGCACCAGCCTTCAGCTAAGCCCTAACCAGATTTCTTCTTCATTTTGAATGATCAGTGTCAGATTCCAAACCATCCTTGGTTTCTGGATCTAGGAGAGGAGACCTGGGCTCAGGGGTCGCCGTCCCAGGAGGAAGAGCAGACTCGCAGGCAGGCAGCCCTTAGCTAAGCAGGGCGTTGCCTGCTGTGACTGGTTTTGCAGGGATCGTGTCCTGAAAGCCGAGACCCCAAGATGGTGCTTGAATCTAACTCTTATTTTGGGCTGTGGGCACCTGAGTGTCTGGCACTAGAGCTGGTGACCTGTATCCCGACGGGCCTGTTTGCCAGCTTGTCCCGCTGTCAGGAATCCAGGGAGGGCAGGCCTTCCCCGGCCCAGCCCACTCTGGCTGCTTTCACCAAGGGCCTGTGCTGTTCAGCCAGTGAAAGAAAACGCTTGACTTTGTTTTGCTGCCATCAGCTGTTTCAGTGGTTGAGTAGGTGTTGAACGTGGGCTGCTCCAGGGGCCCTGTGTCCCGGGAGAGCAGCGGGCCAGCCTGCTGGGGGCAGGTATCTCGCAGCACGTTTAGAGGGTGGCGTGTGGTCCCCGGGTTTGGTCTCCGCAGCTGGACTGGAGGTTTGGTCCCAGTTTCCACTTGTCCTTGGAGTCCCCGGCCGTGTCCTCCTCCCCTGATTTTCACCAGCCTGCTGGGGGCCTGGCGCTTCCCTGCTGGGTTCTCACAGCCTGGAGAGAAGTCACTTCCTAAGTTGATTGGTGCACTCACCCGAGAACTCTGTTGTCCTGTCCTTATTGTGTCACCTGTTTTTGTGATACCTCGTGGCTTATCTTCTTGGCAGAGAGGCACAGCCATTCCTGAAATGATGGGGTCGGGGGGTGACTTCACCTATAGGCTGTGCCCTCAGGAGAGTGTCACTCCTCTGTCCCCTGTCTGGCTGTCCTAGAAACTATCGGCCAAAACTGTAGGACGTTCCTTCTCTGTTCTCCCTGATCAGCTGTCTGCAGCCCCTGGAGCTGGAGGTAAAGTTCGGCCGTCTCTGGCTTTCGTACATGTACACATTGGCCAACAGCTGATCCTGGAGGATCTGTTGGGAGAATCCGTCCTTTTGCTCCCGTGCTGGTTGCTGCTGTCTCCTTCTCCCTTGGTGGCAGCAGCAGCAGCAGCTTCTGCTGAGATGTCCGATCCCTGATGTATTTTCCTGAGCGTGGAAGGGTGGGGGAGGGGAGGGGAGGAGGGGGAGGGCCAGACATAACGAGAGTGAGCAAGGACTGTAGAGCTGACAGCAGGCAGTGTGGAGCCCAGGAGCCTTTAGACAAAGCATTCTGCTGCGGTTCTGGACGCGCGCACAGCCACCAGCAGCAGGCGGGACTACGGCTGCCTGGCCAGGGGATTACGAGCAGGAATGAATCAGCGGCCGGGGGACACTTGATTTCACAGGCACTCAGAAGCCCGCTGCCGAGGTTCCTGGAGCAGACGGCCTCGCTCCGGGGCAGGGGGGCCCAGGCCGCCCCCAGACTCAGCATCTCGCAGAGCTGCTACCGTGCATCGGGAGGCCGGCTGCCAGGGCCCTGACCACCATCTGTTCTGCAGAGGACAGAGGAGGGGGAGCCTGGGACAGTGGGTCACCAGGGTCTCCTATCTAAACCAAGCCACTTGGCCTGCCCACAGGGCAGAAGGTGCTGGGAACACCAGAATGACTTTCACCGCGTCAAGACTTCTCCGGAGGTGATGTTTTTGTAGTTGGTTCTCCTTTTTCCTTCTTTCATCTCTTCTTGCCCACGAGAACCGGAGAAGTAGATGGGGTTAAGGTGATCAGCTCAGAGCATCCAAGGTCTTCCAGGAAGGGCTGAACTTTTTTCCCCCCTGCACTGGCAGGCTCCCAGTCCTACCGAGGAGCAGAGCAAATGAGGTCCTCCCTTTCATATTCATCCTCAGAGGAGGGAGGCAAGCCCCGGAGACGCTGGGAAGACAGCTGCTGCCTTTATCACTCGGCCAGAGACAGAGCAGCACCGACCGGGAAATAGGCTCGCGCCACTCAGATGACAGAGGACCGCTGCCTTTCTCTGTTCTGTTGAGCTGGGTTTTGTCTTCTTTAGCTGAGAACTGGATCTGCCCGCCTGCTTTCCACCCGAGCAGGCTAGTCACGGGAACAGCCACCGTCGGAAGAGGAAGATGAACGCCCAACCCCCGCCGCCCAGCCCCGCCCGGGAAGGCAGCCCCGCGGACAGCGACCTGCCCCGGGAGACGGCCCGCTCCCCGGCGGCCGGAGTGTAGTGGGGTCCCGGCCCCCAGCCCTCGCCCATGTGCCCGCCCGGCCCGCGCTGCCCTGAGCCTCTGCGCACGAAAGCCTGGTGGCCATGGTTTGCTTGTTCCGGGACTGCTGGGGGAAGACAAGTAAAAGTCTCCTTTCTCCGCGGGCCGGGGTCCTGCTGCTTGGGCTGCATGCGCTGGCTGCCCGGGGCCGGGCGCGGAGCCCTCGCTGTGCCTGTGTCCCTCCGCTGCATGAAGAGGCGCGCTCGCCCCTGACTGGCCTGGGCTGCAAGGTCGTGGGACTGGTCCCTCGTCCCCCGCCCCTTCTGGGGCCCGTGGGGACGGACTTTGTGAAATTCCTGCGTGCAGGCGGACGAGCGCCGACCCGGAGAGCCTAGGGGGTCAGCTCCCCCGGCCCCCCGGGCCGCCAGACCCCGGGGGGCGTGGGAGTGGGCGGCGGCCGCCCGGTGCCCTTGCGCCACCCGCGGAGGAGGGGCCGCGGGCCCGGCGCTCGCCTGCCTCCGGTCCCGAGTGTGGCTGCTCCGTGGTAATGACGATGGTGTGGCAGTGCCATCTGTCTTCCTCCGAGTGCCGCTGCTACCGCCTCAATGGTTTCTCCCTTTTCAAGCGTCTGCCGATTCCTCTCTCGTCAGGTGCGCGGCCGCTGGAACAGAGCGTCGGGGAGTGGCTGGAGGCCGTGGGGCTGCAGCAGTATGAGAGCAGGCTGCTTCTCAACGGCTTTGACGATGTCCGCTTCCTGGTGAGTGCCCAGCCCTGGGGGAGGCCGCTCCCGCACCCCAGGCCCCACTGGAGGTGGAAACTGTACGTAGACCTGTGTCCCAGGAAGAGGGGCCGCGCGGCTGGACGCGGCGGTGGCGCTGCTTTGTCAGCACTGCTCTGGGCACACCCTGTCGGGAGGACTCTTTGCAAGTTCACATCGGAGAAGCAGTGTCCCTGACACATCCCTTGGTCCACTCCTGTCTCCCTCTCAGATCCCGGGTCTCAGATCCCAGCCAGATGCCAGAAGCTCCCTTTGTTCCCCAAAACTTTACTGTCAAGCCTGTGGTCACTGAAGTCAGAAGGTCTCTGGCACGAAGGCCTGGTAGTGGGCTGGTGGCCTCATGGGTGGCCCAGATGGGAGGCTGAGTGGGGGTGGGAAGGATCGGCTGCTTTACTGAGGTGTAACTTTGCATTCTCTTCTTGCAAAGCACAACAGCTCAGAAAGAAAGAAAAACCCAAGTATCCTCTCTGTGGAGCAGGGGCCCACCCGGACCCTGGGTCCAGACCCAGGGCTCCCTGTATAGGTCCAAGAAGCAGCTGTGGGCGGGGTGCCCATGCCTGAATCTCCTCGGGAAGCCCTCCCCTAGGTTGAGCGCAGTGGTGGGGACAGAGCTGACGCGTCCTGTTAGCACTCTGGGTGCGGGGAGGTGCTCACTGACTCTCCCAGCAGCCCTGAGATGTGCACTCACATCTCCATCTTCATTTTCCAGACCCAGAGCAGTGGACTGTCTTACTCATGCTCACGTCTCTGGGAACTGGGGAGGGTAGGACACGAGCCTGGCACTCCGGGTCTGAGGGTCCTGCTTCGCTGCCACGCACACGGCCTGTTTCTCACTGGTGGCTAAGGGGAGTGGGAGTGGTGCCTTTTAGATGCTTGAAGTCGCCTTCTTGCCCGTGCTGTGTTGGGAGCTGGTTTGAGGTTCCTTCCTTCCTGGTGGGCCTGTCCCGCCTCTCACGATTTCCAGGGTGCAGTCCCGAGTGGACACTGAGGTGCCTCCGCTCCCTGAAGCAGATCCCTGACCACGCAGCCCCCTCGGCCGCTGTGATTGAGGGTGGTGGTCAGTGGACCCAGGGCTCCCCCTGCCCTTTACTGTCCAGAGTGGGTCTCTGTGGGGCTCTCACTGACGGGGTGGCATTGGGCACCTCCCAAGTAGTGGGCCACCCAGGGAGCTGGCCCAAGGCACCGCGGGGGACCCTGACTGGGACAGCTCACCCCACCAGGTTGTCTGTGTCCCAGGGCAGACAGCGAAGGCTGCTGCAAGCCACCCTTCCCAAGCCAACTTGAGGCCAGTTATTTTTCAGCTTTTAAAAATACTAGGTTTTAAATAGCTTTTTTTTTTTTTTTTAACTTGAACTGAGTATATTTATGGTTCTTATAACCTAATCCCTGACTTACCAGGTTCCTTGGGGAAGGCCAGCAAACCCAAAACGGAGGTGAGTGTTCAGCCAGTGAGTGAGTGCACCGCGCCCTTGGTGCCGGCCGGTGAGGGGCCTTGCGCCTCTGAGCACGGCCCTTCCTCAGACTGGCCATCAGGTGGGCGAGGAAGGGTGGCCGTGGGTGTCCCCTGCCTGTGCTGGGGGATCTGAGAGGCTGAGCTCCTGACTTCTCACCCCTCCTCCTACTGGTCTGGAAAGGCTAAGGTGCCCATTCCTTGAGTATAAAAACCCCTTTAAAACTGCTTCTCTGCCCCTCCTTGTACTCTGACCAGAAAGGAGCTGGGCAGGCACCTGGGGAAGAAGTCTGGCCCTGGCCCAGGCATCCACGCACGATGCGGGGCCTCTGTCGGAACACACCTGTTCCCTTTGGGGAGGGGCTCATGGAGGGAGGCCCGCAGCTCAGTTCTTCCAGGGCCTTCCAGGCTCCTCCTGCTGCCCTGGGTGCGAGCCGTTCCCCTCTGTCCTCTCAGTTCCGGAGGGGCGGCTGGCAGGCAGGAAGGCTGATTGCGCCTCAGTCTAGCGCATGGCTTCTCAGGCCTTCAGTGGCCTGAGTGGCCATGCACAGCATCCTGGGTAATTGCATGTAAGTTGCCAGATGGGCTGCAAGGCTAATTAAGTTTTCGTAACCAGAAAAGGGAGGAAGAGAACACATAAGAAGGGAGTGTTTTGTTTAGAAACATTCCCTCGTTGCATATGGTATAACTTACACTGCGTTAGCTGGTGGCGTTATCCCTGTGTGATTTGGTTTTCAGTAGGTTGTAAATGTTTCTCTTCATTGTGAAATGCTCTGGAGACTCTTCTGCAAGATTCACAAGTGGCTCCCAGGAAGCCAGCCAGGCTCTAGATGTAGTAGGAACGTCTGAGACCAAGGGCTGCTATGGAATCTCCCTGTGACGGGGTCCTCTGAGTTGTGGGAGGAGTCTAGGGCATTTGTGAGAGTCACTTGGCTCCCTCTCAGGGTAGAGGGGACCTTAACACCACGTGGTCTTATCGTCCCCTCTGTGCCCGAGGTCCTTCCAGATGACCTCTGCCCTGTTCCCAGTGACGGGCCCTCCCCCTTGCAAAGGCACAGCCCCTTCATGCTCTACGTCGCTCAGGCTGGTTTAGACCCTTCTTCATATTGAGCCAAACCTGTCTCCTTGTGGCTTCTGTCCCTGAGCCCAAGCTTACTTTTGGGGGCCATGCAGAGCGCACTTAGGCCGTGAGCAAATGGAAGACCTCCGTCACAGCCTCCTGGGTCCTGTCTTGTCCAAGCTTCTCTTGGCTTCTCCTCCTGTGATGTGAGACCTGAGCCGGACAAGTGAGTGCTGCAGTTTGAACTTGATTCACACTTTCTTGCCCGCAGGGGGCAGGGGCAGGGGCTGCCAGGCACCCCCAGGGTGACGGGGCTGACCCCGACCCGGGAGCCAGGGCGGGAAGTCCGGCTCACACGTCTGCCAGCCCGCCCACCACGCTGGCTCGTGCATCGTAGCCAGTTCCATTTGTCTCACCACAAATCTTGTCCACAGGAAATGGGCTTTTTCAGAGAAGGGAGGAAATGTGTTTAATCAGCACGGAAAGAAGGTAATCGGTGGTTGGCGAGTGTGCAGCTCAAGCGGGCTGGTGCAGGTCCGGTATCTGGAACTCGGCCTCACGTCCCCTCACTGGAGTGTCATGGAGTCAGTGGTGGCGCTCCTCCTGCGGGGTCGGGTGGACATTTAGAAAGGTTCTCAGGACTCTGACGTGCAGGAACATTCACCTTGGAGTGCTGAGTGAAGAAGCTGAGACACAAAAATCCGTGTGCAACATGATCTTAATTTTCAAATTAGAAAGCATATCGAAGTGCAGGGAGTAAGCCAAAAATGTATTCTACTGTTCGTTATCTCAGGGGGATTATGGCTTTGTTTCCTTTTTGAGAGTGAAATAGATTTTCTGTGTTTCCTACAAGGAACGGCTTTGAAATCAGCTAAGCAGATGCTGTAGGCATCGTAACGAATTTGAGTCTAGCTGGGAGAACGCGCGCACACAGCACTGGTAACAGCGACGAGTGCTAAGTACCGGGCACGGAGGAGATGCCTCGCTCACCCAGGGTTCACTGCCTGCCGGGCACCGAGCTGGCGCCCAGCCCTGAGGCGGGTGCGCATCAAATCGCAAACAGGGCCCTGGGCCCAGAGGGTGGAGACACTGCCAGGAAGTGGCAGAGCCGGGACACTCGCCCAGAGCTATCTGACTTTGAACCCCTACATTCCCCGTGCCATCCTGGGGGTTTTGTAGAGGCTGCAAGAGCTGGAAAGACTCTAGGGAGAGGCCCCCACTGTCTGTGGTGAGGCTGGCTTGAGGGCAGAAACGGGCAGGACCCAGAGAGGGCAGCAAGGGGGGCTGGGCCTGATGTTGAGGGGCCTCAAAAGCCACTCTCTGGGGGGCCCCCACGATCTCTGAGTTCTGGGTATAGGGGGCAGGATCCTGTGGTTATGGCTTTGCCAGGCAGGGCACCGGGGAGTCAAGATGCCCACTGGACAGCATGGTGGAGTGCTGATCCACCATGGCACGTGGCAACTGATCGAGGCTGGGAGTTTAGACAAGGGGAAAACGGGAAAGAGTCAGCAGCAGCTCAGGCTGGGCTGGAAACAGAGGCTGAGAGGCAGGCCTGTGCCTCTCCGGGGCAGTGCTGGGGCAGCCTCGTGCGCCTCCCGTCGGTTTATTTCTCCCCTCTGCCCATGTTTTCCTGAGGTGCCAGCTGGTGCCACATGTAGGGGAGAGATGGCAGGTGAGCAGGACCAGCCCCTGTGAGTGCTCAAGGCACGAACTTGGCCAGGGGCTCCTTCTGTACTGGCTTCTGTGAAGCTTCCCGGCCAGGTTCCCAGACCCTTGAGCCCCCCTTCTTGCTGTACCCCCTGGATCAGCCTCACTGTTCACCCCGGAAGCCAGGCTGTGCCCTTGGGTTTCCGCCCAGGCTCCTGCCGTGGCTCCTCATCCCCTCTGACGTCCCTGCCTTTGCCTCTCCCTGCCCTGCTGTCAGGCTGCCTCCCCACCTCGCCATCTCTCCAGCCAGCGCTTGGGGAGCTGACGGCTCTGGGGCGGGGCCGTTTCTGTGCCCCCGTGTGTAGCAGGGCCCGAGAGGGAGAGTTTCCTCACCTGGGTCATTGGAGGGGTGTGGAGCTAAGGCTTTGGAAGGAATGCGTTCAGTTCAGTTCAGTTGCTCAGTCCTGTCCGACTCTGCGACGCCATGGACTGCAGCACGCCAGGCCTCCCTGTCCATCACCAACTCCCGGAGCTTACTCCTTTGGAAGGAATATTCTTAGACAAGTGTGGATCCTGCCTCCTGTGCTAACTCAGTTCTGTGGTCACTTAAGAACTTAGCTCCTCGTTATCCCAGGGGCTGCTGCTTCCTTGTCTTGGCAGAGCCCTTGAGTCTTGAGACCAGAGCCAGGTTCCCTTTGGGCCCCTTCCCAGCGCTTGCGCTCTCTTGCTCCCCCAGAATTACCCAGAGGGCCAGCAGTTGGAGTCACTTAGCGTCCAGCTCCGCGTGCCCCCGTGTGGCACTGGCCTCTCCCATCCCCTTCATAGTGGCGTTTGAGAGCTGTCTTCACGTCTGTTAATTTAACCAAGTGCCCTGAGGATGGAGTTGGAGTGGTGAACACATCCTGTCCTGTAGCTTCCGGGTCTGGGGTCTCGGGGTGAGCAGCTGCTGGGGGCTGTGTCTGGTATCTCAGCACGTCTCTGTGTTCGGTTAGTCAACCCCCAGGGTGCATGTGCAGGAGTGCAGCGGGCAGAGCAGTAGGGCCCGTGTGTCCCTGGCAGACATCAGCTATGACTCAGGTGTCCCTGAGGCCCGTCTCGACTCCCAGGCTCCGTGGACAGCACACCCAGGACCCCAGGAGTGTCACTTGCTCAAGGCTGCTCCTCAAGCAGAAGCCAGGTCTCCTGGGCCCAGAGCAATACCCTCGCCTCGCACTCTGGTGCCCTGTAGCCCCCTCTCCCAGGTAGATGCCATGGCTGGAGACCATTCTGTCCACACTCTGTCAGGGCCAGTCTACAAGAGGCTGGGGTAGGAGCTGGTGGGGCTCAGGCCCTGGGGACTTCCACCCTCAGGGAAGCTCCAGGGCCTCGGGCAGCTGGCTGAGGCCACAGTTGAGGAAACTGGACAGGGAAAAGCTTAGGAGAAAACATGGGCAGGGCCTAATCACCTGCCCTGAGAAGCAGCTGGGAGTCAGGAGATCTGGGTTTCCTCCAGGTCCCTTGCATGATTTCAGGCAGGTTACTCTGTACCCCCGCCCCATCCCTGTCCCACAGGATCTCACTTGACTGCTTCCTTCTTCTTTCTGCACGTAAGCTCTGAAGACAGCACAGCATTAGCTGTGGTCACCCAGAGCAGCCACTGAGACTTTCCATGGCTGAGTGTGAGAACTTGAGGTGGGAAGGTGGCAGAAGCAGAGATCAGCTTTATCCTCAGACATGCGAGGTGAAGCCTGCTTTGGGTGGTCTTGGATCCAGGCCCCTTGACTCACTGACCTGGGTCTGCACTGATGACTTGAAGTGCTTATGGCATCTTGACGTCAGATAAGGCCTTGGCAAGGCAGACATTCAGGGGCGATAGGCAGCAGATGGGCAGGAGGAGACTGCGCCTGGATCAGAGAGAAGGGGGGGCCCGGGGCCTTCCTGGGAGAACAGGGCCATCAGGGGTGTGGCTTCCCTCCACCAGGGAGGAGAGCCATCCCTGACAGCCCTCCGCCGAGACTGACCGGGGAGACGGACTCTGGCCTCCGGATGTAGGAGCCGGTAGCTTCTGCGCTTCATCCTCATCTGAGAACTAGTTGCTTCTGGTCACCCTTGGTGTTCTGTGCCTCCAGCTGAGGACAGGGCTGGGCAGGGTGGGATGGAGGTCAAGGCTGAGCTGCTCCTGCTGCCGAGGATGGCGAGCTTTTTGTAGGGCACCCATGAGCTGGGGACGGCGTCAGTCTGGGAAGTCTTGTGACCACGCCCCAGGAAGGCAGGGGTCGGCGAGGCCAGGCAGCGGCGAACAGGTGCACACAGGAAGAGCTGCGGAGTGCTGGTTCCTGCCAGCAGGTCAGCGCTCAGCGCCAGGAATTCGTTACTTAACCTGCGTGGACTGGTGGCTTTGTTCCTGTTTATAAAGTTCTGACTTTGTAAGGGACTTGAACCCAGTTCTTTGGCTGCACTGGGTCTTGTTGCTCCGTGCGGGCTTCTTCTAGTAGCAGTGAGAGGGGGCTCCTCTCAAGTTGCGGTGTGTGGGCCTCTCGTTGCAGTGGCTTCTCTTGTGGAGCTTGGCCTCTAGGGCGTGGGCTTCAGGAGTTGTGGCGCACAGGTTTAGTTTGTCTGCGGCACGTGAGATCTTCATTCCTGGACCAGGGATCGCGCTGCACGGTGGATTCCCAACTACTTGGACCACCAGGGAAGCCCAGAACCCAGGTCTTACTCTTTTACACCACAGCTGCCTTGCCCAGTGGGTAGAGCACAGGAAGCCCTCGACCCCTGGATGAGTGGACACATGATGCTTCAGGGAGCATGGCTTCTATTTTCCATCATTATTCATACCCGTAGGCCACAGAGGTGAGCAGCAGAGCCCTGCCCATCTTCGCTTCCTCTTCCTTCTCCCAGTGGTCCTCCCCACTCTCCCTGGGCCAGCCCCCTGCTCCCCGAGCTCCCTGGGTCTGAGGCTGTGGTTTGGGGAAGACGTGTGCTCTCCTCGCTCTCCCTCGTAGCCCACCCACCACCACGTGTCTGTGGCCACTCAGCCTGGGAAGGTGGTCCTGGCTCAGACCAGGGTCCTGTCCTGTTCCGTGCTCAGCGACCCGCGCCCAGATGACTGTGCCCCCAACAGCCCTGCTGCTGTAGCCAGTAACGCGGTGGGTGACGTTACAGGACGCACGCGCCCTGGAGAGCGTGCGGTCGTTGGGGGTCCATGGCAGACGGTTCAGTGCGCAAGCGTGTCAGCATGTGAAAAGGCAGGTTAAGTAAATAACATATAGACCACAGTCCCAATTCTGCCAAAATATTGTCACTGAAAAGACTTCTCCCAAATGGTAAGCTCGGTCCCCCACCCCCACCAGAGGCAATGGATTTATAAGTGGCTTTTACATTTTTCTTTATACTTTTTTATTTTCAGAATTTTCAAAAATAAACTTACAACTTTTCTACTTAGAAAAAAATTTTTTCTCCTTTAATATGAGGGAGAGATTGAAGCAGGGCCCAGTGGAAATCTGCAAAGTCCTGGAAGGCAGAGAAAGCATAAGTATCACATTGAACCAGCCAGGGCCCAAGGAAGCACTTAGCTACCCCCTTGGTGCCCAGCGGCTCTGGAGGCGGCCAGGGGCCCTGATGATGTGGTCACTGACCTGGCTGCTCAGGTGTTAAGGAGCCTTCTTAGCGGCTCAGGCAGGCCCCACAGATCACTACAGCCAGGGGTGTGGTGACTGTCAGCCGCTCAGCACACTCAGCTGGCTCTTCCCTCATCTTCCCCTAATCTTCTCATCTTCCTCATCATCTTCCCCTCCCCTAATTTGAGAAATCTGCTCCTGAGGTCTTCATCTGCATTCTGTGTGCATCAAGGCAAGCCCCTGACCCCTCACCCCAGCACACTTATCCTTCTGGAACAGCTCTTCCCACCATCCCTGTTCCTCGAGGCCCAAGAAAGACTTGGGTGGGGCGGGGAGGGGGAGGAGCATCATTGCGGGGCTTTTCCCCGGAGGCCCAGTCAGGCTGGGGACAGTAGCTCGGTCTCATTCTTTCTCCCCCAAGAGAGGAGGTTTCAGCCTTTGTTTTTTTTTTTTAATGACTCCTGGCAGGAGAAATGGCTGAATGGTTGTCTGAGAAGAGAGAGAGGCCATACAGAATATGGAAATTAGGCTGGAGGGGGCGGGCCAAGTGGCGGGTCTGGAACTACTGCTGAGGGACAAAACCCCTCCCGAGGAATCCAGTCTCTGCCCAGCGGGCCCTCTTCGTCAGAGCTCATGGGCCTTTGTTGGAGCAGAGGTCAAGTCCTGCCAGGGCTGACACTGGCCGTGGTGGGGCAGGGGGACAGAGCCCAGGTGTGCTGCCTCCCAGCCTGCCTTTCCACAGGCTGGCACGCTGCACGCACACGCCTCTCCAGGAGGATGCGCCAGGACGCTGCTCACGCCTGTCCCCTCCCCCTTAGGGATGGAACCTAACCAAGCCAAGCGTCAGCAGTTCTGCTTCAGATTTCACTTAGACTTGGAAACTAATAAAATCTCAGGAAATCTCTGTTCACTGAAATGCTTATTAGGCCAGTGAGCCGTTCTGCTCGGTTAGCTCCCTAACTGTTCGCTCACTGGGAACTTGGAACGCGGACTGGCATATAGTCAGCTCTTGGTCAGCATTAGTGTGGCAGGAGGTGAACAAAGTAGGAGGTCCCCTTTCCCCATAAACCTCCTTGTGAAAAGGTTTCTTCCTCAGCCAGGAGAGTGGAGTAACTTCCAGAATGTTTCCTGTCTTTGAGGATTTGGGGGCCTGATAGCCACCACACAAACTAATCCCACAGAATGTAGACATGGCAGGTTTAGGAACTCAGGACCCTGCGCTGTGCCCAGGGCGTACTCTGGCAGCTGTTTGCTCTGATTTTCCGTCACGTCCTTTGTTTGGGACATCTGCCTCTTTCTCCTCAAAGCTGCATACGCCCCCCATTCTCTTGCCTGGAGGTCTGGTTCATGATGGCCTTGTCTCCAGTTGGATCTAGTTTCCTGGTGGTCAGGCTTCAGTTCAGTATTAGCGGTACCCTAAATGTTTGTGAAGGCTTCTGAGGGAACGTCAGGGTTGCAGTGGGTTTTCAGAGCGTTGCTGCAGTGCCGCCCTCTCAGAGGCTCACTCTCGGGTCCTCGCTGAGGGGTCCTCATCGTCACCAGAAAGCCTGCCCCCTCTTCCCCCACCGCTTTTCCCCACTAGCATACCCTAGACCTGGGCCCAGAGTAACGACAGGAACTCGGCGTGGCGACTCTTGGATTCAGGGGTGACTTGGAAGCTGGTCAGACTTGAGAGTGGTGCCAGGGCCCAGAGGACACTCTGCAGGCCCAGGGATCTCTAGGGTCCCAGCAGAGGGGTGTGCCCTGCAGCCTGAGCAGAGTAGTCCGGCTTTAGAGCTGTCTTGCTTACGGCCTGTCCTCTGTGAGGCCAGATTTCTGTCACCAGGCACAGGCTTTCGGGAGGCTCCCACACCAGCAGTCACTGCAGCTTGGGCACAGAGGTGAAGCCACCAGGTAATGGTCTGCATGAGCTGGCCCCACTTACTAACCTTCTCTGTAAAGCGGGCATAAATAATATCCACCTCAACAGAATACAAAGTCCGGAAAAAATCCTGGAAACAGGAATTTAGGACACATCAGAAGTCATTTCAGATTGGTGGAGAAAAGATAGCTCATTCAAGAAATAGACCATCTGCTGCCTGGAAAAAAATATTAAGTGGACCCTTAAATCTTATGTCAAAATAAATTTGAGGCAGATTAAAGATTGGATTGTAAAAAATGAAACTGTGAAGTTACAGGGGAAAAACTGTGGAAGAATTGTTTTAAAAATCCCAGAAAGGATTTTCTAAGCCTGATGAAACTTTAGAGAAGCTCCATGAGAAAAGTGGGAGTTCCAGTGCAAGCAGACAGCTTCTGCCTGAACAAAGCCAGCGTAGCAGTTCAGAGACAAAGACAAACAGCAAAGACACGCGCCCAGCTCTTCATAGTAAAGCGTTGATTTCCTCACTGTGTAAAGAGTTCCTGCAGATCAAGTGCAGGATAAAGTAATTCCTGAAGCAGCAGCTGTGGCTGCTCACAGCACCCACCCCAGAGCTGCATGGACACGAATGTTGGGCTGAACTCGGCCCCACAGGTCACTGGTTCTCTCCGGGCCTCAGCTCCCTGAGCTGTAAAATGGGGTAACAGTAGTCCCCATTATTCAGTAGTTCAGCAAGTGCAAAGCATGTCGCACATGGAGGGGGGCAGTAAGTGCTGTGTATGTACTTGACAGATAAAACATGAAAGGATGCTTGAGCTCACCTACGAGTGGGCTGATCTTGTGTTAAGACATGCAGTGAGAAGCCATTTCTAAACAGCTGCACTGACAAGACTAAGACGTCTGTCAGCCTTCTGAACACACATACCCTTGCCCAAGCAACTTCTTTTATACCCTTTTTTGAAAATTTAAAATCGAAATATAGTTGACATGTGATATTAGTTTCAGGTGTACTACATAATGATTTGACATCTGGCACGTTATGAAATGATCACAGTGAGTCTAGTAACCGTCTGTCACCATGTGAAGTTATTACGACATTACTGACCATATTCCTTAGGCTGTACGTTATATCCCCATGGCTTATTTATTTTGTAACTGAAGTCTGTACCTCTTAATCCCCTTTACCCGTTCCCCTCCACCTCACCTGATTCCCCTCTGGCAACCACCTGTTCGTCCGCTTTATGAGTCTCTCTCCATTTTGGTTTGCTCGTTCATTTTTTAGATTCCACGTATAAGTGAGATCATACCGTATTTGTCTGTTTCAGCATAATGCACTCTGGACCCCATCCACGCTGTCCCAAGTGCCAAGATGTCGTTCTTTTTTTAAAGCATGGTTTCATTTATTTGGCTGTGCTGGTTGGTGGTTGTGGTGCACAGGCTTTCTCCAGCTGTGGAAAGGGGGCTACCCTCTCCACGTGGGGTACGGCCTGTGGGGCACCCCGGCTGCAGTAGTCACGGTTCAAGGCCCCCAGAGCACAGGCTCGGCAGTTGTGGCGCACAGGCTTGCTTGCCCTGCGGCGTGTGGCATCTTCCCAGACCAGGAATCAGCCCTGCATGCATTTGCAGGCAAATTCTTTTAACCGCTGAACCACCAGGGAAGTCCCCTTCCTGTTTTTTTGGCTGAGTAGTATTCCTGTGTGTGTACACCACACTACTCATCTGTCAGTGCTCCGATTTACAGTCTCACCAGCAGTGCATGAGATTCCCCTTTTGTCCACATCCTTGCCAGTACTTCTTTGTTGTCTTTTTGATAATAGCCATTCTGACAGGTGTAAAGTGATATATCTCCTTGTGGTTTTAATTTGCATTTTCCTAACAATTAGTGATGTTGAGCATCTTTTCATGTGTCTCTTGGTCATCTGTATGTCGTTAAAAAATGAGTAGAGAGCTATGGTACATATACACAATGGAGTATTACTCAGCCATTAAAAAGAAAACATTTGAATCAGTTCTAATGAGGTGGATGAAACTGGAGCCTATTATACAGAGTGAAGTAAGCCAGAAGGAAAAACACCAATACAGTATAGTAACGCATATATATGGAATTTAGAAAGATGGTAACAATAACCCTGTGTACGAGACAGCAAAAGAGACACTGATGTATAGAACAGTCTTATGGACTCTATGGGAGAGGGAGAGGGTGGGAAGATTTGGGAGAATGGCATTGAAACATGTAAAATATCATGTATGAAACAAGATGCCAGTCCAGGTTCGATGCACGATACTGGATGCTTGGGGCTAGTGCACTGGGATGACCCAGAGGGATGGTATGGGGAGGGAGGAGGGAGGAGGGTTCAGGATGGGGAACACATGTATACCTGTGGCGGATTCATTTTGATATTTGGCAAAACTAATACAATTATGTAAAGTTTAAAAATAAAAAAAATAAAAAAAAAATGAGTAGAGGATCTGAATAGAAAAATTTCCAATCAGGTTATTTGGTTTTTTAAATATTGATTATGAGTTCTTTGTATATTTTGGATATTGACAATCTTTATCTGATACGTTGTTTGCAAATATCTTCTCCCATTCAGTAGATTGCCCTTTCATTTTGTTGATAGTTTCTTTCTGTCTGAAAGTTTTTCAGTTTGATATAGTCCAATTTGTTTATTTTTGCTTTTGTTTCCTTTGAGAAGACAGATCTAAAAAATAGGGCTAAGTCTGATGTCAGAGTGTACTCCCTATGTTTTCTTCTGGGAGTTTTATGGTTTCAGGTCTTATATTTGAATCGTTAATCCATTCACATTTCATTTTTGTGTATGGTAGGAGAAAGTGGAACAACAGTTTTGATTATTTTGCAGGTAGCTGTCCAGTTTTCTGGACCATTTATTGAAGAGGCTGTCTTTTCCCACTGTATATTCTTGCCTCCTTTGCCTAAGATTACATGACCATGTAAGTGCGGCTTTATTTCTGGGTGCTGTGTTCTGTCCTGTCGATCTATGCGTCTGTTTTTGTGCCACTGCCATACTGTTTTGATTACTGCAGTTTTGTCGTATGGTCTGAAGACAGGGAGTGATACCTCCAGCTTTGTTCTTCTCTCTCGAGAATGGTTTGGCAGCAGTCTCTCTTCTTGATAACCACCACAGAACGATGCACATAGAGGGGGTTTGTGCAGCGCCACCTGTAAAAGCAGAAATTGGAAGCAGTCGTCCTTCAACACAGAACTGGCGTAAAAATGTATAATATTCACAGTTTCATAAATTTATAATCATCCATGACCCTGGATGATTATGCAGCTTTAAAAGAAAGGACAGGTCTCCATACACTGATGCAAAGTGATCTCCTATATATACTAAGTAGTTGTGAACAGTGTGTCAAGAATCGTATTTATGCAGGAATAAAGTGTGCATGTGTGTAGGTGCCCAGCTGGGGTCTGGAGGGATATCCAGGAAAGTGGGAACCATTGCTCTTGGGGGCTGGGGCTCTGTAGCTGAGAGACAGGCAGAACGCATGACTTTTCGTGTATCATAATCTGAAAAAAACCCTATCTTGTGACACCACTGTGAGTAACTAAAGACAGCACGATAGGGGTTAGGAGTGGTGAGTGCAGTCAGACCCTCTCAGATCCTAGCTCTACCACGAGATGTGTGACTTCGGATGTGTTTCTGACCTCTGTGGGCCTCAGTTTCCTTCTCTGTAAAATGAGGATGCAAACAGAACCTAACACAAGGTTGTGAGCCTGAAGTGGGCGAGTGCACGTGAAAGCTCCTCGTCCCTGTCACGCAGCAGGGACGCGACAAATGCCAGCCACCCTCCGTTTCGCCCTCTACTGCCCCTCCCTCCTCTCCCAGGCAGGTCTCCGCTTTGAGACTCCTGTCCTCCTTGAGACTCCTCTCCTCCTTGGGTGCCTGCCCCTGCCACCCACCCAGGGTGGCTGTTTTAACCTAAAATCACAAAATCGTATCTGTAAGGAACCTGGAAATTAATCCTGTTCTTCACCTTGGGGGGAGGGCCTCCCTTGGGGCTCAGCTGGTAAAGAATCCGCCTGCAGTGTGGGAGACCTGGGTCCATGGGGTTGCAAAGAGTCGGATACGATCCCCTTGGGGAGTTGTCAGATCTGCCCCCCAGGTAAATGCACATGGGCTCAGGTGGGCGAGGGCCTGTGCGCTGCCTGCTGTGGCCCAGGTCCGCGCCCTGGAGCCGCTCAGGACAGGTGGGCAGCCGGGCAGGTTTGTCTCCCTGCTATATGAGGCCCTGTGTAGCCCATCCTGGCCTCGCAGGGTGCCCCAGGGCTCACACCCTCATGGTGCTGGTGGCGAAGAAGAACTTGGCAAGGGGCCATAACAGGCTGGCCTCACGGCCTCATGCAGGAGGCCCTCACGTTCTCCTTTCTCCTCTCAGGGGCCTAACGTGATGGAAGATCAGGACCTGCGGGAAATCGGCATCAGTGATGCACAGCACAGGCGGAAGCTGCTCCAGGCCGCACGGTCCCTGCCCAAGGTGCCACCCGCAGCGCCTCAGCCTCAGCAAGGGGCAGGGCAGGCTTTGGGGCTTGGGGGCCACCAAGGGGGGTCTGCCCCGTCCTGGGAGCCCCACAGGGAGCACAGTGTCCTGTTCACCTCTTTGCCACGTTCCAAGGGCAGCAGAGCCCCAGGCACAGTGCACATGTAGTCCAGCCTCAGGAACAGGTCATCTGGCGTGGAGCCTGGTGCCCGCAGGTGTAGCCCATCACTTGGAGGCCAGGCCTTCCCCGAGGCCCGAGGCCTGGGGTGTGGGGCAGCACAGGAAGCGGTCTTTGCCTGGGGGGCTGTGGGCGGTAGGCCTGAGCCTCTCTTCAGCTCTGCTGGCACAGAGTCCCCTGGTCCCTTCTACTGCCAAGGTCTGAGGGCGCACAGACGAGTCCCCACGGACGCGCACCATCTCCTTGTCCCGCCAGGTCCATGACCATGTCGGGCATAGAAGGGGCCTCACAGACCCTCCTCCCCATCTAGCCTCACCTGACAGGGCACCTGCCTTTCTCACTGATTTCCCGCCTCAGCTGGGCCCTGATTCGGCAAACCTGGGGTGCCCGGGTGGTCCCAGGTGAGGCAGAGACAGCTGTGTGAGCCGAGGGACTCGGGTGCTGAGCTCATAGGCCCCTGTGGGTCCTCAGGCACTGTCCCACTCCTACCCCAGCCTCCAGTGTGGTCTCCCGCATCCCCGGGGTCCTTGTCAGCCCTGCCTCCTGTCCTCGCTGCACAGGTGAAGGCGCTGGGCTACGACGGCAACAGCCCCCTGTCAGTGCCCTCCTGGCTGGACTCGCTGGGGCTTCAGGACTATGTCCATTCCTTCCTGTCGAGTGGCTACAGCTCCATTGACACCGTGAAGAACCTCTGGGAGCTGGAGCTCGTCAACGTGAGTACAGCTCGGCGCAGGCCTGGCTGGTCAGTCCTGAGCATGAGTGTCCCTGGATGCCCAGTCGTCCCCTGACTGCTCCCCACCCCGCCCCCAGGTCCTGAAGGTGCACCTGCTCGGCCATCGCAAGCGCATCATCGCCTCCCTGGCGGACAGGCCCTACGAGGAGCCGCCCCAGAAGCCCCCGCGGTTCTCCCAGCTGAGAGTGAGTGGGGCGGGCGGAGAGGGAGGCGCGTGTGCTTTGTGCTGTCAGGAACTGAAAAGAATCCTTTAGGAGCTTCTCAGAGACAGTGTCACCTCTATAGGAAAGGAGCAGCTGAGCCGATCCCTCTCCTCCCAGTGTTGGGGTCAAGTGTTGGGGAAGTTAGGAAAACAAATACCCGAATCCCAAACGGCTAGGGCCATGTCTGAATGTCCCGTTCAGCTGTCTGGGGATTGGAGTCCCCTCGGGCAGTCTGACATGAGCCAGAGACAAAGCCTAGAACCCGGCAGGGCTGGGCCTTCCTGAGCTTCTGAAGGAAATCCCTGTGATTTTTAAAATCTCACCGATGTTTTGTTGCTCAATGCTCCTCATTTCTGACTGAAAAGTAGGTTAGACTGTGAGCCTATGGTTCAGGATGACTCTCCCCAGACCTGCAAGGCTGCTGGTGGGCAGTGGGTGGGCCTGGGCTAGAGTCTCAGCCTCAAAGTGGGCACGGTTTCACCCTTTCACACGTGAGGAAGCCCGGGCCCAGGCTGGTTCCGAGACCATACACTCCGCTGACATTCAGACATGGAAGCCAAGGAGACAGGGTGTCATCGGGAGCACAATGTCTCCTCAGGAGGGACCCTGAGATTGAGTCACGCATCCCCAGGGCCCGATCAGCTGTGGCAGACAGTTTTCTCTTTGAGAAGGTGGAGCGCGCTTCCCCGCCCTACAACCACCCCTCCTCCCTGCACGCTCCGGGCTGCCCACCTGCAGGGCCCAGTTGTCAGGGCTTTCTGGCTGGAGGAGTCTGGCCCGATGCCCAGCTCCTGCCCTTTCTCACCGACTCTCCCCTGGAGCTGGGCCCCGATACCAGTTTCTCACTGATCCCCCCCCGGGGCTGGGCCCTGATACCGGCAGCCTGAGGCCCAGCCAGGCGGCCCCCAGACTCACGGCTCTCCCCGCCGCAGTGCCAGGACCTGTTCTCGCAGACGTCGTCCCCGCTGAGCCAGAACGACTCCTGTGCCGGGCGGTCAGCTGACCTGCTGCTGCCTCCTGGGGACGCGGGCAGGAGGCCGCACGACAGCCTGCACGAGCCTGCGGCGCCCTCTCGGGCAGAGCGCTTCAGAACCCAGGTGGGCGGGCAGGGGGCCCAGACGGGGTCCCTGCACCCCTCCGGCAGGACAGGGCTCCCCCTGCCTGGCACAGGCCGTAGGCTTCATCCCGCCCCCCAGGTGTGGCCTGGCCCGCATCCCCCACAGGGCGAGCCTTCGCTCCATGTCTTTGACCCGCTTCTTCTCTTACGACTCACTCATCTCAGTTCTGGCCTCTGAGGAGTCCCCGCACCTTTGCACCAGCACAACTGTGAATTTTACAAGATTCAAAAAGCATGCTGTCTGGCAGTCTTAGTGACTCTGTATCAAGACTTTCCACCTTGCTGGGAGTCCTGAATTTCCCTTCGTCCCCATGCCTTCCACCCATGCCCTAGTTGAGGACCCCGTCACCCCCACACCCCGACTCCTGTCACGAGGACCCCTATAAAGCACATCCGTGACCACGGAGACATCCTCCCCGCTCCACTACCCCAGGATAAGATCATCTCCGACACCATGGAGCCTTCCACGTGGAGCTGCTCACGGATGGGCGGCTGAGGTCCCGGCTTCCCTACCTGTTCTCAGCCTGGACAGGCCTCACCTCTGCCCCAGCCCATCTGAACAGCTGGTCTGCCTCTGCCCTGGAGCTCCTGGAGGTGGCTGGCAGGCCAGAGCCAGGCGGGGCGCTCAGGAGCCCCTTGAGCGGCAGGCTGAACTGGGGCCCCATATGTTCTGCAGGAGGAGCACCGAGAGGCCAAGCTGACCCTCCGGCCCCCCAGCCTGGCTGCCCCCTACGCCCCTGTGCAGAGCTGGCAACACCAGCCGGAGAAACTCATCTTCGAGTCCTGCGGTTACGAAGCCAACGTGAGTAACCCCTACCTCCAGCCCAGGGCCCCCATGCTATTCTCAGCTCTTCAGCCGTCCCGGCATTGCAGGGAGGGGAGTCACGGGAGAGGGTCCAGGTCGGCTGGGCAATCCCCGCATGGTGACACAGGACACCTGAACGCGCCTACTGCTCGCTCCCACAGTATCTGGGCTCCATGTTGATCAAAGATCTGCGAGGGACAGAATCCACACAAGACGCCTGTGCCAAGATGCGGGTAGGCTGTCACGGGCAGTGGTGTATTGGGCGCGGCTAGGATGGCAGGCAGCAAACGGTGGCACCAGCTGCAGCTGCGGGGTCCTGCCCTGAGGAGCGGCGTTGACGGGCCTCCCGTTTGCTGTAGAAATCCACAGAGCACATGAGGAAGATCCCCACCATCATCCTGTCCATCACATACAAAGGGGTCAAGTTCATCGATGCCTCCAACAAGGTGTGTCCCCTCCCCGCCCTCACCCCCGCCAGCGGGGCGCCTTCCTCAGAGTCCCCGCCTGGTCCCACCTCCACCTCAGCCCGGTGTCAGTCTCTCGTGCACCCCCTCACCTGGGTCCCAGGGGACAGCTTATCTTCCTCAGCGTCCCCGTCTGGTCCCACCTCCACCCCGGCCCGGTGTCGGTCTCTCGTGCACCCCCTTACCTGGGGTCCCAGGTGACAGCTTGTTTTCCTCAGCGTGGGCTCCACTGGCCACTTCACTGCTCACAGGCTTTTAACGCTGTGATGCGCTTACTGAGCCCAGGACACCCCCAGGCCCCACGTTCGGGCCCTGGAGGGCAGAGGGGGCTGGATGTGAACATTTACTCCCTTGGCTGCTGTGGTCAGGGGTGGAGACCCCAAACCTAAATCAGAGGAGATTAGGCGCCACCCTCAACCCCCACCCCGCCAGAGAGCAGATGAGGAAGTGGCGTTTGGCCGACGCCCTGGGCTGGTGACGGGCACTGCAGAGCTGCTTTTCCCGCAGAATGTCATCGCAGAGCACGAGATCCGGAACATTTCCTGCGCGGCCCAGGACCCAGAGGACCTGTGCGCCTTTGCCTACGTCACCAAGGACCTGCAGACTGGCCACCATTACTGCCACGTCTTCAGCACGGTGGATGTGGTAGGTGGAGGCCACGCGGCCCACGCACTGGGTGCTGGCACCTGGCGGGCACCGAGCCGCGCCTGTCAGGAGCAAACGCCCGGCGCACAGAGCAGCAGTGGCTCGACCAGGGTTCTAGCGACAGCAGTTGCCCTGCTTCTGGCCGCGTGTGTGTTCCCGGGCCAGGGCTGCACCTCCCCAGGCTGTGGCTTGACCCTCCCGCGGGGCCGTCTTCCTGAAAAGCCCTCCACCTCCCTCTTGGGGACAGGGAGTCTCCTTCCCCCCAGAGCCCAGCTTGGGCTGCACCCTGGCGCCGCTGGGCTGACGGGAGGTGTTCATGTGGCAGCCCTGAGACGGGGCCTGTGCCAGGGCTGCTGCCCCCGGGTCTTCAGGGCCCCACTGGGGACCTCCGTCGGTGCTCTGGGCCCGGCCACGGCCTCTGGGCTTTGACATGCGCTGGCTTGTGAGCTAGGAACTCCCCTCCCTGCTCCTCACCTGCACAGCGGGACAGAATAACTATTTCAGGGCTTGTTCTAAAGAGGAAGTCCCCCAGAAGGTGCCCGTCCCAGTTCCTACAGCTCACCTTCTCTGTCATTTCTGGGCAGTAGGACCTGAAGCCACAGGGACCCCCAGGGCTCGTCTCTCCAGTAGAATCACCCACAAGGAAACAAAATGTGCGCTTTGTTCAGACTGTCCTCGGGACACACTTCGCTTTCAGGGCAGCCGTTGCCTGCATTGCTGCTGCCCAGCCTGTGTGGGGTCCTGGGGGGTTGGGGGGCGCCAGGGCGGTGTTCCCTGCTCCCTCCTCTCACCCTGTGCCCTGCCTCCTCCCAGAACCTGACCTATGAGATCATCCTGACGCTGGGCCAGGCGTTCGAGGTGGCCTACCAGCTGGCCCTGCAGGCCCAGAAGTCCAGGCCGGTGGGGGCCTCTGCCGCTGAGGTGATCGAGACCAGATCTTCCAAGCCCGTGCCGAAGCCCCGGGTGGGCGTGCGGAAGTCAGCGGTAGGTGGGGCGCCGGGTCCCAGGGCTCGGGGAGGAGCGGGCGTGGAGGGTCTCGTGCGGCCGTGACCCCGGCCTGTCTGTCTGCTTTGCTCGCGCCCCAGGTGCCGCCGCCCCCCGGTAGTCGCTGTTGTCACTGTCACACCCGCCCCGCCCACCGTCCTTCCTACCTCCCGCTGCCGTCTGTTAGTCCTGGAGCCAAGGTCTCTGCACCCGCTGTGTGTCAGTCTCCCCGCGTGCCCGTGAGCTCCTGGAGACGCTGGCGCCCCCGACCCCGCGTGCCCGTCTTCCCTGAGCTGCCCCCGCACCGTCCCCCCTGTGCTGTGGCCTGTCTCTCTGCTGTGTGTCCTCCTCTCTCCAGAGGTCAGGGTGCCCGCCGTGGTCTTGCCCGGGGGAGCTCTCTGGCCCCACGGTGTGGGTTTTCCAAACCCCTTCCCCGCTTCCTGCGCCATGGAACCGCCCAGGGACCCCAGCCGTTCCACGCGCCCGGGAGACAGCCTTCCGGGACGCTCCCGCGAGGTGCCCCTCCTGCTCCCCACCCCGGGAGCTGGCTCTCTGGCGGAGAATAGGGCACCCCCGGGGACACGGATGCCAGTGCGGCCCCTCTGACCCTGCCCCCTCCTCCTTGGCAGCTGGAACCACCTGACACGGACCCCGACGCCCAGTCCCACGCCAGCGTCTCCTGGGTCGTGGACCCCAAGCCAGACTCTAAGCGGAGCCTCAGCACCAAGTACGAGACCACTATCTTCTAAGTTCCGCCTCCGCTAGTCTCTCGTGCCTTCCGGTGCCTCTCTGCTCTTCTCAGCGCTCCTTCCGCCCGCTGAGGCCAAAGCCCACCCCCGCCCCGGGCCTCCCCTCCCGCGCCAGCTCTCCCAGCCACCGGACACTGTGAATCCCGCCTTGGTCGAGGACGGCTTGGCGGGGGGGCGAGTTGCCTTTGAGGTGGGGCAGCGGGAGGGCGTCGGCCGGCAGGCTCGCTGGACCCGGAGGGAGGCCGGCTCCAAGCAGCGGCCCCCCCCAATGGGGCGGGGCTCCCTGCCGCTCCTCCCGCAGCTTGAGTCCCGTGCTGCCGAGAGCTCGCCACGCCTCTCCCGACACAACCAACCACTGTGACCGCCTGGGGCCAGATCCCCTGCACGCAGCTCACGCTGGCCCGTGGCCTGTCTTCCTGCCATGAGACCTCAGCTGGGCCGGGGTCAGCCCGCTGTGAGGCCCCTGGGGCACATGCCTGGCTCCAAAGCCTGCGGCTCTGAGCGCCTAGACACCCACAGGCTGGCTCCACGCGCCTGGAGTCTTTGTCTCGGGGGTCTTGAGCTGCATGGAGTGGGATTGGCTTCTCACGCCCTGGCCAGGGAGTGACAGGCGGGCGGAAGAGGAAGGCCGCCCTGTGGGACCCGCAGGAGGGGGGTCAGTGCCCTGCACCTCCTCCCCTCGGGATGCCGCCGCCTGAGGGCGGGGACCTGGGCTGGGCAGTGCTTGCTGGCCCTTCTCCGTGGTGTGGGGTCAGGGCTCAGCAGCGGGGAAGGCGGCGCGGAGGCTGTGGAGGCCCCGCGCCCTTGGGTGGGGAGCCGCGGTTCCGTGGGGGGAAGCATAGCACGGAGCGCGACTCGGGGGGCACCGCCGCTCAGTGGCGGCGGTTCCTTTAGAGCCGAAACCCGGTGGACAAGCCGAGGTGGGTCTCCTGCCTCCTGCCCTCGTGCCTTCCGAGCAGATGCCTGAGCCACGGAGGGTGCTCGGGGAGGCCGCGAGGGACCTTCTGCTCTGCCTCCCTGTTTCCTCTCCGTCTCCTCCACTGTGCAGCCCCTTTGGTTAACCTTTTCCTCCCCCCGTTGTGTTTGCTTCTGCCAAGCTGAGCCACCGAGGAACCGACTGTGCTGCAGAAACAGCCGTGCGGAGCGCAGGCTCCCGCCACCGCCGCTGCCACCGCCGCCTCACCTGCATTGGAGACCCAGGCCCACCTCTGCCCGCAGGACTCCTCCCGGCTGTGGGCCCGGGCCCGCCGCCAGGCCTCGTGGAGGGAGCCCTGCCCCGGTGCCGAGCAGCCCTCCAGCCTCTAGCAGATGAGACTAGGGACTCCAGAGACCCTAGAAGTGACTTGTCCAGAAAACGTTTTTTAATAGAAAAGAATTTTTTTTTATAAAATTAACACTTGGCTCAAACCTCTAGGTTAAACTGCCAATCTTTAGACCAGTGGCCATACGGTCCGAGGGTCTGTCCTCAGGCCAGGGCATGGACGCGCTTGTGCAGCTCCGAGAGGAGGCGCTGGGTGAACCGAGTGGCCGGACAGGCGCCCCCTTCAGCCGCTGCTCCTTTCTGAGCCGCACACGGTTTCTCGTCCCTGCCCGGAGCCGAGCGCGGCTGTGGCGGCTTCCACTCCGACCCCAGCGGGCAGAGCGTAGAGGTCGAGCCAGGCAGAGAACGAGCAGGTCCCGGGCCGCCGTGGTCCGAACACCGCCCTGGGCTGCAGGCCACGGGCCCTCCGGTGACCTCAGGCCGGCTGAGTCGGATCAGAAAGGAGAGGAAGCAGCTGTGTTTGTCTTGGGCATTAACGGGTAGGTCAGCTGAGGCGGCTGCCTGCAGGTGTGTGATTTATCTAATCAGGTGTGTATGATTAGGACTCACTTTGGTCTGACTGTTGTCCTTTCAGCTCTGGGCTCACCCCAGGCTCTGAGGGCGGAGAAGGCTGGGCGCAGAGGCCGTTTGCTCCCCCAGCGTGGCCTCCAGGGCCTGCAGTGCCGCCGCCCGATCCATCCTGCTGGCTGGCTTTGCTTTGCGCCTTTGGTTGCGTCGCTCCTCCTGGAGGCAGTAGAATGGGAGGATCTTGATCACTGGGGCTGGACCAGGTCAGCTGTGTGTCTAGCAGCTCGCAGAGCAGAGCCTTTCCTCCCCAAGCAGGCCCTTTGCTGGCGCGGTGCAGTTGGTCCTGGGGTCAGTAGGTCCAAGGCCTTGGCAGCACCCCACCCCCCGGCCAGGAGCTCCGGGGGCGGGCCCCCTGCACCGTCCACACCAGGGGTGTGGGGTCGCAGGCCCAGGGGGTCGCCCTTACTCTGGGATGGAGACAGGTGGTCCTGCCCTTTCGGTACTAAACAAGGACTTCAACACCGGAAGTCTGACTTCACGTCCCGCCGCTCCCAGGGCCTGACGGTTCTACTGTGCAGTATTCAGCCCATCCTTCTTCCAGGGATGGACAAGGAGCCCAAGCTAGGTGGGGAGACTGCTGGTCCGGCCACAGCACACGTGCTGTGCCCTCTTCCTCCTGAGGAAGGCCGGTCTCCTCTAAGTAGGCCCCTCGTGGTGGGTGGTGGATCCATAAAGAAAACTGTAGACACTACGATGAGTTCTTCAAGCTGTTTTTTGTTTTTATGTCCTAGGTAGGTGTCTCCTCCTCTTGAAGCTGCTATATCTTATTTATTCAGGGTGTTTTCATATTGGAAAGCCTTGGCTAATCTGCTCTGGATTTTGAGATTGGTTTATTTCTCAGTAGTCAAAAAGGGAGGGGCTAGATCTTTTTTTACTCCTCCTCTGGGACAGGTACTCTCCCTTCCCTAGAAAGAAATATTATAACATTGAGGACAGGCTTCACATGGAGAAGCCTCGCTTCTGCACACGAGCGCAGCCCCGTTCTGAAGTGTGCAGGCCCTTCAGGCAGGACTCGAGATGGAGGCGCTCTCTGGTCCACCCTCTTCCTCGCAGCTGCTCCGAGTGAGCGGGGCTTCCTTCCAGACAGGCTCTGCCTCTGCGATGCTCACACCCCTCCAGGGCCTCCAGTGCTCTGGGGAGTCCCTTGAGAAGCCCGGGGCTGAGCAGGCCGGTCTGCCCTCAGCCTGTGTAGGGGGGCCCAGGCCTGCAGGACGACTGTCAGACGCAGTTCACAAAGTGTTGTTGCTAACGGTGTGGCAATGGGACTGAATTGTAATAAAATGTTATTTAATCTTTGTCTGTATTTTGATACTTGAATGACTTCCCCTTCTATTTTACTGTACATATAATTGTTAATCTGTCCGATTTTGTCTAAATTACGAACATCTTGTGGTACCAAGCGTAACCGACCTGTGCGACAGCATAGACTGACCTCACTACATGAGAGAGTGTAAATATTCCTGGGCTTTTGGCTTTGGTTTTGTTATTTTCGTAACTGTACAACTTAGAACAGACTGAATTAATAAATGAGAAGTGACATGAAACCAGCCTTACGTTGTGGAGTCTGAGTTGGAACATTTCCTGACGGTTTTCCAGCAGAAGCGCGGGCACAGGCCAGCTGCTGGCTCTGGGTGCTAATGAGGATCCACTCTGCTTGGCTGGCACCAGTCTGGGGAACTGGCTCCACCCGGCACTCTCCAACAGGAAGGGCTGCTGGTCAGCGTTGACCCTGCTCTGGTGTGAGGGCCCTGCAGTTACCTTCCCCTCCCCAGGTTCGGCTGGTCTGAATGCCGAGCAGGGCCTGGGCTGGTCAGCCACAGACTTGACTGAACGCCGGGGTTATCAGGCTGATGGAAGTCGAGAGCTCTGGAAGGAGAGTCTCCTTCAGGAATGCATTCAATTGTGGAGGCAAAGTTTTATACAGACAACTAGCTACCAGCCCAAGGCCACACAGCGAGGCTCTCCAGACATCCTGAGCTGTGGGGATGGGAGGGACGTGGTGCTCGCCAAGCCGGCTGGCTCCTGGGCTGCTGGTCAAGAGAGCGTTGGAAAGACAGGCAACGCTGACGACCCCAACAACCGCCCCATCAGCCCTCACCCCTGCCTGGGTATTGCCTTCTCTGCAGAGGAGAAACTGAGGCTCAGAGAGGTTAAAATGCCCACCCAGGGCTAGCCAGAGAGGCGCCTGCTCCTGCTGCTAAATCACTTCAGTCGTGTCCGACTCTGTGCGACCCCATAGACAACAGCCCACCAGGCTCCTCTGTCCCTGGGATTCTCCAGGCAAGAACACTGGAGTGGGTTGCCATTTCCTTCTCCAATGCATGAAAGTGAAAAGTGAAAGTGAAGTCGCTCATTCGTGCCTGACTTAGTGACCCCATGGACTGCAGCCTACCAGGCTCCTCCGTCCATGGGATTTTCCAGGCAAGAGTACTGGAGTGGGGTGCCATTGTCTTCTCGAGAGAGGCACCTAGAAACCCTCTAGTCCAGTGATGTCCAGCTGTCCTAGTTCATGTTGGGCACCCCAGCCTGCCAGGCCATAGACCACACTGCACTTGACCGAGGAGGAGCCAGAGCTGGACTGCAGGGAGAGGCACGAGGGTGGTGGGGCGGCCTCACAGCGGGGGTGGAGGGACACATCCCACAATTCGTCGGTCCACGCTCCCATCTCTACCCCCTGCTCCTCAAGACCTGGAAGCAGAAGCAGGGGCCAGGAATTGGGCACTGCCTCCAATGCCCATGCTTGCACTGTGGACCCCAAACCAGGCCTCCACGTGCCCCGCTCCCCATTCTCACTGGTCCCCCTCTCACAGATGTGGCGTGGACCGTCACCCAGGCTGCAGGGCTGTCAGGACGGAAGGTGCAGTGACCAGGGGGCTGGTCTAGACACCCTCTTGTTGGCCTCGGTGCCTCTGGCCTCCAACCTCGCAAGGGTCCAGGTCCCCCAAAACCCAGTGGGCGGGCCAGCAGGCCTTCTCAGCTCACAGCACTGGCCGTCACAAGCAGCAGCCGAGGGGGTCTCAGCTCCACCGCCCAGCACGGCCCCTGCAGCTCTGTGACTGCTCTCCTCAGGACTGGTTATTACAGTTACAAACAAGCATGTACCAAATTAAAGAATTTCCTCAACACCATAAAATATTTATTATTTAGTAAATAGAGCTGGGAAAAGCGGGTAGCCGTGGGGGTGGTGGGAATGGTGCAGGGAGATTTATATTGCTACTTACACCAAAATTAATTCCAGATGGTTCACAAAACAAAACCAGAAAAAAACCAACAAAGCTAGAAGAAAGAGAGTTTTTCATATGAGAAAGGTCTTTCCAAACATGTTACATAACTGAGTTCACTTTCTTAAGGATTTATATATTCAACTATATAAAAATCAAACATTTCTGCAAAGCAAAATGCATCATTATAAAAACAACTGAGAACAGTCTTTGCACCACATGTATGTAACGAAGGACAACTTGACAACAGCTATCAAAAGTAAATCAACTTCCACTTCCAGGAAGATTGAGTAGACAGACTTTCCCCTATTCTTCTTGCAAGTATAATTAAAACCCTGGCAGACATACCAGTGGGTACAAAGCCCAAACAAAAGCCTGCTCTCAGAGGACAAGGAAGAAGGCAGCCTGGCAAGACAGCTTTTAGACACGAACTGCTCTAATTCATCCAAGCATCACAGAAGAAAAACTGGCCCCTCCTTCCACAGGCCAGCAAAGGCCAAGTGGTAAGCCTAGACGTCCCTCCTCACCAGACATCAAGGTGCCCTAACACCCTCTGGGGTGGCATTAGAGGAGGCCTAACTGGGAACTTGCAATCACCCAGCAATTAGGTGGCTGCTCTTAACAACAGGAACCAAAATAAAGATCTCAGTGGATGGGCTCAAGAGCAGAATAAACAAGAGAAGAATCCACAAACTAGAGAATACAACAATAGAAATTACGCAGTTAGAAGAACAGAGAAACTAGACTTAAAAAAACAAGGAGTCTCAGGGACCTAACAAAAGATCAAACACATATGTCAGCAGAGTCCCAGGAGAGAAAGTGGGTGGGGCTGAAAGAGACCTCCATGCAATAATGGCTCAAGACTTCTCATTGACCTACAGAATCAAGAAGCTGAGCACACCCCAAACCAGATAAAAAGAAATCCATGCCATCACAATTAATTTTCTGAATATAAAAGACAAAAGAAAAATTCTTGAAAGCAGCAAGAGAAAAATGACATCTTACCTGTCGGGGAAAAATAATTTGAATGACAGACAGTTGACTTGTCAGCAGGACCGTGGAGCCCAGGAGGAAGTGGTATATTTTTCCAGTGCTGAAAGGAACTGTGAACCCAGACTTCTATACCCTGCAGAAATATCCTTCAGGAGTGAAGAAAAAATCAAGACATTCTCAGATGAAGGAAAACTGAGGAACTTATTCACCAGCAGACCTACCCTAAAAGAATGGTGACACTTGTCTAAATAGAAAGGAAATGAAAAAGGAAAAGAAAAAAATGAACCTTGAAACATCAGGAAGGATAAACATTAAGCAAAAATATGGGTAAATACAACGGACTTTCCCTCTCCCACTGAGTTTTCTAAATTATGTTTGATGGTTGAAGCAAAATCCTAGCACTGTTTAATGTTCTAAATGCAAGTAGAGGAAGTGTTTAAAACAATTTTATAAATGAGGAAGGTGAGGAGATATAAAACAAGATTTCTACACTTTAGTTGAACTGGTAAACAATGACACCAATAGACTATGGACAGTTCAGGTCAGGTCAGATCAGATCAGATCAGTCGCTCAGTCGTGTCCGACTCTTTGCGACCCCATGAATCGCAGCACGCCAGGCCTCCCTGTCCATCACCAACTCCCGGAGTTCACTCAGACTCACGTTATGTATGTGTATATACATATATAATAGCTGGAGCAAACACTAAAAAAAGTTATTCAAGGAGATAAAATCACAAAGAGAAACAGAAATGGAGTTTTTTTTTTAATGTTTTTAAGAAACTCACAGGGAGATAGGAAAAAGAACAGAAAAATAAAAACAGAATAACTAGAAAATTAAAAATTAATTGGCAGACTTAAGCCCTAACATATCATAATTACACTAAATTTAAATGGTCTAAAAAACATCAATTAAAAGACTGGAGGAGATTTTTTAAAATGAACCAACTACATAAGAAACCCACTTCAAATAACAATAATAGAGGCAGGTTAACAAAAAAGGATGGAAAAAGATATATAATACAAACATTAACCAAAAGAAAACAGTGGCTATGTTGATATAAAGTAGACTTCAGACTGAAAGGGTAACGGGCAGGAAAGCTAGGGGTCTCCAAACTGAGGAAACAGGCTGCAAGTGTCAGATTCTCCTTTCCCTTCTCTATACAAAGTTAAAAGGAGGTTTCTCTTAAAATCTTGTGTTGCCATGACGACACCTGGTTCCACCTGAACTTGCTGCTGCTGCTGCTGCTAAGTCACTTCAGTCGTGTCCGACTCTGTGCAACCCCATAGACGGCAGCCCAGCAGGCTCCCTCGTCCCTGGGATTCTCCAGGCAAGAACACTGGAGTGGGTTGCCATTTCCTTCTCCAATGCATGAAAGTGAAAAGTGAAAGTGAAGTCGCTCAGTCGTGTCCGACTCTTAGCGACCCTATGGACTGCAGCCTACCAGGCTCCTCTGTCCATGGGATTTTCCAGGCAAGAGTACTGGAGTGGGGTGCCATTGCCTTCTCCCCACCTGAACTTAACTTTTCTCAAACCCTGAGCTGACCAATGTGGTTTTTCTTACGGAAATGTTTTTCTTATGCTATGTTAATGAACTATGCAAAAGTGAAGTCACTCAGTCTTGTTTGACTCTTTGCGACCCCATGAACTGTAGCCTATCATGCTCTTCCATCCGTGGGATTTTCCAGGCAAGACTACTGGAGTGGGGTGCCATTTCCTTCTGCAGGGGATCTTCCTGATGCAGGGATCGAACCCGGGTCTCCCACGTTGTAGGCAGACACTTTACCATCTGAGCCACCAGGGAAGTCCCCTGGATTGAATTCCTCTCCCCCAGAGGCCAAGGATCCCAGCATTTTTCACAGCTCAGCAACAAACTTTCAAGAGCAAAGACAATCATAAGAGAGAAGAGGGTACTATATAATCATAAAAGGTCAGTGCACCAATCAGACATATCAATCCTAAATGTATGTGTACCAAACAACACAGCAGTAAAACATGTGAAGCAAAAACTGAGTTGAAAAGGGAAACAAATTCATGAATGCTCTGGGCTGAACTGTGTCCCTCCAAACTTTGTATGTTGAAGCCTTAACTCCCAGTTTACTGTATTTGGAGACAGGGCTTTTAGGAGGTAATTAAAGTTAAGTTAGGTCATAAAGGTGGGATCTTAATTCAGTAGGGTTACTGGCCTTACAAGAAGAGGAAGACAGAGAAAGAAAGAGAAACAGAGATGGAATTTTAAAATGTTTTCAAGAAACTCACAGGGAGATAGGAAAAAGAACAGAAAAATGAAAACAGAATAACTAGAAAATAAAAAATTAATTGGCAGACGTAAGCCCTAACATAGCGTGAAGATACACACAGGCACCAAAGAAAGGCCACGTGAAAACAGGCAAGGTGACTGTCTACAAATCAGGAAGAGAGTCCTCACCAGAAAATGACCCTGCCCGACCTTGATCTGGGACTTTGTAGCCTTCAGAACTGTGAGAAATAAATTTCTATGGTTCATTGTTACAGCAGCTTGAGCAGACTGATACAACAAATACAGAGCTGAAGAGTCAGCTCAGCTGGAAACTGTCAACCACGGTAGAACAACTAGAGACACCAGCAACGACACAGAGCACAGGGCCGCCAGCCAGCAGGGTCCCACTGACCGCGCTGTTACCAGCCCAGCAACAGCAGGATGGGCTTTTTTCAAGTGCTCTTGGAACATATTCCAAGACAGACCATTTCCTGGGCCATAAAATAAAGCTCAACATATTTAAAAAAACTAAAATAATAAAGAGTGTGTTCCTGAAACACAACAGAATCAAAATAGAAAATCAGTAACAGAAAGATAACAGAAAATTCTCTAAAACACTTGGAAATAACACAATTTAAGTAATCTAAGAGTCAAAGAGAAATCTCCAGGGAAATCAAAATAAACATTAAATTGAATGAATATGAACATACAACATATCCAAATTTGTGGGGAAGGGTAATGAAGTGCTGAAAAGGACATTCACAGCAGTAAATGCATACACTGGGAAAAAGGAAAAGGCTTAAATTCATAATCTATGCTTCTACCCTCAAGAACCTCAAAAACAAAAAGAGCAACATAAACCCAAAGCAAGAAGGAAATAATAAATGAAAACAGAAAATAGGGAAGTTTCAATGAAACAAAGAATTTGTTTTATGAAATGATCAATAAAATGGACAAATCTGTAGTTTTGTAGCAGAAACTTACAGAGGAGAAAAAGAAAAAAAAAAAAAAAAGGCCACCAACATCAGGGACGAAACAATGGCTGTTGCTACAGACCCTGCAGGCATCAGAGGAAACAGCAACCGAAACTACCACAAGTCTAAGCAACATGTTTAACCACCCAGAGCTGCAGGCCAATTTCTCAAAAAATCCACAACTCACCATGTGAAACAAATCATTTTAATCCATCATTAAAAACTGAATCCATAATTTTAAAAAAAAACCTAAGCCCAGATGATTTTACTGAAGAATTCTACCAAATGTTTAAAGAAGAATTAATACCAATTCTACACAATTTGTTTCAGAAAACAGAAGAGGAGGAATGGCTCCTAATTAATTCATTCCAAGAGCTAATATTATCCTGATGCCAAAACCAACAAAAGAGATACAAAAAAAGAGAACTATACACTAATACCACTCTCAGGAATAAAGGCATAAAACATCGGTAACAAATTATTAGCCAATAGAATTCAGATACATATAAAAAGAATTTTACATAACCAAATGATGTTCATTCCAGGGGTGCAAGGCTGATCAACATTTGAAGATCAAGCAATGTAATAAGGCATATTAATGAGCTAAAGAAGAAAAATCACATCAATTGTTGCAGAAAAATACTTAACAAAATTCAATACTCATTCATGAATTTTAAAAGGTTATAAAAATGGAAATAGAGGGTGAACAAGAGATCCCTAAAGATGTCCCCAGGCTTCTCTGGTTGTTCAGTGGAAGAATCCTCCTGCCAGTGCAGGAGACTCTGGTTCAATCTCTCAGTCAGGAATATCTCCTGGAGAAGGAAATGGCAACTCACTCCAGTATTCTTATCTAGGAAACTCCATGGACAGAGAAGACTGGTAGACTACAGTCCATGGAGTCACGAGAGAGCTGGATAAGACTGAGTGGCTCAGCAACAACAAAGATGCCCACATCCTAATTAATCAACAGAACTTGTGAATACGTTACCTTATGTGGCAGAAGACACTTCACTAATGTGATCAAGATCAAGGGTCTTGAGATGGGGAGGTTATCCTGGATTATCTAGAACAGGCCAGTGTAATCACCAAGACTATTAAAAAAGAGGGGAGGAGGGTCAAAGTGAGAGAGGAAGTGACAGTTTAGCAACTGCTTAGAAGCTGGAGGAAGTGGCTACCAGCCAAGGAATGTGCAGTGTCTCTAGAACCAGAAAAAGCCAAGGAAATAAGTTCTTCCTTGGTGAGAGACCAAATAATGGCCACCCAAAGATAGCAGGTCCTGATTATTAATACTGGAACCTATCACTGTTCCTGTATCAGTTTCCCAGGGCTGCCAGAACAGAGCCCCACACACTGGGGCCTAAATAGACAGGACATTTGTTTTACCTGAAGTCTCTAAGTCTGGAATCAAGGGGCAGCCGAGTTGGTTTCCTCTAAGGGCTGGGAGAAATATCAATAACCTCAGATATGCAGTTGACACCACCCTTATGGCAGAAAGTGAAGAGGAACTAAAAAGCCTCTTGATGAAAGTGAAAGTGGAGAGTGAAAAAGGTGGCTTAAAGCTCAACATTCAGAAAATGAAGATCATGGCATCTGGTCCCATCACTTCATGGGAAACAGATGGGGAAACAGTGTCAGACTTTATTTTTCTGGGCTCCAAAATCACTGCAGATGGTGACTGCAGCCATGAAATTAAAATACACTTACTCCTTGGAAGGAAAGTTATGACCAACCTAGATAGCATATTCAAAAGCAGAGACTTTACTTTGCCAACAAAGGTCCGTCTAGTCAAGGCTATGGTTTTTCCAGTGGTCATGTATGGATGTGAGAGTTGGGCTGTGAAGAAGGCTGAGCGCCGAAGAATTGATGCTTTTGAACTGTGGTGTTGGAGAAGACTCTTGAGAGTCCCTTGGACTGCAAGGAGATCCAACCAGTCCATTCTGAAGGAGATCAGCCCTGGGATTTCTTTGGAGGGAATGATGCTAAAGCTGAAACTCTAGTACTTTGGCCACCTCATGTGAAGAGTTGACTCATTGGAAAAAGACTCTGATGCTGGGAGGGATTGGGGGCAGGAGGAGAAGGGGACGACAGAGGATGAGATGGCTGGATGGCATCACTGACTCAATGGACGTGAGTCTGAGTGAACTCCAGGAGTTGGTGATGGACAGGGAGGCCTGGCGTGCTGCGATTCATGGGGTCGCAAAGAGTTGGACATGACTGAGCGACTGAACTGAACTGACTGAAGGGCTGTGAAGGAGAATCTGTCCCAGGCCTCTTTTCCAGCTTCTGGTAGCCTGAAGCAGATGACATTCTCCCTGATTCTTTACACTGCTGTACTTCTGTATGTGTCTCTTCATGTGACACATGTCTTTTCATAAGGTCACCAGACAGATTGGATCAAAGGTCCACACAACTCCAGTCTAACCTCATATTAAATAAGTACACCCGCAGTGACCCTGTTTACAAATGAGGTATGGGGGCGATTAGGACTCAACGTAGGGACTTAGGGATGGCGTGAGGGAGACACGATCCATAACAATTACCTATGTGATTAAATTAATGATCTTAAAATGGGAGATTATCCTGGATTATGTTAGTGGGCCCTAAATCTAGTGACAAATACCCTTATAAGAGAGAGGCAGAGGGAGATTAGATACACACAGAAGATGACCATGTGACCCTGAGGTGACCATGGAGCCACAGGCTAAGGAATCTAGCAGCCACTAGGGGCTGAAAGGGACAAGGCACGCATCCTCCCCTAGAGCCTCCAAGGGAACGCAGCCCTGCCAGCATGCTTCTTTCAGCAAGACAGACTGATCTCTGGTTTTTGGCCTCCAGAACTGTGAGAGTCTTTCTTTCTGCTTTTGTTAAGCCACTCCGTTTGCAGTCATCTGCTGTGGCAGCCATAGGAGATTAATACATCCCTAAGCCTCCTGCAGCTCTGCCCGCACCTTCATTTTAGTCCATAACACCCACTATGAACCTCTCACAGTCAGAACTGTAGGATAATAGATGTGCATTGTCTCAAGGCACTAAACTTGTAGTACTTTGTTACAGTAGCAACAGAAAACTAATACAGAGGAGAACTTTTTCAACCTGATAAAGAGCATCCACAAAAATCTACAACACTGGGGATTTCCCTTGTGCTCCAGAGGCTAAGACTCAATATGTCCAATGCAGGGGACCTGGGTTCAACCCCTGGTCATGGAACCAGATCCCACATGCCACAACTAAAGAGCCTGCATGCCTCAACCAAGACCCAGCAGAGCCAAATAAATAAAAATTTTTTAAACCTACAACATTGTGTTTAACAGTGAAATACAATGTTTTCCCCCTAAGACTGGGAACAAGGAAAGGACTCCACTATTACCAGTCTTAAAATAAGAGTTTGAACCAGTGCAATAAGGTAATAAGAAAATAAAAAGCATTCATAACAGAAAGGAAGAAATAAAACTGTGCCTATTTCCAGATCACATGATTGTCTATGAAGAAAATTCCAAGGCACCTACCCAAAAAAATGTTGGAATAAGTGAGTTAAGGGAACACTCTGGCAGTCCAGTGATTAGGACTTCACACTGAGAGCCTGGGTTCAAAATTCAGTCCTTGGTCAGGGAACTAAGATCCCACAAGCCATAGATGGTGCAGCCAAAACAAACAAAAAAATCAGTTGTATTTCTGTATACTAGAAATGAACATGGGGATACCACAGTTAAAAATAAGATACCACTTATAATCACTCAACAAAATAAAATGATTAGGCATAAATCTAGTAACACACGTTCAGGACTTGTGTGATGAAAACTACACAATGCTGATGAAAGAACTCAAGATTTAAGGAACTAGAGAGACAGATACTATTCATGAATTGGAATATTCAACAGAGTAAAGATGTCAATTCTTTGGAAACTGATACATAGGTTAACATAATACCTATCAAAATCCCAGCATGGTTTTTTTATAGACATAGGCAAGATTAGTCTATAGAAGGCAAAGGAATTAGAAGAGGCAAAATAACTTTGAAAAATAATAAAGTCTGAGGAATCAGGCTACCCAATTTTCAAGACTCACTATACAGCTATAGCAATCAACATTGTGTGGTATGGCAGAAAGAAAAATAACACAGATCAGTGGAACAGGAGACAGACCCATGCAAAAATGCCTAGTTCTTTTTTAACAAAGGTATAAAAGAAACTCAATGTAGGAAAAGATTGCCTTGTCAACAAATGATGCTGGAGCAATTGGATATCCACAGCTAAAAGAAAATAATAGTATCTTAACCTAAGTCTCACATCTAACATAAAAATTAACTTCAAACATAAAACTATAACACTTTTAGCAGAAAAACACAGGAGAAAATCTTTGGGACCTAGGCCTGAACAAACAGTTCTTAGACTTGACACCCAAAGCACAATTCATAAAAAGAAAACCTGGCAAACCAGACTTCATCAAAATTGAAACTGGTGGCCCAGTGGCTAAGACTCTATACTCCCAATGCGGGGGGCCCAAGGTTCAATCCCTGGGCAGGGACAGAGGTCCCACATGCTGCACCTAAAACCTGCAAAGGACATGATGAAGGAAGAGAAAAGACTACGTGCAGAATCAAAGAAAATATTTTCAAATTACGTATCTGACAAGGGTCTAGTATCCGAAATATATAAAGAATTCTTACAACTCAACAATAACAAAACAACCCAATTCAAACATGGGCAAATGACTAAAATGGGTATTTCTCCAAGGCTATACAAACCCCAATTATCATATGAAAAAATGATCGACATCACTAGCTGTTAGGGAAGTGCAAGTCAAAGCCACAGTGAGGTTCTACTTCACACCCACTAAGACACCTATAAGTTAAAAAAAGAAAGAAAAAAGAAAACAAGTGTTGGTGAAAATGTGGAGAAAGCAGAACCCTCACACATTGCTCACGGGAATATAAAGTGGCACAGCCGCTGTGGGAGACAGTTCAGTAGTTTCTAAATAATTGCCTATAGAATTACCATGTGACCCACCAGCGCTACTCTTGGATATATGGGTATATCCTCAGAGCACGGAAGACAAGTGTCCAAACAAAAACGTGCACACAAGCACTCACAGCAGCACTGCTCACAGAAGTCAGAAGGTGAAACAATCCAAATGTCCATCGAACAGATAAACATTTGAAATATCTATACAGTGTTAGTCGCTCAGTCATGTCCAACTCTTTGCGACCCCACAGACTGTAGCCCACCAGGCTCCTCTGTCCATGGAATTCTCCAGACAAGAGTACTGGAGTGGGTTGCATTTCCTTCTCCAGGGGACCTACCCAACCCAGGGGTTGAACCCAGCTCTCCTGCATTGCAGGCAGATTCTATACCATCTGAGCCACCAGGGAAGCCCCCATTGTATCTGTATAATGGGATATTATTTAGCCATTAAAAGAATTAAGTTCTGAAATGCACTACAATATGATGAATCTTAAAAACACACCAAGTGAAAGAAGTCAGTCACAAAAGACTTCATATTATGATTACATTTATCTGGAGTCAGAAAAGCCACTGAAATAGAAAGCAGATTAGTGGCCACCAGGGACTGGGGAAGGGGAAATGAGAAATTGAAGTCTGTGTCCTTCAAACTGTGGGCAGGACTGAATGGAGCTATCTTTCCTTGAGGTCAGGATCCCTGTCTCCTCCACATGGAAACACAGGGAAATAAACGCAACATTTCTAAGAAATCGCTCACTCTAGACCTTAATGATGAAGCACAAAGCAGTTCCACGTCAGCCCAGCCTCCGCACCCACCAACCGGGCAGTCCTCCTCTCAGAAGCCCCTTCGGAGCACTTCAGCCTCTAAGATGATGAGGCTTCCAAAATACGGATTTTTAACAAATTCAGACAGTTGCAAATCAGAGAAGCTGTCTAGGCAAGCCTGGCTGTTTATTTAAACACACCCCCGAGCCTGGGCGTCCCCATCCTGAGGCTGTCTAGCTATAAGACTGGAAACTGAACGACCCAGGACCTCCAGCTTTTCTGGTCACAGCAAAGGTCCGCTGGTGGCCTGGCTCTGTCCCTAACTAGGCTCTACTCTAAAACGGCAATCAGGGACTTCTGGGTGGTCCAGGGGCCAACCTTCCCAACACAGGGGTCCCAGTTCGAGCCGTGATCAGGAAATTAGATCCTCCATGCCCAAACTAAGAGATCACACACTACAACTAAAGATCCTGAGTGCCACAACTAAGACCCGGCTCAGTCAAATAAGTAAATTTTTTTAAGAAGTCAATCAGGAGAAACCCTGGGCTAATGGAACTCAAATCCCCCTTTGGATGTTCTTCTAAGAGCAAGTGTGCTATACTTAGCTCCCTCTGTCTCCTGAAACGGTGAGAATGTTGGCTGTCGTCACAGTACCTTGAGAGCACATAGGTGAATCCCCATTTTCTCTCTTGTCCTCTGCCAAAAAAAGGGCCAGATATGAAGGGAACACTTCCTATTTCAGCATCCTAGGTCAGAGCTGACCAGCCACAGTCAGCCCGGGAATGAGGGGCTGGATCTCAGCAAGCCCAAGTCCTTCCTAGAACAGCCCTCGCTTGTGATGCCAACAGCAGAGCTGCCAGGGAAGAGTCCCAGCCTGGAAGTGGGGAGAAGGGAGGAGGTTCATCCACCCAGGATGCCCACGTGGCCTCTGCAGGGAAGATCAGGGGGCTTCTAAGCTTAGAGAGGAGGGGACAGGAGACTCACTCTGCCCCTCAGCTAGAGAACAGGACCAAGAATAAACCTGACCAAACCAGTCATCACCCCAACTGGCCAAGCTGGACTCTGGACACCGGGCAGGGAGATCCCATGATCAGACGTGTGCTCAGCAGGAAGCCGCAAGGAGTCAACACCCACTCTCGCCTGGCCCCAGCTGGCACCCTGCTTCAGGAGCTGGCACCCTGCTTCAGGACCTGCCCCAGCAGAGGGAGCTGAGCCGCTTACTCCTCCGGACCCCTTATTGCGTCATTTGAAACCTTCAGCAGGGGAACATTCCTGGTGCTCTGGCGGCTAAGACTCCCAGCTCCCAAAGCAGGGGGCCTAGGTTTGATCTCTGGTCAGGGAACTAGATCCCACATGCCACAGCTGGGAGTCAGTCTGCCACAACTAAAGATCCCACAGCTAAGACCCAGCATAGCCAAATAAAACTTTAAAAAAAAAAAAAAAAAGAATGAAACCTTTAGGGGAATTTGGTCCTGGAAATGAGGTTTCCAATAATTTTTTTCAGTCATGCCCAAATCTGAACTGAATTAGACAAAACAAACTCCTAAATTCCAGAAATACACTCACACTTTAAGTAATTCCACAGAGTTTTCAGAGCCCTTAGAGAAATACCTTTACCCTCAGAGAACAGTGTTAGTACCGGGTGTCTTAGCTTCTCTGCTCCGTGTGCTGAAAGCGGCACCTGGAGGAAAAACCGGGGCCTGCTGGCTGCTCGGCTAGTGGGCGGCTGAGCATGCAGGGCCTGGCCACGGCTGCGGCACACGAAGCGGGGGCTTGCTTGCAGTTCAGAAGTTTATTGGTGGACGCATTTGGGCCAGCTGGAGCTCACACACGAGGTCACTACAGCGTGGCGCGCTGGCTGCAGGCGGGGAGAGGGTGTGCTGCTTGGTGACATCACCCCAGGAAGATGGCGGGCTTCGCTACTGGGTCCAAGGAGCCAGGGCCCGAGCCAGCGCCATCAGAGAGATGCCACTTCTGTCTCCAGCACCTGAGCTGGGGGGAGGAGGCTCTTTAAGATCTCCGTGTAGTAGGGGCCGAACACCTGCTGATTGTGGTGTGTGAGGCTGACGAACTTCTGGCCCAGTTCTGCCAGCTCTGCCTCGATGAGGGTGAGGCCTCCAGGGAGGTCCAGCAGAGACCGCTGCACACCAAGAACCAAACAGCATTTGAGGAACAAGTGGATCCGCTGATCTGTGAGTAGGGAAAGATAGTGAGAAGGCAAATAATCTTCAGGGGGAAACACTGCCCACCACACTCCTAACTTCAAAGTTAAATGAGATACACACTGACCCACCCACTCACCTAGAGAGAAGGACATCTGTTTTGTTTGGAAAGGGACCCAGCTCCTAAGGACAGAGCAAAGATCCAAAACTACTAGGCTAGTACATTTCTATTCAAAAGATTCCTGAAGTATCCGTCAGATAGATCCTATTGTCTGATGCAACAGGAGGATCTTCGACTGACCCTTCAGATGGCTGAGGTTAAGAGCTAAGTCAAGTTCACAGCTGCCAATTCAACGTGGGAGAGGGGAAATCCCTGCTTTGGGGACATGTCCCCCAACCTAATTCAGCATCAATTTCTTGTTGGCAGGGGGTGGGTGTCACATGTCTTGGACTGTAGCCAGAAATGACCCAGAAAGTCAAGGATGACTTAGCCAAGTTGGACAGTATGCCAAATCTTTGTGACCCCATGAACTGTAGCCTGGCAGGCTCCTCTGTCCATGGAATTATCCTGGCAAGAATACTAGAGTGGATTGCCATTCCTCCTCCAGGGGATTTTCCTGACCCAGGGATCGAACCCACAGCTCCTGTGGCTCTTGCTTTGGTGGGCAGATTCTTTACCACTGAGCTACCTGGGAAGCCATCAGAAATGACCCAGAAAGCCAAGGATGACTTAACCAAGTTGGACAGTATGCAACACCGAGAAGCCATGAATTGCTGGTGCAAATCTCCCTTAGAACCAACAGAGTCAGTCTTTTTTATCTTCTTAAAAAATTTTTGGTTGCACCTCACAGCATGCAGAACTTCCCTGACCAAGGATCAAACCCGAGCCCCCTGCAGTGGAAGCGTGGGGTCTTAACCACTGGACAACCAGGGAAACCTCATAGAGGCAGTCTTTAAACTAAAAGGCATGTATTTTCAACCCAGCATTTTGCAAAAACTAAAGCCTACCCAGTGACCTGTCCAGTTATCACACTTTTTATTGTTAAATGGCTCGGTGAGCAATGTCCAGGGGTCGGGATCGGCCTCTCCCTTCACCATTCTCGCCCCGACGGGCACACTCACCAATGACGCTGCGGACACAGTTCTCCTTCCTGGCGACGTCCTGGAGCTGCCCTATCAGAGAGGCCGTGTTGTCGCTGCTCAGAGCAGCCAGGCCCATGTTCTTGAGGCTCTGGTGGATCTCCTGAGCCACCTGTTCGCTCACAGTCAGCACAGCCTCCTCCTCAGGCCTAGACCATGGAGGAGAGTGAGCTGGGACCCAGGGGTGGCCACGAGCCCCGATGCTCCACACCGTAAGTCAGGCCCACACCAGGGAGACGCCCGGCCACCCTGCCGCCCTCACCCCAGACCCTGGGAGCTTGAGCCCGGTGGGCAGGGCAGGGTTTCCACCGTTACCCTCCAGACAGTATTCTCTGTGTGATACCACGTTCTTCTTAGAAAACGAGATAAACTATAAAATCAGCTCTGGACAGGGGTTGCATATCCACTCAGAACGTTCCAACTCCATGTAATATATATATGTGCACTTTTAAGACTTTCTTGGACATTTTCCACGGTCATCTGTCCTGCTCTCACAATTACAATAACAAACCTGGCCTTTGGATTCCACTGTTTCCTCTCCCAGGGTGTGTCACCCTGCACGCAGTAGGCGCTCAGCCAACACTGCTGACTGGCTCCTGGAGTTAGGTAAGACCAGCCCACACAACTAGAGAAAGGCTCCTCTGTAGCAACAACATGGAATCATTTTACAGTAAACAATCCTCCTTACTGCCCTGTTGGAAGAAAGTTTTATTTTTCTTTGTCAGAAGTCTCAAGGGAGATAAATTGGAAGATTGAGATTGATGCATATATTCACTACTACATATAAAACATATCACTAATAAGGACCTGCTATGTAGCACAGGGAGCTCTACTCAATACTCTGTAACGCCCGTGCGGGAAAAGAATCTTAAAAAGAGCGGATAAATGTGTGACCGATTTACGTTGCTGTGCACCTGAAACTAACACGACACTGTAAATCAATTACACCTCGATAAAAATTTTAAAAAAGCAGCCTCAAGAGCACTTAAGGAAAGACACCCCGCATCTCTGTGGCTGAGTCCACAGGGCCTTTCTGCGGTTCATGGGAACGCGAGGCATCCTGCCTCAGCCGCCGTGTCCTCACCCCACTTTGGTCTAAAACAGACCTCTGCAGCTCACCTGGACTTGAACTCCTCCAACAGGGCTCTGGTTACGCGTTTCAGCTTATCCACAAACTGAGGTGAGCCAAACAGGACGCTGCCAGAGAAGCTGCTGGAAACCAGCAAGACGGAGGCCAGGATGGTTAGCTGGCGCAGCTGTGCCTCCAGCTCCTGCAGCCGCGCTCGGTCCGTCAGCAGGGTCTGGGGGGCAGGCGGGGCGGGCCGTTAGGGGGCGGCCCCGGGCAGGCCCTGCGCCCGCACCACAGGGCCGGGCGCCCCCTCCTACCTCAGGGAACTCGTCGTCTTCAGGGTCCCAGAGGAGGAGGTTCAGGAAGCCCTGGGACAGCACCATGGTGGGGCTGAGGGGCTCCGGGCTGCTGGCCGCCTCGCCGGGGGAGGAGCAGGGCGAGCTGGCAGCGTCGGCGGCGTCGGGGCCGCTGGGCGGTGGCGCGGACAGCTGTGCGGCCGCGCGGGTCAGCCAGCGTGCGGTGTGATCCAGGAGGCCTGCGCAGAGCGGAGGCCCCCTCAGCACCGCCCTGCGGCCTGGGGACCTCGGGTGAGGTCTCCTCCCCTCAGCAGGGAAACGCTTTGGTCGGGCCAGCAGCCTTCTGCCGCCCCTAGTCTGAGCGAGAAACTCTGTTCTTAAACAGAGGCAGAGTTCCCTCCCACATCATAAAGCCAGAACCCAAGGTCATACTCCCCACCCCCACCCCCGCTCTCCCTCAAGTTTATATACATACTGGGCTGCTTGTTGAGAAGGTCCTGAAATTTCGCTCGTTCGTACTGGATGGAATGTTCCTGCAGCTGGGGCTGAAGGCTCTGGATAGTGTAGTTCACCATGTCCATTTTCATCAGGCCCAGAACCTGGAAGATCCCTCTGACACAGGAGAAAATGGAATATTTATACTATGAAAGGATGTTTCCCTACTTTCTCCAGTGGGGGCGGGGCGGGGAGCCTACACAAGGTATCATTAAATCACTGTATTCTAGAGGTGGGAGGGGCTTTAGGTCTGGCCTCTGAAATTTACAAAAGATGGCACTGTGGCCCAGGACCCAAGGCCCAGAGTGAATGACTGGCAGCACTAGCAGCAAGTAAGTCTCTGGATGTTGCAGCCTTTGGACTTTTTCACACCAGCCATTCTATGTCTCTTTAAAAAAAAAAAAAGTAGTCAGTAGAAGGAAATACATCAGCATGACAACAAATCTCTCTGAACAGTAAGATTACATCTGATGTTATTTCTGATGCTATTTCTGGACAATTCACTTTTTTTTTAAACTTTCTGGGTCTTGGTTTCTATAACTCTGAAAAAGGGATCGTCTCCAATCTCTATCTTCACATTGTGTGAACTGCAATAAGAAAGCCTGGCATAGGGGTGTCTGAGTTCCTTGGAAGAAAGGATTACATACTCCAGTGACCTACGGTAGGATGGTACACAGGGAGCCAAATCAATCTAAGGCCATCTTCAGAAAAGAAAAGCGAATGGACCACGGAAAAGAGGAGTCCAGTCAGGTCTTCAGTGGGGAAGAGACAGCAGCTGTGAGTCAGTGTCCCGCCCAGCTGTGCCCGGCCCAGTGGTCAAGCTTCACACCTCAGTAACCAAACAGGGTCTGAGATGTTCTCCAGTTTCTGCACTGCCTCATCACGAACCGGTGCACACAGCAGAGTCATCATGTTGAGAATGTACTTGGAGAGATGAGGGACATTCAGGGCCCCGTGTTCTGCTTCCTGCGTAAGGAGGTCCATGTCCAGGGCTTCTTCAATCTCACTTCTTAGGCGGTTCTGGCGTGGTAATAGCAGCGACAGCAGGATCTGCCCAGGAAAGAAAGTCAGGGGATGAGATGCTTTCTGTTCAGAGCCCCCAACTCTCTCTAATGGACAATCCCCCTTCAGCCAGAGACATCCCAGCCTATGTCTTTTAAGGATCAAGAAGTTAGGTCCCTTACAAAAAGCACATGAAAAGATGCTCAACATCACTCATTATTAGAGAAATGCAAATCAGAACTATAGTGAGGTATCACCTCACACTGGTCAGAATGGCCACCAAACATCTATAAACAATAAAAGCTGGAGAAGGTGTGGAGAAAAGGAAACCCTCTATATACGGTTGGTGGGCATATAAACTGGTACATTCAATGTGGAGAACAGTGTGGAAGTTCCTTAAAAAACTAAAAATAGGGCTACGATACGTCCCTGCACTCCCATTCCTGGGCATATATCCAGAGAATACCATAATTTGAAATAATACATGCACTCCAATGTTCACGGCAACACTACTTACAATAGCAGGACTACTGGAAACAGCCTAAAGTTCATCATCAGGGATGGATAAAGATGACGTCATGCATATATACAATGGAACATTAGTCATGAAAAAGAAAGAAAGAATGCCATTTGCATAGACGGACCTAGAGACTGTCATACTGAGTGAAATCAGACAGAGAAAGACAAATATATGATATCACTTACATATGGAAACTCCAGAAAGAATGAAGAGATGGAGCCAAAGCAAAAACAGTACCCAGTTGTGGATGTGACTGGTGATGGAAGTAAAGTCCAATGCTGTAAAGAAAATATTGCATAGGAACCTGGAATGTTAGGTCCATGAATCAAGGCAAATTGGAAGTGGTCAAACAGGAGATGGCAAGAGTGTATGTTGACATTCTAGGAATCAGCGAACTAAAATGGACTGGAATGGGTGAATTTAACTCAGATGACCATCACATCCACTACTGCGGGCAGGAATCCCTTAGAAGAAATGGAGTAGCCATCATAGTCAACGAAAGAGTTTGAAATGCAGTACTTTGATGCAATCTCAAAAATGATAGAATGATCTCTGTTCATTTCCAAGGCAAAACATTCAACATCACAGTAATCTAAGTCTATGCCCTAACCAGTAATGCTGAAGAAGCTGAAGTTGAACGGTTTTATGAAGACCTACGAGGCCTTCTAGAACTAACACCCAAAAAAGATGTCCTTTTCATTATAGGGGACTGGAATGCAAAACTAGGAAGTCAAGAAACACCTGGAGTAACAGGCAAATTTGGCCTTGGAGTACAGAATGAAGCAGGGCAAAGGCTAATAGAGTTCTGCCAAGAGAACGCACTGGTCATAGCAAACACCTTCTTCCAACAACACAAGAGAAGACTCTACACATGGACATCACCAGATGGTCAATACCAAAATCAGACTGATTATATTCTTTGCAGCCAAAGATGGACAAGCTCTATACAGTCAGCAAAAACCAGACCAGGAGCTGACTATGGCTCAGATCATGAACTCCATATTGCAAAGTTCAGACTTAAATTGAAGGAAGTGGGGAAAACTACCAGACCATTCAGGTATGACCTAAGCAAATCCCTTACAATTATACAGTGGAAGTGACATATAGATTCAAGGGATTAGATCTGATCAGAGTGCCTGAAGAACTATGGACGGAGGTCTGTGACATTGTACAGTGATCAAAACCACCCTCAAGAAAAAGAAATGCAAAAAGGCAAAGTGGTTGTCTGAGGAGGGCTTACAAATAACTGTGAAAAGAAGAGAAGTGAAAGGCAAAGGAGAAAAGGAAAGATATACCCATTTGGAATGCAGAGTTCCAAAGAATAGCAAGGAGAGATAAGAAAGCCTGCCTTAGCGATCAATGCAAAGAAATAGAGGAAAACAATAGAATGGGAAAGACTAGAGATCTCTTCAAGAAAATTAGAGATACCAAGGGAACTTTTCATGCAAAGATGGGCACAATAAAGGACAGAAATGGTATGGACCTAACAGAAGCAGAAGATATTAAGAAGAGATGTCAAGAATACACAGAAGAACTGTACAAAAAAGATCTTCACGACCCAGATAACCATGATGGTGTGATCACTCACCTAGAGGCAGACATCCTGGAATGCAAAGTCAAGCAGGCCTTAGAAAGCATCACTACAAACAAAGCTAGTGGAGATGATGGAATTCCAGTTGAGCTATTTCAAATCCTAAAAGATGATGCTGTGAAAGTGCTACACTCAATATGCCTGCAAATTTGGAAAAATCACCAGTGGCCACAGGACTGGAAAAGGTCAGTTTTCATTCCGATCCCAAAGAAAAGCAATGCCAAAGAAGGTTCAAGCTACTGCACATTTGCATTCATCTCACAAGCTAGTAAAGTAATGCTCAAAATTCTCCACGCCAGGCTTCAACAGTACATGAACCGTGAACTTCCAGATGTTCAAGCTGGATTTAGAAAAAGGCAGAGGAACCAGAGATCAAATTGCCAACATCTGCCAGATCATCGAAAAAGCAAGAGAGTTCCAAAAAAAATCTACTTCTGCTTTACTGACTTCTGCTAAAGCCTTTGACTGTATGGATCACAACAAACTGTGGAAAATTCTTCAAGAGATGGGAATATCAGACACCTTACCTGCCTCCTGAGAAATCTGTATGCAGGTCAAGAAGCAATAGTTAGAACCAGATATGGAACAACAGACTGGTTCCAAATTGGGAAAGAAGTACATCAAGGCTGTAGATTGTCACCCTGCTTATTTAACTTATATGCAGAGTACTTAATGAGAAATGCTGGGCTGGATGAAGTACAAGCTGGAATCAAGATTGCCAGGAGAAATATCAATAACCTCAGATATGCAGATGACACCACCCTTATGGCAGAAAGCGAAGAGGAACTAAAGAGCCTCTTGATGAAAGTGAAAGAGAAGAGTGAAAAAGTTGGCTTAAAATTCAACATTCAGAAAACTAAGATCATGGCATCTGGTCCCATTACTTCATGGCAAATAGATGAGGAAACAGTGGAAACAGTGACAGACTTTATTTTCTTGGGCTCCAAAATCACTGCAGATGGTAACTGCAGCCATGAATTAAAAGACTCTTTCCCCTTGAAAGAAAAGTTATGACCAACCTAGACAGCATATTTAAAAGCAGAGACATTACTTTGCCAATAAAGGTCCATCTAGTCAAGGCTATGGTTTTTCCAGTAGTCATGTATGGTTGTGAGAGTTGGACTATAAAGAAAGCTGAGCGCCGAAGAATGATGCTTTTGAACTGTGGTGTTGGAGGTGACTCTTGAGAGTCCCTTGGACTGCAAGGAGATCCAACCAGTCCATCCTAAAGGAAATCAGTCCTGAATATTCACTGGAAGGACTGATGCTGAAGCTTAAACTCCAATATTTTGGCCACCTGTTGCAAAGAACTGACTCATTAAAAAAGATCCTGATGCTGGGAAAGACTGAAGGTGGGAGGAGAAGGGGACGACAGAGGATGAGATGGTTGGATGGCATCACTGACTCCATGAACACAAGTTTGAGTAAACTCTGGGAGTTGGTGATGGACAGGGAGGCCTGGTGTGCTGCAGTCTATGGGGTCGCAAAGAGTCGGACATGACTGAGTGACTGAAGTGAAATGACATATGGAATCTAAAACAATGGTACAAATGAATTTATTTACAGAACAGAAATAGAGCCAGAGACGTAGAAAACAAACTCATGGTTACCAGGGTGGAAAGCAGTGGGGGAAAGGAAAGGTATAAATTGGGAGACTGGAAAAGACAATATGCACTATTATATATAAAATAGTAACTAATAAGGACCTACTTTATAGCACAGGGAACTCTTCTCAATACTCTATGACCTATATGGAAAAATAATCTAAAAAAGAGTGGTTATATGTATAACTGAATATTTTGTTGTACAGCAGAAATTAACACAATATTATAAATCAACTATAATCCAAAAAAATTTTTTTTAAAAAAAGAAGTGAGGCCCGTCAATTTCTTAAAGAATATTATTTATCTTTGTTTAGGGACCAGTGATAGTGCAAGGGTTCAGGGGATCAATGATAGCAGCAGTAAGTGTATCATTTTCTACACAGATTGAGATAAAGAGATAAGTAAAATCAAGGGGTATGGTAAAAAAGAAATGCAAGGTACACAGATAAAAAACATACAGCATCACATGGTGCTAAAGTACTCTTTAAAAATCTTCTTAAATTTTTATTTTATTTACTTATTTTTGGCTGCACCGAGTCTTTGTTGCTTTTGCACAGGCTTTCTCTGGTTGCATGAAGCGGCAGCTACTCCCCGCTGCGGTGGCTTCTGCTGCAGAGCACAGGCGCTAGGTGCACAGGCTCCAGTAGTTGCAGCACACGGGCTGCAGAGCGTGGGCTCTGTTGCTGCACACCGGCTTAGCTGCTCTGCACCATGTGGGATCTTTCTGGACCAGGGATTGAACCTGTGTCCCCTGCACTGGCGGGCGGACTCCTATCCACTGCGCCACCAGGGAAATCTGAGGAGGTACTCTTAATTTACCAAAGCAAGCATTTTTGAGGTTTAAATTTTACTTCAAAGAATGAAATAGGCAAAGGAACTGTTCAAAGTCCCTTGAAAATAACTTATTAACAGAAAAATATATAAGTTCCCTATGGACAGAGACTGTCTTATTCACATCTGTGCCTCCGTAATATACAGATATTGGTGATGGTGAGGAATAGTGTTAGTTATTAATAATTGAATGGAATACTGTATTGTCACAGCAAGGTCCCAACTATTTAGCTTCATCTTGAACAAGTAAAACCTGCTCCGCACTGTCCATTTAAATGATAAACTATGCCTATTATGCATCCGGAGCCTCAGTTCCAAATCGGCCCGTCAGTGCCTACTCTGGGAAAATGCGCTGGGCCCTTTCGTTTTCCTCTGCGGGCTGGCACAGTGTTATGTTCTGCCGGCAGAGGGTGCTAAAGAGACACAGCAAGAGGAAGAGGCTCTCTTTCCAGGCTCCAGGGTGCTCTTGCCAGCAAGTTCCCACAGCACAGCAGCGTTTCCTTGTTCAAATCACCCTGTGGTTTCTTCTGCCTGACTGGACCCTGACTGATACAAAATCTGCACAGTGAGTGAGGTTTGAACTCAAATGGCCACACGTCCAGTGGACCTGATGAGCAGAAAGTAGCAAGTACTTAAAATGTCTCAAAAAAACATGCAAACTAGAGCCTGGCAGATAATCCCTGTAAGAATGGGCAGCCCATGACCTCAGGGAAGTGACTTAAGAGTTTCAGTGATCTGAGCCTGTCAAGCCATCCACTCCAAGACGAAAGATAAGCTGCTGCACATCAAACAACCCATCATGAAAAAAGGCAAAACACTTGTCCATCTTTGTAGATTTTCAAGGTAACATACACCACATTTGAGACTGCTACTGTGACATTCATTTAGAGTCACTCACAAGGCTACCAGTTTCAAGTGGAACCAAGCAAAACTTAGGCTCTGCAGCAAGCCCAGCCCGAGCCAGGAGACTCGATGATACCTGAAGTGTCCCTGGCGAGTTGTGGATGCTGTACACACCCTCTGAGCAAGTACTGACAGGAGCAGCACAGCACAGACTTCTAGGATTTGGGAGCAAACCTATGCCCTCTTCTGGGGATAACTATTTGCCTTTGGAGAAATCATTCTGGCTTGCGCTTGACCCTTGGGAGAAAGCAAACACCTTAACACAGGACAATGGGTAAGATGTGGCCTGAGCGTCCCGTCAGGCGTTGTCTGACCGACCTAGGCACCAGACTGGACATGCACACAGCCACCTATCGTCAGATGAAAGTGGCCCATAAGAGACCAAGCATATACTGGCGTAAGGAGACACACAAAGCACGCTAGAATACAGAGCCCAGAAATAAAACCTGGACGTATGGTCACATGGTTTTTGAAAACAATGCCGAGGCCATTCAATGGGGAAAGGACAGTCTTTTCAACAAATGGTATTGGGGAAAACTGGATATCCACATACAGAAAAGTTAAGTTGAACCATACCTACACCAAATAAAATATAACTCAAATTGGGTAGAAGACCTAAACATAAGAGCTTAAGTTCTGAAATTCTCAGAAGAAAACAGGAGCAAATCTTCACAATTTTGGATTTCACAAGATATGACACCAAAAGCAGAAGTTACCACAGACTAGATGAATTGGGCTTCGTTAAAATTAAAACATTTGTGCATCAAGGGACACATCAAGCAAAGTAGGGGGGGGAGCTACCCACAGAATGGAAGAAAATATCTGCAAATCATTTATCTAACAAGGGTCAAGGATGCAGAATGTTTAAGGAACTTTTACAACTCAACAACAAAAAGACAACTCAATTTTAAAATGGGCAAAGGACTTGAGTAAACATTTCTCCAAAGACAATGCAGAAGACAGCGCCAAGCACAGGGAGATACTCATCACCACGGGCCACAAGGGAAATGCAAGTCAAAACCACAACAAGACTCCGCGTCAGACGTGGCTGCACCAGGGGCAGATGTCTAATGTTTTTAAAAAAGGAAAAATAGATGCTGAAAAGTCAGTGAAAATGTTGAGAAATAGGCACATTTCTGGTGGGAATGTAAATGCTAAGACACCGTGGAAAACGCTCCAGTGGTTTCTCAGTAAATTAAACATCATCACATGACGCTGCAGTTCCACTCCTGGGCGTATATCCCAAAGACGGGAAAAGAGATGCCCAAACAAAGCCTTGGACACAAACGTTCCCCCAGCAGCACTATTCACAACAGCAAAAATGGGAAAACAACACCAACGCCCAGCAGCAGATGCATGGATTAACAAAATGTAGGATTATCCATACAATGGAGTATTTTCAGCCACAGAAAGAGATGACGCTCTGATCCATGCTACAATGAGGACCAACCTTGAAAACATTATGCTAAGTAAAATTTGCCATATGCATAAGGACAAATGTTGTATGATTCCACTTATGTGAGGTACTTACAGCAGTCAAATTCACAGAGACCGAAGATAAAACAGAAGCTACCAGGCACTGAGGGAAGAGGTATATGAGGAGTTACTGTTTAATTTTGTTTGCGAAGATAAAAACATTTTGGAAATGGATAATGGTGATGGGTGCATAACATTGTAAATGCCACTGAATTGTAACCCTTAACATTATTGTAACCCTTAACATTATTAAAATGGCAAAAAGTTTATGCTTACCATAATAAAAAAAAATCCCCCCAAACACAAACAACTAAGTCTGTAATGTGGCACTGCTCCCCCAGGGAGGATCAGCCAGCCATCTGGTAGCAGACGATTTGTTTAGGACCTTTCTGGACCTCTTCCTTCACTGAGGGGGCAGACTCACCTTCAATGGAACAAACACATTCTGAATATAAAGCTGTCTTCTCTACCTCTGTTAGGCACCAAAACCCATGTACTCACAGAATCTCACAGAAGGCCTTATCCACTGTCTGGGTTCTGGCATGCCCCACAGCATTGCATCTGATCAAGGAACTCATTTTACAGCCAAGAAAGTACAGCAATGGGTTCATACCCACATGCCCCCTCACAGAAAGTTGACTGATCTTAACTGAAAAGTGGAATGGCTTATTGAAGACTCAGTTATAGCATTAGCTGACAGATAATATCCTGAACTGAAGAAGTTCTGTCTTGCAAGATGCAATATATGCTTTGAATCAAAACTATTATTCAGTGCTGTTCCCTAAAGAGAGAAGACTTGGTCCCAGAATCAGGGGTGGAAGTAGGGCTGGCTGCTCTCTCTATTAAATCTAAAAACCCACTTGCAGAACTTTTGTTTCCCATCCTGCCAACTTCGGGCCCTGCTGATTTGGGAGGAATGCTTGCACTGGTTCCACAGAATTAGAAGGTAAGACAGCCCCCTAGACAGTGTATTAGAAAGCAGAGACATCACTTTGCTGACAAAGGTCCATCTAGTCAAGGCTATGGTTTTTCCTGTGGTCATGTATGGATGTGAGAGTTGGACTATAAAGAAGGCTGAGCGCTGAAGAATTGATGCTTTCCAACTGTGGTGTTAGAGAAGACTCTTGAGAGTCCCTTGGACTGCAAGGAGATCAAACCAGTCAATCCTAAAGGAAATCAACCCTGAATATTCATTGGAAGGACTGATGCGGAAGCTCCAATACTTTGGCCACCTGATGCAAAGAGCTGACTCATTGGAAAAGACTCTGATGCTGGCAAAGACTGAAGACAAAAGGAGAAAGGGCGGCAGAGGATGAGATGGCTAGATAGCATCACCAACTCAATGGACATGAATTTGAACAAATTCCAGGAGACAGTGAAGGACAGAGGAGCCTGGTGTGCTACAGTCCATGGGGTCGCAAAGAGTTGGACACAACTTAGCAACTGAACAACAACATCACTGAGCCAACAAGGCAAAAAAGGAGTTCCTCTCTGGACTAGAATACCTGACCCTGAGCACCAAGAGGAAGCTGGGCTGCTGCTGCACACTGGGGGCAAGAAGGACTGTGTCTGGAATCTGGAAGATTCTGAGGTACTTCTTGGTATTTCCATACCCAATAATAAAGGTCAAGGGGAAACCACAGCATACAAACAGCAAAAGAAAAATGCCTGAGCACTCAGACTCTTTGGCAATGAAGGTTTGGGTCACTCTGTCAGATAAAAAACCCCAACACCGGAAGACAAGGAAAATATGGAATGAATCATAAAATGAAACCACAGATACCAAACACAGCCCTGTGACCATTACAGAAACAAAGACCATACATTTTCTCTCTGCTTCTTATAAGCATGGGTTTATTTGTATATGCTAACCATTTTCTTCTCTCTCCCATGACTGGTTTAATTTTTATTTCATATTGGAGTATAATTGATTTACAATGCCATGCTAGTTTCAGGGGCACAGCAAAGTGATTTATCTTTTTCAGACTCTTTTCCCATATAGGTTATTACAGAATATCAAGGAGTCTATTGTGCTTTACAGTAAGGCCTTACTAGATTATCTACTTTTTCACATTTATTAATTTATTTATTTTTCTGTGCCAGGTCTTAGTTGCATGCTGAGGCTCGATCCTGCCTTTGCGTATGCCAAGCCTCCTTCCTCAGAGGAGCTCCGCCTGCATGCAGCATGTGGGACCTAGTTCCCTGATCAGGAATCGAACCCAGGTCTCCTGCATTGGGAGCATGGTGTCAGCCTCTGGACCACCAGGGAACGCCCAGATTATACACACCGTAGTGTGTATATATTGCTGCAAATGGCATCACTTCATTCTTTTTATGGCTGAGTAATATCCCATTGTGCATATGTACCATATCTTCTCTATCCATTCATCTGTCTAAGGACATTTAGGGTGCTTCCATGTCTTAGCTACAGTAAGCAGTGCTGCAATGAATACTGGGGCACATGTATCTTTTGAATTATGGTTTTCTCTGGATTTGGAGAAGGAAATGGCAACCCACTCCAGTGTTCTTGCTTGGAGAATCCCAGGGATGGGGGAGCCTGGTGGGCTGCTGTCTATGGGGTTGCACAGAGTCGGACACGACTGAGCGACTTCATTTTCACTTTTCTCTGGATACATGCCCAGGAGTGGGATTGCTGGATCATACGGTAGCTCTGTTTTAGTTTTTTAAGGAACCTCATTATTATTTTATACATAGGTTGTTGGAAGTTAAATTTTACAGTTTAGCCTATAGGTAACAATATTCTCAATATGCCAGCATAACAATATGCCAAAATAACTCAATATGTCAGCAAATTTGGAAAACTCAGCAGTGGCCACAGGACTGGAAAAGGTCAGCCTTCACTACAATCCCAAAGAAAGGCAATGCCAAAAAATGTTCCAACTACTGCACAATTGCACTCATCTCACTTGCTAGCAAAGTAATGCTCAAAATTCTCCAAGCAAGGCTTCAATAGTACATGAACCGAGAACTTCCAGATGTTTAAGCTGGATTTAGAAAAGGCAGAGGAACCAGAGATCAAACTGCCAACAGCCACTGGATCATCGAAAAAGAAAGCGAGTTCAAGAAAAACATCTACTTCTGCTTTATTGACTAAACTAAAGCCTTTGAGTGTGTGGATCACAACAAACTGCACAAAATTCTTAGAGATGGGAATACCAGACACCTGACCTGCCTCCTGAGAAATCTGTATGCAGGTTAAGAAGCAACAGTTAGAACCAGACATGGAACAACGGACTGGTTCCAAATTGGGAAAGGAGTACTTCAAGGCTGTATATCATCATCCTGCTTATTTCACTGTATATGCAGAGTACGTTATGAGAAATGCCAGGCTGGATGAAGCACAAGATGGAATCAAGATTGCTGGGAGAAATATCAACCTCAGATATGCAGATGACACCACCCTTATGGCAGAAAGCAAAGAGGAACTGAAGAGCTTCTTGATGCAAGTGAAAGAGGAGAGTGAAAAGCTGGCTTAAAACTCAACATTTAAAAAACGAAGATCACAGCATCCAGTCCCGTCACTTTATCCCATCACTTCATAGCAAACAGATGGGGAAACAATGGAAACAGTGGCTGACTTTATTTTCTTGGGCTCCAAAATCACTGCAGATGGTGACTGCAGCCATGAAATTAAAAGGCGCTTGCTCCTTGGAAGATAAACTATGACCAACCTAGACATATTAAAAAGCAGGGACACTACTCTGCCAACAAAGGTCCATCTAGTCAAAGCTATGGTTTTTCCAGTGGTCATGTATGGATGTGAGAGCTGGACCATAAAGAAGGCTGAGTGCTAAAGAATTGATGCTTTTGAACTGTGGTGTTGAAGAAGACTCTTGAGAGTCCCTTGGACTGCAAGGAGATCCAACCAGTCCATCCTAAAGGAAATCAGTCCTGAACATTCATTGGAAGAACTGATGCTGAAGCTCCAATACTGTGGCCACCTGATGTGAAGAACTGACTCATTTGAAAAGACCCTGATGCTGGGAAAGATTGAAAGCAGGAGGAGAAGGGGACAACAGAGGATGAGATGGTTGGATGGCATCACCTACTCGATAGACATGAGTTTGAGCAAGCTCCGGGAGTTGGTGTTGGACAGGGAGGCCTGGCGTACTTCAGTCCATGGGATCACAAACAGTTGGACATGACTGAGCGACTGAACTGAACAGAATATTCAGTGGGACAGTGACTGAAGATATCTACAGCAATAGATATAACAACCATTGGGACTGTGAGTTTCTTCACGTGGGGAAAAAAATAAGAACTTGTAAGAGACACAGCTATGTCTTTTGTCTCTTTTTTTGGCCGTGCCTCGCAACTTGTAGAATCTTAGTTACCCCATCAGAAATTGAACCTGGGCCCTTGGCAGTGAAAATGAGAAGTCCTAACCACTGGACCACCAGGGAACTCCCTGGATAGCTATGTCTTATTAGGTAAAAACAGAATTGTTTTCAGGAATTTGAATGTGAGTAGAAGGGTATGGAGAAGGCAATGGCACCCCACTCCAGCACTCTTGTCTGGAAAATCCCATGGATGGAGGAGCCTGGTAGGCTGCAGTCCATGGGGTCACTAAGAGTCGGACACAACTGAGTGACTTCACTTTCACTTTTCACTTTCATGCATTGAAGGAGGAAATCGCAACCCACTCCAGTGTTCTTGCCTGGAGAATCCCAGGGATGCGGGAGCCTGGTGGGCTGCTGTCTGTGGGGTTGCGCAGAGTCGGACACGACTGAAGCAACTTAGCAGAAGGGTATATATGGAAGCTGAGTAACCAAAGGAATGGAATGTGACATTTATCAATTTATTGCCACTCAAATCCTCTCCAAATCCACCCTTCCCTTCTCTGCTCTGAGAAAATGAAGTCCTTTAAATATTTTTCCTTTACCAGATGGAACAATTGTGTTTCATCTGTAAACTGCACTTTTTTTTCCTGGATTTACAATGTTGTGTTACAATATTGTGTTAATTCTCATTGTACAGCAAAGTGATTCAGACTACAGATACACATATAATAAAATTCTTTTTCATATTCTTCTCCATTATTTGGGCTTCCCAGATGGTGCTAGTGGTAAAGAACCTGCCTGCCAATGCAAGAGATGTAAGACACATGGGTTCGATCCCTGGGTCAGGAAGATCCCCTGGAGGAAGGCACGGCATCCCACTCCAGTACTCTTGCCTGGGAAATCCCATGGCCAGAGGAGCCTGGCGGGCTACAGTCCATGGGGTTGCAAAGAGTTGGACACGACTGAAGTGACTTAGCACACAAGCATACACATGATTTATAACAGGATATTGAATATAGTTCATGTGCAATACAATAGGACCTTGTTATCTGTTTTATACAGAGCAGTTTGTATCTGCTAATCCCAAACTCCTAATTTATCCCCTTCCCCTTTCCCCTTGGAGAAGGCAATGGCACCCCACTCCAGTACTCTTGCTTGGAAAACCCCATGGACGGAGGAGCCTGGTAGGCTGCAGTCCATGGAGTCGCTAAGAGTGGGACATGACTGAGCGACTTCACTTTCACTTTTCACTTTCCTGCACTGGAGAAGGAAATGGCAACACACTCCACTGTTCTTGCCTGGAGAATCGCAGGGACGGTGGGGCCTGGTGGGCTGCCGTTTATGGGGTCGCACAGAGTCAGACACGACTGAAGTGACTTAGCAGCAGCAGCCTTTCCCCTTTAGTAATTGTAAGTTTGTCTGTTGAATAAATTCATTGGTAGCATATTTTAGATTCCACATATACGTGATATCATATTTGTCTTTCTGACTTACTTCGCTTAGTATGATAACCTCTAGGTCCCCCTATGTTGTGGCAAATAGCATTATTTCATTCTTTTTATGGCTGAATAATATTCCACTATGTATATGTACTCCCCATCTCCTTCACCCATTCCTCTGCTGATGGACATGTAGGTTGTTTGCATGTTTTGGCTCCTGTAAACAGTGCTGCTGTGAACACTGGGTAAGTGTCAGAAGGTACTATTAATTAGTTTTCCTGGTTCTGGAAGCTCTCACAGCAGGCTCCTGTAGTCCATGTGGCTCTACAGGCAGCTGGCTCCCGCAGCTGAGAGGTTTCTCGAGTACTGGACTCCTGCAGAGCAAGCGGCTGCTTCTCCAGGGCTAGGCTCCTGGGGCACAGGCGACTACTCTGGCAACCAGCTCCTGCCATGCATGGTGGTCAACAGCACACACAGGCCAGAGAGCTCCCCTGGCACAGCCGTGCCCTCAAATGAGTAACTGAGTCCTTGGGTGTTCCCCCTACCCTAGGGCTGAAACAGGACTCTCCTTTATCTTATATTCCAGCAGAGTTTTCTCTGCTTCTTACTAGCCCAAAGCCTTCATTTCTCCAATTCCCTGTTATAATAATTTTTATATTAAAACTTCTTTGTTGAAATTACTGAGTGATTTCTGTCTATTGATCATAGACTCTGACTGATTCATGGACCATGTTCAGTTGGGATTTGCTGGCCACTGACATTCCAGTGAGCAGGAGCTGTCCAGAAACTTTATATCTGCAAAGGTAAGGTTTGTCACTCACCTCTTTAATTTCCTTTAGAAGTTCAAGAGCACAGCTGAAGTCTGGCGGAGTAGCTGATAGTCGCTCTTTCAGATGATCCCAAAAGGCATCGTGCATGGTCTCTCTGATCCTGCCTTCCAGACTGTAAGAGGGTTAAATGAAGAAAATTATTTTCTCCACTCAAAAACTGCCATAAGGTCATTATCTACTAAGACCCAAACGATATTTGATTTAAAAGAGTATACAGACAAGGGAAGGTAAGTATGGAGGGCAGCAGAGCTGAACTAGCTGGGGTTTTAGACTTGGATATTAAGGGCACCGGCACAACCTCTCAGAAGGGCTCCTCACGGTCTGGTGCAGCCACTCTCTGCAGTAAGAAGAACCCTGAACAGAGGTCAGGCTGAACGTTAACACTGATTCTGCATTTAGTGCAGAAAAGATGTGACTTAGTTTCCCTTTACGTACACATACAGCAAAGAACTAAGTGATCTTTCATTTTCTTATAGACTTAAATCTAGAAAAGGATTTTCCTTCTTTGACAACATTTATCTATTGCCGGGAGAAATATCAATAACCTCAGATATGCAGATGACACCACCCTTATGGCAGAAAGTGAAGAGGAACTAAAAAGCCTCTTGATGAGAGTGAAAGAGGAGAGTGAAAAAGTTGGCTTAAAGCTCAACATTCAGAAAACTAAGATCATGGCATCTAGTCCCATCACTTCATGGGAAATAGATGGGGAAGCAGTGGAAACAGTGTCAGACTTTATTTTGGGGGGCTCCAAAATCACTGCAGATTGTGATTGCAGCCATGAAATTAAAAGACGCTTACTCCTTGGAAGGAAAGTTATGACCAACCTAGACAGCATTTTAAAAAGCAGAGACATTACTCTGCCAACAAAGGTCCATGTAGTCAAGGCTATGGTTTTTCCAGTGGTCATGTATGGATGTGAGAGTTGGACTGTGAAGAAAGCTGAGCACCGAAGAATTGATGGTTTTGAACTGTGGTGTTGGAGAACTCTTGAGAGTCCCTTGGACTGCAAGGAGATCCAACCCTGGGCGTTCATTGGAAGGACTGATGCTGAAGCTCAAACTCCAGTACTTTGGCCACCTCATGCGAAGAGTTGACTCATTGGAAAAGAGTCTGATGCTGGGAGGGATTGGGGACAGGAGGAGAAGGGAACGGCAGAGGATGAGATGGCTGGATGGCATCACCGACTCCATGGACATGAGTTTGGGTAAACTCCGGGAGTTGGTGACGGACAGGGAGGCCTGGCATGCTGTGGTTCATGGGGTCGAAGAGAGTTGGACACGACTGAGCGACTGAACTGAACTGAACTATCTACAGATACTTCCAAATCAGCACATCTAAAACTGAATTCACTATCTTTCCCATACAAACCTGTTCCTCCTGTATTCCTAATCTCAATGGCACTACCATGTAACCAGTCATGGAAGCCAGAATATTGGTCTTTTTTCCCCTTCCAGAAAAGAGCAGCAGCAAAGGCACTTCAGTTAAAAAGGATAATCTTTTCAACAAACAGTGCTAGAACAACTGGACATCCACATGGGAGAAAATGAACCTAGACACAGACTTTTAATCACTACCTTCCACAAATAAGAGCGTAGACCTCAATGCAAAAAACAAACTCTAAAACTTCTAGAACAGAAGAAATCTATGTGACCTTGGGTTTGGCAATGACCTTTTAGATATACCAAAAACAAGATCCATGGAAGAAAAAAACTGGTAAATTGGACTTCTTTAAAATTAAAAACTGCTCTGTGAAAGTCACTGTTAAGAGAAGGAAAAGACAAGCTCCAATCTTTGCAAAGCACATATCTGATAAAGAACTAGTATCCAAAACATACAAAGAACTCTTAAAATTCAAGAATAAGAAAATAACCCAATTTTATTTTTTTCAAATTAATCTACTGGAGTATAGTCGGTTTATAACATTGTGTTAGTTTCTTTTATACAGCAGTGAGTCAGTTATACATTTACATATATCCACTCTTTTTAAAAATTCTTTTCCCATGTAGGTCATTACAGAACAACCCAATTTTAAAACGGGAAAAGGTCTGAACAGACACCTCGCCAAAGTACATATAGAGATGGCAAACAAGCACATGCTGCACCTCGTGTCTCAGTGCTGTTGTTCGGTCCCCAAGTTGTGTCTGATTGAGACCCCATGGACTGCAGCACGCCAGGCCTCCCTGTCCCTCACCATCTCTCAGAGTTTGCCCAAGTTCATGTCCATTGAATCAGTGATGCCATTCGATCATCTCATCTTCTGTCACCTTCTTCTCATTCTGCCTTTGGTTTTTCCCAGCATCAGGGTCTCTTCTAGTGAGTCGGCTCTTCACCTCAGGTGGCCAAAGTATTGGAGCTTCAGCATCAAGTCCTTCCAATGAGTATTCAGGGCTGATTTCCTTTAGGATTGACTGGTTTGATCTCCTTACTGTCCAAGGGACTCTCAAGAGTCTTCTCCAGTCCCTCACTTCAAATGAGTCAATTCTTCAATGCTCTGCCTTCTTTATGGTCCAACTCTCACATCCCTACATGACTACTGGAAGGACCAAAACCTTGACTATACGAACCTTTGTAGGCAAATGATGTCTTTGCTTTTTAATACACTGTCTAGGTTTGTCATAGCTTTCCTGCCAAGAAGTAATCATCTTCTAATTTCATGGCTGAAGTCACCATTAGGGAATTGTATATTAAAGTAACAATGAGATACCACTGCACACCTATTAGAATGGCCAAAATCCAGAACACCGACAACACCAAATGCTGACCAGGGCAGGGAGCAACAGGAACCCTCACTCACTGCTCGTAGGAGTGCAGAGTGGAAGACCATCACTCTGGAGGATGGTTCCACAGTTTCTTACAAAACGAAACATTCTCTTTCATACAGTCCAACAACTGTGCTCCCTGGGACCTACTCAAAGGAGTTGAAAGCTTATATCCACACAAAAACCTAAACGTGGACATTTATAGTAGCTTTATTTTTTTGCCAAACCTTGGAAGCAACCAAGATGTCATTCTGTACGTGATGGATAAATAAACTGTGGTATATCCAGACAATGGAGTATTTGTTTTTATTTAGTTGCTAAGTAGAGTCTGACTCTCTTGTGGCCCCATGGACTGTAGCCTGCCATGCTCCTCTGTCTATGGGCTTTCCCAGGCAAGAATACTGGAGTGGGTTGCCATTTCCTTCTCCAGGGGATTTTCCTGACCCAGGGATCAAACCCGCATCTCCTGCATAGGCAGGAGGATTCTTCCACCAGGGAAGCCAATAGAATATTATTCAACACTAAAAAGAAATGCACTATCAAGCCCTCAAAAGACATGGAGGAAACTTAAATTTTTTTTTTTTTTTTTTGGCCATACCATGTAGGATCTTAGTTCCCCAATCAAGGATCAAACCCATGCCCCCTGCACTGGAAGCACAGAGCCTTAACAGCTGGGCCACCAGGGAAGTTCTTTAAATGTATATTGCTAGTTGAAAGAATACAATCTGAAAAGGCTACATACTGTATGACTCCAACTGTAAGAAATTCAGAAAACCTACAGAGATTGTGAAAAGATCAGTGTTTGCAAAAGTTTCAGGGGGAGGGAGGGAAGGATGAATAGATAGAACATAGGGAATTTTAGGGCAGTGAAATTACTCTGTATGATATGGAAATGATGAATACAGAAATGGTGAATAAATGTCATTATACATTTTCCAAAACCCATAGAATATACGTCACAGAAAGTGAATACCCCTGTAAACTTGAGTTAATAATAATGTATTAATACTGGATCATAAATTGTAACAAATAAACCACACTAATACAAGATGTAAACAGAGGAAACTGTATGTAGGAGAAAGGAGGGAATGTGAGAGCTATTTTCCATAAAATTAAACTATGCTAAAAATTGTCTATTACTTTTTTAAAGGAATTCACTTTCCTATGAATGCTTATTTAAATGACTTCTCTGACCAATACACTTAGGCTAATAAGAAAAAGAACCACTTGAAAATTCTGAGGCTGCACCTAGTTATTGCCAATAGTGATTGGTTTTCTGGAATCAAACATCCCCTCTTAGTAATGGATGCTCCTTGTAAAACAAAAAAGAAACAATACAAAGATGAATTAAACAAAAATCAAAATTCCTCTCCCAACACTGCAATCTCAATCAGCAACGGTAACCAACTATAATCTAACAGTCGATTGTGCACTAGAATCGGTTGTAAAGCTTTTCTCCTCATCCCATTCATCCACTCCATCTTCCAAGTTTCATAAATTGTTTTTGAAATGTCTCTGAAATCATCTGCTCCTACCATCATCTCTTACCTAGACTACTACAAAGGGCCATTAACTGGTCCCTCTCCCTTCAGTCTTGCCCCTTTTAATCTGTTCCCCACAAATTCATCCTAAATTCAATGACTTTTCTAAGATGCAATCCTGATTATGAGGTCATGCTCAGAGTCCATTAGGGGCTTCTTGGCATCAGCAGCACAAACAGCTCATATGACCCTCCTGATACTGCTCTGCCTCCCTGTCTAACTTCTCTCCTCCTACTTCATAACACTTCATGCTCAACCACACCAAGACACTTATTCAGTTCACACCACTGTGCCTCCAACCCGTGTCCTCTGCCAGGAGCATCCCTTCCCACCCAGACCACCTCTAAGACTCAAGTCATCATAGGCAAACCTGTTTCTTAGGCAGCTGAGAACTTTAATTAAACTCTATACACAGCTCTAAGTGAACTTACAGTCACTAATTCAACCATCTCTCCTACAAGTGTCTTGACAGCAAAGACAGTGCCTTATTTGTCATAGCTATAATTACCTCTATCTCCAGAAGTCAGCAATTTTCCCTGTCACATAATAAGGACTCAACAAATGCCTGATCAATGAATGGCCCAAATAAGGGATTTCCCAATTAATACAACTGTAGGTAACATTCTACTTTTGCTTTATTGACTATGCCAAAGCCTTTGACTGTGTGGATCACAACAAACTGGAAAATTCTTAGAGATGGGAATACCATACCACCTGACCTGCTTCCTGAGAAATCTGTGTGCAGGTCAAGAAGCAACAGTTAGAACTGGACATGGAACAAAAGACTGGTTCCAAATAGGAAAAGGAGTACATCAAAGCTGTATATTGTCACCCTGCTCATTTAACTTATATGCAGAGTACATCATGAGAAATGCTGGACTGGATAAAGCACAAGCTGGAATCAAGATTGCTGGGAGAAATATCAATAACCTCAGATATGCAGATGACACCACCCTTATGGCAGAAAGTGAAGAGGAACTAAAGAGCCTCTTGATGAGAGTGAAAGAGGAGAGTGAAAAAGTTGGCTTAAAACTCAACATTCAGAAAACTAAGATCGTGGCAACTGGTCCCATCACTTCATGCAAATAGATGGGGAAACAGGGGAAACAGTGACAGACTATTTTGGGGGGTCCCAAAATCACTGCAGATGGTGACTGCAGCCATGAAATTAAAAGACGCTTGCTCCTTGGAAGAAAAGTTATGACCAACCTAGACAGAATATTAAAAAGCAGAGACATTACTTGGCCAACAAAGGTCCATCTAGTCAAAGCTATGGTTTTTCCAGTAGTCATGTATGAATATGAGAATTGGACTATAAAGAAAGCTGAGTGCTGAAGAATTGATGCTTTTGAACTGTGGTGCTGGAGGTGACTCTTGAGAGTCCCTTGGACTGTAAGGAGATCCAACCAGTCCATCCTAAAGGAAATCAGTCCTGAATATTCACTGGAAGGGCTGATGCTGAAGCTGAAACTCCAGTACTGTGGCCACCTGATGCAAAGAACTGACTCATCAGAAAAGACCCTGATGCTGGGAAAGACTGAAGATGGGAGGAGAAGGGGATGACAGATGAGATGGTTGGATGGTATCACCAACTCAATGGACATGAGTTTGAGTATATTCCAGGAGTTGGTGATAGACAGGGAAACCTGGCATGCTGCAGTACATGGGGTCTCAAAGAGTAGGACATGACTGAGCAATGAACTGAACTGAGGTAACATCATCCTATTAGACCAAAGTAAAGTCAACTGCCAATAAGGAGTGACTTCAAACTTCACTTATTCAGGTTTATGCATTATATCTATTGCCACTGGCCACTTCAAAGTGATTTTGTGTTTCCTCTAATAGTTTGCCAGAGCCTTTATTTTGAATATGCTTTTTCTTTTTTTCGGGTGCTATTGGTTGTGGAGACCTCTTTCTAGAGGCCTAATAAAAATGCATTTGTATGAAGCCTGTGCACTTGGGTAGGTTTGAAGCTAGGAAGATTTTGTTTAGAATACTCTTTTGCATGTAAAGCACACTTCTTCCCTGAAATTTTTATTGAAGTGATAAAGTGAGCCAAACACATTCTGTTGAAGGGAAATCTAGTCAGTTGCTTGAAAGAACACAGCCCAAATAAAATAAGGACTGACTAGGTTGAAAAGAAATGAACTTGTGATTTAAGAGTTGCTGCTTTTACAGTGCTTAAAGATAAGTACCGCAGGGAGAGTTTCAGTTTCTGCTACGTTCACCATCTCTCCTGAGATCTGACATATGCTTGTATGTTGTATGTTATAGATGTATGCTATATGACATCTGACCGTACGTTTGCATTTGACACACAGCATGTTCAATGACGGGTGCTCACCTAGCACAAGACACGATGGAGAAACCTTCGGACACAGAGCAGACGACCTCTTTCTGTTCTGCAGTGTATCCCCGTGTCATTTTTTATGAATGTGGTCAGGTAGAGTTGGTTTTGCTCTTGAGTTCTGAGTTTTTTTTTCTGGTCTCTTTTGGTGGGGTAGGGATGGGCTAAAGCCACAGGAAGAAAAATGTGATATATGTCTCCAGTATTTTGCTTTCATTTTGTAAGAAGAGTTGAACTAGTTTTGATACCAAGAATAAATGGTGGAAAATGAAGAAAAAAAAACATCTGTACTGCCTTACTTGAGAACCCAGCTCTGAACAGTACTATTTTCCTGTTTCGTTGCTCCCTCTTTCATCTCCTCTACTCATTTTTTCCTCCTCTCCTGACAGCAACAAACACATCTAAGCAGTGAGAGAGATGCGAGAAGATCTGGGCTTTGGTGAAAACCTGTTCCCAGAGAAGCTGTGCTTGGCGAGGCCATCTGTTGGTGAGAGCAGATCAGAGCATGAAAACCAGGGCAGCAACTTGGGGTGTAGAACATCTCCTGAAGCTGACAAATAACAAACGCATTTAAGGAAACTGAAGAATCACAAGCTGCCACTGTGTATCTGTCCACTGGTGGGAAATCAGAACTGTTTTAAAATGTAAAAATCTGACACTGAATTTACCCACTGAACTGCCAATAAACCAGCAAGTCATATTAATACTTACAATGGTTCTTATTTATTTATTGCAATGTCAATATAACTAAGGAGAATGAAAAATAAGGCTTGATGGGGATGCGGGAGCATTGTTTATCAACAGCATTTTGATCCTGATTCACAAATTAAGCTGATTTATGAAGCAGGGTGGGGGTGAGGGGACAGTTGAAAACACCACCATTATAAAAATTAATCTTTTCATCTTTGCCTGTTTAAATCTGCGACCACATAAGAGTAGTAGGAGTCATGTGGTGGCAACCAATATCCAAAAAAGACTCCAGAGATCTAGGTCCCCAGTGTTCACACTCTGGTGTGACCCTGTACCCTCAAGTGTTGCCTGGATTTGAGGGTTCCTTTTTAGCAAACAAAATGTAGCAGAGGCCATGGACATCTCTGCTGAGATTAGGTAGCAGAAAGACTGGTTTCTGTCGTAGGTGCCGTCTCTCACCCACCTACCCACTTTCTCGTGCTGGGTGAGGGAAGGCAGCTGCCATGTTGGGAGCTGCTCCATGGAGGAGCCCAGGAGGCAAGGAGCTGAGGGCGGTTCAGGCCAACCTCAACAGCCTGACAGAGGCTGTGTCAGTGAAGCCACGCCCAGATTCCCACCCACAGAAACTGGGAGAGAACACTGTTTTAGCTGCTAAGCTTTGGGGTAATTTATCATGCAGCAATAGACAGCTACTATAGGCTAATTCCTCCACATCTGTCAGAGAAGATCTGAAATGCACCTCAACTCTTAGTATTAACTGAGGTCCTAAAAGGAGATCAGTCCTGAGTGTTGTTTGGAAGGAAAAACGCTAAAAGCTGAAACTCCAGTCCTTTGGCCACCTCATGCGAAGAGTTGACTCATTGGAAAAGACTCTGATGCTGGGAGGGATTGGGGGCAGGAGGAAAAGGGGACAACAGAGGATGAGATGGCTGGATGGCATCACCGACTCGATGGACTTGAGTTTGAGTGAACTCCGGGAGTTGGTGATGGACAGGGAGGCCCGGCGTGCTGTGATTCATGGGGTAGCAAAGAGTCGGACACGACTGAGCGACTGAACTGAACTGAACTGAGAGTCCCCTGGTGGCACAGAGGGTAAGTGTCTGCCTGCAATGTGGGAGACCTGAGTTCGATCTCTGGGTCGGGAAGATCCCCTGGAGAAGGAAATGACAACCCACTCTTGGAATTTTCCAGTACTCTTGTTGGAAAATTCCACGGATGGAGGAGCCTGGTAGGCTACAGTCCATAGGATCACAAAGAGTCACACACAACTAAGCAACTTCACTTCAAAAGTCCTCTCCAGTATTCTTGCCTGGAGAATCCCATGGACAGAGGAGGCTGGTGGAGTACAGTCCACAGGGTCACAAGGAGTCAGATATGACTGAAGCTCGACTTAGCATGCACGCAAAGTGAACATCCCAATAACTGCTTGGGTTTAGTCCCTGGTTAAATAACATTTGCTTCATGACCCTCTGGTACTAATAATTATAATTTATTACTCTTCTGTTCAAGTTGTTGAGACCTCTTATGGCTTAGATTCAAACACTGATTGTATTCTTAAACAAAAATGCTTCAAGTCTAGTCAGAAGGCATTTGCGCTAAATACCCATAGCAGGATGAATAAAATGAGAAAATCAGAAGAACCTGTACCTGCCAGGAGGCAAAACCTTCTCTTCCATGCGGAAATCACGATTCATCCCAATCTCGCTGCTCAGCTTGGAAGCGTCATTAACTGTATTTCTCAGGCCTGTGACAGAAAGAAGGTATGATGTACACCCGAAACTAATGTTCTATGTTAATTATATCTCAACTGAAAAAAAAGAATGTAAAGTGGACACCAGTGAACTCACACAAGTCTGAACTGTGATTTTCTTCAGAGACTCACTGTGAGCGGCTCCAGACTGAGGCTCGTCCTAGTGACCTCACACACACTCCTCCAACCATTCCAACCAATTGTGTTTTCTGAACTCAAGGCCGCATGACAGATTCTCTTAGTAGCCCAGTGTGGGGATAAGGGAGGACAAAGAAACTATTTTATTATAAAAATAAAAAACAGAAAATGAAACTGATTAAAAACCTTTCTCCTGGGATTTCCCTGGTGGTCCAAGTGGCCAAGACTTCATGCTGCCAAAGTAGGCAGCCCAGGTTCCATCCCTGGTCAGGGACAGATGCCACACGCCGCAACTAAGAGCCCACACGTGGCAATGAAGATGCCTTTTGCACAGCATAGCCAAAAAAATTTAAAAATTAAATTAAAAAGAAACTCTTACAAAGTAAAATAATAAAGCAGCAAAAAAGTAATTTGCAAAAATAAACATTTATCTAAGGGTATTATGACTACACTCTCCTCTTCCTGTCTTTGATGGACATTAAATTCTCCACACAGAGGTACTGAATGGTGTCAATTTCACTTGGTCTTCTTAAAGTAGTTTCTAGAATTTAGGATTTCACAGACTAGTAAATTTCCAAAATGATTTTGAGCAAGGGACAATAACTTGCCAACTTTTTGTTTTGTCAAGTATGGACAGTATGAAAATAGCAAATAAACCACTCTACCACCACCAAAACCATCATTTCATAAAAGAAAAATAGTTTAACCTCCAAAAAAGCAGGAAGGGTCAGAATAAAGATTAGTCCTTAAAATGAATCAACTTTAGGTTTAGGAAAAACTCATTGCAGTATCTTTAATTCATTCCACTAAATCTTGCTAGGAATTTTGTCACAAAATGAAGCATTACTACAAACAAAGCCAGTGGAGGTGATGGAATTCCAGTTGAGCTATTTCAAATCCTGAAAGATGATGCTGTGAAAGTGCTGCACTCAATATGCCAGCAAATTTGGAACACTCAGCAGTGGCCAGAGGACTAGAAAAGGTCAGTTTTTATTCCAATCCCAAAGAAAGGCAATGCCAAAGAATGCTCAAACTACCACACAATTGCACTCATCTCACACACTCGCAAAGTAATGCTCAAAATTCTCCAAGCCAGGCTTTAGCAATATATGAACCGTGAACTTCCAGATGTTCCAGCTGGTTCTAGAAAAGGCAGAGGAACCAGAGATCAAATTGCCAACATCTGCTGGATCATCGAAAAACCAAGAAAGTTCCAGAAAAACATCTATTTCTGCTTTATTGACTATGCCAAAGCCTTTGACTGTGTGGATCACAATAAACTGTGGAAAATTATTCGAGAGATGGAAATTCCAGACCACCTGACCTGCCTCTTGAGAAATCTGTATGCAGGTCAGGAAGCAACAGTTAGAACTGGACATGGAACAACATACTGGTTCCAAATAGGGAGAAGGAGTACATCAAGGCTGTATATTGTCACCCTGCTTATTTAACTTATATGCAGAGTACATGATGAGAAACGCTGGGCTGGAGGAAGCACAAGCTGGAATCAAGATTGCCGGGAGAAATATCAATAACCTCAGATATGCAGATGACACCACCCTTATGGCAGAAAGTGAACAAGAAATAAAGAGCCTCTTCATGAAAGTGAAAGAGGAGAGTGAAAAAGTTGGCTTAAAGGTCAACATTCAGAAAACTAAGATCATGGCATCCAGCCCCATCTCTTCATGGCAAATAGATGGGGAAACAGTGGAAACGGTGACTGACTTTATTTTTAGGGGCTCCGAAATCACTGCAGATGATGCCTGCAGCCATGAAATTAAAAGACGCTTACTCCTTGGAAGAAAAGTCATGACCAACCTGCTGCTGCTACTGCTGCTGCTAAGCCGCTTCAGTCGTGTCTGACTCTGTGTGACCCCAAAGACGGCAGCCCACCAGGCTCCACTGTCCCTGGGATTCTCCAGGCAAGAACACTGGAGTGGGTTGCCATTTCCTTCTCCAATGCTAGACAGCACATTATTTTGCCAACAAAGGTCCATCTAGTCAAGGCTATGGTTTTTCCAGTAGTCATGTATGAATGTGAGAGTTGGACTATAAAGAAAGCTGAGCGCTAAAGAATTGATCCTTTTGAACTGTGGTGTTGGAGAAGACTCTTGAGAGTCCCTCGGACTGCAAGGAGATCCAACCAGTCCATCCTAAAGGAAATCAGTCCTGGGTGTTCATTGGAAGGACTGATGTTGAAGCTGAAACTCCAATACTTTGGTCACCTGATGCGAAGAGCTGACTCATTTGAAAAGACTCTGATGCTGGGAAAGATTGAAAGCAGGAGGAGAAGGGGATGACAGAGGATGAGATGGTTGGATGGCGTCACCAACTCAGTGGACGTGAGTTTGGGTAAACTCCAGGAGTTGGTGATGGACAGGGAGGCCTGGCGTGCTGAAGTCCATGGGGTCATAAAGAGTTGGGACACGACTAAGCAACTCAACTGAACTGAGCACTAGAATTTGGGAACCACTGTTCTTAGTACAGACCTAGTTGACAGCATTCTCATATAACAGGCATACATGGTAGTTATGATTACTTGGTATCACGAGTGTCATATACAGTAAATCATCTTCTCACGATCTTTCAATAAAGCTTCATAATTTGTTCACAAAAAAGTATTTGGCTCCAAGATGTAGAGGGGATATAAAAGCACTAAGATTAACATTAGTTGATAATTGTTGAAATTGGGCAGTGACAAAACGGGGGTTCATCATTCCAGTCTCTGTATTTCTGTGTATGTTTGATTTCTATATGTAAAAAAGTTTAAAAATATAAAAAGGAAAAATAAAATTATCTCAGAAAAAAGGTTTCATAGGAGAATGCCTTTGTTCTTAGAAGATACATGAAGTATTTAAAATCATGACCCTATAACTTCAAGAAAAAATGCCTATGTATAATAAGAGAAAAAAACAATGAGGCAGAATATTAACAATGTGGGCATTCATTATTTTTTCAACAGAGTTGAAATATTTCAAAATAAAAAGTTAAGGATAAAAGATGACTGTAAAATTTATCAAAAAGCCACAGATGGCATTTCTGTTTAGGCAAACACAAAGGTTGAATGTAACCTTGGGTGACAGGAAGCTCTCTATTTCATCAGCCTCTTTAAAGTCTTTAGTTTCAGGCAAGATGGCAAAATACAGTCAAATATGCAAAGAGACTTGCCGCTAATTCACCAAACACAAAATCAGAACTAAGAAAATCTTCAGAGGGAGATTGAGCTGCTTCTAGCAGTTTATTGAAGGACTGAGGAATTCATACACAGAAACACTTCCCAACTTTAACAGATCAGAGCTCAGAACCTGCTTTGACAACACTGGTCTGTTGTCCAAAGTACCACAGCGCTATGCAACTGCCACAGCTGCAAAATTCAGGAACGGGGAGGGCTCGAAGAGAAATCAGACATAAAAAGTAACTAAACAGATTTTTTAAAATCCAGATCCCAAGGACAAAGACATTTTCAAAATAACTTGTAAGTAACTTAACCAAGTCACCCTGGTATAAAAAATTTTGAAATTTTTTAAAAAGAGGAATTTGGTTATTCAGGTTAGAGCTCTCTTGTCTATGGATTCATTTAAATAACATCCTCAAGAACTTAAACTGTTTCTACCAAAAAAGTGATTTGCCACCCCACATCATGTTTGACATCTACTGAAAAGTACCTATGCCAAGGGAGGATTCCAAAACACCCAATTTGCTACTTTTCCTTAACCAGCAGCGACCCCGTGTGGCTACAAGAGAAAGAAATGGGACTGAATTTGAAGAATTTAACTCAGGTGGTTAAGGCTCGTGGGCAGGCCTTCCGATTGAGGACTACTTAAATTATCTGGTGATTATTATAAAAGAAATGCTGGATGAACCCCAGTGAGATCAGACCTAAAGAGTGGAAGAGACTTTGTGTCCCAACAGGAACAAAAAAGAACACTGTACTACTGTTGCTGTTCAGTGTGGAGTCAGACTCTTTGCGACCCCAAGGACACCAGGCTTCCCCGTCCTTCACTATCTCCTGGAGTTTGCTCAGACTCATGTTCATTGAGTCGGTGATGCTATCCAACCGTCTCGTCCTCATCTCCTCATGCCCTCTACAAGAGTGAGGCCTGAGCAGCATTGCTAATGCAGTCCACCAAGCACAGAGAGAACACTGGGCCCCTCTGGGATCATTTCGGGTCTTTAAACTCTACCCCAGGTGTCTGCCATGTTCCACCTACGAATTAAAAACAACAGAACACAAACAGGGCTCTGAACTGAGCCTCAATCTTGTCAGATTTAAGAAATCGCTCCTGGGTCTCGTCTTTTCTCCAGGACCCCAAACTCTCTGCAGATCTTCGGTTGAATAGGGTGCCTCTGGCCTGAAAGGAAGAGGCTGGGGTTGGAGGAGGTAAGGAAGGAGGGGGCGAGAGGAGGGTGGCGCTTCCCACCCGACCCTCACTGAGCACACCCCGAGGGCCGAGGCCGGGGTGGGGTGGGGGTGGGGGGGCGGCTGGACCTACGGGAAGGGTGGTCCCTGAGGCTGCTTTTGTCTTCCCGGGTCGGTCCTGAGCTTTCGGGCTTACAGGGTCTGCTCTCTGCGTCGCCAGGGTCCTTCACGGGCACGTTTTCCTCCACGTCAGTCATCCTGCTGATGGAATCTGGGTGGGGGAGGTAAACGGGGGCGCTGTGGGTGGCGGGGAAGAGGGCGCTTCAACTACCGCAGGGGTGGCGGGTGTGGGGCCCGGCCCGTCGCGCCCGACGTGGACCCCACTAAGGCAGCTGGGCAGGCAGCTTCAGGAAGGGAAGCGGGCAGAAGGGCCCGGAGGCAGGGGAACCGGAGAAGTGAGCGCTGCCTCCACAAGCGGGACACTGCGGCCAGAGCAGAGCGGCCTTCCCCGCCCGAAGCGCCGGCCCCGGGGCCCCGCCAGGTCTCGGGCAGCTCCGCGGCCCTCACCTCTCCCTCGAGGCCCGCAGCTACTCGTGCGTCGGCGGGGCGGAGGCCCTCCGCTAAGCGCGGGCCGTACCACCGCGGAGGGGCGGCGGGGGCGGCGGCCGGCAGGGCCCGAGAGGTGGCGTGCAGGCAGGAGGGCCAAGCCCGGGTTCACCCCCCGCGCCCGCGTCAGGGTGGCACAGGCCGGGCTTTGAGCACAAACCCCCGCCCGTCTCCGGGGCAACGGGGTGAGGCACGTGCCGCCGCCGGCGGGTGGAAGCCGCGGGCCGAGGGCCTCTGTCCTCGAGGGCTCGAGGCCTCCGGTGACCTGAGGGCTCGAGGCCTCCGGTGACCTGAGGGCTCGAGGCCTCCGGTGACCTGAGGGCTCGAGGCCTCCGGTGACCTGAGGGCTCGAGGCCTCCGGTGACCTGAGGGCTCGAGGCCTCCGGTGACCTGAGGGCTCGAGGCCTCCGGTGACCTGAGGGCTCGAGGCCTCCGGTGACCTGAGGGCTCGAGGCCTCCGGTGACCTGAGGGCTCGAGGCCTCCGGTGACCTGAGGGCTCGAGGCCTCCGGTGACCTGAGGGCTCGAGGCCTCCGGTGACCTGGCCCGTCCCTGCCGGGCATTTACCGCCCTCCGCGAAAAAGATCACCTGGAACGAGCGAGGAAGGGAAGGCGCACTGTTGTGTTTCTTCAGCCTGTTCAGAAAGCTTGAGAAACACAGGTCCACAGCCAGGCAGGTGGTTTCCTTAGCCCTGGGCTCATTGCAGGAGGAGCGCCCTTCTCCCATTCTCCAGATGTGGAAGCCGAGAACCCTGCCGGGTGCTGGTCGGAGCAGGCGTGGGGACTGGGAGGGCGGTGTCCTGGGGCTTATGTGGATGTTGAGGTCGGATCCCTGAGCTCCAGGGAGCACATCGCCGGCCTTTCTGGGTTCCTGCTGCCCCTGAAGTGATGTGAGGACCTGAGGTGACCCCTCCCCTCTTCTCCAGTTCCGTGTACTTTGGGGGGGGTGGCGAAAAGGAAATTTTCCACTCCACCTGCTCCCATCGTTCTTTATTACCCTGACTTGATTTCTTACCACAAAAGCTTACTTTGAAAATAAATAAATAAAACAAAAGATGAAAGTATTGCCTCGTAAGAAACCAAGTTCTCTTTATAACCCTTGCCTTGTTAGTGTGGAATGTGGATTTTTCTTGCACAACTCCTACATTTTGAAGGGGAAAATTATGAAGAGATCCAAGAACATTTCTGCTTAAGAAAATCCACTTCGCTCTGAGGCCCAGGTAGAAAGGAGGGGAATGGCCTGGCAAAGTTACTGTTTAGCCAGAGTATCTCAAACCAGTACATACTAAACCTGCCCTTTCCTCCTCATCACCTTTTCCTGGTATTTCCCTCAGGGATGTCAACTGTGAAGCAGGCTGGCCTACTCCCCAAAGCCTGGAGAAGTGGGAGGAAGTTGCATGATTTGAGCCAAGTTCAATGAAAATATTTTTCGTTATTACAGGGAGATATGTAGGTTAGGTTGTTGATTTCTCTTTAAAAAAATTTTTTTTTCCCAGAATTCTGTTTGTGCATTTTTATTTCTGGGAGAAAGTTTTCAGAATGACACCAGTTTGTTTTCCCACAACAATGGTATTGCTGTGACTCTCCCTAGTGATGCCTGAAATTACTGTACTTGAGCAGTTCATCTATATATATCACACAGCCCCTTTAGGTATCCTCCTCTTACCCAAGCTATGGGGAAGGGGCAGCAGGAGGAAATAGCAGTGCTTGAGCGCATGGATGGGGGGCGAGGGGGAGACCGGCCAGAAGAGAAGGGAAGGAAGGAGGCAGGAGAGAATGCCAGAATTGGAGTTCCTCAGGGTCAGCGTGGGGACAGCATTTCATGATCTTATCTCGAATAGTTATCAGAACCAACTAGGCAAAAGTTAGAAGTTGAGGAGAACAGAAAGATGATGTAAGAGATAAACTCTCCTTCCCTTTGGGATCTTAGTTAATAATAACTGATTTTTGTTTAATGATCTACAAAACGCTTTTACATTGCAAATCCATACGCTCTGCACACAATTCTATCTTTTCAGTAGGCAAGGCAGGTGTTATATTGGACCATTTAATAGATGAGCAAACTGCGGGTCAGAGAGATTTCAGGGCGTTCCCCAAAGTCACATGGCAAGCAAAGTCTTGACTCTTGATCATATATTTTTTAATAATTCACGCCACCTGACTAGCTGAAGAGCTGTATAAACAAGAAAATACAACTAACATGTATGTATGGTAAGTCCCAGAATGGAGTACATAGAAGATTTGTTACTGGAGGTCAGAAAAACGGTGAGAGACCTTCCAGATGTTGGGATCAGTTCAAACCCAGCTGTGAGCCAGAATCCTAAGCAAGATTGTGTAACCAATTTGGTCTTTAGAAATGGGTTTCTTGTTCAGCCTGGCTCCCCCTCAACCTCAGGACCCCTCTTTAAACTCTCATAATGGGTGAAAATGGATTTTCCATATATGTCCGTCCTTTGGTGGGAGTGCCCCTCCCGAGTAACTCAGCACCTTTACCCTATTAAAGTGCACATATTTCAAAAGACCCATAAGGCAAGTATTTCTCACACAGCCCAAGGACAGAGCAGAAGCCCTGTTCCCTCTCACACTGCAGTGTGCCCAGAGCTGTCCACCCCAGGGGGGCCGTTTTAAACTAAGATGTCATATGTTTGTTTTAACACTGTTTGCTCTATTTGCTTTTGGCAAATCTTTGAGTAGCATTCTTGTTCAAAGAGAAAGGGCTTCCTATACTTACTGGCACACCTTTGTACCCCTATGGGTGCAGATACCCCAGTTTGAAAAGTAGCCTAAGGGAATTTCAGGCCAGCAGCTAGAATCTTCCTACTTCTCAACCACTTCCCCACATATGTGTGCTTTAACACAAGCCCAAGAGTATGACCTATCCTCATTCATTAAATATGATACTGGGTACACTTTCCCACAAGAGCAATCTATACAGAAAGTTGATCCTACCACAAAGACATTCTGAAAGAGGGGTGGTATAGAGAAGGATGTCCATAAGAGGACCACAGAATTTAAGAGGAATCCTGAGTATTGGATCTGCTAGCTAAAACAAAATAACAAAAACAAAACACGCCTCATTTTACAAAGAAGCATCTTAGGTTCAGTGAGGTTAAATGACTCGTCTAAGGTCACCACCAGTTTACAGAAAATTTAGGACTAGAACCCATATCACAGTCTGTTTATTCCATAATATATAGAGCTAAGTAAGAGTAAAAGCTAATATGGTAAATAAATATTTACATTTCCTAAAGAAAAATGTAAATGATAGGCCATGGAATGGAAATAGTAAGGGATGATGTTAACTAGAGGCCCAGACTGCAAGTAGCGTGGAGTACAGTGGAAGATAAACAGCCAACTAAAGTGGTAGGGACACGTAAATACAGGGTGGGACGTTTAAATGGAACCATTTGGAGTCATGTAAACTGGGATCGACTTCATTGTAGCCTCCCTTATGGTACAGAACCGCATGTCAAAAACTATTTGCTTTAGTCTCTTGACAAATGTGTTTTCTTCACAGAACCCAGGAGGAGTGTGAGAAGGGTCGAGGTGATCTGGGGCGAATCTGGACGAGGCCCTTCGAAGCTCACCTGGACGTGTGATGGATGGGAACTCATCACAGATCTTTTCAGGGAAGGGGTTCCAAGAGAAGACAAAGCAGCCATGCTGGGGACCTCCTTCTCCAGTCCTGCTCCTCCCTGCACCAGGGTCTTTGCACACACCGCCCCTTCCTCTGACCCCTGTTCACCCTGCCCGCTCCCTCTCATTCTTCAGGTCTAGCTCACAAGGCATAACTCCCTCAGAGAACCTCCCATGGCCCTCCGTTAGTTTCTTCTTTTTTTAATGTGGTAAAAGTCACATAATAGAAAACACATGTAACCATATTTATGTGTATAGTACAGAGGTACTAAGCACATTCGCACTGTCGTGCAGCCCTCACCATCATCCATCTCCCGTATTTTTCACCTTCCTAACTCTGTCACCATTAAATACTAAGTCCCCGTTCCCCCTCCCCACCGCCTAGCCCCTGGCATCTATGTATGGACCTTCTGCCTCTGTGAATTTGTCTATTCTAAGTATCTCGTATCAGTGGAATCAAACAGCATTTGTCTGCATCTACTGTATGCTGGGATGCATTTTTAAGGTTAACTTAATAATTCTCTTGCAAAGAGACATTTGTATATATGTCAATATATATGTGTATATATGTCTCCAAACCGGAGAAGGCAATGGCATCCCGCTCTTGCCTGGAAAATCCCATGGGCGGAGGAGCCTGGTAGGCTGAAATCCATAGGGTTAGGAAAAGTAGGACACGACTGAGCGACTTCACTTTCACACATTGGAGAAGGCAATTGCAACCCACTCCAGTGTTCTTGCCTGGAGAATCCCAGGGACGGGGGAGCCTGGTGGGCTGCCGTCTATGGGGCTGCACAGAGTCGGACACGACTGAAGCAACTTAGCAGCAGCAGCAGTCTCCAGACAGACATGTGTATCTATGTCAAACTCTGTTAGCTTCTGTCAACACCTATTCCTTTTTCTGCACAGCAGTCACTGCAGTTTGTCCTTACCCGGTTGTGCGTGATGAACCCCGACGGACTGTCTAACTCCACCGGGAGACTTTGAGTTCTCTGGGAGCAGGAACTGTATGCACTTCACTCACATAGTCGGCATCCCGCCAATAATTGTCAAATGAACACACAGGCACAAGCAGGGGAGGCAGCGGTGCTGGGGGGTCAGGCAGAGTGTCTCTCTGGGCCCAGTGGGTTCCTTAACGGGGCCCATCTTTCTCTTTTTGTCTCGCAGACATGTTTCCTCTTTTTCTGTGTCTCCTCTGTCTTTAGGGCCCTGTGAATCTTTTAAACCAGCAAAGGCAACATCAGAGAGAAGAGGGAGGACATTTAGGGTCCTGTGACCGGGGGTGGGGGTGTCCCCCTGAACTGGGAGGTGGCAGCAGGGGGCAGTGGCACCTTGGGAGTAACTTCCAGGGGCAGGCTGCTTCTCTCTCTCTCTAGAGTAAGCCAGGGTCAGCAGCAGCCCAAAGCCACAAACACTGACTTTGAAAGCCCTCCTAAGAGCTGCATCTCTCGACTTCCCCAACAATCGCGCCTTGTGCCCGGGACACGGCGCGAGTCACACACTTAGAGCAGTTTCCACTGAACCGCATTCAGTGGGTTTTAAACTCTGGGGAAAGCTGGCAGCCTTTTTGTGGTTTTTTTTTAAAAACTAGTTAGAGGGACAATTAAACCTTTATGGGCCCCAGAATGTACCTATGCAGACATAAATAAGGATCATTCTTCGTCACCGGAGAGAATCCACTTTCTGGCAACAGATATATTTTTCTGCCATCGCAGGACAGAGTTGAGCTCACGTCTGAGGGCCTTTGTGATTAGGGCAGGTGATGGGGGTCAGCGTGAGCAGAGTTAGAACGTGGACCCTAAGTTCTTAAAATGGACACATCGTGGGCCTCGGGCTTAGCTGGTCTGAAATAAATCACAAACTCCCAAAGCCTTCCCAGAAAGCTGCCAGGATTTTAGGCCAAGAACACTCATCTTGCTTCCTCCTTGTGTTACTTTGGGCCAAAAAACGGTCCATTTGTCAAAGAGTCCTGACTTCTTTATTTCCACTCTTACAACACAACACAATGCATTCACATGTTTACAGTGCAATGTCCTTGAACGGTCGGGATGATTTTTTTTTTTTAATCTAATAATATCATTAAATGCACCAGGGGGCTCTCTCCTTAAAGGAACCTTTGAGGAAAACTCTTTTGTTAAGTGAATCAGTCTTTTGTAAAGCAAATCATCAGCCACCAATTTGTTCTCCAAATCTGAGATTTCACATAAGAGATTTTCTTAAACCAGGCCGTCTTTAAATGGTGGCCTGTGCATTTTCTTTTATTTTTCTGACTTTGCTAAAGACAAGCTCTTCCTGAATAGACATTATTGGACCAGGATGAAGGAATCTCAAACACTTGAGAAATAAATCAGTTTCAATCATTCCCGTCATCCATAATTCTTTAGAACCGCCAGCCTAAAGCAAAGTATAATGATCTCCTGACAAAGAATCCAGCAGCAGATTTGAAGGCCAGTTTATTTGAAGTCAGTTTCAAAAGAAATGTAGAAAACAAGGTTTTGCTTTTTTTTTTAAGTTATTGTCGTGGGGGTTTGTATGTGTGTGTGTGTGTGTGGTAGAATTCATAGCATAATATTTATTATTTTAAACATTTGTTTATGTGTACAATTCAGTGGCATCAAATAAATTAGATCCACAATGTTGTATAACCTTCACCATTACCTCCCCAAACTTTCATCATCCCCAACACAAACTACGCACTAAACAGTCCCTTCTCCTCTCCTCCAAAACCCCCTCCCTCAGGTCATGGTCGTCTATATCGTATTTTTTGCCTCTAGGAACAGGGAACAGTTTAAACTTCAGTTTACTTCAGGACGTGTGTTCTTCGCATGGCCGGCGGGGAGGATGGGGCGACCGTGGCCATCCTCTTTCTCACCCTGGGGACTCTTCCCAGCACCGCCTCCCCCCGCCCTGGTCCTCCACCGACGGTGTCTACTAGATGAAGCCAGAGCGCATCTGAACGGTTTAAACTTGCAAAGGGGCTGCAGCCCCCTGTGGGAACAAAAAGAGGTCACTGGGTCTGAGTCTCTGTTACAAGCTCAGGAATGGCAAGAATTTTCTGACTTCAATAGTCTGAGGAAGTAGACGGCTGTTGTGGTGTCTGAAGCCTGCTTGGAGCCTGCATGCGGCCCACTTTCAGTGCCTGTCAGCTACAGAGTGAGTACCTGAGACCCCTCAGAGCTCAGGCTCAGAGAGATGGAAGTGCAAGAAGGACCGCGGAGGGCTCTTCGGACACCCTCAAATTCTATGCCATGAAATTTCTCAAATTGAAAAACACTGGTTAAACCACTCATAACCCTTGCAGACCCTACATCTCTTGTACCCATCTGTGACTGACAGAGGCACACTCAGAATGACTCACATCTGTCAATTTGGGTGCTCCCTTGCTCACGAGGCTTGGAAACTCTCAAAGGAGTGAGCCTCCTTACTTCTGCGCTCCGGCCCCCACCTCCCGCCCTTCCCCAGCGCACAGCTCAGGATAACAGGAGACTTGGTTTATTAAATCTGATTTTAATTGTTTCAAGAACTACACAGAGCCTTGCCTCACCAAGCCTGGGACTGTGAGCCTGCCAGAGGTCCTTGGGACAACTGGGGAGAAGTGGTTCCATGGCCACAGAGAACAGTGAGCCACCGGGAGGTGGAAGGGGAATCCCCACAAAAGCAGGCAGACTTCGGCCGCCCACATGCTGGTGACCCTGGGCAGGTCACTTCACAGCTCTGGCCTCATTTCTTGGAAGCTGGGTGGAAGTGCCCCCCAGTTATGAGAATCTGCGGCAAGTGGAGGAGAAGCAAGGCTTTCTGATAGCTTGGATTCTTGAAACAGGAAATAAGACTCTTTGTTTCCCATAGGTGCTGATATTAATGAAAAGAAGGGCTGCAGAGAGGCAGAGGAGGAAATCTGGGGAAAGGAGGAGGAAGTCGATGGTATATTTTAGATTTAGGGACAGATTGAGAATGAAGTTTTGGTTGGATCTTGGTAAGAAAATATTCAGCAGGCAGGTGGAAATAAGCAGGCAGAACTAAGGAGAGAGATTGAGACTAACTGATAACAAGAATGGTGTCAGAGGGCTTCCTCTGGTGGCTCAGTGGTGGAGAATCTGCCTGCCAATGCAGGAGGCAAGGGTTCAATCCCTGATCTGGGAAGATCCCACCTGCCGAGGAACACCTAAGCCCTCGGGGCTCTACTATTGAGCCCAGGCTCTAGACCCTGTGCTCTGCAACAAGAGCCCGTACACCACAACGAGAAAGTAGCCATTATCCGCTGCAACTAGAAAAAAGCTCACGCAGCAACAAATATCCTGCACAGCCATAAAAAAATTATTTTTTAAAAAATGGTGTCAGGACTCATCGTTGCTAGATGAAACAGTAATAATAATGAGGCAACACATATCAAGTTCTTACGATGCGTCAGGCCCTCAGGGAGCCCTTCACACATATGCACAGCCATCACTCTCACAACAGCCTCATGACAAAGATGCTGCTTTTACACCCACTTAATAGATGAGAATTTAAGTATCTTGCACAGGGTCACACAGTGAATAGTAAGGCAGGGACTTGAACCCAGGGAGTCGGACCTCAGAACCCTTGATCAGTCTTTTTATCACCTCCGGAAAAGTGGAGGTATTGGAGCACACAAGAAAAGCCATGCAGATGGAGGATAGAACCTTGACAAATGCCTGTAAGTGGTACTCCAATTCTTCAGCTGGGACCTAAAGTCAGATTCTGAGAAGATGAAGGTGTGGGTCAAAAACAACCCAAGTGGGACTTCCCTGGTGGTCCAGTGGTTAAGACTCTGCTCCCAATGCAGGGAGCCCCAGTTCAAGGCCTGGTCAAGGAACTAGACCCGCATGCCTTGACTAAGAGTTCTCAGGCTGCAACTAAAGATCCCACATGCAGCAACAAAGACCTGGTGCAGCAAAAAACAAACCCAGGTGTACCTAGTAAGGTGGTGGATTAGACTGTCTCTGCACATGTAAATAATAACACTAATAATAAATAATAATAAATAAAAACTATGTGCCAGGCACTGTTCTAATGGGCATCACATACATTCTCACTTAGTCCTCTCACAAATCCTACAAAGAAGGTGCCCATTCTACAGGAATGGAAACTGAGGCTCCAACAGCTTAAGGGACTTATCCAGCTAGTAAATACCAGAGACAGAAACTCAAAGCCAAGCTGTGTGCACAGGCAGCTGGCTCTAGAGTTGCCTCCCCAGAGCAGTCTTTCCCAACTGCCCTTCAACAGTCACACAGTGAAACCTCTGAATAGTTCTGATATGTTTTGTATAAGGTGACTCCCTTGAAACAGTTCATAGTTGAAACCAGTATTTGAAGTCAATGCTTCTAGAAGTCACCAAAGGGCTATCAGCTGCCTTGAACCAATGTTGAGATTTACTAAGTGAATATTCTAGTTAATACAACCCAACTAGAATGAAGCATTGCCTCTTATTTCTGGTCTCTGAAACACACCCAGCTCATTCCTAGGCTTCCCTGGTGGCTCTGACAGTAAAGAATCTGCCTGCAATGCAGGAAACCCCAGTTAGATCCCTGGGTAAGGAAGATCTCCTGGAGACAGGAATGGCAATCCACTCCAGTATTCTTGCCTGGAGAATTTCATGGACAGAGGAGCCTGGTATGCTACAGTGGATGGGGTCGCAAAGAGTCAAACAGGACTGAGTGACTAACACTTTCATTTTCATTCCCATCGCATCCAATTCCATGGAGAAGCCTGATTGGTCTAGTGGGAAATCCACCTCCATTAAAGTGATTGGTTCAGAGGGAGCACGTGACACGAATCAGATTAACTAAGGCGCAAGGAGACATTGGCTAGAGGTTTCTCACCGAGTTTCCCACCAGTCTGTTTCATCACACTCCCTTTGGGAAGAGAGCATGTCTCTCCTGGGTTTTGACTTTGTCTTCCCAGGGTAGGAGAGTGGGAACTGTCCCTGATGGCCATCTTAATGACAGCCTCACTGCACAGACAGTCTCGAGGTACCCCTGTAACCCAGTCTGCTGCCTGATTCCCAAGCATCAGGTCAGTACATTCCTTACCCTTTACGCCCGTTCAACTTGAGTGCTTGCAGCCCTGAACTCCCACTGGAATACAAGCAGCGTGAAGGCACAACCCAAGTCTGTCTGCTTCTCTGCTGTGTCCCGAGCCCTGACTATATAGAATTAAGCACGGAGAGAGAACTCATTATAGTTGAGTGAGAGAAACATGGACCTAATAAAGACTCAGAGGATAATATAGCTGGCAAGCACTTCTAAAAGCATCTAATCCAGTTCTTCTCTCTTTTCTTCTCTATGGTGAGGAAGGCAAGAGTTGCTGTGTTAGGAAGGTTAACAGTTGTCCCTCTAATTAAGACAGGCACACTCTAGCACCCATAGCGAGGATCTTCAGTCTCTGTGAGGCAAGCACACTGGAGGGGCTTTGATGTTTCACTCAGTCCAATTTGGAGAACAAGACCAGGAAGAGATAGGCCCCCAGGCTAAGCAAAACCTCATCATCAGTTGAGGATAGAAATGGGGACTTGGTAGGGAAAAAACAAAAACAAAAAAGCCCCAAACAAATGAAAACAAAAGCTCACAAATTTTTATATTAAGAATTTTTCAAGTACAAATACCTTTGAGTGTAATAGTTGGTTGATGTTTAATGCTGGCTGTTTTTCATGAATAAATTAAAGGAAATGTCTGGTTATAACTCTACAGGACTTCAACATGGAGCACTCTGTCTGCATCCCTCTTCGTATGTAGGGCTGAATCTACTCACAGCTTCCCTTGCTGGGGGGACAACTCTAAAAATCCAAAATAACAAAATGAAAGCCATGAAGCATTAGTGGACTTCATAACTCCCTTCCATTGCATTCCAGAATTCTTGTCTATACTTTTTACATAATATTTTGTTTCTTTTAAAATCAACTTTACTGAGGTATCATTTCTGTGAATGAAATTCATCAAATTTAAGCATGCATTTTGATAAGCTTTGATATATATGCCAGGGAACCACCACCACAGTTAAATAGAATATTTCCCTCACATCCAAAAGTTTATTTGTTCAACTCTGTAGTCAATACCCATCTCCTTATCCCAGGACAGGCCCCAGGCAACCATGGATCTGCTTTCTGTCACTATAGCTTAATTTTACTTGTTCTAAAACTTCATATAAATGGAGTTATACAATATACAGTTGTATTAGTTGTCCAAGGCTGCCATAAAATACTGCATACTGGGAGGCTATTAAAACAACAGAAATTTATTTTCTCATAGTTCTACAGGCTGGAAGACCAAGATCAAGGTGTTGACAGGCTTGGTTTCTCCTAAACCCTCTCTGACATTCAGATAACCTCCTTCTCTCTGTGTCTGGACGTGGCCTTTCTCTCTGTGGATGCATCTCTTGTGTCTCCTCTTCTTTTTCCAAGGATACCAGTCCTATTGGATTAGGGCCCCACCACCATTATGACCTCATTTAACCTTACTTGCCTCTTTAAAGGCCCAGTCTCCAAATAAAGTCACATTGGTTAGGGCTTCAACACATGAATTTGGGGACACAATTCAGTCTGTAATAGTGGTCTTTTGTATTTAACTTCTATGACTCTGCACGATGCCAGTGTGAGTCATCTACTTCTGTGGCATTTATCAGTAGTTTTTTTCCTTTTTATTGCAGAGTATTAGTCCATTCTATGAATATACTACAGTTTGTTTATCCATGTATCTGTTGGTGGATATTTGGGTTATTTCTAGCTTTTGACTTTATGAACAAAACTCCTGTAAATAGTCTAGTGTGTCTTTTTGTGGACATATGTTTTAATTTCTCTTGGGTAAATACCTAGGAATGAATTGCTGGACAATATGGTATGTTTAATTTTATAAAAAGCTGTCAAATATTTCTCTAAAGTGGTTGTCTGATTTTACGTTTTCACCAACAGTTTATGAGTTTCAGTTGTTCCACATACTCACCAACACTTGGTATTGTCAGTCTTTTTCCTCTTTCTATAAGCCATTCCAGTAACGGTGTAGTGGTTTCTCACTGTGGTTTTAATTTGCATCTCCTTGATGACTAATCACACTAACCATCTTTTCTTGTGCTATTTGTCGTTCAGATGCCTCCTCTGGTGAAGTGTCAATTCAAATCTCTTGCTAATTTTAAAAACGGGGTTGTTTTCTTACTGCTGAGTTGTAAGAGTTCTTTACATACTCTGAATACAACCCCTTTATCAGTTATATGCTTTGCAAATATTTTTCTCCCACTCTGTGACTTTCATTCTCCTAAGAGTGTCTTTCATACAGTGGAAATTTTTCCTTTTCCTCAAGTCTAGTCTCGGATTATTTCTTGCTGGGTCATGCTTTTGCTATTGTGTTACCTTTTTCAATACGTTCTCTATTTTTGGTTGCACTGGGTCTTTGCTGTTGCACACAGGCTTTCTCTAGTTGCAGCAAGCAGGGGCTGCTCTTCACTGAGTGCACCAGCTTCTCATTGCAGGGGCTTCTCTTGTTGCAGAGCACAGGCTCTGGGCAGACAGGCTCAGGGGTTGTGGCACATGAGCTTAGTTGCTCCACAGAATGTGGACTCTTCCCAGACCAAGGATCAAACCTGTATCCCCTGCATTGGCAGGAGGATTCTTAACCACTGTACCACCAAGAAGTCCCTCTCATGTTGTCTTGAATAAAGAGTCCCACTTCTTCCTTTCCAACATGGATGCCTATTTTTTTTTCTTGCCTTATTGCATTGGCTAAAACCTTTAGTACAGTGTTGACTAGAAGTGGTGAGCAGAAGTATCCCTGGTTTTGCTCATCTAAGAGTGAATGCAGAAATAGTTCTGCTTTATTGACTATACCAAAGCCTTTGACTGTGTGGATCACAACAAACTGGAAAATTCTTAAAGAGATGGAAATACCAGAACACCTTACCTGCCTCCTGAGAAATCTGTATGCAGGTCAAGAAGCAACAGTTAGAACCTGACATGGAACAACGGACTGGTTCCAAATTAGGAAAGAAGTACGTCAAGGCTGTATGTTGTCATCCTGCTTATTTAACTTACATGCAGAGTACATCATGCAAAATGCCAGGCTAGATGAAGCGTAAGCTGGAATCAAGATTTCTGGGAGAAATATCAATAACCTCAGATATGCAGATGACACCATCCTTATGGCAGAAAGCAAAGAAGAACTAAAGAGCCTCTTGATGCAAGTAAAAGAGGAGAGTGAAAAAGTTGGCTTAAAACTCAACATTCAGAAAATGAAGATCATGGCATCCAGTCCCATCTCTTCATGGCAAAGAGATGTAAAACAGTGATAGACTTTATTTTCTTGGACTCCCAAATCACTGCAGATGGTGACTGCAGCCATGAAATTAAAAGACACTTGCTCCTTGGAAGAAAAGCTAGGACCAACTTAGACAACATATTCAAAAGCAGAGACAATCCTTTGCCAACAAAGGTCTGTCTTGTCAGAGGTATGGTTTTTCCAGTAGTTATGTATGGATGTGAGAGTTGGACTATAAAGAAAGCTGAGCGCTGAAGAATTGATGCTTTTGAACTGTGGTGTTGGAGAAGACTCTCGAGAGTCCCTTGGACTGCAAGATCAAACCAGTCAATCCTAAAGGAAATTGGTCCTGCATATTCATTGGAAGGACTGATGCTGAAGCTGAAGTTCCAATACTTTGGCCACCTGATGGGAAGAACTGACTCTTTGGAAAAGACTCTGATGCTGGGAAAGATTGAAAGCAGGAGGAGAAGGGGACGACAGAGGATGAGATGGTTAGATGGCATCACCGACTCCATGGACATGAGTTTGAGCAAGCTCTGGGAGATGGACAAGGAAGCCTGGCCGTCCATGGGGTCCATGGGGTTGCAAAGAGTCGGACACTACTGAGCAACTGAACTGAGAGGGAAAGCATTCAGTTTCACCATTAAGTATGATGTTAGCTGTAGGTTTTTCACAGATGTTCTTTATCTGGTTGAGGAATCTCCTTTCTACTACTAGTTTGCTTAGAGTTTTTAACGAGGAATAGATGTATTTTTGTCAAAATTGTTCACTGCATCCATTAAGATGATCCTATGGCTTTTCTTTCTTTCTTTATTAATAACATGAATTATATTGATTTTCTAATATTAAGTCAATCTTGTCTTCCTGGAGTAAATCTCACTTGGTCATGATGCGTTTTCTCTACATGTTGATTTTATTTACTAAAATTTTGTTTGGAAGTTTTGCATCTACATTCATAAGGAATATTAGTCTATAGTTTTATTTTCTTATAAATTTTTGTCTGGTTTTAGTATCAGGATAATACTGGCCTCAGAATGAGTTGTAAAATTTTTCTCCTCTTCAGTTTTATGAGTTTGTATATAATTGGTATTTATTTTCTCCTTTAAATATTTGCAGAATTGTCCAGTGAAGCTAGTTAGGCTTGGAGATTTCTTTGGGGGGAGGTTTTAAGCTACAAACCCAATTTCTTTAATAGATACTGGGTTTTTCAGGTTACTTATTCTTACTGAGTTTTGATAGTTCGTCTGACGATTTCTTTCTGTTACATATAAGTTGTCTAGTTTATATTGTTGCCATTGGCAAAATTGTTCGTAATATTCTCTTATTGTCTTTTTTTACCTGTAGTAAAAATCTGTAGTGAGATCACCACTGTCATTACTGATAGCAATAATTTGTATCCCCTCTCTTTTTTCCAGATCGACATTGTTAAAGGTCTATCAAGATTATTGGTCTTCCTTTTGCCTTCATTGATTTTCTTCATTATTTTGCTGTGTTGTTTCATTTATTTCTGCTCTGATCTTCATTACTTCCTTTCTTCTGCTTATTATGAGTTTCAATTGCTCTTCTTTTTCTAGGTCCTCAAGGTGGAAGCTGAGACTTTTGATTTGAGACCTTTCAAGTACTGAATTAGTAGCAGCCAACAAATTTTGATATGTTGAGTTTCTTTCATTCCATTCAAAATACATTCTAGTTTCTCTTTTGTATTTTTTATTTGACCCATGGTGATTTAGTAGTGTGTTATCTAGTTTCCAAATATCTGGAGATTTTCCAAGAGTCTTTCTGTTATTTACTTCTAATTGCATTGTGATGAGAGGACATATTTTATTATGACTTGAATCTTTTCAGATATATTGAGACTTACATAGTCCAGAATATGGCCTATTTTGGTAAATGTTCTGTGTACATTTGGAAAGAATGTAAACATTCTGCTGTTGTTGGATGAAATATTCTATAAATGTCAATTAGATCAAGTTGATTGATGGTGTTAGTCTTCTGTACCCTTGATTATTTTCTACTTACTTGTATATCAATTAATGAGAGAACATTGAAGTCTCCTTTTGTAATTGTGACTTGTCTATTTCTCCTTGCAGTCCTATTGTTTTTTGAGTCATATATTTTGAAGCTCTGTTCTTAGGTACATAAACTTGACTTCATTTATTTATTCTTCCATTTATTTATGTATTTGGCTGCTCCAGGTCTTAGTTGTGGCATGCAGATCTAGTTCCCCGACCAAGAATCGAACGTGGTCCCCCTGCACTGGGAGTGTGGAGTCTTAGCCACTGGACCACCAGGGAAGTCCCTAGGTGAATAGCCTTTTAGAATTAAGTCATCTTGATGAATTGGCCACTTTATGATTATAAAATGATTTTATTTATTCCTGACAACGTTCTTTGCCCTGAAATTTACTTTGACATTAATACAGCTACTACATGTTTCTTTGTTTGTTTCATAACTATTTTTAATCTAATAATATATACATCTTTCCAAAACATAGACATTTTAAAGATGTAATTGACATATAACATTATATTAGTTTCAGGCATACAACATTTTAATTTAATATATGGCAGTAGTAGCAAAGAATGTACCTGCCAGTGTAGGAGACGTAAGAGATGCCAGTTCAACCCCTGGGTCGGGAAGATTCCCTGGAGGAGGGCACGGCAATCCACTTCAGTATTCTTGCCTGGAAAATCCCATGGACAGAGGAACCTGGTGGGCTATGGTCTATAGCATCACAAATAGTTGGACATGACTGAAGTGACTTAGCATGCACATGCATTTATGGCAGAATTATCACCACAATAAGTCTAGTTAACATCCATTACCACACATAGTTATAAATTTTCTTTCTTGTGATGATAACTTTTAAGATCTACTCTCTTATCAACTTTCAAATATACAATGCAGTATTATTATTTTTTAATTAAATTTATTTATTTTAATTAGAGGCTAATTACTTTACAATATTGTATTGGTTTTGCCATACATCAACATGAATCCACCATGGGTGTACACATGTTCCCAATCCTGAACCCCCCTCCCACCTCCCTCCCCATACCATCCCTCTGGGTCATCCCAGTGCACCAGCCCCAAGTTTCCTGTATCCTGCATCAAACCTGGACTGGCGATTCGTTTCTTATATGATATTATACATGTTTCAATGCCATTCTCCCAAATCATGCCCCCCGTCCCTCTCCCACAGAGTCCAAAAGACTGTTCTATACATCAGTGTCTCTTTTGCTGTCTCGTACACAGGGTTATTGTTACCATCTTTCTAAATTCCATATATATGCATTAGTATACTGTATTGGCGTTTTTCTTTCTGGCTTACTTCACTCTGTATAATGGGCTCCAGTTTCATCCACCTCATTAGAACTGATTCAAATGTATTATTTTTAATGGCTGAGTAATATTCCATTGTATATATGTACCACAGCTTTCTTATCCATTCATCTGCTGATGGACATCTAGGTTGCTTCCATGTCTTGGCTATTATAAACAGTGCTGCGATGAACACTGGGGTACACGTGTCTCTTTCAATTCTGGTTTCCTCAGTGTGTATGCCCAGCAGTGGGATTGCTGGGTTGTATGGCAGTTCTATTTCTAGTTTTTTAAGGAATCTCCACACTGTTCTCCATAGTGGCTGTACTAGTTTGTATTCCCATCAACAGTGTAAGAGGGTTCCCTTTCTCCACATCCTCTCCAGCATTTATTGCTTGTAGACTTTTGGATCGCAGCCATTCTGACTGGCGTGAAATGGTACCTCATTGTGGTTTTGATTTGCATTTCTCTGATAATGAGTGATGTTGAGCATCTTTTCACGTGTTTGTTAGCCATTTGTATGTCTTCTTTGGAGAAATGTCTCTTTAGTTCTTTGGCCCATTTTTTGATTGGTTCGTTTATTTTTCTGGAATTGAGCTGCAGGAGTTGCTTGTATATTTTTGAGATTAGTTGTTTGTCAGTTGCTTCATTTGCTATTATTTCCTCCCATTCTGAAGGCTGTATTTTCACCTTGCTTATAGTTTCTTTTGTTGTGCAGAAGCTTTTAATTTTAATTAGATCCCATTTGTTTATTTTTGCTTTTATTTCCAATATTCTGGGAGGTGGGTCATAGAGGATCCTACAGTGCAGTATTATTGATTATGCACATCACATCCCCACATTCATCTTTCTTTTGACTAGTGTTAACATGATATAGGAGAAGGCAATGGCACCCCACTCCATTACTCTTGCCAGGAAAATCCCATGGACGGAGGAGCCTGGTAGGCTGCAGTCCATGGGGTCGCTAGGAGTTGGACACTACTGAGCGACTTCACTTTCACTTTTCACTTTCATGCATTGGAGAAGGAAATGGCAACCCACTCCAGTGTTCTTGCCTGGAGAATCCCAGGGACAGGGGAGCCTGGTGGGCTGCCGTCTCTGGGGTCGCACAGAGTCGGATACGACTGAAGCGACTTAGCAGCAGCAGCAGCAGCAGTAGCAGCAGCAGCAGCAACATGATATATCTTTTTGAACTTTTTTTATTTTGACATATCTGTGTTTTTATATTTAAAGTGCATTTCTTATGATGTGGAGGATAGGGAACACTTCTACACTGTTGGTGAGAATGTAAGTTGGTACAGCCACTGTGGGAAACAGTATGGAGGTTCCTCAAAAAACTAAAAATTGAATTACCATCCAATCGAGCAATCCCACTCCTGGGTGTATATCCAGACAAAACTATTATTCAAAAAGATACATGTACCTCTATGTTCATAGCAGCATTTATTCATAATAGCCAAGACATGAAAGCAACCTAAATGTCCACTGACAGATGAGTGGATAAAGAAGATGTAGTACACATATGCAATGGAATACTATTCAGCCATAAAAAGAATGAAACAGTGCCATTTGCAGCAACATGAATGCAACTAGAGATGATAATACTAAGTGAAGTAAGTCAGAAAGAGAAAGACAAATACCATATGCTGTCACTTGTATGTGGAATCTAAAATATGATGCAAACAAACCTCTCTATGAAACAGAAACAGAGTCATGGATACAGAGAACAGACTGGTGGTAGGGTGTTGAGGGAAGGATGGAGTGGGAGTCTGGGGTTAGCAGATGTAAGCTTTTATATAGAGAGTGGATAACAAGGTGCTACTGTACAGCACAGAGAACTATATTCAATATCCTATGATAAACCATAATAGAAAAGAATATAAAAAATAAAAAATGTATATATGTATAACTGAAAAAATAACTGGTGTATTTCTTATGAGCACCATATAATTTGGTCTTGCTCTTTTATCCAGCCTAACAATCTCTGCCTTCTAACTAGAGCATTTAGACCGTTTACTTTTTTTCATTTTTAACCTCAAAGAAATATGTGAATATTTTTGTTTGGTTTGGTTTTAATTGTGATAAAATATACACAACATAAAAATCACCATCTTAACCATTTTAAGTATACAGTTTAGTAGTGCTAAGCATATTCACATTGTTGTACAAACAGTCTTTGGGATTTTTTTCATCTTGCAAAACTGAAACCCTATTCCTATAAACAGTAACTCCTTGTCTCCCTCCCCAGTCCCTGGTAACAATCATTCTACTTTCTGTTTCGAGGAGTTTGGCTATTCTAGTTACCTCATGTAAATGAAATTATGCAGCACAGACCATTCACTTTTAATGGGATTGTTGATATTGTTAAGTGTGCGCCCACCATTTTGCTATGTGTTTTACAGTTGTTCCATTTCTTTTTTGTTCCTTTTTTCTCTTTTTGTTTTTTTGAAAAAAATTTTTAAAGTTTTTATTGAATTTGTTACAATAAATTGCTTCTGTTGGTTCTGAGACATGTGGGATCTCAGCTCCCTGATCAGGGATCAAACCTGCACCCCTTATATTGGAAAGCGAAGTCATAACCACTGGACCACCAGGGAAATCCCATGGATTAAGTATTCTTTATGATTCCATTTTATTTCCTTTGTTGGCTTAGTAGCTGTGCATATTGTTTTATTTTAGTGGTTGCTTTGAGGTTTATGGTATATATATCTTAACACAGTCTACCTTTAATTGATATTATACCACTTCACATGTAGTACAAGAAACCTACTATTGAATATGTCCATTTCTCCCTTCTTGGCCTTCGGGCTTTTACTGTCTCACTTTTTACTTATACATGTGAAATAAACCACACAATACATAATTGTTGTTGCTGTTGTTTAAGCAGTTATCTTTGAAAGATATATACTTGGTTAAAAAACAAACAAACATGTATTTAGGACTTCCCTAGTGGTGCAGTGGTAAAGAGTCCACTTGTCAATACTGGGGACATGGGTTCAACTCTTTTTCCAGGAAGATTCTCCATACTCCGAGGCAACTAAGCCCATGCAGCACAAGTACTGAGGCCATGTGCCACAACTACCGAAACCCGCACATCCTGGAGCCCGTGTTCGTCAACAAAAGGAGCCACTGCAGTGAGAAGCCTGCACGCAGCATCTAGAGAGCGGCCCCCACTCGCCACAATTAGAGAAACCCCGTGGGTAGCGACAAAGACCCAGTGCAGCCAAAAATAGTGACTGAATAAAAAAACTGTTTTTAAAGGCTGGGCTTCTCCAAGGGCTTCAAGTGCTGTGTGACCTCCCCACCCTCCCACCCCCCCCCCAAAAAAACATGTATTCACCCCTGTGGTTACCTTTTCCAGTGCTCTTCATTCCTTTGGGTAGATCTGTATTTCCACCTGGTATCATTTCCTTCAGCCTGAAGGACTTCCTTTAACATTTCTGAGTTCTTTTCTGCTGGGGATAAATTCTTTCAGTTTTTATATGTCTGAAAAGATCTGTATAGTATCTTCATTTCTGAAGATATTTTCCCTGGGTATAGGATTTAGATTGACAGTTTTGTTTTCTTTCAGGACTTAAAATATTTTGCTCCACTGTCTTCTCACTTGCAGTGTATCCAGTGAGAAATCTGCAGCTATCCTTATATTTGTTTTTCTCTATATAATGTGTGGTTTTTTTTTCCCTCCAGCTGCTTCAAAGATGTCCTCTTTAACACAGGTTTTGAGCATTTGGGTCGTACACTCATTGGTGTAGTTCTCTTTCAGGTTTCTTGTACGTGGGGCTCATTGAGCTTCTTGGATCTGTAAGTTTACAGTTTTCATCAAATTTAGAAAAATTTTGGCCATCACTTTTTCAAGTAAATTTTCTGTCCTCCTAACTCTTTTTCAAGGACTCCAATTGTGTATAATAGGCTGCTTGATGTTGTCTAATAGTTCATGGACACTCTTTGCAGTTTATAAACTTTTTTTCTTTATGCTTAACTTTGAATAGTTTCTATTGTTATGTCTTCCTGTTCCTAAAATTTTCTTCTGCAATGTCTAATTTGCTATTAATCTTAGCCAGGGTGGTTTTTATCTCACTCACTTGGTTTTCACCTCTAAGAGTTTGGTTTAAATCTTTTTTATAACATACATATTTTGAACAAATGAAATACAGTCATAATAGCTGGTTTAACATCCTTGGCTGCTAGTTACAGTATCTTTTAGTTCTGGGTCAATTTTGATAGATTTATTTTCCTTCTCATTATGGGTCACATTTTACATGTCTGATAATCTTTGTTTGCATGCCAGACATTGTGAATTTTACCTCACTGGGTGCTGGATATTTTGGTATTTCTACAAATATTCTTGAGATTTGTATGGGAGCTAGATTACTTGGACACAGTTCAATCCTTTTGGTCTTGCTGTTAAGAATTGTTAGGTAGGAACAGAACCATGTTTAATATAGGGTTAATTATCCCCCATTACTGAGACAATACCCTTTTGAGTATTCTACCCAAAGCCCCAAGACTTACAAAGTTTTCCAGTCTGGTTGGTGGTGATAGACATTGTTCCCAGCTCTGAGTGAACACCTATTATCTCCTCTAATCTTTCCAGATGTTTATTTCCCTGGCCTTGGTTAGTTTCCTCACACTCGTGGGTCAGTTATGCTGCATACTTGAGGGAGACCTTCTGCAGAGCTCCAGATCCGGTGTGTAGCCTCTCTCCCCTTTGGGACTCTCTCCTGCAAATTCTGGCCACCTTGGTCTCCCCAAATTTCTAACTCTGTCCTCAGGCAGAGAATTCTCCACTCAGAGAATTGGCTGAGCTCTGCCTGGGTTTTCTCTTCCTGTGTTACAGCCTGGAAACCCTTGTGTGGCAGAAAGTTAGGGAAATGGAAGAGTTTGTGTGTTTTCCTTGCTCTCAGTAACTGTCTTTCATTGCCTGAAATGGTTTGAAAACCACTGTTTCATATATTTTGTCTGTCTGTCTGTCATTTTGGTTGTTTCATGGAAGAAAGTATACCCAGTTCCTATTGCTCCTTAGCTCGAAGTGAAAATCCTTCTTTCCCTTCAAATCCTTTCTTATCCTTTGTTGCAGGTAGAACGATGTTAGGCACATGGTTGGTTCATTCACTAAATTCTTCTTAAATTAATTCATCTTTGTAAGTAGTGACATCCAAGCAAAAGTTTTTCAGAAATTCAACTGTCAATGATTGGGTTAATTTTTTAAATGTTCAATAATAAATTATTATAATTCTTACTCAAATGAAGACCAAATTCATTTAAGTAACTGCATGGAGGCAGATCAGAAATTTTTTAGAAACACACTATATAGAAATGTTTTTTAGATGCTTGTTTTCTGTGTACCTGCTTTTACTTATTTATTTGAAAGTATTCTATAACTTATAGAAAATGACAAATATGAGATCAATACATATGGATCTCAGAAATCATATTTATTTTCACTACCAGAGTTTCCCTGAATGTGTGGCACATAGTAAACACTCAATATTGAAAGAATGATTGAGTGAATAGAACATTGTTTTGTGTAGAATACTTTCTACTTCACCAAACAATATTATTTTACTTCAATAACAACTCTATCAATATGTCTATCCCCTCATTTAAAAAATTTAGGCTCTATTTATCCATGCCTCTTCTGGTCTCTTCACAACACACTCTGTTGCCCAACTTCATAACATTGTTTTGTCCGATGAAGTTAACACAAATCAATATATCTTTCTCTACAGGAGAGGCTTTGGATCTGGATTCCAAATTTGGATTTGGAAATCTTAATTGAATAGGTTTGGCTTAAACTCCTAGAAGCATCAAACTTGCATAACACTCTGACTAATAGTTTAATTCTTGTGGATTCTTGGGGCTCCATCACCCCACTGTGCTTTGAGCTCTCCCCACATCTGTCATGCACTTCTGTGGCTCGGCCAAATCTTGCCCAGTTTTAGGCTTCCTTCTTCCATGAAGCCTTCTCCTGTCACAGCGATCTCATCCTTCAGCCTGCTCCCTAGAACTTAATTGTCTTTTCCATCCACTTGGTACCTAATCAACCATACTGCCTTGTCATACCCTTTGTGTTTATGTGGGAATTCTGTCTCAACCAGCTTGTAACCACTTTCAGAAAAGAGGCCCACATGTGCTTAGCAGAGTCATAATAATAATAATACTAGCAATAACCAACAGACTATGTGCCAGACCTTGTTCTAAGATGTCTTTATGAATGACTTAGTTAATCCTCACCTGATTCTTAGGGTGTGGTGCTATCATTACGTCATTTTCTAGATAAAGAAGCTGAGGCTAGAAGGGTTAGGTCACTTGCCCAGGGTGGCTGGCAAAGCCAGGATTCAAATCTAGCATTGTGACTCCGAGCCAGAGCCCCTCACCACTGCACAGTGCATGGGCCTGGGGGTGCAGTAGGTGCTGAATGAATGAAAACACAGAGGTCTGCCTGTGCGGGAGGGAAATCTCCAGCAGGAGCCCTGTTGCATTACTGTCATCGCTTTAATGTTTCCCATCGCTACTCCTACATCACTGCTGTTGTTTCAGGAATGAGATCCTGTGTGGTCCAGGAGGAAACAGAGAGGAGAGAAGTGAGATGCCTACACCCCTCTCCTGCCTTCCTCCCTTGCAGGTTGGGCAAAAGAGCAAGTCGGGACAGTTCTTTCTGCCACCCGCTAGCTCTCAGAGCCAGTCAGCAAAGTTGAGCAGGGAGAAGCAGAAAAGGGAGGTTTGGGGGACGAGGTTGGGGGGAGTGACATCCTCAGGATCACTGATTTCTGGGGCCTCTGCCTCCCAAGGTTCAGTCAACCGGATGTGCCTGTATCTTGCCGGAATTTGGCCGGATTTAGAGAGATAAGATCAATCTGACCCTTAATTCCCCAAATGTAATTTATGGGCTTGTCTTCTGTGTGCTGCAACACGTCTGGCTATCCGAAATCTGGTAATTATTTATGTAAACACAGCATCCTGCCTTTGTGGATTATAATTGGACTTGAATGGCAAGAAGCGGGGACTTACACAGTTGGGATGGTGCTGAAACCTCCTTTTGAAAACACTTACCTGAGCCTTTGAAATCTTCCCTGTGGTTCATGGATAGCTTTAGCCAGTCACCACCACCACCACTACTCCCTCCCCAAGATTTTTTTTTTTTTTTTTTTCGGCTTCTTCCTTCAGCAGGCCTGGGCAAATGTATCCCCAAATATTAACAGGTTTTGTAGTTCTTCTCAGAGAATGGGGTAAAGACACCTCAACCATCTTGGCTGGACCCAAGCTGAGAGGACATGAGCCCTGGGGTGGAGGCCTCCACAGATCTCCTCATTGTCTGTTGGAACATGAATTTTATACCCCCACTAAGAATAAACAGGATTAGGAATTTAATGCTGTTTGGAAAAGAGGAGAGGTGGCTGGTGAAAGAGAAAGGTCTTTGCTTTTTATTCATGCTGCGAGTTCCCCAGGAACCTTCGCTGTACATACACACAGGAGAGCCAGGAGGATTAGGGGGAAAGAAAATGAGCTGATTGAACAGATGGTTCAGCAAGCACTCCCAGGAGGCCCCTGGGGTGGATGAATCTGCATCTTTAAATAACATTAATTTCTGAAAGGCCCAAATTGTTTCCTAAATTGCTGCACTGAACTCTTAGCTTTCATCTATTTTTATGGCACCTCTCCTGGTGGAAGGCAGGGGCTGCTGCTTTCTGACAAGCCAGCTTTGGAGAAATTCCTCATCATCAGTCCAGCCAGTGAGGAATCAGTTTCATGAAAGAGAAAGAAATCTTTAAGAATCAAGGTGCTTTGAAAAACAGATTTTGGCAGAAGCAACGCCCCCTGAGTAATCCAAACAAACCACCCAGTTCTAAAGCCAGCTGAGACCCTCATTTCCTCAGTAGCCTGAGGCAAACCAATTAACCTCAGTTTCCCCATCTGTAAAATGGGGTTAATAATGCTTACCTGCTGCAGGAGGGCTGTGAGGTTTTAATAGGGTAATGGTTGTAGAGCCCTTTGATGTAGTAAGTTTTATTAACTTCCAAGGGATTCCCTGAAGTCAGAAAAAGCAGTTAAAACCCAAGAGAGAAGAAAAGCATTGAAAGGCAAAGCTCAGCAAAGCATTTCACTTTCAGCTCTAATTTCAGAAGCCCAGAGTCCACCGCTCCAGCGTGAGTGGGAAGCAGTGTCCTGGGCTGGGGGCGTGTGACTGGCATTTGGGAAGGGAGAGCCTTAATACTGTCTCAGAAGGCACTCGGCTTTCAGTGGAGGTAAAGGTAAACAAATAGCCTTGCTTGATCAAACCAAGACCGTTCTTTGGCCCCCATTAAGGTTCTTTTCTAATAGCAAGTCTCCAGTAAGGGAATTATTTTGGTGTTAATCCAAGGTCCTTGGAATTGAATTTAGAAACCTCTAGTTTCTGGCTTCCTGCTTCCCAACAATTAAATAAAGAGAGAACTCAAGATCTGGCCTCCAGCCAGGGTTCCAGACCAGAGAGGGGGCGGTGAGGAACATCGGCCAAGGGTCAGAGAACGGGGGCTTTTTGAGTTCCATCACTCACAGCTAGGTGTGCTGGCCTAGGTTGCTGGGCCAGCTTAGTCTCCTACTTCATAAAAATGATTTTAATCAGACAGCCTTGCCTGAAGGGCCCAAATAATTAAGATTTGGAATGTGAAAGTGCATTAAAGTTATAAAGCATGCTCAAAGTGTTAGCTACTATAATTCAGGACAAACCTCCACATTTCCTTCAGTAACTTTAAAAAAATCTCAGTGATTTGGATAATTGTACCCCAAGTCAACTCATTCAGTGTAAGAAACCCCATCCTCCTCTCTAAGTTTTGATTTGCCCCCACGGCTGAGTGCCCACTGGCTAGTCAAGGTGATTGGGCGTCGGTGACATGGACACAGCCTGGGTGTCCAGCTGGCCCGGTGTGCCTGGGACTGTCCCAGGTTCAGCACTGGGACTCTTGCCCCCAACCCTGGGCAAACCAGGATGGTCAGTCATCCGACTGGGAACTCGGGCTGGTTAGAAAGTGCTGGTTACCAGTTCCTGGCAATTGATTCACTATGGCGTGCTAACCAGGCTATTGACTCACCAGGGAGGCCTGGCATGCTGCAGTCCATGGGGTCGCAAAGAGCTGGACATGACTGGGGGACTGAACAACACCATCACCGTGGCGTATCATGGAAAACGAGGCACAGCCACGCGGGGCAGAAGTGCCCTGGGATCTTACCACCCGGCCCTGCTACCATCGACCTCAGATCAGAACTATGGCCTCAGTTTCCTCACCTGTAAAGGGAGGGGACATGATGCAATTCCTTCTCACCTTTTCCTCCAGGAGAAGAGGACACAGACACCTGCCCACGAACTAGCCCAGCCCCACAGGGGATGCTGTGTGGTTTTCAACAAGAGAGGCAGGCGGTGGGGATGTGCCAGGGGCCCATGTCCACTTCTGCTGTGGCTTTCAGCTCCTGATGTTCACTAGGAGTCCTTTAATACCCTTTCTGTGAGCAGCAGGCACATGGCTGGGAATGTGGCGGCCCTAAACTAACAGCTGAGAGCTCTACATAGCTCTTTAGGTCACTTTAGCACATTATACCCCTGAGATTCAAACTTTCTCCAAGGTCATGTTAAGATTCAAGTTTGGCGAAATGGAGTGCTGAGTCCAAAAACGAAAACAATCTAAAAGACCAGGGCTGTTTCCTTTACCCCGGTTTACTGAGCGACACCTTTTCTTGCTGTGGTTTCTATAATGGTATTTTATTTTACAATATAAAGGTAAAGAAAAATACTCTCTGCTAACAGAGTAAAACCACATTAATTACACATAGGTTTTATCTTTGTTGCATAGATTCTCCAGCCAAACCACTGCTTGGATTCCCCCTTTGTCTGACCCAGGTAGACAGGCGAGAGGATCAGAGCTGGGATTTTTCTGGTTGGGGGCACCTTGCAGGGGTCAGCCGATTCTTTTAAAGTGCCCTTAACAGGAGCCTATGTTAATGAAAGCAGTTTTCTCATGACAGATCAGAACCTGGCCTTTATAGCATTAAAAAAAATTTTTTTTTACATCGAGAAGAAACGGTGAACAATGATTGAATCAAAGCCGCCCTCAGCAGCCTCCCCCAACTCCACCCCATCTGAGAACAGCCCTGTTTCAATTTCACCACTGAGTTCAGCCTGCCTGCTCCAGACGTCCAGACCTCGCACTCTATAAATCGTCTCTGCCCTTGCCCTGGAGTTGCTGACTATATGTATTTTTGGGCCCAGCATTAATTCCCTCATCCTTGGCTGGTGACATTAAGATTTGTAACTGATAGAATGTGTTTTTAATGTATTTCCTGCAGGTTACTATTAAAGAAATCTAATTCTTCTGAACTTGCAAAAGGTTCTGCTTCCATTTAAAAAAAAAAAAAAAGGCATTACGGGAAGAATTTCCCTGCAGCCTTCAGAAGGACCGGGCAGCCAGCAGGGTCTGGGGCTCCGGAATTCTCTGCTTAGCTCTGCCACTCATTCTTCCTCCTCCCGCCCAGTCTGTACTCCTCTCCGGGCCTTCATTTTCCTGGGTATGAAGTGAGGATAAATATTTGTCCATGAGATGAGGGTGTTGTAAGGATTAATTGGTTGGTGCTTCGGGAAACCTTTGAAGATGAAAGACGCTCTCTGCAGATGCTAAGTAAACTCGTAACGTGTCTGGTTTTAATGAGCCAGGTGAAGCCAGAGGGGATGGCTGGAGATTAACTGTGCCTAGTCCAGAGCTGGCCTGCTCAGGCTGGGCTGAAAACAGGGTGGAGCTCCCTGCTGGCTTCCTGGCTCCTGGCACAGGGCCTGGCACGTTGGTGTCTATAAATGTATGCAAAAGCAACTGAACTGGGATTTAACCCAGATTCTCACGTCGCAGAGAGCAGGGCCCCAGACTTCGCAAAGCATGCTTACTGCCTGTCTTTCTAGCACATGGCTTGGGCAGTTACTTAACCTTTCCAAATCTCAGTTCCTCGTTTGCCCATGGGGATAATGAGAGTCCCCCTTCTCACAGGACGGTGGTGAGGGTTTATCATAAACATAGCCAGCAGCAATGGATCACTGGCTACATGTCAGCCAGGCTCTGAGCACTTTATACTCTTGAGCTTCCTGAATTTGCACACCAACCCATGAGGGAGGAGCTACTGTTATCATCCCCATTCTAAAGGTGACAAAACTGGGGCACAAGTTCCAAACACGGGCTAAAGCACTGATCACGAAGTGAAATACTGCATGTTACCCTTAGCAGAGTGCTGGACACATGTTAAGTCCACAACCAACAGGTTGAGGAGCTCTCAGACTCTGCCTAATTTGCCAAACCAGCAGAGAGCTCCATGGGGTTGTGACTCAGCCATGTCCTGGGAATGTAGGAGCCAGGAAGGAGGGGATCAGAGTAGATGACCCTGATGGGGGCCCAGGGTTATGGGAAGATGCTAGATGTGTGTGCACCCATCAATCTGCAGGTTTGGTAAGGTGTGTGTCTGAGCCTGCTCAAGGTGGTCACATCTGGGACCCATGAATCTCTGTCAAAAGTATTTCACACCAAATCCTGGTACGTCAAAGGCAGCCTGAGCTATGAGCTTCGAATGCTAAAATGTTGGGAACCCCTGGGATTGTGCCGGTGCTTAAGGAGGAGGTACCTTGGAAGGTGTGGGCTGGATTGCGGCTAGTCCAGGCAATAATAAAGCAAAGAATCAGAAGGAAGCAAAATAAGATTCTGGCCCAAGCAGTCCGAGTCCACGTGAAGAGTCAGAAGAGAAAACCGAGGCCCAAGTAAGAAATGATTTCGCAGCCCCAGCAAGTGACATCATAGCCTGGGCTCTGACATAGTCAGAGAAGCAGCTAAGACGTGGGCTGGGGAAGCCTCTGGGTGGAACAGAAATATCTTCAGCAACTGCTCCTGGTGATGGAAAGATGGAAATGGAATTTTATTTAAACATTATGTTGTTTTGAAAAGTCTGACTAATGTGAAAGTCCCTATTTAAAAAGGAGTTGACTCTGCTTTGCAATTGGTTGGTGTTTCCACACCCACATGTTGACTAAGGCCTTGGAAAACAAACTTCCTGGTAGATCCTGATTCAAATCACTTGGGAGCGAACGCTTCAAGGTACAATCCCTGAGCTGTGAGCAGAGGGGCCTGGCCAAGAAAAACCCTGTGTCTGTGTTTATGAAAAGGCAAACAGATCCCAAAGGGAGGCCCACGTTCTAGCTGGCGTTGGGCACAGGCCCTCCAGGAAAGCACACACAGATTCGAAGGAGGCCCTGGCACAGCTTCTCCGGGACCCCAGTGAGCCCCGTTTCAGAGCCCTCTTTAGACACACAGAATACGAGGAGAGGGAAAGGGCAGCGTGGAGCCTTCTCTTCCTTAGTGCCCAGTAAACGCTGTGTCTGCTCACCGCCGCTTCAGTCCAGCCACGTGAAGCACGTGCACGTAAGTAGCACGTGGCCATGTTCTCAGTGTGGAAATGGGCCTGGGCAAGTCAGGAAGGGTGTCCTGGTTTTACTCCAGTCTCGGTTTATGCAGTTGAACCAGCACAATTAATAACAGCTTTCCCCTCCATTCTCAAAGATGCCTCCATTTGGATAACAAGTCATACATGGACACCCTAGGTTAAATGAATTGCTTCCAAATCACCTAGCTAGTGAGCGGCAGAGTTGGGATTTGAACCTAGGTTTTTCTAAGTTCAAAAAGCAGACACTGGGGGAGTTCCCCCTCAATTCACAATAACAAAGACGGTCGGGGCGTCGACTGCAGAGCACAGACAGCCTTTTGGGGCTGCCTGCCTGCACCCGCTCCTCTCGCTCACTCAGGGCCTCCCCGAGCCTGTCTGATGGGCCTCTGGGCAGGAAAGTGCCCAGCAGACAAAACATACACCTTCACCAACAACCCCCCTCGCTGTGTTTGTTTTGTCTGCTGAGTGCGTTTCTCCCACCTCCTCCATGATAAAAATGCAAGGGCTGACTTCAAGTTTGGGCCACCAGCCCAGCTCCTGCGTCCTGACCTCCACAGGAGGACTGCCTAGCCCAGCCCACGGGGCCATCCTCGGCCTGCCTCCCACTGCTGTTTCTCCAGCCCTTACCTCTCAGACGCAGAGGGTTTGTGTCATTCCAGGTTCACAGGTAATATCTGTTTATGTTTCAGGACCTCAGAACTGATCCAATCCAAGCTCCTTTGTACCAGTGGGGAAACCAAGGGCCAGAGAAGTCAAGTGACTTGCCCGAAGGCACAGAGCTAAAAACTGAAGTCAGGAGACCGGGTCTCCTCACCCTGAGGTCAGGGTTCTTTCAAGCCAGATTCTTTCTCAGTTTAGCCTGAGGCTGCCTGCTGCAAGGTACTTCCGTAACACCTGGATAAATCCTTCACATGATAAGACTTGTTGGACTCCAGAGACCAAGGTGTATCTGCTTGACCCGGCCCCTCCACCCCTGAACCTGCCAAAACTCAAGGTTAGTAGCAGGGTCTTCATTCAACCACCTACTGAATCCACTTGCTCGCCTTCCTGCCCGGTGGTTATAAACATCCCCAATATCAAAGAAATCACCACTCCTGACATTGCCTGCTGTCTCCAGACAGCTGGCTGCTGAAAACATCTTCTTTGCACTGAGTGGGAGATGGTTTCTGTTCACCCTTCAGTCTTAGTTCCTCCCAACGACCCACTGCAGGGCACGTTTGACACCCCCTTCTCCCACACATTCTCAAAATAGTTGAAGACTCAACAACCGCTGCTCTTTGGATTGTTTACTCTCACGATGTTGTTTTGGTGGAAAAATAGGTGGAGAGTCCTACCACTGAAGCCCACCTCTGCCTTTTATCTGCTGTTGACCACGGGCAAGTCACTTAACTGCTCTGAACTTCAGTTTGCTTACTGGAAACACAGAGAGATCATGGTAGTATTTACTTCTTTGGGAGCTGTGAGGATCAGGTGAGATAATCCGTGTAACTGACGAGGGCCAGTGTCCAGCACAGCCAGCCCTTATAAACGATAACAATATTCTTGTTTTTCTCCAACTTCTTACTGTGTTTCTCTAAACGCAAGCAGCAAGGCTTTAGTTCCTTTGGAAGCTACATCGCACGACCTTCATCATCAATTAACACCCATGTGCCCTTCTCACACACAAAACTGCTAACACGTTTTGCCCATGAACTGTCACTCACAAATTTGCTTTGTTCCCTTCCTCCAAGCATGAGGCTTGCGGCTCCTCAGATTATATTTCATCCTATTAGAGGCCGCCTATCTTTCTGGCCATCAGGACTCTCTCTGGATCTGAGATTTGGAGACTGGGGAAGACGATAACCATGTGAAAACCACAAAGGCTCAACCACGTGAGGCTCCAGCCCACCCCGTTTTTCTTTCTCCCATCAAGGGTCCATAAAAGCCTGCCCAGCTGCCCAGAGAGGTGACCCCTTCAAGCCTGACCGACCGTGTTGACGTTCTGCCGGCAATTGTCTGCAGAGGAGCCCTTGTGCCCCTTTTGAAGTTCAGTGGAGTGAAGTGTAATCTAAGTGAGCTGGAACACGTTTTGATAAAGCAGCTTCCATGGCCAGGGGCCTCCTTTTGGCAAAGCCATTAACATGGGAAGCTGAGCCGGGGCTGAGCTTTTCGTCTGGGCCCGCCAGCCCGTCCCCTGGCCTTTGATCACAGGACATTAAGATACTTGCGCACAGAGCAGTAGTTCAGTTCTGACCTCCTTGTTTTCCAGATGGGGAAACTGAGGCCCAGAGAGGAGGAGCGACTTGCCTGAGGTCACACAGCTGGTGAGGGGCAGGGTCAGTGCTGGGACCCTTGTCCACACCAGCCAGGCCTTCCTCGGGCTGTACAAAATGGTGGGTGGTCAGTGACAAAAAAGAGAATGCAGAGGACGACGCAATAGGGAAGAATCAGGCTCCCTCCCTGGGGAAGGCTGGCAGACCCTGGCATCTGCACGCCAGCCAGGTGGGCCGAGATAGGAAGGAATCACAGCTAAGCCTGGTTAACACCCACAGCCTCATCAAAGCACGGCTGCATTGTTGGTCTCATACGCTCGTCTCGTCAGGGTTGGCGTCTTGCTGACGGGTGAAAGGGACCTGCTCAAGGCCGCACAGGGCAGGCACTGCTGAGGGGACATATTGCCCTGGAAAAGGGCTTTAAAGGTCACTTGGATGATGAACAGGGGCAGAGCTAGGAGACTCAGATCTCATGAGGCGGTTATGAGGATGAAATGGGTGCTTAGAAGAGCACCCGGCCGGTACGCGCTCACCGAGCTCACCACCACCATCAGGACGTCTGTCACTCCCATCCACCCTCAGGGCTGATTCTCCCAGTGGGGTCGGGTCCCTCTTCCCTCACCCGGAGAGAAAAGGAGGGCTCCTGTAGCAAAGGCTGGACTCATAGCTGGGCTTCTGGCCCATGCTTCCAAACCCACTGACTGGAGGCCACTGGAGCGTCCCATGGGAGCTCTGAGCGGGTGAGTGGCCCCCATGATGGCGGAAGCCTGGCCACATGCTCTGAGGGGTCCGGCCTGTCCTCCGGCTCTCCAGCTGCCTCAAATCCCCCAGCTTTCAGAGCATCTGAGGAAGGGATCCGGTCCTACGAATCCCCACTTCCTGGTCTCTGGGGAGGCTTCTCAGGAGCCGAGGGCTGGAGAAGGGCTCCCCCAGCCCTCACTGCCAGCCATGCTCCCAGAACAGGACAACAGGGTATGATTCCCATGAGCTGGGTGAGTCAGGACAGGAGGCAGGGAGACGTGGTCTTTCTTCTCAGCCTCAGACTCTCAGTGTGCAGCTCTCGGGTGGCAGATGGTTCCTCCCCATGATGTCTAACTGCTGTTAGAAGGAGCTGGCGTTCCTAGAGACTGATGGGGTGGAGAGAGCCCAAGATCCTTCTGGGGGCCTCGAGGGACCCGCCCCATAGATGACACACAGTGCGGTGTCCATAGTTTACCTTTTTGTATGTTTTCTGTCCGATTTCTTCGACGCGGTGGTAGAGGATCTACCTCCCAATGAAGGAGATGCAAGAAACGCAGGTTCAATCCCTGTGTTGGGAAGATTCCCCTAGAATAGGAAATGGCAACCTGCTCCAGTATTCATGCCTGGAAAATTCCATGAGCTGAGGAGGCTGGTGGGCTACCATCCAGGGGGCCACGAAGAGTCAGACACAACTGGGCGCACACATACACACAGCTTCTTCTCAGAGTCTGAGCTCTCAGCACACACGTTCTCTCTCTGAAACTCCTCACAGTAACTAGCAACTGGTTTTTACTGTGGACACACACAGGGATGAAATTGTGAGCTGGATTCCTCATTTTGCACCATTCCAGCACACCTCCCTCCCTCCCCATTCTTGAACAAGTACTAAGTTTCACAGATATCACGTCAATCTGTGAAGAGACAGAGGAAACAGAGTTCGGCCCCGGAGAAGTCTATACCTCGCACAATGGTATGTGCCATCATAGGGGGTACAGTGTGAGGGGAGCTCACAAGAGAGGGACTTCGTCTGACTGAGAAGGGTGTAGTCAAGGAAGGCTTCTTGTAGGAGGCAATGTCTGAGCCGAGTCCTGCCAAAGGGCTCTGGGTCAGCAGATTTTGGAGGTAGGGATTTGGAAGGGTGTTAACAGCATCCTAGACCAAGGGGGCTGGAGAAGGCAATGGCACCCCACTCCAGTACTCTTGCCTGGAAAATCCCATGGATGGAGGAGCCGGGTGAGCTGCAGTCCATGGGGTCACTAAGAGTCGGACACGACTGAGCGACTTCACTTTCACTTTTCACTTGCATGCATTGGAGAAGGAAATGGCAACCCACTCCAGTGTTCTTGCCGGAGAAGCCCAGGGACGGGGGAGCCTGGTGGGCTGCCGTCTATGGGGTCGCGCAGAGTCGGACATGACTGAAGCAACTTAGCAGACCAAGGGGGCTAAGTAAGCTTGGCCTGAGTAAAGAAGGTAGAGAAGCAGAAAAGGGCAGGCAAGCCTGAAGACTTCTTGGAGATGAGCAACGTTGAACAGGGGTGTGAGATGAGCAGACAGAGTACTGGGGTGGAGACAGGAACAAGGTTTGTGTGACAAGGTTATTCTGAAGGCAGAGGCGTCCTTACTGGAGCCTCCTGTCTGCAGAGTTTCTCAATCAAAGGAGCAGCATGTGGCCGGGGTGGGCGTTGGGGGGCCTTTCAGGCACAGAGCCGAATCCTGTTGTCCCTGGCTGATTGTGTAATGTGGACGAGTCATTCAACCTCTCTGAGCCTTGGCCTCCTCTGTGAGAAATACAGGGATAACAGTGCCTCTCCTGTAGAATCTGCGGAGAACTAACTAAGAGTAGCGTTCACAAAAACCCCTGGCACAGCGCCTGGAACTTAGGGGGGTTCCATAGAGGCAGGTTTAGTCATTCACTCCTTTATTCCTGCGTTCATGTTCTCACTTCCTCTCTCACCCTCTGCAGTCAGGAAAGGAGGTGACAAATCCCTTATGTCAATTGGGATGTAGTTTCAGGAGCTGTTACAAAGGTCAAAATCACAGTGGCTCCAATGGCCAACAAGACAGAAGGTTATTTTTCTCTCTCACACACAGCTGTTTAAGCATAGGCAGCTGGGTGGATATGGCAGCTCCCAGGCTGGGCATCCCGATTCCTTCTCTGTAGCTGCTCTGCACCCCTTGACCTTCAGCTTTCATCTCCCAGCTTCTAACACTGTGTTCTCACTCTAGCATGCTGCCCTTTAAGGAAAACTGGCAGTTGCTCACATGGCTACAGCACCTACATCAAGTCATGCGTCATTGGCCAGAATGGTGTCACATAGCCACACCTAGCTGCAAGGGAGGCTGGGAAATGTAGTCTATGACTCAGGCGTTCTCAACAGGGGAAAGTTTGTCCCCATTCCCAGGGGGACACTTGTCAGTGTCTAGAGAGGGGGTCATTGGTAGAGGCCATGGATGCTGTTAAATGTCTTACAAAGCACAGAATACCCTGCCCCCCACCCAACAAGAATCATCCAGCCCAAAATATTGAAAATCACCGCAGCTGAGAAACCCTGCTGTGACCAGACGGCCAGAATGTGGGGGTTCTGTTACAAAATGAAGATGGAGGGTAATGAGACAGGAGGACAACCTGCAATTTCTGCTGGAGTCACATACATTGAGGATCACATGATTGAAGAGGATTAAATGATGTCTTTTCCCAGGTGGATCTCTCTCCAGCAGGGATCAAAGCTTTAAGTCCATGGGCTTAGAGGACTATCAAGAATTAGCCCACAAGACAGGGAGGATTTGCGTCTGGACAGCCCTGAAATCTCACCCCCTGGGTGGTCCACCCAGAGCTAGGCCACCAGGGAGGCTGGAACCCATGAGCCTCCCAGGGAGCTAGGACCTCACAGGTGGAATTTGGTTCACAGCCTTGCCCTGCAGTATCTCCCCCTCCGGAAGGTTTTCCTTGAGATAACTTGGGACCTTCTGCCACCCGTTTCTGTTTGCTTCTGTTTTCCAAGCAGGTGAAAACTGGGCTAAACAAAAAGGATGGGAGATAAGGGGCCTTAATTTCCGGGAAGATACCCCAGTATTTGTCCAACAACACTAACTTAGCTGCCTTAAAACTCAGCATGAGAAACTGGCCAACAGAGAGGATTAAGGATTTGGATGTATCCTAAGGAACTACCGCACTGCTACCGATTTGACTGTACTTTCTCAATATCAATGGTTTATTGGGCTTCTGCAACATACTAGAAACTGTCCTTAGCACTTTTCAGATGTCACCACCCTTAATATCTCCATCAACTCCGGGAAAAGCTACTATTATCCCTATGATACAAAGGGTCACAGATATTAACTTGCTCGAGGCCACACAGCTAGTAGGATACTGAGAGATGAGTTTTGGCCTTGGGAATATCTGTCCCTAAAGCTCATGGTCTTTCTACAACCACCTCTTTATTTACCAGGATGGCCAGATGGGGATCTGACCTATTGTTAAACATCTGCATCTCCAAGGAAGGAGGTTCACCCCATCCTGGTCGCTTGCTCCATGGTCTCAACCATAAACAAACCTGTCTGTGCTCACATGCTGCAAAGAATGGCATCATCCATTCTCTCATTTCCAACTGGGAAAACTGGAGCACAGAGTGGCCAAGTGGCTTGTTCAAAGCCACACAGCGAGTCAGGAGGTGATTCAGAAGTCCTGCCTCATTCTGCTCTTAAAGAGAAAAACAAACAGCTATGGAGCACCAGTCCTAGCTAGCCTGTGGATTTTGCCAGGAACGCTGAGCTGTTAATCTGGGGAAGAGGTCCAGGAGGGAAGAGACTCCAGATTTTCATAGCTGTGGGACTGCTGGGGCTGCACAGAGGAAACCAGCGGGGGAAGAAAGGTCATTTTTGCCCGAGTGAAGGAAACAGCAATGACTCAAAGACACACGTGCTCTGAGTCCATTGAGCAGAAAGGGCCCATTTTTAGATAGACGCTCTTTTGAGCCTTAACCACACCCGATGCCACAAGCCGGCGTTTGTCAACAGGAAGCCCATCCCAGTGATGTGTATTCTGCTCCCTCGCACTGGTTGCCAGGGGGTGACTGCTGGGGGTCAGTGGGAACCAGAAGCAAGGGGCTGGACCACCAGACCAAAGAAGCCAAGCCCAGGGAATGACCTTCATGCTTCTGAGGAAGGCAGTTGTGTCCAGCCGCCAGGACCTCAGATTTTCCCAGGCCAGGTCTACCACGAAAGGGCCTGAAATAACTCTGAGGTTCTGTGCCCACAGGGCAGGGAGGGCAGTGGCAGGGACTGTGGGCAGTGGGCATGAGCACAGCACCGCTTTGTTGGGGAAGCGAGGAACTCTGCCTCTAACAGGCTGTTCCACCTGCCAGCAACATGGCTGGGCAGAGATGAAGGCCCCGGCCGAGCTCAGCAGAGAGAGAAAGTCATTTGTTAGGTTATGAAAACAGATAGAGTGAATCTGAAACTAATCAGAGAATCCAAATGGAGGAACATTCTGAACAATAACAGCCTGGACCCAAAAAAAATTCATAACAGCCAATGAGAAGAAACAACACAAGTGTCCATCAACAAATAAATGGATTAACAAAATATGGTATATCCATACAAGGGAATATTATTCAGCCTTTAAAAGGAAGTTCTGATCCACGCTATCACATGAATGAACCTTGAAAACATGCTGAGAAACAAGACACAAAAGGCTACAGATTATATGATTCCATGTGTATGAAATGTCCAGAAGAGATAAATTCACAGAGACAGAAAATAGATCAGTGGTTGCTACGGGGGAATGCAGAGTGACTGCCAGTGGGTACAGAGTTTCTTTGGGGAATGATGAATTTTTTTTGGAATTAGAAAATAGTAGCAGTTTCACAACTTTGTGAATATACTTAAAAAAAACAACAACAACAACCTCTGAATTATACACTTTAAAAGGGTGAATTTGGGGGCTTACCCGGTGGCTCAGCAGTAAAGAATCCGCCTGCCAATCCAGGAGACACAGGTTCAATCCCTGGTCCAGGAAGATTCCACATGCCAAGGAGCAACTAAGCCGTGAGCCACGACTACTGAGCCTGTGCCCTAGAGCCCGGGAGCTGCACCTACTGGGCCCACGCACTGTAACTACGGAAGCGTGTGCACCCAGAGCCCCTGCTCTGGAGCAAGAGAAACCACTGCCGTGAGAAACCCGTCCCCCGTAACTAGAGTACAGCCCCTGCTCACCACAACTACAGAAGGCCCATGCAGCAACAAAGACCCAGCACAGCCAAACAAATGAAATTACTTTTAAAAAGGGTGAGTTTTATGGCATATGAATTATATCTCAATTAAAAAGAAGTTTTTAAAAAATTATAACTAAATACAACGTGTAGTCTTTGGATTTGTTTTGTTTTGGCTGTGCCATGTGACTTGTGAGATCTTAGTTCCCCGGCCAGGGATTGAACCCATGCTCTCGGCAGTAAAAGTACAATGTCCTAACCCCTGGACAGCCAGGGAATTCCCCCAGTGTGTGGTCCTGACTGGACTCTATATTGAAAAAGTGAAAAGCTACAAAGGACATTATTGGGGACAGGGACATTTGAAGATAAACATTACATTAGATGATAGCTTTGTATCAGCGTTAAATTTCCAAAATTGATGAGGTGCTGAGGTTATACTGAAAAATGCCAGGTAGAGACACACTGAATATTTAGGGTGAAGTGACGTGACGTCTGTAATATACTCTCAAATGGCTCCACATTTACAAAAATGACAAGGTTAAATAACTAGCCCCAAATCACAGGAGACAAAGAAATCAGATACTGTCTAACACAGTGGTTAAGAGCATGGGCTGTAGACCCAGAGTGCCTGGGAAAACACGCAGCTGTGCCTGTTGCCAGCTGTGCCTGTTGCCAGCTGTGTGACCTTGGGCAAGGTGCTTAACCTCTCTGTGCCACATTCTTCTCGTTTTAAAAGTGGGATTGATGATGATGATGGTGATAAGAGTAGCCACCTCCGAGCATTATGTGTGTTAAAACGTATAAAGACCTTAGGACATGACCTTGCACACCGAAAGTGCTCTGAATCTAGGGCAGAAAATAACTCAAAACCAGGTCTCATCTCTAGCAGAGACCAGACCTTCCTGCTGCCTTCTCCCTAGAGGGACTTGGAATCTTATAGGACGCTGGGATAGAGAGCACTTTCAAAAGGGCAGAATTACCAGAGGCCCGGGAAAGGGAGGGCAAGCCACAAGAGGCAGGACTCGGGGCTTCGGGACTGGAGTGGGAGTGGGGAGAGACCAGGCAGAGAGACGCCACAGGAGCCAGAACTGACCAAGGGGATGCCCTAAACTGAAGGAGAAGGGACAGGCGTGACACCTTCTAGCCCAATCTTCCCAGGCTGCAGCTGAGGCCAAGAGAGCAGAATCATGAAACCAGGGGCTTGCAGCAGGGAGTGGCAATGCTAGGAAAATATTGGCAGGACTCTGGTCCTGTGTCCTGGTAGGTAGGAATCCTCAGAATGTGGCTCAAAAGCTTTAGAAATGAAAAACACCTGGATACTTAAATGATGGGCATAATCAAAATGTTCTTTGAGGACTCACTGTTGCTTTCAATAGTTTCAAAATTTTAACTCTCCCCATCACCATCCCTTGCCCGTAAATGGAAAGCTGATATCGAAGGAAGACATCTTATTATTCTAATATTGTTTTCTTCAAAGGTACCCGGCACTGTTACAAAACCCTATCAGATGGGTTCCATTACTATCGCCACCTTACAAATGAGTAAAGTGAGGCTTGACAAGATTAAGGAATTTGCCAAGGTGGCAGTTAATAAGCAGCAGAGCCAAGATTTAACTCAGGTCTTTTTGGCTACAGAGACGGTTTCCAAAGCGGGTGCCCCAGGAATTGTGTGGGAATTAATGTTAGAATTTCTATTTTTTAAATCTCATGCTTCTTCTTCTTTTTTTTTTTTTTTTTAATGTTTTTGGCTGAGCTTCATAGCTTGTGGGATCTTAGTTCCCCAAACAGGGATTGAACCCATTTACCCTGCAGTGGAAGTCAGAGTCCTAACCACTGGAAAACCAGGGAAGCCCCTATCTCATGATTTTAAAATCCCTATTTTTAATGTGGATCTTATCATATACCTAATACATTAGCCCAGTAGTATATATGTATTGCAGACTCTATGGGGTGACCACCCAACAGCCATTCTATTCCCACCTCCCTTTTCCCTTGTTACCTGATAACTTCCCGGACTCCTCTGTGACCCACGAAGCCATGCGACCCAGTGCTGGACAAGGAGGCATAAGGACACCCTCACCAGAGGTTTCTGGAAAAGACACTTTGTTTCTTAGAGAGGGGAAGGTGCCAGAGTGTCGCAGGCTGGCACTGCCCCTGACCCCCTTGTCCTACTGAGAAGGCAGACACCATGTTAACACATGACATTGAAGAGGCAGGATGGAGGATGGAGGATAAGTTAAGGATGGAGGAACTTCAGGAAGCCAGAGAGAGCCCAGCTCTTAATGACATCCGTGATCTGATGCATCACGCTGAGCCCACCCTCCCCAGCCAGTCAAGGTGCTCGAGTCAGCCATCACTGCCTGGGCTTTCAGTTACATGCAGCTCTACATGTGCACACTAATAGGCGTGAGTCTGTAATTCTTGAGTCAACAAACACGCATCTCCTAGGAGTGGATGCTCAAAAGGTTTTACTGGTAGAGAGTCACATGGCCATGAATGCATGCACTCTATGGTTCTCGGGGAGCAGGGGTGCAGATGAGGCATAGGGGCCAAATGATGAACTCTCTGTTCTACCCTTTGGAAGCCTGGAGGGATGAAGGGGAGCTGGAAGCATGTTTGTCAACCGGCCCTCAGAAGAATCCAGTCCAGGCAATTTGCCAGGCGCTTGGAATTTTCATGTGTTCTCCTCCTTCAGTGGTTTCACTTGGCCATAGGAACTAACAGAAGAAACTCTGCAATGCGTTTGTTCTCTAGAATTCTCAGGGGGTTCAAGGGACCCAGAGAGGTGTCTGCCTGGGGTAGCTCTCATGACCCAGGCCCAGCATATGCAAACTATGAGAGCTGAGAACCGTGAGGAGAGAGCCCTCTAGATTCCAAGTGAGTAAGCAGGAAAGGGTGCAGGAGAGACTGTGTATCACCAGAAATGGGGTCCCTGGATCTGGAGTGATTCAACTTGGCTGCACAACCCCATGGACGGCAGCCCACCAGCAGTGGCTTAAACAAAAGAGAAGCTAATTTCTCTCGTGTAAAAGAAATCTGAAGGTAGGAAGTCTGGGTTGGCATAGGAGTTCTCTGGTGATCTAAGACGCAGGACCCATCTATTTCTGCTTTACTGTCGTAGTACATAGCTTTTACCCTCAAGGTCACCTCACTGTCCAGAATGGCCACTGAGCTCCAGCCATTATCACTGAATTCCAGGCAGGGAGATAAGGTAAAAAGGGTTTATGCCCCCCTTTTAAGGAGCTTTCCTGAAGTTCCTGCCTACAAACCACAGCTGCAAGTGAGTGCTAGGAATGTTTCTTTTGCCTGAGCAAGATGTTACCTTGAATAAAATGGAGGTTCTGTTGCCAAGGAAGAAGGGGAAATGGATTTATGGTGGCAGCTAGCAGCCTCTGCCCCAGTCTCCAAAGGCGAGGGGGCCACTTGGATCAAGGAAGAGAAGATGGGACCAGAAACCAAAAGATATGCTCTGACCTTTATGAGTATACGAATGAAAGTTGCTCAGTTGTGTCTGACTGTTTGCGACCCCATGGGCTAGGCAGTCCATGGAATTCTCCAGGCCAAGATACTGGAGTGGGTAGCCTTTCCCTTCTCCAGGGGATATTCCCAACCCAGGACTCAAACCCAGGTCTCCCACATTGCAAGTGGATTCTTTACCAGCTGAGCCACAAGGGAAGCCCAAGAATACTAGAGTGGATACCTATCCCTTCTCCAGCAGATCTTCCTGACCCAGGAATCGAACCAGGGTCTCCTGCATTGCAGGCGGATTCTTTACCAACTGAGCTATCAGGATAGCCCAAAAGATCACAGGGGCAGTCTCCCTCGGTGGGCTCAAACCTCCAACCTTTCGGTTAACAGCCAAACAAGCTAACTGATTGCGCCACGTGGACTCTTATGAGTACATGACCTTAGGTAGACCCCCAAACCTTCCTGAGCCTCAGCCCCAAACCGAGGACTATGGGAGGGTCAAATGATACGATGCTGTGAAAGGGTTTCATAAACCATAAACACTATTCCCACATGAGGACTTAGGTTGCTGCTGCTGCTGAGTCGCTTCAGTCGTGTCCGACTCTGCACAACCCCATGGACGGCAGCCCACCAGGCACCCCCGTCCCTGTCGTTAATACCAAGAGCAGCTGACTGTTTTCTGTGGGGAGAAAGGCAGATGGGGCCGGAAGGACCGGGAGGACAGCATTTACTGGGACAAAGAGAAAGAGATGCAGCTGTTTTGTTCACCATTTACACATGAGATATACCCGTGCAAGCAGGAGTCTGCTTCCCCAGGGCCACGTGCCCCAGGCCATGTAAAAACCTGGAGTCTGGCAGAGGCCCAGGCTGCCTTCAACCCTCAGGGCCCCAGACAGGCAGACAAACAAACACAAACAAACACAAACCTGGGGGAAGCCCAAATACACGGGAGAAAGGGGAAGGCCTCCCGGAGCAGAAACCAAGCTCTGGGTCCCCACAGGGCCAAAATAGCTTGCTGATTGAGTCAACAGGCCAACACATTGGTTAAGCTGCTGGGGAAGAAACCGAAACCCCAGCCAGATCTATTATTTAGCAATTTGTCACCAGGCATAAATATAAATTATCCCCTCCCCCAGACCCCAACTGCCAGGTTGTTTGGCGTCGGGAGTCACCTTGGGTCAGCCAGGGCCAAGTCAGGCGTTTGTATCTGCTCTCCTCACAGCGTCCGGGAGGATAGCTGGGCAGTGGGCTTCCGATGCCAGAGGAAGGGGCAACCTTTTCTCTAGACCCCCCAGGCCCCAAGTCCTTGCAGGCAACTCCCCAAGGGGCTGCCAACAGCCCTTCCCTGATACTGGGGGCAGTCAGATCTGAGGGGTGCACTTGAAGAATTCTGATCACACACAGCCCATCCACAAGTATTTGCTGGGTGCCTACTGTATACCTGCAAGTCCGGGAGGGGGCCAGGCTGGTGGGTTCAGCTCCACAGGCTGTGAGCTTGAGGATCAGGGCCTCTCCTTGTTGCTGGGGTGTACCTCCTTCCCCTCCAGGTCCCCAGCAGTGTGAGCTGTGGAAAGCTGGCTATTTAGATTTCAAAACTAATTGGTTATAGCTCATGGGGCCTGGGGGTGGGGAAGGGGAGGTGGGAGCAGTACAAATTGCAAGCAGTGTAGAGAATTACAAATCTGGCTTCATAGTCTCCCTGGCTTGGCACAGATTAAGCGTATAAATCAGGCTTGACTTTCTGGTTCACCATTTCCATTCACCATTCAGGACATGAACAAGGATTTTTTTTTTTTTTAATGTTTTGTTGAAGTAAACATACATATAGAAAAGAACACACAGGATAAGTGTAAAATAGCCTGGAGAATTTTCCCAAAGTGACCACAATCAGGTAACAGCATCTAGATCAGTTACCAAGTACACTGCCAGCCCCTAGAAACCCTCTTGTGCTCTCTCCAATCATCACTCCCCAAGGGGAACCCTATCCGGACCCCTAGCACCACAGATCCGTTTTGCTTGTTTTTGAACTTTGCATAAATGGAATCATACAGGACGTTCTCTTTCATGTCTGGCTTCTTTCACTCAACATCACGTCTGTCAGATCCACCCAGATTATTGTGTGTAGTTGTCATTTATTTTCAAGACTGCCTAGCATCCCCGTACATGAACAGACAATACTTCACCCATTCTACTGTAGACAGACATTTGAGCTGTGTCCAGTTGGGAACTATCACAAAAGTGCTGCCAAAAACAGAATTTTCACAAACAGGTTCCCCTCATCCCCACCTTTTTAAAAAAGATCTTTACTGTGGTAAAAGACATATAATATTTGCCATTTAAACTATTTAAAGTGCATAACTCATTGGCATGAAGTATCATCACACTGCTGTGCAACCATCACCACTATCTGTTTCCAAAAGGTTTTCATCCTCTCAAACAGAAAATCTGTACCCAGAGCAATAACTGGGCTTCCCTGGTGGCTCAGCTGGTAAAGAACCTGCCTGCAATGCAGGAGACCTGGGTTTGATTCCTGGGTTAGGAAGATTCCCTGGAGAAGGGAAAAGCTACCCACTCCTGTATTCTGGCCTGGAGAATTCCATGGACTGTATAGTCCATGGGGTCACAAAGAGTTGGACACGATTGAGTGTCTTTCACTTTCACTTTTCCCAAGTGGCGATAGTGGTAAAGAATCCACCTGCCAATGTAGGAGACGCAAGAGACGTGGGTTTGATCTCTGAGTTGGGAAGATCCCCTGGAGGAGGAAATGGCAACTCACTCCAGTATTCTTGTCTCAAAAATTCCATGGACAGAGGAGCCTGGAGGGCTACAGTCCATAGGGAGTCAGACACAACTGAACATGAGCAGAACTCTCCATTTCTCCTACCCTCAGCCCTTGGTAACTTCTGTTCTAGTAATACTTTTTGTCTCTATGAATTTGCTTGGTGCCTCGTACAAGTGGAATCATACAGGATTTATCCTTTTGTGCCTGACTTCTTTTACTTGGCATAATCTTTTCAAGGTTCATCCGTGTTGTAGCACGGATCAGAATTCTGTTCCTTTTGATGACTGAATAATATTCCATCGTATGGCTATATCACGTTTTGTTTAAACATTCGTCTATTGATAGACATTTGGGTTGTTTCCACCTTTGACTGCTTTAAATAATGCTGCAATGAACATTGTGATGCAAATATCTTTTTGACCTGAAGCCTTTAGCTGAGGACCTGCTGCATACAGAGAACTGAGATGCGTACTCATCCATCCCATAGTAGATTGTCACATGACTCAAATGGGCTATTATTTTTAGGCCAGAGACAAGGAAACTGAGGTTCAGAGAAGTCAAGGACCTTTCCCAAGGCTAAGGGGCTAATCTAAGTGGCTGAATGTGTGTGTGTACGTGTGTGCTCAGTTGCTCAGTAGTGTCCAACTCTTTGCGACCCCATGGACTGCAGTCTGCCAGGCTCCTCTGTCCATAGAATTCTCCAGGCAAGAATACTGGAGTGGGTTGCCATTTCCTCCTCCAGGAGATCTTCCAGACCTGTCTCTTGCATCCCCTGCATTGCCAGGTGGATTCTTTACCACTGCGCCACCAATAGCTGAGACCAGGGCTCAGTCCAGACCGTGACCCCAAGTCCAGTGTTATTTCCATCCCTACCCCCACCCCACCCTCCCACACACCTCCCTGTTGCTTCTCTCTTGCAATTCTCTAGTCACAGTGGAAGTTAGAAGACTTTGGGTTGCAGCCTAGTTCTTGCTTTAGTTCCAGGTAGAAAATTTTTCCCTTGGAGCTGCTAAACCCCAAGTTGGGCTTTCTGGAAGCATTTTCCTTTCTCCTGGCAAACAGCCCAGGGCAAGGAAATGGGAGAGGCTTCTTGGCCCCCTTGACTCTACCTTTAAACTTTGTGCTCTAGTTTTTTTTTTTTTTTTAAGCTGTAAGTTTTGTCACATCACATCCTGCCCCCAGGCCCAGAGCTCAGGCTATATTTCTCCTTCCTGTCTTGGTAAGGACAGCAGAATATCTAAGACCTAATCGGATTTTCCATTCAAAGGACATGGAGAGAACCAAATGTCACTCAAATGTCCTCTTCCTCTGCCCTGCTGTAGTAAATTTCGGTGATAGATAACCTACTATGCGTTGGACAGCAAGTAGTCAAACTTGTCCCTTACACCCCTGTGCTCAGGGCAGCCCCGGGGTGGGGTGGGGGAGCCGAGCAGGACACAGGCTCAGAGAAGCAGAATGATCAAGCCCATTACATAGGATGCCACCAGAACAGGAAAGCCCCCAGGGTTCTGGAGGAAGTACATGGCTGTTGGAGTCGGGCGGCAGGGAGTGGTGGGGGCGGGGGGGGGGGGCGCTTCCTAACAGTGCCTGCTGAAGGCAGTGTAGTTCACCATACAAATGGTGCTTTTTTATACGCCACGTAAAGTGCCAGGCACAGTGTTAGGCCCCAGGGAAGGGGCGCCACGAACACGGACAACTCCCAGGGCGGGTCCAAGCCACTCTTGGTCTCTACAATAACGCACAATTCTGTGCACAAATTCTGCGGAGAGCTGGGCGTGAGCTCCCAGTCCCCTTGCAGGTACGGCTCGCCCCTGCGCTCAGCTTCCGGCCTCCTGCCAACCTTCAGGGCTGATGAGCGGCCAAGGGGTCCGAGGTGCGGCCCTGGAGGGGAGCAGCCGGGGTCCTCCTCCCCCGGGCCTCGCTGTCCGCACCGTCTCTGCCCCTCGTGGGCCGACAAGGCGCCTTTCAGGAGCCTCCGCCCCCACTGGAAAATCCCCGCGCGGTCTCCGGGGCTGGCGGTGTCTGCCGCCCTCCAGGTGAGGGATTCCGCGTCCCCGACGCGGTGCCGGGGCAGCGCGCCCGCAGGCGCCGGGACCCGCCGGGCCGCCAGCCGCTCGCCGCCCGGGCGCGCGCAGCCTCCGCTGCCAGCCCGCGGGGAGCCCAGCCAAGAGCTCCGCGGCGGGAAGTCTAGTGCCTCCTCCGCGGCTCAGCCCGCTGGAGAACTAAACATTTTTAAGTTTTGAGAGTCCCTTCGACTGCAAGGAGATCCAACCAGTCCATTCTGAAGGAGATCAGTCCTGGGATTTCTTTGGAAGGAATGATGCTAAAGCTGAAACTCCAATACTTTGGCCACCTCATGCGAAGAGTTGACTCATTGGAAAAGACTGATGCTGGGAGGGATTGGGGGCAGGAGGAGAAGGGGATGACAGAGGATGAGATGGCTGGATGGCATCACCGACTCGATGGATGTGAGTTTGAGTGAACTCCGGGAGTTGGTGATGGACAGGGAGGCCTGGTGTGCTGCGATCCATGGGGTTGCAAAGAGTCGGACACGACTGAGCGACTGAACTGAACTGAAACATATGCATACCTCTACATTTACGAATGTTGCAATTAACTGCATATACTGTTTGGTCTTATCACATCAAGTCTGCTCTTTTTTTCTTTTCCTTTTTTTTCTTGACTCTTCATTGGTCCCCACCCTAGAAGCATCTTCATCCCCAGGAAACCCGTATTAAGAACCTAAAACGGACCTTTCTATATTCTTCTCCCTCTTCATATAAGCATGGGGCTTTCCGGGTGGCTCAGTGGTAAAGAATCTGCCTGCCAGTGCCACAGACTTGGGTTCCATCCTTGGTTGGGGAAGATCCCCCGGAGTAGGAGAGGGCAACCCACTCCAGTATTCTTACCTGGAAAATTCCATGGACAGAGGAGCCTGGCAGGCTACAATTCATGGGATTGCAAAGTGGTAGACACAACTGGACCTCAGCGAGAGAGCCTATGCAGATCTCTCTCTCTCTCTATATATATATATATATATATTTAGGTATACACAAATGCATGTAAATAGCATCTTGTTGAATATATTTTTTTATATCACAGGAACTGTAGTGGTTGTAGCAGTTTAAAAAAATTATTATTGTTATTTACCTACAATGAAACTCACCTTTATTAATGTATCAAACCACCCCCTTCTGACAGTCATCCCCTGTGTTTTCTGCTTTCTGCTGCTGTGAGCGGTGATGTGTTAAAACTAATGTTATATATCTGCATGTGCCCAGAAGTGGGATTGCTACGATGATGTGCCCCTGGTTTTAATTTTAGAAGATACAGAAGGCTGCTTTTGCAAAATGCCTAACACCTAGCATCCCCATCAACAATGAATGAGGATGCCCTTTTCCCCACACCCAGCACTAATAGGTGGATAGCTCTTGGTGCTTTCCATCAGTTGCCTGGGACCATCCTGAAGTATCTGCCTGTTACTTTCATTTCTACTTGCCTGACTCCTTAATGAGCTCCTTAGTGAGCTGAAAATGAGCATATTTTCAGCTGCTTGGCGACCACTTGCTTTGTTTTTCCAAGAACTGCATCCGCTTGGTACATCTTGATATGCTTTAAGCACAGAAAATCCCGTTTGCCTGGAAAGGCTGGAGAAGGATGTGCTAGGATTAATGGAATGGTCTAGTTAGTAGAGGGGCTTCCCAGGTGGCACAGGGGTAAAGAATCCGCCTGCCAATGCAAGAGATGTGGGTTCCATTGCTGGGTGGGGACGATCCCCAGTGGCAACCTGCTCCGGTGTTCTTGCCTGAGAAATCCCATGGACAGAGGAGCTTGGTTGGCTACAGTCCACCGGGTCGCAAAGAGTCAGACACAGCTGAGCGACTGAGCATGCATGCACTAGTTAGTAGATAGTTCCCTTGTTTGTCACATCCAATTATGAGCTTTCATAAGATGTGACCATAAGCAGATATATGTAGTAATAGGACTGTAACAAATATAAGAGGCATGTGGGGAATGGAAAGTGAGTGGGCTTTGGGGTCACTTGCTAGCTGTGTGCTATTGAACAACTAACCCCCCTGAGCCTCAGTTAGCTCATCTGTGAAACAGAGATAATGATGATTCTTTTGTAATTGTTGAAAAGCTTGACAGTAATTTATGTAAAGAACCTGGGGCATAGTAGATGGTCAGTAAATGGTAGTCAATTATGATAAGCATAACTTTAATTTTTCCTCCAGTGGTTAAGTACGACTTTTAGAGGCCTGGGTTTAGCTTCAATGTCAATCAACATTGTGTGGGTCTGGGTGAAACTGGGATTATTTAAATTTCCTGTGGGCCCAGTAATCAGACACATATAAACGAAGGTTTTGCAGCCTCATCACTATTCACAAAGAATAGGATAATTCTTTGTTGTGGGGGGATGTCCTGTGCTTTGCAGAATGTTTCACAGTATCTGTGGCCTCTACCCACTAAATGTCAATAGCACATCCTACCCCCCTAGTCATAACAATCAAAAATGTTCTCAGGCCTGGTCACATGTCCCCTGCAGGGCGAAAATTGCCCATATGGTTGAGAACCACGGATCTAAATCCTCTGGGAGAAACTTCTTGAGGATTTACATAGCATGAGGAGAGGCCCCTCCCGTTCCCCTGCTCCCTGGCCACAGGGCAAACCCCACTCTTCAGTTGCAGAATTCCCCAAATGGGGTCTAAATGTCAGCCAGGTCTGAGCAGGGTGCATCTGGGGGAAGAGGAGCAGATGGAGCTGTCTTCCCTGTGGGTGTCCGTGAAATGCTCAACCTGGGCGCAGGACAGAACCAGGCTGTATTTGTTTTAACAGGTACCTGAAGCTGCCCCAAGGTCAGAACTGCAGTCTGTGCCCTCAAAGACCCTCCAGACTGACTGGGACGCTGGGGGAGCCTAGATGACGTCATGCGGTGAGAATGGACAAATGATGGTCTGTGTTTTTTTTTCTTTTGCAAGCTGCTCTTTCTTCTCTGTCCCTCATGCTATATTCTTGACCCAGGATCAGCTGTGGGCTTTCACCTGAGCCACGGTTTTCTGTTCTCTCTGTGGCTGACTGGAGAACCTACGTATTCAGTCCTCCCTTCGTATATGCTCCAGTCCTCTGTTTGGAATAGGATGTTTCATCCTCACTGTAGACTCTTCATGCCCCTAAATACAACTCCTTATCTTTCCTCCTAACTCAATTTCAAATCAACACATATTTGTTGAGTGCCATTGCTTAAACTGCTGGGTGCTTCCCAATGTCAGTCCTTCCCTCCTTCACTGGTAACAGAGCCCTGAGCAACACGCCCTGCTAAAACATTACATTTCTCCATCTCCCTTGATGCTTGGTGTAGCCAAGTGACTACGTTTTGGTTAATGAGAGGCAAGCAGAGGGTGACAGAGGATTTCTAGGTAGGTTCCTTAAAAGGGTGAAGGGCATACACCTTGTTTGTCTTTCTCTCCTCCTTCCTTCTCTCTTTCTGAAATTCAGGGGTAATGAGTGGAACTCCAGTAGCTTGTTTTGGGCCATGAGGAGAACGTGAGGATGACAGAGCAGAAAGATAGAAGGATCCCAGTGACTGGAGCTGCTGCACCAGCCCCAGAGCTGTGGACTTTTACTTGAGAGAAGAAGCTCCTTGTGCTTAGGCCACTGTGAATGGACTTTAATCAGCAAATTCAATTCCTAACTGAGGCCAATGGCCCTTCCCAAGGCCAAGCATCTGTCCTTGCCTCTTACCAAGTCTCCCCTGTCCTTAGGCTGAATACTTTAGAATTGCCATCAATTCCTACACCTGCAGCCAGTCGGCCACCATGACCCGTCAGTTTTCTACACCGAGTACCTGCTGTCTCTGTCTGTCTTTTCCTTTTCATCTTTCTCAGCATGCGTTCTAAGCTAGAGGTTTGCTGATGCTGAGCAGGATTCAGAGAATTCAGGGACACATAGAACTCATGACTGGGATGCCTAACCAGGCAGGAGTCACCCCTGGCAACATGCGTGGAGGTGGTAACAGCCGTTTTATCAGGGAGGACTCTGGTTTACCCTATGTATCCAGAACTAGCCCAGTGCCTGACACATAGTAGGCTCTCAAACAAATAGCTGGGAGATTAATATGTTGGTTGAAGGATTAAATGATTGATTAATTAACTTGACATACACATGCGTACCTGCGTTGATAGAGCCTCTGCTTTCCCCTTTCACGTATATACACATTACCTTTCATGATGGAGACAGCAGGTTACAAAGAAAACCCTGAAGAGTTTGCTGTTGACTTGAGCCGCGTCACTTGTAAGGACAAAATATGTATGTGGTCAGCTTGAAACCCAGGCCCGCTACTAGAAATAAACTAACCCCTTGTTGGATTCGCGCAGGAGAACTGAAGGGAGGTGGGGGAGACGGGTGGCAGGAAAAATGCCTGAGATCTTACACAACTTGTGCAAACAGAATGACGGGGCCGGGCAGCCCTGGGAGTCCAGGAATTAATAGCCCCGCTGAGGCTCCAGGGCTCCGGAGATGGAGCTATTTAAAGCCAAGAAATGTCATTTCCACCCACAGAGGCTGCCCCAGTTGCGTTATCTGGACCTTCTTCAGCCCTGGTGTTCTGGCAGCCTCCCTGGCCTGACCTCCCAGCGGCGGGACCACAGGGCTCAGGGCCAACCTGTCGTCACCGCTCTGTGGGCGGGGGGCTGACCTGAGCCTGTCCGGGATCCTCCTCCGCTGTGCTCAGACCACAGGACAGGCTGAGTGGGGACCCTGGGCCCAGCTCACCCCTCTGCAAGGGCAGCTGGCGAGCACGGAGGCCACCGCCCACACAGAGAGATCAGCCGCCCAGCAGGACGGGCCTGGGACCAGCGTCAGGGTTTTGAGGTCTGAAGACGACACCCTCGCCCACCAGAATCACATCCTTGTCCTGCTCTGTGACTGCAGGCCGTTTACTTCCTCTCTCTGCCCCCCACGCCCCCATTTCCCCACCTGAACTGGGAAATCTTCCTCTTCTTGCCCTGTTGCTGGGGGAGGTCACGGGAGATCAGAGAAGGGGAAGTCTTTTGAAGCTTCGGGAAGAAAAGCACCATAGAAATCCGGGTATTACCTGCAGCTCCTCCTCTCCCTCTAGTGAAGGTAATCCAGGAACACTTCCTCCGGAGGCGGAGGCCAGAAGACAGGAGGCTCCGTTTGAAGTGTCAGTGGGCTCCAGACTGTGTGACGGAGCCGTCGGCCCCACAAGCCTGGGAACCCAGGCTCCCACTCTTGCCAGGCACCCAAGGCGAGAACTTCCTCACATCCTGTCTGCTCTGATCTCAGGTATCTGCTCTGGCTGATGTTCCCGCAGCTTCGGGGAGGGGAGGGCGCTCGGAAGCCTGGAGAACGTGCCAAGCCAAGTCTGCCCTGCAGGTGTCTGATGCCCAGCTACGGCTGGGCTTGTTTCCTGACGCTGAGGCCTGGCCAAGGGAAAGCACAGTGGCAGCTAAATGGGTTTCTAAGGAAGGTGTAGTGAGGTGCCAGGGGCGCTCCAGCCTGAAGCCTCCCTGCTGCATTGCTGAGCTTGTCCATTCCTACCACTCAAGGGGCAAAAGGCTATGAGGAGATGACTTTTTTTTTAAGGAAACAAATGGAAATGAAATCTTGCAGGTCTTCTTCTCTCCTCTGCTCCCTTTCCTTGTCAAATTTTGGGGCTTGCCCAAAAGGCATGGATGTTTGCCCTCCTTTCATTTTTTAATTGAAATATGCAAGCACCCTAAAAGGTATGTATCAGTCAGAATAGTACAGAGTATGTTACAGTAACAAACAACCCCCATATCTCACGGGCTTAACACACTTCTGCTTCTGCTACTTGCTGCTTCCTGCTTCTGCTCCACATCCTTCAAGGGTGAGCAGAGGGGTCTGCTCACTGAAATCACTCAGGAATTCAGGCGGATAGAACAGCCAACATCTCAGACATTGTCAGGAGCAAAAGAGAGAGCTGGAGGATCTTGAAAAGGCAATTTAATGGTCTAGCTCACCACTCCTTGGCCAGAATGGGTCACGGGGTCACTCTCAACCACAGAGCACCAGAAAGTGCAAGCTACTATGTGCTCAGAAGAGAAGGAGCCAACAACAATATGACCACAAAAGACAGAATTACATCACAAACACCATATGCCCACCACCAGCCAACCTGGAAAATATCACTTTGCCAGTACTGGTGAAACCCTCTGTGTACTGGACACAAGTACATCTCTCTGCTGCCTGCCACCACAGTAACGAGTCTCCTGAATTCGATGTTTATCAAATATCTCTGTATCTTACTATGTTCATATTATATATACCCTTTGCAGAGGGGTGAACTGGGCCCTGAGTCTGCACTCAGCCTTTCCTGAGACCTTCTGGATATAATTAACAACATATAGTGTTGTTTTACATGTATTTAAAGGCCATATAAATGGTATCATACTGTACACATCTATTTGCAGTTTTCTTTTCTGACCTACTTTATGTTTCTGAGAGTAACCCATGACACTGTGTGAAGCTGTGTTTGATTCCATGCTGTACATAATCCATTGTGTGACTACCACAGTGTCCACTGTGGATGAACATATAGGTCACCTCTAGCTTTTTGTGATTCTGTACAGCACTGCCACGAACATTCTTAGGCACAAGCAACAGACAGTAGCTCCAGAGTAAAGACTTTGGAGGGCTTTCTCCACTTGGTGGGATATTGCTAAATAGCCCTCCAAAAAGGCTGGATCAGGTCACACTCCACAGAAGCCTCCTGGCCTCTCCGCAGCCTCATCAACACCCGATACTGTTTGATGAGTGAAGAACACTTCCCCCACAGTTTTCATGAAACTGAAGTCATTAGTCAGCCCATAAGTATTTCTTGAACACCAGATATATTCCAGGCACACAGCTAAGAGTGAAGGATAATGAAGAGGGATGCAGACCCTGCCCTCATGGAGCTTCCAGTCTGGTAGGCAAGACAGACACACGTGGGAATCATTGAACAGACTGGAAAACATGAAGAGGCAAATAAAAATCACCGCCTCTTGCTCCCCACAGGTGACTGCTATCTTCCTTTCTAAGGAAACACTCATGAGCTCCAGACAACACAAAGAAACCAGGCACTTGGTTGAAACAGGGCCCAGCATCCAAGGTGCCTGGACACCTTAAGCCCTGACTCGGGCAAGATAACTAGAACCGTGGCCCAGATGCAATAACCCATTAGGCAGGACCACTGCCACCTGACTTCCAGAACAGGATGGCTGGGAGGCTCTGAGCAACAGCCACGGTCTGGTGAATCGACCTTGAGTGACTGTGATCCCACATTCAAGGGTTCGGGGAGGAACCTTAAACTCTCAAAGTGAGTGAGTGGCAAGACTGGTGAGGGGCCTGTAATATAGCCATACCCGTGATGGTAACAGTCGTATTGAAGCAATCCTGCAAGATAGGCTGGGTGAGCAATCAGGTGTGTCTCCTTAATTTGGGCCTGAGTCACTGGGTAGAAGGACCAGTTGGAAGCAAGGCCAGAGAATGCAGAGTGTTATTTCAGCCACGATGTTTGAGGAGACACATAAAGCTCGTGGCTGGGTAGGCAAGCTAAGACGGCCCTCGGCTATGGCTCTAGGTACAGCTTAACTTAGCGAATCACTACACAAATGCACATGAATAGAGGTATGAACAGGATGTGACTCTAGACTCTGTAAGGGACATGAACACTTTCGGGGACTTCCCTGGTGGCGCAGTTGTTAAGAATCCACATTCCAATAGGACGTGGGTTCGATCCCTGGCCAGGGAACTAAGATTCCCCATGCCTTGGGGCAATTAAGCCTGAGTGCCGCAACTAGAGAGCCCATGTTCCACAAGAGAAGCCCACACACCGCCACTAGAGAAAGCCCATGGCCCACCATGGAGATCCAGCACTGCCAAAATAGAAACATAAAAACCACCTTTGTCCAAGTATAACTCACAAACAACAAGATGCAACCATTTTAAGTGTACAGTTTGGTGAGTTTCAATAAATGCATACATTTGTGTGTGCATCGCTACGATCAAGATACGGAACACTGATAAAAATATGTTAAGATCCCTGTTGTTTTCCTCAAGGAGTCCTTCATTTGCTACCAGACACAGATACTTAAGAAAAATGTGAACCATACAGGCAGCAAAGCATAAGTTCTAATAATTGATGCAGGGTAAGGGAGCTGGAGGGTGGAGGGGGCAACCCTTTGGGAAGTGCCTGGTCCTGATGCAAATGTCCTTGGGCCCTGGAGATTCTCCATCACCCGCAGAGGATCAGGGAGAGGCAGGCCAGGCACCACAGGGCTCGCTTGTCCCAAAATATCTCAACGGCCTGAAATGCCACAGTGAGTCACCTCTCTGGTTTAGAACATTTGGTATTCCCTCTGAAATGCCTATATTAAAATGCATATAAATGACCTAAGAGAGAGCCTTTGAGGTGTGTGGAAAACCAGTCCTTCACTAAGAAACAGTTGTCAGGCTTTCCAGTTACCTCCTCAGGAGTGGGTAGGGCCGCGCCAAGACAAATGGGGAAACGCACAAAGCAACTGGTCAGCGTTCTCTAATCACCGTTCTAACTTGGTGAGAAAGTGGACTCCTTCCTTTCAGACGTCTCAAATTACCACATGGAGTCAAGCCCCATCTGAAAGGTTAGGACATCCATTTTGATCTAGGAAGAGGGGAAATTCTGTCAGGAGAATGACAATTCAGCGAGGGTCTGGGGAGAGGCTCAGCCTGAGGCTGAAGTCCATGGTCATCGAAGCATAGGGGCCCCAGGGGTTAGGACGAAAGGTGTTTCCCCATGGAAAAGACTGCAGAGGTAGGGGATTTCTGCCTTCAAATGTCTGAAGGGGAACTATGAGTCAAGGGGATTGGAATGGTTTTTGTAGTCTAGCTTGGAATAGGGTGGGGAAAGCCAGAAGTGGCAGGTATCAATTCAATATGAGAAAGAACTTTCTTATGGTCAGAGCTATCGGGAGAGGAAATGAGTGACCCCAGGAAATAGTGAGATCTCTGTCACTACAGGCATGTAAGCTAAAGCCAGACACCTTTTGGCAGGAACTCGAGTTCTGAGTGGGTCATTGGATTCGGTCTCTTCCATCACTGAGATTCTCTGATTTAGTCCATGGCCAACTTTTGAGAAGCCACAAACACATATTAACTGAGCAATCACTTGATACAAGGCATGATGGGGACAAACCAAAGCATGAGAGACATGGCCTCAGCCTTCCCTGTGGCTGAGCAGATGGGATCGAGGTTGGGGTGGGGAGGTGGTGTTTGCATCACCAGAGGGATGGAAAACATACTGCTGGGGTTCAGAAGGAGGGGAACCTGCCAAATGGGAAGGTAGTCCAGGTGGGCATCAAGGAGGAGGAGAGATGGCAACTTCAGAATTCAGACAGGCAGGAAAAAACGGGGAGGAAAGGTATGTACAGCTGCCAGAAGGCAGGAAATCGTGAGGGTCAGGCTGGCTGGTGGAAGGGGACGTGATGGGATAAAAAGGGATGCTGGGGCTGGAACTGAGGAAGCTAAAAAAGATAGAGAGGACGCATCCGGGGACAGACCAGGAGAGGCACACGTCCACAGGGAAGAGGCGTGTGGCCTGGGCCCAGAGTGCCCACTTGGGGCGCAGGGAATGTTGTGGGGGGGCCCCCACACTGCTCCCCCACCTCCAACTGTGCCGCAGACCACCAGACAGAGCCCCCAGGTCGCCTTCCCTCAGCCCCACCACGGCCTCCATCCCCTTCAGGGCAGTGAATGCTGGAGAAAGACGGGAAAACCCACAAAAATCTTCCAAACAAGACAAATATGTGGTGCAGACAAAAGCCATGCTGGGTGGGATGAGGTTTCAGTTGCTCCCCGATGGGGTGGATCCGTCAGAAGAGGCTTGTGGCCTCAGAAAAATGCGTCATCTCCTGCTCTCAGCGGGGCTCATTGCCTCAGCCACCCCCAAAAGAGCCCACGCTGGGGGGTGCCCGCAGTGAGGAGCCGGGGTCAGGCTGGTCACTGGCCTCCAGGTCACCCATGCAGCCCTGCCCACTCCCCAGCAGGGGCTTGCAGGGCTTCGCAGGGAACAGGGGCATGCCCAGTTTGGGGTGTTTGAGGGGGCACTTAAGCCATCCCCTGGGTGTGGTTCCCAGTTTCCTGGTGTGTGGTGAGCACCCCGGGCACTGCCGGAGTAGGCAGGAGGATCGTCTGGGCAACCCTTTGGCCCCACCAGAGCGTGGGGGTGGGTGGGGGGTTCGATCAATGTTCCAAGTGGGAAAGTCAGGTGCCACCAGGAGTGCCTCAGAAGGACTGGAGTGCGGGTGGGTGGCGGGAGGAGGGGGTGGGGAGAGGCTGGGTCCAGCCTTCGGTCCCCTCATCCGCACCCCTGCAACCCTCCAGGCTCCCAGGCCCCTGGGGTTCACGTTCCATTTCTGCTCCAGTTCCATGGTTATTAATGGCTATTGTTCGTGAGAAAGACAGAGATGTTTTCAGTTTAGTGGCATTGTTTCGGACTTTCTCTCTGCCGGCAAGGCAGGGATGGGAGGCCTCCCCTTCGCAGATTGGCCCCGGGCAAGGAGGGGTGGCCGGAGTCAGGGCTGAGTGGACTGGTTTCTCTGTGCTGTGTGGGCACAGGGAAGGCCAGGAGGGGCCAGCACCGCCAGGAGGGCAGAGTCCCCAAAACAGCTTTGCTTCCTATGCCTCTTGACCCATCCTGGCCATCCCTCTCCTCGCCCGAGAAACTAGCTTACTTTTCTTCTTCAGTTCAGTTAAGTTCAGTTCAGTCACTCAGTCGTGTCCAACTCTTTGCGACCCCATGAATCGCAGCACGCCAGGCCTCCCTGTCCATCACCAACTCCCGGAGTTCCCTCTCTCGTCCCCTTCTCCTCCTGCCCTCAATCCCTCCCAGCATCAGGGTCTTTTCCAATGAGTCAACTCTTCGCATGAGGTGGCCAAAGTACTGGAGTTTCAGCTTTAGCATCATTCCTTCCAAAGAAATCTCAGGGCTGATCTCCTTCAGAATGGACTGGTTGGATCTCCTTGCAGTCCAAGGGACTCTCAAGAGTCTTCTCCAACACCACAGTTCAAAAGCATCAGTTCTTCGGTGCTCAGCTTTCTTCACAGTCCAACTCTCACATCCATACATGACCACTGGAAAAACCATAGCCTTGACTAGACAGTCCTTTGTTGGCAAAGTAATGTCTCTGCTTTTCAGCATGCTATCTAGGTTGGTCATAACTTTTCTACTTAGGCTTCCCCAATTTAGATGAGAGAGCAGCTTTCTCTCTCTCCGGGCCTCGACTTCCTTACCTGCAATGTTAGGTGGCTTCTAAGATTCTTCCTGGTTCTCAGCTTCAGCATCAACAGCTCAGTCACACCAACAGTACTTTCTCTAGTCCAAGACTCCAGGGGTGGGAGCTGGCCCCTTGGCTGAGTTGATGTTCACCTGGGCAATGGGCTTAGGGAGGGAAAGGACATTCCCCTGGCATCTTAACTATGTTTTTTAAAACATTTATTTATTTGGCCACGCTGGGTCTTGGTTGCAGCCCTCGGAATCTCTGATTTAAGCTGTGGCAGGCGGGATCTTTAGTTGCGCATGCAAAATCTTTAGTCGCAGGGTGTGTGAGGCAGGTGAACTCTTAACTGTGGCAACCAGGATCTAGGTCCCCAACTAGGAATCGAACCCAGGCCTCTGCATTGGGAGTCTTAGCCACTGGACCCCCAGGGAAGTCCCCACCTTAAATATTTTAAAACTTATTTTGTAGTTTGTAATTCCACCCTTAGAGATTCACTCCTCTGGGCTTATTGCAACACCCATTTCAGTAAAATAGAGAGGATAGCTAGCTGCTAACCCTTTTTAACATTAAAAGTGATCCTTTGCTTATATATTTCTCTTCACAAAGTTGAAATCATTTTCAGATACAGGATCCCACTTGGGACTGTAACAGTTCAGGAATTAGTTGACCATTGATAAGTTAAGACCTCAGAGGCGGTAACTCAAGATAAGAACCTGGACACAGGTGATCTCCTTCTAGGAATTACCTACATTTTAACAGAGGAACATCCTGAGGGTAAGAATAATCACAAAGGAATGCCTCTCTGGTGGCAGGAATGTCAAACCCTGTGATGCCAGGCATGTGATGTTGTCTAGTATGGCTGGGAATGAAGGGGCCACCCACGAGTCAGTGTGTGCCCGCTCAAAACCCAGAGCTGTTGTCAAATCACCCAACAGGCCCTCAGTGGTTCATTGGACCCCTTGTGGGGGCAGGTCTATTTGGGCAGGTGTCTGGGTTCACAAGAAACACCCAGAGAACAATAATGACTTGAAAAACAGAGGAAGGGAGAGTGTAAGTGCAGAGGGTGGGATGGGAAGGGGCAAGGGTTGGGACAGGATGAGAGCCAGCGTGGAACTTGGAAGGCCACAGAAAGTAACTGCAGGAAGAAGGGGGTGGGGGCAGTGGTGGTCTTCTCCACAAAGGGCTACCTGAGCACAAAATCTCATTTGAAATTGGCCAGTAATAATTGGAGACCAACCCTGAATCAAATTGCCAACATCCATTGGATCATCGAAAAAGCAAAAGAGTTCCAGAAAAACATTTACTTCAGCTTTGTTGACTATGCCAAAGCCTTATGACTGTGTGGATCACAACAAACTGTGGAAAATTCTTCAAGAGATGGGAATACCAGACCACCTGACTTGCCTCCTGAGAAATCTGTAAGCAGGTCAGGAAGCAACAGATAGAACTGGACATGGAGCAACAGATTGGTTCCAAATTGGAGAAGGAGTACGTTAAGGCTGTATATTGTCACCGTGCTTTTTTAACTTATATGCAAAGTACATCATGCGAAACACTGGGCTGGAAGAAGCACAAGCTGAAATCAAGATTGCTGGGAGAAATATCAATAACCTCAGATATGCAGATGACACCACCCTTATGGCAGAAAGTGAAGAAGAACTAAAGAGCCTCTTGATGAAAGTGAAAGTAGAGAGTGAAAAAGTTGGCTTAAAATGCAACATTCAGAAAATGAAGATCATGGCATCTGGTCCCATCACTTCATGGCAAATAGTTGGGGAAACAATAGAAACAGTGACAGACTTTATTTTTTGGGGCTCCAAAATCACTGTAGATAGTGACTGCAACCATGAAATTAAAAGACGCTTGCTCCTTGGAAGAAAAGTTATGACCGGCCTAGACAGCATATTAAAAAGCAGAGACATTACTTTGCCAACAAAGGTCTGTCTAGTCAAAGCTATGGTTTTTCCAGTAGTCACGTATGGTTGTGAGAGCTGGACTATAAAGAAAGCTGAGCGCCGAAGAATTGATGCTTTTGAACTGTGGTGATGGAGAAGACTCTTGAGAGTCTCTTGGCCTGCAAGGGGGTCCAACCAGTCCATCCTAAGGAAATCAACCCTGATTTGGAAGGTCTAATGCTGAAGCTGAAACTCCAATAATTTGCCCACCTGATGCAAAGAACTGACTCATTTGAAAAGACCCTGATGCTGGGAAAGATTGAAGGCGGCAGGAGAAGGGGAAGACAGAGGATGAGGTGGTTGGATGGCATCACCGACTCAATGGACGTGAGTTTGAATAAGCTCCGGGAGTTGGCGATGGACAGTTAGGCCTGGTGTGCTGAAGTCCATGGGGTTGCAAAGAGTCGGACACAACTGAGCAACTGAACTGAACCCTGAATCACATTTGGTATCCACAATGAAACAGAATGACCATTTGCCAGGGCTCCTAGATCCTAGATAGTTTCTATGCAATATCTTGTTTGAGCCTTGACCTACCCTAGAGGCAGATCTTATCATCCAGTTTACAGAGAAGCCAATTGAAGCTTAGAAAGAACATGGAACCTTCTAAAGTCACACAGCTAGTAAGCGGCAGAGCTAGGAATCAAACCCAAGTCAACCCAGGCTCCAAAGCCTGCCTTTCAACCACTTCTGCAAGGGTAACAGTCATCTGCTAACACCGCTTCCTCTTCCCCATAAGGGCATTTTTTTGGCTCGAAGAGCATCCTGGCAATTTCCTGCACAGACCATTCTTGACCATTTTCCATGCAACAAGTAGTGATAGGGTTTCCTCTCTAGCACTTGAAGTTGCCTCGATGATGACAACTTCCAGGAAGAAAGTGTCTTTACACTCTCAGTTAAGTTCAGTTCAGTCGCTCAGTCGTGTCTGACTCTTTGCGACCCCATGAATCGCAGCACGCCAGGCCTCCCTGTCCGTCACCAACTCCTGGAGTTCACTCAGACTCACGTCCATCGAGTCAGTGATGCCATCCAGCCATCTCATCCTCTCTCGTCCCCTTCTCCTCCTGCCCCCAATCCCTCCCAGCATCAGAGTCTTTTCCAATGAGTCAACTCTTTGCATGAGGTGGCCAAAGTACTGGAGTTTCAGCTTTAGCATCATTCATTCCAATGAACACCCAGGACTGATCTCCTTCAGAATGGACTGGTTGGATCTCCTTGCAGTCCAAGGGACTCTCAAGAGTCTTCTCCAACACCACAGTTCAAAAGCATCAGTTCTTCGGCGCTCAGCTTTCTTCACAGTCCAACTCTCACATCCATAGATGACCACTGGAAAAATCATAGCCTTGACTAGACAGACCTTTGGGGATCCAGCAAATTTGTTCTGTGAAGTGCCATATAGTGAATGCCTCAGGTTTTGCAGATCACTCGACCTCTGGGGAGCCACAAACATGTAAATAAATGTGTGTGGCTGTGTTTCAATAAAACTTCAATTACAAACATATCTAATCCATACATTTATCCATCCATTCATCTATTCAGTCCATTCATCTGACCATTTATTTGTTCTTTTTTGTTGAGCACTTTCTTGAATCAGACACTATTCCAGGTGATGGTGTAACAGGATGGAAAGGGATAGGGCACAACTTTTGAAAGAATGACATAGCCCAAGGACACGACACAAGCTGATTAGAATCAAATGGGACCAAGATGGCAGAGAAGACTAGACCTTGATCCTCAGTTAGCAAGTGAATGACTCACCCAGAGGTGCCATGACAGTTCCAAGGCAGTGTCAAAAGACCAAGGAGTGGGCAGTGGCCCAAATCCTGGAAATTTCCACCCCTTCCCCAAAATAGTTGGAGTAATCCTCCCACTCGTTAGCATATGAAATTACCCAGCCTATAAAAACTAACCATGCCACATTTCACCACACTCGCCCTTTGCGATGGCCCACACACTGTCTGTGGCGTGTGCTTCTCACTGAATCTGAATAAATCCACTTCTTACCTATCAGTTTGTCTCTCACTGAGTTTTTTCTGTGATGAGACATCAAGAACCTGAGCTTCATTAGGTCCTAAAACCAGGTACTATAGGTTTTGGCGAGGTTCAAGTCCCAGCCACATGTGTTTGAATCCCAGCCATGTGGGTTCAAGTCCCAAGGAGCGTTTGGGCTGGGTTTGAGTCCCTGCCACATGGGTTCAAGTGCCAAATTGGGTTTTGGCTGGGTTTGAGTCCCAATCTGAGGTAAATGGTTTCAATGGGAATGCTTCACATTCTCTATTTGTAGCCTGATTGGTGACTGATCCGATGTTAAATAGAGTAGAATCTCTGTAGATCACAGAGTGCACATATTAGGCATTATTTGACGGGTTTTTGACTTAGAGGAAAAAGGCAAGTCACATCTAAAGATGAAAGGCAGTATAAGACAGTGGTGAAGTAGAGACTCCAGAGCCACATACTGAGAATGTGTCCTCAGACAAGTTACTTCGCCTCTCTGTATCTCAGTTCCCTCACCTATACAATTGGATAACAACAGCAGAATCTAACTCCTAAGACTGGGCTGAGACTCAGCTGAGTGAAAAGTTTATGAAAGATTGCCTGACTCGTGGGAAGCACATTATAAACTTCTGTTATATAAAGGAGACATCCAAGAGAAAGAAAAAACAGCAACAATTAGGAGATACATCATGAGATAGTGCCGACTAATTCCAATTTTGCAAGTGTACTACACTGGACAAACTTTTTAATCTTCCTTTGCTCCTATTTCCACATTTTAAAGACAAACGTAGGAACTTCCCTGGTGGTCCTATGGCTACGACCCCACACTCCCAATGTAGGGGGCCCGGGTTTGATCCCTGGTTGGGGAACTAGATCCCACAAGCTGTAACTAAAAGATCCTGCATCCCACCGTTAAGACACATCATACCCAAATAAACACAATATTTTTTAAAAACAAGACAAATATAATTTTCACTCCCTCCTTCACTTAGGGGCTTCTCTGGTGGCTCAGAGGGTAAAGCATCTGCCTGCAACGTGGGAGACCCAGGTTTGATCCCTGGGTCGGGAAGATCCCCTGGAGAAGGAAATGGCAACCCTCTCCAGTACTCTTGCCTGGAAAATCCCATGGACGGAGGAGCCTGGTAGGCTACAGTCCATGGGGTTGCAAAGAGTCGGACACAACTGAGCGACTTCACTTTCACTTTCCTTCACTTGGGTAGAGTGAGTCCGCATTACTTGCTGATCCCAAAAAAACAAAAAAACTCTATTTACTAAATGATGGCCTGAGCTACAATGTGCTAAAGTGCACAATCAGGTTGAAGAAGTAAGATTTAAACAGGTGGAACAATTAAGTCACAGGACTTGAGCAACAGGATGAGTGTAGAGGACTAAGGAGCTTTCATTAGGTGGTGAATATTCTGATTTGTGGCATTTGCATGTTGGGGAAGAGTGCAGGATGAGAGAGGAAAGGCGGACTAAGGTTAGATTCTGGAAGTCTTTGAATACCAGCCTGATCTGACTTCATTTAAACTTTACTTTCAGGACCAGAGGTTCACAATAGTATTCCCCGCTTTGGGATCGCATGATAGGTGACTTTCATATGTGAGACTTACACCTATAAGTATTCACCAGAATGGGCTGTAGCAGAGATAAAGGAGACTTTGAGTTCCAAAGAATTCCCTGTGAATGAGTATACATTTCCAAGTAGATATAAAGTCCCACCTCATCCCACCCTACCATTTTAATGTTAATTGCTTATTTTCATGTATTAAAGACATCCTGGAATGTGAAGTCAAGTGGGCCTTAGAAAGAAAGCATCACTACGAACAAAGCTAGTGGAGGTGATGGAATTCCAGTTGAGCTATTTCAAATCCTGAAAGATGATGCTGTGAAAGTGCTGCACTCAATATGCCAGCAAATTTGGAAAACTCAGTAGTGGCCACAGGACTGGAAAAGGTCAGTTTTCATTCCAATCCCAAAGAAAGGCAATGCCAAAGAATGCTCAAACTACTGCACAATTGCACTCATCTCACACGCTAGTAAAGTAATGCTCAAAATTCTTCAAGCCAGGCTTCAGCAATATGTGAACCGTGAACTTCCAGATGTTCAAGCTGGTTTTAGAAAAGGCAGAGGAACCAGAGACCAAATTGCCAACTTCCGCTGGATCATCAAAAAAGCAAGAGAGTTCCAGAAAAACATCTATTTCTGCTTTATTGACTAGCCAAAGCCTTTGACTGTGTGGATCACAAGAAACTGTGGGAAATTCTGAAAGAGATGGGAATACCAGACCACCTGACCTGCCTCTTGAGAAATCTGTATGCAGGTCAGGAAGCAATAGTTAGAACTGGACATGGAACAACAGACTGGTTCCAAATAGGAAAAGGAGTACATCAAGGCTGCATATTGTCACCCTGCTTATTTAACTTATATGCAGAGTACATCATGAGAAATGCTGGGCTGGAAGAAGCACAAGCTGAAATCAAGATTGCCAGGAGAAATATCAATAACCTCAGATATGCAGATGACACCACCCTTATGGCAGAAAGTGAAGAAGAAATAAAGAGCCTCTTGATGAAAGTGAAAGAGGAGAGTGAAAATGTTGGCTTAACACTCAACATTCAGAAAACTAAGATCTTAGCATCTGGTCCCATCACTTCATGGGAAATAGATGGGAAAACAGTGGAAACAGTGTCAGACTTTACTTTTTTGGGCTCCAAAATCACTGCAGATGGTGATTGCAGCCATGAAATTAAAAGATGCTTACTCCTTGGAAGGAAAGTTATGACCAATCTAGAGAGCATATTCAAAAGCAGAGACATTACTTTGCCAACAAAGGTCTGTCTAGTCAAGGCTATGGTTTTTCCAGTGGTCATCTATGGATGTGAGAGTTGGACTGTGAAGAAAGCTGAGCACCGAAGAATTGATGCTTTTGAACTGTGGTGTTGGAGAAGACTCTTGAGAGTCCCTTGGACTGCAAGGAGATCCAACCAGTCCATCCTAAAGGAAATCAGTCCTGGGTGTTCATTGGAAGGACTGATGCTAAAGCTGAAACTCCAAGACTCTGGCCACCTCATGTGAAGAGTTGACTCATTTGAAAAGACCCTGATGCTGGGAGGGATTGGGGGCAGGAGGAGAAGGGGATGACAGAGGATGAGATGGCTGGATGGCATCACCAACTCGATGGACATGAGTTTGGGTAAACTCCGGGAGTTGGTGATGGACAGGGGGCCTGGCATGCTGTGATTCATGGGGTCGCAAAGAGTTGGACACAACTGAGTGACTGATCTGAACTGAACTGAACTGATGTGCAGAGAAAATGGCTGGTATAATGGAGGGTGGTTTATAATTTGGGGGGAGTTTATTGTATGTGAATTCTAAACATGTGTTTGAAAAAAAAAAGTGTTCTCAGTTTGTAGGGTACAACATATATTAGTTAAAGCTTGTTAACTTTGTCACTCAAATCCTCTATTGTTTTCATTATGACTTTTTTCTACTTCACTTGCAGCTTTTGGGGCCTTCATCCATGGCAATAGATTTGTTCATTTATCCTTGATTTCCACTAACATTTGCTTTATATATTTTTAAACTTGACTATTAAAAATCATAGATGTTAAAAATTTTTGTTAAGACTTTTTTTTCGGTGAATCTTGTTTCTTTTAGAGCCTTTTGCCTTGAATTCCAAATTATCTAATGTTAATATATTATTTTTTCTACTTTTGTTATCCTTTGCTTGGTATATTTCCCCCATCTGTTCATATTCAAAATGTTCTGCCACTTGGTTTCAAACGCATCTGTGTAAACAGTATATAGCCGGATTTTGCCCTTTAATAGAAGAACCCCATGGACAGAGGAGCCTGGTAGGCTGCAGTCCATGGAGTCTCTAGGAGTCGGACACGACTCAGCGACTTCACTTTCATTTTTCACTTTCATGCATTGCTGAAGGAAATGGCAACCCACTCCAGTACTCTTGCCTGGAGAATCCCAGGGACGGGGGAGCCTGGTGGGCTGCCGTCTATGGGGTCACACAGAGTCGGATACGACTGAAGTGACTTAGCAGCAGCAGCAGAACTGTCTCTTTTTTCAGGTAATATTAATGATATTCAGGTAAATTAATTCAGGTAAAATTAATGCAGACTTACCCTGTCCTTCTATGCTTCCCCTTTACCATGCTTTCTTTTTATTTTTTAAAAGATCTTTTCTTCATGCTTTTTCTTAGATTAAGTTTTTTGCCCTTTCATTCACTCTTGTGATTTGGAAGTTGATTTTCCAATATCCCATTTTCTGTTCTTGAATTTGAATCCTATATTCTTAAAAAAAAAAAATTATTTTTGGTGTTAGTTGTGGCGCACGGCATCTTTGCTGTGGCCCGGGGGCCTTTTAGTTGAGGCGTGCAGGCTTAGTAATCGCCGCGTGAGGGCTCCCCAGCCAGAGATTGAACCTGGGTCCTCTGCACTGGAAGGTAGATTCTTAACCACTGGACCACCAGGGAAGTCCCAAATCCTGTGTTCTTTAACTCACAATTTTCTATCAGTGTCTAGAGATAATTAGAAGCTTCTTTCTCCATTAATACACGTCAACATTCTTTTTCCTCCACCGTGTTTAGATCTTCTGGGTAGATTATGGATCCAAATTGTTATTTTTGAAGTGTTTACAGTATGCCTCCATAATTCAGACTTCACTAAAAGTTTTACTAATTTCTTTGCTCACCACAGTTTCAGCATTCCACGTCTTCCTCTTTCTTACGTCCGCTTATCATAATTGAAGCATCTCCCCTAGGAATTCTTTAAAGAAAATGAGAGTGGCAAACTTTCTCCTTATAAAACAAAAAATGCCTTAAACTTCCCTCCCACTTGAATATTTCATTTCCCTTTGGAACTTGGAGATTGTGCTCCATTGTCTTTTAACATCCAGTTTCATGCCAATATAATATTATTGTGTTAATGACCTGCTTTTTCCTCTCTGGAAGCTTCCAGTTTTTTTTCCTTTATCTTTGGTGATCTGAAATTTCACCAAAATGTGTCTAGGTATGAGTCTTCCCACCCCTCACCCCGCCCCCTTGGGAACATTCAATCTAGTAATTAATTCCTTTCTTCAACAATGGAAAATTTTCTTTTATTACTTCTTCAATTACTTTCTCTCTTCTATTCTCTTAAGTTATATCCTTTTATAACGCCTATTAGACAAATGGCTCTTAACTTTTCTCTCGGACTTTCCATCTCTTTACGGTTTTCCTTGTGTTTAAGGAGACTTCTTCAGCTCAGTCTTTCTAATAATCAGATCATTAAATTTATCTCAGACCATCTACTGAGATTCAAATTCTGACGATCAGTTTTAAAATTTCTAAAAAATATCTGGTTGGTTTTTTTAAATGGACTTTATTATTATTTTTCATCTCTTGAAAATAACTATTCTTCAATTCAAGTGATCTTACCAAAGACAGTTAAAGAAACAAAACCAACAGTTTTTTGTTCTGTTATCTCTATTTCTTTGGGTGTTAATTCTTCTACGTGTTAAGTTCAGGGCTTTGCTATTCAATACAGTATCTGCTTTCTATTTAAATTTAAATTAGGATACAGTTTAATAAAGAATTCAGTTCCTCAGTTGAAGCAGCCACATTTCAGATGATCACTAGCCACAGGTGGTGTGCAGCTACATGTTGGACAACTCACATGCAGAACACTTCCATCGTCACAGCAGGTTCTGTTGGACAGTGCTGGCCGTGCAATGCACTTTCTCTGTACCATGGTTTTATTTTTCCTTTCCCCTTAGCGATTCCTGGTGTTTTGCTCATTTTTGTGTTTGAGAATATCTGTTTGCCAGTTTTGTGTTCACTATAGCCTTGTCACCGGTTATTGAGGGTGGGAGAGAGAGGTGTGGCCTGCCAGCAGCTTTTCTTCTGAATGAGGACTCCCTACTTCCCTTTCAGAGTGTCAGTAGCTGCTTGGAACGTTGCTCTGCCTCTCTAACCCCAGCAACCTGGGGCAAATCCTCTACTGTGAACTACTAAACACACGTCAGGAAGCAGCAAGGAACACTTCTGGGACCTCCTCTGGTTGTTTTGAGTCTGTCGTCTCAGGCTTAGAGCTCCCCTCTGACCCTTGTCTCCCAGACCACTTTTCCCTCCTCCGTGGCCTTCTCCTTCATATCTATTATCCAGTTTTATTCTTATAGCTTTGATGCTATTTGTTCTTTATCTTTCTGGTACCCAACACGTCTGATAGGCTGAGGGTTCTCTTTTCGTTTTCTCACACTATAATATAGTTTGTTTGTTTTCTTGTAGCTTCCTGTCATTCTGTGGATTGGGGCAGGAGAAAGGGTCTTCTGCCAGGTTGACCCAAATTTTAACAATGCCTTTGTATCAGCATGATTTTGCTCTTTGTAGACCCATTTCATAACTAATACTTCCCTAAACCTGGGGTTCCCAAATTCAGACAGGTGCTGGTTGCATTAGAATCGCCTGAGAATCAATGGGCTCCACTCTTTGGGGATTTGAATGCATAGCTCACTGTGGGAAGCTTCAGCCTACTTAGTGGGATGGGTGGAAATGAGGCTTAAATCCTGGAGACAGGCCACCTACTTTGCAGGCTAGTTTGTGTCCAATGCCCAAATGGCCAGGATCTCTCATAGTCAAATGACTGTTTCTGGAAGTGAATGGGGCACTGAGTGTGTGCAGAGATGGGGAACATAAGGAACCTCTTCCTCCTTGAACTGAAGGAGGGTGAGAAGTTACAAAACCCTCTGAGGATTAACTCAAGGACAAGAGAGATCCAATGCGTGCAACTGAATGGAACTGACGTGAAGGATGGCTGCAGGCCCCTCTCCCTCCCACAACGACATCAATTCTGAAAACCCCCAAAATCAAAATGGGCCAGAAAATTCCCCCATCTAGAGATGTTTTTTAAAGCTTTAATTGCTATCCTACTGAGAGCCCCAACTCCAGCTTTGAGGAGATATATTTACTGGTTAGATTTACAGTAATGATTATTATTGTTACTGTTAAGAAGAATCCACTCATTGTCTCCAGTGAGCTCATAACGTTGCACAAACATGACCTCATTTCTCCTCTGAACGGGGCAGGTATTGTTAACTCTGTTTTCCTAAAGGAGGATGCGGAGGTCCATTGCAGTCTAACGCCTTGAGCAAGGCCACACATCAAGAGAGGGAGGGAAAAAGGAAGCAGGCCCCAGGCCTCTTGCATTGGGGTCCCAGGGTTCTCTGCACTGGTCTAGGCTCCCTTGTCTGGTCAGTTCCCGCGACTTCCTTTGGGGACACAGATCTGGTTCCAGGGTCGAAGGGGATCAGAGCCGTTTGGAGTCATGGACATCAGATACCACAAGAGGAATAATCATTACTTTTCATAGGCTCAGCCAAGTCTAGACTCCAGGCTCAGCAATCAAAATCTTCCCTGTTTGTCTCCAGTTTCACTAGGCTCCTACTCTGCTGACTTTTCTCCCGACTTTTCCATCAAGGGACACAAACACTTCACCCCTGGATCCATTCAGACCGGATGTTGTATTCACACTGCATTTGTTCTTCTGCCCCTCGTGGAATGTCTGCGGCCTGCGTGTTCTTTGGGTCAGTTGCAGTGCCTGTTGCCCACTGTGCTTTCTTTGGGCTTTTGCTTCCGCCATCCTCTAAGCCCAGTCCTAGAAGTCATTTCCCCCTTCCTGCCCTCTAGTCTTCCTACCCAAGAAGATTTCCTTTGATTTTCCAGAGGGGTCCATCTCCCTCTCTGAGCTCCTGCCATCCTCATTTATTCACTCTACAGATAATTATTCAGAGCCTGCTAGGTGGTGGGCACCAGGGGCGGTAATGCAGATACAACGGTGAACAAGCCACACACTGTCCCTGCTCTCAATTGTCATAAGGGTGTATGAAAAGGCTTCCAAAACATAGCCAATACTTGCCAGTGTCTCTCCATCTTCTGTTTTGTCCAAGAAAAAGCTCAGTTTATCTAGGTATATCAGAAAATTCCATGTGTCAAAGACAACATAAAAGCAAAGTCTCAGTTTTGCACAATAATGGCATTTTAGTGGAAACCAAAAAAAGTACAAAATTAAAATATATGATAAATATGGCATGATTCTTAAGATTGGTTCATGCGGTTTGAATTGAGTTTCTTTTTACAACTTATAAATTAAGAATAATTGGTTTTTCTTTCACTCTACTATACACACACACGTGTGTGTGTATATATATTTAAATAAAAGTAAATCTTTTAAAAAAGCTTCCCTTGACTGGAGGGTGACTGATGGTGGACAAGAGCAGAGAGGCATGCCTGAGGCAAGACAAGCTCACGGAGGCCTTGAGGGCCACGCTGAGTAGCTGGATTTCATCCTCAGAGCAGTGGGAAGGCACTGCAGGATTATGCAGGGAGTGACATGATCTGATTTATACTTAATGACAGAAATCCTCAGTGGGATGGAGGTGGGGAGGGGCAATCTTGCCCCCCTTTCCTGAGTGACCCTTGACAGTACCTGGTCGTCACAGCTTGGGCGGGGGTGCTCCAGTGGGTAGAGGCCAGGATACTGCTGAACGTCCACCAATGCACAGGACGGCCCCCCCAACACATGTCAAGAGTGCTGAGGTTGTGAAACTCTGTTTTTAAGATGACTCTGGCTGCCATGTGAAGAACGGGCTCTCAGACCCCAAGAGTGAAATTAGAGAGACTACTTGAAAGGCCACTTAACTTCATACAGCCATTGCACTGATCTGCTGGAAACTTCTCTCCATGTATGCCAAACCTTATCCTCTGGGGTCTGGGGACTCTGCTTTCTGTTGGGTGACAGCCAGCCAACCAGCCCTACTCATCTTCCCAAGAAGCCCCTTTGCATTTTAATAGGGGCTTTCTGAGGGCAATGCCGTACCCTGTGAGAACAGTCAGCCTTAGCTGAGCAGGAGAGGAGCCGCTCTGAGGCATCACTGTGCAGGGGCCATCTGCTCTGTCTGGGAATATGCGGGGTCTCAGAGACTAGCTTCCATGCCCTCTTCCCCGGTAGTCACAGCTGTGACCTTGTCATGACAGCTGCAGCCAGCTCAGCGTTCCCCTCCTCCCTGACCTCCTGAATGCCAGGCAGGCCTATATGGGGTTTGCAGAGGATCTGGGCGCCCAAGACATGTGATGCCCGGCACTTACAGTGAAGTTTATGAGTATTTACACCAGGCATGAGAACCTATCATTTACAGCCTTGCCATGTAAATCAGTAGAGTTAAAGGGCTCTGCTCTTGCCCCTGCCCCCAGCTTGAGGTTGGTTTTAAGATTTCGGGGAGGCATGACTGAGCAGTGGTGACTGTGGGAGGTCTGTGGAAGAAGTCTCTCCAGAGAGCGGGGCGGCGGGTTTGGGAGCAGCTCCTCCTCAGGGGTGGGACTGGCCAAGCAGTAGGAGAGTTTGTCTTCTGGGCCCCAGTTATGAACCACTCCTCCCACTTCCAGAGAGGTTTTCTGTCTTGTGTGAGGGGGCGGGAGTGTCATGAAAACTTTGAAGAAAGCTATAGAAAACCCCTCTCTGGAAAAATGACCACTGGGGATAAAAACCCGTATACAGTACAGGAGATTCCCAGATCCCTTTGCAGCCAATCCATGACCTTACAAACTGATTCACACCAAAATGCAAATGACTAACAAGGTTCAGTATATTTCCATTTTAATGGGGAGTAAAGCCCTTAAGCCACACTGGATTTCACTCCAACGGTGGGTTTAGACACATCCTAAAGCAGATGGGAAGCATTTCCTAGCTTCTGAGTTCTTCCCAAATCCCTGCTGTACCAACATAGAAAACTGGGTTTGGAGGAGGAGAAGTAACAGAGGGAAGAAGGGAAACAGGGACCATTCTTAGGCTAATTTGGAATCAAAAGGCCACCTGAGACTGGACCCAATGGGGCTTGTTGGGAACCCACACCAGATATTCCTGGTCAGCCCAGGGCATCTGATCTTGTTAATGGCCAATAAAAATTAGGGGGACAAAGGCTAAGCCCTGGCAGCTCAAATGAATCTCCTCTGCAAGAGGGAGCAATCTCGTAAAGAGTCATAACCGAGCAAACGGAGAACTCCTTGTGTTTCATTAACTTTAATAGTGCTTGTTAGGTTGGCTTCCAAGGGCTGCGGGACAGGAGAGAGAAGGCCAGACTCATCATCAGGGCTTGAGAGCAGGCAGGCTCGCGTGGACTCCCCCTTTGGCCCCCAGTGCTGAGCTGAAAGTGGCTGCTGTTTGTACCCCTACAGGCTCCCCAGCCCAGCATGACATCCTGGCCACACAGGCAAGGAGCCCAGGCCTCAAGGACTTTTAATTCTTTCCTGTTGGGGTAGAGAAAGACAAGGACAAAGAGCTGGATGCAAACCATCTCTGTGCCTGGGCCAGCCACCACCTGGCTCTGGGTGCCCACATAGAGGCCTCTCCCAGGAACATCCAAAGTCCAGCTCCAATGCCCACAAGCCCCCACTTGAAGAGTCCCAGCGGCCCAGAGCCTGACTTGGGGACCGCTGTCACTGTGAGCCACAGTGCTGATCTCCTCCTTCTTCTCTACCCCAGATGTGTCCACTGCCAGGAAAAAAAAAAATAATAATAATAATGGAAAACAAACAAACAGGGCCAGCAGCAAACACATCACCAAATAAGCCCGCCTCACATTGTCCTCTGTGGTTGCCGGGGCTGGGAGCCAGAGGCCGCTGGCCTGGAAACGCCCAGACAGCTCCCTGAGCACAGCACCGGGCTGAGCCTCCTCCCAGCACAGGCGCTGCCTTCCTGCTCCTCTGCGGCCTCCCGTCCTTCTCCATCTTTTCTTCCTTCTCCATCATTTCCCTCCCTGTCACTTCTTTCTGTGCCTTTCTGCCTTTCTGCTCTCTGTTCTCTTCCCGCATCCTTGATGAAATAAAGTCGCTAAACGTTGAAGAAGTCCCGTAGAGCACATCACATCCAGGGTATGGAAAAGCAGTTTATGACAGGAGCCAGCCCTGCTGCCGCCTTGCTTAAAGTCCTTCGGGTTCTGGAGCCACGGCAACAGGATCGACCCCTTAGCCCCGGCGGGGAACAGGCTCTTCCCCTCCCCACCTTTCAGATCTTCCTCTCCAGCCCCTTAAACCCTTGTCAAACCACATTATTAATTCCTGGTAGACATTCCCCCTCAAATCCTTGCTCACCTTGTTTCCGCCACCTGGAAAGCCCTCACCATCTTCACCCAACTCCATGTATAGGAAGTCTACCTATTCTTTGAGGTCGTTTTTAAACCCTCTCCTCCTCTGAGTCGTTCCCCAAGCTTCCAGCTGGAATTAATCTGTCTCTTTTAATGCTTTCATTAGAATTTTATGTTGGCACCTCCGTATTTGGGTATTTACCATGTTCTGCCTTTTTTAAAAAAAATTTATTTCGTGTTGGCTGCCCTGGTCTTCGTTGCTGTGCAAGGGCTTTCTCTAGTTGCAGGGAGTGGGGGCTACTTTGCGGCTGCAGTGCGCGGGCTTCTTACTGGGGTGGCTTCTCCTGTTGCAGAGCACAGGCTCCAGGGTGCATGCTCAGTGGTTGGAGCACATGAGCTTGGCAGTTGCGGCTCATGGGCTCAGCTGCCAGCAAGTGGAATCTTCCCAGAGCAGGGATAGAACACACGTCCCCTCCATTGACAGATATTCTTAACCAATGGACCACCAGGGAAGTCCCATGTTCTACCTTATATTCTAATTATTTAGATGCAAATTTCTCTCTCCTGCCTAATTATGAACTTTAAAAGAGGAACCATGCCATCTTTGAACGCCCATATCCTTTAAGTTCCTGGCATGCAGCAAGTGCACAATCAATGTCAAACTGATTAAAAATTGAACTCTGTGGTTATTCAGAAACACACAATTAATTCCACATTTTAACTTCATCGATGTGGGAGTATCTCATTTATAATAATTTCATTTGCAGATTGTTTGAAGCGCTGGATGCCTTGGGTAGGCTCCCCAAGGTTTGGCTTCGGGACTTCACCAAAGACTGGAGGATGGTATGTTAGACGGCGGCACCTACTGGTGAAGGGTAACATTACAGCTCGGGTCTGGCAAGGAGAAGCAAGGGAGTTCCTCGGTCAATCCCAGCAGGACCCTACCCAGGCCGGGATGGGCGGAAGGGCAGAAGACTACTAGAAGGAGTTCCCCTCACTCTTCAAGAGCCCCGAGGCCCAGGTCAAGGTCAAGACTTCTTCTTCAGGCTCCTGCAGGCTGACTGTTGCAGGACCAGAGTGAGACACCAAGGAATCCCAGCCTGGCTTTGACGCCCATTAGCTTTGCCGAGCAAGCTCACCAAATGCCCCAGGACAGAGGAGAAGTGGCGGCATGAAGAAAGGAGAGCCTGTCACCAGACAAGGGAGGCGCCCTTTGTGAGGGCCTCAACATTCAGCTTGAGCACACAGGCGGCAGAGATCCCAACCCCTTCCTCGCTCTGGGTTTTCGGCTTCTTCTAAATGGATTCTCAGTCCGATAAGGGCCCTTCTTGGAAAACAGAATAGAAGTTACTGGGGGAACCGAGTTTTGTTTTACAGCAATTCACTTTATACGTTGGTTGGCGAGTACCATGAACTTTGTCCCGATATCTCCACCTGCACTCATCCCTGCTTTAACCTAGGATGCCCGTGGAAAGTCCTCCTCCATCTCTCCAGCTTCTCCTCTGGGGAGACCTGGGGGAGCAGCACTGTGAGGAAACAGGGCAGGCGGAGCAAAAGCCGAGCCAGTGCTCAGCCAAGTCCAGAGGTCCAGCCAGTGTCCCTGTAGCCCATCCTTTGCCACGGTATTGTTAGAGCTTCAGCTGATAACTAACATTTTAATTCACAAGGAGTAATCTCTCACAGGGATATTTGTATTTGCTGCTGCTGCTAAGTCGCTTCAGTCGTGTCCGACTCTGTGCGACCCCATAGATGGCAACCCAGCAGGCTCCCCTGTCCCTGGGATTCTCCAGGCAAGAACACTGGAGTGGGTTGCCATTTTATTTGTATTTGGGACCCAAGAAATACAATTTTAGCTCAAAGGAGTTATCTTCTAATGATGACATTTGAGGCATCAGTATGAAAGATCTCTGATGAAGGGGTAGAGACGATGAGGTTTCCCCTTCCTGAGTCTGCTTCCCTGGGGTTCAGCTGGGGAACCTGCCTGTAGACACCACCCACCTCATCCATCTTGGTCCCAGGCCTCGGATCACTGCTTCTCGCCCGTTTCTTGCCTCCAGCTGCTTTACCCAGATTGCCATCATCCAGTTCTCCAAACCTCTGGGGAGACCTTGAGTTCTGGCTTGGAAGGTTCCAGCTCGGATTCTGTGCCTCCAGAAGCTCAGAGTCTCTGGCCAGAAGAGCCCCTCCCAGGGTCCCCTGCTCCTCTGTGATCTGTCCTCAGCCTGGCCTCTCCACGCCACCCCTGGCTTCCATGCTGCGCCTCCCTTTAACACCCTCTGCTGCCACCAGTCCTTTAGGTAACACAACTCGGGGCTGGTGGGAGGCAGGGAGACAGGTCAGGGGTGCGCTGCCCACCTCCTTGGGATTCCCAAGAGCTCGCCATTCCTTCATTCACTCGGCACTCACTCACTGAGCACGACTATGTGCCAGGCATATGCTCGGGGCTGGGGATGCGATGGTCCTGCCCTCAAACGTCTGACAGACTACTGAAGAGAAACCATTACAGCGCAGCACACCCAGGGCCATCAGGGTAGGCTTCAAGGACCACTGAGCACCACGCCTGCAGGGGCGGCAAGAAGATCTCATAAACAAGGCACATCTAAACCGGATCTTGAAGGGCAATAGCGGTTTCCCAGCTGTCAAGGCCATGGTATGTGGCAGGCATGGTGTGGCTTGGGTGTACCGACGGTGAGATCAGAGGAGAGACACGAAGTGTCTTTGGGGAAGAGGGCTCAGGACTGGCACAGAGGCCCGTGTGTGTCCACGGGAGACATGCTGAGTGCCTGGAGGCTGAGGCAGCAGCAATGGAGGTGGAGAGGAGGCGTAGAATTGAGGGAGGTTTCAGACGTTTCGCCCTCAGGATGCAGTGACCTCTCAGATGGGAGAGGAAGAGAGAGTCTTTTCAGACTCTGAGAAAGCCAGCTGGGGCCACTGAGTGGTCATGGGGCCATTACATGGAGGTCAAGAAGAGGACAGGTCAGGGGTGAGTGTGGAGAGGGACAACGTTCAGCTGGGGTTGGTTCAGCTTGAGATCTTGAAAAATACCAATGGAAATATCTCTCAGTAGGCAAAAATATAGGGCAAGTTAGAAAAGAGAGAAGAGAGCTAGACATACAGGCCTGAAAACTGGACACACAGAATTAGAGTTACAAGAAAAGTGGGGGCTAGAGATATAGATTTGGGAGTCATCACATTGGTGATAGTTGGCGCCGTAATGTCCCACAGTGGGGCACAGTGCCCCGCTTTGTGCTGGGCCTTCCACGCGATCTATCTGTTCCCTCCAACAACCAGCAAGGTCAGAATTTCATCCTCCCATTTTCTAGATGAGAAAGTTTATGCTCCAAGAGGTAAAAAAACTTGTTCAAACTCATCCTTTGTTGGGACTGGGATTGAAACCTAGAACCATCTGACTTCAAAGCCGGTATTCTTCCCTCCACCCGCTGTCCCTGAGGGAGGTCACTTAGGGTGAGAAGTGAAAAGAGCCAAGCTAGAAGCACTTAAGAGGCCAGTGAAGGGGGAGTGACTGGCAGGATATGGGGGGAAAGAAAGGACCCAGGAAGGGAAAGGAAACCATTCAGAGGCTTCCGATGATGCAGAGAGGTCAGGATAGGTAAGGACCAGCAGGCAGCCTCAGATATGGAAGTGGGGAGGTTGGTGGAGGCCTGGCAGAGGGGTAGAGAGGGCCTGGGCCGGATTGCACAAGGGCAAGGGGTGAAGGAAGCAGGGCAGATGGAGAGCAGGAGTCTCCTCCTAGAAGTTCAGGAGACTGGAAGGATGGGGGCATCGAGGTTGAGGGGAGCTTGCGGTTGCTCCTGTGGGATGCTGCAGGTTACACTGTGTTCACAGGAGAAGGAGCCCAGGTGAGGGATTTGGGAAAGGGAAGGGGTAACTGACAGCACCAGCTCCCTGTCGAGGCAAGAGGGGGTGGGATCCTTGTGCATGCATATGGGGGCTGGCCTTGGTCAAAAGGAGGAACCCCTCTCCTAGCAGTGGTGGGAGAGGGAGATAGGAACTACATGCCAGATGGCTTCTGGCTTCTCAAGGAAACAGGAGTTGAGAGCACTGATTGGGGAAGTAAGGGGGCTGAGCCTGGTGGAGGGGCATCTGAAGTGTGGAAGAGCAGCTGTGTCGGAGGTGACAGGGCGAAGGCTCGGGGCAGTTTGGAGACTTGCCTTGCGATGTGGAGAAGTCTGGAACCACACATCAGTGCTCATGCCAATTGGCAGGTTGGAGATTTTTGCTTCCTTCATGAAAGCAGCCAGGGAGCAGGTGGGGAGGAAGCAGGTGGCAAAGTGACTCAGGTGTGGGGGTGGGCAGGGAGGAAGGGCTGGGGGAGGCACCCTGGCATGAGAGGCTAAGGAGGCTGCCCAAGTGGGGAGGTGTGGGCAGCTCAGACCAGGCTCTCCCCGCCCCCAGTAGGTCCTGGCAGGACTGCCAGCAGACCTCTGCACAGAGACAAGACCAGGGGCCTTGGGGAACAAGTTACTCCTAGAATCCCAGGGCCAGGACACATTTTGAGAGACCATTACCTCCAGTCTTTCACTTATCTGCCCAAACGGCTGCTCAGCCATCCTGGACAGGTGGGAAACAAGGACTGGCCAGGGTCGACCTGTCCACTGACCTAGCGTGCGCCCCACTCCTTTCGTCTATTTCTTTTACCGTTATTGTTGTTCTGACTGTTCTTTATCTCTGTCCCTGATTTTTGTTTATATTCCTCTCTTGTCCCTCTCTTTCTAAGTGTCATTAAGATTTACCTCAAGTCCCTCCTAATGTCCACGGAACCTACTTGGATGATCGACTCCTGTTTCCTCTGACTTTCTCTGGCACTCTCTGTCTGGATTGCTTGACGTTGCATTCAGATATTATTTTGCATATACAAACCTTGCCTTCCTGGTGAGATTCAGGGCATTTGGGGGATTTGCTTTATGGTGCAAAGGGGTCTGAAAGCATACCCTGGTGATGAATTGATTTTTGGTGGTGCTGGGTCTTCACTGCTGCAGTGTGGGCTTTCTCTAGTTGCAGCGAGTGGGGTCTACTCTTCCCCGGGGTGTGCAGGCTCTAGGGCATGTGGGCTTCAGGAGTTGGGGCTCGGGCTCAGTTGCTCCGTGGCACATGGGATCTTCCCAGACCAGGGATCGAAACTGTGTCCCCCGCATTGGCAGGTGGAATCTCATCCACTAGATCACCGGGATTCCCCTGATACACCTCTTTGATTGGGGATCACATTTTCTATTTCTTTTGTACATTCTAGAGGGCCTCAGACAGTGTGCACTGGGAAGGCCCTCAGTACTTATTGCAATAAGTACCATATGCCACTTGACAGAAGGATTTGTGACCGATCAGATCATGAGGAAAAAGAAAACTGAGAACTGGAAGAGGGGAGATTGGCAGCTCTCAGGGTACAGACTAAGGAGCACTGATCCAGGAGTCAGAAGTCAGAGGAGGGACTTCCTTGGTGGTTCAGTGACTAAGACTCCATGCTCCCAAAGCAGGGGGCCCTGGTCCAATCCCTGGTCAGGGAACCAGATCCCGAGTGCCACTAAGAGTTCACGTGCCCCAGCTAAAGATCCCCCATGCCACAGTTAAGACCTGGCACAGCCAAATAGACAATAAAAATAAAATTTTTAAAAAAAAAAGACGTCAGGGGAGACATGGATCATGCTTCTAGCTTTGCCTCTATAATATGTCGTGTGACCTAGGGCAGTCATGTGACCTCTCAGTCTTCTGAAATCCTACCTCTGTGTGATCCTCCGGGACAAGGGTACTGCCCTGCTACCTCTTGTACGTAAAGGGGCTGATCTACCCCAAATAATTAAATTGTAACAGTGGCAAGAAGATGTTGAGTCGCTGTGTTTTCAGAGGAGGCAGAAAAGAGAATGGGGAGGCCATACCCATTTCGGAGTCAAGCCTGCATCCCAGATCCTGGCTTCCTCCGTTCTTAGTCAGTCATCTGGGCAGGCTGATGTTTCTTCGCTTCAGTTTTCCCACCAGCAGAATGAGGCTAGCAGTTCTTGCCTGATGAGTTTGTGGTGGAGCGCCTGGCACACAGGAAAGCTCCGAATTGATGTAACCATGAGTTCTCATTAAAGTGTCTGTGCCTTCTGAAGACCGGGTAGGAGGTACAAGGTGGTGGGGAAAGAGCTACTCTACCTGGTAGGTAAGTTTCCTTCCAACCTTCCAATTTGGAAGTGCTGCTGACAAGGGCAGTGTGCTGGAATGCATGGCATTTTTGGAACCTTCTCGGAAGGAATGTGTGACAGACGGGAATCTATGGAGGGTGGTGAGGTTGAGCCCGGTTGGCTGCACTCGTGCTCAGCTGCATCAGAGTCTGGCTGCACCAAGACTGCTCCTTCCTAGGCACTACTATACCTTTACCATCAAACACCTGTGGTCCTTGTTCCTTCTGAGAAGTAGTCGAAATAACAGCAATAGCCACCACCTATTGGATGCCTACTGTGTGCCAGGGTTTTCCCATTCATTAGCTCATTCAGTTAACACCATAACCCGATGAGGTTTCTATTCCCTTTGTCATAAAACTGAAGCTTGCTGAAATTAACTTATCTGAGTCACACAGCTGAGATTTGAACTGCAGTTTTATTTCACTCTAGGGCCGGTGTAATATATGCCTCAGCTATGCGGTTGTAGGTGCATATCCATTTTATAGATGAGGAAGCTGAGGCTCAGCAAAATGAAATAAATTACCCAAAATAGATGGCTGGGAAATGGTAGGGCCTGACATTGACCTTGGGGTACCGTTGTTTCAGTACATGCATGTTCTCCATTAAGACTATATCTTCTGTTAAGATAGAGGCATCGGATTCATATAACAGATGGGGTAGCTCAGGAGCAGAGAGAGAAAAAGCAAAAGCTCGTGGAAAGAGACTTGGCAGCGGGGGTGAAGTCCCTGGAGGTGGCAGAGACCTGGCAGAAGTATTCCTGGAAGCAGAATGAGAACTGAGAGGTATTAGCTGTGGGTCCCCCAGCCCCACCCTTCTCCCTCAACATCTGCAAGAGAAATTAGAATGAAGTGAATGTCAGAGGTATCCCTGAAGGAGAGAGGCACCCAAAAGCAAACTGCCACCTGAGGTGAGTGTGGGAGGCCCCGGAGAATGCAGGGACGTTTTACCCACCCCACGCCACCCGCACCCCGCACCCCCTGCCCGCTGCCCCTTGAGGGCGTGGCATGTGCTGCTGCTGTGTAGAAGCACTTGCCTTATTCCTTCCTTGTCACCGTCCTGAGTAACTCTCCCGTCATGAGTCCCTGCAGAAGTGGACAGGACAGAGGGCAATGTGAGCCACACCCCACTTCTACAGACTCCTCTGAAGGGCTGAGGGTAGGCGCGGACTAGAATGGAAGGTGGGGAGCAGGGCAGGGAACTGCCTCTTCTGCCCAGAGGTGGAGAAAGCTCACCTTCCTAGAGGAACAGAGGAACAAATAGAGGAAAGTAAGGAGGGGGGAAAGGAAATGAGTAAAAGACACTGAGCCTCCCAGAGATATAGCAGCTAAGGTGGGGCCACCCACCGTTCCCTCCCTGCGAAGCCAGGGCAATGTCCACACTCAGAGGATCAGGAAATCACGCTGCCCTGGAGAGAAGGTCTGAGTTAACCTATTAATCTGCTCATACAGAACCCTCCATGCCCATCTCACCTGTGCTTTAGAGGGTAGGCGGGAGCCCTCCTCCCTAGGGACCCAGAGGAACTTACTGATGCTCCTGCTAAGTCACTTCAGTCGTGTCCGACTCTGTGCGACCCCACAGACGGCAGCCCACCAGGCTCCACTGTCCCTGGGATTCTCCAGGCAAGAACACACCAGTGTCCAAATCAAGGCAGAGACAAAGCGAGCACAGTGCAATCTCCCCTCCCTGCCTGGGGGGCGCTAATCAACCCTCTGTGCCCCAGTGTGGATAGGCACCCTCTGATTCCTTTTTTTTTTTTTTAAACCACTCTCCTGTTTAGGGCAGAGAGGATGGCAGGTTTGCACTTGTCCTCTAGTCCTACACATAATTGGTGGCAGCAGGCAAAGCTGTTTCAAGGGGAGGGGTTTGCCAGTGGAATGAAGGAGGGAGAGAGCCCTAGAGTGACGGGTCTGAAAGGGACCTCGGAGATCGTCTGACCCAAACGTTTGTGGCCTTCACTCCATTCCCATGTTCTGTGCGCTCCCATCCCAACTGCCATCTCTCATGCCATGCAGGGAGTTCTCAAGGCCTCCTCCCCTAGGCTTCCTAAGGGCATTGTCTCCTTCCAACCACTGTGCTAACCCAGCCTCTTCTTTTCAGTGACGACACTGAGGTATGATTTGCCCAAAGGTAATCTTCGTCCCAGGATAGAGCCAGGACAGGAAACCCAGATGCCTGAGTCCGCATCCTCCCACTTTTCCACTCAGTCCCTAGGGGAGGAACCCCTTCACTCTTCTCCCTGTGGTAACCCTCTGACAAAGCATAACTGTCACCCAAGCTGATACGGGCTGCCGGTGTGAAGGGTCTAAGAACTGAGTTATTTTCAGGGGGATGCTGATCATTATCCCTTCATCCAGGGTACCCTGAAGACAGACCCTTTGAGGTTAGTCTGGGTCCCAAAGGTCTCTTTCCTCCAGAAGTTTGGCTCTGAAGCATAAGTGACTGCCTAGGGCCTGGCAGTCTTATTCCGACCGAACAAAGCTCCATACTCCAGAAAAGCTCTCACCACTATCAAGAAGTCCTTCATCTTTCCCCTGGGATGGAAGGAGAGAAGAGGCAGAGCTGGGACATGCATCAGGTGGCGTTGTCCATGCTTCAGGGACACTGCTCCATTGACACACTTTGCCCCTATTTTTTAAGATATCGTTTATCTTCCCTTTTCTGCCCCTGCAAGTTGGAAGGATGAGGGCTTAAGAATGTTCTGGTGAGGACCACATCTTGAAGGTGGGAGGGCAGGTTTGGAGGAGAGAGTTGCGCATATTTTGGGGGGTCTCTGTGTTTATACACATAGTCAGGTTTCTGCGGGTTAGCTTTTGCCCTGTGCTGAGCGCGAGTGTTTTTTACACATGAGTCCAGGTCTCTACGGGGAGAAGGATGAGCGGGCTACCTCCGAGACAGTAACTGCAGGACAGTCTGCCCTAGAGCTAGCACTTTCAGCTGGGGAAAGGCTAATTTCTTTTTGGTCCTCGATTAAAGAGGACTAGGCACTAGGAATGGGAACTGAGTCCCGAGGGCGTGGGGGTGTGGTGGAGGTGAGTTAGGAGGGCATTAACTCGGCCGCTGTCGGAGCCGCTCTCAGCTTTCCGAGGTCCTATGTGGCTGTGCCCCGCGTATCGGGCTGTGTCGGCGGGCGTCCCGGAGTGCCGGTGCGATTCGTTCTGCCCCGGCCTCCCCGACACCCTTCCCTCTCTTTGTCTGCTCTGTAGGTGTGCGTGCAAACCTGCGTCGCACAGCCCTCGTCGCGTGCGAACGCGGGGGCGCACCCTGGCTCCCCCGCGCTTTCCGCGGGTAGACAGGACTAGCCGGAGCCCGGTGCTGTTTGGTCTGGAGCCGAGCGGGGCTTGCATTGATCCATTGATTGTGCGCGGTCTGCGCCTGACCTCCCTGCTCCCGGGGAAGCCGTCTCCATGGAGACCGGGCCCGCTCCCCCAGCGCCGGATTGTAAATTCCTGCAGGCAGCGGCCCGGCAGCCTGGGGAGGGGGCCGCCGCGCCCGGGCGCGCAGGGGGAGCGGCCGCCGCGCCGAGGCCCCATTTGAAAGAAAAAAGGGCACGGAAAAGGAGGTGGAGGAGGAGGAGGCGGGTGGGGGGAGGAGGAAGAAAACGAAAAGGAGCGAGGAGAGGAGGAGAAAGAGGAGGAGGAGGAGAGAGGCGAAGAAAAAGAGACGGAGCCCGAGAGACGGAGAAAGAGCGAGAGAGGAAGAAAGAGAGGCAGAAAGGGCGTGTTTCTGGCGCTGCGTTTCTCCTCCCCTTTCCCAGGTCCCTCGCCCGGGCTCAGCGCGCTCTCCGCGGCAGCTCTCTCCCGGCGGAGCTGGGAATTGGGTGGAATTGTACGGAGCAGCCCCGCCGCCGCCGCTAGCGGAGCCGGCCTTGGAGAGAGCGGGGGCTCCCCTCCGTCAGCGGCGCCGGGCGCCCCCAGCCCCGTCGCGCCCTCCTCCGCCTCGCTCTCCCGGGCGTCGCGCCGGGAGAAGCCGGCAGCATTGGGAGCCTCCCGCCGAGGGCGCCGCTGTCCGCGCCCCCCGCCCACAGACCCCGGCCCGGCCCCGGCCGGGCGCCCTCGCCCCTCTCCCCTTCGGCTCGCGGGGGCCCGGCCCGCTTCCGCCCTCCCTAGGCTCCGAGACCGGCCCCGGCCGCCCGTAGCTCCAGCCATGGGCTCGGGGCGCGTGCCCGGGCTCTGCCTGCTTGTCCTGCTGGTCCACGCCCGCGCCGCCCAACACAGCAAAGCCGTGCAAGGTAAGGAAGGAGGGGCGCGCGGCCGCCGGGGCTTCAGGGTCCGAGGGCGGGGGCGCGATTTCCGAGGGGCAGGGCAGGTGCTGGGAAGCGTGCTCCTGTCAGGACCGGGCACCGTACACCCACCCTCCTCGGCGGGGGACCTGACCTCTGGGCACTACGCCCCGGGCGAAAGGCTACAGGAGACAGGGGCAGCACGGATGAGTGAGAAGTTTGGGGAGCCCCGGGCAGAAGTGACCACGCGCCTCCGAATGCTGCCCGACTTCACTGCCACCCCAGCATCTTCCAAAGACTTCTTGCCCTCCAAAAAGTATGAGAGAATCTTCTCTTCTCCCAAACATTGCCAGAAACTTAAGTTTTGGCCTGGAGAGACTGAAAGAATGAAAACTTTTTTAGCCATGCCATACATTTCTTCCGCTTGCCCCCAATTCTCCTCAAAGTTAGAAATTTCATAGTTGTCTTATCAGAAAAAAAAAAAATGTTAAGGAAAAATAGGATCTTTTATGGAAAACTAAAAAAAAAAAAAAAATCAACTTGTCTCCCTCTGGATGGAAGAGGGCTGAAGAAGTGAAGAAAATTTCTGTGATTCTGGCTCCCAGCAAGAATGTCGCATTTCTGCCTCTTTGGGGGAAATCTTTTTCGTCTTGCATGGCTTTCATTTCTTATCATAATATTTATTTATTAGGGCCTCGGGTTTCCAATTCCATTTAAATCCAGGTCAGAATTGCATTAAAATAACAAAGTAAAATTCCAGGCTGGGAAGCTCTGACAGATCCCTCTAGGAATTAGGGAGAGAGAGAGAGGGAGGCCCTCCCGCCCCCATCTCTGACCCCAAGCTCCTTGCCTGATCAGTCCCAAGGCTGTGCTGGGAGAAACCAGGCTGGTGGGCTCCAGTTCTCTTGGGGACAGCCTCCCCTCCCCCTTGACCTCCTGCTGTACCCTTTCCCCCTCGAGTCCTCACCCAGGAAGAGATTTATATGGACAAAAAGAAAATTCCTCCTAGCAGAGCTTCACCCAGGAGGATATGATTCTGCCTATTGTCCTAGGGGCTCCTTGAAGCCGGGCTGGGGTGTGGAGGTGGCTGGGCCAGAAGGGAAAGTTGAACTTGGGAGTTGGGGAAGCCTGAGTCTCTGGCAGTCAGGTTGCTGCGTCCTGGAGCCTGAGCACTTGGCTCTTAGGCTGCTCTGTGTCCTGGATGGACTCCTGCTCCGTTAAAAGGAAGGTGCTGTATCAGTGCACCCTCTTCCCCCCGGCACTGCCTCTTCAACTACCCTCTTCCTCCTCCAACCTGTTCTTTAACAGAAACAAAACACGAGAGACCCTCTGCTGTCAAATACTAGACCCCCATCCCTACCCCTTCCAAGCCCAACCTACCTCTCTTCCCTAGTCCTGGTTCCAGACAGCCCACTACCACTGCCACCCCCAGCCTGGGAGCAGCCCTTCTTCCACTGTGGATTTGCTTGTGTTTTCATAAACAAAGCTGGCTTTTGTAGTGCATGCTGACTTACTCATAACATGGAATTAGCTAGGGAGTTTAGTCTGAAGGAAGGAACAGATTTCATGCAGTAATCTAGAGACAAGATAAGGGCCTCTTTCAAGTTGGAGCCAGTGTCTGTAGTGGCCTCGTGAGACTGGAGCCAAAACGGGGAGCAGGCAGTATCCTCAAGGGGGTTCCTGGGGCAGATGGAGAGTCTGAGAAGGGACAGGTGCCCTCAAGCCAAGGCTTTCAAGCCTGGGAGATCAACTATCCTTCAGGGACAGAGGGACTCAGAATCTTTCCGAGGTACTTTAGGGCTCTTTCATTTTATCCTGCTGCTGTTGCTGCTGTGGGAAACGCAGCCAGAGTGGAGACCCCTGCCCTCAAGGGACTTACAGACTCTAGTGTTGCCCAGTGCTGAGCTCACGTTCAGCCATGCTTGCTCTGTCTGCACTGCAGTTAGCTTGGCATCTTCCTTCCTTCTGACCCCAGAGTCTAGCTGGGCATAGATTCCAAGCCAGTCACTTTTAACCCTACTATTCAGGGCATTTGTCAACCTGGTCTGCTAGAGTTGCCTAATGACAGGTTTGCTGGGTTCGTGGGACATCTTTGGTCCCAGATCTGCACACCAGTGTTGCAGGAAGGACAGTTACTGAGCGGGCAGGGCAGCCTTACCCATAGGCAGAGCTGTGGCCATCCCTGGCTCTCAAATCTACCTCCAAGATCTCACAGTGCCAGAAGGTGTGCCTTGACTGCCACATGCTTTCAAATGAAGCTCTAGTGGGTCTTTAAAATACAAATAACCTTGGCAAGTATCTTGTCAAGAGTTACTATAGCACTGGGGATATCTGGGCCTCTGTCCCTATTCTTGAGAGATTCACCGGGGGGGGGGAGCCAAAGTGGTGTGGACTGGAAAGGAGGGGAGAGACACAGAAGGGAGCCCTGAGTGTACAGGTGAATGTGTGTGCGTGCGTGTGTGTGAGGTTTACCACGATTACCCACAGGTGACATAGTTGGGTGTATGTGTCTGTTGTGACTTTGTTGTTAAGCATGTATACAGATGTTTTAGTGTCTTTGAGAGCTGGTATGGATGAGTGGGTGGGTAAGCTTCTGTGACTAGGAATGAGTGAGCATGAGGGTACATGGTTTTGAGTGTTTTTCAAGTGCCTGTCTGTGTATTTTAAAGTAGACAGACTGGATAACCAGGATAATTGTTAACTTAAAAGCATTAATTTGCTTTGCTTTTTTTTTTTTTTTTTTAAGGGGGGTGGTGTGCAGCAGTGGTTAAAAAAGACCTAATCCTTGCATGGGGCTCAGGTTACAGCTGAATGAAAAGGTCTCCTGGGGAAGACTTGTCCCCAGGGCGGCAGGGCGCGCCAGCCTGGACATTTAGTTTACCTGGTTGTTTTCTCTCCTCATTAGGGACAGAATTTTGATAAAGTCGTATATTTAGAGTTTCCAAGTAACACCGTCCCTGGGACTGGGAGCGTTCATCTGGCAGCAAACAGTGTCTCTCTGTCTCGGTGCGTCTCTCCAAGTCTCTGTCTGGGTGTAAGTGTGTCTCTCTCTTTCTTCCCCCCACCCCTCTCTTCCTCTTTAATGTGGCTGTTTCCTCTCCTCCCTGCTTCCCTGGGCTCCTGTGGCTGGCTCTCACAGTGAGGGGACTGTTCCTCCTAGCCCCTCCCTCCAAAATACAAAATGAAAACTATAACCGTGTCAGCGGGTGAGGGTGGCCCCGTGGGCCGCTGGCTGTTGCCCGCGCCCCAGCCAGGCCACGCGGGAGAGAAAAAGGGAGAGTCAGCCCCGACCCTTGGAGCCTGATCGTCCCTTTAAGCCTGACCCCCACCCCTCATTTTTCCAGAGGGTGGAGAAGGGGGGTGGACTGCTTAGAAATTCCTCAGGAATCCCTTTGACCTCTCTTCTCTCAGTGACATGTCCCCTAGGGGGATGGGGAAAGCCCACAGCCAAGGGAGAACTTTTCCCCTTCCTACCTCTCATCTCCCAAGTCTCTGCTGGGTGGAGGGAGAGAGAGGGGACAAGAAGACACAGAAGCCACAATGACTACAGGCGGAGAAAGAAAGTTATCAGCAACCCCTCAGTGAGATTGTTTCCTGAAACCTTCAGGAATCTGAGAGCATGAGAACCGGTTTGAGATGTGAATGGCTGGGACCTGTTGTAAAAGGAGCCAGCCCTGGGTGTGAGTTTGAGAATGCGTGGTGTGCACTCACTAGGGTGTGTGAGCGTGCGTGTGTATGACTCAGGGTGTGTGTGTGTGTGTGTGTGTGTGTGTGCGCGCGCGCGCGTGCAGTGCTCCGGTGAGAGGAAAAAGGAAGCAGGCAGTGTGCATTTTGTTTTCATTGGAGAAGTGAAGAAGTGGAATGGCTTGGTCCTGTGCCTTGAACTGGGTGTGGGGGAAGGGAGCAGATGGCTTCAGACCCTCCTGTGAAGATGGAGGTGAAGAGCTGCTGCCTGAACTCACCCCAGGCCCTGCCCCCGGCGCCGGTCCCCTCGTGTCCGGGTGTGGGCCTCCGTTGACAGCCCATACCCCTAGCACATGACCGCTAATAAGAAAGAGTCCCTGTCAGGGCTGGAAACTGCGGAGCTGCTCTGAGGCTGGCAGTGCCCGCAAGAGGCCCAGACCTGGGGACAGCTTCTTCGGGCTTGGCTATTAGACAGGAGTCTGGAAACAGAGGGACTGCCGATCCTTGTGGGGGGAAGTGATACAGCTGCCAACCCAGAGCTGTTTGAGGGGTGGGGGAGCTGGGTGCTTGTGCCAGGAGGGAACGTGGACCCTCCCCTTGCCCCCTTTGCCCCCTCTGTCACCAGACTGCCCATTCTATTCATTTCATGCCCACGTACTGCCAACCCCACAAGGCATGGGGTGGGGACTACGGCAGGTACCAGTGGGTTTAGGTAAATGCAGAGCCCAGGAATTGGGCCCTTTGAGGAGATAACTGAAATTCTCCTCCTCACATATAAAGTGGACGAGAGTATCAGTAGGGTCCTTTTCATCTCTGAGATTATGCATCTCTTCAAAATGCTTCCTGCTGGGTGTGGGGGGAGAAATCCTTCCTGCTGATGGTAGAAGACACTGTAGCAAGCCTCTGTCCTGCAGCCGGGCCTCCCCAGGCTCCTTTCCTGAATCTCGTACCGTTTTCTCCCCGATTCCCGCTTCATGGTTCCCTGCCAAGTCTAAGTCCTCCACCCCAGTTTCCTGGGGCCCCATGTGCCTGGTAGTTCTTACTGTGTCCTTAAGTGGGGTATTTCCCCTTGGAAACAGTCCCTGCAGCACAAGTGTGTGCTTCTATGTGTGTAAATGTGTGTGTCTCCCATAGCATTGGGAAGTAGAGCTGAAATGTTTCTCTTCTGGGAACTGAAGACCAGCTGGGCAAGGCCCCACGGCCCCAGTCCTTGGCCCCACCCTGTATTCTCAGTTCCAAGACTAGCCCTCTCTGTGCTTCTCCAGCCTAGATGTCTCCCCTCTTCAGGCCACGGCACTGCTCTGTAGCTGCCATTGGGTTTGCACTTTGGCTCTACAGGTGGACGGACGCCCCTGACCTAGGGTACCGTGGCCCTCACTCTTCCCTGTGCTTTCCCTGTGGCTGGAACCAGGGCCCTGGAGAGCTGTGGGGTTGGGGTTTCAGAGCCCTGGGCCAGGGGCTGTCTGCATCTGGGGACAGACCTGGGCAGGAGCCGCTGGGCTGGGGAGGAGATCTAAAACAAGGAAACAGATCTGAGGGGTCCCTGGAAGAAGGTGGGGTGTCAGGATATGTGGGCTTGGGGGGGAGCGGGAAGGAGCGGGGTGCTTAAAGCACAGACCCTGGGGAGCAGGTTTACAGAGAGGACGCTTTTACAAGTTTCTAATTATATTTATTTGGAGTTTTCCTCTGGCGGTCTGAAGCTGTTAACAGCAGGAACCTGTATCCCTGGTGTTTGTTTTTGTTTCTAACCAGCTGCTTGGCCCAGTCTAGTGACTCCGAGGGCAGGAGACACCTGCCCACAGCCACGTCGCCCACCCCTCCTCACGGCAACGCCGTCTGCACCCACCACGGTGCAGCCAGTGCCCTCCCTGCCCACACTCAGCCCTGCCCTCCTCCCGGCTGCCCCCATGCCCAAAGCCCGGAAGGACCTGCACACCTACTGCCAACTCCCCCCAGGAGCATCCTAGAAAGTTCCAGGCCATTCCGTGATTCTGGAGTGGATGCTTGCTTCATGCTGAACCAAGTGCTGAGCTGGAGTGCGCGGTGGGGGAGGCCACAGTGACAGCTAAGGCATGCGTCTCTCCCTCATGTGTTTATAAAAGGCAGTGTGCAGTGAGAGAACACCAGACTGGGGGTCAGAAAACCTGGGTTTTCAGACACTGGCTGTTTTCTCTTCCCCAAGATATCATCTCTGGGCTTGTTTCTCATCTAGTCAGTGGCAGACAGGACTGTTTAAGGATCACATGAAATGACCTAAGTGAAAGGCCTTTACTGGAATTAAACATCATCTGACATCATCGTTTATCTTGTTATTTTCCACATCAATGTGAAGAGATAAGACTGGTCATCATGAAGCAGGGACTCTGCACGCTGCCTGACTCCCTCTCCAGTGTTCTCTCCTTTCCTCTCCACTCCCACTCCCTCTACTCTACCCATTCTCTAAAGACCTCTGACTCAGGGTGGTGGGTTTAGTCCACACTGAAAGGGAGAAAATTATTGTCCATTTGGGGGCATATTCAAATAAGCAAGGATCTGGATTGGGGATCAGGTAGGACACTATGAGGCTCAGCCCTGCACCTCTCCAGTTGCCAAGCACCAACTGCTTTTCCTGGCTCTTCAGTTGAGCAGGCTAAGCTTGGATAAGAGGGAAGTGCACTTTTTAAAAACAAGAAAGTGCTCTGTCCTCTCTGCCCGTGGGGTCATCTGTGTGGTTTCTGGGCTCTTTCCAGGCCTCCTCACCCCTGCCTGGGCTTTGTCCAGGCTGAGGATGGGCCCAGGCTCTGGCTGGGGTCACATCCCAGTTCCAAATTGGGAAGACGGCCTGATAAGCCAGAGCTGGGGAGCCAGGCTCGCCCAGTTCCTCTAGCTGACCTAGAGGTGGAGCAGATGTGCACATGTCGCAGGTCAAGGTATCACAGGCGACAGCTGGGCTCGCTCTACTTCAAATGTTACTTGGACATGGGAGGCAACATGGAGGAGAGGGTAAGAGAACTGACAAGGAGTAGCAGTGGAACCATGGCCCCTGGTACCGTCATCGGGTGTTAGCACGGAGGCTAGGGAACATCTATCTAACAAGGATGCACTGAAGAGATGTTTGAGAAGCCCCAGGTAATATCTGAAAACCCTGAGGTCCTGTGAATTCTGTAGGATTCCCTAGAAATCCTATCTTAAATTTGTCGGTCCCAATCTCTTCTTACCTCAGCACAACCAAATAGATGCCTTTAAGTGGGTATCTTCCCTTCTCTGAGTTTCCTGTCTGCCTACCCTTAACTTAGGACTAAATTCCTTGGGATTGTCTTCTACCCAGAACAGTGGTAGGGTTACAGAGGAGAAAAGAAATGAATTTTTTCTGTATAGAAACATAGAAAAGATGCCAAAATATAGACCTCATCCACTCACCCACAACCCATTCATCTATCCATCCATCTACACATCTGTTTAGCAAATATTTACTAAGTGCTTTCAATATATTAGTTTGTCTTGTTCACTGCTGAATCCCCAGCACCTAGCACCAGTGCCTGGCATGTTGCGAATGCTGTTTGTTGAATTGTTGCATAAATATGCTCAGCTCTGTTCTAGCTGCAGTACAGGTTTCAGAGATTCAGAAGCCATGGTCTCAGGGAGCTCACAGCTTCCTTTGGAAGATAATACACAGAAACCAAAAGTTAAATAATGGTATCAGTTCAGTTCAGTCACTTAGTCATGTCTGACTCTTTGCGACCCCATGAATCGCAGCACACCAGGCCTCCCTGTCCATCACCAACTCCTGGAGTTCACCCAGACTCACATCCATCAAGTCAGTGATGCCATCCAGCCATCTCATCCTCTGTCGTCCCCTTCTCCTCCTGCCCCCAATCCCTCCCAGCATCAGAGTCTTTTCCAATGAGTCAACTCTTCGCATGAGGTGGCCAAAGTACTGGAGTTTCAACTTTAGCATCATTCCTTCCAAAGAAATCCCAGGGCTGATCTCCTTCAGAATGGACTGGTTGGATCTCCTTGCAGTGGTAGCATATAAGACGGAGAAGGCAATGGCAACCCACTCTGTCTTGCCTAGAGAATCCCAAGGATGGGGGAGCCTGGTGGGCTGCCGTCTATGGGGTCGCACAGAGTCTGACACAACTGAAGTGACTTAGCAGCAGCAGCAGCTGCATATAGGACGTATCTGTACAAGACAGCAATTGGTCAGAGGATGCAAGGACCTGACAGTAAAATCTCCAGAGTTAAGAGAAAGGATAAATTAGAGAAGGCTACCACAGTCAAAGGCAGCTTCCCAGCAGGGGCACCTGCATTGGGTCCAAAGTGATGGGTGAGGTTCGAAGGCATCTCCGGAGAGGAAAATAGAGGGACGAGGCAGACCCCACACACATCTGGGGCTATCCTGGCTGGGCAGGAAGAATGCCACAGCCATGTGAGCACGTGAGGGCGTCAAGCAAGCTGCTCTGGACCTTCTCACTGGGCCCAGTAAATTTGTCCACAACTACCCCCAGCCCCTCTGAGTTCAGTAAGGTGACCATGGTAGTAACCTAAAGGTGGAGTGGACTCTTCCTACAGGCATCTGCTTACCTGCAGCCTGCATTCCTGCTCATTTCAGTGGTGGTTATTCCAGAGCTGGACCTGGGCAAAATTTTTAAGCAGACAAAGTGTTTCCTTGGGTGTCCTCCTGCTTGTCTTTTAGGGTACACTTCTCCATCCTCAGAAGGGAATCTTAGGGCTCCCCGTGTCATATTACTTCACCTTTTCTAGTCTGCTCTAACCCTCGTATTCTCTGCCTCATCCCATCCCTCTTTCCTACATTTATCAGAATTTATGGAGTGCTCTAGTACTCTTGCCTGGAAAATCCCATGGATGGAGGAGACTGGGAGGCTGCAGTCCATGGGGTCCCATGGATGGAGGAGACTGGGAGGCTGCAGTCCATGGGGTCTCGAAGAGTCTGACATGACTGAGCAACTTCACTTTCACTTTTCACTTTCATGCATTGGAGAAGGGAATGGCAGCCCACTCCAGTGTTCTTGCCTGGAGAATCCTGGGGATGGGGGAGCCTGGTGGGCTGCCGTCTATGGGGTCGCACAGAGTTGGACACGACTGAAGCGACTTAGCAGCAGCAGCAACATGGACTGCTCTGCTAGGTGCTGAAGCAAATCCAGAAGAGACATCAGATGGTGCTAGGAAAAGCTGCTGCCATTACAGACCTGTGCATTCATGCCAGGAAGAGTGAGACAGGGAGGTCTTGGCTCGTCTATGGTGTCTCTGCAGCCACCACTCTCCCCTAATTCAGCTTATGAGCCAGCCCGGTGCCTGAAGTTGGGGTAAGGACACAAAATAATTGCCTTCACAAAGGACTGTGGAGGGCAGCTTTGTGCTTCCCAACTGGCCTCTCACCCGCTTTGCCCTGCTCCCGAACCAGCACAGGCAGAGCAGGCAGTGACGCAGATGCCCCCGAGGATATGTCTCTCCAGATTCCCTGTTGCATCACATGTTCTCCTGGGGCTGCATCTCCCCACACCAGGCCTCCAATGGGGCTTTAATAAGGGGACTGGGGGAGAGGACAGGGGTTCAGAAAGGATACTGTGGGGAAGGTTGGAGAGAAGGAATAAAAATAACAAGCCTTTACTGAGCACTTACTGTATGCCTGCACTGCAGTACTAAGTACTTGCCAGGTATTAACTCATTTGATGTTCCTGGTGGCCCCATAACCAGATGCTATATCATTATTCCCATCTACAGAGGAAGGAGCAGCTAAGTTCAGAGGCTGGCCAAGGACCACACAGACATGCATGCAGCTGGCATCTGAACAGACACAGCCTCACTCCAGAACCCCTTTTCTCAAATACTCTGTCATGCTGTTGCCCCTGGTCTCTTGCTGGCTTGGGCAAATAGTCTATCACATTATCTGAGATGGGAAAGGAAGACAGACAGCGGTCCAGCCTCATTCTGGAGATCCCGATGCAGCTGGTCCAAGAGAGCGACCACACTTTTAAAAGGGGAACCCCAGGGTGCAGCCACTGGTCTAAACCAATCCCCACCCGACAGCATCCCCTGGTTTGTCAGGCCAGCTCATAAACACCTGCACCCTGAGAGAATGAACTAAGATGAGACTGTGCCCACAGGTGCTGAAGGGATCCCTGCAGGACAGGTTGTGAGTGGGCAAGATGTCGGGGGAGGGAGCCTTGAAAGAATGGGCTGGCAAATGGAAGACACTGGATATGATTTGGGGCCCTACTTCAGAAGTCTGTTTTAGGATTGTTCTGCTGCAAAAGATTCCATCCAAACAGTTGAAGGGTCCCTTCCTCAGTCAGTAACCAGTCAAGTGAGGAGAGCTGAACATGCCACACAAGATGAGTGAGCTGAGGCAAACCAGGCAAACCAGTCCCAATGGGACTCACTGGGAATAGGGCTTACTAGGAAGAGCTTTTGGGAAGACAATTTTTGAGCTAGGTTTGGAAAGTTGGGAACAGTGCGTCTACAAGAAAAAAGAAAGGACTGCATCTCAAATGCAAAAAAATGAGAAGTGCAAATGTGTGGAAAGGAATTGAAGGGTTTGGTGTTGGAGAGGGCAAGTATCGTGGGCCGAGAATGGGTGGGGGTAGTCGAGACGGCAGGAAAAGCCCAACTGCCCAAAGGGTCTAAAGGCTCTTCCAGGAGGCCCAGGTTTGCTGCAGTCAGCATCGGGAGCCACTCTAGTACTTGCGAGCACTGGATCAGCAGCCAAGGAGAGAACAAGGAGCTGATACGGACCTGTTGTAAAGCCCCAGATGATTCAGAGACAGGTGGGTACCTCTAAGATGGCCCCAGAGGAGGAGCTTCCCAATGAGTTTCCAAGGTGCCCTGCTGGCTGCTGGGGAAGTGGTGAAGAAGCACACGAGGGGAAGAGGGCTCAAAGCAGGATAACAGGATGGTTATTAGTCACTGGGATTGCCCTGTGCTCTGCACCTGCCTCTGAGACTCACAAGTTACCACAGTAGAGACAGGACCTGACGAGAACATCTCAAACTTTGGATTCCATTTCAAGACTGGAATTAGTTGTTAAAAGATATTTTCCCCACCATGGGGGCGCGTGCAAATAAATGTGGGGAAAGAGAATAAGGACTTGGATCTCAGAGTGCCTTGTCTTTCTTCATGCATCTAACTACACTTGAAATTTCCTTTCCCCTTCTAACACATACCCAGCTTCCAAAACTCAAACTTGAGTCCCACTCCAAAGAGTTTTTGTAGCCTACTTCAGTTCAGTTCAGTTCAGTCGCTCAGTCGTGTCCGACTCTTTGAGACTCCATGAATTGCAGCACACCAGGCCTCCCTGTCCATCAGCAACTCCCGGAGTTCACTCAAACTCACTAGGCCCAGGGTATTTCTCATTCAGAACTCCTAGAGCTGAATAAGGTTCCAATAGAACCTCCTGTGCTGCTGGAAACGTTCCATACCTGTGCTGTCGTCCACTAGGGTAGCCTTTAGCCACATATAGCTATTGAACATTTGGCCTGGGGCCAAACTTTACATTAATTTAAATTTAAAATATCCCCATGTACCTAGTGACTACTATCTAAGACAGCATAGTCTTAGAGCACCTATTGTCTGAACCAATGATTTTATACTTATCATCTCAAGCTTCCATGCATTAGGAACATAATATTTACTAAATACTTTATTAGGTACTTTATACAAATTACCTTTACACAAATTATCTCATCAACTGTTCACAGCCTCTCATGAGAAGGCTACGTTAAAGATTATGAGAAGGCTACATTAAAGATGAAGAAATAAAGAGAATTGGAAAACCCTATTAAGTGGCAGAGCTGAATTTGTATTTTAGACTGAACTAATTCGGGAGGTTAGGCTCTATGATAGGGTGTTTCTTAGTACCACTTTGTCTTCATCAGTTGGACAGACTGATTCTCCATGTAGCCTCTTACTGTCTACAGAGGTCCCTCTTGCCCTCTCCCATGAACTAGAATCCTGTGCTGCCCTCCTCTCTATCCATTCACTTTGGGGTAACTTCCTAGGGTGGACCAGCAGGCAGACACCATCACTGCACAGCCTGAGGGAGGTGAAGAATAAATAAATGTGAATTACAACAATTAAATCACTGGGCATGGTGGGCTGTACAGAGGGGTCAAAGAGAGTTGGAGGATAGAGTGCAGAGCTGAACAGAAGCCCAGAAGACTTGAGGCAGGTGTTTGAGAGCACTCTTCAAAATTTCACTTCTCTTCTTAGCCCTAGGAAGCCTCAGTCTTGCCCCTGAAGTACTTGAAATAAAAGAACAGATAACTGTTTCAAGCTAGGACTCATGGGTGTCTATACATTGGAGCAATTACTGGTCCATTCATTCATTCAGTAAAAAATATATCAAGTACCTTAAGGATTTAGATTCAGTAGGTCAGCAATCGAGCCTGAGAATCTGCATTTTAACAAAAGCTAAGCAATTCTGTGGCCCACAGATCACACTCGGAAGTTATGATCATTTTCTGAAAGTAAAAGAAAAAACAATTTCTTTTTCTTGCAGGTTGCTACACTTTCCTGGGTTTTCCCAGTTCACAGCTGGAAGTGGTCTCTTCCTCTTCTGATCTTCTCTGTAGTGGAGATTCTCAAGCCTGGCTGCATATTAGACTCACCTGGGTAGCTTTAGAAGCCTACTGATGACCACGTTTCAGCCCAGACCAGCTGACCGGCATTTCTGGGGGTGGCACTTGGGCATCTCCTAGGTGGTTGACTCTGACATGAGCCACGGCTGAGGACCCCCTTTCCTTATTCTAACACCCTCACGGCACTCAAACATATCCTGCTTCATGTTACTCGTGTGTTTCTCCTCTTGGCTGGGCTGAGTCATATCTGAACTGCCACAGCCTTTAGTTATAAAGCATTTCAGCTGAAACAAACATTTCCCCCTATTTCAGTTCAGCTTTATGGGCATCATAACATTGCCCCAGAAGCTGCAGTCTTTTGCCCAAAGGTGACAAATTATTCTCTTTCCTGTGTCCTTTCTGAACGTCGTCTTTTTCTGCCAGGTCTTGGGTGGCCCTTCTTCAGCGCAGCTCTGTGAGTGGCAGCTTGTGTCAGAGCGAGGTGCACCTGGGATTGGATGACAGCACTCAGGGTGGTGGGATGGAGGGGCTTGGATGAGTCAGCTGGAGAGCTGCAAAGACTGCACTTATCAGGCTTTGGGTTGCTGGTGCCAGCCCCTGCCAGCTCCTAGTCCCTCCGCTGTTGACAGCACAGGGGCCTCGGCAAATCTTCCGGGATGGAGCTTCTTTCCTTTAAAGATTCTTGGCGCCATGGTGGGCAAGTGGGAGCAGGCCTGGTCTCAAACAGAACTGTGAGGCAGAGGAAGATTCCTCAGATGCCCTGTCTCCCTTTCTTCCTCCTTTAATTACCAGCAGTCACTGGACACTGCCACTTGCCCAGAGGCCACTGTCCTCATGCCGTTCTCTTCCCCTCCCTCTAAGCCTGCTCCTCAGAAAGGTAAACTAATTCACCCTAGGTTGAAAGTTTCTAATCAAGTTAAGTGTGCTACCTACCCAGTCCAAGGGTTTTTTGTTTGTTTTTAAATCAAAGAGGAGTGTTTCAAATGATGGAATTTCAGCTGTCATTGTGGATTAAGTATTTTTGAGGGGAGTGGGGGTGCTTTCTGAATTCCTGAAATTACAGGGTCAGCCCACTCTGAAATCAGAGAGGTGTGGGAGGCCACCTGCTTCTGGAGGGATTGCTGTCTGTTGTAGAGGAGAGGGGATTTTGCCCCGAGGAACCACCTTCAAGACACCCCTTGGGAGGCACCAAGAGAGGGTCTCACACGTCCCTTCTGCCCCTGCCAGATGTGGACGAGTGTGTGGAAGGGACCGACAACTGCCACATCGACGCCATCTGCCAGAACACCCCACGGTCGTACAAGTGCATCTGCAAGTCTGGCTACACGGGGGACGGTAAACACTGCAAAGGTGAGGCTGGGAGGGCACCTGGAGAAGGGAGAGCTGCCAGAGGGGGAGACCGTGCCCCCGCTCTCAGCTGGCCATGCTGTGCAAGAAGCCCTGCACTCCCTGCTGGCGTGGGACGGGGCTAGAGGAAAGCAGCTCCTTCCCAGAGAGGGTATCGTTTTCTAATTTGCACAAAGACACCATATATACATGCTCAGGCCCGGGTGGGAACAGTTCACAGCCATACAACCTGACTGGGTGAGGGGATCAGGATCACGGGACTAAGGCCTCAGGTTCCCTGCTATTGGAACTTCTGTCTTTAGACCCTTACACCATGCCCAAAAAGAATGAGAACAGACAATTTACCCTAGGGCAAATTCATACTATAAACAAACACATCTCCTCATAATTAAAGCAATGCAAATTAAAGCAGTCTTGAGATGTTATTTTAAATTTATGACCTTCTGTGTTGGTTAAGACTTCAATAGACAAGGTATACTCATTAATTCCCGGTGACATTATAAATTGAAAAGTGATTTTGTCATACCTAGAAGGAATCTTGAAGTCATTTATACCCTCCAACTCAGGAATTTCACATTTAGGAACTTATTTAAAGGAAATTCAAAGAAACAATATATGAGAGAAGATGTTTTTGATGCATTATGAGAGAAAAATAAATGGAAGGAATCTAACAATAGAAAAAAGGGATTAATAAATTATGATGTAGCAACATAATGGAATATTTTGCAACCATGTACAGTGATAATTGGAAAGATCTGATGAAGTATAAAAATGTTTATGACTGAAGTTTAGATGAAAATAGCTAAATGCAAAATGGTTTGTAGGCAATGAGAGTAACTATGGAAACAGAAATACACACAAGCACACACACATACACAGAGGTTTTGTATTTTTTAAAAAACCACCATAAAGCTGAGCCCAGGGATGGACGGTCAGGGGGATGCAGGTGGGTCCAGCTGCCTCAACTATTTGCCCACAGATGTGGATGAGTGCGAACGGGAGGATAATGCAGGTTGTGTGCACGACTGTGTCAACATCCCTGGCAATTACCGATGCACCTGCTATGATGGATTCCACCTGGCACATGATGGACACAACTGTCTGGGTGAGCGAGGGGTGAAGGTATGGGGGCAGGGGATGTCTTGTGGAGAAGGAGATGTTTTCAGCATTTCCCATTCTCAGGCACGGAGAGGAAAAGTAAACAAAAAGCTGCATTCCCACAAAACAGAAAACAAGGTCAGCCTCCCCTTTGAGACAAGATGCTGAGGATGAAAAAATCCTTCTGAATGAAAAACATTAAAGAGATGCTGCTAGAAAGTGTTCTCAGGGGAAGGGCCAGCAGATGACAATAGTGGCTGAGTCACAGCAGGTGGAGCATGGTGGGAAGGTGGTTTGGCTCCAAGCAGATCCTGGCTCTGCTGCTTACTGGCTGTGCAGACTTGGGCAACAGGGAAGGTAATAACCACCCAAAGGGCTGCAGTGTGATGACACAATGTGCGTAAAGAGCCCTGTACCATCCTTAGGACATTGGGAAGTGCTCAGAAAACAGGAGGAATGTCATCCATGATGATGCTTCCCTACCTTAGGGTTAGGGTTCCGAGTCTTATTAGCCTTTAGCTTTTAGGGGAACCCTGTATAAGTCATCCATCCCCTGGGCCTCAGTTTCTCCACCACAAATTGTAGGAAAGAACTTGGCTAGAGTCACAAAATGACCAGGTTGGACTAGAAGGGAGCAAACAGAAGGATGGAATGTAGGACAGGGTAAGAGTAGGAGGACAGGGATAGGGAGAAGTCAGGGGCATAGGAGATGGGACGGGAACAAGGCAAAACCGAGGACACCTCCCTGGCTTTTCCTCCAGGTGCACTCCTCAGCCAGGAGCCTGCTAGGCCTGGGCCCCTCTGCCCTTGGCCAAAGAGTGAAGGACGGGGTCTCAGGGCTCAGCAGAGAGGAGGGGAAGAGAAGGCCCTAAGGAGTCGGATGCCTTTGGAGCTAGAATGGCCCATTTGGGTCCCTCTCCGATGCCTCCTGCACCAAGGAAAACAGAGAAGGACTGTGAACTTGGGAGGGTAGTAAGGCGCATGAGATGGAGTCAGGGCACTGAAGTGGGAGCCCCGGGATGAGCCTGGGGATGGTGATTTGGGGTTGGTAATTAGGGTGTGGCCTGGCAGCTCTTTCCCCATCCCTCTCCGCCAAGCTACCAGACTTTGTTTTGTTAAACCAAAATAGGAGAAAGGCTAGGGAATGTGGCAGCAAGCCCAGGCATGGGAGAAGGGGAGGAAGGACAGGGCCATGGTCCCTCCACAGAAATGGCCCCTGCCCCACAGTGAGTTGAAGCTCACTACCTTTCCCCACCCGCCCCCTCCAACCTCAGCACCATTGCCAGAGCTCTCCCCGCACACAGAGCCCTGAGTCCCTGGCTGCTCGTCACAACCGCTGCTCACAGGTCTTGCCCCTGACCAACCTCCATCCTTGTCTTCATCTCTGCTCCTCTCGCTCTGCCTCCTTTCCTGATCTCCTCTGCCTTCAGACCCAGTTTCAACAGGTGAGGGAAAGAGAGGCACGTCTTCCCCTGAGTGAGCCATTCTCGCATGTCCCCTCCTCACTTGCCGCCCCCTGAGGGTGGCAGTGGGATGTGAGAACCGCCTGGCTTCCAGCTGGGTGCTGGGTTTCATGGAAGGCCTGGCTGCGCCCGCCTCACCACCCGCCTGTCCTGCGCAGATGTGGACGAGTGTGCCGAGGGCAACGGCGGCTGTCAGCAAAGCTGTGTCAACATGATGGGCAGCTACGAGTGCCACTGCCGGGAGGGCTTCTTCCTCAGCGACAACCAGCACACCTGCATCCAGCGGCCGGAAGGTCAGCCTCTGGCCGGGGGGGGGCCCGGCCCCGAATGCCCGTGCTTCTCTCTGTCTGCTCAGGAGCCCTCCCTCAGTCCCCCCAGGTCTACCCTCCACGGCTCCTTTTGTCCCTGAACCCAGTCATATCCTGAGGGTTCCGTGAACAGATACTCTGGGTTAGAGTGAAGTCTGGGAGAATTCATCCGGGGCTGGGGGTCATGGTGGGATAGAGGCTACCCTGGGACATCCTCTGTGTCCAGATCTAAGGTGGGTTTGTGCCTCACTGTAGAGCACTGACTAGAAAGTTCACTTGGGCTTTTCCATAAGATGGTACAGAAAGACCCAAATGAACTTTTTTGCCAAGCCCGAAAGATGGCCAAACCCTAAACCAAGGTCACCTGTCCTTGCCCGTGCCTCAAGTCTTGGGCTGGACTGGAGCGTCAGGTGGGAATATGGGGGCACATGTTGTCTGTTTCTGTGACTCCACCCTCACCCTCACACCCCTGCCCACCCCCAAGGGCAAAGACTAAGCCTAATTCATCTTTGTATCCCCAAAACCTAATATACTGCCCTGCTTGTAGTAGGAGCTTAATAAATATTTGTTGAATAAAATGTATAATAATGACCCTTGCCAATTACTCCTCACTCACATGATAAATGTTATTTATCTTCTTCCCAGTTTGACTGTAAACTCTTTGAGAAAAGAGATCATGTCTTATATATTTCTGGGTCCCTCCTATATCTACCCAGTATAAGCACAGTGCTGGGCAACTATTAGACACTGTTTTTTAGTTGCTTGAAGGAGAGGGTGATCATGTAGAGTTTAGGGGGCCTGGATGTATCATTCAGAATAGCTATGAGCTCTGCTCATTAGCACCGGCTCTGTGGCCAGGACAGGGGACCTGTGAGGGGGAGAGTCAGTCTCTGTGCTGCAGCCTCCAAGAAACTGTTCCAGTTCCTGGGGCTCAAGGCTTCCCTTCTAGTCTCTCCTCCTCTAGGTGCCCAAGAGCACAGCACATTCACCCCGCCCTCCTCTTCCCTTTTAGAAGGAATGAACTGCATGAACAAGAACCATGGCTGTGCTCACATCTGCCGGGAGACACCCAAAGGGGGTATTGCCTGTGAATGCCGCCCTGGCTTCGAGCTCACCAAGAACCAACGGGACTGTAAATGTGAGATGACTGGGATGGCCGTGGGGGAGGAGGGGCATGGGGCCTCGGCAGCAGCAGTAGGAAGAGACTGGCGTGCGGGAGAGGCAGCTAGCTTCGAAGGCCAGTTTCTGCGTTACGGAGAGCCGGAGTGCCCGGGGGAGGCGAGCTGACAGGCATGCCCTCTCTGCACAGTGACCTGCAACTATGGCAACGGTGGCTGCCAGCACACGTGCGACGACACGGAGCAGGGGCCCCGGTGCGGCTGCCACGTCAAGTTTGTGCTCCACACCGACGGGAAGACGTGCATCGGTGGGTGAGGCCAGTGGAGAACTCAGTCCACTTGCAATGGGGGTAGGGGTGAGGGCCCTGGGGAACCAGGGGAGGGGGGAGCACCGAGGTGGGGCTCAGCTGCTGAGCACAGGCGCACTGGGGAGTGGGCTGAAGCCCCCAGACAGTGGCAGGTCTAGTGAGAGTGAAGGGCTCACCCAACCTTCCTCCTCTCCCCACCCCTTGGTTCTGCACTGCCCCCCCACCCCCACCCCCGGGGAGCCTCGCCGTCCTCTTAATGCAGGATGAAGTGTTGACAGGTTGGGAACTATCAGCTGAGGTGCTTGCTGACCCCAGGCTGTGCTTGAGAAGGGGGAGAAAAGGTGGGGCAGTCGGTGAATTAAGCCTGACCAGAGGCCCTAGTTGCGTAGTGTGGTGAGATGCGAGCTGTCACAGCCCACCATCCACACTCAAGGGTGGGACAGAGTGCCCTTTCCTGGGACAAGATGAGTGGGGTTGCCTGGCTCCAGTATCTTCCTCTTTCTTCTGTCTCTCCTTGCTCTCCTCCTACAAATCTCCTTTCCAGTCCTCCCAGCTAGGCCCCCATGTTCTCCTCTCTCTTCCATATTCCAGTGGAGCTCGGCCTGGGGTCCTCCCATTTCTTCCCCAACTCTAGAATCCCACCCTCTCACCCTGACTTGGTCTTCTTAATACCTGGACCCCTTTTCCTGAATTCCTAGGCCTTACCTCACATATCTTTAGGTCCACAGATGAGTTCAGTTCTTTGATTCCTAATTCCCTAAATCTTCAGGGGTTTGTGTGTGTGTGTGTGTGTGAAGGCCAATTACTATGTGCTTACAGAATGCTGAGAAAGATGATGGGACAAGGTGTCCCCTTGGCAAAGTGGAAATTAAAGTAGAGAGTCTGGGCAGGGGAAAGGCTGTGTCTTGGGCCGGGCAGAGGCAAGCTTGTCCTGTGGGCATGGGTGTTTATGAATGGCCATTCATCTCATGGGCTGCAACATGCTAGGGATGGGAAGGTGTGAACACAGTCATTTGGTGTTTATCAGAGACAAGACATTCTGTTTCAGAACCAGACTGTCTTCCAACTCACTCTAGAAACCCCTCTGTCTCTGCAGAGAGCACTCCTTTCCCCCAGACACAAGGACTGAGCAGGTGGGGCTCTTCAAGGCCTCCCTCAGGTACCTGCTCCAGAGACTTGCACACACAGTTCCAAAGTTCCTTAAACTCTTTCTTGCTACATGTTTCCCTCTAAACTAACTCTCTTAAATCTTGGAACATTTTCGGGTCCTCATGTTGCCTTCTTGAGGCTGGTTTGTTCCAGCTCCATTCATTTTTTCCCTCCTAAGTCTAATTCTTCTGCTTTCAAACCTCCTGCGATGCTCTGGACGCGCTTACACACCCTTAGAGACTCCCAGAAGAAACTGCATGCAGCCCCCCAAAAAAGCTGCATGTGTCACGACGGGGCCGTGGATGGGAGGCCGGTCCCTCTCTGATGTTCTCTCTGTTTAGATAGTCCCGGGCATGGCTGCTTTGAACATACTCCCATTAAGCTTGAGCTCTGCTATAATGCAAGACCCATCCACCCTCTGGGCCATGGCCAAGTGAGGCAGAAGAGAGCAAATAAGGCTGTTCTAAGGTTCTATGTCTTTTTCAAGTTCCTCTCCCTCTTCTCCAGAAGAACTTATTTTACCTTGACCTGTATCTTATTTTTCTCCCCAGCCCTGGTAGGAGGAAATGCCATCATTTGAGGCCATCAGGACGTTCAGATTTAGTGGGGAGACTGAGAGGGCAGTAGTTTAGCAGTAAGGGTGGGCGCCCTCTGGGATTTGGGATTCGGCAGCTTGTAAGACTTGAGGTTGCATCCCAGCTCTGCTTCTGGCATGCTGTGTAGTACTGGGACCATGACTGCCCCTCCCTGAGACTCCGTTTCCCACCAGTTGCTTGGTGGGAGCCTGGCTTCTTTGAGGGTACCAGGCAGGGCGAGGCTGGGGAATGAAGTGTAGGAGTCTCAGAGCTCATCATTCGGGGCCAGTGGTTTGGGCCTGCAGGGCGGAGGAGGAGGGTGGGAGGGGGTTGGGGCGCAGAGGGCCACAGTAGCTCTGCCCAGCATCTAAACAGCTTTTTTACAATGTCAAACAGGGGAAAGGCGGCTAGAGCAGCACGTCCCCCCTCAGGCCGTTTCTAATGGTAAATATGTCTGCTCTCTCCGCTTGCTCTCACTGGCTTGCTAGGGGAAGGGCTAACCCGCTGGGGCTCCCACTAACCGCATGCCCATTGGGCCCAGCCTGACTGGGCTCCCCGGCAGCCTGAGCGCTGGGCCCATCGAGTGACAGCAACCTGGGTCCCCAAGAGCTGGCCCAGAAGCCTTCGTGTTGGTTTCCTTTCTGTGATACGGCCATTCTCCTCTCCTTCCTCTCACGTTCCTTTGTCCCACCTTCTTCCTCACCCAGCTTCTAACACCTCCCCACTTCCCAACTCTCTGCCCCCACCCTCCTTCTACACAAGAAGACTGCGCCAGCTCCACGTAGCCAGCATGCCCACAGTGCCACCCGAGATCAGGGTGGGGTAGCGTTAGGCGCCATCCCCTCCTTAGGATCTCTTTCTTGGGTTCTTACTCGTGTTAGCTCACAGGCCCAGCACCTCTCGTCCTTCTCTCCCACCATAACGGTTCAGTGCACGACATTTGAGTTCAGACAGAGCTTGAGTCCTGGCTCTGCCACCTTCTAAGTGTGCCTCCTTAAGCAAGCTCCTTTCCTCTCTGGTCCTCAGCTTACTCGTCTATAAAAGAGGGAGAATGAGAGTCCTCTCTTAGTGTTCCTGCGATGATGGAGATAGCGCACTGGAGCGTCTGCTAAGTGCCTGACACAAAACAAGCACAGATTAAACCATGATTTTAATGCACAACCTGAGGAACAAAGGTTTGAGGCAGCCAGAGAGGCCACTCTGGAGAGCTTTACCCTGGGGTGGCGGGCAGGTTTGCCCAGCTTCCTGTCCAGCCTGGGATGATCTGCTCCCCACCGGGGACCCCCCAGAATTGACTAGACTTGGTACAGGATCTCTGTTCCCCTCTCCCTGCTCCAGGACTTAGAGGGCTTTAATGCTAAGAACACTCTTGTAGGGGTGGCTGGGCTTGGAACCTGAAGTCAGGGTTCCCTCCCAGGTTCCTCCCATGGTCTTGGAAACCTAAGGAGACTGAGGTGGGAGTGGCACACAGGAGATCCCACTGGGACCAGGGCATCTACCACCGGGGATAGAGGTGGGCTTTTTCTGAGCCCTTGCTTTGCTCTTCTCAGTGACGTGGGTTGGGCCTGAGTTTCAGGAGTCAGAGATTCGAAATGACAACGCTCTCCAGTGCTTTTCTCACTCAGTTCTCTTGATTCTGAGATCCTCTCTTCTCTCTTCCACAGCAGAAGCCTCTTATCTCTCTAATGGGAGAATTCTAAGCCCGCGCCACCCCCCACCCCCGAGGATGGCCCACACCTCCCTCACAGCCCCTGTGTCAGGGCCTTGCACTTTTTGAGCTGATGTTTTGTTTTTGTTTTTTTCCTGGGCTCATCTCACTCTCCTGAGCTGTAGTTTAAACCTATTTTTCTCCTGCTCTGAATTCAGAAAATAGGAAGTGTGGCCCATCTATATTCCCCCCAACTCTAACCTCTCAGCAAAGGGAAAGCTTCAGTCAAGAGGGGAGCAACAGAAGAGAGGCTCTGAGGTTCTCTAACTCTCTCACTTACTTTCTTATGTCCTTCCTTCCCCTCTGGCTTCTTCTCCTTTTGCCCCTTCCCCTTGCCTAGACAGTATCTCCCCATTAGGAAAGTAAAATAACAACAGCCAGCTTATCTCTATCTGGAACTAAGAGGACTCAGGAGGAGTTGGAGGTAGCCAGGAAGGGGCTGGGGAATGATGGAGTAGGAGCTGTCTCCTCTGGGATCTTTCTTAAGCTAGCTGAGCAGAGAGGAAGGGGAAGATGAATTGATGGTCATCTCTCAGCTGTCTCAGGAATCACCAGGCTCACTCTCCTCAAGACTGTCCCACCGTGACCCCACCCGCCAACGAGACAGTGGGGGGAAAGAGGAGGAAACTCCTGTAGCCCCTTCCTGTTCCCTGGGAGTGAGCACCACCCTTACGTAGCTTTCCCTCCCTGCACCCTCCCCTCTCCGCCTCCTCCGCCCTCAGCACATTCCTGCCTGACAGCTCTGGCTTGTACCTGCCTCACCGCTGTCCACCTTGTTTCAATCAAGTAGGGGGCAGGGAAGTGGACTGCTTGGCTGCACTTGTGAGGGGCTGGGGGCTGGGAGCGAAGGGAGGAAGGGGGCTGGGAGCCTCCACTTGATGCTCCTTCCGCAGCACAGGGAGGCAGCCGGGGCCTCCTCTTGGGCCTCTGCGCCCCTCCTCTGCCCTCTGCTCTGGGACTCCTCCATGCCGATAGCCAGGTGACCATCCCCCACCTCCCTCCTAAACAGAGACCTGTGCTGTCAACAACGGGGGCTGCGACAGCAAGTGCCACGATGCAGCGACGGGCGTCCACTGCAGCTGCCCTGTGGGCTTCATGCTGCAGCCAGACAGGAAGACCTGCAAAGGTAAGGGTTTTCAGAGGACAGGAGTGTAAAGATAAGGAGCTAAGACTGCGACCAGAGACAGGGTACCTCATTGTGGGACCTCCTCAACCCCCGCAAGTTATCCTGACTCTAAAGAACTGAGGCTGTGATGAAGGCTTGTCTCCTGTCCGCCTTCCCCATCTCAGTCCAAGAGGCACCAAAGTCCAGCCAGTTCCTTAGCGCCCCTGCCCCGCTTTGTTTTCCTTCCTCTTGTTCCTCTTCTCCCTGCAGGTCCCTAACCCTCTTGGTTAATGAACATGCTGTTCACGTTTGTTCCTGAGTCTAGAAGGGTGTTTGCGCCCTGATTATGTATGCACAAGGTGACAAGTGTGTTCCTTCTTAGCCCACAGTCCCCAGACCTTCCCCGTGGAAAGGCTCTCCTGATCAGAGGGAGATTAGGGGAGCAGGTAGGAGCACTGACACTAGAGCCTGGCTCCCTGGCTCCAGATTCCAGCTCGGCCTCTTATTAGCTCTGTGATCCTGGGCTAGCTCTTTAGTATCTCTGTGCCTCAGTTTCACCACAGTAAAGGTTCAGTGCCTCACAGAAATGCTACAAGGATTAAACGAGTTACATTTCAACCATCAACTATATGTAAAGTCTTAGGACAGTGCCTGGCAAACGGTAACAATGTGTTAGCTACTATTATGATAGAATTTCCCACACTGTCCATTCTGTTTCCCTTTCCTTTTGATGAGCCCGCTTTAGGGGAAAGGCACAACAGGGGAGGAAAACGGGAGGGTGGCCCTACTGAAAATACGATTCATCAGGTCTGTGTCCCTCGTCACAAGGTGGAGGGACTGGAGCAAGGCCGGGTGTGCTCTTTGTGCCTCTCGGCCCAGCAGCTGGCAAACAGACCAGGGAGGAGGCTGGGGCCGGGCTGGGGCGGGGGTGTTTGTGGCTGGGGCAGCAGGTCAGACAGCCAGAGTTGAGAAGTTTGCTGCTAGGAAGGACTGCTGACAGGTATGCTGAGAGTAAAGTGCAAGACTGCCCTCTCTGCCCCTTCCCCCAAGTCAGGGTGAGTAGCCTGGGTCCTGTCTGCCACCAGCTTGGGGAACTTGACCTCAGGAAGGAAGCCACTCACGCGCCCCCTCCTTCCTTTCCCTTCCCAGTGCTGAAAGCTGCCTTGGGCCTGAGTCTCTCCAGACCTCCCCAGTCCAGCCCCCTGCCTGGCCCCCACCCTCCCCCAGCAGCTCCCCTGCCTCACTGGCTTTCCTGGAGGTCCTCCCGCCTGGCCTCTCTTCCAGCTCCTCCTCTCTGATGCGCTACCCCTTTGGGTCTCCACTTCTTTGCCGCCCCCACCCCCGAAGGCTCTTACGACAGACAGGAAAGGGATAAATCCTGTCTACCAGCGTTTTTGGAGAGGGGCCATCAGTGGCAGAATGAGGGGCAGAGACTAGCCCTGTAGGTCAGATGCCCACCTACTTCTAGGCCACTCCCTGAGGGTCTGACACTGGTTCCCATCTCTCCTGTTCTAAGAGGACTCAGACCCAAGAAACAAGGTGTTAACTAATGGCCACAGATATCCTGAAGAGGGAAGAAACAGAGATGGGAGAGAAAAAAAAGAGTCAGCAGAGGCAGACCCAGGGCTCTCCTTGATGTTCCCATCTCTGTGAGGGAGGGAGGGTCTTGTCTCCTCATTTGTCCCTAGTCTTCAGTATTACCTTTGGTTCTGTTTTGTCCTGCTTCCCCAGACATAGATGAGTGCCGCTTGAACAACGGGGGCTGTGACCACATTTGCCGCAACACAGTGGGCAGCTTCGAATGCAGCTGCAAGAAGGGCTATAAGCTTCTCATCAACGAGAGGAACTGCCAGGGTGAGCAGACCTGGGCCAAGGAGAGTTTCTAGAGTAGGAGAGCTTCAAAGAGGCCAGAGGGCCAGAGTCTGAGAGGGGAGACTCCACAGGCAGTGTCATGCTGTGACCTAGCAAACATGCTCCTTCCTCTTGGCAAACCAGCCCTTCTGGGGCACATGGCTCAACAAGGAGGGAGAGTGGATTTCACCCCAGTTCACATCCTTGGCAGGATCCGACCAGCCTAACCACACATGGTGGCCCTAATCCACAGGCACAGATCTCAAAGTTCCTGACTTCAAAGGCTCCAAATGGAGGGGCCTAGGGGAGTGGGTAGGCATTGCTGAGTCACTGATCTTAGGGCTGGGCCAGAGGTAGGAACTCTTCAGTTTGAGGAACAGAGCCAAGGCCCCTCCCTGGGGCCCTTCACCTGAGTAGGAATCACAGGGTCAAGTGGCCCCAAGACAGATGCAGTGGCTTGAAACCTTGCTCTTCCAGATATAGATGAGTGTTCCTTTGATCGGACCTGTGACCACATCTGTGTGAACACGCCAGGGAGCTTCCAGTGCCTCTGCCGTCATGGCTACCTCCTGTATGGCGTCACCCACTGTGGGGGTAAGCTGGCACCTTTGACCCTCAGCCCCTCACCTCCTCGCCTTTCAGCTGAACACACCCGAGGTGGCTTGCGTCTGTGGCGGTCCCCAGGTGCATGTGCCATGCCTACATCCATCATGAGGAAATGGGAGAAGTGAAGACAGTGGAGACACTGGGGTATCAGGGAACAGCATCCTGTTTCCAAAATTTCTATCTCCCATCCCCATCACTGTCCCTTGACTCCCATCCTCAGCCCCCAGATTACAACTCCTCTGCTAGGTAGGCATGGAAAGCTTTAAAAACTTTGTTAGCTTGGTCCCTTCTTAATCCTTCTTTGGACTGAGAACAGAGACCAGGGAAGAAGGTCTTAGGTTTGAACTCTTCTCAGACTGGGAATCATCTTAGGGTACCTGGAACTCTAACGAAAGGCCCCCCACTCACTGCCCACGTCCTGGCTCCTGCTCCCCCCATTGTTTGTCTGTGTCTCCCGCCTCCTTCCCCCAGATGTGGATGAGTGCAGCATCAACCGGGGAGGCTGCCGCTTTGGCTGCGTCAACACTCCTGGCAGCTACCAGTGTACCTGCCCCGCAGGCCAGGGCCGGCTGCACTGGAACGGGAAAGACTGCACAGGTGGGCGGCGCCCTCTGCTGGCGGAAGCTTGCACTGCAATTTCAGGGAAGGGGGTCGCTGGGGTCCTGGAAATCGTGGAGTTAGGGTATGAAGGATTAGGGGATAGAGAATGTAGCCGTTTGAGACATGGAGTTCCTGGTAAATAACTCCTTCGTCCATTTCCATGTACAACTGCAATTCTGCATGTAGCTCATTCTCTTCCTCCAATTACACACCTGACTGACAGGCTAGAGCGGGTAGGAGAGGAAGAGCCTCTCTTCCTCAGGCTTCTCTGCCCTTCCTAGAGCCAGTGAAGTGTCAGAGTAGTCCTGGTGCCTCAAAAGCCATGCTCAGCTGCAACCGGTCTGGGAAGAAGGACACCTGTGCCCTGACCTGCCCATCCCGGGCCCGGTTTTTGCCAGGTACATAGAGGAGGTTGCTGGAGGGCTGGCTGGCAGGGAGGAAGACTGGCTGTTTAGGCAGCTCCTCTGCTCCCCTTGGGTTCCGTCAGCCAGTGAGGGGCAGGGGGCAGGTCAGAGTGGTGACAGCCCCCTTCTCTCAGAGTCTGAGAATGGCTTCACCGTGAGCTGTGGCATCCCCAGCCCCAGGGCTGCTCCAGCCCGAGCTAGCCATGCCGGGAACAGCACGAACTCCAACCACTGCCATGGTGAGCACCAGCCCAGATGCCTTGTCTCAAGCTATTCTCTGGCTTATTAACCCCAATTTCCCTTCCTTATTAATCCTCCTGGCCTTACTTTTTCCTGGATCCCCTTCTTTACTCTGTATTTGTCTAGCCCTGCTGCCTTGCTCCCTCTGCCCTTGACATCTGATGCTCTTGGCTTTAGTAACCCCTCTCCTCCAGCCAAGACCCCGGCCCCAGCTTCCCAATACCCTCTATAGCCGCCCCCACCCTCACGGGGCCCCCAGGCTATGCTGAGCTTCTGCCATCCCTCTAGAGGCTGCAGTGCTGACGGTTAAACAGCGGGCTTCCTTCAAGATCAAAGACGCCAAGTGCCATTTGCACCTGCGAAACAAAGGCAAAACGGAAGAGACCAGTAGAATCACGGGGCCAGGTCTGGACTGGGGACCCTACTCCAGTGGGCTATCTGGCCACCAAACCCTTCCCACCCCTCAACTCCTCAGCTTAGTGAGAGCTCCAAAAACCCGCTGACACCCTGAATTCTGGACAGAGCAGGGGAAGAAGTGGTTGCAGGCGTAGGGTCCAAGGAAGTCCTAGGATGTTCCCCACAAACTAATAACTATCCTAGACTAAAAGGACAGTCAAAGATCTGGTCAGATCTGTCTGGGTTGGGATGGAAAAATGAAAGCCAGGAGTGAGAACACTGTCTCCAGGGGGTACCCCTGAGGTTGACTAGGCCTCTTCCCTAGGTGGCGCCCCCTGCTCTGACTGCCAGGTCACCTTCATCCACCTCAAATGTGACTCCTCTCGGAAGGGCAAGGGCCGGCGGGCCCGGACCCCTCCAGGCAAGGAAGTCACTCGGCTCACTCTGGAACTGGAGGCAGAAGTCAGGGCCGAAGAGACCACAGGTGGGACTGGGGACACCGTTGGGAGGAGGATGGAAAGGGGAGGGCAAAGGTGGGCAAACAGCAGGTCTCGGCAGCAAAGGGAAAGGGCAGAGCCTGTCAAAGGGCAGAGCCTGCCTAAAGCTTAGTCAAGGACCGGTCCCTCTCCCCAAGCCCCTCCTAGCTCCTCGCTTTGCTGTCTCGCCCTCCTGCTCACAACCACTCTTTCTCTTTCTTCTCCAACTCATAACACCATCCATCACCAGCTGGCTGTGGGCTGCCCTGCCTCCGACAGCGGATGGAACGGCGGCTAAAAGGATCCCTGAAGATGCTTAGAAAGTCCATCAACCAGGACCGCTTCCTACTGCGTCTGGCAGGCCTCGATTATGAGTTGGCCCACAAGCCAGGCCCAGTAGCTGGGGAGCGAGTTGAACCAGTGGAGGCCTGTAGGCCTGGGCAGCACCGCTCTGGGGCCAAGTGTGGTAAGGGAGCTTGCTGGGGAGCAGGGGAGTAGGGGAGTAGGGAAGGCTCAGCTTGGGTCTGGTTCAGAGCAGGACACTTTACATCTCTCAAGGTGTGAGGCAGCCAAGACCCTTCTGCCCATCATCTTCCCCTCCTTGGTCCCAGACTGAGATCTAGAGGGCCATCATGTGGAGCTACCAACCCTCCTGCACATGGCTTTGGCCCCTGAGCCTCCCCAGCAGGATTCTGTCTGATCCCAGACCAAGAGGTTCTCCTTGAATCTGGGGGAGAGGGAAGGGGAGCCCCAGACCCGGGTGGTGGGAAATAGGTGGGGGTGGGTGGCTAGCGCGGCCGACTCTCCCTCAGTCAGCTGCCCGCAGGGAACGTATTACCACGGCCAGACGGAGCAGTGTGTGCCATGCCCAGCGGGCACCTTCCAGGAGAGAGAAGGGCAGCTCTCCTGCGACCTTTGCCCTGGGAGTGATGCCCACGGGCCTCTTGGAGCCACCAACGTCACCACATGTGCAGGTGCCAGGGGAACAAACAATACAGAGTGGGGTAGGGTGGGCACTGGGACGCCCATGGGCATGGGACTTCCCAAGGGCAGGCCCAGGCTCCAGGCCACTCTCCTCGTCAACATCCTATTTGTGTGTGCCTCTGTCCCCTGAGACTGGGTTACCCTGTGGGGATAACCAGGACCACCCCCATCAGAGTTCGGCCCTTGGCTCATTGCAGGTCAGTGCTCACCTGGCCAACACTCTGCAGATGGGTTCAAGCCCTGCCAGCCGTGCCCACGTGGCACCTACCAACCTGAAGCAGGACGGACCCTGTGCTTCCCATGCGGTGGGGGCCTCACCACTAAGCATGAGGGAGCCATCTCCTTCCAAGACTGTGACACCAAAGGTGAGTGGGCTGCTCATCCTGGTAGGATCCCCAGCCCCAACTACCTCCCACACTCTCTCCAGGTCCCCAGAGTAGACCCAAGTATGCTGCCCTACCATCTTCCCCAAACCACTAAAGGCCCAGCTGCATGACCAACCCCACCATCCTACTCACAGGACGCATCCTGGCCCTCCAGCAGTCCTAAGCCTAGGAACTGGGGAAAGAGTAACAGCTCCACTTAGCCCTCTGCTTTGGGAGTGGCGCCACCTCTCCTCAAAGCTGCAAACGAGTTTCTCTGCAGGTGCTCAGTGCCCGAGAGAACAGGCTGACACTGACCAACCGCGCTGGCTAGTTTGTGTCCTCCTGGGCCTAAATTCTGGAGTGACTAGGGAAGGCTGGGACTCCAGAAGGAACTCTGGTGTCTTTTGTTTACTCTCTATGATGAACGTGTCCCTGCCCCAGAATTCCTTCTGGCCTGCCATCTTAACCCCTGCTCCTCCCCGCTGCCTGCAGTCCAGTGCTCCCCTGGGCACTACTACAACACCAGCATCCACCGCTGTATCCGCTGTGCCATGGGCTCCTATCAGCCTGACTTCCGTCAGAACTTCTGCACCCGCTGTCCAGGAAACACAAGCACTGACTTTGATGGCTCTACCAGTGTGACCCAGTGCAAGAGTATGTGGCAGGCCAGGCTATGGAAAATGGGGCGGAGAGGCCTGGGAGCAGTGGGCATGGGAAGAGGTGGGAGGTGGGCAAGGTAGTGAACCACAGGGAGCAGGGCTGGGGGTTGGCTAGGCAGGCAAGTCCCACCCTCCCTCTCTTCCCAGCCCACCTACACTCAAGGCCTGTTGTTGGGCTGGGCCCTGAAGTGCCCTCTCCCTGCAGGGGAAGGAGACAGGTAGGAGGGAGGTACAGACAGGTAAAGTGAGGCAAGAAGGTATTAAAAGGGCAGGAAGGAAAGGGGAACCCAGAACTTGGAGGAGATGACGAACTCCATGTGTCTGAATTCCACTTCAGAACTCTTCAATTTCCCCAACCTGTTTACCCACTGACTTCCCTTTTCTTTCTTGCTTTGTCCACTGGGCTTGGCTACAGATCGCCAGTGTGGTGGGGAGCTGGGTGAGTTCACTGGCTATATCGAGTCCCCCAACTACCCAGGCAACTACCCAGCTGGTGTGGAGTGCGTGTGGAACATCAACCCCCCACCCAAGCGCAAGATTCTTATCGTGGTACCCGAGATCTTCCTGCCATCTGAGGATGAGTGTGGGGACGTCCTCGTCATGAGAAAGAACTGTGGGTGGCTGAAGAGCTGGGCCAGGGAAGGGGGGAGAGAGAGAGAGAAAATTGGTGGTGGAAGAATTGGGGCCATGATGAGTAAGGCCTTGGAAGCAAAGGAAAATAGCAATGAATGCTACATGTCCAATGGAGGGCAGAGTTAAGAAAGCCAGCTTTGGAAGTAGAATTTCAATAGTGTTACATGTGTTACTTTCCTATTCTAGAATTTTTACAGCTCCATTCATTTAAATGTTAAACTTTTCACACTGTGTGAGTGCCTGGGTGTCAAAGAACATGCCGAGGGCCGTGAGAAAGGCTATGTGTATGGGTGTAAGGAGGGGGCTGGGGGAGCTACGCATATGAGGGAGGGCCTCTGTCAGCCTGAGTCCTCGCTCTAGGAGGACTTGGGGAGCTTGCCTGGCTCTCTCCTGACCTGCTGCTTACCTTCCCAGCCTCCCCATCCTCCATTACCACCTATGAGACCTGCCAGACCTACGAGCGCCCCATCGCCTTCACAGCCCGCTCCAGGAAGCTCTGGATCAACTTCAAGACAAGTGAAGCCAACAGTGCCCGTGGCTTCCAGATCCCCTATGTTACCTACGATGGTGAGCAAAGGCAGGAAGAGCCAGGGAGGTGGGTGAGGAAGGGGAGGTTCCGGAATCTCAAAGGGAGGAGCAAGAGTTCTCACGCATGGGCTCCTCCCCTTCATGGACTTTGCAGAGGACTACGAGCAGCTGGTAGAAGACATTGTTCGAGATGGCCGGCTCTATGCATCTGAAAACCACCAGGAAATTTTAAAGGCAAGTGAATATTAACAATAATGACAGCCAGTGTTTAATGAGCATGTAACAATGGGCAGGCAATATGCTAAGTGCTTACTTGAATATTCTCTTTGATATACACAACAGGCCTATGGAGTAGGTACTTTCATCATTCCTAACAAAAAGCCTTTCATCTTTACCGATGAGAAAGCTCAGGCACAGAGAATTATAGACCGCGCCCCAGGGGTAAAGCTGGAATTTGAGCCCAGACCCATCTGACTGCAGCGTCAGCCATACTATCTTACACTCTGGGGGAAGAGAACAGGAAGATGAGATGAAATGTCCTCTGCCTCTTCCACCAAGAAATATATGGAAAATAAGGTTTAGAAAGATGCTTTTGGGATTTCCCTGGCAGGGAGCTCCCTCCTCAGTTCCCAGAGAAAAACAGTGCTCCTGTACAGCGTTTCTCAGGGTTAATTCAGTAGAGACCTCTTTTAAAGGAAAAGAAATGTTTCCAACATTGAAGGGTGGTCTGGATACTCAGGTCCATGGATCCCAGTTTGAGAATGTCTTACTGAAGAAACTATAGTCCTAGTCACAGTATTATCCTTCATAAACTATCAATGCAAAAAATGTTATTTTATGATAAATAAAATAATTTTTTATTATTAAAATGAGACACAATGACAAAAATCTCCTAGAACTGGTTGACTGCAAAGAATATCGCAGCAATGCTTCTCAAAAAACTTCAGAGCATCTGAATCCTTATTTCAAATGTGCTGTGAACTCCAATGCATAAAGTTGAGGTACCATTTTGATTAAAGTGGAGATGAGAGGCTGGAAGCTCCACCTCCTGTTTTAAAAAATCTCCTGATGCAATGTGAAGAACACTAGCCCAAAAGCCGGAAGAGCTGAGTCCTAATGCACAGTGCTTGGCACCCAGTAGGCTCTCCACACATCATACTGCTGTTTCAGACAGGTGGTCAGGAAAGGCCTCTGAGAAGAGACCTGAATGAGGTAAAAGGCTACCTATTAGAAGATCAAGAGAGGATCATTCCAAACTCAGGAGCATGGGAGTCATACAGCATGTTCAAGAACCTTGAGGCCAGTGTGGCTCAGCAAAGCAAGGAAGAATCAAGGGGGGATACGGGAAAGACAACGGGGCACAGATCACATCCCATCGATGGGGCATGCCAGGGATTCAGCTTTGCTGAGTCATAAAGAACCCAGAGAAGTTTTTAGAATAGAAAAAGGACATGATCTAATTAAAAAACAAAAGTCATTCTGCTGCTCCTGGGGATAGGGAGGGAGAACAGTCTATAGAAGGACAAAAGTAGGTGGCAGTATGGCAACCAGGTAGGAGGCCATTGCCAAATGAAATGATGGTCTTGGACAGGGTGGTAGCTGTGGAGACAGTGAGAAGTGGTCGGACCCCGGATATATATTTTAAAGGTAGAATCAACAGGTTTTGCTGTGGTTGTGAGTGAGAGAGAGGAGTCAAGGATGGCTCCAAAGACTGAGACTAAGCAATGGAAAGATGGAGCTGCCACTGACTTGAGTTGTAGAATTCTAAGGAGCAACAGATGGTGGGAGGGGATCCATAGTTCACTTTTGGATGTGCCTATTAGGCATCAAGAGGGACTGCTGCTGGGTGGAGGCCAGTGGTCCTCTTTCCCACCACTGACATTGATGCTGATATTGCCACTTGCCATCCTCTGCAGGACAAGAAGCTCATTAAGGCCTTCTTCGAGGTGTTGGCCCACCCCCAGAACTACTTCAAGTACACAGAAAAGCACAAGGAGATGCTGCCAAAATCCTTCATCAAGCTGCTCCGCTCCAAAGTTTCCAGCTTCCTAAGGCCCTACAAATAGTGCCCCTAGGCCCAAGACCCAGGTTTTGAAGCCCCCAGACTCTTTAGCCTTCAGAGCCAGCAGCCCCCTCCCTCAGATGAGGGACTCCTTCTGATCTCTCTTTTTGGAGAGGAAAAAAAATCTCCATATAGACTAAGCGCTCTCCCTTTCTGTTCCTCTAGCTTCCTTTCCTTGTCTCCTTTGGCCTCGCTGTTTCTCTGTCCTTTCTCACTTCCTACATGCTCCTGGAAAAGCCATCCAGTGCTGGCTCTGTTCTCCCGAGGGGTGGAGGGATGGTATCCCGCTCCCCTCCCTAGCCACACTGCCCAGTTCACCAGCCCATATCCTCGGCCCTGTCATCTTGGAAGGGTGCTCGAGGCCCACAGAGGAAGTGGGTCTACTGGGGGAAGGGGAGGAGGGGCTTCTGCTGTTAGAGGTTGTGCCTAGCGAATCAGGAGCCAAAATGTCCCCTGACTGTGCCCCCCCAGGGATATTCTAACAGCCCAGGGTTCTGCCGAAGAAGCCTTTGACTTAGAGGCTTAATGTCAGCACTCATCCTCTGGGACGCCTGGTTTGAGCCCTGGACCGCCCACATAGCCAACCTCCCTGTCTATGTGCAGCTCCTCTCCTTCTTGGCCCATGTCTGCCTGGGGTCCAATCCCTGAGGGCTTACAAAAGGCCCACACTACTGGCTAGTGGACACCAACTGAATGAAGAAGAGCAGCAGGAATTACCATGTTGAATATGCGGCTGTTGCTCCCCAGACAAAGACTCTCTCTGCAGGACAGAAACCAAGTTTTCAAGCATCGCCCAAAAAAGAAAACAAAAAGAAAATGTGTCCTTTAAAGGACTAGACTACAGACCAATTGGAAGCCAGCCTCAAACACTAATCCCTTTTCTTACTTGTCTTCCCTGGCCCAGCCATTCCCTTACTCCCACCTGAGTGCTCCCTGGGGGAGCCCCACTCCCCATGCTGAGTGTTGCCCTTAAAGAAACATGACTGCTGACCAAAAGCCAGTCTGGGCCTTGCCCCCAGAGTTGTCTTTCCCTTGCAGTCCTGGATGGCTTGTGGGCTCCACCAAAGAGGACCCCGCTCTGTAGCCAGCCCAGAGCCACCTACCTCTGGCCCCAGGCCATAGGCAGCAAGAGGAATGTGTGCACTTGGCGAGCCTTCTGCCCACCTTGTCCACATCTAATAAGTGCAATCATTTTGAGTCTTTCTATGTTGACTAGAGGGAGGGGTTTTTGTTTTCTGGTCTTGTTTTTTGTTTTTGTTTCTTTCTCTTCAATTAGAACAACCCTATTTATAGCTGCCCAAGAGAGAAGAGTGTATGTTTGGAGTGGAAGAAAAAAGGTTTTGAATCTCATGAGCCTTGAGTGCTGGAGCATCTGATCTGTCTCTGCTCCACCAGCAGAGACCTGATGTGTAGGACAGTAACTATGGGGACTTGGTGGAGCAGTAAGGAGAGGGACCTGTGTTTGCTAAACCAACCCCACCATCCCTATGCCTCCATGGATTCAGCATGGACCTCAAGACTGTAGAGGCCGATGGAACTGGTTAGCAATCCTCCACCCCGAGTAGGGAAAGCCTCCATCTTTTCCCTGCTCTCATCCAGTTTTCCCCTGATGTGCACGAGGAAGAGGACCAGGACAAACCCCCTGGGGACAGGCTGACTCAGGGCCCTGAGGCCAGAGACGAGGCTGTGGGAGCCAAGAATAGGACAGTTATCCAGGCATGGAGTTGTTTGCCTGACCTTGGCCATTCTGCCTACCCCTGTTTGCCAATTCCTCTTGGAGCTGACTTCAAGCCTAGCTTCCTCAACTACTGCTTTTCAAAAGGAAGAAGAATCACGTCCATGTCCAAGTCCAGATCCTTCACACACTCCACCTTCAGTCAGTGCTGCCTGTAAAATTATTTTCCATTTGCTCCTTCTAGTTCCCCCAAAGCTGTACCCCTATTCAATCAAAAGCTAACAGTTGACTCCTATGGCTCACTTCTAATGACTATCTCAAGCTATTGTTCCTCAAAGAGGCTCAACAGTGAATAAAGGAACCGGCAAGCGCTCCCCTTTGCCCCACCCCGACTCCCGCCCCAAGTCAGTACCATTCACCAACCTTAGGCAGTAGGTAACCAATGTCATAGCTAGATCCACTGACATCCATTAGCCAACACCATGGCCTGGGGGTGGAGGATCTGGCTGCCTTTGTCTCTCTGGGCCAAAGAAGGCTCTGCTATAGAGATACAAAGTGGTTGCTTCCAAGCAGGTAAATGGTCATTTAGTAGAAGGATACACACTTTGCAGGAAATGCCATGAAAATTGCTTTAACCAACTCTGACCATCCTCATTCTCCACTAGAAGCTAGGATAACTTTCTGATTCCTCTCTCCCTACCATTTTGCATCTCTCTCAAAGCCAGAGTGCTTCCCAATGCATGCCTTCAGGGCCTGGCTTCTTGCTCTTCTTTCCTTTCCTGTCACCCCATACACAGAAACACACTTCCTCTAACCATTTATTCCATGGTTTCTGGGGCTTACAAATGATTTCCACAGTATGGAAAGTACAGACCACCAAGATTCTTAAATAATGTCAAGACAGATCCTGGAGACCAGATGAAGACCTACTAATGTCCACCAAATTTGATTTTTAATTTAGGTTGTCCAAGTTGGGAGTTAAGAATCCAGGCAAAGTTGCTTCTGTAGGCCCAGGGGCATTAAACTAAGAGTTAGTAGACTGAGGGGTCCACATTCAAAGACTCTCTAGGCCTTTACAGGTCAGAAAAAGAGGTTTTTTTTAATCAGTGTAGGGAAGTAGGAAGATGGTGTAAATGGGAACCCTTCATGAACAAGCCAAGAGGTATTTGTAGGGTCACAGTATTGACCCTACATAACTGAGGCCTCATTTATCTTAGTACAAAACCTGTCCTGATTTGAGTCTCAGAATGGGAAGCCATTCCTGCAAGGGCTCCAAGCACCAAGTGATGCATATCTGAAAGGCACTTATGACTTCAGCAACATGGCAATCTCTTTACTTCTCTTCCTCCATCTTTTTGTATTCTTGGGCCAGGCCCATTCCCAAAACCTAGAGGAACAAAGTCAGGAGAAAACTGACCAGAGCCTGGACTTGAACTGCCCTCCCAGGCCTGCAAATTCCCAGAGGCTGACATCAAGCTGTGACTGCTCTGACTCCCTCAGGACTGGATTAGTGTGAGGTGCTGGAGGTTCAAATTCATTGTTGAAAGTTCAGTAGTATAGCCCTGGTCTTTAGCCCTAATGAAAGTTTTCATATCTAAGAAGTTCTCTCCATACGCATGTTTGAGGTGACTGGAGGTTACGGGGCCGTATCTCAAAATGTCAGAAAACATAAGAGTGCTGAAACTTCTGTATTTGCTGCTTAACCTCAATATAACAGGCTCAAACTAGAGAAAAAGAGACAAAGTATAACTGACCATAAGCAGAAAATAATGTTAACCTGCTTGGCTTCTTTCTTAAGCATTGTAAAAGAAAAGTGGAAGCAAACAACACAAGGATATCCTTAAATTTTACTTGTCTCAGAGGTAGCATACTCTGTCCTTGGGCCATTATTTGGACTAGGAACCCTCTACAAAAATGTGTGATAACAGGGACTATAACCCCCAGTTCTGTTATCAGCTTAGCTAGACAACACAAATTATAACTGTTTAGACAAACCGAAAACATTCTTCTGTGTGAGCTGAACTTAAGTTTCAGAAAATAATCATTACCATGTGGGAGGCTTTTTTTTTAATGCATAATGCAGAAGAAATCTCAAAATATTTGTATTTATATCTACCTTCCACTGCTGCCGATATAGTAAGCATCTCCTACACAACAATAAATGATGCAGTTCATAGAGTATTTTGCACTTGGGGAAAAAAAATGTATCTGAACTTGTAAAAAGAAATGTTTGGATTTTGTATTGTCCTTTTTATAATTATTATTAAAATACTAAATGAAACGCCTCAGCCTGACATCTTTTCCTGTCTCAACAGTTTACCCTAGAACTGAAAAAAGCTTTGAAGAAAAAAATGTGTCTTCTGGCTTTCAGACAGGACTTACCCCAATTTTTCATTTATCCTTCTTATTCATAATGATTTTAGAATCTGAAAAGGCTTGTCTATTTTAAAAAGCAATATCGAGAATTATCCTGAGTGCAAGAAATTTGGAGTATCATTGCTCATCATAGTACAGGGCCCAAAATCTAACCATAAGACTTCCCTAGCTATCTAGTGCTTACGGCTTCACCTCTCAATGCAGGTGGTGCAGGTTCCATCCCTGGTTAGGGAGCTAAGGGCCAAAAACCCAAAATGTAAAACAAAGCAATACTGTAACAAATTCAATAAAGACTTTAAAAATGATCCACATTAAAAACAACAACAAAAATCTAACCATGGTTCACCTTCCTAGTTTAGATGTCCCATTTCTAGCAAAGCACCAACACAGAGTCACCAGGGTTTTCTTTTTATGCAGTACACTCTTGGTTACAAACAATATTCTGAAGTACAGATCATTCAGGGTCAATGATTAGTACATAGGTCATGGGAAAGTAATCTCTGTTGCTGCTAAATCGATTCAGTCGTGTCCGACTCTGTGACCCCATAGACGGCAGCCCACCAGGCTCCCCTGTTCCTGGGATTCTCCAGGCAAGAACACTGGAGTGGGTTGCCATTTCCTTCTCCAATGCATGAAGGTGAAAAGTGAAAGTGAAGTCGCTCAGTCCTGTCCGACTGAGTGACCCCATGGACTACAGCCTACCAGGCTCCTCCGTCCATGGGATTTTCCAGGCAAGAGTACTGGAGTGGGGTGCCATCACCTTCTCCGAAAGTAATCTCTAATCTCTTAAAAATGAACAGTCTCAATTTCTAGGCTCAGAGATGATTGTTGCAATTATATAATTCCATGACATGAAAGTTTATTGGATTTAACAGTTCTGTGATATAGCCATTTAAGAGGAATAAGGAAAAATCAACCTGATCAAAAACTACGCATCTAAAAAAAAACACATCTATAAAGCACATCGGTGCATTCTATTGCAGTTACTGAGCTCATCATTATTAGGCTATCATAGCTTGATAATAATAGCCATGCTCAAGATCTGCATTCTTCATGTAAGACTGATTACAACTGACCTTTCCACATGGATCTGCCACCAGGCGAGAGAATCCAGTCTACTTGGTAATTATGAGTATAAATTAATTCAATGGCATTCTACTTCATATATTAACTTCCTGTAAGTTTGATTCACACCTTTGTGTGAACTGACAAAATCACATTTTTAGAACTGCAAAGCTGAGGACCATATCCAGGATCATAGTGAATGACTTCACCAACTTGGGGTCATCTTCTCTGACTTCTTTCCTAACCCTCTTCTATTCCAAACACACCAAGCCTACTCCTCCTCGCTAGGACACTTGCAATTATGTCCTAGAATAATGTATAGTCAGGACCAGTGGAGTATGGGTCTGTCTATATCAAGCAATCTTTAAAGTGAAGCACATGAAGACTTTCCAAGGAAATCTTCCTAAAGTATGTGAAGACTTTCCAAGGGATACCTGGACAAGGAAATCAATCTGAGGAGAGTTTTAAGCAAAAACACTCCAGTTTCTCAACTTCTGTAAGAGATCTTCCCTAAAACTAATCTGTTTGAGATCCAGCCAGTATATATATATATTCGTGTTATCTCCATTCCACCTCCTCTTTCACCATAGTCCTTGTCTTACTTTACAAAAGAAAGGTGTTTCCCTCACCTACACTGAATCTTGACGCATGGCCCAGAGTGTAAAAACCTGGGGAGTAGAAGGAAGGAGTTGTTTTTTCCCTTCATAACAAAATATTCCCATTATAATCAGTACTCTTGTTTCATCTTAGAAAATGTTTCCTATTTTCTACCACCAGCTAACAAAAAAATGAAATTGTTAGCTGCTCAAATGATTTCCTACTAAAATGCTTTTTTTATTAAATACTTAAGTTTGATCATGAAGTATAACAAAATTATTGGAGTTCTTTCTTCCGTTACATGATTCTTTAATTGTTCCCAAAAGCCAAACATGAGAGTTCAACACAAGTAGATACCTGTATTTGCCAAGGAACTAAATAACACACCTTCTATCCTACTTTTAATTTAATAAATTAACTAATAGATTTAGCTATACATTTTATAGCATTATTACAAATTATACAATGAGAAAAAGTACCATCTTGGTTTTACAGTTTTTATAGTAATATTAGATCTATATAATTTTAATCATGACTGACTTTTAATAACCTATTTTATAAGCTACAATTAATAATTTATTTCCCAGTGATTTTATAATATTCTTTAAAATGAGTATTAGTTAATTATTTAAACTGAAGAATAAAGTCAGATCTTTCCCTAACAGAAAGTAAGTCTGATTTGAAATGAAGACTGGCTTTGCTGATTCTACAAATGGTAGGTATTTTCCATATGGATATGAATCTGCGCTTCAATATTTTAATAAAATGATACTGAAAGCATGTAACGATAAAAGAATTTTACCGGTGAATTCTTCTCTCACCACAGCGTGTCAGCCTGGATTTTTATTCCTCTTTCTCAGCTCTATAGTTCTTCTGGAAAAGGTCAGTTGTCATTCCAATCCCTAAGAAAGGCAATGCCAAAGAATGCTCAAGCTATCAGACAATTGCACTCATCTCACACACTAGCAAAGTAATGCTCAAAATTCTCCAAGCCAGGCTTCAAGAATATGTGAACCGTGAACTTCCAGATGTTCAAGCTGGTTTTAGAAAGAGGAACCAGAGATCAAATTGCCAACATCCGCTGGATCATCGAGAAAGCACAAGAGTTCCAGAAAACATCTATTTCTGCTTTAGTGACTCTGCCAAAGCCTTTGAATGTGTAGATCACAATAAACTGTGGAAAATTCTTCAAGAGATGGGAATACCAGACCACCTGACCTGCCTCTTGAGAAATCTGTATGCAGGTCAGGAAGCAACAGTTAGAACTGGACATGGAACAACGGACTGGTTCCAAATAGGAAAAGGAGTACGTCAAGGCTGTATACTGTCACCCAGCTTATTTAACTTATATGTAGAGTACATCATGAGAAACTCTGGGCTGAAGGAAGCACAAGCTGGAATCAAGATTGCCGGGAGAAATATCAATAACTTCAGATATGCAGATGACACCACCCTTATGGCAGAAAGTGAAGAAGAAATAAAGAGCCTCTTGATGAAAGTGAAAGAGGAGAGTGAAAAAGCTGGCTTAAGGCTCAACATTCAGAAAACAAAGATCATGGCATCTGATCCCATCACTTCATGGCAAATAGATGGAGAAACAGTGGAAACAGTGGCTGACTTTATTTTTTTGGGCTCCAAAATCACTGCAGATGGTGACTGCAGCCATGAAATTAAGACGCTTACTCCTTGGAAGAAAAGTTATGACCAACCTAGACAGCATATTAAAAAGCAGAGACATTACTTTGCCAACAAAGGTCTGTCTAGTCAAGGCTATGGTTTTTCCAGTAGTCATGTATGGATATGAGAGTTGGACTATAAAGAAAGCTGAGCACCGAAGAATTGATGCTTTTGAACTGTGGTGTTGGAGAAGACTCTTGAGAGTCCCTTGGACTGCAAGGAGATCCAACCAGTTCATCCTAAAGGAGATCAGTCTTGGGTGTTCATTGGAAGGACTGATGTTGAAGCTGAAACTCCAATACTTTGGCTACGTGATGCGAAGAGCTGACTCTTTTGAAAAGACCCTGATGCTGGGAAAGATTGAGGGCAGGAGGAGAAGGGGACGACAGAGGATGAGATGGTTGGATGGCATCACCGACTCAATGGACATGAGTTTGAGTAAACTCTGGGAGTTGGTGATGGACAGGGATGCCAGGCATGCTGCGGTCCATGGGGTTGCAAAGAGTCGGAGACGACTGAGCAACTGAACTGAACTGATAGTTCTTTTAGGTTACTTGGTAGCAGTCTGAGCCCAAAGCATCGCCTTCCTCTGGAACCCAAAGACCTAGGAGGATCTTCAAATTCTTTTAGGTTACTTGGTAGCAGTCTGAGCCCAAAGCATCGCCTTCCTCTGGAACCCAAAGACCTAGGAGGATCTTCAAACTGTGACTAGACTCCCAATGGATTCATCTGAGGATAACCCAACCTGGACCCTGGAGTATCTTAAAATGTTGATGGATGAAGCTTCCTAAGCAATGCCAGTTGCCTCTTAACTCTGAAATGTTAACAAAGAACCTCAGTAACTTGACTCTCAATCCTAGTACCAAACTGGCATATCTACCAGAAGATCCACCTCAGCTGATTGGGAAGTTTCCTGGTGAGAAAAAAACCCAATAAGAGGAGAGGCATGAGGACACTGTTGAGTGAGGAGAGATACAGGATCCAAAGGTTGACTGAATCTCTCAGACTTTGCTATGGCAAAGGAGTTCCTCGGTGTGACTCCCAAAGAGAACTACAGCAGGAGGAGGACATTGAGACTAGATCAAGAGTTCGAAGATTTCAATGCACCTGTAGTTACTGCAGGTTTAACAGAGATCCTTCTGAGGAAAATTATGAGAATTATCACAATACAACATACAGTAGTTATGCCATGGAGTTGAATGAGTCATAAACTTTATTCCTGTATTATTTTTTCTTGTTGGTAATTTTAGGATCATTATGAAGCAGCTTGGGAAAGACTGTGTACCAGTATTTTGATAACCTATAACTTGGTCTTTTTTTCTTGCAGTTTTTTTCTACCTTAATCTGGTTATGAAGAATCTATGTAGCTTGTATTTGAAATGATTTGAATATACTTTAGTTCCACTTTGATTTGACAAAAAGAAATACTAATAAGTCTCATTAACTCCAGAAAGAATGAAGGGATGGAGCCAAAGCAAAAACAATACCCAGTTGTGAATGGGACTGGTGATAGAAACAAGGTTCAATGCCGTAAAGAGCAATATTGCACAGGAACCTGGAATGCTAGGTCCATGAATCAAGGCAAACTGGAAGTGGTCAAACAGGAGGTGACAACAGTGAACATTGACATTCTCGGAATCAGCGAACTAAGATGGACTGGAATGGGTGAATTTAACTCAGATGACCATCGTATCTACTACTGTGGGCAGGAATCCCTCAGAAGAAATGGAGTAGCCATCATAGTCAACAGAAGAGTCTGAAATGCAGTACTTGGATGCAATCTCAAAAATGACAGAATGATCTCTGTTCGTTTCCAAGGCAAACCATTCAATATCACAGTAATCCAAGTTTATGCCCCAACCAGTAATGCTGAGGAAGCTGAAGTTGAACAGTTCTATGAAGACCTACAAGACCTTCTAGAACTAACACCCCAAAAATATGTCCTTTTCATTATAGGGGACTGGAATGCAAAAGTTGGAAGTCAAGAAACACCTGGAGTAACAGGCAAATTTGGCCTTGGAGTACAGAATGAAGCAGGGCAAAGGCTAATAAGAGTTCTGCCAAGAGAATGCACTGGTCATAGCAAACACCTTCTACCAACAACACAAGAGAAGACTCTATACATGGACATCACCAGATGGTCAACACCGAAATCAGACTGATTATATTCTTTGCAGCCAAAGATGGAGAAGCTCTATACAGTCAGCAAAACCAAGACCAGGGGCTGACTGTGGCTCAGATCATGAACTCCTTACTGCCAAATTCAGACTTAAATTGAAGAAAGTGGAGAAAACCACTAGACCATTCAGGTATGACCTAAATCAAATCCCTTGTGATTATACAGTGGAAGTGAGAAATAGATTTAAGGGACTAGATCTGATAGACAGATTGCCTGATGAACTATGGACAGAGGTTCGTGACATTGTACAGGAGACAGGAATCAAGACCATCCCTAAGAAAAAGAAATGCAAAAATGCAAAATGGCTGTCTGAGGAGGCCTTACAAATAGCTATGAAAAGAAGGGAAGTGAAAAGCAAAGGAGGAAAGGAAAGATATACCCATTTGAATGCAGACTTCCAAAGAATAGCAAGGAGAGATAAGAAAGCTTGCCTCAGCGATTAATGCAAAGAAATAGAGGAAAACAGTAGAATGGGAAAGACTAGAGATCTCTTCAAGAAAATTAGAGATACCAAGGGAACTTTTCATGCAAAGATGGGCACAATAAAGGACAGAAATGGTATGGACCTAACTGAAGCAGAAGATATTAAGAAGAGATGGCAAGAATACACAGAAGAACTGTACAAAAATGATCTTCACAACCCAGATAATCACAATGGTGTGATCACTCACCTAGAGCCAGACATCCTGGAATGTGAAGTCAAGTGGGCCTTAGGAAGCATCACTATGAACAAAGCTAGTGGAGATGATGAAATTCCAGTTGAGCTATTCCAAATCCTGAAAGATGATGCTGTGAAAGTGCTGCACTCAATATGCCAGCAAATTTGGAAAACTGAGCAGTGGCCACAGGACTAGAAAAGGTCAGTTTTCATTCCAATCCCTATGAAAGGCAATGCCAAAGGATGCTCAAACTACCACACAATTGCACTCATCTCACATGCTAGTAAAGTAATGCTCAAAATTCTCCAAGCCAGGCTTCAGCAATATGTGAACAGTGAACTTCTAGTTGTTCAAGCTGGTTTTAGAAAAGGCAAAGGAACCAGAGATCAAATTACCAACATCTGCTGGATCATCGAAAAAGTGCAAGAGTTCCAGAAAAACATCTACTTCTGTTTATTGACTATGCCAAAGCCTTTGAATGTGTAGATCACAATAAACTGTGGAAAATTCTTCAAGATGTGGGAATACCAGACCACCTGACCTGCCTCTTGAGAAACCTGTATGCAGGTCAGGAAGCAACAGTTAGAACTGGACATGGAACAACGGACTGGTTCCAAATAGGAAAGGGAGTACATCAAGGCTGTATATTGTCACCCAGCTTATTTAACTTATATGTAGAGTACATCATGAGAAACTCTGGGCTGAAGGAAGCACAAGCTGGAATCAAGATTGCTGGGAGAAATATCAATAACCTCAGATATGCAGATGACACCACCCTTATGGCAGAAAGTGAAGAAGAAATAAAGAGCCTCTTGATGAAGTGAAAGAGGAGAGTGAAAAAGCTGGCTTAAAGCTCAATATTCAGAAAACAAAGATCACGGCATCTGATCCCATCACTTCATGGCAAATAGATGGAGAAACAGTGGAAACAGTGGCTGACTTTTTTTTGGGCTCCAAAATCACTGCAGATGGTGACTGCAGCCATGAAATTAAAAGACGCTTACTCCTTGGAAGAAAAGTTATGACCAACCTAGACAGCATATTAAAAAGCAGAGACATTACTTTGCCAACAAAGGTCCGTCTAGTCAAGGCTATGGTTTTTCCAGTAGTCATGTATGGATGTGAGAGTTGGACTATAAAGAAAGCTGAGCACCGAAGAAATTATGCTTTTGAACTGTGGTGTTGGAGAAGACTCTTGAGAGTCCCTTGGACTGCAAGGAGATCGAACCAGTCCATCCTAAAGGAGATCAGTCCTGGGTGCTCATTGGAAGGACTGATGTGAAGCTGAAACTCCAATACTTTGGCCACCTGATGCAAAGAGCTGACTCTTTTGAAAAGACCCTGATGCTGGGAAAGACTGAGGGCAGGAGGAGAAGGGGATGACAGAGGATGAGATGATTGGATGGCATCACCGACTCAATGGACATGGGTGGGTGAACTCCAGGAGTGGGTGATGGACAGGGAGGCCTGGCATGCTGCGGTTCATGGGGTTGCAAAGAGTCGGACACAGCTGAGCAACTGAACTGAACTGAGTAAGTCTCAGGTAATGTCTGTTTCATAAGCCTGAAGTTCTGTAAGATGAAACTCAGTATCAAGAATTTGAAACAAATTAACTTGTGGAAGGAAAGTAAAGAAAACATTGGTTGGCTTGGCCAGAGCATTGTTAGCATGTTGAAATGTAATAAAAATTTTTGATGTGCTATTTCAATTTTCAGTAGTGAATAAATATGTTTATAGAGGATCTTAATAAAACGTGAGACTTATTTGAACACCTTTTAAAAAAAGGAATTTTATCCAAAAAATTGTATTGACAAAGAAATATGAAAACCAGTCTGATTAGCTGCCTCTGAGTGAAAAGATGACATAATTATTTTGATAAGACTGAAATCGATACTCAAACGACTAACAAATCCTTTTGCAAGATCTGTGGTTTCCAATTCTTTTAATTAAATAAAATTTTTAATACAATTAAAGGAGGAGTCTATTTGGTAATGTGACACTTATGAGGAATTGTTGTGATTGTTGGCATGTAATTTAGAAGTAGTTCAAAGGCTTTAGGGATATCATTTTAACAGTCTCTTCCTTTCCCAATGTGAACATTCCTCAACATTCATGTCTATAAAAATAAAAAACAGGTAGAAAATTGTTGGGCTTCCCTGGTGGCACAGCACTAAGGAATCCACTTGCCAATGCAGGGGACACAAGAGATATGAGTTCAATCTCTGGGTCAGGATAATTCCCTGGAGTAGAAAATGGCAATCTACTACAGTATTCTTGCCTGGAAAATTCCATGGGCAGAGGAGCCTAGCGGGCTTCTCCGAAATGGATGCTGGTGGGCATCAAATATTTAGGGTATTTGGAGCCCACTAGGAGAAGGCCATGGCACCCCACTCCAGTACTCTTGTCTAGAAAATCCCATGGATGGAGGAGCCTGGTAGGCTGCAGTCTATGGGGTTGCTAATAGTCGGACACGACTGAGCGACTTCCTTTTCACTTTTCACTTTCATGCATTGGAGAAGGAAATGGCAAACCACTCCAGTGTTCTTGCCTGGAGAATCCCAGGGACGGGGGAGCCTGGTGGGCTGCCGGCTATGGGGTTGCACAGAGTCGGACACGACTGAAGTGACTTAGCAGCAGCAGCAGATACATTTAAGAATGATATAATGGTTATATTTTAAAACATCAAAATTTGCGGTAAGTCAGAAATTATATCCTCTACAAAAATTTATATGATGGAAAATTTAGGTGTCAACTTAGGAATGAACTAGGAGATACATAGTTCTTTAAAATTCTTTTATAAAGTCCATTTCAAAAAATGTCTGAAGACCACCAGCCTATACAGTATATTGTGGAGATGGGGTTCAAAGGTAGAACAGAAGCTGCTAGAAATGATCTTCGATCCTGCATTCCAAATTATATTCCTCCCCAGTTCTCCTGAGTACCTGAAATTACCCATCATCAGAGTCCTAATACTTCAAATTCAGACACTGGTTTCCCACAGTTTTTGTTGTGTAAGAGGAGAGGTGATTACCAAATAGATTAGGATCTGCAAGGAATATGAGAAAGGATAGATGTATTTTTTATTATGGAAAAAGGTGGTGGGGGTACAAATTAGGACACCTGAGTATTAGTCTCTGCTCTATGTCTATCCAGAAGTTTAAGCTACAGGACAAGCTACTATATTCTCTATCTAGGTATTAATAACTTGTTAAACTTCCACCAAAAAGGAACAGGGAGGGGGCACCTTAAAGGTCAGGCTGCTTATCTCTGTATCAGGAGGTATAGAAAGGATTGGGACTTCCCAGGTGGTGCTAGTGGTAAAGAGTCTGCATGCCAGTGCAGGAGTTAAGAGATGGGTGTTCGATCCCTGGAAGAGGGCACAGCCACCAAATCCAGTACTCTTGCCTGGAGAATCTCATGGACAGAGGAGCCTGGCTGGCTCCTCTGACCCCCATAGGGTCGCAGAGAGTCTGATACGAGTGAAGCAACTTAACACACAGCACATAGAAATGATTAATTATTAACCACAAGAAGAGGCCATCAAGTGTCACTCACTGCCCCCCTAAGCTGAGAGCTTGATGAGAACTATAGCCCCAGTTCCACCTCTGGAACTGTGGTGCCCAAACTAGGAAGATGCGGAACAGAGAATGTCTAAAGCTTTGTGGTTAAGCTTTGTATAGACAAGGGAGGAAAGCAATCACCCATGCCTCCTATGGCATCTTTAGCTACCACAGACCCCAAACACAGTACTTTGTAAACGTTTCTAGTTTATTGGAACACTCCCTTCAAAAAAATTTTTTTAAGTTAAATTTTTTTGGGGGGGGGAGGGGAGAGAGGAGACAAAAGAAAGGAGTTAAAGTCTAAAAGGACAGAGAAGGTAAAGCTTCTCACCTCATTCCTCCAGTCACCCAGTTCCTCTTCTAAGAGGCAACCTTTACCAGTTCCTCATCTAACTTCTCTCTTTTATTTATTTTTACCAAAAGCTCACTCTCTTTTACTTTGTTTGAAAATTCTCCAATCATAGTCCCTCCTGGTGACAGGGGTAAACCATAAAGGGCCTGGCTTTGTTCACCCGAAACGAACCTACGAGGGTCAGTGGTAGCTGGTTTCGAGGCTGGGGGTGGGACTGACGGGGGAATGAGCGTGAGAGAACCCGAGAGGACCGTCAGGGCGCACTCCCTAAACAGGCGAGTCCCTCACGGCTCCTCGACGTCGTCCTTTTCAATAAGGTGCTAGTAATACCTGCAGTTGCTTCCTTCAGGGGGTGGGTCGAAGATCGCAGGCCGTGCGTGCGGACTGCGCACAGCAAGGCGCCTCAGGACCCTAAAGGCGCAGGAGGCCGCCTGGCGGCTCTGAGCCCTGAGGAGAGGCACGGCTTCCCTCACAATCAGCCCCTCCGGCCCTCCCCAGCACCAGGAGCGCACCTTCTCGCCCGCAGGCGGCCGACGAGACGGCGCAGAGCCCGCGGGGCCTCGGACTCCTCCCCGCGCCCGCCTCAGGCCTCAGGTGACCGAGTCCCCTCTTCAGGAACAGGTGGCGGCTCTTTATTGCTATAGAGACGACCCGGCTCGTGAGCCGCGCCCAGGCCCTGACCGGGGCGTCGTGACGTCATCACGCCCTCCCCGGGCGCCCAGCCTGGCGGGCGGCGCGTCACCCGGGTCGGGGGGCGGGGCGGGGCTCTGAGGGGCACCGTTCGAGACCCCGGCCGCCCGGGCTCCGGCGGCCCGGGAACCGGGATAAGTGAGACGGCGGCCGCCGCCACTCGGGGTGCGGGGTGGAGCCTGCCCTGTATTTTCTATACGGGTTCCGGGGCCCGGTGGAGGCCCGCCGAGAGGAGAGGAAAAGTGCGGCGGCCCTGGAACCTGGATATCGCGCGAGGCAAGCGGCTCGCGGGCGGGCGGGCTATGGCGCAGGCGGGTTGCGGGGCCGGCGCTGGTGGCGGGGCCCGGTGCATGGCGGTCTGTCGGCGGAGTCGCCCTCGGGGGCTGTCAGGTTGGTGGCTACGGGAAGAGTGGGTCCACCGTGCCCAGGTGGGAGGCCGGGCGGGCGCAGGGTCCCGGGAAGGTCCCGAGCCTGGCGTGCCCACCCTCCTCTGGCCCTGTAGCTCGGTGGCCGGACTGCTGGTCGGCGGCCTGGCCCTCCCGCACCTCGGGTCCCGGCTCCCATCCCTGCCTCCCAATTCCGCCCTGTGACTCCTGCCCCGTGACTCCCACACCCCACCGTGTGACTGCGCCCGCCCCCACCTCTGACCCCCCACCCACTGACCCTAAGACCTCACCAGGTAATCCTCACTTCTTACTCTTTGACTCTGCCAATCCAGGAACTTCCCCAGCACTGCCCAGGGGCCCACCAACACAGTGACTGACCACCGGACATCCCCACATCCCTTCAAACCTTACTGACTCCACTAGTCTGGTAACCCGTCCAGTTCTACCCTGTATTCCCCCCCACACACAAACTTGGTGACTCCCCTCAGACCTTTTCTGGTAACTCCTAAACTCAGCCGTCTAAAATAGTTTCTCAGCCAGTCATCTTCTATGTAACCCTCAATGTCTGATAATCCATTCTTTTCCCTATAACTTCATGACCTCATTCCATGTTCCCCCTCCATCCTGAAGTCACCTCCGCTGACGTCCCTGTCTGCACTTCAGCCCCCCAGTATCAACCAGCACATGACTAAACAAGTGCCCTAGCACGGAGCTGGTGCCCAGGAAGTTATAGAGATGAATATGAAGTAGATGCAGTTGGAGGCATCAGAGAATCTGGATTGAGTATGTGGTCCCAGATGGAAGTCCTAGCTCTGCCACTAGAACTCCTTTCCTCTCTCTCGACCTCAGTCTTTCATCTATGATAAGGTTGGGTTAAATGACCTCAGTTTTCTTCCAGCTGTGAAGTTGTACAATTCTCAATCAAGATAATATTTGTTTGCAATCGTTTTTGTATTCCTAGCTAGAAGTTTACTTTTGTAACCTCACCCCAGGGTCAGTAATGTATTCAAACACTTGGCACGAAGCCTAGCCTAAGGGAGCCCTTAAATATATGCTGAGAAGCTCTTATGGGTCTTAACTCCATCCTGGGTGCTAGGGAGTCAGCAGATAATGAATGCAGGGCCCACACTTTGCATTATCTTTGTACCCCTGAGCTCTTGGAATCCCTGTCCTCTTAGGTCTCCTATGGCCTCCTCACTTCTTTGGCTCTTGACTCTGGTTATCTCCTTAATGAAGATTAGCACTTAGTGCTAAGCACCTACTGTGTACCACACTTTGTATGTGTAAATTAAGTTTTCCCTTCACAAACCAAAGACATGATTCTTCCTATGTCTACCACTGTTTCCCTTATTTTGTTTGTTTTGGTTTAGTTTTAAACAAATGACGAACCTGGATTCACACAGATGAGTAGCAGAGCTGGCATCTGAACACGATCTTCAAAACTCTGTTGATCCATAGCTTCTCTTGCTCCTAAACCTACCTGGGTTTCCAGGTTACCCTCAGCCCCTTGTTCCTTATTTTCTAATAATTCCTAAGCCCAACATCAACACTTGCCACGACCTCCAAGGTTTCTATTAATATTAACCTTTCCTGCATGGCTTGGTGTCTTCCTCAACCCATTATTCATAACTTCTGACCCCAAGTGTCCTGAGACCCCTGCACCTTAGTACCTCTCTTTATCCTTTGTCCAAATATCCTCTCACCCTATGAGTCCTTGGAGCTCCCGCTTATCGTAAGGTGTCTCCCGTCTCACTGGCACTTTACCCCAAATCCTCTCATCCTAAGTCTGCTTACCCCCAGGAATTCACATAAATAAGAGATTTCCAATCTCTTATGAGTGTTCCAGCTGCCTCCTTTCTGCCATCCATAGCTACATCCTATTACCCAAAACCTTTATCTAGTGACCACTTCACCCAGCTTCAGTGAAGTGACCCCCTTCCATTCCAGTGGGAACCCATCCTTCATAATCTGTACACCCTCCCATTCAAAGGTCCCTCTTTTTCACACCCTGTTAGTATCTTGTGAGATCCTGCCTCTCAAGATCTTGGGTCATGTGGCATCTTTTTCACTTCCATCAGTGATCTCCTTTTCAAACCAGAATCGTCCCTTTACTAATCCCTATTCTTGTGCCCCATCCATTGTCACAGTGCCTTTTTCCTACCTTACTCCTTCTCTCTCATGCATCCTTACCTCACCAATCTTGGTAACATTGATTATGATGTAAACCTTTCTTCCATCTTAATTCTGCCCTTCTTCCACTCTCCTGTGCACCTAATTCCAGGGGCATATGAATGAGCATGCACTTTCTCCTTCCTACACAACCTGGCCAACCAAACCTCATTGGTTTGTCCAAAGAGCTGCACTCTTCTGGTAATAGACCACTAAGGTCACAGTCCTTTAGGTAGCCAGGAGAGAGTTCTTGGAAGTCCTTCTGAATCCATCTAGCCATGTCTCCTTGACACAGTCTCTTCTGTTTATAAAGCTGCTTGCTGTATATGCTCTCAAAGAGTAGAACACTTTGAGTGTCGGCCCTGAGGTAGCTCCATTGTTTTCCAAACCCTGGGATGACTTTCCAGTTCTCTGCCACCAGAAGACTGGATGGTAAGTAGCAACATGTGACATGAAAGATCCACTTCCGAAAGTCTATTCTGTGGATCACTGAATTCTCTGACCCCATATAATATATGTATTGGCTGTATAGCAATAAATTCAGCAGAGGGCAAAATTAGAGTTAAGGAAGAGGTAAATCTCGGGGTCTGCAAATTCTGTGGATTGATTTTTTTTTAAGGAACTTTTGCCTTGGGTTTGTTTAATCTCTCAGGCTAGAATGTATTCTGCCTTGGATGTTAGCTATTCCCACTACACTCTTCTCACACAACACCCATCCTCCACCCCACACTGATTTCCTTAGGAACAGAGGCTGGGTTTTCTTATTTTCTGTCTTCTTAATCCTGTCCCTCATATGTAGCAGGTAGTCATTAAATACTTACTGGATTGAACAAGTTCATTCAGAAGTTCTGCCTCAGATACAAACAAGTGAAAACAGCTCATGTCTACATCTATTTTGTAGCTACAAAACCCTTCTCCCCAAATCCCTCCAAACATGATAAGTGACAAGTCCCTTGATTTAAACAGTTTGGAATTTAGATACTTCCTTTTTTAGTCATTGCTTTGGTGAGAGAATGGGTGTAAGTGCTTTTTTAGTGCTTTTTTTTTTAAACTGTATTTCTAGTAAAACTAGAGAAATTGGTTGACATAGTTGCTAGAATACAGTGTTAACAAGACCAGAGTGTGTCATATGTAGATCAGTTCTCAAGAAACAGCTTCATGAAATATTCAGTGGGGGTTGCAGAGACAGAGAACAGAAGAAACCAAATTGACATAATGTTGGTAATTGCTGAATTTGGGTAATGGGTTCATGGAGTTCATTATACTATTCTTTCTACTATTCTGCATGTTTGAAATCCATAATAAAGAGTTTGAGAAAGAAGAAGAGGACAGATAGGTGAACACATGCAAGTTTAGCACTGGTCCTTGAAAGATATCTCAAAGCAGATTAGTTGCTGTTAAACTGAGTCAGTACTACTATCTAGTCCCAACCTATTTTTGACCTCTTCTGTTGATGAGGTATCAGGATGCCAAAGCCAAAAATTAGCACTATGCAGAATTGTACCATCCTGGCAACAAGCACCTGTTGCCCTGGTCCTGCCTTGCTTCCCAGCCCAGACCTGGTTTCTTGTAGTAAGGGACTGGGCTGGACCTAAGAAGAAGGAGAAGCTGTGCGGGGAGTGAGGGTGAGGTCAGAGCTCAACCAGGGTCTTTCCCTTCTGGCCTGAACCCTTTAGATTACTGGGAGATTCTAAAGGTAAGGATGTTCATTCATTCATTCATTTACTCATTCATTCATTCCACTAATGTTTGCTGAATATCTGCTAGAAGCCAGGTACTTTTCTAGTACGTGGGGATAGAGTAGTAAATAAAACAAAGCTCCAGGATTTAAGTAGCTCACCTGTTGGGATGAAGCAGAAGCATATGATAAACAAGTGGAATATATATGGAGAAAATTAACCAGAGAAGGAAGATAAAGAGTACCAGAAGTCAGGGTATTAAATTTTATTAGGGTGGTCAAGGAAGGTCTCACTGAAAGGGTAGCATCTAAGCAAAGACCCACAGGAAGTTAAGGGGTGAGCCAGGCATTTATCTGAGGGAAGTATATTCCCTCTGCTGTCAGAGAGCAAGTGCAAAGGCCCTGAGGCAAGAGTACACCTCGTATGTTCAAGAAACGTGAGGACACCAGTCATTATGGCTGCAGTAGTGTGAGAGAGGAGAAACAGCAAGAGATGTGGGTGGGAGTAGATTTGTGGTAAATCGTATTAGGCCTTATAGGCCCCTGGATTTTCTGTGAATTGTGAGTGAGATGGGAGCCATTGGAGGGTTCGAGGCACATAAGTGACATGATCTGACATAAAGGATCATTCTGGCTGCTATGTTGAGAATAGGTTGTAGTGGGCAAGAGGGGAAGGAAGGAAACTGATTAGGGAACTGCTACTGTGGTCCAGGCAAGGAAAGTGGGTAGCTCGGACCCAAAGTAAAAAGCCAAAGAGTGAGAAGTGCTTGAATTCTGGATATGTTTTGAAAAAGGAGCCAGTAGGATTTGCTGAAGGATTGAAAGTGGCATGTGAAAGAAATAGAGAAGTTGAGGATTGCTCCATCACTTTTGGCCTGAGCAGTTTAACAATGGAGTTCCCATTTACTGAAAAGGGGGAGCCTGGAAGAAGGGCACACGGTGAGGAAGGGAGCTAAGGTATTCACTTTTGAATATGTCAAGTTTGAGATGTTTGGGGACCTGGAAATATTGAGTAAGCAGCTACATATACAAGTCTCTCCGACTTGTTAGTGAATGTCTGCCCTTCTGGGAACTGAAAGAACACTGTTACTGGGCCAGAGACAAAGGAGCAGAGTGGAAGAGCACTGACGGCTCTGGCGTGGGACTCGGCTCTGCCCCCAGGTAGCCATGTGATCCTTTGGGACTCCTCTGGCAGCTCTGGCCTCTGTCTCTTCATCTGCAGAATGACTGCTTTAGACTAGAAATGAGCTGTCTTCTCAGCCCCTCCTGCTGTGAGAGCTGATGAAGCAAGCTTAGAGCAAGTGAGATAATGTATCTGTATATCTGAGAGCATGTTGTAAACTGCTGAGCTCTACACAGGGTAATATTATTGGTGCTGAGTCCTCCCTTCCTTCACTAAAGCAATACCCAGTGAATGCCTGCCATGTTCTGGGCTCTGGACACAGAGGATCCAATAACAGGGAGATATATCCGTGCCCTCATGGAACACTGCAGACGAGCCACCTGGTGTAGTAACTTCATTGCTGAGTGCAGAAGAAATGGCTGGGGTCTCACGGTCTGCTGTGGTGTTGGCCAGGGAAATCTTGTTCTTGAACTGGGTCTGGGAGAAAACTTTGTGGATGTCATAGATGAGGCAAAGTGGTAATTCAAGTGAGGAAAAAGTGGGCGTCCTATTTGGGGCTGGAGAAAGAGCTGGGATGGTGGGATTCAGTCCCTTCCCTCTTTCATTCCTTCACTCAGCATTTACTCTTCTGCCAGGAACTTCTTTTAGGGAGCTTATGTCTCTACGGTAGATGAAGGATTTCAAAGCCAATCTCAGAAGTTTCAATCAGATCTGATTCACAATAAGTGGAGCTGATTTAGGATTCAAATTTGAGCTAAAGAGCTCAGTTAGCTATGTGACCTAGTAGTGTTATTCATTTAGTATCTGTGGGCACATTCTTTGTAAGGTGCTAATTAAGCCGAAATGCTTGCTCTCTAAGAACTTGAATTATAAGCAGTTTAACTGTAAGTAGGAGTGTGTTATTTTCATCCCAAAAGAGTTAAGTTTGAGGGAAAAATAACATAACTGGCAGAGTAATCCCTTCACTGCATCTGGAAGCACAAACATCTTACCCTGTGTCATTTAGATGTTTATGTTTCTATTTAAGGAGAGTCTCTGACCAACTAAACAAGAATATAAGATATAAGGACTTCTTTGGCAGTCCAGTGGTTAGGACAGGTTAGGACTCTGTGCTTCCGTTGCAGGGGGCACAGGTTCAATTCCTGGTCAGGGAACTAAGATCCTGCATTCTGTATGCCTTGTGGTGCAACAAATAATAATATTTTTTTTAATACAAGGTATAGCCCATCTTAATGAACAGGATCCCTGGAGAAGGGAATGGCAACCTACTCCAGTATTCTTGCCTGGAGAATCCCATGGATAGAGGAGCATGGTGGGCTATAGTCCAGGGTCTCAAAGAATCAGACACGACTGAGCGACTAACACTTTCAACTTTCAATGAACAGGTCACTCACAAAATGAGAGTGGGTATGTAACCAGCATCTTGTGCAAGTAGCTCTTGTTTTCTGTCCTGTCTTTTTCTGGGATGAATGTTAGACCTCAGCACCTGAACCTTTTCTGGTGGGGTTAAGCATTGACAGATTGTTCTTTGGAGAACCTGGAGCCCCTGTAGTGCCATCAGCAATGCACACTTGCACCCGCCTCTCCTGGCCTTGCCAACATCGATGGTTGGATATTTCTTTTTTTTTTTTTTTAATTAATAGACTATTTCTTAGAGCAGTTTTAGGTTTACAGAAAAACTAAACAGAAAGTACAGAGAGTCCCTGTGTACTCCCTTTTTACGCACCCCCTACCCTAAGCCTCCCAGTTTCCCCCAGTTAGCATCTTACACTGGTGGGGTATATCTGCTACAATTGATGACCCAATGTGGAGGCATTATTATTAACTAAGTCTATAGTTTACATTGCTGAAACTCCAGTACTTTGGCCACCTCATGCGAAGAGTTGACTCATTGGAAAAGACTCTGATGCTGGGAGGGATTGGGGGCAGGAGGAGAAGGGGACGACAGAGGATGAGATGGCTGGATGGCATCACTGACTCGATGGACGTGAGTCTGAGTGAACTCCGGGAGTTGGTGATGGACAGGGAGGCCTGGCGTGCTGCGATTCATGGGGTCGCAAAGAGTCGGACACGACTGAGCGGCTGATCTGATCTGATCTGATAGTTTACATTATGGCTCACTCTTTGTGTTGTACACTCTGGATTTTCAAGTATCCACCATTATAGACTTGTGCAGAATAGTTTCACTGCTCTAAAAATGTGTTATGCTCTGCCTATTCATCCCTCCCCTCCTTCCCCTGCACCCTTGACAACCACTGATCACTTCACTGTCTCTTAAGTTTTTTCTTTTCCAGAATATCATATCATTAGAATGATACTGTATGTAACCTTTTCAGATTGGCTTCTTTGACTTAGCAAAGTACATTTTAAGGTTCCTCTGTGTCTTTTCGTGACTTAATAACTTTTCTTTTTATTGCTGAATAATATTCCGTAGTATGAATGTACCACAGTTTGTTTATTGAAGGATGTATTGATTGCTTCCGGTTTAGGGCAATTATGAATAAAGCTGCTAAATAAATAAACATCCATGTGCAGGTTTTTCTGTAGACATAAGTTTTCAACTCATTTGGGTAAATACCTAGGAATAGGATTTCTGGATCTTATTGTAAGAACATGTTTAGCTTTGTAAGAAACTGCCAAACTGTCTTCCAGAGTGCCATTTTGCTCTGCCATTCTGCATTCGCACCAGCGTTTGGAGTTTGCAGTGTTCTGGGTTTTCAGCTCCTGTAGTAGGTGTGTGGTGATATGTCATTGTTTATTGGCTGTGAATACTTTCACTTTGATTTTTGGTAATTCCATAAGTATAATATCATCATGATTATTCTTTCTTGTTCTTTAATTACTAATGAGAATGAACCTTTTTTGTGTGTTGTTTACTTAATATTAGTGTTTTTTTGCTTGTGTGAATTCATATCGTCCAGGGGAAATTTGGTATTATTCTTGGAGGTTTGTAAGTGTCTGCACGTGGCTTTTTCTCTGCCTGGGTTTTTTTTTATTGTGGTAAAATACACAGAACATAAAATGTACCATCTTAACCATTTTTAAGTGTACAGTTCAGTTACATGTTTGTTTTTTTTTTTTGGAGTGTAGTTGATTTACAGTGTTGTGTTAGTTTCTGCCAAACAACAAAGTGAATCAGTTACACATGTGCATATATCTGCACTTTTTTATATTGTTTTCCCACACAGGTCATTACAGATTATTTAGTTCCCTGTGCTATACAGTAGGTCCTTATTAGTTATTTATATGTGTTTTTAATATCATGCCTTATATTTTATTTCTTTAATATTTCCCCCTAATGCTGAGGGTTTTTTTAAAGCCAACTCTTCTGACTTAGATTTCTTTGCTTCAGAGGGCCAAAACTACCTTCTCTTCCTGTTTGAGATCTGGATATTATTCCATTTTGATTAACTGATAATATAAATTTAACCTTTTTGTCCCAGAGTGATGTTTTAAATAACACGATGTTTCTAAATAACTGTGATGATCCAGTCCCTTCTGAAACTGTCAAATAGCCTGTCTCAAGCACGCAGTGACCCCAAGCTGAATTCCAGTAACAATTCAAATGTAACCTCCTCATATCTGTATTAATTTGTTTGTTGATATAAAGTGATATCCTTAGGATAACCCTTCCAGATTGCCTTTTTTTCTGGACTTTTCTTTTCATGGACTAAAGGTGAGTTTGAAACTAAGCCATGATTGCTCTGTAGAGTGTTTACAAACTAAGGTGCTAAATTCACTTAAACATTTGTCTGAAAATTAGATTTTTAAGTTATCTGTTTTAGTTTAAAATGAATGCCATTTTGCAGTAAAGGAGACTGTATTTTCATTGACTTTTTTGGAATTAAAAATAATCCATTTTGCCCAATTACTCCCTTTTCTGTGACTACTTCAAACCTGTAAAATTGCAGTAGCCAAATAGGAACCATACTAAAAAGCACTTTGGGCTTTTAACATCAGTGTGCCTTTTGGAAAGAGATGTTTAGCTGGTGTTTTAAATGTGTTTCTGTTATTAATTTCCTGTTTTCTCTTTAGTTTTTGGAAACCCACAGAACCAAGCCTGTTTCACTACGGGTTTTGTGTATGCACTGAAGTCTTTTTCTATAATAACAAACACTGAATCATTTTACTACAGCCCTTCCAAATCTGCTTCTCATTTGTTTGCCACTTGACTCCCTCAGTCTTTGTCCCTCCCAACCTAATGTCGCTTTGTCCTTTCTGAGAAGTTTTCTGTATTTCCACATTAGTAATTATCTGAGTGAAAATTGTCATTTTTCCCCCCAAAGTTGAACATTTCTCTGTTTCCAAGCAAACGTTTTCTTTTTTTCTTTTTTTGGCTCCTCAGTACCCTCTGGGCTGACAGAGTCCAGAAACCCTATTTCAAATGTTCCCAGAATTCGGGTTAGCAGAAAATGATAGACTAGCAAACAGGTGCCTGTAGTCCAGGTGAAGCCCTGCTTAGGTGTGGGTCAGATTAGATTTGAACCATGACATAGTGGAGAAGCACATGGCTACTCTTTCATTTCCCATCTGTCATACCTCTTATTTTTCTGCTTTAAGGACACAATTTAAGCCCATCTTTTTTCACAGGGAAAGATTCAATGTATCTAAAAAGTTTTCGTAAATGTTCTCTCTCTGGTAACTATAATTTATGTTTACAAGAGGAAACACATTTATATATTATGAAGTCATGGAGCTGTTTCCTGCACCAGAACCAACAATACGTTAAGTTCATTTAAAAGTGCAACAAACAGGAACTGGACTTGCTGCTAATTCTGGGTGTGTCAGTCTCCCTTCTCATCCCTACCTTTTGTCTTGGCTCTTATTCCTCACCACACCTCCCCCTAGACTAGCTCTCCATTCGGCTCAGGTCATTAGGGAGCTGGTAAAAATTACACCCTCCAAAAAGAAAAGGTAGCAGCTACTCCTGCTCCCCCCGCCCAGCTCCCCCCTGCCCTTTGTCAGAGGGCCAGGGGAGTTACAAATCTGAAGTGTCCAGTACAGGCAGGAACTGCTCAGACCCAGCCATCCTCAGGCAGTGACAAGCCTTCTTTGGCTCTGCCAATGTCCCTGCGGTAGTACTGGCACAGGAGGCTTCGGAGTTGACCATTATTTAACAAAAGAAAGGAAGAAAAATGGCAATCAGACACTTGTATGTGCCTGGCAGCCAAGAAGCAACTTCTCACCATCCGCAGTCAGGCACTGTTGGAAGGAGGATTCAGCGATCCGGAAGGGCTAGAGAGCAAGAGGGGACTGTTTTATTAAAGGTTTATGTTATGAGGCTTAAGGAGGAAAACTGAATATTTAGCCTGGACATGAGAACATGTAAAAGAGTAGGGATTTGTTTTCTTTGAGTCTAAAAAGCGTTATTTTGGGAAATGTGGCTGCTAGCTGTTCCCTCCTTCTATGTGGTCAGGTTGAGAAGAACCAGGATTAAGTTGCAGTGGGTGAGATGAAAGTTAAACAACCAGTATTCAAGTGTTCTAAGCGCTGATGTTGTGTTACAGTGGATTAGCAAAAGGAGGAAATAAACCAGATATTAAGAGGTATGGACTCTGGGGCCAGCCAGCCTGGCTTAGATCCTGGCTGCAGCACTAACTTGTTCTAGGACCTTGAGCAAATTACTCCACCTCTAAGCTTCAGTCACCTCAGCTGTAAAATGGGGATAGTGTACTCATTTCCTCATAGGATTGTTTTTAAGATTAAAAAAGATAGTATAGATAGAGTACTTTAAACAGCAGCTGACATGTATTAAGGGGTGTATATTTAATAAATGTAATTACATGAATGGTGGCAAGGATTTTAGGGTCATTTGGGCCAACAGTTCATTTTACAGATGAAGAGGCAATAACAGGAGGTGAAATTGAGGTTACGAGCCTTTCTACAGATACCAGGCTGTTGTCAGTACTCCTAGCTGTTATAGGAATACTCATTGCTTCAGAAGCATATCCCTTTAGGTTCCCCTTTCACCCGCTTCCCTAGAGCCAGCATTTCTCGGGTAATCCCTGTGTGCCTTCACTGCGCTAAATGCTGACGTATGTGACCTCATTTCATCCTGACAGTAACGTGACAAAGACGCCACTGTTATCCTCATTTTGTTTTTAAGATGTATCATCTAAATTTCAGAGAGGTCCAGTTACTTTCCAAGGACACACAGCTTGAAAGAGGCAAAGTCTGAGTTAGAACCAAGACTGACAGCAGAGCCTGTGTTGTTAACCATGGCACAGATTTTCCTCAGAAAATCTCAGTAGAATACAGATGAGCTAAGTTAAACCAGCCATTGCCTCAGCAGCCACAGGGCCCAGCCATAAAGATCTGAGGCTGGTTTGTAATCCCGACATAGGTCTCTCAGGTGTATTATTTCTGATACAGTGCTGTTAATATGAAAACAGTTCCCCAAAAGAACTTATCTCCCTGGTTAAGAGAATGAAAGTCGAAGGTCCTGGAGCAGTCCAGTAGTGGCCAGGCCCAGGGCTTTCATGAGGTAGGGACCATGTTGGGGGTCATCAGGACTCTGGGCAACACTGAGGTCACTGCCAGGATCCGAGCAGACCAGAAAAGATGAATCATGTATCGGAATTCCTACCTAGACCAATGGTTCCTTACCTCCTTCAATCCCTGTAAGACTCCAATGACAGTCATGACTCTCCCCTCTTCAGAAAAATGTGCAAGCTCACACACCAAAAACGTGTTATCAGGTGGCTTCAGGGTTCGTAAACTCTAGCTAAAAACCTCCGTATTAGGCAGCAGAATAGACTCCTTAGGAGTACTGCTCTGGTGCCAGGTGGGCTGGATTCAAATCCTTTTCTTTCATTTACTAGCTGTGCAACCTTGAGTAGAGCTTCAACTCCCTCAACTGTAAAATGAGGATAATAGTATTTAATTAAAGGGTCAGTGTGAGGATTAAACAGGTTACCAAATTTAAATGCCTAGTACATGGTTAGCTCCCTGGCCGTGTTCACTATCAGTGATAGTAGCATTGCTGTCCCCAGAGCTTAGCCCATTCAGTAAATGTTATGGACAGAAGGTATGAATCATTCTGGTGGAGATGCCGAGTCTAGCAGAGACCGTCCCCACCAGTGTGTCACAGACGGGCTGTAGTTATGTCAGGGTGCTTACCCACTCAGCCCTTGGAACTGCCAAAGCTCTAGCTGGTTGCTCATGACTTCAAGCACCAGCACCCAAAGTGTGACATACAAATATCCTCACTGGGTGCCCTGATGTGATAACAGGTTGGGCAGCACTGATTGAGAAGATGAGCTGGCAGCTAGTAAGAGTCCAGTAGGCCGTGCAGACTTCGAGCCCGGGAGAATCCTATGGATGGGTGGCAAAGAGAACCTTGCCCTGGAGCAGGGCTCCGGTACTCCGTCCCACAGCAGACGCACGTGTCAGTGCTTCCCTACTGGGACAAGGACTGGCACGTCACAGCTCGAGGATTTGTGGAGAGCCCGCAGTGAGCCAGGAACTGGGTTTGGAGCCCGAAGTCTTGTGTAGGCAACGTGTATTAAAGAAGAAGAGGTAGGCATGTGACCCTGGGACTGTGAGTGCCAGGAAAACGTGGTGGCCAGGGCTGCAGGGACTTCTGAGGGGACCAGCCTTGCCTGCAAGGTGAATGAATTCTTAGGGTGATAGGAAGCCACTGAAGAGTTTTAATCAAGGAAGTAGTAGGTTTAGATTTGTACTTTAAAAACAAGGCATTCTGACACAAAATTTGAGTGAGAAACAGGCAAGAATTTATTGACACATATTAGGAGGTTCTTATATTAGTCAACAGGTGAGGTGATACTCACCTGGAATTAGGTACCTTGACCTTCTTGTCTGTCTTTTAATTATTTAAATTGAGGTATAATTGACATGCAACATTATATTTGTTTCAGGTGTACAACATGCAGCAGTATCTGTATATTGTGAAAGGATCACCACAGTCAGTCAGTTAACATCCAGCACCATATGCAGTTACAGAATTTTTTTCTTGTGATAAAACTTTTAAATTTTATTCTCTTAGCAACTTTCAAGTATGCAATACAGTTTTATTAACTGTAGTCATCATGCTGTACCTTACATCCCCCGGGACTTATTTTGTAACTGGAAGTTTGTGCCTTTTCACTCCCTTTACTCATTTTACCTACCGCCAACCCCTGCCTTTGGCAGTCACCAATCGGCTCTCTGTATCTATGAATCTAATTTTTTTAAGGATTCCACATATAAATGAGATCATACGGTGCTTATTTTTTCTCCGCCTGACTTATTTCACTTAGCGTAATGTCCTCAAGGTGCATCCATGTTGTTGAAATGGCAAGATACTATTCTTTTTGTGGCTGAATAATATTCCAGTCTGTGTGTGTGTGTGTGTGTGTGTGTGTGTGTGTGTGTGGTGTAGCTCTTTCTTTATCCATTCCCCCATCAGTGGACACTTAGATTGTTTCCATGTCTTGGCCATTGTAGATAATGCTGTAATGAATATGGAAATGCATATATCTTTTCAAGTTAAGGTTTTTGTTTTCTTTGCATAAATGCACAGAAGTGGGATTGCTCGATCAAATGGTAATTCTACTTTAAATTTTTTGAGGAATCTCCATACTGTTTTCTATAGTAGCTACACCAATTTACATTCCCACCAATAGCACACAGCGTTCCCTTTTCTCCACATCCTTGCCAAAACTTATTTTTTCTTGTCTTTTTGGTAATAAAACATTCTGATAGATATGAGGTGATATCTCATTATGGTTTTGATTTGCATTCCACTGGTGATTAGGGATGTTGAGCATCTTTTCATATACCTACTGGGCATAGAAAGCTGTCTATTCATATCATCTGCCTGTTTTTTCAGTTGGAGTGTTTGGCTTTTTGCTACTGAGTCATTTGAGTTCTTTGTGTATTTTGCATATTAGCCCCTTATCAGATACAGGATTTGCAAATATTTTTACCATTTAATAGGTTGCTTTTTCATTTTATTGATGGTTTCCTTTGCTGTGCAGAAACTTTTTAGTTTTTTTAGTCCCAATTGTTTATTTTTGTTTCCTCTGCTTTTGGTGACAAATTCCAAAAAGAAATCATTGGCAACTTACCACCTATGTTTTCTTCTAGGAGCTTTATGGTTTCAGGTTTTAAATTCAAGTCTTTAATCCATTTGAATTAATTTTGTGTATGGTGTAAGATGGTGGTATTCCTAGACTTCTGAGGATAAAGGGGGAATCAAGAATGACCCCACTGGGAATCCCTTGGTGGTCCAGTGGTTAGGACTCTGTGCTTTTACTGCAAAGGGGCTAGGATCAATCCCTGGTCAGCAACTAAGATCCTGCAAGCTGCATGGCCCCCCAAAAAAGAATGACCTCACTGATTCTTGGTGAATGGATGGATCTGAGCACAGGAGAGATATCAGAATGGTCACAGAGAACCAGCAACCCCGGAGTTGGCCTCCTGCCTTCAGTGAGTCTCCCTTCTAGGGGAGTGAATTTAAAAGTGGGTTTTATAAACAATTGACTTGTTTATTTACTGATCTGTTTGGCTGCACTGGGTCTTGGTTGCGGTATGCAGGATCTTCAGTTGTGGCATGTGGTTTCTAGTTCCCTGACTAGGGTTCAAACCCCTGCCCTGTGCTTTGGGAGCACAGAGTCTTAGCCTCTGGCCTAGCAGGGAAGTCCCTAAAAGTGGGTTTTGATTAATGAAATCTTAATTTACAACCAGTTTGGCTGGCATGTTTCTCTTGAATGCTCAGTTTTTAGAATTCTTAAATGTGTATATTTCGAACTCTTAATAAAAGCCAACATAGTTCTCTACTTTGAAGAATTCATCTCTTTTTCTTCTTCTTCTTGGCTGGCCTCATTCACTGTCCCTGTGTGTCCTTGTGGCAGGAGGAAGCCATGCAGCTCATAATATGACACTGTCCATTTTCTCAGATCTGTGACGCAAAAGGAAATCTCTAACCTCAGCTGTGGCTCCGGTGCTGGAAAGAAGCCAACTTCATGTCTGACTGCACAGGCAGGAGTTTGCCATGGAGAGCTTGGGGCTGCAGACAGTGACCCTCAGTGATGGGACGACGGCCTATGTCCAGCAAGCTGTCAAAGGTATTTCTGCGGACTGCAGAATCCTGCCCTGTCCTGGTCCAAGAGTCTCATGACCACCCTGCCCTCTTGCCTACTTGCTACAACTTTCTCTGCATGAGAATATCTCAAGGTGATTGATGAAAAAGTAACTCTAAAATATAATGCCACCTAGGGAGGCTAGAAAATCAGATTAGCCTAGCTACAGGAGCCAAGATTCCCTTATGTGTGGTAAGAGGTTCATAAATATTTCTGGCATGGATGAACACAGTGCTGCTTGTGACTTCCTGCTTTTCAAATATTCCCTTTCCAGTTTTCTCAGTTCTTTCTAGAAGCAGTTCATTTTAATTTAAGCAAGTTTAAGCAATCAAACTATCTTCTGAGCATGTGCAACATACTCTTTAGGTTCAGGGTAGGGGGCCCCACTAGGGTGACCAGAAAAAGTCTACAGGGCACATAGTTAAATTTTAATTACAGATAAACAATGAATAATTTTGTAGTGTAAGTATGTTCCAAATACTGTATGAGAAAGCTATGTATAAACATAAGATTAAATACTAAAAGCAATAACATACTAATACCAAGTACTAAAAAAAAAAAAAAAAATCCTTCACTGTTTATCTGCAATTCAGATTTACCTGAAATTCAAATTCTCAAGGAACTTAAATTCAAGGGGGCATGGAGTCAGAACAGAGCATTATTGAAGAGCAGGGCCTTTTGGCCAGGACACTCAGTGTCCTGACAAGCTCCTTCTTTTCGCCAGCATTTACAGGCACGCCAGATGGCATGTGGGTCTTTCTTGGACAGCACTGGCCAAACACTGCCTCGTTCCTTCTCTTTATTTTGCCTTTTCTGCACTCTGTGAGCACCGCCATCCTCATTTCTCCACTGTCATTGCAACAGTGCCCTCCTTCATTTCAACACATTGTCAAAATGTATTTCAAGTCCCAAGCTTATAAATTGTTGATTTCATTTTAAATCGGCTGCTTCCTGATGACAACAAAGAGGCTCCTTAATAGCATCGATAGGCTTTTTCCATATGATGACGTGTGGAGCTGGCTGGCTTTATTTTCTTGAGAATGGACTTCTCTAGAATACTTGTGAAGCCTGCAGCCTTCCCATTGGAGGTCTTTGCCCTCTCACAGCAGTCTCAGCGGGATGGAAGAATTCAGGACCTGCATTTACTCTATGGACCCGGCTATTCCCCTTGCCTCAGTCTTCTGTTACGAATTAATGGTTGAATGAATGAAAAAACAAACAAGTGGCTGTGCTTGGCCTTGGAAAGCCACTCTCTTTTCTTATGTCTTTCCTTCTTATGTCTGGATGATCTCTTTACCTCCCCCACCTCCCCATTTATATCTTTCTCTTGTCACTCTTCCTGGCTCTGTTCTCTTCTTCCTCCATGGTGCTATAGTGTGTCCTTACATGCATGCACACACACACTCACACCCAACAGATTTCGTACTGCTTAGAGTAGAGCTGGCCTTGAGGAACCAGAACTTCACTGTCCTGAAAGGCAGCTCTCTTGCAGGTGAGCTCCTTTGATGCTCTCAACCAGTGCACTTTCATCTCTGTCAGCAGGCAGCTCTGTCTGGGCCCAGCTTAGCCAGCCGGAAGCCCTAAAATGTTATGAGACTTACCTATAAACAGGGTAAGCATGAAATGTGTTATTCAAAGCTGACACTTTGGAGAGTGGAAGAACATGCTCTGAATAAAGGCACCGGGACCACTCTGGGCAAAACGGAACCTACAGTCACCTCTGCAGTGGGGTGTAAGGGTCCTGACAGCTCTTCTCCCCACCACCAGCACCCCACTCCTCTCCGCATTGTCATCTCTGCTTGTTAGAAGTTCTAGGTTGAGAGTTTTCCCTTAATAACTCTTCTCGGCATCTTGTTTCCTGTCTTGCAACAGTACCCACTCTCCTAGCAGAAGCTCTGCTGATACTTTCAGATCCCCAAGTACTAGTGCCCTTGGCAGGGCAGCCTGCTGCTTGCTGGGCAGGAGGGAAGAGGGGGTTGCCCTCCCCTCGTCTCAGCTGTGTTTCTCTCCTACTTCCTACCTTTGTCACCGCCTTACCTACTCTGGCTGGGTTGTGGAACTATTAGTTACAGACCCAAGAAAACTCAGTTTGGGGACAAGTTTGAGAATTCTTCTGAGGGGTAGACATCAGCAGAGGTGAGCCAGAAGTAACTGTCTGGTCTTGAAACGTGTAAGTAAATGAACAAGGAAACCACTTGTCATTGAGTCTTCAGTCTCCCTTCTTTGCTTTCTCACTTCCTTTATCCCTTCTCCCTCTCAAACTCCCTGGACATAAGGAGAGGCCTATATAATTCTAATTCTAAATCTAAGAGCCTTTTGCTCTCAGGAGAGGAAATGGAGGCACTGCTGCTGCTACTGCTAAGTCGCTTCAGTCGTGTCCGACTCTGTGCGACCCTATAGACGGCAGCCCACCAGGCTCCCCCATCCCCAGGATTCTCCAGGCAAGAACACTGGAGTGGGTTGCCATTCCCTTCTCCAGTGCGTGAAAGTGAAAAGTTACAGTGAAATCGCTCAGTCGTGTCCGACTCTTAGTGACCCCATGGACTGCAGCCTACCAGGGTCCTCCATCAATGGGATTTTCCAGGCAAGAGTACTGAAGTGGGGTGCCATTGCCTTCTCTGAATGGAGGCACAGAGAAGTTAAATAAGTTGTCTAAGATCACACAGCTAGTAAGAGGTAGAGCTGAAATTCAAACCCAGGAGGTCTGGACTGGTTGTAGAGCCCTGTGCTTTTTTGTGTGGGCGGGGGTGCTGTGCTGGGCACTTGTTGCTGCACAGGCTTTTCTCTAGTTGCAGCGAGTGGGGACTACTCTCTAGTTGCAGTGGCTTCTCTTGTTGCAGGGCTCTACGGCACTCAGGCTTCAGTAGTTGCTGCATGTGGGCTCATTTGTGGCTCCTGGCTCTACACCACAGGCTCATTAGTTGTGACACATGAGCTCAGTTGCTCCATGGCATGTGGGATCTTCCTGGACCAGGGATCAAACCTGTTTCTCCTGCATTGGCAGAGGGATTCTTTCCCATTGAGCCACCAGGGAAGCCCCAGAGCCCATTGCTTTTAACCTGTAAGTTATACTGCCTTATCAGAGGGTCTTGGTCTTGGCATACTGCCGCAGTGGGAGACAAGGGAACATATTTTGATTTAGTTAATTTGAGTCAGATCTGAATTTGGATCCATTTGGGGCCTTTCCAGATTTCAGGGAATCCTTTGCTGTTTAGCTCAATCTCAGCAGCTTACTGCCAGGTTGGAAGTCCCTGCTTTGTGTGGCATGGGTAGAATAATAAATGAAGTTGCTCCTCCTGTGAGTGACTGAAGGGGAATCTTCTGGGAGCTTAGGATTCTTCATGGCAGGATGTCTCTGCCTTGGTACCTCTGAGGCCCAGACCTGGGAGGCAGGGAGTGAGGTAACATGGAGAATGTCTAAGCTGTGCTTAGACATGCAGACTGTGCCTCCAACAGGCCTGTACTAAAGCAGGCAAGTGTTCCTCAGCCCTCTTCTGGGCCTGGCCCACTTCTCTCCATTTCTGCCCCCGCAGGAGACAAGCTTCTTGAAGGGCAAGTGATCCAGCTTGAGGATGGGACCACTGCATACATTCACCAAGTGACAGTGCAGAAAGGTGAGGGCATCCCAGGACGCCCCTGCCACATGAGCGAGGCCAGGCAGCCTCCACTGAAGGAGCCCTGCTCCCTGACCCCAAGCTCCAGAGAAAGGCAGGCATTGCTCTCATTACAGAGCCTCTTTCCTTTGAGGATGGACAACCCGTGCAGCTGGAAGATGGCAGCATGGCCTACATACACCGCACACCCAAAGGTGGGGTCACAGTCCTCATGACTGGTGAGAAGGAAGGGAGGCAGAACTGGCCGTGGTTGGGGGATAGCATTGTGCACCCTGGGAGCTGGGGCGGAGACATGGAGCCGTGGGCCCCACGCTCACCTGGATTAGCAGGCACCCCTGCCTTTCCTGGCGTGGACCGCAGGAGCAGCTGCTTCTGCCCCTAGGAGCCTGAGCATGGGAGTCCATGGCCTGGGCCTGGCGGCTCTAGCTACAGCACAGCCACAAAGTGTTAAGGCTTTAAATGGGATCCAATAATATCCAAAACCAGGACCACATACTTTTTTTACATTTTTTAAGAATGAAGCTTTTAAGGTACTGAAGAATAATGGTTTATTTCTTCCACAAGTAGTTTTTTGAGCAATTGCATGCCAGGCACTAGGTGTGGAGTATACAAAAGAGAACAGGGTCAGACATAGTCCCTGCTCTCCTAGAATCTAGTGGCGGAAAGGGCTTGAAATGAACCATCATGAACTGATCACTACAAATGGGGTTCAGACTCAGGGAGGGCTTTTCTGAGAAAGTGACGCTTGGGCTGGGAGCTGGAGGATGGAGTGGGCCTAGCTGGGAAAGAGCAATGGCAAGAAGGGTTCAGTACTCCAGACGGAAGGAACAGCATGTGTGACCCGGAAACGGGTGGAGGTGGGCAGGGAGAAAGAAGGGCACATTCATGGAACTGCCAGGAGCTTGAGTCTTGGAGGGGAGGGCAGAGTGGGTGAGGTGAAGCCAAACAGAGAGGATGGGCCAGAGCACTGGGGCTGCAGAATAAGGGTTTGGGTTTTTATCCTGAGGCCAATGGACATGGTTGAACTGTTTAGGCTGTTGGGTAACAAGACCACACGTGTGTCCTGCAAAGCTCCTTCTGGATGCTGTGCTGCCTGGAGGGAACTAGATGGGGTGAGGGGCCACCAGTCAGGAGGTTCTCATGGTCATCTCAGCCAAGATGATGGTCCTTTCAGGTCCTCACCAAGCTTGTGTGTTCCCAGTGAGTACTCCATAGGAGACCTCATCCTTAGGAGAGGTGGCCCCAGAGGGAGGGCCAGCCAGAGTGGACCACCAAGGTGAGGGAGCAGGAGAAACCAGAGGCTAAACCCTCCTCGGTATATGTACCTCTCCTTACCTCAACGCCCAGGTCCCAGCCGCATCTCTTGCCCTTGTGCAGCTTCTGGGCTAACCGCATGTTCCCTGCAGAGGGCTATGACCCCAGTGCCCTGGAAGCCGTCCAGCTGGAAGATGGCTCCACCGCCTACATTCACCACCCCGTGGCTGTGCCGTCAGATGGCGCCATCCTGGCTGTGCAGACAGAGGTGGGCCTGGAGGGCCTGGCCGCAGAGGATGACGAGGGCTTCAGTGCGGACACAGTGGTGGCCCTGGAGCAGTATACCAGCAAGGTGAGCTCTCTAGATGACAGGGTTAGTCCTGTGCCTGCACATGGCCAGGGCTACTCCCTGTGACCCGCAGCCTGGCTCCCCCGACTCATCTCTCACGGGTCATCTTCTTGGGCAAGAGTCACAGCCCAGCTGGGGCCCGCCAACAGCTGTGTACACTCCCACTTGTTTATGCGTCTCTGCAGAGGGAAGGCAGCTGTAAGAAACAGTGATACCCATACGGTGGGAACTTAGGCCCAGCTTCACTTTGGCTGCACTGTCTGAGAAAACCTTTGCCAGCGACTTTTATTAGTTTTCCAGTTCTCTGAGGTCAGATGTTCTTGTGTTTATTTCTTTTCTGCGACTATTAAGTCATTTGGGAAAATAACCTCTGTAGGCAGTGACGAGAGCAGATGTAGCGGAGCAGCTGGGATTCTTGGAACCCAGGGCTTGCACAGTAGCTCAGCTGCAAAGGAAAAGGATCTTGGCTTTCCAAACATTAGTCAGTCTAGGCTCTCTTTGCCTGGGCCGTGGTCCTGCCTGTAGGGGAAGCCAGTTCAGAGATCTGAGAGCCTTCCAGACCAGGGTCCTCCCTGCCCGGCCGAACTCCAGCGCCTCAAGGTGGATGTAGCAGGGCTTCCTGGAGCGTGCATTTTACCCAGGGGACTGGGGGAGTTGTTTTTATAATTAAACTAGAATGGCTATATCATAGAGGAGAAGAGGAAGTTGAAAAGACACTACAAAACTTCGCAGTAGGCCCCTCTGGGCTATGCCCACTCCCACCCCCATTCTGTAAGGTGTATTTTAGAAGCTTACTGCTGTTGGGAAGACAACCAAGCTTTAACTGTAAGCCCTGAAATCTGTGTGGGCTCTGCCTCTGCCATGTGCTGCCTCAGTCACTCCCCTCCGAGGCCTCAACTTGTTCCCATCTCATATGATGAGTTGGGGCCAGATGATCTCAGAGGGTCACTTCTAGCCCTGAAGTTTTTTGATTCCCTCAAGAACCAGTGGGACATGGGAGTGAAATCTGAACGCTTGACTGGGTTCGCCTGGCGAGCAGGCCCAGCCACCTGTGGCCCTCTCCTGCCACCCACCAGCTACTCGAGTGTCCAGGAAACTTTGTCAGCTGCCTGACCCCTTGACCTGGAGCTGACTATACAGACCCGCTGTGGATTTGGCCTCCCTCCTTTGACTCCTGCTCACCATGCCTTCCAGAGTTCAGTTTCAAGAGCTCCTGGGAAGGCCACAGTGTCCCAAAAACAAAGGCTAAGGGACAGTTCCAGCAGGACTCTGCCCAAGAAAGCACAACATTAAGGCTCCCTGAAGCCAGAGGCTGGTGTGGAATGGTTTTTGGCAGGAGAGAGGGAAAGGAAGGGCTTGTCAGTAGCCAGGTGCTACAGGTAGAACGGGGCTTCTGGGAGGACTTGCAGGTCCCTGCCCTGGGCACCTGTGCACTTTGTTGGTTGTGGCCACCTCGCTTCTGGTGAGCCGAGGTGAGCTTGTCCCCATAGCCAGCCCCTTGGCAGTGCCCCTTCCAAACATGGGTTTCCCCAGGGAGGAAGGAATCTCTTCCTATCAGAGGATAAACGTGTCCAGAGCAGCAGCCTCCACGGTCAGAAGGGGGGCAGCTGGCCCTCAGCCCAGCTCGAGTGTGGCCATTGCGGCCACTCCTCCCCCCGCCCTACCTGCCCATCTAAGAGACGCCCTTTCTCCCCAAGATGTCAGAGCCCCAGTGACATTTAATCGTCTCTCTGTCCATCAGAGCTGGTGGTGACTCCACTGGCCAGCCCTGTTCCTTCTGCAGCAGGCTCAGCGTCTGTTCCATCTGTCTAGATCGATCACCCAGGTTGCGCATCTCCCCCTTGGTAGGTTTAACCCTGTTTATTGGGTCTTAAGCTGCCAGCTGGGCCCTGTGTCCCACCTCGTCCCTTCCTTCTTTGAGGAGAATACATATAGGGACCCCAAGATTTTTTCCCCTCAGGTTCTGCATGAGAGCCAGGCTCCTCATAATGGCAAAGGACAACAGGTTGGGGACAGAGCATTCCGCTGCGGCTACAAGGGCTGTGGGCGTCTCTATACCACCGCGCATCACTTAAAGGTAAGGTGGCTGCAAAGAGCTCTCAGCCTTGCTGTCTTCCCAGCAGGCTGCAATCCTGCCTTCCTGCTTTGACTGGAACTGGTCCCTGACCTCAGGTTGCTCATTGCCTCCTGGAAGGAAGAGATGAGCGTACAGGAATGTCAGCACGGGGGGCTGTGACACGCGTGAAGAGTGCATGAGGGAAGAGAATCAGGGAAGGCTCCCTGGAGGGGGCATCTCCACTGAAGAGGAAGCAAAATAAAGGAGGTGGCCAATGCTAATATTCTGGGCCCTAAAGAAACCGAAGAGCCCATTCATACCCTCTCGCCTCTGAATGACATGGTTGCTTGTCCTCACAGGTGCACGAGAGAGCTCATACCGGTGACCGTCCATACAGGTGTGATTTCCCCAGCTGCGGAAAGGCCTTTGCCACAGGTAACCTACCTGGATGGAGACCAAGGTGGACTGCTTCCAGTTGAGGGTAAAGGGCCCTAGATTAGCTCTGAATGTTCCCTCAAGGGAGCCAAGCACCAGGCTGCCTTCCGGAAGAAACTGCTGTCTCAGTGCTCCAGCTGCAGGGCACTATCACTGCAGGAAACCTGTCATGGAGGCAAGAAGCAACCCTGACACAGACCAGTGGGGGGTGCCAGTGGTTGGAGGGCTTGCCTCCCTCTGGACTTCATTTTCCCTCAGTTGAGGCCCTGAGGTCATAGGTTCTCTGGGTCTCCTCTTCCACGGGTTCTGGAATGGCGCCAGCTGGCCCTGGACAGGGCAGGGAGCAGGAACCGCTGCCGCAGCCCCACTTCTGTACCCAGACAGTGGCAGGACGGAGGCAGACACGGGCGCTTTGTGCCAAAGGAGGCCCAGAGCCTCACGGGGCACACCTTAAGGGAGAGCGCCCCTGCCTTAGGAAGGCAGATGCTAAAGATGAGGCCCCACCCAGTGCTTTTCTCACCCCTCCCCTTCCCCCGGGACAGGATATGGGCTGAAGAGCCACATGCGCACCCACACTGGTGAGAAGCCATACAAGTGCCCAGAGGAGCTGTGCAGCAAGGCCTTCAAGACCTCAGGAGACTTGCAGAAGCACGTCCGGACCCACACTGGTAGGCCGGGCCCTGCCCGCCCAGCCCAGTTAGGGCCTGGCCCCAAGCCCGGGGCTCACCCCGCTCTGCGGGACCCCTTGCTGAGCCGCCCTCACACGTGGGTCTCCACAGGTGAACGCCCCTTCCGGTGCCCCTTCGAGGGCTGTGGCCGCTCCTTCACTACATCTAACATCCGCAAGGTACATGTGCGCACCCACACAGGCGAGCGGCCCTACACCTGCCCCGAGCCCCACTGTGGCCGTGGCTTCACCAGCGCCACCAACTACAAGAATCACGTGCGCATCCACACAGGTGGGCCAGCTGGCATGCGCGGGCCTCCCCCTCTGAGGCCCCAGCCCCTCTACCAAAGGCTTCTGACCTGAGACACCTTCTCAACAGAGGGTTGTTGCAGGCTGGTCCGCGGGCGGGGCACAGGGTCCCGAGGTTCCAGCTGTGCCCCCAGAACCGCTCTTTCACTTGCAGTGAGCGAGCAGTTCCTCCATTACCAGTTGGGGCTGATCTGATGGGCACTGCTGGCCTTGTCAGCCCCCTGCCCCCATCTGCACCCACCTGAAATCCGCCCCCTCCAGCGGAGCTCCCAGATAAAGGCCAGGGTCAGGCACAATGGGGAGAGAGCAGAGTGGAATGTCTTCAGCTCCTCACGTCGTCCACTGTCCATGTGACTCCCGTGTATCCTCACCCACCCCAGTGTTACGTCCCTGTCTAGCTTCTGTCATCTCTCGGACGCACGCGTCCCCTCCCTCTGCCGTCATACCTGGCACGTCCCCGTCAGTCATCCCTCTCTGTCTCCTGCTTCTGTTCACAAGGCCCTGGTGCCCCTCACCAGCCCCTTCACTAGCCTCAGCCTTGCCCACCCCCCTGTCTTCTCTCCCCCTTGTCTGCAGGCCCCGTGGTCCCACACTCACTTCCTCTGTCTCTGCCGCTGGCCATCTTCCCCAGCTCTGTCCCTTCAGAGTCCCAGATCCCAGTCCCTCTTCCTCCCTCTGGCTCTCTCTTCACCAACCCTGTCCCTCACTCCTGCTCCCTTAGTTTCCCCCTTGCCAGCCCCAGGTCCCACCCCCCTCACAGCCCAGTGTCCCCAGGGGAGAAGCCATACGTTTGCACGGTGCCAGGCTGCGGGAAGCGCTTCACCGAGTACTCAAGCCTGTATAAGCACCACGTGGTGCACACACACTGCAAGCCCTACACCTGCAGCACCTGCGGCAAGACCTACCGGCAGACCTCCACCCTGGCCATGCACAAGCGCAGCGCCCACGGCGAGCTGGAGGCCACAGAGGAGAGCGAGCAGGCCCTTTACGAGCAGCAGCAGCTCGAGGGTGAGGGGCGTGGGCAGGAGGTGAGAGTGGGGACAAGCCAGGTCTCCCCATGACCACCTGGGGGCAGGTGTCAGCCTTGGCTCTCCTTTCCCAGCTGCATCTGCAGCCGAGGAGAGCCCGCCACCCAAGCGTCCCCACATTGCTTACGTGTCAGAGGTGAAGGAAGAGGGCGATGACCTCCCTACCCAAGTGGCTATGGTGACCGAGGAGGACGGGGCCCCCCAGGTGGCTCTGATCACTCAGGATGGTGCCCAGCAGGTACAGGCCGGGGGCGAGGGGTGGGGTGGGCCCCTCTGGCTGGTAGCCCCTCCCTCTCTCTCTGGGGAGCACCAGGTTCTAACAGCCCCATCTTCACCCAGGTTCTCTTTTTCACCCTTCTGGATCTCAAGAGCTGAGGCCAAGGCTCCCAACTCCCTGTAACACAGGCCGCCTGCTCATGCGTCCAACTCAGTCTCTGGGGCTTCTGGAGCATAGCTAGTAGTTTCCCTTTTTACTTGAAGGCTGACAGGTCCTGTTTGCCTGAGTGAAACACTTGGATGTCCTCCTCCAGAGAGGCATGTTGGTGTACGGGCCAGAGCACGGTGTGGCCTCTGCAAGCCTGGGCTTTCGCGCCAGCAGCATAACCCGGCCTCTGTCTGCACGCTCAGTGTCAAGCGCACCTGTAACTTTCAGAGTTGATGACGAGGGTGAAATTGGGTAGAAACCCTGAATTGCATGGAACAGAGCCCTGAGGCAAAGTGGTGGTGAATAGACGTGGTCAGCAGATTTCTTCCAGTGTAGCCTCTCTTTGCAGCCAGGGCCTGTTTCACTTGCTTGTCCTGATCCCTCCACCCTGTGACAAGAAGCTGATCCTCTAGTCTACCGATAAGCAAACCTGAGAGAGCAGGCTCATCTGCCTGGGGGCTTTCAGACAACCCTCCCCTCCACTCCTGGCTCATCTTCCTCCTTCCCATTGGCAGGTCAGCCTGTCCCCAGAAGACCTGCAGGCCCTGGGGAGCGCCATCAGTATGGTGACCCAGCATGGCAGCACCACCCTCGCCATCCCCAGTCACGACGACACCCTCGCCACCTCTGGCGCCCACACAGTCGCCATGGTCAGCGCCGACGGCACCCAGACGCAGCCCGTACGACCAGGCCGCTTGCTTGGGGTTCTTCCTCTCTTGTCCTTCCTTTCTGTGCGACAGGCCTTAAAAAGTGCGGGCTAAATTAGTCCAGCCTTCTTAGGAGGACCAAGATTCCCACAGATAAAGCGTCTTCCCTACAACTCTGGGTCATCAGCAACTCTCCTTTGTTGACAAGCATTGATCTGAGAGTCAAGAGACAGTTTGCTTGCTGCCGTAGGCATGTTGCATGTTACTTTTCCATGAGCTTTAGTCCATTTTCAAATGAGGGTATTAAATTACCTGTGGGGCGTTTTACATCTCTGTCCTTCTGTGGCTCAAAATTCATCAATTAAGTTGGCTGTAAGTTAAAGAAACATACAGCCCCCACTTAGAGCTTCCCTGGTAGCTCAGTCAGTAGAAGAATCCGCCTGCAATGCAGGAGACCCAGGTTCAATTCCTGGGTTGGAAAGATCCCCTGGAGAAGGAAATAGCAACCCACTCCAGTGTTCTTGCCTGGAAAATTCCATGGAAGGAGAAGCCTGGTGGGTTATAGCGCATGGGGTCTCAAGTTGGACACAACTTAGCGACTAAACCACCACCGCCACAATCCCCACTTAGCTCTGAGCCCCAAGCTAGCTCATTAATCTGACTCATAATGATTTTATTCATTTCCTTCTGAGTTGTTCCCAGCCACCTTGCTTGAAGGGATTTTTTTGGATTGGGGGTTGAGAGAATAATGTAAGTAGGTTGGAAAACCTCGTTCTTAATATATGTTTCAGGTCACGATCATCACCTCTGGGACTGTGGTGGCTGAGGACTCAAGTGTAGCATCCCTTCATCATCAACAGGTGGCACTGCTGGCCACAGCCAACGGAACCCACATTGCGGTGCAGGTGAGGAGACTGGTGGCTGCAGAAAGAAGCACGAAGGGCAGGGGAACTCGGTGGAGGGAAGAGGACAGCATTCGGGTCTGAAGGTGCCCATTTCAGAGGACAAATCCCTTTCTGCCTGCAGCCACACACCTGTCTCAGGCCCAGGCTCTTCCTTCACTGAGGCAGGGTGGGGAGCCCCTTCTGACCTTCACGGTAACTTTCATGGCATTCTGCCTTGCAGTCTCAACTCTTCATTTCTTCGTGTCCCTGTTCCTTCATCTGGAAAATAAGGGGGCTGAGTCAGTTCAGTTCAGTCGCTCAGTCGTGTCCGACTCTTTGTGACCCCGTGAATCGCAGCACGCCAGGCCTCCCTGTCCATCACCAACTCCCGGAGTTCACTCAGACTCACATCCATCGAGTCAGTGATGCCATCCAGCCATCTCATCCTCTGTCGTCCCCTTCTCCTCCTGCCCCCAGTCCCTCCCAGCATCAGAGTCTTTTCCAATGAGTCAACTCTTCACATGAGGTGGCCAAAGTACTGGAGTTTCAGCCTTAGCATCATTCCTTCCAAAGAAATCCCAGGGCTGATCTCCTTCAGAATGGACTGGTTGGATCTCCTTGCAGTCCAAGGGACTCTCAAGAGTCTTCTCCAGCACCACAGTTCAAAAGCATCAATTCTTCGGCACTCAGCCTTCTTCACAGCCCAACTCTCACATCCATACATGACCACAGGAAAAATCATAGCCTTGACTAGACGGACCTTTGTTGGCAAAGTAATGTCTCTGCTTTTGAATATGCTCTCTAGGTTGGTCATAACTTTCCTTCCAAGGAGTAAGCGTCTTTTAATTTCATGGCTGCAGTCACCATCTGCAGTGATTTTGGAGCCCAAAAAAATAAAGTCTGACACTTTCCACTGTTTCCCCATCTGTTTCCCATGAAGTGATGGGACTGGATGCCATGATCTTAGTTTTCTGAATGTTGAGCTTTAAGCCAGCTTTTTCACTCTCCTCTTTCACTTTCATCAAGAGGCTTTTTTAGTTCCTCTTCACTTTCTGCCATAAAGGTGGTGTCATCTGCATATCTGAGGTTGATATTTCTCCCAGCAGTCTTGATTCCAGCTTGTGCTTCTTCCAGCCCAGCATTTCTCATGACGTACTCTGCATATAAGTTAAATAAGCAGAGTGACAATATACAGACTTGATGTACTCCTTTTCCTATTTGGAACCAGTCTGTTGTTCCATGTCCAGTTCTAACTGTTGCTTCCTGACCTGCATACAGATTTCTCAAGAGGCAGATCAGGTGGTCTGGTATTCCCATCTCTTGAAGAATTTTCCACTGTTCATTGTGATCCACACAGTCAAAGGCTTTGGCATAGTCAATAAAGCAGAAGTAGATGTTTTTTCTGGAATTCTCTTGCTTTTTCGATGATCCAGCGCATGTTGGCAATTTGGTCTCTGGTTGCTCTGCCTTTTCTAAAACCAGCTTGAACATCTGGAAGTTCACGGTTCACGTATTGCTGGAGCCTGCTTGGAGAATTTTGAGCATTACTTTACTAGCATGTGAGATGAGTGCAATTGTGCGGTAGTTTGAGCATTCTTTGGCATTGCCTTTCTTTGGAATTGGAATGAAAACTGACCTTTTCCAGTCCTGTGGCCACTGCTGAGTGTTCCAGATTTGCTGGCATATTGAGTGTGGCACTTTCCGAGCATCATCTTTCAGGATTTGGAAGAGCTCAACTGGAATTCCATCACCTCCACTAGCTTTGTTCGTAGTGATGCTTTCTAAGGCCCACTTGACTTCGCATTCCAGGATGTCTGGCTGGCGCTAGGTGAGTGATCACACCATCGTGATTATCTGGGTCGTGAAGGTCTTTTTCGTACAGTTCTTCTGTGTATTCTTGCCACTTCTTAATATATTCTGCTTCTGTTAGGTCCGATGATTATTCCAGCCCGCCATTCCCCTTCTATGAGCAAGCTGCTCTGTCTGACCCTGAACCGTTCCATGGCTCCTCACCATACCTAGCCTAATAGGGTTCTATCAGTGAACTTGCTGTTTCCTGGGGCCCTACTGAGTGCTCAGGTGTGTGTGACACTGGGTGGGCGGAGGACATTCAAAATAGTAGACCACATACCCTACCACTGGGACCTGGGAGGGAGGGTCTCACTCTCTCCTTCCTTCTCCACAGCTGGAGGCGCAACAGACCTTGGAGGAGGCCATCAGCGTGGCCACTGCTGCCATGCAGCGGGGGGCAGCGACCCTGGAGACTGCAGAGTCGGAGAGCAGCTGCTGAGCCCGAGGGCTGCGTCCCACACCATGTTGGAGGATGTGCCAGGCTGCACAGGCATCCTTGCCTCCAAGGGCCCAGGCTGTGGCTGACGTGCAGGTGGCCACAAAAGTCTCTGGGGCAAGAAGGCAGCAGGAAAATGGCCTGAAGGGCACAGGAGCCCTGCCCCCAAGGAGGGCCAGGCAGCTGGAGTCGGGGGAGTGCGTCATCCTCAGGAGCTAAGGAGGACAAGTTTGATCAGCAGGCTGCACTGGGGTGTCCTCCCCCCAGAATCAGCTCAGCACCCTCTCTCTCTGGAAAACACCTGTCCTGGCCTCGGTCCATCCCCTTTCTCAGGTGGCGATTGGGGCTGCTCTGGGACTGGTCCTCTACTCCCAACTGGTCATTGCCCACTCTGGGAGCAGTCAGACAGCTCTTCCGCCCAGTAGGGGCAGAGTGGGCCCAGCCCTGCCCCTCCCAGCAATAAACACCTCCCCAGAGGCCAGTCGAGGTGTCTGGCCCCTTGGCAGTAGGGACTTTCTGCCACCACAGTCAGAGTTGCTCAGGGGCCCGTGGCTGGAGAAAGGTGCCCAGCCCCATGCCCACCCCAGCTGCTCCCCAGCCTCTCCACAGCTGTGGCAGAGAGGCCAGGAACAACCTTGTACATACTGGGGATTGGGTGTAATTTGTTTTATTTTTTTTAATTCCATTTTGATAATTTTTTTTCCTGCTCTGGATGGTGGTGGCAAATGGGTGAATGAGTATTTAATAAAAGTTCCAAGTTTCCACCTGGGTCTTTCCTCCCTCCTTTCAGCTTTGGGCCCTGGTGCCAGGGCTGGTCAAATCAGGCTCTTGGTCCTGTATCCCAGGCACAGACCTCACTCAGCCTTACTGTCGGACTGGAGGGCCTGCCCTGCCAGGAGTCCTGGGGAAGGAAGCCGTAATGTGAGAAGCCCCGAGGAGTTGCCAGTGGCTTCCTGCCCACAGCTGAGCAGGTGGGCTCCGGGCAGCCAAACAAGGCCAGTGTGACCACTGCTTCCAGGCTCTGGTTGGATCTCAAGCCTCAAGATGACTAGACTGGAGGAAGTCTGTTTTCTTCTACCTTGCCTTGTGATACATCATCACAGCCCCTCCAGACCCAACCGCTTCTCTACACATAGCACACAGTCCACTGCTCCAAGTGAGCAAAGCCCCAGGGACTGGGGGTACCCTTGCCAAGGCACCAAAATCTCTGATGGCTCTGCTGCCCTGGTGCTAAAGTGCCAGCTTCGATACCCAGCTCTGGGGGTACCCACCTAGGTGTCTGGGACTATGCTGTGGAAGTCTGAAGACACAGTTGGAGTCTTCTGAAAAGTATGTGGTAGGACCAAACCAGCCCTGGCGGGAAGGGCGGAATGCAGGAGAGGGAGGTGGTGGGGAGAACTCGTGGCTTTGACCCCTCCTGCTTGGGAGCATTGCAGACGTAGGTGGAGGTGTTTCTTTTCCTCTCTTGTCCACTGTCACAGATGTGCCCCCTCTCCCCCAACACAGGCATCCTCTCCTAGGATGCCTAGCAAACTCTCTTTTGCACCTGCTCCTTGGAAGGACAGGTGCTGGGGCATGCCCCCAAGTAGGGGTGCTTCAGTTACCTTCAACATCCAAGGCAACTGTTAGTGGCAGGAGTATGCGCCAGCCCTCACAGGTACTGAGTCTAAAGAAACAGAAGCACTGATGTGGAGGGCGCTGGGTCCCCACCCTCCTGCTCCCAGCGCCCTGGAAGCTGGGCCCCACCACGGGGCTCACCCTATGAGCCTCAGAGTCTCTGGGTCAGAGCGACTGGGCCCCAGAGGGGGCAGTCCTCTGGGTGCCTTGTTAGAGCCAAGGCCAGGGGATAAGGAAGCAGCCAATCACGTGCCAAGTCCTCCGGACCTAGAGAGGTGCTCTGGCCCAGTTCCTCCTTCAAGTTCATATTGGTGGTGGTGGGAGGGGCCCCGCCACCACAGTAGTGTTAGATGGCCTTAAAAGAAATGCTTTACCCAGAGCCTAACCCAGCTTTACACCCATCCTCAGACCTCTTTACAATCTATGAGGTGAGCATTTCTCCTGCTTTACCAATGAGAAGCTGCTTGAAGAGGTTACGTTGTTCATCCAAAGCCTCCCACCTGGTAAGTGTGGGATTGGTACACCACCTGGTAAGTGTGGGATTGGTACAGGACCTGCCCCTTGCTGTCTGACTCCAAAGTCAGGACGGGCTCACTCTTCCTTCAGCAAGCTGCCTCTGGGGGCCCAGGAGGCTCCCAAAGGGCCTCACGCCCAGGGAACCAGGTTGAATAGAGCTAGGGCCATAGCTCCCCAGGGCTTGGTCCCCAGTCCCAAGCAGGGAGCGGGGCCACTGAGCAACAGGCTGGGTCCTGCCAGCGAGGGAGCCTGCGAGAGCAGGCAGGTGGAGCTCTTGGTCCGCGCCGTGGCCCTGCTGCGGTCTCTGCTGCCGTTTGCATTTCCTGAAACCGGATCTTGGTGTCAGAGCCGCCCCTGGGCCGGGCGGGCGCCTCAGCCATGGCCCTGCGCAAGGAGCTGCTTAAGTCCATCTGGTACGCATTCACCGCACTGGACGTGGAGAAGAGCGGCAAGGTCTCCAAGTCCCAGCTCAAGGTGAGCGGCACCCGGGGCGCAGGGGAGGCCGGCAGCTGCGCCTCAGCAGCCCCTGCTTCCTGGGAGCTAGGCGCGAACCCTGCGCTCCTCCAGGGGCACCCCAGCTAGCCAGGGGCCCTGGGAGGGTGAGGGGCCGGTGCTGGGTAACTGGGGTGACATGGCCTGGTGGATGCTGCCGCCCACCATCCAGAGGCCCCAGTGAGGTGTGTGCAGGGCCCCGACCCAAACTCTCAGGAGAGCAGAGGCGGCATCATGGGGTTCTGAGGTTTCTGAGGGCCATGAGCCAAGCTACATCCCAGATTCCATGTGATGAGCACATGTCTCCCCAGAGTCAAGCTTGGGCATGCACCTTACTCCCTCCTGCTGCTTCCTCCTGGCTTTGAAGAGAGACAGTTAGCTAGTACTTGTCAGTCACTTCCTCCCGGAGCTGAGAGAAAGGGTTCAAGAGCCTCTCATGGCCCCAAGGGCTCAGTCGTCCTTGGCAGGAGAGCATCTACTCTGCACCCTGCCTCCTAGGTGGGACAGAACTGGGAAGGGGCAAGGACTGAAGACCCCATCATACTGCCGTTCACCAACCCCCTCACGCCCACCAGGTTGGAAAACTTATCTTAGGCCTTGAGACCTCTAGCAGGGAAGGGGTAGAATCTGAGTCCAGGAAGAGCCCCATCAGTGATGGCCCTGAAGTTCATTGCTTGGTCCTAGATAATTCCTGGGAGACCAAAAAGTTTCTGTCCTGCACTCCTGGGTTAGTGCTGCCTTCACGCTCATTAGCGGGCAAGAAGCAAGGCCCTAGGTCACTGGAGCTGGGGGCACAGGGGGACAGGATGAGGGAGGCCTCAGCCCCCTGGGATCCGCCTTCGGGGTTCATTCATTCACTCTACAAACATTGAGCACCAGGTATGCGCCTGGCATGAGGCTAGGCCACAGACTCCTGTATCTCTTCTGTCGCCCTCCCCTCCCCCAACAAAGGAGGAGTATAGTCTCAAGGAAACCTCCATTCTAAATGACTGAGCAGGTACCTGGAAACCCTAGAGACGAATGGGACAGGATAGGCATTGTTTCCCCTCCCTCTACTTTGCTGAACTTGGACATGATGAACTTGGATCTCCCAACCTGGTCCTATCCCATAATCGACCCCTTAGCCAGACTTGTGAGCATCTAGTAAATGATTCTTGGCTCTCCCAGGAAGGAGAGTCCACGACCACCTTTGATCATCTGAGAGAATCTCCCAAGAGGCAGGTTCTTCCTCACATTCTACTTAAATCGTCTTATTGCAGGTTATGTAGTCTAGTGAGCTCTGCAGGGCAGACAGAGGAAAAGCAGATCATTCAAAACCCATCCTTGCAGAAACTCCATGTCCTATATCCACTTCCCATGTCGCCCCTTTAATATCTTCCAGGAACAATCCCAACCTCCATAGTTTGTTGTCTCCGTTTTCCACCACTCCATTAGCTGTGGCCCCTGTGACACCTCCAGGCTCTCTATTTCCCTCATAAGTGGAAGGTACTGCATTTAGATTTCCTGAGCCCACCAGGCAGTAAGCCTCTTAGTTGGAGCTTCTGTCTTGGCCTCTAACTGGGCAGATGCCTGTGCCACCACCCCCACCCGTTGAGTATTTACAAGGGAGATTGCAAGGGGAGGATGCATAATCGAAGCATCCATCCACTGTCTTTGTACTACATCACAGCTCACAATGAGCCCACTGCCAGCAGCTTCTGCGGTCATACAGGATTAGTGGTAGATTTCAATCCATCAACAGAAAACGTGTCTATTCTGGGAACTCGAGTAGCAGTGGGAGTCTCAGGCCCGGCGGCAGGTGGACCAGAAACTGCAGGGCCCGTGTCACAGGAGAGAGAGATGAGGAAGGCAGTCCTCCCACCAGCCCAGAAACTGCAGGGCCCGTGTCACAGGAGAGAGAGATGAGGAAGGCAGTCCTCCCACCAGCCCAGAAACTGCAGGGCCCGTGTCATAGGAGAGAGAGATGAGGAAGGCAGTCCTCCCACCAGCCCGTGATACTAGAGCCTGGGATGGGAGGAAGTAGTGATAGTGCTGGGGGTGGGGATGCCGGAAAGGCAAAAGAGCAATAGAGAAGTGGTCAGAAGGCAGAGGAAGAAGCAGATGAGAGATAGAGACCAGCAGGGCACACTCCCTCCCCGGAAAGACTGGGTGAGGAGGGAAAAGACCTTGGGGTCAGCCTGTCCTCACCAAAACTGTCCCTGGCCTTGGCGTCCTCTCTTGGGAAGAGGCCGGGGGACCTGCACCAGCCCAGAGCAAGCTGGGACAGTCACCCACTTCTCTCCAACATGTTGGCAGAAAGGCTGCCACCGGCCATCCTAGGCAGAGCCCAGAGGGGGCCAGAAGGAGGAGGAAGAACAGCAAATCCTCTGAGAAGTACCCCCAAGGAGTCAGGATTGTCTTCTCTGAGGGGCCTGAGACTGGGTGTATGGTTAGAGCAGTGTGTGTCGATGAGGATCCTAGGAGGCCTACCACTTCCCCTTGACCAGCAGGAGCAGAGGCAAGGCAGGGAGGGTGAACTGGGGCCTTTCCTGCTTGACTCTGTGGGGTCCCAGAATCCTGAGCCTCTAGTTGGCACTCGGGGCAGTCCTGGGACCCAGGGAGGGAGTCATGCCCACTGAGAGCCTCTGAGTTTCGGGCTCTGCCTCCTCTGGAGAGGGACAACAGGCTTCCCCTAGGTGCTGCTGCTGCTTTAGACGTGTCCAACTCGGTGCAAACCTATGAACTGCAGCCTGCCAGGCTCCTCTGTCCACGGGATTCTCCAGGCAATATTACTGGAGTGGGTTGCCATTGCCTTCTCCAGGGGACCTTCCTGACCCAGGGATCAAACCCAGGTCTCCTGCATCACAGGCAAGATTCTCTACTGCTGAGCCCACCAGGGAAGCCCTCCTCTAGGTGAAGGGAAGTTAATAACAACTTCAGTTCAGGAATCTGATGACAGGTCCTCAGCTTTGCCCTGACATCTGCCTGCTGTCATCTTCTCAGTCTAGAGTATGAAGGAGGGAAGGATGATTCAGTGATACAGAGCCCTTGACTCAGAGCCATACAGGCCAATACCTATATTGTTGCTCCCCAGCAGGGTGACCTTAGGCAAGTCACTGCCCAGCTCTGAGCTATAAAGCCCAAGGGCTGAACTGGGGATCACCAAGCTCTCCAGCTAGCCTAGAAAAGTAAATTTTAACAAAGTTTATCAAGTAGGTGAAACTGATCCTGACACAGCCTCTCCTCTCTGCTTCCTTCTCTGAGCCTCCATCTTTCCTGTGATGCCTACACCCAATCCCTCCAGCCCTTTCTTGCTCTCAACAGGCAACCAGCCAATCCAGAGATTGGCTTTTAAAATTCCTGGTGCTCCTCCCTCATGTTAGTAGTTTTGCTTTAGTACCCACTAGTTGAGGAAAATATATTCAGTGACTCTTAAAAAGAATCTATAAATTTTAAAAGAATCACTTAGCACCTGGATACATTTAAAGACTACAGGCCATGTAAAAGAGAGAAATTAGTCATTCTCTTTGCAGTTAGTGATTGGTACTTTTAAGGATGCCCAAATGCTCTGTATCTTCATCTACTCCTGAAATCTAAGAACTACAGGATCATGGGCCTGGCACCCACTGTATCGCTGCACTTGAGTTTTTAGGGAACTTTCCAGGTAGCGCCAGTGGTAAAGAACCCGCCTGCCAGTGCAGGAGACTCAAGAGACGCAAGTTCGATCCCTAAGTTGGGATCGAAGGAAATGGCAACCCACTCTAGTATTCTTGCCTGGAAAATCCTATAGACAGAGAAGCCTGGTGGGCTACAGTCCATGGGGTCACAAAGAGTCAGACATGACTGAGCTGCACACAACACACACATACGCCCCCAGGGGAGAACCACCCCCCCACCCCCCTCCCCCCCCACCCCCCCCACACACCACATGCCCCCAGGGGAGAACCACTCCCCCACACTCCTACAGAGGAAACAGTGAATAAATGATGCCTCTCAAAGGTCAATGGCTGCCAACCCAGAGGTCAGGGGCTGCCTGGGTGGGTGGGGGAGACAGAGCCCTCCCTGGGGAAGCCCGAATGCCAACTTGTGAAAACTGCAGACACCTGGACCCCACCCCTGGAAACTCTGAGTCAGTAGGTCTGGGCGGGCCCTGGCAGATTTCAGTTTCAACCAGCTCCCCAGGTGATTCTGATGCTTAATCTGAGCCCACGTAGCTTGAAGGTCTAGTGTAGGGCTTTAGGGTCAGACTTGGACTCTAAAGAAGACACTTCACTTCTCTGAGCATTGGTTTCCTCCCTTGTAAAAGCAGGATCAGGAGCGTCCCCGCCTCCGGGGCTAAGGAGTGATTGAAATCGGCAGGTGACTGCTGCGCACGCTCCCGCCGCCGTTTCCTTTCCTGCAGGACCCTCCTCTGGTCACGCCCTCTGCCCGCCCCCAGCCCCTTCCCTCCCCTCCCCGCCCCTCCGCGCCCAGCCACAGGAAGCCTGGCAATCTGAGGTCAGCTGATTTCTCCAGGGAGAGGCCCTGAACCCTCAGTGTCTGGAGCCTTTGATTCCTCTTTGTCCTGATAGCTCACAGGAGTCAGAGCCTCTGCCGGGGTTCCTCAAATTCCACTGGCATAAGGTACAAGTGACAGAGGTCTTAGAGGACAGCGTGGGCCAGCAAACCCAGGAGAGGAACGGTTCAGACAGCTGTGTGCTGCTGGGTGGCAGCTCTTGTCCTGGCGGGGAGAGGAGGTCTGCAAAGTCTCCTTGAACTCCATTTTTAGAGGTGTGAAAAGTAAAGCCCAGCGAGGTTAGTGTAGAGAGATTCAATCCACATCCATCTGACTTTTGTGTTTCTCCCATTTCTTCTCTTGAAGCACGTAAGTTCATTCAGTAGATATTTATTGAGTATCCATTATGCCAGACCCAGTGGTACAGCCGTGAATAAAATAAAACAGACAAAAAAACCTGCACCCTTGGGTTGACCATTCTAGTCAGAGAACGCAGATGAATAAACACAATAAGTCAGAACTCATGATACATGACATGGAGGAAAAATAAAGCAGAAGTGAGGATAGGGAGTGTGGGGAGTAGAGGGATGAGATTACAGATTTAAATAAGGTGGTCAGAGAAGCCCCCCACCCCCACCCCCCCGAGAAGGTGGAGAGGGTGTGAGCCGTGCAGTGGCCGGGACGAAGAATGTTTCAGGCTGAAGAAATAGAAAGTGCCAGGGCCCTGAGACAAGGGCATGCCTGGCATGTCCGGGGAACGTCTAAGGGGTCAGAGTGGCTAGACAGAAGGGAGCAAGAGGGATGAGGTCAGAGAAGGTATAGAGTGAAATCTCTGGAAGGACTCCAAGATTTCACCCTGAGAACCTTGGAAAACCACTTCAGCACTTACGTTAGACTTAAGGGGAGTTTAATCAAAAACCTTGAGCGTGTAGGGGACACGCTGCTGAGCTCTGGAGTCAAGGTTAAGATGAGAGTCCTTGCAGCCCTCAAGGAATGTAGAACAGCCAGAAATGCTCACACAAACAAGAAATAGCAAAAGAACATTATTACAAAGCAACTTAATAGCAGGGTATATTAATAACAGGGGTTAATGGCACCCTGTGTTTTCTATCACTAGAGTTTACATTTTTTGTCATAAAAACAATAAAAAGCACAGAAAATTGTGCTTTTTAAAGAAGTTGAAATTTGTTATAAAAGTAAAATATATTTTACTGGTTAAAAAAAATTCAAAGACAAAAATAGTGTTAAAGAAGGTGAAAGTCCCTCCCTTCCCTGGGGAGGGTGGTAGGGTGATAGTTGTTAACAGTTGCTGAGTCTTCTAGATTTTTTTCTATGTACAAATAAACACATTAGATAGAACCATATGAAATCGCTGACATTTGATTGTTTTGGCCTACTCAAATAGCAGTTTAAAATGGTTCAACCTAATATTTGCACACATATTATTTTAGAGATAATTCTTTCTAGAGCGTACTTTTTTCCACCTGCCAGTATAGTATACATATCTTTCCATGTCTGTTCACACAAATATAATAATAAAAATAGCTCACAACCTTTATTAAGCAATACCTTTTATTGCACTGTGTGCAAGGTGCTACGCTTTGTTCTAAAACAGCCCGTGGAGCAGGCCCCCTTATTTTCCTCAAAGAGGAGACTAAAATCTTGGGGAAGTTAAAAATCACTTGCCCGAAAGCACACATGTAGCAGAAGTAAAATTTTTCAACCACACACGGGTCCATGATGTGGTATACCTGTCCCCTCTTGAAGGAGACTCAAGCTGTCTCCAATGCTTTATATATTCTCTTTTTTTGGGGGGGGGGTGGTGGCAGATTGTGCCAGGGCATGTAAGATCTTAGTTCTCTGATGAGGAATCAAACCTGCGCCCCACTCACTGGAAGCTCAGAGCCCTAGTCACTGAACTGCCAGGCATTTCCCAATGCTTTGTATTCTAAACAGCGTTTCAGTGGGCATTCTTGTACAGTTAGCTCTGTTCCCTTGAGCATCTGTAGGCTGGATGATTAAAAATGCTGGGGTCATGCCCAATTTTACATCTGATAGAGTCTTGCCCTCTAGAAAGACTACCGATTCACACCTTGGCAGTAAGGCATTTGAATCCCCATTTCTCCACAATCTCCTCAATACTGGATAGGATCAGTCTTTTGCATCTTTGTTAATTTGTTAGGTTAAAAAAAAAATCACACTTACTATACAAGGAGGGAACTTATATTTGCTCTGGCACTCTATCTATATATCATCTTACTCTGCCCTCACGGGCCCTCTGCGTGATGGGTATTATCCCATTTTACTGACAATGAAACTGAGGCTTAGGGAGTGAAGAAGTTTCTTCAAGGCCTCACAACTAGAAAGTGAAGGTCCCTGGCCTTCCATGTTCCCCCGTCACTAGAGTGTAGCATTTGGCTGGGCTATGCAGGAAGCTTCCTCAAAGAGGTGCTCTGGGAAACTCGAAGAAACATAAGGACATGGTTAATTTGAAGAGGCCAGGAGACAGCAGGTAGAAGTGTGTGAAACTTAGAATAACACCTGTCTCTTCAGAAGTGGGTATTTCTCTTGTGTTGGTCACTCTGGATTTTAAGTGCAAGCATTTAGCAGTGGCACCTCTTGGAGTGTGGATTAGTATCCTATGACCATAGATGTGTTAATCATGTCTTCTCTGATTACAGGTGGTAGAAACCAAACTCAAAATAGCTTAAGGGAGATGTTATATCTTGGCTCACATAAACGAAACTCCAAGCATAGTATTGGCTTCAGGCTTGGCTGGATCTAGGTCCTCAGATGACGACTCTCTTTATTACTTGACCTGATAGCTTGATAGTATTCTCTGTCCTTGTTGTTGTCGTCCAGTTGCTCAGTGGTGTCCAATTCTTTGCAACCCCATGGACTGCAGCACGCCAGGCTTCCCTGTCCTTCACCATCTCCTGGAGTTTGCTCAAACTCATGTCCATTGAGTCAGTGATGCCATCCAACCACCTCATCCTCTGCCGCCCCCTTCTCTTCATGCCTTCAATCTTTATCAGCATCAGGGTGTTTTGCAATGAGTCAGTTCTACGTATCAGATGTCCAGAGTTTTGGAGCTTCGGCTTCAGCGTCAGTCCTCCCAATGAATATTCAGGGTGGACAAAGATGTTAGCTGCATCTGTCTTCCAGCACCTTAACTCTTTCCAGGTTTACCCATGGAAAGAATATACCTCTTCTCCCCTAGAGGAAGCAAAAATCCCAGGACTGCTTCTCAGTGGTCTAGAATTGGTCATGTGTGTTCTCAGACCAAACACTGTGACTCAAAAGTGCCCATCCCTGCAGCCAGATGGGGTAGGGGTGCAAACGGCTAATACCACAGATACTGAAAATGGAGGAGAGGTATTTCTCAAAGGAAAATCAAGGCTATGTTACCAAAATAAGAAAAGAAGGCAGAGTTCATCAGGAAGAAACTCCAGATGTCCTTTAGAATAAGAGAAAAGCAAAACTATAGATGGCACATGAGATAATTTGAAGATGATGGGAATGAGGGTTGGGGTGGGGGCCACAGATAACTGCCCAGGCAGGGAAAGTGAGGGAAAATAGAAATACTGACCCCATCACTGGGCCCCCCAACTTCCCACTTTGCTGAGTTGAACCTGAGGCTCAGGAAAATATTGGGGAGAAGTCTCAAACCCTTGTCCCTCTCCTCTCACAAAAGAGAATAAGGAAATCAAGACAGTAGGCACACCAGCTGGGAGGCGTTGCCAGCTCCTGCCTCAGAGGAGCTGCCTCCAAGCTGAACTGCTGGTGGTGAAGCAGCCCTTGAATACAGCATTTATTGACTACCTTGGGTGTGCAGATGAAGACATGGTGTTGTCTCCAGAGTTTACTATATAATTGGGAGATGAAGGTGAGGTCAATATTTTAATAGGGAAGCTGCCTTCAGAGTCAGGAACACCTGTTTCCAACCTCAGCTCTGCCACTTACTTTTTTAAAATATTTGTTTATTTGGCCATGCCAAGTCCTAGTTGCGGCATGGGGTTGGGGAGATCTTGGATCTTAGTTGTGGCATGTGGGATCTAGTTCCCTGACCAGGGATCGAACCCAGGCCCCCTGTGCCGGAACTGTGGAGGCTTAGACTTAGCCACTGGACCCCCAGGGAAATCCCTCTGCCACTTATTCTTAACTTCTCCAAGCCTGAGCATCTTCATCTGGAAGACAGGGACACTAATGTCTGGATATCACGGTCGCCGAGATTAGATCTGGGGTATAGAAAGCACCTCATACAGTGGCTGGCACAGAATAGGTGACAGTTTTTCCTCATTCACACTTTCTGTGATAAGTGCTATCACAGAATTACACCAAGACAGTTTTATTTTTTTCCTGATCTCCTTGTTCAAGCTTCAAACTCTTTGTGCTAATGTGATGGGTTTGTTAACCTACCCGTTTCCCCCGTCGTCATCCCTTTTAGCCTTGTCATCCACACCCCATGGACCATTTCTTGTGCCCCTTCTTGGCACCCTCTCCAGCTTCCTTTCATCTTTAGAAGGGCAGTTGCTGGAACTGAACACGCCTTTCCTGGAGCAGGCTCACTGGACTCCAGGCACAATTCAGCCTGACCCCGAGTCTCTGACGGTAGATGTTAGGTTTCTGCCCCTGAACCTTGGGATCTGCTGAGCTGAACTGGAATCTTAGGCTTTTGTTCACTGAGTCCTTATGCAAGTAACTGAGTCCCTTGAACCTCTGTGTCCCCATCTGCAGAAAGAGGACACGCCTGCCTAATGAGTGCCAAAGAGCATGGCTACCTGGGCTTGAATCCCAGCCCTGCCAGCTCTGTGCCTTTGGGTGAATTACTTAACATCTCAGAGTCCAGGGGTCTTTTTCATCTGTCAAATGAGGATGTTAACAGTTGTTCTGGGCATTAAGGGAAATATATGCAAAGTACTGAGCACAGTTCTTGTTGCATAGCAAGTGCATGTGTTTTTACTTTTTTGGTTTTTATTGAGGTATAATTGACACTTTAATTTCAGGTGTACAATGTAATGATTCTTTATTTGCATATATTGTGAAATGATCACGAGACGCCTAGTTAACATTCATTGCCATGCATGGTTTAAAAAATTGTTTTTCTTGCAATGAAAATTTTTAAGACCTACTCTCTTAGCTACTTTCAGATGGCATACAGTATTACTCATTATGGTTACCATGCCGTGTATTATGTTCCCATGACGTATTTAAAAACTGGAAGTTTGTACCTTTTGAGGACCTTCACCCATTTCTCTCACCACCGATACCTCTTGCAACCACCAATCTGGTCTCTGTATCTGTGGATCCCTTCTTTTCCCTTTTTATAAAATTGCACATTTAAATGAGATCATACTGTATTTGTCTTTCTCTGTCAGATTATTTCACTTGGCATAATGCCCTCAGGGTCCATCCATGTTGTTGCAAATGGCAAGATTTCATTCAGTTTTTCATGACTGAATTACATTCCATTGTGAGTGTTCAGTTCAATTCAGTCACTGACGTGTCTGATTCTTTGCGACCCCATGCAGCACACCAGGCTTCCCTGTCCATCACCAACTCCTGCAGCTTACTCAAACTCATGTCCATTGAGTCAGTGATGCCATCCAACCATCTCATCCTCTGTCGTCCCCTTCTCCACCTGCCTTCAATCTTTCCCAGCATCTGGGTCTTTTCCAATGAGTCTGTTCTTCACATCAGGTGGCCAAAGTATTGGAGTTTCAGCTTCAGCATCAGTCCTTCCAATGAATATTCAGGACTGATTTCCTTTAGGATGGACTAGTTGGATCTCCTTGCAGTCCAAGGGACTCTCAAGAGTCTTCTCCAGCACTGCAGGTCAAAGGCATCAATTCTCCGGTGCTCAGCTTTCTTTATAGTCCAACTCTCACATCCATATGTGACTACTGGAAAAACCATAGCCTTGAGTAGATGGACTTTTTATTTATTGTATGTGTATATGTGTATATATGCATATGTGTGTGTATATATATATAAAGAGAGAGAGAGGGAGAGAGAAGTTTTAGTTATGATTGAGCTAAATAATGCGTGTAGAAGGCTTAGCTGGATGGGGGTGAGGACGACAGGGGAAGGGGAGCAGCCCTGTGGCCCAGCTCTGCCGGGGCTCAGGAAGGCAAGCCCCGCTCTGTCTCAGGTGCTGTCCCACAACCTGTACACCGTCTTGCACATCCCTCATGACCCCGTGGCCCTGGAGGAGCACTTCCGAGACGATGACGATGGTCCCGTGTCCAGCCAGGGATACATGCCCTACCTCAACAAGTACATCCTGGACAAGGTGAGGGCCCCTTTCACCTCTCTCCACTTCCCACCCTGGCCAGCACCCTAATTCCTTGCCACCCCAACTCCTCCCTCCATGAACCCCATCTCTGTCCCCTCTGTCCACCCATGCCCCCATCTCCACCCTTCACATCCCCGTCACTTGCCCCTTCTTTGCCCCCCTTAAAACTCACTCCAGCTCCCTCCTCTCTATCCTCGCCTCCACCTTCCCCACAATCTTCACCCCCCCACCCCCGCCTAGCTTTCAGCTGTCATTTTACAAGCGCTTTCCAGCTCCGCTAAGTCTGTCCCCTCCACTCCTCCTAGCTGTCACTGTCTTCTCAAGTTCTTCTTGACTGTTCATTTCCTCCTGGGCTTCCCCTTCTTTCTCCCCAGCCTGAGGGACTGAGCTCCTCTATGGATCGGGAACTTGGGTGGATGTGGATGTGGGGAAGTGATGCATGTGGCAGGGCTGGGGGTTTGGGGGTCAGGCTGGTTGGCCAGACAGCTCCCTGATCATCAGCTCAGGGATTACTCAGGTGAGAGTCCCAGCATGGCAGGGTGGGGAGCAGGGAAACAGATGACCCTGAGAAGCCAGCTGGACCCTAGTTGGGTGGTGGAGCTGGGCCAAGGCAGCCTTCGCAGCTGACTTGCAGGCCTGGGGGCAGGTGGAAGAGGGGGCTTTTGTTAAGGAGCACTTTGACGAACTGTGCTGGACCCTGACGGCGAAGAAGAACTACCAGGTGGATAGCAACGGGAACAGCATGCTCTCCAATCAGGATGCCTTCCGACTCTGGTGCCTCTTCAACTTCCTGTCTGAGGACAAGTACCCTCTGATCATGGTTCCTGATGAGGTGAGCCCCAGGGACTTTATCACTTAGGGACAGGCCTCAACAAAACCATGAAGGAGGCCAAATTGTCTCTTGACTTCCCCACATCCTCTGTCTTCTTTATCTCTCCACTGGCTACCTGTTACACCCACTCATCTCCAGACACTTAGACCTGCCCATGTCAGAGCAATGATACCTTCTCCCAGGAGGTTCAAAACTATACTTCCTTCAAGGCCCTGCTCGCTCTCACAGTAGGAAAATGATTCTGCAAACTGTTTACACAGAGGTGTGAATGCCTGATACATTACTGAGCGTTTTGAAACGAAAACATTTAAAATCAAATGGCAGGATTTCAGGCACTGTGGCAAACTGAGAAGGGTGCTATTTTAGGGGAATAGAGACCTTCCAGGGACATCTCTCCAGTCACTCCCAAGTGGGCGACCGAGTCTGGCCCTGGTTCCAGATTTTCTCTTCCTGTCTCCTACAATACAGGGGGGAGCCAGGACGGAATCAGCTCAGACCCCAGAGAGAGGGCATCCTGGGAACATCAGCCTAGAACCCAGCTTCAACCTTCTCAGTTCATGGGTGAAGCTGGGGCAGGTGACCCCTTCGGCAGCCAGCCTGCCCCCTCCCTCCACTCCCCCACTCCCCTGTCCACTCAGCCTTCTCCTGACCCTTTCTGCCCTCTGGTGGTGGTAAAGATCCCAGGGCGAATCTAGATCTTTAGAGTAGGGCACAATGGTGGGGGAGGCGGTCTGCTGTATTTACGAGAGGTCTTGGCCTGTCTAACTGCACTCAGGTTCATGCCCTCACTTCTGTCTGTGGGAAGAATGGGGGTGCCCCCACCCCACTCCCAGCCAAGACCCAGTAGTCCCCAGAGTGAAAGTCCTGCAGAGAGTTTTCCAAGAAGCTGCTGGGACAGCAGAAGGACATGTGTCTGTCTTCACAGACACAGACACCTGGCCGGGTACCTTTGTCAGACCCTTGCCAGCAAGGCGAGGTGGCCTCTCTGAGGCCAGAAATCTGCTCACTTTTGTGATCAACACGCAGTGTGAACAAACTGCAGCAGGATGTACCCCAACCACCACTTCCTGTTCCTCTGCAACAGGTTTCCTGTCCCTGCCCTGCTCGCTCCCACCCATCCCCTTGCCCTCTGACAAGGGAAGGATCCCCAGGGCTGGGGCTGGGGGCGTGGAATAAAGACTCATGGGGTGTTGATCTGAATTGAGCTCTGGCTGCTACCAACTTGCTGTGCGATTCAAAACAAGTCACTTCCCCCTCCCTTGAACGTCAGTTTTGCCTTCTGCAGAGTGAGGAGATTGAACGAGAGGGCCCTTGTCCCCCGCTGACATTTTCTATGACTCGCTGTCTCTGCCTGGCCCCCAGTCCTCAGCTCCCACCTCACCGTGCCCTTGATTCAAGGCAGGAAGGACTGGAGCTTGGGGAGGGGATATCTGAATTGAAGCTGGGGCCCCAGGATCCCCTCCCAAATCTCTACTCAGGAGTCCACCCGTGTTTAGTCATTTAGTCCTCTGACACTCATCCACCCCCCCAACCTGCCATCTCCTGTCCGTGGTCACTTCTGCCCTAGCTCTGGGAGCCTGATGGTAGCGACCCCTGGTGTCGACACCAGAAACACCACCTACTGCGGCCACCAAGCCTTCCCTCCTTCCCTCCAGGTGGAATACCTACTGAAGAAGGTGCTCAGCAGCATGAGCTTGGAGGTGGGCTTGGGGGAGCTGGAGGAGCTGCTGGCTCAGGAGGCCCAGGCAGCCCAGAGCAGTGGGGGGCTCAGCGTCTGGCAGTTCCTGGAGCTCTTCAACTCAGGCCGCTGTCTGCGAGGCGTCGGGCGGGACACACTCAGCATGGCCATCCACGAGGTCTACCAGGAGCTCATCCAAGACGTCCTGAAGCAGGTCAGGCCTGGCTGGGGACCAGGGGCGGACCCCGAGGAGGGTGGGGGCGGGGCCGAGGATGCCTCTGACTTTGCTCTGGCTCTGGCAGGGCTACCTGTGGAAGCGAGGGCACCTGCGGAGGAACTGGGCAGAACGCTGGTTCCAGCTGCAGCCCAGCTGCCTCTGCTATTTTGGGAGTGAAGAGTGCAAGGAGAAGAGGGGTATGATCCCGCTGGATGCGCAGTGCTGTGTGGAGGTGAGGGCGACAGGTGAAGGGGTGGAGCGCATACTGGAGCAAGGCCCAGAAGGGCTCTGGTGTAGCCTGAGGGCAAGGGGTCAGGAGGAGGGCAAGGCAGGAAGCCCCAGTGACTTCCCCACCTAAGATTCCTGCTTAGGTGAGTGCAACCCAAAAACAACTAACCCCTGAACAACGTGGGTTGGAACTTGGTGGGTCTACTTATACGTGGATTTTTTTTCAATAAATACATACAGTACTGCACCATCCACAGTTGGTTGAATCCGCAAATGATATAACTGGATACTGAAAGTGAAAGTCACTCAGTTCTGTCTGACTCTTTGCGACTCTGTGGACTGTAGCCCATCAGGCTCCTCTGTCCCTGGAATTCTCCAGGCAAGAGTACTGGAGTGGGTAACCATTCCCTTCTCCAGGGAATCTTCTCAACCCCAGGATCGAACCCAGGTCTCTTGCATTGCAGGCGGATTCTTTACAGTCTGAGCCACCAGGCTGACTTTAAAGTTATGAGTGGATTTTTGACCCGGCAGAGGTTTGGTACCCCTAAACCCTGAGCTGTTCAAGGGTCAACTGTATACCTGAATGCCTCAGGGCCATTCTCAGCCATGTCAGCACTTTTTTTTTCTTTTAGAAAAGTAACACACTTTAGTTTTTCCTTCCAGTTTCATTCAGATATTATGGACATAGAGCACTGTGTACATTTAAGGTGTACAGCATAGTGATTTGAGTTATACATATCATAAACTGATTAGCACAATAAGTTTAGTGAACATCTGTCACCTCATATAGGTACAAAATTAAATAAAAAAAATTTTTTTTTCTGTGATGAGTAATCTTAGGATTTACTCTCTCAACAACTTTTATATATAACATTTGTTGTTGTTTAAGCTTCCCTGGTGACTTATCCATAAAGAATTCACCCCCCAATGCAGGAGCCACGGGAGATGCAGGTTCAATCTCTGGGTTGGGAAGATCCTCTGGAGGAGGGCATGGCAACCCACTCCAGTATTCTTGCCTTGAGAATCCCCATGGACAGAAGAAACTGGCAGGCTACAGTCCATAGCATCGCACAGAGTGGGACAGGACTGAAGCGACTTAGCATACACGCAGTTGCTAAGTTGCGTCTGACTCTTTTGTGGCCCCGTGGACTGTAGCCCACCACGCTCCTCTGTCCATGGGATTTCCCAGGCAAGAATACTGGAGTGGGTTGCCACTTCCTTCTCCAGGGGATCTTCCCAACCCAGGGACAGAACCTGAGACTCTTGCATTAGCAGGTAGATTCTTTACCACTGAGCCACCAGGGAAGCTTCATATTTTAATATAATCTACAGCAGTGTTTATTATATTTTTCATGTTGCATGTTACATCCCTAGTAAACTTTCTTATTTTATATCTGGAAGTTTGTACCTTTTGACTGCCTTCATCTAATTCCCCCTCCCCTATCCCCTCAACAACCCCCCTTCCCACCTCTCGGTAACCACAAATCTGATCTCTCCTTATATGGATATTTTTGTTTGTTTTTGAAGTATAATTGACCTGCAACACTATGTTAATTCCTGTTACACAGCATAATGATTCAATATTTCTATGTATTTCAAACTGATGTCCACGATAGTTCTACTTACGATAGGTCACCATACAAAGATAACTATGTAATCATAATTGTTGACTATATTCCCCACACTATTCATTTTATACCCATGACTCACATTTTGCAACTGGAAGTTTGCACCACTTAATCTCCCTCAACTTTTTCTTCCTTCTTTCTACACCCTTACCCTCTGGCAAACAAATCTGTTTTTTTTCTCTGAAACTGTAACTCTATTTAGGTTTCATTATGTCTGTTCATTTGTTGTTGTTGTTATTTTAGATTGCTTATGTCAGCACTTTTTTTATTTTTTTTCTAATTTTATTTTATTTTTAAACTTTACATAATTGTATTAGTTTTGCCAAATATCAAAATGAATCCGCCACAGGTATACATGTGTTCCCCATCCCGAACCCTCCCCCCTCCTCCCTCCCCATACCATCCCTCTGGGCCGTCCCAGTGCACCAGCCCCAAGCATCCAGCATCGTGCATCGAACCTGGACTGGCAACTCGTTTCCTACATGATATTTTACATGTTTCATTGCCATTCTCCCAAATCTTCCCACCCTCTCCCTCTCCCACAGAGTCCATAAGACTGTTCTATACATCAGTGTCTCTTTTGCTGTCTCGTACACCGGGTTATTGTTACCATCTTTCTAAATTCCATATATATGTGTTAGTATACTGCATTTATGTTTTTCCTTCTGGCTTACTTCACTCTGTATAATAGGCTCCAGTTTCATCCACCTCATTAGAACTGATTCAAATGTATTCTTTTTAATGGCTGAGTAATACTCCATTGTGTGTATGTACCACAGCTTTCTTATCCATTCATCTGCTGATGGACATCTAGGTTGCTTCCATGTCTTGGCTATTATAAACAGTGCTGCGATGAACATTGGGGTACACGTGTCTCTTTCCCTTCTGGTTTCCTCAGTGTGTATGCCCAGCAGTGGGGTTGCTGGATCATAAGGCAGTTCTATTTCCAGTTTTTTAAGGAATCTCCACACTGTTCTCCATAGTGGCTGTACTAGTTTGCATTCCCACCAACAGTGTAAGAGGGTTCCCTTTTCTCCACACCCTCTCCAGCATTTATTATTTGTAGACTTTTGGATCGCAGCCATTCTGACTGGTGTGAAATGGTACCTCATAGTGGTTTTGATTTGCATTTCTCTGATAATGAGTGATGTTGAGCATCTTTTCATGTGTTTGTTAGCCATCTGTATGTCTTCTTTGGAGAAATGTCTATTTAGATCTTTGGCCCATTTTTTGATTGGGTCGTTTATTTTTCTGGAGTTGAGCTGTAGGAGTTGCTTGTATGTTTTTGAGATTAGTTGTTTGTCAGTTGCTTCATTTGCTATTATTTTCTCCCATTCTGAAGGCTGTCTTTTCACCTTGCTAATAGTTTCCTTTGATGTGCAGAAGCTTTTAAGGTTAATTAGGTCCCATTTGTTTATTTTTGCTTTTATTTCCAATATTCTGGGAGGTGGGTCATAGAGGATCCTGCTGTGATGTATGTGGGAGAGTGTTTTGCCTATGTTCTCCTCTAGGAGTTTTATAGTTTCTGGTCTTACGTTTAGATCTTTAATCCATTTTGAGTTTATTTTTGTGTATGGTGTTAGAAAGTGGTCCAGTTTCATTCTTTTACAAGTGGTTGACCAGATTTCCCAGCACCACTTGTTAAAGAGATTGTCTTTAATCCATTGTATATTCTTGCCTCCTTTGTCAAAGATAAGGTGTCCATATGTGCGTGGATTTATCTCTGGGCTTTCTATTTTATTCCATTGATCAATATTTCTGTCTTTGTGCCAGTACCATACTGTCTTGATAACTGTGGCTTTGTAGTAGAGCCTGAAGTCAGGTAGGTTGATTCCTCCAGTTCCATTCTTCTTTCTCAAGATCGCTTTGGCTATTCGAGGTTTTTTGTATTTCCATACAAATTGTGAAATTATTTGTTCTAGCTCTGTGAAGAATACTGTTGGTAGCTTGATAGGGATTGCGTTGAATCTATAAATTGCTTTGGGTAGTATACTCATTTTCACTATATTGATTCTTCCAATCCATGAACATGGTATATTTCTCCATCTATTAGTGTCCTCTTTGATTTCTTTCACCAGTGTTTTATAGTTTTCTATATATAGGTCTTTAGTTTCTTTAGGTAGATATATTCCTAAGTATTTTATTCTTTCCGTTGCAATGGTGAATGGAATTGTTTCCTTAATTTCTCTTTCTGTTTTCTCATTATTAGTGTATAGGAATGCAAGGGATTTCTGTGTGTTGATTTTATATCCTGAAACTTTACTATAGTCATTGATTATTTCTAGTAATTTTCTGGTGGAATCTTTAGGGTTTTCTATGTAGAGGATCATGTCATCTGCAAATAGTGAGAGTTTTACTTCTTCTTTTCCAATTTGGATTCCTTTTATTTCTTTTTCTGCTCTGATTGCTGTGGCCAAAACTTCCAAAACTATGTTGAATAGTAATGGTGAAAGTGGGCACCCTTGTTTTGTTCCTGACTTTAGAGGAAATGCTTTCAATTTTTCACCATTGAGGATAATGTTTGCTGTGGGTTTGTCATATATAGCTTTTATTATGTTGAGGTATGTTCCTTCTATTCCTGCTTTCTGGAGAGTTTTTATCATAAATGGATGTTGAATTTTGTCAAAGGCTTTCTCTGCATCTATTGAGATAATCATATGGTTTTTATTTTTCAATTTGTTAATGTGGTGTATTACATTGATTGATTTGCAGATATTGAAGAATCCTTGCATCCCTGGGATAAAGCCCACTTGATCATGGTGTATGATCTTTGTAATGTGTTGTTGGATTCTGATTGCTAGAATTTTGTTAAGGATTTTTGCATCTATGTTCATCAGTGATATTGGCCTGTAGTTTTCTTTTTTTGTGGCATCTTTGTCAGGTTTTGGTATCAGGGTGATGGTGGCCTCATAGAATGAGTTTGGAAGTTTACCTTCCTCTGCAATTTTCTGGAAGAGTTTGAGCAGGATAGGTGTTAGCTCTTCTCTAAATTTTTGGTAGAATTCAGCTGTGAAGCCATCTGGACCGGGGCTTTTGTTTGCTGGAAGATTTTTGATTACAGTTTCAATTTCCATGCTTGTGATGGGTCTGTTAAGATTTTCTATTTCTTCCTGGTCCAGTTTTGGAAAGTTGTACTTTTCTAAGAATTTGTCCATTTCTTCCATGTTGTCTATTTTATTGGCATATAATTGTTGATAGTAGTCTCTTATGATCCTTTGTATTTCTGTGTTGTCTGTTGTGATCTCTCCATTTTCGTTTCTAATTTTGTTGATTTGATTTTTCTCCCTTTGTTTCTTGATGAGTCTGGCTAATGGTTTGTCAATTTTATTTATCCTTTCAAAGAACCAGCTTTTGGTTTTGTTGATTTTTGCTATGGTCTCTTTTGTTTCTTTTGCATTTATTTCTGCTCTAATTTTTAAGATTTCTTTCCTTCTACTAACCCTGGGGTTCTTCATTTCTTCCTTTTCTAGTTGCTTTAGGTGTAGAGTTAGGTTATTTATTTGACTTTTTTCTTGTTTCTTGAGGTGTGCCTGTATTGCTATGAACTTTCCCCTTAGGACTGCTTTTACCGTGTCCCACAGGTTTTGGGTTGTTGTGTTTTCATTTTCATTCGTTTCTATGCAAATTTTGATTTCTTTTTTGATTTCTTCTGTGATTTGTTGGTTATTCAGCAGTGTGTTGTTCAGCCTCCATATGTTGGAATTTTTAATAGTTTTTCTCCTGTAATTGAGATCTAATCTTACTGCATTGTGGTCAGAAAAAATGCTTGGAATGATTTCTATTTTTTTGAATTTACCAAGGCTAGCTTTATGGCCCAGGATGTGATCTATCCTGGAGAAGGTTCCATGTGCGCTTGAGAAAAAGGTGAAATTCATTGTTTTGGGATGAAATGTCCTGTAGATATCAATTAGGTCTAACTGGTCTATTGTATCGTTTAAAGTTTGTGTTTCCTTGTTAATTTTCTGTTTAGTTGATCTATCCATAGGTGTAAGTGGGGTATTAAAGTCTCCCACTATTACTGTGTTATTGTTAATTTCTCCTTTCATACTTGTTAGCATTTGTCTTACATACTGTGGTGCTCCCGTGTTGGGTGCATATATATTTATAATTGTTATATCTTCTTCTTGGATTGATCCTTTGATCATTATGTAGTGACCTTCTTTGTCTCTTTTCACAGCCTTTGTTTTACAGTCTATTTTATCTGATATGAGTATTGCTACTCCTGCTTTCTTTTGGTCCCTATTTGCATGGAAAATCTTTTTCCAGCCCTTCACTTTCAGTCTGTATGTGTCCCCTGTTTTGAGGTGGGTCTCTTGTAGACAACATATGTAGGGGTCTTGTTTTTGTATCCATTCAGCCAGTCTTTGTCTTTTGGTTGGGGCATTCAACCCATTTACGTTTAAGGTAATTACTGATAAGTATGATCCCGTTGCCATTTACTTTATTGTTTTGGGTTCGAGTTTATACACTGTTTTTGCGTTTCCTGTCTAGAGAATATCCTTTAGTACTTGTTGGAGAGCTGGTTTGGTGGTGCAGAATTCTCTCAGCTTTTGCTTGTCTGAGAAGCTTTTAATTTCTCCTTCATACTTGAATGAGATCCTTGCTGGGTACAATAATCTGGGCTGTAGGTTATTTTCTTTCATCATTTTAAGTATGTCTTGCCATTCCCTCCTGGCTTGAAGAGTTTCTATTGAAAGATCAGCTGTTATCCTTATGGGAATTCCCTTGTGTGTTATTTGTTGTTTTTCCCTTGCTGCTTTTAATATTTGTTCTTTGTGTTTGATCTTTGTTAATTTGATTAATATGTGTCTTGGGGTGTTTCTCCTTGGGTTTATCCTGTTTGGGACTCTCTGGGTTTCTTGTACTTGGGTGATTATTTCCTTCCCCATTTTAGGGAAGTTTTCCACTATTATCTCCTCAAGTATTTTCTCATGGTCTTTCTTTTTGTCTTCTTCTTCTGGAACCCCTATGATTCGAATGTTGTAGCGTTTAATATTGTCCTGGAGGTCTCTGAGATTATCCTCATTTCTTTTAATTCGTTTTTCTTTTATCCTCTCTGATTCATTTATTTCTACCATTCTATCTTCTAATTCACTAATCCTGTCTTCTGCCTCTGTTATTCTACTATTTGTTGCCTCCAGAGTGTTTTTAATTTCACTTATTGCATTATTCATTATATATTGACTCTTTTTTATTTCTTCTAGGTCCTTGTTAAACCTTTCTTGCATCTTCTCAATCCTTGTCTCCAGGCTATTTATCTGTGATTCCATTTTAGTTTCAAGATTTTGGATCAATTTCACTATCATTATTCGGAATTCTTTATCAGGTAGATTCCCTATCTCTTCCTCTTTTGTTTGGTTTGGTGGGCATTTATCCTGTTCCTTTATCTGCTGAGTATTCCTCTGTCTCTTCATCTTGTTTAAATTGCTGAGTTTGGGGTGTCCTTTCTGTATTCTGGCAGTTTGTGGAGTTCTCTTTATTGTGGCGTTTCCTCACTGTGTGTGGGTTTGTACAGATGGCTTGTCAAGGATTCCTGGTTAGGGAAGCTTGTGTCGGTGTTCTGGTGGGTGGAGCTGTATTTCTTCTCTCTCCTTTCGAAGAGTTGGGTTGCTTTTCTGGGTGCCTGATGTCCTCTGCCGGCATTCAGAAGTTGTTTTGTGGAATTTACTCGACGTTTAAATGCTCTTTTGATGAATTTGTGGGGGAGAAAGTGTTCTCCCCGTCCTACTCCTCTGCCATCTTGGCTCCTCTCCTCAGCACTTTTTTTAAAAAACAAAACTGCAAATCAAATCCAATACTAAAGTCAATGGTGAATGATGTGGACTTTGCTAAAGATTTCAGAGGCGATAACTTATGACTCACTCTATCCAGCAAAATTTTCTAAAAGTCCTCTTTAAGGGTCTCTCTCCATCACTCAAATTCCATTCCCTTTGGCAACAGACCAGATAAGGACTTCCCTGGTGGCTCAGATGGTAAAGAAGCTGCCTGCAATGCAGGAGACCCAAGTTTGATCCCTGGTTGGGAAGATCCCCTGGAGAAGGAAATGGCAACCCACTCCAGTATTCTTTCCCAAAGAATCCCATGGACAGAAGACCCTGTTGGCGACAGTCCGTGGGTTGCAAAGAAGCAGACATGACTGAGTGACTAACGCTTTTACTTTGGCCACTCTGTATTCCCCTATTCTTTCTCCTTTCCTATCCCCTTTTCCTCCTTTGACTCTGTCCATTATTTTAGAGGCTTAAAGCAACAATTTAAAAAACTATAGTAAAAAATATTTATATAACATGATATTTGCTATTTTAACCATTTTAAGTGTTACAATTCAGTAGTATTAAGTACATTCACATGTAACCGTCCCAATTATCTATTTCCAAAGCTTTTTATTTTTATCATCCTCAATAGCAGCTCTGTACCCATTAATCAATAACTCATTCTCCCCTCCCTCCAGTCCCTGGTAACCTCTATTCTGCTTTCCATCTCTAGGAATTTGCCTATTCTAGGAGCCTCATATAAGTGGAATCATACACCATTTGTCCTTTTGTACCTGGCTTCTTTCACTTAGTATAACATTTTCAAGCATGTTTTGGCATGAATCAGGACTTCATTCCTTTTAATGGGTGAATAATATTTCACTGCATGGATGGACCATATTTTGTTTATCTATTCATTCATTGGTGGATATTGGGTGGTTTCCATCATTTTGCTATTATGCATAATGCTGTTATGAATATCCATGTACAAGTTTCTGGGTGGATATATATTTTCTTTTCTCAAGGCACATACCTAGGAGTAGAATTGCTGAATCACATAGTAATTCTATGTTTAATTTTTGAGGAGCAGCCAAACTCTTTTCCATGGTGGCTGCACCATCTTACCTTCTCACCAGTAGTAAATGAAAGCTCCAATTTCTCGCTAACACTTGTTTTTTTACATGAAAAACATTATTATAGCCATTCTAGGCTGTATCCATCTTTGTCATGTAAAGAAACAGCTATCATTGTGCAAAGAGCACAGATCTAGGCAGAAATCCACCTCCACCACTAACATGCAGTGTGAATCAGGCAGGTTCCTGGACCTCTTAGAGCCTCAGTTTCTTTCTGTGTAAGATGGAGCTAATAATCTATGCCTGGTACAGACTCTAGAACACATGAAGCTCAGTGGGTAGCTATTATTTTCCACTAGAATGTAAGCTTAGGCAAGGCAGGGATTTGGTCTGTTAGGCACATCTTAGTAGTATCCCATATGAGCAATGAGTAGCCTGTAGACACTACAGAATATCTGTGGAACGAATGAATGGAGAACTTTCTCAGCAGGCAGGCTTCTGTGGAAATGAATGGTCTCATTAATGAGGACCCTATCATGAGAGATGTTGAGCCCTGATCTAGATAAACACTCAGTGGTCACTGTGTGTAGGCCCCACAGAGAGATAGTAATAGAGCTGTCCCATCTTCAAAGAGCAAAGGCTGTAAGAGTTGTGGGCACACTAACGTCCAAACCAGGCCACGCAGGCTCCTGGCAGAGTGGGTGGAAGGGGTGCCAGGAGGAGATGATGGTCAGCCAAAGGGGTAGGGGCTGGAGCTGGAGCCCCCCTGGGGCGGGTGTGGCCCTTGACCCCAGTGAAGCCAGCCTGTCTGGGCCTTCTCCCAGGTGCTGCCCGACCGAGAGGGGAAGCGCTGCATGTTCTGTGTGAAGACTGCCTCTCGCACCTATGAGATGAGCGCCTCCGACACGCGTCAGCGCCAGGAGTGGACAGCTGGTGAGTGCTAGCGGGGTGGCCTGGACCCGGCTGGACCCCAGGCGCCTCATCGGTGAAAAGGGAATGAGAGCCCTTTGCCCAGCAGGGGGCCGGAAGCTGAATAGGAGCCACTCCAAAGGCCCCTTTCTGGCGGTGGGCTCCCTGGAGGCCCCCCTGTCCCCGGCTAGCCCCTCCCGCTCCCTCCGCAGCCATCCAGACGGCGATCCGGCTGCAGGCCGAGGGGAAGACGTCGCTGCACAAGGACCTGAAGCAGAAGCGGCGCGAGCAGCGGGAGCAGCGAGAGAGGCGCCGGGCTGCCAAGGAGGAGGAGATGCTGCGGCTGCAGCAGCTGCAGGAGGAGAAGGAGAGGAAGCTTCAGGAGCTGGAGCTGCTGCAGGAGGCGCAGCGGCAGGCGGAGCGCCTAATGCAGGAGGAGGAGGAGCGGCGCCGCAGCCAGCACCGGGAGCTCCAGCAGGCGCTCGAGGTCCAGCTGCGCGAGGCGGAGCAGGTGTGGCTGCACCCGGGGGGAGGCGGTGGGCCGAGGGGTGAGGGCCCGCCAGGTGCTGAGCGCCGGGGGGGCGGGGCCTGGGCTGGGGGCGGAGCCACGCACTGTGGGGTATGCGTAGAGGTGGGGCTTGTCTTGAGGGATTTTGGCGGGGAACAGAGATAGGTACGGGATGGGGACAGGGCCTATGGGGTAAGGGACCAGGCAGAAGGGTGGCTTGAGAGGAGAGACGGTGTGGGGCGGGGCCCGAGCCTTCGAATTGGGAAGGATGGAGCAGAGTGATAGGTGTAGAGTGAAGCCAGGTTGGGAGACCTTGACTGGCTAGGGGGCGGGACCTTGACAGAGGAGCTGCTAAAGACCTTGTGTCTGGGGATGAATTTGGACCGAGGTTGGACTATGTGGGACCTGACTTGATCTGAATTTATAATAAGGCCAGTCTGGAGAAGGTAGGATGGGAAGAAGACAGGATGAACTTGGAGACGGACTAGAGGTGTAGAGGCAACTAGATTTAAGATTTAAGAGATCTAGATCTGGAGTCGAGACACTGTGGGTTCCATACCAGCTCTGCCTCTTAGGAACCCTGTGATCTCAGGTAAGTTACTTGGCCTTTCTGTGCCTCAGTTACCTGTGACATGTTGATGCCAATAGAACTTGGTTTATAGAGGTATGGAAAGGAGGATCAACTAAGGAAATACTTCTGAGTTATAACTGCTCTAACAATTATAATTATGGTCGTTTCCTTGCTAGCACTAGCCTAATTATAATTATAAAACATTATATTACAATGTATAATAATAACTATTAAGGCTGGTGCTAATAAGGGGATGACTTGAGCCCCTTTCCCCCATGTGGTTCACTGATCCTTATCTGACCTAGTCAGGTTTTCAGAAGGGGATCAGATCAGGAAAACCTGACATGAAGGAACTCCCCAGACCCTCATCCAGAGATAACTAGCTGGGCTGGCCTCACAAAGCCCTGGGGAAAGGGCAGCATACCGGCAACCTTCCTCCGCCGGGCCCCCGCTGACCTGGCTCCCTGTCCCCCATGCAGGCCCGGGCCTCCATGCAGGCTGAGATGGAGCTGAAGAAGGAGGAGGCTGCCCGGCAGCGGCAGCGCATCAAGGAGCTGGAGGAGATGCAACAGAGGCTCCAGGAGGCCCTGCAGCTGGAGGTGAAAGCTCGGCAGGACGAGGAGGCCGTGCGCCTCGCCCAGACCAGGTAGGACCAGGCGGCCCCTTCTGCTTCCCCTCCCTGACGCCCCCACCCTCCTACCTGTTGAGCACCTGTGAGGTGCCTCGGCCTCAGAGGTGACACAGTGGACACCCCGCAGACTGCTAGAGGAGGAGGAGGAGAAGCTGAAGCAGCTGTTGCAGCTGAAGGAGGAACAGGAGCGCTACATCGAACGGGCACAGCAGGAGAAGCAGGAGCTGCAGCAGGAGATGGCCCTGCAGAGCCGCTCCCTGCAGCAGGCCCAGCAGCAGCTGGAAGAGGTGCGGCAGAACCGGCAGAGGGCCGACGAGGATGTGGAGGTGAGGCCTGGGGTGGAACAGGTCGCAGGCGGCAGGGTGAGCCATGGCACAGGCTCTGGAACCTTCCCTGGTGCTCTGTCCCTCAGGCTGTACCATTGCCTGACTGTGTGGCCTCTGACAAATGGCCTAACCTCTCTGAGCTCCAGGTCCCTCATCTGGGAAAGGGGACTGGTAATTGCATTGCTATAAAGGTTAAACAAGATAGCACATGATACTTAATATTCAGTAAGCACTGAAGAAACATTAACTGCTCTTTTTATCATTGTTACTCATCTGGGCAAAATTTTTTTCCTCCTACTCTTCCAGCCCCTACTTTTCTAACCCTGCACTTTGGTTCCACTCTTTGGAGCCCAAATCTCCATAGAAGATTTTTTTTAAAGGACAAATGTTTGATGTTTTATTTTTATTAGTATTCATTATTTTATTTTGCTTTGTTGGCATACATGGTCATTGTAAAAAAATTCAAACACAGAAATAAGTATCATAAAAAGAGAAAATTCCTCTGTGATTCCCCACCCCACAGCCGCTGCTAATGGCTAGATAAGCACTGGAGCAGAGGTTTCTGCATCAGGTCCTGGACAGGTGATGTGACACAGTGGTTCAGAGCTCCATGTTTGTCCCTGGGCAACTCACTTAACCTCTTTTGAATTTGTTTCTTAGCTTCTTCTCTGGAAGTTAAGTAAGATATTAGTACATTTTAGTTGCTTGATAAGTAGAAACTATACTTATGATTATTTTTGACTATTTGAGGGTCTTTGAGTCCCCTGAAATTGGATGCCAACTTTGTTCATACACATAGCTCTTTATGAACATACATGAGTTTTTCTGGGGAGATGATCAATAGCCTTTGTCGGATCCTAAGGGGCCTGTGAACCTGAAAAGGTTGAGACTTGCTGTCTTGGATGGTGGCTCTGACCACTCTCCACTGGTCCTGTCCCCACAGGCTGCTCAACAGAAGTTGCGCCAGGCTAGTACCAACGTGAAACACTGGAATGTCCAGATGAACCGGCTCATGCATCCAATTAAACCTGGAGGTGAGAAGGGTTAGACCCTGGAGCTTTCCATGGAATGGAGAGGGACAAGGGAGGGAGGAGGGAGACCCCCACATCTGCAGAGCCAGCAGAGCACTGCAGGTCAGGGGGTGCTCCTCTCCCCTGAGGGCTGAGGTGAAGCCCCTCAACTTCTCCCCTTTGTGCACACCTTGCTGCTTCCTCATACCTGCCTTTTCTCTGCCAGACAAACGTCCCACCACCAGCAGCTCCTTCACAGGCTTTCAGGCCCCTCTACTTGCCCGCCGCGACTCCTCCCTAAAGCGCCTGACTCGCTGGGGATCCCGAGACAACAAGACCCCCTCACCCAGCAGCAGTGACCAACAGAAGTCCCTCAATGGTGGGGAAGACGCTTCCAGCTCAGCTTCTGCCTCTCAGGAAGATAAACTGGACCTGGCACCAGAAAACTAATCTCTTGCCCCCAATCTCACGCCTATCAGGACCTGGCCACAGCTGGCCTGTGGGTGACACCAGCCTCTGCAGAAGAAGAAGCTGCAGCCCTGGTGCCCAGGGCCCAGGCCCTCGGACCGTGAAACAGCCTGGATTGGAAACTCGTTCTTTTTTTTTTTGCACCAGCCCCAGGCCTCAGACCACTGAGGCTGTCAGAGATGTTGATCCTTGAGAACTTGACCCTGTGCCTTAACTCCAAGGGCCCTATGCCCTGGGCTGGGAAAGAGTCAACAAGCAAGCCAGGGACCACCTGTCCCCAGACTGCCACCAAGTTTGGAGGCACACTTCCGAATAAAAACTGCTGTTAGAATAAATTATGCAGCAGGTTTGTTGTCTATCTCTCCTACCATTTTCTCTCTTCTTAAGTCCAGTTATAGATCCCAGAAAGAATACAGTATAATACAGTGGCTAGGAAAGTCCACTCTGCCACTTACCAACTGGGCGACTTTGGTCAAGTTATTCACTTCCCTGTGCTTCGGTTCCCATGTTGATAAAATAGGGAAAATAATAGGGCTTCCCTTATAGGGTTGTTCTGAGGATTAAGTGTTTGGCACATGAGAAAGCACCACTGTTGATATTGCCCAGAAGTGTTTATTGAACATATATTCTGTGTCTGGAAATTTCTCAGGTTATTTGTCATGGCAACCCTGAGAGATGGATATTATTATTCTCTTTTTTATGTATGGGGAAATTGAGGCTCAGAGAGGTCAGGTAACTTGCCTAAACCTTTCAGACTTGCTTCCTTCCCATATTGCCTGATTACCTACCTTACTACCTAAGACAGAGATCTGGGAGTCTAGGATAACTTGCTTCCTCCCTGACACCCCCTTATGAAAAATCCGTCATCAAATCCAGTCAATTCTCTCTCCTTCATGGTTTCATATTTATCTCTCCATCTCTAACCCCATGGTTATTGCCATGGCTAAGGCCTTCATATCCTCCACCTGGGATTGAATCTGGGCCCTTGGCAGTAAGCGTGCAGAGTCCTAACCACTGCACTACTAGGGAATTCCCTAAGGTTAGATTTTTAATGGGAAAGTGGAATGGAAATACAAGTATAAGGAGAAAAGGAGACAATGTAAAATTTTTGATTGCTGAAGAAGAGCTTGTTCATGTATATTTTTTTTTACTGTCTTGACCATTTAAAGAAATTGAAGTACTGTTAATTTACAGTGTTGTGTTAATTTCAGGTGTACAGCAAAGTGGCTCAGATATATTTTATATATATATATATTTTTCAGATTCTTTTACATTATAGGTTAAGATATTGAAAATAGTTCCCTGTGTTGTACCGTAGGTCCTTGTTGTTTATCTGTTGATTCACTATGGGATTTGAGTCTTATTCAACACATTTAAAAGGGTAATATAGTAGTTTTATGGGCACACCAGGTGGCACAGTGGTAAAGAACCCGCCTGCCAATGCAGGAGACACAAGAGACACTTGTTTGATCCTTGGGTTGGGAAGATCCCCTGGAGTAGGAAATGGAAACCCACTCCAATATTCTTGAAAATTCCATGGATAGAAGAACCTGGTAGACTGCAGTCCATGGGGCGACAGAGTCAGACACAACTAAGTACATACGCCCGCCATAGTAGTTTTATAATAAGATGTTAATGTTTATAAACTAGTAGAAATTACATCCAGAGAAGGCAATGGCACCCCACTCCAGTACTGCTGCCTGGAAAATCCCATGGACGGAGATGCCTAGTAGGCTGCAGTCCATGGGGTTGCTAAGAGTCAGACATGACTGAGCGACTTCACTTTCACTTTTCACTTTCATGCATTGGAGAAGGAAATGGCAAGCCACTCCAGTATTCTTGCCTGGAGAATCCCAGGGACAGGGGAGCCTGGTGGGCTGCAGTCCATGGGGTCACACAGAGTCGGACACGACTGAAGTGACTTAGCAGCAGCAGCAGCAGCAGAAATTACATCCATACTCTGCAACTGTTTGAAACCAATATGAAAAACATTAGATGTCACCTTAAGAATGTGCAAGGAGCTGCATTAGTTCTTATATATTCTTTTAGGGGTAGAGGGGCAAAAATTTTGAAGACTACTAACTACAAAAGACTGTGACTAGAAAGATAGAACGGGAACTGATTAAACATTCTTGGAAGCCAGGTAGTGTTTAGACTTGAGGTGGCAGGACAATCTCTAAACCTCGGTCTCCTCACCTGTAACCGGAGTCCATTCCCAGCTTTTGACCATTCTATGACGGGACACGGGAGGTGTTGCTGGTTGTGGCGAGGCAGGGAAAAGAAAACCACCCTGAACTGGGACTGGCATGAGAAGCTGACAGTCCTGAGGGACATTTTTAGGAGCAGGAGAAGATATTTTGCTGTCTTTTGATTGCAGGGTTAGAAAAGAATGCCCTTGACCTTACCAATATCCTGGACGAAGGAGAATGTATCCAATCTCTGATGCCTTCAAAGATACCTATAAACTTGAGGCCATGTGCAAAGTGCTCATTGCTGCCCCAGGTCACCACTCTGAGGGTTGGGGAGGTCGGGCAATGGACTGGAAGGGCTGGAATGTAACAGGCTTTTTGCAAACTGTTGTCAGGATACATAAAGTGCCTATTTCTCAAGCCCAGTGTCACTCCGGGCCAAAGAGGCACCAGCTCAGTGATGCCTCTCTGGCCCCTGCTGTAGCTGAGGACAGAGAAGGGCTGAGGAGGCCGATTTCAGGAGGCCAAGGAGGACTCCATCTGCTGGCTGGATCTTGAAATGGCTGTGGAGGCAACCGGATCCAAAAATTCAAAGCAGGTCTAGCCTTATTCCACACCGTAAGTTACCATTCCGTTACACTGTAATTGGGCATCACAGCAGGTTTTGGTAGCTGAGCTCTCTGGCTGGTCTGAAAAGGCTTGGCAGGAACCAAATATTCCCATTGTGAGCTATGCCTGTGGGCAAATCTAGTCAAAATGAAGATCTGGGGAAGCTGTATTGGTCTGTTTTGGACTCAGGCAACAGAAGCTAACTGATTTAGGTGAATATATATATATACACACACACATACTTTTAGTATAAAAATGAAGTGAGGTTTAAAATGTACTATCAAAAAAAAAAAAAAATGTACTATCTTTGGGACTTCCCTGGTGGTCCAGTGGTTGGGACTCCATGTTTTCAATGTCGGGGATACTGGTTCGATCCCTGATAGGGGAACCAGGATCCCACATGACTTGTGGCAAGGTTAAAAAAAAAAAAAAAAGGAATAAAAAATGTACTATCTTAACAGTGTTCCCAGAATTTCTTTTAGAGAAGGAGCTGTCTTTAGGGGAAATGAGTCTTTTAAAGGAAGGAAGTGAGATCTTCAGGGCATGAATGTTGGCAAGAACCCTAGCAATGAAGAGATGCGCCTAGAAAGCCAGAGGGATTTGTTTTTTTCTCTGGACACAGTTGGGCAGAAGGGAGAATGGTGGGGCAGGGAGGAGAGGTAGTAATTTGGGAAAAAGCCAGGCCCTAAGGGGAAAAACGCCAATCAGAAAACATCAACTTTGCGAAGAATGTCAGCTGTGTGAGTTTAAACTATTTGCAATGCATCATGTGATCCTGCCCCAGGGCCCGGAGCATCATACCATCTATACCCATGAATGTTTTGTGTGGGAAGAGGTTTGGGCAGTCCTCAGGAGGGGCTGAGTTTCGTCTCTACATTTCTGAACTGTGACTGCAACAGCCTCGCAGAAGCTGAAGCCTGGAGGCAGAGAGATTTATGAGAATATAAATCCCCCAGAAATTTGCAGAAATCTTAGGGAAGGCTTTGACTTCCACAACCCATTCTTCCTTCCATCTCAAAGGCAAGGAGGTTGACGTCTGAATTACAAAAGTATTGCACATTCATTTCACAAAGTGGGGGGTGAGGTCGGGAAAGAGAGAAGCAGAGAGAAAAAAATCACTCAGTTCTATTAACCAGATATCTGAGGGTGTATCCTGGGGAGTATATGAGAGAGCGGAGTGTAATCTTTATTTTAAAGATGATGGAGAGGAGATAATATACCTACAGAGTTTGTTCAACTCCAGATGACAAATCCAATCTCTTTCATAAGATTGCCTTCCAGGGACTTCCCAGGTGGTCCAGTGGTCAAGAATCCATCTGCCTGGAGAATGGATACATGTATATGTATGGCTGAGTCCCTTCATTGTTCACCTGAAACTATCACAATATTGTTAATCGGCTATACCCCAACACAAAATGTTTTTGGTGTTAAAATACAAATAAAATTAAAAAAAAAAAAAAAGAATCTCCCTGCTAATGCAGGGGACATGGGTTCCATCCCTGATCTGGAATGATTTCACCTGCTTCAGGGCAACCGAGCCCATGCACCACAACTACTGAGACCATAGGCCACAATTGCTGAAGCCTGTGCCCCTAGAGTCCCTGCTGCACAAGAAAAGACATTGCAATGAGAAGCCTGGCTACCACAACTAAAAGGAACTAGAGAAAGCCCGCATGCATAAATGAAGACTCAGAGAAGCCGATAAATATTTATTTATTTTTTAAAGACTGCATCCCAGCTGCTAGGTACTTTACAAAAAAACAACAAACTAACAACAATCATTTATGGCTGCACTGGATCTTTAGTTGCTGCATGCAGGATATAGTTCCCAGAGCAGGAATCAAATCCAGCCCATCTACATTGGGAGAGCAGAGTCTTAGCCACTGGACCACCAGGGACGTCCCTGCTAAGTACCTTTTTATGGTATATCTGAAGGTTGGGATGACAAGTCCCTTCCAGGTCCTAAAGACCTGGATTAAAAAGGGACAACAGAATTTTCTACAACAGAAGGAAGGATGTTCCCCATTTACAGGGCAAGTATATTAGATGAATAGGAAGATAAGTAAGAAATCCAGAACCACAAATTTCTAGTTGTGGTGGTTTAGTCGCTCAGTCGTGTCCGACTCTGCAACACCACGGACTGTAGTTCGGCAGGCTCCTATGTCCATGGGATTTCCCAGGCAAGAATACTAGAGTGGGTTGCCATTTCCTTCTCTAGGGGAATCTTCCCCACCCAGGCATCAAATCTGGGTCTCCGCATTGCACCCGGATTCTTTACCGACTGAATCACCAGGGAAGTCCAAATTTCTAGTTACAGAAGCCTCTTAAAGGCCGAAGAATTGATTCTTTTGAACTGTGGTGTTGGAGACGACTCTTGAGAGTCCCTTGGACTGCAAGGAGATCCAACCAGTCCATCCTAAGGGAAATCAGTCCTGAATATTCATTGGAAGGACTGATGCTGAAGCTGAAACTCCAATACTTTGGCCACCTGATGGAAATAACTGACTCATTGGAAAAGATCCTGATGCTGGGAAAGATTGAAGGAGGGAGGAGAAAGGGACGACAGAGGATGAGATGGTTGGATGGCATCACCGACTCGATGGACATGAGTTTCAGTACGCTCCGGGTATTGGCGATGAACAGGGAAGCCTGGCTTGCTGCAGTCCATGGGGTCGCAAAGAGTCGGACACGACTGAGCGACCGAACTGAACGAACTGAACTTGAAGGACAAAGCCCTTTTGTGAAAATCAGAGGGAGCATAGTCTTCTTCAGCGGAATATCCAGGTTCCAGCCTCCGTATTGCCTCTCACTGCAAGTCACACACCTTCTCTGGGGCTGTTTCTTCCCTGGAAGGATAAGGAGACTGACTGTGCTAAAATAATTGCTACGTTCCCTTCCAAGTTCCAGTCCTCTTCTGTGATATCTGCCAGACGTGTCTTACTGGTCCTGGAGCTTCCGCCCCGGCTCCTCCCTGGGCACCAGAGGGCGCTGCAGGTGGGCCCGGCGCAGCGTGCGGTGGGCGGAGCGGCAGGGTCAGGGGGCGGATCCCAGATGTGCGGTGATTGGCCGCGGTCGAAGCGGAAGGGGGCGTGGAAAAAGGGGGCGTGGACGAGCGGCCCGGTGACGTCGCTCTGGCGGGGGCGGGGCCGGGCCGCGCAGCGTGTGACGCCGCGGCAGCCGCGCGGAGCCGGGGATTAATGGGAAAAGTTTTGGCAGGAGCCGGAGGCGCCTGCGGAGCCTGCGGAACGGCGGCGACGGCGGCGCTGGGGCAGCCGAGACAGGTCAGTCCGGGTCCTGGGAAGTGGGTCGGCGGAGGCGGGAGAGCCGCGGGCCCGGGCTGAGGCGAGCAGCGAGGCTGGTGCGCGAGGCCCTGCGGGGAGTGGAGTGAGGGGCGAGAGGCGCAGGGGGTCCGCCGACCCGGCGGCCGTCGCTTCCCGTCACTCGGGCCCGGGCGGGCCGCGGCTGTCCGTGGCTCTCCGGGCACGCCGCCCCGCTGCCGTTGCGCCCCCAGCCTTTGGACGCCCGTCGCTTTTCGAGCCCTAACCGTGGGCCTCCTCCCCTCGACCCCCAGACTTCTGCGGCCCCTTCTGGGCCTCGTGTCTTCGCCTCTTCCCACTTCTGTGTTCTGAGAGCCGGCGTCTCAGGCTCTGGGTCCCCTCCCACCCTTGCCTCTCATCTCTTCCTCCATCCCTTCTTTGGTGTCCCCAAAGCCTTGACCCTCTCTGCCCAGGGTCTCCTTGGAGAGCTTCTGCGCCCACCCCCGCCTCATCATCCTTGTCTTCGTCCTCCTATCCTTGCCCTCCCAGTCTTTGCTCTCTTTCCCCATCCCCGTCTTCTCTTTCCTCCAATTGCCTGCCCTCCACCCCCACCCCCACCCCCGTCACTATTACTCCTCCCCCACAGCTTTCTCACCTTGTTACTTGGCTTTTTCAGCCCATGCCTTCAATCCCTGTCTACCTAAGCCTTTCCTACCCTGGTTCCCCGCAGAAGCCCTGTTTTTTTTGCCCCACTCTCAGGATTTCTTTCTAGTCAGCCCTGTCTCTTGCATTCCTGTCATCCACCTCCCTTTCCCTCCCAGTTCCTTGCCTCTGCTTCTGGGAGAAGCATTAAGCTCCAGACACTACTTTGTTTTCCCATGACCCACAGATGAGATCCACGTGGGGTAGGCTGTGCAGCCCCTTGATTGAAGTAAGGCTCTGAATGTCTGAGGTGAATATAACGTGTGTCTGTGTGGGAGAATTTACTAGGGTGTTGCGTCAGGGATAATGTCCAGTTTATAGAACATTCTCCCAGTCTCAGCTGAGTACTTCCCCTTTATGGGTTTGTTGACTTCCAGGAACCCTTGAGGAGAGACCAGCCGCTGAATTGGGTGTGTGCCAGGGGCAGTTGGAGGCCTTGTCCAACTCTTTTCCCCTTCCAGGAAACAGGGCTTTGTGGCTTTACACTCTGGACATATTATACACATTTAAACCATGATACCCCAGCCTGTCTCTGCCCTTCCTCCCGCCCTCCACCCTATGCCCATCCCAGAGAGCTAAGAGAAGTCTCCAGAGAATGCCTGTGGACCTCAACCTGTTTCCTCTGTACTGGCTCCAGAACATTTTTTTCCTGTTCAAGTTTTGAAACAGATTGCCAGCCTGATAGCCCTGGGGCCGGCAGCTATCTATCCCGTTTGTTATTGGTGGCTCAAACCACCTGCTGCTTTTTCCCTCATGCATCTCTTAACCCACTGAGTGTGTTCTGGGCTTCTGATGTCAAATCACTGAGCAGGTTCTCCTGAAGGTTTTTCTCCCTCTGTTTCCCTTGGGAGCTTCGTTTCCTGTGGCTCTAAGAGGGAGGCTGACACTGAGGCTCTGTTCCCCTTGCCCAGGCGTAGCTGAGGCTATCAGGTCATATCTGCCGGAGCAGTCTGTGGGTCTGCATTAGGAAGACAGTGCCAGGAGCTTGCCTTGCTTCCAGTCACAGGCATCGTCTTCTCTGGGGCTGGAGAACCCACCATGTTCGTGGTGCATCTGGATGTTTAAACTTCTTGCCAAGGTGAAAGTTCGTCACAAATGTGTTAGTTCAGTTTGAGCTCCTTTCTTTGGTGTTAGTCCTCTCAGGGACTCAGGAGATGTTGAGGAAATAACATATCCTCTGTCTCTGTCCAGTCTGATCTTGAAGGATTCTGAAAGCGTGACCCACTCGCAGGTTCAAAAATGAAAGCCTGTTGTTTCACCTGGCTCTGGGTTTCTGGGTCTCCTCTTTTGAGGATCGTGCTCTCTGCCTTTGAGCCAGAATTGAACACAGAATTGGCAGCCTTCAGGAGCTGTGGTGGAGAGCCAACTGAATCGGCCAGACCAAACTTTAAAGTTTTGGAGCCCTCCTGTGCACAGACCCTTTTCTGTGAGAGTGAATAGGGCTGTGGAAGGCTGAGCCAGTCCCCTTTCCCAAGCAGCACTAGGGGAAGGATTTGGGCAGACAGGACCAAAAGGGATCCCTTGTTCCTATAGGAAACGTCCCTCTGGTGAATCCTTCTGATGAAGCTGGGGTTGTGTGTTTGGTGGTCCTTTTGTCCAGCATCTGGCTCCCCAGGAGTTTATCCAACTCTTTTGAGCTGTTTGCTGCTGCTCTGGCTGCTTACCCACTGGTAGCACTCTCCACTGAGGTGGCCAGTAAGAAGGGCCCAAGAGGAAGTCAGGCCCAGTCCTTGGGGAGCAGCTTGGGCACCAGCAGCTCCGGCCAGATAGCTTCTTGCAGTTTGTTCACCCCATCGTCTTCTGCGTAGGTAGTCGTCATTATCCACGACCAAGTGCCCATTCGGTGATTTTTGCAGAGCTCGGCAGACAGGCCCCTGACATTATCCCACAGATGGGGTAGCCCAGCAGCTCCTTAGTTCAGTGACCCGCTCTTTTGTTCGGCTGCCTTTCTCCTCACCTCTCCACTTCTGCTTTCCTCCTCCAAGTACTCAGGAAGAGTTGCCCCCCACTCAGCCTTCCAGTCCTACCTGTGGTCCCTCAGAGCCCGCTCCCCAGGGCCCGGTGAGAGGACAGCCAGTGTTGGGCCCTGGCCTGGGAAGCTCGTAGGCCTCTTTTTTTGGACAGAATGCCACTGTCCTGGCTGTTGTGCAAGCTGTCCCCAGGGCCTGCAGCTCCCGGCGTGTCCTGGGATGGTGCAGCTTCTCTCAGGAGGGCCTGGCCCTTTGGCTGCTAAAGGCTTCAGCTGTCTTCTGTCACTGAGGCCCACCTCCTAGGGTGCTGCCTGCAGGCTGGGAAGCCAAACTACAGGGCCTTCCTCTGTGCCTTTGGATCCAGAGGGAGGAGCCACTCGCAGCAGCTGAGTTCGGTGATGTCAGGAGAGCTGGGCACACGCTTGAGCCTGGCAGGGAGAAGACGGCCTCTCGCATCAGGTTTCAGATACCGGGTCTTCTTCCGTGGCACATGGCCCTTGGCCTTCATGGCTCAGAGGCTGGTGATGAGGGTGTGACTCGAGTGCTGTCTCCACTGGGCTCTGGTCAAGGAATCAAGTATGACTCAGGCCATCTCCGTTTATGAGCTGCCACCCATGGGGAGTGTTGGACTCCGGCTTCTCCCTCACCTCACCAGCTCCTCCCACCCACCTGGTAGAAGCAGCAAAGCCGGTGTCTGCTGACTTGGAAATGAGCAGATGACTTCCAGGATTGGGAAATATTTGCTGACTCAGGTTCAGAATCACAACATCTCAGGGTATGTGTCAGTGACAGAGAAGGAGCCATCCTGGGAGCACCCTCTGAGCCCTCGTGTTTCATTATAATGTATCAGAGCTGTTTTTCTGACCCCCGGTGCCTCTCAGCTAAAGATGTGCGGTTTCTTTCACTCCTGCAGCCTTGTGTGGTGTTTTGGGGTATGCACATGGTACTCACGCAGTGGCTTCTGTTCACCGACAGATGAGGACAGATGCACCAAAGAGGTAATCCTGTCTTTCTTACCTCGGGGCCTCTGACAACTGATGGATGTGATTTCTCTAGCGCGGGGTCCCAGATCCCAGGCGCCTGTCACTGCATCTGGTAGTGACAGTAATTAATTAAATAATTATTGAATCTGTGGCTTAAACATGGTTTTTTTGAGGAGCATTAAGCTTTTCACCTTTACACTCACTGAAACATAAACTCCACAAGGGCGGGGTCTTATTTTATTTCCTGTTGTGTCTAGGACAGTGTCTGGTACAGAGGAAATGCTAAATAAATATTGAATGAATAAAGGTACGGACTTTCTTCTCTGTCCATACGGGTGCCAGGCCACAATGATGGTGTGCACTTTTCTCTTCCATTTATGCAACAAACATTTTTGAGTGCCTGCTGTGCGCCACGTGTATTACTAGGCACTTGGAAAATGATGATGGTAAGAAATTAGATTCTGTCCCTGTTCATGGGTCTGTAGTTTGCTGGCATGTATGTGGGAGCTGGGCGTGATACGTAGAATTGTTTCTAGCATCTCTGCTGGGATATCAGGTCCTCAGGAGAGTCAGAACAATGCTCCGCACTTCCCATTGCTGTTTCCCTATTTGGCTCTCAGGATGCCTGGCAGGTTTTGTAAACTCTCAGAAGGGGAGCGCCATGGAATTCGACGTTCATTGTCCCAACTATCTGGGAAGCCTGGCCGTGGTGGGGTCTCTGCTGGGGGCCAGGGGAAATGTGGGGCTCCTGTTTGATTTGTTTTAATCTCTGAAGCTCAGTAGTTTTAATAGCTGTTTATGGGTTTCACTTCCCTTTCTCTGCCTCTAACACCCCGTGGGTTTTCCTGTTGCCAAACAGGGTGCTGAGCTCATGAGTCTGACAGTCTGTGGGGGTCAGGCTGTTTGTGGATCTTGCAGGAAGGTCTCAGGCAAGGGCCCCTCCTATTAATCCCATACCAAGTCTTTTTCTTTGAAGGAAATGTGAGTGTGGAAGGAGGAAGATCTGGGAGGACTTCTGAGGTTCTCTAAGAGAAGGCAGAGAGGGAAGTTCCCCAGAGTCAGGGAGAACTGCTGCGTTGACTTGATTTGCTTGGTCATTTGTTTGGGCAGGAGCTCGCCACAGTGGCAGCTGTTGTCCATGTCCAGGGTCAGTTGTCCTGTTCATCTCTTAACTTTGAGCTCCCGCCCCCAGCCGGAAGTTTTCTTTCTTTAGTTTCCACTGGCAAAGATGAGGCTGTAGCTTTATTGGATTTTTCAGTGTTAATCTCAAAAAACTGGTGTTGTCATCTTAGTCTTTCCCACCTAAGGCACTTTTTTGGGGCCAGATGCTGTGACAGATGATTTCAGACCTGGTCCATGGCTGTCCTCACGGCCTGGACATATGCATAAAAACATTTTTTGAACACTGAGAGCCAGTGAGTACTAAAAACATGTGCCGTACAAGGACACTCATTGATAGGAGCGAGTCATCCGTGAGGGTTGGCTTTGTCCTTAAAGAAACTGGGTGTCAGATTGGCCACCTTGAAAGGAAGCTGGTTTATTCTGAAGTCAACTTCATGCTCTTAAAAATTGTTAAGGATGTCATGAACTTTTGTTTACTGTATTGGAAATTAAAACCAAGGCAGTTTTTAAAATTACTAATTTATGAATTCATTTAATATAATAATACAACCATTACATTTATCACAAATGACATTTTAAATGAAAAATAACTATTTTCCAAAACAAAAATGTTGAGGGACATTGTTTTACATTTTTGCTAATGTCTGGTTTAATAGAAAAGAGCTGGATTCTCACAGCTATTTCTGTGTTCAGTCTCTTGAAGTACAGTCTCAGTTGAAGAATATGAAGAAAATCTGACCTCATACAGATAAGTAATTGAGAAGGAGAAGGGTATTTTAATAGCTCTTGCAGATAATTATGGATATTATTCTTTAATACTGTACCAACACCGGACAAATGGTAGTTTCTTAAAGGTTAGTTGGAATGTGGAGTCTGAAACCTTATCAACAAACTTCTCATATTTTGTGACATTTATAATCCATTGGCCCATCTTGCACTTCGAATGGATCTTTTATTTTGGTCTTTGGAAAATATTGGTTCACTGATTTATATATATTTTCTAAGTGTTGACATATTTCATTTTATGACATCAGTAAATCGTATTCAGACCACTGTTTTTATCCTTCAAGTATTAGGAAGCTGTGAAGCTCACAATGGTGGATACAAGCTTTCTATAATTTGGATTTTTTCTTGAAAGCTAGATTTGTTATTGTTGGTAACATACTGTCAGTTTCTTTTCTTGAAGTGATAGCTCACTTCATTTTCAAGAAAAAGTTTGTTAAACACCCAGTCTAAATAATCATAATTTATTTGGCTGTTATTCTTTTGTTTGAAGTAAAAATGGTACTTTATGAAGGAAAAAAAAAAGTGGCTAGTTTAGCTTGCAACTCAAACAATTGCACAGTTGCACAATTGCTTTTCTTTGGAACAGTCTTGGAACTCCTGATTTATTACAAAGGACATTTAAAAGACATGTACTTGGGACGTTCCTGTTCCTCATGGTCCAGTGGTTAAGACTCCTCCCTTCCACTGCAGGGGGCACAGGTTCAATCCCTGGTTGGGTAACTAAGGCCGTGCATGCCTCGTGGCACAGCCTAAAAAAAGACATGCACTCAAGGGGCATGATTTAATAAAGTTAGTTTTTTATTGGTTCATCTAGGACATTCTTAAGTGAAATTGGCATGTTATTATTTTTCATGATTCTGTGGGTTGACTGGGCTCAGCTGGGTAATTCTAACTTGGGGTCTCTCATGTTGCTGGAGTCAAGTGGAGACCAAGGCAGGAGTCATCTGAACACCCAGCGGGTTGGATGTCCACACTGGCTCACTCACTGGCTCACTCACATGGCACTTGATGCTCGGTTTTGACTAGGGTACCTGCACGGGGCCTCTCCATGTGCCCTGTGCCTCTCACAGTATGGGAGCTGTTCTGAGCAGAAATATACAAAGACTGAGTGTACTGAGAGATACAGGCAAGGTTTCTTAGGGCCTCACCTTGGAAGTCATACAGTGTCACTTTGTGTCTTCTTGGTCATGGGACCGGTTCAGATTCAGGAGAGGGCTGCACAGGGGTATGAGCAGCAGGACTCGTGGTTCATTGGGAGGGAGAGAGGCCTCCATGCAGGCCAGGCAGTGCTTTTTATTAGCATTCCTTCTGTGAGGTAACCTGGCCTGTAAATGAATACTCAGAGGAGAAAAGTGTGTTTTCTCACAATTTACATTTCTGGAAACCACTGTTAGGAAACTTCTAGTAGCTTTATAGATGCCATTGAATACCAGGTGAGGAAATCTGCACTCTATGTTCTTTGGGCAATGGGTGACTGCTGATGGTTTTAGAGCAAGGAGTCATTATGTTAATATTGCACAAAGGTTGACTAAATGGAGATAGAATGAAGGTAGAGAGATTAGGTAGGAGATTACTACAGTTGTCTTAAGTATGAGGAAATTCTTCCTCATGTATAATCTGAGTTCCTCTGGTTGCTGTTGAAATTAATTGATGCTGAGCTGCCAGCCACAGAGATTAAGTACACAGAGCCTGGGTGGAGTAACGCACACACACAGATACACAGGTGTTGTTTAGGGGTGCTGATACACCAGAGAGGTTAAAGGGCTCACGAAAGTTAGAAGGCAACTGAATTTAGGTTTTATTGGCAAGACACATTAAAAAGTCCATAATTTATCAAATAAGAAGCAGGAAAGATAAAGCTTCATGTGACACCATTGACAGTTTCAGTATCACCAACCAAGAGGAAGTGAGGAAAAGAGTGAGAAGAAGGGGACAGATGAAAGGATGGGAGGGAGAGGGATGAAGACGGGGAAGGAAGAGGGTTGAGGGGGGAAACAGCAAACAGAGGGACGGAGGACGAGGCTGGAGGAACGGCTTGAGACCCAGCTAAGACTGCTCTCACGGGTCTCCAGCCTTAGGGCAGGGGCTGGCTGCTCCCGCAGTTCCCGGGGCCCTGGCTGCCGTTAGGCACCTCATGCCCTTGACCTGTCTCTGTGGCTCTTTGCTGTCTGAGAAGACGCCCAGGGAAGTGCTGGAGCGGCATTAGTGTCGGGCAGAGCTGGATGTGACTCTTAGCGCTCAGGGTGTGGGGTTGTGACTTGGAGACTGAGGAGCCTCCGTAAGTGCTGGTTTCTCCAAGCCAGGCTCCAGGGCCCTGAGCTCAGGAGGAAGTGGTTTCTTGCACCAGGCCCCTCCCCCATTGACAGGAGTCTTCATCTGCTCCTCAGGAGTTCCTGGAGTTCCGGGCAGTATGTTGCTCTTCTTTTTCTTTCACGTGCCATCTGCAAAGCCTGACTTCTCCCAGGCCTTGGTGTCGTCTCAGCAGCTCTGAGACGGGAAGGAAGCTCCCCTTCCCCAATTATCTACAGCTCACAGCAATACAGCTTTGAAAGATTTCCCGCATGGGACGGATCCTGAAGGGAGAGTCTCCCAGGTATTATGGGAAAATGACCTCATGTTTAAGTTCATTTCTTTATTATTGTATTGTTAGAGACCTAAAAACAGATTTTTGTTGCTTTTCTTTGTAACCTGCTATAACTCTTTGGTCCTTATCTTATGACTGCTTTTGGCATTTCCTTCATCCAAGAATTGTGACCTCAGTGGCCCAGAGTTTCTTGGCTACCTCTCTGCTGGAAGCACAAGCCAGCTCTGCCTGCAGCGGGGGCCAGGCAAGCTGCTCTGCGTACACAGCTGTCTGCGGCCCACTCGCCTCCCAGACAGGCCGTCCTTGAACTTGCCAGAACCCAGAGCTCACTGATCATCCCTTTTTCCAAACAAGCAGGCCAGGTGTGCCTTTACTGTTTCCCTTAATCCCATAAAGCATTCCGTGCTTGTGACCGTCACTCTGCTTTCTTCACCTCCACTTCTGTTTTCTCTGGCTTAGGATTTCTCAGCCCCAGCACTGTAGACATTTTCGGCTGGTACCTCTTTGCTGTATGGGCTGTCTGCATATTGTAGGATGTCAGGCATCATCCCTGGCTTCTACCCACCAGAGGCCAGTTTTACCCCCCCAACCTTGGTGAAAACCTAAAATGTCTCCAGACATTGCCACATGTCCCCTTGGGACAAAGTCACCCCTGGTTAAGAACCATTCCTCTGTCATTTCCCTACTAAATATTTTTAGCCAGCTGGATCCACTGGTGACCCAGTGGATCAATAAAACCCACGAGATAAGCATATCATTCTTACAGTGGAAATTGACCATCCTCAGTCACCTCCCTGAGCCCTTGAAGGCTTTGAGGGGAATGAGCAGCACATTCCAACCAAGAGCCGTGTGGTGGTACACGGCAGAGGGACCGTGTCCCAGGTGTAAAGCCGTATCCTGAAGCGGCTGTGTTTATCTTGCTTTGCTTCTCTGTGTCTTTTGATGTCTGGGCAGAAGCCACCTTGCTGTAACTCTCAGAGGTGCCGTGTGGAGCAGAGTGGGTAACATGCAGCATTTGGACTGTAGTTAACCTGGCCCTTCCTGGCATCAGATAGCACCAGCTGATCTGGAACTTCTCTCTAGACTCAGATGAGTTCTCATAGCCCTCCTCCCAAGGCAGGTCTCATGGGAGAAAACTTACCTACCATCCCAATCTCGAGCTTGTTCATCTGGCCAGATCATTTCTTTGTAGCTTCCCCTCCTGACTTTCCTGGTGGCTCAGACAGTAAAGCCTCTGCCTACAATATAGAAGACCCGGGTTCAATCCCTGAGTAGGGAAGATTTCCTGGAGAAGGAAATGGCAACCCACTCCAGTATCCTTGCCTGGAGAATCCCATGGACAGAGGAACCTGGTAGGCTACAGTCCATGAGGTCACAAAGAGACCGACACGACTGAGCGACTTCACTTCTTCTTTTTCCCCTCCTGTAAAGGCTTTTGGGATAGTCCAGAGACCCTTGACCCTCAGCATATGCATCCTGAGATGGACTTCTGCATGGTCCTCCGGGGACTTCAGGTTGGAGAAGAGAAAACTACCCTTCCCTTCTAAGAAGGCCCTTCAAAGGCCAAAGTGCTCAGTTGCCTGAAAATAACTCCCCACCCCCCTAATTAATAGTATCCAGTTAGAGCAAAAGAAGGACCCTGATCTAGGACCTTGCCAAGATTCCAGACCTGACTCTTCTTTGCTACAGACCATTGGTCTGCTGCTGCTGCTGATGCTGCTAATTTGCGTCAGTCGTGTCCGACTCTGTGCAATCCCATAGATGGCAGCTCACCAGGCTCCCCCGTCTCTAGGATTCTCCAGGCAAGAACACTGGAGTGGGTTGCCGTTTCCTTCTCCAGTGCATGAAAGTGAAAAGTGAAAGTGAAGTTGCTCAGTCGTGTCCGACTCTTAGCGACCCCATGGACTGCAGCCCACCAGGCTCCTCCGTCCATGGGATTTTCCAGGCAAGAGTACTGGAGTGGGGTGCCATTGCCTTCTCCAGACCTTTGGTCTGAATTTCTTCCAAATTCTTGGCACCTGCCTTCCGTGGTGGTGGACTGAGTAATGGCCCCCAGAGATATTCAGGCCATAAGCCCTGGGCCCTGTGGGCATTGCCTTATATAGCAAAATGGATTTTTCAGGTAAGGATTTTGAGATGGGGCGATTATCCTGGCTTACCTCCATTCCAGGTAATAAAGAACCCGCTTGCCAATGCAGCAGATGTAAGATATGCTGGTTCAATCCCTGGGTCAGGAAGACCCCCTGGAGAAGGAAATGGCAACCCACTCCAGTATTCCTGCCTGGAGAATCCCATGGACAGAGGAGTATGGTGGCCTACCATCCATAGGGGCGCAGAGAGTCGGACACGACTGAGCAACTGCGCGCACAGCACGCACACCCTGGCTTACCCTGGTGGGCCTGAGTGCAACCACAGTGTCCTTAGAAGAGGGAGGCAAAGGGAAAAGGCGTGTGACTGCCGCAGCAGGATGCTCTGCTGCTGGCTCGAGGATGGAGGAGAGGCCAAAGAATGCTCGGAATGCAGCTGTGTAAGCTAGAAAAGGCCAGGAAACAAGTGCTCCCCTAGAACCTCTGGAGGAAGTGCGGCCCGCCAGTACCTTGATTTTGCTCCAGTGAAACTAATTTTGGTTTTTTGACCTTCAGAATCCTAAGAGAATAAATGTGTTGTTTTAAGCCACTGAGTTTGTGGTGATTTGTTACAGTGGCAGCAGGAAACTGCTACAGGGCTTATCCATCTCCAAGCACAGGTAGTGACTTGGCTGACCCTTGTTCTTAGTCTGAGGCAGTTGTAGAGCATCCATTTTATGGCACTTGGAGATTCTAGGTCCAGCCTTTTTGCAAACTAATATTTAAAGCAATATGCTGTCTGTAGCTCAGTCGGTAAAGAATCTGCCTGCAGTACAGGAGACCCAGATTCAATCCCTGGGTTGGGAAGATCCCCTGAAGAAGGAACTGGCAACCCAGTCCAGTATCCTTGCCTGGAAAATCTCATGGACAGAGGAGCCTGGTGGGCTGCAGTCTATGGGGTCGCAAAGAGTTGGGCACAACTGAATGACTAACACTTACTTACTTACTTACTATCTGGGGTAACCTTTTGGGGAGTTCTTGGGGGCAAAAGAGAAGGCCTCAGATAGTATGTGCTCCTTGCTTTTTGCACTCACCCCACACCTTCATTCAGTGTTGAGGATCCAGGATTAGTTTAAATCTGACCCTGGTTCCCTCTTCCCTTCTGCTGTTCCTCCCATTCATTCAGTGGGTATTTACTGGCTCCCTCCTAGGTGCCAAGCTCTGTTCCAGGCACTGGGAATGAAGGAGTGAACAAAGCAGATAAACAGATCTCCTGCTCGCCTCGTGGTTGTTGGTGGGGAAGGAGGAGGAGCCAGAATTAAGTAAATAGCATGTCAGATGGTGAGAAATGCTATATCAAAAAATAAAGTAGAAAAGAGGTCATGGCAGTTTGAGATAGAGGGCTTGAGGAAGGCCTCGCCGAGAAGGTAATATTTGAGCCCAAAGAGGAGAGTGAGTCATATGGGGGAAGAGTCTTAGAGGCAGAGGGAAAGGAAGTGCAAAGGCCTTGAGGCAGGAACCTGGCTGGTGTGCTGGAGGAGGAGCCAGGAGGTCTGGTGGCTAGAGCGGTGCAGGAGGAAGAGAGCAGGAGAGGAGGTCAGAGGCACGCCTGGGGCCCGGGCCACGACCCTGAAGTGCCATGAGAATGTCTCCACGTGGGCCCTTCCTCCGTTCCTCCCTCGCCCCCCCGCCCCCCACCTCTCTGCCTCTGTGTCTGTGTCCTCAGCTCCTTTCTGTAGAACACTTGTCACATCACACCAGTGGAGTTGAGTTCAGTTCAGTCGTTCAGTCGTGTCCGACTCTTTGTGACCCCATGAACCGCAGCACGCCAGGCCTCCTTGTCCATCACCAACTCCCGGAGTTCACTCAGACTCACATCCATCGAGTCAGTGATGCCATCCAGCCATCTCATCCTCTGTCGTCCCCTTCTCCTCCTGCCCCCAGTCCCTCCCAGCATCAGAGTCTTTTCCAGTGAGTCAACTCTTCGCATGAGGTGGCCAAAGTACTGGAGTTTCAGCCTTAGCATCATTCCTTCCAAAGAAATCCCAGGGCTGATCTCCTTCAGAATGGACTGGTTAGATCTCCTTGCAGTCCAAGGGACTCTCAAGAGTCTTCTCCAACACCACAGTTCAAAAGCATCAATTCTTTGGTGCTCAGCGTTCTTCACAGTCCAACTCTCACATCCATACATGACCACAGGAAAAACCATAGCCTTGACTAGATGGACCTTTGTTGGCAAAGTAATGTCTCTGCTTTTCAGTATGCTGTCTAGGTTGGTCATAACTTTCCCTCCAAGGAGTAAGCGTCTTTTAATTTCATGGCTGCAGTCAGCATCTGCAGTGATTTTGGAGCCCCCCAAAATAGTCTGACACTGTTTCCCCATCTATTTCCCATGAAGTGGAGTAGCAGCAGGCAAACAGCTTAAAATACTAGAAGAGGGAGAAAGGCGCCTTCCTTTTTCTGAATAATAAAAGCAACTCCTGAGGAAGGCGGTCCGCTGCTCTCACCGGGCAGGTCCAGATGGCCCCTGAGGGTCCTCCCTCCCCTCATCCAGGCCCCGAGGCTGCTGCCCACCCCACTCTGCCACCTTCCTGGTGTGGAGCCCGCCACCTTGCATGCTTTCTTAACAGCCCCGCGCCTCCCGGCTCTCCCCCGCCCAGAGCAGCACGGTGGGTGCCTGGGGGCTCCCGGGGCGGGGGGAATGCGAGCTGGGCCCCTGCCTGTTCACGGCTGTCCCTTGGGCCCCCAGCCTCACAGCCCCAGGTCCCTGTGCCACTGAGTCTCCCTCTCCTGCGAGTGGCCGTGCCAGACCTCAGGACTCTGCCTCCGCTCAGTCCTCCCGGCGCAGCTGGGATTTCGAAGAATCAGATTCCAGAACGTCTAGTATGCCCAGCCTGAAGAGTCACTCTCCCTGGATAGTGACCCAGGACAGTTCTGGTGCTCCGGCAGCTTTCCAAAGTGACATTTTGACAGCTTTGATGTCACTGGGAGGTTGGGTACAGACCGTCTTCACGGATTAAATCCTTCATGCCTACGTCCCTGATTTTAGAGTTAGTCCTAGGTGACTCTGTAGAACCTGTTCTGAGTAATGGCACCATGGGACTTCGCTGGCAGTCCAGTGGTTGAGACTCCACGCTTCCACTGCTGGGAGCGTGGGTTCGATCCTTGGTCAGGGAACTAAGATCCTGCATGTCATGTGGTGCAGCCAAAAAGGATAAAAAAATACATAAATAAATAATGGCACCAAATCAATTGCCATTGAGAAATGAGAAGTCAAATTGACCAATGATAACTTTGCTTTCCCAAGAGAAAATCACTAGGTAAATAAATTCCCAAACTGCAGGCTGCATCCAGTCAAAATTGTATTAATCCAGTCCTGTTTACATGCTGTTACAGCGTGTGATTCCTGTAACTTCTTTTCTGGCTCTTTAACACTCCAGTGTATTTACATCACCTACGTATAGTTTGCCTCCTATAATCCTCGCAGTGGGTCACCTTTTAGAAAAACATTTTGTCTGTTTTTTAGCCCATTCCCTGACCCAGTGGACATACATGCCCCAGGCCTGCCTCTTCCCCGCCCGCCCACCGTGGCTTTGTCCTCTGCACCATAGGACCGTGTGCTGTGGACTCGAGTGTGTGCCCCCGCCCTGGGCACCTCGTGGATAACCAGGGGGTACCTCTCGCGAGCTGCCTTCAGTACTCCTAGGGCTTCTGCCCGCGTGTTGCTTCCTGTCTGCGGACTGCAGCCTGAACTTTGCCTTCCTTTCTGCTTTCTGCTTCCATTGTGAGAAAGAACCAGTCCATCCATCCTATGGATGGATGAGTCAGACACCTTGCTGAGTCACAGGGGAGCAGCCTGCCTTGCATGGTCATGTCAGTCCTGATGGGTGTTCCCAGCCCCATCAAAGGTCTTCCCAGAAGCTGGCTGCTTGCAGGGCCAGTGCCATGTGCAGAAAGGCTCACCGGGCACTTGCTGGATGGACGGGAGACTGGATGGCTGGCCTAAGTGGCCCTCTCCCCACAGAGCGGCGCTGGAGCCAGCCCACCACAGAGCCATCTGGCAAGGCACCTCGGGGAGCAGTCAGAAAGCTGCCATGTTCTCTCTAGGACCCTTTCCCAGTTGTTGCCCCTCCCTCTGGTTGAGGCTCAGTGGAAACATCCGAGATTTCTGGCTTTGGCGGTTTCTCTCAATTGCCTCCTTCTCCCTGCTCCCTCCACGGGGCGTCTAGTAAGGCTCCCTTCTCACACCCCTGGCTTTGCACCTGCTGGGGTATATGATGGTGGGGTGACTGCCTGCAGGCTAGGCTCTGACCCTGACTGTGGCCTCGTCAAGAGCTGGGCTCACCTGTGTCTAAGCCCCTTTCCATCCCCAGCAAACGTCAGTAGATATCTGAGTGGTAGCTGAGTCGAATATGTGTTGAATGCACTGTACTCATCACATTCTGTCACAGTACCTTGTTTCACCCACACCTCCCTGAGAGGTAGAAATCATTGTACCGTTTTACAGATAAGAATGCTAAGGCTCAGACTGGTTAGGAAAGCTGCCCGAAGCGGCACAGCTAATAAGTGGCAGAGCTGAGATTTGAACCCAGGGGATTGAAGCCTGCTTATTTGATCGCCACGCAGCAGGGCCTCCGCTCAGAGTGGTGACTGGCCAAATCCAATTCTTCCACTTCGGAAAGTACCTGCCTGACCAGCCAGACTAATGTTGCCTTAGAGAACACTCCCTGCTTTCAACCACAGCAGAGCCTCTTGTTGGTCACTGAGCAGAAGCAGAGCGTTGGCAGGCTTTGGGGCCCCCCGCAGAGCCTCATTTCAGGTCAGCGGGCAGAGGAGGCCCTGAGAATGACTGTACTTAGTGACTCCCTGGATCTGCCCCAAGGCAGTGAGCAAGCCCCCTAGAATCATAAGAATAACCAGCCAACTGTTGGGCCAGGCATGGAGGGTGGGACGGGCTTGTAGGAGCCGGAAGCAGTCCCTGCTGCAGTGACAAACCCGCCCGCTTTCAGCCGAGTGAAAGAGGAAAAAGAAGAGGGCCCATGTGTGCACACATGGAGAGAACGGAGGAAGGGAAGTTGTCCCTGTTCAGATTCTCCCTCGCTGCGGAAGAGCTCGCTACTCTCACACTGTGGACATGGTGTGTTGGATGAGGTATAGGTATAGGATCAGAGAAGCTGAGCAACTCGCTCAGGTCACACAGCTGACAAATGATAGAGCTGGGGTTGAGCCCTTTGGAGCCCGTGTTCTTCTCAGCTCAGTGACTCTGCCCTCCCTGCTCATGTCCCCTTAGCCTGAGCTTTCTAGGCGTGTACAAATGAGTGCCAGTTTGCATCAGCAGGCTGGGAGCAGAGGCAGAAGGGGACTCGGGGCTCCTGGCACCTGTCTTGCTCAGCAGCACTGGCCCTGCCTGCACCAGGAGAACGTCTCGGGCTCAAAGCAGCAGTGGCATTCCATTTTTTTCCTTTCTTGTACCTTGCCATCCCTGGTTTATTTTGGGAGAGCTATATTTATTTCTGCTCCCACTTCCTCGCTGGAGGCAGGGGTTGGTGTGCAGGGAAGGTGTTGGGAATCAGAGAGACGGACCTGAGGGGCATCTCTTCAGGGGCCCTCTGAGGGGGCCTTCGCTGGACCCTGGGGGCTGGGCCTTGATGGCCGTTCCTCCACCCAGCTGTAGGAGCGGAGGTTCTGGAGAGGGGACTGCTACACTCCTTATTTCTTTGGCTTCTCAGAAGGGAATGGGCTTTCACCTAGAGCAGAGCAGGAAGGAAGTAGCATGTGGCACTCCCTGGCAGCGTCTAAGGATAAGAACTTTGAGGGAATGTGAGGTGCTGGTTAAGAGCCAGACTGCTTGGAACTATATTCTGGCTCAAGTCACCTTATCCCTGGATGGCTTTCCCATCTGTAGCAGGGGGAGGTAACTATAGACCTTACCCCTCAGGGAGGACTTAAGGATTAAAATTGCTTTTAAAATTACATGTTGAGGCACAAAAGAGACATTCATTGAGTGTTTTGTTTCATTGGCCCTACCACATGGCTTACCAGATCTTAGTTTCCTGATCAGGGATTGAACCCAGTCCCTGGCAGTTAAAGCACAGAGTCCTAACCACTGGATCGCCAGGAAGGTCCCACTTGCTGACAGCTGAGTGTTTTATTGTTAGCATATCTCTGCACTGTCGCGTCCAGCACCCTAGGGGATGCCAGTAAACACTGGTTGGACTGAACAGAACTTCAAGACTCTTGGTCTTCCTCTCTGCATCTGAGTGTTGGCTGGAGCAGGTATTGACTCCTGTGGGACCTTGCTGGGTGATGCCTATGGCAGCTGGCTGAGGGTCACCCCCACCCTCCCCGGCCTGGGCCCTGGAGGAGGCAGCCAAGTCAGGTGAGGCATTGTCCAGCCTGAGGATGTCAGGGCCCTGTTTTTCCTTTCATAGTTTTCTGAGGCTCTGGCTTTGGGGTGTGAGCTCTGGCAGGGTTGGGACCTATGTCCCATGGATGCAGTTACTGCTGGCTGGTTCTGTGTGGTTGGGCCTGAAGTTTTAGAGGAGGGACTTGCCACTAGCAAGCTGTTGAACTCTCTAATAACAGTGAAAGACACCTTTGGAAACTTGTATCTGGGGACTTAGGACTTAATCAGATGTAACCAATGTATGTGGGCTTCTCTTGTGGCTCAGTTGGTAAAGAATCTGCCTGCAGTGTGGCTGATCTGGGTTCTATCCCTGGGTTGGGAAGATCCCCTGGAGAAGGGAAAGGCTACCCACTCCAGTATTCTGGTCTGGAGAATTCCATGGACTGTATAGTCAGTGGGGTTGCAAAGAGTTGGACACCACTGAGCAGCTTTCACTTTTGTGCATGTATGTATATGTATGTGCTTAGTCGCTCAGTCGTGTCTGACTCTTTGCGACCCCATGGACTGTAGCCCACCAGGCTCCTCTGTCCATGGGTATTCTCCAGGCAAGAATACTATAGTGGGTTACCATTCTCTCTTCCAGGGGATCTCCCCAACCCAGGGATTGAATCCAGGTCTCCTGCATTGCAGGAGGATTCTTTACCATCTGAGCCACCAGGGAAGCCCATATATATATACATGTTAGTCACTCAGTCGTGTCCAACTCTTTGCGACCCCATGGACTGTAGCCCACCAGGCTCCTCTGTCCATGGGATTCTTCTGGCTGTCCCCACAAACCAAAAGCCAGGATTGTGGGAATTTGGGGAACTTTTTTGGATGTGGGGCTGGCATTCAAGCACAAGAATTTCTCTATATGTGGTTTTTAATTTATTTTAAAATGTTTTAACTATGTAAATAATGATTATTCATTGTAGACAATAGGAAGATACAGATTATTACTGAGGAAAAAAAGTCATACATGCACACACCTGTGGTCAATTAATCTACGACAGAGGAAGCAACACTGTACTGTACGATGGAGAAAAGACAGTTTCTTCAATAAGTGGCGCTGCGAGAACTGGAAGCCACGTGTAAAAAGAGTGAGATTAGAACATTCACTCACATCATATACAAAAATAAACTCAAAATGATTTAAAGACCTAAATGTAAGACCTGAAACCACAAAACTAGAAGAGACCATAGGCAGGATACTCTTTGACATCAATCATACCAGTATTTTTCTGGATCAGTCTCCTAAAATAAAAAGCAAATGATAATAAAAACAAGAATAAACAAATGGGGCCTAATTAAATAGCAAAGGAAATCATCAACAAAACAAAAAGATAACCTACAGAATGGGAGGAAATATTTGCAAATGATGTGACCAACAAGGGTTAATACCCAGACTATATAAAACATACAACTCAATATTAGAAAACAAACAACCCAATCAAAAAATGGGTAGAAGACCTGAATAGACATTTTTCTAAAGAAGACATACAGATGGCTTACAGGCACAAGAAGATGCTCAGCATCACTGATTATTAGAGAAATGCAAATCAAAATAACAATGAGCTATCATGTCAGGCCTATCAGAATGGCTATCCTTAAAAAGTCTACAAATAATAGATGTTGGAGAGGATGTGGAGAAAAGGGAACCTTCCTACACTGTAGGTGGGAGTATCAATTGGCACAGCCACTATTTAAAACAGTATAGAGGTTCCTCAAAAAACTAAAAATAGAACTACCATATGATCCAACAGTTCCACTTTTGGGTATGCTGCTGCTAAGTCACTTCAGTCATGTCTGACTCTGTGCAACCCCATAGACGGCAGCCCACCAGGCTCCGCTGTCCCTGGGATTCTCCAGGCAAGAATACTGGAGTGGGTTGCCATTTCCTTTTCCAATGCATGAAAGTGAAAAGTGAAAGTGAAGTCACTTAGTCGTGTCCGACCCTCAGCGACCCCATGGACTGCAGCCTTCCAGGCTCCTCCGTCCATGGGATTTTCCAGGCAGGAGTAATGGAGTATAGATCCAGAAAAAACAAAAACGCAAACTCAAGAAGATACCTACACCTCAATATTCGTAGCAGTACTCTTTATAATAGCCAAGGTATAGAAGCATCCTGAGTGCCCATCAGTGGACACATAGATTAAGAAGGAGGGTATACATTTACAGTGGAACATTACTCAACCCTAGAAGAATGAAACTCTGCCATTTGCTGCATCATGGATGGGCATAGAGAATATTATGCCTCATAAAATAAGTCAGACAAAGACAAATACTCTGTGACGTGATTTATATGTGGAATCTAAAAAGTAATACAAATAAATGTATACCCAAAACAGAACAGATTTGCCGATACAGATAACAAATTTGTGGTCACCAGAGAGGAGAGGGGAGGGAGGAGAGGGCAAATTAGGGGCCTGGGATTAAAAGGTACAGACTACTGTATATAAACTATTAGAGCAACGAGGGTATATTGTGTAGCATGGGGAATTATAGCCATTATCTTCTAATAAATTATAATGGGGTATAATCTGCAAAAATACTGAATCACTATGCTGTACACGTGAAACTAATATAATATTGCATATCAACTGTACTGCAAAGAAAAATTTTAAAAGTCATACCTAGGGAATTCCCTGGAAGTCCAGTGGATAGGACTCAGCACTTTCACTGTCGGGGCCCCAGGTTCAATCCATCTTCCGGGAACTAAGATCCCATAAGCCAAGAGGTAGGACCAAAAAAATCAAACATAATTATGCCATCTGTAAGTGACTGCTATAAATTTTTATCTTTGTTCATTCATTCGTCTATTAATGAATATTATCTTTTGGTGAAGAATGTGGGTAACAATCTCTCACAAGCCAAGGACTGTGTTCTTTGAGGTTTTAGTATGATTGTATATACCTAATCTTTTTTTCTTTCAAAAATGGTGTGTTGTTTCTCAGTTTTATGAATTGCCTTTCCCGTTTCTCAGGTGGTTTCATTATGTCTCTGCTCTCTGACCTTCCTTGCCTTTTATGAGTGAGCGAAGAAAGGTATTTTGCCCAAAGAGAGGCATTTGGGAAGAGCCACCTGTTGGTGTAGTTGCTTGAAGGGTGGATGGCAGGGAGGTGTGTGAGCTGTGTCTCTGCCTCTCCGCATCCGTCCCTGTCTGCTGTCCCTCCCCACTCCTCTGCCTTTCTTTTTCCTCCTATGCAAACCCAGGAAAGGATACTGCCCCCAGTCTGAAGGTTTCTTTTCATGGCTTTCAGAGGAAAACCTCTCAAGAGCTCAGAAAAAAAAGTACACAGAATGAAGATGGGAAGGGTGGTGCCCAGCAAGGGGTGGGGCTGGGGAAGAGTGGCAGACCAGAGGGCCTGGGTCCCTGCCGTCTTGCAGCAGAGAGAAGACACTGAGTGCTGGGCGGAGCGGAGGGGGCGGGGCAGCTGGCGGGCAGCCCCCAAGGTAGCCGGGAAGAGCCTGACGTTCAATATAAGCGGCCCGGATATGGGCGGAAGTAAGGGGGAAGGAATTACATCTTGAGGGGACACACTCCTCCACCCAGGCCCTGCCCTTTCCATGAACCTCTGCCTGTCTACTTTCCCCACCTGGCAGCGCCTAGGTTGGGTAGTTTGACAGGGCTGACATACCCAGCCACAGAGCTCCACCGACCCTGTTCCCTGGCCCCTCCCTGGGCAGTGGGTGGGGATCTGAGCACGTAGTCAGGCTTGGAAAAGATGTCCCCAGCATCCTCAGAGTTGGGGGAGATGTCCCTGGCATCCTCAGAGTCGGGGGAGATGTCCCCGGCATCCTCAGTTGGGGGAGATGTCCCAGGCATCCTTAGAGTCGGGGGAGATGTCCCCGGCATCCTCAGAATCGGCCGCTCAGATTCCATTCTAAAACGACAGCTCAGAGCTGGGGGGAAATTGAAGGTGGGGTGTTCTAGGAGGAACAACGATCCCTCCACTTCACTTCCTCTCGAATAAAGTGGGGTCTCTGGCATTAGGTGAGGAGGAGGCCTCTGAGCCCTGAGGGTAGGTAACACTTGGCATCTCAGTCTTTTTCTGAACTACTCTGGTCAGTACACAGACTGGTGTTTCATGGAGCGGGTGGCCAGGACTTCACGCTTGTGAACAGGATGATTTCTGTAAGCCGTGTGTCCCTGTGGGCCTCTCTGGGTCATGCATGTTCTCCAGTGGAGCCCGGTCCTGGCGAGACCTGGTGGCCGGCTCCTGGGCTGCAGAGCAGAGCAGCTTCCTGTGCAGCCCCTCAGAGCCTGCGGTGTTCCTCGCCCCTCCTCCACCCCTGAGCTATAATTAAGTCCCTACATGAAACTGTATCCCTCAGCTGACACACGCTCAGAATCACAGTCCCGGCCCCGGGCAGCTCCTCTGGGGTGACCCCAGGGGCTGCGGTGTCAACCTGCAGACCCGCTTGGGTGGGGCTGAGTGATGGTGGGCGCCTGCCAGGAGAGACTTGGGTTCCGTGGGGCAGGGGCAGGCCTTGCCCACGAGGCGGAAAGTGGGGAGTCAAGGGGGAGGTGAAGGTCTGGCGAGCAGCCCGAGTACAGGGCACCTGGGGTGGAGGGGAAGGGCAGGCGGCCCTGCAGGACAGGAGGGCACGGACCGGCCGAGATTCTGAATCACCGGGCCACGAGGCAGAGTGGGAGCAGTTCCTTTTATCTTATCATCTGTACGTTTCTGTGGCATTTGAAAATTGAGGTACACCTCACATAACATAAAATTCACCTCTTTAATGTATGCACTGTAGTGGTTTGGGTAGATTTACTGTGTTGTACAGTCATTGCCACTATCTAATTTCATAACATTTCTGTCAGCCCTAGAGCAAACTCTGTACACATTAGTGCTGATTCCTGATACCACCGTCCCCTCATCAGTTCCCTGTCAGCCACTAGCCTGCTGTCCTTCTCTGTGGGTTTCCCTGTTTTGGACATTTCATATTTACAGGATCATACAATATGTGGCCTTCTGTGTCTAGCTTCTTCAATTGGCATAATGTATTCAAGGTTCATTCATGCTCTAGCGTGTAATAGTATTTCATTCCTTTTTATGGCTGAATAATACTCCATTGTATGAATATCACTTTTTGTTTATCCATTCTTCGGGTGATGGACGTTTGGGTTATTTCCATTTTCTTGACTTCTGTGGACACTCGTTTACTGGCTTTGTGTGAGGATATGTTGTAAGTTCTTTGGGGATTATTTATAGGAGTAGAATTGCTGGATCATATGGTAACTTTCTGTTTAATATTTTGAGGAACTACCAAACTGTTTTCCAAAGTGCCTTCAGCATGCCCTCACTCACTTATTTTCGTTTGTTTCTTGTATTTATTGGCTTTGTATTTGCTTATGGCTCTGCTGGGTTGTTGTTGCAAACGGGGGCTGCTCTTCGTTACAGTTCTCGTTCTTCTCATTGTGCTGGCTTCTCTTGCGCAGCGTAGGCTCTAGGGTGCGCAGGTTTCAGCAGTTGCGGCTCCCGGGCTCTAGAGCACAGGTTTAGTGGTTGTGCTGCACAGGGTTAGTTGCTCCACAGCTTGTGGGATCTTCCTGGACCAGGGATCGAACTCGTTTCCCCTGCATTGGCAGGCAGATTCTTTACCCCTGAGCCACCAGGGGAACCCTATGTATTTATTTTTTATTGTGAAACATCCATAACAAAAATTTTGTCGTTTTAGCCATTTTTTCAAATGTAAGTTCAGTGGCATTAAGTACCTTCACATTGTTGACAACTCTCACCACCATCCATCTCCAGAACTTTTTTCATCTTGCAGAAATGGGAATTCCCTGGTGATCCAGTGGTTAGGACTCTGAGCTTTCACTGCTATGGTCCTGGGCTCAATCCCTGATTGGGGAACTAAGATCCCACAAGCCGCACAGCATGGCAAAAGAAAAACCTGGAAACCATCTTGCAAGAATGAAACTCTGTACCCTAAATAAACTCTCCATTCCCCCCTCCCCCAGGCCTCTGGCAGCCACCATTCTACCTTCTATTTCTATGAACGTGACTACTCTAAATCCATCATATGAGTGGAGTCATACAGTGTTTGTCCTTTTGTGACTAGCTAGTGTCACTTACTGGAGAAGGGCGTGGCAGCCCACTCCAGTATTCTTGCCTGGAGAATTTCATGGACAGAGGAGCCTGGGGTGCTGCAGTCCGTGGGATCACAAAGAGTCAGACTCGACTGAGCGACTGCCTAATGCTGGTGTCACTTACAGTGTCCCAGAGTTCACCATGTTGTAGCGCAGGTCAGAACTCCATTCGTTTGTAAGGCTGCATAATATTCCATTTAGGAATGTGCCACATTTTGTTTATCCATCTGTGTATCATCCATTTGTGTATCGTCTGTTGATGATCCTTTCATCTGGGTACATACCCAGAAGTAGAATTGTTGGGTTACATGATAAGTCTATTTTTAATTTTTGAAGGAACCACCATGCTGTTTACCGTAGTGGCTGCACCATCTTACATACCCAGCAGCGCTGTCCAAAGCTACCCACGCCCGCCCTCTTGATTGATAGCACTGTTGCGTATAGAATCAGAATTTGCGGGTTACTGCTCCATGTTTCAGTACGAATAGTGGATAAGAAGACTCCAGTATGAAGTTGGATTGTAAGTCCTCTGTAAGTAATCTGTTTTTTTCCTTCTCTGAAAGGTGTAAGAATTTTCGTTTTTCTTGGAGTTCAAGATATATCACCAGGATGTGTGCTAAGTCAATTTAGTCGTGTCCAACTCTTTGTGACCCCGTGGACTATGGCCCACTAGACTCCTCTGTCCATTGGATTCTCCAAACAAGAATACTGGAATGGGTTGCCGTGCCCTCCTCCAGGGGGTCTTCCCAACCCAGGGATGGAGCCTGCTCCTCTTAGTCTCCTGTGCTGGCAGGCAGGGTCTTTATCACTTGCGCCGCCTGGCAAGCCCCTGTGTCACCAGAATACATCTACGTATTTGTCTTCTTTCCTTAACTCCTGTAGAGCCCTTAGTTGCTAAAGACAAATGTTTTGGAGTCTCCAGGAAGTCTTCTATTTATTTTCCTTCATTGTCTCCTATCCTCTGCTTCTAAAAAAATATTTATTTTATTTATTATTTATTTATTTGGCTGTTCCAAGTCTTCGTTGTAGCATGCAGGATGTTGAGTCACGGCATGCAACCTGTCAGTTGCGGCCTGTGGGATCTAGTTCCCTGCCCAGGGATCAAACCCTGACCCCTGTGTTGGGAGCACAGTCTTAACGACTGCACCACCAGTCCCTGCTTCTAGTGTTTATTAGACACTGTGGACTTGTGGACTTACTGCTTCATTGCTAGTGTATAGAAATACAGTTAAATTTTATATATTCATTTTGTATACTTCAACCTTCCTGAACTTATTTATTAGTTCTGTTTTTTAAGTGGATTTCTTAGGATTTTCTATGTATCAGACCATGTCTTCTGCTCATAGAGATCGTTTTACTTTTTACTTTCCAATCCGGATAACTTTTCTTTTTCTCACTTAAGTGCGCTGCCTAGAATCTCCAGTATAATATAGAATGAAGTGGTGAAAGTGGAGATCCTTGTCTTGTTCCTGGTCTTAGCGGGAAAGCTCTTTCTTAGGAGTTGCTTATTTTTGAATTGAGAATTCCTTTTTAATATTTATTTATTTGAATGCACCAGGTCTTAGTTGTGGCATGCAAACTCTTACTGCAGAGTGTGGGGTCCAGTCCCCTGGTCAGGGGTCACACCTGAGCCCCTGCCTTGGGAGCAAGGAATCTGAGCTGCCGGACCACCAGGAGGTCCCTTGAATTGAAAATTCTTGACATGCTACAAAATTCAGAAAGTATTCCCTCTTTCCCTCCCCGTCTCTCAGCTGCCCAGCACCCCTGGCGGAGGCAGCTGTCTTCGCCACTTTGGTTTATGGGTGCGTACTTACTTCTTTTCTGCTATGGCATTATTACTTTCCAGGCAGATGACTGTCTGCTGTGCGCACTGGTCTGCTCCTTGCTTCACGTCTTGTGTCTTGTCCACCCTTGCATGTCAGTACACCTGGAGCTTCCTCATTCTTTTTCACTGCTCCCTCGTCTCTCGCATGAGTGTGCCATCCTCTCGTTTATTGATGGGCGTGCAGGTGATTTCCAGTCTTTTGCTGCTGTGAATAACCCTGACAGATATTTTTGCACATGAATATAACAAACAGATTGATTCGGATACAGTGCGACAGTTGCCATGGTGAGGTGTGGAAGAGGAAGCTGGTTTGACAGTTGCTGGTTTGACAAAAGCCTTAAGACAGGGAAGCCTGGAGTGCTGCAGTCCATGGGGTAGCAAAGAGTCAGACACAATTGAGCAACTGAATTGAACTAAGAACGGCTCAGGTGAGCATTTAGCATCTGGGGTGGGCCTTGTAGGCTGGGCAGGATTGTGGTAGGCAGAGATGTTGTAGGAAAGGCAGCTGTGAGTAAAAGAGCAACAGCTGTGATGTGATTGGGGAAATCAGGAGGATTATCCGTTGCTTCATAACAGATTACCCCAGAACTTTGCTGCTGTTGTTTAATCGCTCAGTCACGTCTGACTTTTTGCAGCCTCATGGACTGCAGCACGCCAGGCTACCCCATCACCCTGTCCTTCACCATCTCCCAGAGTTTGCTCAAACTAATGTCCATTGAGTCCGTGATGCCATCGAGTACCATCTCATCCTCTTGTCCTCCTGCCTTCAATCTTTCCCAGCATCAGCTTTAAACAACATTTAGGATCCGGCAGTGTCTGAGTCAGCAGGCTATTACACGAGGGCCTGAATACTAGGAGGCGGGTGTGTTTGCGGGTCCTTTTCGAAGGCTGCCTCCTATAGCAAGTTGCCCTGAGGGTGGGATTGGCTTGGAGGGCGCCAAGGGGTGGGGCAGGGCCTTGAAGGCAGACATTCTTCCAGGCCTGGCTGGGAAGCTGAGACTGATGCGAGAACATGCGAGACGTGGGAGGCCTTTGGGCAGGAAAGTAAGCTGGTGGCTCTTATCTAGGACGATTAACTTGCTCAGATCATATAAGAGGGGTCAAAATGGAGAGTGACACCCAGTCAGAGACTTAGGTTAGGAGAGGTCTGTATTAATAACTGAGGGGAAAGTTTCTGGTCTATAGTAACCGTTGCTTCGTATGGAGCGCCTTCTCTGTATTATGTACTTTGGCTGTGTTTTCTTGACTCATATCTGGGAAACCACCTCAAAAAGAAGGTGTTACTGATGTATATTGTTTGCAGCTGAGGAGACTAAGCCCCAGAGAGGTCAAAAAACTCATGTGTGGCGCACAGCTAGCAACTTGAAGAGCAGCACTCTCAGGTCTGCCTGCCATGAGGACCGTGCCTTTGGGCGGCGGGGTGGAGCGGAGAGGTGTGGAGGCCAAGTCTTGTTCCCTGGATGCTGAAGGGAGACAGCGGCTCCTGCGAGGTTGATGTTTTGCCCCGAGGTGGCCAGGACAAAGATGACACTGTAACGGGAAGAAGGGAGGCCAGGGGGGACGCGGCTGTGGCGAGGGACGGTGAGTCATCCTGGAACGCTGGGTGCCTGCTGGCAGGGTCCTTCCCCGTTACAGGGGATTGTAAATAGTTCCCAGACCTGAGGTATGGAGACGTGCCCCTGGCCAAGAAGGGCACTAAAAGTGGGAGCTCCTGGTCAGAGGGTTCTGTGACAAGGTTATTTGTTAGAACACTGGGTTTTCGTTCCCTCAGCCGTCTGAGTGGGGGCCCCTGCCACATGTCAGAGCAGATCCTGGACCAGCCAGATTCAAGGAGGGAGTCGCAGCAAGGATGCCGTCTTTAACCACTGACGACGATGGTGCAGAGCAGGGATTAGAACCCACAGCTGTGACTCAGGCCCAGGGCTCGCTCTGCCACACCGCACTGCATCCCTTTCTGCTTCCTACTCCTTGGCGCCTGCAGAGCTGTTGGCTCGCGTGTGGCGTTGGAAGGAACTAATTTCTCTTGACCTCCCAGGGCAGAAGCGGCACAGTTGTTGTTGTTTAGTGACTCAGTCGTGTCTGACTCTTGTGACCCCATGGACTGTAGCTGCAAGGCTCTTCTGTCCTTGGGATTTTCCAGGCAAGGATACTGGAGTGGGTTGCCATTTCCTCCTCCAGGGGATCATCCCAACCCAGGGATCGAATCCACGTCTCTATCATTAGAGGCAGATTCTTTGCCACTGAGCCACCAGGGAAGCCCAGAAGTTGGACTTCTTACTTCTTTTTCACAGGTTAGCATCTCAGATCATTGTGCCCAAGAGAACCTTCCAGCATTGGCTTTGTCTTGGGGATCTGCTGGCTGTCCCCCAGGCTCTTCGGCACTGACTGCGGAACACGCCCAGAATTTCCCCGCTGAGCCTCCCCTCCTGCGCTTAGCTCTCGCCTGTGGGATCCCGGCACGGCCACCAGATGTGCAGACGGGCCCTGTTGCGCGTCGTCCCAGGGGGTGTCTCGTCCGGTGATTCCCAGACAAGACTCAGCTGGCAGATTCACTAGGGAGTTTTGGAAGAAACGTAGCTTCCTGGGCCTTGTCTCAGGCCTCTGATTTCTCCTGGAAATTAGAATTTCCAGGAATGAAGTCCAAGGATCTGCGTTTTAAAGCTCCCCATTGACCAGAGCGGGCAGCCTGATGGGAGGACCACTGACTTTTCAGACGAGATCGGGCGCGTTCAGGGTGGTATGGCCGTAGACACCACTGACTTTTCAGAAAGGCGTCTTTGAAGTCACTGATCAGAGCAGTTCAAGTGGGACCTGAGAGATTATCCTGAGGGCCTCACACATCGCATCCAGGCGTGTGGTTGTGACTTCTGACGGCCTCCAGATTTCAGACTGCATCTGCTCAGCTCACCCTCTTCTGCATTCTTTGGTAGTATCTGAGCTCTCTGGTGACTGCTGGTTTCATTTTAAAGTGTTTACAGAAGGGAGCTAGCTCTGCCAGTGCTCAGGAGATCCTTAACTAGGGCCTACTGGGTCTCATTTATCTGGAATATAAAATCCCTTTGCTGAGCTGCCTGGTTATCTTTGGTGCAAAGAACATGACTCCACTAGATATATCCAAGCTAGCACAGCAGTTGGATCCTTCTGGTTTTGTGCCTTCTATCTACTTTAAGGTCCCCTTGAAGATTTGAAAACCCAGGCTGATTGCTTTTGTCAGTTAAAATAATGCCTACATTTTAGAATATTTGGAAAATATAGAGGGAAACAGAAATTACCCAGAACCTTCCTCTCAGAGAATTGCTCAGTTAATGTTTTGATGGTTGGAGCATTTCCATGCTTTCTCTCTCTCTCCTGTACATAAACGCCTTCATATACCCTCTTCTTGTTTTTATTTTTTGCCCAGCCACACAACATGTAGGATCTTGGTTCTCCCACCAGGGATCAAACCCAGGCAGAAGTGCAGAGTCTTAACCACTGGATAGCCAAGGAATTCCCACAAAATCCTCTTTTTGAAAAACCAAATTGAAGTCATATTGTGATACTGTTATTCAGCAGCTTTATTGGGGTATAATCCATATACCATGAAGTCCATCCATTTAAAGTGTACAATTTGATAGTTTTCAGTATATTTTCAGAGTTGTGTAACCATTACCATAATTAATTTTAGAACCTTTTCTCATCTCAGAAGGAAATCTTGCGTCCATTAATGTTCACTGTCTCCATGCACCACCCCTCTGCCCCAGACAATCTCCAGTCTACTTTGTTTCCACAGATTCGCCTGCTCTGGACATTTTGTATAAATGGGATCATATGGTACGTGGTCTTGTGTGGTTGGGTTTTTGCACTGAACGTAATTGTGATGCTGTTTTGAAATCTGCTTTAAATATTCATATCACTAGCAATTTGAATATAGTTTTCAAAAATGCATTTTTAAGCAGAGCAGTGTCCCTTCTTAGGAGTTTACCTGAGCTTACTTAACCAGTTCTGCTGATGCACATTTGGGTCGGTTCTCATTGTTTGCTATTATATATACTACTTCCTATACTCAAAATTGATCTTATCTGATTGGTTAATAAGATAACCTGGTATCTTTTCTGGTTGATACCTTATCCGGTTGTCTGAATCCCTGACTGGAACAGAAGTTCTTTGAGGGCAGTCACGTTGTCTGCCCTGGTAAGAACTAACCCACTACCTGGCGTAATTCCTGGCACTTGGTAGATACTTGGTTTTAAAGGAGAGAGAGGCACTTCCCTGGCAGGCCAGTGGTTAAATCGCCCTGCTTCCAGTGCAGGGGTCACGGATTCCATCCCTGTCGTGGAATTAACGTCCCAGATTGTGCTGTGCAGTGCAGCCAAAGAGTTAAAAAGAGAGAGAGTGTGTGTATCATTCTGAATGAGTCAAAAGTAAGGATATTGGGACCTCCCTGGTGGCCCAGTGGCTAAGAACCCACCTTGCAGTGCAGGGGATGCCGCTTTGGTCCCTGGTCAGGGAACTGAGGTCCCACTTGCTGCGGAGTGACTGCTGAGCCACAGCTAGAGAGCTCACTCACCACAAAATGCAACCAAGACCCGCCGCCGCCAAATGTATAAACATTTTTTAAAAGTTAGGAGATTGATAAATTTTGCCTAACTCTAGAGAGTTACACTAATTTACCCTGTCTCAGCAGTCTCGGAGAGTTTCTGACTCCCTGTTCCCTTGAATCTGAGTTAACTTAAGAGAGGAAGTCCTGTGGTCTTCTGAACTCTGACACTCTCTGACCCAGGAACCCCTTAGTTTAGTCACATGCCCCTTTCCTTGGGCCACCGAAGTCCCACCTGTTGGGGAACCGGTGGTGGCTGAGCGGAGCTCGGACCTCCTGGGCCCTCACTGTGGCCACGGGCAGTGCCACATCATTTCCTGTCTCCCTCAGGCCCTGGGGCACCCTCTGGCCACTTCCCCTGTCGAGTGTGGAGGTGTTGGGGAGTGAGTAAAGTTGGGTTGGTCAGGGGTGTGTAAGAAGACGTGGGTTCCAGTGGCTGCTTGACATGCCCTCTTTAGTCATCAGGAGAGATGTCACTCTGGAAGTTGCAGGTCTGCAAAAGGAGAAATGAAGAAATGCTTCCAGGAAGCCAGACGCAAATGGCGCGGGCTGCCCCCTCTGGAGGCGGCGGGCACCCACGCTGCCTGAGTCACCACTGGCCGCAGTCCCTGCTGCCGTCCACACAGTTCCTGTCCAGGAGGGCCTGCCCAGGACAGGGGCCAGGAACGTGGAGGCAGGTCTCCCCGGGTCACAGCGGCAGCCTCTTGCCTGTGGTCTCACAGCAGTTCTTTTTTCCAAAGATGAGTCGTGTTGTCTGCTTGTTTCTTGGCTAAGTCTGCAGATAGTACACTGGGATTTGAAGGAAGAGCTGGATGGCCAAGGCAGCGCTTGTTGGGGGCAGAGCTGTGCCCTTCGTGGAGTCAGTTACGGCTCTCTAGCAGTAGTTACCCTTTGTTCGTCACTCACGGGTGTCGTGTCCCATTCCCCGGGAGCTTGCTCCAGTCCTCCCCCTCACCCCCGTCCCTGTAAGAAGATGCTGCCCCTGGTCACCGTGGAGATCACAGGCCTTACAGATGGCACAGCTTCTTTCCTTGCAGCTCTGAGACCTCTCTTGTTTGGTCCTCACCTACTCGTGTATTGTTTTCTTATCGCTCATGCAGTTACCAGCGCCTGCTTTGTGCCTCGTACCTTATTAGACTCTGGAAGGATGCAGCAGAAAGAGATGGGCCCTGCCCTCTGGGAGATGAAGCTTCCGTCTCCCCTCTTGCTCTCGGTGCTGCCCGGATTCCTCTCCCTTTCCCCCGCCTGTGTGCGCGCATCCGGGGGCTTCTACCCCTTCTCTGCCAGACCTGCTCTCCCCACCGCCCCGCCTTACCGGGAGCATCTCCATGCCCTCGGTCACCTTATGGTTGCCCTCCATGTCCCTTTAAATCAGTCACCAAATCTTATCGTTCCTGCTTTTTGCCTTAAAGTCTGATGACACTAGTGCTAGCCCAGCTGGTGGTGGTTGTTTTCCTTGTATTTTCAACCTTTGCGTGTCATTGTGTTTTAGGAGTTTCTTTCATAAACAGAATGTGGCTGGATTTAAAATTTTAAGTCAGATCTGAAACTGTCTTAAATGAGTTTATTTACATTTGGGGGTTTCACTTAAATATATTATCATGTTTTTGAGTACTTTTAATGTGCCTTCCTTTTCTGCTTGTTTTTCTCCTTTCCTGCCTTCTGTTTGAGATTTTCTTCCCCTGCCGTGGCATGTGGATCTTCCTGGACCAGGGATCGAACCCATGTCTTTTGCATTGGCAGGTGACTTCTTTACCACTGAACCACCAAGGGAGCCCCGATTGGGTTTTTTTTAATTCTCTTTACTAGTCTGAAAATTATACATCTATTTCTGTTCTTACTCCTACATTTTCTCTTCTTTCCCGCTATCTTTTTACTTTCAAAAAAACATAAAAATAGTATAGTGAATATTTGTATTCTTTTTACTTAAACTTAGTTAATGCATTTCTGTATCTCTGTACTTTTGTTTAGAACCATTTTTAAACACCATTTTTATTTATTTGGCTCTACCAGGTCTTAGTTGTAGTATGTGGAATCTAGTTCCCTGACCAGGGATTGAACCTGGACCCCCTCCACTGGGGCTTGGAGTCTTAGCCACTAGATCACCAGGGAGATCCCTAGAACCATTTGAAAGTAAGCGTGGATTTGTTTTTCTTTTTAAAAATAATTTTATTTATTTATTTATGGCTGTGCTGGGTCTTCATTGCTGGGCAGGCTTTTCTTTAATGGTGGCGAGTGGGGGCTACTCTCCATTGCAATGCATGGGCTTCTGATTGTGGTGGCTGCTTTTATTGCAGGACACGGGCTCTAGGGCACGCAGGCTTCAGCCATTGTGGCCCGTGGGCTCGATAGTTGCAGCTCCCAGGCTCCAGAGCGCAGGCCCTGTAGTTGTAGCGCCTGGGCTTCGTTACTCTGAGGCATGTGGGGCCTTCCTGGACCAGGGATTGAACCTCCTGCATTGGCAGGTGAACTCTTCACTGCTGAGCCACCAGGGAAGCCGTGTTTCTCTTTTTCTTGCTCAGAATTTGGTGTGCTACTTCTACCCAAAGACTCACTTAAAATTTTTTTTGTTTGTTTTTGTATTTTGGAATAATTTTAGATAAATTTAGACTTGGAGAGTCCCATTTTTTGTACTGTAGTCTCCTGGAATTCCTTAGATATCTGTTGACCATTCTACCATCCAAGTCTCTCTTTTTTTTTTTTTTTTTGAGAGTTCTAATTCCTTTAATAATGTTCAAAAAATATTGGTACATGTATATAAAACTTAAATTGAAGCTTCTTAATGATACAAATTAAGTTGGAAGAACAAATGTTTAATTGCAAATAAGTATACAGCATTTTCTAATTAGCCCCTTGGGTTAAAGAAAAAGTCGTATATACCTTTTTATAATACAAGCCACTATTTCTAAAATTAATCTTCACAGATACTTTTATACTGTAACTACTGCTGGAAAGCTGGTGATAGAGGACTCTGCCCTCTAAGACTCCTGAGGCAGGGAAAAAAAGGGAAATTAGGAGTAGTACACAGACTCAGAATTTTTCTCTAAGCTCTTACGGTGCTATTATAGCCAGTTTAACACTGCTGCTGCTGCTGCTAAGTCGCTTCAGTCATGTCCGACTCTGTGCGACCCCAGAGATGGCAGCCCACCAGGCTCCCCTGTCCCTGGGATTCTCCAGGCAAGAACACTGGAGTGGGTTGCCATTTCCTTCTCCACCATCCAAATCTCTTATCTGTTTTTTCTGTGCTGCTCTATCTCTTTCATCATCTGAATCTTCTCATTTTGTCATCTCTTTCAAATTAGTTTATTATTCCTGATTCTTGAGATGCTTTCTCCCTTTTTATGTCCAATGCTGCCCCTCTTGGTGGTCTATTTCCCTGTGTGGTTTGTAACTTTGGGTTATGAGCTCAGAGTCCCTCAGAAAGGATTCTTATGGGCAACTTTTGTGTCCTGGGAGGTGAAAGTTTCCCTTAGAAGAGTTGGCATTTGGTGGGCCCATGGGGTTAAAGGTCCTGGCTCAGTTGTTATGTCCATTTCTCCGTTTTGACACCCCTTTCACCCTTCCACAGAGCCTCGGAGCAATGGCCAACTCCTTGTTGTTGTCCTGCTCTGGGCAGCCCTTTGAGGCTCTCATCTTGATATCCGGACTCAAAGTCACAGCCAGACATTAAAGCCACTTCATATGGGGGTTCAAAAGTCCACAGGTCATTCTGGTGTCAGTCCCACTCAGTGTTCATGTTTCACTTTTTCTTGTCATTTCCGGCACATGGGGTATTTTTCTTTCAAATTTGGCTGTATGTTTAGGGATATCATTTATCTTATCTAGTATTTCTATTAATATGACTGTGACTGTGGCAGGAAGGCGAAGCTCTTTCACTGTGTTGCTGCAAGTTCAGGTCCAAGTCCTTAGTATAGTGTATGCAGCCCTTTGTGATCTAGCCCCCATTTACCTTTCCTGTGTAAGCTTAGCTTTAAATTTTACACTTAAGCAAATTGAACTATTGCATACCACAAACTAATGTTTAAAAGCTCAAGTTTTAGAGTTCAGCTATTTGGTTTGGAACCTGTCTTCATCCTTTCAACTTGTGATCTTGGACAAGATTCTGTGCCTCAGTTTTCTCATCTGTAGAATGGCAGCCTCTGGCATATAGTAAATGGCTTCTGGCTCCAGGAGGCTACACCCTGGGCTTCTGCACCTTTGCACATTTTTGTTCCTCCCAGGAAGTGTCCGTCTCCCCTGACTGCCTTCCTTTATCCCTCTTGACAGTGGCTTTTGCTGTTTCTGTGCTTGAAGTCTCTTTCTATAGTAATTATCACTCTGTAGGTCATTGCTGGTTTACCTATTTCCCGTCTTTTCCAGGTGCTAAGACCCTTGAGAACAGGGCCCTGCTTTTCTTGGTGCTTAAAGCTCCTGGCATTCTCCCCATCGCTTGATGACTGCTCAGTGTGACCTGTTGAGTTGAATTTCTCTGGTTGAGTAGAAGCAAGAGCCTGAGAGTTGTTTGAGACCCAGATGCAGGGAAAGACAGCAGGAAAGATGATTTTTTGGCAGGTTTTGTGCCAAGTTGATGGAAGTGTGGCTGGGACCCAAGGTAGCAATTCTCAGTCTAGCAGAGGGTGCCAGAGACTAAAAGCAAGCCAGTGGCCAGAAAAAGCCACTAAATCCTGCAAATTAGTTTCCAGCCTTAAGAATGCATGCCCCACTTTCCATCCCCAAACTTGGCTTCTCTGAGTACCAGGCAAAGGAATACAAACTAATTACGATCCCTAGTGAACCCTGAGAACCTGTAATTTTAGAATAAGGTCACACTTCTGAAAGGGACAGTTGCTCTAGGAGTGGGTGATTCTATACCCACTCGGGTACCTCGAAGGAGACAGGATGTGAAGGTGCAGTAGCCAGCTGCTCAGAGCTGAGTGTCGCCCATGCCTGCCTATTGCATCCAGCCCAGTTAAAAGCTCTGCCTCTCTGAGATTTCAGCAGCTAAAAGGGGCAGATTGGATAGGCCTGGGCAGAACTAAACAGGGCCTGTGCCATCCCTCCTCCGTTCTGCCTGAGTTCTCTGAACTCTTGGGATTCTGTCACAAGAGTAATCTCAGAAGAGAAGGGAGTTGATCTTTGACGATCACGAGAGGATGTCCATCAGACTGTAGTCTGGTGGGAGTGGTGAACAATGACAGCTCTGACTCTCAGTCCTCTTGGCTGAGATTTCAGGATTCAGTTCAACTCGGAGGTAGGCACAGGGCTGGGGGTGGCAGATAGCCTGGGCCAATACACACGATTCCTAAGAGATAGCTCCTTCCTGAACAAGAAGAGCTTGCTGTCTAGTTGGAGAGAATTCCTAGTGCACAGGAAGCTGCAGCCTATCTTGTAAGAAAGTAATTCTGCATGATGCTGTTGTGTGCACATCTGCCCCTTGGACAGGCTGGTGCTTTTGCTCAAAAGGAGCTCTTCTCTTTCTGAAGCTTAAACATCAGTTTTTTTCTTGGGTGGTTGTGAGCACCATTACAGACTGGCCTGAGATTATAGAACCACTGTTTTGTTTCTGAAAATGGGCCCAAGTGTGTCTTTAAGAACTCCTCCCCTCTTCCCTGTCTTTAAATAATGACAGGTTTACAGTGTCACATGCTTATCTTCAGGGAATCCTAGGGGCAGATCACCAGCAGTTGCTGGTTTTGAGGCATCAAGATTTTTTCTGTGGACTCTTAGATCATTTCTTTGCCTTTTCTAGTCTGATGCCATTTTTCTAGGAGAGTGACTACTGAATCAGTCTCTCTAGGAGTGAGTCTTGGAATCTGTTACTGAAGATTGGAAGAAAATTGAGCAAAGTGAGATCTGAAACATTTATAGTTAGATTTATGGGTGGACTCCAAGTGGCATAGGTGGAGTCCCAGGCAGTTATAGAAGCTCCACTAGGTTGTAAAGAACGCAGGTTCCTTCCAGTTCCCTGCTTTGTCATTCTTGAAAGTGAAAGTGAAGTTGCTCAGTCGTGTCGGACTCTTTGCGACCCCATGGACTGTAGCCTACCAGGCTCCTCAGTCCATGGAATTTCCCAGGCAAGAGTACTGGAGTGGGCTGCCATTTCCTTTTCCATTGTCATTCTTAGGGTGTGGCTATTGTTTGCATTGTCCAAAATGGCTGCCTTGGACCAGCTATCACACCCACATTCTAGGCAGCAGAACAGAGAAAAGAGAGAGGGAAGGATGATGGCCCCCCATTCCCCTGCATTAAGGCTACTTTAAGAATGTCTTCTGCCTCTACTTTTTTCTGTGACTCAGGGGAAGTTATTTAGTATGTCAGAGCCACAATTATAATGGGCATGATAATACTTACCTCAGAAGGATGAGGATTAAAGAGAATGGTACAGAGTGTCTGGCACTGTGCCCAGCCCACAGTGAGTACTCTTTAAGTGGTGACTTGCCACGGGACACATTGACTCTTCTTTTTGCCTTCTTTCCTCCTCATCTCTCCATGGTCTCCACCTGCCCTTATCTTCCCCTTTCCTTTGCTCTGTCACCCTTTACACTTTCTTCTTAGCCCGCCACCCCCCACTTCCCCTCTCTTGTCTGCCCCTCATTTTCCTGCTTCTCCTCCTGCCATCATCCCTGATCATCTTCATCCTCTCAACCTGTACTATCTCATCTTTGTATTGCTTTTGTCCTTCCATCTTCCTGATGTCCATAATTAATGGAAAATTATCATTGTATTACACAGACCAGAGATTAAAGATGGTGACTGGCCTTTGAACTGAAAGTCAGCAATGAGTAATTTAAGAAAACCAGGTTTAATTGGTTTATTCATGGATTTGTTGAATTATATTTCGCAGCTAGTAAGCAGAGACCAGTGGCTTAAACCACTAGAAATTCATTCTTTGTTAGGTACTTAAAAGAAATCTAGAGGAGACAGTCTAGGCGTGCTCCCTGCTTTGCCACTCTGAGTGCATGGCTTCCAGCCCCAGGGTTGCATGTGGTCTGTGATGGCTGCTGGAGCTCCAGCCGTCATGTCGTCCACAAGGTGATATGGGGGGAGGATAAAAAGGACATACGCTAACTGTGTTCCCCTTACAGAGCTTTGCTGACTCCCGTGTCTTTGGCCTCCCATAGCTGTAAGGTAGGCTGAGAAGTCTTTTAGATGGACCCATTGCCAAATGAAATAAAATGTGGCTTCTGTCACTAAGGGAGAAGAAGAGAGGTGATATTTGCAAGGTCTGCCACCATTCATTCAGCATCAATTTAGAGCCTTCTGTCCGCTAGCTACTAGGACCAGTCAAGGAGTCCCCGTTCCAGAGGGGAGAATAGATAAGTCAACAAATGCAGGTCAGAATGGGGGTAAGAAGGCCGGAGTTGAGGAAGGTGTGAGGAATCACCCCTTACCCACCAGCTTAGTCGGCACCCAGACAGGCCCCAGGGTTTATACCAGCGTTCTCTGTTGCTCAGTTCTCCTGTGCCCTTTCCTCTGCTCTTTGCCTTTTATCTTCATCATCATTGTTACTGTTGGGGTGGTTTTTGCCCCTTCATTCTAACCCCAGCAGTAGTCCCCCAGAACCTGAGGAAGTGGGAACAGCTGGCAGCTTTGTGGGAGTTTCTGGGCTGGGAGCCATGTATTCGAAGAGCCAGGTTCCAGGCCCATAGACAGTTGGAGGCTGGCGGCAGGAGTGCAGCCTGTTCCTGGACACACCGCGGCCCTGCCAGGAGACACTGCTCCAGGAACGGGGTCGCCATTGGGAGCGGTGTTTCTGGCCAGGCACCTGGCAGGGCTGCACTGCGCTGTCCCTGGCAGCTTGTCACAGCGTAAACCTTTGGAAGTAGTAAATCCTTCTCCTGGAAAATAGGTCCCGTAAAATAGGCATAAATATTTTATGCACACTGGTTAATTAGGAATCCCAGGATGCTGCAGTTAATTGTATGTAAAGAAAATACAGCTTTTATTTACTATAAAATTTCTAAACCGTTAAACATGGATATTCCTTCTTAGGACTAAAATGAAATTGTAGGAATAATTTCTAGGACCCACAGCATCTTTGATGTCCATCTCAGAAACACCTATTGTGCGCTCTCCTCTTCCACCCCTCTCTCAGTTCCCTTTGGGAAGTCAGGGAGGCAGCGCGAAGCTTGCCGCAAAGGTTTTTTTAAAAGGCACATCCCAGCCCTTAAAGATCCAATCTTTCAGGGAAGACTGAAGGATTAAAAAGTTAGTTCTGACCTAGGACACTGCTCATGAGCCTCGACTGTGACCCTGGGCAAGTTACTTAGCCCTCCTGTCCTTGGTTTCCTCTGTAAAATTGTAGTCCTGATTATTAAAGGGATTAAGAGACACGTGGGAAGCACTTGGTACACATCAGTTGTTTTGCTGCTCTACCCACTGTGGTTGGGCTGACAGGTTGTGGCCAGCGGGTGGGAGGCCTTGGATGCTGCATTTAAGGAGTTGAATTGCATTCTTTGGGCACAAGAGAGCTGCGGAGATTTGTAGGCAGGGTTGTGACAGATCACATCTGGGTTTAGGAATGTCATGAGCAGGAGAAGGGAGACTGGAGTGGATCAAGGGAGGGTCTAGAGGAAGGGCCAGGTGCAGGGTGGGCAGGGCCTGAGCCAGAACAGCAGGAGAGTCTGCGGAAGGGAATAGTGGATGGTTGAAAAGTCAGTGGTGAGGAGGGACCCAGTGGTGCTGTGTTTCAGCCTGTGTGACTTGGGGTGGTGTCCCATTGATGGCGCAAGGAGCCTTGGAGGAGTCGCAGGTAGAAGGTGGCAGGAGAGGAAAGAAGCATGTGGCGATCAGTTCTGCAGACTCAAGCTGAGCATGTGCCACCTGCCGGGCGCTCTGCTGGGCGCAAGGGTCAGGGCTGCCAGGGTCCCAGCGCAACGATCACTGGTTACATTCTGGATGCATGAGGAGGCCCTGCCAGGCCTCCATCCGCAAGACAGCAGCCCAGGAAGAGGCGGAATATGCAGCCACAATGCAGAAAACCCCAGCAGGTGGTTTGTGTGGTGAGCAGGGAGACCAACCAAAGACAGGTACGGGGAGAAGCATGTGTCAGGGAGGTTCAGGCAGGGGTAAAGTAAAGCACGCAGCAGAGGGCGGAGCCCCCGGAAGAGAGGGCTTCAGGGTGGTGGTCAGTGGGCCTTGGTACTGTGTGACGGAGGCAAAGGGCAAGGAGAGGTCGTGGGGAACCTGGGAACCGAAGGCTGTGGAAGCGAACTCACTGTGGTGGTTCTGATACTCCAAGTTCTGTAGTACGGAGCAGTTTGCTCTGAGCGTTCACTGTTCACATGCCCTCTCACCAGCCTGTCAGGGAGGGGTGTGGCCTCACTTGATGGCCGGGAAGCTGAAACAAAGCCCAGTGGGCTCACCTGACCCTCAGTGGGCTGGGGGTGGAGGGGCTTCCTCCCAGACACCAGGACCTCAGCGAGGTGAGGGGGGGGCCTGGCAGGAAGGGTGTGGCTAAGGCCTGGGGCCATGTGTGGGGAGCACAGCACACTCAGACCCCCGGGCAGAGGGGAAAGAAGGCAGAGGCTGAATCGGGAAGGGTTTTGGGGGGTTTCTCTGGTGGTCCAGTGGTTAAGACTCAGCGCTTCCACTGCAGAGAGCATGGGTTGAATTTCTGGTCTGGGAATGCATGCCCCACATGCCTCGAGGTATGACCAGTTGTAAAAAAAAAAAAGAAAGGCCTTGGACAGCACGACCAAGAGTCTGGGGTGTTTCTTATGGTGGCGAGGAGTTTTGGAAGAGTCTTAAGTAGGGAAGATGTGACATGCTTTGTGATCTAGAAAGACATCCTGGCTGCAGCCTCGGGAGAGGGCAAAAGAGTGGAAGCTGGGGCCCCCTGACAGACTTTGGAGGAATTCAGATGACAGAGGAAGGGGGTGGGGTGGGGAGATATTTGGCACTTGGATGACAGTACTTAGTTCATTTGGTGCTTGGGTTATTTGGATCTTGGGAAAGATTGGGGGATGAGGGGATAGCTTCAAGGAGTATGACTTGAAGATTGAGACCCCAGCCCAGAATCCACCCAAACATAAAGCAAAAAGGCAATGGCGGAATCCACCTCCCTGTCGACCTTTCTGCTGGAGTGTTTTGGTTGACCCTGAAGGTCCTGTGACTCCTCAAGATCAAGGGTGAGGCTTTGGCATGGGTGGCGCTGGAGATGAGACAGGCAGACAGTCGGGCCTCAGGGCAGACAGGTTGCTGCCGTCTGTCTCCCCACGTCTAGCTCGTGGTTGTTTCTGGCCCCAGGAAGCCCTGCCCTGTGCTGCGTGGAGTCTTAGAGCTGGGAAAACGAGCAGCCTCCCGGAGGCCCTTGTCCTGCCTTCTCCCTCCAGTTGCTTCTCCCGGCCTTTGTCTGGAGGTAGGGAAGCCAGGCCCACACTCATCTGGGCCACTTGACCGGGTAGTGACACTGATCCCCAGACCCCCTGCTCCCCGTGGCCCTAGCTTTTGGCCAAATAAAAGCTGGAATTGTATCAGCTGTTGCTCCTTGTGAGGCTCCGGGTCACTCTGGGTGTGCTCACATATGTTTCCATCTCTCCAGATTTGATGGGGGCTGAAGTTCTGCCTCCAGGCCTGTTGCAGTGTCTGTCTGGCTTCTGGGGCCTGAGCCCACGTATCAGTAGGCTGCCCTCCATTTACCCTCAGGATGAGCTTTAGGCAGCTTAGCTTATTTTTATGGTAAAACATTAATTAATATAAAAGTAACACATAGACAAGAAAGTTATATGACAAAAAGAGACTGACGGACAAGACGTAGGACCCCCAGCCCCATGCCCAAAGGACAAAGGTGAGGACGACCAGTATCCTGTGTATTCTTCCAATATTTTCCCATGCATATACTCCTGTGTACATGTATATTTCCTGTTCCTACCTCTGTCCCCATGGTAGTGGGGAACATGCTGAATTGTTTGTTTGTTTGTTTTGATACCTAGCTTCTTTTTCACTTAACTGTATATTGGGAATGTTTCTTTTGAACCATTTTTTTGGTAGAGATAATGTATATATAGTTTGACCAATAATTTTCCAATAAGCATTCATGTAACTAGAGCAGTAAAATGCTTTAGATTTGTTGAGTGAACTGTGGGTTATAAAACATGTTCATAGCTGCTTTCTGGTATGATCCTCAGAGCCCTGTGGGGAAGACAGAAAAAAAGAATCTTTTGCAGGTTAGAGCAGTGAGGAGGTGAGAGTGGTGGTGCTCCATTTAATGAAGAGCAAAACAGGGTCTCTTCTTTGAAAGGAGAAAAATGAAGATCATGGCATCCAGTCCATCACTTCATGGCAAATAGATGGGGAAACAATGGAAACAGTGACAGATTTTATTTTCTTGGACTCAAAATCACTGCAGATGGTGATTGCAGCCATGAAATTAACAGATGCTTGCTTCTTGGAAGAAAAGCTGTGACAAAGCTAGACAGCATATTAAAAAGCAGAGACATTACTTGGCTGCCAAAGGTCTGTCTAGTCAAAGCTGTGGTTTTTCCAGTAGTCATGTATGGATGTGAGAGTTGGACCATAAAGAAATCTGAGCACTGAAGAATTGATGTTTTTGAGCTGTGGTGTTGGAGAAGACTCTTGAGAGTCCCTTGGACTGCAAGGAGATCCATCCACTCAATCCTAAAGGAAATCAGTCCTAAATATTCATTGAATGACTGATGCTGAAGCTGAAGCTCCAATACTTTGGCCACCTGATGCAAAGAGTTGACTCATTGGAAAAGACCCTGATGCTGGGAAAGATTGAAGGCAGGAGGAGGAGGGGACGACAGAGGATGAGATGGTTGGATGGCATCACTGACTCGATGGACGTGAGATTGGGCAAGCTCCAGGAGATGGTGAAGGACAGGGAAACCTGGTGTACTGTAGTCAGTGGCATCACAAAGAGTCAGACAGGACTGAGTAACTGAACAACAGCCTTTGAAAGACTTAGATTGTTTGAGGAATAGAATCTAAACGTACATACCCAGAAAGCACGGGAAGCAGCATGTGTGGGGTGAGCATGGTGGGTGGCGGATACTTGGGGGCAAGCTTCCTGAAAGGGGAGCAAACCTGAACCAAATCTTTGAAAGAGAAGGACTGTCAGAGTGAGACCAGTGACAAAGGGAGGACACTCTGGTAGGATAGCTCGGGCAGAGGTGCAGAGATGCAACGTGCCCCCTGGACACCATTCCCAGCCTGGTCTGCTCGTTCAGTAAGCAGGTAGTTAAATCCCTGCCCTGTGCCCAGCACTTCCTGGGTCCAGAGAGCAGCAGGAACGACTCAGTGTCTGTCCCCTGTGGGTTCTCACTCAGGAGATGCTGGATGCGCACCAGGCAAAACTAACAGACGTTGATAGACATCAGAATAGTAGTTAGCTCTCCGTGGGGACATTGACTGGGAAGAGGCATGAAGAATCTTCTGGGGTGCTGGAAATGTTTGCTGTCTTGAACTGAGTGATGATTTTGTGAAGGATAAAAATGTAAGACTTTGTGGATCTGCATACTTAAGACTGACACAGACAGCACACTCTTAACAGTGGATATGTTATACCCCTGTTATAAAGCAAGCAAGAAAATAAATAACACATCTCTAGATTAAATAACTAAGTAAAAGGCAATAGCAAGAAAGTGTGGGAAGGGACGTGCTTGGAGATAGAGATCTCAGGAGCACACTGCAGGAGGCTTATCTGAGGAGGTGATATAAGCTGAGATTGAAGGACAAAGAGAGTTAAGGGGATGAGATGGCTCAGGTGGGAGGAACAGTCTATGCCAAGGCCCAGAGGCAGGGAGCTCCTGGTGTGCTAGAAAGTTCTGGATGAACAGAGTGTAGAGTTTTGAAGGGATGAGAGAGATTTCAGACCCTCGCTGTTGTTTCAGAAGCCCCCCAGCGAGTCTCTGCCTCTCTCTGCTCGGGTTCTGCCCACCCCCGGCCTCAAGAGTTAAGTCCACCCTTAGTAACGAGGACGTCAAGGCTGGCCTTGTCTGGACCCCTTATCTGTCCTTCATAGAACTGCACGCTCCAGTGAAAGGACAGCTCGCTATTCCCGGACGCGCTCTGTGCTCTCGGCCACCTGGCCTGGCTCACCTGGGCCTTCACCGGGAGGGCCTTTCCCAACCTTGCCGTTGGGCTGAAAGAAGGACCGTAACACCTACTCCGCAGGCATCCCTGCCTCTCCCGAATTGGAAAATCTCTTCCTCCCAAGTGTCTTCCTCTTTGCGGCCTCCATCACACAGTTGTTTGTGCCCTCACCCTCTTCAAGGGCAGTCTCTGTCTTCCTGCTCTTGGCATCTCCTGTGTAGGACTGTTGTATACAGTCAGTTCCCAAGCCAGTCCCATGAACGATTTTTTAACTGGATGGGGCTCTGGCTGGAAGTAGGTAGAAGGGTGCCAGAGGGGAATCATAGTAAAGGCTGCCTGGGAAAGTGTCAGGAGCGGTGCTTCCAAACTCCTGTCAGTTACTAACTTTCAGGATTCGGAAACGAGGAATAGAATTTCCTGGGAGTTCCCCAGATCATAAATTACTTGATATCTTTAACACTTAATTTATGAGTGTTAAGAAGGGATGAGACTCTAGTAGACTGAATTATTTTTCTGTGGTGAAAGTTTCAGAGGTTTTACTATAAAAGAAAGTAAAGATGTATAAGAGTAAATGCGTGGTTTGTTAGTACTAGGAACAATATATTGTAACAAGATTATGTATTAACATGTGAAAATGATCCCTACCCAACATAGATATTTGATAATGGAAAATGTTAAAGGAAGAAAACATTAACACAAAATACAAAATAAAAATCATTTAATAATTTAAGGATAGTACTACAAATACTGAATATTTAAAAGTTATTTTTAAAGTGAAATTAAGATTTTTTTATTTTTAAATTTCCAGACACTGAAATTTGCCCGTTCTGGTATGTAGTTCTGTGAGTTTTGGCAAATTTATACTAACCACTGCCATAATCCAGATAAAGAACTGTACCATCACCCCCTAAAGACAATGACATTCCTTGGTGCCATCCTTTGTAAATCAGAGCTGCCCATATCATTAACTTCTGGTCTGTTCTCTCTTCCTATAGTTTTCCCTTTTCCAGAATGTCATACACATGGAATCATAAAGTATGTAGCCTTTTGCGTCTTTCACTTAGCATTATGTATTGAAATTTATCCGTGGTTAGTGCATATATCCATAGTTTGTTCCTTTCACTGTTGAGTAGTATTCCACTGTAAGGAAGTGCCTGAATTTGTTTGTCCATTCTTCAGTTCAGGGACATAGAGGTTGTTTTTAGTATTTGATGATTTTGAATGAAGATTCATGCTATTTTGAATCATATGCTAATTTGAACATAGGTTTTCATTTCACTTAGGTAAATACCTAGGAGTGAGACTGTTGGGACTATGCTAAGAATATGTTTAACAGCCAAACTGTTTTCCAAGATAGCTGACCATTTCACATTCCGCCAGCAACGTATGAGAGTCCAGTTCTCCGCAGCCTTGATGACTCTTAGTCTTCTCAGTCTTTGTTTCGACCATTCTACTAGGTACATAGTGATATCTCTTTGTGGTTTTAATTTGCATTTCCCTAGTAACTAAGGATGCTGAGCATCTTTTTCATGTGTTTATTTGTCATTTATGTAGCTTCTTTGGTGAAGTATCTGCTCAAATCTTTAGCTCATTTCCTAATTGGGATGTATATTTTCTTATTGCTGAGTTTTGGGAATTCTTTATTTGTTTTGGATACATATTCTTTGTCAGATATGTGATTTACAGAAATTTCCCTCACTGAATGGCTTGATTTTCCATTCTCTTAATGGTGCCTTTTAAAGCACAGAAGTCTTTAATTTTAATGAAGTCCAGTTTATCAAAAAATGTTCTGATATGAGTTGTGTTTTTGATGTCATATCTCAGAACTTAACCGAAGGACTTTCCTGGTGGCACAGTGGATAAGAATCCGCCTGCCAGCGCAGGGGACGTGGGTTTGATCCCTGGTACGGGAAGATTCCACGTGCCGTGGTGCAACTAAGGCCATGTGCCACCACCACGGAGCCCCCACATTCTGGAGCCTGTGTGCCACAGCCGCTGAGGCCCACGCGTCCTAGAGCTTCGACAGGAGAAGGCGACACAGTGAGAGGCCCTCACGCCGCCACAGAGCAGCCCCCGCTTGCCGCACCGGAGATGGCCCACACACCGCAGCGAAGACCCACCACAAGCAAAAATACAGAAATGAATACAGACATTAAAAGAAAACAAACTTAACCCAAGGTCACAAAGTTTACAGTCTCTTCTAAAAGCTTGTGGTCTTTTAACTTTTATTTAGATTTATGATCCAGTTTTAGTTTTTATAAAAGATACAAAACACAAGCCAAGGTTTTTCTATTTACTTTTTGTATTTGAGTTGCTTTAGTTGTCTCATCACCATTTACTGAGTTCTCATTATTGAATCGCTGTTTCCTTTTGTCAAAATCAGTTGGTCATATTTATGTGAGTCTAAAATGAAATTTTAAAATATGCAAAGCATTTATTACTCTTTCTAATAATCTTGATCTTTGTTTCATGACAGATGTTATCATGTAGAAGATTCTTCATGATGTAGACTTATTCCAAATGTAGAAAAATGTTTTCATTTTATGTTGATGGTGGCTGACTTGTTAAGGATGCATCCAAAAGTATCTTTAAATTGGACATCAAGAGACATGTATAAATAATTCCTTCTTTAATGATAAAAATACTTTGCTTGCCCCAGTTTTAACTATTGCTTTATCTAATCAATACTGCTTTTACTAATTCACATTCTAGATCAGCCTCTGATTTAGTGTTGTAGAATTCCACTCCATTCAGTCACTCAGTCATGTCCAACTCTTTGCGACCCCGAGGACTGCAGGACACCAGGCCTCTTGTCCATCAGCCTCTCCCAGAGATTACTCAGACTCATGTCCATTGAGTTGGTGAAGCCATCCAACCATATCATCCTCCATCATCCCCTCCTCCTCCTGCCTTCAGTCTTCCCCAGCATCAGGGCCTTTTCCAGTGAGTCAGTTCTTCGCATCAGGTGGCCAAAGTATTGGAGTTTCAGCTTCAGCATCAGTCCTTCCAATGAATATTCAGGACCGATTTGCTTCAGGATTGACGGGTTGGATCTCCTTGCAGTCCAAGGGACTCTCAAGAGTCTTCTCCAACACTACAGTTCAAAAGCATCAATTCTTCGGTGCTCAGATTTCTTTATAGTCCAACTCTCACATCCATACATGACCACTGGAAAAACCATAGCTTTGACTTGACAGACCTTTGTTGGCAAAGTAATGTCTCTGCTTTATAATATGCTGTCTAGGCTGGTCATAACTTTTCTTCCAAGGAGTAAGCGTCTTTTAATTTCATGGCTGCAATCACCATCTCCAGTGATTTTGGAGCCCCCAAAAATAGTCTCTCACTGTTTTGTTTCCCCATCTATTTGCCATGAAATGATGGGACCAGATGCCATGATCTTAGTTTTCTAAATGTAGAGTTTTAAGCCAACTTTTTCACTCTCCTGTTTCACTTTCATCAAGAGGCTCTTTAGTTCTTTGCTTTCTGCCATAAGTGTGGTGTCATCTGCATATCTGAGGCTGTTAATAATTCTCCCAGCAATCTGTTTTGTTTTTCTCCCAGCAGTCTTGATTCTAGCTTGTGCTTAATCCAGCCCAGCATTTCTCATGATATACTCTGCATATAAGTTAAATAAGCAAGGTGACAGTAAACAGCCTTGACATACTCCTTTCCTGATTTGGAACCAGTTTGTTGTCCTGTGTCCAGTTCTAACTGTTGCTTCTTTGATCTGCATACAGATTTCTCAGGAGGCAGGTCAGGTGGTCTGGTATTCCCACTTCTTTAAGAATTTTCTACAGTTTGTTGTGATCCACACAGTCAAAGACTTTAGCTTAGTCAGTAAAGCAGTAGATGTTCTTCTGGAACTTACTTGCTTTTTCTATGATCCGACAGATGTTGGCAACATGATCTCTGGCTCCTCTGACTTTTCTAAATTCAGCTTGAACATCTGGAAGTTCATGTTTCATGTACTGTTGAAGCCTGGCTTGGAGAATTTTGAGCATCACTTTGCTAGCATATGAGATGAGTGCAATTGTACGGTAGTTTGAATTCCACTACTCACATATTTTCTTCGTATTTCTCATATAGCCAATAGTCAAATACTATAAAATGCCAGTACATGTTATTTTAATAATCTAACATGTGAATCTCCTAACAACTTTAACAGCAGTACTAGAATCACATGTCATAATCGCCAGCTTAAAACTAATTTTGCCTCCAAACTTATTTCTTAGGAAATCACTGGGTGGATTTGTGTATACTGTGTAGGCGTGCTCAATCGCTTCAGTTGTGTCTGACTCTCTGGGACCCCATGAGCCTGCCGGTCCATGGGATTTCCCAGGCAAGAGTACTGTAGTGGCTTGTCATGCCCTCCTCCAGATCTTCCCCACCGAGGGACTGAATCCAAGTCTCCTGTCTCTCCTGCATTGCAGGCAGATTCATTAGTCACTGAGCCACCTGGGAAGCTGTATATAAATATATTAATACATGTTTGCAAGAATGACTGTTAGCAACAGAAGGGACCATGAATACACACTTACAACATTGGCAGTGGCTTCAAGGAAGACATGGTTAGATTGTTGCCACTTCTTTCCTATGCACTCCTGTCCTGGTTCCCAAAGACATCAGCCTCAACCTTGAACTCTGCATGTTAGTTTCTTGCTCTTGATTTGACTTACAGCAGTGGATTCCTTGGATTGGTTGTTAAGCTTTAATTCTCATGAGAGGATTATAATACCTTTTCCCAGTTTCTCAATTAATATCTCTCAGACTTCAGGATTGAGTAAAAACAAATCTCCCAAGAAATGTTAAGAAGAAAGTCTTGCATAGAAATACTAACTGAGGGCTTCCCTGGTGGTCCAGTGGTTGAGAATCCACCTGCCTGTGCAGGGGACACAAGTTCCATCCCTGGTCTGGGAAGATCCTGCATGTTGCCAGGCAGCTAAGCCCTCAAGCTTTAACTCCCAAAGCCCGCGCTCTGGAGTCTGTGATATGAACCCCTGCAGCGAGAAGCCCGTGTAACCACAACTCGAGAAAAGCCCTTGAACAGCAAAGAAGACCCAGCACAGTCAAAAAATAATTTACAAAATAAATAATTTTTAGAGGGAAAATACTAATTGAGATATCTCAAGGCAGGACTTGATGAAAGCCAAGCTTCATAGGTTCCTGGCTGGTAAGCCCCCCAGGGCAGCTGCTGTGTCTCGTATAGCACAGAGCCTCTGGGACCCTGCCTGGCACCAGATCCAAGGTGGGTGGGTGCCTGATCTGTAGAGGATGCTTCTTGAAAGTTGCTGGCTGAACATAAAGCGTTTCCAACCAGTGGCAGGAAACAGCGTGTAAACAGCTTTGGCTGACAAACATGATTCACATTGTAGAGGTTCATGGCAGATGAACTTAGAAAACTCAGATCTCTTTTGTGCCAAGCCTTCAACAACATTCGAAGAAGCTTGGATTTTTATATTCTGGATCCTCGCTGGGGAGAGGATCGAACATGACACAGCTGAGTCTTCATTGGCTTAGAGCCCTGTACTAAGCTGAAAGCAGAACCGCCTTTTTTCTGTTTTTTATTTTCTTTAAAAAAAAAAAAAAAGACCAAAGCTACAGAAAAGTTGAAAGGATAGGGCAGTAAACTGATTTCTTTCACTGAGGTTCACCAGTTGCAACAATGTTGCATTCATCAATGTTGTAACATCATTCCATAGGTGGTGGTCCACATTCCATGTTTGTTGCATTGTTTCCTTGTGATCAGGTCCCGGGAACATTTCTTCCCGAACCAGAGAGGAGACGAGTGCTTCCTGGTACTTCACATCAGGAGGCAAGACACAGAGATGACGACAGGTGCCCCAGCAAAGGTGATGCTGACTTTAGTCACCTGAAAAGTTGGTATGTGTGAAGGCTACTTTTAGGAACTTTTGATGACTTTTAGGAATAATTGACAGCCATTTTGGAAATGAGGTATTTCTCTGTCAATTACTCCTGCTATTGAAAAACATCCCTGGTGGTCCAGTGGCTAAGACTTTGCATTCCCAACGCAGGGGACTTGGGTTTGATCCCTGGTCAGGGAACTAGATCCCACATGTTGCAACTAAGAGTTCAGTGCCACAACTAAAGATCCTGCATGCCACAACTTAAGGCATGGTGCAGCAGCCAACTAAGTAAATGTTAAAATATATATATATCCCGGTGTAGTCAGAAAAGCTCTGAGAGCCAGGAAACCGGGATTTGGGACCCAGCTCCCTAACCATGTCTCCCCATGACTGTAGACCTGTAGACGAGCCATGTCATCTCTCTGGGCTGAGCGACTGAGTCATGCATATAAGGAAGTTGTTGCTCAGAGAAATGAAGCAACTTGCCCAAGGCCACCCAACCAGTAAGTGGCAGGTTGTTGTTGGGCTGAAGCCCTGCCCTTGCCTTCACACCAGTCTGCCTCCTCTGAGGTGGCTGGTCATCGTCGAGGTGGTGCCAGGTGCTAGGGCCCGGAAGCAGGCGAGCCCCAGTGCCTGGAGAATGTGGGGAGAGCGGGCAGAGGGGGCACCTGTCCTGCCCAGGTCCCCTCCACACCTAGCAGGTGGCTCCGGGCACCTCGGGCAGGCCAGTCAGGGGGCTGCTGGCTGCTGCTTGAGCACCCTTGGAATAAAGGCTCTTGCGGGTTTGACAGGTGAGCTGCCAACGCCGCACCAGCCCCTCCTGCCCAGACGGGGGTGTGGGCCTCACATCACTGGCCTGGGCCCAGTTCAGGTCTGTGCCCAGGATCCCCAAATTTGCCTGTGAACCCCCACAGTGGTCCCGAGGGACGGGGGAAGGCCCTGCCTAGGGGCCCGGGGCAGGGAGGAGGCCAACAGGAAGTGTTGATGAGGGAAAGGTGAGCAGAGCCTTGCCAGGCAAGTCGCCCTGGGTGGGGAGACACTGCCTACCTGCTCCGGTCGCCCCAGGATTGGGGCAGAGGTTCTGGAGCTGGCAGCCCGGGAGGAGGGCCGGGCAGGTTCCGGAGTCCCCTGGGCAGCCCCTGGCCAACCCAGCCTGTGCCCTTCCTTCCCTGTTAGCAGCCCTCCCCAGGCAAGTGGGACCCACACGCCCGGGGAGTAGTGTCTCTTAGGCTTCTGTGGTGTCCTTCCCTGGAGCAGTTGTTTAGAGGAAAACAGTGGCTCTGGATCAATCCGGATATGGTTTGTCAAGGCCATGTTTTCCTGTTGGTGCGGAGCTGCGAATCCAGGAGAACCGGCCTTCCCGAGCTGCAGCTGCCTCTCCCTCATTGTCGATCCCCACAGGCCTCGGGGACGGGGCTGAGTTCAGGACCGGGGCCCAGGCAGCCCCGCGCAGAGCACACCATCCGGGTCCTGCAGGGAGCTCTGGGAAGGTCTTCTGCCCCTGGTTTGTGGCCTCCCAGGGCCCTGCCCCTGGAGGGACCTGCAGGGCTCGGGCAGCCAATCAGGCAGAGGCCAGGGAGCCTTGGAGAGAGAAGCCTGGAGGGAAACAGTGTGAGCAGACCCTCGCCCCCTCTGCTGGTGATAACACTCGGGGACCTGGGCAGTGCTCTACCTGATGCTTCTGAGGAGCACCTTCTGTCCTCCTGCCAGAAACGGCTGGAATCCTTACTGGGAGCCGGACATGACCCAACAGGAGGCCTTCCACTCCCTGAACAAATTCCCCAAGAGTCATCACTAAGTCACTCAGTCTTGGTGTTTCTGGGTCTCCCTGGGGTTTCTGCACACCCCTCCTCCTGGCTCCGGAGTCCTGAGGCATGAGATGGCAGGGTTTTGACCAGTTTTCTCCCTGAGAACTTTTTCAGACTATCAATGCAAGTGTAAAATCCAGAAGCTGCTGTCAGAATGTTCTGAGAATTGGAAGGAGAGGGCATAGGCCAATCTTCTGACTCTCCGAGGTGCTTCACGGTTTAAAAAAGTCTGTTCTGGGCTCTCTGAGATTTGAATGCTCTTGCTTTTTGTCCTTTCCTTCCCTGACCTTTGGTTCTCCCTTTGGGAGACTGCACGCTTTCCAAATATTTGTGAACTAGGTGCTTATCCGGGACCTTAGAAAGCAAGTAGACAGGTGTGCACTCGAAAAGGAAAGAGAGTACAGAAAGCAACTGAAAATGCCTTTGAGAGCTTCCACCGGGCCAGCTTTACTTCACTTCTGCTGTCGGTGCTCGTTCTCAGTTCCTGAGCTGATTTCTCAGTGAGACCCTCAGCTTGTGAGGGAGAAAGGAAGAAATTTCTCAAGGCAACTCCTGGCTCTTCTACTCAGACTCGTTACAGAAGTTACAATTAGAGCTGCAACAGTGTAAAAGCAGTTGTCTCCCCACCGTCACCCTTTGCTCTCTCTCCTTCACCGTCACCCTTTGCTCTCTCTCCTTCCAGACTGTGTTCCCTTCACAGTCGTTCATGCTGTTGGGCGAGCATGTGTCAGCTCTGCGATGCAGGCAGATAAAACGGGCGTGGGGCAGGTATGCGGTTCAATCACTTGCTGTTTCCGCCCAGCCATGTGTCTCCGCCATCCTGCTGTGGCACCACGTCTCTGCCACCTGCAGGGTTGGCAGAGAAGTCCATGAGGTGCCCTTGCAGGATGTTGCATCTTGAGGTAGACTTCCTCAGCTTTCCTCAGCTACTCTCTAAAATAATGGAAGTCTCATGTTTATATCTTGCTTTTAAAAGTTCTTTTTTTTTTTTTTTAATTTTGCTTATTAAACACAGCACATATTCATCATAGAAAATGCAGGATTTCCTTGACGGTCCAGTGGTTAAAGACTCTGAGCTTCCAATGCAGGGGGCTCAGAGTTCAATTCCTGGTTGGGGAACTAAGATTCCACCTGCCACGAGGCATGGCCAAAAAATCTAACAAAGAAAATTTAGGAAAATCAGATAAGCAATAAGAGAGTAAATAAAAATTACACCAGGACGTCCCTGGTGGTCCAGTGGCTGAGACTCTGTGCTCTCAATACAGGGGGCCCGGGTTCACTCCTTGGTCAGGCAGCTGGGTCCCACATGGCACAGCTAAGACCTAGTTGTTCAGTTGCTCAGTCGTGTCTGACTCTTTGCAACCCCATAGACTGCAGCACTCCAGGCATCCCTGTCCTTCACTATGTCCCGGAGCTTGCTCAAACTTGTGTCCATTGAAATGGTGATGCCATCCAACTATCTCATCCTCTGTCGTCCCCTTCTCCTCCTGTCCTCAATCTTTCCCAGGATCAGTGTCTTTTCCAGTGAGTTGGCTCTTCGCATCAGGTGGCCAGAGCATTGGAGCTTCAGCTTCAGTATCAGTCCTTCAAATGAATATTCAGGGTTAATCTCCTTTAGGATGGACTGGTTTGATCTCCTTGCAGTCCAAGGGACTCTCAAGAGTCTTCTCCAGCACCGCAGTTCGAAAGCATCACTTCTTTGGCACTCAGCCTTGTTTGCTGTTCAACTCTCACATCCATACATGACTGCTGGAAAAACCACAGCTTGGACTAGATGAACCCTTGTCGGCAAAGTGATATCTCTGCTTTTTAATATGCTGTCTAGGTTTGTCATAGATTTTCTTCCAGGGAGCAAGGATCTTTTAATTTCATGACTGTAGTCACTGTCTGCAGTGATTTTGGAGCCCAAGAAAATAAAATCTGTCACTGTTTCCGTTGTTTCCCCATCTATTTGCCATAAAGTGATGGGACCGGATGCCATGATCTTAGTTTTTTAAACGTTGAGTTTTAAGCCAGGCTTTTCATTCTCCTCTTTTACCTTCATCAAGAGGCTCTTTAGTTCCTCTTCGCTTTGTGCCATTAGGATGGTGCCATCTGCAAATCTGAGGCTATTGATACTTCTCTTGATTCCAGTTTAAGCTTCATCCAGCCCGGCATTACTCTCAGGTACTCCTTTCCCAGTTTGGAACCAGTCCATTGTTCTGTGTCAGGTTCTAACTGTTGCTTCCTGACCTGCATACAGGTTTCTCAGGAGATAGGTAAGGTGGTCTGGTATTCCCATCTCTTTAAGAATTTTTCACAGTTTGCTGTGATTCACAGAGTCAAAGGCTTTAGCATAGTCAAAGAAGCAGAAATAGATGTTTTTCTGAATTTCCTGGCTTTTTCTATGATCTAGCAGATGTTGGCAATTTGATCTCTGGTTCCTCTGCCTTTTCTAAACCCAGCTTATACATCTGGAAGTTGTCAGTTCACGTACTGTTGAAGCCTAGCTTGAAGGATTTTGAGTGTTACCTTGCTAGCATGTGAAATAAGTGCAGTTGTGGGTAGTTTGAGCATTCTTTGGCTTTGCCCTTCTTTAGGATTGGAATGAAAACTTTTCAGTCCTGTGGCCACTGCTGAGTTTTCCAAATATGCTGGCATATTAAATGCAGCACTTTAACAGCATCATCTTTTAGAATTTGAAATTCCATCACCCCCACTAGCTTTGTTCATAGTAATGCTTCCTAAGTCACACTTGACTTCATACTCCAGGATGTTCTTCTGTGTTTTCTTGACACCTCTTCTTGATATCTTCTGCTTCTGTTAAGTCCATACCATTTCTGTCCTTTATTGTGCCCATCTTTGCATGAAATGTTCCCTGCTAAGACCCAGAGCTACCAAATAAATAGATAAAAGTAAATATTAAAAAAAAATTATCCCAAAGGGTAACGGTCATTAACATTTTGGCATATACATTGTATAATATAAATGTTTTTCATATTTAATGTCTCAGTTAAGCTTGAAACCATTTATCTCAGAGTGAACCCATGTGCTGGGGCTCAAATCCAGCCAAAACCCCGTTTCGGACTGTAACCCATGTGACCGGGACTCAAACGCAGTCAAAACGCTGCTTTGGACTTGAAGCTGTGTGACCGGGATTTGAACCTGGCCAGAAGCCCCAGTCTTCCAGCTGAGATCACACACCTCGTTTCAAGACCTAATGAAGGTCAGGTTCTTGATGTCTCATCATAGAAAGAATTCAGTGAGAGATAGAGTAGAATGTAAGAAGTGGATTTATTTAGAGAGAAACACACTCCACAGAATGTGGGCCATGTCAGAAGGCAAGAATAGGCCTAAGAGAAACACATTGCACAGACAAGAGTGTGGGCTGTCGTGGAGGGTGAGTGTGGCCTCGAAATGTGATGTGCTTAGCTTTTATGGGCTGAGTAGTTTCATAAGCTAATGAGTGGGAGGTTTATTGCACTTTTTAGGGGAAGGGGTGGAGATTTCCAGGATTTGGGCCACCGCCCACTTTTTGGTCTCTATGGTCAGCCTTGGAACTGTCATGGTGCCCCTCTGTGTCATTTATACTGAGGATTAGATCTAGTCAAAGTTGACTTGTCTGCCATCTTGGACCCACTTAGTTGTAATCAGTTTACATTGTATCCTACAGATACGTCATTCTTTCAAAGGTTGTGCCCTGCTCCCTTGCCCCTTATTGCAGTTCCATCTTACAGATGGATAACTGAGCCAAGGGGCTTCCCTGGTGGCTCAGTGGTAAAGAATCTGTCTGCCAATGCAGGAGACGCGGGTTCGATCCCTGGATCAAGAAGATCCCCTGGAGTGGGAAATGACAACCCACTCCCAGTATTCTTGTCTAGAAAAGTCCATGGACAGAGGATATAGTCACTAGGGTATCAAAGAGTCGGACACAACTGAGCGACTAAGCCACACACACACACAACTGAGCCACAGAGAGGTTAGAAGGTTGCCCAGAGGTGCACAGCATAGTAAAGAACTGGGAGTGTACTTGTCACGTGTCCAGCACCTCTCTCTCCACTGTTCTCTTCTACCATCTAACCTCCAGATAGAAGCTGTGCTGGGGTCTGGATCTCGGTAGGACCTGGGCAGTTGCTCTCATTTGTTGAATTGCCTCATCTAAAGGTTAATAAACACCTAGAGGAAAGAGCGTCTCACTTAGACCCTCATTGACTTAGGAGAAAAGAAAGAAGGAGAATGTAGTCCTGAGATCTAATGTGTTGCCCTTCTGCACTTGGCTTCATCCCCTTGATTATTGGGGGTTTCAGGAGCCAGAGCATGACAACCCAGAGAGGAGGAGGGGCCAGGAAGCCATCTAAGGACAAAGTGATGAGAGGCTTTGTCTGGAAAAGATGGCTCTGGGGATGAAGACAGTGCCGGCAGAGCCTTGGTGATCGGATGTCAGACAGAACAGCACCAGGAATGGAAGGCAGCTGAACGTGGGCTCTACTTACCAGGATGGTGGAGACTATGGCATTAGGGGGCTTCCAGGAATGGAAGTGAGAAGCAGGACCCTGGAGTGGCTGAGAGCTCCCAGCCTGAAGGCAGACCAGCTGCTGGTTCCCCGCCTTTTCTGGCCCCTGTCGCCCTGCTCTGCTGTGTGTCTCTCTCCACCCAGCTACCAGGAGCCTGCGTTGCCCCCCACCGAGAACACCATGTCCCTCAGTCCCTGTGAACAAGTCATCTGCCCACTCCTGGACTTTATTTTCTTCTCGGAACCCTTCAGTGTTCCCTCTAATGAGCATATTTTACCTTTAAGGTCATTTCTGGATGACCTAGCTCTCCTTGGCCTTGACCCTTCCCCGAGGCCTCCGACAAGAGGCCATTTCCTCCCGCTGAGGACTCAGCCCCCTCCTCCCCTTCCCTGTTTGCGTGCAGCCTTCCCCAGGGTGGGTGCAGGTATGGGTCTTACCTTCCTCCTGGACTGGAGTGGAAACGCTCAGAAAGATCCTGAGGGTTTGTCACTACCTCCCTGCCCCCACCCTGAGAGGAGCTGAAGTCTGTGAATGGCCTGGGGCCTCCTTCCATTGGGTTCTGCTCTCAGGGCCTGCTCTGTGCAAGGATTTTAGAATTAAAGGGGTTGACAGGCCCAGCACTCCTTCCCTGTGGGCACAGTGGAGCCGAGAAGAATGAGCCACCTCCCCCAAGGTCCCCTGGCAGCTTAGTAAAAAGAGCTGGGCAGCCTACAGCGAGGCCCTCACCAGCCGCTTCTGGACTCCATGTTTTCCTTTCCACCAATGTCTACCAATTGATCGTAACCCTGATAAGCTGTTCTTTTGGAAGGATCTGGAGAGCAGGTTCCAGTGCCCTTGGGAAACTGAAACCAAAGGCAATGATATCCATCGGGCTGCTTCAGGCTGAGTTGGCTTTTTTTCAGTTGTAAAAGTGTTGCGGGAAGGGGGACCCCAGGGCCCAAGCGTGGGCCCTTGTCTAACACTCGGAAATGAATCATCCAAAGAGACACACGAGCTGACAGAGCAGGAGGCTTTACTGAGAAGGCCGCCCTGGCGGAGAGCAGTGGGGTGAGGAGGCCCAGGAGGGCCGCTGGGCCACTGGCCCAGTCTCGGGTTTTCTGGTGATGGGATTCGTTTCCAGTTGTCTCTGGCCCAGCATTAAGACTCAGGGTCCTTCCAGGTGGTGCCCACATCGCTCAGCCAAGATGGATGCCAGCGAGGATTCTGGGAGGTGGTCGGACATGTGGTGTCTCCTTTTGACCTTCCCAAACTCTTCTGGTTGGTGGTGGCTTGTTAGTTCTGTGTTCCTTACCAGGACCTCCTGTCGTAAAATAATTCACGCCAAAGGTTGCTATGGTGCCTGGCCAGGGTGGGCAATTTCGGTCAGTGTGCTTCCCCCAATAGAAACTTAGCTATTACTGTGTGCCAGTCACTCCTCTCTAAGACTGAGGGTCAGCATGATTTTAACAGACAAGAATCTCTGGCTTGTGGAATTTCTATTCTTCTGAGGAGAGACGAGCAGTAGACAGATGAGTAAAAAGTACACACACATAGAGGCGTGCTCAGCCGGTAAGTCCTCTCCGACTCTTTGCGACCCCATGGACTGTAGCCCACCAGGCTTCTCTGTCCATGAAATTGTCCAGGCAAGAATCCTGGAGTGTGTTGCCGTATCCTTCTCCAGGGATCTTCCTGACCCAGGGGCCAAACCTGTATCTCCTGCATCTCCTGTATTGGCAGGCAGATTCTTTACCACTGAACCACCTGGGAAGCCCTATAGGCACCTTCACGTTATATCTGTACGTGTGGGTATATGCATAAATGTGTACATGCATGTGTGCATACACACACATCCCAGATGGTAGTAAGAACTACCGAGGAAATTGAAGCAGGGAAGAGAAAAGGAAGTACCCGAGGCTGGGCTGGAGTGGTTTTAAATAGGGTGATCAGGTTGACTGTCACTTTTGAGCAAAGCCCTGAGGAGGTGAGGCAGCAAGCCTTGGGGCAAGGGCATATTCAGCTGGAGGGGACAGCTGCAAGCTCCATGAGGCGAGCTATGCCTGTTGCGTTCAGCACCAGCAAGGAGGCAGTGATGCCTAGTATCCTGGCGGGGAGGTCTCAGGCAGGGGCCCAGTTCCAGAAGGCCTCCTCCGGGCCAGTGTGAAGGTGGGAGGATATGATCACAGGAGGGGCACAATCCGACTTAAGGGGATCACTGTGACTGCTGAGTGGAGAATCATGGGGTGAAGCCAGAAGCAGAGAAGCCAGTTAGGAGGCCATCACAATAATCCAGGCAAGAGATGGTATTGGCTTGGACTGGGATCCTAGCAGTGGAGGTGGTGAGACGGGATTAGATTCAAGGTGTTGATTAGAGGCAGAGACAACATTTGCTGACTCTGACATTTTGGCCTTACCATCTAGAAAGCTGGAGTTGCCACTTACTGAGCTGAGAAAGACTTTGGGGGAAGTACCAAGAGCTTAGTTTTGGGTGTGTTAGGGTCGTGATGCCCTTGGGCATCCAGTACAAAGATCACAGAGAAGCTGGGAGTGGAGGAGTAATAGGGGAGTGCGGAGTGCATGGAGGGCCATGAGCTCCGACGAGACCATGCAGGCGGGGACTGAGGGGAGAGGAAAGGAGCCCTTTGGAGACTGGGCCTGACTGGGAGCAGCCACTGAGGTCGGAGGAGAACCTGGGAGCCAGGTTGAGAACAGACACAAAAGGGGAATGGTCCAGCCATGTCCCCCGTGCTCTGCTGAGTCAAATAAGATGAAGGTAATACGTGTTCAGTACGGGAAGTTTTAAAAGTAGAGCACCGTAAAAATAATAAATCACCTGCCACGCTGTTTATGTAAGGAAACTTCCTTCCATTCTTTTGCTCGTCATTTCTATGGAATCATGCTGTCTCTATAGTTTTGTATTCTGCTACTTCCCACTTAGCAAGCTTTTAAATAGTCTATGGAAGCATGAGTATAATGGCTGGATAATACTCCATTTTCTGGGAGTGCCCTAATTTAATTATCCATTCCTTTATTATTGGGCACTGAGTCATTTCTGTTATTTTTCATTATTATAAAAATTGATTCTGTTATTATGAATAACGTTGCCTTGAACAGCCTGGTACAGTTTCCTTAGAGAGGAATTACCAGGTCAAAGGACATGATTACTTTCAGGTGAAGCTGACATGCGGGAGTCACAGTTTCTCCTGGACAGAACTTAGCTGTAGGGCTCTTCTGCGTCTCCTCTCCCCTCGGGGAGGTTCAGAAGCCACTCCCCCATGCCGACCCCCATTTCTGCCTTTGTCCGCTCCAGCTGGAGTCACTGCGTCTCCTGGGCTGATCCGAGTTCCCTTCCCTCTCCCGCGGCCCCTCTCCTTGCCACCGTCCCCCACCCGGTTGGTTCGCGTGGCAGCAGGGGTCAGAGCTGCCCTGAGGCTCACTGAGCGTTAGGATGAGACAGCCCAGCACAGGTGCTCAGCGCGCTTCAGTGCTGTGCCCTGCTCTGCCTGCGTCAAGTAAATGGGATCGTGTACGTGGAGGTGCCTTATGAGCTTTAAAGGCCTGGCTGATGTCCAGATCTTAGTTATTGTTTAAAAAGAAAAGGTTTTGAGTAGCAGTGTCCCATCCACGCCCTGTAAACACGTACCCCCGCAGCAGGGCTGCGGATACACAGGCTGGTTGGACTTGCTGGTGGAGACGAGGTGTCAGGAGTCGGGGGGGCTGCGGTGGAGCCGTCAGCCCCGGAATGTGGTGGCTGTTTGTGGTCACTGGCCCCCTGCCCAGCAGTGCCAAGTGCCACATGTGCTCCCGGGCGGGTGGGTGTGGCAGCCGAGGAGCAGTGAGACCAGAACCACGCTGGGAGGCTGGAGCCGGGCCCGTCAGAGCAGCAGTGGGTCTTGGAGTGCCCCGTCCTGCCCTGACCTTCAGCCCCAAGCGGGGCATGGGCGAGGACGCAGGTGAAGTGCCGGAGCCGCACTCAGCTTTCTGTAAGGCCCCCGTCCCTCGGCTCCTCAGCCCGGACCCTCCCAGGAGTGGGACGGGGCAGCTCCCCACAGCCAGCCCGCCTGGGCTCTGGGAGGTGGCCCCTGTCTCACGCTGACGCCCCTCCTGGGGGTGCCAGCACCTGCAGCCCGCCCTCCACGGCAGCAGAGGAGTCCGTGTCTGAACACTGCTCTGGTCCTGCGCGTCCGCCTCAGAGCCCTCCTAGGCACTCTGCTGCTCTTCACATAAACAGCCGAGCCCTCAATCTGCCCCTCGAGGCCCCAGGTGGTCTCCAGGCTCAGCCAGATCAGCTGCCCCAAGCTCCCAGCAGGCCCGGCTCAGAGGGTCTCTGCCACCCTCCTCCCTCTGAGGGGTCTCTGTCACCCCCTTGCCCGGTCACCTCACTGCCTGCCTCTCAGTCAGAGGCCACGTCCTCCTGGGGACCCTCCCCAAGCACCCACGCCAGGCCCGCGTGGCAGTGTTGGTCCTTCAGGGCCCTCCTCATCCTTCAGAGTCTGGCGTTTGCCTTGGGCACATGGTGGTGGGTGCTTCACCAAGTACATTAAAGCAGCTGACAGCAGAGGAGGGCAGAGAGGTGCTGGCAGCATCATAGCTCCCGCGGTCCTTGAATGAGAACGTTCTGGAAGCCCCTCGCTGTGGCCCTGTGCCTGCTTGCACCCCCTGCGCTCACCTCTGCAGCTCCTCTGAGCAAGGAGGGTCCTCAGCTCTCAGGCTCCCAGGGAGCCGTCTTGCTTGCTTCTCAGCACACCCTTCTTTTACCTTCTAAGAACCTTAAAGCATTTATTCAGTTTTCTTTGTTCAAAGCATATCTTCCCTTTGTCCCCCCCCATATTGAAAGTGTCCCATGCTCATTGTAAAAACTTTGAGGAACACAAAAAGTATAGTTAGGAAAATAAAGATCACCCATAACTGCACCCCTCAGAGGAAAGCACCATTAACGATTTGGCCATGTCTTTCCGGTTTTATTTCTATGCATTTTGCACGTTTGTTTGTTTCTCCCCTCCGCTCCAGCTTGGTGTGAGATTATTTTTCATATTTTTTTTAAATTTATTAATTGAAGGATGATTGCTTTACAGAGTTGTGGTTTCTTTGGTTTGGTTTCTCCAAACATCAACGTGAATCAGCCGTCGGTACACGTGTCCCCTCCCTCCTGAACCTCCTTCCCACTGTGTCTTGCGGTTCTGTTGTCTGTGAAGCCAGTACTTGCAGCATCTCCTCGGTCCTCCACGGTGATGCACGGGGCGGCTCAGCACCCTGACCCACGCCGGGCTCGGAGGCCCGGAGCTGGCTGCCCCCAGGCCTCTCCCTGGTCCTGCCTGGGGAGCTATCCTGCCCACTCTGACCTCTTATCTGAGCACCTCCTCTGTGGCTCCCTGAGGTCTTGTTTTATTATAGCTTAGCTCCATTCCACAGGGCTGATGGGTTAACTCTTGATGGAATTGGAAAAATTCTAGAATGGTGGGGGAGGGGTGGCTGGCTGGCCTCCTCTAGTTCCCACAGGCTCTGAACAGGATCAACCCCTCATTCCTTGGGCTTCTCCTCCGGGGATTCCAAGGCCACAGTGCCCAGAGCGGAGTGGGGTGACCTGGGCTGACGAATGAGAGCAGAGAGCACCGTGGAGCTGCTGGTCTGGAAAACCAGGGCACTGGGTCAGCACCAGGTTAATGATTGAGAGGGAAGCTTGGAGCCAAGCGGCCAGGCCCTGCTCCCACGGGCTTTCTCACCGCTGACCCAGAGGTCCGCTGCCCACCGCTACAGTGAGGGAAGGACGAAACGCAGCGACTGGGTCTTCCCAAGGGCCGGGCGGGGGACAAAGGCTCCGAAAGAAGCCCAGACCCAGAGCAGGGCGGGCCCTGTCAGCACTCCCTTCTCACGGTTGATTGCAAGGCAGGGAATTGTGAAATTCAGGGTGTAGGTCCCTGGAACTCCAGAGGCCAGCACTTGTCCACACTGGAATACCGCTCGCTCTGTGTTAGCCCCCGAGGCGGCGGCAGCCGCAGCCCATTTGCTGCCTGTTGCGCATTTGCTGTGTGGTTGTCTTCTCCGCACGATGGCCACTCAGATTAAGTGGGCATACCCCAGCTTTAGGGCTGAGAAACTGAGGGGTTGGTGTCTCCCCCAAGTCATGGAGAGGGAGGAGCAGAACCAGGGTTTGACCCCAGGCCTGATACGCAAGGCTGCGGGGCACTGCATCTCAAGGGCAGCAATGGGTGAGAACAGATACAGTGGCAGCTCTTACAGCTGGACATGGTGTGGCTGAGGTTAATGTTTTTGGTCTGTTTATTCATTCAATGAGTGCATGCTGAGCACCCATTAAGTGCCAGGCACTGTGTCAAGTGCTGGGGACCTAACTCTGCAAGATAGATGGAAGGCATTATCTGGGAGACTGATTACATAGTGAGAACAAACCAGCTAACAGATGTGGCAGTTCAGTGTGGTAATCGCAGATCTGGAGGGCCTGGCTCAGGGTTGCAGTAGAAAGGACCACTGTGGGGCTAGTGAAGGTGAGCTCCTTTAAGAAGGAAGTGCAGGCGTCTCTGGAAAGAAAGTAGCCCTTAGCTAGAGGCGGGGATGGCATTCCAGACTGAGGCTCATGGATCTAACAGGGCAGGAGCATGCCAGCTGCTGGTCCAAGGCTAACCCAGCACCACATGCACGGCACACAGTATAATGATTAAGACTGGAGCCAACCTGCCTGGCCTCAAGTCCTGCTTTTCCAGTTACTGTGTGACTTTGACTCGATTACTTTCCCTCTCTGTGCCACAGTTTCCTCATCAGTTAAATGGAGATAATAACAGCACCTGTTGGTTATCCCCTATGATTATACAGTGGAAGTGACAAATAGATTCAAGGGATTAGATCTGATAGAGTGCCTGAAAAACTAGGGACGAAGGTTCATGACATTGTACAGGAGGCAGGGATCAAGACTATCCCCAAGAAAAAGAAATGCAAAAAGGCAAAATGGCTGTCTGAGGAGGCCTTACAAATAGCTGAGAAAAGAAGAGAAGCCAAAGGCGAAGGAGAAAAGGAAAGATATACCCATTTGAATGCAGAGTTCCAAAGAATAGCAAGGAGGGAGAAGAAAGCCTTCCTCAGTGATCAATGCAAAGAAATAGAGGAAAACAATAGAATGAGAAAGACTAGAGATCTGTTCAAGAAAATTAGAGATTCCAAGGGAACATTTCATGCAAAGATGGGCTCAATAAAAGACAGAAATGGTACGGACCTAACAGAAGCAGAAGATATTAAGAAGAAGCGGCAAGACTACACAGAAGAACTATACAAAAAAGATCTTCATGATCCAGATAATCACGATGGTGTGATCACTCACCTACAGCCAGACATCCTGAAGTTCGAAGTCAAGTGAGCCTTACAAGGCATCACTATGAACAAAGCTAGAGGAGGTGATGGAATTCCAGTTGAACTATTTCAAATCCTAAAAGATGATGCTGTGAAAGTGCTGCACTCAATATGCCAGCAAATTTGGAAAACTCAGCAGTGGCCACAGGACTGGAAAAGGTCAGTTTACATTCCAATCCCAAAGAAGGGCAGTGCCAAAGAATGTTCAAACTACTGCACAATTGCACTCATCTCACATGCTAGCACAGTGAGTAATGCTTAAAATTCTCCAAGCCAGTCTTCACCGTGAACCGTGAACTTCCAAATGTTCAAGCTGGATTTAGAAAAGGCAGAGGAATCAGAGATCAAACTGCCAACATCTGTTGGATCATCGAAAAAGCAAGAGAGTTCGAAAAACATCTACTTCTGCTTTATTGACTACGCCAAAGCCTTTGACTGTGTGGATCACAACAAACTGGAAAATTCTTCAAGAGATGGGAATACCAGACCACTTTACCTGCCTCCTGAGAAATCTGTATGCAGATCAAGAAGCAATAGTTAGAACCAGACATGGAACAACAGACTGGCTCCAAATCGGGAAAGGAGTACATCAAGGCTGTATATTGTCACCCTGCTTATTTGACTTATATGCAGAGTACATCATGCAAAATGCTGGGCTGGATGAAGCACAAGCTGGAATCAAGATTGCCAGGAGAAATATCAATAACCTCAGATATGCAGATGACACCACCCTTATGGCAGAAAACAAAGAAGAACTAAAGAGTCTCTTGATGAAAGTGAAAGAAGAAAGTGAAAAAGTTGGCTTAAAGCTCAACATTCAGAAAACTAAGATTATGGCACCCAGTCCCATCACTTCATGGCAAATAGATGGGGAAACAATGGAACAGTGAGACTTTATTTTGGGGGGCTCCAAAATCACTGCAGATGGTGACTGCAGCCATGAAATTGAAAGACACTTACTCCTTGGAAGAAAAACTATGACCAACCTAGACAGCATATTAAAAAGCAGAGACATTACTTTGCCAACAAAGGTCTGTCAAGTCAAAGCTATGGTTTTTCCAGTAGTCATGTATGGATGTGAGAGTTGGACTAGAAGGAAAGCTGAGTGCTGAAGAATTGATGCTTTTGAACTGTGGTGTTGGAGAAGACTCTTGAGAGTCCCTTGGACCGCAGGGAGATCCAACCACTCAATCCTAAAGGAAATCAGTCCTGAATATTCATTGGAAGGACTCATGCTGAAGCTCCAATACTTTGGCCACCTGATGTGAAGAACTGACTTATTGGAAAAGACCCTGATGCTGGGAAAGATTGAAGGCAGGAGGAGAAGGGAACCACAGAGGATGAGATGGTTGGATGGCATCACTGACTCAATGGACATGAGTTTGAGTAAACTCCAGGAGTTGGTGATGGACAGGGAGGCCTGCCATGCTGCAATCCATGGGGTCACAAAAAATTGGACACGACTGAGCAACTGAACTGAACTGAAGCGGACATCACCTCTCAGAGCTGTTGTGAGGGTGAGATGTGTCAGTATACCCACAGCCTGGTGTGTACTGAGCCCTTGGTGAATTGGATGCACCACAGCTGAGTGGGTCAAGCACGTGGGCTGACCCTCCTCAAAGCATTCAGCCTGCTGCTGGCATCAGGGAGCGCCGTTTCCTGGGGATGACTTGGTAGGAGGATTAGGGTCCCAGGTGGCTTGGTTGGTCAGGCTCCAGATCAGGCCTCTCTGGAGCTCTGGGCCATTTGGGTTAAATTGCTCACTCCTTCTGCCTAGGAAGTCTGCCTGCCACGTGCAGAATGGATGGAGTGGTGCTGCCTGCCCAGCTTCAGCTCCCAGAAGGGCAAGAGGGCAGGGTACTTGCTTAGCAGACTTGCCTGAGTGTGTGTGCAGGCTAGGATGCGTAGCCCAGGCGTGTGTTTCGTGAGAGCTTCTGATGGAGACTTCATTTGCTGTCCAGAGGCTGCAGAGCAGCACCCCTCTCATTCTGGCTGCAGGACCCGTGTCCTGTTGGAGGGCAGCACCAGCTTCTCACGTGAGGCCAAGCTGTGTCCCAGGGAGACGGTGTCTGGCCCTGGCACAGTGCTGGGGATGCAACAGCAAAGACCAAGGTTTCTCAGCCACATAAATGTTAAACCTAGTGCCTGGTGCTGTTTTTAGTCCCAGAGCCAAAGAAAGGAAGAAGGGAACCCGGTTTATTGCAGGGAGAGTGGTGGGTGGGTGGCGGCTACCTGCGAAAACCCAGCCTCTGGGCCTGGGCTCAGGGGGAAGGGCAGACTTGGCTGTTGGATAGAGGGCAGACCTCAGCTGCAGACAGGCTGTGTGACAGTGGACGGCTTCTGGCAGATTGCAGGGATAGGCCACAGCTTAGGGTTACATCTGGGTGAGCAGCAGCCCCAAGGGCTGTGTTTGTGGGTTTTAGAACAGCCATACTGCAGCTCCCCCTCAGCAGTCACAGGCGAGGGACAGCTCCAGGCTGGACAGGGACATCCGCCTGGAATCCAGAGACCCCGGCCCCAAGCCCCGAACTCTAGCCAGAGCCCAGAGTCGCATCTGATTTTAGGAGGCCACCTCTTGTCCCCCAAGAACCTGAGAAGAGCTCCTCTGGTTGTGGTGAAAGAACATTCTGCCAGCGGGTCTACGGACAGAACGCCGGGGCTCAGGGCTGTTGGGTGCATAAGGCGGCCTCGCACTCGCAGCTCCTAGGAGGCTGGCCAGACTCGGGCCCTGTGGGTCTGCAGCCTGCGGTCCTCTGCTGCATCCTCCAGCGTGTCCTCTGAGAGATGCTTGTCAGGGCGGGCGGGCCTGCGCTTTTGGTCTCTTTGTTCATCTGCCTAGGGGAGCCCCTGGGGCTGGCCTTGGCCAGGGGTTGGGGGATAGTGTGCTTGTGAGGACTGGGCCAAGCCTGCCCCGCGGAGGGACCTTGGTCAGCTCCTGCCCCCCTCCAGTATCGGTCCTGACAGTGAAGTCTGTACTGTGCCCCGGGGTCACTCAGAGGGTGCGAGGGAATGTGTGAGAAAATACTGTGTCAAATATCTCTACGGGGAAGTGTGGTTTTTCCTCCTGTTTTCCTCCTCCAAGGGGGCCCCAGTCCTCGTGGCCCTGTGGGATTTCCCTGTCTCCACCGACAACCCGTCTACACAGATCCCAAAGCAGTCTGTTCCGATCGGCCTCGTGCACTCATTTGTGTGGTCAGGGCCCCCAGCACGCCTGGGGCTCACGGAGGTCCCGTTGCCCGCCCCCGGCACCACGTGGCACAGCCCCCGACACCGCTCGTCAGAAGTCTCCTGGATGCCTCAGCCACGAGCCTGGCCGGAGGTCTCGCCCCTCACCTGGCCTGCCCCCCCCCACCTCCAGGCTTTTTCGTTCTGTGAAGCGAGAGGAATCCGTGTTTCCGGTCCTCGTTGTTTGGATACTCGCTAGTTTCTGTCGAGGGTTTCCTACGTGCCAGGAGAGGCGCACACTGCTCTCGGTGGTCACCGAGGTCCTTTCCAGCGCTGCCACCACCCTCCCCACGCTCCCACTCTCCCCTTCTGTCCTGCTGCTGTGTCAGCTCGGGCGGTGTTCAACTGCACGAAACTGAAATCTGGCAAACAGAGCCTTGGGATATTAGCATTTAATTTTTCCACCTAATAAGTGGTCTAGAGACCGATGTTCCAGGGCTAGTTCCACAGTTCCGCGATGCTGTGGCGATCCGCAGCTCCTTCCTATTTTGAGCCTCACCCTCTGGAGCTGTCTTCTCAGGCTTGTGTTTCCAGCAGACCCTTCTAGCAGATTTCTGTTTGCATACAGTTGGTGAGAATCGTCACCTGAGCACTGTAACTGCTAGACAGCATGGGAAATTCAGTGTGTAGCTAGGCACATAGCTGATACAAGAAGGTGAGAGGGCTCAGTGAGAAATAAGGGGAGTTGGAATCGGTAGCACCTGGGGGTGACTGCCCCAGGTGGCCGCTCGCTCATCAGCCAGGGTCACGCGGCAGCACCTGAGCCTCTGAGCACTTCCCTCACTCTAGGTCCAGTGATTCCCAAATTGAGTGCTCAGGGATGATCAGAGAGTGATCCTTGAGGAACCAGTTTACACTAACTAGACTCCCATCCCTGCAAGTGAACACAGCAGTTCATGCTTCATGAATGAGGGAAGCAGCCCAGGAGTGCGTGCATTGGCCAGGTCTGCTTAATTTCTAAGAGAAACAAGAAAGCCAGATTTTTTTAAGGTTTTTTTTTTTTTAATCTGTATTTTGAAAAAGTCTAGGGTTATAGAAATGCTGATAAGATTGTACAGAGTTCCCATATACCAGACACACTTACCAAAATTGAGAAATGAAGGCTGGTGCAGTACTGTTCATACTAGCTGAATCAAGCAGACTGCAGACTTGACTTGAAACTTCCCACTTTTCCCACCACCACGGCCTTTCTGTCACAGGACCAGTCCACCGTCCTCCACTGCATGCGGTTGTTAAGGCTCCCGTCCGTGAGACTTTCGTCAGGCAGAAAGCCAGAGTTTCACATGACTTCTCCCAAGTTCTCCCATTCTGCTGTAATAATATGGAAAATGTACATTCTGTTTACAGTGTCTTAGTGCTTACCTTTGGAACTTTTCTGTGTACATTTGACTGAACCGTAATGCTCATCAGCATCTCCATGTCTCCTGAGAAAGGGCTTGAGCAGTTTATTGCTTATCACGTCCTCTCATCTTCCACATTATTGTTTGTAAGTTTTGCCTTTTCATTTTATTCCAATTTATTTTCAGGAATTTAAAGTTCAGAATTTAAAAGGTATCATAGTAACACAACATTGTAAATCAACTATACCCCAACAAAATTTAAAAAAATGAATGGTATAGTGAAAAATCTCTGACCCAGACACTCAGTCCCCCCCCACCCCCCCAGAGGCAACCAGTGTTCCTAGTTCTTATGTAGCTTTCCAGCACTATCTTATCAGACCAAATCCAGCTTCAGTATACCTTTTTTGCACAAAGTATAGCTCTTCCCTGGTGGCTCAGACGGTAAAGTGTCTGTCTACAATGCGGGAGACCCTGGTTTGATCCCTGGGTTGGGAAGATCCCCTGGAGAAGGAACTGGCAATCCACTCCAGTACTATTGCTTGGAAAATCCCATGGACAAAGGAGCCTGGTAGGCTGCAGTCCATGGGATCGCAAAGAGTTGGACACGACTGAGCAACTTCATGACTTCACTTCATAGCTCTTCACTTCATTTTGCAAATTGCTTTCTTCTCTAATTAGTATATCTTAGAGATACTCCCATATCAGTCCATAAACATCATCATCCTTGTTTATGGCTGTCCCTTGTTAATGGATGTCTAACTTGCTCCCCACCCATGCCAGGCAAATAATTCTGTAATGAGTAGCCTTGTGCTAACACTGTGTCACTATGCTTCAGTGGAAGGGTGACTGTAAGAGACAACCTACAAGTGGTGTCTCTGGGTCAAAGGGAACGTGTCCAGTAATGTAAGAGATGTAGCCAAATTATCCTCTTTAGAGATCATGCTAATTTACCTTCCCACAAGGGACATGTGAGATGGTATTTCCCCAAGTGCATAGCCAGGGTGTTAGCGTTTGTTTTAATCTGATTGTAAAAAGCATATTTCCGGGAATTCCCTGACAGTCCAGTGGTTAGGCCTTTGCACTGTTACTGCCAGGGGCCCAGGTTCAGTCCCTGGTCAGGGAACTAAGCTCTCACAAGCTGCCATGGTGTGGCAAAAAAAAAAAAAAAAAAGTGTATTTTAGTGATGTTTTAATTTGTATTTCTCTTTTTATAAATGATGTTGAGTGTGTTTTCATATGTTTAAGGAGTAAATGTATACCTTTTTTCTATGTTTTTTGTATCTTGGGCCCAGTTTTTTGTTGGATTGCTGGTCTTTTACTTAATTTTTAGAAACGATTTTAGAGCAGTTAGCCCTTTGTCTGATGAATTGCAAATATATTTCCCAGTCTGTTACCTGTTTTTGTTTTTTCTCTTCTGGGTTTTGTGTGTGTGTTTGGCTGTGCTGGGTCTTAGTTGCAACACAGGAACTGTAGTTTACAGCATGTGGGCACTAGTTCCCTGACCAGGGGTCAAACCCAGGCCCCCAGCGTTGGGAGTGCAGACCTTAGCCCCTGGACCAGGGAAGTCCCTGAGGGGTTTTTTTTGGTTTGTTTTTTGGTTGTTTTTTGTTTGTTTACTTTGTAGTAAGTTTGTATTTTTATGGAATAGCATTTGTTAATTTTTTTACCCATAAGTTTTTACCCATTAAATTTAGTGGATTTTAGTATCAATCTTCACTTTTCCTCCACTTAGCTTTTCATCACTTTTTATATAGTTCAAGTATTTTTGTTTTAACTTTAAAACCTTTGATTTATTTGGACCTTGTCTTGGTATAAGATATAAGGTAGGGATCCAGATGGCTACTCATTTGTCTCCATATTATTTCCTGAAGAATCTGTCTTTTCTTTTTGGAGTGCCATCTTTTTAAAAAAATAGATGTATTTATTTTTAATTGGAGGATAATTGCTTTACAATATCGTGTTGCTGCTGCTGCTGCTGCTAAGTCGCTTCAGTCGTGTCCGACTCTGTGCGACCCCATAGACTGCAGCCCACAAGGCTCCCCCGTCCCTGGGATTTTCCAGGCAAGAACACTGGAGTGGGTTGCCATTTCCTTCTCCAGTGCATGAAAGTGAAAAGTGAAAGTGAAGTCGCTCAGTCGTGCCTGACTCAGCGACCCCATGGACTGCAGCCTACCAGGCTCCTCCGTCCATGGGATTTTCCAGGCAAGAGTACTGGAGTGGGGTGCCATTGCCTTCTATTGTGTTAGTTTCTGTCAAACAGCAACATGAATCAGGTATACACATGTCCCCTCCCTCCTGACCCTCCCTCCCGCCCCCTAGGTTGTCACAGTTTGAGCTCCCCGTGTTATACAGCAAACCCCCACTGGCTGTCTGTGTCACACATGGTAATGTATTGTTTCAGAGTTACTCTCTCCATCTGTCTCTCCCTGTAGTGCCATCTTTATAACATTAAAGTCCTGTCCGGTATGCGTTTGTATCTGTTTATGGACTTTGTATATTCTCTTTCAGTGATTATCTGTTCTTGTGCCAGTGCCTCGGTGGTTTATTTACCATAGCCTTTCTATGTAATTCTTTTTATTTCTCTCCAGTTAATTCCCTACCTCCACCCAGGGACAGGGGAGCCTGATGGGCTGCCGTCTCTGGGGTCACACAGAGTCGGACACGACTGAAGTGACTTAGCAGTAGCATCCAGCCTCTTTGCTTTCTTCAAGTCCTATCTTTTACTCTCAGTAGACAACTATGCCTTATACTCAGGTTAACTAAAAAGTGTGGCCGTTCCCTGTGAGCTTTAGCACCCCTCCACACAGACAGTGCTGCAGCTTTTCGTGTTTTCCTCATCCTGTGCCTTTGAGTTATTCCCCTCCCATCAGTCGTTCTGCCCCGGCTTCCCCCTTAACTCTTCAGACTGTCTTTCTCAGAAGACCTCTCCTTCAGCCACAGCTTACTCGAGTCTCCTCTATTCCAAAAAACCTTCTCTTGGCTTTGCTAGTTTTCCAAGCTACATCCTCTTATCATTTTTTCCCCTGATATAATCATTTAACAGTAAGTCTCCTTCACTGTCCCAGCTTACTTGCTGCCACTTACTCTTCGGAGCCCTGCTTTCTGTCCCACCCACTTGGTTGAAATTTGTATAACAAGGTCAGAGATAACCTCACAGTCACCAAATTCAGTGGCCGTGTATCTCTTTATCACCCTTAAACTCTGCAGCATTTGACATGGTTGACTACCCTCCCCCTTGTCCCTGCCACTCGTCCATCCCGAGCATCTCCGTGTCTGGCCGCCGCCTCGTCCCCACTCTGGCACCCGTCCTCCTGTGGCACGTCAGTCTTCAGTGAGCTGAACTCCGTCCTGCAGCTATCCTGTCAGTGACTGCACCCACACACACAACTCCAGATTCCTAGCTCCCGGGCGCTTAGAGTCTGGCACTGAATTTCCAAGCTGCCTTTGGGAGACCAATTTAAGAGGTCATTGTGTCAGTCCACACAAGGGAAGATTAAGGCCTGGTGGGAAGCAGTGATTAAGAGGAAACGATTTACCGCCAACTGGAAGTTGCTTTACTGTAGCACAGGGTTTCTCAAGCTTGGCTGTGCATTACGATCCCCAGGGGAATTAAAAGTCCTGATGCCAAGCCGCTCCCAAACCAGTCGAATGAGAATCTATGAGGATAGCTCCCCAGTGATTCCAGTATAGCCAAGTTTGCAAGTCTAGAACAGGGTGAGAGAGGTGAGTCTCGAGTGGCTCCCACTTTCCGGCTTTGATAGGTGGGCGGTGGGCGTCTGGGTCACAGAGGTAGGGATTACCAGAGGAGGGAAGGGCCAGCTCGGGGCCAGAATGTGGCTTCTGTTTGGATTGGTTGAGTTTGAGCTGCCTGGGACATCTAGGGTGCGGTCCCAAAGGTCCTTGAATTTCTCTGAGCCAGGTCTCTCCTGCCGTTAGTTTCCCGGGTCTGCACCTCCACGGGAGGGTCTAGTCCCGCGCCCTGTGGCGTGAAGCGCGCATGCCGGGATTCAGCCCGCCCTCCCAGCCATCCCTTCAAGCCCTCTCTCCTATGGCGCCCCTCGCCCTGCCAGCAGGGTTCCCTCAGTGTGCCGCCTCCGCGTCTCTTCTCAGGCTGTATCCCCGAGAGGCGTTCCCTGCCAGACTCTCCCCACATCTCGTGGCCTCACTCCCCCTCGCTTATATGTGATTTGTGGACAAGACTGGTTGAGGGTTGGAACTGCCTCCTCCAGGCTGACATATGGGGGTCACCAGATTCCGGGACAGTGTGCATCGCCCCTTGCCCGGTGGCTCTGTGCTGACGGTCTGGTTGCAGACCTGTCAGCTGCCAGCCTAGTGGGCAGGGAGCATGTCTTTTTCCTTCTCCCAGAGTCAGGAAGGGTGGGATCCACTGCCTTCAAGCCGGGTGCTTAGGAGAGAGATTAATTCTCGGGCCTGGTGGGGACAGGATGGGGGTTGGGGGGCCGGATGCATATGAGGACCTCCAGCAGGGGGTGGAGAATTTGACAAAGGCCCTCGGGCCGTTCCCATGTGGCTCCTGCAGGCTCAGGAGGCTCAAAGAGCAGGGCTCGGGGAAGGATTCACGGGGGCATGTCGCCCGCCACACCTGGCTCACAGAGACTGCTCTGAAGCCCACAAACCTGCTGTAAGAGCCAAGTGGGCAAAGGGTGGAGGCGCAGTGACCTGTGATGCCAGGAGTGGAGACTGGCTCACTGCAGGCCTGAGGCCCTCCGGCCCCAGCAGGGGCAGCAGGACGTGCCCCTCCCGGGTGGGGGCTCCTCTCCCCACCCATTCCCACTCTGTCACCCTCTCATCCTCCCCAACCTCTTCCTGTCTTCCCTTTCGTCCAGGCTGACGGGAACTGCCCTGTAGAGATCCATCTGCGTTCAGACCCAGATGATGCCAGAGCTATGACCGGGCCTGCAGGCGTGGCGCCCAGGGGAAGTCAGCCATGGAGCAGCCCCCGGAGGAAGCCCCTGAGGCCCGGCCAGAGGAGGAGAAAGAGGAAGCGGCAAAGGCAGAAGGAGCCCCAGAGCTCAACGGGGGACCAGAGCACTCACTTCCTTCCAGCAGCTACACAGGTAAGGAGGGGCCGGGGACGCAGACAGAGTCAGGACGGGGAGCCTGGCCCGCCGCAAACAGTGTCATCGTGGGGGGCAGGGGAGCAGGGTGGCTAAGGGCCGGAGCCAGGCAGCCCGGGGCCACACCCTGGCTCTGCTGCTCATCAGCTGCAGGATCTTGGGCGAGTTGTCTCCCTTCTTCCTGTAGAACATGAGTTATAGCAGGTGTACAAGCAGGCTTTTGTGGGAATTGAACGAGTTAGCGTTTGTAATGCGTGTGCTGTTGATATTCCACCTCTCATACTACAAGGGGCCCAGCACAAACGTGTATCAGCATCATCCAGAAAGATCACCTGTATGTGTGATGATTAGGATTAGACAGAATACACAACTCAGTTCATCTGGTGCTAGTGACACGTCGTCAGGGTGCTTTGTAATTTGGCAGATGCTAAGCAGTTAGTGAGAATGACCGGAATTAATAGTACTTTCGTGCAGCCAGGCAGATTTTAGCTTCTCTTGCCTCACTTGTTGGTTCCCCGGTGTCTACTGCCAGCATCAGTGCAGACGCCTTCCTCTGGTACCTTGTGCCGCTCTGTCATCCTCCTCCTCTCATCGCTGTGATGTTGGGTCCACCGCTAAGGTCTCCCGGATGCCCCCTCTCAGCCCCTGGCTCTCCCTGCTGCTGATGCCGCCCCTTCCCTCGCCACCTCACCCCAGCTCTCTCCCGCCCCCTCCACCCGAGTGCTGCTACATTCACTGATCCTTGCTCCCTTCCCGCAGAGGGAGCTCTGGGTCAGTAGAGGATGTGCTGCCCGGAGGGGCATCCCGACCTTGCTCCTGGTTTCAGCTGAAGGGGATCCCGACTGCAAGTGGTGACGTGGGCAGAGGAGCAGGCTGGCCCCACAGAGATGGCTCTGGCCCCCTGGGTCTGCATGGGGAGAAGGAGGCGGATGGGGTCTGGAGTTGAGGCAGGGCAGATGGGGGCTGTTGAGGTCGGACTGGCCCCCCTGAGACTCAGCTACAAGAGGCCTGGATCCCTGGGTCACACTGCTCTGAACCTGCACAGCAGGAGCCCGGCTTTTGCAGAGGTTCCTCCTCCTCGGGGCACAGGGTGGGGCAGGGCAACTGGAGAGCCATCATCCAGTCCCTCCGGTCCCACCAGACACCCAGGCATGAGGGAAGTACGCTGCTGTGACTTCAGGCTCCGAGAGAGGGTGTCCCCCCACCCCCAGGGTCACCTGCTCCCTGCTGGGTGGCTGGTACCTGGGATGGCTTTGCAGAACAACCTTCCTCAGAAGAGAGGACTGGCTAAACCTGCAGCTGTCTGTCCTGCAGAGCTAACGGCCCACGCTGTCTGAACTGGAGACAGACCCGGAGGGTTAGGAGGCAGAGGGGAGCCACTGGGGGCGAAGAAGGAGTGAGAGCTGTCACCAAGGACACCACGGGGGAGAGAGGGGAAGAGAGGGCCTCGGGTCGGTGGCCTCACGGCCTACCTGGCCCACACCCTCCCTGGGCACGGAGAAGTTACCAGCGTGGTGTCCGGTCCCGTGGTTCCTGCACACCTTGGGGGACCGTATCCCCAAGTGGTAGCCTGTCCACATGCAGAGCAGCGTGCAGTAGCCGGTGCAGAAGCAGGCGAGGCAAGTGAGGTGATGGAGTCTTGGGGAGCTGGTGGGCTTCCGGGCACACAGGGAGGTGTCTGAGGCAGAATTTGCCCAGCCAGTCTCACAGTGCTCTGTACGATGTGGCGTTTAGTAGATTCCGTGTATCAATAAATGGATGACTTGGTAGTAGAAAGACCTACTTGTTCAGTAATTGAAACAGGAGGGGATTGTTTAACCTAATCACTCAAGTGAAAGCCATAGTATATAAAATTCTACAAGGCAAGTCCCCCACCAGAAAAGCGGGAGCAGGCAGTTGACAGTAGGACAGACAGACAAATGGCCAGAAAAGAAGAAACATTTCTCAGTCTACTAGACAGCCAAGACGGACTCTTCAGATGAGATGTCATTCAGCGTGTGAGTTTGGTGGCGTGTGAGTTTGGTGGCGAGGACCGGGCTGGCCTTGCAGCCCCCGAGGCAGGGAGGGTGTCTTGGCGGTGCAGGCCAGCACTTCTGAGCGTGTGCTGCTTCGCTCCTGCGGCTTCTCTTTGAGCCAGTGTATCCAGTGTAAATACTTGCTCAGGGTGCACAGATATTTCCACACTCATCCACAGCCACGGCGTTCATGATAGCAGAAAATTGGAAAGCGCCCATGTGTGGGGAGCTGGTTATGTAAACTGTGGGAGAGCCGTGCAGTGGGGTGCCGTGCGGTCAGTAGGAAGACTGAGGTGGGTCTGTATACACTGACAGGGAAGTAAGCTCCCAACTGCTTGAGGATCCCACTGTTTAAAAATCCTCATGTACCTCGGAAGGCACTGGAAGAGAACAACCAGAGGACTGGGGGCTGCTCGGAGGGGTAGGATTGTGGCGGGGGGCGGGGGGGGGGGGTCTGTCACGCGCCACATGTGTGCCCTTATATGTTTTTCCCAGCAAGCCTGCAGCAGTCTCATAAAACTTAAAAAGCAAATGAATCGCTTTCTTTAAAAGGGTGAAATAAACTAGTTGTTGTTTTCTTAAAAAAAAACAAAGCAGCCAGCAGGTGAGGGGCCCAGGGAACAGAGCTTCTTGTGTCAGGGATCCCAGCACCCAGGGCAGGAGCCCCAGATCTACCAGTCTGGACCGTGGGCCTCTGGAGAGGGCCTCACCTCTCCAGTCTCAGTCTCTTCACCCTTTAAGGCTGCGTCCTGGAACTTCCCTGGTGGCCTCGTGGTCAGAATTTCCGGCTTTCACCATAGTGGCCCAGGTTCAATCCCTGGTCGGGGACGCTGCGTGGTGCGGCCAGAAATCCTGCCCATCTCAAGGGCTGGCGGGTGAGGAGTCACGGTGGCATGTGACCAGCCTCGGGTGTGCCAGCATCTGCCGGTTCCCTGTTCCTCCCATGAGTCTGTGACTTTGGCCTCTGGAGTCCCCTCAGGGACCCAGGAAGATGAGGCGCCGTCTCAAGCCCTGAAACAGCAGGCAGGCCGCATAGTTTGGCTCCCTCTGACCCCCCCAGAGATTCTGCGCTGATGCTGTGCACCTCTGTACTGAGCTCAGCATCTGCCAAGCACCCCCGCTTCCAGGAGGTGGGCAGGACGGGCCTCACGTGAGCACTCAGCAGCGAGGACGCTTGCGTGCCCGAGTCCTTGGCCGGCAGGGGCGCTGAGCCAGCCCTCACCCACCTCTCCCACCCCCTCCCCTCTGGCGGCAGTGACGAACCTCCCAGTCACGCCCAAGGGGGAGGTCAGGGGTCTCCGCGCGGGACTGGGGGAGACAAGAGTGTCCTTCCTCCTGGCCTCGGCACTTCCTCTCACTCAGCAGTGCCTGACGGGGGTCCGCAGGGGCTGGCCATCCAGGGGAGGGCACGGCTGGGTACCTGCTCTGAGGAGCCCACAGGCCAGGCGAACAGGAGACTGCCGGGTCACCCAGCCCCAGAGTTCCACAGAACTGGCCCTGTCTTCAGAAGCTGTTTGCTGTGGGGGCTCTGCCAGCAAAGTAAATAGACAGGGCTGTTCCCTCTGGGCTGCCCTTCCAGCTCTAACAACAGCATGCCTCCAGCGATGGAGACTAGATAGGCAGGCAGGGGGAGCGATGACGTGAGTAAGGTCAGTCGTGTCTGTTTGCTGAACTTGTAATCAGAGATGGTGTAACTGATACTTCACTCTCTTCGTGATGGGGCTACTGCTTATGCTGAGTCCAAACACTCCAGTAATACACTCGGCAGTGACTCATCTCCTCACTGATCCTAGTCACAAACTATTGATTAGTAGTTATGAACACAAGTACACACACGCACGCACACGTAGGTTTGGGTGGTCATCCAGTGCAGGGGGTCAGAGCTCAGCCCTGGGGGTTCTGAGCTATAATTCTTAGTCTGCCACAGTGTTAGGGTTCTGTGGAGAAAGAACCAAGACCGAGTGTGTGTGTGTGTGTGTGTGTGTGTGTGTAGAGAGAGAGAGAGATTTATTTTAAGGAATTGGATCATGTAATTATGACGACTGGCAACTTGAAATTCTGCAGGCAGGCCAGCAGGCTGGAGGCCTGGGGGCAGTGATGATGGCACTCGAGTCGGAAGCAGCCTGCAGGCAGCATTCCTTCTGCCTTGCGGAGGCCTTGATCTCGTTTTCCTAAGGCCCTCAGCTGACCGGCAGGGGCCTCTCACATGTGGGGAGTCCTGATTTAAATATCAGTCATATCAAAAAATACCTTCATAGTAACATGTTAGACTGGATTTGATTAAAAACTTGATTTCATGGGTACCTAGCCTGGCTGAGCTGACACAGAATTAGCCACTGTCAGCACGTCACCTAGCCTTCTGAGCCTGTTTCCTCATCTATGAAAGAGTCTTGAAGAAGACCTGCTTGAAGGGTTGACGCATGGGTCACGTGAGGCTGATGTGTGAAGCGTCCAGTGGCTGTCCTGACACACTGGGCGTGCACTGACAGAGGGTGTTGTTGCCTCAAACACGCAGGCCTTGCAGGGGTTCTCGGATTCAGGGTCCAATCCCAGTCCTGCCATGTACTGCACAGGTGACCTTGGACAAAACCTGTAACTTCCTGGGCCTCGGTCCCCTCATCTTTAAATGGTGGCAGTTACTGCCTCCCAGGGTGGTTTGAAATGATGTTCATGCTCAATTGCTCAGTCCTACCAGCTCTTTTGTGACCCCATGGACTGTGGTTCGCGAGGCTCCTCTCTCCCTGGGATTCTCCCACTGGGAGATCACGGGTGGGCAAGGAGCCTTCAGAAGTGGGTCCCTTGAGTGGGGAACACTCTGCCATTGTCACTTTTGGGTAGGATATGGTGACGATTGGAGAATAAACTTTTAAGCCAGGTGGTGAATAGGGAAGAAACAGAACCTTTGTCTTTGGAAAGCGCACCATGAGGTGCCAGGAACACCCCAACACACCGGTTCCCCACAGCAAGACCTCCCCTGCAGGATACATGCACTCCGTGCATCCCCGCCCCTCAGCTCCCCGGCCCCTTCTGCCGTGTGTCAGCTCCTCGTGTTCTCTTACCCCCTCAAACAGGCAGGGTCTGGGGGCTGGCGCTGTCCCATCACTCCTGCCCCAGGCCTCCGTGCCTCCCCGTGGCCTCCCACCACCTGGCGGGGAGCAGACGTACCGGGGCACTGGCGCTACCCTGTGCCTGTCTCTCCCCAGTCCAGTTTGCAGCTCTCTTGAGTGCTCCCTGCCACCCCCGGGATACTCACCAGGGCCTCTCCCTGCCGTCCAGAGATTGCCTGCGTCGCTGGTACAAGGGCTTGGCACCTTGGCTTCTTCCAGGCTGAGCAGGGCAGGCGGAGTAGGGGTGCCCAGTCTCGTTCAGAGCTCTCCCAGCCTCACAAGCAGAAGACCCTCCACCTCTGTCTTGGTTTCTGTGAAGCCGTGGAGAAGAGGAGCCAGCAGCCAGAGGAAGGAGAAGGCCTGGCCCCTGCCATGTGGGCACAGGCTTGAGAACTGCAGAACCTTAAGTCCCATCCTCACGGAAGCGGATTTACACAGCACCGCCAAGGTCCAAGAGCTTCTCTGTTAACTCCTATGCTCCTCACCATGACTCTAGACAGACGCTGCTGTCAACTCCATTTGCAGAGGGGACAGGCCCAGGGCACAGAGCTTAGGTCTGAGCCTTGGACTCTGACCTGAGCTGCCCATAGGGCTCTTGAGTCCATTCTCACCCCCGACACCAGGCCTGCTGCTTCTGAGAACCTGGAACCAAGTTGGGGGTCGTCCGAAGCCCTGACCTTTGAGCCCAGAGAGGGGAGCGGTCACGTTCCCTGACCCCCTCGCCCAGCAGCAGCTCCCCCGCAGGCCTGCACCTCACTGCCTGCCCCGCCGCCAGCCAGCCTTGCCGCTCGCTGCCTTGGGTCCTGGTTTCCTCACCTCCGCTGATTGACGGCAGGGTCCAACTCCAGCTCTGTGCTCAGCAGGTGCACAGCAAATGTCTATTGAGTGAAGAGAGAGGATGACATTGCCACAAGCAGTGCCAGCAGCAACCAAGTGACCAGACGCCTGCCAGCCCTCCAGGGCCACAGCGGGGACAAGGAAGCACCCCTCTTCATGGGGAGGTGGGAACAGCCTGGGGTGATAGGTCACTGTGAACCCAGGTTCGGTGCAGGAGGTGGCCTTCGAGATCCAAAGAGAATGTGAGTAGAGACGTGTCGAGGCTAGCAGGGGAGGCAGACGTGCAAACCACAAAAGCAACACCGTTTACGAGAAGTGCCAGAAAGCGAACACGCACACAGACCACACAGATCGGGAGGAAGTGCCGGAAACCCTCCCTGCCACATCTGCGCAGGTCTCCACAGAGCCTCGTCACGTGTTGTCTCGTTTTTCTCCCAGCAGCTGGTGACGTGAATCCCATGCCCTCCAGGAGTGGCGGGTTCTGCCCAGCCCCTCCAGCCAGAGGGCACTGAGGCCCGGGCACCCAGGCGGCTGGAGGACCCTCAGTCCAGAGTCGCGGGGCACCTGCCCTACGTCCAGCAGCAGCGCCCCGGCAGATGGAGGCCCTGCCCTGTGGCCCTTATGTCCTGACGGGGGTGCCCAACTCTGAGTGCACTCAAGGGTCCCTGAGACCGGAAGGGCTCCCTCCCCCAGGCCATCCGCCCCCCGAAGTGAGCACCCCTGTCCTCAGGCTGAGCGGCACAGCTGCAGCCTGTGGAGCGCCTGGCCTCTGTGACCGGCCCAGCTTTTCAGGAAGCAGGGGCTGTGTCACCCCTACCCTCACAGCCGGGAGGCAAGCAGCTGCTGCAGGCTGCCGTTTCCTTCTCCCAGGATCTTCCCGACCCAGGAATTGAACCTGTGTCTCCTGCGTCTGCTGCACTGGCAGGCGGATTTCTTTACCACTGGCCCACCTGGGGAGCCCTGTTTGTTTGGCGCATCAAGTCCAGTGGCGGCATGCAGGGTCCTCATGGCCGCCCTCGGGCTGTCTCTCTAATTGTGGCTCTCGGGCTCAGTGGTTGCAGCACCCCGCTTTAGTTGCCCCGCGGCATGTGGGGTCTTAGTTCCCCGGCCGGGGATTGAACTCATATCCTCTGCACTGAAAGGCAGATTCTTAACCACCAGGAAAGTCGCAGGAGTCAAGATCTTGTGCAGAGTGACCGTACTGTAGAGAGGGCAGAAGGCAGCCCGGAACACGTTACGTCTGGGCTGACCACCATGGCTGGGGTCTCCCTGCAGCACCATCTGCTCCCAGCTCCTCTGCTCTGGGAATTTGGCCCCTGCCTCTGAGGAGGGTGCGCATTCATCAGGGAAGAAGGCAGAGGACGGCAGGCTGTCAGGCTAGCCTGGCAGAGGAGACGGGCTGCCCATGGCATCACGAAGTAGCGTTGTGCTGGGGCTCAGTCAGGCCCCCTTGCCGGGGAGGGCTCTTTTCTGAGCGTCCGAGGAGGCGTTCAGGAGAAGGGCCCCAGCCCTCCTTAATGAGTCAGCCGGCAGCACTAATACCCCAAAGCCCCCCTTGGCCAACTGCTTTCCTCACTGAAACTCTCAATCCGGGGCTCAGATGTCTTTGCCTTTATTAGTAATAGGAAAACACTCAAGGAAGTTCAGCCTGCTGCCCGGTCAGCGTGACTGAGACTTCTGCTTTTTCTGCTCAGTCAAGCAAGAAATTTTGTGGGAATGAGCTTGAGCTTCTTGAGAGACTCTTCACAGCATCTCTGGAGTCCATGCAGGAATCAGACTTCTGGGGTGGGGGCACTTCTGAAGCCCCCGCAAACCATGCCGCACACTGTCCCCCATGGGCCCACCCCGTGGAGCCTTGTAAACCAGGGATCCACTTCCTAAGGACAGTCTAAGAGAATCTGTCTGCTTTTTCCCTCTTGCTGCCCTCCTCCCAAAACACAGCCATCCCCCATGCCCTCTCTCCACCAGTGGTGAGTCTGCCCAGGCAGGCTCAGACTCGGCCAGATAGTGAGCAGAATTTCTGGAATACCTTCAGGGTGTCAGGTCTGGGGGAAAGGCTTTGGACACATTCACCCTCCTCCCAGAGAAGCTGTCATTAACCCCACATTCTAGGTGAAGAGACTGAACCTCGGAAAGGTTGACTCCCAGAGGTCACATAGCCCTTAAGTGGCTGAGCCAAGATTGTGATACATAGGTGTCTTCTCACCACCTATGTTCCCCCAAGGGCTCTGGTCACCTCCCCAGGTCCCTAGGCCTGGCAGGAGGTGGAGCCACTGTGTGTGTATCTGCAGACCTCGCCCCGTGCTGTGTGTCCGCAGACCTCACCTTGTGTTGTGTCTGCAGACCTCACCCCATGTTGTGTGTCTGCAGACCTCGCCCCGTGTTGTGTGTCCGCAGACCTCACCCCGTGTTGTGTGTCTGCAGACCTCGCCCCGTGTTGTGTGTCTGCAGACCTCTCCCAGAGCTGCTCTCCACTCTCACTGCTGGACCAACTGCAGATGGGCTGTGACGGGGCCTCGTGTGGCAGCCTCAATATGGAGTGTCGGGTGTGCGGGGACAAGGCGTCGGGCTTCCACTACGGCGTTCACGCTTGTGAGGGATGCAAGGTACGGGCTGAGGGTGGGCTGTGCTCGCATGGTGAGTTGACCTGACAGAGCTTTCCCACCTCCAGGCAAGGCCCAGACCAGATCCACTGCGAAATTCCTGCCTGGGAGGCAGCCAGGCCTTTGGGCCAGTTGCAGGCTGAGTTCTGGGTCCTGCAGCAGAGGAGGGGTTCCCTCACCTGGCCTGGACTGGGCACCGGCAGTGCTGACCCAGCCTCTCACCTGGGCCGCTGGCGCCCCCTGGGGACCGGACAGGAGAGGGCATGCAGGGCCAAATGCGGGCCTTGGGCTTGCATCTCCTCCTGGAGGTCAGGGCTTCCTGCGCCTCAAGGCCCCAGGAGGGGCTCTTTTATAATAAAGGAAACATTTTAATTATTTTTCCAGGGGTGCTTTTGGGTTTTTTCTCCTAACTGCACACCCATCAAACTTTCACAGATGATTTTACTAAACAACTGCGTAGAAAACTGTAGAACCAGATGCTTTACAAGTAAATTAAGTTAGCCATAGTGTTTGGTGTCATCAAATGAACAAAGAAGCACTTAAATATGGTATTTTATTTTGAATTATTTCAAAAGTTTTAGAATTGTTTTACTTTCCTTCTGCCTCTCCTCTCCAATGATATTCCCCCATTACTTCCAAATTCAGGAATTGTTTCATCTTAATGTATAATCAAGCCCCTGAGTGCAACCCAGCGGGCAGGGCTGGAGCCTCAGCCTTTCTCCCTTCCTCGTGGTTTTTCTCTTCCTGATGGATCTGCACTCCCTCAGGGCTTCTTCCGTCGGACGATCCGCATGAAGCTGGAATATGAGAAATGTGAGCGGATCTGCAAAATCCAGAAGAAGAACCGCAACAAGTGCCAGTACTGCCGCTTCCAGAAATGCCTGGCACTGGGCATGTCGCACAATGGTGAGCTGACCTGAAACCAGGTTTCCAGGAGCCCAGAAACAGAAGGGGGTGCCCTCAGAGCAGTGCCCAGCGTGCAGGTCAGCTGTTGACCTTGCCCATCTGGACCTTGAGTCTCAAAGTCAGCACAGGCTGGCCTGAGGTCTGCCTTCCCAGACTGCCTGGGACCTGCCACGCTCCCAGGCCGGGGAGTCGCCTGTCTGCACCCAGGTCTCACCCTCTTCTGGCCCAGAAGGGACCTGGGAACTGACCCCAACTCCAGTAGTGTTGGAACCACCACTCTCCTGGAGCCTGTCCTGGATGACCCGACAAGGTGTGAAAAGCCACTGCCAAGGCCCAGGACCCTCAGGCCTTGGTTGTTGAGGGCAGGCAGGAGCCAGTAGCTGACCATGTGTATCAGCTGCCAGGACCCAGGTTGGAGTTTCCTGGAGGCCAGTGCTCCAGGAGACAGAGCCTGCCCTGCCCTGTGCACTAGGTGCCCAACAAAGTCTTGTCGTGAGACTTGGTAGGATTTTGCATAGCCCGCCTGCCCCGTTTGCCCCTCTGGGCCAGACCTCCAGAGGACGGGGAGGCCCTCTTGTATACTTGTCTCCACCCACAGATACCTATCTGTCTTGTGTCTTGGAGGGGGGCAGGTCTGGAGTTTGATCCCTCCCCTTAGTCTGTATCAGCCGGGACCCCTATCCCTTGGGTGGGAAGAGGCAGCTTTTCTAGGAGATCTCAGGGGTAACTGAACACTTCTCAGGTTTTCTCTGAGAGAAGCCAGATTCACATCCTGGTCTGTTATTTTTGAATGCTTCCTATGTGAATACTCTTACTTAATTCTGGTCATCTGTTTATTAGCTGCACTTTTCTCATGAGAGAGGGTGAGGGGGCCTGCCTGAAGCCAGCCACACTGTGGGCCACCTGCCAAGCTGGCCCTCAAGCACAGGCCTCTGATACCAGCGATTGTCCCCCCGCCACCACGCAGCACAGCCTCCCGGCCTCCCGGCCTCCCAGCCACAGTGGCTCAGTCACCCTGTGAGTTAGGGCCCGTGTGTGCTAGACTCTGTGAACAAGATAGCCAGCAGACCTGCCCCGCTCCAGAGCTTGTATTCTGGAGGGGTACCCCAGCATTCCAGCTTGCTGGCTCTCGAGCTTCTGAAAGCATGTCTCTGTCTCTGGCCCGCGTGCCTTAGAGGTGCCAGGCCCCTCCATGACGGTCCCCCTCCCTGCGCAGCCATCCGTTTCGGCCGGATGCCAGAGGCAGAGAAGAGGAAGCTGGTGGCGGGGCTGACAGCCAATGAGGGGAGTCAGCACAACCCCCAGGTGGCCGACCTGAGGGCCTTCTCCAAGCACATCTACAGCGCCTACCTGAAGAACTTCAACATGACCAAAAAGAAGGCCCGCGGCATCCTCACCGGCAAGGCCAGCCACACGGCGGTGAGTGTCACAACTCAGCTGGCAGCTCTGGGCCCTGCTGCTGCCCGCCTGCCTGCGGGGAGAAGTGGGCCTCCTCCCTGCTTACTCCTTGGTAGAGGCAGAGGGTGTGGGAGCACACACGGGCGGGGGTCCCCCGAGGCCGGGCCTCTAACGGGGCCTGGTTTGCAGCCCTTTGTGATCCACGACATCGAGACGCTGTGGCAGGCGGAGAAGGGCCTGGTCTGGAAGCAGCTGGTGAACAGTCTTCCGCCCTACAAGGAGATCAGCGTGCACGTCTTCTACCGCTGCCAGTGCACCACGGTGGAGACCGTGCGTGAGCTCACCGAGTTCGCCAAGAGCATCCCCAGCTTTGGCGACCTCTTCCTCAACGACCAGGTGACCCTGCTCAAGTACGGCGTGCACGAGGCCATCTTTGCCATGCTGGCCTCCATCGTCAACAAGGACGGGCTGCTGGTGGCCAACGGCACCGGCTTCGTCACCCGGGAGTTCCTGCGCAGCCTCCGAAAGCCCTTCAGTGACATCATTGAGCCCAAGTTCGAGTTTGCCGTCAAGTTCAATGCCCTGGAACTTGATGACAGTGACCTGGCTCTCTTCATCGCGGCCATCATTCTGTGCGGAGGTAAGTGGGGCGGGGAGGGGGCGGGGGGCTGGCCTGCGCAGAGCCAGCCTGGCAATGGCAGTGGGACACGCATGCACTAACTTGTGTGTGCAGGACCTGCTCTGTCTAGTACATGCGGATGAGACAGAAGGAAAAGGAGACGTATCAATGTGTTGATGGGGGTTATTTCTGGTGGCAGAGAAAGTTTCTGTTTTACCTGAATTTTTCAAATTCCAGCACACCAAATATAATCAGACTCATGCTGACAGTGGCATAGCGCTTGCTTCATGCCAGGTGCTATTTCAGTTTCTTTTTATTTATTTATTTTTGGCTACACTGGGTCTTTGTTGCTTTGCACGGGCTTTCTCTAGTTGTATCAACCAGGGCTATTTTTCGTTCTCATCATGGTGGCTGCTCTTGCTGCAGAGCACAGGCTCTAGGCATGTGGGCTCAGCAGTTTCAGCTCTAAAGAGCAAGGGCTCAGTGGTTGTGGCACACAGGTTGAATTGCTCCACGGCATGTGGAATCTTCCTGGACCAGGGATCTGACCCATGTCCCCTGCATTGACAGGGAGATTCCTATCCCCTGTGCCATCAGGGAAGTCACCAGATTTCCCTAGATTATAACTCTTTAATCTTCATAATGACTCTATGCCAGAGGCACTTCTGTTATTCCCATTTTACAGATGAGGAAACTGAGGTCCAGAGAGGCTGAGTGATCTGCCCATAGCCTTGTTAGTAGTCTGTGGTAGAGAAGGTTTGGATCAAGGCGGGAGGCCCACTGTCCCCAAGGCCAGGTTGCCCACACCAGTGTGGGGTAGGGGACTGCCCGCCCTCCGAGCCTCCAGGTGGGCCTCCTCCCTCCCACGACCCTGCCCTGTGTGCCCACAGACCGGCCAGGCCTCATGAACGTGTCTCAGGTGGAGGCCATCCAGGACACCATCCTGCGCGCCCTCGAGTTCCACCTGCAGGCCAACCACCCCGATGCGCAGTACCTCTTCCCCAAGCTGCTGCAGAAGATGGCCGACCTGCGGCAGCTGGTCACGGAGCACGCCCAGATGATGCAGCGGATCAAGAAGACCGAGACCGAGACCTCGCTGCACCCCCTGCTCCAGGAGATCTACAAGGACATGTACTGAAGGCGGCGGTCGGCCCCCCCCGCCCCCCCGCCCCCTGCGGGGCTTCTCCCATGACCAGCCCCTGAGCGCTGGGCGTCCGAGCAGCGGGATCGCTCTCACTTGGCAGGACTCACGGCTTCTGGCTCCCTGAGCTCCAGCCTCCCTTCCCTCCTCAGCACCTCCGTCTGCTCTCGTTCCTCTGCTGCTCTCCTTCTTCACTGTAGGTCTCATGCTTCCTGCCTCGCCCCCTCCCTCTCTCTCCCCCTGTCCCCGTGTCTGTCCCTCTTTGTCTTCCTCTGAGACAGTTTGTGTCACTTCACCAGCAGCTTGAACAGGGCCCGAGCAGGGGGGTGCGGCCTGCCCTTTGTTCCATGGTCACCTTCTCCCGTCTTCATAGCCGAGGACCCCAAAGAAACACTAAGCGCTCTGGGCCTGGCTTCCTGGGGAAGCCAAGCAGCCCTGAGTTGACTGCAGAGCAACCCCTCGTACCTGGGTCCCTGGCAGGGGCCGCCTCCCCAAGATGGTCACTGCCCTGCTGAGGCCGCGGCTGCCCCCCGATACCTGCCATCCTCCTGGTCTTTTCACTGAGCTTCCAGGCCAGCGTCACTGACGGCCCCCTGTGCTGGCCGCTGGGGTACACTCCTCCAGCCTGGATAGAGGTGGCGTTCCCTCCGGGTGGGGGTCCCCACACCTCCACTGAAGAGAAGCGAGATTCACGGGAGGCGGATGTTGATGGGGTGGGTCCCCCACCAGCACCCCAGCTCTCCCCCCCGCCCCACCCCCCGCCGGGGCCTGGCTGCACACCCGCCTGTGCCCGCAGGAGGCGGCCCTGCTCCAGCCCAGCTGCAGCTCCTGCCCACACACTCCCCCCAGCACACACCCCAAGAGCACTGAACTCACTTTACCTGGGGCCTCCTCGCCCCTCTCCCTCACCTGGAGGCAAGTGAGGGCCCAGAGGGGCCAGGGATGGCCGCAGAGCTTCGCCCCAGTTCCCTGGGCTGGGCCAGATCTCTGGGTGGGCGGGCGGTGGGGTCCTGCGAACCCAGCCCAGCACCTGCTCACAGATCCTGCACATCTGTGACCCCCATTTGTTGCAACAGCTCTGCTGAGCTCCCCTTTCCTTGTATTTGGCCCAGCCGGCCGCCTGGAACTCTCCCTGCACCGCCTTGGGTGACCAGGACCTCCAGGCCCAGCCCCGCTCCTTGCCCTGTCTGTCCCCCCAGTGACGAGCACTTGCCACCTCCACCTCGGGATGGGGCCCAGCTTGGAGGCTGGCCCAATGGAGAGCAGAGCCTGCCCAGGCTGCCTTTCCAGAGGGAAGTGGACCTGGAGAGGTGTGAGGAGCTGGCTGGGGTCTCTGAGAAAGGTGGCAGGAGATGCGGGGTGAGAGCCCAGGCTTCCTGGGTCCTGTCTGGTCTTCCCCAGGGGCCCTTCCACACCCCCGATCACTCTCTATGGCAAAATTCTTCCCTCCGGTCCCTATTCTCCTCTCCCCGCCCTCTCTCCCCCACCACACACACCATCCTCATCCCCCACCTGGTCTGATACTGAGGAATGCAGCTCTTCTCAGTGTCTGAACAGTCTCCAAAATTGAAATGTATATTTTTGCTAGGAGCTCCAGCTTCCTGTGTTTTTAATATAAATAGTGTATACAGACTGATGGAACTTTAAATAAATGGGAATTAAATATTTAAGAATTGATTTAGACTAACTCAGTTCTTGATAGTCTTTTTCCTGGGGGCTGAGGGGGAGTGGTCCTTTTTCCTGAGGGCCCGTGCATGCAGGGGGAGACACTGGGCAAATGAGCCTGGGGTTCTGGTGGGGGTGGTCGATTCTAGCTGGTGGGGCTGCCCATCATTCCCCCCACTTCTGGGCTCAGCTCACCGCTCATCAGCCAGCAGGGTTTGTGGAGGACTGAGAAGGTGCCTTCCCACCCTGAGGAAGCATTTGGGGCGGGAGCGTAAGAAGAGGGGTGTGGAAGCACAGCACAAACCAGACTTGGGGCCGCGGGGGTCGGGAGGGGCTCAGGAGGGCCCAGGAGGAGACAGTCCCTCTGGGCCGCTAGTGGGATGGGACTCACAAAGCCAAAGCCTGGCGTTCACTGCGGGACACTTCTCTCCTTAGCTGACACCCCGGCTTTCTCCTTTACTTCCAGCGGCACCATCTTCACAAAGGTTCAGGATAAATGAGTCCAAAGTTTAGACTAAAAAAGAAGAAAGCAACCATGAGAGAATTAGAAGATACTGTCTTCTGAAACCTGTAAAGGTTTATTTTTAAATAAAGGAAGAAATGGGGCCCCAGGCTGGTAATATCCCTGGGGAGCCTGGAAGAAGCAGACACAAAACTTTTCTGAAGGACAAACACAGGCAGTATAGAACTTCCACAAAATGATAAACGGGAAGAAGCAACCTGCATGAAAATGAACAGGACAACCAGTGAAATTAGAGCCCCAGGACATCAAGAAATACAGCTGTTGGTTACAGTATAGGAAACAGGGTTTTTTTTGTTTTTTGTTTGTTTTATTTTGCCTGCGGTGGGTCTTAGTTGTGGCTTGTGGGATCTTGTTCCCTGACCAGGGATTGAACCTGTGTTCCCTGCATTGGGAGGGCTGAGTCTTACCCACTGGACCACCAGGGGAGCCCCCAAATAAGTTTTATATCATTTAAAAATATATAAAGATTTGAAAATTATACACAAGATACAGTTTGCCTTTTAAGGGAAAAAAATGATAAACATTTTTAAAGAAATACTTGGAACTTCCAGAGAAAGAAACTCAGTTAAAAACATCAGACACAGCCAAAGAGATCATTTTTTGCACCTCAAAAAAAGATCTATAGAAATCATTAAAAAATAAAAAAAGCACAGGAAAACCAAAAATACGGAAAGGAAGAATAACAATACAAATTCTCAAATACTGCAGAAGGGAGTAGAAGTTGATAAAATCAACTTGAAAAACAATTTGGCAAAACGTCATAACATTAACATACACCCATGGAAGCTGTGAAGTGTCACCCAGGCTCCACCCCTCAGAATCCCTGAGGTCCTTGACTGCCTGGCTCATAGCTGAGTTCCATCCCTGAGGTCCATGACTGCCTGGCTCATAGCTGAGTCCCTCAGGAAGTGGCCTGTAGTGAAGGGAGCCTCCTTGCCCAGGATGAGAACATCTCCTCAGGAGCAGCCTGTAGCCCGCGTGTAGGCCAGTGCAAGCCCCACTGCCTCAATTTGAGACGATGCAAAGAATCGTCCCAGCTCCTAAGTGGAAGCTTCTGTCATAACTACATCATGGTTTAACTTCTCTCTCTACCCAATCCTGCCTCTTCCAGTTTCTTATAGGGGTTGTTCTCAGACGCACTCCCCAGTGAGAGTCCTGTAAGTAAAACTCCAAATCTATCCTGGGGAAACCAGCCTGACACACCACCACCAAATTATACCAAGACTCACATACGTGTTCATTACACCAAGAGCAAAAACTTAGAAACAACAAAAATGTTCATCAACAGGAAAATGGATAAATTTATACAATGTTAAAAATAGAGTAAGGAGGGGAGAAAACTAGAAGAAACACATGGAGAAAATTGTATATAATCTTGAGGTGAATAGACGTTTCAGATATTTTTTGAAACACATGAAATTTATTGTACACCTGAAAATGTCTTAAGTTCCAGGGGGTATACACAAAACTTAGAATCTATAAAATAAAAAGATAAGATCTTAGTATATACACATTTAAAATTTTTATTCTATTGAGAAACATAAAGGAAAACATTTAAATCAACCATATTTAAAAACGTGTGACGTACAATGTGGTAAGATTAGATGTCAACTACAGGAAAAAAACTATTAAAAATACAAACATATGGAGGCTAAACAACATGCTTCTGAATAACCAACAAATCACAGAAGAAATCAAAATATGCATAAAAACTAATAAAAATGAAAACACAACAACCCAAAACCTATGGAATTCAGTAAAAACAGTGCTAAGGGGAAGGTTCATAGCAATACAAGCTTACCTCAAGAAACAAGAGAAAAATAACCTAACTCTACACCTAAAGCAACTAGAAAAAGAAGAAATGAAGAACTCCAGGGTTAATAGAAGGAAATAAATCTTAAAAATTAGGGCAGAAATAAATGAAAAACAAAGGAGACTATAGCAGAAATCAACAAAGCTAAAAGCTGGTTCTTTGAAAAGATAAATAAAATAGACAAACCATTAGCCGGACTCATCAAGAAACAAAGGGAGAAGAACCAAATTAACACAATTAGAAATGAAACTGGAGAAATCACAACAGACAACACAGAAATACAAAGGATCGTAAGAGACTACTATCAGCAGCTATATGCCAATAAAATGGACAACTTGGAAAAAATGGACAAATTCTTAGAAAAGTATACTTTCCAAAACTGAACCAGGAAGAAATATAAGAAAATCTTAACAGACCCATCACAAGCACGGAAATCGAAACTGTAACCAGAAATCTTCCAACAAACAAAAAGCCGGGACCAGATGGCTTCACAGCTGAATTCTACCAAAAATTTAGAGAAGAGCTGACACCTATCCTACTCAAACTCTTCTAGAAAATTGCAGAGGAAGGTAAACTTCAAACTCATTCTATGAGGCCACTATCACCCTAATACCAAAACCAGACAAAGATGCCATGCAAAAAGAAAACTACAGGCCAATATCACTGATGAACATAGATGCAGAAATCCTTAACAAAATTCTAGCCAACAGAATCCAACAACATATTAAAAAGATCATACATCATGACCAAGTGGGCTTTATCCCAGGGATGCAAGGATTCTTCAATATCCGCAAATCAGTCAACGTAATACACCACATTAACAAACTGAAAGATAAAACCATATGATTATCTCAATAGATGCAGAGAAAGCCTTTGACAAAATTGAACATCCATTTATGATAAAAACCCTCCAGAAAGCAGGCATAGAAGAAACATACCTCAACATAATAAAAGCCATATATGATAAACCCACAGCAAACATTATCCTCAATGGTGAAAAATTGAAAGCATTTCCCCTAAAGTAAGGAACAAGACAAGGGCACCCACTCTCACCACTACTATTCAACATAGTTTTGGAAGTTTTGGCCACAGCAATCAGAGCAGAAAAAGAAATAAAAGGAATCCAAACTGGAAAAGAAGTAAAACTCTCACTATTTGCAGATGACATGATCCTCTACATAGAAAACCCTAAAGACTCCACCAGAAAATTACTAGAGCTAATCAATGAATATAGTAAAGTTGCAGGATATAAAATTAACACGCAGAAATCCCTTGCATTCCTATACACTAACAATGAGAGAACAGAAAGAGAAATTAAGGAAACAAATTCCATTCACCATTGCAACTAAAAGAATAAAATACTTAGGAATAAATCTACCTAAAGAAACAAAAGACCTATATATAGAAAACTATAAAAGTGATGAAAGAAATCAAAGATGACACAAATAGATGGAGAGATATACCATGTTCATGGATTGGAAGAATCAAAATAGTGAAAATGAGTATACTATCCAAAGCAATCTGTAGACTCAATGCAATCCCTATCAAGCCACCAACGGTATTTTTCAGAGAACTAGAACAAATAATTTCACAATTTGTATGGAAATACAAAAAACCTTGAATAGCCAAAGCAATCTTGAGAAAGAAGAATGGAACTGGAGGAATCAACCTGCCTGACTTCAGACTATACTACAAAGCTACAGTCATCAAGACAGTATGGTACTGTCTTGAAAATAGATCAGTGGAACAAAATAGAAAGCCCAGGGATAAATCCACACACCTATGGATATCTTATCTTTGACAAAGGAGGCAAGAATATACAATGGAGAAAAGACAATCTCTTTAACAAGTGGTGCTGGGGAAACTGGTCAACCACTTGTAAAAGAATGAAACTAGAACACTTTCTAACACCGTACACAAAAATAAACTCAAAATGGGTTAAAGATCTAAATGTAAGACCAGAAACTATAAAACTCCTAGAGGAAAACATATGCAAAACACTCTGACATAAATCACAGCAGGATCCTCTATGACCCACCTCCCAGAGTAAAGGAAATAAAAGCAAAATTAAACAAATGGGACCTAATTAAACTTAAAAGCTTTTGCACAACGAAGTAAACTACAAGCAAGATGAAAAGACAGCCTTCAGAATAGGAGAAAATAATAGCAATTGACAAAGAATTAATCTCAAAAATATACAAGCAGCTCCCACAGCTCAATTACAGAAAAAATAAACAACCCAATCAAAAAATGGGCCAAAGAACTAAATATTCATTTCTCCAAAGAAGACATACAGATGGCTAACAAACACATGAAAAGATGTTCAACATCACTCATTATCAGAAAAATGCAAATCAAAACCACAATGAGGTACTATCTCACACCAGTCAAAATGGCTACTATCAAAAAGTCAAACAATAAATGCTTGAGAGGGTGCGGAGAAAAAGGAACCCACTTACACTGTTGGTAGGAATGCAAACTAGTACAGCCACTATGGAGAGCAGTGTGGAGATTCCTTAAAAAACTAGAAATAGAACTCCCATACGACCCAGAAATCCCACTGCTGGGCATAAACACCAAGGAAACCAGAATTGAAAGAGACGCATGTACCCCAATGTTCATCGCAGCACTGTTTATAATAGCCAGGACATGGAAGCAACCTAGATGTCCACTGGCAGAAAAATGGATAAGAAAGCTGTGGTACATATACACAATGGAATATTACTCAGCTATAAAAAAGAATGCATTTGAATCAGTTCTAATGAGGTGGATGAAACTGGAGCCTATTACACAGAGTGAAGTAAGTCAGGAAGAAAAACACCAATACAATATATTAACACATATATATGGAATTTAGAAAGATGTAATGATGAGCCTATATGCAAGACAGCAAAAGAGACACAGATGTAAAGAATGAGACTTTTGGACTCTGTGGGAGAAGGTGAGGGTGGGATGCTTTGAGAGAATAGCATTGAATCATGTATATTATCACATGTGAAATAGATCGCCAGTCCAGGTTCAATGCATGAGACAGGGTGCTCAGGGCTGGTGCACTGGGATGACCCTGAGGGATGGGATGGGGAGGGAGGGAGGAAAGGGGTTCAGGATGGGGAACACATGTACACCTGTGGCTGATTCATGTCAGTGTATGGCAAAAACCACTACAATATTGTAATTAGCCTCCAGTTAAATAAATTTTAAAAAGTGGGGAAAAAAGTACCCCTTGGAACAGAATTGTCAATCAATAAACATTTGCTGATTGAATAAATAAATAAATAAAATATGTGACGTAGTAAGACAAAAGCTACCTACAAATTGGTAAGTAAAAGTGCAGCAACCCAATCGAAAAATGGGCAAAGGATTTGAGCAGGAAGAACAATGCCTCTAAAACATAGGGAGAGGTGCTTAATCTCATAGTAAAAGAAATAAAAGTTCAAACTGCAATGAGGGCTTCCCTGGTGGCTCAGTGATAAAGAATCCACCTGCCAATGCAGGAGACACGAGTTCGATCCCTGATCCAGGAGGATCCCATCCCGTGTGCCGTGGACCGACTAAACCCTGTGTCAGACCAAGCCTGTGTTCTAGAGCCTGGGAGCCACAGCTGCTGAGCCACATCCCTCAGCTGCTGCTCACCCTACGGCCTGTGCTCTGCAAAAAGAGAAGCCACCACAACGAGAAGCCCATGCACCGCAACTCGAGAGTAGTCCCCGCTCTCCCAAACTAGAGAAAAGTCCACCCAGTACAGCCAAAAATAAAAAATTTTTAAAAACACAATGAGATACTGTTGTTTTACATAACAAATTAACAAATACCAACAAGTTTGATTATATTATGTGCAGAATCTCACACTGTTGGTGGAAGTAAAATCTGGCACAGCCTGTATAGAGGGCAGATTGGCAGCACCTGTAAGAATTATTTTAAGTAATTTTGATCCAGCAAAAGTTAAAGAAATAACAATGATGTCCTATTGATCTCCCAAACTAGTTAGACAACAGAGGAAGTTGTTTAAATTCAATTTAAAAACCTCTCCTTTGGGACTTCTAAATCTGCCTTCCAGTGCAGAGGTCGTGGGTTTGATCCCTGGACAGGGAATGAAGATCCCACGTGCCACGGAGCAATTAAGCCTGCACACGGCAACTAGTGAGCCCACAAGAGAAGTCCACGTGCCACACACAAGACAAGATCCTGCATGCCACAACTAAGACCCTAACCAGACAAATAAATAAAAATCTAAAACCAAAAATCTCTCCTTTAACTTTTAAGTGAATGCTTCTTGTTTGGTCCTTTTAACTTTGCCAACTTGTCTCCCACGTCGGGCATTGCAGTCCCATGAAGAGAACGTGGGCTTTGGAGGACTAAGACAGGGAACTGGGGGGTTCTTAGAGCTCATGGTCCCCTACCTCTCCAGAATGCAAGCCAGGAATCCACCAGCCAGTTAACCTACCTAGAAGAGGTCTGATGGGCTGATTTGCTATCATCCAATCTGGAGCTTCCTCATTAGAGCTTCAGGCAAGCCCCTCCTGGCCACCGCTCATTGTGGCCCTTGCTGAAACCCTCAAAGTCCTTAACCCATCCCCCAGTTTCCTCCAGAAATCCTCAAGGGATCCCCCAAGGCCCTCCTGCCCTGCTCTACCTGTGTCCTGCAGCCTAAACAGGGCAGCTAGAGCCCCCAGCCCCCTAGCCTTCCAGCCATCTTGCTCTACACTCCATCCCACCTCAGGCAGACCTGGGGCCATGAGGAGGGGTGGGCCGCGTTTCCCAGCCCCTCCTCCCATTGGTCCTGCCCAGAGAGGGAGGGATAAAGGAGCACCAGCCCTGCCTGATTCTCATGAGGGGCCACAGCTGGGATGGACTCTGCCGGGCCCAGTGGTGGTGGCCGAGGTGGGGGGAGCAGCCCCTACTCCCAGCGGTCACGCAGGTAGGGGTCTGGGTTTTGGGAGAACACAGGGGAAGTGGGGGAAATTTCTTTCGGGTTCCCTCTGGCCACTGAAAGCTCAGTCTTAAAGAAGTGGGGTGCATCAGATGAGAGAAGGGGCTTCCTAGCCCCCACCCCAATGCAGGAAGGGTCTAGAGATGACCTCTCACCTCCTCATAGTCCAGAGAAGGAGACAGACCAGAGAGGGGATAAGACATACCAAGGCTGTACAGCTCAATCAGAGCCAGCTCCGGGTCTGACCATTCAGGGCAGAGATTCCCCACTTGTCTTTTTTCTCTCTATACAGCAAAGGTTTTTCTGCCCAGCAGCACCATGCAGCTGTCTGTGGTGGGACCTGTTCTCCCGGTCACCTTTGTAGGCCCTGCATGCAGCCTAGTGCCAGCTGTTCCCAAGCATTTGAATGGAAATACTTCAGGTTGAACATTACACTATTAGAGAGTCATTCCTTTGGGTATGCTAGCTCACTAGTCCTCCCATCAAACATTCAGACCTTAAAACACATTCATTTTCCCAACAGCTGGAAGAGCTCAGTTCCCCGAAGAGAACTGAAGTTTGGGTAAAGGAGGGATCATTCTCCCTAAAGAGGGATCACTGTAGATCTTAGGGTCTCGGTGTGAAGTGCTTTCCCCAGGTTGGGAAGAAAGGTGATCTGATAGCAAGGGGAAGGCAAAAAAAAGGAAGACAGACTTTTACTAAAGGAGATTTTCAGTTGTTTCTAGCCCTGCCTAAAACTCAGGAAGGAAGGTGGCATGCTAGACTAAGTCTGAGTTCTGAAGTTTTTGTTTGCTTGTTTTTTGGCTGCACTGGGTCTTTGTTGGGGGCACGGGCTTCTCGTTGCGGTGGCTTCTCTTGATCCGGAGCACAGGCTCTAGGGCAAGGGTTCAGAAGCTGTGATGCATGGGCTTCATTGCCCTGTGGTTTGTGGAATCCTCCCAGAGCAGAGACGGAACCCATGTCCCCTGAATTGGCAGGCGGATTCTTAACCACTGGACCACCAGGGAAGTCCCAAGGGCTCTCCAGTTTTAAGAATCCTGGTCAGGATGTGGCCGGCTGCGCCTCCCACCTTACCACACCAGCCCTGATCTCCTGGTCCCTGCTCTCCTCCGCACCCTCTGCTCCTGCTTAGCAGGCCAGTCCCAATTCCCTGGGCCACTGCTCAGGGGTCCACTGCTCTGGCCTCCCGGCCACCCAAAGGTTCCTGCTGCCTCCCCAGGCCTGGATTACCTGTGACCTCCGGCTACTCTGCCCCCAGAAGTTGGCTTCAGAAACTTCCCCAAATCCAGCAGCCCTCACCCCTGGCAATTCAATCTTGGTTAACTAAACACTGTGCTAAGTGGCCACACCTGTGTTATAGCCTTAACTCTTGTTCTGAGTCGCAGGCCAGTTATTTGACCTCTCTCAGCTTCAGATTTTGTAAACAAAAGAGGATTCCTGGCTTTTAAGGTTTGTTTTGAGGATTAAATGAACTAATCTGCCACTTCCTCCAAACCAAATGTATTTTATTGATATATCAAGGCTCTGTGGGTAGAAGACCTAAACAAACCAACAGAAACAAGTTTAAGCAATGCTAGGTAAAATCAAACAGAGTCCTTTGCAGGACTTATCAGAGCCTTTAAGATGTTCATAGACAATAAGCAATATACAACATGACTCTAAGGACATACAGAAGGAGGAGTTTCTCAAATTGATTTGATCACAAAACCCCTAGCCTCTTTTGTTGTAGCTCATCTGATGGTCTAAGAGCCCCTCTGGACCTGCTGGGAGAATTCGGTCACTGGACCTCTTCGCTTGTGAAGGACCTAGTGTTGTGGCTTCTCCAGGCAGCCCTGGAGGTCAGCGTCACTGCGGTCTTTAGGGAAAGCACAGCTTTGGGGACCTGGGACAGGAGGCTTGCAAGACCTTCCTTTGAGGGCCACTGGCTCCTCCCTGAGGAGATGAGAGGCTGCTCCTCTCGGGTTCCTCACCCTTTCCCCAGGGACTGTCATTTCCACCTCACCACTTCACCCAACCTCCATCCACCCTCCAGCCTCGCTAATTTGGTGATCACCACTGACCTAGTCCGTCCCCTACTCCAGCCTCTTCCTATTTGTTCCCCAACTTGTAATTGGGAGCAGCAACATAGCAGGCCTGGCATCTTCTATAAACCTAAAAGAAATTTGAAAAAGCATGTTTCCCCTTCATTCTCCAAGTTATCTAATGGTTTTCATCATAATGTAAATTGTTGCAAAGTTTAAATTTCTAATGTATTCTTAATAGTCCCATTTAAAAAAAATATTTATTTACTTGGCTGCACTTCGTCATAGTTACAACACACAGGATCTTGGTTGTGGCGCTCGGGCTCAGTTGCTCTGCAGCATGTGGGATCTTAGTTCCCCAACCAGGGATCAATCCCGTGTCCCCTGCAATGCAGGGCAGATTCCTAACAACTGGACCACTAGAGATGTCCATGAAATAGTCCCATTTTAAAAGAAAACAATTATTCTTTTTTCATTCCAAAAGAGTTTTAAGAGTTGTTTTTAGAGAAGCTGCATCACTAACTCAAATGCTTTTTCACCATTTCTGAATCTTCTTTCTCCAAGGCTGGTGCCTCAGGTAAGATTTTGAGGGATGTGTTCAAAGCTCTCAGCCCACAAGAACTTGCCTTTAATCTTCCTAGGGGAACTTGTCCATTTTTCCAAGCCAGGTAGTGATAACAATGAAAAGGCACCATGGGGTACTGGGCTGGGACTGGCTGGGGCTCTGCGTAGAATTTCAATCTGAGCTATTTCAGGCTGCTTGCTTTAGGTCCTACTAATGAGCAGCTGACGAGCAATGGCAGGTGAGCAGTGTGGATCTGAATAAGTATATTATTCTTTTCCTATATCCAGTGGCATCTAAATCCCAGAGAGTTAACATATAATGTCATCCATTTAAACAATACATAAGCAGGCTCTGTACAGTTTTACATAATTCCTTTTTCTCCTTGAATGCCTATTGTACTCCCCCACAGAATTTTATATACTATTTTTATTTATTCGGCCTTGTTGGGGTTTGGTTGTGGTGCACAGGCTCTTCACTGTGACACGCAGGCTTCTCTAGTTGCAGAGAACTGAGGTGTGTAGGATCTTAGTTCCCCAAGCAGGGATCGAACCCTCGTCCCCTGCACTGCAAGGTGGATTCCTAACCACTGGATGACCAGGGAAGTCCCTAATAAAATATTTTTTTTCTTAGAAGTCTTTTACTGATCACAATGTTATTTGCTCCTGCAACAAAGATATTTGTGAAACAGAAATATAATTTTTTTTCTAGATTTAGTTACTGGAAGTATGCCATACACCCCCCACCCTTTTTTTTGGGGTTGTGCCTCATGGCTTGCAGGATCTTAGTTGTCTCAGCAGGGATTGAACCCCAGATTGAACCCCAGCCATGAAAGCGCCAAGTCCTAAACACTGGACTGCCAGGGAATTCCCTACAGACTTTAACACTTAATTACTAAATAAGAAAATTTTCTTTAGAAAATTTAGTTGAAGTTGTTGCTTCCCCCTGTCAAAAAAGCTCATGCATCCATGGATAAACATTACTTACTGCTAGAATAAGACAGGATTCAACATCACTTGTTTTTTGTCATTCAATTTTTTAAAATTTTTATTAGGGCATAGTTGGAGAAGGCAATGGCACCCTACTCCAGTACTCTAGCCTGGAAAATCCCATGGACAGAGGAGCCTGGAAGGCTGAAGTCCATGGGGTCGCTGAGGGTCGGACACGACTGAGCGACTTTACTTCCACTTTTCACTTTCCTGCATTGGAGATGGAAATGGCAACCCACTCCAGTGTTCTTGCCTGGAGAATCCCAGGGACAGGGGAGCCTGGTGGGCGGCCGTCTATGGGGTCGCACAGAGTCAGACACAACTGAAGCGACTTAGCAGCAGCAGCAGCAGTTGATCTACAATGTTGTGCTATTAACATCAATGTCTATTTCTAATATTGATGAATGGAAACACTGAGAAGTCTTGTTCACATAAATAAGCAAATGGAAATGAAAAGTGATTTGTTACTGTAGGGACATCCGATTCTTTGAATTTCTTCTGAATTACATACCAAAAATGATGTAGTGGTCTGAATTAAAATCAAAAGTTACTGTTTAAATGATCTTACATGACCCTCCCTACCCTCACAACAGCTTTTGCAAAAATAACAACAATAATAACTGCAGCTATTATATTGTATGACAATAATCATTGTAGTAATGTTTATTACTCCTAGCACCTTCTCAAAGACCCTCCCTGACCATCCTGTCTAAAGTGGGTCCCCACCCTGCCAGCCTTTTATTTCTGCCTGAATCCTTTCTACCGTCTGCACTTGTCTTGGTTATCTCTGCCCTTGTTGCAAGGCCAGGACTAGGGGAGACAGGGATGGTAAATTATGCGGGGTTGAATCCTGTCTTTATTTCAAGCTTTGCTGTTTTGTTCATTGTGGATTTTTTATTTTATCTTTGGCGGTTCTGGGTCTTTGTTGCCGCGCTGGCTTTTCTCTGGTTGTGGTGGGTGGGCTTCTCACTGCAGCGACTTCTCTTGTTGCAGAGCACGGTTTCTAGGATGTACAGGCTTCAGTGTTTGTGGCTTTCCTGGGCTCTAGAGCACAGGCTCAATAGTTGTGGCACACGGGCTTAGCCGTCCCACGGCATGTAGAATCTTCCTTGACCAGAGATCGGACCCATGCCTCCTGCATTGCAGGCGGATTCTTTACCACTGAGCCACCAGGGAAGCCCCATTGTGGATTTTTTTTCTGCATTAATTTATATCTCTTAAAATATCATTTCCTTTTATGACTGAGCGTTTGGGGCATCTGTTGAATTTTGTGTCCAAGGTGAGTGCCTCACTTGCCTCCCCCTGTTCGTGGCAGTGGTTTGTTGATCCTCGGCTGCGTCGATTCAGGGAGCTCCACAGGCAAGTCCAGGGGCTCCACATAGTGTCATAAACAAAGGACCACCACGTGCCGGACAACGTGGTACCTTCACCAACAAGACTGGGTCACCCATCCTTTCCTCCCTCCACCTGTTCCTCTGCCAGGGCCCCTCTTGGACATTCTCCGGGGAATGGTGGGGGCCACTCCATGGCAGAGCCCTGGCATTGGCTGGCAGTCTGTTTTCTCGCAGGACGAGAGTCCGGCCTCTGTCCCAACCCTTGCTGCCCTGCCCATTTCACATGTGGGCTCGTTCCCACTCCCCGCAAAGCAGCACACAAGAGCAGAGGCCCCCGGAGCCCTGGCGCAGGCCTGAACACGCAGTAGATTCTCAATAGATGCTGGCCCAACTCAGCCTTCTCCTGCCCTTCCCACCTCACACCCTGACCCTCAAGTGTCCCTGTAGTAACGGTGACGATGATGTTTATGACAGAAGAGTGATAAGAACAGTTAACATTTATTGAGGGCTTGCTGTGTGCTAGGTATAGTTGGCCATGTGAGTTCTGACCCCATGGATTAAAACAACCACAGACTGAAAATATTTGGGAAAAAAAAAACCAGGAAGTTCAAAAAAACAAAACTTGAATTTGCAGCCAATATGTATATAGTATTTACATTGTAATAGGTTTATAAGTGATCTAGGGATGACTTAAAAGTATATATGCAAATACTATTCCATTTCATATAAAGAACTTGAGCATCCGTGGATTTTGATGAGTGTGGGTTCTGGAACCCACCTTCCACGGATACCAAGGGATGGATAGCTATATTTTACATACAATATCTCACTTGCATTTTGCATCATCCTCTGAAGTTGCTGCTGCTAAGTCACTTCTATTGTGCCCGACTCTGTGCGACGCCATAGACGGCAGCCCACCAGTCTTCCCCATCCCTGGGATTCTCCAGGCAAGAACACTGGAGTGGGTTGCCATTTCCTTCTCCAATGCATGAAAGTGAAAAGTGAAAGTGAAGTTGCTCAGTCGTGTCCGACTCCTAGTGACCCCATGGACTGCAGCCTACCAGGCTCCTCCGTCCATGGGATTTTCCAGGCAAGAGTACTGGAGTGGGGTGCCTTCTCTGCATCCTGTGAAGTACGTACTAGTAATTTATAAATGAAGAAAATGAGGCATGGACAAGCTCACACAACCAAGAAGTAGTGGTACCAGGCAGAACTGGCTATGCCACTTGTGGGACCCAGCACAAAAAGAAAAGCAAGGCCTCTTGTCCAAAAATTTAATAATTTCAAGGCGGTAACAGCAGAGCTTTGAAGCAGGTATGGGGTCCCTGCATGACTACATGGGTTCATGCCCATAGAGCTAGCCCTGGTTCCAGAAGCTGAACCCAGAATTCTGACTCCAGAGCCCACAAGACTCTGGGCCTGGAGAAAGTAACAGTGATCACTATGATTTACTAAGCACCTGCTGTGTACATTGTATGAAATCTTAAAAAACCCTCACAATGACCCTGAGGTAACAGGAGGCATTGTTACTCTCATTAAAAAATATATATCTATTTATTTACTCATTTTTGGTTGTGCTGGGTCTTAGTTGCAGCATGTGGGATCTAGTTCCCTGGCCAGGGATCAAACCCAGGCCCCCTGCACTGGGAACATGGAGTCTCACTCACGGGACCACCAGGGAAGTGCCTGCTACTCTTGTTTTTAAGGGTGAGGAAATCAAACTTTAGGGAAGTTGAGTTACCACCCAGAGATCATTATCCAGCAGAGGCAGGACCAAGCCTGGAGCCTGAGCCCTCATGTCACACAGCCTCTTTCGAGAAGGATTGCAAAGGCCGGGGCTAAAATGGGGCTGGGCATGATCTCTTAGGAAAGCTGACCAAGGGCCCTGTCGCTGGAGGTCCAGCCACTGCTTCCCTCGGGACCAGAAGGCATCCCAGGTCTGCAGATATTTCCAGAGAGGCTTCTGCTTCCATGGAGAGGGATGCAGGTAAGCACCTCTTCTTATTTTTATTTAGTTAGTTAGTTGGCTGTGCTAGGTCTTAATTGTGGCACGCAGGATATCTGATCTTCCTTGGGTCATGCAGGCTCTTTACTTACAGCACGTAGGATCTAGTTCCCCAACCAGGGATCGAACCTGGGGCCCCCTGCCTTGGGAGCATGAAGTCTTAGCCACTGGACCACCAGGGAAGTTGCCTGCACCTCTTCTCCTCCAGTGGGGAGTGGGCTGGGGGACTCGGGAGGAACAGTCCCTTATGGTCCATGCATCTTCCTAGAGCCTGCTGTACCCTCTAAGCTCCAGGTTCTGGGCGGAGCTGGCTCTGAGCCCAGGCAGGGCTAGCCCTGTCTTCTCACGCCTCTCTTCCCCCACCCTTTAACAGCTACCAGCACCTGCCATCTCCCTGTCACCTCCAGTGGGGCCGCCGCCATTCGGAGCCCCACGTCACCCTGCCAGGGCCCCGGCTGGGGCTGACTCGCAGGGGCTCTGAGCCCTCCTACCTGCCCTCTGCGGCCATCAGCTGGGGCTGCGTAGGGGCCAACCCGGACATGGAGCTTGGCCCGGAGGGGCTGTTCGGCAAGGTTGAGGACGCTGGTGGCAGCTCCCGGGAGTCCCTGTCACTACCATGTGAGTCATCGGGGCACTGCAGGTGGGCACAGTAGGATCTGAGGCCAGGGTCCCTGCTCTGTGTCCAAGCAAGGCTGCCATTTCCTTCCACCAGTCTCCATCCTCAAGAGTCCCAGCCAGAGGGAAAATGTCCTTCAGCTTGGTTGCTCTCTGTGTTCTAAACAGAATACCATGGTGCCTGTGGAGTGAAACCACCTAATTTCAGATGCTGGCTCCACCGCTTTGGAACTGTGTGACCTTGCACAAGCCACTTAACCTCCCTGGGCCTCGACTGCCTCATCTGCAGAAAGGCACTGATGGTATTCCCTTCCTCACAGGCTGTGACAAATCCGTGTATGTGGTGTGCTGAGCCCAGTAACGGCACAGAGTAAACACTAAATGTTAGGGGCTACTTTTAAAATTATTGCTCTAATTCAGTGCTGTTCAACAGAAATATACAATTTTTTTGAATCAGCTTTATTGAGATATAATTCACAAACCAAAAATTTCACCAATTTAAAGTGTACGATTTAATGCAGTACAGTATGTTCAGAGCTGTGTAAATAGCACTGTTTTTCAAATTAACTTTTATTGGAGTCTATTGATTTGCAGTACTGTGTTAGTTTCTTTTGTATAACAAAGTGGATCAGTTACATATGTACATATCTCCATGATTTTTTAGATTCTTCTCCCATAGAGGTCATTTCAGAGGATTCAGTAGAGTTCTGTATGACATACAGTAGGTTCTTATTAGTGGCACTATTTAATTTTAGAAGATTTTCATTATCTCAAAAGAAATCCATTAGCCGTCACTCTCCATCCACAACCCTTCCCAGCCACTGGCAACCACTACTCTATTTTCGGTCTCTAAGGATTCACCTATTCTGGACATTTCATATAAATAGAACCACGCACATTTTATGCCAGTTTTGTGTCTGGTTTCTTTTATTTAGTATGTAATATTTTCTAGGTTCATCCAGGTTGTAGCATATATAAGTATTTCATTCCCCCCCTTTTTTTCACGCAACAGTACATTTAATCCTTACTATACCCTGTGTAATAAGAACTATTATTATTTAGTTGTGTCTGACTCTTTTGCAACCCTATGGACTGCAGCCTGGCAGGCTCCTCTGTCCATGGGATTTCCCGGGCAAGGATACTGGATTGGGTTGACACTTCATTCCCTTTTATGGCCAAATAATATCCCATTGTATGCATATACACCACATTTTGTTTTATTCATTCACCAATTGATGGATACTTGGGTGGTTTTTGCTTTTTGGCTATTATAAATAATGTTGCTATGAACACTTATGTACAAGTTTTTATGCAGATGTATCTTTTCATTTCTCTTGGGTGTATACTGGATCATATATTAACCCTATGTTTAATATTTTGAGGAACCACCAAACTGTTTTCCAAAGTGATTGCACCATTTTACAATTCACATATGTAATTAAAATTTTTCTAGTAGCCTCATTTTAAAAAAACTAAAAAGCAATGGGTGAAATTAATGTTAATATTTTAACCCAATATATCAAAAATTACATATCCAATGTCGTTGCTATCTGTAACCAATACAAAATTATTAATAAAACATTTTAGACTCTTTGGGGTATTAAGCTGCAACATCTCATGTGTATTTCACCCTTGCAACACATCTGAGTTCAGACTGGCTCAATTCCAAGTATCTGATAGCCACACATGGTAGGTGGCTGTCGTACTCTATCGTGTTGCACTCCTTGAGACCCCATGGACTATAGCTGGCCAGGCTTCTCTGTCCACTGAATTCTCTGTCCACCCAAATACTGGAGTGGGTTGTCATTTCCTCCTTTAGAGGATCTTCCCCACCCAGGGATGCAACCAGGGTCTCTTGTGTTGCAGGCAGATTCTTTACCCTCTGAGCCACCAGGAAAGCCCAATGAATGGCATGGGTCCAAACAGTTTTATTAGAGACGGACTCAGAACTACTGGGCCAAAGGACTTCATGCACCCACAGGGCCTTGCGTGCAGCAGACCCTCAGTAGATGCCACATGAATGAGGAAATGAATGAATGGATCCAGTTTTTCCCCAACAGCTGCTGATGGTGATCACCACTACTTCCTGAAGCCTCCACCTCAGTCAGATCCTGTCCGGGAGTTTCTGGCCCCATTTCAGAGCTTTGACCTTGAGGTGCAGCAGGTAGTGGAGGGGGATGGGGGAGGGCGCCATGCTGGGCCTCTGGGATGCCGAGACCTGCTGGAGGAGGGCCCTGTGGTCCCGGGGCTGTATTTGGGGTAGCAATGTGTGTGTGTGTGTGTCTGTCTGTCTGTCTGTGTGTATGTGTCTGTGTGCATGTGTCTATGTGTTGGCAAAGCGGGGTTGGGAGATGTGCTCTGACCCTGCCTGTGGCTGCAGAGGGTGCAGGACAGCAGTCAGGACATCGTGTGTGGCATCTGCATGGACAAGGTGTGGGACAAGCCGGAGGAGGCCGAGCGGCTCTTCGGCATCCTGCCCAACTGCAGCCACGCCCACTGCCTGGGCTGCCTGTGTGCCTGGCGGAAGAGCCGAGGGGACTTCCCGCCCGGTGTCATCAAGTAAGGGTCTTGGAGAAGCCAGCCAGGAGCAAGGCAAAGGCCCCCAGGAGAGGTGGGCTTGTTACTACTCCTCTTTCACCTTCCACTCTCCCACCCAACCCCCTCACCTCGCAGGGCCTGTCCCCAGTGCCGGGTCCATTCCAGCTACATCATCCCCTGCAGATTCTGGGTGAGCCAGGGGCCTGAGAAGGAGCAACTCATCAGGAACTTCAAGGCTCGGACCAGGTGAAACTGGCAAGGGGGAATGTGACACAGGTTAGGAAGGAAGGAAAGCAACCCTTGATCCATTCCCAGTCCCTGGGGGTTCCCAGCATGGAGTCCCCACTCCCAGTCCTGGGAACACAGAGTGTCGGAGATGGCAGGCAAGCGTGTGAGCTCTTTCCATTATTTCAGAAAGCCCCATGGGTGATAAGACTGACCGAGACAGTCAAGGCCAAGTTCCTTCTCTAGCCTGGCTTAGGATCCATGCAGGATCTCTCAGCACGATGAGAAACCAGGCTTGGCTTTTATTTCTAGTTTTCTTTTCTTCTTTTTTTTTTAAGCAGTAAAGAATGGGATTTCGCTGGCAGCCCAGTGGTTAGGACTCAGTTTTCACTGCTTGGGCCTGGGATTCTTTCCCCAGTAGGGGAACTAAGATCCCCCAAGCCGTGCATATGGCCAAACAAAAAGACATTTAAATCAGGAAAGTAAATTGATATGAATGCCTATTGTTTCTTACATAATTTTTGAAAACATGGGGTTTCTGAAGACACTGAAATGCAGCCCTTGGAGACGGGGTAAAGTTGAGTAGGTTTTCATCTCTTGGGGAGGGTAGGCTTTTATCTAAAAGCTAGAATTAGTTACAATTCCAGGTTCTTAATTTTACCTTCCCAAAGGGTTTATTACACTTGATGTATGCAAAGTATATCTGGATAGAGAGTGGGATAAAAAGACCTAGTCTCTACCTGAGTTTTGTCTGTGAACTCTAATAACTGCCTCAGCAAAGTTACTGAGAACAAACCTGGGCAGAGTCTCAAGGGGGAGGTGTTTGAGCTGGGGATGGAGGAGGAATAAGGACGAAGAGAAAATGGGAGCACTCAGGCAGAGGGAGGTCGAAGTGGGGAAATCCTGGCGGCTGGATACCAGCTGGGAGGGCCGGAAGGGAGCACCCAGGCCCGGGTGCGATAGGAGACAGCATCATGGAGGGTCCATCGCGTGCGAGACATTGCAGGTCACAGACACTGTGAGGCGGGGCTCTAGCTCTCCGCATGTTGCAGACGAAACTGAGGAAAGGCCTGTCGGGCTGAAGTGAGGAAGCGGGGCTTGAAGCCAGGCTTTCTGGCTCCTAGCGCGGACTGGAAGCAATGTGGGGGAGGACACTGATGTGAGAGAAGAAGGGAAACGGTAAGATGATGAGCGCTTCCAGCACCGGCAGCCACAGGACTGGTGTCACGTGAGACCCAGTGAGAGACGCTCATGGAGAATTTGGTCAGATTGGGTGGGGGGCTTTTTATCTTTTGGTCATGCAGCAAGGCTTTTGGGATCTTATTTCCCTGACCAGGGGTTGAACCCACCCCCCTCCATTGGAAGCTCAAAGTCTTACCCACTGGACCACCAGGGAAGTCCCATGGCTGCGTGGGGGGCTTTTGACCACTGTCTGGATGGACGGGTCCCTAATGCTAGCTTTGGTCAAATGGTAAGAAGAGGAAGCGAGGCAGTGATTTTTTTTTTTTTTTTTAAACTATTTGTGATTTAAAATCATCACTCTTTTTTTCCTGTAGTTCAGGCAACAATCCTCAAACCTTTGAATGTTTCTGGCTGTTTTATTTTTTTTTAACTAAGAATTCTGCTGAGGATGAAGAGGCGGTTAAAAGATAACATGTAGGGAAACCTCTAATTCTTGAACTTGTACTAAATTTTCTGGGTTTTTTTTTCCTTTAATAGTTTATTCTGTGAATGTCTTACATGCTCAAAATCCATCATTAGAAAATTTAAGAATATATTGATAGAATAGGGTGAAGTGTCTGAAAGGGATTTGATGGAAATAAAGAAATATATAAGGTATTATCATTATTATTAACTTAATCAAACCTGAAAATTTAGGACAAAATGAACTAAGTCATAAGAAATTGTGGTCTTTTTTTTTTTTTTTTGAGACTTGCTGTATGCTTTTATTTTTTGTTTGTTTGTGTTTTTTTGCTTTTTAAATTTTTTTTTCCACCACAGGTATACATGTGTTCCCCATCCTGGGGAGGGAGGAGGGTTCAGGATGGGGAGGCAGTGATTTAGAGGGACTCCCCAGCTCCAAGCTTGGTGGTCAAAGGGACCCTGCATTCTTGCTGGGACTGTAGGAAGTGGGAAAGACTCAACTGTGCTGGTGTCAAGCAGAGAGTTGGTGATGCAGGAAAAAGGGTACAAATAAAGCACTTTATCTTTTTCTCCCTCTCATCCGTCTTTCTGTGCAAGAAAACGCTGTTCCTACTTAAGCAGATCGTAAGTTACCCGCAAACATTTCCTGTATCTGACCTTTCACAGAGTGAAATTTGAAATCTCAGAAGTGGGAAACTTCTTAATCAAATTTCATTAGCTAGCAATTACCAAATCATAAGGAAATGGCAACCCACTCCAGTATTCTTGCCTGGAAAACCCCATGGACAGAGGAGCCTGGCAGGCTACAGTCCATGGGGTCGCTAAGAGTAGGACTGAGTGACTTCACTTTACTTTACTTAAGACCACCCCTCAGAAGACAGCATTGTTCTAAACTAGTTACAGAGACACACTGTAGGATTATCTGTTCTCCTTCCTTAGATGGTTTTATTGAAACTTAGTTCAAAGAAGGAAAGGAGATTCCCAGAGTCACTCCTGTCCCAAATAGACTCTGGGAATTAAGAGAAAGGTACCACTTAAGACTTGGAGAATTTTGAGCATTACTTTACTAGCGTGTGAGATGAGTGCAACTGTGCAGTAGTTTGAGCATTCTTTGGCATTGCCTTTCTTTGGGATTGGGATGAAAACTGACCTTTTCTAGTCCTGTGGCCACTGCTGAGTTTTCCAAATTTGCTGGCACATTGAGTGCAGCACTTTCACAGCATCACCTTTCAGGATTTGAAATAGCTCCACTGGAATTCCATCACCTCCACTAGCTTTGTTTGTAGTGATGCTTTCTAAGGCCCACTTCACTTCACATTCCAGGATGTCTGGCTCTAGGTGAGTGATCACACCATCGTGATTATCTGGGTTGTGAAGATCTTTTTAGTACCGTTCTTCTGTGTATCCTTGCCACCTCTTCTTAATATCTTGTGCTTCTGTTAGGTCCATACCATTTCTGTCCTTTATCGAGCCCATCTTTGCATGAAATATTCCCTTGGTATCTCTAATTTTTCTTGAAGAGATCTCTAGTCTTTCCCATTATGTTGTTTTCCTCTATTTCTTTGCATTGATCACTGAGGAAGGCTTTCTTATCTCTCCTTGCTATTATTTGGAACTCTCTTTTCAAATGGGAATATCTTTCCTTTTTTCCTTTGCTTTTCACTTCTCTTCTTTTCACAGCTATTTGTAAGGCTTTCTCAGACAGCCATTTTGCTTTTTTTCATTTCTTTTCCATGGGAATGGTCTTGATCCCTGTCTCCTGTACAATGTCACAAACCTCTGTCCACAGTTCATCAGGCACTCTGTCTATCAGATCTAGTCCCTTAAATCTATTTCTCACTTCCACTGTATAATCATAAGGGATTTGATTTAGGTCATACCTGAATGGTCTAGTGGTTTTCCCTACTTTCTTCAATTTAAGTCTGAATTTGCAATAAGGAGTTCATGACCTGAGCCACATTCAGCTCCCCGTCTTGTTTTTGCTGACTATCTAGAGCTTCTCCATCTTTGGCTGCAAAGAATACAATCAATCTGATTTCGGTGTTGACCATCTGGTGATGTCCATGTGTAGAGTCTTCTCTTGTGTTGTTGGAAGAGGGTGTTTGCTATGACCAGTGCATTCTCTTGGCAAAACTCTATTAGCCTTTGCCCTGCTTCATTCCATATTCCAAGGCCAAATTTGCCTGTTACTCCAGGTGTTTCTTGACTTCCTACTTTTGCATTCCAGTCCCCTATAATGAAAAGGACATCTCACATGCTAGTAAAGTAATGCTCAACATTCTCCAAGCCAGACTTCAGCAATACGTGAACTGTGAACTTCCAGATGTTCAAGCTGGTTTTAGAAAAGGTAGAGGAACCAGAGATCAAATTGCCAACATCTGCTGGATCATCGAAAAAGCAAGAGAGTTCCAGAAAAACATCTATTTCTGCTTCATTGACTATGCCAAAGCCTTTGACTGTGTGGATCACAAGAAACTGTGGAAAATTCTGAAAGACATGGGAATACCAGACCACCTGATCTGCCTCTTGAGAAATGTGTATGCAGGTCAGGAAGCAACAGTTAGAACTGGACATGGAACAACAGACTGGTTCCAAATAGGAAAAGGAGTACATCAAGGCTGTATATTGTCACCCTGCTTATTTAACTTATATGCAGAGTACATCATGAGAAATACTGGGCTGGAGGAAGCACAGGCTGGAATCAAGATTGCTGGGAGAAATATCAATAACCTCAGATATGCAGATGACACCACTCTTATGGCAAAAAGTGAAGAGGAACTAAAAAGTCTCTTGATGAAAGTGAAAGAGGAGAGTGAAAAAGTTGGCTTAAAAGTCAACATTCAGAAAACTAAGATCATGGCATCTGGTCCCATCACTTCATGGGAAATAGATGGGGAAACAGTGGCAACAGTGTCAGACTTTACTTTTTTGGGCTCCAAAATCACGGCAGATGGCGACTGCAGCCATGAAATTAAAAGACGCTTACTCCTTGGAAGGAAAGTTTTGACCAATCTAGATGGCATATTAAAAAGCAGAGACATTACTTTGCCAACAAAGGTCCATCTAGTCAAGGCTATGTTTTTTCCAGTGGTCATGTATGGATGTGAGAGTTGGACTGTGAAGAAAGCTGAGTGCTGAAGAATTGATGCTTTTGAACTGTGGTGTTGGAGAAGACTCTTGAGAGTCCCTTGGACTGCAGGGACATCCAACCAGTCCATCCTAAAGGAAATCAGTCCTGGGTGTTCATTGGAAGGACTGATGCTGAAGCTGAAACTCCAATACTTTGGCCACCTGATGCAAAGAGTTGACTCATTGGAAAAAACCCTGATGCTGGGAGGGACTGGGGGCAGGAGAAGAAGGGGATGACAGGATGAGGTAGCTGGATGGCCTCATCGACTCGATGGACGTGAGTCTGAGTGAAGTCCAGGAGTTGGTGATGGACAAGGAGGCCTGGCGTGCTGCGATTCATGGTGTCGCAAAGAGTCAGACACGACTGAGCCACTGAACTGAACTGACCACTTAAGACACTTTACTGCCATCTGCTGGGAAATAACTGTCATTAACATCTACACTTCACTATGATGCTAGTTGTTCAGTCGCTCACTCCAGTCACTAAGTCGTGTCTGATTCTTTGCGACCCCATGGACTGCAGCACGCCAGCCTTCCCTGTCCTTCACAATCTCCTGTGCTTTGTTCAAGCTCATGTCCATTGAGTTGAGGATGCCATCCAACCATCTCATCCTCTGTTGCCTGCTTCTCCTGCCCTCAATCTTTCTCAGCATCAGGGTCTTTTCCAAGGAGTCGGCTCTTCGCATCAGGTGGCCAGAGTATTGGAGCTTCAGCTTCAGCATGAGTCCTTCCAATGAATATTCAGGATTGATTTCCTTTAGGATGATGCCAGAGGTGCCAGCATGGATGTGGCATCTTTGTGCTGTGTACAACTTACCCAGCTTAAAAGTTGGCCCTTGTTCCTGGGTCAACTGGGCTTGAAGGTGATGGTCTTCTCTCTTTCTGCCCTCTCATAGCCAGATTCAATGCCGGTTCTTCATGCGGGGGAATGGCCGCTGCCCTTTCAAATCAGACTGCATTTACCTGCACCAGCTTCCAGATGAGGCCCCGAGTTTTGATCCTCTCTGGCCTGAGAGTATGCAGCTGGCCTCTGTAAGTGAGGTGGTAATAGCAGGGGTATGGAGGTTGGGAAGGCTGCTAGTTAAGCTTTATAATAAATGTCTGATAGATGTTAAACCTACATATGATATCTATGACATTGATGGTGCCTGTGTGGATGTGGTACTTTTGTGCTATGTACAACCTGCCCAACCTATGTGTCAGCCTTGACTCTGGTACCAGGCACGACTAGAGCTGAAGCTGATGGGTTTTCACTTATTTCTTTTTCTACTCCCAGGTGGGGGGCACACCAGTGTTCCTAGGGGGCACCGAGCCAGACGAGGGAGTGTTCTTCATGGACCGTGCCCTGGGCGTGGCTTTCTGGGGTTCAGAACTCCTCCTGGACCCCAATAGTTCTTACAAGTGCCTGCTATAACCAGGATCAATGTGTGGGGGATGGGGCCGAGGGGCAGGGGTTGCCAGGTAGTAGGTATTTCCCCTTTTGGGGCTTGGTAAGGGACGAAAGTAGCAAGCCTTCTACCCTCATGAACTGCAGGAGTGACACAGCTGGGGAACGAAGCGAGGGGGTAGGGTTCTCAATGTCTTGGCAGGGACTTGGTTTTTAACTTTGCTCTTTTGTAAAAGGATTCTGAAGGAAACCAATAAAATGTACCTAAACCATCACTCCTGGTGTCTGAAGAGTCTGCTTATACCTCAGGCGTGCCTGCATCCCAACCAAGGGGTTGCTTCTGCACTTAATCTGTTGCAGTATCACTTGTGATTGGCTTTTGGAAAACTTCACTTTATGCCCATAAGAGAATGAGATAAGAAAGGGCAAATAACAACATAAGTACTACAAAGAAGAGTGGTGTCAGGGATCCCATGAAAGGATCTCGAGTATTCCTTCAGGGATCTTGAACCACACTTTTAGAGAACACTTTTTAAGAACTTTTCTCTCTCATCTCCTTCCCATCAGCTAGAATGCAGACCTTGAAGGGCACGAGCTAGAGCCACTACAAAGTAAAGCTTTCTTTGTTTGTTGAGGGTGGGGAAAGCATTGAAGGTGGTTTAGCATTCTTGGCCCTGCCCACTACTTATCAGGGCCTCCCCAACTCCTTGCCCCCAACGTCATTAGAAGATCAAAAACATCTCCTATGAAGTTAGAACTGATAGCCTGAGAGAGAGGTTCCTGGAAGAAATTTCTTTCCTACTATTTTGGCCTTTGCAAAGCAGGCACTATCTAAGAAATCCTTATTCCTTTCCAGTATTGTTCAGTCGCTTCAGTCGTGTCCAGCTCTTTGTGATCCCATGCATTGTAGCTCTCCAGGCTCCTCTGTCTATGGGATTTCCCAGGCACGAATACTGGAGTAGGTTGCCATTTCCTCCTCCAGTGGATGTGCCCAGACACTTGGCAGGTGGATTCTTTACCACTGAGTCACCTGGGAAGTCCAGTCCTATCCAATAGCTCCCTTGAAATCATTTTGGAAAAAATTATAAAACTGACTCTAATGGAAATCTGATACAGCTCAAAATATGCCTATGGCTTCCCATACTATTCAGAGTAAAAGACAAGTTTCCCTCTGGGACCTCACGGCCTCACAAAATCTGGTCTGGTTATCTTTTCAATCTCATCTATTTTTCTCCAGCAGGTGCACTCAGCTCCATCCAGGCTTCTGCTCAAAGCCTAACCATAACCTTCTTCCCAGAATGGTCTCCTCATAGACCTCTACCTGGCTTCCTTCCTTATCTCCTTTAGATTCAGCTTGCCTGACCACCTATTTAAAACTATCTCACTCTATCTCTGTTCCCTCCTATCACAAACAGTCATTCTATTGTTTACGTATTCAGTTGTCTGTTTCCTCACTTGAGTGTCAGCAACAAAAAGGGCAAGGGTCTTTATTTTGTTCCCTGTATCCTTAGCCCTAGGTGATCAGTAAAAGGCTTATTGATCGAATGGATGTATGCATGGCAGCAGAAGCTGGGAAGACAGAAATACAAGCTGGCACCCAAAGGAGGCTTTATGGGGGTCCTGTGGGGCTCTTCTCCCCTCTGCCTTTATTTCCATCCTCTGCTATGATCCCTCCCTTCGCGGGAAGACTTGCCTCCTCCAGCAGATTTCCCTAAGCTGAAACACTGGGAAATGGAGGCTCTCTTGGTCCTTTATAAACAACCACAGCAAGGACACTTCTTGATCTCTGAGAGGAAGATTACAGTAGCTAGACTTTTTGCTATATAGATAACATTGGATTTTACTGCAACTCCCATTCTCTGGTGTACTTACACATCAAATATTTCTGGAGATGGCTGAAACTCAAATGATAGCAGCTGATGGCCTGTGGAAGAGGTGACGTTACGGTGTTTTATGATCAAATCCTATGCCAAAGCCCAAGATCTACAAGCAACATGGGCGTCAGTTTAAATTAAATAGGTCTGGATTCAGAAGTATTGAATACAACTAACCCTGATATCTGTTCTGTACCTCCGCCCTCATCGCTTACCTGAAGGAAGGTAAGGACCCGCTCCTCCATCAAGCCCTGTCCCACCCAATCTCTTGCATGACCCCGCCTACAAGCCTGTTTCTCTGTAGCCCCGCCCCAACTCTGGCCCCGCCCCATCAGCTGACCGGCAGTCGGCCTTTGCCCCCTCCCCTGCTCGGTTCCTGCTTCCGGCCCGGCGCATCCTGGCCCCGCCCCTTCCGGCTTTCCCCCGCGCCCCGCCCCTAGCCGCACCTCCCGCTTCTTTGCTGACAGCTCGAGTTCCGCGCGCTGGTCGGGTGTCCCCGTGAGCTGAGGAGGGAACTTGGCTGGAGCGGCGCTGTCCTCAGCCTCCCTTTTCCCAGGCCCCGGAGCTGAGGCCCGAAGCCGGACCGCGGGGCGGCGCGACTCCCCGATCCTGGGCATGGAGGCCTTGGAGGCTGAGACCGCTCGGGCTGAGGACGCAGAGCCGGCGGCGCCCTGGGCTCGGCTGGAGGCCCCTGGCCGCCTCCTGCTGCAGGCGTTGCAGGCCGGGCCCGACGGGGCGCGGCGTGGTCTAGGCGTGCTGCGGACACTGAGCGGCCGCGGTGGGGAGCCCTTTGCCTGGGGCGGCGTCCTCGAGGCGCTGTGCCGGGAGGAGCCCGTCGTGGAGGGCCCGGACTGTCGCCTGGAGCTGTAAGTCGTCCGCCCGCGTTCCTCCGGCCCTGTCGGTGCCCTCATCCTCTAGGGTCGTGTGAAGCAGGAGCTGGCGCTACCCGCTGCTCTAGATGTGTTTTTAATCCCCACACACAAATAAAAGGTTTCTTTCCTGCCTCACATAGCCCAAGTGTCTTTGTGTGTGATGACAAATAGCAGAGTCACGTACTGAGAGGTTCAGAAGCGTGAAGGGTGGTGACCCCTGTGAGTTACAGGGACTGCCGAGGGGAGCACAGGGCTGCAGACTAAGCATTACTCAGCGTTCTGGAGTATCATTTTTACATAAAATTTCAGAAAGGTCTTTTTTTTTTCTTGTTTACATAAAACAGGTATGGATCTATTACAGGGTTCAGTTCAGTCACAGTTGGTCCAACTTTTTGCGACCCCATGAACTGCATCATGCCAGGCCTCCCTGTCCATCACCAACTCCTGGAGTTTACTCAAACTCATGTCCATTGAGTTGGTGATGCCATCCAACCATTTCATTCTATGTCGTCCCCTTCTCCCACCTTCAGTCTTTCCCAACATCAGGGTGTTTGCAAATGAATCAGCTCTTCGCATCAGGTGGCCCAAAGTATTGGAGTTTCAGCTTCAGCATCAGTCCTTCCAATGAATGTTCAGAACTGATTTCCTTTAGGATTGCCTGGTTGGATCTATCTGTAGTCCAAGGAACTCTCAAGAGTCTTCTCCAACACCACAGTTCAAAAGCATCAATTCTTCAGCGCTCAGCTTTCTTTATAGTCCAGCTCTCACATCCATACATGACTACTGGAAAAACCATAGCTTTGACTAGACGGACTTTTGTTGGCAAAGTAATATTTCTGCTTTTTAATATGCTGTCTAGGTTGGTCATAGCTTTTCTTCCAAGGAGTAAGCATCTTAATTTCATGGCTGCAATCACCATCTGCAGTGATTTGGAGCCCAAGAAAATAAAGTTTGTCACTATTTCCGTTGTTTCCCCATCTATTTGCCATGAAGTGATGGATTACAGGGTAGGTTCCAATTTTTGAGCTGAAATAGGAGATGTCAAAGAGCAGGGTCTAGTGTAGTGTAGAATAGATGCTCGCTTGTTGAGTGATTTCCATGTTGTCTTCACTTCCATCCACACTGACCCTCAGGTGCTGCCTTCCAGCACTCCCCACCCACTTCTGTCCGGCGCAATGTAGCCTCTAACTCTAGCCAGCCTGCCCTGTGTTCTTTCAGCGAGATGCTCCTAACGGTGCCCTCCCTCTGCCACCCAGGAAACCACTGCTGCTGCGATTGCCCCCGTTATGCCGGAGAAACCTGATGTCCCTGCTCATGGCTGTTTGGCCATCGCTGCCCGAAAGCAGGCTCCTCCCTGTGCTGCAGGTTGCGAGGCAGGATCCAAGTCCTGACCCTGATCCCTGGCTCCAGGCCCTTGGAGAATTTCTGCAAAGGGATCTGAGTGCTGGCGTCTCCACTGATGGAGCGTCCCCATTGTCTGAAAGGTGCCAGAGACAGCTCCAAGGCCTGTGTAGGCGGCTGGGCCAAGGGGGCAGGAAGTTGAAGTTGCCCCCGACTCCAGATTCTGAAGGAGAAGGAGGGCAGGAGGAGGACAAGGACTCCCAGCAGCCTGGGAAACGCAGGAAGGAGCCAGAGGAAAAGCCTGTCAGTCCTGAGGGGGAGAGGGCCCCCAAAAGGCTCCGGTGTTTGGAAAAGGAAGGTCATGAGGACAAGAGACCTGAACACGAATCTTTGGAATCCCTGGCTGATGGAGGAGGTGCATCATCCATTACAAACCAGGCTGTCATGGGACCTGAGCCCAGTGAGGCTGGTCAGAGTCTAAAGGATGCTAAGGGCCTACCTGAGAGTTTGGAGTTGCCCAAAGTTATCCAGGTACTAGGGTGAGGTGGCTGCTTTAGAGTGATCTTTTGGAGTGGAGGGTTCATACAGGGCAAAAGCTGGCTGGGACACTGTCCCCTTTGGAATGACTGTAGTCTGCAGAGCAAGGGGAAGGAGGTGGGCTTGAGGGAATGTCGTTTCTGCTCCACAAGCTTCTGAGAAGAGGGTAGGGAAGGGAGGGACTGGAGGTGGGAACCCTTGACCTAATGATCAGTATTGTGAGATCAGGGGTACCGGGAATAGGAAAGGCTCTGGAGCTACCCCTGCCGCCCCACCTTATGGGAAATGGGGGAGTTGTCCCAGCATCCAGCTTGACCTCCCAGCCCAGGGCCTGGTCTAGCCCCATCAGGATGGATGAAAAGAAGACAAGTCTGTTCAGGTGGATTTACATGGGCCCTTGTCTAGTTTGAGTTCTGAAGCACTTTGTAAAGTTTAGGCTTCATGTTCTGGCTCTCTTGAGTCATCTTTGCCCGCTAGCTCCCACTGACCCAGGGCCTTCTCTCAAAGGGGGCTGGGACCTGGCTGGGGCCATGGCCATGACCGGAGGCCATGCTGCATGGGTTGGGGCTTGGCAGTGACTGGGCTCTCCTCTGCAGGACCAGGTTCCCAGGCTGCAGCAGCTGCTCAAGACCCTCGGGAAGGTGACTTGCCCTACCTTGCTCCCTACAGCCCTTCTTCCACCCTTTCCTGGACCCCAGTGGTGCCCAGGGAAGCCCCAGTGCAGCGAGGCACAGCTGTTCAGTGGGGGTAGGGGGTGGGAAATGAAGGTCTCACCATCCGTGTGAAGGCTTTTCTTGGCCCACATATGTTGTTCTAACCCCTGGCAAGTAGCTCTCCAGTAGCACCTTCTGAGGTCCTCACCCCTCCACTCTGCCAATTGACTTGTCACTGAGGGCTCTGCCAGCCCTAACGTGGCATTCGCCCTCTCAGGGGTTGGAAGGACTGGAGGGCACCCCACCGGTTGAGCTGCAGCTTCTCCAGGAGTGCAGTCCTGGCCAGGTGAGTCCAGAAAGCCTGGCTGGCCCCGAGGACACGGTCCCTGTCTCCATTTAAATTTCTGTTCCCCTGCCTCATGTGGGAATTTGGAGAGGGGATTTGGTTGGGTTTTTGTTCTCTCAGGGGCAGGGGTCACCCACAGTGGTTTCTTTTAGCCCTTGGTTCCCATAGGGCAGCTTTCCCATCTTACCTTACCCTGGGGTGTCCTGGTCCCGCCTGTTCTGCCTGCTTGGCTTGAGACAGTTCAGCCAAGACAGGCTGAGTGTCCCGGGACCCTCCCCCGTCCTTGGCAGGTGGACCTGCTGTGTGCCCAGCTGCAGCTCCCGCAGCTCCTGGACACAGGTCTCCTCCAGCTCTGCACCTGGCTGCTGGCCCTGTCACCAGACCTCAGTCTGGGCAATGCCACTGTGCTGACCAGGAGCCTCTTCCTTGGACGGGTAGGTGCTCTGGGACGCACATGAAGGGTCTGGGACTGGTGGGGCGCAGGGAGAGAGTCTGAGCCCTCAGCAGGATGCTAGACGGGGTTCCCAGCCTGGCTCACATCTGGCCTGTCCTGGGTCCCGGGGGCAAGGGAAGGGCATAGACCCCTAGGCCATCTACCTACGGGGCATCTAACTCATCCCTCTTGGGCCCCAGATCCTTACAGAAGCTGAAGGGATATGGGAGCTGGGGAAGGGAGCTATCTGTGCTTTCCAACGGGTGGATCCTTGTGGGTCCTGGATAAAAGGGCTTTTCTGTCACTGTAATGTATGCGTTTGCGTTTAGTTGCTCAGTCTTGTCTGACTCTTTGTGATCCCATGGACTGTAGCCCGCCAGGCTCCTCTGTCCATGGGATTTTCCAGGCAAGAATACTGGAGTGGGTTGCCATTTCCTTCCCTGGGGGATCTTCCTGATCCAGGGATAGAATCTGCAGCTCCTCCTGCCGCATCTCCTGCATTGCAGGCAGATTCTTTAACCGCTGAGCCACTGGGGAAGCCTGGTGTATAAGCTTCTGAAATGAGTCTGATAAACATTTGTTGGAGGGAAGAAGCAATTAATTAATTGTTTCCTCCCCGTTGGCTGTAGATTGTCTCCCTGACTTCCTCAGCCTCCCGCCTGCTCACGACTGCCCTGACCTCCTTCTGTACCAAGTATCCCTATGCCGTCTGCAGAGCCCTCCTTGGCCCCGTGCTCCAAGCCCCAGGAATAGGTAATTTTAGAACAGGCCTCAGGCCCGGTAGCTCTGCCCTCTCTCTTCCCAGCACCCTTCACCTCCCCTGGGTGGTCCTGGCAGGAGTTGGGTATTCAAGGAGTAAAGATACCAGTTGCTTCCCTGACACTGCCGCCTGTAATGAGCTGGGCATTTTGTTCCCTGCCAGCCCCCTCCTCTCCTGCCGTCTTCTCCCAGACTTCTCTCATCTGCTGTCGCCCACTCAGGTCCAGCTCAAACAGAGTTACTGTGTTGCCTTACAAAGGACAAGGCCCTGGAGCCAGATGTGCAGGTTCTAATGCTGGGGTAAGTGACAGGCACCTCTGCTGGCCCCACCCACACCTCCTCCCCCTGGCCAAGCTGCTCTTGGCATTCTGGAATTGGAGCTGACTGGGCACCAGGCCCTGTGCCCAAAAGTGCCTGAAATACAGGCAGTGGCACAGCCGATGCCCGCTCTCACTGACCTGAGCCTGGCTTTGTGCCTTACCACTGTGGGTCCTTGTAAGTTGCCACACCATGTCCCTTCCCCAGCCCAGGGGGCCAGACTTCTGTGCCAGGCGCCCCAGGGAATGTGGAGAAGAGGCTGGTGCTGCTGTGCTTGAGTTCTCAGCATAGTTGGAACATGACATCGTGGTTCAGAGCGCTGGCTCTGGAGTCAGACGGACATGGGTGAAAACCTCAACCTTGCCTTTTATTTTTTTTATCTTTCAACTTTGCCTTTAAATGTGCAAGTTTAATCAGGTTGTTCTATCTCTCTGAGCCTCTGCTTCCACACATTAACTGTGTAGGGTTTTTCTAGATATTAAGTGTGATAATGCACATGAAGACCTCAGCACAGTATTTGGCACCTAGGAAGTGCTCAAATACTGTCATAAAATTGGTGTTAAGTTTGGGCATCAAATTGGGGAGTTAAGATACAGACATGTAGAAATAATGAGTAGGTGAGACCCCATTGGACATCAACATGAAATGTAAAATGCTAAGTATCAAATGAGAAGGGGACAATCTCCAAAAAACCACTAGCCACCTGTCTCCGAGGACTTTCTCTGTGCTTTCAATTCATTACTTCAGTCTGCGTGCAGTCCTGCGCTGCTGCCACCTTAGAGATGGAAAAGCTGAAGCTCAGAGAGGCTGAGGGAGGTGGCCAAAGGCCACAGAGCTACAGCGAGCACAAAAGCCTGGCCTCAGACCCAAGTCTGTGCACCCGGGAAGGGACACTGTTTCCACGTGACATCCTGCCTTTCCCAACAAGCTGAGGACAGGAGGTGCAGCTGGAGTGGACCTCACCGAGGGCTGGGCTCTGCAGGGATGGCTTGCCTTCTCTCAGAAGCCTCACATGTGTCACCTCACCCATCATTGTCATCATCCTCTTCCCTGGGTCGGTCACCCCTTTTTGCTCAGGATGCACTCTCGACTCTTGGTCATTTTTCAGGGAACCATTGTACCTCTCGGCCAAAGCTTCCACTGTCAGCTCCCAGGGGTCTGGGGCCATGGCTTTCCCGGCACTGCAGCAGCGGCTCCTACCTGGCCGCCAGCATCAGGGGCCCTGACTACATCCTCTGCGGCTGGGGATCTTAGCTGTCCCCGGGGCCTTGCCTTGGGGTAGGAGCAGTAGATCCCCGGGCTTGGTGGGAGGCTGAGCTTTCCTCAATGGGGCCTGTGCTTGCAGACAGATCTTGGAGCTGCCCTGGAAGGAGGAGACTTTCTTGGTGCTGCAGTCACTCCTGGAGCGGCAGGTGAGCAGGCTGCCTTGGGATGGACAAAGAAGCGCTGCTGTGCTGTGGGCGGGCGTGGGGCTCCTGGGCTTCTGACCACTTCAGTGACAGAATGGGCAAGCAGGATGGCAGCCCTCCAGGAGGGTGCCTGTGACACTGGGAGGAGGCTCCTGGGGCTTGAAAGGCCAGGAGCAGAGAGCTGACTGCATGGTGAATCCCAGCTGTGCCTCTTGCTGGCTGTGTGGCCTGGAGGAGGGACTTATTGATGTGTATGTGTAAATTTAATTTATTTTTGAATAGGTAATAGAGTCATATGTTTCCACTTTTGAACTGTATCCTTACAAGGACATAGTGAAAAAATTCCTCCCAGCCACCCAGATTCCCCTCCCCAGGGCTAATCGGTGTTACTAGTCACAGTGGAACCCTCCCAGAGACGCTGTATAAATACAAGGACACATGTTGAAATTTACTCTTCCCCTGCTTTTTACATAGGTTGTAACACACCAAGCTCTAAGCTGTAACACAGAGTGCCCTGTGCTTTGCTTTTTCCATCTAACAGGAATTTTGGCAGTTTTTCCATATACCGGTACATGAATCTGTCTCATTGGTTTATAATGCAAGTAGTTAGCCTCTTTATGCCTCATTTTCCTCATCGGCAAAAGGGGGGTGATGATGGTACCTACCATGTAAAACTGGGGTGAGATTTAAGTGGTATAATTGGGGTAGCATGTCCAGAACGGTACCTAGTGCCTAATAAGTGTTTATTAAGTTATGATTATGAAGAGCTGTTGTTATTATACAGGCAGGACTCCCTTGGGACCACTCTCTCCTTTTATCTTCAACCACTATGCCAGGCTAAAGATCCTCAGCCTCCCCTTGCTCCTAATCTGAGCCTGTGCAGCAGTGACTACCGCTTTTCTGAGCCCTGTGTGCCAGGCTTTATCTGCATAATAACATTAAATCACTTTCAAAGTCCTCAGAGTTCAGTATTATGAGCCCCATTTTACAGATGTGGAAGCTGAGGCTCAGTCTAGTTGAGTGACCTAAAGCTCAGTTTGGTTGAGGGTTACTTGCTTAGGAAGTGGTAGAGTTGGGGAATTGAATCCAGGGCCCTTTCTTGTGCTATTGCCCCATCTCCTAATGTGTGCAGGTGGAGATGCCCCCTGAGAAGTTCAGTGTGTTGATGGAGAAACTCTGTAAAGAGGGGCCAGTGGCCACCACATCCATGGCCTATGCCAAGCTCCTGCTGACAGTGATGACCAAGTATCAGGCCAACGTGAGTACTGGTAGGGCCACAAGTGTGGGGCTTCCCTGGTGGCTCAGTTGGTAAAGAATCTGCCTGCAATGAGGGAGACCTGGGTTTGATCCCTGAGTTGGGAAGATCCCCTGGAGCAGGGCATGGCAACCCACTCCAGTATTCCTGCTTGGAGAATCCCATGGACAGAGGAGCCTGGCAGGCTGCAGCCCATGGGGTCGCAGAGTCAGACACAACTGAGCAACTAAACACACACAAGGGCAGTTTCTGCTGCTTGATCCTGCCACGAGGGTGTTTGATGTTCGCCAGGGAGAAAACCCTGAGTGTAACAGGGAAACCACAAGTTCAAGTCCAAGAATAGGGGAGTGAGGCTGCTTAGGAGTTCGTTCATCCAGCCAACACTGCTATAGGCCAGGTGCTTTCTGAGGCATTAGGAATCAACAATCACAATATCACAGTTTCTGTCCTGGACTTGACCTCTGCACCAGCACCTACTGGGCTAGTGAGAGGGGAGAGAAATGATAAACAGATCATTGTAATAACTGTTAGCAGCCAGGTGAAGGTAAGCACAGGGCATCTGATGGCAGAGGAAAAGGGGGCAACTAAACCTTGTTTGTCGTGGAAATTGGTACAGGCTTCCTGACTCTTAAAGGATGGGTGGTAGTTAAAGGCCAAGGTGGAGAAAAAGGCATTCCAGCCAAATAAACTGTGTAAGCACTGAATGTCCGAGGGGATCTGCAGGTAGGTCATTGTAGCTGAGGCCTAAAAACCCAGGAGTGGATGGTCGTGGGAGAGAAGGTTAGAGAGCTAAAAGACTAAGCTGATACTTGTAGCCCTGCTATGTTCCAGGCATCCTGCTAAGCCCTTTATATATGTGAACTTGGTACTAGTCCTGTGAGAACTAGTCCTATGAGAAGATACTATTATTGGCTCCATTTTATAGATGAGCATCTCCTGGTCATGGTAGCATCTAATGGAAGTTAGATTTCTCAGGGAGTCATCTCCAATCATCCTTGGGGCCTGGATTTCTCTCTTCTAACTAACAGAGCCCAGGGGCGGGATAGGGGAGAGGAGGGATCAGCTGCTGGAGTCCTGATACGATTCATCCTTCTCTCCAGATCACTGAGCCCCAGAGGCTGGGCCTGGCTGCAGCTGTGGAACTCAACACCACTTTCCTGAGGAAGTCCCTGCAGGCTGCTCTGAGACATCTGACCCCCTGACTGTCCACCAGAGGACCACCCTCCCGAAGCTCCCTCACCGACTTCCTGAGGGACACTTCTGCCCTCAGCTCCTCACCCTGCCTCTTGCCTGGGGGTCAGGGCTGAACCTGGCCATCCCAGCGATCAACTGCCTCCCTGCTCCAGGCTGCAGAGGGGCTGGCAGGAAGGGACTGGGGCTACATGATCTGCATTACCGAGGGCTCCTGACCCTGGGCTCCCTCCTTGTCACTTCTGGGGACAGACACCGTTAAGATAGGCCTCAGCAGGGTCATAGCAGACCCAGAGTGGACAACGATGACACTCCAGGAGCCCCAGGGACATGTGCTCAGCACAGATCTCCTGTGCTCAAGTGTATATGTGATGATCCCCTGTGTTCTTGTTTCTGACTTGAATAATTTATCAATGGTATTTCATTAAAAAAAAGAGAGGTTCAACAATGTCTTATTAGAAGCAGTGCCTGTCTTCCTACTAACTCTTGTTATTTGTTGAAACCAGCCCACACCACCCCCCACCCCCTGCCCCACCCTGCTTAGTGACAGGGGGCATCTTTCTCCTTGTGGGCCAGGTGGTAGAGTTCTGAGGTCCATTCACATTCTGTGGGCCAGATCACGTGTGATACCACGCACCTGAGCCCTGTCAGAGCGGTCTGTGGAGTGGGTGAGACTGGGCATGCCACACTGCGGGAGAGGGCTTGAGGGCGGGAGTGACTCAGCCTGGAGTTGGGGAAGGCTTTGGGGCAGATGGCCTTTGGGGAGGGATCTGAAGAGCTCCTGGGGTTACGGTGACAGAAGAGGCAGAGAGTGTGCAGTATGTGGGCGCGTCTGTCCTACATCTCTATATTCCCACAGCACTTAGCGAGGCGCCCTTGCTCACAGTAAACAACCTATAGATGTTCCTGAATCAACTGTCAGGTGTAAGTTCATCACAAAACCTTCCTTGAGGCCTCCCCGCTGCAGGCTCTGAGCGGCCAAGAAAGAAACTTTTAGTAAAGCCTGCTTTTGAGACGTGAAACAGGTTCGCAAGGCAGGAGGAAGTGCGCGCCGGAGGTCTAAGAGACAAAAATGGTGGGGGGTCTGTCTGCATCCTCTCAGCGGCTGTCAAGGGTGCGATGCCCAGCAGTGTGACTACTGCGGTTCGATCCCTGGCCCTAGCCTCTTCCCTAAGGGCCTGGCAGAGTCTGGTGCCACGGGGCGCGCGGCTGGGGTCTTCCCAAGCGAGTCTAGCGGTACAAGGCACGTCGGTGGCGCCCCTCAGTGGCCGCAGGTGGCGGCGCTCCCCGGGATTGAGCCACCAGACTGACTACACTCAGGAGAAAAGCCGCGGGAACAGACATCTCTCGCGAGAACAAGGATCTTATTTGGGCGCATGCGCGAGCAGCATTTCTCTCTTTTCCGGTTATCGCGGCGTAGGGAACTATGAGGTTGGTGTTGCTTAGTCGTGCTATCCACGTTCATCCGCGCCTCTGGACGCCCTCGTGGGGAAGGAAACATTGCGGGCAGAAGCCCCGGGAGTTCTTGCCCCTGCTTCGTTGAGGGGCATTTCTTGTCAGGCTTCGGCCTGCGGGCCTGGCGTTCGAGTTGGCGCGCCAAGGCCGGTCTCCAGTAGGGTCTCTCTTCCCCGGGGTTGGTCCTTGGGCCCGAGTCGCTCCACTTGGGTGTCCAGAAACCCCCGGGGAGTAATCTCTAGGCAGCCCCCGCGCCCGAGGCTTCTGACACCCCCGGGGGTTGGTGCCCGGCTCCCGGGCTCTGACCGCTTGTCTTGCTTGTTTCTTGCAGCAGCAAAGTCTCCCGCGACACCCTCTACGAGGCGGTGCGGGAAGTCCTGCACGGGAATCAGCGCAAGCGCAGAAAGTAAGCGCCGGCCTCGGGGAGAGCCGCTTTGGGGAAAGCCGCTGGAGGCTTGTTATAACTTCGTTAACTTTTTTTTTTTTTTTTAAGGTTTTTGGAGACGGTGGAGCTTCAGATCAGCCTGAAGAACTATGACCCTCAGAAGGACAAACGCTTCTCGGGCACCGTCAGGTTGGCACCGTTCCGATCCCACCCAGCCCTCAGTGCCCCCGCGCTGCCCTGTCTCCTCCCTTGTGGCTCCAGTGGAGCTCGAGGCGGCCGGGCGCGTGCGGCACTGAAGTGCCCGGGTAGTTCAGACCCCCTGCTCCGGGCAGACGTGGCTGGACGGACCCCCACCCTGGGTCTTAAAAGAAGAGGGGAGGCGTGGGGAGGCTTTGGCCGAGCCCGCCGGCTAGTTTGAGAAGCCAGACTAGCTGTTGGTGAATGTGGACGGCTCTGGGTAAGGCTCAGTGGTCCCAGACCCTTTCACCTTCAGCCTTGGTAGCTTAGGGCTGGATGTGACCTATCCTGTCCCCCCCAAAATGCAGGCTTAAGTCCACTCCCCGCCCCAAGTTCTCCGTGTGTGTCTTGGGGGACCAGCAGCATTGTGATGAGGCCAAGGCTGTGGATATCCCCCACATGGACATCGAGGCGCTGAAAAAACTCAACAAGAATAAGAAACTGGTCAAGAAGCTGGGTGAGTGCCTGGTGTGGTAAATAGGTGGGGTACAGTGACTGCAGATCTCTTGGGAGTGGTAGAACATAGGGGTATTTCTGCTATTCGGATTTTAAAATGAAGGGGTAGAGTCATGACCAAGCATCTGCTGTGCTTGGCCAACTGGAAATTGAAACTTAGCCATGTGAAAAATTAATTTTTTTGCTTTGAGGGTTATTTTTAAGGGAACAAGGCCAGGTAGTGGTTCTTTGCTAAGCAGGTGAGCTCTGTCAAATTGACAGGTTAGGTGCTAGTGCCTTCTGCGTTGGAATTTCTATTTAGAGCTCCTATTGTTTCATTTTAATCTTTATGCTCTATGATTGGAGTGTTTTACAGATGAACAGGTTCTTCAGTTGGGTGACTAGAAAGTAGGAAGGTGGGATTTGAAACCAAGCAGTCTTAATTAGAGTGAGCCTTTTTCATTGCAACATGGATTGTGAGTCAGTGTGGACTTCTGCCACCTGGTTTCATGTGGATATTTGGCCAGTAAAAGTCCAGAGGATGGAGCTCCTACTGCCCTGAGGAGAGGATGCAGAAGACTTGGTAGCTGTGGAAAGGGTAGAGTGCTGATGGAGGCCACTTATGTGGTTGGGTCACAGAGCTCTGTTGAGAGTTGTCTTGAGGGGCCAGGTCCTAATGGCTTTTTCTCTCTACCAGCCAAGAAATATGATGCCTTTTTGGCTTCAGAGTCTCTGATCAAGCAGATCCCCCGAATCCTGGGCCCGGGCCTGAACAAGGCTGGCAAGTTCCCTTCCTTGCTGACCCACAATGAGAACATGGTGGCCAAAGTTGATGAAGTGAAGTCCACGATCAAGTTCCAGATGAAGAAGGTGAGGTGGTCTGGCTGGTTGCACAGATTAAACAGTGGTGATGGTGGCAGGGCCTTGCAGTTTACCCACATTCTGTGTGTAGAAGCCCTGGTTTGCATTTCTGTGGATTCTTGGGACTTGTGACAGTCACTTACAGGATTGAAGGTTTTCAAATAGCTCCGGTCTTCTAGGTCTGAGGGCAAAGCACTGCTTATTAGGGCACTGGAAGGGGGTGGAATGGGCCATCTGGCTTGTAGATGAGCCCACTCTCCACAGTTGGTTTCTTTGAATCAGGCCACCAACCTGATTTGACCTTCTCCCCACAGGTGCTGTGTCTGGCAGTGGCTGTTGGCCACGTGAAGATGACAGATGATGAGCTTGTGTACAACATCCACTTAGCTGTCAACTTCCTGGTGTCATTGCTCAAGAAAAATTGGCAGAACGTCAGGGCCTTGTACATTAAGAGCACCATGGGCAAGCCCCAGCGTCTGTACTAAGGCACAGCTTAATAAACCATACTAAACCCTCAGCCATGTCTTCTGTGGCTTTGGGGAGGGAGGGAGGGAGGCGCTTTGCTACCCTGCACTGATGAGCCAGTGATGGGTAGCCATTTAGTACAAACAAGAGAAGGCCTTTCTGCCCTCAAAATCATGGAGTAATGCTGAAACTTCTTAAAACAACCTTTATCTACTTGTGTACAAGGTGTTAAGTGGCTAAGTCATGTCTAAACCCTTTGAGACCCCATGGACTGCAGCATGCCAGGCTTCCCTGTCCTTCACCATCTCCTGGAGCTTGCTCAAACTAATGGCCATTGATTCGGTGATGCCATCCAACCATCTCTTCCTCTCACCCACTTCTGCTCTCAGTCTTTCCTAGCATCAGGGTATTAACCAAAGGGATTTGTCATTTTGGCTTAGGTTGTAACTATTACACCTAATCATCTGGTGAGCATTTAATTTTGGTTCTCCATGTGATAGTCCTGACTTGCTCCTCTGGTAATACAGTTAGTGATAAAACACCTAGGCCTGTTAACAGTGTTGCCAGTAGGTGTGGAGGGGGGAAAGCTGGCTACAACCGACGAGTTCAATTTCACTGAAAGGAAAAAGTTTTATTCCTAGTATAGGGTTGGCCAAAAGGTTCACTTTGGGTCTTGTAAGCTGGCACAGAAAAAAAGGAGTTCCCTGTAACTCAGATGGTAAAGAATCTTACTGCAATGCCTGGATCAGGAAGATCCCCTGGAGAAGGAAATGGCAACCCACTCCCAGCATTCTTGCCTGGAAAATCCCATGGATGGAAGAGCCTGGGAGGCTATAGTCTATGGGGTCTCAGAGTTGGACAGTGACTAACAGAACAAACTTTGGCCAACTCAAGGAAAATAGGAGCAAACTAAAGCTTGTAAAGTCAACTCCCACTGAAAGCTGGGAGTTAAGTGATTTAGGGGATTTTCTGAAGCTGTGTGGTTTTTGTTATCCAAAGAAAAAAGGCAACATGGGGAAAATTTATGATTTGGTAACTAGAGGAATAGAGTATGAAAGATAGTTCACAAGTGACTACATTTTCTGTCCTGTCTCTTATAAAGGTAAGTATAGCAAAAGGAAAACGTTTCAGAAAACGAAGATCGTGGCATCTGGTCCCATCACTTCATGGGAAATAGAAGGGGAAACAGTGTCAGACTTTATTTTTGGGGGCTCCAAAATTACTGCAGATGGTGATTGCAGCCATGAAATTAAAAGACGCTTACTCCTTGGAAGAAAAGTTATGACCAACATAGATAGCATATTCAAAAGCAGAGACATTACATTGCTAACTAAGGTCCGTCTAGTCAAGGCTATGGTTTTTCCTGTGGTCATGTATGGATGTGAGAGTTGGACTGTGAAGAAGGCTGAGCGCCAAAGAATTGATGCTTTTGAACTGTGGTGCTGGAGAAGACTCTTGAGAGTCCCTTGGACTGCAAGGAGCTCTGACCAGTCCATTCTGAAGGAGATCAGCCCCGGGATTTCTTTGGAAGGAATGATGCTAAAGCTGAAACTCCAGTACTTTGGCCACCTCATGCGAAGAGTTGACTCATTGGAAAAGACTCTGATGCTGGGAGGGATTGGGGGCAGGAGGAGAAGGGGACGACAGAGGATGAGATGGCTGGATGGCATCACTGACTCGATGGACGTGAGTTTGAGTGAACTCCAGTAGTTGGTGATGGACAGGGAGGCCTGGTGTGCTGCGATTCATGGGGTCGCAAAGAGTCGGACACGACTGAGCGACTGAACTGAACTGATAGCAAAAGGTATGAGAGGGATTAGGTGAAGGCCAGCAAGCCTCCCGTATTGGAGAAGGAAATGGCAACCCACTCCAGTGTTCTCTCCTGGAGAATCCCAGGGACAGAGGAGCCTGGTAGGAGGCTGTCTATGGGATCGCACAGAGTCGGACATGACTGAAGCGACTTGGCGGCAGCAGCAGCAGCAAGCCTCCATAAGGCGGGCCCCAAGTGCACCTTCGGTGGCCAATTCTGAGAGAATGATCACAGCCTGTGAGGTGAAAGCAAATCACTTCTGGGAGACCAACTGTGCCAGCAGCTGTGCTGTCATGAGCAGCATCACAGCAAAGCTAGGGTTTCCCAGAGGAGGTTCCTGTGACCAGCTGCATATAATTTGTGGGGTGCGAGACCAGACTGGGCTGAGGCCCCCACTGCCTGAGTGAATCCCAGCTCTACCACTCAGAAACGATGGGTACCTACTGAGCCAGCCTCGTCCAGAAAGCTCATCTGAAAGTGGAGCTGAAGAAGGTACCTACTAAAAGCATGATGTGCTTTGCACAGTGCCAGGCACTTGGTACTCAAACAGCGGTTATAAAATGGTAATTAGGCATAACTACGTACATGTGTGTTCTAGACCTGGCGCATAAATACCTGCTTGTCTGGCTCAGCTGGCTGTAGGACAGATGGAATGGAGGTCGTCCTGAGGACAGCTGTTTCATCAATGGTGATGCGTGGGGAGAACAAGGTGCCTTGAGAATCAGTTGCACCCTCGCACCCCTCCCCACCAGCCACTCTGTCTTGCTGTGCCGCGTGTGGGATTTTAGTTCCCCACAGGGGATCCCCACCAGGGATCTAACCCAAGCCCCCTGTGGTAGAAGCGCCAAGTCTTAATAAAAATAGTTATGGAAACTCTATGGGTAGGTTTTGGAAATTCTTGGAAATTTGAGTCTTACTGGATTACTGATTTGCATCACCTGGATTTAAAAATTAAGCCCTCCAGAGGCCCATAGCACCACACTAGAGAGCGAAGAGTGGGAGGCAGGACGGGAAAGCAGACTGATTTGATTATAAGTGACAGCCCAGCTATCTTAGCCAAGCCCAGCCTCTAGGATGACTCTAGACTAAAGCCTAGTGTGCACCTGAGTTAGAAATCTGGGGGCCCCAGTTCTCCAGCATTTGCTGTTATTGTTTAGTCACTAAGTTGTGTCCAACTCTTTTGCGACCCCATGGACTGTAGCCGTCCAGGTTCCTCTGTCCATGGGATTCTCCAGTTAAGAATACTGGAATGGGTTGCCATTTCCTTCTCCAGGGGATCTTCCCAAACCAGAGACTGAAGCCGTGTCTCTTGCATTGGCAGGTGGATTCTTTACCACTGAGCCACCTGAGAAGCTAGTGTTGGTTCTAGAGGGAAATAGAGAGCCCCCCAGAAACCTCATGACAGCGCTCAGGCTTTGTGGACCTGGCAAAATGATGGCCCACCTGCATCTTCCCTAAGGACATGGGAACGGGAACAGGGGGCAGGACTACTGGCCTCTCTGGGTCCCTGCTCTCCTGGCCTTTCCTTACAGCTTCCCACAGAACCCCAGGCAGGGAGAGCTACCTCTAGGAGAGAGTCCTAGGTTTTGGGTTCATAAAACCCACCTTCTTATCAAGTTCCTTCAATATTTTGAGACCTCAGAACTATGTAATTTTCACCCACCCTGAATCAGTTGCATTTGTATGTGGGAGTGGGGGTGGCAAGTGAGGAGGGCAGTCGAATTTCACTTCTTGAGTTTTCATGAGACTTACATTATTCTAATAGAAATTACCTGGAGGCTGTTTACTCCAGGAGCCTGAAGGCAATAACCCACGTGAGGATGATTCAAGCACCCAAGAGATATATTCACCTATTAGTAGAGATTGGATTTTGTATCCAGCCCTAGGCCTAGCACAAGGCAGGTTTCTCATAAACCAATTTCTGTCTGCAGGACACCCTTCCATCTGGCTGGGGCTCCAGGCACCCTCCCCATCTTGTGAGCAACAGTCTCGGGTCCCACCGATGCAGTGGACCAAGACAAGAGGCCACCTGATTATTTAATAGTATACTAGGTGGCTAGGCTTGAAGTCAGAAGACCAGGTTCAAATCCTGGTGTTGCCACTGACAGCTGAGTGAGAACATTTAACCTCTTCTGTTTCCCCATCACAAAATTGGAAGTTGGGCCAGAATGGTCTAGAAACTAGATTTCAGTGTAGGGTTGCCAGATTTAGCAAATGAAAATACAGGATACCCAGTTAAATTTGAGTCTTTTTTTTTTTGGCCACACCATGCGGCACACGGGATCTTACTTTCCTGACCAGGGATTGAACCCCTGCCCCCTGCACTGGGAACACAGGACCTCAAGAGAAGTCCCTAAATTTGAATTTTGGATAAACAGCTGTCCACTGAGTTCCCCATCTCCTCACCCCCTCTCCCCCCACACTGTGGTCCCAGCTGTGTGAGCACAGGAGAGCTCAAAGGGGAGAGGTTTTCCAGGCACAGAACAGGTTGGAATCCGGCTGCCCCCAGCGAGCAGCCACCCACTTGGGGAGCACTCACTTCCCTGAGGTTCTTTCCTCACGTGTGGGGTGCGGATGGGATGGTAAAACCCGTAGTGGCCCCTATGGACTGTGGGGATTTGACAGGGGCCCCATCTCAGTACTGAAGTCACCTGTGGCAAGTCACCGCATTAAAGAGATGCTGCAACACAGGGCTCAGGCCAGCGCTGGTCACACTTCCGTGCTCAACTCATGGGGTGGGGGGGGTGGCAAGAGAAAGGTTGGAGTCGGCAAAGCTTTCACAAGACCCTTGAATCATGTCTATTCTTTTAATGATACTTTTTTTTTTAATCTTTTGGCCACACCCCGTGGTACGTGGGATCTAGCTCCCAGACCAGGGATTGAATCACACCCCCTGTATTGGCAGCGCAGAATCTCAACCACTGGACCACTCAGGAAGTCCCAATACATACCTATTTTAAGTGTGGATAGAATTGGGTCCCACCCCCCACCCCAGCGGAGACAGGGCACACACCACACAACCACCCGGGCACACAACTAGCCCACAAACAAATAACTTTAATTTTTTTTTTTTTCAAGCAGGAGCCGGGCCTTCAGGCCTTCTGCCCCAGCCTTGTGCCACATGTATGATATAACCCATCACAGCTGGATTTTAAAAAATACACAAAAAATATATAATATACATTATAAAACCTAGGTTGGGTTTGGAGGTGGCCTGAGCAATATGCAAACTGTGAGGACCTTCAGGAAGCTCAGGGGCGGCGGAAGGAAGGGGCACAGTACTTCATATGAAACTCATAAATACCCACGGGCGGCGGCTGGAGGTGGAGGGGCCTGGGTGATGGGGAGGCATAACCAGCAGTCCCAGGTCTGGGTACGGGGAGCCGCCGCTCCAGGCCAGAGAGACCGAGGCGGGGAGAACAGAAGAGAACGGCGTCCCCCGAGGGTTCACCACCAGATGCAAGTCTCAGGCAAGAGAAACTGTCAAACCTTTCTACTGCCCGTTCTCCCTGGGCCACGGGTCTTCCCCGGGGGCTGGGACTCCATCTTCGGACCTGACCCTCAAGCCTGTTTTGGAGCCCGGGCCTGCCCCTGGGAACCTTTGCCCACAGGGAGGCTTCTCAGGGCGGGGCTGGGACCAGGCCAGGCAGGGAAGCTTGGATCTGACCAGGAAGCCCCCAGGGCCTGGATTTGCAGGCTGGTAGGGCCCTGGGGTCTGTTTAGACACCCACCCCAGCCACCCTGGCCCTTCAGTGCAGACTCCCTCTGACCCCTGTGGCTGGGCCCCACCCTATGGAGGTAGTGTAAACCTGGGCTTTTAGGGACAGGCTGCCCTGGGGGAGGACTCCCAACTTGCCCACCTCTCCCCCGGGTCCCTCAAGGGAGACACTGAGCCCCACTCTTGCCCTTCAGGGTCTGAGGATGGCATGCGGGGGCCTGCCCCAGGCCTGGCACACCACAGGCACACAGAAAACACGGGCCCTCTCTCTGCCCAACACGACCCCAGCTCGACACTCCCCCATCCGGGGCCTCTGCACTCCGGCTCCTCGCCCACCACAGTCCCCTGAAAGGTCAGCAGCCACGCACCCCTGAGCTGGAAGGTGTCCTCCCAGTCTTTCGAGGCTGGGCAGAGCTGGTGACGGTGGTTGGCGTCCAGCTGAGCTGGGCCCGGCGCTGAGCCCCGCCTCTCTCCTCCTTCAATGAAAGCGCAGAACAGTGGCAAGGAGTGGACGTGCAGGGGTGGCTGGGGAGGCCTCCCGGGTCCTGGGCCTGAGGCCTGGCAGGTGGATGAGTCCTCCATCCTGGACCCCTGGGGTGGGGGGACCAGGCAGGCGTGTGGGAAAGATACTCGTCCTGGATCCTGGTGGTGGTGGCGGTGGTGGTGGGGGCCAAGGGCACCCTAGTCTTTGACGAGTTTGTAGACGTGGTGCTGGGCTCCGTGCTCGCTGGTGGAGACTTCAAAGACGAAAGCAATGACGAGCAGGGTCTCCTGGGAGTCCCGGCTGGTGACCACCTGGGGGTCGGGTAGGAAGAGATGGGAGGTCAGGCAGCCCAGGGCTGGGGTGTGGGGAGGGGTCCTCCTTTCTGGGGCTCAGGCTCCTCCTCTGAGGAATGGGCTTGGGTACCCCTGCTTCAAGGCCCCTGTGCCCTGGTGCCCCCTAACCCCCGTGCCCCCTGTGCCCAGGTGCCCCCTGACCCACCCCATTCCCCCTGTGCCTGGGTGCCCCCCGCCGCCTCCACACCTGCAGGACGGTGAAGTTCTCCAGGACGCTGTTCATCATGTATTTCTCTGGCAGGTGCTTGAGCTTGTGGATAAAGTTGATCATGTACTCACACATGGGCGAGCGGTGGATGCGGTACACAAAGCGCCCGTTTTCCAGCCTGGCATACTCAGTCTGCAGGAGCCGGAGGGGGTGGGCGGGGGGCAGGAGTCACTCGGCCGGCCCACTCCCAGCAGCCGACCCCCCGGCCCCCTCCCTCGCTGTGGCCCCCCACTCACCTCTACCTTCTCCACTACCTGCTTGCCAAAGGAGCACACCTTGGTGGAGACGCTGATGGTCATGCTATCAGCCGAGCTGTACTGGGAGCTGACCCCATAGAAGGCGCCTGGGCCCTCCTGGATGGTGCTGTTGAGGTCGGCCTGGAGGAGAGAGCCGGGTGGCATGAGGTGCTGACCGAGGCCAAGGGAAGCATCCTGCCTGGGGACCCATCGCCCGCATGGTACCCACAGGCCCAGGCAGAGAGGGCAGGGGCGGGCCCAGGGGGCACTGTGCCCCTGGCGGGGGCCGTCGAAAACAGAGGAGCAAGGGCAGCTCACCCAGAACTTGACGAGGAAGAAGGCGTTGGGGGGCCCCTTCTCATAGAGCTCCTTCAGGCCACCCTTCTTCTCGGGGAACTTGTCGTATATCTGACGCACATCCACTGCCTCCAGGGGCGGGTCTGAGAAGGCGGGGTTCGTCTGGCCGATGTGCACAAACAGGTGTTTGCTGTACTGTGGGGAGGGCCCAGTACAGGGTCAGGAGAGCACACAAGTGTGCAAGCCCCGGGGCGGGGGGGCAACAGGCTGCACGGAGACAGACCTCCCCCCCGACCACGGTGTCCCAGCCCCACGACCCTGAGCGGCGGCCCCGGACCGCACAGACCCTGCCCCCAACCCCACGGTACCGTGTCAGGGTCTCGCTGCACCTCCATGAAGGCGGAATATTCGAGGAGCCGCAGCCGGGAGGAGGCGATGGTGCGGTCCTGCCACACGGGCACAGAGGCAGCAGCTGAGGGGAGCGGGGCCAGGGGCTCGTAATCTGGGAGGACGAGATGGACCCTCGTCGGCACGGGGTGCTGTGCGGTTACACGCAGAGCCGCCCCCGCCTGCACCCGGCCTGTGTGCAGCGCGGACCCTGCACCCCCGTGTGTTGTGGCCTCAGTAATGTACACCCGTGGATTTTCCCTTGTGTCACTGTTAATGTGTGTCCAAACAGAAAATACAAGGCAAGTGAAAAGGCAGACTTAGAAAACGAACTTACGGTTGCTGCGAGGAAGGGATAATTAGGGATGGGTATGTACACACTGCTATATTTAAAATGGATAAACAAGGACCTATTGTATATAGCACAGGGAACTCTGCTCAACGTTATGTGTCAAACTGGATTGGTGGGGGGCGGTTGGGGGGAGGATGGATACATGTATATGTATGGCAGAGTCCCTTGCTGTTGACCTAAAACCATCACAAGTGTTAGTCGCTCAGTTGTGTCTGACTCTTTGTGACCCCATGGACTGTAGCCCGCTAGGCTCCTCTGTCCATGGAATTCTCCAGGCAATAATTCTGGGGTGGGTAGCCATTCTACCCCAATACAAATTAAAAAGTTCAAAAATTTAAAATAAAGTGAAAATGGAAAAAGAAAAACTACCCAGAACCCCAATACCTAGAAGAAGTGAAACTCCGTGAAGATTTTGGTGTATTTTCCTAGAAGGAATTATATATATACACACCTATCAGTGTAACACTTTTGGTGGTGTGTACTTGTAACAGAGTTCTGGAAGCAACACTGTAAAAGGTAAGGGGCTTATTCCTGGCCTGTTCCGATCCCCTACAGATGTTACCCACCCCTCCCTCCCAGTATCCATACATGCGCGTGCGCACGCGTGTGTACACACACACACTCACTCACTCACTCACTCACTCAGGCCCAGGCTCTCCCGAGCACACGTGCAGGTGCTGAAGGAGGAACGGAGTGGCTGCCTCGAGCGGGGAACTTACTGCTGAGCGTTGGCGGCAGGGGCGGCTGGACAGGGTAAGTTGGCTGTGCAAAGGGCTTGATGCTGCAGACAGGAGCACGGGCTGGTTAGAGAGTCGCCCCCTTCCCCACCTTCTGCCTGGCCCAGTCATATGGGCCTCATCTGGGACCCCCGTAGGGAGGAACCCGGCTTCCTGTGCACTTCCCCGAAACGCATGCCGACCAGCTAACTCCCAAGTGTTTTGTTTGCTTCATGTGTTAACTTTTATGAAGTCTGGCTGCATCTCACAACTGATGTGCACATTTAATGTAGCATTTCAAACCCCACCCTGCAGACCTGCTCATTAAACCGAGGGCGTGTCTTAGGAAGAAATTCATCCTGGAGTTGAAGGAGCTGAGAGTACTTGGCTACCCGACTTGTTGACTGAAAGACTGACTCAGAGATTAACTGAGTGAAAAATAATTGTAAGATGGATGACAAGTGGTTGATGAATAAACAAACACATGAATGAACAGACAGAAGCATCAGCTCTCTGAACTGGTGCTCTCCAACCCTCTATTTTTAATTTAAGATTTTGCTCAGCTGTTGCTGGAACCCAGATGGGAAGGGAAGTCCAGCGCGGCTGACAGGGGAAGGAAGACGGTGGGGGAAGGCCATCTCCCAATACTCACTCCTGAGAGGGTCCAGGCTGCTGTCCCAGGAGAGGGGGGCTGCTCCAAAACTGCAGAGACGGGACAAAGGCCAGGGTCCCTCAGTATCCAGGACTCCCAGCTCACCCACCCTAAAGGCACTCCCTCACCCCAGTCCCACCTGCCAGGACCCCCGTACCCGTGAGGAAGCCGAGAAGACGGCCTGGGGCAGAGGAGAGGGTGGGCTGAACTTGTTCTGTAGGACGCTGGCAGAGACGATCTGGGCAGAGGACATGGACGCCATGCTCTGGAGGGCTTTGTCCTTGGAGACCTGGTCCTGGGGAGGAGAGGAGCCCTGTGAGGCCTCGGCCAGGCCAGAGACAGGATGGCGGCCTGCCTCAGGGGCCCTGTCCCAGGCCCTCGCTCCTACGTGTACATCATCCCTCTGATTACAATCCACAGTAAGAGATACTTTTATTTTATTCCATAACCCAGTATACGTGAAAAATATTTCCTTTTATTTTGCTTGTGTGTCAAACACTCATAGTTTCTATTTCATCAGCAGTTCTCAAAGTCTGGTCCGCGGACCAACGAAACACCAGCATCCCCTGGAAGCTTATTAGAAATCAAATTCTCAGGCCCCACTTCAGACCTAATGACTGAAACTCTGAGGGTGAGGCCGAGAAGTCTGGCTCCCTAAGCCTTCCAGGTGATTCTGATACAAGCTAAAGTTTAAGAGCCACTATCATCCATTAAGAAAAAAAAAAAAAAAAAACGCTGTTTGCACAGTCTATTACACTGATTTCGCAATCCATACTCTGAAAATTCTGCATAGGTGCTTTCCCACCCGCTGCCCTTCCCCCACCCTCAGGGCAGGGGCAGTGCTACTTACCAGGTTCATGGCCTGTGGAAGAGAAGGAGGATGGATTAGATGAGACACAGAGGAGCCCGGATGGGGTGGGGGGTGGAGGGCACGTCATTTCACCGCCCTCCTCTCAGTGTCCGCCTGGCTCTTGGGGTCCTGAGGGGCCCAGGGGAGCTCAGAGGCAGTTGTGGACCTTCCCCCAGCCCCCTGCCACCGGGAGGGAGTCCGTGTCGGCTGAGGGTGCCCCGGAAAGGGCAGGATGAGGGTGGAGGGGCTGGAGATCTAGTTAGGGGACCAAGCTGGGGCCCTTTGGGTCTGTCCACACCCACTGGGGCTGTGCTTCAGGCAGAGGAGCAGGGGCAGGAGGCGTGGTCTGCTGGGCAGCCATGGGCAGAAAAGAGGTGCAGCTTGCCCAGGCTGGGGCCATAAGCCCAGGCTCTGAGATCCTCAGCCACAGGGCCACCAGGATTGAGTGCCCAAGACAAGGAACAGCCATGCCTGCCAGTCCTCCCCACCCGGTGTCTCCTCCCTGCCCACCCGAAGTCCCCATGCAATTAGCAAGCAGCAATTAGGAGGAAGGAGAAAAGGAAAATGGAGGGGAAGAGAGCTGAGCCTCAGTGGCCCCCAGATGGTCTTCCTCTCCCTCGCTGTCGGGTGGGCTGTCCTCCTGGGCTCCTCCTGTCTCCAGGGACCGTGGCCCTGTGCAGCATGAGGCGGCCACTGGGCTTCTTCTGCTTCTCATATTTCTGAGACCCCCATGCTGCCCACCTATAACTCCACAGCCGGTTCCCTCTCCCCGGTTGGGGTCAGAGAGCAGCACCAGGCCCGGGCAAGGCCAGGCCAAGTGGCAGGGGACCCCCTACCTTCAGCTTGGACTGAATCTCCCGAGACTTCCGCCTGGCTAGAACCTGCAAGTGGCTAGAGACCTGTAGAGAGAGAAAGGAAAGAGAAAAAGAGCAGAAAAAACAGGAGAGGCCAGGATAGAGCTTCAGCCAGAAAACAGCCATAGAGGGGCTGGAGAGCCAGCCGAGGCAGAGGCCTGAGCCACGCAGACAGTGGAGGAGGCACCGTGAGTGAGAAGGGGGCTGGAGGCCCTGGTCAGGTGCCTGACATACCTTGATGCCAACCTGGTACTCCCGCACCTTCTTCCGAGCTAGAACCTGTATGTGGCTGGACACCTAGGGGCCGCCCCGTGCCCGGCCAGAGAGGAAAACACAGACAGTGAGGAGGCATAGCTGGGGTGGCCACGGGCAAGGAGCATCCCAGCCCTTATTCCTGGGACCAACTGTAAGTGGGGGGGAACTGTGGGGCCCCTGTGGGCAGACACCCCTTTGCACTGCCAATTCTGCTCTCTTTTGGCCTGTCTTGATCATGAGCCTACTGTGGCTTCCAGGACTACCATGTACAGTTGTACAAGTTGTTCACTGTGTAAGAGCACCTGACCAGTGAGGGCTAAAATCTAGCTCAAGCTCTGTTGGCCAAGCCGTGTGCCCTGATGCAGGGCTGCATCTAAAGCAAAGGAAGAGAGACCCCTGGAATCCAAGATGGCATCAGTCATACCACCAGCTGGAGAAGCTCCTGGATAGCCAAACAGGGGAGCTGCTAAGCTGGATAGTGACGCAGGATTTCGCCCCTAAAGGCACTGCTGGAGCATTTCAAGAGTATGACAACAAGTATGTCAATGTGAAGAAAGGAAGCCTTGCCAGACTTTCCACGTTGCTGGCAGCTTATAAGCTTTTCAACTACTGCCATTCTTACAAGGAGTTCAAACACAAGTGGCCACGCAAGTACCACTGAAGAGGGCCCGATGTGAAGGGACACTCTGCATTCCTGACCATGACCTTTGCCTGACAGCCCTGAATCCTTTCACATCCTAATGGAGAATTAACACCCATTAAAAGATGACTGGTAAAAAACAGAGGAAGAGCATCTTTGTATTCTTCCAAGAACGCGTGACTTCTTCCTCATTGGACCCCTTTTTTTTCCAATTGGCATCTCAGAGGCTAGCCATGGCCATAATGCCTCTGCTGGCCACCAGATTACCCATCAAGGCCAAATCCCTTACAGAAGGTCTCCCCTGAACCTCTGCCTAAGTCCTCCCAAGAAGACCCCAGCTTGCCAGCCTATGGAACTAGGCCTGGTCTCGCTCCTGCTTTGTTCACGCAGCTCCCTTCCCCAGCACGCCTTTCTTCCCCTCGGACTAACACATAGCAGTGTGTACTCTCTCTGTGTACACAGTATATCCTCTTAATTGCATTTCTTCTCCAGCTCCTCCTTCCTGAAGCCTCCCTCAACTGGCAAAACTGAGCTAGCCACCATCTGGATGTGTGCGCCTTGGGCTTGCACAACACCCCCTTGACATTGTCAAGGATCTGACCCTGAGCCTCAGAGAACTAAACGTCTCTGTTTTTTTTCCCCCGTGAAACAAGCGGGGAGGAACTCGAGGATCTTCTAAGCTGCTTCACTTTCAGTATCAGCAATTGCTGTTGGCTTGCCTTGCAAATTGTTTTTATCGCCACAAAGAAACAGTTTTTCTTTTTAATCATGGATTAAAAGTTACTATGTAAGGGCTGCTGGAAGGCCCCCTGCTATCTGGTGAGGACCCAAATGAGTGCTTCTCACCTCACTGCGCCCACGATTCAGACCTACAGCCAGCAAGATTCTTGATCACTTCACATCATGACAATAACCAGCATTTACCGAGCACAGCTAGTATTTTTTTTGTTATTAAATGTATTATTTATTTATTTATTTGGTTGTACTTGGTCTTATTTGCAACATGCAGGATCTTTAGTTGTGGCATGTGGGATCTAGTTCCCTGACCAGGGATGGAACCCAGATCAACTGCACTGAGAGCTTGAAGTCTTAGCCACTGGACTACCAGGGAAGTTCCACACAGTTACTATTGTTCCCGGCACTTTACATGTACCAACTCATCTGAGCTTTACAGCAATGCTAAGAAGTTGGCACTAATATTATTCCCAATTTAATATGATTGGGATGATGTGCCAAAGCACAGAGAGGTTAAGCAACTTATCCAAGGTCACACCGCTGGACCCAAGTGGCCTGACAGCAGAGCCCACTTGGCCACCACCAATAGGCCCTTAGCCCAGGACTTATCTCCAGATGGCCAACTCTGTGACAGCTGAAAGTCACATGGGACTTAACCCTAATGTAATATTAGCTGCGCTTTCAACATGCAGGCATTGTTGTTGTCAGTTAGTCGCTAAGTCGTGTCTGACGTTTTGTGACCCCAGCACTGTAGCCCTCCAGGCTCCTCTGTCCATGGGATTTCCCAGGCAAGAACACTGAAGTGGGTTGCCCCTTCCTTCTCTAGGGGATCTTCCTGACCCAGGGATCAAACCCACGTCTCCTACTTGACAGACAGATTCTTTACCACCGAGCCACCTGGGAAGCCCACGAAGGCACTGCACTTGCTATTAACTGCTGGGGTGGTGGTGGTTTAGTCGCTAAGCCATGTCCGACTCTCGTGATCCTGTGGACTGTAGCCTGTCAGGCTCCTCTGTCCATGGGATTCTCTAGGCAAGAATATTGGAATGGGTTGCCATTTCCTTCTCCAAGGGATCTTCCCAACCCAGGAATTGAACCCAGGTCTCCTGCACTGCAGGCAGATGATTTACCAACTGAGCTATGAGGGAAGCCCATTAATTGGTCTAAGTAGCTATAAAAAATAAATTTAAAAACTGCATTTTTTTTTCAGCTAAAAGTAAAATGAAAACCACCAAAAAACCTTGCATTGCTCTTTGTGACACATAAAGACACACCTTATTCTCACAACCATAGGTTGGGTCCCTCTTTGAGGAGATATCAGACATCAGAGCTCTAATAATAAAGTAAGAGGAGTGTCACCCTTGCAAAATGACAAAAGCCAGAGGTTTTTAAAATCCTGAGCTTACCAACAGCTAGTATGTAAAATGTCATTGTACAGCCAGCCTTCTTGGGATATCTGGCCAGGAGCAGGTGTGATGCTGGACCCAGAATTCAGGGGATCTGCCACCCTCCCTGGGTCTCATTTAAAGATGCCTGGGCCCCTTCCCACTCTGACCAACAGGTTCCTATAAACACGTCTTTTGGGTGAAGCAGGACACACCTGCCCAAGACAGTCCCCTCTTCCTGTGCCTGGGATGGTGGTCTGTAATGACTATAATGGGATTTCCCTGGTGGCTCAGATGGTTAAGCATCTGTCTACAATGTGGGAGACCCGGGTTCAATTCCTGGGTCGGGAAGTTCCCTGGAGAAGGAAATGGCAATCCACTCCAGTACTATTGCCTGGAAAATCCCACGGACAGAGGAGCCTGGTAGGCTACAGTCCATGGGGTCGCAAAGAGTTGGACACAACTGAGCAATCTTCACCGTAATCCTTCACCGTAATGACTATAATACTAATAGCAATAGAAGTGGCAAATTTGTACACAAATACACGCTGTTTTACATTTAAGCTAACTGAACAGCTGAGGACAGAGGCTGGGAGGTGAGGCATCCCCTGCCCGCAGGTAGAGGAGCAAGTATTTGAAGCCGGGGGCTGAACAGCTAGTATTCCTCCCATGGCCCCAGGCTTCAGGGAACTGGGCCCTGTCTGTCCGGTTCTTGGCGGGATCCCTAGTGCCGGGAGACCACAGTAGTAGCTTCAACGATTTGCTAAATGAATAAATGCTGTACGGTCTGAGCTGGCCCAGGGACTTCCGTGGTGGTCCAGCGGCTAAGACAGCGAGCTCCCAATGCAGGGAGCCCTGGGTTCAAACCCTGTTCAGGGAACTAGATCCTGTGTGCCACGAGGAAGACCTGGTGCAGCCAAGTAAAATGAAATAAATAAGAAACTAACGACGACGACGACCATGCGCGGGCCCAGGCAGAGTGACTAATAAGGCCTGAACAATGAGGGAGCAATTTCCACACTGGGTGAGTGGACCCAGAACCTTCCCTGGAGACAGGGGGGATCTTGGGGGTGGGTGGCAAGGCCCAAATCCCACCCAGAGAAGGAGGTTCGGGCGGTGCTGACCTCGGTTCTCCAGGTCCCTGACTCCAGCCTGCCTCTCTCACCCCACATGCAACCCACCCTAAAGGGCTCCGTTCAGGTTTCCTCCCTGGACTGGAAGCCTAGATGACTAGCTCCCAGATCGCCAGTTTCTTCCGTGTCCACCATCGCTACCCACGGTCACTGCCCAGGCCGCAGCTGACCTAGGTCCCTGCCTCCGCCTGGCCCTCCCTATGCACTGCCTCGGGTGTTCGGGGCAGACAGGCCTTAACAGCTGCCACTCCCTGATCTAGTCCCTTCCAGGCCCCCAGCTGCCCCCAGGGAAACCTGGCCCTCAGGCGCCAGCTCAATCTCTCCACCCCTCCCTCCACACACCACACCAACTGAAATCTCTTTTCCTGTCCAGTGGATCCAACCTGCCAAGCAACCTTAGGAAGTTACTTAACTTTCCTGCACCTTGGTCTCCTCACCTGTAAGAGGGAGATAATTACTGTACCCACTTCACAAGGCTGCTATGAGGACTAAATACATGAACACAAAGTCAACTCTGGAGGCGTTAACAATTATTTTTTGTACAGCCAACTTCCTTGGCCTGGAAGAATCATCTCCCTTTCCTCCTGCCTGCCTAAATCTGTTCCTTCCTACAAAAAAAGTCATCTTGAGCATCGTCTCCTCCAGGAAGCCTTCCCAGCCCTTCCTCCTCCCTTCCCCTGGCTGGTCAGGGTTAGATGCTTGTCCGATAGCGCACACTCCAATCTCAGCCATGCCGCCCTCCTCTGCACTCATCTGTCCAACTGTCCGTCTCCCTGCCTGGTCAGTGAGCCACTCGGGGCAGGGACACACAGCTGCCACAGTTGCCCAGCGATCTGTGGTCACTGAACCAAAGATCTGGGGGAGGGGGGCAGTCACAAAGGACAGCGGCGACTTCCCTGGAGGTCCAGAGGAGGAGGAGACTCCTCGCTCCCAATGCGGGTGGCTAAGGTTCGATCCCAGGTCGGGGAACCAGGGCTGAGTAATGGGGCGAATCCAAGGAAGTGGGCAGGGAAGTGGGCTAGCTCGGCTGGGAAGGGGCTGAAGGAGGCAGGGAAGAGGGTGTCTTTTGGGGTGGGGGGTGTGCACAGTATAAATCATCTCTTACCTGTTTTCTCGTCCTAGTCTTTCCCGTCCTCAATTTAATATAGCGTGCGATCAACTCATTTCGACCTAGATTGGGATAAGAGGAAAATGGGAAGTGGGCAAAGAGGAGAGCCCCTCCCCAGCTGGAAACCACACCACGCCTGTTCCCCCATCTCTGTCTCAATTCCAAACCATCCCCCTCTCTGCCCCCCAAGGGGCACAAGCAGGGCAGCTGAAGGGGAAGTCCCAGGGCTCCCCTATGGCCTCCAGGACCTGGGGGGGCTGCTCATTGGGGGAGGGGTTGCAGAGCAGGAGGTGGAACAATGTCAGGCGGCCTGACGGGCTTTCCCTGCGAGACAGACAGGGGCAGGTGCGGCCGAAGGGCGGCAGGACAGCTGGGCCCCCCACTCCCAGCCCCGGGCAGGGCTTCCTTCCCCCTTGTGTTGTCAATGAGGGTGTGTGTGTGACGTCTCTTCCTGGGCACACATCCCTGTGTGTCTGTGAGAATTCTGGGCCCTGGGTCCCTGTCCTTCTCTGGTGAAACAGGCAGGAAGGACCGGACGGTCCCCAGCACGCCTCCTACACCAACAGCCTGGGTCAAGAGGTGTCACTGAGCGCATCACCATGTCCTTGAGCCTGTCACCCCCAAGTCACTGGTTCCCAGTGTCTGTTCCACCCTGTGAGAGCGGGCTCAGCCCGGCAGCCTTGGATGCGGGGGCTCTGCTCTGCACCCCAGACCCTCGGGGGACCCAGAGGCTGGCCAGTGTCCGAGGGCTTGGCCCTGTGAAGCGAGGGGTGGTGCTTGGGACACACGGTGCAGTGTATGTCAGCATCCTGGGGGCACACCCCTTACCCCCAACTCCAGGCCCCTGCCCCCCAACTCCACAGCCTCCGCAGAAGGGCCACATTCTCCAAATTCCTCTTCCATGACAGAACCAGGCCCACTGCCCCTCCCTTCCTGCCTGCCCCCTCCACCCCACTCCCTCCACCCTGTCTAAAAATACCCTGCGGGGCTGCCCCGGCCATCTGGGAGGTGGTGGTGGGGGCAGGTGGCCCCCATCCCGGGGAAGGCACCCGGGAACACCTGCCCGCCCCACGAGTGGGCCCGGGCTGGCGGTGGGCGTGTGCCCGTGGGAGGAGAAGGGGACCCAGGCAGCCCAGCTGTCTCCCTTCTGCTCCCCCCACGGCGCTGCACACCGGGCGCAGACGGGCTGACGGCCTGCCCCACTCCAGAGAGCTGGAGGATGCTGGCAAGGAGCCAGGAGCAGAAGGGTTGAGTTATCCCAAAAATGCAGCCCTGGGAGAGCCCTCTGAGGAAGGAACGGGGTGGGGGGGACACTCCCTTCTGAAAGCAGGAGGTGGGCCAGGTGGCAGAGGGAGGCAAGCAGGAGGCCTGGGAGGAGGTGAGACCCTCTTCCCCACACGGGCCCTTCCCAGAGCAGGCCTCTCACCACCCTGCAGTCCCCCTCCCCGACCCACCCATGATGGGGGGAACCCCTGCTCTGCACTGGGATCCCACCCCAGGCCTCAGCCCTCGGGGGGCTCCCCAACGTCCTCCTAGGAGAGGGACCTGTGTTCAGGTCCAGACCAGAACACACCGAACTGACCCAGTTTCTGGGGCCCACTGAGTCACCCCGAAACCTCCAGGCCAGCAGGGGCGAGGAGAGGAGGGGCAGCCAGGGGGTGTCGCGCGTGGGTTGCACTCTGGTGGAGGGGGCAAGCCTGGCCTGTTTGTGAGGAGGATCCAGACACACAGGCTTGCACGCCCAGACTCGCCCGCCCGCCCGCCGGCCCGCCCTAGGAGGGCTGGAGGCCCCGCAAGGACTTCGCCAAACCGGTTGGGTGAGGGGGCAGAGAGCAGGGGGAGGGGCGGGGAGGGCCAGGCGCCTCCCCAAGTCCGGCCCAGGGTCCCCTGCCTCCCCGCACGCACCATACATCTTGCCCTCGTCCGACAGGATGATCTTGCGGCGGCCACAGGGCGGGTAGATGGCCAGGGCCTCCTGGAAGCTCTGCTCAATGTCCGGGCTCCACACGCCCTCTGCATCGTTGTCCAGCCCCTTGTCCAGGCCCTCGGGCCCATCCTCCCGGGCCTCCCCGGGGCTGCTGCTGGCATTCCAGCTGTTGGACGCTATTGTGCTGGTTGCTCTGGGCTCTGGGCCTGAGCCCACTGGGCAGCCTGAACCTGGGGGGCAGAAGCAGAGGGGTTAGGTAGCACAGGGCCTTTCCAGACAACAGCAATCTCCCACCCCGGGGCCGGGCCAGTGCTCCAGGGTGGGGTGGTTTAGTCAGTGTGACCTTGGGTGAGTGACTCCACCTCTCTGAGCCTTATTAAAAGGAAGGAAGGGTCTCCCTGAGATTGTGAGGGTTAAAATGAAATGAGATTCTTTCATTAACACTCAAGACATGGTACTAGTGGAGATCAAGAGCAACAACAAAATGCCTTATACCTGCACAGCGCTTTTGTGAGGAAAAAGTACTTTCAGAGAAGGAAATGGCAACCCACTCCAGTACTCTTGCTTGGAAAATCCTATAGACACAGGAGCCTGGTGGGCTTACGGTCTATGGGGTCGCAAGAGTCGGACACAACTTAGCGACTAAACCACCGCCACCTGCACTTTCATATTCATTCAACCCTCAAAACTAAGGTGGCGTTGGGGGGGTTGGCGGGGGGGTGGCAAGGAGTGATGCCCATTATGCAGATGAGGAAAACAGGCTCACAAGACCATGCAGCTGCCAAAGGCACCATGACGAGGAAGAGAGGAGGACCACACGGGCAGGGCCAAGGATTTCTGCGGCTCTCAAAAGGGCTCCTTGCCTCTAGCCTTGACTCTCCTCCTCGTCATCAGGAGTCCTGATCAGGGACCCCCACCCGTGGGCTTCCCTGGTAGCTCAGACGGTAAAGAAGCTGCCTGCAATGTCGGAGACCCAGGTTCGATCCCTGGGTTGGCAAGATCCCCTGGAGAAGGGCATGGCAACCCACTCCAGTATTCTTGCCTAGAGAATTCCACGGACAGAGGAGCCTGGCAGGCTATACAGTCCATGGGGTCGCAAGAGTCGGACACGACCGAGCAACTAACACTTCACCCCTTATTCTCCCCCAGCATCAACCCAACCCTGCCAAGGACCTGCCATAAGATGAGGGTTCCTGATCCAGGGAGGGTATGGTTTTGCTTTCCTCAAAAGCTAACTCATGAGAACCCTGCCAAGGAACCTAATCTCAGGGCAGGAACTGCCCTAGGAATCCTGGAGAATGGAGCGACGCTGGGGGGTAAGGGAGCAGCTGAGAAGGTGCTGGGCTGACAGCCTTGCTCAACCCCACCCGTTCCTCCATCCCACTTCCTGTTCCCGCACCTCCCGGCCCCACAGCAGCCCATAAACCACCCACACACCCGCCCCTGCCCTGGCCCACATGGTGGAAGGGCCAGGGCTCTATAAACTCTGAGTTCCCTGCACACGCCGAGCTGGGTTATTAAAGCAGACCACACCCAGACAGTCCCCCAACACACACAGCCCTTCGGCTCACCCCCGGCCCACTTCAGCCTTAGAACTGCACGTCCAGGGCTTTCTCAGGGTCCAGGGAGCTGCAGAGCCCCAGATGGCTAGACTCTGGGATGTGCTCTGGGCTGAACAGAGAGAAGGGAGCCAGGTGGGAGACCCCCACAGAAGCCAGGGAAGAGAATTCTTTCCCTTCAAACAAGAATTCCAGGTCCTGCCAAATGGGTGGGGTTCTCCCTTTGGGGACCACCTATTTACTCTGGAAGGCGTGAAGGTGGCTGCTGGCAGCCTGGGAGGGCCTGGCGGGGGCTGCTGCCTGAATGTCAGGTGGACACAGAGTTTACATTCACGTCACTACAAACAACAGCACCTGCATATGGCAGGCACTAGTCTAGGACTTGACACACACTGACTCACTTCATCCTCACCGTCACCCATGAGGTGGCTACTATTATTATTTCCACTTTTCCGATGAGACAACCAAGGAACAGAGAGGTTAGGCAATCTGCCCAAGGACACGCAGCTAGTGCATACTAAAGCTGGGTTCTGAACACAGGCAATCTAACTTCGGTCTCTTAACCAAGATGAGAAGTCCCACCATCTGCAGACAGAAAGGAGACCCAGCTGTCACGGCAACCATCCTCAGTCTACCTAGTGGGGTCTGGGCCACGGGATCTCCTCAACCCAGGTGGCTGGAGCAACTTCAAGGACCCCCAGGTTACTGCCATAACCCTCCCTTGGAAGACCTTCAGGACACAGAGGGCAGCCATGGAGAGAGGAAGCCGTGCTCCTGACGGGTCGCAAGGGCCACACTTCTCTATTCAGCCCAGGAACTGCATCCCCACCTCCATCCCCTCCTCAACCCCTTGAGACCAAGTCTATGTAATAAAGCGGGGAGGGCAATGCAGGGTGGGGGGATCACAGCGGCTCCTGTACTGGGGTAGTTGGGATGCAAAGCCTCCCCCAGGTCTGACAGTGCCACAGATGAGTGGGCTCTAGAGGGGAGGCAGATGAGGGATTACGATGAGCTAAGACCCCTCCCAACAGATTCCTCAGCCCATTTCCCCCCAAATCCTTCCCTGAGGCCTCCCTCAGAGCAGCAGGGGCCCGGCGCATGGGGGGCCCTGCCAGCCCCAGACTTTCCAAAGCCACTTTCCTGCCTCCCCCAAGTCTCTGCCCGCCTCCCCTCACCCAGGCGGCGGGGGGCCCCCCCTTCTCAGGGTGATGTCAGCCCCGCCCCGCCCCCCGCAGGAGCACTGTGGCCAAATATGGCGAACACAGCAGTGCTTGGGAGCTGGGACAGACTGGGGGGGGTGGGGCGGCGGCCCCTGGCTGGGACTGCTGGCAGCTGGCGAGGGGGAGGGGAGCCCCGGGGGGGCGGCCGCAAGGACAAGTCAAGGAGAGAAGCGGGACCACCGTCCCTTCCACTGGCTCACAGGCTACATGCAAGACCCACTTTCCAGGCACACTCCTGGGGGCCCGCAGGTAACTCCCCACCCCACACAGCCATGCCCAGGAGCACCATGTGTGCAGGTTATGCTGCTGTGTGGGTGCCCAGATTGACACCCAGTGAGAATATCTGCACCGCCCCACCAGAACGAGGAACACCCGGGGCACTGGCAGGTGGGCAGTGGCGCCTGGCTGGGGGCTGAACTAGGGTCTCTGTCCTACCATGTCACTCAGGAGGGGGTCACTGTGGAGAGCCTGGATAGCCGCTCTGGCCTTCCCAGAGTTACTGCCCTGGGGCGAGGACAGAGAGTGGGCCCCCCTCCTTCTCTTAGACTCCAAACCACTGGGACTCAGCCTGCGGGGAGGGAGGAGGCTACGGGCTCCCCTCAGCCAGCTGCAGGACTGGACTGAGGCCAATCCTGAGGCCAATGGTGAAGGGGGCTGACCCCAGGGATGCTAGCCCCACTCAGCTTAGGGTTTGATCTGCCCTTTCCATGGCGGGGTTTACAGGGGTGGCAGCCCCCAGCCGCTCACTGTCGCTGGCCCAGGTGTGCAGAGCCTCTGCGTTGCTCTCAAGACAGGTGGGAGAAGGGGGAGAAAGACCCAGGTGAGGGGCAAAGAGGTGGAGGGATGGGGGGTGCAGGATGGGGGAGAGTCTGGGAGTGGGTGAAGAGAAGACAGCCAAGAAAACTGACAAAAGAGAGGAGACGGTCAGAGAGTGAGAGACCCAGAGAGGGAAAGTTGGAGTGAGAACAGGAGGGAGAGAGTGAGATCCGGAGAGAGACTGACAGACGGAACAGGTAGACTGCTGGAGAGAGTGGGCTCCACGGACACTGCGGGGAGGGGGCGAGGGACCCTGACCAACAGAGACACAGAAAGACAGAGACCAAGATGGAGAAGACAGGAGGCCCAGCTGAAAGGGGCCAATCAATAAACCAAGACATGGTCAGGCTGTGCGGAACGGAAAACCAGAAGGTGGGGGGAGAGAGAAAGAGACGGATGGAGTCAAGGACAGAAAGACCCCGAGCCCCGAGCAGACCAAAGGGGAAGGGAGGAGTGACAGGGAGCCATCGCTGGGGCTGGGGCCGCATCCAGGGCGACGGCCCCTCCTGGCCCACCGCTCCCCACCCCTCCTCTCAGAGGACCTCCCCTCTCCGCGTTCCTGCAGGGCCTGCGGGCCTCTGTGCTCTCATATGGCCTTTACCTTCGATCTGACCAGTCACACCTGCTTCCCCTTCTCCCAGGGCCTTGGGAGGTCAGAAGATGCCTCTGGGTGGTGGCCAGGTGGGAGATAGGAGGCTAGGCGAGCAGGCTTCAGGGCCCTGAGGGAGATAAGGGGTACTCTGCAGCCCACTCCCCTCCCTGGGGCCAGACCTGCTGGAATAACTGGCTGGACAGCTCCAGAGGTGGAAGCCAGGGAGGCCGGGGCGGCCACAGAGGACCTAAACACCCACCCCAGCCCCTCCCACCCCACCAACTCCAAACCACCCGCCCTCTACTGCCTTTCAAGTGGGGGCAGGGACAGACTTGAAGCTTGGGCCTCCCCAGAGCCTGGGCCTCGTGGGAGATGCAAGCCAGGCCAGTCCAGGCAGGTGTCAGCAATCCCCCCCACTCTCCCCAGGTAGCGGCCCCACCAAGGAGGCGACTGAACCGCTGTCTGCACTGGGGGTAGAGGCAGCAGCTGTCCGCTCCTGCAGAAACTCAGCCCCCAAAATGCTCTCATGCTGAGTGAGAACCTCACTCAAAGGGTGGGAAGATCAGGAAATCAGCAGTTTCATCCCGAATGCCCTGCCTCCAGACCAGGGCAGGGCAGGGCAAGGCTGACCGGCCGGCGGGTTGAGGATGGGGCCGGCAGTGGAGGAAGGCTCGGGGAGCCTCCCTGCCCCCATCCGTCTTTCCCTCCTTCCTCCCCACCCACCCCCACCGCGGGGCCAGCTGTTCTCCAGCTGCCAGAGGCTCCCACCCTAGAAGTAGCTGTGCTGTGCTGGGACAGGGAGCGTAGGGCGGGTGGGATGCGGATGGTGTCCGCCGCCCCCACCTCCAGCCCAAGGACCCCACACCCCCCCTCAGGGATCCTGCCAAGTGACCACGCCCTGCCAGGCTAGGGAGGGAGTACCCGCCTCCCTAGAGCCGGGCTGAGATTTTTACAGGAGGAAGCAATTTGCAGAGCCCACTAGGAGGGAGGTGAAGGGGGCTCCCCCGCTGCCCAGCTTATTAATGTGCTTCCAATTTGGGAATCCAGCCTCTGCACCCACCCACCCCCTCTCCTAGGGCACAGGCTTCTCAGGGAGTCGAGGGGGCAGGGAAGCCCCTGTAGGCTTCTCTCTCCAAGGCTCCCCCTCACTGTCTCCCCGCTCCAGCAGTGTAGGAGGGAGGGAAGGGGCTCGGAGCCCTCAAACCTCCTGCAGAGAGAAGGGGCCCACTTCCCAGACTTCACCCCCCACTCCGAGCCGCTGTCCAGCCTCTTCATCTCGACTCAGTCCAGGAAGGCCAGGGATCCAGGCTGGAGAGGGCGGGGGTGCAGTAAAGGGGTGACTCTGGGTTTCGCAGTTCTCACCGTGTCAGAGGGCCCCTTGGACTCTGGGTCACCCACCGAGATGTGACCCATCCCTCAGTTGGTTGCTGCCTCCTCGGGAAAGTCACACTGTCAATGTTATGTATAAACACAGAAGCTTGCCCTGGGCCCCTCCTCTCTCTCAAACATACACACTCCTGTTCACAGCCACTGCCCCGCACAGCCACTGTCACCTGCATCTCTCATTTCTTTCCTTTTAAAAAAACATTTTTTGGGGGGGCTGCATGCAGCCCTACCAGGGATCAAACTTGCACCCCCTGCAGTGGAAGCACCAAAGTCTTAACTCCTGGACCACCAGGGCAGTCCCTTAATTTTTTTTTAAATGGTGATAAAATATACACGATAAAAAAAAGTACCTTTTTAAAGTGCACAATTCAGCAGCATTAATTACATCCTTTGTTTCTAACAGGTTTTTTTTGTGATCTGCCACGATCACGGGGTCACGGGCCCTCAAATTCAACACACACGGCATCCCACGCCATACATGCCACAGCCCTGAAGGGTGTCACCCCCACGGCCCCACTATCTCAAACCACCACAGATGTGACCGCCCACAGGGTCAGTCTCACCCCGCAAGCGGCACCAACCCTCGGCATGTGGGCTTTCTTTCTCCGTCTCACCCACACACCTGATTTCACGCTCAGCCATGGCCACGGCTTCTCAGCACTCGCATGCTGCACTAGGTAGAGTCCATCATGTCACAACGGCGTCTCAGCGTGTTATACGTGAGCACATCCGGCCCAGTGTGCCTCATTCTGCCTTGGACACACACAGCATCACACGGTCGCACTGGCCCTCACAGGTGGCGCATCGGCATCCCAGCCAGTCAGTGCCGGACAGGGATGTGAGCTCACACCACTGGTCAAGCAGACGGGTTCTTTCATAAACCCACCCCGTGTGATGGCCCCTCACACACACAGAGGTGCCCTACACACACACACGCACGCATGCAGATCAGTCACACACTGAGAACGTCACAGCGTCTCTCACATGCATGTTACAAAGTCACAATGTCGCATACAGTTCCGTCCTGTGAAGTCACACACATGAACTGATTTCACCCCAGTTCCCCTCACATGCACCACCCCTACGGTGTCACCCACAGAGGGTCCCTCTCGGCCTCACACACACACACACACAGGTCCAGCAGCACACACTGTTGCACTCCCGCTTCCCTCTATCACTTCCGGTCCTGTGGGCCTGGCAGGGAGCACAGGAAGCAATCAGCACTCTAGGAAACCTCAGGGGCTGAGGCTTTGCGGATTCACAGAGGGACAGGGTTCTCTGGGCCCCTGCGCCTGTGGGTCCCAGCCTCCTGCGGGACCCTGAGCAGACAGGCAGAGCCCCGAGGGGCAGTGCCTCTCCGGCAGACCACCCTAGGCTGGCACAACACTGGGGGAAGGGGAGGATGGGGCTAGGCCACAGGGACAGGGCCAAGTGTGATCAGCTGGTCTCCACCCCAGCTCTGAGCAGAGAAGCTCCCGCCATGACCCCAGGGGTCCACGGAGACCTGGATCCTCAACACTACCCCTTGAACCCCACATGGGAAGCAGAGGCTGGGACCTCCCGGCCACCTCCATGGAGAGCTGCAGTCTTGGGAGCCCTCTTTCTTGGCTCCTTGGGGCCTGGCACCACCAGCTCCCCCCGCCACCCCGAACGGTCCTCTCTGTGAGCCGGACCCCTTGGCTCCTCTCCCTTCCTGAGCGAAGAGGTGGATAGGACTGGGAGTTTTTGCTCCCTTCCAGCTTCCACCCTGAGCCCTCAGAGGGGTCTGGGAGAGGGCTGGCCATCCAGGTGGCCTCTGAACACCATTCATTGCCAGACCCCACAGCCAGTTCCGAGGGCTGTTCTCTGACTCCACCTGGCCCCCCTGGCCCTCCTGATGGCTGCTGCCTTAACCTTCTCAGCCCCTCTCACTGGCTTCGCTGTCTTCAGTCAACCCCCGGTCAGCCCTGTTTCTTCCTTAGACCCACTTTGATCACCCACTCACCTCTCCAGATCCCACCAGGTTCAGTTTCCATGATGGGAAGGCCAACTGACCAGGAACCAAAAAGAGACTTGGAGAAGCTCAGAGAAAAGGGACCAGAGAAGTCCTGGATTCCAAGCAGGGAAACTGAGGCCCACCGCCGAGCTGGGGCCAGATCTCTTAAGTTCTTGGCCTCCTCTGTTTGAGATGTCTCCTTTTCATTTTAATATTTCCCCAGCTGTTCAGAATGTGCCAAGATCTGCAAACCTGAGGGTGAATGTGGGAGCAGAGCCCAGGACACACACATACACACAGCTCTGACCTGGGCATCACTGACCATCCTACTCAGCCAAATGCACTAATTAGCATTAATTACTGTTCCCTCCCTGGGGGGGCGGGGAGTGATGGTAGAGGAAGGCCCATGAGGTTGAGACTCCCATTGGATCCCAGCCTCTCTCTGAGGAGGGGGCATTTGGGGTCCCATGAGTCCCCCCTCATCATATACCCTAGTCCTAGAAAAGACATCTGTCCATCGCCTGCTCACAGGGTGAGCAGGGATCCAGGAAGACCCCAGAACCATGGTCTGTGGTGGCAACTCTATGGGGAAAAAGAGCTGCCAGAATCTGGGTGGGAGGAAGACCTCATTTCTCACCAAAACTAACTTTTGGCAACTTCAGATTTCCCTCCTTGCCCCAGGCTGCCCCCAGCATTCTGGCCAACGAGGTGTCCTGGCCCCCCTGCTCTGGGGCTGCAGGAGGTGGGATACACAGAGCCGCCCTGGGCACCAGCCCCTCTGAGCTGTGTCCAGCCCCCACCCCCACCCCCTGCTCTACTCGGCTACAAGTTCAGGCCTGACCTGGTTCTGCCTCTACCTGGAGAGAGAAAAGACACAGAGGGAGCTGTGAGGGACGGCTTCCCTCCCCTGAGAAGCTCTACCCCAAGGCCTCAATCCCCCTTGTTCACAGAAAAAAAAAAAATCTCGCAGCCCTGGATGAGGGCCCCTCTCCCGGAAAGGTGACACGGTGGGGTCTGGTCTCAATGACACTGCCCCAGGGCCCCGCTAGGCTGGAAAACAGAGGCAGACAGGCGCTCCCAGCTCTCCTTCCCCAGGCAGGAGTAGAGGGCATGACAGACAATGGTGGGGGTGGTGAGTGTGTGGTGGGGCTTAGGGTTAGAGGAGACAAGCCGCCTTCAAGTCCTCTAAAGTCTAAACACGGGCTCTGACGAAGTGTGTGGCCAAGACAAGGCCCCAAATCCAGTCCCCTTCGGAACCAGGCTCACAGAGCTCAGGGCTGGAACTCTGAAACTTCCACCCCGACGCCGGCGGCAGAAATGAAGGCAACTTAAGCCCCTGCCCCATCAGGGGGCACACGCCCGGGGTCGTGAAGCTTGGCTGCCAGAGACCGTCCACAGTCCGGCGCGGCTGCGGGCACCGCGCGCGGGAGCCAGCCTGGGCGCCCGGAGGCCCGGCCCGAGGCCTGCGTGGAGCTGGGGCCGGGCGGGCTCCGAGACAGCGCCAGCCGGGAGTCCAAAGGGCGGCGGGGCCCGAGGCTGGGCGCTGCGGGGACGAGCTCCCCGGTGGCAGGCCCCCCCAACCCCAGACTGTGCGGGCCCCCGAACCCCGACCTCGACACCCCCAAATGCGGACGTCTGGACAGGCGCTGGCACCGGGGCCAGGCTCGCGGCTCCCCGACCTCCCCCCGAACAACTCGTCCGGGTCGCGGGGGGTTGGTGGGAGGGTGGGCGGGGCTTCCCGGAGAGCTTCTCCCCCTTTCCTCTAAACTTCCCGGCACCCAGATCCGGGGCTCAGGCTCAGGCTGGACAATGGCTCTGGGAACCAGCCCCCCCTTGACTGCTCCCCACCCCCCAAAGCACCGACCAACCACACCACCTCTCCCAGCGGGGCCTCCTCCCGGCGTCCGCCCGGCTTACCTGGTCCGATCTCGCGGGGGCGCTCCGGCCGGGCGGCTCCGCCGGGCCCGAGGGAGCGAAGAGGGGGGCCGGGGGAGGGGGGTCGTGGGGAGGGGGCTGACCGGAATGTGCGGAATGAGCCGGGCCGGAGCGGGAGGCGCCGGGCGCGGAGGAGGGAGCGAGCCGCACGGAAAGTTTGTGTTGAGGAGCCCGGGCTGGGGGTGGGGGCTGCGGGGAAGGAGGGGGCGGGGCGCGGAGCGGGGCGGGCACCGGCCGCGAGGGGCGGGGCCGCGCGGGGCCGCCCCCCGCCGGCGACCGGGCCGCCCACCCCGGGGCTCCGGGACCCCCGCGGCAGCCCGCCCGGCCTCTCCGCGCCCGGGCGCCTCGCTCCTCGCCCGCCCGGAGCGGCGCTCCTAACCTGCCTGGAACGCCGGGCTCTACTCCCCCACCTCCCCGGTTCCCCGCCGGAATCTGGGGCTCCGGCCTGGGCGGGGCCGGGGGCGGAGCTCCCGCCTCGAGGGCAGGACTCCCGTCGGGGCCCTGGCGCGGGTGCCGCGTCACTAGGAGCCCGGCGGAGCCTCGGGGCGCACGGGCCTCGGGCTCCTCACTCTCCACCCCCCCAGTCCCGAGCGGCCGAGGCGGAGCGTCCTCTCCGGCCCGGGGGCCCGCACCCCCGACTCCCGGGGCCCCAGAACCGGTCCCGCCCTAGAGGCTGCGCCCGCCCTGCCCGAACCCGGTTTGTCTGGTTCTCCCCGAGAGGCTTGTTTCTCGAATTTCTCCCTTTCCCCCTCTTCCTGGACCTCCGGGGCCCTCCCTCTCGTCCCGGTTCCCCGGGGGCCCCCGCAGGGGGCGTCTCGACACCGCGAGCCCCGCCGAGTTTCGGTAGGACCCGCGATGGGCGCGTGGGAGGGGACGCGGGAGCGCCTCGGGGCCCGAGCGGGACGGGGGTGGGGGAACGGAGGCCTCCAGCCCGCCCCCCGGACCCCTCCCGCCGCCTCGTTCTCCGCACGCGCTGAAGAACCGCTGTCCGTCCTGGCCTAGGAAGCGGCTTTATTGGGGGTGTGGGTACCGGCTCTCCGTCCCCCATCACCTGCCCCCTCCTCTGAGCCCCCGCCGGCTCCTCCGAGCCCTAGTACAGTCCCAGAGGGGGTTAAAACAACACTGACTACTGCTCCTGGACAGGAAGTGACTGGGGCGCGGGGCGGGGGTGGTGTTGGTGAAGCGGCGCAGCCTAGCTCCGCGACCAGATGTGCAGCTCCAACTCCAGATGTTCTTCATCTCCGTCCGAACCGCCGTCTGAGCTCCTCCCCCCACCCCACCGTGCCAGGCTGGGCAGTGAATGAAGGTCACCCGGAGACGGTGAGGGGTCAGCCCCCCGACAAGGGAGAAGTCTTCATCGAGAGGCTCTGGTGAAGGGACCGTGCAAGCCTCCAACGTGAATCCTTTTCCCAGCCCTGGCGGGCGGGCGCTGGGGATATCACTAGGATCACTCGCAGGCCAGCTTCCCGTCGAAACTGGAGAGGGCGATGGCGAACGCCTGCAGGGCGCACAGCGGGTACCGGTAGTCTAGGGTGAAGGCGTCCTCGGCCACGCGGCCAAACTGCAGCACGATGTAGTCGGCTATGGACACAGACACGGGTGGGGGCGGCCTGAGACCTCGCGGGCTCTGTCCTGGCAGACGAAGCCCTCATCATTGAGGGAAGGGCCCCCATCCTTGCACTGGGATCCCAGTCCTTAGCCACCATGTCAGTCACCCTCCATCCATGCACCCTCTTATCTCACCCAATAAGCCTGCCTGCCGCCGTACCCGCCACTGTAAGCCCCCGAGGGCAAGGACCCTGCCTTACCTTCTACTGCCCAGGGCTAGGCAGATGACCTGCCCGCATTGTAGTAACCAGTCAAACTTGCTTATGCCTAGAATCCTTCCTTTCCAACTAAAGCGATTTTACCCCATTCTTCTCATCCCAGACCCCAAGTCCTGAGACCACCAGCCTCATGGCCTCAACCAGTGCCCTCACTCAGCCCCTACCTCATATCTGGCCCAGGTTCCCAGCCCCCATCCCAACACTTCCCCCGGCATCCATGGGACAGGATGTTGCTAAAAATACCCCCAACCCAGGCAGACCAGGCTCCACCCGAAATGTGATCTGGAGATGGGTTTTTAAGACTTCAGGACAGATGACACTGGGGGCACATCCCTAGGATGGAGTGGGGGTGGGGAGCTCGTTCAATGTTAACCAATCCTGGGAACCTGGAAAATCCCTAGGAGATACTGCTCCGTATCCAAATCCCTTCAACCTAGTGGGGACCTCTTCCCCAGGCTTGTAACGGGATGTTTTTGTGTTCTGAGTATATCTTTTTTTCCCTAATTCTACGATGGCAGGCCTTTGACCTCACTGGAAAGAGAATAGAAATGCTTGACTTATACTTCCTACTCCTGAAAGACAATCATCTTGATGGGGTTAGGAGTGGGGCACTGGAGACAGACTACCTGGGTTCTAACCCCAGCTCTGCCTTCACAAGCTGTAAGTTACTCAACCTCTCTGCACCTCGGTTTTCTCATCTGCCAAATGCTGTTCCGTCGCTAAGTCATGTCTGATACTTTGTGACTCCATAGACTGCAGCACGCCAGCCTCCTCTGTCCTTCCAATAGGGATAATAATAATACCTTCCTCACAGGGTTGTTGAAAAGACTTAATGAATCAGTATCTGTGAAGTCCTGAGAACACTGTCTGGTCCACAGAAAGCACTGTGTGTTTCTGCAATAAAATTTGAGGGCCAGGGTAAGTAATGCCTGCAGTTGCTGAGAGACTTGGGTAAGGGACTGCCCTCTCTGAGCCTCAGCATCCTCTCTGGCCACATAGGGGTTGGGCTATAAGTTTTGGGGGTTTTTTCATATTTATTTTTATTGATTTGGCTGTGCTGAGTCTTAGTGGCTGCATGTGGGACCGAGTACCCTGACCAGGGGCTGAACCTGGGCCCCCCGCACTGGGAGCATGGAGTCTTAGCCACAGAACCACCAGGGAAGTGCCCATAAGTTTGTTTTTTTTAACTTTTACTTTTGGCAGAGCCTCGTGGCTTTTAGGCTCCACTTTCAGTACATGATGCAGAGTACATCATGAGAAACGCTGGGCTGGAAGAAGCACAAGCTGGAATCAAGATTGCTGGGAGAAATATCAATAACCTCAGATATGCAGATGACACCACCCTTATGGCAGAAAGTGAAGGAACTAAAAAGCCTCTTGATGAAAGTGAAAGAGGAGAGTGAAAAAGTTGGCTTAAAGCTCTATATTCAGAAAACTAAGATCATGGCATCTGGTCCCATCACTTCATGGGAAATAGATGGGGAAACAGTGTCAGACTTTATTTTGGGGGGCTCCAAAATCACTGCAGATGGTGATTGCAGCCATGAAATTAAAAGACGCTCACTCCTTGGAAGGAAAGTTATGACCAACCTAGATAGCATATTAAAAAGCAGAGATATTACTTTGCCAACAAAGGTCCATCTAGTCAAGGCTATGCTTTTTTCAGTGGTCATGTATGGATGTGAGAGTTGGACTGTGAAGAAAGCTGAGCACCAAAGAATTGATGCTTTTGAACTATGGTGTTGGAGAAGACTCTTGAGAGTCCCTTGGACTGCAAGGAGATCCAACCAGTCCATTCTGAAGGAGATCAGCCCTGGGTGTTCATTGGAAGGACTGATGCTGAGGCTGAAACTCCAATACTTTAGCCACCTCATGCGAAGAGTTGACTCATTGGAAAAGACTCTGATGCTGGGAGGGATTGGGGGCAGGAGAAGAAGGGGACGACAGAGGATGAGATGGCTGGATGGCATCACCGACTCGATGCACATGAGTCTGGGTGAACTCCGGGCGTTGGTGATGGACAGGGAGGCCTGGCGTGCTGCGATTCATGGGGTCGCAAAGAGTTGGACACAACTGAGCAACTGAACTGAACTGCAGTATCTTATTTCCCTGACAAGGCCATGGCAGTGAAAGTACCAAGTCCTAACCACTGGACCACCTGGGAACTCCCTTTCAGTGGTTTTTAAACTCTAGCAGCGTAACTGTCCCTTCAACGCAGTCTTACCCAAAACAGCCCAGCATCTGCCCAGGCTCTGGTCAGTGCTAGGACGAGGCCCTGAAAACAATGCACCTGAAGACAGCTGCTTGGAATATCTGAGGCTCTTTGGGGGGTACAATGTGAGTGCCCCCACAGGAGAGAGTGACCTTCCTGAATGTTCTGGCTCCAGGGATAAAGGCCAGCTCCACTCCAGCACGCGCATGCGTGTGTGTGTGTGAGAGAGAGAGAGGGAGATGGCAGGGGGAGAGGGGAGGGAAAGACCTGAGTGAGGTTTGGGGTCTTGGAGGTGGTGGGGAACAGCCTGGCTTGTGTCCTCAGATACTCACGGTCATCAGCGTGGACAATCTGGAAATTCTTGACTGAGGCCTGGGTGACTCGGCCTTGGAAGTTGAGGGTGTAGGAGCCACTGTCTTCGTTCCAGATGGGGGGCTTGTTGTGCAGCTCGATGAGGCTCTCCAGTGTCTTGTTCTGCCAGCGCACCAGCAGCCCGTCGCTGGCCTGGGGTGTGAGGGGTGGGCAGTATTAGGGGCAGGATAGTGAGAGCTGGCTGAGATATCTTGGGACTAACAGGGTGGGGCAGTGGCTGGGGACCTGTGGTGCTTTTATGTATGTGTGCAGCCTGGGTGTCAATGGCCATGGTGGCCAGGGTTTCTTTGAGTACACCCACAGTGTCTGTGGCATCCACCTGGCCAGGATGTACGTCTGGGAGAATGGGCTCGGCTGTAGGACGCCAAAGTGGAGAGTTGGAAAGTGAAAAGTAGCATCTGCCGCACAGGAGGGGCTCTGTGCCATCGGTCCCAAGGGGTCTTAGGCCACACGCTAGCATCTATCACAAGGATGAACCAGATATTCTAGGATTTACAAGGAGCTCACAGTTGAGCTTCAAGAGATGTATAGGTACAGAGTAGTTAAAATGTCCTGGAAGAGTTTCTGGAAGGAAGGAGCAGGGTCTATATGAGACATGTATTTCTTTTCTTGGTTTCTTTGTCACCTGTTCACGTTCCTGGCTTAGAATGAGTCCACTCAAGATTGTGTCCTCCAAGAAGCCTTGTGACCCCAAGTCTGACTTAAATGTCTTAGCTCTGAATTTCCATAACACCTCGCTCTTATGATTTCTCCCACTGCACTAACAGTGCAGACAGGACAGAATTAGATACCCTAACAGCAGGCGCAGTATTTGACTAATGGCTCTGTGCCTTACAGATGACAGGGGATGAGATGATTGGGTGACATCACTGACTCAATGGACATGAGTTTGAGCAGGTTCTGGGAGCTGGTGATGGACAGGGAGGCCTGGCATGCTGCAGTCCATGGGGTCACAAAGAGTCGGACACGCCTGAGTGACTGAAGTGAACTGAACTGAACTCTGTGCCTTAGTTTCCCTCATAACAGGGTGTTGTGAAGATTAAATGATTAATAGTGCATGAAGTGTTGTTTTGAGCAGTTCCTCACACAGAGTAAATGTTCAATAAATATCAGATATTGTTTTGATGGTACCTCTTGTATTGATTTTACATTCTCAACACCTGGCATTAATAAATGATTGTAGAATGAATGAACTGATGATGAAGAAATTCAGAGCAGCTCTGGGTGTCAGTTCCTACTAAGCCCAAGGGAGGCACCGCCTTTGGAGGATCTGTGTGTCTATTCCAGGATGGGAGGAGCAGTTGTGGAACACACAGGCTCCTAAAGACAGGAGCCACCCAGGGCTTGTGCCCCATGGGTTGGCCAGGTCTCTGATTATTCCATTGTGGCTTTCCAGCAGGGAAAGATGTGTGATCAGCTGATGGGAGTATTCTTTTTCATTGTAAATGAGTAAAGTGACATCACTGTGAGTATGAGACATGCCAGTCAACCGTCTCTGAAATCCCGGGCTCACTCAGCTTGCAGTGCTGAGGGGCAAAGCATGGGTCTGACACACTGAAGGAGGCCCCCTCTCTCTGGGCCAGCTCTCCATCTTGCCCTACATCTCACTCACACACACACACACACACACACACACAAAACAGCCTTTGCTTTTTAAAATATGTCAAATCATATCACTCCTTTGCCCAAAGCCCTGCTGTTCCTGTTTCTCTGAGTAAAAACCAGCTACACAGGCTCAGCTGCCCCTCACTCTCACCTCTCTGACCTCATCTTCCTCCAGCCACCGTGGCCAGCTTGCTGCTCCTCAAACTCAGCAGGCACTCTCCTGCCTCAGGGCCTTTGCACTGGCTCTTCTCCCTGCCTGCATGATCTTTTCCCAGATATCTGCAGGGTTGCTCCTCACCTCCTTCAAATTTCATCTGCTCAGTGAGGCCCACTCTGACCACTGAATTTAAATCACACCTACACACACACATCTCATCTCCTTTCCCTGTTCAACTTTTTCTCCACCCCCACCCCCCCCACCCCCACCCCCCGCTACAGTAAAAACCACTTTCTAACACACTACACAATTTACTTACTTATCACAGACTTTGTCTACCGTTTGTCTCCCTCCACTAGAATGCCAGGTTCATGAGGGTAGATCTTCGTTTTGTTGACTGATGTCTGCAGTTGCCTAGACTAATACTTGGTACTCAATGTATGTGTGTTGAATGAATATATGAATGAATGATTTTGATGTACACTAAAAAAAAAAAAAAACACACGAACACAACTAACCAACCCTATTGTGCTCGTTTCAGTGAGTTCAATGAAAACCCTCCAAACTGAATCTATTGTGCAAGTTGCCAGAATGAATTTGTGACGGGGCAATGGGTGTGCTCCGGGTTGGGTATGGGGTAGGCCGAACACCCTTTCCCCACCCCACAGGGCTTCCTGGAAGTGGGTTACAAGCCGGTAACTAGGGAGCAAGACCCACAGGGAAAGGCGTGTCAGGGAGGTGCGGGGCTCACGTTGCGAGGCCGAATGGGCACCCTTTCGTTGTCGGAATTCATGCCAGGAATGATGACCGTCATGCGCCGGGGACCTCGGAAGCCCAGCACATTGGTTTCCTGGGAGGGAGATTCGCATTAGACCACTCGGCGAGGGAAGGGGCCTGCCCTAGGGCATACGGGGACAGAAGGCGCTCTCACGTAGATCACGGCCGCCAGCTCCTGCCGAAGGCTCCCCACGTCCGTGCTACCGCCGCGGTGCGGGTTCTGCCCATTGTCAAAGACAGTAAAGCGGTTCCCCAGGAGGTTGGACCTGCGAGCAGGGTGGAGCTGGGGGCGGGGCTGAGGGGGTTCCACACCCCTTCTTCCAGACCCCTCCTCACAGCCAAGCTTAAGAGCTTTCTGCCTCAAGCATGGGTGTGTCTTAGGACCCTGCCCCTGGCTTTCTGCATGAAGTCTTTTTAAAACCTGGATCTACAGGGAGACTGGGCAGCTTTCAAACCTCAGCTCTTACTAGCTGTATGACCCCAGGCAAGTGACTTAAACTCTTAGCCTCAACTTCCGCATCTGTAAAATGGGCGTGGTAATAATATTTTCTATCAATTTGGTTGATAAAATTATTGAATGGATTAATATTTGCAAATTACCTAGAAATACCTCTGACACAGAGGTAGGCCTTACATATGTGCTTGGTAAAGACATAAAGAAATAAAGCCTGACTTGGGGACTCACTTTCTCCTCATCTCTCAGATTTGTGGTGAGGACTGGATGAGCTATATGGGGAGACATAACACAGGGTGGGTGCTGACTCTTTCGTTGGGTCAGTTAGTAACTGTTTGTTGAATAGCTACTATGTGCCAGGTGCTAGGAATTCAACCATGAACAAGACAGGCATAATCCCTGCTTCATGGACTTTATGCCCTACTCCGAGTGAGGTCCCAGAACCAGCAGCATGGGCATCACCCCAGTGCGTCTTAGAAATGCAGAAGCTCACTCCCAGCCCAGACCCTCTGAACCCAATTTTTTTTTTTTTTTGCCTCACCCTGGGGCTTGCAAGATCTCAGTTTCCCAGACCAGGGATTGAATCCAGGCCACCACAGTGAAAGTCCAGAATCTTAACCTCTAGACCACCAGAGGACTCGCCTCACTGAACCATTTGAAGAAGATCCCCAAGTGATCTACATGCATCAAAGCGGACAAGTGTCCATGTATATAGAGAAGCCCGGGGCCGGGGGACAATTCCAGAGTGTCTGAGGTGGGGCACTCTGCACAGCGGGCCAGAGGTGACTGGCCCCCAAGCTCCGCAGCCCCACCTCAGCTTCCCAATGAAATTCTCCCCTCCTCGGGACAGATTGGTGGGATCGCTAGAGATGAGGTAGTTGGCGGTCTTGCTGCGTTTCCGCTTCCTGCCGGCCAAGAGAAACACCTGGGGAGAGGGGCAGAGGAGAAGCGCTGGAAGACAGAGGCGAGCAGGAGGGGAGTGCGGGGAGGGGAAGGCCCGTTTGCCCCCCAGCTCCCACCCCCATTCTGGCTCTCGACTGGGGTCCGGGCCCCTCCCCTCTCCCTTCTCCCTCCCTCCTCCAACCCACCTTCTTCTCAGTGTCCAGGTGCAGGAAGTAGGAGGGATACAGGCCCCGATCCATGCCCTTCTTGTCCCGGGTCAGCCGGCAGCGGACCGTCCGGCCCTGGGGGGCAGGCCGAAGCACGAACTCCTGGGGTTCGTCCACTTCCACGGGTGGGGATGGGGCCCTGTCCTCCTTCTGAGTGAGGGCAGAGGGTGCGTCAGCCCCAGAGCACCATCTCCCCCAGCCCTCGGCAGAAGGTCCGGAGCCCGGAGGCAGGCAGGGCAACTCACCGCTTTCTGTTTGGGGGAGAGAACAGAGGCTGTTCCAGGGGTCGCCCTGGGCCCCTCAGCCTCCCCCGAAGCTCGCCAGGCTGTGGGGAGCTTTGTGCTTTATTAAGATTCTGTTTAGCTTGTGGTTAAGAGCCAAGGCTCTGGGGCCAGGCAGCTTGGGTTCAAATCCTGGTTCCACCACTAACTGTCTATGATGTTTGTTAATTTTTAACGTCGCCGTGACTCAGTTCGGTTCACCTGAGAAGTATGCAGGATGGGGGTGGATACCTGGGACAGACCTTAGTTTATGTATTTAACAGACACTCATAGTAAGTCTACCGATGTGCCAGGAATTATTCTATGCACTTTCCAAGTGTTCCTCTTTGGAATATTATCATTCTTCTTATCTATAGCTACTGAGGTGGTTGGTCTCTTTATACAGGTGAAGAAGCTGAGGCTCAGAAAGGCTTAATAACTTGCCCAAATTCACATAGTTAGTAAGAGCTGTAGCTGGATGTTGACTGCTGCCCAGTCTTCTGTTAGATGCACAGCCTGTCAAAAGACCTTCCATCACATGGATGCTCTTAGGAAGTGAACTGAGCTGAGGCTGAAGATTTGGGTTACTGTGTTCTAGGCACATGGTGTTAGAAGTGTTAGCTACTACTGTTACTATGTGCGTGCAGGTGTGCTAAGTCACTTCAGTTGTGTCTGACTTTTTGTGACAAGGAAATGGCACCCCACTCCAGTACTCTTGCCTGGAGAATCCCATGGACGGAGAAGCCTGGTGGGCTACAGTCCATGGGGTCGCAAAGAGTCGGACACAACTGAGTGACTTCACTTTCACTTTCATGGACCACAGCCCACCAGGCTTCTGTCCATGGGATTCTCCAGGCAAGAATACTAGAGTGGGTTGCTGTTCCCACCTCCAGGGGGTTTTCCTGACCCAGGGGTTGAACCTGTGTCTCCAGCATCTCCTGCATTGGCAGGTGGGTTCTTTACCACTAGCGCCACCTGTTAGTTTAACAGAAAGTAAATACCCAATGAATGTAGCAGCCAATCTCCAAGATGGTATTTATACTCTAGTGTAGATCCCTCCCACATTGGTCTCTGTGATCAATGGAATAAGGCTGAAGTGATGGGCGGTCACTTTGAAAGCTAGGTCATAAAAGATATTACAGCTTCTGCCTTGCTCTGTCTCTAGGGCCATTCTTGAACTCTTAAGGCAAGTTGGCTACCACATCATAAGGATACTCAAGGGGCCTCTGGAGAGGCCTCCAGCCAACAATCATGATAGTAAACCAATTTAGAAGTAGATCCTCCATTTCCAGTCAAGGTTTGAGAATGGGTGCAGCCCCAGTTGACATCTCAACTGCAAATTCATGGGACATCCTGAGCCAGAATTACTCTTGCTAAACTACTCCTAGATTTCTTTTCTTTTTGAACTTTTTGTTTTGTATTGGGGTATAGCTGATTAACAATATTATGATAGTTTCAGGCGAACAGTGAAGGGACGCAGCTATACCTATACCTGAATCCATTTTCCCCCAGACTCCTCCCGCATCCAGGCTGCCACATGACATTGAACAGAGTTCCCTGTGCTAGACAGCAGATCCTTGTTGCTTATCCATTTAAAATATAGCAGTGTGTACATATCCGTTCCAAACCCCCTAACTATCCCTTCTGCCTATCCATCCCCCTGGCCACCGTAAATTCGTTCTCTAAGTCTGTGAGTCTGTTCCTAGATTTCTGACTCACAGAAATTAAGAGGATGAAGTGTTGTTTTAAGTTTTGGGGTGGTTTGTTACATAGCAATACAACAAATGAATAAATGAGCTCATTTTGCTCATTGAAAACTTTTAATAACTCTTTGGTTGCATTAGGCCCTAGGGTGGCCTGATTATTGCCCCTCTGTTCTTACAAGGCTAGTACCCTTTGCTCGTATGTTCTGTCCCTCACATGAAGGGCAACCAAGATTCTAACCCCAACTTTCTCAGCAGGGGAGAGAAGGGACTGCCACCTGGGTATGTGCATTTGAGGAGTAAATGCTCTCTGGGAGCCACCAAGAAGCCCTGGTGGGCTGAGGTTGCCCATTTTGCTGAAGACAGGTTTGCACTGGGTGTGAAGTGAGGCTGGTGTTGGGAAGTGGGCCCTTAACCTCTGGGTGAGTGGGCATCTCTTCTCCACTCTAGGCTGCTGCAGAAGAATCTTGGGAAACTCAGGACTATGTTTGGAATGCGGTATGGAGAAAGCTGGAACTCATTTAAACATTTCTACATGGTGAATTTCAAGAGCCTACTATATTAAAGGCTCTGCATGCCTGCATATTCTTTCTGGAAGATAATAAACTGGGCTTTCAGTTTATACATCAGTATCTGGTGATCTCGGCCCATGTGAATCAGTCCCTCGGTGTACAAAGGAATAAACCCACAAAGCTAAGACCCCACCCTCACCCCCCAGGCCCTGCCCTCGGGGTGATCTCTCTATTCGTGGAAGCCTGTTTCTCAAAGGCTTTCATCACCTTCTCCAGCTGGACCCCTCTCTCTTGCTTACTCCAGCTGTGCATGTTGGTACCTGAGTCCTGTTTGTGAGGAGGGGCAGCATTCAATATATTTAACAACATGCTCTGCCCCTGGAGACTGCCCAATCAGAATGGACATGGTAGAGGAAGGTCCTGGAGGCCCTTGAGAGCCAGTGTTAACCCTCTGGTTGCTGGATAGTTAGGTTGCTGGAAGGTTGGGAGGTCCTGGGTGGGAGAGGAAGAAGCATTCTGAGCAGTATCAGAGCAGCAGGGTAGAACTATTTTAATAACTCACAGTCACCTGGCTGTCAGTCAGTCCCTATGCCCAGGGGTGTGTACGCCTGTGCCTGTCTGACTGTGCTCCACCTCCTGGTACAGAAAATGTGTGTGCTTTCAGGCGGGGCCATGCAAGCACCTCTGGCTGTGTCTGATGGTTAGGCTGCAGTGGGGAGGGCTCAGGGCAGACAGCATAAGGCCCCCGGGTAGCCAGTCCCAGCCTGGTGACCCCGCAACTGCCTCTTCTGTTCCTACAAACCTGGTTCCCTTTGTCCTCGTACCCTGTCACCAAAGAGGGAGCTAAGAATTCTAACCCCAAGGGACTCCATTGCCCCAGCCCACGAGGCCCCACACCCAGGTCCCCCAAACCCTGCCACTTCTCCCAGCAGGGACCTCGCCCTCTCCCTTCCAGGCTCCCACCTTTTTGCCTTTTCCCTTGGCTTTGCCCTTCTGATTGCTGTTCTTGGTCATCGCAGCGGCCGCCTCATCGTCCTCCTCCCCTTCCTCCTTCTTCTCCTCTTCGGAGCCTTTGGGAGTTCCTGGGGGTGGAGGGGGAAGCCTGTTTGCACCCTTACCCTGGCAGGGGCACATCACAGTTTACAAGGGACACCCACGCCTCACCTGGACCCCAGTTCACTATTATCGGAAAGCAATAACCTCAGAAAGGTGAAGACCCTGTCCTGAGGCCACACGGCTTATTAAAGTGGGCGTCAAGGCGCCCCCAAGTCTTCCAACTTGAGAACCTCCGCCTTACCCCCTCTGCCTTACCTGCCCCTCCACACTGACAGCTGACTGCCCCTGGACGTCCCGGAACCAGAGCTCACCAGAGCTCACCAAAGCTCACCACCCACCCTTCTTCTTCAGAGTTTTCTCCGCTGGGCACTCCCCGGGAACCAGAAACATGGCTGCTGGTGTCTTCTTCACTGTGCCTGGGCTCACGGAGCAGTCCTTGTCAGCCTCCCCGGACCCTGCTGGTGTGGAAGTGAAGAGGTCACACCCCTACCCCCACCAGCCCCACACCCAGAGACCCTTGCTCCTCTGGAGACTAGGCTCACCTTTCTTCTTCATCTTTCTTATCTTGGTCCCTTCCCCCGCTGGAGCCTCCTTTTTCTTAACTCGAAGAGGTTTCAGTGGGGGGCCAGGGCTTCCCAGATCTCCTGGAAATGGAGGGTGGGGGTTAGACAAAGACGAGTCACACCCTCCACCTCACTCATTGTCCCTTCAGTCCCCTGGGAGGCTCAGAGCTCCTCTGCTTGTCTTGTTTTTAACCCTGAGTCCAGAAAGAACTGAATGAACACCAGGAGTATAATAAGTAGTGAATGAATGAATGCCAGGCCTTCTAAGGAAACTCTGAATCCCACCTCCCACCCCATCTCCATCAGAAATCCTCCAAACCTTCTCTGGTCAGAGTTATAGATAGTCCTCCCACTTCGAGAGGCCCAAGGTCCTAGCTATGTGTCTACATTTACACCAGACCCCAGCACCCACCCGTAGGGCAAGGTGCCCAGCCAGGAAGCCATCACAGTATTTACTCACGAATTGATTTTTATTACAATCACTTTGATACTTTCGTAAAAATTATAAATATAATTCATATTGAGTTTAAAAAAAATTAAAAACTCACCAAGAACATGAAAATCCTCTGCCCTCCCTGGCTCAGCACACCCTGACCAGGGCTGGGAGGATGGTGGTGATGGTGGCGGGGCGGGGGGCACATATTAATTTAAGGATCATTAGAGGGAAGAAGTTTCCCAGGTGGTGCTAGTGGTAAAGAACCCGCCTGCCAATGCAGAGACACAAGAGACGTGAGTTGGATCCCTGGGTTGGGAAGATCCCCTGGAGGAGGACACAGCAACCCACTCCAGTACTCTTGGCTGGAGAATCCCATGGACAGAGGAGCCTGGCGCGCTACAGTCCATGGGGTTGTAAAGAGTAGGACACGACTGAAGTGACTTAGCATACAGCATGCTGCTGCTGCTAAGTCACTTCAATCATGTCTGACTCTGTGCAACCCCATAGATGGCAGCCCACTAGGCTCCCCCATCCCTGGGATTCTCCAGGCAAGAACACTGGAGTGGGTTGCCATTTCCTTCTCCAATGCATGAAAGTGAAAGTGAAGTTGCTCAGGGGTATCCAACCCTCAGCGACCCCATGGACTGCAGCCTACCAGGCTCCTCCGTCCATGGGATTTTCCAGGCAAGAGTACTGGAGTGGGGTGCCATCGCCTTCTCCGATACAGCATGCAGAGGGAAGAAATCACCAAAGGATGGAACACTTGGGTCCAGGCACCTGGTAGCTTTCTGATGTCTCAACCCCTGCACATCCATGAACCCCCAGGCCCCTCTGGGGCCAGTTTTGTGTGTCTTTTTGCCCCCTCTGGACCCTCAACACCCACCCTTTGGACCCTGGGCCTTGGTCTTCCTCTCCTTGATGTCTGTAGAAGCCTTCTCTTTGGGGGGTTTCTTGGGAGGCAGGTGGACTCTCTCTTTCTTTTCCTCCTCTTCGTCTTCATCTTCCAGGTCATCCTCTTCCTCCTCCTCATCCCCTGTAGGTAGAAATTCATCAATATGGGGGTTGGGGTGGGTCCTCTAATCTCTGCGGGTCTCTCCAGATTTCTGGGAGGCAGTGAAGGAGCCAGGGGTAAGAGGCTCCCTTCTGGAACAGAAACAGGAGGAAGATTCTCAAAGAATGCGGTGACCCCAAAGTCTTCCACAGCGTGCAAGTCACACGAGAGCTGGAGTCGGGGTTACGCTGGGGGCTTGGCAATCCTATTCTGGGAAAATGCGCTTCTTTGCAGGCCCTTCTCTCTCTGGCTGTCACACACCCTCCTGGCATCTTTCAGTTTCCCCTTTTCCATCCCTTCTAATGAGACACGTGCCTGCTTCTCCCACTCTGCTTCTCCCTACCCTGGTCTGTCTCTCTTTCTAACTCCCAGCCAGACCCATCTGAGCTCCCCCTTGCCCCTAGTCCTGGTCTAAGGCAGAGCTCTTAACCACTCCTTTGTGCCTCGGTTTCCCCATCCGGAAAATGGGGAAAAGAACACGAGCATAAAGGGTTTCCTAGTTCAGAGCCAAGGCCAGGGATGCAGACGCTGTTTTCCCCAGCTGTCTGCCTCTCTCCCTCTGTTGTTCCTGTCCAACCTCTCCTCTCCAGTCGCCCGCTCCCCTACTGGTCTCCAGACGCCCCCTTCCCTCGGGGTTCGCTCACCGTCCTCCGTGTCCGGGGCGTCTGGGGCGCGGGCTACCAAGAAGGTCTCCCGGGGGTCGCGCTTCTTGGCCTCGGGGTCCCTGAGGAACTTGGTGTAGACTGTTTGCGCTGCCCGGGCCTCAGCCGGTCCCTGCGCGGGCTCCTCCCGCGGCTTCCCCTTCCGCCCGGCTGAGCCGAGATGCGCGGGTCAGGAGCGACCCCCACCTCTTCCTGAGAAGGTGCCCGCCCCCCTCAGGCTCCTCACTCTGGGGGCTCCCCGGGGCTCTGTTTCACTTTGGACACCACTCTCCCGGCTTTCATTCATCCTTTCGCTCTTCCTATCCCCCAGCTCACCCCCCTCCCCTTCGTTCTTCGCCTGCGGGCCTTCCCTCACGGGACCCTGTGCCCCACCCCCAGCCCACCTCCAGGTCTCCGGGGCTTGGATCCTGTGGGGCAGGGAGCCTCTGGGGCTTCTGGCTTTTTCTTCCTCAACTTCTGTCGCTGCGGAGTGGGGGGTCAAGAGGAGGGAGAGGAAGGAAAGGGGCGGGGGGACTCTGAGGGCTGCCCATCACCCTTCTAATCCCTTGAGCCGCCAGAAATAACCGCGGATTATCGGGAGGGGAACTGTGCCCCTTCCTGGGGCACGATGGATGACTCCCTCCCATGTCTCATGGACACCTCCAATGTCCCAAAGTCCAGGTTCCTCCTCACGACACCCCATGCCCCCCCAAACACCCCTTTCCTGCAAGAACAAAATAAAGCCCAAACTTCCAGGGAAGTAAGGACCCCCAGAGGCTGCCCCGCTGGCTCCCAGATCCCCTGTGCTGCGTGGGGGGGCCCTCTGTCTCCTCCCCAAGCCAGGTGACCTACCTGCTTGGTGCGCTGCTGGACCTCGGGGCTCCGGCCTTCCTCCTCGTGTCCGCTGAGGGTAGCAAAGGAATCAGCCTGTCTCCCTCCCCAAACCCTCCATCTGAGCCCCCCACCAGGCTTCAGGTAGGGTGAAGTGGGGGCTTTCCAGACCTGTCTGAGGCCCACACCTCTCGGAGGGTGTCGTCCTGCAGCGGCATGGTGCCCGCGCCTGGCTGCACCCACTTCTCTGGCCACCCTGCAGCTCTAGAAGCTTCCCTGCCCCCGGCCCCAGCTAATCCAGGCTCAGCCTCACCCCCACCTCCTACAGGCTCCCGAGGGTGGCAGGACTGTGGGAGGGGCTTCTGCCCAGAGTACCCTCCCCCTCCCCCGCGTCCTGGCCTACTAAGAGAAGAGGCTGAACTCACAAGATCTCAGATCCCCAGCAGCCTGAAGGTTGGTGTCCCTGTACGAGGTCCCCCCACGCCCTGAGCTTTGACTTAGAGATGCTGATTTGTAATTTGGTGGTGGTAAATGGGGCATGGGAAGAAAACATGAGATCAGATCCTGTATGTATCTTCATTTTTCGTAAAAAAAGAATCAAGATTTACTAATATTTAATATATATGGATTGACACATGCATGTGTGTATACTTTATAAAGAAATATGCCTATATTCTGGGTGTAAACGTAAATGTTTCTTAATGATAAGGAACATGCTTTTTAAAATATATTTTAGTTAATTTTTATGAATTTTTTTTTTAAGTTTTGTTGATTCAGCTAGTTTTTGTTTTGTTTTTTTTTTGTCATGCAGCACACAGGATCTTAGTGAGGGATCTTAGTTTCCTCACCAGGGATTGAACTCATGTTCTCTGCATTGGGAGTGCAGAGTCTTAACCACTGGACCACCAGGGAAGTCCTGGAACGTGCTTTTTAAAAAGCTTAGAGACAAGGGAATATAGTGTTGGTATGATTAATATCATGGGAGAGGTTTGGCTAAGTGCAGAAGAAGCTCAGAAGAGGGGCCCAACTGGGGGTCCTAGAGGCTTCCTGAAACCTGATCTAAAACTTGAAAGGGGAGGGGAGTTCTGCAGTCAAAAAAAAAGAAAAGAAAAAAGAAAAGGTGGGATGGTTTATTGCTGGAAAAGGAACAGCAATGTAGAGACCTAAGGGTTGGAAACAGATGTATTCAAAGATCTAGCACTGGGAGGGAGGCAGCCGTCTCTGGCATGGGTCAGCCAGCCCTGAGCACAAGCCTTAAACTCTGCTGCTTAAGAGCTGAACATCCTTGGGTGACTGACTTAACCTCTCTGAGCCTCCGTTTCCTCATTTTATGAAATGGGTTTAACAACAGCACTGACCTGGTAGGGATGGTGTGCAGATTAAATGAGATGACAGGTGGAAAGCCACATACAGTAAACGCTCAAAAATCAGTAATTAGAAGGAAAAAAAAAGACAAAAAATTGGTAATTATGTGCCCCTTTTCAGGGCACTTTGGATTCATCTCTGTTTCCTCAGCATTTACAGCACAACTTGGTACATGGTTGGGGTTCATTTTTTGCATCAGTAAATTAGCACTTTTTTTCCTTTTATGCCCACAAGGTTTGTGAGATCTTAGTTCTCTGACCAGAGATTGAACCCAGGCCACAGAAGTGAAGGTGCTGAGTCCTAACCACTGGACTGTCAGGGAATTCCCTATTTCATTTGATTTTCACTGGACAATAGTCCAGTGATATAGGTAAGGTAGAGATTATTATTTCTATTTTATAGGTGGAGAAACTGAGGCCCAGAGAAATGAAGTGACCTGCTTAGTATCGGCCAGATGGTAACCAGAACTGTCTCCTGTCAGAGCTTTTGCTTTTAGCCCTTTTATGTTTTATATGGTCGTAATGATTAGATGGATTTTGAATGAAACAGTCTTTTTGTTTTTCTCCACGTCCTTGGTCCACCTGGTCCCAATTTGCCATACATAAATTTCCTAAAATGCTGCTTCTTCAGTTCACACCTTCGCTCCGAAATCATCACTGTGTCCCTACGATCAGGTTTAAATGCGCTGGGCTGGTGTTCCGGGCTCTCCCTGACCTGGCCCCAGTCTGCCTTTCTCACTACAGGGCTGTCTCAAACCCTACTCTCCATCCAGCCCCGTAGGTTTACTTACTGCCTTTGTGCTTCCTCTCCTCCATACTTTTGCTGCAGCCGTTTCATGAAATCCACCCAACCCTCACTCAGTCACTCAGTCGTGTCCGAATCTTTGCAACCACATGGACTGTAGCCTACCAGGCTCCGTCGTCCCTGGGATTCTCCAGGCAAGAACACTGGAGTGGGTTGCCATTTCCTTCTCCAATGCATGAAAGTGAAAAGTGAAAGTGAAGTCGCTCAGTTGTAAATAGCCCTTAAGTCCCCACTGCTAAGATTCCTCAGTCCTCATCTGCCTCTGAATGTGTGATAACCGGAGCAGCATTTATTGACCAGCTACTGTGCATCAGGTCCTTGTTCGCATTCTCTCTCCACTGAGGCAGATAGTAACACCTTGATATTAAAGGTGAGGAAACTCACAGCTGAGAGTCATCAGCAAGCATTTCCTGGGTACCAACTCTGTGCCAAACAGCACTGGTTATACAATGATGGACAAAAGGATGTGGTCCCTGCCCTCATGGAGCTTCCATTCTTGTGAGAAATGGAAGAGAGCAAAGCCATGAATATGCAAATCGCCAGGGAAGCCCAGTTATAATGATATCATTATTATTAATTCTAATAACTGCCAGGAAAGGAAAGAACTGGGTTCCATGAGACTAGCAGGGGGGACCAGTCTGGATTTAGAGGATAGGTGAGGCTGAGAAGGGAATTTAAAAAAAAATTATTTATTTATAATATTCGGTCATGCCAGGTCTTAGTTGCAGCTTGTGAAATCTAATTCCCAGACCCGGGATGGAACCCAGGCCCCCTCCATTGGGAGTACAGAGCTTTAGCCACTGGGGCACCAGGGAAGTCCTTGAGAAGGGGATTTTAAACTGAGACCTGAAGGATTTCAAAGACTAGGAAAGAGAATGTTCCAGGTAAAGGGCACAACTTAAGAACATGTTTCCAAGCAACAAAGAACTTGGCATAATGTAGCAGTGGGAGCCACAGCCGCCTCAACCAGGACTTAAGCCTAAGAACCACCCTTCAGAGGGAATCTCTAACCTCAAACATGTCCGAGCCGAGACCCATGGGGAGCCTGGGGCTCAGTGGGCTGTAACCCTAAACATCCAGGTTCCAACCCTGCTGGGGTCCCAGAGACACTTCTCTCTTGCCCACTCTTCTCAAAAGCAAAGATTCCTGAACCCGCCTGTAGGAGGTGTGTGGGCTGAGCTTTGGCCGACACCAGAGATGGACTCTGCTTCTGAGTTGGGGGGCAAATCTGTGCAGCAGAAACTTTAACTTGAAAGAAAAGGTAAATTCACTTCTCAGATCTCTCCTCTTGGGTTGCATGCCTGTGATCAACACTTACATAACAAAGTGTCCATTTAGTTGCTTTTATTTCCTGTTCTGAAGGGTCTCGAATCAGCATTGTCTCTGTGCCTTTTGCACGCGGCAGCTGAGGAACACTACAGAGTATTAATTCACAGCAATGTGTACCTACATAAGTCTGGACATGACTTGTGAAGCATGGTAGCAATTCTTCATGTTGGATGAAGAATTGGATGATATTTTAAGAACAGTCCGGTTTTCCTAAAAGTGTTAAATAAGATGAAATTAAAACTTCTAAAAACCATTTAAATTTGATTAATTGGGGGATATTTATTAAGTGTAAACTATATTTGCCTTCAACTTTTAATATATCATTTTGAATATATTCGAGGAAAAGTCACTTTTCGAAACATACATGAAAAATAATTTTAATTAAAAAGTTTAACATTTACTTAGTTACTTTAAGGAGAATGTATTCACATTTTGTACACTTTGAATGCAGTGACATGTTTTTAATCCTTGGAGAGTTAGTCTGGGTCCAGATCATGATAGAAGCAGAAAATAGCCAAATGAAACACAGAAAAGAATAAAAAGAATCTTCAGAGTTTTGTTGGGGACCTTCCCTAGTGGTTCAGCTGGTAAAGAATCTGCCTGCAATGCGGGAGACTTGGGTTTGATCCCTGGGTTGGGAAGAGCCTCTGGAGAAGGGAAAGGCTACCCACTCCAGTATTCTGGCCTGGAGAATTCCATAGTCCATGGGGTTGCAAAGAGTTGGACATGACTGAGTGAGTTTCACTTTCACTTTTCACAGTGGGAAACTTAGAGATGTGTGTGAAACTTAGAGATGGGTCAGTGTTTAGATTTGGGCCAAGGATGGGTAGGTTTAGGATTGGCCATTAAGACTTTGCTGAAAATGAGAGTTTAGTGATAAGATTCATGTCAAGAACACACATAGGGACTTGCTTGGTGGTCCAGTGGCTAAGATTTTGCACTCCAAATACAGGGGGCCTGGGTTTGATCCCTGGTCGGGGAACTAGATCCCACATGCCACAACTAAGAGTTCTTATGCTGCAATTAAAAGAAAAAAAAAACAAAAAAAGATCCTGAATGCTGCAACTAAGGCCTGGAACATTCAAATAAATACCAAAAAAATTTTTTTAAAAAGAACACATATCTTCTGGTACCTTCTGCCCTGACACCAGAACACCAAGCCTCTCCACAAAGAAAAACAAGCTTGAGACTTTGTAACTACACTTTGTTCTGGTCTAAAAATGACATTTCTCTTTGACCATTGGCATTAGTCACCAGACTCAATTCCACTGGAATTTTAGCTATTTCCTAAAATTAAATCTACTTTCAGAAGACAAAGATTTGCTACCACCAATGACTTGGATGCTGATCAATAACGACTCCTACCATGTGCTGGGTGTTGTTCCCAGTGCTTTCAGCTGATTCTTATAGCACACTTGTGTGTCTGTGGCTCAGAGAAGCTAAGTAATTTGTCTAAGGTCACACCGCTGTGCTTGGTGGAGCCATTCCATGGACGAGTGCCTGCTAGGTGTGCGGTATTCACTTGTGTTATCTCTAGTCCCTGTGGAAACTTTGAAAGGCAGGTGAGCACATGAGTTCACCTCTCCATTTTCTAGACAGTAAAGTGGTGACAATAACTGTATCTGACTTTATGGAAGTTGTGAAAAGCAAATGGATTGATCCACGTTCGGTGCTTAGTGCAGTGCCTGGCATAGAACCGATGTCTTATCAAGGTCAGCTGTGTGGTGCTTTATGTATAAGGAAAGTAGGGCCCAGTCCTAGAGACTCGAACCCAGCCCTCCCTGGCTCAGCCTGTGTGGTGCAAAGGAGAAAAGAGGGGATTTTGGAGAAAGTCTGAAGCAGTGGTTAAGAGCTGGAGATTTTACCCAGAAACAGACCCATGCGTCCTGCTTTTCCATGTCCCAGCGGGGTGACCTTGGGGAAGTTATCCCCCTTGCTTAGAGCCTATTGCCCTGAGCTTCAGTTTCTCAATCTGGCAAAATACATTTGTATCGTGAAAGGATCCATTCAGGTGGGCTTTTCAGAAACCGGGAAACTCCAGCTGCCTCCGGTGTTCAGGCTCTTGGAAAATAGAAAATAGGTCTTAGCTTTGAAATGGCCGATTTTTGTCAGCTTTATTTTGTTGAAGAATGGGGCTTCTTTTATCCATCAGGGTGCTATTGATGTCACATAGCCCCTGGCAGACTGTTCTAGAAGGGAGTTTCTCTCAGTGAGCTCTAGCCTTGCAGTGCCAGGGTCTTAGTCTTTTTTTTTGGCTGCATCGGTTCTCAGCTGTGGCATGTGAACTCTTAGTTGCGGCGTGTGGGGTCTAGTTCCCTGACCAGGCATCAAACCCAGGCCCATGCATTGGGAGCTTGGCGTCTTAGCCACTGGACCACCAGGGAAGTCCCCAGGGTCCTAGTCTTAGCCTTGCTTCTTGGATAAGGAAACAGAGGCTAAGGAAGGTTAAGCCACTGTCCAGGGTCTCACAGGAGGACAGGCGGGAGTGAGCAGGATTCAGGTCAGCTGTTTGAGCTCAGAGCCTGGGCTGAAGGAAGCCCTAGTGACTGTTGGGCGCTGGCCGAAGGAGCTGAAAATGGTGTTCCAGCTTGGTTTTTTCCTCATGGAATGCACAGGCTGTGAGATGAGGTTATTGGGAGGCACAGAGAATAAAACTGGGGCACTGATGTCTCCTCTAGAAAAGGAGAACATGACAAATAATATTACTGGGGTTTATGAAATGCTTGAAATTATTCCTTGCAGTAAAGCAGTGATTGTCAAAGCAGGTTCCCTGGACCAGCAGCATTACTGGGGAACAGTAATGGTTCCCTCGGCATTACTGGGGAACACGTTAGAAGCATGGATGCACAGACCTCACCTCTGACTATCAGCAGCTCTGGGCTGGGGCCCAGCCTTCAGCATTCTAGCATAGCCTCTGGGAATTCACATGCCCACCTGACTCTGAGAACCACTCAGCCCAGCACCGTCTCCAAGAGGCCTTCGAGAAATGAGGATACTATCTCCCCACTGGGTAGTTCCCCACACGTCTCTGAATGATGTCACAGGAGCTATGAAGAAAAACTCCCTGAGGCCAGGGACTTTGTCTATTCTGTTCACAGCTGTCTCTCCAGGGCCCACGGTGTGTGATGAGTAACTAAATGGGGAGAGAGAGACAAAGAACTGTCTTGGATGCTGTGAATGGGGAGGGGAGACCCCGCCTGTTTCTTATTCTGTCTTGATCCTGCAACATGTGACTCTAGTGTTTCTAGTGTTTAAAGATCCAGATTTCTGGCACAAGTGGGCCCTTAAACACCTGTCTCTCCACCTAGTGCTCAGGGAGGAGATGCGGCCTTCTACCCTGGTGGAGCAGCCGCCTGGCTGTTGTTCTAAGTCCGTTTGTCTCCAATGTGGTGTATGCCTGTGGCAGGTACACTATTTAACAGGCGATTTATGAGACTTTTTCTTCAAAAACGTTTCCTTTTTTTCCCATCCAATGTTCATTTTTTTTCCTCCAGTGGTGTTTTTTTTTTTCTTTATTTTTGAAACAATTTCAAATTGACACATAAGTTTCAAGAATAGTGTGATAAACTCTGGAATACCCTTGGCCAGAGACCGAGAGGTTTTTCCTACTGTCCCAGTATTGGCTGTTATAGGTTCAGGGGAACACTTTGCATTGGTCGTGATGTCTCTCTAGTCCTCCTCAATCTCTGAGGAATTGTCAAGGGCAATTCTGCTCTGTGCGATTTTCACTTATGGGTGTGTGTGTGTGTGCATTAGTCACTTAGTCGTGTCCGACTCTTTGTGACCCCGTAGACTGTAGCCCACCAGGCTCCTTTGTCCATGAATTCTCCAGGCAAGAATACTGGAGTGAGTTGCCATTTCCTTCTCCATCACTTATGCGTAATTACCCTGATTTAATAGTTGCCTTCAGGCCCAACCTCCGAATAAGAAGCCACTTCCTGGACATTGTCTCAACTGAATCCTTAAGGGTGACCAGGGACTATGAACCCAACCTAAAGCCGTGTAAGTGACAGGTAACAGAAGCCCAGTGTAAAGTAGCATAAGCACAAAAGATTGCACCCTCAACTAGGTCAGCTAGAGGCAGTCTCACCTCTGGCATGGCTGTACCCAGGGGCTTAAAAGGCGTCCCCAAGTCCCTCTCTCTCACACTCTCTGCTCTCCTCTGCGTTCCTGGGAAAGGTGACCTCAGACGACTCCCTGAGCTCATTAGCTCCCCCAAGCGGACGCCTGACTGGCTGCACTTTGGTCCCTTGCTTACCCCTGGATCTAAGTCCTAGGATGGGTGTACTCTGATTGGCCAGCTCAGACCTGTGCCCGCCTCTGGGCGGGGCTCTCTGTGATTTGCGAGAACAGTAGTTCTGAAAAAGGAAAGAGGATTTCTTCCTCTTCTGACCGCTCGGTGAGCAGTCCGCACCCGGAGCTGCTGTCGGAGTGAGGAATAATAATAGCAGCAGCTGTAGGAGTGAGGAATAATAATAGCAGCAGCTGTAGCCGTAACATTTATTGAGAGCTTGCTGGGTTCTGGGCATCGTTCTAAGTGGGTTTCCTATCAATTAGCTCATTTAATACTTAGCCATATTGTGCCGTCGATTTTTACTTTCATACATGCTTTCCATACCAGCAGCTTCACAGACAGGTGCAGTCACTTGCCCAAGGCCAACACAACTAGTACGCAGCAGAACCTGGTGCCCCACACCCTCGGGCGTCACTCAAGAGTGCGTCCTGGTGCACACAGAAGTTCGCCCTCCAGTTACCTCTCAGTGGTAGAACCAGGTCTCCTGCTCCAGGCTGGGGCTGTCACGTGGCACGGTCATCCCCCGGTGCACCTATGAACCTGGGGCAAGTGGAACGCCTGGGCCCAGATCGTTTATGGGAAGTTTGCTGTTACCCACAGAGCAGAGAGCAGGGCCCCGAGCCCCAAGAAACAGAAAACAGACGGAGTGAGTTTAGAGCAGTGGTTCACACGGGCTGCCCACAAGAATACTCGGGGGACCTGAAGCCATATCCCAGGCCAATTAACCAGAATCTCTGGGGTGGAGCCCAGGCATGAATATTCTTTAAGCTTCCCCAGGTGAATTCAGTGTCCAGCCCAGGCAGATAATCACTAGTTTGTAGGCTTTCTAGCTTAATAGAAATAACCATAGTTTAAGATCTGCCTGGGTTTGACTGTTCTTTAGTAAGAAAGCATGAAGGTTCTGGCTGAATCAGTTTCACAAGGTTTTTGTGTAACCTGAGTGTCCAGAGCTGAAAAGCCTGTGGCTGTTTTGAAGAATCAAACATTATATTAAATTTTGGTGAAAATTTCTAAATCTGTAGCCTTCCTTTCTGGAAAAAGAAAATAAAATCCTTTAAAAAATATCCACCTGGGCTTGAGATTTGGCTTCACTGTCACAAGCTGTGTGATTTTGTGCCAGTCACTTACCTTCTCTAAGTCTCAATTTCCTCGTCTGTGGGAAAGTTCTAAGTCCCTCTTCTTTATGTGAAAATCAAATGAGATGATACCTATAAGACCTCCAGCATAGAACTGGCACTCAGCTCCATTCTTACTATCAAGGAGGAGTCAGGACAGAAGTGGCTTCTGCAGGACCGTCCAGGGAGTCAGTGCCAACGACTCACCATCCCTAGGCTGAGGCTGTGGAATGGACTCTGGGAGCCTCAGACCCCAGCCCCTCCCGCCTTGATCTTCCACCCTCGCAGAGGGGCCTAAGGCTTTTGAATAGGGTGAGCTTGGGATGGAATGGGCCGGGTGGGAGTTGGGGCAGAGTTGGATGGGGAAACGGGGAAGTCAGGGTGTGTGCACTGACTTAGTCTTACCACCAGGAGGCGACAGGAACCCACCCACTGCGAGAAGAACAGTCAGGCTGAAGGAGCGGACGACTGGGGATAACACAAAGATATTAGAGGACTTTTTTGAGTACTAGGTAAATGCTAAAGCCTTATTTTCTTTCATTTCCATTTACTTCATGCAGGAGTCCTGGGGTAGGCGCCATTACCCTCCTTTACGGGATGAAACTGAGGTGGTGCTGGTGACTGGCAACCAGGAATTTAACTGAAATCAGTCAGACTCCAGGTTAGTCTCTTAATCACTGAAGTCATATGTCACAGCTGCAAGGGTCTTTAGAAATTCTCCGGCCATGTGATTCCCAAACCTGTTTGATGATAAAAATCACCTGAGGCTCTTCAAAAAATTCCAAATTCCTGGGTCCCAGGACAGGCATTGAATTAGAATTTCCCAGGAAAATGGGCTTGGGCATGTGTCTGGTTAACAGAAGTCCCTGTTTGGAAATGTGATCTGCTGTCAGAGAGGGAAAGTGTCCTGCCCAAGGTCACACAGCCAATCCCCTCCAACCTCCTCATACCCTCTGATTCAGAAACCAGGCCACACCCACCCCCTCCAAAGATGAGACAGTATATAGCACATGCCCTGGGTATATGCCCAAAAGAGTTAGAAGCAGGATCCTGAAGAGGTATTTGAACACCCATGTTCACGGCAGCATTATTCTTAACTGCTGAAAGGTGGACACCACCCAGGTGTCCGTCAACAGGTGAATGAATAAGCAAATGTGGTGCATGCACGTGTGCACGCTCAGTTGTGTCCGACTCTTTGTGACTCCGTGGACTGTATGTAGCTCTCCAGTCTCCTCTGTCCATGGACCTTTCCAGGAAAGAATCCTGGAGTGGGTTGCCGTTTCCTTTTCCAGAAGCAAATGTGGTATAAACATACAATTAAGTATTATTCAATCTTAAAAAGAAAGGAAATTTTGACATATGCTACAGCATGGATGGGAGAAGGCAATGGCAACCCACTCCATTACTCTTGCCTGGCAAATCCCATGGACGGAGGAGCCTGGCAGGCTGCAGTCCCTGGGGTCGCTAGGAGTTGGACACTACTGAGCAACTTCCCTTTCACTTTCCACTTTCATGCATTGGAGAAGGAAATGGCAACCCACTCCAGTGTTCTTGCCTAGAGAATCCCAGGGCTGCCGTCCATGGGGTCGCACAGAGTCGGACACGACTGAAGTGACTTAGCACAGCATGGATAAACTTTGAGTACATTAGGCTCAGTGAAATAAGGCCATCCATAAAAAGACAAATACTGTATGATTCTGCTTATATGATATACCTAAAATAGTCAAATTATTTTCATAGAGGCAGGAAGTATAATGGGCCTGAGGGGAGGGAGCAATGGGGAGTTATTGTTTAATGGTAACAGAGTTTCAGATTTGCCAAATAAAAATAGTTCCAGAGATGGCTGGTTGCACAATAATATGAAGGCTACTGACATTGAGCATCAGCAACTCAATGGACATGAATTTGAGTCAACTCGGGGAGATAGTGAAGGACAGGGAAGCCTGGCATGCTGCAGGCCATGGGGTTGCAGAGTCAGACACGACCTAACTACTGAACAACACCAGCAACTGACATTGAACTGTATATTTTAAAATGTTTAAGATGGTAAATTTTATGTGTATTTTACTACAATACAACAATTAGAAAAAACGATAAGATGATCTGTGCCCAGCCCTGGAGGGTTGATAGAGGTGAAGAGTGAGAAGGTAAGTGTAATTTTCTTCTTTTGAATGAATTTATGAATAAATATATGTGGGATTTGATGAGTGTTGATTGTCAATCATCTCTTTTCCTCAAAGAGGATTACACTAATAATGTATGGATACACTTTTTTCCTAGTAACTTCACCAACTTTTGGTTCTATTATTTTGCCTTTTTTTCTATTTAATGGGTGAGAGAGAGTACTTCATTATTATTTAAATTTGCATTAACATTTGTTAGATTTAGAGTGGAAGGTCCAGAATTGACCAACGCCGTTGACAGCATCAGAATGATTTTCCTCAAAATGTTAATGCTTGATTTATTATACTAAATGAAACAAGTCCATGTTTATTGTTAAAGTAAATTTAAAAACCTACTAGGTCTGTTAACAGAGAAGAGAAAGTGGCTCCTGCTTGAGCTCTGGCCTTAGGGTTTCTGCTTATTTAGCATGAATTCCAGGTTCTGAGATGGAGGCTCTTGAAGCAGAAGGCTCATGAAGTCGAGGACCACGAATGTAAAAACTCGTGTTCATTTTGCTTCATCACCTGCCAGTCCTCCCAGTGGCTGTTATTGTTATTATTTTTAAATATTTATTTGTTTATTTTGGCTGCACCGGGTCTCAGCATGCAGGATCTTCGATCTTTCTTGCAGCTCGTGGGATCCCTAGCTGCTCCATGTGTGATCTGCTTTAGTTGCGGCATGTGGGATCTACTTCCCTGACCAGGGATTAAACCTGGGTCGCCTGCATTGGGAGTGCAGACTCTTAGCCATTGGACCGCCAGGGAAGTCCCCTAGTAGCTGTTGTTATGTACCTCCTAGGTCATTCTCCTTAGTTTTTTTTTTTTTTTTTTAATTGGAATATAGTTGATTTATAATGTGTTAGTTTCAGGTGTACAGCAAAGCGAACCAGTTATACACACAGCGGGCGTTTCTCTTGTTGCGGAGCGTGGCTCTCTGTGCCCAGGCTTTCGTAGCTGTGGCTTGAAAGCTCTAGAGCGTGGGTTTCAGTAGTTTCGGTGCATGGACTTAGTCGCTCCCCAGCAAGTGGAATCTTCCCAGAGCAGGGATTGAACCCACGTTCCCTGCCTTGGCAGGCAGATTCTTAACCACTAGACTACCAGGGAAGCCCCATAGCCGTTGCTTTTTAGATTCTGTTCCCATATAGGCCATTTTAGACTATTGAGGAGAGTTCCCTGTGCCGTACAGTAGGTCCCTATTAGTTCTCTATTTCATACCTAGCAGGTCACTCTCCTTGTGATGGGGTAAAAATGATCAGGGAGAGGCTGGGCACAGAGATGTGTTCTCACTCCCTTCCCCACCCCCATCCCCAAAAGAGTCCTGTAATTACGGGTCCACTTTCTCCTCCCTGCCTTCCCTTCCTGAAGAAGGAGTGATTCTTCCCCATGGGAAAGTAGCTGCTGAGTTGAGCTAGATGTGGAAGAGGAGCGTTTTTTCTTTTCTTTTCTTTTCTTTTTTTTTGGTGGCAGATGGAGATTGAGTAGCTTCGGGGCATGAAGAAAGAGAAGAGAGGAAAAGGGGGTTTAACGAGTGTGGCTTTGAACTATGTACCTGACTCCCTTTAAATCCTCCTAGAGGTGTGACCAAAGAATGAAATTGCTTGTTAATTACATTGGCTGTTGGGCTGTGTTTCTGGTGCCGTTCTGGGACTGGATCATGTGTGGCCACATTTTATTAGGGTTCCACCCTTGCTAATGAAGACCTTGGGCACGAGCACTTCAGCCTCCAACACCCTGGGGACTTGGCTCCTTGACAGCCCTGCCACCCACCCCCAAGACCACACCCCGGTCCCTGTCATCACCTGAAACTGCTCCACCTCTGAAATTGCACTTCAGATGCCCCAGTCTCTAGTGACAGTCTCCTCCCCGACCCCTGCCCACTCTCCTCCCCCACACCTCTCCTCTGACCCCGTTGGGGCTTCTAGCCCATTGATCCCTGTTGGTCTTCTTTTTTTCTGTTGGTAACAACACTCACTCACTCCTTGGAAGAAACTTGGTTTTTTTCTCCCATATGGATATGATGCGAATGAGGCTGACTATACCCTCAATTGTATTTCAGACCCTTGGCCACAGCATTGGGTCAGGGGTGAGCCTGGGAGAGCCAACCTGAGGGGACACTTTTTTTCTGCTCCTGTGGCTCACCTGGTAGGACTTAGCCAGGGCTGTCCTGGGGTCAAGAGCCTGCAGGATAATGAGAAAAGCTGAGCAGAGACGGGAGGTTCCTAATAGTCTTGTTGGAGTATCTGGAACTAGCCATTCCTGAAACTACCCTGGGCTTTTCGGCTATGTGAGTCAATGTCTGAGATCCATGAGTCAGGATTGGACTGTATTACCTGAAACAGACCTGGCCATTACAGGGCTGCTCCACTGAGGCTCTAGACGAGGGATACCGAGATGTGGTTGCTCATCAGAATCACATGGGTAAGGGGGTACTTTCCTGGCAGTCCAGTGATCAAGACTCTGCTTCCACCACAGGGGTCGTGGGTTTCACCCCTAGTCAGGGAACTAAGACCTTGCATGTCAGCGTGGTGCAGCCAAAGAACAAAACAAAAGAATCACATGGGAAGATTTTTTTTTTCCTTAAAACCTTTATAGATACAGAAAAAAGACTAAAACATAAATATACAAGTGAATGTATTATTACAAGGCCGACTCCCATGTAACCTCGTTAAGGTCTAGAAAGACAACAGCAGGGACTTCCCTGACGGTCCAGTGGTTAAGATGCTGTGCTTCCAGTGCAGGGGCCGCAGGTTCAATCCCTGATCAGGGAACTCGGACAGCGAGGCCCAAAAACAAAGCAGAACACTGTCAGACTCAAAGCCTCAGCCCCTCCTGCCCCTTATGGAACCACTGCCCTGATCGGGTCCTCGCATCCTTCCATCTTTTTCAGCCTGAGGATGCCTTCCTAAACACCATGGGGGCAGTTCTGCCTGTTTTAGAGTGTTGTACAAATGGAATTACTTATTAATCTTAATGAAACCAAATTTGTCAGGCTTTTCATGTAAGGTTGGTGATTTCATGTCAAGAAATGTAATCTGTCACTACCCTGAGGCTTTCATCCTCAACCTTTTCTTTCACCTTCTATCATCTCATGTAATCTTTAGTGTTCTCCCCTCCATGTGATGACAGCTCACCCGAGATTATTTGTTTATGGTGTGTGGCAAGGATCAAGTTTCACTTTTACCCCATGTGAACACTCAATCCGTTTATTGAAAAAGCTCGTCTTTGCCTGCACTCTTATTGCCACATAGATCGTAACTCCGGTCCTCCTCTGTGTCCCTCTCCAGTCTTCTTCAGTCTGTCTATGCTGACCCAAGTGTCACCCTCTCCTAATCACTGTACTTTATCAAGTTTTGCTATCCAGTTGAGTGATACTCCCATGTTGGGCTGTTTTGTTTTTTCATTTACATACATATTTTAGAATCAACCTGTGACATTCTACCAAAAAAATCACCCATGAAGATTTTGATTTGATTGCATTGCATTCATATCTCCTAATCCTTTTTAAAAAAAAATGTACACATATTAAGAAGAGATTTAAGATGGGGAAGACCTAACAAAATTTGTGTTTTTTTCCAGCTTATTGAGATGTAATTGACATACAACACTGTGTATGTTAAAAGTATACAATGTGATGATTTGATACATTTATAAATTGCAAAATGATTGCTACCATAGCATTAGCTAACATTCCATCCTGTCTCATAATTACCATTTCTTTTGTGTGGTAAGGACAGTTAAGATCTTCTCTCTTAGCAATTTCAAGTATGTAATAGAGTATTATTAGCTATAATCACCATGCTGTATTTTATACCCCCAGAACTTATTAATCTTATGACTGGAAGTTTGTATCCTGGAAGTTTGCCTTCCAATCTTTGAATGTGGTATATGTGTGTGTGTGTGTACATGTGTACTCATATGTATATGTATGCATACACTTATTCAGTTAATTAAAATTTTTTCTCTTTGAATTTATTTCTTGATAATTGTTGGGGGCTTCCTTGATGGCTCAGTGGTAAAGAAGCCCCCTGCTGATGCAGGAAATGGGGTTCAGTCCCTGGGTTTGGAAGATCCCCCGGAGAAGGAAACGGCAACCCACTCCAGTGTTCTTGCCTGGGAAATCCCATGGACAGAAAAACCTGGCAGGCTGCAGTCCATGGGGTTGCAAAAGAGTCAGACACAACTTAGTGACTAAAACAGCAATAACAACAGATAATGGCTATATTTTCTAGTGCTTTAAGAAATTATCTATTTTTGGCTGCGCTGGGGTCTTAGTTGCTGCACATGGACTTTCTCCAGCTGCAGGGAGCAGGGCCGTCTCATTGCGGCGGTTCCCCTTGCTGTGGACCACAGGCACTTGGGCTTAGTTGCCCCAAGGCATGTAGAGTCTTCCCGGAGCAGGGATTGAGCACGTGTTCCCTGCATTGGCAGGCAGATTCTTTATCACAGGATTACCAGGGAAGTCCTTAGTGCTGTTTTTTAAAAACATCTGTTTACTTGGCTGCGTTGGGTCTTGGTTGCAGCACGTGGGGTCTTTGTTGCATCATCTTTCACTGCAACACATGGACCGTCTAGTCATGGCACACAGGCTTAGCTGTCTTGTGGCATGTGGGATCTTAATTCCCTGACCAGGGGTCAAACTCACGTCCCCTGCATTGCAAGGCGGATTCGTAACCATTGGACCACAAACGAAGTCCCTTTTGGAAGTCCCTTTTAGCTGCTTGCTGCTGCTACTGCTGCTAAGTCGCTTCAGTCGTGTCCGACTCTGTGCGACCCCATAGACGGCAGCCCACCAGGCTCCTCTGTCCATGGGATTCTCCAGGCAAGAACACAGTGTCTTATTTAAAATCCAGATCCTGTGGCTCAGCCTCTGAAGAGTCTGAGTGAGTAGTTTTGGGTGAGCGAGCCCATGTACACTGTTAAACCATCTGAATTTCTTTTTTTTTTTTTTAATTTGGCTATGGTGAGAGGTGGTGGTTCTAACTCATTGTCTCCCTGGTGGGATCCCAGTGAGTCAGCAACACTTATTAAGTACATTCTTCCCTCACCAAATTGAAATCCTGCATTGTCACATTTTAAATCAAATCTATTTTGGTATCTGTTCGTGTGCTCTTCTGTTACGCTGGCTTTTTCATCATTGTCTTGACCAGTCTTGGAAAAGTCTTAATAGGAATCAGAGTTCTGGAAAAGCCCATCTTCCCCATGTCCTTAGCCAGACTTGAAGATAGTGAGCATCCCATATTACTGGATACACCTGGCAAGACATGTACAATCCCAGCATACACAGGATTGCTTCTGCACGGTGTGGTTATATATGTGTCTCTGCATGAGTTTTCTCCCTGACAGCCTTGCCAGCCACCCAGCCCCACTACGGCTCTGCTGCAGACTAATCTCATTACACCCTTCATCCCTGTTTATGGTCTCTGCTCAGCCTCCTCCCTGTATCTAATCCTCATCTGGCCGGTCTTTCCCTTCTCTTGTCCCCTCTCCTGCTCCTTTACTAAAAACCCTTCACGAGCCCGTCCAAATTCAGACATGGGAAGCACCCTGGGATTTGTCTTCTGTGGACAATTCCTTCGTCTCCTAGCTCTTCTGGAATACCGAGTCTCCCTGGGGACACAGCTTTCCCCGCCACTAGCTCAAATGGTGACTGTCTTCTCTCTCTCGCTCCTCTTGCCATGGGGCCAAGAAGAGGTGGGGTCGGCGATCGACTCGTTCCACTTCCAGAATGTGACCCTTCCTTCTTCCCTCCGCCCCACAGCTTTAAATCTCATGCTATTTAACCGAACTGGTATTACAGAGCTACTGGCCCTTGGTCACTCCTGATTCCTTGAAGGGAACCTAATTTAGTGAACCTAATTCACTGCACCTTCTCTTAAATACCACTCCAGTCATAATTTTTTTGAAGTCTAATTGACCTACAATACTGTATTAGCTCCTGGTGCACAACTTGGTGACTCAGTATTTCTGTGCATGACACAGGGCTCACCACAATAAGTTCCCATCTGTCACCTGTACAAAGATATTACGTAATTATTGACTCTGTTCCCCACGTGGTACATTTCATCCCTGTGACTCATTTATTTTGAAACTGGAAGTTTCTATGTATTAATTTCCTTCTCCTGTTTCACTCATTCCTCTCCCCTCACCCCTTTGGCAACCATCTGTTCTCTGTATCTCTGACTCTGTTTCTATTTTGTTGTTTGTTCATTTATTTTTTAGGTTCCACATGTAAGTAAAATAATACAGTGTCTTTTTCTGTCTGACTTAGTTCACTTATCATGATACCCTGTAGGTCTATCCACGTTGTTTCAAAAGGCAAGATTTCATGATTTTTTTTTTTTATGGTTGAGTAATACTCTAGTCAAGGCTATGGTTTTTCCAGTGGTCATGTATGGATGTGAGAGTTGGACTGTGAAGAAGGCTGAGCACCAAAGAATTGATGGTTTTGAACCGTGGTGTTGGAGAAGACTCTTGAGAGTCCCTTGGACTGCAAGGAGATCCAACTAGTCCATTCTGAAGGAGATCAGTCCTGGGTGTTCTTTGGAAGGAATGATGCTAAAGCTGAAACTCCAGTACTTTGGCCACCTCATGTGAAGAGTTGACTCATTGGAAAAGACTCTGACGCTGGGAGGTATTGGGGGCAGGAGGAGAAGGGGATGACAGAGGATGAAATGGCTGGATGGCATCACTGACCCGATGGACGTGAGTCTCAGTGAACTCCAGGAGTTAGTGATGGACAGGGAGGCCTGGAGTGCTGTGATTCATGGGGTCGAAAAGAGTTGGACATGACTGAGGACTGATCTGAACTGAAGTAATATTCTGTTGTATAGTAGGAGTAGTATTAGTCACTCAGTTGTGTCTGAGTCTGTGTGACCCCATGGACTGCAGCTCACCAGGATTCTCTGTCCATGGGATTCTCTAGGCAAGAATACTGGAGTTCATGGCCATTCCCTTCTCCAGGAGATCCTCCCCACCCAGGGATAGAACCTGGGTCTCCTGCATTGCAGACAGATTCTTTACCTTCTGAGCCACCAGGGAAGCCCATATACACAGATATGTATATACTGCATCTTGTTTATCCACTCATCTATCGATGGGCTTCCCAGGTGGCACAGTTGGTAAAGAATCCACCTATAATGCAGGAGACACAAGAGGTGTGGGTTTGATCCCTGGGTCTTGAAGATCCCCTGGAGAATGGCATGGCAATGCACTCCAGTATTCTTGCCTGGATAAGCCCATGGACAGAGGAGTCTGGCAGGTGATGGTCCATGACGGGCACTTAGGTTTCTTTCATATCTTGGCTTTTGTAAATAATGCTGTAACAAACATGAGGTGCATGTATCTTATCCAATAGGTGGTTCTGTTTTCCTAGAGAAAACACCTAGAAGTGGAATTGCTGGATTGTACCATTGTTCTTTTGTTAATTGTTTTGAGGACCCTTCAGACCATTTTCCATAGTGGTTACACCAATTTACATTCTCACCAACAGTACAGGAGGGTTCCCTTTTCTCCACATCCCCACTAACACTTGTTATGTTTTGTCTTTTGATGATATCCGTTCCAACAGGTGATGTCTCATTGTGGTTTTGATTTGTATTTCCCCAACAATTAGTGAAGTTCAATGTCTTTTTCATGTACCTGTTGGCCATCTGTACATCTTCCTTGGGAAAAATGTCTATTCAGCCCCTGCCCATTTATTTATTTGGCTGCACCAGGTTTTCGATCTTCTTGCAGCATATGGGGTCTTTAGTTACAGCATGGGAACTCTTAGTTGCAGCATATGGGATCTATTTCCTGACCAGAGATAGAATCTGGGCCTCCTGCTTTGGAAGTGCAGTTGTCTTAGCCACTGGACTACCAGGGAAGTCCCACCCGTGGCCATTGTTCAATGGACTGTTTGTTCCAGCCATAATTCTTTACATGTTCAGTGTTCACATAGATGGTCCTTCTCCTCCCCTGGTCCCTCAGTCCCCTGACTCCTCTCTACCTGTGACCTTGCCTTCATCTGGCCTCAGCTCTCTGTCGCAGGGTCACACCTGAGGCTCTACTATTACCAAGGACAGGTCCCTCATTTGGGCTTGCTCTTTGCTGGCCCTGCCTGAGATCCAAGCTGTAGGCATCCTCTCTCCATTTAACTCCCCACCCTCCCTGATTCTTCATCTCAGTTGCTTTGGGCACCGCCTTTGCCCATTTTGTAGTTTGCAGTTTTCGTTATTTTCTGGTTTCCTCAGAGATGGTCTTTCTGTTCCTCGGTTCATCAATATGAGATCACACTGGGTTTGTGTGCCCCGGTTATCCGTTGCTGCATAACTTAGTGGTGTAAAACAATAGCTGGTTTATTTGGTCGTGATTTTGTGGGTCGGCAGTTTAGTTGAGCTCAGCTGGGCGATTCTTCTGCTGGTCTCTCCTGGCGGCAGTCATCTGGTGGCTCGGCTGGGGCTGGGTGAACGCCCCAAGACAGTCGGCCTGTAGGTGCTGGCTGTCTGCAGGGGTGTGTGGTCTCTAATTCTCCAGGAGGACCATCCTGGCTCCTTTCCCTGGAAGTCTCAGGGCAGTGAGAGAGTGGACAGTCAGGGCCAGTGCAAGCTGCAAAACTTCTGAGGACTGGTCTCAGAACACCCACAAAATCACCTTTGCCATATTCTGTTGGTCACAGCACATTACAAGCCCAGGTGGCATTTAAGGGGGTGGAGACGTAGGTGTCCACTTGACAGGAGTTGGTGTCAAGTCACACTTTGAAGGGATTTACACACAGAGAGGGGAGGGACTGTCACTATTTTATTTTGCCATCTCTCCCAGTGTGTCAGCTGGTACAGCTGGGAGAGTTACTGAGCAGTTTTCTTGGTTGATTTTTTTTTTTTTTTAATGTGGACCATTTTTTAAAAGTCTTTATTGAAGTTGTTGTAATATTGCTTCCATTTTTAGCTGCAAGGCATATGAGATCTTAGCCCCCTGACCAGGGATTGAACCTGCACCCCCTAATTTGGAAGATGAAGTCTAAACCACTGGACCACCAGAAAAGTCTCTGCTTGGTTGATTAACTAAAGCCTGGACTCAGTGACTGACTCTGTTCAGTGAAGTTGAGGTGCTAGCACGTCCCTGAAATTATGTAGAAAGAGTCCCAATGTGCAGGAGGGAAGAAATGTGGATTTGTCATGTGTGATGGGCACATCCCCGCCTCACTGCATCCCTTGTGAAGTCCCAGAGGACACATCCCTCCGAGGGCACTAGGGATTCTGTCCCAGTGTTGCCAGCTCTGTGCTGGCTGCTTCCCATAGGCCAGGAATACCAGGGGGCCCACCCCTGAGACGGGCTCCCATATTTCAATGGGAAAGCCAGAGTCCTGGAGCAGGAGGGGCTACAGGGCAGCGTTTAGTCACCAGAAACATCATGGACATTGGAGAATGGCAATCAGAATGTTTTGATCTGTATGGATTTTGAGGGTGCCCAATTGATCATGGTATCCCTAGGAATAAAATAGATGAACAACCTATAAAATATTTCTTAATCTACAAAGCCAGAACCCTTAGTTCCCACAGTAATGGTCACAGTCCCCACCCAGTCTATGGACCTAAAGCAGTTCATAACCTCAGAGCCCTTTGACTGACTTAAGGCTGGGGTCCCTCTGAGATGGGATCTTGTAAGCTCCTGTAAGCATGCAATATATATCTTCCAAGCTTTCCTCCAAGGACCCTGCAGCCATTTACTAGGGTAGCTGTGTCTTGGGTAAAGGGACATTCTCAGCCTCTTTGGAGATCACTAGATACCGGTTTTGAATTGTCATTAATTCCTGGCAACCAAAAAGGCCAGTAAGGCCTTACGGTGGTCAGATGATAAATTGAATTTTGGCTAAAGTCTAAATCACAGAGAGCCAAGCAGAATCACAGACCCATCCTGTGATTGTTTTCCTAGTTCTTGAATGAATACTTGGCCAGTGGTAGAATCCTCATATTAGATCTCAGAACCATGGTAAAAAGGCTATTTTGGCAGGAAGTACCACAAAGAAGAATCTCAGAATTAACCGTCCCTAACCAGGTAGTAGGAGAAGGCAATGGCACCCCACTCCAGTACTCTTGCCTGGAAAATCCCATGGACGGAGGAGCCTGGTAGGCTGCAGTCCATGGGGTCGCTAAGAGTTGAACACGACTGAGCGACTTCACTTTGACTTTTCACTTTCATGTATTAGAGAAGGAAATGGCAACCCACTCCAGTATTCTTGCCTGGAGGATCTCAGGGACGGGGGAGCCTGGTGGGCTGCCATCTATGGAGTCACACAGAGTCGGACACGACTGAAGCGACTTAGCAGCAGCAACCAGGTAGTAAAGTAAAAGCAATTTTGCAACATGGGGAAGCAACATGGATGATGCTACCTTGCACACGCCCATTTATTATCTTACCTGCTTGGCTTGTACAAAAAAAGATGGCTTTAAGAGAGCATTTCTGTAATTCATTGTAAACATAATCAGATGGTGATTCCAATTGCACCTGCTGTTCCAGATGCATCATCTTTATTGGAACAAATTATTACGGCTGCATGTCCCCCTGGTTAGCACTACTGACCTGGCAAATGATATTTTCTTTGTAACAGCTTGCAAGTGGTACCAAAGGCGGTTTAAATCACTTACCAGGCCCAACAATATTTGTTTACAGTCTTCTTCAGGGCCAAGTCAACCCTCTAGTTCTCTCATAACCTAGTGTGCAGAGGTTTTCATCATCCCAGTATCTGACAGAACATCAAGGCCTTTACGATGCTCATTTGATAGGACCTGAGGAACAAGGACTTTAGACACCTAAGTAAGGCCCAACCAAGCCAGAGGGTGGGAGACAAAGCCCGTGAAAATGCAGGGACTTGCCATCTCAACAACCTTCCTGGGGATACACAGGGGTTTGGTGCAAGTTGGGTTATTTCCTTAAAGGTGAGTGTGGTGCCTTCTACTGCCTCTGACCGAAGATGAGGCCCAGTGCTTCATGGGTCTCTTCAGATTTCGAAGGTGTTATGGTTTGAATTGCATTTCCCAAGAAGATATGTTGACATTCTAACCCCCTATGTCTCAGAAGGTGACCTCATTTAGAAATAGAGTTTTGGTAGATGTAATCAAGTTAGCATGAGGTCATTAGGGTGGACCCTAATCTAACATGACTGGTGTTCTTGTAAGAAGAGGCCAAGGTCACATGAAGACATGGACACACAGGGAGACGGCCAGGTTTGGGTGGAGGCAGAGATTATAGTGATGTGTCTACAACCCAAGGAACAGTGAGAACTGCTTGGAACAACCGGAAGCTGAGAGGTGGAACGTCATGTGATAAGTTCTCACCTAGACCCTTTGAGAGAGTGTGGCCCCGTGACACCTTGATACCAGACTTCCAGCCTCTAGAACTATGAGAAAATTAATTTCTGTCTTTTAAAAATTTATTTGTTTATTTATTTGGCTGCTCCAGGTCTCAGTTGTAGCACACAAGGTCTTCAACCTTTGTTGCAGCGTGTGGGATCAAGATTGCTGACCAGGGAGTGAACCTAGGTCCCTTGCATTGGGAGCGCAGAGTCATAGCCCACTGGACCACCAGGGAAGTCCCCTTTCTGCAGTTTTAAGCCAACCTGTTACAGCAGTCCTGGGAAATGAACACAGGGGCGATGCACATCACAGGGAGTGTACAACTCAGATCCATTTACTGAGTTTTGAGCGGGGTCCAGGGAGAGGCAGGCTCTGTAGTGGGCTCAGGCTGTAGTGCAGATGGCTCCATCACTTGGGCCTTTTATGATCCAACCGAGGAAGCCCTGATGGGGAATCATAGCACACACATTTAAGTTTGCTGAGCAATTCCATGCTGTGGTGTGCAGAGAACTGCTTTCCTTCTGATTTAGCTGCATGCTTGCTGGGACCTGGTGGAGACAGAATGTCTGGGGATGGAACATCAAGTGGCTGTTTGTTCTGAGGTGCCTATTAGGTACTGGGAGTCATCTGACCCATCAAGTCACAAGAGAGACAACATCTTGAAGTATGGGGTTCGTCTTATAGGATGAACTTTTGGAGAAGCACCCAGAATATACAGACCTGGAAATCAAACGGTGAAAATGTACATGGTTCCTTTCATAAGTACATCTGTCTATAGATGGCTCCTGTTCCTGCAATTCTGAGCTCTGCTGGTTTAAAGGTCATGATACCCAGTAGAGAAATTTCTTCCGCCATGGGATATGACATTGATATCATTGACCTGGAAGCTGAGACCGCTTCCTGGTCAGTTGGGGCTCCTCATGTCACTGAGCCCACAGGTAAAGGAAAGGGTTACTCTACCTGCTGGAATGGCTGAACCTGGTGACTAAGGGCAAAGGGGGCTGCTACTACACAGTGAGGTCAGACATCTAGAATCGGGGATGTGTCCCGGGTGCCTCTTAGTGCTTCACATTCCCAAGTAAAAGTGAATGGAAAACAATAGCAACCGGCAAAAGGCAGGACCACTGAGAACTCATACCCTTCATATTAAATAAAGGGCTACCCCACCACATAAATAATTCAACCAGCTACGGTGCTAGCTGAAGGAAGAAAGAACACAGAATGGGGAATGGAAGAAAGAAGTTACTGTCATCAAGTACAGTCTTGTAGTGAATTATCGAAATGAGAATAGGCTAGCTAGGTACACTTTCTTACTTATTCTACACACACACACACACACACACACACACACACACACACAGCTAGTTTCCTAGTGCTGCCGTAACAAAGGCACAGGGTGAGTGTCTTAAAAACAACAGAAATCTATTCTCTGACAGTTCAGGAGGTGGAGTCTGACATCTGGTGGTTTCTTGGCTTGTAGACACATCACCCTAAGCTCTGCCTCTGAGAACATGCTGTTCTTTCTGGGTCCATATCTTCACATGTCGTTTGCCACTTCCTGTAGGAACACCAGTCAGATTGGATTAGGGTCCACCCTAGTGACCTCATCTAGACTTTATTACATCTGCAAAGACTCTATCTCTAAATGAGGTCACATTCTGAGGTACTGTTAGGACATTAACCCATCCTTTTGGGAGACCCAACTCTACCCATAAGACACATACACACATGCATGTGTGTGAAGTTGCTTCAGTCGTGTCTGACTCTTTGCCACCCTATGGACCATAGCCCGCCAGGCTCCTCTGTCCATGGGATTCTCTAGGCAAGAATACTGGAGAGGATTGCCATGCCCTCCTCCAGGGGGTCTTCCCGATCCAGGGATGGAACCCACTTCTCTTTCATCTCCTGCGTTGGAGGCGGGTTCTTCATCACTAGGGCCATCTGGGAAGCTCCTGCCCCCCCACCCCACAAACACATATACATATAAAGAAATATATATGTAGCTTTATATTATCAGCATCAATGCAGTCATTAACATCACTTAGCGATGGCTGTACAGACTTAGTGTGTCCCCTTTTGGGGCAAGGCTGAGAATATCTTCATTTATTTGAAGGATAGTGGGATCTAGCTTGTTAGGCAGAAGCGTCCATTTGTTTTGCTGGAATATGAAAGTTCAAATATAGGTGGCAGGGTGGAACTGGATGCTGAGGAGCCAGGGGGTGGCTTGGGTGGATTGTTACTGTCTTTCCGCTCCTAATCGACCCTTCTGTGTTCTGCTCTGATGTGCTGAAGCTGGAACTCGGCGGCATTTCTCGGGCTAGATAGCGTCCTGCGAGCTTCTGCCAGCAGAGGGCGATAGAGGGAAGACCGGGCGGCCGGAGCTGAGACGTGCCCGGCTGCTTCTGGGCTTGAGCAGTATTTCACCAGCAGTGGGCGCAAATCACCCCGGGGCAGCAAAGGTTGGCTTCCGCCTCCAGCTTGATTCGGGGGTCCAGGCTTCAGCCTCCCCGCAGTCTCTTGATACACTCACATGATGACACAGCATCTCTCCTTGGGGGTGGAGCCCAGTACCATCCTTTCCTCGGAGCAGTTGGGATGGTAGCAGCCACTGGATCCCACCTCTTTTCCAAGGTCCAGAACTCACCTCCAAGCTGCTGCTGCTGCTAAGTCACTTCAGTCGTGTCCGACTCTGTGCGACCCCATAGACAGCAGCCCACCAGGCTCCGCCGTCCCTGGAAGCCTCCCTTTTAGCGTCTTTTCATCATTCCCCCAGCGCTTCAGGTGGGAGTTGCTTCTTGGCTTAGCATATATCTTGGTCCGAACTCAGCGTCCTACTTTTGTTTTTTGAGTCCTCCAGCCCCTGTTTAATCAATGTCCTATCTCACATTCTGTTAAAATAACTACTATGAAACCTGTTTTATTTATTTATTTGGCGGTTTTAGTCCTTTGTTGCAGCATGCAGGATTTAGTTCCCTGACCAGGGATTGAACCCAGGGCCTCTGCATTGGGAGCGTGGAGTCTTAGCCATTGGATCACCAGAGAAATCTCCGGAACCTCTTTTGTGACTGGACCCTGACTGATACAGATGATTTCCAGATAAGCGGGAACACATCAACTTTATTAAAATCAGAAGTCAAAGACCCTGTTTTATAAATTTTTGCATATCCATAAGGTCTGTCTAGTCAAGGCTATGGTTTTTCCAGTGGTCATGTATGGATGTGAGAGTTGGACTGTGAAGAAGGCTGAGCGCCAAAGAATTGGTACTTTTGAACTGTGGTGTTGGAGAAGGCTCTTGAGAGTCCCTTGGACTGCAAGGAGATCCAACCAGTCCATTCTGAAGGAGATCAGCCCTGGGATTTCTTAGGAGGGAATGATGCTGAAGCTGAAACTCCAGTACTCTGGCCGCCTCATGCGAAGAGTTGACTCACTGGAAAAGACTCTGATGCTGGGAGGGATTGGGGCAGGAGGAGAAGGGGACGACAGAGGATGAGATGGCTGGATGGCATCACCGACTCGATGGACCTGAGTCTGAGTGAACTCTGGGAGCTGGTGATGGACAGGGAGGTCTGGCGTGCTGCGGTTCATGGGGTCGAAAAGAGTCAGACACGACTGAGCGACTGAACTGAACTGAACTAAAGACTGAATGCTGACTTATATAAATATTCAGTAAAGGGTTGAGTCATGTGTATTGAATGAATCAATGTGCCCATGAAAGATATCCATATCCTAATCCATGGAGCCTGGGGGTGGGGGTGGGGGTGAGGGTGGGAGGATCTTTGCAGATGTGATTAAGAGTGTTGAGATGAGGTAACTATCCTACATTATCCAAGTGGTCCCTGAAAGCACACACATGTAATATTCTTACAAGAGGTATGCAGAGGAAGTTTGATAGAGAAAATGGTTATGTGAAGATGGAGCAAAGGGAGATTTTAAGATGCTGGCCTGAAAGACAAGGGTGATGTGGCTATAAGCCCAAGGGCTGCTGACAGCCAGCCATTGGACACAGCATGGAGTAGATTCTCCTCTAGGGCTTCTGGAAGTGTGAGGGAGTAAATTTCTATTGTTTTAAGCCATCAAGTTTGTGTAATTTGTTACAGCAGCCACAGGAAAGTAATACATAAATACTGGATTCGATTAACTTGACATGGGAGGGACCTCCCTGGTGGTCCAGAGACTAAGACTATGAGCTCCCAATACCAGGGGCCCAGGTTCAATCCCTGGTCAGGGAACTAGATCCCACATGCTGCAATGGAAAGATTCTGCATGCTGCAACAGAAAGATCCTGCATGCTGCAACAGAGATGGAAGATTTCATGTGCTGCAACTAAGACCTGGTGCAGCCAGATAAAAAAAATAAGTATTAAAAAATTGACTTGGGAGATGGCTTTCCTAAGGAAATTAGTTCTTCTGGTGTCACATCCACATGGCTTAACCGGCCGGGTCAGTGTCTTGACTGCTTGGGTCCACCGTTGTTGAGGGGGGGGGGGTCCCTTATTTTCAACTCTCTGATTTATTTCACCTACCCACTACCAGGAGATCCAACCAGTCCATTCTGAAGGAGATCAGCCCTGGGATTTCTTTGGAAGGAATGATGCTAAAGCTGAAACTCTAGTACTTTGGCCACCTCATGTGAAGAGTTGACTCACTGGAAAAGACTCTGATGCTGGGAGGGATTGGGGGCAGGAGGAGAAGGGGACGACAGAGGATGAGATGGCTGGATGGCATCACTGACTCGATGGACATGAGTCTCAGTGAACTCCGGGAGTTGGTGATGGACAGGGAGGCCTGGCATGCTGCGATTCATGGGGTTGCAAAGAGTCGGACACGACTGAGTGACTGAACTGAACTGAACTGATACTCCTCATTTACTGGGGATAGAGTGCCCTGCCGATTTCAGTGGAGGGCGAAAGAAGTTTGACTTATAAGAATACGTATTTGGTCTTCTTCCTGCTTCTGGCACAGAGCCCCTAAAATCCTTGGAATTTCCTAAGCGATAAGAGCAATGGGAGCTTTTTTTTTTTTTGGTCATAACATTTGGTCTTTTGTCTTTGGTTCGTGAAACAGCTTCAGAGCCATAAAGGCAAAAAGAGTGTTTTGGTATTTATTCACGACAAACTTCTTTCAATCACAGCTGCTTTGTGTTAATGAGGTGGCTTTTGGAAAGCCCCAAAGGATGGGGGCTGGTTGCCAGGGGAACCAACCACTAATTAGAGGGCTGGAGCTTTCAGCCCCACCTCCTTGACTTCTGGGGAGGGGAGAGGAGATTGAGTTCAGTCATCAACGGCCAATGACCCAATCAGTCATGCCTACATAATATAGCTTCCTTAAAACCCCCAGAAGGACAGGGTTCAGAGACTTTCTGAGTTGCTGCTGGAAGAGTGGCCTGCTCTGAGTGGGCATGGAAACTCCACCCGCCTTCCCACATTCCTTACCCTCTGCATCTCTCCCATCTGGCTGTTCCTGACTTATATCTTTTGTATAACACACTGATAATCTAGTAAGTAAATGTTTTCCCAAGTTCTGTGAGCCACTCTAGGAAATTAATTGAAACTGAGGAGGCAAATTTGTAGTTCACTGGTCCGAAATGCAAGTACCAGGGACTTCCCTAATGATCCAATGGTTTAAGAATCTGCCCTGCAATGCAGGGGACTCAGGTTTGATCCCTGGTGGGGGAATTAAGCTCCCACATGCTCTGGAGCAGCTATGCCTGTGCACTGCAACCAGGGAATCCGTGTGCTACAACTAGAGAGTCTGTGCACCACAACGAAAGATCCTGCATGATGTAGCGAAGGTCTCTTATGCTACAACTACGACCTCTCATGCTACAACTAAGGCTCGATGCAGCCAAATAAGGAGGTAAATAAATATTTTTTAAAAAAGAAATGCAAGTAACAACCTGGACTTTTTTTTTTTAATTTTTGGCCACACCCTGTGACATGCTCCCCCAACCAGGAATCAGACCTGCTCCCCCACATCGAAAGGCGGAGTCTTAAGTCTTAACCACTGGACCACGAGGAAAGTCCCCAGTCTGGACTTTTGATTGGCATCTGAACTGGGAGTAGGGGTGTCTTGTGGACTGAGTCCTTAACCTGTGGGATCAGACGTGATCTCCAGGTAGTGTCAAGATTGAGTTAAACTGTGGGACACCTAGCTGATAGCACAGAGCTGCTTGAACGTGTGAAAAACAACCAAGCACACACAGACCTGGTGTCAGAAGCAATTTTGTAGTAGTGTGAGGACAAGAATCCCTTGTACTATTTTTTAGATCCTTGTATTCTTTTAAAGAAATGGAGTAGCCATAATAGTCAACAAAAGACTCCAAAATGCAGTACTTGGATGCAATTTCAAAAATGACAGAATGATCTCTGTCATTTCCAAGGCAAACCATTCAATATTACAGTGATCCAAGTCTATGCCCTGACCAGTAACGCTGAAGAAGCTGAAGTTAAACAGTTCTATGAAGACCTACAAGACCTTCTAGAACTAACACCCAAAAAAGATGTCCTCTTCATTATAGGGGACTGGAATGCAAAAGTAGGAAGTCAAGAGCTACCTGGAGTAACAGGCAAATTTGGCTTTGGAGTACAAAACGAAGCAGGTCAAAGGCTAACAGTTTTGCCAAGAGAACGCGCTGGTCATAGCAAACACCCTCTTCCAACAACACAAGAGAAGACTCTACACATGGAGTAGATAGTCAACACCGAAATCAGATTGATTATATTCTTTGCAGCCAAAGATGGAGAAGCTCTATATAGTCATCAAAAACAAGACTGGGAGCTGACTGTGGCTCAGATCATGAACTCCTTATTGCCAAAGTGAAGTTGCTCAGTCGTGTCCGACTTTTTGCGACCTTGTGGACAGTAGCCCACCAGGCTCCTCCATCCATGGGATTCTCCAGGCAAGAGTACTGGAGTGGGTTGCCATTTCCTTTTCCAGGGGATCTTCCCAACCCAGAGATCGAACCCAGGTCTCCCGCATTGTAGGCAGATGCTTTTAACCTCTGAGCCACCAGGCCAAATTCAGACTTAAATTGAAGAAAGTAGGGAAAACCACCAGACCATTCAGGTATGACCTAAACAAATCCCTTACAGTGGAAGTGACAAATAGATTCAGGGGATTAGATCTGATAGACAGAGTGCCTAAAGAACTATGGATGGAGGTTCATGACATTGTGCAGGAGGCAGTGATCAAGACCATTCCCAAGAAAAAGAAACGCAAAAAGGCAAAATGGTTGTTTGGGAGGACTTACAAATAGCTGAGAAAAGAAGAGAAGCTAAACACAAAGGCAAAAAGGAAAGATATACCCATTTGAATGCAGAGTTCCAAAGAATAGCAAGGAGAGATAAGAAAGCCTGCCTCAGTGATTAATGCAAAGAAATAGAGGAAAACAATAGAATGGGAAAGACTAGAGATCTCTTCAAGAAAATTAGAGATACGAAGGAAACATTCCATGCAAAGATGAGCACAATAAAGGACAGAAATGGTCAGGACCTAACAGAAGCAGAAGATAGTAAGAAAAGGTAGCAACAATACACAGAAGAACTGTACAGAAAAGATCTTCATGACCCAGATGACCACAATGGTGTGATCATTCACCTAGAGCCAGATATCCTAGAATGAGAAGTCAAGTGGGCCTTAGGAAGCATCACTACGAACAAAGCTAGTGGAGGTGATAGAATTCTAGCTGGGCTATTTCAAATCCTAAAAGATGATGTTTGTTTCTGGGTTTTCCGTTTTGTTTTTCTCTCTATGTCTATCTTTATGTTAGTAACACACAGTCTTGGTTACTGTTGCTTTGATTAATAGTAAGTTTTGAAACCAGAAATATGTCCTCCAACTTTGTTCTTTTTCATAATTATTATGGCTAGGCAGAATCCTTTGCAATTCCTTATGAACTTTAGGATCAGCTCATCCATTTTCATAAAAAAGGCAGTTAGAATTTTGACAGGAATTGCATTGAATTTTATAGACAAATTTGGGGAGTATTGACCTCTTAACAATAGTAAGTCTTCCACTGAACACAGGATGTCTTTCCATTTATTTAGGTCTTTAATTTTTTTTCAGTGATGTTTTGTAGATTTTAGCATACGAGTCTTGCACTTCTTTTGTTAAATTTACTCCTAAGTATTTTATCCTTTTTGATGCTTTTGTGAACAGAATTGTTTTCTTAATTTCCGTTTCATTTTTGGACTGTTGATTGTTAAGTGTAAGAGATACAGATGATTTTTGCATATTGACTGCGACTTTGCTGAACTTGCTTATTAGGTCTACTAGATTTTTGGTGGCAGATGCCTGATCCTTGATAGATATGGCTGCTCACGGAGTAGACCACACTTCCAGCATTCCCTGCAGCTTGGTATGACCCAAGGATTAAGTTCTGGCCACTGACTGTGAATGCAAGTGATGTGTGCAACTCCGAGTTGTGCGGGCAGCTTCTCCTTTCCTACTGCCTTTTGACTGGAATGAACTCAGCCATCATGGCCTGTCTTCAATGATCTGACAGCTGTTTTTATATTGGGTTGGCCAGAAAGTTCATTCGGGCTTTTCATAACACCTTGCAGAAAAACCTGAATGAACTTTTTGGCCAACCCAATAGATAGTTTTATGGAACATAGGCACCCCCATTCACTTGTGTCTTTCTATGGCTGCTTTCATGCTATAATGGCAGTGTTTATTGCATAAAGACCCTAAGGCCTGCATGGCCTAAAATACTAACTGGCCCGTTACTGAGAAAAGTCTGCTGATGCTTGGCTTAGAGGACCTCTCTATGGTAGGATTTTATGGTCCCATCTTTCTGGAATTGGACTTGAAGTTACTGGTATTTGAAGCATTGCTGTTTGATTTTTGTTGTTGTTTAGTCGTTAAGTCGTGTCTGATTTTATTACGACCCTGTGAGCCTGCCAGGCTCCTCTGTCCATGGAATTTTCCAGGCAAGAATACTGGAGTGGGTTGCCATTTCCTTCTCCAAGGGATCTTTCCAAGCCAGGGATCAAATCCACATCTTCTGCTTGGCAGGCAGATTCTTTACCACTGAGCCACCAGGGAATCCTGTCTTTGATTTTACTTATGTGAATTTCTGTCACAGGCTGGCAGCTTGGTTCTCTCCATCACAAGCTCTCCTGGTAGCAAGAGGAGCTCATGAATTGTCATTATTTTTCTGATCCTGAAGAGGAATTTGGGTTTTATTAGACTGATCACTCCTCTCTCCTCCTCTCTCCTTCCTAAAATTTGCCTTCCTGTTCTTGACTTCTGTGCTTAGAAGTGTTTTTGCTTCCTCTTCAGCTAAGAGCTTCGGCTCTCCTCCCATTTATTCTCTTTCTTTTTGACAATAGTAAGGGTTTTTTGGGTGGGGGTGGGGGTGGGGGTGGTGACCAGGAATTGAACCTGGGCTCAGGGCAGGGAAAGTACCAAGTCCTAATCACTCGGAAGTGAAAGTCGCTGTCATGTCCGACTCTTTGCGACCCCGTGGACTATTCAGTCCATGGAATTCTCCAGGCCAGAATACTGGAGTGGGTAGTCTTTCCCTTCTCCAGGGGATCTTCCCGACCCAGAAACTGAACCAGAGTTTCCTGAATTGCAGGCGGATTCTTTGCCAACTGAGCTATCAGGGAAGCCCTCCTAATCACTGGACCGCCAGAGAATTCCCCCATTCATCCTTTTTCAAGCCAGCTTCTCCTCTGAGCTCCTTTCTCTGCTGATGCAGTACTTAAAGGTTTGCTGTCTGCCTCAAGGTTCTGCATTTCTCCCCCACCATCTCTGTGACAGGATGTAGCTATTATCAGGCTTATATCTCATTACCCATTTGATTAGAAATGGTCTCTTTTTCAAAAGTGCAGGATATTTTTTTTAAATTGAGTATACTTTACATGCAAAAAAATATTAAGTGTCCAGTTTGATGAATTTTGACAACATTTGCACCTGTATAGCCACTACTCAAAGTAAGGTAGAGAACATTCCATCTTGTGGCTTTTCTCAGTCAATTCCCACCTCTACTTCCCAGGGGCAACCACTTGTTCTGATTTCATCACAGACTAATTTTGCCTGTTCTTGGACATCACATAATCAAAACCGTATATTAGAAAGTGCTCTTTTGTGTCTGATTTTTTTTTCCCCTCAGCATAGCATCATGTTTTTGAGATGTATCTTTGGTGCCTGTTTGAAAATAAGATTGTTCCTTTTTTTTTTTAATCACTGAGTGGTATCCTAGCATATGGATAGAGCACAGATTGGTTATAATGAACCTTTGCGTTTTTCCATCTCAAGCACAGTATTTTTTAACTACAATTTTATTCATGGCCTTTTCCAGCTTTAAGGCATTATCATCTTGACATTGTCAACGGAAAGACTAAAGGTAGGAGGAGAAGGGGACGACAGAGGATGAGATGGTTGGATGGTATCACCGATTCGATGGAATGAGTTTGAGCAAGCTTCCGGAGTTGGTGATTGACAGGGAAGCCTGGCGTGCTGCAGTCCATGGGGTCGCAAAGAGTCCGACACGACTGAGCGACTAAACTGAACGATTGTCAACGGTATAATGCAATGTTCCCAAAACTTCAATATCTTTCTTTTTCAGAAGTCAGAGCTTCTGGTTGTCAATCCTGGCTGCCCACTAGAGTCACCCGGGAAGCCTGTAAAGCCCAACAGTCAAGTCACACCTGACACCAATGCAGTGAAGCTCTTTGGAGGCAGATGGGGCCCAGGGTCCCGAGGCTTTAAAGCCCCCCTGTGATTGCGCTGTGTGGCCAGCTGGGGGAGCTCTTGCAGGGAGTCGGCGGAAGGCTTGGAATGCTCGCTCATCCCAAACGCTTCCTGCAAATAAGAGCTCCGAGCTCTTCTGAAATTCTGTGTTTTTTCTCCTTTAGAATTTGAAGGCATTCAGACTTCATCTTCTTTCTAATCGGTCTTGTTTCTTTACGGGCTTTTCTTTTCCTTCCTAAAGTTTCACCAAATTCCTCGTTACAGGCTTCCCGCATCTCCTTTACATTGTCTTTTTTCTCCACCGCCCCCATCCCCACACCTCCACCCCCAATCTCACCTCTCTTTCCTTCCCTCCATCCTCCATCCCTTACGCCAAACATTTTCCCCCTTGAATTTGGTCTGATCCTCAAGCCTTCTAGAAGAGTGCATCGTAAAGCCTAAGCACCTCTTCAGGTGAGCTCTCCTTTTTGTACGTTTTCCCCTTCAGAAGAGATCATAGCTGCTTTGCTCTTTTGCTTATAAATTTAAGTTTTGAAATAGCTTATTTTATTAATAAGAAAAGAATTTCTGCAAAGCCTTTGATATGTTCTCCTCTTGATGGAAAAGAAAGTTCCCTGCAAGAAAATGGAAAATGCACCAATTCCCAGTAAAGTGTAATAATAATTATAGGCTTCCAGGTGCTAGGTGAAAACCACAGATTCTAGATCAAAAACAATTGCCCTCTCCTTGGCGGCCAGGACAATTTGGCCACATTCTGAAGCACTAATGTCCTTCAGCTTGTGGGCTGTTAAACTGCCCGCCTCTTCTCACAGGTGGGACTCCTGGCTTATCCTTTCCAGGTCTTGTTTGGTCTTTTCCGGCAGCGTCTTGTTGCTGCTCCGCTGGCCATGACCTCACGTCCGCATGCACTGGTGTCTGCTGGACTCTGTTGCCTGCCCCTGCATGCAACTCCGGAGCAGCCACTGGGACGCCCTTCTCTCCGGCAGGTGTGTCTGTACCGGAGGGGGCAACACCTCCAAGCGTGAGTACCCTCCTGGCTGGGGATCTGGAGCAGTGAGTTTCCAGGGGCAGGAGGACTGGGGAGAGCCTGGTGCTGGACTTGGGCGGGCAGTAGGCATGGCAGCCCCAGGTGCTGGCACTGAGGGAGTGTGCAGTCTGTGGAGATTTGTTGCTGAAATGTTACCTTGTGTTGCTTTAGGTGGTCCAGCTTCAGTATATAAGTGGGGCTATTTTCTGTCTTTAATGACTGCCCACGTTTACTCTTTTATCTGTGACTTCTTAGATTGTAGCAAGGCTGCAGAAAGTAAAATGGATGAGACAGATGTAGGAGAGTTTTGAAAACAATTATAAAACTGAGCATCTTGCTGGCTTTTTATTGTAAAACCTTGCACTGGCGATCCTCAACAGTATTAGTGGTAAAATGCCCCCTTCCCCAAATCTTTTGTTCCAGTTACCTTGGTTATTACTGAATTTCAAAGCACAGAATTTCATTGTGTGCTTCAAATTAGCATATTTTTATTATTTATCCTTTTTAGTCTACCTGGAAGCTCATTTGGAGAAATCTCAATTTGTATAATAGAAAACCTTTCCCTGACGCATTGCCCTCACACACTTGATCTACAGTAGCTTTCATTAGGAAAGTAGGAACCTCGAGGTATGAAATACTCCAAGCTCACTTTGGCTGTATTGTATCTCCAGCTGTACCGCATATTCCTGCATTTAATTAGTGAATATGAAATAATGATGGCACAGTGGTTGTAAAAATTATCACACAGAACTGATATAATTTCAATTCTGTCTTTATATGATCACTTAAAAGTTTTTACTTTGTGTTTAAAATTTTAAATGGCAAAACTGAGTGTAAACTTCAAGGTGTGTGTGTGTGTGTGTGTGTATTCTTTGGTCAGTGCAAATTTTCATACGTAAAATACTTGAATATTTTTAAATTTTAAGGTTACTCTTTTTAATAGTTATTTTAAAACTGAAGAGTGAGTCAAGAAAAGTGATTATTACTGAAAAAACAATTTTGTGTATAGAGAAGAGGGTGTTAAAACAATCCACCTGGGATATGAAATGTGAGCTTCCCAGGTGGCTCAGTGGTAAAGAATCTGCCTGTAATGAGGAAATGTGGCGTTCGATCCCTGGGTCAGGAATATCCCTTGGGGAAGGAAATGGCTTCTCACTCCAGTATTCTTGCCTGGAAAATTTCATGGACAGAGGAGTCTGATGGGCTACAGTCCACAGGGTGGGAAAGAGCTGGACTTGACTGAGTGGCTGAGCACGCACAGGGTGTGACATGGAGCAGGGACCTCAGAGGTAGGAGTCATCCCAGGAGACCTGTGGCTCCAGGTCTTCTGTTCTGACTTTCCCTCTTGCATGGCTGAGTTTCACCTTTGAGTCTTTTCTGAGGAAGCCTTCTGAGAACAATATTCCTCATTTTGCTTGTTCAGAACTGTTTGGACTGAGTATAAATGTCTTGGCAGTGTTTGCTTTTTCCTGCCTTTTGAAGCCTTGCTGGCTCAGGATATGGACAAGGGTTCTAGGTCTTCCCCAATCAATAGCATTTGACTAGAGGCTGGACAAGAAGCTCAGGCAAAGCTTTACTGGGGCCCCTGCTGAAGCAGGGGTGCTGAGCAAGCGAGAACAAGCAGGTTCCCTTGCTTGCTTGCTTCTTGGGCAGGGACGAGCTTGTTCTTCATATGGGATGAGGGTAGGGTGTGTCCAGGGGTTGGGCTGGAGGGGTGGTTTAGGTGATTTGCTCACCCCTTTGGTGGTGCAGGGGGCATGTGCAGTACCCTGCTTTTGCTCCCAAAACCCTGTTTTTGCTCCAGGCTCTTCACAAGTGGCAGTTGGGTATTTTGATCTCTTTTGTCCAGAATTTGCCCCAACTTTGCATACCCATAGTTATTTTTAGCCCCATACAGTTTCTTTGTATTTTGTTCCTGGAGAAGAGGTGTGTCCAGGTGCAAGCATTGCAGCAAGAGAGTCCCAGGTCCCAGCTTGTCTCAATGCCCTCTGAGAGACGTCCTTATTCTTAAGGGGTAAGGGGCTGAAGGTCTCATCTTCTGAAACTGCTTCTTGCTGGACAGAGGCAACAGACTCTAGCCTACCCAAGAGGTGTAGAAGTCCCTTGCTGACTGTTCCAAGGACCCGTAGGGACCTGGGCCACTCTCTGCTGGAGTGGGTTGAACTCCTTGAGCCATCATGAGCCTTACTTCCAACTGTTGGAGCCTAAAAGACCCAAACTTCAACAAAAGGTTAATCAAACAAGGACCAGAAAGGAGAACAAAGGAGTAGCCTTTAAAGGGCTTCGGAAGGGAAGGAACCAGGTTAACTTTGGGAGGGCTTCCTTACCTGTTGACCAGACAGGGGAGGAGCTGTCACCCCTGCTAAGAAGCTGTTCTGCTTGGGTATATATGTTTTGTTACTCTCAGGGTTAAAGTTGAACATGTTTCTCTATTTTTAGAATAGAGGCTCTGGACCTGTTGGTTCCAGGTCTCCTCCTTGGCCCAAAAGTCTTAGTCACAGGTTTACAACACTAGGGAAGACGTCGGAGTACTGTTGTAAACCTGTGACCAAGTCTGTGACTGAAAAGAAAAGGGTTATAAGAAAATGAAAACCTCCTGCCAAAAAGTTTTTTTATATCTTGTAGGATGCGAGAGAACAAACTAGAGAACCAACTTTCAGTTTCCCTGTCCATACTGAATAGCAAGCACTGGTGGTTAATTGTCTGCTGAAGCCAGGGGACTTGTTGAATTTTCTCAAAAGTGGTTTCTACCTGGAATGAGGTATTGACATATGGGCGACAAGCAGTACTAGCAATGGCCACACCCCTCCTTGTTCCGTCAGTAGATACTCAGAGGTCAATTTCCTTTTGGTGCTCACGGCAGTGAATGACTGTTCCTTGTTTTGGATTTTGAGTCACTTCTTTGAGATGTCAAATCTTAGCCCCATATATTTAACTAATTTCTTTATGACTATGGTGGGCCTTGGCTACCCACTACGGTATTCTTGGGCTACGCTGGTGGCTCAGATGGTAAAGAATCTGCCTGCATTGTGGGAGACCTGGGTTTGATCCCTGAGTTCGGAAGATCCCTTGGAGGAGGGCGTGGCAACCCACTCCGGTATCCTTGCCTGGAGAATCCCATGGGCAGAGGAGCCGTGGGGTCACAATGAGTCAGACTCGACTGAGCACAGCACAGGGTCTTTGTTGCCGTGCTCAGGCTTTCTCTAGTTGCCGTGAGCAGGCACTTCTCTCCAGTTGCAGGGTGCGGGCTTCTCCTGTTGTGGAGCACTGGCTGTAGGCTAGCAGGCTCAGTAGCTGTGGCATGTAAGCTTAGTTGCCCCACGGCAATGTAGAATCTTCCTGAACCAGGGATTGATCCATTGTCTCCTACATTGGTAGGTGGCTTCTTAGCCACTGGATCACCAGGGAGGTCCCTTAGCCCCATACTTTACAGGGGATTTTTTTTTTTTTTTCATTTAAAAGTCCTTTTTCTTTCCAGATAGCTGCATGGGCATGTAAAACAAGGCATATTTTGAGTCTGTACATATATTCATGTATCAGGCTTCCCTGGTGGCTCAGACGGTAAAGGATCTGCCAGCAGTTTAGGAGACTGGGGTTCAATCCCTGGGTCGAGAAGAGTCCCTGGAAAAGGGAATGACTGCCCACTCCGGTTTTCTTGCATGAGAATCCCATGGACAGAGGAGCCTGGTGGGCTACAGTCCACAGGGTCACAAAGAGTCTGACACGACTTAGCAACCAAGCACACGCGTGTATTTATAGTTTTTCCTTTTTCTAAGGTTAAAGCTCGAGTTAGGACCGTTAGCTCACCTCTGGGCTGAAGTGTTAGGTGGCAGAGGTTTTGCTTCTGTAGCAGTATAGGCTCTCACAATAGCATACCTGCCCTGCTGCCTCCATCTTTAACGAAACCACTGCCGTCAGTAAACCATTCTTCTCAGGGTTGTCTATTACCTGGTCTGTTAGGTCAGGGCTGCAGGCATAAGCCTGGCCACAGGTTTCAAGGCAGGACTGTGTTAGTTCTGGGCTTTCAGCAGGCATGGGTGTCTCAGGGCTGAGGGTGTGGCAGGTGTTTGAGGGTTAGTTCTGGGGCGTCAAGGAGTAAAGCCTGGCGCTTAGTAAGACGGCCTCCAGTAAGCCATGGTGGTCTTTAATCTCCAGAATCCCTTGTACTTGATGAGTGGTCTAGACTTCCAGCTAAGCTCGTTAGCTTCTTCCTGTAATAAAGAGATGGCAGCTACCACCTGGAAGCAGCCATGGACCACAGAATCTAGTTGTTTGGAAAAATAGCCTATAGGCTGAGGAACTTCTCCTAGCTTTTGTACAGGGACCCCCCCAGAGTTGTCCCCTAGCTTCTCAGCTACGTACAAAATAAATGGCTTTTTGAAACTGGGAGACCCAGAGCAGGAGCTTTGGGTGAGGATCTGTTTAATGTTATTAAGAACCAGTCTAGAGTAATGGTTCTGTATCTGGGTCTTAAGTGGCTTCATACAGAGGCTTGGCCACTAGTCTGAATCCTGGAATCCAAATTCTGCAAAATCCCACCACACCTAAGAAAGGATGACTTTTTGTTTGTTTTGGGGGCACTTAGGCCTAATATAGCTTCTTTTCTATAAGGAGATAACTGTCTGCTTCCAGGGTTTATAATATATCCCAGGTATTTAACTTGCTGCTTTGAGGTTTGGGCTTTTTTTTCTGGGAGATCCTGTAGCCCCAGTGTTAGTTGCTCAGTCGTGTCTGACTCTTTGTGACCCTGTGGACTGTAGCCCGCCAGGCTCCTCTGTCCATGGGATTCTCCAGGCAAGAATACTGGAGTGGGTTGCCATTTCTGACCCAGGGATCAAACCTGAGTCTTTTTGTGTCTCTTGCATTGCCAAGTGTATTCTTTACCACTAGCACCACCGAACAAGTGTGGACTGCCTTGAGACCCCTGAGGCAATACTGCCCAGGTACTGTTGCGTTTGGCCCGAGTAGGGGTTCGTCCACTTGAGGGCAGACATACTGAGATGAGGAATGAGTTGGGATGTGAGAGAAGGCATCCTTGAGGTCAAGCACAGTAAACCATTTGGCATCTCCAGGAATCTGAACTAATATAAGGATCGGCCATAAGAGATATATAGGGACCACTGCCTTGTTTACTGCGCTGAGGGCTTGCACCATCCCACATTCCCAACTGGCTTAACAACTGGCAAAGTAGGGGTATTGCATGGAGACTGATCAGGCACTAAGAGGCTGTGTTTTAAGAATTTATTTATGAGAGTTTGCAAACCGTTTTTTGCTTCCAACTTTATAGGGTACTGTCTCTTGTTAGGATAACTGACTTCTGGCTTATGGCTAATTCTTACTGCTTGGGCATAGAAAGCCTTCCCAGGGATTCTTTTGTCCCAAACTGTAGGGTTTGCTATGTGTAGAATATGGCTGGGAACAGGCCCTTGTTCTTCCAGCTGATTTGTCTTCGAATCAAGAGAAGGTTGCTTGGGGCCTGTTAATCGTGAGATGGCCCCATGGAGCCGAGCAGGTCTCTCTCCAGTTGTGGAGCAGGACACTCAGGAACCACTGAAAAGCCATGTGAGATTAAATGCTGCTCAGATTGGCAAGTGAGACACCTAGTGAAGTAATGGGCTTTCCATCCATACCAGTCACTGTACAGGTTTTGGAGGGAAGAGGCCCAGTGTGAGAGCTCAGGCAGAGTAAGTGGCTCCCATATCGATTAATAATTGATTTTCTTGCCTACCATGTCAAGGACCACCCAGGACTCCTCAGTGGAGATAGATGTCTCGTTGAGGGGAGCTGCCAGAACCCCAGGCCACCTCAATCATCCAGCGTGGCCGTCTCAGGAGCGGGAGCCCCCATTCCCTTTCAGGACTGGGGACAATCCCACTTGCAGTCTCCCTGTTTGTTGCAGACTGGACGTGGACCAGGGGGCTCTTTTGGGCACTTTTGGGCCCAGTGGCTGGTCGACTTACATTCGAAGCACCCCTCTTGTTGGTTTACTGTCCTCCAGGTGGATGGTTAAGCTTCCTTGTCCCCTCGGGTTGTCCTGTGGTCGCAGGGCGTGGCTGACGGCTATGGCTGTAAGCTTGGCCTGAGCCCTGGTCTTCTGTTTTCCTGCCAGTTTCTCTCTTCCTCCTCAGCTTGATCTCGATTATTAAACACCCCAAAGGCCACCTCTAGGAATTGGGGCATTGCGGTTTGTAGGCCTAATTGTAACTGTTGGAGTTTCTGCCTAATATTAGAGGTGAACTGGCTGGTAAAATGTTGTCCCAGCGGGGATTGACCCTCAGGATGGATCCGTGTTAGGAAATTTTCTAAAAGCCTCCACAAACCATCCCTGAAAGAGGGCTGGATTTTCTTTTTTTTCTTGGGTCAGTCCTTTAACTATCCATAGTTAACTGGCTTTTTGATGCGCTTTCTCATCCCTTCTGATACACACTGGATTGTGGGCTTCTTGGCTTCTGTTCCCTCCAGGAGTTATAATTCCAGTGGGGCTCCTGATTTGGGACTGCATCTCCACCCACAACAAAATGCTCGGGTTGGTCCCTGGCAAGGTGGTCCCCAGGCCCCTGGGCTGCTGTCCATACTTCTCTGATGTTCTTCAGGGGCACAGCAACTAGATAGGACTATTTGGACATCCTTCCAAGTTAAATCAAGGGCCAGAGTTTGGGCCTAAAACTGTTCAACAAACATACTAGAGTCTTCAGAAAATTGGCCCAGGCTCTGTCTGCATTGGGCTAAATGGGTTAAAGAGAAGGACACATGTACTCTGGTTGTCTCATCACCATTTGCCACTTTCCTCAGAGGGCACACTTTTCCCGATCCTGGGTGATAGGAAGTTCCACTATGAGTTATCCCAGAGGGACTAGTCTCTCTCCTGGGGTAGCAGAGACCATAAAGGGACATAGGGAGGTGGTGTGTGGGATTGGGCAGAGGGATCTGAAGGAATAGGTGCCTCTAGGGAAATAGGTGGCTCTGGAAAAGCAGGGGAGACTTGGGTTCCTCCCTGAAAGTTGGGAAAGGTTAAAAGAGGATCATCAGAAATGTTGGGAATGTTTTTTAATTCCTCAGACTTGAATACAGGAGCAGAGGGCAGGGTTTTGGTAAAGAACCGTGAAGGCTCGAACATAGGGAACCTCAGTCCATTTTCCCATCTTGAGACAGTAAAGAGCCAATTGCAAGATAGTATCATAATTTAAGACCCATTTTAGGCCTTTATTCCTCTATCTCCCTCAACTTATATAAAGGCCATGCATTGTTACCATAGGATTTAAGTTCTTGCCTTTTCAGCCCTCTGTTTTTAAAAATTTCCATTTTGGGGGGATACATTCCAGAGGTGTTTCTTCTCGCTCAGAAGAGGGTCCTCCCGTGTTAAGTCCCCTGCAGTTGAGAGTGCTCCTGGAAATGAAGTCCAGCATCCCAGAGACATTGACTAGGAGGCTTTTGTCAGAAGGGGGTTGGAGTGTCCTCCAAATTCCCTTCTTACCTAATGGGATTTGGGGCTTCCTCTATTCCCCTATCACTCATCCAGATGTCTCTGGTACTCAGTCCCTCCTGCCGGTGGGGTGGGGCCGGCGGTGTCCCCTGGTAGCGGATGTTTGCACCAGTCATGGTTCAAACCATGACTCTTCCGAAGGGGGGATCTATTGCCTAGAATGCTTATGTCCTGTAACAATTTTCCTGGTGTTGGGTTGGGTTGTATTCTTCAAGACTGAGCAGCTATAAAGCCTCGGATATGGGCCTCTTGGAGGTGGCCAGCCCCATAGGTAGTCTGTAGCAAGATATGGGCTGCCGAAGCCTGGAGCGAGGGGCGCAAAAAGGAACTCCTGGAGGAATTAAAGTTGGGCAGAAAGTGCCACAGGGGTCAGGACCTGTGGGCCTACAGGTGGGAGTATTCCCACAGGGGATATTTTTGGACATAGAGTAGGGTGAGAGACTTGGCAGCAGAAGAACCCAGAGTTCCTTCCCCTGTCTGGTGGCTGCAGTCAAGGCGGGGAGAGCCTGATGTTTCCATCTGACACAGGCAACCGCCAGTTCGGACAGTTTCCCGTATGATTTAACATACCAAGCCAATTCGTTTAGGATCTCGCTTTGGGATGGTCCAGGGGCCTTTGAAGCACCCCAAAGCTAGCTGGAGGTCAAAAGAATTTTAATTAGAATTTGACATTTGAAAAGTCTGTCAAAAATTTCATAAAGCTTTAAAGTAACCCAGTCAGAATCATAGGTCACTGTGAAACAATTATTCCTTGAGCTAAGGTGAAAAAAAAGATTTCAAAAGTAAATGCAGGTCACTTAAAGGCACAGAAATTCACGCAATCTGTTATCAAAAGCAGCATTCCAGGGAAAGTTTGTTCTCTTATGAGAAAGAGGCCAAATCCAGTCTTGCATCAGCCTATCTTAAAAAAAAAATCCATTTACCTAATTAAGTTTAATCCAACCTTAGAAAATCCTATGACCCAGCAATCCCACTGCTGGGCATACACACTGAGGAAACCAGAATTGAAAGAGACACATATGCCCCAATGTTCATCGCAGCACTGTTTATAATAGCCAGGACATGGTAGCAACCTAGATGTCCATCAGCAGTTGACTGGATAAGAAAGCTGTGGTACATATACACAATGGAGTATTACTCAGCCATTAAAAAGAATACATTTGAATCAGTTCTAATGAGGTGGGTGAAACTGGAGCCTAGTATACAGAGTGAAGTAAGCCAGAAAGAAAAACACCAATACAGTATACTAATGCATATATATGGAATTAGAAAGATGGTAACGATAACTGAAAGATGGTAACGATAACCTTGTATTTGAGACAGCAGAAGAGACACAGATGTATAGAACAGTCTTTTGGACCCTGTGGGAGAGGGAGAGGGTGGGACGATTTGGGGGAATGGCGTGGAAACATGTATAATATCGTATAAGAAATGAATCACCAGTCCAGGTTCGATACAGGATGCTTGGGGCTGATGTACTGGGATGACCCGGAGGGATGGTATGGGGAGGGAGGTGGGAGGGGGGTTCAGGATGGGGAACACATGTATGCCCGTGGCAGATTCATGTTGATGGTTGGCAGAACCAGTACAATATTGTAAAGTAAAAAAAAAAAAAAAGCAGTGAAGTGATAAAAAAAAAAAAAAAAAGAAAATCCTGACCACATACAAAATTCTTTTCTCAGTGTTCCTCTTCCACAAACCTTCTGCACTTTTCTGTAGCCAGACTTTGTTTCTTATTCTTTTCATTTAGAAATAATCAGTTTCAGGACAAACCCACCCTTTTTCCATGAACAAAATATATTCCCATTCCTTATATCTTCTTTTCTAAAAACACACATCGTTTCTTTAAGCAACCAGGAGCTGTCTTTTACATTAGCATTGTATAGATTGGTAGAGGACATCTCAAGGTGGCACCAAACTTCTTGCAAGAAGTCAAAAGAGGTACATTTAGGCCTGTTCAGCCATTAATGTTCCCAATATTTTATTTGAAATGGCCTCTGTATTCAACGAATTCCTATCATGTAACTTAATTTAGTTTTACATTACCAAAGTTTGGAGGTCCTGTTTTACTTTCTTTTTGGCCATGCTGGGTCTTCGTCACTGTGGTTGCCTTTCTGTGGTTGTGTTAGTGGGGGCTATCTATCGGTGGTACCCGGGCTTCTCACTGCCGTGGTCTGTCTGGTTGCAGAGCGCAGGCTCTAGGGCGCCCAGGCTTCGGCACTTACCGCTCGTGGGCCCAGGAGTTGCGGCTCTCAGGCTCTAGCACAGGCTCAATAGTTGTGGCACATGGACTTAGTCGCTCTGCGGCATGTGGGGTCTTCTCAGATCAGGGATCGAACCCATGTCTCCTGCACTGGCAGGTGGATTCTTTACCACTGAGCCACTGGGGAAGCCCCGGAGGGACTATTTTAGATGGATATTTTCAAAACATAATTATTCCTAAAGAGTTTACCAAAAAGTTCTTATCACAGTTACATTGACTTAAAAATTTGATCATAAAAGTTTATTTTCCCTGTTGACAAATTTCATAACAAAACCAATATGTACTTATTGACTTTCAGTGATCCTAGGTACAATGAAAGTGTTATACTTAATTTTAAAAAATTATTTACTTATTTAATTTTGGCTGCGCTGGGCCTTCATTGCTGTGTGCAGGCTTTCTCTCGTTGCAGTGGGTGAAGCTACACCCCAGTTGCGGTGTGGGCTTCTCACTGTGGTGGCTTCTCTTGCTGTGGATCACGGGCTCTACGGCTCACAGGCTTCAGTAGTTGTGGTTCACAGGCTCAATAGCTGTGGCCCACGGGCTTAGTTGCTATGTGTCATGTGGGATCTTCCCCGACCAGGGATTGAACCTGTGTCTCCTGCATTGGCAGGGGGATTCTTAACCACTGGACCGCCAGAAAAGTCCTATACTGAATTCTGATGAATCTAAAGTCAGGTCTGTGTTAATTAAACCCACAAGCTTAAGTCAAGCTAACTTCTGTAGAACCAGAGATCTAGTTTTCTCACTTGAATTTGTTTATTTAAGCTGCAACACGCAGCATGTGGGATCTTAGTTCCCCAACCTGAGATCGAACCCACACCCCCTGCATTGGAAGCACAGAGTAAGCCACTGCACCTCCAGGGAAGTCCTGGAATTTGCACTTTTAAAATAAAATACTTATTTGTGTATTTGGCTGCACCGCATCTTAGTTGCGGCATGGGATCTTTGATCTTCACTGTGGCATGTGGCGGAGAAGGCAATGGCATCCCACTCCAGTACTCTTGCCTGGAAAATCCCATGGACGGAGGAGCCTGGTAGGCTGCAGTCCATGGGGTCCCTAAGAGTCGGACATGACTGAGCGACTTCACTTTGACTTTTCACTTTCATGCATTGGAGAAGGAAATGGCAACCCACTCGAGTGTTCTTGCCTGGAGAATCCCAGGGACGGGGGAGCCTGGTGGGCTGCCGTCTATGGGGTCGCACAGAGTCGGACACGACTGAAGCGACTTAGCAGCAGCAGTGGCATGTGGAATCCAGTTCCCTGACCAGGGATTGAACCTGGGCCCCCTGCACTGGAGTGTGGAGTCTTAGCCTCTGGACCGCTAGGGAAGTCTGCCCTCTTGTTTGAATTTAAAATGCCCCCCACCTTTTTTCTCTCTAGTCTGGAGGACTACACATGAATCAGGCAGTTACTGAGAGCCCAGGCAGAGTAGTTACATTGCAAAAGCAGAGGAGGGAAAAATGTAAGCTCCTTCTCTTCTTTGTGTTCTCTAAAATCCCACCAAGCAACCCAAGGTTGGACTCTCTGGCAAAGTGGGGTGTATTTATATTTCAAGGTTTAAATGTTCCGCCATGCCCACGATTTTGGTGGAGACTGGCAGGAGCAGTTGGACAGATAAGACTATGTGAAACAAAGATGCCAATGCCCAAATCTTAAAGACACAAACAAGCAGTTTTCATGATAAAGGGGATGGCAGTGAAGGTATTAGGATCAAGGGAGAGGTTCAGAGAGGAGGGACAGAAAAGACTGAAAAAGGGAAAGAGACAGCAGGAAAATAAAGGGGAGACTCCTGGGATGATAGGACTTCCAGCCGCTACATGATGTGAGGTTTAAACCTCTATCACTCTCATAAGCCTTGCATCAGGGAGAGCCTGCTCCCACCTCTGTTCATCACCTGTCCAGGTGAGCTTGCCAGCCAGAGGGATCAGGTGACAGGTTGAGAGGAGTGATGCTGTAGGTGCCTGACGTCCACTGTCAACGATGGAGAAGACAGAGAAGTAGAGCAATCTCAGGAAAGGGAAAAGGACAGGGGGGAAGGGAATGCATTGTCTGAATGAGGGTGCTGAAGCCCCCGGGGGGCAGGAAGGCAGGCTTAGCAAAGGGGATGACTCTGGACCAAGAGGCTCAGGTGGCCACTTGTCACCCATGGGAAAACTGCATCCAGAAGTGGACAACTGTCCCACTTTGGGCGCCATAAATCTGATGCCAACCAGGGTTCTTAGCCTTCCCCAGTCAATAGAAATTGACTAGAGGCCAGACAGGAAATTCAGGCAAGGCTTTGCTGGGGACCCTGCCGCAACACTGGGCAGGGGGAGTGAGAACAACAGGTTCCCTTGCTTGCTTGCTCTCGCTGGAGCGGGGCGAGCTTGTTCTTGATACAGACTGAAGGTGTGTCCAGGGGTCAGGCTGCAGGGGTGGCTTAGGCGGTTTGCCCACCCCTTAGGCGGTGGTATGTGCAGGGGGCCATGTGCAAGTACCCTGCTTTTGCTCCCAACAGCTTGTTTTTGCTCCAGGCTCTTCAGAAGTGGCAGTTGGATTCTTTGGTCTCTTTGTATTTTTTTTTTTTTGGTCCAGAATTTGCCCCAACTGCTCATGCATACAGTTATTTTTAGTCCCGTCTCATTTCTTTGCATTTTGTTGCTGGAGGAGAGGTGTTGTCCAGGTGCAAGCTCTGCAGCAAAGGGTCCCAGCCTGTCTTAGCTCCGCTGTGCTCCAACACCAAATACAGCTGTAGGGTCGTGTGAGCCCAGATGTGATCTGTTTGCCTGTCGGTTCAAAGGATTCTTACCTTTGAAGTCCAGTAACAGCCAGCATTGGACATCTTCACTGTTTGTAATCCCCTTTCCCGGGGACCCGGCCTTTCCAGGTGTCACGTCGTGTGTTTTCTCATTGCCGAAAGCAGTCAAGATTCTGTTTTCAAGTCTCTTTGGGTTTTCTTTCTTAGGGATCTCTCTCTGTCTCTCTCTCGCTCACTCTTTCTCTGTCTTGCCCATTTGCCATGCGTGTTATTTCCTTTTAAGCCTGTGTAAGTATTTCCATTTATCTTGCTCACTCTTCAAAAGTCCAGTTTTCCAAACCCTCTTCTGTGTTTCTCAGTCTGTTTTTCCTGAGACCCTTTCATCTTCTCTTCTGTGCTACTTTAATTTTCTTTCTTTCACTTGTCTCCTGGGTTTTGCCAGCTCATGTTTTGCTTGTTATTTATGCAATGCTCGTGCATCTTCTTAGTTTCATTCTTGGGCTCTGGTTTCATGGAAGAGTTGTTTTTTTTTAAACTGAAGATGAAATATCTGGTCGAATTTTTTTTCACCTGCTTTGTGGTAACAGTTTCCTAACAAGTGTTTTCCAGTGTTCACATTTGTCCTGCCTTTTTTTCCCCTTTCTTTCCTTCTAGTATCTTTGCATAGGTTCCTCTTTGATTATTCGTCTTTGCCTGAGGTGAGCTTTTCAGGTAGAGCTGGGACCCTTTTGCAGGCCAGCAGGAATTTTCCTAATGGCCTGGGGTTATTATAATCTTTACTTTTCCCCAGGTGGTAAAGCAGGCAGCCACAGAGATATTCACAATGTGAAACCATGGCTATTGGAAAAAAACACCAAAGTAAGAATCTCTAAAATTTCTTCCATAAAAGCAATGAGAAAACTGGCTAAAATGGTCAGAATTAACTTTCCCAAACTCTGGAAATTTACCAAAGACTTGCAGTGATTCAGGGAGTGTTTATGCAAGAAAAATGGCTGACTCTTAGAACAGTGAACTTTTTAGTAAATTTTTGTTTTATTGTGTGAAATACATGTAACATAAAATTTAACACCTTAAACTTTACAGTCCAGTAATATCACATACATTCACACTGTTGTGCAACCATGTCACAACTCATCACCGTATTTCTTTTCATCTTGTAAAACTGAAGCTCTATACTTTATTTTTATTTATTTATTTTTTGCTCTATACTTTTTAAATAACAGCTCCCTATTCTTCACTCTTCCCACTCCAGAACCACCATTTTAGTTTCTGTCTTTATGAATTTGACTACTCTGAGTACCTCACACAAGTGAAATCATACACTATTTGTCTTTTGTAAGACAAAAGACAAATTTCACTGGCTCATTTCACTTATCAAAATGCTGTCAAGGTTTACCCGTGTTGTGACATTTTGGAGAATTTTCTTTTTAAGGCTCTATAATATTCCGTTGTATGTGTCCACAGCATTTTGCTCATCCATTCATCAGTTGTGGACGCTTTGTTGCTTCTGTGTGTTAGCAGTTGTGAATAATGCTGCTGTAAACATGGGTGTACAAAGATCTCTTTGAGCCTTGCTTTAAGTTCTCCAAGATATATACCATGAGGGCAGGGAGGGAGCTATTCCATCAGGCTGGGAGGACTACATGGCCCTCTTGCAAATGGAATTCTGCCTCTTCAAGGATGCAGTGTGAAGTTCCCAGCATCTATTGGCAATACAAGGATTTCGTGGTTTTTTAGTAATATAGTAAGCTTATGTATATTGTCACCCTGCTTATTTAACTTATATGCAGAGTACATCATGAGAAATCCTGGGCTGGAAGAAGCTCAAGCTGGAATCAAGATTGCCGGGAGAAATATCAATAACCTCAGATATGCAGATGACACCACCCTTATGGCAGAAATTGAAGAGGAACTAAAAAGCCTCTTAATGAAGGTGAAAGAGAAGAGTGAAAATGTTGGCTTAAAACTCAACATTCAGAAAATGAAGATCATGGCATCTGGTCCCATCACTTTGTTAGGTAGGTAGAATAGGGAAAAGGAGTCCAAAATGGCGTGGCTAAAAGACAAGGAAGGTCAAAGGGAGGTCCAAGGACCAGAGTGAAGACTTCAGGCAGAACAAACAGCACTCCTGGCTAAGCCCAATTTGCATAGGGCAGGCCCAGGTGGTGGAAAAAAAACATATAAAAGGAGGAGCCAAAGTGCTCTCTCATGGACTCTCTCTCCCGCATGCGAGCGCTCTTTTCTTTCTCTCTCTCTCTCTCTCACTTCCCTGCTATCTTCTAAATAAAATAGAGCTGTAACACTGATTTGCCTAAGAGCTGTAGAACGGTTTGTCCAAGACCCAAGAGCTGTGACGCGCCGAGGGCTTTAATGTCCGTCGCTCCAAATCTTTGTTGTGACGAGACAAGGAACCGAGGAACATACACTCGCGTGACATCTATGGTGCCGTGACTTGGATTTAACCTGGCTGAAACAACCTCTGCGTGGAAGAGGCCAAGCACAGCAGGAGCCCAACTCAGCGAAGCTCCTACGCTAGAAGCAGAAGGCGAAGAAACCCAGTGCAGGGGAAGGCCCATCGTGCTGGAAACCGGGACAGCGAAAAACGAACTCAGCAGAAAGCTCACGCGGCCCAGTCTCAGATTCCAGAAGACCTCCAGTTAAGGTAAGAGGTCCTCGCTCCTATGGCTGGAGGGACCCTTACAATCTCTCGTTTCTTGTTTCCTCGAACCTCCCGCTAACAGGCGGGCGGCAGGGGCACAACTGAGGGACTCTGGAGAGGTGCTCCTCAGCGTGTCCCAAGGGCGCTATCTGCTGAGCCCCAGTAGCTGTTACACAAGCTGGTGGGGGTTCTTGTGTCCTTTCTCTCTTTTTTTTTTTTCCTTTTTTTTTTAGGTATACCTGTGGCGGATTCATTTCGATGTCCTTTCTCTTCTCTGTGCCAAGGATCAGACCAATGAAACTGTGAGCACCAGTCAGATATTTAGCAAATCTTCCAGTGGGCTATGAAGGGGATTCCTTGGCACGTTTTTCCCACTGCTTTTTCCTCCTGTCCTTCAGCTCTCTCCTGGGACTCAAGCCCAACCAAAACTAATGAAACTCAGGCTCTGATGTTTCATTGCAAAAATTCATTGAGAGACAAAGCGATAAGAGGTGGATTTGTTAGGATCCGGAGAGAAGCCACCCCTCTGCGTGTGAACCGTTGCCAGGGCAAGAGCTGCAGCCATGGTATTAGGCCTGGCTAGGTTTTGTGAGGGGATGGAATTCATATGCTAATGAGTAAAAGGATCATCCCAGCCATTGGGGAAACACCCACTCCTCCCTCTTTTGACCTTGTGCCTTGGAGCTGTCCTGCCACCTCTGGGTGTGTCGGTTGGCTTATAGATTGGGGATTAAGATTTACTTGAATTTGACTTGTCATCTTGGACCCAATTGATTTTAATTGGTTTACATTATACCCTTGTGCTATGTCATTGTTTCAAAGGTTGTGCTCTGCCCCCTTCCCTCCTGTTTCATGCTCTTTTCCTAAGCCCTATCCAGACCCACAAGGTTGCCTCTACAATCTTCTGAAGAGACAACCAGAAAATAGCTGGCCTTGGGAGGGAAATATTCTATAATATCCAACCCCCTAATCCTACCCAATACTGGTCACACTGGAGATCTTGGGGACGCCCAAACTCCAGTCCGGGGGGTCCCAGGGGGTCATCACGCCTTGACCTGCCTAGGGATCGGTCTTCGAAAGGTTGTCACACCTCAACCTGTTCGGGGATCCTTTAGTCCCAGGGGTCCCAGGAGGTTGTCACGCCTCGACTTGCCCAGGGACCCAATCCTCGGGAGGCTGTCATGCCTCGACCTGCCCGGGGATTCGATCTCTAGGAGGCTGTCACACTTCAGCCTGCCTGGGGATCTGCACCCTGACCCAGGGACGCCTGGCTCTCAGGTTGCAACAGTTCTAGGTAGGATAAGCTTCAGAAAGACTCACCCCTAAGGAAGTCCACCCATGGAAACATAAAGAAGCCTATTACTTGTGGGACTGTGCCCAGTCTCAGCAATAACTCAGGAGCCCAATAAGAACCCCATTGCCTTTCTGGAGAGGCTAAAAGAGGCACTCCAAAAGTTTACCAACCTGGACTTAGACTCTTACGAGGGACGGGTGATTTTAAAGGACAAATTCCTGTCCCAATATGCATCAGATATCAGAATTAAGTTACAGCAGCTACAACAGCAGGACCCTGCTGCCTCTTTAGATGAGATGGTCCAGACAGCCACCAATACCTTTTATAACAGGGAACAGGAGAAGGAGGCCAAGGCCCAGGAGAAGGAGAGAAAGAAAGAGACAAGGATGCCTAGATGCTGGCCGCCCTCCAGAGAAGCCCTATGGCAAACCCCGAGTCCTTGAGGGACAAGGCACGAGACAGATGCCTGATCTGTAGACAGGTGAGGCATTGGGCCAAAGAGTGTCCAAACCATGACAAGTCTCCTAGAACGGCTTGCCACAAATGCCATCAACTGGGACATTGGGCGGCACTCTGCCCTCGGGACCCAAGAGCCTCAAGGTCAAGCACCAAGCCTACCCTCACGATGGTTCAAGAGGACTGAAGCGGCCCGCTCCAGCCAGCCCGCCTGTCACAGATAACCATCATGGGGCTGGAGCCAAGGGCGCAACTGGATGTGGCAGGTAGGTCCGAGAATTTCTTGGTTGACACAGGGGCTACCTACTCTTGTCTTGATCTCCTACTCCGGAGCCTTCTCCTCCCAAACCTGTACCATTTTGGGTGCTACAGGAAAAGCAACTACTAAAAGATTCACCTGAGCACTTCTTTGTTGCTGGGATGGAAAAATACTTTCCCACCAGTTTCTGGTGGTCCCTGAGTGTCCTACCCCCTTATTGGGAAGAGATATACTCACTAAACTGGGGACCACCCTTGTGATGGGAAGTTTTTCAGCCCCTAGAGCTCTACAGCTCCTGGTTACTACTGAAGAACCCATTACGCCTTCAATAGAGAGGGACCAAAAACTATGGGAAGACAAAATTAACCCCCAGGTGTGGGACCAGGGATTCCTGGGCGAGCCCACCAAGCTGAACCGCTCATCATTGTCCTCCGAGATCCCACTCGGTTTCCTAACCGGAAACAACATCCTCTCAAAAGAGAGACTCAGGGGGGACTACAGCCTTTAATAAATAAATTCCTTGCTTGTGGGCTATTGGTCCCCACCAGTTCGCCATGTAACACCCCAATCCTCTCAGTAAAGAAAAAAGACGGAACCTGGAGAATGGTTCAAGATCTCTGGATTATAAATGAAGCTGTAGTCCCCCTCCATCCCACAGTACCCAATCCCTATGTAATCTTGGGAGAAATCCCACCCAGTGCCAAGTGGTTTACAGTCTTGGATCTCAAAGATGCATTTTTTTGGCCTACCACTGGCTAAAGAATCCCAATACCTTTTTGCTTTTGAGTGGGAGGCCCCAGGAGAAAAACACCAACAGATGACTTGGACAGTATTACTTCAGGGGTTCAGAGATAGCCCCCACCTGTTTGGACAGGCCCATAGCCAGGATCTCCTAGATCTGGACCTGGGACCTAATGGGAAAATATTACAATACATAGATGACCTACTAATCTGCTCTCCAGATGAAAAAAGCGCCCAACAACATGCAATTCAGGTTCTAAACTTCTTGGCAGAAAGGGGATATAAAGACTCCCGTGCTAAGGCACAGATGGTCGAGACAAAGGTCACTTACCTGGGAGTTCAGATTACACATGGGTCCAGGAGACTATCCTCTGATCGGGTACCAGGAATCCTCCAGTTGCCCTCCCCCACGACTCGAAAACAATTGCGAGCTTTCCTGGGGCTAACTGGTTATTGTAAAATCTGGATACCCAATTATGGTCTAATTGCCCAGCCTTTATATGAAAGCTTAAAGGGACGAGATGATTCAATCCCACTGATGTGGGGAACTCCTCAAAGAAGGCAGAGGCTACACTAAAACAGGCCTTAACTCAGGCACCTGCCTTGAGGTTGCCAGACCCAGAAAAAGCATTCCAACTTTATGTCCATGAAAGAGAGGGAATAGCCTTGGGAGTGTTAACTCAAAGGTTGGGATCTGAGCCCCAGCCTGTAGCTTACTTATCCAAGAGGCTCGATCCAACTTCCTGAGGTTGGCCCCCCTGCCTTCGAAATCTTGCAGCTATTGCAATCATGATAGAAAACTGCTTTAAAACTCTCCTTTGGGGGCAAACTATTTTTACCAGCCACCAAGTAAAATAACTCCTAAATGGGAGAGGCTATTTATGGATGTCTGATCAAAGAATCCTCAGATATCAAGTAATGCTGATGGCAAGTCCAGGCCTCACTATATCCCCTTGTGAGGTTCTTAACCCAGCCACCCTCCTACCTACCCCCAAGGGCTCTCTCCCGTTTCACTCTTGTCTAGAAACCTTGGACCACTGGACAAAACCCCGAGAGGGCTTGTCAGAAGATCCTCTGACCAATCCTGAGGAAATCTGGTACACTGATGGAAGCAGCTTTGTCTTGGATGGAAAAAGAAGAGCCGGGTATGCAGTAGTCTCCAATTTTGAGACCATAGAGGCTAAGCCTCTGCCACCAGGTACTTTAGCCCAATTAGCTGAGCTCATAGCCCTGACTCGAGCTTTAGAGCTGGGAAAAGGATAAATAATAGCCATTTACACTGACTCCAAGTATGCCTTTCTGGTGCTACATGCACATGCGGCTGTTTGGAAAGAAAGGGGCCACTTGACCACCCGAGGGTCCCCAATCAAATATGGTGATCAGATTCTTCGATTCTTGGAGGCAGTCCATCTGCCCACTGAGGTTTCAGTCTCCCACTGTAAAGGACACCAAAAAGGGAACACGAAAGTGGCACGAGGGAACCAAGCAGCTGATCAGGCAGCTAGGAGAGCAGCATTACAGAACCATAACCTAATAGGGATTGCCACCTTAGTTCCACAGACTAATTTGCCAGAAACTCCTTCATATACTGAAGGTGAGACTCTTAAAGCTAAGAGCGAGGGCTTTCAAGAAGATCATATGCGGTGGTTCCAAAAGGAGGGACTCCTTTTTCTGCCTGGGAACCTCCAATGGAAATTGGTTAAATCCTTACATGCCACCACTTAGGAGAAAAGGCCCTCCAAAGATTACTAGAAAGGTCCTTCAGAGGAACAGGCCTCCAAACAACTATAAGACAGGTGGTCTCCTCTTGTCCCACTTGCCAATTAAACAACCCCCAAGGAGCTCGAAGACCCCAGCTGGCCCAGCCCATCCAACGATGTGGGGCCTACCCAGGAGAGGACTGGCAGATGGACTTCACCCAGATGCCAGTTTCTCAAGGATATAAATACCTATTAGTCAAGATAGATACATTCACAGGATGGATTGAAGGCTTTCCCACCCAGACTGAGAAGGCTGAGGAGGTGGTAAAAAAACTGCTCCATGAAATCATTCCAAGATTTGGTCTGCCCAGGTCATTATAAAGTGACAATGGGACATCATTTACTCTAAGGTCACCCAAGGGGTCTCGAAAGCATTGGGCATTACTTAGTATCTCCATTGTCCCTGGAGGCCTCAATCTTCAGGAAAAGTAGAAAGAGCCAATCAATTCTTAAAATCAGCAATAAAAAAGATAACCCAGAAGACCTCCCTGGGATGGAAGGAGGCTTTACCAATAGCTCTCCTCCACACCTGCATTGCCCCTAAGGAACAGGTTGGTCTTAGTCCTTATGAGATGCTATATGGGAGACCTTTTGTTTATGTCAATGACCTCTTCCTAGATCCAGAGGTTCAGACCCCCCAGTCTTATACCATGGCCATTGGGCAATTCCAACAGGATATATGCTTGTGGGGTATGAACCAGGACCCAAAAGATTCCAAAGAGTCACCACTATATGCTCCAGGAACACAAGTCCTAATTAAAGTCTGGAAAGATGGGTCCCCAAAGGCTCAACTCCAGCCACATGGAAGGGCCCCTACCCTGTAATACTTTCTACCCCCACAGCAGTCAAGGTACCAGGACATGACTCCTGGATTCACTACTCATGAGTCAAGCTGTGGAAGAAAACAGAAGAGGACACTCAATACACCTGTGAGCCCCTGGGAGATCTCAGATACCTATTCAGAACTACCAATGAGTGTCATTCTAATGAACGCCCCCAAAATCTGGTTTCTGGGGATAAGATTTCTCAGGATAACTCTAAGGAGCCAACACAGCTTGACAGAGACTGTTCTCCAAAACAGACAGGAGATAGATCTTCTGATCCCTGAACAAGGAGGGACTTGAGCCATCGTGGCCATGTGAATTTAAAATTGACTAATATCCCTACTAGTCCTTGTTATGCTATATTGATGATGCCTATGCTTATTCCATGTCCTGTCAATTGTCTAACCTGTTTTGTCTCTGCCCAGGTCAACCAGCTACAACATGCAGTGCCAGTTCAACAAAGATATAAAACTACAGCCGACCACGGAAAATATCACACACCCTTGGACACTGCTATAAGGACTCTGAGGCTTGAGACTAGCAAGAGGGGGAGGTCCAATACCCCTTGCCGTCCCAGTTCAGCAGGAAGTAGCCAGAAAGACCTCGATGCCCCTATTCCCAAAGAATTAGGCCTCCCATCTCTTGAGGGGGGAATGTTAGGTAGGTAGAATAGGGAAAAGGAGTCCAAAATGGTGGTGGCTAAAAGACAAGGAAGGTCAAAGGGAGGTCCAAGGACCAGAGTGAAGACTTCAGGCAGAACAAACAGCACTCCTGACTAAGCCCAATTTGCATAGGGCAGGCCCAGGTGGAGGAAAAAAACATATAAAAGGAGGAGCCAAAGCGCTCTCTCATGGACTCTCTCTCCCGCGTGCGAGCGCTCTTTTCTTTCTCTCTCTCTCTCTCTCACTTTCCTGCTATCTTCTAAATAAAATAGAGCTGTAACACTGATTTGCCTAAGAGCTGTAGCACGGTTTGTCCAAGACCTGAGAACTGTGACGTGCCGAGGGCTTTAATGTCTGTCGCCCCTATTCCCAAAGAATTGGGCCTCCCATCTCTTGAGGGAGGAATGTTAGGTAGGTAGAATAGGGAAAAGGAGTCCAAAATGGCGGTGGCTAAAAGACAAGGAAGGTCTGAGGACCAGAGTGAAGACTTCAGGCAGAACAAACAGAACAAACAGCACTCCTGGCTAAGCCCAATTTGCATAGGGCAGACCCAGGTGGAGGAAAAAACATAAGAGGAGCCAAAGCGTTTTCTCTCGGACTCGCCCTCCCTCCCTCCCTCCCTCCGCACTCCTCCACTCTCTTCTCTTTGAGTCTTGGATTCTCCTGCTATCTTCTAAATAAAATGGAGCTGTAACACTGATTTGCCTAAGAGCTGTAGCACGGTTTGTCCAAGACCTGAGAACTGTGACGCGCCGAGGGCTTTAATGTCCGTCGCTCCAAATCTTTGTTGTGACGAGACAAAGAACCGAGGAACATACATTCGCATGACAACTATGGGAAATAGATGGGGAAACAGTGGAAACAGTGTCAGACTATTTTTTTGGGCTCCAAAACCACTGCAAATGATTATTGCAGCCATGAAATTAAAAGATGCTTACTCCTTGGAAGAAAAGTTACGGCCAACCTAGATAGCATATTGAAAAGCAGAGACATTACTTTGCCAACAAAGGTCCGTCTAGTTAAGGCTACGGTTTTTCCAGCAGTCATGTATGGATGTGAGAGTTGGACTGTGAAGAAAGCTGAGCACTGAAGAATTGATGCTTTTGAACTGTGGTGTTGGAGAAGACTCTTGAGCGTCCCTTGGATTGCAAGGAGATCCAACCAGTCCACTCTGGGGGAGATCAGCCCTGGGATTTCTTTGGAAGGACTGATGCTGAAGCTGAAACTCCAGTACTTTGGCCACCTCATGCAAAGAGTTGACTCATTGGAAAAGACCCTGATGCTGGGAGGGATTGGGGGCAGGAGGAGAAGGGGATGACAGAGGATGAGATGGCTGTATGACAGTCTCTAGATCCATCCACGTCTCTCCAAATGGCACTATTTTCATTCCCTTTTATGGCTGAGTAATATCCCATTGTATGTATGCACCACATCTTCTTTATCCATTCCTCTGTTGATGGACATTTAGGTTGCTTCCATGTCCTCCTACTGTGAATAGTGAACACTGAGGTGCGTGTATCTTTTTGAATCATGGTTTTCTCTGGGTACGTGCCCAGGAGTGGAGTTGCTGGGTCATGTGGCATTCCTATTTTTTCACTTTTTGAGGAACCTCCATACTGTTCTCCATAGTGGCTATATTAATTTACATTTCCACTAATAGTGCAAGAGGGTTCCCTTTCCTCCACAACCTCTCCAGCATTGATTGTTTGTAGATTTTTTGTTATGACCATTCTGACTGGTATTATTATAGTTTTGATTTGCATTTCTCTAATAATTAGTGATGTTGAGCATGTTTTCATGTGTTTGTTGGCCGTCTGTATGTCTTATTTGGCAAAATGTCTGTTTTGGTCTTCTGCCCGGTTTTTGATTGAGTTACTTGGTTTTTTTTAATACTGAGCTGCATGAGCTGTTTATATATTAATATTTTGGTGATTAATCCGTTGTCAATTGCTTCGTTTGCAAATATTTTCTCCCGCTCCTGATTTCTGTTTGCTAGTAATGTGTCAAGGATTTTGTATCAATGTTCATAAAGGATTTGCTCTGTAGTTTCTTCGTAGTGCTTTGTCTGGCTTCGGTATTAGGGTTATGCTGGCCTCAGAAAATGAATTAGGAAGTATTGCCTCCTCTTTAGTTGTTGGGGAAAGTTTGAGAAGGTTTGGTGTTCGCTCCGATTTAAAGGTTTGGTAGAATTTCCCAGTGAAGCTGTCACATCAAGGACTTTTCTTTTTTTTTGGCCATGGTGCACAGCTCACGGGATCTTATTTCCCCAACCAGGCCTCAAACCTGGGCTCCCTGCAAGTGGAAGCACAGAGTCCTAACCACTGAACTTCCAGGGAATTCCCTAGGATTTTTCTTGGGAGATATTTAAAAGATTGAGATACAAGTGACATATAGCATTATATTAGTTTTAGGTGTAGGACATAGTGATTTGATATATGTATGTATTTTGAAACAATGACCATATATGTTAACATCTACCACCACACAAATAGTAGTTACAATGATTTTTTCTCCTGTTGAGAACTTAAGATTTACTCTCCTAGTGACTTTCAAATATATGATGCAGTATAGTCACCATGCTGTGCATTAATCCTCAGGAGTTATTTATCTTATGACTGGAAGTTTATACCTACTGATGACCTGCCTGTACCTGTTTCACCTGGTCTCTGCAACTGCTGTCTCTGTTATCTGTATCTGTGAGAGTTTTTTTTTATTCTATGTATAAATGAGGTCATACAGTATTTGTGTTTCTTTGTATGAATTTAATTTTATTTAGCATAATGCCTTCAAGGTCCATCCATATTGTCACAAATTGCCAGCTGTCCTTTTTGTAACTGAATAATATGCGATTATCCATTATAATGGAATTAATATACGTATAATATTTATATGTATTATATTATGGAATTATATATATAACTCACTACTTATATAATATTATGGAATTATATATATAAATCTCTCTCTATATATAATTTCACTACTTCTTCATTCATTCATCCATCAATGGACATTTAACTTGTTTCCATGTCTTACTGTTGTAAATAATGCTGCAGTGAACATTGGGCTGCAGCCGTCTTTTTGAGATAGTGCTTTTGTCTTCTTTGGATAAATACTCAGAATGGAATCGCTGAATTGCATGGTAGTTCTGTTTTTCAGTTTTTGAGGAACAGTATGATTTTCCATAGTGGCTGTTGCAATAGCAATTCAGAGACCCACTAACAGTGCACAAGGGTTCCCTCTTCTCCACATCCTCCCAACACTTAACTATCACATATCTTTTTGATACTAGCCATTCTAACAGATATGAATTGATGTCTCATTGTGGTTTTGATTTGTGTTTTTCTGATAATTAGTGAGGTTGAGTACATTTTCACGTATCTGTTGGCCATTTGCCTATCTTCTTTGGAAAAATGTCTATTCATTTCTTCTTCCCACCTTTTAACTGGATTATTCTTTTCTTTGGAAGTATATGAGTTCTTTATATATTCTGTTTTTTTAAAAAAAATATTTTTTAATGCCTAAGTAATAGACATGTGGTTTTTATTACTTTTTAGTATTAAAGGACTCTAAATTCTCTTTTCAATGTCCATTTTCCCCTCTGACTTAAGAACATAAAACATACTCACTATAAAAGAGATAGAAACACAGGAAAGGACAACTATGAAAAAGAAAACTTTCATTCTAACGGTTGTTAGGATTTTATTGTATATATTTTTAATATTCTTCTTTTCAAATGTCTTTTGACATTTTCAAATGTCCATTTTTCCCTCTGACTTAAGAACATAAAACATACTCACTATAAAAGAGATAGAAACACAGGAAAGGACAACTATGAAAAATAAAACTTTCATTCTAACGGTTGTTAGGATTTTATTGTATATATTTTTAATATTCTTCTTAGAGTATTGACATATCCTTTTAAAATTAATTTTTGTTGGAGTACAGTTGTGTCACAATGTTGTTAGGTTGTACTGCACAGCAGTCAGTCAGCTATACACTTACATTGTAGTTTGTCCTTTAGTCACTCCGTCGTGCCTGACATTTTATGACCCCACAGACTGCAGCCCGCCGGGCTCCTCTGTCCGTGGGATTCTCTAGGCAGGAATACTGGAGTGGGTAGCCATTCCCTTCTCCAGGGGATCTTCCCAGCTTACAGATCAAACCTGGGTCTCCTGCATTGCAGATGGATTCTAGACTGTCTGAGTACCAGGAAAGCCCACATACACTTGTATCTCCTATTTTTTTAGATTTCCTTCCCATTTAGGTCACCACAGAGCACTGAGTAGAGTTCCCTGAGCTATGTAGGTTCTCATTAGTTACCCTATTTTATCCTCTGTATAAAACAGTGTGTATATGTCAGTCCAAACTCCCAATTCATCCCACCCCCTCCATGTTCTTTATTTTCAATATTAACTCTTTATCCATCGTGTGCTTTGCAAAAACGTTTTCTCTAATTTGATAGGTTGCCTTTTCACTTTGTTGATGGTTTTCTTTGCTGTATAGAAGCTTTTTGGTTTAACAAAGTCCCATTTATTTGTCCTTCTTCTCTTACTGCCTTTACTTTTGGTGTCAAATCCAAGAAATCATTGCCAAGACCAATGTCAAGGAGGTTTCACTCCATTTTTTTTTCTCCTAAGAATTTAATTTTAATTTCAGTCTTACATTCAACTCTCTTTTAAACTTGTATTATTTTTGGCTGCTCTGGGTCTTCGTTGCTGGGCATGGCCTTTTTTTCTAGTTGCGGTGAGTGAAGGCTACTGTCCAGTTACAGTCTGGGGGCTTCTCATTTCAGTGGCTTCTCTTGTGGAGCAAGGGCTTCAGCGTGCACGAGCCTCAGTAGTCGCAGCTCGTGGGCGGGGTGGTTGCACTGCATGGACTGAGTTGCCCCACAGCATATGGAATCTTCCTGGGCCAGGGATCGAGCCTGTGTCCCCTGCATTGGCAGGTGGATTCTTGACCACTGGACCACCAGGGTGGTCCTACATTCAACTCTTTAATCCATTTCAGTTGATCTTTGTGTATGATGTACGATAGTGATCCAGTTTCTTCCTTTTGCCTGCGGCTCTCCAGTTTTCCCCATGTGGCTGTTCATTTCCCACCATTTATTGAGGAGACTGTCCTTTCCGCATCGTATATTCCGGCACTGTTGTCATAAATTAGTTGACCGTATTTGTGTGGGTTTACGTCTGGGATTTCTATCCTGTTCCATTGATCTCTGTGTCCGTTTTTATACCAGTACCATTACTGTTTTGACACTGTAGCGCTGTAGTCTAATTTGAAGTCAGGAAGCATGGTGCCTCCAGCCTTGTTCTTCTTAATCAAGATTGTTCTGGCTCTTCGAGGTATTATGTAGTCCATACAAATTTTAGACTTGTTTATTCTAAATATGTCGAAAGATGCTGTTGGAATTTTGATAGAGGTTGCATCGAATCTGTAGATTTCTTTGGGTAGTATGGACATTTAAAAATATTGGTCCATTCCATGAGCATAGAATATCTTTCCATTTATTTGTGTCTTCAGTTTATTTTATCAGTGTCTGTAGTTCTCAGTGTACAGGTCTTTCAATTCCTTATTCCAGGATATTTTATTCTTTTTGATGGGATTGCTTAAATTTCTCTGATAGTTCAATGTTAGCAGCATATTTTTGTATGTTGATTTTGTATCCTGCAACTTTACTGAATTCATTTCTTAGCTCTAACAGTTTTTTGGTGGAGTCTTTAGGGTTATGTGTGTGTATGTGTGTGTGTATGTGTGTATATATAAATAAATCTTTTTATTGGCAAACAGTGACAGTTTTACTTCTTCCTGTCTGAGTTGGATGACTTATTTTTCTTCCTAATTGCTCTGTCTAGGACTTCCAGTACCATGTTTAGTAAGTGGTGAGGGCTTCTCTGGTGGCTCAGTGGTAAAGAATCCACCTGCCAATGCAGGAAACACGGGTGTGATCTCTGGTCTGGGAAGATCCCACGTGCCATGGAGCAACTAAGCCTGTGAGCCACAACTATCGAGCCCATGCACCACCACCACTGAAGCCCGCATGCCCTGGAACCTGGGCTCCATGGCAAGAGAAGCCACTGCAGTGAGAAGTCCATGCACCACCACTAGAGAGTAGCCCCCACTAGCTACAATTAGAGAAAAGTCCACGGAGCAACAAAGACCTAGCACAACCAAAATAAATAAATTAAAAAAATAACTGGTGGGAGTGGGCATCTTTGTCTTGTTCCTGATCTTAGAGGGAAAGCTTTCAGCTTTTCATCATTGAGAATAATGTTTTCGTGATGTTTGTTTCTTGATGTAGGTTTTTTATCACTTATGAACTTCCCTGTTAGAATTGATTTTGCTATATCTCATAAGTTTGAGTATATCGTATTTCTGTTTTAATTTTTCTCAAGGTATTTTTAAAATCTCTTTTGAGTTTTCTTTGATCCATTGGTTGTTCAGTAGCATGTTGTTTAATCTCCACATGTTTGTGAATTTTCCAGTTTTCTTCCTGTAATTTATTTCTAGTTTCATACCATTGTAGTCAGAAGATTTTTGATATGATTTCAATCTTCTTAAGTTTACTGGGACTTGTTTTGTGGCTTAACATGATCTATCCTGGAAAATGTTCCTTGTATACTTGAAGATTGTGTTCTATATATTTTTGAGTAGAGTATTCTGTATATATCTGTTAATCTGATCTAAAGTGTTAAGGCTTTTTCCTTAGTGATTGTCTGGATGATCTATCCATTGATGAAAGTGGACCATTGAAATCCTCTGCTGTTATTCTATTGGATTATTGTATTATTGGAATGAAAACTGACTTTTTCTAGTCAGTTTTCTAACTATGTTTTTCTAGCTGGTTTTATCAATACCAAAGAAGGACAATGTCAAAGAATGTTCAAACTACTGCACAATTGCACTCATTTCACATGCTAGCAAGTTCATGCTCAAAATCCTCTGAGCTAGACTTCATACAGTATGGGAACCAAGAACTTCCAGGTGTACAACTTGGATTTAGAAAAGTCAGAGGAACCATAGATCAAATTGTAAACATTCATTGGATCATAGAAAAAGCAAAAGAATTCCAGAAAAACTACTTCTGCTTCATTGATTAAGCTAAAGCCTTTGACTGTGTGGATCACAATGAACTGTGGAAAAGTCTTCAAGAGATGGGACTATCAGACCACCTTACCTGCCTCCTGCAAAACCTGTATGCAGGTCAAGAAGCAACAGTTAGAACCAACATGGAACAATGGATTGGTTCAAAATTGGGAAAGGAGTACATCAAGGCTGTATACTGTCACCTTGTTTAAATTATATGCAGAGTTCAGATCAGTTGCTCAGTTGTGTCCAATTCTTTGTGACCCCATGGACTGCAGCATACCAGGCTTCCCTGTCAATCACTAACTACTGGAGCTTGCTGAAACTCATGTCCATCGAGTTGATGATGCCAACTCAATGAGTTGGATGGATTCCATTATCATTATGTAATTCCCTTCTTTTTCTTTGTCTTAAAGTCAGTTTTGTAAGATATGAGTATAGCTACCCAACTTTATTTTGATTTTCATTTGTATGGAATATCTTTTCCATGAGTTCACTTTTTGTATATGCAGAGTACATCATGTGAAATGCCAGGCTGGATGAAGCACAAGCTGAAATCAAGACTGCCGGGAGAAATACCAATAACCGCAAATATGCAGATGATACCACCCTTAAGGCGGAAAGCGAAGAGGAACTAAAGAGCCTCTTGATGAAGGTGAAAGAAGAGAGTGAAAAAGCTGACTTAAAACTCGGCGTTCAAAAAACAAAGATCATGGCATCCGGTCCCATCACTTCATGGCAAATAGATGGGGAAACAACAGACACAGTGACAGACTTTGTTTTATTGGGCTCCAAAATCACTGCAGATGGTGACTGCAGCCATGAAATTAAAAGACACTTGCTCTTTGGAAGAAAAGCTATGACCAGCCTCAGTTCATTTCAGTCTCTCAGTCGTGTCCGACTCTTTGTGACCCCATGAATCACAGCAGGCAGGCCTCCCTGTCCATCACCAACTCCCGGAGTTCACTCAAACTCATGTCCATCGAGTCAGTGATGCCATCCAGCCATCTCATCCTCTGTCATCCACTTCTCCTCCTGCCCCCAATCCCTCCCAGGATCAGGGTCTTTTCCAATGAGACAACTCTTCGCGTGAGGTGGCCAAAGTACTGGAGTTTCAGCTTTCGCATCAGTCCCTCCAATGAATACCCAGGACTGATCTCCTGGGTGGAGATGGACTGTTTGGATTTCCTTGCAGTCCAAGGGACTCTCAAGAGTCTTCACCAACACCACAGTTCAAAAACATCAATTCTTCAATGCTCAGCTTTCTTCACAGTCCAATTCTCACATCCATACATGACTACTGGAAAAACCATAGCCTTGACTAGACAGACCTTTGTTGGCAAAGTAATGTCTCTGCTTTTTAATATGCTATCTAGGTTGGTCATAACTTTCCTTCCAAGGAGTAAGCATCTTTTAATTTCATGGCTGCAATCACCATCCACAGTGATTTTGGAAAAATCAAAAAATAAAGTCTGATGCTGTTTTCCCCATCTATTTCCCATGAAGTGATGGGACCAGATGCCATGATCTTAGTTTTCTGAATGTTGAGCTTTAAGCCAACTTTTTCACTCTCCTCTTCCACTTTCATCAAGAGGCTCTTTAGTTCCTCTTCACTTTCTGCCATAAAGGTGTTGTCATCTGCATATCTGAGGTTATTGATATTTCTCCTGGCATTCTTGATTCCAGCTTGTGCTTCTTCTAGCCCAGCGTTTCTCATGATGTACTCTGCATATAAGTTAAATAAGCAGGGTGACAATATACAGCCTTGACATACTCCTTTTCCTATTTGGAACCAGTCTGTTGTTCCATGTCCAGTTCTAACTGTTGCTTCCTGACCTGCATATAGGATTCTCAAGAGGCACGTCAGGTGGTCTGGTATTCCCATCTCTTTGAGAATTTTCCACAGTTTATTGTGATCCACACAGTCAATGGCTTTGGCACAGTCAATAAAGCAGAAATAGACGTTTTTCTGGAACTCTCTTGCTTTTTTGATGATCCAGCAGATGTTGGCAATTTGATCTCTGGTTCCTCTGCCTTTTCTAAAACCAGCTTGAACAACTGGAAGTTCGTGGTTCACGTATTGCTGAAGCCTGGCTTGGAGAATTTTGAGCATGACTTTACTAGCGTGTAAGATGAGTGCAATTGTGCGGTAGTTTGAGCATTCTTTGGCATTGCCTTTCTTTGGGATTGGAATGAAAACTGACCTTTTCCAGTCCTGTGGCCACTGCTGAGTTTTCCAAATTTGCTGGCATATTGAATTCATCACTTTCACAGCATCATCTTTCAGGATTTGAAATAGCTCAACTGGAATTCCATCACCTCCACTAGCTTTGTTCGTAGTGATGCTTTCTAAGGCCCACTTAACTTCACATTCCAGGATGTCTGGCTCTAGGTGAGTGATCACACCATTGTGATTATCTGGGTCATGAAGATCTTTTTTGTACAGTTCTGTGTATTCTTGCCACCTCTTCTTAATATCTTCTGTTTCTGTTAGGTCTGTATCATTTCTGTCCTTTATAGAGCCCATCTTTGCATGAAATGTTCCCTTGGTATCTCTAATTTTCTTGAAGAGATCTCTAGTCTTTCCTGTTCTGTTGTTTTCCTCTATTTCTTTGCATTGATCGCTGAGGAAGGCTTTCTTATCTCTTCTTGCTATTCTTTGGAACTCTGCATTCAGATGCTTATATCTTTCCTTTTCTCCTTTGCTTTTTGCTTCTCTTCTTTTCACAGCTATTTGTAAGGCCTCCCCAGACAGCCATTTTGCTTTTTTGCATTTCTTTTCCATGGGGATGGTCTTGATCCCTATCTCCTGTACAATGTCATGAACCTCCATCCATGGTTCCTCAGGAACTCTATCTATCAGATCTAGGCCCCTAAATCTATTTCTCACTTCCACTGTATAATCATAAGGGATTTGATTTAGGTCATACCTGAATGTTCTAGTGGTTTTCCCCACTTTCTTCCATTTCAGTCTGAATTTGGCAATAAGGAGTTCATGATCTGAGCCACAGTCAGCTCCCAGTCTTGTTTTTGCTGACTGTATAGAGCTTCTCCATCTTTGGCTGCAAAGAATATAATCAGTCTGATTTCAGTGTTGACCATCTGGTGATGTCCATGTGTAGAGTCTTCTCTTGTGTTGTTGGAAGAGGGTGTTTGCTATGACCAGTGCATTTTCTTGGCAAAACTCTATTAGTCTTTGCCCTGCTTCATTCCGTACTCCCAGGCCAAATTTGCCTGTTACTCCAGGTGTTTCTTGACTTCCTACTTTTGCATTCCAGTCCCCTATAATGAAAAGGACATCTTTTTTGGGTGTTAGTTCTAAAATGTCTTGTAGGTCTTCACAGAACCGTTCAGCTTCAGTCTTTGCAGCATTACTGGTTGAGGCCTAGGCTTGGATTACTGTGATATTGAATGGTTTGCCTTTCAGAGATCATTCTGTTATTTTCTAGATTGCATCCAAGTACTGCATTTCAGACTCTTGTTGACCATGATGGCTACTCCATTTCTTCTAAAGGATTCCTGTCCACAGTAATAGATATAACGGTCATCTGAGTTAAATTCACCCATTCCAGTCCATTTTAGTTCGCTGATTCCTAGAATGTCGACGTTCACTCATGCCACCTCCTGTTTGACCACTTCCAATTTGCCTTGATCCATGGGCCCTGACATTCCAGGTTCCTATGCAATATTGCTCTTTACAGCATTGGACCTTGCTTCTATCTCCAGTCACATCCAAAACTGGGTATTGTTTTTGCTTTGGCTCCATCCCTTCATTCTTTCTGGAGTTATTTCTCCACTGATCTCCAGTAGCATATTGGGCACCTACTGACCTGGGGAGTTCCTCTTTCAGTATCCTATCATTTTGCCTTTTCATACTGTTCATGGGGTTCTCAAGGCAAGAAAACTGAAGTGGTTTGCCATTCCCTTCTCTGGTGGACCACATTCTGTCAGACCCCTCCACCATGACCTGCCCATCTTTGGTGGCCCCACACGCCATGGCTTAGTTTCATTGAGTTAGACAAGGCTATGGTCCGTGTGATCAGATTGGCTAGTTTTCTGTGATTACGGTTTCAGTGTGTCTGCCCTCTGATGCCCTCTTGCAACACCTACCTTCTTACTTGGGTTTCTCTTACCTTGGACGTGGGGTATCTCTTCACGGCTGCTCCAGCAAAGCACAGGCTCTGCTCCTTACCTTGAACGAGGGGTATCTCCTCACGGCCACCCCTCCTGACCTTGAACATGGAGTAGCTCCTCTCGGCCCTCCTGCGCCTGCACAGCCACCACTCCTTGGACGTGGGGTAGCTCCTCCTGGCCGCCACCCCTGACCTCAGATGTGGAGTAGTTCCTCTTTGTTGCCGCCCTTGACCTTGGATGTGGGGTAGCTCCTCTTGGCCGCTCCTGTGCTGACGCAGCCTGGCACTCTCGGTCGCCGCCCCTGACCTTGGGCAAGGGGTAGCTCCTCTTGGCCACGCTTCTGACCAGTCTAGAGAGCATATTAAAAAGCAGAGACATTACTTTGCTGACAAAGGTCTGTCTAGTCAAGGCTATGGTCTTACCAGTAGTCATGTATGGATGTGAGAGTTGGATCATAAAGAAGGCTGACCACTGAAGAATTGATGCTTTTGAACTGTGGTGTTGGAGAAGACTCTTGAGAGTCCCTTGAGAGACTGCAAGGAGATCAAACCAGTCAATCCTAAAGGAAATCAGTCCTGAATATTCATTAGAAGGACTGAAGCTCCAATGCTTTGACCACCTGATGTGAAGAGCTGACTTATTGGAAAAGACCATGATGCTGAGAAAGATTGAGGGAAGGAGGAAAAGGGGATGACAGAGAATGAGATGATTGAATGGCATGACTGATTCCATGGACATGAGTTTGAGCAAGCTCCGGGAGATAGTGAAGGACAAGGAAGCCTGGTGTGCTGCAGTCCGTGGGGTTGCAAAGAGTCAGACATGACTGAGTGACTGAACAACAACAAATTATTGTATTGCTGTGTATTTCTTTCTTTAGGTCTGATAATATTTTTTTTGTATATTTGGGTGCTCCTGTGTTGGAAGCATTAACATTTATAAATGTTGTCTTGTTGGATTGATTCCTTTATTCTTATGTAATTACCTTCTTTTTCTCTTTATCCTAAAGTCAATTTTGTAAGATATGAGTATAGCTGCCCTAGCTTTCTTTTGATTTTCATTTGTATGGAATATCTTTTCCATGAGTTCACTTTCAGTCTGTGTGTGCTCTTAAACCTGAAGTGAGTCTCCTGTAGGCAGTACACCGATGAGTCTTGTTTTTTTTCCCCCCCATATTTCTTTGTTTTATTCTTGGCTGCGCTGGGTCTTCTTGCTGTGTGCAGTCTTTCTCTAGTTGTGGTGAGCAGGGGCTACTGTTTGCTATGATGCATGGGCTTCTCTTATTGCAGAGCACAGGCTTAGCAGATGTGGTGCATGGGCTTAGTTGCTCTGTGGCATGTAGTATCTTCCTGTACCGGGGATTCAACCTGTGTCCCCTTCATTGGCAGGTGGATTCTTAACCAGTGGACCATCAGGGAAGTCCTGGGTCTTGTTGTTTTTTTAATCCATTCAGGCACTCTCTTTTTTTCCTAAAAATGTCTTTAATTTTCTGTCACTCTTTTTTTATTGTGGAAAAATATATAATGTAACATTTACCATTTTTTGGATAATCAACAAGGACTTACTGTACAGCACATGGAGCTCTTCTCAGTGTTATGTGGCAGCCTGAATGGAAAGAGTTTGGATACATGTATATATATGGCTATTCACCTGAGACTATCACAATGTTATTTGCCTTCAGCTATACCCCAATACCGGAGAAGGCAATGGCACCCCACTCCAGTACTCTTGCCTGGAAAATCCCATGGATGGAGGAGCCTGGTGGGCTGCAGTCCATGGGGTCGCTAGGAGTCGGACACAGCTAAGTGACTTCACTTTCACTTTTCACTTTCACGCATTGGAGAAGGAAATGGCAACCCACTCCAGTGTTCTTGCCTGGAGAATCCCAGGGACGGGGGAGCCTGATGGGCTGCCGTCTATGGGGTTGCACAGAGTCAGACACGACTGAAGCGATTTAGCAGCAGCAGCATACACCAATACAAAATAAAAAGTTTTTTTTTTAAAAATTACCATTTCTAAGTGTAAAATGCCATTAAGGCACACTCACAACAACATTCATGTTGTTGTACAACTGTTACCAATTCACCTCCAGAACTTCATCATCATCACCAACTGAAGCTCTGTACCCATTAAATGAATAATTCCCTATTTCAGACAGTCTGTAGTATGAAGTCAAGTGGGCTTTAGAAAGCGTTACTACAAACAAAGCTAATGGAGGTGATGGAATTCCAGCCAAGCTATTTAAAAATCCTAAAAGATAATACTGTTTAAGTGCTGCACTCAATATGTCAGCTGCTGCTGCTGCTGGTAAGTTGCTTCAGTCGTGTCCGACTGTGCGACCCCATGGACTGCAGCCTACCAGGCTCCTCTGTCCATGGGATTTTCCAGGCAAGATACTGGAGTGGGTTGCCATTGCCTTCTCCACAATATGTCAGCAAATTTGAAAAACTCAGCAGTGGCCACAGGACCGGTAAAGGTCAGTTTTCATTCCAGTCCCAAAGAAGCAATGCCAAAGAATGTTCAAACTACTGCACAATTGCGCTCATTTCAATGCTAGCAAGGTTATACTCAAAATCCTACAAGCTAGGCTTCGGCAGCATCTGAACCAAGGATTTTCAGATGTACAATCTGGGTTTCAAAGAGACAGAGGAACCAGAGATCAAATTGCCAGTGTTCATTGGATTGTGGAGAAAGCAAGGGGGGTTCTAGAAAAACATCTACTTCTGCTTTATTGACTACACTGAAGTCTTTGACTGTGTTGATAACAACAAACTGTGGAAAATTCTTAAAGAGATAGAAATACCAGACCACCTTACTTTTCTCCTGAGAAGCCTGTATGCAGGTCAAGAAGCAACTGTTAGAACTGGACATTGAACAATGGACTTGTTCAAAATTGGGAAAGGAGTACATCAAGCCTGTATATTGTCACCCTGCTGATTTAACTCATATACAGAGTACGTCTTGTAAAATGGCAGGCTGGATGAATCACAAGTTGGAATCAAGATTGACAGGAGAAATATCAACAACTTCATATATACAGATGACACCATTCTAATGGCAGAAAGTGAAGAGGAACCAGAGATCCTCTTGAAGGTGAAAGAGGAGGGTGAAAAAGCTGGCTTGAAACTCAACATTCAGAAAACTAAGATCATGACATTTGGTTCCATAACTTCGTGGCAAATGGGGAAAAAGTGGAAACAGTGACTTTCTGGGGCTCCACAATCACTGTGGATGGTGTCTGCAGCCATGAAATTAAAAGATGCTTGCTCCTTGGAAGGAAAGGTATGTCAAACCTAGACAGGGTGTTAAAAAGCAGAGGCATCACTTTGCTGATAAATGTTCGTATAGTCAAAGCTATGGTTTTTCTAGTAGTCATATACAGATGTGAGAGTTGGACCGTAAAGAAATCTGAGTACCAAAGAACAGAAACTTTCAAATTGTGGTGCTGGAGAAGACCCTTGAGAATCCCTTGGACTGCAAGAAGATCAAACCAGTCAATCCTAAAGGAAATCAACCCTGAATATTCATTGGAAGGACTATCGTTGAAGCTGAAGCTCCAGTGTTTTGACCACCTGATGCAAAGGACCAATTCATTGGAAAAGACCCTGATGCTGGGAAAGATTGAAGGCAAAAGGAGAAGTGGGCAGCAGAAGATGAGAAGGTTAGATAGCATCCCTGACTGAATGGACATGAATTTGAGCAAACTCCAGGAGATAGTGGAGGACAGAGGAGCCTGATATGCTACAATCCATGGGGTTGAAAAGAGTTGGACACGACTTAGCAACTGAACAGCAACAATATTTCATTGTATGGTTATACTGTATTTTATTCATCCATCACCTGATGACAGATGCTTAGGTTGCTTTTACCTTAAAAATTTTTTTTGAAGTATAGTAGATTTGCTTCTCTGTTTTGACAATTGTGAATAATGCTATAGTGAACATGGGTGTGCAGGTATCTGTGCGAGTCCCTGCTTTCATTTCTTTGGGATATACTCCAGTTGTTGAATTGCTGGGTCATGTGATAATTCTATGGTTAAGTTTTTAGAAATTGCCATATGTTTTCTACAAGCAGCTAAACAGTTTTATATTCCCACTCACAACACATAGGGTTCCAAATTTCTCCATGCCCTCAATGCTTGTTTTTTTCCTGCATTTGTTGTTGTTAGCCATTGTCTTTAAAAAATTAATGAAGTATAGTTGATTTGCAATGTTGTGTTTATTTGCAAGTTTGTGTTTATTTGTGTGTACAGCAAAGTGCCTCAGTTATACATATATATGTATATTCTTCCCCACTGTGGTTTATCACAGGATACTGAATGCACTTCCCTGCGCTGTAACAGCAGGACCTTGTTGTTTCTCCACCCTATGTATAATAGTTTGCCTCTGCTAATCTCAAACTCCCAATCCTTCCCTTCCCCCTTGGCAACCATAAGTCTGTTCTCTGTATCTGTGAGTCTGTTTTCACTTTGTAGATGTGTTCATTAGTGGCACATTTTAGATTCTACATATGAGTGATATCATATGATATTGGTCTTCTTTTTTTGGCTGTGCTTGGTCTTTGCTGGGGCTCGTGGTCTTCTCTAAGTTGTGATACATGGGCTTAGTTTCCCTGTGGCATGTGGGATCTTAGTTTCCTGACCCCCTGGGATCAAATCCACATCCCCTGTATTGGAAGACTGTTAACCACTGGACCCCAGGGAAGCCCTTGTCTTTCTGTTTCTGATTTACTTTGCTTAGTGTGATAATTTCTAGGTCCATTCATACTGCTGAGGTATGGCATTACTTCATTCCTTTTGGTGACTGAGTGCTATTCAGTGTGTGTGTGTATCTCACGTCTTTATCCATTCATTCGTCAGTGGGCATTTAGCTTGTTTCCATGGCAATGGCACCCCACTCCAGTACTCTTGCCTGGAAAATCCCATGGATGGAGGAGCCTGGTAGGCTGCAGTCCATGGGGTCACTAGGAGTCGGACACGACTGAGCGACTTCACTTTCACTTTTCACTTTCACGCATTGGAGAAGGAAATGGCAACCCACTCCAGTGTTCTTGCCTGGAGAATCCCAGGGACAGGGGAGCCTGGTGGGCTGCCGTCTATGGGGTCGCACAGAGTCGGACATGATTGAAGCAACTTAGCAGCAGTAGCAGCATGTCTTGGCTGTTGTAAATAGTGTTGTTGTGAATGTAGGGACACCTGTACCTTTTTGCATTATAGTTTTGCTCAGTTATGTGTCCAGGAGTGGGATTGCTGGATCATATGGCAGTGCTAGTTTTATGTTTTTTGAGGAACCGCCATGCTTTCTTCCATAGTAGCTGTATCAATTTACATTCCCCCCAGCAGTGGGGGAGGGTTCCCTTTATCCCCCACGCTATCTCCTGCATTAATTATTTGTAGGCTTTTTAAATGATGACCATTCTAATCTGTGAGGTCGTACCTCATTGTTTTGACTTGCTTTTCTCTGATAATGAGCGATGATGAGCATCTTTTCATCTGCTTTTGGCCGTCCATATGTCTTCTTTGGAGAAATGTCTATTTAGGTGTTCTGCCCACTTTTTGACTGGGTTGTTTATTTTTTGTTATTGAATTGTATGAGCTGTTTGCGTATTTCGGAAATTAAGCCCTTTGCTGGGTGCATCATTTGCAAATACTTTCTCCCAGTCCATAGGTTGTCTTTTTATTTGGTTTATGGTTTCCTTTGCTGTGCAAAAGCTTATAAATTTGACTAGGTCCCATTTGTTTATTTTTGCTTTTATTTCTATTGCCTTGAGAGGCTGGCCTAAGAAAACATTAGTATGATTTATGTCAGAATGTTTTGCCTATGTTCTCTTCTACTTTTATGGTGTTGTGTCTTATATTTACAACTTTAAGCCATTTTGAGTTTATTTCTGTGTGCGGTGTGAGGGCCTGTTGTAGCTTCACTGATTCACATGCATCTGTCCAACTTTCCCAGCACCACTTGCTGAAGGGACTGTCTTTTCCCCATTGTATATTCTTGCCTCCTTTGTCAAAGACTAAGTGTCCATAGGTGTGTGGGTTTATTTCTGGGCTCTCTGTTCTGCTCAGCTGATCTGCATCTCTCTCTCTTTGTGCCAATACCAGGCTGTTTTGGTTAGTTTTGTAGTGTTGTCTGAAGTACAGGAGGGTTATGCCTCCTGCTTTGTTCTTTTTCATCAGGACTGCTTTGGCAATTCTGGGTCTTTTATGGTTCCATATAAATTTCAGGATTATTTGTTCTAGTTCTGTGAAAAATGTTTTGAGTATTTTTATAAGTATTGCATTGAACCTGTAAATTACTTTGATTTTTAACAATAGTCTTCTAATCCAAGAGCATGGGATATCTTTCCATTTCTTTGAATCATCTTCAGTTTCCTTCATTAATGTTTTATAATTCTCAGCATATAAGTCTTTCACCACTTTGGAGAGATTTATGCCTAAGTATTTTATTTACTTATTTAAAATATTTTTCAAGTGAGGCTGCTGTCACTGGTTCAATATTTATTTATTTAATTTTGGCTGTGCCTTGTGACTTGTGGGATCTTAGTTCTCAGATCAGGGATTGATCCTGGGGCCACAGCAGATGAAAGTGTGAGTTCTGGACTGCCAGGGAACTTTTCCTGGTGAGCATCTTTATAATCATTACTTTAAAATCTTTTGGGGGTAAATTATCTGTTTTATTGAAGTCTTTTTTCCTTGTTCTTTTACTTGGAACATATTCCTCTCTTTCTTCATTTTGCTTGACTCTCTGTGTCAGTTTTTTATTTAGTAAATTAAATAATCACCTCGACAGAGCCTGCAGATGCAGGTGATCAAGAGGCATCTTCTGGGCAGCAGCAGCAAAAGCTGGGCCACCAGATGTGTGTAAAAGCTCTTGCTGGAAAAAAAAAAAAGGCCTGGAGCTGTAAGAAACAGTGCCCACCCACTGGAGCCAGAGAACGCCAACATGGCATCTGTCGGCCTCCCCCGACAGAGAGTACCGGATGCTTGCCTGTCAGGCTGGTGCTCCAAGACCAACCAATGAGCCTTTTTCACTTAAAGTGTGGGCGGCTCTAATTTGGCTGATCCCTGGGGTAGGTGAGTCCAAGTGCATGAGGTCTTTTTTTTTTGACTGCATGGGCTGTTCATCGCGGTGTGTGGGTTTCCCAATCCTGGCGCTCTGGAGCACGTGGACTCCAGTTGCGGCATCAGGCTTAGTTGCCGTGCAGCTCGTAGGGTCTTAGTTCCCTGACCAGGGACCATACTTATGTCCCCTGCATTGGAAGGTGGACTCCTAACCACTGAACCACCAGGGAAATCCCTGCGTGAGGTCTTGAAGAGCCATTTCCCAGTTCCTTGTAGCCTTGTGTTTCTTGTGGATGCAAGCCCTCAAAGCTCAATGTTTTGCGGGCTCAGTTCTCAGGTTTTATTTAAAAATTTTTTGTTTGTTTTTTGGTCCTGCCACATGGCTTGCAGGATCTTTATTCTCTGCCCAGGGATCCAACCTGGGCTCTCGGCAGTGAAAGCATGGAGTCCTAACCACTGGACAGCCAGGGAATTCCCTCAATTCTCAGGTTTTAATAGTGGGGGTGCTCCATGTGGGGCTCAAACCCTTTACCTCTCAGGTAGGAGCTCCAGGTCTTGTGTCCCCACTTGATTGTGGGTTGCCAGACCAGGGGTGGGCAAGGCTGTTTCTCAGCCTCTCACCCATGTTGGTGTGATCTCTTTCTTGTTTGCCTCATGTATAAGTCACTCAACCAGTTCTTAGGTTGCATTTTTTAGAGGACATTGCTCCACATGTAACTGTAGACACAGTGTGTATGTAGGAGGAGGTGTATTTAGGATCTTCCTCTGCTGCCGTCTTGAGCAGGACTCTTAGAGTTTTCTATATATAATATCCTGTCAGCGGTAAATAGTGACAATTTTAATTCTTCCTTTCTAATTGCTTGTCTTTCATTTTTTTCCTTGCTTAATTGTTGTGGTTAGGACTTCCAATGCTGTGTTGAATAAAGGCAATGAGAGTGGGCATCCTTTCTTGCTCTTGGAGCAAGAACTTTCAGCTTTTCACCATTGAGTATGATGTTAGCTGTGGGTTTGTCGTATCAGGCCTTTATTTATGTTGAGGTACATTTCCTCTAGACTCACTTTGATGTGAATTTTTTCATGAATGGATGTTGAATTTTGTCAGACACTTTTTCTGTATTTATTGAGATGATTATATAGTTTTTATCTTTCATGTGTTAATGTGGTGTATCACATTGATTTGGAGGTGTTGAACTATACTTGCATCCCAGGGATAAATCCTCCTTGATCATGGTATATAACCCTTTAAATATATTGTTGAATTTGGGTTGCTAATATTATGTTGAGGTTTTTTGCATCTATGTTCATCAAGGATATTAGCCTGTAATTTTCTTTTCTTGCAGTGTCCTAGTCTGGTTGTGGTATCAAGATAATATTAGCCTCATAAAATGAGTTTGGTAGTGTTTCCGCCTCTTCAGTTTTCTGGAAAAGTTTGAGAAGGATTGGTATTAATTTTTCTTCAAATGTTTGGTAGAATTCACCAGTGAAACCATCTGGTCTTAGACTTTTGTTTTTTGGGAGGATTTTGATTACTCACTCAGATTTTTCTCTTTTTTGATACAAAAATAAGTACATAGATACACGTAAGAAATATACACACAAACAAATATCCTTAACTTACCCCTCAAAATCCCGTTCTGCCTTGCAGGGTAACACAGTCACAGGTATAGGGATCAGGACATGGACATCTTTGGCGGGGGGTGGGGGGGGGCATTATTCTGCCTCCCACAATAAGAAGACAACAAACTGTAAGATCTGAGGGCAGGACTTCATCTGGTTTATTCAACATCATCCTCAGCACACTATTGGTTTATCGTCAGTACCCAGTCAACACCTGTTTAAAAACTGAGTAAATGAATAAAAAATATAAATTATGTGCTTTCTGTGATAACTCCACATGTAAATAAGGTATGGGTTGTCCCAGAATCTGCAGTTTGCTGTTTCTTACAAATGAAAGATTAAATGGGCACCAAGTTTCAGTTTGAGAAAATGAAAAAGTTCTAGAGATCAATGGTGATAATAATGGTGCAACACTATGACTGTACTTAATACCAATGAATTTAATTTAAAGATTGTAAATGTTACTATATATAAAACCACAATAAAAGAATACAAAAGACTAAAATGTACTTGCAGAAGTTTAGGATAAGCATAACAATAAATTATTATACAGTATTTGGGGGAAATCTGGTTATTCCATCTTCTTCATTTAATTTTATAGAAATAGAAATTTTTTTAAAGGACTATTTTTGATATAAAATGTAGTCTGATCCAAAAACATTTAGGAGAAACCTGAGATTTTAGAAGGGGATGTGTACAATCAAAAAAGTGTTCTTTAAATCAACTGCATTAAAATAATAGAAATAGCAATGATTATAAAATATCATTTTGCCACTCTTCCTTATTTTAACCAAAATATTAGAGAAATAAAAACATTAGAGAAATTAAAAAATTAGAGAATACTTTCAGATCAGAATGGAAAAAAAAAACTGAATAAAATTTAAAGTTATCATTGCTAATTAAAATACAGTTGGGTCTGTTAAAATTAAAATGGAGTATGTAACAGGTAACAGAGTATTTTATCTGCAGACCATCCACTCTGTATTTAAAGAAAACAGAACAGTCACTTTTAGGGAGTCCTTGATTTCTCATTTCTCTGGGGCCTTTCCATCTGCATTTGCTTCCTTTATCTTAAGAAAGATGAAGTGAAAGCTGACTCTGCTGTGCTATGGCCATTGTGTTGTAAAAAGTAGAAGAATCTGTGGAAAGCCAGGGTCCAGGGTAAGTGCTTCTCCAGGGAACAGGAACAAACTGAAGGTGGTCAGGTATACCATAGACTAGTACATCAGACCACTCATGCGGATTCTAGAATTTCTTTTCAGGTCCAAAATGATATCATCCTTTCCCTGGAAAATATAGGAGACTCCATCCACTCATATAGGTCTAGTAGGCGAGACAGCCATGGGCACGTGTGCCACCTGGACACACAGCACCTTGCCAGGCAGCACATGCACCCCAGCAGGCACGGCCACAGGTGGCTGAAGTTGGTGTGGAAGGCTGGGGTGGCCGCGTACCCATCTGCTGCCAGGCTGCCCTGCAGGCCCTGCTGCAGCATCACTGAGAAGAGTTTGGTGGAGAGCTGCCTCCCCCTGCCTCATTTCTGGGCTGCGCAAGACCACCAGCAACTGATGCTCTGGCTTCCTCAGATTGTCTCTTAATGATTTAGTCTTTTTTTTTTTTTAAGATACTTATTTTTATTTATTTATTGGGCCACACCAGATCTTAATTGCGGCATGCAAACTATTGAGCCTGCGCACCCCCCCCCCCCCCCCCCCTGTATTGACAGCACAGAGTCTCAGCCACCGGACAGCAGGGAAGTCCCTTGGTTTACTTTTGCTAGGTTTTGTGTTCTTTGTAGGAATTTGTCTCTTTCATTGGGTGTCTATTGTGTGTGTGTGTGTGTGTGTGCAGTTGTGCATAGAATAGCACTGTCTTACAATATCCTTTTTATTTCTTTAGCATTGTTAGAAATGTCCGTACTTCCATTTCTGATTTAGTAATTTGCGTCTTCCTTCTGTTTGTCTTAGTCCACCTAGCTAAAGGTTTGTCAATTTGGTCGATCTTTTTGAAGAACAATTTTGGTTTTGCTGACTTTGTTTTCTCTTCTCTATTCTGTTTATCTATGCTCTTGTTTTTATTATTCCCTTCCTTCTGCTGCCTTTAGTTTTAGTTGCTCTTTTCTTTTTCTAGGTTCTTAAGTTGCAAAATTAGATTGTTGACTGGAAACATTCCTGGTTTTTTTTTTTTTTAACATGTTTATAGCTAAAAATTTCCGTTAGCACCATTTTTGCCATGTACCATAAGTTTTGGTATGTTGTATTTTTCGTTTTCATTCATCTCTAAGTACTTTCTAATTTCCCTTCTGATTTTCTTTTTTTTTTTTTTTTTGCTCCATAGATTGTTTCAAAGTATGTTGTTTCATTTCCATGATCTTGTAAATACATTTCCAGTTTTCTCTATATTATTGATTTCTTACTTCATCTCATTATATTCAGAGAGTATTCTTTGGATTGTATCTATCTTTTAAAAATCTATTGACATAATTTGTGGCATAACGTATGATATACCTTGGAAAACATCCCATGTGCGTTTGAGAAGAATGTGTATGCTGTTACTGGGTAGAGTGTTCTGCGTGTGTATCTTAGATCTAGGTCGTCTGTTACATTGCTTGAGTCCTGTTTCCTTAATTAGCTTCTGCCTGATTATTCTCTCCATTTTTGTAAGTTGAGTATTGATGTCTCCAACTACTATTTTAGACCTACGTCTCTCTTCAGTTCCGTTAGGTTTTGCTTCATTTGTTTTGATGGTCTGTCATTCAGTTCAGTTCAGTTGCTCAGTTGTATCCAACTCTTTGCCACCCCATGGACTGCAGCACACCTGGCTTCCCTGTCCATCACCAGCTCCCAGAGCTTGCTCAAACTTGTGTCTGTCGAGTCTGTCTTTAGGTGTATACATGTTTATATTGTTTCTCTTCTTGATGTATTGAGCCTTTCATTAATATAAACTGTCCTTTTCAAAACATTAGTTTTGGTTGCACTGGGTCTTCATTGTCGCTCACGAGCTTTCCTAGTTGTGGTGAGCGAGGGCTCCTCTTCATTGTGGTGGCTTCTCTTGTTGCAGAGCACAGGCTCTAGGCGCGTGAGCTTCAGTCGTTTTAGACATGGGCACACTAGTTGCACACTAGCTGCAGCACTCAGGCTTCCGTAGTTGCAGGATGTGGGGTCTAGAGCACAGGCTCAGTAGTTGTGGCACTTGGGGCTGCTTTCCTCTGTGGCATGTGCACTCTTCCCGGACCAGGGATCAAACCTGGGTCCCCCTGCACGGCAGGAGGATTCTTATCCACTGTACCACCGGGAAGCCCTATACTGTCCTTCTTTGTCTCTCGTAACCTGTTTTGATTTAAGGTCTGTTTTTTGATATTAATATAGCCATTCATGCTGTCTTTTGTTTTGTATTTACATAGAATATGTTTTTCCATCCTTTCAACTTTTTAAGTCTTTGGATCTCACGCGAGTCTCTAGCAAATAGCATGTAGCTGGATCTGTGTTTTCAGCTATTCTGCCAATCTTGATTGAAGAGTTTGATCCATTTGCATTTAAAGTGATTACGGATACACAGAGGGCTTCTGTCACTGTGTTGTTTTCTGTATGCTCTAGAGCATTTTGTTCCTTATTTCTTGTATTCCTATCTTTTGTGTTGATTTTTTTTTAAGTGAAATGTTCTTGTTTCCTTTTGTGTATATATTCTGTAGATATTTTCTTTATGGTTACCATGGGGATTACATTAAAAAAAAAACCTCTTTTACAGCTCTGTGCCCACCTCTTTCAGTTTTGGTGTCACTGAATTACATCTTTTTATATCGTATGGACCAAAAACATAAACTAATCATTCTTTTAATTACATTAGCTTCTTGAATTATGTAGAAAACAAGATTTGGAGTGACAAGCCAAAGTTACAATAATACTTTTACAGTAACAATTGTTTTCTTTTTTTGTAGAATTTCTTTCTGTTTTTGGCTGCGCTGGGTCTTGCTGCTGAGCGCGGGCTTTCTCCAGTTGCTGTGTGCAGGTCTCTCATTGCGATGGCTGCTCTTGTTGCAGAGCACGGGCTCTAGGTGTGTGGGCTTCAATAGTTGCGGCACACGGGCTTAGCTGCCCCTTGTCATGTGGAATCTTCCTGGACCAAGGATTGAACCTGGGTCCTTGGCTTTGGAAGGTGAATTCTTAACTACTGGACCACAAGGGAAGTCGTTATAATTTTTTCTTTAAATGTATTATTATCACGCAGAGTGTAAAAAACCAAGTGCAGTTAAAAATCATTGTTACATTAGTATTAGCTTTTCCAATTGCTGATATACTTTTATTGAGATCTTTAGGCCTCTGTATTGCTTCAAGGTACTCTCCAGTGTCCTTATGTTTTACTTTGGAGGATTTCTTACAGTGCAGGTCCAGTGGTCATGAAGTCCATCAAGTTTTGTTTACCTGGGAATGTCTTGATTTCTCCCTCATATTTGAAGGACAGTTTGACTGGATATGAGATTCTTGGTTGAGTTTTTTCCATTTAGCACTAAATATACTAACCTACTGTCTTCTGGCCTCTAATATTCTAGTGAGAAATCCACTCAGCATCCTATTGAGAATCCTTGGTATGTGGTGGTTCACTTCTTTCTTGCTCTCTGTCTTAGGCTTTTGAGAGTGTACATTATTTATAATCTGTCTTGGGTTGGATTTCTGAGTCAATCTACCTTGGAGTTCATTTACCTTTTAGGATGTTCATATTTATGTCTTGGGCTTCCCCGATAGCTCAGTTAGTAAAGAATCCACAGGAGACCCTGGTTTGATTCCTGGGTCAGGAAGATTTGCTGGAGAAGGGACAGGCTACCCACTCCAGTATTCTTGGGCTTCCCTTGTGGCTCAGCTGATAATCTGCCTGCAATGTGGGAGACCTGGGTTCGATCCCTGGGTTGGGAAGATCCCCTGGAGAAGGGAAAGGGTACCCACTCCAGTACTCTGGCCTGGAGAATTCCATGGAGTGTGTAGGTCCATGACGTCACAGAGTCAGACACAACTGAGTGGCTTTCGCTTTCATTTATGTCTTATATCAAATTTGAGAAGTTTTTAACCTTTATTCTAATATTCTCACTACTTCATTTTCTTTTTCTGGACTCTCACAATGTCCATATGGTGGTGTCCCACAGGTTCCTTAGACTCTGTTCACTTTTATTTAAAATTTATTTATTTTAATTGGAGGCTAATCACTTTACAATATTGTAGTGGTTTTTGTCATACCTTGACATGAATCAGCCATGGGTTTACATGTGTTCCCCATCCTGAACCTCCCTCCCACCTCCCTCCCCATCCCATTTGTTCACTTAAAAAAAATTTTTTTTAGGGACTTCCCTGGTGGTCTGGAAGTTAAGACTTCACCTTCCAATGCAGAGGGTGCAGGAAAAAATTTTTTTAATTTACCCTTGACTATGCTGGGTCCTCATTGCTGCATGTGGGCTCTCTCATTGCAGCGAGCAAGGGCTGCTCTTGTTGTGGGGCAAGGGCGTCTCCTTGCTGTGGCTTCCCTTGCGGACACAGTCTCTAGGTGTGTGGGCTTTGGTAGTTACGGCTCTTGGGCTTACTTGCTCCATAGCCCGTGCAATCTTCCCAGACCAGGGATTGAACCCTGTGTCCCCTGCATTGGCAGGTGAATTCTTAACCACTGGACCACTAGGGAAGCCCTGTGCTCACTTTCCTTCCATCTTTTTTTCTTTCATTTTCAGTCTCAGTAATTTCTGTTGTCCTGCGTTAAGGTTCTGGGAGTTGGTGATGGACAGGGAGGCCTGGCGTGCTGCGATTCATGGGGTCGCAAAGAGTCGGACACGGCTGAGTATCTGATCTGATCTGATGTTAAGGTTCTCTGATTCTTCTGTCTTCTCAGTCTGCCTTTCAGTCTGTCTAGTGAATTTTTCATTTCAGTTATGGTACTTTTCAGTCCTAGAATTTCCTTTTGGTTTCTCTTTAGGTTTTTAAAATCTCTATTGAGAGTTCCATTTTGTTCACATGTCACTTCCCTTACTTTCTCCATATAATATCTTTCTTTAGTTCTTTGAACATCTTTAAGATTGTTGTTTTAAAATTTTGGTAGTATATCTGCCATGAGGCCTTTTTCAAGGAAAGATTCTGTTGAATCATTTTTTCCACCAGTTGGTCCATACTTTCCTGCTGCTTTGTGTGCTTTGTGATTGTTGTTGTTGTTTAACTCTGACCATTTGAATCTAATAATGTGGAATTCATTCTGGAAATCAGATTTTCCTCCTCCAGGTTTTGCTGTATTTTTAATTTTTATTTAATTTTTTTACTTTACAATATTGTATTGGTTTTGCCATACATCAACATGAATCCGCCACAGGTGTACACGTGCTCCCCATCCTGAACCCCCCTCCCACCTCCCTCCCCATGTATTTTTTAATTTGTTCATTTGGTTTCTTGATTGCTGTAGGCTGTCTCTGTGCTGAGAGTCGGTCTGAAGTGCAAACGTAGCGTCTTCTCAGGTCTTTTCTGAGCCTTTCCCTGGACACATGTGGTCTTTCTCATTTTTCCCATATAGGCAGTCGTTTTTGAATGTGCTAGTTTTTAATGTTTGGCTCTTAAAAGGGAGGGGAAGATGCAAAACGCTGCTGGACTTTTGAGCCAGAGGCTTACATTGATGGGGCAAGATGAGCCAACAGCTGCCTACCTCTTTGCATCTCAGTAATCAAGCAGAAATCCCACTCAGGGCACAGATCCTCAATATCCAGGGAACAGAGTCCTTTTTGCCCACCCTAGCTCCCACAAGCTGTGTCAGAAACTTGCAGAGCTGCCTGCCATGTTGCTGGTTGTAGTGGATGGGTAGCTTCTATTGTGCTAGCTGAAATGAACAAAAACTGCCTACAGTTTACCATCCATGCCTGCAAGTTGTAAGGCTTTCATAAACTCCCAAATTCCAAAATAGTTATATCAGACAGATTCTGCCACTGTAGCTGTTGTCTCGGTGGGAGATTCCTGGTGCTTCCTATTCTTCAATCTTCCCGGAATCCTCGTTCACTTCACATTTGATCTACCCTTGAGTGGAAATAGATTTAAGATCACTGTGGCCTGAAGACCATAGATGCATTTTGCAGATCCACCCTGAGTCAAGTTGTTGGCTGGTTCCCAGCACCTCAAGGATCAAGATTAGGTTGCAGGGATTGCTAGGAAACCATGTCGTTCTGGCCTCCACATTTCAAGGTGGGTGACAGGAATGAAGGGCCACAGAAGTAAGAGATATGAAGGGGAGGAAGCCAATTTGCTGGGTATCTACTGAGTACTAGTTTGGGTATAGTGTGCTAGATGCTGAGATGGGGATGAATAAAGGAACGTATAAGTTCCTTGATGTCTCAGCAGACAGTCATGAGTTTACTGTGTTTAGGCTGGTGTCATCTTTAGGAAGACTTTGGTATCTGTTTTAGGGCAAGGTCATATAGGCGGGTTCATGTTTCTACACTGAAAAGAGCAGAAGTTCTCACTGTGGAAACGTGGTTGTAAGCAGATATCAAATCAGTAGAGTAACTAGAGTTAGTCATTACATTGCCAAGTACTAATCATTAGCCACTTGTTCTTCCTGCTTTATCTCCTTGGTCAAACTTTTAAGTAGCTAACTTCTTGCTATAGGCATTATGATTTTTGGCTTTATTTAAGAAAGCACATCATCCAAGTAGACCCAGGACAGAAATATTTAATGCCTCAGGAAAGGCTTAGACACTTGGGAAATATTTATAATGTGTCAACTAAGCCAGGTTTGAAATACATATCCCAGAATGCCTTTCTTATAGTTTCAGTAAGGACCACATGATCTTCTGTGCGATTCAGAAGATGCAACAGTGCAGCAGCTACATCCTTTTTACATGTGGAAGCGTAAAGGGGGTTTAAATGTCTGACGCATGGGATGCACCCAGTAGTTATGACCCATTTAAGCCTGTGGCTGCAGGGCAGCTTTTCCTATGCACTGTTCTTAGCAACTCGTACCAACCTTACCCATGTCAATGCCTGGCAGATCACTGAAGTTTCCACTACTTGCCCTTGATTATGTTAAAAAGGTGAGGGTCCCTCCAAACAAAGATACTGAAGTGTTTGCTCAAAAGGAGCAGGGTTCAGAGGAAAACCTTTTGCCTTTTCTTGCTGCAGCCAGATTCTAGTGAGGATCTAATATCTGGTTTGTTTTGCACTGTGAATAAGGGTTCACAATGTATGTGACATCAGCTCTTTAGGCCTTCACAGTGTGAATATCCAAGAAAAATGCTACTTAAGAGGAAATACTTGTTTAACACACAACAGCGCCTGATACATGCTTACTTATATTTTACATATTTATTAAAGGGCACAATTAAACCTCTTCACTTCCCAAACTGAACCTACCTTACAATGAAAATGGTGGAATGTCTACTGGTTAATGCAAACACAGAATCCTCTTCTGATTATTTGGTTCATTTGAACAAAGATGCATAATTCCATTGCCTGTACCCCAAAGCTAATCTCAAGTTGTGTCTTAGAGCAAAGAGCAGGACAGTGTTGTCTCTTGTCAGTTTTCTGAGGTTTCATTTTTTCAGCTGGGCCCCCAAAGTAGTTTCCCAACCAAAACAACCTTTTTATTGAAGACTATTTGAGCAAAACCAAGAATAATGGTGGGGGTGGGGTGCTTCCCAGGTAGTTCAGTGGTAAAGAGTCCGCCCACCAATGTAGGAGAAGCGGGTTTGATCCTTGGGTCAGGAAGATCCCTTAGAGAAGAAAATGGCAGCCTACTCCAGTATTCTTGCCTGGAGAATCCTATGGACAGAGGAGTCTGATGGATTATAGCCCATGGGGTCACAAAAGAGTCAGACATGACTTAGCGATTAAAACAACACAACAACAAGAATAATGGGAAATCACATTTGTTTTTCTGAATTTATTTAAGGAACACCAAAAAAGTACATCTGAATAGTTTTAAAAACCAATCTGCTATTAATTCATCTGTCTCACCACTCCAAATGCAGTCTAAGAGACAGCTGATTTCTAGACAAATTGTTTAAAATTACTGAATCTGATACAAGAATACATGAAGTTTCTTTGTCTTGAGCGGTGATGGGCACCTTGTAATAGTCTCCTCTGAACCACCTGCCCACCCTTCCCCTCTCCCCCCTCCACACACTTTCTGTTCCCGTGACCCATAACATACACTAGGGAGACAGTGGGCTAAGAGAATCTAGTTTTGGGAATACTATTTTGCTTGTTACCTGCAAAAATCTAACTGGCCTTTTTAGGATCTAATTTCAATCTTGGCCTCGTTGGAGTCATGCTCTAGTCAACAGAGCTACAAATACTAGGCAGTTAAGCAGATAAGCAAAATCAACTTTTGCTTTATATTCTCTAGGTGAGATTGGGGCTTTTTAAAGAAATACCTCATGAAAAAAGACAAGTGTGTACATGAGAAATTAAAAGGAATTCTAGTTATCATTAAAGGAGAAACTCGATTCCATTTGTTCCATAGAGACGAAAACTGGTATAAAAAGGAAATGACTTTATTTTTATGTTTTAACATGGGTCCTAACCCAAGAATAAAAGTGTTTTGTTAAAACCACCATAAAAATAAAAATGAATCTAAAATATAATTGCCAGTGTTTTTTAGGATTTAAAAAGGTGAGATGTTCTAGGTTGAAACAAATGTTTTTTGGGTTGCCAAATGCATTCCTATGAGTGTTTCTTATTTCTTAGGCTGTGGGACTAGAAAGCCATGCTTAATCTTGCTTACCCGTAAGGACTAAAATTCAACTTCATGTTCGTATTTAAGACTTGCCCTAATTCAATGCCCAAGTACTGGAGATTTTAGGCTAGATGTACCTGCATGGGAAGCTGTTTTCAACTCTTTTCCACAACTCATACCAGAACAAAGCAGCTATCAGTGCAGGAAAAGAAAGCTACAGCATGTCAAACCTGCAAGGAAAACGGTTAATGTAGAAGAGCAATGATTTTTCAACCTCACAGATTTTGTTTTTAAAAATTAAGCTACTTAGTAGTAAAAAGTCAAAAAAAAAATTAGGAGTGTAAATAAACTTCCATATATCAGTATACACGTGTTTATGAGACAGGAATTTTAAAAAGACAACAAAAAATGCTTCAAGGATCCTAGACAGATAGGTTAAATAAAAACTCACTCCACGTCAAAGATATAAGAACAAGTCTGAAATTCTTGATAGGAGAGATCAGAATGGAAGTGAGAAACTGAACGGTAGCAATGAGCAGGCATTACTGGATGCAACATTCTTTCCTAACAGACAGAGGGAAGAAAAAGCACAATTCTGACTGCTTTCTTCACATTTCAGTGTCTCAGAACTTCATCCAAAGTGGGGAAGGCTAATCCAGAACCTCCTTCTCACCATCATGGAAGAGTGTTTTAGGAATGACAGGGTCCCCCTTGGGGGACAGGCTGCGGGGCAGAAACCGCTCTCACAGAGGGGTTGCTTGACTAAGGCGGCAAAGTCAGCAAGCAAGATGCCTCTGAGGTTCTGGCTTTCAAGTGTGTGATGCTGCTGTGGACCTGAACGGGACCTGGCCCCTCTACAGTGGGTTCTGTTCATTAAAAATGCAACAGCTTGCATTCAGAGCACTTCAGTCATTTGGAAAACAAAACCTCCCCCACCCTCAACTCTCCCCTGCCCAACTATAGGAAAGAAGAAACTCATCAAGCATTGAATTCTAGGTTTCTGCAGTGCTATTAAAGTTCAGTCAAATGTAAAACCTAACAGACAGCCCCCAATTGTTAGAATGATCTTAAGGGACCCGGAATTGGATATTGCAAGTTGACATCAACTGAAATGAGCAGGACTTAAGGTGCTGGCTCACTCTCCACACTGACAGACGCTGCTCTGTTCCACCTGGAGTGGTCCCACACCGCCCCCGCGATGAGACCTCTGGGCAGCAGCAGGGTGGTGGTTTTTGGGAAGCTACTCGTTTTGCTGTTTGCTTCCAGAATCACATAGACTATAACAAACTTTACATTAAACACTGTTTAGTCCTGAGTTGGGTGAAAGCCCATGGAGGAGGGGCCGAGTGTGTTAGGACTCTTCCCTCCGTGGCGTGGTGTCATACGTGCCCTTCGGCTTTCTGCTCGTCCATCGATGGACTTCCTATTTCTTTCTCGTTGGTGACCCCTTCTAAAGTCTTCTTGCTCATTGTTTTACTGGCCTCTTCCTAAGGAACAAACAGGAATCAAGAGGGTTAGAGGAAAAAAGAAATGTCCAGTTGCTTCCTGGCTCCTCTAGATGGTCACGTCTAACACAAGAGGGCGTGAGCACGACTGTATTGGGATTCACAGCTGGTCAGTCCCAGCGCTGCTGCCACAGTTAGCCTGGGAGCTTTCCCTTTTCTTTGGTTAAAGTGACCAGCCCACCCCACGGACAGCTTTGACTGTCAAGTCCACGTGACTGAGGGTCTGAGTGGACGGTCAGTGAGGACCAGAATATACCTGAGCGGTCCGGGGGGCTGACTGCTCCTCTTGGGTTGCTAGGTTGGCTCTCAAGCCTCAAAGTAAAGGGCATGGGGTGGGGCTTCCCCCTCAGAGTTTATTTCCTAGGAAGCTCAGAAGTTTCTACAAGCAAGTGTTGTGTTTGGCTTTTAAAATAATAATAAAAGCCTTAGTGCACTTCTAGGGAATTAATTCCCCTCTTCTCTTGCATGGACGTGCCAGGGCCTCACAACTGTGCCTCTGGTGAACTGAACCGCGTACCCTCCCGGCTCGTCCTCTAGATCCAAGCAGCCTTGATCAGCTCTGAAGTCCTCTTCCCTCCTCGTGGCCTCTCGGGTTGTCTTCCTGGGCCTGTGTCCTACGGAAACCTCCTTAGGATGGAAGTCAGAGGTCCGGTCGGTCCGTCCTCCCGCAACCTGAAGGTGGGTGGGTTGTGCACGTACCTTTGCGTCCTGCTCTGCAAACTTCTTGAACATGTTGGCATAGATTCTGCGGTCCCGCTCGTTGTGCTCCTTAGCCTTTTTCTGGCACATGGAGATCTGCAGTCTTGCAGCCTTATTCTGGGGGTTTACTTCCAACACTTTCTCAAAGTCGCCCTTGGCTGACTCGAACTCGTTCATGAGCAGCTGGGCTTCACCCCTCCTGTACAAGCCCTTCTCATTAGCACTGTCCAGTCCAAGGGCCTGGGGACAGATGGGCTATATTTTAGAAAGAATGCCATGTACCTTGTGGGAATTTGGAGAGAAAAGTCTCTGGCCAAAAGACTTAGAAAAGACCAGGCTCAAGGCAATTATATACTACTGGTCAAAATAATCAAATTCATTTCTTTTTTTAATGCAGTTTCTATAAATATCCCAAGGGGGGTTGGGAGGAGGGCTTTTGAGAAGTTCATTTTAAATGCCAATGGAAGAAGTAAATGCCTAAGACTGGCTGAGAAAATTTCTGTAAACTCAAAAATAATGAGGGGACTTGACCTACCAGAAAAAAAGATATACTATTAAACTACTAAAATTAAAACAGTACTCCATGAAAAAACAGGTTAGTGGAACAAAGCATTTGGAAACAGATTCATGTGTATGTATATAAAAAAGATTTAATAATCACAAAGATAGTAACATTAATCATGTATAAAAAGGGTTTTAACTTCAATAAATGGGGCTAAAACAGTGACTATCCATGTAGAAAATAAGAGATTCTATGTAGAAAATAAGATTTAGATTCTAACCTCATAAACACAAAAATAAATTCTAATCCAAATATATTTACATGCAAACCTCCATAAAAATATAATAGGGTTATTATTTTTTTAAAAAGCAAACCTAGTTGGAGTAGGTATAAGTACCAAATGGTTATTTTTTTTTTTAATAATCTTAGGATGTAAACAAGCAATTCAGAGAAGAAATACTAGTTATTTCAATACAAGTAATGAAAAGATGTACAACTTAATTAGTAACCAAGAACTAAAAATGAAAATAAGAATTTTCTATTGTCAATAATACTGAGGAATCACTGATAATATTCAATAATATATAAAGTATTAAAATTTAAACATATTTAAATATATTGACAGAATGTCTTTTGACCCAGTATTTCGACTTCTAGGGATTTTATCCTAGAGAAATAATCCCATACATATGCAGAGAGACACTATATAATTTGTAATATCAAAACCCTGGAAATCTACCAAAACAGGTTGGTTAAATAAACTGATAGATACATACACTGGATACTAAGCAGACTTTAAAAAGAATATGATGAACTGATAAGATGTGGAAAGATGGCCTTATTTTATAGAACTATAAATCTATACATTCTCATTAAAAAGTACACATACATGTTACTCTACTTATGGAAATGGAAAAACAAGAGGAATGTGCGTGTGACGTGAATGACCATGGCCTTGGGAGAGGGTCAGTGGGAATTTTATGAGTGGACTCAGATTCTTAGATGTTTCTGTAATGTCTGAATATTGAATGACTTTATACTACTTTTATAAGAAAGAACAACAAAGGTTTAAAAATGTAACAGTAACATTATTCTCTCAGGCAAAATGCCATTTAATATATTTAATATATCATGTTATATATTTCATATAACATACTGATCCACAAAACTCAAAATTTTAAAACTCAATCTTACAAAGAAGGCCTGAAATAGTTGCTTGCTTTTCTTGTTCCCTTTGTCTGTCTTTAAGATACATCCAGTTACTAGCTTGTACCCATAGTAAAATGTACAGTGTTCACTCTGGGACCTCATACCTGACACAGTAGCATCATTAGTATAGAAAAGAACAGAGTCATACATATGGTACTTCTACCAGTTGTTAGTGCTTAGGCACTGCTTACCATGTTAACAACACAGATGGAATGAGGGTGCTGATGCTTTGTGGGTCTTGCAAATTATTTATGTGTAATCCTAGGCAGTGAATAAATATGATAATAAAAATATGTAAATATCTCTGGATGAACCATCACAGCCTCTTCTTAAAGACCTAAAAGGCTTAATAAGTTAAATCTGTTTTTATAAAATTGTGTAACCTGGTACCAAATGCCACAGACTTAAGGTCATGGATAAATATTGCTTAATTTTATCAAAACTTTTAACTCATAATGTATTATAAACAGTCTAGGCATAAGGAAAGTATGACTGTAGTAAAAAAAAAACTTTCTGAATTTCCCAGTTCTTACTGAGAAATAAATAATCTCAAACAAAACAAAATGAAAAAACCCAAACCCTGGCTGAGAGGAAGTGTAGGATGACTAAGCATGAAGACAGGGAAAAAGATCCAGGCTATGTAACGTTCATCCCACACGCAGACACTCTACCTTGTCGCAGCACTCCACAGCTTTGGTGTACTCTCTGAGCTTCAGGTAGCACATGGCCAGGTTCAGGAAGGCAGCAAGCAGAAAAGACTCGGAAGCTTTCGATTCCTTTTCTGATAAGCCATATTCCATCTCTAACCAGGACACTATCTTCCCATACTGAATCACCGCCTGCATGTACTTGCCTCCCTGAGAGAGAGAAGCTAGTAATTACTTGCTGTCCTGGCTCTGGAGCGAGTTCAAAGGGAGCGAAGCAGATCCTCAGAAGGGAACCACCCCCTCATCCCAAGCAGGGTGCGCGAGTGTCCTGCTCTCCAGACACCTCTCCCTGTTCCTTCTCAACCCCAGTGACCTCTGAGCTGCTGCAGGGTGGGCACTGTGATGCTCTTCGCCAGCATTTACCATCTCACTCTCTTCAGCACACGGGCATCAAGGCTTCTGAGTTACATTCTTTGGTGCCAGTATTTACCAAACTTTTCATAAGGCCTGTGAGTGGCTATAGACTATGTCAGTAGTTTACTTGAAGGGAAGTTACTTTCCCCTTCTCCTGATAATCAGCCCTGGACAGTGGATACTATATTCTGGTAAGTGCTAGTCCCAAACCCAGCAGATCTTCGTTAGCTAAACCAAGGGTTGACAAACTTTTCCTATAAGGGGGCAGATAATATTTTAGGCTTTGCAGACCAAACAGTCTCTGCTGTAACTCTGTCCTGGCTACTAAAGCAGCGACAGACAATATATAAACAAAGGGGGTGGCTGAGTCCCAGGAGAGCCCTGCCTACAGAAACAGGCTGTGGTCTGAGTCCCAGGAGAGCCCTGCCTACAGAGACAGGCTGCGGTCTGCTAACCACTGATCTACAGACCGGGGGAATATACACAATCAACAGCTGTCCGGCATACGTAACTATAAAACGAAAGTAACACAGGTGTTAGTCACCTGACTACATGAGAAAGACTTTTCTCTTAACCATATTTTCACTCAGTAACAACTGTGAATAAAAACTGTATAATTCACATGAATGATACATATGCTCTATTACTGTAGAAAGGAAGCCCTGATGTCAGTTTCCGGTGATGAGGATGGGGTAGACACAGTTCCAAGTGGAGGGCCTGGATATGAAGGTACAGTCTTCCTCAGCTTACATGGGGATCACCCCCCAGTATGCCCAGGGAAACTGAAGTGCATTTCATATGCCTCACCTACTGAACAGCATAGCTTAGCCTGACCTACCTTCAGTGTGATCTAGCCTACAGTTGGGCAAAATCATCTAACACAAAGCCTATAATAGAGTGCTGAATATCTCATGTAATTTATTGAATACTGTCCTGAAAGTGAAAACCAGAAAGGTGTGTGGGTCCAGAGCCGCTGTGTCGGTTATTTAGCCCCGTGATCCCATGGCTGGGAGCTGTGCTCACTGCTGATGACATCACCAGTCTGGGTAGAGGCAAACCCAAATTCAAAGTATGGTTTCTACTGGATGCATGTTGCTTTCACACAGGTATAAGCTGGGGGCTGGCTGTCCTTGTAGTTTGTCATAGCCTTAGGCCCCACTACTCAAGAGTGAAGTCCTTACCAGTTTCAGGGGCTGGCATTTTCTGTCATTGTCTTTTCTCTTGCTGGATTATAAGCTTTTTGGGACAGGAATCATGCCCTATCCCTTTTGGAATATTCAGAGTTTAACACAAGGTGGTTCTTGATGATGGTTTGCTAAGTAAATATTAAGGTCAAAGGAATATAACTATGGAATCAAGTTTTTCAATCACTGGGAGCAAAATGGAGATATGGGTGAAAATGAAAGCTGTCCTTTTGTTTAGATTCAGTGAGAAGGGCAGGCATTTTCCCTGTTATGTCTAGTTTCTTCTTCCTCTCTCTCATCCTCCTCTAATTACCTTTCTATCTAATATATTGTCATAGAGGAAGGAAAGAGCCAGGGAGGACAAAGACCAGATCCGATCACTTCGGTAGGTGCTGACTATCAGAATGGTAGAGAGGCTATAGTTTCTGAAAGAAAATAAAAACCCCCAAGTATTAGACTTTATGTACATGTTCTTTACACTTAAAGAGCATTTTACTTTCTCGATAGTCCTTTCATATATAGTATATATAATTTTTATATCTCAACTTAAAATGAGCAAAGATCTTTGTGTTATTTCTGCTTCTGATGGACTAAAACTGGAGTTCTCAACTAGGGTGATTCTGCCCCCAGGTGACCATCTGGTAATGTTTAGAGATGTTCTTTAGTTGTCACGACTGGAGAATGTGTGTGTACCACTGGCATCTAGTGGGTAGGGGCCAGGGCTACTGCTAAATGCACAGAACCTCCCACCAAACAGAATTAATTTTACAGCCTCAAATGTCAACTGTGCCAAGGTTGAGAAGTCTTCTCTTTCCTTCACTCTTCTGGAGCAAAAGAGGGTTTTGAGTTTTTAACCTAAACTCCTAAAATCCAAGAGTCATGGACAACTTGTTTCTGAATCAGAGCACTGGCTTCCTGGTTCAGTAATGGTGGTCAAAACATAGCAAAACCTGGTGAGTCTACAAAGGGTCCTGTGGCTGAAAGATGACCCTTCACTCAGCTGCTTTAAGAACGCTTTATCCCCAAGGAGCACAAGGGGGCGCAAGAACCTCTTGGTAAGAAGTATCCTCAGCCTTCTTCCCACTCTGCCTCCAAGTCAGAGGAGAGAGACACTGACCAGGTGCCAGCTATGAGGGCACAAATCCTGTCTGTTTAGCTGACCTGCACAGTGCCGGGTGCAACGTCATGTTACATGTGCTTAATAATTATTTTCAGAGCCAAATGAAGACATCCTCTCCTACCTTTCTTTAGTGTTCAGAGGTTCATATGAGGAGTTTACACTCTGAACACCAAAATCACTTCCATTTAAAAGCTTTCTACAATTCTACCCTACTAAGAGCAGAGACTTACCCACTTAGGTGTAAACCAAGCCGACAGGTCACTGAGAATAGGGCTCGCTGTGTGGGTGGCATGACCGTGCCCCATCTCTGCTCTGGCCGCCACACCAGGCCCCTGCGCTTGTGCCCAAGTCACACACCCTGAAAAGTCGAGGCCCAGGAAGGCTGCTAGGCAGACTGGAACTTGCCCTGACATCTGAAAAGGGAATGTGTATAGGAACCCACCTACCATTTCTAAAGTCGTATAGTTAAAACTAGGATCGCCGCTGGGATCTGTTACCTATAAATGTGAAGGTGCCTCCAGGGAAGTTTTTTTTAGTGCAAAACGTTCAGAGACATTCTGGGAGAAAAAGTCTTAGGTCAGCGGTTCTGAACCTTTTCATTAATTTTTCCCCAATAGACTAATGTTTTGAAAGATTTTGTCTATCAAATTGCATGTTAAAAATAATATGTATGATCCAGGTTTTATCCAAACATCAGTAATTTTAAGAGGGTTCATAACATTATGAAATACACAAATCACTATTGTAGTTATGATGCTAAGACGCAATGAAGTTAAATAATTGTATAGCTACTTCAGCACTGATTTCTGCTGCTGGTTACAAATTCTGGCCATCTCTCTGTATATATTCAGGACACAGCTATATGATACCTGGCTTTGCAACACTGAGTCATCAGCAACCAATTAGTTTCTGAACAGCTAAGCTGTTTTATTACACTGAGTTGATATTGTCATTTAGTCACTAAGTTGTGTCTGACTCTTTGCGACCGGGCTCCTCTGTCCATGGGGATTTCCCAGGCAAGAATACTGGAGTGGGTTGCCATTTCCTTCTCCAGAAAATCTTCCCAACTGAGGGATAGAATCCATGTCTCCTGCATTGCAGACAAATTCTTTACCTCTGAGCCACCAGGGAATCCAGTATATATGAGTTATAAATAAATATATATTATCTACACCCACAGTAAGAAATGCTTTAAGTTATGATTTGTACCCACTCAACTCATTTAAGCGGGTAAAGTGAATAATGTTAAAGTGAATAATGAGAGTTACTAGCCTTTCTGGCAACCCTATGTTGATTCCTAACAATTTATTATTTAAAAATCTAGTAACAAATTCTCTTTGCACTTTTTATATTGGGTTCAGTTCCTTTTGAAATCTGTGCATGAACTTTTATCATGTACCTAAGTGACTTCCCCAAAACAGTGGAAAGGGAAAATGATATGAAACTTATCCCTTTGAATGCTACTATCTGCTCACAATTATTCTATTCATTCTTTGTTTTGTTGCACAAACACTTGGTGATGGCCCACTATGTTCCAAGCACAGGGCTTGAGGCCTTAACTGATACACGGTGAGTGGGCAAGCCAGACCTGGTCTGATGCTATGGATGGTTACAGTCTAGATCAGAATGTGTAAAAGAGGCATTTGTATTCTGTGTCACACTAATTCATTCTGCCTTATCATTTCTTATACTGAAAATGACAGACTTGTAAAAATTCAGGCTTATTCTTATCCTGAAGGGTACTGACAGAATTCAGGATAGGGGATATCAGCACAATTCACTGATAGTTGAGTAAATTCTTTGAGATGGAAAGTATTGTACAAAGACTTAACGTACCTTGAAGTACACAGTCCCCTTCTCTTTGACAATGGCAGCCTGCTCCAGTTTTTCTTTGGTATCCATCTCCCAGGATTCTTTGGCCTGTTGTATAAATGCGTGACGATGGTTAGATGAACTAAGAAGGAAAAGCATCAGCTGAAAAAACTAAGAAAAAACTATAGCTACTTCTACACCTTGAAACACAGTGGCTTTTAAAACTGTGTGCCCTTGCTGATGCTGGTAGGTTAGAACTCACCCTCCATGAGAACAAAGGTGTAGCTTGACCCATGCTGCTCAAGAGGGAGGCTTGGGCGGTAACGCTGTAAGAAACATGGGCTGTTGAGCACTCTTTAAGAGTGCATCTTTAGAATTACAAGGTGAGGCCACACAATGAAAGCTGGGGCCTCTTTTCTCATTCTGCTGCTATACTGTTATTACAATTTTGGCAAGCTGTTTCTCTCAAGATTCAGTTTTTAACTCTAAAATGGGAACACTACTGCAGGCAAGTCACAGTTATATACTCAAACACAGTTTTAAAAATTCCAGGTCATGTAATTGTCTATATTCACTGTGAAACAATCAGACCTGAAGCCTCCAAACTAGCACAAGTTTACTTGGGGAATTTCAAGGAAAACATAAGTGGGAGGACGGAGGTGATGCAAAGACATAAACAAGCACTTTCATGATCACCTGCTAATTTGTGTGTATCATTACTTTCCCACATTACAGATATGAGTCCAGGGACAACTGCACTTTTATTAAGAACAGCTGGATCATAGAGAGTCAACATCACAATCTGAGAGGTCCTTTAGGGGAAAAGCACTGACACAGCCATTGTCAATTTACTGATAAGAATTATGAAGCTTCAGTGGATTATAAGTCTGTTCTTAATATTACAAAACAGAAAATTAAATCATGTTGCTACCAACAACATCACACACTGTCACATGGTTTCAAGTATATAATCTCATAGCACTGTGGTCAGAAAAGATGCTTGATACAATTTCGGTTTTCTTAAATTTACCAAGGCTTGCCCTGTGGCCCAGCATGTGACCTGTCCTAGAGAATGTTCCATGTGCACTTGAATGTGTCTTCTGGTGCTTCTGGAGGGACTGCTCTATAACTATCAATTAAGTCCATCTTGTCTTAACTGTCATATGTCATTTAAGGCCTGTGTTTTCTTATTGATTTCTGTCTGGATGATCTGTTCACTGATGTAAGTGGGGTGTTAAAGTCCCCACTATGAGTGTGTTACTGTCAATTTCTCCTTTTATGTCTATTAACAGCTGCCTTATATACTGAGGTGCTCCTATGTTGGACTGCTGTATCTTCATGGATTGATCACGTGGTTTCAAATGTGCCCTTGGGGCCGTGACTGAGCACAGGCTTGCTGTGGTGTACCACAGTACTACTCAGGAGTGAGAGGGCGCCTGAGTGGGCCAGGGCCACAGGGCCACGATGGGAAGGGGTGGGGGTTACTTTACTGACATGGAAACAAGAAAGCCAAAGGCCTAAATAACCATGTGCAAAAGATCCCTTTTTCCCTATTTAAAACAACTTTGTGCCATGAAGACAACTTTGGAGGATCAGGACTTCAGAAGACATTATCTGACAACAAGCAATAGCTGTGAAAAGAGCATGTGTCTGTTTGTGTTATGATCCGGAGCATCACCATTAGGAGAGGATCCCAAAGCTGTCCTCCCCTTTCTCAGCCCAACATTAAGAGGCCCTCAGGACAATGATTTCCTTTCTGTGTCTAATAACAAAAAAATGTTCATTTTCTAGTCCAAAGCTTAAAGTAAGGAACATGGAGGTAGCACTGGGAGGGGATGAAAAATGTCTTAAAAATGCACTCACAAGGCTCTCAGGGAAGGGAGACTTTGGTGGGCAGGGACATAGCTGGATGTGACAGTGTACCCAGCTCAGGCAAATGTTTTGTTTGTCCAGGGAAGCTGCTGCTGGGAGCCTCCAGAGGTGGATCTGAGATGGCAGTATGCTCAAGGAGGCATGCCGTTTCTGGATCCTGAGGCCAACACTTTTTTCTACTTGGACAGGTATGAAAAGAAAAGGTCTAAGGTTAACAGATTTGTTCCTTGTGTCCCTTGTCATGGAGCCTGGTGGTGCACGAAGCCTTGTATTTTGGATAATAACTTGGAGCCACAATGACGGCCTCTTTGCAACTCTTGTGAAGGGTACAACCCGTTCAGCCCTGGAAAACTGCACCCCACTCCCCCAAGGAGCTGCTTGGCAAGAACATGAACCTTTTTGTCTTCAACCCAGGAAAAAAAGTACAAAAAGAACAAGTCTAGGAACAAATAAGGGAACAAGTCTTGGCTTCTACCCAAAAAAGTTAATAATAATAAAAAAAAAAAGGCTGACACACAGGAACAAAATAAGAACCCTGGGCTCCTTGGTTGTGTATCAGCTGTGCTGTGCTTTAGGAGCAGCATCAGAGACAGGGGACAAACTCGGTCATGGAAAGCACGACATACAAATACCTTCTATCTATACCATCTGGTAATGTAAGATACTAATTTACAAGAAGTGGATGGAGAAGAAAATCTGTCATGATTTCAGAGAAGTTGGTATTTTCTCACCTTTTCGAAGCTCTTAAGTGTAACTTCATATATAAGCTCAGCATTAGGTTCAATGCCAAATTTAGGCTTCCCTGCCTCTCCAAAACCATATCTGAAATGGAGAGGGGAAAAAAAAAACAAACAACTTTAAAGAACTGGTTTATTTCCAGGCACCTCCTTCGGTATCTTGACGCATCACATTAGCATAGAGCTCTCATTTGCAAACTACACACATCAGAGACCCTGAAGATAAACCAGATGTTGGTCAGAACATACAGTGCCAAGTACCACTGCTGTGGTTTTTTAAGAAGCCAGGCTCCATTTAGTCTTCTTCCTTACATTCCTGTGTGATGCAACACCTGGACTCCTTGGGACAGCTTGCTTAATATAATTGTAAATGTCACTGTCTTTTTCTCTGTTTGATTTTATATCTAGTTCTTTTTAAAAAAAACAGACACTATTTGACTATCAGGGCTGAAGCTTCATCAGGACCTAGAGAAGACAGACACTATAATTGTTAAAGTGCTATGTGGGAGAGGTATGTTTTAATGAGCTTTTAACTTTAAAATATTGTCCCCTTCCAGAAGTGCCATTTCCAGTCAGATAAATGGGGGGAAAGGATCACACACCAGAAAGGATATATATCCTCACAGTATTTCTTCAAGACTTTTAGAAAGCATACTAGAAAACACAAAATATAATGTAAAAAAGCAGCCCCAGCAAGCTCTAATGCCTCATCAAGAGAAACACGCTGCACTGCATTCCCATAGCTCCCTGGCTGTAACACTACAAAACACTGCGTTTTTTAGCCAAACTTACTGAATACAATTACTGAGGATACAGAAATCTGTTTTTTTCAGACCATTTAAGATTTTAACAAATGCAAGGCATTCGAGGGAGCACACGTCTACGAGAACGGAAATTCTGATGGAGCTTTGTCTGTCTGGTTCAGCGGTTTCCCAGCATGTAGAACAATGCCCAGCATAATAGGAAAATGTTCCCTGGAATAATTCTACTCCCATGTGTTTCAAGCCAACTTCTCTTTAATATATGGAATGGCACTGCAAAAAACTTAGTAACTCAAACACTCAGGCTATGGGATGAAAGATGCCAAAACTGGATTGATGTGTTAATAGCTTCAGTTTTCTCTGGGGTAAGAGGATTGGAGTAGGAACACTCATCTCTTGCTGTCTGCACCACTTCTCTCCTCCCTGCCTCAATTTTTCAGGAAGAAAATGTTTACTCACATACCTCCACTGTCACACAAGACAGTGGAAGCTAGAGCCAGAGAAGGCACAGAGACGGACTGAAAGCTGGTAGGAATGGGGTGTGGCGGTTTTAATAGCAGGGCAAAGGGTATCTTCAGCAAAGAAATAAAAGCGGACATAATTACCAGTGGCCAACTGTAGGAAGTGGTGACTAGTTTTCTACTTTGAGCTCTCAGACTGCTGTATCTCCTATTTTGTTCCTGCCATCTGGTAAATAAAGGACATTCTTTAACTGCTGGGAAGCAGGTAGGCAGGTGAGTCCTTGCTGAGCGCTGTGTTTACTGACAGCGTAGTTGTACAGTCCATTCTGTGAAGAGGTATATGGAACACAATCCCAGGGAACTGTTTTGGGAGCATCTAAACTGACTTCCAATTATACAGAAGCTTGTCTGATTTACTCTGGATTAGGCAGGGTGAGGAAGGACCCACAAATTCATCTGATTGAAAGACATGCATTCTCAGTCATGTCCGACTCTTTGCAACCCCATAGACTGTAGCCTGCCAGGCTCCTCTGTCCATGAGATTCTCCAGGCAAGAATATTGGAGTGGGTTGCCATTTCCTTCTCCAGAGGATCTTCCCAGCACAGGGATCGACCCCACTATCTCTTGCACTGGCAGGTGGATTCCTTACTGCTGCGCTACCTGGGGAGCCCAAGTGAAAGACCACCACAAATGGAATTTCAGGCTTAACCAAAAGACAGGCTGGGTTACAGTAACAGAAGGAATCCAGTATCAATGTTCATAAACTGACAGGCGCCTGCGGAGAGCAGAGAAACACTGATTGCTCATGACCATTATACCCTTTTGTGCACACAACCACCACCTGTACCTTACATGCGATTATTCCCTTTTTACAGATGAAGGAACTAAGACTCAGAAGTGCTTCCTGAGAGTCACACAGAGGCAGTGGTGGAGCCAGGATTTAAATTCAGACTGTGTGGGTCCCAGATAATTGTTTAGTTTTTGAACCACACTGCCTCATAATGAGATACTCTGGATCTTGACAGCCTGTTTTTGTTTGGGGTCGGTGCCGTACAGAAGACAAGGAAGAAAAAAGTTAAAACTAGCCATACTTTACCTAAAACAAGAAAAATTAACCAGTCACCATATTTAAAACAATATTAAAGACATTGTCCTGATGAGAGGTAAGAAAATGGGATTCTCTGGATGTGTTTTATGAGTTCTTTATTATGAAAACATCCTGTCAAGGAGTCTTGTCAGAATCAAAGAGAAGGTATATGCCCTGGAAATCTTTTGGAGAATGAAATACAGGTGACCCTAACAGTAACACCAAACACATATTTGCAATAGCCATATTTATAGCCACACTCAGCTGCAGTGTGTCTGTTAAGTGGGAACCTGGTAAGACAAGCGAATTCACTGCACACACTCCCCGCACGCCCGGATTCTCTACATATACAGATCTTACTTACATGGTGCACGTGTGGGCAGTCTCCTGTTACAGGCATTGCACTTCGTGACTCCTTAACATACTAAGCAACATCTTAAAGAGGAAATAATGTGTTCCTTTCTAACCATGCTATTTCCACAAAACATATGAAAAACCTCTTAGACCTAGAAATTCATGAAAACTTGTTGCCTACTTTTATGCCTGAAAAATCTACCACATGTTAAAACAGGGTTTCCTTTTCCCTGTGGTCTGAGAGTCAAATGGGAGAGTCATCAGGACAGCAATATCAGCCAATATGCTGAGGGTCCGGGTGTGTCAGGCACTTTGCTACACTCCTTACATGCCTTCTCTTACTTAGTCCTCCACAACTCTGTGAGGCAGATACTGCTATCCCCATTTTATAGAAAGGGAAACAGACTTAGAGTCAAGTATACACGGCCGGTAAGCTGCATGTTTTTTGTTTCTTTTTTTTAAAACCACAATTTAAACCTGCAAGGAACCATCTGCATTAATAAATATAAGGGTAACTCCGGCTTCTCTCTGCCCATTACAATTGAGACATCTGTTCCCACAACTGGCTTGTCAGCTAGGTCAAAATGTAATAAACTGATTCATATAATATGTTTACAATACAAGCAGAACTCCTCTGCAAGGAACTTAAATTTGAAAATATATGTGCATAAATACCACTCTCTTTATATGAGCTTAGAACTAATGTAACTTTGGGATGCTGGATTAAAAATAATTAGATATTACTTAGATATGGAAGTGATGGCCTGTCTATGCCCCACCTGAGTTAAAAAATAGGTTCTTATAGAAGAGAGAACTAGATTCATCTGAGTGAAGTACATACTACTATTTACATAGTAAATGCAAATAAAACACAAAGGTGGGAATATACTAGTTCAGAAAGGAATAAGCAGAGAAAAAGAAGGTATTAAATAAAAGGTGCCTCAGTGAAGGCTCTAAAGGGTTCGAGATGTAGAGCATTTTGCAAGGCTTTTCAAGTGGATTAGTGGCATGACTGGAACATCACTTGAGAAATACAATTATGACTCAAGCGTCAGGGCAAAGGTAAATATGCCATTGGATTAGGACTAAGGCTACACAAGGCAAGCAATTGTACAAAAGGCACAAGAATACCTATTGGCAAGTGCAGGTCATCAGGATTCCCAGTAACTCAAAATCCTACTGACTGAAACCCAAGGATCCAGGGAGAGAGGAGACACGAGATAAGCAGATGCACTTTCACACAAATAGAATCAAAACACCCTGGTTTCTCTCAAGGGTCCATTTCTCAAGATAGAAGGGTTAGATCCATGGTATAATTTTAGGTCTAAAAATAATACCAAACATGTTTTCACAAGAGAGACTGTTAGTGTCTGATAGTTCTAAGCTTGGAAGTGCTAATGGATATCCTTATGATGGGAAAAATTTAGGCAAAAATGAGTCATCTCCTCTGCCTTTAGATCCAGGAAGAGCACTCTTTTTTCAGAGAGTCTGTATAAGAACAGGTGGCACAGATTCAAGTGGTAATAAATCATCCAAATGTTGCTTCTACTTCCAGCCCCCACGTTTTACCGCCTCCAGCCTAATTCAGAGAAAAAGGGAGAAGGGGCAAGAGCTTCCTGTCTTGGCGACATGGCCGGCAAAACAAACAGAGAAGCAAAACTCGCCTGTCAGTCCTATCCTGAACACACATCAATCAAGTGAACAGGCTTACAAACCTCTGTAATATTATAAGGCCCATTAACTCACTCTAACTGTAGCCTGATTTAATTAATTGTTTCCACTCTTGGCATTAACTTCACTGAAAATAGCAAAATGCTGATTGAAAAAACAAGTGTATCCCTGTTCTTTAGATAACCTCAGTCACTGTGTACTGAACCAGTACACTGCTTACCGTGGTCCAAGATATAAAATACATTGTTCCTCACGCTGCATTTTCTCCAGGGCTTTGTCGATTCCGATTGGAATGTCGTGGTCTTCTCCTTCACCAACGATGAACCCCACATCTCTGCAGTCAAACGTCCTTCCACCACAGCGGCCTTCCAGGTGGACTGAGAGAGGGGAGACAGGACAGTCAGCAGAGCTGCTCCTTGTGACTGGCTAATGTAGGGCCGTGATAAAAGAGTATTTCCCCTTCTTCTTTGCATCTGGAGACATATGGATTATGTCCTGTTGAAGCTTAGTCCACCCAGTTGGGAAATTTAAGCTCAATCATATTTATTTCTGTTTTAGGTTTAAACTTAAAAATTACTGTAACTATATGAATAAGATAGTTTAGCAGATAATAAAGTGGAAACAGTTCTAACTTAACCTGACAGAGACATCCTCTACTGTAACACAAGAAAAACTAATTATTTAGTAGGTAATTATCAAAATGCCACAAATTTAATACCAAGTAGATAAAGGCTTAAACATTTTCTTGGCTTCAGATGTCTGGGTTGAAAAACAACTGAATGGCTATTTCTCCAGTGATATACGAGGGTTAACTGAATACAGAAGCCCTTTTTTAAGAGCTTTAACCTCATTCACAAACATGTTTAAATAAAATGGAAAAGCCAAAGGCAACATCATCAATAACACAGCTGTAATCCCTTAGTGGAATAATAAATGTAAAATGTGAAGGAATCAAGTCTACTATAACTTGAAAAATCAAATTTCTCAGCCACCTCCTCAGAAATGTTAAGAGGTCAATTTCTCAGGGCCTACTTAGCCACTGCACTCAAACTCAGCTCATTTTCAGGGTAATTTCATATTAGATAAGTGGCTTTATGTTAGTATAATATAGGAAAAATGCATATAGATATGTATTTTCCTCTTGATTGGTTAGACTTTTCCTTCTGGGATAAACAATTCTCTGAAACTTTCCAACTATGTTTAGTATTAAGGATATTCATTCCTTTCCATTTAGGTCTTTGACTCAGTAAGAAAAATGGATGGTTTACACGACAGCACAGCAGCCAAAAAGCAATATAAAAATTTATCTTTCATAAAAAATTCTTTATTCCTGCTTCTGTAATATAATGGCCTCGATTCAAATGTAATGAATTCCTAAAATGCTTCTTTTCTACGACTGGTTGGGCTACTTTACTTTAGATCAATAACTTGCTTTAGAGACTAAACATAACTTGTTCTGTTACACCCGTTCGATGAGACAGTTATGTTCCAAATACAAATTCAATTCCAACGTATACTTTTCAACTTCTGAATCTCAAAGCTCCTTTGAAACTCTACAACTCTATAGTTCTATGACCCAGTAATGTTAACTCTAGACACAGACCAGAAACTAGTTTCAAAGCTAATTCCTGTAATTTGATCAGGTTACCTTTAGCCCAGGCCTAGGAAATGAGAGAAACCCTGAAAAGTAAACAGCAGTGGCACAGATACTAGGGGCCAAAATGTCACATGGACATTTATGCTTTCAAGTTCTCTACCCTTTTCTAATCACTAGGATTAATACCATCCTGATTTGTTCCCATCACAGATACAGGATGGAGCCAGACACTTGGGCCAAACTAGAGAAGGCCTGATTCGAGTCAGACCCTTTAAACAGGGGCAACAGCTAGACTGGCTCTCAGAGTGGAGCTGGAATAGAGGAATTTTATTCTGTTCGATACAGATGACTCTCAATTAACTCACCTTTGGAACATTCTATATAAAATACAACTTAGCTTGCAGCACGGTGAAAGTTCTCTCGGAAACAGTCCCAAATAAATTCAACTTTATTATTTTCAAATACGTACACACCTGAGAGATTCTGCAGGAAATTCTAAGCTTAAGATATTTTTACTAGAGGGACTTCCCTGGTGGTCCAGTGGCTAAGACCGTGCGCCCAGTACAGGCAGCCTGGGTTCCATCCCTGTCAGGGAACTAAATGTCTGTCTGCATGCTGCAACTAAGCCCTGGCACAGCCAAGTAATTTTTTTTTTTTAAGATTTTTTTTTTACTAGAGTAAAAGCTCGTATTTCTAAAGGATTTGAGAATTCTAAAAAAATTTATGTTCTTATATATTTTAAAATTTGCCTAAGAAATTTAGAAAAGTGATGACACTTTTCATGTAAAAAAGATTTGCTGAGCAAAGTGAATTTCAGCCCACGTACTGTAGCACATCTCAAGCATTGAGATTTATGATCCTAGTAGCTCACAACTTTTTCTGTGTGAGGTTTATTGTTAGAAGTGTTTTCCTCCCTGAAGGAGAGAACATTTAGTGGGGGAGGAAGCTATCAGTACATTCGTTGTGGTTTTAGGTTGATCAACTTTGAATGTGTTTTCAAAACAGGAAATCCAGAGACTCTGTGAAAGATTCCTGCCTGTGTGTCAGTTTCCTAGGCTGGTTTTCAGCTTGATGCATATACTTGATCTGAAGATTATAGAAATGATTTCAGAAATTCTCCTTACATGTGATAACCCCTTTATGTTAGGGAAAGAAAAGACTGGCTACTAATAAACATGTTGGGAAAGATAAGTGAAGCAAGCAAAAAAAAAAAAAAAAAGTTCAAGTCAAATTATAATTAAAGTATAATTAAGAAAGGAAAAAAAAAAAAAAAAGTTCACCGCAGCTGGTCTAAGAGAGATAATACTGGGAGAACCAGTGTTTTAGCCACCCAATAGGGAAACATTTGCAATAATGCTTACAAACACTTACTACCTTATAGAGAAACTAATCTTTTTTTTTCTATTAAATCTCTTTTAGGTTGAACCTGAATAAGCACTGTAGTACCACAAAATCTTAAACTGATATGCACGTGCGCACACACACAGCAGTCTGTGTGTGTATATAAAACCTTTTAATATTGACATTAATTATCTGGAATGTCAGTGCAAGAGGAGGTGTTATAGCCTTAGCTAGTAGAGAGCCCATTGATTCTTTACATCTACTAGCAAACCCTATCGCTAGGTTAACTGGTTTCTAAAATTGGAACACTGGTGTGACATGTTTCATGTGACAGCTGACGAGAATTCACACCCCATCCTGGAGCTACAGAAATGCCTGCGGATCGCCACAGCAGGGTCCCGGTCCCCCATCATGGGGACAGATGCAGACACGTCTGGCTCCCACATAACTGCTTTTTAAAAAATTGTCTCAACAATTGCTACCAAAGAAAACCATGGCAGCTCTGGCTGTGGAAGACCTGTGGTTGCTTTTGACCTTGTATCACTTAGTGCAAATACTCATTTAATAAATATTTAATAATAACCATCATGACTCACTGGGAGCTCGGCCTCTAGGGCTCAGGAGGTCTGTTGCTAATTCCAACCACCCTGATTTACGGGAAGTAAATGATCTATGACGTGCCCAAAGAGAATAAAAGTACATACAGGATGCTTCTACTTAGGGCTTTTTTTGGGGAGAGAAAGAAATACACAAGTTAGAAAGGGACATTTTCTCTTAACTTCAAGTCTACGTAACTTAAAGGGGGGAGATCCTCCAAACCCCACGAAATCAAACCAAACTGAATTACCCGAGCCTCCCCTCGAAATCCGAGTGTAACCACATCAAGTGAGCCTGGTCTGCTGCAAAACATCACTTAAACTGGAGCTCTGACTTATTGTTCTCTTACTGCCCTAGAGCAATTTTGTTTTGAAGAGCACAGAACACCCTGTTCTGAATGTGGCTGGCACATGAACTCGATGTGCTGACAGCAATTTGTACTCCGATTAAAATAGGGGGGGAAAGGAAAGAGTGCACTGCAGTAAGGAAAGAAAAAAAAAAACTGGAATGCAAGAATCGAAAAACTTGCATTTTGGGTATAATTTGTATTTTAGGAAGCAAAACTGAGAAAGAGGCTCCATAACCTTAAAACAAATTAAAAAGTGCTGTAATCCCTCCAGCCTAAAGACGTTAGCTCTGGTGAGTGTTTTTCTCTTTTCTAATTATAGTAGTTGGTGTCTGATAGCTTTGCACTCATTCCCAAAACAATTACTGGGTCATGGGGATCTGAATGGGAATGTTGTAATGGCATTACTACTAGACAAGACTGGCCATTTAGCCAGAGAAAACCAGGTTGCGACAGGTTACTCCCACTCAGCAAGGGTTTTCTCTGCTGCCTACTTCATGCCAAGGGAGTTTCTCTCTGCTTGCGTTTCCTGCCTAATAGAGCAGAGCACCCAAGAGACAGTGGGATCTTAATGACCCCCTGAAGAGGCAGATCCAGAGATAGGTTTCTCAAATCAGGAGAGGCATATTAATCACTGAGCAGAAGAGAAACTGCTCCCCTCAGGCACGGCAGTCAACTCCCCCCACTGGAAGGCTGCTCAAGGCACTGAGGGACAGAAGCTAGCTGAGAGCGGGCATGCAGCCTGGCTGCTTGAACTGAATAATGGTTATACGTCTTAGTCTAAACAGGAAGCATACACATAGCAATACATTCTACACCAACAAAACTCCTCACCAGTCTCTCCTCTTCACGCTAGTATAGCACTTGAGTCACTGCTGGATTCCTGTCCCATTCAGTCACTTAATTGTGGCTTTAGGCAAGGTCATTTAAATTATCCGAAGATCAATTTCCTCATCTATACATTAGGGAAATAATGTTAGCTAACTGTTGACAGGATTAAATTAGGTACTGAATTAAAACTTTTAGCCCAATACTTGACATCATTCATTTTTATGTCAGGGCAGCTACTATGTGAAAACACTATTATGTGCGGCTACACAGAGATGAACTCAATGAACGTTAGCTATGATTATTTTCCTGCAATGAGTGGTAAATTATACCAGATTAAACAAAAATTAGAACTTGGTATGAGAAACCAGTTAATGGCTCCACAGAGAGTGCTGTCAAAATGTGAATAAAATTCAAAGCAGGCAAAGGCAATCTCTTACACTTTTGTACCTCGCAGTATGTCTAACTGTGTGTACAACACACAGTTCAGGGCCAGAAAGTAAATATTTACTTAATGATTAATCTGAAAACAAGGCATTAAGGAAAATGTGATTTTCACTCATTTATAGGAATTTTCCCTTTTGAATATATTAGAACTCCTATTTTTAATAAACTTAAGAGCTATTTAAATTCTTCACTGATATGCAGCTTTTGTTTTTAGTACTATTCTAAAATAAATGGTCCATTGGCTGAATTTTTAAATAACAAAAAGATTATTTTCTACTAAGATTTTACTCTACCTGAGGATTTGAAGATAACTTTTAGAGCTATATGGGCTTCCCTTGTGGCTTAGACGGTAAAGAATTTGCCTGCAATGTGGGAGACCTAGGTTCGATCACTGGGTTGGGAAGATCCCCTGGAGGAAGGCATGGCAACCCACTCTAGTATTCTTGCCTGGAGAATCCCCATGGATAGAGGAACCTGGCAGGCTCCAGTCCATGAGATCACAAAGAGTCAGACACGACTGAGTGACTAAGCAGCCTTTCAGTTCAGTTCAGTTCAGTCTCTCAGTCGTGTCCGACTCTTTGCAACCCCATGAATTGCAGCATGCCAGGCCTCCCTGTCCATCACCAACTCCTGGAGTTGACTCAAACTCATGTCCATAGAGTCGGTGATGCCATCCAGCCATCTCATCCTCTGTCGTCCCCTTCTCCTCCTGCCCCCAATCCCTCCCAGCATCAGAGTCTTTTCCAATGAGTCAACTCTTCGCATGAGGTGGCCTTTAGAACTATGTAAAATGGAAATATCTGAAAGAATAAACACTATCCATTTTAGACCCAGGTGCTGTGCTTGGTCGCTCAGTCGTGTCAGACTCTTTGTGACCCCATGGACTGTAGCCTACCAGGCTCCTCTGTCCATGTGATTCTCCAGTCAAGAATACTGGAGTGGGTTGCCATGCCCTCCAGCGGATCTTCCCAACCCAGGTCTCCTGCATTGCAGGATTCTTTACCATCTAAGCCACCAGGGAAGCCCAAGAATACTGCAGTGGGTAGCCTATCCCTTCTCCAGGGGATCTTCCCAACCCAGGAATTGAACCGAGGTCTCCTACATTGAAGGCGGATTCTTTACCAGCTGAGCTACCAGGGAAGCTCTAGACCCAAGTACCATACAACATTATTTTGTGAAAATATCTAATAAAATGGTTTCAAGAACTGCTCTCTCTTACTGGACAAAATTTGCTAGGGCATTAAAGCATGTGAAAAACAAAACCAGAAAAACCCTCATAGTTCTATCAGATTTCTTTTTTTAAAGAATTTTTAATTGGGGGATAATTACAGTATTGTGCTGGTTTGTGCCGTATTATCAACATAAATCAGCCACAGGTATACACATGTCCCCTCCCTCTTGAAACTCCCTCCCAGCTCCCACCCCACCCCACCCCACCAGGTTGTCACAGAGCACTGGGTTGAGCTCCCTGTGTCACACAGATTCCCACTGGCTAGTTTACATATGGTAATACACAGGTTTCCACGCTTCCCTCTCCGTTCGTCCCACCCTCTTCTTGGCCCGCTGCATCTGCAAGTCTGTTCTGTCTGCGTCTCCACTGCTGCCCTGCAAATAGGTTCATCAGCACCATCTTTCTAGATTCCACACACATGTGTTAATATACAACATGTCTTTCTCTTTCAGACTTACCTCTCTGTACAACAGGCTCTAGGTGGATGAACAATAAGCTCTAGGTTCATCTACCTCATTAGGACTGACTCAAATGTGTTTTTTTATGGCTGAGTAATATTCCATTGTATATATGTACCACATTTCTGTATCCATTCGTCTGTCGATGGACATCTAAGTTGCTTCCATGTTCTAGCTATCGTGAAAAGCTCCGCAGTGAACACTGGGGTCCGTGTGGCTCTTTCAGTTATGGTTTTCTCAGGGTATATGCCCAGCAATGGGACTGTTGAGTCATATGGTAGTAGTTCCATTCCTAGCTTTTTAAGGAACCTCTATACTGTTCTCCATAGTGGCTGTATTAGTTTATAGTCCCACCAACATGCAAGAGGGTCCCCTTTTCTCTACATCCTCTCCAGCACTTATTGTCTATAGATTTTAATAACTGACATTCTGACTGGTGTGAGGTGATACTTTGTTGTAATTTTGATCTGCATTTAATAATGATAGCTCTATCAGATTTCAACATGGGCATACATTAAATCCTTCCTCTATTTTCAATTTTTGGACCATTTTGGTTTTTGGCTTCCCTGGTGGCTCAGAGGTTAAAGCGTCTGCCTCCAATGCGGGAGACCCGGATTCAATCCCTGGGTCGGGAAGATTCCCTGGAGAAGGAAATGGCAACCCACTCCAGTATTCTTGCTTGGAGAACACGGGGTCACAAAAGAGTTGGACATGACTGCATGACTTCACTTTCTTTCACTTTGGTTTTTGGTGCTATTTATAAAGAACATATGTATTATTTATAAGGAACACATACCTATATTTTGTTGTCATCTTTGTGTTAACCTCGTGAGAATTTCTGCCTTTAATAGGTGACTTTACCTCATTCATATTTTTTGTAATAGGTGACTTTGATTGATTTTATTCCTACCATCTTATTTTTTATTTCCTATATAATGTTTTCTTGTTATTTTTCCTTTATTACCTTTACTAGTTCAGTCAAATTTTCCTTGTTCCTTTACTTCCCCACTTCATGCTGGTGGTTTGGAAGTTCTACATACTATTCTTATTGGCACCTAAGATTAAATTTTGAACAAATCATTTAACACACACACACACACACATATTTATCAATGTGAACTAATTTCAACCTCCTCCTGAGAAACTTGTATGCAGGTCAAGAGTTCGCACCAGACATGGAACAACGGACTGGTTCCAAATTGGGAAGGCTGTATATTGTCACCCTGCTCATTTAACTTATATGCAGAGTACATCATGTGAAATGCCAGGCTGGATGAAGCACAAGCTGGAATCAAGATTGCCGGGAGAAATATCAATAACCTCAGATATGCAGATGATACCACCCTTACGGCAGAAAGTGAAGAGGAACTTAAGAGCCTCTTGATGAAAGTGAAAGAAGAGAGTAGAAAAGATGGCTTAAAACTCAGCATTCAAAAAACTAACATTATGGCGTCCAGTCCCATTACTTCATGGCAAATAGATGGGGAAACAGTGGAAACAGTGAGAGACTTTATTTTTGGGGGCTTCAAAATCACTGCAGATGATGACTGCAGCCATGAAATTGAGAGAGGCTTGCTCCTTGGAAGAAAAGCTCTGACCAACCCAGACAGCATATTAAAAAGACATTACACTGCTGACAAAGGCCCATCTAGTCAAAGCTGTGGTGTGAGAGCTGGACTGTAAAGAAAGCTGAGCACCAAAGAATTGATGCTTTTGAACTGTGGTGTTGGAGAAGACTCTTGAAAGTCCCTGGACTGCAAGGAGATCAAACCCGTCAATCCTAAAGGAATCAGTCCTGGGTGTTCATTGGAAGGACTGATGCTGAAGCTGAAACTCCAATACTCTGGCCACCTGATGTGAAGAACTGACTCATTTGAAAAGACCCTGATGCTGGGAAAGATTGAAGGCAGGAGGAGAAGAGGACAAAAGAAGATGAGATGGTTGGGTGGCATCAGTGACTTGATGGACATGAGTTTGAGCAAGCTCCGGGAGTTGGTGATGGACAGGGGCATGCTGCAGTCCATGGGGTCGCGAAGAGTTGGATACGATTGAAATGAACTGAACTAATCGGCAGAATCTGAGTAAGAAAATCATTTTAGCCAATTTCCTTCCTCTCATTTTCCTTCATTTCCCATCTGCATCTCATTTTGTTAAAATGACCCAGACTGTTAAACAATTACTATTTTTAACATTAGTCCTACCATTTCAGGGATCCCAACTTCAGCTGTCCTGGTATGGAAATTACTTTTATGCTCACTGATGTTTCTTATGGCTGAGTCTTCACTTCTTGGCTTTATCTTTTGTGACGTTTTAGTATATCCTATTTCCCCCCCACCCCCCAAAAGGGCACAAGTCTGCATACTCCCAGTAGTTAATTTTGTTCTTATAGTTAAGTGGGAATTTGGCTGGGGATAGAATTTTAGGTTCAAAATACTCATAGACAATGCTTAAAACGTCTTTTCGTATGTAGTTTCACAAGGTCATTCTGATTCTTAGTCCTTTGCACAGTTTTGGAAGCATGCAAAATTTTAAGTAATGGAATTAAGAAATTTCAGCAGATATACTCAGCCATAAAAAGAATGAAATCTTGCCACTTATGACAACATGGATGGACGTCGTATTTATGCTAAGTAAAGTAAGTCAGAAAAAGACAAATACCATCTCATTTCATGTACATGTGAAAACTAAAAAACAAAGCAAATAAACAAGTGTAACAAAACAGAAGCAGAGTCACAGATACAGAAATCAACAGGGATGCCAGAGGGGAGTGGGGATAAGTGAAATAGATGAGGAAGATAAAGAGGTACAAACTTTGTTAGAAAATAAATGTCAGGGATATAATGCACAGCATAGGGAATACAGTCAGTAATACTGTAATAACCCTATATGATGACAGATGGTAACTACACTTGCCATAGTGATCATTTTGTTAATGTATTGGGTTGGCCAAAAAGTTCATTCAGTATCAGCTTGCTGAATGAACTTTTTGGCCAACCCAATCTGAAACCAATATTTTAAGTCTATTATACTTCAACTGAAAGAAAAGAAAAGAAAAAAGAAAGAGGGAGGGAGGAATTTCATCAGGATGTATGTAGGTGAAAATGCACTCCTGTGCCACTATCAACTGGTCCTTTCAATCTTAAGATTCTTCTCTCTTCCTCTAGGAAGATACATATTACCTATCCTTGATTAATTTTTCATCTCTTTGGGTTTTTTTCTCTGTGTTCTGAGATATTCTTTACCATCTTTTGTATCACTAATTCAGGATTCTGAGACTGTCCATTTTGCTTCTCAATCCTTCCTTGGTATTCCAGTTTTGATAATCACATTCTTAATTTACAGATACTTTCTTATCTTCTTCATTTTCAGAGAAGCTGATCTTGAGTCATGAATTCAATATCCTGTTTTAAATATCTCTGAAGATAGTAATTAGTATTTTGAAAGTTCTCTTCTATTTCTTAGTATTTTGTATTAGTATTTTGAATACTTAGACAAGTCTATCTGAGTGTTTCTGTTTCAGAATCTGCTGAGGATTCTGTATTATTTGGCCATATTATAAAGGAAGGATTCAGAAAGATCAAGTGAGTTTAGTTAGCTGGCACAGCTTTTCTAAGCTCTTGGATTAGGTAAGCCTTTTCCCAAGAAGGGTGGGCTGATCATGGGGATCTCTGGGTGAAGAGCCCACAGATATTTATTGAGCATTTACTATGTGCTGAGATGATGTGCACAGGAAGGCTGGGGACACCTTTTTCCACTGGTGACGTAGGAGAAAGTTTTACTTCAGGAACAAGACACTTCAGCTTATTTACTGTTGGGCAGAGTTGCTCTTTCACTTTTTCCCCCTTCAAATCTGTTTTCAAAGTTCAAAGGTACTTTATGTTCTTATTCTGCAGTCCAAGTCCTAACACATGGAGTCTTCCGAGGCAGATCCCTATTTTATTTCAGAAATCTAGCCTTACTGACTTTAGTCTGGGAGCAAAAGTCACAGCCAAGCCCTACAGTAGTAATTCTGAATCCCTGGCTGCAAAGTAGAATCCCTTGGAGAGTTTTTTTTTTTAAATTTGCAGATTTCTAGACCCCATCCCAGTCCTCTTAAATTACAATCTGTTTTGGTCTAGAAATCTGATTTTTTCTCATAAACAGCAGTTAATTCTAAGAAACTCAGCTTGTAACCTCTTTTTTGCCACACCACACACCAAGTGTGGAATCTTAGTTCCTGACTGGGGATCGAACCCATGCTTCCTGCATTGGAACCATGGAGTCATAACCACAGGACTGCTGGGGAAGTCGCTGCTCATAACCTCCTTAGAGAATTCGTCTAGCTGCTTAACATCTGTCTGATTCCTGGGTGTTTGATTAATATTTATGTATCATTAAATAAAATTACATGTTAAGTCACTGACCCAATTATACAACTTGTATTATATGAAAAAAAAAATCCTTATGCCTGGAGTTCCATCCTTTGAGATCTAATATTCTTATTTAACTGGTCTGGACTGAGACCTGGGCATCAGGATTTTAAAAGCTCCTCAGGTAATTCTAAATTCAGCCAAAGTTGAGAACTTGCTACATAAGCAGCTTGCTGGCCCAGCTGTTCCATACTGTTTTATAACAACCCTTATGATTGCCCCATAGCCTGCTTTGGCTCCCTTGTACCAGCTAACCAAGCTTGGAGTTCTGCCCAAGTCTATGGAAAAGAACAGTATGTAGCTCTGCAGAGGTCTTTACACCTGTTGTGGGTTGGGTTTCCTGAGTCTAGTTTCCATCAGTCCAATTTTATCTACATATTCCAGAAATTCTTCATAATTTTTGACATACTTCTTGAAGTTTTCCTGTTTTCTACCACTAACATAGATTTCTTCCTCTTTTTTGAAATCATTCTCCATCTATCCCCTTCCCTTCCCCAACTCTCATTTCAGTGGGATTCGTGGAGGGAAAGGTGAGGGGGAAGGGTACTCCCAACAACTCAACTCCCTGTAGATCACTCTGTTGAAACTTCCACATTTGAAAATACTGCCGACTGTCTGTACTCTTTGCATTCAGATGTGGTTGAAAGTACTGTGAGGTAAGAGTTAGTTTAACTCAGAGAGCATTTTGATGTACCTACTCCAAGCACAAAGTTAACAAATCAGAAGAGGTGAGAGATGGGAGGTGGGGGAAGAGGAGCTGGTAGCTCTTCAGAGTTGCATGTCAGTCAATTGGTTTTTCTAAGAAAACAAAGCTTAAAAGTAACAATGTAGCCACTACTGGCAATGAAACTAAAGTATGATGACTAAAGTATCAGTCATCATGATAATGTCAATTAGAGGACCTTAGAACACAGTAACTTTTCTTTAATGGAAAAAGGACAACATTGCATAAAAATTACAAGATGGTCATCTTAATTGACATAAAAACACACACTGGAACAGGATCTATTGATTTGCAACCATTAGGATCCTGACAGAGGGAGTAAAATATCACAATTTCTTTGAGAAAGATTAAGTTCTGTCAAATTAATGTGCAATTCTGTCTTCCACAAAGAAACCATTAAAAGGAAACAAAAGATCACAATTCAATATAAGCCTTTTGATTCCATCCATAACTTTGTTCTTCAAAAAACCAACCAACAAAAATCCTGGAGAAATATGATTTAGGTAAGATTACTAAGAAGGTATATAATTATTTTAAAGACTGTTACCAAAGACAAACTGATTATGGGTTCCAGATCAAACCTGGTAGAGGAAAACGATTTACTAATGGATTGGCTGGAGAGTATAAGGGAAAGAGAAGTCTAGGGTTTATTTCCTTAAATCTATTTAAAGACAGCAAAACATATGATATAAACATAATATAGAAGATAAAGAAATTAAGTGTCTGCCACATTCTAGGCACCTTTCTTAACTGTCACAACAATCTGTGGGGGTAAAAAAATTATTCTTCTCATTTTACAGATGAGAAAGATGGATGCTCAAGGTGATTAAGTAACTTGTCTAAAGTCATAAAAATATCAAATAGTGATTCTGAGATTCAAAATTCGTGTCTATCACTTCTGAAGCCTGTGGGCCCCTTCCCCTGACTATTCATTGTACCTTTATACAGAAACGACAGGAAACTCAGTCCCTCTTGTATATCTATAATGACACATTATAATGGATGATCACTGTCTGTAGTTTTTCTTTCACAACTGGCCTTAGTTCTAGGATTTCTACTTGGTTTTGAATAGTCTATAGTGATGCTGCAAAAAAGGCACATCAGTCAAGACAAGACTGAGAAGACTTTAAAAGGAACAAGGTGATCTTGGTTTCTGACAGGGACCACTTCTGAGTCAACCTTCTGTCCTCCTCCCACACAGAGTTGCAAAGAGCTTCATATAGGTTTCACAGAGGGAGAGCGGAACACCTTAACCTTGACAACTGACAATACAACAAATTTTTATAAAATTGATTTGTTCCAGAAAACCCAAAAGGGCTTCTGGGATAAAAAAGAATAAACCATTTACTCTAAAATTCCCCAGGAAAATACAAACTAACAAGAGAGACAAAAAAATTAGTCATTGCCTTTTCTTAATATTATTTAGAGACAGAAAAGAATAAAATTATATAAAAGATTATTCCAATATATCAAAAATTCTATTCACAGAATATATTAGAATAGAAAGAATTCTATATGGAATATTATATATCAATATAACATGTTGATAGAATATTAGATATCAATATGTAGATATATATTATAGATAATATAGATAATAATACACATCTAATACATAGATATCTATCTCTCTCTCTCTATATATAGATATATATCATGGCAAATAGATGGGGAAACAGTGGCAGACTTTATTTTTCTGGGTTCCAAAATCACTGCAGATGGTGACTACAGCCATGAAATTAAAAGATGCTTACTCCTTGGAAGGAAAGTTATGACCAATCTAGAGAGCATATTGAAAAGCAGAGATATTACTTTGCCAACAAAGGTCCGTCTAGTCAAGGCTATGGTTTTTCCAGTGGTCATGTATGGATGTGAGAGTTGGGTTGTGAAGAAAGCTGAGCGCCGAAGAATTGATACTTTTGAACTGTGGTGTTGGAGAAGACTCTTGAGAGTCCCTTGGACTGCAAGGAGATCCAACCAGTCCATTCTAAAGGAGATCAGTCTTGAGTGTTCTTTGGAAGGAATGATGCTAAAGCTGAAACTCCAGTACTTTGGCCACCTCATGCGAAGAGTTGACTCATTGGAAAAGACTCTGATGCTGGGAGGGATTGGGGGCAGGAGGAAAAGGGGATGACAGAGGATGAGATGGCTGGATGGCATCACCGACTCGATGTACGTGAGTTTGAGTGAACTCCGGGAGTTGGTGATGGACAGGGAGCCCTGGCGTGCTGTGATTCATGGGGTTGCAAAGAGTCAGACACGACTGAGCAACTGAACTGAACTCATTGATCTCTACTATTCTATCAATATATTATACAATATATAATATATATCAATATAGAATATTGATAGAATATTAGATAGAATAAGATAGAATATTATCCTTCATGCAAAAAGGGATTATAAGAAAAAATTAATATATCTGCTCATTTCTGCCAAAAAATACAAGAATAAACCAAGAATTAATGAGACTGGCTACCTATAAGAGGGAGAAATTTAGGAACAGAATGGAAATAATGAGGTAATGGGGACAGGTTAGTAGGATGAGGGGGATAACACTTCTGAGTGTATCTTTTTATATCATCTAGAATCATGGTAATGTTTCATATACCCCAAAAACAAATAATTAAAACCAACCAGAGTGTGAGGGGAACTCCAATGGAAGGCAAACATAACAGATGAACTTAACTGTATTACAAGTGAGTAACATAACCACAACGAAGGGAATGAAAATGAGAGAACTAACCTAAGTTGGAGAGTAGTATTTTCAGTGTATGACAGGCTCAGGACAAAAGGAACTACTTTCAAGACACATCCTACTTAGGAAATCTGCTTTTCACGGGGGTGGGGTGGGGGGGGGGTGGTGTGCGTGTGTGTGTGTGCATTCAGTCACTCATTCATGTCCGACTCTTTGCGACCCGATGGACTGTAGCCCTCCAGGCTCTTCTGTCCATTGGATTTCCCAGGCAAGAATATTGGAGGGGTATGGGTTAGCAATTCTGAAACTGCTTTCTGTGTATACTATGATTAAGCAAATAAATAAATATACTGTGGATAATGAGAGCCAGGTTTCTCACTGTAGGAGAAAGCAGTTTCAAAGAAGCAGAGAGAAGGCTAAAACAAATCTGTGATGGGGTGAAACTGAAAGTGTCAGTACGTACCCATAGTTTTTAACGTATTATTGACCAGGGAATTTCAGCAGAAACTAACACCTGTGGCCAGCAATTTATAAATAAATCTTGAAAAGTCTCTGGTCAATAAAGTTCAGGTGACAGAAAATGTATTAATATGTTTCTAGTCAATAATGAGTTAATACATATTCACATACTAATACAGAAGTATACATAGATATGTACAGATGCACATTGAAGTACATGTGTTTCCTGGACCCCTTAGAAGCAATAACATTCCATAGCTTGAGTATACCTAGCACCCAGATCTTCATTTCTAAATACCATTCTCCAGGAAAAGGAATCAGAGCTCCTTGGAGAAATGGCTGATTCTACACCTGGGGCAGGAAAATTAACCAAATAAACCCTGAGCATCCAGTGGTGTCCAAAGCAAGCATGTGCTCAAGAAACAGTGTTGAAAGGACAAAGGAGCCAAGCTGAAGGAATTTTCAATTTCCAAATCTAGGACAATCTGAGCAACAAGAGTACTAATGAACAATAACCTACAGAATAAAACAATATCCATGGGTCAATACTGGTGTAAATAAACAAGTGAATAAACAAACAGGGGAGAAGAGGCAGTTCTTCCTTACAGCAGAATTCTAACTAAATGTAGAAGAAACAGTGGAAATAGAAAAGTCACCATTAGGCAAATTATATACCACAGTAATAACTGTTGCATACAAAAACCGTTCATTCAAGGGTGCTAAAGTTAGTGTGTGAAGGTGTGATGTAAAAGAGGTTATTCCCATAGTTTCCTAATATTTCCCTCCCAATGAGATACTTCATAATTATGGACAGAAAAACAGTAACTTTATAGTGGAAAAACATAGACCCCACCTTAACCAAGTGATCCAAGTTAATATCCCCAGCAGTGAGACACCAATGTCATGCACCTCCTGGTAACTGAGAAGGGCACAACATCACTTATGTGGTATTTTTCCAAATATGTGTATCCTCAATCTGATCAGGGGAAAACATCAGACAAACCCAAATTAAGGGATATTCTACAATAATTGGCCAGTTATCTTCAAAAGTGTTAAAGTCATGAAAAACAAGAAAGATGATAAACTGTCACAGATTGAAGGAGACAACTAAATTACAATGTTGGATGCTGAATTTGATGGTGTGCTGGAAAAGGACATCGACATGGCAACTGGTGACATTAAAGTTAAGATGTGCAGAATGGTTAATAGCACTGAATCCATGTTAATTTCCTGATTTTGCTAATGTATTGTGGTTAAGTAAAGGGGAAGCTAAGAGGAAATTCTCTGTACTAGTTTTGCAACTTTTCTGAAAGTTAAAAATTATTTCATTGATTGACTTGCGGATATTGAAGAATCCTTGCATCCCTGGGATAAAGCCCACTTGGTCATGGTGTATGATCTTTTTAATGTGTTGTTGGATTCTGATTGCTAGAATTTTGTTTAGGATTTTTGCATCTATATTCATCAGTGATATTGGCCTGTAGTTTTCTTTTTTTTGTGGGATCTTTGTCAGGTTTTGGTATTAGGGTGATGGTGGCCTCATAGAATGAGTTTGGAAGTTTACCTTCCTCTGCAATTTTCTGGAAGAGTTTGAGCAGGATAGGTGTTAGCTCTTCTCTAAATTTTTGGTAGAATTCAGCTGTGAAGCCGTCTGGACCTGGGCTTTTGTTTGCTGGAAGATTTTTGATTACAGTTTCAATTTCCGTGCTTGTGATGGGTCTGTTAAGGTTTTCTATTTCTTCCTGGTCAAGTTTTGGAAAGTTGTACTTTTCTAAGAATTTGTCCATTTCTTCCTCGTTGTCCATTTTATTGGCATATAATTGTTGATAATAGTCTCTTATGATCCTTTGTATTTCTGTGTTGTCTGTTGTGATCTCTCCATTTTCGTTTCTAATTTTATTGATTTGATTTTTCTCCCTTTGTTTCTTGATGAGTCTGCCTAATGGTTTATCAATTTTATTTATCCTTTCAAAGAACCAGCTTTTGGCTTTGTTGATTTTTGCTATGGTCTCTTTTGTTTCTTTTGCATTTATTTCTGCTCTAATTTTTAAGATTTCTTTCCTTCTACTAACCCTGGGGTTCTTCATTTCTTCCTTTTCTAGTTGCTTTAGGTGTAGAGTTAGGTTATTTATTTGACTTTTTTCTTGTTTCTTGAGGTGTAATACACCTCATTAACAATGTAATACACCAATGTAATACACTCAATGTAATACACCACATTAACAAATTGAAAAACAAAAACCATATGATTATCTCAATAGATGCAGAGAAAGCCTTTGACAAAATTCAACACCCATTTATGATAAAAACTCTCCAGAAAGCAGGAATAGAAGGAACATACCTCAACATAATAAAAGCTATATATGACAAACCCACAGCAAACATTATCCTCAATGGTGAAAAATTGAAAGCATTTCCTCTAAAGTCAGGAACAAGACAAGGGTGCCCACTTTCACCATTACTATTCAACATAGTTTTGGAAGTTTGGGCCACAGCAATCAGAGCAGAAAAAGAAATAAAAGGAATCCAAATTGGAAAAGAAGAAGTAAAACTCTCACTATTTGCAGATGACATGATCCTCTACATAGAAAACCCTAAAGACTCCACCAGAAAATTACTACAACTAATCAATGATTATAGTAAAGTTGCAGGATATAAAATCAACACACAGAAATCCCTTGCATTCCTATACACTAATAATGAGAAAACAGAAAGAGAAATTAAGGAAACAATTCCATTCACCATTGCAACGAAAAGAATAAAATACTTAGGAATATATCTACCTAAAGAAACTAAAGACCTATATATAGAAAACTATAAAACACTGGTGAAAGAAATCAAAGAGGACACTAATAGATGGAGAAATATACCATGTTCATGGATTGGAAGAATCAATATAGTGAAAATGAGTATACCACCCAAAGCAATTTATAGATTCAATGCAATCCCTATCAAGCTACCAACAGTATTCTTCACAGAGCTAGAACAAATAATTTCACAATTTGTATGGAAATACAAAAAACCTCGAACAGCCAAAGCGATCTTGAGAAAGAAGAATGGAACTGGAGGAATCAACCTACCTGACTTCAGGCTCTACTACAAAGCCACAGTTATCAAGACAGTATAGTACTGACACAAAGACAGAAATATAGATCAATGGAACAAAATAGAAAGCCCAGAGATAAATCCACGCACATATGGACACCTTATCTTTGACAAAGGAGGCAAGAATATACAATGGATTAAAGAAAAAAAAAAATTATTTCAGTGAAACATTAAAAAAAATGACTCCCGTTGAAAATATTACCAAAAGCAAGATTTGATTTAATTTAGCAGTGGTAGCTTTGTGGTATTGCCTATAACTGGGAAAAGTTTTTCCTTTTAATTTAGTTGACAAAAACCTCCAGTTTTAAAACATAAATTGCTGAGTTAGGGAAGTCACTGTAGCATAGGTGAAAAATCCTTTACTTTGTATGTTTGAAAATTTTCATAATAAAAAATTTTTAAATGTTATAGACAAGATTTCTAAATGCTTATTAATATACTGAAGAGAATTTCCTATTATTTTTATAACTTTCATAAACATTTAGAATTTGGTCATAGAATTTTTAGGGCTAGTAGGACCTTAGCAATCAAGACAGCTTCCCTTGTGTCACTGTACATGAAAGAAGCTAAAGCTAGAGAGGCAACATCCAGTTAGAGCTGGCCACAGTCTGAACCCTCTCTCTCAGCTCCTAGTCTAGATGCTTCTCCAACGTTATACATCTGAGCTCTTCTTCATCTATTCTAAACTTACCAAGAATGATAACTATCTAAACACTTTAACTACAATAGGACAACAATACTATTTATAACTGTTTCCAACTTAAACAAAAGCGAAATTTGAACTAATTTACCAGACCTGTGAAAATGAAAAATGGGTTCAAAACAGAAGGTAAAATAATGTTGTGGTTCAATATGCAACATTAAAGATGAGGGAATCAACTATTCTAGTTTACATTTTAAAAACGAACTCTCATTCCTGTTGCCATCCTTGTTTAGTGACTTGATTTTTTTAATGTGTGTATTTCTTTTTTGGGGCACACAATCCATTTAGTTTAGTCTTTCAATAGTTTATAATTTCCCCGTAAGGGACTTCCTACATATTTTTTGTCACATATATTCCTAGATATTCTAGTTCATTATGCTATTTCAAATGAAACCTTTATTTTTCAAATTTTAAACTTTTTATTTGGTATTGGGGTATAGCCAATTAACAAGTTGTGGTAGTTTCAGATGAACAGCAAAGGGACTCGGCCCGTACATATACATGTAACCATTCTCCCCCAAACCCCACTCCCATCCGGGCTGGCACATAACACTGAAGAGAGTTCTATGTGCTATACAACAGGTCCTTGTTGTTTATCCGTTTTGAATATAGTAGTGTGTACACGACCTTCCCAAAGTCCCTAACTATCCCTTCCTCCTGGAACCGTAAGTTGGTCTTGTTTCTGTTTTGCAAGTAAGTTAGCTGTATCATTTCTTTTTAGATCCCACATGTAAGGGATGCCATACTTCACTCAGTAGGACACTCTCCAGGTCTGCACACGTTGCTGCAAATGGCACTGTTTCACTCTTTTTGATGGCTGAGTAATATTCCATGCTCTATATGCACCACAGCTTCTGTATCCATTCCTCTGTCGACACACATTTAGGTTGTTTCCATGTCCTGGCTATTGCAAACAGTGCTGCAATCAATACTGGGGTGCACGGATCCTTTCAGATCATGCTTTCCTCTGGGTATATGCCCAGGAGTGGGACTGCAGGGTCATATGGTAGCTCTATTTTTAGTTTTTTAAGGATCTCCATACTGTTCTCCATAGTGGTTATACCAATTTACATTCCCAGCAACGGTGTAGGAAGGTTCCCTTCTCTCCACACCCTCTCCAGCATCTGTTGTTTGTGAATTTTTTATGATGGCCATTCTGACCAGTGTAAAGTGCTATCTCATTGAGGCTTGGATTTGTACTGCTCTAATAACTAGCAACGTTGGACATCTCTTCATGTGCCTGTGGGCCATCTGTATCTCCTTGTTGGAGAAATGTCTATTTAGGTTTTCTGCCCATTTTTTGAGAGGGCCGTGTGTTTTAATGCTGTTAAGGATCAAAGTGTTTATAAATTTTGAAGACTAATCCCTTACTGATTTAAAAAAACAACTTTTTTTGGCTGCACCACACAGCTTGTAGGATCTTTAGTTCCCTGACCAGGGATTGAACCCCAGGCCATGGCAGTGAAAGTGCTAAGTCCCAACCACTGGACCGCCAGAGAATTCCCTTGATTTTTTTTTTTTTAATTTTAATGGGTGTATTTCTTTATGCTTTCTCACAACTGTCTTTTTTGAAGTACTTTGGCTTAGTAAATGGCATCTTACAAACATTTATCCATGCAGAAAGCATTTGCTGAACACCAAATGTGTGTAAGGCTCTGTAAGTGACGCTGGAAACAAAAAGATGAAGAAAGGTTCTTGTCCTCCAGCATGCACTGTGCACTGAAGAGAGGAGCAGGTGCTGACTGGAGGGCACAGTGACAAGTGGTGTACACAGTGGCGCCTGATATGTGCACACCTCCCTCTGGGAGGGGGAAGGGTGCTCCACTACCCTGGTCCTCATCCTATTCTTACACCCTATTTAGCAAATAAAACAAAAAAATGTAACAGCTTCAGGTCATTCTATAAATGACGAAGCAGAACTTGAACCCAGGTCTCCTGACACCAAAGAGAATAAATTAATCCCCAGTTTTGATCTGTCTAATATGATGAACCATTTTTTATCCTGACAACAGCCTGTGAGATGAGTTTGAGAGCCCTGAAGGGCATTACCATCTACTGCTCTATTTAGTAAATGTAATCTTGGGTAAATTATGTAACTTCTCTGAACTCACTTTTCTTGCCTAGGGATAATTCATCATACCTCAAAAGGTTACTGTGAGAAATAAATGAATAAATATTTAAGGTAACTAATATGGCTATTGGCACACCAAGGAGTCCACAGACTAAGAATTCCTTATTGGATGGGCTTACCTTTTAGTCACTTTTTTAAAGAGTTTGAAGAACCTAGTACAGTTCTTGGCGCATGTAGGTTGAGTGAATATTTACTAAATGAAGTCCTTATTAAATAAATGTTGAATTTAAAACTATTCTACAGATAAATATTCAGTACATTTATTCTTTTAAAGATTTTAAAAAGGAAATCTCCATTTCGTCCACATAACTGGGACCTCTCACAGCAGTACTTACTCTCTACTGTCGCTCCCTCATTTGGGTTTGAATACCCTTCTCCTTTCCGTTTGATTCTTCGAATAATGCCCCCATCTTCAAATAAATCCTCTCCTTTGAAATCAAGGAGCTCAATCTAGAAAGGAAAAAGGGATATGGCTGAGAATGGCCCAAACAAACTCAATTTAACATACTTAAACGCTAGCGCAACTATTCTCCTTCATTTTACAAAACAAAACTCTGTTTTATATTTATCTGTGCTTCTCAGTTATTGGAAAAGCAGGGAAAAAAGAACACTGCACTTTTCAATACCTGGAAAGAACCTTCACGTAATGATAATGTCTAGGACCACATCCTGTGGGGCTACACTGCAAAGACAGACAGGAAATACTAGGAAAACTGCCTTGTGGGCAAAACGCCAGAGTGACACAGTTCTGGCCCAAAACAATTTTGTTTAACTCTAGAGGCCACCACTTTTTCACCCCAGATTCATGGAATTCCCTTCTTAAAATGTAAGACTAAACCCTATGAATCAGGCCTACAACCAACTAAAGGTGTATTTTACCTGGGTACAATGTTTCAGGCATTTTCCCTCTTAATTTTTTAATTAAGTGTGGCCAAATATGTGTGACTCAACACAGGATGAATAACATTTTATCACCACCTATTGCTTCTAATGAGGAAGTGAGATCTGGGACAGTCATAAACCTCTGTCATAAAAATAGCTTTACAACTTGGTTTAGGTGTATTTCAACATTTATCTCCCACATTTCCCATCCTGTCCTCTGGTCAGGTCTGAGTATGTCACAACTCACACCACTGACCAGAACCTTTATTTCTAAGCCTGGTTTCTTTTGTTTATTTGGATATGACCGTTTTGTGCCAGAGACACGTTTCTAAGAAAGCACTGGCACACACCCCTTGGGTTTGTGGGAAACAATTCAAGAAGCCAAGCTCCAAAATAAATAAGTTGGATCCGATTCTCAATAGCAAGCTTAGCTCCTCGTTGCACTGCCTGTCGCTTTGGAGCCAGCACTGTAGTACAGCAGATGCTAACAAGGCAACATCACACACATACTTGCCTCAAAAAAGAGAGTTGCATTCGAGGGAATTTTGGGGAGACTGCCAGCCGAGCCATATGCATATTCTGGTTTGCACAGTAAATGACAGATCTCCCCTTTCTTCATGGTAGCCACCCCAATGTCCCATGCCTTGATAACTTGGCCTAGGAGAAAGGAAAAAGTGGTTGAAAGCTATAGGCTATATTTTAAGACTTTCACAAAACAAAAATTCAAACACATTTCCCATTCCTTAAACTATATACTACTCAGCTAGGAAGCAGGGGCTACAAAAAAACTCAGTAAAAGTTACACACTAAGAAACAAATCATGATTTTTTTTTTTCCTGAGAGCGAACAGAGAAGATTCTCTGCTGAGAAGCATGCAAGTGGTATCAGATTCTAAACTGCTCAAAGACGAAGTCTTTGAAAAGTGGCGGTAACATAATCTCTGAAATGTGGCTGGGCTGCAGTTGTTGCTTAATTTATAATTTCAACTGTAAGAATAAGTGCGTGTTTTCTAGGCAGAGATGGAATAAAAATAGTATAGAAAATGGAATTTGTCCTAAGAAAGCTTATAATTTAGTTGGGTAGACAAAAACAACAAACAAGAAGCATTTGGAAAAGTATAAATTGCATAAAACGGCCCATGAAACAGATTTCTCCTCAAAATTTAGAGTAAAAAAAAAAGTGGTTTTTGTTTTTCTAAAAAACCAGAATGATGTGTGTCTTCTTCTGCCAAATCACAAGAACTACAGAACTCAGAATTTTTTTTTTTGCTTACTTCCAGGAAACTAAAAGTTTACTGCTTAACTGTAAAACTGTATTTTTTTTTTTTGGATATGGACCATTTCTAAAGTCTTTATTGAATTTGTTACACTACTGCTTCTGTTTTATTGTTCTGGCTTTTTTGGCCACAGGCATGTGGGATCTTAGCTCCCGATTAGGGATCAAACCCGCACGCCCCGCACTGGAAGGTGAAGTCTTAACCACTGGACCACCAGGGAAGAAACTTAACCCAAATCCTCTGGAAAACAACAGAAAATGTACAAAACTTCAAGCGATGATATACAAATTTGAGGTGCTCTGTCAAAGACTTGAGTATTCAAAGTGAGACCAGGTGAGCAATGAGTACCAGAAAGAGCAAAATTTTGAAGACAGCTGTTATCTTGAACTGAGAGCTGATGGTAGGATTACAGTAAGGATGATTAGAATAAGGGGAACTCTACGCTAAGGTATGTAAGTAGAGATGGACAAGGCATTTGTGACTTATGACTTCAGCTTAGTCTTAGGCATTACAACTTTTCAAAATATCAGATATACTTATTTTAAAGTATATGTAAGGTATACATGCCTATTTTTACAAACACCTAAGAGAGAAAGATATAAGTGAAAGTCATTCATTCCCTCCTTATAAGAAGCCACTGTTGTATTCTCTTTTTTGTATCTTTCCAGTGTGCACTATTGCTTTTTAAAAAATTTAAAACAAAAGGACAGCATACTATACATTCAGGTCGGAACTGCTTTTTCATTATATAGATTCTTATATACATATATTTTAATTATATATAAATATATGACATTATAAAATGCTATAAATATATATGTTTATAATTTCTATATGTGTGTATATATGCATATATACACACACACACATCTTTATTCATCAGCTGATAGGAGGATATGAATTTTAGGAGTTAGCAATACAGCCTGCTTTAACTCCAGACTGCATAAATTAGAATACCAGGTCTAGCCCATATTAGCTGTGTGACCTTGTACAAGTTTCCTTGTCTGCAAAGCGTAGATACTAATAGTACTTGCCATACAGTTGTTGTAAGAATTCAAGCGCCTGGCTATAATACACACTGAATAAAGAACAGTCGCCGCCATCATCATAAATACATAGCGACGTACTTCACTGTCAGTGGCTTCAGAATATTCCAGTCACTCTACTCTTGAGAAACATTATCGTCAACAGTACTCTAATAAGGATTTTTGTCCCTTATGTTTGCCTATTTTGTGCAAGTATATTTGGAGAGCGAATTCCTAGAAGTGCAAAAGTGATGTGCACTTTCTATTTGATAGATATTGCCCAACTGCCCTTCCAAAAGGGCTACATCAATATATATGCCCACACACAGTTCCAAAGTGAACAGTCTAGAATCTTCAGAAGAAATGTAAAGTCTGCTGTGGACAGGCTGCTTCACAGTCATTGATGCTCCTCAAAGACTATGACTGGTTTTAGTGTGGTCCATATAGAACTTTTTTTACTCTCAACTCTGCTATTTTAAGACCAATAATACCTTACACCCTCTTTTATTGGAAAGAGGAAATCATATTGTGGGGGTACTACTGTATATTTGTTCAAGACATTTAGCCAATTACTGAGGAGCAAAGGTCTGCCTAGGTTCTAAAAATTTGAAAGTGGCTGTTCCCTTCTTCCATCTAAGAAGCATGCAACTGTCTGGCTACTGCAGCAGAAAGACACACGCCCTGTTTGTTTTTTTAAGGATATGGTGAACACCAACACAGAACACAAAGAGTGGCTTCTGCCTTGGGCTGGGGATTGGCGCAATCAGCAAAAGCTTAATTCACAGATGATGTCTATGGTAGGCCTGAGAAGCTGGAAACAGCAGTCTGGCTATTAAATCCACAGGAGCCCCAAGCTATATAAATGTCTGTGCCTTTGGCTTTTCTTCTCATTCAGGAACATTTAAGTTTCTCTTACACAGAACTTCAGATATGGAATGAAACACGTTGAGCAAAGAGCCAGCTTGATATGAACATGGATATGGTTCTAAAGCTGTCCATCTTGGGCCTCTTCATAAAAAGCACTTCCCCGATTTAAAAAAACAAAAACTCATTATAGAACACTTGGAATGTATATAAAAACATAGAGAATACAATAAGAAAAAAAAATCTAGGCAATTTCAGCATCTGGGATAAAATGTCAATTTCTTGGTTCATTTTCTTCCAATTGTGTACTTCTACTTTGTACACATATTAAATTTTTGTATATACATTCTTAAAATTCTGGTCATAGTTTACTTCATTTTGTAGCCTACTCTTTACACTTATATGGGCATTTTTTTCTGTTAAAAGACAGTATCTGAAAATATGACTTTTAATAGCTATATGCTATTTCATCTTTTGAATATGCCATACTTTCATTACTCCCCTAATAAACATTTAGATTTCTTTATAAAAGCCTCTCACCTGACTCATTAGGACTAAGGTGGTAGGTTAGTTTAAAATGTTGCTTTGAGTGAAGAATCATAAAAAGAACATATATATGATGTCGAACTTTTTTTAAACTTTCAGTTCAGTTCGTCGCTCAGTCGTGTCCGACTCTTTGCGACCCCATGAATCGCAGCATGCCCAGCCTCCCTGTCCATCACCAACTCCCAGAGTTCACTCAGACTCAAGTCCATCGAGTCAGTGATGCCATCCAGCCATCTCATCCTCTGTCGTCCCCTTCTCCTCCTGCCCCCAATCCCTCCCAGCATCAGTCTTTTCCAATGAGTCAACTCTTTGCATGAGGTGGCCAAAGTACTGGAGTTTCAGCTTTAGCATCATTCCTTCCAAAGAAATCCCAGGGCTGATCTCCTTCAGAATGGCCTGGTTGGATCTCCTTGCAGTCCAGGGGACTCTCAAGAGTCTTCTCCAACACCACAGTTCAAAAGCATCAGTTCTTTGGCGCTCAGCCTTCTTCACAGTCCAACTCTCACATCCATACATGACCACAGGAAAAACCATAGCCTTGACTAGATGGACCTTTGTTGGCTAAGTAATGTCTCTGCTTTTGAATATGCTATCTAGGTTGGACATAACTTTCCTTCCAAGGAGTAAGCGTCTTTTAATTTCATGGCTGCAGTCACCATCTGCAGTGATTTTGGAGCCCCCCAAAATAAAGTCTGACACTGTTTCCCCATCTATTTCCCATGAAGTGATGGGACCGGATGCCATGATCTTTATTTTCTGAATGTTGAGCTTTAAGCCAACTTTTTCACTCTCCTCTTTCACTTTCATCAAGAGGCTCTTTAGTTCCTCTTCACTTTCTGCCATACGGGTGGTGTCATCTGCATATCTGAGGTTATTGATATTTCTCCCAGCAATCTTGATTCCAGCTTGTGTTTCTGGCAGTCCAGTGTTTCTCATGATGTACTCTGCATATAAGTTAAACAAACAGGGTGACAATATACAGCCTTGACAAACTCCTTTCCCTATTTGGAACCAGTCTGTTGTTCCACGTCCAGTTCTAACTGTTGCTTCCTGACCCGCATACAGATTTCTCAAGAGGCAGGTCAGGTGGTCTGGTATTCCCATCTCTTTCAGAATTTCCCACAGTTTATTGTGATTCACACAGTCAAAAGTTTTGGTATAGTCAATAAAGCAGAAATAGATGTTTTTCTGGAACTCTCTTGCTTTTTCCATGATCCAGTGGATGTTGGCAATTTGATCTCTGGTTTCTCTGCCTTTTCTAAAACCAGCTTGAACATCAGGAAGTTCCCGGTTCACATATTGCTGAAGCCTGGCTTGGAGAATTTTGAGCATTACTTTACTAGCATGTGAGGTGAGTGCAATTGTGCAATAGTTTGAGTATTCTTTGGCATTGCCTTTCTTTGGGATTGGAATGAAAATGGACCTTTTCCAGTCCTGTGGCCACTGCTGAGTTTTCCAAATTTGCTGGCATATTGAGTGCAGCACTTTCACAGCATCATATTTCAGGATTTGGAATAGCTCAACTGGAATTCCATCACCTCCACTAGCTTTGTTCGTAGTGATGCTTTCTAAGGCCCACTTGACTTAACATTTCAGGATGTCTGGTTCTAGGTGAGCGATCACACCATCATGATTATCTGGGACGTGAAGATCTTTTTTGTATAGTTGTTCTGTGTATTCTTGCCACCTCTTCTTAATATCTTCTGCTTTTGTTAGGTCCATACCATTTCTGCCCTTTATTGAGCCCATCTTTGCATGAAATGTTCCCTTGGTATCTCTAATTTTCTTGAAGAGATCTCTAGTCTTTCCCTTTCTGTTGTTTTCCTCTATTTCTTTGCACTGATCGCTGAAGAAGGCTTTCTTATCTCTTCTTGCTATTCTTTGGAACTCTGCATTCAGATGCTTATATCTTTCCTTTTCTCCTTTGCTTTTCGCTTCTCTTCTTTTCACAGCTATTTGTAAGGCCTCCCCAGACAGCCATTTTGCTTTTTTGCATTTCTTTCCCATGGGGATGGTCTTGATCCCTGTCTCCTGTACAATGTCACGAACCTCAGTCCATAGTTCATCAGGCACTCTATCTATCAGATCTAGGCCCTTAAATCTATTTCTCACTTCCACTAAATCTATTTCTCACTTCCACCTAAATCAAATCATCAGGGATTTGATTTAGGTCATACCTGAATGGTCTAGTGGTTTTCCCTACTTTCTTCCATTTCAGTCTGAATTTGGTAATAAGGAGTTCATGATCTGAGCCAAAGTCAGCTCCTGGTCTTGTTTTTGTTGACTGTATAGAGCTTCTCCATCTTTGGCTGAAAAGAATATAATTAGTCTGATTTCGGTGTTGATCATCTGGTGATGTCCATGTGTAGAGTCTTCTCTTGTGTTGTTGGAAGAGGGTGTTTGCTATGACCAGTGCATTTTCTTGGCACAACTCTATTAGCCTTTGCCCTGCTTCATTCTGTACTCCAAGGCCAAATTTGCCTGTTACTCCGGGTGTTTCTTGACTTCCTACTTTTGCATTCTAGTCCCCTATAATGAAAAGGACATCTTTTTTGGGTCTTAGTTCTAAAAGGTCTTGTAGGTCTTCACAGAACTGTTCAACTTCAGCTTCTCAGTGTTACTGGTTGGGGCATAGACTTGGATTACTGTGATATTGAATGGTTTGCCTTGGAAACAAACAGAGATCATTCTGTCATTTTTGAGACTGCATCCAAGTACTGCATTTCAGACTCTTTTGTTGACCATGATGGCTACTCCATTTCTTCTGAGGGATTCCTGCCCGCAGTAGTAGATATAATGGTCATCTGAGTTAAATTCACCCATTCCAGTCCATTTGAGTTTGCTGATTCCTAGAATGTCGACATTCACTCTTGCCATCTCTTGTTTGACCACTTCCAATCTGTCTTGATTCACGGACCTGACATTCCAGGTTCCTAAGTTTTTAAACTTAAAACCTATCATAGTGTATTAATTCACTAATTCTGTGTTAGAAAGCCAAAGCCTTGTCTCTGAGTATAATAAGAGTCCTATTTCATCTTCACTATATAAATCACACTTACAGTATAGCACCTGCAATTTACAATGTGGATATCTTTAAAGTGGAGTAAGAACTAGAAGAACTTGTAATAGTATGTAGAATCCGTCTGGTAAAAATTTGTTCTGAATGGCCTACTTATTTCACCTGGCATTTACCCACCCCTAATTCAATAGCCATTTTAAAAAGACTTTTAGCAATTCACTTTAACAAATCTTTCCAAAGATGTTCAACTTAGTTTTCATAGAAATGATTCCCCTTTCTCATTATATCTATAAGTTATATAATCTCAGTGTTTTATATACTATCTAATGAAACTGCATGATTACAAAAAGGATACTGGATATAAGCAAGTTTAAACGGATACTTAAAAAGAATCTGAGAAAGAAAAAAGTGGGCCCTAATGTCTAGAAACTGCCCAACACAGCTCGGCCTTGGTGATTCTGAAATGGGCCCAGGGCACCCAGCTAGGCCATGCTATCCTCCTGTTGGACATAACAATCTCACAAAACATCAGCATCGGACAGGGTTACTCTGAAACCATGAAAAAGTGAGACAAAAGAAGAACACTTCAAAATTTTGTCTGAGCATGGACAAAAAACAAGGTCCCTGTGCAACCTACAAAATACCAAACATCCCCCTCTCCTGGTGACAGGAGTGACTGCCACTTCTCTACAGGTACAGCTCAAGCCTCACTCCAGTCAGCCCTCCTCCTAGCTGAGATCTGCTAAGATAGCCAAAGAATCATCTGCATTCCCACAGTATCAATCCAGAGCAAATCCCTTCCTTAAACTCTTCCCAAATCCCCTAATACGAGCCCCGATCCTATAGGCCTTTCAAACACTCTTACTGGGACGCCCCGGCTTCCCATGGTGTGCAGGCTATATGAGTAATAAATGCAACCTGTTCACTACAGTTGTGTTCCTAGCGGTCTGTGGCTGAAGGACACTGATGACTCTCTCAGCTGGCTGAGGCAGAGTGCAGGGCCACACCTAAGAACAGGAAACAAGGGGTATCACTCAGCATCTTTACAAGCAGAATGGAGAGTACCAGTTACACTGGAGTTGGTTAAGCAAGCTCCTACCTATTTCCTTAGAACTGATTCCTAAAAGCAGATTTACTGGGTCAAAGCAAAAACATTTTTAAGATTCTTGATTTTGGGGATCTTTTGGTCTCTTTAGGGTTTAAATATAAGTATAATACACCGAGAATATAAAAACACAATTTATTCTCCCACTTGTTCTGGACTTCAATTTTACTACCTCAAGTACAATTTATCAGTGTCAGCAGTCCTATTCTATTAGTACAAAATATGAAATGAGAATATATACTTAAAGCTCAGTATAAAAACAATGCACTGTACTTTTTTCTTCTTTCTGAAGAGTATTATATAATTTTTTCTGATTAAAAAAAAAAAACAAAACCAAATTTTATAGGTTCAATGTAGGTTCCAGTTGTAATAAGCATACCACCCTGGAGGGGGGGTGTTGAAAAAAGGGAAAGACTAAATTGTGGTAACGTACATAAAAACGACCATTTCAACCACTAAGTGTACAGTTCAATTAGGTATAGTCAAATTGTTGTGCGACCAATGTCCAGAATTTTTCATCTTGCAACACTAGGACTCCACTCACTAAAACTCATTTCCTCCTGCCCCAAGTCTCTGGCAAGACTTCATTCTACTTTCTGTTTTATGAATTTGATTACTCTCGATTTCTCTATATGTAAGTGGGATCATGCAATATTTGGCTATTTGTGACTATATTATTTCAGTTAGTATGATGTCCTCAAGTTTTATCAGTGTTGTCTTAGTTGAATAATACTCCACTGCACGCATATACCATTGTAAGTACATTAAGGCATTTTGTTTACCCACCCACAAACATTTGGGTGGCTTCCGCCTTTCGGCTATAATGAATAATGTTACAAACGTGGGTGTACAAATATCTCTTTAGGACTCTCTTTTCAGTTCTTTTGGTATATACCAAGGAGTGGAAGTGCTGGATCATAGGTTAACTTTTTCTTTGAGAAACTCCCATGCTGTTTTCCACAGTGGCTACACTATTTTACATTCCCACCAACAATGCACAATTTCTCCAAAACCTGCCAACACTTGTAATATTTTTTATAGTACCTGATGGATATGAGGTGATATCTTTTTGTGGTTCTGATTTGTATTTCTCTAATGATTCAGTGATGCAGAGCATCTTTCCATATGCTTCTAGTCCATTTGTATACCTTCTTTAGGGAAATGTCTATTTAAGTCCATTTTTTAAAAAATTTTTATTGAAGGATAATTGCTTTACAGAATTTTGTTGTTTTCTGTCAAACCTCAACATGAATCAGCCACAGGTATACATATATCCACTCCTTTCTGAACCTCCCTCCCATCTCCACTGTCCATTTTATAATCAGATTATTTGAGGGTTTTAGCTGCTGGATTATAGGAGTTCTTTTACGTATTTAAGATATTAACCCCTTGTCAGATACATGATTCACAAATATTTCTTTCCATTCTTTAAGCTGCCTTTTAAAATAGGTTTTTAATTTTTTTCACTTTTATTTTTTATTTTTGGTTGTGCTGGGTTTTCATGGCTATGCGAGCTTTTCTCCAGCTGCAGTGAGAGGGGGTACTCTCTAGTTGCAGTGGGCAGACTCCTCATCACAGTGGCTTCTCTTGTTGCGGAGCACGGACTCTAGGGTGTGTGGGCTTCAGTAGTTACAGCATGTGGACTCCGCAGTTGTGGCTTCCAGGCTCTGGAACACAGCCTCAATAGCTGTAGCACACAGACTCAGTTGCTCCTGGCCTGTGGGATCCTCCCATACCAGGGATCAAACCTCCATCTCCTATGTTGGCAGGCAGACACCGTACCACTGAGCCACCAGGGAACCCCTAGGCTGCCTTTCCATTCCATTACTGTATCCTTTGATGCACAGAAGGTTTTAATTCTGAGGCAGCCAATTTATGTACTTTTTACTTTTGCTGCCTTGCTTCTAGTGTCTTATTCAAGAAATCATTGCCAAATCTAAAGTCATAAAGCTTTCTTCTCAAGTTCTCTCCTAAAAAAAACTATGTCTCATATTTAGGGCTTTGATTCATTTAAATTTTATATATCAAGGGTCTAGCTTCATATTTTGCATGTAAATATCTAGCTTTCCCAGCATCAACGGTTTCCTTTCCTTAATAAATGGTCTTGGCATCCTTGACAAAATTAATGACTAACTTTTAAATGTATGTTTGCATGTGAAATCATTGATAATATTGACATTGTCTTTCTTCTTTTCATACTAGATAAAGTTTTTCCTGTATATTTTTTCCTCATATTAATTTTATCTTTTATTTTTTAAATGTCTTATAAAAAAGGACTCTTGATAAATCATCCCCACTCCCTACCAAAAGGATATGATTATGAATTCAACAAACTAATTTATATGTTAAAATTCTTTAAAAGTGTTCATATGTCTTATGTTACATTCTGTTTTTGCCATTGCTCTAATTACTAAGAAAACTGATCACTGGATGATCTTTCCCCATCCTCATGACTTATCATTTCAAAGACAGGGAGAAAAAATAATGTTTTGGGACAGCCATCATAGTCAACGCTACCAGAGTAAACTGCTAGATACCTGAAGTCAGCAGTCATATATTAATTATTTTTTATTTCCCAAAGAACTTACCACCAAATATTACACTTAATAAAGGAACACAGTCCATGCTGCAATATCTACATGGAATTAAAAATTTGTTAGCTTCCCCTAGTCTACTCTCACCCATGCCTAAATCAGCTTCTCCTTAATATCCGCTCAGTGATGAAACTGGAAGCATTCTTCCTTCATTGGAAAGTACCAGGTAAATCCAAAGAAAGTACTGAAAGTTTGTTGTCTTTCTGGCTCTCATTTTTGGGAAGGACAGAAAAATTGAATATTTTGGCCCATAAGCCTTCCCTCCAAATCCTGAATGCTCCTAAACTGCATGTTTAAAAAAAAAAAAAAAAAAGTAAACAGATGTTAAGACTATATTTACAGAGGAGCAAGAGTATCAATAGAAATTTAAAGGGAACATATGGCTAAACCACAAACAGCCCACAGGACACTGGCTGTATGGTTACCTGTTACTAGTAAGTGTATTTTACTCGCTGTAAAATGTTGTCAAGGCCTAAAATATGTTTAAAAAAAAAAACAGGGCAGGAATAAAGACGCAAACGTAGAGAACAGACTTGTATACACAGAGGGAGAAGGTAGGACGGACTGAGAAAGCAGAACTGACACATACAGCACCAAGTATAGAACAGCTACCTAGTGGGAAACTGCTGCGCAGCACAGGGAGCTCCCCTGGGTGCCCTGTAATGACCTGGAGGGGTCGGGTGGGAGGGAGGCTCAAGAGAAAGGGGATATATGTAGGTATTAATTAACTTGATTGTGGTAATTATTTCACAATATATATGTATATCCAAAAATGAATAAACATTAAAAAAAAAAAAACCATTTCAAATAAAACTAAAACTAGGAACTAGGCACCAATACCAAGCATGTAATAGCAATAATTTTGCTTTTGATAAACCTCATTAACTACATCATTCCTTTAAGAAAAATGTCTGGTATACAGCAGGCACTCAGTAAATTCTGCTGGACCAGGACCTACTTTGTTTCTGTACCTAGTTTTGGGGCTAGTTTTAAACCTTAACATCTAACATAACTTGAAAGAGTTATGGCTCTGCCATAACTGTATAACTGGCGCTGCCACTTACTGTATAACTTTGGGCTAATTATTAGACCTATAAATAATAGTAATAATTATAACTTTGTGCTCTCACTTTACCTGTTGCCTCCTCATATGTAAACAAAAACCAACTAAAAGAAAACTAAAATAGCTAATTATAGTAGGTACCTAAGACATTGTGGGAGAAGGCAATGGCACCCCACTCCAGTACTGTTGCCCAGAAAATCCCATGGATGGAGGAGCCTGGTAGGCTGCAGTCCATGGGGTTGCTAAGAGTCAGACACTACTGAGTGACTTCACTTTCACTTTCCACTTTCATGCATTGGAGAAGGAAATGGCAACCCACTCCAGTGTTCTTGCCTGGAGAATCCCATGGACGGAGAAGCCTGGTAGGCTGCAGTCCATGGGCTCGCACAGAGTCGGACATGACTGAAGTGACTTGGCAGCAGCAAGACATTTTAGGACTTCCCTGGTGGCTCAGATGGTAAAGCGTCTGTCTACAATGTGAGAGACCTGGGTTCAATCCCTGGGTTGGGAAGATTCCCTGCAGAAGGAAATGGCAACCCACTCTAGTACTCTTGCCTTGAAAATCCCATGGACGGAGGAGCTTGGTGCAGACTATCCATGGGGTCGCAAAGAGTCGGGCACGACTGAGCGACTTCATTTTCACTTTCAAGACATTTTAAAAAATTGGTAAAGTGGATTTCATTAAAATTGAAAATTTGTGTTCTTTCAAAGACTGATTAAGAAAATGAAAGGGCAAAAAGAAAAGAAAATGAAAAGGCAAGTTAGAGACTGGGAGAACACATTTGCAAAATACATATCTGATTAAGTGCTTGTCTTACAGGGTACAACTCAGTGGGCACAAGATTTGAACACATACTTCACAAAAGAAAATATACAAATGTACACTAAGCACAAGAAAGGACACCCTCAATGTGACTAATTACCAGGAAAATGCAACTGAAAACCAAAGTCAAACACCATTCCATGTGCATTAAAATGGTTAAAATTAAAAAGACTGACAACACTAACAAATGACAAGGATATGAAAAACAAACTCTCAAACCTTGCTGGTGAAATGCAAAATGGTACAGACACTTTAAAAAAAAACAGTAGGGTAGCATCTTTTAAAGTTAAACATATGTTTACCATGGGATCAACAAGTCCACTCCTGGGTATTTACCCCAAAATAAATTTACCCAATATATCCACACAAAGACAGGTATGTGAATGCTCAGTACACTATTCACAATAGCCCCAAACTGGAAACTCCAATGTCCAGTTTTTGAATGGATAAACAAATTGTAGTATTTCCATACTTGTAAAATGCTACTTGAAATTCAACATGTATGAATCTCAAAATCATTATGGTAAGTGAAAGAAGTCAAACGCCAAAGATGACATATGATTCCATTTATATGAATTTTTGGAAAACGCAAAACTGTAGTAACAGAAACCAGATTAGTGACTGCATGGCCCAGGAACTATAAGCAAATTTTTAGGGTGAGAAAACGGTTCTATATTTTGATTGTGGTGGTGGTCATATAGCTATTACCCATCAAGCTATACCCTTTAAAAGGGTGAGTTTTAATATATGTAAATAGTACCTCAGTTTAAAAAAAATCAGACACAGATGTTATTATGACTAACTGCCACCTAAACTATACTAAATAGATTGTGCCAAAAATCTAAAATATACTCAGGAGTGACTGAGTTACTTGAAGATGGCAAGATTGGGAATTTCCCACTATTGGGAAAAAAAGGGCATTCCAGAGCAAAATTGAATGCAATTATAAAAAAGTAAAGTTACATTTATGAATTCTTGAATTGTCTGTATAAATTTTAAATACCTCACATTTAAAATTATGTATTTGTTTTAGTATCCATATCCTCTATTGACAAATAAGCTTTTAGACAACCGGGATCGTAACTGTACTGCCCACTGTTATATTTTCAGCTCCTAGCACAAAACCAATCACATAATAGCAGCTCAATAAATATTTGTTAAATGAAAAAAAAAAATCTAAAACATAACAGTAGGGGCTTTCCTGATGGCTCAGTGGCAAAGAATCTGCCTGCCAATGCAGGAGACCTGGGTTTGATCCCTGGTCCCAAGTGCCACGGAGCAACTAAGCCCCGTGCACCGCAACTACTGAGCCTGTGCTCTACAGCTTGGAAGCCTCAACTGCCAAGTCCATGTGCTGCAACTATGGAAGCCTGCGCACCTTAGAGCGGTGCTCTGCAACAAGGGAAGCCACCGCAATGAGAAGCCTGCACAACACAACTGGAGAGCAGCCCTCACTCAGCTCAACCAGAGAAAAGTCCATGCAGCAACAAAGACCTAGCACAGCCAAAAATAAATTTCTTAAAAAATCTTTAAAAAAAGAATAGGGTTGATGTGAGGATTAAATGAGATAATGCATATAAGCCCTTTGCCTTGCACTGCAAGTCCTAGAAAGTATTCGCTATTAGTCTTTCAACATATACTTTCTCCCTTTTACCCCAGTATGCTAATGACTGACAATAATCATGGATCATGATGCATCTAATAAGGTTAGATTAAAGGCAGATCACTCACATTTACTTCATTACGCTTTACTCTCAATAGTAAGAAGAATAGTAATGTCAAAAATCCAAAATGACTGGTTTGTCTTCTCAAATTGAGGGAAGAATATAAGAGATAAGATTTTTATCTTCATAATTCCCAACTGTGTTTAGTCATATACCAAGAACACCAAAGACAACTTCACTGAAATAGCCTTTTATCAAAAATCAGCAGATCTTCATAGGGGTAGGTGGGTGAAGCGTTAGTGTCCTTAGATTTACTTATAAGAACAGACCAGATATAATTATTGCAGCCCCCAAACCCATCCCTTCCCAATTTTAGTGACAGTGTATTTGCTGGAGGGAGAGGGAAAGAACAAAAGCCCTATTACAGAAGCATACTTGAAAATCCTGAGTCATTCTTATTTTAGCTTCTTTTAAGATGGGCTATGGAACAGTTCTAGGGATTCAGAATATGTAATAAAGATTTAGTTTAAAAAATTCAGTGAGGGAAACCATCATTGTTTCATTCTAATTTCTGTAACACACTCTGTAGTGGTAATAACCAGCTGTCTTAGATTGATCCAGTTACTTTCTGAGGCTAAAAAAGATGCTTAAGCATTGTTTTAAAAGGTCTGTATGCAAGCATAGTAAACAGGAGGACCCAAACTGCTGTAACACAGTTCTTTCCCCTCCATTGTAAAGCCAGCCAGTAAGTCCAGTACATAAGGAATCAAGAGAGTTCAGTGTACAATACTTATGCTAGAGTCCATTTGTATTATTTTTCATTACGATGAAGTAGTTACTGCCATAACATACAGGTATAAAACTAAGCTGCCTAGCCAATGTTTGTTTTATAGGCAACTAAACACATTATGTTATAGAAGTTTTACCACAGTGATACTGCTCTAGCCTCATATTCCTAATTATCATCTTCAGGGGTCCTCTAAAGGTTTTTGTTTTTGTGTTGGGTTTAATCCTTTACAGTTTTTGTCCCTGTACTCTTCACAGAATATACAAGAATGGAATCTCAGACTCAGGACTAATCTTAAAGCTCTTCTACAGACGCTTCTTTTTGTAAGAGTAGGGAAGGTTAGGTGACCTATTCATGTTAACATACCATAGGGAAGAACAAAGACAGGAACGCTGGCTTCCTAACACCCAGCCGGATGCACTCCCCATGAGACCACGCGACCTCTAGATAGGTGTGTTGAAGGTACCACGTCAACTGAAAGCTGCCTCTTCTCTGCTCAAAATCCCAGGAAACGTTAAAAATTGTGTCCAAAGTCTGTTCTTTATATCTCCACTGCTGTCCTGTAGATAGGTTTATCAGTACCATCTTTCTAGATCCCATATATATGAGTTAATTAACACATGGTATTTGTCTCTCTCTTTCTGACTTACTTCACTCTGTATAAGAGGCCCTAGGTTCACCCACCTCATCAGAACCGACTCAAATGCATTGCTTTTTATAGCTGAGTAATACTCCAATGTGTATATGTGCCACAACTTCTTTATCCATTCATCTACTGAGGAACATTTATGTTGCTTTCATGTCCTAGGTATTGTAAAGTGCTGCAATGAACACTGGGGTTCTATTTTATGGAAATAGAGTCTTTTCAATTATGGTTTCCTCAGGGTATATGCCCAGTAGTGGGACTGCTGGGTCGTATGGTAGTTTTATTCCTAGTTTTTAAAGGAATCTTCATACTGTTCTCCATAGTAGCTGCATCAATTTGCATTCCCACCACAGTGCAAGAGGGTTCCCTTTTCTCCACACCCTCTCCAGCATTTACTGTTTGTGGACTTTTTGATGATGGCCATTCTGACCGGTGTGAGGTGATACCTCATTGTAGTTTTGATTTGCATTTCTCTAATACTAAGCCATGTTGAGCATGTTTTCATGTATTTATTAGCCATCTGTATGTCTTCAGAGAAATGTCTGTTTAAGTCTTCTGCCTATTTTTTGATTGGGTTGTTTTTCTGTTATTGAGCTTTATTAGCTACTTGCATATTTTGGAGATTAGTTCTTTGTCCACTGTTTCATCTGCTATTAATTTCTCCCGTTCTGAAGGTTGTCTTTTTACCTTGCTGATAGAAGTTTTTACACAATGAAGGGAGCTAAGTTTAATTAGGTCCCATTTGTTTATTTTTATTTTAATTTCCATTACTTTCACCATAGTGCACTTTACTGAGAAAATCTGGATACAGAAGGTGGTTGTATAGATTCTCAGCAATTTTTCAGTCTTCTTGCAAAGATAATTGGTGACAGAAGACCTATTATCTTAAATCTACCAACTCCAAGACAGAAATTCAAAGGGGGAGCAGCGGGAACAAAGAGGTCTGATGAGGCCATTTACTCTGGGGTCCTCTCAATTAAATAATGATGCCACAGCCATGCTGGTGGCCCTGGAGGTTCACATCCCTACATCAGCAAGAATGAAAAAATGTTTCACCGTTGTCACTTTCTGCTATGTTAAGGAAAAAAATCTGTACTTGATTTTGATTGCTATCTTACTAAACACAAGATTAATCTCCCATGAGCCATCAACTCAAAGGACCCAAAGGAGAAGGGGGCAGTGACCCAGCCAGCATTAGAGCTTGAAGAGAGGACTGTTGGACAGGAAGCAGAAGTCGCCATGACATACAAATGTCTATGGGTACAAGGAAAGCAGAAACTCAGAAAGAGTTTAACTCCTTAGCTTCTTGCTTTTTCCTTTCCCAGATCTTTGCTTAGCTAGCAACTCAACTAACGTGTAGAGTCGGAAAAAAGAATGAAATTATTCAACACTGAGGCATGGTGGTAAATGGGGTGGGGGGGTTGCCTCCTTTCTCCTACACTTGGCCTGGGAACAAACTAAAATCTGCTCTATCTGTGACTGACAAACTAAAAGGACTTTGTAATTCAGCCATTCACTTCCAACAAGTCACACAGTCCACGAAGTTCAATTTGTATGGGGTATGCTTTTTCCAAGAGTGAAAAAAAAAAAAAGAATACTAAACTAACTGAAGACATTTAAAAGTATTTATAAAGAAATTAGTAAAAATATCACATTTAAGATTTTCAAACAGTGGTTCTCAACTTTTTTTCTTAGGACCTTAATACATTTTTACCAGTTCCTTTAAAGTAACAATAGCTTCATATGTTAGCATAAATTATTTTTATGGAAAATAATTATATTTCCCCAAAACAAAACAAAAAAAAATAGAAGAGTGGTGTTGTTTTATAATTGTTACAAATGTAAAATGTGTCTGAAAATAAAAGACAATCTGATTCTCATATCTACTTTTAGATTCATCTGTTGCAACTACAAGTTTTGGTTGAAGTATATGGAAAAAATCCAAACCCACAAAGATAATAGAAAAGATAGGAGTTTTTTAACAGCCTTTTCGGATAATCATGAATACAATCATCTGATACTACATCAAAATTGGACAGGTATTAGTTTCATAAGGGTCAGTTGCAATGTAGAATCTGAGATCATATCAATGAATTTTTCATATGATGTTACATTAAAATCCATCCAATGGACCTTTTACTCATGAGTGATTTCGTAACATCCTGCATTGGTCCCTGGGAAAATACTGTTCACTGAGTCACACAATCTTCCAAATGTTAACACATTTCACTGTATACTATCTTAAAACACATTCATTTATACTCATTGATCTCATCAGAAATCTTTTACGTTCTGGGAAGCTGTCCAGCTCTGAGTAGCAGATACAAATTTCCCCATACTGCACTTTTCACCTGAAAACTCAATGGTAGAAACACTGTCACTTGTTGTCCTGGAAGTGACAGGCTCATTGCATTAATCTGCAAGAAATTATCTTCCAAATACAGAATAGCCAAGTCTGAATAATCACAGCTTGCCCTTTCAAATAAAAATGATGCTTCACAGAAACAATCCAGCCAGTTCAGTTCTCAACCAAAGTGCACAAGTGCTTCCCCTTGAGATAACCTCTGTGTGTGGGGGGGCGGGGGGGGGCGGCGGGGGGCTGGCGTAGTGTTTTACATGTGCTTTCCCATCTGTCTCAAAATACCAAAACAATGTGAAACTCAACGATTAGGATTTAACAAAATGAGTATTTTTTTACACTGCATCAAGGACATTCTTAAGTGAAACCTGCTTTCCTTTGTCTTTCTTATTTAAGCAGTAAGTGAGGACAGGAAGAACACACTGCTACTGGTATGATCTGATGTCACTGCCTAGATCTGCGCTAAGGCTCCAGCAGTTTTTCACCACTGCAGCTTAGTACCATCAGTGCAAATGTCAACACAGTAAAAAATAGTAAGTAACATCTTAGTATTATAATGAAAACAATTTTGACACTATGGACCCCCAAAAGAATCTCAGGGACACCACAGGGATCCATGGACCACACTTTGATAACTACTGCTCCAAAATATTTTCACTTTTGGCAAGGATAAGATCCACTAGCTTCCACATAATATAAATAGCAATAAATCTAAGCAAAACACAACTCAAACAAACAAACAAACAACCCTCTTACCTTTGCCAAGACTAAAGACAAATGGTTCATTTCTATCATGACTGGAATCAAATTTCTTTCCAGTTGACAATTTCCCTTTGTAATGGACATAAACTTTGTCTCCAATCATTGGTGTTTCCTCACTATTTCCCACTCTCTTGACAATCTAGGAAAGACAAATGTCAAGAAAAAAGGAGGTTAAACATTTTTCTCTTAATCGGAGAATAAAAATGTCACTCAGTCCATGCCACATCACTCAGGCAGATTTGTAAACAACTGTCTGTCCTTTCTAAAGGCCTACCTCCCAGTTCTTGCAATAACCTTCACTGTTAGAAAACTGTCCTATACCACTAAATATTTAATACTACTGTTAACCACACTATTCTCTCAAAATAATAAACCAATAGAGCTTGTTTTATTGCTTTAATGCCCCATGTTTTGACACTAAAATCTCTGAAAACACAGAGCTAGTTCATGTACAAACTGAATTAGACCAAAAACATTAGTGGACTTTCAAAAACATTCAAAAGTAAGTCTGAAGCAAAGTTTCAAAGGTAAGATTTTTACTTCTCTCCTTTGCTAAAAACATTAGCTTCTGACTAGATTCCATTAGTTTGGTTTTATTTCAAAAAGCCCAATTTTCTGATATAACAGGTTATACTTCTTACTATCTGAAGAATATGCAATGTGTAAAAAAAAAAAAAGTTTGATATGATACTGAATAACTTGTGTTCTAGTAAAGGAAATGTCAGAAAGTTCCAAGTTGAAAAATATTTAACTATCATAAAATCCAGTATATTTATTTTGTTCTTGGCAGAGCAAGACACTAATAGAGTTGGTCAAGTTCTGGGAAAAGAAAATCAAATTCAGGCATGTGGTGTATAATTTATTCTGTCAATCACTTATGCCAAATTAATCATTTTTGCTAGATAACAGAGGATGGTAACTAAACATCTTTTGTGGGGAAGGGTCTGAATTTTTATCGAAAGAATGATCTGTTCCTGAATTCTTTCTTGAGATATAACCTCCTTGCTCCACCCTCATATCCTCACATAAACACTGTGAACTAAGATTCTACAACTTTCTTGGTTCAAAAGCCCAGACATTCTAAATGGAAAAAAAAAAATTGCAACTTCATAAAAAGCTGAACTTAATCAATTCAGTAAAGCTGCAGGATTACAAATTCAATATACAGAAATATGTTGTGTTTCTACACACAACAAAATATCTGAAAAGGAAATACTGTAGAGAAAATAATCCCAGAAATGCAAATGAATCAGAATGGCAATTATCAAAAAGACAGAAATAACAAGTATCGGTAAGGATGTGGAGAAAAGGGAACCTTGTGCATTGTTGGTGGGAATATACACTGGTACTGCTGTCATGAAAAGCAGTATGGAGGTTCCTCAAAATACTAAAAGTAGAACTACCACGTGATCCAACAATTCCACTTGTGGGTATTTATCCAAAAGAAATGAAAATATGAACTGAAAAAAGATATATGCAACCCCATGTTCACTGCATGTTCATTACATTAGCCAAGATATGAAAACTGCCTATGTTCACTGATAAATGAATGCATAAAGAAAAAAATATATATACATATATATGGTGACTTCCCTGGTGGTCCAGTGGCTAAGACTACATGCTCCCAAAGCAGGGAAAAGGGGTTCAATCCCTGGTCAGAGAACAAGATCTCGCATGCCACAACTAAGTCTCAGCACAGCCAAATAAATAAATATTAAATATATATATATATATGTTTGTATACACACACAATGGATTATTATTCTGTCATAAAAAATAATTAAATCTTGCCGTTTGTAATATGGATGGACCTTGAGGACATTATGCTAAGTGAGATAGGTCAGACACAGAAAAACAAATACCGTATGACCTCACTTACATATGGAATCCAAAAAGAAAAAAAAAAACAACAACCAAATTTACACATATACAGAGCAGAAACAGACTGGTGGTTGCCAGAGGTCAGAGTTTGAGGGGAGGGTGGGAGAAATGGGTAAAGGGAGTCGAAAGATACAAAATAAGTAAGCCATGTATGTAACGTACAGCAGGGTGTGACAGTTAATAATATTGTAATGCCTACTTGAAAGCTGCTAAGAAAATAGATCTAAAAAGTTCTCATCACAAAAAAATTTTTTAAACTATGTGTGGTGACAAATATTAACTAGAGTTACTGTGGTGACCATTTCATAATATATACCAATGTCAAATCATCATGTTGCACACCTGAAACTAATAAACTGTTAAATTCTACCTCAATAAAACTCTCATTCAAATAGCATCAAAAACTATCAAACAGTTAGGAATAAAGTTAATCAAGAAGGTAGAAGATTTGTACACTGAAAACTGCATGATTCTAATGGAAGGAACTGAAGAAGACACACATAAATGGAAAAGGCAGCCTATGTTCATGAATGAGGAGAATTAAAAACGCTAAAATGTCCATACCACTGAAAGACAACTACAGACTCAATGCAAGCCATATCAACTTTCCCATGGTATTTTTCACAGAAATAGAAGAACAGGCCCATGAAAGGCCCAAAATAGCCAAAGCAATCCCAAGAAAAAAGCTGGAGGCATCATATTTCCTGATTTCAAACTATATTACAAAGCTACAGTAATAAAAACAGACACATGGACCAATGGAACAGAATCAAGAACCCAAAAATAAACCTCAGCATACACAGTTAACTCCTATTTGACAAGGGAGCCAAGAATACTCAATGAGGAAGAGATAATCTCTTCAATAAAAAGTGCCAAGGAAAACTGGATAACCCCATGAAGAATAAAACTGGACCCCTATCTTACACCACTCACAAAACCTAACTCAAAATCAACAACAGACTTAAAACATAAGATTTGAAACTATACAAAACATGTGAAGGAAAACAAGGGGAAAACCTCCTTGACATTAATCCTGGCAGCAATTTTTTTGGATATGACACCAAAAGCACAAGCAACAAAAATAAATAGGTAGAATATCAAACTAAAAAGGTTCTGCACAGCAAAAGAAACAATCACCAAAATGAAAAGGCAACCTATGGGGTGGTAGAAAATATCCACAAACCATATATTTGATATCCAAAATATATACGGAACTCATGGTTATTACAAAAAAAAATCAACAAATAACAACTGTTAATAAGGATTTGGAGAAAAGGAAACCCTTGTGCACTACTGATAGGGATGTAAACTGGGACAGCCACTACGGAGAATGGTATGAACTTTCCTCAAAAAATTAAAACTAGAACTACCATATGGTCCAACAATTCCACTTCTGGGTATAAATCCAAAGGAAATGAAATTATTATCTCAAAGAAATACTGAATAGGGATGTGGTATATATATGTACTGTGTAGTGTTAGTTGCTCAGTTGTGTCTGACCCCACAGACTGTAGCCCTCCAGGCTCCTCTGTCCATGGGTTTCCCAGGCCAAAATTCTGAGGCAGGTTAGCTGGTTAGCTTCTCCAGGGGATCTTCCCAACACAGGGATCAATCCTGGATCTCCTGCATTGCAGGCAGATGCTTTACCTTCTGAGCCACCAGGGAAACCCATAGATATGTATAACAGAATATTGTTCACTCACAAGAAAGAAGGAAACCATACCATTTGTGACAACATGGATGTACTTTGAGGACATTATGCTAAGTGAAGTAAGTCAGAGAAACACATAAATGGTGTGATACCACATGTATGTGAAATCTAAAAAAGCTAAATTCACAGAAACAAAGAGCAGAATGATGGTTGCCAGAGGAAAAGGTTGCCATGAGGAGATGGTGGTCAAAGGGTACAAACTTCCAAGTCATAACATGAATTAAATTCTCAAGATCTAATGTACAGAATGGTGACTGTAATTAACAACAGTGTATTATATACTTGAGAACTGCTAAGAGAATAGATCTTAAATGTTCTCACCACAAAAAAGAAATGATAATTATCTGAGGTGATGAAGGGGTGAACTAAACCTTTTGTGGTAGTCATTTCGAAACATTTAAATGTATCAAATCATCACATTATACACCTTAAACTTACATAATGTTATATTTCATCTCAATACAGCTGGGAAAAAATAGTTATAATTTAAAAACTAAAAAGCTAATTTAAAAAAAAAAAACAGGAGAACCATTACTGCCCTTCTAGGGCTCAAGAGGAAAAAATGTTTCCAAAAATGTTAATCTAAGAGAAACCTCACAATATTCTGAAAGAGCTCATGTTCATGAACTGCATGTGGTACTGGGGAGCCTCGGCTGCCCTTGGAGGGCATCTGCATTTCTAGGACTATAACCAAGTAACTGGGCTGATGGAGTGAAGGGCACCCAGGGAGTCAACGCTGTTCACATGCACAGTAATACTGTGGTATTACTTCAGGTTTCCCCAACAAGCTGAGTTTAGTGCCTAAATCTGGAGTTGTCTTAAGAAAACAACCTAATCTCAATTCAGTTTAAAAATGTAAGCTCCATAAAGAAATTTTATATTACTGGGCTAGTTTCTGACTGACTTCCAAGATCTGCATTGGTCTTAAAAAAAAAAAAAAAAAATATATATATATATATATGTTAATAAGAGACAATTACAAACATGGCACTGTATTAAATGCTTTATATAATCTTAATTCTATGAGATAGGCAGTATTATTATTCAAATTTTACAAATGAGGAAACTTCTCACAGATATGTTACTAAATTGCCCTAGGTCATGGCAGTTAATAGACCTATTTAATCTTCTTGGGAAAAGCAAGAGAGTTCCAGAAAAACATCTATTTCTGCTTTATTGCCTATGCTAAAGCCTTTGACTGTGTGGATCACAATAAACTGTGGAAAATTCTGAAAGAGATGGGAATACCAGAACACCTGATCTGCCTCTTGAGAAATTTGTATGCAGGTCAGGAAGCAAGACTTAGAACTGGACATGGAACAATACACTGGTTTCAAATAGGAAAAGGGATTACGTCAAGGCTGTATATTGTCACCCTGCTTATTTAACTTATATGCAGGGTACATCATGAGAAACACTGGGCTGGAAGAAACACAAGCCGGAATCAAGATTGCCGGGAGAAATCTCAATAACCTCAGATATGCAGATGACACCACCCTTATGGCAGAAAGTGAAGAGGAACTCAAAAGCCTCTTGATGAAAGTGAAAGTGGAGAGTGAAAAAGTTGGCTTAAAGCTCAACATTCAGAAAACAAAGATCATGGCATCCGGTCCCATCACTTCATGGGAAATAGATGGGGAAGCAGTGGAAACAGTGTCAGACTTTATTTTTGGGGGCTCCAAAATCACTGCAGATGGTGACTGCAGCCATGAAATTAAAAGGCACTTACTCCTTGGAAGGAAAGTTATGACCAACCTAGATAGCATATTCAAAAGCAGAGACATTACTTAGCCAACAAAGGTCCGTCTAGTCAAGGCTATGGTTTTTCCAGTGGTCATGTATGGATGTGAGAGTTGGACTGTGAAGAAAGCTGAGCGCTGAAGAACTGATGCTTTTGAACTGTGGTGTTGGAGAAGACTCTTGAGAGTCCCTTGGACTGCAAGGAGATCCAACCAGGCCATTCTGAAGAAGATCAGCCCTGGGTGTTCTTTGGAAGGAATGATGCTAAAGCTGAAACTCCAGTCTTTTGGCCACCTCATGCGAAGAGTTGACTCATTGGAAAAGACTCTGATGCTGGGAGGGATTGGGGGCAGGAGGAGAAGGGGACGACAGAGGATGAGATGGCTGGATGGCATCAGTGACTCGATGGCTGTGAGTCTGAGTGAACTCCGGGAGTTGGTGATGGACAGGGAGGCCTGGCGTGCTGCGATTCATGGGGTCGCAAAGAGTCGGACACGACTGAGCGACTGATCTGATCTGAATCTTCTTTTTTTCTTCTCTGTTTTTTGGCCACTGTATAATCGTAAGGGATTTGATTTAGGTCATACCTGAATGGTCTAGTGGTTCTCCCCACTTTCTTCAATTTAAGTCTGAATTTGGCAATAAGGAGTTCATGATCTGAGCCACAGTCAGCTCCCAATTTTGTTTTTGCTGACTGTACAGAGCTTCTCCATCTTTGGTTGCAAAGAATATAATCAATCTGATTTCGGTACTGACCATCTGGTGATGTCCATGTGTAGAGTCTTCTCTTGTGTTGTTGGAAGAGGGTGTTTGCTATGACCAGTGCATTCTCCTGGCAAAACTCTGTTAGCCTTTGACGTGCTTTGTTTTGTACTCCAAGGCCAAATTTGCCTGTTACTCCAGGCGTTTCTTGACTTTCTACTTTTGCATTCCAGTCCCCTATAATGAAAAGGACATCTTTTTGGGGTATTAGTTCTAGAAGGTCTTGTAGGTCTTCATAGAACCGTTCAACTTCAGCTTCTTCAGCATTACTGGTCAGGGCACAGACTTGGATTACTGTGATATTGAATGGTTTGCCTTGGAAATGGACAGAGATCATGCTGTTGTTTTTGAGATTGCATCCAAGTACTGAATTTTGGACTCTTTTGTTGACTATCAGGGCTATTCCATTTCTTTAAGGGATTCTTGCCCACAGTAGTAGATATAATGGTCATCTGAGTTAAATTCACCCATTCTAGTTCATTGTAGTTTGCCAATCGCTAAAATGTCCAATGTTCACTCTTGCCATCTCCTGTTTGACCACTTCCAATTTGCCTTGATTCAGGGACCTAACATTCCAGGTTCCTAAGCATATTGCTCTTTACAGCATTGGACTTTACTTCCATCACAGGTCACATCCACAACTGGGTACTGTTTTCGCTTTAGCTCCGTCTCTTCATTCTTTCTGGAGTTATTTCTCCACTGATCTGCAGTAGCATATTGGGCACCTACTGACCTGGGGAGTTCATCTTTCAGTGTCCTTTCTTTTTGCCTTTTCATACTGTTCATATGGTTCTCAAGGCAAGAATACTGAAGTGGTTTGCCATTCTCTTCTCCAGTGGACCATCTTTTGTCAGAACTCTCCACCAAGACCCATCCGTCCTGGGTTGCCCTCCATGGCATGGCTCATGGCTTCACCGAGTTAGACAAGGGTGTGGTCCATGTGATCAGATTGGTTAGTTTTCTGTGATTGTGGTTTTCAGTCTGTCAGCCCTCTGATGGAGAAGGAAAAGCAGCTTATGGAAGCTTCCTGACGGGAGAGACAGGCTGAGGGTGAAACTGGGTCTTCTTCTGATGGACAGGGCCATGCTCAGTAAATCTTCAATCCAATTTTCTGTTGATGAGGGCTGTGTTCCTTCCCTGTTGTTTGATTTGAGGCCAAACTATGGAGGAGGTAATGAAGATAATGGTGACCTCCTTCGAAAGGTCCACGCACTGCTGCAGTCAGTGCCCTAAACCCTGCAGTAGGCTACCACCGACCCACGCCTCCATCAGAGACTCCTGGACACTCACAGGCAACTCTGGGTCACTCTCTTGTGGGGTCACTGCTCCTTTCTCCTGGGTCCTGGTGTGCACAAGGTCTTGTTTGTGCCCCCCAGGAGTCTGTTTCCCCAGTCCTGTGTAAGTTCTGGCAGCTCTACGGTGGGATTAATGGTGACCTCCTCCAAGAGGGCTTATGCCATTCCCAAGTCTACTGCACTTAGAGCCCCTGCCCCAGTCCACTGCTGACCCATACCTCCACAGGAGACACTCAAACACAGTTCTGGCTCAGTCTCTGTGGGGTCTCTGGGTCCTGGTGCATACAAGGCTTGTCTGAGACCTCCGAGTGTCTCTGACAGGTATGGGGTTTAAGTTTAAACACAATTTCACCCCTCCTACCATCTTGCCCTCTGCCCTTGCACATGGAGTATCTTTTTTTGGTGGGATTCAATACTCTCCTGTTGACAGTTGTTCAGTAGCGAGTTGTAATTTTGGAGTTCTAGCAGAAGATGATGAGTTCACGTCTTTCTACTCCACCATCTTAGTTTGTAGAATCCCTTATGATTATACCGTGGAAGTGACAAATAGATTAAAGGGATCAGATCTGATACAGTGCCTGAAGAACTATGGATGGAGGTTCATGACATTGATAACAGGCAGTGATCAAGACCAACCCCAAGAAAAAGAAACGCAAAAAGGCAAAATGGATGTCTGAGGAGGCCGTACAAATAGTTGAGAAAAGAAGCTAACGGTAAAGGAGAAGAGGAAAGATATACTAATTTGAATGCAGTGTTCCAAAGAATAGCAAGGAGAGATAAGAAAGTCTTCCTCAGTGATCAATGCAAAGAAACAGGAAAACAACAGAATGAGAAAGACTAGCGAGCTCCTCAAAAAAATTAGAGATACCAAGGGAGCATTTCATGCAAAGATGGGCACAATAAAGGACAGAAATCGTATGGACCTAATAGAAGCAGCAGATATTAAGAAGAGGTAGCAAGAATACACAGAAGAACTATACAAAAAAGATCTTCATGACCCAGATAACCACGATGGTGTCATCACTTACCTAGAGCCAGACATCCTGGAATGCAAAGTCAAGCGGCCCTTAGGAAGCTTCACTACGAACAAAGCTAGTGGGGGTAATGGAATTCCAGCTGAGCTCTTTCAAATCCTGAAAGATGACACTGTGAAAGTGCTGCACTCAATATGCCAGCAAATTTGGAAAACTCAGCAGTGGCCACAGGACTGGAAAAGGTCAGTTTTCATTTCAATCCCAAAGAAAGGCAATGCCAAAGAATGCTCAAACTACCGCACAATTTGCACTCATCTCACATGCTAGCAAGGTACTGCTCAAAACTCTCCAAGCTAGGCTTCAGCAGTACGCGAACTGTGAACTTCCAGATGTTCAAGCTGGATTTAGAAAATGCAGAGAACCAGAGGTCAAATTGCCAACATCTGCTGGATCAGTCAAAAAAGCAAGAGAGTTCCAGAAAAACATCTACTTCTGCTTTATTGACTACGCCAAAGCCTTTGACTGTGTGAATCACAACAAACTGTGGAAAATCCTTAAAAGAGATGGGAATACCAGACCACTTGACCTGCCTCCTGAGAAATCTGTATGCAGGTCAAGAAGCAACACTTAGAACTGGACATGGAAAAACAGACTGGTTCAAAATTGGGAAAGGAGTACATCAAGGTTGTACATTGTCACCCTGCTTATTTAACATATGCAGAGTACATCATGCAAAATGCTGAGCTGGATGAAGCACAAGCTGGAATCAAGATTGCTGGGAGAAATACCAATAACCTCAGATATGCAGATGACACCACCCTTATGGCAGAAAGCGAAGAAGAACTAAAGAGTCTCTTGATGAAAATAAAAGAGGAGAGTGAAAAAGTTGGCTTAAAACTCAACATTCAGAAAACTAAGATCACGGTTTCCGATCCCATCACTTCATGACAAATAGTTGGGGAAACAGTGCAGACTTTTTTGGGGGGCTCTAAAATCACTGCACATGGTGACTGTAGACATGAAATTAAGAGACACTTACTCCTTTAATATGCTGTCTATACACAGACAGCATATTAAAAAAGCAGAGAAATTACTTTGCCGACAAAGGTGAGAATGGTCAATGCTATCATTTTTCCAGTAGTCATGTATGGATGTGAGAGTTGGACTATAAAGAAAGCTGAGCACTGAAGAACTGATGCTTTTGAACTGTGGTGCTGAATACTCTGTTGAGTCCATCAGACTGCAAGGAGATCCAACCAGTCAATCCTAAAGGAAATCAGTCCAGAATATTCATTGGAAGGACTGATGCTGAGGCTGAAACTCCAACTCTTTGGCCACCTGACACGAAGAACTGACTCACTGAAAAGAAAGCCTGATGCTGGGAAAGATCAAAGGCGGGCAGAGAAGGTGACGAAAGAGGATGAGACAGCCGCATGGCATCACTGACTAGATGGACATGAGTTTGAGTAAGCTCCGGATGCTGGTGATGGACAGGGAAGCCTGGCATGCTGCAGTCCATGGGGTCACAAAGAGTCAGACACGACTGAGCAACTGAACTGAACTGATTTTTTGGCCGTGCTGCACAGCATGCAAGACCTGAGTTCCCTGACCAGGGATCGAACCTGTGCTCCTGCAGTAGTCTGGTGTCTTAACCACTGGACTATTAGGGAAGTCCACAGACCTATTTAATCTTAACCAAAAGCCCTATGGTGAAACCTGAGGCTTTAGACAGTGATAGATGGTAAGATTTAAAGGGTTTACAATCTCAAAATGTTTCTTACAGGCCTAAAAATCTTATTGGATTTACTCCCTAGAACAAAGCAGGGCCTGAGGCAAGTTGTTCTCTGCACCAGTGCTCTGAAAAGATAAAAGAGCAGAAGATAACAACCTGCAGAATTTCCATGGTCTTGAGAGGCATTCTGGAGTTTGGGATGAGTAATTCACACATCATGGTCAACAAAAGACTCCGAAATGCAGTACTTGGATGTAATTTCAAAAATGACAGAATGATCTCTGTTCGTTTCCAAGGCAAACCATTCAATACCACAGTAATCCAAGTCTATGCCCCAACAAGTAACACTGAAGAAGCTGAAGTTGAACAGTTCTAGGAAGACCTACAAGACCTTTTAGAACTAACACCCAAAAAAGATGTCCTTTTCATTATAGGGGACTGGAATGCAAAAGTAGGAAGTCAAGAAACACCCGGAGTAACAGGCAAATTTGGCCTTGGAGTACAGAATGAAGCAGGGCAAAGGCTAATAGAGTTTTGCCAAGAAAATGCACTGGTCATAGCAAACACCCTCTTCCAACAACACAAGAGAAGACTCTACACATGAACATCACCAGATGGTCAACACCGAAATCAGACTAATTATATTCTTTTCAGCCAAAGATGGAGAAGCTCTATACAGTCAACAAAAACAAGACCAGGAGTTGACTGTGGCTCAGATCATGAACTTCTTACAGGCAAATTCAGATTGAAATGGAAGAAAGTAGGGAAAACCACTAGACCATTCAGGTATGACCTAAATCAAATCCCTTATGATTATACAGTGGAAGTGAGAAATAGATTTAAGGGCCTAGATCTGATAGAGTGCCTGATGAACTATGAACAGAGGTTCGTGACATTGTACAGGAGACAGGGATCAAGACCATCCCCATGGAAAAGAAATGCAAAAAAGCAAAATGGCTGTCTGGGGAGGCCTTACAAATACCTGTGAAAAGAAGAGAACCAAAAAGCAAAGGAGAAAAGCAAAGACATAAGCATCTGAATGCAGAGTTCCAAAGAATAGCAAGAAGAGATAAGAAAGGCTTCCTCAGTGATCAATGCAAAGAAATAGAGGAAAACAACAGAATAGTAAAGACTAGAGATCTCTTTAAGAAAATTAGAGGGAACCAAATGTACCAAGGGAACACTTCATGCAAAGATGGCCACAATAAAGGACAGAAACGCTATGGACCTAACAGAAGCAAAAGATATTAAGAAGAGGTGGCAAGAATACACAGAAGAACTGTACAAAAAAGATCTTTATGACCAAGATAATCACGATGGTGTGATCACTGACCTAGAGCCAGACATCCTGGAATGTGAAGTCAGGTGGGCCTTAGAAAGCATCATTACGAACAAAGCTAGTGGAGGTGATAGAATTTCAGTGGCGCTATTCCAAATCCTGAAAGATGATGCTGTGAAAGTGCTGCAGTCAATATGTCAGCAAATTTGGAAAACTCAGCAGTGGCCACAGGACTGGAAAAGGTCAGTTTTCATTCCGATCCCAAAGAAAGGCAATGCCAAAGAATGCTCAAACTACTGCACAATTGCACTCATCTCACACGCTGGTAAAGTAATGCTCAAAATTCTCCAAGCCAGGCTTCAGCAATATGTGAACCGTGAACTTCCAGATGTTCAAGCCAGTTTTAGAAAAGGCAGAGGAACCAGAGATCAAATTGCCAACATCTGCTGGATCATCGAAAAAGCAAGAGAGCTCCAGAAAAACATCTATTTCTGCTTTATTGACTATGCCAAAGCCTTTGACTCTACGGATCACAATAAACTGTAGAAAATTCTGAAAGAGATGGGAATACCAGACCACATGACCTGCCTCTTGAGAAACCTGTATGCAGGTCAGGAAGCAAGAGTTAGAACTGGACATGGAACAACACACTGGTTCCAAATAGGAAAAGGAGTACATCAAGGCTGTATATTGTCACCCTGCTTATTTAACTTCTATGCAGAGTACATCATGAGAAACACTGGGCTGGAAGAAGCACAAGCTGGAATCAAGATTGCCAGGAGAAATATTAATAACCTCAGATATGCAGATGACACCACCCTTATGGCAGAAAGTGAAGAAGAACTAAAAAGTCTCTTGTGAAAGTGAAAGTGGAGAGTGAAAAAGTTGGCTTAAAGCTCAACATTCAGAAAACAAAGATCATGGCATCTGGTCCCATCATTTCATGGGAAATAGATGGGGAAACAGTGGAAACAGTGTCAGACTTTATTTTGGGGGGGCTCAAAAATCACAGCAGATGGTGACTGCAGCCATGAAATTAAAAGACGCTTCTTCCTTGGAAGGAAAGTTATGACCAACCTAGATAGCATATTGAAAAGCAGAGACATTACTGTGCCAACAAAGGTCCATCTAGTCAAGGCTATGGTTTTTCTAGTGGTCACGTATGGATGTGAGAGTTGGACTGTGAAGAAAGCTGAGCACCGAAGAATTGATGGTTTTGAACTGTGGTGTTGGAGAAGACTCTTGAGAGTCCCTTGGACTGCAAGGAGATCCAACCAGTCCGTTCTGAAGATCAGCCCTGGGATTTCTTCGGAAGGAATGATGCTGAAGCCGCAACTCCAGTCCTTTGGCCACCTCATGCGAAGAGTTGACTCATTGGAAAAGACTGATGCTGGGAGGGATTGGGTGCAGGAGGAGAAGCGGGCGACAGAGGATGAGATGGGCGGATGGCATCACTGACTCGATGGACGTGAGTCTGAATGAACTCTGGGAGTTGGTGTTGGACAGGGAGGCCTGGCGTGCTGCGATTCATGGGGCAGCAAAGAGTCGGACACGACTGAGCAACTGAACTGAACTGAACTGAATTCACAGAGCTACAAGGTTGAAAGCCCTCTGAATGAAGATAGCATGGTACACATCTATAATGCTAAAGTCTTTATTTTACAGGTCTTCAAACTTTGGCTTAGCATATAGCAAGCAAATAGTAAAACATGTATATTCAGAAGAGATTGATGTTTGTGAATATGTGAAGAAAGCTTTCACGTAAGCAAGATTAGCCAAAACAAACTAAAAGAAAAAATCTCATTTGCTACTGATAACATAGGTTATATTAAAACTCAGCTTACTGATAATATTTAAATAGTTCAATCTTTTCAGCAAAAAAATTAACCTTACAAAACCTGAATACATCACAACAGTGTAGGAGAAAAAAGAACTTACTATGACTAAAGCCATTTAACCTCTCTATTATATGGAATAACAACACATATATCTTCCATATATAAATGGAAGAATCAAATGTGCTCTGTCTCAAAAGACCTCTGTGAGGTTTAAAAAAAAACCACTTGTAAACATAGTTACAGAGTGAAAAAAGTGTTTTTAAGGAGGAACACTAATTCAAAAGTGAGATACATTCTCTGATTAAACCTCAAAAAAATGTTTTCATTACACACAGGAACTCTATGTAAAAAACAAATCCTTTTGAACTTTTCAAGTCAACTTTTTTTTCCTTTAAGAAAGTTTTTTTTTAAATTGTCATTAACTAGTTTTAATATTGGAGAAGGCAATGGCACCCCACTCCAGTACTCTTGCCTGGAAAATCCCACAGAGAGAGGAGCCTGGTAGGCTGCAGTCCATGGGGTCGCTAAGAGTCGGACACGACTGATCGACTTTACTTTCACTTTTCACTTTCATGCATTGGAGAGGGAAATGGCAACCCACTCCAGTGTTCTTGCCTGGAGAATCCCAGGGACGGGGCAGCCTGCTGGGCTGCCGTCTATGGGGTCACACAGAGTTGGACACGACTGAGGTGACTTAGCAGCAGCAGCTTTAATATACTTAAATATTAAAATAATTGCCCATTTATACTCTGGTGAGAATAGAGAGAGACAGTCTTTTTGGAGTCAGACATAACATAAATCCTCAGACCTGCATTTACTGAGATATATGATTTGGGGCAAGTTAATTTACATAGCTGGCCCTCAGCTTTACTATCTGTAATCTGGGATTAAAAATAAACCTGCAGTTATAAAGACCAAATGAGAATTTAGCTGTAGCGTTTGGTACTTGGTAAGCCTCAATAAACATAATCCATCTCAATGCTCAGTTGCTCAGTCATGTTTGACTCTTTGCAATCCCATGGACTGTAGTCCACCAGACTCCTCTGTCCATGGGATTCTCTAGGCAAGAATACTGGAGTGGGTTGCCATTTCCCCCTCCAGGGGATCTTCCGAACCCAGAGATGGAACCCACGTCTCTTCCGTCTCCTGCATGGTCAGGCAAATTCTTTACAACTGCACCACTTGGGAAGCCCCAATCCATCTACACCTCCAGCCAAAAACAAAAAAAGATTTTTATTAACAATCTTTCCAGATAGCAAATTTCCTTACATGTCATGGCCTCACCTTTAATACTCCTCTATCTTTTTTGGAGGTAATATCCTCTCCCTGTTCAGCAACAGCTGCTGCAGGGCTTTCTCCATTGTTCTTGGCAGCTTCATCAGTAGTCATTGTCTTTTAAAAGTAGAAAACCTGCTGAGAAGAAACAAATTTTAGCTAGGAGATGTATCACTTCATTATGTATCTTAAAATGCCCCTAGAAGCAGAGCTTTACCTGACCCAAGATTTACATAGGGCCAATAAGGTTAAACACCAAAAAGGAAAATAAAAACGTTTGCTATGAGCATGTACTGACGTCATGAGGCATGTAAATAAAACATCATCCAAATCTTCAATTTCCCATCTAGCTCTGGTCCCAAATTAGAGAGCAGCACAAGTCAGGCTTGGCAGTGATTATATTCCTTAGTATGATTACACATTGAGAAGTAGTCCTTTCAGAACTTGAAAATGTCCTTTTCCTACAACCATATTCTTGACAGAGAATTAAGAACTTATCAGGTGATCTGATAAAAGAAACAGCAATCTATCACAGTGGAAAATAGGACAAGACTTTAGAAAATGATAGACCCCAGTCTGAGCCTCAGTTCCATGTCCATAGTTCATAGTTACTATGAGGCATTAAGGAGATAACAAATGTTAAGGGATGAGCGCAAAGTCATAACCGAAAAATGTAAACATTTATCATGACGATCATTGGTTCTTTTGTAGAGCCACATTTTTCATTTCCTGCTCAAATTTTCCTACAGAATGATGTTCTTCTCTACCATGGCACTCAACGCCTTCCACAACATGACCTTAACCTATGTTTCAGGTCGAGCCTCCAGTACTTTCTTTACTTTCTCACATGTGGCTCACGCTCTAGCCAAACCAGACCAGGCTTCTCCTGCAACAAGTCCTGTGCTTTCCCATCTCCATACTTTGGGCATTCTTTTTCTTTCCCATTCTTCCCTTCATTGTACCTTCCCTCAAATGCTACCTTCATTGTACCAACTTTAACCTTCTATTTTGCAGTTGTCTGCCCTTTACTTTCTTAGCTCTTCCATTGATTTGCATTCTATAATATATTCATAAGAAGACACACAGTGTTTCAGGTACACAAGGTGATTCAGTTATACATATACACATATATTATTTTTGAAATTATTTTCCATTATAGGTTATTACTAGACACTGACTGTTATGACCAACCTAGATAGCATATTAAAAAGCAGAGACATTACTTTGCCAACAAAGGTCCGTCTAGCCAAGGCTATGGTCATGTTTTTCTACTGGTGAGAGTTGGACTGTGAAGAGTTGGACTGTGAGAGTTGGACTGTGATGTGAGAGTTGGACTGTGAAGAAAGCTGAGCACCGGAGAATTGATGCTTTTGAACTGTGGTGTTGGGAAGACTCTTGAGAGTCCCTTGGATTGCAAGGAGATCCAACCAGTCCATTCTAAAGGAGATCAGTCCTGGGTGTTCATTGGAAGGACTGATGCTGAAGCTGAAACTCCAGTATTTTGGCCACCTGATGTGAAGAGTTGACTCATTGGAAAAGACTCTGATGCTGGAAGGCACTGGGGGCAGGAGGAAAAGGGGACAACAGAGGATGAGAAGGGCGGATGGCATCATGGACTCGATGGACATGAGTTTGAGTGAACTCCGGGAGTTGGTGATGGACAGGGAGGCCTGGAGTGCTGCAATTCATGGGGTGGCAAAGAGCTGGACACGACTGAGCGACTGAACTGACTATATAGTTCCCTGTGCTATACAGTAAACCTTTGTTGTTGTTGCATATCTATTTTTTTAATTAGAAATCTAGCATTCTATTCATACTAAGTCAAACAAGTAGAATCAAAATGTCATAAAATTTATAGTTAGGCAAAAATTCTAAGTTTTCTGAAATATATATACTATACATATTGTTTTTACATATATGTATACAAACTTTTCTACTAGTTGATAAAGGCTTAAGAAAGAACATCAAAAAACAAAAAAGAAGAGATGGAAAAACTGGAAAACAAACTAAATGAAATGGGAGCACTGAATATGAAACAGAAAAAGTGGAACAAACGAGATAAAAGTAAAAGATCATCATGTAGTTCAGTTGTTTCCAAACATGGCTGCTCATTAGAAACATATCTGGAGCTCTGAAGAAAAAAAGCAATACCTGGGCATTTTTATTTTTCAAAAATTCCAATAATTCTGATATACATCTGGATTTTAAAAAGTGATTACAGGTTTTTCTATTAAACGGTAGTTTTGGTGATATAGAGTTCTGTTGTTTTTCTGTTGACCAGTCATAATACAATGGTATTAAGAGTTGCACAATCACAATAGTAAAAGATGTTTATCAGTTTTCACAATCAAAACAAACAAACAAAAAGAACAGTTTTCACACTCAATAGCCAGACCAAAAATAGAAGATTATTACAACTGCAAGCCATAATGGAAACATGACTGACCTGGCACTATAAAATAATTATACAATCTGGGGGGTGGTCAAGCAGAGTAAAGTGGTAAGTAGAATTGCATACATGCACATTTTCTCACCTGCCCAGCCAATCTATGTCTGGTGCATTTAATCCATTTACATTTAAGGTAATTATCAATATGTAAGATCCATTACCATTTTCTTAACTGTTTTGGGTTTATTTTCTGCAGGTCTCTTCCTTCTGTTTCCCGCCTAGAAAAGTTCCTTTAGCATTTGTTGTAAAGCTGGTTTGGTGGTGCTAAATTCTCTTAACTTTTGATTGTCTGGAAAGCTTTTGATTTCTCCATCAAATCTGAAGGAGAGTCTTATTGGGTAGAGTATTCTTGGTTGTCGGTTCTTCCTCTTTCATCACTTTAAAGTGCCATTCCCTTCTGGCTTGCAGAGTTTCTGGTGAAAAATCAGCTGATAGCCTGATGGGAGTTCCCCTATATGTCATTTTTCCCTTGTTGCTTTTAATATTTTATGTCTTTAATTTTTGTCAGTTTGATTACTATGTCTTCGTGTGTTCCTCCTTGGATTTATATCCTGCCTGGGACTCTCCACTTCCTGGACTGCTATTTCCTTCCCCATGTTAAGGAGTTTTCAACTATCATCTCTTCACATATTTTCTCAGGTATTCTCTTTCTCTTCTCTTTCTGGGACCCCTATAAAGTGAATGTTGGTGCATTTAATGTCCCAGAGATCTTTTAGGCTGTCTTCAATTCTTTTCATTCTTTTTTCTATATTCTGTTCTGCGGCAGTGGTTCCACCATTCTGTCTTCCAGGCCATTTATCCTTTCTTCTGCCTTAGGTATTCTGCTATTGATTCCTTCTAGTGTATTTATTTTTTTGTCTGTTCTTTAGTTCTTCTCAGTTCAGTTGCTCTTTTGTGTTCACCTCTTTGTGACCCCATGGACTGTAGCACGTCAGGCTTTCCTGTCCATCACCAACTCCTGGAGCTTATTCAAACTCATATTCATGGAGTCAGTGATGCCATTCAACCATCTCATCCTCTGTCATCCCTTCTCCTCCTGCCTTCAATCTTTCCCAGCATCAGGGTCTTTTCCAGTGAGTCAGTTCTTCATATCATGTGGCCAAACTATTGGAGCTTCAGCATCAGTCCTTCCAATGAATATTCAGGACTGATTTCCTTTAGGATTGACTGGTTCGATTTCCCTGCAGTCCAAGAGACTCTCAAGAGTCTTCTCCAACACCACAGTTCAAAAATATGAAGTCTTCAGCACTCAGCTTTCTTTATGGTCCAATTCTCACATCCATACATGACTACCGGAAAAACCATAGCTTTGACTAGAAGGGCCTTTGTCAGTGAAGTAATGTCTCTATTTTTTAATATGTTGTCTAGGTTGGTCATAGTTTTTCTAACTTGGGGCAAGCATCTTTTAATTTCATGACTGCAATTACCATCTGCAGTGATTTTGGAGCCCCCCAAAATAAGTCTGTCACTGTTTCCATTGTTTTCCCACCTATTTGCCACAAAGTGATGGGACTCGATGCCATGATCTTCATTTTTTGGATGCTGAGTTTTAAGCCAGTTTTTCTCTCTCCTCTTTCACCTTTACGAAGAGGCTCTTTAGTTCTTCTTCACTTTCTGCCATAAGAGTGGTATCATCTGCATATCTGAGGTTACTGATATTTCTCCCAGCAATCTTGATTCCAGCTTATGCTTCACCCAGACCAGCATTTTCCATGACATACTGCCATGATCTTCATTTTCTGAATGCTGAGCTTTAAGCCAACTTTTTCACTCTCCACTTTCACTTTCATCAAGAGGCTTTTTAGTTCCTCTTCACTTTCTGCCATAAGGGTGGTGTCATCTGCATATCTGAGGTTATTGAGATTTCTCCCGGCAATCTTGATTCTAGCTTGTGCTTCTTCCAGTCCAGCGTTTCTCATGATGTACTCTGCACAGAAGTTAAATAAGCAGGGTGACAACATACAGCCTTGACGTACTCCTTTTCCTATTTGGAACCAGTCTGTTGTTCCATGTCCAGTTCTAACTGTTGCTTCCTGACCTGCATACAGATTTCTCAAGAGGCAGATCAGGTAGTCTGGAATTCCCATCTTTTTCAGAATTTTCCACAGTTTATTGTGATCCACACAGTCAAAGGCTTTGGCATAGTCAATAAAGCAGAAATAGATGTTTTTCTGGAACTCTCTTGCTTTTACCATGGTCCAGCGGATGTTGGCAATTTCATCTCTGGTTCCTCTGCCTTTTTTAAAACCAGCTTGAACATCAGGGAAGTTCACGGTTCACATATTGCTGAAACCTGACTTGGAGAATTTTGAGCATTACTTTACTGGCATGTGAGATGAGTGCAATTGTGTGGTAGTTTGAGCATTCTTTGGCATTGCCTTTCTTTGGGATTGGGATGAAAACTGACCTTTTCCAGTCCTGTGGCCACTGCTGAGTTTTCCAAATTTGCTGGCATATTGAGTGCAGCACTTTCACAGCATCATCTTTCAGGATTTGAAATAGCTCAACTGGAATTCCATCACCTCCACTAGCTTTGTTCGTAGTGATGCTTTTTAAGGCCCACTTGACTTCACATTCCAGGATGTCTGGCTCTAGGTGAGTGATCACACCATTGTGATTATCTGGGTTGTGAAGATCTTTTTTGTACAGTTCTTCTGTGTATTCTTGCCATCTCTTCTTAATATCTTCTGCTTCTCTTAGGTCCATACCATTTCTGTCCTTTATCAAGTCCCATCATTTCATGGGAAATAGATGGGGAAACAGTAGAAACAGTGTCAGACTTTATTTTGGGGGGCTCCAAAATCACTGCAGATGGTGGCTGCAGCCATGAAATTAAAAGACGCTTACTCCTTGGAAGGAAAGTTATGACCAACCTAGATAGCATATTCAAAAGCAGAGACATTACTTTGCCAACAAAGGTCCATCTAGTCAAGGCTACGGTTTTTCCTGTGGTCATGTATGGATGTGAGAATTGGACTGTGAAGAAGGCTGAGCGCCGAAGAATTGATGCTTTTCAACTGTGGTGTTGGAGAAGACTCTTGAGAGTCCCTTGGACTGCAAGGAGATCCAACCAGTCCGTTCTGAAGGAGATCAGCCCTGGGATTTCTTTGGAAGGAATGATGCTAAAGCTGAAACTCCAGTACTTTGGCCACGTCATGCAAAGAGTTGACTCATTGGAAAAGACTGATGCTGGGAGGGATTGGGGGCAGGAGGAGAAGGGGATGACAGAGGATGAGATGGCTGGATGGCATCACTGACTTGATGGACATGAGTCTGGGTGAACTCTGGGAGTTGGTGATGGACAGGGAGGCCTGGCATGCTGCGATTCATGGGGTCGCAGAGTCGGACATGACTGAGCGACTGGACTGAAATGACTGCAAATAAGCAGGGTGACAATATACAGCCTTGACGTACTCCTTTCCCAATTTGGAACCAGCCTGTTGTTCCATGTCCAGTTCTAAGTATTGCTTCTTGACCTGCATACAGATTTCTCAGGAGGCAGGTCAGGTGGTCTGGTATTCCTATCTCTTTTAAGGATTTTCCACAGTTTGTTGTGATCCACACAGTCAAAGGCTTTGGCATAGTCAATAAAGCAGAAATAGATGTTTTTCTGGAACTCTCTTGCTTTTTCGATGATCCAATGGATGTTGGCAATTTGATCTCTGGTTCCTCTGCCTTTTCTAAATCCAGCTTGAACATGTGGAAGTTCTCGGTTCACATACTGTTGAAGCCTGGCTTGGAGAATTTTGAGCATTACTTTGCTAGTGTGTGAGCTAAGTACAATTGTGCAGCAGTTTGAAAATTCTTTGGCATTGTCTTTCTTTGGGATTGGAATAAAAACTGACCCTTTCCAGTCCTGTGGCCACTGCTGATTTTTCCAAATTTGCTGGCATATTGAGTACAGCACTTTCACAGCATCATCTTTTAGGATTTCAAATAGCTCAGCTGGAATTCTATCACCTCCACTAGCTTAGTTCTTCTAGGTCTTTGATAAAACATTTCTTCATCTTCTCCATTTTTTCCCCAAGATTCTGGATTATCTTCACTATCACTACTCTGAATTCTTTTCTGGAAGGTTGCCATCTCCACTTCATTTAGTTGTTTTTCTGGGGTTTTATCTAGTCCCTTCATCTGGGACATAACTTTCTGCTTTTTCATTCTAATGAACTTTCTGTAATGTGCTTTTTGTTTTAGCTGCTGTGGGACTGTGGTTCTTCTTGCTTCTTCTGTCTGACCTCTGATGGAGGAGGCTAAGAGGCTTGTGTAAGCTTCCTGATGGGAGGGACTGGTGGTGGGAAAAACTGAGTCTTGCTCTGATGAGCATGGCCTTACTCAGTAAAGCTTTAGTCCAACTATCTGCTGATAAGTGGGGTTGCACTCCCTCCCTGGCAGTTGTTTGGCCTGAGACAAATCAGCCCTGGGCTCTATAGTACAGTTAACAGGGACCTTCAAAAGGGCTTACACCAAGGGGGACATTGCCCCCGTCCCTGTGGCAAGGCCCTGCCAACCCACGCCTGCACAGGACACCCTCCAACACCAGCAGGTAGTTTTGGTTCAGCCTCCTGTGGAGCCACTTGCTCCTTTCTTCTAGACCTTGGTGTGCACAAGATTTTGTTTGTGCCCTCCAAGACTGGAGTCTCTGTTTCCCCCAGTCCTGTGGAGGTCTTGTAATCCAATACTGCTGGCCTTCAGGGTCAGATTTCCTGGGGATCCCCAGTCCCTTTGTTGGATCCCCAGCTCACCCACCTGGCAGGTATGGGATTTTATTTTATCATGATTGCACCCATCCTACCATCACGCTACAGCTTCTTCTTTGTCTTTGGACATGGGATATCTTTTTTTGGTCAGTTACATCGTCCTCCTATAAATGGTTGTTGAACAGCTAGTTGGGATTTTGGTGTTCTTGCAGATGAGCACACATCCTTCTAGTCTGCCATCTTGAACCAGAAGGCCCAGATTTAAGAGATCCCTAAGAGCAGGGCCATGGTTTGTCCTTATTTAGATTCTCCAGAACACCTCTACCTTTTAGACTGATAAGACAGAAAGGGCAAAGAATTTGGAGCTCCTTACAAGCTGTGTGATGTTGTTTACTTTTAATTTCTCCAAGCCTTTTATCTCTACCTGTGTAATCAGAATAACAGTAACATCTCCTTTCACAGAGTGACTTTCTGGATTAAATGATATGATGTTTATGTTAAAAGTATACTAGCTCTTATTATCATCAATCATCTAAAATGACAGACACCTTTTCATGCAAGGCAAATACTGAAAAGCTAATCAACAAACAAAAAACATCTCACTGCCTGCTGTCATGATGAATTTCCTAACAGCTCTAGTGGCTGAGCAGGAAAAGTCAAGACTTAGTAACTTCCACAGTTATTCGTTATTAGGCTAATAATGGACGTTAAGGTTCCCTAAGTCACTGTGGGATCCTCTTGCCTACACAGTCAAAAAGAACTATTTTATACTTGTGACAAATGTCTTATTGATAAAACTGATGATTAAACAACTAAATGTATCTTAACTCACTTCCAGTTGACCTAAACTTACTTCAATGTCAACAAAGACACAAATCAAACTTTGCTGTACTCAAAAATCTTCAAAGAGAACACCAAAAACCAGGGGCTAAGCCCCTTTGCTTTATTTACTAGTACAGTTTATACCAGACACCAAAGATCCAAATGCTTGGCTCAGGGTAAGGGAAAGGTCAGAACAAAGTGTTCTCAAACAAACAACAACAAAAACTAAGTACCTAGTTGTTGTATGTGATGCTGGGCAAGACAGGAAAATTAGATGAACAAGATTTGTACCCAAATTCCAGTAACCTACCACTCACAAAACACTTCTCTCATGCATAGAAATTTGCAGAAAGCGCTTCAAAAACAGGGAGAAAAGATCTTTTAAACATTTTGGAGGTCGGGCTTTACAGATACATTGACATCCATCAGTAAACCCCTAGGAAAACCACATCAATAAACAAGTTAAAACCATCAAGTGAGAGGTTATTAGGGAACAGGACAGTCAGAGGGTCTTGAAGCATGACCCTACAGACTACTTATACTTAAAAAAAGGAAAAGGGCTTTCCAGTGGAGTGGTCTGATCACACAAGTAACCTACATAGTGACCAAACTCTGCATCTTCTTTAACACAGGCTGGTGTATCACTGTGCCTCCTGCTGTGATGTAATAGGAAGTATACAAGTGGTATTCCTACCAAAAATGTTTAACCTGAAACTAAGCAAGAAGAAAAGACAAAAGTAGGGTGTAGAACATTCTACAAGACAACTGGCTTAGACTCCTCAAAATGTTAATGTTATAAAAGAAAAAACATTTAAAGAAAGGAAAGGGGCCTGCTCTGGTTTAAAAAGACTAAAGAGACACAACTACCAAATGCAATGTGTGATCCTTGGCTAGATATCGGATTAGGAGGAACAAAAATTTACAGAAGCAAATTTTGAGGAAAATTTGGAAAAACAGACTATATATTACCTTACCATTGTTGTATAATGTTAGCTTTCTAGAGTGTGATATAGTATTGTGGTTCTGTATAGAATAATCTCCTCATTCTTAGTGGAGACATACTGAAGCATTTAGGGATGAGGTGCCATGACGTGTGCCTCGTACTTTCAAATTATTGACGGCCTGTGTGAGCACAAACAGCTAAAAACAAAGCATTCAGAAAGCACGAACGCAACACATCCAAAGGCAAGGCCTTTCTTCTGAATGTTCGTCATTTGGTGTTCAGCTAAACTTTCAGATGAAAACTCTGTGATTCAAAAAAACATTTCCTTTTGGTTCTAACCCTCCCCTTTAGAAACAGTGGCTTGCTCAAATTCAAATAAATAGGGAACTTGTATACATTGATTTGCAAGCTTTACAAATCTCAGTTGATAAAAGAATTTGCTCTTCAGTTTTGGTTCTAACACTTGAAGGGATACAAATAACCTTCATGATCTGAAAATGATTTTGACCAGTATGGAGTCCACGTGAAAAGAAGTAGCACAAATAATTAAAACACAAAGATAAAAACCAAACTAAAGCTTTGTTGAACTTTCAAAGGCAGATGAATCTGGAAGAATAAATAAATAAACTGAACTTTCTAAGTATTTACCCTTAATTCCAGTTATGCCATCTGATACAGATTTTTGAATCAGACAAAACAAATAAAAACTTCTCTGATCCAGTGTTACATGAAAAAAAGGCTGTAAGAACAGATAATTCCTAAAAACCAACTGGACACACTGAGAAAGTTTCACTTTTTTTATAAGAGAGCTGTGTCTTTGTTCCCTACCCTATATTTATTCTGGATTTAAAATCACTCTGTAGCTATGGATATTAATCTATGATAAAGCTTACTGTTCTGAACTGTCTAAAGGGGGAAACTGCTGCCCAGTGCCTCAGAAAGAGAACACACAGTTCGTTCTGTTATGGATAAGCATGCATTCTCCAAAGTGCTGGTCAGCAAACACCTGAGACAGCACAGAAAAATGAGACTATGTTGAGCATTTCATCAACAGTGCACTGAAAACTTCAATTTACCTAACTATATTGTCATATTCCCCCAAGTGAGAAATCATTCTAAAGGTTTTTCCACTAAATTAACCTTGCATATTACATACTCTACTCATTGTTCTCTTTGTTAAAATATATGTATCTTGTATCAAAGATTATCCTACTGTCTAGCAAGAGTTTTCACAAAGAAGGCAGAAAAGAATAGAGAAACTGGCTACTTTGGTAGGAGCACAGAAAATTACATTTTTTAGTACCACATATGTCTGAGCCATAAAGGTTTTTAGTCTCCTAAAACTAAAGCACAAAAGGAAGAAAACACAAGGAAGGGCTTAAGACTGAATGCAGTGTAAGTGCATCCTAATTTTGAGAATATTCATGAAAGGATGAACTGGAAAGCCCTCATTTACTTTCAATCCCAGGCCAGTAACACTCAAGTCCAGTCACAGAGGAGCGTCAGGAGGATTTATCTATCTATAGACAATACATACATATAAAAGACAGGATATACGTGCACACACAGGAAGCAACACCAAATGTATAGACTATACGTCTATATGAAATCGCACACTGTATCTATTCACCTATGTCCCTCCAGTTATTCGGTTCTTTACACTGGGGTGGGGAATGGAGAGATGACAAAAAACACTCTAAGACATGTTCATACATTTACTTTTCCTCCTTTAAAAAAGAAACCTCCAAGAACATATGCAAACAACCAATAAGTACATGAAAAGATGTTCAGCATCATTATTCATAAAGGAAATGCAAATCAAAATCACAATAAGATAGCACTTCACACCCATCAGGATGGTTATTATCAAAAAAGGGAAAGTGTTGGTGAAGATGTAGAGAAATCGGAACCCTCATGCACTGCTGGTAGTAATGTAAAATGGTGCAGCTTCTGTGGAAAGGTTTGGTGGTTCCTCAAAATATTAAACGTAAAATTACCATAGGATTCAGCCATTCCACTCCTGGGTATGTACCCAAAAGAAGTAAAACCAGAGACTCAAACAGGTATAGCAGCATGATGCACAAAAGCCAAAAGCTTAGAAAAAAATCCAAGTGTCCATAAACAAAATATGGCTATGTGTGCAGTATGAATTATATATGTTAAAATGAATATTATCTGGCCATAAAAAGGAATGAAATGCTGATACATACTACAATGTGGAGGAACCTGAAAATGTTATGCTAAGTAAAATAAGACACAAAAGGACAAATATTGTATAATTTTACATATATGAAGTATATAGAATAGGCAAGTTTACAGAGACAGAAAATAGAATAAAGATTACCAGGGGCTGGGAGAGCAGAGAATAGAGAGTAGTGGTTTAATGGATACAGAGTGTCTTTTGGGGGAGATATAAAGGTTCTGAAAAAGAGTGGTGATAACTGCTCAGCAACGTGAAGTACGTAATGCCACTGCACTCTCCTTAGTCCTCTGACCTTCCCCTTAATTGAGGACACCTTCTGCACTTCCAGTGCAATCCCACAGTTCTGAGTTGAGCCTCCAGAAGCGTTCTGCATCAATTCTGGAGGGAGAGACCAAAGATTCCGGGATGTCCAATCATAAAGATGGGAGAGGAAAAAGAATCCTAAATTGAACTACCACTTGATAGCTACAAATTGCTTCCTCCTTTATTGTCTCTCTCAGATGCATACAATGCTTTGGTAAATTCACTTTTCCCAGTAATTATTGAAGAAAGCAAAGTTAATAGACCAAATTTATAGTTACTCCTGTCACTAACCATTTACTTGGGTAAATTACTGTTCTTAAATGAGTAGGAGGCAAAGAGTTAAATTAGTATTAAAACAAAACAAAACAAAAAATCTAGAAAACACGAGAACATCCAAATGGCAAATGTTGAAAGACAGGACCAAGGTCAACTTTCTCCCTCTGAAATGGCACTGGAGAGATAGAAAAACTCATAAAGCTCTGAGCTTGAAAACAAGAAAAAATGTATCCCTGAACTAGAACGCAGAAGAGATCAGTCCCAAGGAGAGAACAAAGAGCAAACTGCCTTCTAAACACCAGCTATAACAGCTCTTCCCAAGGGAACCTGGACACCCTCCCAAAGAGCAGAGAAATTAAGCAGAGCCCCACCTGCGGACAGCAGATGCAGTGTTCCATCAATTAGGACAGGCAGGCTTCCCTCCTTCCCAAATGCACAAGGTGGCTCCCATTTTCTTCTATAAAGAGGTAAAAATTTTCTTTATTCCAGAGGTTCAGCTATACCACTAGGATATATATAGTATTTGTCTTCTTTCCTTCATCTGTGCAAGGGCCTTAACATCCTGGTCCTTAAATACTGAAAACAAGACTCTGGAGATCTCAGGGAAGTTCCTACTATTTCTTTTCCTTCAATGTCTGTCCTCTGCTTCCAGAAGTATTATTAGACAGACTTGGGTATATCCTTGGTTATATCCTGGTTATATCCTTCAGGTCGCCTAAACATGTTTCTGGGATAAATATCAGAAGTACTCAAGAAGCTTTAAAAAGTCACTGATGCCTGTGGACCCACTTTCAGAGAGTCTGGATGAAACTGGCCTGTGATCAGGATATCCGTGTTTTTAGAAAGCATCTCAGATGATTCTAGTGTGCACACAGGGTTGAGAAACATTGGTCTTTTCTCTCAGATTCCATCTTTGTCCTTTTGCTCTATATCCTAAAAGATACCTTTTGATGAAATTTCTAGATCACCTTTTGTTTGTCAGCCATGTCCACTGTTGTCACTTAATCTGTACAATGGATTTTTAAAACTAATGTTTATTTCTGTATACTCTTACTATCTGATTGCTCATTTTTTCTTAGCATGTCCTTACTTCATGGATGCAATTACCTCCCAAATGTTTCTGAAGATTCTTAGAATAAAATGGGACATCTCCCATGAATACATATGTGGCTAAAAAGTTTTTAAGGAAAAAAAATGCGGATTTTATGTATTCCCTAGTATCTCCCGATTTTGCTGGTGGTGCAGATGGTAAAGCATCTGCCTACAATGGGGGAGACCAGGGTTCAATCCCTGGGTCAGGGAAGATCCCCTGGAGAAGGAAATAGCAACCTACTCCAGTACTCTGGAAAATTCCATGGACGGAGGAGCCTGGTAGGCTACAGTCCATGGGGTCGCTAAGAGTCGGACACGACTGAGTGGCTTCACTTTCTAATATCTCCCAAAGGCACTAGGCAGTGGTGAAGATTGAGCAGTTAAACGGAAAGGAGAGAACGGCAGCATACGTGAATATAAAGTAGAAGGGTATGTATAAGATGCAAGAGTGACAGGTGAGAATTTTGATACTCATATTATGCTTACAAAGGGAAACAATAAAATGCTTTGGTTGAAAGGGAACTGAAGAATAAGAAATAACTAGACAAGCTTAAATACACAGGGGAAAAAGTCACAGGGAAACAAAAAAGTAATGATTTGAGAGTAAGAACACAAGCATAGATTTTCCCTGGTGGCTCAGAAGGTAGTGTCTGCCTACAATGCGGGAGACCTGGGTTCAACCCCTAGGTTGGGAAGATCTCCTGGAGAAGGAAATGGCAACCCACTCCAGTATTCTTGCCTGCAAAATCCCATGGACGGAGGAGCCTGGTAGGCTACAGACCATGGGGTCACAAAGAGTTGGACACGACTGAGTGACTTCACTTTCTTTCTTTAACTTACAGCTAAATTAATATGGCTAAATAAAAGTAAGGTTTTCCTCAAGAGGAATGTTTAAATGAAAATTCACAAATTCATACCATAAGAATATTATTCAGTCTTTAAAAAGGATGAGATAAATCTAAAGAGAATATTGAGCTAAGAGTCTAAACATCAAAAACATCAAAACAAATGAACTGAGAAAGGATTTTGTAGATGTCCATCCATTAAAAAAGAACACCACTGTAATAAATGAAATGTGTTGTTAGAATGCACAGTGCCCAATGATTTGGTTCTCTGGGCTGTAAACAAAACCAAAGTCACTCGATGATGTCAAAAAGGGACAATATACGTGGTACAGACAATGTGGTATATCACAATTATTTGCAGTAACCAACTATGGTTCCCAGTATAGATTTGGTGTATACAATCATTTTAGAGCACTGGATTACAATTATGCAAATATTACATGCCAAAATGTCTTTTTCATCATTGTTCTTTCCTAGAGTTAAGACAATTAAACTCTAAAAATATTCATAGGAAACAGGTGAGGCCTTAGCTATTCTAGATAAAGTGTAAGTCACTCAGTCATGTCCGACTCTTTGCAACCACATGGATGATACAGTCCATGGAATTCTCCAGGCCAGAATACTGGCGTGGGTAGCCTTTCCCTTCTCCAGGGGATCTTCCCAACCCAGGGACTGAACCCAGGTCTCCTGCACTGCAGGCAGATTCTTTACCAGCTGAGCCACAAGGAAGCCCTTATTCTAGATACGCAATCTTCTAACAATGACATGCAAGTTGGAACACTGTCCAACATGTACTATGAAGTGAATGGGAAGCTGCAGAAGAATTAGTATGATCCTATTTTTAGGAAGAAAATGGTGTACATTTACTAATATATACAAGAAATGTATATTTAACCACTGTTAAGATAGTGTTACCTCTGGAAAATGAGATTTAGGAGGGTAAAAAGGAATTTTCATTTGTAAAATTTATCATTTAAATATTAACGATAAGTATATATTTCTTTCATGATTTTTAAGACAAGTTTTTTTAAAAAAAAGATGAAATGATGAAAATACTTCATTGCACTCATCAGGATTTTTTATTCTTTCTGTTCAATTTAATTCAAACATGGTGGAGTGCCTCCTATGTAGAGGAAGCAAACTCTGGTTGAATGAGGGGTGCTTGTAAGAGATCCAGAAGGCAGTCGGGAGATGAAGTCTGCACTCAGGAGAGCTCTGGGTGACAGTATACATTTGGGAGTTATCAGATTCTACAAGGTAATTAAGATATAAGTATAGGGGCGCCCTAATTCATAGTCCAGTGGCTAAGACTCAGTGCTCCCAATGCAGGGGGGCCTGGGATTGATCTCATCAGGGAACTAGATCCTGCAAGTCGCAGCTGAAGATCTTGCATGTCTCAGTAAAGATCAGAGACGCAACTAAGACCCTGGTCACAGCCAAACAAATAAAAATAAATATTAAAAAAAATAAATAAAAGTACAGTTGCAATTGCTTCTAGGAAAGTGAAACTGGCTTTCAAACTTTTAATGTCCCAACCTCACTTCTGATTACTATGCCCTGTGGCAGTACAGATGAAATAATTTCCATAGAACTTACACGCTGCTAAGGGTAAACACAGGAGTGAGCCTCTATTCATGTTTTGATAGAAAAATTATATTTCCACCTGTGCCACAGAGGTATATTAACTTGAGTTGACTCATTTGGATCAGTTTGATTCCAAGTCTGCTGATGATTTCTAAGAACAGGACAACAAGGTAACATATGGCAGAAGGGCTGTAAACATCACACAGGCAGAGTGTGTCCTATTCATTTTTGAACCCCCACCACCTAGTGTAAATGGACATACAAGAGGCACTCGATAAACACAAATGAACTGTGATATTCAAAAGCAATCAATGTAAAGATAATAAAATAGTAGACAGTGTAAGGCATCAGCACTGAAATTTAATTATCAGTTGACTATATTCCTTTTCTAGGTCTACTCTGAAAAATCTAACCTGGAGAATGACACCACACCTAAGAGAGGACCTTCCAAGCTGACAAGTTAACCTCCTAAGTGAATCCTGCCAGCTAGATAAAGATTTGTCCATCTTCCCAAGTAAACACCCTCTTTGGAATGACTCATATATTCCATGCTTCCAGAACAAATTTCTAATTATAGGGCATGTATACAATAGAGTACTGCCCTGTGCCTGAATTTAACCTCAAACCTGTTGTAACTAAGCTACAGGATCTTTGGTTCTTGCTCAGTTTTCCATTTCTCCATCTGTAAATTTTGGGGGCGGGGGTAGAGGGGGTGGGGTTAGACTAGAGTGATAAATCTAAGATTTATTCCAACTCCTAATTTTTTAAAAAAATTTATTTTTGGTTGCACTGAGCATTCAATCCTGCACACAGGCGTTCTCTAGTTGGAGCAAGGGGTGGCTGTGGTGGCTTCTCTGGTTGCAGAGCACAGGCTCTAGGGCACCTGGGCTCAGGAGTTGCAGCACACGGGCTGAGCTGCTCCAGGGTGTGTGGGATCATCCCGGACCAGGGACAAACAAATGTCCCCTGCCTTGGCAGGCGGATTCCTATCCAGTAAGCCACCAAGGAAGTTCCAACTCTAATGTTTTATATCTAGGATTACTTTTTAATGAATAAGTGCATGTTTTACCTTATAGGAAAATGTCGTTTGATATGTGGAATGGAAAACAATTCCCAAGGAATGGAAAAAGTTATTCTGGTATCACAGAGTTCACTTTCTACTGCAATCTTCTGGTAAAACTTTATTAATTCTGAGGGTTATCCTCTTAGATATTTTCTACAGCTGCCGCAACAGTTCACCAATGTAATGGCTTAAACAATATGCACTTCTTATCTCACAGTTACGGAGCGCAGAAGATAGAAATGGGTCTCATTGGGCTAAAATCAAGGTGCTAGCATGGCTGCACTCCTCCTGGATGCTCTAGGAAAGAGTCTTCTGCTTTTTCTAGACTCTAGAGGCTGCCCATCAGCTCAATTCAGTCGCTCATTCGTGTTTGAGTCTTTGCGACCCCCATGGACTGCAGCACGCCAGGCTTCCCTGTCCATCATCAACTCCCAGAGCTTCCTCAATCTCATGTCCATCGAGTCAGTGATGCCATCCAACCATCTCATCCTCTGTCATCCCCTTCTCCTCCTGCCTTCAATCTTTCCCAGCATCAGGATCTTTTCCAGTAGTCAGTTCTTCATATCATGAGGCCAAAGAATTGGAGCTTCAGCATCAGTCCTTCCAATGGATATTCAGGACTGATTTCCTTTAGGACTGACTGGTTTGATCTCCCTGCAGTCCAAGGGACTTTCAGTAGTCTTCTCCAACACAACAGTTCAAAATCATCAAATCTTCATCGTTCAGTTTTCTTCACAGTCCAACTCTCACATCCATACATGACCACTGGAAAAACCATAGCTTTGACTGGACGGACCTTTGTTGGCAAAGTAATGTCTCTGTTTTTCAATATGCTATCTAGGTTGATCATAGCTTTTCTTCCAAGGAGCAAGCATCTCTTAACTTCATGGCTGCAGTCACCATTTGCAGTGATTCTGGAGCCCAAGAAAAGAAAGTCTGTCACTGCTTCCATAGTTTCTCCATCTATCTGACATGGAGTGATGGGAACAGATGCCATGATCTTAGTTTTTTGAATGTTGAGTTTTAAGCCAGCTTTTTCACTCTCCTCTTTCACTTTCATCAAGAGGCTCTTTAGCTCTTCTTCACTTTCTGCCGTAAGAGTAGTGTCATCTGCATATCTGAGGTTATTGATATTTCTCCTGGCAATCTTGATTGCAGCTATGCTTCATCCAGCCTGGCATTTATGATATACTCTGCATATAAGTTATATAAGCAGCCTTATGGCCCACTTCCTCCATTTCCAAAGCCAGCAATATCATCTTCTCTCTGGTCATCCTTGCTATCCCCAAATGTAGATGGTGCTATGGTCACCTTCTCCCTCTGGCCACAGATGGGAAAGTTTCTCTGCTTTCTTAAGAATCCCTGTGATTATGTTGGGCTCACCTAGATAATCCAGGAAAATTTCCCCACCTCAAACCTTTAACCTTGATCATATCTGCATATTCCCTTCTTCTCTGTTAGGTAACACTAATAAATTCCAGGAGTTAGGATGTGGGCATCTTTGGAGGGATCTTTATTCTTCTATCTATCTTAGATGCCTAGTCATCCAAACAAGATCGTAAGAATGTCTCCCAAGCCTAGAATTCTGTTGACTTCCACCATCTTACACTCAGTATTCTTTCAACATTCCTTCCTCTCTCTCCATTTATTTACCATCCAGTTGGTTTACAATGTTCTAATCTGACAACAGAATTAAATCTAACATTTGATACATTATTATAAAAAATTCTTCAGACTTTCAGAAAGCCCAAATTAGAACATTTATTGTTTCTCAATTTTGTAATAAGTTAAAAATTATAAGTAAACTTGATAAATACAGTGCATGTTTTCTCACCTCAAACTTAATCACTTAAAAATTAGTTTAAAAACTGAGTCCCTTATCTGATTCTGAAATGCAAGCAGCTTGCTATCCCCAAATGTAGAACACACAAAATTTTTTTTAAGAGTTGACAATAAACTGCATATATTTAAAGAATATACAATTTGTAAGTTTTGACATACATATATGTATTCATAAAGCCATCACTGCAATCAACATAATGAATATATTTGTCAGCCACAAATTTTCTTTGTATCTCTTTATGATTCACTTCTCTCTGGCTTACATCAGAGCAATCTCTGATTTGCTTTCTGAATAGTTTGTATTTTATAGAATTTCATATAAACGGAATGTCTTGTTTTCCTCCTGAATTCTCTTACTTTGAGAATAAAATACATTGCTGCATGCATCAACAGTTTGTTCCTTTTTGTCGCTGTGTAGGATTCCATTGTATGAGGCAGGGCACAATGTCTGCTGTTGATGCACACTTGGACTGTTTGCAATTTTTGCCTGTTACAAATAAAGCTGCTATGAATATTTGGGTACAAATCTTTATGTGGTCATATGCATTCATTTCTCTTAAATAAACGCCTACGCGTGGAAAAGGCTAAATCACAGAGCAGGTGTATATTTTAGGTCTTTAAGAAAGTGGCAAACTGCTTTCCAAAGTAGATGTACCATTTTGTATAGAAGTGTGTAAACGTTTCAGCTGCTCCATGTCCTCACTAACAGTACTGTAGGCCTTTTTAACTGAAGACATCCTAACATCTACATAGTGGTGTCTTATTATGATTTTAATCTGCATTTTCCTAATGAGTAACAGTGTTGATCATCTTTTCATGGGCTGACTTGCCATCTGTGTATCTTCTTTGGTGAACTGTCCAAATCTTTTGCTTATTTTTGACTTAATTTTCTTAAGTTTTGAGAGTTCCTTGTTCAATCTGAATATCTTTAATCAGATGTGATCTGTTAATATTTTCTCCCAGTCTGTGACTTGTCCTTTTATTCTCTTAAAGGTGGCTTTCAAAGAGATGTTCTTAATTGATATACTCCAATTTATCTTTTTCTTCTATTATAAATCATGCTTTTGGTGTTCTATCTTAAAAATCTTTACCAAACCCAAAATCAAAAATATTTTCTTCTAAAAATTTTATTGATTTGGGCCTTACATTTAGGTCTATGGTCAATTTTGAATTAACTTTTATATATAAGGTAATGGCACCCCACTCCAGTACTCTTGCCTGGAAAATCCCATGGATGGAGGGGCCTGGTGGGCTGCCGTCCACGGGGTCGCACAGAGTCGGAAACGACTGAAGCGACTTAGCAGCAGCAGCAGCATATAAGGTATGGAATAAGGTATGGATTTAGTGTTTTGCATATGAATATCAAGTTGTTCCCCTACCATTTGTTGTAAACACTAACCATTTTTCTATTTAATTGATTTGGCACTGTACTCAGAAACTGACCATATTCTCTGTTCCATGGGTCTACTTACTTTACATCAATATCACTGTCTTCATTATTGTAGCTATAGTAAGTTTTAGAAATCAGATGGTTTTAAGTCCTCTCTATTCTTCTATTCTAAGTGAAGTGAAAGCCACTCAGTCATGTCTGACTCTTTGCAACCCCGTGGACTGTACAGTCCATGGAATTCTCCAGGCCAGAATACTGGAGTGGGTAGCCTTTCCCTACTCCAGGGAATCTTCCCAACCCAGGGATCAAACCGAGGTCTCCTGCATTGCAGGCAGATTCTTTACCAGCTGAGCCACAAGGGAAGCTCTCTTCTATCCTAGGACCTTTGCATTACCATATAAACTTTAAAACCAACTTGACACTCTCTACACATTGCCAGCTGAATTTCTGATTGAGGTTGCACTGAATCTATACCTTTAGAGAAAACAGACATTATTGAGCTTCCAATCCTTGAGTACAGTATATCTTCATTTATCTTAGTTTTCCTTAATCCCTCTCAGTAATATCTAATAGATTCCAGTGGAGAGATCTTACATATCTTTTAGGAAATTTATCCTTAGGTACTTAGTATTTCAAATTTTACTACAAATGGTATTCTTTTAAAATTTCAACTTCTGGCTGTTTGTTTTCTAGTATATAGAAATATAGTTGACTTTTCTGTATTGATCTTATATCCTGCAATTTTGCTTGTTGGTGTTCGGTTGCTAAGTCATGTCCAACTCTGCAACCCCAAGGATTGTAGCACACCAGGCTCCTCTGCCCTCTACTATCTCCAGGAATTTGCTCAAATTCATATCCACTGAATCAGTGATGCTACCTAACCATCTTATCCTCTGCCTCCTCTTCTCATCCTGCCTTCAACCTTTCCCAGCATCAGGGTCTTTTCCAATGAGTCAGCTCATCGCATCTGGTGGCCAAAGTATTGGAGCTTCAGCAAGTCTTTCCAACGAATGTTCGGAGTTGATTCACAACTCTTCGCTATCACTCATCTGTCTTGGATGCCCCTGTACGGCATGGCTCATAACTTCACTGAACTATGCGAGTCTCTTTGCCACAAGGGTGTGATCCATGAAGGGGGCCACTTTGCTAAGTGCACTTAATCCTAATAGCTTTTTTTCTTTTTAAAGAAATCATGGGCAATCATGTTATCTGTGATAATAAGTTTTACTTCTTCTATTCCAATCTGAATGCCTTTTATTTCTTTTCTTATTTGACTGCACTGGCTATAAGTTCAAGTACAGTCCTGAATTCAAGCTGTGACTCACAGTGGACATCATGCTTTGTTCCTAATGTTGGAAGGGAAGGATTCAGTCTTTCAGTGCTAAGTATGATTTCAGCTATTAGTTTTTCATGGATGTCCTTTATCAGACTGAGGAAGTTTCTTTCTTTCCCTAATTTGTTGGCAGTTTTTAATGATGGATTTTGTTAAATGCTTTTTCTGCATCTATTGAATTGATCACATGGTTTTCCATTTTTACTTTACTATATGATATTGATTTTGAAATGTCAAACCAACCTTGAATTCCTGGGACAAATCTCACTTGGTCACTGTATTTTTTTATCGTTTTATATGTTGTCGGAGTGTATTTGCTAAAATTTTGTTAAGAGTTGTGCAGCTGTGTTCATGAAGGATACGAGTCTGTAACTTTTTCTTGTAGTGTATTTGGTTTTAGTATCAGGACAATACAATTGTTATAGAATGAGTTAAGAAGGATTCTCTCCAACTTAATGGAAGAATATGTTTAAATTTCGTATCATGACCTCCAAAAATATTTGCTAGAATTCATCAGGGAAGTCATCCGGGCCCAGAGTTTTCTTTGGGGGAATTCAATTTCTTTAACAGACATAAGATTATTCAGGCTATTCATATTTTCCTGAGTGACCACTGGTATTTTGTGTCTTTCAAAAATTTACCCACTTCATTTAAGTGTCTAATGTACTGACATCAAGTAATTCATACCCTTCTCTTACACAGCCTTTTAAAGACCACAGTACCTGCAGCTTTGCTGGCTCTTTCATTACTGATGCTGCTAACTTGTGTCTTCTTTTGCTCCTGATCCAACAGGATAGAGGTTTATCAGTTTTATTGGTCTTCTCAAAGAACCAGCTTTTGATTTCATTAACTTTCTGTTTTTCTATTTCATGGTTTTGGATTTGATCTTTAGCTCATTTCTTATGCTTACTATGGGTCTGATATTCTCTTCTAGTTTCTCAAGGTAGAAGCTGAGGACAATGATTTGCTCAACTTGACTTTCTCTAATGTAGGTATTTAGTGAATTTCCCCCTGAGCATTACATTAGCTACATCCCACAAATTTTGATATGTTGTGTTTTCATTCTCTACAAAATGCTTTCTAAATTCATCTTTTTTTCCTCTGACTCATGAGCTTCTTAAAAATCAGTTAGTTTCTAAATGTTTAAAAGTTTTCCACATATCCTTCTATTGTTGACTATAAATTTAATTCCCTTTCAGTTAGATAACATACTTTTTATGATTTAAGTAATTTTATTGATACTATTTTATGGACTAAAATGTGTTGGTAAATGTTCTTCTGTGCAACTGGACAAAATATGTATTCTGCTTGTATTGGGTAGAATGTCATATAAATGTCAGTTTGGTCAGTTGGTTGATAATAGTTTAACTCTTCTAAATCATTACTAATTTTTTTGTCTACTTGTCCAGTTATATGAGATGATGGCTGTTCACTAAACTTATTGTGATCATTTTAAGATGTAAGTCAAACCATATGCTGTACACCTTCAAATAATACAGTGCTAGATATTAGTGAACAAAAATAACGTTTTCGTCCACTAATTCTATCACCTGTGTCATTTCTGGATCTGTTTCTATTTTTTAATTTTCCTCCTCAAGGACTGCTTCCTTGCAAGTCTGATGCTTTTGACTGGAGACCAGATGTGAATTTTACCTTGGTGCTATTTTTTTTTCCCCTCTAGTTTTTTGAGATATAATTGACATCTAGCACTGTATAAGTTGAGGGCTTTCCTGGTGGCTCAGACAGTAAAGAGTCTGCCTGCGGTGCAGGAGACCAGGGTTCGATCCTTGGGTCAGGAAGATCCCCTGGAGAAGGAAATGGCGACCCACTCCAGTATTCTTGCCTGGAAAATCCCATGGGTGGAGGAGTTTGGCAGGCTACAGTCCATGGGGTCACAAAGAGTCGGACACGACTGAGTGACTTCACTTTCACTGTATATAAGTTGAAGCTGTACAGCATATGGTTTGACTTACACATATCATGAAATGATCACAATAATTTTAGTGCACAACCATCATCTCATACAGATACAAAATTAAGTAGAAATTTCCTTGCAATGAGAACTCAGGATTTACTCTCTTAACAACCTTCCTATATAACACAGAGCAGTGTTAATTATTGGAGAAGGAAATGGCAACCCACTCCAGTGTTCTTGCCTGAAGAATCCCAGGGACAGAGGAGCCTAGTGGGCTGCCGTCTATGGGGTCGCACAGAGTCAGACACAACTGAAGTGACTTAGCAGCAGAAGCAGTGTTAATTATATTTATCATGTTATGCATTATATCCTAGTACTTATTTACCTTATAACTGGGAGTTTGTATCTTTTGACTGCCTTCACCCAATTTCCCCTTCTCCTGCCCCCACCTCTGGTAACCACAAATCTGGTCTCCATTTCTATGAATTTGTTTTTGAATTATAATTGACCTACAACACTATGTTAGTTCCTGTTAAACAACATAGTGATTCAGTATTTCTGTACATTTCAAAATGATAATTACAGTAAGTCTAATGATCACCACAGAAAGTCTAGTCACAACAGGTCACCAAAGATATGCATAGTTACTGACTATATTCCACACACTGTACATTTCAGACCCTTGACTCTTTTTTTTGCAACCAGAAGTTTGTACTTCTTAATTTCTCTGACCTATTTCTTTCTTTCTCTTAGTCCCCTCCCCTCTGGCAATCACCTGTTTGTTCTCTGTTTCTGTAATGCTGTTTCTGTTATGTTTGTTCATTGGTTTTGTGTTTTGGATTCCACATGTAAGTGAAATCACACACTATTAATCTTTCTGTCTGACTTAACAACTGTATAAAGATATCACATCTGCGATATCCTTTCCTCTGCTGATGGGTAATTAAGTTGCTTTCATATCTTGGCTATTGTAAATAATGCTGCAATGAGCACGTATGGTTACATATATTTTTTCTAATTAGTATTCTGTTTTCTTTGGATAAATATCCAGGAGTGGAACTCCTAGATCACACAGTGTTTCTATTTTAATTTTTAGAAGTATCTCCACACCATGGCTGTACCAATCTACATTCCCACCAACAGTTGCACAAGGGTTCCCTTTTCTCCACATCCTCACCAACATTTGTTATTTGTTATCTTTTGGACAACAGAGTGCTACTTTTTGTATAACTATACATTTTGAGCTTTGTTCTGGGGTGCAGTTAAATTACTTGGAAATAGTTTGATCCTTTTTTTTTTTTAATGGTGTCAACAATGACTGATTTTTTTATTGGAAGATAATTGCTTTACAATCTTGTGTTGGTTTCTGAGAACTATTTGAGTCAGTCCTAATGAGGGGGATGAACCTAGAGCCTATTACACAGAGTGAAGCAAGTCAGAACAGTTTGATCATTTTGAGGCCTATTTTTAAGCTTTGTTAGAAGGGATGAGAGCAGTCTGTAGTTTAGCACCACTGCTGGGGCAACACCTTTCTGAATACACTACCCGATGTCCTGTGACTTAGGAGGTTTAATCCCTTTGGCTGATGGGAATACATACTACTTTAACCCTGAAAAGGAATCAGGTATTATTCCCTCTACTCTCTTCAGATGGTTCCTGGCTTAAGGGAGCTTCCATACAACATGTGCACTGATTATTACTCACCTGAAAGCTTAAGGGGGAACACCCTGCAGACCTTTGAAGTTTCCTTTTTGTGCCCTCTTCTCCAAACTATAGCCTCCTTTACCTCCAGCTCTGTCTCCTCTACTGGAGAGACTGCTGGGATGAGGCTGGGTCCCATGCTGCAGCCTGGAAACTCTCTCCAGGCAGTAAGCTACGATAATTGTAGACTTCATCTGTTTCTCCTTTCTTGGGAATTATCATCCTTTGCTGCCAGTTGTTCAGTGTTTGAAACTTCATATATTTTTTTATGGAGGTTTTGTTTGTTCGTTTGTTATGTGATTACAGCTGAGAGAGTAAATCCAATCTGTTATCCTATGTTGGACAGAAGCACAAGCTTGCAAGTGTATTTTTAAGCAAGTATTTTAAGATAAAGGGAGACACAAGAATTATGAATGGAACTTCAAATGGGAAGAAAGTATTTTATAAAATAAGAATTATTTAGAACTAATTTTTACAGTCTGAAATCTAAAGGATGTAGTTTTTCCATAACATTACAAAAGCCAAAACCTATAACTGGCAGTAAGACATCTCTCTCCTAAAATGGCAGGTATTTGATTTTAAAACAACTGTCAAAAAAAAAAACTGTCAAAACTATGGCTTTGCAAATATTTCTGAAAACCTGCATAACTTCAGCATCTCGTTTTTCTTTAACGTATGCAAGAAGTTTAAGCCTTATGAGAATAAAAAAGTATGATTTTACATTTCTAAATGCAATTAATAAATATAACACAGCTTTTACAAAAATCCGGGTTAAAAATCCCCTTTTATTAATTCAGCTAAAAAATACAGTGCAAATCATCTTAATACTACAAAAAAGTTGGCTTGTTGTTGACACTGGTATTAATAGTTTTTGCAGGTCTATAAAACTTGCTTTTGTTTTGAAACAAACTTCAAATGGACACTTATAATACACAAACCTATCAAGTATTTCAATATACTGAGATTTTAACACTGCTTCCACTGGAAAGAAAGTCCGCAGACTATTTAAAACACATGCACATTCTGTAGTGGTGCTGACAAACACCGCAGGAAAAGCAGTCTGTCACTGAGTCGGTCACAGGCTTGCTTCTCTGTGCACCTATTTAAACTTTTAACTAGCACCACCTACAGATCTCTACCCTCACCATGATTTCCTAAGAAAACAACATACACAGATGCAAAGAGTTGAAGGAACAAAAGGGCAGAGAAGTCAGTAAAGAGCTCTGCTTGGATGACTTCCCCCTGTCCACTTCTCAAAATCAACCTCCATCAAAGTGACTTATGCAGCTCAGACTGCACTATCTGGATCCTTGCCCTAATGCTACTCAATCATCATTCATTCCATTTATGGATGGCAATTATACAGACTAGCCAGATTCCAAAAATTCACCTAAATATTTGGAGGAAAGTCTTAGTTAAGGTGAGAGGGAAGGCTTTTAATGGACAGTGAGATGGCAAAGAAGAAACTGATGGAAACTGACAGGAGACAGAAAGGCACATCCATGGAGCCAAGTGTTAAATCTGAGTCTGGCTCATTCTAACCGTCACCTTATGCCCCACCTCTTCACCTTCATACATTCTCCCTGGAAAGTTGGGTTACTCTAGTTTTTAGCTACAAAGCTAAGAGTTGCCTGTTGAGTTAAAAAAAAAAAAAAAGTATTCCATTAGCCAAACTGTGTAAACTAAAATTTTTTAAATTATAAATATAATATAGTTACATGTTACAGCAACTTTAGGAAACGAAGGAGGAAAGAAATCACCATAATCCCAACACCACAATTTAGGAGTCCTTTTTTAAAAACAGATTTTTTACAGCAGTTATAGGTTCACAGCAAAACTGAACAAAACAGTCAAAACAACCTTGAAAAGAACAAAGTTGGGAGGACTCACACTTCATGGTGCCAAAACTTACTACAACGTGACAGGAATCAACATAGTGTGGTACTAAGATGAAGACAGACACACAGATCAGAACAGAACTGACAGCTGGTAAATAAACTCTTACATTTATGGTCCATTGATATCTGAAAAAAGTGCCAAGACAATTCAATAGGAGAAAGATCAGCCTTTTTTCAACAACTGGTGCTGGATCTTAATATGCAAACGGTTATGAAGTTGGACACTACTTCACACTACATACAAAAAATCAACTCAAAATGGACCAAAGACCTCCTCATAAGAGCTAAAACTATCAAACTCTGAAGAAAGCACAGGAGTAAATCTTCACTGACCTTGGATTAGGCACTGTTTTCTTATGTGAAACTGAAAGCAAAAAAAAAAAAAAAATCAGCCTTCATGAAAATTAAAAACTCTGTGCTACAAAGGACACCATCAGGAAAGTGAAAACACAACAGGATGAGAGAAAAATTTTGCAAATCAAATATCTGATAATGAGATTGTATCTAGAATATACTAAGAACTCCTTTAACTCGATAATAAAAAAAATAACTCAGTTAAAAGGGGGCAAAGGATTCAGACATTTCTCCAGACAAGATTTACAAACAGCAAATAAGCACACGAAAAGATGCTCAACATCATTAGGCATCAAGGAAATGCAAATCAAAACCACAATGAGATAGCACTCCAAAACCACGAGGATGGCTATTAGCAAAGAGACCGATAACAGCCAGTATCGTCAAAGATGTAGAGAAGGTGGAACACTCATACATACACTGCTAGGAGAAAAGTACAAGGATGCAGCTGCTGTGGAAAATAGTCTGGGAGTTCCTCTAAAATTTAGTTATCATCTGATCAACAATTCCAAGAAAAATGAAAATATGTCCATACAAAAACCTGGACATGAATATTCATAATAGCTAAGGAGCAGAAACACTCCAAATGTCCATTAGTCGGATATGTCCATTAGACATTAGTCAGAAATGTCCATGAGATAGATAAAAGTCATATACCCATACATTAGAATATTATTCAGTGATGAAAAGCAACGCAGTACTATAACCTGCTGCAACATGAACCTTGAAATATTATGCTAAATGAAGGCCAAGCACAAAATGCCATATCTTATACAATTCCATTTATACAAAATGTCCAGAACAGGCAAAGCTATAGAGACAGAAAATAGACTGGTGATGTTATTGGGTAATCAGGAAAAGGGGGTGACTGCTAATGGGTATGAGATTTCTTCGAGGGTGATAAAGTGTTCTGAAGTGGGGTAATGGTAATAGTTGTGTAACTGTGAATATACCGGAAACCACTGACTTGTAGATTTTAAAGAGATAAATATTATGTGAATTTTATTTCAATAAAGCTATTAAAAGATTAATCTATTGAATGGATGAACCATAATTAATTATATACATTGCTTCCAATTTATCTACTCTATGTAACACAGCTGTGAATAGTTTTGTGCCTAGGCTTTATCACATTATAAAATTAGGGGTATGAATTTGGTTTGTAGGACTCTTGGCTTGACAACATGGCAGCAAGTCAGTCAACTTCTTTGTGCCTCAATTTCCCCATATACGACATGAGATTACTAGCATCGATACGTCTTTGGATTCTGAGAAATAAAGTAATGTGTGTAAAGGGCTTTACACGGTGCCTGTCACATAGTAAACTTTCAGCATTAGTTGTAGAGGCAGCTATTCTAATTGTTATTCTAGTCTGCATTATTTTCTGAAGATGATTTCCAGAAGGGGTATCACTAACTCAAAAAAAAAAAACCATGGACATTTATGTCTGAATACATCCTGCCAAACTACACATATCAAACTGTAAGTCACTTCAGTCGTGTCCGACTCTGTGCGACCCCATAGACGGCAGCCCACCAGGCTCCCCCATCCCTGGGATTCTCAAGGCAAGAACACTGGAGTGGGTTGCCATTTCCTTCTCCAATGCATGAAAGTGAAAAGTGAAAGTGAAGTCACCCTGTCGTGTCCGACTCTTAGCGACCTCATGGACTGCAGCCTACCAGGCTCCTCTGTCCATGGGATTTTCCAGGCAAGAGTACTGGAGTGGGGTGCCATTGCCTTCTCCGACACATATCAAAAGGGGTGCACTAATTTTTGGCAGTAGTAACTATATGAGAATCAGAGTAACCATGCCATCATCAACATTATGTTATAATAAATTTGTTTTCTTAATAGGCATCTCATTTTAACTGTTCATTTGTGCTGCTTTTGAAACCCAATAGCTTATCAGCTTGAAACCCAACAGTTTTTCTAATTATCATATAAATCCTACATACCCTGATCATCTACTTAATGTGAAATCTGTGCAAGACACTATACTGGGGGCTACAACAGAAACTTAAAAATGAGTCAAGCAGAGGATTCTATGTGAAGTAAGGCAGAGAAGCATTTTAACTCAGGATAATTATGATTAAGTATAACAAAGCTACAAAGTATTTATGAGGGCAGGTTTATAAAGATTCATAAAGGGGAGAAAAGATTGCAGTGTTTCAGCTGATTCTTGAAGGATGAACAAAATTTCAACTGGCAAGGGTGTGGCACGAGTGAAATCAAATCAAGGCTGGTAAAAGAACACAGCACACTACAAGACTCTGCGACTAGAGTACAAAGTGGCCGGGGAGGGGACGGTGAGAGAACAAGGCACAGGGTGCTCTGGGAGCACAAAGAGGTCCCTCTGAAACAGAGCCATGACCATGTGAGCTGAGGGCGAGCGTGTCTCCTAGGACAATCAGCGTGCAGAAAAACACGAAGACACAAATCACTGTGACCCATGCAGGGAACTGCACGTAACCCAATTTGGCTAAAGTGGAGGGTACATGTGGGAAGGAAGCAGATAATGCTAAATGGGCAGAGGCCTGACTATGAAGGACCTTGTGTGCCAGAAGAAAGCATTTGAACTTTTATTCCAAAGCAAGTAGAGAACTGAAGCGTTTTTAAGAAAAGAAGTGACAATCAGACTGACTTAAAAAATGAACTCTGGTAATACTCCCAACGGCTTCCCATTTCACACAGAATAAAGCCAAATCCTTCTTATGCTTAAAACTCTACATGTACACTATTGATGCTATCTATAAAACAGGTAATTAATGAGAACCTACTGTATAGCACAGGGAACTCTACTCAGTACTCTGTGGTGACCCAAATGGGAAGGAGATTTGAAAAAGAGGAGGTACATGTATATGCACAGCTGATTAACTTTGCTGTACAGCATGGTCAAGCAGCTAAAGGCCAATAAAGATTTTTAAAAATAATAAGAATAAAGGGGAGAAAACCCACGTGCTGGTCGGTGGCTATCTCTGAAATTATTTCCTGTTGCTCCTCCTCTCACTCTGCCCATGTGACTCTGGCCTTCTCGCTGTACCTTCAATACGCCGCTCCTCAGGGTTTCTGCACTTGCTGTCCCCTCCACCTGAAACTCTTGCCCCAAATCAGCTTCCTCACTGGTCTCTGGTTTGCTTCCTCACTTCTAGCAGGCTCTGTTTAAACACTTTATCAGACAGACCCTCCCTATTACCAAGTATAAAAGAGCAAGGAACAGCAACAATCAGTCCTACTGTTATTTTCCCCCACTTACCACCTGGCACATGTATTTATCTGCAAATTTCCAGTCTCTCTTTAATTTTCTTCCAGGATGGATCCTCTTAATGACCCTGATATACAAACTATTATTAGCATGTCCAGATGGTGAAATTCAGGGGCATAATACTGCTCGTGTGCAGTGGAACCAGGCAGAATGACTCCTGAGCCTGCATTTGAACCATTTCACCTACTAACTCTGGTGAAGTCACAGGGCCCTGGCTTTGACTCTAGATTATTTCCTGTGACTAGGCTCCATCCTGACAAGCACCATGACAGTACACTCTAAATTCACACTGTTCTTCTTAAAAAAAAAAAAAAAAAAAAAAAGATACTCATTCTTATCATTTGTTATTAGCTGAGTTTCCAAAGCCAAGAAACATTTTTTAAATGATCAGTTAAAATGCACAAGGTATCTGGACTTGTATCTAGTCAATAATAAGCTGGCTTTTTTTTTTTCTTGTGTTGGACCCACAGATATTAAAACAAAATGAAAAGATTTTATGAAACCACACAAAGAACGAGCACAGAGCGAGTACAGAGCTTGACACCAAAACTACTTTTCCAAGACTTTTTTTCAAGTGTAATAGTCAACTTCAGGAATAAAACTAACTCCAACTTTAAAATACACACAACAAAATTTTCTGAGGTATTACACCAAAGGAAGAACATGGCAGCTGCCTGGAAAACATCCAGTAAATACAATATCGTATGTAGAGAAAAATAATGAAGGTGAGGGACTCCCCACGTAGCCCAGTGGTAAGACTATGTTTCCAATGCAGGGACTGGGGTTTGATCCCTGCTCTGGGAACTAAGATCCCACATGGCTCGTAGTGCAGCCAAAAAATTAATTAATTAAAATTTTAAAATAAGGCCATTAAAAAAAAAAAAAGTGAGTTCCCAATTAGATTTCTCCCGATTCTTTTCCTGTTTCTCAGATTACTGACTTCTTCTCTTAATTGCTCTTTACATCCCATCTCCTATTACTCAAGTTGTTTAGTCACTAAGTCGTGTGCAACTCTTTTGCAACCCCTGGACTGTAGACCAGCAGGCTCCTCTGTCCATGGGATCTCCCAGGCAAGAATGTAAGAGTAGGTTGCCATTTCCTTCTTCAGGGGACCTTCCCCATCCAGGGATCGAACCCACGTCTCCTGCATTGTCAGGCGGATGCCCACCACTGAGCCATCTGGGAAGCCCATTACTGCAAGTACCTCTTTTCAAAATGTAGTTTTCAATCAACAGCTTTTCCCCTGTCAACCACTTCATCCCAGAACTCATCCACTCTTAATTTCAACTTCACCTGCAGATAACTTCCAGATCTAGTTAATTTCTTCCGATTCCCTTCTCCAGTTTTTTAATCTCTCTTGAATTGCCTGGTTAGAGATACTTAAGAACCCTTTTATAGCCCTACTTTTTTTTTTTTAAATCAACTTTTCCAAACTTGGCCCCTTCTCTGTTGCCTTCATCATCTGCACTGTCTGGATGTTCTTCCGCAACTTCAAACACTTCACTTTCCCCACTTCATCGACAGGGCCCGCCAACTGCGCGTTGCTTCCTACCGCCTGAGCTTTTCAATCCCACAGCCATCACCACATTCTGCGTTTTCTTCCTTTCCTTCCTGAGTCACCACAGCCCTCCAGCCTACTCACTCCCTTCTATTCATTCGGTACATACCACCAGTAAACATGCCCCAGTTCAAGGACTTAAAATAGTTCCTGAGAACAATGAAACCCAACTTCTCAAACCAATACTCAGGGCCTTCCATCCTTTCAGACGGTCACTTGTAAATGTTGAGCTTAAACATCCCAAGGAGACAAAACCTTTGAAAACCAACATTTTGATCTTTCATATCTGGATCAGTGTAATGTATACTCTAAGTCTGCAGAAAGTATAGGCTACCATCTTCCACTTGACTTCAACTACTTATGTCAGGCAATGGGGATATTTGATTTAATCCATCTTCTGAACCACTCAAATTACCAGGAGGAGGATTCATTTTCAAAAGTTGAACTCTTCTAACCCACAAAATGAATGCATGTAGTTATTAGAAAACAACAACTCATGTCCTTAATGAGTGCAAAGCAGTATGCTATCTTTAAGGGGGAATTTTCCAACATCTATAAAAAGTGCTAAGAACACACAGAAGAACTACACAAAAAAGATTTTCATGACCCAGATAACCACGATGGTGTGATCACTCACCTAGAGCTAGACATCCTGGAATGCGAAGTCAAGTGGGCCTTAGGAAGCATTGCTATGAACAAAACTCGTGGAGGTGATAGAATTCCAGATGAGCTATTTCAAATCCTAAAAGATGATGCTGTAAAAGTGTTGCACTCAAAATGCCAGCAAATTGGGAAAACTCAGCAGTGGCCACAGGACTGGAAAAGGTCAGTTTTCATTCCAATCCCAAAGAAAGGCAATGCCAAAGAATGTTCAAACTACCACACAATTGCACTCATCTCACGTGCTAGTAAGGTAATGCTCAAAATTCTCCAAGCCAGGCTTCAGCAGTACGTGAACTGTGAACTTCCAGATGTTCAAGCTGGATTTAGAAAAGGCAGAGGAATCAGAGATCAAATTGCCAACACCTGCTGGATCAATCACAAAAGCAAGAGAGTTCTAGAAAAACATCTACTTCTGCTTTATTGACTACACCAAAGCCTCTGACTGTGTGGATCACAACAAACTGTGGAAAATCCTTTAAGAGATGGGAATACCAGACAACCTGACCTGCCTCTTGAGAAATCTGTATGCAGGTCAAGAAACACTTAGAACTGGACATGGAACAACAGACTGGTTCCAAATTGGGAAAGGAGTACATCAAGGCTGTATATTGTCACCCTGCTTATTTAACATATGCAGAGTACATTATTCAAAATGCTGGGCTGGATGAAGCACAAGGTGGAATCAAGACTGCCGGGAAAAACATCAATAACCTCAGATATGCAGATGACATCACCCTTATGGCAGAAAGTGAAGAAGAACTAAAGAGCCTCTTGATGAAAGTGAAAGAAGCAAGTGAAAAAGTAGTCTTAAAACTCAACATTCAGAAAACTAAGATCATGGCATCTGGTCCCATCACTTCATGGCAAACAGATGCAGAAACAATGGAAACAGTAACAGACTTTATTTCTTGGGCTCCAGAATCACTACAAATGGTGACTGCAGCCATGAAATTAAAAGACGCTTACTCCTTGGAAGGAAAGCAGAGACATTACTCTGCCAACAAAGGTCCCTCAAGTCAAAGCTATGGTTTTTCCACTAGTCATGTATGGTTGTGAGAGTTGGACTATATAGACAGCTGAGCGCAGAAGAATTGATGCTTCTGAACTGTGGTGTTGGAGAAGACTCTTGAGAGTCCCTTGGACTGCAAGGAGATCCAACCAGTCAATCCTAAAGGAAACCAGTCCTGAATATTCGTTAGAAGGACTAATGATGAAGTTGAAACTCCAATACTTTGGCCACCTAATGCAAAGAACTGACTCATTGGAAAAGACCCTGATGCTGGGAAAGATTGAAGGCGGGAGGAAAAAGGGACGACTGAGAATAAGATGGTTGGATGGCATCACTGATTCAATGGACATGAGTTTGAGCAAGTTCTGGGAGTTGGTGATGGACAGGGAAGCCTAGTGTGCTCAAGTCCATGGGGTCGCAAAGAGTTGGACATGACTGAGTGACTGAACTGATAAAAAGTATAAGTGCAAATATCCTTTAGCCCTCCAATAGCACTTCCAGGAAATATCCTGTAGATAGTCTCACTGCTGCTGCTAAGTCATTTCAGTCATGTCCGACTCTGTGCGACCCCAGAGATTGCAGCCCACCAGGCTCCCCCGTCCCTGGGATTCTCCAGGCAAGAACATTGGAGTGGGTTGCCATTTCCTTCTCCAATGCATGAAAGTGAAAAGTGAAAGTGAAGTCGGTCAGTCGTGTCTGACTCTTAGCGACCCCATGGACTGCAGCCCACCAGGCTCCTCCATCCATGGGATTTTCCAGGTAAGAGTACTGGAGTGGGGTGCCATTGCCTTCTCCAATAGTCTCACAGAAGAAAACAAAATTACATGTGGAAGGTTATTAAACACAATATTGGTGAAATGGTTTAAAAAAAAAAAAAAGTGGGCACACTACTAAAACTTCCTTGACTATTATTATGCATCTCCACAGTGGAATATTATGCAGCAATTAAAAATAAAGAAGCAGTTACAAGGACTTCCCCAGTGGTCCAGTGGTTAGGATTCTGCACTCCCTGTGTAGGGGGCCCAGATCCAATCTCTGGTCAGGGAATTGGATCCCACATGCTGCAACTAAAGACATCACAACACCCACTGCAGTCAAATAAATAAATAATTTTTAAAAAATTCTTTAAAAATGGAGCTGTTACATATGAGTTGATATGGAAAGACCTTTAAGAAGGGGAAAAGCAAGTTACACAACAATGTAGACTACTATTTTATTTGTATAAAGAAAATGCACATATATTTGTAAATGCAAGAAAATATCTAGGAAAAAAATACCAGTCATTAACAGTAGCAAATTCTGGAGAATGGGATTCAAAGAAAGAAACAAGGGAGTTTTACTTTTTGTATGGTATGTGTGTGTGTGTGTGCACATACATTATCTTTTTAAAAAAATCATCTTAACTTTCATTTTTAAAACAGGACTGAGCACAGCAAAGACTCTTTAACTTTGGATGAATGCAATTGAACTTGATTATCTACAGTGCAGGAATTATGAGCTACTCAAAGTGCTTAATGAGAAACTCATCCATTCATTCAACAATTATTTATGGAACACTAACTACATGTCAGGCACTGTACCTGATGATACTGACATAATGGTGAACAAGAAGGACCTCATCCCTGCTCCATTTTTCCTGTTTGCCTTGTAAGAACCACTCTGACTTTCAGGTTTGTGTTCTCATTGTGTGCCTATAGTTTCCCATAAAATAGATAGAAATTAATAGAATAATTACATCAAACAAAAACAAGGGCTTTAAAGGTTAACTCCTATCTCCTTCATAATTAATTGAAAAAGTTATCAGAGACACACTTTGTGAAAGAACAATTCAACAAGCACCATTTCAAATAAATTTTAAGAAGTAACTTAGATGGTAAATGAAATTTAAGGGAAATTAGCTAAGAAAATTCAAAAGGGAAGAAACATTATAGAAAATTTTTCTTTTCTGTATGGATTTATATATACTCACTAAATTCTTCTACAATAAACACGTACCATACAATAAGGAGAAAGTAAGAGCTGTTCTTGAAAAGAACCCTTTGTTACAAAAACAGATCAGCTACTGCCTAAAGTCCACACCCCTAACTCATTATACCAGGCCCCGTATGGTCTGGCCTGGTCGAGACTCTGTTTTGTCAGCCTAGAGCCCATTCCACCCTCTACTGCAAACAGCATTCTGGGACTTTCCACCAGGGAATCACTGCTCCTCACCCCTGGGGGTAGGCCCATTCCCAGTCCCGCCAGTCAGTTCCTTCAAGCCCCCTGGCCATCCCAATAGTTCAGAGGCAAAAACATGACAGATCCAAATCCAATCAATTCTGAAAAAGGCTAATTTTAATGAGGCTATTAAAATGGTAATTGCTGACATATAATACAGCTAAATTTCCTAGAAGAACTTTGTAATAAATAGAATTCTCATTTAATGTGGTCCCTGAATATTCTGAGTGACTGTAACTTCAAATCACAAAACTGGAGTGAAAGAATCATAACGGACCTCTTTTGTTGAAATACAACAACAACAACAACAACAAACACAGTATTAGAAAATTCCCATTTCTAAGAAGTTACTAAAACTTCATGTTGTTTCAAACAATAAGAATGTTGAAACCATATAGATCACATCCTGTTAAAACAGGTAAGTATAGAAACAGTAAGAAAATAGGTTACCCAGCATACACGTTAATCATATGTCTTGTGACAGAAATCTTCTAAACCACTTCAAAAATAAAGACCTCAACCTTTAGTATTTCCTGAGGCACCTAAAATGCCACAATACCTAAAACAAACAAACAAAACCCAAACACTTGAAATGTATAATAAACATTTTTTTTAGTATTTTTTTTTTATCAGTTAACTATTTTCTTTTCAAAACTAGGAAAACTATAGAGTACATTAATAAATTACAAGGGAACAAACTTCAACCCAATATGAGAAAATAAAACTTAACCATTAGAATTTCCTAAGAGTAAAATGGACTATCTTGTAAAACAGGGACCTCTCCTTCCCTGGAACTAAAACTAAAACCAACACTCTGTAATTCTCTGAAAATAAGACATCCTTGAAGAATTTGACTGCTGTGCCAGCTGTTTTATTTCTTGAGAGTATAGCTGAACACATATAATAATCCGTTTGCATTTTTTTCTAGCATTGCACAATTTTCCTGGCACACAATGTGCATACTGTATTTATTATCATATTTAAGCATCTGACAGCATTTTAAGAATCCATATTATTATTCTCTAACTAAATGCACACATAATTTTTTAGTCTTCAAATGGCCATGGATTTCAGTAAAGTATCCTATACATTCTTTCCACAAAGTTTAAATACATTTCCTGAACTTTTAGCTTTCAGTTTCCTGTTCGTCAATGGCTACAATTCTAGAGGCAATATATAAACACACCCTAGCCATGGTATTTCCACTTTTGACAACAGTGGATGTAAACTTAATATGACCAAATAGAACTACAGTGCATATGAATGGTATATGACAGCTAACACAGCAACTGCAGTAGTTAAGGCATAAAAATGGAAATATAAATATATTCCTTTTTAAGAATTCACATAACAACCTCTTTTTTAACTTAGAACTCAGAAAAGGTTTCTCTCTCATTAAAAACTGATAAGCTTTCTTTATTAGACAATAACGATGAAACCCATCCTATTCCCTTTTTTCTCTTGCTTGCCAGGAAGCTCAGAGCTAAATTCAGTGTTTAAATACAGAAAATATCTTACCTCAGATTACTGGTTTAGAGATTTCTTTCCACTCTCATCCTGCTCATTATTTCTCAAGTATTTTATGCTTGAATTCTGGTTTTTAATAGTGTTTGCCTTTTAATTTTAATTACAAGATATCAAATCTTTTCAATGAATATAGAAGAAACTTAATTTAAAAGTCATATATTTATATCACTGAATAATCTGTTAATCCAATTCACAAAAAATGTAGGTCCTAAAATGTATCTTTACTTTCCCCTTTTAAAGTTGTTTCACATATTTCATGATTCATTTTTTAAAAAGTCATTGCTGAGTTCTCAAAATAAAAGACTAGGATCAAAACAAATTACTAAATTAGGGACACAAGATTAGGAGAATTATTAATTTTTAAACGTTTTCAATTTTCTAACAAAACTGGTCTGGCAAAGCTAGATAACTGTCATAAAAAATTAATTCACATAAACTGTACTAAAATTTTGTTTACTGTTACCAGCATTTCAGATGCAAAACAGACAACAGGTATAAAAATATTTACTTAGGAATCTTAAAGAGGAAAACTCAGTCACACTTGTTTAGCAGCTATAGATACACAAACACGAAAATATTCAGCACATGGTAATACCAAATAGTTTATTAAAGGAGATATGAATAAAATGAACAAAAACAATAGGAAGATGAACTACAACCAAACTGACAAATCTAACCAAAAACTAAACAAAAATATACCATGAGTTGAACAGAAAATCTAAATAGTCATATTAAAAATGGAAAAAGAAATAAATTTATTTTATAACAAAGACTACAGTCTATAAGAATGTATAATATTAAAGCTCTCCACTTATAGAAGCCACAAATAAAAAACGGAAAATAGTAAATGGAGTAAGCAAGACAGCCAAATAATTTATATAAAGGTTACAAAAACCAATTGTTCCTTTCTCTCTCATCATACGAGAACTGGAAGGCTTACACCCAAAGCTAAATTATATTAACATATACAATATTTATGCTATATATTACATATATAATATAGTATTATACACAGTGCACATATTATAATTATACACAATGATTTATATATATAAAGAATATATTCTATAAATATATATAGAGAAGCCTTTGCTTCTCTCTATATATTTGTATGTATATAGAAACAAAGGCTAAAAACCACTCAAAATATAATTTAACAAATTTCTTTAAAACAATAAAACAGTTTACAAGAAAAAAATTTTAAAACAGAAAACAAACTCCTATAATTTGAAGAAAGAGGCTAAGAGATCCTTACACACACACAGCTATCAAAAAAATCCAAAATTTAATTTTGAAGTATTTATCTTTCCTATTAGCATAAATAGAAGTTATAATTTCCTATAAAGAATAATCATCTATATAAAACAAGTTGCAGATCATAAGAGAAAAAAATCCTCAGAAAAATGAAGACAGGAAAAAGAAACTAAAGCCTAGACAATACAACTAAGGGATCTGATACAAAGCACTGAGGACACGGACACAGTTCTTCTTTGTGTATATACACTTCAGCTTCACGGCGTTTGAAAATGATAAAGAAAAATAAGTATTTCAGTAAAAATGAATCTGGTTAGAAGCCTTTTTTTTTTTTTAAGAGATAGGGCAGGATGAACAGAGAGGTCTGGGGCATCTTTATGTAACCCATGACACTTATTCTTTCTTTCATCTTGCGGAAGAATACAAAACATGGAAATATTACCAGCTGTGAAATAATTTTATGATAAAATTATGCTTAAAGTGACTAAAAAAGTATTTGCACATCACACAAGTTTTCAAAACACAAGAGGAGCATCTTGCCAAAGTTAAAACAAGACACTGCAAGAGCAGAAAAGTGGTGTGACAGTGATTTAGAGATTAGGAACTGACACTACTGAGAAAAAATTACGTGCTCTGTAAAAAGTGAAGGAAGCATTTATTGAGCAACTAGAGTATCCAGACACTAAATAAAGATTAGGGCTTTATAAAATATAGTCTGTCAGATTACATCTAGGTAGGAAAACGATCTAGAAGAGTACAGTGCTTAAGTAAGCTTCTCACCTTTACGTGTGGCATATGGTAAAATGTAAGACACTGAAGAAGATGTAAGCTTAGAGACAACTGTCCGAGCAGAAGTACTGGTTTGGGGGCTGTGAGGTGAAAGTACAATAGTTTCCAACATTTCATGCTAACCTTACGGGCCCATCAATCACTCTATAAGAGAACCTGTGTTCCACCACGATAGGAACAAAATGTCCACTTTTTTTGAGAATGTTATTTATAACACTATTTATAACTTAAAACTTTAAAAATAAAAGAAATCCTTTTATTTCTAAAGCACACTTTGGAGTTTGGTTTTAAACATTACAGCAAAAGAGACACAGATGTATAGAACAGTCTTTTGGACTCTGTGGAAGAGGGAGAGGGTGGGATGATTAGGCAGAATGGCACTGAAACATGTAATATCATATATGAAACGAATCGCCAGTCCAGGTTCAAAGCAGGATACAGGATGCTCGGGGCTGGTGCACTGGAACAAACCAGAGGGATGGTACGGGGAGGGAGGGGGGTTCAGGATGGGGAGCACGTGTATACCTGTGGCGGATTCATGTTGATGTATGGCAAAACCAATATTGTAATGAGCCTCCAATTAAAATAAATAAATTTATATTAAAAAAAAGAATAGTAATGCTAGTTTAATAAGTGTAATCATGGGCTTCTCATTAAGAATAGAGTGAATTATTATCACATTATTCCTAGCAGTAAAATTATTCTTACCTTGGGGTCTGATAGTTGTTAGTAGAAATATTAGTGATACTACTCTAACTCCTACCCAGATTGTTAAGAATCATACTAGGATAACAGTGTAAAACAAAAAACAAAAAACAAAAAAAAAACAGCCCTTGTTTAGCTCTGAAAGGTATAGGTTGCTAATTATTAGCTGTGGATCTTCACATAACTTCCTCTGGACCTCAATGTCCTCATCTGTAAAATAAGACTGCTGGACTAGAGAATATTTCCCCACTTTCCTCACTTTTTTTGCCCTATCCCTTTCTACTTCGTGACTTTGATAATTTAGGATCTCTACTGGGATTTTTGAGGGCAGAGTGGAAAACAGCAGAAACCCACTAAACTTTGAAGAAACGGAATAAGCATTATGTAAACAAATAGAATAAGGAGAGAAATAGGGAAAGTTAGCCAAAATACATGTTTACAAAAAGAAATGGATAGATTAAAGAGCCATAATGGTTCAAAGTAGAGGATCATGAACTTCACTGTCAAAATTAGTATGAACAGCAGTTTCAGTTACACTGAAATCAGGAAAGACAGTGAGAAATGCAAGAGACACGACTTAGAAATGTTATTCACAGCACACAAGGATGCTTTACAATAACCCAAAAAATCTTCCCAAGTTCCCCAGAAATATATGGAGAAGATGTCATAGTCCCTGGCTTAATCACTCATAATTCTGCCCCAACACAATCCCACGCTATTTTCCACAGGTTATTCCCTTGAATCCATTTGGCTTCATCATTTCAAACAAACTTACCATACCTCCCCTTCGTTATCATTCAATGTTCTACCTGAAATGCATTCTCCCTTCTCTCAATTTATAGCAACAGTTTATCATGCGCTAATTACATGGCTTGTTTCTGGTTTTTTGGGGGTTGTGCTGGGTCTTCTAACCACATTTGAGGCATTGTTCTAAGCACTTGGCATGTACTAACTCATTTAATTCTCTCAACAATCCTAGGAAGGAGGTCAAGTAACTTACTGAAGATTACACAGTAGCAGAGTCACGACTCTAACACAGGCAGTCTGGCTCCAAGGAGCCTATCCCCTTAACCTGCTAACTAGTCCTACAAAGCTCAGGTGGAGTTCTGTCACCTTCCTGAAATTCTCATCCGCTTAGCAATTACTCCTGCCTCACGAGTTCTCAAGTACACCACTCATTTGTCACTTACCACAGGACTTGGGTTGTTACTTATCGTTTGTGTACATGTTCTATCTTGTCTAAGGACAGGATCTTATTTATTCTGTAACAATGCTTAGAACCTAACAGAACTTATTATCCAAACACAAAACTGCTTATTAATGAAACTATAATTGTATTTAATATTTACTGAAGACATATGCCAGGTTCTGGGCTAAGTACTTTGTATGTATTATCTCATTTAAACCTCACAGCTCTTAGGTAGGTATTAATACTGCATGCACCTCCCAATATTATAGATGAGGAAACTGAGGCTCAGAGAAAAGCTATGTATCTTGTCCCATATCACAAAGCGGTGGTGACAGTCTTACCTAAGGGTCTAACCAGACTCTTAGTCTCCACCCAACCACAAAACACCCTGAAGACAAAATCAGTCCTAACAACTCAACTCAACTCTCACTTACTCTGCAGCACTATTCTGAACACCAAGCATTCAGGATAAGTGGCACAGCTTCTCACAGTGCACGAGGGCCTCAGGACCACATTCTGATGCCACAGGCAGAGGGGCCATACCCAAAACTTCAGGAAGATTTTAACTTATATTTTAAACCAAAATAATCCTTGGAAACTCTTCCATCCCATTCCTTCTCCCTTCAGGCTCCCCTACTCCCTATACCCTAGGACTTATCTCTAGTTTCTATACTATAGAGAAGGATTCCACTAATCCTAACAACTGTAACTTGCCCAAGATCATGTAGCAATACTCCTTATCAAAGGTCTAGCCCCCACCATACTAGCCTTCCTATAAATGGTGTAATTTTCTTCTCCATTTTCCACTCTTAATAACCATTAATTTCTGCATAAGCATCTCAGAATCCCTGTATTATTCCTACTTCCCACAGAAGAAAATAATCAGATATACTGGATTATCTAAAACAGTATCAAATTTTATTCTCTTATCCCCGAGTCAGTAATGTAAAATTGCATCTTGATTTCCACCAGGAGGAAATTCAAACAATTCCCAGAAGAGCAGAAAGAAGAAAGATCTCCATAAGCTGACCAAAGGCAAGCCAAGTTCATAAGCTATAATCCATCTGGAAAGGACTCAGGCCCAAGACCACTGGAGGCTGGCTACTGCTCATGTGAAGTGCAACAGACAACCCTTACTTTCCCATTTTTATTTTACATCCTCTCAACTAACCTCAGTTGCTATCTTTCTGACAAACCTCAATTCTAGGAGCCTGTAAAGAGAAGGGAAAGTAATGAGATAAGACTGTCAAGTCACTTTTGGCATAATGGCTTTTTGATGAGAACTATCTTGGACAGGAAATTTGCCACAAGGAATAGGAGAAGAGTTTTCAGGTAAACCAATAGATCCCTTATTTTTACCACAGAAGCACAAGACGTCCTGAAAATCTGTTACATACACATAGTATCTGCCCCACTGCAAAGCACCTGCAGATATTCTGGGCTAGAAGGAACTCACTTGGGCCATTTCTGTGGTAAGGAAGTCTGCCACCTATACCCCTGCCGGCCATCATTCACCAGGTTGAGTGGTCTGGAGATCATCTACATCACCTTGGTTCAAATATAATGATTTCCTAGGCCTTAAAAATTATGTGTTTGCTTATAAGACTGAAGCCTTCTCTGAAAGGGAAGAAAATGCCCTATTTTACTTTAGTAATATATCTTAATTTTGATATATATCAAGTTCATTATAGATTAAGGACAACTTCCTGCTAACATGTTACCCAAATTAGGACAATTAGAGTGGAAATGAAAAGGACAAAAAAGCATAAATTTAGAAACAAAGTGATTTAGTGACTCATTGAGCTTAAGTAAAGGAAGAGTAAGGGGAAAAAAAAAATGACCAGTAAGAATAACAGAGTCATGAGCAGCTAAAGAGGAAAGTCAAGAAAGTGTTTCGACTGGGGGAGGAGGGAGGGGGTGTTGGTGTGCAGTTGCTACAGAGATGGTATTTAAACATATTTAGTTTCAAGACACAGGTGAAAATTTGGGCCTCAGTTTTGGAAGGCCTCAAGAAGATACAGATTTGGAGCCTAAAAAAGCACAGCAATGACTTAGTTTTTAGAGAAAGAGAAAATAACAGCAAAACATTTAAACAACAGCATTCCTCAGACACTACATTTTGAAGATAATCTAACTTTTCAGATGAACAGTACTTTATTCTATAGTGTATTTGAACTAATTTACTATAAAGAAAAAGCTAAAAAATGTATCTTTCTTTTCCAGGCTATGAACTGACGGAAAGAAACTAAGAATAAGAATGGTTTCAGAATTACTGATCGTCCAAAGCTAAGTGTGAGCTAAAACACACCGCTTTTCAGGTTTCTCTATGTACAACAAAATTTGGGGGGAAAAAAAAAATCTGGTATACTACTGCTTTACAATATTTGTGAGAATGTAACAGTTTTAAAAGCACATTAACTGAACTGTTGATAATTAATAAACCTGGAGAATAGGTATATAGATGTTCATTATACTAGTGTCTCCAGTTCCGTGTATGTTTGAAACTTTCATAATAAAAAGTCTAAAAGAAAAACTACCTATAAGTATTTTTAAAATTCTATCTGCAGTTAAGGCTTGACAACTCAAAACAAAATTCTTAAAATTTTTCAAATAATGCTTTATTCATGCTCAACAGATCAGTGAAATTTAGTGTCTATAAAAGGGAGAACAGGACATGAGGAACAGGAGCGTGTTCACTAAATGAAGAAAGTCAGTCCTATTACCCATGTTGGCCAAGTTCGACGTTTGTCATTTTTCTCATCAAAGAACTTACATTTGTTAAGGAAAAAATTTACAGACAATATATATGTACAGTTTTGGTTAGTACAGGCAACATAAGTGTTTATCGCCAGTCATCAATGATTAATTTGTTAAGCCTGTTGGTTAGTTCTCCTGTTACTTCAAATCATCTTCCACTCTAGCATAACCAAATAAACAAATTTCTTATGGAGATGCAAAAAAAAAAAAAGGACGAAAAGTGAATATCCATAAATAATGCCCAATCCTAAATTGTGAAGGACATATTTAAGCTTACATAAAATAGTAAGTTAAGAAAAAAAAGTTGAATGTCTTAACAACTGACATATTTTTAAGATATGACTTAAATAGGTTTAACTCAAATCACTCTATGGCAGCACTAAAACTAATAGAGAGCACCAAATTCACCATTTAGATTTACCACTTACCTATGATCAAGACTAGTTTATATGGTTAGTATGCACCACTCTTTCCTCCCTATTATAAATACCACCCAAAAAGAACAACCAAATTTGTTTCCCTCTTCTTTGGTGAATTCTAGGACAGTAAAGATTGTACATGTTTGAGAAAAACCTAGCACACTGAAGATGTGCCACTCTCTTAACGGGAATTACCAGTACCTTCCCAAGATGCTATCACTGGGTAGCAGTCTTGTTCCCTAGGTGACTTACACAGCATAACAAAATAAACCAGTTTCCTTGCTGGCAATTGTGCCTTGAATCATTTTCAGGATTCTGTTTCTTCTAACAGAAATATGATGTCATGAGACTTCAGAGAGAAGGAACACAGATACATATAGAGACAAAAGACATGTCAGTAATTCTTCTTCTACGTTATTAAAGTACTGCTTTCATATTTCAAATTGAGGTATTTCACTTTTTTCAGATAACAAAGTCATTCTCATCTTCAACAAACATTTATAGCTTTTTTCCTTATGAAAGTAAAAGTTACATACCATAAAATGCACGGATCTTTAGTATTCGGCTTGGTAAATTTGAACAAATGTATACAACACCAATTGATGAATCTGGAAGTTCTGTGTACTGGTCTTGAAACTGTTCTGTAAGTTAAAAATATATGAAAATTAAAAATTACCCTGAAAGCGTATACGTGAATTTAATCACTTGAATCCCAAACCAAGCTATAGAATATTTCTATCACCCTCAAAAGTTCCCTTTTGGGACTTCCCTGGTGGTCCAAAGGCTAAGACTCCACTCTCCCAATGCAGGGGGCCAGGGTTTGATCCCTAGTCAAGAAACTAGATCCCACATGCTGCCAACAAAGACCCAGCAAAGTCAAATTAATTAATTTTTTGAAAACTGAAGAGTTTCTTTACAGAAAATGTTCCCCTTTGTCCCTTTCCAGTTATCCACAGCCTTTACCCAGAAACTGCTTTCCTGATTTCTATCACCATACCTAAGTTTTGTCTGTTCTTATATTTTTTATAAATGGCATCGAACAATACATACATGTGTTTGGTTTCTCTTGCTCTGAATAATATTTCTGAGATTCTTCTATGTCATTGTGTGAGTCATTGAAAGTGAAGTGAAAGTGAAGTCGCTCAGTCGTGTCTGACTCTTTGCGACCCTGTGGACTGTAGCCCACCAGGCTCCTCCGTCCATGGGATTCTCCAGGTAAGAATACTAGAGTGGGTTGCCATTTCCTTCTCCAGGGGATCTTCCCAACCCAAGGACCGAACCCAGGTCTCCCGCACTGCAGGCAGATGCTTTAACCTCTGAGCCACCATGAGTCATTATTATTATGAGTCATTTATTATTATTGTGAAGAAAGATTCTACGAACATTTTTATCAGTTTCTGTGTGGACATGTACTTTGTTCCTCTTGATGAAGCAAGATTTCACTTGAAAAAAAAGAATTCACATATAAATAAGCCTGGGAAGTCATATAGATGATTTATATGTATACATATAATAAACATACACAGTTTCATATATAATACAAATACATATAGTATAGATATTTATCTTCCTACCTGTGTGTATGTATTTATGTGTGTGTGTACACAAATGGACTCTGAGAGATCTACCTAGGAATAACCCCAAGGTATATTAAACAAACTTATAAAGTTCACAATGAAAATAAATTTAGATGACATTTCAATTCTTAATAAGTATATTATATTTTAACCTAAGTATAATTCAAAAGAGAAACAAATTTCTCTCCATGTAAGCTACTGTATTTCGCATCAATGAAATACCATCTTTTCACAACAGATCCCCTTTCCAAACTAGAATTTCAGAACATTAAATATGACTATCCATGATGAAGTAATTTTTTAATGCTAGGGGGTAAAACCCAAAATATGTTAAGGTTACAAGATTTTACTTTATTGTCTTGCTTTTTTAAAAAAGTTAAACATGGAAATAATTCCATTGGCTAATATTTAACATGAGTAAAGACCATTTCATCATTATTCAGAAAAAGACCTCCATTCCAAAAAGCAACCTACTGCAGCACTGTCTGTGACAGAGACATCCTGACCTTCAAATTCCATGTGTAACTTTCAGCAGCTAGAAGGATCTTTAATTTCCAGAGACAGGAACATTGAGAAACATACACACAAATCGGATTTTTGATGCGACCAATTTGAAATCCCCAACCCTGTTTTTGATCATCAGATGATCATTTGCAGGGGACTAGGAGTGGTTCTTCATTTAACATCACAGACAAACTGCCAAGACTACAAACTGAACATCACAAATGGTTCCAAAAATTTACCATCGCCTGCTTTAGCAAAGATTTGCAGACTACAAAAGGGAAAAAAACCCCTCTTCTATCTTTGATCTTTCTCCATCTTTTATTCCTCCTTCCAAAAAATGAGCAATTTCAAGACCATACAACTCAAATGGACTGTATTTTTAATCTTAAAAAACATTCTTAGCATTCGGATGTTCCATAACTTTCACAGATGTGGAAATGTTTACTTAAAAACCCATTACTGCACTCTGAAAATACATAATTTTTATTTTTCTAGTAACTGTACCTTTTTCTAAAAAGAAAAAAACAAACTTGATTAAGTGTTACAAAAATGACAGCAATTCCAAAGAGCTACAATTTCCAACTTTCAATATCTTTTTGCCTGTTTTAGAGAGCTAAAATTTTATTCCTATTTTTTAAAATGTTTCTTTTCCAGACCAAGAGTAGAAAATAGATCAAATCAAATGTGTAGACCCCACACTCCCTCTGGTGGTCCTTCACTCTTATTAACTAGCTGTTTTCCAAAAGGCTAGAACACTAAAATACGTGCCACATTTAAGGATTATAGTCTTACATGTTTGAGTTTCAGCTGAATGCAGGTCAAGCCTCATCATGACAAAAATGAAGTACAAATAATTTGAGTGCTTGAATTTTAGTGTTTTAAATACTACTGAAATATCCTTAGGAACTTAGTTACGTCCACAAGGTCCTGCTATAAATTACTTTAACCTGTTTCATTTGGCAGAACTATCTTTTACACAATAAATAAGCACCTTTTTGCAAAAAAAAACCCACTTAAGTGGCTACTGTTTTTAAATCAACAGTTACATGATTTACCTACCAACTTCCACTTAGTCTCAAATGACTGTAAATTTAATTTTCCTTAAACTTTTAATTTTCCTGGCATAATGTCAGAAGTTAAAAATGCACTGTAAAAAAAATTCAGAATGTAAAATAATGAAAAAATCTGATTACTTAATTAGCTAGGTTAGAAAGTTCAAATAGTTTCAGAATTATAAAAAGTATAAAATATTTAACTGTTCAGCATAAAATAAGTACAGAATTCAGTGTGCCAAAATATGTACAATATAGATTGTTAGGAATTGTGAAAAATTATATTAAAGGCCTACAGAAAATATTCTTAATAACAGATACAGCATGCATTTTACTGTTAAATAAACAAGTATTACTATCTAACAGTATCATGTGATTTACCCTCAAACGTAGCTTGTTTCACATGTGTCCCTGTTTTTCTGTAGCTTTGTTTAATCAGAAATATTTGCCCACTCCCAAATTCAAAAGGAGCCAAACCTGAGGGTAAGTGACTTAAAAATACTCCCAACATTTATTATGTAGATGTAAGAATTCAACTTATATTTAATTTTGAAACTATAACGTGGTTGACCATTTTATGATACGGTCTACCACAAGTTAAAAGTGGACAGAAATCAGTAATTAAAACATGTAAAAATTGAATTTGAAAACAGTATTTTAATTAAAAGGCACTTTTACAGTTAAAGTTCCCAAAACATGCTTCTGTAAATTAAACTATGAAATACAGCTTTAATTTATGGTATGTGGTACATTTAAGCATCACAAGATAAAAACTATAAAACTTCTAATTATACACAATAGTTAGACTAATATATTCCTATACACTTTAAACAACAATTATATAGATCACCTATAACCCTAGTCTCATGAGATTCCTCAGAACTACTTATACAGAATAAAACCCACTCTGAACAAGTCACTGCTCAATCTACCTTCGCTAAGCATCGAAAAGCCAACTCAGCTTTCAACAGTAATAATTTCTTCTACAGCTATAGAAAGAGGATGTTCTTCCTTCTCTAGACTGCTTGTTCTAAGCTAAGACTTTAGGAAACAAAACAACCGAAATAAGTTCTTTTTCCAATGCAAGAATAAACAGAAAATTGAAGACTTCACTAGTTGCCTAATCCAATATTTTAAAATGTTCACGTTTGAAAGACAAAGAACTCACAGCAGATAAGCCTGTTTTAGAGAAACAAAAAAAAATTTTATAAAATCTTTGATTAAAAAAAAAAAAAATCCCGAACAGTTACAACTAGCCTATTGGTTAGAGTGCACCTTTCAAAGGTGTTACTAATTAACATGTGACTAAAATTACCATTCAATGAAGCACTAATAAAGTAACATAATTAAATCAAAAGTGTAACTGTCCTTAAGAAGTTCCTTACATCTCTTATTCAAATCATATCCAGCACAGACATTTTAAAAAAGACATAAGAAAAATCTGAGTTATCTAAACCTTCATAATATATTTTAAAATAATTACATATTATTTTAAAACTTTTTCTATAAATGCCCTAAATTGGTCAAGGCCGTAACTGTAGATTTTAAGTGAGGTCAGCTGTGAGAGAGAGAAACAGAAAATAAGTGAAAGTATAACATAAAAACTTCCACAAGAATAAAAAGTTGTTCAACTCTACCCTCGAATTTTAAAATAAATACTCTTATGCGGGGCGGGGGAGGGGGAGAATGGGTGAAGGAGAATTCCCATAGGCTATTAAAAATACTGAACCAAAATATGCCTTAAATTTCCCTTGTCTACAATCTAACAAAACGAGAAGACAATGAAAATAAACACTCCTGTGTGCCTTCAGAGAGGCAAAGAAAGCTCCCATTCAAAGCTAAGCCTTATTCCACTCTTGTAAAGTAAATCCAAAACCACGAGCTCAAACTGCTTCATGCAGAATTTACTGAATGGCGGCCAAACGTTGTACACTCTGTCCTGAACCACAGCGAAGGATATCTCGAGCTCTGCATTCTCCATTTACAACTTGTACCTTACTATGCATGCTTTCACCACCACTGCAGAAACCGATTTTTAAACTAAGATGTTCCTCCCGGCCAAGTCAATGGAAAGAAGGCAATCCACACGCTGGCGACACTCCCCACTTTCCCCAACCACCCCGCACCCCAATCAATACTGGTTTTTGACTCCTATACTACGGTCAGCACACCTTTAAAAAAAAAAAAATTCATTACGGGAGAAGGCTTGAACAAAGCCCAGGGAGTGAACTGAATTATCGAACACTGAAACAACTTTTCAGTGGCTCTGACCTGGCACTTGGGATAATCACCTGTTGGAACGGCGCTGCCCCAGTCCCCTCTACAGGCAGTCGAGGACGGGGAGGCCGTGTTCCCAGTCACTGGTCCTCCTCCCGGGGCGGCAGGTGAAAGGCGGCGAACGCGCATATCCACACCCACCGCCCCGGGAGCGCAGACCGAAAGCCGGGGACCGCGGCTGCGGCGGGACGCTCCGTTATCCCTCCCTCGGCGGGCCCGCCAGGTGAGCGAGGCTCCATCGCGCCTGCGATGCGTGCCGGCGCACGGCTCACCGCGGGCCCACTTCTCCCGCCGCCCGGGCCCGGGAGACCGAAGTTTCTCTCCCGCTCGCGGCGGCGGCGGCTCACGGGCCGCCTGGCTCTCAGGCGTCGGGCGGCGGGCGAGTCGAGGGCCGCCGAGACGGGACCTGTTACCCAGCGCGGGAAACCAAAAAAAAAAAAAAAAAAGAGCCGAGTGAGGACAAGCGGGGCGCGACCGGCCTCGTCTCCCTGAGGGAGAGCGCGGCAGGGGCGGGGAGCCGTTCCCGCGGCCGCCCGGCTCCGCGCCTCTAGTAGGGGAAGGGAGCCCCGGCCCAGCTCGCCCGGCAGGACGCAGAGGATTCCCGCGGGGGAGTCTGGGCGCCTCCAGCGCGCCCGCTCCTAGGAGTCCCGGCCCCGCCGGCCCCGCAGCGCGGTTCCCGGGCTGGGGCCCCGTGTGAGGAAGCAGCGCAGCGGCTGCAGGACCGCGAAGGAGGGAACGCGGTTCCCGGGGCCGGGCGGCCACCCCGCCTCATCCCCCCATGGCCATGGCGCCGGTACCTGTCGCCGTGGCGGCTCGCCCGCTCTGTCGCTCTGCCTCAGCCGCGCGCCGCCGGCCCCTCAGCCCGCCCAGCAGGCCGCCCGCGCGCCGGACGCCGCCGCCGGAGACTGGCAGCGCCCGCGAAGCGGCCTGAGTTCCCCGGGGCAGCGCCCGGCGCAGTCCCGCCCCCGCGGGCCGCAGGACCCGCCTCCCATAGGGCCCCGGGGCTGTCAGTCCGCCCCCAAAAGACGCGCGGGCTGTCGCTTCTCCCATCCCGATTGGCGGCCGAACGCCGTCCATGCAAATAAGGCCCCGCCCCGGGTCATTTGCACCTCCGCCTCGGTGTAACCTCCGCCTCCCCCACGCCAGCCCACGTGTCTAGCCCTTGCCCCTTTGTGGGCGCTGTAGGGAAGAGATGGAGGAAACTGACCGACGCCCCCTCACTCCATCCCTTACCTCCGAGGACACTAATGCTCAAACAAGCTAGTGGACTTCACATTGGGACCTCTCTCTGATAGTTCTGCCCTCCTGTCCGCCCACCCGACCTGATCCGGGGATGGAGAGGGGCAGGCCAGGCTTGTTTGCGTCAGGTAAGCAAGCCAGGTTAGCCCCAGGAAATAATACCAGGGGAACTGGTATTGTCCATTTGGAACGGGAGGAAAAAAATCCCATCTGGAGAAGCATAGCACGTAGCACTTGCCTCTAGACACTCAGGGACTGTTAAGATTAGGGTTTCCCACGGTCTTCTACCTTTCAAACATGAGATCCCAGGTAACTGAGACAGCAGAGGATTCCTGTGTTCTCTTAAAAGATGTCTGTGTTCTCTTCCACCTGCCAACGGGTAGGTCTGCTGAGCAGCTGGACTTCAGGAGGGGGCTCAGGCCCCTGGAGTGAAATGACCAAACCAAGATTCAGATGGAGGGGACTGAGCTAGCAGCTCCTGGGCCTTAGGGAGTGGCTCGCTCAATCTCCTCATTTTTGAGGAAACAGAAACCTGAAGTCCCACAGCTGTGGAGCTTAATAATTACCTATGGAAACCTAACATCTCCCAACTCCACATCTGGCCTCAACACTATATCACCTAGGGTCATTTAGGTATTTATGAAGAGCTTCTTCTACAAATAACCATCCCTGCCTTCAAGAGGTGCCACCTGCAGAAACAACCACTAGAGCTGACACTGAAACCTCCTCAATGAGGGCAAAGGCCCTGCTTCAGTGCCTAGAAGCTTACCTTTTTACCAGGTGCCAAGAAGTGTCACTGAAACAGTTTATTTGTGCATTAATTCTGCATACTAACACCAATCGTTTAAGCATCTACTGTGATTTTAATGGGGCTTCTCAGGTGGCATGCTAGTGGTAAAGAACCCACCTGCCAAGGCCTGAACTTCAAGAGTCACGGGTTCAGTCCCTGGGTTGGGAAGATCCCCTGGAGGAGGGCATGGCAACCCATTCCAGTATTCTTCCCTGGAGAATCCCCATGGACAGAGGAGCCTGGCAGGCCACAGTCCATAGGGTCTCAAAGAGTCAGACACAACTGAAGCGACTTAGCATACACCCACATGCTTTTTAACAGCATGGAATTAAGCACTGTGCTACGCACACGGTATACTGAGGTGAGAGGACATTGTCCCAGACCTAAGAGACAGTGCCATCCACATTGCATGTCCATGGCCTCATGTTTCATAGATTGTGACAAGATACCTACATAGGGAGTGGCTATGCATAGACCAGTGGCGGACTCCCAGGAGCGAGGCAATCGGCTCTTCCTGGGGAAGGGAGTCAGGGAAGGCCTCATTGAAGAGGTGACGCTAGATCTGAGTCGTAAAAGACTATTAAGAGATGGTGTTTGCCAGACTGATGAATGTGGAAGAGGAAGAAAAGAAACTCTGGGGAGGGGGAGGGGGGGAAGAGGGGGGGCATAGCGTGAGCAAGAAGAATGCAGACCTGGAAGAGCCTAGTAACTGAGGGAACAGCAGGAACCGTGTGGTCAAATCTGCTGTGCCGTGTGGCCATGTCACATGGCCTGGGACCAGGCGGAGGAAGAGAGAAAGAAGCAAGAGGCTGCCAGGCTGTGTTGTAACACACCGCAGCAAACAACAACAGGCCCTGTAGATACAGCTGCAGCTTTTTTTTTTTTTTTTTTTCTAGTCCAGAGTCTGTGGGGGAACAGTCAGTTCCGACGGCAGCCGAGCTGGCCCCACCCTCTCTCAGAAAACCACTCCGGTCACTGCACTTGCCCTCCTCAGCACTTGGAAACACGCGTGCTTTGCAATTTCCCTGAGCTTTGCTGCCCTTCAGAATTCGAAGATAACATGGGCCCCAGCTACAAACACCCGGGTGTGGGGTGAGCAACCCTCTCCTTAGGCACAGAGCAGTTTGCAAAACCTGTCACCACAGCAGGCCTCACCGGCCTGTGACCCGTGTTCTGATTAACGCTTTGTTGTCACTGTCTTGAAATTCTTAATAAGTTTTTAACAAGGGACCCACATTTTTATTTTGCAGTTGGACAAATTGTCAGTCCCACCTGTCCCTGTCAATGCCCCTGGCCATGCTTGTGCTACTGCTCAAGCCATGTCTTACTTAAGGCACTTGGCACAGGGAACTCCCTGGTGGCCCAGTGGTTAGAACTCCACAGTTTCACTGCTCAGGGTGTGGGTTCATTCTCTGATCAGAGAACTAAGATCCCAGAAGCTTCATAGTGCAGCCAAAATAAGAAAAAACATTTGGCATTCACTTGGTTTGTTCACATACACTGTATCCCTCATTTTCACAATGATAATGCGGAGAAGGCTTGTGTTACTGGCCCTGTCAGTTGAGAAAATGAAGTGTGGCAACTTTCTCCAGGTGGCATAGCTAGGAGGTGGCAGAGTTTGTACCTGAACTCAGCCCTCCTGGGCACTATTCCATTCGCTACAGTGCCACCTCCATATTGGTTTCGGAATCCTCTCAAAGGCAGATTTGTAAATGAAGGATTTTGAGTCACAATATCATGGGATGAGTATCTGTCATTTCATGGATATCACCTTTTATATACTTTTTCATCAGTTTTGAAAAACTCTCAGCCATTATATGTTCAAATACTGTTTCTATACCTTTTCCTCTTTCCTTCTGGGCTCCTAGTTGAAATATATATTATACCTTCTCACTACATCCCTTTCTTCTGTTTTTTTCTGTCTTTTGTCCTTAAATGCTTTATTCTAAAAATTTTTCTTCTCTTTCAATTCACTAATTCTCTCTTCAGCTTTTTAAAAAATTCTCCTCCATTGGGCTCTCAAATTTGGTTATTCTATTTCTTTTTTTTTAGAATCTCTAGAATTTTCTAGAATTTCTTTTTGGTTCTTTTTCAGATCTGCTATGTCATTTTCTCTTAGTGCCCTACTTAATTTTCAAGTTTGGCTTTTCTCTCCTTAAACATAGTAAGTATAGTAGTTTGAGGGTCTGTGCCCATGGTGGGCGGCAGGGCACAATCTGGAGTCCTCCTGGGTCCACTCTCATTGTCAGTTTTCCCTACTGATTCTCCTTCATGCTGTTTTATCTCCACATGTATCTAGTTATGCTTTGGACATTGTATTTAAAAAATCGTTTGAGGCACCAATGATATCTTCCTCCAGAAAGGATTTCTAGGGACTTCCCTGGTGGTCCAGTGGCTGTGACTCTGAGGTCCTGGGGCAAGGGACCGCAGTTCGATCCCCCAGTCAGGAAACTAGAGCCCACGTGTCCCAGCTAAACGATTCTACGTGCCACAACTAAAGACCCTGCATGCATGCCTCAACCAAGACGCAGTGCAGCTAAATAAATAAAATGATTTCTAAAAGAAAGAAGGAAAAAGAGAGGATTTCCGTTTGTGTCCCCATCCTGGGGAAACACTAGCAAGTTAGGATCCTGAACCCACTTTTGGCTTCCCAGGCGGTGCTGGTGGTTAAGGGCCTGCTTGCCGATGCAGGAGACGTAAGAGACACATGTTCAACCCCTAGCTCAGGAAGATTCCCTTCAGGAATGACATGGCTACCCACTCCAGTATTCCTTCCTGGAGAATCCCACGGACAGAGGAGCCCAGAGGGCTATGATCCATAGGGTAACAAAGAGTCAGACACGACTGAAGCAACTTAGCATGCTTGCAACCCAATTTCAGGGCTTTTGATTTTGAGCCTCTCTGATAACTTGAAGAGTCTGCAGGAGGGTTTGTTCATTTATGGGTTCCCCTTAGTCAGTGCTACAATTCTCTGAGGTCCCATTCAAAAATGGGAGGGTTTTTTTTTTTTTTTTAGGTTATATACTGTTTCATAGCAAACTGTCCCCAGATTTAGCAGTTTGAAACAGATGTCAGCAGACTTTTTTTTCTTAAAGGTCCAGATGGTAAATATTTTAGGCTTGCAGGCCATATGGCCTCTGTCATAACTACTCAACTCTGTCATTATAGTACGAAACACCCATAGACAGCACATAAATGAATGGCCTGACTATATAATGATAAAGCTTTATTTGTAAAGATAGGCAGCCATCCTCAACCTGGTAAAATATCTGCAAAAAAGCTCACAACTTGGAAATATTGTACCTAATACTGAAAAACTGGACAATGAGTCCAGAAAACAAGACAAGGAACAAAACAGGATGTCCACTCTTGCCACTTCTATTTACCGTTGCTTTGGAGGTTCTAGCCAGAGCAGTTAGTCAAGAAATAGAAATTAAAAGGCACCCACGGTTTGGCCACTATGAAAAACAGTATGGAGGTTCCTCAAAAAAAACAAAACAAAACAACGAAGTACCATATGATCCAGCAGTTCTACTCCTGGGTATATAGCTTGAGAAAATGAAAACACTAATTCGAAAAGATAAATGCACCCCCATGATCATAGTAGCATTATTTACAATATCCAACATATGGAAGTAGCCTGTGTCCATCAACAGGTCACTGGATAAAGAAAATCTCACACACACACACACACACACACACACACATATATAATGGAATATCCCCTTGTGGCTCAGCTGGTAAAGAAGCCGCCCGCAATGCGGGAGACCTGAGTTTGATCCTTGGGTTGGGAAGATCCCCTGGAGAAGGAAAAGGCTACCCACTCCAGTATTCTAGCCTGGAGAATTTCATGGACTGTATAGTCCAGGGCGTCGCAAAGGGTTGGACACGGCGGAGCGACTTTCACTTCTTCTACTTCTACATGGGATATTACTCAACCATAAAAAAAAAGGAAATTCTGCCATTTGTAACAATGTGGATGGACCTAGAATTTATCATGCTTAGTGGAGTAAGTCAGATGGAGAAAGACAAAATTTCTATGTTATCATTTATATGTAGAATCTAAAAAAATAAAACAGGCAAATGTATATCACAAAACAGAAACAGACTTACAGATAACACAAACTAGGGGTCACCCTTGAGGAGAGGGAAGGGGAAGTGGCAAAATAGGGGTATGGGATTAAGATGCAAACTATTATGTATAAAATACAGAAGTGGGGCTTCCGTGGTGGCTCAGTGGTAAAGAATCCACCTGCCAATGCAGGAAACAGGGGTTTGACCCCTGGTCCAGAAAGATCCCACATGTTGTGAGTCAGCTAAGCCCATGTGCCACAGCCACTGAATCCCGCACACCCTAGCGCCTATGCTCTGCGCCAAGAGAAACCACCGCAATGAGAAGCCCATGTACCACAGCTAGGCCGCAACTAAAGAAAAAGCCCACGCGACAACGAAGACCCAGCACCGCCAAAAATAAACATTAAAAAAAAATACATAAGCAACAAAGATATATGGCACAGGGAAATATAGCCATTATTTTGTAAAACTTTAAATGGAATATAATCTATAAAAATATTGAATCACTACATCGTATACCTGGGATTCCCAGATGGCTGAGTGGTAAAGAATCCACCAGCCCATGCAGGAGGTGCAGGAGACTTGGGTTTGATCCCTGGGTTGGGAAGATCCCCTGGAGAAGGAAGTGACAACCCCCTCCAATATTCTTGCCTGGGAAATCCCATGGACAGAGGAACCTGGTGGGCTACAGTCCGTGGGGCTGCAAAGAGTTGGACATGATTGAGCACACACACACACATGTTGTTGTACACCTAAAACTAATATAATACTGTAAATCAACTATACTTGAATAAAAAACACATTCACACACATACAAAGGAAAGGAAATGGAAAGGAAAAAGTAAAACTATCACTATTCACAGATGGCACGGTATTGTGTACAGAATATCCTAAGGAATCCACCAAAAACCTGTTGGAACTAATAAATTCAAAAAGGTTGCAGGATACAAGATCAATAATAAATAGCAATTGTGAGACTTCCTGGTGGTCCAGTAACTAAGCCTCCATGCTCCCAGTGCAGGGGACTCGGGTTCAAGGCCTAGTCAGGGAACTAGATCTCACACGCCACCACTAAGAGCTCGCCTGCCACAACTAAAGATCCCACATGCCGTAGTTAAGACCCAGCACAGTCAAATAAATAAATTTAAAATAATAAAATATAAAGGATACATTTTAAAATAGCAATTATATTTCTATCCACTTTCAATGAACAATCCAAAATAAAATTAAGAAAAATTTCACTTATAATGGCATCAAAAAGAATAAAATACTTAGGAATGAATTTAACCAAAACAGTGCCAAATTTATACACTGAAAACTATAAAACGTTGTAAGAAATTAAGGACCTAAATTACTGGAAAAACATCCTATGGATCAAAAAACTTAACATTGTGAAGATGACAATACTCCTAAAATTGATCTACAAATTTAGTATCATTCCATTAGACTCCCATCTGACTTCCTTACAGAAATTGGCAAGCTGATTCTAAAATTCTAATGAAATTGCAAGGGATTTAGAATAGCCAAAACAATCTTTAAAAAGACAGTCTAAGTAGGAAGACTTACATTTCCTGATTTTAAAACTTACTGAAGACAACAGTAATCAACTCTTGGTAACAGCACATCGGTATACATATCCTTAACAATGAAATATATTAGGTCAAAGAAAGGATTGAGAATCCAGAAGTAAACCCATACATCTATGGTGAGCTGATTTTCCACAAGGCGACTAGTGTTGATAAGTACGGGAAGAAATCGAAAGCCTTGTGTTTTGCTAGTGGGAATGTGAAATAGTTTGGCATTTCCTAAAATGTTAAACAAAGAATTACCATATGACCCAGCAATTCTGCTCCTAAGTATATACCCCCAAGGATTTGAAAACAAAGATTCAGACAGATACTTGTACACCAACTTAAGTATCAGCATAAATTCATAATAGCCAAAAAGTGAAACAACCCAAATGTCTATCAACGGATAAACAAAATGTGGTATATCCATACAGCGAATCATTGCTGCTTCTGCTAAGTCACTTCAGTCGTGTCCTACTCTGTGCGACCCCATTGACGAAGCCTACCAGGCTCCCCCATCCCTAGGATTTTCCAGGCAAGAACACTGGAGTGGGTTGCCATTTCCTTCTCCAATGCATGAAAGTGAAAAGTCAAAGTGAAGTCGCTCAGTCGTGTCCGACTCTTAGCGACCCCATGGACTGCAGCCCACCAGGCTCCTCCATCCATGGGATTTTCCAGGCAAGAGTACTGGAGTGGGGTGCCATTGCCTTCTCCGAGTGAATCATTATTTGGCCATAAAAAAGAATGAAGTACTGATAGATGCTACAACATGGATAAATCTTTTATTTGTTTACTTTTTACGGCTGCACTGGGTCTCCATTGCTGCACATACGCTTTCTCTAGTTGCAGCAAATGGGGCTACTCTTTGTTCCGGTGCACAGGCTTCTTCTCCTTGCTGTGGCTTCTTTTGTTGCAGAGCATGGGCTCTAGGGCTTGCAGGCTTCGGTAATTGCAGCACACAAGCTCAGTAGTTGTAGCTGGTGGACTCCGTAGTTGTGGTACACACGCTTAGTTGATCTGCAGCATTTGGAATCGTCCCAGACCAGGGATTGAACCCACGTCCCCTGCCTTCTTAACATGGATGAATCTCAAAAACATTATGCTAGGTAAAAGCAGCCAGTCTCAAAAGACTGCATATTGTTTGATTCCATTTATATGAAATATCCATAAGAGAGGAGACAGCAGAGAGGAAGTAGATTAGAGATTGCTTAGAACTGGGAGTGTAGGGGAAGAAAGGATAGGAGGATAACAGGTAAATGGCACAGGGTTTCTTTTTGAGGTGATGAAAATGTTCTAAAGTTAACTGCGGTGATGGTGACATGTATCTGTGAGAACATTAAAACCACTGAGTTGCATAACCGGGCTTCTAAACATGGCGGTTGGCTTCCTCCAAAGGGCAAGTGTGGAAGCTGCCAGGCCTTCTTAAGGTTTAGGCCTGGAACTGACCGTGTCATTCCACTATGTTCTGTTCATTAAAGCAGATCACGGGCCAGCCCAGATTCAAGGGGAGGGAACTTATAATAATGTCATTTCAGAGATACGTGGTTCACTGGGGCCCATTGAAGTAATAATCTATCACAATCTGTCCTCTGTCCCCTAATGATATACTTCCTCCCATATGCAAAATACACCTCTCAAGACCTCTCTCCCCAGGGACTTCCCTGGTGGTTCAATGGCTAAGTTCCATGCTCCCAACGCAGAGGGCCTGGGTTTAATCCCTATCCAGGGAACTAGATCCCACATGCCACAACTAAGGATCCTAGATGCCACAATGAAGACTGAATATCCCGTATGCCACAACTAAGACCCAGAGCAGCCAAATACAAATAAATATTTAAAAAGACCCCTTCCCATCTTACCCCATTACTGTACCAAGATTGAACTTGAAGTCCATAATTTCATCATCTAATTCAGGTCCACGTATGATTGAGGTTTCTCAAGGAATTCTCTGAATCTGACAACTTTGAATTAGAGACAAATTATCTACTCCCTTCAGGTAATGGTTAGGCAGAAGAAGGAAAATTCCAATAGATACTCCTGTTCAGAAAGGAGAAAGTGGCAGACACATAGCAGACACAAAGAAAGAAAGAAAGTGAAGTCCTTCAGTTGTGTCCGACTCTCTGTGACCCCATGGACTGTAGCCTACCAGGCTCCTCCATCCATGGAATTTTCCAGGCAAGACTACCTGAGTGGGTTGCCATTTCCTTCTCCAGGAGATCTTCCCGATCCAGGGATTGAACCCGGGTCTCCCACGTTGCAGGCAGATGCTTTGCCATCTGAGCCACCAGAGAAACCCTATAGCAGCCACAGGTCCATGACAATTCTGAAGTCTAGTTGGGCACCTGTCACCCATTCCTCGGTTAGGTCCCAGTTCTTTAGGGTAGTAGGACTTCTTACATGGCAGCTGGCATCCCCTAGAGCCAAAATATGGAAGCCGTCTTAAGGCTTGAACCAGGCCCAGCGCAACATCACTGGCCCTACATTCTATCAGGGAAAGTGTATCACAGGGCCAGCCCAGAGTCAGGAGAATACCCATAGTTATGGTTCCCTGGGGGTCACTGAAGGAATATCCTACCACAGGAGTGGTCTATCAGAATCTCCAACCTCGGGAGGCCCTGAATTACAATTCTATACAAAAGCACAGCTCAGCCTCTCTGATGACTCAGACTGGCAAATGCCCTTGGGTACAAGCAGCCCCGAGTGCTGGACTCACTCCTCTGTTAGGGTTGCCAGATTTAATAAACAAAAACACAGGACATCAAGTTTATTTTAATTTCAAATAAACAGCAAATTATTTTCTAGTATCACTATGTCCCAAATATTGCATGGGCATACTTAAGCTAAAAAATATTTTGTTGTTTATCTGAAATTAAGTGGGAGTCCTGTATTTTATCTAGCAACTCTAATCTCTCTGGATTCTTTTCGTGTATCTTGGTCCAGTAATTCCTCACTACCTTGCTAGATTTTTGATGCTTTTAAGATTCAAAAGTATTTGTCTAATGTATATAGCTGTCTTTGATAAGAGGAATGGTCCGAATTCTAAATGGCGTTTCTATATTTGGGGAAATTCTTCTATCACAAATTTCACCTCTCAACCTGGAAATCAGAACTCAAATTCCCAACCTCCCTTGCAGCTGGATCATAGCTCTACCAATCACAAGCCTCAGGGAGAATTTGGAAATGTAGGACAACAGGTTTGGTGACTGGCTCCCACTTTCCACTGGACAGTTGGATATAAAAAAAATTCCAGTTTTGAAAATGAGGCAAATCTAGGTATACTCTAGCAGAGATTGTTAGTCACCCCCAATATCCATTCTCCTTTTCTCCTCTGCTTTTTTTTTTTTTTTTGGACCGTGCTATGCAGCCTGTAAGATCCTAGGGGGATTGGACCCTCACCCTCAGCAGTAAGAGTGCAGAATCCTAACCACTGGACCACCAGGGGATTCCCCCATCTGCCTTTTGAACTGGTATACGTATCTACCTAGAACACAGCCTCCTTTGTAACTAGATGTGTCCCTGTGCTCTGACTAATGGGAGCTAAGCAGAAATGTCATAGGAAATGTCTTAATGGGAGAAAGGATGTCTCTCTTTTTTTCCCCTCTTTCTGCTGGCTAGATGCAGATGTAATGCCTGGAGCTCAGACAGCCACATTGGACCATGAGGTAGAAGCCCCGTGTTGAGTCTGGCATAGCAAAAGACAGAAGGAATCTGGGTCCTTGATAATTGTGTAGACCTAGTATTGCCTGGCTACTTTCCTCTGGAGTTCATTGAGTGAAGTCGCTCAGTCGTGTCCGACTCTTTGCGACCCCATGGACTGTAGCCTGCCAGGCTCCTCCATCCATGGGATTCTCCAGGCAAGAATACTGGAGTGGGTTGCCATTTCCTTCTCCAGGAGATCTTCCTGACCCAGGGATTGAACCCGGGTCTCCCGCATTGTAGGCAGATGTTTTACCATCTGAACCACCAGGCAAGTCATTAGTGGAAGAGAAACCAATGTCTAAGTTTTCAGGACACTGATATTTTGAATTTTCCATCACTTGTAGCTGAACCTAATCTTAACCAATAAACATATTGATGTAGAATGATTTCTATGATAAATTGTTAAATGAAAAACTAAGGTGCAAAGCAATGTACACAGAATGGTACTATTTTGGGAAGAAATTCAGATAGCTATAGCTATGTTTGAATATGAGTAGCTTTTCCAGAAGGATACACTGTTTTTTTTCCATGTTGAAATATTATTTAATTAAGTTAATATTAACTTCAAAAAAATCAAATTTTAAACCTAGTTAATAATGTTCAGTGATTTACATTTTAAAACCACAATGTTTGGTGGAACTATAGTTGATATTCCTCCTCTTTCTACTTTTCTGTATTTTTAGATTTCTAAACATATTTACATGCAAAATCAAATTTCCCCAGGCAATAAAAGTAATTTATGCTTTAAATATTTTTTCTCTGTTGATATGCATACCCTTTAATTCCTAGAACCTCAAATATCAATATATCAAACATCCGTTTTGGACTGCAAATCTGTTCAACAATACACATTGAACATTTACTCTATTAAGCTCTAAACAAAAAATACAAAGTGTGTTTGGTCCTGGAACTGATGTTATTATTGGGCAGACAATTAACAAGTAGACAAACAAATAAGATTCTTTCACATAGGACTCACTGCTACAAAGGAAGAAAAAAGAGTAATATGATCAAAAATGTTGAGGACACCAATAGAGAGGGTGGTGAGGAAAGGCCTCTGAGGAGGTGACACTTGTGCTGAGAACTGAATCATGAAAAGGAACTAGTTATGGAAATTTTGAGAGGGTAAGAATTCCAGGAAAAAAGCCCAGAACATGGGAGAAACAGAAAGATGGTCAGGGAGACTGGGGAAAAATGTGGGGGTGGGGGCAGCAGTCCTAGAAGAGGTTAGAGAGGTGGGCATATGTGTGCTTCAGTGAGAGACCACTGCACACCTAACCAGTACTGCTAAAATGAAAAAGACCAACAATACCAAGAGTTGGCAAGGCTGCGGAAAAATTGGAACTCTTGTCCTTTCCCGGTGGGAACATACGGCCACTTGGGGATACAGTTTGGTAACTTCTTTTAACATTAATCATACAGTTACCCTATAACTCGGCAATTCTGCTCCCACGAGAAACCAAAATGTATGTTCACAGAAAGAGTTGTACAAGAGTGTCCATAGCAACTTTCTCATAACAGCCTCAAACAATGATCAGGGACTTTCCTGGTGGTCCAGTGGTTAAGACTCTGTGTTCCCAAAGCAGGGGACCCGGCTTCGATCCCTGGTCAGAGAACGAGATCCCTCATGTGGCAACTAAGAGTTCACAGATCCCGCATGCCTCCTCTAAGAACTGGAGCAACCAAATAAACAAATATTTTAAAAAGGACAACCTCCAACCATAAGAGAAGGGATAGCAAATAATGGTACAGTCATATGATGGAATAATATACAGCGATCAAAGGGGAAAAAACTATTAATACATGCCAAAACAGGAACAAATCTCAAAATCACTATGGTGAGCAAAAGAAGCCAGTTGCAAAAGAGTGTGATTACATGTACTTGAAATTCTAGGAAATACCAACCTAATGCAAAGTGACAGAAAGCAGATTAGGGGCTGCTAGGCCAGGTGGGGATTGACTGCGAAAAGGAACAAAGAAAATTTTTTAAGAAAATAATCTATGTTGTGATAGAGGTTTCCCAGGCAAACACATTTGTCAAAACTCATCAAACTGTACGATGGGTGTGCTGTATTATTATGTAAATTTTTGCCTCAGTAAAGTTGATGGATAACAACCATGTGCCTGCTTATTTACTTGTCTGGTACATTATTTGCTTCCCACTGTATTTTCTAGGAAGTAGCTTGCAAATAATCATTTCTAACCTCCTTACTTGTTCTTCTTCTTCTACTCCTAACTCCAAAGAGAATTAAACCTGTCACCCAGAATTTCTAACTATTGAGTCTGACTCATTCATCTCAAGCCTCCATACAGAAATGCTTATCTGCATTTTACAGAGAACAGGGGTCCCTTGTTTTTTTTTTTTAATATTTATTTATTCATTTATTTTTGGCTGTGTGGGCGTTTGTTGCTGTGCAGGCTTTTCTCTAGTTGCAGCAAGCAGATGTTACTCTCTAGTTGCGGTACACAAGCTTCTCACTGTGGTTGTTTCTTGTTGCAGTTTCCAGGCTCTAGAGCACAGGCTTAGTAGTGGTGGTGCACTGGCTTAGTTGCCCCACAGTATGATCTTCCCAGACCAGGGATGGAAGTCGTGTCTCCTACACTGACAGGCGGATTCTTTACCACTGCGCCACCAAGGAAGTTCCTCCCATGCCCAGTCATATGGTTATGTCAGCAGGCGTGCTTTCCCCAGAAGCATCCTTGGTGGGTTTGGGGGAGCCTCTTAAAGCGCCCACGGAGTCTCTTTCCTCTGCTACCTGGTGCCTGAAATTCATGAGTCCAAGGGTCATCTGTTCAGCATTGGGCTTTAGTAGCATGGGAAGGCAGATGGCACCAATCTTGCTGACTCAATGAATGAAGAGAAACCCTTGCAGCTGAGTGTTCCATTCAACAGTGAGGCCCTTCAGGGACACAGAGAGGAGTGACATCTAGGCCCTTCATTTGGAGCACTCACAGTCTCCTTGAAGTGGTCTCCCTTCAGTACACCGAAGACTCAGCCAGGAACTTGTTCAAAACAGACTCCCAGGGGATTCTTATTTGGGTGGGGCGTCATTAACAAGCTCCCAGGTGATTCCCTGCAAACCATCTTTGAGACACAATAGTTGGGATAGGACAAGTAATGACAGAAACTGTTCCAAAGTTGATGAATGAGCCCCAAGTAGTATAAACACAAGGGAAATCTCACCAAGGCACATCATTATCAAACTATTAAAAAAAAAAGTGATAGAAACTCTGACTTAGAATATTTAACAGAAAGTTTTTGCAGGATGGAAGGTGTTAGGAGAAAGCCGTAGGGCAGGATGGTGGGAAGGTGAACTTGATCATTCAAAGAGAATCGTCAAAGCCCTGGGGGTTTGCTAAGGAGCAGCCACTGGGCTGGCCCCAGGAAAGGGCCCGGGTTCTATTTCGGAAGCTAATCACCTTGCCACCTGAACCTAGGCCAGGATGAGCCACATTTGTAGCCCATCCCAGCCTGGTTCTCAGGATCTTCAGCCTGTAATTGCATAGCTGGATTCTGCTCTGACCCTGCCATGCAAAGAACCAACAGGTATTTCCCAGGCCTGGCTCCCTGCAGGGCTGTGAGGTGGCCAGCACCCCGCACCCACTCGGGGAGACGCTGAGGCACCAGTGCCGACTCCCAGGGACTTAACTCTCATGTGTGAACCTGGCTGACTCTCGAACTGAAATTGGCCCCATGCCCTGTGCACTCCCAGGAAGTATTTACTCAGGTTTCTTCGCAGCTTTGCTTTCTCGTCCCAGCCCTACGGGCACAAAGCAAAATTAACCTCATCGCAAGAAGCCGGTGTATCAGCACAGTGGGTACAGGGTGTTGTTCAGCCGCTCAGCCATGTCTGACTCTTTGTGACCTCATGGACTGCAGCACGCCAGGCTTCCCTGTCCTTCACCATCTCCCAGAGTTCTCTCAGATTCATGTCCATTGAGTCGATGATGCCATCCAACCATCTCATCCTCTGTCACTCCCTTCTCAAACCATTTCAGTATTCTTGCCTTAAGAACTCCATGAACAGTATGAAAAGGGCATTAAGTGGGCAGGGGCAAAAATTGGGGGCACTGACTTGGGGCATTTGGTGAGTGAGGAGGGCAACAGGAACCACACAGCAAAGGCTCAATCCTGTGGCCCAGACAAGGGATAACTCAATGAAATTTAGCACCATTGTGAAGACCTCTGGCTGCAGTGACCATACTAGCTAGAGTCTACTGGCAGCTGTGAGAAGCTGGATGCTTCCAATGATCTAGATAATTAAACGCTTTAACTAATTTAATCTTCAATGACAACCTAAGGAAACTGTGTCACAGACAGGTTGAATGACCTGCCAAGACAGCAAATGGCAGAATCATGGCTTACCCCCTAAGCTATACCACCTTCCAGAGATGAGTGTAGGACTGAGCTGTTGGCATTGGAGGATCAGCAATCTCTCCTGTCCTGGGGATGCTCATTTGAGCTTTTCTCCAGGCTTAAATGATCAATTTGCCCACAGGAGAGCAGAAAATTAAGAATAATTTTTTTTGACCATGTGTTGTGGTTTGCAGGATCTTAGTTCCCCAACCAGGCATTGAACTTGGGACCCAGCAGTAAAAGCGCTAACCTCTGGACCACCCAAGAATTCCTGCAGAAACTTTTAAAATCAGCCACTTGTTCAAAACTGTACAGCTGCCTGGGGTGGAAGTGAAGGTGATTTCACACCTGCCACACCACCACACACTGTTACCTGGCTGGTCTCACCTTCCATCACATCCTTTTTCCCTCTCCTGTCTTCCTGCCCTGCCCTTCCTACCACCCAACTCTGGAGTCCAGACATTCACTGGCCTTCCCCACCCTTCTTCCTTCTTGCTAGTTATCAAAATTCTTTAAGACTCAACCCAAATCTCACCTTTTGTAGAAAGCCTTCATTGACATTCCTGGGTGGGATGACTCTGTCCCAGGCCTGTGTGATGAGAAGGGATGCGCTTCCAGCATCTGCCACAATTCACCTTGCCTTGGTCACTTCTCAGTGGGTCTGTCTCCTTGGGGGCAGCAGCACATGGTAAGCAGGTCATTAGAAGCAGGACATTTGTCTGAGGACATTTGTCTCCATTGACTTGAAAAAAACGTAGGCTCAGAGATCCATGGAAATTTTACATAAAAAGCAAGACGATAAGATGAAAACACGATGTATGGGATTTTTCTTCAAAATCTATGTTCTTTAAACTGTTCTATGTTCTATGAAACAGCTTTAGCATGGCAGAATCTTATAAATGAGGAGGAGCCCTACTTCTTCATTCCATTCAATTTTAATGAGTCACTCATTTATTTATTCATCAGACATTAACTGACTCTGATTGCTCAAAAGCTATATAAATTAGCAAACACAATAGTGAGTGAGGCGGTGTAGTGTAGGGATTAACTGCATAGACTCTTCAGCTAGCTTCCGCCACTTACGAGGCATATCACCTTAGGTGGCATATCACCTTAGGTGAATAAGTCTCTTAAATTCTCGGTATCAAATTTCCCAATCTATAAATAAAGATGATAATCTCTATCAGGGTTGTTATGAGGATTAAACAAGCTTATATGTATATATAATATATATCAAGTGATGGGTCAGAAGAGTGCCTAGTATGTGGCTTTTAAGTTGCTTTTGTTAGCTCTCTGATAAAATGTGTTTTCATAGAGACCAAGAAGGACCCCACCTCAGTCTGGAAAGATGAGGAGGTCCTTGCTAGGTCAATGAGGGAAAGGCATTCCAGGCAAAAGGAACAGCACATACGAAGGCTTAGAGGTGTCCGCCAGCAATGCCAGTTGGGGGAACTGGGAGCTGGGGGCAGACTGCGTGGTACAGGGCTGCTGCGTGTGCTGTACACAGAGGGATGCCTGTGCTGTGTCAGGCATTTAGGACTTTATTCTAATGGTAGTAGGGAGCCAGTGAAGGCCTCTAAGTGACAGCCATTGTCTGAGGCAGGTGCTCGTGGCAACAGTGTAGGGGATGATATACACCTGGATGTGAGACTTCCCCCATCCCTTCAAAGTCCAGGAAGGAGGTGGTGAGAGATGCCCAGACCATGAATCCTGAAAGGAGACAGCAGATGGAAGAGATGGGACGAGAAAACCCACAGGATGGGGGCTGACAGCTAGGGTAGGAGAGGGCAGGGCTGGGGCAGCCCCCCAGGTGTCGCCCTGGGACGACATGGCCTTATATTAACAGTAAACCCACACAGGAAGCACAGCAGGAGGGTCAGGCAGAGGGCGCGTTTGTGATGCTCTGGGCAGGGACGGGCAGAGGTGATGGCTTCCGTGCGGAGCACATTGTGTTTAAATTCTCCTCCCAGGGGTTGTTCTGCCTGTGTGGGGTTTCATGAGCCACCACCCAAGACACACACACACACACACACTCACTCACTCACTCACTCTAAGAAAATAGTTACTGTGTCTTAGTCATTTCTGAATCTACCCCTCCTTCTCCCCACCCACCCCCACACCACATCAGGCACACATTGACTGCAGCTAAACTGGGTTTAATAGAATCCAAGCTTGCTCCCTGCCCGACCCTCTAGATGGGGTAACTACGTCACAAACACAACCATTCCACCTCCTGTTCTCTGGACTCCTGCTGTGCTGCCCTGGAGGAATCCAAGCGAAGCCCCCCACTTCCACTTGAGGGGGGGCCAACCTGCCTGGCATCCTGCTGTTAGCCTCAGAGATGCCATATCAACCTTGGGACTGGGCCCTCTCAAAGACTTCCACCCACCCCCCTCCACACACACACATAGGAAGAGAACACGGGCCTGAGGCCCATGAATGGATGGAATGGAGTGAAGAGCATGACAGTGAAAGCGGAGAGGTCAGCCTCGCAAAACGAGCCTCCTTGGAGACATCGTCCCCAAGACCGACAGAGTCCTCCCCCCCACCCTCCTGCCCCCATTCCTGTCTGTCACCCACCCCAGCTGCTGCCCTGGATTGAGCTCACAGCTCTTAGGGCTTTCCCTGCTTCCCATAGGGCCATCCCTATGGAAAGTTGGGGAACAAAATACTCAGTTTGATATAAATCCAGAGACATCAGACCCCAACGATGGAGCACTCTCCTCATTCCGAGTACAAGCTGGGCCCCTTCATCTGAGAGCTGAGGGTGGAGAGGAGAGTGTGTGTATGTGTGTACCCTGGTGTGCAAACATGCAAGCCTGTGTGCACATGCATGTGAGTGTTCCCTGCCGCAAGGTCCTTGTGGGCATGACTGTTGCCCGTGATGCACCCACATGTGTGCCCTGTGTCTATGTGTGCCCACGTGTCTATGTGTGATGATCATGTATCTGTGCGCAATGCCTGTCTGGGGCAGGGGCAGAGGGAGCGATGGGGTGCATGTTTACAAAGTTGCCGGTCTGTTTGTGAGCAAGTGGGTAGGCGTAGGTTTGGGTGTGGCGATGGGAACAGGAGCCATATGTTTGTCGTAGGAAAGATTTCTGCCCAGGTGTCTGTGAATGAGAATGGGTCGGGTGAGGCAGAGCATCCATCCTTCTGCCTGAGACCCTGCCCGTCCTTCCCATCCATCCTTCCTAGGCTCGCCTCCCAGGGCAGCCACCTTTGCCAAAAGGGCCCCAGTTTGATGCCCTGGGCAGGGCTGGCTGCCCAGCAGGAAGGCACAACCTCTTGCTGGCCCTGAGGAAGGATGAGCTCATTCTTAGCAAGTTGAAAGGAGCACATGGAAATGTGGGGTGGGAGCAAAAATTCACTTTGCCTCCGGTGTGGCTGACGGAACAAATACCTCCTCACCCCACGGGAGGCCCCGTCCCAAGGTGGGAGGTGGGTGGCGCAAAGGGAGGGAGGCTCTGCCTGTCCTGGTAGTGGAGACCTGGGGGATACCCCCTCAAAAAAAGGCCTTGGACTGCAAGGGCCTCAGCGGGTAGCCCTGGGATTAGATGGCAAAAGATTGGGAGGCTGTCAGAGGAAGGAAGCTGGAGGGAAAAGGGACTTCCAGTAGGAGAAAAACCTGAGCAAAGGCCCTGAGGCAGGAAGATGCCCTGTTCGCCTGAAAGACTTAGAGCTAAAGGAAGCTTAAAGCTCCTCTTGAGGCTGCCTCCTCAACGGACTTGGGAGAAAACCGAGGCCCATAGAGAGGACATGCTTCTGAGCCCTAGATGCAACTAGGCTCCTGCCCTCCAGGTCAGCGTTCACTCTGCTGCTCCCGAGAGCCTGCGAGGAAGGAAGCCGAGGAGCCAGGCTGCTGGTTTCGCTTCCTTTGCTTTCTCGTCTCCAGCTAGGCTGAGTCGGGGACCCCCTCCCTCCGCCAGCAGCCAGCTCTGTGGCACTGACCAAGTCACTTTACCTCTCTGAGCCCCTCCTCTCCATTAGGAAGTGGGCATAAGGCCTCGGCCCACCTGGGAATGCTATCTTTGACTCCCTAGGGAGCTGAAGTTTGTCATGGTCATTCTCCAGTCCCCAGCAGGAGCAGAAGATACAGCAACGTGGGTGCTGTAACTTGTGCTCAAATAAGTGTTTTTCTCTTAAGGCTTGTTTTGATGTGGACTATTTTTAAAGTCTTTATGGAATTTGTTACAATATTGTTTCTGTTTTTTATGTTTTGGTTTTTTGGCTGTGAGGCATGTGAGATCGAACCAGCACCTTCTGCATTGGAAGGCAAAGTCTCAACCACCGGACCACCAGGGAAGTCCCAAATAAGTGTTTTAAAATAAAGGAAAGAAGGAATGATGGGCTCCTTGACTCTTCCTCTCCTACCCTCCTTTGAGAGCCTCAGCCTCTCCCCTCCCCTTCATGTAGGGTGAAGGAGGCCCAGAATCACAAAGATCTTGAAAGGGAAGGCAGAAAAGACTAACAACTTTGACTGCACAGAGGCTCTGACTTCTCCCTGTCTCTAGGTGAATCCCTTTGAGAGTGCCATTTCCTTGCAGCCTTGGCCTTGCTGAACCCTGCTGTGGTGAGGGGGCTGGAGGAAGGGCCTGGATCTCTAGCAGAAAACAGGGGCAGCTGGACCCAGGAGGAGCCCTGGCAGGACTGAGCCCAGGAATGAGCCCCACTCACTGCCTCTCTGCTCAGGGGAATATCCCAAACCCTCCAGTCCCAAAGCTGAGGGGTTGAGCTAGTTTGGAACCTCCCATTTCCATGCCAATTTTTCCTTAGTTTTTTCAAATTCCAATTACCCTCCTTTTTTGAGGCTCCCTTTCATGTTAAATTTTTTATTACCCATTTCTTTCTTTTATGACAGCAGCTATATTTCTTCTAACCTGTAAAACACACACACATACACGAAACCAGTCTTCAGTTCAGTTCACTCACTCAGTTGTATCCAACTCTTTGTGACCCCCATGGACTGCAGCACGCCAGGCCTCCCTGTCCATCACTAACTCCTGAAGCTTACTCAAACTCATGCCCATTGAGTCGGTGATGCCATCCAATCATCTCATCCTCTGTTGTCCCCTTCTCCTCCCACCTTCTATCTTTCCCAGCATCAGGGTCTTTTCTAATGAGTTAATTCTTCGCATCAGATGGCCAAAGTATTAGAGTTTAAGCTTCAGCATCAGTCATCAGTCCTTCCAATGAATATGGGGATAGAAACCAGATCTTGGTCATCTCAGGGGTGGGGCCTGACTAGGAGCAGGCACGAGGGAACTTCAGTGCAGTTCAGTCGCTCAGTCGTGTCCGACTCTTTGCGACCCCATGAATCACAACACACCAGGCCTCCCTGTCCATCACCAACTCCCAGAGTTCACCCAAACTCATGTCCATCGAGTCAGTGATGCCATCCAGCCATCTCATCCTCTGTTGCCCCCTTTTCCTCTTGCCCTCAATCCCTCCCAGCATCAGGGTCTTTTCAAATGAGTCAGCTCTTCGCATGAGGTGGCCAAAGTATTGGAGTTTCAGCTTTAGCATCAGTCCTTCCAATGAACACCCAGGACTGATCTCCTTTAGGATGGACTGGTTGGATCTCCTTGCAGTCCAAGGGACTCTCAAGAGTCTTCTCCAACACCACAGTTCAAATGTATCAATTCTTTGGTGCTCAGCTTTCTTCACAGTCCAACTTTCACATCCGTACATGACCACTGGAAAAACCATAGCCTTGACTAGACGGACCTTTGTTGGCAAAGTAATATCTCTGCTTTTCAATATGCTATCTAGGTTGGTCATAACTTTCCTTCCAAATAGCTGTGAAAAGAAGAGAAGCGAAAAGCAAAGGAGAAAAGGAAAGATATAAACATCTGAATGCAGAGTTCCAAAGAATAGCAAGAAGAGATAAGAAAGCCTTCCTCAGCGATCAATGCAAAGAAATAGAGGAAAACAATAGAATGGGTAAGACTAGAGATCTCTTCAAGAAAATTAGAGATACCAAGGGAACATTTCATGCAAAGATGGGCTCGATAAAGGACAGTAATGGTATGGACCTAACAGAAGCAGAAGATATTAAGAAGAGGTGGCAAGAATACACAGAAGAACTGTACAAAAAAGACCCATATAATCATGATGGTGTGATCACTCACCTAGAGCCAGACATCCTGGAATGTGAAGTCAACTGGGCCTTAGAAAGTATCACTATGAACAAAGCTAGTGGAGGTGATGGAATTCCAGTGGAGCTATTTCAAATCCTGAAAGATGATGCTGTGAAAGTGCTGCACTCAATATGCCAGCAAATTTGGAAAACTCAGCAGTGGCCACAGGACTGGCAAAGGTCCGTTTTCATTCCAATCCCAAAGAAAGGCAATGCCAAAGAATGCTCAAACTACCGCACAATTGCACTCATCTCACACGCTAGTAAAGTAATGCTCAAAATTCTCCAAGCCAGGCTTCAGCAATACGTGAACCATGAACTTCTAGATGTTCAAGCTGGTTTTAGAAAAGGTAGAGGAACCAGAGATCAAATTGCCAACATCCGCTGGATCATGGAAAAAGCAAAAGAGTTCCAGAAAAACATCTATTTCTGCTTTATTGATTATGCCATGATCTTAGTTTTCTGAATGTTGAGCTTTAAGCCAACTTTTTCACTCTCCTCTTTCACTTTCATCAACAGGCTTTTTAGTTCCTCTTCACTTTCTGCCATAAGGGTGGTGTCATCTGCATATCTGAGATTATTGATATTTCTCCTGGCAATCTTGATTCCAGCTTGTGCTTCTTCCAGCCCAGCATTTCCCATGATGTACTCTGCATAGATTGTTAAATAAGCAGGGTGATAATATACAGCCTTGACGTACTCCTTTTCCTATTTGGAAAGTCTGTTGTTCCATGTCCAGTTCTAACTGTTGCTTCCTGACCTGCATATAGGTTTCTTAGTCAAGAAAGGGAACTTAGGATTACTCAAAACGTTCAAAGTCTTGATCTAGGTGATGGTTACACAGGTATACATATTTGTCAAAATTCACTGAGCTGTGCAGTTAAGATTTGTGCATTTTACTGGATATCGGTTATACCTCAATAAACTACTGCTAGCAGAAAAGACACCCAGACAGAGAAATACACAGACCAGGCAAGATCAGTTTAATGAATCATAAAGCAAGTATCCACATAAACACCACCCAGAATAACTGGTGCCCCCATGGAGTCCATAGTGCTGGCTCTCCTTGGACCCCAACTCCCACACACTGAGCATCAGGCCCCCCAGATTTAAGGGAACACAGAGACCAGGGATGAAGGCTTTGGAACCTAGAATTTCCCACCAGGGTAGCCCCAGGCTTGACCGCAACTCCTGTTCTGGTGAGTTGGAGGAACAGAAAGCACACCCGTTTCCCCTTTCTGGGAGGGGGGGTTTCCGAAACAGCCTCCCCAGGGGGAGTCTTGGCTGGCGGGGTGGGGGTGTCCCCAGTGAAAGTCCGGGAGAAATGTGCGTTCCCGCATCCCTGCTAAAAATAACCCCAGGCAGCAGTGCCAGCACCACCGAGCAGCAGAAAGGACGGAATCAGGTTTTGCTTTAAACCAGCAGTTGTGTCGAGGGAGGGGTAGGGGGAGACAGGCTAGGGGTCTGAGACCCCTGGCAGGACTCTGCCTGCTCCCAGCCCCCAGTTCCAGCTGGTCCTCTCAAGGATGCCTGGGGGGGTGTTGTGGGGGGCGGGGTGACAGGGCCTCCCCGCAGGGCAGAAAGCCCGGGAAGGCTGGGGATGCATGGGGAGGGGTCTCTGTCCTGCTAACTGGAGCGTGCAGGCTGAAGGGTCAGAAGTCACGTACTTCACGGGGTCCCCACCTCCTTCAAAAAGGACTCTGTCCCAGCCGCCCACGCCAGGCTCCCTCTGCCGCCCCTGCCCTCCTGCAGCGGGGCCACCCGCCCCCCACCCCCCGGGAGGGGGGCTCCTGGCACACACAGGGCTGAGGATGGCCACTTCACTGTCCCCAGCTCTGTCTGGCTTGCGCTCTGCCCAAAGAGACCGGGAGGTGTTCAAGGGCGGGTGCGGTCCAGAGGCGAGGAATTTCCCTGGAAACGGGAAGTACAAGATGTGTCAGTATGGGATCCCAGCACGAGAAGCCGGCGGCTGGGCAAAGGGAAGAGGCCCTCCCGGCTGTCCTCTGCCCCCGCAGCGCCCAGGCCCTGCACGTGCGTCAGAGGCCTGCACATGGTGACAGGACCATTCTCCTGCGACCCCAGTTTTAAGAACAACCACAAGTGGAATGTGTACCCTGCTCCAGGCACTGTACTGACCGTACATAGATGACCTCATTCAATCCTCAGTTGGCAAGCCTATGCCATTGGGATTCTTACTCTCCCTGTTTGCTGATGATGAAACTGAGGCTTAGGGGGATGATACGCCCATTCTCGGCTGTTGCTGGTAGAACGCAGAGACAGGGCTTGAAGTCATGATCTGGGACACAGAGAAGGTCCAGGGTGAATGTCCAGAGAACAGTGAGGCAGAATTTTGGAAACTGGATGGTTCTAAATAATTTAGGACACTGGTTGTACACCAACATGATACTTTGGTAGAAAAAAAGAGCAGTGGATTTAGAGCCCAAATTTGGACTACCAGTTAGGATACTGGCCAAGGAACTTAACCATTCTGATACCCAGTTTCCATCTCTACAAAATGAGTACAATGATCCTTGCATAGAATTGCCGGAGAGTAATGAACCCAGCATTTTTCTAAACCTGAAAGACACCAAGCTCCGTCATGTTTCAGGCCCTTTGCAAGTGATTTTTCCTAGGCCTAGAACCCTAAGTCCCCGCACGTTCACATACTCGTTTGTTCTTGCCATCTCGGTCTCAGCTCAAAGGTAACTGTCCTTACAGCAGCCTCCACTGACCACCCAACTCAGCCCATCATTTGCAGTTGCACCACTGTGCTTTGTTCTCTGCACTCAGCACGATCTGAGATTATCTTTTTCATTTACTTCTTTTGTTTTGTTTGTTTGTGGCCTATCCTCCCTCCCCAGCTGCCAAAGAGGTAAAATTTCTTGCAAGCTGGGACCTCAGTGGAGGGGGTCAATGATCCCTTCCCAGTGCTCAGAGCCGCAGGTGGCAAACAGGAGAACTTGTGAAACATTTATGAATGAATGAATGATTATGCTTTGGAAACAGCATTATATTGAAGTGTCTGCCTCTCTCTCAGGTCTTATGGAGCCAAAGGGCAGTAAATATGGGTTAATGGCGACTTGAGAGTATTTCAGGCCTGGCCCCAGCCCAACCCTGGGGCTCCTAGGCTGTAGGGAGCCGTCAGGCTGCTTTGGTTTCTGGCTGCTCCAGGATAAAGGTCAACTCTGGCTGAACAGGAGGTTCTGTACCATCTGGGGCTGCCTGCCTCTGGCCACATCTGCTCAGGTTCCCCAACCTGCACTCCAGGTTCAGGCCAGACCAAACAACTCAAAGTGTCCGCCAGAGAACCCAGGGCAGCTTCACGCCATGTGCCTTTATACACACTGTTCCTTCTACTTGGCACTCCCTGCACCCTTTCTCTGCCTGGCCAGCTCCTCTCAGGCTTGAAGACTGGCCTCCTCAGAAAAGCCCTTCCTGAGGCTTCTGGTCACACCCAGTCTCTGACTTCCCAGGGCATTATAGTAACTTGTTCATATGCATCTTCCCAAGTAGCCTGGAGATCTTTGGGGGCAGCACACTGTACCACTTGGGGGATCTTAGTTCCCTGACCAGAGACTGAACCCAGACTCTCAGCAGTGAAAGCCTGGAGTCCTAACCACTATACCACAAAGGAATTCTCTTACCTGGAGATTCCTTGAAGACAATGACCAGCTTACGTGTCCCTAGGTTGAAGCATAAGCACACAGTAGGTGCTTAATAGATGCTCCAGCACAGCTTTTGGACTTTAGATCCTAGGCACTAACACAATTCCTGGGCCACAGAGTAGGCATTCATTAAGTGCACACTGACGGCATGAACCAGAGTAATCTGACCCCTCTTCTCAAGTTGGAAGCAAAGCGAGGAGTGGGGGTGGGGGTAGAAATGGAAGATGCTTCCTTAAAAACAAGATGGTGTCAAGGGCAGAGGGCACGGAGGACCTTAGGAAACTTCCCAGGAGAAGGGACATACAGAACACAAAGGTAAAAAGCAAACACAGATGGATGGAGGCATTTAAACAGGACTCTCAGTGAGCAAAGAGCGACAAAGAAGGAAGGATAAAAGAGGAAGAAAGAACCGGCCTCAGAGGGGACAAAATGTGCCTGTGAGAGCCGCAGAGGACAGGAAGCCAGAGCCCAGGCCAGGCCAGCTGACTACAGGATGTCTGGGGCCCTTGCTTCAGCCCTGGGGTAGATAAGGGTGGCATGGGCAGCATCCTAGGGTGAAAGGGCTGGATGAAAGGTCACATGTCACCAGGCTTGGGGACATCTTGGGAAACTCTTTGTGTCTTAGGACAGGCTCAGTGTTATGAAACAATGCACCCCAGATATGAGAGTCACAAATCTAATTTCTTGCCCTTGAGTAAGCAACTGAGCTGTTCATGCCTCAGTTTTCCCATTAGGAAAATGGGCACTATTCTCCTTCCTTTAGAGGATCATGAAGATCATAGTGAGCATAGCGAGTTGGGAAATATAAATGAAATGGACACACCCCAAGATGGCCAGGGATCTGACATAATGGTGGTGATTTCTGCCAAAGCCCTGCTGTAAATGTAAATGGGTCCTTGGAGAGGCCATGCCACCATGTCACCAAGTACCACATAAGTTCTGAGTTCAGAGTCCTGGATCCAAGGTCTGGTTCTTAGTTTCCAGAGTGGTACAGTGAGAAAAAGTTTACTCCTAGGTGAGGGGCTGAGTGGGAGCTGGCATGCCAGCCGAGAAATGACTGAGGCTGCCCATAGCCAGCAGGTCTGACCACTTACCTCCACCACTGAGTGTCCCCTGGGGCCTCTGCATTTCAGCCTTTCCAATGGGCTGAAAATGTTTTTCCCGCTGTCATACTATACCTCCAGGCATATATAGGCTCTTAGGATGCAGAGTTCCTGGAATCATTTGAAGTGTGGGCGGAATAGGACTCTGAGGCTTGAGAAATGGAGGGTTTGTGATTTAGATACAGACCTAAGTCATCTAGCAGGACACTCAGAAGTGCTGGCTTTGCTGTGAGACAGACCTAAATGTGGATCCCAGCTCTCTTACTTCTCTGAGCCTCAGTTTCCTTAACTGTCAAAGGCAGGTACAGAAGCACCCACCTCCTAGAGTCACTGTGAAGAGTAAATGAGCTTGTGTATATAAACCCCTGAACCCAATGCTTGGTCCCTAGGAGGCAATGGACATTAGTTCTTATTGTGAATAATAACATCATGTGCTCTTGGGGGAGGAAGGCTAGATCATAAATGTATCGATCTCTGAATGTCAAACCCACTTTGAGGAGATTAAAGTGGTCACAACTCAAAAATCATTTTGTCACAAAGTGTCAAATTCCATTTTGCAGCTTCTGTTAGGTAAGCTTGACTCCTAGGGTAGGGGGAGTGGGGGTAGAATCCCCCCCCCCCCGCCACTCCCACCTCTGCCTTGTTCTGTAATGGATGCCTGGAGGATCAAGGATTAACAAGTCTGCCAAGGTTTTGGGGTGGGGGGTGGCAACTTAAATAGAGCCTTCAGTTCACCTCTCTAGCTGGGCTCAAGCACACTGTTTAAGTGCTCAGAAAAATAAGGGTGGCAAGGAGTGGTGGAGGGGGGTCAACCTCAAAGGCCCAGAGAAAATTCAGACCCAGCTTGGAGTGTCCATGGCCTTGGAGGCTGTTTTGGGCTGGCTGATGGAGGGAGAAGGGGACTGACAGCTTCAACCTCCCAGAGTCCAACTTTCCTCCAGGGCTTGCTCAGCCCCCCACCCTTACCACCCAGAAGAGTGCAGAACCCCTGGTGAATGGGGGAGCCCAGGTGGGAGGTGGGCAGATGAGAGCAGGGGTGACAGGCAGCAGGATGCCACGGCTGAAGAAGGAAGTATAAATATAAAGCAACCAGTGTAGGACTGGACAGAGGCCATATGAAACACACGGTACATTCCGGCCCCAGCGTAACAAACTGTACCAGCCTTTTTCAGAGCTGGGAGCACTGAGGGGAGGGAAGAGAGCAGAGGTTCCTTCGAGGTTGGCCCTGCCTCCTCCTCCCCCACTTCTCCCACAGCAGGGAAAGTCCCGATGTTCCTTTTGCAACCACAGGAAACCTCCTATCCCTGCTCACACTCTGTACCCAGTGTTCCTCTCAGCAGCTCCAGACTGGGAGGAAGCAACAAGGGGGGTAGGGGCTAGGGGAGGGGAGAGCCACAGCAGCCCAGGTCACATCAGGGGAGGTGGCAAGCATCCCTGGGACACTGACTCACAGAGTCACAGCCTGGAAATGCCGCAATGGAGGCACAGACGACGACGACGGAGAGGTGTAGGGAAGGAAGTGCCTGGCCCAAGGTCACACAGCCAGTTGTGCACTAGGGAGGGACCAGAGGGCATCCAGAGCTGGGCAGTGCTGGGCAGCTCTCTTGGGTGTAGTATGTAGGAGCGGCAGGCCAGGGAACAGGCAGTGCCTGGGGAGTGAGAGTGGGAAGCCCAGATCCAAGGCTGCCTCTGAGCTCTTGTTGGCTCTGGGCACGTCTGGCTTGGGTCCCCTCCACTCTTCCCAAACCCAGCCCGCTCTCTTAAATATTAGAGATAATGCATGGTGAAGTGCCTAGTGTGTAGGCGGGTCTGCGGTGATGTAAACCAGACTGAGTCACCTCCACACCTTCTCTCTCCTCCTCCACACACACAGCTCAAAGCCTAGAGCCTTCGGGGATCTTTCTCCCTTATCACCGTCTCCTTCCCACTGATTCCCTATAGCTTTCACACATTTGGTACTCACCACCTGCTGGCTTGGGTTATTATTTAACCTCACATGCCATGTGTTTGTCTCTTCAACTGGCCTGCAAACTGCCCAAGGGCAGGAAATCATTTCAATACACCTAACATTTATTGAACATCAACTCCAGTGCCAAGCTTGGCCTGTGGGGGATGAGCTCAAGCCATGGGAGAAGGCTCAGAGAAGCAGACTTTGTTTCTGCCTCAAGGACTTTCTAATCTGGTTAGAAGAACAGGATTAGTAAACAGATCACTAGAATATGAGACAGGCCACATGCTGTGCCCTGAGAAAGGTACAGACTGAGTGTGCTGGGCTTTCAGAGGAGAGAGGAATCAGATTTGGCCGGCACTGTTCCAAACAGGCTTTATGAGCTGGAGCTTGAGAGGTGGGTAGACCTTGGAAGATGGGTCCTCCCAGCATGGGGGAAATGGCACAGCAGACTGTGGAGGTTGGAAGAAGGGAGAAGAAAGGACTTTCCGAATTGCGTTGGAAACTTTTTTAATGATCTCCTTAGCAGGGGCGAACTCATCCTTACAGATGGTAGGTGCTCGGTATCTAAGTCCTTTGTCCCTTCCTTGGTCCAGGAACCTTTAGGCCAAGCGCTCAGGGACCTCCTTCTGCAGAAGGATGGGTAAGAAGACGTGGCCCTGAATACACCCAGGTTTGGGCTGGACGAAGGGAGGGGTCGGGCTCGGGTTTGGGGTCGTGGTCTTCCACCACGCCGCCCACTCCCACCCGCTAGTGTCCAGGCTCTTCCTACTCACTCCTGGCGTCCAGCCAGGGGGTTCCCAAGCTAGCCGAAAGTTGGGCTTGGTTTGCCAGCCCCTGGGAATCACTGGAGTCTCCAGGCTTGTGTGAAAAAAGGATCAATCAGGGAAGGGGTCGGAGGAACCGGGAGGCTCCGGGGAGATGGCTTGAATTGGCCCCCTCTAGCGGGCTTCCGTTGTCACGTGACCGCATCTCAGTTCTCGCAAGTATGGGGCTGGCGCTTTCCTTGCTCTCGTCCTCCAGACTCCTGGACTGAGCACCCGTGGGGCTGGGGTGGCAGCCTGGGTGGCTCCTTCTCTCGCGTTTACCTACCAATATCTGCCCCCCGCCCCTTCCCAACTGTGCTGCCCCAGGCCCCCCACTCGCCCAGGGATCCGAACCGGGACTCATGTGGGGGATGGAGTGATCTGGGTTTGCTAAGGCCGGTGATCGGGCAGAGCCTCAGGGACCCCTGGGCCGGCGGAGAGGGGAGGGGATAGGGGGATGGGTGCTAGAGTTGCGCACCAGCCCCCGACCGTCCCCGGTGTCTGCGGCGGGCCCGGCCCCAGCGTGCACTCGCGGGACCGCGGCGGCGGCGGCGGGGAGGCTGCGCGCCGAGCGCAAGCCGCGAGCACAAACAGGGCGAGGAGGCTGGTGTGAGCGCCTGGGCCGGGTGCCAGCGCGCCGGGGCTGGAACACAATGTCCCGAGCGGGCGGGCGGGCGAACGGGGAGCGAGAACAGCCTGACTCAGCAGCTGGGTAAGTGGGTGTGCTCGCTCACCAGATCAACCGCTCTTGCAGCCTGCGGTCAGCGACGACTCAACTCTCTCGGAGGCTCCCTCGAGCGGGAGGAGCGAGCTTACGGCCTACTCGCGGCTCCCTCCCCTGCTTGTCGCTCTGGACCTCCACGTGGCCGGTTCGCGCAGCCCTCTGCCTTCTCGCCCCTCCATTCTAGCGTTTCGCGCCGCCCCCCACGCCCCGGCCGGACCTGAATGGGCTCTGCCCACTCGGGAGAGGCATTCACCTCACCCAGCCCGGCAGGTGTGGCCCGCCAGACAAGTTGATCGTCCCCTTCTCCCACCACTCTGGGAGGCCTCTGGAGGTCTTGGCATGGTGGGGGGTCGTAACTGTTAGTTGCAGATGGAAGTAGAAATTTGGTCTAGAGTGGAGGGGAGCAGAAGACGACGCTGGGAGAGATGGGATGGATGCAGGGCAAGGAAGTCTTCTCCATCTCTGTCCTCGGTTGACCCAGAGTTCAGAGTCTCTTCCTGTCCCCTCCCCTCAAAACCACTAGGCCCCTGAAGATTACCCCGCAGGGAAGAAGCAGGTGGGGAGGTGCTTTGAAGCCTGAGACCCCGCTTTTCTGCCTTACCCACCCTCCCACCCAAAGCCACAACAAAGACTCACGAATCCTGCCACCCAGCCACAAGGCTTCTCCTTCCTCCTCTGGGCCTCTGTCCCCTCGGGTCTGGTGGGGCCATTGTGAGGATGACAGCCGCAGGGCGGGAGCTCAGATGTCTGCCCAAACCAGGACTCTTCCTGGGGGGTGGGGACCTTTCCTACACCCCAGTCTCCTGGGGTGTCTGCAAGGTTTCCACCCCCCACCCCCACCCCACATCCCGGGACACAGTGTACCTGGAGTGTGCCAGGGCAGGCAGGGAGGGGCTCCATCCTCTGCCAAGTTCCAGGAAATGCCCTGGCAGTCAGCACAGTCCTGGGCTCCAGGGCCTTCCAAGGTGGGGCGGGGGGTGGGTGGGGCAGGATCCTAGGCTGCTGACATGCCTCACCTGGGCCTCAACCCCCACTTCCCAGGCATCTCGGGCACCTTTTGTAGCCAAAGTTGAGACGATGGGTGCCAACCATCTTCCCACACATACAGGCGTCCTTCCCACACATGTGCTTACCCAGCCAACGCTCACCAAATCCCTCAGTCAGGAGCCACTTTCACTGTGTCGACTCCAGCCTTCTACCTGATGGATAAAATCTTTCCACAGTATCCCAGGCCAATGTTCTGAAGCTGTTTGCATACCCACAGTGACGAGGACACTCTTTTACGAGGCAGCCACAACTCTTTAGGATGTCCCTGTGTCCAAGTCCAATCGCCTAGAGGATACCTGCCCTCACATGGCCCAGGAGGGACGGAACTCACCCTCAGGTCCCTCACACCAGCTCCTCCTCCTTGCCTGCAGTAACCTTCCTACTGCCCAAACTCACCATGAAGGAGGATTAATTCTTAACTCTTGGGCCTTCCCTGATGGACCTGGTTACGAATCTGTCTTGCAATCCAAGGGATGCCAGTTCGATCCCTGGTCTGGAAAGATCCCACATGCAATGGAGCAACAAAGTCTGTGTACCACAACTGCTGACCCCACACTTAAGAGCCCTTGAGCCACAACTACTAAAGCCCGTGCACCCAGAGCCCATGTGCTCTATAGCAAGAGAAGCCACTGCAATGAGAAACCCGTGCACTGCAACTAGAGAGCAGCCCCCACTGGCTGCATCTCGAGAAAGCCTGTGTTCAGCAATGAAGACCCAGTGCAGGCAAAAATAAAAATCTAAAAAAAAATTAACTTAAAAATTTCTTAACTGTTTTCTCTCCTTCACCATCTATTACCAAATTCTTCCCACTCCTGCTTTTATTACAAGGTGTATTGTTACTTTCCTCACGCCTTCCTTTCCAATACCATAGATTCCACCTTTGGCCCAAATTCCCACAGTCACTGCCACACTGTCCTTTCTGACCCAGGTTTTTCCTTCCTCCTACACACCCTGCTGGAATAATCTTTCTCAAACACTGTTTATTGTGTATGTTATCAACTTCAGATTCTTCAAGCACACTGGGTACACCAGCTACTAATCTGTGTGTTCCATACGAAGGGGCCCACATTCATTCATGGTGCGCCCAAACCACAGAATCCAGCACAAGGCCTGGTGCGTGGTAGGAAGGCATCCAGTGTTCCCCGAGTGTCCAGTCCATTGGGTTGTGCCTCTTTTCTCCTCACAGTTCTCTTTCCTGGCTTGGTCTCCTTGTCAGAATCAAGCCTTTTGCTTTCCTGATGCTCATGCAGGCCCTTTTGTTTTGAGCAGCCCTGGTTTTTAAATTTCCCAGAATCTTTGGGGTAGGGGTGGGGAATGAGAAGAGAGAAGCTGACATCCAAATTAACATTAGAGTGAGTGAAGTCGCTCAGTCCTGTCTGACTCTTTGCGACCCCATGAACTACCAGGCTCCTCCATCCATGGAATTTTCCAGGCAAGAACACTGGAGTGGGTTGCTATTTCCTTCTTCAGGGGATCTTCCCCACCCAAGGATCCAACCCGGGTCTCCCACACTGTAGGCAGATGCTTTACCGTCGGAGCTACCAAGGTTGTGCCAAATACCAACTCTAAAGTACTGGAGTGCTGAATGGAATGATTCTAGCTGCCTGCCTGGAGCCTGTGCTCCAGCAAGGAACAGAAAAACCACTGAGGAGGGTGGAGGGCAGAAAAGAGTGCAAGCAGTGGCTTTGGGGTTTACAGAGGGATCTTGCCATTGGAGAGTCCAGCCTGCTTCGCTCTGGGTCGCTGGTCTGATGCCCTTAAGTTGTTCTCTTTCTTGGCACCACATCACACACAAACACACAAACACACAGACCCAGTGAGCTTGATCCCATCACCACCTCATAACCCAGCTCAAAGGCACTGATAATCTCTACCCTTGGATCATTTTGTCATCAACTTCCCTCTAAGCCTTATGGGTGGCCTTTAATCTTTCCTAGATTTTATTGCTTCATTATGTCCTGTAATATTTTCAGCCTCAAATATTATAAGCTCCTTTGCGGCAGGGACAGGGTTATTTATTTCCTTATTTAATATCATCTGTCTTGAAAAGAAAGACTAAGATTGGGCTCTTGGATTTTGAAGGCCACAATGACGTAGGTCCAACACTTAGCTGTATGGCCCTGGGCAAGCCTCTTCACCTTTCTGAGCCTGCTTCATCTGTAAAAGGTGAGAGAGATGCTTACCTTGCAGAATGAAAGGCAAAGATTACAGAGAACTCAAAGTGCTGGCTGCAAAGTGAGCAGACAGCAGCCTGCTCTGCGGGAGCTTTTCTTGAATTGGGGGATGCGGTACCTTAACTACTGTCCTCCAACCCCCCACTGAGACATTTCTAAGCGAGTAAAAGGACACTGTTAACAATTAACACCAGTTCCACGGAGGTAACCCAGGATGCATAGCCACTCTACCCTGACTCAAAATAATCAGCGAGGGCAGGGTTCGGATCCAGCGCCGCCAGAACGCAGTGCCTAAGCCTGATGCCAAGCACGGTCCAAGCTCAACGAACGTCTGTCGAATGAACGGAACCTCTCCGGCCCTCAGCTTTTTGAGCACCAGAGAGCGAAAAGCAAAGATTGAAAAGGCCGCCCACGCCGCCTCCCAACCCCAACGCACCCCGCACTCCCGGGTCCCAGTGTCTCTAGCAACCTTGTTTCGCTAAGCTCTCTCCTTCCCCAGCCCGCGTCTCCGCCCCTGGTTGCCTTGGAAACAGTGACGTGTACGCGAAGGGTGTGACCTCTGTCCATCCTCTCCCGGAGACCCGGGGGCCCCCTTCTCATCCCAACCAGGGAGAGGATGAGGTTGGGGTCCTCGACCTTGCTGACCCTACGCCTGGCCTGGCGCTAACTCCGCCCAGCTGGCTGCCCTCCTCGGTCGCGGGACTCGCTGGATTTGCGGGCACCCCCACCCCTAGCCCACCCGGCACCGGTGGTGAGCTGGCCTGGGGGATCCGAAGAAGGCCGGCTTCAGGCCCTAGGATCTCTCTTCATCCCTTCCCCTCCCACTCCCGACGGGCCAGTGGATCCGGAGAACCGAGGCCCAGCGCTCGGCTGGGGCCCTTCTTCCCGTGCCGCCCTGGACCGAGCTCCCGGTCCTGGGGGTGGGCGGGAAGGGTGGGAACCTCCCCCCTCCTCCGCCAGGGCGCGCTGGGCGCCGCGAAGCGCGGGAGGGAAAGAGTTAAACAAGGTGCCGGCGGCGGGAGTGGGGGATGGGAGCGGAGGGAAAGTGAGAGCGGGGGCGGGGGTGGGGGGGCCCGAGCGAAAGAACATCCTGTGCCCGCCGCCGGATGCACGCGGGGCGGGGGAGGAGCGGGGAGCAATCGGAGGAGGGGCAAGACGGGGGAGGCCGGGGGCGGGAGGAGCCTCGGCCTCCGCCCCACGCCCAGTCCTCCTTCTGCGGGGGGCACCGACCCCTTCGCTTCCCTGGGTTTTCGCCGCCTTTTTCCCGCGTCCCCACGCCTTCGCCGGCGTCACGAGCTACTCAAGAGGCCCGCCAGCCTGGTCCCTGGCCCGGGGTATGCGCGAGCTTGGACGGCACGGTCTCGGAGCGCGTGGGGTCCACGTCAGGGCGCGGGCTGTCCCCAGACGTGCACCTCTCCTCTCTCTGCGGGGGCAGCTCACACGTGCAGAGCTTCCCCAGTTCACCTGGAGTCACGGGCGTACAGCGTCGCATTCAGTTCTGACGGCGCACTTCCGTATAGTAGGCGGGTATTGATAGACCCGTTTTCCGGAGGAGGAAACTGAGACTCAGATTATGGAACTTGCCCAAACCGAAGCTCGAAGGACTCCAACGCGCTTTTCATTATAAAGTAAGCTGATTTCCCCTTAGCGTCTCCTGGGCATGCAAGTGCGGGACCCCTCCTGGGTCACACTTCTTAATGGCCTACTTGCACAGCAGGTCCCTAATAGCGTGTCAGTCTCCTCTAATTAACTAGGCTGAAATACCCATGCCTAGAGTCCTGATAGAGTAAGCAGGTAGTCTTGGGGTTTTACACGCGGAAGGATGGATTTTAGGAACTGAGTAGCCCAGGAATGGGCCGGGTGCCCCTAGCTCTCCAGGGTTAGGTATTTGGTGGGGTTGAAGGGTTCAAGGAGGACTCCAAAACTGGCAAAGAAAGTAAATGCACTACAGGAGTTGAGATTGATTAGCCTAAAGACGACCAGAGTGGGAGGGATAGAGGATAAGGGAAGAGGCTGAATAATGTACCTTTTAGGCCTCATAGAGGCCAACCCTCTGAGTGCTCACTTCCTTCCCACCCCTGACATTTCTGTCCAGGGGGAAGCCTGCTTATAATCGAAATGATCATAGTCACATTTGGTGAGCTCTGTGTGCTGAGCACTGTTCTGATAAACCCAAGAAGTGGGTATTACTATTTTACCCATTTTATAGGTGTGGAAAATGAGGCACAAAAAGATTACAAAGCTAACTCAGTAACTGAGCAGCAAGTCTGAGTTGAACCCACGCTCACTAAATAAATTGCACCTAACATGTTGGGAAATCAACCCTGAATATTCGTTGGAAGGACTGATGCTGAAGCTCCAATAACTTTGGTCGCCTGATAGGAAGAAAAGACCCTGATGCTGGAAAAGATAGAAGGCAGGAGGAGAAGGGGACGACAGAGGATGAGATGGTTGGATGGTATCACTGACTTAATGGACATGGGTTTGAGCAAGCTTCCAGAGATGGTCAAGGACAGGGGTGCTGCAGGCCATGGGGTTTTGCAAAGAGTCAGACATGACTGAGCGACCGAACAGCAGTGTGATGGGAACTTCAGCAGCATGATGGGAACATCAGCAGCCTTCAAGGTGGAAAGCTGGTGCTGATGGCCGAAAGCTGTGCTAGGGCAGCCCGTGCCCTTTTGCCTTGGGGAGGGCAGGTAAGAAACCTGGGGTTGGCTTTGTGTGTGTATGGCGTCTCAGACTTCTCTCTAGTCGATATTCCAAAGTTGGGGATTTGACAGGGGAAAAGAACCAAAACCCAAGTTCTCACCGGGAGCTGCAGCCTTCGTTTATGCTCACCAAGAACATTCACTGTCGTGTGTTGTCACCATCATTTCACAAAAGCAAATATATTTTAATTCTCAAAAGAAGACAGACTTCATCTGAATCAAAAGCAGTTACTCCCAAGAAAGAACAGTCCTTGACTTTCCACCAACAAATACACATTTTTTTTTCTTCTGTATTGTGCTGTGGATTAGCAAAAACGTATAATGGGGCGGCTGCCTCTGATCCCTCTGAATCATTTGAGAGCAGAACCAAAAAAAAAAATAGGCTTAGATATAGCAGGAAGGAATTAGCTTAGAGCCAGGAAAGAACTCCACATCTTTGGAGAGCTTTAAAGAGCAGATGAGCACTGCATTTGTTTAGGATGTGAGGGTCTTGGGGTCAGCTCCATAGACTGAGGAGGCCAGTAGCCCTGGGTTCCCCTCAGAAGAGGGCTGGAACTCTGTTCTGAAGGACCTCTTCTCGGAGCCATCAGGGGAGTCTGAACCTAGAACAGTTCCATCAGGCAGCCATTTCCTGCCCAGAGTTCATGGAGCCTGATAGGTGGTCCCACGGCAGTGGAGGAAGGGGGCCTCCAGCGGCCTCTGTCACCTTTCACTGCGGGGAGTCTGTGTAGTCACCCACTGGTGGGCTGGGCCCCGCAGACCTGTAAGTCTCAGAGTTGCCCAACCTTGAGACCAAATAAAGAGCCTAGGACAGCAACAAAGACATTCATAGTGCTGAAGGCTGGTGGTGGTATAACCTCAGCCTACAGGGTATAGAGGCACTTTTTCTCCAGTCAGTCAGTCAGTCAGTTCAGTCGCTCAGTCGTGTCCGACTCTTTGCTGCCCCATGAATCGCAGCACGCCAGGCCTCCCTGTCCATCACCAACTCCTGGAGTTCACCCAGACCCACGTCCATCGAGTCAGTGATGCCATCCAGCCATCTCATCCTCTGTCGTCCCCTTCTCCTCCTGCCCCCAATCCCTCCCAGCATCAGAGTCTTTTCCAATGAGTCAACTCTTCCCATGAGGTGGCCAAAGTACTGGAGTTTCAGCTTTAGCATCATTCCCTCCAAAGAAATCCCAGGGCTGATCTCCTTCAGAATGGACTGGTTGGATCTCCTTGCAGTCCAAGGGACTCTCAAGAGTCTTCTCCAACACCACAGTTCAAAAGCATCAATTCTTCGGCACTCAGCTTTCTTCACAGTCCAACTCTCACATCCATACATGACCATTGGAAAAACCATAGCCTTGACTAGATGGACCTTTGTTAGCAAAGTAATGTCTCTGCTTTTGAATATGCTATCTAGGTTGGTCATAACTTTCCTTCCAAGGAGTAAGCGTCTTTTAATTTCATGGCTGCAGTCACCATCTGCAGTGATTTAGGAGCCCCCAAAAATAAAGTGTGACACTGTTTCCCCATCTATCTCCCATGAAGTGATGGGACCAGATGCCATGATCTTAGTTTTCTGAATGTTGAGCTTTAAGCCAACTTTCTCACTCTCCTCTTTCACTCTCATCAAGAGGCTTTTCAGTTCCTCTTCACTTTCTGCCATAAGGGTGGTGTCATCTGCATATCTGAGGTTATTGATATTTCTCCTGGCAATCTTGATTCCAGCTTGTGCTTCTTCCAGCCCAGCGTTTCTCATGATGTACTCTGCATAGAAGTTAAATAAGCAGGGTGACAATATACAGCCTTGACGCACTCCTTTTCCTATTTGGAACCAGTGTGTTGTTCCATGTCCAGTTCTAACTGTTGCTTCCTGACCTGCATACAGGTTTCTCCATTAGGAGCTGGATTAACTTTAGTAGTCTTAGGTGGGTCTAGTATAAATCCAGGTGAAATCTGTAATTCCCTTGCCAATCCTACTCCCCACGAGGCAGCAAACCCAAAGCACCAGGGACTACCTGCCAGTCCCCGGATCACTTGGTAATGTGTTCCTCTGGGGGTGAGATGCTGGGGTGAGAGCAAAAGTAAGTTGTTGTCCTGATAGTAGGCATTCGTCTTTAGGCGGTTAACTGTTAAGCTCAGACTGTATTGACTAGTCACTTCTGGGTTAACATAGCCCTGGGCTCATTGCCCCTGGGATGCTCAGTTTGAATTCTTAGAGCTTAAGTTAGCCTCTGGTCCACCCGTGGAAAGAACAGGTTTCCATTTCAGTTGTTAAGTTGTTCTTTCATCCTTTCCATTAGCCTGGTCGAAGTCGGGGGAGGGATGTCCGTAAGGCAAGTGGAAAGGCCAATGTGTGTCATTTTTATCAGCCCGTTCCTGAACTTCATGCCTGGTTAAGTGGAGTCTTTGGTCATTATCAATGTCCATGGGGGTCCTGTATTTCACACACAGCTATCCTAGACCCCAAATAGTGAATTTTTGCATTGCTAGACCCAGGTAAGCCTTTTGTAGTGTAAGCTGCACATGGCTGTTGTCCCTTCGCGGTCTGTATCATTGCTCTGCCCCCTTCTACAGCTGGGACCAGAAGCCCAGGAGTACTCTTTGTTGTTGTCACAGGCCCCAACCAGACTTTTCAGCCACGTCCAATTCACCAGCCTATCCCTGAATTAAGATCCCCTAAAGCCTTTGTCTGTAATTGTTTAGTGGTGAGAGGTTGGAGGTGTGTATGCTTGTCCTTTGCAGATCATCCACTTCCTTGCATTTTGTCTGTATTCACCAGCCATCCTCGTGCAGTCAGATGAGCCACAGGCATAGGGCTGCTGCTTTTAAACTGAAAACAGAGACTCCGAGGTTACCAGAGTGGAAGAGAATCAATTTAATGCAAGAGAAAGACCTCTCTCATGGCAGTCGGCTGCCACAGGGCCCTACCTGCTGGTGAACAGCCACCTCGAGATCATGCCTGCGATCTTCCGTTCCCCATCCTTGACTTCTCGACATCTTGGGTGTTCCTTTGGCCTCTCGCCTGGCTGACCAATCGTTGGGCTGCACCCCGCAGTCCTGAAAGCCTTGTGGTTGCCCCACCTCAAGACCAAAGAAAGAGTCTGGAGACAATGATGGCGACCTCAGTGGTTTTTTGGACAGGAGTTTTGGGGACGGGGTTGGTGCTGGTCTTAAGCAAAAGGTCCTGGAGCAACAACCTGTGGATTGCAGCGGGCAGGCCATAACAGCAATCCTTCCCACTCAGGCTAGAAGGAGACTACTATTTAGAGGGGGAATTGAGGTCAGGTTGGCTGGTCAGTTACCAAGGAAACCAGCTGGGGCACGTCCCTCACAGCCCCTCAGTTAAGAACCATCACGAGGGCAGATGTTTGCTTTAATAAATTAGCAGGTGAGATCAGCCATTAGCTGGGGCAGGGGGGAAACCTGGTCACATGCGTAGGGTGCAGGCAAAATCGGGACTGGTCAAGGGACTTCCCCAGTTGTCCAGTGGCTGAGACTCTGAGCGCCTAACGCAGGGGGCCTGGGGTTCAATTCCTGGTCAGGGAACTAGATCCCACAAGCCACAACTAAGAGTTCTCATGCTGCAATGAAGATGGAAGATCCCTCGGGCCACAACAAAAGTGGCACGGCCAAGTTTTTAAAAGAAGGGACAGGTAGAGCAAGGGAAGGACAAAGAGCAAGAGAACAGCCATCTTGAATGGCCTGACCATACACCCACCTTGGGGCTGTGTCCGACTCTTCGCGACCCCATGGACTGCAGCCTACCAGGCTCCTCCATCCATGGGATTTTCCAGGCAAGAGTACTGGAGTGGGGTGCCATCGCCTTCTTTGCTGTGTAGAGGACCAGAAATGACCCTTGAGGAGGGCCGAGGATGGAAGAGAATGACCCCCCGGGAGTGTTGCTTGCAGCCTGGGGTGATGTGGATGAAGGCTCTGAGTGGATAGACTTGGCTGGCTGCTGTAGCATCCTTGGTGATGTGTTTCCACACCTCCTGCAGGCCCAGATACAGCAGCCCAGAGCCCCGAGGCTTCCAACAGGAGCTCAAGGCCAGGCAGGAGAAGCCCTGTTCTGGGGCAGCCATGCTCAGGGCTGACTCTGGGCCTGAGCCTGGCTTGGGCTCCTCCCTGTTCTGCACCAGAAGGTGAGGCCAGAGGCTATGGGGACACTGCGGGTAAGGGGAGGAGGAGAAGGGAAGGGTCTGGTCTCACCTGCCCCATCCTAGTGGTGGAGGTGGTGGAGACTGAGGCCTCCAAAGTTGGGTTCTCCTCCTCCAGGGTGGTGGCATTTTCCAGAGGCCTCCAACCCCATCCCACCCTGTGTGTATATGTTGTGTGTGGAGGGTGGGATGGGGTGTGATACTCCCAGATTCAGGCCTCCAAGGTTTAATGGCACAGACCCACCCAGATTTTAACCCTGGAGTTTTAGAATGCTAAATCTGGGTCCTCTCAGGTTACAAATGATCAAGGCAAGGGCCCCTTCTCCTCCAGAGACACACTGGTTAAATGGGCCTGGCATCCCCGTATTCAGATTCTCTCACGTTTTTCTGTCCTCCCATCCTCAAGGAATAACAGAAGTCATAACTTGAGCATCTTCTAAGTGCAGGACTGCTGGATGTTGGAGATGCAGAGACAACTGCCCTTATGAGCTTTTGGTCAACACTAGGGAACACGTGGATGCTGGAAGATAATAGATTTGCCTTGAGACTCTGGAAAACTTTGTAAGGTGCTCGTCATCTTTTCATCCTCCGATGGAAAGAGGGGCCCTTGCCTACAGAAACACTCCGAGGCCCAGAAGTGGATCCATGGCAAAAAGATCAAAGATGGGAAGGCCAGGCAAGTGAGGGAACAGGGCTGCCAGGGGCCAAATCCCAAACCCCCAACACCCCCAACCCCGCCGGACCCCCACAGCAAACTTCCAAACTTCCAGAAATTGGGCCTCTGCTGCCCTCTAATGGTGAAGCCCCCTTGTGGCTCACACGGTAAAGAGTCTGCCTGCAATGCAGGAGACCTGGGTTTGATCCCTGGGTTGGGAAGATCCCCTGGAGAAGGAAATGGCAACCCACTCCAGTAATCTTGCCCGGAAAATCCCATGGATGGAGGAGCCTGGCAGGTACAGTCCATGGGGCCACCAAGAGTTGGACACGACTGATGGACTTCACTTTCACTTTTCACTTTGCCCTCTAATGGAGGAAAGGAAGCCTCTGAAGCTGACTGCTGGGGCCCCACCAACCTGGGTCCCTTAAAAATGGGGGCTGTGAAGGACCTTCCTGCCCCAGACCTTCTGTCTCCCTGGAGTCTTGACTTTGATTCCCACAGCCTCCAAGGCTCCCTGGATGCCCTGTTCCCGACCGCCGCCCTCCGTCCTGCTGTCTCCCCAGTTCCCTTTGTTGCCCATGTTCTGATTCTGGTGCCCTGGTTCCTGGCCCTGCTGGAGTTCTGGTTCCGGAAGGCCTTCGCTGGCTGCCTCGGGCATGTCCTGCATCCGCCAGCGCCCGAGGCAAATGGACATCCGCAAAGGTGTGGTGAGCCTGGCCACCGGCGCCGGGGCCGTCTACCTCCTCTACAAGGCCATCAAGGCCGGCATAAAATGTCAGCCGCCCTTCTGCTCTGCCTCACCCATCTGCATCGCCCGTGAGTGTCCCCGCCCTGGGGAGAGGGCTCGGCCCCAGGAGGTACCTATTCCCCAGGTCTCTGAGGGGCCCAAGGGGACTCCTCCACATCCCTCTCTCGTGCCTCTTTCTCAACTCCATCTTCCCCAGACCCACTCTAGAGATGCTGGAGCAGGGTCCCCAGGTAGTGGATGGCGCTCAGGTGCATCCTCAGGAGTCATCTGGCAGGTTCCTAAATTCTACATTCACTCTGGCATCTAGGATGGATAGAAACTTGCTATCAGCAGTTCTCCCCAAGGGAAAACTGGGGGACCTATGTGCCCAGAGCCTCCACTAATCTCTGTGACCACTCAGTGCAAAGTTGAGAAAGAAACCCTTTCTGCAAGACTTTGTGTTGCCACCTGCTGGAATATTATTGCCACATACCAGTTATGATGAAACACCGTGTGTGACTGCCATATGCCAGAAAGTTGTTATGGTAAACGTACAGAACGTTTTTGTTTATGATCTGAATGACGCAGCATTAGATGTAGTGCCCTTGTGCAGCGCACACCCTGATCAGCTGCACATGGTGGTCCTGCATACGGCAGGAAGTCTTCTCTTCAGAAAAGGCAAGGCAGCCTTGTCTCCCAGGCCCCTCTGCCCCACTTCCCAATCCCCTTCTTTCATCACCTCTGAGTCCACAGCCTGAACCGGTCTGGGGTGGCTGTCTAGGCCTGGCAATCGAGCGAGAGCGACACGGGCGGGACTCAGGTGAGCTCCGGAGGCTCCTCAACTCTTTGGAGTGCAAGCAGGATCCGTACACCAGGAGCATGATCCTACACAGCATCACGCGCTGTGTGTACTTGCTGGAGTCCGAGGTGAGGGAAGGGAGGCAGGAGACCCCTCCCCATCAGCCTGGCCCCTGGGGGCTACCAGCGTGTGTCCTGGTACCCCCCCCAACCCCCCTGACTAGGCAGATGGTGTCCTGGGACCTGTCTCTCTGAGGGTGGGAGGGGTTGTGTTGAGGGGTCTTGGTGACAGGGTGTGTGTGTGGGGGAACCAGGACCCCCGCTTCTCCCGCCTCTTCTGTCTCTCCTGGTACACTCTAGGCCTCTGCTTGTACTAATGATGACATCACGTTGGTGGGCTCCATGCTGGATGACAAGGACAACAGTGTCAAAATCCAAGCCCTGAACACACTTAAAGCTTTCTCTGGCATCAGAAAATTCAGGCTCAAAATCCAGGTGAGCCTAGCAATAAGGGTGGGGCAGAGCGCACGGGGTGTCCACAGGCCGTGGGCCCTTTAGTGGGCCTAGGATGAATGGTCATGTTCCAGAAGTCTGTTTGGGTCTGAATTTGTAACCCAGGAATATGTTTTTCCTTGGAATTGGTGGGAAAATGGTGATCACTTTCCCAATAGGGGCAGAAGTCTTTGAATCCCAGGATAAAACTGAACTCAGTCCCTTGGAGAATCTCTGAACCCCAAACAGAAACCCCCGAGGTTCTTTCTGACGCTAGCTAACTCTCTTGACACCAGCTGGGTATCCTATAGTTCAGTTCTGACATGTCTCCCTGGGGTTAGTACAGACCCCACCGCTGAGGGCTGAGTCCCATAAGACCGTCTTCCACTTCTGACCGCCCAGCTGTAAAGTTGGAGGTTCCCATGACCTCTCTCCTCAGACTTGATAATTCACTATAAAGAGTCACAGCATGCAGGAAAATGTTTTACTTACATTTTATTATAAAAGATACAACTGAGGAGGGACTTCCCTGGTGGTTCAGTGGTTAAGACTCCGTGCTCCCAATGCAGGAAGTACAGGTTCGATCCCTGGTTGGTGAACTAAGATCCCACATGCCACACTCTTCGGAGCTAACAGGGGAAAAAGATACAACTGAGGAGCAGCCAAATGGAAGAGGTGCAAGGGCAGAATGTGGGGGAAGGAATTCCATGTCTTCTTCAGGCCTGCCATACTCCTAGCACCTCGATATATTCACCAACCCAAGCGCGATATATTCACCAACCCAGGGTTCTCCAAACCCTGTCATGTAGGTGTATTTATGGAGGCTTTATTATGTAGGCATAATTGATTAATCATTGGCCGTTGGTGACTGAACTCAGTCTCTAGCCCCACCCTTCTCCCCAGAGGTCAGGTATGGGGTAAACGTTCCAGCCCCCTAATCCTAGCTGGGTCTTTCTGGCCTCATCCAGCAGGAATCTAGGGGTCTGCCTAGAGTTGCCCTATTAGCATAAATTCAGGGGTGATGGAAAGAGGCTCATTATAAAAACCAAAAACACTCCTGGCAGGCAATTGCAAGGATTTTAGGAACCTTGTGCCTGCAGTCGGGGACAAAAACCAGATATATTGTCAGACCACACCCATGCTGTGTTGGTCTAAGGCTGGTGGCTGGATCACTAATGTTTTCAGTACTACGATGCAGAGAAAACAGAAGCCACCAAATGTCAGTTCCCCCAGCTTCCTGCTGCTAGGCCTTCAGGCTTACCTGTTACTCATCCTTTCCTGCTTTCCTGCTGGTGCCATGGAAGAAAGGCTTTTTTCCTGCCTGTATTTAATGATCGTCTCAGTCCTGCATCCGCCCCCTCCCCTGAGGGCCCCTCTCCTTGATTAAACTCTGTCTTGTATAGCCTCCCCTGGCTCCTTCCCATTAGATTCAACAAGCTCTATTCTTTCCATCTTAAAAGACAAAACTAGAAAACATCTTCCTTGACCTCTAATGACCTCTAATCTCTCTCTAGCAAACGATCTCTCCCAGAATATTTTACTTAAAAATAGCTAAAATATTCAAAACGTGAACATTTTACGCGTGTTTGGTAACAATAAAACACCGGAACTTCCCTTGTGGCCCAGTGGCTGAGACTCCACATTCCCAATGCAGGGAGCCTAGGTTCGATCCCCAATCAGGGAACCAGATCCCACATGCTGCAACTAAAGATCCCTGTGCCGGCCACAGCCAAATAAATCAATAATAAATATTTAAAACAAAAACAGAACACACATAATCAGAACTCAGGCTAAGAAATAGAACATGACCAATTGGCTAGATGCCCCTGGACGCCCCTCCTTAATGCCAGCCTCCTCCCTGACCAGAGGCAGTTGTTCCTCTGCACTTTGTTCATCAATTTCTTGATTTTCTTTGTAGTTTTATCATGTATACATGTGTTTTCATTTTCTAGCAGGCCATAGCAGCAGGCAAAAATAGGTAAAATGTAATTGGAATGTTTTTATGCTTCATGGATCTGAAAGTCTGCAGTTTGCATTCTGTGGTTTGTGTTTTCCCTCCAACATTGAAAGATTCATCCTTATTGATAGGGGCTGCTCTGTTTCTTTTCCACTGTTGTGCAGTATTCTAGTTCATGACTATCCTGAAGTTTTATTTATCCAGCTGCTCATGGTAGGTATTTGAGTCATTTGCATATGGCACCTTGAGCTTTCGCGCATGCATCGCCCTTGGGACACGGGAGACTTTCTCTAGGGCATGTATGCAGTTGTGGGATGGTCAGGTGAAAGGCATGCCCAGCTTTCTGAGAAGGGCTGAATCAGTTTACACCTTCCACCAGCCCCACATGAGTGTTTCTGTTGCATCATTTCTTCCCCAACACTTGGTCTTTTCACACTTTAAATTTTTTGTATCAGACTCTCTTTGGAGGAAAAAAAGTCTCTACTTACTGGCTGCTTCTACTTCATCTCTCAGCTAACCCTAAGGCTGTGATTCTCATGCATATCAGAATTGCCAAGAAAGCTGGTTAAAAATGAAGATTTCAGGGCATTACACCCAGAGAACCAGTTCAACAGGGAAGCTTTGTTTTTCATAAGCCCCTCAGGAGATTCCGATGCACGTGGCATGGGCACCGCTGTCCCTTTCTCCCCCAGGGTCTGTATCCTGAGGACCTGACTCTCTGGGTGAAAACGGCCACTCCCTAGCCTCAGTTTCCAGCTAAATGTGCTCTCCTGTGTCTCTGTCTAAAGCCTGAAGGCTCCCTTGACCTCCAGACCCATGGCCAGCTGTTCCACTTAGTCTGGAGACCTTCTGACCCAACATCCAAATGGAGCTCGCCCCTGTTCCCTGAACCAGACCACCCTCTTGAGAGAGATCTGATTGCATCAGTTCCCTGCTGGGTCTTCCTCAAGGCTCTCATCAGAAAATATATGACCAGGGACTTCCCTGGTGGTCCAGGGGCTAAGACTCAGCGCTCCCAATCATGGGGACCAGATTTGACCCCTGGTCAGGGAACTAGATCCTACATGCTGCACTTACAGATCCTGCATGCCACAACAAGACCCAGCACAGCCAAATAAAAACACACACAAAAATTTTTAACGTGTACAACCAGCTCCACCTCCCTGCCCACACCCCCGCTGTTTACACTGTGTGTTTCAAGCTGTCTCCCCTCCCAGCTCTTGTGCCTGGTGCTCTGCTGCCTGAAAGCCCACCCCAGATTTGCTAACTCCTACCTGCCCTTCAGATCTCGGCGGTCAGCGAGGGATGAGGGCAGGAAGGAGCAGGGTACTAATGGAAAGTCTGTGCTTCTCACTCCAGGCTTCTAGCGTCCTTCTTAAGTGACTTGCAAAGGCATAGCTTGTAAGGTACCTGCCTTTGGTAATAAGCCCCAAGCATCTGCAGCTCAGAAGCCAAGATCCCTTTTTTCATTCAACAGACGTATACTGAACACTTCTGTCGTGCCTGGGCACTGTGCTAGGCATATGAGATACAACGGGGAATGGAGCAAGAAGGAACCTTACCCCAAGTGAACTTAAATTCTAGCAGAAAGCAAGGCAGGCAATACACAAATAAATGAGGGCTTCCCTCGTGGTCCAGTGGTTAAGAGTCTGCTTTGCAGTGCCTGGGACACAGGTTCGATCCCTGGTACGGGAAGATCCCGCATCCCGTGGAGCAACTAAGTCTGAGGGCAACAACAAAGACCCAGTGCAGCCAAATCTAATTAAATATCAACAAAATCTTAAACAAAAAAAGTGAAACGTATTGTTTCATGGGGGCAAATGCTATTGAGAAAAATCAAGAAGAGTGGTAAAGAAGGCTGACATCAGGGTAATGCTGCAATTTCAAAAGAGAAAATTTTGGGGATCTAGGGCTTGATAAAGAGGTCATAGAAATGACACTAAAACCACAATCTATAAAAGAAAAGTGATAAATTGAACTTCATCAAAATTAAAAACATTTTTTTAGTGAAAGACCCTGTTAAGAGGATGAAAAGATAAGCTTCAGATTGAAAGAAAATAGTTGCAAACCACATATCTGACATAAGACATATCTAGTTTATATAAAGAGCTCTGAAAACTCAATATTTTAAAAAGTCCAGTTAGAAAAGGGGTACAAGATATGGCAAAATATCACTGAAGCAGATATACAACTTCATGTGCAAATAAGCACATGAAGAAACGTTTAACATTTAACTAGACACTAGGGAAATGCAATATTTCACAATGAAATATTACTATATACCTATTAGATGATCTAAACTAAAAAAATGAGTGACCGTACCAAATGCTGGTGAAGATGGAGAGAAACTGAATCTCTCATATGTTGCTGGTGGGAATGTAAAATGGTAAAGCAGCCACTCTGGAAAATAGTTTGGTAGTTTAAAAACAAAAAAACTACATTTACCATGCAAACCAGCAATTGCACTCTTGAGCATTTATCCTGGAGAAATAAAACCTTATATCTGTACAAAAACCTGTTCACAGCAGCTCTATTTGTAACACTCAAAAGGAGAAACAACCAAAATGGCTCTTAGTAGATACATGACTAAGCAAACTGGTAATCTCGTACTGTGGAACATCACTCGGTGATGAAAAGGAATGAGCCATTGATACACACGACATCTTGGATGGGTCCCAAGGGCATTATACCAAGTGGAAAACACCAGGTTTGGAAGATTACAAAGTATGCTTCCATTTATATAACCTCGAAATTGACAAAATCAGAGAGGTGGAAAACAGATTGGTGGCCTGCCCTGGTGAGGGCTGGTTTTGATGGGCAGGGTAAGTGTGACAGTAAGATCACCCACAAGGGTGATCTGTGGCGATGCTGATGGAATAATTTGTTGACTTCGGTGGTGGTTACACGAATCTACATACCTGATAAAATGACACAGAACTATACGTACACATTGTACTAATACCAGTTCCCTGGTTTTGATACTGTAATTAAGATGTAACAATGGAGGGAAACAGAGAAGGCAATGGTGCCCCACTCCAGTACTCTTGCCTGGAAAATCCCATGGATGGAGGAACCTGGTGGGCTGAAGTCCATGGGGTCGCTAAGAGTCAGACACGACTGACCGACTTCCCTTTCACTTTTCACTTTCATGCATTGGAGAAGGAAATGGCAACCCACTACAGTGTTCTTGCCTTGAGAATCTCAGGGACAGGGGAGCCTGGTGGGCTGACGTCTATGGGGTCACACAGAGTCGGGTGATTTAGCAGTAGCAGCAGCATGGAGGGAAACTGGGTGGAAGGCACATTGGGACCTCTCTGTTTTGGCAACTTCTAGTGAACTTATAATCATTTGAAAATAAAAATTTAAAAACAAAAAGTGTGTTCCATGTGACAGTGGTATAGGGAAAAAATAAAAGGGGGTGGATAAGGAAGGTGGGGATGGGAGTGGTGGTCTCATCTTAGAGGAGAGAGTAGTCAGGGAAGCCCCCCCTCTGGAGAAGGTGACATTAAATAGCAAAGTCTTGAAGGAGGTAAGAGTCAGAGTGAGCTACGAATATCGGAGGTAGAGCACTCTAAGCAGAGGGACCAGCCTGTGCAAAGACCCTAAGATAGGTGTGTACCTGGCCTTTTCAGGGAATCCGTGAGAGCAGAGGAGAGAATAGGCGATGAGGCAAAGAAATAATGGGGGGAACAGGGGAAGATCTTGTAAGCCACTGTAAGGATTTTAGCCTTTATCCTGAATGAACCAGCGACTCTGGAGCAGGGGCGTGAACGTCCAGCCTGTCTGCTGCCCAAGGCTGGAAGTAGAGAGGAGGAGGCTATTGCAGAAGCCTGGGGGAGAGATGCTGGTGGCCTGGAACAGGGTGGCGGAAGGGGCATGGTGAGCAGTGGCTTGACTGTTGGCAGGTTTTGAAGGCAGAGCCCTCAAGATGTTCTGAAGGGTTAGAAAGGGGTGTGAGAGAAAGAAAGGAGTCAAGGAAGACCAGGGAGTTTTGGTTTGAGTAAGGGAGGCAGGTGTAAACAACAGCGGAGACAGGAAGGGTGGTGGAGAGAGCAGGTGTGGGGATGGGAATGTGTCAACTCAGAGGTTTAGTAAGATTCTGGGAAAGAAGTGGAATTGGCACTTGCATCTGTGAGTCTGGAGTTCAGGGAGAGGTCTGGGCGGGAAACAGGAACTTGAAAGGCATCAGCATATGGATAGTCTTTAACACTGAGTCTGTGAGTCTTTAACACCGTGTCACTAAGGCAGGGAGGAAGACAGAAGAGGAGGTTGGCAGAAGAACCGGGGAAAGATGCTTGTGGACAGAGAAGCCCAGTGAAGACAGATTTTCAAGGCGGTGGGAGGGGTGGTCAAACCACGGGGAGAGTTTAAGTGGGGAACTGTCTGTGGGGTTGGCTCAGTTGTCCTGAGTGAAGGCAGAGGGCGGGCTAATGTTGAGGGCCATCCGGTGAAAGCAGGAAACCCTTCTCTTCTCCCCCGGCCCTCCCTAGGAACACTCCATCAAGGTGCTGGAACTGATCTCCACCATCTGGGACTCAGAGCTGCACATTGCAGGCCTCAGACTCCTCAACAACTTCCCGCTGCCTGACTTTGTGCATCCGCAGCTGCGACGGGTGATGCCTGCCTTGATGGAGATCCTGCAGTCGGACTATATCCTGGCACAGGTGCCTGAGGATGGGGGCCCAGGCCCCGACCCCCTGCCCGGCCCTGGCACAACGCCTAGAGGGAGGAGCAGAGATTCGTGTCATCCCTGCTCAGGCCCATCTGCCTTCTCACGCGTGGCCCTTTGCTCTGTTCAGGTGCAAGCCATACGACTGCTGAGCAGCCTGGCACAGAAGAACGACCTTCTCTACGATATTCTCAACTGCCAGGTGAGAGAGGATCTGAGGGGCGGGCCGACGGGTGCTAACAGATATTGGGAAAGGCGGAATCGTGGGTTCTTCAGACACACTCAGCCCTGACAGGATCATCTTGTTCCTCTTTCTGCCCCCGCACTAGATACATACTGCAAACCGCCCCCTTCCTGTCCTCTCAACAGAATCAGATTTTCCTTTGAGGGACTTTCTGAACTCTGAGAGTCAGGAACACAGGTGACACAAATTAGTCTAGGTATCTTAGCAATAGGGAAAAATTACTTACAACATTGTGAAACGATCCCTACCATCTAATTAATTAACACAACTATCCCCTTACCTCACATATTTGTTTTTGGTGAGAACATTTAAGTTCTATTCTCTTGCTGCTGCTGCCGCTAAGTCGCTTCAGTCGTGTCCGACTCTGTGCGACCCCATAGACGGCAGCCCACCAGGCTCCGCCGTCCCTGGGATTTTCCAGGCAAGAACACTGGAGTGGGTTGCCATTTCCTTCTCCAATGCATGAAAGTGAAAAGTGAAAGTGAAGTCGCTCAGTCATGTCTGACTCTTAGCGACCCCATGGACTGCAGCCTACCAGGCTCCTCCGTCCATGGGATTTTCCAGGCAAGAGTACTGGAGTGGGTTGCCATTGCCTTCTCCGTCCATTCTCTTAGCTAATTTCAATTATATAATACAGTATTATTAATATCAACTATAGTCACCATGTTTTGTATTAGATCATCAGATCTTTTTCATCTTTTAGCTAAAAGTATGTACCCTTTTGGGCTTCCCTGGTGGCTCAGACGGTAAAGAATCCACCTGCAATGCAGGAGACCCGGTTCAGTCCCTGGGTTGGGAAGATCTCCTGGAGGCGGGCATGGCAACCCACCCCACTGTTTTTACCTGGAGAATCCCCATGGACAGAGGAGCCTGGGGTCGCAAAGAGTCGGACACGACTAAGCACAGCATATGTACCCTTTTACTAACCTTTCCCTATTTTCCCACACCCCACCCCAGCCCCCAGCAACTACTTTTCTACTGTTTATATGAGTTTGATTTTTTTGTGTGTGTTTAATATTCCACATGTAAGTGATACCATGCAGTATTTGTCTTTCTCTGTCTGGCTTATCTCACTTAGCATAATGTTCCCTGAGCCCATCCATATTGTCACAAATAGCAGGATTTCTTTCTTACAGCTGAATAATTATAAAGAAAAAAGGACATGTTTACCACCACAGTGGAAGATTTGGAAGGTTTTAACTATTGTTTCAGCAATTAATAGATAAATATCTAAAACTAGGTTACAAAAAAAAATAAATAAATAAAATAAAACTAGGTTACACTTGCTGCAAATAAATAAGCTTAAGCCATTAGATATATCCAGAACACTCGACAATTAGTACATGCACATTCCTCTCAAGTTCACAAGATATTTACAAACATTAGCCACACGCTAAGCTTTAAAAAGAAGCTCAACAAACTTCCCTGAATCAATATTATATCACTCATGTTTTATGACCACAATGGAATTATGTCAGAGAACGATATTGAAAACCAAAAGATTGCTACACAGTCACATCTGAAACTCAGGTGTATTGGGGAGCTGAGGCAGTAGGAGGATGGAGGAACTTTAGAACTTGCCATGGACTTGATTCCTTACTGAATCCTGCTCGCAGGTGCACTGCAACTTCCTGAACCTGTTCCAGTCCACACAGCCTGGGAGTCTGCTGTTTGAGGTCCTGGTGTTTGCAGAGCGGTTGAGTGAAGGCCGGAGTTCACCCCACTACCGCGCCGTGAAGTGGCATTACAACGAACAGTCTTTACACGAAGCTCTCTTTGGGGACGACTCACGACTGGCAGACCGGCTGCTCGCCTTGGTCATCCACCCCGAGGAGGATGTTCAGATCCAGGCCTGCAAAGTCATAGTCAGCCTGCAGTGCCCCCAGGATGTGGGAATCCGGCCTTCCTGCCCACCCAGTCATTCCTGCTTTAATAACGGGGAATAAAATTATGGAGAGCCAATAAATGAGTATGGGAGAGGAGGCTGGGGACTGTGTCTGTCCTGGGCCTTCGGGGTGGGTGGAGACTTTAGCCAGCATAACTGCCTATCAAAGAGTGGGCTTGTCTCCTCAAACGCATTCCCACTTCCCTGTTGAGTTGGACGGACTCCCTTCTCTCGCTGCTTTTTAAAATTTATTTATTGTGACCAGACCATGCAACATGTGGGATCTAAGCCTGCACCCCCTTCAGTGGAAGTGTGGGCTCTTAACAACTGGACAGCCAGAGAAGTCCCTTATTAATTTTTTTTTGAGCGATAATTTTTTATTGGCGTATAGTTGATTTATAGTGTTGTATTCGTTTCTTCGATACAGCAAAATGAGTCAGTTACACATATACCTACTCTTTAAAAAATTTTTTATTTTGTATTGGGGTACAGCCGATTAACAAACAATGTTGTGATAGTTTCAGGTGAACAACGAAGGGGCTCAGCCACACATATACGTGTATCCATTCTCCCCCAAACTTCCCTCCCATCCAGGCTGCCGTGTGACACTGAGCAGAGTTCCATGTACTATACGGTAGATCCCTGTTGGTCATCCATTTCCAACACAGCAGTGTGTACACGTGCATCCATAACTATCCCTTCCTCTCATCCTTCCCCTGGGAACCATAAGCTTGTTCTTGAAGTCTGTGAATCTGTTTCTGCTTTGTAAGTTCATTTGTATCATTTCTTTTTAGACTCCACATATAAGTGACGTCATATGATATTTCTCCTTCTCTGACTTACTCCACTCAGTATGACACTCTCTGGGTCTGTCCATGTTGCTGCAAATGGCATTATTTCATTCTTTTTAATGACCGAGTAATATTCCATTGTATATATGTACCACATCTGTATCCATTCCTCTGTTGATGGACATTTAGGTTGCTTCCATGTCTTGGCTATTGGAAACAGTGCTGCAATGAATACTGGGGTGCATGGATCCTTTCAGATCATGTTTTTCTCCCAATATATGCTCAGGAGTGGAATTGCAGGATTGCTTATTTAACTTCTATGCAGAGTACATCATGAGAAACGCTGGGCTGGAAGAAGCACAAGCTAGAATCAAGATGGCCAGGAAAAATATCAATAACCTCAGATATGCAGATGACACCACCCTTATGGCAGAAAGTGAAGAGGAACTAAAAAGCCTCTTGATGAAAGTGAAAGAGGAGAGTGAAAAAGTTGGCTTAAAGCTCAACATTCAGAAAACGAAGATCATGTCATCTGGCCCCATCACTTCAGGGGAAATAGATGGGGAAACAGTGGCAACAGTGCCAGACTTTATTTTTCTGGGCTCCAAAATCACTGCAGATGGTGACTGCAGCCATGAAATTAAAAGACGCTTACTCCTTGGCAGGAAAGTTATGACCAATCTAGATAACATATTCAAAAGCAGAGACATTACTTTGCCCACAAAGGTCCGTCTAGTCAAGGCTATGTTTTTTGCAGTGGTCATGTATGGATGTAAGAGTTCGACTGTGAAGAAGGCTGAGCGCCGAAGAATTGATGACTTTGAACTGTGGTGTTGGAGAAGACTCTTGAGAGTCCCTTGGACTGCAAGGAGATCCAACCAGTCCATTCTGAAGGAGATCAGCCCTGGGATTTCTTAGGAAGGACTGATGCTAAAGCTGAAACTCCAGCTTTAGCTTTGGCCACCTCATGTGAAGGGTTGACTCATTGGAAAAGACTCTGATGCTGGGAGGGATTGGGGGCAGGAGGAGAAGGGGACGGCAGAGGATGAGATGGCTGGATGGCATCACCAACTTGATGGACGTGAGTTTGGGTGAACTCCGGGAGTTGGTGATGGACAGGGAGGCCTGGCGTGCTGCGATTCATGGGGTCGCAAAGAGTCGGACACGACTGAGTGACCGAACTGAAAGCAGCGCTGTTTTTAGTTTTTTAAGGAACCTCCATATAGCATAGCATACTGTTCTCCGTGGTGGCTATACCAATTTACATTCCCACCAACGGTGCAGGAGCGTTTCCTTATCTCCACAGCCTTTCCAGCATTTACTGTTTGTGGACTTTTTGATGATAGCCATTCTGACTGGTGTGAGGTGATATCTCGTGGTTTTGATTTGTACTTCTCTAATAATTAGCAATGTTGAACATCTTTTCAAGTACCTATTGGCCATCTGTATGTCTTCTTTGGAGAAATGTCTATTTAGGTCTTCTGCCCATTTTTTGAGTGCTATACCCACTCTCTTTTAGATTCTATCCCCAGGTAGGTCATTACAGAGTACCGAGTAGAGATCTCTGCTATACAATAGGTTCTTATTAGTTATCTATTGCATATATAGTAGTGTGTGTATATGTTCCAATCCCAGTCTCCCAATGTATTCCTCCCTGTCTCTTGCTGCTTTTAAATTTGAATGTGGAGCCAGTGCTTTCAGGGAGTTTCAGGGAGAAGGTGGGTTTGGGGACTGAGGCCAAAGATAATCAGTGAGAGAGACTATGGCACTGCAGACAGTATAGCACTGGGTTACTCGGAACGGGCTGGGCTACATAACAGTAACAGCAACTGCCAAGTCTCAGTGCTTAAAAACGGCCACGGTTCTTTCTTTTCCTTAACACATGCTCCTGAGAAGTCAGCTGAGGGGGTGGAGGGGCAGAAAAGTGACTTGCTCAAGGTCACATGACTGGTCTGGGACAGAAATAGGAATAGAACCTCCTAATTTTTACTGGACTTTTTCTTTCATTTTCCTTGGCTTGAGCCCCGTGAGAGGAGACCATGGATTGATTCTAAGCCAGAGTCTGTGGCAGTTGAGAAAGACCTCAATGCTTCCGGATTTTAGAGGCCAGTTTAGGACTGAACTACGAGCAAATCTGTCCCCACTGTTTCCCTGACCCAAGACCCCATCACTTGAGTGGATGGATGGTGGGTGGAAGGGTATAGGTTAGGATATGCTGATCAGAGAGTCAGGGTTTTTTTTTTTAATGTTTTATTATGAAAACTTGCAAAACATGTGGGAAAGTAGAAACCTTTGTGGACACTCATCCAGGCTCAGCAACCACTGATCCAAGGTTGATTTCATTTAATCCACCTACTTTTTCACCAAGAGAGCCAGTTCTTACTCAGGGACCATCCTTATCACCATCTCCCCAAGTTGATCACCATCTGTGGGTGAACAGTCACTACCAGCTCTGAATCACCAGCTCTCGCTTTCTCCTCAGCTCAGGACTTAGGCTGCTCCTCCCTGCTACTTGGCTACAGTGCAGTCAGCCCAGTGGGACGTGTCAAATGCCAGCATCATCCTACCCACCTCTCTGCCAGCTCCCCCATGTTCCCATGTCACCAGCAAGGTATGGGGAGTCACTTTAAATTCTCTTCCCCATCACATGCTCCATTTCCCACTGCTTTACTCTCCCCCACATCAGGACTTCTGGAAAGTCATTCTCCTATTTCTGTCCTCCATCCTCCAGCCCTACACACTGCAAGCTAATCTTTGAATCCCACATTGGGACTTACCTGGCAGTGCAGTGGTTAAGACTCTGTGCTTCCACTGCAGGGGGCATGGGTTTGATCCCTTGTCAGGGAACTAAGATCCCACATGTGATGTGACATGGCCAAAAAATTAAAAAAAAAAAAAGATCAAAACCTCACATTGCACCATCCTCAAAAACCTTCAGAGGTTCCCCACCACCAAAGTGAACTTTTCTCAGCCCCGAGGCTAAGTCACTTGATCTGACACGTGCAAGTGTACCTACATGAAAAGCAGACAGGATTTTGTCCTGGAAGGTACGGTCACTGGAGCCCTTTGCCACATAATAGCACCAAATGAATTCAGTTTGCATTTAAGGCCCTTCAGCATCTGTTCATCCTGCCTGCCACTAGCCAAGCGTGTTGACATGTCAACGTGTCAACACTCTTCACTAGTCAAACTGGAGCAAACAAGTCACAGCTGACCTAATCCGTCATGTTTAGTCTTGCCCTTGAGGTTTTGATGCAGACTTCTCCCTGCCTACAGGGCTTGTCTTCCTGCTTTCCCATGGGCTGTGTTCCCCATGACCTGTGGTAGTCTAGGGTTTTCTTCAACTATACCCGCTTTTGGGGCTTCCAGCAGCACCTCTCATCTGAGTCTCTCATGTGGCATTTGGCAAATTAAAGCTCGGGTCTTATACATTTTGTTCTTTTTGCAGTAGGTCCTATCTGACTGCTTATAAAAGCCTTGAAGGCAAAGCCTGCTCTGGGCAGGCACACAGTTGGCCGATGGTAATGAACGGAGAGCTGGCAGTGGGCAGTGACGTGGGGTGCACTGTGTTGGTTATTGGTTGCTGTGTAACAGATTATGGGTATCAGTCTGGGTCCAATCGAGAGAGAGAAACCACACCATAATTTGAACAGGGAGATTTAAAAATAATTGTAAGTCCAATCCTCTGTAATAAGAAATAAAGAATTGGTTGCTGCTGCTACTGCTGCTAAGTCGCTTCAGTCGTGTCCGACTCTGGGCGACCCCATAGACGGCAGCCCACCAGGCTCCCCCATCCCTGGGATTCTCCAGGCAAGAACACTGGAGTGGGTTGCCATTTCCTTCTCCAATGCATGAAAGTGAAAAGTGAAAGTGAAGTCACTCAGTTGTATCCGACTCTTAGCGACCCCATGGACTTCAGCCCACCAGGCTCCTCCATCCATGGGATTTTCCAGGCAAGAGTACTGGAGTGGGGTGCCATTGCCTTCTCCAAAAGAATTGGTTAGTGAGGAGTAAACAGGCTTCCCTTGTAGCTCAGTCGGTAAAGAATCTGCCTGCATCGCAGGAGACCCAGGTTTGATCCCTGGGTTGGGAAGATCCCCTGGAGAAGGAAATGGCAACCCACTCCAGTACTCTTGCCTGGAAAATCTCATGGACAGAGGAGTCTGGTGGGCTGCAGTCCATGGGGTCGGGCATGACTGAGTGACTAACACTTAGGAGTAAAGTGAAAGCGCTGGTCGCTCAGTTGTGTCTGACTCTTTGTGACCCCATGGACTGTAGCCCCCCAGATTCCTCTGTCCATGGAATTCTCCAAGCAAGAATACTGGAGTGGGTAGCCATGCCCTTCTCCAGGAGACCTTCCCCACCCAGGGATCAAACCCCCATCTCCTGCATCCCAGGTGGATTCTTTACCATCTGAGCCACCAGGGAAGCCCAGTAAGGAGTAAAGAGAACTCTAAATACATGAACAGCAGACACAGCAGCAGCCCTTGTGCCCAAGACTAAGGCTGAAACAGAGCATTCCAGAAAGTGATATCTGCCTCCTACCTCAAGGTTGTAATCTATATCCTGTTGAAGAGAACAGTCTGTGGCTTGCCAGAGAGTAGAAAGGTCACATTGGTGTCATGCCAGGGGCACTTGCAGAAGTCTGCCTCCTTAGATGCCAGGGAGAGCTCTTCTCAGGGATGTGTCGAGCCAAAGGTGTTCAACCCACGACAAAACCACCTGGGCAGGGTACAGGAGCCCCCGCATACCGCAGGAGCCTGGTGCTGGAGAACCTGTCAGTGCCGCAGGAACCTCAGGCTGGAGAAGCCACGTGCACAGCAGGTACCGGATGCTGGAGAAGCTGCAGGAGATGGAGGCACTCTGCTGACACTGCTGCCTAAGAGTCAGTGCCAGGAGGACCTGCTGGTTACTGGGTTTTGCTGGCCGCTCCAGGACCTGGGCACTGGTGAAGCTGTTTGCACTAAAGGAATCTGCCAATCAAATATGCTACAACAGGGAAGCAGAAATCTTTTCTTCCTGCCCTGTCTCTCCATTTCTTTTCCTCTTAACAATTTAAAACATCGATAAGAGCCTCTTATCTCTTGGAGGAATTTGGGAGCCATCTTGACTTGGTGCTTCTGATTCAGTCAAGTTGTTCTTGAGGTCAAGTTACATTGGCCAGGATTGCAGTCATCTGAAGAGTTGACTGGGGCTGGAGGGTGACTTCCAAGAGGCCCACTCGTGTGGCTGGCAAGTTGGTGCTGGCAGCTAGCATGAGGCCTCAGTTTGTCTACACATGGGCATCTTCACAAGGACGCTTGAGCATCTTCGTGACATAGAAGCTGGCTTCTTCTAGAGTGAATCATCCAAGAGAGAACAGGGCAAAAGTTGCTGTGCCTTTTCTGGCCTAACTTCAGAAGTCATACATTATCACTTTCACTGTCTTCTATTTGTTAGAAGTGAGTCTCTAGGTCCGGTTCACATTCAAGACAAGGGGAGTTAGGTGCTACCTTTTGAAGAGTGTCAAACACTTTGTGAGTATTTAAAAGCCATCACAGGGTGACCTAACAGAAGGAAATCCAAAAAGAGTGGATATATGTATATGTATAGCCGATTCACTTTGCTGTACAGCAGAAACTAATACATTATTAAGCAACTATATGCCAATAAAAAAAAAGAAAAAACCTGCCACAGGTGGCATCCATCAACAAGGACCAGGGAATCCCCTGGAAGTCCAATGGTTAGTTTGTAGTGCTTTCATTGCTATGAAAGTGAATATGTTAGTCGTTTAGTCATGTCTGACTCTTTGCGACCCCATGGACTACAGCCTGCCAGGCTCCTCTGTCCATGGGATTCTCCAGGCAAGAATACTGGAGTGGGTTGCCAATTCTCTTCTCCAGGGGATCTTCCAGACCCAGGAATCAAACCCAGATCTCCTCCATTGCAGGCAGATTCTTTATCGTCTGAGCCATCTGAGTTCACTGCCATGGCCTGGGTTCAATCCCTGAGATCTGAGAAGTAAGGTCCCACAAGCTGCGAGGTGCCACAAAAAAAGACAAAACAAAAATCAAAAGGACTAATCTGCACTCAGCAGCTAGATGCGCCTGTTTTCCCTCTGGGAGGTTCTCTGCCAAAGAGAAGAGAAAGTTCACGCCAATGGTTGCCAGCCTATCTATCCCATCCCTCAGTCTGACTTCCAGCTGGTTAGCTTGTTTCCTTACCTGCAGAGTTATTTTATCTTTGGGCAATTATTTCTCCAAAGAAGCATCTCTTTCCATCTTTTCAATTGATTCTAAGAAGACTTCAGAGAAGAGATGGGCTTGAATGAGATCTGGAGAGAGGGAGGAGCTTTCCAGGGTGGGAAACAATTATACTTCAAATTTTACCAAAAGGGAAATCAGAGTTTCCTCTGATGGGATTACGAGATGGGCTGGGGTGCTGGTAGATGGTATTTGGCCAGGCAGACTGCCAATTACTCCTGTAACTGATTTCCTGAAGGAGGCGTGTGACAGAGATGAGGTAACGCCAAACCCCACTGGATTGCTTCCAGCAGGATCCCAACACAGGGTCTCAAGCAAACAGGGCTGGAGCCCTCGGCTTTATCTTAAGACTTAAAACAGAGCCTCTCTTCTCTAAACTCATGTGTTACCACTGCTCTTGTGTAATTTTCTCCCCTTGAATGTGAACTGAACCTGGTGACTTGCTTCTTACCGATAGGATATGGCTGTCAGGCTGCACCTTGCAGGCCTGCAAGTCTTGTGATTGCCTAGCCTCATGGGTGAAGAAAGAGCTTGGAGACAGTATCAGAGAGATAGGGTGTCTTACATGTGTGAAACAAAAGGTCCTGGAGCAACATCCCACCAATACAGCAGAGACCAGGCAGAACACGACAGCCATCTTCACTACTTGGGGAAGAATGAGGCAACTGGTTATAGGGGGATTGACATCAGGTTGACTCATCAGTTAGTTACCAGGGAAACCATCAACTGGGGCATGACCCTCACAGCCGCTCAGATTAACGACCATCACAAGGAAGTATTTCCCTTAATAAACTAGCAGGTGGAGCCCCTCTGGCTGAGGGGTTAGATCAGCCAATAGCTGGGGTAGGGGGCAAGCACATTCATGCAAGTAGGGTGCAGGTGAAACAGGGTCTGGCTGAGCAAGAGATGTACAAAGAGAAAGAGAACAGCTATCTTGAGTGGCCTGATCATGCAATGGCCAAGTGAGGAACTGTTACTTTAAAGATCAGATTACAGGGACTTCCCTGGTGGTACAGTGACTGAAACTCCGTGCTCCCAATGTCGGGGGCCTGGGTTCAATCCCTAATCAGGGAACTAGATCCCACATGCCAAAACTAAGAGTTTGCATGCCGCACTGAAGATCCTGTGTGTCACAACAAAGGTTGAAGATCCCACATGCCACAGCCAAAAAAAAATATTCCATTACAAATCACTGTGACTTCCATCTTGCTTCCATTCTCCTTTTTCTTTCCCTGGTTTGTGCTGATGAAGCCAATGGCTGTGTTGTGAGCTATCCTATGGAAAGGACAGCCAACAGCCTGTGAAGAACTGAAGCTGTCGGTCCAGCAACCTGCAAGGAACTGAAATCTGCCAACCACCACCTGTGTAAACTTGGAAGTAGCTCCACTCCCAGTGGAGTCTGAAGGTGACTGCATCCCCCGCCGACACCTTGATGGCAACCTGTGAAGAGACCCAGAGCCAGGGGACCCTGCCAAGCTGTGACTGCATTCCTGACACACGGGAATCTGTGAAGCAACAAATGATGTGTTAAGCCACCAACTTTTGGGGTGATTCATCATGCAACAGTAAGTAACGAATGCAACAAGCAACTCTTCCAAGAGCCTTGCCACTCGTTCATTCCTTCCACTCAAGGATGAGAACAAAAATCACCAATACCACACTCACGTGTGAGACTTTTAATGCCCGTGACCCCTGCCCACAAGTAACTATGGCCGTTCAAATGTCCTGGAACACAACACAGTTTCCTTTGAGAGAAAAAAGAAGTCAGTAGAGAGAGCTTTTACCCTCCATGATACCTACTTCCATGGAGCCAAAGGGTGAACCCAAATGCCACCCTGGAAGGTCCCTTTTTTCTTCTCAGCTGTCCTCCCTTCCTCCTAACCCTTTCCTAACCCCAGAGATTCTCAGTCACTGGCATCTTACAACACCTCGTTTTCTTGAGCTGGGCCGAGGACTCCCATAGCTGAAACTAAGCAGTGGCTGTCTTTCTTTAAAGTAGGAGGGAAAAGTGAAAAGGTATTTTTTCACCTAAATGTTTGGTACCTGCTATAGCTTATCTGCCTAGGAGTAACAGATTTCAAAATGAATGAGCAAGGAGCAAACAGATAGTAATAGAAAAACAGAAATGTGATTTCTTAAAATAGTTTACAAGTCATTGTTCAAGATACAGTGACCTAGATACATACAATAGAGTAAAAGGAGGGAAGGAAGGCAGAGAAAGAGAGCCGAGTTCATGTACTTGGGTCCCATCTCTGGCATTTCCTGGTGTTCTATCAGAGCACTGAAGGCACCAGGGTATCGAGGCTGCCAGAGCGAGTGTGGGAACCTCAGCTACTTCCAAGGCAGTGATCTGGTTCCCAAGATCTGACCTCTGGATGGAACCTCAGGGAAAATTCCCCAAGGTTGGGGGCACCATCATTGGAAAGGGGGGAGGAGGTGCTATGTAACAGATCCTGTCTCCTAAGACTAGAAACCATCAAGGTTAACTGCCAAGCTCCAGTGTCATACTCTGGGCACATGGCTGGCAAACTTTTTTTATTTCCAAGGCTTGTATGTAAATTGAGAGCCACTGTGGCCCAACCCTGTTGGTCTAGATTGACAAAGAATGACAAAGAGAAATGAATCCTTATTGGAGGGCCTCTCCACTCTCATATCACTCTGGGTACTTGTATTCTGGAAGGGGGAGGGTGCTGGAGTCCAGGAGACAGGACATAGAATGGAGATTGCATGGTTAAGAAGATTAGACAGGGCTCTGTGAGTGTAACATATGGAATTAGAAAGCATACCACCTGGCCAATGCACACACACACACACACACACACATACTTTAGACTGTGGCCTGTGTCTGATTTTTACCTGGACACATGGCTTCCTAGAGTAGACACTGCATTTCTCAGTTTTTCTTGCGAACATGACTGACTGATGGAGTGGAGAGTATTAAAGCAGTCAGGCCTTCCCACACCCACCCTCATCCTTCACTTCATACCTGAAATATGAACAGGTAATAAGGCAATCTTTGACCAGGCTGATGAAGAGAACGACTATAGATGCCAGAGCAGTGAAACTAAAGCAGCCTGGACCCCTGAGACCATGAGACCCCATTTTCATCTTGGACTGCATATCCTTGGGATGTTATGGGAAAGAGAAATAAACTTCTGTCTTCTAGTAAACCATTGGTTCCGTGGTTTCTTTTGCTGCAGCCAAACCTATTTGTATATCCTACAGCTCTGTCTTGGTAAATGAAATTCTGCTATTAGTAATTCACTTGTTTCATAATTTTCTTATTAAACAAATTTTGTTCAAGCTTTGAGTGCTCTTTCTGTATCCTCTTAAGTAGGAGCTGGCAGGTGAGCACAGAGCTGGGTACCCGGGACAGGAGCGAGTTGGATCCATCAAAGAGTAAACTCATCTATCCGCCCATCTTTCCTAGGACCATCTTTTTAAAAAAAAAAAAAATTTTTTTTTTGGCCAAAACATGTGGCATATGGGATCTTAGTTCCCTGACCAGAGACTGAACCACTGAGGTACCAGGAAATTCTCTCCCAGGACCAATTTTTGCCTTGGTTTCCACAAAGGCAGTTACCATCATCTGTCTGTGAAGCAACTGTTTTTAGAGGGGAGAACTATGATTGCCGTGGCAACTGAGAAGGGGGTGAGCAAGTTCAAGTGGCCAATGACTGAAAGAGGACAGAGCTCCTCATCAGCAGCTCCTGGACCCTGGGCATTAGTTCAGTAAAGACTGACAATGGCACAGAGCAGAGGGAGCATTCTCTCTGGACTGCGGCTGGAAGGAAATGACAAGGGAGCAGGAAGTGGAAGCTCACCTTTCTGAGAGTGCACCAGGGTGGGTGTGCAAGCTGGTAAGGGAGAAGGTTGTGAGGCATGGGATTTCCCTAACAAATTCCCGGGGCGGGGGTGGGGTGGGGGCGGTGGGCAAAACCCCTGATCAATGATGATGTGATTAAAAAAAAAAAAAGACATGTTAAATATGTATGAAAGAGAAGCAGGGAGTTCCCTGGTGGTCCAGTGGTTAGAACTCTGTGCTTTCACTGCCAAGGGCATGGGTTCAATCCCTGGTCAGGGAACTAATGTAATCTAAGCTGCATGACATGGCCAGAAAAAGAGAGAGACAGAGAAGCACAGGAATAAAAAGCAGAGGTTGACATTCAAAGTGATCTGTAGCTGTAAACATTGAATAGTTGTCCTATAGAGAGAAATCGACCTCCACCCCATTCAGGTAACCCATGCCACATCCAGACCTTTCGTCCCAGTGGTGGCTGCTGTAGATTGACTTGTTTTGGTCTTTGTTCCACCTCCTCCCTGGACCTTAGGGCTGGAAATGTGGGAGACTTTTTTCTTCTTTTAGGCCCCAGACAGAGCAAATACAGGCAATACTTTTTGATGGCAGCTTCCTGATTCTGAGAGCACAGCTAAGGTGTGTGTTTCCTGGGGCCCACAGTCACAGCAGTGGCCTCCTGACTCCCATCCTGCTAATGGTGGCAGAGTAGGTAGCTTCCTTGGCAGCTCAGTTTTTAAATAAATTTTATTCCAGGAAGTTCAGCCTAGATTCTACCCCTCAAACCCTTTTGAAGACTTTATAAGCCCTCAGTTACTATATTATATCCCTTTCTGCTTAAAATAGGCACAGTGGTGTCTGTTATCTGCAAATGGACTCTGATGATGAAGTGCCTAACATAGAGTAAGTGTCGCTAAAATGTTTGTTGAATGAGTGAATGAATGGGCAATGGAGGCTGCCAAGGTATCTACAGTGGGTTGGGCAGTCAAACTAGTCGGACTCAATATGGACATAAGTGAGCAGTGAAATCAATTTGGAATTCTGATTGATATTTTTAATTTTTTTTATTTTTTAAACTTCTTATTTTGTATTGGGGTATAGCCAATTAACAAACAATATTTTTATATTTTCAGTTTCAGATGAACAGTTAAGGGACTCAGCCATACATATGCATGTACCCATTCTCCCCCAAACTCCCCTTCCATCCAGGCTCCCACATAACTGAGCAGTTCCATGTGATATGGTCCTTGTTGGTTATCCATTTTAAATATAGCAGTGTGTACTTGTCCATCTCAAACTCCCTAACTGTCACTTCTCCCATCCTTCCCCCCAGCAACGATAAGTTTCTAATCGACATTCTGAAAAGATGAAGTAGAATAGAAAATCTCAGAGCAGATCACATATAGTAAATGTTAGTATGCTTTTGTGAAACTTGTTTCATACACATATACACATTACACATGTGTATACACACACACACACACACGTTTGCAGTGATAGTAATCCAAATATTCAACAACCAACATGACAGAGTCAGTCAGTTGGAATGGATGCCAACAATATCTACTAGTTCTCTGAATACCAGTATAAAAAATATCTTTGTAGTTAAAAAAAAAAAAGATTGAAACCCAGTGGTCTATGGAACATACCTTACAGCTTTTGTGGGGGCTAGGAGGCAGTGGGCACATGTTTCTGAGGACCCTTCCATAGGCACTGCCCCAGGCTAGAGAAGCTTAACCATGATGGATTTCTGCATCTGGAGGCACAGCAATCCTCCTGCCCACCGGCATCCATTCCCATCCCAACCCCCCATGTCCCTGCCTCTGGGAACCTGCTCTGACCAGGCTTCACAAAGTCCCACCAGTAACAGTCCCTGGCCCCCTGGCCACACTGCTTGACCCAACTGGGGCCAGTCGAGTCTTCTAGGGTTTTGTATAATGGGTGCTGAGGGGAGGGGCTTGGGGCTTTACACAGCTTTGCCCACCCCGCTGCCACTGTCCAGAGAGGCAGCCACCCTCCCAAGAGACAGACAGACACAGCCCCCACAAAGGCTAAAGCCAAGGAGGAGACACCTAATATCAGGGAGTGTGCCCCTAGGCCCCTGAGGCCAGCCTCACACAGCTGCTGGCCCAAAGCTGTTCCTTTGGCTTTTATTTTTAAAACAAGTTAGTCTTGCATTTCTTTGACGTGTATCTAAAGGGGTTGTGATTACATCATGGCTCCTTGAGGAGGCCAGAAACACTCTTTGTCCAAGCGACTAAGTACGGTTGTGGCTCAGAGGCTCCACTGAGTCAGAGAAGGACGAAGCTCCCATCCACATGGGCAGTGCGGGCCGGGCACCAGGTCAGGCCACCCCTCTGTCACCTGAAGCTGCACGGAGATCTCTGAGGAACTTCATCATGAACATTTCCCCCGAACACAGAGGCTGTGGGGAGCCCTCTGTGGCCCCTCTGAGGAAGCCTCCATCATAGGCTAACCTGTCGAGATGCTCTCGTGGGTGGAGAGCAATGGTGTGACCAGGTGTGACTACCCACTTCTGTCCTCCAGGTAGACGCCTCAGGGTCCAACAGCTGGCTACCTCTGGAGGAGGTGAGGCTGTGGCCAGCTCTGTCCTCTCCCTCCAAGCCTGTCTTCCTCCCCTGCTGAGCTGACAGCCCCTCCCCAGGACCAGTCTGTCCTGGGAAGAAATAAGATGGGAGCTGTGTGTGTGTGTGTGTGTGTGTGTGTGTGTGTGTGTGAGAGAGAGAGAGAGAGAGAGAGAGAGAGAGAGAGATGACCTGAGGATGGATATGAGGTAACCTCCCTTAGGACTGGGCCTCTTCCTCTCTCAGGAGACCCCTCCTGTCTTCACAGAGCAGCAGAGAAGCCCCACCCCATGAAAACCCTGGACCCCAGGCTCGGTCCGACTCCAGCACGGCCACCATCAGCCCAGCTTTCCACTGAGGAGTCACCACAACTGGGGTTACTCCCAAGGTCCCCCAAGTTCCCTGGAGCACTGACCACCCCGACTCCACCCTGCATCCTCTGTAAGCAGAGAGCCAGCCTGTCCCCTACTCATTCTCACCTCCAAACCTCTGTCCCTCTGGACTCCTGCTTGTATGATTAGTTTGGCCAAGTCTTGCAGCTTGTGGGATCTTAGTTCCCCAACCAGGGATTGAACCCAGGGCCCCAGCTGTGAAAGCACCAAGTCCTAGCCACTGGACTGCCAGGGAATCGGACCCCTGCTTGCAAGCCTTTACTCTCAGCCTGCTCAAATCGTAGTCCCCTTTCAAGCCCTCATGGAAGAGCACTGTCCCTGGCTGCAGGCTTCCCTGCCTGTCCTGGGCACCAGAAGGACCCCGCGCCTCAACCCCTGTACCCACGGACACCGCCTGTCCTCTTCCCCAGGAAGCCTTGGCTGTGCTCTCTCTACTTCCCACGCTCTTTCCAGCCTCTGCTCGTCAGTCTCCTCAGACTCCCTTGAGCATTCGTTCAGGAATGAGTAGAGAAATGGGTGATTTTTTTACCTAGGGCAGTTTCCACCAGATTTCTATTTTGGATTTCCCAGATTGATTAAAAGCTCCAAAAATTTTAAGAAACTGATAGAATGTGTGTGTGTGTGTGTGTGTGTGTGTGTGTGTGTGTGTGTAATATATTGGCCAAGAAACAACATGGAAAACCAAATAAAACTACTGGTATTGTCTTATTTTCCATTGTTTCATAAAAACGCATTGGAAGGCCAAGAAAGTAGGAAGGATGCAATTTCAGAATAAAGAATGGTTCTTTAAATATGTTTAACGACAAGAACAAAAACCACATTGCCCTAAGTTTTTCCATTTTGCTGTAGATCAGTGAGAATATTGTTATGGAAACCAACAGAAAGATGCAGGGAAGGAGAAGACGCTGGAGGGCGTCTGAGGATGGGAGAATGGATGGGGAGGGGGAGGGGGGCTGGTTGCGGGGGTGGGAGAACAGAGGACCACCAGCCAGGCCCTTCCTGCCCCCTTCTCCTCATATGAGACTGGGCTGCCCAGGTTTGGGTCCTGGCCAAAGGGCAGAGCTGGAGCCGCTCTCACACGTCAGGTGTCTCAGGGACCTAGTAATCTGGTGCCTACCCCCTCACACTGCACGTGTCTTGGATTTGTGCTTGTGACCAGTGCCGGCTGGATGTGGGAAGCAAGCCATTGGTGCAAAAGAAAGAGCACAGGACTTGGAGTCAGGAGCCGGGGTCCAGCCCTGGCTCTGCTGAGTCACCTGGGAAGTCCCTGCTGTGTCTGGGCCTCAGTTTCTTCACCTTAAAATGGAGGCACTAGTGGGACTTCCCTAGTGGCTCAGGTTCCACTGCAGGGGGTGCAGGTTCGATCCCTGGTCGGGGAACTAAGATCCCACATGCTGTGAGGCACGGCCAAACAAAATAATAATTTTTAAAAATGAAGGCTCTATCAACTAGACTTCGAAATAATTAAAAAAGCAAAAAACCCCGAAGTTTCTGAACCAGTCTCTGAGGCTAATGCAGTCCTGTGCCTTAAAAAAAAATTTTTTTTGGGGGGTAGAGAATTTAGAATTTCAGGGGCTTACCTCCCCCTCGGGGCCTTCATTAAGCCTCTCTGAGGTTCCTGGGCCTCGGATCAAGAATTCCAACCTGCCAATCCTGACATATCACTGGTCTCTTGCCCCCACATCAGTCCCTTTCCTGAGAAGACACACTATTTACCCATTATCAAACACTCACAAGGAAGGGCCAAATACCTCAGGGAAGTAGGTGACTCCACACGAAGAATTATTATACCCTGGGGCTCCTCTTGGGTTCACAATGCGCTTTACCGACAGGAAACAAAGGATGGCAGAGATTCCTTTAGGGGACAAAGACTTCTGGCTGCCCACAGCAGTGGGGCATGGGGAGAGCTTGACCTCAGGAGCTAAAAGGCCCTGGGTTGATATCTCGTCCTGTGACTTAACTGTTATTTGGGCAAATTATTTTACCTTGAGCCAGCTTTTGGGTTCTTCACCTGTAAAACCGGCAGCAGAAACGATAGTAGACGCCAATGCTTCCAAGACTTGGATTTCCCAGCCTCCCTTGCAAAAGGTCGGGGTCACGTGACTTGTTGTGGCCAATGGTGTGCCTGGAAGAGGCAGCTGTCAGGCCTGGCCGAGGCATTGAGGTGTCCACATACCTCCTCCTCCTTTCTCTCGCTTCCTCCATAAGGACCTTGGGGGCCAGTCTTCCAGATGATGCAGCTATGAGATGGAAGAGAGTCTTCCTGCCCCATATCAAAACTTACATGCCTGACAAGTAATGCATGATTGTGCCAAGCCACTGAAATTTCAAGAGTTCTCTGTTATGACAGACTGTGGCAATTACCATGACTGATACAGGGCGGGCTGACAGAGATCTTGGACACAAACCCCTCTGAGGATAGTGGGGGGCCGTTCTTCTTAAAGAAAAGACCTAAACCCTCTATAATTGTCAGCTCACATTGCCACAGCAAAACACCGTAGTCTGGCCTAGACAACAGACGTTTATCTCTCACCCTCTGGAGGCTAAAAATCCAGGTTAAGGATGGTTTGGTCTGGTGAGAATTCTCTTTCTGGCTGGCAGACAGCTGCCTTCTCACGGGGTCCTCACATGGCAGAGAGAAAGAGACAGTAAGCTCTCTGGGGTCCCTTCTCATGAGGGTGCTAATCCCATCCTGAGGGGACCCTCATGGCTTCATCTAACCATGATTATGTCCCAAAGGCCCCACCCCCAAATCTCATCACACTGGGGGATAGGGTGTCAACTTATGAACTTGCGGGAGGGGGGAACAACTCAGTCTATGGCACCCCATCAAGTCAGGGCTCCTCAGATCTTAAGGGCCAAATTTTACATATATTTTAAAAATTGTATTATCTTTATTTACTTTTGTCTGTGCTGAGTCTTCCTTGCTGCTCGCGGGCGTTCTCTGGTTGCAGAGTGGGGGCTGCTCTCTAGAGGGGGTGCGTGCGCTTCTCACTGTGGTGACTTCTCTTGTTGCAGAGCACAGGCTCTAGGGAGCCGGCTCAGTGGTTGTGGTGCCCGGCTTAGTAGTTGCCCTGCGGCATGTGGGATCTTCTCCAAGTGGGGATCGAACCTATGACCGTGCATTGGTAGGTGGATTCTTAACCACTGGACCACTGGGGAAATCCAGGAGCCAAATTTTAAAAGCAGAGAAGCAGCCCAGGGTGAGATGAGGTGGGAGTTTCATCCAGAGGGAAGAGATGAAGCAAGTTTGCCTCCCCCAGGGCCCATGATTGCTGCCTGCAGCTCTCCCGAAAGAACCCTCCTTTTCCTTCCCAGTCTGCCGGTCCTCCATCCTGCCCTCATACCAAGATGGCTGAGTCACATACGATTCACAGATTCTTAGACACTTCATCGACTTCTTAGAACTGGGAGACCTCTAGGTCTTAGAGGTCATCTTCTCTTGGCTCCTGATTCTTACAGACCACATGTCTGGGCCTGGAGAGGGTATGGGAAACACCAGAGGTCCGGGCTGGCTTGTTCAAATAGGGTAGGCCAGGAGGTAGGTAGTTGCGGCAAAGGCAGAGAGAGAGTCCGAATATCAAGAAGCCAGCTGTTTTCATTTCAGCATATACATTTGCATAATTTTGCAAGATAAAGTCTTACTTTACAGTTTTAAGTTTTTACTTGTAAGTATTACGCACGGAAGGCCCCAGGGCCCCCAAAATCCGATCATCTGGCCTGTCAAAGCCTGAATCAGGGTCTCATTCTTTTTCCCGGGCCAGGAGCTTCCTGGGAGCTAGAAAGGGTTTCCGCGGGGTTTGGCCTCGGCTCCCGAGCGGCCTGTGACCATTAACTCCCTCACCCTCCGCCTCCAGCCCAGGGCGGCCGCGGGGGCACCGGTCACGAGGCCGCCAAGGGATTTCTCCCCACCGCCCCTCGGGCTTCGCGGAGCCGCCGCCTCTCTGCCTCCCAAGCCTATGGCCTTGGCCATCGCGCTTCTCCTCTCGGGGGTCCTGCTCCCCTGCTGGGGAGAGTTCGCGCTCTTTAAAAAGGGGTCTACAAAGGTGAGCCAAGAAACATTTTGAACCTTCCGTTCTAGGCGAGGGTGGTGGCCGGGGCATCGCTCTCCATCTAGAAGGGGCCAGTTGGGTTTGGAGAGAGAAGTGGGGGACGGGGCCGAGGTAGGGGGGAGGGGCGGGAGGGGACCACCCCCTACTGGGGATTTCTTCTCAGGCTGGAAGCTTGGTGTGCTCCGAAAGGACTCAAAGCCCTTGCTTCACCTCCCTAGTGGCTCTGGAGGTATAAGAAAGTGGCCTTATAACCAGCAGCCTCCTCCCCCTCCCCTCCCCTGCCTAGCCCCCTCCCCTCCCCTCCTGGGACACTCAGTCCTGCCCCAAGTCACGCCTTGCACACTTGCCCTAGCGTCTGCCCCTCTCCAGCCCTTGTAGGCACGCAGCTCTTTCCTCCTTTTCCTTCCTCGTCTTTCTCTCCACCGCATTCTCTGTCCCTTCCACATCCCCCACTAAAGTGTGATGGGGAGTATTTGGTCCTTCAACACAGGTAACCCTTTGGGACCCACAGAGGTGAGGGGTCCCCCAGGAAAGAAGCAGAGGGAAAAGTCCTAACTTCCCCCTTCCTCTCCCCTGCTCCTCTGAGTGCAGTGGGGGTTGGGACGTGGGGGTGAACTTCTTTAGGACTTCTCTTTCTGGATCCATGGGGCTTTGGCAGTGTCAGGGGACCCCCCACACACACACATGGCCAGAGAGCTGGTGACTTAGGGGTTGTCCCCACAGGCAAATGGGGCTAGGTGCTCCCACCACTCTGAGTGTTTCAGTGACTGCTGTCTCATCAACTTGGACTCTGGTGGCGCCTTCTGTGCCCCTCGGGCCAGAATAACCATGACGTGCTTGCCCCAGGTGAGACCCTGCCCCCGTGGGGCAGCCCCTGCTGGTTCGTAGGGTGGAGATGGTTCAAAAACCCCGCATGGCCGCACCTTTTTTTTCACCCTTTGCTTGAAGCATCCTTTCCCCCCTCTCCACCTGGCAAACTCCTGATCGTCCTGCAATGCAACTCCAGGCGCCTCCTCCAAGAATCCTTCCCTCCTTGGAACTCGCATACCCTCGGGACCCACACCCTCAGCAGAGCATGTATCTCCCTGATTTGCCTGTCTTCTGTCTGCCTCCACCACTGGTCAGAGCTCTGCGAGAGCAGGATTAAAGCATATTCACTTTGGAACCCCCTACCCCCCAGCTTAGTGCCTGCACATAGCAGTTGCTCAACAAACGTTTATTGCATGAATGAGTATCTCTACTCTAACATCACTGCCACAGAGCAGGTGGGAAAAGACCTCCCAATCCATCCCTACCACGCTGCTGCAATGACTGAATTTCTCGAGAGGAGCTGCCCAGGCAGGTTGACGGTTTTGGGATTGGATTTGAATTTAAACCCTGGCTTTACCAACCCCTGTCTTTGTGACCTTAGACAGATCATTTCTGCTCTCTGAGCCTTAGTTTCCTCATCTGTAAAATGGGACTAAGGTACCCCCCCGACCAGCTTGTTGGGAAAAGTATGTGATCCTGGCAATGACGGTGCTCAGTGAACATGGTTGTTATCAGCTGGTGGAAATGCAGGGAGCAGAACGTACAGTGCATCTTGTTCTTGCCTTTTTTCTGGCCCTGGGCCCAAAACTTTCTAGGGAGGCTGGGCTCAGTCTCCATCTCTCTGTCTGGAGAACTGCCAGTGCTCAGGAAGACAGCCAGGTCCCTCCTGTGGCCTAACTACAACTGAAGTAGCCAGAGGGTCTTTTCATTATGGGCACTTAATCTACTTCGTTTTAATTCCCTCAATGACAAATGGGGTTACTATTATTTCCTTAAAAAAATTATTTGTTTGACTGTACTAGGTCTAAAGATCCCGGCATGGGGGAATCTTTAGTTCTGGCATATGAACTGTTAGCTGCAGCATTTGGGATCTAGTTCCCTGACCAGGGATCTGGGCCCCGGCATTGGGAGCTAAGAGTCTTAGCCACTGGACCACCAGGGAAGTCCCTTAGTATTCCCATTTGACAGATGAGGGAACTAAGACAAAGAAGCTTGCCTGAGGCCACAATGTTATGAGCTGTAGAGCTGTCAGACCTCAAGTCTGTCTCATTCCATCACTTGGGCTCTTGCTTCTGCTCCCCAAGAAGTTTAAGCCTCCTTCTTCCCTGCTCCTTGGTGGCTTTCAACTCTCTCACCCATTTTCTGCAGACCAGGAGCGCCATCAACATCGTTTGTCCCTGCCGAGTAGGCCTGAAATGCATACAAAAGGACCCAGACTGTAGCCGTAGGTGCCGTTTGATTTAGAGGAGGACGCAGTCTGGTCACTAACACCCTCCTCCCGCCCCTCCTTGAGGGGCCTCATCTTGCTCAAAGACATTAAAGTCATTTCCTGGCTCTGGTCTCTGTCTGTGCTTCCTGGGAGAGGGAGCCGGATAGGGATTGTTCTGAAAGAAGAGACACGATAGAGCTTCCCATGGTTTGGCCCTGCCTGGAAGCCTGGTGGTCTCAGGGGGAAACTGTGGGAAGGGCGTGGGCTTGTGGGGGTGTAGTTGCTAGGGGAGGGCAAAGGGATGGATTGGAATTTGGGGATTAGTAGATGAAAACTCGGAGAAGGCAATGGCACCCCACCCCAGTACTCTTGCCTGGAAAATCTCATGGACAGAGGAGCCTGGTAGGCTGCAGTCCATGGGGTCGCACAGAGTCGGACACGACTGAAGCGACTTAGCAGCAGTAGCAGCAGCAGATGCAAACTATTATGTATAGAATGAATAAGCAACAAGGTCCTACTATATAGCTCAGGGAACTCTATCCTGTGATAAACCATAATGGAAAAGAATATGAAAAAAGAATATATATGATGTATAGCTGCATCACTTTGCTGTGCGGCAGAAATTAACACAGCATTGTACATCAACTATACTTCAATCAAATAAATGTTTAAAAATAAAGAAACTGAGGCTCACAGAGCTACATGACTTACCCAAGTCTCACCATGGTGTATTTTCTGCTGCAAGTATCCAAAAAAATAAAACAATTGCAAACGGTCTGGATGCTGAGGGAATTCACTGGTGGTCAGAACTGGAAGTGCAGTAGCAGGTTGGCCTCGGGTCGGGTTGAGTCCAGTAGCTTCCATGGCCCTCTGGCTGGATTCCTTCCCAGTAGCTGTAAAAGTTCCAGGCGTCAGGTAATAATAACAGTTAAGATTTATCAAGCACTTACTATGTTCCAGACACTGTGCAGTGTGTTTTCTTATCTGTATCAACTCATCTTATTGTCACAACAAAGTTGTAGTAGGTACTATAATTATCCCTAGTTTAAGAATAGGCTGTTGAGGCTCAAAGTGTCCGAGTAGGGGTGGGGCTGGGGTTGGACCCCAGGCTGTCTTGCTCCACAGGGCAGGGTCTTAACCACAAATCCACCTCACATATGGAGAAATCAGACTCCCCAGAGAAAGGAAACATCTGTGTCACAATTCTCAGCAAACATCCTAAGACTGATTCTAGTTGGATTAGTCTGCTTAGTCTGCATACTCAACCCTGACCCACTCTCCTGGGTCAGACTGGAACGCTGAGTCTCTACCTCAACCCCAGTTCAGTCTGCCTCGGGGTCACCTTGCCCTGGACCCACTCACCACTCCTCATTTGACATAAACACAGTGTAATACAGAGATCTTTTGGATCACCCTGAGATCATAAATTTCTTTTTCTCCTATCTCATTATATCTCAATCATTTCCCTCATGTCACCAAAATATTTTTAAAAACAGCAATGACTTGCTACTATGTATAAAATAGATAACCAAGGAGGACCTACTGTATAACACAAGGAACTCTACTCAATGCTCTGTGGTGACCTCAATAGGAAGGAAATCCAAAAAAGAGGGGATATATATATATACACACACATACATATAGCTGATTCACTTTGCTGCATAGTAGAAACTAACACAAATTGTAAAGCAATTATTCTCCAATAAAAATTTAAAAACAAAAAAAGCAGTAGTGACTGCCTAATTTTATTTTATATGTGGACCATATCTGCCTAACTGTTTCCCTATGAGTAGACAATAAGATCATTTCCAAGTCCAAACCATCTGTGGTCTGTAGGACACAACTTCATGGCTGCAAAAGCAAAATCCTGTTCTAATGATGGCTTCAGCAAGCTGGATGCTTTGTCTCTCACCTGGTGGTTGGGGGGAGGCTGGCTGAGGCTCTGCTGGGAGAGGTCATGCATGCCCCCACTTCCTTCCACCTTCTTGCTCAGTCATCTGCTGCTCTGTTTCCTTCCATTTTTCCCCTTAATTTTTTACAACACAGCACACATAGCAACATCATATTGATATAGCACCTTGGCATAAGAGTAGAAGGGTCTCGGGGCCCTAAAGAGGCTCTCCTGAGGGCAGAAGGCATCCATATCTCTAGACACACTAGTTGGGAAGCTCTGCCTCAGATTGTTTCTTTCCTTCTATAGTCAGAGATAGTGCACCACCTTACCTGCTGGGTCCACCTTCCAGTTAGATGAAAGGGGGTAGAGGGGCAGCAGGCAGCTCACCCTTCCTAAAAGGGCAGCAGGAATTACTTTCACTTACACCCCACTAGGCAAAAGTTGGTGAGCCACTAGTCAGATGGTAAAGAATCTGCCTGCAGTGTGGCAGACCTGGGTTCAATCTCTGGGTGAGGAAGATGCCCTGGAGAAGGAAATGGCAATCCACTCCAGTATTCTTGCCTGGAAAATTCCATGGCCAGAGGAGCCTGGCTGACTACCGTCCATGGAGTCACAAAGAGTCAGACAAGACTGAGAGACTAACATGTTCACTTTCAGGCAAAAGTTAGTCACGTGGCTGCAGCTAGCTGCAAGGGAGGCTGGGAAATGTAGTTTTCATCTGGACATCCATGTGCCCAGCTAAAGCTTGGGGAGTTCTGTTATTAAAGGACAAAAGGACAAAATGTGGGAACAATTTGCTGTCACAAAACCCTTTATTATTTTTTTAATAAGCCAGGAGAGCTTGGCTCCCAGGACCCAGAGCTAATGACTGTTGCTGCTGCTACTGCTGCTGCCAAGTCGCTTCAGTCGTGTCCGGCTCTGTGCAACCCCATAGATGGCAGCCCACCAGGCTCCCCCATCCCTGGGATTCTCCAGGCAAGAACACTGGAGTGGGTTGCCATTTCCTTCTCCAATGCATGAAAGTGAAAAGTGAAAGTGAAGTCACTCAGTCGTGTCCGACTCTAGTGACCTCATGGACTGCAGCCTACCAGACTCCTCTGTCCATGGGATTTTCCAGGCAAAAGTACTGGAGTGGGGTGCCATTTCCTTCTCCAATGCATGAAAGTGAAAAGTGACAGGGAAGTCGCTCAGTTGTGTCAGCCTCCTAGCGACCCCATGGACTGCAGCCCACCAGGCTCCTCCGTCCATGGGATTTGCCAGGCAAGAGTACTAGAGTGGGGTGCCATTGCCTTAGGCAGCTCTAATCAGGTTGTTTTGTTCTTGATTTGTAGTTCTTTATGTATTTTGGATAGTCACTCCTTATTGGACATATCATTTGCAAATATCTTCTCCCATTTTCAGTACGTTGTCTTTTCATTTTTTTCCTGAAGATTTCCTTTGCTGTGCATAAGTAAGTTTTTATCTGCTATAGTCCCATTTGTTTATTTTTGCTTTTGTTTCCCTTGCCTGAAGAGTCACAACTATTAATAGAAAGATACTGCAAAGACCAGTGCAAACACTTGTCTATGTTTTCTTCTAGAATTTTATGATTTCAGGTAGGGAGACTTCTTTGGGGGAGGGGCATGCTGCATGGCTTGCAGGATCTTAGTTCCCTGCTCAGGAAAGGAACTCGTGCCCCTTACAGGGGAGACATGGAGCCCTAACTGATAGATGGCTAGGGAAGTGCCAAGGAAGACTCCATTTTCGATTGGGCAATGATATCTTCTGAGCCTCCACACCCCTTTTGCCCCACATCTAGGCCAGCCAATAATAGCCCCCCTCCCTCCCCTGGTGCTGGTGGGAGAAGCAAACTACACAAACCCCAGCCTGCTTGGGAGAACCCTCAGCCTGGCCCCATCTCCTAGCTGCAGTAAAAGTCAAAGCCGCCCACCCCTTCATCCTTACCACTCAGACCCCCTTGCGCCTGCCCTGCTGTCTCCGGAAAGGTCCATTATTTGAGTAGTAAACCTTTTCATACTGTTTTGATATATGTGACATCATCCATTCCAACATCCAAACCAGTTCTGGGTGGGGGTTGATTTCATCCTCCAAGAGGCACCCAGAAAACGTGGATTGCTCAATTGATTTTCAGAAACTCTGACTTCAGTTTCTCCAGTTCTCGTTCCCTGCCATGGCTGGGTGACCAAGGGAAGCTCTGTGGCTGGGAGAGGCCTGAATGGCTCAGTCACCACATGGTGGATGGTGGCCCTGGAGAATGTCCTGATTCACAGCCGACTTTGCACAAGCAAGACACCCACTTGTGTTGTGTTAAGCCTCTGTGCCTCCTGGGTGGTCTGTTTCCGCAGTGTTTCCTTTCCTGCCATGATTACTGTATGTTAGAATGTCTTGCCCCTCTACCCACAGCATTACCACCTGTTTCCATTCTCAAGACTCAGGCACTTTGTTCTGATTATCTGCCGCCAGACCCACTCCCAGTTTGTGTGTTCTGAGCTTGTAATCCTCGTGCTCACCGAGAAGGCCCACAGAAATGTGTTCAGGTGACCGCACTTTCACAGGAGGGGGAGTTACTGAAATTCTCATTGAAGGTCTCCGGAGGTAGGGAGTGGAAAGGTAAAAACCAGAGTCTAATCTTCTGTTGTTTGATAGCTTGGTGACTTTGGGAGGTTTGGCGACTTCTCTGGGCCTTAGTCACCTCATCTGTGAAACAAATATTCACAATGCTATTTGTTAACAGTAATATACAATCAGATAGGATGAGAGAGTCTTTTGAGATCGTTCTGAGACCTTCTAACTGTATAGATAATGACAACAGCCTCTATTGATTGGGTGCCTACTCATAGTAAAATACCTGTTATTTAAGCATTGCGTCACTCCTATGATATACTGTTATTATGTCCTATTTTGCAGATGGGGAAACTAGGTTCAAAGAGGTTTAGAAGTCCGCCAAAAGCACACAGCCAGTAGATAGCAGAGCTATCTGAATCCAGATCTATCTTGCTGGTGCCAGAGCCCAAGCACATGGACTGGCTACTCTGCCAGCAGCAAGACAAGCACAGTGGACGGTCCAGGAAGCAGCTTGGGGAACATCTGCTTCATCCCCATTGCTTGGTCCTCTGTCCCTTTGGTCTGGGAGCTGGCACTGTTGGCCTCTCCCTCTCAAGCCCAGGACTGGGCATTCATACCTCATTACCTACCCACCAGGCCTCAGTCACGTGGAAGATGCAGGGTTTTTAGCTGGAACATAGAGGCGGCTGCTCCTGGTCCTCCACTTCCTCCTCTCCTTTTTCTTCCTCCTCACTGGGGAGGAAATCAAAAGTTTGGGAGGGAACCTAGAGGGTACACTATCTACCACTATCCTAAGACTCTGTTTGGGAAGGGTGGGTGGACCCAGAGGCTTCTGTGGGTGAAAGCCGGAAGTTGGGGGGCAGCAGGGAGTGCTGGGTGTTTGGGGGGACAAAGAAAGCTCATCTGGATCATGGGAGCCCTGCTGGGGCACCGCTGATGGTCTTGCAGAGGTGAACGCAACAGAGCACTCCTTTCCAAGCTCGCTCACGTCTGGTAAGAGTCATAGACGTTCGTCTCCCCTCACGTTTTATTGAGCACTTAGTACATATAAAGGATTTTGCTAGGTGCTAGCGATAGGTCTGTGAACAAGACACAAAAATCCTTGCCCTGGGAGAGCTGACGTTCTACTGTAGGGGGTAAATAAGTAAAATATTAATATATGCCACGTGATCAACATCTGAGGACAAAAAAAAAAAAAAAATAAGAAAGGGGCTTCAGGAGTTGTGGTGTGAGGAGAGGGTATTCAGGGAAGACATTACTAACAATGCGAAATTTAAGCAAAGATCTAAAGGGAGTGAATGAGGATTAGTCAGTCAGTCGTGTCCTACTCTCTACGACTCCATCAACTGCAGCCTGCCAGGCTCCTTTCTCCGTGGGATTCTCCAGGCAAGAATACTGAAGTGGGTCGCCATTTCCTTCTCCAGGGGAATCTTCCCAACCCAGGGATCAAACCCACACTGCAGGCAAATTCTTTACCATCTGAACCACCAGGCCTTTCCTAAAGGGAGCCAGGCAGGCAGGAGAAGGAGTTGCCCAGGTGGAGGAACAGCCAGGGCAAAAGTCTAGGGAGGGACCTTGCCTGGCATATTCAGAAACAGCAAAGAGGAGTGAGAGAGAATGGAAATGTTAGAAGAGGTTAGAGAGGTCAAAGGAACATTACAGTATTCTTTATTCAGCAGTTCTGCTCTCAGCACCTACTGTGTGTGAGAAATAGAACTGTGATCATGAGTGCAAAAATCACTGCCTTCCTGGAGTTGAGGGGGATAGAAAAATTTAAAAACAGGATAAAGAAGATAAATTCAGAGTCATATACGATGTGAACACGGCAAACCCAGGTGATGGGCCTGCTCCAGCTGGGTGTCCGAGAGGGCTGCAGCCTGGGGCAGGAGAGGGAAGCAGCCAGACAGGGCTCCCGGGGCAGGACACGCGGAGCAGGGCAGGCAGTTGTTGGTTTTGTTTCAGCTGGAGCCCCAGGGCCTGCACACAGTAGGCGCTCAGTATTTGCTCCTTGAAAGACTACTGACATTGTCGGACAGAGGGCTGATGGATGGCAGTGATAATGTCATAAGCCCCAGCCCTGGGGACCGTTGACGTGTGAGCGTGTGCACGTCTGGGGGGTGCAGATGACAATTCTGTGGGGCAGGCAGGTGGGTCTGGCCCACTCTCCTGTGCACCAGGGGAGAAGCTACCTATTTGGGGGACACTGTGGGCAAATCTTCCAAAACTGCTTAGTCCCCTCTAGGCACAAGTCAGGTCCCACGGACACCTTGTGTCCCCCGAACCCCAGCCACACAGACGCCCCTGGGGCCTGAGAGACTGCCCAGCCTGGCAGGTGGAGGGGGCGGTGTGGGAGAAGGAGGCAGGCCAGGCTGTCTCCCCGCAGGACACGGGGGAGATTTGCTTCCAGAAGAAGGGGTGCAAGAGTGGGTGCTGCCACCGGTCTGCTGAGAACTGCGAGTTGTACTGCACCGTAAGGGGGTCCAAGGGCAGGACGTGTACCCAGGGGTGGGTGTCGGGGCCTCGGGGGAGCTGAGGGGGAGAGACCCACAGAAGGCGGAACTGGAGCGCACCCAGGGGCCAGGGGAAGGAGGGAGGGGTAGGTGGGCGGAAACAACTGGGGAATTCTCTGCTGGGGGAGACTTCGGACAGACCCAAGGTGGGTTCCTCCCCCCAGGGGCGTGGAATCCTGGATGGTGGGGCAGGGATGGGGTCCGGCGATGCTTCTTTTTCTAACATGGGTTCCCGTTCTCCGGGGGTCTTCTCAGCAGACCCTGAAGAAGCACGGTCAATGGCACAGTTTAGGTCTGGCCCTAATCCTGGGTCTTCCTCTGCCTTAACCACCCTCATCCCAAGCCCCAGGAGTTCTGCTGTGGCTTCCTGGGAGGAAGTGGACTGAGAGAGGAACTGAGTGTGCTGGAGAGGGGAGCTGATTGACCCATGAGAGGATTTAAGGAGAGGAGATGGGGCCCCCTCTCAGTGTTCATCCACTTAGGACTGGCAGGTGGGATAACAGGGGAAAGCCAATGCCAGGGGCGGAGTGAGGAGGGCACTGTGCAACCCTAGAGGTCAGCCTGGAGGAGGTGACCAGAGGCACAGACTCAGAGCAGCTGGGCGAGAAGGTCCTTTATGCCCAGGCTCCTCTGCTGTGCACAAGTCGAGGGCCCCCGAGCTGGGTTGTGCTGAAGGTGGGGGCTGCCCCCAGAGCAGCCCTCAAGGCTGAGGTCAAAGTGCCGCCTTTCCCTGGCATTCCTCGGCCTGGATAACAGGTATCCCTGCCAGCTGGACCTGACTTGTATATTTCCAAAGAATCAGAAATAGTTTAAAATCATCTATAGCCATTGTAAGAAAATTGAAAAAAAGAAGCCAGCTGAGAAAGCTTTCTTTTAATGATCGCTCTTCGTTGCCTCCTCCCACTTCTCCACCTACTCCTGTGCCACCCAGACTGTGTGTTCCTTTGCCCAGTTCCCAGAGCCTCCCCCAAGGGGGAGGGGCTAGGAGGGAGAGATGATGCACTATCACTGAGATAAAAAGCTTGCAATGTTGCTGGCAGCCATTGCCCCCCTTCCTTGCAAAACCCCAGAATTGTTTGGGCAGGCCACATTCCCAGCCCTGGAGCAGGATTGTAATTAGCCTAAGCCAGTTGTGGCAATCCCATTCTCTTTGCCCAATACTTGCTTTTCCAGCCTCCCTTGCAACTAGCGGTGGTCAGGTGACCCAGCTGTAGCTGTGTAGATATGGAGACGTCAGCCTGGAAATATTAGGGGAAGATAAGGAGGTACCCCGGGAGAGGCACTCTGTCCTTGCCCCCATCCCCAACCCAGCCTCTGTCCCCAGGCTTTCTAACTTAGCAGATGGTGAGAGGATCTGATGTTAGGAGCCCCTGTGAAGGCATTGGCTGAGAGGAGCTGGCACCCAAACACATGCCAACACTTTCATCTCCAGACTTCTTCATGCCTGAGAAATATATGCCCCTTTTGTTTGTGCCATAATTACTTGGGTTTTACTTATTCACAGCTGAATCCAGACTTATCGCATAAACCTAATGGTTACTCTTGAGGATTCATTATCCCAGAACTACAGAATCCCGGGGCGGGCAGAGCACCTGTTTCATTCAGCTCACCCTCCCCCATTTATGTGAATCTCCTCTCCAGCATCGCCACCGAGGGTCACTGAACTTCCACTTGCACATCTGAGTGCCCAGCATCCCAAGACTCTCTAAGGAAGCCCAGGTTTGATGGCTCCAGTGGGTATAAGGTTTTTATATTAAGTCAAAACTAAATTCCTTTTGAAAGTGAAAGTGATAGTCGCTCAGTTGTTCTTTGCGACCCCATGGACTGTGGCCCACCAGGCTCCTCTGTCCATGGGATTCTCCAGGCAAGAACACTGGAGTAGGTTGCCATTCCCTTCTTCAGGGGATCTTCCTGACCAAGGGATCAAACCCCAGTCTCCTGCATTTGCAGGCAGATTCTTTGCTGTCTGAGCCACCAGGGAAGCCCTTTCCTTTTAATTCCACCCATTTGTCTTAGTGTGAGTAACTGGGAAAGAACAGGAAATTGTATAAAGGGTTGGGGGTGGAGTTGGGTGGATTTAGTGCCAACTTTTTCTAATTACATAACATTGAGCAAGTTACTTAACAACTCTGAACCTTAGTTTCTTTTATCTATAAAGGGGAGACAATGAGTTCTCCTTCCCAAGGCTGTTGTGAGAATTTGCTGGCCACAGAGTAAGGCTGCAGCGATTGTTCGTGATCTCTTTAACATAGACTGTGTCAGCTAGCTGTCATCTCTGAGTTTGGCCCAGGAAAGGGGTGAGAGACCAGGAGAAGGGACTGGTAAGTTTTGATGCAGGGCAAAGAATATGGGCCATTATAACTCCCCACCAGAGATGTGTGTGTGTGCATGTGTGTGTGTGTGTGTGTGCATGCGTGTCTGCCTGCCTGCCTGAGAACTTGGGTAGCAAGGAGGGCCTCCCAGGGAGCTGCAATGCTCCTTAGAAACGGAGAGGTTCCTAGCCTGACTGGTCTTGTTTCACAACCTTGTCTCCAGCCTGTCAGCCTTGTTCTGTCTGGCCCCCTGGACCTGTTCCTCCTTTTCAGATGACTCCTGCCTGATGTGCAAGAAGCTTGATGTAACAGCAAGGAAGACGCTGACTCAGCAAGAGTATCCAGGTGACTGGGGAAGGTTTGCAAGAGGGGCTTTAATTGCCAAGAACCCAGTTAGAAGGCAGAGATGCTGGTCGAGGCGGTGGCCAGCCAGGAGCGGGTCCTGGTGGAGGAGTGTCCTGGGGTGTGCCGGCCCTGGGTGAGCTTGCTTACTCTGTGGCACGTCCGAGATCAAGGCAGACGCCAAAGTTGGTGTTGGTGATGGAGCCCACGATGGTTTTGTCGACGTTGCAGGTCAGGCCCCGCTCACAGGGACACTTGTAGTAAATCCCATAGAGTGTCTGCAGAGACAGGGTGGTCACAGACTGTGCGGGCCAGCTGCCCCAGATGGCGCTTCTCCTTCGTGCCTCCTCGGGGGGGTGCGGGGGGTGCTGTGGGCCTGGAGGACCTGGGTTCTGCTGTCCACTGTGTGGCTCTTACTAACTTGGTCTCTCTGAGGAGCGTCTGTTTACCCACCCATGAAATAGGATGGGTAACACCTCGCTGCCCCGCCCACATCACCGGTCGGTTGTGAGGCTCGAGAGCGGATGGGATGGGAAAGGGCTTTGAAGTGTGCTGCCCTCCCTTCACCTCCAGCATTCGGTGTCCAGACTGACCCTCTTCCCTGAGCCCACCCCCAAGCCTCAAGGGCCCTCCCCACGCTGAGCTGTACCTCCCCAGCTGTCTCTGCCACCCCTCAACACCCTGCCCGCCGGCACTCACAAAGGCGGAGCACTCGCTGTTCTCGCTGGCCTTGGGTGCGCAGCGGGCCAGGCTCAGGCCGTCTTCCCGGTGGCAGCACTTGCTGGTGCACTGGGCGCTGTTCAGGCAGAGCTCACCCTCATCCTGCCAGGGGGCAGCCAGTCAGCCCGGCCTCCTCCCTTTGGTCCCCTGTCCATGCAGACCCCCAACTCACCACCCGCTACTGACGACAGGGCCTCACACCATGGTGGGCTGGTATGAAGAAATCCAACCCCCGGGGCTGGAGGCCTCTGCCCACCCCGACCCCTTGACCCACCCGCATGAGACACAAGCAGTGTGGCATTGTGAAAGTAGCCCTGGGTGGGGACAGGACACCCAACTCCTCGGACTGGCTGTGCTACCAGCTCCCTGGGTGACCCTGGGCCAGTCTCTGTCCCCTTCTATGCCTCAGTGTTCCCATCTGGAATGGTCACCTGTGGCCCCCCAAAGGGGGTCTCCAAACCTCCCTGGGTCCCCCAGTCCTTCAAGGAGCCTGTGAAAGTTGAGGACCATCTCCTGGGAAACTCCTCCCTCCACAGACTCTTACAGGTAATCGCAGGGCCATCCCGGCCCCTCTGAACCCACGCCTGGCCCTGAGTTAAGAACCTGCAAACTGGGTTCCTAATCCAAAGGGCTCTTGCAGTGCCCTCTTGTGGAAAGGCCATGTGGACAGTGGGGAGAGCCTGGCTCTGGAGCGGGCCAGTTGGTCGCCAGTCCCTGATCAAGGCTTTCCAGCTGTGCGACCTCAGGCAGGAGACTTAACCTTCCTCTAAGTCAGCTTTCCATGTGAAGACGGGATTGATTATGATAGTACCTATCTCACATGGCTCGTGTGTGTGTGTGTGTGTGTGTCCACGCGCATGTGTGCATATGCACACGCGGTGTCACTTCCGTCGTGTTTGACTCTTTGCAACCCCTCTGGACTGTAGCCCACCAGGCTCCTGTGTCCCTGGGATTCTCCAGGCAAGGATACTGGAGTGGGTTGCCATGCCCTCCTCCAGGGGATCTTCCCGACCCAGGGATCGAACCTGCGTCTCATACATCTGCACTGGCAGGTGGGTTCTTAACCACCAGCATCACCTCGGAAGCCCCATGTGGTTCTTACAAGGACTAAATAAGTAAGCAATCCTGAGGCATTTAGAGATGGACTGGTCAGTGTAGGTCAGAAGCCAGAATCACTGGGGAAGCTTTTTAAACTACTGGATCTTCTGAGTCAGGGTTTCCGGGACGAGAGCCCAACACTCTGGATTTTTCTTTTTTCTTGCCTTGTTTCACGGCTTGTGGGATCTTAGGTCCCCAACCAGAGATTGAACCTGTGCCCCCGGGAGTGAAAGTGTGGAGTCCTAACCACTGGACCTCCAGGGAGCTCCGCTCTGGATTTTTATCAAGTTCCCTCAACCGGGTTGAACCATGCTCTGAGCATGCTCCACGGTGATCGGCCTTCTCTGGGGCCCTGGGGAAGGGGCAAGGGAGACAGGAGGTGGGCAGTCAAGGAAGAGATGTTTTACCTCCCAGCTCTTGGGCAGCTGATCCACCAGGGGTCAAAAAGCCAAGCTTAAAAAATATCCCAAATGGGGGCCCAGATGCCTCCTGCCTGGAAGACCCTCTTACCAGGTTGATTATGATTCCCCGGGGGTCGGGAACCGCATAGGCTACCGCGAGGGCGACGAGCAGAAGGATGAGGACCTTCTCCATAATGAGTGGGCACAGCTGGTGTAGGTCGCAGCCGGCAGGTCAGGTCAGGTGGCAAAAGACGGAGCCAGAGGGGGTGGTGGGGCTATAAAAGAGGCCTTGTGCACATGTGACCCACCTTCCCAGTCCCACAGGGCCTGCCATGGGCAGAGGCCCAGCTGTGGCCAGCCTGCTGGGGTGGGGTCCTGATAAGCTACTGGGTGCCACCTGGCACCCGTACCTTTTGTGTGTGTGTGTGTGTGTGTGTGTGTGTGTGTGTTGGGGGTTGTGTGACATGGTGGCCTGGCTAAGAGAGGGGACTCAGGAGCACCTTTGCCTGTAGGAGGTATTAGCTGGGCAAGTTACCAGTTCTGTTTCAGTCTCCTTACCTGTCAACTGATAAGAGTTGTGAGCATTAACACGAAATTATGTTATGTTATGTTATACACAAAATACCTATAGCCTGGAACAGGGCTTCGCATATGAGCAGTACATGTTAGCTGCAGTACCTGCTCACTGCAGTTATTCACCTCTGGTGCCTTGAGCTCCCTGGCAGGGCTGGGACTTGGGTGAGGCAACAGACACCTAGAGTGTGAGCACCTCCTTTAACTTTCCCTCCTAGACCCCTCTATTGCCTCACCCGAGTCTGGGTCTTGCTTTTGACCCCACCCAAACCCAGGTATGTGGCAGTATCAGGCTCAGGGGAGGAGGGGTCCCAGGCCCCCTTGGGCTTTTCCGGCAGGCCCAGGCGCCTGGGGCTGACCGACTCTGTGGTCGCTGGCAGGTGGGTACCGCCTTGCTCTGGGCGTCCTGCTCTGGGTGTCCCACCCTCCCAACCTCCCCCCGGGGGACGCCTGTAGAAGTGATTCTGGGACTCTCAGGAGGTCCTTCTCCAACAACTCTCTCCCGCTTCCTTTCCACTTCACTTAATATCTGCAGCCAGCATCAAAGACTCGCCCCTTTAGATAAAGCTTCCACTCGTCTCCTCACCCTGTCCCCTACCCAAGGCCACGTGTGTGCCTGAGCAGTTGTTAGTCCTGGCTGAGGATGAAAAGGTCCCTTTGGCCTCTGCTGGCCCAGGGTGAAGGCTGGGAAGGGCACAGCTGCCTGAGTGTGCTCAGGTGTGGGATGGAGCGGCTTTCCCTGGAGGGCTGGCCATTGTAGCAGAGCACCCCTTCCCCACCCCAGGAAGTGGAAGACGGCCAACTTGGGGAGGTTCCCAGACTGGGTTGCCTTTATCCAGACAGACCTGACTTCAAAACTTACCATAATTAGCTGCACGCACTTGGACAGGTTATTTAAATTTGTAATCTCCATGAACCTGTTTTCTTATCGAGGCAAAGAGGTCAGTGGCTCTTAGGAAGGTCAGGATTGAATAAGACAGTGTATGTGAAACCCCACGGAAGTGCCTGACACATGGGGGGTGTTCAGACAACATAGTGACCCTTCACCCTTATAGCACTGAGGGTGGCCTAGAGAAGAGCAGCTGAAGAAACCAACAAGGACGTCCTCAAAATGAGAGAAGCCCACCCAATTCCAGACACCTGGAAATGCCATTGATGAAAGAAACAGTCTTCTCTTATTTTTTTTTATGGGGCTCAGTGTTTCAACCACTTTTCCCCATGAGCTTGTCCTGGCCCTTCCACCACACTGTTCCTTCTCCCAAGTCAAGATGAGGAGGCTGGGGAAGGAACTGGAACCCAAGAGCTCTTTCTATCAAAATGCATCAGTCCTAGTATAGCCAGCAGGTCATGGCCACCTTTCCAGAGGTGAAAGAATGCAGATTTTTCCATTCCAAACAAAGAATATAGCAAAAAGAACTTTGATAATGTTTGTGCTTCCAAAATACAAGCAAGAAGTAGTTAAGGACTTTTTTGTATCCAAACCTCATATGGTCTAACCACCCCTTCCCCAATCTAAAGAGTGTTTTGCTTTGGCTTTTTCCCCCTCAAAAAAGAATCGATTTCTGATTCCCACGTGCGATCATAGGCATTTCTCTCACATACATAATGCTGAATGAGGGACTTCCCTGGTGGTCCAGTGGGTAAGACTCTGCACTCCCAATGCAGGGGGCCCGTGTTCGATCCCTGCTCAGGGAAATAGATGCCACATCCCACAGCTAAAAGATTCCACATGCTGCAACTAAGACCCAGCACAGCCAAATAAATAAAACAGTTTAAAAAAAGAAACCCCCCATAATATTGAATGAGAAAACCCGTGGACTAAAGAACACAGATGGTTTGATTCCATCTACATGAGATGGCTGTCTCATAGGAACCTCAGAAAGCAGGAGAGCCTTCTCTGAAAGGCAGGGGAAGTTCTGCTGATCAGGCTAAACAAAAGGTGTCTGCTAGTCCCGAAGAGCCTGGCCCCAGGCCTTTTCTGAAGGGGGGAACATACAGCCCCCACTCTGGAGAAGCTCCCAGCCCAATGGTGGAGATACAGGTCATGCCTTGTTGAACTTTCAATCTGATGGCGAGGACTGATCACAAAACTGAAGAAATTTAAGAGGAAACACAGGTTAACAGCACAATATGCTTAAGGCAGGGTTCTTTTTAATAGTGAAAAATGGGAAACTGTTGAAATACCCCCAAGAAGGGGGATAATTAAACAATTACATAAAGATTAAAGATCACGTTTTTGAAAAACTAGTAATGTGAGAAAACACTGATGGTGAAATGCTAAGTGAAAATAATTGGATACTAAATGTAAACTGGAGAAGGAAATGGCAACCCACTCCAGTATTCTTGTCTGGAAAATCCCATGAACAGAGGAACCTCACAGGCTATATAGTTCATGGGGTCGCAAAAAGTTGAACACGACTGAGCACAAATGTATATACATTACTATACAACTGTATAAAGCAATATGTCCAGAAGGAGGGGAATACACCAAAATGTCAACAGAGATAATAATAATAATAAACATTTTTGAGCATTTTTATATGTGAGGCCCTGGGTTAAACATTTTCCATATGTTATTTTACCTAACCCATATGTAATAGATACTATTATCATACTCATCTTATAGATGAATAAACTGAGGCTTAGGAAGCTAAACCCTCAGTTAACAAGTTCAAGTTCTGTTCAGTCACTCAGTTGTGTCTCTTTGCGACCCCATGGACTGCAGAATGCCAGGCTTCCTTGTCCATCACCAACTCCTGGAGTTCACTCAAACTCATGTCCATTGAGTTGGTGATCCATTGAGTTGGTGATGCCATCTAGCCATCTCATCCTCTGTTGTCCCCTTCTCCTCCCGCCTTCAATCTTTCCCAGCATCAGGGTCTTTGCCAATGAGTCAGCTCTTTGCATCATGCGGCTAAAGTATTGGAGTTTCAGCTTCAGCATCACTCCTTCCAATGAATATTCAGGCCTGATATCCTTTAGGACTGACTGGTTTGATTTCCTTACAGTCCAAGGGACTGTCAAGAATCTTTTCCAGTACCACAGTTCAAAAGCATCAATTCTTCACCACTCAGCTTTCTTTGTAGTCAAACTCTCATATCCATACATGACTACTGGAAAAACCATAGCATTGGCTAGACGGACCTTTGTCAGCAAAGTAATGTCTCTGCTTTCTAATATGCTGTCTAGGTTGGTCATTGCTTTTCTTCCAAGGAGCAAGTGTCTTTTAATTTCATGGCTGCAATTACTATGTGCAGTGATCTTGGAGCCCCAAAAAATAAAGTCTGTCACTGTTTCCATTGTTTCCCCATCTATTTGCATTGAAGTGATGGGTCTGATACCATGATCTTCATTTTCTGAATGTTGAGTTTTAAGCCTGATGTTTCGCTCTCCTCTTTCACCTGCATCAAAGAGCCTCTTCAGTTCTTCTTTGATTTCTGCCATGAGGGTGGTATCATCTGCATATCTGAGGTTATTGCTATTTCTCCCAGCAATCTTGATTCCAGCTTGTGCTTCATGCAGCCTGGCATTTCACTTGATGTACTCTGCATACAAGTTAAATAAGCAGGGTGACAATATACAGCCTTGATGTACTCCTTTCCCAATTTGGAACCAGTCTGTTGTTCCATGTCCAGTTCTAACTGATGCCTCCTCACCTGCATATAGGTTTCTCAGGAGGCAGGTAAGGTGGTCTGGTATTCCCATCTCTTGAAGAATTTCCCACAGTTTGTTGTGATCCACATAGTCAAAGGCTTTGGTGTAGTTAATAAAGCAGAAATAGATGTTTTTCTGGAACTTTCTTGCTTTTTTGACGACCAGTGGATGTTGGCAATTTGGTCTCTGGTTCCTCTGCCTTTTCTAAATCCAGCTTGTACATCTGAAAGTTCACATACTGTTGAAGCCTGGCTTGGAGAATTTTGAGAATTACTTTACTGGCATATGAGATGAGTACAATTGTGTGGTAGTTTGAACATTCTTTGGCATTGCCTTTCTTTGGGATTAGAATGAAATTAGATTTAGAAATTAGAACAATTAGAATGGAATTAGAACAATTAGAATGAAAATTGACCTTTTCCAGTCCTCTGGTCATTGCTGAGTTTTCCAAATTTGTTGGCATATTGAGTGCAACACTTTCACAGCATCATCTTTCAGGATTTGAAATAGCTCAACTGGAATTCCATCACCTCCAAAGCTGATGGAATTCCATCAGCTTTGTTCATAGTGATGCTTCCTAAGGCCCACTTGACTTTGCATTCCAGGATGTCTGTCTCTAGGTGAGTGATCACATCATGGTGGTTATCTGGGTCATGAAGAAGTATAGTTCTTTTGTGTATTCTTGTCATCTCTTCTTAATATCTTCTGCTTTTGTTAGGTCCATACCATTTCTGTCCTTTATTGTGCCCATCTTTGCATGAAATGCTCCCTTGGTATCTCTGATTTTCTTGAAGAGATCTCTAGTTCTTTCCCATTCTATTGTTTTCCTCTATTTCTTTGCATTGATCACTGAGAAAGGCTTTCCTATCTCTCCTTGCTACTCTTTGGAACTTTGCATTCAAACAGGTATATCTTTTGGAGAAGGAAATGGCAACCCACTCCAGCGTTCTTGCCTGGAGAATCCCAGGGACAGGGGAGCCTGGTGGGCTGCCGTCTATGGGGTTGCACAGAGTCGGACACACTGAAGTGACTTAGCAGCAGCAGGTATATCTTTCCTTTTCTCCTTTGCCTTTAGCTTCTTTTCTTTTCTCAGCTATTTGTAAGGCCTCCTTAGACAACCATTTTGTCTTTTTGCATTTCTTTTTCATGGGTATGGTCTTGATCACTGCCTCCTGTACAATGTCACGAACTTCTGTCCATAGTTCTTCGGGCACTCTATCAGGTCTAATCCCTTGAATCTATTTGTCACTTCCATTTGAATCTATTTGTATAATTGTAAGGGATTTGATGTAGGTCATACCTGAATGGTCTAGTGGTTTTCCCTACTCTCTTCAATTTAAGTCTGAATTTTGAAATAAGGAGTTCATGATCTGAGCCATAGTCAGCTCCTGGTTTTGTTTTTGCTGAGTATATAGAGCTTCTCCATTTTGGCTGCAAAGAATATAATCAATCTGATTTCAAAATTGACCATCTAACTTGAGTCAGCTAACAAGTGCTGACTCAAATTCAGATCTATCTAAAGCTGAAGTGAATGTTTGTGAAATGATTTTGTTTTTCCTTAGCTCCCATTTTTGGGTTATGAGTGATTTTTATTCTTTTATGTAACTTTCTTGAATTTTCCTATGTATGTATATTAATCATGAATTTGCCTATACATTTAGGAAAAATACAGGTATTTTGAAAAAGAGGAGGGGAAAGGAATAAGCAAGGGTGTGGAGGAGGAGGGATGGACTGGGAATTTGGAGTTACTAGAGGCAAACTATTTCTACAGAATGGATAAACAAGAAGGTCCTACCGTACAGAACAGGAAACTACATTCAATATCCTGGGATAGGGACTTCCCTGCTGGTCCAGTGGCTAAGATTCCATTCTCTGAACGCAGGGGCCTGGGTTGGATCCCCGCTCCCGCATGCCAAAACAAAGAGTTTGAATGGTGCAACTAAAGATTCTGTGTGCCACACCGAAAAGATCCCACGTGTCTCAACTAAGACCCAGTACAGCCAAATAAGTAAATTAAAAAAAAAAAAAAAAAAATATATATATATATATACAGACATATATACAGATATATATACAGATATAAACCATAATGAAAAAGACTATAAAAAAGAATGTACATATGTACCTTGAGTGACAGCAGAAATTAACACAACATTGTAAATCAACTATACTTATAAAAGTAAATAAAAAAAGAAATATGCAACAAAAACATACACAAGAAGTGAAAGACATTGTGTTGAACAAAAAGCATATGTTAAAGTCTGAGAAGGCTCGTAAGGACCGTTCTTTGTGTAGTGGGTTCTATTATCACACTATCAGTCTGCATTTCAAATATATATTTACATATATGTAAATACCTCACTGTCCTTGAGAGCAGGGGCCCCGTCCTTTTTAGTATATGGTTCTTGCCTCCAACACAGGGCTCAGTACGCAGAAGGCTCTTAGTAATTGTGCCCTGAATGATATAGGGAGGAGAAACCAGTGACCCGGAAGACTTTGCTGGCCTCCGAGGGATTGGAGGTTCCAGGAGGACATATAGGGAACCAGGGAAGTATGGGCTGGGCTGGGGACTGCGCTCCAGAAGTGGTTTGGCGGCAGGACACCGAGCGAGAGGAAGGTGACAACCACAGCCCCGCCCTTTCGGTCCTTGTCAGCCCGGCTCCGGAGGGTGAACAGAGTTCCCAGGCGCCGGCTTGTGGAGTGGGTGGGGCGGCCGCTCGGCACGCGCCTCTGCCGCGGGGCCCGAGGCGCTGGCCACGGTGCTGAAGCTGCGCGCGCGGTGGAGGGAGCGGGGCGGAGCCGGGACGAGCGAAGGGGGCGGAGTTCCCTGGGGCTCTCCGCTGGAGGGGGGCGGGGCAGGGCGACGCCCGCAGGCCCGGGACCCCGGCGGGTTTAAAGGGAGGCAGGAGACCCGAGGCAGGCCGGCTCGAGCAGAGCGGACACAGCCCCTGGACAAGCTTCCCCAGGAGAAGCCAAGGTCATCCTCCCTGACCTCAGCCTCCTCCCCACACCCGGCTGAGGGGGTGACCCACTTCTGGGCTTCCATCCATTCGCAAAGTCACTTCCAGCCCCCAAGTCCCCACCCCAGGACCCAGCGCCCTCACGATGGTGAAGTTGCTGCCTGCCCAGGAGGCAGCCAAGATCTACCACACCAACTACGTGCGTAACTCGAGGGCCGTGGGCGTGATGTGGGGCACGCTCACCATCTGCTTCTCTGTGCTGGTCATGGCGCTCTTCATCCAGCCCTACTGGATCGGTGACAGCGTCAACACGCCCCAGGCGGGCTACTTTGGCCTTTTCTCCTACTGCGTGGGCAACGTGCTGTCTTCTGAGCTTATCTGCAAGGGTGGCCCGCTGGACTTCTCCTCTATCCCTTCTAGAGCTTTCAAGACTGCTATGTTCTTTGTGGCCTTGGCCATGTTCCTCATCATTGGCTCCATCATCTGCTTCAGCCTGTTCTTCGTCTGTAACACGGCCACCGTCTACAAGATCTGTGCGTGGATGCAGCTGGCTGCGGGTGAGCAGGGATAGTGGGAGGGCAGGGAGCCCCTCGCCCCGCCCCAAGGCCACAGGAGCAGGTGCAGCATCCCACCTTCCCTGGAGTTGCTGAGTCTCCAACTCAGCTGTTGTCCTGTATAGCCCAGCCATGCTGTGTGCTCTTCAGATGCTTCTGAAGAGTAACAAGTCTCAGGATGGCTGAGATCAAAACAACTTTAAATATCAAATGGTTCAACTCTCTCATCTTATAGATCAGGAACTGAGGTCCAGAGTGGGGAAGTGACTTGCCCAGGAGCAAATCACTCATGGTAGAGTGAAGGTCTTTGTACCCTAATTCTAGGATTCCATCCTTGATACAGCAAGTGTAAGCACTTGAGGCAGTGAATGGAGGTGATATTTTGTGGTGGGGGAGGGAAGTAGGGTCTTTTAGAACTATGTGAGATGGGCGGCTACTTGTGGTGCTCAGACGCAAAGCCTTATCTGCCCCTCTTTTCCTGCTTCTGGCTACAGACAGGCATCTGGGTCCTGGGGGTCAGCTGGTCCTGCTATCCTCTAGAGCCTAGGAAGGGATGCCTACCTAAGACTTTGTCCTGCAGCCCTTGGTCCCTCCTCAATCCAAGCACCACACACAGACTGTCCATGTGAGGGAGATGTCCAGGAGCCTTGTTGGGGACTGCAGACTAGAGTGAAATCATCTTGACATCATTGATTAGAATGAGAAGCAGCATTATCCTTAGCAGGGGGAATGGAACAGGGAACTGAATCCCAGACAACCAAACCATAAACTCAGGACAGTCAGAGCTGGAGGGGGCTCTAGAGAGCTAGAGCGTCCTCCCCCCAACTATAAATGAGGGATCTGGGGCTGAGAGAAGACAAGACTTAGCCAAGACTGTAATAGATCACCTGGAAACCAAGGAAATAGAATTATGGCAGTGAGTCCCAAGAACTAGATGAGGAGCCTCATCATGACCCAGTGAGGTGGGTTTTCCTCCCATCTGATAGATGAGGCTCCTAGCGGGTAACTTGTATTTTAGCACACAGGTCGTGAGAGACAGAACCTTCAAACTCTGAATCTTGTACTCAGGCTACTGACCTGGTTCCACAGCTGCCTTCCCAATCCCCCTGCCACCTCCCTTTCTCTGTAGTCTCTCTAAACGGTGAGGGAGAGGCTGGGGCACAGATGAGGCAAGTCTTGATGGGCTTGAGTGGGCAGTGGGGAGAGAGAAGGGAGGATTTAGCAGTTTTGTGACAAAGAGGAGCAGAATGGACCCTGGCATGCTTGCCAGCTGGTCCTCCAGAACAATGGGATGCTGGAAACACCACCCTCCCTCCCTCATTCTCTGCACTGTCCCATTCCCCCAACCTCCTGCAACAGGTGCCATTTGCTGAACTGGCAGTGCTGGGAGAGCCTGGGTGGGAGAGGGATCACCAGGCCATTTGAGTCAGATCCTTTTCTGGGTCATGGAGCTGAAGACACTGATAGCAGAGGTGGCTGGGTGCCATCCCATGAAACATTTATGTTGGGGGAGAACAAAGATGGTGCTGTGTTCCATTCTTTGGTGCTGGGGAAAGGAGGGGGGCGGCAAAGGGAGAGATGAGGAGGAGGTGTGTCCCACAGCCAGTCATTGACAGCTTCCTCCATCAGAGGAGCCCTAAACCAGTTAGCTTAATTTGGACAAGATTAAGGACCAGAGAAGGGCACAGGAGAAGGGAAAGAGGACTGATGAGTGGGGCAGTGAGGAGCTGTCGCTTAAAGTTAAATGAGCTTCTGGATGCCAGGTGCAGGCCGAGGGTGATCCCAGCTCCTAAAAACATAAGTAGAGCACGTTACACATCTCTCTGAGTTCTGGTAACTTCATCTGTTGAAGACGGCAGAAATACAGGGCTCTTGCAGGAATGGGATGTTATAATGCATCTTGCACAAGGCCTGACATGTGGTAGGTGCTCGGTAAACGTGAAAAACCCAAAACAGCTTTTTCAGTCAGGGATGGATGGGATGATGCCACAGTAACAATTCCCAAATCTTCGTGGGTTAGGACAAAGGTTTATTTCTTGATCACGGTACACACTTGTTGAGGATCAGTGAAGGGTTTTGCTCTCACTGTTCTCTTCCAGAGCCCAGTCTGATGGAGCATCAGCTGTCATCTGGCTGTGATCATTGCAAAGAGAAAGAGAGCTCTGGAAAGTCTCCAACAGCAGTTGAATGCTCTGGCCTGGAAAAGCACACAGCATCTCTGCTCACTTATTGGCTGAAGGAATCTTTATGACCCAGCCTAACTTCAAGGGGGACTTCCTAGGTTGCTCAGTAGTTAAGAATCTGCTTACCAATGCAGGAGATGCAGGAGACACGAGTGTGATTCCTGGGTCAGGAATATCCTCTGGAGCAGGAAAAATGGCAACCTGCACCAGTATTCTTGCCTGGAAAATTCCTTGGACGGAGGAGCCTGGTAGGCTATACTCCATGGGGTCACCAAGAGTTGGATTGAGCAACTGAGAATGCACGCATGCATGCACACGACTTCAAGGGAGGGAGGCAAGGAAATATAATCCTGTTATGTACCTTGAATATTCGTGAACAGCTCTGATGACAGAGACATCCATTGAGGGTGCTTCCATCTGACTTTAGTGCCAATAATAGTAGCAACAACTAACATTAACTGGCCATTTAGCATATACCAGACACTGCTGCTGCTGCTGCTGCTGCTAAGTCGCTTCAGTCATGTCCGACTCTGTGCAACCCCATAGACGGCAGCCCACCAGGCTCCCCCGTCCCTGGGATTCTCCAAGAACACTGGAGTGGGTTGCCATTTCCTTCTCCAATGCGTGAAAGTGAAACGTGAAAATGAAGTCACTCGGTCATGACCAGACACTGCAGTAAACACTTAATCACATTTAATCCTCATAACCCTGCTCTGAGTCAGGTATTATTATTCTTATTTTTCCAGCAAGAGACTGGAAGTCAGAAATGGTAAGTAAACTTGCTTGAGCATACCACGCTGGCCTCTGCTTAGAGCCCTGAGACACCGCAGTGGGGTGGATCTCCCTACTAGGTGGGTGGGTGGGGCGCTCATACAGAACTGTGGCGCCCATAGAAACAACCTGTTTCCAAGCCAGAGACCCTGGGCTCTTTTCTGAAACCGCTATAGGGAGGTGCTATAGGAGAAGAGGGCCACACCAGGTACCAGAGGACTCATCACACACCAAGTGGGGGAGGCCACAGGTTTTACCAAAGGATTCAGGGAGGGTAGCCCCTAGGGTAACCACCCTAAGTATCTTCCTGTTTGTCACTGAGTCTGAAATGTCACTGCTAAATACATTCAGCTCTTTGGAGAGATGTTTGTCTGGGAGTCTGGGGCAATCAACTTTGAAGCCAAGAAAGTCGGGAGTTGTGGGTGCAGGTCTTGGCTTTGCCATAGCTGAAGGACTAGGTAACTCACTTGGTTTCTCTGGGACCTCAGTTTTCTAGTCTGTAAAATGGGATATTAACACATGGCCTACTTCACAGAACTGTTGTAAGGATTGACAGAAAAATGGTATATGAAGTATTTTGTGATCTGTAAAAGAAGTCTGTATTAATAAATCAGGTCCTCCTAGAAAAAAAACAAAGGAGGCATTCATCTAGGTGGGAAGGTGGGATTTGGTACATTGATCTTTATACTTTGTTATGCTTTTGTTTCATCTGCTGACCTTCCTTGCAAGAACAAGCTGAGCCCCAAGCGGTGACTTTGGGTCCTGTGAGGTGCTTCTCCATGGGGCTCCTGGGTAGGGCACACCTTTGGGGCTAAAGAGCCTCGGGTCCTGTGAAAGGAGGGCCAGGGTTGGGACTGCGGCACAGATAAGGGGAGGTGCCCCGTGTCTGCCTGATGGTGGTCCCGGAGGTTGCCCCAGTCACCTCCCAGGAATATGTACCTTCCTGGGTGGCTAAGGTGGGGTGGAAGTTTGGTGGGGAAAGTGGAAGGAAGGTGGGGAAGAAGAAACGTTTGGCTGTCAATACTGAATCAATGAAAGCAGTGTGGCATACGAGCTGCCACTCGGGAAATGCCAACTGTGTGTCAGGCGCTCTTCTGAGCACTTCTCCAGTATTAGCTGATTTGAGCCTCACTGCAATCCAGACAGGCAGATACTATTATCCTCATTTCACAGATGAAAAAACCGAGGCACAAAAGCTTATGTACCTAGCTCGAAGTCACACAGCCGGTTAGCAAAGAGCTGGGCTTGAGATCCAGGCAGTTTACCCTAGTGTTCCCCAGCTTTTCCTGTTGAGAGAGTCACCCAGAAGAGTGCTTTTAAAGAAGGGATTCCTGAGCCCAACCCTGACCTAGGAATCAACATTTTAAACACATTCAGGGAGGTGTGGACAACTGCCCTGTGCTGTAGTGGGTAAAGGTGTGGAGATCCTATTTGCTTAAATGGAAGGTTCATGAAGGAAGCAGCCAGAGATGGGGCTGGAAAACTTCCTGTACTCAATCTAAAATATCTGAGTTGTAGGAGACATAATTATTTGATGTGGTGTAAAAGGAAAAAAAGCTTCTAATCAAGTTATAGCCTAAAGTTTTGTTATTACACTTATTCCAGAGATGCTGAGGTCTGAACAAAAGTACATCTTAGGAGTGATGAGTTCTCTGGGCTGGAATTGGATTTTGGGAGGACTTTGAAGCCGGTGCCTCATCAAGTTCAAAGTGAGGGGCACAGCTGAGGGCCTGGCAGGGCTACCTGGTGCCCTGGCAGAACCTCCCGTGCTGAGAAGTCCTGCTCTGAGCCTTCACCCCTGACCAGTGGCTCCCGGGGCACATGGCTTTAGCTCTTGGAGCCTCAGTTTCCTCCTCTTTGTTCTGCAAGAAGGGTGGCAGCAGCTTGCTTCTTGTGCCTCTCAAGGCTGTTAACACAGGAAGGGAGCTGGCACGGTGACAGCAGTGCACAGTGGGAGGGAGCAGACCGAGCTTCCCCAGCCTGACGCCATCTGCACCTCCCCTGCCCCTTCAGCCACAGGCCTGATGATCGGCTGCCTGGTCTACCCAGACGGCTGGGACTCAAGTGAGGTACGGCGCATGTGTGGAGAGCAGACAGGCAAATACACGCTGGGTCACTGCACCATCCGCTGGGCCTTCATGCTTGCCATCCTCAGCATTGGAGACGCTCTCATCCTCTCCTTCTTGGCCTTTGTGCTGGGCTACCGCCAGGACAAGCTGCTCCCTGATGACTATAAGGCTGATGGAAAAGGTAATTCTCTCCAGCCCAGGGAGCTGAGGCTTCCTCTCTGCCAGTTGCCTGAGGTGTGTCCCCTGGCCAAGGGTGGGGACACCAAGACCAATCAAACACAGCTCTTGTTCCAGAACCCAAGGGTCAGTGGAGGGTTGCAGGCTGGCACGTAGTGAGGCAGGGACAGACCTACGTGGCAGAGGCTGCCTGTGATAGAAGGGTGTCCTCGTCCCCCTGCACTCTCAGGGTCTCCGGGGAGAGAGCCCTGGTCCAGCCTGGGGAGCTAGGTGTGGCCTTCCCGTGGAAGGCAGCACTGAGGCTGGGTCTTGCAATAACAGGGGAGTCTGCTGGTGGAGAGAGGAGCAATGGGGAGCAGAGGGATGAGTTGCTCTGGAAGGAGGAGAGGCAGGTGAGGGCACAGATGTGATGGCTCCTGGACTCCAGGTGATGGGAGCCTAGCTCCCTCAGATTAGAGTCACCTTGGGATTCTCCATATATCCATTTTCTGATCTGAGCTTCATTTCCCCTCATTAGGGGGTAGGAGGTAGATTTTTCTTCATTTGTAAAAAATACCTACTTTACAAGATAAAACTCAGGAACAAGATAAGGCTGTCTGCTCTTCTACTGAAGATTGTACCAGAGATTATAGCCAGGGAAATGAAATCTAGTTTGGAGAGGAAGTAAAACCATCTCTGTTAGCAGATGACATGATTCTGTATATGGGAAATCCTAAATAATCCACTAAAAAACTATTAAAGCTCATAATACAACTTCAGCAAGGTTGCAGAATATAAGAACAATATACAAAAATATACTGTGTTTGTATACACTAACAATGAACAATGTGAAAATGACATTAAAAAACAATTTCACTTATGATAGCAACAAAAAGAACACTTAGGAATAAATTTAATAAAAATGTAAAACTTGTATGTGAAAATCAAAAAAACATGTTTAAAGGCCTAAATAAATGGGAATATCCATGTTCATGGATCAGAGGACTTAATGTTGTTGAGATGGCAATACTCCACAAACTGGTCTACAGACTTAATGCAGTTTTTATCAGAATCCCAGCTGGCTTGATTTTAGGATCAGCTTGTCATTTGGAAATGTGAGAGACCCAGAACAGCCAAAATAATCTTGAAGAAAAACAGAGTTGGAGGGCACACATGCCCTGATTTCAAAACTTACTGGAAAGTTACAATGGCCATGTCAGTGTGGCACTGGCATAGGGTAGACAGTGGAATGAAACAGAGAGTCCAGAAATAAAATCAAGCATCTACGACTGATCGATTTTCAGTGCGGGTGCCAAGAACATTTAATGGGGAAAAGAATACTCTTCTCAATAAATGGTGCTGGGATAACCAGATATTTATATGCAAAAGAATAAAGTTGGGCCACCTACCACACATCATATATAGAAATTAACTCAAAATGGATCAAAGACCTAAATGTAAGATACAAAATTATAAAACTCCTAGAGAAGACCTTGGATTAGGATTATATTTGACATCTAATGCACAAGTACCAAAAGGAAAAATAAATAAGTAAACTGGATTTCCTCAAAATTGAAAACTCTGTGCTTCAAAGGATACCATAATGAAAGTGACAAGGCAACCCATGGATAGGGAGAAAATATTTGTAAGTCATAATCATAATTCTAGTATCCAGAATATATTAAGAACCCTTGTAACTCAACAATAACAATAAAAATAATCCAATTTTTTAAATAGGCAAAGGATTTGAATAGACTTTTCATTGAATAAGATATACAAATGGCTAAAAAGCATATGAAAAAATAGTTAACATCATTAACCATTAGGAAAATGCAAGTCAAAACAACAATGAGATATCACTTTATACCCATTAGGATGTCTGCCACAGAAAAGGTGAAAATATCGAGTACTGATGAGCATGTGAGGAAGTTGGAATCCTCACACACCGCTAGAGAAAATGTAGAATGGTGTGGTTGCTGTGGAGAGCAGAATGACAGCTCTTCAAATGATTAAGCAGAGTTGCCATGTGACACAGCAATTCCACTCCTAGGCAAATAGTCAAGGAAATTGAAAACATATGTGCCCCCCAAACCTTGTGTGCAAATGTTCATAGTAGTTTTCAGAGTCATGTATCTACTGAGGACTGAATGACAAAATGTGTGTATCCATACACGGAGTTATTCTTCAGCCATAAAAGGAAATGAAGCACTGGTGACTGCTGCAATGTGGAAGAAAACACTGCTAAGTGAGAGAAGCCAGATGAAAAAAGACTAGATATTGTATGATCCGATTTATATAAAATGTTCGGAATAGGCAAGTCAAAAGAGACAGAAAGCAAATTTTAGTAATTCCCTGGGGCTGGGAAGAGAGGGGAATTGGGAGTTATCATTAAAAGTCACAGGATTTTTTTGGGGGGTGATGAAAATTTCTAGAATCAGAGGTGATAGTTGCATCATGTGGTGAATACACCAAAACCCACTGTTTTGTACACTTTAAATGAGTAAATTTTATGTTAGTAAATCATATCTCAATAAAAAAAATAAAAGGGCTTCCCTGGTGGCCTAGTGGTTAAGAAGCCACCTGCCAATGGAGAAGACACGGGTTCGATCCCTGATCCAGGAAGATCCCACATGCTGTGGAGCAACTAACTCAGCCCCTGCGCCACAGTTACTGAGCCCACACTGTAAGGCCCGAGAGCCGCCACTACTGAAGCCCGTGCACCTACAGCCCATGCTCTGAAACCACTCTGTGAGAGGCCCGCATCCTGTAGGGAAGAGTAGCCCCCACTCACCACAACCAGAGAAAGCCCATGTGCAGTTAGGAAGACACAACACAGCCAAAAATAAAATAGATCTTAAAAAAAAAATTGTGCTGAGGATAGTGTGTATAAAGCACCAGCAGTGCCTGCATATTGTAGGTGAAGGCTAAATGTTAGTTCTCCCCACGTTCTGTCTTTCTAGTACCTCCACTCGTTATCTCATCCATCTGCGCCGCCATCTCCCCCGACACCTTCTGGCCCAGAGGTCCAGCGAGGGAGGAAGTCTACATTTGGACCTCAAGTCCAGTAGGGGAGACGATCACGCAGGATGGAAGCACAAGCTGATAAACATTATGAACAAAAAGGGCAAGCTTTCCTGATAGTGAATAAAAGAGGCAATAGTGTGCAGGCAATGAGCCTGGAAACAAGGCTGGATTGTAAACACATCCTGTTTGTTCTCTTTCCTTGCAGAGGAAGTCTGAAGCAGCTGGAGCATTGGTGAGTAATTGCACTGGAGGGTGGTCTGTGTGTCTTTGCAAGTGCTATAGCCTCGCAGAATGACTCATGAGGCTGGGCTGTAGGACCTAGGGAAAGAGGGGCAGGGGGATGAGTGTGGAGTGTTGGGTGGGAGGGGGCATGGGCTAGCTGGCAAAGGAGACCGTCACTAAGGGGCAAACAAGAATCCTCTAGTTTTACTTGTGTCTTGAGAAGCAGGAAAAACAAAGGGAGAGAAGAAATAATTTAAAACAGGCAGGTGGTTTCATAAACTCTTCTTTTTGTGGAGCCTGGCCAATAAGAACAGACTGTTTTTAGAAGTCATTATTGTAATTTGGACCCTTATTTTCAGAAGATTTATAAGAGACATGGTGGAAAACCTAATGAAACATAAAATAAAAGACATAGAAAGGAAAACAAATATTACAGAAATCTGGGCTAATAGCATTAGTGTACTAGGTATTAAATTTAGTTCCCTGCTTCCTGATAGCTGAAGCAAAAAGCAAAACATGACTTAATCAATTTTAATATCTGGTTGAAAAGGAAACATAACATGTTAATTCCCTTATTGTCTTTTAGGTTTCTAAGATGTGAATTAACGAGAACATGAAGGAACACCTTTTAAAAACAAAGAAAGGGGAGGGGAAGGAAGGAGGGAGAGAGGAAGGAAGGGAAGGAACAGCCCACAGTGGCATCATATTCCTGACAGCTGTCACTTACTGAGGACTCAGAGCTGCTCAGGCACTGTGTGTGGGTAGGACAGATATCTCCAGTTTAACTATTTTAATTTTTTCCAATAGCTTTCCAATCCCCGACCACATAAACATACTTATCTGAAAAACAGTAAATCAGTACTGCCCCCCACCCCCACAAATTTACCAGATGATGTAACCTGCCATGGGGACAGGGGCTCCGGCTGCAGCAGACCTGCGAGGCGTGGTGTGTGGCAGAAGTCCTCTTGGAGGAGGTCACCGTTAGCCCCACAATAGAGCCGCCGCAGACGACCCACAAACTGGAGCACAATTATACCAGAGAAGTTCTTGCACCGTTGCAGACGTTCTAGGGCCTACTACAGATTTCCAAACCTGGGGATCAAGCAAAGGGAGAACCCCCAGGGAATCTGACTTTGAAGACCAATGGGATTTGATTATAGAACTTCCCCGAACTGCGGAAACAGACTCTTGGAGGACACACCACCACCTTGTGTGCATCAGGACCCAGGAAAAAGGAGCAGTGACCCCAGAAGAGAGTGAGCCAGACTTGCCTGTGAGTGTCCGGGAGTCTCTGGCAGAGGCGTGAGTCTACAGTAGCCTGCTGCAGGGTCAGGGGCACTGAATACAACAGTCCTGGGAGCCATGGTATGCTGACATAAGTCCTTTTGAAGGAGGTCACCATTACTGCCATTATCCCTACCATAGTTTGACCTCAGGCCAAACTATAGGGAGGGAACACAGCCCCACCCATCAGCAGAAAATTGGATTAAAGACTTACTGAGCATGGCATTGCCCATCAGGGTAAGACCCAGTTTTCCCCACAACCAGTCCCTTGCATCAGAAAGTCTCCATGAGCCTGTAGTCATTCCTCAAGGGTGGAAAGAATGAAAACCACAATCACAGGAAACTAACCAGATTGATCACATGGATCACAGCCTCATCTAACTCAATGAAACCATGAGCCATTACATGTAGGGCCACCCAAGACAGACAGGTCATGGTGGAGAGTTCTGACAAAACTGAAGAAGGGAATGGCAAACCACTTCAGTCTTCTTGCCTTGAGAACCCCATGAACAGTATAAAAAGGCAAAAAGATATGACACTGAAAGATGAACTCCCCAGGTTGGTAGTGCCCAATATGCTACTGGAGAAGAGCAGAGAAATAGCTCCAGAAGGAATCAAGAGGCTGAGCCAAAAGGGAAACAATGCCCCATTGTGGATGTCTCTGGTGGTGAAAGTAAAGTCTGATGCTGTAAAGAACATTGCATAGGAACCTGGAATGTTAGGTCCCTGAATCAAGGTAAATTGGAAGTGGTCAAACAGGAGATGGCAAGAGTGAACATCAACATTTTAGGAATCAGTGAATAAAATGGACCGGAATGGGTGAATTTAATTCAGATAACCATTATATCTACTCCTGTGGGCAAAAATCCCTTAGAAGAAATGGAGTAGCCCTCATAGTCAACATAGTCAAGACCATCCCCAAGAAAAAGAAATGCAAAAGGGTTATCTGAGGAGGCCTTACAAATAGCTGAGAAAAGAAGATAAGTGACAGGTAAAGGAGAAAAGGAAAGATATGTCCATCTCAACACAGAGTTCCAGAGAATAGCAAGGAGAGATGAGAAAGCCTTCCTCAGTGAACAACGCAAAGAAACAGAGGAAAACAAGAGAACGGGAAAGACGAGATCTCTTCAAGAAAATTAGAGATACCAAGGGAACATTTCATGCAAAGATGGACACAATAAAAGACAGAAATGGTATGGATCTAGCAGAAGCAGAAGATATTAAAAAGAGGTGGCAAGGATACACAAGATCTATACAAAAATACACAAGAACTATATCAGAAAAGATCTTAATGACCCAGGTAACCATGATGGTGTGATCACTCACCTAGAGACAGGCATCTTGGAGTGTGAAGTCAAGTGGGCCTTAGGAAGCATCACTATGAACAAAGCTAGTGGAGGTGATGGAATTCCAGCTGAGCTATTTCAAATCCTAAAAGATGAAGCTGTGAAAGTGTTGCAGCAGTGGCCACAAGACTGGAAAAGGTCAATTTTCATTCCAATCCCAAGGAAGGGCAATGCCAAAGAATGTTCAAACTACTACACAATTGCACTCATTTCACATGCTAGCAAAGCAATGCTCAAAATTCCCCAAGCTTGGTTTCAACAGTATGTGAACTGTGAACTTCCAGATGTTCAAGCTGGATTTAGAAAAGGCAGAGGAACCAGAGATCAAATTGCCAACATCCGTTGGATCACAGAAAAATGAAGAGAATTCCAGAAAAACATCCACTTCTGCTTCTTTGACTATGCTAAAGCCTTTGACTGTGTGGATCACAACAAACTGTGGAAAAGTCTTAAAGAGATGGGAATACCAGACCACCTTACCTGCCTCCTGAGAAACCTGTATGCAGGTCAAGAAGCAACAGTTAGTACTGTACATGAAACAACAGACTAGTTCAAAATTGGGAAAGGAGCATGTCAAAGTTGTGTACTGTCACCCTACTTTTAAAACTTTTACACACAGAGTACCTCATGGGAAGTGCTGGGCTGGATGAAGCACAAGCTGGAATCAAGATTGCCAGGAGAAACATCAATAACCTCAGATATGCAGATGACACCACCCTCATGGCAGAAAGTGAAGAGGAACTAAAGGTGAAAGAGAGGAGTGAAAAGGCTGGCTTAAAACTCAACATTCAAAAAACTGAGATCACAGCATCTGGTCCCATCACTTCAAGGCAAATAGGTGGGGAAACAATGGGAACAGTGAGAGGGTCTATTTTCTTGGGCTCCAGAATCACTGCAGACAGGACTGCAGCCATGAAATTAAAAGACTTGCTCTTTGGAAGAAAAGCTACGACAAACCTAGACAGACTATTAAAAAGCAGACATTACTTTGCCGACAAAGGTCCATGTAGTCAAAGCTATGGTTTTTCCAGTAGTCATATATGGATGTGAGAGTTGGACCATAAAGGAGGCTGAGTGCCAAAGAATTGATGCTTTTGAACTGTGGTGTTGGAGAAGACTCCTGAGAGTCCCTTGGACAGCAAAGAAATAAAATCAGTCCATCCTAAAGGAAATCAACCCTGAATATTCATTGAAAGGACTGATGCTGAACTTGAAGCTCCAATACTTTGGCCACGTGATGTGAAGAGCTGACTCATTGGAAAAGACCCTGGTACTGGGAAAAATCGTGGGCAGCAGGAGAAGGGGACGACAGAGGATGAGATGGTTGGATGGCATCACCGACTCAAAGGACATGAGTTTGAGCAAGCTCTAGCAGATTGTGAAGGACAGGGAAGCCTGGCATGCTTGCAGTCCATGGGGTCTCAAAGAGTCAGACACGACTGAACAACTGAACAACAAATTTTAATATGCATAAATTACCTCAGGAACCTTGTTAAAATTCAGACTAATTTAGCTGAAGTTCAGAAATCCAAGCACTGTGTTTCTAAGCAGCCCCCCAGTGATAAGCTGCTGGTTAGGGGTTACACTTTGAGTAGCAAACTGTTAAGAGTATAAATATTTTCTCATGTCTTTGCAATGTTCCTTATCAATTTTTTTAAAAGCCCAGAACTCCACAGCACTGTTGTACCATTTCACTGCTAAACCAGACCTTAGTTAGCTATTTAGGACTGCTATCACAGAAAACTTTTTTGCTTCTGTTGATAAATTCTGGGGTGGCATTACTGAATCAAAGCTAAACTAGCTGTCTTTTTTCTTGCCCTATATATTTTTTTACATCTTAAAAGACATTTATGAATTTTAACTTGAGGGACACTGATATTATATACTAATGAGGAAGTTTGCTGTCTGGAGTAGAACTGAATTAAAATGTGAGTATTGCGTTTTTATTTGCTTAACAATGTCAAAGTCTATAATCTTGCTTTTTTTTTTTTTAATATGACAGATCATCTATTTCCCTGACAATGGAAAAATGAGCAAATCAAATTCTTCAGAAAACTTGTTCCATGCTTCCCTGTGTCTGCTAGTCTAGGCCTGAAGTCCTGAAGCCTTTCATTATAGGGTTAGAAACTGACAAGATTTTCAAGACCACTTACTACATTCGGAAAACTCCAGTGAGGCAGAAATGCAGTGACCACATCCAAGACGTTCAGAGTAATGGTTTAACTCTCCTGACTAGGAACCCACCTTCTCTTCCTATCCCTTTACCCCAGCAAGTCGCTTTACCATCTCGAGGCCTCTCTGTAAAATGACAGCAGAATGACTGTGTCTAGGGTGAGTCCCCGACAGTCTAATTCACTGAGGATACTTGTTTCAAAGCACCCAGAAACTGCCATCCAGCTCTTAGAGGGCAATTAAAAAGAGGTGGCTGTCACCATGCTGGACTGTTTCAGGTTGAGGTTTAGGGAGTCCTTTGCTTTTTTCCTCAGGTTTTTTTTTTTCAATTGATGCACAGAGGAAATGACTAGAGGGGTTACGGGAACCTGAATCCATCAGGAAGTCTCATAAAGACTGGGTAACTTTAGGATGTAAAAACTTTCAAGACTAAATTGACTTTTTCCCTTTGGGAACCAAAAATCTTATTTTTTCAGTGCCTATACTGACCCAAAGAGAATGGGCTAACAGTTTCAGAAAGTTACTAGTAGCCAAGTAATTTGTTACAGTATAGATGACCCTCTCGTTAAAAAAAAGAAAACAAACTTTAGGTTTGGTAGTTAATTGGTGAATCTTACCAGTCCCCAGAGGGGAACACAATTTAGGTAATACCTCATTGTAGCAGATGCCAAGACAAAGACAGGCTCTTCAGGCTGTTCCCTGTCCTCAGGATGGTATGTTAAAGCAGGGTTTTGCTGATTATCTGCAGCGAGTGATCCAGGAAGAACAAGTGTTTTTTCTGACCTTGGTACATTTCCTCAGTAACGTATGCGTGCTGTTCTCTCACAGGTAGAAAGGGGGTAAATGCTGAACAAAACTGTAATGGATCTTGATCAACCAGCAGTAACAAGGAAAACAGGCTTCTTATTCTGGGCTGCAGGGTGTGCTTTTTAACCAATGTACTCGGACACCTGCCCAGTCAGTACAGTTTCTCCTCTAGCTGATAGGCTAAGTATGAGTATCTCAGCATCGTCCCAGTTGTTGATGATGGGAACCATTGGGATGGGACTTACGAGTGATCACATTCATGTTTTCTTGTGCTGATAAAATTATTTCATTGTCAGGCATCTACTTTATGCAAGCTTTTTTTTTTTTTGGCCACACAGCCTGTGGGATCTTAGTTCCCCAACCAGGGATCAAACCCTGGCCCACAGCAATGAAAGCAATCTTAACCACTGGACCACCCACGAGTGACAGAATTTGGCCAATTCTGCAGTTTAGTGATGTTTTTAGCTAGGTTTGTTATTTCTTGTAACTTTTTATAAAAGATAAAAGAAAAATTTCTAAGGCTTCCTTGTCTTTAAAAGATTTCTCACTAGAATGGCAACTATGAAGGTCCAGAGAAGCTTCTGGGGGGCTTCAGGTACATCTGCCAAAAGCCTTCACCTTGCCCTCAAAAACAGTTGAGTTTCACCAGAGGAGGACTGGATGTTTACCAACCTGGAGAAGATCTGCAAATCTGAGTCACATGAGTCAGCATTTCACCTTTTGCTTTATCTTCAAGAAAACTCAGAATTCAACCTCTCCAATAAAGTGATGATTTTCGTTGACAGTAACGCATCATCAGCCTTTCTCAAGTGGTCTGATCTTTAAATTCAGATTTCATCTTTGAAAGTATATAGAAAAATCAATAAAACTAGCACTCCTCTAACCAAGCTTACTATACTCCTTCCTCTGCCTTTGGCTGGGACCCAGGAATGGTTGTGATCACCAAGCTTGAACAGTGACTAGCACTGAGCAGGTCAACAGAGGAAGGCCTTATGATTTATATCTGGAATGTGAACCAGAACGATGTCCTTCCTAGATGCTTTCACTATCTTACATCTCTCTATTAGCTACCTGTTGCTGAATAACAAATTAGCCCAGGACTCAGTGGCTTAAAACATTTTAGTTTCTGCAGGTTGAAAGTTGCTGTTGTGTCCAACTCTGCACTTTCCAGGCCAGAATACCGGCGTGGGTAGCCTTTCTCTTCTCCAGGGGATCTTCCCAACCCAGGGGTCGAACCCAGATCTACCCGCATTGCAGGTGGATTCTTTACCAGTTGAGTCACCAGGCAAGCCCAAGAATATTAGAGTGGGTAACCTATCTTTTCTCCAGGGGATCTTCCGGACCCAGCAATCAAACTGGGATCTCCTGCAGTGCAGGTGGATTCTTTTAACTGAGCTATCAGGGAAGCCCTTCGTCAGGTTAAGAATTGGCAAGGATTAGCCAAGTGACTGCACCAAGGTTTCTCACAGGGTTGCAACTAAGGTGTTGGATCTGCTTCCAAGCTCAGGGGTGTAGGACTCAGCTTCTACAGGTAGTTGGGCCAAGGGCCCAAGTTCCTTGCTAGCTGAAGGCCTCTCCAAAGGCTTATTCACCTGGCAACTTGCTTCCCCAGAGCAAGGGTTCCTACACAGAGAGCACAGACAGAAGCCACCACCCCTTTGTAACCAAAAAGTGACACCTTGTTACTTTTGAACAGTCACAAAGTCCAGCCCACGTTAAAGGTGAGGGAATTGTGTAAGTGCTTGAATACCAGGTAAGAATCATTGGGGTCCTTTAAAAAGTCCTCTAATTTCCAACACTGACCATACTTTCCTCTGTATTTAATAAATCCAAAGCAACCAGTGAAATGTCTTAAGGGCACAGCTCAAATTGCAGGCAGCTGATACTTTCATAACATGGTCCAGTTCTGCCAAATGGAAAGCAAGGCTTGTTATTGTTACAGTATTAAAATGGGCAATAACTAGATGTGAATTAAGGACAAAAGATTATGATAAAAGAGTGAACTTGGTAGGATATAAACCCAGATAATCTATGTATGGAAAACCCTCAAGTCAGTAACAGAAGTAGGTACTAATGTAAACTTGCTTAGTTAAAGCTTCTAAACACACGATCTCAATTTTTCTGGTTTTTTAAACTGAGATGTTTCTGATATCCTAAGGAGGTGGTGTGGGTTAATATCTGTGCAACGACTTAAAGGATAAATACATATCATCTAAGTAGTTTTTGAATTTCACCTCTGGAACAGCTTAATGGTTTCCCTGTGTATACTCAGGGTTGTAACTCAACTCAGTTTGATGGTTCCTTTGAGATAGCTTAACACAAGACCTAGAGGGACTGCCTAGAATTGTCAGTCTGATGAACATGCTGGCTTGAAGAATTCCAATTTAATTTTTGGTTGTTTTTTAAACAGGTTACATTCTGGTCAATACTACAATACGAACACACTGTGTATTATACCTTAAAGCACAGTTCAATTAAAACAAAATAATTAAGCAGTTTACGTAGAGTTCAGGGCTAGAGAAGGGCTTTATGAATAAACATTATCACAAAAATGAAAGGCAACTTAAAAAAACTAGAAAATGTGACAGAAACATGGCAAAAATGTTACCAAATCATCAAACAGGGAAGCATGCCAAAAGAAAAGTTGGGTAACGTAGGCAAATGACCAAAAAAAGGCCAATAAAACCTATGAAACAAGATTCTGACCATACTAGTCATTAAATTAAATTAATTAAATTAAATTAAATCAAATTAAAACAAGATACTCCCCTTTTGGGGCAATCAAACTGGCTATTAGGAACAAAATGAGAGAGATTACAACAGGCTCATTCAAACACTGTTGGTCACCACAAACCAGTCCAACTGTTCTCCACTTAAGTTAGGCAACATTTACTAAATGCCTTTAAAATGTGCTTACTCTCTGCCCCAGCCAATCCCATTTCTAAGAATTTATACTGAGGGGTGAACGAGACAAATACATGGAAGACTGTGTATTCCAGTGCCTTGAGGTTCACAAAATTTTGATATTTTGCACTTTGTGATCTTTAGAGAAAAAAAAAAAAAAGACAACCCACAAATATTCAGGAAAAATGGTGCTGAGTTATAGGAATAACAATTTTCTTAGAATTTTCCAAAATGTACTTTGTTAATCCCACTTCACCTCCTTAAAGATAGAAACAAAGCTACCAACCACACAAAATGATATGTGTTTAAGTTATACAGTTTCACGGTATATTAAGTCCAAAAAGCAACTCAACCAATCCATTCCTCCATTCTGAAGCTAGGTCAGATTAACTTGGGCAACAAACAGAAATCTTCTGGAAACATGTAGGTTATTAAATAATTTTATTGTACTGCATTTACAAAGAAAACAGACAATGCACCCAGTAGAAAGAATAAAAATGTGTTTGGGGTTTTATTTTTTACTGAGAGCAAATAGAAATCCTTTAGTGAGATCCTGGCAATTTGACAGTAAGTTCAATAAAGGTACATGGGAAAACTTGGAAGATCAAATTCTGCAGCTGCCTCTTTCTACGGCTTTGAATTCATCTGGCTCTTTAAGAGATGGGGGGAAAGCCCTTATTTGGTGGGAAAACATTTCCAAAATGAAGTTACAGGTTCTCTCATTACATTTCTCTTCATGTTAGTTGTTAAAACAGGGCCTTCTATTTGTGTATGTTTTGCTTAGTTCACTTTAATGTCATCACCAGAATTCCTATCATTCCACAATTGTGATTTTACAGTGTAGGAAAGAATTCAGTTCTAGTCTGGTATTGCTTTACATGTATATATCGCTGAAAACCAAAAGTGGATTAGAACTGCTGAAGGATTTTCCCTGCCGTTGTTTGATACAATCTATTTTGTTTATTCTTGATAGGTGCATAGACAGCCTCATTTAAAATTCTTTCTACAGGAACATGTCTGATTTCAGGATTACCATCAAGGATCCGATGAAACGGCTGGCCAGTTATTCAGGGTAATATGTTTGTGAGTTAAATGGATTGCATAATTGCACCACTTTTTCCTTTGCCTTTGTTGGTAAATGACAGAATCTAGATTCCAATTTTCTGTACAGAAAGTTGGCCACCCAGCAGTCTCATCGCTGCTTTGTTAGCGGAGCCTCAAGTTGCACCTCCTTGGCGTTCTGTAAATCAGTCCCGTAGCCACTTCTGGAGAATGCTGAATCCCCAAGGCCCACTTGGTCCGTGCAGAACAAGCAGCTGTGACCCCAATCCTGCCCCTTTTGCTTTTCAATATGACCCGAGGAATATATGTAATGTCTAGGGCAAGTCTAGGAGAGGCTCATCCTAAAATAAGATTCACAAATTCCTTTTCCCATTAAAAAAAAAAAAAGCCTCAAGTACATTTCAATCATCTCAAAATTTAAAACTTACATTATACAAGGAAATAGCAGCAGAGAATGGCTAATCTTAAACCAATCGAGAAAGAAAAGTAATAAAAACAAACACAACCCTCAAAATAAACAACAATGAAAAAAGTACCATCCCACCCCCTCCCCTTGGTTCTTGTATCCTGGGATTTCGTTTAAGACCTGAAGCCTCTGAGAAAATGAGAAGGGCAAAGCCATAAGGGGAAACTGCTTCATGGCTGAATTCTGGACGAGGTAAAGCAAAGGCCCTAAATAAAAATTGGGGACTGTTTGTAAAAAAAAAAAACAAACCCAAGAACTCTAGGATAGTTTCTTCTTAGATGGGAAAATCTCTGAAACTTAGTTCTCTTTCCCAGAGTCATCCTCAATTCTTTAATTATGGGGCAATAAACTCAAGTGCAATGAGTAAAGTGCCAGCCAGGGATTAAAAAACAAAAAATAAACAGCCAATCAAAGTAATTCTGCTATTAGGGTACAGAAAAGACACAGGAAAGGACTGTTTGCAGAACATATGTGGTTCTGAAGAAATTACTAGTCAATGGTTCCAGTTCTGTTTCCATCAAAAATCAGACTGAAGATTCGAGGACCTAAGGGTTATTAAAGGATGAAAGGAATTTGACAGTGCTTTGAACAGTGATAAATGTTACCTAAATTTGGTGTTTATACAGCTCATTTAAAAACACAGTAGCTTAAAAGTCGCAGAAAAAAATATGAAGAAAAGAGAACAACAGAAACAATCCAGGAAGATGATGCAGCCTGGATACAGCAAGTTTAATGTCTCTGCTGTACATAGAAGTAACACCCTTTCCCCTTCTCATCCTCATGCTGGCAACAGGATATGCACTAGAATATTTGACTCTTAGAGTCAGTGAATAAAAGGATGAGCTCATACATCTTCATAGCTCTTTTTAAAAGGATGCTTATAATTTAAAGGATGTCCTGATGGAAAGACAAGGGTACAGGGTGTGAGGCTGTTTCACATTTTAGTCCATTAGTCTTTGGCAGAGCCCAATCAAGGCCAAATTCACCTAGGATGCCCAATGGCTGTGGGAGGATCTCCACAGGGTCAAGTAAGCAAACCCAAATGAACATGTTGGATTAAATAAAAGACACAAACACCCTAGAAACCCTTGAAGGCAGAGCTTCACCCTGAAAAGGGAAGGGGGAAATGCTTGGAGGGGAGGGGTGGAGGGCCAGCCCGTGATCTCTGCTGCAGTGCTGGACTGGGCTTAAGAGTTGAGCCAAGGGTGCCGGAGACAATCGGCAGCAGTGGCCCTCTTCTCGGGGATCAGCTCCAACATGGGCAGTAAGAAATCTGTGAAGCCGGCTGCCTCTTCCTGAGGCCACTCATACTTCTCCACTAGAACCTCAAAAAGGCCCCAGGGTTTCAGCTTCGTGATGTGTTTCAGGTCACCTACGGTAAAGACAGTACAAAGAAACTGACCAACATTGCTAAGTGACATTGTTCTGCGGAAATCCAGGAACTAATCCAGGCAGTCTATCAAGAAATCAAACTGCCACCAGAATCTAATCCTTCTCTATTCATAAAGCACCTCTCTTATCTAATGCCTTCCTTGGAAAGAAGTGTCTCCATTTTTCACGAGGCCTAAAAATTTAAAACAATATTTTGATCCACCATTCTAGGATTTTTCGTCCTGAGCAAGTTGGGTAGGCCTGTCAGGAACGAGGTATTCACTAAACTGAAAATTAAAAGCCGATATACTCAGCATGGTCTTATGGTATTCAGAGGCAATTTATTACCACATACGAAGAATAATTTGCTTGTACTCTATTTTTGGCTCAATAATCTAGTAAATGTTGCTTCAAAATAAGGCAGTAATTAAAAAATAATGAGCTAAAAACCACGTCCAACATGTATAAAAATAAAACTAAAAAAACACAAATTTTCAGATACAGCTGAATCACACTGTACCATTTTGGAACATCAATCTCCTTTTGCCTCCTTGAAACAATTTTTTTTTTTTAAAGACAGTCAATTATCAGTGACTTGTTAAGGTTAATGCTGCTTTAAATTTTTTTTTCTTATATAACACTTATTTGAAGTCTCTTCTGTGGGCAGTGAGTGCCTGATTACCTACTTGGTACATGCATGCCATTAACCTGACTTTGCACAAAAGGAAGAACTCTCAGGAAGCACTTCACCATCTTCTTGCCCCAAATAGAAACATTAAGAAATGCTTGCTTGCTCTCAAGTGCTGACAAAAAAAAGATTTTTCTTAGCACAAGTATAGAGATTTTGAGGAAAAAGGGAACCATGACAAAAAGGGAAAAAAGGTTGGACAGTTTTCTAGCCCCTTGTAGGATCAGGTTTTCACATTTCAGTATTTGGAATGCTTAAGAAATACATATTTAAATATGTCAACATAATATTATCCAGTAAAAAATTTAAGGTGAATTTTATCTTTGTTTTCCTTACTAATAAATGATAACATAAACTTATGAAATTTAAAGTATAAAAATTAATTTTACTTGTCTTTTGATAGAACTGCCTCAGCAAAATCTGCCCATTTTTCAGAAGTGCTATAGTAGGAATAATCAACGAACTATGTGCCCACTACTAATTTAATATGAAGTAATCCCCATTTAGAAATCAGGAGACTGAGTTTGGGTCAAAGATCGTATCAGTAGTACAGCAGTTGGAATCTGAACCCAGATGGTCTGGCTCCAGTCTCTGCTAAGTCACAGCTCTGCATTCAAGGAAGAAGCATCCTTCTTGAGGTGTTGAGGACACTGTACCCAGCAGTACTTACCTCTTCATTGTCAAACACTTTTGTCCCCTCAATGTCTGGGAACAAACACACTTCTTTTACCTTTTTTGGTGAAAAATTCCTTGGAATATTTTCCTGCCACAATGAGCTTGCGAGGCACCTTCCCCAGAAGTTCTATGATCAATGCAATGTGATCTGTATGTTTCAAACATTTCAAGAGGGGGGAAAAAGACATACATAATAGGAATAACGAACATAATTCTAAACACTGGCAGAAAGAGTAGCATGCACACCTCTTTGTAAAGCATTTCAGCTTGCTTTCTGTCCTAAATGAGAAGAGGACTCTATCCAACTAATGGAGAATCCAGAAAACCATTACAAATCAGATAACCACTCCAGTGGGACTTGAGTGGTAACTAAAAACCATCTTGGTGTGAATGCTCTGCTTCCTGAAGCTGCATCCCTGGGACCTAGATGAAAACTCATGTTAACAATACTACCTCTGCGATTGAAGAAGTCCTGTGAATATTTCCCACTGAGGGCAAAGCGTCTTGGAATTCTGCCTATCAGCTCTATAATGTGCGCAATGTGGTCTAAAATAGAAGGGTAAGAAGAACAGGATCAAGGACAAGCTGTAAAAGAGGTTTTTCTATGAACAGCTTTTTCAAAAACTAGCTACTTAAAAGGAACTACAAATAAAACCCAGCATACTCAAGGGAAGACTGGGAAGGCCAAGAATTATTTCAGGTGATTGATCACCTGTAGTTGGCAAGTCCCATTCTAAAGTTTGGAGGCTTATCTATTTTATTTCTATTTTGTCTATATGTTTAGGTTCAGGTGGGTTTTACAAGTAAGGTAAAAAGTGTACCAATATGCTTCAGACATTCTAGGATAGATACTGATAACAGATATTTATAACAGTGTTCAATAGGGCTCTGTGGGAAATAATATCACTTTATTTAAGAATGTTCATGACAAAGCACTCACATATGATTAAGTTTTCACAATCACCTTGTAGAACAGGCCAAAAATTAAATACCCCATTTTAAAGGTGAGAAAATAAAACCTCAAGGTGAATGGACTACTTGAGTTACACAGCTAATAAGAGCTAGAGCTCAGATAACAGCCCCTATCTCATCATGTCTTGTCCAGAGGGTTTTTTGTAATTTAATAAATCATAGTTTTAAAGAAAAAATTAGCAACAACATTTAAAGCACAGCTATTATACTTGACCACATTTGGCTCTAAAGTGTTTAAGTCATGCAGTGCCTTGTAACTGTCCCAGCAGGACTATGGACTGTGAGCGCTGCTAGGAGACGTGCAGTTCGTCTCCAGGTGAGCTTGGACTAGCCTGCATCCACACCTACAGACAGCCCTACTACCTTTCCCTGCAGGTGGCAGAAAGGAAATACGAAGAGATTTAAAAAGCAATGGCTCCTAGCCACAAAACAGTTTTAAAAATGACTTTAATTCTGCAGTTATAGAATCAAGGTCAAAAGGAATCACTGAAACCTTCTAATAATGTATCTCAGAGGGGAATAATATGCTAGGGACATTCACATATCTGGGAATTTGGGAAGGTTTCAGGTGCTTCTTATTTTTCATGTAAAGGACTCACTGGTGTCATTTAAAAGCAGCTTTTTATTCATGAACTCACTATAACCTTTGGGCGGTCTGACTGAATTTATGATCTGGTAACAAGTATTTCACTGATACGAAATTTTTGCCAATTTTAGGCAGGATCTGCAAATAAGTATCTTTTTATACATTAATTATAAATGAGACTATAATTTGTCTTACTGTAAACTTCCAAGTAAAATACTGGTTCTTTTATTATTTTTCTTATGCTAAGGAATTATTTTCCCCTTGAAATCGTAACATTACTTTTAGTTGCAGCAACCTACCTCTCATTTATCAATTAATCATAGGATTAATATACCTGACAGGCAAAATTATTAAGTATTATTCTAAGGTTTAGGGCTGTGGAATGTCTCTAATAGCAGAAGACATGCTACTTAGGCCCCAGTCCTACCATGACTCCTAACCCTATGCCTACACTAGCGAGGGCTAAGCGTTTACTTTTTCCTGCTCCTATAGTACTGAAGTTTTATCTCAGGACTATTAGTATTGACTGGAATGGAAGGGAGTAAGTTATGATCTAAATATCTAGGGTAACTGGTTCTCTCGCGTCTCTTGAGACTTTCATTTACATTTCACTTTTCAGGTTTGATAGCATAATACCCCATATAATATAATTCTAGCCACTATATGAGTTTTGTACCACAGACTATTTATAGGGAATCTAGGGAAAGAAAAAAAATTAATTACCCTTACAAAACAGATATAGTAGGGCTTTCTTTTTTTTGCTGTGCTGTGCAGTGCAACATGTGGGATCTTAATACCTTGACCAGGGATTGAACCTGGGCCCCCTGCATTGGGAGCATGAAATCTTAACCACTGGACTACCAGGGAAGTCCCTAGTAGTGCATTTCTAAAACAGTGTTAAGTCTATGCCCCCAAACTTATAATCCAGAAAAGAAGCAAGCAGATAATAGGGAAAATCAAGTGTGTACAGAGGTAGTAATTATAGTATATTCTTAAAAGGGGCTTATGTATTGAAATTATGTCCAAATTGTACCCATTAAAATAGGTATATGGCTATGGAGATTAGTTAGCAGAGCATTTTCCAAACAATACTTAGTAGGAGGTTTTACTAACACTGCCTATTGACACCCCAGTTTGAGAAAAGAGCACTGTCAGTTCCATACAGCACAGAACCTGTTTTCTTAAAGGATCAAGGAAAGCACAGAAAGTAAAAGACCTATTTTCCACCCTGGGTGGGTACAGTGGCAGTACTCTCTCAAAGTAATCCCCAATGATTCTGAAAACAAAAGCGCCAAAATCATATAATAAAGAAGGTAAAACATTCCTTTAATAAAGTTCTTAAATTCATGCTATCATCTAGTTACTTGAACGCCACCATGATTAAAAAAAAATAATCACACATTTAATTGTCTGGTTTCACAGCCTCTCAGATAGAGCAACTGACAGCTTAGGCTTTTCCTACTGGTATTGTAAAATATAAACCTGTAATATTTTCTTTTAAAATGGAATTCTAAATGTTAGTATCATTTAAAAAGAAAAAATATATAGCTTTCATTTTCAGAAAGGAAAAAAAAAAGAACGCTAAATGCTGTATGATTTATATAGACAAAGAGGATATATTCTCTGCATTCAAGGAGTGTATGTATGTTGAAATTGACTTCCGGATAAAGTTGGAAGCATAACTAGGCAACAAATCGATGAACAGGTAGATCCAAACTGGGTAAAGAATGAATCACTGATTTACTAATATACAGGAAGGAAGACAACTAGATGCTTTAGAAGAAATCTGGCAAATACAAGTTTCAGTTCAACCAACTGTGGCCTTTTCTCTAATCTTTACATAGAATTCTTTAGTATCTATCATAAAATATCTACTATATCTAATACTTAATATAAAATATATTTCTTTTCTGGGATTTATATATACTTAGCACACTAAGAAGACTAAGGCTCTTTAGTACTAACAGATGACAGCCACCACGCACAGACAGCCTCAGGTGAGAGGACCTACCTTCATCTCGAGTATACTCCTCCCCCGAATGAGGTTCAAATAAATAGTCGCCTGTGGCCAGTTCAAAGGCCTAAGAAAAAGAGGAAAAGCTTATGAAAGCCTTAAAAAAAAAAAGACCTCTGGGAAGTTTACTGCTATTTGGCTCAATTTTAGTAATTTTTTTTCTTGGAAAAACCTGCAAATGATCATTTAAAACATTGTCTAAAATTATTCTTAAAGAACTTTCCTTTCACACCTGCACCGTAATAAAATGGAGCAAGAAAACTGCAAAAGCTCAGTTAATATCAATATATGGATTATTCCAAGCCCCCTGCGTCCCAATCTCTTAATCATTAATTCAACTCTCTTAAGTTTCTCTTTTTGCTCAGAGAGGGACATATCTAAGGTGATTCTAAGTTATTAAATTATTCATGAGGTGAGTATTTTTTAATAAATTCACACATCTAGAAATTAAGATTTTGTACTTAAAACCAAAAAAATTCAGAAATTTTTCTACTTAGGACTCTTTAGAGTTTGGTAGAAAGCACTTTTAAAGTAAGTTTTGCTTTGGAAAGCACTTCTTAAACTGTCCCAGATAGAGAGTTCCCAATTCCTTGGTCTATAGAGAATCAGAAAAAGATGAAGTATAAACGGAGTCAGAAGCCACTAATACTGATCAGCAGGTATGCATTCAACAATCAGAAAAAGAGAGGCATGTCTCCTATAACAAGAAAATTTGTAAACAGTTTAAGAGGGTCTGAAAAAGCGATTTCCTTAGGAGTAAGTGTCAGTACAGAGGACAGCATCCGAGTGATGGGGCTGTATTAATTTTTCAATGATTAACAAGAGAGCAAGTAATTTAACAGCAGTTTTAAAAAGGACCTTATTGATATAAAAAGTACAGTTATCAGTCAAGTGCTAGTAACCACGGGTTAATTTTGACTGACTCAATGGTGCCAAGTATCCCAGACAATCTCAGGAATGTGGGGTGAATTTAGTTGGGGCACATTCTCAATTTAGATCCAGGTCTAGGTCTTGGTGGTCTGCCATTGTCACAAAAGCAGAGTCTTTCTCAAAAATGTATCACCTGGGCTGTACTACTGCCCAGAACAAGACCACAAAACCAGAAGTTTCAGGATTGTCTCTAAAATGTCAGCAATGCTGTGTGGCTCCTTGCTCAGCATAGCTTGTTTTACATGCTAGCAGTTCGTTACTGAACTACACTGATAAAGCAGATACTTGTTACACCCTCAAAGCAGAACAGAAACAAACGGATTCTTGTTCATCAAAATTCGTCAATCTCTCCTAAAACCAGTACTTTAATTTTTCCTCATGTTGAGATTCAGTGAAAATATTACAAGTTAAAAAAGAAGATAGTTTTCTAAAAATTTAAAATACTCTAGGCACGTTCCTCGAAGTCCAGTGGTTAAGTCTCTACTCTTCCAATGCAGGAGGCATAGGTTCAATTCCTGGTTGGGGAACTAAAGTTCCTTCCACATGCCATGTGGTGTGGCAAAACAAAAACAGATCAAAAACACTAAAACTTTCCACCTAGATACTTAAAGTTCTCTAAAAGAACTTTATTTTTGGAACATAAGGTAGCTGCTTATTAGTTACAATTTTATAATTAACAGTACAAAAAACCCAACCCAAACCAAAAGATCACAACAGAACTAAAAACCCCTAGAAACTTGCTTACAAAACACCTAGTTGAACATCTTTCCTTTACAGATGAGCAACCTGACCAGAACGGAAAGGCCAAGTCCATCCCAGATCCAGGGCTCTGGTGCTACACTCCTGTCCTTGTCTCATGCTGACCAAAGGGCCTATTCTATGCCAGTCAGGGTCATGCTAACAGCCACAGGCAAAACCAGTTACTAAATCCAGTGTGCTGATACCTCCAGATAATGGAATATTATTCAGTGCTAAAAAGGAATGAACTATCAAGTCATGAAAAGACACGGAGGAACCATAAATGAGTATTACAAAGTTAAAAAAAAAGCTAACAAATCATGCTGTTTAATTTCAACTGTATGATATTCTGGAAAGATAAAACTGTGGACACAGTATCTATTCTTTATTCATTCTTAATGCTCTTCACAGAACATTCCCGTCTTATAATTGCTTCTAACTTTGTAGTATCAATCACTAAAGTGGTAGGCAATCTCACAACTTGCCTTTTTACTTCTCAGAAAGGGTCCCAATCTTTCTATCAATTGATTGCACAGGATGAAGGAGGATCCATGTCTCCAGGACACTTATGATATTCTAAGATTTATTTTTATTCTCTGAGTATGGTGATATTTAAAGCAATATTTCTATGTCTATTAGCAAATGAGAGAAATCTGGGGTAATAAATGGGGCTCAAGTTTTCATGATACTGTCTCAAGTCAGTTAAGTACCTTCCCTTACTCAACAAAATTCCTGTATGTGAGCTGGTCCAAAGAGGGGCCTACGTTAACCAACCCCTCCTTTCATCTTTTTTGCCTTACTTCTTAAGCCTGACATTGTCAGTACTATTTTCAACAGCAAGCAGGACTTACTGCCCTCAACCAAACTATTAAAAACCACATCATAGTAAATCAAAGGCCACCTACACACTAGCTATATTTTGTATGGGGGCATCTGTATCAGTTATTTCCTCTACCACATCAAATCCCTCAATACAAAGCTTTAAAGTACGGCAAGAAAGAAGTTTTTTTCCCAATGTTTTTCATCTTGTGCACCAATACCAAACCACCTTCATTTCGGGTAGCCCCCTGCTTAAAAGACCACTGATGTGTCAAAACAAAATAACAGCTGAAATTATAGTTTGTTTCTGGTTTAGTTCAGTCATTTGATGGTCCACAAATATTTATTAAGTATTATTGTATACTAATGAATTTGTTTGATCTTGTTCTTGTTTCCTGGGAGGGCGCCTCTAAACTCTTGGGATTTCCAAGTCATAAAAGTGACTCTTATTCATGGTGGGCCCCTTAGGACCGCTCTTCAGTTTATACTAATAAGGTGACTCATAGTGGGTCCCTAGACACAGTTTCAAGAGCAGGGATGAACATGCCCCCAGTGTGGGTAAGACCAATTGTACAATCAGGAAGTTGAGGTGTTGAACTGAATGTTGTCATGCCTGACCTCCTAATCTCGCGGAAGGATAAGGAGGCTAGAGACTGTAATGAAATCTCAATAAAAACTCTGGGCACTCAAAGCTTGGGTGAACTTCCCTGGTTGGTGATACACATTGATTTGTCAGGAAAGTCAGGTATGCTAAGGACACAGAAGTTTCTTCATCTCTGGTACCCTCTCAGGCCTCAATATATGCATGTTTTCATTTGGGTGGTCCTGATTTATATCCTTTATATCAGAACTGTAATATTTTAGCTCTTTCTTGAGTTCTGTGAATGATTCTAGCAAATTACTAAATCTGAAAGGATAGTGGAAATCCCCAATTCGTAGCCAGATGGTCAGGAGTGTAGGTGGCCTGTGGACCCCCGAGCTTGCAGCTGGTGTCTGAAGTGAGAATAGTCTTGTGGAAAACTATGCCTTTAATCTGTGAAGTCTGTGATGACTCTGGGTAGTGAGCATTAGAAATGCACTGTAAGCACCCCCTCAAAAAGTCTCAGGCCCTGAACCAGACACTTAGCTATACATAATAATAGACATGGCTCCTGCCCGTACGGCACTTACAACAAGTAGGAGAGAAAAAAGTAAAACACACAATCACAAATCAGAATACCTCCATTTCAGGAAACAATTTAATATGCTCCAACATGAAGCTATTTGTGGGAAGTCATTTAATAGCAACTAAATCTGATCACTTGAGTAGTTGCTTGACAAGGAGAAAGCAGCAACTTAAGAATCCATGGATGACTGAGCTTCATGTCTGAAGAACTGCTGAATGTATAGAACTGTATGCTGCTAAGTCACGTCAGTTGTGTCTGACTCTGTGCGACCCCATAGACAGCAGCCCACTAGGCTCCTCTGTCCCTGGGATTCTCCAGGCAAGAACACTTGAGTGGGTTGCCATTTCCTTCTCCAATAGAACTGTATAGAATGAATCAATTTCCAGGGTTTTTCCTATCTGATAATAGAGCTGAAAGGGCAAGGGGTACCTGTAACCTGCAAAAGCAATACCACTTCTGAGCAGTTGTTTTTAACACCCACCCCCAGCCCCATCTGTAATAAGAAACATTTGGTTCCTTCACCTAACAGGAATTGGGCAGGAACTGAAAGGAATGCCAGATGTTTATACCTAAGGTTTTGAATTCAGACCTCTCCAGACATGGGATTTAGAGTGCCAGTAGTAAGTCAGAAAAAAATTTCTTTACTATTTTTTTAAATTGCTGGTCTACTGAAATTAGCAAATTACCACATAACAAGTTAAAGTCAACAGGAAAAACATTACCATGCATGCTGTGCTCCAAATGTCAGCAGGGGTATTATAGCCAGATCCTATCAAAACTTCCAAGGAGCGATACTGCCTTGTTTGAATATCTTCGGTGAAATGTTTGTGCTGAGTAAATGAAGGAAACAGTATTTTAAAATTCATTTATTCTAAAAAGTAACAAGTCATAATTGCTTAATAACGGAGATTAAGATAAATTCACCAAAGTTTTCCCTAAACCAAAGTTCTCGTGTGGCTCATTTCTTAAGTATCATTTTTATGCTATTGGCTTTAAATAGCACTTTTCTTTACATGCCATCTGCTCTAAATTATTTCTGCAAACATGAGCCTGAACTTACATATGGATAACACAGGTTAGGCAATAACAAATTGTTTTTTAAGAAATGGAAAACTATCACCCCAAACAAAAGTTGTTTGTTTGTCTAAAATACTTTGCATTTCAACATATAAATGTTCCCAATTTAGGTTCCATTCAAACTTTTCCTTGCTGTGTTCTCATCATGAGAAAATAAAAGATGTAGGTTTCAAGTTTTAAGAGCCTTACAAACACCACCCAAAGACTTCTTGCCTTCAGTCTCGTTTTGCTACCTCACCCCTCCAAAAATACAAAACATTTATCTTGGGGACCATGTTAACCACTATGGAGATGCAATGATCAAAACAACCAGTTTCTTTAACACATGTATGGGGAAAAGGGAAAACATCTAAAAATAAAGAAAACAGCAATTTGTGAAGCGCAGAATTTAGGCAGAGTAAGCTTCAGGCAGAAAACCAACACTGAGAGGAGCTCCAAAGGGAACAAGTTTGACCAGAAGTACTTCAGGTAGAGGGGACATCACAAAGGCATGGAAAGACATTTGCAAAAGCCAAACACAGCTAACTGCTAGGCTGAAGAGTTCAGATTTCATCTGGCGACAAAAGAACACCACAGCATGTTAGGAAACAGGAGAGCGTCCTGTAAGAATACTGACAGGACCTCTGAGAACACCATTCCGGTAATCTTCTTTTGGTTTATGGCCAGATTTAGGCTTAGTAATGAACATCTGAACAATGGCTGTGAAAACAGGAGAGAGAAGAGTTAAAACCAAGGACATTCACAGGAAGAATAAGCACAATTTAAAAATTCAATGGCTAGAAGTGGGAGACAGGAAGAAGAGTCAAAAGGAACTCTGTGGTAGAAGTTGTCAACAAAAAATGGGTGGAAAGCCTTAGAGAGGGATGTGGTTTTACAGGAAAACAATGGGTTCAGATACTGAGTTTGAAGTGGAAATGTACTACAGGTGATACACTTAGAAAAATGGACATGCTGTTTTCAAGGGAGCTGTCTCTACTCATGGTGCCTTACTACTGCCTTACAAAGACTCTGTAAAGGATAAATGAGGCCAAGAGTCATCAAAAGAAGTTGAACTGGAAACACACACATCCACTTATTCCTGAAACTCCACTTCTGTAGAGAATCCAGTGTTCAATTTTTAAAGAATAAACTCGACAGGGACTTCCCTGTAGGTTGCAGTTAAGACATGTGCTCCCAATGCAGGGGGCCTGGTCAGGGAACTAGATCCCACATGCTGCAACTAAGACTCGGCACATTCAAATAAATAAATACATTTTAAAAAACAAATAAAGAATAAACTGACAAAGACCGAGAATGGCAAAGAAGTCACAGCAATACAGTTTAGGAGCTGGAAAGCAGAGAGATCATTATTAAATGTCTTAATGGATCCAAGGAAGCTGAATAATAAGCCACTAGTGAAAGCTGAGAAGCACAGTGATAAACACCACAGTATTCCTCCTCCCAAGGATTTCGAGGTATCAGGTTATTTCTGGAAGTAGGCGGGTAAGTGGGATTGAACAAATGAACACTGCTTTAGAACACCTTTTAAAGAAACAGAGCTCAGAACACAGGCATGATGCAGTGTAACAGCCCTTCCCTGACCCAACACAGAGGTTTTGTCTGAAGCAGGTAAAACAGCTCCTGGAGGATGCTCGGCATGGTTGAGGGGAGAGTACTATTCTGAATACAGGGCAATTAAGTGACTATATGTAATTGTATGCTGAACCCCCAGTTTTCTAGCTTAACTCAGTTTTCAAAACACTAGCAGTCAGGCATTTACTCTCTGGTTAAGAGATCTGAGGAAGACTTAAATTTTCTGTGGGAAACACGACCAATCTAAGACCTTGACATCTGAGGATGAAACGAAACAGCTCAGACAGATCATTTTATAGTGAGTAATTCAACAAGATCCACCAGGCACAAAGCTTCTAAACAGCTTTCTGGCACTCCATTCAAATGGTCAGTCAGTCTTTTGTTTAATGACCCTAAACAAAGAAAGCAAGGAAGACACCATATAAAGAAGAAAATGGAAAAATAATATCCTCTCAGAGATAATCATGGAACCAAGGAACTCTTAAAAAGTAAGAATATAATAAGAGAAATAAGAAAATATAAGGCTTAAAAGCACAAGCTGAGAAATCTCCTGGAAAAGGAAGTGTTAGAAAATAGAAGAGATATGTAAGAAAATTAGAGAACCTGAATAAAATCTAACATTTGAATAATGAGGTACCAGAGCTAGAAAAGAAGAGAATTAAAGAAAAAAAAAAAATAAAAAAATCAAGAAACAAAACCAAAGAACCAGCGTTTCAATACTGACAGCACACACTGGGTTCTTAGCTAATGGATGAAAATAGATGGCATGAGGCACATGGCTGTTAAATGATCCCACAGACTTCCTCAGGGGAAAAGATTTCATACAAAGGTCCAAAAATCAGAATGACTCTAGACTTTCAGCAGCAATGACAAGAAACTAGAAAAACATGAAGCAATGACAAACATTCTGAGGGAAAATGATTTTCATCCTAGAATTTTACATGCGGTCAACTGAGTATAAAAACAGAATGAAGACATTATTAGCTATGCAAGGATGCTCACTCCTTTAGGAAGCCACTAAAAGCTGTATATATTTCAAACAAAAACCATGATGGAGTAAACCAGGAAAGAAGATCAGAGAGACACAAAATGTATATATAGAGAGAATTAACAATAATCTCGAGGATGACTATGAAAGGAAATCTCAAATGGCAGTGACGCAGCAGATGAACCAAAGAGATGAACACAGATTAGAAGACAAGTTCCAGGACAGAGCTCTTTAGGAAGAAAAAGTTGACCAATACCCAAGGTATCCATGTGTATTAAAGTGTATGTATTCAAAGCAATGGGTCAAAGTATGGGGTGGAATTAAATGATAAAAGTTAAAAACAACAACAACAAAACGCGTAAATAAATGAAGCAACAGTGTTAGGCAAAAAGAGAAAAGGAATCATAACACAATATATACTTAGTTTAGCTGAAGATAGCATCCGAGTCCTAATAATAGAAACATGAAATTATTTAGCCCAAAGTCATATTAAATTGACAAGATAGGGGATAGATATAATGGCAGGTAAGTCCTATTGGAAAGGAAGAAATAGCTAAAACTGAAAAGAATTGGAAGCAACATACCTAAGTTATTTATTAACAATAATGAAGGTAAATACCATTATGCAGGGAGTGAAAAACTGGCAAAGGAAGGGCACAGATTTTTGAACTAAAATCTATGCAAGTGACCCTAAGCTATATATGTATGTGCGTAAGTGATGAGCGAAAAGTATAATATTTTAAAAAACCAAGCTCTTTGAAAATAATATAAAATTCCATTAGAGAATGCCAGATGCTGCTGTGCTTAAGAGACCGGCAAGATGTGGGGTCAGACCAGGACCTGGCAGGACAGGCGCCACGTGTAGTCACCACCGTGCTAGTGCCCAGGTCAAGCCTGCGCCCACACAAAGTCACTTTAGCATAGAGACTCATTAAAAAAAAGAAATGTACGCGAGAACTAAAGAAAATAGATTAATTCTGTGTAGAAAAATGACAGGAAAGACAACCCAAATAAGGCAAAGTATGCCAAATGCACAAGACAGGCGTGACGGAAGGCGTTCCAAACACAAAGGCAAAGGAACTTGAAAGGACGTAAGCAGAAAACTGACAGACGTTTGACGTTTATACCACATGATTTTTGTTAGAGTCAATGTTTTCCTCTATAATTGCTTTAAATACTTAATAAGCAGCTCCTATGTACCAGGTACTGTTCTAAGCACTATAGATACAGCAATGAATGAAAAAAAATCTCTGCTGTGATGGGACATACATGATAGCGAAAGGGATATTAAACAAATATGTAGAATCAGATTGGGTTAAGTGCCGTGGAGAAAGAAAACTTAGGGGAGAGGGTGAGAGGAAAAAAAAGGAAATACGTGAGTGAATATAAAAGGTGTGTGGGTGTAAAGAGTAGTGGTTTATGTTAGGCAGGTGTTCAGGCAAAGATCCCCCTGGTAAGATGCCATCTGAACAGGAACTTGAAGAAAATCTACTCTTTTTGAAACTAAGTTTTTTGCTTCATGTGGTGGTATGTGGGCCACAGTAAGGATCTTCTATTCATTCTAAAGGAAGCCACCACAAAGTTTTGAGAATATCTGACATGCATTTAAAAGGATCACTCTGATAGTTGTGTTGAGAACAGTAAGAGGAAAGGACAACGAAGAGAAGTGAGGAGCCACTGTAGTCATGCAGGTAAAAATATGGTGGCCTGGTGAGATAATTCCAATTACCTAAAAAGCTTTTCCATATTCCTATCAGTTAGTGCTAAGTACTGACTTGATGTTTACTAAAATGTTACCACAATATTCTGGAATCAATACTGAAATTGAGATCCTACTTGGTTATGAACCATTAGATATAGAATGTCATGTGGAATAGGGAATGTGAAATATAAAAATGAACAGGATCTATTAAAGTGGATTTCACCTCAATAGTCTCCAGCATCCCTGTTTATAAAGCATATGGCTCTTTGAATAGTACTGTTTATTGTGCAACTCTTTGTAGATTTTTAAAAAGATATTCATTAAAAATAACACAAAAGCACTAACTTGGTAAACAACAGTATTAATAAGATACTATATATCAAAACCCCCCTTTAAAAAAAGCACTCAACTTCTGACTTAGCAATGTCACGTCTGGGCATGTTCTAGGTCAACTACAGAAGACTCATGAGCAAAGACTGTTCATCACAAAGAACTGTCAAGAATACGTGAAGGTTGTAGTATATTAGCAAGTATCACATAAAACTGAATTTGATATAAATTTGTGGTTGACAAAGGCTCCAAAATATATTAAATGAATTAAAAGGTTACAATTAATAAGTTGGTTAGATGCTGATTTAAAAAACAGAAGGGAAAGTCTGAACGTGGGCATTTGGACTATGAATGTCAATGAGGATACAGATAAAACCAGCCAAGAGTGGATATCACTGAATGTCGGTGACAGGTACCTTGTGCAGGGGCAGGAGGGGACTGTTTCAGCATACCATTCTCTCTACTCATGCAAAGGTTAAGAGAAAGTTAAAATGGTCACTGGCAATCTAGGTTGAGAACTGCAGATGTTTTCTTCTTTTCCCACGACGAAGTCCAAATTCTTATTTATCCCCAGTCTCTTCAAAACACTGAGACAAGCTTAACTTACCACCCAACAGGCATTTCCAAGATCAGCGATCTTCACTTGGAGCTTTTCTGCATTTTTTGGCTCAAGGGGGTTAACAAGAAAATTTCCAGCAGTGGATTTTCCTATAGACAACAGGTATCATCAATAAGACTGTTCAATGAACAGAGAAATATCCAAAGGTTAACAAAACTCTGTGAGGTAACACACCCAGGCCCCCAACTGGCCACCTATTAATACATTTTCTAAGACTGAAAACAAGTAAAAGCAACACCTCAAGTTTCCAGAAATAAAACCTCTGCCTTCAAAGCGACAAGTAAAAACGCTGTGTGTTCACTATATGACCAATAAAGATCAAACTGAACTACACATCTATACACTGAAGGTAACTCGGATACCTGCTGTAAAGCTGTATTTATGACAACAAAGGTATACTTTTATTTTAGAAACTCATGAAAAATTTTTTTCTATGTGGTAATTAAAAAAAAAATTGTATAGTTGATTTACAACATATTAGTTTCAGTATACAACACAGCAACTCAGCATTTTTATAGATTACATTCCATTTAAAGTCACCACAAATAATGCTGTATTTCCCTGGACTGTAAAATATATCCCTTAGCCTGTCTATTTTATTATACATAGTAGCTTGTTCTTCTCAGTCCCCACCTCCATCTTTCCTTCCCCTTCTCTCTCTTCTCATTTGTATGTATACCTGCAAGTCAATTTCTGTTTTGCTCATTTATTTTTTGGGTTCCACATGTAAGTGATAACATACATTATTTGTCTTTGTCTGATGTATTAGAAATTCATGAATATCTTATGGAGGAAAGGAGTAATGGGAAACTACCTTTGTTGTCTAGTGGTCCATTATGTTCTTGCTCTTGTTCATCTTCACAGGGTATCTCTGCCCGAATGCTTTCTTGAAGTTGGCTGATGTCCTGTTCACTGAATGATTGGTCTACGTTTGATGAAGACTGGCACATCATGGTATCGGACACCTCAGAGGTTACAGGTGTACAAGAGTCTGTTTCTTGAGATGTGCTGCTGTCTCCATTTTGGGAACTTAGTAAACTAGGTTCCTGCTTCAAATTTTGGATATCACAGTCATTAGCATTACGTAGATCCTCTTTAAGCCTCAATGTTTCTTTATTACTGTTCTCAGTAAAATTAATGATTTCAATTACTCCATTGCAATTAATTTCTGCTGCACCACCCTCTATACCACGTCCTGTAAGTGTCTGATCCTGGTGAATGGTACTTGACTCTTCTAAGGAACAAACAGACAAAAAGGATGCACATGTATGCGTATGCATGAAAGCAAAAAAAAAAATCTCTCCATAAGATTAGAACATTTTCCAGAACTTATACAGAGTGACATAAAAACATGATTGCACATCGAAAGCCTACTCATGGAAGGACAAAGATCTTCTAATTCTTACCCAATTGCTAAATAAAGGTCTATGTTGCATTTCCTGAGAAAACTTAGAAATTACATTTGAATATTACCTCCCTAACATTTATGACAAGTTCTATATTCTTACTGTGTAAGGACACCCCCAGAGATGCTGTGTACGCATGAAACCACTACATTATATAACAATGATAAATTAAAGTTTGCTATAAAGTAATTTGTGATGCTCTATTTATACCAAGTTTTTCTTGGGTCATTTTATTAGGTGGGTTCTCTTTCAAAGGTCTTTCAACAGGCCTCTCTGATTCTTCTTGCTGGTTTGGTCTTTTTTGCCCGGGGCCCGACTCTTTCTCCATTTCCTCAATCTCCTGCATTCGCTTCTCTAGTAATTCTGCCTGGCGCTTCTGCTTCTTCTTCAATTTCTTCTTCTTATTCTTTGACATTTTGTCAGCCTGGGCGGAGATTACAAACAGATAAAGCCTTCAGGTGGCTAATCCATTACCCCTAGTTGGAGATAACTATTAATTTTAATTACTTCCTGATTAAATTCCACTATTTCCCTAACACAACACTTAAGTTTTTCATTAACCAAAAAAATGCAGATACTCTTATGAAACCAAATTAAAACAAAATACACAACAAATCTTGGTCCTCAGAACAGTCTGTGGGGCTGGTTCACGCTCAAACATGCTCAAATTTATGGAGGCCTCACCAGTACAAACTTGCTGAAGACACACAGGAATTTACTGGAGAAAATTACAGAAGCGCAGTAACATTTTTTCTTTGTTTTCTAAACTCTAAATAAACTGTGATCCATAAGAGAAGAACCCCTGCCCATTGCCCATAGATCAGAATTAAATGTAGAAACACCTTATACTTACTGGTTTAGGTTGGGGTGCGGTACTGACTGAAAAGAAAAGAAAACCAAGTCAGAATCTTGGCATTCAGCAGGCAATATAAACTAAGACACCCTATCAGAATGAAGTCTTTTTTGTACAGTGTGTTAAGCAACTGTGAGAAACAACATTAAAAAAAATAATAACATTTAAAGAACAATGCATAGAAAAGGTGACCCATTAAAATAAATTTAAATAAACTCTTCTCCACATAGCATCAGTACATGCAAAGAACCAAGTGCCCGTTTCTGATTTATACTATTGTTTAGTCACTGTCGTGTTTGACTCTTTTGTGACCCCATGGACTGCAGCCCACCAGGCTCCTCTGTCTATGGGATTTCCCAGGCAAAAATATTGGGGTGGGTTGCCATTTCCTTCTCTGGTGGATCTTCCCGACCCAGAGAATGAACCTGCCTCTCCTTCACTGGCAAGCGGATTCTTCACCACTGATCCACAGGATAGCCCAATTCACACTATTAATGTTGCTAAAATCCCCTTCCCATGTAGCGCTTAGAATGGAATATGATAGGCAACAACCATCTCATCTCTTACCTAAGGCTAGTTCCTCTTGGCACTTGTCAGTTTTAAAAGGAAAGTGGTATCAACAGTTACGGTAATTTATTACATAGTATGTTATAGATATTAATTTAGTTTAGCTGGAAGGTAGACTCTTCAGTCCTCCTTAAAAAAAATTTTTTTTTTAATTGTGGTAAAATAAACTCATAAATATGGAAAACTCAGCAGTGGCCACAGGACTGGAAAAGGTCAGTTTTCATTCCAATCCCAAAGAAAGGCAATGCCAAAGAATGCTCAAACTACCACACAATTGCACTCATCTCACATGCTAGTAAAGTAATGATCAAGATTCTCCAAGCCAGGCTTTAGCAATACGTGAACTGCGAACTTCCAGATGTTCAAGCTGGTTTTAGAAAAGGCAGAGGAACCAGAGATCAAATGGTCAACATCCAATGGATCATGGAAAAAGCAAGAGAGTTCCAGAAAAATATCTATTTCTGCTTTATTAACTATGCCAAAGCCTTTGACTGTGCGGATCACAATAAACTGTGGAAAATTTTGAAAGAGATGGGAATACCAGACCATCTGACCTGCCTCTTGAGAAACCTATATGCAGGTCAGGAAGCAACAGTTAGAACTGGACATGGAACAACAGACTGGTTCCGAACAGGAAAAGGAGTACGTCAAGGCTGTATATTGTCACCCTGCTTATTTAACTTATATGCAGAGTACATCATGAGAAACGCTGGGCTGGAAGAAGCACAAGCTGGAATGAAGATTGCAGGGAGAAATATCAATAACCTCAGATATGCAGAGGACACCACCCTTATGGCAGAAAGTAAAGAAAACTAAAAAGCTTCTTGATGAAAGTGAAAGAGCAGAGTGAAAAAGTTGGCTTAAAGCTCAACATTTAGAAAACTAAGATCATGGCATCCCATCCCATCACTTCATGGGAAATAGATGGGGAAACAGTGGAAACAGTGTCAGACTTTATTTTTTGGGGCTCCAAAATCACTGCAGATGGTGACTGCAGCCATGAAATTAAAAGACGCTAACTCCTTGGAAGGAAAGTTATGACCAACCTAGATAGCATATTGAAAAGCAGAGACATTACTTTGCCAACAAAGGTTCGTCTAGTCAAGGCTATGGTTTTTCCAGTGGTCATGTATGGATGTGAGAGTTGGACTGTGAAGAAGGCTGAGCGCCGAAGAATTGATGCTTTTGAACTGTGGTGTTGGAGAAGACTCTTGAGTCCCCTGGACTGCAAGGAGATCCAACCAGTCCATCCTAAAGGAGATCAGTCCTGGGTATTCACTGGAGGGACTGATGCTGAAGCTGAAACTCCAATACTTTGGCCACGTCATGCGAAGACCTGACTCATTGGAAAAGACCCTGATGCTGGGAGGGATGGGGGGCAGGAGGACAAGGGGACGACAGAGGATGAGATGGCTGGATGGCATTACCGACTCGATGCACATGAGTTCGAGTAAACTCCGGGAGTTGGTGATGGACAGGGAGGCCTGGTGTGCTGTGATTCATGGGGTTGCAAAGAGTCGGACATGACTGAGCGACTGAACTGAATTGAAATTCAAAAAATTTCCCTTTTAACCATTGTAATGCATACAGTTCAGCAGTGTTCATTTCACATAGTTGCACAACATTTCTAGAACTTTTTCATTTTGTAAAAATGAAAACTCTATGCCCACTGAACAGCTGCCCCTTGCCCCTGTGGAGGTATTCTTTTTTTTAAGGGATGTGTACAGACAATTGATACTTCACCTTGAGGATCAAGAGAGTTCCTCAAATAGAATTAAATTATTAAAATTAAAATCTGTACCACGAACAGAAAAAAAATATCAATCGTAATCATAGTAGCCACCATTTATTTTATACATAATACTGTGTGGCATACTACTAATTGCTTCATGTGAAATTTAATCCCAATAAGTTATGCATGAGGAAAAATGCAGTCAAATCCCTTGCCCAAGGTCATTAACCAATGAAGCAAGGATTCGAAACAGGTATGTCCACTCCAGTGCTCAAACCCATACTTTTAACAGCAATGCTATCATGTCCCTGCACAAGGATCACTGATTCACATAGGTCAGCATATATGAACATCAAAAAAAAAGAACATCAAATCACAAGAGAAAACATTTTAATATGAATCAGCTTTTATAATACACAACATATTTGAACCTAAAAGGCATAGTATTCTTCCCCTATGGAAATAATACTCAGCATAAAAAAGTCTTTTGAAGGCTGGAACTATTTTTTACTTAAGTACTTACTGTACCTTACTCTTAAGTGAATTAGTGGTGCTTTACTTAACTGCCAGGTAATAGAATAAAAACAGGAACTTTCAACTTCTAATGAAAACCAAGTCCCCAAAGAAAATACACCTGCAGATCCGGAAGGTGGAGGAGCTCCAGAGCGCTGCCATTCTGTTGCTTCTGCAGCCAGCCTCCGGATGTATTGTTCATTCACTGACAACAGGATGTTTTCTGGTTTAATGTCAGTGTGGATGATACGGCACTTGGTGTGTAAATAATCCAGACCCTGTAACACCTGAATGGGAACAGAACAGTAGACTTACAAACACTGAATACAAGTCTTCCTGGAGAAGAAAAAAGCTACAATACAACACTGTGAAAAATAAAGATATAAAAATGATATGGTAGTTTCCTACAGAGAAGAAAGCTTTTTCTTTTTTTTAAAGAACTTCCCCAGAAAGATTAATTTTAAACTATAAACAAAGGAAAGAGTTTATTTGCAATGAAATGTTCTTTCAAGTTTTACAGAGTTAATTCTATTTGAAGATATTCTTTAAGTACATTATAGAGACTGAGAATAAATGGTTGACATGTCCTTTAACTACTGAAATGTAGGTGACGATGAAAGAGATTTAAGTATGTTTAAATTTAAATTTCCTTATTGAAGAACTGAGGTCTTGTGCTTCCCAGTTTGGCGCTCTGTCCAACAAAACACATTAGTTAAACAAACTGTTTGCCACTGAAGTATTACTACTTTCCTGATGACAAAACTCCTTTACTGTATATTGAAAGCTGTTTATGAGAAAATGCTCATGAATAATGTAAAGAGCGGGATGTAATTTGACAAAGTATTCTTTATCAATATACAATCCGTTTTTGCAACCAGAACTTCTAGATAACAGTCCAAAATTCTAAAATCAGGCATTAAACACAGCTCTCCATCTAATAATTAATACGGAAGATGAACCTGGGGGAAATGGTTGTGCTAAAACATTTAAAAACAAACGCAATAAACCAATAAACCCTAGAGGCTGAATAAACAATTTCAGCAATTTAAGAAACTTAGTTTTAGAAGTAAAAATTCTATTGGAAATAGGAAACTCCAGACACTTTAAGAAACTAAAAAAATTACCACATGCAAACTATTATGTATAAAATAAATAAGCCACAAGGATATATTTTACAACACAGGGAATATAGCAAATATTTTATAACTATAAATAGAGTACAACCTTGAAAAAATAGAAAATAGTAGGATACATACTTGCTGAATAATTTTTTTGACACAAGGCAGAGGAAGCCCTTGATAATTGGACTTGATGATCCACTTGAGTAGATGATGCCCCAGAACTTCAAATACCATGCAGATATCTAGGAGTTTGTTAAGGAGGAAAACGGAGACAGAAGAAAAGGGCAAGACAAGCTGTGCTCCACCCCAAGGAAATTATTATTGTATTCTTTCAGTATAAAAAGTTACAGCGCTTTACCTGAAAAAAAATCTAGCTGTCAATATTATGAAATTTCAAAGGTTAATATTTTGTCACCAAAAATACCCAAAATATGGAAAACTTGGGGGGGGAGCTGGTTTATCAGTAAAACTATGCATCTAAACAGTGATTAAAATAAGAGTGAAATATGTACATAAAGCTAGTGAGAGCACTAGGCTTAAGGTGTTGATCAGCTTCTTCCCTAATGTCAGAACTAATGTCCAGGGTAACAACTCCAACTCTCCTAGTATCAGAGCAAGGAAAAATAAATTCTGCTTTAGCTACAGAAAACAATATACCAGAACAACCTAAAAAATGTAAATATCAGCATTTTTAAAGAACAAGAAGCTGACTTGCTTTATCCTCTGCAGTGCACAAACCTGACCTTGGTGCCACTGCCACGTGTGCTGTGTGAGCACCCAGAATCCCACTGCATGACAGGAATACTCTGCGGACCTGTAGTGCTAGGGCCAGGGCACTGCGGGGATTTTAGTAGGAAGATGTTGTCTTTTCGACAGAAGTTTCTATATAAGTTGGAAAGTCAAGACATTTGTATGTAATAATGATCCAGTGTTTTAAAATAGACTTCTATTTTAAATAAGATTCTCCACTAAAGGAAAACCTGGACTCCTTAAAAAGGCCCAATCCAGGGCCTTTTGGCAACCTGGAATACCTTGCTGTGCCTACAGTAAGGGAACACATCAAGAGAAAATAAAAACCAGCTTGAAGAAACCACGGGCCGAAGTTGAGAACATTTTGCAGAGTGAAGTTATGAATTTGCTTAAACTAAAAACAAAATGAATCCAAACAAGATACTAAAATAAGGGTGTGTTCAAAATGTCTTCTTTAGAGAAAAAGTCAATTAATAAATATATAAAGTATGACAGAAATAAAAGTTGCCATTTTACAATCACTACAGTAATAACTGAACTGTTTCAGGTAAGAATCAATGAATACTAAAACTATTGATAAAGTCTGCTGGGAGAAAGAATTCTCATGGAGTTACCCTATGACCCCACAGACTGCTTACTAATTATAAAAGGAAAAAGGTACTTTTAAACAGGGAAATCCAGAAGACTCTGCCTTAACCAAGTGATCAAACATATTATCACCAATGATAAACACAAATTCACATCATGTACCCTCTGATGTAATACAATGAGAAAGAATGTAGTATCAGATCAGATCAGATCAGATCAGTTGCTCAGTCGTGTCCAACTCTTTGAGACCCCATGAATCGCAGCACACCAGGCCTCCCTGTCCATCACCAACTCCCGGAGTTCACTCAGACTCACGTCCATCGAGTCAGTGATGCCATCCAGCCATCTCATCCTCTGTCATCCCCTTCTTCTCCTGCCCCCAATCCCTCCCAGCATCAGAGTCTTTTCCAATGAGTCAACTCTTCGCATGAGGTGGCCAAAGTACTGGAGTTTCAGCTTTAGCATCTTTCCTTCCAAAGAAATTCCAGGGCTGATCTCCTTCAGAATGGACTGGTTGGATCTTCTTGCAGTCCAAGGGACTCTCAAGAGTCTTCTCCAACACCACAGTTTAAAAGCATCAATTCTTCGGCACTCAGCCTTCTTCACAGTCCAACTCTCACAACCATACATGAACACAGGAAAAACCATAGCCTTGACTAGATGGACCTTTGTTGGCAAAGTAATGTCTCTGCTTTTGAATATGCTATCTAGGTTGGTTATAACTTGCCTGCCAAGGAGTAAGCATCTTTTAATTTCATGGCTGCAGTCACCATCTGTAGTGATTTAGCCCAAAAAAATAAAGTCTGACACTGTTTCCACTGCTTCCCCATCTATTTCCCATGAAGTGATGGGACGGGATGCCATGATCTTAGTTTTCTGAATGTTGAGCTTTAAGCCAACTTTTTCACTCTCCACTTTCATCAAGAGGCTTTTGAGTTCCTCTTCACTTTCTGCCATAAGGGTGGTGTCATCTGCATATCTGAGGTTACTGGTATTTCTCCCTGCAATCTTGATTCCAGCTTGTGCTTCTTCCAGCCCAGCGTTTCTCATGATGTACTCTGCATATAAGTTAAATAAACAGGGTGACAATATACAGCCTTGACGTACTCCTTTTCCTATTTGGAACCAGTCTGTTGTTCCATGTCCAGTTCTAACTGTTGCTTCCTGACCTGCATACAGATTTCTCAAGAGGCAGGTCAGGTGATCTGGTATTCCCATCTCTTTCAGGATTTTCCACAGTTTATTGTGATCCACACAGTCAAAGGCTTTGGCATAGTCAATAAAGCAGAAATAGATGCTTTTCTGGAACTCTCTTGCTTTTTCCATCATCCAGTGGATGTTGGCAATTTGATCTCTGGTTCCTCTGCCTTTTCTAAAACCAGCTTGAACATCTGGAAGTTCACGGTTCATGTATTGCTGAAGCTTGGCTTGGAGAATTTTGAGCATTATTACTAGCGTGTGAGATGAGTGCAATGGTGCGGTAGTTTGAGCATTCTTTGGCATTGCCTTTCTTTGGAATTGGAATGAAAACTGACCTTTTCCACTCCTGTGGCCACTGCTGAGTTTTCCAAATTTGCTGGCATATTGAGTGCAGCACTTTCACAGCATCAGCTTTCAGAATTTGGAATAGCTCAACTGGAATTTCGTCACCTCCACTAGCTTTGTTCGTAGTGATGCTTTCTAAGGCCCACTTGACTTCACATTCCAGGATATACCTGACAAAAATGATTAATGAATTTAATCATGAGCAAACAATCAGGCAAATCCAAATTAAGGAACAATACAACTGGCCTGGCTTCTTTGAGGTCAGTAGGGGGTGGTGGTGGTGAATGCATGAAAGAAACTGTTCTCAATTCAAGATTTAAAAATGGACATGTTCATTTCAGTTTAGTTGCTCAGTTGTGTCTGACTCTTTGCGACCCCATGATCCGCGAACACCAGGCCTCCCTGTCCATCATCAACTCCCAGAGTTTACCCAAACTTGTGTCTTTTGACTACCTTAGAAAATACAATCAAAATTATAGTGAGATATCATTTCAAACTCACCAGAATGACTAAATTAAAAAGATTAGGGTTTCTCTGGTGGCTCAGTGGTAAAGAATGTGCCTGCCAATGCAGGAGACATGAGCTCAGTCCCTGGTCGAGGAAGATCCCACATGCTGTGGAGCAACTGAGCCCGAGCGTCACAACTATTTAGCCTGTACTCTGCAGCCTGGGAACCACAACTGCTGAAGCCTGCATGCCCCAGAACCTGTTCTCTGCAATAAGAGGCCACTGCAGTTGAGAAGCCTGGACACTGCAACAAAGAGGAGCCCCTGCTTGCCACCAGCTACACAAACACCTGTGTAGCAAAGAAGATCCAGCAGAGTGAAAAACACGATTAAATGTAGGGGAGGATATGGAGCAACTGGAGCTCCCATGCTGCACTAACAAAAGTGTAAAATGGTACAACTGCTTTGGAAAACTGGTCAGTAATTTCTTAAGAGTTAAACATGTGTCTAGGAAGTTCTTTAGTCAAGATAGAGTAACAGGGACTGGGTTTACCCTCTTGCTTTAAGCAACAACAACAAAATCAAGCAAAATACATAAAACAACAGATTTAACGACCTTGGATATCAGGCAAAGAAGACAGTGATGTCTGACAGATTACTGTCTTCTTACTGTCTTGAGACTTTTCAGGCAAACCCCTTGAGTTAAACAGATGGAACTAGTCTTGGGAGATCAAGGCAGCAGCTATGGTTCACAGAACAAGGTACTAGAGAGGAGAGAGCTGTAGAGAAAGAGAGCCCTGAAGATCTGCAATGCGGTCCGCCTCACACATTCAGCAGAGCGGTAATCAGCACAGGCATATGAGGAAACTACTGGGGGGGAGCCATCTGAAAGGACTCGAGGGAACAGTGCCCAGCATCCCCACAGGGCTCCAGCCAGGAGGACTAGGCAACTTCAGTTACAGGCGAGAAATAAACCCACACATATGTGATCAATTAACTTACAACAAAGGAGCCAAGAATATACAATGGGGACAGTAACTTCAATAAGTCATGCTGGGAAAACTGAACAGCCACCTGAAAAAGGATGAAACTAGATCATTATCTTATACTATATCCCAAAATCAACTCAAAATGTATTAAAGACCTGAACATAAGACCTGAAACAATAAAACTGTTAAAAGAATACACAGGTGGTAAGCTCCTTGACATTGGTCTTGGCGATGATATTTTGGATCTGACACCAAAAACAAAGTCAACAAAAGCAAAAATGAACAAGAACTATTTCAAACTAAAAATCTTCTGCAGAAAAAAAGGAAACAAAATGAAAATGAATAGGCCACCTATGGAATGGGAAAAATACTTAAAATCAAAGATCTGACAAGGAGTAAATAAAAAATATAAAAAAGCTCCTATGACTCAACAGGGGGAAAAGATCTCAGTCTGATTAAAACAAGAATCTGAACACATTTTTCCAGAGAAGACATACAGATGGCCAACAGGTACATGAAAAAGAGTTTGATATCACTAATCACCAGGGAAATGCAAAATAAATAGCAAGACACAGAAGCAACCTAAGTGTCCACTGATGGATGAATATAAAGAAAATGTGGTCTACATAGACAATGGAATATTATTCAGCCATAAGATGGAAACCCTGCCATTTGTGACAACATGGATGGACCCTGAGGTTGTTATGCCAAATGAAATAAGATGACTGTATGATCTCACTTATATGTGGAATCTAAAACCAAAATAAGACAAACGCAGACACAGTAAACAGACCAGTGGTTGCCAAAGGTGGGAGGTGGGGGAAATGGGTCATGGTGGTCAGAAGGTACAAACTTCTGGTTCTAAGATGAGTAAGTACTGAGTATGTAAGGTATAGGATGGTGACTGTACTTAATAATATTGTATATTTGAGAATTGCTAAGAGTTCTCAACACAAGAAAAACATGTAACTGTGTGGTGATGGCTGTTAACTTACTATGGTAATCATTTTGCAATGTATACATCTATTAAATCATTATGCTGTATACCAAAAACTAATACAATGTTGTATATCAATTATGAACAGAAAGTGAAAGTCACTCAGTCTTGTCAGCTCCAAAACCCCATGGACCATAGCCCACGAGGTTCCTCTGTCCATGGGATTTTCCAGGCAAGAAACTGGAGTGGGTAGCCATTCCCTTCTCCCGACCCAAGGATCGAATCCAGGTCTCCTACATCGTGGGCAGATTCTTTACCATATAAGCCACCAGGAAAGTCAATTAAAAAAAAAAAAAAAAAACCTGGAAAAATTCATAGTTATGGGGCATTTGGCAGAATATTTAGGAAAACCTTGCCTCAGTGGAAGGAATGATTAGTCCTCAGTTCAGTTCAGTTGCTCAGTCGTGTCCGACTCTCTGCGACCCCATGAATCACAGCATGCCAGGCCTCCCTGACCATCACCAACTCCCGGAGTTCACTCAAACTCATGTCCATCAAGTCGGTGACACCATCCAGCCATCTCATCCTCTGTCGTCCCCTCTTCCTCCTGCCCCCAATCCCTCCCAGCATCAGAGTCTTTTCCAATGAGTCAACTCTGCATGAGGTGGCCAAAGTACTGGAGTTTCAGCTTTAGCATCAAAGGATGATTAGTCCTAGCCATCTAACAAATCATAAAGGTAAAATCTGAAAAGGATCAAACTGTTTCCTGGCAATAATTGCATTGCAGAACAAAGCTCAAGATTTAAAGGAACACAAAATATCCAACAGCCAACAAGGTAAAAATCACAATGTCTCAATGAAAGACTACCAGGCAACAAAGATGCAGGAAATTGTATCTGAAAATTAGAATGATCAATAATTTAAAACTGACCCAGAACTGGCCCACTTGTTAGAATTAGCAGACAAGGAAATTAACAGTCATAGTCATTCCATATGTTGAAGAGATACAAAAGATTTAAAAAAAGAGAGAGACCCAGAGAAGAGGTGGTGTATACATATTAATATAAAAACAATGAAACCTTGCCATCTGTGAAACAGATGAACCTAAAGGGTATGCTTCTAAGTGAAATAAGTGAGACAAACACTGTACAATTTCACTTAATAATGTGGAATATCAAAGACAAAAACAAATAAACAAACACCAGAAAACAGAGTTATAGATACAGAGAACAAACAGGTGGTTGCCAGAGGGAGGATGGTTGGAGGAGGGAAAAAAAAAAAGGTGAGACCGATTAGGAACACACTTTCAGTTGCAAAATAAGTGAGTCATGGGTGTGAAATGTACAGTGTGGAGAACATAGTCAACTTTTAACATCTCTATGATAATATAACCTTAGTAGACTTATCACAGTGTGTGTGATAATTATCAAATTATATTTCAATAAAACTGGAAGAAAAAGAGAGACCCAAACTGAACTTCTGAGATGAAAAGCAGCAAGTGAGAGATGAAAAATACCGTGGATGGGATAAATGGCAGATCAGGCACTGCAGAATGAGATTAGTAAACTCAAAAGTACAGCAATAGAAACTATCCAAAATGAAACACATAAAGAAAAGTAATTCAAACAAACCCACAGACCCACAAGAGTAAGCTGTAAAGGCAACTTCTAAGTGACACAAAAAAAGGGAGGGGAGGAAGAGAATGAAGGTACTTGCTCTTTGCAGAGGATTGACAAATCATACAAGTGACGGCCGTAACCAACCCGTAGCAAACTGTGTGCTGTGCTTCAATTCTGTCCATTTCCCACTAAAAGGAATTAGGGCTTTGCAGATAAATGGCTGACCCCAGGTCTGGGATAGTAAATATACAAAATGAGACTGCAACATTTTGATGTGCCAAATAATAAAGGAACTGTTAAAAACTTTATGTGACTCTTGACTGAAGTTAAGAATTAAAAAAAGAGCCCTTGTCCCGCCCTTGGCGGGCGGCTACGGCCAGGGCCGCCTGGGGTCCGGCCCGGCAGGTGGCGGAGCGCAGGGACGGGATGGCGGCGGCCGAGCCCGTGAGCTGCGCACCGCCCGGGGCCGGCAGTAGCCGGCACAAGAAGAGCCTGGGGCTGCTCACCGCCAAGTTCGTGTCGCTGCTGCAGGAGGCCAAGGACGGCGTTCTGGACCTCAAGGCGGCTGCAGATTACTTTGGCTGTGAGGCAAAAAAGAAGAATTTATGATATCACCAATGTCTTGGAAGGAATTGACTTAATTGAAAAAAAGTCAAAAAACAGTATACAATGGAAAGGGGTAGGTGCTGGCTGTAATACTAAAGAAGTCATAGATAGATTAAAATATCTCAAAGCTGAAATTGAAGATCTAGAACTGAAGGAAAGAGAACTTGATCAGCAGAAGTTGTGGCTACAGCAAAGCATCAAAAATGTGATGGACGACTCCATTAATAATAGATTTTCCTATGTAACTCATGAAGACATCTGTAATTGTTTTAATGGTGATACACTTTTGGCCATTCAAGCACCTTCTGGTACACAACTGGAGGTACCTATTCCAGAAATGGGTCAGAATGGACAAAAGAAATACCAGATCAATCTAAAGAGTCATTCAGGACCTATCCACGTGCTGCTTATAAATAAAGAGTCCAGCTCATCTAAGCCCGTGGTTTTTCCGGTGCCCCCCTCAGACGACCTCGCGCAGCCTCCCTCTCAGCCTCCTACCCCAGTGCCTCCACACAAGCCCAGCTCGGCCGTCCAGAGCCTGCCTGAGCCACCTGTCTCTGAACGAAGCCAGCCTCTCCAGCACACGCCAGCCACCGACTTGTCTTCAGCAGGATCTATTAGTGGAGATATCATTGATGAGTTAATGTCTTCTGATGTGTTTCCGCTCTTACGGCTTTCTCCGACCCCAGCAGATGACTACAACTTTAATTTAGATGATAATGAAGGCGTTTGTGATCTGTTTGATGTTCAGATACTAAATTATTAGATTCCATGGAAACTTGGGACTGTTATCTACCTCTAACTGTGTAACATTTTAGACTTCTTAATAACCTAAGTATTTAAAATAATGAATGTAACACCTTTTTAGTTCACTGATTCTGAAATGTTCTTCCCTAATACTTTATTTTTGCTTCACAAAACTTCAACCATAAAAACAAAGGATTCTGACTGTTTCAGGAGAAAAAATGATTTCATATCCACCAACCCTCCACACCCTCAAGTAATTACTTTCTGAAATTTCAACTTTTCTTCCCATTCTGAACCCTTCTGTTTTCTTCCCCTTATATGAGAAGAAAGTTAAAGTAGACTTCAGGTCATGCGAAACAAGAAAGTTGGCCAAGGGCTCATCACTTGTTCTGTCTTCCACTTGTACTGCCACAAGACTGTCCATGTTCCTTTGTGTCCTCCAATCCAGACATTCACTGCCACTTATAACATGAAGGGTGTAAACTAGGATATATTAACTGTTTCAGTGAACAGAGTTTGTGAAGTGCCTTCTGTTTTAGCACTTTAAGTTTATCACATTTTGTTGACTTCTGACATTCCACTTTCCTAGGTTATAGGAAAGATCTGTTTATGTAGTTTGTTTTTAAAATGTGCCAATGCCTGTACATTAACAAGATTTTTTAAATAAAATTGTATAAAAGATTAAAAAAAAAAATTAAAAAAAGAAAAAGAGACATCTAGAGACACTGAAACACTGACTACATAAAGGGACTAAGAAACTGGTCCCCAATTTTTTTATGAAAAATAACTATGTTGGGGTTATATTTTAAGAGTCTCTGTCTTTTGGAAATACTTTCTAAAATAATTATGGATGAAATAACATATTTAAGACTGGTCACAAAATTATCAGGAGATACAGACAAAACAATATTGGTTATGAGTTGATAAATTTGAGAATGGGTAATGGATCTCTGAGGATTCAAACTATTCTATTTCTGTATATACGAAATATACCAAAATAAGATATTTTAGAATGCAGATTGCTTAAACAAACAAACCAGAAAAGAGAATTTTAAGTTCCTAGCTTTATTATCGGAGAAGGCAATGGCACCCCACTCCAGTACTCCTGCCAGGAAAATCCCATGGATGGAGGAGCCTGGAAGGCTGCAGTCCATGGGGTCGCTGAGGGTCGGACACGACTGAGCGACTTCACTTTCACTTTTCACTATGATGCATTGGAGAAGGAAATGGCAAGCCACTCCAGTGTTCTTGCCTGGAGAATCCCAGGGACGGGGGAGCCTGGTGGGCTGCTGTCTATGGGGTCGCACAGAGTCGGACACGATGAGGTGACTTAGCAGCAGCAGCTTTATTATTAACTTTCCTTTGAGAGAAGCATTACAATTTAACAACAGTGTTGTTTTAATTTGCAAATAGTGATATAAAAATGATCAAACATTTAATAGCTTAAAAACAAAAGAACTGGGTGAAACAGCAAAAGGATATGTGAAAAAAAATTTTGTGGGAGATGGTGTAAAGAAAAAAGGCTGAAAATTAATTAAGAGCCACACTTAGAGTGTCTTATGAACAAGAAGAGCTAGCAAAAGAGGTAAAATACACACCAGAAAAAAAAAGTACCCTAAAACATAGTAGGTCACATAGGTGGCCAAAAAATGACACTGACCCATGTTAATATTATGTAAAGATCAGCTGTTACTTCTTAATCACTCTTCTCCCCTCACCACCCATGGAAGTAGAACGAACGCATTTATACTGAAGTCTATGACTAACTTCTAGTTCAGAGTCCTTGTGATACTTCAAAATGAGAAAGGACAGTGCTCCAGAGAAAAAGCAGTATACCCAGATACAAAGAAAATCACAGATATGTGGCTCCATACAGTTATACCTATGTTGTGAAAAGAGATGAGAGGCAGGAGAATGACATAATTCATTAAACCTTAACTCAGTGCTCTGCGTTTTATCCTTTTCAACCTCTAGACGCAGCAAATAATGCCTTAACTGAGACAGTTGGGAGACAAGTAGGAGGAAGGGCAGAGAGAAATGGCTAAGGATAAAGGGAGAAATTAGTAAAATAGGAACTCAGTGGACAGAAACTACAGAGAAACCATACGGTGATGTTTAGAAAACATCTTAGAACTTGAAATTCAAAATCTATTAAGATATTTCAATAATTAAAAAAAAAAAAAAAAAAAACTCTTCTTGCTTAGGGTCAAAAAAAGGTACTCTGCATTACTAAGGAGATTATACAGACTATTTCTACAGTTTTACTATAATGTTCCCAAATTAAGAGAGAAATTTGGCACAATGACAAACATTACAAGGTCAAGTAATAGGGAAACAGAATCCAACAGCCATCACAATATCCTATATGGTTTATTTCTTGGTTTGCCTCCCTAATTCTTTGAAAAAATGTGTGCACACACACACACACATAGTAAGTCACCTATGAAATGACCACAAGACATAAACTGATGATTCATATGGCATGATTCTTGTATCTGTATTCCTTAGAGATGGAAGGCAGAGGGCTATGATTTATACTTCTCCAAGGAAATAACTGAAAACTAACTTCAGAATGACAGATAAAATCCTCATGGTATCACTTGTTCTCTCTCCTTTCTTATGCTTTCTCCATGTGTTTTAGTTCAAATCTCTTAAACCACAGTCCACATGATACTACAGAGCCCTACGTAGCCCATTTCCTTTAACAAATCACTGGCTACAGTGTGTGTTAAGAGAAGCTAGACATGCAGGGAAAGTAGAATGATTCATGAAATCTTTCCTTACACATTTTTAAACACTTTTAAAAACAGTTTTAGACTCTCCAATCCAAGTGAAATTCATCTTTTATTCTGAAAAATTTGCTAGGCCTTTACAACCATAGCTGTTGCAACAATCTTTCAATCAGCTCTTTGCATGTCACACTGATATTAACTTAAGGGGGCAGGGGGGGGAACAGCTAACATTTCTTCCAACTTTAAAATTCTAAAATTTCAGATCAAAACATAAAACTAGTAGTTTTTTCATTACGACAGAATATGAACAATTACATTTAGATTTTAAGCATAATCTACATATACAGCCTCTTAAATACTGAGATAATAAAGTGCACTGAATTCTTATTTAACCTACTATTTCTCAATAATTCATTAAAATCTGTGTTAATTGATAAAATAGAAACTTTACTTAGTATTAGTACTACAAGTCTTTCTTTTTAAAGTTTCTTTTGACTTCAGTTTTAATTTGCCTGAAAAAAGGAAAAAGTGTAAAGCAATAGCTTTAAAAAACACACCATACAAAAGATAGACATGATTCACAATGTGTTCAAAAGTTTACAATAAAATAAAAACATTTTGATTATAGTTTGAGAAAAGAGACCAATGCAAATCTCATTCCTTTCTTTGAAATAAAGTTATTTCATGATTTGTTTTCAAAATAGGTTCTAAAAAGGATACGTGTTCCATTAACTCCTGATATTTTAAAGTCATCTAGTAGTTGAACAACCATTTCTCTATTTGGATCATTAGGATCTGAATTACGAACCTGTAATAGGGAAGACAATATTTAAACAAAGGGAAAGCACAGAAATAAACCAAATGGTGAGGGAGGGGATACCAGCAGCATATGTAACAATGGATTACTTCAGAAAAGAGCTTATACAAATCTGTAAGACAAACATAAAATTTTAATAGCTCAAAGAACTTAATAAAAACAGTTCACAAAAGAAAATACAATCAACAAAGATTGTATTATATAGTTACTGTTCTAATTATAACATTTTGCTACTTACTCCCAAATTAACTGCTAGTTACCAGGCCAGGAAGAATTCAGGAGCTTTTGCATGATGCAAATCAACCATAGCACTAACCATACTGCTTATTCAGCCTTCATTTTTTTCATAGAAAAACCTCTCAGGGAAGGAAGCAGTACCCTGATTTACTTTGGGGCATGAGCTCATCTTGTTACAGACTAGCACATTGAAAGTACTTTCCTGAAGCTCTCTTGGTCTAGCATCCTTGCTTTTCTGAATGAAAAATCTAAGGCTCAGAGGAAATAAAAAGATGAGTTGAGGATATATTCAGATAGAGCCAGTCCTAAAAACTCATGTCTTCTCACTTGGGATTCAAGCTTCTTCTACCTCACTGACATTTCCGAATTTTTAAGAAAACTGAAAATAAGTTCTTGAAAATATTTACCTAAGTTTCCAAGTAACATAAGGGACTTAATAACTACAGTGCTTATTTTTATATTAAATATTTTTAAAGACTTTAAAACAAAACAGAAGTTATATATTTATTCACACTTCTTTTATTTTAACCATGACAGGAAAGAAAACCTGGCACATAAAACATGCTCAATAAACATTTTTATTTGCAAGGTTTTTTTTCAGTGTGCATGTACAGGGAGAGTTGCCATCACAGCATATTCTACCAGTTCCCTACCAAATACACAGAATGTGTAAATACTGTCTTCTTCTACCTCTGTAAGGATACTGGAACTTTACAGTAAAACTTAGCCATATCAAAAAGTATGTATTTGGTATGTCTTAACTTGAATAAAACTTTATTTATAACGTAGCTCACACATACAATCTAATACTTACTGATTTCAGCAACCGGATTTCATCAAGTGCAGTTTCAGTATAATGTTCAGCACTTTTAACTACTTTCATTGCCACGAACTTCTTTCCCCTAAGAAACAAATACAGGCAATTAAGACTAAATGTCTTACCTTTCAGTTTCGCTAAGATTTAACCATAACTGGGAGACAGTGATAGAATGTATATTGATTTCATGTTTCCCTGGTATTCAAACACAAAGAACTATTTCTGTGGGATCATCTGCACCTGTTAATAGCACTAACTGGCCATATTGAACTTATAAGAAGAAGAAAATCTGTTCCTAGATAATGTCAATCATCAAAACATTTTCTCTGAGTTAAAATCCACTTTCTGAATGCTCCATGAACCCATGTAAAACCATGAAATGGAGATAAGTAAGGGGGGAAACTTCACCAAATCAGAAGTATTCTGTATACTTATATAGTAAAACCTAAAAGGTTAAAAGCTATAATATTATACTTTCCTCTAAGAAGCCAGAAGAAATACTTGGGTAAAAAACTGATAAAAATAGTGCATAGATAGCAATTGCTGTCTCATCAAAGATAGAAGATACACTTTAAGGTAAACATCCAATGTTAACTGCCTGTGATTTTTATGTAGAGGTTTTAGACATATGGCTGTATGGCTGAGCAAATCTGTTATAGAAACAAAACACAAGAAAATAATTTCACACAGGTTGGTCTAGGATACCATCTAAAAATTTAGCTCTATTCCAGTGGGAAAAACTATGAACTAATACACTATACTTTCTTTGAGTATCTGTAATGTTTTGAATTTGGGAGTTTCAAGAGCTTTACTGATAATAATTCAATCTTGTGTCTCCTCTAAGGTGCTGCTTCACCAGAGGAAAGTCATTTGCCCAAGAATATAAAGATTATCAACTATAAGATTTTTATTAAGAAATCAGTCTAGAGCTAGACTAAAAGTGGAAAATTAAACACAAACATTTAGGAACCACCTAATCCTCTTGTACTAAAACTTACTGAATATCCCATGATAGCCACACAGTTGAAAAGTGTCCCCAGCCCAACTTTCGGATCACATGATATCTCCCATTGAACAGATCTCCAATTTTCACAAGATGGTAACCTCCTGGAAGAAACAACAGAGGGAAAGAATCACTTACTTAGGAAAAAAAAAATCTCACATTTTCCAACATTTATACATCTTCAGCAAATAAAAATGGTTTCTTTTAATACAATCAATTCAACAAAAGAAAATTTTAAATCAAGTCAGCAACACAGTATTATTGAGCTCATGTTAACTTGAAAAAAAAATTACTTTTCCAAAACACAGCACAACGAAACAAACCAGAAGACCAGAAAAGGCTGATAACAGTGGCAGGAATCAAAGGATTTAAACACCTATCTCTGCCTGCTGAGAAGAACCAAGTTCTCCTCAATGGTAAGATACATTCTGTTACAAGATCCAATCCTACCCAAGAATCCTGGAATGTTTTGTAAAAGAAACAAAATACATCAGGCAATCTTATGCCATGGTTTTTAAGTATCCGTAATTCTAATACAATGTAGCTGAGCAATCATCACTTTAGAAAAGAGTAGAGAAAATGTGTTTTTCAAAAGTCTACATACCAAATCTTATCACTGTTCACTTCTGGATGATAGCATTATAGATAACTTTTGTTTTCTTTTTGTTTAATATATTTCTGAAATTTTTTAAGGAAAATATGCACTATCATTTTTTAAGGAAAAAGAGAGTAGATACATTTAACTTAAACTAAGCTTTAATTAAGTCAAACTAAAAGGAAATACTAATTCCTATACTTAGAGAAAAGGATGCAATAAGCAGAAAGCATTAACACCATTTATGCTGATAGATCAAATATTCAAATGAAAGAGTGTACACATGAATTATATCTTACTTGATATCTCCTCACAGAAAACCTTACCTTTGCAGTAATCATTGGGATCTTCCTGCTCATCATCATCAGATCCCAGGATCTCCTCTTCTTGCTCGGGCGGGTCACTTTCAGAGTGCGGAGCAGAGCCTCGGGGCTGAGTTTCAGATCTAAGAAATAATACAAACATGTTCATTCCATTTGAGCAGAAGAAAACAGGACCCATGAACAGATAACACAAACAGAATGTTACGCAGTGGCAGCCTAGGAAAACATTACCTATCACTTTACCTCGCGTTAGGAAAAGCCTAGTTTTAAAAAGTCAGTACATGATTAAATAAAATCTGGAAAATATATAAAAGTACAACAGGGAAAAATTACTTGAATCTCAATACTCAAAACTGCTGGTAAAACTAGATCTTCCTCCAGTAATTTGCTGTTATTTTTATTAAAAAACATACTTTATAAACAAATTTGTATCCTGCTTTTCCTATTATATTGTTAACGTTCCCCCTCATTCCTATACAATCTCTTAAATCTACTTCCTTTAGTGGTATCACTATCTACTCTGGTACATTCTGTCAGTACTAAAAATTAAAGCTGTTGAGTATTTTTAGACAATTTTTATTCTGCATTTAGAATTATTCCCCTAAACTACCAGATAAAGATAGAAACATTTTCCCTGTTTATAAAAATAACACGTTAAATATAGGAAATTTGAAAAATAATTATTTTGTTCTAAAACATCTCTATTTTGAACATATTAACACTTTGGATTATTTCTTCCCAATCTGTGCCCACAAATGTTTTTTATATAGTATGACTTTTCTGAAAGAGCTGTAATGAATTACATCTCCAGACACACATGGGCTCCGAGTATTCAAGTATTACTAAATTTCAAAAACTTGGTTTATTTGACAGGTTAAAATGTTATCTTATAATGTACTAAACACTTAAAACTGATTCCTTTCTCTACATGCCATCAATTACTTATATTAAAACTTTTAAGCACTGAGTAAGTAGTTCAGGAGGCAGAAAGACTTGGATTTGCATTCAGGCTCTGACACTTAAAAGCTGCCTGCTTCATGAAGCTTTGAGCAAAAGAAGTAGTGTCCACATCACTCTTTTCAGCAGTTGCAGGAAAAGGAATTTTAATTCCCATTTCCCAGTATTTTATTTGCATTTTCAAACCTTTTTCATCAGATTGTTTTTTTTTCCAAAAGATTCAACAGAAAAAAATTGAATAGCAAAATTAATGGGCTGCTGAGACATAACTACATTGGCAAGCATGACTAGATTTGAATTTTCAGTGGCCATTCCAACCTGCCTCACTCTTGGTACTTTCTGTCCCTCAGAGGATACACAAGTAGTTACAAAACTGCATGATTCAATTCTTAGTGAAAGCATGTCTTTGGGAAACTTACCTGGCCTACTTTCCTAAGTGGGAAAGAGTCTGAATGAACATTTCCAAATTTATTAAGACAGGTTTCTAAAACAAATTCTCTGATTTCAAACTTGTTGTCTTACAATTTTTATTTTAAGAACTGTAATTGAAAAATTTTTGAAAAGCAGTGAAATATTGAGTTGTGAAAAACGGACATGCAATTCCCACTTTTTTCTCTTGAATGTTCCTTTTCTACAGACTCTTGTATTGTTTCAATGATGTACTGCCTTCTTTCATCTTTAGGACAGGATTTATAGTCTCTAAGTTTCCTTTAGATCCTTGTATTATCTTGGCTTTCTCAAACCACCCATGTTTTACTAAGCCATGGTTTTACACATGATGTCAATCAATGAACATCAGACAACTCAATAAAAGCCTCTGCCAGAAAAAGACAAAAACCCAAAAAAGAAAGAAAATTTGAGAAAACAGAGACAGTTACTATTAGACAGTGAGGAAAAGATGATAACATGATTAAAGAGTTCAATATCACTGTAACTTTGATTGATGGTTGTTATAATAGTATAAAATTTCTGAAGAAATATTACAGAAAGAATTTCAGCTTATTAACACTTGAAACTAAAAACCAGTCTTCCTAGAACAAAAAGGGAGAGTTCTAAAATAGTTTCAGTCCGTGCTTTAAAACTTTTCATACCTATCAATATTTCATGTCACAAGTATATGCTATTTATATTTAGAAGAAAAACCATTGTTATCAGTAGTTTAAAGCTCTCAAAGCATACAAAATTTAACCCAGTACATCTACAAAATCTCCAATATAAACTGAAATGAACAACAGATCAAAATTTAATAGCAGTATGCTTCCAAAGAAGTCAAATAATCTATAACCCAATTAAAACACCAGTAATATTAGAAATAGGAATATACTTGGCTGTGGTATAGAACAGAATCAAGGCAAAAATTTGGGAAGAAAGCTGAAAGCAGTGGAAAAGCTTGACAGTTTTGCTCTCCTTATACTTCCAAGCTTGTTCTGACACAAAGTCTGGAGTGTGAATCAAGAGGTAAATAAAAGCCAAGTTAGAATGTTTTCTCTGATTTCGAAGGATCCTTTCAACTCAAGATTCCATTGGTATAATCATCACCAATCACTCAATAGCAAAACCAAAGCACTAAATAAAAATTTACTGAGTCTTTTGTAGTCAAATACTATATATTCATAATCATCATAAAGAATATGCTATTTATGAATGTTCACTTACACATTTCATGAATTCATATATTCAAATTAGCCACACAAACTCCACACTTCTACATTTTCTAAAGAATAAATGATGAAGAAATTCCTGTAGTTTAAAACAAAAAGTAAAACCAAAGAAACTGTTAAGTCCATTCTGACTCACTAAATTGGTCTATAACCTACTAGTGGGTTGCATTTGAAAACACTTTCCTGGAAGTTACTTTAACTTCTTTGTGTGTGTGTTAGTAGCTCAGTTGTGTCCGACTCTTTGTGACCCCATGGATTGTAGCCCACCAGGCTCCTTCGTCCACAGGATTCTCCAGGCAAGAGTACTGGAGTGGGTTGCCATTTCCTTCTCCAGGGGATCTTCCCAACCCAGGGATCGAACCTGGGTCTCCCACAATGCAGGCAAATTCTTTACCATCTGAGCTACCAAAGATACAATTCACATGTCATAAGTTCACCAATCTAAAGTGTACACTTCACTAGTTAAAGTATATTCAGAGTTGTGTAATCTCATTACAATTTAAATTTAGGACATTTTTATCCCCCTCCCTCCAAAAAAAGCCCCAACCCATCAACAGCTACTCACTATTACACTCTTCCCCCAGACTCTGGAAAACACTGGTCTACTTTATGTGTCTATGAATTTGCCTATTCTGTGTATTTCAGATATAGAAAACCACATACTATGTGGCCTTTGTGACTATTTTCACTTAACATGTTTTCAAGGTTTATCCACGCCATAGGGTGTTATCAGTACTTCATTACTTTTTATGGCTGAATAATATTCCATTATATAGATAGGCCAGACTGTAATTTACCCATTAATCAGTTGATGGACATCTCTACTGTTTCTATTATTTAGCTATTATGAATCTTGCTGCTATGAATGCTCCAGAAGAAGCATATGCAATTGTGTTCACAGCAGCACTGTCTGAAATAAGGAAAAGCAGAAAACAACTAAATGTCCATCAAGAGGAGAAACAGGTAAGTTATAGTATTTTGATAAAATATATCCAACAGTAAAAACGAAGATCATGGCATCCGGTCCCATCACTTCATGGGAAATAATGGGGAAACAGTGGAAACAGTGTCAGACTTTATTTTTTGGGCTCCAAAATCACTGCAGATGGTGACTGCAGCCATGAAATTAAAAGACGTTTACTCCTTGGAAGGAAAGTTATGACCAACTTTAGATAGCATATTCAAAAGCAGAGACATTACTTTGCCCACAAAGGTCCGTCTAGTCAAGGCTACAGTTTTTCCTGTGGTCATGTATGGATGTGAGAGTTGGACTGTGAAGAAGGCTGAGTGCCGAAGAATTGATGCTTTTGAACTGTGGTGTTGGAGAAGACTCTTGAGAGTCCCTTGGACTGCAAGGAGATCCAACCAGTCCATTCTGAAGGTGATCAGCCCTGGGATTTCTTTGGAAGGAAAGATGCTGAAACTCCAGTACTTTGGCCACCTCATGTGAAGAGTTGACTCATTGGAAAAGACTCTGATGCTGGGAGGGATAGGGGGCAGGAGGAGAAGGGGACGACAGAGGATGAGATGGCTGGATGGCATCACTAGCTCGATGGACGTGGGTCTGAGTGAACTCCGGGAGTTGGTGATGGACAGGGAGACCTGGTGTACTGCAATTCATGGGGTCGCAAAGAGTTGGACACTACTGAGCGACTGAACTGAACTGAGCTGAAAAATGAAGAAGTTACATCCATCAGTATGAATGAATTGCACAAACGTAAGATGGAATGCAAATAGCAAGCTGTAGAATATATACAACGTATCCCACCTTCAGAGTTTAAAAACATACAAAACAGCCAATGTGTAGTTAAAATATAAATAATTGCACAACTGCAACTAGTCAGTAAATAATTGTTGGAGCTCTGACACACAGTATGGTCATTATAGACAATAAAACTATATTACAAACATCAAAATTTCTAAGAGGCTAGATCTTAACTGCTCCTACCACTGGAAGAAATAATAAGATATAACAGACGTTAGTTAACACTACAATGTCAATCACAATGTGATATAAATTCATCAAATATGTTATACGCATTAAACGTACACAGTATTATATGCCAATCATATCTCAGTTTTTAAAAAGCTGAGTAAAAAGAAAGAATAAAGTAACAACACAAAAGAAATACAAGACAAATTCAGGATAGCTATATTCCACAAGTGAACTACTAATATAGAGATATGATCAAGGAGGAGTACACATGGCATCATATACAACAATGAGATTTTCTTAGGCTGAGTAGGAGCTACTATTATTTATTTGTTATTTTATTGTTTATACTTCAAATGTTTTATTTAAAAAAAATTGGCTCTGATTGCTTTTAAGTATGACTCCAACACATGGCTGGCTTAATGCCATTTGGCTAAATCATTATCATACATTTGGAAATCTTATTGACCTTACCCATAAACTACCCCCAAAAGTGCCTTTACACTGCCTGAGGTTGCTGCTGCTGCTGCTAAATCACCTCATCGTGTCCGACTCTGTGCGACCCCATAGACGGCAGCGCACCAGGCTCCGCCGTCCCTGGGGTTCTCCAGGCAACAACACTAGAGTGGGTCGCCATTTCCTTCTCCAATGCGTGAAAGTGAAGTCGCTCAGTCGTGTCCGACTCTTCTCGACCCCATGGACTGCAGCCTACCAGGCTCCTCCATCCATGGCATTTTCCAGGCAAGAGTACTGGAGTGGGTTGCCATTGCCTTCTCCGGCCTGAGGTTAATCATGTTTTTATCACAAAATACAAATGGAGGCAATGGGGAGAGATTCAATTGCATGCCTAATTCATGGGGAGAAAAAAGTACTTGCAAAAAATTTTTCTATAGTTTTTGTTTTTTATGCTCAGTTTTACTGAACAAAAAAAAAAAACAAAACACCTACATGGATATAACAATCATGTAGATTAAAAAACTGAAGAACCACTCCTAAAAAGCAACAAGTCCAGATAGTAAGGTCAAGTGCTACTACATTTTCAATGAAGAGTTAATTGAGTAATTCTTTTTTAAAAATTCTTTTAAAATAAAGTGTACCAGTGTATCTCTAAGAGCTAGAAAAGCTCTCCAGTTAATTTGACAGCACTAGCATAAACTGACATTCAAAGCAGAAACCCTGACATCCAAAGCAGTCGAAAGCAACTCATCTACAGAATGAGGATACTAGCTGCTGTGAGAACCTGACATTTAACATAATAATTAGCATAATCTTATTATGTATGTGTGTGTGCTGAGTCGTATCTAACTCTTTGTGATCCTATGGACTGTAGCTCACCAGGCTCATCCATCTATGGGATTTTTCAGGCAAGAATACTGGAGCGGGTTGTCATTTTCTCCTCCAGGGGATCTTCAAGAATCAGGGATCAAACCCATGTCTCCTGCATTGGCAGGTGGATTCTTGACCACTGAGTCACCTTGTACATAGGTAGTGATTAATATATATTACTTATTATTAATGCGTTTTAAAGTACAGGTACATATTTTAAAATAACTATGTTGACAAGAGTATGGAGAAACTGGAAACTTTGTGCTTTGCTGCTGAGAATGTAAAAATGCTGCAGGTGCTATGAAAAGCAGTATGGTGGGTCCTCCCCCCCTGCCCCCAGATTAAAAACAGAATCACTATATAATTCAACAATTCTACTCTGGGCATATACCTAAAGAGTTGAAAGCAAAGACTCAAAATGTTTAATGGATATATAGAGTTTCGGTTCTATGAGATGAGAAGTGTTATGGGGATGGATGGTGGTGATAGTTGTACAACAGTGTGAATGTACTTAACATGACTGAGCTGTACAGTTAAAATGGTTAAGGTGGTAGATTTTGTTATGTGTATTTTACCACAATTTGGGGATAAAAAAAATCAACATAGGAAAAAAGCAATCCCAAAACATTATGAGAGAACTTGTAACAGTGCCTTAGCATGATGCTGTGATGTCACAACAATATCTAGACTCCTAGATCTTTTAACTAAGCAGGAAATAAAGACTAAAGCAAAAAAAGTCATCACTTTATTGTTAGTTTAAAAAAAATGAATATAATTTGTAATCAATATTAACAATTAAGTAATTTACAGCACATTCAAGTAACTGGAGAGGTACTATTTAAGGAAAGTTAAGACACACCATTATGATGAAAAAAGCAAGTAACTGGATAATATATATGTGTGTGTGTGTGCTTTAATTTTTTAAAAAATGTATACAGGTACATATATTAGTAAACAAACTAAGAATTGCAAGGATACAGACAATTGTTAACAGGTTGGTTCCCCTCTTGGAAAAGAGTGAATAAAAAATTTTGTCTTATATAGTACAATTCTGAATTGTTGGCATCTTTTCCTATGAGAATTACTCAGGAAACAGCCACATCATTTCAAAATAGGCAAAATTAAAAAAAAAAAAAATTCAACTTACTGTTAGGTTGGGAAGAGTGCAGGGAGAATGGACTTCTCTCATGCTCAGCTGCTGCTTCTGTCTGGTATCATTTACTTTTAGGATAAATACCTAGCCTAACTACCCTTCCTTCCCATAGGTAAACACCTCCCTTGCATGATCCAAGCAAGATCTAGAAATCTTTAGGGAAGGAAAGAATTGATGTTGAAAGTTCTACTTCTGAAATTTTAAGCAATAAGAACCAAGCAATTGTCAGAGGGGAGTACTACCACCAAATAGGAGGCAAATGTCTGAAAATGATGTTAAAATACAGAAAAACTAAGCTAAGCCATTTACTGGCTAGGAGTGGAGAAAACAGGCAGATCCATGGAGATATACTCAGAGTCCAGCCTCACAGATTAACCGCTCTTTGTTGTTTAGTTGTTAAGTTGTGTCTGACTCTTTTGCGACCCCATGGACTGTAGCCCACCAGGCTGCTCTGTCCGTGGAATTTTTCAGGCAAGAATACTGGAGTAGGTTGCCATTTCCTTCCCCAGGGAATCTTCCCAACCCAGGGATCGAACCCATGTCTTCTGCATTGCAGGTGGATTCTTTACCACTGAGTCATCAGGGAAGCCCCATTAACCCCTCTAGATACAGCCTGGGAAGTGAGTTTGAATTTGGTTACTTACAACAAGAAGCATTTTAAATAGGTCATTTGCATAATTAGGTAATAGTCACAATAATTTTGAATGATTTCACTTATATTTATCCTAAAAATTAAGATAAGCACACACACCACACACACTTTATACCAAGGTCAATTTCTTACATATTGTTAAGAAGCAACCACTGGGGAAAACTGGACAAAGCCTCCCTGGGACCTCCCTGTCCTATCTTTGCAACTTCCTGTGAATCTGTTTTATTATAGAAAAATTAACACATACACAAAGATTTAGATATAACAATGGCTATCACAGCATTTATTAAAACAAAAAGCTAGAAACAGAAACTATAATAGACTGCACAATTACATTTATATCATCTGTTCACTCAAAGCCAATAAAACTAAAATAAAATGATAAATCTACTACAATGTAGAGACAGGGAGAGAGAGAAATGCTCTGGCAATCTAGGGGAAAAGAAAAGTGTAAGGTGACCTAAAGTGGAGAAGGGGGACAGGAACGCAGGTTGAGAAGAGGGATGGTAAAGAGGGAGGTTAACTGAAAGTCTGTATAATAAAGTTGACACTCCACACAGCAGACATCCAGATCCAGGAATCCCAGAAGGTTCCAAAGAAGACAGACCCAAAGAGATGCACACCAAAACATTCTAGCTGAAATCTCAAAAGTTAAGGACAAGGAGAAAATACTAAAAGCAGCAAGAAGAAAACAACTTGTTATGTGGCAAGGGAACCCCCATAAGATTATCAGTAGATTCTTCAACAAAAACTTTGCAGGTTAGAAGGAAATGGCCAATATGTCAAACTGCTAAAAGAAAAAACAAAAGGACAAAACCTTTTAACCAAGAATACTCTACCTAGGAAAGTGATTCAGAATTCAAGGAGATAAGAGTCTTTCAGACAAACAAAATCTAAAATTGTCCACCACTACCAAACTGGCCTTAACAAGAAATGTTACAGGGATTTCTTTAAGCCGGAAAGAAAGAATGCTAATTGGTAATAAGAAAATACATGAAAGAAGAAATCTCACTGGAAAAGTAAAAATAAAACGGACTAATCACTATTATAGCTATTAACAGTATGAGGGTTAAAAGACAAAAGTTGTGAAAATAATTATGGTAACAATAATTAAGGGATACACAAGTAAAATGTGAGATCAAAAACATAAAATGAGGGAAGGAAAGGAAAGAATAAAAATGCTGAGCTTCAAACAGGATCAAACTTAGTTGCTACTAACTTTATAAAATAGACTGTTAAATATGTAAGCCTCACAGTAACCACAAAGCAAAACCCAGAAAATTAAAAAAGATAAAGAGAAAAAAATGTAAATAACCCACTAAAAGAAGTCATCAAACCACAAAGGAAGAGCACAAGAAAAGAAATTAAGAGAGGAACTACAAAAACAGACAGTAAACAATTAACAAAATGGCAATAAGCACATACTTACCAATAATTACTTTAAATGTAAACAGATTAAATGTTCCAATCAAAAGTCAACAGAACGGCTGAGTAAATTTAAAAATAAAAAAAAGAAAAAAACAAGACCCATCTCAAGCAACTAGACTCACTTCAGATGAAACAATGCAGACAGATTGAAAGTAAAGGGATAGAAAGATATTCCATCCAAATGAAAACCAAAATAAAGCTGGAGTAGCTATAACTGTATCAGACAAAAGAGGCTTTAAACCTCAGACTGTATTAAACAGACAAATATGGGTATTACATAAGGAGAAAGAAGACAATCCAATATGAAATATAATATTTATAAGTATTTATGCACCCAACAGGCTTCCTCGATGGCTAAGTGGGTAAATAATCTGCCTGAAATAAAGGAGACAGAGGAGACATGCATTCAATCCCTGGATTAGGAAGATCCTTTAGAAAAGGAAATGGCAACCCATTACAGTATTCTTGCCTGAACAATTCCATGGACAGAGGAGCCTGGCAGGCTGTAGTTCAAAGGGTCATAAAGAGTCAGAATGACTGAGCAACTAAACATGCAGCATGCACGCATGTACCCAACAAAGGAACACCTGAATATATAAAGCAAACGTATTATTAAAGAAAAAGACAGCAATACAGTAACAGTAGGGGATTTTAGTAACCTACTAAAGTCAATGGAGACACCATCCAGACAATCAATTAGGAAAAATAAGCACTACAAGATACATTAGACCAGATGGACTTCCAAACCAACAGAAAGCACATTCTTCTAAAGTATACATGGAAGATTTTCCAAGACAGATCATATGATAGGCCACAAAATAAGCCTTAATAAATTTAAGAGGACTGAAATTATATCAGGCATCTTTTCTGACCATATGATATGAAACTAAAAATTAAGTACATGGAGAAAACTGAAAATTTTCACAAGTATGTGGACATAAAATAACATGCTGGACTTTGCTGGTGGTACAGAGGATAAAAATCCACCTGCCAACGCAGGGGACACGGGTTCAATTCCTGGTCCAGGAAGATTCCACATAACAAGGAGCAACTAGGCCTGCGAGCCACAACGCCTGAGTCCACATGCTGCAGCTACTGAAGCCCGTGTGCCTAGAGCCTGTGCTCCACAACGACAAGCCACAGAAATGAGGAGCCCATGCACTACAATGAAGACCCAGTGAACCAAAAATAAATTAAAAACAAAAATCAATATGCTACTGAACAACAAATGGGCTGTTTCTTTAGAAAAAAAATCAAAAGGAAAACAAATACCTTGAGACAAATGAAAATGGAAGAGTAACATACCAAAATTTGTGGGATGAAGTAAAAGCAATTCCAAGAGGGAACTGGAGAGTGATAAATGCCTACCTGAAGAAGTAAGTCCCAAGTAAACATCCTACCTTTCCACCTCAAAGAACGAGAAAAAGAACAAACAAAGCCCGAAATTACTAGAAGAAAGGAAATAATGATGAGAGCAGAAACAAATGAAATAGATTGAAAAGACAAGGGAGAAGATCAATGGAACTAAGAGCTGGTTCTTTGAAAAGGTAAACAAAACTGACAAGCCTTTAGCTAGACTCACCAAAAAGAGAAGACTCAAAATCAGAAATGAAAGAGATGTTACAGCTGATGCAAGAGAAATACAAAGGATCGTAACTGATATTATGAACAATTACATGCCAACAAATTTGACAACCTATAAGAAATGGATAAATTTCTAAAACATACAATTTATCAATACTGAATCATGGTGAAATACAAAATCTGAACACAGGCTGATTACTAGTAAGGAGATTAAATCAGCAGTCAAAAACCTCTTAACAACCAGGATCAGTCAGTTTCACTGGTGAATTCTAATAAATATTCAAATAAGAATTAATACCAATCCTTCACAAACTCTTTCAAAAAACAGTAGAGAAGAGAACTCTTTCAAATTCATTTTGAGGATAAATACTCCAATTCCAAAACTAGACAAGTATGCCACAAGAAAAGAAAATTACAGGCCAGTATCACTGATGAACATACATGCAAAAATCCTCAACAAAACATTAGTAAACCGAATTAAATAATACATTGAAAAGATCATATATCATGATCCGCCACCGCCGCCGCCAAGTCGCTTCAGTCGTGTCCGACTCTGTGCGACCCCACGGACTGCAGCCTACCAGGCTTCTCTGTCCATGGGATTTTCCAGGCAAGAACACTGGAGTGGGTTGCCATTTCCTTCTCCAATGCATGAAAGTGGAAAGTGAAAGTGAAGTCACTCAGTCGTGTCTGACTCTTAGGGACCCCATGGACTGCAGCCTACCAGGCTCCTCCATCCATGGGATTTGCCAGGCAAGAGTACTGGAGTGGGGTGCCATTGCCTTCTCCTATATCATGATCAAGTTAGGTTTACTCCAAGGATGAAGAATGGTTCAACATCTGCAAATCAGTCAACATGATATACCACATTAAAAAATGAAGGATAAAAATCACATGATCTTCTCAACAGATGCAGAAAAAGCATTTGACAAAATTCAGCATCCATTTATGATTAAAAACTCTCAACAAAGCAGCTATAGGGGAAATATATCTCAGTATCATTAAGGCCAGATGTGACAAGCCCACAATGACCATCGTGCTCAATGGTGAAAAGCTGGAAGCTTTTCCTCTAAGATCAGGAACAAGACAGGGATGCCCACTCTCACCACTTGTATTCAATATAGGACTGAAGTCCCAGCCAGCACAATTAGGCAAGAAAGAGAAATAAAAGGCATCCAAATTAGAAAGGAAAAAGTATAACTGTTATTATTTGCAGAAGACATGACACTACATCTAGAAATCCTAAAAAATCCATCAAAAACCCACTAGGACTAATAAATAAAAGGAGTCCAAATTGGAAAGGAAGAAGTGAAACTGTCATTGTCTCCAGATAACATGATACTATTCATAGAAAATCCTAGAGATAACACCCAACTACTACTGGATGTCATCAGTGAATAGGTAAAATTGCAGGATCCAAAATTAATACACAAAACTTTGTTGCATTTCTATATACTAATAAACTATCAGAAAGAGAAATTTAAAAACAACCCAAATTACCATCACATCTAAAAGAATAAAATACTTAGGAATAAATCTAACTAAAGAAAAAGATCTGTACTCAGAAAACTATAATACACAGATGAAAGAAACTGAAGACAACACAGATTGAAAAATTAGCTGTGTTCACAAAGTGGAAGAATACTGTTAAAATGACCATGCTACTCAAGGTAATCTATAGATTCAATGCAGTTCCTGTTAAAAATACCAATAGCATTTTCCATAGAACTAGTAATTCTAAAGTCTGTATGAGAACACAAAAGATTCTGAAGAGCCAAAATAATCTTGAGAAAGAATAAAAGAGCTGGAGGTATCAGGTGCCCTGATTTTAAATTATACTACAAACCTACAATTATCAAAACAGTATGGTAATGGAACAAAAATGGCAACATAGATAAATGGAATAGAACTGAGAGCCCAGAAATAAACTCATGCACTTATGTAACTAACCTATGACAAAGGAGGCAAGAATATACAATGGGGAAAAGACAGTATCTTCAATAAGTGGTGCTGGGGCTACCCTGGTGGTTCAGTGGTACAGAATCTGCCTGCCAACACAGGAAATGTGGGTTTGATCCCTGATCTTGGAAGATCCCAGATGCTGCAGAGCAACTAAGCCCATTTGCCACAACTACTGAGCTGGTGCTCTACAGCCTGGGAGCCACAACTACTGAGCCCACATGCCAAAACTACTGAAGCCCATGTGCCCTGGAGCCCCCGCTCTGCAACAAGAAAAGCCTCCACGTCGAGAGCCTGCACACTACAACTACAGAGTAGCCCCCACTCACCACAACTAGAGAAAAGCCCACCCAGCAACAAAGACCCAGCACAGCCAAAAATAAATATACAAATAAAATTGTATATATAAAAATAAGAGAAATAATAGCCTTTGTGTATGCTAGGGGACATGGGTCAATTAAAAAAAAGTGGTGCTGGAAAAACAGGACAGCTACATGTAAAAAAATCAAATTAGAACATTTTCTCACACCATATAACAAAAAAGCCTCAAAATGGAGTATACTTTTCTGGAAATTTTTTAGATTATTATGCTCATATTTTACATAAAGTTTGGAATTGACTTTACAGATTATTACAGGGATAGGAAATTTACATGTCTTCATGCATTCAGTACTTTACTTAGTTACACAGTGTACAGTGGTATTATTTCAAAATGGAAATATGGAGCTTCAATTACAACATTACAACATTAATTATCATTGCCTTACACTAAAGTAGGTTACTGGAGCAATGTCAAAGAATGGGCCCAAGAGTTATTACAGCTTCTACCACCTAGGTTTTTCATCAGAAATAAAGAACTGTGATATCACAGAAACCTACTATTCCAACATATTGTGATACAGAAGTATTAAAATCATACTTTAAAAGTTTAGTTAAAAACATACCCAAATCTTGGCTTCTGAACACCAGTCCTCACTAAAAGGAACCAGGGCTCCTCAAAGAAATGACTGATTCCAGGGTTGGGGCAGAAAAAGCACAAGATAAACATAGAATTATCTTGTACCAGAAAGTAGAGAAGTGCTCAAAGAATAAAGGAGACCTGTCAAAGAAACAAAAGCCAGTGTGAAGGGGTCCCAATGGCCAAATATGAAAGAATATGAGCATCATAATAATGAGTGCAATTGATTAAACTCTACTGAATGAAAGAGACCCCATAAATTTATGTTAATGTTGATGGCCAGAATGATAAACAAATGAATGGAGTAAAGGGAAAGTTTTCTAGTAACACAATGCTGACCAATTAACTACATGGAAGGAAATCGTAGAATTAGGTAATTACCATTTTGTAACCATCATATCAATAACTGCTTTAGGTGGGAATCAATAATGAATGCTGAAACAGTGAAATTTTGATAAGGAAAAAATTACACATACAGGTCAAAGTATCTCCCCAGAAATAATTTATGAATTGCAAAGAGGAAAAAATTTTAATTTTATGGTAAAGAAACGTGGTAGTCACTACGTTAACTCAGCAAAGATAATATCACCAATACTGAGACAGGTATCAATTGTCTCCTGATGTGATGCCCCAAGGAAGATACATTTCACTTAGGTAGTGCCAACACATATAAGCCGAATCACATGGAAACAGAAAAAAGCAAACTGAGAGAAATTTCAGAAACAAATGGCCTATATTCTTAAAAAGCACCAATGTCGGGAAACACAAAGGCAGGCAAGGAACTGCTGTAGATTTAGGAGACACAAAAACTAAATACAGTGCATGATCCTGGGTTAGATACACCAGAAAAAAAACCCTTTTTCTACAAAAGACATTGAGACAATTGACAAAAATTCAAAAATTAAATAAGATCTAAATTACTGTTATTAACACTTTATTTCCTATTTTGATAATTAAATTGTGAATATACAAATGAATGTCTTTGTTCAAAGGGACTATATAAAGTGTTTGAGGGTAGAGGTACACAACAGTTCATATATAAAGGTTTTTTTTTCCCCCCTCAGGCATCCACATTTTGCACTGATACACCTAAGATGGTAACACAAACTTCTGTGCTGCTGCTGCTAAGCTACTTCAGTCGTGTCTGACTCCGTGCGACCCCATAGACGGCAGCCCACCAGGCTCCCCCGTCCCTGGGATTCTCCAGGCAAGAACACTGGAGTGGGTTGCCATTTCCTTCTACAATGCATGAAAGTGAAAAGTGAATGAAGGTGAAGTCGCTCAGTCATGTCCAACTCTTGGCGACCCCATGGACTGCAGCCTACCAGGCTCCTCCGCCCATGGGATTTTCCAGGCAAGAGTACTGGAGTGGGGGTGCCATTGCCTTCTCCGCAAACTTCTGTAGAGCCTGCTTATTTTCTGGAAGGTTTACCCACATTTATGATTACACAGCCACTAGATGGCAATCTGTGATCTCTTAATCTCAGCAGCCTAGGCTTCTACAGGGAGCATTTTGGACTTATTATACTTAAAAAACAAAACCAAAAAACAATGGGCAATCTTTAATAAAGCACTAATATGTAATAATATATAATAACATATTACGTATTAGGTAACCACTACACTTAGCGCGGCCAAGAGGAGCTACCCCACGTCAGGGGCAGAAGCCGCAAGGACCCCATGCCTGAAGGGAGGCAGCCGAGAGTGCTAGGCTGTGATGGCACAGGAACGGCCAATGTCAGGAGCGGCGGCCGGGAGGACCTACCCGCCGCCCGAGGCCAGGGGTGGCGGCCGGGAGAAGCAACCCCACCTCCAAGGAGCCGTGGCTGCCCGGGCACAGGAGGGCCTAGAGGAGGGGGCGGGCGGTAAGGAGATACCCCTCGTCCAAGGTAAGGAGCAGCGGCTGCGCTTTGCTGGAACAGCCGTGAAGAGATACCCCACGTCCAAGATAAGAGAAACCCAAGTAAGACGGTAGGTGTTGCAAGAGGGCATCAGAGGGCAGACACACTGAAACCATACTCACAGGAAACTAGTCAATCTAATCACACTAGGACCACAGCCTTGTCTAACTCAGTGAAACTAAGCCATGCCCATGGGCCACCCAAGACGGGCGGGTCATGTGGAGAGGTCTGACAGAATGGTCCACTGGAGAAGGGAATGGCAAAGCACTTCAGTATTCTTGCCTTGAGAACCCCATGAACAGTATGAAAAGGCAAAATGATAGGATACTGAAAGAGGAACTCCCCAGGTCAGTAGGTGCCCAATATGCTACTGGAGATCAGTGGAGAAATAATTCCATAAAGAATGAAGGGATGGAGCCAAAGCAAAAAGAATACCCAGCTGTGGATGTGACTGGTGACAGAAGCAAGGTCCGATGCTGTAAAGAGCAATATAGCATAGGAACCTGGAATGTCAGGTCCACGAATCAAGGCAAATTGCAAGTGGTCAAACAAGAGATGGCAAGAGTGAATGTCGACATTCTAGGAATCAGCGAACTCAAATGGACTGGAATGGGTGAATTTAACTCAGATGGCCATTATATCTACTACTGTGGGCAGGAATCCCTCAGAAGAAATGGAGTAGCCATCATGGTCAACAAAAGACTTTGAAATGCAGTACTTGGATGCAATCTCAAAAACGACAGAATGATCTCTGTTCGTTTCCAAGGCAAACCATTCAATATCACAGTAATCCAAGTCTATGCCCCAACCAGGAACGCTGAAGAAGCTGAAGTTGAACGGTTCTATGAAGACCTACAAGACCTTTTAGAACTAACACCCAAAAAAGATGTCCTTTTCATTATAGAGACTGGAATGCAAAAGTAGGAAGTCAAGAAACACCTGGAGTAACAGGCAAATTTGGCCTTGGAATATGGAATGAAGCAGGGCAAAGACTAATACAGTTTTGCCAAGAAAATGCACTGGTCATAACAAACACCCTCTTCCAACAACACAAGAGAAGACTCTACACATGGACATCACCAGATGGTCAACACTGAAATCAGATTGATTATATTCTTTTCAGCCAAAGATGGAGAAGCTCTACACAGTCAGCAAAAACAAGACCAGGAGTGGACTGTGGCTCACATCATGAACTCCTTATTGCCAAATTCAGACTTAAATTGAAGAAAGTAGGGAAAACCACTAGACCATTCAGGTATGACCTAAATCAAATCCCTGATGATTATACAGTGGAAGTGAGAAATAGATTTAAGGGTCTAGATCTGATAGATAGAGTGCCTGAAGAACTATGGACGGAGGTTCGTGACATTGTACAGGAGACAGGGATCAAGACCATCCCCATGGAAAAGAAATGCAAAAAAACAAAATGGCTGTCTGGGGAGGCCTTACAAATAGCTGTGAAAAGAAGAGAAGCGAAAAGCAAAGGAAAAAAGGAAAAATATAAGCATCTGAATGCAGAGTTCCAAAGAATAGCAAGAAGAGATAAGAAAGCCTTCCTCAGCTTCAATGCAAAGAAATAGAGGAAAACAACAGAATGGGAAAGACTAGAGATCTCTTCAAGAAAATTAGAGATACCAAGGGAACATTTCATGCAAAGATGGGCTCGATAAAGGACAGAAATGGTATGGACCTAACAGAAGCAGAAGATATTAAGAAGAGGTGGCAAGAATACACAGAAGAACTGTACAAAAAAGAGCTTCACGACCCAGATAATCACGATGGTGTAATCAATCACCTAGAGCCAGACATCCTGGAATGTGAAGTCAAGTGGGCCTTAGAAAGCATCACTAAGAACAAAGCTAGTGGAGGTGATGGAATTCCAGTCGAGCTATTTCAAATCCTGAAAGACGACGCTGTAAAAGTGCTGCACTCGATATGCCAGCAAATTTGGAAAACTCAGCAGTGGCCACAGGACTGGAAAAGGTCCATTTTCATTCCAATCCTAAAGAAAAGCAATGCCAAAGAATGCTCAAACTACTGCACAATTGCACCCATCTCACACGCTAGTAAAGTAATGCTCAAAATTCTCCAAGCCAGGCTTCAGCAATCCGTGAATCATGAACTTCCAGATGTTCAAGCTGGTTTTAGAAAAGGCAGAGGAACCAGAGACCAAATTGCCAACATCCGCTGGATCATGGAAAAAGCAAGAGAGTTCCAGAAAAACATCTATTTCTGCTTTACTGACTATGCCAAAGCCTTTGACTGTGCGGATCACAATAAACTGTGGAAAATCCTGAAAGAGATGGGAATACCAGACCACCTGACCTGCCTCTTGAGAAATTTGTATGCAGGTCAGGAAACAACAGTTAGAACTGGACATGGAACAACAGACTGGTTCCAAATAGGAAAAGGAATATGTCAAGGCTGTATATTGTCACCCTGCTTATTTAACTTATATGCAGAGTACATCATGAGAAACGCTGGGCTGGAAGAAGCACAAGCTGGAATTAAGATGGCCAGGAGAAATATCAGTAACCTCAGATATGCAGATGACACCACACCCTTATGGCAGAAAGTGAAGAGGAACTAAGCAGCCTCTTGACGAAAGTGAAAGAGGAGAGTGAAAAAGTTGGCTTAAAGCTCAACATTCAGAAAACGAAGATCATGGCATCCGGTCCCATCACTTCATGGGAAATAGATGGGGAAACAGTGTCAGACTTTATTTTTCTGGGCTCCAAAATCACTGCAGATGGTGACTGCAGCAATGAAATTAAAAGACGCTTACTCCTTGGAAGGAAAGTTATGACCAACCTAGATAGCATATTCAAAAGCAGAGACATTACTTTGCCCACAAAGGTTCGTCTAGTCAAGGCTATGGTTTTTCCAGTGGTCATGTATGGATGTGAGAGTTGAACTGTGAAGAAGACTGAGCGCCAAAGAATTGATGCTTTTCAACTGTGGTGTTGGAGAAGACTCTTGAGAGTCCCTTGGACTGCAAGGAGATCCAACCAGTCCATTCTGAAGGTGATCAGCCCTGGGATTTCTTTGGAAGGAATGACGCTAAAGCTGAAACTCCAGTACTTTGGCCACCTCATATGAAGAGTTGACTCACTGGAAAAAGACTCTGATGCTGGGAGGGATTGGGGGCAGGAGGACAAGGGGAAGACAGAGGATGAGATGGCTGGATGGCATCACTGACTCGATGGACATGAGTCTGGGTGAACTCCGGGAGTTGGTGATGGACAGGGAGGCCTGGTGTGCTGCAATTCATGGGGTCGCAGAGTCGGACACGACTGAGGGACTGAACTGAACTGAACACTCAAAATAGATGTTTTCATAATGGCTTATATAAGGCCTTACATAATCTTTTCGCTGTCCAGCTCTGCCCCTGCAAACCCACCTTACTGACCATGTATCTCTTTAGATCCATGTTAACGGGTTGCCGTTTCAGAAAACCTCCTCGACACTCCTACATAAAACAGTAGTTAGGGGCACACCCTCCCCTGCCCTTTTACCCCACTTCATTTTTCTTCAGTGATTGATGTTTTTTCCTACACACTCCCAGTTTCATGAGTTTCATGAGGACAGACTTTATTTTGCTCATTGCCTGTAAAATGGGATATAAATACCTGCTGCTGCTGCTAAGTCACTTCAGTCGTGTCCAACTCTGTGCGACCCCATAGACGGCAGCCCACCAGGCTCCCCCGTCCCTGGGATTCTCCAGGCAAGAACACTGGAGTGGGTTGCCATTTCCTCCTCCAATGCATGAAAGTGAAAAGTGAAAGTGAAGTCGCTCAGTCATGTCTGACTCTTCGCAACCAAATGGACTGCAGCCCACCAGGCCTCTCCGTCCATGGGATTTTCCAGGCAAGAGTACTGGAGTGGGGTGCCATTGCCTTCTCTGATATAAATACCTAGAAAAGGTATATATACAAGGCAAGTATCTTCTCTTCCTTTTTCAGCTGTTATTCATCACTCAACTGAAAACCATTACACCCCACCCCAACCCCAGCAATCACCTAATGAAATCAGACTGTGAAGTTATTAAATGTCAAATATTGAAGTGTTTTATGTGGAAGGAAATCAAGAAACTTAAGCAGCAGAAGCGGTGCTTTAGAAAAATTCTTCTGACAATAAGATGGTAAAAGTGTATGAGGGCTGGAGACCAAAGATGCAGGAGACACAGTCAAGGTCTCCGGTGTTAGGAGACTTAGGTTTGATCCTGGTTCTACAGTCTGCTAGAGCCCCACGACTTTGAATGCACTGCTAATTCAAGAAGCTCTCTGTGCTTCAGTCGCCCAGTACCTACAATGAAGGCAGAAAAATACCTACCTCCTGAGGAACACAGTGGTTCTTTTTATCCTATATCAGTGGCTGATCCATAAATTTTAGCATTACATATATGAAATAAGGGAACAGAAGTAAGCAAACATGTGTTCATTTAACTCACTCTTACTGAGTGCCAACAGGTAGGTCAGGTACCTTCCTAGGCACTGGAAACGCAGCTGTGAGGAAAGAAGCGTTCTGGGTCTTCGTTATGTTTACACGCTAGCACAAGGAGACAAAAAGAGCCCCAATTTATCTCAACTGTCTGGTTTTTGAGTTTCAGCTGGTGAACTGCTAAACTTGGGAGGACAGAAGTCCCATCAAAGTCTTCTCTCTTAATGTCTCTCATGGAGATACATGTTCTATTATGTCAGGCTATGAGAAGGGCTATAAAGAAAACTTAAGTAGGGTAAGGAGACAAGAGTATGCTGACATTATTTTAAATAAGGTTGTGACATTTGAGTAAAGAGGTGAGAGATGCTAGAGTTTCACCTGGAAAGATTCAAAAAAAAAACAAAAGTCAGGAGAAAGAACTGATTTGAAGATGATGTATTTGGGGTCTTAGAAATTATTTAGCTCTGGCTTCAAAAGACAAACCGAAAGCTGACTGGAAAAAGCACCTTAGAAACTAGTTTACTTACATGCAAACTTTAGTCTTCTATTTCTTTCTGCCTTGGAAATTGAATAATTGCAGGAGCTCCTGTGGTGAAGAACTATCAAGGAACCACGTTATGGGTTCAACTGTATGTATCCCCCTCAAAAAAGGGTTTGGCAACAATGAAACAAAAATCTGAGTGCCTAAGTTTATCAGATAATACGTACACAAAATTAAACAAACCATCCCTGATCTTTTGGAGAAGGCAATGGCACCCCACTCCAGTACTCTTGCCTGGAAAATCCCATGGATGGAGGAGCCTGGTGGGCTGCAGTCCATTTGGTCGCTAGCAGTCGGATACGACTGAGCAACTTCACTTTGACTTTTCACTTTCATGCATTGGAGGAGGAAACGGCAACCCACTCCAGTGTTCTTGCCTGGAGAATCCCAGGGACAGAGGAGCCTGGTGGGCTGCCGTCTATGGGGCTGCACAGAGTCGGACACGACTGAAGCGACTTAGCAGCAGCAGCAGCATCCCTGATCTTTGGCAATTCTACTCCAATCTAGACTTGATTCATACATGTACATGTGAGAAATACCAACAGATGAGTTAAAAGCATTAGCTCAACACATGAACAGTAGTAAGAAATGTTACATAACAGTCAAAGGTAAACCCATTTAAGGTAAGGAAGAAAACATGAACATGGGAGTAGTCCCCAAAGCACTTTACTCCAGCTGAGTGCTGAGCAAGGCATGCACGTACAATTTCATCATCAGAATCTCACCATCAGCTGATAAGGCAACTCAGACTCAAGGAAGTCAAATGATATTGTCCAAGTTCACCCAACAACCACGTTAGAGGCAAGTTGGAACCTAGGACTATGGGATTCGAAAGTACAAGCTCTTTTTGGTAAACAGTACCTGAACATGAGTTTCTCAAATGGTACAGTGGTAAAGAATTCATCTGCCATTGCAGGGGATGTAAGAGACGTGGGTTCAATCCCTGGGTCAGGAAGATCCCCTGGAGCAGGAAATGGCAACCCACTCCTGCATACTTGCCTGGAAATTTCCATGGACAGAGGAGCCTAGCGGGCTATAATCCACGGGGTCGCAAAGAGTCAGACACAACTCAGCGTGCGTGCACGCGCACAGGAGAGCATATACCTCTACTATCTTTCTACCTACAACACAAGCATGCTGCTGCTGCTTAGTTGCTTCAGTCGTGTCCGACTCTGTACAACTCCACGGACCGCAGCCCACCAGGCTCCTCTGTCCATAGGATTCTCAGGGCAAGAATACTGGAGTGGGTTGCCATGCCCTCCTCCAGGGGATCTCCCAACAAAGGGACTGAAACGGGGCCTCCTGCACTGCAGGCAAGATTCTTTACAACTGAGCCACCAGGGAAGGGAAGCAACACAAGCATAAGTTACCTAATTTATGTCATTATATTCTTAACACTAGCAAAGAAATATGCAACATACAATTCTTGCAAAATCTATTCTCAAAAGCAAAGGTAGTCATGGAAGAGAAAAAGAGTATCAAGGGATCTTGCCACTAAGCTCTGTATAGAAAGGACCCGACATCTGTGGTTAAACAACTTGGTTGAAAAGACATTCAAGATCCTTCACATGACGAAGGGCAGCACCACAATCAAGAGCAAAGTGAATGAGAAGATACAGTTGCCCCAAAATTACCTTTATTATTAGTTACAAAATAAGACTACTTTAGTATTTTGGGTTCTCCATAAGTCTACCCCCAAAAGGACAGGTAGCATTGTTCAAAATGCCTAGTCACTCAAAACAAAGAATTTAGAATCTGAGTAAATTAAACAATATATAAAGGTCATCAACATGACTCACGATACCACCACCAAACTTCATGTCACTGATGACTGTTCACCACTACTGGTGACAATTCTTACATCCTAGTTAAAATATATATCAAATGTTCTCAAACTCTTTGATAGGCAATCTTTAAATATCTACTGTACGAAGCATTTAAGCCACCAATAAATTACCCAATAGCAATGAATTACATCTGACCTTAACCTTCATCTATAAAACCACAGGCTCATCATTGTACAAATGAGTATGATTTTTATCTGTCTACCTCCTTCCAGCTAACTTCTCTGTCCAGTGCTACTATACTTTTCTGAAAATGAAGTATATTTCACTTATTTTGTGTGTATTTTGTGTATAAACCACTTATTTTGTGGTTTCTGACAACTTTCTGAAACTAATCATTTAGGGAGTTGAAAAAACTAGATACTGTGGTCTTCACAGCTAATCTCATGGATCTTTTTCAAATTCCAAGTTAATCTTCTAGTAAGAGGCACAAAGAACCACAGGGCTTTTCCACAACTGTGCTTACTATAACTTTAGGGAGAAGCACTAAAGACAGTATTAGGCCTAATGATTAGGCCAATTAATGACTAACTCTCACCCTGAAGACTCTACGGCAGAGATTACAAACTGGAAAATTCTGAAAGAGATGGGAATACCACACCACCTGACCTGCCTCTTGAGAAACCTGTATGCAGATTAGGAAGCAACAGTTAGGACTGGACATGGAACAACACACTGGCTCCAAATAGGAAAAGGAGTACGTCAAGGCTGTATATTGTCACCCTGCTTAGTTACCTTATATGCAGAGTACATTATGAGAAATGCTGGGCTGGATGAAGCACAAGCTGGAATCAAGATTGCCAGGGGAAATATCAATAACCTCAGATATGCAATGACACCACCCTTATGGCAGAAAGTGAAGAAGAACTAAAGAGCCTCTTGATGAAAGTCAAAGAGGAGAGTGAAGAAAATGCTGGCCTAAAGCTCAACATTCAGAAAACTAAGATCACGGCATCTGGTCCCATCACTTCATGGCAAATAGATGGGGAAACAGTGGCTGACTTTTTTTCTGGGCTCCAAAACCACTTCAGATGGTGATTGCAGCCATGAAATTAAAAGATGAATACTCCTTGGAAGGAAAGTTATGACCAATCTAGAAGTGAAGTGAAGTGAAGTGAAGTCTTTCAGTCGTGTCTGACTCTTTGTGACCCCATGGACTCTAGCCTACCAGGCTCCTCCATCCATGGGATTCTCCAGGCAAGAATACTGGAATGGGTTGCCATTTCCTTCTCCAAGGATCGAACCCAGGTCTCCCGCATTGCAGGCAGGCGCTTTAACCTCTGAGCCACCAGAAAAGCCCATGACCAATCTAGATAGCATATTAAAAAGCAGAGACATTACTTTGTCAACAAAGGTCCATCTAGTCAAGGCTATGGTTTTTCCAGTGGTCATGTATGGATGTGAGAGTTGGACTATAAACAAAGCTGAGTGCCGAAAAATTGATGCTTTTGAACTGTGGTGTTGGAGAAGACTCTTGAGAGTCCCTTGGGCTGCAAGGAGATCCAACCAGTCCATCCTAAAGGAGATCAGTCCTGGGTGTTCATTGGAAGGACTGATGTTGAAGCTGAAACTCCAGTACTTTGGCCACCTGATGCGAAGAGCTGACTCATCTGAAAAGACCCTGATGCTGGGAAAGATTGAGGGCAAGAGGAGAAGGGGACAACAGAGGATGAGATGGTTGGATGGCATCATCGACTCAATGGACATGAGTTTGGGTGGATTCCGGAGTTGGTGATGGACAGGGAGGCCTGGCATGTTGCGGTTCATGGGGTCGCAAAGAGTCGGACACAACTGAGCGACTGAACTGAACAAACTGCAGGCTGTAAAATCCTGCCTCTAACTTTTGTAATAGTTTTTTAAAAATTAAAAGTCACATTAAAACAAAAATTTCCAGGGTCTCTCCAAAAATTTGAAGACCTGGTAACATGACTCATCTTCTCACAGAACAAATGAGAAAGCCCACCCCATATTCTGATAATCACCATTCCCTTTGTGCTTATTAATCATATGCTTCAGAAACCATGTTCTAAAAATAAATCAACACAATCACAAATGATTGTACATACAATATTCATTCTAAACTAAGAACACAGATGACCCAAACTCTACAAGAAGATTTTTAAAAAGCCAAAGATGATGTAAAATGAAGCAAAAATTAAACAAATGAATCTGTGTACCAGGTGGTTAACATAATCACACAGCAAGAACTAGCTCACATAACTTTAAAACTCGGGAATTTGACTCTACACCCTTAGTGAAAAACTATGCCCTAAGAACAACAATCTGAAGAAGTCATCAGCTTTCTTCAGTAATCATATTACTGCTGGTAGTATTGACATTGTCATTCTCAGACTATTTTGTATTCATGCTGTGAGGAAAGAAAACGAATAATCATGTTGCTGCTGTTGAGAACTGGGGTTTTCAATTTGAGAGAAAGGAGATAGAGATGTAAGATCTAAGGAAAATCCCTGGGTCATTCAATTTGATTTTTAAGTATAACATAAACTCATTATTTTTTAAGAGAAAAAACACAACTTATTTCCTAACCACAGACAAGTCCTAGAAACAGTGACTAAATTTAGTAGAAATAAGTGCACTGATTGTGATTTCTAAACATCATTTCTCACTAAAAGAGTATTCTTAGAGAAAGGGCTACTTCCTAGTCTGGGGCAGAAAATGCAGAAGTCTGAACAAACTGTCACACCAGACACCAAAAACTATAAAAAATGCCTCAGGTTGAGTCAAAACTACTCAGAAGCCATCATGAAGGGACTCCAATTGGCCAAAAATAGGACAATCAATAGAAATAACAACTATACACGCTACAAAATGCATGAACATTAAAAACATGCTAAATGAAAGAAGTCATCACAAAAGACCCACATATAGTTGATTCTATTTATACACAATGTCCAGCCTAGGCAAATCTATGGAGAAAGAAAGTAAATTAGAGGTTGCCGACGGCTGGAGGTCAGATAGATTGGGAGGTAATGAGGAGTGGCTGTAAATGGGTACAGCATTTCTTTTTGAGGTGATGGAAATATTTCAAACTTACCAGATAGTGGTGATGCTTGCAAGACTGTGAACATACTGAAAACCACTGAACTATCCATTTTACACAGGTGAATTTTATGGTATATAAACTATACCTCCATAAAGCTGCACAAAACAGGGACTTCCCTAGTGGTCCAGTGGCTAAGCCTCTGCACTTCCCACACAGGGAGCCAAGGTTTTATTCCTGGTTGGGAAGCTAGATCCCCCATGCCACGACTTCCAAGCCACAACTAACAGGCTGGTGCAAAAGTAACTGCAGTTTTTGCACTGTTGAAATTTGCCATTTGATGTTGGAATACATTCTTAAATAAATGTGGTTATGTCATAGATCATTTCAGTGTGCATTTCTCACTTTATGGGTTTTTTTTGCTAATGATTTATTATTTGCTGTTAATGACATTATTTGTTTTATATTTATTTTGGATTATTGAAATGATGTTAGACAAAAAGCAAATCTGAATAATTTTCTTATCTTTCTATACTTCTATTTATTATTTTTGGTTGCCCTGGGTCTTCACTGCTACTCACAGGCTTTTCTCAGTTGCAGTGAGCGGGGGCTTCTCTTTGTTGTGGTGCTCAGGCTTCTCTCGTCGTGGAGCACAGGCTCTACGAGTATGGGCTTAGCAGTTGCGGCTCACAGGCTCTAGAGCCTCGGCTCAGTAGTTGTTATGCAGGGACTTAGTTGCTCCAAGGCGTGTGGAATCCTCCTAGACCAGGGACTGAACCCACGTTCCCAGCATTGGCAAGCGTATTCTTATCCACTGTTATCACCAGGGGAGTCCCTCAAGCGATTCTGAGTTCAAAATGAGTCATAAAGCAGCAGAAACAACTCACAACATCAACAAGGCATTTGGCTCAGGAACTGCTAACAGTGTGGGGCTGCCTCAAGAGGTTTTGCAAAGGAGATTAAGAGTCTGCACGATGAGGAGCATAGTGGCTGGCCAGCAGAAGTTACAATGACTAATTGAGAGAGATCATTGAAGCTGATCTTCCTACAACTACACAAGAAGTTGCTGAAGAACTCTGGGTCAACCATTCTACAACTGTTTGGCATTTCAAGCAAATTGGAAAGATGAAAAAACTCAGTAAGCTGAGCTGACTGAAAATAAAAAAAATCATTATTTTGAAGTGTCGTCTTCTCTTACTCTATACAACAATGAATCATTCCTCAATCAGATCATGATGTGTGACCAAAAGTGGATTTTATATGACAAATGGCAATGACCAGCTCAACAGCTGGACCAAGAAGCAGCTCCAAAGCACAGGTCATGGTCACTGTTTGGTGGTCGGCTGCCCACCTGATCCACTACAGCTTTCTGAATCCTGGTGAAACCATTACATGTGAGAAGTATGCTCAACAAATTGATGAGAGGCACCGAAAACTGCAATGCCTGCAGCCGGCACTGATCAACAGAAAGGGCCCAATGCTTTTCCACCACAACACCTGACCGCTTCAAAGGTTGAACAAATTGGGCTACGAAGTTTTACCTCATCTGCCATATTCACCTGACCTTCCCCCTAACCGACTACCACTTCTTCAAGCATCTAGAAAACTTCCACAACCAGAAGGCAGAAAATGCTTTCCAAGAGTTCGTCAAACCCCAAAGCATGGATTTTTACACTACAGGAATAAACAAACTTAATTCTTGTTGGCAAAAATAGGTTGATTACAGTGGTTCCTATTTTGAGTAATAAAGATGTTTGAGCCTAATTATAATGACTTAAAATCCACAGTCTGAAATGGCCATTACATTTGCACCAACCTAATAAAAGAGCCCATGTGTGACAAAAAATTTTAGGTGTGATAATAGTACTGTAGTTATGCATTTAAAAAGGAAGAGTCCAGGATTTCCCTGGCAGTTCAGTAGTTAAGACTCCTGTGGTCCCAGCACAGGGGGTATATGTTCAATCCCTGATCAGGGAACTAAGATACCTCATGCCACATGATGTGGCCTAAAAAAAAAAAGAAGAGTCCCAATCTTACCAAATGATATGTCTGGGGTTTGCTTTCAACTAAGATGGAAGGAAGTAGAAGATATAGATGAAATAACATCAGCCATAGTTGATAACTGTTGAAGTTGAGGTGAATTTTGCCATTTTCTCTTGACAATCAAGCTGTCAATTCTGCACAACCTCGGAATTACTGCATTTCACAAATTCAAACATGAAAATGTTTCCCACCAATTCACATCTCTGAAATAAAGACACATCTTATATTGAATGGTACTATCAGGTTAATTGGAAGTATTTAATAAAATGGTGAATTAAAAACTAATAGCATCTTAAATTCAAAGAAAAACTGTATAAAATATATTTAGATACCTATATCTCTTTAGCTAAATCATTAAAACTACTAGCTACCTGAATTTTTTTATATGCTTGGATTACTTCAGATACAGTGAGAGAAGCATAAAAGTACTTTAGTCAATATAAAAATGAACTTAGTCCCCAAACCAGCATTGGTGGTAGACAGGATTTGGGAAACACTGGGCAAAAGTCTATATAAGGTGGGAGGAAAAATATGTTTGCTATCGTTATTCTAGCAGGTCTAAAAAATATGGTAAAAATGAATTTTTGTTGACCAGCCTGTCTTTTCTTCATTTTTAACAAAGGAGTTCCTAAGCAACAGTCACTTTTAGCATTTCAACAAGTTGCTGGTTTCAAGCAATCTAAAGGAACACGGTAAAGCCTCTGGGTCTTGCTATAGAAGAAACACTAACAAATAAAATTTAGTAACATATATAAACTTACTGAGAAAGAAGACAAGAAAACATTTCTGATAACAGCAATTCTAAAAGTGAAATTTTAGTAGTATATAATTTTCCAAGTACATATTTTAATGGAATCACACAAAATTAAAAATGCCACTGTTTTTTAAACATCGGACAGTTGACAATTACCTTTGAAAATGTCAAAAAGCAAAGAAAAAGATTAGCCACATTTAAAAAAGTTAATTTATGTCAAAAACACACTATAAATGCAATTTGAAAGGTTATGAAGTTGAGAGAAATACAAACCTGCCACTTAACAAAAGCTATATTCTTATCAAGTAGCTCTTAAGATTAAGAAAAGAATCAACATCCAACATAGAAATGGGCAAAAGATAGTAGCTGGCCAATAATATCCTCCAAATGGTCAACTTTGTTAGTAATAAAAGAAATTAAGGTATCTCGTAGATTACCATTTTTGAGAAGCTTTTTCAAGTAATACTGCCCAGTCCTGGAGGCTAAGCAGGAGCTGGAAGAACATTCCTATTCCTCACACTCTGCCTGCAGCCATCCTCCTTCAAGTGTCACCTTAGTAATGTGGCTTCCTTCACCCTATTTAAAACTGCACCCCCATCCCAGCTTCTCAATCCCTCTTATCTTTCTCTATTTTCCACCTTATCACTTAACATACTACATAATTTACTTACGATGTCTGTTGTTTATTTGTATCCTCTCATTAAAATAAACTGCTTCTAGAGAAGTGAAAAGCAAAGGAGAAAAGGAAAGATATAAGCATCTGAATGCAAAGCTCCAAAGAATAGCAAGGAGAGATAAAGCCTTCCTCAGCTTCAATGCAAAGAAATAGAGGAAAACAACAGAATGGGAAAGATCTCTTGAAGAAAATTAGAGATACCAAGGGAACATTTCATGCAAAGATGGGCTCAATAAAGGACCGAAATGGTATTGACCGAACAGAAGCAGAAGATATTAAGAAGAGGTGGCAAGAATACACAGAAGAACTATACAAAAAGATCTTCATGACCCAGATAATCACGATGGTGTGGATCACTCACCTAGAGCCAGACATCCTGGAATGTGAAGTCAAGTGGCCCTTAGGAAGCATCACTATGAACAAAGCTAGTGGAGGTGATGGAATCCCAGTTGAGCTATTTCAAATCCTGAAAGATGATGCTGTGAAAGTGCTGCACTCGATATGCCAGCAAATTTGGAAAACTCAGCAGTGGCCACAGGACTGGCAAAAGTCAGTTTTCATTCCAATCCTAAAGAAAGGCAATGTCAAAGAATGCTCAAACTACCGCACAATTGCACTCATCTCACATGCTAGTAAAGTAATGCTCAAAATTCTTCAAGCCAGGCTTCAGCAATGAACCGTGAACTTCCAGATGTTCAAGCTGGTTTTAGACAAGGCAGAGGAACCAGAGACCAAATTGCCAACATCCGCTGGATCATGGAAAAAGCAAGAGAGTTCCAGAAAAACATCTATTTCTGCTTTATTGACTATGCCAAAGCCTTTGACTGTGTGGATCACAATCAACTGTGGAAAATCCTGAAAGAGATGGGAATACCAGACCACCTGACCTGCCTCTTGAGAAATTTGTATGCAGGTCAGGAAGCAACAGTTAGAACTGGACATGGAACAACAGCCTGGTTCCAAATAGGAAAAGGAGTTCGTCAAGGCTGTATATTGTCACCCTGCTTATTTAACTTATATGCAGAGTACATCATGAGAAACGCTGGGCTGGAAGAAACACAAGCTGGAATCAAGATTGCCGGGAGAAATATCAATAACCTCAGATATGCAGATGACACCACCCTTATGGCAGAAAGTGAAGAGGAACTAAACAGACTCTTGATGAAAGTGAAAGAAGAGAGTGAAAAAGTTGGCCTAAAGCTCAACATTCAGAAAACTAAGATCATGGCATCTGGTCCCATCACTTCATGGGAAACAGATGGGGAAACAGTGGAAACAGTGTCAGACTTTATTTTTTTGGGCTCCAAAATCACTGCAGATGGTGACTGCAGCCATGAAATTAAAAGATGCTTACTCCTTGGAAGAAAAGTTATGACCAACCTAGATAGCATATTCAAAAGCAGAGACATTACTTTGCCAACAAAGGTCCATCTAGTCAAGGCTATGGTTTTTCCAGTGGTCATGTATGGATGTGAGAGTTGGACTGTGAAGAAGGCTGAGCGCTGAAGAATTGATGTTTTTGAACTGTGGTGTTGGAGAAGACTCTTGAGAGTCCCTTGGCCTGCAAGGAGATCCAACCAGTCCATCCTAAAGGAGATCAGTCCTGGGTGCTCATTGGCGGTACTGATGCTAAAGCTGAAACTCCAATACTTTGGCCACCTCATGTGAAGAGTTGACTCATTGGAAAAGACTCTGATGCTGGGAGAGATTGTGGGCAGGCGGACAAGGGGACGACAGAGGATGAGATGGCTGGATGGCATCACTGACTCGATGGACATGAGTTTAAGTAAACTCCGGGAGTTGGTGATGGACAGGGAGGCCTGGCGTGTTACGGTTCATGGGGTCGCAAAGACTCGGACACGACTGAGCAACTGAACTGAACTGAAGTATTTAATGAATAGGAGCTGGTTAACTTTTTCTGGAGAAAACTTTGACAATATGAACTTAAAATTTTTTAAATGTACACACTAGTAATATCACTTCTAAGAATTTATCCTAAAGAAATAATCACTGATGGGAGCAATAGTAATCCAAAAGACTATTCATCTTAGCTGTGAATTAACAGCATATAGTGGAATGTTTAAAACGACGTGAAATACTTAAGTTGTAAAAAATGTTCCTGGTAATGTCTACTACTGAAAAATATATTCAATAATTCTATTTTTGTCTTAAAAAGTATATGCATGTTTATTAATAGGAACTAAAATAAATTATGGTCCATCCATTTGATGGAATGCTAAATGAAGCTACTGTCTAGTGTCTTGATATGGAACCATTCCTAAGATGATGAAAAAGGCAGACCTTTAAAAAAATGGTAATCCTGCACTATATGGAACTGGGGCAGAACCAATTTTCAAGGTATGTTGTTAAACATAAAACACATCTAATACCATTTAATTAAAAATTATTTCAAGTTTATGTACTTTACCCTTTACTGAATAAAAATGTTGAAATTTTTTTTCAAAGTATTGTCCCTTCTGAGTTTTCAATTACATTGCAAAATTAAGAAATAAAACCTCCTCCCCTCTGATTTCATATATGAGTGCTAAAATGAGCAAAAGCACTTCTCCAGCTCAAAAAATTTTACTACAAAATTTATACTAACTTCATAAAGTTCTTTAACTGCAAATACAGTGTAAATAACTGTCCAAACTAACTTCCTAGGCTACGTAATAATCAGTTATGAAATCTATTCTGGAATTATATGATTCTGTGGAATAGAAACACATATATTTCTATATAATATATATGTACATCTATATATGTTTCTATTCCATACAATTTCAAATGCAGATGTAAATTGCACTGAATTATAAAATTACAATAAACAAATAAAGGCACACAGCTTTTGATATACACATTGAAAACTGAACACTCAAAGGGAGATAGAACACTATCCTTTAGAAACAGACATATCCAGGGGGCGATGAATGTATACCTCAACACCAAGGCATCCTGAGGTCCCTTATTCAGAAGCCTCTGTTCACTAGGCTTCTACCATAATTGTCCTTAGATACACCAAAAGGAATTGTCACTGGGAGATATACCAGGACTTTGGGGCGTGTAAGATCTGGGTTAGAATCCTAGCTTCAAATTTTCTAGGTGGGTAATCTGGTGAATCTCAATTTCCTTATCTGTAAATAAAATAGAGACTGTCACCAACTAGTTAACATTAGTAAATGAGAGTACAGTGTGTGAAAAAGTGAAATGGAGAAGGAATTCCCCAAGTAAGACAACTAAAGATCCCCAAGTCAGATCTTTCAGCAGAGTTAAAAGAACAGAAAGGAAACAAATCCTAAAGAGCACTGAACTGGAAAATAGGAACACTGGATTCCAGTTTGACACTGCTACAAACAGGTGCAGCTCCCCGGGCATATTCTCTAAAGTGTGTCGATTCCAGTATTAAGATCCACAAAATAGAGACTAAAAATCCTTTCTACCTGTACCACCCCAGGACTAAATTACTAGGATGTCATTTACTGTTTTACATGAAAATTTTCTAAAATTATTAATTTAAATGCTTGCTTTTTTTAAAACAAGTCCTGATCAGTTTTCATTATGACTGAGCTACCAGTCGTAACATATAAGACTGTTTCCCTAATTAAGTAATCCAAGGTCCAAAGACTATGACATGCTTTTTCTCAGACTTTCTCCTTGACTAATCTGGTAACTAGCAGCCTGCTTTTGCAAAATGACTGGAAATCAGGAGTGCAGTCAGAAGTTATGGAATAGTCAGGTTACCTGAGTCAAATGGGCTTGAACTTCTGACACGGTTCTGTAACCAAGCTAATTAATTAGACTTCTCAGGTACTTAAAAGGAGGCTGGAGAAACCTGTCCCCCCAAATCAAAATATTAATTAAAATTAAAAAAAAAAAAAAGCACCTCTGAAACTACAAGTAAATGAGGGTGGTTCAAAGAATCAAGGTTGTACAGTAACTGCTAATTATATGTAATATTCACTTGTTTTTGTGCAAGTAACTCTAAGTTACCCACGGCAGTGAATGGAGTAACAGATAATCCAAAATACATACATTCAGCTTTACAAATAAAACATATGGTCTAAATAGATAATCCAAAGTAATGAATATTTGGTTAAAAATAAAGTATATGATCATCCCTACTATATTTACTTCCCAAATTATATATAGGCTGATTCAGGCTAATATCAAGGTTAATTTCCTTATGGAGAGAACAAAAACAGAAGAATTAGAATTAGAATTATTTAGAAGAATTCTAAATAATACAGTGAGTAATAAAATCACCACCTCCTTACATCAGCAGAAAACATATTGGTTTATAACACATTCATATCAGCTCCAGAGAGAGTAACAAAACACACACACACACACACACAGAGTAATATTTAAATTCCCACTGCACAGGAGAACCACAGAGAGTAACAGAACACACACACACACACACACACACACACACACACAGGAGAACCACAGAGAACACACACACAAACATTTAAATTCCCACTGCACAGGAGAACCAGGTTAGCTCCCTGTTGCTTCTATTAAACCTATCTGAGTAAAAACTGGTTTTTGAATCATCCATATATGGATAATCAAGGGGCAAACCAAATACGTACAATTTAAATACACCGGTTACCAAGCACTTCACAAAATAAAAAATTTCATAAAACAGTTGACTGAAACGAAGCAAGAGTTGAGTTCGTCTACTTTAGCTCTATTGATACAAGTCATTATTTGCTCTCCTGAAACATCAGGTAGCCGCCAAAAACAATACACATACGTACACTCACGCACACATACCCGGATCTTGTATTATCACTCAGAAAGGAAACCTAGGGAAGCCTCAGAAATGAGTTTCATCAGCTCAGAAAGACGTAGATGGTGTACAACTCCAGGTAGACCCAAGTAAATGGAAAAGTGTTCAGAAAATGCATTTTTTTCCCAAGGCCCTCTGCAATTAAACGTGAGTATAAGATAAAAGTTCTTCAGACTAAGACTCACTTGCGAAGCCCTCTACTGGGCGTTTTTATGAAGCTCTAACCAACTTTTGTGTTTCCCACAATAGCGCTAAACCACGATTATGCATCCTGCTGATAAAAACGGGCCTGTGGCACTGAACAAACCATGCCAGAATCCAACGGCGTCGTTGGCTAAACAACTTCCGCGCCACTGCTGCCATGCCCACTCCAGAAGGCCTCTGCATTCAGCGCAAGACAAGCAGCAACCGAAACCGGCTCCAGACCAGGGGGCTGCCTGCACACCGCGAGGAAGGAGAGACGCCTGCATACTCAGGAAGTTGCCTAACCCAGGGGGGAAGCTCCTGCCCTCCTCTATAAAAGGGAGCGTGTAGGCTGGCAGACCGAAAGACGGAAAATTCATTCAAGAATTCCCTGGCTGCCTACCCTGCACACGTAGGAGGCAAGTTAAGACGCTGAGACGCAGGTATGCAAAGAGAACAGTTCACAAACTGATCATGATCCAACAGCTCGGTGCGAAGGCCCAAACTCGGGGAGCCGGTGCCTCATCCTGTAGCTGGGAAGGTAATGGCCCGGGCTGCTCCGGTCCTCCACCAATAGCCCTTTTCCAGCAGGCGCCGGGCTGCTCAGAACCAGACCTTCAGCAACCGAAGCTCCCTCCCACATGGTTCCAGGGGCGCAACCCTCCACGGCCGCCCCGAGGCCATGTGGCCGGGGCCGCCCGGGTGCCCCAGACCCCGTGAACGTTCCAGGCGTGAAACCGGAGGAGAGGAAGTGCGGGGATAGACCCAGAGAACGGAATGTTGGGGTGCGAAACTCACTTCCTCTGGGCTTTGTCCTTCTTGGCCTTGGTCCTTTTCTTTCGGGCCTGGAGCGCAAGCACTGCAGGAGAGAGGGATGGATGAAGGGCGAATGGGGAGAAAAGGAGGCGACCAAGGTGAGGGTGGAGACCCAGCAGGGGTGCGAGGCCCTGGCGCCGGGGCTGCCTGAGGGGCGGCTCCGGGCTGAGGGCCGCGGCGTTTGCTGGGCGGCCGCTCGGGGGGCTGGCGGCCCACGGGGCGCAAAGCAGCGCCCAGGCGGGGCGCGCCGGAGGGGGCTCGGGCCGGGTCAGGGAGCTGGCGAGCAGTGGTCGGCCTCGCCGGGCGAGGGCCGGGCCCTGGAGCGGCCCCAAGTCGCGGGCGGGCCTGGCGGGGAACAAGGGGCGATGACTGCCGGCGCGGAAGGACGCCCGAGCTGAGGGGCGCGGACCCGCAGCCCAGAAGCGGGGGGTGAGGGGCGGCGCCACCTCAGTGGAGGGGTGCCGCACGCCCGGGGACCGGACGGCGGCGGTTAGGCGAAGCTCCCGGCGGTGACCCGGGCCTCGCCCCCGGCGGCCGTTGCCCCTCGTGGCGGGAGGCCGCTCCACCGCTCACCTTTCCGCTCCATGGCGAGACCGGTAACCGCCAGGCGCCTGCGCACTCGAGTGGCGCTGACTCCCGCTCCCGCCGCGGCCCCAAACCCAGCCCGCGCACGCCCCGCCCACCGGCGCCTGCCCCGCCCCGCCCACGACGGCGCGCGCTTGCGCGCTGAGCGCGGAGCCTACCACCTGCTCGCGAGGAGGGGAGGGCGAGAAGAACGGGAGAGGAGGGAGGGGAAGAACGCCGAGCGTGAGCGCGCGCGCGGTGTTTGAGAAGCGAGCCTGAAAGCCTCGCAGTACGAGGTTTATTCCGTTCGCCGGGCGGTCGCCCCCTGAGGAATGGCGAACAGAGTGGCATAGAGGGTTCCCTGCGTGCTGAGTCAGAGCTCCGTAGCCGACTGTAGCCTGCCTTGGTTTCCTGGTCTGTAAAAGGGAGTGATCAGGTGTGTCCCAGTCCCTCCGCGGCGCTATTGTGAGGGCCAGTTGAGAAACTCTGTGAGGAAAATTGAGGGAGAAATTACAAGTAAGAAAAAGGAGTAGGAGCAACACAAGGACCGGAAGGAAGGAACCTGTGATTTTATCGTTACTGAAAAGCAAAGACTTTAAAAGTGAGTTTTCTCGTATAATTTCAAAGTCAAATGAAGACTGTTAAAGGAAGGAAGCGGGAGAATAAAACTTAATGTTTTCTTATTTTACCACTTTATCAACTTTTCAGTACAGATACACGCAGTTGTCTTTATAGAATAGTTAGTTTTATACTTTTCTAAGTGCTCTGTCTCATTTGATGTTCATGACAGCCTAAAGGCAAGATAATTATTACTTCCACTACACAAATAAGCTAACTCGGAGGGGATATGTACTCAGAACCTTGGTGTCCTGACACAGTGATCAGTCATCAAATACTTGTATAGCAGGGTTAGAAAAGTTTTTCTGTAAAGGGCCATGTAGTAAACTTAAAAGGCTTGGGGATCATAAGATCTGTTAACTATTCAGCTCTGCCACTAGAGCTCAAAAGCTTCTCAGTGCTCAAAACAAGCCTTATGTATGGTCCCTGAAACTTGAATTTCATGTAATTTTCCAGTATCATGAAATACTATTTTTCTGTTGATCTTTTCCCATGATTTCAACCATTCTTGGTTCAGGCCTTTGTTTGTCAACCCCTTTGTAAAGTACTACGGCAGGACAGGTGGAAGCCTGCAGATCCTTGCTCTTCTAGAAGTTACTGTAGTGGGGAAGACCGAGAAGTAATTAATTAACCGAGACGGGAAGATGAAAGTACAATAATGCTGCACAGGTCAAGCCTGGGGGCTTGGGCAGGATTTTATTGAGCAAAGTAGGTCACTAAGTCCAGCCAGGGAGGAGACAGCATTTGTGCTGGGTCTTGGGAAATGTGTAGGATTTCCAGAGGTGGAGGAGATGTCACGCATTCCTGAATGAGAAAATCAATTGAGCAAAAAGACACAGGCTTGGACACCTACAGGCAGGGACTGAGGCTGGTAATGACTGAAAAGATGAAGTAGAATGTGAGGCTGGAAATGTAGGTTTGCCAAATTTGAAATTTAGATAATTAATATCTGTTGCAGGGAACCTGAATGGTAGCATTTCTAGGCAGATTGCAAAAGAGGACAGCGCCTGTTGTCCAGGAAAACTACAACCCAGTTTCCTCTGAGTTCTGTCCTTGAAAACAAAAGGAGATTTGGGGCAGACATTGAAACCCTGGAGTCAGGATTCTGCCTGCTCAGGATTTAGAAAAGACAGGAGAGTGCTGGTGGTTCAGGAGAGTCCCAGAATGGGGAAATTACTTCCCACAGAAAGTAAACTCCATAGGAATTGGAGTGCTGCTTGGGTTTTCCTTGGTGTATCCTCACTAACAAGCACTTATTAGGGTGTCTGACACTTACTAGGTGCTCAAATATTTGTCTAATCAAAGAATAAATGATGTGGGAATTCCCTGGTTGTCCAGCGGATAAGACCCCAAGCTCTCTCTGCCAAGGACCCAGGTTCGATCCCAGGTCAGAGAACTAAAAAATCCCAGACGCCACAGGGTGTGGCTAAAAAAACAAATGACGTGCAGTTTATGAGAAAGGTCTGGATGAGGGAGAGAAAACACTGACAGGGACAATTGGAGAGCTGTGCTAAAACTCAAATAGGTTAGTGCCAGTCCATCAAAAAGGAATGTGTAGCTTGGCATGAATCAGTCGCACCTATTCTGACCCTGGGTGACTGTTGCTTCTCTATCTCAAGAGCTTATCAGTCCTCTGTTTAATAACTCATTTGAGAATTTTTCCAGAGTCACTGTCAAGTTTATTGGACTGAGTTCCCAGAATTGACCATTTCTTCTTTTTCTTTCTTCTGTTTTCCCCCATTCTCCCAGCATGCTTCAGTTCTTCACACTTTTTCTACAGTTTCTATAATTGTTCACATAAGCTAGCTTGCTTGGGTTTCCCCCTATTCTAAAGCCTATATCATTTTTTATGCTTCTTGCTTTAAATGTAACCTTAAAAATCACCCCCCCCCCATTTCACAAGGCTTAATCTATTTTGGATTTTACCCTTCCAGAAGTTATTCTTAAAAGTGGTGGCATTCTTTGGTATTCTCAATTACATGCATACTCCTCTCCCACAACTGTTTTTCTGCAAGTTCTTTTAAAAGTAGAATTCAGAGAACATAAATCGTTGTGGTTTTGCTGCTTATGGGCAGTGAGAATTTAACTTCTGCAAAGATCCCATTCCTTATGAGCTAATTTATTTACTAAGACCCTCCTGGATCTTCCCTAATGCTTCTTTGGAATTTTGAAATATGAGCACCTAAGTGTACCATACTTATTTCATCACACCCAACATTCCCTGGCTTGATTACCACAAACTCTCAAAGTTTTGATCTGAATTAAATCCAAAGTATCGCTTCCCCTTATGGATTTCCCTGTGTCCTGGGGAAGTAGACAAGAGAAGAAGAAAGTGAGAATAAAACAGATGCTTTATTTGAATAATATTCCCAGTAGACATCTGCATGATTGGAGAACCCCCACAGAACTTTGTCTTGCCTTTGTGATAATTTTGTGAAGTATATTGGGAAAATATAATTACATTGTAGGCTTGAATATCAGGAAACATGGCACAGTCAATAGAATAATTGGAGTGAACTGAAGAAAGGGATTGAGGGGCTTAAGGGAAACCAGCTAGGGATGGCGAGGCATCCAGGGACTAGCAACAGTGGGAGTGTTTACCACCCCAGGCCTGAAGAAACAAGGGTGGACGTGTTACCAGAACCCAGTGAGGGCTTGTATTAGTTTGCTAGGGTTACCTTAACGAAGTACCATAGAGACTTCCCTGCTGGTCCAGTGGTTAAGACTCTGCACTTCCTATGCAGGGGGCACAGGTTCGATCTCTAGTAGGGGAACTAAGACCCATATGCCATGAGGCCATAAAAAAGGTATCACAGACCAGGTGGCTTCAACAACAGATATGTATTGTCTCACAACTCTAGAGCCTAGAAGTCTGAAATCAAGGTGTCAGCAAGGTTGGTTACTTCTGAAAATTATGAGGGAAGGATTTGTCCTCTTTCCTTGGCTTGTGGGTGGCTTCCTGTTCCATGTCTCTTCAGATCATCTTCTCTTTATGTGTGTCTTGATTTATGTCCAGAGTTCCCCTTTTCATAAGGGCATCAGCCATATTGGATTAGGACCCATTCTCGAGCTCATTTTAATCCTCTGTAAAGACCCTATCTCCAAAAGGTCACCTTCTGAAGTCCTGGGGGATAGGATACCAATACGTCTTTGGGGAGGGGGTACAATTCAACCCATAACAGAGCTGTAGTGGTAAGAAAGCACTACCTGAATACAGCTGTGCCCTTTGATAAAGGGATAAAACCATCACTTGTGTGTGTGCTAAGTCACTTCAGTCGTGTCTGACTGTGTGACCCTATAGATTGTAGCCCACCAGGCTCCTCTGTCCATGGGATTCTCCAGGGAAGAATACTGGAGTAGGTTGCCATGCCCTCCTCCAGGGGATCTTCCCAACCCAGGGATTGAACATGCGTCTCTTATGTCTCCTGCATTGACAGGCAGATGCTTGTATATTGGGGCCACCAGGGAAGCTCCAGCTGTCACCTAGCACGGAAATTAATACCCAGCTTCTTTATCTAATCATCCTCTCTGGGTACTGCCTCCCATTCACAAAACCCAACTGGAAGTTAGAAGACAGGGGTGCCTGGGTGATACAGTCCAGCCAGCCTCCCAAGGCACAGAGCAGGGTGGAGACGGCGGAGGGTGAGTCTGGAGGGGCAAACAGAATATCCAGCACAGCCTGTCTGGGCAGTCAGCAGGCTCCACCCAAAGCAGACCTCAGTTTCCAAGCGAGTAAGTCAGCCTCTTGGGCTCCCTGGTCCCTGGAGAGGCTTGAGAAATGAAGTTGCTTGGAGATATAAACCCCTTTCTGGCTTTGTTCTATAAAAGCTTCCCTGGTGGCTCAGCTGGTAAAGAGTCTGTCCACAATGCAGGAGTCCTGGGCTCGATCCCTGGGTTGGGAAGATCCCCCAGAGAAGGGAAAGGCTACCCACCCCAGTATTCTGGCCTGGAGAATTCCATGGACTGTATAGCCCTTGGGGTTGCAAAGAGTTGGACAGGACCAAGCAACTTTCCCTTTTGAGACTTCCCTGGCAGTCCAGTGGTTAAGACTGTGCTGCCAATGCAAGCAACACAGGTTTGATCCCTGCTTGGGTAACTAAGAGGCTTGTGTGGTACAACCAAAAAATTAAAAAAAAAAAAAAAAACTTCACAAGGAAATTGTGCTGGACTGAAGAGTTGAGGGGAGTAGGTAGAAGAGATATAAGAATAAAAGCCTTGGCTCGGTGGGGTGGGAAACTCTTGCCTCCTCTTAGATGGCCTCCTCTGGCCACAGCATGAAGGTTGGGGGTGCGGGTTCTCTAGCAATGAGGAGGTTGCAGAGACTGGCGGTTCTGGAGGCAGGTGGAGCCCCTTCTCTGCTCCCTGGAGGTGTGCTGGCGAGGCAGTAGGGTGTTACAAACTGACCTAAGCTGATCGGGTCTAACTCTAAGTTCTTTATCCTTGGTAATGAACTTCTACCAGACAAGTCTGAGTGATGAGGACTTGTCTGCCCCACATCCTCACTCCTGGGATATAAAGGAAGCAAGTTTTGACTAAAATCTGCCACACACATTTGTTAACCTTCACTGGCAGGCAGGCACAGAACAGCTCTTATGACCTGTGTATGTTCTTTGAGGTCTCTGCCCTTTTGGAGGCTCTGACTGCAGGTTTAATTTCTAAAGTTTGGCAATCTCGAGGCCAAAATAAAGACAGTTTGAGAAACACATAAAAATGGGCAACATGGTTTAGACATTTGAGTTCTGATTTCTACCTGCTATGCAGTATCAGATCTGTTTTTCTTTTCCTTCTTTCAAATCCTTTCCACCAGGTCCACCCTCAGGACAAGGATTTATCAAGTACCTGCTGCAGCCCAGGCATGAGACTAAGGGCTTCAAGAAGCAGAGAAGAAAAAAACATAGACCTTGCCCAGTAGGACTTAATTATTAAAAAAAAAAAAAATTGGTGGGGGGGATATAGTTGACTTACAATGCTGTGTTAGTTTCAGGTGTACAGCCAAGTGAGCCGTTTATACATATACAGATATCTGCTAATCCTTATATAGTAATGATTGTTTCCTGGACACTGTTGTCCCTCATCCCTCAAACAACTCTATGCGGTCAACACTATTATTATCATCTGTGTTTGACAGATGAGGAAGCTGAGGTACAACCAAAGTCACACAAACTATATAGTAAGAGGTAAGAGTTTTGAATCAGAGCAGCCAGGCTCTCAAATTCCTACTCTTCACCACACACCATATTATAAACATAATAGATGCATGAAGTACCACAGGAGCACAAAAAAAAAAGAGGCCCTCTCAGCTCAGGATTTGAGGAGGGGTAAGGAGAGAGACGTCTCCTGAATGAGATGACACTGTGCAGCATTGGAGAGCATCGAAAAAATGTCAGCTGGGAACAGAAGGCAGGGATGAAGCCCCATGTGATATGTGGGGGAACCATAAACAGCTTAGCATCGCTGGAGTATAAAGTGCAAGGGGGAAGGTGGGAGGTAGTTTGCTCCACAAATGCTGATCGGGCCCTTTCTTTATGCAGGCACTTTGTTTGGTGCTGGGGGGTATAGCAGGGAGGTTAGAGCTTCTAAGGAACTTGAACTTGAGCTTTCCTTCCTTGGACTTCCCTGGTGACTCAGTGATAAAGAATGCACTTACCAATGCAGGGGACTCATGTTCGATCCCTGGTCCAGAAAGATTCCACATACTTCAGAGAAACTAAGCTTGTGCCACAGCTACTGACCCCACGAGCCCTAGAGCCCATGCTTCACAACGAGAGAAGCCCCTGCAATGAGAAGCCCCACAACTGGAGAGGAGCCTCTGCTCGCCGCAACTAGAGTAAGCCTGTGCATAGCATCGAAGACCCAGCACAGCCCAAAACACAAAAACACTTTGTCTCCTTCCTCACTAAAATAACTTTTTGAAATTATCCCTGTGCAACGCACTCAACAAACTAGGAATAGAACTTCCTCAACCTGATAAAGGCTGAGGAAAAAACCCACAGCTATCAGCATATTTAATGATGAAAGACTGAAAGCTTTCTCCCTAAGATCAGGAACAAGAAAAGGATGTCCACTCTCAGCATTGGTATTCAGTCACCTGCTGAAGGCTTTAGCTAGGGTCACTAGACAAGAAAATTAACATAAAAGGCATACAAACTGGAAAGGAAATTGACAATTTAAAATAGTGTTACATCACAGTTTTGAATGCCATTCTGTGGAATTTAAATACAATAGCAATTTGATATCCATTGTCATATACTTTCGGAGAAGGCAATGGCACCCCACTCCAGTACTCTTGCCTGGAAAATCCCATGGATGGAGGAGCCTGGTTGGCTGCAGTCCTTGGGGTCACTAAGAGTTGGACATGACTGAGTGACTTCACTTTCACTTTTCACTCTCATGCATTGGAGGAGGAAATGGCCACCCACTCCAGTGTTCTTGCCTGGAGAATCCCAGGGACGGGGGAGCCTGATGGGCTGCCGTCTATGGAGTCACACAGAGTGACTACTGCTGAAGTGACTTAGCAGCAGCAGTAGTCATACACTTTTATATGTAAAAAAATAAAATCATTGTTAATTATAAGAAATTTTACATTACCTCCTTTTCTCCTTGAACTTGTATTTCTATTTCATTTTACTCTCACAGAAGTTCATCCTCAGGTAATACAATTTTATGCTTAAAAGCCTTGTTTTGGGACTTCCCTGGTGGTCCTGTGGCTAAGACTCCACGTTCCCAATGCAGGGCCCTGAGTTCAATCCCTGGTAAAGAAACTAGATCCCACATGCTGCAACTAAAACTTTAAATGCCACAACCAAAAAGAGAAAAAGATCCTGGATGCCACAACAAAGATTAAAATGCCACAACTAAGACCTGGCAAAGTCAAATAAATTTTAAGAAAAAAGTCTTGCTCATCCTGTCATCCCTCACCACATAAATGTGCATTAACATTGTAATTTAGTTTCCAAAGACATTTCTTAAGATCATGGTCCTCTAAAAACTCTTACCTATCATGAATATCACAGCATGATAAATCAAAATAACATACAGGATCATTTTGTGATAGATGAAATTTTGTTGCAAATACGCATCAGTGCAAAGGTAGGTGATGTTTCTTAATGAGGCCTGCATTATTCTATTCATTTTTTTGGTAATGGGTGAGAAAACTTGGTCACATAAAATAAAAAATTTTTATATATGGGAATAGAAAGGGTTTGGCACAGCAATATAATTTAAAACATTTCCTTCCAAACGTGCCAAAAATAACATGGTAATCATCAAAATTTATATTCATGGCCATCAACAGACAATTCCAAGAGGTCCTTATTCATTTTGTTGAAAGCAGGTAATTGGAAACCATCTGACTTGCAAAAAGATGTGTTATCCAGTCATTAAAGTTATTTACTGTCTCAATCCAAACGGCAGTATTTCAACATATTCCTTCGTTTGGACCCTTGAGAGGTTTATACACCCTCAGCCAGTGTACCTGAGCATTTTTTGGTGGAGGGAGAGGACTTTTTGTTTGATTGCCTCACTGCTCCTTGGAAGGACAGTGACTTTTGTTCACTGCTGTATCTCCAGGGCCTAAAAGAAAAGTGTCAGATACGTAGTAGGTTCTCAGTAAATTATCTTCAGGAATGTTATGAAAAAAATATCTTTTCATATGGTTCGTGGGCTTCTCATGGAAAGAGTACTGGAGCGGTTTGCCATTCCCTCCTCTAGTGATCATGTATGGATGTGAGAATTGGACCCTAAAGAAAGTTGAGCGCCGAAGAGTTGGTGTTTTTGAATTGTGGTGTTGGAGAAGACTCTTGAGAGTCCCTTGAATAGCAAGGAGATCAAACCAGTTAATCCTAAGGAAATCAAGCCTGAATATGCATTAGAAGGACTGATGCTGAAGCTGAAGTTTCAATACTTGGGCCACCTGATGCGAACCACTGACTCACTGGAAAAGACCCTGATGCTGGGAAAGACTGAGGGTGGGAGAAGAGGGTGACAGAGGGCAAGATGGTCGGATGGCATCACTGATTCAATGGGCATGAGTTTGAGCAAGCTCTGGGAAAGTGTGAGGGACAGGGAAGCCTGGCGTGCTGCAGTCCATGGGGTCTCAAAGAGTTGGATGTGACTTGGTGACTGAACAACAACAACAACACAAAAGAATGTAAAAACCACGGTGTCTGGGTGTGTGTATGGTGGGCAGTGGTAGGGGGTAGGTGGGGACAGGGAGAAGAGGCAGAGACACAGAGGCACTCGGTGTACTGATTTGCATTTTTCAATTTAAAGACATCAAAAACCACCTTTCCCCAAATGGAAGCAGCACTGAGTAAAGAGAAAGCCTCGGCAGTTCAGTGGTTGGGACTTGGTGCCCTCATGTCAGAGGCCCGTATTTGATCCTTGATGGGGGAACTAAGATCTTAAAAGCCAAATGATGCAACACCACCACCAGAAAAAAACACCTCATCTTTGGTATCTCACTTGGGGTTGAATTTCAGCTTTGACATTGAATAGCTTTGACTTTGGACAAACTCTTGGTCTTAGAGTCTTACCCTGGATAAAAAGAATAACTGTTCCGCTCAAGGAGAGGCATTGGAGGAAATGACAATTAAATATGATATTACCCGTCAAGTACCTGCCGCATTGCATGCACTCAGTCAACAGGCATCTGCCTTCATTTGGACTTGTTCTGAACCTTCACTGCCGCAGATGTTAAGCAATACAAGATGGTAGAGTTGAGGCTTCAGCTGGAGTCCAGGGCAGGGGGACTCCTGTGCTGTTTCCTCATCTAGGAAACGGGGGTCATAACAGCCCTGCCTCATGGGGTTGTTGTGCAGAATAATGTGCTAACTTTTGCAAAGTGCTTAGAACAGAACTTGACACACAATCAAGAGTTAATAAATGAGTGCTACCTGGGAGAGAAGGTGCACTTGATCATAGCAGAGTGGAAGAGTGGGGACCGTCTGAGTTGCCCTGTCTTTATTTCTTTAATTTTGATATTTTATTTGGCCACACTGGGTCTTCGCTGTGGCATTTGGGATCTTTGATTTTAATTGTGGCACACCAACTCTTAGTTCGGCATGAGGGGATCTATTTCCATGATCAGGGATCAAACCCAGGCCCCCTGTGTTGAGAGTCCGGAGTCTTAGCCACTGAACCACCAGGCAAGTCCCTCCCACACACTGTTAATCAGAATGTTTCAGAGGCGGGTTCTATGGAGGAATGAACACCAGTGGGGCGAGTTTCAGTGAGTATAGCAAGTTAAGGGCACCATGCGTATCTGTGGCCACAAGAACAGCATACTTCCTTCAAGGCTCCCACCGCTCCAAAGCCCTGCCTGCTATTGGTCAGAATCTTATAATCAATGGGTAAAGTGGGGGAAATATGGAATAACTTCCAGTCCAGGTGTCAGAATCTCTTCAGCCATGAAAGAGGAAGCTGTAGTGAAAATGTGGGCCTGAGCTCCAAGAGATGCTTGCCTGTCAAAGAGAAAAAAATCAGTATAGGAGACACTTCTCAGCCACAGAGCAGTCCCAGAAGAGGAAATGTTGCCTTACAATAGGGATTAAGCCCTTCAAAGAATTCTTCAAGGAGAAACCAAAACTGTGCCACTGAAACTCCTCAGGTTGTTGAAATAAGCATTGAAATCGATAATAATTCATGTGTCACGCCAGGAATAAGACTTGCAAGAGGAGATTTCTGCTACTGGCATGCTCCACAGGATATGTTCTGCAGAAAGCTCGGTGGAGGGAATTTCCTGGTGTCCAGTGGTTAGGACTCGGTGCTCTCATGGCCAGGGCCTGGGGTCAGTCCTTGGTTGTGAACTAAGATCCCGCAATTCTCATGGCAAAAATAAATAAAAAGGTTTGGTGGTACTCAAAGTGGACTTCAAAAGAGAGAGGGGCACAATGGCATAAGCTCTGTGCGTGATATTAACGTCATTTCCAGCAGCACTATAGAAAGTCACTCTGAGACAGAAGTTGCAGGATACTGTGGGCTGGGGTTTTCCCATGAAGACTTACTAACAGTTGAATCTCCTCTTTTCTAATAAAACACACACACACACACACACACACACACACACACCTTTCTAGATTAATGCTTGAGAAATGTCCTTTTCCTGCTGACTCAGGTTAAACCCCAAAATGAACTTTGAGTAAACAACACATTCCTGGAACTTCCCTGGTGGTCCAGTGACTAAGACTCTGGGCTCCCAATAGACCCCTGTTTGGGGAACTAGATCCCACATGCTGCAGCTGAGACCCAGTGCAGCCAGATAAACAAATAAATTAATTAAAAAAAAAAAACCCAGCATATTCCTGTGAGCCCATATTCAGCATTTTTTGATACATTTGCTCCATCCTTGGCTTCTACAGAAGATCAAAAGGATGAGCTTAGAGAGAGAAGGCAGCTTAGTATTGAAAAAGAAGTTGATCCCCTTCCCAATGCACAAATACATGCATTTTAAGACCTTTCACATGTTAATTTGTTATATAAATGGGACCCAAAGTCAGCTCCTGGAATGACTGAAATAAATCAGAACGATTCTGCAATTTCACAAGCTAATTGTGACTCAGAAGAGGATACAACCACCCAGTGTTTACAGACACGTAGGCAGAGGCAATGTCAGGTATTAGTGTCTGGAGACAGCCATGCCCATGTTTGCAGTCAGGGAGCTTGGGATAAACAGAGTTGATTACACCAATAAACAGGCTGATTATTTACACTGCTCTCATGCCTGATTAGCCTTCCCTGATGGCTCAGACGGTAAAGCATCTGCCTGCAATGCCGGAGACCCGGGTTCAATCCCTGGGTTGGGAAGATCCCCTGGAGAAGGAAATGGCGACCCACTCCAGTATTCTTGCCTGGAAAATCCTATGGATGGAGGAGCCTGGTAGGCCACAGTCCATAGGGTCACCAGGAGTCGGACACGACTGAGAGACTTCACTTCATGCCTGATTTGCTTTAGATTACAGGCAGTCCCTGTCACTAGTGAGTGATTGACCATTTCGAAGCAGAAGCTATTCCTGAAGAGAAACCGAAGGCCCATTTGTGCTCAGGGGCTCAATGAAGAGTTCTCTTCTCTGTGAACCTCCATCGTGACAACAGATCCCTGCCTGCTTGAATTGAACAGTGGAATCCCAACTTTAGTTTTAACGCTCACGACCCTTACATGATTCACTGTAACAGGACTTTTGATGAAGATCCCAGTTCTTGCATGGTTTTTGAACCGCTGCTTACTATATCAGCAAACAGGACATTTTCTTTAAGGCTGCAATGTATCTGCCATGCAGTCATCTGCAGGTGCCCCACAAATTGTGCTACTGATGGGCTCCCTTTACTTGCCCTTAGTGTTCCAGGGTTTTTATTTACTTATTTATTTATATTTACTTGGCTGAGCCAGGTCTTAGTCGCAGCATGTGGGATCTTCAGTCTTCGTTGTGGCATGTAGGATCTTTAGTTGTGGCGTGTGGGATCTAGTTTCCTGACCAAGTGCTCTGTATTAGGAGTGCGGAGTCTTAGCCAGTGGACCACCAGGAAAGTCCCCTACAGGGTTTTGTTTTTTTTTTTTTTAAGTGTTATTATAAACAAAGAGTTCGCTGGCTAGAATGAGAAACAGTCAAGGCCAAGTAAACTCTCTCATCCACAAGTGAAGTGAAGTCGCTCAGTCGTGTCCGACTCTTGGCGACTCCATGGACTGTAGCCTACCAGGCTCCTCCGTCCATGGAATTTCCAGGCAAGAGTACTGGAGTGGGTCGCCATTTCCTTCTCCAGGGGATCTTCCCAACCCAGGGATCAAACCCGGGTCTCCCGCACTACAGGCAGATGCTTTACCGTCTTAGCCACCAGGGAAGCATTACTTAGATCTACTTTTACAAGCATCAAACAGTACAGCTATGCAAGCACACATATCCATGTTAGGCTTCTTTTGTACAGTAAAAGAGCTTAGTGTTAGTACCTGTCGGACATGATTGGCTGTTACTTAGATAAACGTGGTGCCTATGGAGATGACAGAGGATAGAGCTACAGGTGTTCAGGAAGGCTTTACTAACATTTAGCTGATTTAGTTAACAGTCAGTTTTTAATAGGCTTCCCAGGTGGCACTAGTAGTAAAGAACCTGCCTGCCAATGCAGGAGACTCAAGAGACCTGGGATCAATCCCTGGGTCAGGAAGATCCTCTGGAGGAGGGCATGGCAACCTCCTCCAGTATTCTCGCCTGGGGAATCCCATGGACAGAGGAACCTGGCAGGCTATATAGTCCATAGGGTCACAAAGAGTTGAACACAACTGAAGCAATTTAGCACCCATGCATGCAAGTTTTTAATGGCTGCTCTTGGGCATTTGCTATGAAGAATTCCATTCTTACTGAAGAACAAATTATTAACACTGGATGAATATTACAACAGTGTGACTAATGTTTGAAATTTTTCTAAGAATCTTTCTATAAACTTTCAAAAGTAGCAATGTTTGTAGTTACTATAAATCAAGCTTTGGAAGCCCCCCAAAATAAAGACTGCTTTCCTTTTAGGAAAAAAAATGCTAATTTCTGGCACAAGGGCATAGTGCATTTAAGTGTTGCTGTAGTTAATACTCAGTCTCCTAGTCGCTTTCATAAAAGTTACTGTTAAGTAAACCAGATTTCTGCCAACTCCGTAGCGTTTCCTTAAATTTATGACATTGAATAAAGGACACTGGAAACAAACTTGTGGGCCTGGAGCTGCCTAGAGGGCTGAGGCCAGGTGGGAGCATCCGGCAGAGTTCCAGGTTGTTCATCTTAGTCCTTGAGAACAAGAAATGCATGCTGGGATGAGGGCATTTTAGATTTAATCAGAGCACCCACGAATTTGGTAAAGTTTTAGAGTTCTATAACTTTGGGAGTTCTAAACTACCACACAATTGCTCTCATCTCACACACTAGTAAAGTAATGCTCAAAATGCTCCAAGCCAGGCTTCAGCAATATGTGAACTGTGAACTTCCTGATGTTCAAGCTGGTTTTAGAAAAGGCAGAGGAACCAGAGATCAAATTGCCAACATCTGCTGGATCATGGAAAAAGCAAGAGAGTTCCAGAAAAACATCTATTTCTGCTTTATTGACTATGCCAAAGCCTTTGACTGTGTGGATCACAATCAACTGTGGAAAATCCTGAAAAAGATGGGAATACCAGACCACCTGATCTGACTCTTGAGAAATTTGTATGCAGGTCAGGAAGCAACAGTTAGAACTGGACATGGAACAACAGACTGGTTCCAAACAGGAAAAGGAGTACGTCAAGGCTGTATATTGTCACCCTGCTTATTTAACTTATATACAGAGTACATCATGAGAAACGCTGGGCTGGAAGAAGCACAAGCTGGAATCAAGATTTCCGGGAGAAATATCAATAACCTTAGATATGCAGATGACAACACCCTTATGGCAGAAAGTGAAGAGGAACTAAACAGCCTCTTGATGAAAGTGAAAGTGGAGAGTGAAAAAGTTGGCTTAAAGCTCAACATTCAGAAAACCGAAGATCATGGCATCTGGTCCCATCACTTCATGGGAAATAGATGGGGAAACAGTGGAAACAGTGTCAGACTTTATTTTTTTGGGCTCCAAAATCACTGCAGATGGTGACTGCAGCCATGAAATTAAAAGACGCTAACTCCTTGGAAGGAAAGTTATGACCAACCTAGACAGCATATTCAAAAGCAGAGATATTACTTTGCCAACAAAGATTCGTCTAGTCAAGGCTATAGTTTTTCCTGTGGTCATGTATGGATGTGAGAGTTGGACTGTGAAGAAGGCTGAGCACCGAAGAATTGATGCTTTGAACTGTGGTGTTGGAGAAGACTCTTGAGAGCCCCTTGGACTGCAAGGAGATTCAACCAGTCCATTCTGAAGGAGATCAGCCCTGGGATTTCTTTCGAAGGAATGATGCTAAAGCTGAAACTCCAGTACTTTGGCCACCTGATGCGAAGAGTTGACTCATTGGAAAAGACTCTGATTCTGGGAGGGATTGGGGGAGGAGGAGAAGGGGACGACAGAGGATGAGATGGCTGGATGGCATCGCTGACTCGATGGACGTGAGTCTGAGTGAACTCTGGGAGTTGGTGATGGACAGGGAGGCCTGGCGTGCTGTGATTCATGGGGTTGCAAAGAGTCGGACATGACTGAGTGACTTAACTGAACTGAACTTTGGGAGGGAAGAATCCCTTTATTATATGACAACTCTGTGCTTTCTAGTAAAGCAAGAGAAACACTCCAGAATGTTCACAGGATTTATCACTAGGGAATGAAAGTACAGATTTCTTCCCCTCAGTTCAGTTCAGTTCAGTGACTCAGTCGTGTCCGACTCTTTGCGACCCCACAGACTGCAGCACGCCAGGCCTTCCTGTCCATCACCAACTCCCGGAGTTTACTCAAACTCATGTCCATTGAGTTGGTGATGCCATCCAGCCATCTCATCCTCTGTTGTCCCCTTCTCCTCCCGCCTTCAATCTTTCCCTGCATCAGGGTCTTTTCCAATGAGTCAGCTCTTCGCATCAGGTGGCCAAAGTATTGGAGTTTCAGCTTCAGCATCAGTTCTTCCAATGAATATTCAGACATGATTTCCTTTAGGATGGACTGGTTGGATCTCCTTGCAGTCCACAGGACTCTCAAGAGTCTTCTCCAGCACCACAGTTCAAAAAATTTTCCCCTCTACTCCCTGCTTTTCTGTATTTTATAGATTTTCATTAAAGAGTATTATTCTTACAATGAAAACTGTATTTTGAGGACTTCCCTGGAGGTCCATTGGTTAGGATTCCACGTTTCCATCACTGGGGCCGGGGTTCATTCCCTGGGTGGGAATTAAGATCCTGCATGTTGTCTGATGCGGCCAGAAAAAGACACAAAAAGCTATATTTCACAAAGAGTCGGACACAACTGAGTGAGTTTCACTTTCACTTCAAAACTACATCACAAGCTCAAAAACGTCTCCATCAGCAGATTTTTAAGATAAGACAAAACTAATTCAAGCATGAGGTTCCTTTGATTTTGTTAAGTCCAATATTCAGAGCAGTATTCAGAGAGTTTTTAGAAAGACTTTGTCCCAATTTAGGGGAATAATTTAGCCCTACACAAATGATGTTGTAGTCTCACCTAACAATGCATCCAAGTCATACCTGAAGTGATCAAACTGTTTCCCAGAACAAAACGCAAGATTTTTCTTGGTGCCCACCCCAACCGGACACTTGCTCCACAGCAGACGTAGCGCCCCTGCTCATCCTTGGCCCATCAAGAACCTCGGGTTTATCCCACTTAGTCTCAACTGAGCCCGGCTCAGGTGTCATTTCTTCGCTTCTCTGACGCATTTTCTTTCTAACCCTTCCTGTCATCTATATTTCCATACTTTCATTTAGGAGGCATGACACTCCCTCCCCACATGGCCTATTTGTAAGCTTGGAGCTTCCTGAGGGGAGACATCGTGTTTTATTCATTCTTTTATCCTCATGCTTCTCATAGTGTGGTGGTTTAAAAATGGCCATAAATTATTTCCCCTACAAGAAGTGGAGTATATGGGACTTCCCTGGCAGTCCAGTGGTTAAGATTTTGCCTTCCAATGATTTGATCCCTGGTTGGGGAGCTAGGATCTCACATGCCTTTCAGCCAAAAAACCAAAACATAAAACAGAAGTGATATTGTAATAAAGACTTGTTAAAAAATTAGTAGAGGTTATTTGCCCTCACACTGAATTAAGGCTGGCCTTGTCACTTTACTTTGATTAGCAGAATGTGGTGGATGACACGCTGCCTTGAGCCACTGTGTGAAGTCCAGGTACCCTTCTGGAGAAATCTTGCAGAGAAAAAGATCACTGCCTGGCCAGTTTCCAGTTCTTCCCTCCATCTCAGCAGAGACCCCACGACTTGTGAGCAAAGCCATCTTCAATTCTAGCCCCAGGCGGATCTCTAGATGACTACAGCCTCATGAATGGGCCCAGGTAAACCCAGCCCAGATTGAGGATTGTGAGCAAATATATGACTACTGTTTAAGCCACTAAATTTTGGGTCCATTGTTACACAGTAATAGATTATGGAAACATGGAGTATTTGGGATACAGTGAGTCTTCCAATAAGTATGTGTTTAATTAAATTTAACTGTAGGAGCCTGGATGGGTAAAATTAGTCTGGATGACCCTCAAGTTCCTTTTTAGCACTGAGATTCTATGATCTCAAGATTATTATGCCATCATGGATTATGGATTTTGCCATTACTTCCTGTATTTCTACTGATAAATGAGCATTGAATCTAGATGCAGTATAGTTAAGTCATTGGGCATGTTAGTCCATTTGGGCTGTTATAACAAAATACAATAGAATGAGTGGTTTATAAATAGCAGAAATTTATTTCTCACAGTTTTGGAGGCTGGGAAGTCCAAGATCAAAGTGCTGGCAGGTTAGGTGTCTGGTGGAAACCCACTTCCTAGCTCATGGATGGCTGTTTCCTTGCTGTGTTCTCATAGAGTGGGAGGAGGGATCTCTCTGAGGCCTCTTATATAAGGCCAGTAATCCCATTAATAATTATAAGGGTGACCTAATTACCTCCCAAAGGCCCCATCTCCTAATACCATTATCTTGGGGATTAGGATTTCAACATATGAATTTGGGACAACACATTTAGACCATAGCATTCCATCTCTGGCTCCCCAAACTTCATGACCTTCTCACATAGCAGCAACTCAAAAGTCTAAGTGCAAAGTCTCATCTAAATATCATCTAAATAAGATATGGGTAAGATCAAGTTACAATCCATTGGGCTTTGTGATGTTTAATGGATTTAAAGACAGCTACCTAGGGCCACCTATTTTGACGAATTTTTTTCCAAACTTACTTTTCTACAGTTCTATTGATTTCACTTAGTTTTTAATACGCATTAATATAAATCATACCCCTATAATCCATTTACTGTAGAACATAGCCACTTTGAGGTCTTTTTTTTTCAGTGAAAGTGAAAAAGTCACTCAGTCGTGTCCAACTCTTTGCAACCCCATGGACTATACAGTCTATGGAATTCTCCAGGCCAGAATACTGGTGTGAGTAGCCTTTCCCTTCTCCAGGGGATCTTCCCAACCCAGGGATCAAATTGGGGTCTCCTGCATTGCAGGCAGTTACTTTACCAACTAATCCATCAGGGATTTGTGCTAAAATAATTATACTTTCAGATCTGGCCTATACTAGTTTTTTGGGCTTTAGAATTTTTCTCCAATTTCCCATGAGAGATATAAAATCTGCAATGATGACCATGCAATGAAAGTGAGCCAACCAATCCAAACCATGGCATTTTGTAAAGTTTGAAATGTCAGAATTTCAGGTGACCTGCATTTTGGAAGAAGACTCAGCCTTTGAATTGTTGCTCACTTTATTCTTTCTTTAATGCTGAACTATTTACAATCAGTTGACCATTTTTATTCTTATTTTGGGTGGGGATGGATGCTATGGGTTTATAGAGAATGTTCTTTAAAGATAGACTGTAGTCCAAGCATCAGGTTGGTCATTCTGAGGTCATGCATGAAAGTCAATTTTTAGCTCTGTTGCAGTTATAACAGAAAGAACCAAAGTCTAAACTCTACCAGTGTCAGAAGCCAGGTCAGAAAGACCTTCCGCTGATGGAAATGTGGGCATGAAAGGGAGCTGGGATGAGAGGGCAGCCATTCACAGAAACTGGGCTCTCCATGCACTTCCTAGTCTCCTGTTTTAAATGTGAAATGTTTTCTTGGTTTTGAAACGTTTCTGTGCCTGTTCCTGCCACAGTTCAATGTTCCTGACAGTTCATTCCTGGTCTGACCCAGTTTCTGGTTGAACCCTTGGGGCCATGGTAATCACCCTGAGGCTCCACCTGTGGGTGTCCCTGACTGCCCAGCTTCTGTACTTACCCACGGTCACCACTCTTGGTCACCCGTCTGGTTCTGCTTTCCTAGCAGTCATTGGGCCCTGCTTTAAGTCTCTCTCTTGTCTATCCGATGCAAGGCCATATGCCATCACCATAGGAAGAGCTTCTGTGATAGATGCTTTGAGAGGACCTCTTTGAGAGGACCTGCACCCAAGATAGGTACAGGTCCTCCTGATGTTATGCCCTCTGGGTTTCTGGTATTTTATCTTCAGGGTACTTATCACAATTTATAATTATTTTTGTCATCTATACTGCTTGTTTTGTGTCTTCAGCACTTGGGACCATGGTTGGCACATAGTAGGAGTTCAGTAAATGTGCTGAGTAAACAGGAACAAACGAAGCTTGTGACTTGGGCTCCCACCTCTTTTAAGGTTGTCTATGATTGTATATGACCTTGGGCTAGTTACAAAACTTATGTCTCACTTTATACATGTGTCAGGTAGGGAGGGATATTACTATTTTACTTAGCCCACAGTTGGGGTGCTGTAGCAGATGCTTAATGTCTGCAGAATGAGTAAATGCACCTGCTAGCTCTGTGATAAGAGACACACTTTAAAAAGTATTTCTTTCATCTAACAGGTGAGAGAAGTTGATTATCTAAGCAAGAGGAATCTTGTTTACTGAGTGGGAAATAAAATTCAGTATTCCATATGCCTTTGCCCAGGAGATTATATTTCTCTTCAGGTTGTACCTTAATACTAGACTTTTTTAATGGAGGAGGGGAAATTTTCTTTAATGAATTTGGACCAAACTAGTGACTTGATTGACTTTCTCCATTCCTAAGGAGTTTGTGTCTGTCACAGATTTTAACTGAATTTGGCCCACTGACAGTACAGATTCTAGATTGCCTGTATCTTAAAAACCTGTAAGAAAGAAGTAATGGTGAAGGTAATCTGAAGACCACGGGGAGTTGTATAGAGCTAACATTCACATCAGGTGGTCCAGTTTATTGGCCTTCTGAAACTGTCAAGATCCTGACCTTGGAGTGATAGCAAAACTGTTTTCAGCTTAACAGTTCTTTGTACTACAGGCCTTCACAGGCTGGCCTGACTTAACCTGCCTATTTCCCCCAGTACAGTGGAGATAGTAGAGTGTCAGTCGCTCAGTCGTGTCCGATTCTCTGTCCATTGAATTTTCCAGGCAAGAATACTGGAGTGGATTGCCATTTCCTACTCCAAGGGATCTTCCCAACCCAGGGATTAGAACCTGAGTCTCCTACATTGCAGGTGGATTCTTTCACATCTCAGCCACCAGGGAAGCCACAGTGGAGATAACTTACATATAAAGTACAGATGCTACGCAGTTTTTCTTTCTATTGCTCCTTTCTTCCCGTGTACCCACTTCTGGAATTTCTTCCCCCTGACATTTTCTTCAGCATATAGAACTTAGAGAAGAGAGAAGATGCAGGAAGGGTCCAGATATAACTAGAGTTATGTATTTTATTTGAGCCTCATCTCTTTGGAGGAAGGGGAACAGAGATGAGGGGAATAAGTTAGAGGTGGTCTGAAAAAAAATCTCAAGGGTGAGGGGTATGAAGAAGGAAGTCCTCAGTGGAACCTCTGGTGAAGATGAGATGAAGTGAGCCTGGATAAGGAATTCAGAGATAATTCTTGGTTGGTTAGCATTGTGATCTGGGAGTGCGATCCCAGTGCTGAGCACGGAAGGAGGCCAGCAGGTGGAGGAGTCACCAAGCAAGTACTGCTAGTTTGTAAGTAACCTGCATCTCCGGGCCAAGTGGCCCTGTTTGGGTGGGGAGGATTTGCCAAGGAAATGTGATGCCTTACTCCTAGATCTCCAAGGCATCCTCACTGGTGTCAGCCTTGGATGTATATGGTTTCACATTTTGATGTCTCCTGTCTACTGACTGTGTCCTAGCCTGAGTCTGAGTTGGGGATCTGGGAATTATAGCCCTAAACAGAGACCAGTACTTCTGCCTATTCGGCTTGGGACTGGCCTCTGGCTCAGGCTCGAGCTCTGTCTCTTGATCCAGCTCGGATTCAGGCTCCAGCTCTGACTCAGGCTCCACCTCACGATCCAGGTCTAGGTCCAGATCCAGCCCATGGTCTTTAGACATCTGTATCGTGGAATATAGATCCAAGTCTGATTCCTCCTCCATCTCTGGGTCTGGGAGTAAGGAGAAGCCTGGACTTTTACTTCTGGGGGCTTCTATAAGACTTCTGTTTGTTTTATGTCTTGATTCTTCTTTCTGAAATACACACAGTTAGATGGGTTAAAACTTCCCAAGTACATTTAATTTTTGAACAGTCAAGGGATTTCAGAATATAGTAGGACTTAATGTACCAGAAAGCACGGGTTCCTGGCAAAGTAGAAAATATTTCTGGCCTAAATTTGCTTTTCATCTTCTTGGCACTCTCTAGTTTCCCAGTTACTTACTATGCTTCAGGCTCCATTAATCCATAACCTCCAACTTCTCTAGTTTTTCTAAGCCAGCCTGGATTTCATGATCATCCAGTTAAACAACTGTGGTCTTGTCAGCATTCCCGAATGTCTTGTCTTCTTGATTTTACTTGTCTTTCCAACCCCCTAATGTATAGTATGTCCCCTACATACAAACCAAGTTGCGAGCTTCCAAAGATGTGAATGCGCATCTGGTTCCAGCAAGGAACCAGAACCTCTGCCTGTCAATGTTAGGCATGAGTGACATTGCAGCTTGCCCTCCATCTCCTATTGCTGACGATCCTTCAGCTCTACCATCTCCCACCTCTTTTCCCTGCCTCCAGTCAGTAACTCTTCTTACCTGTTCACTCGATGCCAGCCCCTGGATGCCAGCTGTTGTCCTGTACTATTGTACTTTGCAAGGTACTGTAAGACTTGAAATGTTTATTTTTTTGTGTTTGTTTTTATGTGTTATTTGTGTGGAAAGTATTATAAACCTATTACAGTACAGTACTATACAGCCAATTGTGTTACTTGGGTACCTAGGCTAGCTTTGTTGGACTTATGAACTCACTCTGGGAGCAGAACTCATTTGTATGTAGGGGACTTAGTATAATCCCTGGCACTGCGTGTAAGGCCCTTCATGACCTGGACCCTTGCTGTCTTCTTCAGCTTTGCATCTGTCCATAATCCCTACCTTTTGCTCTAGTCATAAATAGACTGACAGATCTTTACGTCTGGAAGTTTGTCAGTTTTATTATTCATCCCAAGGGTAGGGTAGGGGCATAGCTAAGGGAGATATTTAAAATAGGTGTTAATCGGTAAGGCACTGGCAGTAACCGAGCTTGCTGTGAAAGGATTCTCGAGGCCCCTTCTGGGTGGGGTAACCCTTCTTCGGTTGGGAAAGGATCCTGAATGACATGCAGATGTCATGGCAGTGTGGGAACCTGGGGACCAGGTTGACTGCTCTTTACCAATTGGTAAGGGAACCCTCCAGCATCTCACATTCTGGGACAGCCACACTCAAACCTGCCCTGCACATTGCTCATCTCTCTCTAATTAGACGTTCCCCCTACCTCCCCCCAATTCCCATTGCCTCACATCATCCAACCTTGTCTGTCTCTGAGAAGGTTTCCTGTATGACAGTCTCTGATTCGTCCACACTTAACTCGGAGGACTCTGGCAACTTCCTTGACAAAGCAAATAGCACAGCATCGTGGAGGGTGAGGAACAGCTGGGCCTTAGTGATGCCAGCGTCAAAGAAATCATTCTTCTCAAGTGACCTGACCACAAAAGCTACAAACCAAACCAGGAACATACACAGGGTCAGACACCTGGGGAGGAGAGGACCCACGATTCAAAACGCAGCCCTCTGCCTGGGAGGAGGGATACTCACAGTGACACCCTGCAATGAGCACCAAGATGTTGGCGTTTTGGAAAGCGCTGAACATCTGTGGGGAGAGAGTAAAGCAGTGATAGAGGTCTTCACACTCAGGAGAGGACAGGGCCTTTGAATTCGCTGAATTTTCCAATCTCTTTGGTCATTCACTTGTCTGGGGTATATGTACCTCATACCCATTCAGCTCTGTAAACATCTGATGAGCAAACTGCTATAGGCCAGGAAATGGCCAAAATGCCAGGAACACAGAAGAGAATCAGATGATCTCGTGCAGGGTGGGGAGTGAGAGGGAGGGTTGTCCGTGATCTGAAGTGGGGAAACAGTTCACATAAAGAGATAGTGTTCAAGTGAAGATGGTGCTAGGCTAGACATGGGCACAGGCGTGACAGGGACACACTGGATGGTCCTCACAAACAACCACAACTTGGTATTATTGCTTAGTGTTTGCACGTGACTCCCTTCTCTCTGGAGTTCACTGGACAGAGGTGGCAAGTTCTGGCCCAGAGATGGTCAAGCGACGCAGTTAGGAACGGTATTCAGGGACCCTCAGGGTCATATTCAGAACTGCTCTGCAAACCTGTATTTGAATTTAATAAAACATCAGATACTTAACTTCAGATTAATAAACATCAAATACACACCTCAAGTATATATTTCAGCCTATGCACACACACAAACACACACATACATACACACATTCATATGCTCTGGGACTATAAATCTTAATGTTCAACTCAAAACAAGTCACCACGAACCTTAATACTCTAAGACTCAACAGGTTCTAACCCTGGGGCCTAAGTTGAAGTGTCAAAAGAAACAAAATAGACAGACTCTACTTCTTTCACTACCAGGAAGAAATAAGAAAGTCATTCTTGATCAAATGGTAAATCACAAAGTGATTTGGTAAAGAGCCACCATAGACAGACTCTAGATGACAAGCAGTGGGAGATTCAAATCTCATGAATGTAGCTGAGGAATTCCCTGGTGATCCAGTGATTAAGAATCTGCCTTGCAATGCAGGGGACATGGGTTTGATCCTTGGTTCAGGAAGATCCTACGTGCTGTGGGGCAACTAAGCCCATGTGCCACAAGTACTGAACCCAAGCTCCGGAGCCTGTGAGCCGCAACTACTGAAGCCCATGCGCCTAGAGCCCATCCATGCTCTGCAACGAGAAAAGCCACTGCAATGGCTTTTAAGTTCCAGCACTGAAAATTCTTTGCACTTGTTGAGGCCCTTGCACCTCAATAAAGAGTAGCTCCTACTCACAACTGAAGAAAGCTTACGCTCAGCAGTGAGGACTCAGTGCAGCCAAAAGTGAACAAATAAATAAAAGTTTTTTAAAAAAGGAGCTTGAATGGAGTAATTATCTCTAATAAGATCAACCACTGGGATTTTTCCTAAGGAGTTTTAGTTATCAATTATGAAGTAAACAAAGCGATCATTTCCTCCAACAAAGCAGTATAGAGCAAAACAAACAGCACAGAGTTAGGGAGGACAAAGAACGGCTGGGCCTTGGTGATGCTGCTGCTGCTGCTGCTAAGTCACTTCAGTCGTGTCCGACTCTGTGCAACTCCATAGATGGCAGCCCACCAGGCTCCCCCGTCCCTGGGATTCTCCATGCAAGAACACTGGAGTGGGTTGCCATTTCCTTCTCCAATGCATGAAAGTGAAAAGTGAAAGTGAAGTCCCTCAGTTGTGTCCGACTCTTAGTGACCCCAGGGACTTCAGCCTACCAGGCTCCTCCGTCCATGGGATTTTCCAGGCAAGAGTACTGGAGTGGGGTGCCATCGCCTTCTCCTTGGTGATGCTAGCATCAAAGAAATCACTCCTCTCAAATGCCCTGACTAAAGAAGCTACAAACCAAACCAGAAACAAACACAGGGTCAGACCTCTGGGGAGTAACTTGCAATTTTTTAAAGTGTGAGAGTGCGCGGTGAGTCTCTGACAGCTGCAGAGTTAAGGTGCCTGATGTGACCTGGGGCAGAGAGTCATCAACATAGGCCAGGTGTGGAAGGGTCATGCCAAGGACCAGACCATATGGTGCCTCCACAAAAATGAAAGACGAGAGAGAGGGGGAGGAGAGGATGGCACAGCTACAGAACAGGGGGAAGAGTGATATCAAGTCAGAGGCTTTAAGTTCCAGTGCTGGACAGGTCCCTTCCTGGCTGTGAGCCCAGGACTCTTAGGGGGAAATATAGCTTGTCTCTCAGGGCTGTTGTGAGAACTAAATGAAACAGTGTATATAAATGTGCTCAGCTCAGTCTGGCACGTAAGAGACATTCAATAATGTAAGGTCAATGAAATCTAAAGTTACAACTACAGTGTAAGAGTGGAAGAAGAGAACACAGCCCAAATTTACTATAACCTCAAAAGGACAGAATGATCTCTCTTCGTTTCCAAGGCAAACCATTCAATATCACAGTAATCCAAGTCTAAGCTTCTTCAGTAATGCTGAAGAAGCTGAAGTTGAACGGTTCTATGAAGACCTACAAGACCTTTTAGAACTAACACCCAAAAAAGATGTCCTTTTCATTATAGGGGACTGGAATGCAAAAGTAGGAAGTCAAGAAACACCTGGAGTAACAGGCAAATTTGGCCTTGGAATACGGAATGAAGCAGGGCAAAGACTAATAGAGTTTTGCCAAGAAAATGCACTGGTCATAGCAAACACCCTCTTCCAACAACACAAGAGAAGACTCTACACATGGACATCACCAGATGGTCAACACTGAAATCAGATTGATTATATTCTTTTCAGCCAAAGATGGAGAAGCTCTATACAGTCAACAAAAACAAGACCAGGAGCGGACTGTGGCTCAGATCATGAACTCCTTACTGCCAAATTCAGACTTAAATTGAAGAAAGTAGGGAAAACCACTAGACCATTCAGGTATGACCTAAATCAAATCCCTTATGATTATACAGTGGGAGTGAGAAATAGATTTAAGGGCCTAGATCTGATAGATAGAGTGCCTGATGAACTATGGACTGAGGTTCATGACACTGTACAGGAGACAGGGATCAAGACCATCCCCATGGAAAAGAAATGCAAAAAAGCAAAATGGCTGTCTGGGGAGGCCTTACAAATAGCTGTGAAAAGAAGAGAAGCGAAAAGCAAAGGAGAAAAGGAAAGATACAAGCATCTGAATGCAGAGTTCCAAAGAATAGCAAGAAGAGATAAGAAAGCCTTCCTCAGTGATCAATGCAAAGAAATAGAGGAAAACAACAGAATGGGAAAGACTAGAGATCTCTTCAAGAAAATTAGAGATACCAAGGGAACATTTCATGCAAAGATGGGCTCGATAAAGGACAGAAATGGTATGGACCTAACAGAAGCAGAAGATATTAAGAAGAGATGGCAAGAATACACAGAAGAACTGTACAAAAAAGATCTTCATGACCCAGATAATCACGATGGTGTGATCACTGACCTAGAGCCAGACATCCTGGAATGTGAAGTCAAGTGGGCCTTAGAAAGCATCACTATGAACAAAGCTAGTGGAGGTGATGGAATCCCAGTTGAGCTATTTCAAATCCTGAAAGATGATGCTGTGAAAGTGCTGCACTCGATATGCCAGCAAATTTGGAAAACTCAGCAGTGGCCACAGGACTGGAAAAGGTCAGTTTTCATTCCAATCCCAAAGAAAGGCAATGCCAAAGAATGCTCAAACTACCGCACAATTGCCCTCATCTCACACGCTAGTAAAGTAATGCTCAAAATTCTCCAAGCCAGGCTTCAGCAATACATGAACTGTGAACTTCCTGATGTTCAGGCTGGTTTTAGAAAAGGCAGAGGAACCAGAGATCAAATTGCCAACATCCACTGGATCATGGAAAAAGCAAGAGAGTTCCAGAAAAACATCTATTTCTGCTTTATTGACTATGCCAAAGCCTTTGACTGTGTGGATCACAATAAACTGTGGAAAATTCTGAAAGAGATGGGAATACCAGACCACCTGATCTGCATCTTGAGAAATTTGTATGCAGGTCAGGAAGCAACAGTTAGAACTGGACATGGAACAACAGACTGGTTCCAAATAGGAAAAGGAGTCCGTCAAGGCTGTATATTGTCACCCTGCTTATTTAACTTATATGCAGAGTACATCATGAGAAACGCTGGGCTGGAAGAAGCACAAGCTGGAATCAAGATTGCTGGAAGAAATATCAATAACCTCAGATATGCAGATGACACCACCCTTATGGCAGAAAGTGAAGAGGAACTCAAAAGCCTCTTGATGAAAGTGAAAGAGTGAAAAAGTTTGCTTAAAGCTCAACATTCAGAAAATGAAGATCATGGCATCCGGTCCCATCACTTCATGGGAGATAGATGGGGAAACAGTGGAAACAGTGTCAGACTTTATTTTGGGGGGCTCCAAAATCACTGCAGATTGTGACTACAGCCATGAAATTAAAAGACGCTTACTCCTTCGAAGGAAAGTTATGACCAACCTAGATAGCATATTCAAAAGCAGAGACATTACTTTTCCAACAAAGGTCTGTCTAGTCAAGGCTATGGTTTTTCCAGTGGTCATGTATGGATGTGAGAGTTGGACTGTGAAAAAAACTGAGTGCCAAAGAATTGATGCTTTTGAATTGTTGTGTTGGAGAAGACTCTTCAGAGTCCCTTGGACTGCAAGGAGATCCAACCAGTCCATTCTGAAGGAGATCAGCCCTGGGATTTCTTTGGAAGGAATGATGCTAAAGCTGAAACTCCAGTACTTGGCTACCTCATGCAAAGAGTTGACTCATTAGAAAAGAGTCTGATGCTGGGAGGGACTGGGGGCAAGAGGAGAAGGGGATGACAGAGGATGAGATGGCTGGATGGCATCACTGACTCGATGGTCGTGAGTCTGGGTGAACTCCGGGAGTTGGTGATGGACAGGGAGGCCTGGCGTGGTGCGATTCATGGGGTCGCAAAGAGTCGGACACGACTGAGCGGCTGAACTGAACTGAAAATGGGGCAGTCCCAAAGATAAGATATAATCAAGTATATCTGAGTCTACAAATGGAGTTGGGGGGGGGGGGCGATGGAAGGGAGAGGGTCTCATGGATGGGAAAACACTTAATGTAAACCTCTTCTCAGCCTCTCATTTCATAGATGAGGAAACCAAGACCCAATACAATTTAATAAGTTACCTTGGGTCCAGTGGACAGGGGGTGGCAGTCAAGCCAGGACAGAGCACACATCCACAGACCACTTTCTGCTATGACAAGCTTCCTATTGCCTTAGACCAAAGAGGAGCTGGATTCACTTAAAACAGAATCATATTTGCTTGGGAATAAGAAATAGGATAAAATATTTATAAATATTTTGTTACATAGAATTTGAGCATAAAAGAAGGAAAGTCAGCTGAAGGAGCAGCTCTCAAAAAAAAAAAAAGGTGGGTGCAGTCAGAGCTGGGAAGCGAGTGGATTCAGGATATGTGAAACTGAGCCAGCAGGAGCAACAGCGAGAGAGAAAGAAAAGAGAAAAGCTGCCTGAGAAAAAGATACTTATGAGATTTTAAAATTGGAATATGATTGCTTTACAATGTTGCATTAGTGTCTGCTGTACAATGAAGTGAATCATCTATATGTATAATACATCCCCTCTCTCTTGGACCTCCCTTCTACTCTCCCTGCACCCACCCTCTAGGTCATGACGGAGCACGGAGCTGAGCTCCCTGTGCTTTATTGGCAGGTTCCCACTAGCAGCTTCCCACAGCACTATTTTGTGCTTGCTGTGTGCTGTGCTTAGTTGTTCAGTTGTGTCCGACTCTTTGCGACCCCGTGGACTGTAGCCCACAGGCTCCTCTATCCATGGGGATCCTTCAGGCAAGAAGAGTGGATGGCCATGCCCTTTTCCAGCGGATCTTCCCAACCCAGGGATCAAACCCAGGTATCCTACACTGCAGGTGGATTGTTCACCATCTGAGCAACCAGGAAAACCCATTTTGTGCTTATGAGACATTAAACAATAAAAACAGTATGGTTGGTTGTGCCCCTAAACTGTCCGTATTTGTATAAGAAGGAGAGAAATGAAAACTGTCTGAGAAACGAGACGGTGGGAGAGAAATCAGGACTCAGGGAACACTGCTTTTGAAGGAAAAATCTTTCCTGCCTTTTTCACCCAAAGAGGCAGGCAATGAAGAGGGAACCGGGGAAGATCCTTATGGGTCTGGACTTGGGTACTGGACTGGGCAACCTCACACTTGATGTGTCACTTCATCACAACTTCTTCAAACCTCCTGAGTACCTTTTAGAGCAGCTGAATAGTAGAGAATTCTGTGTGAACTCTTTTCTGTAGCATTTGAACCTATTCCTTGAAATTTATTGTAGCTAACTCCCAGGATGTGCCGGGAGTTGCTGGGCATGGCACAGATGGTTGTTTCAATGGTGTTAAGAGTTTTCTGATTTTTAGTCCTTGAGAAACAACATGCCATGCTTAGGGAACCAACCCTTATTTAGTAAATCAGAGTTGCTTCATTTTCTTTTTATTCTGGTTGACCTTAAACTGTCTTTGGTATGCAAGTTTCTAGTGGCCTAGGAGTCACAGAGCGGCTGATCAGTGACTAATAGGACTCAGTCAGGGATCAGAGCTCTTGTGAACACCTCCTTAGTACTTACCTGTCTTAATACAACCAAAGCCCGTGCGTCCACAAGATGTACCATGGAGAAGTCCAAGATGATGGTGTGGATGCTGGGTAGAATAGTTGAAGTCGAGTAAGGCAGGAGTTTTGTAGCCCTGACCTGAGTATCAGAAGCCTCAGGGAGTGTGATCGTCATGCTCCTGGAGGGGTCATCAGAAAGCCAAACTTTCTCCACCTCCTCATAGTTTGGGTTTCTCTGAGATGAGGAAGATGTTATGTACGGTACTTGGTCTTCAGACATAGTTTGGGCTGTGTTCATGCTCTCAAAACGTGAGCAGCGGACCAGGTTAATGAAGGAGGACTCTCGGCCCCGTTGAACTTCATATCGTTCTGTGTAAATAACCTGGGACAACAGAGTTAGGGGAGGACTATGATAAGACTCCAATAAGGCTGGAAGTATTTGCAACTATGCTGTTTCTATCTACTAATTCACTTCCCTTGCTCTTGGAAAACTCTTAGAAAACACAGACCACGCACTATACCTTTCTCCTTAGATATTTCATTGTCACTTCTAGCTTGTGACTAAAACCATATTGATCTTTTTCTTCATTGGAGGATAATTGCTTTACAATATTATATTGGCTTCTTCCATACAACAACGTGAATTAGCCACAAGTAGTATACACATCCCCTCCCTCTTGAATCTCCCTCCCTCAGTCCATCCCTTCCCTCTAGGTTGTCACACAGCACAGTGTTGAGCTCCCCGTGCTATCCAGCAGCTTCCCATTAGCCATCTGTTTACGCATGGGCTTTCCTGGTGGCTTAGTGGTAAAGAATCTTCCTGCCAAGCAGGAGATGCAAGTTCGATCCCTGGCTTGGGAAGATCCCCTGGAGAAGGGAATGGCTACCCACTCCGGTATTCTTGCCTGGGAAATCCCATGGACAGAGGAGCCTGATGGGCTACAATCTATGGGGTCACAAGATTCGGACACAAGCTACTAAACAACAATGTATATAAAGCCACATTCATCTTCCCTGATCCTCACCACTCACAGCATCCCCTTCCCCGCCCCACCAACTTCCCCCACGTGCATCAGCGACATTATCATTGTCCTAGTGATGCTAAATCACTTCAGTCGTGTCCGACTCTGTGCGACCCCATAGACGGCAGCCCACCAGGCTCCCCCGTCCCTGGGATTCTCCAGGCAAGAACACTGGAGTGGGTTGCCATTTCCTTCTCCAATGCATGAAAGTGAAAAGTGAAAGCAAAGTCACTCAGTCATGTCCGACTCTTAGCGACCCCATGGACTGCAGCCCACCAGGCTCCTCTGTCCGTGGGATTTTCCAGGCAAGAGTACTGGAGTGGGGTGCCGTTGCCTTCTCCGTGTCCTAGTGAGCCAGACTTTAAATCATCTTTATTCTTTTCCCTCATCCCTGGGTTCTAATTAGTCTCCAGCACCTACTATAACTTTGAAGTATTGGATTATAATTGCTTATGGAAAAGTTGAACAAACTTTTTGGCCAAACCAGGATTTCTTCCATCAGTCCCTTTTCTCAACCCTCCTTCTTTTATCAGTGAAACTGTTGTCTGTCAAACTTCCTCAAGAAGACAGAAGTTCCTAAAGCATGGCTGTATTTACCTTCCACTCCAAACACGACTGAGCGACTTCACTTTCACTTTTCACTTTCATGCATTGGAAGAGGAAATGGCAACCCACTCCAGTGTTCTTGCCTGGAGAATCCCAGGGACGGGGGAGCCTGGTGGGCTGCCATCTATCAGGTCACACAGAGCCGGACACGACTGAAGCGACTTAGCAGCAGCAGCAGCAGCCTCTTACCCTCCTAATGGGCCTGGGGTGCTTGGCATTGCTTAAGGACAGAACCAAGCCTCAGGAATACAATGGTAAGAAAGAGGTGAATGTTGACTCTGCGGTCATGGTGGCCAGATTCTACCTGGGGAGAGGGCACATGTCCATTTAAAGGATGAGTAAAAACCTATAAAGGAAATCTTAAAGGAAATCAACCCTGAATACTCATTGGAAGGATTGATGCTGAAGCTGAAGCTCCAATACTTTGGCCCACCTGATGCAAACAGCTGACTCATTGGGAAAAAAAACCCTGATGCTTGGAAAGATTGAAGGCAGAAGGAAAAGAGGGCAACAGAAGATGGGATGGTTGGATGGCATCACCAATGCAATGGACATGAACTTTGGCCAACTCCAGGAGATGCTGAGGAACACGGAAGCCTGGTGTGCTGCAGTCCATGGGGTCTCGAAGAGTTGGACAGAACTTGGCAACTGAGCAAAAACAGCAATCTATACGGACAAGAACTGGAAGGCATGTGGGAAAGTGAAGAATTTGTTTGCTACAGAAGTATACGTTGGGATGATGTTTCTTCAAGAAAAATCTGTTCTAATAATGCTGCTTGTGAAATAAACTTTAAAAATAGGGAAAAATGTAAAGATAACAATACATGATAGTATATATTGTATTTCTAAAAATGGTGTGGACAAGTGATAATATTACAGTTCCAAGAAGAGAGATGTTCCCCAAGTCTTGACAGTCACTGAGGCCAGGCCTTGGGGGGGACAGCTGACGGTGGGGTTCAGTGGTGGGGAGATTCAAGGTTCTCCAGGCAGAATAAACCTCTGAGGGACTTCCTGGGTGGTCCAGTGGCTAAGACTCCACTCTCCCAATGCAGGGGCCCTGGGTTCTATCCTTGGTCAGGGAACTAGATCCCACACGCTGCAACTAAGAGTTCACGTGCTGCAATGAAGACCCAGTGCAGCCAAATAAATACTAAAAAATAAACCTCCGAGAGCCTCCCCACTTGTCTCCATCTGCTCTACACTCTTTCAAGAGTTTTCACAATCCGCTCCCTCTGGGTCTGCCTGAACTTACTGCCCAGGCCAAGCTTCTTACTCTTGATGTGCTTGTGATCAGTAGTTCAGTCGTGTCTGACTCTTTGCGATCTTTTGGACTGTAGCCTGCCAGGTGGCTTTGTCCATGAGATTTTTCAGGCGCCCCCCTCCAAAAAAAAAAAAAAAAAAACTGGAGTGTTTGGGCATCTTCCCAACCCAGGGATCGAACCCATGTCTCCTGCATTTCAGGAGGATTCTTTACTGCTGAGCCTTTAGGGAAGCCCCTATTCTGACAACCCCATGCTCACTTTTACCTCAGTGTTTCTGCCCAAACCTATTCATGGACTGGGAGTCCTCTTTTTTCCTACCTGACGTAAATCCAATTTTCTCTCTCCTGCCCGGCTTAAGTCCGTTACTACCGTGATGTTTCCCTGCCTTTTTGAGTTCATGCCCATCTTTCTTCACCTGAAGTCTCAGAGTTGTTAGAATATAGACACACAATTTAGAACATAGCAATATGCTGCATGGTGTGCTTCACCACCCTATTTTCATCACCACTACTTTTTGTGCTATCAAGAAAGAAAGAAAACACTGCAAATTAAACTATAATATTGCCATTGATTATATGATACATCTAAATTTCAGAGATGGGAAATAATGTATATTTTTGGACAGATATAATACAATAATAACCTTAAGTGTCACATTAGTAGAGTGTTGTCTCTCCAGTTTGTTTCTTTTTTTGGCCAGACAGCACAGCTTGTGGAATCTGAGATCCCTGACCAGGGATTGAGCCTGGGCCCACAGCAGTGAAAGCAGAGTCCTAACCACTGCACTGCCAGGCAATTCCCTCAGTTGACTTACAATTCCATGAATTGCTCCAAAACAACCCTGTGATTTTGATGGGTTATAGGTGGGTAGGGGTATTGATGACATGATTGAATATGATGTGATATATCTTAAAGTGGTTGGTGGGTACACAGAGGCTCATTATACTTGTTTCTACTTTTGCATTCGTTCAGATTTTTCCATGAAAAACTTTTAAAATAAAGAACAACCCAAATGAACCTTGAGGACATTATGCTAAATGGAATAAGCCAGTTGCAAAAAGACAAATCCTGTATGATTCCACTTATATGAGGTATCTGGAATAGTCAAATTCATGGAAGCAGAAAGTCTAATGGTGGTCGCCAGGGTCTGGAAAGGAGAGGAAGTGCCAAGTGGGTCAGAGTTCCAGTTCTGGAGATATACGGTGGTAATGATTGCACAACAAGGTGAATGTATTTAACACTACTGCACTGTACACTGAAAAATGGTTCAGATGCTGGATGTTATGTTATCTGCTTTACACCACAATTAAGAAGAAAGACCTGGAGGCAGAGGCCGCTAAACATTTGGTTTGCTTTTCCACAGTGTCATAGTTCTGGGTACCCTAGTATAAGCCCAACAAATGCCAGATGATTGTACCCTACTCTAAAATATATTCTCTGATGCCCTATCAACACTCTCTACCATATTCAGTGCAATGTGGATGCAAAATAAAAATCAGAGACAGTGTTAATTCTACTAGTAGAGTTAGTCCTCTTGGCAGAGAAGTTGGTATTTTCCAGGAGCTCAGGAGAAGTATGCTCCATTCAGCTGTATGGGAATGCGAATGGGCTTCCCCGGGTGGCTCAGTATCCACCTGCCAAAGCAGGAGACGCAGGAGATGTGGGTTCAATTTCCGGAATGGGAAGATCCCCTGGAGAAGGAAATGGCAACCCACTCCAGTATTCTTGCCTGCTGCTGCTGCTGCTGCTGAGTCACTTCAGTCGTGTCCGACTCTGTGCGACCCCATAGTTGGCAGCCCACCAGACTCCCCTGTCCCTGGGATTCTCCAGGCAAGAACACTGGAGTGGGTTGCCATTTCCTCCTCCATTCTTGCCTAGAAAATCCAATGGACAGAGGAGCCTGATGGGCTACAGTCCATGCTGCATCACAGACACACACACACACACACACACAAGTGCATGCTCTGTATTTGTCGGTGCCCATGTGAGGAGGGGGATGGGAAATGTGTGTGTGTGCATGTGTGTGTGTGTGTGTGTAGATACAGCTGCCGCTCCAGGGTGTAGGCACACATGAAATCCTCAAAGATGGAAATGAACAGCCCTGCTCTGGGGAAAAGGAATATTTAGACCAAATCTGAGTTGGAAATGAATGAGCACTTTAACTCAGCCACTAGAATAATCTTCTGAAGCATGTCTTCTTCTCCGCCCTCCCCATGACATCATCATTTCCCTGGTCACAGGGTGATATTAGGAGACCCTGACAGACCCTTGGGAACCCCAGCCAGTTTGACCCTGCCCTTGACCCTGCTGCAAATTAGGAAACAATCTTTCAATCACTCGTTCTCAGAAATCTACAGCCAGGGAGCTAAGATTAAAGTCAAGGAAAACAGGGACAACCAGGGAACTGGTGACAATCTCAACGAGCAGACTGCTCTGAGCTCATATAAGTCACTGGTCGTTGAGAAGGAAGTCAGAACTTGAGACATCTCCCGCCTCCTACTCTCAGGGCAAGATCTGACCTGAAAGGGAACCTCTGTCTCCATTTCTGAGTAGAAATGGATATTTCTGATTATTCATGGTTCATCTATGGGTTAAAATCCCTGGAGGGGTTTAGATTTTCTTCTCTTTTTTTAGAAAACTATTAGTGTAGGGCTTCCCTGGTGGTACAGTGGATAAGAATCCGCCGGCCAATGGAGGGGTCACTGGTTCGATCACTGGTCCGGGAAGATCCCACCTGCCGCAGGGCAGGAAGCCCATGCGCCACATCTGCTGAAGCCCGTGTACCCTAAAGTCTGTGGTGGTTGGTGGTTTAGTCGCTAAGTAGTGTCCGACTCTTGCGATACCATGGAGTGTAGTCCACCAGGGATTCTCCAGGCAAGAACACTAGAGTCTGTGCTCCGCAACAAAGGAAATCAACGAGAAGCCTGTGCGCTGGAGAGTAGCCGCGTGCTGCAACTAGAGAAAATCTGCTCACAGCAACGAAGACCCAGTGCAACCATACAAATAAACAAATAAATAATTTAAAAAAAAAACTCTACTAGTGCATTTCTTTATAAAATGTAGGAGAAAAGAAGAGGTGTTTCTAACCCTGGGCGATGGCTCTGGTTCATCACAGTTGCAGTAACACCGACAAATCTTTCCTCGCTGTGCACCCTCTTCATTTTGACTGAACAGGGTATAAATTTCCTCTTCTGTAAGAGGCATCTTTACCATTTCAATCTGAAAGACATATGCTGGGTCTAATTCAAGTGTTGAGTAGGGGAGGGGAGAACACTCTGGGACTGAGAGGGAAGCAGGTGGGGAGAAGCAAAGGACAGCCCTCACCTCCTCTAACACCTTGCGCTTGAGGTAGTGAACATTGACAAATGTGATGGCATTGCAGCACTGGAAGATCTTCACCCCTGGAATGTTTGCAACCTGCAAGACAAATAAATGCACACTTGAGGGCAATTTTTCAGCTCTTTCATGGAGTAAGGGGAAAAAAAATCCTTAGAACATCCTGGAGAATCTGTGTTCTTTATAAGCATCAAGAACTAACAAATTCCTCCCTCTGGTTTTCACCCCCTGCTTTCTTCTTTTCCCCTCTTATTTCTTCACACCTCTCTTTTTCTTGGCCCTCCTCCCTCTGAAGTACATTTAAAATTATCCTTAACTGGCTGCATCACTTTGTAAATGTAAATGCGTATCTGCAGTGCAGCAGAGAGGAACAAAGGAGCTTAGTTTTTTTGTGTGTTTTTTTTTTGGTAGAAATACTAAGCAGCAGGCCTGGTCCATCTCATCCTTTGGGCAAAGGAGTGGGACTCATTTGGATTCTTACCTCCCGATAGTCTTGGAAGCTTCTATAAATATTGGTGTTAGGGATCTGACCCAGGAGGAGAATCTTAGTTCTGTAAGGAAATGCATTTGCCTTTAGGTCACAGTTGCCTCACCTTGACATGGCCCACCTCCTATCACCCCAGACAAAGTACCTGTGTGACTGAACAGTGATGATGAAGAAGGCAAAAGTTACTGCAACAACTAGTCCAATATCCAGTCCCAGTAAAATTGCAGACATGAACGTCACCATCCAAATGAGCTTATGGAAAAGAGGGAGGAGGAGAAAGGGAGACCATGACAACAAGCAGAACTGAGAAAATCACAAGTCTTCACCTTTACTCTTTCTCTCCCAACACCTAGGATTTAGAGATCAAATTCCACAGCCACGTGGACTGATGCTGTCACAAATGATTGGGCCCCAGGGCTGCCTAGCAATTCTTTTATGCATTCTTGGTCACATCTCTCTTTAGTTTTCTCTTAAAACATCAGTTTCCGCTTGTGAAAAATTGGGCTAACAATATTTGCTTTATATAATTTATTGAGATTAGAAATACTGTTTGGAAAGCAACCCAGAACACTCACCAAATTACTGGTTGCTATTTTAAGACCCATGATAGTCATTAGGAATCTTTAATATCCTTTTCAAGCCCCTGTCCCACCACCTACTGCATCTCTCAGCAGGTGATTTGACTTTCATTTTCATAAAGAAGGTAGGCTGAGGGGGAGGGATACATTGGAAGGTTGGGACTGACATTTATACGCGACTGTGTATATGGGGAAAGAATTTTTTTTAAAGGAGTAGATATATGTTTATGTATAATTGACTCACTTTGCTGTACACCTGAAACCAGCACAACGTTGAAGCAACTATACCCCAATAAAAAAAATTTTTTTTTAAAAGAAGATGGGTTGAAAGTCCCTTAACTGTTTACTCCACCTGCCATTTGCTAGTCTCTGCACTCAACCTTCCCTTGTTCTCTCCAGGGCTGTTGGAAGTGCTGTCTCCACTCCAAAGACCAGAAGCTCTAACTGTACACTGGACCATATTCCCCTCTTGACTTCTCAGGGACCTGGATCCAAAAATGATCTCTTTCCTCTTCCGGGTCCCTCTCCTGTCATTGCATCATCATCCCTTATCTTTCATTTCTTGCTATTTCCCCTATATGTCCTCTAGTTTTCTTCTCTAGAGAAAAGGGGAGCACTCCATCAGTTACTCTTCCTGGCAAGACGCCCTCTTCTTGTTAGGATTTGTTTCCCCTCTCCTGGAATGTAGTTCTATTAACCAGATTAAAAGGCATTCAAATATGCCATGTATGATGAACCCTTTTTATTAGATCTGTGTGTAACTGCAGCTGCTTAATGACTTCTGTTTTATCCAACTTCATATAGTTGGAATGGGGTCTCAGTATTTCTGTGCACCAAATAACCTTGACTCCCGTTTTTTGAGCAACAGCAGAGACGCATCAGATGGTGGGTTCACGCTGATCACTTTCGTTTGTTCTCTTCTCTCTCTGAAGGCTTCCCCTCCATCCTTCCCAACCTCCCCAGTGCATCTCCACTCACACAGTCATACTGGTTCTGCCTCCACAGACTGGGTAGGGTGTAAACAGCTTCAAGGTAGGGTAGGACATTACTCAGGATAATACCAGCCACTATAGCCTGTGGGGAAAAAATAAACCCTGCTTCATTTTCCCTTCAGGGGTAGAGCTTCCAAATTTCCACAAAGGAACCACAGAGACTTGGTCAGCCTTGCCACACAGAGGTATTCTGCACTAATATTTCATACAAATAGCAGGTCTGTGCTGCCACTCACTGTCCAATCAAATAGGTATTCTCCACATTTGCCTCTGCTCACCTTTATAATTTGTCAAACACACAAGACACAGCAAGGCCATGTGACTCATTTGGCCAGTAACAGCTCTCAAAAGCCCCTTTTATTTTAGAGTTTTTTGAATGTGGACCACTTTTAAAATCTTTATTGAATTTGTTACAGTATTGCTTCTGTTTTATGTTTTGGTTTTTTACAGCTGCAAGACATGTGGAATCTTAGCTCCCCGACCAGGGATTGAACTCATAACCCACCTGGATTGGAAGGCGAAGTTTTAACCCTGGACCACAAGGGAAGCTCCCACATGCCCTTTTTAGAGTCAGATCACTGGTTACTTACACAGACAGTGAGAGGAAGAGTAGCCACAACTCGTGATCATCTAGTCCCTTCTGTTTCCATGTGGCCACTTTTGGTGGAAGGATGAGGCAAGACCCATAGGAAGGCTGGGGCCTTTGGCCATGTGTCCTATTCTGTGCCTATTTGACTTTGCTTTGTCTAGTTTGCTTGACATAACCTATGTGACTGATGTTGCTTAGAAACCATTCTCAGACGGGATGACAAATTAAGAGAATTTCCACTCACAGAAATTCTGAAATAGTTTCAATTTGGTGGTGTTTTTTTATCCCAAGCCTAATCATGATGTACTACGATTATTTCAACAGTGAGACACCACTGTTTTGGTCCATCAAATTAAATTAGCAAATCTAAAACACTGAGGACATTCCATTAAAAATGGGTATTGACCTTTTGAAAAATAATTTGGCCATATATTAAGAAATACTAGGGCTTCCCAGGGGGGGCATTAGTGGTAAAGAACCCGCCCGACAATGCAGGAGACTTAAAATATCCAGATTTGATCCCTGGGTTGGGAAGATCCCCTGGAGAAGGGCATGGTATCCCACTCCAGTATATGCCTGGAGAAGCCCATGGACAGAGGAACCTGGCAGGCTACAGTTCATAGGGTCGCAAAGACTTGGACATGACTGAAGAAACTGAGCAAGAAATATTGATTGATATGCTTTCATACAGAACTTTTGTTTTCCCCTTAAAAATCTATCCTAAATATAGAAAAGGGCAGATGTACAAAATTGCTCACTATTGTGTTATTTATAATAAAAAAAAACTCAGATAAACTAATTTAAACTGATTAATAAGTGATAGTAAGAGTATCATGTTATATATGAAATTAACAAGAATACCAGATTGTGTGTACAGTTAGATCACAATTACACAAAGTAAAGGCTGCTTCCCTGGTGGCTCAGTGGTAAAGAATTTGCCTGCCAATGCAGGATACGTGGGTTCGATCCTTGTGGTTGGGAAGATCCCCTGGAGAAGGAAATGGCAACCCACTCCAATATTCTTGTCTGGGAAATCCCATGGACAGAGGAGCCTGGCGGGCTACAGTTCATGGGTTGCAGAGAGTCAGACACGATTTAGTGACTAAACAACAACAGCATACAAAGTAAATACTATCTGTTCATAGAGAATAATATTGGTTAGGTATATGCCAAAATGTTAATAGTGGTTTATTTGTTTTTGGTTTTTTTTGGTTTTTTTTAGTTTTTTTTTTTAATTTTATTTTTAAACTTTACATAATTGTATTAGTTTTGCCAAATATCAAAATGAATCTGCCACAGGTATACCTGTGTTCCCCATCCTGAACCCTCCTCCCTCCTCCCTCCCCATACCATCCCTCTGGGTCGTCCCAGTGCACTAGCCCCAAGCATCCAGTATTGTGCATCGAACCTGGACTGGCATCTCGTTTCATACATGATAGTTTACATGTTTCAATGCCATTCTCCCAAATCTTCCCACCCTCTCCCTCTCCCACAGAGTCCATAAGACTGTTCTATACATCAGTGTCTCTTTTGCTGTCTCGTACACAGGGTTATTGTTACCCTCTTTCTAAATTCCATATATATGCGTTAGTATACTGTATTGGTATTTTTCCTTCTGGCTTACTTCACTCTGTATAATAGGCTCCAGTTTCATCCACCTCATTAGAACTGATTCAAATGTATTCTTTTTAATGGCTGAGTAATACAAAAAAATATGGAACGCTTCACGAACTTGTGGGTCATCCTTGCGCAGGGGCCATGCTAATCTTCTCTGTATCGTTCCAATTTTAGTATATGTGCTGCCAAAGCGAGCACTAATAGTGGTTTATTTGTGATTGTGGCTTCAGGGACTGCCACCTCAGTGTGTGACCAATCTATCTATAAAATAGATTTTTATCTATTATGAATTTTCCAAAGCTTAAAAAGTAAGCAGGTCTTCTTTTGTAGTGAAAAGACAGTGTCTTAAATATAAGAAAATGAAGATCAATATTCATGGGGGTATAAAATCATCAGGGCCTCAAAGTAGAATACTTTAAGAAACATTTTTCAACCTTTTCCTAGCCATCTAGCCAGTTAGAACTGATCCCACTCTCGGAAGTGGCTTGGATCCAGGCTTACTCTGGTTTTCTGAGGTTACTCAGTAACCAGTTGGATGCAACAAGTCAGTAAGAGGGGGGAGGAAGTAAAATGAAGTCAGCAGAAATTACTTGTTTTCCAGCTTCATCTTCTTACCAGTCAGGAATCTCCTCAAATTTCTGCAATTAGCAGGGAGATGTGGTAGGAAAGATAAGAAATTCAACTTCATAGGGTTTTTACAAGACTTTTGGCTTGAGGTATGAAGTATGAGGGCTCCCGAGGTATCTCAGTGGTAAAGAATCCACCTGCCAATGCAGGAGACACTGGAGACGTAAGTTTGATACCTGGGTCAGGAAGATTTCCTGGAGGAGGAAATGGCAACCATTCCAGTCTTGCCTGGGGAGTTCCATGGACAGAGGAGCCTGGTGGGCTACAGTTCATGGGGTCACAAAGAGTTGGTCATGACTGAAAGACTGAGCACACACACGGAGTATGACAGGGAAACAAATCTTTTTCATGAAATATACAATAAAATTTTTACCTTTCTGAATATTAAGATAAAACATGCTCATGTGCAAAGAAGAATTGAATTTATATATATTTTCCATCATACAAGAGAACATTTTGGTATAGCCTATGTATTTTTTTCCCACACAAAACTGGAACAATATTGAATACACTATTTGTATTACATTAAAAAAATGTATATTGGGTCCCTTGCTCACTAGTTGAGATCCTTGCCAGGATGCTCTACCAATTACTCTCCCAAGACTTTTTCAACAAACTACCCATAGTCATTCAAAGAAGGAGGGATAGGTGCTTCCTAGAGGGGTGGAATGGGAGAGAAAGCTCAACAGGGAGGGGACATATGTGTACCTATGGCTGATTCACGATGTTATACTGCAGAAACTAACAGAACATTGTAAAGCAATTATATCCAATAAAAATAGGAAGGAATCATTCATAGTCTAATCCTCAGAGAGCCACGGTTATAGAAATTCAGTTATTCCACTGATCAGATTGTGTTCACATTTTCTCACCCAGCAACATCCTAACTAGATGATGTAAAAATAACGTGCCAGAACATGGTTGGCCAAAAGCAAGGGCTGTTCTATCCCCAGCATATTTATAGTAAGGAGGGGCTTCCCTGCTTTTATCACTGTGCATGTATGCATGTGTGCTCAGTCATGTCTGACTCTTTGGAACCCCACTGTAACCCACCTCTGTAAGGTGGACTGTAACCCACCTCTGTCCATGGGATTTTTGAGGCAAGAATACCAGAGTGGGTTGCAATCTCCTTCTCCAGGGGATCTTCCGAACCCAGGGATCGAACCCACGTCTCCTGCATCTCCTGCCTTGGCAGGGAGATTCTTTGCCACTGAACCATCTGGGAAGCCTCACTTTTATCACTACTCGGCAGTGAATTCGGATAGATTTTTATTTGAGATTTTTTTTTTTTAATTCTGATTCTTCAGGCTATAAAGGAAAAATATCACTGTCCAAAGTAAATTAGTGAGTGTCCCACCAAAAATAGACTCCCAAGGGTTATAGTCCAAAGATGCTGCATAAGCCCCATTCTGGAGAGGACTTCTGCTGGGAAGCAGAGGACAGCTTGTGTGGTAAACACAGGCTTAATCCCACCCACCATGCCTATATTGCATGGCTGGTTTCCAAGATCCCTGAATCACAAGAACCAAAGGCAGCGACAGCCTTAAGATGGTCCTGTTCTACTGAAATGTGATATTCACCAGGCGGAATTGTTGTTTAGTTGCTAAGTCGTGTCCAACTCTTTTGCAACCCCATGGACTGTAGCTTGCCAGGCTCCTCTGTCCATGGGATTTCTCAGGCAAGAATACTGGGCTGGAGTGGGTTGTCATTTCCTTCTCCAGGGCATCTTCCTGACCCAGGGATTGAAGCTGCGTCTCCTGCTTGGCAGGCGAATTCTTTACCACTGAATCACCAGGGAAGTCCCAAACATGTTTAAAAGGATGGGTATAATATTTACAACCACTCCAGTTTAGGGACTGCTACATCAGTGGGTAACCAAGCTGCTGCACCAGGAATAAAACCTCCTCCCTTGCTGCTGCTGCTTAGTTGCTTCAGTCATGTCCAGCTCTGTGCGACCCCATGGACTGTAGCCCGCCAGGTTCCTCTGTCCATGGGATTCTCCAGGCAAGAGTACTGGAGTGGGATGCCATGCCCTTCCTTCAGGGGATCTTCCCAAGCCAGTGATTGAACCCAGGTCTCCTGCATTGCAGGCAGATTCTTTACCACTGAGCTACCAGGGAAGTCCTACCTCCCCATCTTAGTACTATCGAAAGTGACTAAAGGGAACACGGAGGAAATTTAAAAAGAAGTCATGGACACTGGGCATTGACCTATACTGTAACTTAGAACAAATTGATTATAGTCAGTAATTAATGCAACTGGCATCTCTAAATGTAAAGTCATCATTCATTTCACACAAAGGGAAGGAATGGTACATAGTACATAGAGGTATTCTAGCTGAATACAGGATTAGAACTCAACTTTTAGTGTTGTGAACTGACCAAAAGGCAGGGTGGCAGCGGTGGGGAGATTGAGTTCACATGAATGCAGAACAAGGACTTCTGGAAACTGTTTAGGAAAACAGATGGCATGAATGCACAATGAGTTTCCAAGCCTGTGTTGGGAATGGGCGTTCTAGCATCTGAAGTCTATTTTGGTCATATTTAACTGAATCCTTACTTCTAAAAGCTTACTTTATAGCTAAAGCAATTTTAAAAAAAAGATTAATGAGGATGAGAAGAATCACAACTGTTTCTTGAGCGCTTATTATTAGCTCAAAACTGTTCTCTCTACATTATACATATTATCGTGTTTAACTCCTAGTTCTGTGAGGTGCTTAGTCACTCAGTTGTGTCCAACTCTTTGTGATCCTGTCTATGGGGATTCTCCAGGCAAGAATACTGGAGTGTTGAGGCTTGACAGAAAACAACAAAAATCTGTAAAGCAATTATCCTTCACTTAAAAAATAAATAAAAAAAAAAAAGAATACTGGAGTGGGTTGCCATGCCCTCCCACAGAGATCTTCCTAACTCACAGATCAAACCTAGGTCTCCTGCATTGCAGATGGATTCGTTACCGTCTGAGCCACCAGGGAAATCCTGTATGGTAGAGGCAGTTATTTTAAAGGAAAGGAACCAGAAATAGCCTGGGGCAACCACTGGAGATGAGCAGAATGCAGTTCCCCTCAGAGATGCCCCCACCAAGATGTGATCTGACTCAGGCATCTGATCAGGTCTACTTACGTTTGGCAGTCTGTAGAAAAAGCGTGCCATCTTCATCATCAGGAGCAGCATGATGCCTGCGCCTACCAGAGATGCAAACTGAGGAGACAGAGCCAGTTGGAGAGAGACCATCAGGAATGGACTGGTCCCTGTCTGCAACTGAGGCCTTCTGCTTGGTGACAAGCATGTCTGTTTTTTGTCTTTTTCTTAAAAGGGGTTGAATATGTATAACCAGCTAACATCAGTGCGTTTTCGGTAAGCTGACACTGTCAATTCTTGTCAAAATGCTCAACACACACCAGGTACTCAATAAATACTCATTGACTGCACATATCAAGGTTTCCTGAAAAGCTACAGATGGGCTTGAATATCTGAATATTTCTTGCCATTGCTTTGTGCTGTGGAATCTGAAGTCTCCTACAATCCGGCCTTCATTTCCTCCAAACTTTAACCTTCTTTGAATAGTTTTGAAAAGTCCTGGTAGACTCATCACTGCCAGCCCTAAAATCCCAACTGTTCCACCTAGCTCTTTTGGGGTTTGGATAGCTTCCCATCTAACAGCTTCAGTGGTACTTCATCTTAATACCGTGATATTCACTTTAGATTTTCCTACTTTTGCTTCTCTCTGCCTCAATGCCATTAAAAAAAAAGAAAAGAAAGGTAATGAACATGAGTCAGGGCTGTTGATAGCAGCTCTGGATCCTGTTCCAGCTGGGTTGACTCCTCTGGGTTCGTATTACTTGGGAAGCAGTGATTCAGATTGTCAAATACAGGTAGAAAGCTAAAAAAACATAGTTCCCTTTATAATCTTAAGGCTCTCTGGACATAATCTTGAACTCATTATATCCTCTGTTGATAAACTTCCATTAAAATCATACAAAGCAGTGTAATTTCCCATGGTGATAAGGGTGGAGGGGGGGATAAAACTGTAGCCACAAATCAAAACAATAGCATATACTAGCACCAACAAGCAACTTTAAATCTAAACCATTAAATGACCATGAGGCCATGATTGTCTAATTTTTTTCCTCTTTTTTATTAGGTGTGAAAAAGACTTCCTACTGGGTTCTCTCTCACTGCTCACTGCTATTTGCCATAGAAACATGTCACTGAAAATAACTGCAATGAAATCAATGTTCTGCTTCCTTTTTTTGCCACCCCGACTGATACACAGCTATGGGACCAACCCAAGGTGGAAAAGTTGAACCCTGAGAGAAGAATGTAGGCAGAAGGATTCAGGAAAATGGATCACTGTAACTGAAACTCAGGAAGTTCTCGTGGCAAACATTTTATACACTGGGGAACTGAAAAAGGTAACTGAAGCCATAAGCTCCTCCAGCCAGTGTGCATCTCAGCCTCTTGCCACACTGGATTTTAGGGTCTAGCTTCAGGTGGTCTCACACTATAGAAGAAACTGCTTTGCTTAGCACAGGAAAACATATCAGGACTTCTCCTCCTACTACTCCTTTCCTCCAAAGTTCTTTGGATTACTTTTAGGGGAACAAAGACATACAGACACCAAAATTAGCTGTATAAAAACCTAGTTTAAAATGACGGTCAACCAAACACTGAAATCCCATAAATCTGGCTGCTCAGGGAGGCCTGCCAATAATTGTCTGTCCCCCATGGCTGCTTCCCTTATAGCTCAGCTGGTAAAGAATCTGCCTGCAATGCAGGAGACCTGGGTTCGATCCTGGGTTGCAAAGATCCTCTGGAGAAGGGAAAGGCTACCCACTCCAGTATTCTGGCCTGGAGAATTCCATCGACTGCATAGTCCATGGGGTTGCAAAGAGTCAGACACGACTGAGTGACTTTCACTTTCATGGCTGCACACGAGAGGAGTGGGCTTTGGGATCAGAGGGCCATCTTTGGTGGTGGTATGCCCTAGGAGGATGCATGGTGAGTCTCAGAATCTCAGACTCAGGGCATGAACAGGGCCTAGAGGCAGCAAGCATATACTAATACAACTTGACACATGTTTTGGTTTTCCGCTCTGATTTTTCATCACTTTTTCAGGCTTTCTTGAACCAAGACTGACCCTACCTTCTTCCCGGGGACTCAACGCAATGTGAGTTCTCATAAAGCACAGCCACGAGGGACATGAAGAGCCTCAGACAACTGCTCCACAAGCAGTGGATAGAACATTACCATACACCAACCAGCACACTAGGGACCTGGGGTAGAAGCTCTGTTGTCATCCAGTTTAATTCTCACAACTGAAAGGTTATCCTTATCTCCATCTTACAGATGAGAACTAGAGCCCCAGAAAGTGAAGGTAACTTCCCAAGGTCACACGTCTAGGAACTACAGAGTCAGGTTTCAATCCACCTGACCAACTGACTCCAAAATCCAGGCTCTCTCCACTGCCCCATTTGCTTTCTCTAAAGACAATGCAACTCATTTCCTTTTGTGATGATTTCTTTTCTTTTTTAAAAATAATAACTCATTTTTAAAAGCAGTTCTGGGAGTGAAATAAGTCAGAAAGAGAAAAACAAATGCATACATGCATAAATGTGGAATCTAGAAAAATGGTACAGATGAGCCTATTTGCAGGGCAGGAATAAAGACACAGACATAGAGAATGGACACGTACCTGGACACAGACCCGGAAAAGGGGGGTGGGATGAATTGGGAGAATATGACATATGATATATACATACTGGATGAAAAATAGTTACTGGGGAGCTGCTCTGTAGCACAGGGAGCTTGGCTCGGTGCTTTGTGATGACCTGGGGTTGGGCAGGGGGTTGGGGATGATCCAAGAGGGAGGGGTTATGTGTATACATAAAACAGATTCATGACAGTACAGCAGAAACTAACACAACACTGTAAAGCTCCAACTTAAAAAAAAAATAGGGTAAAGCAGTTCTGAGAGCCTGGGGACAAGGCAAGAAGGCTCATCTTTGGAAAGCAGGGAACAAGGAAAGGAACACAATCATAGAGAAGAGAGAAGCACAGGATCAGAACTGGATCAGCTAGAAGAGGGAGGGCAGTTCGGTTGGCCTGCATCACTTAAGGTTCAGGCCAGGGCTGGAAGGGCTGATAGGTTTTGCTGCAACAAGTGAAGACAAGTTTCTAGACAGGGAGAAATTAAAGTGAAATCCAGACACATTTTACACAGTGTTTATGTATGTCAGACATACATACACACACATAAGTGGCTGTTGGTGACCAGTCATGTCAAATAGGTTCAGAGCCAGCTCCCGAGCTTCTCTTTCCTGCAGTCCTGGGGAGCTTTGAAAAAATGAGGGTGTTCTCAGGCAGGCTGAATTTAAAAGTTCCCAGAGGAGAAGGGGAGAGAGAAGAACCCCTGCTAGGGGATGAAGAAGGCTGAGTGAGTCCAGATCAGAAACTCGGATTGGAGGTGGGGAAGCTCAAATGTGGAGGGTCAAGGGCCAGGGGCGTTCTCTGCTTGAACTGGCCATTTGCCCTGGGCAAGTCGGGGTCTTGGGGAAGAGTTTACCAGCATCCTGAGGGACATGCTTCCCTGTGAAGGGTCACTGCATCACAGAGAGAGATGTCTTTGGGGAGAACGAAGGGGAGAACGAAGCCACAGCAGAAAACAGGACGAGAGTCACTTTGCCCAACAGGCTAAGCTAAGCTAAGCTAAGCTAAGTCGCTTCAGTCGTGTCCGACTCTGTGTGACCCCATAGACGGCAGCCCACCAGGCTCCCCCGTCCCTGGGATTCTCCAGGCAAGAACGCTGGAGTGGGTTGCCATTTCCTTCTCCAATGCAGGAAAGTGAAAAGTGAAAGTGAAGTCGCTCAGTCGTGTCTGACTCTGTGCTACCCCATGGACTACAGCCTACCAGGCTACTCTGTCCGTGGGATTTTCCAGGCGAGAGTACTGGAGTGGGGTGCCAACAGGCTAAAGGCAACTCCAAAGCTGGACTGAAGCCCGTCTTCCTTCCCTCCATCTACACATCACATATTCTAAACCTCTTACAGGGATCCAGAAAAGCCCCACTTCCTCCATCGTTCTCCTTCCTGAAGTATTTATGGCACTTTAACATTTATTGTATTTATTCTGCACTTAATTTTACTTGCATTGTGATTGATTTTTTTCCAACCATGTGCATCTTTTCTCCCCAAATCTGTTATGCTTGTATACTAAATAAACAAAGTGTGTGGTCACAAGTTAAAGGGAACTGATGTCTGGAAAAGCTATTCCCATTTCTTCTTATCATAAAATCCTCTTATTTTGACTTCACTTGCATAGAACATCATTGTTTTTTAACAAAACTCATCTTCCTTCTCTGATCAGACAGTAGCACAGAAGAGCTACCCCTTAAAGGCCAGTGTGTTCAGTAGAAGCTCTCTGACAACAAAACTCAGTCCACATAAAATTATACAGTCTTACTCTAGACCCATGCTCTCACCACTGCCCAGTCTTCTTTTATTAGCTTTCACCTGATATTTCACCCATAAGCTGTGACATTTTCTCTTTCCCCATTCGAGTTTTGTGTCCATTCTTCTGACACTCTAAGATTTTTTTTTAAATGTGGTCCATTTTTAAAGTCTTTATTGAATTTGTTACAATATTGCTTCTGCTTTATGTTTTGGTTTTTTGGCCCGAAGATATGTGTGGGATTTTAGCTTCCCATCCAGAGACTGATCCCACACCCGCTGCATTGGAAGGCAAGGTCTCAGCCACTGGGCCACCAGGGAAGCCCTTGACACTTTACTGACCACAGCAATGCCTCCCCTACTGTGCTGCTGTGGCTCCGGCTTGTCTTTGGCTTCTGCTTCTCTGCCTCCTGAACCCTGACTCAGTCCATGGGCTTATTCTAGGTTCAGTTCTGATAGTTCTTTGACACTTATTCATGCTACATAACTGAGATGGGATACCTCTCATGTTGTAAACTGAATTATCTGGTCAGTCTAAAACGCATGAATATTGGACTTAGAAAATCTCATGCCAGAAAACTGGACAGAGAGCTTGCCTTTAAAACTTTGCCACCGTTCTTCTTTCCCTCTTCCCTTCCATATACCCGTATATTTAGTTTACTAATTCAGGATACCTGAAGAGGATCTGACCCAGACAATTTTCTCTTCCACAAAGGTAGAGTGAACGCAAATTCCATAAGCTCATCTAGACAAAGACTAGCGCCTCCTGTCATGTCCTTTAGGAGTTGGAAAAGTTTCTAGCCCTGCTGTCAGGAAGGCGAGAGTTGTCTTATTACTTTCACAGACTAGGACTGAGAATATATCTCCCCATAGAAAAAAACGTTCATAGGTGATAGTTGGTTTACCTGAAATATTATCTTTTAGCTTTGCTACATGGAAAGTAGCTTCTTGTGGGCTAATATATAGAAGCCTTTAACAATAATATTTTTACAGAAAATGATCTTCAAATTCCTCATTGACAGATAGCTTTTAAGACAAAAGCTAAACAAAAATTAAGCCAAGCATGAGATCCAAAAAACATAATACAAATCCCTCCCAACAAGCATAACTGTAAAACAGCAGTGTGGTTAAACTAATATATAATCCCCTTCTGTGAATATACATATAAATAGATATAATTATCTCTGTATATTAGACATCAAATTCTATTGCACACACCTGTTGTCGTCCTCCAGTTTTATCCTGGATAATGGTCCTGGCAACAGCACCAGTAAACACGTAAGATCTGAAAAATGAACTGACGACATTGCAAAGGCCAATGGCTATTAAATCCTGTAAAGAAACGGCAAATACTTTAGGCCCGCCATTTGTCAAAGAAGAAGGCTGACCTGAGTTTGCACTAAAGTTACGCTGTTATTTCTTGTATATGAAGATAGGGTTGTTTATATCACTGCAAATAACACTGAAAGATTATTGGAAAGAACTGAAGGATGGCAAATCTGATTTCTTCACTTTAGCTAAAGATCACAAGGAAAGCCCTCAAAGTGAGAAAATGAGACTTTTGCCTTATTATTCTCTTTCACATGATCACTAGGATCACAGAGAGACACAAAGCACTATTTTCTTGCTTCCTTTTATACTATCCTAAAGTCAAAGCGGGACACCAGTTGAACCTGGGCATCGGAGTGAAAGCCTGGGATCCTAACACGAGGCACCAGCCCACGCCAAGGGGCTTGTGCGATCTTAGTTCCCTGACCAGGGGTTGAACCTTGGGCCACAGCAGTGAAAGCACCAAGTCCTAACCACTGAACCGCCAGGGAAGTCCCCATGTTTCCTTTTCGATTTCTAGGGAAGGGGCCAAACTCAGAATGGTTGGAGACTTTTTTTTTTAAAGTGACAATGACTATTTCTGGGAGACCAATTGAATTATGTTATTAGCCTAGTTTTGACAGTCCACTGTATTTCTTGTTCTGCCTTGGTATGTGGTTGACTTCTAAGGACTTGGTGGAAAGGAAGATAAAAGGAGAGGAGAGGAACCCTGCCAACTTAACAACATATGCCTCCCTACCCCGTATCTGTTCTAGGGTAACAACATGCATAGTAATTCAGGTAGCTTCAGAGGTAAGGATGTCACACTTCTCAAAAACCTTTAATTATAGCTCAAATAGTGGTCCAAGTGACTCTCTGGTTACAGTCTTCATTTTAGCAGAAGGCTCAGGTTAGAGAACAAAGATTAAAGGGTCCGAGAAAGTAATAGAAAGGCTTGTCCTCTCACCTGGTTGGAATTGACGTCATAGTTATGGAAACTGGCAATCTTCTTGCCCAGAAATACGAGCAAAGAGGAGCTCACTAAAGCTAAGGAGAACGATTCTATAAGAACTTCAGTAAGATTGCTCATATCTGGCGTTACAGGAAACAGGAAGCTGGAATAAAATGGTGGAATTATTCCTAGATAGCAGCAGTCATTATGGGCACCTCCCCCACTCTATTCTTATAACTTTATCATCCATATCAAAAGGCCTGACACTTTTAAACACATTTATTTACTGATTTTTGGCTGCTCTAGGTTATCATTGCTGCACGTGGGCTTTCTCTAGTTGCAGCAAGCGGGAGCTGCTCTCTAGTGTGGTGCGTGGGCTTCTCACTGTGCGGCTTCCCTTGTTGCAGAACTCAGGCTCCAGGCGTAGGAGCTTTCGTAGTTGCGGCTCTCTGGCTCTAGAGCACTGGTTTGGTAGTTGTGGCCCATGGGCATAGTCGGCCTGCCACATGTGGGATCTTCCTGGACCAGGGATCGAAACGGTATCCCCTGCATTGGCAGGTGGATTTTTTTTTTTAAACTTTTTATTTTATATTGAGGTATAGCCAATTAGGGGCTTCCCTGGTGGCTCAATGGTAAAGAATCTGCCTGCCAAGCAAGAGATTTGGGTTGGGTTTCTGGGTTGGGAAGTTCCCCTGGAGTAGGAAATGGCAGCCCACTCCAGTATTCTTTTTTTTTTTTTCATTTTCATTTTATTCTTCCAATTTTATTTTATTTTTAAACTTTACATAATTGTATTAGTTTTGCCAAATATCAAAATGAATCCGCCACAGGTATACATGTGTTGCCCATCCCGAACCCTCCTCCCTCCTCCCTCCCCATACCATCCCTCTGGGCCGTCCCAGTGCTCCAGCCCCAAGCATCCAGCATCATGCATCGAACCTGGACTGGCAACTCGTTTCCTACATGATATTTCACATGTTTCATTGCCATTCACTCCAGTATTCTTGTCTGGGAAATCCCATGGACAGAGGAGCCTGCCAGGCTACAGCCCATGGAGCGGCAAAGAGTCGGACACGACTGAGTGACTAAACAACAGCAAACAGCCAGTTACGAATGTTGTCATAGATGCAGGAGAACAGCAAAGGGACTCAGCCATACAAGGATTCCCTTCTCCCTCAGGGATTCTCAGATGGCTCAGTGGTCACAAACCCGCCTGCCAATGCAGGAGATGAGGATTCGATCTCTAGGTTGAGAAGATCCCCTGGAATAGGAAATGACAACCCACTCCAGTATTCTTGCCTGGCAAATCCCATGGATAGAGGAGCCTGGTGGGCTACAGTCCGTGGGATCGCACAGTTGGACATGAATGAGTACTCACGCACTTCTCCCCCAAACTGCCCTCCCATCCAGGCTGGCAGGCGGACCACCAGGGAAGTCCCAAGCCTGACCTTTTTTCAAAAAATTAAGAGATAAGAAAAGAAACTGAGGCAGCAGCTTGCCAAAACTGCCAGCAAATCAAGCCAAGTTACAAAGGCCATTAAGAGAACATGATGTGCTTATCTTCTAGTCTGAGGTTTCTGCTAAGTGCCAGTGGAAACAAATAGTGCGGGCAAAACTACAAAACTCGATGAAAAATGGTTTATTTACACTATTTGAGATCATACCAGTGGGTAAGCAATAGGCAGATATCATATCTAAGATGGTTTAGAGCTAAAGCCTCAATGTATTCCCTTCTAGTCAGACTCAAATCTTTCCAATTATAATTTTAGTCCTTGTCTTTTATAAAAATTGTCCTGGTTCTTATCCCATTTTTTAAAAACTGGGTAAAGTCCGCATAACATGAAATTTACCATTTTACCCACTTTTAAATGTACAGTTCAGTGGTTTTTAAATACATGTATAATATGCAACCATTACCACCATCTACTCCATAGTTCTTTCATCTTGTAAAACTGAAACTCTATACTTATTAATCAATAACTCTCCATTTCCCCCCTCCCTCCAGCCCTGACAAAAATCATCTGACTTTCTGTCTTTATGATTTTGACTACTAAGTACCCCAGATAAGTGGGCTCAAATAGTAATTGTCTTTTTGTGATTGGCTTATTTCACTTAGAATAATGCCCTTGAAGTTCATCTATGTTGTACTTAGAGCCAGAATTTCCTTCCTTTTCAAGGTTCAATAATATTCTATTGGATGGATTTAACACACTCTGTTCATTCATTCATCCATTGATGGACACTTATTGTTTCTTCCACATTTCAGCCACTGTGAGTAGCGCTGTTATGAATATAGGTGCAAAAATATCGCTTCAAGATACTGCTCTTGTGGGGAGTATAATTTGGGGGAAGTATATTTCCGGAAGCAGAATTGCTGGGTCATATGAAGGTCAGGAAGCAACAGTTAGAACTGGACATGGAACAACAGACTGGTTCCAAATAGGAAAAGAAGTACGTCAAGGCTGTATATTGTCACCCTGCTTATTTAACTTATATGCAGAGTACATCATGAGAAATGCTGGGCTGGAAGAAGCACAAGCTGGAATCAAGATTGCCAAGAGAAAAATCAATAACCTCAGATATGCAGATGATACCACCCTTATGGCAGAAAGTGAAGAGGAACTCAAAAGCCTCTTGATGAAAGTGAAAGAGAGGAGTGAAAAAGTTGGCTTAAAGCTCAACATACAGAAAACTAAGATCATGGCATCTGGTCCCATCACTTCATGGGAAATAGATGGGGAAACAGTGGAAACAGTGTCAGACTTCATTTTTGGGGGCTCCAAAATCACTGTAGATGGTGACCGCAGCCATGAAATTAAAAGACACTTACTTCTTGGAAGAAAAGTTATGACCAACCTAGATAGCATATTGAAAAGCAGAGACATTACTTGGCCAAGAAAGGTCCGTCTAGTCAAAGCTATGGTTTTTCCAGTGGTCAGATATGGATGTGAGAGTTGGACTGTGAAGAAGGCTGAGTGCCAAAGAATTGATGCTTTTGAACTGTTGTGTTGGAGAAGACTCTTGAGAGTCCCTTGGACTGCAAGGAGATTCATCCAGTCCATTCTAAAGGAGATCAGCCCTGGGTATTCTTTGGAAGGAATGATGCTAAAGCTGAAACTCCAGTACTTTGGCCATCTCATGTGAAGAGTTGACTCATTGGAAAAGATTCTGATGCTGGGAGGGATTAGGGGCAGGAGGAGAAGGGGACCACAGAGGATGAGATGGCTGGATGGCATCACTGACTCGATGGATGTGAGTTTGAGTGAACTCCGGGAACTGGTGATAGACAGGGAGGCCTGGCGTGCTGCGCTTCATGGGGTCGCGAGGAGTTGGACATGACTGAGCGACTGAACTGAACTGATGGAAATTCTATTTTTAATTTTTTGAGGAATCAGCATTCTACTTTCCACAGTGGCTGTACATTTCACACTCCCACTAACAGTGCACACAGGTTCCATTTTCTCCACATCCTCATCAAATATTTGTTATTTTCTGTCTTTTTAAAAACAGTAGCCATCCTAATGAGTATGGGGTGGTATCTCACTGTAGTTTTGATTTGCATTCCCCAAATGATTAGTGATGTTGAGCATCTTATGTGCTCACTGGCCATTTGTATACTATCCTTGGAAAAATGTGTATTCAAATTCTTTCTGCACTTTTTGAGTCAGGTTGTTTGCTTTCTGTTGTGTTTTAGGAGTTCTCTATGTATTTTGGATATTAATTCCTTATCATACATAATTTGCAAATATTTTCTCCTATTCTATGACTTGTCTTTTTTCTCTGTTGATAGTGTCTCTTGATACACAAGAGATTTTAATTTTCATGAATTTATTGCCCAAGTCTGTGTCAGTAAACCTTAAATATTTAGTATGATAACATTAATAGTACAAACCTACTGCTTTTTCCTTCCTGGTGTTCTCTGTACATTCAGTTCTTTGTTAGCCATTTAGTTAAAGGGGGATGTGGATCTGGAAGGAACTAACATAAACTATTCAATTTTCCTAATCTCTAGCAACCTTGGATAGATAAGCAATGCTGCTGCTGCTGCTGCTAAGTTGCTTCAGTCGTGTCCGACTCTGTGCAACCCCATAGATGGCAGCCCACCAGGCTCCCCCATCCCTGGGATTCTCCAGGCAAGAACACTGGAGTGGGTTGCCAGTTCCTTCTCCAATGCATGAAAGTGAAAAGTGAAAGTGAAGTCGCTCAGTCGTGTCCGACTCTTTGCGACCTCATGGACTGCAGCCCACCAGGCTCCTCCGTCCATGGGGTTTTCCAGGCAAGAGTACTGGAGTGGGGTGCCATCTCCTTCTCTGAGATGAGCAATAAAGAGAGGTTAAAAGCAATACCTAAAATTAAATTTCTGAAATGTTTTTTCTCTATCTGTACACTTGAATCTTATGATAAAATATAAGCAGAGGTTAACTGTGTGGTTTTGAAGTCATTAATAACAGCAGCAATACTGAGTAAGTATAGTAGAAGGGTTATTATACTAGACTTCGGAATTAAATAGAAATGGGTTCAGAAAGTAGCTCTGATGCTGACCAGCTGTGTGAGCGTAGATGAGTAATTTAAACTTGGTAACTCTTAGTTTCCTCAGTCAAAAAAAGAATATCTTGTAGTAATACTACAAGGAACGAATGAAATAAAATAATTATGTAAAGCATCAATCTCATTGTTGCCCTTGTCATTTTTTCCCATAGGGCAGAGACTTATTTACCACAGCATTTCCTGGTACCTAGGTTGTCTGCTCACAGTTTTAACAAACTGAACAATATTTTAAATGTATTTAATCATCACCAGATTTCACTGAGAAGTAGTAGTATATGAGATTATCTGGCTGCATCAAAGTACCCTCTGTTTTGTATGCTGAAGGTTAAGCAGTATCACCGACTCGTTGCTATATTCTCTGTTGAAGAGAATGAGGAAGTGAACAATGCTCCTCAAAAATCTTCTCATGAGCCAAGAAACTGTGTTATGTTGCCTTTCTTAGCTAAAATGATTCATCTGGTCAAGGTTAAAGAAATAATTCCCTAACAGAAGCAAGAGTGAGGCCCCATAGTCACTGGTAGGAACTATAATGCAAATTAATTGCAAGTCCTTAAGAACTCTGTAATGCCAGACTGCTTGGAGAAGGCTTTTCACTGAAAGTGATAAAGTGATGTAGCCCAAGGACACTGAGTCAGTCTAAGCAGGTGAAGACAGAAGGGATGCTGAACACTGAACCCCAGGAGAGAGGCTTGGAAAACAGAGCTATGTCTTGTCCCATCCCTGAAGGTTAATCAGACAAGTTTGGAGGTTGAGAAGGTTCATAATCTGCTGCAAGAAAAATACACGAGTCTCCCTGGTTTTCGAGTTTACTTGGGTTAGGGGATTGGCTCAACCATGGGAAGAGAGTCAAAGGCTGACCAGAGAAGAAACACAGGCTTGTCTTAGCCATTGTCCCTTAGAACCTCTGTTCTAAAATGAACTTGAGTCCCTGACCCAAATTTGCCTGTGGCCAGAGACTGTTTGTTACCTGAGAATTTTTTTTTTTTAAGTTAATACATCAGATCAGATCAGATCAGATCAGTTGCTCAGTCGTGTCCAACTCTTTGCAACCCCATGAATCGCAGCACACCAGGCCTCCCTGTCCATCACCAACTCCCAGAGTTCACTGAGACTCATGTCCATCGAGTCAATGATGCCATCCAGCCATCTCATCCTCTGTCGTCCCCTTCTCCTCCTGCCCCCAATCCCTCCCAGCGTCAGAGTCTTTTCCAATGAGTCAACGCTTCCCATGAGGTAGCCAAGTACTGGAGTTTCAGCTTTAGTATCATTCCTTCCAAAGAAATCCCAGGGCTGATCTCCTTCAGAATTGACTGGTTGGATCGCCCTGCAGTCCAAGGGAGTTTCAAGAGTCTTCTCCAACACCACAGTTGAAAAGCATCAATTCTTCGGTGCTCAGCCCTCTTCACAGTCCAACTCTCACATCCATACATGACCACAGGAAAAACCACAGCCTTGACTAGATGAACCTTTGTTGGCAAAGTAATGTCTCTGCTTTTGAATATGCTATCTAGGTTGGTCATAACTTTCCTGCCAAGGAGTAAGCATCTTTTAATTTCATGGCTGCAATCACCATCTGCAGTGATTTTGGAGCCCAGAAAAATAAAGTCTGACACTGTTTCTACTGTTTCCCCATCTATTTCCCATGAAGTGATGGGACTGGATGCCATGATCTTCGTTTTCTGAATGTTGAGCTTTAAGCCAACTTTTTCACTCTCCACTTTCACTTTCATCAAGAGGCTTTTGAGTTCCTCTTCACTTTCTGCCATAAGGGTGGTATCATCTGCATATCTGAGGTGATTGATATTTCTCCCAGCAATCTTGATTCCAGCTTGTGCTTCTTCCAGCCCAGCGTTTCTCATGATGTACTCTGCATATAAGTTAAATAAACAGGGTGACAATATACAGCCTTGACAAACTCCTTTTCCTATTTGGAACCAGTGTGTTGTCCATGTCCAGTTCTAACTGTTGCTTCCTGACCTGCATACAAATCTCTCAAGAGGCAGATCAGGTGGTCTGTTATTCCCATCTCTTTCAGAATTTTCCATAGTTTAGTGTGATCCACACAGTCAAAGGCTTTGGCATAGTCAATAAAGCAGAAATAGATGTTTTTCTGGAACTCTCTTGCTTTTTCCATGATCCAGCAACCAGGAGCTGACTGTGGCTCAGACCATGAACTCCTTATTGCCAAATTCAGGCTTAAATTGAAGAAAGTAGGGAAAACTACTAGACCATTCAGGTATGACCTAAATCAAATCCCTTATGATTATACAGTAGAAGTGAGAAATAGATTTAAGGGCCTAGATCTGATAGATAGAGTGCCTGATGAACTATGGAATGAGGTTCGTGACATTGTACAGGAGACAGGGATCAAGACCATCCCCATGGAAAAGAAATGCAAAAAAGCAAAATGGCTGTCTGGGGAGGCCTTACAAATAGCTGTGAAAAGAAGAGAAGCAAAAAGCAAAGGAGAAAAGGACAGATATAAACATCTGAATGCAGAGTTCCAAAGAATAGCAAGAAGAGATAAGAAAGCCTTCCTCAGTGATCAATGCAAAGAAATAGAGGAAAACAACAGAATGGGAAAGACTAGGGATCTCTTCAAGAAAATCAGAGATACCAAAGGAACATTTCATGCAAAGATGGGCTCGATAAAGGACAGAAATGGTATGGGCCTAACAGAAGCAGAAGATATTAAGAAGAGATGGCAAGAATACACAGAAGAACTGTACAAAAAAGATCTTCATGACCCAGATAATCACAATGGTGTGATCACTGACCTAGAGCCAGACATCCTGGAATGTGAAGTCAAGTGGGCCTTAGAAAGCATCACTACGAACAAAGCTAGTGGAGATGATGGAATCCCAGTTGAGCTATTCTAAATCCTGAAAGATGCTGCTGTGAAATGCTGCACTCAATATGCCAGCAAATTTGGAACACTCAGCAGTGGCCACAGGACTGGAAAAGGTCAGTTTTCATTCCAATCCCAAAGAAAGGCAATGCCAAAGAATGCTCAAACTACCGCACAATTACACTCATCTCACACGCTAGTAAAGTAATGCTCAAAATTCTCCAAGCCAGGTTTCAGCAGTATGTGAACCATGAACTTCCTGATGTTCAAATTAATACATAGAAACTAATTAAGTAGAGTTGGAGACCAGCAGGGGGAGCACTCACACCCTGTGACCATTGCAGAGCCCAACAGGAAGAACAAAGACTCCCTGCGGGCAAAGGTCTAAGCTAATGAAAAGCCATAGATTCTGTTTACCATGGCCAACTCTCCCTCCCCAACTTTATTTTTCCCTCTATAAAAACTTCTTCCCCTGCTGTAGGAGGACTTGCATGTGACTTGCCATGCTTGCACACACCAAACTGCAATTCTCTGCTGATCTCAAGTAAACCCATCTCTGCTGGAGAAATAACTGGCATGCTATTGATTTTGGTCAACGATATAAATCAGGCTATGTGGTCAGAGGCTAAGAGGAGGTAACAGGAAAGAGAAAGTAGTCTTGAAAAGTGGAATTACCAACCTATAAGGTATCATCTCCATGAGCATCAGGCTGTTTTCTGTGGCCATGTTTACCTTGTTTGAAAATGCAGCGAAGCCAAGAACCTGTAGGAGTTTAAAAAGAAAAGGCATGTGATCATCTAAATATTATGTAAAGCAGAGGTGCCCATAGTCTCTGGCAGGACAGGGCAATATATGGCAGTGACTATGCATGAAGGCTGGAGAAAGGCAGGGCCAGTTCAATGGAGCAACAAATGCAAAAGTCCTTCCTGACTTTTGGTTCCCTGAGCTCTTTTTAGCAACATAACCAGAATGAAAAGCAACTGCACGTTTGACATATTATTAGTAACGGGAACAAATGGATGGCCTGGACTTCTCTTTCCTCACCAACTTTAAACATCTGGACCAAGTATAAACATGCTTTCAGGTATTAGCTGTACCAAGGCTTCAATTTTAAAAGTTCTAAAATATAGGTACACTGTCTTAATATAAGTAAGTCCTTTGGGGGATTGTTGACATGTATTGATAATCATTAATAACTGTCTATAAGGTAGCAGCATTTGATAGCACATACAAAAAAAAATTGCTTTAGCAAAGCCATTACTTGCTTGCTTTTTCCTTTCTGTTCATTTCCTTCTGAAATGCCAAGTGTCCCTTCCTTTTCATCTAGAATGAAAACAGATCACCTAGAAGCTGTTACACCTTATAAAGATCTCACACCAGAGCAAATTAAAGCAGAGACAAAAGATGTCAATGCCCCACTTTTAAAATAATAATTATATAGTTGCTTTACCTTGTTCCCCCTGCTAGTACATAAATCTTTTCCCAGCATCTACTCTAAGAGTTCAGCCAGATACTGAGCAGGATAGCAGTTGGTATTACTTGTGATGCTCTGATCAGATGATGACCCCTAGGAAGTCTACAGGTCAGAATGGAAGAAAGATCTGAACCAACAGAGAAGCTCTGTGATCTTTATATATCTAAGGGATAAGAAGCGTGGCAAGTGGCCAAGAAACTCTTTTATTCCCAGGGTAAAGGTTACTCTTGCTCATAAAGGAAAACAGAGAAAATATGAAAAGTTTAAAAAACAGAAATAAATCACCCAAAGACAACTACCAGTGATGCTGTTTTTGGTGTTTGCTATACAGCTTAAATATACACATATACAAATGCACACACATACATTAATTATGAATATACAGTATATACAATTTCTCATATCTGTGGAACTCTTGAGTTGTCAGGTTTTGTTATTTTTTTTAGCCTGGATCTCAAATATTGCCTTGAAATTTTCCCTTAATATTTGAGACTACCATCTGAAGGACAGATTGCTGGGTATGTACAGTTTCCTCCAGCACATCTGAGCAGTTTCTGAGGGGGTGCTGTGAGCTTTTCACCACCTACACCACAGCAGCTCTCATCCTCTGTCCTGTACTTCCCTCATTTCCAGGGGAAACATGGAGGTCTTGTCTTTTTCCAATTTTAAATCCCTGCTATATAGCAGAAAATGCTCCCTGTCACTTGACTTGACACGTGTGTAAGTAATGTTGTTGTTTAGTCGCTAAGTTGTGTCCAACTCTTTTGCGACCCCATGGACTGTAGCCCGCCAGGCTCCTCTGTCCATGGGCTTTCCCATGTAAGAACACTGGAATGGGCTGCCATTCCCTTCTCCAGGAGATCTTCCCCACCCAGGGATTGAACCCACGTGTCCTGCACTGGCAGGCAGATCCTTTACCACTGAGCCATCAGGGAAGCATAGTCATGTATTTCAGGCTTCAATAACCTTCAAGTACAAGTCAGGTCACAACAAAGTTTGATGCCTAAATTGCAGTAATTCAAAGTGTCCACCAACTTTTATGGCTGGAGCTCAGTTTATTCCCCCACTTCACTTCATGGTGCATCCTAATTATTTATAGCATTCCCCAAAGAAACATCTTAACTGTGGCTCACAAACCAATCCTCTACCCACTTACTTCTCTCCTTTCCTAATAACCCTGGTTAATGTTAACATTAAAGCCTTTGAGGTTGCTTAAAGGGACATCACTATGATCCCTGCTGCTGATGTCTCTTAAAAGAGGGTTGATTTGGGAAAATGTGGATAGACCTTAAGGGCATTATGATAGAGAGAGACAAATACTGCATGGAATCACTTATATGTGCAATCTAAAAAAAAAGAAAAAGAAAACAGTTGCACTCATACCAACAAAGAGAAGAAAAATGGTTGCCAGCGACTGGGGGGTGAGGGCATTAAGAAAGTTGAAGAAACAGTGCAAACTTTCAGCTATAGGATGAATAAGATCTAAGGATCTGACAGAAAACATGGTGACTACTGTTGATAACATCGTATTACATACTTAAAATTTGCTAAGAGAGAATATTCTCACCGGGCGGGGTGGGGGGGGGTGGAGAAAAGGATCAATACATGAGGTATAGATGTGTTAATTCACTAGATGGAAGAGATCCTTTCACAGTGTATACGTACATCAAATCATCATGATGTACACGTCAAACATCTTACAATTTTATACCTGAATAAAGCTGGAGAGAAAGAAGGACCTAGAAACAGAGACAGAGAGAGTGCACTGATGCCTGTGTCACAGATGCCATCTGCTGGTCACTCCAAAGCCTCAGCTTCCCAAGACGCAGGAGCTGGTCTGGGTTCCATGAGAAGGAGAGGTTGCCCCTGACTCTACTCCGCAAACTCCACATGCACATTGTCCCTGGGTTCTAGGGCTCCACTATTTGTGTACAGTGTTTTGGAAGGTCTTCTTTCCAAAGACCATTCACCTTTGGCCTTTATTAACTGATAGCTTTTTAACTATTCCAAGGAAGAAAGAATGTACACCTACAAGAAGTAGACAACAGTTATGAGACAGAGCTTGTGTCAGTTTCCAAAGCAATTCCCATACTCTTTCAATCATGGAGAGTGTGGATCTGGATTAGTTAGCATAGAATAGGTTATACTGTGGCAATATACAGACCACGGGATCTTAGTGCCCTAACACATGAAAGTTATTTTTTTGCCCACGAGAAGTCCATTGTGGGTCAGTGTCTCTTCAGGGCAGCTTCTTTGCAAACAGTGCCTTGGAGATCCAGGCTAATTCCACCTGGAGACTCTATCATCTCAATGTATAGCCCCTACAATTACTACAGCAGGGGAAGAAAGAACACTGGGGATTTGTGCCTGTTTTCATATGCTTTGGCCCCAAAGTCACATGGTCCTGCCTAACTACGAGGGCAGCTGGAAAATATAGGGGAGCACATGGAGAATTCTAAATATCTCTGTCACAGAACACTTCTTAAAGGGAAAATAATTCTCATGGATGCCCAAAGATTCGGCGATCCTTGTTAAGAAATGCTGACTTTACAAACCTGAGTTTTATTTATGAAAATGGCTTTACTATTGTGAAAATGTTAAATATAACTGCACAAGATAAATTTTAAAAAGAAAATTTTTCTTTTTTCAGCCACGCCACATGGCTTGTGGGATCTTAGTTCCCTGGACCAGGGATTGAACCCCCATCATCCATAGTGAGAGCAAGGAGTCCTAATCAGCAGACTGCCAGGGAAATCCCCGAGATTTCTTAAAAGAAATAAGAAATGTTATCATTTAGACAACATTTAAAAAAATATTCTCAAAAAGAAAAAAGAGCCATATTTATCCAGTGGTGCAACGGATAATGCGTCTGACTACGGACGGATCAGAAGATTCCAGGTTTGACTCCTGGCTAGCTCATAGTGCACATTTTGGGCTCCCCTGGTGGCTCAGGCAGTAAAGAATCTGCCTGCAATGCGGGAGACCTGGGTTTGATGCCTGTGTCGGGAAGATCCCCTAGAGAAGGGAATAGCAACCCACTCCAGTGTTCTTGTATGAGAAATCGCATGGACAGAGAAGCCTGGCGGGCTACAGTCCATGGGGCTGCAAAAGAATTGGACATGACTGAGTGACTAACACAACCAACCTGAGCTAAAAAAACAAAAGATGTCCAAAAAACCTAGTACATATGCATAAGCACACACCTCCACGAGGAACGCTTCCTCCCTGAATCCAGCTCTGCCGCTTGGTGACACGGATTCACTGAACATCTCATCTCCCTCAATTTCTTTACTGTAGCAGAATGAGAGTGAAAGGAGGCTGAATAAGAGTGTGGTTGCTGCTATATTAAAATAGAAGTGAAACCTCTACCTAGAAGAACACAGAAACTCACCTGAGCATAGGTCTGTTACATATTTGTTTGAAAGAAGAAGATGTGAATAACTGAAAGTACAGAAATATCAATTGTAGGTGACTTTGGATAGTGCAGCTATAGGCATTTCTTTTCCTCCATTTTTTTCTTCTTTATTTAAGAAAAAAACTGCTAGGATTCCCTGATAGTCCATCCAGTGGTTAGGACTCTATGCTTCCACTCCTAGGGGCCCACGTTTGACCCCTGGTAGGGGCACTCCAGCACTCTTGCCTGGAAAATCCCATGGGCGGAGGAGCCTGGCAGGCTGCAGTCCTTGCGGTCTAGAAGAGTCAGACACGACTGAGCGACTCCATTTTCACTTTTCACTTTCATGCATTGGAGAAGGAAATGGCAACCCACTCCAGTGTCCTTGCCTGGAGAATCCCAGAGAGAGGGGAGCCTGGTGGGCTGCGGTCTATGGGGTCGCACAGAGTTGGACACAACTGAAGCGACCTAGCAGCAGCAGCAGCAGCCGCATGGGAACTAAGATCCCACAAGCTGTGTAGCAGGGCCCCCCAAAAAATGGATAGAATGAGCCTGTATTACTATCACAAGAGGGAATAAAAACCCTATTTTTCAAATAGTATGAAAAAGATGTAACAGATAAAAATCTTTAAAAAAAAAAAGCATGTTTAAAAAATATAAGCTAGTGTGTAAAATTAAATGTATATATTCAGCTTTGTTACGAATCAGCATATGTTTTAAAAATATTATTTTTATAATTCTCCTATGAATATTTTCCTTCCTAGGTTGCTTGCTTTTTGTTTTATTTTAAATGACCTGAGCCATGAGTTAGGAGTATAAAACACCTACCAAAAAAAAACCCACTTACACCAATGGACAGATCATCTAGACAGAAAATTAATAAGGAAATACAACCCTTAAATGACACATTCAGTTCAGTTCAGTTCAGTCCCTCAGTCGTGTCCGACTCTTTTCGACCCCATGAATCGCAGCACGCCAGGCATCCCTGTCCATCACCAACTCCCGGAGTTCACTCAGACTCACGTCCATCGAGTCAGTGATGCCATCCAGCCATCTCATCCTCTGTCGTCCCCTTCTCCTCCTGCCCCCAATCCCTCCCAGCATCAGAGTCTTTTCCAATGAGTCAACTCTTCACATGAGGTGGCCAAAGTGCTGGAGTTTCAGCTTTAGCATCATTCCTTCCAAAGAAATCCCAGGGCTGATCTTCAGAATGGACTGGTTGGATCTCCTTGCAGTCCAGGGGACTCTCAAGAGTCTTCTCCAACACCACAGTTTAAAAGCATAAATTCTTTGGTGCTCAGCCTTCTTCACAGTCCAACTCTCACATCCATACATGACTACTGGAAAAACCATAGCCTTAGATCAGATAGATTTAATTGATATTTACAGGACATTCCATCTGAAAGCAGCAGTATACATGTTCTTCTCAAGTACACACTGAACATTCTCCAGGATAGACCGCATTTTGGGTCACAAATCAAGGCTTGGTAATTTAAGAAAACTGAAATCATATCAAGCATCTTCTCATCACAACACTATGAGATTAGAAATCAATCACAGGGGAAAAAAACTGTAAAAGAACAGGAACACATGGAGGCTACACAATATGCTACTAAATAGCCAATTAATCGCTGAAGAAAGCAAAGAGGAAATAAAAACACCCCTAGACACAAATGACAATGGAAACACAATGATTCAAAACCTAAGGGATGCAACAAAATCTGACACCTAAAGCAACTAGAGAAAGAAGAACAAACAAATCCCAAAGTTGATAGAAAGGAAGAAGTCATAAAGATTAGAGCAGAAATAAGTGAAACAGAGATGAAGAAAACATCAATGAAACTAAGTTAGTTCTTGAAGAGTTAAACAAAACCTTTAGCCAGACTTATCAAGACAAAAAATGGAAATGGCTCAAATCAATACAATTAGAAATGAAAAAGAGAAGTTACAACTGACACCACAGAAATACAAAGGATCATAAGAGACTACTACAAGCAACTATATGCCAATAAAATGGACAATCTAGAGGAAATGGACAAATTCTTAGAAAAGAACAAACTTCAAAGACTGAACCAGGAAGAAACAGAAAATGTGAACAGACCAATCACAAGTGACGAAATTGAAACTGATTAAAAATCTTCAAGCAGAGCTTCCCTGGTGGTGCAATGGGTAAAAATCCACCTGGCAACGCAGGGGACACGGGCTTGATCCCTGTTCCGGTAAGGTTCCACACGCGTGGGACAGTGAAGCCCATGCACCGCAATGACTGCTCCCAGGTGCCACAGCTAGTGGGCCCGGGTGCTGCAACCACTGGAGGCTGTGGGCCTAGAGCCCGTGCTCTGCAACAAGAGAACTCACCACAATGAAAAGCCCAACACACTGCAAAGAAAGGCTGTCCCTGCTCACTGCAACCAGAGAAAGCCCATGCGAAAGCAATGAAGACCCAGTGCAGCCAAGAAAAAAATCTTTCAACAAACAAAACTTCAGGACCATACAGCTTCATAATCCTATCAAGCATTTAGAGAAGAGTTAACATGTATCCTTTCAAAAAATTGCAGAGGGAGGAACATTGCCAAGCTCATTCTACGAGGCCACCATCACTCTGATATAAAAACCAAACACAGATATCTCACACACAAAAAAATTACAGGGCAATATTACTGACGATTGTGGAAAAAGCAAGAGAATTTCAGAAAAACATCTACTTCTGCTTCATTGACTACACTAAAGCCTTTGATTGTGTGGATCACAACAAACTGTGGAAAAGTCTTCAAGAAATGGGAATACCAGATGACCTTACCTGCCTCCCTTACCTGTATGCAGGTAAAGAAGCAACACTTAGAACCAGATATGGAACAACAGACTGGTTCAAAATTGGGAAAGGAGTACGTCAAGGCTGTATATTGTCACCCTGCTTATTTAACTTTATATGCAGAGTACACCATGAGAAACACTGGGCTGGATGAAGCACAAGCTGGAATCAAAATTGCCGGGAGAAATATCAATAACCTCAGATATGCAGATGACACCACCTTTATGGCAGAAAGCGAAGAACTAAAGACCCTCTTGATGAAAGTGAAAGAGGAGAGTGAAAAAGTTGGCTTAAAATTCAACATTCAGAAAACTAAGATCAGGGCATCTGGTCCCATCATTTCATGGCAAATAGATGGAGAAACAATGGAAACAGTGACAGATTCTATTTTCTTGGGCTCCAAACTCACTGCAGATGGTGACTGCAGCCATGAAATTAAAAGACACTTACTCCTTGGAAGGAAAGCTATGACCAACCTAGAAAGCATATTGAAAAGCAGAGACATTATTTTGCCAACAAAGGTCAGTCTAGTCAAAGCTATGCGTTTTCCAGTAGTCATGTATGGATGTGAGAGTTGGACCATATAGAAGGCTGAGCACCAAGGAATTGATGCTTTTGAACTGTGGTGTTGGAGAAGACTCTTGAGAGTCCCTGGGACTGCAAGGAGATCTAACCAGTCAGTCCTAAAGGAAATCAATCGTGAATAGTCATTGGAAGGACTGATGCTGAAGCTGAAGTTCCAATACTTTGGCCACCTGATTCGAAGGAAGAGTTGAATCATTAGAAAAGACCTTGATGCTGGGAAAGATTGAAGGCAGGAGGAGAAGGGAATGGCAGAGGATGAGATGGTTGGATGGCATCACTGATTTAATGGACATGAGTTTGAGCAAGCTCTGGGAGATGGTGAAGGACAGGGAAGCCTGGTGTGCTGTAGTCCATGGGGGTCGCAAAGAGTTGGACACAACTGAGCGACTGAACCACAACAACAACAATCACTCATGAACACAGATGCAAAAATCCTCAACAAAATACTAGCAAACAGAATCCCACAAAATATTAAAATGACCATACACCATGATCAAGTGGGATTTATCCCAGGGATGCAAGGATTCTTCAATATATGCAAATCAATCAATGTGACACACCATATTAACAGATTGAAGAATAAAAACCATATGATCAACTCAATAGATGTAGAAAAAGCTTTTGACAAAATTCAACACCCATTTATGATAAAAAAAAACTGTCCAGAAAGTGGATATAGAGGGAACCTACTTCAATATAATAAAAACCATATATGACAACCCACAGGAAATATTGTTCTCTCTGGTGAAAAACTGAAAACATTTCCTCTATGATTAGGAACAAGAAAAGGATGTCCACTCTCATCACTATCACTAAGTAATAATAACTCAACATAGTTTTGGAAGTCCTAGTCATGGCAATCAGAGAAGAAAAAGAAATAAAAGGAATCCAGATTGGAAAAAAGGTAAACCTGTCATTGTTTTGCAGATGACATAATACTATACATATAAAATCCTAAAGAGGCCTCCAGAGAACTACCAGAGCTTATCAATGCATTTGTTAAAGTTGTAGGACACAAAATCAATACACAGAAATCTGCTATATTCTTATACACTAACAAAAAAAGATTGGAAAAAGAAATTAAGAAAACAATCCTACTTATCACTGCAACAAAAGAATAAAATACCTAGGAATAAATCTACCTAAGGAGACAAAAAGACTTGTATTCAGAAAACTATAGGGTACTGATGAAAGAAATCAAAGACAACACAAACAGATTGAGAGACATACCCTGTTCTTGGACTGGAAGAATCAATATTGTGAAAATGACTAGACAACTGAAGCAACCTACAGATTCAATGCAATCCCTATTAATTTGTGTGGAAACATAAAAGACTACAACCAGTCACAGCAATTTTGAGAAAGAAAAATGGAGGTGGAGGAATCAGACTCCCTGACTTCAGACTGTACTACAAAGCTACAGTAATCACGACAGTGTGGTACTGGCATAAAGACAGAAATACAGATACATGGAACAGGATAGAAAGCCCAGAGGTAAACCCAAGTACCTATGGTCACCTAATCTATGACAAAGCAAGCAAGAATATACAAACTTGTTATTTAATAGTTTCAGGTGAACAGTAACGGGATTCAGCCATACTTATACATGTATTCATTCTCCCCCAAGAGCCAGCCTCTTTAATAAGTGGTGCTGGGAAAACTGGACAGCACATGTAAAAGAATGAAATTAGAACACTCTATAATACCATACACAAAAATAAACTCAAAATGAATTAAAAAACTATAAGGCTGTACACTATAGCATAAGGCTGGACACTATAAAACTCTTAGAGAAAAAGCATAGGCAGAACACTTTTTGGCACAAATTGCAGCAAGATCTTTTTTGACTTACATCCTAGAGTAATGAAAATAAAAACAAAAATAAATGAGACTTAAACTGAAAAGCTTTTGCACAACAAAGGAAACCACAAACAAAACAAAAAGACAACCCTCAGCATGGGAGAAAATATTTGCAAAAGAAGTAACTGACAAGAGATTAATCTCCAAAATAAACTAACAACTAATGCAGCTCAGTATCGAAAAAACAAATAACCCAATGAAAAAATGGGAGGAAAACCTAAATGGACACTTCTCCAAAGACACACAGATGGTCAAAAGGCACATGAAAGGATGCTGAACACGACTGATTATTAGAGAAATGCAAGTCAATACTATAAAGAAGTATCACCTCATCTGGTCAGAATGGACATCATCAAAAAATCTACAAACAGTACATGCTGGAGAGAATGTGGAGAAAGGGAACCCTCCTACACTGCTGATGGGAATGTAATCTGGTACAACCACTATTGAAAACAGTACGGAGGTTCCTCAAAAAACTAGAACTACCATTCTACTGGGTAGCATATGACCCAGAAACCCCATTTCTGGGCAAATAGCCAGAGAAAACTATAATTCAAAAAGACACTTGCATTCCAATGTTCACTGCAGCACTATTTACAATAGCCAGGACACGGAAGTAACCTAAATGTCCATCAACAAAGGAACAGAGAAAGAAAATGTGATACATGTAAGGTATACTCATCTGAAAGCAAAGTTTCAAAGAATATTCTGCAAGGAGAGATAAGAAAGCCTCCCTCAGTGGTCAATGCAAAGAAATAGTGGAAAACAATAGAATGGGAAAGATTAGAGATCTCTTCAAGAAAATGAGAGATACAAAGGGGGCATTTCACGCAAAGATGGGCACAAAAAAGGACAGAAACGGTATGGACCTAAAAGAAGCAGAAGATATGAAGAGGAGGCAAGAATACACAGAAGAACTATACAAAAGAGATCTTAATGAACCATATAACCACAATGGTGTGATCACTCACCCAGAGTCAGACATCCTGGAGTGCGAAGTCAAGTGGGCCTTAGGAAGCATCACTACAAACAAAGCTAGTGGAGGTGATGGAATTCCAGCTGAGCTATTTCAAATCCTAAACGACGAGGCTGTGACAGTGCTGCACTCAGTATGCCAGCAAATTTGGAAAACTCAGTCAGCAGTGGCCACAGGACTGGAAAAGGTCAGTTTTCATTCCAATCCCAAAGAAAGGCAATGCCAAAGAATGCTCAAACTACCCCACAATTGCGCTCATTTCACACGCTAGCAAAGTAATGCTCAAAATTCTCCAAGCCAGGCTTCAACAGTACATGAACCGAGAACTTCCAGATGTTCAAGCTCGATTTAGAAAAGGCAGAGGAACCAGAGATCAAATTGCCAACATCTGCTGGATCATAAAAAAAGCAAGAGGATTCTAGAAAAACATCTACTTCTGCTCATTGACTACACTAAAGCTTTGGACTATGTGGATCACAACAAACTGTGGAAAACTCTTTAAGAGATGGGAATACCAAACGACCCTACCTGCCTCCTGAGAAACCTGTATGCAGGTCAAGAAGCAGCAGTTAGAACCAGACGTGGAACAACAGACTGGTTCAAAATTGGGAAGGAGTACATCAAGGCTGTATACTGTCATCCTGCTTATTTAACTTTATATGCAGAGTACACCATGAGAAATGCTGGGCTGGATGAAGCACAACCTGGAATCAAGATTTCCAGGAGAAATATCAATAATCTCAGATATGCAGATGATACAACCCTTATGGCAGAAAGTGAAGAGGAGCTAAAGAGCCTCTTGATAAAGGTGGAAAAGGAGAGTGAAAAAGCTGGCTTACAACTCAACATTCAAAAACTAAGATCATGGCATCCAGTCCCATCACTTCATGGCAAATAGATGGGGAAACAATGGAAACAGTGACAGATTCTATTTTCTTGGGTTCCAAAATCACTGCAGATGGTGACTGCAGCCATGAAATTAAAAGACACTTGCTCCTTGGAAGAAAAGTTATGACCAACCTAGACAGCATATTAAAAATCAGAGACATCACTTTGCCAACAAAGGTCTGTATAGTCAAAGCTATGGCTTTTCCAGTAGGCATGTATGGATGTGAGAGTTGGACCGTATAGAAGGCTGAGCACCAAAGAACTGATGCTTTTGAACTGTGGTGTTGGAGAAGACTCTTAAGAGTCCCTTGGACTGCAAAGAGATCAAACCAGTCAATTCTAAAGGAAATCAATTCTGAAAATTCATTGGAAGTACCAATGCTGAAGCTGAAGTTCCAATGCTTTGCCTACCTGATTCGAAGAGTTGAGTCATTGGAAAAGACCCTCATGCTGGGAAAGATTGAAGGCAGGAGGAGAAGGGAATGACAGAGGACGAGATGGTTGGATGGCATCACTGATTTAATGGACATGAGTTTGAGCAAGCTTTGGGAGATGGTGAAGGACAGGGAAGCCTGGTGTGCTGCAGTCCATGGGGTCGCAAAGACTGGACATGACTGAGTGACTGAAGAACAATATATAGAATGGAATATTACCCAGCCATAAAAAGGAACAAAATAGTGCCATCTGCAAAGACATGGATGGATCTAGAGATTGTCACACAGAGTAAAGTAAATCAGAAAGAGAAAACCAAATATCATATAATATCGCTTATATTGGAATCTAGAAAAATGGTACAGATGAACTTATTTGCAAAGCAGAAATAGAGACACACGTGTAGAGAACAAACATAGGGATACCAAGAGGGGGAAAGGGTGGGATGAATTTGGGTATTGGGATTGACTTATATACACTACCATGGATACAACAGACCAGTAATAAGGACCTACTGTATTGCACAGGGAATTCTACTCAGTGCCCCGTGGTGACCTAAATGGGAAGGAAATCTTAAAAAGAGGGAATATATTAATATGCATATGTATAACTGATTCACTTTGCTGTACAGCAGAAACTAACAGAACACTGTAAAGCAACTATACTCCAATAGAAATTAACTTAACAAAACAAAAGCAAAAAGACACCTACCAGAAACACTTCCATGGGAAATTCAATGGGGTACTGATTGAAGGAAATTCTGATACATTTGTTGATTCTCAGAGCAACCATAGCGGTTAGAAATAGTAAGATGCTGGTGGAATTAGCTTTAGGGAGACCTAAACAGTAGTTAATTATGTTCTGAAAGAAAACAAAATTACAGAGGCTTAGGAAAGGATGTAATAATTGCCTTAATCTAGAAAATGACACTTTCTAAATCAGTTCAAACAGAAGTCCCTGGGCAAGGTTGCTGTGCATAGAGATCTTTATGAGCATGACTAGAACAGGGAGAGCAAGTAGGTGGATATATAATTTTTTAAGTTGGAAAAGATACATTAGAAGACAATAATGTCCAACAAGAAGAGAATACACTTTCGGTGTTTCAGTGTAATGGAAAGGACCCAGGAGTTCTGTTATTAGCCTACTCTTTATCAATTTGCCCAGACCATGTGTGTTTCACTTGACTTCTGGGCCATTGTTGCATTCAGGGACAACTTTGCATTTTATATTCTTAAGATGTTTTAGGATACATGTCTGTTATGAGTTACATGATGGGAAGAATTATGATAGATACAGTTATCTAAAAGACCAAATTTTAACATAAATTGTGTTAGTTTAAAAGGCTGGGGGTGAAATGATTAATGGAACTGAGAACATGGTACAACTGGCACCTGCAATTAATCAAGACTGTAAATCTAGAAGAGGTGAAATTACTTCTAGGACTCTCTTGACCCAGCCGCCTATGCAAGAGTCTCTCCACTTGGGCCTACTTCTTTTTGGAGGCAAGGGGAGGAGCATCTGTTACTCTGGGTGAGGGTAGAAATTACTCACGTAGAAGAAGGCGATGGGACCAGAATTGTAACTGATCATAATTCCGAAGATGCAGGTCAACTGGGATAGCATAACGTGCAGGGCTGTGGCAGCCAGGTAAGCACTAATTGCAGCCTCCGGAATGTAAGCGACAATGAAGCCAAAACCTAACATGCCCATAGACAGCTGTGGGGGGGTTCAGATGGAAAAGAAAACCAGAGTGAGGAGGAATGTCATCAAACCAGCAATGGCAACCCATTAGGCCATCTCCAAAGGTTCCAACAAAAAAAAGTTAGCTTAGGCCCCTTTAATAATTTTCTTTTAACTTAAAAAACTGGGGGTGGGGAGAGCTGTGCTGGGTCTTTGCTGCTGTGCACAGGCTTTCTCTAGGTGTGGCGAGTGGAGGTTACTCTAGTTGCAGTGCGTGGGCTTCTCACTGCAGTGGCTTCTCTCGGTGTGGAGCACGGGCTCTGTGTGTACAGGCTTCGGCAGCTGTGGCACACAGGCCCACAGTAGTCAGGCTCAGTTGTTGTTGGTGCCCAGGTTTAGCTGCCCCATGGCATGTGGAATCTTCTTGGATCGGGGATCAAATTTGTGTCCCTTGCATCGGCAGGCGGATTATTTACCAGAGGGCCATCAGGGAAATCCCCTTTGATAACTCATTTCTCTTTCCCTAATCAACTGAAATTGATGAGCTAAAAGCAGATCCTTGGTATTGATTCAGAGGCTCCCTTACAAATGTAAGACCACACTCCTTTCTTTCTTCATGAGGATGTAAGCCAATGTTCTTACCCTAGAATCTACTGATCTTGTGGATGTGCGGTAATCAGTGACAAAGTGATCAGAAGAAGACTTGGCTTTTTTAAAGTCCTTTTCACTAAAATCTTCTTTAAAAATACTTTTTGTTTGTTTATTTATTTTTGTGTGTGCTGGGTCTTAGCTGCTGCGTGGGCTTTTCTCTAGCTGCAGTGCGAGGGCTTCTCACTGAGACGGCTTCTCTTGCTGCCAATTACAGGCTCTAGAGTGCCTGGGCCTCAGCAGTTGCAGCTCCCAGGCTCTAGAGCACAGACCCAACAGTTGTGGTGCACGGGCTCAGCTGCTCTGCAGCATGTGGGATCTTCCTGGGTCAGGGATTGAACCTATGTCTCCTGCAATGGCAGGCAGATTCTTCATCACTGAGCCACCAGGGAAGCCCCAGTGGAACCTTTGATAGCCCTCCCCATGACATGTTAACATCCCTATGAGGAATGCAGCTTTTCGCAAAGGAAAATATTAAAACAACCTGGGCTCCAGCTTAAACATTTGGGCCTTTGATGTTTATGAAGAACAATTAAACTGAATTTATGTCTTTAGGATTAAATATAAATACACGTAAAATACAGCATATGTATGTAAATGTATTTTTTAAATGGTATGTAATATACAAGCAAAGGATTTAAAAGGATAGATGCCAAGTTATTAACAGAAGTTGCCTTTGGGGAATGGTTGATTAAAGGTTACGGGCAATATTTTGTAATTTATATACTCTTTTATTATTAGAGATTTTTGCAATATACTTGTTCATCTTTTATAATTAAAAAAAAGTGGGAAATTATGGCTAGAGGGCGAGCTCCAATCCTCTTCAGAGGGGAGGTTAAGAAAAATGACAGACCAGTGAAGAAGATGGGGAAAGAAAAGCCAAGTCTTGAAACCCTCTCTTGTCACTGCTTCATATTCCGCTGCACTAGGAACTCTCAGAAGACAAACTTGGAGGAACAAATCTATTAGCTTTAGGAGCGTTTTGTTTCAAAGCTTTCAGTTAGTTGAGCACTTTGTCTCCCTTGATCTCCAGTCATTACTGCCCAGAGTGCTCCTTGACTCTAGTCAGGCCAATCTGTTTCCTGTCTTTTGTGTGACTGACTAATTTCTTCTGTGCTTATGCCCAAACCCCTCTTCCCTCTCTGCCAGCCCAGGTTTATCATCTCTTTCGAGAGCTCAATAGGACTTCCCTGGTGGTCCAGTGCTGAGAATCTGCCTGCCAATGCAGGGGACACAGGTTTGATCCCTGCTCCAGGAGAACTCCACAGCTGGACCTGTGTGCCTCAACCACTGAGCTGGCGGTCCCTGGAGCCTCTGCTCTGCAACAAGAGTAGCCACCATAATGAGAAGCCCACGCACTGCAACTAGAGTAGCCCCCCCTGCTTTGCACAATTAGAGAAAGCCCGCGGGCTGCAACAAAGACCCAGTGCAGTCAATAAATAAATACAAATTGTAAAAAGAGCTCAATAACACTTCTCTCCTTCAGAAAGTGTGGTACTGAGTGCGTTTGGACAAGTTTCTTAAACTCTCCGAACCTCAGTTCCCTTGTCTATGAAATGAACAATACCCAACGTGAGTGTTTTGTATGGATTACATGACAGAATACATGTAAAACTCTTAGCTCAAATCTGAAAACAGTGGCAGACGCAAACATATGTATCACTCATTCTCTTTTTTGGAGGGGCTGCCTTGGGTCTTCCTTGCGGCGCTCAGGACCTTCCTTGTGTCATGGAGGATCTTTTGTTGAGGCGCAAGGACTCTATTTGTGGCGTGCAGGCTCAGTTGTGGCTGAGGGCTTAGTTGCTCCATGGCATGTGGGAATCTTAGTTCCTCGACCAGAGGTCCAAACCTGTGTCCCCTGCATTGCAAGATGGATTCTTAACCACTGCGCTACCAGGGAAGTCCCTATATCACTCATTCTTCATGCTATCCCTTCCTTCAACCTTGTAAATGGCAAATATCTATAATGAACCATAGAACTCTTCCTTGCCCAGCTGTGATGTGGCCTCAGAATCTGGTGTTAACATAATTTTCTAGACATCACTGTCAATCAGTCAGAACTGGTCTGTGACATGAAACCTATCTCTGTCATCCTTATTGAAAACAGGTAGAGACATTTCCCAAATTACAATGGTTCGAATAGTTTTAATTTTGATTTTACAATGGTGTAAAATCACTACACAATTGGTAAAAATGGTATTTTGAATTTTGATTTTTTTTTTCTGGGCTAGGGTGCAGCATGATGCTCTTTTGTGATGCTGGGCAGGGGCAGTGAGCCAGAGCTTCTACTGGCCACACAGACATGAGGGGAAACAACAGATACACTAAGAACTATCCTGTACTCAGACAGCCACTCTGTTTATTGCTTTCAGTACTATATTCAACAAACTACACGAGATATCCAATACTTTATTATAAAATAGGCTTTGTGTTACATGATTTTGCCCAATACAGTCTAATGTAAGTGTTCTGAGCACGTTTAAGATAAGCCAGGCTAGGCTATGATATTTGGTAAGCTAGGTTTACTAAATGTATTTTCAACTTACAGTATTCTCAAATTACAATGGGTTTATCAGTATGTAACCTCATCATAGGTCGAGGAAGTTCTGTACTAAACGTTTGGCGAATGAAGGAAAGGTTTAATAAATGGTTGTTTCCTTCCCAGACAACTCCATCCCAGCTAAAAACTATTCCTTTACTTCATATTTTTAAAATTATTTTTGGACACGCCACATGGCATGCAGGATCTTAGTTTCCTGACCAGGGATCGAACCCATGCCCTCTGAGGTGGAAGCATGGATTCTTAACCACTGGACTGCCAGGAAAGTCCCCACTTCATATTCTTTTGACCATGAACTCTTCATTTTTGTTAATACTAGTGTGCACTTTAAGATTATCTAGCTAAGAGTTGGACAAGACTGAGTGACTTCACTTTCACTTTTCACTTTCATGCATTGGAGAAGGAAATGGCAACCCACTCCAGTGTTCTTGCCCAGAGAATCCCAGGGATGGGGGAGCCTGGTGGGCTGCCGTCTATGGGGTCGCAGAGACTTGGACACGACTGAAGCAACTTAGCAGCAGCAGCAGCAGTGCACAGGTTCTAGAGGCAGACAAACAGCCTGAATCCCAGTTTGGGGTCTTACTGGTTACATTATCGTCAGCAATTCACTTAACCTCTCTATACCTTTGTTTCCTTAAAATAAGTACAGAGTAATACCTACCCTCATACAGGGGGGTGTTGTGAGGACCAAATGAGGATAAGACATGCAAAGTGCTTTGAACATTGACAGCACACAGCAATAATCGTTAGATGTTATTATTTAGTTCAGACTTTTCTAAAACTTTTTATTGTAAATAATTGCAGGTTGACATGCAGTTGTAAAAAAGCAAGCAGAGATCCTGTTTTCCCCATCTTGCACAACTATACTACATGCCACAACTAGGACAGTGACATCAAATACAGACAAAATAAGAAATAATTCCGTCAGCACAAGGATCTCTCCTGTTGTCCTGTTACAGCCTCTCACCTCCCATCTCTGCCTCCAACCATCCTCTGAGCTCTACTCATCTTTAGTCCCTGGCAACAACTAATCTGTTCTCCATTTCTATAATTTTGCCACTTCAAGAATTTTACATAAATGGAATCATCAGTATGTGAACTTTCCAGTTTTTAGTTTCATTCACTTTTCCTCTTTATTATTTCCTTCCTTCTGCTTATTTTGGGTATAATTTGCTCTTATGTTTCTAGATTCTTGTGGAGGGAGCTTATATTATTAATCTGAGACTTTTTCCTCATTCTACTATATACGTTTTAGTGCTATAAATTTCCTTTTCAGCACCACTTTAGCTGTGTGCCAGAAATTTTGGTACATTTTATTTTCATTTACTTCAGTGTATTTGTTTCCCTTGAAACTTCCTCTCTGACTTATGGATTGTTTAGAAGTGTGTTGTTCAGTGTCCAGGAATTTGGAGACCTTCCTGTTAACTTTTTGTTATCGAGTTCTAGTTTGATTCCACTGTGGTCAGAGAACACACTGTTTGACTTCAATTCTTTTAAACTTATTGATGTTTGTTTTATAGCCCAGGATGTGGTCTATCTTGCTGTATGTTCCATGGGTTGTTGAAAAGAATGTGTGTTCTGCTGTTACTAGTTGGAGTGTTCTATAAACGTCTCGAATCCTATCGGTGTTGTTGATGTTTTGAATGTTACTATATCCTTGTTGATTTTCTGTCCAGTTGTTCTATCAATTGTTGGGAGAGGAGCTGTGGAATCAAGATTGCCAGGAGAAATATCAATAACCTCAGATATGCAGATGACACCACCCTTATGGCAGAAAGTGAAGAGGAACTCAAAAGCCTCTTGATGAAAGTGAAAGTGGAGAGTGAAAAAGTTGGCTTAAAGCTCAACATTCAGAAAACAAAGATCATGGCATCCAGTCCCATCACTTCATGGGAAATAGATGGGGAAACAGTGTCAGACTTTATTTTTTTGGGCTCCAAAATCACTGCAGATGGTGATTACAGCCATGAAATTAAAAGACCCTTACTCCTTGGAAGAAAAGTTATGACCAACCTAGATAGCATATTCAAAAGCAGAGACATTACTTTGCCAACAAAGGTTCATATAGTCAAGGCTATGGTTTTTCCAGTGGTCATGTATGGACGTGAGAGTTGGACTGTGAAGAAGGCTGAGCGCCAAAGAATTGATGCTTTTGAACTGTGGTGTTGGAGAAGACTCTTGAGAGTCCCTTGGACTGCAAGGAGATCCAACCAGTCCATTCTGAAGGAGATCAGCAGTGGGATTTCTTTGGAAGGAATAATGCTAAAGCTGAAACTCCAGTACTTTGGCCACCTCATGCAAAGAGTTGACTCATTGCAAAAGACTCTGATGCTGGGAGGGATTGGGGGCAGGAGGAGAAGGGGACGACAGAGGATGAGATGGCTGGATGGCATCACTGACTCAATGGATGTGAGTCTGAGTGAACTCCGGGAGCTGGTGATGGACAGGGAGGCCTGGTGTGCTGCGATTCATGGGGTGGCAAAGAGTCGGACACGACTGAGCAACTGAACTGAACTGATCTGTCTGTTTCTCCATTCCAGTTATATCCATTTTTGCTGCACATATTTTGGGGCTCTGTTGTTTGTTGCATACATATGTAGGTCTGCTACATCCTCTTGGAAGAGCAAGCCTTTTATTATTATGTGCTGTCCTTCTCCACCTCTGGTAATTTTCTTGGCTCTGAAGTATACTTTATCTGTTATTAATACAGTCAATCCTGCTTTCCTTTAATATTTGCATGATATATCTTTCCCTTTTTTTAATTGTCAACCTAATTATTATTTTTGTTGTTTCTTGCAGACAGCATATTTCTAAATATTTAGTTAATTTCTTTAATGTAAATGTTGATATGTTAAGGGTTAAGTCTGCCATTTTTCTGTTTGCTCTATTTTTCATCTTTTATTTTTTCTGATTTCACACATTACTTGAACTTTTTTAGAATTTCATTTTGATTTATCTGTAGCATTTTTGAGTGTATAGGTTTTGAAGTGGTTGTCCTAGGTATTACATTATATATACATAACTTATCACAGTCTACTGGTATAAACATTTTACCAGTTTGAACAAATTATAGAAAATTTACTTCCCAATATGTTTGTTTATAAAAGAATTGTTTTAAATATTTCTTCCATATGCATTTTGAACCACATCAGTGGTGTAATTTTTACTTCAACCATTGAGCATAATTTAGAAAACTTAAGAAGACAAAGAAAACTACCATATCTATCCATGTTTTCCCTTTTCCATTGTTCTTTCTTCCTAGTCAATGTTCCAAGATGCCTTCTTTTATCATTTCCCTTCTGTTTAGAGAACTTCTTTTAGCCATTCTTTTAGGGTAGGTCTTGCTGGTGATAAATTCTCTTAGTTTTCTTCATATATCTCGATTTCTCCTTCATTCTTGAAGGCTATTTACAGAAATGCTGGGCTGGATGAAGCACAAGCTGGAATCAAGATTGCCAGGAAAAAATATCAATAACCTCAGATAGCAGATGACACCACTCTTATGGCAGAAAGCGAAGAGGAACTAAAGAACCTCTTGATGAAGGTGAAAGACAAGAGTGAAAAGCTGGCTTAAAACTCAAAATTCAAATAAAATAAGATCATGGCATCCAGTCCCATCACTTCATGGTAAATAGATGGGCAAACAATGGAAACAGTGACAGACTTTACTTTCTTGGGCTCTAAAATCACTGCAGATGGTGACTGCAGCCATGACACTTGCTCCTTGGAAGAAAAGCTATGACAAACCTAGATAACAATTAAAAAGCAGAGACATTACTTTGCCAACAAAGGTCCATCTAGTCAAAGCTATGGTTTTTCCAGTAGGCATGTATGGATGTGAGAGTTGGACCATATAGAAGACTTCAGTGTCGAAGAATTGATGCTTTTGAACTTTGGTGTTGGAGAAGACTCTTGAGAGTGCCTAGGACTGCAAGGAAATCAAACCAGTCCATCCTAAAGGAAATCAATCCTGAATATTCATTGGAAGGACTGATGCTGAAGCTGAAGCTCCAATACCTTGGCCACCTGATGCAAAGGGCCAACTCGTTAGAAAAGACCCTGATGCTGGGAAAGATTGAAGGCAGGAGAAGGGGATGACAGACGACAAGATGGTTGGATGGCATCACTGACTCAATGGATATGAGTTTGAGCAGCTCTGGGAGGTGGTGAAGGACAGGGAAGTCTGGTGTGCTGCAGTCAGACACAACTGAACAACAACAATGATTTTTGGATTAATAGTTCTTTCAGCAAATGAAAGAATATTGTGCAATTTCCTTCTGCTCTCCATGGTTTTGGATAAGAAATCTGCTGTCATTTAAATTATTTTCTCCCTGAAGGTAAAGTGTTTCTCTCACTGCTTTCAGGATTTTTTTTCATTGTTTTTAGTTTTCAAACATAGACTATGATTTGTCTTGGTGTAGATTCCTATGGATTTATCTTGTTTTGGATTTTCCAAGGTTCTTAAAACTGTAGAAGTATATCTTTTGTCAAATTTGGGGCATTTTCAGCTTTTAGTTCTTCAAGTAATTCAGTCCCATCTTTTTTCCCCTCCCTTTCTGGGATGCTTATAAGACACAAATGTTAGAGCTTCTGTTATAGTCCCACTTGTCCCTGAGATTCCGTTAAACTTTTTTCAGTCTATTTTCTGTTGTTCAGACTGAGTAATTCCTGTTGTTCTTTCTACAAGTTCATTGATTCTTTACTCTGTCTCCTCCATTTTGCTATCGAGTTGACTCTTTGAATTTTTAATTTTGGTTAGTGTATTTTTCAGCTCTAAAATTTCTATTTGGTTCTTCTTTACATCTTCTATTTATTTTTTGAGACTTTATATTTTTTTTACTTTGTTTCAAGCATATTCATAATTGGTTGCTGAAGCATTTTTAGGATGGCTGCTTTATAATTTATACCAGATAATTCTAACGCCTCTCATCTCAATGCTGGCATCTTTTTATTGCCTTTTTTCATTAAAGTTGAAATGTTCTTGGTTCTTGATATGACAAGTTATTTTCAGTTCAGCTATTGACATTGCATGTACTATGCTATAAGATTCTGGATCTTACTGAAATGTTCTGTTTTAGCCACCTTATTTTGATAAAGTGCTGAGAGGGGAAGGTGTTACCTTGTTACTGCCTGGTCAGGTAGAAGTCCAGGTTCTCCTTTTAAAATCCACCAACACCTGAGGCAGTAGGGACTCTTCATTTTTACTGGGAGGAGATGGAAGTTCTGGCTCCCCACTAGGCCTCCACTGATACCATCCTGACTGGGAGAGACAGAAATGCCTTTATTTCTCCCTGCATGGCCTCTGCTGACACTGCTACAGAGGGGCTTGTCGTCATTAATGCTGTGTTGTGGTGAAAGAACTGACTCTTCACTATGCTTTCTCTGATACACCCCAGCAAGGAGCAGGAAGAAAGGCTCATTACTACTCAGTGGAGATGAAAGTCTCGACTCCCTATTTGGCTTTCTCTGACAACACCCTGGGTAGCTACCTCATTACAGCTGGGTGAGGGTGGAAGTCTGGCTCCCCACTTGGCCACCACTCGCATGAGTAGGGATAACACCACAGAGTTGTTGTTCTTTTTTTTACCCTTGGTGTTTGTCTGGAGTAGAGCAGTTATTGGGTAAATGTTTTCACAATTGCTAGTCTTTCCTAGTCCTGTGGCTATATAGAACAGACTTTTGTTGGGAATTTTTCTTTTGGTCTGCTGCATTGGCATTTTGGCTTTCTGGCTTCTTTAGCACCAAGTTTAAGATGTATGGGGCAAAAAGAAAACCCAAGGATCTCTCCACTGTGTTGTTTCTTGGGTCTGAACCAGTTTGTTGTCTTCTCTCCACCTTTCAGAGCCTTTTTATATTTGGTTTGTATATAACTTGCCAAAATTTTCAGTTGTTCTTAAGAAGAGGAATAGGGAAAAGTACATATATTCATTCTTCCTGTAAATGGAATATCTTCTTTGTTATATGAAAAAAGTGATGCTTAAACAAGGAAAAAGAACATGCCAAGGCTACTTATAATTAATAGATTGCTGACTTGCTGCCTGTTATTTTGTCTTCTGCTGCAAGACTGACTTTTTAAGACATGGGTATTATATCTTAAAAAAATCTTTTTGGTCTCTATTTAAGTACCAACTTCATTTCTCTGTACTCTGTAATTATAACTTATTAATGCTTACTATGTGACAGGCTCTAGGCTGAATGCTTTACATGCATTTTCTCACTTAATCCTTACAAGAACTCTGCAATACAAATATTATTATTCCCATTTTAAACATGAAGAAACTGAGGCCTGCAAATAAGTCATACAATTGGTTAAGAGTCAGGGCTGGGGTCAGCCCACCAGGGCAGCCTGCCTTTGTAGGCTTCCAATAAGTCTTTACCTAATAAAGGATGGCTTCAGAGAAATCAGAGAAAGTTAGCTAGAGTTTGGGTTAGCTGAGAAGACAGAGAAATAAAGCTGAAATATGTGACTTTAGTTCAGTCGGTGATGCTTTAGATGGTAGACTCTCAGAAGCAATCAAAGACACTGCCCAAAATAAGGTTGGATATTTTAATAAATCATTGATATCATCATCCATTAGCTGTGTCCTGTCATTGTAGAGAAAGGATTTTACATCTGACTCTAATGCCCACTAACCAAAAATACAGTGTGTGAGCCCACGAGTGCTATTCTTGTTGAAAGAATATAAAGGAATTTTTTTTTTAAAGGAATTTTTAAAAATATGAAATCATGAGTAGACCTCTAGGCCACATTCCCTTCTCTTAGATTTTTTGTATATAGACCATTTTCAAAGTCCTTATTGAATTTGTTACAATATTTCTTCTGTTTCAGGTTTTGGTTTTTTGACCACGAGGCATGCAGGATCCTAGCTCCCTCACCAGGGATTGAACTCGCCACCTCCCACATTGGAAGGTGAAGTCCTAACTGTTGGACTACCAGGGAAGTCCTATTTGGACCCTCCTTTAGTCTTATAGTATTAGAGATTGAGGAGAATGTTGAGTATCTCATCCTAAACCAGGGGTGGTAGATTTCTGGGGAGGGAGAAGTTTTGTCACTGAGGAGTCGGTCTATCCATACGTCCCATAAGTTTTGGAAAAAAATGAAAACCACTTAAATTCCAGATATATCACAATGGGTAACAGAAGCAATTCAAGGAAAGGGTTCATGTGCAGCCCCTTTATTTATTTCTTTTTCCTTCAGGGATTCAGAGACTCAGGACCTACCTGAATAATCCCAGTCAGCAAAGTTACAGATGCCACAGAACTCAAGGATCTGTTATAGTTCTCATAGAAGGACGTGTTAGAAAAGTCAGCCTGGATGAAAGTTCCCAGTAATAAGTGGCCCCTGTTGAATGGCTGTGTCCTCAGGACATTGATTGCCAGAGCACTCACAAGGAAGAATGTACCTATGAAAGAAAACAGTTAGGCAGAGGGTGAGGTTTTAAGTCCAGGTGAACTGACAGATGTTGACAAAAGCAAAGCACTTTTCTTATCTGAAAGTGGCCACTGAGAAGTAAGAAAGAGCAGGAAAAAGCTCTCTGGTTTCACATACTGTAACCAACTCCGAAATTTTAGATCTTTTTGGCCTAGGTAACAACCTCTTTATATCAATGGGCATATGGAGTAGGAAGAAAGAAAAACTGACTGGAAATGTGTATCTGGCTCAGCTACTGTACCTGTTCTTAGAAATGGTGAAAAATGTGATGGTGGAAAAAGGATCAGAAAACAAAGCTAATCAATAATAATAAGAAGAAAAACAATACCTAAACACTTAAGAAGGATGTAATAGGTGCAAAATGACATGGAGCTAAACCTGTTTCAAACAAAATTTTATTTACTTCTCATATCAACATGAATGCAAGAGGCAAAGGCAAATTTTACCTTTGAATTACCTAACAGAAGCAAAACTCTAGTAGCCCTTGTTATCAGTATTTGGAAGTGACTGTAATGCGCTCTGAGAACTTGGAGTAATTGGAATAAAATAGCTGTTTTAGTGTTTAAAATCAACAGATACTAAATTTTAGTAAAGATGTGGAATAGTGTCCTTAAAAAGGCACAGGTGCACACCACAGAATGGGATGGCAACTGGACTGAATATACAAACACATCTGGAGAAAAAAGTGTGCCAGTCAGAATGGTCAGTGTTGGTTGCCTGGTCAGTTGTTCAGTGTGGAAGCTCAGAAAAAGGTACTTGACTCGTGGACATTGGTGATGCCCTTCTGAGACCGTCAGGGCATTGTGTGGTTTGATTTCTATACAGGTTCACCTAGGGGAAGTAATTGTGCTGATCATAGGACCTTCAGTTGGGTCTGATCTCTGAAACAGTCATTTCGAATTATAAATTAGTAGATGGACATTTGACTCAGGGAAGAAAAGTGCTTACCCTGCGGGTTTCAGTGTTTTGATTATTATGACAATATTTTCTCAATGTAAATTAATAATTTGATATGATTATTATAAATCAGGTTCATGGAGGATGGTTATTATGGGTTCAGCTGAAAAGTGGATCCATTCTAGGAGTTTTGGCAAAATCATTTCTAGATCTTTTCAGTCGAGGATAATCAGATCACAAAGTGTGGAAATTTCAGTAAGGAAGACGCCTCTTGTCCTTTCATTCCTTTAATAACTTATGGGCCTGTTTGTCTGGTGGGGACATTAATAATAGCATGAAAGTGTTCAGTTTCTAAAATCTGAACACTAACTCTGTGAATAGAATATCCCTGTGACTGATTCATGTCGATGTATGGCAAAAACCACCACAATATTGTAAAGTAATTAGTCTCCAATTAAAATAAATAAATTATAAAAGAAGAATATCCATCTTCTGCCTCTTTTCTTTATATGTTAAACATAGATTTAACTTCAGTTCCTTAGCAATAAGTAAATAACCAAGATGGAGACTTCATATACCTCCTGTGATTCTAGCACTGAACTCACCAATGGACATTTGATGACATGATCCAAAAATTCCATAAATTACTGAAGCACAGAAAGCTGCATAAGAGACATTGAGAGGAGGAATCAGATGCCTTGCCAGCAAACCAAGCATCAGGACTGAAAAGCAAGATAATTTAAGTAAGCAAAGGTAGCCTGGCTTTTTAAAGTCACCTGAAATAAAAACTGTAAAGAATACTTAAAATAAAAGTGACCCATGTACACAGCTGAATATGGTAACAGTAAACTTTGGCATACAGTCCTTAATTAGTACTTTTTATGATCGGCTTTGATTTCTAGCTTCTCTTCCTATTTTATCACGTTTTTACACTTCAATTCTAAATCATAGGCTTAAACACCTTTCATGTGAATCATGGAAAGCAAACATCAAAGCAGTAGGACCTTTAATCTCAACAGCTCAGAAGCAGACCATTCTCATCCTCAGTCTAGTATAAGAAGGCCCTAGGAATCCTCCAGGGCTGGAGATAAAGCTAGACGGCAAAGCAAGAATTGTCACACTTAACTGACTTGACTCCAAGTTGGTATGTGTTGTCTTTCTTTCATATGCCAATCACTCCAGCATCTTCCTTCAGCTCCTTCTTCAGTATTTAATTTCTTTTCTAAGAAGCACCATGAGATTTTGGAAATTTTGAGGCAAGTGGACTGACCTACATGGTGTCATCCTTTGATGTCTCAAGTCCACAACTCCTGCCCTGAGCAACTCACTTCAATTTACATCATACCAGTGTGCTCATCAGAAATCAATTATGAGTCTAGTGAGCCAAATTTATTGTCTTAAACAAGCAAGGCTTTGTTGACCCACTTCAACGATGGTCAACTCATGGCCAATCTTGTTTCATCAATGTCTTCATTCCTCTCCCATCCCATAATTATTTTGAGGCAAATCCAAAACATTAAGTCATTTCATCTGTAGATATTTTCAGTATATGTGTTTTAGAAAAAGGGCCTCTTTTAAGTACAATATCATCATCACACCTAAGAAACTAATAATGGTTCTTTACCATTATCAAACATCCAATATTCAAATTTCCCTGATTTCTCAAATATAGTTGTACTTGTAGACCACCTGTAAGATGATCTACAATGACTAATTGGTACTCATGTCCTTGAGTGAGTTTCACCCCTTAAGTGTGAAATAACTTACTTCTTTTTTTAAAATTTATTTATTTTAATGGAGGTTAATATACTTTACAATGTTGTAGTGGTTTTTGCCGTACATTGACATGAATCAGCCATGGGTATACATGTGTTCCCCATCCTGAACCCTCCTCCCACCTCCCTCCCCATCCCATCCCTCAGGGTTATCCCAGTGCACCAGCCCTGAGCACCCTGTCTCATGCATCGAACCTGGACTGACGAACTATTTCACATATGATAATATACATGATTCAATGCTATTCTCTCAAATCATCCCACCCTCGCCCTCTCCCACAGTGTCCAAAAGTCTGTTCTTTATATCTGTGTCTCTTTTGCTGTCTCGCATATAGGGTCATCATTATCATCTTTCTAAATTCCATATATATGTGTTAATATACTGTATTAGTGTTTTTCTTTCTGACTTTCTTTGCTCTGTATAATAGGCTCTGGTTTCATCCACCTCATCAGAACTGATTCAAAAGGATTCTTCTTAATACCTGAGTAATATTCCATTGTGTATATGTACCACAGCTTTCTTATCCATTCATCTGCCGATGGACATCTAGGTTGCTTCCATGTCCTGGCTATTTGAAACAGTGCTGCGATGAGCATTGGGATACACGTGTCTCTTTCAATTCTGGTTTCCTCGGTGTGTATGCCCAGCAGTGGAATTGCTGGGTCATATGGGAATAACTTACTTCTATTAAAAATAAATAGGCTACAACAAAAATGGTAAGATGTCACTTTTGAGATTGGGTTGCAAGAAGACGGTGTTTTCTGTCTTCACTGCTCTCTGGCTCTCTCTCTCTCTTTCATTTAGGTCACCAGCTGCCAAAGTTGACCTCAAGGGTGTGCTACCTACGCAGTCACAGAGTATCTTGGGCTTAGAAGGCTCCGTGCTTGAATTAATGCTCTACTCTGATCATCTTGAAAAATACTGGATAATTTTTGAACTAGGGAATCTGCATTTGCATCTTGCACTGGGCCTCACACATCAGTTGTTCCTGCCAGCAGCCATATAGAGACCGATATAGTGGAAAACCCAAACCTGCCAGCAAACATGAGTAGCCTGGAAGCTGATCCAGCAGCCTCAGTAGAGCCTTGAGATGAATGACAGTTTGACTGCAACCTTATGAGAGACCTTGAGCCAGAGGTATGGCAGGTTTGGGGTGATCTTTTAAAAAAAGTTATTTGCTATTACATGTGCTTTCTTTTGTGGTTATTGTACATTTATTTTTTAACAAACTTTGTGTTTACATCAAATGAAGTCCTCACATTAGTTGATACATCTCTTAAGTCTTTTGTAATTTATGGTTCCCCTTCCACATTTTTTCCCTAAGCAAGTCTCTATTGACTGCAAGTAACAGAAAACCAGTTCAAATCAGCTTGAGCAAAATAGGAAAAAAAATTTTTGCTAAACAGCACGGTTTGCTGGATCCTAGTTCTCTGACCTGAGCTGGACCGGAGGCTCATGGCATTGAAAGCACTGAGTCCTAACCACTGGACCACCAGGGAATTTCCACAATAGTAAATATATTAAAAGAGGACAAAGGTCAGTTGGACCTCATCAGAGGCTGGAAGCAGAACTAAATAGCCATCAGGATCCAGGCAGCTGTTTCCCCATTCTCTTTGTCTACAGGCTTATAGTCTCCTGTTTTGTTCCCAGTTTGGGGGCCTCGATGAACAAGACTTCTATGTATATTCTTGTACATGACTCTAGGTGCATAAGTGGGTAAATTCCCTCGATACACCCTGAAGCATAACTGCTGGGGCATTTAACAGAATATGCGAAACTGTTTTCCAAATGGTTGTACAATTTACATTCCCACCAAAACTATGAAAATTCTCATTATTTACAATTTACATTCCCACCAAAACTATGAAAATTCTCATTATTTACATCTGTATTATCACACGATATTATCAGAATTTTTATTTCAGTGGGTATGAGCTAGTTAATTTCCACTTCCACTTCATTTATTACCAATAATGTTGGTCAATCTTATTGTGTAGTTTCTTACAGATTTGTAGGAATATATATACACACACACACACACATACTTATATATATTATAGATTTAAGTCCTTTGTTGGGTATTCTATGGTTTGTTTTTCAATCTTCATTGTGTAATCTTTTTTTTTTTAATTTTGGCTGCACTGGGTCTTTATTGCAGCCCCACAGCTTATAGGATCTTAGTTCCCCAACCAGGGATCAAACCCACGTCCCCTGCATTGGAAGGTGGATTCTTAACCACTGGACTATCAAGGAAGTCCCTATCATGTCTCTGAATAAACAGAAGTTCTTAAGTTTTATTTAACTTAAACTTGCAGTTATTTCCTTTTAGGCTAGTGCTTTTTGTGCCTTGTTTAAGAAACATTTTCTACCTCAGGTCCATAAAGATATCCTCCTCTATTATTCAAAAAAGTCTTTATAGTTTTGTCTTTCATATTTGGGTCTTTAATCTACCAGGAATAGATTTTTGTGTATGGGTGAGGTAGGGGTCTAAAAAATTGTTTTCATATAAATATTTAATTTATATGAAATATTCTGTTTCACATCATTTTTCAAAAGCCTGTTTCTATAGTGACACATCTGATACAAACCATGCAATGTATACATGTGTGACTCTTCTGTTCCGCTGCTCTAATTGTCCATTTCTACAATACCACACTGTTTAATTACTTTTTTTAGTAATTAGTAATATTTTGTAATAAATTTAATAGTCCCCATTTTATTGTGAAATATATACATAGAAAGTACATTAAAATAGATGTTGAGTTTAATAAATATCTATAAAACAAACACTGATGTTACCACCTACTCAGATCTTTCATCCCAACCCCATCCCTCCCCACAGAAGTATTCGTTATTTTGACTTTCATGATAAGAACTTCTTTACTTTTCTTTATAGTTTTACCACTACTGTACAAACCTCTAAACAATATAGTTTAGTTGGTCCCACTATTGAAGTTTATATTAGTGGGATTATAATTCACGCAATTTTTATTTCTGCTTATTTTTCTCATTATTATATATATAAGCATCTTCCATGTTGTCATGAGTTGCTTGAGAGCACTCCTGTTCCTTCTGTGTATTCCAATATATGTATACATGAATGCTTATTTATTCATTCTGCTTTTGATGGACATCACCTTAAACATTGTTACTTTATATTCAGTCTTGATAGCTGGAGATGCGAGTCCTCCTATGTCACACTTTAAAAGAACTTGCCTGTTCTTAGAAAATGTTATCTTTCAATTAATTTAGGTCCTTATTAATATTTCTCAGTAAAGTTGTACATTAATAATTTCTCTGTAGAGGTCTTGTACATCATTTCTTAGTTTCATTACAACTTATTTCATATTCACTATGCTTTGGTGAATGATATTAAAAATTTTTTTCCACATTTCATTTCTTGCAGGTATGGAAGAATATAATTGATTTTCATTTATACATCTTGTACCCAGCAACCTTGACAAAATCTTATTAATTATATCCATTTATCTGTAGATTCTTTTGAATTCTCTACATTAAAAAAATCATCTATGAATGATGAATTTTTTATTTCTTTGTAATTGCTATGTAATTTTTTACCCTTTATCTTGCTTGAATACACTGCCTCTATGTTGAAAAGCTCTGTTTACTCTTTTTAAGGCAATTTTTTAAAATTTAATTTTATTTGTGGCTGCACTGGGTCTTCATGCTGCCTATGGCTTTCTCTAGTTGGTGTGGGGGCTGCTCACTGTGGTGGCTTCTCCAGTTGTGGAGGATGGGCTCTAGGTGCCTGGGCTTCAGTAGTTGTGGCACACAGGCTTAGCTGCCCCATGGCACGCGGGATCTTCCAGGACCAGGGACTGAACCCCTTGTCCCCTGCTTTGCAGGCAGATGCTCAACCACTGGACCACAGGGAAGCCCACCCTATTTACTCTTTACAACCAACACGTGATATGAAGACTGGGTCTTTTGAAATGTAGGGTTTCAAATAACTCACCAATACAGGGAAGGTAAGAGAATTTCTTGGCAACAGCCGGAGAACTAAATTGTCTTAAGTCTTAGTTAAGGTTAGGCTGTGGAGAAATAGAGGGAAACCAAGTCTCTAAACTTTCCAAAACCTTAAAAATTTTTTAAATTTTGAACTAAGTTTAGACTTACAGAAAAGCTACAAAGATAATAGCGCATTTCCATACAATGGGAAAGAAGTACGTCAAGACTATATATTGTTATCATGTGGAATGCTGGGCTAGATGACTCACAAGCTGAAATCAAGATTGCTGGGAAAAATAACAACCTCAGATATGCAAGTGACATCACTTTAATGGCAGAAAGCAAAGAGCAATTAAAGAGCCTCTTGATGAAGGTAAAAGACTAGAGTGAAAAAGCTGGCTTAGTACTCAACATCCATAAAATGAAGATCATGGCATTTGGTCCCATCACTTCATGGCAAATAGATGGGGAGAAAGTGGAAACAGTGACAGATTTTATTTTCTTGGGCTCCAAAATCACTGCGGATGGTGACTGCAGCCATGAAATTAAAAAACACTTGCTCCTTGGAAGAAAAGCTACGACAAACCTAGAGAGTGTATTAAAACGCAGAGACATCATTTTGCTGACAAAGGTCCGTCTAGCAAAGCTATGATTTTTCCAGTAGTCATGTATGGATGTGAGAGTTGGACCATAAAGAAAGCTCAGCGCTGAAGAACTGATGCTTTGGGACTGTGGTGTTAGAGAAGACTCTTGAGAGTCCCTTGGTCAGCGAGGAGCTCAAACCAGTCAATTCTAAAGGAAATCAATCCTGAATATTCATTGGAAAGACTGATGCTGAAGCTGAAATTCCAATACTTTGGCCACCTAATGCGAAGAGCCAACTCATTGGAAAAGACCCTGATGCTGGGAAAGATTGAGGGCAAGAGAAGAAGGGGGCAACAAAGGATAAGATGGTTGGATGGCATCATCGACTCAGTGGACATGAGTTTGAGGGAATTCTGGGAGATGGTGAAGGACTGGTGTGCTGCAGTCCATGGGGTTGCAAAGACTCAGACATGACTGAGCAACTGAACAACAGCAATATATGCCTTACCTAGATCCCTCTAATGTGAATACTGTACATAATCATAGTATAATTGGTATCAGGAAATTAACATTAGAAAATAACTATTAATAAATACTTTACTTCAACTTCAACAGCTTTCCCCCTAATTTCCTTTTTCTGTTTCATAATTCCATCCAGAGTTCCCTATTTCATTTAGCTGTTATTTTTCCTTAATGCTAATATCTGTTATAGTTCCTCAGCTGTTACTTGTCTTTCTTGATTTTGTCACTTTGGAAGAGTATTGAGCTATTTTGCTAAATGCCCCTCAGTTTGGGGTTGGGCTTCCCTGGTAGCTAGGCTGGAAAAGAATCTGCCTGAAATGTTGGAGACCTGGGTTTGATCCCTGGGTTGGGAAGATCTCCTGGAGGAGGCCATGGCAACCCTCTCAGTATTCTTCCCTGGAGAATCCCTATGAACAGAGGAGCCTGGCGGGCTACAGTCGATGGGGTCCTAAAGAGTCGGACACGACTGAGAGACTAAGCACAGCACAGCACAGGCTCCTCATGACCATACCAAGGTTAAATGCTTTGGATGCGAACACTACAGAAATGATATTACGTCCTTCTTAGTGCATTATACCACAGAATTCATGATCTCCAAATGTCTTACTATTGGTGATGACAGTATTGATTACTTGGTAAAGGTGGTTGCTCCCAGGTTCTCTATTGTAATGTAGTGGAGGAGTTAAATATCTTGAGGAAGATATTTGGAACTATACAAGTCCTGGCTTCCCTGGTGGCTCAGATGGTAAAGAAGCTGCCTGCAATGCGGGAGACCTGCATTTGATCCCTGGGTCGGGAAGATCCCCTGGAGAAGAAATGGCAACCACTCCGGTATTCTGCCTGAAGAATCCCATGGACAGAGGAGCCTGGAGGGCTACAGTCCATGGCGTCACACAGAGTCAGATACAACCGAGCAACTAACCCTTTCACTTTTCAAGTCCTGTTACATAGTTTGCCAACTTTTACCCACTGACTTTAACCTCTCTTAGTGGATTTTATCTCCAACAAGTATCACTGTAGTCTTTTACTCATGGTGATTTTCTATTTTCTTTTACATTTATAAATTGGGTTCTACTGTAAGGAAGAGCTAGCATGTTTCAAATAAGGTTTTCACTGTGCAGTATTTTTAAAGATTTTTAAAAAAATCTTGACTGAATTTGTTCCAGTATTGCTTCTGCTTGATGTTTAGATTTTTTGGCGGTGAGGCATGGGGATCTTAGCTCCCCAACCAGGGACTGAACTCACACTCCCTGCATTGGAAGGTGAAGTCTTAACCACTGGATGGCCAGGGAAGTCCCACTGTGCAGTACTTTTGTTTCACTTGAAGAAAATTATTGTTTGGTCCTACTTGTTTAAAGGCAAGTAAAACTTTCAAACTGTTTACACTACAAATTATTTCATTATTCATACTACTTAAAATAACACACAGTCCCTTAGTCAGCAAGAGTTGCTTGGATTTACTCATTCAGGATACTTCCCTGGTGGCTCAGACAGCAAAGCGTCTGCCTACAATGCTGGAGACGCAGGTTCAATTCCTGGGTCGGGAAGATCTCCTGGAGAAAGAAATGGTAACCCACTCCAGTATTCTTGCCTGGAAAATCCCATGGACCAAGAAGCCTGGTAGGCTACAGGCCATGGGGTTGCAAAGAGTCGGACACGACTTCACTTTCACTTTCACAGTTATGTAATCATTATTCAACAAATACCTTGAGTACCAATTATGTGCCAAATACTGTGCTAGATGTTAGGTATAGTTATACACCCTAATGTTACTCTTATTTTGGTATGAAATTATACTGATGACTTGGAAATTTAGCAGAGAAATGTCCTCAAACCTTGACCAAAGTGAAGGATCTTTGATAAGTGGGGTTCAGTAGTGGACTCACAGGTCAAGGTACAAGAGCTCAGGTCTCTCATTCCAGAACCACAGGAATGCTCTAAAGACGTTCTGATACTTTCCTGGAAGTGAATATACTTTTACAAATGGACCATTTTGGTTTGTATCTGCCATATGGAAATTAAAAAAAAAAATACCTAGTTACTTAGTTGGCTGCACCGAGTCTTAGTTTCGACACCTGGGATCTTTAGCTGTGACATGTAGAATCTAGTGTTCTGACCAGATATCAAACCTGGGCTCCCTAAATTGGTGGTCTTAGCCACTGGACTACGTGAAGTCCCTGCCACATGGAAATTAATGTAATCCATAGTCTCCAAAATTTACAAATAGCTTGTGATGCTTAACAGCATCAAAACAAACAACCCACTTAAAAAATGGGCAGAAGACCTAAATAGACAGTTCTCCAAAGAACTACTGAAGTTCATGCACCCTAGAGCTCATACTCCACAACAAGGGAAGCTTGAGCACTGCAAGTAGAGAGCAGTCCCCACTCACCACAACTAGAGGATGCCCATGCACAGCGAGGAAGACCCAGTGCAGTCCCAAATAGATAAGTACACAAGTAATGCTTAACAAATGATTATATCAATAGAAATCTTCCTTAGAGGAATGTACTATAACATCCACTATACATAAAAAAAGAAATAGATCCACAAAAATACGGCTATCTGATCTCTGACAAAAGTGCAAAAACACTTCAGTCGACAGTAGTCTTTAAAGATGCAACAAAAAATAAAGCCTTGATCTAAACTTCACATCTTACATCATGATTAACTCAAAACAGATCGGTTCTAAAAGTAAACTGTAAAATGTAAGACTTTGAGAAGAAAACATAGAAGAAAATCTTTGTGACCTAATGTGATTAAGTGAAGAGTTTTTGTATATGACAGGAAAAACTCAATTCATAAACAGAAAAAAAAATGAACGTCATCAAAATTAAAAGCCTTTGCTCTGTCAAATATATTGTCAAGAGAATGAAAAGATAAGCTACAGACTGAGAGAAAATATTTGAAAATCATATATCTAACAAAGGACTTATTCTCAGAATATAAAAAGAATTCTGAAAAACTAACAATAAGAAAAAAAAATCCAATTAAAAGATGAGCAAAAAACTTGAACAGGCACCTTGCCAAAGAGGATCTGAAGACACCAAATAAGAACATGAAAAGATGTTCAAGTTCATTAGCTATTGCTGCTGCTGCTGCTAAGTCGCTTCAGTCGTGTCTGACTCTGTGTGACCCCATAGACAGCAGCCCGCCAGGCTCCCCCGTCCCTGGGATTCTCCAGGCAAGAACACTGGAGTGGGTTGCCGCCTCCCTCTCCAATGCATGAAAGTGAAAATCGAAAAGCGAAAGTGAAGCCACTCAGTCGTGTCCGACTCGCAGCGACCCCAGGGACTGCAGCCTACCAGGCTCCTCTGTCCATGGGATGTTCCAGGCAAGAGTACTGCCACTAGAGAAACTCAAATTACAAACAAAATGAAGGACTCCCCTGGTGGTACAGTGGGTAAGTATCTACCTGCCATTGCAGGGGACACGGGTTTGATCCCTGGTCTGGGAAGAGTCTCCATGCTGTGGGCAACTAAGCCCATGCGCCACAACTTCTGAAGCCCATGCATCTTAGAGTCCATGCTTTGCAACAAGAGAAGTCACTGCTATGAGGAGCCCACCCACCGCAACTAGAGAGCAGTCCCCCTCACTGTAACTAGAGAAAGTCCATGCACAGCAACAAAGACCCAGCACAGCCAAAAACAATTAATTTAAAAATCTTTACTCTTTTAAAAAACAAAAATTGGCTACATCGGGCCTTAGTTGTGGTGTGCAGGCTCAGTAGTTAGAGCGTGTGGGCTTAGTCACTCCATGGCATGTGGGATCCCAGTTCCCTGATCAGGGATCGAACCCAAAATGCCTGCATTGCAAGGTAGATTCTTAACCACTGAACCACCAGGGAAGTCCCTAAAAAACCTTTAAATAAAAAAAAGGTGCAAGGGATCTCTATTTATTTTTTACAAATTAATGTGAACCTATAGTTACCTCAAAATAGAAAGTTTAATTTAAAGATATTTAACTTAAATATCAAGTGCTAACAAGGGTGTGGAGGAACTAGAATTCTCATATATTGCTGGTGGGAATATAAAATGGTAGGTTCAGCCACTCTGCATAAACAGTTTGGCAGTTTCTTGTAAAGTTAAACATATACTTCCCATATAACCAATAATATCACTCCTGGGGTATTTACCTTGGAGAAATGACAATTATGTTCACACAAAAACCTGTACGTGAGTGTTCACAGCAACTCTGCGATGGACCCAAACTGGAAACAAAATGTCCATCAATAAATGAATGGATAAGCAAACTGTGATATAGTCATATAATGGAATATTGTTCTTCAGTAAAAAGGAATAAACTATTGACGCACACAGCAGTTTGCATTGATTTCATAATGCTGAATTATGGATGTCATCCTTCAGAAGTTATATATTATATGAGTCCATATATACAACATTCTGAAAAAGACAGAGCTATGGTGATGGAGAAGAGATCAGTGGTTGCCAGGGGTCAGAGGTCAGCAGACAACATGACTAAGAAGTGACGGCACAAGAGAGTTTGGGGGCTGATGGAACTGCTACATAGCCTGGTGGTGGCAGTGGTTATACAAATTTATACCTGTGTTTTAATTCACAGAACTGTAAGAAATAAGTAAATTTTACTGTAAGATAATTATTTTAAAGGGATCCCTTTTCCCTACTAACAGCCCTTTTGCCAGAGTTGGATTTTAGCTACCATTGGCCCCTTTCACTTCATTTGTGCTTTACACAACCTGTATGATCACAAATTTCAGTCTTGCTTGGTTTGCCCCCACAAGAATAGAGAAATGGAAGTGTTTAAAGACTATGGAGGGAATTGTGAACTGAATAAAGGAGGGGCTTCCCTGGTGGGTCAGCAGTAAAGAATCTGCCTGCAATATAGGAGCCACAGGAGAAGTGGGTTCGATCCCTGGATTGGGAAGATGCCCTGTAGGAAGGCAAGGCAACCCACTCCAGTATTCTTGTCTAGAGAATCCCACGGACAGAGGAGCCTGATGGGCTACAGTCCATAGCGTTCCAAAGAGTCGGACATGACAGAAGCAACTTAGCATTCACTGAGTAAAGCGTTAACACAAAATCCTCTTGCTGATAAAGCTGATCTTGGGTTAGCTTTCTAGCTGTTTCTTTGGAAACCTGACAATGGTGGAATGTCAACTGTGTCACCAAGCAATACGAGTTATGGTAAAAAGAACCCGGTTAGTATATTCTAGCTGGACCAAGGGTGAGTGAAAGATTAGTGTCTGGTGGGAAGCCCGAACTCGGAGCTTCTCAGAGCACAATGACACTTGCCACTGGACGTGTCACTATGGGACCCCTGGAGGCATCAGCTATGGGAACTACAAGAGGTGTTGGTTCCTACTTGGGAAACAGGACTTCTAAAGCCCAGATAGCTCCCCTACCTATCTAAGTGATCTTGTCTTATATCTGAACTGCCACTTGTAAGACCAAAGAGTGGGCCCCTGGACTGCTGTGTGTGACTTGCTAAAGAGAAGTTAGCATGCTGGGCTTCTTATTCTTCACCTTTCTAAGTAAAATCAATGCCAAGTGAGGTCTACTGGAGTCCTGTGAGTATGAAATGACTAGTTAAGGAAAAAATGACTATGAGCAGGCATTACAAGAATTCAGGGTTCTAAACTAAACTGAGACTTTTGGAACCACCCTCGAAGAGTTAGAAATTTGGCAGGTAAGGAAACAAATGGTAATGATGTGAATGGAAATCACTTTTTTTTTTTTTTCTATATATCTAGCACAAGTAACTTGTTTACTCTGGATAAGTGATATATTGTCTGTGGGAGAAAAGCCTTTGTATCTTTCTTACCTTGGGGAATTTGCACAAGGCCAACACTTATACCAGCAAGCAAGTCTCCAAGAAGCCAATCTTTGAATCGATAGAAACACATCCACTCTAGGAAGGGAAACACTGTAAGCAGGCATCTTCGGAACTTGTGCCATGAGCATCTGCGAGAAAGAACAGACTTAAGTTCTCCGAAGAAAAAGTCCACAGGACCAAGAAAAGCCACACCCAATACTTTCTTCTTCCCACACAACAGAGTTTTTTGTTAATACTACTGACATGTGGACATATTGGACTGGCTAAGTCTTTGTTGTGAGGCTGTCCTGTGCACTGTAGGATGTCTAGCAGCATCTCTGGTCTGTATCCATTAGATGCCACCAGCATCCCCTCCCCTAGTCTTAATAACCAAAAATGTCTCCAGGCACTGCCAAATATTCCCTGGGGGATGGTATCACCTCCAGTTGAGGATCAGTGCCATACATGATAAGAACTAAGCCTTATAAGGGCTTCCCTGGTGGCACAGTGGTAAAGAATCTGCCTGCCAATGCAGGAAACATGGGTTCGATTTCTGGGTCAGAAAGATCGATGGGTCAGGAAGATCCCCTAGAGAAGGAAATGGCAACCCACTCCAGTATCCGTCCCTGGGAAATCCCATAGACAGAGGAACCTGGTGGGCAATAGTCCACTGGGTCACAAAAGAGTCAGACATGATTTAGCGACTCAGTTCAGTTCAGTTCAGTCGCTCAGTCGTGTCCAACTCTTTGCGACCCCATGAATCGAAGCACGCCAGCAAAAGCATTGTAAGTCCGGTATACAAATCAGGTGTGCAGTTTTATAGAACGTTTGAAGAAAATTCAAGCTACCAAAATTTACCAGTAGAAAACTTGACTTTTATGGCTTTCTCTTGGTAAGGACAGTTTTCTGAGATGTGATATTGGTGGGTGGCAGGCAATTAACACATTCATATCATTCCTGTATACTAAAATTTTTACCAAGCATTAACTCTATATGGCTTTGACCTGTAATAAAGAATCTGCCAGTAATGCAGGTGCAAGAGACTCAGGTTTGGTCCATGGGTTGGAAAGATCCCCCAGAGAAGGCAACCCACTCCAGTATTCTTACCTGGAGAATTCCATGGACAGAGGAGCCTGTCAGGCTACAGTCCACGAGGTCGCAAAGAGTCAGACAGGACTGAGCGATTATCACTTTCACTTTCATGTAGAAATTTATGGAAAATATACAATATGGAGTCTTGTGCTTATGGCATTAGCCATGTAAAGAAAAGGCAATACAACAAGGCCTTATTATCTTTTAGCTCAGTGGATAACAACTAGAGGGCATTTTGTTTCCCAAGGGACACCTGGTAATGTCTGGAGACATTTTTGATTATCACAACTGGCATCTAGTGGATAGAGGCCAGGGATCAAACATCTCACAGTGTACAGGACAGCCCTCCATAAGAAGTTATTTTATGGTCCAAAATGTCAACGATCCCGAGATTAAGAAAACCTACTTTAACCTTTAGATCATCTAAAACAGCAGAATCACTGTAAATCAGTCAGTTAATCAGTCAATCCATCAGTAAAACTAATACAGTTTTAAATTGCTTTTTGCTATTTATATCTCAGGATGGGCTGAAAACAAGGAGTATGGAGATTTTTCATGTATGAACTATAGCTGAATAACTGGGATTTGACCATAGCAACAAATGTAACTTTAGTGTATGCAAGGCTAAAATGTGTGCTCAGAAAAGAAGAAATTTCAACATGCTTGTCTCTCACAACGATGAGCATTACTGTCCCATAAGGAAATTAAGGTCAAATAAGTGTAAATGTCTTTGCCAAGAAATAATATGTTTGGTCAGAACTGGGGCTAGAAACCAGATCTCCTGATTTTTAATCAGTGTTCTATCCACTCTATTACCACTACAGTTCCTATTGACAGTGGTCAAATGCAAGACCATAGGTTTTCAGAGAATGTGCATTAGTAGGTGCTCAGTCATGTCCAACTCTTTGTGACCCCATGGACTGTAGCCCACCAGGCTGCTTTGTCTATGGGGTTCTCCAGGCAAGAATACTGGAGTGGGTTGCCATTTCCTACTACAGGGGATCTTCCTGACCCAGGGATCAAACCTGTGTCTCTTGCACCTCCTGCACTGGCAGGCAGATTCTTTACCACTGCGCCACCTGGAAACAGCCCCTGGAAAGAATCCCGTGTTGTGATTCTTATGAGAACCCCTGGGTGTTAGGCAGGTGTAGAGAGTGTGCTTTCCAATTATGGCCCTCTCTGTGGGTGGCGGGGGGAGCAGACCACGGCATTGGGACAATTTGTTTCGTATCTTGTCCAGGGTTCCTTCCTTTCCATGTGCCATTTGACTGAAGACCCGCCACTCTAGGGAGAGTCATCAGAACTGTTTAGCATGCCAGAAAAATAAAATGGACTTGGAATAATGAGGACCTAAGATGGATGGGAATCAAGGAAAGAGCTGGAGGAATAGAAATTGAAGTTGGTGGAGGAACAGTATAAGCACTTCAACATGAATCTAGGTCTTAGTTAAGGCATCTTAAAAGTGAGGGATGGTGAGAGTTGATGTGAAAGCACAAGGGAGCACTCTAAGAGAAAGAGTATTTCAGTTGCTAACCAAAAGGGAAAAAATGAAGGGAGAGGTGAAGTTTCTTGAAGAAAGGAAGAGATGAAGTTAAAGATTATAATTTTTTTTCTTTTTTTTTTTTGACTGTTTGCTAGCTGCTTTACAAATACTCTCTAATCCTCACAATCACCTTGTAAGGTAGGTGCTATTATCATCCCCATTTTATAGATGAGAATACTGAGGCTCAGTTGGGTTGGATAGCTTGCTTAAGGTCACACAGTTGGGAAGCAGCAGGACTGGGACTCAAAACCAGGCAATCTGGCTTCAGACCCTTGCTCTTAGCCACAGCGCTGGGCTACCTTTCAAGTTAAAATTCAGAAATAGACATAACCGTGTGCGTTAGAAGTAAGGAATAAGAACTGTTATAAAAGCCCATGGGAGGCAGTGCAGGTCAGATTTAAATGTCTAAGGATAGGCAGCTGGAGGAGAATAAGGCTGAAACTTCTTTGGTAGGGCCTGTTTATGATGAGGTATAAATTAGGAAAAGACTATGCTTTCACAGAGCAAAGCCAATGCGGCTCCCAAGTGCTCTCTTTGTCATATAACCTCTGACCCATCCTGGAGCAGAAAAAATGAGCGTTGTGATACAGGACAGGAAGGGACATCCAAGACCACAACTTGCAAAAGGCAGGATATGGGCAAAGGAGGAGGCTCAGAGGGAGGAAGGTCTGCAACAGGGCTGCGTGGAGGCCTTCCTCTCTTGTCACCTGACACATGCCAACTGTGGGTGATGAAACCAAGGGATGACAGGGGCTAACAAATGTGCAGTGTGAGTGAGGACAGTCTGAGTAGTTAGGTTTAATATAATGATGCAGGTCACAAGGGGTTTTTATCCTGATGTCTGTAGTGACCAAGGGGTCTCTAGAGGAAATTTGGGGGGTAAGTGACTTTAGGAAAAATGGTATCTTTATTTTCACTAACCTCCTAACTGAAATGCAGTATTTCCTTCAGTTATGAATGTTGACAACAAACCACAGTTGTTACCAGCAGAGTTTTGACTTTGTCACCAACAGAGTCACAAATATTTTCACATTACAGTAAAACTGCTGCAGATATCTTAAGATATAATTTATACTCATCATTACTTAGAAATTACAGTTATTAGACCCACAATTATTAAATATCATGATTTTTGTATTTTTTATATGTTGATAACTATACTTCAATATAACTGGTTTCCTTCATAATGCTATGTATTTTATACATTTTTAAATATTTTGGCCAAGAGCACTTAATGGGGAAAGAATGGACTCATCAACATATAGTGCTGGGAAAATGAGATAGCCATTTGGGGAAAGATGAAGTCAGACTCTTACTTTATATCGCTTACAAAGTTTACTCGGAATGCATCAAAGATCTAAATTTAAGAACTAAAACTATAAAACTCTTAGAAGAAAACATAGGGGAAAATCTTCATTATCTTGGATTTCACAATAGTTTCTTAAATAAGACACTGAAGTCACAAGCAAGAAAAGAAAAAAAATAGATTAAATCTAATTTCATTAAAATTAAAACTGTTGTACACCAAAAGACACTATCAACAGGCAACCCACAGAATGGGAGGAAATATTTGCAAATCACATATCTGATAAGGGTTTAGTATCCAGAATAAATAAAGAAGTCCTACAATTCAACAACAAAAAGGAAAGAAAATCTAGTTTCTAAAAGGGTAAAGGAATAGACATTTCTCCAAAAAAGATATATAAGAGACCAATAAGCACATGAAAAGAGGCTCATCATATTTAGTTATTAGGGAAATGCAAAAAAAAAAAAAAAAAACACCCTACAATGTGATACCATTTTACATCTACTAGTATGGCTATAACAATAATTTTTTAAAAAGGAAAATAACAATTATTGGAGAGGATTTGAAGAAATTGGAATACTTGCTAATGCTAATGTGGTGCAGCAACTGTGAAAAAAATTTTCTCAAAAAATTAAACGTAAAATTACCATTTGATCCAACAATTCCCCTCTCAGGTGTATACCTAGAAAAATTACAAGCAGGGAATCAAACAGATACTCCTATGCCTAATACTCATGGTGGGATTATTCACGACAGCCCAAAAGTGGAAACAATCCAAGTGTCCATTAACAGATGAATGGGTAAACAAAACAAGGTCTATACTTACAATGGAATATCATCAGCCATAAAACGAAGTACTGATCCATGCTACAATATCATGCTAAGTGAAATAAACCACACGTGGAAGACAAATATTGTATGACTCCACTTAAATGAAATATCTATAATAGGCAATTCAGAGAGACAGAAAGTAGAAGAGAGGTTAGCAGAGACTGGAGGTGGGGGCATGGGGAGTTATTGCCTAACAGGTACAAAATGTCTGTTTGCAGTGATGAAAAAGTTTTGGAAATAGCGGTAATGGTTGCACAACATCATGAATGTCATTAATACTGCTGATTTGTACACTTTAAAATGGTTAAAATGACCAACTTTATGTTGTATATATTTTACCACAATAAAAAATGTTAAAAAAAATTATTCTGAAAAGAGGTGCATTAGGTCTGATAGATAGCTAAAAGGTTCAAACACAAAAACAGGTTAGAAGCCCCTGAACTATAGAACTTACATAGTTGTTCTTGCATCATTCATTAGTCCACCATGGTTGCTTTTTGTTGTTATTGTTAGGAGACTGGCAACGGTGGTTAATCAAACAATGTATTTTTAAATATCATCCCTGGATGCTGTGGTGGACAACTAAGGTCTTTATGCCAAGTTTACAATCAAGAAGGTGATACAAGAGACTTCCCTGTGGTCCAGTGGTTAAGAATCTGCCTGCCGATGCTGGGACACGGGATTGATCCCTGGTGGGGACAGATTCCACATGCCTCGGAGCAGCTAAATCCATGCACCACAACTACTGAGCCCAAGAACCGTAGAGCCTGTGCTCCACACCAAGAGAAGCCACCGCAGTGAGAAGCCCACGGGCCGCAACCAGAGAGCAGTCCCCACTGGCCGCAACTAGAGGAAGCCCTTGTGCACCGACAAATATCCGGCACGGCCATAAACAAGATATTAAATAAAAATTTCAAAAGAAGGCGATAGAGGACAAACCACACAAAAAAATAAACCCACAAAAAACAACTGAAGAGAAATTATGCTAGGGGTTCTGATGACAGGAATTCAGGAGAGGAAAACAGAAGCAGGCACCAAAGGCAGCAAGCAGTTTTGGGGCTGCCAGCGTGGCCGCGGCTGAATGACCGCACACACCCACCTGCACTGCACATGGTGACTGACGGTGCTGATGTCGATGTCCACGTTCCCAGAGGAGGCGGTCTTCTTTCTGTGTTCCTGTTGAAAATTTTCCTCATTGTACACGTCTCGCTTCACATCATATGTGAAAGAACTTTGCCTGTACCTAGAGGCAAAACTCTGGAAGCTCCTGTCTGGCTGCATTGTTCCTGGAAGAGTGGAAAGAAATTGAACAAATGACATTTAAAAAAAAAAAATCTAGATCCTTGACACGTTTTTATGGAGATAAAATTTCCATATAATGGTAGCATATCTACAAAACGTGGGAAAGAATCCACAGGCAATGCAGGAGACACAGGAGACGCAAGTTCCATCCCTGTCTTGGGAAAATGCCCTGGAGGAGGCATCTGAACCCCCTCCAGTATTCTTGCCTGGAAAATCTCATGGACAGAGAAGCCTGGTGGGCTATAGTCCATGGGGTCACAAAGAGTCGGACCCGACTGTGTGACTAAGTGTACCTACATAATGCATCACAATTTTAGAAAACTTTCTCATTTAGTGTATAATTTTATACCTAAAACAACCCTATAAAAAAAAGCAGGTGTACAATGTATGGCGAAAACCACTACAATATTGTAAAGTAATTAGCCTCCAACTAAAATAAATAAATTAAAAAAAAAAAAACCAGGTGTATATTCTCATTTTCCAAATGGAGAAACCAAAGCTTGAAAGTATAAACAGCTTTGGCTGTTGAATATTTAGTCAGGACTAGAACCCAAATGTCTGGCTAGAAAGCCTAGTTTTCTTCATATGTTGTTCTGCTGCAGGGAAAAGATTAAGAGGCAAAAGTATAACCACTAATTTTCATTGAAAATGCTAAAGGTTAAGGGATCAACATGGGGTTTTCTAACTCCCTTCTTATCTAAATAGCATCCATCATTATCCCTTTATCTTTTCCTTTTCTTCACCAAACTTAATAGTGCCTGACTCAGTATTTGTCTGTTTGTTCACTGTCTGTTTCCCACACTAAAATATAATTCCAAGAGGCAGGACTTTGTTCCAGGCCCAAATACTGTGTGACATTTAGTAGGCCCTCAACAAATATTTTTTGAATGATGGTCAAGTATCTAGTTAGTGGCATTATAACACAGCAGAAAAAGCATGGCACAGGATACCAGGATTCTGGAGTTCTAACTCTGGATTTTTCTTTTTTTTAAAACAACTGGGGGCAAGTTTCTTAGAAACAGAGTTTCAGTTTCCCTGTCCGTAAAATGACATGGTTTGACCGTATGATCTCTAAGGGTCATGAAAAGTGAAAGACAGTGAAGTCACTCAGTCATGTCCAACTCTCTGCAACCCCATGGGCCGTAGCCTACCCAGCTCCTCTGTCCATGGGATTTTTCAGGCAAGAGCACTGGAGTGGGTAGCCACTTTCTTCTCCAGGAGATCTTCTTGACCCAGGGATCAAACTGAGATCTCCCTCACTGCAGGCAGACGCTTCACTGTCTGAGCCACCAGAGAAGCCTCCTAAGGGTTATATCAAACCTTAAAAATATGTATTATTATCTTGCTCTTTTAAAAAGAATTAGAAGAAAGAGTTAATGAGGATGGATATAGTTCCATCTCTTGGAGAAAGTGTAACTGTTCTTGATCGTCTGTGTTTTTGAATAATAAAAAGGGCACACAGCTAATATTCTTCCACATAAATGTAAACAAGTAGATCTATATTTATCATCAACATCACGTACAACACTCATAGAGCACTTAATATATACCAAGCATTGCACTAGACTTTTTCATGAGTTATTTCTTTTAATTCCCACAACAATCCTAATACTACTTTTGAAAGTGAAAGTGAAAGTCACTCAGTCGTGTCTGACTCTTTGCGACCCCATGGACTATACAGTCCCTGGAATTCTCCAGGCTAGAATACTGGAGTGGGTAGCTGTTCCCTTCTCCAGGGGCTCTTCCCAACTCAGGGACTGAACTCAGGTCTCTGGCATCGCAGGTGGATTCTTTACCAGCTGAGCCACCAGGGAAGCCCAAGAATACAGGTGATAAAACTGAGGTTTTGGAAATGTTAGGTAACTCAGCCATAGTTATATAATGTATTTTTACTCTCAAAACATAGGGTAGCAGGCATGTACTGTATAACACTATAAACCAATGATCACAAATCCAATAAAGAAGTGAGAGTATAGTTAGGGAATACAGAAGGGGATGGAAGAGCTGCTTTACAATGTATTACTTGAGAGAATTAGTACTCTGTGTCTTCCAGAAAAAAACAGAACTATACACTAAAACGTAAGCAACATTTTTGCCTTTCTTTACCCCACCCATAGGAATACTGATCCATCCTTCCTTACTTTTCCTATGTAATCTTACAATAAACTTCCATGACTAGAATCTATCTGTTCCTAGCAACTAAAAGAGCCTAATTAACCTGCTTATTACACTGAGATTATAAAAACTGCCATCCTGGGACTTTCCTCGTGGTCCAGTGGTAAAGAATCCTCCTGACAGCACTATTTACAATAGCTAGGATATGGAAGCAACCTAGATGCCCATCGATGGATAAGTGGATAAAGCAGTAGTGGTGCATATACACAATGGAATATCACTCAGCTATAAAAAAGGAACACATTCAAGTCAGTTCTAATGAGGTGGATGAACCCAGAGCCTATTATACAGAGTGAAGTAGGTCAGAAAAAGAAAGACAAATACTATATATATTAATGAAAATACTTGGAATCTAGAAAGATGGTTCTGATGATACTATTTGCAGGGCAGCAAAGGAGACACAGACATAAATGACAAACTTTTGGACCCAGTCGGGGAAGGAGAGGGTGGGATGATTTGAGTGAGTAGCACTGAAACATATACATTACCATATGTAAAACAGATAGCCGGTGGGCATTTGCTGTGTGACCCAGGGAACCCAAAGCTGGTGCTCTGTGACAGCCTAGAGGGGTGGGATGGGGAGGGAGGTTCAAGAGAGAGGGAATATATGTCTACCTGTGGCTGATTCATGTTGATGTGTGGCAGAGACCATCATGATACAGTGGAGTAATTATCCTCCAATTAAAAATAAAATAAAATTTAAAAAGAATCCACCTGCCAATGCAGGGGACATGGGTTCCATCCCTGGTCCGGGAAGATTCCACACGCCGTGGGGCAGCTGGGCTTGTGCACCACCGCTATTGAGCCTGCACGCCCTAGACCCTGTGCTTTGCAAAAAGAGAAGCGACCACAGTGAGAAGCCCGTGCACCATAACTAGAGAGCAGCCCCTGCTCGCCTCAACTAGAGCAAGCCCATGGGTGGCAACGAAGACCCAGTGTAGCCAATAAATCAATAAAAATAAAATGTAAAAAAACTGCCATCCTGGGTTAGATGGAGAGTCTAGAATCCAGCACTTTGTTTCTGAAATGCCACGAAGCAGGCAGGAAGCAGGCAACATATGGACAAGCATAATGGAAGCAGTGGGCCAGGGAAAGGTGGCTGCAGCCACTCCGTTCTAGCAATTATTGTCATGGGGGATATGGGGCTCAGGATGGCCAGATCTGATCTTTCCCCAGGGAAGCCATAATTCCAGATTTTTATGTGACATCTTCTGACTTTGAAATGTTGTCAATCACCTTACCTATTTTTAAAAACACAGTCTGTATCTAACAAAACACCTCTGCAGGCCAGATTCGGTCTGACCCAGCAGTATGTGACCTCTGATCCAGAGCCTTGTTTAAAAAAAACAAAATATTCTCATCTCCTCCCATCATAAATTATAACTTATCCCTCAAGAATTTCTCCCTCTTTCAAAGCTAAAGCATTTATTTTTTCTGTTGTCACACCCCTGGGAGGTATTATATCTCATCAACTGACTTATGGAAAGAAGCATTTCTTATTATTGTCTTCAACCTACATCAGTTATATTTCAAAAGGTAGCCATGTTCTACTAGACTAGGATTTGGTAAGTTTGCCTGCTATAATTTTCACAATCTTATAAATTTCTACCACATACAGTCTTGGCCTTCATTTATTTCTGACTGAAGAATGCTTTTCCACCTGTGGTCAATTAATTTATGGTTGTTGCTATTTAGTTGTCAAGTCAAGTCTGACTCTTTTGTGACCCCATGTACTATAGCCCACTGGAATTTTTTTCATAGTCCATGGAATTTTTCCAGGTAAGAATACTGGAGTGGGTTGCCATTTCCTTCTCCAGGGGATCTTCCCGATCCAGGGATCAAACCCGTGTCTCTGCACCGGCAGGTGGATTCTTTACCACTGAGCCACCAGGGAGGCCCTGGTCAATTAACTTAGTGTTCCACAAACATTTGCTGAATGCTAAGTGCCCAAAGGATACAAAAGGACAAAGACTCTTGAATTTAGTAGAATAAAAATACCAAAATATGGTGTTATCAGAATTTAGAGGTGTGAAAGGCAGAAATTAACACGTATTGCTGGCCAGCCATAGCCAGTTTCTTCACACACATAGTCTCAAAAGATAGATAGTTATTTTCCTGATAATAATTATCCTTATTTTACTGGTGACTTTAGTGAGTTCCTCAGGCATACAACCATTAAACAGCAGAGCCAGAATCTGAACCCTGTCTTTTTGATTCTAAAACAGATGCCACATCTAATGCCACATGATGTCCTATAGAATGAGATTGATAACCCCAGCTAGGTGAAGGCCTCCCTGGGGAGATATGGCTAAACTGCTCTGGCTAAACTGGAGGCAGGTAAGAGAATAAGGTATTTCAGGAAGAGAACAGGATAAAATTACAGAGATAATATAAGGCAACTCATTCAACAGGTCTAAGTAAAGGCAGTGTCAAACCCAAAAGGTTGAGGCCTATTTCAGGAGTGTCTTGAATGCTGGGTTGAACCTGGACTTTTCAGCAATCTAAAATGTTCAAGAAGCAGTAGTAACATGCACAGACGTGCTTTGGGAAGAATCATGTCAATGGTAGAGTCTAGAGCTGTGCTGACCAGTACAGCAGTCACTGCTACCTGCGAAAACTTAAATTTAACTTAATTAAAATAAAATGAGGGAATTCCTTGGCAGTCCAGTGGTTAGGACTCAGCTGTTTCACTGCTGTAGCCCCAGATTCAATTCCTGGTCAGGAAAACTTGTGGCAATGCCTCACGCTCTGTGGCATGGCCAATTCCTTAGTCACAATAGCCACATTTCAAGGGCTCAATAGCCATGTGTGGTAGGGACTAGCAACTAGACAGGGCAGGTATTAAACACATCTATCCTCACAGAAAGTTCTACTGAACAGCACTGGAGACAGGAGAGACTGAGGCAAAAAGACCCATCAGAGCCCTTTACTATTATGGTAGTCTGACTGAGAGGCAATCAAGTCACAACTCAGGGACCACAGTCTGAGTGGCTAGGAGGGGCAGGTGGAAAGCTGTCTTCAAAGGGCTTATCATATAACTGGCTAAAGGCAGCAAGGGAAAACATTTTTCAGTTATTGTTTCGTTTCCACTAGTCATCTCTGGAATTTCTTCAGTTCCACTAGTCTTTCTTGACTTCACAGAAAACCCACTGGCTTGTTTTCTTCACTAACACGACCCTTCTCTTTAAGGTATGATGATCAGAAGCCATTACGGACAAGTGGCAGATGCACGTTAACGTGGAGAAGATGATGCATTTCAGAAGAAGGTCATCGAAGATGGGATAACAACCCTTCAGCTGAGACACAACACAAGAGGGACTGTCTCTTACTGATTCCTAAAATTCCCTAATACTTCCTGCCATCAGACAAAACATTCAGGTGGGTGGGCCATGATCTGAACAAGTTAAGGTTTCATTTTCATATTCTACAAATGTGACATAATTTGGGGCATCTGGATTCACTACTAATTAATAGAAATTAATCTCTGTAGCCCATACTTGGTCTTACAAACAATAGTATCATCTGGGAACTTGTTGGAAATGCTAATTCTCAGGCCCCACCTAACAAAACACAATTAATCAGAAACTCTGAGGATGGCCCAGCAGTCTGTTTTAAGAAGCCCTCCAGATGATTCTGGTACACAGTGAAGTATGAAGACCACTGTAAATGTAGCTAATTATCTTTATTCAGTTGGACAATCAGGATCAAATTTGGGGCACTGTTAATATACTTTTGACCTAGCTCCTTCATCCCCATACTACCCCTATCCATCCAGCCATCCACTGATTCTTTTACATAAGGTGCTAAAAGTATTTTAAAAGCCAAGAGTTAAATATTTAAATACAACCCAATTCAACCCAATTTTCTATTACCCCAATTGATGTGAAATCCTGAAACTTAGCTTCAAGATTATCCTTTCATATGGTCAACTTTCACATGTTCTCTATAATCGTGGGAAAGTAAAATTCACTTTCAGAATTTCAAAATAAATATTTGTAATTCCATCAGGAAAAAACAGGCCTTTGCCCATTCTAACTACGCTTTTATGGTGGAATGTATGTGAAAAAGAAAGTCATGAGCAAAGGGCATTGCTTGCAGTACCTTTCCGTCACTTGGTCTAGTGGCTGGGGATGAATGATCAGAGGACAGCCCTCAAGGAGCTGACCATCCAACACACAAACAACTGCCTTTAATGCGACCTGGTGAGAGTATTACCAATGGGCTGGTTGGAGAGAAATTCATTGTTGGGGTGGGGATGTTGGAGAAGGGGTTGCTGCGATCCATCAACAGAACCTGAAAGGAACAGAAAGGGCTACGAGATGCTGGAGTGGGGGCTCAGTTATAAGGAACAACAACAGCAGCTACTGCTGCTGCTGCTGCTGTCTCTTCAGTCGTGTCCGACTCTGTGCGACCCCATAGACGGCAGCCCACCAGGCTCCCCCGTCCCTGGGATTCTCCAGGCAAGAACACTGGAGTGGGTTGCCATTTCCCTCTCCAATGCATGAAAGTGAAAAGTGAAAGTGAAGTCTCTCAGTCGTGTCCGACTCTTCGCGACCCCATGGACTGCAGCCTACCAGGCTCCTCAGTCCATGGGATTATTCCAGGCAAGAGTACTGGAGTGGGTTGCCATTGCCTTCTCCGAAGAACAGCAGCAGTGAGGTCTAAAAAGCAGAAGGCGCGCAACTGGGCAGTCAAGCCTCGGGAGGAGGAGGATGGCGGCGGGGTGTGTTGATCAGGGGGAGACTCCGGCAGCAGACCAGTTCTGGGGCTTATGGCAACTCAAACCAACGAGTGTGGAAGGAGTCAGCCTGCCAAACGCACGCGCCGTCTTTCCTCATGGATTTTCAAAAGCAGGGACCGCACGAAGAGAAAGCTCCCAGGGACGACCGTCATTCATTCATTCCGCAAACGCTGACTGAGTGCCCTCGACGAGCTTGACCCTGCGGTGACAGTGGCCCGGGGACTTCCGAGTGTAACGCGGGGGTGGGGGGGAGTGGTCCCCGCCCCCAACGCCGGAGCCAGGGCCCCGCCGCCGCCACCACCTGCAGCCCCGGCCCCGGGCGGCTCCCCGGGTCCCTAGGCTCACCTGGTTCCCGGGTTACGGCGGGAGGTCGGACGCTGGAGCCGGAGGCAGCTCCGGCCGGACGGGCGGCGCTGTGGACGCGGACGCCGGCGGTTCCCGAGCCGTTGCGGTCGAACCCGCGGGACTCCTTGATGCCAGGCCTCGCGCGCCGCACTTGGCGTAAGTGATTCACTCTGTCTCCCGACGACTCTTGGGAACAGAAGACGCGGGAGGAAACTGGAGGCTAAGAGGGTCGCCGATATCTCCAACCCCGACTGAAGGACGCTGTCCTGCCCAGCTCCTTCCCCAAGACCCCTTAACCTCCTTCTGAAGCTCAGTCCCTGTCACTGTCTCTCCCTGCGCCTTGCATGCCCTCTTTGCCCAGTTGCAGTTTTCCACTTGCTTGATTACTGTAGTAATGTCTAATATATTATTCACTTTACCTATGGCTTTAAAAAATATATTTACGTCTTTATTTAGCTGCATCAGGATTTAGTTGCAGCACGTGGACCTTCCATCTTCCTAGCTGCAAGTGGGATCTAGTTCCGCGACCAGGATCAACCCAGGCGCTCTGCTTCAGGAGCATGGAGTCTGAGCCACTGGACCAACAGGAAGTCCCTACCTATACCTTTTTGTAATCTGTCTCATCCCCAGAAGGGCAGGGATTTTTATGTCTTGCTTTAATTGCTGTATCATTGGTGCCAAAGCAATGTGGTAGATCTAGTAAGTGCTCAATAAATTTGTGTTGAAGAATTGAATGATTGCGCCACTATTCACTGTAGGCTCCACCTAGGCAGCCGCTATCTGCCTTTTAACCAACTTTCCATTAGAAGTGCCTGGTACCTAGTAGGCATTCAATATATATTTGCTGAGTGAGTGAGTGTATTGCTCATCTTTACCCTTTTGGTCACTCTCATGTCATTATTCCAATTTGTTGGATAAACACATGAATTTCTTAGAATTTCAGCTTCCAAGTTTTCTCCCTTTTATCCATGCACTCACCTTGATCCCCCACTCTTACCTCTTATATCTTTACAGCTGCATTTTTGCTCTTGCTTCCTCCTTCTACCTCCAATACTTCTTAGAAAGCTCACTATCTGCAGTTTGGCTTGGAACATTTTTAAGCAACATGTCTTCTAAGGCAAGAGAATCTAGGCTGTCACACTGAATCCAAAGAAAGCTTTCCGCAAATCACCCATGACCCTTGTTTTGGGTTTTATTTTATTTTTCCTTGAGAACTGAGGATCCTGCACTGCCTCCTAAGTTGAGATCATGTCCTTGTTCATAATTTGCTCAACAAATATTTATGGAGTAACTTCTATGTTCGAGGCCCTGAGCTATATCCTGGGACAAGATAGGCAAAATTTGAGCACTTCAAGGGATGCATAACACAAAAGAGAATAGTCATGGATAGTGATGGGAAGTGTCCTGGCTTGAACCCAGTTATTTCTAAAAGAAATGACCAAGAATAAGATGGGGTCCAATTCTGCTTATTGAAACAAGTTTTAGGGTAGGAATAAGTTAATAGTGAGGTGAAGGTATGGGGTTATACCTTGCCCATTCACATTTATTATCTTGTTCAGCTTTCAGGTGGGAAAGTAGGGCAGCAATTCTTTTTTGTATAAACTGGAACTAAGGTCTAAGAAAGGTCAATTGACTTGCCCAACAGGATACTGCCAGAAAACCACTGTCTGCACTGTTCTTACTCTGAGAGGCATGATTACAATTCTTAAAACCCTCTTTGCTGGAAGCTCTTCAAGGTAGGAATCAGTTTCAAACCTTCAGGGTAAAGGTTTTAAAAATGTTTCTCCAAGGGAGATACCAAGGACTTTTCTGAACCTGGCGCATATTGTAAAAATGCACAGTCTTGGCGTCCCTCTGGGACCCATCTAATCAAACTCGCTGTGCATTTTTAAGCGCCCAAGGTGCTTCTTCGGCACGTAAAAGTTTGAGAACTACTAGAAGCGTTTGGGTGGAAAAACCTCAACCTTAATTCAGGGCTAATATTTACCTTTAAGACAGATTTCGTCAGCATTCCGAAGAGTAAGTGTATGTCCTTGAGCAGATGGGACTGCAACGGCTTTCTGGCCGGAATATTTCTCTTTTTTATGCAAGTACTTCTTGGAAATTGGGGGTTTTCCGCCGAGCAGGTGCTCAGCTGCTGGTGACTACCCACCGTTCAAAGGTTTTCTGGCTCTTTTCCCACACACCCGATTGATTTGTCACTGTCTCTTTCCAACAGGGAGCCAAGCACTTGCCCCACCGACCACGGTGGGGCGCGCGCGGCCTGTGTCGGCTGCTTCTCCGCTCCTTCCCGGGTCCGCCTTCGCGCGCTAAAGGAGAGCAATCCCTGGGAGTTCCTGCCTCTGGGGGCCAGCTGTTGCTCTCTTCTCGCGAGAATTACTTCTCCCGAGCTCTCCCTTCATCAACCCCCCCTCCCGCGGGCAGGTTCCATATTGGGTAAAATCTCGGCTCGAGGAGAGGTCTGGGAGCTGTTCTCGCGAGAGCACGGCGGGAGCCTCCTGTTCGCTGGCTCTGGGAAAGGCGACCACTGCAAGCTCCGCGGGCGCTGCAGCTGGAGCTGTGACCCCGCCGCGCAGCCGGGAGTCGGCTGGGTGTGGAGAGAGTGCAGGGAGAGCTGGGCGGGGCGCCAGCGCAGGGCCCCGGAGCGTGCCCCGGCCCTTCGCAGGGCTTCCCCCGCCGTCGGTGAGGCGCGTCCAGCCGCTGCGGCTGACAGGGGCCGCGCGCGCGCGCGGGAGTCTTCAGGGTCGCCGCAGCCGCACCTGCGCGGGCGGCCAGCGCAGGATTCCCTGCCCGGCCGGGCGGGCTACGAGGTCAGGGGAAGCGGGTGCGGGTGCAGGCGGGGCCCCGCAAGGGCCACCTCCTCGCCCCGCGGCCACCGCTGGAAGATGTCTCAGGAGAGGCCCACGTTCTACCGGCAGGAGCTGAACAAGACCATCTGGGAGGTGCCCGAGCGTTACCAGAACCTGTCCCCGGTGGGCTCCGGCGCCTATGGCTCCGTGTGGTGAGTGTCACCGGGCCGGGGGCCTCGCTGGGCCGGGTGTCTCCGTATGCCCCAGAGTCGGGCCTGCCCCCACGGCTCAGCAATGCACCCAGCGGCAGGAATTTTCCTTGGAGGGAGGGCATCCCAGCCCTCTTCGACCCCTGTCCTGCACTCCCTGTGCCCCTTGCACCCCCACCCTGCACGCCCACGTAGATGGTCAGCTATGTGTAGGACACAGGTCCGCGGTGGGCGGTGGGTGATGGTGTTGGAGCCGGGCCCTGACTCGCACCCCGCGCGTTCCCTTGGAGGTGGGGTGGGGGAAGGGGCTGCTGCTACGGGGGCAGAAACACGGGTCCTTCTTCGGAGGTCTCTCCCTGCTGGCATCGAGCAGAAGGGCTCTCTCGAGATGTGCCTGCCCTCGGAGCAGACAAGCCCGGGAGCTGCCCGGAGAAGCAGAAGGGCAAAGCTCGACTGCGGTCATCTGAACAAAACTGAGGACGAAGGGCGTTGAGTTCGGGCTTTTTTGCAAACCTCTGTCGAAATTGCATTTTGAGAAGGGTTCTTTTTCAATTCGCACTTGAATTAGCAGCTATCCAGGGAGCTTAAAATACCGACTTTATCTCGGTGAGCCCTGTGCCAGCTTGAGTGGTGTGTTTCCGATTCAGTTGAAAGCGTATTTCCTTTTCGCAGAGTGGGGGGTGGTGGTAGTGCCTGCAAACACTGCAGCTTGAGAAGCTGGCGGCCTCGCTGATTAGTCACATACCACCGCTCATTTAAGTATTGTTTGACAAAACAATTTTCTCCTTTGGAGCAAGTGAGGTTCAGATCCGTTGGACGCCCTCAAGATCAAAAAGTTATTAACAATGCTGCGATGTATTATAAATATTTTTTAATCGTGATAATTCTTGTGAAACACTGTTTTTAAAGTCCTTTAGAGGGTTTGCAGAGAACTTAATCTGCACTTACAGACTGAGGGGTACATAATGGTTTTCATGGGATATGGAGTATATAGCAAAGGAAGGAAGAGACACTTCAGCTTTAATTCACACTATGAATGTCTTTTAAATTAAATGCTACTGTAAAATTTCCAGACCTCAGTTTGCTAACTTTTCTAACTTCTAAGGTTTTATACACTGTATTTTAGATTTTGTGTAATTTGAGGGCTGACCTGAAGCTATTTGATGTAATTCCTGTGCATGCATTATTTGCAAAGAGGTCTACAAAATTAGTTTTTTGTTTCACAGCAGATTCCAGGCTTTTAGACTTGTTAATCTTTGAATATAATTCCTGTGTTTCTTAAAGCCCCAGCATGAATTTCCTGTTTGGTAGAATCTTCTGGGTAATTGAGATTGTGCAATTGTGTCCAGCAACAGATCGTATTGCGTTTTCTAGTTCAGGCTGCTTGAGTGATGTCGCTGTTGGCCCTGTGCTTGACATCTTTTTTCCATTTTTATAGCGTGCTGTTGATTTGCTAATTTTCGAAGATGTGTTTGGATCATTGCTTCTTTAATAGCTCACTTGTTTACGGCCAGTTTTCATTCTAGAATTGACACATTAATTTTTGTGGTACTGAATTTTTGTTTCCAATCATCATTGTTTAAACTTTAGTGGAGTGATACGGCTTAACTGTGGGGAGTTCAGTGAACTGCTTGCAAGGTTTCCCTACAGTTGATGTGAATCACTCAGCCCTGGCCCTGGAGATCCCTTGAAGTGCTGATAAAACACGAACACATTTTTTAGTGCTTTATTTTTCTGGTTTATAGAAGCCATTGAAACTGACACTTGAAAGTAATTTTTTAAACAGGTTTTTAAAAGTAGGTAATACATTCACATTGTATAAAATGTAAAAAGGCATAGAAAGACAGTGAAAAGTTTTCCTTTCTCTTTGTCCAGTTGTACTAGTTCTTTTCTCAAGAAACAACCCCTGTTAAGTTTCTTGTGTGTCTTTCTGTGGAGGCAGTTCTGCCAAGAGTATTTAAGGTGTAACCTATAACATATTGGTGGAGAAAAATAACCGATATTATGTGACAATTGACTGTAAACAAGTGTAGTTGATTTTGGATTGAAAATACCAGAATTTACATTCACATGTGTTATCTCATTCAGAGTAGTTATTTCAAGTTGTTCTTTCAGTCAGCAGCTTTTAGGTGTGGTAGAAAAAAAAATTGTTTTTTAAACTTAGAATCCACTTTGGAGCCTGTGTTATTTTTCACTATCTTCATTTTTTTTTTTTAGAGCAGATTTGATTTTAGGAAATAACGAAGTTAGATTGAATCCAAATAATTTAGAGAAGTTGGACTCGACTCTGGTGAAAAAGATTAGGCAGCCAGGCTGGTGATACTGTTTGAGGTCAAATAGGAGTTGTAACCATAAAGTAATGACACAGAATTTCCTGTGTGACTTGTAGAACTGGATTGAAGTCTGTTCCAAAAAAGAATCTCTGAAAGTATTTCAAGGAACGCAACATCACTGAAATAATGTGTCAGTTTCCTAATTTGATTGCTCTGAAGTGTGATACACTTTGATGTGTTAACTTTAAAAGTTAAAAAAAAATTAAGCCAATTTTCAGTATTTTCATTTGTACTAAGTATCTAGTAAAGCAAATGTGATAACTAATTGTGAATGAAACATCAAGGAATCAAAATAGAAATTTGAGTATTAGAGTTTTACAAATATGCCTTTCCTTCTTTAAGGGGTAAAGGGAACTAAACTAAAGCTTGCAACTTTAAGGAACTTTGTGCACTGTCAGTGAGGGGAAATGAAGCAAAATTGTTTAAGAGTACCGTGTTGCAAAGCATTGATTTTGTGGTTTGGGGACAAAAGGGGCGGGGGAGGATCTTTGTGGTGAGTTTAAGGAAATATAAACAGGAACTTAAATGCCCTTCCTCTGGTGTATGGGTTTTCCAGACTCTTGCCTTTGATTATAGGAGGTGAGGCAGTGGTAACCATAAAACAGGTGAGAGATCAGAATTATTCTTAAATCATATTTAATCACTTATTAAATAATATTTATTGAGTACCAACTATGGACCAGCAGCTCAGCACGCACACATCTTTAGGGGCGCCCCAGGTGGTGCTAGTGGTAAGGAACCCACCCGCCTGCCAATGCAAGAGACACAAGTTTGATCCCTGGGTGGGGAAGATCCTGTGGAGGAGGAAATGGTAAACCACTCCAGTATTCTTGCCTGGAGACTCCGCTTGGACAGAGGAGCCTGGTGGGCTACAGTCCATAGGGTTGCAAAGAGTCAGACATGACTGAAATGACTTAGCACACTCACAGACCAGATAGCAGGCTAGGTTTCTTGAGCTAAACTGTTAAACAAGACAAAGACAGTTCATTCCCTGGTAGGGTTTATAGTGTGATGTGAATAATAACTACGTTTTATGGATTGCTTTCTATGTTCTGGGCATTATTCTGTGCTGTTTATATTTATCATCAGTATATAAAGTATATACCAAAACTTTGGTAAAAGAATGGCAGAATTTACTAAGAGGTCAAATCCAACATCCTAAATGCTTTGTGAAAATAAATGTAGTAAAGATAAGTGAAGCCAAGTTTTTTAGTATTAATAGCCACTCATCATTTTAAATCTTTTTTTTTTTTTTTAAAGCATGAGCTAGGGCACAAATAAATACAAGACTGTCATTATAGAGTGTGCAGAGGTGACTTTCCTGACTCCTAATCAGTGAGAGGGGTGTATGTGTGTGTATTAGTTGCTTAGTCATGTCTGACTCTTTGCAGTCCCATAAACTGTAGCCCATCAGGCCCCTCCATCCATGGCATTCTCCAGGCAAGAACACTGGAGTGGGTTGCCATTTCCTTCTCTGAAAGGAACTATCAGAAAGAAAGAAGGTGAAGTCGCTCAGTTGGGTCCAACTCTTTGCAACCCCATGGACTGTAGCCTACCAGGCTCCTCCATCCATGAAATTTTCCAGGCAAAAGTACTGGAGTGAGAGGGGCAGTCTTTTATTTTTCTAGTGGCGATAGTAAGCCCATGCTGATCTTTCTTTCTATTTGCTTGTCTTTGTAACCAAAAGCAAGGTGATTGGCTGCATGTTACCAGTACCAACCAATAAATATTTAAACACAATGGCAAAATATTTGTATTATTGATATGTAAAGACTTTTAAGAAAGAGTTCGTTTAATTTGGCTATAAAGTCATTATTTGTCAGATTCCCATTTTCCACAGGCTCCCATTTGAAAATAAGGGTATCCTGAACCTCTCGACTTTCAGTTCTGCCAGTTTAATTCCTTGATACTGAGGACTACTCTGCCTTTGATTTCCCTCTGCTTTAGCCTCAAAGATCTATTAATATCTCACTTTAGTATTGACAAACATTCTTATGGGATTTTATACTTTATAATGTATTTGCATTCAAAGCATTATTCAGCTTTCACTGGCTCTGTAAAGGCTAGTATTAACATAGTTTTATGGATGAGGAGCTGGACTCATTAAAGGAATCGTATACTACTTTGGATTTGGTTCTGTGATTTCAGTACTTCAGAATTCTCCTTTCCTGTGCTTTAGGCTGCTAAGATTGGTGGCACCTTCTCTGGTGCTGTTTGCCTCTCCCCACCCTCCTTTTGAGAAGAAAGGCGTTGCTGGGTCATTTGAAATAGTAGAGCTATGACAAACCAATCCCACCAGTGTAAGCCTGACTCACCTGAGGTGTAATGACTTACTAAAGTCACATCTCTTCCTCAGAATTGATGGGACCAGTTCCCGAAGAATTATCAGTGCAAATAATTAATTCCTGAATTTATGGATCCCTTTGGTTTGAAATTCTTCTGTGCACATTTTGGAAAGTTGAGACTATCTGTACATGTTTCTGTTATGTAAGTATAGGATATAAATAGAAGTAACTGCTTCTCTAGGCCTTTGAAGATACCTTGGATGTTTGCTGTTTGCTGTGAAATTTAGTATTGATTTTTTTCCTATCCAAGAGGTATAATTACTGTAGAGCTCAAAACAAACAAACAAACAACAACAAAAAAACAACACACCTTGTTATGAAGTGGGTTCCCTTGGCTCTGAAACCTAGAAATCTTTTCATCTTGTCATGTACTTGGAAGTGATTCATGTGTTTCTTCAGGACAAATGAAAACAGAATTTCTAAACCTGAAGTTTTTGTTAGTTTGTTGAAGTAAATGAAGCTTTTAGTACTAGAAGTAGTTGTCTTTGCATAGTGTTTCCGTAAAGTTAGTACGTGTGCGTTAAGATTTTATAAAGTTAACCAAACGCCCAGCATTTTAGCCTTTAAATAATTTGTTCTAGGGAGGGAAGTAGGTGGTGGTTAGTAGATTCTGCACTTTCGACGATGGATCCTGGGTTCTGACATACTTGGCTCCTAGGCTGAATGTTGGGGAGAAAAACGTACAGAAGAGAGAGGAGTCCAGAATGACGCCTAAGTTTTGGCCTTGGACAGATGGATAGGTCTCAACTTTGGGGTCTTATAGGGTGTATGGTCGTGGAGTTAGACAGAGGAGGATGGGTTCATGCTCATCTCCCTGAGGATAGGACTCTTGTGTGTTATACTGATACTTATCCACCTGTTGTGTGTGTGGGGGGGGGGGTCACTTTTTAGGTGGTAGAGATGGAGTGTGAGCAAAACATGAGAAGTTCTGCCTGTAAGAACCTATAGGCTAAGGGGAAGGCAAACAGAGGTAGACAGTAAATAAGTAAGTAAGAGTTATAGCATGTCGGGTGATAAGCACTACGAGGAAAGTTAAGTAAGGAGAGGGGAGGGAGTACTGGGATAGCTGTTGCACCTTTAAGCAGGGTAGACGGGGTAGGCCTCCGTGATGGAGTGACACCTGAGCAAAGACCTGAAGGAAGTGATGGACACTGGTTGGACTTGAGTGGGAAGGAAGAACATTCCATGTTGAGGGATCACCACATGCAAAGGCCCTGTTTTCCGAGCTCACTCTGCACTGGGGTCCCTGCTTTTTCATTTCTGTTTCTTACCCATTCAGAGGTGCTAGTCGTACTTAGGGACAGAGTGGAGGAGTCAGATGAATTGGTGCCCAGCCGTGACCCATGCTCCTTCCAGAAGGCTCAGTGTCCCTGAGCCAGTACTTTTGGTGGGCCCTGGAAATTCAGGGTACTCTGGTCCAGCTCTTTAAATAACATGTGAAGCTTACTTCACTTTTCGGGTTTCTGTTGCCAAAAGGAAGGGAGCAGAGAGATTAGCTCTAGACTTCTGGTGACAAAAGAAGATTAGCCTGCTGGCAGGTGGAATGTTTTCTAACTTGTTTGGGCTTCTAGGTTTTTTCTTACTATTGGGTTATTTTAAAAAGTCATTTTTACCTTCTTTCAGCTCTTAAGATCTCATTTATTTTCTGTTTTACTTGGCCGTGTATCTGCTTTACATTCCTCTGCCTTTCCCCTATTACAATAATTTTAGTAGCTGTTGGATTATTATTACCTGTTAACAGTGTTTTGGCTCCGAGCCCCCAGTGAACTTCTCCGTTAACTTGAATAAATCTTATGGATTGAAAGGTTCTACACATGTGGCCCCATTAAAAACCCGTAGGATTTCTTTCTTTTCTTTTCTGCCTTTACAGATAAAAGTTTCTTTCTCATATGAAAGCCATCCCCCTTTTACTGCTCTATCATCTAGTTGCAGAAAATAAGTATTCCTAAACACAGATTCCCATGACAACATAACAAAAAGGTAATAGAACAAATGTTTATTTTGTCTAAGCCTGCTGTCTGAGTAACTTTATACCCTGAGCATGTTGGCTCCTGTTGCTTTGAATGATGTTACAGATTTCCTTGTTTTCCTCAAAACCTTCTCCTCTTAGGCCTTGGTGACATTGTCACTGTGCCTGGGACACAAAGGAAGATGCGTGAGTGCGTGTGGCTTACTGTCAGTCTACCCACAAGTACGCATCTGTTGCTTTTCCAAGCTTAAGGGCCAGAGTATAGGCATCACACATTATTATACCAAAAAAAAAAAAAATCATGAAAAAACCCACACCAATTTCTTCTTTGCTTTCTTAACTTCATTAATTTAGTTTGGCCAGTGCTAAAGCACTGTTGGAGGTGTTTTGTTTATAAAGATTGAAAAAACAAAAAAGCAGAAAGGGTTCTTGCTTTTGAAAACAGCAGTCTAGAAGGGGCACATTTGTGTTGCTTTCTCAGAGATTATTTTTGGAAGGCCTTTGTAACTTTTCTTTTCTGCATTCTTTCAGCTTTAGTTGCCATCTCAAATCTTCTTTTCTATTTCTAATGCTTATCTTGAAATCTTCTTTTGGATTTTTCAGTGTCTCTCTTGAATCTAGTGACATACTGATAACTTTTGTACATCAAGGGCAACTTTGTTGCAAGGGTATGTGTTTGAAATCTCTGTCAGAGAGACCTTTCCATCTGATTCAGAACTAGAAAGTGATGACATCAGCATGTGCCCACAAGAGGTCAGAACTTCTTCTTTTGATCTGCCGAGGGCTCAGGGAGGCTGTGTCTTAGGGGAAGAAAGGGACAATGAGGGTAAGAGTCCTCTAGACACTCAGGTGCGTGCATGCCCAGTCATTCAGGCGTGTCCAACTCTTTGTGACGCCATAGACTGCAGCCCACCAGGCTTCTCTGTCCTTGGGATTTTCCTGGCAAGAATACTGGAGTAGGTTGCCATTTCCTTCTCCAGGGTCTAGATACTTAATGCAGCTCTGTAATTCCATGTGGGGTAGTGTCTCTGACCTTCTCACCTGCAAATTGTTTGCTGTTGTTCAGGCACTAAGCCGTGTCCAGCTCTTTGCAACCCCACAGACTGCAGCACACCAGGCTCCCCTGTCCTCCACTATTGCCCGGAGTTTGCTCAAAATCATGTCCATTAAGTTGATGATGCTGTCTAACCATCTCATCCTATGCCACCCCCTTCTCCTTTTACCTTCAATCTTTCTCAGCATCAGGATCTTTTCCAGTGCGTTGGCTCTTCACATCAGGTGGCCAAAGTATGGGAGCCTCAGTTTCAGCATCAGTCCTTCCAATGAATATTCAGGGTTGATTTCTTTAGGATGGACTGGTTGGATCTCCTTTCTGTCCACAGGACTCTCAAGAGTCTTCTCCAGCACTACCGTTCTAAAGCATCAATTCTTCAGTGCTCAGCCATCTTTATGGTCCAGCTCTCACATCTGTACGTGACTCCTGGGAAAACGATAACTTTGACTTTATGGACCTTTGTTGACAAAGTGATCTCTCTGCTTTTTAATACGCTATCTAGATTTATCTTAGCTTTCCAACCAGAGAGCAAGTGTCTTTTAATTTCACGGCTGCAGTCACCGTCCACACTGATTTTGGAGCCCAAGAAAATAAAATCTGTTACCGCTTCCACGTTTTCTCTTTCTATTTGCCATGAAGTGATGGGACCAGATGCGATGCCCCAAGTCTATCCGGTGACACTTAAGTTGAAGTGTCTGGTTTATGCAGTATTTTCTGAACTCTTCATTCTTATATTTCCTTATCCTTGTGGTAAATATAACTTTATTCTCATAAATAATTGCTTTATCCTTAATATCCCTAGTAACAATTCCTTTTTCCCCTCTTCTGTCAAATCCTTCATGTAGGATTGTTAGGTAGCTTGAACCGTCTTGAACTTGCTGCTGCTAAGTCGCTTCAGTCATGTCCGACTCTGTGTGACCCCATAGACAGCAGCCCACCAGGCTCCCCCGTCCCTGGGATTCTCCAGGCAAGAACACTGGAGTGGGTTGCCATTTCCTTCTCCAATGCATGAAAGTGAAAGTGAAGTCGCTGAGTCGTGTCTGACCCTTAGCGACCCCATGGACTGCAGCCTACCAGGCTCAGTCCATGGGATTTTCCAGGCAAGAGTACTGGAGTGGGGTGCCGTTGCCTTCTTCTTCTTCTTGAACTTAGACTTTTGAATAATAAGTTTCTATTTATGTTTCCTTCTCCAGGCTACCACACGCTGGTGAAAATCTTAGTTATCTTTCTCATTTGTTATAGTAAAATATGACTTCTCAGTGATCTTAGTATTAAATTGAAGTGAAATATTGGTGTTGGTATCTTATATTGCTAGAAGTTTAATAATTTCCTCACCTGACATTACAAGTTTGACTTGCTTCAGTTTCTGATTCCTAGGTTAGTGTCCTAAATGCCTTATGCTTTGAATCATCTACTTTGAAATTAGCAATCTCAATAAATTAAATGATATTGATGCCATCATTTCATGGCAAATAGATGAGGAAACAGTAGAAACGGTGGCTGACTTTATTTTTCTGGGCTCCAAAATCACTGCAGGTGGTGATTACAGCCATGAAATTAAAAGACACTTACTCCTTGGAAGGAAAGTTATGACCAACCTAGATAGCATATTCAAAAGCAGAGACATTACTTTGTCAACAAAGGTCCGTCTAGTCAAGGCTATGGTTTTTCCTGTGGTCATGTATGGATGTGAGAGTTGGACTATAAAAAAGGCTGAGCGCTGAAGAATTGATGAGTTTGAACTGTGGTGTTGGAGAACACTCTTGAGAGTGCCTTGGACTGCAAGGAGATCCAACCAGTCCATCCTAAAGGAAATCAGTCCTGGGTGTTCATTGGAAGGACTGATGTTGAAGCTGAAACTCCAGTACTTTGGCCACTTAATGTGAAGAGCTAACTCATTTGGAAAAAACCCCTGATGCTGGGAAAGATTGAGGGCAGGAGGAGAAGGGGATGACAGAGGATGAGATGGTTGGATGGCATCACCGACTAAAGGGACATGGGTTTTGGTGGACTCTGGGAGTTGGTGATGGACAGGGAGGCCTGGCGTGCTGCGGTTCATGGGGTCGCAAAGAGTCGGACACGACTGAGCGACTGAACTGAACTGATGCAAAAGGGGAAAAAATAGCAAGTTAAGAAAATAGACAATAACTATTATGAGCATCTGTCAAGCTGTGTTTACATTCCCAAATATAGTGTAACACTAGGATTACTCGGGAGAGGGCAATGGCACCCCACTCCAATACTTATGCCTGGAAAATCCCATGGATGGAGGAGCCTGGTGGGCTGCAGTCCATGGGGTCTCTGAGGGTCAGACACGACTGAGCGACTTCACTTTCACTTTCATGCATTGGAGAAGGAAATGGCGACCCACTCCAGCATTCTTGCCTGGAGGATCCCAGGGACGGGGCAGCCTGGTGGGCTGCCGTCTTTGGGGTCGCACAGAGTCGGACACGACTGAAGTGACTCAGCAGCAGCAGCAGCAGGATTACTCATCCTGTTGACATCTTGGGTCGATATTTTGTTGTTGTTGTGGGGACTGTCTTGTGCGTTGTAGGGTATTTAACAGCATCCTTGTATCCCTACCCACTAGATGCCAGTTGGAACCCCCGGTGTGACAACCAAAAATGTTTCTAGACGTTGCCACATGTAATCTGGAGGCAAAATCACCTTTGGTTGAGCACTGTTTATAAACCCTGTATGTTTGGATTGATTGGCCCTGAGTGAAAACTTGATAGGGTAAGTTGAATTTTCCACCTACAAAAGGAAACAGTACACTATATTCTCCTTTTGAATTCATTGTCCAATGCAGTCTCAACAATGGCCTTGTTCATATACTGTACGTCCAAGTTTATAGTTCCAAACCTAATGTCAAGAATGTCTAACCCTTTGGATTTCGAGGCTATTGAAAAGTAATGTTTCATGCCTCCCCCTGATTATTTTTCTACATATTTCTTGAGGACAGTCTCTGAGATATTAACTACCTTAGGATTAGATTCAGGTTATAAACTTGTATGGTTCAGCCTTAGATATGTGGATCGGATACTTGAAGGAAGCTTTTCATTAACACTGTTGAATGACAGTGGCCGTGAAAATTACAATCAGGAGATGAGCCAGTTTGCTAAAGATTTCTGTAACTCTAGGTAGTAAGGCAACATAATTTTGGAAGTTTGAAATATGTGTATTTTTGTATTTATGTTATAGGTTTGTTTTAGTGAAAAAAATCTGTTCGGCATTCATCTGACAGTGTTAAATGGCTTCCAGTGTATAAAAGAAACAGATATAACAGATTAGTGAATATGTTATATATGTATATATCTATCTAGGGCTTGCCAGGTGGCTCAGATGGTAAAGTGTCTGTCTGCAATGCGGAAGACCCAGGTTCAATCCCTGGGTTGGGAAGATCCCCTGGAGAAGGAAATGGCAACCCACTCTAGTACTCTTGCCTGGAAAATTCCATGGATGGAGGAGCCAGGTAGGGTACAGTCCATGGGGTCACAAAGAGTCGGACACGACTGAGTGACTTCACTTTATATATATATGTTCACTCATGTGTTGTATCTGTTTCTTTTATACACTGGAAGGTGTGTGTGTGGCTTTCCTGGTGTCTCAGTGGTAAAGAATCTGCCTGCCAGTGCGAGAGACATAGGTTTGATCCTCTACATGCTGTGGAGCAACTAAGCCCATGTGCCACAACTACTGAGCCGGGGCTCTAGAGCCTGGAAGCCGTAAATACTCAGCCCGTGGCTGCAGCTTCTGAAGCTCATGCACCGCAACTAGAGAGTAGCCCCTACCTGCTGCAACTAGAGAAAAAGCCCGAGCAGCAGTGAACATCCAGCACAGACAAATACATAAATGAATAAGATTTTTTTTTTTAAGTATTGATGTATACAGAAGTTTGGAGGTCCAGTAGGCTATAGTAGCTAGAATGTTTCATGGAGGAAGAAGGATTTGAGGATTATTTTGAAGGATGGGTAGTATTTGGAACATTTCTAGAAAGGGAACATTTTTAGGTAACAGGAGAAAACGTAACTAAGAAAATGAGATATGAGATGGACTAGCCTGACAGGAGGAATGTCTCAGATAGGGTGAACCCACTTCTGGTTTTCATTCTGCGTGTGCTTCAGAATCACTTGTGGAGCCTTTAAACATACAGATGCTTGGGTCCTACCTCCAGAAATTATTAGGGGGAGTAGGACTAAAGCAATTGCATTTTTCTGGGCAGTGGAGAGCTAGCTATAGTTTCTTGAGTTGTAAAGTAGGAGGGGAAGTATTTTAAAATTGATCTGATTGGAGTGTTACAGAATGGATTGCAGGAAGCAAATATATTGCTTTGTAAAAGTTTTTAGTAATTTATGTGCGTTTCTGTTCAGCCTGACTCCCCAGTTGAACTTCTTAATTCCTTGAGGTCAGGATCTTTGGTATTTATGTACTTACCTTGCATTATGTTCTTAAGGATAAATAGATAAATACATTATAACTTCTGCTCTCCTTTAAAGTCTAAATTGGGAAACAAATATATAAAGTAATACCTTGGTTTTTTTTCAGTTCAGACTAAAGAATTGGCTGCATTATATTGCTGATTGTAGTAACTCTTAGATTCTATCTGTTAACTGCTGAGTAAATGTGCATTTTAACTTGTAGAAATGATATTTTAATTTTCTATAACATAACAAATGATCAAGGATTTGAACCTTTGGTTATGTTTTAATAACTGCTCTATCTTACTGTTACTTCAGAAATATACTCAACCTCAAATTTCAGAGTAAGAGATCTAAAAATACATATTGAAAATTTGCTATGTGATAAACCCCATGCTGGAAGCTGATCATGAAACTCTTATATAGTAACACATTCATATCCATTTGGAACACTTACTGCCTGTCCTTTATTGTTCATAAAGTTATAGTTCATACATAATTATCTTATGTGAGCCTCAAAACAGCATTGTAAGATAAGCAGGGCTAATGACACCCCCATTTTATTGACTTGGAAGCAGACTCATAGACGCTTTGGCCACGATCATCTGCTAGGAAATTCCAGAACCAAAACTAGAACTGAAATCTTTTAACTACTAGTTTACTTTTCTCTATGTCAGACTGCCTATGTTTATGCTTAGAATTTTTTTATATCAAATCATTGAAAGACTACAGAGACCATTCACTGAGATGCAAACATAGCTTTGTTAAGTGGAATTTTGATGATTTTTTTTTTCTGGAACAATAAAAAGTACTTACATGGTATTAGCAAAAGTAAGCAAGATATTTTCTAGTATTTTTATTTAAAAAATCAAGTTGCTAAGTGTAATGATGTAAAAATATTTGATACTCCTGTTTCAAAGGAGTGGTACTTAAATCTCCTCCCCTTGTGTGAAGGCGGTTATTTAGTGACTCACGTTTTCTAAAGCATAGAATGTGGTAGAACTGATGGAGTGTGACTTCTGAGGGTAGGTCGTAAAAGACATTGTGACTCCTGCCTTGGTCTTCCTTTGAGATCATCTGCTCTGGGGCAGTTTCTCAGCCTCAGTACTATTGGTATTTCAGTTCAGTTCGGTTGCTCAGTTGTGTCCAACTCTTTGTGACCCCATGAACGGCAGCACACCAGGCCTCCCTGTCCATCACCAACTCCCGGAGTCCACCCAAACCCATGTCCATTGAGTCAGTGATGCCATCCAAGCATCTCATCCTCTGTTGTCCCCTTCTCCTCCTGCCCTCAATCTTTCCCAGCATCAGGGTCTCTTCAAATGAGTCAGCTCTTCACATCAGATGGGCAAAGTATTGGGAGTTTCAGCTTCAACATCAGTCCTTCCAATGAACACCCAGGACTGATTTCCTTTAGGATGGACTGGTTGGATCTCCTTGCAGTCCAAGGAACTCTCAAGAGTCTTCTCCAATACCACATTTCAAAAGCATCAATTCTTCAGCACTCAGCTTTCTTTCTAAACTTTCACATCCATACATGACCACTGGAAAAAACATAGCCTTGACTAGACGGACGTTTGTTGACGAAGTAATGTCTCTGCTTTTTAATATGCTGTCTAGGTTGGTCATAACTTTCCTTCCAAGCAGTAAGCGTCTTTTAATTTATTGGTATTTGGGGTCAGATAATTCTTCGTTGTGAAGGATATGTAACAGTATCCCTGGCTTCTACCCTCTAGATTCTAATAGCATTGCCCTCTCATCCCCACCAGACACCTCTGGTTGTCTTAAACACTGAGATGTCTCCTGAGGGACCTCTATTGAGGACCACTGCTTTAGGGAAGCCGGCTGTTCTGTTGAGAAGACACTGGAGCAGCCCTATGGAGAGGTCCACATTGCAAAGAACTAAGGCCTGCTAGTACCGGGTGAACCATCTTGGGAGTGGATACTCCAGCCTCAGGCAGGCGGTCAGATGGCTCTTTCAGTGGCCTGCATCTTGCCAGCAGCTTCAGGTGGGACCATGAGCCAGAACTACCTCACTGAGCTGCTCCTGAATTCCTGACTCACAGAAACTGAAATACTAGTCTTGTTTAAGCCACCAAAATTTGGGATAATTTATTATCTAGTGATGGATAATTAGTACTCTTAAGTGTTACTGTAAAAATATATATTTAATATGAGAGTCACAGAAATAACAAAACCTGAAAGTTGTGAAGTCATGTTAATGCCTGTTATGTGCATCTCTAGTCGTGTTCATAGCATATATTTGTAGGGTGTTTTTCTGGATGTGAAATCTATGAACACTGTAATTGCAAAAGACTTTTAATTGTAGCAGCAAGGCAAAGTTGATTGATGGTAATACCTAATAGTTACAATGTAATATATGATGTCTATTTAATATTTCAGATTTTCTCGAAAGGAGTTAAAATTATTTAATGACAACTTATAAAACGTGTATTATTGAAACCTTCAAACAGGTAAAAGTAGAGAAGATACATACCCATGGTGGCAACATTCTAACAAGACTTTGGAAAATAATCTCCAATAAAAGAAGTAAAATAATCCACGTGTAATATTTTTGTGTTCAATGTGGGATAACTATTGCAGATATATACTTCATATTTGCAGTGAGAGATTCATGTTAATTGACACCACAGAGCTTTTAAAGCTTCAGTGAAGAAATATAGAATTACTCTTTTTCAAATGGAGCTTTCAGCAAATGAAAATTAAGTACATTTTAATCGCAAATGGTTTGGGATTTTTAGATTGCATGCCTAAGTGAATTTCTGTATAATTTGAATGTTAGTTTTCATCAGCCTAGTGAAGAATCCACCTACAATGCTGGAGACCCAGGTTCGACCCCTGGGTTGGGAAGATCCTCTAGAGAAGGGAAAGGCTACCCACTCCAGTATTCTGGCCTGGAGAATCCCATGGACTGTATAGTCCATGGGGTCACAAAGAGTCGGACACGACTGAGCGACATTCAGTTCACTTCACTTCTGTTCATCAGCCTAGTAGAAACTGAAGCAATTGTGAAAAAATTTTTGTTCCAATAGTTTAGAAGCTTTTGCAGGAGGAATTGGACCAGATTAGAAATGACAAGTATTAGCATATATGTTACCATTCCCTGAGTGCCAGCCCCATGGCTAATGTCCCTAATAAATCCTATCACAGATATATTTTCCTGAGTGAGATTTTTATGAAAATACTGCACTTGCCTAAAAGTTTTTGAACTGTAAAGTCTGCAAGGCAAGGTAAGTGATCATTTATATAAGTTTTTCCCATTCTGGGCTATATATCTATTGGTAAGATTTTTCATATGTCATTTGTGTTTTAAGTCTCTGAGAGGAAGTTTTTAGAAATCAAAAAGCTGGGGATTGGTCATATTGCACGTACTTGTAACAACTGTATTAATAACATCTGGTTTTCTCCTAATCAATCTGAAAGTGTAATTGTAAGAAGCTGAACTCCATTTAAAAATACTATATATAGTACAAGTAGATAATTTTGTGATTTATTTTAAAAATCAGAGTGTTAGGAAGACATTAAAACAAGATATTTGAGAGTAGATACTAAAAGAGAGCTGACAGTGTTTCAGTTGTTAAGTTTTTAAATATTTTTTGAAGTTCTCAAATGAAAAACTTCAGTTTTTGCACGAAGTAGCCTTTAGTTTCATGACATTGTTTCCAAAATGGAGGGGCAGAGGGTAAGCATCAAAAGTACAGTGATGCTTGCACACTTGTCTGAATTTAGAAGAAAGAACAAGTAGATTTCTGTAGTAGAGAGTGAAGTCGCTCAGTTGTGTCCGACTCTTTGCCACCCCATGGACTGTAGCCTGCCAGGCTCCTCTGTCCATGGGATTTTCCGGGCAAGAACACTGGAGTGGGTTGCCATTTCCTTCTCCAAGGGAATCTTCCTGCCGCAGGGATCAAACTTAGGTCTCCCGCACTGTAGGTAGACGCTTTATCGTCTGAGCCACCAAGGGATATGTGTGCAGTAGAGAGAGATATGTCAAAAAGAAGTATTTCCAGTATGGTGTTTGTTGAAATTTGTGTCAAGTATAACAGGTAAAGAGAAAGTTCAAAGTTAGTCATCTGAATTACTTAGTTATTTAGAAGATGCATTTTGAAAACTCATTAACCTGGATTCAGTTGGAAAAGAGCCTGAAATTATATGGAGATGTTATCTCTTTGCACATTATTTCTCCTCAAGTAGGTATTTTAATGAATTCAGTGTATTAATGAGAATTCATTAATTCAGCGTGACTACAGATTTTAATTGGAGAAGGAAATGGCAACCCACTCCAGTATTCTTGCCTTGGAAATCCCATGGAGGGAGGAGGAGACTGGTGGCCTGCAGTCCATGGGGTCGCAGAAGAGTCGGACACAACTTAGTGACTAAACAACAACAGGTTTTAATATATTTAAATATTTATCTTTACTTCCAAGAATGAGTAAAATTGTGTTGTCTTCTTAACCATTGTTGAAAGTTCCTTTTTCCTTAACATCATTCAAGGATTAGAGAAGTTCTCTGTGACCATTAAGAGAAATTGTTAAATCACTTAACAATGGTTCTTCCCACAAATTACTCAGATACTTGGCAGGTGTTGCTCATTCTTCATTCTGTTGGGGAAAAACCAAATTGTTTTTTGAGAAAATCTTGGTACAGTTGTTTGTGCTCTCATGCCCTGTGGATGTGGGCAGTTGTCCTGCTTAGACAGCATCTCACCTTCTAAGAGGTTGTCTCTCTCCCTTTCAGAACCAGTTGACTCAGCATATTGATCTGCCTTTACCTTGTAATGCACACACTCTTAAAGCCAGGCTCCAGTCATAGAGCATAAACACAAAGTTCCTGTGCCTCTTTACCTATCAAGAGCTCAGTTGACGGAAGTCATCTTTGGAAGATTGTCTGAGGAATATGGAGCTTATTATTTATTTTTCTAGAAACACTTAAGATTTCTTCTTGCATTGAGTCTGTCAGAGAGCAGTATGGCATGCTGCTTTGTCCTCTCCTCCCTGCCTTTGCTCATGAACTGTGTTTTGACCTTATGAGACAGTCTCTGCTGATGGATACTCTTAAGTGAAGAATCATCTGAAACCCACTATTAGAATTGTATAAGGATGTTGATTAGGACATTGTTACCGCATTATACAGTGTCTCCTTCATAAACATACACAGGAGGAACTCTTCTCTGGTTTTATTACAGGAATAATTATGCCTCTCCTCAGTTCTCCAAGTACCTGAATTGTTTTTATTATATGGTTCCTATAATTCATGTTTTAACTGGTTGTATTCTCGTTGTGATGGCTTTAGTGGGCTCAGAGCCAAATTTGGGGCCCACCTCTAACGGGTATTTAGAAAGGACTTCATTATAAGCATTTGCACTAACTTCACCCATACATTATTTCTTATTTATCTTGTTTATTTTCCCCTAATCATGTACTCCTATGTCAAATTGTATATATATCATTCTAGGCTACTTTAAATCCCTTGTAAAATAAAACAGGGTATATGTAAGTAAATTTAGAAATTTTAAAAAATTAGGATATTAAGAATCTAGTAAGCCAATTTTTTTTCCAGGGAGGGGGAGGCTAGTATGAATGGATAACAAAACACTTAATTTTATTTAATGAATATTATTGCATCTTAAGCAGTAGATTCATAGTCAACAGTAGATAAGTGACAATGACATTTTCACAATATAATAACAGTTTGTAATTTATTTTATATTTCTCCCTTTAACTTTTTTTTACTGTAGCAATGCCTTTTTTATAAAGTGTGAATTAATTTTAGGACTTTATGACTTTACAATTGGGGGGAAAACTTATTGAGCAATGTGTCCTGGATTTTAGTTTGGAGAACCTGATCTTCATAAAGATAATTCCATTTTATGATATTGTTCATGAAAACATGGTTTTATTTGTAGTTACAGTTTTTAAAATGTGATTAAGAGGAACCTTCCCAACTATAATACAAGTAAGTATAATGATAAAGGCAAAGCCAGTAGCTGGGGTTGTCCTTATCTCCGAAAGCTTGGCATCCTGGAAAAAATAGTGAGCATTGAAATTAGATCTGAATTTGAATCCCACTGCAAATGAATTATATACCCTTCGGTGAGTTGTTAATATTTATGACCATTAGTTTCTTATTTTGGAAGTAAATGATCTCACAAAGTTATAAGGATTAAATGAAATATTTCCCAGATAATATTGGCATGATCAGCTATTCAATAATTTGGATTTCTTCTTCTCTGAATATTCAATTGATTTTTATCAGGTGATTTTAAAAAATTATTAGGAATTTCTTCTTTGGGTAATTACAGTGTTCAATTTAGGATGAAAAATGTGGTTTCCTCTTTCTTTGAATATTGCTTTGATTAGTGATAGAACAGGTTAGGTCAGAGCAAATTAAATGCTTAAAGAGATGAAGGAAGGGATGGAACATATATTTGCTTTAGCAGCTTTGGCCATGGGATTACTAACTAATAATCTGAGACCAGTTTCTCTGAAGAATTCCTGTTTGTTCTCTTTTGTAGGTAAAATATGTTTTAAAAGGTGGGAGTATATGTTCTTTGAAGTAAAAATTATTAGTCTGTTCTAAGAAAATCATGCAGTTATGGAAGAAGCAATGTGAGTAAAGATGTCTATTGTAGTGTAGTAGTGTTTATATTGTTAGTGTGTATGAAACAGCTGTGCTGCTGCTGCTAAGTCACTTCAGTCGTGTCTGACTCTGTGCGACCCCATAGACGGCAGCCCACCAGGCTCCCCTCTCCCTGGGATTCTCCAGGCAAGAGTGTTGGAGTGAGGTGCCATCCCCTTCTCCAATGAAATAGCTATGCTGCTGCTAAATCGCTTCAGTCGTGTCCGACTCTGTGCGACCCCATAGACGGCAGCCCATCAGGCTCCCCCATCCCTGGGATTCTCAAGGCAAGAACACTGGAGTGGGTTGCCATTTCCTTCTCCAAATAGCTATAATGCCCATCAATAAGAAATGAGTAGATTGTGGTTCACATATTTTTGAAATTATGGTAAATGATTGGTAAAATGGAAAATGGTTATGGCTTAGATAAGGAGGGTAAAACTTGTTTGCATACTTTGAGGATAGCCCTATAAGTATCATTTGAAGGAAATATGGTTGTCAGTAGTGATTTTATGAAATTTGCCTCTTTTTATTTGTTTTAGGGTAACAGAAAAGCACAGATGACTTATGCTTCTAACTTTAGTAACAGCCTTATTAAAAGATACAAGCTCATTTTTTTTAAAAGAGGATAGAAAAATGTATATTAAAAAGTAAAAGTGTTAAAATCTTGAGTAAATTAGACACTGCTTCTCTGCTTATGTGTATATACCTGAATGAGTTACATTTTCCCCCTACAGATGGGATAGTCCTTTACTTCTAAAACTTGTTCTCTTTCCCATCATCAGTATAACAAGAGTCTTGTTAATGGCTACAGTGTATGGTACCTGTAATATATACCACAGTTTATAAACTCACCTGTATTGGATATTATGGTAGTTTGTAGTTTTGTTCTTATGAACAAGCTGCAATGAACATTTATGTATTTTGAATCCAATTTACATATTTATATTTTTATTGTTTGTTTTTATTTTTGTTACATATTTATATTTTTAAACCCAACTTATTTATTTTTAAACCCCACTTTTTAAAAAGTATAATAGTTACGCTATATTATTGGGCATTCTTTGCTTTCCTGTCTGTTTCATCATCCCAGTAGTTAGCTGGTTAAGTTCTGTCATATCAATGTGTACTATGTATACTATGCTTAATGTTTCTTTTGTATCCACAAAAAATCTCATGAAGGAGAAATTTCAGTAAATACCTAGGAAGTGATATTTTGGTAATTATGAGATACCACATCACTGACTAGTGTTTTAGAGTCTCAGGAAGTAGTATAACTTATAGAGATTAAAAACTTCCCCTACTAACGCATATATATGGAATTTAGAAAGATGTAACAATAATCCTGTGTACGAGACAGCAAAAGAGACACTGATGTATAGAACAGTCCTTTGAACTCTGTGGGAGAAGGAGAGGGTGGGAAGATTTGGGAGAATGGCATTGAAACATGTAAAATATCATGTATGAAACGAGTTGCCAGTCCAGGTTCAATGCATGATACTGGATGCTTGGGGCTAGTGCACTAGGACGACCCAGAGGGATGGTATGGGGAGGGAGGAGGGAGGAGGGTTCAGGATGGGGAACATTTGTATACCTGTGGCGGATTCATTTTGATATTTGGCAAAACTAATACAATTTTGTAAAGTTTAAAAATAAAATTGTAGTTGGGAAAAAAAATAATAAATAAATAAATATTAAAAAAAAAAAAGAAAAATTATGACCAACCTAGATAGCATATTAAAAAGCAGAGACATTACTTTGCCAACAACAACAAAAAAAATAAAGTAATGTATATCGAGTAAAAGTTATTTCTTATGAAATACTTTTCATTAATATTATTCTAAGTTCAATGTAAGATCACTGGGAAAACTTTTTCCATATGAGATGCAATTAATAATAGTAGGACACATTTTAGAAAAGAAACAGAGTCCGTACAATTAGAATATATTTTAAGTGAACTGAACTGTTAGTTAAGTTGAACTTGCTTTTCTGTTATGGTATAGTGGCCAAAGAGTTCATGCTTGAAACTCACACGTGGATTTGAATCCCAGCTCTGCCATTTTCTGTCTGTGCAGGCACTTCAGTCAGCCTCTCATCTGTAAAATGGAAAGAATAATAATGTCTTCTTACAAAGTTGTGATGCAAGTATTCATTCATGTAAAAGTTAAAACCGGTTCCTAGCAGTAATAAACAATACAAATGTAAGCTTTTAACATTAATATCAATTTCTTGTTGAATGCTATTGAACTTATAAGAATTGAGGACCAAATGATGAAGTTTTTTCTTTTATATTTCATTTTATATTTTCATTAAGCATTTATTCAGACTGGACTATGAGCCAGGCATTACTCTAAGGCTTATGTAATATAGAACTGAATAAAACAGAAGACCCTTTCTGCCTGCAAGGTGCTTATGATGAGTGGAAAAGACAAACATCATGTTTAATATTTGAACTTTACCATGGACCAGGCCCTTTTCTAAGCCTATTAACAAAAGTTATCACATTTAATCCTAACAAAACATCCCACAGATGAGATGTAAATATTATCCTCATTTTATATATGAGGCTGAGAGAATTTAATTAACTTCCTCAAGGTTATATAGCTTCTAACTGGCAGAACTGGAATTAAAATTCAGGTAGTCTTAATACCAAAGCCCCAGTCCTTATTTAACCACTCTGTTGGATGGTAGATAAACATACAGTAATAAATTGTGATTATTGAAGTTTGCAGGGTACTGATTAACCCTAGCCTTCTTTTTGCTGAATAGATACAGAAGTCAAATAGAGATACAAATAGAGATAAAAATATGTACTTTATTATTGAACAGCTGATACAGAGAATGATCTGGACAGGCAGCTCAAATGGGTGTCTTCTTTCTTCCCAGTGCATTGAATTTGCACACTCAGGCACAGGCAGGTCAGCTCGAAACCTGTGGCATTGCTTGCTCCTGGAGGCACCAACAGGCTGCTCAGCAGAGGAGAGGGAGAAAGCTCTCAGCCTGCAGGTAGGCAGGCAAGACTTTGAGGTGGAGAGCTGAGGAGGACGGGTCACACAGGAGCAGTGGCCATTTTCCCAGTCTCAGGAGCACCTGAGAGGGCTTCCGAGAGGAGTGTAACTTAGTTGGTACTTCCAAGAGGGAAGAAGGTCCTGTTTGCTGGCTTTGTAGGAACAAGGGGAGCGGGAGAAGAAAGGACCCCTGTCCCTTCACGTAGGGTAAGGAAGGAAACAAGGAGGCTGTTGTGACAGAGCATGACTGCTGGAGGAGTTATGATGACTCTTAGAAACGTCTCTTAGACACATTTAAGGCAGGGCTTGAAGGATAAGGATTCGGCTGTGGCGGGGGCGGGTCGTAGAGTTGAAAGTGGAGGAGAAGAGCATCTCAGGGCCCAGGGACAGCTTGTGTGAGGGGTTTAAGGAACTGAAGGGAGTCAGCATGTTCAGAACATGGTGAGGGGAAGGAAGGAGTTGCATAGGAACAGGCCGGAGTGGTTGTTGGTGGTCAGGTCGCCTGAGCCTCGTAGGTTGTGACGGGAAATGTGCGTTTTATATGCCCAGGAAATCCCTTGAAGGATTCAAAGCAGGGGAGTGGTGTCATCTAATTTATATTTTTAAAGATTGTATTAGGTGGGGGTGGGGTGGAGAGTACATCATGTGTGTCATGCTCAGTTGTGTCTGACTGCAACCCGGTGGACCGTAGCCCGCCAGGCTCCTCAGTCCATGGGACTTCCCGGGCAAGAATACTGGAGTGGGTTGCCTTTTCCTTCTCCAAGGGATCTTCCAGACCCAGGGATCAAAGGCACGCCTCTTGTGTCTCCTGCATTAGAAGGTGAATTTTTTTTTTTTAACCACTGAGCCACCTGGGAAGCTGGAGAGTACTTTAGAAGGGAATAAAACAGGAGGCAGGGAGATGAGTATTGGAAGACAAACTGCTGGTGAGTGTGACCTGGACTAGGATGGAAGCACTGAAAATGAAGAGCAGTTGAATTTGAGATGTATCTTGGAGGTGGAAACCACAAGACCTTCTGATGGATTTGGTTGGGGCCAGGAGGCTGGAGGAAAAGGAGAAATAAAGGATGACACTTTAAATGTCTAGCTTGAGCAACTGAATGGAAAGTCTGTTTGTTTGAGATAAAGGAGGCAGGGAGAAGAACAGTTCTGGGTGTTCTGAACTTGGCTAAATTTAAGTTGTCCAGGAAGGTAGTCAGGTTCTGGGAAGAGATTTCAGTGGGAAACAGATTTGGGAATTTTCAATATGTAGATGGCATTTAATTTAAAGTCATGGGTATAGATGAGAACCCCCAGGAGAACACAGAAGAGGGCCTGGTGCTGTGTCCTAAAGAACCCCAGCATTCAGAGTTTGAGTAGAGGAACCATACAGAGGTGCTACTGTGGAAGTCAGGGAAGACCAGGAGAGCGACTGGTCCAGTGGCTGAGGCTTCACACTTCCAGTGCAGGGGGGCCTGTTTGATCCCTGGTCAGGGAACTAGATCCCACATCCCATAACTAAGAGTTCTTATGCCACAACTAAAGATCCCAGGTGCCCCAACTAAGACCTGGAGTAGCCAGATAGATAAAACATAAATATTTAAAAATTAATAAATAAATACTATAAAGAAAAAACCAATAGAATGTGCTGACAGGAACCATAGGTTGGCATTGTTTAGAGAAAGGAAAAGTGTTAACCATGTCAGTTGCTAATCCAGAAAAGTGGCCGTTTGGTAATAGAGGTCATTAACGACCTGAGAAGAGACGTTTCAGTTGGGTGGATTGAGGAAAGAATGGAAGCAGAGGAAGTAGTGCTTCGCAAACCATAAGATGTGTGTGAATTACTTGGGGATCTCGTCTACTTTGGGGCCTGAGAATCTTCATTTCTAAAGACCCGCCAGATAATGCAGTGCTGCTGGTCCATGGAGTACTAGAGGTATAGATTAGTGGTCCTCCGAGTTCACTGTGTGTTAGAATTATGTGGTCAGCTTGATACAAAATAGGGTTCAGAGTTTCTGACTCAGTAGTTCTGGGATGTCACCTGAGCATTTGCATTTTTTATAAGTTCCTGGGTGACACTGATGCTGCTGGTTTAGAAATCACACTTTGAGAACCGCTAGGGAATTTTAACTGTAATGGGGAGGTTTCAAGGGAAACTTTTTGTTTGTTGAGGATGAAAAATAACCAGCACATACTTAACTGATGAGAATGATCCAGGTGAAGATGAGAATAAAGAGAAAAAGGGGACAAAGGAGTGAATTCCTTGAGAATATGAGGAGGATGGCACCAAGGCGTGTATTGAGGTCTTGGATTTTGTAAGAAAGGGAGGGTGTCCTTAGTTACAGAACGAGAAAAAGCAGAGATGGGTCCCAGTGTAGAAGGGTGTGTAGGTAGATTTACTGGTAGACAGGTGGAGGTCTCTTCTGATGTTTTCTGTTTTCTCAATGAAGACAAGAGCAGCTCCTGAGGGAGGAGGGTAAGTGGAGGTTTGAGGGGAGAGAGAGAGTGTCAGATGGAGTTTGAGTAGAAAATGGACTTAGTAAAAAAAAGTGGCCGCATTGGGAACCTTATTTGGGATTAAGATCAGAAATTAAGAACGAAACCATTCTGTATGATTGTGCATTCTTTTTTCTCCAACCACAGTTTTTGGATTCTCAACAAGGAGAATAAATAGTTAAGATCATCCAAAGTTAGAGTCTATCTGGGTGAGTGTATCAGACCGGGTAGGGAGTTTTATAAGAGAACATAGTCTAAGGCAGGCAAGAAGGGAAATGAAGACGGGAGGGCTGAAGGGTAGAAACAGTCAATGAATTCTTGTAGTCAGGATACAAATAAGCTAATAGGAGCAAAGTAAAAGGCATAGGAAGTTTGAGATATCATTCACCGTTTTGTAGGCAGGCAGCTTTTGGTGGTGATAGAGCCCAGGGTGTGACCGTGGAGGTGGAGTTCGGATGACCTTGGACAGGGTGGAGTTTCCTGGAGAGGCCAGGAAACCGAGAGGCCAGGAAGTTGCCTGTACCCTCCACCTGGATGCTGAAGTTGCCAAGAATGATGACAGAAGTTGGGAGGGGAGAGAGACTTTGAGATAGGAACTAACTTTTCGGTGAGTGATGGAAAATTCCAAGTCAGTGGATAACAGCAACCGAGAGGGAAGGATGGTGGTGAGCAGGAGCTTTTGTAAATCAAGGGGAAAATTATGGTCTGGAAGTGGAAACAGCTGGCAAGGAGAACACCTACCCCACCTGCTAGCCGTGAGACACCTGGGAAACGAGAGAGTCCACTCTAAGGCATGTCTGTCAGAGGAGCAGTGCCTTCAAGAGACAGCCTAGCTCCAGTTAAAGCAAGGAGATGGAGGAAAAGTTCAGAAGTTGAAGATCTACTGGAGTTTATTACACACTGGGAATTGAAAGGCAGGGACATAGTGTAAGCATTTGGGAGTAAAGGGAGGGGAACTTCTGGAGCCATTACATAGAGAGTTTGGTGACAATAGATAATCAGAAAGTCTTGAATGTGCGGATTAAAGATTAAGATAAATAGGAGAGTGAGACATGATGGAATTAGCCTGTACAGTCTCCAAAAATAATTAAAATACACACATGTTTCTTGCTGTAGCTGTCCTGTGTGGTCTAGCCTTTGCCTGTATCTCTGACCTTACTCTTTTCCAAGCTCCCCATACTCCCTATGCTCTGCCTGCACAGGCTGTTTCTCCTGTCACTCCAGCATGACTTTGCTCTTCTGAGAGGCAGCGTAGCAAAGTGGTGGTTAGCGTGAGGTGGTTAGTGTGAGCTCTGAGTCCAGACTTCCTGCACTGTTACTTTCTAGATTTGTGATTGTGGGCAAGTTGTTTAACCTCTCTGTGCTTCAGTTTCCTTATCTGTAAATGGGGGGAATGATAATAAAGACTCAGTAAATGTTAATAATATTTTTCTGCTTGAGGCTCTTTTCCCCTGTATCTTTACACGGTTGCTACTTATCATTCACTTCCCTCAGCTCAAATGTACTTCCTCCAGCATCATAGCTAATGTAGCCTAGCTCCACCAGCTTTCTGTTACTCTTTATCCCGTTATTCTGTTTTAATCATAGCATTCATCACCATTTGAAATTTATTTTATTATTCTGCTCTTCCTCTCTCCCCCTATTCCCTGAGGTCAGAGATATGTTAACTTATTCCCGACTGTTACCTGAGCTTCTAGAAAGTGACAAATACTTTGTATTTCATAAAGAAATTTTTATGCCAACTCACTGTCCTGAAAACATGGTGGTTTCCAAGGTCTCTCTCTGATCAGGCAGCATTTGGTGGCAAAGAGACAGTGAGGCCTCGGCCAAGGAGATGGACGGAATCCAGCTCTTTGTCCCAATCTGTTGGCTCATCTAGATCAGGTGGCTGCCTATTTTTGTGTTATTGGGACACAGCCACATCCATTTAAAAATTTATTATCGGCTGCTTTCCAGTTCCAACCATGGAGTTGAGTTGTTGAGACAGAGACCCTATGCCTCACAAAGTTTAAAATACTCTCTAGCCCTTCACGGAAAAAGTCTGCTGATCCTTGATTTAGATGCATAGAAAAAAAAAAAAAACAAGGAAACACCAAAAATGATTAACATTACTTTGCATAGTGGGATTATAGGTCATTTTAAGTTTTATTTTCATAGTTATTTTGTATTTTATTATAAGCCCATTTAATTTAGAAATCAAATAGCCTTATAAATACTAATTTTGATATATTTAGAGAACATTTAATGATGAATTTTTTGTTTTTTTCCCTTAGTGCTGCTTTTGACACAAAAACTGGGTTACGTGTCGCAGTGAAGAAGCTATCCAGACCATTTCAGTCCATTATTCATGCCAAAAGAACCTACAGAGAACTGCGGTTACTTAAACATATGAAGCATGAAAATGTAAGTTATTAATTCAAGGCAGAATAAATTCTGCTGTTTAATAGACTAGAAGAGTTGTGTTTTAATTACTACAAATGGAAATGCATTAGAGTACATTAAACTTTGGACCATCCTTGTACTGGGGTGTTAGAGGCCACTGCATTATGTCACGTAGCTACTGAAAGACTTGGGATGAAATTGGTACATCTTCCTGGAGTTTGGGTATTAGTTAAAGCTTTTTACAGGGAAAGCCTATAAAAAAATTTTTTAAATAAAAATGAGTATTATGAGATAAAGCAAAATTCACAAGGATTTTAAAGAGAAAGTACTACAAAGAAGTTTTGTATTCTTGTTTTACTTAAGACTGTATTATCAGAGTATGGGAATCCATGGTATTTTGTGGTGTTGTGGGTGTTTTCAGTGGAGAAGTTTGAGGAAGAGTGCCTTAGGTTCACTAAATAGGTATTATTTTCTAGATAATTTAATATTATAATTTTTCCTCTGAATCTTCAAAAGACGGCCTTTCCAGATTCAGGTATTTTAATAAATGTGACACAGACATTGTTTAAGTTAAATATAATGTTTTCTTTGCTGTCAGTTTGGAAATTTGAAAACAATGCCATCCTGCATAGGAGGGTTTATAAATCCTAATAGCAGAAATAAATGAATGCAATTGGATTATTAGAGGAAAGTGGAAAAAAAACAATTGACTGAGGACACTTATTTTCCATTTCAAAATCAAGTTTAAAAAGATTTATGTGATTGCTGTATGAAAGGAATTGTAAAATTTGTAGCATTATAGAAACAATGGCCTTAGAGATTTTAGAATCATTTGACCCGATTGATGGTTACTGTGTAGAAAAAAAATCACAATCTAGAAATTACCTGGCTATTCAGACTTTTTTCTGTTTCAATTATTGAATTTTTTTGTCTTCAGAGTAAGAAAAATGTATCAAAATACATTTGTTTCACAAAGTGCAGATTTCTTCTAAATTGAGAGCATGGTCACTTAAATTTGGAGTTGGATTATGGATTCTTCTTATTTATTTTCATGTTTTAATTGCATACTATTGAGAAAGTCCCCTTTTCCACAGACAACTTCCTTTCCTCGGTGTAATTTTATATGAGCATTCATGTGCAAACTTGAATTTTTAAAAAGTTCAGTGCAGAGCTGCAGCCTTCCTAATCAGTGACATGTTTATAAGAAGTTGAAATATGTGGAAAGAGCTGGCTGGAGAAGCTTCATTCCGAAGTCTGCATAAAATCAAGGTGGCCTGGCAGCTTAACTGATGGGTTTACATATGGTTTTTAACACAGTTGATTATGCATGTTGTTTTTCATTACACATTAATAAATGTGACAGAGACACTGTCATAGCTTTTTAAATATAAAGAATACTTTGAAAATGGAATGCAAGCCAAACATTTATGGAACCCCAAAGCACCTCCAAGAGGCCCCAGGATCCCACTGCTGTTGCCTATGCTAATTTAAGAACGTCTAGTTTTAGAAGATTACCAGCACTATAATTTATTGTTCTGCTTTATTTCATGGTCATTTTAAGCCAGTGTTTATGGCAAAAAATTATTTTGGGTTATCTGAATCCATGCCTTGGCTTTTCTAATGATCACTAAAACAACCTTATTTAGTATTTTCTATTTTAATTTTCTGTTCTGAGATCCTTTGAAATGTGTCTTATATGATATTGGGCTGGTTACATTTGGCCCATTCTGTGTTTGTAGAATGGAGAAGGAAATGGCAACCCACTCCAGTGTTCTTGCCTGGAGAATCCCAGGGACAGGAGAGCCTGGTGGGCTGCGGTCTGTGGGGTCGCACAGAGTCGGACATGACTAAAGCGACTTAGCAGCAGCAGTGTTTGTAGAAACGAAGAGGTGGCAAGAATACACAGAAGAACTATTAAAAAAAGGTCTTAATGATGGATAACCACGATGGTGTGGTCACTCACCTAGACCCGGACATCCTGGGCTTGAAGTCAGGTGGGCCTTGGGAAACATTAGTACGAACAAAACTAGTGGAGGTGATGGAATCCCAGCTGAGCTATTTAAAATCCTAAAAGATGATGCTGTTAAAGTGCTGCACTGAGTATGCCAACAAATTTGGAAAACTCAACAGTGGCCACAGGACTGGAAAAGGTCAGTTTTCATACAATCCAAAAGAAGGGCAATGCCAAAGAATGCTCAGACTACTGTACAATTGTGCTCATTTCACATACTGGCAAAGTAATGTTCAAAATCCTTCAAGTAGGCTTCAGCAGTATATGAATCAAGAACTTCCAGATGTACAAGCTGGATTTAGAAAAGGAAGAGGAACCAGAGATCAAGTTACCAACAGCCATTGGATCATAGAAAAGCAAGGGAATTCCAGAAAAACATCTGCTTCATTGACTACACTAAAGCCTTTGACTTTGTGGATCACAACAAGCTCTGGAAAATTCTTAAAGAAATGGGAGTACTAAACCACCTTACCTGTTTTCTGAGAAACCTATATGCAGGTCAAGAAGCAACAGTTAGAACTGGACATGGAGCAACAGACTGGTTCAAAATTGGGATAGGAGTACGTCAAGGCTGTATATTGTTACCCTGCTTATT